>NC_081313.1:44153662-54153662 GCF_026419965.1 Kogia breviceps | reverse complement strand
AGTGAGACCTTTCTGATCTTAACTGCACCCAGAGAAGTAGAAGAATTTCCCCAAATCCAGTCTACACGCATTCTGCATTCAACATGTAACAGCCATTCCGCTCACACCCTTACATTTCATGATCGAATTCTGGTTACCAAAGTACATTTCTGCACTGGAGCGCTTGGCCTGAGCTTTCCTGTTCTCTTTGTCTTGTGATCTGCGGGGCAGTTTCTGCCCTTGGGAAGTGAGTGTGAGAGCTGTGGATTCCCGACAATTCCCCACGATCTTTCAGCTCGGGTTTGCACGCTCTCTCGCTCTCTCTAGCCGGCTCCATATTGCTGGGCCAGTCCCTCCAGCCTCGCCCCGCGTTACAAAAAACCTGGATTTCCGGGCTGTTCCAAGACCCCATTAAGTCTGCCTCCAACAACCTGCCCAGGCCCGGTCGGCACCACACGCCGAGTTAGGGTCCCAGCGACCGGCCGCCCCGAGGCGCACTTCCCCCACCCCGGAAGAGGAGGGAGGCGAACTTCGGAGGGCGAGGGCTGGGGGCTAGCTCCGGGGACCCTCGCAGCCCCGATCGCCCCGGGGAAGGGCCCGGGCAGCGACCCGGGTGTAGCCGGAGGGCGCGGGGGAAGGCATAGCTCCTTCCCGCTAACGCAAAGGCAGCAGTCAGGGCGCTCTCCTCTGCTGAAAGGCGCCGGAAAACTGCAGCAAGGCGACAGTGGGGACCCAGAGAAGCGTGAGGTGACGGAAGGGTGGCGGAAGCCCGAGTTCGCCTGCAACTCCAGGGACGAATGCGCCCAGCGGCGCGCACAACACGCTCGGAAGAGGACTAGGGAAACGGGAGCCCGAGGTGGCCGGGAGCACGCAGGACGCTGGCCGCGAGGAGGGCCCGCGGCTGCCCGGCGGGTGGGAGATGCCGGCGGCAGGGAGGACTGCGGCCGGCTCGCTTCCCCCCGGCCCGGTTCTGCAGAAGGAGAAGCGGCTGCTGGTGACAGGAAGAGAGCGACGGTAGCCGCGCGCGCACGCACCGCCTCCCCCCTCCCGAGCACACACCCGAACCCGCTGCTGCCGCCTACCTCCCCCGCCGGCCGGCTTCCTTCCTCTGCGGAGCCCAGGCTGCAGCGGCAGCCTCTTGCGCGCACGGCTCCGATGCGCCCCTGACCAGGCTCCGACCCGCCGGCCGTTCCCGACCCAAGCTCGCCGTCTCCCGACCCGTTCCCCGCCGCCCCGGCCGCGGCCGCCGCTTCCTCCAACTCCGCTCCAGCTGCTCACGACTCCTTTCCGTGCGCCGGCAGCTCCAGAGCCCAGCGGCCGGGCCCGCCTCCGGCCCCGCCCCGCGGGCCCCGCCCCCCGAACCCGCGCCAACCAGCGCCCGCGTCTCCGCCCCTCTCTGCTGGCCCCGCGCCCTTCGCCGCTGCGCTGCCGTTCACTTTGCGGGCCCCCAAGCCCGGCGGCCAGCGGGGTGGAGCTCCGGCCCTGTGAACCTTTCCTGCTGCCGGGCTCGCCTTCCGCCCCCAGCCGCGGGGATGCCCTGGGCTGCCGGGCCGAGCGCTCTGGCTTTGCGCCCTCCGGGCCGGCCACGCTGCTGCGCGCCTGTGGCCGAGCCGGCTGCCGGGCGTCTTTGAGACTAGAGGCGGCGGGTCTGGGGAAGATCGAGGACAAATTCAGACTTAGAAGCTGTGTCTCTAATCGCAGTGTCTTGAAACAAACCCCAGCCTCTTTCGAGCCCCCAGCGCCCTAGCGGAGTGGCTGGGACGGGGAGGACTCGGATTCCAGGCTCGCCAAAGCCGGGAGGCCCTGCAATTCATGGCCTCACCAGCGCGGCCGCGGGAGTGGGCGGAAAATCCTCGCCACCCCGCGTAGCGCCTGGGGGTGAAGGAGGGGTGAAAGAGTGAAGCGGAGGGACGAGCGCCCGCAGCCTGCCTAGAACTCCAGGAGCCTGGCTGGCACTGCCGCCACCGGGAGCCGGCGCGGCCCGCCAGCAGGGCAGAGCTTTATGAGGAGGGCGCACGCTGGCTGATCCCTCGCAGTCCTGAGATGACAGAGCAAATGTAGGTCGCTCAGGCAGACCGTGGCCCCTTGGTTGCTCATGGGGTCGGTGGAGGAAGCTCATGTGAATTGTACGGTTTCTTAAATTTGTTAATTTTCAAATGCATACTCTTCAGCGAGTCGTCATTATTTTAGTTGCTCAAGAAAAATCTGACGTTGATTCAAACCTTCCTCTGACAGCAGGATGGGATGCCAGCACCCTCTGTTCCTCTTTCGCCCGTGAAAACATGTTGAGTCCGCTTTTTAAAAAGCTCTTCCCAAATTCCTCTTTCTGCGGTTTTGAGACCTGCACCCGCCCAGCCTACTTGCCCTAGAGCCCTTTTCCCAATTTCCTTGCAAGAATATTACTTTAAAAAAAAAAAAAAACCAAGCACTTAGACTTTTGTCAAACTTTGAATTTGGTGGTTTATTCCTCTGGGCGTTGGAAGTAAAGAATATCCTGAAATTTATTGACTGTCCTAAGGAAATACAATCATTCTTAAAGGTGACTCACATTCTAACGGACAAGTTAGTTCTACTTTAGGGTCTTCAGGCCCTGGCATTTTTGTTATTACAGCATATTTCTTGAAGTGGAGATACAAAAGCAGACAGATACTTTTCTGGTTTAAGAATCCACTTCATCTAAAAGTAAATATGAAGTTTACTAAGCTACATGATTCCCACCCAACCTGTGAAATGAAGGACCTCATATATACTGTTTGCCTGAGCTTTATAAATGAAACGAGGGGTCTCACCGTGTGATAGAGTTACTTTGATCCAGTCCAATAAGCTGAGATGTAACTGCTGTGACGTTTGCTGTATTTCCTTTAGGCTTGCGTCTGAAGAAACCTCAACAGCTGTCTCCTTTTATACACGATGAATTCCTGGAAAGACATTTATACACTGCTATAATGGGGTTCTATTCCCCCCAAGCCTAAAAATAGCATGAAATTCTTAATTAAGCTTCCTTTTCTAGATAGACTTCAACAACTTATTTCCAGTATATGTTGTTTTTTCTTTAATGTTTTTCTGTCATATTTGAACACATAGTGTTAAGTCCAGAGTGTTCCATGATAGGACAATATGGTTCTCTTTCCATAATTGAATAAGTTTAGTCTTTGTTTCATCTTTATTAAATTGATACCTCCCCGCCATATCACTAATATTCAAATTTTTATTTTCTATTAATTTCTATGAAATAATTCAAGCAAAAGTCACCAAAACAGCAGTATTCAAAATTTTTAAGAATAACCTTTTCCTTTAATCAAATCTTATCTGGACTCCAAAAACGTAACTGTTATGAGAAGCCATGTGGTGAGACCAAGGGTACCTCTAGGTCTTTGGACCAGCCATGGCACTACCTCTTGGGAATTTGTTGGAAATGCAAATTCTCTCCTCAGTGAATCAGACATACTGGGGATGGAGCCTATGGATCTGTTTTAATACACCTTCCAAGTGGCATGCTAGGGTTTGAGAACCATTGTTCCAGGCCTAAGGCATTTGGGAACACAAACTGGAACCACTGCAATAAAATGCTAAAATAAACGCACAAACTACAGTGCAATCAGTAACAGCGGAACTGGTGGATGACAGCGGTGCCACCATCAAAGAGCTCAAAATGTCAAAGGAAGTACAGTTTGCCAAAGGGAGAGAGGTTTGTCATGTATAATTGGTGACAGCAAAGGTGGTTTGGAAGGCAGACCTATGGGAGTCAAGGACCCCCAACACCAAAAGGTTTTCAGTGGCCACAGCAAGCTGAGATGTACCTTCCCAAAGAGGACCAGTAGTACATTCTCATTTGCCACCATCACTCCAGCTACTTCAATAATGTGAGTGCTAGAATAAGCTTCCATTAGACTCGAAACCGAAGTCTGTAGTTTAGGGTTCAAAATCAAAATAAAACAAAGACAAATGCCTTCGAGCCTTACTTCTCATAGACCAGCAGCACTGACACCATCTAGGAGCTTGCTAGATGTGCAGAATCCCAGACATGCATGCTGAATCACAATGTGCAGTTTAATAAGGTCCCCAGGTGATTCATATGCAAGTTAAACTTTGAGATGCTCTTAGACAGGGGTCCTCAATTTTGGAATTGCCTGGGGAGCTTATAAAAATCCCAGTGCCTGGATTACACAACAGATGGATTATATCAAAATCTTTGGGGGTTGCAACACAGGCATCAGTAGCTTTTAAAGTTCCTCACGTGATTCCTGACAGTTTGAAGCCAGGTTCAAGAGCCACCACCATCTTGAAGAATCCAGGTAGGAAAGGTGCCATCAGGAAAGCCAGCTGGGGAGAGACTGGAGCCCAAATGGCTGGTCTTAAAGGGAGCAGCTGGTACTAGAGTTTAGCTGACTGTGGCCACGCAGGAATGTGAGCCCAGATTTGCCAGGCCTTCTAATTCTCAGAGAGAAGCTGGAAATCCAGATTTTTAATGGGCAATTTCCCAATTATTAAATGATGGCAATTCGTTCAACATTTTTTGAAACCTGGGTTAGGCCACATAAGTGTTATGACCACCAGCAGTTTATAGTTTTAGGATGCTGTACATCATAAAATTAAGTGGGCCAAAAAAAAAAAAAAAAAGGAAGCACACCCAAGAAGAGAACGGGCTTGTTGGAAGGTCAAACTGTTGATCTCAAGGATCACGCACGTATTTTGAGTCTTCTGTTCTCTACAACACAAAACATTGCAGGCCTTCAATGGCTGAGAATTGGTAATGGGTGAGATACCAGTGCTGGCAACCCTGAGGCAAAATACTCTGGAATTTTGTCCAGTATTTTTATTTTCCCTTTCTCCTGCCCTGATAACTGAAATGGGAGAAAAATCAATCTTTGTATGACTTAGCTTAAAAATTTCCCCTCTTTGTGAGCTAACCAGGTTAAACACATATTAAGAGAAGCATGAAAAAAATTATTGGCTGGAATAGTGCTTCCTAGCAGAGGGAGAATTCAGAAGGCCAATAGTTTTAGAATTCTCATTCTGTTATTTCTGAGCTTGTACATGCTATTAACCATGTTGAGGTATTAGAAGGAGAGGCAACTGCCTGACTGTACCCCCAGAGAACATGTCAGATCATAATCACCTGTACTCAGAGTTCTCTGGTCATAATCTGTGGTCTGGGCATTCTTGTCTCTTTCAGCTCTTCAGTCCTCATACTTTGGGAATAACACTAAATAAATCAACCAGCAAGCAATGGAAGTAAATGAACCACCTTAGTGATAGTTTCAGTTAATTCTACTCTGTATCTGCTCTCAAAATCCCCTGTAATTAGAAGCTGGATTAAAAAAAAATTACAACACAGTAATCTCAGTTGATAAAATATGAGACACACAAACAAAATTTTGTGTAGTTATTTTCTTGAATGCCAGGGCCACCTTTATTTTGGTATTAACTCCGGCAAATAATAGACTTCCTGGTACATAGTGGGCACTCAGTGAAGGAGAATGGTCTGGAGGGTTAAAAGAAACTCAACATGAAATTCTTATATGTGCAACTGTTAAAGCAATAGAATGCAAGTGTTGTTCAGATAGAATCTCTGAGGGCCTAAGCCAGACTTGAGGACAGAGCAACAGGGTCACAAATGCTGCCAGTCTACAAGTGCTGCTAAAACATCACCAGGCTGGGAGCAACTGGAAAGCTATGTGCAAGGAAAAATGAACCTTGATGCTGGTATCCTACCATATAAAAATTTTGACTGGAAATGGATCATAGATCTACATTTAAAAGCTGAAACTATAAAACTTCTAAAAGAGAATATAGGTTTAGAAAAGATTTCTTAAATACTAGGACACAAAAAGCATGAGCTATAAAAGGAAGAAAACCAGTAAATTGAATTTCATCAAAATCAGAAACGTTTGCTCCTCAAAAGCCACTGTTATGAAAATAAAAAGCCACATCTTAGAGAGAATATTTGCAAAATGTATATCCAACAAAAGACTTGTATTTAGAATACATCAGGAACCCTCACAACACAATATTTTCTTAAAAAGCAAACAAAACAGTTTTTAAAAATAGACAAAAGATTTGAACACTTTACCCAAGAATATAAACAGATTAGGGTTATTAGTGAAATGCAAATTAAAACCACAATAAGAAGGGATTCAAATAGATGCTTGTATGCAATGTTCATAACAGCATTGTTCACAATAGCCAAAAGGTGGAAACTACACAAGTATTCATGAACAGATGAATGGATGAACAAAATGTGGTACCGACATGCAATGGAATATTATTTGGCCTTAAAAAGGAATGGAGTTCTGACACATGGAGTTCTAACCTCAGAAACATCCAGAGTACATGGTGGTGGGGAGGCTTGAGGCATGTTTCATCCTGGCTTTGGAAAACCTTACTGAAGTGTCCCAGGCACCCGGTGGAATGTGCCCCTCCCTAGTGAGGAGAGTGTTTACAAGTCCCACATCACAAACGTTGTCCCTGGTTCTATTTCACTCTTACTCTCTGACTCCCCTTTGTGTAGGCTCCGTGAAGCTTCCTCATTTTGATTAAAAATCTTTTACAAAGCGTATAGTATGCTTAGTTAGCTCTCAGCTTCCTGAGCTAACATCATATTCCAGTCCTTCCAGTTTTAGAGGCTAAAATTTAATCACCTCATTTAGACTTGGGTGATGCAAGATTTTCTCCATCACCATTGACAGATTCTCCCTCTCAGACTGGTTTATCATAGGTTCATTGTTAATATGGATTTCTCTTTCAGAGGGTCACCTTTTCCCAAAGTTCTGGAGCCACCTTTCTCCAACAAAATCAACCCACTTAGATCCATAAGCATGTATCAGTTAAGCTAAGGAAGCAATTCTGAAACGTTCTACTATTTTTTTAAAAAATTTAAAATGGGCTTGTCATTCTTTAAAAAAATGACAAAAAGTGTAAATATGATGAAAAGCAAGCTGATAAATTATATTTCTTGGTGATTCAACTAATTGGAAATGTTGCCCATAGTTGATTATATTCTACACCCAAGTTTGAGCACTGGCGCAAATTGTTAGGGTGCTGTTACAGCTGTCTGGGTAAAAGGATTGGCTTAAATATGCTCATGTTGGCGCTGCCAACACAAAAATTAAGGGCAAAGTCACACCGATAGATAATGAGCCCTTTATCAAGGAAACGGTGTTGGACAATCTCACTGCTCAGAAAGAATTTTTCAAAAGAAACCCCAGCCTTTGTTCCCTCCACTGGAGGGGATCCAGAACTGTCAGTGCTTCTGACAGAACTGAGCCCTGAGTATTCAGACAGCCTCACAGAATAAAGGAAACCATTACCATCAACCTCTCCAGACTAGCCCCTACCACACTGCCTTTTCTCTGGGTCTTGCCAAGCTGTGTATGCAAAGAAAATGCTTTAGATCAGGTAAGGTTATCTTCTGACAGTACCAATTTTCTAAGATTCTTAGAATCTTTTGTTGGGTGACTGTATCACAATGTTAACAAGGATTTCCTTTCCTCAGTTATGAACAAAATGCATTGTGAAGGAATGAGTGCTCCTCACTTAGGATGTTTTGTAGGGCATGAGTTTCTTTAACCATGAATATGTTTGAAAAATACATCTTAGGTTTTCTGTTGTAAGAAGGGAGCCGTGCTTATGATGGCTTTTGTATCAGATTTTAATGCTTGGACATGAATTCTTTTATTTGATGCATAATCCCTGGGTCGTAGGCAGCGCCTGCATCCTGATTTCCATTTTACAGATGAAGAAACAGACCCGGGAAGGCTATGTGATTTGACCCGGGTTTCATAGACTGAGAGCAGTGGAATAAAATCTCTGCCGGGGCTTTCTGACTCTAGGACTGCAGCATGTGCTGCCTCATGTTTCAGCGATACCTCCCTTCTGGTTCATGTGCTCCTTTCCCTGAATCTGTGATCGGCCACTTCTAGGCAACTTTCGGTCTAACTATTGCAATTATCAGCTAAGCTATCATCACTACAAATACAGGAGAAACTTTGAAAGGGCCCAAAAGGATCTAGGCTGATCAACAGAGAACTTCAGACCTCTAAGACCACCTCCTCTCCCTCCTTGGGTAACCCTAAGTCACAGAGGTGGCAAGTGCCTGCCTCATCTAGTTTAACTCTCTCTTTTTCAGAGAAGGAAACTGAGTCTCGGAGAAGTTAGATAACTGTCTCTATGATACAGAGTTAGGTGATGCTCCAAGTCACACAGCCAGTTAGTGACAGAATCATGAAAAGAACCTACGTCTCCTAAATCTGGTCATAGGCCTCACTGGTCTAGCCCGTGAAATCACAGTACGATTCTGGTTTAGCTAGTGCCTGGTAAGCACTTGCCAAATATAACAGGCACCGCTGACTTATGGAAGACAAGATGTATGACTCGTATACATGATTACGGGTCTGTCAACAATGGCCTTGTAAAAGATTAATAATCTTGTAAGTAATTTAGGCACTGTGCCACATGAAAAACAGGAGGAACCATGTAGACTGATGATGCACTCTAAGGACAAAACTTCTTTAAACCTGAAATGCTATAGAAGACTCTAACACCCAGTTCCATGGCAAAGAGATGGCAATTGCTGCTATTTTCTCAGTCACTGAATTGGAGGGGAAAAAAGAATATGTACCTGGTTCCCAAACCGTTTACCCGGCCATGAATGTCAGCACACGCCCCCGCCCACCAATACCACCTCCTCTCTGCAAGCCATGTTGGACCGCTTTAAAAGTATGCCCTGATATTCCCCTCATGTGGGAAATGTTCCCTCACCAATCCCTGTGAGATACTAAAAACCTAGTATTCTACCCATCATGAGGCTCAGTACTTTGACAGAGGTGGCTTTGCCAAGCTTTTCCTTATTCATCCTTTCTTGGAAGGGGGTTCAGAAACTTCTTGGCTTACCAACAGACTACCCTGCAGAAGGCTACAAGACCATTTGTCTTAGAGTCAAAGTAGTATCCAACAAGGGAGCACAAGAGCCATTAGTTTGAGGCAGGCCAAGTTCCTATGCTTTTGCTCTAGTAAAAGAAGCTTTGGAGAGATTGATGACTATTCACCAGTAGAAAGTTCAGAAGACAGAAGTTTCTCTACAGGGACAGGTCCTCACCTGGCAGGCGAGTGCCTCTTGCCTTAGTACCATCTTCCTGCAGAAAAAGTGGTTGTGCCATACTCATGAACAGAAAAACAGTGTGCAGAAACACAAAATGAAGTTGAAAAAGAGGGAGAAGAATAATAGTTAACCACACTCATTACCTAATCAAGCACTGGTTCGAGTGCTGCACATATATGAATTCATTTAGTCTCCAGAGTGCCATTCCTCCCACTTTACAGATAAGGAAACTGGCACCAAAAGGCTGGGTAGCTGGTAGAGCTGAGCTTTGAACTGAAGCAACTTGGTGCCAGACAGCACCTTCTAAACCAGGGGTTTACAAACTCTACCTTAGAGGCCAACTCTGGCCCATTACCTATTTTCATAAATAACTCCCATTATCTGTGTGGCTTTCACACTCGCTTGGCAGAGTTAGTAGTTGGAACAGGGACCGCATGGCCCACAGAGCCTAAAATATTTACTGGCTCTTTACAGAAAGAGTTTGCTGACCCTTGCTCTGAATCATACTGGGGAAGGAGAGAGACAGTCCCTCTCACACCTTTTAGAAGTACAAACACATCTGAAGGCTGTTGTTATATACACTAACAATTTAATATCTGGGAGATAGTTTAGCATCTATCTAATTCTTTCCCATTTGTCTAAAGGAGAGGAAACTGAGGTCTGGGGACATGAGAAAAAGGACCCCTAGATGACACTGATGACAGCAGATGCAGGTCCAGAATACAAATCCCCAACCCACTGTCCTGCTGTGTTTGAGACAGCCCCTCAATTTTCAGTTAGCACCTTAGCAGGAATTAGTTGAAGATGAGTTGAGAGCAAGACTAGAACAAATCAGAGGGACCATCCAGCAGATGGAGAAGGAAGTTAAAGGTAAGTACAGAGAGGCCAACAGGGAGAAAACCCAGTCTGTGCTGATAAAGGTGTACAGAGGCAGCTACTTCACACTTTTGTTGAGGGCCAGCCAGGGCAGGGCCACTCAAGCCTGCCTGGATTCCCAGCCCTTGACTTCTCTCTAAACTAGTGTAGACTGTCTACTGGACACTCAAAAATAGGTGATTTTATAAACATTATTAACCATGTATTCATTTAGTCCTAACTGGATTGTAAATGGCTTGAGGGAAATTCCAAAGGTCATGAATACATGAGGTATAGAGTCTGCAAAGAGGGCCCCACCCTGAGAAGTCAGAATGGAAATATTGACCTGATTACTTCCTAGTATTTTTCAAGGCCCATCCATAAGAAAGCTCAGCTGAGATCTTTATTTCTGTTCATTTTCATCACCAGTCATTTGCAAAGCCCTCATTTTATCTTAGAGCTTCAAAAGAATACTGTCAAAACCAGCTTCTTCATGACTTGTCAGTTAAGATGTTCTCCTTCATTTCCAAGGGAACAAAGTACATATTTTCCCAAAAGCAATTGAAATCACAACCCCTGCTCCTTCTTTTAGGGCTTTGGGGAGTCAGTGTTAATCAAATACTAATGAGAATCAAAACAGCTAGAAATCGTTATATAATTTTCTATCTACAGAAATGCAAATGGCATTTAAAACCAGCATAATTTCAAAACTAGTGTGTTGCTTTGTTGAATCTGTTCAAAACTTCATAGTCCAAATCATATACAAATGCAAATTTATTGGCATACATCACTATCTAATATGAAATTCTAGAAATTTTGGAAAATTCAGATGCCATAGTTAACACCAGGCCAGAGAGAGGAAATATGTTGTAAAATTATCAACCTTCTTGGGACTGTTTTCAGTTAGAGCTGATGGCTCACACACGTTAATTTACTCATTGGGATGTATTGGTAAACTTGCACTATTTGCCTAGCCCCTGCTTCTCCAGGATTTGCAACCCGGTCCCAATGCAATTCCCAAGGGTTATCACAGGAGCATCCATTTCAGCCACAGTTCAGTGGGGTATATGAATCAATGTGGGATGACCATCCCTTTTTCCTCAAGTCTTACTTTCTGGCCATGGCTGATTGGGCCAAAGGAGGACATGTGGCTCAGCTGAGCCAATGAGTTCCTTCCTCAGGATTTTGGATTTTTGTGTTGAAAGAGTTAGTCTGAGCTCTAACACTTAAACTTCAGAAGCTGTCAGTTGCCATGTTTCCTTTTACATTGACAAGAAAAGTCATGAGAGAGAAAGAAGAACAAAGCAGATGTGCAGAGAGAGGAATTGAAGAGACCTACCATGAAGTACTGAGTTCCTGATTTCAGCTTTTCCTGCAGATTCATCTTTGTATCCATGAGATACCTTTATAACCTTATAATAAAATGTTCTTTCTGCTTAAGCTTATTGGAGTGGGGCTTCTGTCACTTGGCAGGCACTAAATGTCTTAAGAAATACACAGCATTAAAATTTCTAAGATGAAATAGAATTTTGCTAGGAAAATATGTGTATTTACTAGGAAAGCTTATTTACTCATTAGTAAGCTTCTCTGAGTTACACTTGAAAGCAGATTAATCAGGCCAATGACTTGAACTTAGTTAGCACTCAAGTTTTTTGTTGTTGTTGTTTCTGTTGTTTGTTTTAATGAATAATAGTAAGGACTAGTGAGTGACATATTGATGACTTGGAGAAAAGAGAAGTAAAGCATGCAATGAAGGAAAGCATATTCCACAGGTTAAAACTGAAGCCCCACCCTCACTCTAACCTTGTCTCAACAAATAGCCAATTATCCAGTCTGTTGTGGAAGCCAAACCCAGGTAATCATCCTCTCTCTTTTCTCTTGCACCAAGTCCATCATTTCACCATTCCACCAGTCCCAGTGGTTTAACCAAGTAGAAATCTCTCATCTTTATCCATTTCATTTCCATTGCTGCTACCCTAATCCAAAGTTACATCATTTAGTTGTCACTTAATTGGTCTCCTTTCTGAAACCTCTTAACTCCTAGCATCCCTAACTCCACAGTTCTAGACAAAGGATACTTTTTGAAATGTAAATTTTATGATGACATCCATCTCCCCCCAGACACACACAATACACATATTCTCTTTTAAACATTTCATGGTTTCCTCATTGTTGTAGGGCAATGATTCTCATTCCTGGCTTCACAGTAAAATCACCTGGAAGCTTTACAACAAACAAACACACAAACAAATAAACAAACTTATGCCTGGATCTGACTTCCAGAAATCTGGATTTAATTGTTCTGGAGTGGGATCATCTTAGCATTTCTAAAATGCTCCCCAGGTGAGTCTAATGAAAAGCCAGAGCTGCAAGAACTGGTCAAGGTATATAAGCCAAAATCCTTCACATGGGCTGGCCATGGTCTTGTCTCTGCTTCCTTCTCTGCCCTCATCATATGCCACATCCCCATCCTCTGTTCTCCAGCCATGCTGGTCTTTTCTTGGTTCCTCAAAATTCCCACACTCCTTCCTGCCTGGGTCTAGGGCCTCTGAGCAGCTTCTACCTGTGACACACACTCCTTTTTCTCCAGATCTGCACTTTGTATCACCTTCTTAGGGAAGACTTGCTTGACTTCCCCAAGTAGGTCAACTACCCATTCTGGGCCAGTCGAACTCTGAATCCTTCCTTGATAGCACTCGTCACAGTAGGCTTTACATTTGTGTAATTCTTTGAATCATGTTTGTGTTCCCCATTAGACTATAAACTCTGTGAACAGGGGCCATGTTTGCTTTGCTCACCACTGCATCTCCAGTCCCCAGTCTACCTCTGGAAGAGAACTCCTTCCTTCTTTGTTAGGAGGACCAAGGGAGGAGAGGGTGATATTTCCTGAGGGCAGCCCTACTGCTACAGAAGTTAAAATTCAGCACCAAGATTTTTGTTACAAAACTAACAAAAACTTCAGAGGGAAACCCAAGTCTTGAGTGGAATGGGCAGTACAAAACTTTAAGGGGCATGTGGTTGATGGCAGATGGAGGGAGTGGGCTGTAAGACTCAGGACAGGTGAAGGGTCTGGAGGAAAGGTCTCTGACCCCACCGGGTCTGGTCTTCCATTTCATCCCCATAAACTTCTTCGTGTGGCTTAAGTGGTATGGCCTGAAAGCAAAAAAGGAAAACGTGTGCCCAATAATCCCTGTGGGGCTTGGCAGGACAAGGCAGCAACCATGTGGGGGTCACTAGGGCAGAATGTGGGTTTGAGTTACAAGGAGAGGACCCGTCCAACCACAGGACATCTAGTTGGTGATTAGACTTGGAGCCAGACTCTTTCTTTTCAAACTCCTACAGGGAGCTCTGCTACTTACTTGCTATGTGACCTGAGGACAAGTTACTTATGTTCTCTATGTTTCTGTTTTCAGACTGTACCATGGGGAGGATGAGAGTGTATCCCTCACAACGGGTATATAACATTATATAGATATAATCTCTTTAGAGATTCATTACAAAGACAACAGATTCTAGCTAACACAAGCACAAATTCTAGCTAACACAAGCCTTCTTCAGCTATTGTTTCTATAATTTTATTCCTACTCTAAAACTCTGCAAGGTTCCCCATTTTTGCTTCTGTGTTGGTGGATCTGTAGTAGGTGCCCCAGTAGTTGCATGCTCTGAACCACTGCAACCCACACCCCCAGCCGCTACAGTGCAAACTTTCTGCTATCCAATGAGAAAAGTCTTCTGGTTTCTGAATAAGACCAAAGTGAAGCACATTTACAACGTCTGAATCTTAGATCAATCATAATTGTGTAGATGATTTGCCTTCCAGCTATGTGCACTAAAATATCATTTCTATCCACGAATGTCTGTGAAGTGTGCTATAATCTCCATGTCCTGTAACACCTCTAAAGGCAAGTCTCTCTCCTTCTGAAGGAAAGATGGAGAGCTTGCAGCGGCATCCCTTCCTGGGATAGTGATAGAGGCAACTCTATACATAGGACATCCTCCTCCGCCTGGCCTTGCATTATCCCTGTAAATATGTTCGCAGGGACAGGGATGGGGGGCATCCCATTTATTCACATGCCCTGGAATGAAATGTTCTGAGCACACAGTAACACCTGACGGCACAGAGAATTGGATACATTCCACATCCTTGGCAACACAGCCATTTTAACTGGAAAGCCATTTGTGCTACAACCATACAAATTTCATCTCTAAGTTCAGTTTGGCTAGCACTCCTTGGAAGAGGAATGTGATGGTTCATTTCATGTGTCAACTGGACTAGGCCATGGGGTACCCAGGCATTTGGTCAAACATTATTTTGGATGTGTCAGTGAGGGTGTTTCTGGATGAGATTAACATGTGTGTAGGTAGACTGAGTAAAGCAGATTGCCCTCCCTAATGTGGGTGAACCTCATACAATCATTTGAGGACCTGAATGGAATAAAAAGGCTGACCCTCCCACAGGTGAGAGGTTATTTCCTCCTTGAGCTTGGCCTTTTTCTCCTCCCTTGGGACTCAAACTAAAAAATTAGCTCTTCCTGAGTCGAAAGCCTGCTGGCCTTTAGACTGGAACTACGCTATTGGTTCTCCTACTCTTAGGCTTTTAGATTCATATTGGAACTAAACCATCGGCTTTCCTGGGTCTCCAGCTTGTTGACTGCAGATCTTGGGACTTGTCAGCCTCCATAATCACCAATTCTTTCCCTATGTACACACACACACACACACACACACACACACACACATATATATATATATATATATATATTTTTTTTTTTCTATTGGTTCTCTGGGGAACCCTAATACAAGGAGTTCAGAAGATTTTTCTGCCTTAGTAAGGTCAGAAGGCCAAATATTATTGACATTTCATTGCTAACAAAGATTCAGAAGATTTTAGAGAAACGCTAACACTGTGAACATGAGTCAGTCACTGTACGGTCCTGATGGGGTGGAAAGGGGGAGTTAACATGTACTGAGTGCTTGCTATGAGCCAGTCTCTTTCACAAAGATCAATGTAATGAATTAAAGGAATATTGACTGACCCATGAAATTAGTTTAAGAACAAGTCTGAGACACCAGTTCTATTGTTTGCTTTTCCCTATAACTATGGAATTTATTAAATTGAACAAGTCTCGAACATGGCCCTGACAGAGGCTAAGGCAGGAGCCTTCCCCTTCTAAGGGGAGCTGTAGACGCTTCAAAGGAGAAGATGTGATTTCCTTACTTGTGGGAATTAACTAGGTGGTCATTGTAAAAATAGTGTTCTTCCTGACAAAACTGCATCTTTGTGATGCAAAATAAGTGGCTTGACTTTCTACCTCCAAAGACCCCAAACAGCTAGGACAGTGTCTCACACTATCACAGTACGCTGTGTGGTCCACTACCTAGAAATACAGTCAGTCCCTGTGACAGGTTTTAGGCAGTCTCAGGGACATCTCAGTTACCTCACAGCTTTTTGTAAATTGTAGGAAGCATTGTAGACTCAGCACTTCCCCAGATATAGAAACTACAAGATTTTATTGCAAGACAGGAGGAAAGTGTCAGGAAGTTAGGTTTTCTGACCTACGTCTGAAGAGAGTCACTTGGAGTGCCGGGGCCTCCTGGTGAAATCTTTCTGGGACTTTTCTTTACCTACCCGATGGAAGGGATAGAAAGGTCCAGGAGGAAAGGGACCCAGGCTGAGGTCAACAGGTGGGCAGAGTCTCAGTCTCATTCACCTTCATATGTAAAAAAGATCTAAATCTCAGGGACCCTGCAGTTTGATAAAGTCATAACCCCAAACAGTGACTGACAAAAAGTATTATAATGGAAAAGAAGCAATGACTAAAACTTATGGCTAGAGACTCAACCTCTCTCAGTTATGTCACTTAACTTCTTTGGGCTTCATCTGGAAAAAACTGGGGTGGGGTGAGGAAGCCTGGGAGGGAGGAGGATGGGACATGGGATCTCTGAGACTCCTTTACCTTCAACCCCCCCGCCCCCAGCTTTTCTGTTATCTCTATATAGAGTGGTTTTATCAGCATGATAAGCCTTGCAGCTTACCAAAGGTAAAAATTTGGCAGCCATGAGGTCCTTGGTTTGGATTGGGGGCTCTTTAGCTTGTCAGCCTTCTGTTTAGTTTAACAAGTACTTTGGAGCTTTCACTACAACACAGTGCCTGAGCTAGGTTCCAGAAGTACAAAATGAACTCACAGACTTGTGGGGTCTGGAGGAGGATCCAGGTTGCTAGTTTAAGATAATACATTCTAAGTTGTTATTTTTAAAGCAAAACACACATCTGGCAGTTTAAGAAGGTAAGGTGTCTTTGATATTCCTCCCAACAGGAGGGGCCCAATCTTAGTGACTCTCTTGTAACCAGCTGAATCTTGTGACAGTGATGCTGTGTGATGTCGGAGGTTAGGTTGGCAAAGGCTACTGCCTGGTTCTCTTGGGATGCTGGCTGTGGGGAAAGTTGTGCACCATCTAGGAAGTCTGAGTACCCCAAGACTGCCACGCTGGTGTAGGTGCTCTGTTAACTAACCATGCTGAGCTCCCAGGGGGATGCTGCAACCACAGACTCAGGAGAGAGCACAGTGGAGCCTTTGATGGTAGGAGCCCCAGCCAACACCTGACTGCAACAGAATGAAAAATCCACACTACGACCTGCCTAGGCTGAGCTCTTTCTGAATTCCCAACCCACAAAACTGTGACCAAAATAAAATGGTGGTTTTAAGCTACTGGTTTCAGGGTAATGTGTTAATGCAGCAATAGCAACCAGAGCAACACCATCACCAAAATTATTCTTAGTTCCTCCAGAATCAGTTAACATAGAAACATTTATATTCCAAGAATTTTTCCAATAAGTATATAGTGCATGTTCAAGGAGAGAAAGATAAGCGTGGTACAAGTGACCTAACACCCACATAAAACAATCATGCAATGTTCTACAATGTCTTATTTTTTTAAAGTATAGCCTTGAAAAGTAGTTTGTTTCCTCTAACTAGAAACGTATCCATGGAACATTATATTGTGAACAACAAGAATTCAATTTAAGAAAAATGAAACCAAGGTGATAAACTTAAATAAAAACCACAGTTGTCCTCTTTTATATTATCAGGGCTCTTCAGGACAAATAATTTTTTGTGTGTGTGGAAAAAAAAAAAAGTCACCTCCTGAGTCTTTATTTACTCTAACTGCAGTGAAACACACTCTGGCCTGGGGGTCAGAGGAAAAATACAGGCAGACGGGAACAGACTCCTATCTCCTCTCCCTTCAGCTAGTTCGTAGGGCAATTGACCATCCCACCAGAAACTCATAGCTATTTTCAATACCATCGAGATTTGAGGGCTCTGATTAACGTACAGGGCATGATCCATCTCCTAAAAATGACTGTGTCATAACTTAGCAGACCTAGAGCTTATCTGAGGATGCACCCTCCAGTCACTGCAGAAAATACCTCTATTTAACAGGTGACAATCTAAAGGCCTACCTGGGAGAGCAGCTAACAGCCAACCTGGCCTCTTCATTTTGGTTTCTCTACTTGCCAAGTTGTAATTCTAGTCCTGACCTACCTTAACTGTCACTGTGTAGGTTGAGGGAGGTGGCAAACTGACTGAAAAAAAAAAAAAAAAAAGCCTGAGAATTAAAAATACCACATCAGCTTTGCAAATGTGGTAGTTTTCAAAATCAACTCGTTTTTTCAAAAGAGGTTAATCTTTAAAACTTGCATTCACCCTGGCCACGTTTGCCTGTGCTGTCAGCTGCCTCTTGTCATCTGAATTTTAATATGCACTATATAAGTTGAGTAAGAAAATGGGTATGTATGTGGGAGAAGGGGCATCAGAAAATAAACATAAAATTCATTCAAGGTCCTTTTGGGTTTGGAACTAATGAATGAAACAAGTGGGGAGACATCTACCTTCACGATTGCACTAACTGCAGGTGGTATGTAAGATCCCATATTAAAAAAACCCAGACGAATAAGGGGTTATCTAGATAAACAAATTCAGTAGGGTTTCTTTAAATGGCTGTCCCTTTGTTTATTTGGAATATGCTTAAAATTATCCAAGTTTGTCCTGCGTAAAACTTTTCAGGAATACTTCAGAATATTTATCATTTATTTATTCTGTACGTATATTACATTAAAAAAGGGCAAGTCTTTATCAAATAACACTGGGTCCCAAGCCTGTGACAAAAAGACATTTTAGGGCTTCCCTGGTGGCGCAGTGGTTGAGAGTCCGCCTGCCGATGCAGGGGACACGGGTTCGTGCCCTGGTCCGGGAAGATCCCACATGCCGCGGAGCGACTGGGCCCGTGAGCCATGGCCGCTGAGCCTGCGCGTCTGGAGCCTGTGCTCCACAAAGGGAGAGGCCATAACAGTGAGAGGCCCGTGTATTGCAAAAACAAAACAAAACAAACAAACAAACAAAACTAATGGTATGGAAAACGGTCATTAGAAGTAAAAAAAAAAAAAAAAAAGCACAGTATAAAGCAAAATAGAATTGGATTCCATTAAAGTGTGTTAAAAATTACTTTTTTCTCTTTCTCTCTCTCTGTGTATAAAGATTGAAAGGAAATACTATCAAGTTCTAATTCAAAGATATGGGGCTTATATTTTCTTCTTTATACTTCTTTTCCGCATTTCTCAATTTACCACAATGATAATGTACTTTTTTATAACCAGAAAAAAACAAAATCCTGACATGTTATTTAAAGAAAAAAAAACCTGATAAAGTTAAAAACACAGAATAAACTGGGACATTTAAAAGAAAATCTATGTTTTGTATTGTAGCCTGGATAAAGGAGAGAGGCAAAGGGTTTCTTTATCATAGCATTTTTTTAATGAATAAAATGTCTAACTTCTCGAGAGTAGAGAACAGTGTTATGAGGTCCTAAACTTCCATCCTGCAGGTAACCCCATTAACCACACTGCCATGTTTCTTTCCTCTCATTTCCCCTCCCCACTTTTTTTTCAAAGGATCCCAGTTATCCTTTCATTTGTTTGGATATATTTTATTTTATATAGCTTGGGTCTTCTCTTTGAGGATGGCTTCCAAAGCCTCAAAGCTTCTGAACGCCCACTCACGTGAGACAGCATCTTGATTCTGCAAGTATGTGCCCTTCAACCCCGCCTGGAGACGAATCCCATTGAAGTCCTTGAGAGCAAACATCTATGAAAAGCAAAGCGATCTGGTATTTACTCAACTCCACTGCTGTCGGGTGGGTCAGAGAGCAGACTCCAGTGTCCAGGATAAAGCCGGGCCTCGCCGGGCCTTGGCAGCTCAAGCCGTCCCATTGTGATTCAAGATTCGGGGTGTAAACACATGCCGTGTTTAACCATCGCCAGTTTGCTTTGAATGTTTGATAGCCGTGACTGGGGCTCAGGAAGAACACAGTAGTGACTTCTTCGCCGGAGCTGAAGTTGAGGCTTTATGTAGTATTTGGGCAACCGGCACCGGCAGCTGCAAGCCCTCAATGGGCGCTTTCTAGTCGCTGAGTGAGCTGGGCGGCGTTGCTGGGAGCCGAGGGGCTGGAGCTGCCGCCGGGGCTGGGCCACCCTGTCTCACTGACAGGTGCTGAGGAAGAGGAGGAGGAGGAGCCCCTCCTCACCGGCTCCCAAGCCTGGGCTCAGTGTCTGCCACTAACTGCCATTTTTATTGCGTTTTTGTTTCGGGAACACAGGACCTTGGCAGGCAGAGATGTACCCTGTGGCTTGGTCTTTCTCTGCTCAGTAGCGGTGATGAAAACAATAACAAAGACCCTGACTTTGCTAAGTGACCAAGACTCACTTAGATAACAAACCACTGCTGCTGCTGGCAGAGAGCCTTCTAGATGCTCGATGCAGAGTGACCTGCTGGGGTGGAAGGAGGATTGGAAGGGAAAACCTCTGAGTTATATTTCCGTACAACCAAAGGCGATGCTCCCCTCTTGATGTGGATTGATGACCCTGTTTATTATTAACTGTCGTTTACTGAGAACTTTTATGTGCTGTGTACTGAGTTAAGTACTGCATGTTGTCTTGCTCGCCATAATCCTGCAAGGTCTTGCTGTTTTTCTTTTTTTTTTTTTAACAAAGGAGAAAACTGAGTTTCAGAAAGGTTAAGTGATTTGTTCAGTATTGTTACACAGCTTATAAATGGTACAGCCAGGAATCCAATCTTGGTATAACTATAAAATCACTTTTACTCTTTCTGGGGGAAACATATAGCTTATGCCTTGTAAATTTTATTTTATTTATTTATTTTTGCGGGGGGCGGGGGTGTACGCGGGCCTCTCACTGTTGTGGCCTCTCCCGTTGCGGAGCACAGGCTCCGGACGCGCAGGTTCAGCGGCCATGGCTCACGGGCCCAGCCGCTCTGTGGGATGTGGGATCTTCCCGGACCGGGGCACGAACCCGTGTCCCCTGCATCGGCAGGTGGACTCTCAACCACCGCGTCACCAGGGAAGCCCTGCCTTGTAAATTTTAAATTCAAGGTGCCAGGTGGCTGTGACCTAGGAAAGGCAAGTTGGCCATGGGAATACAGAGTAAGTCAATAATTTATATACTCTTTTCATCACAGAGAATTTCAGGAAAATTCAGATGAAGTAGAATCATTAGGCAGAATGGCAAAAGGATCCCTTCTCAGTATTGAGAGAATAAGACCCTGCCCTCCTCCCCCCACCCCACTATGGGCTTGGTGAGCCTGTAAAGGAAAAATTTAATGTCACTGTCCTTATTTTAAATAATTGCTCCTGAATTTTTAAATAAAAAAAAAATAGGTATCAGTTTTTAGAACAATTTAAGATTTGCAGAAGAAATTGAGAAGATAGTACAGAGAGAGTTCCCCTATACCCTGCACCCAGTTTTCACTATTCTTAACATCTAATAATTAATACACCTTTGTTACAATCAATGAGCTAATATCAAAACATTATTAACTAAAGTCCATAATTTATTCAGATTTCCTTGGTTTTTACCTAATGTCCTTTTCCAATGTCAGGATCCCTCCAGGATACCATATCACATTTAGTTGTCATGTCTCCTAAAGCTCCTCTTGGCTGTGAGAGTTTCTCAGGCTTTTGTTGGTTTTGATGACCTTGCCAGTTTTGAGGTGTACCAATAAGAGGTAAGAGAATGCCCCTCTTTGGGGATAGGTCTGATGTTTTTCTCATGATTAGACTAATTTAATGGGTTTTGGGGTAGAGGACCTCGGATGTAAGGTGCCATTTTCATCACACCATATCAGGGTATATACTATCAACATGACCTATGACTGTTGATGCTGACCTTGATCACCTGGCTGAGGTAGTGTTTGTCAGATTTCCTCACTGGCAAGTTACCTTTTTTCCCCCCTTCCACAGTGTGTTCCTTCAAAGTCACAATGCACAGCCCACACCTAAGTGGGGTGCTCACTGACTTTTAAAATAGTCTTATTCGTTTTCCCCCATTGCTCAAAGTGATTTCTTCTCGTTTAGCCTGATTTGTTACCATTTATGTTAATTAATCTCTTCACCTCTGCTCCCACTCTCCAAATTTTAACTATCATAGACTTTCAGAGCTCAGAGAGTATAAAGTGCACTAGCCCTTTTGTGACTAAGTTATCAGATAGCCAGAGGAAGCAGAAATACATACACGTCTTGAAAGAATTTCAGATTTACTATTTCCTGAAAGCAAGGAAGCAGTCATCATGGGATATTCAGAAATTTGTTGGGTGTCCTGACATTTATTTTAGGGACCAGCATTGTTTTTATTTTGAATAACATAAATATGGCAGAGTGTTTTCAGGATCAATGTCCTAAGCGCCACAGCCCCCCGCCCCCAACTTTCACAGAGGAGTTAGTGAGGTGAAGCACATTTTACCGGGTCTGAGAGGTGGTGTTTCAACTCAAGGAAACAAAGTCTGCTCGCTGCACATAGGAACAGATAGCTACTCTAAACATGGATTTCCCAACAAAACACAAAGGGCAGCTGATTCTTTGATGCTGCTGAGGAGGAGGACAAAGGTGATGAAGGAGGACAGAAGTTTGAGATGGAGGAAGCATCACTTCTTCAATGTTATATACGCAAGCATTTGTTTGGATGTCGACAGTATTTATAAAAGAAAAGAAAATATAAACAACCATAAAATAACCTCAGATGTAAGCACAATCATTATCTTCCTAAGCATTTCAAATTTTAATCATCTCTGTCTGGACTACTGAGAACACTCTTTCTTTGTATACTTCTGTCTTGTTTAAATGTTTTACAGTACATTTTTGTAAATTAAAAAACTTTGAAACAGTTAAACATTATGTTAGAAATATAACTAAAAATTTTCTGAAAGTCAACTTACTTTAGTAGAAAGGAAACTGAACAAAGTTAGCAGGATGCCTTTGACCTTGAACTGTCATTTGACTAGTAATCTTAGTAGCAAGCTTTTTAACATGTTATCAAGGTCCCAGATTACTTTGGTATATCTTGCCTGTAGGTCACATTTGCCTACATTTGTGTGTGTGTGTGTGTGTGTGTGTGTGTGTGTGTGTGTGTGTGTGTGTGAGCAGGAAGATTCAGAAAGCAGAGTTCAATTTTCTCTAGAAGAATCTGCCCCCAAATCTATATAAGGAGCTTGTAGGCAGGATGGATTAAGCAAATTCACCCTAGAAAAGAACAGAAATGACAATCCTCAATGAAAAGACACTGAGGGATATTTTAAAGGAAGTTTTTAACAGACATATTGGGGCTTCCCTGGTGGCACAGTGGTTGAGAGTCCACCTGCCGATGCAGGGGACATGGGTTCGTGCCCCGGTCCGGGAAGATCCCACATGCCGCGGAGCGGCTGGGCCCGTGAGCCATGGCCACTGAGCCTGCGGCGTCCGGAGCCTGTGCTCCGCAACGGGAGAGGCCACAACAGTGAGAGGCCCGCGTACTGCAAAAAACAAACAAACAAAAACAACAAAAAACAGACATTGGTTTGATTTACTTTATACAATATTCAGAAGAGGACACCAAATACACACTCTCTGGTGGTAAAGGTGGTGGGCAAAGGTATCATATTCATAAACCTATGATTGAAGTACATGGCAGTGGCAATGAAAAGGCAATGATGTAGCCCAGTGTTTCCAGTCTTTTCAAGAACAAGAATCTCTTTTTTTTTTTTTTTTTGCGGTACGCAGGCCTCTCACCGCTGTGGCCTCTCCCGCCGCGGAGCACAGGCTCCGGACGCGCAGGCCCAGCGGCCACGGCCCACGGGCCCAGCCGCTCTATGGCATGTGGGATCTTCCCGGACCGGGGCTTGAACCCATGTCCCCTGCATCGGCAGGCGGACTCTCAACCACTGCGCCACCAGTGAAGCCCAAGAATCTCTTTTGAAAGTCAAAATAATTTCATGGGCCCCCATATGAGAGTAGTTGTATTTTACTATCTATTCATTGACAAAGTAAATAATTATAAATTAGGGATGATATTAATCACATCACCACACTATAGCTTCCATATGCATTTGAAAAACCAATGGCATATATGGGTGAAAACATGTTATCTGTTAAGTCTGTAGCTAGTGCTTGCTGCATAAGGCCTTGTAGTAACCCCTGGGAACCCTAATCAGGAAAGCATGCACTTCTGCTGCTGCCCCGCCCACCCACTCCCATGCCCGGCACTAGGTACCTGACCTAGCTCTTCTCTTCTAGTAGATGAACAGGTCCACCTGGACTTCCAGTTTCTATGGATCCACTTCCTTCTCTCATCTCCAGAGAACTTTGTGAGAAGGAAGTGCAGAAGGGAATGCCACATGGGCTGATGGATTGACCTGGCTGGGATTCTGGTGCTTTTCCAGAGACCAAGTAACTCTTGGTCACATTGGTCAATGGCTTCCTTCATCCACAACTCTTTGGACAGTGTACCAATCCTGAGAGCAGCAAGAGTGGGCAGCAACGAGTGTCTGTGTCTTGGGGTCTTGAATCTGTTCCTGCCCCATAACACAGAGCCAACTCAGATTAAAAAAGGGTGTGACCTCTGGGCTCAGACTCATTTCTGAGGTTATTTGTGGGTCACTCTGTCCTATTCTGGCTTCTTAGATATGATGCATGCTCTTTGTTCTCAGTAAAGGCCCTTTTTCTTGGTGGAGCCACCCTCCACCACCACTCTTTGGTTCCCCTGAAGGCAATTCTGATTTTCTACCCTAGCTGGGCTACCTCAGAAAGTCCTAGAAAAAATGCAATACTTCTTCCCCATCTGCCCACCTGGTTAGCTCCCTCCCAGTCTGGAGGGTGGAACCTGGATTTATGGGAAAGACATGGGTTTCCCCGCTTTGTTTCTCCCTAATCCCATACCGGCAACACAAAACCAAAGTGTAAACCTGTCCTACTCCGGACTTATACCAAAACCCTAACATTAGAGATCCTTTGGTTTAGGCTTTAACCTGTTGTAAAACTGCAAAATGTCCCTAAAAGCAGAGGTTCCTGGTTAAGCCTTATCAGTATGTTACTAAAGAATAAGCTTATCAGATCCTTTCCTGGTGGCAGATTTCAAAAGTGAGAGGGTGGAAGAGGAGAACACCGAGAACACCGTACTTCCTCCTTCTATTTCCACCAACATTCAGGAAAAGCAAAAAGGGAAAACTGAAGGTTAGATGGATTAAGACCAAAATTACAGGTCTTGTCCTATTGTCTCCCTTGCCTCATAGCGCAGTGATCAAAAGTTCTTCTCTAAAGCAGATATAGGCCGATGACTGAAAGACTAAGTCAGTTCACAGTGAAGGTAACCAGAGTATAACAAGGCTCCTGAGAGGTGCTCAAGATGAGGCCAGGATGGGAAAAGAATCAGTGCCACTGAGACCATGTGTTGTGAGCTGGTCAATGATAAGAAACACATAGCACTCACTATGTTCTTGACACTGTTTTATGTTATTTATATCCAAGAGAGAGGTGCTGTTATTTTGTCCCATTTAACAGGTGAGGGAATAACTTGCCCAACACACTCAGTAAGTGGCAGGGCCAAGCACTGAACCCAGGCAGTATGGCTCCAGTATTGGAAATCTGAAATAACACTATGCTATGGACCAGAGAGGTGGAACTAAAAGCATACTCTGTTTCTAGTTCAAGCACTGTCTCTAGCTGTGGACTTTAGGGCGGGTCATTTCAGATCCCTGGATTCAGCTTCATCAACTGTAAAAGGAAAAGATCAGAGTAGATGACACAAGTTTCTCTTACTGCTCCAACATTCAGTGATTCTGCATGAAACACATATGGCCATGAGACTTGACAGCTTGTACAACCAACAGAGTGAAGCTGAGGGTAAATCTTGTGCCCCCAATCCCATCCTCAGGGCTTTATGTGCCCAGAGTTGCTTTTATGCCTTCCTGTCCTTATCCTCACTGATAATTATGCATAATGGTGGTGATAACAGAACTGATATGAAAGGGTGCCTCTGGGATTGATCAAAGGAGAGGGGAAGAGAAAGAGCTTTGGAGCCAGATGAAAGACCTGCCCGATACTCAGCGATGTGAGCATGATGTTTGCCAAGTTAGTTACCTTCTCTGAGCTGCCCTTTCTATATCTGCAGTGTTAAGAGTAGCTACTCAAAAGGTTTTTGTGAAGATTTAGTAAGATATGTAAAGAACCAAGGCCAGTGTCTGGCACACAGTAGGGGCTCAGTAAGTTTTAGTTTTAATTACTTTTTCTATCATTCTCCCTTCCTAACAGTTGACACGCAGAAGCCAGAGATGTGATGGAAATAGGGACACCATGTGACCTCATATCCTCCTCTATTGTCCCAAATTTCTGTGCTTATGAGATAGCTCTTGATCTAAGTGAAAGGGAGTCACATTCCTTTTTGTAGATATCTCTTGAGGTATTTGCCTAGCTCATAAAAATTCTCTCTTGTTTGGTAATGGCCCTGATACAGAGATCATTTCAGACATAACTAACAGAAAACACAACTTATAAAGGTTTAAGTAATAAAAGAAATTTACTATCTGTATATGTCTGTTAAGTCCATCTGGTTCAATAGGATGTAAGCTTCCGGTGAGGCTTACTCCAACAGCTGAGTGATAGTACTGAGTGCATGGTGGTCAGGGCTCCCCATATGAAAATACCTTCTTAAGGTTTAGGGCCCAAACTATTACAATATCCTGTCTGTTGCATTCTGTTAATTGAAAACAGTCACAGAAAAAAGAGTCTACAGAAAATCATTGAATCACAAAGGAAGAGAACAAGAGAAAAAGAAGGAACAAAGGCATTACAAAACTGCCAGAAAACAATGAACAAAATCGCAATAAGTCCAGACCCATCAGTAATTACTTTAAATGTAAAAGGACCAAATTCTTCAATCAAAAGACACAGAGTTGCTGAATGGATTAAATAAAAAACACGACCCATCTATATGCTGCCTAAAAGAGATGCACTTCATCTGTAAGAATACACACAGACTGAAAGTAAAGGAATGAAAAAGATACTTCACACAAATGGGAACCAAAAGAAAAGTAGGGTAGCTATACTTGTATCAGACAAAATAGGCTTTAAAACAAAGACTATAATAAGAGACACAGAAGTCATTATAAAAGGGGTCAATCCAACAAGAGTATATAATATTTGTAAATATTTGTGCACCCAACTAGGAGCACCAAAATATATAAAGCAAATATGGAAAGACCTAAAGGGAGAAATACATAACAATACAGTAATACTAGGGGACTTTAATAGCCCACTTTGGTCAATAGATACAGCATCCAGACAGAAATTCTATAAGGAAACATTGGCCTTAAATAACGTTATATTGGATGGACTTAACAGACATATACAGAACATTAGATCCAAAACAATAGAATATACATTCTTCTCAAGCTCACACAAAACATACTCCAGTATAGATCATATGTTAGGCCACAAAACAAATCTTAATAAATTTAATGAGTTTGAAATCATATCACACATCTTTTCTAACCACAATGATATGAAACTAGATATCAATTCAAAGAAGAAAACTGGAAAATTCACAAATATGTAGAGATAAACAACATGCTTCTAAATGATCAATGGGTCAGCAAAGAAATCAAAAGAAAAATCAGAAAATATCTTGAAACAAATGAAAATGGAAATACAACATACCAAAACTTGTGGATTGTAGAAAGAACAGTTCTAAGAGGAAAGTTCATAATGGTAAACACACTAAGAAACAAAAAAGTTCTCAAATAAACAACCTAACTTTACACCTCAGGAAATACAAAAAGTAAAAACAAACTAAGCCCAAATCACAAAGAAGTAAAACTGTCACTATTTGCAGATGACATCCTATCATATATTTAAAGCCCTAAAGACTCCACCAAAAAAACTGTTGGAACTAATAAACAAATTCAATTAAGTTCCAAGATTCAAAATCAATATACAAAAATCACTTTCATTTCTATATACTAATAACGAACTATCAGAAAGAGAAATTAAGAAAACAATCCCATTTACAATTGCATCAAAAAGAATAAAATAGCTAGGTATAAATTTAACCAAGGAGGTAAAAGACCTGTACATTGAAACCTTTAAGACATTGATGAAAGAAATCGAAGAAGGCACAAATGAAAAGATCTTCCATGCTCATGGGTTGGAAGAATTAATATTGTTAAAATGTCCATACTACCCTAAGCAATCTACAGAGTCAATACAATCCTTATTCAAATTCACATGGCATTTTCACAGAACTAGAACAAACAATCCTAAAATTTGTATGTAACCAGACAAGACCCTGAATAACCAAAGCAATTTTGAGAAAAAAGAAGAAAGCTGGAGGCATCACACTTCCTGATTTCAAACTACATTTCAAAGCTACAGTAGTCAAAACAGTATAGTACTGACATAAAAACAGACACATAGATGAATGGAACAGACTAGAGAGCCCAGAAATAACCCCCCACATATATAGTCTATTAATTTACAATGAAGGAACCAAGAATACATAATTGGGAAAGGAGAGTCTCTTCAACAAATGGTGTTGGAAAAACTGGACAGCCACACACAAAAGAATAAAAGTGGACCATCATGGTCCACATGGTGGATGACATCCACATGGTGGATGTCAATATGGTGTTGACAGCCATTCAACACCATATCTAAAATTCAACTCAAAATGGATTAAAGATTTGAACATAAGACCTGAAATCATAAAATTCCTAGAAGAAAACATAGGTTCCATGACATTGGTCTTGGCAATGATTTTTTTTTTTTTTTGGATTTGACACTAAAAGCAAAGGCAATAAAAGCAAAAGTAAACAAATATGACTACACTAAACTAAACAGCTTCTGCACAGCAAAGGAAACCATCAACAAAATGAAAACAGAATGGGAAAAAATAGTTGTAAATCATATATCTGATAAGTGGCTAATATCCAAAATACATAAGAAATGCACACAACTCAATAGAGAAAAAAAAAAACAAGCAATCTGATTTTAAAAAATGGGCAGAGAATCTAAATAGACATTTCTCCAAAGAAGACATACAGATGGCCAACAGGTACATGACAAGATGCTCAACATCACTAATCATCAGGGAAACGTAAATCAAAACCACAATGAGATAACACCTCACACCTATTAGAATGGCTATTATACATAAGACAAGAAGTAACAAGAGTTGGTAAGAATGTGGAGCAAAGGGAACACATGTGCACTGTTGGTGTTGGTGGGAGTGTAACTTGGTGTAGCTACTATGGAAAACATTATGGAGGATCCTCAAAAAATTAAAAATAAAACTACCATTTTATATAAAAATTTCACTTCTGGGAATAAATATAGCCAAAGAAAATGAAAATACTAACTCAAAAAGTATATGCATCCCCATGTTCACTGCAGCATTATTTACAATAGCCAAGATGTAGAAACAATTTGTATCCATTGAAGAATGAATGGATAAAGAAAACAGGATATATATATATATATATATATATATATATATATATACATACATATATGTAGTATGTATTTCAGCCATAAAAAAGGAAATCCTCTCATTTGTGACAACATGGGTTGACACTGAGGGCATTATGCTAAGTGAAATAAGTCAGATAGAGAGAGACAAATGCCATATGTTTAACCCACTTATGTGTGGAATCTAAAAACAAGCAAACAAAACCCAAAATCGTAGATACAGATAATATATTGGTGGTTGCTAGAGATGAGTGACTGGGGCAGGCAGAATGGGTAAAGGTGGTCAAAAGATATAAGCTTCCAGTTATAAAAGAAATAAATCCTGGGGATGTAATGTATGGTGACTATAGTTAATAGCACTGTATTGCATATATTTGAAAGTTGCTATGAGAGCAAATCTTAAAAGTTTTTATCATAAGAAAATAGTTTGTAACTGTGTGTATTGATGGATGTTAACTTGACTTATTTTGGTGATCATGTTACAATAACATACATATATCAAATCTTTATATTGTACACCCTAAACCAATATAATGTTAAATGTCAATTATATCTCAATTTTTTTAAAAAGGAAAAAAAAGAAACGTGGTACGTATACACAATGGAATACTATTCAGCCATAAAAAGGACAACCTACCATTTTTGACACCATGGATGAAACTTCAGGGCATTATGCTAAGTGAAATAAGTTTGACAGAGAAAGATAAATACTGTATGATCTCACTTATATGTGGATTCTAACAAAAACCAAACTCATAGAAACAGAGAACAGATTGCTGGTTGCCAGAGGTGGGGTTGGGGGTTCAGGGACATTAGTTGAAAGTGGTCAAAATGTAGAAACTTCCAGTTATAGGATAAATCAGTTCTGGGGGTGTAATGTATAGCATGGTGAGTATATTTAATAATACTGTATTGTATATTTGAAAGTTGTTAAAAGAGTAGATCTTAACAGTTTTCATCACAAGGAAAAAATTGTAACTATATAAGGTGATGGATTTTAACTAATCTTATTGTAGTAATCATTTTACAATCTATACATAATCATTATTTTGTATACCTTAAACTTATACAATATTAAATGTCAATTATATCTTAATAAAACTGGAAAAAAAATACAAACAAACAACAACAACAAAAAGAGTGACAGCACCAGCCCAGATTCACTGTGGACCTATGTAAGGTCACAGACTCTAGGAAGTGTGGTTCATTGTGGGCCATCTTTAGAGACTAGTTACTGCAATTGGACAACAAGTCTTCTTCTAGTAATTTCCCCTTTTAATTTCCTTGAATTAAGTAGAGTCAGATTCTGTTGCTTAAAACCAAAATCTCTTTAATTAATAAGTGCCTGAACATTCCTAGTATAAAACGGTAGGATAAGCAAAAGAGAAAAATATGGGAGAAGTTAATAGAAGTCAGTCACGAAGAATCAGGTGTATATTTCTCTGTGTGTGCATGTGTGTGTATGCATACATGCCTATCTCCAAAAATCTTAAAAGCTTTTGCAAAATAAAAGTTTACTACTATTTTTATTTTTTAAGACATTGTATTATTTTATTTATATATGTGTCCATATGTATTTCCGATATAAAGATTCTTTTTAAAAATCCATGATACCATTATGACACTTAAAAATAATTCTTTAATATCATTTAATATCACATCAGCATTCCGATTTCCCCAACTGTTTAATAAATGACTTTAAATTTTATATTTTTAAAATCTCTGATGGGTAAGAAAAAGGTAGGTGAGAGGTTCCAGATTATATGATGCTCATAAATTAGATAGTCTATCAATCAAAATATTTCTTAAACCTTATTTATGAATCCATGAGCAGATTTGGTATGTTGAGGATTAGGGGAGGGAGTCCCCAGAGGTGGCATGCTCTGTGAACTCAAAGAAGAAATAAAACACACACACACACACACACACACACACACACACACACACACACACACACATACACGAGACTGCCCTTTATCTATCTGTTGCACTCCTATTCATTCTCCATGATCAGCTTAAACTTTACCTTTTCTCTTACCTTAACTCTATCCATTTCACTAGGCAGAGCTATTTGTTCACTACTCTGGGTTCTCATAGCTCTTTGTAGCTAGTTTCAACATACCATTCACGTTGGTGGATTGTAACCTTTTGTTATATGCAGTAGGCAGAATTCTAAGATGATCCCCCAATGAGCTCCCTGTATAATTCCCTCCCATTGCATGTGAGGAGGACCTGTGAATGTGAGATGTTACTCCCATGATTATGTAACACTATATGGCAAAAGGGATTTTACCGATGTGCCAAATCGGTTGACCTTAAGATAGTAAGATTACCCTTTGTGGGACTGACCTACCTTTTCAAAGCTATCAGGTCAGCTTTGAAAAGAGATGAGGCTGTTCAAAAGAGACTTAAAATGTGAGAGGGATTTGATACCAGGGAGATAATCCAGTACTTGCTTGGAAATGGAGGGGGCCACAGGGCAAGGAATGCAGGCAGCCTCTAGCATCTGAGGACAGCCCCTGGCTGATAGCCAGCCAAGAACTTCAATCCTACAACCTCAAGGAACTGACTTCTGTCACAAGCACATGAGCTTGGAGTAGGATCCCAGCTCCAGATGAGAATGTAGCCTACCTGACACCTTGATTTTTAGCCCTGTGAGACCCTGAGCAGAGAACCTACTTGTGCTCTACACCCAGACTTCTGACCTATAGAACTGTGAGCTAATAAATGGGTGTTGTTTTAAGCTGCTAAATTTGTAATTTCTTACACAGCCATAGAAACTAATACATTATGCATCTGTCTTCACTGAACAGTGATCTCCTGGAAGGCAGGGTTCATGTCTTAATTATCAACACAGGCCCCTGTGAGCAAAGTGCATGACTTAGAGTAGTGGTCTCATAGGTGTTTGTTGAATAAATTTTCACAGTATTGTATAGGCAATTAGAAACAAGGATTCAATGTATTCAATTTATTTCAGTAAATGTTTTTCAAATGCCCACTAGGTGCTCAGCACCATGCCAATGTCAATTTCCTCCAAGGCAGCATCTCTGATTCACTTGGTTTCCCAATGTGCCTTATAAAACACTGGGTTTTCAAACATTACTGATGCAGAGACAGTTAACTGGGGATATGGTATTAGAGATAAGAGCTGATGGGGAAATGAATATAAAAGATAAGAAAAGTTCCAAAACTTATTTTGAGGAATAGCTTTATTATGCTGCCCTTATAGAACTTCTGATTAATGCCAGTCATGACTAAAACTTTGGGCAATTCATTTAACATTTCTGAGCAGCAGTTTCTTCACTAATAAAGAGGTAGAATACATGAGGTCACTCGTCACCACGAGACTCTATGTCTTCTACGAGTTTCATGCGTTCTTTTTGTCACTACTCACTATCTGGATAATGATATGGCTACATTGTAACTTGCAGTCTTCAGAAGTGAAAAGGTCACAAAAATCCCCACATTAAACATGATGCCTCTGTTATTTTCTCCCCACAGGTCAAAAGGAGCACCCCAGAATCCTCAAGAAACAAGAAGAAAACATGTTCACATTGAAAAATAAATCTCTCGATATTTTAACTAATTTTTTTTTTTTTTTTAAGGGTAAACAGTTTTTTCACTCTGAAAAAGTTCAGGGCATTATAGCATAACTGGAAGAATCCCAGTCGAAAAGGTTTGACATTTGATTATCTGGGCAGCAATAGAGCATGTACTCAAAATGAAAAGAAAATGACACGTTTGCTTAAACTATGCATTAAAGTTCCCCCCTGCCACCCATTTGGTGGGAGGAGCTTGGATGATGTAAGAAAGAGTATCTCAAGGGTGGATGAAGACATTATTAAAAGTGAGCGATACTCGGTGGCTTCCAGTTGGCCGGCCTGTTTTAACCCGGGAAAATAAAAGGCATTTGTAACTAATTTTGGTCCTCTCTGTAAACGGAAAAATATTCAGGAGAAAAGACTTCTCATTCATTTTGCAAATATTTACTGAGCTTTAACTATGTGCTAGGTACTGTTCTAAATGATAAGGATACAGCTGTGAACCTGCCTGTGGACCCTACAATTTTAAGTATATTAAGTTAGGGGTCACTTTGGCCAGGGAATTCAGTGTTATTTTCAGTTACATGAACGCCCGCTGTATGCTGAGCTACAGAGTTAGATTCTCAGTAAAACTAATGAACTTTAAGCTTCATGGCTGCGTGCTTTCATGGGCCCCCCCCTTCTAAGGTTCTGTGTGTCCTCTTCAGGGATTTGGGACTCATGGATACACAGTCCCAGCAAGGGGGTTGCCTTGATATCCTGATCTGTGGGTGAGGTCAGTGGGCTGCCAGTAACCCCTTCATTTTGGTTGGCCCCCAATGACATTCTACATTATGTGGGACCTCCGCAATATCCTGAACCCAACTCTGGCGTCAGGAAGATTCTGAATAAGATGCTGCTCCCCTCCCTACTGAGGGCCTGCCAGACTAAGGCTCCACCATGAGCACCATTGCACCTGCAGTCCCCTTCTCCCTGCCCAGGACCACTAACCAGATGCCAGAACTGGCTGAGTTGGACCAGCCACTGAGGCAACGGCCAAATGGCCAGCTGGAGCCCACTCCAGTGATATCAAAGGCCTGCAGCCTCTGAGGGCTTTTCCTAGGACACAAGGCACCTCCACAGCAAGAAACTGTTTGGGCTGTGGCATGACCAACAAGTTCTGAAGCTTAAGGAAACTTTTCTAAACCATCAATAAAAAAATATATATTTCTATCTACTATGCCAGAAGAAAGACAAAATTATCTATTCTCTCTGCACAAAATGGTATTATAAAATTTTTACCATGTGAAGAAAGATCGAAGAGTATAAAGCCAAAAATATAGGGAAAAGATGTATTATATAGGCGGGTCAAGCAGTTAAGTTGCAACAGTAACAATAATTGCTTATTAATAGTAGTGATAATAATGCTATTTTCCTGGATGCTTTTTAGAATTTGTAATCTGTTATGGTTTCTCTTTTTAATTCAAAATAGATGTATACCTTGAACCTAGTTTCATATCCTCTTTCATAGAGAGGGCTCCATATTTGAGAAGTTTCAGGCCTTGTTAATTTCTGGATCTACTCTGACCTACTTCTTTTTCCTGAAGAAGTGGGCAGGAGAAAGAACATGAGAAATCACTAAAATCATGAGAAACCAATTTACACAGCTTTTCTTTACTCCATTAAATCCTCACCTTCTCCTATTTGGTCTTGCATCTATTTAAAAAGCCTAGAAGAGTCCAATGCCAAGAAGGAGTATTCAAAATATCTAAATACAAAAGACCTGCCTGACCCAACCTCACTGAAAAATCAAGGACCCAACTCCGTCTTCCTAATTTGGAAGAAGACAAACTTGCCTGAATTGGTTTTTGGAATGGGAATTACTTTAGAAGTGCAGAGTTCCAGAAACTGAAGAGCGTATCATTTTGTTAGTACATTTCTTTAAAAATGAGTTATTAATACAGAGGCAGTCGCTATCAAATGTCTTCCTACAACACATCAACCGCTATTTTCCATCTATTCAGGAGGGAATGGCAAGGCTGAGAGCCAATGAAGGGAAAAGAAATGACTGCCCATTTTGTTGCAACGAAACCAAAGGACTCTTGATTTATCAGTACATTTGGCACTCTCTTTTCAGGGGTGGGAGGGAGGAATAGGGTGGTGGAAATTAAGGGTTGTAAATTTTATAAATCAAGCCCTCTAAAGTAGGCCAATTGGTCAGCTGCAAACTTGGCAGTATCGTGAAGCATGTGTGCTGGGGCAGCTTCAGAACACAATGTTCTGGTTCACTCTGCGAGCAAAGGAAAGTGGAATAAGGGCGCAACCCAGGACAGCAAGAGGGCTCAGCACAGACATGCAAGAGGGCTAAGAGACAAAGGAAATGCTAGGGAATAAAGGCAACATCCTTAGACTGCTGGCCACATAAAAGTGTGTGTGTGTCGGGGGGAGGCAGAGGAGAGAGAGAGATTGGTTAGAGGCCCCGAGAGAGGTGCCGTGGTTCTGATGTTTACTGAAATTAAATTCTGGAAAATTCAGAGCAGTTGTGTGATTAATGATTAAAATAACTGAATGTTCTATGTCAGAGTAATGATGAAATTTTGCAAAAGTGCTTGGGAATAATGCTGAATCTATAAACTTTGAACCATAAAGATGTGTGGCATGAAGAGAAAAAGAATATTTAAAAAAAACAAACAAAAACGAATAGCCTGAAACACAGACTTTTTAGCTCCAAATTTAATCAGGACCTGTTTTTTCAAAACCAGATTTACATTTCATATTGTTTCAATAGTTCCTTGGCTGCTACTGAATAACAGAATAATGTGTAATATATAAAAATAATTTAAAATAGTTGGCATATTTGAGTATCCAGCCTTCTCAGATAGTTTCAAATGGTTTATAAGAAAGTAAACTGAATGCTTAAAGTACAAAAAAATAAAAAGAAAGAAGGAGAGAAATAGTGTTAACAGTTCAGGAAAAATAAGGAACCAATAGTAGTTTATACTTTAATTCATAAAACATTTCTGTGGAATGGTACTGACCGCCCATAATCTTGAGATTTTTATTTTCACTCAAGTGATTTTGAATTGTGCTATGGCGATATTCCATTAGACAGAATAATGTACAATTGATAGCATGCAATGAATAAGTTCACATGTTTTTCTTCAAATATCCGGTACTATCATAAGCTTGAAAGAAGGAAAGAGATAGAACTAGTGATAACTGCTTAATTCCAAATGTACACTATCATTTAAAACCTTTAAGTTGAAAATAATTTCTTAAGGAATGTCTCTATCTTTGATTTACTGCACAGAAGAAGTCAAGTTTAAATGCAAAAATGGTTTTTACTTAATAGCATCTCTTCCTCCTCCACATAGAAAAAAAAAAAAAAAACCCACCTTCTTTACCAGTGTAAAAAACCAGAGACCATAGTGGCCAAGACTCGGCTGGTCTTTGTAAAGGAGTTTATAGCTTTCAGCTGAAATCTCTAAGTGAGAATTCTCATTCTCAGCTGCTGGCTCCCTGAGAGCTCCCTGTGGCCTCTGACCCCATTTCCATGGAGACAGAGGTGGGAAGGGTAAAAATAAGTTAAAGGGGAAACTTTTTTTTGAAGGCAGTATTTCCAAATCCCCACTCCTCCAATACTAATGAGTGTCCACGTTAAAACTGACCACACACTGAAATTTACTTTGTTCTTCAGGGTTAAATGGCTGAAAATAAGGTATTTGATTGTAAAGGTATGTTTGTGTGAAAAGAAGAAAATACCCACCCTGTTTGGTACTGTTTAATTGAAGCTCAAAATCAGAGCCCAAAATGAAGGTAAAATGATTACTGCCATTTAACAACGGAAAGAGAATCCTACCGTTTTCCAGGGTCTGGTTTTTGGCTGAGAGCTGTGACTGTTAAGTGTCAGGATGCTGCAGATTTCTGTAACGGGGGTGGGAGGGTGGGTTGGTGTTTCCCCAAATGTCAGAAAGCTGGGATCTTCATCAGGAGAATTAAAAAATATGACAGTTTTCCTCACATATATCAGTTAATCCATTGTTTGCTGCAAGCTTTTGTTCCTGACCATCTAACTGAGGCTAATAAAAATAGATAGGATGCTACAACTCCTGTTAGCCACCAGCTCTACACCCAGCTTCCAGAGCCATTCACTGAGTCATGACTGCGTTCCTGCTACTGGAGGATGTATTTTCTCACTTAATGACAGCCTCTTAGGAAAAAGCTTTTTATTAGGAAAAAATCCAAGCATACACAAAATCAGAGAGAGTTATCTGATGGTCCCCATGTGCCCATGACTCAATTATGGCAATCGTTAATTCATGGTCACTCTTTTTTATCCATGCTACCATATATTCCTTTCTGTATTTTTTTTTTGAAGCAAATGAGATATTTTCATCCATGAATATTTTAGTATGTATTTATAAAATATAAGGACCCAAAATAAACACAATACCATTACCACATTGAAAAAACATTAACAATTATTTTCTAATATCAACAAATATCAGTGAGATGTCTTTTTGAGTTAGTTCTTATCATTTTTGTTATATTATTATTATTCACATTTTACAGTTATAGAAACTGAGGGCAAGAGAAGTTAAAAATCCTCACAGAATTAGGAGAACCTACTTAGAGGTTGAGGTATAGAGGAACACAAGCCCATGTTCTCAAGATCACAAGGATTATAGCCAAACAAATAATGATACTAGCATTTTTGTGTGTGTATTTACTATATGCCAAACTTTGTTCTGACAGCTTGTCTTATTTAATTCTCTGAACAACCCAGTGAGGTAGGTGCCATTACCTGCATTTTACAGATGAGGAAGTGAAGGCACAGAGGGCTCAGACAACGGCCAGTACGTGGTGCATCCAATTAGGGGATACATTCACTCACTCTCTCAGTCATTTACTCATTGACTTCCTGTCTATATTTATCTACCTATGCACCTGTATATCCATTTATTTGAGTAGATAATATATTTTCATGGCTCAAAACTCAAGAGGTTCAAAAGGGTACACATGGAAAAACCTGTATCACCTCTGTCCCCCACCTCTCCCCACCACCATCCAGTTCCTATCTCCAGAGGCAAGCAATATTTTGGACTTCCTGGGTATCCTTCCCTTGGTATGTCATGCACACACACAAGCAAATGCATATCCGTCCCCTCCTATTTTTTTTTTTTTTTTTTTTTTTTTGTATTTGCGGTATGCGGGCCTCTCCCGTTGCGGAGCACAGGCTCCAGACGCGCAGGCGCAGCGGCCATGGCTCACGGGCCCAGCCGCTCCGCGGCATCTTCCCGGACCGGGGCACGAACCCGTGTCCCCTGCATCGGCAGGCGGACTCTCAACCACTGCGCCACCAGGGAGGCCCATCGTCCCCTCCTATTTTTACATGGAAGGCAGGACACTATACACACTGTTCTACCCTTATGGGTTTTCCCTAGCATGTTCTGGAGCTTTATTATTCTCCTTTACACAGGGCCCATACTGCTCCGTCCTGCCTATTCACACTGGGAAGCAAACCAGGTCTGAATCTCTAAGTCTCAAAATCTTAACTTCCATGTAAATATTTAATGTTGACTTAGAACTTCCATGTTTTCCTCATTCATATTTTGAGCCTGCCTAAGCACTCTTTAAAATCAATTTATTCTATCATTGCCTTAGGCAATGCACTAAACTTACTTTAAAAGCATGATAGGGCTTCCCTGGTGGTGCAGTGGTTGAGAATCTGCCTGCCAATGCAGGGGACACGGGTTCGAGCCCTGGTCTGGGAAAATCCCACATGCCACAAAGCAACTGGGCCCGTGAGCCACAGCTACTGAGCCTGTGTGTCTGGAGCCTGTGCTCCGCAAGAAGAGAGGCCGCGATAGTGAGAGGCCCACGCACCACAATGAAGAGTGGCCCCTGCTTGCCACAACTAGAGAAAGCCCTTGCACAGAAACGAAGACCCAACACAGCCATAAATAAATAAACAAATAAAAAATTAAAAAAAAGCATGATACATTGGATTGTGTTGCCTGAGATCCTAACAAAGTTTTATTTTAAAAGAATCCAATGTTATAATTAACCAGCCTTTAGATGTTCTTTATTCCTTTCATTTTGTAGGGATGATTGAAGTGTTATTTCTCAAAGCAGATATAAGAAGGTTTGCAGTAAAAGACACTATCAACTAATGTAGTATAATACAAATAAAAAACAAGGATAGAAAAATATTTTTAAATGTTTAAATATTTTACAATGTTACCCCTAATGACAGGGGTTTGAGATCATAATTGCCAATATCTATACAGAGTTTAAAAAGATCCCACATTGGTATTGTCCCCAGATACCTAGCAGAAGCAACACAAATCCTCCTTAAATCCAGGCTTCAAATGAATTCTTACAGGTCAAGTTCCAAGGAACATCAGCCATCATCATTCTCTCCACCTCCACTTCCCAAATCATAGTAAGATGGAGAAACAAGCCACCATGAGGAAGAATCAGCAAAACAGCAAACTACAGAAATAGATCCACAAAGGCAGGAGATATTGGAATTATCATATATAAAGTTAAAAGAAAACAGAAGGACTTGAAAGGGAGTGAAAATATATAAAAGAGAGGCCTAGAGATACTGAGCAAGGGGTGAGATGATCCAGTGTAATCAGACTGCTAGAAAAGATCATAGGAAAATTTAACAGAATTTAAGTTACATGAAAATTGTATAAATGAATTATTGTCTCCACAAAAAGACCAAGTCTTAGATTCAGACATCCCACCAAATCCTAGGAAAATTAAATAGAAATCTTCATTGAGACACACTGTAGAGAAACTAGAAGTACAACAGAAAAGTAAAGAAAGAATATCAGTTTGAGGGAAAGGCAGGTTTACTACAAAAGAACAATTAGGCAGTTGACTTTTCAACAACACAGAAATGGGAAGATATTAGAATACTGTTTTTAAACTGCTGAAGATAAAACAACTCTCATGGTAGAACTGTTTACCCAGTGAAACTTTCATCTAAACGTAGGATAAAATAGAGAACCTTTCATTACAAAAACTGAGAGAATTTGCCACCATGAGAGCTTCTCTAAAAGAGGTCCTTCATGACAGATTTCATGAAGAAAAGGATCCCAAAAGACTTAATTTACAAGGAATAATAGTAAGCATCAAAAATAGCAATGCATGGTATATAAACATGAACAATGGAATAACACAATAAAATCTAGCTTATGGAGTTAAGACATAAGTTTAAAAATTAAAATCCTTAATTAAGGAAACACATGTCAGGAGGAGTTCCATTCAACATTAAAATGTCATATGCTTCTTATATTGTTCAGAGTAGAAATACTGATTAAATTCAGACTTTAAAATTAAATATGCATTTAAAAATTATTTCTAGGAAAAACATTAAAAGCATAAAACAGAGGAAAAAATAGAATGAGGAAAAAGTAAATCTCATATAATCCAAAGAAGCAAAAAAGGAAAAAGAAAAAAGGAAAAATGAGAGCGAACAATGTGAAAATAAGATGGTAGGAAGGAATTAAAATAGACCAGTAATCAATATAGGTGGACTAAACTGAACTACAAGACTATTAGACTGGATTTTGAAAAGGTAATATATTGTTTTACAAGGTCCACATTCAACCAAAACTTAAGTACAGAAAAAGAGTAAAAGTCAAAGGATGGAAAACTAAACAATAAGCAGAGAGCAAAAGAAAGCAAGACTGTTCTAATATCAGACAAAATAGATTTTAAGCTGGAAGCATCGCTAGAGATAAAGTGAATCACTACATTTTCATAAAAGTTTCAATTCACCAGGAAAATACATCAGTTCTAATTCATATATCCCAATAATGTAACTTCAAAATATATAAACTAAATATGGACAGAACTACAAGAGGAAACTGACAAAGCCATGATCACACTAGATCTGTGGTTCTCAAACCTGAGTGAGCATCAGAATCACCATCAGGGCTGGTTAAAACACAGATTGCTGGCCTTCCCTGGTGGCGTAGTGGTTGAGAGTCCGCCTGCCGATGCAGGGGACACGGGTTCGTGACCCGGCCTGGGAGGATCCCGCATGCTGCGGAGTGGCTGGGCCCGTGAACCATGGCCGCTGAGCCTGTGCATCCGGAGCCTGTGCTCCGCAATGGGAGAGGCCACAGCAGTGAGAGGCCCACGTACCAACAAAACAAAAAAACACAGATTGCTGGGCCTGCCCTTATAGTTTCTGATTCAGTAGGTCTGAGATGGGGCCCAAGAATTTGTATTTCTAGCAAGCTAATTCTACTGGTCCAGGGCCCACACTATGAGAACCACTGCTCTAGAGAAGTATGCACCAAGAGACATGTTTATGGAAGTTTATGGCAACATTGGTCATTATTGAAAAGTTCTGACACCAACCTGTTAGTCAATGAACAGCAGATACTATAAATAGCTCATAGTATATTCAGACAATTGAACACTGTAGAATGATGACAAAGAAGGAACTATAGCTTATATGCACCAACATAGTTAATTCTCAAAAACAATGTTTGAGCAAAAGAAGGAGGTCTAAGAAAAATACATAACGTAGGATTCCATTTATGTAAAGGTCAAGGCAAAACAAATTAAGAGATTATGTAGGGATATACCTAGTTATGATAAAGCCATAAAGAAAAGCAAGACAATGAATAACCCAATAATAGGGATAGCAGTTCCTCCTATGAGGTGGGGGTGCAGAGATGCAATTCTGAAGAGTAATGTCCTGTTTCCTAAACTGGGAGGTGAATTATGTGACGCTTAGTTTATTCTAAGCTGTACAGATACATAATGCATACTTTTTATATCTAAGGTACATTTTATAAAAGTTAGAAGTTAATGAAACCAGATAGTATATGAGAAGAAGCAAATCACTTCCAACTGAAGTGGTCAAGATTAGATTCCCAGGACTTCCCTGGTGGTGCAGTGCAGTAGTTAAGAATCCGCCTGCCAATGCAGGGGACATGGGTTCGAGCCCTGGTCTGGGAAGATCCCACATGCCGCGGAGCAACTAAGCCTGTTCGCCACAACTACTGAGCCTGCGCTCTAGAGCCCATGAGCCACAACTGAAGCCCACATGCCTAGAGCCTCTGTTCTGCAACAAGAGAAGCCACCACAATGAGAAGCCCATGCACCACAACGAAGAGTAGCCCCTGCTCGCTGCAACTAGAGAAAGCCTGCGCGTAGCAACAAAGACCCAATGCAGCCAAAAAAAAAAGAGATTAGATTCCTAAATGTCCATCAATAGAGGAATGGATAAAGAAGATGTGGTAATATATATATATATATATACACACACACACACACACACATATATATATGATGGAATACTACTCAGCCACAAAAAAGAATGAAATTTTGCCACCTGCAACAACATGGATGGACCTAGAGATTATCATACCAAGTGAAGTAAGTCAGAGAAACACAAATATCACATGATATCACTTATATGTGGAATCTAAAAAATTGATAGAAATGAACTTATTTACAAAACAAAAAGAGACCCACAGACATAGAAAACAAACTTATGGTTACCAAAGGGGAAAGAGGCAGGGAGGGATAAATTAGGAGTTTGGAATTAACATATACACACTACTACATACAAAAGAGGTAACAAACAAGGACCTACTATATAGCACAGGAAACTATTTTATGATAACCTATAAGGGAAAAGAATCTGAAAAAAATATATATGTATAACTGAATCACTTTGCTGCACACCTGAAACTAACGCAACATTGAAAATCAACTATACTTCGATTAAACACAGAGTAGATTCCACAAGGAATTAGGATTTGGGCTACCACCAAAAGCTTGGTAGGCAAAGACTTGGAGGGGTGGGGGATATTTTAACCTTGGCCAAATGAGAATGACATAATCAAGCAGTAAGAAGCAGAGCAGCCTGGCCAGAGAGAATGGTTCACATGGGATACAGAGGGATCAGGTTGGAAAGGGAAGTCAGATCAAATTCGTAATTTAATTAATTATATAAAGTCAGAATTTTGAGGAAATCAGATGCATAGCAGATACATTTTGAAGGAAGGATGTCAGGGAAATTCAGGAATGTGGCTGCTAGTGGTCTCTACATGGAGAAAATCAAAACAGAGTCATTTAAAAGAGATTCTTAGGCACATGTCTAGTTATGCAGTCAGACCCATCTACGTGGAAAGTGAAATGCCCTTGACTTGCTAATTTCCATTTTTTATATTTATCAAGGTAATTGAAAACCTATGTATGAAGGTTAAAATCAATAACTCTATAAGGTTTTTAATGAACAATAATAGTTACCTTCCCTAAATCTGCCATTCTTGAGTTCCACAACCTAAAGGAACTACTTTCAACTTTCTATGCTCTTCTGGTTTTAACTTCCATTTTTTGAAGTACCATACCTATCCTGCTACTTTTTGATGAGACATGATTTTCTCTACTAGATCTGGATCTGGCTCTTTTATAACTACCACCTCTAGACTCTAGTACACACATATACTTTACCACCACTATCCTCCCAGCATAAATCTTTCATGATTTTTGGCTAAATCAGTGTACAGTGTTTACATTATTAGGCCCATATAAACATTGTTCTCAGCTGAGCCATGTGGTACATGGAACACATTTCTTGCATAATTTTAAAATTTTCCAGGAGTTGTCTTTTTTATATTTGCATAGTTTTCTATTTACCTATTAATTTATCCCTAAACTCTCCATTTAGGTCTCTAAAATTTCCCTCAATATGGTCAAATTCAATGGGTAATTTCTATGTTCCATTTTCCCCCCCTTGGAGACATCCCTCTTGGACTGCTCCAACTTGTTTCGATCTGACTTACTTGTTAGCCCAGGACTTCATTCAGTAACATCCTAGAAATTCTTATCACCTTTCTTCTGCTGGATACCATCTTCCTCTTTCTTCTGTGTGTATGAAGTAGGGCTTCTCAAATGGTAGACCTTTCTGTACATAAGACCCATCTGGTTCCTTTTTTTTGGCTGTGTTGGGTCTTCATTGCTGCGCTCAGGCTTTCTCTAGTTGCAGCGAGCAGGGGCTACTCTGTTGCGGTCTGCAGGCTTCTCACTGCAGTGGCTTCTCTTGTTGCGGAGCACGGGCTCTAGGTCACGTGCGCTTCAGTAGTTGTGGCACACAGGCTCAGTAGTTGTGGCACATGGGCTTAGTTGCTCTGCGGCATGTGGGATCTTCCCAGACCAGTGATCCAACCCATGTCCCCTGCATTGGCAGGCAGATTCTTAACCACTGTGCCACCAGAGAAGTCCCCCATCTGGTTCTTTGGTGAAAACCCCAAATGCCAGTTATCTTTAAGTCTTATCTTTTGGACTTATCAGTTTTCTCAGACAGAATCATTCACTTGCCTGATGATAGGAGTGTGTGGATAAGACTGGCAGCCAGGGTCTTGGCTGCCATGGCCATGCCTTGGAAAGGCCTTGGGTAAGGTAGCAGGTTTACTTTTTAGTATGTCAAAATTTCCTTAGTCATTCTGTTTTCAGTATAGAGCCTTAATTTGCCTTCAAATGTTACAGAGGTCTAAAAATCGTCCTCTTCTGTCTAGTTGGATGGAGGTTGAAAGTCATCATCAGACCGTGAAACTATCAAGATTATAAAGGGTAAACAAATTAATTTTATAGTCAACAAATATTTACTGAGTGCCTAATTTGAGCACAGCATTGTGTTGGAAAATCAGTTAATGTGTACTTCTTTACCAGATTCCTTGGAACTGGAACCTATTCTTTAAGGGGAAAAAGGGCAAGAAAATAGTGCTGACATATAAGGTTTCAAAACTTACTAGTCCAAGAGTATCTAGGCTAAATGCAGAAATAATTTCAAAAAAGATATAGGTAAGTTCACAAATATCAGCTCCATCAAGCAAAACTAAAATGAAGTAGACACATTTCTAACCTCCGAGACTCTTGTCAAGGAGAACAACCATATCTTCCAAAAATTTTGGTGGTGGTGGGAGGTATGCTCCTGCAGTGTCATGTGTAGTTCTTGGGATATACTGAGTTTTAGTTTGAAGAAGTATATCTGCTACTGTGTAAGTCTATCAGGAGACATTTTCTATATTATTCAAATGAAGTGTGGAGTAGAATGATTTTAACAGACCAGCAGTTCTCAGAGTTAGTCTCTGTGGGCCTCGGGAGGTCCCAAAAGTAAGCAACATTTTTTATAATAATTCTAAGACATCATTTGCCCTTTCCACTGTGTTGATATTTGAGCCAACAGTATAATTCCTGCGGGTGCTTGAGCACAAACCACGACAGTAGCATCAAACCATGGTAGCAGACACTGATTTCTTTAATATCAGGCACTTGCAGTGAAAAAAGAACGAGTTTCACTTAAGAATGTCTTTGATTGAACATAAAAATGATTAATCTTATTAAATCTCAACTATTAAGTACACTTTAAAGAGTATTCCATTAGACAAAATGGGAGGGGCACATAAGACACTTCTACTGCCCACTGAAACAGGATGCTCATGTTGAGGAAAAGTGCACATTTAATTGTATGGGTTGCAAGCTAATTAGCTATTTTTCACAGAACACAAGTTTCTGTTTGAAAGAACGACTGACAAATTATGGTTATTCATACTTGAGTATTTGTCAAGTATTTTCTCAAAAATTAATGAAGTGACTCTGTCATTTCAAGGGAAACAACTGGCAGTATTTTTGTCAATGATAAAATCGAAGCTGTCAGGTGAAAATTAGAACCTTGGAAAACTCATATCCACCACTGTGAGCTTGACAAAACCTAATAGTTGGAGACATTGCTGATGAGATTGGTGGTGATGCTAATGATCATGAGTGTTTGATATTACAACAATAAACTTTATTAATGTGTCAAAAATTTTAGAAGCAGCATGTAACCCAGTGAACCAGTATTTTTCACCTGACCAATGCATGGATAAAAGAGCCATTCAAAGTGAAAGACAGACAAAAGAATTTATTTATTTTTTATACAGCAGGTTCTTATTAGTTATCTATTTTATACATGTTAGTGTATATATGTCAATTCCAATCTCCCAGTTCATCCCATCATCACCACCCCCCTGCCACTTTCCCCTGTGGTATCCATACGTTTGTTCTCTACATCTGTGTCTCTTTCTGCTTTGCAAACCAGTTCATCTGTACCATTTTTCTAGATTCCACATATATGCGTTAATATACAAGATTTGTTTTTCTCTTTCTGACTTACTTCACTCTGTATGACAGTCTCTAGATCCATCCAAGTCTCTACAAATGACCCAGTTTCGTTCCTTTTTATGGCTGAGCAATATTCCATTGTATATATGTACCACATCTTCTTTATCAATTCAACTGTTGATGGGCATTTAGGTTGCTTCCATGACCTGGCTATTGTAAATAGTGCTGCAATGAGCATTGGGGTGCAAGTGTCTTTTTGAATTATGGTTTTCTCTGGGTATATGCCCAGTAGTGGGATTGCTGGGTCATATGGTAATTCTATTTTTAGTTTTTTAAGCAACCTCCATACTGTTCTCCATAGTGGTTGTAATCAATTTACATTCCCACCAACAATGCAAGACGGTTCTCTTTTCTCCACACCCTCTCCAGCATTTGTTGTTTGTAGATTTTCTGCTGATGCCCATTCTAACCGGTGTGAGGTGATACCTCATTGTAGTTTCGATTTGCATTTCTCTAATCATTAGTGATGTCAGAGAAAAGAATTTTAATATGACAAAGTAACCCTTAAGAAATGACTATGTATATGGAGAGTTTGGTGAAGTATTAAAGAAAAATATCGAAAACTACTTGAAAAGGCAATTGAAATACTCCTCTGTTTTCCAACTATATATCTGTGTGGAATTTTCTTTACATACTTCAACCAAAGCAACATTTATCAACAAGTTGAAAGTAGATGAGAATCCAGCTGTCTTCTATTAAGCTGAAACTAAGGATATTTGTAACAATGTAACAATGCTACTCTTCTAATTTTTCTGAAAAATATAGCTCATTTTCATAAAATATGCTATTTATATAAACACATAATCGGTTTATTATTGTTTTTAAATGAACACATAAACATTAAATTTTTTCTCATGCAGTAAATATGGATGGATTATACCCAACATAAACAAAAGCTCTTTGAGGTCCTCAGTTTTTAAGTGTTAAGGGGTCCTGAGACTCAGAAGTATGAGAATTAAACTAACCTTAATTAGTCTTTCTGTTCATGGCTTAATCTTAAATTGAGTTACAGATTAGAGTGGATTGAGGAGACACATTTGGAAGCAATAACCAAGAATATCAATTTAAAAAATTTTGGCAAAGCAATGGTGCCCAATTAGGGGTGATATTGACCACTCTCCCCTCTGGGGACACTGTCTGTAGACATTTTTGGTTGTCACACTGGGTGGATGGAGGTTGTGGGGAAAGGTGCTATTGACATCTAGTGTGTAGAGGCCAAGGATGCTGCTAAACATCTTAAAATGCACAGGACAGCCTTCAAACAACAAAGAATTATCCAGCACAAAATGTCAGTGGTGCTGAGGTTGAGAAACCCTCCAGTTAACTATAGTAGATAGATATAAAAACTGCCTGTCAAAACAAAACAGTGAAGCTAAATCACTTAAATGTATGCATCTAAAACACCACAGTTTTCAAACAAGATACATACAAATCAGTATAGGATAGCAGGTTTAAGCCATGAAGCTGTTTTCTGTTTTACCAGTGAGACCAGTCAGTCATTTTCTAAAGGCAAATAAAGGCCTAATATTTGTGGTCTGGTTTATTATTAAAACTCTAATAAATTTTTAGAAGTTTATTCTTTCTCATGTTCAACACATAAGTCAAGTCTGGTACTGTGCATCTGTATTTGTATTTCTGAATACAAACAAATGTGAGGCCGGGAAGCCCAAATACGAATTAAAAACATACAGAGTGAAGTAAGTCAGAAAGAGAATTAAAAAATCATATATTAAGGCATGTATGTGGAATCTAGAAAAATGGTACAGATGAACCTATTTGCAGGGCAGGAATTGAGATGCAGACATAGAGAGCAGATGTGTGGACGCAGGGTGGGGAGGTGGGGATGAACTGGGAGATTGGGATTGATGGATGTGCACTGACATGTGTAAAACAGATAGCTAGTGGGAACCTGATGTATAGCGCAGAGAGCTCAGCTCGGTGCTCTGTAGTGACCTAGATGGGTGGGAGGGAGGTCCAAGAGGGAAGGGATATGTGTATACATATAGCTGATTCTGTACAGCAGAAACTAACACAACATTGTAAAGCAACTATACCCCAATTTTTAAAAAAAAGCCACCAAAAAACACAGTAAATAACATCTTGTGCTCTGACTCAAGACAGCAGCCGAAGTTTCCCTAATCATTCATAAAATACAAGACCTAAAGAATTAGCAAGACCTCACAACAACAAAAAACCAAGAAAAGTCTTTTCTATTCTGTTTATTCTGTCTAGTACTAAGGGAGCTAGTTAATAACTGTTGGGCTAACTAATGACATCATTTTGGTAGAAAGGAATTATAAACTCCTAGAATCAGTTAATTATTCATACCTACTGTTGTCAGTTGAATTATGTGCTCTCCCTACCCCCTAACCCTGGGTTGAATTCCTAATACTCTATACCTGTGAATGTGATCTTATTTGGAAATAGGGTCTTCACAGATGTAGTCAAGTTACGATGAGGTCATGTTGGGTTAGGGTGGGCCCTAATCACGATGACTGGTACCTTTATAAGGAGAGAGAGAGATTTGGAGACACTCACAGAGGGAAGAAGTCCCTATGAAGACAGGAGTAGAGCCTGGATTGTTGCAGCTACATGCCAAGGAGCAGCAAGGATTTCTGGCAACCACCAGAAACTAGGAAGAGGCAAGAAAAGATCCTTCCTTAGAGCTTTCAGAGCTCTACTGCTTCCTTGATTTTGGACTTCTAGAACCATGAGACAATAAATTTCTGCTGTTTTAAACCACCCAGTTTGTAGTACTTTGTTACGGCAGCCTAAGGAAACGAATACACCTACCTATATCTATATCAAAGTCTCTTCTTCAAACCTCTTGCAGATTATTTTTGGGCATTGACCATCGAAGGTCCAGTGACAAATCACTCACTACCTACAAAACAGACAGCTTCATTTCTGGATGGTTCTAAAAGCTATAGAGTTCTTTATATAATGATCAAATAGACTTTTCTGCTTGGTCGTTTAAATTATTTTACAATATTTTTATCAACCACTCCATCTAGAATTCTGTCATCTATATCACATATCATGATGTACTTTGGTAAATGGGTCATTCAAAGTGCATCTTATCCAAAGGCAGAAGCTGAGATCCCCAAAGTTTACATCAACTCTTTAGATTCAGAGCAGGTGGTAGCATAAATGTGTGAAGTTGCCCACTGAGTTTGTAAGAAGCTACAGGTCTTGCGAATGAGAATGGGTGGCATCACCTCAAGCCACTCAAATTCACTTATAAAAAAGTTTGCAGGGGGAATTAGGTCAACAGGATAGGTAGGGGTCCAGTTTACACAAAAAGGATAAGTGACTTTTTAACCTTCACAAAATTAGCAGCAGAAATGGGATTAGAATCCAGTTTGTTACACAAAACTTCTAGTGGTTTTTCTGACTCCCAGGCAGAGTGCCTTCCCTGAGTACACGGCTGGAATACCCATCATTTAATACATTGTACCATCCCTTGTGAGCTGAGATCTTAATAAGGTTTTTAATAAATGCTCACCAATTAGTTTACTCCCGTGCCATTGAGGGTCCTTCTTTCATGCAATTGAAATTCTATTTATAATAAATTCACTCAGTATTCACGTGGGCGATGCATACATTTCAAAATGTTCAGCTGCAATTTGGATCTAATTAGTTGACACTTTGAGTACTGCCAAAGGTTTTTTTATTCAGGAGTGGATTGGCTGTTTCAACAACAAATTCTCAAAAACATCTGTAGAATAAAGCCAACTGACAAAAATATTTATGTTACAGTTTTCAGCTGTGACATAAGGGGACATTCCGTCTTATGTGCTTTGCATTTATTGCAAGAGCTTTGGCCACAAGGATGTTCTGTGGCATGGGCTTTCCTCGTTACCATCTTGTCTTGTCCTTCCTTCCTGTTGGTTTAAGTTTACAAGATGCTTCAGATGGAAAATTTGATAGCCTCATGTCTCAACATCTTATTGTCCATACTTAAAAATTAAAAGCAAGGTGAGAGCCACATTGAAAATCACTTTTAATGCTGAAGAATGGTGACAACAGAGCATGTGTTGGCTAATTATGATGAGATGTTGAAGATGAAGATGATGAAAACGGTAACAGCTAACAATTATGGAGTGCTTACCAGTCACTGTACCAGACATGGTATCTCATTTGACCTTCTCAACAACTCGGTAAAGTAGGTATGTTTTTCCCCCATCTTGAAGATGAGAAAACTGAGGCTGAGGGAAGTTAAGCTACCTTCCCAAGGTCTCAGAGCTAATAAGTTGGGAGCTCAGCAATGAAATCCATTCTGACTTGCAAAGTCACTACATTACTTAGACTCAACTGTTTCCAGAGACATCGCATGGTTTTGCATAGTAGAAATTCTGACTTCTGCTATGTATAATAAGTATGTATATCCTATAACGGTGTTACTATTCCAGTCAATAGCTCACTGATTTAGATAAAAGGCAAACTAACTTTTCCAGGGAAGAACAATGACACCGAGTGAAAGTCTGGTCCTTCAGATTCATAGAGGAAGTGGGTATCCAAAGAAATGTGCTCTTCTACGTAGGTGTCTTATAGCAGAGGATAAGAAAACCCTGAGACAATTATCTTGGCAACTTAGGCAGCTTGATTTTTGTTTAATTCTGTACTAGAATGTGGGGCTGATTTTTCCCAAATGATTGTTTCAGTTATTCATTTCGAAATGCTAGTTAAAGGATGCAGACCTATTTCTACAAGTCTGATAACTTGATACCCCATCCGACCCCACCCCATCCCACCCCATCCCAAAGGGATCTGGGCTAGGGAGGCCAGTCTCCAAGGTGTGGTGTTGTGTAAGAGCCCTAGAACCAGACTATCTGGGTCCAATTACCAGGCTCATTACTCACTAGCTGCATGATCTTGGAGAAGTTTTAAAATTTCTTTATGCTTCAGTTTCATTCTCTTAAAACAGAGATAATACTTGTAAGTCCTCCTAGAGTTGCTGGATAGATTAAATTAATTCACATGTGGAAAGCACTTGGAATAGTGCCTGACCTAGTGTAAGGCTCATTAAGTACTAGCTATCACCGTCATCATCATTGTCTTCTAGCTCCTTGCAGGAATTTAAGTGTCTGACTCTGCTATAAACTCTGTTTTTCACCACGGAAAATGAAAGAGTCCAAAGGTCTTCATTTATATTTCAAAACTTCCTAGAGAAATTTTAGTAGGTATTAGAACCTTTATTATTATTTATGTCTGTACTCAGCAACAATTTTCTAAACAAAGTGATGAGCTAGAGAAGTCTCAAAAAAATCTAATTTTTATGAAATTATCTGTTTGAAAAGTAATCAGTAAAGGAGCTTGTTTTTAAAGAAGTTACTTCTGGCTAGAGAAAATGGAATAAAGCATACAGCACAGTGCCTGGCACATGGTAGGCATTCAATAAAGGTCACCATCACTACTACTAATGGAACATCTTCATTTCTGTTTTGTGGTTCTTATTAGTACTTTATCCCATAGTTCTTTTTAGAAGAGAGCTTTTCTTTTGTGGATTATAAATTTTTTTCTGTTTGTTTCTTTTTTTTTACAACTTCTGAACACTGCAAATGTTGACTTTTTGAAGCAGTATAACCATAATTTCCCCTTCTCTGAAATTTCTGGCTAAAAGTATCTGCCTTGCCCTCTTCTCTAAAGCTGGAATTAGAAAAATTTAACCTGGGTGTGAAAGAATAAATCAATTAGAGCATGTACACCCTTCACAATAGCATTCTGTTGGGAGCTGCTTATAACCAAGTTCTCCAGTTTCAGGTTCGTCAATAGAACCTGTCTCAAATGTCATTGTGGACAGTGGACTATTAATGTCAGCTCAAAGTAAGTAAGTGCACGGAAGGATTTGAGTTTCAGCCCTTTTCTTGATGAGGATCAGTAACTCTAGGAATAGGACCATTGGGGTAAAATACCTGCTATGAAAACATTTCCTTTGCCTGAGCAAACATATTTAGTCTATGGTTTACTGGAAAATGGTGTTTCAATAGGGAGTCATTATTGTAACATATCACAAATTATTTCTGATGCAATCTAAAATAAATCTGTTACTAAGTATTGCATATTAATTTCAAGGAAAAACACTCAGGAAATAAGAAAAAAAAGGACAATTAAAATCACCTGCATAATACTGCCACAAAATCAAACTACTGTGAACGTTATGGTACATGGCTTTGTGGATTATTTTTCTGTGTGCGTACAAATGTATTTTTGTCATTATTTACATTTGGGGAAATTTTGAAGGCTTTAATTTTTATGTAGTTAATTATTCAACTTCTCCTTCATAGCTTCTCTATTTGGGTCATACTTGATGTCCTTCCCCATGTCAAGATTATAACACTGTTCAGTTTTGTTTTTAGCTATTGCTATAATGATTTACTTTCTTTCATTCAGCTTTTTAGTCTATTTGAAACTGGTTTGGTTTAGGAGTGAGCAAACGACCTAACTTTATGTTTCTCCAAATGGCTGGCCTGCTGCTCAGATACAACTCTTAAAATAATCAATCTCCCTTGTTGATTTGTGGTACTTTTAGCGTATGGTTAAGTTCACATACAGCCTAAGGTTTGTTTCTGAACTTTCCATTCTGTTTTTTTGATTCATCTATCTATTCCTGCATAGAACCACATCTACTAATTATTATCAACTTAGTATTTTTAGCAAAATTTGGCAATTTATACAAGGCCTGCGCTTAAGTGTAATCATAGGCATTCTACCATTACCTTTTAAGAAATACTAATTTGTTTTTGTGATATACACACAGTATACACATTTAAATGTCATAAATGATACAAAAAATGCAAATAGTGGAAAATAAGTCTCCTTCCCTTTCCTTCTCTGTCAGCTACTTACCCATCCTGGAGTCAACCACTATCTCTTATATATCCTTCCAGTGCTATTCTATGCATATATAAATATAGAAATAAGATGTTAAAATGGCGCTTTCAGCCATGACTCTGAAATGACATATTAGATTGCCAGATTCCAATTTGAATGTCATACCAAAATATAAATCTTCAGTGGAAATAGAAACCAGTTTTATGACCTTAAACTTTGTACCCACTTTGTGAGTATAAAATGGTGGGTTGCTGATGGAAGCGAAAAGTGAAATGGATTTGTGATCGTGAAGATGATTTCTTTGGAGAGAACAGTGCAGGGCATCCTATTGCCCACTTGCCTCAGGTGTAGAGAGAATCTTCCATGGGACTCCTTTAGACACGTGGCCCTGCCCAGTGACAGACAAGTGATGGTGTCTCCCTCTCACCTGAGAGCCAGAGACAACAGATGGGTAGAGTCATGGGAGTTCGGGTCACGTGGGTTGGGTCTGGAAGCTCATAGTGTGTCAACACAAAGGATGTGTGATTTTCATGTACCAGGTATGGGCCGCACAGGAGACAGAGACAGAGAGATGAATTATGTTAAGTCACACACAATAGCCTATCTAGATGGGAAAGAGATTTAGAAGCTGGAGGTGGACTGTAAATATCCCAGGAGGATGAGTAGGCAATGCCTCTAAGGAGAGTGCATCACATGCATCAAAGGAATGCAGGTGAGATACCTCCAATAGTGGGAGGGTTGACTCTAAAAAGCCACAACAGTATCCTCTGAGTAGGATGACAACCATCCCAATTGATGTGCATTGAGGGCATTTCAGAGACATGGCTTCATTTTAAAACTGGGAAGGCCCTGGCAACCTGGGACAAGTTGGTCACCCTACGTCTGAGTAAAACTCATCTGTTTCAATCACCTGTGAGACATCGAGAGTGTAAAGCCATCCTTAGAATGTAGAGTCTAGTTCTTACTTTCCTGTTCCCCTTACCTCTTGTCATCTCACCCTAGAGTAGTCAGAAATAATTAGTAATAAGTAGCAGCAGAGTTGAGCTAAAGAGAGCAAGCCTCACTTGGGAGAGGGGTGCAGCAATAAGATAACTTTGAGTTCGCAGTTTTGACTATGATATGGGTCTGGGCATTCTAATTTCTTAATTGAGACAGAGAAATCGAAATTGAGATTGGTGATCTAATGTGATACAAAACTTTGTGTAAGTCACAAGTGATCAGAAAAATCATGGAACTGAATTGTCATCTAGGGGCAGGAGACCTTCCCCATTGAATACATTTTAATGGGTCAGTGGGACACAAAATAAAGTTGCTTGGTGATCTCACTCCACGAGTCATGCTGTTTCAATATGCTAGCTTTATATTTGTGTAGTAGGTTACACATCCTGCTCTGCTTTACTTTTTTCACGTAACAATGTACTTTGGAGCTTATGCTATGGACAGAGCTGCCTCATTCTTTGTTCATGTTATGTGGTATTTCCATAGTTGGATGATCATGTTTTATTTACTATTCAGTAGTTCTCTAATGACGGCTATCTAGGTTGTTCCCAGTATTTTCCTATTACAATCAACTGTTAATATCAATTTCACATGTTTGAATATAATCTAGAAGTGGAACTGCTGGGTTGAAAGATAATTATTTAAATTTTTGCTGGTTACTAATGAATTGCCATCCAAAAAGGTGGCACTAATTTACATTCCACTCTATATGACAGAATGCTTATCTCCCCTCCCCTCCACTCACCAATATATGTGTCAGCAAGCCAATCTGATATGTGGAGAATAGCATATGATAGTTTGAATTTGTATTTCTCTTATTATGAGTGAGGCTGAGCATCACTTTATGTATCATCTCTTTAGAACAAGCTTTGCTTATTTTTCTAATGTGTATTTGAATTTTTAGGAATTACTTAAAAATTAAGGGACTTCCCTGGTGGCGCAGTGGTTAAGAATCCATCTGCCAATGCAGGGGACACAGGTTCGATCACTGGCCTGGGAAGATCCCACATGCCACGGAGCAACTAAGCCTGTGTGCCACAACTACTGAGCCTGTGCTCTAGAGCCCGTGCTCCACAAAGAGTAGCCCCCGCTCACTGCAACAAGAGAAAGCCCGTGCACAGCAACAATGACCCAATGCAGCCTAAAATAAATAAATAAATAAATTTATTTTTTAAAAAAGAATTAAGGAAATTAGCCATTTGTCATTTATGTGTTTTACAAATATTTTCATGCATTTAATTTTTCTATTCTATTAGGAAGGAAAGGCATGTACAAACAAATCCTTGATGCCGGACAGACCTGAATTTGAAGGCTGATTGCCCTCTACCAGCTCTGTGACCTCAGAATAGTTTCTTACTTTCTAAACTTTAATTTCTTCATCTGTATAATGGGACTAGTGATAGCCCAGCACACTGTTGAGAAAATTAAATGAAATAATGATGTAACAGTACTCTATACGTTCCTTCTTTCTCTTTTGTACGGGAAGATGAGATTTACAAGATATGTGTATCCCAGTGGACCATGATCTTGGATCTTGAGTTTTTGATCTAGTACTATAACTGAACAGCAACACTATCTTTGATGCTACTTAAAAAAGTTTTTTTTTAATTGGAAAAAAAAGTACATCAGTGAATGAGACCTTTAGAGGTTAACTCATTGCAAGGTTATTCAGCATTTAAAAATTCTGAGACCTGCCCTAAATTTCTAACTGTGTAACATCACGTGAAGGGGGAGGAAGTGGCTGTGTGTCTTGGGGAGAGGACTGGGGGGGGGATGATGAAACTCTGAGGACCTGTCCACCTGCTAGCATGAAGGATATGGTGGGGTAGTATCATGTAGAGAGGAAAAAGGAGAAGGTAAGAATAAAAGAAGGCAAAATGCTGATAAACTGGAAAATAAGCCTTGTTTTCTGTTCTTTTTGCTCTATCTAACTGGTGGTAGATTTTCTAACAAACAATAGAACCTCTCAAATATTAGGAGAAGCTCTTGTCAGGTCTGGTGACATGAACGAGAAAAGCAAAACTGAATAACTGAAAAACTGAATATCCAAATGCTGATTAACCAAGAGTTGGCTCTAAAAAGGAATGAAAACATCTGCTGGCTTCTTTGAAGGAAAAAAAAAAATCCCTTTGGGTTTTTCCTGTAACAAATCCTGTTCTCAATTTTCTCTTTGGGAGGAATCCAGGAAAAAAATGACCTCTCCCATTCTAGTAATGAATTTCTATTCACTTTTGAACTTTAAATATGTTAATTTAATCCCCAGATGGTCACCAAAAAATATGTATTGTCAAATCACAGATCTTGACACACCTCTTCAGGGCTCACCCCTACAGTTACTCCAATTTCTCTGGTTCTGGTTCTAAACAGAGAGCTTATCAAGGGGAAAGATGCCCAGCCCAGCCCAGGCCTGTACCACCAGTGTTTACAAGAAGTTTGCCTTTTTGTCATGATGTCCCTTCACTGAGTTGAAGCATTCAAGAGCCTCGAACAATTGCAAAGACTGGCTAATAACTGTCAGCAGAATGGCATCAAAACCATGCTACTCCTCATTTCCGGACTTGAAATCAGCAGCATTAAGAACACATTCTCCTACAATATAGTAAATACTGACCAGCTGGAATCTTACTTATTTAACTTATATTTGTAAAATAATTCAAGTACTTGCCTTCATTAAAAAACTGGGGACTTCCCTGGTGGTGCAGTGGTTGAGAAGCCGCCTGCCAACGCAGGGGACAGGGGTTCAAGCCCTGGTCGGGGAAGATCCCACTTGCTGCCACAACTACTGAGCCTGTGTTCTACAGCCCGCGAGCCACGACTACTGAGCCCACGTGCCATGACTACTGAAGCCTGCGTGCCTGAAGCCCTTGCTCCGCAGCAAGCGAAGCCACCACATTGAGAAGCACTCGCACCTGCAATGAAGAGTAGCCCCTACTCGCCGCAACTAGAGAAAGACCATGCGCAGCAACGAAGACCCAGTGCAGCCAAAAATAAATAAATAAAATAAATGAATTTATATGAAATATACATATGGTATGTTAATCTGAAGATCAAAAAGCATTTTATGAACCTAAGTCTGTGTGTGGTCAGATGGGCTTGTGCTTCTGGTAATACTGACACTTGTTGCCTCTCAGTGTCTAGTTAGTCAGAAGTAGATTCCTTAAAAGGTGGGGCATCGTCATTCTAATCTGGGATTCTTTGGCATTTATTAAGTACAGAGGCCTGTACTAGAGGCTGGGAGTCTAGAAGCTTTAGGAGAACCTGCCCCTGTCCTCTGGGAACTTCCCCTTTCCTCAGCGGTGTCTAGACCTACTCTTGTGGTCTCGTTGAATCTCCCAACTTATGCAAATGGGTCGAAGCTACACATACAGAAAGCATTATGTGAATATTCGAGCATTAATATAAGCATTTGTAAAAGCCATGTACAGACATCTAAAGATTTATCAGAACCACTGGCAAGCTAGTAACTCAATGAACTTCTTTTGAAGAACGGCTTTATATGCTCCGAACTAGAAGAGGATGCTCAGATGATGAGCCACACACCCCTTCCAAGGAACCAATAGTCGAGGAGAGCAAATAAGAAATGTACACAGCCCCATAACATAAGAAGTGATTAAGCTGTCTGAACTAGGTAATCCCCATCATTTAGGCCACTTCTTTTGTTTTTCTTTTCTTTTATTTATTTAACATCTTTATTGGAATATAATTGCTTTACAATGGTGTGTTATTTTCTGCTGTATAACAAAGTGAATCAGCTATACACATACATGTATCCCCATATCCCCTCCCTATTGCGTCTCCCTCCCTCCCACCCTCCCTATTGCGTCTCCCTCCCTATCCCACCCCTCTAGGTGGTCACAGAGCACCGAGCTGATCTTCCTGTGCTATGTGGCTGCTTCCCACTAGCTTATCTATTTTATATTTGGTGGTATATATAAGTCCATGCCACTCTCTCACTTCGTCCCAGCTTCCCCTTCCCCTTCCCTGTGTCCTCAAGTCCATTTTCTAAGTCTGTGTCTTTATTCCTGTCCTGCCCCTAGGTTCTTCATAACCATTTTTTTTTAGATTCCATACATATGTGTTAACATACAGTATTTGTTTTTCTCTTTCTGACTTACTTCACTCGGTATGACAGACTCTAGGTCCATCCACCTCACTACAAATAACTCAATTTCGTTTCTTTTTATTGCTGAGTAATATTCCATTGTATATATGTGCCACATCTTCTTTATCCATTCTTCTGTTGATGGACACTTAGGTTGCTTCCATGTCCTGGCTATTGTAAATAGAGCTGCAGTGAACACTGTGGCACATGACCACATGAATTATGGTTTTCTCAGGGTATATGCCTAGTAGTGGGATTGCTGGGTCATATGGTAGTTCTATTTTTAATTTTTTAAGGAACCTCCATATTGTTCTTCATAGTGGCTGTATCAATTTACATTCCTCCCAACAGTGCAAGAGGGTTCCCTTTTCTCCACACCCTCTCTAGCATTTATTGTTTATAGATTTTTTGGTGATGGCCATTCTGACTGGTGTGAGGTGATACCTCATTGTAGTTTTGATTTGCATTTCTCTAATGATTAGTGATGTTGAGCATCCTTTCATGTGTTTGTTGGCAATCTGTATATCTTCTTTGGAGACATGTCTATTTAGGTCTTCTGCCCATTTTTGGACTGGGTTGTTTGTTTTTTTGATATTGAGCTGCCTGAGCTGCTGGTAAATTGTGCAGATTAATTCTTTGTCCGTTGCTTCATTTGCAAATATTTTCTCCCATTCTGAGGGTTGTCTTTTTGTCTTGTTTATGGTTTCCTTTGCTGTGCAAAAGCTTTGAAGTTTCATTAGGTCCCATGTGTTTATTTTTGTTTTTATTTCCATTTCTCTAGGAGGTGGGTCAAAAAGAACCTTGCTGTGATTTCTGTCATAGAGTGTTCTGCCTATGTTTTCCTCTACGAGTTTGATAGTGTCTGGCCTTACATTTAGGTCTTTAATCCATTTTTTTTTTTAACATCTTTATTTGAGTATAACTGTTTTACAATAGTGTGTTAGTTTCTCTTTTACAACAAAGTGAATCAGTTATACATATACATATGTTCCCATAACTCTTCCCTCTTTTGTCACCCTCCCTCCCACCCTCCCTATCCCACCCCTCTAGGTGGTCACTAAGTACAGAGGTGAACTCCCTGTGCTATGCTGTAGCTTCCCACTAGCTATCTAATTTACATTTGGTAGTGTGTACATGTCCCTGCCACTCTCTCACATCGTCACAGCTTACCCTTCCCCCTCCCCATATCCTCAAGTCCATGCTCTAGTAGGTCTGTGATTTATTCCCATCCTACCACTAATCTCTTCATGACATTTTTTTTTTTTTTTTTAGATTCCATATATATGTGTTAGCATACGGTATTTGTTTTTGTCCTTCTGACTTACTTCACTCTGTATGACAGACTCCAGGTCTATCCACTTCATTACAAATAACTCAGTTTCATTTCTTTTAATGGCTGAGTAATATTCCATTGTATATATGTGCCACATCTTCCTTATCCATTCATCTGTTGATGGACACTTAGGTTGCTTCCATGTCCTGGCTATTGTAAATAGAGCTGCAATAAACATTTTGGTACATGATTCTTTTTGAATTATGGTTTTCTCAGGGTATATGCCCAGTAGTGGGATTGCTGGGTCATATGGTAGTTCTATTTGTAGTTTTTTAAGGAACCTCCATACTGTTCTCCATAGTGGCTGTATCATTTTACATTCCCACCAGCAGTGCAAGAGTGTTCCCTTTTCTCCACACCCTCTCCAGCATTTATTGTTTCTAGAGTTTTTGATGATGGCCAATCTGGCCGGTGTGAGATGATATCTCATTGTAGTTTTGATTTGCATTTCTCTAATGATTTTGAGTTTATTTTTGTGTATGGTGTTAGGGAGTGTTCTAATTTCATTCTTTTCCATGTAGCTGTCCAGTTTTCCCAACTCCACTTATTGAAGAGGCTGTCTTTTCTCCATTGTGTATTCTTGCCTCCTTTATCAAAAATAAGGTGACCATATGTGTGTGGGTTTATCTCTGGGCTCTCTATCCTGTTCCATTGATCTATATTTCTGTTCTTGTGCCAGTACCACACTATCTTGATTACTGTAGCTTTGTAGCATAGTCTGAAGTCAGGGAGCCTAATTTCTCCAGCTCCGTGTTTCTTTCTCAAGATTGCTTTGGCTATTCGGGGTCTTTTGTGTTTCCATAAAAAATGTGAAATTTTTTGTTCTGGTTCTGTGAAAAATACCATTGGTAATTTGATAGGGATTGCACTGAATCTGTAGATTGCTTTGGGTAGCAGAGTCATTTGCACAATGTTGATTCCTTCAATTCAAGAACATGGTATGTCTCTCCATCTCGTTGTATCATCTTTAATTTCTTTCATCCGTGTCTTATAGTTTTCTGCATACAGGTCTTTTGTCTCCCTAGGTAGGTTTATCCTAGGTATTTTATTCTTTTTGTTTCAGTGGTAAATGGGAGTGTTTCCTTAATTTCTCTTTCAGATTTTTCATCATTAGGGATGCACGAGATTTCTGTGCATTAATTTTGTATCCTGCAACTTTAACAAAGTCATTGATTAGCTCAAGTAGTTTTCTGGTAGTCTTTAGGATTCTCTATGTATAGTATCATGTCATCTGCAAAAAGTGACAGCTTTACTTCTTCTTTTCTGATTTGGATTCATTTTATTTCTTTTTCTTCTCTGATTGCTGTGGCTAAAACTTCCAAAACTGTGTTGAATAACAGTGGTGAGAGTGGGCAACCTTGTCTTGTTCTTGATCTTAGTGGAAATGGTTTTAGTTTTGCACCACTGAATGATTTTGGCTGTCGGTTTGTCATATATGGCCTTTATTATGTTGAGGAAAGTTCCCTCTATGCCTACTTTCTGGAGGGTTTTTATCATAAACGGTGTTGAGTTTTGTCAAAAGCTTTTTCTGCATCTATTGAGCTGATCATATGGTTTTTATTCTTCAATTTGTTAATATGGTGTATCACCTTGATTGATTTGTGTATATTTTAGAATCCTTGCATTCCTGGGATAAACCCCACTTGATCATGGTGTATGATCCTTTTAATGTGCTGTTGGATTCTGTTTGTTAGTATTTTGTTGAGGATTTTTGCAACTATGTTCTTCAGTGATATTGGCCTGTAGTTTTCTTTCTTTGTGACATCCTTGTCTGGTCTCGGTATCAGGGTGAATGTGTAGGCCATTTCTTATATCCCACGATGACTTATATTTTGTCCTTCTCACTGGCTCTCTACCTATTTTGTTGTTTTCCTGTCTCACAAGTGTTAGAAGCAGCCTATAACAGGAAGGCATACAAGAAAATAGTGATACACTATTACTAGGGGAAAAAAAAAGCATGGCCATCGTCATAGATGTCTTCAATTGCTGCTGGTCCACTCTTTCCACAAACTGGCCTTGAGAGTCTTGTGTCCTTAACACTTCATGTTCTTTCCATCTCAGCCACCTATTCCCATTGACAGATATACCCTGGATCTTGCCACCTAGAACTCTCCTTAAGCTCAAACTTATCAATCATGAACCAACTTCTAACCTTTCTGCTCTCTTCCTCCCATATTCCGTTTTTGCTTACTATTCAATCTCATCCCCTTACTTTCAACACATCAGTTCTTCAATATTCCTTTCTCTCCCCATTGATTATCCCCACATGTGGCTTTGCTTCCTTCCTAATCCAAACCAGACACACAAACACATCACTTTCACCACTTTCTGCTGTACATGTCTGCCCCATCCCCCAAACTGGATCAACCAAATTATCTGCTATCTCCTATTTTTATCTGTCACTCAACTGCTTATTGCTGCCCCTATACATACAGGGTCTCCAAATTCACTGCTCCTTGGTGTCCTCTGTATCCTTTAAAAAAATTTCCCTTCTCCGAGTCCTCTTTCTGTCTCCACTAGGACCAGAATTTCACTACTCTCTTCCAGTTATCTTCCCCATCTCTTCTGTCTCCTTATTTCATAGGAAAGGAAAAGTTTAAACCATCATGTATGACAGCCCTAAAACCCAAGGACTCCTTTTTATGAACTATCTACCTCCTCACTACCCCCACCTCCTTACCTTCAGCTGCAGTAGAAGAGGTGTCCCTCCCTGAACAAAGTTGATCCCTCTGCGCTGCTGGAGCAGCTTTCATAGGAGGATAGTTGAGGAGAAATACATTTTCCAAGTGTCAGCTACAATCTAGGCTTCTGCAACATCTCTAAGACCACTGCTTAAAGAACTATGTCCCAACGTTATTTTCATAATTGGATCTCAGAACTACATCTAGGCTCTTCATACTTATTATCATCAAATTAGGAGGCAAGTGATAAGAAAGTCTATGATGAGATACAAATATACTAAGTTCTTGAATACGCTATTCCAGATTCTAGTTTGGATACTTCATTGCTAACCTACCCAAGATTTATACTTTTTATTTAATTTTTGTTTTGTTTCCTGTTAGTCATTATCAAACCAGGACTTAAAAGAGCAAGGTCCACTTTTACCCACACATGGGAAAATCAGGACCAGTTTCAGCTCTGTCAAGAGTAAGTTGATAGGAAAGGGGAAGGAAAAGCACTCATGGTAGTAAAAAAGGAACTTCAGAAGATCCTCAACAGGAGAAACCTATACCTAGGAAGTCCTTCATGCCAAATCAATTGATTTCAACAGTAGTTAACTATATTTATAAATGGGCCTGGTCAGGAGTTGTGCAGTGTAATTACTAAGTCTTCGCTAGAGGAATGGTCTTTGGAGAAACAGCACTCCAAGTCAAATAAGCTTTTAGGTAAAGCCCCAGCCTGACGATTGCTGAGCCTGGCCTTCAGCACTCTGTAGAGGATTCCCCCAGTCATCAGATACATAGAATCTATTCAATTTAAAATTTTATCAAGCTACATCATCCTTCTAAACCATTGAGGCATCCCTGGGAGATGACCTACCTCCCTTGACTAAGATCCTCCTGCAAATCTGCTGATATAGCTCTTCCTCATCCAGAAAGAACTGAAACCTTGAGAAAGAGGACTTTAATACTTAGAATCCATGCCCTGGATTTTTGCTAAATCTTTTCTGAGAAACTCTCACAGCTAGAAGCAGTGTAGCATGATCCAGGCTAAGGAGAGAGGTAATCCTGAGTTTGAATCAAACTTTAGATACTTCTTTAAATCTTGGTTTTCTCATTTGTAAACTGGGGACAATAACAGTATCTACTTAAAGAGTGGTTCCAAGGGTGAATTATGAAGCCCTTAGCTTTGCAGATAACAAAAAGTGTTATCTACAATTTATAATGATTATTTTTGTCATTACATCTAAGACTCCATCAGCCCCAATTTTAGAAAGAATCTTTGCCATTGGGAAACGTGTTCAAGGGTCAAGCCTGAGTCTGAGGGAATAAAAAGAAACTGTAGCTGCTAGTTGAATACATTTGATTTGAAATTCTCAGGCCAAGTCACTTCAGCCAAGACAGAACATGAGCAGCCAGTTCTTTGTGGTAGGAAAATTTGAAGACTCCCTGGACCTGGTTACCCACAGAGGAGCTGGGCTCACAGGAAAGGCTACAGCTGAAAAAATTATAGCTGGAGAGAGCGAAGCTAGACTTGGATGAGTGTAGAACAACCCAATAAGAAGCTTTAGGAGGGAAAGGATTTGGGATTAAACAAGCTGTGTGTTAATTTAAATGAAAAAGGCAGATTGTGAATCGAAATATGCCCCTCCACCCAATAAAGTGCCATCAGCCTGAACATCCTCTCCAGTTGTATGTGGTAGTGCTACTAACAGAGAGATAGTGATGTCCACAGAGCTATGTCTGTACTTATAAACATATCTATAGCTATAATCTATTAGCTAGATCTAGATCTAGAGTCTATATCTGTCTATAGCTATACGGAATACAAAGGTTATTCACCAAAGTGTTTACATCAGTTATCTCTGGATGTGCGGGATTATTGATGTTAAGAAATGTAATATATATATACATATTTTTTTGCTGTGTTTTCTGATGAGTATATACTGCATTTGTAACAAGACAATCACAGAATATTAATTTTAAAAAAAGATATCGGAAGGCATCAACTTCTCCTCACCTTTTGTGAAAGATGACATGGGAGACGTGGACTGAGGGAAAATCCTGCCGACGAGGAGAAGTCAGATTGGGACAGACTGTGGACAGAAGGTTTAAGGAAAATCTCTTGAATCTGCTCATGTTTTCCCTACTTAGCTTTTGTCCATGGAATTTTATCTGTTTTTGTATTAAAGTAAAACCAAAAGTATTTTGGCTTGGCCTCCTTGTTCACCTCTCGACTCTTCCCATTGTAAAGTCCTCTGTTCACATGTTTCCCTAAAGCTGGAGGATTAGAGATAGTGACTTTTAGATGATGTCTCTTAAAAAGAGACTAGATTCAGACACCTAAGAAACTTATTTTAAGTTTTCCAATGTACACGGGTAAGGTCACTATTATCCCAGTAGTGAATTGTAGGCCTTGTGTCTCTTGTATTTCCTGGGTTAATATTTCGGCAGAGATTCGGTTCTTGGAAGCCATAGAAAACCTATTATGGGAAGGAGGAGTAAGAGGTGAAGATACGGAGAGAAATGAGATTTTCACGCCTGTGTGGGCTGTGGTGTGGTGCAGGACCCTTGACTCAGAATGAAGAGAGGTTCTAGGCTCTCACTGGAGATGGGACCAACAGGTATGATGAAAAGAGAAGAAAGCCAAGGGTTTCACTGTACTTCTTGTCCTTGGGTATTTATCTGAGGGCTGTCCTTCAATCATCCTCTGGCACCAACACAAATCTCCCTACTACAGCTTGGCCTTGCCTTCCACATCCAAACCTTTACCCTCAATGGACACCGACACTTTGTATCTCACTGGCATCTCAAACTCAAGACAACTGAAACTGAGTTATTTATCTTTCGGTATGGATCTGTTTCCTCTCCCATGTTTCTTGTCTTGGGGCAACGGCATTCAGTCATCAGGATCCACCCAGTCATCAGGATCACTGAAATCATGTTTGAGTCCCCCATCTTTCATTTTCCAATGGTACAACCAACAGTACCATCAACCAATAGTACATTCAAGCTTGTAAATTTCACTACACTTTTCTCCTATCTCTCTAATCTTGCCTCTACTGCCTTGGTTCACGTCATCATTTTTTTCTCAGACCACTTCTAGGCCTGACCAATCTGGCTTCAATCTGTTTTAATTCTACTCAAGTCTTTTCAATCACATTCAAAATAAACATCACTGCACACCTAATAAGCACTTAGCAAGTACTAGATGCTGAGTATACAAAGCTTATAAAAATAGATAATAGCTAATAATCATTACTCCTTACTCTGTAGCAGATGTATCCTTTATGTGTCTAATACAATTTAATCCTCACAATACCTACTACAATAGTAGTAGTACTATTATATCCATTCTACAGATAAGCAAGCCTAGGATTACAGAGTTTAGATAAAATTGCCGAAGGACACACAGCTAGTAACTGTTGGTGCTGGGGTGGGAGCCCAGTCTGACTCCGGAGACTGAGTTTTTGATCTCTAAGAAGAGAGGTCTCTGGCCTTAAGGGGTCACAGACTAGTGGGAAAGGCAACCAATAATCAAACATATAAGTATTAATTGGTACATGGTCCTGTGGGAACATGAAGCAGAATGTGAGGTCAGACGAGGCTTCTCAGAAGACATGATGTTTGACCCAAGCCTTCCACAATGAATAGTTCACCAGGGCACAGTAAGTACAATAGCTAACTCTTAATCAGCATTTACTGCATCCTAGGTACTGTTTTAGTTGCTTTGCACGTATTGACTAATTTTAATCTTTTTGGTTAAGAGGCACCGTCCCTATTGTATAAATGAGAAAACTTATTGCTTAACATTCCCAATTTGAGTTCAAAGTCACACAATAAGTAAAAGGCAGAGTTGGGATTCAAAACCAGGTTTTTGTTCCGGAGTCAGTGTTGTCAACCATTACACCCTATTGCCTTTCTACCAAGTGTAGTGAGGACATTTCAAGCAGAGAAAATAGCGTATAGGTATGACATATGGTGTGGGGTGAGTGGGGGCAAGGATAGGAGATGAGCCCTGTTTGGGGTTGAATTGTGTCCCCCTAAAAATTCAGATATTGATATCTTAATCCTCAGTACCTAAGAATGTAACTGTATTTGGAGTTAGGGTCATTAAAGAGGTGATTAAATTCAATGAGGTCATTAGGGTGGGCCCTAGTCCAATAGGACTGGTATCCTTATAAGAAGAGATTAGGACACAGGGAGAAGATGGCCATCTACAAGCTAAGGAGCAGGCCTGGAACAGATCCCTCCCTTTAGGCCCTCAGAGGAAACCACCTCTGGAGATACCCTGACCTCTTAGACTTCCAGTCTCCAGAACTGTGAGACAATAAATTTCTGTTGTTTAAGGCTCTCACTTTGTGATACTTTGTTACAGGAGCCCAGAAAACTAATACAAGCCCTTAGGAGTAGGTAGGGCCAGATCCTAGAGGCACTAGGAATGGACTGGTGAGTTTTCAATCATATTATCCAGCTGAGTCATACGATCTGACGAGCGTTTTATAAGGCTCGCCCTGATGGTTCTGTGAAGAGTAAGACTTGAGGCTTGGTGGGGCTCACGTGGAGGGGCAGGCAGGGAATTATGATGGTCTCATCCAAGTCAGGAATGAGGTGCAGGAGATGGATGCCAAAACCACCAGGGGGAGGACGGCCACTCGCTTCCCCTCCCCACTCCCAGTCCCAGCCTCTGAAGCCATCTCAAATTCCCCACCTGTCCCTGAATAGGCCACGTGCCCACTCCCTCTTGTGTCTCTATATCGTTGTACATGACACTCTGACTCTGTCACGTTTAATGATGCTCCAAGACCCAGATCCAGGGGAATCTCCTCTGAGAAACTACCTCCAGGTCGGTTGACACTCTTTCTTCTTTGCTTCCATAGCCCTTCCATAGCACATCTCTATCATGATCCTCACCTCCTGTTCTGTGATGATTTGTTCCATGCCTGTCTCTTCTATTAGATGGTAAACTCCCCGAGAGAAGGTCTAGCCCACTGACTAGTGAATGGAAATGCACAAAAGATGTGGAGTGAATGAACAGAACAAAGCCTTTAAAAAGGTACAAAGGACCAGAGAAATCTAAGGGAGAAGTGGCTTCTGGTTCCACATGGTTTGTATGAAAGTACATCATAAATCAGGAGTTTGGGAAGATATGGATTCCAGAAACATGACACATGTACCTGTCTGACAGCCTTGCCCTTTCTCCTTCTGGATAGAAAGAAACACTATGAAAAAATAAAATATACCTGATGCTCTAGTGGGCTTTAGGGGAAACCACGTTGGGAACAGCATAGGGGATTCCAAGTGCTTGCTTACTTAAGAAAGGGTGATAAATGGGTTGAATAATCCCGATACTCAGTGGCCTCTAATGGATGTCTTTTTAATTTTTTTCCCTTGGGTAATTTTCTATGTCAGATTTGGTTTTTAAACTCACATTTAGTTAAGTATCTAGAAAATGACTATTGCCTCAGTAGTCTTCAGATCCATCAAAACGTCTTGGTTATAGCTCTCATTTTTAACTTAGAGGCAAAGAATCAAGAGCAGTTATCATTAGTCAGAATTCAGATGTGATGACACTCATCTCTGTACTGTCTTCTGAGGTATAGACCATGAGCGGCCCAGTGTCTGGTTTTCAATGTGTCTCTCTCCTGAATGATATTTTTCTCTGAAGTTTAATTTTCTCTGCGGGTTATATGAGCATTCTTATTTTAGGGTTGATGTCATGAAATCTAGAGTTTAAATGGTGGAGGTGATTTTTAACTTTTGGCACACATTCTTGATGGAGCAGCCATCCTCAGAGGTACCTTTGGATATCAGATGATGGGGGTGATGCTTATAGAAACCCTGTTTAGAAAAATGACGTTACTGACCCTGTATTTTTTTTTTTTTTTTTTTTTTTTTTTTGCAGTATGCGGGCCTCTCACTGTTGTGGCCTCTCCCATTGCGGAGCACAGGCTCCAGATGTGCGGGTTCAGCGGCCATGGCTCACGGGCCCAGCCGCTCCACGGCATGTGGGATCTTCCCGGACCGGGGCACGAACCCGTGTCCCCTGCATCGGCAGGTGGACTCTCAACCACTGTGCCACCAGGGAAGCCCTGACCCTGTATTAATTTCCTAGTGCTCTGGTAACAAACTACCACAAATGTGGTGGCTTAAAACAGCAGAAAGTTATTCGCACAGTTCTGGAGACTAGAAGTAAAAAAGGAAGGTGTCAGCAGGGCCGTGCTCCACCTGAGGACTCCGCGGGAGATTCTGTTCGTTGCCTCTTCAAGCTTCTGGTGGCTTTAGATTTTCCATGGCTTGTGCCTGCATGACTCCAATCTCTGCCTCCATCTATACCTCGTCTTCTCTTCTTCAAATCTATCCTATCTTCTCGTGTAAGGACATTGTCATTGGATTTAGAACCCACCTGGATAATTCAGAGTGATCTCATCTTAAGATCCCTAACTTAAATACATCTGCGAAAACCTGTTTTATTTTTTTTTCAAAATAAGATCACATTCACAGGTTCTGGGGGGATAGAACATGGACATATCCTTTTGGGTGCCACTACTGAACTCACCACAGGACCCAGAGTCAGGAAGGCCTGAAGGTAACAAAGGTGCCTTGCCAGTAGTGGTGATGGATTTATACAGGTGTACATGTAAGCTTGTGAATACACACCAACTAACCTAAATTAGAGGTTGAAGCAGGGATTGCAAACTGGTGAACCAAATGTCAGCTCTAATCAAGAGATGTGTTCTGATTGCCCTCCATGGTGCTTTAACATTTTTCAGTTAGTTGAGTATATGAAAAATTGGAATATTTTTATATAAAAGTCCCAGGTTTCTGGCTTTTCTTGTAAGTCAGATCTAACAACACTGGGCTCATATCTCCTCTCATCTCAGTAACATGGCTGGAATCGGGATAGGAGCTGCCCCTTTAGATGGGGTCTGAATTCTCCACGTTGACACAGTCCTCACCACTCCCTGTTGTTTACCCCAGGGCCACTTCACTCATGGGAATTAGTTGCTTTGTTCCTGAGTTTTTGAGTTGGCAATCCTTGCCCATGGGCATGTTATCAAGGACAGCTAAGCACTCTGGTGGAAATTCGAGCAATGACCCTGATTTGCTCTAAACTGCAAATTGTTGTCAAAGAGTTTATGTAGACCAAGATAATGAGACATTTTAGATTCACCCTGTGTATCCACTGGCAGCCAAGACTCATAATCCAAAGATGTACAGCCTGTTACTATGATACAGAGCCTACATTTTAATAGTCTAACTTCTTTCAGACCCAGCCTCATGTAAACGTAATTTAAAATCTTGAATTTTGCAGGACCAACTTAAGTCCAGAAGACTTGCTTGTTACTTTATGTATGGACCAAAGGTTTTATCTGTTTTATAACACCCTTTATATAATATGATGAATATTTTCCTGCTCCTGGTAAAATTTGTTTGTTGAACTTATATCCACAGAGCTTACCTGAGCTAAATCTCCTAGCATCTCATTATCCAAAACCTTTCTCTGAGGACACACAAGGCAAAAAGTAAAAAGGAAACTCTCTTTTCAGCAGGAGTGGTTTTAACAGATATCTATTGCTTTTGCTTCAACTCCTGAGTCCAGATCATAAAGAGTTGGGAGTAGCCTTGAAATACAGAGATATAGAGACTTTCAACATGCAAGACTCATCTATTATTTGCAATTAGAATGACAGTTGGCAGTGAATAATTAAGCAAACACTGACCTTGCTAGTGTTGCTACAGAGGTATTTTCTCTGGGATTAACTGTTCTTGCCCAGATTTCCCCATGCCATTTTCAATAACAATAATAGGCATGATTTCGATCTGTAGCGGGAGATATATTTTCATGTGTACTATTGTCATGAACAAAATCAAATTTCCTTTATACATTTCTTGCTTCTTTAAATACATTCCAATATAATAAATTCAGGGTTATTAAAAAAAAATCACATACATGCTTTCTAGTGGTCAGAACTGTGACATCTTTATTCATTAGAAATGAATAACAAATTGATTTAATTTAGCAGAGACAGTCTAGGTTAAGTGACTTACTAAGTAGCAAATCGAGCACTCAGGATATACATAAGGCCATCACTTAAAAAAAATCCCACCAAATTAGATTCCACAGAAGTAGACATGTGAATAGCAACAGACTGGATTATAATCTATTAAAAAGCCACCCGTTTTAGTGCGCCAATGAAGAGAATTTCTTTTTAGTATATGATACAGAAAGAGACCTTCACTTTAAGAATGATTAAATAGCTTGTCTTAAAAGAAACATCTCACTGCGTACTTCATGAATGATGCAATAAGAAGCTTAGCTGCCCACCTAGGTAATCCAACAGAGCAATTCTACCCATTTCATTGAAAATATTTTGCAAGAAATTCTTCTGTCTAATGGAAGTAAGACAAACTTACGCCTGATCTTTTGCTTGAAATTTGAGGGAGCCGAGTGGTAGAGGGTGGTCACTGACTCTCAGGGACTGCCACCAGATTTTTCTCTGTGAATGATGCTTAATTGAAGATCATGATGTGAATTGAGCAATGGGGCAGGCCCAAGGAGAGGAATGCTGATTAGCAAGACATGCAGGCTGTAACTTCCCCATTCTTGACATCTGTCACTGGTTTTACTGAATAATGAATTCCGTTCCTATATATTACTTTATAATAGTTATAGAGTCAGAAGTGTAATTAGTGATGATAAATAGCTATACGTGAGGATACTGCAGCTCAATCCATCTTCATTTTTCAAATTGTTGCTTCTTTATAGAGAAAAGAGGCATGGCCATTAACGCTGGCAAAGCAAGCCTGACTAAGCAGAGATTGACAATGAAATGATTTACAAAACGTGTATTCCATTGCACATGGGCTGCAAAGCTTGTAGTTACTTTTTCATTCGTTTTTCCTAGTAACAAAATAATCTTGAGCCATAAGCTCTTGTGTTTGAAAATTGTCCTTCCCAAGAACACAAGACTTTAACCTCCAAATAAATTAGTTGGTTTTCTTTTTTTTTTTAATGTTTATTTATTTATTTATTTATTTTCTTCTTAGTCATCCATTTTATACACATCAGTGTATACATGTCAACCCCAATCTCCCAAATCATCACACCACCACCCACACCCACCCCACCCCCGCTTTCCCCCCTTGGTGTCCATACATTTGTTCTCTACATCTGTGTAGTTGGTTTTCTAAATGTCTTTGTTAGTAACTTTTTTCATTCTTTAAGCTACAGTAAATTCAGTACAAAGATCACCATTGATATAATAGGTATTTAAAAAGTATCTAATGAATACCTGCTACCACAGAGAGCTCAGGGAAGAAGAGGACAAACTAATAGGACATGATCTCAGCCCTAGATAGCTTGGGATCCACTGAAGGCGGTGACATGCACCAAGAGAAGCATTTAAACAGCAATATTAGAGAGACGACAGACCAGAAGGACTGTCACTAACGACGAATGTCAGGATAAGCTGGGGTGGCTGGGGTGTGAAATGCCAGTATAATGCACAGAAATGGAGCAGGCGTCTTAAGGTAGTGGGATACAGGTCCAAGAAATTTAGCTATAAAACAGCTGGATTTGATGAAGAACAGACTGATAGAGTGTATGGCTTCTGAAAAGCAGTCCCCCTGGGAAGTAACTGAACATCTCCACCCACCAGTTTCATCCTATGTAAAATGGGCATAGTAATATTCACTGTCTCACAGGGTTGCTCTGAAGACTGAATGAGACAGCAAACATAGCGTGATTGGCCTGGTGTCTGTGCCACCCGGGCAATTATTATGTTCCTAATTCTACTCTCCCCAGTTTCTTTCTTTTTTTTTTTTTTTTTTTTTTTGCGGTACGCGGGCCTCTCACTGTTGTGGCCTCTCCCGTTGCGGAGCACAGGCTCCGGACGCGCAGGCTCAGTGGCCATGGCTCACGGGCCCAGCCGCTCCGCGGCATGTGGGATCTTCCCGGACCGGGGCACGAACCCGTGTCCCCTGCATTGGCAGGCAGACTCTCAACCACTGTGCCACCAGGGAAGCCCTTATTCTCCCCAGTTTTAACAATAGGTCCAAAATTGGAACTATTTCCAATTTCCTCAATTTCTAAAATAATTTATGATACATACTGTAGATAAGTGTCATGAAATATAGACATGTTGACTTTGTTTCCTCCATTGTAGCCTAAAATGCCTTTTTGAACCCTTTTATGCTTCTTGTCTCCATGAATTTTCATAAGTTAAACTCCTAGAAGGGCCTTCTTATGAATCATTACTAGACAAATAAAGCTTTTTAATTTGGGTGCATACGTGATTTGACAGCTACAGAGTTTGGCCCGGCCCCAGGTTTGCAGATTGATAAATTAACAACCTCTCAGCTTGTCTGCATGCGTGTGTGTGTGTGTGTGTGTGTGTGTGTGTGTGTGTGTGTCTTTGCTGTTTCTTTTTCCTGAGATTTGAAGACCCATGATATGAGCAATTTTCCAAACTTATGGCATCCTTCTGGCACAAATCACTGTCCCCAGAGGCTAGTAACTGGCTTAGGTTGCTATGTGAAGAATCCTTTAACACCACCACAGACATCTTGCCCAGCTAGGCACTCCCTCTCATGTCTTGCCCCACAACCTTGGTGGGTTCAGCCAGGTGGGTAGTTTGAGCCCTGGAGCGGGGTGGAACTCTGTAGGAACCCAGAAGCAGTGAATGTGAAGTGAAATGGGGGCACCTAGACGAATAGGAGGGTGGTTTTGTGACCTTCCTGGCACCTCCCTATCTCTCTGAACTATTTTAGCCCCTTCTCGTATAGGCATCCTCTCCCTACCACCCACCCCTCCTTCCCAAATACACCGGGGACCTATGGGCTCTCGACAGGATTCTGCCAAGATTACAACACTGGTCTATAGACATACTGACTGGGGTTGCCTCATCGGCTCAAGTCAGGTGCCAGCAAACCTGCCAGATGAGGCCTCCTTTCCTGTTTCCCAAACTTTCCTGCTTCTAAGCCTTAACTGGGACACCTGCAAAAAATGCAGATTCTAATTTCATGGTTCTGAGGTAGAGTCGGAGTGTCTTTTTCATACAGCCCATGTGACCCTTATGATCTGGCAAATCTGGGAAACACTGATGTAGCCTTCATGGGGGCACCCATCGCATCCTGACATTGGATCCTTGCATGTAAGAGGGGTGTGTGCGTGCTCGTGTGTGTGTGACCTTCCCTGATGTCAAACCACAGTTCTGACCAGAGTCAGAGGCCTGGAAGTTTTTGAAGAAGCATCTAATGCCCAGTCTAGTTTCCAGGCATGTAAACTTTGAGATGTAAAGTTCTTTAATCCTCACCTAAAGGTCTATAAAAAAGGAAAATTCCAAGTTCCAGTTGCTCTCTTTATTAAGCACCTAGACAGTTTTGCATCAGTAGTGAAAACTTTCTAGAAACTGGCTAGGGAGGGAGGGAAAATTAAGTATTTGTTGAGAAAAAGAGGACGAATAGATGCGATAGCTGTACTTTGAAAATTTACTAAGCCTGCTCAGGCCTCACTTCTGGAGATTCATAAACCTTTAGATTTAAAATTCTTTACTTTTAGATTTAAAATTCCATTGTTACTTGAAGAAAAAAGTATTATCCTTATATATGTTTTAAATTTTTCATAGTAAAAACATACAAGGTGTATTACCTAAAAACGACTTTTCTCATAATATTTTTGTTTGGTGCATTTAGGGATATGAAGATCTACAGAATAAAAACGTTCTCCTGAGCTTCATCAATTATATGACCCTCATGTCTCCTGCATATCTTCAGGAAAAGGAGACATTTTTTTCCATCACTTGTACAGAATATCTAAATAGGTAGCGTTCATGCCCAGGAATAATACATTTTCTCCTTGCTGATAGCAACTTGGCTGAGCCACTCAGTAAGTTAACTCCCAGTGTTCAGTTCAGTTTCAAATGACATGAATTGTAGGATGGTAAGATTTTTTTTTTTTTTTTTGGTGATACGCGGGCCTCTCACTGTTGTGGCCTCTCCCGTTGCGGAGCACAGGCTCCGGACGCGCAGGCTCAGCGGCCATGGCTCACGGGCCCAGCCGCTCGGCGGCATGTGGGATCTTCCCGGACCGGGGCACAAACCCGTGTCCCCTGCATCGGCAGGTGGATTCTCAACCACTGCACCACCAGGGAAGCCCGGAAGGTAAGATTTTAATTAAAACATATTTATATTTGAAGGTAAGTAGACAATAGTGGTGTATCAATAATAATTTCCTGATTTTGATCCTTGTACGTAGTTATGCAAGACAGCTAACATTTATGGAATATGGATGAAGGGTATATAGAAATTCTTTGTGCTATTTAAAAAAATTCTTGTGTGTCTAAAACTGTTTTAAAAATTGCAAGTTAAAAAATAATGAATAATTTAAAATTTAGGTATAACATGATAAAAATTCATGTATTTACCATGAAAGTCAACATTCTGCCTTATTTCCCTCATTTTTTTTTAAGGCAAAGCTTTAAAGAGACAGTCTGTTTTTATATCACTTTGTTCTTCTACTAGCAATGAGTGGAAGTGCTTAGTACTGTTACACTTTCTACTTATCTCCACCACGATGTGTCAAGAATGTAGTTTGTTTCAATACCCATCACCTCAAAGACTAGTGAGGTTGAACATCTTTTAATAGGCTTATTGGCCATCCAGGTTTTTCATTCTTTATACTGTTGTTCTTATACTTTATAGAAGCTTTTGCATAATCTGGAGATAAGCCCTTGTTTGTAACATGCATGCAAATCTCCTTCCTCACTTTGCAGCTTGTTTCAATTTGGTTACTATATCTTTTGACTGGTATATTTTGCATTTTAACATAGTCACAACTTTCCATCTTTTTTGTTTTGTGCTTTTTGTATCTCAGATAAAAATTTTCCACCTTCCCAAATATCCAGATAGTTTCTGATACTTTGTTCCAAAAGTTTTGCTTTTAACACTTAGGTTTTAATCTTTATGGAATTTATGTTTGTGACTGTTTTGAGACTCGGATCTATTTTTATCTACTTGTTCCAATTTTATGAATGATTTATCCTTTTCCAACTGATTTTTAATGCTACATTTTATAACAAGTTCTCTTATATGCTTGGATCTATTTTCTATTCTCTGTACTGTTCCTTAGTTTATCTGTCTATTTCTGCACCAATACATCCCTTTAACTTTACCATAAGTTTAAAGTAAGTCTTATCAACTTGTAGGTAAAGGCTTCCATTCTTTTTTCTTTAAAATTATTTGGCATTCTCAACTCTTTAATCTTTCTCTTTTTTTTTTTTTTTTTTTTTTGCGGTACACGGGCCTCTCACTATTGTGGCCTCTCCCGTTGCGGAGCACAGGCTCCGGACGCGCAGGCTCAGCGGCCATGGCCCACGGGCCCAGCCGCTCCGCGTCACGTGGGATCTTCCCGGACCAGGGCACGAACCCGTGTCCTCTGCATGGCAGGCTGACTCTCAACCACTGCGCCACCAGGGAAGCCCCTAATCTTTCTCTTATATTTTGAATACGGTTGTCAAATGAAAAATATTTTAAGGTAGTTTCTTTTTTATTGGTATATGCTTGCATTTATAGATAATTTTGGAGGAAATAACTATGACATGGCACCGTCCTATCTATAAAGATGGCGTAATTCTCCATTTATTGGGCCCTTCTGCATTCTTCAATGTTTTAACTTTCTCCATAACTATCTTATAGATTGTTAGATTTCTGAATACCTTATTTTTTTTTTTTTTTTTTTTTTTGCTTTTGCAAATGAGATTTTTTTCTATTTCGTTATTGATATCATGTAGGAACACTATTGAGTTTTGGGCAGTAATTTTATTTTATACCTAGGAACCTTACTGAATTTTCTTATTAGAAATCTAGTTTCCCAACTCTTAATCCTCACTGGAAAATAAATAAAATGAATGAAAGAGTTGAAGATCACAGGAGGATTTTTTGGAGCCAACTAGGGATGTTCCATGAGCCGTTCCCACCAAATGGAAAGAGATGGGTGGGAGCTACTTTCTCCTTCATCTCCAGCAAGATATTAGGGATTTAAAGAGCCTAAAGAAATGTGTCCTCTACAGCCTATGGTTCTAGGTGAACTAGGGCTCCTGACTTCCTGTGGGAAACGCAAAGGGGATGGCTGAGAAAAGGAAAGGTAGCTGTACTAGTGGCTTGGACCATTAGGATTGGTCAGGGCAAATGATGCTGGGATGTTTCTTATGCAGGAGATATAGTTCAATGGAGAATGTGCTTGTGTAGGGCCTTTACAAGTCTTGTTTGAGACAACTGCCTCGATGGGTAAAAGACCACAACAGAAGGAAACTGTCAGATATCCAGGGAGTAGAGGAAGGAGCTAATGATCAGTTGGACTCGCCACTCCAGGGAACTACAGGTGAGAAACCCCTAATAATGGGGGAGGGATTGTCAAAAACCAAAAATATGCCTCTGAGAGACAGCCTTACCCCCAAACTAGAGGAAACTGAGATCACCTTAAGTTATTCAGAGTGACTCTACAGGGGATGAGATGGCCCTAAATTTCATTCAGGGATAGGGAAGGAACTAGAATAAATGTAAAAGGGCAAAGGGAAACAAAAAGAAAGATGTCTTCTGGTTACATCCCATGAGTCCTGCTTGTTTGGTGTAATCGTGACATGATATGAGATATGAGAGGTACTATATTTGTAGAGATTAGATACTGAGCCCTCTGGAGCCGATTTTTGAATCCTAGCTTTGTCTTTACTGAATGCTTAACCTTTCTCTGCTTCAGTTTCCTCCTTTGTAAAGTATGACATTGTGTTGTTACGAGCATTAAATAAGTTAATATGTTCAAAGTACCTCAAACAGTGCCTGCCATGTTGTAAGCAGGCAGCAAATGTTAGCAAAAATGATTAAAATAACTGTGTTTATAGTTAATGATAAAAATACTCAATTACTACATAAAGTTCATGTGTGAGAGACAATACACTTACTGAAGATATTTGAAAATTTGGAAACAGTTTAAACAGTGCAACTCAATTATTTTCAGTGGAATGGCTTATCTGTCTGAGAACAGACTTCAAGTTTTTCTTTTTTTAAGATGAGCACACAGTTGTTGTTGTTGCTGTTTTTAAGTGTCAGGGAGTTTTATTTTTAGTTTTTAAATTATTTATTTATTTATTTATTTTTGGCTGCGTTGGGTCTTCGTTGCTGCTTGCAGGTTTCAGTAGTTGTGATTCGCGAGCTCGAGAGCGCAGGCTCAGTAGTTGTGGTGCACGGGCTTAATTGCTCCTCAGTGTGTGGGATCTTCGCGGACCAGGGCTGGAATCCGTGTCCGCGGCATTGACAGGTGGATTCCTAACCACTGCGCCACCAGGGAAGCCCGAGAACAGAGATTTTTTTTTTTCCCTTTCTAAAATGAAGGCTGAGCCTTTTCATGAAGACGGCAGCAAAAGAGAGGAAGGAAGGCTGGCTGTGTGACGCCCCTGCCCCTCCCAATGCTGAAACCAAAGCAAAGGCGTTGACGGCCAAGGTGGCAGCACTGAACGGCACCCACAAGCACAAGAAAAAGAAGAGCCACACGTTACCCACTCATGGCAGTCCAAGATACTGCTGCGCCGAAGGCAGCCCAAATATCCTCGGAAGAGCACTCCCAGGAGAAACACGCTTGACCACTACGCTGTCATCAGGTTCTGCCTGACCACCAAATAGGCCACGAAGATAGAGACAACACAACATACCTGTGTTCACTGTAGATGGAAGGCCAACAAGCACCGGCTCAGACAGGCTGTGAGGAAGCTCTATGACTCTGACGTGGCCAAGGTCAACGTCCTGATCAGGCCTGATGGAGAGAAAACGGCTTATGTTCCACTGGTTCCCAACCATGATGCTTTGGTGTTGCCCACAAAATTGGCATCACCTAAACTGAGTTCAGCTGACTAATTCTACATAAAAATTTTTCACCATAAAAAAAGCTAATGAAGGCTGACTATACCTCTAATTGAATATCACTAGTATTGAAAATTTCACGAAACCATGCTGGGTGGGCTCCACAAAAATTCATGCTTAGGTGACTTTAGGTGCTGAAAAGCTTTTTTTGTTTGTTTTTGGTTTTTGCTTATTTGTTTGTTTTTCCTCACCTCTTGTCAATTCCCTATTGATTTCCTTTTGGACTGCTCCCCGACTCTTCATTCCCAAGTGTTCCATCCTATCCTCTATCCTGATCTCAAGTCTACCCACTAACAACTCAGAGAAAATCATTTGGGAAGTGGTGCTCCAACTTCCTTTCTAAACCCCTATTCCTTCCCCTATTTGGTTTTGCTTTCCTAAAAAAATGTTTCTTCCTTCTTTCCAAGGTGAACTTCTCAATCCAAGTTCTCATTTCTGTCCACTATTAGCTGCTCCATTAATTACCCTCTCTCAACTTCATGTTCAAATTTTCCTCCAATTTTTTTTTTATCTGCATGGTATCAGAATTCCCACACTAAAGCAAGAGGAAGAAAAATATTAACAGAAGCTGAAATTCCTCATAACAAACCAAAATATCTCCAATCCAAAAGTGAATAAATAACACTATTTAATCAATCATAGGGTTGGAGGCTGGAGGTGGGAAGAGGTAAAGGGAGGTGGAGAGACATATCCATAACACAAAAGAAACTTCAATAAAAAGAAAAACTTGGCTTCTTTTGCCCCCAGACAACTGCTGATTTGCTATCACTTTAGATGAGTTCACCTTTTCTATAATTGTATATAAATGGAATAATACAATAGGTTCTTTTTTTATCTGGATTCTTTCACTCAGACTAATTAGTTTGAGATTCATAAATTTTTTTAATATACATAGCTCATTCCTTTTTATTGCTGAGTAGTATTCCATCATAAGGATGGAACATAATTTTTTTTATCTGTTCACCTGTTGGGCACTTGGGTTTCTTTTGGAAGTGTTCTATCATAAATAAAGCTGCTAAGGAACACTTTTATACAAGTCATTTATGAACATACGCTGTCATTTTCCTTGGGTAAATATGTATGCGAGGAATGGCTGAGTTAGTATGGTAGGAGTATGTTTAACTTTTTTTAAGCAAAGGACAAACTGTTTTCCAAAGTGGTGTACCTCTCTGAACATTTTAAACATTTCCAACGTCCATTTTTTTGGGGGGGTAAATTATATGAATGGAAAATATGCGGAGTTAAATAGTGTGACTAGTACAAGATAAGGTTTCTAAAGAAAAATCATGTCTAGTTAGCTATGTTTTTGGTCAAGTCCTAGGAATATAATCCGCCGTGTCTGCTTTGCTGAACAACACACTTCGAGTATTCAACAACGTGAGCGCATGTGCCAAACAGAAATGCATTCACCGACCAAATAGCAGCTGTCCTTGGAAGGGTGGTTGATGAACCGGCAGGGCTGTGGCAGCACTGGAGGCTAAGCAGGGTGGCCTTGTTCTAGGAGCCTAACTCTCTCATTCAGTTTAATGGTTTTGGCAACATGTGCTACTTATGTCGTCCTTATTTTGATGAAGCTTCCAGTTTTCATTACCCCCATGGGAAATATATTTTAAACAAGCCGCTGATGGCACTGTATACATACACACACATGTTCGCACACAGAATTACATACAGAAACCTAGATATCTTCTCTTGCTCCACTAAGACTGAAGGTCATAGTTGTGACTCGATCTGTGTTATGACCATCTGGGCATCTTTTCACTTCTAAGATACGAAACTGAGTGGGAAACCTGTGGCGTTGACTTAGCAAGCTTCCTAAGCCAGGGCTAGGATAAGCAGGAGGTCAGTGTGGACTGGTGAGAGAAGCTGGATAAACTCCAGCCTGAAACTGTGGGGAGAGTTAAGGGGTCACGCTGTGGCCATTGGAGGTGGCGGTGGGACAGATCATGATTAACTACAAATGGTGTCAGGGCGGCAGACTGCATGTAGGAGGCGCTCTCCTGGGTACTGCTGATGGATAGTCCCAAACTTTCTGTTGCATCACCACTCATCCAAACTAAGAAATTCTCCTTAGAGATGGCACTTTGGCGAGTTACTGGCTTTCTCCATTTAGTTCTGCTGCATTCCTGTCCCCTGCACTGTATAATGAATTAAAAAGCACAATGCATCAAAACTGTGATGCAAGACACGTCAGGGCATTCAGGCTACACAGAGATTTGTAAGTTATAGCTCAGCACAGGCTTCAATGATTAACTTTTGTTTTTGGCCAGGCCCTCCCTGTTTTGCTTCCCTCCAGGCTCTGGTTCTTCCTCTAGGCTTGACCTCTGAGGCTTATTCAATTCTCAGCCTAAACCAAGGCAGGTCCACTTTAAGGGATCATGGTCTTTTCCTTACTGACTCTTGGGCTCCCTGCAGTTTCAGGGTGAAAGGGTCTTCTTGCACTGACCTCAACCAGATCCCTTAAACAAAGGGAGAACTGTGCCTTACTCTCCCCTTCTCCATTCTGGGGACCCCAGAGCATCTTACACTCTTCACAGATAACAGCTGCCATGTTTTCCCCAATTCTTTGGTTCTTAATTCCAAACTCTACCCTCTTTGGAGGAAACCCCCAATTCCCGTTAACCAATACACTTCCCTCCTTTCAGAAAACCACCTCTAGGCTGTGCCGCCTCAGATAGCATCACTATCATGAGCTCAGTGGTTATACATAAACTAACAAAGTTCAGTGGGGAAAGTACTGCCCTAAACTTAGTTTATGGAAAGGACAGGCTTTTAAGTAAAAAAGGCTGAATTCATTTACTAACTGGGTAACTCCAGGCAAGTTACATTGAACCTGTTTCCTAGTCTGCTAAATGAGGATAATAATATATATTTCTCAGGGTTGTTTTTGAAGATTGGGTGTGATGTTGTGGGCAGAATTACTCTAAGCCATGAGTTTCTTTTAACGCATATAGTCAGGGAGGGTCACAAAAGTGTCAGGCTTGGTTTCAATCTCCACGCTTGTACCAGCTGTGACCCTGAACAGCTTGCTTAATTCTTGGAGTTTCAGTTTCCTCATCTGTATAATTAGGCTAATGATACAAAAGCCTTGAAAGGATTAAATGAGACCAGGCATTTTCATAAGCACTGAGCCTAGTATTTTTGCATAAAAATGACACAGATCCAAAGGTTAGTATAATTAGAGAACTTAAGATGTCAAGACTTCCTGGAATTCCCATTCTGCCAAAAGCAGAGGATCCAGTACTTTCTGCTTAACCTTGTTGATAATTTTCAGATCCCGACCACAGGAAAGGCAGTCGGGGAACACATTACTTTCTACCCAATTCTGAACAATTGGCAACAAGTGGACAGGAATGTGAACATGACTCTCACCTTCAAATTCATAAGAGCTGTGGAAGAAAATGCCAGATGGGGTTTGACATGAACTTCAGGGAGCCAGCGGCCCCAAAGCCTGACTCTTCTGTTACTCATGCCTGATTGGCTCCCTTTCCAACTGGAAAGGACTTTCATCCCTTCTCCTATCTCCACACTTGGAACCCTGCTCCTATGTCATTGGAAAAAAACTGAGGTCATCCAGCACACACTTCCTCGGTTTCCCCACCTTCCACCTTCCCTTGTTCATCTGTATCCATCCTCACTGGTCTCCTTTCCTCTCTGCATGGCTGACTCCAATGCTCACCCATCCATCTCATTCTTTTATATGGGACTTCAGACCTCAGGACAACACTAAATTTCCTTGAATCATACATTCCTTTCTTTCTTCTTAGCTGCCCTTGTCTTTCCTCAAGTGCAGCTATTTTCTTATTTCTCTTGTTACATAATTGTTGTCCTCGACCCTGAAGCTCCTTCAAACTGCTCCCCTCCCTGTCATGACCAAAATTCTTCCATGAAGAGTCTACACACACCAACTCGATTCCTTGACCACCTTATCACAGAGCTGCATCTGGCCTCTGCCAGCACCATTTCCCACTTTCTAACCCCTCAAAAGACAGAGGTTTTGTTTTGGTTTTCAGTTGCCTGGACCCCTCTACAGCTGGTGACGCTGCAGACCCACTCTTCTCTCTTGGAACTCCTCCCTCACCCTCCATCACACCCCTTCCCTTTGGTTTTCTTCCTATTTTCCTCATTATTATTTCACAGTCTTCCTCATGGCCAACTCAGTCTCTGCCAGTACTCCCAGGTGGAGTTTGCCCAGACTCTGCCCATTGCCTTGTTGTTGTTCTTAGTTTATTCACATCCCTTGAGCAATCTCATTTGCCCAGGACTGGCTACATAATTTGTGAGGCTTAGGGCAAAATGAAAATGCAGGGTCCTTTGCTCAACAATGATTACAAATTTCAAGATGACATGAGCAGAGCATGGGCTTCAAGCATGGGTCCTTGGCAACTGCACGAGTTGCATGTTCATGAAGCCGGCCCTGGGTTCAACTGTAGAACTTCAAGTGCACAGTGTCTCCTAGGTCTGTATTTCCAGCCCAGACCCCTCTTCTGTGCTCTAGGCTTAAACACTACTCTGTACGAACATCACTTCCTCTTGCTCCAGGCAGATTTTGTTTCACTCCTGATGCTTTCACTCACCAGCTGTGTGATGTTGGGCAAGACATTCACTGTCTCTGAGCTTCAGTGTCAGCGTAAAACCTGCAAGGCTATGCGAAAGCTTGTGCAAGTATCAAGCTGGTAAGTCAATCATAGATGTTGATAATATACCCTATCAACAGCTATAAACTGTCCACCTTCATAAAAGGTAAAAAGTCCCGAAGCAGGAAGACTTGGTAGCTGCTACATTATCAGGGCTGGCTCCTTACCATTGGTTTGGAAATTGTGCACATTAGGATAAATAAGTAGTAACCTTTGCAAAGAGCTTGGGACTAATTTTTGCCCCAAAGTGGTTATTTTAAAAAATATGCAATATTATATTGCAACAAAAGAAAAAGGACTCAGGGTGTTCACTCACCAAAGATCTAGTCAGTCTGGTTCTAGGAACTTGACATCATGTGCTTTGATCTGATGGCCAGGCTCCCATCTCATATAAGCAAAGAAAGTGGACTCACGCAGCAAAACCAGCCCACTGGGCTGCAAATGCCCACAGTGAGATTGCTTGTTTGGTGAGTGATGTATTTCCTACTTTCTACTGGACATAACCAAGATATCCTGCTGGAATCTAACACTCAACGTGTCCCACACAGAACCCAACCATTCCCTTCCTTCTCAAAGTTGCTTCTTTTCCTCAATCCTGTATGTCAGTTACTGACCACCAAGTCACTGGAGCTAAAAACCCGATCAGTTTGTACTGTGCTCTCTCTCCTTCACCCCGGCAAACCCCGGCCCCTCCCCAGACACATCGGAAGCAAGACAGAGAGCAAGCACATCTAGAATCATAGAGATGGTCAGATGTGACAAGATAAAAATAGAAAACGGCACTGTATGACAGTACACATCATAAATAAAAAAGATAATTTACCACATGAGATATTGTTTATACTAATATTGATTTCATATTTATAGCCCCAATCATATTAATACTATGACTGATATTCTTCTTACTTTTACCACTATTTCTCAGGTAGAATTACCACCCAGACTATTTAAAATGGCCCATAAATCAATAAGAAAAAGCAGACATACATCGAGGAGTGTGAAAAGAATATGGGCAGGCAAGCCACAGAAATAACAGAGGTGATCCCACCCTTCCCAAAAGGATCTCAATCTAGTAATGATTAGGGAAATGCAGATTAAAATGATGAAATAATTTCCACCTATCAGATTGGTTAAGAAAGAAAAAAGGATGATTGGTTTGGACCAGGTGGTGGTAAAGGGTAGTGTCTGAAGGCAAACAGTACTTCAAATGCATATGCCTTTGAATCAGAAATTCTACTAGGTGGCTATCCTAAGAAATTCTTGCACATTTGCACAAAGACACGTTCATAAAGATGTTTCACTGAAACACTTTCTGTGGTAGCAAAAAAGGGGGTGGGATAACCTAAATGTACATCTGTTGGAAATAATTAAGCAAATTATATTGTATCTGTACAAGAATATTAAAGAACAGATGAAACGAATGAAATGTGTTTATAAATTCTAACTTGGAAAATCTCTACACATTGTTAAGTGAAGAAAGGTTGTCATTTCTGTAAAATGAAAACAAAGTAAAACTTAATTGTATCACACTTACAGAAACTGTATAGACAGATGTGGAAGGGTCTGCACCCAATGATAGGAGTGTAGGATGGGGAGTGTCATGGGGGAGGGGGATGAAGGGGGAGCTTGGCACTTTTTACTCTGTGTAATTCCCTGTTTGAATCTGTATAATGAGAATGAGCGGCCATATTAATTATGTAACTTAAAACTATAATTTTAGTTATTTAAAAAAAACACCATGGCTGAGTCATTCATTATCTAACTCTCGGACCAAAATACTTGATTTTATACACGTTTGTATAATCAAAGTGAGGTTTATAAGCTATGTCTATCAGAGCCCCTCGACATGCTTGGCTTGGGGGGACCACACCAACAGATCCCCCAGGCCCCACACCCTGTGGATTTAATTCAGTATATATGGGATGGTCCCAGGAATTTGCATTTTTAACAAATTCATGATCAGAGTTGGAGAACTACTAGAGCAAGGAATTAACTGTGTTTGGGTTCCTTTGCCCCTTGAACGGCTTTGAATTCCTGGTTCTCGATAAGGAGCCTAGAAAATCAGACAGATTAACACAGTGTTGGAAAAGGAGACTGTAATTTAGTAGCTAAATTTTAAAAGATGCTGCCCAACCACCTGTGTTTGTGAATGCAGGTGCTGACCTGTGTCTACCTGAAGAGGTTACTTATATGCAAATTCACACCTGCCAGATCTGTACCAACTCAGAGGAGGCAAAAGAATGTTCCTATTTCCAGGGTTTGGGCTTCTGCTCCTAATTATGGTTGTACTTTTGCTTGGTATTCTCCAAGGAGATTTCTCTCTGCTAGCCAATACAAATTCAAGAAAAACAAACAAAACGACCAAAACCCAGCTCTCTGTGCTTTAAGGATTGTAACACTTATACAATATTACAGTTTGCTATTTGCCTGTTCTTTCTCCCTCAAGACTGAGCGACTCAAGGACCAAGCTTAGGAGCTCCGTAATCCCGTTCCTATTTTTTTCTACCATGAGGTACTTTCTGTTTCATAATACAATCTAGAAATTATAGTCTGTGAAATGAAAATTTCCCCAATTTTTATCTCTCTTGCTTTTCAGCACCTATTTTGTCCTCTTGACTTGGATAAATGCAGTGAAGGTGATTTATTAACACCGTTCCTTAGAAATGTGGGCTCTAAATCTTCCAGATCATATTGATTTCTATTCTTTCAAGATGTTTTACTTCCAATTTATTCACATTATTTAGGTACCTATATCCGAACACCACATTTTATTAAAATTATTTGTTAAATATTTGTTCAGGTGTCTGTTCTCCTTCACTGGGCTGTCAGTTCCTTTACTCCAGGTAATGGACCCAGGACCTGGCACATAGAAAGTGTTCACAAGAATTTTACAGGGTTTAGGAGTTTGACAAATAATTTTAATTTCTACACTTGTTTCTGATATGACAACACTTTTTCACTTAAAAAGACTAAAGTAAAACAGCATATTTTGGGGAAAAACAACTTAGTTGAATTTTTATATAAAGATGAGATCTCAATCAAAGAAACCCTGAAAGTAGTCAGTGGGGTAGCTACAGTAGAACCCATACTTAAGAAATAAGTACTACATTCATTTAACGACATTTTCACTCCAGCTGATCCTATGCTTAGAGAGCAAATAAGGTGCACTAAGTAAATTTTAGTTTGCCTAGCCAAGCCTGAAATTCTGATGTTTTAGATTATTTATTTATTTAGTGTTACGCGGGCCTTTCACTGTTGTGGCCCTTCCCGTTGTGGAGCACAGGCTCCAGATGCGCAGGCTCAGCGGCCACGGCTCACGGGCCCAGCCGCTCGGCGGCATGTGGGATCTTCCCGGGCCGGGGCACGAACCCGCGTCTCTTGCATCGGCAGGTGGACTCTCAACCACTGCGCCACCAGGGAAGCCCTGAATTTCTGATTTGAAAAACTACACTTTGGTCTCTTTATGACAACTTAATAAGAGTAACTCATACTTATGCTCTTGTTCTTTTTTTGTTATTCTTCACTTTCAAGAGCCTTGTACCCTTTTCCCTGGGCCTTTAACGTTTGAAGACTGAGGGAGAGAGAGAAAATCGATTGTGCAAATATTGACCCACTTCACAATGTTGGTGCCACCTGACTCTTGAGCTGCCTGAAAGCTGATAATCCACCTTGCCCCACCGGCGATGACCACATTGTCCTGAGCTGAAGGCCAGTAATTACGTCTAGTGCAGCGCCTGATTTCATGAAAAAAGCAGTTGAGAATCACCTTTTGGGGTGACTTTTCCAGCTAGGATTGCTGACTCAAATTTCAGTTTTTCTTTGATTCTCAGTTTTGAGGTACCAGATCTGCTAAGCATAATGCAACATATTGTTATCTTTATTTATTAGTCTCTAAGTGAATTAATTATCTTTAGCAGCTACCAAGCTCTCCATGATTTACGGGCCCTTTCAAGCTTTTGCTCTCATCTGCCATCCAGGATTTCATCTATTTTTCATGCCAGGCAACAGTAATTTGCCTGAAATTCCACTTTAATGCTGTGAAGATGACAGCTTCTACCTCTGAAATGCCTTTAGGGCCTTGACACACCAGAAAAACCATATTTCAGTTCTTTATTAGTTGTAACTTCTGCTAGCATTTAGGAAAAAAGGCGTATATACATATATAGAAAATATTCTTTTTGGTCATGTGAAGACTACATTTAGGTTGCAGCCCTCAAGGATATTAAAATACATTTCAGGCTATCTGTGTAAAAGGGGAAATACCACCAGATCTTGGCAAACTCTAGTTGCTAGAACTTATTCTAGCTTCTCTATTGCTACTTTTTTAAAAAAATTAATTATTTATTTTTGGCTGTCTTGGGTCTTAGTTTCTGTGCCAGGGCTTTCTCTAGTTGCGGCGAGCGGGGGCTACTCTTCATCGCGGCGCACGGGCCTCTCACTGTCGCAGCCTCTGTTGTTGCGGAGCAGAGGCTACAGACGCGCAGGCTCAGTAGTTGTGGCTCACGGGCCTAGTTGCTCCGCGGCATGTGGGATCTTCCCAGACCAGGGCTCGAATCCATGTCCCTTGCATTGGCAGGCAGATTCTCAACCATTGCGCCACCAGGGAAGCCCTCTCTCTATTGCTACTTTGAATGTTTATCACATACATTGAAAGATTCAGCTGAAACGCAGGCCAAGACTTCTTGTGGATTCACACCAAACTTCCCTGTACTGTGAATATCAAAGGGTAAGATACCCTTAGGTTCACTCAACTGTGTGTCCAGAGAGGAGGGACTCTGTGAAAAATGTTGTCATTTCTTTTAGAGTGCCCACGAGGGGTATCAAGTGTACAAGGTGAAGCCATCAATCCCACTGGATTTACCTGGGCACTTCAAAGACTGAGCCCAGCCCAGTCTTATGCAATCAGACTCTTTGGGAGTCACCCAGGGTGTATGTCCAATGAATTCCCCAGGTGATTCCAACCCAACTGGATAGGGAAAGCACTAACTCCAGCAGTGGTTCCCCAACATCACTGTGCTAAAGAGTCACAGAGGGAGAGCTCTCATTAAAAAGCAGACCACGAAGCTCCAACCCCACAGATGCAGATTCAGTGGGGCTGGCTTGGGTCCCAGGAATTTGCATTTTTAATGAGCATCTCAGGTGAAACTGCTGCTGGTAGGCCAAAGAAACACGTTTTGAGATACACGGGTGTAGCAGTTAACCAGAATCTAGCACAGACACAGTGAATTACTAAGTAGTCATCTGACGAGTGCCAGTTATTAGAAGGGGGTTGAGTGCAATATTCAAAATTACTGGACGAATCATACAAAAAGCTCTCTTTCTGACAGTGGGATATTAGTTTTAGCTTTCATTACTGTAGGTAGAGCAATAGTATGAAGAAATAAGTATAAAAAGGTACAAATAGCCATCTAGCAATTGTCACTTTTATGCATACAGAACCCAAGGAAAATGTGAGAGTTTCTCTTATTTTTCTTCCCCCTTTTCTCCTCCAATCAATGCATGATTGCTGTTTTACTAGAGAAGTCAAATAAACCAAAAGATAAAAGAATTTATAATCTTCCAATATTTTTCCTGTTCCCTGCTCCATGTAACTACTGTTAAGGTTATCTGGCTACACAAGCTCTTCTAAAATGCAATCAGACAGTTTCCTTCAAGGATTCCCAGATATTCTCAGGATCAAGTCCAGACTCCTGAGCACGGCTGGGAAAGGGCGCATGATCTGGTCCCTTCACACTGCTCCACCTACCATCTCTTACCCTTGTTTAGTTCTAAGTCAAGTTGCCAAAAATTGATTCACTGTAAACAAATTTAACTAGAAAACCAAAATCTTAAAGATAAGCAAAATATTAACATTCCCCCCAAATGTGTTTTTTTAAGTATAGTTTGTGGCAGTTTATGTTGAATGAGGGTTTTTTTTTTTTTTCTCTGTACGCGGGCCTCTCCCGTTGTGGCCTCTCCGGACGGGCTCCAGACGCACAGGCTCAGCGGCCATGGCTCCCGGGCCCAGCCGCCCTGCGGCACGTGGGATCTTCCCAGCCCGGGGCACGATCCCGTGTCCCCTGCATCGGCAGGCGGACTGTCAACCACTGCACCACCAGGGAAGCCCTTGAATGAGATTTTTAAGCAGCTTCTGACGATTTCTGCCATGCTTTAGTTGACTGGTTTTCATTTCATTGTTTTCACTGAATATCATTTCTTAAAATGCTTCTATTTAACACTTATGACTAATCCATTCATTTAACACTATGGCACAGAGTATGGACAGAAGCAACTTTATATTGCAGGTGGGGAGGGGGTGTCGGAGGAGGCAGCCATGGAAAGATCTAGGGGAAGAGCATTCCAAACTCATTGATAACAATATTTAAGTTTTTTTTTTTTTTTTAAGTAATGTTTACAGCATTTTATACATTTTATAGCAAGTCATGTAGCTGCTAGCTAGGGAACTGAGTAGCTGGTATTTTTAGCATTCCAGGCTCATTAGGGAACAACCCCACTGAAAGGGGATTCAGGTGTGGGTTACCAAAAAGAATGATAAATACCATTGGTAACACATGGGAGGGTATGGGGGGGGATTTAAACAATTTAAAATCATATATAAACACTGTTTTCCATTAGTTTCCTGTTAGTCTAATCTCACTGAAGTAATTTAACTTCGTTTCCAGGGCCCAGCCAAAGTTTCTGTACTTTAACTTCTTTGGATTTATGATTTGGGGAATGAGCATGTCTTGTGAATTTCAAATTGCCTCAACTAAAACAAATTAAATGGTGAGAAACATTCTTAAAGTCTCTTGCAACCCTTTATGGAAAATGGTGGGCTATAATATTTGGAGAAAGTTAACTAAGCTTTTGATGAACCGAAAAATTGGCAAATTGGTCGCTAGTACATTGGTGATAACTGAGAATGGAGTTTTGGCAAATCCCCCAAATTACTTTCTCTGTGCCACAGTCATGCTGATATTTTTTGGTAAAACAAACAAACAAACAAACATCTCCAGCCTCCTTCCTGACCTCCACACATGAATTTCTCTCCACTGAAGTCTACAGACCATGGGTCTCTTCCCCCGACCTCCTCCCAGTTGCCAGTAGCGTCACATCCCCTACCCTCCAGGACAAGTGTGTTCACTTTTCCTCCTTATGGGGTTGCTGAGGGTGAACACAGTAATCCCAACTGTCTGGACTTGAAACAAGAAAATAACTATTTTTTTTTAAACTAAAAAGATATTCAGTAAACAGAAATATCATACATGTCAAGCAGCAGAGGATTCCAGCTTGTGGTGGTCTCAAACAGGCTGTTCACATCTCCCAGACCCCGTCTGCTAGGCCTATAGTCTCGGTGGTCTGCAGCCTGGCTCTCAGCGCCGGCCCAGAAAGCCCCTCGTAGGCTGGGGCTCTGATGCTGCAGCTGCCACACCTGGAGCTTTATTCCTCAGCCCCAGAGCTTCCTGCGCGTTTCATTGGCAAATAGTCTTAGTTTCCACCCACATGATACAAATGTTCCTCCAATGGGTAGCCAGCAAGGAGCTGGCAGGGAAGTCAGCTATTGGCTAGAACACAGGCAGGTGACTGGCTGGGATTGGCTGGTGCCAGTGGTACCCTGATGAGCCCCACGGGCCTAGCGCTGCGATTAGAGTGTTGAGGTTCAAGTAAGAGGTACTCTAGTCACTCCAAACTGGTCACTCTCTTTAAATATTTGTGATACAGGAGCATCACAAATAATCAAGATTTGATTTTTTAATATTAATACAAACTATTGCAGAGGGTATAGAGTTTGGTCTTAAAGGGAAAAAGATTCATATATATGAGGGAAATTGGTCATATATACATGCATACATATGAATATATACATGTATATATATATAATAATAATAACTGTAAAATTGTTTATTGTATGTTGGTGTCTCCATAGACTATAAACTCCTTAAGTCAATCCTATACTTAGGGCCTAAGAGAGCAGCTGATACACAGTAGATGTTCAATAAATATTCGGTGAATGAATGAACACATTCACCCCACACAACCTCAAATTCATTATAAAATTCAATGTATGTTCAATAGATGTCGTAGAGAACCACTTTAAAAATCATAATGATATTGTTTGTGAGATGCTATGTGTTACCAGATGAAAGTTATCAAATGCATACACTGCCAATAAATTATAAAAATTCCTATAAAAATAGATACATATATGTGGGTGTATATTAAAATGTAGGCAGATGTATGGGATGATACTACTAATATGTTAAACCAAGTCACTTGAAATGCATCACTTTTACTTCTCTAATGGTCGACTGGCTTAAAATATTAAAAAATCAAATCTTATTAATTTTACTCATATCTCTATACATAGATCCTAAAATATCACCTGAAGCTCAATAAATATTTGTTGAAAACATAACAGTTTTATTGACTGTTTAGGCAAATCAAGCACAGTCTGAGGCTGTAGGAATTTGGCTCTTTGATGGGGAGAAGAAATATTGTTTTCCGTGTGCTTAGCCACCAAGGAGCAAGACAGCCAACTTTGCACTTTCTTTCCTGCATTACTTTTCTGTTTCTGTGTAACAAACAATAACAAGTTTAGCAGCTTAAAACAATATACCCATTCATTCACTCATAGTTCTGTAGGTCAGCAGTCCTTCACAGCATGACTGAATCCTCTGCTCAGGGTATCACAAGACTGAAATCAAGGTATTTTCTGGCCTGAGTTCTCATCTGGAGACCCAGGAAAAATCCACTTCCAAGCTCATTCTTGTCGTTGGCAGAATTCAGTTTCTTGCAGTTGTAGCATTCAGGTCTCCGTGGTTTTGCTTACGGTCAGCTGGGGGCTGCTCTCAGCTTGTTGAGGCCGCCCGCACTGCCTGCCACACACGCCCTGCATCTTCAATGGCAAGTTGAATCCCTCTGGCCCACTTCAAATTTCTGGCTTCTTCTCTCTCTGATCTAAAAACCCAGGTTTAAAGGGTTTATGGGATAAGGTCAGGCCCACCTGCGTAATTTGCCTCTCTTAAGGTCAACTGATTTAAGAACTTAATTACATCTGCAAAATCCCTTTGGCCAAATTAATGTAATCATGGGGTATATTTTACTATATTCAGATTCTGCTCACACTTGAGAGGAGGAAAGTATACAAGGGCAAAGATCAATGGGGATCATCTTAGAATTTTGTCTATGCCATTTCCTTATTCCAGGGCTTTGGCTTGAGCTCAGGTACTGTCCATTGTGTGTGTATATATATATATATATATATATATATGTGTGTGTGTGTGTGTGTGCGTGCGCACGCGCACGCGTGTGTGCTGTGTGTGAGACAGCATGTGTGATGTGTGAGAGGTTGGATTATTCTGACCTCTGAGGTCAGTTGGACTGGTCCATGAAACCGGTATCATCTGCAATAGCATCATTTAAAAATATGAATATACTCCGTTGTCTGTGCTCTTGGACAGCTTCCCTTCTTCTTTACCCATTACCCCTTCTTTCCTACTTTAACATACTCACTGGTCAGCAAGGTTTTCACTTTTCCCTTGGATGCTGCCTTCATATAAGAAGACATGTCACCTGCTTCTTCTGGTGGAAATAGCTGGGTCTCATGATTGGAGATCCAAGAACATGAGCACAGTTGCTGCCTTGGTAATCACTAGGAAGCTGCAGTGCCTACAGGAGGTTTCTTAATTAGTTTCCATGGAATTAAAGGTAACTAATTACTCAAGACACACACAAGGGTTTTGAATGCAAATGTTTTCCCTGAGATCTTGTATTCCTATCAGCATACTTGGGGCAATAACTGTCATTAGAGAAAGTGGTGGAAGATGAGTTATCTGGAGGTGTGGAATGACATTTTATCTAGGAAGAGCCTTCAATCCTGTTAATTTTGGGTGACAGACTGTGTGTTGGTGGTGTGGTTTAGAATTTCAAAATAGTGAATCAGAGAGCCTTATTCTAGCCCAGGGATTCTTTACCTGTGGTCCATGGACCTCCACAGTTCAGAGATGGGCTTCAGGGAGGGTCAGGAACTTTTGAAATTGAATATTAATTATGACTTGGTATGTTCATGTTTCTGTAGAGGAACTAATGATATCATTAGATCCACTTGTGGATACAGTTTGCAGAAATCATTAAAAACTACCAGGCTATTCGAAGACCATCTTTTCACAATCAAGGAAATTGATGTCCATGGAGGTGAAATGACTTCCCCGAAATCACAGACTAATTTTTTGTTGTACAGCAGAGATTAGTCCTGGACTCCTGGTGCCCATTCTAAACCATCAGCACTGTTACTGCACTTTTATCCTGAAAGAGACCTTTAAGGCCAAACATGTGTGACAGTCATATATTAACTAAACTAATATTACAGTGTTCCTTTGGAAGAGGTTACTTAGATACATGGCATCCTTAAAAAGAAAGTGAGCTAAAAATGGGGAAATGGAATACCGTGTTGGATCATATTGCCTTGTACATATTAAAAATTCAAAAAATAGCTGTTGAATAAATGAGTGGCATGGAATGTCCTATTCATGGAACAAGTATATGTGGAGCCTGCTTTTTTTTTTTTTTTTTTTTTTTTTGTGGTACGCGGGCCTCTCACTGTTGTGGCCTCTCCCATTGCGGAGCGCAGGCTCCGGACGCGCAGGCTCAGCGGCCATGGCTCACGGGCCCAGCCGCTCTGCAGCATGTGGGATCTTCCCGGACCGGGGCACGAACCCGTGTCCCCTGCATCGGCAGGCGGATTCTCAACCACTGCGCCACCAGGGAAGCCCGAGCCTGCTTTTTGACTAGTACCATGTTATTTACTGCTGGAACTGTAATAAAAATTACTTTTGGGGAAAATCCAAGTTTTTAGTCAAGTTGAAGGTAGGAGAAGCAGCTCAGGGAGTAATAATAAAAATATATGAATAATGATGATAGTAAGAGTATTAGAGTGATTACAGTGTACCAGGCATGACTGTGCTAAATAATTAACCTAAATTATCTCATTTAATTTAATCCTTGGCAACATTCTATGATTTAGATGTTATCACCATATCTACAGAGGAGAAATCAGAAGCGCAAAAAGGCTGATTAACTGGACCAGGTCAAAGTTAGTAAACGGAACAGCAGGATTTCAAACCCAAATGATCCACAAAAGCTTTTGCTCTAACCTCTAAGCACGAGGTCCATTCCCTATAAATTGGAATAAAACATTGGAATAAGCAAGTTTCTAAAAATTGAATAATAAAAACAATATTAATTATCTCCAAGGCAGCCTTATTGATACCCCCCTTCCAATAAACACATACAAAATTATGTTTAGCAATTATTTCAACATTAGCCATACATTTTTCTTTTGTTGATAGTTTTCCTTTGAGTCCAGGACCAACTGAATTAACAGGAAAGAAATATTTTTACTATAGCCTGTTAATGTAAAAAACAACCAAGTGGATAAAACCTAACAAACACCAGGAAGTCAAAGGTAAGAACTTGAGGTCAAAGGCAGTGGAAGTGAGGTCTTCTTAAAGCTGAACTAAATGTCTGCTCTTAGTCTGGTGCAAGAAATCTAGTTTCCCCACCAGAATGTCATGCGGATTTCTATTTGTTCTCAGTGCTTACACATGACATAGGCAGTTAATCTGTAGATTTATAAAAACAACAAACTTCTTATTGACGAATAACACACATGCCATAAAGAGCACAACCCATGAGGTTTTTAAAAGTTTAAGTAGACAACTTTCCCGGCAACTGAATTTGGGTCCTGGGAAAGGTTTTTGACACTCTGATGACAGAGGGAATCTAACATGACGAAATAGTTTGGTGTGGCTCGACACTTGTGTCCCAGGAACAGGAACCAGTGGCAGGGCCAATGTGTTCCAGCCAGTTCATATTCAAAAGTATCACAAGGAAAAGTTGGGTGAGCCAGCTGTTCTAGTGAATTTATACAACACCACCGGGAGACCTGGTGTCCTCCACTGCTGTGGGAGGCTTTAAAATACCAACGACAGCTGCCTGACTGTTCCCCCCAAGTGTTGTGAAAATAGCTGTGGAAAATGGCCTTGATTTACTGGGGTGACACGGATGCCAAACCAAGCCTGCTACTTCATAGAGAGGGGAGGTCACTGTCTGGGAAGTGAATGGCCCTGGGTCTTGCCTGGCCTCTGCTTTAACAAAATGTGTTCTCGAGCAAGGACTCTGTTCCCATGTCTTCACTCTCAACATGAAGGGATTGGGCAGGATCAGTGATTTCAAAGAGGAGTTGGAGGGAATGAGGAGTTTCCTTTTTACTTCCCTCGCCCCAAGTTATCAGAACCCCTGAAAGAGGCGAGAGTAATTTAAATGAAACATAGTAAATAGTTATATAAGCTTTGGGGACTAATGGCTTCTTCGTGTCTTCATTTTCCTTTAGAAGACTCCGTGTGTACATGAAAAAATATTAAATAAAATCTGTATGCTTCTCTTCCGTTACTCTGTCTTATGTCAGTTTAATTCTTCTGCTCAAATCTAAGGAGGTAGAAAGAAGTTTCTTTTCCTACACTTTCCTCCCCTTGAGGTCCTGTAAGACTAACCCCTCCGTGTGCTTTCTGGATATCCCCCTGTCCACTGGGTTGAATAGTGGTCCCTCCAAATTCCTGTCCACCTAGACCCCAGAATGTGACCTTGTTTGGAACTAAGGCCTTTGCAGATGTAATGAGTTAAGACGAGGTCATACTAGATTAGGGTGAACACTAAATACAATGACTGTGGTCTTTATGTGAAGAGAAGAGGACTTACAGAGACACAGCCATGCAGGGAAGAAGCCAGTATGAAGATGGACGCAGAGATTGGAGTTAGCGGCTATGAAACAAGGAACACCAAGGATTGCCAGCAACCACCAGAAGGTAGAAGAGGTGAGGAAGGATTCTTCCTCGCAGACATTCAAGGGAGTATGGCCCTGCCAACACCTTGATTTGAGACTTCTAGCCTCCAGAACACTGAGAAAATACATTTCTGTTATTCTAAGCCACCTCATTTGTGGTGCTCTGCTATAACAGCCCCAGGAAACATACAGATTTTGGTACCAGGAGTTAATTCCTTCAGAATTTCACATCCATTATTACCATTCCTTGCTTCTTCCAGTCTCCTTCTTGAGCTCTTTCATTTCTGTTTTCATTCATGCTTATACTATTCTGATCTAAACAAATTTAAAATTCTCAATTTTGGCTTGCCTTGATGGCTTTCAATAAACCAACTCTGTTTCCCACCAGTCAACCACTTCTTTTCTTTGAAACATTAAATGCTTAAATATAGTCCTTCATAACTACCACTTCTCTTATCAGGTTCTAACTCTTGTGGCTGATTGTTCCAGGCCTTTCTTAATTTGGTTTCTCTCAACTTACCAGACTCCTTCAAGTGTTTTCCTCCACTCCACTCCAGATGATTCTACCTCGAAGTCTTTGTTCATGCTGTTTCCCTGTCCTTGGTTTCTCAAATGTCTGCAAGCCTCCTGCAACCCCTTTCTTCCCTTCTTGCTGCCTCTATCAATCTTACCCAGCTTTCAAGGCCAAACTCAAGTGCTCTCTCTCCTCCGTGAAGATTTTTCCATCTTTCTCTGAACACACTTGTTGATTTTCTGAACTCCTTTTATAATCTTAGTCACCACCACACTTATGTATGTTGCTGTTCACTCATGATTTTGTGACTTCTTTTAGCCTCTCTAACTTGATTTCAAGCAGTTTAATACCAAAGACTATGCCTGTGTATATTTATGCCTTTATATCCCCTCATAGGGGGTAGATTGATGAGCACACATTACGATTTAGAGAAACTGACGTCCATGAGTTATAGGGCAGTCATGGGATATTCGGCAAATACAACCAGTTATTTCTGGGAGGAGAGAATGTGCTTAATCTACTAAAATTCTCTGAGGGGGTCAAAAGCATGCGGACATAATTTCTTTAACCTTTTGAAAAGCCTTGACAAAGTTTCACACTAGGGGTTATTTAAAAATAAAAATGAGTCACGATGAGATTGTGGGGAATGTTTTGTCATGGCTAGGGAACTGGCTTAGGGATTGGAAACAGCCTGAACCAACAACTCTTCCAGTAACAAATTCCATATGTTTACAACCTCCTGCCCAAAGAAAATGGACCTTCTCTGAATGGGGGGTTGGTATGGGGGGGACCCAAAATGGGGCACAGCTAGTTTTATTCAGCATATTTTGGAAGAAAGAGTTTACAATGAATTTTTTTCAGAAGTGGAATGCCAAGTCCAAAGAGGGAAAACTCTAGAAGAACTTGGTAGGATACAGGTCATCAAAGAAGTGACCGATGAGTCTGAATGCTGGCAATGATCTAAGAGAATGCGTTCAAGAAAAAGCAACAGAAGCTAGGAGGTGATGAGCCCTGATCTATCTGTTACCACCAAGCAAGGAATGAAGACACTGGGTTCTCTGACAGGCTAATAATTTGGCACCTCTTCAAACAGTGTTTTTAAAATATTTGATCAACATTTACTTAGAACGAAGGCCAAGGGCTGCCCCTGGGGGAAGAGCTGAGAAGGTGGCATCTCTCAACTTCTTTTCTGTTCTGAGAAATTCAGTTCTACCCCAAAGTTGCATGGCCACATCAGCAAACCAAACAAGAACTCTGCAGTTGACCAAACCCACCTTCTCTATGATTGTCTACTACTCACTGCTCTAACATGAGTCTTGGACTCTCATCTCCTTACTCCAAGAAACACTGGTCTTCCAAATGTACTCCTATTTGTTAAGAAGGGAATTCTACTCTACAGTTGCCTTGTTGCTGAAAATTAATCTTAGGAGGAAATCAGACTGTACATGCAACCTGAAAGAGTTGGATGGTCAGAAAGAGAGGACTGTATTGCAGGAAGCTGACTCCCACCTTAAGAAAAAATTGGCATCTAGAACCTTCATGGGCTGGTGTGCTAAGACAGGTACTGGGTGACTGGGTCCACTAGACTCTATGCAAACATTGCCAGGGCCTGGGGAGACATGGATGGGCAGCAATGAGACTGGGTGATACAGCCTTTGCAATTGTATATTTTACAGCTGCATCTTTCAAGTGTGGAAACTTCTGCAACAAGTGATCACAGCAAATGAGAACATTTTAACCTGCAGCCTTTCATCTTCCTATAAAACAGAATTTAAACAGAAAACGAGTAAGTGTGAAACTAGTCTTATTTTAGGTGTAAGACCATCTGCTGGTAAAGCCGAGATTAGAACAGTTCACAGGAAAATCATGATTTCAAATTAAACAGATAACAGTGATTCTCCTATTGAGTAACCCCAAACTGGGATGGGAAAGGGCTACCTTGAAAGGCAAAAGCAGGACTTTTTCCTTTTCCTTCTTTCTTTTTAAAGAAGTCCTTCACATTGATCACGGACCTTTTTAGGCAACTTAAGAACAACAAAAATTATTAGTACAGAGAAAAGAAGTGAAGAAAAAAAGAAGCCAAATCTATAGTGGTGAGCACAGACGAGGAACCTGGCTGGGCCCTTGTGATGAGGAAAGTTGAACCAGGGATTCAGGGAAAAGGGGGAACAGAGCAAGAAACAAAGGCTGTGGGGAGGGTAGTAATGACTTGACTTTCAGGGTGGCATCAGAAAGGACTTTTTTTTCTGTCAAGGGCCATGAACAGATATTTTAGGAAGGGACAAAACATAAGAAAGGATAATTAATTTTCTAGTTGAAAAGGATTACATTAGGAGTCTGTAAACTCCTGAAAGTAAGGGCTATACAGTGACTTCTTTGATACAAGGACAGTTTACATTTACAGAGTAACTCCAGTGTGATGGTCCATGTGGGCACACCCTATTAGACAAGGCTCTGCTTTGGCCTTCATGGAGCTTACCATGGAACCCCTTTGTAAGAGGGGCATTAATAGGCACATGTACACTTGAAGCCTTTGGTGGCCTCCTCTACCCTCCTCATCAGTCGCCTCTCTCCCCCCTTCCTTGGTCAGTCTTTAGTTACAGCTCAAGTCACAGTGCAGTATGGTGGCCTGTTGTCCTGGGGCCTTCTTGAAATTATGGATTATATTTTGCTTAATACATATTCATTGGCTAATTAAATAATTGAATGAAACTATATGCCTCAAGGGGATTTGAGACACCATACAGAGATACCTAAAAGTGATAGTGTAAAACAAAATAAATGCAGAAACAAAGAAGGGGTGAAATTGGGGCAAAGGGAAAACAGGTTAGTAAAAGTCAGGTATATCCAAGAATAATTAGACACATTTAAACTGGATTTTGGAAAGTGGATGAAGGTTTTCTAGGAAGAGAAGCAAGGTTGAAAGAATTCTAGGCTGAGAGTTCTGGTATGTGGCATGTTTGGAGAACCATGATGCTAGGACCTGGGGCAGGAGGGGGTGATGAAGTGAAGAGGTTGATGGTCTGGAGACGCAGGTGGGAGTTCCGTCATGGAGGGCTCTATGGAATGTGCTGTGGGGTAAGATTTAATTCTGTAGGAACCTGGGAATCCCAGAGTATCATGATTGGATTTATATTTTAGAACAAGGTACAAATTGTGGACCCTTGTCAGGTCCTTTTAAAATCCCAACTCTCCTCAAAACCCTCACCATTTCCCCTATGAACTGCAGAAGATGACCTTGCCTCTTATTTTCCTATTTCAAAGAGAAAAACAAAAACTATATCACAACTATGCTCACCTCCATCACTCTTAGTCAATGGAAGAGGTAGTTCTTTTCCTGCCTAAGGCTCATTAGTCCATAATATTGGTCAGGCATCCTCTCTTTTGTATCTTTTGCCCCTTCTCTATCCTGACTTCTTCTCCTTAGCCAATAAAATGTGTCTTTCTTCAGACCTTAGATTCCTCTCTATCTATCTTCCAATTCTATATCTCCCCTTTCTTCCACAGTTAAGTTTCTATAGCCTCCCCACATTCACAGTCTGCATTTCTTCTCTTCCAACTCACTTGTCAACTCATTCAATCTGCATTTGATCCCAAATTGCTCTTGCCAAGGTTACAGTGACCTTCAATTAGCTAAGTCAAGAGAATACCTTCATTCTCATCTTCTTTGACGTTGCCATTGCATTTGAACCAGCTGATTGTTCCTTTCTTGAAACTCTTCCTTCAGTTCCTCTTCATTTATCCTTCCATATAGCAAATCTTTATTATATCTTTAGCTTTTTGAAGCTTAGAATCCTATGATTGTCTCTCAAATATTCAGGTTTCCCAGAAATACTTATCTGGACCTCAGAAAAGAGATAGATTACAGGGACATACCTGGGCATCATTAGTACATGGATCTATATAAAGTCACCATAGAGATTATGTATAGAAAGGTAAGAACAAGAATAATGACAAATCCTAAGGAATATCAATATTTATGAAGTTGGGAAAAGAAACCAAGGAAGACAAAGAATGTGCACTCCAGAGAGCACACACAGAAGAAGTGGAAAAGCCAGGGAAGAGTTTTAGGAGGGAAGTGGCCTATGACCTGAAGGAAGGTCAAACAGAATGGTATAGAGAGTCTACTAGATGTAGCAAGAGTTCACTGTGGCCTTTGAGGAGATAATTTCAATAGAGTAATGAAAACAGAGGCCCACATATGTGGGTTACTAGAAGAAATGGAGACATACAATTTATACTCCATTTTCAAGAAACTTGGACTTGAAATAAGAGGAGAGAAGAGAATACTTTGAGAAGGAACCTGGAGGTCCTTTAGGATGGCAGAGATTTGAACACACTTAAAAGCTCCAGGCAATCTTTGAAACTGGTAAGAAGTAACCTTATGACAAATGAAATGAAGTGTCAGTTTATACAAAGTTTATTAATAAATATAGTCTTCACAGCTAGATATTCATTAAACAATCATTTAAGTGGCTCGAAGTGCTAGCATTTTATAGGATTTGTTGTCAAGAATATGATGTGTTGGCTTATAAGAATATGTGAGAGCCAGGAGGCTTTTTGTGTGTAAATTATCTGTGGGAGGTGGCATCCTAAATGTAAAACTACTGGGTAAACGTTGATGGAGTAGAAAGCACATGAATTTGGAATCCAGAGAAGTAGGTTGATCACTAAACAACAATTTAACCTCCTTAGTTCCCTATTCTCTCATTGTAAGTTGAAGGGACTAATCAAGATGATTTAGTCTCCATAGGCATTATCAAGGATTCCTTTCTACTCCAAAAATCCTGGTTGTTTTTCAAACTGAACTTCTTCGATTCCAAGGTCTATGGCCATAGTCTCCTGGGTCTGCGAGTTCCCAATGAAAAACTCTAAATTTTAAATTTTCATTTTGATGACAAAAAAGAAGCAAAGTTTTGATCATCTGGATGATAAAACCATGTCTGCAGATTTCAGCACCTGCATTTAGTTTTCTATTTGTAAGTGTACATCTACACTTGGTAGCCTCCACTTGGTGGTTGTATTTTTGATCCCTAAAGGAGTTTCAAGTAACTTTAAAAATGTTGGGAAACTTCTCTAGCTACCTATGATGGTTTGTTCTATTTTCAAATCCATAACCCGTGTCCTATGTCTACCACTACACTCGTGTTGAATTATTTCATCTGAATGACAAAACTTCACTTTTATATCAAACATTTTCAATTAAAAGACATTTTCATAAAGTAAGACTTTAATTTTGTAAGTGATTTAATGCACTGATAATATGATGGGACACTATGGAAATGACATATTGCAGCAGAGTAACCTAGAAGTCTGATGGAAAGGAAGAGCAATTTAACCCTAAATGATGTGTTCCAGCCAAGTGAAGGTCCAAAGACATCACAAGGACAAAGGCTTTGCAGAAGTTTGGATGGAAAAACATCTTGCTAAAATGGAATCACCAAACCAGAAACAATACTACAGGAGTGCAGAGCTCAAAAGAATCTTTGTTATTGGAGGTACTACTCTTTTCACACTGAGTGAGAGGATTTCATTCCAGCAAAGCAACTTCACTGTCTCCATTAAATGATTTTATTTGAATTTTATGCATTTTTGGTTTATACCTAATTTATAATTTTTTTTTTTTTTTTTTTTTTTTTGTGGTACGCGGGCCTCTCACTGTTGTGGCCTCTCCCATTGCGGAGCGCAGGCTCCGGACGCACAGGCTCAGCGGCCATGGCTCACGGGCCCAGCCGCTCCGCGGCACGTGGGATCTTCCCGGACCGGGGCACGAACCTGCGTCCCCTGCATCGGCAGGCGGACTCTCAACCACTGCGCCACCAGGGAAGCCCCCTAATTTATAATTTTATTTTGGCTTGGTAGTTGTATAAGAGCTATAGATATAAGGAGTCTGAACCTGGACTTATGCTTATAGATATTTTAAGTAACACTTCTATTAAATAATATAGCTTCACATGTTTACCTTATAAATTTTTTTCCCTTCAAAAGATATCTATACCTAAACTTTGAAAACCTGGTCTTGATTATATATAGCTCTATATATTTCTGTAAATTCCCTTGAGCAAAGTGTGGGGAAGGGGACAGTATTGGTGGCTAAGAGATACCGATGACACAGAAAAAAGCTTGATAATTATGGGGACTCCATAGCCAGATTCATGTCCTCAAACACAGCGAAAGGTAGCATTAGAGCTCAAAACCAACTTGCCGAACGTTTGGAGGAAACCAAATGAATGGAGGCAGATGAGGTGGCTACAAAGCAAGGAGAAAAAGTGGCTGCACAAATGCAGTACTGGTTTTACATATGTTCAAGGAATTGGGTATCAAAAGTTAAACACGAGTCAGAAAACCAGAAGTGGTTTGCCAAAGGCCAATTCAAGGCTGGAGCGTAAATCAGTGAAGCAGCCAAGAGGTCATCTCCTAACATATTAGTAATGGTCAGACCCTGCAGAGTGGACTGTTCTCAGTTAGCAACTCATGAGTCAAGTGAGGAGGGAAAGCGAAGCCTGATGAAGATGGTATAAAATGAAAGAATGTGGTAGAAAGAAGATAGAAAGGGATTAAAGAGACCCAAATTACTTTGATTGGGGAGGTAAAGTGAAAGAATATAAACTTATTTCTATTGGCTAGTCTGCAAAAGGGGATCATATGAAGTTGGTGACCAGCTGTTCTCCACCTCAGGAAATGGAAAAAATAAAAGTAGGACACAATTCAAACTCTAGGGATTTAGATTGGACACATTTAAGAGAAATGACCTTGAAGGGAGCTTGTGGGGAACTCACTGGGTTCTTGACAGAAGGGGTTGAATATCATCTCTAGGAGTGCTTGTAAAACAGCTGATGGAAGCCTGGTTTTGCCAGAATGAACTTGCAACCTGTTGGCCATTTCTGTGCACTGGTGAGAGGGAAAATAGAGAAGTCAGGAGACGAGAAATGACTGAATCTCAACAGGAGTGGAAACAGATAGGAGTCCATTTGGGGATGTGGTGGAGGGAGCCTCCAGAGTGTGACTTCCTGAGAACTTCCCCCATAGGAAAGGGATGAGTCAGTGGCCCTCAGGTCGCCTGCTGAACAAGGGGGGTCATGTTTGGAGAGCTCTGGGTGGAAGGAGCTGTTTAAATATTAGGCTGTTTTGTTTTTTTTTTTTAATTAAGGTTCACGTACAGCCAATTACTTTCAGTATTTGCTAATACCTTCTACTCTGTGTAAACTCCTTCAGCAGCTTCTTCAGGTTCTTCTCATCAAAGGGTTGGAAGGATTTTGGGGGGTTTTTTTTCTCCCAAGTTTTAAATTCTTGTTGAAGGTCAAAATGCTTCTGTGTCACTAGAGAGCTCCCCAGAAAGAGCACTTAAAATAAAGGATGGGGTAAATGTACTGAAAATTTGGCCTTTTGCAAGGTAGGCTGAGAAATTCTTGCCAGTGTACCTCTATGGTTTTAGCTGTTATTTAACCATTTAATGAGTGATGAGCTCACTGCTAGACCCGGAAAACACTAACTGGAAAAGTAAATCACACTCTGGTGATGCTTTTAGTTCTTAGGCGACTGCTCTCAAGTTCATATCCTGGGCACATCTCTGAGGAGTTGAGAGAGAGATCTGTTTATGAGGATGGTTACTCTGTGAAGCATACTGGGAAAACATTGGAAAATGTGACTTTCTTATGACGTTTGCTGTCCTTGCCTTTACCATGAGGAAAATCTGAGGATCAACGAATTCCGATAAAGTGAAACCCACGTCACCCCAAATGTCAACTTTCTTGAGACAGGAGTAAGCGAGGACCTCTCTCTGGGAGTAGATTTTCTGTTTGCCTGTGTTTTATACTTGGAATTGAACTTGAGACGGGGAAAGGGAGGAGATTAAGGAAAAGCTGTAATAACATTTTATGACCACATCTTCTTGAAGTTGGTATTTTGAGTCATACTGAGGATATTTTCAATCAACTCAGACATTGAGAAATTAGAAATAGATTCTGTGTAAACTGGGTCTGCATACTTGGAACCCAAAATGGAACAAATCTGTCTATCAGATTATTGAACGACAGTCAATCAATTAAATATTAGTTTAAGTGCCCACAGTCTAAAATGATTTTGGACTTTCTGATGAGGTTTCCAGAGGCTTATCCTCCCCACACATTTGAATGTGTAACCACAGAGACAAATGAGTGATTTGCTAGCGGGTGACTGGAGAGACCTTATCTTGTGCCGTTGCTGCAAAGTATGAAGGTAAAAGATGTAGTGGAAAGAGCTCAGGACTAGGCGTTAGCACACCTGGGCCTCGACTCCTCCTCGGCTTGTTCACGTAACCCCCCTGTGCATGATTTTTCCCATATGAAAAAAGAGCGCCTCTAACAATCTACCTGCCATCACTGCCTAGATGTCCTCCATGGGGCTCAGTCCCAGAAGATCCAGTACTGATCTCATCATCTTGCCTCTGCAACTTACTCTTCTTCCTGCGTCCTTGGCCTCAGTGATGGGGCCATGGCCTACCTGCACATCCAAGAACAGAGCCCTGGGAACTAGCCCACCCTCCTGCCTCCCTCCCTTCCTTTCTTCCTTCCGCAATCTGTCTCCCTCTCTCATTCAGTTTGTCACAAAATCTGGCCACTTTTTCCTCCTAAATATCTCTTGACTCTTTCCCCTTCTCTGAGGCTCCCTTCCCAAAGATCCTGCCTCAGGGAAGGCCTGTATCTTCCCTGTGCTGCCTTCTGCCCTCTGGACCATCTCCTCGTCTCTCATCAACTGGCCTTCTCCCTGCCATCAGAGGGCTGCTTCTAAAGTGGAAATCTGCTTGAACCTTTGGGCTACACTCCAAAATTCTCAGCATGACATTACCTTCATGATCTAGCTCCCGACCAGCCCCATCTCTCAGAGTCTGCTTTCGTTCTGCAGAGAAGGGAAAGGCGTGTTCTCACGTGAGCTGCGCTTTCTCATGGCTCTCTACCTGGGCACACACTTCTCCCTGCCAGCATTTTCCTTCCCACCTTCCTGTGCCTGAACAACCCCATTCCATCTCTAACATTCAGGGATTATCATCTCTTCTGAACTTTCTCAGCTCTCCACCCATCCTGCCCCTTTGTCCTTAGTCTGAGTCTCCTCCTCTGAGCTGCGAAGCCACCTTGACTTTCATAGCACTTTTCAAGTATCTGTTTACCCACATATCTTCTCCAGTAGACTTGGAGGACAATTCGCCTGTGTATCTCCTGTACCTGACCTGGTCCCTGACACACAGTAGATGCTCAAGTGTTACTTCAATGCGTGCAAGTAAAAGAAAAAATTGAGGGAAAGGAGAAGAGGGGAAAGAAAGGGAAGGAGAGAGAGAAACAAGAAAAGAAAGTTAGGAAGGAGGGGAGGAAAGAAAAAAATGACTGGTGAGCAGTTTGGTGAAATTGAGCAATGAGATTTAAGACTGGGGAGGTAAGGAAGGACTACCTTAAATGTCGTAATGAGGAATTTGGATTTAATCTTCTGGGCAATTGGGAGCTCTTGAAGGTTTTTTAAAATAAAGAGGTGCATTCTGCTGTTATTTAGAACATTCTTTATATTTATTTATTTACTTATTTTAAAATAAGTGAATAATTACTGTGCCCTAGGCTCTGGGCTCAGAGGTAAATAAGATCTGAGTTTTATTCAAGGTTCGTATAGTCAATATGAGGAGATAGGGAGACAAATCTGTGCCCTCTCTTTGTGGAGACAGTTATGAGGGAAACATCAATGAAGCAGAATAGAGGCTCAAAGGAGAGAGGGGCTAGTTTTTCCTGGTGAATGCTGAAGCAGAGTCTTAAAACGATAAGCTAGTGGAGACTGGCTGTGTGTTCACCGAATTGTTTCTCTCTTCTGGAGTGCACAGATGGACTCTACTTCCCAGACTTCCTTGCAGATGAGGGGAGGAATTACTGAATTCTGGGCAATAGTACATGGGACAAAATAGACATTCCACTTCCAGGCTTGGCCCCTAAAACCTCGCATAGGTTTATAGGAGTGCGAGGAGGTAAAGTGAGTTGATAAGCTCTGGGGCATTGGCTTGCTTTTCTGGGCCCTACTTAATCACAGAATGGTAGCTGTGATAGGGACCATGGTGTTCACGGAATACAAGCCCCACTTTTATTAGGATAAGGAGACTGAGGCCTGGGGAGATAAGAGGACTTGGCTATACTTCTCTTGAATATACATTCCCTGAGCTCTAGGCCCACAAGGAGCTTGCCTCATCGGAAGAATTGTTGGCTTTTTTCTAAGCCTCAGGTGGTCAGTAAGCTCAGAACAGAAGTTAATGATCAATTGCAATGATTAATTAACGACAGGTGCCTTGAACACCAGTCTAACCTTTTAGCTGCTTCTGTACCTTACTTTAAATTGTTTCCTTCTCCTTCTCTTCATCCTCCTCCTCCTTCTCTCCCCCATTCCTCTCCCCTACCCCACCCCTCCTTCGTCATGCCCTAGTCCTATTTCCTCATTTTTTCATACTGTCAACTATATGTCAACTATAAGTCACAATGACATACATACTAAGAAGCCTCCCCTGGGACCAGCTGGGATCTGCATCACGGCAAGAACTACGGGCTCTGCTGCAGCCCTTTTGGAGGCTGAGGGGAGCCCCTAAAAGCAGGCGTCAAGCCCTCCTCTCCAAGGAAAGCACTCTGCCTGCAGGGGACAGAGAAGGGAGCCTTGGCCTTTTCTGGGTTCCCAGTCAGCTGCCCCTGCTCTGGGCTCCAAGGCAGCCAGTGCTTCTGATACCTGTGCTTCCAAGTGGCTTCCAAAGTAGTTGTAGATGAATTTCCCTATAAGGGAAATTTTTAAACAGACCTCATTTAAACAGGTTCAAGACCTGAATGTCACATCTCTTCCGGACACTGGGAGGTCCTAATTGTATGATTCACGGTCCAGTACTGAAACTTGAGGTCTCTGGCTAGAAACCGCTGCTTTCCAGTGTCCTGATTCAGGAGTGGTGCCTCTTAAAATGGTCCTGACCTTCCGTACCCTTTGGATGGCGTGAACAGGTGCTGTAATCACGGCCCTGATTCCTAAAAATAATTTGAGAATAATTTGGGAAGAGTACGTTTAAATATTCAAATCTATATGAAGGTATCCTTTAGAAGCAGGAAACATTTTTTTTCCCTCCTTTTCATCACAATATTTGTAGACACACACTGGAGTTTCCTTTGTAACATGAATGTATGAAGAATCTCAGTCAAGTTCAATTAAGTATGGCGGGGGGTGGGTGAGGATGCAAGGCAGACAGTGGCAGGAATTAGGAGTACACTGGGGGGTTTTTTTGGTCGGAGGTAAGTCTGTGAAAAATAAAGAGAGAGGAAACAGAGTTGGGCAGGGAAAACCTCTTGATGGAGATTCAGATCTGACACCTTGAAAAGAAAAGGGAGGAGAAAGCAGAATTGGGCAAGGAGATCACAGGCTGCAACTCAGACCTGATACAGCTTGGTCAACACAATGGAGGTTTCTAGAGCCAAGGTGGCTGTGAGAGGAGTCCTTCCCCTGGGTGGGAATGGTCAGACCCTAGCCCCACTATGCTCAGTCATTGGCTGAGGGCTGCCCGGGAAGACCACGGTCTCAGGGTGAGGCTGGCAGATCCTGAAGGCACTGGCCCTGGAGGCTGTCACCTAGCAGTGCTCCTTGAAGCTTAGTGGCAAGTTCCTTCCTGAAGGGAGGTCTGAGCAGTGTGCAGGCATGCTGTCCTGGGGCCTGGAGAATTGTGGGTGAGCACATAAAAAGAGAAGGAAAGACAACTTATTTTGTCAAGAAATAGGGTTCATCTATTTTTTTAAATTAAAAATAACCAGTAGATATGCACTTGTGATTACTGGTCACATTAAAATGCACTAAATAAGCAACAGAACCCCCTTAGATTTTAAGAGCCTAGAGAAGAGGGTTCGGGATTATTTTACATTTCCCCTGGATCTAGAGCAGGCATCAGCAAACTATGGCCCATGGATCAAATCTGACCCACAGTCTGTTTTTGTGAATCAAGTGTTATTGGAGCACAGCCAGGATTCTATTGGGCATGGCTACCTTCACATGACAACAGCAGAACTGAGTACGGTCCGTAAGGCCTAACATATTTACTTTCTGGCCCTTTAAGGAAAAAGTTTTCTGACCCCTGGTATTGCACTAGCAATACTGCCCTCTGACTTTCCCCTCTGTGAGACTGGCCCTCCTCTCTGCCTGATGACCTCTGCAGATTGAATTAGGAGCCTCTGAAAACTTCTTCTAGACTGACTGATCTCCCACATTGTCCCGATGGTAGGAAGAGATAGGGATAAGAGTAGGGCACTTGGGATGTGATCTGTTACAATAGTTACTGCTTGAGGCTAAGGATTCAAATCACAAAGAGATTGTTTCTTATTGTGACTGAGTAAGGCGTTCGACTACTGTTATTCTGCAGGGTTTAGTCGATCAGTTTACCTGCCAGGACTAGATGAGGCAGAATTTGGTGGATGGGATGGGGGTGGGTATGCTGAACAAAGGTCTAGGCTGGGTTTGATGCTTCAGGAGAGGGCCCTGGGAGTCTGGGATGGAGACCCATTGAGAGTGAAGAAATGAAATAATCATTGTCTGACATCAGTCGTTTATGATGTCAACATAATTTACATTCAGTAAGTATTTATTGAGTACATGCTATGTGCCAAGCCCTGCTCTAGGTGCTGGAGATGCAGCACTGAATGAAACAGAAAATATCCCAGTCCTCATGCAGCTTACATTGCACTGAGTAAGGCGGACCATAAGCCAAATCAAGAAGGGAAATGTGTATATACTCTGTACACAGGTAGTCTGTTGGATGGTGATAACTGCTAGGGAGAAAAAATAAAGCAGGAAAATGGGATAAGATGTATCTGGGTGTTTGGGGGTCAAGGAAGTCTTGACATTTTATATGGTGCACAGGGAAGGGCTCCTGAGAATGTGAGTAAGGAGAAGTTAGAGTTTTTACATGGTTCACCTCATCAACCTCATCAACAAAACACTCAAAAAGACAGAGAGGGGCTTCCCTGGTGGCGCAGTGGTTGGGAGTCCGCCTGCCGATGCAGGGGGCGCGGGTTCGTGCCCCGGTCCGGGAAGATCCCACATGCCGCCGAGCGGCTGGGCCCGTGGGCCGTGGCCGCTGGGCCTGCGCGTCCGGAGCCTGTGCTCCGCGACGGGAGAGGCCACAACAGTGAGGCCCGCATACCACAAAAAAATAAATAAATAAATAAATTAAAAAAAAAAAAAAAGAGAGAGAGATGAACATTACATATTGGCATTCTAAAAGTGTTTCCCAGACAACATCCCTCATCTCGAATTTTTGACAAATATGTTGTGCAGAAAAGAAATGAATAAAAACCAGAACTGTTGCTGTAAACAGTAACTTTTTAAACTGGTGGCATCTTCCGAAGTAAAATGCAAAGTGATAGTTGAAGAAACTTGTAAATGCCAAACTGATTAATTTCAGGCCTAGGGCAGCATCAACTACGGAACTCGCCTATAGGTTAAAACAAATTGAGGGTCTGCCCTTCTTAAAGGATTTCAGGCCTGAGTATAGGGTTCCTCGCAGTGTTAAAGTGCCACACAATAAAAGTCCAGGCTGTAAATTTTGCTGTGCTTCCTGGCTAAATGGACGCTCTGAGTGGAGGCAGACTGGCGGGAGCTGGAGTCGTTACAGCTTTGATTTACCACTGCTCTATCATTCCGTCCTACTGAGGGTTCTGAGCAGTGATACCAAGACACGCTGACTGGCTGCCACTTAAAGACTGAGACAGCACAAGTGATGTCTAACCTTGGACAGTCTGTAGGCAACACTACCAGGACTTAGTGTGGTAAAGTCACATGGGCATTAGGAGATGAAGCAGTAGGGCGTTTGCTCATAAATCTGTTGAGAGATTAGCCCTCTCTGACCCTCCTTTGTTTCCAGGGGGTCCTGCAGGAGTGTCACTGATAGGAAATCACTCGTGAAAATCTGCTGTTTGTGCTCAAAACACTTGTGAAGGCCGATTTATAACATTTGCTTTGAATATCCCAGATGCAGGGCATCCCTACTGATTTTTTTTTTTTTTTTTCTGGTGTAAAAAAAGCTCAAATGAAGGTTGGCCAAACAAACAAAGAAAAAAAATTTTGATTTTTCAAAAAAAAGTCAATTGCAGATGCTGGAGATGAATTTAGTCAGATACTGTGTAGTTGGAACCGAGCTGAGGTCCCCACAAGAGTTGCATTTAATGCTAACTCCAGGCCTCTCTATTTGAAAGTAATGAATATATAATTGAAATCAATAAGAGATACTATGGCTGTGAGATTTTAAAAATATTATTATTCAGTCTCTTGTTAGTTTTTCATCAGCTTTCATTTGGTAATTTTTTTTTTTTTTTTTTTTTTTTTGCGGTATGCGGGCCTCTCACTGTTGTGGCCTCTCCCGTTGCGGAGCACAGGCTCCGGACACGCAGGCCTAGCGGCTGTGGCTCACGGGCTTAGTTGCTCCGCGGCATGTGGGATCTTCCCGGACCAGGGCACGAACCCGTGTCTCCTGCATTGGCAGGCGGATTCTCAACCACTGCGCCACCAGGGAAGCCCTGGTAATTTTTTTTAACATCTTTATTGGAGTATAATTGCTTTACAGTGGTGTGTTAGTTTCTGCTGTATAACAAAGTGAATCAGCTATACATATACATACATCCCCATCTCCCCTCCCTCTTGCATCTCCCTCCTACCCTCCCTATCCCACCCCTCTAGGTGGTCACAAAGCACAGAGCTGATCTCCCTGTGCTATGCAGCTGCTTCCCACTAGCTAGCTATTTTACGTTCGGTAGTGTATGTATGTCCATGTCACTCTCTCACTTCACCCCAGCTTACCCTTCCCCCTCCCCATGTCCTCAAGTCTGTTCTTTACTCTGCATCTTTATTCCCGTCCTCTCCTAGGTTCTTTGATGTTGGCAAATCTCTCCTAATGCTGTAATTACAGGAGGAAGACTATGTGTTGCTCTACATCTGCGAGGAAAACGTTAGTGTTTGATTTGTTTCTTTTTTAATTTGCAGTTTGGAAGAGGTTGATTAATCCACTGGTAGAGTTATCTGCTCCATCTTAAGTTTCACCCATTAGAGGTTGTTAGAAATCCATCTGTGTAGTTAACTACAATTTTTGGAGATTAAACGACTGCATGGATCTGTAACCATATTAAAGACTATAGTTTCACTCCTTAATTAATGAAGATGTTTCTAAATAGTGTCCGTGGACCACATTTTGAATCTTCTTTTGTGAAAAGAAATTTCATTCACTTGTCCATAGCTTGGGCTGTAGTCACCTTTTGTCATCTTGGTTTGTGGTACCATATGGAGTTAGAATTTTAGTATTCACTTAAAAAACAATTCCAAATATTTGGTTCCGTGAAATCAAATCTGGAAACTTCTTGGTCCAACTGTGGAGATTTGAAGGGAGGATCTCCAGAGAGGAGTGTGTGCAGATAAACACGTGCTCACTCACCCCACCCTGTCTTTTTTTGCTATTGTGCAATTGGTGCTTTGTATTAACCTCAGAATACTGGCCATGTGAGCCCGTGAAGCCAAGTTAAGGGGCAGCTAGCTCAGAAAGCCTCAAGGGGAATTTGTCCCTGCCATGTGAAGATTTCAAAGACATGTGCCTGATGCACTCCTGGATACAATAAAAATCAGAACTTTAGAACTTTAAAATTGTTCCATTTTGATCCACCTCTTACAAAATGTGGAGAAAGAAAACAATATAGAACTTGATTTGTAGCTTTACCATGATCATGAATTGAAAATAAGTAGTATCTGTGGAGAGTACAGTAAAATGGAAAAGGAAAATGAAAATAAAAGTAGGATGTGGAGACTAAGCTGATGAAGCAACTGGGGGAGGATGTCAGTGTTCTTGGGAAGAATGGAGAAGCTCTATTGGGGGCTCATCATTCTAATTACTCCTGTGTCTAGTGGGGGAATGTGTTGGAAGCCAGATAAAATTTACACCCTCTTAAAAGATATTTTCATCTCTCTGCATCTGATAGGGACAATGATATTTTAATAACTTCAAGTGTATTTCTGAGTTCTGGGAATGGGAATATAGCACGTTCCCAACTGTCCAGATAATAGCCAGGACACAGATACTCTGAGCACATGGACCCAAACATTTCTAGGTTAAAAATAGTTGGGCTTCCCTGGTGGCGCAGTGGTTAAGAATCCACCTGCCAGTGCAGGGGACACGGGTTTGAGTCCTGGTCCGGGAAGACCCCACATGCCACGGAGCAACTAAGCCTGTGCGCCATAACTACTGAGTCTACGCTCTAGAGCCCGTGTTCCACAAGAGAAGCCACCGCAATGAGAAGCCTGCGCACAGCAACGAAGAGTAGCCTCCACTCACCACAGCTAGAGAAAACTTGCGCACAGCAACAAAGACCCAATACAGCCAAAAATAAATTAAAAAAATAAATTTAAAAAAATAGTTGCTGGGTGTTAAAAGAGTAGATCCTAGGAGTTCTCATGGCACAGAAAAAAACTTTTCTTTTTCTTTATTTTTTTGTATCTAAAGGATGGATGTTGACTAAACTTATTGGGGTAATCATTTCACAATATATGTAAGTAAAGTCATTATGCTGCACACCTTAAACTACACAGTGCTGTTTGTCAATTACATCTCAATACAACAGAGATAAAAAGTTGCTGGCCTGCTTCCAGATTTAGCTGGTTCTACTGTACTATAAAACCTCAGTTTAACAAACGTAACAATCCCTCTGATCTCGGTTACTTTGAATCTCTGCTAGTTTAAAGCTCCTAAGCAAATTTAATGCAACTAGAAATAATGTAGGCTAGTTTTGATAGCAGGTCTTTTGAACATGATACTATGTGGGGACAAAGGTATTTTACACATAAACGTATCTTAACCTGAAATTTGTAAATCTTACCATTTATATAGGTTTATAAAATTGTTAAAGAGAGAGAATCAAGTAGAACAATAAATGTACAGTTGTGACAAGTGTACTGTAAATGAGTTCCTTATGGGTAGACTCTCTTCTTTTTTAAGTAGATGAAGATTTGGATAGTGACTAAAAGAAAAGTTTTAGCTTTTCCCAGAGAACAGTACTCATCTAATACGGATGCTTAGAAAAAAGCTGTAAGTATAAAATACCCCTTGGAGCATGATATCACCCAACATGTCATTTTTTTGCAGCCTTCTTCAGTTTTCAAATGTTTTTCACCCAGTATTAAAAGCAATTCCATTTTGGGAATAGATGCATCCCCATCTTCCATCTTGCAAGCATCTGCAGGGTGTAAATATGGCAAACTATTAGGTATCAACCCAAGATCCCCACAGGGTCCAGGAAAATGATGTCTGGTTGACTGGAGAGAAAGAATGAGTGACACAGAAGAGGACTTCAAAAAATAGCCTCTCGGGTTGCCCAGCTGATCTCAGGATGCTGCTCAATGGGCATTGTTCTCAACCATTTTAAAAAATGTCTTTGCTTGAGTGAACTTGAAAAAATGAGGGGCATGTGAATGAATCCAAATTCACATCTTTGTTAACTGAGGGCCAACTCCAGAAGGACAACCAATGTATTTGCTTCAGTGGTCAACGTGTAGCTTCTGAATTTCAGTCCAATTAGGTCAAAGTAGCTCGTGTGTGGCATTCTGCTGCAGGCTCGGGCTGTGACTCATAGGCTCTTCTGCTGTTGTTAACAATATCAGCTTAAAAAACTCTGACAAATGACATGAAATGCATGTAGTGCTTGAGTCCGAACACCTGATGCAATTGTGTGCTTCTTTACTGTTCCTTGTAACACCAAATGTAGTATTAAATTTCTGTTCCCCCAGATGGGCCTGTTGAAAAAGAACTTGAGTAATCCTACTCTCTCTTACCACTCCCCAAACTGACAAAACTTTCCTATAAAAATACTTGGTCTCCTTTCTACTGTCACTTTTGAATTTGATTTACTGGGTGTTTTTGCCTCTAGACTTCATTTTTGGAGTGCAGTTATGGACTTTAACCCTTAAAGAGTTGGGTTGGGAGTCTAAGTCATGTAAGACACGTAAGACATGGAATTTACATGTATTTTCTCCTACTTCATTTTAGAGAGAAGGTAGAAGGAAGGGAGGTGAAGACACTGAACCTTCCAGACCAAGGCCACCAGGGCATGAAGGCATGTGCAGGTGCAGACCTGGATGCCCTCCAGTTGAATAGGACTGAAGGACATCTGCAGGGACGCTGACATGGGCTCTCCAGAAATAGAGAAATACCCAACAGTTGAGAGATTTGAAGTTGAAGTGATACCTGGACCTCCAGAGACACTTTAAAGAAGCTTTTTTGGGGAGGAATTTGGGGTGAAATGTTACGATGGGGCAGAGCATCTCCTGATTTGGTGTCCAAATCATAAGAAACTGCAGTTGTGTTTGGTAAATCTTGCATTTTAAAGCTGTTTCAATTAGACTTTATGAGACTCGGAGACTAAAAGGCAGAGAGGTTCAGTAGAAAGGGTGTGACACAGACCTGGCTCCCAACGTCTCCCTATCACTTGGTCAACATCTGACATTGGGCAAGTCACTTAACCTTTAAGGGACTCATTCTCCTTAGAGATAAAAAATTACCTATGAGGTAATAATAATTTTATCTTCTAGCTCTACAATTTTAATTAAAAAAATATTTTCCTGACTTCCTTTGCAGGTTACTATTCCAATGAGAAGATGCAGAACAAACTTGAGTGGGTGAGAAAGACATCCTGTCATTAGTCCTTACCCCTCCCACCTTTACTACCCCTAATAAAACTCACAGCTCCCTGAGCTCCTGCTCATGCTTCTGTATTTTCTCATCAGGAAAATCTCTGGGTAAATGATGATAGATGAGCACATTTTACTTAGCAGAAAGTAAAAAGACCATTAGATGATTAAAACGAAATTTAGAGATTTAGATACACTAACTGCTAGCTATTTTTACGTAGACAATTCCCTTCATATGCATACTATATGTTTTGAAAATTATATAAATAACATATAACTATGTAATCATTTAAAAATTCAAACACTATAGAATGTCTCTCCCTTCAATCTTCCAATCTTATTTCCATACTCCAAAGCCAACCACTGCTAATGATGTGGTATATGTATCTCTTGAACTGTGTTTAATTAATATACATACATATGTATATAAAAAGGTACATGTAAGTTTTTGGACACATAAACAGATTGTTAGATTTTGCACGAATCTTCAAAGAATCACAGCCACCATCTTTTCGATAAGCCTTGTTTTATAGGGAACTAAGCTTACAATTAGGTCAGCTCTGTTCTCCAGGAAGATGACACTGGTGAGATTTAATGAATTTTCATATCTTGGTTTTCTAAAGGCTTGTGGAAAGATCACATTTGATTGGGTGGATTAAATAGTATCTACTGAGATAACAATGATTTTTGGACCTAACGCTATCAATTACTTCAAACATGTTATAAACTTCACAACACACATTTTTATTCACCACAACTTACTTTTCTAATAGTCTCTATGATATCTTGACAGGTTGAGGCTTTGTTTTGGGTGGCTGTTGTTCTTTAGGAGCCAAGAATATCACAGAATCCAGTCTACTCCATCACTAGACTCCAAATTTGGATTGGTTCATATCTTTACCATAGTAATCTTCACAAGACAAGCTGTACCAGAGCTGGGATTTGCATCTGCTTTAATCTGCTGTGTCCCAGCACCTAGAACAGTGCCTAGTGCATTGTAAGTGTTCAATAGGCATTTGTTTGTTTAACCGTATTTGTTTCACCAAATCCTCTGTTATACTATAAGCTCTTAGGCAGTATGGACTGTAATATATTCATCATTATAGTTCTACAACTAGTATTAGAACATAATAGGTACTCAGAAATAGCTGTTGCATATTATATTAAAAAAGAAAAATAAGTAAATCAATAAAGGAGTAAGTAAATGCATGAACAAAATAGGGATAGGCTATTAACACCGGAAATGTATATCATTGTTGACCAAGTGAACTTGCTTGGGCCTCAGTTAGGAGTCTGAACTGATTTGTTTTTAGGGCCTGGCTCTTACTTTTCCCTCAACTACCTTGGCATGCTATCTTTTCCCTTGCAAAGAAAATCCTGGGTTCTTCAAACATGATAAGGGATGCATAACTTTTAATGGATTCTCTTAAAGGACCTGTTCTTAAGGAAGCATCACTTCAGTAGTGGTTTATTTCTAAGATTTCCAGTCTGTTCTATATTCAACATACCAAAGGCTCATGTTTCCTACCAGGCAAGATATGATTACTTTCCTTTCCACATTATTTAGATTTCCTCTGAAATGTAGAGCTTGTGTGTTTGTGTCTGTATGTGTGTGTCTGTGTGCAGATTATCATTTTATTTATGTAGTTACTACCATTGAGTTTGCTCCTGGATGAGAACAAGAAAGAATTAAGGAAGTAAATTAATAACCTTACCAGGAAAATAGGAATTCCTTGTACCAAGGGGACATATCAGCCTGAAATAATTCTTGTTTCTTATCTGTTCCACAATGTACTCCCAAGAAGTTACCACTTGAGGACTGTCCAAAATTTTTACCACCAAGCCAAGACTGGTGTACGATTATTCCCCTTTGTTATTGCATTTCCATGTACGCAGACCCTACCTTTTCACATACTTATCTAACTGCATTTACTGAGAAGTAAGTGCTTGTTTCACATATTTTATTCAAAAAAGACATATATAACTGCCACTCAGATATAATCAACATAGGCTAACTAAATTAATCTAATGAAACTGACATTTCATTGATCACAAGAAATGGATGACATCTGTTAGGATTTTTCAGATATTGAAAATAGTTTATGTGTCTTTAGTATCACCTTTACGGACTTCTGTGGACCTGGAGACTAGCTATTTACAGGATTCCTTTAAGTTTTGAGATCTTGAATAAGGGATCAGAAGGGGTAGGCAAAGAACATGAAAAAGAAACCATGAATATTTATTGAGTGATTGCTGGAGTCATAGTCCTTCAATATATATACATCTCATTCTATGTCTTCTAAGGTTTTGTCCTTTCTGGGTTAATGCTTTGTGATTTCTTTGCTAGTTAAAGTAATCAATGCGAGAGCACAAAGATACATTTGTCATAAGCTCACTGACATATCAAATTACACTCCAGCCATATTTACAATAGGAAGTAAGACAAGTAGGTTTAAAGTGACACTTAGATTAGATGTGGTGAATTTACTTGTCAATTGGCTGGGCCTGATTCAATATTTTTCTCTTCTGACTTATTGTAATAAAATATATTAGCACACATGTTCTTCATCATGTTCTTATGATACATTCAATGCAACCAGATTAGAAGTATATATTAAATTTGGTTCTGTAGAGTAGAGATAGAGTTAGCTTAAGTGACGGAAGATAATGCTGCACTGTGTCATTTGTTAGTTGTTGAACTAGTTTAGAAAAATGTGTTGGTGTTTAGTTTTATTTGGTATTTCGTAGAATTCCATGACTATAGTGAATCATAATATTTAAAGAGCCTGATGTTTAACTAATATTGCAGGACTATCTTACGGGCATAAAACCAATCATGTTTTAGAATAGTTCATTAATCTTATTGGGAAGTCTTGGAAAACCTCTGAGAACAGTTGCTTTGCCACAGATTTAGGCAGCACATAGATGGTAATTGGTGACACCAATACCACACTAAATGGTATTTATGAACCTCTTTTTAAATAGTGTGGCAATACTAACTTCTTACTCCTTTTCCCTTCCCTACATACTGGCTCCCTAGTTTTTCTATGTACTTGTTAAATAGTTTTTCAGAAGTCTAATTTCTCCTCTCTTCTGGTTCTAGCTGTCTTGGGGGTAAAATTAAAATTCAGGCAGATGAGAAGCAAATGGAGGTGTAAAGGACCGAGATTATAAGAAAACAATAAACTACCAGAATAATCAGTCCAGGAAAAACTGAGGTGTCTGCATATCTTGCAAATGCATATTTGGTAGCAGTGATAGAACGTGGGTAGCTCCAATTAAGTCTAACTTACTAGGGAGGGAGGATGGGTGTAGGTGGAATGAGACAAGGGGCAGGTGCGGTGGAATTCAAAGTGGGTGTCCCATTGGTCAACAGACAGAAGTGTGATTTTTCTAAGAGATCTGTGCATGACTGCATATCCCAATTGGCTGACACATTCCTTCCAACAGTAACTGACCCTCAGTTTTTAAGTAAGGAACTCAAGGACTCAACTCAAGAGCAGCAAATTCTGGATAAACTCAGAAAGGGATGGATTCAGAAAGGATGGACTCAATCAAAGGTCCCAAGCAAGAGCATTAGAGGGACACCGGTCTTGATTTCATCTTGGTTTTAGGGTAGTCATCACCATATGAAACCTAAAAGGCTCAAAAGAACACTCATAATCGTAATAATCCTAACATTTGTATAATGCCTAAAACTCTTTTCCAAGTGCTTTCTCATCTGTTTACTTTAATCTTTCCAGTGCCTGCAGGGCATGAAGGTTAGGTGGTGTTATCCCCATTTTACGGATGAGGGAGCCAAGGCCCAGAGCAGCTGTCACGTGCTCAAGGCCATAGCTGCCAGCAGTGCAGTGTTCAGACGGATGCAGCATATTCTCTGATTTCTGTTAGAAAATGCCATCCTGTGCAGAGGTCCTGTCCTCTCGTTATCTTCCTTTTATAGATGTCAAACAGATTATTCTGAGGGTAGCACTCAAGCTGACCAACTCTCTGGATGGGCCTCTCTCCTTTCATAGGCCTGGGTGGGTGACTGCTGGAGGATTTGTTCTTTACCACCCTTTCATTCCACCCCAAGCTTAGACTTCCTGTCTCGATAAGAGGAGCCTGGCTCCAAGAAGTGGGTGTGGAGTTGCTGAGAAGACAGTTCTCTGTTTGTCTTCTGGAGCCACGTGGAAGATTCTCAGTCATGGGTCCTCACGCAGTTGCTGGCACTTTCCAATGAGTTTTCTGTGGCAAATAACCCCAAATGCTTTACAAAGGGAATAGCTTGCAGATGTGGGTATGATAACCTGCAAAGCACGACTTAAATATAATAATTGTCTCTAGCCTGCTCTTAACTGTGGCAATAGTTTCTACTATGTCATTACAGAAGGAATTTCCAAGTCTTGGAACACACTAAGAGCAACTTCTGGCATCCTCTGTTTTTAATGAAGTTAATTGGCTTCTGACCAAAAATAGGGGGTGAAAGTATGTGGGAATTGGAAAGAACTAAAATAAATGAAAGTCGAAGAGTTTCCAAACACTAAAGAATGTTTTTTGTTGCTATTGTTATTAAGCTTAGAAATAATCATTTTATCCCTTTGTGCTTAACCCATTGTCTTTTTTTGTTCTGGTTTTCTGGTACCTTTCTCAGTGAAATAACTGCAATTGAAAGGTGAACATTTGCTCGGCAGACTTTCTTTACCAGCCTGCCACCCTGGCCCTGCCTAGCAGAGCCAAGTAGGAAAAGATACATTGAACTTTAGGGACAGATGAAGTTGAGCCATTATCCAGTCCAGTCTACCACCTAACAAGGAGATTTCCTCCATTAATCCTTGGCAGGTGGTCCTCCAGACTCCCTACCTTCCAAGACCTCATATTTGGACAGTTATTACCATTATAATGCTATCCTGGATTTTATTCCTCATAGTTTTATCCTCTGAAACTAGATGGGACTAGTTTAGTTAGTTTTTTCATATCACAAATAGTTCGTGAGGAAAAAAGAATCATACCTCCCTCCCAGCCAGAACAACTAATAAGTTTTGTCTTGGTTGCCAACTCCAGCAGATTGGATTGTGGCTGCCTGGAGGGCTATGAGCTGGGCAAATGCAGCAGGAAAGAGAATCATGATTGATTAATAATGTCTGCCATGGACAAAGGAAGTGAGAGTGCTTGCACAGGTAATGCATGTTTTCAGACTTTGTCCTTAAGTGTGATGGAATCATTGGGCACCCTTGATTCCTTCAACTGTTTTTCATATATTATGGTTAGAGCCTTCACTCTCCTGGCTGCTTTTCTCTGAACAATATTCCTGTTAAAAAATAACTCCCAAAGGTGAACATAATACTCCCAATGTGGTCTCATTAGATCAGAAAACAATGGAACTATGATCTCCATTAAAACACACTACCATCAGTGCAGTCAACAATTGGGTCTCTTTGTGTGACTCATGTGGCCTGCTAACATCTCTAGGTCATTTTCCCATAGCAGTCAACGATGCAGTGTAACTTGAGGGGTACCACAAGTCCCCAACCACCCCAAAATATCTCCCCATTAGACGGTCTGGTGCTGTAGTCCCAGTCTATGTGGTCTGACATCCCTCCATTAGAGGTACTTCTTTGGGTTAGACAATCGTGGTTGGGGGAGTGAGTCGAGTCTAGGCTGCTCCTCTTAGGAATCATTTACAGATTGGTGTAAATGTAAAAGCAGAATGGCCTTTTCATTGATTCAATGAATATTCATTGATTGCCTGCCATGTGCTAGGCATTGTCTTAGGCTCTGGGGATAAGGTGATGAACAAAACAAAAGTTCTTGTCCTAATGGAGCTTGCACAATAATGTGGGCAGACAGGCATTATAACCAATAAAAATTGTTATAATAATATAATAAAAATAGATGGTAATTAATGCTTTGGAGAGAAAATAGAGCAGAGGAGAGGAATGGGAAGTGGCAGGAGAGGAGATGGTTGTGATTAAAACTCAGAAAGGGCCTCACTTAGAAGATGGAAGGAGATGAGGGAGGAAGCCATGTGGAGATCAGGGGTGGGGTGGGGGGGAAGCACGAAGGCAGCGGCACAGCAGGTATAAAGTTGTGGGAGCATGCTTAGCAAGACTGAGGAACAATAGGAAGAGCAGAGCAGCTAGAGAAGTGAATGATGGGAAAAATAGTAATAAATGAGTAGAGAGAGAATGGGGCCAGATTGCGTAGGCTGTGTAGGCTATTGTAAGGACTCGGGCTTTCATTCTAGGTGAGATGTGAGACCACAGGAAGGTTTTGAGCAGAGGGGTGACATCCCCTGACTTCCTTTTGAAAGGATCCCTCTAGCTGTTGTGTTGAGAATAGACTCCAGGTGGGCGAGGAGAGAAGCAGGACAATTCATTAGAAGGCTCTTAATCTAATCCAGCAGAGAGATTTTGGTGGCTTGGACCAGGATGGTAATTAAGGAGGTGGTAAAAAATGGTCTAAATCTGGATATATTTTGAAAAATAGAGTCTAAAGAATTTGTGGATGTTCAGATATAGGGTATGAGAGAAAGAAAGCAACCAAGGATGACATTGAGGCTTTTGAGTCTGAACATCTGCAAGAGCGGAGTTGCCATTGTTGGTGTGGGGAAGACAGAAACCAGCAGAAATGTGTGGGAGAATCTGGAGTTTTAGACATCTGAGTGAAATTACCAAGTAGGCAGTTGAAGCTATTAGTCTGGAGTTCAGGAGAGCAATCTAGTCTGGAGACATATAAAATCTTCTGCATATAAATAGCCATTAAAAGCCCTGAGGCTGGGTGAGATCAAGGGAGTGAGTACAGGTAAGATGGGAAGACAAAGGACTGAGTCCTAACTACAAGGTCAGGTTAATGAGGAGATGAGCAAAAGTGTCCAAGAAGAAGTGACCAGTGAACAGAAAGGAAGCCATGACAGGGTGGTGTTCTGGAAGTCCAGAGAAGAAAGTGTATCCAGGGAGAGGGAACAATCTTTGGTGTCAAATACTCCTGATGGGTTAAGCAAATGGAGGGCTGGAAATAACTACTAGATTTAGGAACTTGGAGGTCGCTGGTGACCTTGATAAGAGCAGTTTTGGTGAAACAGTTGAGACAAAAGCCTGATTGGAAGAGACTCAGGGAGAATGAAAGGAAAGAAACTGGAAATGGCACGCATAGACAAAACTTTTAATGAGTTTTTTTCTGTAAAAAGAGCATAGAAATAGCAAATGGAACTGCAGTTAGAGGGGGAAGTGAGGTCAAAAATTATTATTTTTAAGATGAGAAAATTATGGCCCTTTTTTCCCTTGATGGAAATGATTTGGTAGTGAGGGCTTTTCAGTTTAACTATTTATCTTCAGAATCTTGAGTGGAGAGGACCTAGGACAATATTTTTGATGGGAGGAAGAAAGTCTGATTCTTGGCATATTCTACCAAGTGGGCAGGCTGTGATGGAGAAAGCAGCCTTTGGGAAGCTGGGTTCACAGGATGTCAGCATGAGCCTACTGGTGTGGACAGGATTGTGTATGGCAGGAACTGGGGGTGGATCCCAAAGACAACTCTCCCTGCTTCATCATGATGCGAGATCCTCCGTAAGAGCACAGCAATCAGGTGAAAGTCCACCCTAACATGTCTTATATTGAATTTGTGTTTCCACTCATTTTTGATTGTTGTTGTTTTTTCAGCTAGTCAATCAAAATGAATTTGTTAAATATCTCCTAATCTCAATCTAACTCCCCCCGCTTGTCCAATTCACCGTTGTGTCTAAGTTTCCTAAGACACACGACAGAAGGTGGTTTTCTAGTTTAAAAGTTCTCTTTATTCCTGCTAGTGTTTGTTTCTTCCCCAATTCCTCATCTGCTTTTATTTCTTTTCTTTCAAGTGTAAGTCTCAGTGGGACCTAAACAGTTAGCACCTTATCATCCTCCCTGCTATATATATGTCACCTGAGACCCATCTAGTTATACAGAGTTGGGATGCCTCGTAAACAGGTGGGTCCCTGTGGGACAAGAGAGCATATTACTTCTTTCCATCCATCCACCCATCCGTCCATCCATCCAATTAATATTTATCTAGTACCTACTCTGTGCCAAGCATTGTTTCTGGCACTTGGGGATTCAACAGGGAACAAGACAGACATGGGTCCTTTCCTTAGAAGTCTTCTAGTATAGGAAACAGATAATATGTAAAATTGAAATCCAAATTACTGTGATAAATGCAATGAGGAAAATGCACAAGATGTTGTGACATAACATAGCACACAAAGGAAGGGAGGGTATTTTCTTCAGATGGGGTGGTCAGGGTAGGCTTCTGCCTTTATAATCCTTTCACTATCCCTCACCAGAAGTTACACCTTTTTCCTGGGGAGATGGGTGGGAAAGAAACTGTATGGTGTCCATTGTATTATTTGCCCCTAGATGCTCCAGAGCCTGTCTGTGAGGTGAGAGTGAGACCCAGATATACAACTGTATTTCTCTAGTCTGAGGCAAGATTATGATACTTTAGCAAGAGTCTTAATCTAACAGAAATGGATATTGGCCGGTGGGGTGCATTCCTCTGGTGCCTGGGGCAATCTGGCAACTCCTGGGATTCTTCCAGGTCTCCCTGGTCCAGGAGCTCTGCCCTGAGCCTGGGAAATAAAAGAACACTGGGCTGGGGGTCAGGGCACCAGGGTGGTTCACAATTAGTGGAAAAAGGGAACAGTAGTTGAATATTTAGAAATCACTATTCATTATAAACACTGAGAATCGAATCAGAAGGGTTTTAAGTCAGAGAGCCCTATGAGTTAGCATAATCTGATGATGACCTGTCAAAGTGGACATTAACAAACCTGCCTCCCTCCCCACCCCACAAAGTCACGTGAAAGTGAGACCAACTTGCCCGACCAATACGAGCTTTCATAATTCATTAGCCATCACATTAAGCCATACTGAGGGGAAAATAATACTGGCATGACAGATAACCACATGTCAATCAAAATAAACACCAGGGTGGAAGATTGGAAATTCAGATACAGAACAACGGAAGACATTTGTTGCAAATGGAACAAGAGCCGCGTGACTCTTTCATGAAGGGAAAGTCTAAGGAAAGAATATTTTTGAGAAACAGCCTCTTCTAATTAATGTGACACATGCGAGGCAGGGCCCGCCTGGGTGGGGAGGTGGAGAAGTACCTGTTATTTTTCAGCACGTTGTACTTTTCAGCATTTTTAGTAAGTACTTCTGAATGGAGTAGGGCAAAGATTGCCGGAGGGTCTCTGTAATTTAAAGAGTTAATTTGGGTTCATGCTGAGAAGTGTTCTTGGCTAACTTTAATCTCAGTCCTCTTCCTTGAGTGCCACCTCCTGCAGCCAGGGCTTTTCCCAGGCCAGCTGGGTTAGGGAACACTGAAGGCAGTGCATTTTTAAAGTTGACAGTTTAGTTCAACTCACCCTAATCCAATCAGGGGCTCACAGTGGGTAAAATTACCCCTTCCTGCGAGGTGAGGCTTAAATCTCTCCACTCTATTTCTACTCGGTTCCTTATTTCATGTAACTCAAGGTTGTTAGTCTTTCTAATGGTCCTAAACCTTAATTGCTCCCATCTGTTCAATATTACATGGTAATTTGGTAGTGAAAGAGTACTAGGCTAGGAGCCAGTTTGGTTCCAGTCTTGGCTTTGTCACTAATTAGCTGTGTGACTCCAACAAGTTCATTCATCTCTGTCTTGGTTTACAGCCTCCTCTCAGCCCAGCTTTCTCTCCTCTGCTTTGACCTCTGCAAACATGTAGGGAAAAGAAGCAGCTCTAGGGAAGTGCTTTGACACTTCACACCTAAGGCAGCGAAGGTGGAGACGAGGGGGAAAGAAGGAAGACACCCTCATCTTCTGACCCAGATATACAAACCCTCCTATATCTGGATCTGGCTGCTTCTTTCCTCCTGACATAATAGAGGGTGCCTCTGTCTCCTAGCAAAGCCCAGATCCTGCATCTGGGCTATGAATCTGTCCCCTTTACCCTCTCAAGGTTTCTTCCGTGTTATCTCCTCTCCTGCTATCAGCTCTCTTCTCTTGGATCAGTCCTAAAGTCTGCAAATATGCTCCTGTATCTCCCCAGATTCTTCCCTTGTCCCATATGCCCCTCTAGTTGCTGCTCCATTTCTCAGCTTCCCATCACAGTCTGATTTCTTTGAAACCTTGTCTCGGCAAAGCCTTCAGACACCAGTGTGGCTCCTGCCCTGCCCTTTCATACCCTTTCTCATTCTCCCCATATGCTTACTTTGCAACCTAATGTTATATACACAGTCATGACGTTAGATGTGCTTCTATTACATATTATGCCGAGAAACGCTCCACTTTTGAGTACAGTAGTGTAATTTGCAAATATTTTTTCTTGTATGATTTTTTGTATGTCCCAGAATTAATAATTACTTAAAAAAATTCTCAGTTTTTTATGTCCCATTATTATGTTCATCTCTATGACCCAATGGCATTGTAAACCACCCTCTTAATATTTCCCATACTTTGTGGCCATTCCATTTTTCTCCCCCTGGAGACGTTCCTCTGGGAACCCTCCATGCTTTTGCTCTCATCTGAACCTGTTGTTCTCTAGGCCTGCTACTCAGCTGTCATCTGGGGACTTCCCTTGATTGTCACTTGAAGATATAAATGAGGTTCAAGAAATTTTATCTGGCAGCCTTTGGTGGGACATATTGGAGAGATGAAAGTGAAAAGAAAAATTCAGAGGACTTTGGGGTGAGCTCAGGCTTGAGGTAATTACAACTTCAAATGCATGCTTCTGAGTGAGTCATAGGTTCTTTTCAGGCTTAGTGATAGTATGTCCAGAAGATTATTATTATTATCATTATCATTATCATTATTATTATTCCTGTATCAGTCAGGGTTCAATCATGCTGGCAGGTTGACTGTGAGTGTAACGGGATAAGAGATTTACTTTGTAACTAGATTTTACACAACTGTGGGAAGTGAGGGGAAGTGGAAGACCAGGGGATTCACCCGCTAGTCGGACTAGAAGCCAAGCATGTCCAGCTACTGAAGTGGGATCACGAGGAGGATGGGAAAGTCTGGGCCCTCAGCCTCATGCCTAGTGATGGTTCCGGGCCACTGTCGGTCACTAGGGTCAGCAATCTGGAAGAAGGGCCGGGGAGCAGAGGAGAGCCAGGGTGAGCTGGATCTTGCTGGCATCTCTACATCCGTCACTTCTAACTATCACAGTGTCCAGAGAGCAGTGGCTACTGTTTTTCTTCTGTAGAAGTACCTCTTTTGGCCAACTCTAGCCAGGGATCACTTGGACGAGGGAAACACAGTTCCAACTTAACCAAATGGACAACTGGGTGTTATGGACTGAATTGTGTATCTATCTCCCCTGCCACCTCCCAGATTCGTATGTTGAAGTCCTAACCCTCAGAACCTCAGAATGTGACTGTATTTGGAGACAGGGTCTTCAAAAAAGAATTAAGTTAAATGAGGTCATTAGGGTGGGTTCAAGCCAATACGACTGGTATTCTCATAAGAAGAGGAGATCAGGACACAAACACAGCAGAAAGACCGTGTGAAGACACAGAGAGGAAAAGACAAGCATCTACAACAAAGGAGAGGGGCCTCCGCAGAAATCAACCTTGCCAACACTTTGATCTTGGACTTCCAGCCTCAAGAACTGTGAGAAAATAAATTTCGGTCATTTAAGCCACCCAGTCTGTGGTATTGATACTTTGTCATGGTAGCCTTAGCAAACGAATACACTGATCCATACAGCACCATGCCTTCCATTTGTATATTGCTTTATACATAGCAAAGCATTTCAACATGGTAAGAATAGCAAGCACTGATAATCACAGCCTACACTTAGAGCTACTATGTGCTAGGCATTGTTCTAAGCACTTTTCATGTATTAATCAATTTAATCAACACCTCAACCTTATGAGCTAGAGTATTATTTTCATTCCCATTTTACAGATGAGGAAAATAAAGCACAGATAATTAAATTTATTTGCTTGAAGTCATACAGCTTGTAAACATTGAAGCCAGGATTCAAATCCTGGCAGTCTACCCCTGTGACCTCATCCTGCCCTTGACCCTGGCCTTCCTGGCACCTGACCTTTCTTTCCACTTACTTGGCGTCACCCTGCTCACACACACGTCTCAAGCTCCCTCTTCTCCTTTGAGGGCCATGAATCTAACTTCCCTGTCCTCTTGGTGGATTTCTGCTTTTGTTCACAGGGGAAATCTGCCGGGGAACCCGTGTGCGTTTCCCATGGCACCCACATGGCCACGTGCTTCCCCAACCAGAGGGCTGTGACCCCAGGTCTGTATTTCTCAGAAAGAAAAGCCTCATTCCCAGAATGGTGGGGTCGTCACGTGATACAGGATTGTTCCGATGACAAATGGAGCCAGGTAGTCTACGTTTCTTTCTGGAATAAAAATTTGATTTCAGGATCATTTCTCCTTACGCGGTCAAAACAGTTCTCCTGCCTTAGGTCATGTGATCACCCAGCAGAGTTCAGTCCCCCAAACCTGGAATTCTAGAGATGGTCCACCGCACTCCCAGACATTACGTATCTCTGAAACCTTTCTCGATTGTATCATAAAGCACTAAAATCTGTTAAAAACGAAGAGGTGGGTCTATCTGAATATATCAGGGATCTCTATTTGGTTCCAAAATGGCAGATTAAACTACATTTGGAACAAAGAGGCAGCAGGCAGCCATGTGAAATGCCAAGAGAGCCCATTGAAACAGAGGCCTTGCTTCACATTGTCAGTGAGACTGAGTTATAATTACCCACACCACTTCCCAGAACAGTTGGTTATGTTCTACGTGGGGCTTCTGAGTAAAATGAAATCCTATTGTTGCATTGAAAATATACATTTCCTCTGCATGTGAAAAGAATCACCTGATAATTTTCCCACTCATGTAACCCACTCCTTACAGAGAAAATGCTGGGTACCACCAAACACTGGGTAGATTGAAATCATATAGTAATAACAACAACAACAAACATTTGATGAGCCCTTGTTATGCAACAGTCACTATTCTGAATGCTCTACACGCAGCTCTTTTATTTCTCATAACACTCATGAGGCAGATGCCATTTTTATCTTCATTTTACTGGTGAGAAAAGTGAGGCCCAGAGAACTTAGAGAGAATCACAGGTCTAGTGAAAAACAGAGGTGGAGTCTGAACCCAGGTCATCTGTCTTCAAAACCCTTGCTTATAACTGCTGGGTGTTCCTACCCTGAAGAAGAAAAGGTGAACAGATGAAAAGATGAACATGAATGACTACTTTTTTCCACTGATAACTTTTTTTTTTTCTGATTCTGAATTCATTTTGTGTGTGGTAGTGACCATCACGGGAAGGGGGGAAGGAGGCATGTGAAGGCTCGGTAGGCTATGATCAAACAAATCGTTTCCATCTTAAATGCTTCCTCTCTCTGATCTCTAGTTTAAGATAACTGAGTCCTGACCATTGGGCCTGAGCTGCAGGCCTGCTTGCCACAGAGCACTGAATCCAGGACTCTATTGGCCAGAGAAGCAGGTAATTTGATGGCATGCCAAGTCAGCATAGATGCCCTCACTCCCTTAGGGGGTGTGACCCCCACTCTAAACTGCTGGGCTATCTCTGTCCTTTCTTCTACTGCCCAACTTCTCAAAGACCAGCTGTATCCATTAGAGCTCTCGGATACAAACCACAGAAGCTAGTTCTGGTGAATTAAAGCAGCAAAGTTATGGATCCAAAGGATACCAGGGGGCTCACAAAGTGGATGGGAAGGCTAGAGGATAAAAGGAGAAAATGAGCCAGAGTCCAGGAGCAGAAAAGCACTCAGGACTGTGCTGCAGGGAGAATGTTGTGAGGAGGCCACCCTGGCCAGACATGCTGCGAGGATGCCAGGATGCTGCGAGCTCTTAAGCGCGTCTCTCTCTCAGACAATCTCTAGCTCTTCCTGCATCTTAAGGTCACTCTTTTCAGCAGGTGTGACGGTCTGACTGGATGAGAGTAGGCCATTTGTCTGTGGAAGCTGGAGGGTCAAGATGAGTTGTGGAGACAAGGATATAAAAGCTTGACTGAGTCTCGATAAATTCACATAAAATTCCCTGACTTCAAGGGGCTGAAAACAACAATCCCATTCCTGGGCATATATCCAGACAAAACTCTAATTCGATAAGATACATGCACCCCTATGTTCATAGCAGCTCTATTTACGATAGCCGAGACATGGAAGCAACCTAAATGTCCATTGACCGAGGAATGGATAAAGAAGATGTGATACATATGTACAATGGAATATTAGTCAGCCATAAAAAGAATGAAATAATGGCATTTTCAGCAACATGGATGGACCCAGAGATTATCATACTAAGTGAAATAAGTCAGAAAGAGAAAGACAAATACCATATGATATCACTTATACGTGGAATCTAAAATACGACACGAATGAACTTATTTACGAAACAGAAACAGACTCATAGACATAGAGAACAGATTTGTGGTTGCCAAGGGGAGGTGTGGGGAGAGGAGTGGATTGGGTGTTTGGGATTGGCAGATACAAGCTGCTATATATAGAATGGATAAACAACAAGGTCCTACTGTATAAAAAACATATCCTATGATAAACCATAATGGAAAAGAATATGAATAAGAATGTATATATATGTATGGCTGAATCACTTTGCTGCACAGCAGAAATTGACACAACATTGTAAATCAACTATAGTTCAATAATAAATGTTTTTAAAAAGCTTTCAGTTTTTCAAAAAAAGGGAGCTGAAAACAAATAACAAGAAGTATGAGAGTGGGCGAGCAGGCCCAGAGAGGTGCGAAACAGAGGAGGAGCTGAGTAAGTCTTGACTCTTGGTTACTATCCAGAAAGCCTTGCTCTTGTTCTTGGCCTTTGGAAGCTGGTGGGGGAAGAGAGGACTGAGAAGGACTGCCTACAACAGAAATTTGTTCTCTGCTCCACCCTCGGCTTCATCATCCCTGCTTCTGCCGGAGACAAAACATGAGTCTGGGAAGGACGCTGATCTAATGAGGGTCTGCTCCACTTTATTCTCTTTTAAATTCTCTCGTGTCTTAATCTCACACGTTATTTTAGCATAAATGACACAAAGAGGAGGGACATTGTCTGACTGGCTTCACACTTACTGATATAACCAGCAAAATGATTTTTTAGCTGATCTTGAAACTCTAAGCCTTTTTAAAATCCTGACATTGATGGGACATAAATCTTTAAATGCTTTAAAAGTTCAAACCTTTGAAAAGACCTATACAATTTCTATTATTTTTATTTTTAAAAGGCGGTAAATGAAGAACCTGGATGGGGGGTGAAAAGAAAAGATGAGAAAAAGACAACTTGACTGCTTTCACTTTGTTTTGAATTTTTTTTTTTTTGTAACTAACAAGCTCAGAGCTGCTATTCTGGCCTTTAGGATACTTCTAGTTTCATAAGGTTAAAAATACCAAATACATTCTTTTTTGCTCAAGGAACAATGCATTAATAGTTTTCAGACTCCAAACACCAAATATGAAAACTCTCCTTGGGTCAGCTCAACAATATCAATAAAGTATTATGTTTAGTCAAATAACAATAAAAACTAGAGCAAATCTAGGACAATAATTTAATACAAAGAACAAAGAGGAAAAACATTGTGCAATGTGAAGGAAGTGTGGTTCAAATGAACAGTTATCCCTTTAATGGATAATTCCAAACTCCATTTATCTGGAATTATTTTATGGCATAATTTTGGTAATGCTTCTAGACTTTGCTTTAAGAGTCCTTTGGGGATGAAATAAAAATGGAGTTTATACTAGGGAGTGAAGTCTAGAGTGAAGTCTAGACAACATAAAGGCAGCACTGGCTCCATGGTGTGTCACCTCTGCAGTCACACAGGGCTCCATACACAGGTCTCTGTGCTTGATTGAATGACTTGCTGTTGCTGTCTTGAAATTGCTAATAATGTTGGAAGAAGGTGCACTGCATTTTTATTTTGCAGTGGGCCCTACAAATTATGTAGTTGGTTCTGCAGAAAAGCTGTATCAGTACAGGCTCTGTTGAGATATCATCAGTGCCTCACAACAGGCTAAACCAATGGCTGGCACGTTTTCTGTAAAGAACCATGAGGTAAGTATCTTGGGTTTTGCAGTTATACTCAACTCTGCTATTGTAGCTTGAAAGCAGCTATAGACAATATGCATGCTAGTGAGATTTGTAAACTTTGTTACAAAAACAGGTGGACTGGGCTTCCCTGGTGGCGCAGTGGTTGGGAGTCCGTCTGCCGATGCAGGGGACACGGGTTCGTGCCCTGGTCTGGGAGGATCCTACGTGCCGCGGAGCGGCTGGGCCGGTGAGCCATGGCCGCTGAGCCTGCGCGTCCGGAGCCTGTGCTCCGCAACGGGAGAGGCCACAACAGTGAGAGGCCCACATACAGCAAAAAAAAAAAAAAAAAAACAACAAAAAAAAACAGGTGGACTGAAATTGGCACGTGGGCTGTAGTTTGTCAACCTGGGTGCTTGATCTTAGGCTACCAAGAGATTGTCAAAGGGATAGATAGGTGAGGTGGGCAATATTCTATGACCCTTAGTCAGGCATGGAACACTTTCACAATTTTTGCCATTATTGAACTATTCATACTATTGCTTTCCTAATAGTTAATATTCTGCAAAAAGCTTAATGTGTATTAGAGCATGTTATAATCCCAACAGCCTCGTGAACTATGGATTATTTTCATCCTCATTTTGCAAAAGAAACTAAGTTTCAGAGGATAAGCAATGTGATCAAGTTACACAGTGAACATCTGAGATCCAGAGCCTGCAGGGATGGATTGAGCTACATTCCATCATCTGGTGGGCTGGGTAGCAGGCAACTGGCTACTAGTACTGTTTGGAAATACTGACATATGTGAATGCTTTATTTATTTGATTTTTGAAGTAAATAAAATATTTAAATATTTTTTAAAGATACAAGTGATGGCAGATTCAATATCATCAGCCTTCTAGTAACACCATCCTAACTCAGTAGCACTGCTTTCTTAATAAGGGGAATTATAGCTTAGAACCCTTCCTTGTATGTGCTCTCCAGGTACCCATGGCAGGAGCTTGTGCAAGTGTCACCCGACCCATGCGGCCAGCAGAGAGCCAGATGGGAAGTGCTGCCAAAGGTGTTAGCAGTAGGAAGGTGATGGGATTTGAAGGATCTTTGCCATTCAATCTCTCTCTGGGCCTGAGGCTGTGGTCTCAAATGCTGCTACGGTTCCTTTCCAGTAGGCTGATAGGTGTCCCCCAGGCAGACACCTGAGTGACCCTCAAATACATATACTGAGTTCTCAAAATCTACCTCTTTGTAAATTCACATGTCCCAAAAAAACCTGAAATACATGATTTCTTGTTATAGACGTGAGGTTGCTGATTCAGAAGAGTGATGACAAAAGAGAAGGCTAAAATCAGAGAAAATCCTTCTCCATTCAGAATTTAGGCATCACGATCGGGAGGGGAACGGGCACGCATCACTTTCCCGATTCCCACTGGAAATAACCGTGCATTCCCTGGGGCCAGGAAGAAGGAAGAGCCTCTGCCTCACAGGTGCCTTTTGTGACTTCTTAGAGAACTGCCTTCCTCAGCTCTGGGAGAATGGCTTGTTTGTTCTGCATGGCAGCTTAGCAGACTCTTTCAGAGCCCTGATACCAGTATGCAAAAGGAAGGTTCTAGATGAGAGGTACGCTGGTGGTATCAAAAGGAAGAGAAAGTTGAACGGCAAGTAGTCTTAAAATTAGGCTAGAAACAATTCACATTAAAAGATTTTTACGTACTTTTTTCTAGAGCTATCCAACTATCATAAAAAAAGTACACAAACCCCAATTTATTCCCATGAAATCTTGAGCCCAGAAACCATTTATATTATCGTTAGAAAATCAGCACTACCAATTCAGCACCTAAGACAGACAGTTAGAATCAGCCCCATGGCCAGGGGGTTACCATGGAAATTATAGTCTGTTTTTCTTTAAAGCAGTGTTTTGTTGAGTTGATAGAACAATGATTCCAGATTTTAAAGAAGTATTTATTTTTCCCACTCAAAGAAAAGCAGGGACACTTAAAAGTAGGTCACTCAGAGTTCTGTAGGGAAGCTTGATGACAGAAATAGAAATGGAGATATATTGTGACCACATTTCCAAGCAGTCTCAACTCTCTGGACTAAGTGATATGATGTGTAATCTCAAATGGAGGGACGAGCAAACCAAGCATGCATCTGTTCGTCCATTATCAGGACTCTTGAGAAACTGTGGTAACCAGGGGCAGGGCAGGTGAGTGGCTCTTCCCCACTCATCCATCTCTTTCATCTCTTCACCATCACTTTCTGTTTTTTTCTCTACCTTGCTTTTCATTTTCCCTCTCCCTTTAGCCAGCAGAGCATGCCACGGACCTCACAGCATCTCGCAAGAGGCAGGCAAAAGAAGCCTAAATGTGTGAAGATGCTCCTGGTGAACAGTTAGAATGACCTGTTTTCTCTGATCTAGTTACAGAGAAGGCCGACTAGAGACCAGTTTGGTTGTAAGGAGTGGAGATGATAAGGGCAGGGTAGATGGAGGTGTGAGTTTAAATACTGGGGGACGCAGCTGCTCCCCTTCAGCCTCACCATCACCAGAACACAGTTCCCCATCATTCAGCCAGAGCTGGCCTGCTCATGCCTTTGACAGAAGCACCCTTCTGGTACCTGAAGGTGTGCTGAAACATTCCTTCCCCATCCTCACTGAGGCAGGAGGACAGGGTGCTTTTTGAGGAGGACAGGAAGGATAGGAATAGAAGGCCCAAGAGGCATTCCTTAAGTATCCTACTAGGTAAACTTCCACTCAGATCCACCTTGGGAACAGCTTGTTACATTGGTCCATGCCCTAAATACACGGTCAGAGACACGAGTGGTGAAAAGGCCAGGAAAAGCCTCACCTGTGAGGCTGAGGCAGGCAGGGATGGGGAGGTGTTAGGCCTGCATCCCCGAGGATAGGTGCTCCTAGAGATAACATGCTTGTGAAGATGGGAAGAGAGCTCATCTGGGGTGGTCAGTTCCTAGGTGCCAAAGAAAGCATTCTCCTTGCTCAATGGACACATCCTTGTCTAATCCTAACAAATCTGCTTGTTATCTATTGCTATGTAACAGATTGCCCTCAAAACATCCAACAAATGCCTATTATCTCATCATTTCTGTGAGTCAGGAATCTGTGTGTGTAGTTTATACAGGTCCTCTGGCCCAGGGTCTCCCAGGCTGCAGTCATGGTGCCGCTGGGGCTGCAGAGCCTCAAGGCCTGAATGGGGAAGGTCTGCTCCAAGCTCTCTGTAGTGGCTGTCAGCAGACCTCGGGTCCTCTCTGGCTGCTGGCTGAAGACATCAGTTCCTTGCCTGTCATAGGGCAGGGGCTTCCCTCAGAGAGCAAACAAGGGGGAGAGCCATAGGTAGGAAGATAGTGTGAACAAGATGGAAGCCACAGATGTTTTGTAATCTGTTTTTGGAAGTGAACTCTATACTATTCCTTAGAAGTGGGTCCAGCCCAAGGCAAGTGTCAGGGATTATATAAAGGTGTGAATAAAGGAGGCAGGGATTACTGGGGCCATTTTAGCTGCCTACCACAGATAACCAACTTGATGACCAACTGTAGTCTTCAGATTTAAGTCCAAATGACTTTTGGTGCCTTCAAAAACCGAATCCATCCTCAAAGGGTAAAGATGTACCACCATTGAAGATATTAAAAGACAAAACCGTCATGGCCTCTTCAAGTGTTAAATATCTGATGAATTGAAGATTTTATGTCCAAGAGGACAACACTCTTCTGGGTATATAAGATCTGATGACTGTGAACTCCATCAGTTCCATCCGCATCATATTTTCACTTTCACGATTAGGCTTTTTGCACGTTGGTAATTAGCAAAAATAAAAATATTCTGTTTTCCAAAGTGAAAATAGATTCCTTGTGTGAATATAACTCCCTTGGACTTCTGGAGTCCTTGAAATGGGCAGGAAAGAGAGTGATTCCCTATAGTCATTTGGTTTGGTCATCTGAGCCCCCAGGCAGACAGCAGAGATCGGGGTACTTGAGTCCAGTTCCTCTGTGCTGCTGTATCTGAGCCTACTGCAGGCTGGCCATGGCATGGAGGCAAGCGGAGCTAGTGTCAAGATGCATAGAAGCAGGCTGCAGTGTGTGCTTTGTCCACCCTGCTCTCTGCAATGATTTGTTGCTTAGAAAATGTAATCCTCCTGGTTTGAAAGAAGGGAAGCTCATATTTAGAAACCTGGAGATACCGTGAACCAGGAAAAAAAATGGCATCTTGATTTGCTGGGTGCACCAGGTGCTGTTGGCTTCTGGCCAAGCTTCAGGTTGCTGGTCAGAGCTATTCGAGGAATGCAAAGTGGAGAGTCCAGCTCTCCTAATGGGAGTCGGAAGCAAGGCTGATTTCCTCAGCTCACACACCCTGAATCCATCCCCAGTAACCCACACATTCTGCCCCAGCTGGGGCTCCAGAGTTCCGCCTAAGCCAAATTCCCCATTTCGTCTGACTCGCTCCTAGTTCCAGAGATTACGTCAACGCTCTGTTCTCAGCACAGGTTTTTTACTGCTTGGGTCTACTTCTCTCTATCTCCGAAGATAAGTTATATGTAAGCAAGATTATTAACAGGTGGGGTCAGGTCGGAAGGCAGAAAGTTTAACTCGCTAGTTACTAGAGTGGGCCTCTGGGGCCACTGCCAGGCAGGAGGAAAGGAACACATTGGAGAAAGCTCTGGTTTTCTTGCTGGGGTGCACGGGAAGAAAGAGACAGTCCAGTCCAGTATCTCCCAGGAGCCTGGCAGCCTGTGTCGGGAGCTGGATCCTGAGGGGCTCCTCGGATTTCCGCTCACAGTCAAGAGAGATGGTGGGAATTAGCTTCTGGGTGAGAGTGGAGGGACCAAGTATTGGGGTTCAGGAATTTTTCTTATAAAAGTATGTTTACATGAACACAGTATATGTAGAAGTTTTATTTTAGGTAGTGGAGCAGATGTGCGTGTGTGCATGTGTGTGTGTGCATGGTGGTGTGTGGGCACGCGGTGCCCGGTGGGGGACTGGAGGTCGCCCTGCGTTTGTTTCTCTGTCTTAAGGTCAGTGTAAGAAGTCTGTGCTGAAAATCTCTTATTAGTTTATTTCCTCTCTTGCACTGAAAGCCCATAAAACATGACTTTGGATCTCTTTCCCCCGAAGCTAGAAGATGGTGCAGAACAGAAGTTCAGAATTAGCAAAAACTGCTCACAATTCCTCTTGTCTCCACTCCTAAGACTCTCAGCTGTGTTTTAAACAAGTCAACACTTGCTCACCAGCCCGCTTTGCATTCTTGTGCACAGGGTGCCAGAGTCATTTAGTTTGAAGAGCACTTAGGCTCAGGAAAAAGAATCTGCTTAGAATCTCTCACGACTGTGTTGGGAAAAGAAAGGGGAACAGGAATGCTGAAGTCTGAGCTTTCATTTTGACAAGATCTGTAAAAAGAATCTTTACTGTTTCTTCTCTTCTCTTTAACTATGATTACTGCATTTTCAGTTTGCATTGTTATTAAGTCTTAGAGTGCACGATTAATGGATACACCACTTCAAGAAAGGTAGAAACCAATTTCAATAACAGAACAAAAAAAGATCAGATATTTACAGTCAGTCTCTGCTTCCCCCTAAATGTGCCACGACTACTAAGAGGTGGTGAGCAGAGAGAAATAACCAAACCCTGAAAGGATGGGAGAGAGGGAGGAACATAAAGAGTAGGTCCTGTCACGGGACTACATTTGCATCTTGACAAACATCTCTTTTATCAAGTTTTTGGATAAAGGAACATGTGTTTACAGTGTGTCTACACTTACAAAGGTATTCAGAGATATGAGTTAATTATTGTCAGAGTTCTTATTGAATTTTTGCCTCAATGTCTAGCCCATTTAGCATAAGTTAGGCTTGCTCTAAATTGACATGTAGCAAACTTGACCTAATGTAAGCCACTGACACAGGTCACCGTGACATCTGCTTGTCAGCACAGATGTGAGGAGGCTTTGGTTCAGGGGCTGGCTGAGAACATACTCTCTCCCCAGTGAGTGTGACTTGGCTTGAGGCCTGAATGTCCTTCCTTGGAACTGGCCACAGAGCTTTGGAAACTGAGAGTCCCATTTGGAACTGACAACTCATGCTCTGGGCAAAAGTAGTAACAACATCAAGTCTTCTAAAGAGTATGAAAGCAAAACTCATTTTTTCCTCCCTGAATAGAGAAAATTAAGTCCAAACTGTTAATGTTTAATTCCAACATCCAATGGAGAATTGAAATTTAGCATCAGCAAATCATCAAATATTTATGGAGTGCCTTCCCAAGTACAGGGCATCATTATAGGTGCTATGGGGAGTAGAAAAGTTGGAAGACATGATTTAAGCCCTCAAAAATCATATACTCTTTTTGGAAGGTGAGGTACACTCTATAATGGGGCATCCTAAAATGAGATCAAAGGATGGCTTCAGGGTTTACATGTTTCCCCTGAAATTATGTGCAAAACTTTTGTGTACGTGTATTTTTTCAGGGGAGAATGTCAAGGGTTTTGCATCAGATATTCAAGGGGACTCATTTTCTAAAAAATATACAACAACTGGGGATCTACTCATTATTTATTTGTAGTAAAAATAAGAACATTTATTATTGTGCTTACTATGTGCTAGGATTTATTTTAAGCACTTTACTTTTGACTCATTAAATTGTCACCATAACTCTAGGGGGTAGGGATTATTATTATTATTATTTTTTACAATTATCCATATTATTTATAGGCATTTACTTATTAAGGAAAGATACTAAAGAGCACTAGACCAACTGTGAAATCACTTAGAAAGTTCTGTGAGAGCAGAAACCATATGGAGTCTTTCCATTTCATCCTACCACCACTATATGCCCCCCCAACTCAGGACCTGTGACTTAAAGATTTTTTTTTTTTTTTCTTTTTGCACACCGAGGTTATTCTAAACATAGTGATTGCAGACTGCAACAACAAGGCTGAAACTCTAGATCCTTACTCCATGAATACATCATGGCTTTTTGTTCTTGAGATATATTACCAAGATGAAATGGCCTAAATTGCTTATATATTATAAGTAAACCCAACAATCACTTTGCATTGAGAAAGCCAAGTAATTTTATATTAAAATTTTAAGTAAATAGGCTTAAAATGACCTTTGGTATTGGAAGGGCTCAAACTGATAAAATTGAAAGTTACAGCCTATCTTAGTTTCCCATAATCTCTTAGGATTATTCAAAAGCAATGCTTAAGTATACATAGTAAGGGAAATAAACAATTATAGAGAAAGAAGAGAAAAAATGAGGGTGGTTAAAAATTATCCTACATTAAAATAATTTTAATATCCTGCATTTCATGCATCTGTAATGAAACCACAATTGTGTAGGTGTTTCATTCTTTTAAGATGAAAAGTTTTTAATATATATTTGGATAAGAAATGATATCTATATCCATATATCTATATATCTATATCTACATATAGATATATATGCTGGTTTTTAAATGGGTAAAGATAAGCTATATTGACATAGTGAAGAATGTGCCAGTTTTGGCAATACAGAAGGACTGAACAGAAAAAGCATTTAAATTTAAATCAGTAAATTACATTTCTGGTTCTAACACAAACTGTGTAATCCTAAACAGATCAATCTAACTCTTTGTAGGTCCTTTTCTTCTCTTGTGTTTCCCACTTAGAGAAGTTCCTTTGGCATTTGTTGTAGAGCTGGTTTGGTGGTGCTGAATTCTCTTAGCTTTTGCTTGTCTGTAAAGCTTTTGATTTCTCCATCGAATCTGAATGAGAACCTTGCTGGTTAGAGTAATCTTGGTTGGAGGTTCTTCCCTTTCATCACTTTAAGTATATAATGCCACTCCCTTCTGGCTTGTAGAGTTTCTGCTGAGAAATCAGCTGTTAATCTTATGGGAGTTCCCTTGTATGTTATTTGTCATTTTCCCCTTGCTTTCAATAATTTTTCTTTGTCTTTAATTTTTGCCAATTTGATTACTATGTGTCTCGGCGTGTTTCTCCTTGGGTTTATCCTGTATGGGACTCGCTGCACTTTCTGGGCTTGGATGGCTATTTCCTTTCCCATGTTAGGGAAGTTTTTGACTATAATCTCTTCAAATATTTTCTCGGGTCCTTTCTTTCTCTCTTCTCCTTCTGGGACCCCTATAATGAGAATGTTGTTGCGTTTAATGTTGTCCCAGAGGTCTCTTAGGCTGTCTTCATTTCTTTTCATTCTTTTGTCTTTATTCGGTTCCTCAGCAGTGAATTCCACCATTCTGTCTTCCGGGTCACTTATCCATTCTTCTGCCTCAGTTATTCTGCTATTGACTCCTTCTCATGTAGTTTTCATTTCAGTTATTGTATTGTTCATCTCTGTTTGTTTGTTCTTTAATTCTTCTAGGTCTTTGTTAAACATTTCTTGCATCTTCTCGATCTTTGCCTCCATTCTTTTTCCAAGGTCCTGGATCGTCTTCACTATCATTATTCTGAATTCTTTTGCTGGAAGGTTGCCTATCTCCACTTCATTTAGTTGTTTTTCTGGGGTTTTATCTTGTTCTCTCATCTGGTACATAGCCCTCTGCCTTTTCATCTTGTCTATCTTTCTGTGACTGTGGTTTTTGTTCCACAGGCTGCAGGATTGTAGTTCTTCTTGCTTCTGCTGTCTGTCCTCTGGTGGATGAGGCTATCCGGGGGTAGGGATTATTATTTTTCCATTTGTCAGATATGAAAACTGAGACTTTGAGAAGTTGCTAAGTCCAAGAGCACATGATTAATAAGTGGAAGTTGAGGATTTGGACTCGGATCTATTTGACAGCAAAGTCTTTGTTCTTAATCTCTGTGACATATAGTAATCAAAATATGTAAGAACTGAAAAGCAATAAAGGACCAAAGTAGAAGAGATAGCAGAGGAAGAGAATCTGAGCACGAGGAGCAACGGCAGGGAGGGCTACATGCACCAGAGCAATGTGCTCAGAAGGGGAGGTGAGCATGGAACAGGGCCTTCAAAAAAGAGAGGCTTTTGCATTTAGTGCTCAGGACATGAGATTTTGAATTTAGAAATACCTTCCTGCAATCCCTGCAGTTAGTGACAGCTGAAATTCTTTGCCTTAACAGTTTAAGCCTTTAAGGGTACTTCTATATCCAACTCAGCAAATAACTTTTTGCACTCCCACAAGGGCAAAGCAAATGGCCACGCTCTGGGGTCATATAACAAGGTGAGGAAGATGAGGCCCTGCTCACAAACTTGTGAGGAGACCCACGGGAAGAGAATTCTAACCAGAGGTGGTGACGTTTGGGCACATAACAGAGGAGTACGGGCAGCAGTCCTGGGACTGGGAGGATCAGGCTGATCTTGGAGCACTGGTGTCAGGGCTGGGCTTGGACGAGCAGTTAGGGCTTTGATGGGGGAGGGGAAGAGGGCTGCAGGGCTGAGATCTGAACATGCCTGCCCTTTGCCCCACTGGCCTAGTTCCAGCCTTTTCTGGACTTTAGGACTCCAAGTACTGTCTGTAGGTTCCAGCTCTTATCACTATTGTCAAAGGGCATTAGTTGATCGAATTCCTCTGCTGATATTGCCTTAGCTTGGTCCCGTGAGCCTCCAGAGTGTGAAGGTGGGCCTATAGGCACAGCTCAGCATTACTGGGGGTGGGGTGCGGTGGGCAGGAGGCAGGGACAGCCTTGGTGTTCTTGTTTGAGATATTTATTTATTTTCCCCAATGAGGCCTCTCTTTCAGCAAAATCTCCTTCCTTTTAACCCAAGTTGCCAGAACTGGGCTTTTGCCTCTCAAAGTGACCTCTCCTGAGGAGGGTTTCCATACTTCATGATGGCTGTGCCCAATCCAGAGCCCCTGTGACAGGCTGTGCATCCTCAGATGTGGTGCTGTCCCCTTCCTGGTCACTGGTGTCCCTGAGGTTTTTCAGAGAGAGGCTCTGTGAGCCTCCCCCATGCTTTACAGTCCTTCTAACTGTGCTAACAAAGATCAGACATTCCAAACTTAACCCTTCACCCCCATTTCTCCAAAGGTGTTTCTCACCAAATGACAGGTAGACAGAGGGAAATGGTCCAGAACTTCAACCTGTGTCAGGAGCTGCCTCGCTCTACTCCCCAGGTACACCTGAGTTAACTTCACTCCAGGGTCCTTCTAGGTGTCCATGTACAATGGTAAATGGTCAGTGCGGTTCATCTGGATTCGGTTATTTCTGATCAAATAAACCTTGGATTTAATAAAAGGGTTACATTGAGTACGCCTGTGTGAGTGTCCTTATAGGATTTATCTTCAACAGGTGACAATGGGCTGGTTCTAGGAGCCATGTACTACACTGGCACTTTCTTCCACTTGCCCTGAGCCCTTGGGGATGTGGTTTACCTCGCTAGTCCTTGCCTTCCTCACTTAGGCTGGATAGGTGTTGGTTAAGGTTCCCTCCAGGACTAATAACCTATGAAATTATAGATACCATTTTCATCTGTAAATTATAAAAGCATACATTCAGCTTAAGCTACTAACCTTTCCTCTCACTGAATCCAGTGGTCCTTATAGAGAAACAAGCTGCCCTCTCTCAAAGGAGCTCTGTTGTTGACTCTCCCCCTGCTCCTCTCTGTGCCTCTCTGTGTCTCTCTGTGCCTCTTTGTGTATATGTGTGTGTCTCTCTGCACCCCCCCACACATACACACACACACACACACACAGATACACACAGACACACCCCATCGCATAGGCTCTCATAATGGGATGGGCTATTTAGTCTTCCTTTCAGGAAACCCTGTCATTTGAGTGGGAAAGGTCTGCTGTCTGGGATGTCTGGGTCATGTGTTATTAGGAAGAGAATCTAACTGATCCCTCCTTTGAATAATAACTGCTTCTCTCTAACACCTTCTTTCTTCTCCTTAGAGTATCCTTGCCTATAGCAGTCTTGTGAAAGAACTCAGAGCACAGCGGACTTCAGAGGCATTCGCTGTCCCAGCCAAAGCTGCAGTGACCTGGGTCTGGTAGAAAGTCTACTACTTTTGACTAATCATTACTCTCCAGGCGTAGGTGGCCATGCAGAGGGCAATGGAGAATGCTTTGCTCTCCCTATCTATGTTCCCCTGCCAGGGCTGGAGGGGGCATGGTAGACCTCTAGATGAGCAAGACTTCCTCCACAGACATTGGAGAGCATTCTCTGGGTACAATGGGAGGCTTAGTATATTCTAGTTCAGTGTGGATGGACCAAGGAATCTGCATTTCCAACAAGCACCTCGTTTGATTCCAATGGAAACTAACTTTTCTTCTTAGCATTTATCACTGGCTAACCTTATATTAGGTAATTATCTGATTATTGTCTTCTACCCTGCACACACCCCTCCCCCGCTTTAGAACACTCCATGACTACAGAAGTTTGTCTTTTGATTTATTGTTATATGCATTCCCAGAATCTGGCACGTACAGATATTCAATAATTACTTGTTAAATGAATTAAAGTCTGAAAAACGGTGCTCTCTTGGAATATTGTGAAATACTGAGAAGTGTGCATTGCTTATAGCAAAATTTCCTTCTGATGTGTTGTGATCTACTTGTATGTTTGTACCTGGAGGTGGATGGAAGGAAAGATTAGTGTCAGCCACTGCACTGCCCTAAGATTCACGGCATGAGTTTGAGCCACATCTATGCGATAACTCTCCATTTTAAAGTAGCCCATTTGCACTGTGGGCCTATATGTTTCCAAAAATATTATTTCTGTTAAAACCCTACTTTCATGTTGAATCTATTGAACAGGTCGTTTAGAGTAGAATAACGTGCTATCGGGATCTGACTGTAAATCCACGTCTGGATAAAGCAAGTGATTGGGCAGACATTGCAGTATCATGGCAGTGAAACATAAACGTGCTATGAATATATTCTATTAACTGGTTGGTCAGGCTAGGCAAAGCTCAACTGTTCACATAATGGTTGTATATTTTATTAAAGTCTCAAATAAAAAAAGTCTATTCTTGAGCTTTTTGAGATCCCAACAAAGAAAAATAAAAGAGATGTCTCATCTACAGACCCAGAAGAAATATTAGAGTGGCCTGCCAAGCTCAAAGTAGACAAGAATGTGGCTGCTTGAGCCAAGTTGAGCTATCATAAATTTAAAAATGTGTTCCTTCCACTTGAATATGGCTTCCTTCTGTCACTTAAAGGAAGAGCCGATTCTTCCAATGCAGACATGCTCTGGCTTTGGAAAAAAGCTATAAAGTAAATTAAAATGCCCACAAGATATTTACTGCTCTTAAAAAAATGCTCACCAGCTTCAAGATCTTTCCAGCATGCCTTGCAATGAGGCTAAATAGATGAAATTGTGTACCTACAGCCAAACTTCATCTCCAAGCTTACCTGTAAATAGTAACTCTCAAGCAAAGGGATGAGACAAAGAAATAACTGGAGAGGAGAGAAAAACGAACCACATGCTGCTTTGATGAAAAACATTTAAATGCAGAACAATGAGCAAAGAAAGGCACCAGAAAAGAAAATATATTGATTGCTACACTGTGTCAGAACCATCCTGATAATAGTGTTTTTCCCATGTTAGCGATATGGTTGTGTCTACTGAAGTATTCTTTGCATGGAAGTCATATGGTGAAGCTACCTTGTATTTAGGGAACAAGACTGGTCTTGGAAATGAGGCCATACATGTCATCAAATACAACACTTCCCTCATTTATGTGGGGGGAAGACATTTACAACCTGAATCCAGGACTGAGCTGGGGTCTTGCGTTGGCTGTCCACTGAGGATTCTCTTAGGCCTCGATAGGGATGAAGACAAGGCCATTTGGACACCAACTCTTCTGTAGCTAGCTAAATAAATAAATAAATAAATAAATAAATATGGGATCTTTCTGTGGCAACAGGCCAGAAACTGGGAAGTAAGGAGCCTTGAAAACTTGTGTACACATTTTCTAACAATATTGCCTTGCTCTACAAAATATTCCTGGTTGGGTGAACAGCTTTTCACAGCTTTGATTTTTTTCCTATCATTTTATTATAGAAAGAAAGGAGGAGGAAGAAGGGAATGAGCATTTATTGTCTACTATGTGTCCATAAAGTTCCATATGTGCTCAAAAAGGTCCCAAATTCTCCTGCCTTTGGAGCTTCCCTTGAATGATCAACGAATGTAGACTGAGACTCCATCCCACATGATCTCATCTTCAAGAATTTCTTCTTTCTTAATAACTCTAAGTCTTGCCAGAAAATGTGCCCACATGCCCTCTATTCTGACCTCTGTCCCCTCTAACCCTGGACTTCTCCTCCAGCCATCTCTCTCTACACTCCTTGCCTTCTGTCATCAACCTTGCTGTCTTCTCTTTACCCAGAGGCACTCCAGGTGTGAACTAAGGCCTTTCTCTGTTCCCAGAAAGCACAACTACCACCTGGCTTTAGTGTGTGATAAAACTTTACAAATGACTTGAGAATAATATAAGACGATTATCTTGCCAAGATGGAAAATTCAGACCATATACCAGATACCCTACTCCTGGAAATCATGAACTAAGACACGTCACAGGGACAAGCTGTTGGCTGCTCCCTCATGATACCCCAGCCTACAACACTGGTCAGGGGCCAGCCCAACTCCCTCGACTCTGTACTCACTTACCTTAGGCCAAGTTTTTCTCAACTTGTCTTAATGTCCCAGACAAGCCTTTTGCATTATTATGCATAGAAGCCTTGTTTCTCATTCTCTGGAATGTCTTGGTTTTAAAATGGAATCTGGTCTTTTCCTTTGGATAGCTAAATTCCCCCTTGAAATGCTGTTCTCAGGCAAAGAAGCCAACTTCCTCTAAAAGTACATTCTTGAGCAATAGGTATAAACTGCAGGTGGCTTTCAGATGGAATTTTATATGTACTTTTTCTTTTTAGACATTGCTACTCATAGATTATCCCAACTATATGAAATACATATAGTTCATACCTTTAACTTATTGATTTGCTTATTGTCTACCCTCCCTTAACAAGAATGTAAGTCACATATGGTTGTGATTTTGGGGTGTGTGTGCCATTGTTTTATCTAAATCAGTGTCTGACACCTAATGGGAACTCAGTATATATTTGTCAAGGGAATAAATCTTATTTAGTATTCAGTATAAGCCTACAAGATAGGTATTATTAATCTCATTTTCCAGAAGAGGAAAAGAGACTAAAAGAGCATAAGTGGCCTTTCCAAGATCCCACAGATAGGAAGTTATAGAATGCTTTTGACAAGCTTCAGAGCCAATGCTATTTCTGCTACGTTTACTTATTATAATTTTGTTCCCAAATAGTATTTGGCAGCTCTAGCCTGTGTCAGTTTTGTTAAGGGTTTTGTCTGAACTTAACCAGACATTTAAAGGGGACTACTTCTTAGGACAATGACAGTGGGGGTGATAGAGACCCAATGGAAAGGTGAAATGCAACAGAATGGAGTCAGAACCATGTAACCCAAGGGTCTCATCCTTCTTGGTATTCCTCCTTACTAGGCTCAATACTCATCTTTGCTAAAAAAACAAAACAAACACCCTAGCACCTGGTAAACTTTGATTGGTTTTTCAGGATGTATTTGGTCTACATTTGAGCATCCATTGTTCTCTATCCTCTATTTCTATTCTGGTCCAAAGTCTAAACTTCAAGAGCTTACTGCATTTTGGTGCCATAGAACAGAGCAAACTTGGGTGACTGACAGTGGGACAAATCTACAAATATGAAACCATGGGGCACACTGTGCCAAGCCTATATACACACTGGCCACCATGAGTTAAAAAGAGAAGCAGAATAAAGAGTAAGAAAGCAAAGAAAGGCTTGGAGAAAGTTCACTGCAGTCCCCATATCACTTTGTGTGTCTTTTTAGCTTTGCTACTAGCATGATGTATAATTCACAGTAGGTATGTAATCAGTATCTGATGGTTGACTAACTGGATGAATCCCCCTCATATTGCCTACTATCCTTGCTTTTCAATCTGGATTCACCCCATGTAATCTCTGGAACCTTATGAAGGACTGTAGAGCTGGTAGCTTTATGGTTTCACATCTAAAGATGTCAAGTCTCCTGACTATATGTCTGAGGTTCACTGAAGTTGTAGAAAAGAGTTAACATACACAAAAATGGGAGAGGCTGCCCAGCTAAAAGTCCCTCCAGTACCCATGTCTATGTCAGCCTACTTCCTTTGGGAAACATTTCACCTGCTCTCTAGAAAGTGATTGAGTGGCCATCTTTGTTAGATGCCTCCATCTCCCTGGTCCTTTAGATTGGTTGAAAGTTGCATTGAGTCAGGACAATCATACTCCTCCTCTGTTTCTTTTATATCCAAAACCTGTAGGGAAGATTCCAGTTCTCTCTGGCTGTGACTGGGGACTAGCCGTGAATACAGTGCTGGTGATGGCTGGGTTCCTGTCATCCAGAGAAACTGGCTTAAGAGAATGCTGCAAGAATTATTCATAATAGCCCCAAATTGAAAACAACCCAAATGTCTGTCAACTGATGAATGGATAAATAAAATGTGGTACCTCCATACAATGGAATATTAGCCACAAAAAGGAATGAAGTACTGATTCATGTTATTATATGGAAAAGCCTTGACGACATTACACTAAGTGAACGAAGTCAGTTACAAAGGACTACATATTGTATGATTTTATTTATATGAAAAATCCAGAAGGGCAACTCTAGTGTGACAGGAAGTAGATTAGTAGTCATTTAGTGTTGGAAGTGAAGGCAAGGTTGTGGGGGGGAACGCAAGGTTTCTTTTTGAGATCATAGAAATATTCTAAAATTGATTATTGTGATGAGGGGGATAGAAAAAGGTATTCCATGAAAATGAAATCAAAAGAAAGCTGGAGTAGCAATACTCATATCAGACAAAATGACCATAAAATAAAGACTGTTACAAGAGACAAAGAAGGACCCTTGATAACGATCAAGAGATCAATCCAAGAAGAAGATATAACAATTGTAAATATCTATGCACCCAACATAGGAGCACCTCAATATATAAGGCAAATGTTAACAGTCATAAAAGAAGAAATTGACAGTAGCACAATGATAGTGGGGGACTTTAACATCCTACTTACATCAATGGACAGATCATCAAGACAGAAAATCAATAAGGAAACACAGGCCTTAAATGACACGTTAAACCAGAAGGACTTAATTGATATTTATAGAGTATTCCATCTGAAAGCAGCAGAATACATTCTTTTCAAGTGCACATGGAACATTCGCCAGGACAGATCACACACTGGGCCACAAAGCAAGCCTTGGTAAATTTAAGAAAATTGAAATCACATCAAGCATCTTTTCTGACCAGAATGCTATGAGATTAGAAATCAACTAGAAGAAAAACACTGCAAAAACCACAGAAATGTAGAGGCTAAACAATATGCTACTAAACAACCAATGGATCACTGAAGAAATCAAAGAGGAAATCAAAAAATACCTAGAGACAAATGACAACAAAAACACAAAGATCCAAAACCTATAGGATGCTGTAAAAGCAGCTCTAAGAGGGAAGTTTATAGTGATACAAACTCACCACAGGAAACAAGAAAAATCTCAAATAAACAACCAAACCTTACACCTAAAGCAACTACAGAAAGAAGAAAAAACAAAATCCAAAGTTAGTAGAAGGAAAGAATCATAAAGATCAGAGCAGAAATAAATGAAATAGGGACTAAGAAAACAATAGAAAAGATCAATGAAAGTAAAAGCTGGATCTTTGAAAAGATAAACAAAATTGATAAATCTTTAGCCAGACTCATCAAGAAAAAAGTGAGAGGGACCAAATCAACAAAATTAGAAATGAAAAAGGAGAAGTTACAACCAACATCACAGAAATACAAAGGACCATAAGAGACTACTACAAGCAACTATACTCCAATAAAATCAACAACCTAGAAGAAATGGACAAATTCTTAGAAAGGTATGATCTCCCAAGACTGAACCAGGAAGAAATAGAAAATATAAACAGACCAATTACAAGCACTGAAATTGAATCTGTGACTAAAGTACTCCCAACAAACAAAAGTCCAGGACCAGATGGCTTCATGAGGAAATTCTACCAAACAGAGAAGAGTTAAAACCTATCCTTCTGAAACTATATCAAAAAACTGCAGAGGAAGGAACACTTCTGAACTCATTCTATGGGGCCACCATCACCCTGATACCAAAACCAGACAAAGATACCACAAAAAAAGAAAACCACAGGCCAATATCACTGATGAACATAGACGAAAAAAATCCTCAACAAAATACTAGCAAACCAAATCCAACAATACATTAAAAGAATCATACACCATGATCAAGTGGGATTTATCCCAAGGATGCAAGGATTTTTCAATACTCGCAAATCAATCAGTGTGATACACCACATTAAAAAATTGAAGAATAAAAACCATATGATCATCTTAGTAGATGCAGGAAAAGCTTTTGATAAAATTCAACATCCATTTATGATAAAAACTCTCCAGAAAGTGGACATATAGGGGACCTACTTCAACATAATAAAGGCCACATATGACAAACCCACAGCTAACATCATACTCAACAGTGAAAAGCTGAAAGCATTTCCTCTAAGATCAGGAACAAGACAAGGATGCCCACTCTTGCCACCTTTATTCAACATAGTTTTGGAACTCCTAGCCACAGCACGCAGAGAAGAAAAAGAAATAAAAGGAAGCCAATTTGGAAAAGAAGTAAAACTGTCACTGTTTGCAGATGACATGATATTATACATAGAAAATCCTGAAGATGTTATCAGAAAACTACAAAAGCTCATCAATGAATTTGGTAAAGTTGTAGGATACAAAATTAATACAGAGATCTCTTGCATTTCTATATACTAACAACAAAAGATCAGAAAGAGAAATTAAGGAAACGATCCTATTTACCACTGCATCAATAAGATTAAAATACCTAGGAATAAACCTACCTAAAGAGGAAAAAACCTGTACTCTGAAACTTATAAGATGCTGATGAAAGAAATTGAAGGTGACACAAACAGATGGAAAGATATAGTGTATTCTTGGATTGGAAGAATCAATATTGTTAAAATGACTATACTACCCAAGGCAATCTACAGATTCAATGCAATCCCTATCAAATTACCAATCGCACTTTTTGCAGAACTAGAACAAAATATTTTAAAATTTGTATGGAAACACAGAAGATGCTGAATAGCCAAAGCGAGAAAGAAAAACAGAGCTGGAGGAATCAGGCTCCCTGACGTCAGACTATACTACAAAGCTACAGTCATCAAAACAGTATGGTACTGGCACAAAAACAGACGTATAGATCAATGGAACAGGATAAAAGGCCCAGAAATAAACCTATGCACCTATAGTCAATTAATCTATGACAAAGAAGGCAAGAGTATCCAATGGAGAAAAGAGAACCTCTTCAATAAGTGGTGCCAGGAAAGCTGGACAGGTACATGTAAAAGAATGAAATTAGAACATTCTCTAACATCATACACAAAAATAAACTCAAAGTGGACTAAAGACCTAAATGTAAAACCTTATACTACAAAACTCCTAGAGGAAAACATAAGCAGAACACTCTGTGATATAAATTGCAGCAATATCTTTTTTGATCCGTCTCCTAGAGTAATGGAAATAAAAACAAAAATAGACATATGGGATTTAATTAAACTTCAAAGCTTTTGCACAGCAAAGGAAACCATAAACAAAACAAAAAGACAAGATACAAAATGGGAGAAAATATTTGCAAATGCAACCGACAAAGGATTAATCTCCAAAATATACAAACAACAGCTCATACAGCTCAATATCAAACAAACAACCCAATCAAAAAATGGGCAGAAGATTTGAATAGATATTTCTCCAGATAAGACATACATGTGGCCAAGAGTCACATGAAAACATGCTCAACATTGCTAATTATTAGAGGATTGCAAATCAAACCTGCAATGAGGTATCAGCTCACTCTGGCCAGAAAGGCCATCATCAGACAGTCTACAAATAATAAATGTTGGAGAAGGTGTGGAGAAAAAGGAACCCTCCTACACCATTGGTGGGAATGAAAATTGGTACAGCCACTATGAAGAATGGTATGAAGTTTCCCTAGGAAACTAAAAATAGGGTTACCATATGATCCTGCAATCCTATTTCTGGGCATATATCTGGAGAAAACTATAATTCAGAAAGATACATGCACCCCAATGTTCATTGCAGCACTATTTACAATAGCCAAGATATGGAAGCAACCTAAATGTCCACTGACAGACAAATGGATAAAGAAGATGTGGTATATATAATATTTACAATGGAATATTACTCAGCCATAAAAAAAGAATGAAATAATACCATTTATAGCATCATGGATGGATTGAGAGATTATCATACTAAGTGAAGTAAGCCAAACAGAGAAAGACAAATATCATATGATATCACTTATATGTGACACCTAAAAAAATGATGCACATGAACTTATTTACAAAGCAGAAATAGACCACAGACATAGGAAACAAACTTATAGTTACCAAAGGGGAAAAGGGGAAGAGGGATAAATTAGGAGGTTAGGATTAACATATATATACCACTATATAGAAAGTAGATAACCAACAAGGACCCACTGTATAGCACAGGGAACTATACTCAATATTTTGTAATAACCTATAAGGGAAAGGAATCTGAAAAAATATATACACATATATAACTGAATCACTGTGCTGTACACTTGAAATGAACACAACATTATAAATCGACTATACTTCAATAAAATAAAATTGATTATGGTGATGGACATACGACTTTCTGAAAATACTAAAAGCCACTGAATTGCACACTTTAAAAACTGGGTCACTGGTATGTCATGTCAATGATATCTCAACAAAGCATTTCAAAGAGAGAGAGAATGCTGCTAACAGAAAGAGAAGCAGAGACAGTAGATGGACAGAGTATTCAGATAGTGCCTGCGTCACTGACCCTAGAATTTTATTCCACATATTCAATCCTTGGGCTTCCCAAAACTTGATTTGTTGAGTCAGTAAAATCTCCAGGCCTCCTTTGCCATCCTTCCCTTTCCTTTTTTCTTGATTAATTTGAGTTGGCTTTCTGTGACTTGCCATAATAGGCCTCCTGTTATAAGGGGAGTGGGGGTTATATTTAGAGGGCAGTGAGGCTGTGTCCTCAGTCAGGGGACTCTGATCTTCATGTCAAATCGAAGATGATTGCTGGTCTCTATACATGATGGATGCTTGATAAATGTTTATTAAACTTAAATAAACATTTCCAAACTTAAATGACGGAGCTTTTCCCATGGGCACTTGAATCCAAAGATCCTCTTCTTTCAGCTCAAGTTTGTTTTCCTTGGTGCCATACGCCAAGTGATTTCCAAAACCCTATCTGGGAGATTTTTCTGGCATGCATAATTTCTCCTGAAAGAGAATTTAAACTTTGCCTTAAATTTAACTGAACAGTACTGATGTGCTGATCGGCCTGTTTTTGAGTGTTTCCACAATCTCTCGATGGGGGGCAGAGTTTTGAAAAAGAAAAAATTTTTCAAACCCAAGCAAATGTGATAATTGCAGGTCATAGGGAACAGCAGCCTGCATGGAGGCTGGCCACTGGGGCACCACTGACCCAAGACAGGGCAGGCCTTTGCATGCAAAGACTTACACATACCCACTCACATCCGTGTCTCTGTAAATAAAGATAATTTGTGTTGCCTGATATTCCTTTGCTATTTCTGGCCTATGGGGCCATTAAGAAAAAAAATCCTCGTGAATCTTCTACTACACTCATTCTAATATGTGACAAATATTTCTGCTTGTGCAGCACAATGGTTACGTTTGAATTCCTTATAGAACACTTGTATATCAGTGGTTCTCAAACTTGAGTGTGCATTATAATCACCTGGAGGTCTTGTTAAAACACAGGACACAGGGCCTTATTTCCAGAATTTCTGATTCAGTGGGTCTAGGGAAGCCCTGAGAATGTGCACTGTGCATTTGTAACAAGTGCCAGGGAATACAGATACTGCAGGCCTGGGCACCCCATGTGGAATGCCACCGAGTTAGGGTGTATGGTCACGTGCTTCATTTTTTAAAACTGATATTTAATTGTCTTATGGGTTATTTAATTTGGTTACATAAATTGTAATTTGACCCAGTGACCCGGACATGAAATTTTCATAGCTCATTTCTAATTCATGAAGCCCCAGTTTTAAAGTAAATAATCATTACTTTAGTTTTTAAATGTTCCATTATAAACATCAGTTCTTGTCCTGTTCTATGGTTGCCCTTTCCTCAACGGTTCAATCCCAATGTCATCATAATCCTTCTGGGACCATTGGAAATGTAAATTCCCAACTGAATGGGGTCTGGCAGAGAAAACAGAGGAGGTGTGTGGAGTGGCTGGATTCTAAACTATTAACTGCGCAGCTATCTAAAAATAAGTCCTCTAAGCCAACAAGACTGGCTGAGAGATGAAAATGAGATGATTAAGAACATTTTGCAGAATTGCCTCTGAGGTACAGAAGTCTTCATGTGACATTTCCTTTTCTCCCTCCACTGGGAGAAGTGCAATGTGCTGAAATGCCTAAATACCAAACTTTGTGTGACTTCAAATAAAATTATGAGAAAGGGCAAGTCAGCACAGGGGACACAAGTAATTTCAGGGCTCAGCTTTAAAATGTTTGTGCTAAGATTATTAAGTCCTCCAAAAAAGCAGTGTTCTGTCCTCCAAAAAAGCAGTGTTCTGTGCATGTGTGGTATGTAGGAACTCATAAGACATTCTTACATGCATGAATCTGTGTCTTTTATTAGACTGGGTCTTGCAAAAACTTTAATGTAATCTGTACAGAGAATTGCACATCGAAGTGTACAGCTTGAATTTTTACAATTTGCACACACCTATGTAATCAGTATCCAGACAAAGGAAGAATTCATTACCATCTTCCTAGGATCCTCCCCATGTTCCCTCAAGCTACACTCTCCCCTCTAGGTAACCACTATCTAGTATTCTGACAGCATATAGATTTGCCCTTTATTTCCCCTTTTATGTGAATGGAATCACTCAGGGTATATTTTTTATGTCTGGCTTCTTTCATGTTTCTGAGAATAATCAAGCCCTCACACATGGTAAAACTTTAATTAACGTTGTGATTGGAAAAGTAATACACATGGTAAAGTCAAAAAACAAAATTTAAACAATGCCAAAAGATATAGAATAAAAATAAGTAGGTATGTGTGAGGTTTAGTGGTAGATGGTTCATTCTCGTTGGTGTGCAGTATTCCATTGTGGGGATGTACCTCAACATATTTATCCTTTCTACTACTAATGGGCATTTGGATAATTTCCAGTTTGGGACTATTTTGAATAGAACTATGGACTTTTCAGTATACTTCTCCTGATAGACATGTGTATTACTTTTGTTGGGTTTTGAGAAAGGAATGCTAGGTCATAGATTATGTGTATGTTCAGCTTTAGTACATACTGGCAAATCCTAATAGTTTCTAAAGGGGTTTTCCCAATGTATATTTGCACCAGGAGTATATAAACGTTCCAGTTCCTCCACATCCTCAGAAACACTTGAAAAATTATCATCTTGCTTTATAGCCATTCTGTTGTTGTGTAGAATTATCCCATTGTGGGTTTAAATTTACATTTCACGATGACTAATGAAGATGAACACCTTTTCATTTGTTTTTTGGCCATTTGGACATCTATCTTCTTTGGTGAAGTATATAAGTCTTTTGCCCATTTCTTTTTTTTTTTTTTTTTTTTGCGGTATGCGGGCCTCTCACTGTTGTGGCCTCTCCCGTTGCGGAGCACAGGCTCCGGACGCGCAGGCTCAGCGGCCATGGCTCACGGGCTTAGTTGCTCCACGGCATGTGGGATCTTCCCGGACCAGGGCACGAACCCGTGTCTCCTGCATCTGCAGGCGGATTCTCAACCACTGCGCCACCAGGGAAGCCCTGCCCATTTCTTATTGATTAATAGAATTCTTTATATAGTCAGGGTATGATTCCTTTGTCAGATATGTGTATTGTGAATATCATCTCCTACTATGTGTTTCTTTTTCACTCTTTCTGGTGCTTTTTTAATCATTTTTTTTCCTTTATGATTATCACTTTGGGTGACCTGTTTTAGAAGGCTTCTTGTCTATTTCAAGTTCACAAAGATTTTCTCCTCTATTTTCTTCCAAGGTTATTGTTTTATCTCTCATGTTAAAATTTGCAACCTATCTGGAATTAATTTTGATCTATGGTATGAAGTAGAAGTCAAAGTTGTTTTTTTTCTGAACGGATGTCTAGCACCATTCATCAAGAAGACCATCTTTCCTCATCTGCGTCTTTTAGAAACCTGAAAGCCTTCTGTTGCATAATCTTCCAATTTTTTTATTCAAGGTGGCTCTTGGATATTTTCTTTTCTTCTTTATTTTCACAAGCACAATTCTTGACTTTGGCCCTTTTACCTGAGGCCTTTGCCACAAACATCCTAACTGGCATCTCTGTTCCCATAACCCGGTCACTCTAGTGGCTATTCTCCTCATGTTATTCTCATTAATTCTAGGTTAATTATCCTAAGCAACATTTGCATCACATTAAATTAATTAAAAGGTGTATTAATTTTCTGTGGCTGTTATAACGAATTGCCACCAATTAGTGGCTTAAGACAACAGAAATTTATTCTTTCACATTTCTGGAGGCCAGAGGTCTGAAATCAGTATCAGTGGATAAAATCAAGGTGTCACCAGGGCCACACTCCTTGTGGAGGTTCTGGGGGAGAATCTGTCCCTTGTGTCTTCCAGCTCCTGGTGGTTACTGGCCTTCTGTGGCTTGTGGCTGCATCACTGCGATCTTCTAGTGCAGCAGCTTCCCATCTCTCTGTGCTCTGTGTTCACATCACCTCTTTTGTGTGTGTGCTCAAATCTCCTTCTGACTCCCTCTTAAAAGGTAACATGTGGTTACATTCAGGTCCTCCCTTCACTCCGCCCACCTCCACATAAACCTCCCATCTCAGTCTTAGTGTGAATCAGGATCACCTGGGGGAACTTGGGGACACTACAAAGGCCCTATTCACCAAGACGGGGCCTCTGCATTTTCTATTAGCTTTCCATGAGATTCTGATGCACACTAAAGTTGGAGACTCACTGAGAAGGACCCATTTCTGTATGATACTGTCAGGATATTGACAGTACCTGTTACAGGGGTGTGCCAACAGGCTGGGGAAGAGGTTCTCAAACTTGAGTGAGCATTGGAATCACCTGGGGACTTCGTCAAAATTCAGATTCCTGGCTTTACTACTTGAAATTCTTATTCTCCGGGTCTGGGGTGAGGGCTCGGAAACTGGCATTTCATTCTGAGGCAGATATGGTCCATGATTTCCAGGGGAGTTGTTTTGGAAGGGATTAACACTTTGACACTTGAACTGGGATTTGAGGGCAGAACAATACTTAAATGAGGGAGAGGGAGAGAGAGAAGAAGAGGCAGAAGAGAGGAGGGTGGGTATAGGGCCTTCATGGTGTGAGAAAAAGCAGAGGAGAAGGAATCTAACCACCATTTTTTTGGGGGGTGGTGGTGGTAAAAAGAGTATTCAGTTTGGCTGGTTCCCAGGGTGATAGCGAGAGGCAGGTCAGTACAGGTACAGCAGGCTTCAGCCTCCCCAGTCAGGGCCCCTTGGCATATGAACTTCTCGGTACAGATCAGAGCTGTGCTGGTGTAGTATCACTTTAGATGTGCATTCTGAACCGCTCTGACGCCAGCAGACACCCAAGTCTTCCTATCTGCCTGGTCATGAAAGCCCTGTGTCCTTATCAACCTCAGCCACCCTGAGGGGTTTCAGAACTTTTGTCCTACCTCTGAGCTGGTTCAAATTTCCTTCTGTCCCTCACATGAGTACTACGTCATCAGTGCTTCTTAAAACATGCCGAAGCAAGAAAACAATGAGTTCCATTTGGTTGCCTACTCCTTCCCACAACCTTCCTGGACCGTTCAATGTCTGCTTCGTTTCTCCTACGTACACTTCCAGGCTGCTCCGCGAGACAGCTTTTTTAGTTGTTCTGATGCAGAGTTTGGTCAAAGCAGACTGTAGCCCAGAAGGCACTCGGCTTAAATTCCAGGCCGAGGAGTGGTAGCTGGAAAGTGGTTATTTATATATTCCTCAGCTTGGAATAGTAAAACATTTTAAAAGGTATGGTGTTTAATCATGTCTGAGCCTGAGGAATGCGGGGCTCCTGTGAGGAATTCTGCTTCATGAAGATAAAAATAAAGAAATCGGGAGCTTCTCCTGTCAAGCTTTCCAAAATGCTCTTGAATCTCTCACCTCTCTGGACCACTTTGTTTTCTTATAGTCTAATTTGAGTTATGAAATATTGTGCTTAAGACCACGTTCATTGTACCCAGACTTTGAGTATTCAGCCTCTGAATCCTCTCACCATTTCATGCAGGTCTCCCTTCTGTGTTTCTTATGCAAAGAGAATAAATGCCTATTTACTCCTCAAAGTGAATTGCTCAGTCATATTTTGTGTCAGCTAATTACCATTTCCAAATACTCCGGGTTTCCTTTTCATTTACCACAGTCAGTCTTTAAGAGCTTTTTTGATTCTCATGTTAAGGGGATAAAATCCAGCAACAAAAGGTGCTGAAAAGTAAGAAGGGCAAATTCTCTTTCCAGGAGACCAAGCTTATCATTTCTGTCACATTCTTAGCCTCTCCTTACCCAGTGTCTGAGAATTTGAGACTTGAACCTGATCTTCTCAAATTGCAATGCAATATATGGCAATTACATCATCTGAGGATCTTTCGAAGAGGGAACAACTGTTTTTAAACATGGACAACCCCTACCTTAAAAATTAGTACTTTTTAGTATGCAAACTTTGGAATCAAATTTCAAGGCACTGTGGGTCCAGGTACCATGTCAAACAGGTTTAACCTCAGACAAGCAGGATTGCAAAAGTCACTCTGAAAGGTTACACACTAAATGACAGGCCTCCCCACTTGAGCTAGGTCTGACATGCAGAGTCAATGGAAGAAAAGATTATCATTGTCATGGTCATAATTCACACTGTCTCATTTCTTTTCCCAATGCAATGAAGTTTCTAATTCTTTGTAAGTGAAACATTGCCTCCATAGAAACTAAGGAAAAGTGGTATTGTCAATTATTCAGTTAATTTGCTTCTTATAGAAACAAATAATTTTTACTTTTGGACTGGCTGTAAATGTTACTGACTCCTCCCCCGATTTCTTCATGCTTTTATGGCATATCATATTCAACTCTATTTTGGGTTCACAATTCTCAGCCAAACATCCATTGTGGGAAAAGGAGAGACACAATATGGAGGAATCATAAAAGAAGAATGATATTCAAGGCCCAGAAATAATTCTTTTGCTATATTCAGAATTAGTCAAAGTTTCATTAAAATGCAGTTTCCAGTTTTGGGCCACTGCACTTTATGGTAACTTGAAACACAAAAATAATTCAAGTGTTGGACAATTGAACTTATAAGTCTATGTCAGAGAAATTTTTAAAAATATACTAAATAGATGTGGAATATTAGAAAGAGCTGAAGCGTATTTAGAGATTTTTGAGTACAACTGCCACCACTTATTCCTACCACCACCACTTTGCATATAAGGAAATAGAAATACAACATGAATTCATCATGTCTGCTTGACTAAGTGGGGGGTCGAACTGGGACCAGAGCTCAGGTGCCCTGACTTCTGATCTAATGCAATTTCCACAAAGGCAAAAGAGGTGACTTGATGACAGAGGTCTCTGGATGAATTGACCTATATGACTATTCCTATTCCCTTAACTACTGCCTTGGTTTCTTTAGAGTAGGAGACATGGCTTTCCCTTCTGTCATTCTCCACTATGTGAATGATGTGATTTGAATTCCTGTTGAGTATGTATGTGCAAATCATTCTTGATGATTGTGGAGGGTGAAAAGATGAAATATTTTGTTCAACATCAAAAAGTACTTGACTTGGGGCTTCCCTGGTGGCGCAGTGGTTGAGAGTCCGCCTGCCGATGCAGGGGACGCGGGTTCGTGCCCCGGTCTGGGAGGATCCCGCGTGCCGCGGAGCGGCTGGGCCCGTGAGCCATGGCCGCTGGGCCTGTGCGTCCGGAGCCTGCGCTCCGCAACGGGAGAGGCCACAGCAGTGAGAGGCCCGCGTACCGCAAAAAAAAAAAAAAAAAAAAAAAAGTACTTGACTTATGCTATCTAATGTGGGTATAGAGTCCATATGCTCTACACTTGAAAAGAGAATAGAAAGTCATCTCTCCTGGCTTAGCTGGACATTCACTTCCTGAAGCAAATGCTCATATATGGTTTGAGATTGTCTCTAGATCCAGGAGGTTGCAAGTCTAGTCTTACTTCTGGCCCACCCTTCATTTCTCTCCAGACCCAAGCAAAGCTCTTACATGCACCCCTTTGGTCCTGTTATGGACTGAATTGTGTCTCCTCCAAATTCATATGTGGAAACCTTAACTACTACTGTGACTGTTTGGAGACAGGGCCTTTAAGAAGGTAATTAAGGTTAAATGAGGTCATAAGGGTAAGGAATTAATTAGATATGACTGGTGTCCTTATAAGAAGAGGAAGAAACACCAGAAATGTCTGTGCATGCAGAGAAGAGACCAAATGAAGACACAGAGAGAAGGCAGCATCAGAAAGAGAAGCCCCACCAGAAATCAAACCTAGTGATACCTTGATCTTGGACTTAGAGGCTACAGAATTGTGAGAAAATTAATTTCTGTTTAAGCCACCTAATCTGTGGTATTGTGTTAGTATCCCCAGTAAACTAATATAGATTTTGGTACGGTGAAGTGGAGTGCTGCTGTAACAAATACCTAAAAGTGTGGAAGCGGCTTTGGGACTGGGTAATGCGTAGAGGCTGGAAGAGTTTTGAGGTGCTTGCTAGAGGAAGCTGAGAATTGTTGTGAAGAGATTGTTGGCAGAAATATGGATGTTAGCAATTCTGGTGAGGGCTCAGAAAGAAAAGAAGAGAGTTGTACAGAAAGCTTCTATCATCTATGTTAGAGATACACACATATCATCATGAACAGAATGTTGGTAGAAATGTGAACATTAAAGGTGATTCTGGTGATGTCTCAGTGGAAGTGAGGTATATGTTATTGGTCACTGGAGGAAAGGCGATCCTTGTTATAAAGTGGCAAAGAACTTGGCTGAAGTGTGTTCTTGTGGAACTTGTGGAAGGTAGGAGTTGCCAGTGATGGAACTGGCTATTTAGCTGAGGAAACTTCTAAGCAAAGTTTTGAAGGTGTGGCCTGGTTCTCTTTACTGCTTATGGTAAAATGAGAGAGGAGAGAGATAAATTGAAGAGACTGTTAAGCAGAAAGAAACAAGAACTTGAAGATTTGGAACATTCTTAGCCTATTTATATTTCAAAAAATGAGAAAGCATGTGGCTAGACAATCACTCCATAAAGATAAGGCCCATGATCTTCGACACACCTGCTCAGTCTTGAAGCAGTTACAGAAGATGGACCATCTCCCTTCTGCTTCCCATAAGAATATGGGAGTAAAATCTCTGAGGGGGGAATGAAACAGGAGGGAAGGAGGCAGGGAACAGCCTCTGAAAGAATGACACAGTCTGAGGACATGACATAAACTGATTAGAACCAAATGGGTCCAAGATGGTGGACAAATTGACTTCCACTAGACCTTGAGCCTCAATATACACTCACTGTAACACATCAGCAAGCTAAATGACACACCCACAGGTGCCATGACAGATCCAAGACCCACCATAAGGATCAAAAAGTGGGCAGTGGCCCAGTTCCTGGAAATCCCCGCCCCTTCCTGAAATAGCTGGAATACTCCTCCCACTTATTAGCCTATGAAATTACCCACCCCTATAAAAATGGACATCCCCATACCCTGGGGCCTTTCTCACCTTCTGAGATGGCCCACACTCTGTCTGTGGAGTGTGTTTCTCTCTAAATAAATCCACTTCTTACCAAAAAAAAAAAAAAAAAAAAAGAGATGGCCCATGATCTTAATCAATTATCTCATCAAAAGCATGGAATAGAGATGGGATAATATCAGCAAAGGCACTGCCAGTTTGAACAAAAGGAGTCTGAGACAGGGTGAAGTGAAGGAAAGCTTTCAGATTTCCAGGGTTCTACAGGACAGGACAATAGAGCTATCCACCTGTGAACATGCTTTATCCCTCAAGAAAAGGGAAGAAGGACCCCAAAGGCAATTCAGAGATCAGCAGAGCTGCCACTCCTACCACAGGCTTAGAGCTTACACTTGGGGGGTGAGGAGGGGAGGTTGTTTCCTCCTTGGTTTCAAAGGGTGGGGCCACCTTCTCCCTTTCAGCAGAGCCAGGCTACCCCCTCCCAGTGTGGGGTATCACAAAGACCTCTGGGGTTGGGGCTGCCATCTAGGGCTGTGGGGTTGCTGCTGCTACCCCAGTGGGCCCAGAGGGCAGAGCACGGAACCAAAGAGGATTATCCTCATGCTTTAAGAGCTAATGGATTGTGCCTTGCTAAAGTTTTGGACTTGCTTGGGACCTGCAGCCCCTTTCTTCTGATTTTTCTCTTTTGGAATGAAAATGCTTGTCTTATGCCTGTCCATTGTATTTTGGGAGCACATAACTAGTCTGTTTTCACAGGGTCACAGTTGGAGAGGATTTTGCCTTAGTATGAATTATAACTCAAGTTTCACCTATACCTGATTTAGATGACATTTAGTGGCACTCAACTTGGAATTGATGCTGAAATGAGTTAAGACTTCTGGAGATGCTGAGATGGGGTGAATGCAGTTTGCATATGAGAAGAACACAGATTTTGGAGAGCTAGAGGGACAAGTGTTATAGACTGAATTGTGTTCCCCCCAAATTTGTATGTTGAAGCCCTAACCCCTAGTGTGATTGTATTTGGAGACAGGGCCTATAAGGAGGTATTAAAGGTTAAGCGATGTCATAAGGGAGGCTTTAACCAAAGAGAACTTGTGTCCTTATGAGAAGATGAGGAGACACCAGGGAGCTCTCTCTACACTCACACAGAGGAAAGGCCATGTGAGGACACAGTGAGAAGGTGGCCCTCTGCAAGGTGGGAAGAGAGGCCTCACCAGACACCAACTGTGATGGCACTTTGATCTTGGACGTTGGGCCTCCAGGACTGTGAGACAATAGATTTCTGTTGTTTAAGCCACCAAGTCTGTGGTATTTTGCTATGGTAGCATGAGCAGACTAACACAGATCCATTCTTTTGTCTCCTTCCTTTGTTCACTGCTACCCTCTATTCTTGACATCAATGACCCTCTCTTCAGGAAGAGATATGGGGATATATGTATATGTATAGCTGATTCACTTTGTTATAAAGCAGAAACTAACACACCATTGTAAAGCAATTATACTCCAATAAAGATGTTATACAACAACAAAAAATGACCCTCTCTTCACTCTTTCCAAACCACTTTCTACATATTCCCTTTGTTGGGGTCAGAACCTGCATTTTTTTTTGTCCCTAAACATCAGTGACTAACTATGTATAATTTATTTTTGCCCTCATGACTCATTCTTTAATTATGTCATATATTGTCAGTATCAGTATTGTGTACCTCAAATTTTTAAAAATTTACATTCAGTAAAATGGGCTTTGTGCATCAAATTTAAAAAATAAAGGGCTCCAAATACACAGAGAGGAATGCAATAAACAAATGAGCAAGAATTCAAGAGTTCACACCAACCACAACTTTGGATATTTACATGGCGTTTTCATAAGGGCACAATTCCCACTGTCTCAAATATGCAAGACATAGAAAATGAAAATAATGCTGGAGTTAATCACTGAAAAATTTAAATTAAATTAGGTGTCATTATGTTGAAGCCCAAAGAAAATTAAGTAATACCTAAAATGTTTTAAGTCAGAGGGACTGATCAGAGTTGCTTTTTAAAATGAAGAAATATGAATTACTTATAACTGGAAATTTTGGACCTATATATTTATATAGGAGCAAAGTACTCCATAACAATTTGTTGCCAGAGGTAGGATAATAAATGCCCAGCTTTTATGGAGTTTTATGGTTTAGTAGGTGTATTAGTTTTCTAGGGTAGCCATAACAGAGTACCATAGAATGGCTGGCTTAAACAACAGAAGGTTATTTTTTCACATTCTGGGAGCTAGAAGCCTGAAGTCAAGGTGTTGGCAGGGTTAATTTCTTCTGAGGCCATTCTCCTTGGCTTGTAGATGGTAATCTTCTCCCTCTATCTTTACAAGGTTTTCCCTTTGCATGTGTCTGTGTTATAATCTCCTCTTCTTTTAAGAACACCAGTTGGGCTTCCCTGGTGGCGCAGTGGTTGAGAGTCCACTTGCCGATGCAGGGGACACGGGTTCGTGCCCCGGTCCGGGAAGATCCCACATGCCGTGGAGCGGCTGGGCGCGTGAGCCATGGCCGCTGAGCGTGCGCGTCCGGAGCCTGTGCTCCGCAACGGGAGAGGCCACAACAGTGAGAGGCCCACATATCGCAAAAAAAAAAAAAAAAAAAAAAAAAAAAAAAAAAAAAAAAAAGAACACCAGTCATATTGGATTAAGGCCCACTTATATGACCTCATGTTACTGTAATTACCACTTTAAACACCAAATCTCCAAATACAGTCACATTTTGAGGTGGGGGAGAGGGGACACAATTCAGTCCATAACAGTAGGGATTTCTTCATCAACTTATTTCACCATCAAAATCACTCTCTGAAGTGAGTTAGAAGTTCCTCCATCAACAACAAGCAGAAGAACCAGGATTCAAACCAGGTCTGGGTCCTATAAACCCTGTTGATCACCATACCCCTAAACTTTAATTTATATTAAGGTAAATAATAATGTATTATATAATATATATAATATGATAAATTATATTATTAATTGGTTAAACATGTCCTATTTTGCTAGAATATGCAAGGGTAAACTATGGTTCAGCCCAATGATCATAAATTCCAAAGGAATTTTGTTGTAATCTGGGGATACTTGGGTACATGCATTTGGTTTTCCATCTTGTATATACATGATAAAGAGAGCGAAATGATGCTTGAGAATCTATGCCCTTTTAAGTCACTGGGATCACATCTAGCTTATTACTTCCTGAAAACATAAGGCAACTAATTTCCTAATTTGCTCTCAAGGAGACCCTTAAGCATAGAAGAGAAGAGAACCAAAGCTTTCTCTCTGGATCCGCTCTGGGATGGAGTCAGTGAGGTATTTTAGTGAACTGCAATAGTGCAACTTCTAAAAGAGATAACGTGTGCAGTGGAGAACTATATATACACACACACACATATATACGTATATGTATATATACACACAACATATATTATTGATACATATGTATGTGTACATACATCATTGTATATATGTGTGTGTATATATACGATATATACATATACACACATACATATATAGTATATGTATAGATATACTGTGTATAACTACATATATAATATATACATATATGAGATAATATATGTGTACATAAACATATGTGTATTATGTAAATTATATATTACATGTACACACAAATCATATATAATATTAATATATTACTATTCTATACCCATATTATTTATATATTAATACTTATGTAATATATTTAGATATTATATAATATTAATATAAACATAAGTTGGGGGCTGAGATGGTGCCTGGAGAATACACATATATACCAAACACACACACAAACACATAATTTATGTATAGTATATATGGTATGCAATATATAGTATTATATATTATGTATGTGTGTGTATCCTCCAGGCACCATCTCAGCCAACATATGTTTAAACAGTTTTAGTTAATGCTTTATTCTGCCTTCTTAGGCATTTAGCAGAGAGGAACTTACGCTATATGTACACACACACACACTCCCCATTCTCAGTATTACAAAAATTTCCTACTTTCTAACAATAGCTACATATAATAAGTATAGTAAAACATATTTTTACAACACTCCTAACCTAGAGGTGGGCATTATGAATGCTGTGGGAAATTAAAGATGATTCTCCAACAGGTTGAAAATTGCCCACAAAAACTGTCACAAAACCTCGGGATTCGTAAGACATGGGATTTGCACAACACTCAGGATTTATAAGACATTTGTTAGCTTGTGTAGAAAACATCAGGTTGGACATCGTCATTTCCCTTATTTTTGCAGATGATGTTCACAGGGGAAGCCAAGTATGGAAAACCCCGAGCAAACATTTAGGGTAAGACTGAGTACAACATAATGCAGATACTGGGTATAGAGAAGGTATGACCACAAAGTAACTTTCTAAACAAGTGTTTTCATCCTCATCACACCCCCTGCCAAAGGTCAGGCAGCATGATGTGACCAGCAATAACAAACTGTAGCCCTTGGCTTTCGCGCTGGCCCCTATTTCCTTCCTGTGACGTTGAACAGTCTACTGAAGACTACATATGGGAGAGTTAGCAAAAACCTTTAGTCTGTATTTTCTAGCCCTTGATTTTTGTACAATTAGACTTCCCTAGAATATATGTATTTCTGACTAAAAACAGATCAAAGGAACATACTGCTGTATCATCTTGTTCATGCACACAGTGTATTGGAGCCTTATTTGCCTTTGGACCCCTGCCACTGCCCCCCGCCTCCCCCCCAAAAAAGACCTACAGAAGAATGCTCTGCCTCAGTCAGCAGAGGGCTTTTTCAAGAGTGGGTGGGCTATCTCCATTAGAATGACCTGATTCCATACAGCTGTCTTTATCGGTAGGGGTGCATTATCACAGTTTGGTATTCATTAGTATAACTGGGTATAGAACACTTTCATGGGAAAACAGAGGTAGAAGAAAATGTGCTTTCTTCTTAGAGCAGAAATCAGAATCATTAGACTATGCTTACCAGATTAGATTAAAAGTTACACCCTCGTCTTTCTTCCCCAAAGCTTCCTGTAATTCCTCATGGCCCTTGTCTGTCCATGAGTATCTACTGCGATGAACACCATAACAGGTAAAGCTAATGGACTGAGCCACACAACTAACTCCATTAGTGGGTTAGAACTCACTGAGATAATTCAAAATTAGACAGATGACAATTTCCCATTGGAAATGGGATGTCCGTATGAAAGACGAGAACAAAGAACAAGTAACATTTCTAATTTGGGTCTGACGACGTAGATGAGGTAAATGGCAAACAAGACCAGCCCTTCTTCTCTGATGAAAATCATGCATCCCCATTATAAAGGCAGAAGAAATGAGCCCAAATGCAGTATCATTATTCAGTTCACTAATCCTAACCTCAGTTTAGTTAGACTCTGCTGTATTATTGAAGAGGGTTATTTTCCTTAGCTAAATTAAAATCATTTTTTTTGCCATTAGCTGGATCTTAACTACTCCCCACCAGCAGACACCTATGGCTAGTCAGAATGAAGATCCTTTTTTGATGACTAGAATTGGAAACTCTGTATAGGAGGTAAAATCATGTTCCAGAATCTGCTTATAAGTCAAAATCTTGAGACTCTATTGAAGTGATGGTTTCCTTTTACCAGAAACACGCACGTGCTTCCATGTTGGGGATCCATGGGTTCCTAGAAGCGATTTCACGGTCCTTCACTGACTAGATGAATAACCCTGATGTCGAACGTGTCCTTGACTCCCCTCCTTCCCCTGCATCTCTGGCAAACCTGTCGCTTCACAGCCGTCCTCACCTTCCGCTTGGCTCTTGGTGCAGCCTCCTCACTGATCCTCTGTCCTGGGTAAGTCTGATCGCTCTCATCCTCTCTGCAGCCAGAGTCAACTAGCGAACACACACACCTAAGCCCATTGTGCCTCTGCTTCCATCCCTTGCAGGGTTTTCCTCCAGTCACAGAAAAAAGCCCAGATGTCCCCACAGTCTGAGCCTTATCTCTGCTTCTCCGTCCTTACCTTTCATCACATCCTGACTGATACCTAATGCCCCAGAAGTTCCAGACTTGTGCAATTTCCTGCCCATATTTTTTGAGTCCATGCCGTTATTTTTAGCAGTCACATCAGCCTGAAACCCATATACTCTCCTCACTCCCTTTCCTTATTTGGTTAATTTCCTTTGCACCTGAATGGCTCAACTCAAGTTGCCTTTTCCACCAGCAACATGTCCTGCCATCCTCACTCCTATTTCTGGCTCATTTAGGTGCCTTGCTCTGGCTGTCCATCATGCCTTGGATAAATCCGTATTGCTTATCACACTGCATTGTAATCATCTGCTTAGGTGTCTGTCTTTTCCACTAGACTGACTGTAAGCTTCTTGAGGGTAGGGGCTTGTATCTTATTCTTTCTTGTATCCCCAGGTCTTAATAATGGGCTTATAGAGAGTAGGCATTTGATAAGCATTTGATTGTTAAAAGGATAAAAAATGAATAAAGAAAAGATGCTTAATAAATAATCACTGACTTTTTGACTCATTGTGCTGCCCTTTTTGGCGTAAACAGTAGCTATTCTTGTGCATCTTCAGGATATAAGAGGGAACATATACAGAAGTGTATGAAATATGTGAAAGAACTTAGTTGAGTGCTTGGCATTTCGTAGTGCTCAATGCTAATTCTTTTTCCCTCTCTACTAAATTATATAATTAAATATAAATTGATTTAAAATTTTAATAAATTCTTATATAATATAAATCTATATCATTTTATATTTAAAGCATATTATAATTTACAAATTTATTTTTATTAAATCACATCTCAAAAGTAGAACCAAAAATTAAGGAAAAATGTTTTATTGTAGTTAATCAGAAGCTGTTTACTGTATATTACATCCACATGCCAACAACCACGCTAAGCGCTGGAGGTACTTCGAAGGGCAAGATTCGGTGGCTTCATACCTTCAGGGAGCTTACAATCACGTGGACCTCGCAGGAACCAAGCCTGCATCCATGCTTTCTCAGGAACCCTGGAGCTTCCCAGTAAAACTGTCTGTATATGTTTCTAGATCCAAGTTAACTGTTACTTCATCCTTCCTTTTTTTGAATCCAGAAGGAAGTCATTATTTCTATTAAATGGTAGATGCCAGGGACAGAGATGGCCTATAATTTTAGATCTTATTTAAGGATGACTCCTAAGGCACATTCCACATGCCATCGTTCAGAGGTGGATTATTCAATCTCAGCCTGATCTGAGACTTCGCCTCTGGGGTATACCCACAAGAAAGGAAAAGGTGAAATTCCTCTGACTTCTGGGTACTAGTCTACTCAAAGGTTACGTAGGGAAGAGGCTGCACAGTTGTAGTCACATGGGGATGGAGATTTGGAACTATGAACTGCGAGGAGGATGTGGATGCTGGGAATTTGATCGTGAATTCCAGCTAGCTCTACTTAGATAAGTAGGCACCAACTCCCTCAGGAGATTGTCTGGAGGGCTTTACTAACTTACAGCTGTTGGAATATTAGAGAAATTCTCAAAAGACACAAAATAGACATTGGGAGCCAATTCTGCTCTTTGGGGTCTGCCTTCCTCACTCGTAGGCCCTGGGGACTGGCTTTTAGTGCACTGAGCTTTTACTCAATCACTTTTTGGTGCCTTGGGAAAATATGTCCCACATGAAATAAGATTTGTATCTGTTTTAATGTCATACAGAGTGAAGTAAGTCAGAAAGAGAAAAACAAATACCATATGCTAACACATATATATGGAACCCCCCAAAAAAATGGATTTGAAGAACTGAGGGGCAGGACAGGAATTAATGTTAATATCATATGTACATATGAATGAATTTAATGATATAGCAGCACAAAAGCAAGTTCAAGATGTTTTAGAGATTTGCTTAGCCAGTGGCTCAGTTTTGTCCCCACTCTCTCGCCCTCAGCCCCAGGGGACAAATGGTAATGTTTGGAGACATTTTTGGTTGTACAACTGGGGCAGCAGTGCCTCTCATGTCTAATAGGTAGAGGCCAGGGATGCTGCTAAACATCCTATAATAATGTACTAGAAAACCTCCCTCAATACAGAGTTATCAGGCCCCAAATATCAATCGTGTGGAGGTTGAGAAACTCTGGGTTAGGCCTTGGATAGTAAAATAAGGAATGGTGCATCCTCCATTCTAGTTATCTTGCTACATATTTCTATTTCATCATGCTCCCCCAAATATGTTTTAAACACAAAAATTTAAGTGAGGTCTCCATCTTCATGGATCTTGTAGAATTCATTTAGTGAGACCATGTAGATACCTAGAAATGTTAAATAACAATACAATGGAACCATAAACAAAAATAAAGCAGAGCATTAATGGCCAAAGAAATGATATGAGCAGTTTTGTTATGAGTTAAGAAATGGAAGATGTCACAGTAAAAATAGGAATTCCCACTAAGATGATAGACTGTGGGGCTGGAGTGACACGACTTTGATGTCTTGCCTCCATTAACACAAATATTAATTATGATAATACCCACAGATGTTATTATAACATTCACTGTATAATATTAACATGATAGTAACTTGATCTCATATTCTCTTTCAGAGATTGATGATTACTATGACTCGTATTTTTTTTTTTTTTTTTTTTTTTTTTGTGGTACGCGGGCCTCTCACTGTTGTGGCCTCTCCCGTTGTGGAGCACAGGCTCCGGATGCGCAGGCCCAGCGGCCATGGCTCACGGGCCCAGCCGCTCCGCGGCATGTGGGATCTTCCCAGACCGGGGCACGAACCCATGTCCCCTGCATCGGCAGGCAGATTCTCAACCACTGCGCCACCAGGGAAGCCCCATGACTCGTATGTTTTAAAGCACTTCTGCTTAAGGCTGGGCAGTGTGGATCACTATCTCCATTTTACAGGCAAGGAAATGAGTCAGCCAGGAAAGTTCACTTACTGACAACTGAAATGGCCACTATCTTTTCCCATTAAAACAGGTCACATTGTGCAAGGTCTGTAGGACATTTACTAAGGCTGAATCCTATGAAACTGCAGATATATGACACATTTGTTACACACAAAAAGGGCAGTTTCATAGATCTAACTCAAACGATCAGTGAAGCAAACTGTCCTTTCTACTTTATGTAGTGTAAGGTGTTTGGGGCCATCAATATATTTATCTAGAATAGGCATACGTGGTTCCCTCTCCATTGTAGAATAGATTTATTTTGCAATTCCAGGAAGGAAGTCCAGTCTCCCATGCTTGGAAGAATCGTGAGGGTCCCCAGCCTCTCAGGCAGCAGCCCTGAGAATCTTCCCTGCAGGCACAGCCCTTCCCAGTGGTTGAGCAACTCCTGACCCAGATAGGGAGATTATCAGTCAGCTCAGTATCTCCACGGGTGCAGTTCAGAATTAGTCTGGTTTCCCTGAGCCCACAGTCCATGTGTCGGGGATGAGCCCTGGACATCCCATAGCCATCACTCGGTAATCCACCTCCTTGACCCAAGCTGTGTTCCAGTCTATACAGCTCAGCATCTTCTGCCTTGGTTTCCTGAGTTACACTCTATTTTCCTTCTTGAGGTTTAGTTGTGCTGTGAATCTAAGGCAGCTTGGTACCTGATGAGCTTTTCATTCTTTCATCCTTTGATAGACTGGGCCTGTCCTGGATATTCCAGCCACTGGCTGGTATCCTGCTTCAAAATGGATAGGCCATCTAGACACAAGGCACTGCCACCTCCATCTTTGTCCAACTCCCCAGGTGTCACTAGCTCTGATGATGTCAGAGTCTGACATTCCCCTTTGGACACTGACATCACCTAGATGGCCCCACCCCTTTGTGGCTTTCTCCCAAGACTCAGCATGACTCACAGTATGGGTTCCCTCCCATGGCAGAAATGTGATATCTTTCTAGGTGCCCTTTTGGGTCACTCTCAGATGGGGCAATGACCACCAACAGTTGGCTTTGTGTACCCCTTTTCCATTTACATGTTGAGACAGAGTGTCATTTTGTGATGGTGATTAAGACATCAGACAGAAGGGGCACAGAAGGGGGCTGGGAGAAAACCAAACACTAGCCAGTAAGAGCAATGTGGGGAGAGGGGATTACAGAACAGATGAGGGCAAAGGAAGGGAAGCTTGTCAGGGCTCTTGCTGTAACCCTGGGGCAATCTCAGGTGTGGTTAGTCCGGGTGTGTGGTGGGGAGAAACTGTGAACGTTGGCCTGCAACAGCAGCCCTTATCTTTTTTGTGTGTGAGATTAAACTGGAGAGAAGTGGAAAATGTCTTAGCTACCCTATTGCGCTACAAACCATTTCGCCCCCACAATCATCTAGGAAGAAGCACAAAGGGTAAGGTGATTTTGGAATTGGGATTTGTTGTTCAGTTCAGAAATGCTTTCTACAAAATAACAATTTCCTTTTTCCCCCTTCAGATAACAGGAATGATAGAATCATTTCAGGTTGTTTCTTCTCTTTTTTTTTTTTTGCTATAAATATTACAAAGTAATAAATAAACAATAACTTATATAACGTTAATAAAGAGAAAAGAACATACTAGGAGCTTTTACTGGGCAACCACTAAGTGTTTCTTCTTCTCCTGATTTTGATTTTGAGAAGGGGCACAAGATCTTGGAAGAACATTGACATAGGTTTCGCATGCCTGTTAAAATATGAGTCATATTAAACATTTTAAGTCTGTTTGAGCAAAAGTTGATTCTATTGGGCTATGCCAAACTGGAAGCAGTTAGGAGCTCTACCAACAGAAGCTTGGGAAGGCACTTTTCCAGAGAAAAGGCCGAAACAAAGCAAGGAAAATATTGATTGGCTGTAGCTTAAAGCCTAGTTGGCTGTTTGAGATTGGTTGTCCTTAGGTGTGGATTTCCTAACCTTGAGGCATTATAGGCTTAGATTTTGGTTTGCTTAAGTTGGCCACCAAGGCATTAGAGTCCCCCCACCCAGTCTAATGGCCTCCTTGTTTAATTAATTTAACTTGACCCAGGTCCATACTTTGTCATTAACTAGCAGCTCATCACTCCTGGTGACCTCAATTTGCTCATTAAGAGAATGTGTGGTTAGACAGATAATCCTGAGGGCTGATTCTACTGTTCCCATTCAGTGAGTGTGGGGTGGCACTGTACCCTGAACTCCTCTAGCATGCATTCATAATACACCCTACTCCACTGTGCAGCTATCAACACACACACATTTTATGGGACAGATCTAGATAGAAGGCTGAATTCATGTGTTAGATTTTTTAAAGAATTATTTTTAAATTTTGAAAATGTTCAAACATATTGAACAAAACAGATATTAACATAGCAAAATTCCAGGTACTTATCACTCCAGATGAACAATTATTAACATTTTGTAATAGTTATTTCAGATTTTTAAAAATTAGAAATTATCATAGCTTTTCACCCCTCTTTAGAGGTAAAACCACTACCTTGAGGTTGGTGAGTATTAATTCTGCCCATATTATAATGCACTAACTCCCTGAAGATGTATCCATTAGCAAAATAGAGTGTTGTTTCTTGCATTTAAAAAATTTACATAAATAATGTCAAACTGTTTATATCAGTCTGCATCTTGTTTCTTGCTTTTAAATTGATGATTTTGAGACTCATGCATACGGATACTCCAGGATCCATGATGTAGTTCTAATTTATTCACTTCAACTGTCATATAGAATTTCATAGTATAGATATCCTATAACTTATTTATTCACCTGTTTGATGGCCATGTAGGCTATTTCCGTTTTTAAATTATGACAAATGATGCTGTTATGAACATTTCGTGCATGTCTCCTTGTGCACCTCTGAAAGAATTCCCCTAAAGCATATACTCAGGGGTGAAATTTCTAGGGTAAAGTGAAGGCAAAGCTTCAACTTCATGGTGCATTGCCAAATTTTTCTTCAAATCAGGTGTACCAAATAATCCTCTCAGCAAGACTTGCCGACTTCTCTCCAAATTCTTGTTAAACTTGGTACTATCAAACTTGGAAATCGCTCCCAATCTTATAGGTAGGACATGTTATCCCATTGTTGTTGTAATGTGCATTTGCATATTCTTTTTTTGTTGTTGTCCATTTAGACTTCTTTTCCTGGGAATTATATGCTCCTATTTGTATCAATCAGAATCCCAGCAGAAAACAGATGGCACGCTGAAATTAGAATTGAAGGGGATTGTTTAGAAAGTTGAGGGCAAGGGGTTTTTTTATGGTTAAGGAATTTCTTTACTAGTTGTAGTTTGCTGTAAAGGTTTTTATTTTTTATTTGTTGAGAGACAATGACAGTCTGTTCCAAAGGAAGAACCGTGATTTTAAAGGTCTCCTTTTTTTCCCTTTCTACTTTATTCCTGGTAGTGGGATTGTGCAAATGGTTCTGGGGCAGCAGGAATGTTTACTTTGAATTTCCCCCCCAAAAAAGTGTACCATCAGTTGCGCATCCAAGAAAGATCCCCTATTCCTTCTATCTTCATTTGCAAAATATGCTGCTCATTTTTTTTTTTTTCTTTGCGGTACGCGGGCCTCTCACTGCTGTGGCCTCTCCCTTTGCGGAGCACAGGCTCCGAACGCGCAGGCTCAGCAGCCATGGCTCATGAGCCCAGCCATTCCATGGCATGTGGGATCTTCCCGGACTGGGGCACGAACCCACGTCCCCTGAATCGGCAGGCGGACTCTCAACCACTGCGCCACCAGGGAAGCCCGCTGCTCATCTTTTGATGGGGGCAATTTTGCCATTCTGTCTCATATAGAGTATTTCTATTCCTTTGTTTGAAATTATGTATCTCTTCCTTCTACTTTTCCTCCTTCCTTCTTTTCCTCTTTGAAGTCAGTCAGACTTGGGTTCAAATTCCAGCTCTGTCATTTACATAACCTCTGCAAGCTACAATCAAGCTACAGTAGCTTCCTTATCTGTTGGGGAGTAACAATACCTACCATGAACATACATATACCTATGCACAGACATACATACAGACACATGATTAACAAACATATGCAAACTGGAAACTGGGAGGAAGTTCATAAAAATCTTTAAGAGGAGATGATGGTGAATCAAATGCTAATGAGTAGGTATCTCCCAGGCAAACAGGGGTTCTCCAAGCAGGGAGAGCTGTATGAGCAAAGCAGTAAGAGTAAAGTAACTCATCCTATTTAGAAGCAAGCAACCTGGTACATAAGGTGCAAGCCAGAAGGATGGGTGGAAAAATGTAAGGTAGGAAAGAGGGGGAGGGTAGAGGCCTTTAAATGCTATTCTATGGAAAATGCATTTTGAATAAAGTCCTGTACACATAAAAAGCTATTGAAGGGTTCAAAGCAGAAGAGTAATGTAATCTGATTTGCATTTTGGAAAAAAAAATTATTCTGGCATCATTTGGCAAACTAGAAGGGTTTGCGTAGTGTTTAAGAATCTGTGCTCTGTTGGCTGACAAATGGGTTGGATTCTTTGGTCTCCCCACTTATTAGTTTTGTCAACTTGGGCAATTTATTTAACCACACGAAGCCTTAATACCCTTCTGTAAAATGGAAATAATTATATGCTTATCTCATAGAGTTGTTGGAGGATTAAATGACATAATTCACACAAAGCACTTGTGTAGTGCCTGGCATCTAGTAAGCAAAGTCAGGTGGTGGAAACTCAGGGATCTTCCTGAGTTTGTAAGTCTTTGGAACCATCTTATTCTAGCCCAGAAGACAGCTTACTCTTTTGAATTGCCCCAGCCCTCTGGATCAGTCAACGCTACTCTGGATTGGCTGTGGGGCTGAATTAATGCTAGTAAAAGATGGGAAAGGAAAACACAAACTAAAACAGAAATAAAAGACAACATCAGCTGATAAAGAATTTGTGACCTTTTTGTGTGATGAAACAGAATGTGCATAAAAAAAATTTCAGAATATTAAAATGCAAAGATGCCAAGTAGACATAATGCTAAGTGGATGGACATCAAGAAAATGAATACCGTTAATCTGACCTCTCTCTGGGAACCACTGCCGAATGAGTCAGTCATGGCCATTGTGTAATTCATTTTTATGACTTGCATTCAAGGAAAATGTTCAGTGCAGGCCTAAATATTCCATCTTGAATATCTAAATTCAAAACTAGTGTATGACATGCCTGCCTGGGCCTTCCTGCAAGATGGGAATCCTAGAGAAAAGATGGATGTAGAAGAATGGAAATGGTGTCATTGGAAACATTCCTCTTCCTGGCACTTCTTCTCCAATTTGGTATTCACTCCATTCCAACAGATGTTAACATTGTTCACAGTTCCTTGGGCGATTTATAGGCATTTCCACTACAAAGCTCAGTTAGCTTGGATGGTATTGGAAATCTTTTCTGAAGAATACAATTTTAAGATAATAGGCAAATTATTTCTGATGGTTCTAGGAGAGAAGAATGGATGCTCCTGAAGAAATTGATGTAAATCTGTATTTCTGCACATCACAGATGGTCGATCTCTTGTCAGGACAGGAACTTCAGTGATGCTCTCAGACTTCAGCTAATATCTGTGTGTGTCTCCTTGGCAACTGGAACCTCTTTGACCATGGCCCTCAGACAGGATGATTTGCTAATTGGTTTGGGCTGCCATGAGGATGTGCTTCTTTGTGGCTTTGTGGAAGACTATTTTTGTTTTTTATTATTTTATTTTTCAAAATGAAGTTACATATATCAAGGGAAAGAGAGAGCATGCATATATGAGTGTGCTTACACAGAGGGACAAACCCCTAACAGGGTGCCCCTCACCATGCACAACTTGTACACCACTTGAACAGTTGAGCAAGGTCTGTGACCTTGGAAAAGTCCCTTTGCCTCTGTAGCTTCAGATCCTCATGCCTAGAAAGAGGGTTGGGTTAGTAGATCCCTAAATCCCCTTCCAGGGTTTTCAAATACTATGAATATATATTACTTACTACTGCTTACAGATGCTTAAAATCAAACAGAATTCTACATTTATTTTCTAAGAAACGTAGTATTTATCAGCTTCACAAAAAGAAAGTAAGGAATGAGAAAACAAGAACAGCAACTCTACTGAAATATCAGATTTTTTTGTGTTAAGAATGAATGGGATCTTGTATGGAATATATGTCCTTGTAGGAAAATTAGAGAAACAGTGATTCTTACAGGATGGGAAATGGATGAGTGGGGTTGAAGTGAGGGCATACCATGCCTGAACTTTAAATCTGGCCCACTGCCTGTTTTAAGCAGAGAAATCATGGACTAAGTTCTGTGTTTTAGAGAATTTCTTCTAGTTCAACGAAGAGGGTTGATTTGATAGGAAAGGCAGACCAGTTTGAAAGGGATTCTGGGAGTCAGGAGAAAAAAATGGTAAGAGCTTGGACCTGGGCAGCTGCCACTCTGACTTACCACTGAAATTTTATTGAAACACGGCCAAGCTCATTCATTTAGATTTTTGTCTATAGCAGGAGAGTTCAGTAGTTGCCATAGAGACTGTATCACCCATGAAGCCTAGAATGTTTATTCTCTCGCCCTTTACAGAAAAGTTTCCCAACCCTTGCTATAGGAAATCAAACTGGCTTGTCTTAATTAGTATTCACGGAGCTCTGTTCTTTATGTAAGTGTTCTACTTGCGGAAGAGTTTGGAAAGCTCCCTCCAACTGGAGGACTCAGCAAGGACGGTGTCCTGACACTACTTTTCATGGGTGTGGCCAAGAGATCTTCAAATCTGACTCACATTGACATTTCAGGGGGCCCCGGAGTGTTTTGCTTTTTTTTTTTTTTTGCGGTATGCGGGACTCTCACTGTTGTGGCCTCTTCCGCTGCAGAGCACAGGCTCCGGACGCGCAGGTCCAGCAGCCATGGCTCACGGGACCAGCCGCTCCACGGCATGTGGGATCTTCCCGGACCGGGGCACGAACCTGTGTCCCCTGTATCGGCAGGCGGACTCTCAACCACTGCGCCACCAGGGAAGCCCACCCGGAGTTTTAAATGACTCTACTCAACAAACACCTCTTTTCCGGAATGATATCAGTGGTGGACATTTTAGGTTGGAGAGCTTTTGGAACAGGGGACATGATCATGTCTTTCTTGAAGTAACTGCCTAGCTACATGCTGCTGTGATGTGAGGGCCAGACTTGGTGAAGGATGTGGACAGGAGGACGGCTGGTGTAAGGCAGGGTGGCTGATGCCCTGGTCCAAGCTCTTATCATTTCTTGCCCTGACTCCTAGGATGCCTTTATTTAATTTTATTTCCTTCAATTTTTAATTTTAATTTCCCTTAACTTTAGTTCCTCTGTCCCCCTTCATGTACCCTCTGACTGATCCTAAATTCCATGAGGGCAGGATCTGAGTGCAATTTATGTTTTTATCCACTGCCCAGCCCCCTCCTTTTATTTATTTATTTATTTATCTATTTATAATAAAGATGCTGAAGATGTTGTCTGTTCCATTGATTTCTGTATTGCCAGGACCAGTGGTGCTACAACAGAGTGTGCCTTCAATCATATTTGTAGAGTGAATGAATGAATAAATAAATAAATGTTGCTTTGTAATTAAAAATAATGTTTTTTAAAACTAAAAAAGGATTGAAACAAAATTTGTATTCAGCTTAAAGGATACTACTATAAAGATAAGAGAAAACAGATTCTGAGGAACTTGGGTTCTAGTCCTAGATCTGCTGCTATGTGACACCAAGGAAGCTAGTTTCAAGTCCCAGTTTCTTCATATGTTAAAAAAAAAAAAAAGGAAACTAGTCTCCAGGACCTTTAAATTCCTTTCCTGCCTTAATGTTTATATTTGCAGAAGAGTTTGGTTTTGATGCTCTAAGTCTTCTTTTGATGCCTGGTGCCAATTACTTACAGTATCAGGACACCTTAAATAGCACAATGAATCAAATAGGAATTTGTCCTATGGAAAGTTTTAATAGAAAATGTAAGCTCTGAGAAAGGGTTTAGAGAAGGGGAGGTGGTTTCTAATTAATTAGAATTTTACGTTGATCACAGGGAAAAATATTAGAAAAATATACTAGCTTAGGGGAGATGGGTGAGAAAAAGAACAAAAATGAGAGAGTGAGTGTGAAAACAAAGGGATAACACTTCAGTTCTTCCCATGAACTATCTTTTTCCACATATGCAGGTGACCCTACACTCCCACGTGTAAATTTGGAGTTCAAGTCATGGTGGGTATGGGTGTATTTGAACACCTATGCTTTACGATTTTGGAAAAGATTCTCTCTCTCTCTCTCTCTCTCTCTCTCTCTCTCTCTCTCTCTCTCTTCCCTCCCACCTTCCTCTACCTCATTTATTTTTTTCCAGGGTGACTCCATACAGCCCAGAATATTCTCCTCTCAGCTCCCACATCTCCTGTCCTTTTAATGCATATGCCATTTAGTGAGGGTTCAAAGATTAATAAGGCAAATACATTAAAATGCCCCTAGCTTAGTAGAAAGGGGTTTTCAGCTGGCTGGGAATTTATGATTCTGTGCAACTCTGAGACTCCCAGGAGGAGAGCAAGGGAACCATTTAATCAGCCTCTCCCTGTCTGTGTCTACGCTCAAGGCCACAAGGGCACTTCCCCCTTGAGATGGTGGGGAGGAGCCATTTTGCTTCCATGGCGTGTGAAATTTCCGGCAGATTTTATTTTAGAAAAGATCAAGGCTCTGAAGAAGAAAGAGGCTTGACTGGTAGACGGCCCCATAAATTCATATTTCATACTGTCTGTGCACTTGGTATTCAGTGGGAAGACTCTTCACAGTTCTAATTGTCAGTAGCAGTGCCTGTTAGGACAAAGTAACTAGTTCTTCAGAGGATCAATTTTTCACCATTAAAGAAGCCAGTCAATCAATAGGAATAAAAAAATGATTAACTAACAGACTCTATTTCTTAAAGCAGTTTTGCCTTTACAGAAAAAGTGCAGAGAACATACAGAGTGTGCTCATATCCCGCCCTTTCCTGGCCCCCAGTTTTCCCTATTAACATCTTGCATTAGTGTGTTATATTTGTTAAAATTGATGAATTATATTAATACATTGTTAAATAAAGTCTATAATTTACATTAGGGTTCACTCTTTGTGTTGTACTGTTCTACAGATTTTGACAAATGTATAATGACATGTGCCTGTCATTACAGAATCATACAGAGTTGTTCCACTGCTGTACAGAATCCCCTGTGCTCCATCTCTTCATCGCCTCTCCCTTCCTCCCTACCCCGGGTACTGACAACCACTTTTTACTCTCCCTAAGAATGGCCTTTTCCAGAATGTTCTATAGTGGGAGTTTACAGTATGTAGCCCTTTCAAACTGGCTTCTTTCACTTAACTGTATGCATTTAAGCATACTCCAGGTCTTTTGTGGCTTGATAACTCATTTCTTTTAATACCTGAATAATATTCCATTGCATGAATATACCACAGTTTGTTTATCCATTCACCTACTGAAGGACACCTTGACTGTTTTCAAGTTTTGGCAATTGTGAATAAAGCTACTATAAACATTAGTGTGCTAGTTTTTACGTAGACATAAGTTTTCAACTCATTTGGGTAAATATCAAGGAATATAATTGCTGGATCATATAGTAGAAATATATTGAGCTTTGTAAGAACCTGTCAATCTGTCTTCCAAAGTGGCTGTGCCATTTTGCACTTCTACCAGCAGTGAGTGAGTTCCTGTTGATCCACATCCTCACCAGCATTTGGTGTTGTGAGTGTTCTGGATTTGGGCCATTCTCACAGGAGTATAGTGGTATCTCATTGCAGTTTTAATTTGCAGTTCCCTAGGATACATGATGTTGAGCATCTTTCATATGATTTTTTTGCCACTTGTATATATTTTTGGTGAGGTATCTATTCAGATCTTGTGCCCATTTTTTAACTGGGTCATTTGTTTCCTTATTGTTGACTTTAAGAGAACTTTGTATATCTTGGATCAGTAGATTTTTTTTTTTGCGCTACGCAGGCCTTTCACTGTTGTGGCCTCTCCCACTGCAGAGCACAGGCTCTGGACACGCAGGCTCAGCGGCCATGGCTCACGGACCCAGCCGCTCCACGGCATGTGGGATCTTCCCGGACCGGGGCACGAACCTGTGTCCCCTGCATCGGCAGGAGGTCTTTCAACCACTGCGCCACCAGGGAAGCCCGGATCAGTAGATTTTAATGAGCTCCTTCTGTGACAAGACTCATGGGAGCCTCAGAGTTTACTAAGTAAATCCTGCCCTCATTGAGCTCATGATCTAGTTGAGAATCAGCACCAAAATTAACACACATCAAGCAGAGAAGGGCACAAGACAATAGGTAACTGTCGCCATAAATGCATTAATTTCAGTCTGCAAGATACAACGTGAAATCTACTTAGATCTGTTTTATAGCCTTTTAAATATAGTGGAGTGCCACAGGTTTCTCATTTTTGCCTATTTCATGGTTTTCTAGATCCCTTTCTTCCATTCCACACATGTACATTGGCATTTAAGAAGTTAGTGTTTGATGTTGCTGGTGGAGGAACACCCAGTTTTAGGTCACTTTCTAAATCTGTCCTGTAATAAAAGTTTATTTTAGGCTTCTAGATAGAGAGTCTTATATTTAATATCCTGGGTTAAGTCAGTGAAAGCAAATAAGATTTTTGAATTAGTGAATATTTTTGTTTGTTTTGTTTTACTTTGTACTTATTTTTGTTTTCTGTTTGTTTGTTTTTAGAAAGATGACCTTGAAAAAAAAAGCAAGCCTAGGAAACATCCACCCTCATGACCTTAAAAGGGAAAACAATCAGAAATGTCTACCATGCTGTTACTAGGAAAGAGAAAATTCAGAGACCTGGAGATTTCTTGGAAAACTTTCTCTCCTGCCCCAAAAAGGCAATAAGGTAAACTTAATGGAGACTAAAAGACAGCATTCTTAACCAACCTTCTATTACAATAACAATGAATTGTTGCATTTGCTTAGCACTTCCCAGTTCACAAAGCATTATCTCATTTATCCTCACCGTACATAGCAGTGATTATGAGTTTAGTTTTATAGATGGGAAAAGTCTAAGGAAGTCCAAGGAAGATATTTTGGACAAGATGGTGAAGTAGAAGGACGTGAGCTCACCCCTTCTTATGGAAACACCAAAATCACAGCTAACTGCTGAAGGGTCACTGACAAAATAACCGCTCAAACCTACCAGAAAAGATACCCTACATCCAAAGACAAAGAAGAAGTCACAACGAGATGGTAGGAGGGGTGCAATTGCTAAAATCAAATCCCATATATGCCAGGTGGGTCACTCACAAACTGGAAGAAAATTATACTGCGGAATTTCTCCCACAGGAATGAAAGTGCTGAGCCCCATGTCAGGCTCCCAAACCTGGGGGTCTGGCAAGGGGAGGAGGAGTCCCCAGAGAATCTGACTTTGAAAGCCATAACAGTTTGATCATAGGATTTCCACAGGACGGGGGGAAAGAGAAACTCCACTATTGGAGGGTGCACACATGGTCTTGTGTGCACCAGGACACAGCGGAAAAAGTCGTGACCTCATAAGAGACTAGGCCAGACTTACCTGCTAGTATGGGAGGGTCTCCTGTGGAGGCAGGGAGTAGCTGCGGTTCACTGCAGGGACAGGGACACTGACAGCAGCAGTTCTGGCAAGTAATCATTGGCATAAGCCCTCCTGAAGGCAACCATTCTCTCACCAAGACCTGGCCCCACCCAACAGCCTGTAGGCTCCAGTGCTGGGACGCCTCAGGCCAAACAACCAACAGGGCAGGAACACAACACCACTCATCAACAGACAGGCTTCTCAAAGTCTCCTTGAATAAACAGGTGCCCAAGAAACACACCCCCTGACACAGCCCTGCCCACCAGAGAGACAAGACCCAGCTCCACCCACCAGTGGGAAGGAACCAGTCCCTCCCACCAGGAAGCCTGCACAAGCCTCTTAGACAGCCTTATCCACCATGGGGCAGACAGCAGAAGCAAGAAGAACTACAACCTTGCAGCCTGCATAATGGAAACCATAATCACAGAAAGTTAGACAAAATAAGACTGCAGAGGAATATGCCTCTGCATATGAAAGAACAAGAAAAAACCCCAGAAAAACAACTAACTGAAGTGGAAATAGCAATCTAACCAAAAAAGAATTTAGAGCAATGATAGTAAAGATGATCCAAGATCTTGGAAAAAGAATGGAGGCACAGATTCGAGAATATACAAGAAATGTTTAATAAAGACCTAAAAGAACTAAAGAACAGACAGGCAGAGATGAACAATACAATAACTGAAATGAAAAATACACTAGAAGGAATCAATAGCAGAATAACTGAGTGAGGTAGAAGAACGGATAAGTGACCTGGAAGACAGAATGGTGGAATTCACTGCTGTGGAACAAAAGAATGAAAAAAAATGAGGATAGTCTAAGAGACCTCTGGGACAACATTAAATGCATAAACATTCACAGTATAGGGGGACACAGAAGGAGAAGAGAAAGAGAAAGGACCTGAGAGAACATTTGAAGAGATAATAGCGGAAACCTTCCCTAATATGGGAAAGGAACCAGTCACCCAAGTCCAGGAAGCGCAGAGAGTCCCACGCAGGATGAACCCAAGGAGGACCATACCAAGACATATAGTAATCAAACTGATAAAAATTAAAGATAAGAAAATATATTAAAAGCAACAAAGGAAAAGCAGCAAATAATATACAAGGGAACTCCCATAAGGTTATAAGCTGATTTCTTAGCAGAAACTCTGCAGGCCAGAAGGGAGTGGCAGGAAGAAGCCACAACCAAGAATACTCTACCCAGCAAGGCTCTCATTCAGATTCCATGGAGAAATCAAAAGTTTTACAGACAAGCAAAAGCTAAGAAAATTCAGCACCACCAGACCGGCTTTGCAACAAACGCTAAAGGAAATTCTCTAGGCAGAAAAGAAAAAATCACAACTAGAAACAAGAAAATTTCAAATGAAAAAGGTCACTGGTAAAGGCACAAATACAGTAAAGGTTGGAAATCATTTGCACACAAATATGATATCAAAACCAGCAATTGTGAGGAGGGCACAAATGCAGGACATTGGAAATGCATTTGAAATTAAAAGGCCAGCAACTTAAAACAATCTTGTTCATATATAGACTGCTATATCAAAACCTCTTGGTAACTGCAAACAGAAAATCTACAGTAGATACACACACACAAAAGGAAAAATGAATCCAAACCCAACACTAAAATTAGTCATCAAATCACAAGAGAAGAGAACAAAACAGGAAGAAAGGAAAAAACACCCACAAAAACAAATCCAAAACAATTAATAAAATGGCAGTAAGAACATACATATTGATAATTACCTTAAACATAACTGAATTAAATGCTCCAACCAAAAGCCACAGACCGGCTGAATGGATACAAATACAAGACTTGTATATATGCTGTCTACAAGAGACCCACTTCAGATCTAGAGACACATACAGACTGAAAGTGAGGGATGGAAAAAGGCATCCCATGCAAATGGGAATCAAAAGAACGATGGAGCAGCAATATTCATATTAGACAAAATAGACTTTAAAATAAAGACTGTTGCAAGAGACAAGGAAGGACACTACATAATGATCAAGGGATCAATCCAAGAAGAAGATATAACAATTGTAAATATCTATGCACCCAACATAGGAGCACCTCAATATATAAGGCAAATACTAACAGCCATAAAAGGAGAAACCGACAGTAATACAATAATACTGGGGGATTTTAACACCCCACTCTCATCAATGGACAGATTACCCAGACAGAAAATCAGTATGGAAACACAGGCCTTAAATGACACATTAGACCATATGGACTTAATGGATATTTATAGAGTGTTCCATCCAGAAGCAGCAGAATATACATTCTTCTCAAGTGCACATGGAATATTCTCCAGGATTGATCACATGCTGGGCCACAAAGTGAGCCTCAGTAAACTTAAGAAAATTGAAATCATATCAAGCATCTTTTCCGACCACAGTGCTATGAGATTAGAAATCAATGGCAAGAAAAAAAACTCTAAGAAACACAAACACGTGGAGGCTAAACAATATGCTACTAAACAACCAATGGATCACTGAAGAAATCAAAGAGGAAATAAAAAATACCTAGACACATGAAAAAGACAGCATGATGATCCAAAATCTATGGGATGCAGCAAAAGCAGTTCTAAGAGGGAAGTTTATATCAATACCATCTTTCCTCAGGAAGCAAGAAAAATCTCAAATAAACAACCTAACCTTACACCTAAAGCAACTAGAGCAAGAAAAACGAACAAAACACAAAGTTAGTAGAAGGAAAGAAATCATAAAGATCAGAGCAGAAATCAATAAAATAGAGGCAAAGAAAACAATATAAAAGATCAATGAAACTAAAAGATGGTTCCTTGAAAAGATAAACAAAATTGATAAAACTTTAGCCAGACTCATCAAGAAAAAGGGAGAGGGCTCAAATCAATAAAATTAGACATGAAAAAGGAGAAGTTATAATGGACACCATAGAAATACAAAGCATCATAAGAGACTACTACAAGCAACTATATTCCAGTAAAATCGACAACCTAGAGGAAATGGACAAATTCTTAGAAAGGTACAATCTCCCAAGACTGAACCAGGAAGAAATAGAAAATACTAACAGACCAATCACAAGTACTGAAATTGAAACTGTGATTTAAAAACTCCCAACAAACAAAAGTCCAGGACCAGATGGCTTCACAGGCAAATTCTATCGAACATTTAGAGAAGAGCTAACACCTATCCTTTTGAAACTATTCCAAAAAATTCCAGAGGAAGGAATACTCCCAAACTCATTCTATGAGGCCATCATCACCCTGATACCAAAACCAGACAAAGATACCACAAAAAAAGAAAATTACAAGCCACTTTCTCCAGAAAGTGGACATAGAGGAACATACCTCAACATAACAGCCATATGACAAGCCCACTGCTAACATCATACTCAACAGTGAAAAGCTGAAAGCATTTCCTCTAAGATCAGGAACAAGACAAAGACGTCCACCCTTGCTTCTTTTATTCAACAGAGCCATGACAATCAGAGAAGAAAAAGAAATAAAGGGAATCCAAATTGGAAAAGAACAAGTAAAAATTTCACTGTTTGCAGATTACATGATACTATACATAGAAAACGTTCAAGATGCTGCTAAAAAACTAGTAGAGCTCACCAGTGAATTCTGTAAAGTTGCAGGATACAAAATAAATACACAGAAACCTGTTGCATTTCTATACACTAACAATAAAAATCAGAAAGAGAAACTAAAGAAACAATCCCAGGGGACTTCCCTGGTGGTCCAGTGGTAAAGAAACTGCCTTCCAGTGCAGGGAATGCAGGTTCAATCCCTGGTCAGGGAACTAAGATCCCACATGCTGTGGGGCAACTAAGCCCATGCACCACAACTACTGAGCTTGCATCTCTCAATGAGAGTCTATGTGCCACAAACTACAGAGTCCATGTGCTCTGGACCCCATGCATCACAACTACAGAGCCCACATGCCCTGGAGCCCGCACTCCACAACTAGAGAGAAAAAAATACCCACACACCACAACTAGAGAAGCCTGCATGCCACAACTAGAGAGAAGCCCACGTGCCACAACGAAGAGCCCATGCCACAACGGAAGATCCTGCATGCCTCAACAAAGACCCCATGTGCCGCAATTAAGACCAAATGCAGCTGAAAAAATAAAGAAAAAGAAATTCTAAAAAAAGAAACAACCCAATTTACCATCGCATCAAAGAGAATAAAATACCTAGGAATAAACCTACCTAAGGAGGCAAAAGACCTGTTCTCCGAAAACTATAAGACGCTGATGAAGGAAATTGAAGTTGACACAAACAGATGGAAAGATATACCATGTTCTTAGATTGGAAGAATCAATATTGTCAAAATGACTATACTACCCAAGGTAATCTACGGATTCAACGCAATCTCTATCAAATTACCAATGGCATTTTTCACAGAAGTAGAACACAGTAATCTTAAAATTTGTATGGAAACACAAAAGACCCTGAATAGCAAAAGCAATCTTGAGAAAGAAAAACGGAGCTGGAGGAATCAGGCTTCCTGACTTCAGACTATACTACAAAGCTACAGTCATCAAAATAGTAAGGTACAGGCACAAAAACAGAAATATATTGAGTTGGCCAAAAAGTTCGCTCAGTTTTTTCCAGACCATCTTATGGAAAGACCTGAAAGAACTTTTTGGTCAACCCAACAGATTAGTGGAATAGGATAGAAACCCCAGAAATAAACCCACACACCTGTGGTCAATTAATCTATGACAAAGGAGGCAAGACTATGCAATGGAGGAAAGACAGTCTCTTCAATAAATGGTGTTGGGAAAACTGGACAGCTACATGTAAAAAAATGATATCAGAACATTATTTAACATCATACACAAAAATAAACTCAAACTGGATTAAAGACCTAAATGTAAGACCAGATACTATAAAACTCTTAGAGGAAAACATGGGCAGAACGCTGTGATATAAATCACAGCAATCTTTTTCGATCCATCTCCTAGAGTAATGGAAATAAAAACAGAAATAATCCAGTGGGACCTAATTAAACTCAAAAGCTTTTGCAAAGCAAAGGAAACTATAAACAAAATGAAAAGACAACCCACAGAATGGGAGAAAATATTTGCAAATGATGCAACCAACAAGGGATTCATCTCCAAAATTTACAAACAGCTCATGTGGCTCAATATCAAAAAAACCAACAACCCAGTCAAAAAATGGTCAGAAGACATAAATAGTCATTTCTCCAAAGAAGATATACAGATGGCCAAGAGGCACATGAAAAGATGCTCAACATTGCTAATTATAAGAGAAATGCAAATCAAACCTACAACGAGATATCACCTCACTCTGGTCAGAATGGCCATCATCAAAAAATCTACAAACAATAAATGCCGGAGAAGGTGTGGAGAAAAGGGAACTCTCCTACACTGTTGGTGGGAATGTAAATTGGTACAGCTGCAATGGAGACCAGTATGGAGGTTTCTTAAGAAACTAAAAATAGAGCTATCATATGATCCAGCAATACCACTCCTGGACATATATCCAGAGAAAAACATGGTTCAAAAGGGTACATGCATCCCAGTGTTCATTGCAGCACTGTTTACAATAGGCAAGACATTGAAGCAACCTTAATGTCCATAAACAGATGAATGGACAAAGAAAATGTGGTACATATATACAATGGAATATTACGCAGCCATAAGAAAGAATGAAATAATGCCATTTGCAGCAACATGGATGGACCTGGTGATTATCATACTAAGTGATGTAAGTCAGACAGAGAAAGATAAATATCATATGATATCACTTAAACTTGGAATTTTAAAAAAATGATACAAATGATCTCATTTACAAAACAGAAACAAACGCACAGACACAGAGAATGAACTTATGGTTACTGGGAGGAAAGAGTTGGGGGGAGGGATAGATTGGGAGTTTGGGATTGACATGTACACACTGCTATATTTAAAACAGATAACCAACAAGGACCTACTGTATAACACAGGGAACTCAGATCAATACTCTATAATAACCTAAATTGGAAAAGAATTTGAAAAAGATGGACACATTTGTATGTATAACTGAATCACTCTGCTGTATACCTGAGTCTAACACTACATTGTTACTCAACTATACTCCAATAAAAAATAAATATAAAAAGAAAGTCCAAGGAATTTGTTGAAGAATGTACCCCTGGTTTCAACTTGTATACTAGGGTATTTGACTCCAAGTGCAATGCTCTAAAGTGAAGTTCTGTCTTTGCCTTATTATCTGGGTTTACCACTGAGGAGCACTACCCCTAAGTGATGCTGCCTCAGAAAGAGTCTAGGTCACTAAGTTGTGTTTAGATTGTGCTTTATAGTTATCTCTAGTAGACCTACTTATGTGTTTAATTATGTCTGTCATATTTATTCATAGCCAGATTCCCATTACATTGAACTCATGGAGTTTTTATAAAAGGCTTTCAAATTTAATATAATCAGTTCACAACATAGGAAATAGTCATTGAATATATTAAATGAAATTAAGTGAAAACAAAACAGAATGATTAGTGTGACTCAAATTTTGCTACATAAACATGTACTTACATATAAGAAATAATATTGGAAAATTATAAACTAAAATGTGAACAAATATTACATCTGGGATATAGCATTATGGATAATTTTAGATTATCTTTTTTTTTTTAACTGTGTTTTATTTTCCAGATTTTCTACAATAACATGCTACTTTTGTAATTAGTGTAAAGACAGACAAATGAATGCCATTAAAATATTACTATAACCTTCTCTGCTATAAATTCTCCAAGCTTCTTTGGGCTGACATTACCTGGGAGCCAAGATCTCCATCATTCTCCTCTATGGGAAAAAGCCATCATGGGAATACAATATGGCACACTTACTGACCACAGCAGCAGACGTGTCTCAGTCGGGACTCCCAGGACCCTGCCTTCCCAGAACCCCGCCATGCAACATCAAAGCAAAACTGTGTTTTGTAGAGATTTTACTCAGTGCTCAGGAAGCAAAACTGTTGTATGGTGAGCTTAAGTCAGGTATAAAACCTAACCAGAGAAACAAAATTCACTTCCAAAATGCAGCAGGCATGACCAGACACACTGCTAAACACCCAGTTAGGGATGAGCAGAACTGGAAGAAAGCAGGAGCAAGAAACAGGAGCAAAACTGGCAAGAAAATAAGAAAGTTTGGACAATTGTTATGAACAGGCTGGTAATGCCTGCGATGCCTCCAGCAGAGTTGGTTGGTTGTTTATCTTGTGCTTTGTCTGGGATGGGGTAGGATGGAAACATCCTGACTAAGGGAGAGGACCACAGGCTTGCATGCCATGAAACTGTGTATTTACCTATACATACTATATATTAATAATATATGTCTATAATGTAATTAAAACAATCTAATTGCATTTATCTAAAGTCTTTGCTGGGGGAAACTTGAGTCCTGGGTATTATAATTTGAGGGATAGAGGAACTCATGGCAGTAGAGATTTATTACTTTGTGTTAAATTTTTGGCTATCCAGGATTCCTCTTAATAGGATTTATATGCTCACTGTTTTTAACTCTGCCGAGCCCCTCTCTGACACAGTGTGAAGTAATCTTTCCACCAAAATTCACACCCTCTGACTCATTCTCTCACTCTCTAGAGAAATTACTGATTTGCCATTTCAACTGGTTGTTAATGCTAATGTAATACTGCTTCCCAGGAGTATGTGCATTTCATTAAAAAATTAATAACCAAAATCCTAACCCCAAATAACGACTCTGATGGTGTAAATTTTACCTCTCCTGAAAGAAGCACTAAAGGGCTTTTTATCCAGTCTTCCCACATCATACTACATAAGAAGACTCATTCGAGGCCTCTGGTCCTGAGCAAGACACACATGGGAGTGTATGTGTGTATCTCTGTATACAGTGAATGCCCTGTATCCTTAAAAGGCACCACCCAGATCCCAACCATGTTTGGTTCAGCACACTTTTAAGAAACTTGCTCAAACTTATTCGTCTTATCACAGTCTGGGAGCCAATGCTCTTCTAATTGTCTGGAGCTCTATGATCTTTGTCCAATTAATGTTCACACAAGTTTTAAGAACTTTTTATTGATGGAAAATATGACTCACGGTGGCTTGCTGCATACTGTGTTGTTCTGAGGTCTTGTTACCCAAAGATCTTAATTTTCTTAGGAGTACTTGGGTTCTAAATGGCTTTTTTCTGCTATTGGTCCATAAATAGAAAGTGTGTTTACTTTTGCCAGAGATATATTTTTTAAAGTCATGAGTTTCAATCCTAGAGAAAGAAAGAATTTCATGATAGCCAGAAGACAGGTCCAGAATTGGAGGAGTCTTTGAGTGTCTTTGATGAGAGCCTCTATCCCCACTCTGGCCCCTACTACCCACTGCAAAAGGAGGGGATCTTTTGACTCTGGTGCGCCAGAGAGAAATCATAACATTTATCTTGACTTGCCATTCCAGTGACTTTGGACAGATGCCATGAATAGGACAAATAAAAATGAAGGCTGCTGTTTAGACTCCCTTGTCTAAAGCTGGGACTAGATCTACTCAATGAAACTTCTGCCTAAGGAACTCAGAGTTGCTGGTAAAAAGTACATGGGGAAGAAGGGAGATGATTGGGCACAGTCAGGCCTTGGGAATTCAAGCACTGGCTTTGCAAAGTATGGACCAGCTGAATCTCAGTTCCCCTCCTCCTCTAAGTAGTAACTTTCAGCTACAGATCCCTACTATTTCTGCAAAGTTCATACTTCTTCCTTGGAAAGTATGATAGGGGAGAGGAAGAGCTTTTCCTGAGGCTATATTGGTTGAACATATCCTTTCAGGGCTGAGTTCAAATCTCACTTTTCTCAGGAGGTTTTTCCATCCCTTGAGCAGAAAATCTAATTGCAATTGTTTAAAGTGTTTGCTAGAAGAAATCTGAGTCCTATGTATTCATGTTCTGATGCATAGAAGTCTCATATTATGATTATTTGCATGTATATATATATTTCCTCTACCAGAGTGTAAACTTTTGCAGAAAGCAAACAGATTTGTGGGGAAGTAAAATTGAGTGCTTAAAAAGGGGATTTGGGGGCTTCCCTGGTGGCGCAGTGGTTGAGAATCCGCCTGCCGATACAGGGAAAACGGGCTAGTGGCCCAGTCCGGGAAGATCCCACGTGCCGCGGAGCGGCTGGGCCCGTGAGCCATGGCCGCTGAGCCTGCGCGTCCGGAGCCTGTGCTCCGCAACGGGAGAGGCCACAACAGTGAGAGCCCCGCGTACAGAAAAAAAAGGGGGGGGGGGTGGATTTTGTTAAAATCTTCAGAGAGTAACTTTTTATTAAAGAAACTATCTTTTTAGCTTAGTAAAGAGGCTGCCTACGAAGAATCTAGGCTACATTTTTGGGGTTTGGAGGACGCTTCATTCCACAAGTAGAGAAGAAGTGATCCCAGAAGTGTTTCTTCCACCCAAGGCAACAAGGGAAGATTTATTAGGATGTTGCTGGCCGATCTGAGGAGAGAGTTTGTGTATTTTGTGTTATTTTCTTGCTCCATGAGTGCTGGTCCTGGTGTTTGTGTGTGTGTTTGAAGTCAGCACAGGAAGTCTGGGTTATGAGAGCCTCACTGCTAGATGAATTCCAAGGTCCCAGGAGCATAAGCCAAGACACGGGCCAAGAGCAGCACAGAATGCTGGCCATTGTGTGAAAAAGTGGGGCAGGAGGGAAGGATGTAACCTGGCCCAGTGTTAGGGAAGCCAGTGGTTTGGGGTCTGGGAGGAAGGTGGGTAAGAATATTGTGACAGAACTATCATTTAGGATTTCCTTAGCTGGCTGTATTTGTCTAACCTCCGAGATACCTGGCCATGACCCAGTGTGGTAAGAATACTGCTGTGAGAACTTGGACCATAGTCACTGTGGAAAAAGATGTTACTTCATTGTGAAACGATTTTTACAATCTGTAATTTGCTATAGGCCAGCAATCCTCCCACTGACAGCCTTGAAAAAAATTCTGAATAAATTTAGAGTTTATGCATAATAAAAACTTTACGTGCCATAAAACTGTTTCTCTGGGACCGCACTATGATCCTTGTCTGAGCCACACCTTCTGGAGCTTGTGTTTGGTGATGTGTTGATTTAATTTTCCAATCTATACCAAATGAAATAAATACCCTTATTTTTGATCTGGTAACAGAGAGTGGATGGCCAAAAGGGATCTGTGATCAAAGGTTGTCCTCCCGCAAGGACTAAGAGTTGAATGCTGTACTTTAGTGTATTATAGCTTCAGACTGGTTGATAGTCGGGCATATGTTTAACATGGAGACATGTAGTAAAGTAATTGTTAGAACAGATAATTCTGACTATGCCCAGCTAGTTATGCAATTGGCTTCAGTTGCACATACTTTCATTTGAAGTGGGTCAGCGGAACTCAGAATGTTCCATTTGTAGCATCTTAGTTTGTTAGGATTATACTGACCAAAATTAATTGCGTTTGGCTAACACAGTGAGAACAGCTTAATATTTACTCGGTTTTTAAAGTCTTCTGGAAAAATCATACTGAACCAATTCAAATCAGATAAGATGTGCACAGCATCTGAAAATGAGCCATTCATATGGCCGAATACCTGGTCCAAGACCATGCCAATCTCTGATTTTGGAGAGAATTCAAGATTTTTGTCCTTGAAAGATGGCTGTAGCCTCCTCATGTGTACTCTGTTGGGGCCTCGGATCCTATGTGCAGGGGTAGCCAATCTCACCAGCAGTCCTGCCAGCCATCACCTTACTGAGACACCTGTCATCTGATTTGCAGATGTATTCACATCTCCTCTGATGCCCCTGTCCTCATATCTATGTAGGTGGACATGTATCTCTGCTAACACTCAATTTCAGAAGCTTCTTAAATCTTCACACTACTAAGGAATACATATGGTGACAGAAAGCTGTCAAACACAAACCAGCCCTCCTCACAAAAAAGAAGGTACTAAATTTCAAGTAGGAATAAGTGTTGTTTTTCTCAAGGGGTTTGGACCAATGTCTTCAGATATTGCATGTTTGAGGAAAAACCTCAATGGGAAATGTAAGAATAATCCTTGTATGTATTTGTAAATTGTCTGTTTTAATTGTGAAGTGAATGATCTCTGCATGTTAAACAAAGTGGGAAATTGAGACACCAGAGAACTTCAGAAACATGTATGCTGAGAGCAAGCAGTGGATACTGAATCACAGGTTTATGCAGCCTGGATCCCACTTTCTTCTAAAAATCCCGAACACCAGGGAATTCTAGCTTATGTTTACTTCCTTTCTTTGTGTAAGTTATTTCAATTTTAAAAAATATTCCAATAAGCTAAAGGTCATTACTACAGTAAAAAGACATTGTCCAGTCTGTTTGAAGTAGATATCTTAACATAGATAAAGATATCATAATGCCTGTTATTCAAGTAACACAATTGTATAGGAGAGTCTAATTGCAGGGCTAGAAACAGGAACCCGCTGTTTGAACATCTCTGAACCATCAGTGTTTGCAATTTTAATGGCTACAGCTAACATTTTCCCATTTCCCTGAAGTGGAAAGATCTCTTGCTGTAAATATTTATCTAACATATAGCCACACACATGCATACACACAGAATTATCATATATGCTTAAAGTTTCCAGCTTATTTTCTCACTGGTACCATTTTATGTTGAAGTCCTTAGAAAATGTCAGCATTACAACCTAGATTCCTTCAGCATTTTGGAACTGATTGACCATTTCGTGGTTAAGACAGTCCCCCAGACACTGCATTCCATAAGGAAGATAAAGGATAAATATCATTTCCAAAGAAGTTATCTGGTTTTAAATGAAAATGCTTTTGCCAGCTCTAACTAAACTTTTAAATCAGTACTTTACTATGGCTAAAAGAAATATAAATCGCTCCTTTTGCAATGATACCTGGAAGATTTGAGTGGACTCCTTTATACTAACCAGTTCCTTTAAAATCACTATTATCCTAATTTAACAGTAACATTCCATGTAGGCAGATTTTAACAAGTTATGCAAATTTTTCAACATACACAGAAGTAGAGAAAATAATATAATAAACCTTCATGTACCCATCGCCAATCTTCAGCAATTAGCAACATTTTGGGACAGGGTTTTGATTCAATAGTTTGGCAGAGGATATCTGAACTATAAGGAAGCTGGCTGGCTTACATCATCTACCCATTCTCAGTTTAGGATTCTACAAATTTAATAATGGCATACACAGTGGGGAAGAATTCTTGAGTAAATTGGAGGGGGATATAATCTCCAAAGTCTGAAATAGGAAGGGGGCCAACATAGAGGAAAAGATTCCCATATTCAGTCTTTCATTCATTTAACCTGCAATTACTAAGCAACTGTTACATGCTAGGCATTGCCAGGCATCAGGAAGCAAAGATGCTATCTAGCCTTCCAGCGGCTGACAGACTGGTAGGCGGTAGAAACCAGCTCTGCCTCACAGCTGACCTCCACCTTAAAAGAACAGAATGGGCTGGAACGGAAAAGAGAAATCTGTTTTTGGTTTGATGGGAAGCTCAAAAACAGAATCTCAAAAAAACATACCACAGAAATAAGAAAATTACCATGGAAATGACTACAGTTCAGAGGATAGAATAAGGAACCAGCAAGGGCTTCAGTTCAGTGGATAATATGTGGGTTACAGAATTTCGGCTGAATTGAGTGCAACCATAAACCAACCGATACGGGTTGGACTCAAGCACTTAAAATGTTAAGGAAGACTGCTAGAGACAAAAATCTTAAGGTTGTTTTGCAATCCAGAAAGTAAGAGCAAAGTAGGGAAGTTTTTACTAACCCTCAGAAGATAGATTCTTCTAAGACTCATAAAGAAAAGAAACTGTTTATTTTCTATGTCTGCTTTAAATAAGCAAATCTGACTTCTATCTTTAAGTATCTTCAATGGAAATATCCTCTTACCTGCTGGATGAAATGAGGAACAACTTGCTAGGTTAAGTATAGCCAATGCTTAAAAAAGGATTGGTTTCATGTTGGGATACATGGTGGGATAGAGAGAAAAAGAAAAGAATGGGGGGAAAGGAAGAAAAAACTGAGCATAGAGGGCTTAGGTTATGATGGATGAATAAATAAAGTCTCATCATTTCCTAGGAGAGCAACCCTGGAGAGTAGTAAAAAGCATTAACTCGGCAGCCTAAATGCCTGGGTTCAAAATATGCTTCTACCATTAGTTAGCTGTGTGTTAAGCAAGTGACGTAACTTCTCTGTGCCTCAACTTTCTCATTTGTATGGTGGGGAGAGTAATCGTTTTGCATATAATGAGCTTGTTAGGAGTATTATTTAAAATATATAGGAAGGTACCTGTCATATAGCCTGAACCACATGAATGCTTGCTATTTATCAATTTGGCCTCTCCTCACAATTCTTCATATAAAAAATAATTTACTCTTCACCTAATAGCCTCAGTGTAGGCTCCTGCATGTTTGCTCTTTGGACAAACCTCCAGATAAACAATTTCTATCAAATTTTCCTTAGAAAGCCCTGGTTAACTGGTCTGATAGGGCCTCTGGCCTCTGGTTTCTACAATCCTCTAACTGTCATGTAGAAGGAAATCCCAATGAAAGAAATAAAGTGTGTGTGTGTGTGTGTGTGTGTGTGTGTGTGCATGCCTGCGCACACGTGTGCACAGGAGAAAGAGCAAGAGAGAGCAAGAGAGACAGATTGAGAGACTGATACCCAAACATTCTGAAGGTTGGGAAGCAAAACTAGGGCAGAAATAGAAACCACAAGTATGGGCATATTCAAACCAGAATTATATAGGAACTTAGCAAGAAAGAATATTATGTCCTGTTGTGGTTTATCCATAAGTTGGACTGCTGGGCCAATCCTGGAGATTCTAAGCCTGTTTTCAACTCATAAATTCTTATGTTTTAGAAGAGCCAAATGACTTTCTAAAATGTTGCAAATGGACCAAACATCCGCAGTTAATGGCTCTACTTTCTGTGCTGCAGAAAGGTGGGAGCAGGGCTATTATTTCAGTTTTGTAGGATGCTGAGACAACAGATCTCTGCAGGCTCCTGAAACGGATCTCGGTTCCCCCTCAGGGAAAAGACTTTCCCTGGAGCTACTGAAAGATATTCATCTTTTTGCATATTCACCCTTTTTTCACTCTGATGAAAGAGTGTCTATTGTCAAACGGGCCTCAAGATTTGCTGACTGAATGAGGCAGTGGGCAAACTTCTGCTCTCTGCTACTAGCAGACCCCTTACTTGCCTGGCTCCCCACGTACCACGTCTACATGGAAAGTTGGGAAGGTGGGCTGTGACGATACTTCTTGGAAATCTTTTTGGCCATCCCTTTGAAAAGGAACTGGCCTCACATGTCTACAATTTTTCATTCAGTATCGTTTGAGGTAAGGGCACCCAAACCTAATGTATTGCCCCAATTGGTCTGTGGAGAAATTCCACTAAGAGCAATTCCAATACCCTGTCCAGCAGTCCTCTTTTTAAATGCAACTAGTCTGAACTACCTAACCACGGTGGAACCCTGAAATGTAAAACAAATCCTCAGATTGTTTTCTCTAGGAATCTAGGGAATGAGTCCTTGTAGAAACTGGACATGTGGAGAGGAGACACAGTCAAAGGGAAAGAAAAATGTAGAGAGAGTCATGGGAACAGGAAGGGTCATCTTACCTACTAGACAACGCAGTTAGGGAAAGCAGGATTCCATCACTAACAAGTTTGAAAACTCTCATTCTCTGTAGCTCAGTTTCTTTATATGCAAACCAAAGATGTGTGGTAGAGTTGTTGAGAGGATGACACGACAGATGGAGAGCTTTCGGAAACTTTCCACTGAAGTAGGGGAGGGCACTTAAAGGGTGGGTTGTGGGGTGCTTCCTTCAGATATAGCCTGAAGACCTTCTGCAAAAGTAAAATTTCTTAGAAAACAAGTTTTATTCTAAAAATGTATAGCTAGTTTGTATTCTATCCAAAAATATAATTCTTCTTTCCAACTCTCCAAGTCTTTAAGTAAAATGTTTCCCTGAGATGACTATGTTTATCCTGTAGCTTTCTAGACCCCTTGGACTCCCTGATATGAGAATCTCTAACATAATGTGTACAAGAAACAAAGTTGTTCTTCAACACAGTGTAGGTGCCAGTTTTTATTATATTGTTATTTTTATAAATATTATTCCTTTATAACTCTGCCAAGGGACAGACCTAGTGAGAACCCACACATTTTCATCACGAACCCTGGATGAATTGATTCCATTTTGTAAATGGAAAAATAGGGTTTAAGTCTCAAACCATTTTCCTCTCTGGTGTTGTGTTTACCTATTTCACTGAGATTAGCTATTCTTGTGTGTGGCTTTCTTACTAAAAATGTAAATTCTGCAGTGGGAACCTAGAGCTGCTTGTTGTTCATTTCTTCCTCCAGTTTCTCCATTCATTCACTCACTTGATCAATCAATTACGTATTCAGTCAAAAGTAACCAAGCACTTATTTCAGTAAGGCATTAGGTATGTGACTGTATTAGAAATACAAAAAATGAGATGGAGTCCCCATAACCTAAGAATGCATTTTCCAAAGCCTTACAGATGCAAAGTTGCAGTGGGAAACAAGTCATCATAACACAAAAAACTAATAAATTGACTGTTTATAACATGAATTGACCCATTCCAACATTCCTCTTTAACTCTAAAATCTACCTTCACTCATAATAGCAATGTTTTTGTCTAACAGTTTTTTGATAGCTAGCTGATATTATAGGCAGCTGAAAATACATTAGGAAAACAATGGGAAAAAAAGAAGCAAATTTTCAAATTTAGAAAATATTCAAAATTTTCTAACATCAATGAAATTGAAGTTGGAAGTATAGTCAATCAGAAAGAAAGCTCTTGACAAATGACATTCTAGTAGGGTTTTATTAGTAAATTATTGAAGAAGAGAAAAACTGACAATGATGATGACTTGATGGGACTTCCAAAGAGAAACCAGTCCTTCAGAAAATTGACAAATCTTTGAAAGCTTTTGCAAAGAAAAAAAAAAGAGAAACCCAAACATGAAGTAAAACTAAATTGTATTGTGCTATGATACAATTTTATTAGATAAATTATGCCAAAAATCCCCAATACTTTAATTCTCTGTCCTAAGTTTTAGCACATAGCCACAATAATAAATTTTATTAGATGTAAGGTAAATAAGTTGTCTTAATAATTTTTAGTTTTAAATTTCAAAGTCAAGTTTAAATTGAACTTTTTATCTCCCACCATTTTCTACGTCCACTTTGGCCCTGTTTTAAATGGATTCAGTTGAAGATTTTTATGGTACTAACTAACCTCAGATAATGAGAACCTTTTATATATACGTACATGTTACATTTTAAATAGAAACTTACTGTTTGCAAATACTTTCACATATTTTGTCTTTTTTAATTTTCACAAGAACCCCCTGGTTAATTTATTGTTTTCTCCACATTATATAAAGTAATATTTAAGATAGAGTAAGTTGCTAGTTTTCTTAACCTTTTACCTTTTTAATAACAACAAAAATCTCATGTTTCCCAGAAATTCTGATCTACCCTATCCCTTAAGGGGGGCAAGCCTTTAACCTTTGATTAAGAAGCATCAATATTTACAAAATAGTCATTTTCTATAGGCACTCTGCAGCCAAGATTTGGTTAAACTTTCCTTTCTATAATTTTTGTTACAAAAATAAGTTTTGTTCCAAGACATAAAGTTATACTATTGAATATAAGGTTAAAACAATCTGCGATCCCAGATTTCTGGCAAGTCGTAACTGAGTTGTGTACATGTCCCTTCTCACACCGGGTTGGAAATTATTTAAGCAAGATGACAGAGACATCAAATGGCCCAGTTAGCTTTGAGACTTAAGTCTCTGACTCTGTCTCAGTGCTGGTCTCACTACTGGAGCTCCCTTTAAGGTCCATGACATTTAGGAGGCACTGTGGCCTGCACAGAGAGTTAACCCGTGGGGCCAGCAAGGCATGGAAGGCTGACAGTACATGAATGTCCATACATTCTGCAGGAATTCAAAGGCCTGAGATACTACAAGGGCCTGGGGAAATGAGGCTAAATGTACTTGGACGAGATGTCCAAAGATGGGCATGATTCAGAAGGAGGCAGTATTTCCAGGCAAGAGAACAGATAAGGCAGAAGAGAATGCTTTAGACCACAGTTGGAAAGGCTGATGAAAGCCAGGGTAGGCGGTGCAGACCTTCATTCAGTAGGCATGGGGAAGGTGGGAGGACATCTTCAGCCTTTGAGTAGGAGAGTGAAACAATGAAAGTAATCTGATGCTTCTATATAACAGGGAAGGATACTAAGAGATAAAGAGTGAATACAGACCTGTGAAAAGGTTATTAAAATACCTACAGATGGGAGAACCTGAGAGCTAGAAGGGTCTCAGTGTCCTCTAATTAAACATTTTTCCACTGCATTCAATAGGTGATAAAGACCAGAAAAATGCAAGGGCCAAATACAGATGGTGGAGTGGAAACACCGGGAAGGCAATGAGTGCCAGTCCTCCCTCAAAGAAGAAGCAAATGTGTCTTTAAAGTTAACAAGGACCATCCTGTCCTCTCATCCTGCCGTCTTCCCAGTCTTCTTCACTAGCCCTTTGGAATTCCTCTCTAGCTTCCCCTTCCTCCTGCTGGAGAAGAATCTATTCACTGAGGATGGATCTCCCTAGATTTTTTTTTTAAATAACCTTTAAAAAATTTACTTATTTTATTTATTTATTTTTGGCTGCACTGGGTCTTCGTTGCTGCGCACAGTCTTTCTCTAGTTGTGGTGAGCGGGGGCTACTCTTCGTTGCAGTGCAAGGGCTTCTCACTGCGATGGCTTCTCTTGTTGCAGAGCATGGGTTCTAGGCTCGCAGGCTTCAGTAGTTGTAGCACACGGGCTCAGCAGTTGTGGCGCACGGCCTTAGTTGCTCTGCGGCATGTGGGATCTTCCCAGACCAGGGCTCAAACCTGTGTCCCCTGCACTGGCAGATGGATTCTTAACCACTGCGTCACCAGGGAAGCCCCCCTCCCTAGATTTTTGAAGTAGGTCTTATAAATCTAAATTATACTGTCCATGGACTGAGTATATCCTGGGTCTGGGACTATAATTTGCCAAGTGGCAACTGGGCCATTCATAGAGTAACATGGTGTCAGTTGGGCCCAGCCTTTTCATAATCATTACCCACTGGGAATATTGGCAGGGGTCAACACAGTCTGGTAGCTGACATTTCCAGAAATGGAAAGGACAGGCCCTTGGTGTCTGAAACCCCAAAGAAATTCTGGAGTTATTGCTAAGGGCTTACAGAGACTGCAACCTTTGCCCACTTTTTGTCACCTGACTTTGCTCAGCTCTCATTATTTTTTTGAAACTAGATCCATAAGGAAAAAGGGAAATATGGGCAAATAACACCTGTTTGGCCTTTATCAAGCCTCTGACTCTTACTTCGAAAAGCTGTCATTGCATCGTGTCTAGACTTCTGCAGATATTTGGCTAAAGTCATGTTCTCTATAATCCTTATTCAGGTTTTTGATATTTATTGGATCTTATTGTATGTCAGGGGCTGGGGAGGCCATGACACAAAAATAATTTCCCTGTTCTGAAAGGACTAAAAGATGCATAGGAAGAGTGACATTCAGAAAATTGTGATATTACAATATTGTACTGGCTATAAGGAACCATATTTTTAAGGTACTGAGTTCATAGTTTTTAGGGAAAGCCCCCTAGAGTTGAGGGGAATTTATTTAGTTACTGTTTTTATAACTATTTATAATCTATTTTAGTTATTTGCAACTTTCTTTTGAAAAATGCTTGGGCATTCTAAATTTGAGTCCAGCAATGTTTTTTATAACATTTTTTTTCCCCCTCCAAGGTGAACTATTTTTCTTTGCCTTTTTTTTTCTTTTCTTTTTTTTGCTTTTAGAGGTAGCAGTGAAGGGGGGAGTGGGTAGATGATGCTTCGATTACATCGCGTATTCCATTGAGGGAGTTATGCAACCAAGGGGAAAAAGGCACTTTCCACTCTTGAGGCCCTTTGATCACTCTTACATAACTCCCTAACAGCTGGAGTTGTAAACTTGAAAATTGGCAGGAACATCGTTCATATTGCGAAAGGAAATCCAACCCACAACTTGAAGAGAAATGGCTAGATATTTGAAAAGCGATTCCTGTATTTGTGTTCTTTAACTTTCAGTGAGTGCTGGCGATGTTGGCGTGCATTCGGCCAAGTTCCTCGTCCAGAAGGAGTCTTGACTGGGACTGCTATCAGCTGGGCTAGCCCAGGAGAATGGGCCACTTTCTTACCCTTCTTTTTTTTTTCATTGTTGAGCTCTGGTCTGTGGCAATTCGTCTGCCCACAGATGACCAAAGGAATGCCCACTCGAAAGTTTGGGGTAGCCAGGAGTGGATTGATATCAATCCACCCACTCCTCTTCCAGCAGCCTCATGGTGCTCACTGGGCTTCTCAACAACATCACTTCCTTCAACTACCTGCCCAAGGGATCCCCTGCTACCTTGTTCTCAGATATCCCCCACTTTCTTCCTGGGCTCCCTACCTCTCTTCTACCTACTTCTTCTTCCTCCTCCTTTGTCCCTTCTTCTCCTTCTCCCCTTCCCCTTCCCCTTCCTCTTCCTCTGTCTTCCTTTTTAAGTTTTGAATATGAACTTGCTGTTCCCCAAAGTGGAAATAAATCTGTACAAAACCACATGTTTGTTGCTGCAACTTCTGCATCACAATGAAAAGTAGTCAACTCAGTTCAAACCCACTACTTCGGGACTAATAACTTCTTTAAACTGCATTAATGCCTAAATGTAGTTAAAACCAAATGCAGAAACTGGTTTCTAGAAAGGTTATTACACATCTAACTTGCTGAAATAAAATTAAAGAAAGGCAAAATTGTGTTTTGCAGAGTGAAACAAGCTATGGGAATCACTGTTACTGGAAAACCATTCAAATGTCTAGAGTTCTGAGGAAACAAGAAACTCAGGCACCTGAAGTTTTCCTGTTATCCTTTCTTCCCCATCAGAGAACTGTGAATGTGTGGAATTACACCATGAGCAGCAACTGTTGCCTTAAGAGAGACTCCAAACCTGTATCTCCAGGAATGGCAGGTGGCAGGGGTGGAACGTGACACCTGTCACCTTGTTATACTCAGATGCAGTTGCTGCCAGTTCAAGAGTCTCTGCCCTGAGGTCCTCCAGGATGGCTACTCTGCATAGAGAGACGGCCATGCCCCCATTCCCTGTTTCTCAGGGGTCAGCAAGCACTTCATATGGGAACCCCAACATGGCTCCCTGAAGCAGAAGCCAACTTTGTCTTTGACCTAGAGGCCTCCTCGCCCTTGCCACTAGCCATTCTGAATTCTGCTGAAACAGAAATAAAAAAAGGGAAAGGGCTAAATCAACAGGAGTGAGGTCTGGCTTCCCATTCTTTTGCTGCACCATGATTCAAACTGCTTCCCTTCTGTTTTTAAGCAATGTCAGGGTTCTTATTATTCTGAAGAAGCTTTCAGCTTTTCCTGCTGTGTCTTTCAATGTCTGCCCATCTTTGTTCTTCCTTCTGCGGTATTGAGTGGGTATTTGTGCCTGCTGTAACCACTCTTCCTGCTTTCAGGATGGTGCTTTGAGGCCTGGCTTCCATCTACTGCAGAACATGGAAGCTGCAGGTTATAAGAAATGCCTAAGGCAGGAAAGCCATCAGGGAGCACTGGGTCTTCCCAGTACTGTGAATCACTCCCATATCCTTCCAGGATCAGGCCAGGCTTCTGAAGCATATTGAAAGGATTTTCAGGAAGGAAGAGGTATTATCTCTCAGGAGTACAGCAAGAGGTTTTTTTATCTTTAATTTTTGAAGAATTTTGATGTAATAAAAGGATAAGTGGGATACAAGGCTTCTTTCTTTCTCTCTCTCTCTTTTTTTTTTTAACTTAAACGATGTATATGTTGCTTATCATGGTGGTCATAAACTGCTCATTTCTTTAATGGTTGAAGAATGAATTGCTTTTGGCTATTTTTTTCTTTCCACAGAAATGTTACAGTGCCAAGCACAGGTATATCAATCAGGCATGCCTTGTGGTAGAGAAATAGCTCACAAAGAAGGAAACAAACTTTCTATGAGGTTTAAACTGGCAAGTGCTCAATTACTATAGTAATGATGCTGTTGCTGATGACATAGATGATGGTACTTATCACATCATGGCATTTGGTGTGGAATTGGGAGCTGATAAATGACATCACTGGCCAGCAGTTTGCCGGCAAATGCAAGGCTTCTGCTAGCCACTGTCCCTTATGACTCTCGTATGCAATCTAGGTATGACTCTGCCAGATATAAGTTGCTGCATCAGAAAGTTTGCTGGCATTGTTAGAAGTTCATCTGTGACCATGCCACTTTTTTCTCAGTGGAAGCATTTTTGGTTAAAGGAATAAAGAGCTCATGTGTTTGCAGACGAAGGGGTGTGTGTCTATTTCTTCTCATCTGCTAGAAAGTTGATGCTTTTAGGAATCTTTGCCAAACTAATTTTTTTTTTTGTCCTCATGTGAAAGAATTCACGAAAGACCTTGATGTGAAGTGAGATTTTTAATGTTTTCCATGCCTTATCTTTATTTTCCTTCAAACAACTTTAATGATGATATAATAGCTGACATTCATTGAGTTCTGGTAGCCACAATGTATATTTAATCCTCATAAAATGTTATGCTACAGATGCCCATTTTATAGACAAGTAAACTGAGTCACTGACAAATTTAATAATGTGCCCGTGATCATACAGGTAATAAATAGTATATGAAATTTAGACCCAGGTATTCTGACTTTAAACCAAGCTCATATCTTGATTTTATGCTGCCTCCTTTTTTGGAGATAAGAATAACTGTGGTTTAATCAACAAAGATTTATGGCGCTCTTGCTATGTGCCAGGTTCTGAATTAGGCACTGAGAATACTGAAATAGCAAAGCAAATATGGTCACAGTTATCATGGAATTTAGAATCTATCAAGAGAGATCAATATTAAGCTAATAATTAAATATATAATTGAAAACTATTATACATGAGAGCATATAACAGGGGACCCATTAGCTCTCTGAATAAGTGGCATTTAATGTGAGATCTGAAATAGTATGAGATGGCAAGGGGGGAGATGGGAAAAGGATCAGAAGGAGGGAACATTTGTCAAAGAGAAAGGCTGGGGATTTCCATTGTCCGAGTGAATATAGATTGACCACATGTGATGCATAATTTTGCATTAATACTTCCTTTAAAGTACAGAATGAAATTTGATTTTTTAATATATACAAATGGTCATGACTAGATCATATTCTAATTAGGGAATCAGTTGCTTAGTTATGAGATGGTGAACGGGATGCCTTATGATGATAGAAGCACATAAAGTACAAAATGCCATTGGAATGATTTGGAAGAGAAACTCCAAGGAAACCAGAAGTGACCGTGCCCAGTGGGAAAAGACACATAGAGAGAAGATGGTGAATTGGACAAAGGCAAAAGAGGTTCTCACATTAAAAGGGTAACTGATTTTTCCTTTTTTCCCCTGGCTAAGAGCTATAAAGTATGATTATTGTGTTCCCGAGTGATCCATAAGAATCCAATATTAAATGAATTATAAAGCCAATTAGTTAAACATTGTGGAATATATAGATTAACAGAATGGATAGGAACTCAAGTCATACACTCAAATATGCACAGGAGTACCGTATATCCTAAGGATGGCACTTCGAATCAGTGGAAAAAAGATGAGACTGCGACAACTAACTATTCATTTGGTGAAAAACAAAGCCAGATTCCAAATTCACTCCTTACATCAAAGTAAACTCCAGATAGAAGAACTTGAATATATTTTATGCTATTAAAAATACTAGAAGAAAACATAGGGGAATATTTTTATAATCTTTGGTTGGGAAAGGCCTTTATTAGCATATTGGGCCCAGTTTATAGACTTTTCCAGATTGGCTGGCCTGTTCAGTTCTACTGGAAGTTACAGACAACTCTCCAGGAAGATTGCCTTGTACCAACCCCATTCCTGTAGCCCCAAAGAGGAGGGTTTGACTTCACTGAGCTCTGTCATAGCTTCACTCTTGCTTCCTTTTGATTAAAACCCCTGCCTACCAATAAAGCATGTAGAAAATTCAGAAACTACAAAGTTAAAATTGGATTCTATAAAAATGTAATAAAATTTCTGTACAACAAAATTTATGATAGGCAAATGTTTTAGGGTCCTCTAAAGGAAAGTACTGAAGCATAATTCTCCTTTGAATTAGCACTGGTGGTTCTGCCCCTTATGAAAAGGCTCTGAACAATCCCCTGAACTCAGACTGTCCATGAACTTGGATGGGAAAAAATTTTATCTTATTTTCTCCAACCTCTAGCAGATCTAAAACTTAGCATGTCTTTCAATGATGAATATAGTGAATAACCTATATTAGTATTAGGGTCACCTGTGACTTCATCACTAGTAGAAATCAGATATTTTTATGTTATAGTTGTCACAGATATAATTTACCCTCAGCACTAAATTCCAAATTTATGGTAGTTATTAGACTCATTGCTAGATCTCCTTATTTGATGAGGTAATAAAAATTATGTATATATATATATTTCTGTATCACACATCTGTTTTTAAAAGCTATTTTGACAAACACAATTTAACATAATTGGTTTCTTTTCTAATCCTGTGTATTTTATTTTACATGTTTAAAATCTAGGGAATTCCCTGGTGGTCCAATGGTTAGGACTCTGCACTCTCACTGACGAGGGCTTGGGTTCAATCCCTAGTCGGGGAACTAAGATCTCACAAGCAATGCAGCATGGCCAAAAGGAAAAAAAAAAAATCTAATCTGAAAAGGGGTCCATGGGCTTCCAAACACGGTCCCGGGAGTCTGTTATAGAAAAGTTTAAGAACTCTACCTTAAGGTAATGATTTACACAGAAAGACAGTTGTCACACATATATACATTCTTCATGGCCAGCATCCCCACGCGAAGCCCCACTCACTAGGTGGGTGTAGAAGGTGTTAACAGCACACGTAACACAGTGTGTCTGACCTTCCAGAAGTGAGCCCAGCAGGTGGAGAGAATGCGGTGGGGGGGGGGCTAGGGCTCCCAGATGACAGTAGCCAGTCTCCTTCCAGCTGGGGAGGTCAGGTCCCACAGCTGATGCTCTTCTGTGGTGTCAGAGCAGTGACTGCTCTGCTGAAGGGGTTTCCCTGTTTTAGTTGAGGATGAAAATGTCTAACTTTATGGGCCCTTATGGTCATCTCTTATCCCTTAGAGACTGGCACTGAATCATGGGCTGAGAGCGTTAATATAGACCAAAAGTCTTAGAAATCGGTGAGAAAAAGAATACCCCATCAGATAAATAAACACAATGGCAACAGGCAATTAAAATGGCTAAATAAAAATGGGGAAAACGGACTTGGCCTCAGTAACAATCAAAGAATTGCAAACAAAAGCAAGATTTTTAAAATGTCCATCGATTTGGCAAAGTTTAAAAAATTGACAAAACTCAGTTTGATAAAGACATGGGGAAATAAACCATCATGCCTTGTTAGTGGGAATGTAAACTTTGGGGGAAAGTTCAGTTTAATAATATTTATTTAAAATGTTATTTATGCATACCCTCTGGCTCAATAATCTCCCTTGTAGGAATTTACCCTCAGGAACTAATCACAAATATGTAAACAAATATGTGTGCTAGAGTGTTTATTACTCCCTTATTTGTAGTAACCCAAAACACTGGAGGCAGCCTAAATGTCTTACATGTTGCAGCGGGGTCATTCATCCAGATATTCTGCTTTGTCTTCCCTGTACATTACCGCTATTCAAGAAAATGGGGGCAGGCTTCTTTGCCTCAGGGGAGGTGTGTGCCGTATAGCAGGAAGCAGAAGTTGCCACCCAAGAAGGTCTTCCTTGGCTTTTGTTTTTTGTTTTTTTTTTTGGAAAATGAGTTCATTTTCAAGTGGTTAAGTCAGGGAGAGGGAGAGGGAGACAGAAAGAACGATGGAGGAGGTCCCCAGAAAGGAGACAGGGCTCTGTGGGTACTGTGTGTTGTTGGGTCATGTGATCTGCTCCCAAGCTTTGCCCAAGGGTGGAAAGAGAACGCAGGCACAGAGGGATGCTCGGCCTGAGACACCTGACCCCACCAACCTTGGCAACAAAGACCACCTGGAAGCACCAAGGTCACTGGACTTCACAGAAACATTGAGGCTGAGCGCATTTGATCTCTGCAGTATCTGGAATGGGTTAAAGGCCAGAGCAATTTCTCTGAATCTAAGGCCCCTTGAGTTGGTGGGTATGGGGAAGGTGGGGGGCAGGGTAGGAGGAGAAGGGAGCTTCAACAGTGACTGCCTTTGATTTATCCCCCAACCTGGATGAAAGTGAAGAGTAAGATTTAATTTGATTTAGAGAAGTTTAACCAAATGTAGCATTTCCTGCCCACCTGAGTTTTCCAACTTGTGTCAAATCTGCTACAATGTCTTTCCTACTCATGAAATCTCCTTTCTGATAAATAAGCGGTGAGAGGGCTCACAAGATGGGAGAAGACTAGGGCTGTCCCATGACACACAGTCTCATGCCAGCTGAGAGAGAGAATTTTTTTGCATAAAGGCGATATTCAGCAAAACTAGAAACAGAGCTGTAAGAAAGATGTACTGATGTGTTGTTACAGAAGCCACATGCCAACTGAAAGAAACTGAGGGGAAACTGCTATATGGTTCCAAAGAACAAGGTCTAGTGCTCAAAAAAACAGAGTAAACCACCTTATGAATAAAGGGAATGGGAGGTCTATAGAACCTTTGTCCACTTCTCACTCAGGGGATGGAAAGTGGGTCAGAACCTGTTCCAACCCACCACCAGGTGAGGGTCTTGGGCGACCAAGGACTATGCAATTGGATGTTGCCACAGAGCTGCAGACTGCAAAAGGCTTCTGCGCCTTCCAAACAAACAGGAGCAGAACGTTTGCCTTTGAGAGTCTGAACAAGCATGGATCCAAACACACCGAGAGTCATCAAGCATTTAAAATCAGCAGCGGGGGGGCAGGGGGGGGCCTGTTGACACAGCTTTCTGATGTAGGGTTTGAGAACCTCAAACCAGATATCTCTTTGGCCCTGGCTCTGGAACTAGCCTTCTGGATGTAGCTGGACTACAAACCTGATTTACCTTTGCCAGCTAAGACTGCCACATGCATCAGAGTTTAGAACCAAAAGTCACGAAACAGGAAAACCTAGTCAAAATAGGAAGGGTAACTAACGCTGCGCTTTTATTTCTTGGTTTGGGTCTAAAGTGAGTAAAACCAGTAACTGCTTTGTTTCTTTACTTCTCTTTCTTTTCCCACAAAACATTTTCAATACTCTGATAAGGTAGACAGCACATCATTCCATGAGAAACTCCAGTTACCAAAAAAAAACTCTCAAGAGATGAACTTGGTAGAGAATTGGTGTTTTGTTTTCTTCAGGTAAATACACAAAAGTGAAAATGCTTTATCATATAATAGTTCTATTTTTAATTTCTTGAGGAACCTCCATACTGTTTTCCATAGCGGCTGTGCCAATATGCGTTCTCATCAACAGTGCATAAGGGCTCCCTTTTCTCCACGTCCTCACCAACACTTGTTATTTGTTATCTTTTTGATGATGGCCATTCTGACAGGTATAAGGTGATATTTCATTGTGGTTTTGATTTGCATTCCCCTGATGACTAGTGATGTTGAGCATCTTTTCACATGTCTGTTGGCCCTCTGTATGTCTTCTTTGAAAAAATGTCTATTCAGGTCCTCTGGCCAGTTTTCAATCTGATTGTTTTTATGATATTGAGTTGTATGAATTCTTTATATATTTTGAATATTAACCCCTTATCAAACATATCATTTGCAAGTATCTTCTCCCATTCGGTAGGTTGCCTTTTCATTTTGTTGATGGCTTCCTTCACTGTGCAAAAGCTTTCTAGTTTGATGTAGTTCTATTTGTTTCTTTTTGCTTTTATTGCCCTTGCTTGAAGAGACAGATCCAAAAGAATATTACTAAGACTAATGATGTCAAAGCCAATTTTTAAAAACCGCTATAGACTAGCGTCTTCTGTTGTGAGCACATTGAATCTCTTCATTTGCTTTAGGACTCCTAGTCTCTGCTTCTTGTCTTCCCCAAGCTGGACCTAACAGAAAAATGGATATATAGCATTCAAAAGTAAGTGAGCCAGAGCCACTGCTCTGCCTTTTCGTTTCTTGCAATTGAACCGTTAAAAAACTAGTGAGAAAGGCTCTAATTGGGTGGAAATGGCTTATACAGGATGTGCGGGAGGATTTGAGTGTTTCAGGACATAGACTGAGAGGCCCATCACATGCCTTTTAAAAGAGGCATGCCTGCTAATCTGTGGCATGTCAGAGCCTGAACACCAGCGTGTGATATGCCTATCACTTTACTGAAAGGAATCCCACATGCCTATCCCTGTAAGTGTTACAAGAACCCCTGCAGCCAGCTGACCTGGCTGCCAGGCCCCCAGACACCAATTCCTACCAAGGGAGAGGGTGACAGAAGGACAATGGCATGACCAGGCACAGTCTGTGTGAGATCTGAGATGGTCATGTAGTTATAAATGGAACCCACAAAATGTGGACTCCTTCACATTCATTCCTTGTAATGCTTGATGACATTTGCCATAGACCAGAGATCCTCAATAAATTGTTGATGATTGTGATAAAGATTTACATAACAGTGGGCCTCACGTGTGTTGCCTCTTCTATAAAATCAGAGACAATGTAAATAATGTATTGGATAGGGTGTTTGGCTTTAGCAAGTTATAACCTCATAGAAATGGTTTGTAAAATGTGAGGGCTAGGAGGAATATTAGAGACCCTAGATACTCTAACTCTCTCATCTATAGATGATAAAACAGGTTCTAAAAAAATATAATGACTTCCCCAATGTCATAGGTACTTCTTTAATATGAATGTTATATAAACAAATTTTAAAAATATATTGGGAAGGTTAGTACTTGTTTTTAGAAAGATATATATATATATATATATATATATATATATATATATATATATATTGTGGGGAGGGAGGTAGGATCCAAAATCTAAATTGATTTGAGGTCCAACAGTTTAAATTTTCTACTCCAGTTATGGATGTTACAGGAAAAGTGTGCAATCTGGGCCCCATGGACATCTCCTATAGTATAGCCATTAGCACTGTGCCAGGAGCAGATAAGCATCAACAAATATTAATCATCATTCTTATTATTATTCCTAAGAGTGTCTTGTGACTGCTGTTAACACAAGTATGTCCAAACATTTCTGATGTACTACCTCTATTTGTAAAACATTTTTAAGCATGCTTCCCTAAAATATATATTATTTATATTTAAATTATATAATGGACTACTCAATGTATTATTTATATTATAAAAATGCATGAAATAGAATTAGAAGGGTAAAATAAAAATTAAATATACATATTTGCATACATGAGGTTTATTTTACCAGTGTTACTTTTTGTATGTTTAAATGTTCCCACAATAAAAAAGAAAATGGGAAGAAAAATATTAAAAGGAAGCATTTTCTGTTTCTAATCCTTATGAACTGTCTTGTGGTATCTCTTTGCTTTTCTAACTTGAAATTACAGAATTCAGTTAATCACCGAAGACATCTTTTTTTTTTTTTAACATCTTTATTTGAGTATAACTGTTTTACAATAGTGTGTTAGTTTCTCCTTTACAACAAAGTGAATCAGTTATACATATACATATGTTCCCATATCTCTTCCCTCTTGTGTCACCCTCCCTTCAACCCTCCCTATCCCACCCCCCTAGGTGGTCACAAAGCACAGAGGTGAACTCCCTGTGCTATGCTGCAGCTTCCCACTAGCTATCTAATACACATTTGGCAGTGTGTATATATCCCTGTCACTCTCTCACATCGTCACAGCTTACCCTCCCCCCCCCATATCCTCAAGTCCATGCTCTAGTAGGTCTGTGTTTTATTCCCATCCTACCACTAATCTCTTCATTACATTTTTTTTTTTTTAGATTCCATATATATGTGTTAGCATACGGTATTTGTTTTTATCCTTCTGACTTACTTCACTCTGTATGACAGACTCCAGGTCTATCTACCTCATTACAAATAACTCAGTTTCATTTCTTTTTATGGCTGAGTAATATTCCATTGTATATATGTGCCACATCTTCTTTATCCATTCATCTGTTGATGGACACTTAGGTTGCTTCCATGTCCTGGCTATCGTAAATAGAGCTGCAGTAAACATTTTGGTACATGACTCCTTTTGAATTATAGTTTTCTCAGGGTATATGCCCAGTAGTGGGATTGCTGGGTCGTATGGTAGTTCTATTTGTAGTTTTTTAAGGAACCTCCATACTGTTCTCCATAGTGGCTGTATCATTTTACATTCCCACCAGCAGTGCAAGAGGGTTCCCTTTTCTCCACACCCTCTCCAGCATTTATTGTTTCTAGAGTTTTTGATGATGGCCAATCTGACCGGTGTGAGGTGATATCTCATTGTAGTTTTGATTTGCATTTCTCTAATGATTAATGATGTTGAGCATTCTTTCATGTGTTTGTTGGCAATCTGTATATCGTCTTTGGAGAAATGTCTATTTAGTTCTTCTGCCCATTTTTGGATTGGGTTGTTTGTTTTTTTGTTATTGAGCTGCATGAGTTGCTTATAAATTTTGGATATTAATCCTTTGTCAGTTGCTTCATTTGCAAATATTTTCTCCCATTCTGAGGGTTGTCTTTTGGTCTTGTTTATGGTATCTTTTGCTGTGCAAAAGCTTTTAAGTTTCATTAGGTCCCATTTGTTTATTTTTGTTTTTATTTCCATTTCTCTAGGAGATGGGTCAAAAAGGATCTTGCTGTGATTTATGTCATAGAGCGTTCTGCCTATGTTTTCCTCTAAGAGTTTGAGAGTGTCTGGCCTTACATTTAGGTCTTTAATCCATTTTGAGTTTATTTTTGTGTGTGGTGTTAGGGAGTGTTCTAATTTCATACTTTTACAGGTAGCTGTTCAGTTTTCCCAGCACCACTTATTGAAGAGGCTGTCTTTTCTCCACTGTATATCCTTCCCTCCTTTATCAAAGATAAGGTGACCATATGTGTGTGGGTTTATCTCTGGGCTTTCTATCCTGTTCCATTGATCTATATTTCTGTTTTTGTGCCAGGACCATACTGTCTTGATTACTGTAGACTTGTAGTATAGTCTGAAGTCAGGGAGCCTGATTCCTCCAGCTCCGTTTTTCTTTCTCAAGATTGCTTTGGCTATTCGGAGTCTTTTGTGTTTCCATACAAATTGTGAAATTCTTTGTTCTAGTTCTGTAAAAAATGCCAGTGGTAATTTGATAGGGATTGCATTGAATCTGTAGATTGCTTTGGGTAATACAGTCATTTTCACAATGTTGATTCTTCCAATCCAAGAACATGGTATATTTCTCCACCTATTTGTATCATCTTTAATTTCTTTCATCAGTGTCTTATAGTTTTCTGCATACAAGCGAAGACATCTTCTTTGACTCCCTTCACTTTGCAAGGGGCAGGCAGCTTCCAGATTAGCCCATGTTCAATGCCTCTGAGAGTGAAGCTTACGAGAAGAGAGGAAAGTCATTCTCATTTGTGTATCCATGCCATGGGGACCCAGCAGGAGATATACTTTGAGCTCTTCCATCATTTCAACTCCTTCTCCTTCCTGACTCATAACCCAACAAAGCACCAAAGCCAACTGAGTTTTCTAATGTCAACCACATATTATTGGGTATAGGTGGATCCTAAATGGTGTTGCAAAAGGGCTATTATGGCATTTACTTTCATCTCATACCTCTGATAGGAAGTGAATTTAAAAAAAGAACAATCAAAAAAACCCCTCCCACCACCAAGCACACAGAATTATAAGAATCATCCATAAAGTACCCAGCAGCCAGAACAAAAGAAGTAGCTTGTGGAGGGAACACAGACATGCTTTTGGACTACAATATCACACACTCGCAACCAGAGTTTGCAGACTATCCAGGAAGAAGGAAATCAACTGATGGACAATTAAATGCATTTTTAAAAGGGGAAAACAACTCTTAGAAATAAGGTTTCTGAAGCAAGGAAAAAATATCCTTACTCAGATCTGATCAGAGCACAGGGGACCCAGAGCAGAGGCAGGACCTGGCTAGCTCAGAAGACAGTCCCTGAATTACACTGGCTGAGGATGGTTGTCTGCTCTTAGGTTAGGAGGAACTGCCACCTGCCATCAGCATCGGTGCATACGTTTTAGAGGTTGTCATTCCCAGGTATGGACCAAGAACTAACTGATTTTTCCACCAAGTATGGTTTCAGCTATTTTTATCACACCCTGCTGTCATCTTCATAAAATTATGAGTTAGAGTTCCCCTTGGGTTTAATTTTCTATGGATAGATTTGGCAAATCTACCTGGTTTTTGGAATCAAGATTCTAGTGGCCAGAGTGGGAAGCACAATGCAGTATGGCACCACTTCCCATTCATCTGCAAATCCCCAGTGCCTAGCACAGAGTCTGGCATACACTGGGTGTTCAGTGGCGTAGGATGAACTTCTGAGCTGATCCCAACAATTCTTGGCAATTTCTCCTCTGCTCTTCTGAAGCTTTTCCACTCCTGGCATATAAGTCTCCTTAATAGCCGCTGAAGCTATCTGGATTATTCTTACTCTTGCTGCTTCATGCTTCAATCTGGAGTAATACTATAAATCCTTGCTCAGGACTCACCTCCTCCATGGAGCTACACAGATGGTTGCCATGTTTAGTATCCTTTCTTCTTTTGGGTCTAGTTAGTGACTATGCTGCACTGCAGAGCCCATACTTATGTTTCCCTCAGCTGTTCTCTCCTTGCACATTGTAGGTACACAGTGCCAGTGGGATACATATTGACCTGGGAGTCAGGAGACCCAGGTTTGAATCTCAACTCTTCCTCCAATTAGCTATTCAACCAGCTGTAAATCATGTTGCCTCCCATATAATTCTTCCCTCCTTTGTTAAATAATGGGATTCTAGCTTCAAAGTTTTACAGTTGTTTCCCCAACTACACTGTGAGGTTTTTGAGGGCTTTTGATTTTTACAATAGTATTCATGCATTTGACAGGTACTCCATAACTATCTGTATGATCTTGATTATGACCAACTAAAAATGAACTCCTGGCTCACAATTTAAAGGTTTTGTACATTCAGTGCTGCAAGATAGCTTGGATAAAAGGTTTGTGAACATGCATGAGGAGGCAGCAGGACGCTGGCCAGAGCTGGGATGCCTGTTTTTAGTCCAGGGCCTGTGTTTCCACCTCCCTCAGGTATTGACCTCCAGCCTCGGCTTCTTCATTTGTAAAGCTGGGTGGTTAGAGGTGATAACTACTCTCACTTTAAGATCCCCAAATGTAATTCCCCCCAAACAGCACAATATCGTCTTGGGCAGCTTCATTCTCTCATCCAGCTTATCCACCTTTCTGTAATAAGGAGCCACGCAGCCATGAAAGACAATGGAGATCGTGGTCTGTGCTTAGAGATACCAGCACTGGTTCAGCCCAGTACCCCTGGGAAGTTGCCGAATGACAGGAAATTCAAGGAAGTAACTGAAAGCCAGGGAAGGCCTGGGGGGAAGAGACAGGAACAAAACACAGCTGCTCATTTAGTCCTTCAGCAGCAAGACTGAAACATGCTGTTCTGGCAGCTAAGAGGAAGGTGACAGGAAGCCTGAGAACAGGGAACTTAATTACCACTAAAGCTTCCAGTGACACCTCAAACCTCATGTTTTCTTCTAGCTTTGATTCCACACCAGACACTTACAGCCCCGGTAGGTATTATGTGCCTTATTTGTGTTGGACTGGAAGAGAATTAGGTAAACTGGATTCTCTGTTCACCCATGAAACCTCCATTTGCTTATGGGTTGAATCTATATAGGATGAAAACACAGAACTTGAATATTACATATAAAATGTTATTAAGAAAACAGAATGTGAAATATAGGCTCTACTTGGTATTTTTTGTAATTTGTGCAAGGCATAGTTATTTCTTAATGAAGTCCCAATCCTTTGTTAATTTCACTGTTCAACACAAACATTCATATGCTCACTCAGCAGACAATTTTTTCAGCACCATTATGTGTCAGGCACTGTCCTAAGCACAAGGAAGACCAAGATGAAAAAAGTATTAGTGGGCCCTGGCTCTTGCATCCAATGAGGAGACAGAACAGACAATTACGATATACTGTGATGAGAAATATACTAGAGTTATATTAGTCTCCGGCTCAGCCCCTTGTATGTTTCTTTCATGGTACCCAGTCGCGATTGTACTTATTTTATTTATGTAGTGACTTTGCTCTGTCTCTCCAATTAAAATATAAACTCTATATGCACAAGGATCTTGTCTGGTGTTTCCATTCTTGCATACCTCACATCTAACCCAGTGCCTGGCAATAGTAAATGCTCAACAGTATTTGTCAAATGAATGAATAAATTTGTTTGTTGTGGAATTCAGTTGTTGACTAAGGAAGTCAAAACCCTGGGCCATTTTAATGTATAGCACTAACTAGAAGGTTTTGAAAGCTGGAATCATTATGAACTAAAATCTGAAATTTAAAATTATAGGAGGCAGATATCTAGATTGTATTGTAATTGTACAGGGCATATATCTAGATAATACTGTAATATACCTCTGGATAACAAGTGTCTTCTTTCTTTTCCAAGAAAGGGAATATTCAAAATACAAGCTTGGTATAGAGACAGTCTCCCTAAGGGAAGAGAAGGGAAGACCATGACACAGAATTGGAGGTTTTGCTCTAAGCCTGACACCTGTTTCCCTGACCAGCTGTCTGGCTAAACACATTTCAGGGTAGTGGGTTATACACTCTGAGAGAGGAAGGAAGTCTTTACAGTTCTTTGCCTCCCCCGTGGGAAGCCTTAACTGGTGAGATGGTCATTCACAGCAGGCATTCACATTTTTCTAGAAGACCTTCTGCCTTTCCTGCCCCACCCACAAGGTTGGGGCTGCTTAGTAGGAGTTTAATGGTGCTCACTCTCTCCTGCCTGGAGGGACACAGTGCCAGCGAGGCCCGTGATCACAGTCCCCTGTCAACAGGTGCAACCCGCCTAGAAAGCTCCACAGCCTGGAGCTTGGCAGGGTGAGGACAAGTCAGGGCTGCCAACAGACACTAGCAAGTGTGTCACTTAGTGGCTGTATGCTCACCACTCTACAGAGCAAGAGAGAACAGAGCTTCTCCCCGACCCCAAGTGCAGTCAGCTCAGGACCAAGGCAGCATCACAGCCCACCAGGCACACAATCTTCTGCTGAGGCCAGAGCCTGAGGGGAAACCCATCTTCTCCCCAGGAGTTTGTCAGAGGACAGGAATCGGGGAACCCACGGTGCGCAGAGTTCATGCTCACAACTGACTTACTTCCCCCAGAGTCTGACATCCCCACTTGATTCCAGCACAAATGGTGGAGAGCAAGGTGGGGCGAGAGGAAGAGGGCAAGACCCGAAGCCAGAGACGCTGTGAGGGTTCATGGGAAGCCTGTGGCTCTGGGGCTGGTGGGAGACTTGTAGCTCTCAGGGTTCCTGCTATCTGAGCTCAGGCCATAAGAGAATCCATACAACTTCTCCTTTCTCATGGTAGAGGGAGGACCTGGGATGACTGTGTCGTTTCTAAGCCCCTTCACACCTCGAGCATGTTTATTCTCTAGAATAGAAAGACAAAACCTACTTCATTACGGTGAACAAACTAACTTCTACATCCAAGAAAGGTTTTTTTGGTTTGCTTTTTGTAGAAGATCAAGATTGCCAACAGGTTTGAAATCTGCGACAAGAGACACAAATAAGATGGTGACCTCAAAGACAACTTTAGAATCCAATAATCCAAATATCAAACTGAATGCCTTTCTCCTGCTTTTCTTTACTTACAATTCCTCGCAGTTGAGACTTAAAATATTTGTTGACAAAATACAAATGCTTGTTTGTCTATATTGGGTGATTATAAAATTGATACAAGACCAGATGTTAATGAAGCTGGAAGAGAACTACCGTACAAGCTCCTGTAACACTGCACCCGAAAACTATGGGTAAGTTATCATGTGTGTTTTGGTATGTAATGACTATTATAAGCATTATTATATTAAAAAAATTTGTAAATGTTCCATAGCTTTCAGCTCTATTACCACTTCTATACTGTTATGAATAAGAAATTCTGGAAAAGCTTCTTATTACAAACACCTAGTAATACTGTTGAAGAGTGACCAACAGCCTTTGAAAAACATAGGCAGCCTGAGAGAGAGAGAGAGAGAAGTCTATAGGGACTAAAACCAAGTGAAGTGAACCAGAGTGATAAATGTGTAATAGAGACAAAAGCTACATTGGAAGGATCTACCAATACTAGGAACTCAGGATCTGTGTTTTAGCCCATGTGGAAGAATGAGAAACAAGACTTTGTCCCACATAAAGTGTGGAGAAGGAACAGAGACTTCCACAAATGCTGTACTTACGAAGGGTTATAGCCACAGTGGACTAAAGACACTCTTCCCTGGAAAAGGGACCTAGTGGCAAGAAAAGTGGTCAGTCTAAGGTACTGGCTTGGGGTGAAAAAAATGTCTCTGGAAAGTGGTAACCATAACCCTGCCCAGGCACAGATTAAGGATTTGAATTATATCATTTGCATGGTCCAGGGAAATTCAGTTCAATAAATTAAATTAAAATACTTCTGGATCAGAGGTTTTCTAGAAGGCTTGGAAAAAGATAACACAAATCCTCTCTGAAGGAATGCACCTCAGCCTATGCCTTTCAGAATTGGTACAGATAAGAAAAGCCAAATATGACCTACTTGTTACATTTTTTTCAAGAAAAAAAATCAAATGATCATACCAAGATGGTGGAGTAGGAGACCCCAGCCTCCATCTTCCCACAAAGAACAACAATTAGACAGCTATCCAGGAATGAAAATAGCTCTGGGAGAGCTCAGCAGTCCACTTAAGAAGCTTCAGAAACACCGTGGAGCTGAACACCTGGGAATGGCCACACAAAAAGGGTAGAAAAAAGTTTCATTTTGCCTCAATAATCCCACCCCCCAGGCCTGCACTGCTCAGGGCCAAGAAGGAATTCCCTGGCCCAAGAGAGATCCCCCTGCTGAGAAAAGGAGAACAGTGTGAGCAATCAGCTTCCTCAGCCTTTTGGGGCACTCCATAAAGTACCCACTTCAGAGACCAGAAAAGCTGAGAGTTTAGAGATGGCTAAGAGCAAGGAACAAGGGCCGGGGATACCCGTATCAGTCACGCAGCCTGAGTGACAGCAGTTCCCAATGGCCTGCTCTGAGGAGGACCCCAGCAGCCTCTGCAGATGCTGAACACTCCACTAGCTTTCATCACTGAGGGTTTTGTTGTGGACCTCAACAGACAACTGTGCAGAAGATCTTAGCAGCTTCCACCACCAAGGAGACAAGCAGTCAGACACAGCCACTGTGGATACTCCTGAGGTTTTTCACCCCACAGGTTTCATGAATGCCAGATGCCTGAATCCTTCCATGTTCTCTTTTCCGACTCCTGCCGGAGCCTGGGACCCACACTGGCAGCCAGCACCGGACTCTGTGGCTATGCACCTGCAAGATGCCAACTGAGGTCACTGCAGCTGACCTCCATATCACATATGCCCACAGCTGCATGTGGGCCTGGATCTGGCCCTGACTCTGATCTCTGGCCTGCATCACCATATATGCCTGCAGCCAGCCCCTGCAGCTGTGCACCTGTACACCACTGGTCTTGAATTCTGTCATAGGCCTCTACTTCTGTACACATGACCATGGTGAGCCCCTGCAGTGGCATAAATGCATGCAGACAGCCAAGGTTCCCAGAGTTGCTTGTGGGCTAGATCCAGTCATGACCCCTGTCACTGGCATGCACTACCAGGCAAGCCTGCAGCTAGCCCCTATAGCTGTGCATCTGCATGCCGCCAGTCCAAGTCTTGTTATCAGCTCCCACTGATAAGCACACATCTGTGGCTATAGCTCCAGCTGTCACACAAGTATATGGCAACAGCCAGGGCCCCTGGATGTGCTGATGCCCTTATAGCCACTGCAGGCCACCTCTCCCTCCCCCTACCACAGCTCTCATCAAGAATCACACAGTCATGGAAGTCTTGGACCACAACTGCCTGAACCAACAAGACACCACAACCCCCAGACCTGGAGCCTCCACATGTCCTCATGCATGGTGCACTATACCAATAGACCTAGGGTCAGAGCATGCTCCAGTGTGCCTTAACCCACAGCTAAAAGTCTTTTCTTACTAAAGTTAGTTCATAAAGTCTGGAAGAGGTGACTTTTTCTTCATATGTGAAGACACCTATGCAAGGCTACAGGAATCACAAAGAATCAGGGAAACATGACCCTACCAAAGGAACACAGTTAACTTCTAGTAACTGATCTACAGAAATGGAGATTCATGAATTACTGACAAAAAATTTGAAATAATTGTTTTAACAGTTCTCAGAGAGAACTACAACACAGATAAACAATTTAATAAAATCAGGAAAATGGTACAATAACAAAATGAGAAGTTCAACAAAGAAATAGAAAACATAAAAAAGAACCAAACAGAAAATTTGAAGCTGAAGATTACTACTGAGCAGAAGAATTTAATACAGTAAGTCCCCTATGTACAAACAAGTTCTGTTCTGAGAGCGTGTTTGTAAGTCCAATATTTTCGTAAGTCCAACAAAGTTAGCCTAGGTACCCAACTAATACAATCAGCTATATAGTACTGTACTACAATAGGTTTATAATACTTTTCACACAAATAGTACATAAAAAACAAACACAAAAAATAAAGAAAACATTTCATTTTTAATCTTATAGTATAGTACCTTGAAAAGTACAGTAGTACAGCACAACAGCTGGCATACAGGGGCTGGCATCCAGTGAACAGGCAAGAAGAGTTACTGACTGGAGGAGGAAGAGGAGGTGGGAGATGGTAGAGCTGAAGGGTTGTCAGCAATAGGAGATGAAGGGCAAGCTGCAATTCCACTCACACCTGATGTTGATGGAACGCATGTTCACATCTTTGAAAGTTCACAGCTTGAAGGTTTGTATGTAGAGGACTTACTATAAAGAGCTTCAAGAACACACTTGACCAAGCAGAAGAAAGAACGAATGACTCAAAACCAGACAGATCATTTGAAATTATCAAGTCATGGGAGCAAAATGAAAAAAGAACGCAAAGAATGAAAAAAGCCTACAGGACTTATGAAATTCCATTAAAAGAATCAATCTATACTTTTGGGAATTCTAGGATGAAATGAGAAAAAGAAAGGGGCAGAAATCTTATTTAAAGAAATAATAGCTTGATAACTTTCCAAATTTGAGGAGAAATGTATCAAGTTCATGAAGCTCACAAGTTTCCAAACAAATTCAACGCAAAGACATCTTCTCCAAGACACTTTATAACAAAACTGTCAGAAATGAAAAATACAGAGAAAATCTTGAAAACAGCAAGAGAAAAGAAGGTTATCACTTAGGAAGAAAACTTCATAAGGCTATCAGCAGATTTCTCAGCAGAAACCTTGCAGGCCAGAGAGAGTGGGATGATATAATTAAAGTGCTGAAATAAAAATCTGCCAACCAAGAATACTTCACTTGGCATAGCTGTTCTTCAGAAATGAAGTACAGATAATGACTTTCCCAGACAAACAAAAGCTGAGGAAGCTCATGACACTAAACTTGCCTTACAAGGGATGCTGAAAGGTCTTTTTCAAGGTGAAATGAAATGATGCTAATTAACATGAAAACATGTGAAAATATGAAACACACTGGTAAAGGTAAGTATACAGTCAAATTTGATAATGTACAATAATGTATGTGGTATGTTAATCACTTAACTCTAGTATAAAGGTTAAAGATAAGAAGTATTAAAAGTAACTATAGCTACAATAATTTGTTAACAGATACACAATAAAAGAAGAGGTAAATTGTGACATCAGAAATAAAACGTGTAGGGGGAGTAAAATGGTGGCAATTTTGTATGCAACTGAAGTTAAATTTTTATCAGCATAAAATAGATTGTTATATTTATAAGATGTATTATGTGAGCCTCATGGTAGCCACAAAGGAAAAATCTATAGTAGATACACAAAAGATAAAGAGAAGAGAACCAAGACATATCACTATGGAATATCATCAAGTCCCTAAAGAAGATGGCAAGAGAAGAAGAAAGGAAGAAAGGAACTAGCTAGAAAACATTAAGATGTCATTAGAACAACCATACCTCGCAATAATTACTTTAAATGTAAATGGATTAAATTCTACAATCAAAGGCATTTGGTGGCTGAATGAATAAACAAAACAAGACCCAGCTACATACTGCCTGCAAGAGAGTTACTTCAGCCTTAAGGACACACATAGGCTCAAGGTGAAGGGATGGAAAAAATATTCTTTGCACATGAAAAACCAAAAGAGAGCAGGGGTAGCTATACCTATATCAGACAAAATAGATATTAAGTCAAAACTGTAACAAGAGACAAAATCATTATATAATGATAAATGGTTAATTCATCAAGAGGATGTAACAATCTATAAATACATATGTACCTAACATGGGAGCACCTAAATATAATAAGCAAATACTAACAGATCTGAAGGGAGAAATAGACAAAAATATAATAATAGTAGGGGACTTCAATACCCCCACTTTCAACAATGGATAGATTATCCAGACAGAAATCAATATGGAAACACTGGACTTAAGCTGTACTTATTTTTTTCCTTTGCCTGCACCATGAGGCTTGTGGGATCTTAGTTCCCCAACCCGGGATTGAACCTGGGGCCCTGGAAAAGTGGAATCATGGAGTCCTAACCACTGGACTGCCAGGGAATTCCCAAAACTATACTTTAGATCAAATGGACCTAACAGTCATGTGAAAAATATTCCATTCAACAGCAGCAGAATACACATTTTTCTCAAGTGCACATGGAATATTCTCAAGGATAGATCATATGTTAGGCTACAAAACAAGTCTTAAAACAACCACACTGGTATAAAATTAGAAATAAATAACAGGAAGGAAACTAGAAAATTCACGAATATGTGGAAGTCAATAACACACTCATGAACAGCCAATGCATCAAAGAAGAAATAAAAAGAAAAATTACAAAAGTAAACAGAAATGGAAACACAACATAACAAAATGTACGGGAATCAGCAAAAACAGTTCTAAGAGGGAAGTTTATAGTTTTTCTTCTTACAGTAAGAAAAAAGAAAAATCTCAACTAAATAACCCAATTTTACACTTCAAGGAACTAGAAAAAGAACAAACTAAATTCAAAGTTAGAAGAAGGAAGGAGATAACAAAGATCAGAGAAGAAGTAAATGAAATAGAGAACAAGAAAACAATAGAAAAAGCCAATGATACTAAAAGCTAGGGTTTTGAGAATATAAACAAAATAGACAAAGCTTTAGCTAGACTTATCAAGAAAAAAAGAGAGGACTCAAGTAAATAAAATTATAAATGAAAGAGGACACATTATAACTGATATCACAAAAATACAAAGGATCATAAGAGATCCTTATCACAATTACTCACCAAAAAACTGGACAATCTAGAAGAAATTAATAAATTCCTAGAAACATACAATCTACCAAGACTGAATCATGAAGAGACAGAAAATCTGAACAGACCAATTAAGAGCAAGGAGATAGAATCAGTAATCAAAAGCCTTTCTACAAAGAAAAGCTCAGGACCAGATGGTTTTACAGGTGAATTTTACCAACTATTTAAGAAAAATTAATGCCATTCTCACTCAAAGGCTTTCAAAAAATTGAAGAAAAGGGAACACAACCAAACTCATTTTAAGAGGCAGGAATCATTCTGATTCCAAAAAGCCAGATAAGAACACTACAAGGCCAATATCTCTGATGAATACAGATGCAAAAATACACAGCAAAAATACCAATCACCATGTCTAGCATGGGCTGAATTTTGAAAACTATCAAGAATAGGGCTTTAATCTTAACCTACAGAGTATGCTAGTCTGGGTCCTCCTGAATAAAATCAATTCCCTATATGCCCCGTGTATCGAACTATCATTTGATGTTTTTCCTTTTGTAGTTTATAGAACAATGATCTGAACTGGTTCCCTAGCTTGGCATGACACTATTCAACCCACCCCAGATAACTTCTGCTTTGTAACCAGTGTCTAAAACTTCCAGTCTTTCAAAAGCCTACCACTAGTAGTTGTGTTTTAGTTATAACAAACCAAACAGTATACAATTTCTTTAATAATCTTGCTCTTGCTTTGCTTTTACTTTTTATTTGTTTTATTTGAAGGTCATATTTCATTTGCTCTTCCCATTTTTACATATTTCTATCCCCTTTAAGGAATGGAAAATAAGTCTCCTAATCAAGGATTCTGAATGATACATTAATGAAAATGTAGACCCCTATTCTCATAGTTCCACCATTTAACACTATTTTTGCCTTCCTCTGTAGTGTGGAGTGCTTGCCAGTGGCAACATTTTTCATGGCAGCAAGAAGAATGTTGAAATTGGCAAATCTCAAGCACTGAATAAAAAATCAACATCGCTCATTTGGACTAGAATTTTATATATAAGTGTTCTGACCTGGGACAACTTCAAGGAATGATATATTGGTCTCTTCCTCATACAAGGTATCATTGCTATTAAAAATTCATTTTTACATTTCCCAAAGCCAAAGATTTCCAAAATACTAAATTCTTTTAATCAATTACTCTTCTTGCCACCTTACAGCATGTTCAAAAATATCAACAAAATCTGTTGAAATGGTCAAGCAACCTCTTAGATAAAGTTGCTGACCATAATTCACCTTTATGCTCTGGTCCTCTAGGCATGGCCTTTTTCCCCCCTGAATTGCTAGAGTTAACTTCTGAGCACTATTGAGAAGATAAGGCAGGAAGCAGAAGCTTTAGAAAAGTAAGTGAATCTGTGTGTGAGAGACAAAGAGACAATGAGAATCTATGTGACTGAGCATTCACAGAGCCTTTGGAATACTCTGCTCTATACAAGTTGTCCTGTTCCACAAATTTTAGTTTCATTGTACCCACAAATCTCTAGGGATATAAGGTTTTATGTCACTTAGGATTGGATTCAGCTGAATACAAGAGAAAGTCCCAAATAATGGTGCTTATATAAGAAGTTTCTCCCTCTCCCTCACTTCCTAACTCCCTCACTTAAGGAAAATTTGCAGAAAGGCAGCTCAGGGCTGTTATTCAGGAGCATGATAGTGCCAGGGACTGGGCTCCTGCTTTCTCTACCAGAGCTATAGGATCTTGTTTTTCATGGCTCAAAATTGCTTTTCTTCCTTAATATCCTTCTCAGATAGGAGTGTAGAGGATGGGGGAGAGGGCGGAAAGAGTATGCCATTTTCTTTTAAGGAGACTTTCTAGCAACATCACTCAACACAAGCTTCCACCTCATGGGCTGGAACTCGGTCACATCATAATTTGAGCCTTAGAAGTGTAGTCTTAGCTGGGTAGACACATAAGTGATTAGCAGGGATGTGTGATAAAATAAAAAATGGCCAATTAAATTTGCTTTTCAGTTAAACCTTTCTTTGATATGAGTACAATATTTGAGACATATTACACTAAAATTTTATTTGTTTCTTTTCTGAAAGTCAAGTTTATCTTGGTAATCTGTATTTTTATTTGCTAAATTTGGCAACCCTAGCTAGAAATTAGGGTTTCTCTATCAAAAGGAAGAAGCAAATGGATACTGGAATAGGTAAGCACTGTTCTCTGTCATAGCTACTTGAAAGGACCTAATGCGATTAAATGTTTTCCAGCTATGGAATCAAAAGATGGACACTAAGATAGGGGATAGGAAAATTTCTGAGATCATCTTTGCTATCTTTGAAAATAAACCTAGACTAACAAATCTTTACTAGTAAAGTCAGTGCTTGGGACCATCACATAAAGTTCTTGACCTCTCAAGTCTAGTATTTGTTAGTGAGACTGTGCGTACTTTATGTGATTTTCTACGCATACAGTAGGAAGATGCTGAACATAACAAAAAAATCTTTGAAAACTGCCTTTATAGTTCTGTAGGTGAAAAGACACACTCTTACACTGGGTCAGACTCCTCTCTTTGAGTCTGGCAAAAGGTATGACCATGTTCCCTTCTGAATGATCCTTTTTTACTTGTCATAGGTTTTGAATGTTAATTCAGACTTTCTATTTATTTAACTCATTTAGTTTACCTTGGAATATGAGGGGAGCTCCCAGGGACCACCAGTTTTATTTTCGGCACAGGCTGAACTTCCTAAATACAGAAACACTTTTCTGTCAGATCATAAGGTCATCTCTGAATGGAGTAGCTTTCATTCCTGAATGGGCTTTCAGACATCCAGGCTGGGTCTGACTCATAGCAGAAAAGGAACACTTTGCCTTTCTATTTACATTCCATTTGGCGGGAAGCAGCAAGCTACACCTTGAAGATAAAGCCACGATATCCATACTTGCCTGTCTGCACATCCTGGCCCCATACACTGACCATGAAAACTATATCTGATAAAGATGCCCTTAAACACTTTTTCTTGCTCTCTGTCTCACTTTTTTATCCTTACCTATTCTCTCCAGGATATCTGTTCCTCTGACTTCAACAAGAACATTTGTAGCAAGTTTTCAAATTATAGCATTTTTATTGCAAAAAGTAGAATAAAAAAGAATGACTAGAATTTTAGGGACTATTGCTTTTCTTATCCTTTTGGATTCTGAAGCTACTGAATGATGCATAATTCATTTCCAGGCACGAATACTATTCTCTGGCTACCTCCAAGTCATGATAAGGAAAAAAAGAATATCCTCGGAGAGCAAACCGAGAAGCAACATATTTGTGGCTCAAGTTAGATGAGTGGAAAAGAACAGAACACTCAGTGGATTAAATAGGATCCTGTGAAGCTAGGCTTAGTGGTTGAATGGTTGCCCAGTTTATATTAAAGGACTTATTTCCATTTATAAAATGATTCCCTCTGTATGGTTCAAGGCTTAATATGCTGGGCATCTTCCCAGCCCTAAGCATTTATTTTAAAAAAGCTTTACATGTCAAGAAAATGCAGGTTCAGAAAAGATAAACTTAGTGATGAGATCTACAACTTGAACTTCTGGCTGATTTCAGGTGCTGAACATCCTCCAGCCATTTTTACTGGAATGGGAGGGTTACATCAAATGCCACGACTCGGTTCCAGTTGTATTATCACTTCCAATCAGATGAAAACGCCCTTGAAACTGAGGGTGTGCATTCCTAAGAGCGCTTACATTCAACATATGGTTACACAAGGCCAAATTTCAAGATGAAAGTGAAGGGAATCAGACCGTTGTCCAGAAATGTCTAAGTACTGGCAATATATCTGGATGAATGACTCAATTTTTCACTTTTCATCCATTCCTGTGTATAACTATCCAAAATGGAAGTTATCTTGGTGGGTGCCCTGACTTGGCAATGATAGACATTATAAGCTTCCTGAGATCATGGCTTGCAGGACTGTGAATATTAATATCAGTGTACTTGAATCCTGACACATTCCAATGCCATTACTAGCAGCTATGGAGCTTTCAGTGCAAGGTCCGATTGTTGATCATCTCTAACTCCTGGTTCTCTGTGTCAAGCCTGCCATATGGTTGGCACTTAATATGTGTCTGGTGAATGAAATGAAATGACTAACAATGCAGTGGTAACTTAACCACAATAGCTGTTACACTCAGTAGAAATATTTCCAAAGCTAAGCCAAGAAAGAGTTTTAAAAATGCAGCTTGTAAGAAAGGAGCTAAAACAAATATGAAAACTAAGACATAAAGCCAAGTATCAATAAATCAGTAACTGGGCTCCAATGACATACCTGGTTAGCATCTCACTGAACTTGGGTTTCATTTGGAGAAGTGTACCCCCTGTAAACACAAAGACCCCTATAGCAACAAATAACAGTTCAAAGGGCAACATTAATTAAAAAGGAATGGCTTTCTTTATCATTTGCTGCAAAGAATATTTAAAAGGAGCTTACTTTCTAATCCACAGCAATGTTGTTTATGTTGTTAATCCACAGGCTCTAATATGCATGTGTCACACTGGTGGGAATCCTCTTCTTATCCTTTGGTAAGGAAGAGTTACATAAAAGTCCTTTCCGTGTTCCTTTGTTTGTTTGTTTTGATTACCAAAAACATATGCCTTAGAGAGGGAATCTATATATTGACACTGTCCAATCAGTAGGTACTAAGTACATGTGGATATTGGGCACCTAAAATGTGGCTAGGCCAAACTGAGATGTGGTATAAATGCAAAACACATACCAAATTTTGGAGAGTTAGTATAAAAATGTCATAATTTTTATATAGATTATATGCTGAAATGATAATATTTTACATATACTGTCTAATCATGTATATTATTAAAATTAATGTTGCTTTTTTTACATGTTAAATGTGGCTATTAGATAATTTAATATTTCATGTGTGGCTCACATTATCTTCTTATTGGACAATTCTACTACAGATGAAGGGAGATTGAAGAGACAAGTCAACTGCAATGCACTGAGTCTGTTTGAAGCTAATTAAAACAAAAATTATGTCTGAGATAAATCAGAGAAAGACAAATACTGTATGTTATCACTTATATGTGGAATCTAAAAAATAAAACAAACAAATGAATATAACAAAACAGAAATGGACTCGGATATAGAACACAAACTAGTAGCTACCAGTAGGGAGAGGGAAGAGGGGAGGGGAGGACAGGGGTAGGGGACTAAGAGATACAAACTACTGTGTATAAAATAAATAAGCTACAAGGATACACTGCACAGCACAGGGAATATAGTCAATATTTTATAATAACTTTAAATGGAATATAATCTGTAAAAATATTTAATAACAATACAAAATTAGTACAAAATGAAACTAATATAATATTGCAAATCAACTATACTTTGATAGAATAATTATGAGACAATGAGAAAAATTTAAAAGCTGCCTGGATATTTGACATAAGGAATTATTGTTAAATATTTTTTAGGCGTGAGAAAAGTCTTAACATTATGGTTTTGTTTCTGTTTTTGTTTTTTAAAGCCCTTATCTTTTAGAGATATATACCAAAATATTTATGAGTGAAATGACATGATGTCATGTGTTTGTTTCAAAGTAACCCATGCATGAGGTAGGGACAAAGTGGGTAGGCATATAAATTAAATAAAACTGGCTTTTAGTTGATAACTGGTAAAATTAGGTAATGGTAGCTGGGAGTTTATTATCTTATTGTCTCTACTTTTGTATGTTTTTGAATTTTCTATGATAAAAAATAATTTACCAAAAGAAGAAAACCTTACTGTCTAGTGATGGCAAGGCGCTGACCTATAGGCTCTGTGTGCAACTGATGATATATATATAATACTTTCTTCTCAGCTTCTTGACAAGAAGGGATAACATTTGATACAGTTTTATTATAGTAGATGTGCACAAAATACTAGGAGTCCTCTTTGCCTGGAGAAGTTAACATGACTAAGTCACGTGAAGGGAATTAATGTGTATTCAATTCCAAAATGATCTTGGTATCATTCAAAGAAAGGTAGCTCTTTTTATATTATAAACATAGAATATAAATAATATATTCATAAATATATTTATGGAAAATATACGTATATATTAATCTCTATATTTAGTATTTGTTTATATATAAAATTAACTATAAAATATATTTAAATAAATAATATATTTATTTTTTACTTATAAATATATTATTTATTTATAAACCTATAAGTGTAAAAGGAGCTTCCTTTTAAACTATGCCTTGTTTTCTACTCTACTCTCCAAATCATTTGCATTAAAATGCTTCTAAAATGTATACACTCATTTTCTCTCTTTGTTATAAAAGTGTTAGAATCTGATGTTCTATCTTATAAGCTTGTCAGTGAGTCAATGGCTACATTGCAATAGTCCTGAGACAGAGCAAGATTTAATTTAACCATTAAGAAATAAGAGATGGGCCTTCCCTGGTGGCGCAGTGGTTGAGAGTCTGCCTGTCGATGCAGGGGACACGGGTTCGTGCCCCGGTCCGAGAAGATCCCACATGCCACGGAGCGGCTGGGCCGGTGAGCCATGGCCGCTGAGCCTGCGCGTCCCGAGCCTGTGCTCCTGTGCTCCGCAATGGGAGAGGCTACGGCAGTGAGAGGCCCACGTACCAAAAAAAAAAAAAGAAAAAGAAAAAAAAAGAAATAAGAGATGCTTGGGTTCTATAGGCAAGTACTCTAACAAAACATGTCTGAACTAGTTGTGCTCTGGTAGACTGATACTTGTGGCCCATTTTTCCAACCTTTCAATTCAGGAGTGGATTTGGGAGTGGGTAAGGGTGATGGGGATGGGTACTTTCCTTTTTAAGCCCTGTCTCAGGATAAAATGACCAGTGAAGATCATTCATGTAGAGCATTTTCCATCTGCTTTCTGATCTCTAATTGATAAAGTGCACTTGATTTCACTGTGCCCCCGGCTGGGAGTCAGGATGCCACCGTGCTGTCTACCCTGCACCTTATTCCATAGACCCCTCAGGCTGCACTGTGCATGTTAAATCTGTCCAGAGTAGTTCCAATTAGATAAAATAAATAACCTATCATTAAAAGCTCTAACTGAGAACACTCCATGTTGTTCTGACCTTGCCGTTTTGAGGGCTTTTCAAAATGAAGAACATTTTCTGGTCCAAGAACCTATTAGACCGAGTATCCCTCAAGGGATTTCAATACTAGCACCTATGTCTATAGAGCTTGGCATGCAGAAGATGCTCAGTGAATGTTTATGAATGAAAGCATGACCCAGATTGCTTGCCTAATGGGCTATTGATCTCACATCTCGTACAGCAGAGAGATACAAGGTCTCTCCTTCTACTGTAGTTCTATTGATTTATAATCAAGTTGCACTCAGATCTCAAAAGAACTAAAATATGTTTCTCATATTAAATTGTTCATGCTCTGGGATCCATAGAATCACCACTCTTTAATCCAAGGTTACCTTAGATAATGTCTAGACCAGGGGTGTTCAAGTTGTGTCCTTGGGAACCCCATGATCCCATGCACAGCTAACAGACTTCAGAGGGGACATGGACTCTTCACCTCCCTTCACCTCCAGCTTGAATTCAACTCAAGCTTATGTTGGGGTTCAGTCGGAGGAGGGGAAAAAGTGATTCTTGGCTTTGCAAAGTTTGAAAATCACTGGTCTTGACCAACTGCTTTATTTTACAGAGAAGAAACTGAAATTCAGAAATAATCAGTGGTAAGTCCAAGCTCACACCATTAGAGCAAAAACAAGGCTAGAACTCCTGGTCCAGGCCAAACCCCTACATAACCCCTTCCCTGGGCAACTATGTTTTTCCAGGGCAAAAAGGCACACAACTTTTCTTCCTTTGTGGTCACACTGACCCAAATGCATTTTGAATATGTTTATACATTGTTTGAAGTGATCTTACATTTCCATCTTGAATATACTCCTTCTATTTCCCAGAACCGATTGTAGTGTTCTTGAGAATAGGAGCTGAAACATCTATTTTCTTTGTACCCTATTCAGTAAGTGTTCGGGAAGTTACAATATTTATGGACCAACTGACTGACAGCAAATGCAACCTAAGATATATGGAGATTTGGGAAAAACTTTGGGGCTTGGCCACATAGGACAAAGGTAAGGTTTCTAATCTATCAGACAACATTTTCTGCTGTGTAACTTGGAGACATGGTTTTGATCAACAGCAGCACAGGTCCACCAGTTTCCTAATTTAGAAAAATCTCCAGCTTTCAGAGTGCTTGGAAAATAGGTCACTAGCGTGCTTTGCACACTTTAGAGAAAATGAGGATAAGTGCTCATAATTTCTCACCCACAGCAGAGAAAATAGACACATGAGAACAGAGTCGGTGAATTAATATAGCAATTAATGCTGGCTGTGTCTGAACTAGGATCAAGTTGACCTCACTGAGTTTTAAACGGACACTTAGATTGTTGTTGTTTTCTGGTTTTTCAAACTTTCACAAAGGAAGAGAGGGTAGAGTGGAGTGTTTTCATGAGTGCACTTTGGAATCAGTCTATTTTTGAATCTCAGCTTTGTTACTTGCTAGTTGTGTAACTTTGGACAAGGTACTCAACCTGGCTGAGCTTCAGTCTCCTCTTCCGTTAACTGGAGATAATATTTCCTCAATAGAATTTATATGAAGAAGAAGTGAGATATTGCATAGGCAATGTTTTGCACAGCACCTTGCCATATTAAATGCTCACCAGCAATTGTGAATAATACTGTAGCATGAACTGAGAAGTCACAGGAGGAAGGCAGACATTTTAGGCTGCTGTTCTACCTATGGTTATTGATTCTAAGTTTACTTGAGATGGCAAAACGATGATGATTTGCGGCCTTACTTGTGTCAATTAACTTTTTAATGCTACCGATGTGTGCTTTATATGTTTAGCAACATGTGTGCCTCTTAGATTATAGTATGTAAGGTAGCTGTGAGGATACACCTCTCAGATCTCCCACTGCAGGAGTGTCACTGACTGAAGTCCCAGATGCTGGGCTGTGAAATCCATCCAGGAGTTAGTGCGGAGGCCATACGTCCCACGGGCTGCTCCCAGCCAAGGCCTGAGCACATCGGAGAGACTAAAGCAGGTTCGTACCTGGGTGAGGAAGGGGTTCTTTGGGCCAACTCTGGCTGGAAGATCCCTCCCATTGGCCTTGCTGAACTTCTTTAGACCTACCCTCCCACTCAAGCTGCCTTCCTTCCCGCTCTCCTTCACAAGGGTCAGACCTACGTAATGATCTGACAGGTCTCCTAGCCTCTCCTGGTTCTCTTCTGATTTTGTCATGCAGGTGTTTGCTTTAAGAAAATATTTGCATGTCTACTTCTATCTTGATACCTGCTTCTCAGAGGACCCAGGCTAATGCAACTTAACCTCACAGAGAGCAGGGCTGAAGAAAGTAACTTTGGTTTTCCAATACCTAGTGCATCTTGGATTGCTCACTGAATATAATGGTGATGATCGAAGAACTCCAGAGACATAAGGCACCCACAGAGATGGCATGGTTTATTCAGCCTTGTTGTCTTGGGACAATAAACACTCCCACAATTGGGAACCGACGGCTGTTTCTTGTTTGAAAGTCTTCTACCTTGGCCACACAGCTCAGATTTGTCTCATGTTCTTAGATGAAACTTCTCCTGAGGCTGACAACAAAAATCATCAGCTGCTGGATACTGAGCTGAAGTTAGAAAACAGCTCTGATAAAGGCAAGCTCTTTGCTAACTGATTGGCCAGAGTAAATAGCATTTTACCTTAAGAATAATCTTGCAAAATGCTAAAAATCTTTGTGTGGAGGAGTAGGAGACAGGGGAAAGAAATTAACTTGCATTCACTAAATATCTTAAAAGTACAGGCACATTATACATATTAGCTTATTTAAAGAGACCTATGAGGAAGATGTTATTATTTTCCTTCTCTGAGTAAGGAAGTTGAGATTGTGTAACTTGTTCTAAGTCACAGAGAAAAAAAAAAAATGGTGTTCTCTGAGAATAGCCCAGGTTGGTGCTTCTGTGTTTATAGAGCTGGCTATTGGTTATTTTCAAGTCTGGACCCAAGAAACTGGATCAGCGATCACTAATGCATGCACTGATTTTCCTTCCCGAATACTGAATGTGCTTGCTATGGCATGGTCAGCTGATCCCTGGGGGGTTGAATGTCTGGAAAAAACGGTCTGGAGTCATGCTGGGTTCCCTGAGGGGGGAATTATTTTGTTTGCTATTCACTTTATTCACTGCCACAGGGATTTATGATCAGAAAATCTTTTGAAAATGTTACTCTATGGACTGTCAGATGTCATATATGACCATGCCTGGATAAGAAGAGTTACAATTATTTAGGCAATTAGGTCAACTCATGTTTTTTCCTCACTTTAATATTTGATAAGAGAGTGCTTTGGCAGCTGGTGGCAGATACTGAATTATTATAGGAAAGAATATGGTTTGTAGGAACAGCATTTGACTGAGGTCTTGTCTTGCCTTGTATCCAGTGCTGATTGGCTGGGAGAAGTCACTTTACTTCTTGGCTAAGTCACTTTACTTCGAACCTCAGTCCCTTCATCAGTGAAATGAGATGGTTGGATTCAATGACTCTCTACTAAAGTCCTTCCTAACTCCAATATTCTATAACTTGATGATCCTGGCCCAGATTGGCTGAGGACTCTTGTTGACAGTCCCCAGAGGGTTGCCAACTTCCCTTGAGCAGATATCATTTTGGCTGAGCATGCTTCATGCCATCTGCCTTGTTCTGTGCTGGTCTTAGTGTTCCCCTCCAGCACGGGCTTCAGTCATGTATCTGAATCTGACTATGCTCCAGGCAGAGCTGGCACTACCAAGACCTGTTTAAACCTATCTAGTCTTATAATCTGAGGTGATGAAAAATTATAGGAGCCATATACTAAACTATAGGAGCCTATTAGAATGTCCGGGTCAGGTTCCTTCTAGGTGGCCCCTGATAAAGGTATTTTGAGCAATCACAATAGCAATATTATTGTGAATCTCAAACTCCCACTCTCAATTTGAGTAATTTTCATAGGGTACCCTTAACCAGAAGCCAGGGATAGCAGGGTGTGTGTGTGTGTGTGTGTGTGTGTGTGTGTGTGTGTAACTTTTTGGTGCCCAGAGCAAAGTAACTCAGTATCTCCAAAATTGCGTTTCTCATCATAGAGATGCATTTCTCATCACTGCTTGGCAGTGCTCTGATGCAAAAGATATGGAAGTTGGAAGGTGCTGCAGTACAATGCTTGTCCCCATTGATCTCCCCTCCTACCTTTTGGCTTAGTGATTTTTAATGGACAGATGTGATGGTTCCGAACTCCATACCGGTTTCTTCTCATCAAATATCTCACGTGTACAAGCCCTAATCGGAGATATTCCCTAGATACTCTACTAAATCAAATATAAAGAAATCTAAAATAAGCCCCAATATTCCATGTAGCACTTTACTGAAAATAGGATCTATGCTTGAATGTCTGATTAAAATAATTTAAACTGCAGATCCATTTTAATTTAGATCCTAGAATGGTTTCTCACCTACCCCATATCTGAAATCTATCTTAAGATCAGAAACATGACAAAAATTTCCACTTAATGTTTGTTTTGCTTTTGGTTCCCCACCCCCCCCGGCCAAATACCCTCTCCACTTTGATTCAACATTGCATTGGTATCTTAGTACAAAAGGCAAAAAAAAAGGAAAAAAAACTGATTGAAAAGGAAAAAGTAAAGCTGTCTTTTTTCTCAGAAAACAATGGAGAAAATCTGATAGAATCTACCAAAAGACTACTAGAAGCAATAAGTAAGTTCAGCAAGGTTTGAGAACATAAGATCAATATACAGAACATAGATTATATTTCTACATATTAGCAACAAACAATCAGAAATAAAGATTTTCAAAAACCCCATTTATAATAGCATCCAAAATATGAAACATTTAGGGATAAATCTAACAAAAGATGTGAAAGAGTTGTACACTAAAAGCTATGAAAAAGACCCAAGAAAAATGAAATAAGACCTAATTAAATAGAGAGACATTCTGTGTTCCTGAACTGAAAGACTCAATATTTTCAAGAAATCAATTCTCCCTAAGTTGAGCTATAGATTCAAAGCAATTCCAATTAAAAAAAAAAAAAGTCTTCTGGGATATTTAAAGGGAAGGTAGGCTAAAAATTGGCAAGCTAATTCTAAAATTCATATGGAGATGAGAAGACCAAATATAGCCAAAACAACTTTGATAGAGAACAAAATGGGAGGGCCAGCACTATTTGACTTCAACACTTATATTAAACTATACTAATCAAGACAGTGTGGTATTAGAGGAATGACAAACAAACAGATCAATAGAATTAAATGTAGTGTGCAGTAGTAAACACACACATGTGAAAAACTGATGATCTACAAAGGTACCAAGACAATTCAGTAGAGAAAGAATAGTCTTTTTAACAAAGATGCTGAAACAATTGGATATCCATGTGTGTTTTATATATATATATATATATATATATATATATAAAACTTACACATCTTACATAAAAATTAACTCAAAATGGACCATGGACCTAAATGTAAGACTTCTATAAAATTTCTACCAGAATACATTAGGAGAAAACCTTTGTGACCTTACGTTAAGTAAATAACTCTTAGATACAACATCAACACAGCGATTCATAAAAGAACAAATTGTTAGATTGGACTTCATCAAAGTTAAATACTTCTACTCTCCAAAATACACTGTAAAGGGAATAAAAAGACAAGCCCCAGTTTGGGAAGAAGTATTTGCAAATGCTTGTAAAAGATTTAGATTTATCTAGAATATTAAAAAAAAAAAAAGCTTAAAACTCAGAAATAGAAAAACAAACAACCCAATTAAACAAAGGACAAAGGTTTAAAAATATACTAAAGAAGGTACACAGAAGATAAGTACATGAAACAATGATCAGCATCAGTAGTAATGAGGGAAATGCAAATTAAAACCACAATGAGATACTACTACATATGTATTAGAACGGTCAAAATTCAAATGACTGACCATATATCACATGTTGTTAGAGTGTGGAAGAACTGGAACTCTATTATGAGGCTAGTGAGAATGTTAAATTGTACAATCAATCTCTAATACAGTCTGGAAGTTTCCTAAAAAATTAAAAATACATCTACCATATGATCCAGCTATTTCACTCTTAGGTATTTACCCAAGAGAAATGAAAGCACATGTCCATAAAAAGACTTGTGCATGAATATTTATAGCAACATTATTTGTAATAACTCCAAACAAGAAACAATCTAAATGTCAATCAACAAGTGAATGGATAAAAGACTGTGGTATATCCAAACAATGGAATACTCCTCAGCAACAAAGAATGAACAATTGATATATGTTATAAAATAGATAAATCTCAAAATAATTTTGTGTGATTTAAAGAAGCCACACAGAAATGCTTATATACTAAATGAGTCAACTTACATAAAATTCCAGGAAATGAGAACTAATTCACAGTAACAGAAAGCAGAAATGTGGTTACTTGGGAGTGGAAGCAGGAGGTGAGGAAGAGTGAAAGGGGAAAATCACAAAGGTATCTATGAATATCTATTACCTCCAAGCATTTCCTAGTCATGTGAAAACTTTGGAGGTAATAGATATTCTCATTATCTTATTATGGTGATGATTTCCTCTGTGTGTGTCTGTGTGTACATGAGATAAAATTTATCAAATTGTATATTTTGAATGTTTATTTAAAACATTTATTTAATGTTTTATTATAGGTCAATTATATGCCTCAATTAAAAAAATACTATGCCCTCAAAAATTGATTAAAGATCTGAAAATTATAATAAAATAGATGAACCTCTGACAAATTGGTCATGAAAAAAAGAGAAACACACAAACAATATGCTAGAACAAAAAATAATATGTATAATGATGGGAAATATTAGAAATTTAAGTGGTAAATGAATAAAATCAACAATTTTATAATATATTTGAAAGCACATGAAATAAGTAGCTTTGTAGAAAAAATATAAAATTTATTCAAAAGTAATAGAATACTTCAGTAGATCAATAATTGTTAAATACATGGAGTTACTAACTAAAAACATTTTCATCTCCAACCGAAAAGGATCCAGGCCCAGGTTGTTTTAAGGACAACTACTTTTGCCAGAACTTTAAGGTATAGATCATCATTGTCTTTAATTACTTTTTTCAGAGGACAGAAAAATAGAGAAAGCTCATTTTACATGACTTCTATGATCTCAAATAGTAGAACATGAAAAAAATTTATAGATAAATCTCACTTAGGGACAAAGATCAAAATTCCATATGATATAATAGTAAAATGAATTGTTTTAAGAAATGTTTCATCATGACCAATTAGTATATATCTTGGGAAAGAAAAAATATTTCAATATTTAAAATTCTAATTCACATTAAAATATTAATACAAAAAACTTAATCAGCTCAACTGCTACTGAAAAGTTTTTAATAAAATTTAGTGTACATTTACAAAAAAATATTAGAAAAAGAAGAGAATATCTTTATACTAAATCATAATCCTATGGTTAATATTCTTTATGGCAAAACTTCAGAAGCATTCTCTTTAAAGAATAAACAGGATAATGATGCTTGTACTATTTACAATAGGCAAGACTTGGAAGCAACCTAAAGGTGTATTGACAGATAAATGGATAAAGAAGATGTGAGATACACACACACACACACACACACACACACACACACACACACACACACACACAATGGAATACTACTCAGCCATAAAAAAGAATGAAATAAATGCCATTTGTAGAAACATGGATGGACCTAGAGATTATCATATTAAATGAAGTAATTCAGAAAGAGAAAGGCAAATATATGATATCATTTACATGTGGAATCTGAAATATGATACAAATGAACTTATTTATAAAACAGGAACAGACTCAAAGAAATAGAAAATAAACTTATGGTTACCAAAGGGGAAAGGGGATAGGGGATAAATTAGGTGTTTGAGACTAGCAGACACAAACTACTATATATAAAATAGATAAATAACGACATCCTACTTATAGCACAGGGAACTATATTCAATATCCTGTAATACACCATAATGGAAAAGAATATGAAAAAGCATATATATATGTATATATATATGTGTGTGTATATATATACATATATGTATATGTACATATATGTACATATATATGTACACCAGAAACTAACACAACTTTGTAAATCAACCTACTTCAAGCAATATGTGTACAAAAAAGTGAATCAACAAATTATTATAACTGAAAAGAGACCTTGAAAAGTTTGTAGGATACGATATTAACATATGAAATCAATAGCTTTTTGGTACACCTAAAATAACCAGATAGAAAATGCAATAGAAAGGAAGAACCTAGTCATAATAGCAAAAAAAAAAAAAGTGTACAGCATCAAGAAATAAACATTTAAAAAGTTTTTGTAAGATAGTTATAGAGAAAACTATAAAACTTTATTCAAAGATAAAAGAAAAATTTGCATTATTAAAGGTATACACCATATTGAGGTTTGGAAAGACTCAATATCATACAGATGTCACCTCTTCCTAAATTCATTTGTAATTTCAGTTAAAATTTTAATTAAAATCACAAAATACTTTTCAATTAAATTTCAATTAAAATCGCAAAATAATTTTTCATGAAATTAACAATTTAACTAATATGGGAGGATAGCCTAGGCAATTCAGAAAATGAACAAGGGAAAAGAGGAATTTGCCCTTCCAGTTACTAAAATTTATTATAAGGCAATAATAATTAAATCAATGTTACATTGACAGAGAGATAGAAAAATAAACCAATGGAACAGAATAAAAAACCAAGACATATATGGAGCCAAAATTCACATATTCCCAGTCCTTGACCTAACTTCAGTTATACCTTTAATAGGAGTGATTCCAAAAGGTTAATTTCATTTAATAAAAAATGCAATCTTCATGCTCAAATGTAACTTGTGTGTGAATGAGAATATTCAATAGCTAGCATCACCTTTATTAGAATTAAGCGCTGGTATCTAATAAGTCACATTCACCTTACTGGAAGTCAATTTCAAATTAAGGGAGCTTATCATACCCAGGCTATTTCTTGAGGGCAGTGGTTCTCAGACTTTAGGGTGCATTAGAATCATCTGGAAGACTTATTAAAACACAGATTGCTGGGCCCCTCCCCCCAGAGTTTGTAATTCAGTAGATCTGGGGCCTGGCATCTAAGAATTCACATTTCTAACAAGTTCCCAGCTGGTGCTGATGCTACTGCGAACCACTGCCCTAAGGTATCATTGGGTGTCCAGTGGCAGTCAACACAAATGCACATGACGTTATTTCTTGGTTTTAAACAAGTGTAAAATGCAATTAACTAGTATCTACCACTAGACCCCCCCCTAGATAGATACTAGTGCGTTTATTAGAACTTACTATTAGTCAATACTTCCATGCAAGTGGTACTCCACTCAATATGCATTCAGTTTAACTAGTCATGGCCCATACCCTGAGAACCTTTCAACTCCTGGGGCTAGGGATCATGTTTTATACTAGATTTTGCCCTTACTGTACCCAGTCCAGAAGTCAACAAATATACATCTATTGAGTACCTACTGTGTTATATGAACTGTGCTAGATATAAGATGTGTGAAAATTAATAGACTTGTGGTCTTATAGGAGATAATGACACATAAAGACATAATTTCAATGTCATATGGTGAATAGTTAGATCATTTGTATGAGAGTAGGCTAATGAGGAGCCTTAGTCCAACTCAGCCAAATGACAGTCTTAAATGATGAATAAGTGTCGGTTAAAAAGGGATATGAGAAGGGTAGTCTTGACAGAGAAAATAACGTGACATATGCATAGAGGTGTGAAACAACTTACACACAGGGTATGTGTAGGGCACCAAAAGTAATTTGGTAGAAGTAGAGATTAAAGTTTCAGGCAGGTTGGTGAAGGATATGAAGAAATTGACCAGGCCTCAAAGGACCGTATGTGCATTTTAGAGAGTTTGAAATCTATTCTATAGGCGATGGGAGTCTTCAAAGGATTTTAAGTATGAAGGTGGTACAGTCATATGTGAGTTTCTGATAGCTGCCTAAGTTATAGGGCAGAGGATGATTCACAAGGAAACAGAAGGCAGGCGAAGAAGAACTTTGAATATAATTTAAAAGTAAAACTAGCAGTACCCAATAATTGTTTAGACGTCAAGTTTGATGTAGAAGGAAGAGTCTAGGATGTTTTCAAGGTTTGAGTAACTATAGATAGTGAGAATGGGAATAAAGAAAAATGAACAAGTTGAGAGAGAACTTGATTACACTCCATTTGAGATATTCAGAGATACCACTGAAATACCTAGATGGTTGTGTACCTGTTCCTTAAGCAAGTATTGAATGGAAGAACGGATCTTCCTAAATTATTCAATAAAGTAAAAGGCAAGATTCTGGGAGTGAGGGAGCGGGTGGGGGACTTGAGGACAGGAATCACGGAGGTGAGTCAGAGAGGATGCTGGCCAAAGACAGGTAAAGGGATGAGCAAGGCTGACGACCGTGCATTTGTTGTGGTGTCGATCAGACCAACTGGTTGATTTACAGCAATGAGAGTTTTATAAACCTTTAATTACTAAACTCGTGAATTCTGAGGAGAGACAGCAATAGGTTTGTTTGGAATGTGGATGAAGGGTTGTTTGCTAAGTTCCCTTGAGTCACGACAACTTCTGGTAGAAAGTAGGATCTTCCAAAAGCCCTGAAGAAAAGCAGATGGCATAACATCTAAGAACAGGAAAAGAGCGTGTCGCCTGCCTGTGTGAGAAAAGCCTGCAAAAGGATGTGGAAATTTAGATAAAAGAAGTGATGGATGTGACCGTGTGGGAGGCCACACAGCCCATTCAAGAGTAAGAACTTTGGAGGCAGAAAGAATGTAAGTTCAAATCCCTCTTCTATGGCTCACTGGGGTCACCTCTTCTCTACTCCTCAGGTGCTTCTTCTGTGAAACGGAGATAATGACATCTCTTCGTGGGGTTGCTGTGAGGGCTACATGAGGATTACATGTGCAGTGTCTTTAGCCCAGGGACTGGGCCATGATAAAGGGTCATGGCAGCTTTCTGGGCAGAGAGCAGGTTGGCAGGGAGGGAGGAAAGGTCTGTCCTGGCCGATGTTACTCAGGGCTTTGCACTGGAGGCTGAAATTCACAGCAGCATTTCCAAGAGGGTAGAGATGATTTTGATGTGCCTAAATTATGTTTTCTTTACTGTTATTTCACCATTAAAAAAATTTATGCTAGGGTTGTGTGATCTTGGTGGTTTCTAGATCTGACAGGCACCCAATGCATTCTTGTCAGGAGGACTGAGGTAGGGGCAGAGGACAAAGGAATCAGGGCAAACATGAGCATTGCAGACTCCCTGCAGGCAGGTGACGGTCTGAAGGAGGCTCAGAGTCACATTGGTGGTAATGTGGGCTTAGTAAAGAAATTGAACATGAGACGGAATTGAATTGAATCGGTATGGTTTCTGAGGGGCAGGAGATGATGTGGGGAGAAAGCTTCAGAATTCTGTAATGCTTAGATTTGAGGAGGAAAGGAAAAAGAGGGCACCTTAATCAGGTTTCTTTCTTAGAAATAAGGGTAAAATGGTGGTGTCACCCACAGCAAAAATGGAACTTGGAGGAGCAGTGTGCTTTGGAATAAATGTGACCAGCTTGAACTCCACTCTATTTATCCAATCCCAGATGCCCAGGGTCTGCACGTTATAACTACAAAAACATTTGCGGAACATAGTAAGTACAGGTGCAGAGTTGTTCTTCAAGGAAGTTGACAGTTTCAGTGAAATCCAAGTAATGTAACTCTATTTATAGCCTGTTTCATAGCTGGTAAAATGTTCAATACTTATTGTCAAAATAGCTATCATTTTCTCAGTCCTATGTATATTCTAGGTTCTGGGCTAAGTACTTTACAAATATCATCTATATCCTTAAACTACACCGAAAAGTGAGTATTGTGATATCCATCTTATAGAGGAGAAGACATGAGATTAAGAAATCTATCCAAGGCCACATAGTTAGTCAGAAGAGAAAGAGCAGGAAATTGCTCTTTTTCTTTTCTTTCTTTTTTTTTTTTTTAGGGGGGGGGTGGATATTTGCCCTTTAATTTCCATTTGAAATCAGTTTCTTTAAATATTTTAGTTACAAGTTCTGAATAGTGAAGACATAGTAGATGCTGCAGGCACTCAGTACTGGCTCCCACCCCTTTCCTCCACCCTAACCCCCAGGCCTTGCTTCTTCACTCAAGATACAAATAGGCACTCTGCACTAAATAAATAGCTCCTGGTGTCAAATGTCAGCAGCCTCGGGCCTGGATGCAGCTGGATACAAAGAGATGAAGCCCAATAGCTCTCACAACAAGATGTGTGCAGTTAACCATGCTCCAAAGAATTCCAATGATTGTGCCCAGACCCAAGGCAGCACCTCAGAGGTGACATCAGCCATTTCCCCACTGTGTACTAGAATCTTGGGCTGGTTTTCACCACAATCCATCCTCCCCCAGACCTGTGTTCTCAGGAGGAAGAGCTAAGGCCCCACTCCCTAAGGGCCATGATACAGGAAGGAACGGATCTGCCTCTTCAGCCAGCAGAACCAAATCTGTCTGACACCAAAGCTTGTACACTCTGTCACATGTGGCTGTCAATGCCTGTGAGTTCACCCACCCTTGACCTTTCGATCTAGACTCTGCATTGTGGTTCCCATAGGACTTGTATTTTATGCCACTGATCCATGATCTTCCTGACTTCTCTGTAATTATTTTTTCCATCTGCTTTGGCTTTCTTATTTAAATAAATGAACTTAGCCAATCCAGAAGTCTTCCTCTTGAACCCGGGCAGGAAAACACGAATGGAACAAAACAAATGATGGTGCCATTTTTTCTGTGTCCTGGCTTGTGCTGGCCTTTTCTAGAGGCAGAAAAAGGGGCTCCCAGATGTTGGACAGTAAGAAACAAAAAGGCCAACCTGACCAAAAAAATCTCTTTGGTAGTTTTCTCTTCCAGAACCACTGATCAAATGTGGCTATAGCTTAACCCTTTTGATTATGATGCTAACTATCCTTACAACAGAAAGCTTTTCTAGGAGCGGTAACTCAGTAGTCCATTGTCAACAATTAAAAAACTTAACTGGGAATAGTCTGCAGGATAAGAGGAAGGTTTTAAGAAATGTGAACCGATATCTACAAGGCTTTTTAGGAGAGAGGTGAGAGAAAGACATGTGTAGGAGGAGCTCCGGAGAAGGGCAATCCATAGCAGATGACCTCGGTGTCCAGTGAGCCTGCTGGTCACTGCGTCTGTGTGAAGCGTTGGGCTTCCAGAAGGAAGCGAAACAGAAGCATGCAGAGCGGGTGTGGTGGCACTGCAGGCCAGCTTCCCCTCGGGCCAGTTCCACGATTTGCTCCTACAATCCCCCACTCCCACTCCAATTAAGAGCTGTTCCTCTTTCATGCATTTAGTTAAGGAGCAGAAAAAGCCAGAGAAAGCAGAAGGATCAAGAAGGAGAATTTGCAGCTCCTGTTAAGCCTCCCTCCATACCTTCTTAGCAGTTCTTTGTACTTATAGGATCACTTCAAACATGTACATTTTAAAATGCAAATCCTGAAATATAATGGAAAACCTCAATGCCAAGGAGAAGGGGTAATGATTTTGCAGAGTGTGGATGAGTACGAATTAAAATCCCAAAGCAAGGCCACAGACCTGTGAGGGCTTACCGGTAGATGTGCAACTATCCTCAGGAAACCACTCAGCTCCCTGGGGGGCCTTCCTGGCTACAAAAGCCTTTCTGTGCACCCTGGTTCCTTGCTTGTAGGAAGAAGGCTTCAGCCTCTTGGGCTTTCCCTGAATAGCAAAGGGCAGATTCAAACAGTTACTAATTAGGGAAGGGAGGAAATGCAGAAAGAAACAATAGTGCAGGATGGGACAGGGTCCTCGGTTCCCCCCTCTGCAATCTGATACATATCTCTGAATTCTCTGTCCCCACCCCCCCCAGATGGAGGATGGTAACTTCAGGCTGAGCACGAGGACGGGGACCCCAGACTGGTTGGAACCAGAAGGCTGATGACTGAGATTCTTGGAGCACTGCCCCATTACCTCACCACCCACCACTCAGAAGAAGGTCACACACACCCTGCAGCCCGCCCCCCCCCCCCCAATTTTTTCTATAAAAGCTCTTCCCTGAAAACCATTGGGGAGTTCAGGCTTTCTGAGCATGACCTGCCCATTTTCCTTGCTTGGCCCTTGTGATAACATTTTCTGTGCTCCAAACTCCAACATTTAGGTTTGTTTGGCCTCACTGTGCATTGGGCAGGTGAACTGGGGTTTACAATCATAATAAAGAGACTATGGATATAACACCCAATGAGTTAAGGGGGACTATGAGGTTTACTGAGTGTGAGTCTACTCAGAATAATAAAAGAGAAGGCTGTAAAAATCAGGACTGCGTACAACGTGGACCTGCAGACCAGAATCTTTTCCGTCTTTCTGGAATTGTGTAGACCAGCTAGATGGTTGACACAGGCACAGAAAGAGGTAAACAGAAGGCCCAGGCTGGACCCACTATCACAGAATCCTGACAAGAAGAACCTATGGACCATCATTGATGAAGAACATTCTTCAGCCTTCAAGTGAACCAGACCTGGAATGCCCAAACTAAAGAGAAGAAATGACATTAATTTTTATAAAGATACCCAGGAAGGGTAAAACCACAGACAGTCTAAGGGATTCATTTCACTGGAAGACAATTAACATTATTAAGAAAGACTTTTGTATTATTATCTCAAATCCTTCTCAATATAGATTGAACCCACATAGATTTAGGCAATAGTAATTCAAGAAAAGAACTTACAACCGTGTCTTTGAGATAATCTTTCTATTACTAAGAAGGAAAATATTAGCATCAGTGTTTTCTACAGTCATATTTTCACCTGGTTCCCTGCTTATCTTTCTAGTTAAGTGAAGGCTTTAAGTGAGAGAAAGGTCTCATAGCCTAATTGGATTTATTTTGTTTATTTTCTGTCTTGCTTCACGAGCTCTAAGAGGGAAGGCATTTTTTTTTTTGTCCTGTTTTGTTTACCACTATCCCCAGAGTCTAGAAATAGTGCCTGACACTTAATAGATATTTAGACATTCAATAAATATTGAAATAATTAGACTTGCAATATCATCTAATCACTCTCCTTGCCCCTTACACTTATACAATATATCCTTACCGCTGAAGACAGTCTTTATAAAACATGAACCTTGATGACAGTACTCTCTTTTCTCAAACTTTTCAAAGGATGCACATGGTTTAGGAGAAAACCTTTATGCTTTAATAAGCTATTCAAGGTACTTTGCTGTACACCTGAAACCAACACAATACTGTAAATCAACTACACTTCAATTAAAAAATTAAGGAAAAAAAATAAGCTATTCAAGGGCCTCTGTATTCTGGAAACAGTTTATGTCTCCAAATTCACCTGCCAAGGCCTTTGTGCCTTCTGCACGGGGACTGTGGTTGGCCTGGCTGATGCATTCTCTCTGCCTAGGACACTCCCTCTCCAACTTCCTTCTTCTTAGCAAACTCTTATTTGTGCTTCAAGATTCAGAATGAATGTCACTCCTTCTGGGAAGTCTTAGACTAGCCCTAAATCTGGGTTATTTATTTTGGCACATAAAGCTACATAAATGCTTCTATCAACATGTTTATAATATATTGGATGATGGGCTCGTATGTTTGTGTTTTCTACTACTGTGTTCCCTATAATTACCTCTAGGTTAGGTACTGTGGCTTAGTCATTTTTTGTATCCCCAGTGCCAGATAGTGTGTTTGCCACAAAATCAGCACTTGATAAATATTTGGGGATAGGAACACTGAAAACACTGTGGAATTAGTGACATTTAAAAAATGTTTTTAGTCAAATGTTTATTTTGGCTTGTAAATCAATGTTATTTTAAAAGTATATTGATGATCACTGCAAGTTTCATCTATTAAGTACTACATGACACACAGTCTATCTTCACAAGTAATTAGTTTTCTCTTTTTATTATGGTAAAATATACATAAGATGAAATTTACCTTTTTAACCATTTTTAAGTATACAATGCAGTGGCAGTAAGTACATTCACAATTCTGTACAACCATCACCATTACTCATTTCCAGAACTTTCCTATCATCCCAAACAGAAATGCTATACCAATTAAACAATAACTCCCCGTTTCCTCCTGTCCTGAGCCTCTGGCAACCTCTACTTTGCTTTCTGTCTCAATGAACTTGACTACTCTAGGTACCTCATATAAGTGGAATTATACAGTATTTGTTCTTTAGTGTCTGGCTTATTCACCTAGCAAAATGGTTTTAAGGTTCATGTATGTTGTAACACACATCAGAATTTCATTCCTTTTTAAGGCTGAATTATAATCCATTGTATGGATATACCACATTTGACTTATCTAATTCATCTATTGATAGGTATCTGGGTTGTTTCCACCTTTTGGCTATTGTGAATAGTACTGGTATGGAGATTGCTATACAAGTATCTGTTTGAGTCCCTGCTTTCAATGCTTTGGGACATATACATAGGAGTGGAATTGATGGATCATAAGGTCATTTTAACCTGTTTAACTTTTTGAGGAACTGCCAAACTGTTTTCCACACTGGCCACAACATTTACATTCCCATCAGCAATGCACAAGGGTTCCAATTTCTAGGAGTCCTCAACACCACTTGTTATTTTCCATTTTTAATAATGGCCATTCTAAGGGGTGTAAATCAGTGACATGTTGAAGGCACGAAAATTTAGGTTTTTGCTATGTTAATATGTTCAATATTGAGAATGAAATTTGAGTGATACATTGCTATGCTTAAATTGTGAAAAATTAGAAATTCACTGTTATTTATAAAACCCTTTCCCCCAGTTTAGGTATAGTTTTGCAAAAAAGTAGAGATTTTATATATATATATATATATATATTATATATATATATATATAATATATATATATAATATGGAAGTAAAAATTAGGAGAGAAAATGATAATATTCTCGTGACCTGTCATTCAGCGATTTCCTGAGTTAATAACCTTCACAGTGCACTCCATAGGCACTTCTGAAAACATATTTAATTGACAAATTTATGAAGCAGGACTGCTCTATTAATAATCTCCCATTAAACTTGTTCCATATTTTTGCATTAGTTTGAGCATTTTTATGATTTCAAGAATGGAAAAAAGCTTAACAGAAAACCACACATACGCAAATGCTGTGGATGTGAAAATATGCATAGAAAAGGTTGCTTATTTTTATAAATTTTTTTTACAGCACATTAAGGCAAAACCAATGTTATTGCAATATTAAAGTTCACAATTTCAGCAATCTATTAAGGCCTCTAGAGGAGCATTAGTTAACAGCAGGGAGCTCCAGCACTTTTGAGAGCTGCCAATGGAGAAAGGTTTCTCTCTCACAGACTTAACTGAGGGAAGTGTTTCATAGGAGGAATTTTAGAAAGTGACTGCAGTACTCTTTGAAGGCAATCAAATACTCAGAATTGGTTAATTTATAGGAACTTGGCCTTGGTGTCCTAAAATGAGTCATCAGCAGACAGCAGTATTATCAGGAGACAAAAAGTAGGAAGATGATCATGCCTGACATTATATGCTGGTACCATATAAGTACCATCTACAGTTGTAAGATTTTGTGAACTTTATCATATAGTTATGCAACAAAATCCTTCTTATTATGACCCTATGAAGTAGGCATTGCTGAGACAGTCACCTCCATTTGGGGGAAGCAGACCCCGAGGCCTAGAGTAGTATCTTCCCCTAGTTCACATAGCTTGTATCACCAGAGAAGATGGGCAATATGTATTTGTAGAAGATGCGTGAGCTTTGGAGAGAGACAGAGTCAGGTTCAAACCCCAGCTCTGGCACTCTACAGTTGTTTCCTTGGAAAATCTCCTTAAGTATTTTAAGTCTCAGTTTCATTTCCTGCAAAATGAGATTAATAATATCTATCTCACAGCATTGTTTTGAGAATACATTTTTAATAAAGGGAGTTATTCTGTTATATTTCTCCCAGCCACGCCCATGTCAGATATCACTAATCAATCACAGCACACTTTCACACGAAGTGTGGGGCAACCTCAGAATCCTTCTCAAGCTAGCAGTGTGGACAGCTACACCAACTGAACAGGGTAGGTGGTAGAGGTGGTGCTTCTTTGTCACCCTGGTCCTCAGAGCTGCACTCACTGCTGTTTGTGTTGGCCCTCTAGCTGTCCCGCAGGAATGTTCTTTATCAGCTTACATGAAAATCCAAGATATTTTGTAGCTGGGTCCATTTGCTTAGGACTCCCTCGTCCTCCTTCCTCCCCTCTGTTGATACTAAGCTAATCTATTCCCACCTGCCTGTGACACTATCCTTGAGTCTGCAAGAGGCAGACAGAGGAGGAGAAGTTAAATAGTTAAATGGAGGAGGAGCATGGGATCGGAAAAAAATACCCAGACCAACTTGGGTCTTTGCTATTTTTTTCTAATTTTTCTGGTTCTATTGACATTTTTCATTTGAGATTTGTCTGGTAACAGTACAGGTATACCTTGTTTTACTGCATTTCACAGATATTGTGTGTGTGGTTTTTTGTTTTTAACAAAAATTGAAGGTTTGTGGCAATCCTGTGTTGAGCAAGTCTATTGGTGCCATTTTTCCAACAGTATTTGCTCACTTTATGTCTGTGAGTCACATCTTCGTAATTCTTTCAATACTTTAAGCTTTTCATTATTATTATATTTGTTATGGTCATCTGTGATCAGTGATCTTTGATGTTATAATTGTTTTGGGGCACCACAAACCACACCCATATAGGCTGGAAAACTTAATAAATGTTGTGGGTGTTCTGACTGCTACGCTGACCGGCTGTTTCCTCATCTCTCACCCTCTCTTCAGTCCTGCCTAATCCCTGAGACACAAAGATCTTGAAATTAGGCCAAGTAATAACTTTACAATAGCCTCTATGTATTCAGGTGAAAGGAGAGTCACATGTCTCTCATTTAAATTGAAAGATAGAAATGATTAAGCTTAGTGAGGAAGGCATGTCAAAAGCTGAGACAGGCCAAAAGCTAGGTCTCTTCCACCAGACAGTTAGCCAAGCTGTGAATGCAAAGGAAAAAATCTTGAAGGGAATTAAAAGTGCTACTCCAGTGAACACATAAAAAATAAGGAAGTGGAACAGCCTTATTGCTGATATGGAGAAAGTTTTAGCTGTCTGGATAGAAGATCAAAACAGCCACAATATTCCCTTAAGCCAAAGCCTAATCCAGAGCAAGGCCCTAACTCTCTTTAATTCTATGAAGGCTGAGAGAGTTGAGGAAGCTGCAGAAGAAAAAGCTGAGGCTAGCAGAGGTTATGAGGTTGAAGGAAAGAAGCCATCTCCATAACATAAGATACTTCACCTTCCAAGGTGAAGTAGCAAGTGCTGTTGTAGAAGCTGCAGCAAGTTATCCAGAAGCTCTAACTAAGATAATTCTTAAAGATGTCTACACTAAACAACATATTTTCAACGTAGATGAAACAGCCTTCTACTGGAAAAAGATGCCATCTAGGGCTTTCATACCTAGAGAGGAGAAGTCAATGCCTGGCTTCAATGCTTCAAAAAACAGGCCGACTCTTGTTAGGGGCTAATGTGGCTGGTGACTTGAAGTTGGATCCAACACTCATTTACCATTCTGAAAATTCTAGGGCCCTAAAGAATTATGCTCAATCTACTCTGCCTGTGCTCTGTAAATGGAAAAAACAAAGCCTGGATGACAGCACCTCTGTTGACAACATGGTTTACTGAATATTTTAACGCCACTGTTGAGGCCTAGTGCTCAGAAAAAAGATTCCTTTCAAAATATGACTGCTCATTGACAAAGTACCTGGTCACCCAAGAGCTCTGATGGAGATATACAATGAGAGTAATGTTTTCATGTCTGCTAACACAACATCCATTCTGAAGCCCAAGGATCAAGGAGTAATTTTGACTTTTAAGTCTTAATATTTAAGAAATACATTTTGTAAGGCTGTAGCTGCCATAGATAGTGATTCCTCTGATGGATCTGGACAAAGTCAATTGAAACTTTCTGGAAAGGATTCACCATTCTAGATGCCATTGAGAACACTCATGATACATGAGAAGAGATCAAGATATCAAGATTAACAGGAGTTTGGAAGAAGTGGATTCCAACCCTCATGGATGACTTTGAGGGGTTCAGGACTTACAGATATCAAAAACAAACTTATGGTTACCAAAGGGGAAATGTGGGGAGTGGGGAAGCATAAATCAGGAGCTTGGGATAAACATACACACACTCCTACATGTAAGATAGATAACGAACAAGGACCTACTGCACAGCACAGGGAACTCTACTCAATATTCTATGATAACCTATATGAGAAAAAGAATCTAAAAAAGAATGAATATATGTATATGTATAACTGAATCATTTTGCTGTACACCTGACACTAACACAACATTGTAAATCAACTATACTCAAATAAAATCAAAATATTAAAAAAAAATTCAGTGGAGGAAGTCACTGCAGAGGTGGAAATATCAAGAGAACTAGAATTAGAAATGGAGCTTGAAGATATGACTGCACTGCTGTATCTCATGATAAGATGTTAATGGATGAGGAGTTGCTTCTTATGAGTGAGCAAGGAAAGTGGTTTTTCTTGAGATGGAATCTACTCCTGGTGAAGATGCTGTGAAGATTGTTGAAAGGACAACAAAGGATTTAGAATATTACACAAATTTAGCTGACAAAGCAGAGGCAGGTTTTGCGAGGATTGACTCCAATAATGAAAGTTCTGCTGTGGGTAAAATGGTATCAAAGAGCATTGCATGCTACAGAGAAATCTTCCATGAAAGGAAGAGTCGATCTCTGAGGCAAACTTCACTGTTGTCTATTTTAAGAAATGGTCACAGCCACCCCAGCTTTCATCACCTACCACCCTGATCAGCCAGCAGCCATCAACACTGGGGCAAGACCCACTACCAGCAAAAAGATTACAATTCATTGAAGGCTCAGATCATATGGTTAGCATTTTTTAGCAATAAAAAAATCTCTTAAATTGAGGTATGTACATTGTTTTTGTTTGTTTTTAACATAAGGCTATTGAGAATCCTTAACAGACTACAGTATAGTGTAAACATATAGTGTATACATGACTTTTTTTGCACTGGGAAACAAAGAAATTTGTGTCTTGCTTTATTGAGATATTTGCTTTATTACATTGGTCTGAAATCAAACACACAATATCTCTGAGGTATGCCTATATTCACTGAAATAGTCAAGTCCCTCAACCTGAAGGTTAGCTGTTATACAAGTATTTGTACAAAGAAAAACAGAGACACTGCTCTGTCCAAGGTCACCCCATGAGACATAAATGAAAGTGGCAGACAGCTTGAGTTTGGCACCCTTGATGAATCTGAGGTTATAAAAATGAATTCTTGCATTTTAACCTATATGTAATTTTTTGAAGTAGTCAACTTTTCTTGTATCCTTTAATCTTATGATCAAAGAATGTATGTTTTAAAAAGTATTTCAGGTGGGCTTCCCTGGTGGCGCAGTGGTTGAGAATCCGCCTGCCGATGCAGGGGACGCGGGTTCGTGCCCCGGTCCGGGAAGATCCCACGTGCCGCGGAGTGGCTGGGCCCGTGAGCCATGGCCGCTGAGCCTGCGCGTCCGGAGCCTGTGCTCCGCAACGGGAGAGGCCACAACAGTGAGAGGCCCGCATACCGCAAAAAAAAAAAAAAAAAAAAAAAAAAAAAAAAAAATCTAAAAAAAAAAAAAAAGTATTTCAGGGTTGAAATTTTATTTTCTCTGAGTTACACTGGGAAGAAAACAGGAGTTCTTATTTGCCCTAGTGGTAAACAAAGAAAATGTTATCCCTCCAATCTTTCAGGCTCAAACGTGGCTGAAAGTATTTCACTTACGCTATGAAACAAAACAAAAACAGCTATCCCATTGGGTTTACCAAGTATTTGTTAGCAACCGGCTTAAAATCTTCATTTGGAATTCCTCCTGACTTAGTGCAGATGATGAAGAGTTTTCTTATTCAACCCTCACACAGTGTTTGGTCATCTTCTATTCTACAACCCTGGTTTGTGTCTCACACCATCTCCTAGATTCATTTGTCACCAAGGCTTGTCCTGGGCCACATTTCTTCCAGTGACTTCCATATAATACAGATGGAAAATGAATAGAATATTGTCTCAAAGTCTAGACATAATTAATCAGGTCTACTTCCTAATTCCTATATGTTGGTGTGTGGAACAGTGGAGACAGAGTGTACTATCCTGTAAGCTCTCAATAAATGGCTATAGATGTGGACTACCTGGGCTAGTACTGAGGCCAACATACTTCATTTGAGGGTGTCAGTGGACTCAGGGTAATGGAAGACCCTAAGGAGTCCCTCAAAATCCTGAGACCACCCATTGGGCTGGGGAACCCAGTCTAAGCAGTCCTTTTCGACTACCATTTGGCTCTTGCTCTGCAAAGAACAAATCACTCCCGGGATAAGTAGGATGTCTTAAAAGCCTCATTTTTGTTTCTTAAATGTCTTCGTGAGTTGAAGGAACATTTAAAAATAAAAACAGACATTTCTCAACAATCACAGTTCAAAATGACATGTACACGTCTCCCTGTGGGCATTTTTAAAACTTAAAAAGCTTGTCATGTTGCCTTTTAAACAGAGAAGCAATTTGAAAATGAAGGAAAGTATTTAGCATTCCAAAATAGTGACCCTGAGTGTTGGCCTCCCTGGAGCACTATCAAATAACCTTGGTCCACATGACTGAAGAGTCAGAGCCTGTGAACGTGGCTTATGTTAAAGGACCCACTTCACAGATGTGCATCAATTCTGGTTATCGTTGGGGTGGACTCTGGGGAAAATTAGGAAAGACAAGTTTATCTTTGGCATTTCCTGCACTGCTGACACAGTGGAAAAGAACATGGGCTTTAGAGTCAGATCTGGATTTTCATTCTAGTTCCACCAATAACTAGCTGAGAGACCTTGGACACTTATTTTAACCCCCTGAAGGGGTTAAGATATAGTTGATTTCCACATAGCTAGCAGAATTACGATACCTACTTTGCAATCTTTGCATTCAGTAAGATACAGGGCATGGAACGGTATTAGCACATGAAAGGTACACAGTGGGTACTCATTCTTTCCCCTGCTCCCCTCCCCCATCTCCCCAGTACTGAGATCTCCACTCATGGCAGCCCTCCTGGGTCTTACTTAGCTGAATTTTAGGGTGGCATTCCCCATTAAAATTTACCTGCACTGTCCTTTGATTGTGTCCTCAGGTCCCTGTCTCTGCCAGGTAGGCTCACCACTGTGATATCCTTACATACAGCTCATGGATCATTGAAATGGGTGCCAATGGGTTAACCTCTTACTCCTCCCAACTAAGTGTAATATTTTATCTAGCACCTCCAGAAAAATAATGTCTGAATCCAAAGGAATGCTTCTGATGGGAAGAAATTCAGGCAAAGAAGGGAGTTAATTTAAGAATATGTGTGTATGGGGTCATTTTTCAGCATTCACCCTTCAGAGTACATACACAAGTGCTTCCCTTCTGCTTCAATACACAGGGCTGAGCCTTGGTGCTGGTAACCTAACAGTAGATTGATAAGACTAGTGACCAAGTGTTTGCAATGCATATTCTCGAGGTCTCTCTGACTCAAGGCCTCTGCTTACCCTACACTCCTGAAGCTGGAATACTTAGGTCTCACCTAGAGGTTCAGCCCTTCCCAGGACCCAGGAACACTCATGATTTTTAACAAAGCCAGTAGAGTACACTTCCCCTGTTGAGCTCTCAGGGTCTGCACCCTTCTGACCCAGCAACTGGCCCTGTTCTGGCCATATGACAGTTCTAGCGCGGGCCTTTTCCTTTGTTCTTCTGTTACCAAGTTCTGCCTTGCCTCTCACTTTCAGTAACTGAGTCCCTGTTCGGTGGTTCCGTGATGACCTCAGATCCTCCCTGCTTGACATTCCAGTTCCTCCAAAGCTATCACTGAATTTCCCTTCCTCCTGGGCCAGCCTTTCCCACTTCCTGTTCTCTCAGGACCTAAGGTTCTGTCCCTGACTTCTGTCCCTCCAATAAAGAGCACACACCTGGTTTGGGGATTTGTTGCACCATCAATGTCAGTGAGACCATGAAACTGGCGGATACAAATAAGTGGTACCTTACTGTAGCAGAGAAATGTACATTGAAGACTGAAAGGCAGTTAATGGTGAAAAGCATTAGCACTGATATCAGACAGACCTGGGGCTGAATTAGGCACCGCCTTACTAGTCCTAGCGATTGTTACTTTCCTCTGCTCTAGTTTCCTCATTTCAAAAATTGGACTAACAATATTTATCTCATACAGCTGTTGCAAAGATAAAAATCACAAAATGAATATAAAATAATTAGCACAATGCCAGACACAGAGTAAATGCTCAAGAAAAATCAGATATTTTTATAAGTGTTATCATGATAATTATTTAATAACAGGTATGCATGAACACAAAAGAGGAGATTTCTGCCTGTGGACTTCAACTCATCCAAAAATGGAGAAGGCAAAGGTAACACAGGTTATATTCTTAAATAATCATAGTCTCTGAAGCTTGAGAGAAAAATTGGGAACTCTATTGACATGCAGGTTCTAGAGTGACCACATCAACATATAGCTGCAGAACATGCAAGGGGGTTGCCCCCTAGCCAGGGAAGATACTTCCTTAAAAATGGAGAGGCAGCAAGACTAGAGCTAAGGATAAAGGTTTTGCTTTGGGATGAACCCAAAAGACAGAAATCAAGGAACTTTGAGATATTTTAAAATGACTGTCGAATATTTTAGATTAGTTTTCAGCTGTATTTTGGAAGACCACATCTCAAGCTTCCAGAATTTAAGTCATTAGGCATTTCTAATATCAGATATAAAAACTACACCTTTTACCCATGTAGTATTAATCATGTTTTAAATTTTCTATATTTTATGATGCTTTGCTATCTTGGGGCCTTGCAGACCTGGGGAAGGACTGCCCTTCTCAGGGTTAGCTGATTCCTAGAGATAGCTAACAACTTGCCTGTGGGCATGCCTTTCACATGCAAACCAACCAATCCTGAATCCACACCTCCACCTGCTTCCTTTTACCAGGCCCTGATGTTGAGGATACTATCTCTCTGCTCTAAATCACTCCAGGGTCAGTTACCAGACAGCTAGAGACTCCCAGGATCCCAGAGTCTGCTGAAATTACTCAAACTACCCAGTCCTACACCTGCTCAGCTGCTTATCCTGCTTCACCCATTCCTCCCTGCAACAAGCACAATAAAGTTTTGTGCCCATCCTTTTCTCTCACTCCTTTTCCTCCTGACCAACCCTGGTGCTTCCCCATGTAGCCACGTGTGGTGTGCCATGCCCCTTCCTCTGGAGAACTGTAACAAACTCTTATCTTTTCAATGGCAACTGTCTCCTGATCTGTTGGCCTCACCAAACCTGAATAACAACAGAATCCCAGGTACATTTTTAAACAACCCAAAGGGAGAGAAATTTGTATTCAGAAGTCTCCAGTTTCTGGCTGGATCATCTTGGGTACTTGTATCTCAACTCTTTAGAGCCTCAGTTTCTTCTTCTATAAAAACTGAAATAACAGTCTTTACCTCACAGAGCCATGGGGAGGATTTGTACACATGAAAGCACCCATCACTGTTAATGCTTAGCTAATATTTGTCCCTCCATTTGTTCACTCACCTGGTCATTCATTGCTATCCACCTGTAACCTATGAACACTCTTCAATTATCACCCTGTTTGTGCTAGGTAATTCTGAGTAAATTCTGAGATCTTTCCAAATGTCTATAGCTACTAAGCACTGTCATAAAATCTCACTCTCTCTTTTAATGTGTGTGATCTCACTGGGTCCACTCCCCTTGGGTCCATCGCTTGATTTCCGACACAGCTGCTCGAAAGCCATGCAGTTTTGGAAAAGGCCAGTCTCCCTGGTTCTGCTGACATCTATCAACCTTATCAAGCAATTCTGTCTGCAAAAGGAGAGTCAAAAACCTTCTGCCAGGCAGCAAAAGAAATCACATTTTTGGCAGATAATTAGTAAAATAAACATCCGAGAGCTGCAGATGATTTGTACTGCACTCCAGGCTTTGTGGATGTTTTATCACCTACTCTCTTCTCATTAGAGGATGGGGATGATAACTGCTAAAGTGGAGAGAAAGTTCCTGAAACCAGAGAGCCAATGTCCCCGCCGGACCGAAATCTCCACGAGGATCAATAGAAAGAAGGAAAACGATCAAAAAAACTGAGTGTGCCAGAGCTTCTGGGTGGGCCCAAGTCTGAGACAGATGGCAAATGAGGCAACCTCAAGGGAGACAGCCAATCCTGCATTTTTACTTGCATCCTGAGGAACCAGACCAAAGAGAAAACGGAGAACTTGCCAAGAATTGTGCAAAAGGAGCTGGCACCAACCGCAGGGTGGGGTCCATGGGAGATGGGGGCCATGGAGAGCCCAGACCCGCTCACGGGCCCAGATTCCTGCCCACGGTGAGGCTTCTCTTTTTACAGACATGGCTGATTCCATTGCATTCGTGTAATGGTCATTTGTAATACTATTTTCAAAGAATTTTCTAAACCCCGAAGAGCTATATGAAGGAGGTTATTATCAGTTACAGAATTACTGTGCTTCCATCTCCTGCTTGAAGAGTAAGCATGAATGTTAAAAGTACACAGATCAGGCTTCCTTGGTGGTGCAGTGGTTAGGAATCCTGCCTGACAATGCAGGGAACACAGGTTTGAGCCCTGGTCCGGGAAGATCCCACATGCCGTGGAGCAACTAGGCCCGAGAGCCACAACTACTGAGCCTGTGTGCCACAATTACTGAAGCCTGTGCTCTAGAGCCCATGCTCCACAACAAGAGAAGCCGCTGCAGTGAGAGGCCCGCGCACCGCAACGAAGACCCAACGCAGCCAAAAATAATAAATAAATAAATTTATTAAAAAAGAAAGCGCACAGCTCTGGAAGCAGATTAAGTAGGTTCCGATCCCAGCTTTGCTACTTGCTTTCTGTGTGAACTTGAGCAAATGGCCTGATTTATTGATCTTCAGCCTCTTCCTGCACAATAAATAAAATATAGCTCCTGCGCCACTGGGTTGTTGTTAAGGGTTAGAGGAGGTTTGCATATAAGTCTCTTAGCACAGGGCCTGATGCATAGTAAGTGCTCAATAAATGTTACTGGTTAATATTTGCCCAGACTCCTTAGTAAGGTTTTTGATGTGAGTAAAATTACAGGGCTTTTCCTGAGGCCTGAGCCTCTGTTACCCAGACAAGGCTTTCTCTAAGTGTGGGTGTGTCTGTTAACTTTAATGGGAGGGTTAAGGGTTAAGACTAGGAAATTCCCGTGATGGTAACAAGTTCCTGCAGAAGTGTTGTAGTGTTTAATATCATTGTTCTGATATTGTACCACATTCCATGTTGTTGTTATAGATCTTGGGTCGGAGTCTACAATTTACTCCTCTGGAGTGTTGTATGGATCTCTCGTCTTCTCTTGGATAATTATTACCTATTTAAAAATTCAGTGATTTCATTTTTGAGTTAGTATGTACGCAGTAAAGCATTTCTCCACATAAATTCAGTTAAGCTTTTTGATGGCAAGCTTGAGCATGGAGTGACTTCTTATTTATTTATTTAACCTTTTCGGTTCTTTGTTAAAACAATCCCTCTGTTGTGCATGTCTTGCATGAAGGCTGCTCTCAGTAAGCCATGCCTCTACTCACTGTTCAAATCAATAAGACATTCCTTTGTACTAACCTCCAACTACGTCTCTTTAAGCTGTGTAAATATGAAGAAAAATCAGGTGGAATTCTGACCTTAAACAAGTCCTGGAACTTAAATTTTCAATTTCTCCAATAATCAAAAGCAAAAGGTCCTAACAAGTACTTATTACTTTTCAACATTCTATTCTTTTCCTGCCTTTTCAGGTGTCCAATAATCAACAATTTTATAATTAGTGTAGTACTCACTCACCATACTTCTCCTGATGGTAAGCATACTCACTATTAATTAGTTTGGGCCAGCAGTCTTGTTTGAGCAGCTAAAATACTCCCCCACCCCATCAGATGTAATCCATTATTTGTCTGTGAATAAGAACTCTCAGGATCTGGGGAGCAGAGCAAAATAGGGGGGTCAGGATATATATATTGAGCCAGAGTCCAGCTCCCATACTGGAAGGCTATTTGTGTAAGAAAAGTAGACATCACCTATGCAAAGTGAAGAGATGGAAAGAGGACTGGGCTTGCCGGGAAACTGGTTTTCATCTATAATGAGGACCTTTGTGTTCAGCGGCCAAGTCATATCAAATAGGATGCAGGCATTAATATACTCTGAGTACTAGAACGCTGTGTATTTTAAGGGACTATCAACACTATATTTACTGTTGATTTTATTACTTTCTTGAAAACTGATAGACAAGAGAACTCACAATATGATTTAAAAGTTGTGTCTAATGCTCTCAGAATGAAGTAAATTTCTATAGTGCTCTGGATGTTTTTGATAATTGAAATATATTTCAAATCTCTCAATTATTTTGAAAATAATAAAATATCACATCTGTAGAAAAGTTGAAAGGCAATTCAATGAACACTCATTTACTTTTCACCAAGATTCCCCAGTTGTTAACATTTTACCACATATGTGCTCTCTCAGTCTCTTTTTATTTATAATTATTTAAAAGATATGAAAGTAAATAGCTTATATCATGATATCTCACTTCTAAATATTTCAGCTTATATCTCCTAAGAATATGACATTTTTCTAGCTAAGAAGTATTATCTCACCCAGAGAAATTAACATTTATTCTGAAATATCCAATGTACTGTCCATATTTAAATATGCCCAATTAACCCCATGATATATTTTATAGCAGTTTTAAAAATCCAGAATCCAATCAAGTTATCACGCTGTATTTGGTTATGTTTCTTTAGCCTCTCTTAACTTAGAAAATTCTCATCTACTCCTGCCTTTTTTTGTTTTTCATGACATTGACTTTTTTTTGAAGAGTCCAGGAGCTGTCTTACAGAATGTCCCACACTCTATATTTATTTGATTGAATTCTCATAACTACACTACTTTTAAACATTTTTGGCAAAAATACTACATACATACATAAGGTGATATTGCGTATGTGTTTCTATTTCAGGTGAGGGGCACAAAATGTCATGTTGTCCCTTCACTTGCAACTGTGATAACTTTAAGATTGGATTTTGCTGAGCTATCTTAGAGAAAACTCTAAAGAGCACTGGCACCAAGCCTTCTAGCCATTTCCCTTAGCATGCTGCCCTTCCACAGCTCCCCACCGAGACATACCCCAGCTGACAATGCTGGGGACTAGGGAAGGCCATCCAGGCACGACCAGTAAGGGTACTGCTGGAGAAACTTCCTTTTGGAGCCACCAGTTTGACTAATGACAGGCTAAGCCAATCCATTCAAGAGAAAGCTTGACTGGCATTTGACCAAGAAAGGCACATGTTAAGACTTATCCCCATAATACTAGATTCTTCCAGTAAAGATGGCAGACCATGTACTGGCTGGTTCCCATTTCTGGGCATGACCGGGTGGGCAGTGATAAACCCACTGAACATTATTACCATTGAGTTTTGTTCTTTTAAAAATATATGCCAATCAACAATTTAAGCACCCAGATGACTGAAAGGCAGAGACCAAAAAAAAAAAAAAAAAGAAAGAAAGAAAACAAAGCTACAAAGATGGGAGTCCACATTCTGTGGGTCACCAAGGCAAACATATAACCCCTTTACTGCCAGTGATGTAAACATGTCACTCCAACTTCTATCTGGGAGTTACAGAAGGTTGTCATTTTACGGGTCCTAAAGCTGCAGACAACTTTGCCAGAACACTCTTTTCTCTGGAGACAGTTCCCTTAAAGTTGCTCAGGAGGGCAGGCCCAGAGAGTTTATCTCACTATGCATAATACATTGAAATGGACGCCAAGAAGAAAGACACAACTGGTTCACTTCCATCTTTCTGGCAAAAGATGTACAAGAAGAACAGAACATTTCACTCCACTGGAGAGAATTCATCAGAATAGACTTGGACAAAGTGTGATCTTCAGGTCATGTGAATGAGCACAGTAGAAGATGGGGTTGTGCCCTCCTTAGTTCTACTTGACAAACGGTGAACAAGCACAGCTGTCTGTCTTCCTCCAACTTAACATTCCTGGTGCTTTCTAAAGGACTTAATTCTAAGTAGGATGAATCCAAGGAAAAGACTTAAGGGTGAAGGGGCTGCATTAGCAGTTTCACTGAGAGTAGCAATAATATCTGCACTTTGTAGCTCTATTAGTTTCCTATTGCTGCTGTAACATTTTATCACATATTCAGTTACTTACAACAAGATAAATTTATTCTCTGGAGGTCAGAATTCCAAAATCAGTTTCATTGAGCTAAAGCTAAGGTCAGCAGGGCTGGTTCATTCTGGAGCCTGTGAGCGCAGAATCTATTTCCTTGCCTTTTTCAGTCTCTAGTGGCCACTTGTATTCCTTGGCTTGGGGCCACTTCCCCCATTTTACCTTGTATCCCTCCAGTGTCAGCTTCCTTCATCACATCATCTCTTCTGTAGTCAAATCTCCCTCTACCTCCCTCTTCTAAAGACATTTGTGATTACATTTAGGGCCCACCCAGATAATCCAAGATAATCCTCCCAAAGCAATACCCTGAACTTAATCACACCTGCAAAGCCCCCTTTGCCATGTAAGGTAATATTCACAGGTTCTGGGGATTAGGATGTGGATATCTTTGGGCACCATTAACCAGCCTACCCCAGTACCTTGCTACTATATGTACTTCACATGTGTGTGTCACTGGGTTCTCATAACAACTGTTACTGTAGCAGATTTTGTTATCAACTTCATTTTTAGGTGAGGAAATAGGAACTCAGAGAGTTAAGTGACTTATGTTCAGGAAACGAACGGAACTTAGATTCCAACCCAAGCCTTCTGGCTCTTCATTCACTGCTCCCTCCTACTAACTCAGAGTAAAAGGCAGAAAAATGCCATGAGGGGTGGGGATTTCCAATAGGCTGGCATATCGATCCAGGTCAAGTCAGGGAACAGAATCCACACCTTAAACAGAGAGAATTTACTCTAAAAAATTAACCAGACATAGGCAGCCTTTGCTTTTCCTGGTAATATGGCACTGTAAAAATTGTACAAGCTGCAGTTACAGAAAGTGATCTTAATAATCAATGGGGAAAATTACGATTGTTCTACAAACACTAGAAATTTTTGTCAAAACATTAAATGTAGTTGTAAATGTATAAGGAAATGAAAAACATACAAAAACTGATATTTACTTAGTACACGATAATTTAAAGCATTAGAAACATGGGGATTTAAAGTGTTTAATATCTTTGCAAAATTTTTTTCAAGAACAATTTCTATACCACAGGGAACTGTATTCAATATCCTGTGATAAATCATAATGGAAAAGAATATGAAAAAGAATATGTATGTCTATAACTGAGTCACTTTGCTGTACAGCAGAAATTAATACAACATTGTAAATCAACTATACTTCAATAAAATTAAATAAAAGAAAAAATAAAATTAAATAAAAGAAAAAAAGAATAGGAAAGGAGCGTTCACTCAGACAAGGCTGGAGAAATAGACAGGGGTCAGATCACGCCAGGTCTTACAGAGCACATGTGGTGACTTTGAATTGCGTCCACTTAACTAAGCTGAACCATGTTTCCCAGAAATCCCTTCCTTGTATGGTTCTGGTTTATTTAGGCCACACGAGAGATTTTGTGGGAGATTTGGAAGGCAGAAGGGAAGCACCAGCCATACTTTTCATGCACTGAAGGTTGGTGCAGGGCTTCATGGGCTGTGGTGGATCGTGCATGCTATCTTAGATCCACTAGCTCACCTCACTGGTGTGGGGCAGCACCTAGATCTACTGTTCCTCAGGCTGCTACCAGATCTCTTACTTCAGCTTCTTCATTTCCTGAGCCATGAGTGGACAGCTCCATGGCCAAAGTTGAAATTAGAGATGGTGAGAGATAGACATGGTTTCCAACTTGTCCTTGTGGATTCTAGTTCATCCTTACAGGTTCCATTGCTCCTGTCCACCTCCAGCTGGCTTCCGATCACCAGCCTGGTTGATCTATGATAACTTCAGGCTCAGAACTAGACACAAAGACCATGGCCAAGACAGACAACTCCATCATCTCCCACAATTGTGTAAGACCTACTCTTCCTAATAAATCGCTTTCTAAAAAAAAAAAAAAAAAAAGAAGAAGAATTTGAACAGTGCTTGTCTTCTTCCAGTCTTATAATTTACCATGCTTATCAAGCATCTTTTCTGTGCCTTGGCAAATTGTCATACTCATTTCTAAGTTTGGATCAGTTCTCAACATTTTACCTTTCATGCTTTCGATGTCATAAAATATCTCCTGGAGTTTCTTTACTGTGAGGTGTCTTGCCAGTGTCCTTTCCTCTGGGACATCTTCGTCCTTTAAGCCAAATCCACTTTTCTCATTTATGTTGGTAAGTTTGCCCTCACTAACTTCCTCTGCCTACACAGCCAGTCTCTCAAAGGACAGCAATATCAGCGTTCCCTCCTGATGGTCAGCTGTTTCTCCTATAACTCCATTTCTGTTCAATTTAAATTCTCCTTCTAACGGTGTCACTCTTCACTTTTTTGCTTCATTTTCATCTTTATTGGCCAATTTCCTCTTTCAGTTACCTGTTTTCATCAAATGTCACGAGGGTCTTTCACTGGGCGTCCGAGAGATGACACAACCCCATGCTTTGCTGTCTGTGTGTGTGAAGGGAGCAACAAGAGACATGGAGTGACAATTCAGATGGATTTGGAAAGAAATAATGTGATTCGTCACCAATCATGGTGCCCGTCTGTTATTTACATAGTGGTCTGTGGACTAAAGAGCTGGCAACAAATTCTGTATGTTATGCAATTACTCCCGGTTAATATACCACGGTAACTAAAATTTGACTGTGCTGTTGGGAAACTGGTGTTATTTAACGAAACTGCAGTAACTGAAACTCATACCTAATGTAACTGTGCAAAGCAAGGACTCCCTGTGCTAGAGAAACAAAGAGGCAAGAATTGCATAGTGAGACATTGTACAGGCAGTAACTGCAGGAGCAGCTGTTATACCCACAGATGAGGAATAAAGGGAAATTTTGGTATTCTTAAAGTTTAGAGACTTGGAGGAGGAGCCCACGGAAACCGAAGGGCAGCCTTGAGGTTAATTCAACGGCTGCTGCTCTGAGTAAAGAAATGATGCTACAAAGACACAGACCAGAACAAGTAGCAGCGAAGAAACAGCAGGTTCCTTCTCCCTCCCCCAGCCTCACAGCCTCCCCTAGACCCTTATCAGCAGAGCCTAGCTGGAGCCAGGAGATAAAGGAGGATGGTCTGTGGTTCACAGAGCTGCAGGCTCAGGAAGCAGGGAAGAGGAGGGTGGGTCTGAGGCTGAGACACGAAGCTGCAGAAGCAGCAGAGGCCTGGGTCAAGGTCCTCTTGTGAGAGGCTCCTCCTTGTGCCTGTGAAGATGCAGGGGACCACAGAGAAGCTGTCATTGGAGCAGACTGAGGCGTGGGCTCAGCAGTGGCCTGTGGGGGCTTTGCTGGCCTCACTACCTGCAGGGGATGGCAACTGTGACATTTTAGTCCCATATGCAGTCTTGAGCCCAGGAGTGGCAGGAGAGGCGAGGTGAGGAGAGGAGAAAACAGTGTATATGGTGACTCATTGGAAATAGGATTGTCAGACACCAGCACCTGCTAGACCTTCATTATGGTGCACGGTGCCAAGAATGCTGAAGTGTCACCACTGAACACTCACACAAGGATGTCGAATACCCAGGGCCGATCCTGGGGTCTTCTGTGGAAATGTCCCCGGCTGGACTTGGTCCCAGTACAGTGTCCCAGTCCTGGTGTCCTTTCCCTGGGTCTTCAAGCTTTTACTCAAAGCTAATAACCAATGCTTCCACGGTTTTGCTCTTTTACCTCAGTACGAATAATACAGATTTGGACAGAACTTAACATCTTTCAAAGTATGAAAGTTCTTGGGTTTACTTATTCCATGCAGCAACCCTGTGAGATGTGCAAACAGCAGTATTATTAGCCCCATTTTACAGACGTGGAAAATGAGTCTCTGAGGTTTCAAGTAAATTGGAGCCTGGACTTCTTACTCCTGGTCTCCTGCTCCTTCCTCTCTACTGAGTCACCCTCCAAAGGTTACCCAGATGACTCCCTCTGAAAACATCAGGGATGAGCCCAGAAGGGGTTTATTTCTGCAAGCCAGTTCCTCTGTCTATTCTCATTCTTCTCCAGGCAGTTCATCTGGATGAGCTCTTCCACGCCAGAGATCCTCTGAAGTCTCATGGAGTCTATTGTAAATCCGGCCAGCTCATTTACATTGGTAACGGACTTCAAGAGATTGCTAGGGTTTGCTCCAACTATAGCATTAAAAAAAAAATATGTATTTTGAACAGAGTTCCTTTTTTTGGCCTTCCTGAAAGGAAGAACTCTATACTTTAATATTTTTACTTATGCTGGAAGTAAGTATTCACATATTTTGAATGACTGACACTTGGTACATTAACTATGAATATCTACATTTCTAGAACCTTATTAATTTCCAATAGAATTAAATTAGCCTAGTTCTTAATGAGCTATTATCAGTTGAGAGGATGTTTGTTCTGAAAGGGCATATTTTCTGTTAGACAAATGTCCACACTCCAAGCGGAACTACTCATATGATCTTTAGTCGTAACATGATGCTTTACAACCATTGGTCTAGCCCTATTCTGAGCATGGAGGAAAGAGTTTGGGGTCACCAAGTCAAAGTGATAGTCCTCACTTTAAGCCCCAGATTGTCCCAAAAGCACTTGGTCAAATTCCAAACAAAAAGAGAAGACAGTGATGACAATTGCAGAAGGAAGGAAAAAAAAAAAAAGTAGCAAAATTATCTCTCTGTTCCCATGGGCGAAGAAAGCCACAGGCTAACTTTTCCCAACAATTTAAAACCCACAGCTTTACAGTTTCTGGAGACACTGCCAGGGTATCTTTGGCAGAGTCAGAAATAGAAGCCAGGTGCTGGCCCCTCATTTTAGTGCTGTCTTCTGTGTACTCGTAGATGACACAGAGTCAGTCCTTTCCATGAGCTCCTCATGATTCTGCAAACATTGTGTCTGGAAGCTGCATGTTAACACACGTGGATTCTGCTGTATTCAATTCCTTTGGATACTGGCGCGCTTTCAGTCTGTCTGATGGAGCCCGCCCAGTGCGTGTTATACAAATCCTGCATGTGCTTTGCATTTATCACCATTCCAGGGGCATTTTTTTTTGGTCAATATTTATGCTCCTGCAATCAGAATAATTGTAAAACAGAACTTGTTCTCAAATTGCCAGATCAGGTTTTTGCTGATGTAGACCTGAAGAGAAAGAAAATATCCATCTCCTGGATATTTGGGTCCTGAATAGATGCTGCTGCTGCTACACACACCATTAAGTCAGGTGTAAAGAGCAGAGGATGAAACTGTTTGCTAAGTAGGGCTTTAAGGAAGAGATTTCTCATACCTGCTGACAGGCAGTGGTAATTCAGAAGGAGGGTATGGGGATAGAATCTCAATTTCCTGCTTCTCCCCCTGGAATAGTGATCACGGTTGAACGTTCTGACAGCATTTTCCAATTGCCGTGTGCTTTCCTGCTTGTCACACTAAATGCTGGACGCTGCTATATACTATTCCCATCACGATCACTCTCTTAATGGTAAAGAAGCTGGATTTTTAGAACAGGCAAGAATCTGAGGCACTTTGATCTGGTTCTGCATCTGAATAATCTCTTGGGTAGAAGTGGCCAGAGTAAAACCTAGCTCCTTGTTTCCTAATCAAGACTCCCCCAGACATGCTTTCTCTAGGTAACTTTCCTTCTCTATGCTGATGACTTTTTTCTTCTTAATTACTCACCGGAGTTATTCCCTAACTTTGTTATCTGTGCAGAGTTACATCTTCACTGCGATCTGGGGCCCCATAGGGCAAAAATTATACTTAAAATTTCTTTACATGCCTCTTGTATAGTCCTGGGCATGTGGCAGAGGCTCTAGAAGTTCTGGTTGACAAGTGATGGATTGCTGGCTTCCTTGAAATTCCCATAATTTTCTCTCAGTTCCCTTCACCAAGTTCCCCTACTCTATTTTTATAGTTACTGCATATATTTGTCTATTTTCTTAGCATATGTGCTCTACTAAAATGTTTCTCTGCAATTTTGTACATTCATTACGTAAGGTTTGGTAAAGTGTGTCTTTGATCTATCTGCTGCTATTCTCCACAACAATACATAAGCTCCATGAAGGAAAAACATCTTTTTTCTAACACCAAAGAACCAGTGTGTGTCACACAGTAGTAATTCAAAAAATTCTTTTGAATGAATGATTGGATAATTTCTAAGTCATCCTAAAGTGTAAACTCGTGACCTATAAGAGGAGGTGGGATAGCCTATCCACTGCTATTTTTTTTTTCTGGGTATCTGGTGGCCTTCAGTGGATTACTCAGCTAGAGAAAGGGTGGTCAGGTTCTTAGAGCCCTCTCTCCCTAGAGAATCCAGATATGGATTGAACAACAAACACATACACATACATACACACACATAAAGGACATTTGCATTACCAGGGACAAACCCTAGAGTTTCTTCTGAGGACTAAAACCTATGTGCAATCTACAACGTTCTCTGAATTTCTAAACCATTTAATGTCACTGGTACGTAGTATTGACATCAATAAAAATGCATGTATCCATTTAACAGTGTTTTTTTAATGCTCCCTTATAATCTGACAATGGTGATGCTTTCGTGAGCACTCCATTTAAAATGAGTAGATTCTAAGCAGCTGGACGATATTCCAAATTTCTGCAAGGCATCTGTCAACCATTTCAAATGAAGGGCAATTATCAAGTTATTTTTTCCCCACTTTGTTTTTTGTTTGGAATTTTGTTTTGAATTTTTGGGGGGGTTGGGGGTGGGGGAAGGAGGCTGCCAAAACTGAATTTAAAAGAGAGTTGGGTTATTTTCTCTGGCAAAATTTCATTTGGGTAAGGTTGGTGAATAGCACCTGCTTGTCTTAAGAATTTGCATGAATAGCACAGTTATGGATTTATTCCATACCTAATGTCAACACATTGTCTCAAAAAAAATGCCCATAGGGAGGGTCCCTCATCATTTGTCATCTGGGGCCTGTCTGCTCTTCTAGCTACTCTTGAAGGCCATCTGGCTACTTAATAAAACCAGTACATCTCTTGGGTCTGTTCAGTTATGCCTACATGTAAGTTAGCTTTTTCATAGACTTTTCCATATCAGTCCTGACAAGCATACCGTGTGCTCCCCAGAAAATGTCCCTCGGCTCTCTTCTACTTTCTTTGCTCGGAGTCCTGGAAAGTATATATAAGGGCCTTAGCATGTATGAGCATAAAAATATAGAATGCATAGTAATTAACAGTGGGAAGAAGGTGTAATATTGTGTTCTTGGTCCTTTTCAAGTACGTTGAAAGCAGAGTCTGTACTTTTGTGTCCGTCTACTTTCATACGAACAAGGCTTGGCTTGTGGTGGAGGTTGGCTATGGAGCAAGTAACTGGCTCCAAGGATGCTACACAAAGCCTGACTGTACGGGCCTCTTAGAAGTTCCTGCAAAATCCCTTCCTCTAATTGGGACTACAGTCTGTCTTCAAGGCCCAGCTTGAGGCCCATATTTATTCAATAACAGTCATCAAATATTTCTGGATTACCTACCATGTGCCTGACAGCAGGCTAAGTGTCAGGGAGATAGTGAAAAATAAGACAAAATTTCTGGCCCTCAGGGAGCTTAAATTCTGGTGGGAAATGTGAAACAGACAAAATGATAAATCAGCCAATAAATAGATAAGACAAATAAAGCAGGCACTATTGATGCCCTCCTTTTCTCCTCTTCTCCTCAATTCCCCTTGGCATTCACCTCTACACACAGAAGGCTGTTTCCTGCCAGTACTTGCCTGAGGGCTTTTTTTTTTTTTTTTTTTAATGGTCAGGATACTGTGCTTGGCCCATGAATAGAGCAAGCTGGAAAAGCCAGAATGGTAAAACTCCTCAATCAATGGCAGACTGGACTCAATACATAAATTTTACTCCAGCTTCCTTGCCATTCAGGTGGGACAACTCTGAGGTATGTTTTACACTGCTGCCAGCAAAAATTATGAAAGGTTTCGAAACAGGTAAAAGAGATGATTGGATGTTCTTTCAATGGCATTTGAAGCGTGGTCTGGCAACCCTTAGGACTTTGTCTATTTTCTAAGCGTATGCAACTTGGATTGTCTTTGACTAGATATTCCACCAGTCTGCAGAGAACACACATTAACTTGTAGAGCATTGATGGTAAAGCCAATGTTTTCCACTCATGACAAAGTCAGCGGATTCTATCCAGCAGAGAATAAGTCAAATTTTCATTTGAACTTGTTGTAACATCTTACTGGTTTCCTTAACAAGTGAGGAGTTGAACAAAATCTTTGATACATGTTAATGTTTGCATGAGAGGTATGATTTTGCCTTTTGAAAAATTTCCCTCGATATTCCCTTCCAGAGATCCCTGTCAGCACTGAACTCTCCTTGGATTCCTTCTTTTTCCTGTCTCACTTCCTCATTCTTTATCTGTTTCCTGGGATTACCTCCTAAAGAAAAAGTTTCTTTAACTCAGGGTCTGCTTCAGGGGGGACCCAAGACAACAAGTCAGTCCTACTCCCTGCATATTCCTAAAGTAGCAAACCCATTACCTCCCTGACCTTTTCTCCTGGAATACCTACACTTCTCTGCAACCATTTGGTGAGAAAAGGGGAAAGAATGTGCTGGCTACTTTAGAGGCTAAGGTACAGAGACAGAAAAACATGGGAGTCAGGAGGCTATAGCAGTAGGAGGTCAAACCACAGAGGACTTCGCGATGCAATGCCCCCTCCAGGACTCCGGAAATCTTCCGTGAAGCTAAAATGTTTCTATGTGAGTCACTTTCTGACTTTGAAGGGGCAGAGCTTGATGTCTGGTGATGGTACAAGAACAGAACTGAAACCACAGGAATACAGAGGCAGAGAAAATAAGGAAATAATCTTCATTTGCGAGCCTCGAGGCAAGTGCAGTGAAAATCTTTAAGAACAGGGAGTTCCTAAGAAACAAAAGTAGACCCTCTAGTTGGTTTGTGTGCATTAATTTTTCTTCCTCAAGAGACTTTAAGATGCTAGGACAGAGCTATAAATATAAATCTTATTCTGTCCCTTGTAGAGACTTAGCACAATGTGGCACCCCTAGTCCTTGTCGAATTATAATGGGCAATTAGAAATCAAGAGTTAGCAGTATTATAAGGCAGATTTATGCAGACAAACTAACAGGGAACCACCATTAACATATAGAGTCTATAATCTAATGCCGGGCAACAATTTGACAAAGTATAACTCAAGATAAAGGAGAGGGAAAAAGTACACTCATTTTGCCATGCAAACAGGTCACCTTTAAATGATTCGTGTGGAGTTTCTAAAGACTCTAGGATTTTCTCAAAACTCTATGTCAGTGTTCCATGGCTGCAGGCAAACAGGGGACGCTGGCAGACAGCAGTGTGATAACTGCATAACAAAGCCAAACTACCTAAAGGATGTTTGTTTTCTTATTTGCTAAGGCAGGCAGCAGTACCAAACCAATTTGTTTATGAAATCAATCACTTATAAGTCAAATAGAAACAGGGCACAGTCATGGTTCACTACTTTGGATTTGGAATTACATCTGTCATACACCTGTTTTGATCATTCTGATCGTGCTTATGCTATTGATAAACCATTACCAAGTTGGAATTTCTCCCAAGACTGAACATTTCGGAGTCCAGACTCTTTCTGCCTTGGAATAAAAGGCTGCCTAGAGAGCAACAGAACCTTAGGAGGATCTTGTTCTGAACAATAGTTTCAGTAGGATGCAACATCCCCATCGATAGAGAAACATTTTGGTTTAAAAATCTATTTATTCCTAGGGTGGGTTTAAAGGTCCAGTAGTACTATTTGTGGAAAAATGAAGCCAGACTTGAGAGTTGAAGAAATGTCCCACAGATTAATGGATAAGCATATAAGGAGGAAACAGCTGGGTTCTCTTTTTCAGTTGGGTTGTTCTTTACTATGGATCTGTGTTGAGGAATCTCAAGAAACTAGGGAAAATATCTTGGCAAGACTGTACTCTACAATTCACTCTAACGTATGCTAGTTCTGGTTTCAAGAGCGCTTCCTTTTTCTGGTGGATCCTGTGTCAAAATTAAGTGATTGGTCAGAATATCCAAGCAGGTGAAACATTTCACTAAGATGGACCAATCGAAACCTCTAAGACCCGGAGAAGTGTGAATGTCTTAAAGCACCAGCTCCTGGTTCAGAACCCAGCATAAAATAATGTTCAATTAACCTTTGTTGAGTGGTTGACAAGCACACTCTTGAATCTGTTAGCTATGGATCATGGGCATCCTGACCTAGTACACAGTCACTGTAATGCAGTCCCTGGACTAGCAAATAGGGAAGGAATGTTTGGAAAACAGCCAGCTTCATCGCCAAATAAAGAACCATCATTTTCATCAGGAGAAAGACCACTCTGATCTTGCACCAGGCTCTCCTGCACTCTGGCCTTCCTTCTATCCCTCGAATAGCCATGCTCTTCCCGCCTCTGGATTTTGCATATGCTATTCCTGCTGCCTTGAATTGTATCCTACCTTCACTTCAAGATTCAGCTTGAGCATCACTTCTTCAAGAAACCATCTGTGACCTTCTCAATTAAGAGAAATCTCCCCACTAAACAGTACACTCTCATAGCATTGAGCACCTATCCTCTGTAGTATTTAGCACAGTTGTGACCTTGACGTTTGAGCTATTAGTTGATGTCTGCCCTTTTCCTCCAATAGCTCCATCAAGGCTAGAATTGTCTGCTTTTCCTCGCCACTGTGTCCCTAGCACCTAGAAGATGGTGCCTAACACTTAGAAGATATTCAAATACTTGTTGAATAAATGGCTTAATCAGGCTCCCCATAAACCTATCTACCCTGTGTTGCCTTGATGCCCTTGAGAATCTTCCCAGATGTTGTCTTCCAATCGCCACTTCTCTTCTCTGCAACTGTTCCACTTCTGTGGACCCTTCACTTGGGGTTTCTTCAAAACTCTTTGCTGAAACGTTCTCTTGCTTTCTGAGTTCCTTTTGTCTACCACAAGCATAATTTCTCCTTTGCTCAAGGGAATGGTGTTTGCGGCTAGTTGTGACTGGCCAGGTCAAATATCAATCAGACTTTGAATTTAATGCCCCTTCAGTTCGGAGCCCTGCAAATACCCGCCATGTCTGTCCTCTTGCCCACGCTGCCCTCCAGTCTGAGACCCCAGTGATGGTTCAAGAAGAATCCTCCTCCCAGAGAAGCTAGTTTTAAAGCCTTCGCTCCTGAGGTCATCATTATCCTTTATTTGGTTTATAAGAATCACTACAAAGAAGATCACTCACTGCCTTTTCCCCAGGGACTTGAAGGGCCATTACCAGGCATTGAAATAAGAAAGCGTCACGTCTATCTAATGACTCAAAAATTATAACTGTGCCATGTGCAGGAAGTAGAAAATCAAAAGTTTGGGTCCACCTAATTCCCCTGATGTGTGCACAGAAGCAGAGGCACTGAGAATTGCCAGTCAGAGCCCAGGCCCCCAGGGGAGAAGGAGGGGTACCTCTGATCCATATAGGTGCATCTTCCCTTTGCAACTTTCCCGAAGTTCTACATTTGGACAATCGACCTTTCTAAGGGTCTTCTTTATGATTGCAATTTAATGTCAGTAAGCAGCAAGGGGAAAGTAGGTCTACCAGGTCTTTTCTGCTGCAAGAGTAGGTCTGGCAAACCTAAACTGCTGTGGGAACAGCTATGGGTCCTTATGAGAAGCTGAACCCGAAACATCAGTATCCAAACCCTATGCCCTCTGATATTCTCCTTAGGCATCAGGAATGGAATTTCTCACGCTCCTTCCTTTTTGCCTGAATATCTGGCAGGCTTAGGTTCTTATGCAGCAGGTAAGGGGGTAGGGGGACGAGGAGGAGCATGACTACTATATTTACACAAAAGGCCATTCTTCACTTAGTGGTCCACAGCTAGAGCTGAGTTATATAAACATGACTTTGAGACAGAATGGAAGGTGAGAAAACCACATTCTTACTGATTGGCAACCCTCTCTTCACAAATGGCAGAATAGCTGGCTATAATTAGAATTTTTTTTTTCTTATTTCAATATCCTAGAGTTCATGTTTAACAAGATATGATAAAATATCTAATCACTACTAAGTATTTATATATTCCATTTTTAGTAGGTAATAAGTTGTATGGCTCTATGAAAAGACAGAGGGAAAACTCTCCATTCAATCTCTGCTCCCATTGTTTAGTTGTCACTCTTTCCCATGATTTGTTTGACTGCTTTCTGAAGACATCATTTACTTTATCCCTATTCTCCCCATATTTCCTATAAATAGGAAATTATTGCCATGTTTCTTATAAACAGGAAGGACTTTATTAGGTTCGAGTTAAACATTTAGAGACAGAGTATATTCCCTGTGACATCATTTACTTCATATTGCACTCTAAATGGACTGCCCCACCATTAACGATGCTAGATTGAGCACCAGTAACAGTCCGATCCTTCCATTGCTAAGTTCTTCCCTTGAAGAAATATAGTGGAATTTTGGGCACCATACCAATGTCTAGTTCCTCATCAACCATCCACCTGATGATTTCAAACTCAAGATCTTTGGCACATGGTGGCAGATGGAGAAAACCCATCCCTACTGATTAGCAGTGAGTGATCTGCCTGAATCAAAAATTTCATTTGTGGTTGCACGATGGTTTTTCTAAATGTATTATTCTTTTCATATATACCAATTGCTATTCTTCCGTAAAGTAGACCTCTCCCTTACCAACCGGAGCTGTTTGGTAAACTCAGAACACAATTTCTTTGAGAAAGACAGGATAAATCCTCAATTTTCTCCTTTTAAATTACAAATTGTCAAAGTTGATTTGGTTTAACAGTCCCCTCAGAGAGTGACCAATGTATTTTTTCCATCTTTCTCTTTGAGCATTCTTGCAGACTCATGGATTTTCATAGATTCAGTATCAGTTACAAACAGTATTCTTTCTGATGCTCAAATTGTCATATCTTTGGCCAGTTGGAGCCTCAACAACTAGGTTCTATACCATTTAATAGGATCTCATTAATCTGTGAAAACTTTTTTGCTTATCATTTGTGGCCTCCCTGCCCTAAGATATTTCTCAAAAGATCTTGGCTCCCTTTAGGGGGCAGTGATATTAAAAACCAAACTCTTGGCATGAGGGGTGTGGATGCTCCCAAGGTGACCTTCTTTCTAGGCAACTTCAGTGCTAGATAATAAATAACAGGTTTTCTTAAACTACTAGTTCATGTTGATATTTCTAATTTATTTTTAATTTTATATGGTTGTTACTTAACTTCTTTGATTTTATAACTAAAATTTTCTTTCACACTAGAATAATTTAATTCTAACAACATTAGTAAAACTACTGAATTTTTTTTTTTTTTTTTTTTTTTTTTTTGCGGTATGCGGGCCTCTCACTGTTGTGGCCTCTCCCGCTGCGGGGCACAGGCTCCGGACGCACAGGCCCAGCGGCCATGGCTCACGGGCTTAGCTGCTCCGCGGCACGTGGGATCTTCCCGGACCAGGGCACGAACCCGTGTCTCCTGCATCGGCAGGCGGATTCTCAACCACTGCGCCACCAGGGAAGCCCACTACTGAATTTTTAAAAAAAATTTATTCGTGGGTTTTGTGTACAGAACATATCCCACTAAAAATGTACCTTCTGACCCATTTTCCTCCACCCCCAGTGGTAATCATTTTTATTAAATATTTGTATTACCAAAGAATAAAGGATTCACCAGAAAAAGCTGTGTTCCCCAATTTTTTTGTGATTATAAGCAAATACATATATCTGTTCTTATCATCCCACTTTCTCATACAAATAGTAGCAAATAAATGTTATATTCCTTGTATTTTTAATATACAGTGTCTTAGAGATCTCTGCAACTTAGTACACAGCAGTCTAATTTGTCATTCGTTCCCCCCCCCCAATGGCTGCATGTTACTACATTCTAAGAATGTATAATACTTTACTCAACCAAATACCTTACTACTGTCACTTGGGTTTGTAACAGCAAACTTTTGCTATTATAAACAGTGTCACAATGAATAATCTTCTCTATATATCATTTTGCACTTGTATGGGGGTATCTGTGGGCAAGATTCTTAGCAGTGAGATTTCTGAAGCAAAGAGTCAAGGCATCTATAATTTTGATAAATCTCACTATACCTCCTTCCTTCAAGGTTATTCAGGTTACTTCAATTTTACATCTCCATCTGCAGTGTATCAGAGTGCCTATTTCTCAACAGTCTCACCAATACAACATGCTTTTTGGGGGGTATTTTGCCCTAAACTTGTAAGCGTAAAATGTGATTGCAGTGTTAATTCGCATTTCTCTTATTATAAATGAGTGAGCATCTTTTCATTTGTTTAGGGCCATTCATATCTCTTCTTCTGTGTGTGTGAACTGTTTATGCCCATTTATATTTATTATCACTGAAAAATTTCACCTTGGTTTCTAGATGCTCTTTGTGTAATGAGAGAGATTACCCCTTCATCTGTGATATGAATTGCAAATACTTTCTCGAGTTTTGTCTTTGCTTATGGCATTTGTTTTCATGCTGAATTTAAAAGAAAAAAAAAATAACTTACATGGGTCAATTTACAGTCTCTCTCTCTCTTTTTAAGTGATTCTAGTTAGCCACATAAACATACTTGATTCCAATTCCAATTTTTATGTGTTAATAAAATTTGAGGGAAGAAAGTTGTTTCATGTTTAATTTTTGCCTGGACCTTTCTTATCAATATTGCTGCACATTTTATGTGGTGATTTAAAAGAATATCATGTGTTAAACAAACCCTGTAGCTTGGAAGGGTAAAGGAGTCACAAGAGAGTGTTGTGTCCCACAGAAGATGATATGAATAATTCCAGATGCTTGTGGGAGGACCCAGAGGTTGCCTATAGAAGGGATGGCAAAATAGGAAAGAAGAGTGGAGCTAATGGTCAAAACATGACTCCAAATTTAATCAAACTCTTCTCCCTTGATTTCTGCAGCCTCATTTTCTCTTGGTTCCCCCATGCTTTTCTTTCTAGTCTTTCTCAGACTAACATACTAGCCCTTCTCCCTGTATAATCTCACTAATCCAAAAAATCCCAATATTGTACTTCTAGTCCAGACTTCTTTTCAGAGATCCAGACCTGACTCTACTTGCCTGCAGAATGCCCCATCTGAATGTCCTGGGCATCTCAAAATTCACATGTACATAAACTGAATTTATTATTTTTCTACTATACTTCTTGCTTCTTATATATCTTCTTACTTGGGTTACTATTATCACCAACTGTTCTAGTCACCCAAGTCCCAGACCTGGGAGACAGCTGAAACCCTTCATCCCACTATCATTCAGTTCCATAAATTCCTCTCCTTAATCTCAATCTTCCCTGCCCTCTAACACACCCCCTTTCTTAGTCTATTTCCTTTTCATTCTCCATGCAAATCTTGACAAGACATTGCTTTTCTTAAGATACTTGTGTGGCTTTCCTCTGACTGTAGACTAAAGACCAAATTTCTTCAACTAATATATGAATAACAATAAGCTTACATTAGTTGAGAAGCTATTTTGTGCCAGCCACTGTTTTAATCTTCACATGTATTATCATGTTATTTCCTTTAGTTTTCACAACAACGTTATGATATATGTACCATTATTATCCCCATCTTACTTATGGGGGAACTGAGGAACTTGCCCTAGGTGCCATGGTGAGTAAGCAATGGAATAAGAATAAGAAAGCAACAACAAGGTCCTACTGTATAGCACAGAGAACTATACCTAATCTCCTGGGATAATCCATAATGGAAAAGGATATTTAAAAAAGAATGTATGTGTATAACCGAGTCACTTTGCTGTACAGCAGAGATTGGCACAGCATTGTAAATCAACTAGACTTTAATACAAAAGAAAAAGAAAGAATAAAAAAGCAGGGTGATTGCAGAGTTATTCTCCCTCCCTGATGACCCCTTGCTGACTTTTCTGGCTTCATCTTCTGCCATCTTCTTTGTTTCATCAGAAACTCCATCTTCGTGGCCCTGTCTTCAGAATTTATCATATTGTTTCATGCCTCTCTACCTTTGTACATATGGGTCCCTCTGCTTTCTCTCCAAATCTCCTCTGATTCCCAGGAAACTCTTATACATCACTATACCTGAGAAGCATTCCACGATCCTTTCATCATCTTACTAGGTAGGTTTGATTTTGACTTCCAAAGAGCTTTTCAAGATGTCCCTCTCATTTATCCCTACTAGTATGGTACCAATTTGTGTTTCTACTATGGCACTCATCATAGGACCTTGCAACAATTTTGTATGTATGCACCTTTTTTCATAAACTCTAAGTTCTCGGAGGGTAAGAACTATGTCCCAATAAATGTGTTCAATGCATGTTTACTAAATAACTAAATGAATGATAAATGTTGACCAACATCTCACAGCGCTAGGTATGAGGTTGAATCTCCCCTCTCAACTTCCAAAGCTATAAATAAAAGTTTTAATAGCACTTGGAAAATTGCAATACTCTCTCCAATTGCCAATGTTATCTCAATCTCCACATTTCATTTGTTTCTACAGCATTCATCTTACCTTTGAGGACATGGTGTATTTTTTTTCTTTCCTTCATTCCAAGTGAGGTAAATTTACTCCAAAGATCCCCTAGATTTGACCATTAATGAAAAGATAGTGCTAATCCATGAGTAGGGGTAAACTATTCAAGCCCGAGGGCAATTTCCTCTCACAACAAAGTCACTTTTAAATATCATTACTTGATTTACTTTTTACAGAAACACCTTTGGACATACTGTTCTATCTGATACCCTGCCAAATAAATCAACCTATTCTCCAACTTTTCCCCTTTCTAAGCATTCCTTCAACGTGCCATCATCAGAAACCACTCGTCTGCACAATGTCCCAGTGAGGTAGGGGTGGATGGCATCATCCTTGTCATTTTAGGAGTGGACAGACCCAGCACAGAGACTAAGCAGCTTTGCCCAAGGCCACAGGACAAGTCAGTACCAGAGCTGGAAGCTGGAACACTGGCCCTCAGCCCTGGATTCAGACTCGAGGTCATGTTAACCTAGGAATCCTTTTTTCTTAGTGTCATGTTCTATGGAAGATAAGAGGGTGGGGAAACAAAACAGCTATTAAAGAAAGGGTCTCTTTCCTTTTTGCCAAAGCCAACACAATTAAGAAAGTTCTCTCTAGTTAGCTACAAAGAAAACAGGTACGTGTGCTCCATTTTTGGTTTTTTGCTTTTGTTTTTGCTTTCCCCACAGAATTGACACCTCATGGTTTTGATCCTCTAAGAGCCTGTCCCTAAACATAAACTTTCCAGTTTGCCCTTGGGAATGTTTGAATTCGGAGCCTTCAAAGGTGGGGGGATTGTTGGGTTCTGCACCTTTACCCTCCATCAGAGAAATGATCCTCGGCCGCTCCCTAAGCCAACGTTCCACCTAGCAGCCATTTGCACCTTTTTTCTCAGATTCGAGGAAGGCGCAAGCGGCTCTTCTCTGTAGTTGCTCTGGGAACAGGGGCCCCAGCAGCCTGTTGAGGAGGAAAGTATTCTCAAGAGCCATTTCTTGGCAGTCAGCAAAATTTCCATAAAGCTCTTAAATATAATAAAATGCAATTAAAGTGCCACGTTGAGTTAGCTCCCTTTGAAGTTTCACACTTGCATCATAAACCAAGTCATAAACCAGGATTCAAATTGGAGATTTTATTCCTTTTTACAGATTAATTCTCATTAATTAACTACTTGACCCCTCCTGGTGCATAGAAGTAAGTATCTGGTACACTATAATTTGCTCTGATAAAAGGTAGTAAAAGATGAACTCACCGCTGAAATGGAACTCTCACACACGGAATGTCACTTTGTAGCCAGAGCAAATTAGACCCTGTGTTTAGAAATCACATTCTCACAGACTCATATAACCTCAGAAATATGACTATATCCTGCAGTTTTTGTCTTTTTTTAAAATCACTGAGGCTTTCAATTTTTATGCCAAGTGGTCGGTCCTCTGATGAAAAAGGTGACTCCTTAAAAGCAGGTTTCTTGCTAACCTAAAGTGTACAGATCTTAAAACGATAGGTCCAGCCATGAGACTTGCTATGGGACAGGGTTTTTATTATTTGTTTGTTCATTTTGTTTTTGCACTAGCAAGGAGAAGTAAGGTTTTAAGGCTTCATTTCACCTTATCATGCAATTTTACAAACCCAATAATAACCACATGGACAAAGAAGGGTTTTCATCAAGACTTGTAAGAATTCATTAACTCACAGGTCATATCATAAAGACGGATGACCTGTGACTCACACTCAATGAAACTACTTTCAATGAACTACCACTGAGTCTCAGGACTGAAAATAACTTGCGTTGTGTGCAGGGACATTTATTTGGGTCCTGCACCCCCATGTGTGTTTAGGCTGTCTACAAGTAGCTTATGTGTTCTTTCTCCCTGAGCTGTAGAGACTGAGGTAACTGCAAGGACAGGAGCACCTCAATGTAGTTAAAGGATTAGCAGAGGATTGCCCAGAGGACCAGAAATGAATGACTGGTGTAAATAGGCAGTCTAGGAAAGGCCTTGCGTTGAACTGAATTGATGTTTAAAAAAGGAGGACAGGGCTTCCCTGGTGGCGCAGTGGTTTAGAATCCGCCTGCCGATGCAGGAGACACGGGTTCGTGCCCCGGTCCGGGAAGATCCCACATGCCGCAGAGCGGCTGGGCCCGTGAGCCATGTCCGCAGAGCCTGCGCGTCCGGAGCCTGTGCTCCGCAACAGGAGAGGCCACAGCAGTGAGAGGCCCGCGCACCACAAAAAAAAAAAAAAAAAAAAAAAAAAGGACAGAAGAAAGTATGACAGGTAATGAAAGCCACAGGTATTTTTATGCAGATTTTTCTTAACTTTGAGAAAGTGGTTGGGCTTGAACAGGAAGAAGAGACACAAGAGAATGGATTACAAAATGATGGATCAGCAGTGTTGAAAATTAAGTAGCAGAGTCAACCAAAGAATAATTCGACCCGATCAACATTTTATGGTGCTTTCGTGTCGAACTCCTATTGTGCCAGGTCTCAGTGATGAGAAACCTTGACCACATTCAAGGAGCTACTGGGTTCATTAGATGACCAATGCATCATGAAGGATAATGATCTCTATCTAGTCAGAGAAGACCAGGTGGTCATTGTAGGCAGATCAATGTCAAATTATGTCAAGTAGCTTCACATATGCTATAAGAGGATATTTGGAAGATAGATTAGTTACCCATTCTTTAGGTTGTAAATAACAGATGCCAATTCTAGCAAATTTCATCATAAAAGGAAACATTATTATTATTATACAAGACTAACTGATTGGACCCACAGGTAAGCATACAACCAGTCTTTAAAAGGGAGACCTTGGGAATCCCAGAGGCATCCTCTCTCCAACTTGTTTTTTTTTTTTTTGGAGAGTGATGCACAATTGTCCTTTTTTAAGATGTTTGGGGTAGTTTATTAATTAATTAATTTATTTTTGCTGTGTTGGGTCTTTGTTTCTGTGAGAGGGCTTTCTCTAGTTGTGGCAGGTGGGGGCCACTCTTCATCGTGGTACGCAGGCCTCTCACTGTCGCGGCCTCTCTTGTTGCAGAGCACAGGCTCCAAACGCGCAGGCTCAGTAGTTGTGGCTCACAGGCCCAGTTGCTCCGCGGCATGTGGGGTCCTCCCAGACCAGGGCTCGAACCTGTGTCCCCTGCATTAGCAGGCAGATTCTCAAACACTGCGCCACCAGGGAAGCCCCCTCTCTCCAACTTTTATCTCATTTATGTTTCTCCCAATCTATCTGCTTGTTTTGTACCTGCAGGCCAGCTTTCTCTCTTTCCCAATGTGGTAGAAAATTCTATTCCTTCCTATAAAACTCAATAGCCAAAAGTTTACAATATTATATCTCCTTTGTCTAGGAGACCAGCCTGACAGGTTTGAATCTAAATTCTCAAAGGAGAGTTTCTAATTAGTTCAGGTTGAATCAGGTGCCCACTGTTGCCCAATCGACAGTGCCTGAGGGTTGGTGTTGGAGATGGGATGAGGTTGGAGTGAAGTCATGATTCAGCTGCACCCCTTGTAAGAATGTGAATGTGGTGTTGGAGAAGAAGTAGCAGCTCCCAGAAAACAGGGCCAGAGTGAGTTAGGTTGGTCAGACAAAACCTAGGCATGTACTGCAAAGAAATAAGATAGATAAGAGGACTTAGGACAGATAGATAAAGTAGGCTAAACAGGAAAAAATGATGCCCATCTATGGAGAAACTATGTAAAGAAAATTCTAGAAAGGGCTTGATAAGATTCTGTGGCAGGTGCATCAAGGCAAACAGTCTTAGAACATCATCATTTGAGTTGGAAGCTTATGTTCTTGCCACATTTATGTTGATGTTATGAACCAAAAACACAAAGCAAGATAATCAATGTCGTAGCAGGATGTCAGAGACAGACTCAATGTTTTCATTCGTTTCAGCAGGTAAAACCTGGTTAGTTCATCTTATTTAGGGAAGGGGAAGAGGTGGTAAAAAACCAAACGGATGAAGACTATCCTTTCACCCCTATTTTCACTGATTGCAGAGTCATTCCTCAAAATGTCGCCAGAGCTCAGGCAAAGGCAAGCAATTGTGAAGGCAGATGTGTTTACTGAGAAAATACGTCTGCTTTTTCTCTCACCATGTATGCAATCTGGCCGAATCAAGTATTTCACATGGCTATGTGGCTATGTAAATGGTTTCCCCACAAAGAATGCCAGCTTACCCTGGGTAAAAGCCTAAAAAGCCAATGTTCTCATAAAGAGTCGTAAAAATTAGTGATGGAAGAAATTTATGAGGTCATCTTCCCCTTCTCTCTGCCGTCCAGGAAAGAACGTTCCCCAACATGGTGCCTGGTGAATCTCGTCTAGTTATTCTTTCTTTGAATAAGAGTAAAAAGTACATTTTAAGGTTTTCTCGGATTGTATACAGGAGATGCACAAGGTTGTCTGTTTTTGTAGTCTTAAATTCAACCACTTGCTTGGTTAAATTGAATCTCATTTTTCATTTTTTTCTTTTTTTTTTTTTACAGAAGTTGAACTTGGCATTGGCTGTGAGCATAATGCACAACTGGAAAATGTGGGTGAGGGGGAAGGGAGTTGCTGCAGTCCTACACAACAGCAAATGACAGAAAACAGTGAGGAAGTGTAGATTATGCAAATGTTCCTCTGAAAATCTTGAGAGATCTTGGAAAGCTTGACAGTGCATGGAGATAGAGGTAGGAGTCTCTAGACACATTTTTGTGTGTGATGGGCCTGCACACCAGGAGATCTCACCCTGCCTTATTGACTAGGAGCCTGACAGGGATCATGTTATGTCAAGGAAAAATGTTCTCAGCTCTTTCTTCCATATATTAAATAGAGAAGAACAGGCTTCCCTTTAACCCTCAGCATTCAAATCCCTCTTTTATTTGCTGAACAAGGACTGAAGCTGGAACAAAGAAGCTCCAGGGAACACAGTGAGGGAAACTTATTCTCCTTTAATATATTCTTGATCCCTTTTTTAGCTGTTTCTGACAAGAATGAACATGACCACCATTCTACTAGCTGGTCAGGACTCCAGGACCAAAAAGTCATTCGTGACTTTCCCCTTAGTGATAACTGGCCTCTTGTCCATTTGAACCAACATTTTCTTCCTTATCCAACATTCTGACACCCTTTTCCCCATGCCCTTATTCTCATGACCCAAGAAGAACCCTGATATATATTTTTAAAACATGCCACAAAGCATTAGGGAACAAGACATAGTTGAGTAGAAGGGGAAAAGATTAGAGCAGGAAAAACCAAACCAAAACTCAGCATAGGCTGCTTCCCACTAGCTATCTATTTTACGTTTGGTAGTATATATATGTCATGCCACTCTCTCACTTTGTAAAGCAGTTATACTCCAATAAAGAGGTTAAAAATCAAACAAACAAAAAAACTCAGCATAGGAATCTAAGCCACTTCTTTCCCATAAGGTGAGTGACACATCCCCACAAGCCAAACAAATTGTACGTGACACTCCAGTGTGTACTGACTGCCTCTCCGTACTCACTTTGTTCAGGGAAGGGATGGCCCCTATGTGTTTTGGGTTGTTCACCTGGAAGAAAACAAAGCAGGGGACCCTCTGCTCAAAGCCTTTTCTGGGGATCACATTGTGCACAGAAGCTCTTGATTCTTGGCTCCAGCCTGGGACAGTTACTTCCTGGAGTTGTGAGGCAGTAAAGAGTCATAAGGAAATAAGAAGCCTTTAGGGAGCCCCAAATGTCCATTTTACCTTTTCAAAGGAGGTGGCAATGATTTTTCTGAAGCTTTTGGGGGCCAGTGATTTTGACAGGCTACAGAACATGGCCAAAAGGCTCTCTCCCATGGATGGGTGTCTGAGACAAAGGCAGCAGAACCATTTTTTATTGCTGTGGTAAAGTATATTACTTACATACCACAGGAAAATAAAGCCCATGCTCATACAAAAAGTCTAAAAGAAGAGCGCAGTTGGAGGTAAAATGATAGTTTACCTACTTCTCCCACTCAAGAAGCCTCTGAGCTAATGGGTAATTATGGAAGGAAGCCCTTCTCACATTTGCAAGGTTGGGTACTTGTGAGGCAGGAGCAGACAAGGGCAGGCTGTTAGGCAACAGTAGACCCCTGCAAGGGTCTACAGTTAAAGAATGCTCAGGGGCTTGTAGGAATCAGCACAATCAACCCAGTGCAAGTTTTTGAGGCTCACAGGCCTGTATTGGAGGCCAGCTCCACCTAGGATGTCCACTGATCTCCCCTCTGGTCCAGTACGGGGAAGAGGTAAGGCTTTGGAAGAGAACGTGAGCCAAGGAAAGGGAAGATGGGCTGGCGTAGAGAGAAAAGAACACATTTCTTCTCTCTGCTTGGGGAACACATGTTCCCTGAGGCTCCGGGAAAATGGAGCTTTGTTCACATCTGTATATACTAATGACAGTAAGCTTGGCTCCATCTTAGGCAAATGGCTCTGAGAGTGCAAGGGAAGAGAAGGCATACCAAGTCATTGACCACACATGAGGGAGCCGGTGAAGCCAGCTGCATTTTAGACTTGATAAATGTCTTGGAGAACTTGCCAATGTGTTTGGTTCAGCAAACCCCAAAACACATGTCACCAAGGAACTTATTTATTTGCCTTTATTTTAACCCCCTATGTATTTTTAGGACAATGGAATCCATATGTTCCTGTTTCATTTCACTTAACTCATTAAAGCAATGTTCTGTGAGTGCCATTTGATGTCCACAGAGTCTTCTGTTACCATTTTATGAGCATTTTGAAGCATTTGCATTCAGAATCCAGGAGCCAGCTAAACCAGATCTGAACAGGACCCAGTTTGGCTTGAAATTTAAAACTCTTGAGGCTCCGTTGGATCTCATTCTTGGCAACATCTCTTCTCTCATCCCAGATCCATAGCCAAGAAGGCTGCTTTAGCAAGCCCAGCCCCAGAAGAAGGGTTAAGGGAAGTGTGTCAGAACACTTAATTGAAACAACAAATCCAAGCAATGTTTCAAACAAATGAAATGCCTGAAGGAAAATTTTTATTTTAAAGATAGTCCCTACTAGCTCTCATAAAATTGCATCTAAAAGAGCCACGATGAGATTGAATCAAGACAGGGCAAGCTTGACAACAAATCATGATTTGTTAGATGTGAAACTCAATGTTTCTTTGCTCATGTAGATTTTAGCAAGCACTTTACATTTTTCATGGAAGTAATCAGAGAAAAATATAAAGTGTTTGATAGGCTCTATATAAGCAATGAAAAACAGAGAAGAGTGTCATTGACAAGCCAAAGCAATAAATAATTTTTTAAAGATGCAGTATGGATTGGGCTGGATAGATGGAAATAAGGCCCCATCTGTGATTCAGTGCATGCAGTGGAAGGAAGGGGGTCTTTCAGAAAAGTGCCGGAAGGGAAAGAGACAGTGGTCAGCAAGTTAAGCATGGTCTCTACCCACAGGGAGCTCACAGTTTAGTGGGGGAGACAGACGTTAAATCAGCCATCATAAAAGTAAATATCTGATTTTAAATCATGATTGGTGCATTGAAGAAAAAGAAGAGGGTGATGAAGAGGGAAGCTAATTTAGTGTGAGCGGTGGGTCTGGGCGGGCCTCTCTGAAGAAGGGACATTTGAAAAGGATATATGAAGAATGAGCAAGAATGAGGTAAAAAAATGGACCCACTACCAGGCAAAGGAAACAGGCACAAGGGCCCTGAGCTGGAAGGTGGTCAAGAAGGCAGCTGGGAGCTGGAGAGGAAGAGCAAAACCAGACACTCTAGCCTCATCCTTCTTTAAAGAAGGATGGTGTATTGCATTCATCTGTGCTGGACTCAGTTTCCCCAAGCTACATTATTTGCCAGGCTATGTTATTCTATTTTGTTTTGTTGTTCCCCTGAAACTCTGTGCCCTGGCTTTTTAAGGCTGTGTTCATGTATTTTTATTATATACCTGTTCCAAACATAGGTCTCAGGTCTTTTTACCCTCTCAGACAGTGGTTCTCAAAGGCTGGTGGTCTCTGGACCAGTAGTATCACATCACCTGGAACTTGTGAGAAAGGAGAAAAAGAGGAGGGGGTGGTACCTGACACTTGAAAGCTGGCCTCGCACTCACTGTGGGCCATGTTATTGCCCTACTGAACAGAAACAATCTCACAAAACACTAACCCCATCCATGCAAGGTTACTCTGAGACCAGGATAAAATAAGACAAAACAAGGCCACTTCATAATTTTATCTAAATACAGACAAAACCAAGGTCATTGTGCAGCCCACAAGTTACCAAACATCCCCTCTCTTGGCCAAAATGAGTGGCTGCTATTTCTCTACCAATTATAGCTTATCCTCTTGTGAGTCTCCCCTCCCTAAAGATAAAACTTATTGAGATATCCACTCATAGAATCATCCCCGTTTTCTGACAGCATCCAATCTAGAGCAAACTCCCACCTGCATCCCTCAAATCACACAACTAAAGCCCATATCCTATAATAGGATCTTCCTAACATATCCATGGTTCCCCAAAGTGTGTGTTTCCCCTCCCTGCAGCAAATAATAAATCCATCTTGTTTAACTACAGGTGTGTTTCTGGTGTTCTTTGGCTGAAGGACATTGATACTTGGTTCCCACCCTAGATCTAATGAATCAGAAACTCTGGGGGTGGGCTCTCCACGTGGTTATGATACACACTCCAGCTTGAGATCCACTGCTCTAAGGCAATGGTTCTCAGTGCTGGCTGCCCATTAGAATACAGACGACTGAATTTCCCAGAGATTCCAATTCAATTGGTCTGGAGGGGGGTCTAGAAATCCAATCATTTTTAAAAGCTCCCCAGACGATTCTGTTGTGCGGCCCAAGTCGAAAGCCACTGCTCTAAAACAGTGATGTTTGTGGGTACACCGCTGAAGGATAATGTCTATTTGCAATGCACTCCTATCAGTAACAGTCACTTGCTACAGTTTACAAGAAATTGCTGGGGAAGCCAGTTGTAATTCTGCCCCTAGCTATCCATGACAAGCCACTGTGTCCTGCCAAAGAGGGTGAGAACTTTGTTCTAGGGGACTGTGCCTTGGCTTTTTGGTCACATGTCAACAAACTTGCCTGTCACGTCTTCTGCGCCTGGTTACTTTCCTTCCTTCTTTGATTGTACAGACATTGCTCAGCCATGCACACAGGGTTACGGTATATACTAATATCTCTATCCATATCTATATATCTATCTGACAGGCATGCTAATTTTTTTAAGAATAACCACAGCTAATGCTTATCTTGTACTTAACTTTGTGCCAGTCACTAGGTTATTAACAATCTTACAACCATCCCAATGAGGTAGATACTATTATCTGTGTTTCGCAGACGAGAAAACTGAGGTTTGGAGAAGCTAAGCGGCTACCCCCGTCACAGCTGCTGCACAGATGGAGCCAGGTTTCAGATGCAAGCTCTCATGTTCCAGAATCCACACTTCTAACCACCCTGGTTTAATTTTCTCTGTCAGATGGCCTCATCTCCCCTGTCTGCTTTCCCTCTTGCATCTCCTTAATTTTCTTTGTCTTTGTTGATTCTCCTCTCAGCGTGATGTTCCCAAGCTTTTGTGGAGTTGGGGTGGAGGTTGGGAGGGAAGGAAAGACTTTTAGCATGCTGAGATATCTGTCCTCTCAGGAACAACAAACTCTTTCTCTAGACCCCCCTCCCCCAGGACTCTCCCCATAGAAATGTCCCTCTCTGTCCACAGCTGTAGAGAAAAAGGAAAGTGGTCTTGCTTGGTATTCAAATGCTATGGCACCCATTCAAACTGCTGTCCTGGTACAGAAGCCCTTTTCAACACTTAAAAATGTTTTAACTGTTTCATGCCCCACAATCTGTGGGTTATGTTAACATCATGGAATGATGTTAACTTTTGAATGAGATATCCACTTACTTATTCTCCCCCATTTAGATTTCTAGAACATAGTCTTTAGGCTCACCACCACTCATTCTTTCTTAGATACTTTTGATCAGCTTCTCTCCTTATATCTTTCAGGAACAGTTTTCCACCAGAATTACCAAAGGATCTTTCATCATATATGGGTGATTTGGCTTTCCAAGGACTTCATAGCCTGGGATAAATCAAGGCCCCAAACTTAGAGATCATTCTTCCATCTAATAATAAGATTCCTCATAGGGTAGTGGTAAAATTGAGTTAACTATTCAAATGACTCAGAGAGTGCATGACATTAACCATACTTCCAATTCTAATATTAACTTTTATTTCATATTTAAATATCTATGAAATTTGCATCTGTCTTAGAAATGATGATTGACATTAAAATTATAATTGACTTTTTGGGTGCATCTTTCAATCTTAAATTGATGAAGTGTTTGTAAATTCTCAATAAATGTTATTCCTCCACCTCTTTCTCTTCTTCCCACTCCTACCTTATATCCCAAGAGTACCAGTTCTCACCTGGCATCTGAGGATGAGAAATACACAGAAGGTCCTTTTCCCAGGTTGCATGGTCAAGCTATTACTTTTCCCCAGAAGCTAGGAGAATAATATTCACTGCTCATTTTATCACTTTTCAGAGAGAAGGTAATTCTCATCCATGGACCTATACAACAGATATTGAGAGTCTACTATGTGCCGTAAACTCTGCTCTATACTAGGGATACACCGAGCCTTCAAGTAGCAAACAGAGCATGAAGACAACACACAAAAAAAATAAGAACTATACACCCTCCCCCCCAAGGACTGTTATCAACATCTTGTCTACCTCAAAGCAGGACTTGGAATTTCCTTTGTAACCTTAAAAAGCAAATCCAACTCTGCAATGATAAAGATTTTTTAGGTAGAATGAGAATGTCAATTTTATACTACATGGCAAAACTCAACAAGAATCCTGACTAGACCTCTTTAACTTCTTCAAATCACAACTAAAATTGCCAAACGTTTTTCCTCACAACCCTTTTTTCCATTACTTTCTCTAAGTTCTCTGCCTCCAACCCAAAGCCCTCTCCAGGACAGATGGCTATCCCCTCCCCTTTGTATTTCCATGCCAACACACGCGTATGCACAAATACACATACGTACACATCCCTTCCCCTGGATCTTTCTCTTTTCTTATACATAGACCTTTAGTTTTTCTAAGCTTCTCCAAATTATTTACATCATCACACCCATCAACTCTCTCCCCACCTCTCTACCTCTTAACACTTACCTTCTTCAGTGCATCGGCGGTTTCTAAATAATAATTACTTTTCACCTGAGATAAATGTGGGTGTGTTAGAGAGAGAGAGAGAGAGAGAGAGAGAGAGAGAGAGAGAGAGAGAGGAGAGGAGAGGGAACAGGCAAATAAAAGAAAATATAAGTGCCAAAATGATAAGTAGATCCAAGATAACATGAGAACAAAAGCAAATAAGAGCTGCCCCTTGCACTGATCCCAGAAGGATCAAGGTATACCTGTGGTTCTCTACATTTGGGGATGTCTGGTGACAGTCTGGTTGTCACAATCAGAGGAGTGTGGTGTGCAACTAACATCTAGTACGTAGAGACCAGGGATGCTGCTAAACATCCTACAATGCACAGGAAAGACTCCACAACGAAGAATTTTCTGGCCCTAGATGTCAATAGAAGTTGAGAAACCCTGAATTATATATTTTAGAAGTAAAAGGTCACTGAAGTTTTGAAGAATAAGTGGAAATTTCCAAGCAAATGAGTGGAGAGAAGATTCCAGCAGAAAAACCTGTATGACAGAACTTTAGGAGATCACTTTGATAAGAGTTTGAGAACTATTTCAAATATTTAGAAGAAGTTCATCTCTATTTAGGATGTGGAAAGTCACAAGAAAATGTTACTCCCACTAAAAAGTCAGATAATTTACAAAATCACTATCATTTTAAGTCCACCAGAAAGCTGAGAATGCAAAGCAATCTGATAAACTAAAGGCCAAAAGTGGACAAATTCCTCCTAAGGGAGACGGGAACCATGGCTATTTTCACCTTTGGTAGAACAAAGAGAAAGAGAAAAGAGTCATAGTTATGGATAATAAGAAAAACAACTGAACTTCTAATGAATTTTTGGAGGCTTAATGAGGGCTGAGTATGAGGGCTTAGAATCCCTAAGGTTATTTTTGTTTTTTGAGTACTTTCTCATTTTCTTACACCACAAGTTACTCCAGGCTCATCTTGTATATTGCCAGTCTCAACCATTTCTTCAATGATTCCTGCATCCTTTTATTGAAGAATGCCATTAGAAACCAAGATCTGAGTGCTGGGTATTTTTATTTGTTTTCACATTTTCATTATATTTTCCTTTAACTCTTTGAATGTATTTGTAATAGTTGTTATATATAGATAGTTGTTTAACATTTTTGCTAACGTCAACATTTAACTGCTTTTTTTCTGAGTAAGGCTTACACTTTCCTGTTTCTTTTGAATGTCTCATTTTTTTTGTTGTTGAAAGCTGAATATTTTAGGTAAAATACTGTAGGAAATCTGGATTCAGATCTGTGGGGATTTTTTTTTTTTAACTCAGCTTAATTCATTCAGTTTGTGGAATTAGTCTCTCCAACAGTGTGCAGTCACTGATGTTTCTACTTAATTTTTTTATTCTTATTTTTATTTTTTCACTTGGCTTGTTAGAATTGTTCCTGAGTCTGCATAGTATCTCTGTTGCTGATTGGCAGCCAGTGATGGAGCAGATGCTGTGCTTAAATGGTGCATCCTAACGCATCTACCCTTTCCTTGTATCTGTCTATGGGTTGAGAAGTGCATTCAAAGTTCAGGCTTTGAGGGCTTCCCTGGTGGTGCAGTGGTTCGGAGTCCACCTGCCGATGCAGGGGACACGGATTTGTGCCCTGGTCCGGGAGGATCCCACATGCCGCGGAGCGGCTGGGCCCGTGAGCCATGGCCGCTGAGCCTATGCGTCCGGAGCCCGTGCTCTGCAACGGGAGAGGCCACAACAGTGAGAGACCGGCGTACCACAAAACGACAACAACAACAACAACAAAGTTCAGGCTTTGTGAAGTCTGTCTTAGCTCCTACCCTCTGCCAGGACCTCTCAGGTCTCCCCTGCACATGGCAGTGGTTAGAAATGTATGAAGATAGGATGTATGACGAGCATATACAACTGTTCTATGATTTTCACTAAAATCTCTTTGTTAAACTGACAGCTGGTCTACTATTCTCACTCAAATTGCAACCTCAGGCAAGCAGAGCTCTTTTGTTGTCGACCAAGTTTATTACTTTCATTGACAAAACTGCTAGGTATGGACTTTATCTGCTCCAAATCATGTCAACCAACCAAGGCTGCTGGTTTTTATGGCTAGCACCACCCTGATCATACTCTAGCACCGAGTAAGCGAGCTGAAGCCAGGGAGTAGATGGGTGCAGCTTCAGGCATGACAGTTGAACAGTCCCACTGTTCTCACTTAAAGTTCTGGCAGTTTTTCCTAAAGAAACACTTTTCAATTTGTCATTTGCCTTTGCTTTGGTCAATTTCCAGAACACTGAAATGGTTGCATTTTTGACAATTTTGTTCAGTTTTATGCTTTTTGTGGCGGAGAATATTAGCCTACATTTTCACTTCACTATAACCAGAAAACTGCCTCCTCTGGTTTCCCCATAAGTGTTTGTTTTTGTTGTTGTTGTTGTTGTTTTTAAGAAAACAATTATAGTCTCATTTAGCAGAAGAGCTCTGGAAGAAATGGACTCAGTAAATGCACTGCCCTACTAACACTAGACACAGGTGACCTAATTATCTGATATTTTACAGTGTAACTGACTTCTACATGGGAAATGTAGGAAGAGAGATAGTGGCTGTGTGCAAAAGATGTCTTCTATAATTTTTTTCATAGTCTACATGGAAAATGTAGGAAGAGAGATAGTGGCTGTGTGAGAAAGATGTCTTCTATAATTTTTTTTCATAGTCTCAATCTAGTGAGTAATTTCCCTGTTGTATCCCTGATGAATACCTAACAAGAGGAAACTATTCACCTCCCCTGGTTCACCAACAGTCCCTAAACCCCCAATTAATTACTCCTTTTCATAGCTGTGGAAAAGGGCAGCCTCAGTGGGTCTTATATCTGGGTCAAAGAAAAGCCACAGAATGGAGAGCTAGGACCCTGTCCTCTAATGGGGAAATCTAGTGGTTCCAAGAGTTTTTGAATTTGATAAATGCTTCTTTGGGGTTTTATTTTAGAAAAGCAGGGTAATTTTTACTTTGCCAAATAAAGATTTTTTAAAAACAAATACACTGGCCTTCAACCATCATTATCATTACATAATAAAGACATCCTATCACCTCCAAAATAGGAAGGTTTGGGTAGCTAATAACGCTTATAATTTTTAATTATTGTTCTACGAGACAGGATTTTTAGCTGTAAATACATTTATAGGAGGGGCATAAAAACATGTCTGTGTGTTATACAACCAGGAACAATGCCTAAATATACTTCTAGATGATTCCATCAGAGCCCATCCTGCCTCCGAAGTTGGCACAGGTATTGCAGTTCACATTGCAGACCCTGGACATTGGATGCTACAAGCAGGCCATCAGCCACAGATCCCTTTAATACAGGATTTTACTAGCTACACTTCTGTCTTATTTCAGGTTCCCTAGAAAATAAACTCTAAGGAAAAGCTTATATTCTAATGCTTTAAGGGTGGGTGCAATCCTGGGAAGCAAGACTAGAGAATAAAAACAGGAAAGCAGGCATTACTGAACTGGCTAAAACTTCACACAAAAACTCAGTGTTTATTTAAATATGTGGGATGTCTCTAGAGACGTTATAAGCAAACACTATCTTGCAAAATTCCTTGGTGGCAGGAAATATGGGTGATATACCTGCCTATTCCTTCTCTGGTGAAAGACTTCCCACAAGACACTGGGATTGTATTATCTGGACCCTCCATGAAACTGCTAGAGCAGCCAGAGTTTTCATGAGTCTGGTAGGTTTGGACCTGAGTCCTGGAACTGCTGCAGCCCTCACCAGGGTGGGGGCAATGGAGGCCATGCTGGAGCCCAGCATGTACCACTGGGGAAGGCAGAGGAAATGGAGTACTAATAGATGAAGCAGGAACAATGTGAGCCATCACTGGGGTTTCTCCAAGCACAAAATAAGCAAGAATCCAAATCCTGCAGTAGGCATGAGCTTTCCAACAGCAGTTCTCCAACTCTACCTGGGCATGCTACAATTCAACTCAGCTCTGATGTTAGTGACCTAGAGTTAGCACAAATCCTACAAGCTAAAGGCAAAGTGTCGATTCTAACACTAACTACCAGAATTTAGTAACAGATCTCACAGGTTAAGTACTCAGTCCTATAAGACTGTCCTCACCTCAGACAGCTGAAAGTCCTGGGGTGCACCCATACTTCTGACAAGCTGGCTATAAATTGGGTGTTTCCATGATCCACTTTCAGGTTTGATAATTCTCTAGAAAGGCTCACAGAACTCACTGAAAGTACTATACTTTACAATTACAGGTTTATTATAAAGGATACAACTCAGGATCATCCAAATGTTAGAGACACAGCCCAAGATCAGGGCAGGGGGGTGCGGGGAGGGGAGTTTTGTCCCCATGGCATGGGGTGTGCCACCCTCCTGGAATGTTAATATATTCACTATCCAGGAAGCTCTTTGAGCCTCACTGTTCAGGGTTTTTAATCTAGCTTTCATTATGTAGGCGTGATTGATTGAATCATTGGCCATGTGCTTGAACTCAATCTCCAGCCACACTTCCCTCTCTGGGGATCAGGAGGTAGGGCTGAAGTTCCAACCTTCTTATCATGTTGTTAGTTTTTCTGGCAATTAGCCCCCATCCTGAAGAAAGCTAGGGGCTTTGTTAGCGTAAACTCAAATGTGGTCCAAAGGGGCTTACAATCAATAAAAAAAAGACCCTTCTATCACTCAGGAAGGTTTATGAAGCTCTATGCCAAAAGAATCTGAACCCCTGGAGTAGGTTTGAGTCTACTGGGGACAAAGACTAAACACAGTTTTCTTTATATTACAGCATGGATGAGTGAATCTAGGGAGAGCATACAAACTGGATCCAGTACAGTTGCCAAGTGGCTTTCTGTGGCCCTTGCTTTTTCATTGTTACTGGCTTCCAGATAGAAATTTCAACATGCCTTACTGGTGAGTCCAAGGGCATATGACTGCTTCTAGGCATATAAATATAAGTACTCAAAAGCAAAGAAATTCCCCCAAACATGGGTTGTGTTCAAATGTGTCAATTGTCTACTGCAGTGTGGGCCATTGAATTTTTATTATAGAGTGACCCCAGTACAGCTTTTTGGGAAAAGGTCATTAGACCATGGAATTTTTTTCTATGAAGCACTTTGCTGGCTCTGTTACAAATGGGAAACATTCTTTTGTTTGTGATTATCTAATTGTATTCATATCTTCAGACAGGTCTACAATGCAGTTGACTTTTCTTAAGATTCAAGGTTCAAATTTAAATCATTTGAAGCAAAAGGTAATGATACTATTAATTTGCTTGGTCTAAGTGTAGATTAACAGTCTCTGCAGTCAATGAAAGGAAGCACAGGCTAAGAAAAAAAAAACTATTAACTCCACATTCATTGGTAATTTAGTATCTAATAGATGTAAATCACTTTCTCTTATGTTAATATGAGTATAATTCTCTTATGTTAATAAATCTCACAGCAATTCTGGGAGATAAGAATTTTTATTCCCATTTTACAGATGAAAGAGCTAAAACCCTGAGATTAAAAAGTTGAGCACATAGATATTTTGTGGAAACAAACAACCCAGTTGAAAAATGGGCAGAAGACCTAAATAGACATTTCCAAAGAAGACATACAGATGGCCACCAGGCATCTGGTGATCAACATTGCTAATTATTAGAGAAATACAAATCAAAACTACAATGAGTTATCACCTCACACCAGTCAGAATGGCCATCATTAAATGCTGGAGAGGGTGCGGAGAAAAGGGAACCCTGCACACTGTTGGTGGGAATGTAAATTGGTGCAGCCACTATGGAAAACAGTATGGAGGTTCCTCAAAAAACTAAAAATAGAGCTGCTATATGATCCAGCAATTCTACTTCTGGGCATATATCCAGAGAAAACTATAATTCAAAAAGATACATGTACTCCTATGTCCATAGCAGCACTATTCACAATAGTCAAGACACGGAAACAATCTAAATGTCCACTGACAGATGATTGGATAAAGAAGATATGGTACATATGTAAAATGGAATACTACTCAGCCATCAAAAAGAATGAAATAATTCCATTTGCAGCAAGATGGATGGACTTAGAGATTGGCATACTAAGTGAAGTAAGTCAGAAAGAGAAAGACAAATACCGTATGATGTCACTTATATGTGGAATCTAAAATATGATACAAATGAACCTATCTATGAAACAGAAACAGACTCAAGGACATAGAGAACAAACTTGTGGTTACCAAAGGGGTTGGGGGAGGGATGGATTGGGAGTTTGGTTAGCAGATGCAAACCATTATATATAGAAAAGATAAACAACAAGGTCCTACTGTATAGCACAGGGAACTATATTCAATATCCTGTGATAAACCATAATGGAAAAGAATTTTAAAAAAACACTTTGCTATACAGCAGAAATTCACACAACATTGTAAATCAACTATACTTCAATTAAAAAAAAAAAAAAAAGACACTCTGTGGAAGAAAAAGGATTCAAATCCAGAACAGATAACTTCAACGTTGGGGCTTTTCAAATCTCTCTCAGCTGCTTTGTGAAATGTAAAATAACCTTTAGATACTCTAGGAATCAAGATCAAGTTTTGCAGCTCTCTTTTATAGTTTTTATAGAATCAATTAAGTGCCCTCAAGAGGGAAATAACCTTCTCAAATGCTCTTCCAGGAAGCTAAAGAAGAATTTCTTCTTCCAGTTTAGAACAGAGTGGTCTCAAACACCACTTTCCTTCGGACTCGTACTTGATACACTGTTGTCCTTCTTGTTCTCATCAACATTAATAATGGAAACATTTACTAACCTCAGCCATATTCTAGGCTTTGTGCCAAATAGTTATCATTGAATCTTTCTTTTCTAGTTCATTTTGGCCCTTGCCCACATGCTACTTTGTGGTAAATTTGAACTGTTTGGGATGTGAATGTTTCATCTTATCAACCAGATGATATGGCCCCTGAGAGAGGGGCTCTATACCCTGTTGCCACTGCAGCATTAACCAATAGCTTGTATTGAGTCACTACTTTTTGAATGGAGATTCAGATAATGAATGACAAAAAAGCCCTGGCCTCTCATAGGAATCATCTGTTTGTTCCCTTTCCTGTGCAACCTCTCAACTGGAAGATGGAATCACTTGTAATAATGCAAAAAACTAGGGATGGGGGGTGATTAGTAAAAGAAATGGTGCAAACAGGGCCACCAGTAAACACTTTTGACCTGGAATCAGTAAGCATCTTGGGGTTGCAGTCATAGGAGGGTGGTTTGGCACTGGGAACATCGGTTTTTCAGCATAACTGTCACTCTTTGCAGGGGATAGAGGGAGGATCATTGTGATTAATATGTCCTTTCTATGAAAACAAATAAATGTAAAGAAATTATGGTCAGTGCACCTTAGTCTTCTGGTGGTTGCATCTGTGTAAAACAGGGAACAGGTTTGTGCTCTGGGTGTTGTCAGGGATGAGTTGCTTTCAGCTTCCTTCTGACCTTCTATAGCACAATGTTGGTTTCACCCACTTTGGTTCTTGACCACGCACACTATCTAATAGCACTCTCTCACTTTTGCAAGGGTCTCATCACCCAAAATGTGCTGTATTGAAAAGTGAAGTGAGAGTTGCTCCCAGCGTAATGTTAATTGGTGGTGTATTGCTTAGAATTGTCCAGTACTAATGTAGAAGTAGGGAGGATAGTATGGAATAGAAGCAATGGCTGCCATTCAGCAGGGCTCAGGCTTTTGGACCAAACACACAGGAAGACACCTGTTAAGGGAGAAGACTGTGTCAGCTTCTCCATGGAAACAGATCTCAGGTCCACTTGGCCTGCACATCACCTTTAAAGAGCAAAGATGTCAACAAAGCAAGATCAGTGATTTTTATCAATAAATGTGAGGATTTAATCTGTTTGAGAGGTTAAGACAATTCAAGGAGGAAAGAATAGTCTTCACAAGAAATGATTCTGTGACAACTAGATATCTGCATGCAAAAGAATAAAGCTGGATCCCTCCTTAGAAGAAACAAAGGAGTAAAAATATAGGAGTAAATCTTCATGGATTACATGGATAATTCACAGCAAAAACTAAATAATCAATCTAAACAGGAAATCTTATTTGTTTGTTTTTAAAAGGTCATTTGACTAAATTTTTCTTTATCTGATTGAATAATAATAACGTACATAAATAATGTTTCAAATGACAGCCATAGTGAAAAACCAGAAAGATACAGGTAAATGCATTTTACTTGATAATTTATTATATTTGTATATTTAATATACATTTAGTAAATATTATTTTGTTATTTAATTTATTATACTTTATTACATATTAAATATAGATTATTAAATTTAATAAATATATACTGTATTTTTAATATAAAATATACATTTATGAATAGATTTTACAAATATATAAGTATTTGTATATTTTAATAAAGTATTACTGATAATACATTATCTCATGTATTATATCTATATCTATATGGGTACAAACAAATTATTAAATAAATGGGAAAAACAGACAAATCTCCCATATAGAAGAATTTCCAATAATTTATGAAGATACTCCTATCTCAAAGAGGTGGAATATAATCTCCTCCACTTTAAGTGTGGATTGTTCATAGTTACTTGCTTCTAAGAAGTACAGTATGAAAAGTTGGAAAAGAGTGACTTTCCAATAGAGAAACCGCACATACTTCCAAAGTGAGGTGATCAAGGAGAATATCATCAGTGACATCTCATGTTTATTCTAGGTACCTATGATGTGATGAGGATAAAACTAATTTATGATCTTCTTCCAAAAGGTGCATAATTTCAGTCTAACCATGAGAAAAACATCAAACAAATTCGAATTGAAGGACCCTTTACAAAATACTAAGCAGTACTCAAAAATGTCAAAGTTATCAAAAACACAAAAAGGCTGAGAATTTGTCATAGTCTAGAAGAGTCTAAGGTGACATAAGAACTTAATATAATGTGATATCCTAGATGAGACCTTGGTACAGAGAAAGGACGTTGGGTAAAAAATGAATGAGATCTGAATAAAGTATGGACTTTAGTTAATAATTATGTATCAATATTGGTTTATTAGTTGTGACAAATACATTAACAACAGAGGAAATTGGGTGTGAGGTATATGTGAACTCTATGATTCTTGAAACTATTAAATCTAAAACTGTTCTAAAATAAAGATATTAAAAATCAAATGAGGAAACTTAACAGATATAGAAACTGTAAAAAATGAAGATTCTAGAGTTGAAAAGTATAATAAATTAAAATGTATAGGGGAGATCAATAGAAGATTTAAGATGGTAGAAGAATGAATCTGTGAACTTCAAGATAGAGCAACAGAAATTATTTAATCTGAAGAAAAGAAAAAAGATTGAGGAATAGTGAGAGCACCAGAGACCTGTGAGACATGAAATATACTGACATATGTGTAAAAGGAATCCCAGCAGAAGAAAAAAAAGTTAGATAAAATATTTCATGAAAAATGCTAATCTACTGACCCAGGTTCGATGAACTCCAGGTAGGATAAACATGAAGAGATTAACACCTAGATATATCATAGTCAAAATGCTGAAAAACAAAGAGAAACTTTTAAATGACAAGAGAAAAACAAAACATACAGAGAAACAACAGTATGATTAATATATGTTGTCTCATTACACCAGAAGTCTATGGAATGATACATTCAAAACGGTGAAAGGAAAGAACTGTCAACCATGAATTCTATATCCAACAAAACTATCCTCCAAAATTGAGGGCAAAAAAAAAAAAAAAAAAAAAAAGACATTTCTCAAATAAACAAATACTGAGGTAATGTACTGCTAGTAAATTTGCTTTACAAGAAATACCAGAGAAATTTCTTCAAGCTGAAAGAAAACGATATGAGAGAGTAACTTGAATTCATAGGAGAAAAGTGGAGAGCACTGGGAATGGTAAGTTATGTGGTAAACTGTAAAAGACTACAGATACATTTTTCTTTTTTATAATTTCTTTTAAGAATGTAAAATTGTATAGAGCATAGAGCAATAATTATGTCACTGTATTTTTGAGTTTATTATATATATGGATGTAATACATATGATAATAATAATACATAGTGGGAAGTAGAACTGTGCTATACTGGAGCAAGACTTACAGTTTACTGTAACACAGGAATTTAAATAGTACTCTAAAAAATATTTAACACAAAAGGGGGCAGAAAAGGAGGAACAGAGGAACAAAAACATATGAAAATACAAAAAAATAGAGCAGAATGGCTGATATAAATCAAAGTGTTTGTGGGTATACTGAAAGACAATTGGAATAAATGCAATTGGAAAACAGCTCATACCTTTTAGTAATAGTTCAATCTTTTTATAAACAAAGTTTCCTTTTTCTTGTTGGACAGTTTTTTGAAAATGAAATTAAAATGATTTTGATTTCCTAGCACACTTCAAGAATGAAGAATCTTAAAAGAAAAATGCTTTTGGATTTTTTTCATTATTTTTGATTACATGTGTAATAAAAAGCTGGAAAAAGAGCCCATTCTCTCACTTCACTTCCCATGTATATGTCCTTTACTTATTCCAAAAACACGTCTGTTTCTATTTTCTAAGCTCGATTTTTTAGAGCTCTCTGCTTCCATTTTATTGAATCTTAGTTTTTGTTGTGAACACATTTTTTACTATTGTATTAGTCAGGGTTCTCCAGAGAAACAGACCAAGAAGGTATGTGTGTGTATATATATATATATATATATATACACACACACATATATATATACATATACATATAAAATGCATAAAACACATATGCATTATGAGGAGAAATTGGCTCACATCATTATAGAGGCTGACCACCATCTGCCATCTGCAAGCTGGAAACCCAGGAAAGTGGGTAGTGTAATTCTAGTCTCAGTTTGAAGGCCTGAGAACAGGGGAGCTGATGGTATAAATCTCAATCCAAGAGCAGAAGACCAATGTCCCAGCTCATCCATGCAGACAGTAAGGGGTGAACCTTCCCTTTCTACAGTTTTGTTTTTTTCAGGCCCCATTGTATTGAGTGATGCCCAGACACACTGGGTAGGGAAATGCACTCTACTCAGTCTACTGTTAAAATGCTAATTTCTACCAGAAACACCCTCACAGGCACACCCAGAAACGATGCCTAACAAGATATCTGGGCATCTTGTAACCCAGTCAAGCTGACACATAAAATGAACCATGACCACTGACTTGTATTATACCTGCTTTCATTACAGAAAACATTAATTCCAATAGCCACTTTTCACATCTTTTCTTAGGATCTGTTTCAACTGCTCCTTTCTGCTGGCTTTGCGACCACTGCCTCCGTTACCAATTTGGCTATTTTCCATTCAGTATTCTCATTTGTAAAATGATGGGGATATATATATATGTATGTATATATATATATGTCTTAGAATGTTACTTTGAAGTTTGAAAGAGATAAAGTATTTAAAGTACATAGCACATTCTTGGCCCTCAGTAAAGATTGACTTCCTTTGCCTTTTCAACAAATGTGCACTGAAAGAATGAATATTGAAGATAGGCCATTGGTAATAAAATCCCTCCATGGAAATAGTATCACACATAAAAATTAATAGATTTTTAGGTCTGTCTGTAAAGTCTAGTTTAAATCATAATATTGCTCTGTGGTTCTCAATCTGGGGTTCATATATTGCCAAGTATATGCAATAACATATAGGATTTATGGAAACCCAGAATAAATGTGGTTCATACTTTGGAATTGGCTATTTTTAATGCATATACATCATCATATACATCTAAAAACAGACATGTTTTTGGAATAAATAAATAAATATAGCAAGGAGTAAAATGCAAAATGTTCATAAGTTTTTAAGATAAGTCATACATCTTCAAAAAGTTTCACAGAGAGAGGGATTTGGGAAAATGAGGGGATTACACAGCCTCTGCCCTTTGATGGACACTTGGGTGGACAAATCTAATCATCTTTCATCCAGCTTCAGGGCAGTAGGTACACAATGGTACTTCAGAACCAACCTTCTAAGTTCAATATTGTTGCTATGGGACAATATTTCTTTGGACGTTAGTTACACAAAGATCCCATCCCTACCTTACTACCTTTTCACTGGCTATTACACACTTTGACTTGTCTGTCTCAAACAGTGGGGGAGAAAACGAAATTGAGACTCCCAAATAGGAGGAAATGGGAGCTCATGGTTCTTGAGTGAGGATCTTAGGTAGCAGGAAAATGGACTGAGGTAGAGGTCTTGAAAGATTTGGAGAGAGGTCAAGTCTTCTGCAAGTAAGGGTGGAAAGCAAAGTCTTGGAGAATGGTGAAGAAGGGGAAGATCAGATTACTTAGCAGGTCCTTGACAAATGGCAGTGATGGCTAAGGCCTTTAGCTGCAGGAAGACCTCCAGGGATGATGGATCTGAAGCTTCAAGGATAGTCTGTTGACTCCATGCCATTACTAGCCATGGAGCAATAAGGGGAAAATATACCAGAGGGAAAACCATCTCAAGGAGAATGGAATAGCTGAACTGCTTGATAAGAGAAGTTTCTGGAGGCATTGGAAGAGTCACATAGAAGGAAAATGAGTCCCTAGTGGGTATTCATAGTGGTCATATGTAAAGAAGGGATATCCATATGTCAGGCATTCTAAAGCTGGGGACACCCTGTATACATCCTAGATGATTACCTGTGACAAAATAGTAGTGTGTGATGTGTATGAATAAACAGTAGAGAGCAAAGGTCATGAACTGGAGACCAGGAAGGCAAATCTGTCTCTCAGCTGCTTCTTGTTTGACCTGTCCAGTGCTCTAAAAACAAGAGCGTGTGCCACATACATGTGGAGATTTCTGGATTTTATTGAAAAAAAAAAAAAGTCACAAACTCAGGAAAGACATCCATGTCCTGTTGCCTGGCAACAATCAGCTAGAAAATGTACTCTCCAGTTCTCCACAGTCCCTGTCATTCCCTATCGTCTCACACTCAGCTCTTTTCACTCAGGTATGTGAATGGCCCACATTCTGGAGGCTTTTTAATCCCTGACAAAGACTAAGTATTTCAGGAGGCTCCATAGTATTCATCTATTTATTAGAATATAGTTAGGGAATCCTTCTACTTGGCAATTTAGCCACCTGCCCTAACTTAGCCATTGTTAAATAAAATGAGGTATTATATATAAAAAACACTTATAATGATGTCTGACAGAGCAGATGGTAATAACAGTAATAACTATTTCTAGGAAATGAAAATTGATATTGAAAAAACTTTTTTCATTCAGATTTTTCACTGATTAAGTCTGGCCAGTTCTCAACACCTAAAAATACTAAATTTTTTTTCCCTCAGAATCTATTTTACTCAAAATGAATCAAATCTACACTTACCAATGAGTCAATATGAGCCTGGCTGTTCATACTGAATTCCACAAAGTATAGTGTTGGTACAGTATTACTTATTAACTTGTTTATTAATGATCTGCTAATAGGAGGGGGAGCCTGACAATCAATCTGAATGGTGGTAGCTCTCCTCTGGAGAATGAGATTTAAACACAAAGTGAACCATTTTAAATGGAGCAGGACACCCCTAGGATGGACGTCAAAAGGAGAGGTTTCTTTGTTCTGTATTAAAGGAAAAAATTAAAACAAACTGCACAAATATGAAATGTAGTCAGAATTGCTCGGAGCAAGCATGGCCCTAAAAGATGTGGCGGTCTCAGAAGATTTCTCCTGGAGCTAAAAGAGATCAGGCAGTTGACCCAATCCTTTTCTTTAGTTGAAGAAGGTGCTGAGCTGAAAACAGGGCATGTCTCTGGGGTAAGGGCACTGACTGCAGTGGCTGGTGGCCGAGTTAGGCTGGGGTCAGGTTTGCCCTCACAGCCCAGGGCTCCCTCCCCTCCCCAGAGAGATGCATGCAGGGAGTCAGATATTCAGACTTGTCAAACATGATGATGGATTCCCTGGGTGCTCCTCCTACCTCAGCACTAATCAGGCTTTTATCAGAGCCCTCTCTTCAATGTTGCTCTGTACCCCTGAGCTGTAACTCTGGAAAAGTACACAGAACTGTGAATGAAAAATGTTGCCTGCCATATCAGTAAACAAAGGATGTTGTAGCCATCAAACCATCACATTATAGCTGCCGGAGGTGAGCCCTGAGGGAACTCGGGATGGAGGCAGGATGCCCCCCATCAAGCCATCAGCCACTAAAGGCACCCCCCAACGGTGCCCCCTGAGGGGACTCAGGGTACTGGCCCCAGATAGCAGAGGTGTATATCAAAGGAATGTTTTCAGTGAACCCAGACTCTTGCATCTTGCCATACAAAGAAAAGTACTAAATTCATTAACTTGAGATGTCTGGTTTTCTTTAATTAACAGTAATCCTTTGATGTCCTGACTACCTGGTTTTTCTTCCAAAACTCCTACCTATTGTGGCTCCTCCCTTCCCTCTTTAGAACAATCCCTCAGAGCTATCTGAGAGGGTGCATCCTGGGCTTAATCCTCAGTTTTGTCTGCCAAATAAAACATAATTCTCAGCTTTGAGGTTGTGCATTTTTTCAGTCATCAGAACAGTGAAAAGTGATTAAAGTATAGAGAAATAGTCCTTGGGAAGACAGGCAGGAGATTTTGGATCATATTTCAGGAGGAGGAGAGGAAAAAAAACAGAACAGTCTCTACAAAAGAGGGTAAAGATGTCAGTAAGTAGGCAATGAAGGTGAGGGTTAATAAATCAAAGAATCAGGTCTTTAAAACAGCAAAGAAGCTTCATGTTGCACATTCAGATCTTTCGTTTGACTTATGATGAAATGGAGGCTCAGAAAATGTCAGTCACCGATTTGCCTAAAGGTCCTGACAAGAAATAGGGCAAGACCCCAGAACTTCTAACCCCTCACCCTCTGCTTTCTCCTCTATGAGCTACTGCAAATGACTTGCCAGGAAAAAAAATAACAAATACAGACCCGAGAAGATTAAGAAAATCGTCCAAAGGGCATCAGTATAAGACAAACTTCCATGTTCTTGTCAGTCTCATCATTAAATCATTCTTTTGCTCTGAAGCTTTAGTAAAACGTGGACTTTTCCAGACATTTAAAGCCAAAAGCTACCAATCTATCTTGAACAAGATTTCTCTGGCTAGTTGGACTTCTAGCAAAGATGCCCAAGGTCTCTCTTTAATAGATTGTGCTCAAAACCGAGAAACAAAACAAAAATGCCGTTTTCTACCAAGAGAAGATCGAGTTTATTCTGATGGGATCCTATTTTTCCTTCTTTTTCTTTTTTGTTTAGCAAGAATTCAAGCTTTCTATATGTTTAGCTGTATTCAGCAGTGGCAAGGAAAAAAAAATGTGATTTGACGTCTGTTCCTGCTCCCTGTAACTTGAGTTGACAGTCCCAAGTTACCTTCATTTCCATAGAGCCTTCCACTGCTACACAAGCCGATCTTGCTCCCAAGACAGTTCTCTGGCTCACACCTGGGACTTTCAGATACAGAGGCCTAGGACAAAGGCAGGGTCTTCTGCATCAGGTAATTAGAACATCCTTTCAGCACCCTGGTGTGAGGGCCCCTGGCATAGAGTTACAGACCAGATATGCATCAGGATGGTGCAAAGCTGTCTTCTTTCATTCTCTTTTCATTGCTCTCCCTGTCTCTCCCACAATCTTCCTCAATAGTGAATATGATCTGAATGTTTTCAGCATGCTATTAAGCTCCAAACCAGACGTACATGACTCTTTCATTTTCTTCCGGGAAACATGGCCAATATTAAGCCAAGGCCCCAGGTTTGTAATTCTGAGGTCAGAGTTAACATCTCAATAGATGGTGAAGAACTTGTCATTTCAGCTGGACTGGGCCCCCAGAGGGAGAAGGGGAGCACGTGTACAATCCCTATCCCAGGCTTGCAGCAAGCCTGCTCACCTCATCCCCAAGCCTAAAGCTTTCAGGTGAGGGGGTAGCTGGATTCTTCCCCAAGTTCACTTCCAGATTACTCTAACATATGGATGAAAAATGTTGCATGCCATATCAGCAAACAAAGGATGCTGAGGCCATCAAGTCATCAGCCACTACAGCTGCCCCAGTGGTGAGCCCTGAGGGAACTCAGGATGGAAACAAAAGGGCTGTCTACTGCCAAGCATTCAGCCTCTGCAACCACCCACAACGGTGCACCCTGAGGGGACTCAGGATGGGAAAGAACAGGATTCTGGCCCTAGGTGTAGCTAAGGTGCATATCAAAGGAATGATTTCAATGAGTCTAGACTCTTGCATCTTCCCATACACAGAAGCTCTAAATTCATTATCTTGAGACGTCTGCTTTTCTTTAATTAACAGTAATCTTTTGATGTTCTGACTACCTGTTTTGTTACAAAAACTCCTATATATCCTGGCTCCTCCCTTCCCTCTTCGGAGCAGTCCCTCTGAGCACTCTGAGAGGCTGTGTACTGGACTTGAAGTCCTCAGAAAGTCCACCAAATAAAACATGAATTCTCAACTTTTAGGTTGTGCATTTTTTTTCAGTTGACAAACATTCTGCAACGTGTTGGCTTTTTATTGCTGCTGCTTCTTCTTCATTGTTATTATTAGTCTCTTTGTCAAGCTTGCAGGTGATTTTACCAAGACTACAGGCAATTTACATTAATAAAATTCTGATATTTTCAAGGTTGAAATGAACTTATCATAGAACTGATCATTGGTGGTCAATGATGACTTCTGTCCACTCTAGGCAAACCCTTAAATTTCTTAAAGGGTTACTAAGGCAAAAAAGCCTGATGGTTATATGTAATGATTTAACTAAAAAATAATAGGTCAAGAGGACCTATTATTTTTAGTTAAATATCAACTACTCTCAACTATTGTCAACTACTGTCAACTACTCTCTCCCATGCTCATTCCATTTGAACACTGTCTAGTGTATTTCTTCATTTCTTGGGATAAGAGTCAGGGTACCAGTGAGAGCTTTATTGTTACTATTATTGATCAGTTATGTCAACTGGAGCATTTTTACTTTGTTCATAATTTTAGTAATAGAAGTTTGGAGTTGGAAGAAATTATCATTTCTCTCCAACCACATGCTGAAAGGTAATGAACCAAATTTTGATATCCTAATTTTAGAGGCAGGGAATGCACCACTTCTGAGGAGCTCTACATATAAGAGACATCACCTCATATTTCATTCCTATTATTTCCAAGTTTTTTTCAGAAATGCAATAATGTTAGTTAAAGATTATAGATAGTCTGCTCTAGATTATATATTGTCTGCTCTCAAAATTGAATATTCTGAAAAGAATATATGTTTTAGTATGGGAGATATAATGATAATTTCTTATTATAACATATATATGTTTCATATTTTCACATTTTTTTTTACAGTGGAATGCATCTTAGTGATGTGTGCATTGAAGGTAGAATTAATTTTTTCCCTGAAAAGTTATTTAATTGGTGATATGTCCTACATTTGATGGCATCTTGCAAATGAAGACGTGTGGTGATTATAATACCTTAAATCACATAATACTGTAAAGCACTTTTAGTTCTGCTCATTTGTACGTATTGTATACATTTTGTATGTATGTGTAGCCAAATTCTATAGGAAAATATATGTTTGACATCTTGCCTTCCAACATCCACTCAAACAATCAGAATTCTCCGGATAGTCAAAGGGATCATGCCAGAGTAAACTCAGGAAAGATTTCAGAAAAGGATAGACATAGAGCACAAAGACTCTTTTAAGAAATTCATCTGTCCGTGAGACAAGTTCTCCCCTCATTCCTTGAGCAAGTCACTTAACTGAAGTTGAGCTCTCATCTGTAAAACCAACACAATAAAACAACTCTTGGAAGATCACAAGGGACCTCTTGTGATTTAAGCTCAAGCTCAATGGCAAATAGACAATACTCAAAAATTTTGACTGTTAATACTTCTGTTTTTAAATCAAATTTTAGTATTTGGCCCAATGTTGATGGTTCATGTTTCTTCTCAGTTGTCTACTAATACTGTTTCTATTTTCAGACTTCAGAATGTGCTACATTCTGATCTCTAATGCCGGACAGAACTAAAAATGGATTGTTTGAAGAGCAGGAAGGATAGTAGTTATTTTAAGACTCCCTCAATATTCATAAGAATAATGGTGGGTAGAGGCAGTTCCAAAAGCAATTTGAAAAAACTTAAAGAGATGATGTATTGCAAACCCAATATTTCTCTCAGAAATCACACTACAACAGTATTTGATTGATCAGAACTAGACCTGTCAATATTTGGTAGTATTGTGATTCTGGGGACACCAGGAAGGGGGAGATGGAGTCTTTTGTGTGCTGTCAGTTCTTTCCAGTTCTGTGTTACCATGTTTATCTAAGTCATGTTGTCTGCTTTAATTAATCTCAGTCAAGCAGAGATTATTGCCATGTGTATCAAGGTATTCCTTATAAAAAAATGGGGAGTGTTGTGTGCCTATATGGCTAACATGTTTCTCTAGCTACTTACCATACTTCCTATTCCATAGCACTACTCAAATCTCTGTCTTTCCCTTGAGTAATCATAATTCCCCATTCAAATAAAAAAATGACAATAGCCCACATGGTATATACATGCTCCCAGTTAAATATTTAGCATTCAAATGAAGATTTAGAGAAAAGTGTAAAGACCCTATAATGTACAGGGCATTCATAAATTATGCTTCTGATGAATGCTTAGTCCAGGGTTTTGATATTCCACTGGTTAATAGACTTTCTAAATATCATTCAATATGAGGACGCATAAGCAGTGGTATACATAAAACATTCCAGGTCACCATCCACAGAATATCCCTAAGGCTGGCAATTATCTTGTTAGTAAATCTATGTTGTCCCACGTGTAGCAATTTCCAGAGAAGGCAGCTGAGTTTCCTCTGCATTGTGATCAATATTGTGCTGTGACGGGAACAGCAGAGACTGTGTTAATTCTGTTGATGAGCCACTCAGAACAGAGGAATTCACATCAGGGATTTATCAAAATAAAAACTGTGATGAAAAATATTACCTTCCAACCCCTCTATGTCCCCCAGTAATTCTTTTTGTGAGTTTATGAATGCACTAGGCTGAAAAATATATATATTTTCTGATTCCTAGGTCCCTTCATGCTAATAGGGGATTTACTGTGCTGGGAATGGCTTCTTTCTTTAAGAGTCCCACCAGCTGAAAGCAGAGCAGCAATGATACAGAAAAAATATTTTGTGTTGCATAGATGTTATGCCCATAAGAACCTGCCTGAAATACCTTTCCTTCAGAAGATCTAGTTATTTCATAACCATTGTAAAGAACTACCAGTGACTCTCCTCCTGCCACACCCTACACCTCCCAAGTCTACTGGATTCGATGGCTGTTTCCTTGGTCACTTCCTATGAGAGAGCGTGGAAGGACGCAGAACATCTCAGCAAAGAACTTCAGGCCCTGCTTTTAAAAGCATCTGATTTTCATTTTTCCTTTGGCATTTTCCACACATATCCTTTTACAAACTTGATTCATTTCTTTGTAGCTCTGAAAAAAAAGATTCTCTGGCTGGAATGAGAAATCAGGAATGTGGGAATTCATACGTTGCGTGCATGTGTGGTTAGTGGTGTGTGTGCCATTTGTACACATCACTGACTGGGGAAGTTAAATCATTTTTGGATACAGTTTGTGGCAAGAGTATCTAGAGTGCCAACTCCAGGCCTTTGAAGTAACATTCTGGGACAACCTGTTATTGAAGCATTTCTTGCCAGCTTAAAGTAGAGGAAGTACCCATTGAAAGAGGAATATTTTCCTTTTCTTGCCATTCAAGCCACACAGGGACATTCTTTCAACTCATATACATACATATATATATATATATATATATATATATATATATATATATAAGAACTTCTAAATATTTCTTTATTTTCCTTCCATCTGGTGAGGACATAATGACTTACCATATGAATATTTTCTCTTAAATTCTTTAGCCTCACATTGCTTCTAAAATAGGATTTAATAAACAGATGTGTAAATAAGATATGGTTAATGTGTGCAGAGAGAGTCAAAAGAGGAGCCCATTTCATGGGGCCAGTGACTGGCTTAGGGGTAAAAGCTGAGAAGGATAAGCCTGCCCTCTTGCTTGGAGGACTAAGAGTTCAAGTCCCAAGTCCAAGCAGAGTCTTCAGGAACCCTAGCACACCACTTCCTCCCTTGACACTTTATGGATAAAATGAAGAGAATGACCACTGTGGCATTAACCCTTTCCACAGGATTGCCCTGAAGCTTTAGCTCATTAAACAGGGAAGGGCACTCTGGGAGCACACACCCCACCATAGCAGCCTTGGCCCCCAGCAGAGCCTTTCCTCCGTTTCCCAAGGTTCATGACCTTGGGAACAACTTTTTAACTCTTCATCCTACTGGGTTTAGAATACTCGGAGAAGCAAAACCCCACGTGATAAGAGAATTCTGAAAGGCCTGTCAACTCCAGCTGTTTACATCAAGGACATTCGATTTTCACCATGGATACAGCTTTCCAACCAGCAACCCGCTGAAGGAACCATCTGCCTCGCCATGGAGAGAGAAGAGTTTTATTACCTCCTCAACTCCTGGGTTTGCACAGTGGCTTTCTGCTTTGCTTCTGCTTCATCTGAGAGAGACAGAGGGGCACAGCTGACTTAACTGATTGAGGCTGAGAACTGTGATGCTGAGTGAGGCTGAGCTATTCCTCAGATCCTCTCCAGGCACACATATTTCTCTCTCTGGCCTCACTTAGCAAGAGACAGAGGAAAAGCTCCTGTCATCCGAGCCTGTAGTAGGCCAAGATGGCCACACAGCAGCCTGGCTGGGTCCCTTCCTTCTAGCCTGGGAAGCTGAGTCCAAAGGGTGCTGACCCTGTGCTCTAGGGAAAAGGGTAAAGGGGAGGCAGTCAGATCGGGTGTGAGCTAGGTGGTTGTTGGATGAAACAAGAGACCTACATTGTCACTGGCTTCCTCATCAGGTCAAAAAGGTGCTGGAGGAGAAACCTTACCCAGGCACCACCTGGGTAGCTGGCCATTTCTTGGGTGAAACGGAAATGCTTTCTCTGAGTATCACATGTAACAACGCTGTCAAATGACTCCCAAGGGGCACCTGCCCTTCACCTCCTTCCTTTAACATCAATTATCATAGTAAAATCTGTTTTGTTTTTTTTAACTCACCAACCCGGTAACCCCACTCCAACCAGCTATCCCCTGGGATTCAGAAAGATGAGATATCAGCTGTGAGACAGAGGCACAGCCTGGGGTCCACCTGGACCCTTTGTTTCCTTTGCCACTTCTGTCAGTGTAAGGAGAGCTCACAGCATCTGGATACAATTTCCATTAGAGGCACCTGTGGATGCAAACCCCTTTCCACACCCCTGACAGTGACCAATGGATCCCCCTACCCTGAGTCAGGATCTGGAGGCCTCTACAAAACAAAAGTGAACAATCTGCGATAGCCCCAAATAACAGTGATGTTTCTAGGATCCAGGTGCTACTTCTTTCTCCCAACTTGTCCACAATGACAAATTACTGCTAAGATGATAAGGTAGTCCTTACAGAAAAAAACCCCACCCCTTAGCAGCTTTAGGTCTCCTTGAGTTCCTACTCAGGTACCTAAGATGCCTTTTGATTTGGGATTCCTGCTGACAGTAAGAGGGGAACAGGCAGGCAGACATGCCCCTTGTATGCAGGTCTCACAGGCGGGAGAAATGCCAGCCCAAGGTTCATGAACTGAGTCTTGTGAAGGGTGGGGTAAGTACAGGTTCAAGAATCATCAGTGCCAAGGGGGAGCCTCTCTGTGATGTCAGGAGAGTTGATTCCCCTTAAAGAGGTGGGTTTTAGGAACAGTGGGAAGGAAACTCTATTGACTACTTATGACAGAATGTGCTGGACACTTTGCACTTGTCACTTTATTTAAACCTCCTGCTTTGAGAAGTCGGCATTGTCATTCCCATGTTACGGATAAGAAAAATGGAAGTTCATAGAGGTGAAGTAAGTTGCCCAAGACTAGGCTGATAACATTAGCAGTAGCGATGGGTTATGAGCCTTGGATTCAGGTTCCAGAGACTATGAATAGTCCACTAACCCAGTTCTTCTCACACTTTTGCTTTGAAATCCTTCTAAGGACGGAGAGAATTTGAACCCTGGCAGTGGTGGCAGTTGAGGGCAGGGATAGGATTTGCAGCTTCTGGTGCTAATTTTTAAGGTCTCACGTTTTATCTTAAAAAAGAATGACAATGTTGCAATTAATCCCCTACTATATTTACTTTAAAAATATAATTTCTCTATCAAGCCTTTAAGTGCAATTAACCGTCCAGAAGAGAGGGCATGTTTAGACCATGGTTGATTATCTCCTGGGTACAAATGGCTGTTCAGAATGTACATGCTTTGGAGGTGCAGGTGTGTCCAATTTGAGAAACACCAGGCTACCCAGTGTTGCTCCCTTACTGGAGGCTGCAGTCACAGATGACCCTGTACTGGGTGTGTTATCAAGGGGATTTGTACATTCAATAAGAGGCTGGACCAGAGGAGGCTAAATAACTGCTAATTTTCCATGGGATTAACATGACTCAATGATGAAGGGTGAGGTTGGGGAGTCAGACAGGCCTGGGATTTGAATTTGTACTCCCAACAACTTCCAGCTGTGTGATTTAAGGCAAGCTACTTAACTTCTCTAAGCCTCAGCTTCTTAATCTATAAAAAGTTGTACATATGCTATAGAGAGGAGAGGAACAGAGAAGGTTCCATAGATTTTTACCACTTTTTAAGTGGAAGATCATTTGAACCTCAGTCTTCAGCCTCCTGTCTTACTGATTTATGAACTGCTGTCACTGAGGTACACATTTGCCAAGTGAAAGGCAACTGGAATACTCCTTCATAGCTGTTTGTTTTTAAAGCCAGTGTATTAGTGTATTTTTGTGGCAAGAGGGAGAAGAAGTGTTAACATGATTTCTAATGAAGTCAGATATTTAAATGAATGACTAATGTGTTTTGTAGAGAAAAATAAACCAATAGATGAGTTTTAAAAAGTTAATTAGACCTACTTCATAAGGGGTGTCATAAGGATTAAATTAGATTGGGCAAAGAAAACACGTAGCTCACAGATGGGCGCACATCACAGGTACATGAATGGTGGTTACTGTCATAAGCAAGGGGGCTCTGGCACCTGTGGAAATGGGTCCCCCAGCAATCTCCTTACACCTCCCCTCACCAGGTTCCCTGCCCCTCCTGCTCTGTTCCAGGAATAGAAGGTGACTGGAGCTCCTCCTGGCAAAAGATGATGGGCTGATGATGTGCCATTTCCTCTGCAGTCAATACAATGTTTGGGCTCCCAATTTCCTGCCTGTGGTTTCGCACACCCTTGGAGAAAGAGCCATCCCAGCTAATGCATTTCTTTATCCCTCCCACCACTCTTAGGTGCCTGGTGACGGGTATGTGGCTTTGGCTGCAGCAAATGTGTTCACCAGGGCTTTTCTCCTCAGTACCATACAGCAGCACATGTAACACAGAGAAAGAGAAAAGCCAATGAGGAAAGTTTACTTTTGTTAAAAAAATGAGTTAGACACTGTAACCACATTTCTAGGCTAAACAGTCTTTTGCAATGCGTAGAAATGAGAGTCAGGAAGAGCCTGTCTTCCAGCATTAGCAGAGCCAGAATCCATCAACTGTATACGTTGCTGCTTCCACAACTGTGTCATGTCACCAGCCATGAGTACCAGCAGGCTTCCTGCCCTGGGCTGCACAAAACACTCCCCAAGTGTTTCTGAGCCTTCTTGCTTTTATCATCACTCTTCTTCTTGTTTCCAAAAAAACACCAAAAACCCCCTACTTTTGCTTTCTGTTTGAAAGAACACTTCAATAGGCAAAATTTGTGAACAGATAGATCCCTGCCTGAACTGAATTTACAATATTAAGATGACCAAAAGAGGTGGGCAACTCTGAATAAAACACACTGTCCAAATAAACAATGTTACGATGACTTCCTAGGAGGAGTTGTTCACAAGGTAAGCAGACCCTTGGTGGGAAAACAGGTAGGCCAATGAATTACTATTGCATCTCCTTTAGTTTTTGCTGACCAATTTGATTCCCACAGCTACCAATGCTGTGTAGGGAAACAGGTCAAAAAAGACCTTTCCGAGGGAAGTTCATAAAAAGAGTTAATGTAGGAGTGACAAAAATTCTCCTAAGCGGAGTTATCTTGGATAATGGAATATTTCCTCTTGGTGGGAATCAGCTTGTTCTGCCAAGAGAACCTGAGGGAGTGATGGGGAGTTTGGCCTATCATGTAAGCAAGTTTATTTTGGGAGCTTCGGGTATGGTGTGTTGCTGCCTTTAACCACAGCTTATCTGTCTCCATAATGGCCACTTCATTCCTGCGATGTGTGGAACACGGCCTACATTAGTGCTGGGTGAGCAGCCATTAGTACGTGGTGAGGCTCCAAAATTAGCAACATGCTCCGATGAAGCTGCCCGAGCTCTGCCTAGAAATGAGCTATTGATTTGGAAATTTAAAGACACTATTAGTTTAGTGAATCAACTGCACTTGGATTCCCATTCACAAATGTAACTGAAGGCCCCTTACTTTACTCAGCCTTTCTCTCTGGGTGAAAGTCTCTATATTTTCTACTGCATTCAGTTACTATAAGTATCAACCAACCTCCCTTAAATGAATTCATAATGCAAATTTGGTATGCTTCAAACTTAAAAGCCCGAATGGTATGGTTTTGTGTTTGAGAAGTTCATATATCTCCTAAGATTGTCTCAGCCCTGCTGGTGCATACGCCTCTCTCCTTTATGTGGCTCTGCTGCCTGTATTATTCTGAATATATTCCTTCCAAGGTGCTTGATGTGTTTTCTCAATTTTCCTCTTTCAATTGGCTTGACAACTGTTAAAGTGTAATCTTCAAAAAGGTAAAAATCATGATTCTCAGGCACATGTAAAACAAACACATGACAAGCATTCTATTTAACTCATCAATTAAAGAGGAGCCAGTAGGATGTTAAAACCAGTCCAAAGAGCACTTGCAATATCACCTTATTGTCAGTTTAACAAAGAAATATTAGGATAGGCTGTCTGGGTTGGATGCAATACTGCTTAGTGTCCAAAAGGTCCTTAAAACCTGCTTCAAACTAATAGGCCATTCACTCCAGATAGAAATTAGTTGCATCTCTACTGGGTAAACACCTCCATATTCTGCCACTGCAGAACTGTAAATTGTAAAAAGTGCAACCTAGCATTCTACTGAAAGTACCCCCAGTAATCTCCTCTCCAAATACTGAATACGTTTTCAGCCACCAGCTAGAGTCTCTCACCTGGCAAACAAACAAAACCAAACCAAACAAGCTCTCTTTCTGGATTCCTCATCTCTGGTCATCTCTTCCCTATCTTTTTCATTCCCCTTTCACAGCCAAAGTACTGGAAAAAGGCATCTAGTTTCATTAGCTCCATTTTCTCACCTCCCATTTACCCTCTAATCTGCTCCAGTATGAATTCTGGCCCTATATGTATGTATTTTCCATCTTTTGCTCTGGTTACCAGTGACTACTTGTTCCTAGAGCTAAGGAATATTTTTTCTTATCTTATCTGACCTTTCAGCAGCTTCTGAACTTTTGACAACATGCTCCTTTATACATTTTCTTACTTTGACTTCTGGGTTCTAATATCCTCATGGCTTTTCTCTTACTAACGGGATGCTTCTTCTCTGTCTCCTTTGCAGGCTTATTCTCTACTAACCTGCCATTAAATGTTGGAATTTCTTTAGGTTGTGTACTTGGCTCCCTTCTATTCTTCAATGCTTTCTTCTTCTCAGATATTATCTAAGGTAATAACTTCAGTTATCCCCATTTGCAAACAAAGCACCAATTTGTATCTCCAGGCTAGATACATCAGCTCATATATCCATCTGCCTACGTGAAATACTCTCTTGAATTCCTAGAGACATTTCAAGTTCAATATGTATAAATTGGTCTTATGAAGTCCACTCCCAAACACTCCTGATTAAAGCCAGTCTTCTTTCAGAGTTCTAGAATGACAACATTATTATATAAACTATATATATAATGCTGGAGAAGGAGTTCCAATTTCAAAGACAAAATATCCTAACTTTGAGAACTCGTTAATTTTCTTAGAGATTTATCTTTCTAAGGTCTAGATTTCAATGCCAGTTTAAGCATACTGGACATCCTTTCACCTTTCAGTATTTCCTTTACTGCTTGCCATTTTCCTGCCTTCTTCTGTCACTGGGTTCCAGTCAAGAACCGCACTCAGCACCCACAGCACAGGAAAGAATAACAGTTCTGCCCAGAAACAGGTTACAGTCAGAGATGAATATTCACAAGCGGGTTGAAGGTATACTTGAGACACAACAGCCACAAGCTAACAACAAAATTGATTTTCTTATTTATTCTTTCCCCTCATCTATTTAATTGCTTTCATTTGCTGGTGAAGCTAGAAGACGAGATTATAGCAGAAGGAATGGTAGCAGTGGAGGGCAGTGTGGATGTGGAGGTGTTGGGTGAACATGGCACAAAGGAAGTATTCTCTACCTTGCTAGGAATTTCCATTACACAAATGGGTATGCACTTTAACATCAGATGATCAAAATTACCATGTAGCAAAAATTTGGTTTCCAACAGAGGACTCATGAGTCCAGGGAACATTACCACCATCTAATATTCTGCTTTTCACTTGTTCTCTCTTCTATTGACCCTTTGATTACAAATAGAAGTTACAGTTCTTCTTAAATATAGAGTTTAAATTAAAAATAATTAAAAATTAATAACCCAGAATAAATATGTCTCCCAATTATTTGATGAAAAACTTATTTATGTATTTATTTCTGTTGATGTGGGAAAACATGTTAGAAAGAAGCTCCTACACTTCAGGATTATTGGCATTGCTATAGTGACTGCCAACAATTCAGAGTTCATTCTTCCAGCTCCTCGTTGGTATTAATAGAACCATAGTGTGGTCATAAAAAAAACAACCAAAAAACAAACCACAATGTAGGAGTCACAATATCAAATTAAGTATTTGAATTGTCTTTAAGGAAATATATGTTAAACAGGGACTGATTTCTTGAAAGTGGCCTAACTATCCCTAGGCAGTAGTCTGAGGAGGAGAAAGTCAAGGAATTAGTCACTTGGAATCACTGCTAGAGAGCTGCCCGCATGCCCAGAGACTGACTTTACTTCTTACATGAGGGTCCAGGATAACCACGTCTTGCATTTGACAGATGTGGTAAGGACTGGCAAAGTATTCATCAAACCCACATCCTCTTTCTCCTGGGCACATAGCTAGACTATATACTCCAGGTTTCCTTGCAGCTAAGCGTGACCTTGGGAACAAATTCTTGCCTATAGAACGTGGGCAGAATTGACACAGATCTGCTCAGTTCGGGACAGGCCCAATCACACCTCCTCTCTTCCCCTCTCTCCCTTTCCCAGTTGGCTGGATGGAAGCAAAGGACTCTGAACTGCAGAACTGAAGGAGCTGCAAGGTGGAAGGCGGCTGGGTCCCTGCCTCACATCTCGAGAGACTCTCTGCTAAATACCTTCATTTATCAACCAGAGGAAAAACCTTCAAATCTCAAAAGCTACTAAGATGTTGGGGATTTAGCAGATAAGGTTACCTTAACTTACACAATCATCAAAGTAACATATGTAAGAGTTTTTCAGTATCTGGGCAAGTCCAGCATTATCTGCTGTGAAATGACACAAGGTCATTGTTGATGGGGCCAGCCTTCTTGTCTGTCTTTAACTTTCCCTCCTCTACCGCTTCCTCTTCACTAGGCAAGGATTTGTTGTTCCCTAAACTCAACATGTATTTAAATTCTCTCTACCTTTGTAAATTCTTTGCCTCTGCCTGGGGTGTCTTGCCTACCCATTCCGAAAGAAAAAAATCCTTTCCCTCTCTCCAGAAACAATTTAAGTGTCACTTCATCTGTGAAGCCACGCAAATGGCTCTGCCCTCCTTCTTTGCCTCTCCCTTCACCCATCCGTTTATCCACCTGGTCATTCAAGCATGTACTGAACATGGTGATGTGAGAGGCTCCCAGCAGCGGAGACTCCAAGATGAACGATGCACTCTCCCCAGGAAAGGCAGGGTCCAGCTTGGCAGGAGAGACTTATAAGCCGATCGTTAGGATACAACAGATAAAGGCAAAACTACAGAGTAATACTGGGAACTGCAAGAGCAGGTAGAGGGCTTTGCGCACGTTGCTCCCTCCCCCAAAGAACACTCTTTCGAGATCTGTGCATGACCACACCCTCCTCTATCTCCAAGTCAGCAGTTCTCTCAGAACCCCAGGCTTATTTTCTTCATATCAATGATAACAGACGGTCTCTCTTTTATTTGTTGGCTTGTTTGTTTTCGTTCATCTCCTGTCTCCCTCATTAGGATGTACGAACTCCCAGCACAGGATGCAACTTTTCTTTTCAACACTGCCTTTCTAGATCTGGCACAGAGACTAGTGCGTCGTAGGTGCTCAATAAATGCTTGTTGAGTGAATGAGTGAATGCATAGAACCTGCCTGCCTGGGGAGGGGCTGTTAGGAAGAGTTTCCTGAAAGAGTTGATGCCTGATCCAAACTCTAAAGGTTAAGTAGGAATTTGCCTGGAAAATGGAAAAGGAGATTCCTGCTAGAGAGTACAAGTATAAATAAGAACATGATACATGGCCTGATGTTTGTGGAAAAATATAAGAAATAGAATGTGGCTAGAGCAAAAATGCTAAGAGTGGTGGAAAAGGCTGAAAAATAAACAGTAGGGAGATTATTGCCTCATCGTCATTTTTTCCATCAAGCACCTTCTCTGAATTCTGAAAGTCTTTCACACATAACACTTATGACACCATGTTGTTACTGTATTTTTTAAACATGTCTATGGGCTTGAAGGGCAGAAGCTGATTCTTACACACTCTGTGTCCCCAGCTCCCAACTTTATCATTGATGTAAATTGTAAGCAGTTGAAATGGAAAGGGATTAATTATAGTATTTCTGGCTATTCTTCAAACAAAGATAGGCGATACCCAGCTTAAGAATATAATAGAGTCAAGATGTATGCTGACAAAAACTGCCGTGGTGGAGGAGAAAAAGGCCCTATGATGTCCTTTTCCTCGCACCAGGGCAGAGTTGGACATGTGGTGTCCTTTCTTCCCACAAAACAAGGAACAAGACAAAGTTGATTAAGTATCAAATCTAGAATAGACTTGAGCTGACTTCCAGCATAACCTTACTCAAACCTTGTGGGTAGAAAAAGTTAAGAGATACTAATGTTGTTAAAGAAAACATACTGAGCCTGAAAATGGCCTATTTTTGCTTCCAAGAAAAGTAGAAACAAATATAAAGTTGAGTCCTTAGGAAGAAAGACAAAATGAAGCTTCACCTGTAATATGCACCTTGAACCTTAGGAAACAAACACCCTAGAATTTTAAAAGATGTTTCTTTCCACTCGTCTGATTATAAAAATCTGTGCTCAGTATAAAACATTAGGATAAGAGAAAAATTTTGTAAAATCCTACTAACTAGAAATAAACAGTTAACTTTTATCATATATCCTTCCAGATAGTTTTAAACAAACATGCATATAATGAACACACACAAGTCCACATATATTTCACAATGGGGGTCATATTACATATGCTTTTTTTTTTTTTTTTTTTTTTGCGGTACGCGGGCCTCTCACTGTTGTGGCCTCTCCCATTGTGGAGCGCAGGCTCAGCGGCCATGGCTCATGGGCCCAGCTGTTCCGCAGCATGTGGGATCTTCCTGGACCGGGGTACGAACCCGTGTCCCCTGCATCGGCAGGTGGACTCTCAACTACTGCGCCACCAGGGAAGCCCTACACATGCTGTTTTAAAATGTACTTTTCTACCTTAATATATCATGATATTATTTTTCATATTAATGACTGAATATAATTATTTTAAAAGTTTGCATAGGATACAGTCTACTGTGTGAATACTTAACTTATACATATTTATACATTCTTCAATACATAATTTATTTGTAGGTCAGTCAATCAACAAATTTTGATTGTCTCACTCAATGCCAGCGCTGTTCTATACAAAGAAGCAGAGCTTGTGTCTGGCACCTTAGACCAGTTGGCCACCCTGACACCTCCAGCAACTGTTCATATTGACCACACACCAGTGGACAAAGCCGACTCCCGGGCATAAATTACTCCCATTTAACTAGGAGATGAGGAACAGAAAAAATAACACATAGATAAATAAAATAAATTCAGGTACTGAGGAGTACTATAGAGAAGATAAAAGACAATCATATGCTGAAGACTGACTAGGGTTACTTCGATTTCTGGTAATATGGTTGACTAGTCTGAAAACAGCCTTTTTTTTTTTTTTTTTTAATAACCCAACACATAACACAGTTGGAAAGAATACAAATTCTTTTTTTCTTTTGGAACATATAGCCAAACTAGCAAGAAAGTAAGGAAACTCCCTAGAGACCAAATATAAAAGTAAGCGATTATTTAAAATAACACTTAGCACTGAATCTCGGAGGCCATCTACCAATATGGCGTTTTCATGGCTTCGGGGTTAGAGGAGACAGTGGAGTATGAGAACTGAAAAGTCAGCAAATTCAAGGCCTCTGAAGGGCTATCCACTCAGTGAAAGGGTGGGATACAAAACATTCCACCTACCTTCCGAAGGGGATGAGGAGAGAACTCTTGACTTGGTTTTCAATCCGGGAGAAAGCGAAAAACGGTCTCTCCTGAGAATTCATCAACATAGCCCTGCCCTTGCGTGGGTTTGAGGTTTAAATGTGTACCACCTGCGTGATCTGGAAAACCCTACAGGGAGAAATTAACACAGGATGGTGAGTGCCCTGGGCACCTGGCCAAAGCCAAAGAAAACCCTCTGCTCAGTGTGAACTGAGGTCCTTCTGAATTCCAACAGATTTAAGTTGCTCAAGTAGCTCAAAGATATTGAAAGAAGTGCTGGAAGCCAACCACCATGAGAGTGAGATATGTGAAATTCAGGAGACATTTACAGCTTTAAATGCTTACATAAGAAATGGAAAAGCGCTGATAAAGATCTAAGCATCCAATGAAGGTGAGAAGGAATACATGAAATAAACCATAGAAATAAATGGAAAACAAAGATAATACCAGAAAGTTTCTTTTTTTAAAAAGGACTAATTAAATAGACAAAACTCAGCAAGAATGATCAACAAAAAAGGAGAGAAGGTGGGTGCAAAAAATATTAGAAGTGAAAGGGGTACAACACTGAGGGGTGGAGATTAAAAATATATTAACATCGTACAATGAATTTGTTTATGCCAATAAATTTGAAAACTTAGGAAAGGTGGATCACTATCTTAAAAGCCAAAACTTAAAGTGATTGTAGAAAAAATAGAAAGCCTGAACAGTTCTGTAATCATTCTAGAAATTAGATCACTACTTAAAAATCTACTACCAAACAAACAATGCTCATGTGCTTGGAGGCTCCCTCATGGAGGCTCCCTCATCTAGGCTCCAAGCCTCTGAGGTGGTCCATTTCAGATGAAACCCGAATGGTGAGGAGTGAGCCATGCAAAGACCTGGAAAACAACATTTCAAATCTAAGGAACATCAAGTGCAAAGCGTCTAAGACAGTGAGAGAGAAACAGCAAAAAGGCAGAAATAGACTAAAAGGGCTCACTTAAGATACTTACAAACAGCTAGTATTTACTGAGTTTTTCTCTGGACCAGGTGCAGAGCTCCGAGCTTTATATACATGATTTGCAGTCCTCAAAAACCCCCGTTTTATAGAAGAGGTGATGGAGGCTTAGGGAGGCTAAATCTGGTGGCCCACAGACACAGGCACAATTCCAGGATATGAAACCAGTCTGACATCTGAGTTTTGAACCGCGTGTGCTGTGGCTAAGGAGAAAGTGCTCCAAAGGAACTCCGCCTAGAGCGATGACTCCGGTCACATCAGCAGCATCAGCACCACCTGGGATCCTGTTAGAAATGCAAATCCTCAAATTTGCAACCTCACACAGACGTAGGAATTCCGAAACGCTGGGGCTGGGGCTCAGCAATCTGTGTTTCAACAAGCCCTCCAGGTGATTCTGAACCTCTGGTCTAGAGCAACTAGAAAGGTAGGATGCTGTCATGGAAATGGTGTGGACTTTGGAATCAGATGAATCTGGTTTCCAGTCCCAGTTCTGCCACTTCCTAGTGATGGGATCTACACATCACATACAATTTCTCCTACCTGTAAAATAAAGATAATTATACTACCTACGTTTAGGTTTTTGTGAGGATTAAATAAGGTTATGTAAATATTAATAAATCAGTGCCTGACACATAGGAAGTGCTCAATAAGTGTTCTCAAAAAATGTTTGCTATTAGTGTTCTCTCTTCCATGCCAGGAGTCTGTCTTCCCTTAACCTTCCCATAGATACTCTGCACCCTCCCTGTTCCCTGGAGAAGAGGGGTTGGAAGGATGAAAATATCTGGAGGCCAGTAAAGCAGCTGGAGTAAAGTCCAGGTGGAAGACAACAGAGGCTATACTACAACAACGGCAGTGGCAAAGGACAGAAGCGGAGGGTCCAAGGGCTGCTTCTCTGCAACTGTGGGTAGACCTTGGTGCCTGATCAGATGTGGGGAAGAGCAAAGCAAAGAGTCAAAGATGAGTCTGTGCCTCTAGTTTGGCTGATGGGTCAAGAGTGGTTCTAGTGGAAAAATGGATTCGGGAGCAAGAAAAGGTTTGGGGTTATGATAATGTGTTCATATTTAGGCAAGTGAGTTGGAAGTACCTGAGGTAATGCAGAAGCGCCATTCCAGGGAAAAAGTGTGTGTGTGTGTGTGTGTGTGTGTGTGAGAGAGAGAGAGAGAGAGAGAGAGAGAGAGAGAGAAAGTAGAACTCTAAGTGTGAGTGTTACAAGCCGATGCTCTTAGTCCTTTGTCATTGAAACTGCTGTTTCCTGTGGGTATCAATGTGACAGAGGAGGGTGTTATTTGCAGCCAGCAGGCTCTGCTGGTAATGCCATGTTCCACTGATACCCAGCAATCGTGGTCAGTGCTAATGACACAAAGAAGTGTCAGTCAGGAGACAGAATATGTGGGGAGGGAATGAAGCCGTCACTAATGAGTAGGCTAATGGAACTTGATGAGCAGTGAAAATCAATGAGGCAAAAACTGCCTGCCTCAAAAAAATAAATGAGGTTGGAATGGACGAGTGCCAAACCACAGCTTATCTCAAGGCTGTGCTCCAGACTTTGGCACCCAGTGGGACAAAATTCAATCGCACATCCTCCCCAGCATGGTCATGGGTCAAGGCCATCGGTGCATTCAATCCTATAATGTTAATAACAGCACATCCCTGCAGGGCCAGGTACCGAGCGAGACACTGAGCGTGAAGTGAGGAAAGAGACAGACCTGGTCCCTGCCCTCGCAGAGTCATCCATTCCTAGGCCAAAAATAAATTTTAGCTTCTTTAACCCATTATGTATAAATTAGACACTGCGTGTCTCCTCCTTCTAATCAAGACTACTCCTCTCATAATCCTCCTCCTCATCAACATCACTATTCATATTATTTTATCACTCAATATCACCCACAACTACCTCTAGATCTCTCTAGCTGCATATAACTGACTATCGTGAAAGATCATCACTTTACAACTACGAAAGTTTATCTGTTATTCCTATCAGTTGTCCAGACGGCACATGCTGTACCTGGGACACTTTCTACTACATTCTCGAATAGTGGAGCACCCGTGACGTCTGGAGCTCAAACGGTCTTGAGCACGATTTGCAGCATCTCTACGTCAGCCTTCCTGCTAGGCCTAGGAACGCCCTAAAGTGTGCTTGGATCCATAGGAATGAGGGCCTCGGTGATGGGGATCGCCCACCCTGGCTTCCCACCAAGTGAAAAATAAACCCTTCAGAGATAAACCGAAAACCTTCCGACCAGAGGAGAACCCTTCTTTAGACACAGATCCTAAAGGATTCTGGGTTCACAGAATCAACCTAGCGACTCAAGCCTTAAGTAGTGCCAAATGATGGAGTAATCAGTGGATTCCAAGCCGTATATTCTGTCCCTGACTCAGCCTCCTTGGGTAAGTCAGCGCATTTATCTGGTCTCAGCTTTCTCACCTGAAACAACAGCTGCATTCAAAGCAAGCCACGATATTTTCATATTTAGATTTCTCCATAATTTAGTTACTAAGTTCATTAAATAAAGAGAGCACGAATTGGTGCTTTACATGTTCAGGAAGGCATTTCTCCACCCAATACTATAACCCACATCAGTGATCCCATTTGCTTGTCTGCATCTGAAGGCTCTAGGCAAGCTGCACAAGGCTAATGTTTCTTTGTTTAACAGAAGCAGCATATGAACCTCCTCCGGCTTCAGAGAAGTGGCTTCTTACATAGAAGCTAAGCCTCTCTCACGTTGCATTTGCTGGCTTCTATCTGTTGGCTACCCCGGGTCCCCAGATTCAGCAGTCTTGTCTGTTGGCATTTGTGCCTACTGGTTTAAAGGCCACCACTTCTCCTGATGACTGGGCACAGGCCCAGACTTCTGTGTCCCTGCCTGGATTTCTGACTCCATGTTTTGATTAAGCCATCGACTTAATGGTCCCAGGCTCCTGGTGACTCCTCACACCTGCCCCAGATCTGGGAGACTGCATCCATCCTCAGACACTTCGTTATCTCAGGCCCCATACCCTGACCTGTGTCCATGAGTCGTGATGACCTGCTGTCCAAATAGCATCGCACAGATACGATTGTACGAAATGGTGCTTCACTGGCTTGATAGAGGTTGTTTACCCAGTTGGAGACATTGAGGAGAAAAGACTTCAATGATAATTACTAAAGCTGTATTCATTTCTTGCTATTCTCTGCCTTCTAAAAACCCTGCTAAGGATAAAGGAAAGGGAAGGGTTTGAACTTGCTCTGCCTTTCTGTTTAAGGACTCGCTCAAAGAACTTGCTCTGGTTTAGACCTCTGCACAAGGTCTAGCAGCTGCTGCCTTTACCATACGAGGCCACTTGAGCTAAACAAAATGAATCGGAACTAAACAGTGTAAGCAAGGGATATTATTTCTGTCATTTTTGGCTGCCAACAAAATGCCAAGAAAATTACAAAGTAATAGCTACCACTGTGAAAGAGAATAAGAAAGAAAATAAACTTTTTATGCCTCAGGAAAAGCTTTCTGTTCTCTCTACTTTTACAGGGCAGCACAAGAGCTTTCTGTGGGTCTTGGCATCCAATGTCCCATAAACAATCATTTGCACACACTAGGAGCCCAAATGTGTGTTGTTCCTGGGGTCTGTATCCTTCACCTTGACAGGAACAGAGAAGGAGTTTTAATCAGATTTATTTTATATACAGCAATTGCCTCTTTTGTCAGCAAGAAAGAAATCCAGTTAAATGGATATTCTTATAAAAAGCAGCCTAAGCATTTTTAAAATTAAATCACACCTTGTGAGACTCGGCCTTTCTTCCCCTTCTCCCACTTACCCCTAAATTCACCACACAAACTTGGCAATGAACTGCCTTCTTGTTGCTCAAAGCACCGGCAGGATCCTACAGAGAGAGAAAAGTTATTGTCCAATTAAGCTCTAACTGTACATTCAAGCCCTGTTGAAAATTTAAAAAAAGAAAACGCCTCAGGTGGCAGTGCCACGTTTAACATGTCTCCATGGCTTTTCCTACTTTGCTTCAAGGTTGAAATCTGTAGGGCCTAGACAGGGCATTGATAGGGAAGGGGGTACCTGGAGTTTCCTGGGGTTGTCTGTCTGGAGCCAGGAAGGGACTACAGAAGAAGACCAAACCAGGGGCAAAGAGGAGCAGTAATGTAAGTAATGATTGCAAATGCATTGCTTCAGTTCAGTTTAGGACCTGATGATTCACAGATGAGAAAACATACTCTGAGAGTGGTGTGGCTTGCTGGACTCTGTTGACCCCTGCAGAGCCTGTCATGGGCCAGCATTTCAGACAACTGCAGAGGGAGTTTGCTTCATTAGGCTCCCAAACGATGAGAAGATTAGACTATAAGTTCCTCTTGGAAAAATTACACCTCCTGTACTTTATTTGTGGCATTTGTGAAGGCCCCGTAGAAAAGGGTGAATCTCCTAATTTCCAAATCTCCAGCTCTGAGCTTTCTGCATTATGTCATGTCTAGTGGTCAGCAAGGTATTCTATTTTGGAAAGGAGGAGGAAGGTGAGAGGTTGAGAATAAAATGTAAGTATCTTTGAGTGGCATTTGCCATGAGAAACTCGGACAGTTCCTAGGGGAATGATGGTGGTCGTTGCACTGGGTAGATGAAAAGTGTCTTAACTCTATGCAAAAAACAGAGAAGTTTGAGCAGAAAATCTAGATCCAAGTTCTGGTTCTGCCTGTTCCTAGTAGCAAGGTTTTGAGCATGTCCCTTAACTTTTTGAAGGTAAATTTTATTCATCCATTGGATAAGGATAATACTTGCTTGTCTTCCCTTCTCATCTGGTATTTGAGAAGGTCAAAAAAGAAATGAAAGGGGTTTGTAAGTACAGTGTAAAGTGTATCAAGCAAACATTACTTGATCAAGATCGTTTAAGCAGTCTCAACTCTCAAAAATCAAATAATGTAATCTAATCATCAGGTACTGGTCTCTGGGGGAATGCACAGCCATTGAAGTCTAGGGACCAGTGGTACCTGGTAAATGATGCCGGAGAAGCAATTTTTGAAGGAAGAGCAATAAAACGTGTCTGCATGCCATGTCAGGTATGTTAAACTCATCTTAGATGCGGTGCCACAAACCAAGTGTAGGAGTTGAGCGGAGTGTTGGGATGGCGTCTATCAGAAGCAAAGTGGTACCCCCTCTGGCCATCTCCATCTAACTCAGATGAGACATTGGCTCTCATGCTTCTGGTCTACTTTCTAAACATCAGCTTTTCTTCTCTCATTATCGCTTTCTAGGAAGTCCAATAAGGAAACAAATTGAAGGTGAGATTAGAAAATCACTTGTTTTCAAAGGGAAATGAGATGGCCTGATTGGGTTCACCTATCTAATGATTCTCAGTTCAAATATGAATATACAGATGTATTTAAAATTATCTGAAATGTGACCGCTTTTTAATGTTACTGTACAAATGTGTATGGTGGTTCTAAACTCCCACCTGCTGAAGTGTGAGAAGGCCAGTCTAAATATTTCCAAGAATTCATGGGGATGCTCACGTGCCCCCGAATCAGACTTTGCTATCTCTTGCCAATGCTGGCCAGCCAAACCAGTGCTTTGAGTCTCAGAAGTTAAAACTTGTTCTTAAAACTGTATTCACACTCTGACAGCCACTTTCACAGAGCTGTAAATCCATGGTTCCCATTCAGGGTGCCCATGGTGGAGAAACTGGATGATGGTTGTGCCGTAGGGCTGGAGATCTTGCCAATGCTATCACAAAGTGACAAGGGAGCACTTCAGTTTTAAGCCTAGCATGGTGCTAGGGAGGGGTCCCCAGTAAGGATACCTGAGTCCCAATAGCCACATTGTACTTAATGCTGCATTTCTTTCAGTGGACACTCACACCTTTCTTCCAGGGGAGCAAACACAACACAAGGGTACCTGGGTCAAGATGACTTACGGGGTCCTTTATCATATTTAACCTGGAACCGTCAGTCTCCTACAGTGCTCTGGCTCACCACTGGTTTGGCTCCACTTTTTAAAGATTTTCTTCCTTTGTTGGGGCCACTTCAATAAGCTGACACATTTGGTGACTGAATCCCAATAGGCAAACTGGTTTCAGTTCCAGGATGTTCCTCAGGCCCAATGTCAATCAATGGATGAGAACAGAATTGAGGGAGATGGGACGTTGCCTTCCTCTACTCACCGGAACTAGGTGAGCCCTGGCTCCAGCCTGGCCAATGCCCCTGTTACTGTTCTCAAACCACCACAGCTTTCGTTTTGTTTCTTGGATGTGGTGAGCTCCTTCTTGCTTCAGGGACTTTGCACTTACTTTTCCTCTTCTGGGTATTCTGTCCCCTGCTCACCACTGATTCCTCAAGCCTCAGCTTAACTGTCACCACCTCAGAGAGCCATTTTCTCAGTTAGGCTGTGGTATATTGCTCTCAATAACACTTTTCACAATCTACGTTTTTGTTGTTTATTTACTTGTTTTTCTGTTTCATGGAAAAACCATCAGAGCAGCGGCCTGACCTGTCACTGCTGTATCCCTGGGCCTGGCAGGGTGAATGGCGGAGAAATCAACAATAACAGTCAACATTGATGGAACACTTAAGATTTGCCAAGTATTGTGCTAAGTCCTTTTACATGTACGAACTGATCTAACATTAACTACAAGCCCAGGAAGTAAGTACGAGTACGCTATCCCTTTCTGTAGTAAGGAAAATTGAGGCTGGGTACGTGTAGTGACTTGTCCAAGGCACAGAGCTAATAATTACTGGCACTGGGAAGAAAACCTGGGCAATCTGACAGCAGAGTTCATGCACTTAACAACTGTGCCATATGGCCTCCTAAATTGCTATACGTTGACAGTCATTTTGCCCTATTCCAGGGATACAGCAAAAGAGCAACATCGTCTGCTCAAACTCACATGTGAAAACACGGCCACCTTGGCACACATTCAGAGGGAACGTCTACAGAACACTGATCCTAGTGGAAAGTATACATGGACAATAAACACCTCTGAGGCTGTATAAAAACTGTATAAAAACCTACTACTGGGCTTCCCTGGTGGCGCAGTGGTTGAGAGTCCGCCTGCCGATGCAGGAGACATGGGTTCGTGCCCTGGTCCGGGAAGATCCCACATGCCGCGGAGCAGCTGAGCCCGTGAGCCATGGCCGCTGGGCCTGCGCGTCCGGAGCCTGTGCTCCACAACGGGAGAGGCCACAACAGTGAGAGGCCCGCATACCGCAAAAAAAAAAAAAAAAAAAAAAACAACAAAAAAAAAAACCTACTACTTATTATACATATATAACTTCATGAGCCCCGATTCCTTCATTAACACATCCTAGGTTAGAACATGAATGGGAAAGCTACTGCCTGGGTTCAAATTCTGGCTCTGGCACTTACTGGATGTGCAAACTTGAGTAATTTACTAAACCTCTCTGTGCCTTTCATAGGATTACTGTGAGAATTAAATGGATTCATACATATAAGCCACTTAAAACATTCAACAATTGTTAGCTATTTTTGTTAGTATTTTCAAGTCTCCATGTGACTAATTTTCAAACACTATTGCATTTGACTCCATTGAATCTCACAAAAGCCCTTTGAGGTAGGTACTATAATTATCTAAGCTGGAGCTTAGAAGGGATTTAAGAACTTGGCCACATGTCAAGCACTTAGTAAGAGATGGAAGTACGGTTAGGTCCCATCAGTGGACTACACAGTTCAAGCTTTCAGCTTTACATTATTCTGTCTCTCCTCATTTGTTTCTGAAGATGGTCATGCTAGTAGCATAGACCAAGGTCAAAATATGGTCCCAGCACCTTTTATCATTTCAAAAGTTACCTCTGTATTCATTTGCCTGTGAAAAAAAAAAAAAAAAAAGCCCAGCTACTATTTTCCCCTCTCTCTAGCATGACATCTTACTTTGGGGGAGAAGGTCCTGGGTCATCAGAGGCATCAAAAGAGTTTTCAGCCCCAGCCTTTAAGACCTGTGTGCACATATTCTCTCTAGAACAACTGGCCCCCGGTAGCAGGGGGACTGTCCTGCAGTAAGCTCTCCTGCCCATCCTCCAGAGCACAGATGACTGCCAGAAGCTTTTCCCCTCCCCATGAGTAAGCCTTCTCAGTTCTCTTGTATGGGTGGCGTCTGTTCTGATATTAAAACTGATTTCTTTTTCTCATTCTGTGTGTGTGTATTATGCATGGTGCTTCTTCAATACCCACTGCCACACTGCTATCAGCTCTCTCTGCACTCAATGCCTCTTTCCTGTGCCTCACTCGACAGGGCAGCAGCCTGCCCAGACTTGGGAGGGACTGGGGAGAGATTATTTTTTGCCTGTGAGACATTATTTCCTTTCCTCATGAAGCGATTCCTCCAATGCTGTCTCCTGGGGACACGTTGCTGCTCTTGCCTGGAGCTGCCCTGGTTACTTGGTCTGGGCTCATGTACAGCTCTAATTCAATTTATAATGCAGTTACATAACTGTTCCCAGTCTCCAGTTGACCTTGATGTCAAGCAGCGGTCAAGTTGTACCAGCCCGGGGAGAGGAGGAGGAATCTCTGGTCAGACCTTGAGAACATTTTAGCTGGGCCACTGGAATGGAATGTGGCACATAAAGGCCAAACCAGACCAGTAAATTCTTTGGAAGGGGGAAAAGCAAGGGCTGTTGATTTTTGTAAGATGGATGCTGTGGACTCTCAGGGCAATCCTGTGTCACTCAGTATCATCAGAGCTGTCCTCTTACCAAAGATAAGTGGGCTGTCTTCTTTCCCTGTGGACCGCTGATAGTAAATGAGACTTTTGGCCTCAGGGGAAGTGCTCCTAGGAGTGTCTTCAGCTTGGAAACTGAAGACAAACTTTCAGCGCATTCTTTTCCAGAGAGTCTTGGTTCTACTCAGTTCTAAACAGTGATAAGAATAACCAAGTTTTGATACTTTTGCTTCCGGTCTGAATAGAGGCAGGAAAGCCAGGGGTTTCAACATGAAAGCAAAACTACAAAGTAAAGACTGAGCAAATCAGTCAAAACTTCCAAAATTCAATAGTATGAAAGCTCTCTGAGAGCAGGGACTCTGTTTATTTTGCTCTCTGTTATATCCTCACACCACAAAAAAGTATCTGGCACAGAACAGAGACTCAGAGAATATTTGTTGAATGATATCTTGCATAATGTATAACATGATTTATGGATAGTGACAAGTGACCTTTTTCTAGTTTATTCACCCAAAGCTATCACATCAGAGGTTTTCAGAATTCTATTTCACATATTTTAATCACATATATATTTATATATGTATATTTGTTAAAATATAATGTTAAATATTACACAAATTTATACTTACGTTGTAAATATGTATTTACATATATATACACATGTATGTATATATGTGTATATATATATGACCATTAACTGGTTGCTCATCTATGATCAGCACCCACCCTAGGTGACTGTGCCTTGATGTAGAGGTTTTGCCTTAATCATAGTTCATTTACACTGATTTGGCTTTCCCCATCAGCAGGACTAGCTTCATGAGTGTGTGTCTTGTATGGCTGTACAGGACCACTTACTTAGAAGGGCCCCATACTTAGGTTTCGTGCTCTGTTGTAACCATCTTGAAATTCTTAATTTTTGAACAGAAGGACCCCATTTTCATTTTGCACTGGACCATGCAAATTACGTAGCTAAGCCTGTCAAAAGTACAGAAAGAGCTACTGTACAGAAATACCAGCTACACATGCTAATAACCCTTCGTGAGAAAAGGCAGCTGCTTATTAAGCAAGCCAACCACTAGGATAATATACATATTGAGAAGGGAATAGTCTACTATTTACAAATCATTAAGAGATATTAACTGATCCATTAACCTGACTAGTAGCAGACGCATGATACATGTATGCTTTGAAAAGTGATAATCAGGGAAATAACTCATGAATTCACTGGTGCTTCTTCTCTGCCATGATCAGGTTAACTCTTCTTTAACTATCTTTACCAACCAAAATTCTAACAATTATTCTACCAAATATTCTTAAGTCATCTTTACTGTCGACCTTTATCTTTTCTTATAACACAAACTTCTCAGGTCCCAACTACTCCTACTGCTTAGTCTCTGCCACACTTTAGTACTTCATCAAAATCAATATGGGACTTTAATACATGCTGTCTATCTAGTGCTTTGAGAAAAGTGTTTCCACATCAAATTATTTCCTATATCTTGCTTCCCAGGAGACATAGATAGGACAACACACATAATGTTAATTTTTCTAATAGTGCATAACCTGGACTAGGCACATATAGCCACTGAGTAAACATTTAATTGATTAAATTGAACTAACTACCAATTAGTAATTTCCTGGGTATCACACATTAACATACACAGAATAACTTTTACATATCTTTTTTTTTTTTTTTTTTTTTTTTTTTTAGCTGCATTGGGTCTTCGTTGCTGTGAGCGAGGTTTCTCTAGTTGTGGCAATTGGGGGCTACCCTTCATTACAGCCTGCAGGCTTCCCACTGCGGTGGCTTCTCTTATTGAGGAACACAGGCTCTAGGCACACGGGCTCAGTAGTTGTGACGCACGGGCTTAGTTGCTCCACGGCATGTGGGATCTTCCTGGGCCAGGGATCGAACCCGTGTCCCCTGCGTTGGCAGGCGGATTCTCAACCACTGCACCACCAGGGAAGTCCTACGTATCTTTTTAAAGTAAAAGTTAAACTTTCTAAATAGTTGTTTTCGCTTAAATGAGTTTTTTAAGTTACCATAATATTAAACGGTAGCCTACGCATGCTGGTTGTATAAAAATGAAATTCACAGAGGGGCTTCCTTGGTGGCGCAGTGGTTGAGAGTCCGCCTGCCGATGCAGGCGACGCGGGTTTGTGCCCCGGTCCGGGAAGATCCCACATGCCGTGGGGCGGCTGGGCCCGTGAGCCATGGCCGCTGAGCCTGTGCGTCCAGAGCCTGTGCTCCGCAACGGGAGAGGCCTCGACAGAAAGAGGCCCATGTACTTCAAAAAAAAAAAGGAATTCACAGAACAAGCAAACAAACAAAACACAACAGAAATAGACTCATAGATACAGAGAACAAACTGGTGGGTGCCAGGGGGATGCAGGTAGGGGGACAAAGGAAATTATTTCATAATGTGTAAAATAGTGAATCACTATGTTTTATACCTGAAACAAATATAGTATTGTATGTTAATCATGAGTCAATTGAAGAAAATAAATTCAACTCTCTTTGTATTTCCAAACTAGGGGGCTAAATTTAGAAATTTTAAGAAACATAAGCCTTTGAAAGAAATAAAGATGGTCTTTTGGTAGATTTAATTTTCCCAAAAACTTCCCCCAATTTTCCCAATATTAAATCTCCCAGTTTCAAAGCCCACCAACTGCTCAGCCTTTGCTTTGCTGGACCATTTAACACCCACTTGCATCTCATAAAGTTTCCCATGTTTATAATTTCAAAGGATACTTTATGATGGTTTGAATACTTATTTATTTATTAAAATGTCAAGTCACTCAGCGCATTGGCTGATCAGAGGAGCCTAATTCTCATGCACATCTTGATGCAAAGCAATGAAGCTGTTGCTTGAAGTCAAGCTGGGGCCAGATCCTCACAGCCAGATAATTCTTAATTGCTTTATTTTCTAGATAGGGATTTTCTGAAATATATTTTCTTTGCAGTGGAGAAAAGTTTTAAAACTTTGCTTTCACTTCGCACTGAGAATAAGAAATAGGCAGACGGAAAATAACGAGTTTCCTCAATACGGTCTTGGCGGGAGAAATATTTTTTTTAAGACTCCACCTTTTTCTACATATTCCAGCAACACCAAACTCCTGTTTTTCATTAGTTGGATTCTTGTTAGCTACACTTCAATTCTCTCTGGGTAGAGGAGATCACAGATGGGGTTCCATCCTACCATGATGCCCAGAGAGGAAACATGTTCTCAAACCTGGATGTTGATAGAGAATCTAACATTTAAACTCACACCATCACATACAACCTGACAAGGGAGCCCTCATTTATGCTGGTCTTTTCTAAAGAGGCCCAAGCCTTTTATTGTTTCTTTGATTAAAAAAAAAAAAAAAAATCCCTAGTGCAAAAAACAAAGCAAAACTAAAGAACACAACGAAATAACGAGTTACAATATACCAATGGGCTAAGTTAGAGTAAATAATCTCTGAAGATAATCATTTTAAAGTGTTTAAATAGCTATTAATTTAGTCACCAAAATAATTCAAACCCACATATCTGGGCTAAATGAAACAAAAAGATTAAGCCTAGATGGAAATCAAGAGACATCTTAAAAGTGCCTACATCTCCCATCATTTTTCACAAGGTCTGCTTTTTATAAAACTTGTTGTGTTTGGGAAAATTCAATCCTCCATTTGCTGCAGGAAAATGATTCTCTTTTCTTGTTGTCAACATTTTCAAATTGGAATTCAGGGAGCACAGGTGGTTTCTCTCAGGTCTTTCAGGTTTGCCTGATTTTCAAATCACAGTTTTTCCAAAAATGTTCACCTACATTCTAAACATAAAACACTTTCAGGAAATCTACAATAATGATTAGCTGATTAGGCACTCCTTCCAAAAAACAAGAGGAACAAACAAACAAACAAACAAAAGCAAAAAAATGGGGAGCTTGAAGGGATTTTTTAAAGAAGGTGATCCACTAGGACAATGGGACCAAATGATTTCCCAGACTCAAAACCTTGAAAAACACATCCTTCTGTTCACATGAGCTAGGAGGCCTGACTGACGGAGGTTGAGCTGAGGAGGGTGGCACGGAGAGGAAGCAAGTGTACTCAATCAAGTGAGCAGGGGTACAAATCCAGGATGCTTTCTGCTGATCAGGTGTCTCTAAGCAACCACTTGGAAGGGCTGATGACTCATCCTTTGAGCTAATGTAAGTTTTCAGACACTGGTGTCACCATGGAAAAATACAAATTTGACATTGACTTACACTCTGAGATTTAGAGAAATTAAATGGATTATTAAGTGTGAATTTATGAAATTCTCAAGATACAACTTTAATTCATTTTAATTAAGAGAGGTTATTGTATGGGGTGAGTGGGAGAAGTCAAGACTGTCAAACCATAATACATTGAGCTAATGACTTTAAATAGGGTGAATGAATATTACTAGCCAATATGTACATATATATATATATATATATATTTTTTTTTTTTTTTTTTTTTTTTGCGGTACGCGGGCCTCTCCTGTTGTGGAGCACGGGCTCCAGACACACAGGCTCAGCGGCCATGGCTCACGGGCCCAGCCGCTCCATGGCACGTGGGATCTTCCCAGACCGGGGCCCGAACCTGTGTCCCCTGCATCGGCAGGCGGACTCTCTACCATAGTGCCACCAGGGAAGCCCAACTAGCCAATGTTTGATCTACTAGTAATGTTTTCACAACCTTAAAACTACGACTTCAGTTTTAATGGAATATCTGGCCGTGGAGGCATGGTCAGTCAGCTTTGGTCCAACCTGGCCTGCAGTCCCAAGAATGCTCAGACAAGTTAGGGCTTGTCAATAAATGAAGACCAAAGTTAGATTTAAGAAGTAACTGAGAATATTTATAGATTCAGATGAGTATCTAGTTGTATTCATATCATATATTCATTATTATAAAAGATTATAACTCAGGAACAGCCAGATGGAGAGATGCATAGGGCAAGGTGTGTTGGAAAAGACACAGAGCTTCCACGCCCTCTCTGAGCTCTCTGCTCTCCCAGCACCTCCATGTGGTCACCAAGCCGGAAGCTCTCCGAACCCCATCTTTCTGGGGTTTTAGGGAGGCTTCATTACATAGGCATAATTGATTAAATCATTGGCCACTGTTTGACTGATTGAACCTCCAACTCCCCTCCCCTCCCCTCCCTAAAGGTCAATGGGTGGGGCTAAGTTGTAACCCTCTACTCCCAGTTGTTTCTCCCCCAGGAACTAGGCCTCATGCCTAGACGATCTCCAAAAGTCACTGAGTCAACATAAGCTCAGGTGTGGTTGAAAGGGGCTTGTTAGGTATAACAAGATACTCCTCTCACCTTTATGCTCTGAAGTAATTTCAGGAACTGAAGACAAAATACCAAATAGTATAACAAAATATAATATAGTATAGTATATACTATATATAATATATAATATATATAATATATAATATTATATATAATATAGTGTAACAAATAGTATGACAAAAGATGCTCCTATTGCTTATACTTAGGAAATTCCAAGAGTTTTAGGAGTTCCCAGAAATGGGATTAAAATCAAACATATAAATTTCTTTTATTATATATAACCTATTTTAGAAGCTAGATCTACCAATTACTCATGCTAAAGAAAATCTTTTAAGCCAAAGTGATACCAAGCATCTATTAACCATACTTGCAGAAATATCTATATAACTGAATTGGGCTGATAAGCTAAAAGCATCCCAGGGATGTTGTGGAAAGAGGGAGGCAGAACATCTTGGGAGGCAGGGAATCCACTCTGGCTTGTGGAATGGCTAACGAACTCTGCCTGACCTGGGCAGGGAGTTCCTGCTGAGAAGCAGCAGCTCACCCGATGGTTCCCGAAGATCAGAATAAAGAGAGCACACTAGTATAATGTTGGGACAGTCCTCTATTGTACGCTATTTTTCATATCCTGGGACCATTTCATAGGTTAATTTTAAAATTCTTTCCTATTGAGATTTATGTTTGCAAGTACCTACACATCATGAAGTGTCCTATTTTTAAGAAAAATAAAAATAACTTACAAAGCTCTTATGAGTGCTTTGGCCCCTAAAATAGAATAAGTATATTGTGTTTTATTATCAAAAGAGGGCATCTGCAACTCCCACCTTACACAAGGACAAGTCATTGAACTTATGTTTTTAAAAGGAAGAAAAAGAGCTTGGAAGAAATTCTTTAAAAGGAGTAAAGCCACTTACAAAGAAAACCAAATAAAAAACTCACCAAATTACATGCACTAACTCTGTGCTTAGTAACCAATTAATCATGGTATTCAGGGGAGCCTGTCTAGCACTAGGTTTTCTGGGGTCTTAAAAACAGACAAATAGAATCTTGGAGAACAGAGGGCCTTTCAGGTGTTTTTGTTGTTGTTGTTTAAGAAAGGCATTGATGCACTCAGAAGTCCCTAAATGAATTCACAGAGCCAGGCAATATGTTGAAGTGTTACTATAAAGCTATGTTAAGTATCAGAGCAGATTTTTGAAGCAAAGGTGTTTAAATAAAAAACATATAATTTAAAGAGGATCGTGGTCCAGTGGTTGAAAACCAGGGCTTTTCCTTAATCCACTATTTAGTGCAGCAAAAGTTATGATAATCACCAGATTGACAGGTGATTCTGAATTTCTACTAGCTCTCAGTGGCTTGTCATAAAGATGCTGGTAGTGGATTGTGGGTAAAATGAACCTCAGAGAGATACAGAACGATAGTTAAACCTTCTAAGACTCCATCTGTGGGACTTCCCTGGTGGTGCAGTTCCCTGCAGGACTTCCGTGGTGGGTTCGATCCCTGGTCAGGGAACTAGATCCCACATGCATGCAGCAACTAAGAGTTCGCATGCCACAACTAAGGAGCCCACGTGCCACAACTGAGGAGCCCACCTGCCTCAGCTGAGGAGCCCGCCTGCCATGGCTAAGACCCGGTGCAACCAAATAACCAAATAAATAAATAAATATTAAAGATGATCAAACCCCCCCCCCCAAAAAAAAAGTCAATCTGCAAAGACAAATCTCTTATGCATGGCAATTTTTTTTAAACTTCTCCTCCTCACACTCTACCTCCATTATAGATTTTCCTGAACTGAACTGGCAACTAAATCTGGATAGAGGAAAATCCTACATATAGGCATGAGAGCTAGAAAAGCCTCACCTCCAATCTAGACTCTGCCACTTAACAACCCCTTTCCTTCCTCTGTAGGAGGGACAATGGTGATGCCTCCAGGCAGTGTTGTTTTTAGAATTAAAGGTGATAAAGAATGTAAAATGCTTAGTAAAACGTTTAGAACAGATTAAACTGCCTTCACAGGTCTGATTCCTCTTCCCTTTCACTTTCCATCCTTCAGCCAGGACTTGCTTTTGAAGGACCCCAGGAGAATCTTCCTCTAAACCCTTCCATTCCCATCTCCCCTGCTAAGGGAACTCTCCTTATCAGCACGGGTTGGGCTGCTTTTGCTGCTTTTCTTCTTGACTTGTACGTGGGGAGAGGAGGAACATAGAGAGAGGCACAGGAGGAAGGAAGGAGGGGAAGGCCGAAACCGACAGAGGTGGAGTGGAGCAGAGCCTCTGTCCTGCTCTGGTGGAACTGGGTAGACTGCAGAGCTTGCACTGGGCCTCAGTCACCAGTCGCAGGGGTTGCTTTGGCTACCCCTGTGCCTTCACAGCCTGCCTCCTGGAAGACGGTAAGAGAGACCATAGACATTCTTCTCTTTCCTGCCATTGTGAAAATTATACACCCGGGTTCAGGTCCAAGGCCCACCTCTCAGAGGCAGGGCCGATCTGGCCAGGCAGGGCTGACTTATTCATTAGGTACAGTTGGTCCTCTGGCTCAAAATACTTGCAGAGACCCACAAAAATGTTTTAACTGCTTTTAAAATCAGAAGAAAAAATGAACACATCACAAGCAATGTTTTAATAGATACTATAAATATATTAATCTTTATACCAACCCTGTCAAAACATATAATTTTTAATTTTTGTTTCTTTCGGAGGAAGGGGCTTACATAATATACCTAAGGCTCATGAAAGTCACAGTGGGGTCCAGCAGCCAAGCTCTCACATTCTTCTTGCTGTGGCTGACGTGGCAGAAGGGAGTCTGCAGCCCGCATCTTGACAGTCTGCTCAGCAGCACCAACCTCTCCCCCACGTGGGAAGGGAGATTAAGAGACATCACCTCGCCTTTAACCCAACCTATAATTTCCACTCGATTCTTCTTGGACATCCCTATTGGTCATTGAGCGTTTGCCCATTAACAAAGCTGACTTTGTTCAGCTTTTCTTTTTTGTCTTAATTTTCTTTTTAATTTCATCTGACTATCAACTTCTTGTGTCTGTTTTGCATCAAGTTCAAGCTGGCAGGGAGTAGAGATGGATTAGGTCCCCATAATTTCTAAAAGGTTTCCCCAGCAGACCGTGACCAACTTTTTCTACATTTCTCCCTGGAGTTAGTTGGTCCTACTTTATTTCCATTAGATACGAAAGACTTATTTGGAAGCTGAAAACTTTAGTCGAACAAGAGTTGTGCAAATACAAGGCCTTAGCTTCCAAAAGGAAACTTTGTTATCAAGGATACTCTTCATAATACTGTTCCTCATACTACTTATTGGCTCTAGGTCATAGGGATCTGTTGGAGTGATTTTGCACCACAATTCTAAGGCATTCCGTCATGATTTACTGAATGCTTACTAAGTTTAAGTCCTTATGCCTGACCCCAGGGGTCATAAGACACAGACCCTGCCCTTCAGAATGCTGCTGTGCAGAATTTGGTGACTCTGTTATGGTTTGAATTGTGTCTCCCTCCAATTCTTATGTTGACCCGTAACATAAGAATTATGTTACTGGGTAACACCCAGTACCTCTAAATGTGACCTTATTTGGAAATAGGATCACTGCAGATGTAATTCGTTCAGATGAGATCATTAGGGTGGGCCCTAATCCAATGTAACTGGTGTCTTATCAATAGGGGAGATTTGGACACAGAGACAAGCCCATAGGGGAAAATACCACGTGAAGCTGAAGGCAAAGTTCAGGGTGATGCTTCTATAAGCCAATCAATGCCAAAGATCATCAGCAAATCACAGAAGCCGAGAAGGAACATGGAAGAGATTCTCTCTCACAGCCCTTAGAAGGAATCAACCCTGCCAATACCTTGTTCTTGGACTTCCAGCCTCCAGAACAAATTTCTGTTATTTAAGCCACTCAGTACATTGCTACGGCAGCCCTAGGAAACTAATATAGTAATTAACTAAACCTCTCACATAAAACAACAGAAACACATAATTATTACTAAGCAAGCATGAGCTTTTAAAAAGATATTTATCCTACAGAAAGAAATATGGAAATAGACATAAAGATGCAAAAGCTTAGTAAATTTCATTCTTCATTCTGAAGAATGCAAGTTGCTTTTAAAACTCACCAGGGAGTGCTCCATTTTGGTTTTGCTCATCATCTTTGGAAGAGGGGGAAGTTGGATTTTTCCGTTAACACCTCACGCTGCTTTTCTCTCTGGCCTGGGTGGTGACCACGCGGATGTCAGCCCTCTTCACACCACTCAGCTGTGGTCAGGGTTGGCCCATGATGCTGGATTTGGTGTGGCCCTTTCAACAGACTCATTTACTGGCAGATATCCTGCTGCCACAGAGAAAATTTTTTGACCAGGTTGCAGCAATTTGCAATGAAAGGATAAACATAAATGGAACTCTCTGTACTTTTTCCGTTATAGAAATAGTCAATATTTTGTACTTAAGTGATACATTGTACTCTTCTCTGAATTGCTCTGCAGGAAGCATTGTAAAATATGATATCTAGGTCTCCAAACAGATAGAATGTAATGGTTTTAGATACACTCTGAAGCTGAAAGGAGACATTGTAAAGTCTTATACAGCATCACAAGTGGTGTGGTATATAGTCCCCCATCCCAAAGCATTATTGATGATAGAACCTAGAGTGTCCACTCTGAAAAGTTTCTGAGAGCAAACCTTCTTCTATCTTAATAGGATTTTCACAAACATCCTATGCGGATGTTCATCTTATATGGATGCCCAATCTAGGCAGGAAAAAAAAGTAGAATAATGAAATAAAGAGGCCACTCAGATTAGGGATGAAACATGCAGAAACCCAGATGTAGAACCAACAACCTGAAAAATTATTTGGGGCCAAAAGCCAATCTGAGACTAACCGAGAGGACAGGTTGAAGTTAGAGAAACTGTGTTTCAAGGAAAGAGCCAACCAAGGGCCAGATCCTCAGGATTGATTGACTCATTCATTCATTCATTCTTTCACTCACCCATTCAAAACCACCAAACAGGGTACTTGGGCCTTGTCTTCATGTAGTTCTCACAGGACGTGGGAGAAGAAGCCACACACAACGAAGCCAGTACAGTACAATGTAGGGAAGTAGAGGCCGTTACACGAACTGGTATCATCTGAGTCATGGAAATGCCCTAGATTTCTCCTAGACCTTAGGAACCAACTCTCTGTCTTCATCACTCTCATTTCTACCGTATTAGAATCAATGGGATACAAGGTACATGCAGTAGAAATTTCCAGATACCTGGCATATGATAAAGTGTTTCCTAAACTAAAACACACTCAACATAATCAAATCTTTCCTTGGTGATTTAGAAAGCCAAGACTAGGAGAGTACTGTTAAACAGTGGGCGCAATGCTTCTGCTACCTGTTTCTCGACAGGACTTAGTGATTCAATGAAAAGAAAAAGGGATGTTCTTAGGTTTAAAGTACCCAGGAAAATTTAGAGTTTAATGCGTATTCTCCCTTGTTCTTTTCATTCACGCTCATCCACCCTCAGTTAATTCATTAAGAGGTCTTTTTTTTCCTCCACATCTTTATTGGAGTATAACAATATTGTGTTAGTTTCTGCTGTACAATACAGTGAATCAGCGATATGTATACATATATCCCCATATCCCCTCCCTCTTGCGTCTCCCTCCCACCCTCCCTTTCCCACCCCTCTAGGTGGTCACAAAGCATCGAGTTAATCTCCCTGTGCTATACAGCAGCTTCCCACTAGCCATGCATTTTACATTTGGTAGTGTATATATGTCCATGCCACTCTTTCACTTCGTCCCAGCTTACCTTTCCCCCACTGTGTCCTCAAGTCTATTCTCTACATCTGCGTCTTTATTCCTGTCCTGCCACTAGGTTCATCAGTACTGTTTTTTTAATTTCCATATATATGCCTTAGCATACAGTATTCATCAAGAGGTCTTAAGGATTATCCCTGTGAAGCATAACCCAGATTGCAAATGCTTCTCCACCTAACTAGCCCTTAGCATTATCTATTATCTTTCTTACTCAATTTTTTCTGCCCTTTTTCAAGAGACTGTAAGTTCCATGACTATCTTTGGTCACTGATGTGTGCTTAATACTTTGCACATCCCTGGCACTCAAGTGCCATTTGTTGACTGACTACATGTGTTCCTCTTTTACTATTTGCTAAGGCTGTTGAGTCAGTTCCTTTCAGGTTGCAAGGAACGCATGTTGTGCTTAAGTTACTTTACTTATTGAGGGCATCAGGGGAGAATAGGACACAGCCTAAGAGCCGCCCAGAAGATGTCACAGCCCTAGCAGCCCCATGACCTGGACTCTCCCTTAGGAGAAGGTGTCTGTTGCTCTCTCCTCCACTGCCTAGAGACTTATCCACCCACTTTGTTTCGAGAGATCCTGCCACTCCTGATGATTCCCTTCCTGAGTGAGGACCTGCTTAGGGCACCGCTGTTGGTGGAGGTGCTGATTCAGAAGGCTTCACAGGCCACTGGCTCACCTCACCCAGGCTTGAGGTTGGTGCTCATCCTCCACGCAAACAGCTGAGGCCAAGATGACAGGGATTGTATGGGGAGGGAATCCCTCCACCTCACCCTCACAAAGAGGGTTGCTGGCAATAAAGCCATTCTGAGCCTTCTCAAAATGGGAAAACATTTGTCAGGTAACTCTCCTAGTCTGCAAAATAATAGTGGAAGTTCTAAAATATATAAAAATAAAAATGGATGAGGCCAGGGATTGGCTAAGCACAAAATTATGGGGCAAATATATTGTGAGGATTAATCGTAACTGATTAGGATTAATTTCTGACCATTTCCTTAAAAAGTGTGATCCAAATGTATATGCTTGGACAATATTTTGCTTTTTAAAATAAAATAAATTGTAAAAATGTTTAAGTATCAATTATAAATTGCCCACATGCAAAAATATGGTTGGCTACAAATTTGAAGAAAATGGGTATAGATTGTTTGTAGATTTAAGCAACATTGCTTACTTTTAAGTGTTTTCAGTTTAAGAGAATGGTGCACTTGTTTTTAAAGATTTATTTCAATATAACCACAATAGAAGGCAGTTTGGCTCAGCATTTCTCAATAATTTGCATTTGTGAGCAAAATTGTACCCACAAGGATATTCATTGCATAATGGTTTGTAGTAGCAAAAGTCTAGAAATAACCTATCCTATAAATAAGGGACAGATAAGGTAAATTACAGCACACCCTTAAAACAGAATACTCTGTATCTACTAAAAAGAATATCAACATATGTTGATATTTTTTAAAAATCTCAAAATATATTAAGTGAAAAAGCAAGGTATAGAAATATGGGTGCCATATACTTATTTATGTGGGGGGAAAAAAGGTAGACTCCAAAGAGAGGACTAGCTATCTAGGATGGGAATGAGGTCTATTTTTCAATCTATAAGGTTTTTTACTCTTTGATTTTTTTAAATCCCATTCATAAATTGCTTAAAATACAGAAAAAACAGAACCTCATTTTCATATTAAGCAAAATATATATAGTACTAGTTTTCCATTGAGTTTAGAAAAAATAGAGAAGAAATCTGAATATTCAGCACCTCACATTAAGAAAACTAAGTCTATCAGTACATAAAGAATTTACTTTTAAAATATAATTTGTAACAGGAAGAGCTTATAAATAGGACATCCCTAAACACAGTATAAGGATTAAAAGCATTTGCAATATAAGAAAGTACTTAGTACCGAAGTGAATGTTTCCCTGAGGAAGAACCAGTTAGACATGGACTCTAATTACGTCACTGGGCTCTCCTGGGCATTTAGTATGACACACAAATTATATGATTCTATAATTAATATAAAGAATGCTATGCAGTTCTTTTCTACTTCAGTTATTATGAGAGAGTAGAGATAGAATAAAAATTACTTTGATGTTAGACTTTATGATGCTTGCATGACCTTTTTCTTTTCTCTCTGCTTTAATATTTACTTGTGTTATCTGGTGTTACTTAATGAATTAAGACAAAGAATTAAAGATAAATTTATATTTCTAGTCAGGATAGCATTGTAAATTCATAATTTTAGATACTCCAAATGCTCCAGACATATAACAGTAATAGATTTTAAAAAGAGAAAAAATTATTAAAATAGATATGATTTAAAAAATTAGAAATTTTCATGGACCAGAAGAGGAATATAAATTATAGAGTGAAAAGGTGGACTGAAGTTGAGAGACATTAGGCTGGGAAAACTTCAGGCTCTAGGTCTGGAAACTAGCAGAGAATACTAAGGATGTTGATGCTTGTGGGATAATGGGAACTAAAATTGCCTGATGAAAGACTGGAGGTTGGCTTACTTCTTGAACTCAGAGGCTGGGTTAACCTCACCTATAAAAGAGGCTAAAATAACACTATTTGCTACCATATTGGGCTATGGCTTCTATAAAGCTATGTGATTGGGCTACAGGAAAGAGAAATATAGCTTCAGTGCCAGGAGTTAAGCCAAACTGTTTACTAGCTTGGACTGGGTGTGTAATATTTTCAATATTTTCCATCATAGATGCCCTGAATATCCAATAGAAGGCCTAAATCTGAATTCTGGGTCCTGAGGAAAAGGGCAGAACCAACCACAAAACTAGTAGATAGCACTATCTGATTTCCAAAAGAGAAGAAGAAAAATGATACTGCTACCCAAGATTAACCTTCAACTAGAAACCCCACACATAAGAGGGATGCAAATGTCAACAAAATCAGCAATCAGGAGGAGAGTTTACCTAAAGACAAGAACAATACAACAATCCAAACATTAGTTTAAAAGTAGTGTATTAAGGATGCTTAAAGTGATAAAAAAAAGGAAGAACACTTTCTCCCTAAAATACTAAACAAAAACAGTTAAACTGATAATTGGTAAATTAAAAGACAGTTTTAAGGAACTGATCCAGGACACAGTACAGAGAGAAAAGTTATTTGAAAATATAAAAGAGCAGTTGAGAGACATGGAGGATATAATGTATTCAACAGGAGCACCAGGAAAAGAGAATGGGGGAATGAGAGAGAGGCAATATTCAAAGGAAGAATGGCAAAAAATATTGTCTAGGATTAATAAAATACTTGATTTTTCAGATTTGAAGTACACATATAGTACTGAGCAAAATTAATCAATCGGTCTAGACCTAGAAATTGAATAGATATTTTATATATCAAGTATAAAAATAAAACAAAGTATAAGCTAATAGATATAGAAGATAGATGACAATTAGAAGGAAAGTGGACTTATATCAACAGTAATAGATGTCCAAAAGCAATGGGATAGGAGATTTCTGGGAAGATTGCAGATTGGGACACACCATAAATCTGTATCCCCACTTAGACAACATTTACACTGGCAGAATCTGTCTATTCAACTATTTTGGAGCTCTGGAGCCTGTTGAAGGCTTGCAACTTCCAGGGGAAGCCTTCCTGCTCTTGGTGGGAACATAAAATGGACAGAAAAAAGCAGTATGGCAGTTCCTGAAAAACTAAAAATAGAATTACCATATGATCTAGCAATTCCACTTCTGAGTATATATTCAAGGAATTGAAAGCAAGGCCTCTAAGAGATAGCTGTACATGCATGTTCACAGCAGCATTATTTACAATATCTAAAACATGGAAGCAACCCAAGTGTCCACTGATGGATAGATAAAATGTGGTGTATACACACAGTGGAGTATTAAGTCTTAAAAAGGAAGAAAAAATTTAAATTAATTTTTAAAATTAATTTTTATTGGAGTATATTTGCTTTACAATGTTGTGTTAAGTTTCTGCTGTACAACACAGTGAATCAGCTATACATATACCTATATCCCCTCTTTTTTGGATTTCCTTCCCATTTAGGTCACCACAGAGCACTGAGTAGAGCTCCCTGTGCTATACAGTATGTTCTCATTAGTTATCTATTTTATACATAGTACCAATAGTGTATATATGTCAATCCCAACCTCCCAATTAATCCCACCCCCTCCCCTTTCCCCCTTGGTATCCATGCGTTTGTTGTCTATGTCTGTGTCTCTATTTCAGCTTTGCAAATAAGATCAGCTATACCATTTTTCTAGATTCCACATATATGCATTAATATTAGATATTTGTTTTTCTCTTTCTGACTTATTTCACTTTCTATGACAGTCTCTAGGTCCATCCACGTCTCTGCAAATGACCCAATTTCGTTTAAAAAGAAGGAAATTTTGAAACATGCTACAAAATGGATCAATCTTTTTGTTTGTTTTTGTTTTTTTAACTTTTTATTTTATATTGGAATATAGTTGATTAAAAATGGGAACACTGTTCAATATTATGTAACAAAATGGATGAATCTTGAGAACATTATACTGAGTGAAATAAGCCAGTTACAAAAAAGAAAAATACTGTATGATTCCACTTATATGAGGTACTTAGAGGAGTCAAAATCATAGAGACAGAAAGTAGAACAGTGGTTGCCCAGGGCTAGGGGAAGGGGGAGAGAAATGGGAAGTTTTTATTTAATGGGTACAGTGTTTCAGATTTATAACATAAGAAGAGTTCTGGAGATGGATGGTGGTGATGGTTACATAATAATATTAATGCACTTAATCCCCTAAACTGTACACTTAAAAATGATTAAGATAGTAAATTTTATTAAGTATATTTTACCACAATAAATGTATGAAAAAGAAAAAGAAAAAGCAATGGGATAATATTTTCAAAGTGCTGAAAAAAATAACTGCCAATATAAATTCCATAATAAGCTAATCTATTATTAAAGAATAAGGTATAAAATCTAAAATATTCATAACTATTGCTAATAAACCACTAGTTGATGTACTTCACAAAGAAAAGTAAACCCAGAGGAAAGACATGAGATGAAAAGAATGGGGGTGACTGTGGAAATTGGTAAAATATGTTAATGTGACAGATTGCATTTTCCAAGAATGGTCACTGCAACATTTTCAGTCCTTCCTATTATAGAACCCTGCCACACCACCATCAAGAGATTGAGTCTATTTTCCCTGCCCTTGAACCTGACGTAGGTTTGTGGCTGCCTTATAATGAGTAGGATACAGTGAGGGAGGCACTGTGTGACTTTCAAGGGTAGGTGATATGGCTTCTACTTGGCCATTTCTTTCTTGGGACACTTGCCCTAGGAACCTAGCCATCATACTCTGAGGAAGCCCAAACTAGCCTACACAAAGAGACCACCCGGAGAGGAACACAAGCAGAGAGACTGAGGCCCTCAGCCAACAGCCAGATTCCAATAAAGGCCTTACATGGTGTGAAAAAATGACAAGCCATCCTTAATTTGCCCTGCTCAAATTCATGACCATAATAACGATTTTCTTTTTTTTATGCCACTAAGTTTTGGAGCAATTTGTTACAGAGCTACATGGAAGAATAAGTATATTTAACTGTTGACTGTTGAAAAGATTTTGCTAACTAATAATAATAATAATAATAAAAACAAGGAAAATAAAAGGTAGTAAATAGAAGTTGTTAAAGGAGATAAATTTCTTGCTTGATTTGGGAGAAAGGTAAAGATGTATAATAAATTTAGGCTTTGACAACATTTTACAGTTGTTTGTGTGCTAAAAATTTGAAGATAAACATTAAAAAGAATAGAGATGGAATCTAATTCAGCAAAGAGAAAAAGTGGGATGGGTAATAATGAATATTTTATAAATGTATACAATCAGAGGCAGATAACATAATAATAATAATCAATTGACTGGTTCACATTGCTTTTCAAATTCTCAGAATTCTACTTGATTTAGGCTACATTAAATGAAAACCCAAGGAGTGGTAGGAATAAGCCCCATGTGTCTCAGATTTTCAGATAGTGTAAAGTTCAGAAAGTTTTGGTCTTTTCAGTTATTTTCAGTATAAACCTCTATACTTTTGAAAGAATGCCTATAGACAGAGTCAAAGAACAGAAACCAAGTGGTTTTTATTAGGCCACATATTGTGGTATTTTAGTTAGAATATATGGTCATCATGCGATTGTTAAAATTAGCTTTCTCAAATCTCTCTTGGAAGAACATGGAAGAGAATTATTCTAAATAGTTGATTCTAAACCACACTGAATGAGAGAAATGATTCATTAAGGAAGAAAATGGCAGTAGTTTTCCCTCAGCTATTTATATTCCCACCTTATTTTTATTTAAACAGCACACACAAAAATAGTAATCATTCATGACAGTGAGTATTTGGTTCAATTTGCCAACACATCTTACCACTTTTTGTGTTTACCATTGTTCTCTGCATCTCAGTCCCCACCCCCAACCCACCCCTGGCCTGTGATTCTAAAGGGCGTACTAACAAACACCCTGAAAAATGCTCTAAGATGGGGGAAAAGAGGCACAGACATCACAGCTCTGTGCTTTTAAGCTGCGTCCTTTATTCCACTGTTCTCATTTCCATGCCAGTGGGATCCAGTCCATGGAGCCAAAGATGGCAGCCAGAACAAAGGGAAATGGAAGAGGATAGCAGAGAGCAGCTATGATGACTTTATTTGCAGGACAAAAGAACTTCCTCTTTGCCTCTGAAGAGTTTAATAGTACTTATTGAAATTACCACTTATTTGTGTCTTGGTTCATAGGTTGCTTTATACTGATAATTTAACTGTATGTGTCTTATCTCTTTAATCAGGCTGTGTACCTTTTAAGGGGTAGTATTTCATTAATCTAAGTATCTCCAGCACTTAAAGTAGTGCTGGCACATAGTGAATACAATAATGTTTGCCAGATAAATAAATGCTACAGATGAGAAATGAATTTTCTCATAATTTTCTCCATAATAAATTTTCTCTATAAAATGAAATTAAGAAGTCTGCCCAAGAAATTTAGTGACAGAAGGAGGACAAGAAACCAAAGACTGTGCTGTCCTCCAACCCCTCAGAGTCAGTGCCATACCCTCTAAATACAGAAAGCTCATCCTCAAAAGCCTCCAGATTCCTTAGGCTCCCATGAGACGATGTCTATGGTCTCTGCTGGTTATAAAATACCGTAAAAATGATCCAGTGCCTTTAATGTCTACCAACAATTGTAAGTAAAGAAAGCAGTTTAAAGGCACATGCATACTGTAACCATAATCTTAGGTAGACTCCTTTTGTGCTCTATTATTTTTATATATAAAAGAAATATTTCACCCCTTCTGCAGATCTCTCCTTCCTTGAAATAGTCCCAAATATTGACCCTAAGAGATGACCTCCTACTTGCCCTTATAATGAGTATTCATTTATTTATTTAATATTACATGTCCTTCCTTTGTAGTTTCTGTGTTAATAATCCAATAATCCTGGGTTCACAACCTTCCTGGAGCCCAAGGGTGAAAGGCAATAATTTTCCTCCTTCTCAGTATATTCCTTCCCTTTTTTATACACTTTCCACGTATAGTATAAGGATTTGGGGAGAACACTAAAAATCAGTTGGCAATTACTTTATAAGGTATGAATAATATAAAAATTCCCCAGTTATTTTCTCTGGGTAGCTCAGACATTTTTTTTTTTTTCCCATTAGAAAGGACCTATGGGTTCATCGATCAGGATATATTTTTCTTCCTTTTAACCTTATCTTTGAAAGGCTTGTGAAGTTCTGCCTTACATTTATTGCCTAATAGACTTGAAAGACAGGAGAAAAGTGGCGGCAAGAACAGCTGAATGGAATTGTTGATTATGATTGACAAAGAGCTGCAGTGTGTGAGAGAGAAACAAAGGGGCCTCTGTGCGGTGGGAAGCATGTGACCAGCTGCCCCAGTTAGGCCAGAGCAGTTCCATTTGTTAGTCTACTTTTCTGGATTTTCTTCAAGATTCTGATTGAACCAGCTCCTTTCCACAACCCTTCTCACTTTCCCCCAGTCCTCATAAGGGATAGAAAAAGAGGGATTAATAAAAATAGCTTTATGAATTGTTTTAGTCTCTTGGCTTTTTCCTCCAAATGTTCTCTAAAGCATAGTCTCCAAATATTTTTGATCAAGGATTTAATCAGTAAAAAATATGGCCCCATTTATAAATTATATTCATGAACCATAATACTTATGTTGATACTTTGTGCTAATATATTACATGTCATAAAACACTCAAAAACAAAGGAAAGGAGTGATGCAAAAGAAATATAAATAGAATTTTTCTTAATATTTCCCCCCTAATGCATCATTTGTGCCCTCCCAGGGTGTTTGCACCCTATGTTGGAGGCTCCTGACTAAAAGACAAGTTGTGAGTTGACCAAAGGAAAGTATAGTCCAATCTGAGAAGGTGCATCCTCCTTCTGACATCATTTGGGGATGTGACAACTCAGGCAGCTTCCCCATGTTTCTGGACACTTCTGGGAAGACCATGTCAAAAGCACAGGCAAGTGTCCAAACTCAGGGTTCTGGAGACCTGAAATCTAGTTCCAGCCCCATCATTTGCAGCCCCCGTTAACTAGCTCTGTGACTCTGAAAAAAACCATTTAAACTTTCTGAATTTAATGTCACTGGTAAAAATAGTAATTTTCCTGCCCATTTCTCCTAATTGCTGTAAATATCAAACGAGGCAATAGACTGGTAAGTTCCTGCTTATTTCTCCTATTATAAATATCAAACGAAGCAATGGATTTGCAATTGTTTAGTAAATGATAACATGGAATAGAAATATAGGGCAATATTGTTATTTTTTTTTTAAGACCATGATAGGTAGGGTTATTTTCCCCCATTGTTTATTATATCAGCAAAACTAATTCACTATAGACTCACCTCCCTTTTGCCCTTCCCTACCAATATAAATGATCATTAGTGAAAATCCAAGCCTTTTATTTTAGATTTAGTGAATAATTTCCCAACTCATCCTCTCAAGGTCTTAAGCATATGAAAGGTAAGAAGAAGAGAAAAATTCTAGGGGTGAAGGAATGTAATCGATTATCTCAGCTCATGTTGTTATTTTATGGATGAAGATACTGAAGCTCAGAGGGCTGAAGGACTTTCCCAGAATCACAGAGCTGGGAAAGGAGCCACGTTAGGACCTAGGCTTCCTATTTTGCAATCGATCCTGCCTTTCAGGGGTGATTCACAGCATCATGGTTCTCTAGTAAATCATTTATTCCTTACTGGCTGTTTGTTTCTCTCAGTAGCAAATCATGTCCTGATGAAATCCAGTCCATATCTATTCTCTCACACAAAAGATTCTCTCCCTCTTCATATCTTTAAATCTTACAAGTCAGTCCCACTCACCCCCCCAAAACTGTCTCCAATTCTTTCTTACTTTTATTCTACTCCTACTCTGATGGCCTTACCAGTAATATTTTCTTGTCAGGAAAGGACTGTGGATTTAATGTCCAGAGATGGCCACTTGTCACAGAGGTCTCTGCCCCTTTCAAAGCCCCGATGGCTGTTGTGTAAGTCACTCAAGGTAAAATAACCTTCTCACAGAGGGTAAAAATAAGAAGGTAAAAATAACCTTCACACAGAAGTCTCACACCAGAAGTGGGTGTGCCTATTTTAGAGAGGAGAATTTAGAAATTAGTGATAGAGATCACAAGAGCAAAAGCTGGTTAAATGGATGTGCGTCCCTCCTAGAGGCTGTTTCTTCTCTAGAGCTGTTTTCTCTGGTCAGGAGGGCCTTCCTCTTTCTTCTTCTCTCCTTTCCTTCCTTCGGCTCCAGCCTCCCCACCTCCTAACCTACCCACCCCAAACAGTCTCTGATCTGATTTGAAATTGTGCTCATGTTGCATTTTCATTGGGTTCCATTTCCCCTGTTTAGGTTGTTCCTAGGTATTTCATGGAAGAATATTCTCTATGAATAAGATATATGAAACCTCAGGGCCCATGTTTCTATTGGGATAAAAATAAATTAGTGGATTCATTTAGTAAAATGTCTATGAATGAAGCCTTGACCCAAGTTGTCACTATAAGATGAAGCAGTCAGAGGTCCAAAGCAGAGCTAGCAAGATTTTGTGTGTGTGTGATTTCCATTCTTTCTTGGCTTTGTTCTCATAAAATATCCACTTGGTGTGTAATCAGTAGGATCAGAATGAAAATAATCAGACCACTACTACAACTTTTGAGAGCAAAGAATAAGTTATGTATACTCTGTTACTGATTTGTCTTTTGGGAAACACCTGGCCATTTAAGTATTCATATCACCCCTGTTTGTGCATGGAAGAAAGTCCAGCATTTTCTAGTTTATCCCTGTCCCCACCTGAGTGTATACTATATAGTTATACAGTATGTTTGACACCAAAGTACTTAGCAAGGCCCCTAGCACAGAGCAGGTGTTCCATAAATGATTACTATGCTTAACTGACTGGTGTTCAAACCCAGGAAAACCACAGTCAAGAAGCTGAAATGTTTGTCTTTCACTATATGCTACTGTTAAATACAACGTGAGCTCAAACTTGAAAAAAAAGAAATTAGGAAATGATGAGTTAGAGGAGGGGCAGATAGGACAGCAGACATCAGACTCTGAGAGCTAGCCTGACACATTTCAAAAAGTGAAAGAGATGAAAGCCCAGGGTTTCTTGGAATGTGTCCTAAGACTCTTAAGACAAGAGGTCTGTTAAATAATCACTAATAGTGAACTTTGAGCACAGAAGATGGAGGAGGAAGAGGGGTAGGACAGGAGGTGTCTGTAGGATCCTGGAATTGCCTGCTCATCTCCTCTTCCTTCTCACCCATTCCAGACCCTGTACATCGGCTTGCAGTGAAGGGGGTGTTCAGGCTCGACTCTTGCCTGGTTCATCCCACCCGAGTTCACTGGGAGAGAAGAAGGAATGAATGACTCCTTGCTTCTCTGCCTCTCACTCCACCACCTCTGCCAAACATTAAACGTATATGATGGAATGAAACAATCTCTCTGACCGCTAAGCTCTGATGTAGCACACAATATGGTCCAAACACGTCTGCTGGCCTTTGTTAGGGAAGTTTTTTGCTCTAAAGCCACACATGTCCTTTAGTATATGTGTGTGTGCATGCATGTGTGTATGTGCCTGTGTGTGTGTGTGTGTGTGTGTGTGTGTGTGTGTGTTAGTACAGAGGGGACCAGCTTTAACCTTAGGCTAGATTCACCATACTAATAAATATTTTTAACTTCTGAGGGTCACTAGGTTCACATTGGAGTGTTTTTTGTAGTACAAATGGAAATTTGTGAATTTTTTAAGATCATATATTAGAAGGTAAAGCAACCAAACAACCAGCCAACAAACCTCACAACGACAAAACCTACCCTAAAGTTTTAAACTTACTTTCAAGACTACTTTCATATTATAAAAAATTTTATAATCAGTGTTTAAAAATGGACACAAATATATTTTACAGGACACGTACCAGCTATCTTCTTGATCAAATGCTTTTGTTTTCTGTTATTTCTCCATCTTAAGACCTTTACTCTTTCCTCTAAAGCCCTCCAGAAGCCTGACTGAGCTAGTTTGAAAACTCCATCAACTAGAGCTTACAGATGAGATCTCAGAGGCTTGGGTGATTTGGAAAACTTTCAGAAATATCTTTCAGAAATGTTCAGTTGCCTCAAGTTCATTTACAGCATTTGGAGATTTGGATGAGAGGAAGGGTAAAGGTCTACAGCTGCTCTGTCCAACACAAAAGCCACAGGTGGTCATGAGCACTTAACGTGCAGAGTGCGCAACTAAGGAAATTTTAAGTATGATTGGAACAACTTGGATACATGTATATACTTTTTAAAAATTAAGTTTATGAAATCTAAGTACACGTCATGGGTTTCAGGTGAAAACCTGGTATCTGAAATGAGATGTGCTCTAAGTGTAACATACACACCAGATTCTGAACACTTCCTATGAAAAAAGTCATTAACGTATTTTTGTATTGATTAAATGTGAAAATGATAATATGTTGAATATGTTGGGTTGAATAAAGGATATTATTAAAGTTGTTTTACCTCTTTCTTTTCACTTGTTTAATGTAACTACTAGAAAATTTAAGATTACACATATGGCTCACATTTTATTTTCATTTGATAGTGCTGGTCCAAAGGGCAGTTTTGACTTAAATATAACTATTGTAGTTCATCCACCTGCCTTATCATATCTCCGGCAGTAAGCTTTAATATTTATTTGTCAAACATGCTTTTTGTGTTCAAACAGAATTACTTAAATCTTCAAAGGGAAATTGAGGTCAGGAAGGAAGAGAACCAAAAGAGACAAAAGGCTACAGCCAATGAGCTGTCTTCTCCATGAACAAGCAAATGCAACTGCTTCCTATTACAGTCACAAAAATTTGTAAGTTTCTAATTCTTGAGTGAAATATATATATACATATATTTGTATGTATATATATGTACATATATATACATATACAAGTATATATATGTACATATATATACATATACAAGTATATGTATGTATATATACAGGCATACCTTGGAGATAGTGTGGGTTCAGTTCCAGACCACCCCAATAAAGTGAATATTGCTTTATTCACACAATTTTTTGGTTTCCCAGTACATATGAAAGTTATATTTACACTATACCCCAGTCTATTAAGTGTGCAGTAGCATTATGTCTAAAAAAACAATGTACATACCTTAATTTTAAAATACTTTAGGGGACTTCCCTGGTGGCGCAGTGGTTAAGAATATGCCTGCCAATGCAGGGGACATGGGTCTAACCCTGGTCCAGGAAGATCCCACATGCCACGTAGTAACTAAGTCAGTGTGCCATAACTACTGAGACTGCACACCACAACTACTGAAGCCTGCGCGCCTAGAGCCCGTGCTCCGTAACAAGAGAAGCCACCGCAATGAGAAGCCCGCTCACCACAACGAAGAGTAGCCCCCGCTCGCCGCAACTAGGGAAAGCCCGTGTACAGCAACGAAGACCCAACACAGCCAAAAAAGAAAATATGTTAATGCTGAAAATTGCTAACCATCATCTGAGTCTTCAGAGAGTCTTAATCTTTTTGCAATAGTAACATCAAAGATCACTGATCATAGATCACCATAAGAAATACAATAATAATGAAAAAATTTGAAATATTGCAAGAATTACCAAAATGTGACACAGAGACACGAAGTGAGCCAATGCTGTTGGAAAAATTGTAGCAATAGACTTGCTCAATGCAGGGTTGCCACAAACCTTCAGTTTGTAAAAAAAAAAAAAAAAAAAGTAATATCTTCAAAGCACATAAAGTGAAGTACAATAAAATGAAGTACACTTTTATGTATACATATATGGTCACTGATAGAATCACTGATACAATCACAGAGAGATTTAAAGAAGTGAAAGTTACAACAAGGTGGAAGGTGCAAAGGAAATTTCATTCTGACCAGTTTTCCGTGACACTATATGGACAAAAATTGGGAATAGGAAAGGGGTGCTTTAAGAATAAATTTTCATGGCATTGTCAATGGAACTTTGGACTTACAGGAAACATATTTCTAATGATACAGCAACTACAAAATGTCAAGGGCTGGTGGTGGGAGAGTAGGCGTCAAAGGAAGAAAATTCATGACATTTCCAAATCGGAGGAATTTTCTTTGGACATTTTTACTTTTTTCTCTTCAGAAGGTTTATCCCAGATCCAGGTTGAGCTGCTTCTGCACCTTAAAAATCCTACCTTTGAAATCTCTAATACTAGTCCTGCAAATCACTACTGGATACAGTATCCATGATTCTGGCACCTTGGATTCTCTCTGCACCACTGCTCTTAGATGGTAATTGCACCTCCAAACATCTATAGTGCTTAATTCAGTCAGTAGTTCCATTATCCATGCCATCACAATGTAGAAACCTGAGTTTGTCCCAACTTCTTCTTCTTCCTTACCTCCCCAACACCTAATCAACCAATCACCATGTCCAGAATCTCTCAACTTTATCCTCTCTCTCTATACCCACTCATCATCTCTATAGTGGACCCAAAGCCTCATAAATTATCTCCCAATGTTCAGTATTATCCTCTTACATCCATACTTCAAAACCTTTCAAAAATTATTCATCTAAAATTTAAATCTGACAATATCATTCCCCATTTAAATACATTCGAAGACTACACATCATCTATAGAATTCAGGTTCTTTTGCCTGTCCCACAGGCCCTTGGTGCCTGGCACCTACTCACCAACCTCTACAACTTCATCACTTGTTATTTCTTGACTCATAATTAATGCTTAAATCGTATCAACTGTTTATGATTCCCTGCAGATCCTGTGCTATTTTATGACTTTCTGCCTTTGCTTATACTTATCCCTCCATCTGGAACACCTTTTCCACTTATCTTACTGTTGCTTATCCTTCCAGGCATAATTCAGTTATAATTTGTCACAGGAAGTCTTCCCTGAACCCCAAGCTGAGCTGTGGGTACTCTTCTCTGTATTCTCATGGCACAGGGGGCAGATTTCTAGTTCAGTATTTAACATGTTATACTGAAATCATTAAAATCATCTGCTAAGTGTCTGTCTCTTCTTCCAGACCCTAAGACCTACTAAAGTGGGACAAAAACTTAGTTATCTTTAGAGTCTCACTGTTAATGTCAGCTGTCTTTTGGTAACTGATTGTTGGAATGACTTGAACAGGGGGAATTGTCTAAAGGGGTTGAGGTAGAAAACTCTACACCTGTAAAGTCAGAGCTTGTACTCTTGGTGGCCTCACCATTGACCAAGGGACTGAAATTGCAGGAAAGTAATAACATAGTGGCAGAATGAGAGTGAGAGAAGAAGGTACCCACAAGCTGTTGACATAAAAAAAATCCTAGAGGGAAGGACTTATATAATCAGTGAACACATGGGGCTGCCCTCATTGGTAGCCTGAAATCTGGACCCTTCTGCACCTGTCCTCCAGGATGCATGTGGTCTTGTTAGAATATTGCCCATCTCTGGACCTTTAATTCTACCTTTACAAATTATTTTATCATATTTCACCCGTATAAAACAATTGTGGATTCAGGGAGTGTAATTTTCCAAAGTACACACAAGTCTGATTATGTTTGTGATTAATACAAGATCTAGTGGATTTAAGAGCCAGCCCTTGGGAAACCAACACATCAACTCTCAGTATGAAGAACAGAGCTGAAAGCAATATCCAAATGACTTACCCAATCACTTTTTCAAGAAAGTTTTCTGAGGACTTTTCCAATTGGCAACCAATACCTAGTGGTCCACAGTGCGATAGCTATCCATTTCCAATCTGGGAAGATCACTGGGACCTGGAAAATTGAATTGGCACTCTTAATTTCTGGCTCAGCACCAAGGCTTTGCCTAGATGAGTGACTAATGGAGAGGTTGGCTTTCTTTTATGTTCAGTTACACGTACTAGGCAGAGTGTGCTTGGAGCGTCGAGGGATGGTGACTAACATTTCATCTCCCACTTTATTGAGATACCACTTTATATGTTATCTAAGTGATGGAAACTCAACAGATCCCCATAATGAAGAACTCCTGTCCAGAGGGCAGCCAGTGGAAAGGAGAGTTGCCTCTCACTACCTCTTCTCCCATGTTTGCATTTGGCTTTATTACAGCGGCAAACCAGTCAGCCTAAGAAGAGCTGACCTCGTGGCTTGAGATTTTCCAAGCCAGCTGTGCAGATGAATGTGCAGATTAACAACGGGAAAGCATATTTGAAAAGGTTTCAAGCTCATTTGCACTTGCGTAGGTTTCACATACACTCTGTGAGCCCAAAGCTTATGAAAGGGTGTGTTCTTGGACCGTGGTGCCTGGAGGCCGGCACTCGGGCAGGTATTTCCACACCAAGACACTGAGCCAACTGTAGCCCTGGAAAAGGAGCACAGCCGCCTCTCCCTCCTCTTCCCACACTTCTGGGCAGAGAATTGGCCCCAGGAAAGTATAGTGTGAGCTGGGACAGCAGGAAGAGGTAGGCAGAGGAGCAATGACAGCAGAAAGAACAACGAGGTCAACACTAATAGCAGAGTGGCAGGAGGGAGGTGATGATCTGGGAAGAGCGGACAGTCTGACAACCCTGCATTATGTTGTCAAAGGCTAAACCGAGTAGTCTTACTCCCTTTTCGACTGTGGGAAAGGGTTATTATGACTGAGCCTGGTTTCCCACATCATTCTCTATGATCGTACCTCTCCAAATATTAAGCAGATGAGAGACGACGTTGTATGCAAGACCTGCAGTTGAGCCCAGATGGAAAGGGCATGGTAAAGATAAAATGATGTGTTGCCCATGCACCATTACATACATTTAGAAATAAAACTTTCTTTTTTTTTTACATCTTTATTGGAGTATAATTGCTTATAATGGTGTGTTAGTTTCTGCTTTATAACAAAGTGAATCAGTTATACATATACTTATGTTCCCATATGTCTTCCCTCTTGCGTCTCCCTCCCTCCCACCCCTCTAGGTGGTCACAAAGCACCGAGCTGATCTCCCTGTGCTCTGTGACTGCTTCCCACTAGCTATATATTTTACGTTTGGTAGTGTATATATGTCCATGCCCCTCTCTCACTTTCCTTATACTATGCCATGCATTATGAAAATTTCCCTCCCAGTTTCTGTGTTATCAGATAGTTGTTCTTGTACATGACATCCCAAATGTGAATAGCAGAAGTGCACACTCACGTGTCAAATGCCTACTGCATGAAGGGACCGGCTGTTGGTCCTGACCAGCTGCTAACCCAGGTGGGTTCTGCACAGGAAGTGAATATCTTGTATAAAACACAATGTGGCCTCTTTTGAGCCCCAGATGGACTGGTGCTGTCAAGTCCTCCCAAGGAAAAGGTCAGTGGCCAAATTCTCTTCTGTCCAAACACAGAACTCTTACTCCATGGTCAAGACACATGGATATGGACAATGACAAGGACACCAGAGCTCCATTTCCTAACATTTGCTACCTCCTAACGTTTGTAGAGTGAGTCGTCGGGTACCCTGTGGCTGTCCTACACACTGTTCATCTCTGTGATGGCTCTGGTGGTTAGGTCGATGTAACTGCTTGGACCTCATCTCCTGCCAGCTTCCCACTTTGCTCACCCACTCTAGCACCACTGACCTTGATGTTCTCACCTCAGCCCTGGGCCTTTGCAATCATACTTCACATCCTTGTCCTCCTGGGGCTAACTCCCTTGGGTTCAGTTTCTGCTTGAACGTCACAACCTTAGAAAGGCTTTCCCTGACCATCTTATCAACCTCCTCCTCCAATTCACTCCCCTCTATCTCTACACATTCTACCACCCTAACCCTGTCTATTTCTCTGCAGGCACTTTTAATTAAAAATTATATGAATATTTATTTCATCATTTTGATATTGTTGTCTAGGTCTGCAACTAAAATGTAGGATCTATAGAGGCATGGGCTTTTACTCTCTTCTTTACTGATTTCTAGTGTCAAGACAGTGCTTGATACATAGTAGGGGGGGCAACAAATACTGGTCGACTGAATGAGTGAATGACGCGAGGAGAATGTACCGTTAACTGGCTTGTCCTCCATCGCTCCATTAGGCAGAGCGCGGGCTGTGACTCAAATCAGGTCTTTGGATTTCGAATTCCATGCTATTTCCTGTACACAAGGTTGCCTCTATTGCAAAACCTACATTTGGTTTCAATGTTTATTCTGGGGAAAATAAACTAATCTAGACAGGAATCCTAAGGCCACTGTCACCACTCATGATTTAGAAACACTGATGAATTATTATCAGGCATTTTATTTTTCACCCTCCTAAAACTAAAAGCAGCACTTTTCCTAAGAGATTACAAAGCTAGACACCCAAGACAATAGTTTCTAGAAGAGTGGGAGCTAACAAGCCTCGATGAATTGGGGCTGTTTTCAATTAGCTCCTAATAATGAGTGATACAAAAGGACTCCCAGAGAGCAGAAGAGTCACCATCTTGATTTCAAGTAAACAGATTATACTCTGGATTATAATATGTTGTTCAAATGGTCACCTTACATATGGGTAATAGCAACTTTCCTGAATCCCCAGGTCCTCTGACAGAAAAATCTCTCCCTTTGAGATCTGTGGCACTTGCCTGATACCACACGTAAGATACACATATGTAAAAGACTACATATATTCTAAAATCCTTATTTATGTACTTAAATATGTATTAAGCATTTATATCATTATCAAGTATTTTTCAGATGTAGAAGTGACATATGCTCTCATATAAAATCTGGAAAATTAAACTCCTAAATGAGAAAATCATTCAGAATCCCACATAATTTTACAGATGAAATGCAGAATCATTTAGCCAAGTTCAAAGAAGAAAAATTCTGCTGGAATTGTATTTGATTTTTTTTTAATGTTTATATTTCATGAAACATAAATTAACACAAATAATTGGTATTTTTATAATATTCAGTCTTCAATTCTATAAGTACGATATATATTTTCATTTGTTTTGTTTAAAAAATATAATCTCAGTATATATAAATGCATTATAGATATATGTATGATATATACCTGCATTATACACACACCAAAATTAATCAAATATATGCAGGACTTATATGAAGAAAAATGCAAAACTTTACTGAGGTATATAAACAAGACCTGAGTATATATCTGAATAATGTATCTATTATATATGTACAGAAATATATATATTTTTGAATAATGTATGGATCATTGTGTACATAGTTTTACAATGTTTTTTGAAATTGAAAATAATTTTTAATAGCTCCGTTATATTTCATCATGTGATTGTCACATACACTAACTGTTGTCCTACCATTGGCTATTTAGGTAGATTCCAAGTTTTTACTCTAGGCAATGTTGAAACGAACATCCCAATGCACAGATCACTGTACATATCACTGATTATTTCCCTTAGGTTTTCAGTAGTGGAATTATGAGACTGAAATATATGAACTTCTCAAAAAATCTTGATACATAGTACCAAATACTTTTCTAGAAAGGTTGAACTAATTCACATGTCTTTGATATCTCAATTTAGTTTACTATTGCTCTCTTCTAATATTTGCTAATTTGTAGGCAAACATGGTATCTAGCTCTCATTTTAGTTCACATTTCTTTGAGCAATGAAGTTGACATTTAGGAAAACAGTTCGGCAGTATTACTTGTGCTTTGATAAAGTTCCTTTGTTCAGGTTCTGAAATACGATTCCAGTTGTTTTAGGGAGATAGTAAATGGTGGGTTGAGAACTATTTAATAATTAGCTTTGCGGGGGGGGTTATTTGGAGCACATGCTGATTTCTGTGGTGTAAATACTCCCCTCATAGCTTATTTCAAGCTACCAACACGACATGACTGAACATGTAGTTGGGAAGAGGTATATGCAGTGGACTCTAGCAAGTGGGAATGAGCTGGCACCAGCACATCACTGGAGTGTGGCTTTATGTTTAAATACTGAGTTTGGAGTTGTGGTCAGGCTTGGGTTCCCAGTCTGTGTACTAGCTTTGTGATCTTGGGCATGCATATCATACACAGTTTTTTTGAAGATTTAATAAGATAATTAAAGTATTTAGCACAGTTTCTAGCCCAGAGTAATAAGTAAATAATAGCTGTTATTATTATTTTTTATATAGCACTAGTTCCTTTGTTGAATTGTCTATTCCTATTCTTTGACCATTTATCTTTCAGGTTATTACTCTTCTTCTTATTGATTTACAAATACTTTACATATTGTGGGTATTAACCATTAGGGATATTTCTGGCTTCTTTTGAAATTTTTGCTTCTTAATTGAATATATGTTTTTATACAATTAGAAGTTGAAAATAGCTGTTTGGATATGTTTGTGATTTCTTCTACTATATTTATGCCTAGAAAACATCACATAACCAGACATGCCATGAATATTTTTAAAAAATTCTCCTCTAGGTACTTTTTAAATTTCACTTAGTGCATTTAACTGTTTAAATCTCTTAGAATTTATTTTGGTATATGATATGGGTGAGAAACTAATTTTTAAGTATATAACCTGCTAGCTAAATATGTACTGTGAATTATGTACTATGAACATCTCTCTCATTAACTCAGTTTCCTCATTTGTAAGTTAAAGATGATAATATTAGCAACTTCATACATTTGCTAGAGAACTATTCTGAGTCATGACATGTAAAGCACAGAGAACACTGTCTAATACACTGTGAGTGCTACATGGGGTTAGCTATCGCCTCTTCCCCATCATTGTCATTATTGTTTTATTTATTTTAACATCTTTATTGGAGTATAACTGTTTTACAATGGAGTGTTAGTTTCTGCTCTACAACAAAGTGAATCAGCTATACATATACACATGTTCCCATATCTCCTCCCTCTTGCGTCTCCCTCCCTCCCACCCTCCCCATCCCACCCCCCCAGGCAGTCACAAAGCACCAAGCTGATCTCCCTGTGCTGCGGCTTGTCATCATTATTGATATCATCATCACCATATTCACTTTTATGTATCCCATCCTTTCCTTATTGATTTTTTTACTTTTAAAGAAGACACTTGATTAGCAAAGCAAGGCAAATAAGATACCACCACTGCCAACAAATAAATTCCGACACACTTCTACCTGAGGCCAGAGCCCAGCTTTTACAACTGAAAACACAGCTGTGAGGGGCACGGTGGGATTAAGTTGTTTCCCTTAGGGAAGCTGTTAGAGACGCAGTCTTGAGACTGCTTTCAGCCTGCAATTCTTTATACACAGAAATAAGATGCTCCAGGATGCTGTCATTCCCCGAGTCTATACCTGAAGTTGGAGCTTGGACCCGTTTGTCGTGGACACTGTATGGGTGATTCAATCCTAAAAAGAACAAACAGCACTGGAGGGCTACAGCCTGGTCCTTTTCAGAAACCTGGGACTTTGGGAAATTTGTTCCAAATAGAGAGAGGACATTCATTGCCTTACAGACACCAAAGCACTGACTGTCAGGACCAGGCCAACTGTGACTTCAGGGGCCCACAGAAAGACTTCTGCCTCTACCCCAAGTTTTCCATCTGCAAACTGGAAACAAAACATGCTGTTCCACCTTCAGTACAAGCATTGGAGGGGCACTCAGTCAGTTTTTGCTATGAATAAATGAATATCTTGTCTGATTATTTGCACTAAGTTGTACATGGCTGATCTAAACGTTTGGCTGAAAGTTGGAAGAACTGACAGTGCTGTCCACGGCACGCTTAAAGAAGTAGGGGGGTGGGGAGTCAGTAAAGATTAAGGCAAAGGGACAGAATGGTTAACAGGGAATAGCAAGAAAGCCTGGCACTGCTTAGGACAGTCGTATCTTATCCCCAAAACAACTTCCTGGTTCTGTACCAGGGAACTTTCCACCACAATGTGACATAAGTTATTATGTCAAAGAGATTGTGTGTGTGTGTACTTCCCATGACACAACTCTGAACAGTCCACCAAACTTGGCGCCATAATCTGTTGAATATTGCTTTAATTTATCATTTTATTTCCCACTTTAGAGCCCTTTAGTCAAATGGGTATCAGTGGGTTGCTCCTCCTTCCAGGGAAGGTCTTCTAGGAAGACTTGCTTTATTACATGGTTAGTGGACATATAAGCAGAAGAGAAGTAGTCACAAGGAGCTGCAGTCCCTGCTGTGGGGAGTTAGGTGGGGTGCTTCTATAATATGGCTCAATTTTAACTTTTCTGAGAAAGTCTTTATCTCTCCTTCACTTTGGAAGGATAATTTCTCAGGATACCGAATTCTACGTTGGTAGGTTTTTTTTTTTTTTTTCCTCATCACTTTAAGTATTTTACACTACTCTCTTATGCTTACAGGGTTTCTGGGTAGAAGCAGATGTAATTTTTATCTTCACTCTTCTACAGGTAACATGTTTTTTCCCTCTCTGGCTTCTTTCAATATTTTCTTCTATCTTTAACTTCCTGCAGTTTGAATATGAGATGCCTTTTTTTTTTTGGCTTGTATCCTATTATCCTATTTGGGTTTCTAATTTGGGTTTCTATGAGCTTCCTGGATCTGTGGTTTGGTATCTGACATGAATTTGGGAAAATTCTCAAAAAAGAAGATAAAAGCATGGTTGCTTATTTTTTTTCTTTCAGCAAACATTTATTGTATTCCCACTATAAAGAAAGTTTGCATTTGTATTTTTCCCCTTCTCAAGAGAAGGAAAAAATACGGATTTTATATGCAGGTTTGCAAAGGCTCTACTCTAGCTTCTGACATTTCTACCTTATTACAAAAAACAGGTTATTTTTTGTTTTTAATCACTACCAAATTGGCAAGTAGAAAATAATAACCCTACACTGAATTATAGATGCTGTGATAGCTAGGTTTACACACTATCTTTATACTCCCATACATAGTCTCACCTCAGTAAGGCTTTTAGGGTTTCTTGAGTTATGGAAATAAATGATAATAAATTTGTGAATGCTAATGATTTACTATATTAGGATCTAATTAGGCTTTTCTGATATTTGAAATATAAGCCTAGTTACTGAAATGTTTATACAACTTTAGGGAGAGGATGGATCTGTTTCCTTCTGTTTTGCTCAAGGTAGCTGAAATTGGGAAGACAGAATCTGAAGGGGCCTGTTCTGTGCTACCTCCTTTCTCATCTTCTCATCCCCTCCTGTGTTTATCTTTTAAAGCACAGAAATGGGTGGGTTCCAGTTTCTTGATGAGGATATTCCTACTTGTCTCATTACCTTTCACTGTCGACAGGTTCATGTGTGTGTCCAGACCTTTTACTTTCTCTTATCCTGTTGAAGATGTCCATTTGTTAGAAACTTTCTTAAAATGTGGCATGCTCCTTCTTGTTTCTGCCAGTGCTGGTCTCTTAGGCTGCAGTTCTTTTTTTGTCACTTGACTTCACCTATTTCTACAAGGTTATAATCCTCCCTCTCACCATTTTCCTTTGACCAAGAGATAAAATTTTTAAAAATACATTTATTTACTTAAATTTTATTAACTTTAAAGATGTAAAACCTTGTTACTTTCATAAAAAGGAAATATAATCTTTCCTGTCTTTGAGGAAAAGTTTTTACGAGAAGTGCTTTGTATTACATTCGTAACTGGAAATTATGATCTCATTCAGAACTTTATTTGGGAAGATTCATTCACCCAGGAAGTGGGGGAAGAATTTCTTTCCTTACTTCTTTCCCTCAGTGCACCTGGACTGTTATTCAAGTTAAAACTACAAGGTCAGCTACCGTGTGTGACAACTGGGGTGTTTATTTTTTTTTACTTGAATCACCATTTATAATAGTTTTCTGAGGGAAGATGCATACAGGATACGAAAGTTATTTACAAATGAACTTTTGAGGATTTCTTGTGTTCTAAAAAGCAGGATATTTGTTTTTGCCTTGGGACTAATAAGACTAGAGGGTGTATTTGGCAGTGACCATTATTTGGATTGATTTACCTATCTTTTTTTTTGTTGTTGTTGTTAGTTTCTGCTTTATAACAAAGTAAATAAGTTATACATATACATATACCAATATATCTCTTCCCTGTTGTGACTCCCTCTGTCCCACCCTCCCTATCCCACCCCTCTAGGTGGTCACAAAGCACCAAACTGATCTACCTGTGTTATGAGGCTTCTTCCCACTAGTTATCTATTTTACATTTGGTAGTGTATATATGTCCCTGCCACTCTATCACTTTGTCCCAGCTTACCCTTCCCCCTCCCCGAGTCCTCAAGTTCATTCTTTAGTAGTTCTGTGTCTTTATTCCTGTCTTGCCCCTAGGTTCTTCATGACCTTTTTTTTTTTTTTTTTAAATTCCATATATATGTGTTAGCATATGGTATTTGTTTTTCTCTCTCTGACTTACTTCACTCTGTATGACACACTCTAGGCCCATCCACCTCACTACAAATAACTCAATTTCGTTTCTTTTTATGGCTGAGTAATATTCCATTGTATATATGTGCCACATCTTTTTTAGCCATTCATCTGTCGATGGACACTTAGGTTACATCTATGTCCTGGCTATTGTAAATAGAGCTGCAATGAACATTGTGGTACATGACTATTTTTCAATTATGGTTTTCTCAGGGTATATGCCCAGTAGTGGGATTGCTGGGTCATATGGTAGTTCTATTTTTACATTTTTAAGGAACCTCCATACTGTTCTCCATAGTGGCTGGATCAATTTACATTCCCACCAACAGTGCAAGAGGGTTCCCTTTTCTCCACACCCTCTCCAGCATTTATTGTTTATAGATTTTATGATGATGGCCATTCTGACCGGTGTGAGATGGTATCTCATTGTAGTTTTGATTTTCATTTCTCTAATGATTAATGATGTTGAGCATTCTTTCATGTGTTTCTTGGCAATCTGTATATCTTCTTTGGAGAAATGTCTATTTAGGTCTTCTGCCCATTTTTGGACTGGGTTGTTTCTTTTTTTGATATTGAGCTGCACGAGCTGCTTATAAATTTTGGAGATTGATCATTTGTCAGTTGCTTCATTTGCAAATATTTTCTCCCATTCTGAGGGTTGTCTTTTCATCTTCTTTATGCTTTCCTTTGCTGTGCAAAAGCTTTTAAGATTTATTAGGTCCCATTTGTTTATTTTTGTTTTTATTTCCATTTCTCTAGGAGGTGGGTCAAAAAGGATCTTGCTGTGATTTATGTCATAGAGTGTTCTGCTGAGGTTTTCCTCTAAGAGTTTGATAGTGCCTGGCCTTACATTTAGGTCTTTAATCCATTTTGACTTTATTTTTGTGTATGGAGTTAGGGAGTGTTCTAATTTCATTCTTTTACTTATAGCTGTTCAGTTTTCCCAGCACCACTTATTGAAGAGGCTGTCTTTTCTCCACTGTATATTCTTGCCTCCTTTATCAAAGATAAGGTGACCATATGAGCGTGAGTTTATCTCTGGGTTTTTTATCCTGTTCCATTGATATATATTTCTGTTTTTGTGCCAGTACCATACTGTCTTGATTACTGCAGTTTTGTAGTATTGTCTGAAGTCAGGGAGCTTGATTCCTCCAGTGCCATTTTTCTTTCTAAACATTGCTTTGGCTATTTGGGGTCTTTTGTGCTTCTATACAAATTGTGAAATTTTATGTTCTAGTTCTGTGAAAAATGCCAGTAGTAATTTGATAGGGATTGCATTGAATCAGTAGATTGCTTTGGTTAGTATAGTCATTTTCACAAGGTTGATTTTTACAGTCCAAGAATGTGGTATATTTCTCCATCTATTTGTATCATCTTTAATTTCTTTCATCAGTGTCTCCTAATTTTCTGCATACAAGTCTTTTGTCTCCTTAGGTAGGTTTATTCCTAGATATTTTATTCTTTTTGTTGAAATGGTAAATGGGAGTGTTTTCTTAATTTCACTTTCAGATTTTTCATCATTAATGTATAGGAATGCAAAAGACTTCTGTGCATTAATTTTGTATCCTGCTACTTTACCAAATTCATTGATTAGCTCTAGTAGTTTTCTGGTAGCATCTTTCGGAATCTCTATGTATAGTATCATGTCATCTGCAAACAGTGACAGCTTTACTTCTTCTTTTCCGATTTGGATTCCTTTTATTTCTTTTTCTTCTCTGATTGCTGTGGCTAAAACTTCCAAAACTATGTTGAATAAGAGTGGTGAGAGTGGGCAACCTTGTCATGTTCCTGGTCTTACTGGAAATGGTTTCAGTTTTTCACCATTGAGGACAATGTCGGCTGTGGGTTTGTCCTATATGGCCTTTATTATGTTGAGGTAAGTTCCCTCTATGCCTACTCTCTGAAGGGTTTTTATCATAAATGGGTGTTGAATTTTGTCGAAAGATTTATCTGCATCTACTGAGATGATCATATGGTTTTTCTCCTTCAGTTTGTTAATATGGTCTATCACATTGATTGATTTGCGTATATTGAACAATCCTTGCATTCCTGGGATAAATCCCATTTGATCATGGTGTATGATCCTTTTAATGTGCTGTTGGATTCTGTTTGCTAGTATTTTGTTGAGGATTATTGCACCTATGTTCATCAGTGATATTGGCCTGTAGTTTTCTTTCTTTGTGACATCTTTGTCTGGTTTTGGTATCAGGGTAATGGTGGCCTCGTAGAATGAGTTTGGGAGTGTTCCTCCCTCTGCTGTGTTTTGGAACAGTTTTAGAGGATAGGTGTTAGCTCTTCTCTAAATGTTTGATAGAATTCACCTGTGAAGCCATGTGGTCCTGGGCTTTTGTTTGTTGGAAGATTTTTAATCACAGTCTCAGTTTCAGTGCTTGTGACTGGTCTGTTTATATTTTCTCTTTCTTTCTGGTTGAGTATCGGAAGGTTGTGCTTTTCTAAGAATTTGTCCATTTCTTCCAGGTTGTCCTTTTTATTGGCATATAGTTGCTTGTGGTAATCTCTCATGATCCTTTGTATTTCTGCAGTGTCAGTTGTTACTTCTCCATTTTCATTTCTAATTCTATTGATTTAAGTCTTCCCCCTTTTTCTTCTTGATGAGTCTGGCTAATTGTTTATCAATTTTGTTTATCTTCTCAAAGAACAAGCTTTTAGTTTTATTGATATTTGCTATCATTTCCTTCATTTCTTTTTCAATTATTTCTTATCTGATCTTTATGACCTCTTTCCTTCTGCTAACAGGGTTTTTTTGTTCATTTTTCTCTCATTGCTTTAGGTGTAAGTTTAAGATGTTTATTTGAGATGTTTCTTGTTTCTTAAAGTAGGATTTTATTGCTGTAAACTTCCCTCCTAGAACTGCATTTGCTGCATTCCATAGGTTTTGGGTCGTGGGGTTTTCATTGTCATTTGTTTCTATGTATTTTTTAATTTCCTCTTTGATTTCCTTAATGATCTCTTGTTTATTAAGTAGTGTATTGTTTAACCTCCATGAGTTTGTATTTTTTTCAGATTTCTTCCTGTAATTGGTACCTAGTCTCATAACATTATGGTCAGAAAAGAGAGTGGATACAATTTCAATTTGCTTAAATTTACCAAGGCATGAGTTGTGACCCAAGATATGATCTATCCTGGAGACTGTTCCACGATCACTTGAGAAGAAAGTTTATTCTGAAGATCGCACAGTAGAAGGACGTGCTCTCACTCCCTCTTGCGAGAAGACCAGAATCACAACTAGCGGCTGGGCAATCATTGACAGGAAGACACTGGAACTCACCAAAAAAGTGAGTGTGTTGTTTGGCCTCAGGCCAAACAACAAACAGGGAGGGAACCCAGCGCCACCCATCAACGGTCAAGTGGATTAAAGTTTTACTTAGCTCTGCCCACCTGAGAAACAGTCAGATCTACACAACACCAGTCCCTCCCATCAGGACTCTTAGATAGCCTCGTCCACAGAGGGCAGACAGCAGAAGCAAGAAGAACTACAATCCTGCAGCCTGTGGAACAAAAACCACAGTCACAGAAAGATAGACAAGATGAAAAGGCAGAGGGCTATGTACCAGATGAAGGAAAAAGATAAAACCCAGAAAAACAACAAAATGAAGTGGAGATAGGCAACTTTCCAGAAAAAGAATTCAGAATATTGATAGTGAAAATGATCCAGCACCTTGGAAAAAGAATGGAGGCAAAGATCGAAAAGATGCAAGAAATGTTTAACAAAGACCTAGAAGAATTAAAGAACAAACAGAGTTGAACAATACAATAACTGAAATGAAAACTACATGAGAAGGAATCAATAGCAGAATAACTGAGTCAGAAGAACGGATAAGTGACCTGGAAGACAGAATGGTGGAATTCACTGCTGTGGAACACAATGAAGAAAAAAGAATGAAAAGAAATGAAGACAGACTAAGAGACCTCTGGGACAACATAATACGCAACAACATTTGCATTATAGGGGACCCAGAAGGAGAAGAGAGAGAGAAAGGACCCAAGAAAATATTTGAAGAGATTATAGTGGAAAACGTCCCTAACATGGGAAAGGAAATAGCCACCCAAATCCAAGAAGCTCAGGGAGTACCATACAGGATAAACTGAAGGAGAAGCATGCCGAGACACATAGTAATCAAATTGGCAAAAATTAAAGAAAAAGAAAAATTACTGAAAGCAACAAGGAAAAAATGAAAAACAACATACAAGGGAACTCCCATAAGGTTAAAAGCTGATTTCTCAGCAAAAACTCTACAAACCAGAAAGGGGGTGCAATGATATACTTAAAGTGATGAAAGGGAAGAACCTACAACCAAGATTACTCGACCCGGCAAGGATCTCATTCAGATTTGATGGAGAAATCAAAAGCTTTACAGACAAGCGAAAGCGAAGAGAACTCACCACCACCAAACCAGCTCTACAACAAATGCTAAAGGAACTTCTCTAAGTGGGAAACACAAGAAAAGGACCTACAAAAACAAACCCAAAACAATTAAGAAAATGATAATAGGAACATACATATTGATAATTACCTTAAACGTGAATGGATTAATTACCCCAACCAAAAGACACAGGCTTGCTGAATGGATACCAAAACAAGACCTATATATATGCTTTCTACAAGAGACCACTTCAGACCTAGGGACACATACAGACTGAAAGTGAGGGGATGGAAAAAGATATTCCATGCAAATGGAAATCAAAAGAAAGTTGGAGTAGCTATACTCATATCAGGTAAAATAGATTTTAAAATAAAGAATATTACAAGAGACAAGGAAGGACACTATGTAATGATCAAGGGATCAATCCAAGAAGAAGATATAACAATTATAAATATACATGCACCCAACATAGGAGCACCTCAGTACAAAGGCAACTGCTAACAGCTATAAAATAGGAAATCGATAGTAACACAAAATAGTGGGGGACTTTAACACCTCACGTACACCAATGGACAGATCATCCAAAATGAAAATAAATAAGGAAACACAAGCTTTAAATGACACAATAGATTAGATAGATTCAATTGATATTTACAGGACATTCCATCCAAAAACAGCAAATTACACTTTCTTCTCAAGTACACACAGAATATTCTCCGGGATAGATCATATCCTGGGGCACATATCAAGACTCAGTAAATTTTAGAAAATTGAAATCATATCAAGCATCTTTTCTGACCACAATGCTATGAGATTAGGAATGAATTACAGGGAAAAAAAAAAACATAAGAAACAGAAACACATGGAGGCTAAACAATATGTTACTAAATAACCAAAGATCACTGAAGAAATGAAAGAGGAAATAAAAAATACCTAGAGACAGTGACAATGAAAACACAACAATCCAAACCCTATGGGATGCAGCAAAAGCAGTTCTAAGAGGGCAGTTTATAGCTGTACAAGCCTGACTCAAGAAACAAGAAAAATTTCAAGTAAACAATCTAAACTTACACCTAAAGGAACTAAAGAAAGAGGAAACAAAACCCAAAGTTATCAGAAGGAAAGAAATCATAAAGACTAGAGCAGAAATAAATGAAATAGAAACAAAAAAAACAATAGCAAAGATCAATAAAACTAAAAGCTGGTTCTTTGAGAAGATAAACAAAATTGATAAACCATTAGCCAGACTCATCAAGAAAACAGGGAGAGGACTCAAATCAATAAAATTAGAAATGAAAAAGGAGAAGTCACAACAGACACCGCAGAAATACAAAGCATCCTAAGAGAGTACTACAAGCAGCTCTATGCCAATAAAATGGACAACCTGGAAGAAATGGACAAATTCTTAGAAAGGTATAACCTTCCAAGACTGAACCAGGAAGAAACAGAAAATATGAACAGACCAATCACAAGTAATGAAATTGAAACTGTGATGAAAAATCTTCCAACAAACAAAAGTCCAGGACCAGATGGCTTCACAGGTGAATTCTATCAAACATTTAGAGAAGAGCTAACACTCATCCTTCTCAAAGTCTTCCAAAAAATTTCAGAGGAAGGAACACTCCCAAATTCATTCTATGAAGCCACCATCACCATGATACCAAAACCAGATAAAGATACTACAAAAAAAGAAAATTACAGACCAATATCACTGATGAATATAGATTCAAAAATCCTCAACAAAATACTAGCAAACAGAATCCAAGAACACCTTAAAAGGATCATATACCATGATCAAGTGGGATTTATCCCAGGGATGCAAGGATTCTTCAATATATGTAAATCAATCAATGTGATACACCATATTAACCAATTGAAGAAGAAAAACCATATGATCATCTCAAAAGACGCAGAAAAACTTTTGACAAAATTCAACACCCATTTATGATAAAAACTCTCCAGAAAGTAGGCACAAAGGGAACCTACCTCAACATAATAAAGGCCATATATGACAAACCCACAGCCAACATCATCCTCAATGGTGAAAAACTGAAACCATTTCCAGTAAGATCAGGAACATGACAAGGTTGTCCACTCTCACCACTCTTATTCAACATAGTTTTGGAAGTTTTAGCCACAGCAATCAGAGAAGAAAAAGAAATAAAAGGAATCCAAATTGGAAAAGAAGAAGTAAAACTCACTGTTTGCAGATGACATGATACTATACATAGAGAATCCTAAAATGCCACCAGAAAAATACTAGAGCTAAACAATGAATGTGGTAAAGTTGCAGGATACAAAATTAATGCACAGAAATCTCTTGCATTCCTATACACTAATGATGAAAAATCTGAAAGAGAAATTATAGAAATACTCCCATTTACCATTGCAATAAAAAGAATAAAATACCTAGGAATAAACCTACCTAGGGAGACAGAAGACCTGTATGCAGAAAACTATAAGAAACTGATGAAAGAAATTAAAGATGATACCAACAGATGGAGAGATATACCATGTTCTTGGATTGGAAGAATGAATACTGTGAAAATGACTATATTACCCAAGGCAATCTACAGACTTAATGCAATCCCTATCAAATTATCAATGGTGTTTTTTACGGAACTAGAACAAATCATCTTAAAATTTGTATGGAGACACAATAGACCCCGAATAGCTAAAGCAGTCTTGAAGGGAAAAAAAAGGAGCTGGAGGAATCAGACTCCCTGACTTCAGACTATACTACAAAGCTACAGTAATCAAGACAACATGGTACTGGTACAAAAACAGAAACATAGATCAATTGAACATGATAGAAAGCCCAGAGATAAACCCACGTACCTATGGTCAACTAATCTATGACAAAGGGGGCAAAGATATACAATGAAGAAAAGACAGTCTCTTCAATAAGTGGCGTTGGGAAAACTGGACAGCTACATGTAAAAGAATGAAATTAGAACACTCCCTAACACCATACACAAAAATAAACTTAAAATGGATTCAAGACCTAAATGTAAGACCAGACACTATAAAACTCTTAGAGGAAAACATAGGAATAACAGTGTTTGACATAAATCACAGCACAATCTTTTTTGATTCACCTCCTAGAGTAATGGAAATTAAAACAAAAATAAGCAAATGGGACCTAATGAAACTTCAAAGCTTTTGCACAGCAAAGGATACCAAAAACAAGGCGAAAAGACAACCCTCAGAATGGGAGGAAATATTTGTAAACGAATCAATGGACAAAGGATTAATCTCCAAAATATATAACCAGCTCATGCATCTCAATATTAAAGAAACAAACAACCCATCCCAAAATGGGCAGAAGACCTAAATAGACATTTCTCCAAAGAAGACATACAGATGGCCAAGAAGCACATGAAAAGCTGCTCAACATCACTAATTATTAGAGCAACGCAAATCAAAACTACAATGAGGTATGACCTCACACCAGTTAGAATGAGTATCATCAGAAAATCTACAAACAACAAATGCTGGACAGGGTGTGGAGAAAAGGGAACCCTCTTGCACTGTTGGTGGGAATGTAAATTGATACAGCCACTATGGAGAACAGTATGTAGGTTCCTTAAAAAAATAAACATAGAATTACCATATGATCCAGCAATCCCACTACTGGGCATATACCCAGAGAAAACCATAATTCAAAAAGGCATATGCACCCCAATGTTCACTGCAGCACTATTTACAATAGCCAGGTCATGAAAGCAACCTAATTGCCCATCAACAGACGAATGGATAAAGAAATTGTGATACATATATACAATGGAATATTACTCAGCCATAAAAAGGAATGAAACTGAGTCATTTGTTGAGACGTGGATGGATCTAAAGACTGTCATACAGAGTGAAGTAAGTCAGAAAGAGAAAAACAAATATCGTATATTAACGCATATATGTGGAACCTAGAAAAATGATACAGATGTACCGGTTTGCAGGGCAGAAGTTGAGATACAGACGTAGAGAAAAAACGTGTAAACACCAAGCGGGGAAAACGCAGTGGGGTGGGGATGGTGGTGTCCTCAACTGGGCGATTGAGATTGCCGTGTATAACACTGATGTGTATGAAATTGATGACTAATAAGAACCTGCAGTATTAAAAACCAACCAACAAACAAAAAACAACAAATATTAAACTTTCTTTGGGTTATTTGTATGGAAATATGTTAATATAAATGTTTCAGACATTACATGAAATTTCTAAAAATGTTATATGTTCTGGTATAATGTTATAAGTCATAATTCTAGTTATTACCTTAAAATGTATATCTCAGAAATAACTAAATTTCCTTGTCAATTGCATTATTATGAACTTTCATCAAATCTTTAACCATGGTCATTTTTAAGTTTTTTGTCATTTACAGACAGTTCTGGGTATACTTTGACGCTTTCGCAAAAATGTTCCTATAAAAGTGTTTCGTCTTCAAGGAATTCATGGAAAAGACTCTGACAAGTACAGGTTTCTGGTAACTGACTATACTGCTGAACTGAATGAAAAAGCATTTTCAGAACTCTAATGGAAAACTGATGAATTCATAAAAGTGCTAACAAAAGATCAAGATAAAAAAAGATTAATTACATGGGACTGAGTGAACTGATGAGGATGATTATAATTTTTGTGACTTTGTTTGAATAAAAAAAAAATCCCACAAGGACTCAGCGGCAAAAAATATACAAATCAATTTTCACTGCAAAGTAAAGGAGCTGTTACAGTGGAGGGTTACTGGATGGAATGTCAATATTATGACATAGTATGAGTGTGTTTCCTGTTTGGTAATTGCAATCATTGTTGCTTTTGTTGTGGTCATCCATTTATAATGCTTAGTGTCAGTTTATTTGTCTCTTGTAAAAATAAAATACAGTGTGTGTGTGTGAAAAAAAAGAAGAAATCAAAGTGTATTCTGTTGTTTTTCGATGGAATGTCCTATAAATATCAGTTAAGTCCATCTTGTTTAATGCATCATTTAAAGCTTGTGTTTCTTGATTTATTTTCATTTTGTATGATCTGTCCATTGGTGAAAGTGGGGTGTTAATGTCCCCTACTATGATTGTGTTACTGTTGATTTCTCCTTTTATGGCTGTTAGCATTTGCCTTATGTATTGAGGTGCTCCTATGTTGGGTGCATAAATATTTACAATTGTTCTATCTTCCTCTTGGATTGATCCCTTGATCATTATGTAGTGTCCTTCTTTGTCTCTTATAATAGCCTTTGTTTTAAAGTCTATTTTGTCTGATATGAGAATTGCTACTCCAGCTTTCTTTTGATTTCTATTTGCATGGAATATCTTTTTCCATCCCCTCACTTTCAGTCTGTATGTGTCCCTAGGTCTGAAGTGGGTCTCTTGTACACAGCATATATACGGGTCTTATTTTTGTATCCATTCAGCCAGTCTATGTCTTTTCCTTGGAGCATTTAATCCATTTACCTTAAGGTAATTATCAATATGTATGTTCCTCTTACCATTTTCTTAATTGTTTTGGATTTGTTATTGTAGGTCTTTTCCTTCTCTTGTGTTTCCTGCCTAGAGAAATTCCTTTAGCATTTGTTGTAAAGCTGGTTTGGTGGTGCTGAATTCTCTTAGCTTTTGCTTGTCTGTAAAGCTTTTAATTTCTCCATCAAATCTAAATGAAATCCTTGCTGGTAGAGTAATCTTGGTTGTAGGTTTTTCCCCTTTATCACTTTAAATATGTCCTGCCACTCCCTTCTGCCTTGCAGAGTTTCTGCTGAAAGATCAGCTGTTAACCTTATGGGTATTCCCTTGTATGTTATTTGTTGTTTTTCCCTTGCTGCTTTTAATATGTTTTCTTTGCATTTAATTTTTGATAGTTTGATTAATATGTGTCTTGGCATGTTTCTCCTTGGATTTACCCCGTATGGGACTCTCTGTGCTTCCTGGACCTGATTAACTATTTCCTTTCCCATATTAGGGAAGTTTTCAACTATAATCACTTCAAATATTTTCTCAGTGCCTTCCTTTTTCTCATCTTCTTCGGGGACCCCTATAATTCGAATGTTGGTACGTTTAATGTTGTCCCAGAAGTGTCTAAGACTGTCCTCAATTCTTTTCATTATTTTTCTTTATTCTCTTCTGCAGTAGTTATTTCCACTATTTTATTTTCCAGGTCACTTACCCGTTCTTCTGCCTCAGTTATTCTGCTATTGATTCCCTCTAGAGAATTTTTAATTTCAGTTATTGTGTTGTTCACCACTGTTTGTTTGATCTTTAGTTCTAGGTCCTTGTTAAACGTTTCTGGTATTTTCTCCATTCTATTTCCACGAATTTGGATCATCTTTACTATCATTATTCTGAATTCTTTTTCAGGTAGACTGCCTATTTCCTCTTCATTTGTTAGGTCTGGTGGGTTTTTACCTTGCTTCTTCATCTGCTGTGTGTTTCTCTGTCTTCTCATTTTGCTTAAATTACTGTGTTTGGGGTCACTTTTTTGCAGGCTGCAGGTTCGTAGTTCCTGTTGTTTTTGGTGTCTGCTCCCAGTGGGTAAGGCTGGTTCAGTGGGTTGTGTATGTTTCCTGGTGGAGGGAGGTGCCTGTGTTCTGGTGGATAAGACTGGATCTTGTCTTTCTGTTGGGCAGGTCCACGTCTGGTGGTGTGTTTTGGGGTGTCTGTGGCCTTATTATGATTTTAAGCAGCCTCTCTACTAATGGGTGAGGTTGTGTTCCTGTCTTGCTAGTTGTTTGGCATAGTGTGTCCAGCACTGTAGCTTGCTGGTCATTGAGTGGAGCTGGGTCTTGGCATTGAGATGGAGATGTCTGGGACATTTTTGCTGTTTGATATTATGTGGAACTGGGAGGTCTCTTGTGGACCAATGTCCTGAACTTGTCTCTCCTACCTTAGAGGCAGAGCCCTGAAACCTGGCTGGAGCACCAAGAGCCTGTCATCCACACAGCTCACAATAAAAGGGAGAAAAAAAAGAAGGAAAGAAATAAGAAGATAAAATAAAATAAAAAATAATTATTGAAAAAAATTTTTTAAGTAATTTTTTTAAAAAAAGGAAGAAGAGAGCAACTAAACCAAAAAACAAATCCACCAATGATAACAAGCGCTAAAAACTATACTAAAAAAACAACAAAATAAACAAAAAAAAAGGACAGACAGAACCCCAGGACATATGGTAAAAACAAAGCTATACAGGCAAAATCACACACAGAAGCATACAAATACACATTCACAAAAAGAGAAAAAGGGAAGAAATATATATATATATCATTGCTCCCAAAGTCCACCTCCTCAATTTGGGATGATTCGTTGTCTATTCAGGTATTCAACAGATGCAGGGTACATCAAGTTGATTGTGGACATTTAATCCACTTCTCCTGAGCCTGCTGGGAGTGATTTCCCTTTCTCTTCCTTGTTCGCACATCTCCCAGGGTTCAACTTTGGATTTGGCCCCGCCTCTGCGTGTAGGTCGCCTGAGGGAGTCTGTTCTTTGCTCAGACAGGACGGGGTTAAAGGAGCTGCTGATTCGGGGGCTCTGGCTCACTCAGGTGGGTTGAGGGAGGGGTACAGAATGCAGGGTGAGCAGGCGGCAGCAGAGGCCAGTGTGACTTTGCACCAGCCTGAGGCGTGCCGTGCGTTCTCCAGGGAGGTTGTCCCTGGATCATGGGACCCTGGTAGTGGCGGGTTGCACAGGCTCCCGGGAGGGGAGGTGTGGATAGTGACCTGTGCTCGCACACAGGCTTCTTGGTTTCGGCAGCAGCAGCCTTAGCACCTCATGCCCGTCTCTGGGGTCCGCGCTGATAGCCGCGGCTCGTGCCCATCTCTGGAGCTCCTTTAAGCAGTGCTCTTAATCCCCTCTCCACGTGCACCAGGAAACAAAGAGGCAAGAAAAAGTCTCTTGCCTCTTCAGCAGCTCCAGACTTTTTCCCGGACTCCCTCCTGGCTAGCCGTGGCTCACTAGCCCCCTTCAGGCTGTGTTCAGGCAGCCAACCCCAGTCCTCTCCCTGCGATCCGATCGAAGCCCGAGCCTCAGCTCCCAGCCCCTGCCCACCCCGGCTGGTGAGCAGACAAGCCTCTCTGGCTGGTGAGTGCTGGTCGGCACCGATCCTCTGTGCAGAAACCTCTCCGCTTTGCCCTCTGCACCCCTGTGGTTGTGCTCTCCTCCATGGTGCTGAAGCTTCCCCCTCCACCCCGTGTCTCCAACAGTGAAGGGGCTTCCTAGTGTGTGGAAACCTTTCCTCCTTCACAGCTACCTCCCACTGGTGCAGGACCTGTCCCTATTCTTTTGTCTCTGTTTTTTCTTTTTTCTTTTGCCCTACCCAGGTACGTGGGGAGTTTCTTGCCTTTTGGGAGGTCTGAGGTCTTCTGCCAGTGTTCAGTAGGTGTTCTGTATGAGTTGTTCCACATGTAGATGTATTTCTGATGTATTTGTGGGGAGGAAGGTGATCTCCACGTCTTACTCTAATGCCATCTTCAATTTACCACAAGCGTGGTTCTGAAGTAGCTAACAGAATGTTTCCACTTAAATTTTAATGCATTTCAAAAATCTTTTTTAGTTATTCTTGAATGTTTTGTTTCACTTTCAGGTGAAGTTAGAATAATTTTATATTTAAAAAAGAACACTCTGAATTTTAAATGAAATATTAACTTGTGAAGATTGAAAATATTATAATATCTTGGAAAAAAGGGTGCGTGTCTGTGTTTATCTGTGTGTATGTATGTATATATACCAATTGATGTTTTATAATATGTGTATCTATCTCCTAATTAATATAAATATATAAATACCAAAAAGACTTTATATAAAGAATATGTATATATATGAATATATATATATATGCAAATTTTTGTGCTTTCCTCATCTCTAGACTGCAAGTTCCTAGAAAATAGAAACCCTATTTCTTTTGTAATACCTTGGCCCTGGCCAAGTGCCTTCCATATTTTGAGCAAATGAATCCAGGTTCACTTTTTACATGGAGGCAACAGGCTAGCACCATGTTAGGCAATGCCTCCCATACTCTTTCCAAGAGGCAGTTGGAAAATAATTACACCTGAAAGTTAATTTTTTCTTTTCTCCTTTATATCCGGCTTTGAAGGGATGTTGCTGATGAGGTGGGGGTAGCGTTTAAGGGAAATGTTGTAGGACATCTTTTGTCTCATGCACACAAAGATAGCAGATTCCACAAATTAAGAATTATGTCTCAACATCTTAAGAAAAGTGTCTTCATCCTTGGTACATGATAGAATTCTTGTTCACCAGGAAGGGATATAAAGAAATGGAGACATCAGTCACTTAACTGTGGTCAGATAGTTGCTTACTGCAACAAGGAGGATAGTAAACAAAAGATGGACTTCTCCAGTTGATTTGCTTAATGTGAGAGATTTAAATTCAGTCTCTGGCTATAGAGTTAAGGTGAAGAATAAATTATACAATTGTCCAATGGATTTGATCAATGTAGACTATGAATATGGATTATTCAGTCCAAAGAATCCTTTTCAATAGCAGTGAGTTATTTATATAGAAAATTATTTCAACTTGCTAATAAATTTTTCCTGATTATAATCTTAATTCTATTTTTCAGTTCATAACTTTGTAAAATATGTGTATTCTTTACAGTCTTGAATGTTTTTCAAGCATATGCTTTTTTAATATTTATGATATTTAAATATGTTAGTTATAATTATTGAAGTCACATTATTTCTATATATGTATTTAAGTTTTTTACTTTAAAACCAATATAAATGTTTTAATTAAAAAACTAATTAGAAAAATAAATTAATATAAAAGTGAGGTAGCTATTTATATCTGTATGCAAATGAGTCATATCTTTGTCTATTCATGAATAGTTCAAATATATGTTTATATCAACAAATGTGTTCATTTAAATTTTCTCAGGTACATTAATTACATAAACATTTCTGGGAAGAGGATATAAAAGATATGAATATATGATGGCATTGAATGCTTTTCTTGTTTTAATTTTATTTTTAATTGTGTGAAGAACTCATCACAGTTTACCATCTTAACCATTTCTAAATGTACAGTTCAGTAGTGGTAAGTATATTCACATCGTTGTGCAACCAATTTCCAGAATTTTTTAACTGTGTGAAACTGAAGTGCCATACCCATTAAATAACAACATCCCATTTTCCTTTCCCTCCAGCTTCTGGCACTCACCATTCTGTGTTCTCTTTCTATGAATCTGACTACTCTAAGACTTTGTACAAGTGGAATTATACAGTATTTGTCATTTTGTAACTGGCCTATATCACAGCATAATGTCCTCAAGATTCATCCATGTTGGATATGTGCCAAAATTTCCTTACTTTTAATGATGAATCATATTCCACTGTAAATATATACCACATTTCATTTATCCATTTATCTGTCCATAGGCACTTGGAGGGCTTCTACCTCTCGGCTATTGTAAATAGTGCTGCTATAAACACAGGTATACGGGTATCTCTTTGAGATCCGGCTTTCAATTCCTTTGGATATACACCCAGAATTGGAATTGCTAAGTCATATGATAATTCATTTTTAATTTTTTAAGAAACCACCATACTGTTTTCCAAAACACCTATACCATTTTACAATTCCACTAGCAATGCACAAGGGTTCCAATATCTCCACATTCTCACCAACACTTGTGACTTTCTGGTTTGTTTGTTTACTTTATGTAATAGCCATCCTAATGAGTATGAGGTAGTATCTCATGGTGGTTTTGATTTACATTTCCCTAATGATTAGTCATGAACATCTTTTCATGTGCTTATTGGCCATTTGTATATCTTCTTTGCAGAAACATCTATTCAGGTCCTTTGCTCATTTTCTAATCAGATTGTTTTATTATCGTTGTTGAATTGTAGGAGGGTTTTATATATTCTGGATATTAACACCTTATTAGTTAAATGATTTGCAAATATTTTCCCATTTGCTAGGTTGCCTTTTTGCTCTGTTGACTGTGTCCTTTGATGCATAGAAGTTTTTAATTCTGATGTAATCCAATTTGTCTTTTTACTTTTGTTGCCTGTGCTTTTTGTGTCATATCCAAGATATCCTTGCCAAATCCAATGTCATGAAGATTTTCCCCTATGTTTTATGTAAGAGTTTTATAGTTTAGGTTTTACATTTAGGTCTTTGATTAATTTTGAGTTAATTTTTGTATATGGTGTAAGATGAAGGTATCACTTCATTATTTTGCATGTGGATATCCAGTTTTCCCAACACCATTTGTTGAAGAGACTGTCCTTTCCTCCTCTCTATGGTCCTAACACCCTTGTTAAAGATCACTTGGCCATATATGTGAGGATTTGTTTCTGGGCCCTCTAATCTATTCCATTAGACTAAATGTCTGTCTTTATACCTGTACCACAATATATTGATTACTGTAGCTTTGTAATAAGTTTTGAAGCCAGGAAGTCTGAGAGTTCCAACTTTGTTCTTCTTTTACAAGATTGTTTTGGCAATGCTTTTTCTTTTAGTTTCTTATTTCTCATTCTTCTTTTTCTTCCTTTAAATTTGTTTCTCTTATTATGGTACCTTTTCTTTTATAGTTTACATTACTGCATCTTTCACATCTGGAAGAAAAATGGACCAAGACAGCCTAAATGAGTGATCAAAAAGTAGTTGGCTAAAGTAGGCAGGCCTTAACACCATGTGGAATAAATCTCTAACTCCTTTCTAGGAAAGGAACTGTGGGGCTGGAATAGAGACCTGAAGCAGGAGTTAACAAACCTATGTCCTTGCCCTGTCTGCAGTTCTCATTAAGTATCTAATTTTGAGCAAGCCACTTTACTTCTTTGGACATCAGTTTTCTCAAGAATCAAAAGGAGGGGGAAGGTTTCTAAACTGTAGAATTCTACCATTCTTCAGGAAGACCAGACTTAGGAACTGAATCTTAGCCCAGGCAATTCAAACCCTCAGGAGCTGGCAGTCTGCTTTTGTCCTCTCTCTATTCTTTTCTCTTTTCAATTATATTTCCTTTCTGACTCCCATTACTTCACTTTCCTTCCCAGAAAACTCTTTATCCTTCATTTTGTCATCATTGTTTCTAGTTTCTCAATTTTAACTTTAAAATTTTTCATTCTATTTTCAGAAGGGGAAAAAAAGTACCAATGTTCTGATCCTCATGCAATTAAACACCAGGCCACACTCTATCCCTTCTTGTGGAAAGTTCGGTTACTTATAGAGATGGCACCCAAAGAGGTTGAGTAGCTGAACATCTACATAAGATGCTAAGGGAGAACTGGGCAGATATACACTTCTGTCCTCCGCTACTTGTCCCCATTTCTGAAATCTGCCATTGGGGATACGGAGAACAGTGAAAGGTGGGACATTCAAGCCTCCTATTTCTTCCTTCATAATATTAATGGATCCTTTTTGTCTCTTTTGTTTTTTTCTCAAATCCCTGACATAGTCCTTCTAACTTGAATGACTCCACTAGGCTCAAGCTGGTCCCTCTCACTTCATCTTCTCTGTCATCCACCTTGCGCATCACTGCCAGGCTAATCATAAAACTGTACTTAAAGCTGTCATTTGCTCAAAAATCTACAGTGGCTTAATGTTATTTTTGGCATTAGTTACAAATTCTTCTCTTTGGCTTTCCAGGCCACTCGTCATCTGATAGTACTTTATTTCCCAGCCCTCCCCTTCAGGATTCTTTAACAGCTCACCTCTTTTCATGTATGCTGCTCTTATTTCCAACCCCTTGACTTTGCCCATGCTGATTTTCATCATTTGTAAGAATGTCTCTCTTCACCCCGTCTACCCAGCAATTTTTGTCTCCTTCATAAAGCTTCCCTCAATTACTCTAGATAATAACAGATTTTCCTATTTTTTTATGCCTATATAATCAGCACCATACAGTTCAGTATTTAATTTTTCTTTATATTTTTGTTTTGTTTCCCCAGCTGGATTGCAAAGTCCTTTAGGAATGTGAACTTACGTTTTCAAATTTATAATACCACGTGTAAATGGAAGATGCCATGATTATTTTTAGAACCAAAAATGTTTCTATGTGTTCACTGACCTATGTATTCAAGTCCCTGGAATTAATTCAGCACACAGAACTATCTCACATCTTATGCAGCATGCCACTGCTCTGAAAAATGATTCCTAGTATTGAGGGAGCCATTGGATTTACTCCAGTGAATTCCAAATTGAGTTACTTATCTTCTCTGCACTTGAAAGTCTAGCAGGTTCGTGTATTTCTCTTTTAGGAAATTACTAAAGTGAATCCTTCTGATCAATGTATCCAAGAGCAGCTCAGTGTCTTCCAAAATGACGACAATGTACAAAATAAAAGAACACACAGTTAAGCCAAACCAAGAAGAAATTTCTCAGCTTGTCAATGAGATGAAACAGTTTTACAGGCAGATTCTCCAAGTGGCAAGCCTCCAAACCCCTTGCAGATATAAATTACAGCATTTGAGAAGTCACACAGCAAGGAAGGAGCCTAATTCAGTCATTTCCCAAACTGGTTTCAGTTCCTCCTCATGTACTGTGCAATGCATATTAAATTTTATTTCATATGAAAAAGGAATGCTTTTAATGCTGCATTTTTAAAGAGGTCACATTTATGGTAACCTCATATGTTGGAAGTTCACAACTCTATTAGTTATGTATAGCTTCTACCCTCCTATGTTCCCTAAATCTTGCTCGTTTCTCAGATAGTAAAACCTACCAAGTGAATAATCAAAAGGAGAAAGACCGCTGGTTTAGTCACACTTCATTTTAATCCAGCCATGTGATTAACAGAGAATTTATACAAAATATCTATTAAAAGGACTCCTAAACGTTTTCAAACTTTTGAATAAACATGAGTTAAATACAATGCTAGGGTTTTTAGGAAAAATATAAACTTTCATAGATTTCAGTAAAACAATAAAAGCTAGGGTTAGAAAGAAGAAGTGAGACTGTTTAGTGAAATTTACTTTGGCCTTTGCTGGCAGAGGCTAAGGGACCAAGACTATTTTGCCACAAATATGCTTTTGCATACAATTCTGAATGTCTGCATAGAAGCATCGCTTTATCTGAAATCTAGAGAAAGAGCTGTGATCTCCCAATCACTGTAGAAAAAGAAGCTCTGTGTTATGTTGCAGATGGTCAATTTCCTCTGGTCACATTCACTCATTATACACTGGGAAGGCAAAGAGAAGTGTGAAGTGATTTGATGGGACGATGCTTTTTATATAGGCATAGTGGATTATTTATTTTTAAAATATCAGTTAGGAAAGGGTGTCATGCTTGTAGAGTAATATATATGAAAATTAAAGTCATGAACTCCTACAGGGGGGCTCGTATTGAAAGTCACCCAAAGACCTACAGTAAATACTCTGTTAGCTGGCATGGTTAGAGAATGAGGTCCTCTGATTAAAAATATGTTGCAGTTAAGTATCCATTGTAATTGCTTCATCATGCCTAGATTTTAAATATCCAGGAATTAGGGTACTGTAAAGTAGTGAAGAAACACAAAGCCTCTGAATTCAGATAACCTGATTCCAATCCTAGTTATAGTCCTTGGCAGAGGTGTGATGTTGATTAAATTATTTATCCTCTCTAAGCCTTAATTTTCATATCTGGAAAATGGAGACAAACATGGATTAAAAACCATGCTAGGACTTCCACTTCTAGCAAATATGGAGTTTTGGGAACTGGATTTTCCCTTTTGCCTCACACATAATAATAAAGTAGACACAATATATGAAGCATTGGTTTCCAAGACACTGGGTATTAGGCAATGAAGAACATAGACCCTGAGATATGAGAAATGAATGAGGTGAGAACTCTGGCTGCCCAAGCTCACAACCTTGAGAAAGTTTCTTGGTCATGGAGCAGAGAGGGAAAACCAGGTGTAATCCAGCAGAATCAGAGTTAAAGAGACAGAGCTGGGTACCTAGGGACATCAGGGCAGCTGTAATTCATAAGGCAGAGTTCAGAGAAGAAAGAGTCACAAAGAAAGAACTCCAGAGAACTGCAGAGTCGATCCTTCAGTTCAGCAGAGTATTGATCACCATATACATGTGATGAAAGTAATTGAGACTGGGAAGAGAATCACCACCAGGATTAGAGGGACCAGTACCCATTGCTCACACAGAGTCAGGAAGTACCTATTCCCAACTGTTAGAGTGGAAAACTTTGTAAGTCACGTGGACTTGGGAGAGTACTAACAATAGCCTTGGCCTCAGTAGTAGAGAATAATTAGCTCTAAACTAAACATGGCTCTAGTACTACATAACAAGTCTTATAGAAAGATCTGAAAATATGAAAACGTTTCCAAATAACTATGTCTCGGAATACAACACAAGAATATTTATAGAAATACAAAAATATCCAACACTTAGAAAGGTAAAATTCACAATCCCTAACATCCAATAAAAAAATGACCAGGTATGGAAAAAGAAGGAAAAAATATGACTCATAATGAGAAGAAAACTCAATCAAAACCAACCCATAACTGACATAGATGTCAGAATTAGCAGACAAGGACAATCAAACAGTTGCTATAACTATGTTCCATATATTCAGAAAGCTGAGACATGGAAATATAAAAAAGGCATGAATCAAATTTTTAAGATGAAAACTAGAATGTCTGAAATGAAAATGTAACTACATGAGATAAGTTTCAGATTAGATATGGCAGAAGAAAAGGTAGTGAACCTGATAATAGAGTAATGGAAACTGTTCAAAATTAAACACACAGAGATAAAATAATTGAAAAAAAGTGAAAAGAAAACCAGTGAGCTGTGGAACAACTTCAAGTAGCTTAATATATGTGTAACTGGAGTCCCTGAAAGAGAGGGAATGATAGAAAAAATATTTGAAGAAATAATGGTAAAATATTTTTTCCAAAGTTGATGAAAACTATAAACCCATAGATCCAAAAACTACACAAAACCCAGCACACACACACACACATTAAAGCACAGTATAATGAAATTGCTCAAAAATAGTGATAAGGAGAAAAACTTAAAAGCAACCAGAGAAAATAGATGTGCTATATACAGAGAAATAAAGACAAGGAACAGCAGATATATATATATATATATATATATATATATATATATATATATATATATATATATATATGAAACAATGAGAAAAGATGATAGTGGCCAATATCCAGAAGAAAAAAATGTCAACCTAAAATTCTATGCCCCAGGAAAATACCTTTCAAACACAAAGGCAAAAAAGACTTTTTCCACCATACAAGACCTGAAAAACTTTATCACTAGCAGAAACACACCACAAGAAGCATGAAGGAACTTCTCCAGGTAAAAGGAAAATGACATCACCTAGAAATATGGATCTACACATATAAATGAAGAGCACTGGAATGAAAACAATGTAAGTATACAAGATTGTTTTCTTGTGATTTAAATAACTTCAATAGAAAATTGGCTATTTGAACAAAAATAATAATGTAGTATAGGGTTTATAACAGATAAAGGATATTGAAATGCACCAATAGTACCAAGGCTAGGTAGGAGGAATTTGAAGTATACTATTGTAAATTTCTCAAAATAAACATGAGGTGACATGTCACTTAAAGATAGACTGTGATAAGTTAACAATGTATACTATAAACCCTAAAGCAACACTAAAAGAACGGAACAAAGAGAGCTAATAAGCCAACAAACAAGATAAAATGGAATTATTAAAAAAAATTCAGTTTATCCAAAAAAGGGAGAAAAAGGGGAAAAGGAGGACAAAGAATGAATGGAATAAATATAAAACAAATAACACAATGATGGAATTATACCTAACCACAACAATAACTACATTGAATGGGAATGCTATAAACACCCTGATTATAAGGCAATAATTGTTAGACTGGACATAAAAGAAAGATCCAAATATTCAATATTTTCAGGCTTTTTTAATAGAAATTGGCAAGCTGATTCTAAAATTCATATGAAAATGTAAAGGATCTATAATAGCCAAAACAATTGTGAATAAGAATAACAAAGCTGGAGAATAACACTACCTGATTTTAATATTTATTATAAAACTTCATTAATCAAGACAGGATGGCACTGACAAAGATCACAAATTATATCAATGGAACAGAATAGAATCCAGAAATAAACCCACATATATATTGACCACTAATTTTCAACAAAAGTACAAAGATAATTCAATGGAGAAAGGATATATTTAAATAAGTGGTGCTGGAAAAATTGCATATCCATATGCAGTGAATAAATTTTGAATCATACCTTGTATCACATACAAAAATTGACTAAAAATGAGTCATAGACTAAATGTAAAACTAAATAACAAAAAAGACATCATTTAGAAAAAAACATAGAAAATCTTTGTGACCTTGGTTTGGTCAAAGATTTTTTAACTATAACACCAAAAATGTGATAATAATATTAAAAATTGATAAATTAGACTTCAGGAAATTTTAAAATTTGAGCTTTTTGATAGAAACTCTTAAGGAAATAAAAATAAAAGAAAGATTGAAAGAAAGTATGTCAAATCATGTACTTGATAAAGGATTTGCATCTAGATTATATAAAGAACTCTAAAAACAATAGTAAGAAAACAGATAATCCAGTTTTTTAAAAAATTGGCAAAAAATTTAATACTAACCAAAGAAGATATATAGATGGCAAATAAGCACATGAAAACATATTCAGCATCATTAGTCATAAGAACAATGCAAGTCAAAACCACAATGAGATACTACTACATACATATTAGAATGGCTAAAATTAAAGTATCTGACCATACCACGTGTTGGTGAGAATTTCAAGAAACGGAACTCACATACATGCTGTTGGGAATGTAAAATGGTGCAACCATAGTTCGGCAATTTCTTAAAAAGTTAAACATATATCATTCCACTCCTCAGCAGTTACAAGATAAATGTAAACATATGTCATACAAAGACATACAGAAATGTTCATAGTTCCAAACTGGAAACAAAGCAAATGTTTATCAACAGGTAATTGATAAACAAATGGTGATATATTGATAGGAAAGAACACTGCATCAAAGCCCTGAAAGAGGAATGTTGGTTGTAGAAAGAGCTGGCCTGGGAATCAGGAGTCCTGAGTTGTAACCCTGATTCTTCCACTAAAAAGCTGTGTGACCTCATTCAAACAACTTCATTTCTCTGGACCTCAGTTTCTTTATCTGCTCAATAAAGCAGAAACATTTACATTTACTCTGCATTGTTTCTAATTCCCTTATTCACACAGGCACACAAGACTAAAGAAAATGAGGCAGGGGATCTTATTAAAAGGATAATGGAGTCTGATCAATTTCTGTTATTATTTGATTGGCTATTTAGAGAAGCTGTGCCTGCGATGGAATAAGAGAGATCAGATATGGTTGGAAAAGGACTTTCACTCCAAAAGGAATAAGGAGCCAATAGTGCACTCCTCGCCTCTGAAGCACAGGAATCAAGGTGTGAGCCCAGAGTATAATTATCTAGTTTCTTGGTAGCTCCAAAAGAGTTCTTTAGCCAAAAGTTTTCTGGATGTTTGCTTTTTTCCCTCCTCTACCCTACCCTTCCCCAGTGTTTCAAAATTATCTATTTTATAGCATTGAAAAACAAAATTACATAACTAAATAAAAGCTTATTTGCTGTTTAGTCTATTCATTTACAGTGACACCTGTATGGAAAGAATGTGCGGAAAAATACAAATCCTCAAAGTCACAGGAAGTCATCTTTATAGTCAAGCTGTCTTAATTCCACAGCTGGGCTGGAATAAAACCAATCTTGACATGGTGATCGAAGGATAATTGGTCATCTAGAAATTACATTCCCACTGAATATTTTGTACGTTGGCTAACATTTGTAGTGGTGTCAAATTATTTAAGATATATACAGAAGTGTTTTAAGCCAAGAAAATTTGTTTTCTAGTGCAAGAGTTAAAGTGAGTAATTTTAGCTATGACTGAGGGAGTGGGCTACATTTGGAATTTTCATTTAAATGAGTATATATATATATATATATATATATATATATATATATATACCCCTATCCATATATAAACACATATATAAGGATCTTATTGCTTATTCTTGTCCTGGTAATGAGAATAAGCACTATTCTGATTTACTCCATGCCTTATCCCTCTGATATCTTACATGGTGTTATTTGAAATGTCTTCACATTGAAGAAATTCTACATTTTCCTTTTGCTGTCAGAAATAAACTACTTTAACATGGACATAATCCCCTGCAAACATTCATACTTATAATCACATTCATGCACATCCTGGGTCTTTTCTGACAGCTTGAAAATATCCCCATTCTCCTTTGCATGCAGCCTTCACAGTTACAAAACTGAAATTTCTTTGGCCACTTTCTCTTTTTTTTTTTTTTTTTTTTTTTTTAGCCTTTCGGATTGTTTTTATTTTTTTGTTTGTTTTTTTTTGTTTTGTTTGTTTGTTTTGTGTTTTTTTAGCATCTTTATTGGAGTATAATTGCTTTACAATGTCGTGTTAGTTTCTGTTGTATAACAAAGTGAATCAGCTATACATATACATATATCCCCATATCCCCTCCCTTTTGTGTCTCCCTCCCACCCTCCCTATCCCACCCCTCTAGGTGGACACAAAGCACCAAGCTGATCTCCCTGTGCTATGCAGCTACTTCCCACTAGCTATCTGTTTTACATTTGGTAGTATATATATGTCCATGCCACTCTCTCACTTCATCCCAGCTTACCCTTCCCCCTCCCCATATCCTCAAGTCCATTCTCTATGTCTGTGTCTTTATTCCTGTCCTGCCCCTAGGTTCTTCAGAACCTTATTTTTTTTTTTTTTAGATTACATATATATGTGTTAACATATGGTATTTTTTCTCTTTCTGACTTATTTCACTCTGTATGACAGACTCTAGGTCCATCCACCTCACTACAAATAACTCAATTTCTCTCATGTTTATAGAGCTCAGCTTTTCAAATCATTTTAAAAAATGACTTAGACACACCTAAGAAAAATATACATTTCTTTTCATTACCTGGCTACAGGGCAAAATTTTTTAACCCCCATTTGCCAAGAAAGCAGTGTTCCCAAGTGTGCTGTGTATCAGCAAATCGAAGATGCTCTTGATAGTCACTTTTCTACCTCAAAAAGCTCCTATCATCTTACCATTTTCTTCTACTCTTGTTGCGCATGGTCGTTTGTTACCCACAGATGAGCTATGCATGTATCCCTATTCTGTTGATGAATCTCTGGCTCCTATGTAGTATCTAACCAAACTCCATAAACTTAATCTTTATAAGCCTTGGAAGGACATAGTAAATGAACAAAGATTTTCTATTTTCAGGGACAGTTTGTTTCTAAAAACAGTTTACATGATGTCTTAGGTTGGGTTCCCCAGAAGCAGACCTTTGTCAAGGATTTGTGTGCAACTGATTTAGTGAAGATATGCAGAGAAACATGCAAGGGAATGCAGGAAGCAGAGGAGGGAAGAAGAAGGAGTCCAGCCGTAGGTGATTTCAGGCAAAGTCTTGTGGGGCTTCAAGTTCATCCCATAGAGAGACTTGGTAGTATGTCTCCTTTGAGGTCAGGGGCTGTGTCACTGGCTAAGGAAGGGTCTGGGAGATATAAAACCCCAGGCCCTTCCAGCTCTTGGAACATCCTGATAATGAGGCTCTAGATGTCTGAGGGGAGTCCCTCAAAGCAAGTCAAGGTGCAGACCACTGGAAGCGAAGGCACACAGAAGTCAGGGGAGGGACACACATCACACTAAAAGGATCCTAGGGGATATGGTCAGCACCAGCAGCATCGCGGCACTTAGAAACATTCACTGAACACTTGCTCTGTGCTGGGTACTATACTTGATGCTGGGGACAAGTTGGTAGCAAGTGGATCCATTGCCCATTCCAGCTAAGTTTAAAGTGGGATTGAAAAATAATGGATGACTCAAGCCCAAAACCACACAAATGAATGGAACATTACAACCTGTGGAGTACTTTGAAAAAAAGTCATGAGAGCACTTTTTAGAGGCACATGATTTAGTCTTGGGCTCAACAAATGCTTTTCCAAGGAAACGACTCAATATGTAGCAATTTGGTTTCTTGGCTCTATGAAGAAAACCCACATTGTAGTTACTAGTGTTTTAGTGGTTTTGCTAGGTAAAAACAATTTGCACACTTCTAGATGTCCTAAAGCAATTCCCAAATTCAGGATAAACCCTGTGAAAAGGTTTGAAATAGTGAGTCAGTGGAAAGGAGATAATAGGAGGGTGTTCAGATTGAGTGAACTAGGAAATATTCTACAGTCTAAACTTTATATAGGCAACACAACATAACAAAAACAGCCTGAATAAGAAGTTATACACACATAAACAATCAATGGTCAGGTTTTGACAGCAAGGATGATTTTCTGACCAGGGATAATGAATGACAGGGATTTCTCACGGTGAGACAACATGACTGCCAGGCACCAGGCTAGGTGCTCTATTCATTATTTGGTTAAGTCCTAACAAATGACCCATGAGTTAGGTACTATCTTCACCTCTACTCTGCAGAAAGGAAAACAGGAGAAGAGGGTAAGCAATTTGACCAAGGTCACACAGATGCAAAGCGACTGAATTAGATTGAAACGGAAGTTTGACTTCAAAGCTGAGCCATAACCAGTTTGTTAGACCGGCTAGGAAAGCAGTACCCACTTTTGTGAAAACTCTCACTGGAGAAAGAAGTAGAAACTGCAGCAGGTTAAAACTAGCAGAGGGTACTAGCTAATTATCCACTTTAGCCAGAAGACTGGCTAGCTAGCTAATATGTCCCTTTTCAAAGAGTGTGAGTCCACAAAGGAGTCAGCTGTGCACATAGCAATCACATTCCCTGTTTCCTTGTAGGCAAGCATGCTGGGAAGCCTTCTCTGTGGCCTCAAACACATCATACCTTAGACTATGAGTTCCAAGATTTTTTATCAAGGAATGCACAGGGTCAATGCCTGAGAGTAGGTTCCTGATGGCCACGAGATCTTGACAACTAGAGTCACCATCAGCAAAAGAAGGCGTCTTTTACCACAGCACAAGGCATGGCTTATGAGACAACACACGCACTGCCTTTTGAGCATAACAGCTCAAAAATGTGAATTTCACATCATGAGCGTATCACCCATAAATTACACCGGGACGATAGATTGGTTTTGTCCTCTCTCATATGGTGACTCTGAGAGATTGGTAGTGACTGCCTGGAACACTGCTGCAAAGAACGCAGGCTCAGCAGGAAGAAGCACCAAGACCAATGGGCAAGGTCCTTGGTGGGCACTAGATGGGGGAGAATGTACAACGTTTTGGCCACACGTGGTGAAGACTCACAGAGGACTCTGGATAAAAACACAGATTCCCAGGTCCAGGGCAAAGCCACTAACCCTGCAGGCTAGGTGCCTGGGAAGTAGCATTTTTAACACGTGATTCTTATGATTAGGTAAGTTTGGGAAACATTGAGATAACTATATTTTTCATCCATATGCACTTTCAGGTTTTGCGGAGTCAAAACATTTCTCACGGTTAAATTGTATTTGAGTTGAACAGCCCTTTCTGTAGCTGTATGTACTTGCACACGTGTGTGTGCATGTACCTGTGTAAATGTGCAGGCATATGTAACAAGGATGGGCTTTTCTACCCTTTTGCCAACCCAACAGAGACTAGTGATTGGATCTTTCCTTCTGTATCACCTCCCCTCCTCCAGGGGTCCAGAACTCACACCTTCTTTGGAGTGTGTCAGGGAGTTAAAAAGTGTCCTGAGTAGTACACAGAGTCTCAGCTAATTCTCAAGTGAGAGGCAAACATCTTTCAGTTGTATGATCGTGGCAGGATGCAGGCGAGAAGCTGCCTAGGGAGTGCCCTTTCATCACCTCCTCTGCAGGGCCAGCAGGCACTCCCAGTCCAAAGGCCAGAGGTCTGCAGCTTCCATGGTGGCTCCTGTTTCTGACCCCAGGCAGTTACTGGCATTCTCTCTTTGTTAACAGCTTCCTTTCTCCTTGACTTTCCCCAGTTCCCTGACTGACCTCCTCCTAGGTACCACCTCACACTTCTCTTTGTCTTTTCAGAACAGATATACCTCATCTATACCCTATTTTCTTTCCTCTGTATGCATACGTGTGTGTGTACATGTCACAAACTTTTATACTCCACTCTCCTCCAGCCTCTCCTCTGATTTTCCTGGCTTGGAAGAAATTTTTTTTAAAAACAGCAAATATTTACTGTTTATTTTCTTCGCTTCCTGCCATAACAGTCCTAAGTCTTTCTTTAGGCAATATGAATATCTCTGGCTCTATCTGCCTTTATGATCAGGAAATCCAGCAAAGAAAGAAAAGGCCAAAGTTAAATACTTCTCACTCTTATCTTGTATTTCTTCACTAGAACGTAAGCTCCCTGAGGGCAGACACTTTGCCTGTTTTTGTTGAGACTGAGAGCTTCAGTCCTTGGTATAAACTATGGTATGTGCTAATAAATCTTGTGGAATCAATACATGAATGACCATATTTCCAGCCTTGACTCCTCTAGTGCCCTTTTTCTATCCATAACTCATCCAGGGTTTCAAGGTACAGCTCAGGTCTCCCTCCTCTAAGAAGCCTCTCCTGTGTATCCCTGGTTTCCTCTAACCCCTTTGGTACTTTTATCTATATATCACACTACCTCCTTGTTTGTTATTTCAACAACTTTTAGCTAATTTATTTAGTGAAGGCAAATGATGTTTTCAACAAACTTACAATAAATACTGTAGTGAATTTCATTCAAGTTGTTTCTTAGAAATTCTTAAAGCAGACTTATGGCAACATTCCAGAGTCTAATTCAAGAAAAGTAAGTTGGGTCAAAACAGTGCTCTCTGGGTACACAGCTCTTTGACTCTTTGACTTGTCATTCTTCTTCATTTATTTTTAATATGTGTCATATTTCCTCCTCACTTCCTTCATGAACAAAGGATTGTGTGTTTTCCCCTACAGAGATGAGCGTGGCTCAAGGCACGTAGTAAATTCCTACTGATTACTTGATTGATTTTAAAGACGGGAGGGTTATTTCAGACTCTGAGATTCTTCACATGGATGGCTATGGAAAATGTGTCCTTCCTAATTCACAGGAAGGCCTCCCTAGTCTTGTGTTGTGGTTATAATGCTCTGTGGACAATAAAAGAAAATGTGTATGACTGTAAACACATGTGCTCTCCCATCCTCCATCAGAATATAAATGAGAATTAAAGTCCATGAAAATGATTAATTAAACCTTAAGGGGGTGCTTCTATTTGTTCTGAAATGTGGCCTATGACTAAAAGAAAATACAATTCTAGGATGCTTGCGCTCTTGAATGTTCTTTTCCTTTTCAAAACTTTGTCTCAGTTCAGAGCTGCCTTAGCAATTTTTGGCCAGCAACTGAAGGGAAGGGAAAATTTTTGCCACAGCATTTGTCTCCATTTCAGCAATGAAAACAAATGGTCAGAAGGTACTGGCAGCACAACTCAAATTCGAGGAGGTGATTTTTCTTACACATCAGTCATTAATATAAAAAAAAAAGAAGCAATAATATTGATGGGATTTCATACTAAACTCTAGTAAACTAAAGAATCTTTTAATGAAAAGAAGCAAAAGATAAAGAAAGAAAAATGAAAGCGGACATCATTAAAAGTGAAGCCTGTACCAATGAGAGAACAAGGCTTTGATTCTTTGCCCCAAGATCTAGCAGGGCTGGTTGGGGAGGAAATGATGAGGGTTTGTATAATAAGTAGCCCAAGCCCAGTCTCCTTTTACCACAAATCCCTCATCTCAGAATTTTCTATTCTTGAGCTCTAATGCTCTTCCCTGGTAAAGCAAACACATGTATGTTGTTAGTGGTTTCTCTATAATTATGAGTTGTTGAGCACTATTCTAATTGAGGATGTTTATACATGTACTTCAACAAAGATTTTAAAAGAATCACAGACATTTAAAGGGCAGTGGCTTTTTTTAAAACATCTTTATTGGAGTATAATTGCTTTACAATGGTGTGTTAGTTTCTGCTGTATAACAAAGTGAATCAGCTATATGTATACATACATCCCCATGTCTCCTCCCTCTTGTGTCTCCCTCCCACCCTGCCTATCCCACCCCTCTAGGTGGACACAAAACACTGAGCTAATCTCCCTGTGCTATGCAGCTGCTTCCCACTAGCTATCTATTTAACATTTGGTAGTGTATATATGTCCATGCCACTCTCTCACTTCGTCCCAGCTTACCCTTCCCCCTCGCTGTGTCCTCAAGTCCATTCTCTATGTTTGCGTCTTTATTCCTGTCCTGCCCCTAGGTTCTTCAGAATTTTTTTTTTTAGATTCCATATATATGTGTTAGCATACGGCATTTGTTTTTCTCTTTCTGACTTCACTCTGTATGACAGTCTCTAGGTCCATCCACCTCACTACAAATAACTCAATTTCGTTTCTTTTTATGGCTGAGTAATATTCCATTGTATATATGTGCCACATCCTCTTTATCCATTCATCTGTTGATGGACACTTAGGTTGCTTCCATGTCCTGGCTATTGTAAATAGAGCTGCAATAAACATTGTGGTACATGACTCTTTTTGAATTATGGTTTTCTCAGGGTATGGGGGCAGTGGCTTTTAGGCATGAGTATTTTCTCAATTTATTGATGGTTTCTTTTGACTTGCTTACAAAAATAATATAGCTCTTGGTTTGATAATAATTTATAGGAAAAAATCATTTCGTAGGTATGTTCTAGCATGAAAAACTTCATGCACGTGGTAAATGGGTCACCTCAACCCAGATGAATTTTACAAGGGTTTTGAGTCTCCTGAGATTTGGACAATTTCTAGGTGCCTGAACTCTGGATGAGTGCATTAGACTAGATAGAAAGCATCTTCCATGACAATATGTGCTCCTCACTTTGGGACTGATCATTTGATTCTTTTGCCTACAAGGGACTCTAGTCAGATCTTAATTGCATAGTGTTTTCCATATCCTCAACTCCTCAGCAAACTGGCAAAAATAATCCAGGACTGCTAGCAAAAAAAAAAAAAAAAAAAATCATTATCTTTTGATTAATCTGGATAAAGTGAAAAATGAGAAACAGAAGCCAATAACAGAACATGAATTTTGCAAACCATAGTTAAAGAAGCCCCTCTTCAGACTTAGAATCTCAAAGAAAATTACAGAAAAAATGCTGTAGAAAGGTTTCCTTGTTTTCATTCACAGGGAAAAGAAATCACTGTAGTGCTTTTTCTGGTAAAAAGTATATATCTGGGGAAAAAAATATTGCCAAACCAACCAAAGCCAAGTCATAATGTCCAGTACCTTGGAAAAAATGGATTCTAGTTTCTTCATTGTACCACACCTGGGCAAAACACAAAACAAAACAAAAAATCTAAGATTGACTAGAAAAAAGGAAAACACTTAAAAGTAGATTTCCAATGTCCTTATCATTAAAATGTTAAAATGGAAATAATTATATTGGAAATGAAAAATAAGCACTGAACAGGGACAGCCCACAGGGACAAGATCCTCAGAACATCAGAGTAAAATGAAAGAAAACTAAGGAGTCGGTCTAATGGGTGTTGACCCTAAAATATATTTGGTAATTGTGTCCTGTTCCTTATCTCTATTTTTGTTTGACAGTCACCTTCACGTATTTCTTTCACCAGCTTATCTGGTATCATATTAGTGAAGTGTGGACAATTTGAATAGTGTATTACTATCCAAGCTTACAAGCCTGTCTTCTGTAACAAAGATCCCAAAATAACAATGGCTTAAACAGAATCGAAGTGAATTTCTCTTTCACATAACAGTCTGAATATAATGGTGATGGTCACAGGGACTCCGACTCCTAAATGCTCTGCCAACCTCAACCCTCATCTTCCATTTGACTCTAAATCAGCTACTCCACCTCCTGCCTTCACCTGAGAAGGGGCCTTTTCCTTAAAGGGCAGGTTTCAGAATCTTTGCATATCACTTTGATTCACATTCATTTGGCTGGAACTTTGTCATGTGACCACATCTTGGCTGAAAGGGTGACTGGAAATGTAGTCTTTGAACTGAAAGTTATGTGTCCGTGGTAAAACTGAGTGGGTCTCTTATTTTTCATGCTCAATTTGCTAATGGTCCTTTGGCATTTCACCTGGCTTTCAGGATTCTTATTATTTTAGGGACGAAACTTACTTCCAGACACACTTTATGTGCTTTGGTAAGAGTTCAGGGTGCTTCCCGTCTATTTATTTGTCAATCACAAACAGCAAGCACCTTACACTAATGATATTATTTGCTCATGCTTTCCAGTTCCTCCCTGATGGATACCTCTGACATTAGGCTAAAATTTTTGTTTATTTTGGCTTGTGATAATACTTATCATAGTACTCAAGTCTCACTAAATTTTGACTCTAAAATGCGCTTTAGTGTCTTTAGTTATTGGATTTGTTGTGTGTGTGTCCGTGTGTGTGAATAAAAGTTTTGTTTTCTTGGTGAGTGGGGGATGGCCTTGGTTGGGCTGAGGGGTAAGCTTGGTAAACTGAAAGAACAACTAGAAAATCTGGACAAGATTTTTAAAATATTTGGAGACATCTCAGAGAAAAACAGCCAGTGGAGGGGCTTCCCTGGTGGCGCACTGGTTAAGAATCTGCCTGCCAATGCAGGGGACACAGGTTCAAGCTCTGGTCTGGGAAGATACCACATGCAGTGGAGCAACTAAGCCCATGAGCCATAACTATTGAGCCTGCGTGCCACAACTACTGAAGCCCGCGTGTGCCTAGAGCACATGATCCACAACAAGAGAAGCCACCACAATGAGAATCCCGCACACTACAATGAAGAATAGCCCCCGCTCACTGCAACTAGAGAAAGCCCACGCAGCAACAAAGACCCAATGCAGCCTAAAAGAAATAAATAAAATAAAATATTTAAAAAAAATTTTTTTTAAAAGAAAACAGCCAGTGGAAAATATTGGGGCTATATTCTAAGAGAAGAACAAAGATGAGAGGTCAGGCATTTGGGTTCACTTTGCTCCTAAGGGCTTCTATGAATTCTGCAAAGAACCTGAGCAGAGTATTCCTCAGATGCACAGGTGTGTTCCCTTCATAATAATTCATCAAGCTATAAAATTAGAATTTGTATAATTTCAATGTGCGATATACTTTAAAAAATTTAAAAGGAAGCATGTTTGAAATAAAACAAAGAAATTATATAGAAAATAATATACAAACACCTACATGCCCAAGATGAAAAGGATTCTATCATTTAAAAAATTTTATTTTCTATATTTGTAATAAATGTTTATAGTAAATGTTTTGGATATAGCCAGAGTTCTATCCCCACCTGTGTTTCCCCCATCCTTAGAGGAAATACCATACTGAATTTGGTACACCATTCTTAATGCATGGATTTGTACTTTTTCTATACATATAGTAAACATAAAGAATCTAGTCTAATACTTTGGGTTTTAAATTTCGTATGGAATATCACTATCTTTTGCTATTTGGGCTTATCACTCCATATTGTTTTTGAGATTTATCCATGTTGAAATGCACAGATCAAATTTATTCATTTAGACACCTATATATAACTTTAGTGTATGGATAAGCAAATTTATATTATTCATTCCCCTACACATTTGCTATTAAAAACATTGCTGCAGCAAACATCACTGTACATGTCTCTTTGTTCTCATGTTTGAGAGCTCCCCTTTAGGTGACATCTAGAAAGGAAAAGACAGGGTCCTAGGGCATACATATCTTCAACCTGAACACATATTGTCAGATTGCTCTCCAGAAGGGTGTCATAATGAAACTCCCAAGAGCAACGTGGAAGACCTCCTGTTTCCCCACATTCTTGCCAGTACTTGGTATTTTCAGGCTAGTTATTACTTTATGTTTGGGGGGAGTTTAAAATGCTATCTCAATGTTGTTTTACTTTATCTGCTCCTGACTACTGGTCAGGTTGATCACATTTTCCTTATGTTCACTGGCCATTATTTTTTTCTCTTTGTGAATTGCATGCTAAAAATGAACCATTTTTTTCTATTGGGTTCATTGCACTTTTCTTACTGATTTTTAGAAGATCTTAAAATGTATTCTGTGGGAAGAAGTGAGACAGTGGCATTGACATATACACACTACCAAATGTAAAATAGATAGCAAGTGGGAAACGCTGCATAGTACAGAGAGATCAGCTCGGTGCTTTGTGACCACCTAGAGGGGTGGGATAGGGAGGGTGGGAGGGAGACGCAAGTGGGAGGGGATGTGGGGATATATGTATACATATAGTTGATTCACTTTGTTGTACAGCAGAAACTAACACAACATTGTAAAGCAATTATATTCCAATAAAGATGTTAACAATAAAGATATGTAAAAAGCAAATAAAAATAAACATTATATTTGTTTTCCAAAAAAATAAAATAAAATGTATTCTGAAACTTTATTCTTTGCCTGATAAATGAGTTGCCAATATCTTCTCCCAATATATGACACATCTTTTTGTCACAATGAAGCTTTTATTATTATTAAAAGTTTTTATTTGTTACTAATGACAATGTAGTTCAAATTTGTCATTCTTAAATTTTTGTTTGTGTTTTTTTCTATCTTAATTAAGAAACAACTACTTATTCCAGTGACATTACTTTTTATTCTAATAATTTAAAAGTTTTATTTTTCAAATTTGAGTCTTCAATCCATCTGGAGTTGTTTATGTATAATATGAGGCATGTATGTAACTTAGTATCATATATAGAACATCACAGTAGTAGCAGAAGTTCCATCCTTTCCCCAGCTAACTGAAATGTCATCTCTGTTACAGGCCTATCTCAAATATGTACGTGTGTCTTTTTAGAATGTGCACTGTGTTCGTCCCTGAATGAAGGTCTTAGTGTCCATCTGGTATCATTTCTCACCAGCTTTATGGAATTCCTTTAATGTTTCATGTAGTGAAGCTGAAGCTGTGCCACTGCCACATTCTTTCAGCTCTTTTTTATACTAAAATGTCTTTATTTGCCTTTTTCTTAAAGGATATTTTCACTGGATATAGAATTCTAGGTTGATAGATATTTTGTTTTATGTTTTTGTTTTTCCTTTCAGCACTTTAAAATGTTGTTCTTTTATCTTCTCTACATTACTTCTGTTGAGATGGTAGCAGGTGTTTTTTTTAAGATTATTTTCCCCTTAATTTTCCCTCTGGCTGCTTTTAAGATATTCTATTAATCTTTGCTTTTCAGCCACTTGATTATGATGTGCCTAGGTGTGGTTTTCTTTGTGTTTATTCTGCTAGAAATTTTAAAGACTTTCGGAAATGTGAGTTTAAAATTTTCATTGAATTTGGAAAATTTTTCTTTATTATTTCTTTTTTAAAAATAGATTTATTTATTTATTTATTTTTGGCTGCGTTGGGTCTTCATTGCTCTTCGCAGGCTTTCTCTAGTTGCAGTGAGCGGGGGCTACTCTTTGTTGCAGTGTGCCGGCTTCTCATTGCGGTGGCTTCTCTTGTTGTGGAGCTTGGGCTCTAGGTGCATGGGCTTCAGCAGTTGTGGCTCATGGGCTCTAGAGTGCAGGCTCAGTAGTTGTGGCACACAGGCTTAGCTGCTCCGCAGCATGTGGGATCTTCCCGGACCAGGGCTCACACCTGTGTGCCCTGCATTGGCAGGTGGATTCTTGACCACTGTGCCACCATTATTATTTATTCAAATGTTATTTTTTCCACTCCACTCTCTCCTTTTTTTTCCTGTGTCTCTAATGGTACATATATTTTCTTCTTGTCCCATAGGTCACTAAGGCCTTATTTATTATTTTCACTTTTTTCCCTCTGTATGTCTAAATTTGAATAATTTCTATTGACCTATTTTCAGATTTTCTTCTAATATTTTTCTTCTAATATTTTCTTCTGTAGTTCTCAAGCTACTTTTAAGCCCATCTAACAATTTTTTAACATTGTAGAGACTATTATTTTAGTTTTAGAATTTCTGTGTGGCTCTTTTCTGTAGTTTTTGCTTTTCTGCTGAGCCTGCCTGCCCACCCTCTCATTATGGCCAGTTTTTCCTTTAAGTCCTTGAACATACATTTTCCGACTTCTTGATATGTCTAACAAATTTTTATTATATGGTCAATTTTATGGATGCTCCATTGTGAGAGTTTGGCTTATATTGTCTCTCTTTAAGGAATGTAGAATTTTACGGTGGATCAGCTTGATTCTACTGAAGCTTGATTTTAGACATTTTAGGAAGAGTCTAGATAGCCCTTCCTGTGGGGCCAGAGCAGCTCTGCTAAAGGTAAAGTATTTTTGAAGCTTCAATTGAATGCCTGGGTTGTTCATGAGGTCTCTCCACTCTGGCTTGTCAGAACTCCAATGTTTTAATGTGTCACTCTTAGAATCCCTGACCTCTTCACTGTCTCCTAGAAACTGTTCTCTGCAGGCATCCTCGAGTCTTGCTTTGTGCATTCACAGCTTACTATTCAGCTTAAGAGTCCAGAGGACCCTTATAGAGATTTTGGGGGTTCTTCCTCTGCACAACTCTATCCTCCTGGTACCCTACTCCCATAAATTCCAGCTCCATCAGCAGCCCCAAACTCCATATTGCATTTTCCATCCAGGCCTGTCATTGCTGTCTAATAGGTTCCTACTTCCTGTTTGAATGGAAAGTGTCCTAGTCTGGAAAGTGCCCTCAGGCAGAGAGCTGGGTGAATGTGGGCCTCCTCGCATCCCTTCACTAGAGGATCAGAGCCCAGTGCTGCTTATTATACAATGTCTGGGAACAGCTTCTTCATATATTTTGATTTATATGTATTTACAGTGGGAAGATGATTGTGATCCTCATTACTCTATTACTTCCAGGATCAAAGGTATCTATTTATGAATTTTTACATCTATTATATCTAAATTCCTGTCCCTTCTTTTATTCTCAGCATTATAATTTGTGCTACCTCACCTTTTTTCTTCAGCAATTTAAGTAGAGCCTGCCCTTCAGACTCAGACTGAGCTACACCATTGGCTCTCCTGGTCTCCAGCTGAAGATCCTGGGACATCTCAGTCTTAATAGCCCCATGAGACAATTCCTTAAAATAAATCTATCTATCTATCTATCTACCTACCTACCTACCTATCTATCATGGTTTGTCTTTTCATTCTCTTAACCATGTCTTAGAGCAGAAGTGTTTTAACTGCTTCTGCTCTAACCATGTCTTAGAGCAGAAGCAGTTAAAAGCTCATCTCTAAACCAAAGTTCACAGATTTTTCTTCCATGTTTTCTTCTAGAAGCTTTATTGCTTTGCATTTTACATTTATCTCTATGACCCACTTGAGTTACCTTTTGAGGAAGGTGTAAGGTCTTACCCAGGTTTTTACTGTGCATGTCAATATCCAGTTGTTGACATACAGCACCATTTGTTGAGAAGACTATGCTTTCTCCACTGAATTGCCTTTTCTCCTTGGTCAAAGATCCATTGGATATATTTGTGTGGATCTCTTTCTGGGCTCTCTATTTTGGTTCATTAGCCTGTTTTCTCTATTCTTTTATCAGGACCACATTACCTTGATTACTGTAGCTTTATAGTAAATCTCGAAATCAGGTATTGTGGGTCCTCCACCTGTGTTCTTTTTCATCAGCACTTTACTTCCTTTTTTTCCTCTCACCCTCCTGCTCTATTCTTCCCCTTACCACATCCCAATTAGCATCGGAATCTTCGCCTTATGTTCTACTTATGGAAGATTACTGTTATGGACTGAATGTGGTCCCCCCAAAAGTCATATATTGAAGCCCTAACCCCAGTGCATCTGTATTTGGAGATAAGGCCTCTAAGGAAGTAATTAAGTTTAAATGAGGCCATAAGGGTAGAACCCTGATCCAACAGGATTAGTGTCCTTATGAGAAGAGACACCAGAGCCTTCTCTCTCTCTCCCTCTCTCTCTCTCTCCATGCATGCACCAATAAAAGTCCATGTGAGGACATAGCAAGAAGGCAGCCATCTATAAGCCAGGAAGAAAGGTCTTAAAAGAAACAAAACCTGACAGCTTTTTAACCTTGGAGTTTCAGCCTCCAGAACTGTGAGAAAAGATATTTCTGTTGTTTAAACCACCCAGTCTGCTATTTTTTTATGGCAGCCTGAACAGACTAATACAACCAGAATAAGACAAAGTACAACTTTTATAAATATCAAGTAGCTGGATTCTGTTCCCTTAATCCAATCTGGTAATTCTTGTCTTTTAACTGATGAGGTTAATTCATTTAAAGTTATTCTATCCCTGACAGTTTTCATTTCTATCACTTTATTTTATGCTTTCTATAGCACATATTTTTCTTTTTTTCCTCTTTTCAAAACAAGTATTAGACTGATATATTTTCCTTAATTCATTCTTTCCTTTCATTGGTTAGGAAATTATACACTTAATCTTTATGATGTTATGGTTTATGGGTTGATTTTTTTTTTTTTTTTTTTTTTTTTTTTCCGGTACGCAGGCCTCTCAGTGCTGCGGCCCCTCCCGTTGCGGAGCACAGGCTCCGGACGCGCAGGCTCAGCTGCCATGGCTCACGGGCCCAGCCACTCCGCGGCATGTGGGATCCTCCCGGACCGGGGCACGAACCCATATCCCCTGCATTGGCAGGCGGACTCTCAACCACTGCGCCACTAGGGAAGCCCTATGGGTTGATTTTTTAAATGCATGCCTTCTGAACAAAGTTTAAAGTGGATCAAGAATTTTACCACATTTCCAAATATTACAAGGACTTTAGAAACTTTAACTCTGATGACCCCCCTTCTCTTACATGTCATTTTCTCAGAATTTTATTTTGACTTTGTTCTTATGAATCTCACATTGTTCATAATTGTTTTCATTTTTATACTCTTAACATGTGTTTAGGTTTACCCTATGTGTGCCAATTATTTTGCCCACTATTCCTTTTGGAAACCTCTCTTCCTTCTGGGTCCAATTTTCTTTTTTCTGAGGTAAATACTTGAATAAGTGCTTTAGCAAGGGTATGTGGGTGGTAAAGTCTCTATGTCATTTTGTTTAAAATTGCCTTTATTATGCTTTCACTCTTGATTGATAGTTTGTTTGATTTATAATTCTAGGTTGACAGCTATTTTTTTCAGCAATATGAAGATATTAGCCAATTGTACTCTGGCTCTATTGTTACCACGAGGGGGTCTATTGTCAGTAGTTTTTTCTTTATTTATCTTACTTAAAACTTTTTATTCTGGGACCTAAGTATTCATGCTTTTCATCAATTTTATAAAATTCTCAGCCATCCTCTTGTTACTATTTGACTCTTCATTATTCTTTTTCTTTTCCCTCTTGAACTTTTAGTAGACATATATTAGACCTTCTCATTCTCTCTTCATGTCACTGAATCTCACTTTCATATTTTTAATTTATCTTCCTCAATTGAGTTTTACTTAGTTTCCTTAGATCTATCTTCTAGTTCAATATTTTTGCTTCAGCTGTTTCTAATATGCTCCATAAGTCATTTGGTTATTGCTTAATTTTTAAAGTTCCATTTGATTTATTTTAATCTTCTTGATATTTGTTTCTTGTGCATTTCTTAGTTTTGATTCTTTTCATTACCTTTTAACTATTTGAACCCAATAATTTTATATTTTCCAGACTATGCTGTAACGTGAAAATATTGATCTTCTAACGCTGCTACCTGTTCCATCTTTAGTTTCTTACCCATCTTGGATTGTTGACTTGTGAAAGTTGAACTTGAGAGGCACTTCATCGGTGGGAGTCATGGAGCATGTATGCTTTGGAGTGGTGGGGTCTTTGTGTCTGACAAGTGCCCCAGAATTATCATTGGTACAGGGGCACATTGGCGTTCCTTTCTCATTGTGAGGATTCCTAAACCGTGAGGACCTTGAGGGTAATGTAAACTCAAACCCCACATCTATGCCTGCAGCTGACCCAAAATATAAATTGCCCAGGAACTCAGGCAGAGACAGATAAACTTTCCTGTTGCCTTCCTGTGTCACTGCACACAGCATTTTCAGTTTTGTATTTTACTCAGGAACAGCCCTTTAAAGTTTCTAGTTCTCTCTTCATGGGCTTAATGATTTATTCTGCTACCCTGAGGATCTTAAAATAAAAGCTCTTAGGGCACTTGAATCAGCAAAGTCTTATTTCCCCCACACTCACTTCCACTTGGGGTTAACTGCCAAGGAAAGCCTCATCTATGCCTCATGGGATTGTGCTCTGCTTTTCAGATTACATGCCACCTGAGAATTGTTCTTACTTTTCCTGTTATCTCAACTACACATTTTGAATAATGTTATACTTTGTGTACTTGGGGGAAGGGGTCCAGGTAAATGAATTCACATTATTTAGGGAATAAGAAGCCTTGAATTTGCTTCTTTAAATGTCTCAGATTTTGAAGTTTGATGAAAATTATATGCCAGATCTGAAGTTACTTTATTATTTTGTCCACCTAAATGACACTCAAGGAAAAGTAACATACATTTAGTTACTTATTATTCTGCTGTGCTGTAATGATCACAGAGTCAGGGCTTGATGATTCCCTAGAGTCTATTTTGTAGGAAGTATTTTCCTATATTCAGTAACCCTGTTAGTAGCTTGAATCACTGCCCAAACACTCATGTTTCATTGAAAACTCAAGTTTTCATGCATATAAAGAAACTACATCCCACTTGAGGGCTCAAATTAACATGTGGAATACATTAATTAAGTATTCATGTTCATTAACTGTATCATACATTAATTTGAATTTGTGCTTTTTATCCTGAGAATGTGAAACAAGATGGGGTTTCACAGCTGTTTAAATCTCCTTTAAAGAAGCAGAATTGTATTAATGAAACAAAAAGGAATATATTGGCAAGAAGAGACTCACCCTGAGTTGATAACACATGGATCAAATGCCTTTCTTTGTTAGTTTATGAGCATCTTTAAGGCAGGCAAAGTGATGTACAAATTATCTTAGAATCTCTGAAGTAGAGCATCAAGCTTGCCACATGATAGGTGGTAGATAGCTGTGGAAAGAAGAGAGGAGAGAGAGTGTGAGAATGGCAGGAAAGGAGGAAAAGATGTGAGGAAGAAAAGAAGAAAGGGAGGAAGGGAGGGAGGAAGGAGGCAGCTTTTGCCCATCACTATGATACCTATAAAGAAAGAGGAAACCTAACCTACTTCTAGAACCTGGATGTCTGGGGCATAAATGCAGATGTCCTTAAGTATTACTACAAATGTTTCAGTTCAGTGAAATCTTACATATTCCATCAACATGATTAAAGATTTTAGCTCCTTGCAGCAAAGGTTACATAAGAATCTCTTAAGCTACATGCCTGAACTGGAATTTGTGTTTTCAGTGGCGTATGGCACTTGAAAGTCTCTGTGAAGTTGAGGAGCATGCAGCCCATGTCAGCAAATCTTATCACTCTGAAGAGTCAAATATTTCTGAACTGCACCCATGTTTTGAGAGGACTGTTTCTTCCTTTCTTAATGACCTAAACTTCATTTTTATCCTGACCCATTTCTTATAAACTCCCATATCTTTTCTTTCAGCAAAAACTAAATTTCACAGACAGGATAGGATGGTAGAAAGCTCTTGTATTCTTCCTGCTCTTGTAGAGACCTCATCAACTCTGTAAATGTTTCTCTTCAAGGGGAGGAGGTATTGTGACTGAACTATACCTTCAATAAGCCTCTTTCCAGCTCAGGGGGGAAATTTCCGTGGCTTGGTCAGGGCAGTTTAGCCACACCCAGATGAAATAATGAATGTGAAAGCACTTTGAAAGTCAAGTATCTTGTCAAGCTGTATTAACGTGGTGAGTGTTATACTCTGCACTAGCATATGGGGTGAGGATGGCCAGCCATGGGTAGACACACAGCCAAAAGCTAGTGCAGCACAAAAAGGTAGTATCCATTCTGCTCCAATTGCTCCCTCCCTTCGTCCAGGCTGCCACAGAAAAATATCATAGATTGCATGGCTTATAAACAACAGAAATTTATTTCTCACAGTTCTGGTGGCTGGAAGTCTCAGATCAAGGCTCCAGCAGTTTTGGAGCCTGGTGAGAAATCACTTCCTGGTTCATAGATGGCTATCTTCTTGCTGTGTCCTCACATGATAAAAGGGGGCAGGGAGCTCTCTAGGGTCTCTTTTATAAGGTAACTAATACCATTCGTGAGGGTTCTACCCTCATGACCTAATCACCCCAAAGTGCCCATTTCCAAATACCATCACATTGGGGATTGGATTTCAACATATGAATTTGGGGGAGACACAGACAATCTCTAGCCCTCCCAAATGTGCAAATCACTGCCCAAGAGTTTCAATATGGGGGAACTACCAACAGCAGAAAAGAAGAGGAATGTACCGTGTTCTGAGAGGAACCTCAAACAAGGAAAGACTGGTGCCATAGACCTGAGTGGACTTGGTTCTCCATTTCTTATGTTCCCTCTGGAGGAGAGGGTGGGAGGAGTAGGGTCCCCTGGTCATAGGATTCTGGTTGCTGTTGATGTCACTTCCTGCCTTGGCAAATTTGACTGGGAGAATGAGTGTATAAAAGAACATGCTCTCTATCTCCCTCCTCCCATCATTACTCTTTCTTTCCTCATTTGCCCTACTCATCTTTCCTTTAAATATATTTTAAAAAATAATCTTTAATACAATTGTATTGGCTCCCCATCGAGGTAACAGTGTTTCTTCAAGTGTGATCCATAAACTTCTGGTGATTCCAGGGAATGTAGAGACAATTTGACAGTTTCAGAAGCTACAGCATTGATAATAAAATGATGATAATATCACAGCATAAAACATTTAAGAGCTTTTATAGTTGATAGCATACATTTTGCTTCATATTTGGCTAAAACCACTGATGTATAGAATTTGAATAATTTCTCAGCATAAGTGGAGCATATATGAAGAAGAAATGATCAACATATTTTTATTATGTTAATATTGAAAAGTCAAGGTCTAGAAAGATAACATTTTAAAATAGCAAAGAGTTAAATATTAAAAAAAAAACAGTTACACACAATTCATGAGATAGGTGTAAGGGATCAGTACTAAAGGACACCATTTATATATGCTGCTGTGAACATTAAAGGAGACTAAAGTACTTGAGCATTAGAACCCTACTGTTTGCAAAGAGAACAGTTGGCAGAATACTTCCTGATCTTGATCTAATATTGAAGTAAATGAGGAAAACTGAATACTACTATGTTCTAGCCAATAAGCATATATCTTTTTGGTTCATAAGCAAATACATAGGCATCTTGTATCAAAACCTTGCTTTTTTCCATTAAAGTATGAGGAAGCCAAGGGGAAATTTGTCATAAGAGTTTTTGAAATGAGGAAAGTGAAAACAATCATTTCTCTATGACACTAATGACGTCAATAAACACCATTTCAATGATTTCAAGGGTTTTTTCAAGCGGGATATCTCAAAATACAGTCAATATCTTGAATAGCTGAAATTCATTACTTGTGAGCTGAAATAGCATAATTTTTAAGGCTAAGTAAATGATATCAGGATTTCTGAAACAGATCAAATTGAGCTAAATGTTTGACTCTCTACTGATACTTTTTTTTTTCAAGATAGGGCTGGTGTTGACTATATTATTATAATTGTATTATATATTATACATAAATATATAATATATACAAATTATATATATAATACATCATATTTATATTATGGTAGACTGTTAGGGTCTTGATGATAACGTGACATTTTAGTTAAGACTTGAAGGAAGTGCAAGAGAAGAGCAAGCCATTTGGATGTCTGGGGAAGAAAACTACACTCAGAGGGAAAAGTAAGTGCAAAATTTCTGAAGCAGAAACATGCTTGGTGTCCTCAGGGGATATCAAGGAGGTCACTATAGATGAAGTACAGTGAGGAAGGGAGAGAGTAAGAGTGATAAAATCAGAGGTAGCAAAAGATTGGGATAAAGTGAGGACTTTGGATTTTACTCTGAGATGAGAAGTTATTGGAGAATTTTGAGCAGAGAAGTGTTTATCTCCTTTTTAATGAGTTCACTCTGACTGCTGTGTTGGGAATAGACTGAGGGAGGCAAAAGCAGAAGAAGGGAAATCAATTAGGAGGCTATTTCAGTAACTGAGGCAAGAGAAGACAGTGGCTTATACCAGAGCAGAAGCAGTTGAGGTGGTAGGAAATGGCTGGATTCTGGGCATATTTCCAGTCACTTATTCAATAAATGCTTATGGAACATTTACATACCTGGTGCTATCTTGAGAACTGGAAATGCCATGCTGAGCCAAACAAACAAACAAAAACAAAAAAACAAACACAAACCACCATGGTTTCTATTCTCTTGAGTTATGGTCTATTTGGTGATGGGAGGTTGGGAGTAAAAACAGTAAAAACAGCAAGAATACATACTATGAAACAAGTAAACCTGTATAATGCAAAAGAGTATCTGGGTGGGTGGATGGACTTTGCTACTTTGAATTGTGTGTCCAGAAAAGGCCACTGAGGAAGCAGTGACCTATCCACTTGGACCTGAGTGAGGAGAAGGAGGCAATCAAGTGAAGATCTGGTGGATGATGATCCAGGTAAAATGAACTACTAGTTCACAATCAGAGCACTTGCTCAACCAACAGACATAAATTTGGTAGTGTGGCTGGAGCATAGTGTAAGAACGGGAAAATGATAGGAAGTGAGATTAGGGAGGAAAATTATGTAGAAACCTGAGGGCCATAAAAAGGAATCTGGATTTTATTCTAAGTATTTTAGAAAGCCATTGGAAGCCTTTAAGTAAGAAAACGGCATGATCCACTTTACAGTTTTAGAAGATCCCTCTGGCAACTTTGCAGAGGATGGATTCTGTTGGAGACATACAAATGCAGAGCTCAAGTAAGCAGTCGGAAGCATGAGTCTGAGGCTTAGGAGAGAGGTCAGGTTTGAAGGTACAAGTTGAGGAGTAATCAGTGTACGGATGACATTGAAAGGGAAGGATATAAATGAAATGACTTCAAAGTGAGTGTGGGCGGTGAAGAGTCAGGACCCCGAGGGCTGCCCGGTCTCTTTCAGTGACCACTCATTCATCTGCTTCCTGTCACAGCAAGACTCTCCAGGGCTTCCCTGGTGGCGCAGTTGTTGAGAGTCCGCCTGCCGATGCAGGGGACACGGATTCGTGCCCTGGTCCGGGAAGATCCCACGTGCCGCGGAGCGGCTGGGCCCGTGAGCCATGGCCGCTGAGCCTGCGCGTCCGGAGCCTGTGCTCTGCAACGGGAGAGGCCACAACAGCGAGAGGCCCGTGTACCGCAAAAAAAAAAAAAAAAAAAAAAATAGGGCTTCCCTGCTGGCGCAGTGGTTGGGAGTCCGCCTGCCGATGCAGGGGACACGGGTTCGGGCCCCGGACTGGGACGATCCCACATGCCGCGGAGCGGCTGGGCCCGTGAGCCATGGCCGCTGAGCCTGCGCGTCCGGAGCCTGTGCTCCGCAACGGGAGAGGCCACGACAGTGAGAGGCCCGCGTACCGCAGAAAGTTCTTACCTCCCACCCCCTCCTCAGACCACTGCGATCGGACATCTCTCCCCACTGCTTTACTGAATCTGCCCCTGTGATGATCACCTTTCCCTCCCTGAAACACACAGCAAATGGGTTTTAGTGAATGAAGATCAAGCAGGAGAATCGGGGAGAATGAGAGCATTAGAGTGACAGGACGCCAACAGAGAAAGAGCAATGCCTCCAAAAACGGAGGAGTGACAAATTAAAGTGTTGAGGAGGGTCTCCACCATATTTGAGAGAAAATTCCTACCAGAAGCATTGTGGCTTGGGTCTGACCTCTCAAATTTCAACTGTTTGCCTGTGTTTCTGATCACCATCTGCTCCCCAATTTCCCAAGGCCAAGCTTTACTACCCATCTCTGTGACTCCAAGTTGGGCCTCCCAGGGCTGTGCCAGCCTGGCATGCCACCTGCTATCTGTTATCAGGCCTCTCAGACTCTACATTATTCTGCCTGCTAGACTGAACCTCTCTCTCACACCTACTGATACATGTCCCTTTCCTACCATCTCTTCTGTGCCTCTAGTCCTAATTCCTGATTTTGGTAGTCTGTGCATCTTGCAACAATTAATGAGGTCCCGATCAGCCATGTCTCTCAACGTGACATTTCCTATAACTATTCCAACTTAGTATCCTTTTACAGTATTCTTTAGGGTCTGGAAGATAGCTTTCGTGTGCTGAGTTTTAATTCCCTAACTTACTACGCCGTAAGAATCTGCAAACCTTAAAAGGTCTCTGGGCTCAGTTTAATACATACGCTGTGATTAAGCTTGACTCCCAGTGAAGGCTGCCCCTTTACAAAGCATGTACTCTCATATGTTTATCAAAATTAATAGAAACAGTGAGGGAAATGGTGACTGAAATGAGGAGCACTTAGTAATAAGGTCTTTTTAATATCTTGTAATGCGAAAGGCTGGACCGAAATCTGGTGGACAGTACGGGCTTTGCTGCAAATTATAACTCTTCTTTCTGCTGCTTGGTAAAGGAAGACACAAGAGTCCTGAGGGAGTTATCAGAAGTTGAAAAGCAAATGTCACACTAATCTTGAAAAATCAACTTACAATTTAATATATATTCATTGAATTACATAGCCTATTATTTATTTGAAGCTTGTTATGGGTTGAACTGTATCCCCTACAAATTCATATGTTGAAATCCTAACCCTCAGGATCTCAGAATGCGTAAACAGGTTTGTTGCAGTTGCAATTAGTTAAGATAAGGTCATGCTGGAGTAGGGTGGGCTCCTAATCCAATATGACTAGTGCCTTAAAGGAGAAATTTGGACACACACACAGGGAGGGTGTCATGTAAAGATGAAGGCGGAGATCTTCAAGCCAAGGAACACCAAAGATTGCCAGCAAACCACCTGAAGCCAGGAGAGAAGAATGGAAAAGATTCTCCTTCAGAGCCCTCAGAAGGAGCCAACCTTGCCAACACCTGGATCTCAGACTTCCAGCCACCAGAACTGACAGACACTAAGCTTCTGTTGTTGAAGGCACCCAGTTGGAGGTACTTTGTTACGGCAACCCCAGCAAACTAATACAAAGCTTGAGCAGACATCAATTAGATTTTCTACAATATTTTGGTCACATTTTCCATCTTGCATTAATAAAAGTGCAGCACAGTTTGTCCGCACTCCAGAATTTTGCTAGCACAAACACTCACCTCATCACAATCACCACAGGGAGGAAGAAAAAACAAGCCAAGCCAAGGTGTGTGTGCAAACACATGCTTGCTCTTCTGCAGAAACTGAAGGCATGCTTCTTAATTTAGGCATATTTCCAAAGAGGCTAAAGAAAGGAAATCACATTTAAAACAAACATTTACCCCTGTTGCTAAGTAAATGCCTCACAACATTACTATAGTATCAGACATGAAAATTAAGCCAGAATTATGCAGCTGGGTCTAATGCTGTCTATTCAGGCGCTAGTGACTGACAAAGAGAAATAGTTGCATTTTGTGTGATAATTGGTTGGGGATGTGCAGCATGCATTTAAAAACCGTGTCAGGACACTTCTGCATATCAGAAAACAATCTCATTAACACATTTCATGAGACGCTTGTGTAGTCAAGGAATTTTAATAATTCCCGAGGCCTTGGACAAGGAATACAATTCAAACCATTTCAGTAATAGAAAAAAAAATCGATAATCTTTATACTGCCATTGGTAATGTCAAACTCATAATTCCACCTTTATTAATATTTCATCATTTTATCAGAATAATTACTACTTTGTAGTATAAGTAAAATTATGTGCTTATGGAAACATGGACATGAGCAGCCTATTTCTTCCATTCAGCTGACACGGTACAATCTATTGAAATCGGGACTAGGATGACGTATGCAAGAAAAATGCTGACATCTTATTTGTTGTTTTCAAATTTATACAAAACCCAAAGGGAAAAAACCAGCCCGAACTACAGGTAACCTCCCCAAGCTTGATCTGGTGGTTTGACTTCATGAAACTTGCAGTGAGCGAGATATTAGGCTTCGCACAGCTGACCAAGGACTTAGGAAATCACTGCTTCTATTCTGATGCCACATTCTTGATCTGCCCCACTCCCATCCCGCCTAGACACACAGGGCTCAAGACTCCTTCTGAGCAATTCAGACAGGATGGATCAGCACATGGAATCCACCTAGCAGACCCTAACCAGCCTGGTTTCCAAAGCCTGTCTCTTAGAACTAAGGTAAGGGTGAGTCATGGGGCCCATGTTCACCACCCAACCTGTCTGGGAGCATTGCTCTGTCATTTTCACAGCTAGACCTACAGGCAACATGTGCTTTGTTATGATAGGGCAAGGAGTGCTCAACTTATCAGGGATCTGATTGGCAGAGCAGCCTTAGTACTTTATAATAGTTGTTAGAACTGTTTACAGAACACTGTTTTTTGCACCTCAGGGTAAATCATGTGGCATGAAGCCATGCCCCATCCCACGTGGAGCTGGGGGCCAGTGGGAAACTTCAGTTTTCCCAAGGAAGGGGGAGCCTCTCTCTTTACTCTAAGCACTACAAAGGAGGCACTAAATTTAAGTGGAAACAAGAGAGATGTAGAAGAGATCTGAAGAGCTTAGGCTCCTACAGGAAGAAGAATGGTTTGTCTTTCTAACAGAATTCAGAGTCTCCTTGGAGGGGTTTTAAACAATGACAAGGAAGATTTCTCTTTCACCCATTTTGGAATACCTATATTCCATGTACCTTGGAAGATGTAGAAGAAATATGTCAGACAAAATGGTGCCTCATGGTTTTAAAGGACTAGGACTCTGTTCTTTTCTGTTGCTATGAAATCCCTTGGAACTATAGGAAAGAAATTAGTTTTCCCAACTCTTAATCAATGAACACCTCACATTCCACCCACAAGTGCTCTTCTTTTAGGTGTCTTTGCTGCTAATCCTCTTTAATCTCCTCTTTCTTCTCTATGTTTGGTCTTCCAAAACTGGCTCTGCATTATACATTCAGAGAGTACTCCTGTGGAAAAAGAACTAAAATAAAAAATACAATGTGCTTTTTAGGAGCTTCCCTGGTGGCGCAGTGGTTGAGAATCTGCCTGCCATTGCAGGGGACGCGGGTTCATGCCCCGGTCCGGGAAGATCCCACATGCCGCGGAGCAACTGGGCCCGTGAGCAACAATTACTGAGCCTGCGCGTCTGGAGCCTGTGCTCCGCAACGAGAGGTCGCGACAGTGAGAGGCCCGCGCACCGTGATGAAGAGTGGTCCCCGCTTGCCACAACTAGAGAAAGCTCTCGCACAGAAACGAAGACCCAACACAGCCATAAATAAATAAATAAAATTAAAAAAAAAATACAACGTGCTTTCAAAAACGGTTTAACGCTTTGTGCCTTCAAGCTTAGTATACTCACATACAGAGAAAGATCTAAGAACCCACTCATTGCTATACTTTATCTTGGTTTGTTGGACTTGTCAATTAAAGGAAGTATTTTCATGTTCAGACATACCCAGGGAATAGTGAAGGAAAAAGAAATGTGAATTTAAATAAAGGCTCACTAAGAAGGAAACGTTAATGGATGGATGGAAAAATCAGCTTAGTATAGAAATAAATTTATGTTAATCTCAAGTCCAAATTCAGATGGGTGATACAATGCTCTAATGATCTGGAAGTTAAGCTTTGAAATGCCTGAACTCTCATGTTCCCAATAAGTTTCAGATTATTTCAGCTTGACTAAAAGTAGGGAGAAAGGGAAATGACATTTCTGCTCTCATTTTTCCCCTCTTTGTGAGTCTCAGTGATGAATAGTGGGTGAATGAGAGCAACTGGGGGTTTTGACCAATGGAAGAAAATTTGGAAACCTTGCTGCCATCTATATCCAGTTTTTAAATTATTTTATTCAATGGGCAAGATTTGGTGATGAGAGTTCAGAGAGACAACACTTTTCCATCCCAGCTGTGCCAGTAGCTCCCACGATCATAGTTTCCTTTATTTAAATGCAATTATTAAATCATTCTTTCATTGGTTCAACAAAACTTTACTGAGCACATGCTATGTGCTAGATATCATTCTAGATGCAGGGTTACAGCCATAAAATATCTGATAGAATTTCCTACCTTCAGTGAGATGGAGGAAGTGGACATTAGACAAGTAAGTGAAACTGTAGGGTATCTGATGGCTGAAAAGGCTATGGAGGAAAATAAAGCAAGGAAGGGCAATGGGGACTAGCGGGGATTGAGTTGAGTACTCAAGTTCAAAGTAGGGAAGGCAGGCAAGACTTGGTTGAGAAGAAAATATTTGAGCAAAGATCTGAAGAAGTGGGAGGACCAGATGTGGATATTTGTAGGAAGAGCATTCCAGGCAGAGAGGATAGCAAATACAAAAGCCAGAACATGCACCAGACAGAACATTTGTCAAAGCATGCCATATCCCTTTTCCTACCAAAGTAAATGTCACATAGAATGTAATTCTGCTCTAACAAAGGTAGCCAACAGCATGTGAATTCTGCATTCATAGTACAGTTTATTCTGATCAGTAAGATTATTACATGAATTTGATGAAGTGCCTTGGGACTTGGTCTATGTGTTACATCCATCTTATGTAGCTTTCTATTTGTTTTTGTCTTATACTGGTAATACATAAATACTAAATTATTGAAAAGACAGAAACAAAACAGACCTTTATACAGTGAAATGTGACAGTTCCCACATCCCACTTCCTCTGTTCTAGTCCCCATCCACCTACTGACCTCCTCATCCCAGAAGAAACTACTGTTAATAGTTTGATATATGTTCATATAGTAACTTCATGGTTAACCTTTTAAGAAACGATCAGACTGTTTTCCAAAGTGGCTGTGCCATTTTAAAATTCCACCAGCAGTGCCTGAGGTATCCATTTTTTCTACATTCTTACCAACACTTGTTATTATCTTTTTGATTATAGTCATCCTAGTGGGTGTCAAGTGTTATCTCATAATATGATTTGCATTTCCCTAAAGAAAATGATGTTAAGCACCCTTTCTTGTGTTTGTTAGACATTTGTATATATTCTTTGGGTAAATTTCTATTCAGATTCTTTACCTATTTTTAATCATTGTATTATTGAGTTGTGAGAGTTCTTTATATATTTTAGATATAAGTTCTTTGTTAGATACATGATTTAAAATATCTTCTCCCATTCAGTCTGTCCACTTTCTCTGTGGTGACCTTGAAGCACAAAAGTTTTAAATTTTGATGAAATCTAGTTTAACTATTTTCTCTTTCATTTTTGCTTTTGATATTATATATAAGAAGCCATTGCCAAAGCCAAGGTCATGAAAATTTACCTCCATGTTTTCCTCTAACAGTTTATAATTTTGACTTACACTTAGATTCTGATCCATTTTGAGTTAATTTTTATATATAGTGTAAGGTAGGGGTCCAACTTCATTCTTTTGCATGTGAATTTCCAGTTGTCCTAGCACCATTTGCTGAAAAGACTCTTCATTCTCCATTCAATTGTTTTGGCACCCTCTTCAAAAATCAATTCACTGTAAATGTGAGGATTTGTTTCTGGATTCTCTATGCTAGTCCATTGATCTATACATCTGTCCTTAAATCACTATGACATGGTCTTGCTTACATTTGCTTAGAAGTAAGTCTTGCAGTCAGGAAGTGTGAATCCTTCAACTTAGTTCCTTTCCAAGACAGTTTTGCAATTTTGGGTCCCTTGTATATTCATACAAATTTTAGGATCAGCTTGTCATTTTCTGCAAAGAAGCCAGCTGGGATTTTGATAGAGATTGTACTGAATATGTAGAGCAATGGGGAGAGTATTGCTATCTTAATAATACTGCCTTCTAATCCATGGACATAGGATGTCTTTTCACTTACTTACATCCTTTAAATTTGATTCCAACAATATGTTTTCAATGTACAAGTCTTGTACTTCTTTTGTTATAGTTATTCATAAGTATTATTCTTTTTTGATGTTATTGTAAATGAAGTTGTTTTCTTAATTTTAATTTTGAATTGCAAGTATACAGAAAAACAATTGATTTTGTATACTGATCTTGTATCCTGAAAAATTGCTGAAATTGTTTATTACCTCTAAGTATTTGGGGATTCTTTTATATTTTCTATCTACAAGATCATCTCAACTATAAATAAGTATAATGTTAGTTGTAGGGATTTTTGTAAATAGCATTTATCAGGATGAGGAAGTGACCTTCTATTCCTAGTTTGTTGAATGTTTTTAAATGAAGCGGTGTTGGATTTTGTCAAATGCCTTTTCTGCATCTATTGAGAAGACCACGTTGTTTTTGTCCTTTATTCTATTGATATAGTATATTATATTAATTGATTTCAGGTGTTAAACTGACCTTCTATTCCTGAGATAAATCCCACTTGGCCATGGTGTATATCCTTTTAATATGTTGGTAGATTCAGTTTGCTACTTTTGCACGTGTGGTGAATTTTGTGTTTATATTTATGAGAGATACTGGGCTGTAGAATCCTGGGTTTTTGGGGAGTTTTTTTGGTGATGTCTTTGGTTTTGACATCAGTGTAATACTGGATTCAGAGAATGATTTGGAAAGTGTTCCCTCCTCTTCCATTTTTTGGAAGAATTTGTGAATAATTACTAATAATTCTTTAAATATTTGGTAGAATTCATCAGTAAAGCTGTTTTGGCCTGGGTTTTTCCTTGTGAGGAGTTTTTTGATTACTCATTCAATCTCTTTTTTTATGATCTATTTAGATTGTCTATTTCTTCTTGATTATTTAGCTGGTTGTGTTTTTCCTGGGAATTCATCCATTACATTTAAGTTATCCAATTTATAGTATAGTATTTATAGTATTTTCATAGTATTCTTTTAGGACCCTTTTTATTTCTGTAAAGTTGGTAATAATATCATCTCATTTATTTCTGACTTTAGTAATTTGAGTTTTCTCCCTGCTGTTTTTTGGTCAATCTAGGTAAAGGTTTGTCAATTTTGTTGATCTTTTCAAAAAATCAAACTTTTATTTTGTTGATTTTCTCTATTTTGTAATTCTCTATTTCATAATTTCCACTCTACTCTTTATTTCCTTCACTCCACTTGTTTTAGGTTTAGTTTGTTCTTCTTTTTCCTTTGTCTTATGGTAGGTGTTTAGGTTATTGATTTGAGATATTTCTTATTTTTTAATATAGCTATTTACAGCTATAAATTCCCCTCTAAGTACTTTTTTTTAAATTTAATAAAATTTTTTTAAACATCTTTACTTAAGTATAACTGTTTTACAATAGTGTGTTAGTTTCTCCTTTACAACAAAGTGAATCAGTTATACATATACATATGTTCCCATATCTCTTCCCTCTTGCATCACCCTCCCTCCCACCCTCCCTATCCCACCCCTCTAGGTGGTCACAAAGCACAGAGGTGAACTTCCTGTGCTATGCAGCAGCTTCCCACTAGCTATCTAATTTACATTTGGTAGTGTGTATATGTCCCTGCCACTCTCTCACATCGTCACAGCTTACCCTTCCCCCTCCCCATATCCTCAATGCTCTAGTAGGTCTGTGTTTTATTCCAGTCCTACCACTAATCTCTTCATGACATTTTTTTTTCTTAGATTCCATATATATGTGTTAGCATACGGTATTTGTTTTTCTCCTTCTGACTTACTTAACTCTGTATGATAGACTCCAGGTCTATCTACCTCATTACAAATAACTCAGTTTCATTTCTTTTTATGGCTGAGTAATATTCCATTGTATATATGTGCCACATCTTCTTTATCCATCCATCTGTTGATGGACACTTAGGTTGCTTCCATGTTCTGGCTATCGTAAATAGAGCTGCAATAAACATTTTGGTACATGACTCTTTTTGAATTATGGTTTTCTCAGGGTACATGCCAGTAGTGGGATTGCAGGGTCATATGGTAGTTCTATTTGTAGTTTTTTAAGGAACCTCCATACTGTTCTCCATAGTGGCTGTATCAATTTACATTCCCACCAGCAGTGCAAGAGGGTTCCCTTTTCTCCACACCCTCTCCAGCATTTATTGTTTCTAGAGTTTTTGATGATGGCCATTCTGACCAGTGTGAGATGATATCTCATTGTAGTTTTGATTTGCATTTCTCTAATGATTAATGATGTTGAGCATTCTTTCATGTGTTTGTTGGCAATCTGTATATCTTCTCTGGAGAAATGTCTATTTAGTTCTGCCCATTTTTGGATTGGGTTGTTTGTTTTTTTGTTATTGAGCTGCATGAGTTGCTTATAAATTTTGGATATTAATCCTTTGTCAGTTGCTTCATTTGAAAATATTTTCTCCCATTCTGAGGGTTGTCTTTTGGTCTTGTTTATGGTATCCTTTGCTGTGCAAAAGCTTTTAAGTTTCATTAGGTCCCATTTGTTTATTTTTCTTTTTATTTCCATTTCTCTAGGAAATGGGTCAAAAAGGATCTTGCTGTGATTTATGTCATAGAGTGTTCTGCCTATGTTTTCCTCTAAGAGTTTGAGAGTGTCTGGCCTTACATTTAGGTCTTTAACCCATTTTGAGTTTATTTTTGTGTGTGGTGTTAGGGAGTGTTCTAATTTCATACTTCTACAGGTAGCTGTCCAGTTTTCCCAGCACCACTTATTGAAGAGGCTGTCTTTTCTCCACTGTATATCCTTCCCTCCTTTATCAAAAATAAGGTGACCATATGTGTGTGGGTTTATCTCTGGGCTTTCTATCATATTCCATTGATCTATATTTCTGTTTTTGTGCCAGTACCATACTGTCTTGATTACTGTGGCCTTGTAGTATAGTCTGAAGTCAGGGAGCCTGATTCCTCCAGCTCCATTTTTCGTTCTCAAGATTGCTTTGGCTATTCGGGGTCTTTTGTGTTTCCATACAAATTGTGAAATTCTTTGTTCTAGTTCTGTAAAAATTGCCAGTGGTAATTTGATAGGGATTGCATTGAATCTGTAGATTGCTTAGGGTAATAGAGTCATTTTCACTATGTTGATTCTTCCAATCCATGAACATGGTATATTTCTCCACCTATTTGTATCATCTTTAATTTCTTTCATCAGTGTCTTATAGTTTTCTGCATACAAGTCTTTTGTCTCCTTAGGTAGGTTTATTCCTAGATATTTTATTCTTTTTGTTGCAATGGTAAATGGGAGTGTTTTCTTAATTTCATTCTCAGATTTTTCATCATTAGTGTATAAGAATGCCAGAGATTTCTGTGCATTAATTTTGTATCCTGCTACTTTACCAAATTCATTGATTAGTTCTAGTAGTTTTCTGGTAGCATCCTTAGTATTCTCTATGTATAGTATCATGTCATCTGCAAACAGTGACAGCTTTACTTCTTCTTTTCCTATTTGGATTCCTTTTATTTCTTTATTTTCTCTAATTGCTGTGGCTAGAACTTCCAAAACTAGGTTGAATAAGAGTGGTGAGAGTGGGCAACCTTGTCTTGTTCCTGATCTTAGTGGAAATGGTTTCAGTTTTTCACCACTGAGAACAATGCTGGCTGTGGGTTTGTCATATATTGCCTTTATTATATTGAGGAAAGTTCCCTCTATGCCTATTTTCTGCAGGGTTTTTATCATAAATGGGTGTTGAATTTTGTTGAAAGCTTTCTCTGCATCTATTGAGATGATCATATGGTTTTTCTCCTTCAGTTTGTTGATATGGTGTATCACGTTGATTGATTTGCGTATATTGAAGAATCCTTGCATTCCTGGAATAAACCCCACTTGATCATGGTGTATGATCCTTTTAATGTGCTGTTGGATTCTTTTTGCTAGTATTTTGTTGAGGATTTTTGCATCTATGTTCATCAGTGATATTGGCCTGTAGTTTTCTTTCTTTGTGACGTCTTTGTCTGGTTTTGGTATCAGGGTGATGGTGGCCTCATAGAATGAGTTTGGGAGTGTTCCTCCCTCTGCTATCTTTTGGAAGAGTTTGAGAAGGATAGGTGTTAGCTCTTCTCTAAATGTTTGATAGAATTCGCCTGTGAAGCCATCTGGTCCTGGGCTTTTGTTTGTTGGAAGATTTTTAATCATAGTTTCAATTTCAGTGCTTGTGATTGGTCTGTTCATATTTTCTATTTCTTCCTGGTTCAGTCTTGGCAGGCTGTGCATTTCTAAGAATTTGTCCATTTCTTCCAGGTTGTCCATTTTATTGACATAGAGTTGCTTGTAGTAATCTCTCATGATCTTTTGTATTTCTGCTGTGTCAGTTGTTACATCTCCTTTTTCATTTCTAATTCTATTGATTTGAGTCTTCTCCCTTTTTTTCTTGATGAGTCTGGCTAATGGTTTATCAATTTTATTTATCTTCTCAAAGAACCAGCTTTTATTTTTATTGATCTTTGCTATTGTTTCCTTCATTTCTTTTTCATTTATTTCTGATCTGATCTTTATGATTTCTTTCCTTCTGCTAAATTTGGGGTTTTTTTGCTCTTCCTTCTCTAATTGCTTTAGGTGCAAAGTTAGGTTGTTTATTTGAGATGTTTCCTGTTTCTTAAGGTATGATTGTATTGCTATAAATTTCCCTCTTAGAACTGCTTTTGCTGTAGCCCATAGGTTTTGGGTCATCGTGTCTCCATTGTCATTTGTTTCTAAGTACTTTCTGATTTCCTCTTTGATTTCTTCAGTGATCACTTCGTTATTAAGTAGTGTATTGTTTAGCCTCCATGTGTTTGTATTTTTTACAGATCTATTCCTGTAATTGATATCTAGTCTCATAGTGTTGTGGTCAGAAAAGACACTTGATACGATTTCAATTTTCTTAAATTTGCCAAGGCTAGATTTGTGACCCAAGATATGGCCTATCCTGGAGAATGTTCCATGAGCACTTGAGAAAAATGTGTATTCTGTTGTTTTGGGGTTGAATGTCCTATAAATATCAATGAAGTCCATCTTGTGTAATGTATCATTTAAAGCTTGTGTTTCGGGCTTCCCTGGTGGCGCAGTGGTTGAGAATCCGCCTGCCGATGCAGGGGACACGGGTTCGTGCCCCGGTCCGGGAAGATCCCACATGCCGCGGAGTGGCTGGGCCCATGAGCCATGGCCGCTGAGCCTGTGTGTCCGGAGCCTGTGCCCCGCAACGGGAGAGGCCACAACAGTGAGAGGCCCGCGTACCGCAAAAAAACAAAAACAACAACAAAAAAAAAAAAAAAAAAAAAAAAGCTTGTGTTTCCTTATTTATTTTCATTTTGGATGATCTGTCCATTGGTGACAGTGGGGTGTTAAAGTCCCCTACTATGATTGTGTTACTGTCGATTTCCCCTTTTATGGCTGTTAGTAGTTGCCTTTTGTATTGAGGTGCTCCTATGTTGGGTGCATAAATATTTACAATTGTTATATCTTCTTCATGGATCGATCCCTTGATTATTATGTAGTGTCCTTCTTTGTCTCTTGTAATAGTTTTTATTTTAAAGTCTATTTTGTCTGATATGAGAATTGCTACTCCAGCTTTCTTCTGATTTCCATTTGCATGGAATATCTTTTTCCATGCCCTCACTTTCAGTCTGTAAGTGTCCCTAGGTCTGAAGTGGGTCTCTTGTAGACAGCATATATATGGGTCCTGTTTTTGTATCCATTCAGCCAGTCTGTGTCTTTTGGTGGGAGCATTTAATCCATTTATCTAAGTACGTTTTTAACAGCATTTTATAAATTTTTGTTTTGTGTCTTCATTTTCATTCTTTTCAGTCTATTTTCTATTAATCTTTCTGATTTCTTCATTGATTAATTTATTTAGGAATATGTTGTTTAATTTCCACATGGTCATGAATTTCCCACATTCCTTTCTGTGTTTTGATTTCTACTTTCATTCTATTATGGTTGGGGAGAATACTTTGTATGATTTCAATCCTTTTAAATTTTTTGAGACTTTATATGAGATTTTTAGAAATATTTTTGATAGATATTGTCAAATAGCCCTCCCAAACCAGTACATATCTTCCCATTATGTGATTGATTAAAATATTCAAAGGATTTGTCAAAAACAAGAGTGAAAATAAAATCTTTTGTAATTCCCTTTCTTAATTTATTTAGTTAATCACTAAAATTAGCTGAAATTATATTACTCTTGTGGAGATCACAGAATGATAATTTAAGTACCCACTTAACACTATGGTTCACGCTAATGCTGCATATCTAAAATACATTATCTGTAATCTTCACTATAAAATAGGTATTGATATTCCCATATTACAAGGGAAGAAACTGAATGTCAGATCATTTAACTAACTTGTCCAAAATCACACAGAAAATGAAGAAGTATTGGAATTAAGACTCAAACTTATTTCTACCATCATACTCTTCTTCTAAGGCCAAGGAAAAATGGTCACACAGAGATCACGCTTTTCCCTCATCTTTCCTTGCTTCTGTAATACCCTAAGACCTATCAGGAGTCATGTTCAGACTATTCTCAGCAGCCACAAACTTACATTTTCCATTTCTACTTTTTCCTATTCCAGAGGTCAACTGCATCTTATAATTGGACAACATGCTTATTGGCTTCTTCCCAAGTGAATTAGGTCTGCACAGTGGATTTTGCATTTTAAAATACTGAATCATTCCTACCTTTAGATGGGGCATGAGCTCTCCAGTAATCTACTGTGCTCACAGCCTTATTCTGGCTGGTATTGGCCTAAGGAAAAATGTGTGTTATCTGCCTGGTCCTTGCAGATCTCTGAATATGTGAGTATTGATGTAGAACATTGGCCTTTTTTTTTTTTTTTAACTCAATCTATGGTAGGAAATGTATTTTACATTTTGATCCAGTACACACTCATTTCCTACATATGTATGTAAAAGAACACATCCTTACTATTGATACATTCTATTACTTAAAAAACTCTGGTCATGATTCAATAAGTTTGTTTCATGAGAATAATGGGCTATAACCTATAATTTAAAAATAACTTATAGTTTGAGAACCCAGAGAAAAGGCTAAACTAGGCCAGTTGTTCATTGTGCACTAAGTAATAATTACTTATCATTAAGAATAAAGACACATCTTTCTTCCCACCCCACCTCCCAAATTCCAAGGTCAAACCTTCTATAATTATTGTCCTCGACAGCCAAGTCCCCAAATGCTTGATTACTTTGACCCCTAGAAAGCCACAGTAAATGATAAGCAGAGACTAGACAAATTACACTACTCAACTGCACATAACGTTTTTGAAGGCTCCTTTGACTGGATTTCCAGCACTCCCACATTCGTATTGCAAGACCAAGTTTAGAAGAAGGTAAAATAAGGAAAATGGAAGGCTTGGCAGGAGGGGAGGAAACATACAATGAGTTACTTGGTTGGGGCTTTGGGTCAGCAGGTCCTGCCCATTAAAAAATTCATTCTATGGCTTCTAAAAGGTTAAGTATTAAAGCTCTGAAATGGGACGTGGACCAGCCTGAGCTTCCCTGGAAGCTGAAGTAGAGGCAAAGGCGTGGATGGTGACATGAGTGAGGTGGGTCTGAAGTCCAGAGACAAAGACTTTGTGAGAGGCGACAGGGCCCAGATGCCCATCAAGGGTCACTTTCAGGCAATGCCAAGGGAAAAATCAGTCTGTGATTCCCTCTTTGGGAGAGGCCATAATGATCTACTTCCACTATGAGGATGTGGACACCTTTTTCATATATCTGTCCCCCTGCATTCCCCTGCCACCCCACCCACCCCCCATGATTGCATTAGTTAATGGGATTAAGAAGGTTGATCTAGGGCTTCCCTGGTGGCACAGTGGTTGAGAGTTCGCCTGCCGATGCAGGGGACATGGGTTCGTGACCCGGTCTGGGAGGATCCCACATGCCGTGGAGTGGCTGGGCCCGTGAGCCATGGCTGCTGAGCCTGCACGTCCGGAGCCTGTGCTCCGTAAGAGGAGAGGCCACAACAGTGAGAGGCCCGCGTACCACAAAAAAAAAAAAAAAAAAAAAAAGGTTGATCTAACAATGAGGCATCATTCAACATGCTCTACTCTGAATAAAAAGTTTAAAAGAACAATATTTGGAAGGGACACTTTCTGGGCAGCTTTAAACAAAAAAAAATTACTTAATAACCCTTGTGGAAAAAATTACAGTAGGTTACAAGAGGGGAGGAAGCCATGGTAATTGGAAAAAATGTATGTTCCTTTGGAACGACTTAACTAATAGAAGACACTTGGTTTTGTTAGTAATAATTGCAACAGATTTCCATGATGAAGTAGGTGAAATGCTCCCATGCTTGGAATTTAATAGAGAATTGTTTTAACATGTTGCCTTTTCCTTTGCTGACATTCTAGAGTCAAAACATAGAGTTTCTCTATAACCTTAGCAATACTTGTATGGAATTCAGGATTGTTGAGGCTAACTTAGATCTCTTCCCAAAGAGTCAGTTACTGCAAGTTATCAGAAGGATCTTGATACACAGTCACATCCATGGCACAGCAATACATCCTCCAGCAAAAATGGTTTCTATCAGTTTCTGCTTAGCTGACTATACACACACATACACACAAACACACACACACACACACACACACACACACACAATCTCAGAGTTTTCCCTGGAACATGCATGAGTTCCTACTTGACCTATTTATATGGCTATAGCAATCTGTTCAATTAGGCTCTCTGGAAGCTTTTCTTGGTTTTCTGAAGTTAAGTCCATCTGTTTTGTTGCAATTTATTGCTAATATTAGTATGACTTGGAAATATAAGTTCCAAACCCAGTCTAGTTGTCCCCCTTATATCCAGGGACACATACCCTTTTTGTGGCTTTGTCATAACCCTCCTATAGGTGATGTGCTTTGCTGAATACAGCTTGAGACTTATCAATCATTGTTCTCAGGCAATTTCTGTGCCTCATTAGTCAGGATAATTGAGAATCAGCTGGATTTGTCAAACAAAGTCAACTGGCTTAGCTTCAAATTCTTCTTGCATTTGTCCTACACTAGATGACATTAGGAAAATAGTGTTGGTAGCAGATCAACTCTTGTACCCAATCTTGTACCTAATGGCTTAGCTGCTTGACATAATAATTTATATATTCTGCAGTGATGTCTACTGGCATGGGATGAGACAAAATGCTGTCTGGCTGGGACAGATAGGGTCCCCACTCCTGGAAAATAAACATATTTGCTGGGTTATTCTTGGAAGAGCTGTTTGAAAATTCTTCAAGCAAGGGGTAGAGAGTGGTGATGAATTACAGAAATAATTCCAAATGAGTCCCCACCTCCCCAGCTCATAATTCCCACAGTTGGCTACAGATGAAAGTCCATAGGGACAGAAGCAGAGATTAAAAGTTATGGCAGCTTGGACCACCCCTTCCTGTGAGCTCATTCTATGTATAAAGTGAGAGAAAACCTTATGCAAACCCCAGACTTTGAGAACCTCAACAACCTGGACATTCAGAGTCAAGGATGACCTGCACCTAGGACCACAGCTCTTCTGCACAAACCTCTCATTCATTCCCCCAACCTTCTCAATCATAGAATAGAACATCCTATAGAGAGCAGTAGCTAGAGACGTGAAGCCAGAACCCATGAGAGACCATAACTACTGACAGGCAGATTCTTCATGTCCAAAGTCAGAGGGCAAGCACCTATGCCAAGTCCAGCACAGCCATCTTACTAAGCCTCTGTCTGGCTGTACCGCCCTCTCCTGCACTTCCAGGTCTCTAGCCCTTGTTTATACTCTCCTAGTTGAGCCTGCTCAGCTACTCTCTTTCTCTCTCTTATTGCACATTAATACTACTTTGAGTGGTTACTGGTGACTTATAACTTCAATCTTTCTTCAGCTTCTAGAATAAACCATGAGTATAGAATTCATGGGTTTTGTAATGAGGCAGATCTGGATTTGATTTTTAGGTTTTTTTTTTTTTTTTTTTTTTTGGCCTATTTGCAGTGGCACCTTGAGCAAGATGCTTAACTTCCCATCTGTAATCCCTGCAGGATGTCTGGAAGAATTAACTCACCCTTTCATTCAGCAAATGTTCATTAAACATCCCCAAATAGGAAAAGCAGAAAGCACAGCACCTGGCATATAATAAGTTCATGATAAAGAATAGTTATGCTTAGTGTGATGAAAATAATAATAGAGACAGAAGTAATATTAAGCACCAATCTGACCTTGTCCCACATCCTTAGCTACTTCAATCTGAGATCAGTAAATACTGATCCATTGCCCATAGTTTCTATGGCTTTGGTTGGACCTCTAACTTCTAGTTCATTATCACTATACATAGCATTTCTTTCTTGGCTTGGCTCTTGCAAAGTTCTCAGGTTGTAGTCTTGCCTTTTTGTCTGGATAATATAATCATCTACGAGAATTTGAACTCCTTCACAAGCTTCGCGTATCAAGTGACGCTCACTAGAAGAGTTCCTGCGCGGAGGAGCCATTGGATGGCATACTGAGATATCTCCACCTGCCATATGGTGTGGCAAATGTCATGAGGTAATTGCTTCCTTCATTCCAGGCCAGCTTGCCAGGAACCTGATGCTACCTCTGTAACACATGATACCAGTGGCTTAACTGTTCTAAGGCCTTCAAAAGCAACCACTTTGCATGTTCTAACCCCACGGATTCCCGGAAGTCTCCACCATCCTACAGAGCTGGGTTTTCTGAGTTCCTCCTCCTAAGTACAGCTCTCTAGTTTTATGTTAATTGTGCTTGTTCCTACTACTTATTCCTGGAATTGGTCTAAGTTAATAAGAGTGTTCTGAATACAATTACCAAGTGACTGTTCCCTTAGAATTTATGGTTCATACGCCCCAGCTAATAATCTCATAACTTGAAAGAACTTGTTTGTAATTGTTTATGAATGTTCTATTTTATTTTCTTTACTTAGAACAAAATACTAATTATGTTTTTTTCTTGTTCTACAGCTTGTTTATGTCATTATATGACAACATCTACAACATGGGTGTCTAGAGGGCATTGTCTTTCTTTAGGTGAACATATCGTCTAATTTATTAAACACATGTAATGGATAATTGATCAAATTAGTGACTTTACATAAGAGGCCTTGTACAACAAGGTTTTTATTTAATTATTTCTCTTGGTCACATCCTTAGGGTTAGGTAAGCAACAACATAATTCATCCTTAACTTCTTGCAACCTGTGTTTACTAATTGCCTTGTTAGCTGTTTTGATATCTTTTCTTAGGGTTGCACCCAAGTCTCTCAATAGAGTGAAAAGGGCATGTGGGAGAGGGCTGGAAAGAAATGGTGAAGCCATGCTTCACATAGGCAAGCTCAGTGTTGCTGGGGTTTCTAATTTTTCAGAATATTAATAGATACTAGAAACCAAAAGAAAAATCAGTGGACCAGACTTAATTGATGGAATGGCAGTTTACAACCCCTGATTTACTATCCTTGCATTCTTGCTTCCTTGAGTATTCTTCCCATAATAAAGGCCAAGGTACTTAACAATGAGATCTATGCTGTCAGAGGCTGAGGACATTACATTATGCTAAGAATAGTAGTTATTCTTAGGATTTTAAACATATCTTAGAGTTTTTTGGCTGTCAGTGGTTGATCTGTCAACTTTTCAATTGATTCTGGAGAATGTGTATGGGTGTGTGTGTGTGTGTGTGTGTGTGTGTGTGTGTGTGTAAAAGAAATGACCCTCCTCAGTTCTACATCTAGGTGTTTTCTTATTAGCATAATGTACATGTATCTGTAGGACTTTGTTTCTACATTCATATAATGTCTCAGAGGGTTTTCGCCCACCGAAAGTCATGGAGATACAATTCAGATTTTTCTCTCAAATCTTCAAGAATTTGGCAAAAGAAGCATCTAACCAACATTTTGGTTGATAGACCCAGAGGTGAGTTGCTAAGTGTTCGATAGGGCTCTCTCCTGTGGTTGGCATATCATGTTCCCTGGACTTTCGTAGAGTATGAAAATGTTAGTAAAATCTAAATTCTCGACTTCCTTAATCATCTGTTTAAGGAACTACTTAAAGCCCACGCCACAACTACTGAAGCCTACGTGCCTAGAGCCCATGCTCCACAACAAGAGAAGCCACCACAATGAGAAGCCCACGCACCGTAACGAAGAGTAGCCCCCACTCTTCGCAGCTAGAGAGAGCCCGCGTGCAGCAACGAAGACCCAACACAGACAAAAGTTTTAAAAAATAAATAAAATAAATTTAAATAAGTAAATAAATAAATAAATTTAAAGTTTATTATTTATTCCTTATAGTTTCTTGATAGGCTCTTAATTTTTCTGTGTCCACCCTAGAATGCATCTTAATAGACTCACACAGAGATAAATGCTGATGGAGCAGGGAGAACTGAAGGGGAAAGCAGAAGCGAAGGGAAAAGAAGACTTCATCATTCAAAGAAACTTTATATCTTTGACAAGTACAACTGGAACTTCTGCTGAAGAATAACTAGAGGAGTGCACAATTAACCCCCCCAAAATCTCTAGCACTTTCTAGTAGGCTTTACCCTCACAGCCTGCAGATAGTTTATTTCATATTTCAAACACATGCTTCCCTTTTCAAAAGCCTGAGATAATTCTTAGATAAAGCAGAAGAAATGTGACCTATCCCTAAACAAAGATTTTGCTTATATTGCCCCAGCAGGATATTTTCTTACTCCATTAGATTTCTGGTTGTCTTTCGCTGATTTTTAAAATAAATTTTGCAGTCTTAAAATGCAACAGAAGACTAAAATTGCAGTAGCATTCATTGGGATCTTTATAGTTGGATCATGATGTAGTGGATAGTGTCCTGTACCACTCAGATGCCCCCTTCAGGACCAAGGTACTCATCCCCTCAGTTGCCAGAAATGTTAGCTGCTGATGGATCGCAGCTGAGTCTCAGCTCCATACGGTATTTGCTTGTGGACAAAGGGACCCGACTCACCCAAGTTAACATACCTTCTCTGGAGGTGGCCAGAATCCAGTGACTGGTTCTCGTGACCTCCTAGCCTCAATTTGGGAAATCCCTGACATATCATCACAGTGCCATAGATCCCAGAGAGACCTGCTAAGGCCTCTACTGCAACCACATTGGAGTTCAATTTCTCCTTCTCACAGTCTTACTTCTCTCATTTCCCCTGCAAACTTCTTGCATACAAATCTTTATCTCAGAGTCTATTTTCTGGGGAATTGACAAAAGAGAGTTGATACCAAAAGTGGTCCTAGGAAGCAGCCTCTAAACTGGAATTTTTGAACTAGATTATTTGCCAGATGGCTGTCAATGAGAACCCCATCACTAGTGACAGGTTGAGGACTCAGAGTCCCCAGTGTGTGGGTAGTACTGGTGCAGTTATTAATGCTATTACCAGTGGCAAACTGGAATGAGATACCAGCTAAAAAGAGTGCACTGGTTGGTGCAAGATCTGAGGAGAGTTTGAGAAGTATGGGGGAAGTAGAAATCAGGAAGATTATGCAATTGGATGGCTGCTCTTGTGCTATTGATGTATTAGGATAAAGACAGCAAAATGCTGAGGAAGATTAATCCCCAACATAAGACAAAATGTGGAAGTCAGAGGGTCTTATTGGCAGCATAGAAAGAGACTCATTTCTAATAACTGAGGACAGAAAAATCCGAGAACCAGGCCCAGAACTTAATTATCAGGATAGTGGAGCTCAGAGAAGGCTGAATACTCAACCCCAATCAGTCTGCTTCACCAACATCAATTTCTAAACTTGGGCCTATATCTCAGATTTGAACTCACTGACAGGAAGGGAAGCCATGTTCTGATCAGAAAGGACCCTGCAGCATCATAGCAAGAGTGTACAGGAATGAGTCTCCCAATTGGAATGGAACAACATCTACTTCCTTGGGTAACAACATACTGAGGAAAGGGGATAACCAGACATTTTGAGAACTCCTTGGGAAATGTTCTGTGTTAATGTTGCTAGCCTAGGACTTAAAGCATCATCATAGTCCCGTTAGAGCAGTGGCATCTGAGTGCCAGGTAATAAATGGGATCATGTCCCATGTTTGGCACAGAGGGTCCAGTTGTGGACCCTTCAGCATGGATGGTCATGCTTAGAAGTTGACAGAAACCCTACATTGGTTCCTTGGCCTGTGGTGAAATAGCTATTTTAGTGGGTAAGGCAAAGTAGAAGTTTATGAAACTGCCCCTTCCTCTATCCAAGAGAGTGAATCAAAAAGATTTTTGCATCCTGATTGTCAGAGGTTATTGTTACCCTTAAAAACCTAGAGGGTGGTCACCTTCGCTTCTCCATTGAATTCACCAGTCTGGCCCCTACAGAAAGCAGATGGATCCCCGCTGATGATACTGGACTTCCACTAACGCAACCAAGCATTAGCCCTAACTGTAGATGCTATGTCAGTTGTGATATTTCTACTCAAACAGATCAACATATCCTCAGGAACATAATTGGGCAGGTGACTTCTTTTCCAACCTTATCAAAGAAGGAGGATCAGAAGCAATTCCCATTCACGCAGGAACGACAATATTTAAGATCTTGCCTCAGGGCTCCATCAATTCTCTAACCCTCTGTCATAGTGTGCTACGAAGGGACCAGAACCATCTGGATATTCCACAGAATATCACATTGGTTCACTGTATACATGGCATGTTAATTGGACTTGAAGGCTATTGCAAAATACCTTTGTTCCTGAGGGTGGGAGGTAAACTCTATAAAGATTTTAGTTTCCTCTATATCAGTGAGGTTTTTAAGTGCCCAGAGGTCCAGGGCATGCTTAGACATTCCTCTAAAGTAAGGGACAGATTGTTGCATCTTGCTTCTTCTGTCACTATGAAGGAAACACAGGTTCTAGAGGCAGCATATTTCACACCTAGGAATACTGCTCCAATCTATTTACTAAGTGACACTGAGGCTGAGAGCATTAAGTGGAAAATAAAGTAGCAAATGCAGTCCATGGGATAATTATCCCTGTACCCTGGACCACAAAATCCAGTAGATGCTATGGTACTAGAGGCACTGGTATCAAAAAGAAATATTCTGTGGAGCTTATAGCCAGCCCTTACAGGGAAATCACAATGTAGACCATTATGGTTCTGGAGCAAGACCCTGCCATCTGAAGTCTAGAACCACATACACCATTCAAAATACAGCTCCTGATATGCTACCGGGCCCTGGTAAAGACTGAGCTTCTAACCAGACCACGAAGTGAATATGAAGCCACAGCTGTTCATTACAGATAGGTTTCGTTTACCAAGCCATAGATCATGCAGTCTCAAAAGCAACCGTAAGATGGAAATGGTACATCTAGGATCAGAGATGAGCAAGGCCACAGACACAAGTAAGCTGTACAATCAGCTGGTCAAGATTGCCATGTCATCAACCACTATTTAACCGGCTTTTCTCTCTCAGCTCACATCTATGACCACATGGGAGTCCTTCAGACCAGCTGAAGGAGGAAGAAAAAGACTGAGATTATTCAGAGATGAGGCAATTCAAACGTGGGCACAGATGAAAATGGACTGTTATTGTACTACAGTCTTACTCAGGGATGATCCAGGGAAAGGACAGTGAGGAAAAATCCTGCTAGTGGGCAGAGTTTGGGGCAATGCATCTGGTCATCCACTTTGTGTGGAAAGAGAAACGGTTGAGGGAAAAATAGACATGGATAACTTGGGCAGTAGTGAATGGTTTCACTGGTGGTTCAGGGGTCATGAAGGAATAATACTGAAAGATAAAGACAGAGGGCAAAACATGGTGATGGGCACAAGGGTGGAGACCTTTATTTTGCCTATCAACACTCCCCAGAGAGCATCCACCCAGGAGGGTGCTTGCCAGGGTTCTAGGCAGAGAATAAGTCCTCGACAAAGATGTATTAACTGGGAAATAACAGGTAATGGTGGTTGTCCCCAGGAGAATGCAATGGATAAAACTAAATGCTTGCATCATATAGAGGAACAAAAACCAAAAAATTATCAGTTGAGACAGGTTTTTAAATATGCATAACTAGAAGCAAAAATGAGATAACAAAGCAACATCAAGTGACATTTAAATCTTACATTGTTCTGTTGAAGAGGATGCTTTAACTTGGAGTCAATGAATGGGCCTCAGCATTTCAAGGGAGATTTTTGTGAAGCTGAGTAGATGTTTGTGTGTAGATATATTAAATGGGAAGTGTTTCACTACCTTAAACACTGACAAGTTCAAAGAGCAGTGGTTGAAGAGTCAGGGGACCTACATTAGAGCCTCCTCTTTCTACAAACAAGCTTTGAGACGTGAATCTTTCTAGACCTTGATTTCTGCATCTATAAATAAGGGGGGCAGCCTAGATCAGAAGCTTTTGTCATTTTTCCTGCTCTAGCATGTACATGTCTTTGTGCAACCCAGGATCGTACGTGATACTTAGACATGTACACTCAGACTTTGACCACAGGCAGCAGGCCCAATAAACCGACCACTTTAGAAATTCCCATGCCTCAGCCACTACAAATAGGAGAAATCTTGGTCAATAATGTATTTAAATTACTGTTCAATTATGAAGTCCTATCTTTTTTATATAGCTTCTAGAAATAGAAATTGTTATGTAAGAGGCAAACACTAGGGTTTTTTTTGGGGGGGGGGTCTCTTTTCTTGAGCTTCTAGAATACTCCAGGCCCACACATTTTTTTTCAATTGCCAGTCACCTTTTAGTAAGTGTGTCTTTATCTTGGCCCAAAAACACAAATAGAAATTTTAAAACGAAATTTGTAACATTCTAATGCCACTCTTTTTTTTTTTTTTTTTTTTTTTTGTGGTACGCAGGCCTCACTGTTGTGGCCTCTCCCACTGCGGAGCACAGGCTCCGGATGCACAGGCTCAGCGGCCATGGCCCACGGGCCCAGCCGCTCCGCAGCATGTGGGATCTTCCCGGACTGGGGCACGAACCCGTGTCCCCTGCATTGGCAGGCGGACTCCCAACCACTGCGCCACCAGGGAAGTCCTAATGCCACTTTTATGCACTCTATGCTTTTCCTGTGAACACATGAAACATTTCCTATGTGACTACAAGTCTACAGAAAAACAAAAAGAGCAAATAAAAGTGAATTTGAAAATATTCATTCCATAGGGAGGGTGTTAAGTAATTAAGAAGACGTCTCAAGTGGCTTAAATACATGAATTAGATTAGAATAAAATGCAAAATATGACCCCACCCCATAAAAGGGCATTTTGGCCCATACAAGTATTTTTCTAAAAAAAAATTACTTTTGGATATACTTTAGCAAAATTAAACAGTAATAAAAGATTAGCCATCAGGAAAATGCAAATCAAAATAACAATGTATACCACTGTATACCTACTGGGATGGCTATAACAAAAAAGATAGATAATAGGTTTTGATGAGGATGTGGAGTAACTGGATATCTTATACACTGCTGGTGGGATTTTTAAATGATATAGCCACTTTGCAAAACAGTGACAGTCCCTTAAAGATTAAACATAGATTTACCCAGACTTACCATATGCTCCAACAATCCTACTCCTAGGTATATACCCAAGAAAAATGAAAAAATATGTTCACACAAAAGCTTGTACATGAATGTTCATAGTAACGTTATCCATAATAGGCAAAAAGTGGAATCAACTCAAATTTCTATCAGCTGATGAACGGATAAATAAAATGTGGTATATCCATATAATAGGATATTATTTGGTAATAAAAAATTGTGAAGTATTGATACATGCTACAACATGGATGAACCTTGAAAACATTGTCAAGTGAAAGATACCAGATGCAAAATGTCACAAAGTGTATGATTCTATGCAAATCAAATATCCAAAATAAGCAAATATATAGAGACAGAAAATAGATTAGTGGTTACCTAGGGCTGGGGTGGGGGGGTGGGTGGGAAGAAATGGGGAATGACTACTAATGGGTATGAAGTTTCTTTTGTGGTGATGAAAATCTTCTAAAATTGATTGTGGTGATAGTTGCACAACTATGTGACCATAATAAACATCATTGAATGGGTGAATTGTATGATATGTGAATTATGTCTCAATGAAACTGTTGTAAAACATGATAGAAGAAAGACACACACTCAGAATATAAGATATAACACAGTGCAATGAAGAAGTGAATGCAAGAAATCCTACTATGACAGCTAGGCAACCAACTGACAGAAGTTGATGCATATTAGAGCAAACAAGGCTACAGGAAGAATATCTTCAATAAGATAACAAGTGTCATTACACACTTATACAATTTAGAAGTACAATAGAGTATTGATAAAGTAAAGACATATATCTCTTCTGATAAATAAGAACAAAGAAAGGCAATTAGAAGAAATACACACAAAAAAAATCATCACCCAAACACAGCATGACATTTAGCAAATGATGTCCAAGGAAAAGTACTGTCTGAAACACTAAGCTACACCCCCACAGGCTGAGTAATTCAGGAGTGAGGAGATGACCAATGTCACTCAGAATTCATAGATAATGTACTTGGGCCAATAGCAAAACAGCTAGAATTATTTTCTTGTGATGAATTTGTATTTTTCCTGAAAGTGAGTTGTCACTTTGATAGCATATTTGTTCACACAACAGTCTTTCCCTTTTAATCATTTATGGAAAATCATTCAAAAATATGTTTGCATCTTAAAATTTGTTTTTCTTTTATAAAAATAAAAGGGCTTACATAAAGGATATTTTTGGATTTTTACTTGTGAATATTTTTTAGAAACAACTTACTAAATTTTATCTTCTGGAAAATTTAAACTTATTCCCATGTAAGAAACATGTAGCTTAAAAAAATAACCCCGATATCTTAAAGATTTCATAACCTCTTTTTAATTTATAATGAATTTTTAGGAACCAACAGCTCTAGTTTTCCTCTAACTTTAGAGAACTTTTGGCTGAAATTTAGGACATTTTAAAATTTCAACTCAATTTCTTTTCTTTCTATGTAATTCAAATATAACTATCAGATTATTCCTATTTAAAAAGTGAGGGCTTCCCTGGTGGCGCAGTGGTTGAGAATCCGCCTGCCGATGTAGGGGTCACGGGTTCGTGCCCTGGTCCGGGAAGATCCCACATGCCGCGGAGCAACTAAGCCCGTGAGCCATGGCCGCTAGGCCTGCGCGTCCGGAGCCTGTGCTCCGCAACGGGAGAGGCCACAGCAGTGAGAGGCCCGCATACCACAAAAAAAAAAAAAAAAAAAAGTGAAATAATTACTTATAGCTTATGTAATTTATGATAATTATAATTTCCTACTTTTTTTGTTTTTTCAAAGTCTTTCTGAAATGGCCATATGTTACTTTTAAAATAAGAAAAGTGTTACTTAAAAATTTAAGCTTGTCTAGTTCTAGTTCTAGTTCTAGTTCTAGTTCTTCCTGGTTTAATCTTGGGAGATTGTACCTTTCTAAGAATTTGTCCATTTCTTCTAGGTTGTCCATTTTATTGGCATATAGTTGCCTATAGTAGTCTCTTATTATGGTCCTTTGTATTTCTGTGGTGTTGGTTGTAACTTTTTCATTTCTAATTATGTTGATTTGAACCCTCTCCCTTTTATTCTTGATGAGTTTGGTTAAAGGCTTATTAACTTTGTTCATCTTTTCAAAGAACAAGCTTTTAATTTCATCGATCTTTTCAATTGTTTCCTTAGTCTTTATTTTATCTATTTCTGCTCTGATCTTTATTTCTTTCCTTCTACTAACTGTAGGTTTTGTTCTTTTTTCTCTAGTTGATTTAGGTGTAATATTACATTGTTTATTTGAGATTTTCCTTGTTTCCTGAGGTAAGCTTGTATCGCTATAAACTTCCTTCTTAGAAGTGCTTTTGCTGTGTCCCACAGGTTTTGGATTGTTGTGTTTTCCTGTTAATTTGTCTCTAGGTATTTTTTGATTTCCTCTTTGATTTCTTCAGTGATCCATTGGTTGTTTAGTAGCATACTGTTTAGCCTCCACATGTTTGTGTTTTTTGCAGTTTTTTTCTTGGGTTGATTTCTAATTTCATAGTGTTGTGGTTGGAAAAGATGCTTGATATGATTTCAATTTTCTTTTCCTTTTTGAAAAATTTTATTTAAATTTTTTAAAGTCTTTATTCAATTTGTTACAATATTGCTTCTGTTTTATGTTTTGTTTTTTTGGCTGAAAGGCATGTGGGATCTTAGCTCCCCAACAGGGATTGAACCCACACCCCCAACATTGGAAGGCAAAGTCTTAAACACTGGACCCCCAAGGAAGTCCCGATTTCAATTTTCTTAAATTTACCAAGGCTTGCTTTGTGGCCCAGCATGAGATCTATCCTGGAGAATGTTCCATGTGCACTTGAAAATAATGTGTATTCTGCTGCTTTCAGATGGAATGCTCTATAAATGGCAATTAAGTCCATCTGATCTAATGTGTCATTTAAGGCTTGCATTTCCTTATTGATTTTCTGTCTGGATGATCCGTCCATTGATGTAAGTGGAGTGTTAAAGTCCCCCACTATTATTGTGTTACTGTCAATTTCTCCTTTATGTCTGTTAACATTTGCCTTATGTATTGAGGTGCTCCTATGTTGGGTGCTTACATATTTACAATTGTTCTATCTTATTCTTGGATTGATCCCTCGATCATTATATAATGTCCTTCTTTGTCTCTTGTAATAGTCTTTATTTTAAAATCTATTTTGTATGATATGAGTATTGCTATTCCAGTTTTCTTTTGATTTCCATGTGCATGGAATACCTTGTTGCAGCCCCTTACTTTCAGTCTGTATGTGTCTCTAGATAGGAAGTGGGTCTCTTGTAAACAGCATATATACAGGTCTTGTTTTGGTATCCATTCAGTCAGTCTGTATTTTGGCTGGAGCATTTAATCTGTTTACATTTAGGATAATTATCAATATATATATGTTCTTATTGTCATTTTGTTAATTGTTTTGGATTTGTTTTTGTAGGTCTTTTTTTCCCTTTTTTTTTCTTTTGTTCTCTTCTCATGTAATTTGATGACTATCTTTAGTGTTACGTTTAGATTCTTTTTTCTTTTTTTTGTGAATATTTATATAGATATTTGGTTTGTAGTTACCATGACATTTTGATACGGCAGTTTATAGAGACAGGTAATTGTTTTAAGTTGATGATTACTTAATTTCAAATACATTTCAAATATCCTAACTCTCCTCCTCTTACAATTATTGGTTTAGATGTCATATTTGTGTGTGGATGATTTCTTGCCTTTAGAAAATATGAACAGACTAATTACAAGTACTGAAATTGAATGTGTGATTTTAAAACACCCAACAAACAAAAGTCCAGGACTAGACAGCTTCATAGGTGAATTCTACCAAACATTTAGAGAAGATTTAACACCTATTTTCTGAAACTATTACAAAAAATTGCAGAGGAAGGAACACTTCCAAATTCATTCTATGAAACCATCATCACCCTGATACCAAAACCAGACAAAGATACCACAAAAAAGGAAAATTACAGGCCAATATCACTGATGAACATAGATGCAAAAGTCCTCAACAAAATATTAGCAAACCAGGGCTTCCCTGGTGGTGCAGTGGTTGGGAGTCCGCCTGCCAATGCAGGAGACGCGGGTTCGTGCCCTGGTCTGGGAGGGTCCCGCATGCCGCGGAGCGGCTGGGCCCGTGAGCCATGGCTGCTGGGCCTGCGCGTCCGCAGCCTGTGCTCCGCAGTGGGAGAGGCCACAGCAGTGAGAGGCCCGCATACCGCAAAAAAAAAAAAAAAAAAAAAAAAATTAGCAAACCAAATCCAAAAATACATTAAAAGGATTATACACCATGATCAAGTGGGATTTATCCCAGGGATGCAAGGAATTTTCAAATATCAAAAAATCAATCAGTGCGATACACCACATTAACAAACTGAAGAATAAAAACCATATGATCATCTCAACAGATGCAGGAAAAGCTTTTGATAAAATTCAAGATCCATATATGGGAAGAACTCTCTAGAAAGTGGGCATAGAGGGGACGTACCTCAACATAATAAAGGCCATATATGACAAACCTACATCTAACATACTCAATGGTGAAAAAAGCTGAAAGAATTATCTCTAAGATCAGGAACAGGACAAGGATGTCCACTCTTACCACTTTTATACAACATAGTTTTGGAAGTCCTAGCCACAGCAATCAGAGAAGAAAAAATAAAAGTTAAAGGGATCCAAAATGGAAAAGAAGAAGTAAAACTGTCACTGTTTGTAGATAACATGATACTATACATAGAAAATCCTAAAGATGCTACCAGAAAACTACTGGAGATCATTAATGAATTTGGTAAAGTTTCAGAATACAAAATTAATACACAGAAATCGGTCACATTGCTACACACTAACAATGACAGATCAGGAAGAGAAACTAAGGAAACAATCCCACTTACCATCACATCAAAAAGAATAAAATATCTAGGAATAAACGTACCTAAGGAGGCAAAAGAACTGTACTCTAAAAACTATAAGAAAGACACTGATGAAAGAAATCAAAGATGATACAAACAGATGGAGAGATATACCATGTTCTTATATTGGAAGAATCAGTATTGACAAAATGACTATACTACCCAAGGCAATCTATAGATTCAATGCAATCCCTATCAAACTACCAATGGCATTTTTTACAGTATTAGAACAAAAATTTTTTAAATTTGTATAGAAATACAAAAGACCATGAATAGCCAAAGCAATCTTGAGAAAGATAAACAGAGCTGGAGGAATCAGGCTCCCTGACTTCAGACTATATTACAAAGCTACAGTCATCAAAAAGAGTATGGTACTGACACAAAAACGAAATAAAGATCAATGGAACAGGATAGAAAGCCCAGAAATAAACCCACACAACTATGGTCAATTAATCTATGACAAAGCAGGGAAAAATATACAATGGAGGAAAAACAGTCTATTCAATAAGTGGTGCTGGGAAAACTGGACAGCTACATGTAAAAGAATGAAATTTGAACATTCCCTAACACCATATACAAAAATAAACTCAAAATGGATTAAAGACCTAAATGTAAGACCAGATATCATAAAACTAGAGGAAAACAAAGGCAGAACACTCTTTGACATAAATCGCAGCAATATCTTTTGAGTAATGGAAATAAAACAAAAATAAACAAATGGGACTTAATTAAGCTTAAAAGCTTTTGCACAGCAAAGGAAACCATAAATCAATGTAAAGACAACACAGAGAATGGGAGAAAATGTTTGCAAATGAAGCAACCAACAAGGGATTAATCTGCAAATATATAAACAGCCAATACGGCTCAATATCAAAAAAACAAACAACCCAATCCAAAAATGGGCAAAAGATCTAAATAGACATTTCTCCAAAGAAGACATACAGATGGTCAAAAGGCACATAAATAGATGCTCAACATCGCTAATTATTAGAGAAATGCAAATCAAAACTACAATGAGGTATCACCTCACACCAGTCAGAATGGCCATCACTGAAAAAAATCTACAAACAACAAATGCTGGAGAGGGTGTGGAGAAAAAGCAACCCTCTTACACTGTCGGTGGGAATGTAAAGTGGTACAGCCACTATAGAGAACAGTATGAAAGTTCCTTAAAAAACTAAAAATAGAGTTACCATATGATCCTGCAATCCTACTGCTAGGATATATCTGGAGAAAACTATAATTTGAAAAGATACATGCACCCCAATGTTCATTGCAGCACTATTTACAATAGCCAAGACATGGAAACAACCTAAATGTCCATCAACAGATGAATGGTTAAAGAAGATGTGGTACATTTATACAATGGAGTATTAGTCATAAAAAAGAATGAAATAATGCCATTTACAGCAACATGGATGGACTTAGAGATTATCATACTAAGTGAATTAAACTAAACAGAGAAAGGCAAATATCATATGATATTGCTTATATGTGGAACATTAAAAAAAAATTAATACAAATGAATTTATGTACCAGACAAAAATAGACCCACAGACGTAGGAAACTTACTGTTACCAAAGGGGAAAGGAGGTGGGTGGAAGGAAAAAATTAGGAGTTGTTTGGGATTAACATAAACACATTACTATATATAAAGTACATAACCAACAAGAACCTACTACATAGCACAGGGAACTATAATCAATATTTTGTAATAACCTATAAAGGAAAAATATACATAAATATGTATAAATGAATCACTTTGCTGTATGCTTGAAACTAACACAACATTGTAAATCGACTACAATTAAAAAAAGAAACAAAAATTAAACTCATCAAAATTATCTTTGAAAATATTAACATGTAATGTTATATTATTCAACAAATACTATCAGGTTGATTGGCTAATTAAAAAAATAATAATTTTCTCTTCATCATACCATACCTCAAAATATATTAAAGATAGATTAAAAGCATATGTCAAAAAAACCCCTTAAAGTACAGTAAGGAAAAAAAAAAACCAAACAAACACTTGTTTATTATATACTAGTATATACTGGAAGAGGGAAGTTTTTAAAAGCCTCACATTCAAGGCAAAGCCAAAGAAGGAAAAATAATTGATTGGCCAACATAAAAATTATGTTTGTACATAAAGGCATACCTCAGAGATATTGCAAGCTCAGTTCCAAACCACTGCAGTAAAGCAGATATCAGGAAAAAGTAACAGGAATTTTTTGGTTTCATAGTGTATATATAATTTATGTTTACAGTATGCTGTAGTCTGTGCAATAGCATTCTGTCTTTAAATGGTACATACCTTAATTAAAAAATACTTTCGTGCTAAAACAAATGCTAACCATCACCTGACAATGCAGGGTTGCCACAAACCTTCAATTTGTAAAAAATGCAGTATCTGTGAAGCACGAGAAAGCAAAGTCCAATAAAACAAGGTATGCCTGTACATGTGAAATGACATTAGGATAAATGAAAGACAAAAAGAAAACAAAAAGGGCATATTTATAACATGTAACATACAATGAAGTTCTTTGCTTACTTATAAAAAGAGATGTTGGGCTTCCCTGGTGGTGAAGTGGTTAAGAATCCACCTGGCAATGCAGGGGACATGGGTTTGATCCCTGGTCCAGGAAGATCCTACATGCCATGGAACAACTAAGCCCATGCGCCACAACTACTGAGCCTGCCCTCTAGAGCCCACGAGCCACAACTACTGAGCCCACGTGCCACAACTACTGAAGCGTGCGTACCTAGAGCCTGTGCTCCACAGTAAGAGAAGCCACTGCAGAAAGAAGCCCGCGCACCGCAATGAAGAGTAGCCCCCGCTCACCGTAACTAGAGAAAGCCCACATGCATCAACAAAGACACAACACAGCCAAAAGAAAAAAGAAAACAAAAAAGAGATGCCAACAAAAATTAAAGGGCAAAAAAAAAATTCACAAAAGAAGAATTACAAAGGGACAATAAAATATTTACTCTCACTAGTAATCAAGGAATGCAAAGTACATCACAAATGAGATACTGTTTTTCCTGAGCAAAGGAATGAAGATATTTTATAACAGTAGAAGTTTTATATATAATGTAACAATATATGATATAATATAAAATTTGTATATTAGCAGGCCATGAATTTGCTGAAAGAAAAGATTTTTGTATGAAAATAAAGAATGAAAAGCTCTTACCTCTTTTTCTAAATTAAAAATTATTTTTAGAATATGTTCTGGGGATGTAATGTATGGCATGATGATTATAGTTAATAATACCATATTACATACTTGAAAGTTGCTAAGAGAATAGATCTTAAATGTTCCCATCACAAAAAAGAAATGATAATTATGTGATGTGATGGTGGTAATCATTTTGCAATATATAAGTGTATCAAATCAACCTGTGTACACCTTAAACTTACACAGTGTTATACATCAATTATAATCTCAATAAAGCTAGAGAATAAATAAACTTTTTAATTAGGGACTTTCTTTCATGTATCATTGAAAAACTATCCATCTTACTGTCACTGAACTTAAAAACCTAACACAGTGGCTGGCAACTAAATAGTTAATATTTATCTGAATGAATTCATAATGATATATCAGTTTAATGAAACAGTTTTCCCAGAGTTCTTTTTTCTGCGTGGCTGAGTCTTCACCCACAGAGCCTCATGAGGCTGCTGATCCTGCAGAAGCGGTGGGTGGAGCTCTTTTGACAGCATGCAGGGCCCCAAGGAAATAAGGCCCCATTGTGTCCATTGTGTCCAGTCCAGGAAGGAGCAGCAATTCCACAGGCAGGCAGGTCTCAGCAAGCCCAACCATAGGGGAACCATTCAGGTCAGCTATCTACAGGCTCATCTGTTGAGCATGTCACCCATGAATAATTTAAAAATAATGCTAAAAGGTTTTCCGTTTTTACATTCTAACAAAAAATAATGTTGGAAGCTAAATTTAAGCTCCTATATTATAATTTACTTTTGTCAGTCAGCTTATTTAAAGCCTACAGGTTCCCACTTATTTAGAAATGAAGTCGCATTTGTTTAGGGGCCTGGTCCCCTAAACAGGATTGTCGCAGAGACTGCTACCAAAATATCTAAGAAATTAATATTTAATAAGAGCTAACATTTACTAAGCACATACCAAATTCCAAGTGTTATTCTAAGTATTCTACATATTTTAATTCATTTAATCCAATGAGAACATTTTACAGTTGAGGAAAATAAGGCTCACACAAAAGATAATGGACTTGCCCAAGGTCACACAAGTATAAATGGCAAGGCCAGAATTTAAACTCTGGTGACAGGGTGCCTGAGACTCTGTTCTTAACTACCAAGATATTTGACAAAGATAAAAGAGAACAAAGGACTGACTATGGAAGAATAGTTGGCTATTTTTCTAATTATAAATTGTTCTAGCAAATATAGAGTTGGAAATTTATGATGTGACTAAAGAAACAAAATTACTATCTCAAAATTTAAAGGAGAACAAAAAGGTTTCAAAGGCAGGTAGTGCTGGCTGGGATGGTGGGTTAAACATGGAACTGTGGCTGCCAGTGATCTGTGTCTTTTAACGTGTACCAAGCCAACACATTAAGCCTCATTACCTCAGTCATATTGAATTATATTTTAAAGTTTAATAAAATGTGAAGTTAGACCATGAAGTGCAGTCATCAGCTCAAAGTGCTGATGTGTTCTCTGGCAAAGGATCAACTGGACAGACCTGATTCGCAATCTTTCCCACTGATGTAGGTGATCAGACCATGACACTTTGGCCAAAGCGCCAAATGCTTCTTTTTCTGCATCTTTTCTCAAGGTGGTTATGTTAGAAGTAAAATAGACAAATTATATTTTTATTTTTAGCTTTTATCATTCTTTCTCTTTTCCTTTTGATAAGAAGGCCATGAGTAGAGAGACTGCTGGAAGAGTGTAGCCCAAGATTGTGAAGACTCTAATACGAGACAGAGCCTTGTTTAGATTGACTCCAGTGTCAATATAGTAGAGACCATTAAGCGTGCTCTTGGGGTTTTTAGAAAGATCCTGGTACTTTGGTAATTAGATCCTATTAGCTGAGCTGCAGGAAGAACTTGCCTCATGACCAAGTTGTTTTGTTTTTTAATCTTTATTTTTATACAGGAAGAGGAGGGTGTTACAGTGAGGTTTCAGAGCACTTATGTTGAACTGATGCTGTAAAGGTCCCTCAAAGTAAAATAAAGATAGGATGTCAGAAGAGAGGAGGAGGTAAGAATAGCTTATGCCCTCCAGTCTCTTTCTATTTTCTCTCTAGTCAGTTACTCCATGAATAAACAGAAAGAGTTAGCAGGCTTCTCTTACAGCAGTGGTTCACAGAATGTCGTCCTTGGTCTATCAACATCAGCAACACCTGGAAGTTTGTCAGAACTGCAAATTCTCAGGTCTACTAAATCAGAAACTCTGGGGGTGGGTCTCAGCAATCTGTGGTTCAACAAGCCCTCCACGTGACTCTGATGCACACGCAAATTTGAGAGCCAGTAGCTCAGGTTACTCCTAAGCGTTTCCCATCTGTTGAAAATTTATAGTCAACAATTAATATTTTGGAAGCAAATAACTGATGCTAACCCAAATGCACAAAAATAGAAGATTCTGTCATTATGAGTTGTCTCCTGATTCATGGAGCTGTGTCAGATCCTCACCTTAAGTCCAATTTAATGACCTAACTCAGGTATCACATCCAGAGTTGGGATTGACAGGAAATAAAAGCCAATATTTCCTCATCTAAAAAGACCATTTGAAAAATAAATATTTCTACAGATGATATTTGTACCCTTGTCCAATCATTTACTTAAAACATACTCTTAGAAATGGACTTTCTGAGATGAAGACCACAATTATTTAAAATTGTAATCTGTTTTGCTAAATCCCCCTTGAGAATATTGTGATAATCTACACCCTCATCTCATGGGTGCAACATCATTGCTTGGTACAATTTTTCCTATTTTTCCCAATTTAATTGGCAAATTTAATTGGCAAAAAAATACAGTATTTTAAATTTGTTTCCCTCTGATTATCAGTGAGATTAATTTATCAGATGGATTTACTTGTCACCCATATTTCTTCTCTGAATAGCTTTTCTTTATTCTTTCTTTGCTTTCTCACTTAGTCTTCGAATACACTGATACTGACAGATTTCCTATTGTATCCCAGGGATAAATACCAGCTAGGCATAATACATATGCACACGAACACACACATTCACACACTCACATGCACATGCTGGATTCAACTGACTAGTGTTTCTAGTATTTTTAATCTACCTTCATAAGAATAATGGGACTAGGTATTTTTTTTCTTAAATTTGTCTCATCTGATTTTGATAGCAAGATTATACTACCCTTACAAAATAAGTTGGGCATTTTTCCATTATTTTTTTATGCTCTTAACAACTTTTAGAGTATATGGGTTATCTATTTCTTTATGTTTTGTAAAAGTTGCCTGAAAACTTGTCTGGGTAGGTGGGTGTTTTCTGTGAGAAAACTATTTTTGCTATAATTTTAAACTTGGATAGTTACTGATCTACTGAGACTGTCTACTTATTCTTGAGTCAATTTTTATAATTCATATTTTCTAGAAGAATATTTTATAAATATAGATGCAAAAACATGAATAAAATCTGATTAAGCAATTACAATAGAGCAATTCAAAGGCTACTGAGGTCTCCACAACTTATAGTCTGATTTTTTAAAAATCTTTTTATTTTGAAATAATTTTAGACTTAGAGAATATTTGCAAAAATAGTACAGAATTCCCATCTTTCTCTAGTGTTAACATCCTATGTAACCATAGGATGGTTAACATCCTAGTAACATTACAAAAACCAGGAAATTAACATTGCTGTAATACTATTAACTAAACTATAGACTTCATTCAGATTTCACCAGTTTTTTCACTAATCCTGTGCCAGGATCCAATTCAGATCCTGATCATTGTACATAATTGTCATGTTTCTTCCAGTTTGTGATAGTTCCTTGGTTTCTCCTTGTCTTATATGAACTTGACACTTTTGCAGAGTACTGGTCAGGTATCTTGTAGAATAGCCTTCAGTTTGGCTTTGTCTGACATTTTCTCAGAATGGATTAAGGTTGTGTATTGGGTTGGCCAAAAAGGTTGTTCAGGTTTTTCATAAGATGTTACGGAAAAACCTGAGTGACCTTTTTGGGCAACCCAACATATTGGGAAGAACACCCAAGAAATTTGCCCTTCACAGGGTATCCTATCAGGGTTTAAATGATGTCAGTTAAGTCTTACTATTGATGATGTTAACTGTTCTCATTTGGTTAAGGTATTATCTGCCAGGTTTCTCCACTGTATCTTGAGGCAGCTGATAGTTTGAGGTTATACAATGTCCTGTTACTCTTAAACTTTTACTCACTAATTTTAGCAATCATTGGTGGATCGTACCTGTAACAACTACTATAGTATTCTTGGTGATTTTCTGTTTTCCTCATTTATTCTACATTTATTAATTGGACTTCTTTGGTAAGGAAGAGTAGTCCTTTCTTCATCCTTATTCATTCAATTATTTATTTATACCATCACAAACTTATAGATATTTAATTATCATTTCCTAATTCTGAAATCAACCACTTCTTCAAGTAGCCCTGGTTACTTTTATTGGAAATGGTATTTTGAAACTAAGATCTGAGCATGGATATTTTAATCTTATTTTATATTATCTGTCTTTTAGAAAGTGAGTTAAATTCATTTATATTTTGTTATGAAGACTGACATATTTAGAGTAACTTCTATCACCTTTTTAAAAATGAGTTTCTGTTTACTATGTATTTTCTTTCATTTTTTACAGCTGTCCTACCTTCTATTAACTTGATGAAATTTACTTTATTCTCTATGTTTTTCCTTCCTCTGACTTGGAAGCTGCAGAGTGTATTATGTATTTAGTTATGACCATTAAATTTTTATTATAAGTATTTATCTAAATATTTTTCTAGCAAAGTCCAATGTTATTCAGTATTCCTAGCCCCCTCCTATACAAGGCATCTATCCATAGCATCTATACACTGAATCCTCTTCATCTTCAATAACTGCTCTAAATTTACTTCAACATTTAAAAATCTTTTTATTTGAGTATACATATAACATGTGTACAATTGGATTAATTTTCATACATTAATTGGATTAATTGGATTAGTTTTCATACAATATTAAATTAATTTAAAATTAATCCAGAAAATTGGATTAATTTTCATACAATATTAAACACACTGTATAAAATGCATGCAGATCAAGAAACAGAATATTATCAGTACTCACAGCAGTCCTCCCTAATCCGCTCATCCTGGAATCACAGCCTCCCCCAACCCCTTCCCTGGGTAACCATTACTTGACTTTTAGCAGCATAGATTTGTTTTACCTTATTTTGTACTTTTATGTAAATGAGTTTTTGTAGCATTTACTCTTTCATTTTTAGCTTCTTTCATTCAATATTATTTTTGTGAGATTATATTTTTGCATATAGTAAATAGTTCAGTCTTACTGCTATATACTATTTTGTTGTGTGAATATAAAACTTATTTATACATTCTCCTGTTAATAGGCATTTGAATAGTTTCCAGTCTTGGGCTACTTCTGCTGCCTTTGCAAGAACATGTACAGAAGTCTGAAGCCTGCATGACTTTTTCTCCCATTTTAGGTGATCTGTGACTTCTGTTTCAATCCTTTTAGAACTATTTGCGTTTGGATTTCAAAATGTCATAAGAAATTATTGACAGCATTCCAATAATTTCACCTAGTGGAGTAATTATTTTTACTCTGCACAGTTTCTTTTAATTCAATTACAGTTTTTTCTTTTGTATTTTAAACTTTTTTTAAGTACTTCATTCACACTCATTATTCATATGCAGGATCTCTGTTTTTGCATTTTATGTCTATTACTTTCTCTTTTATTATTTCCAGCTTTCTGCCCTTCCCCTCTGCATGCTTTAGAATTTCCTCCTATTCATCTTTCAGGCTACGGATTTGTCTTTCTGCATTTTTGATTTTTTTCTCTATATCTATATCTCTGTCTCTGACTTACACTACCATTAAAAATTTGAAATAACTTATTTGTTTTTATAACAAAGCTGGTACTTTTTAATTTCCAGTCTCTTATTTCATCTCTTCTCTTTATTTCATAGTTCATGTTTTTCTCTTTTTTCTATATTTCCTTTAAAATGAAAATATTTATTATCTACTTTTTTTCAGTTTCCCAGGATATTTTCTAAAACGATGTTCTTTCTTGGAATGTAGTATTTATTCTCCTTTTTTATTACAGATTTTTTTCAGAAGTCTCGTTTATCCCTTTGCTTGAGTTAAAGAGACAAGGCTATCTATAACTGTCATTTTTAAATAAACAAACAATAAATAGTATAGATGGAGTCTTGTATTTCCTCTCATTGTACTTGGGTGAATTTCCTGTCTCTCCTTTGAATCTAGGCTGAATGCCTGACTGGACAAACTAATGTCATCTGTTCAGCCATTTCAGTCATTCATAAGTCTTTTGTTGAGCAGATAGTTGGGATTATGAATGCTTACGATTAAAAAAATGTTTAATTATAAGCTTTTCCTACATATGTTTGAAACTAGTTCATCAAGTTCCAGGTCCACTGAGTTGGGAGAATATTCTGCTTTATTGAGTAGGCTCTAGTTACCAGCCATACTGGTTCAAATTCAACATCAAGAAATTCCCACTAGTATGTCCTTTTTGTTTGGTGAAAGGGCATATATTTTTTTCTTCATCACCAGTTTCTTCCCTTCACATACTACCATCCACTTTATATGTACAGCAGAAATAGCTCCAAGTGAGGTGAGTTCCATCTCTTCAATGATCCATATTCTAGACACTACTTCTCCCGATTACCATTGCTAATAAACTTCTGAGTCAAAGAATCCCCAGGGAAAACATCCCTTGCTTTCCTCAAGGGATCTATGACTTCTAAACACAGTACACAGATGGTTTCCAGCTTCAGTGGTTTCTACCAACTCTTTCAGTCTTTGTCCTTTCAAACTAAGGGATACTTAGAAGAATGTTCCAGAAAGATCTATTCTTATTTGTCGCAATTCATACTCCCCCATCATTCTCTCAGTTGTGTGGTAGCTCACTGAATCATTTTCTGCTATGTTTCAAAGGTCATTTTTTTCTGTTAGAAATGTCAGGAATTTTAGAGTACCAGATTGACACGATTACAAAGATTAAGTGCTAGTATAATTTTTTATATTTCCCTCTTCGTAGTCTTTGAGTCGGTTTTGATGATTAGAAGGGAAGGACTGTTAAAATTGCTTTCACTTCCATCTTCTACTAAACCCTTGTATTTTCAGTATTAGATGTTGTATATCTTTTCTGTTTTTCTTAATGAATCCTGTATGGACCTAAGCCTTATAGAGTATAATATCTTGGGACAATTCACCACTTTCTTTATCTGTTTAATAAGTGTGGCTTTTCATAAATTAGGTTTAATACATATGGAGCTTAACTGTGGTTATGGCAACATACTTCCCAATTTGCTCACTTTTTTCTTTCCCTCTTTGATTTTTAATGAGGCAATTATACTCTTTTTCACATATGCAGAATTCTTCTGCTGGGAATAATATTGCGACTTACTTTGCCAATAAAATTTCTGTTGCAGCAATATGGCAGGAAGTAAAGTGTTTTTTCCATAAGAATTCAGTTTTAGTTCATTTCTTGAAGGTTTCCACTGCATAAATCGAATACACTGTGATCTATATATGAATAAGAAAGCTTCTGAAATCCAATCGCAAAAGATGATGAGAGATACTTTAACAGTGCTTTCATACAATCACTTTGTTTTAAAAATTCCTTTGCATGGTAGAGTGGTATGGGGCTAGGGGAAATGCACATGTAAAGTAAGTTACTAAAAATAGCATTTGTGATCTATAAACCTCTTGTTTCCACCCCTTTCACTTTCTTTTAAGATCAGATATGAATTGAGGGCTCTCAGTGCTCAACATCATAAAAAAAAGAATACAGAAGCAGTGGGGCTGCTCTACATTATGTCCTTCTGCAAGGGTATCATATCTTTGAATTATTAAATCTCTTATAAGAGTTTGTGAATATGGTCTGATAAAAGAATCTATGGTGTAGTAAATCAAGACTGGATTAGGAATCAGGTGATATGGGTCTAGTACTGCCCTTGCCCTAAACCAGCTGTGTGACCTTGGGTGAGTCACTTTACTTCTCCAAGCATCTGCTTTTCAATCTGTAAAAAAGGGGGTAACATTAGAGGTCCCCAAGCTTCCTTCCTGTTCTCAGACTCTGAAAAACAAAGAGTCTCAGGTGTGCAATTACAAATGAGGGGTCTGCTGAAGTCCTGAGCACGAACAAAAGCAGTCAAGCAGGCAGGGAGATAGAAATAGTTTCAGTAGCCCCTAGGATATGCTTAGATATTGTCCAACTAAATATTGTGGGAAAACACTTTGATCACTATGCAAATCACTAGAAACTCATTTAGTCAAATACGAGAATAGGCTTGACAATTTAAAACCAATTGTGACGCCAGTACTGCTGCCTCAGACACATGGCAGATATCACTCATCATGTCTGAGCATCGGCACTGAGCCCGTTCCTCCCACTCCCCCTCTCAACAGAGCATTCCAGAAACTGTCCCTGTCAGTGAGGGTCAGCATGTAAGATGTCACTGCTCTGCCATCCTAAACCCTAAAGAGTTACTCAATAGCCACAGTAAGTTCCATTTTCAGAAACCTGAGGGAACTTGCAGTGCCCTACACTGCTTGCCAATTATTTACTGAGAAATGCCCTGTCATCTTTCTTGAAGAAACCTCACAACTGAAAATACTTGGAGAAAACTTTGAGAAGAAATTTCTATGAAATATTCTTGGCTTATGGAATTTAGTTTATCTCTACTTTAGTTTTAGCTATAATTGATCCATTGTAAGAACACGATATTAATTCCTTCTTATGAGGATAAAGCTTGAAAAAAGTGAACAAAGAGCTTTAGAATCTTGCCCTCTGACAGAAGCGCTGCTAGAAACTTTCTACAGAAGTTTCCTGACCTGGAGCATCTCATTACAGTGAGAATATACAGAATGACCTAATTTCAGGGCTCACGAGCATACTCCCAGCAAAAGTACACTACTAGATCCTTGGAGAAAGAGTGCATCCTTAATTGCCATTTTCCATTTATATAACAAACAAATATTCAATGTCAAAAACTGAGAGAGGGACGGAGGGAGGGAGGGAGGAAGGGAGGGAGGGAGAGAGAAATCTAAAGAGAAAGTTAAAATTGCCTATTATCCCACTATTTTTGAAAAACTGCCATTCAAAGTATTGATATGTAGGTATTTTTTAAACAAATCAATAATCAGAACACCTACCTGCTAAAAAGGCCCTTTTTTTTTTTTTTTTTAGCATCTCTCTGCTCTCAAGCACATTTCATGTGTTGGCTAAAGTTTTCTGAGGTAGGGAAGATTCTTTCTCACCTAATTGAATGCCTCAAACCATAAAACTGAGACACGGCTTTTAACACTCAGGTTTGTGTCCTTTGAATTGTCCATTAGAAACAAAGATATAGTTTTATTGGGAATGGGACCCAGAAACTCGAATCAGAACTAAGGAAACATCCGGATTCGTCAGTCTCCAGTTTCCTTTTTAAGCATGGCCATCTGATTCTCTCCCTTCTCCACCCATCGCTTTGTATAGGATGAGCACTGTTTCAGTATTTCTCTGAAGCAGAATTATGCCATTGCCTGGAGCCCAGTGACAGTGACCTGAGGTTTAAATCAGCATTGTTATAACGGTGAGCATGGAAGTGGAGGAGAATGAAGAAATAGACTGCACTTCACTACGTTTTCTAGTGCTTTTTAGCCTATTGGCCCACCTGCAGGAAGGATGGAACTTGAGGAATTATGCTTGTTTACATTAAGCAACTGTTCTAACTCATCAGCGGAGGAACATTTGGAAAGGTTCTCCTTTCCTTTGGAATGTTGGCCAGTCCTGCATCCTTCCCTCCACATGGTACGAAATGTGAACCGCTCACTAACTAGGATTTTTAGTATCTATGTGTTTTCTGAGGAGTGGCAATGTTCTTCTTACCCGTCAGGGATCTAAAACCATGTGACTGATATTCAAAGAGAACCAGAGGAAATTCCTCTTTTAGGAAAACACAACTGTCAGTGAGATAGTTAAAGTAGAAGGAACAGGGTGAATAACGTCCACTAATGGGTGCCCACGTGCAGCCGGGACACATGTCCCATGTGAATGGGCAGAAGACTGAAGCAAGGTGCTTCTTTTCTCGCTTAAAACCCAATGACAAGGATGATGGGAGGACAGTTCTGGCAATGTTTCTACAACAGCACGTGAAACCCCGAAACACCAGACCCAAATAAAAGACCTGCCAAACCCCAGAAAAAACCATAACCACAGGGACTCCTAAAGCTTTCAGCAGGGCCAAAAAAAGAAAAGACTAAATCCACCAACTTGATTAAATGAGCTATTCATCTTACGGACTATGGTTCATAATTGTCATCCTATTACTTGGGAATCAAGGATGGATCCTGGTAGTGACCCAGTTAAAATTGAGGGGATAGAAAACTAAATTGTTGTGTCTGGTTTATCTTTTTTTTAAAGTGAACAATGAAACAACTGCAAGGCATATACTGCATACTTCATGTCTTGGATCAACAAGGGAGCTATGCCAAATGTCAGATTAAATATTCCACAGCTGAAGTGTTTGCATAACTTTTTGGTGGCTACCATTTAAAGAAAGAAAAACAGTGATGGGACTTTAAAAAAAATATTCCCTTAACTTGACATGCTCACGGTGTCCTGCCAGCAATTGCTCTCAACTTGGAAGGCGAGGCCACGCATATCTTGTCCCTCGAGGGACAGTGCCAGCTGGCAAGCGTGTCCCTGTGTTTCCATTCGTCCCAGGAGCGTGAAGCCCCACTGTGCACCCTGAAGGCCACAGCTGCACTGCTGTACTGTTTAACCATGTCTGCTTTGGCTAAGAAGCAAGGCGTTTCCAGAAGGAATCTCCTGGTTCCTGAAGTGTCTGTCATGTTTCAACACTGCATTTGCAATGGCCACGTGAGTTTTCAGTCTGGGCTGGCTCTGTGGACCTGCCCAAGAAAGTGGAGGCAGGTCTCCTATTGAAACAAAATAATAAGTCTGGACAAATCAGCTTTATTGTCATTGGCTCTGGCGTGGCCTGGATTAATTTTAGCTTTAAGTTTCTAAAGGATTGCTCAAGAGGTGACACTCTTCAATCTCAGGTTATTTGAGGGAAGAGAGGGAACATATTGTAAGTGCCTACTAAGTATCAAGGGCTTTGGATGTATGATCTCAATGACTTTTCCGAACGATCTAAGGAAGTAGTTGTTCCTCTATTCATTTTACCAATGAGGAAATGGAGGCACTGAGAGGGTCATTCCCTTGCCCAGGGTCACATAGTTAAGAGCACAGGCTGTGAAGTCCAATTGCTTTGTTTTATCCCAGACCTGCCACTTACTCTCTGTGACCTGGGGCAAGTCACTTCACCTCTATTCTCCAACTTTCTCCTCTGGAAAATGAGAATACTAATAGCAATCCTCCATCGAGGACTAAATAATGTGTGTAAAGTGATCAATACCTAAGCTGGTCAATACATTCAGCCCTTGTAACATGACAGTGCAGAGATTTCAACTCATTGCAGCTCCCTTCCATGCTGGTGCTAATGCCACCTGCTCACCAGTTTTGCTGACCAATGCCACTCTTCCCCATGGGGAAGGCTTAAGTCAACACTGATATTCAAGACCCAAAGCTGAAGGCAGATTTAACATCCTTGTTTTAAAATTATTTTCTCTATTGAGGCAAACAAGATCTGTAGCTCTGGCTCAGGCTCAGGCTCCTATAAGAGAAGACCTTTCTGAAAAGGAACCAGAAAGAGAGGAGAAATGGTGGGAAGTTTAGAGGCTGGAGGGCTCTATTGTCTCATCGTCCAGGCCAGGGGCTTGGATTAAGAACTAAAAGCTGAAAACTTACCATGTGATATGTTTTCTCATGACAGCTGGTGTCTAGTGTATTCACTGCAGCCAAAATCAGAGTTAAACTGGTGATGCTAACTGATATCAACCATCACAGGGCCTGTCAGCCTGGCCCCCAAGCTCTGCCTGGGAGCTTCCTGGGTGCCAGGCTCTTTACTAGGCCTTGGTATGCAAAGATGGGTAAGACATGGTCCCTGTCCTTGCAGAACTCAGACAAGTGATCAAACGAGCCTAAACAACACAGGGACCTTGCTTTCCAGCGAGGCTGTTTAAAATATAGATCCTCTGAAATCCATTCAGAAAGAAACATGTACTTCATCAGCTGTCTGTAACCAGAAATTTCTGGAGCTTTGTGAAGAGGCTTAGGTAACTTTCTTTAATAATCCTCAGTGAGAAATCAAAATCCACAAGTAGGAGGGAGGTCCATAATGCAACCAACTCAGTTAATCACTTGGAAGTTTTTCCAGTCTTGCAAGGATTTCTTGGGCACCAGTTGCCCCAATAACTACCTCCAGGGACTTGGAATCAGAAGACCTGAATATAAGTTCCAGTCTCGCCACTTACAAGCTGTATGATTTTAGCCAAAATCACTCAATCTATCTGAGTCATATTTTTTTAACTGTAAAATGGGGAAGATAAATAATATTCAGACTACAGGTTTATTATCAGAGAGTAAATAGACTAATGTCTTTGAAAGCCTTCTTATGCAGTAAAGACTTGTAAATACTTGTTCTTGTTACTTCCATTCATACTTTCTCTTGCATTCATCTTGAAATCATTTGTATCGTATGACTTTTAGATTCTAAGTTTCTTGCTTTATAGCTTGATGTTTGTGAATATTTCAATAAAGAAAGGGTGGGAAATAATAGCATCAGTGAGCAATTTTTCAATACCACCTCCATGAAGGACAATAGGTAAAAAGAGGGCATCTCCCAATATTTTATTTTTAAACAATTATTTGTGAATTATTTACTTTATGTCAGGTATTGTGCTAAATCCTGTGTGTGTGTGTATGTGTATGTAAAATCTCACAACATTCTCATTCTCACAACAAACTCCTCAGGATATCATCATTTCCATTTTACAAATGAAGAAACTATGGTTTCAAAACCCTAAGCAGTATCCTCAAGGTCAGAAATCTAGAACCAATTGAACTGGGATGTGAATTTCTATCTGCCTAACTCCAAAGTACGGGTTCTAAACTATCCTATATCTGAAGTGATGATAATAATAATCTGAAATGGAAAAGGGGTGACTAATAACAATGTCCACTTATTATGTTTATAGAAAACTGAAATGTGATCATTTACGACTATCTTTGTGGGTTGGATAATAACTATAAATATGTACCTGTGGATAGAAATTTATGAGTTATGATCTAAGCAAAAGATGAGTGAAAAATATAAAAGACTATGTAAATATGTGGTGCTTTTATACAAGCCTCTTCTTCAGCAGGACCTCTATTTTCCCTGAACTGATCTTGAGGGTCTTATATCATTATCAACTCTCTTAGCTAGAAATAATCTCATCAACTCTGAATTCCCAGAGCCTGTTAGAAGAATATTTTTTATGACTAACATTCCTGCCTCTGGACATTTGTACTTGCTGTTTTCACTGCCTGCAACATTATCCTCCAAGAAACCTGTTCAGCTCATCTGCTCACTTCATGGAAGTGTCTGTTCAAATGTCCCTTATCAGACTGACCCTCCAGTCACATGACTTGACTAGGTCTTTTCTCATCACATTGTACAAAATAGCCAAGTCCCCCTCACCACGATTTTTCCATTGCCTTACTTTATTTTTCTTCAAAGCACTTCCTACCACTGAATATATTATTTAATATTTATGTATTTGTTTATTGACTGCTTCCATGACTCACATAGAAGCTCTGTAAGAACAGGGAATTTTTTTGTTTGTTTGTTTATTGCTGCCCCAAATCTAGCACTTGGCACATAGTAGATGCTGAATACACGTCTGTTAAACAAATGAATGAATGAATATGGCCCTTTCTCTTTTGTATCATAGTTAGTTATACACAAGTCTTACCTCACCTAGGAAACTGAACTTTTTGAGGTCAAGGTCTGTACCTGGCTCATTTTTACATGTCTCTAGTTCCTAACACAGTATTCATAATTTGTTTAGTGATCGAAAATTTGCAGAGATTTTATATATGTCTCACTTGTGATCTAAGGACTCTATAATATAGGTTGGTATTTTTATCCCCATCTGTTTTAGTCAGCTTGGCCTGCTATAACAAAATACCACAGACTGGGTGGCTTAAAAAATATACATTTATATCTCACAGTTCTGGAGGCTGGGAAGTCCAAGAATAAGATGACAGCTGATTTGGTTTCTTCTTAGACCCCTTTTCCTGGCTTGCAGACAGCCACCTTCTCACTGAGTTCTTACACGGTGGGGCGGGGCGGGGATAGGGAGGGAGGGAGGGAGGGAGAGAGAGAGAGAGAGAGAGAGAGAGCGCGAGCGAGCGCGCTCTAGTCTCTTCTTCTTAAAAGGGCACTAATCCCATTCATGAGGGTTCCACCCTTACCAACTCATCTAAACTTACCTACCAAATCCCCACCTCCAAATACCATCATATTGGGGTTAGAGCTTCAACATACGAATTTTGGGAAGACACCAACATTTGGTCTAAAACACCATCTTACAGATGAGAAACCATAAGTCAGAGAAATGTAATGATTTTTCCAAGGTCAGAGATAATGGATAAGTCAGATCTCAAGCCCAGTTATTTTCTCTACAAGTCTAGGGCTCTCTCTTTGAAGGGCCACTGCCTCTCCCTGTGTTAGGCTCATAAACAACTACTGAACCAGGAAAGAATAAATGGATACTGAAGCAGTGGTCCCTTAGAGGTACAGAGGAGACAGGAACTGTAAAAGCCTTTCATACAGTCAATGTAAACATAGATTTCTACTTTCAGGTTTTCTTGAATATTATTTTTTAGTCAAACATGGTTTTAAATTTTTATTTTGTGATAGGAAATCTATCCTCACACTGTTTCCCCCTCTGCCTTCAGGTTGAAGGAATAGAGGCTCTGTGAGGTAGAATAATTTGAATAGGCCACATAGCAACTAAGTTGAGAGAGACAGGATTTGAACTCAAGCCAGGCTGTCTCTTTTTATACCTGCAAGGGAGCTCAGTTCTTAATATGGCCATTGAGAAAACCCTGTGCGTCCTACTTGGCTTGCTTGCTCTGGTGGGCATGGTTTAGAATAGAGTTCTCTTCTCCCACGGAAGTAGAAAAGAAATAAGCCTCTGAAAACTTGAAGCTTTGATTATTAATTCTTCCCTAAGTGTGTGCACGCGTGCACGTGTGTGTGTGTGTGTGTGTGTGTGTGTGTGTGTGTATACACACAAACATATATATTTGGGGGGACATCCTTAAAGGACATGCATTTTTTTCCTGGATTTGATGAGCTCTTTAATCTCCAAATACGTGTGTAATCTGTCACTAAGCCCCAGAATTCCTGGAACCCTTATATAAAGTCAACTCAGATTCCAAACTTAATGAGATTTATGCACCACTAATCTCATATCTATTTTTAACAGAAATATCTTACTTATTTTCAAGATAGAACATGTCTCTATAACATGCCATTGCAGCAAATTCTACATCCTTATAGATCAGAGTATAAGACAGAGTACAGGGTTAGATCTCAACCCAGGGAATGCTTTATCTTTTATGTTTTAGGTTGGACTACAGATAGAAGGAAGAACTGTGGGGTTTAGACATCAAGCAGACTAATTCAAACTCAAAGCTACATTTAAATTTGTTTGCCTGGGAATGCCTGATTATGTAATTCCATTCTCTGTTCTACCCTACCATAGGCCAAAACAAACCAAAACAAAATCCAAAACCTGCCTTGTTTGATGCCAATAATAAATTCACATGAAAAGCTGCCTTTCCCCAGTACCCACTATACATAAAAAATTGCATGTACCGAGTGTGACCTAAGCCAAGAACCTTCAGAGGAGCCACTTCAGGTCTCCACCTCTGAAGCCAACAATGCCAATCCTTTTTCGGACCTGTTCATTGGAAGTGGATCCATCTTTTAAGGTTAGCTTGGGAAGAGAAACAGAAATGCTTGGAAGACAGAACAAAGATGCCCATTCTACTTTTTGCGTCTACAATATGAAGGATTTTGCCTGATTAAGAGGGTGCTAAGGACCATTACAGCTCCAATATTCTCTGATGATCTGATTTTCCCCATGTAACACGCTGTTCTGCCAATCCCAATCTTATTTTTTTCTTCACAGAAATCCAAGCAACTTGACATGGAGCAGGCAGTTTAATATGTTTTCCCTGTGAGTAAAATAAAATGAATTTTCTGAGGTTGGAAATTGATTCACAGCAAATCAGTGCTGGAACAATCATTTTCTTCTTTGGCCCCTTATTCTGGATTCACAAGCCACACAGCACATGACACAGACAATTAGCTGTTTATCCTACTTCTGGCTGGCTTCAGAAAGTGTCCAAGCCTGTGCGAGAATAATGAAGAGAACACAGGTGTGCAGCATTTCCAGCAAATCCAGAGTTCCTGAGAAATGTTTTCAAACTTTAAAATGTACTAAAGCAGCTTCTTATTTAAAGTGTGGACACAGTAAAGGATCCTTTTCTTTAGCAATCACTTTGCCAGCTTTTCTACTTGGCAAGTCTAAATTTTTATAAGTTGGATTTATTTAAAGCGGGCACACCTGTGAGTAAACAGAGAGCATTAACCTCAGGAGAGTGACATAATTCCTGGTGGACGGGCCGGAGCTGGTGTTTGGAGCCTGTGGCAGCAAGGCCATGAGGGTTCCTCACTGTCATTGCATTTAGAAGCTAAGAATCTTGGACATGACATTTCTTAAAAGCACATATTTATTGCCCCCATTTGTATATGACTACTTCCAGAGTACTTTCATCATGATACCTAAGCAAGGTACATAGAAAACATTTTTAAAATGAAGTCTTCCGAAGAGTCATTCTTGAATGTAAGTAAAAATAGAGGGTCAAGATAGCAATTCAAGAAAGAGGATGGCTGCAAAATGTTAAGATGTAGGCATGTACCCCGAATATTTTCTGAAGTAGACACAGAGACCTTTCTCTCTTCTCCATGTGCACTCTGTATTTCTAAGCCTTCATTTAACTAAGCAGGGAATGGTTGAAATAAGCTGCTTTGAATATGAAACTAATTTGGGGAGGCTACAAAAGAGTCATTTTCTAATGGCACTGGATCTGATAAAATTTTAACCTCCAAGTTTTCCTGAGGGACACTGTGCAGAAGATTTTTATTAAAATCCCCAGTTTCCAAGGCTTCAAGAGACATCACTGGCAGTGTAGGGCTGTCATCAGCATCACTTTTCACTTGATATGATGTGTGGGGTGCTTTCTGAGCCTATGCAGAACCATAATGTTAGAGACTGAATGTTTGTCCCCCCAGAATTCACATGTTAGAAAACCTAACCCCCAATGTGATGGTATTAGGAGATGGAGACTTCGGGAGGTGATTTCATGAGGGTAGAGCCTTCATGAATGGGACTAGTGCCTTTATAAAAGAGATCCAGAGAGCTCTGTTGTCCCTTCTACCATGTGAGGACACAGCAAAAAGACAGCCATCTATGAACCAGGAAGCGGGCTCCAACCAGACAACAAATCTGCTGGAGCCTTGAATTTGGACTTCAGCCTCCAGAACTGTGAGAAATAAACGTCTGTTGTTTAAGCCCCCCAGTCTATTACAGCATTTTGTTATAGCAGCCTGCACAAAGACACATAGTAAGCCCTGATACTGCCTGACTGCCCTGCTAAGAAGCAAACTTTATAAACTTCCCCTTCCTTCTTATAAACTCCAGCATTTTACCCGCAGCACCTTGTAAGCCCATACAAATCCCTGTCACATGTTGCTTAGTTTCTTTAAAGCTATTTATAGCTCAGGTTATATCCTCCTCTGACTCCTCTTTTTTTCTCCTCATTTCACAAATTGAGTGTCATGTTTCAACTTGTGAAGCTTGTTTTAATTGTTCCCTCCATCATTTCCCATGTTAGGGATAATTTGCAGTGGTTAGAGGAAAAAATGTATGCATCTGCCTAACATTCAGTGAACATCTACATGCAAAACACTGTGGAGCATCCAAAGTTGAATCAGGGTCAGAACCAACTCTCACATAGTTTCAATTTATAGGAAAGATAAAACATAAAAAAGTATGTTACAAGAGAAGGATGGAAGAAACTGTTAGATGTTAGTAGCAAGTTCCAAGGAAAATGACATTTGGTCTCCCCTGGAGATCAGGAAGAGTCTCATGGAAGTCATTTTTGGATTGAGCCTTGAAATATTCTTTTTTAATTTTATATGAAGCAATATATTTAATTTTTCTGACATCACAGCCCCAGCAAGTGGTTTTGTACCGAATTTAATGGAAGTTCTGTAGAACGCTTTGTGTGTGGGAGCAGGAAGAAAGGGAAGTAACCACAAAATTTCAAAAAAACAAAAACAAAATCCTAGATAACTGTTAGCATCTGTTCCATCCCACATTAATAAAATTCACCTGGAAATTCCGCAGAAAACAAGAGTGGAGGCAAAAGAGGGCATATTGGCAAAGAAAAAGTCACCCGGGAGGAAAAAGCCACAGAGCATTCCAGGGACAGACCTCACTCTCCCTCCCAAAACCAGGAGGATGCTCAGCAGGAATGCTGAGGCTTTACTAGATCTATCTCCCCAAAATAATGCTGAGTACGCAGCGCCCAAGGGAAAAGAGGGGAGGCAGGCAGGGCGTGAGCAGGCTGGGGGCGGGCATGAGGGAAAGAAGCACACTTAATGAAGGAGATGGTGAAGGGTGAAGGAGGTGGATGTGTATATCGAGAGAGACAGACAGTGCTGAGGCGCACTTAAACTGAAAAGCAATGTCCTAAGTTTCATTATTTAAAAAAAATAGATTTCCTTATTATTCCTATCCTACACTGAACTTAGTAACAGTTGGTTTTTTTAAAATTAATTGTGTGTGTGTGTGTGTGTGTGTGTGTTTCATTAATATTTTGCTCTTGCCTGAGAGAGGCCAGTGATCGTATTGGGTTGAGGCTCGGCATGGTTACACCTGTACCCGGAAGGATGCCCGGAGTTTCCACAAACCCTGGACCTCCCAAGCCAGACAAAGCTTGTATATTCTGGGGGCTGGTTTGCCCATCATCCCCTGCACAAAAACCCAGGTCTAGGACCCCAGGGCTGTTTATGGCCTGGGACTTCCCCTCATGGAACCATTTCAGAGTCTGGCTGGGCTTCTCAGGTGGAGTGTAGAGGACACGTCCAACTCAGGTATGACTTCCTGCAGATCTGGGTCCGAAAAGACTGAAGACAGGCTACTCCCCAGCACAGTGATGGAGTCAGGACCCCTTGGGCCCCCAGGCTTTTAAAGTGCTGAATTCTAAGTCGGGTGTTAGAATGGCCAAATGTGCCTTCTCCTGGGACACCCATGTCTCCAGGAAGTTGCTCTGCCTCCCATTGGGGCCATGGTAAGAAAATGATACCCGCTGTGGAAGAGACTCATTTTGGAGGGAACTCCTGTGAAAACCCATCTGTCCTTGAGATGCTATCTCAGGCTCCTGGGACCCAAGACCCATCATAGGATTGTGTGACATCAAATCAGACCCCACTGAAACACCATGAGGAAGCATGGTGGTTCCCATGGTAACCAAGGAGGGCATCTGGTTATAGTGAGGAGTGGCTGGGTCATTCCCATGGGGTTGTGTTGGCATCAGAACCTGAAATTCGAGGATTTTTATGTATTAATGCCCATTCCTGGCAGGTTATTCATTGATGAGAAGTTGAGTGAAGGAGCTGGAGGGGAGCTTGTCATCTGAGTCGACTGCCATCTTGATGGTATGATGGAATAGTCAGGTAGAACTGGACATTGCAAACTTGAACATTTAAGACACCACAATGGAGAGCAGGCTTGGGGAAGGATAGGCTCTGGAGGTGAGTTGTACTAGAGAGGAGACATCTGGATATTCACAGAAGCAGATCATCCACAGGGCAGCAGCAAACCCTAAGAAGGCTGTTTAATGAAGGCAGCAGCGTCTGGGCCTGCCATCAGGCCTACCATGTACAATGGAATCTGGAGGCACTTGAGGTTTCCTGAGGGTTAGCCTAGCATTGGTGACTGGACAGTACATGGTGGGAGGTTGCAGAGGGTTCAGACCAGGAGAATGCACAGGGATGCTACCACAGATTTATTCAAGGGCTTTTGACCCAGGCCATTTCAAACTGGAGGAGCTGTGTTGAGGCGAATGGGGTTTCTAGAAGGGTTGAGATGTATTGGTGGCTATGACAGAGCTGGCCATTAGTCCTTCTGGTGAGTCCGATTGTTCCTCTGAGAATCTGCAAACCACCGTTGCTTCCTGGACCTCGAGACACGGAAAGTATGGCCTAAAGCCCAGGACATACTCCTGCTGAAGGCGCTCACCAGGTGGCAGGGGAGCCATCTTCTGGTCAGCAGGCAGCATCTCGGAGCCACCTGAGTGCAAGTCATCATCTCCCCAGGGCACACTGAGCCTCTCATCTTCTGAGGTATCATCTGAAAGTTGGATCCCTTGTTGACATTTAAAAGGACATTTCCTTTCATGACGTTAAGGACCATCCCAAACTCAAATTCCCAACCAGGGCTCATTGGTGGGGAATTGTTTTTGGAAAGTTATCCTGGCAGGACTACAGGAAAATGGGAATGTGCACTGAGAGCCTGGGATCAGGCTAGTCATCTCCATGTTGGACCTTATTCCTGTTCTGCTTATCCCGGGGAGACCACCTTGAAATTTCTCTGCAAGCTGCTGTTGAAACATCTCTGCAGACAATCTTTGGGGATTTTGGAAGCAATCCCATCAATCAAAAAGACCCCCTAGGTCTTCCCTGGTGGCACAGTGGTTGAGAGTCCGCCTGCCGATGCAGGGGACACAGGTTCGTGCCCCGGTCTGGGAGGATCCCACATGCCGCGGAGCAGCTGGGCCCGTGAGCCGTGGCCACTGAGCCTGTGCGTCCGGAGCCTGTGCTCCGCAATGGGAGAGGCCACAACAGTGAGAGGCCCGCGTACCACACACACACACAAAAAAAAGACCCCCTGGCCAGGAAAGAAGTTTCAATTATTTGGAATTTTTGACATGTTGTCTGGCCAACTGACTCCAGAAAGACGTGGTCTGGATGAAGGGTTGGTGACATTTGCCCTTCCGTTTCAGAGATAATCATTCCTGCAAATCCAGGAAGGCATATCTGATCCCTGGTATGTTGGAGTCGAGGGCCGTGTCCCTAAGAGCACAGAACATGGTGTAGTCATACTATCAGAAGATGGTTATGCTTGCCCAGGTGCCCAGCCTTTACTAGGGGTCATCTGGTATCTAGGGAGAGGCCCTTGGAGAAATTCTAAGGTCCGTGCAGATAAACCTCTGTAACCTGGAGGGAGCACTAGGGTACAGCCACTTTTCCCCGATACCTCTTCTTCTGTTTATTAAAATCTCCTGCTATAATTTCAGCCAAACGATCTGCTCAGGAGTCATATGATCTGGGTGGTTGGGTCTTAGGGGCCCAGACTGGGAGTTCATGGAAGGTGGAATCACTTCATCTGGACGAAAGGGCACATCTCTGTATCCTGGAAGGACAAGTGGAGCCTCCACAGCTGTCTGGGACCCAGGTCCCTTACCTAAGCTTTGTTACTAAGCCACTCTGGCCTGTATCATCCCTTCTGGTTGCTTTGGGGGTTCATTTAACACTCCAGCATTCTGCATCCCTGTGTGGCTATGAATGTCTTTTCATCAGGGGAAAGCTCGTGCTAGATTTGAGAGTTTGTCAGCGCTCCCGATGCTGAAGCTGAGCATGATGTAGTCTATCTGGGGTTTCTCCCAGGGTTGGGGGGGGGTTCCCCACTGGACACTAGTGGAGGGGGGTAGGCAAGGAGTACATTGGGATCTGCCAGAGCCATTGTCCCTGTAGGAGACAGAGGTAACTGCTTGGTTTGGGGGCATCAGGCCTGGCGCGGTACGTGTCGGCGCAGTGCAGTCGAGCTGGCAGGGCCGCCTGCAGAAGGAATCAGTTTGTTTTCTTCCCCAGGCTTATCGCAGGGGACATATGTGAGCAGCAGGTGTGGGTGCTGGTGCCAGAACGCACAGAGTTGGCTGCAGTCTGGTATTCAGGGAAGAATTCCAACCCTGGTTGGCTGGAACTGGGAGAGGTTTCAGGTCATTCCAAAGGCACATATCCGCCTGTTCACAGAGGTTGGCTTCTCTCTGTCTTGCTGCTAGGGATGTCATGGATGTGAAAAGGGGCAGCAGTTTCAACTTGACCCTTAGTGCAGAATCTGCAGCTTGAAAACATACATACCATTTGGTCTAATGTCTTCGGAGCAGGTGTGGGCTTTGGATAATAGTCTGGCTGTGGAAAGGTCTGGAAGAGCGGTGGGTCATGTAACATGATGGGGTCATCAGTGGGTTGTGCACTGGGGATCCTGGGACTTCAGTGGTCAGCAGAATTCCATTCTTCAGTCCCAGCAGCTCTGACCAAAGCAGTGAGGCGGGGGGAGACAGGGAATACCTTGCTCCCTTGGCACCATGTGCAGCCCCATTCTTCAGGTCCAGGCTCCCACCAGGCCGAAGGAGTGCTTACAGTGTATGGCTCCCACTCTTGGAGTCATAAAGAGGGGGGACTAGGATTGACTGGCCAGCCCCCTTGTTTTCTCTGCCTGGAGAATTTGAAAGGCAGGTGGGGATTCCAGATGGGGTCATCACTGTAAGGGAAGGCCATCATCTCCTGCTTTGACTTGGACTTTGTTTTTTTTTTTTTTTTTTTTAAACATCTTTATTGGAGTACAATTGCTTCACAGTGGTGTGCTAGTTTCTGCTCTATAACAAATTGAATCAGCTATACATATACGTCTATCCCCATATTTCGTCCCTCTAACATCTCCCCTCCCACCCTCCCTATCCCACCCCTCTAGGTGGACAAAAGCACCGAGCTGATCTCCCTGTGCTATGCAGCTACTTCCCACTAGCTATCTATTTTACATTTGGTAGTGTATATATGTCCATGCCACTCTCTCACTTTGTCCCAGCTTACCCTTCCCCCTCCCCATGTCCTCAAGTCCATTCTCTATGTCTTCGTCTTTATTCTTGTCCTGCCCCTAGGTTCTTCAGAACCATTTTTCTGTTTGTTTTTTTAGATTCCATATATATGTGTTAACATACGGTATTTGTTTTTCTCTTTCTGACTTACTTCACTCTGTATGACAGACTTTAGGTCCATCCACCTCACTACAAGGAACTCAATTTTGTTTCTTCTTATGGCTGAGCGATATTCCATTGTATATATGTGCCACATCTTCTTTATCCATTCATCTGTCGATGGACACTTAGGTTGGTTCCATGTCCTGGGTATTGTAAAAAGAGCTGCAATGAAAAGATACTTGATACGATTTCAATTTTCTTAAATTTACCAAGGCTTGATTTGTGACCCAAGATATGATCTATCCTGGAGAATGTTCCATGAGCACTTGAGAAGAAAGCGTATTCTGTTGTTTTTGGATGGAATGTCCTCTAAACATCAATTAAGTCCATCTTGTGTAATGTATCATTTAAAGTGTATTTCCTTATTTATTTTCATTTTGGATGGTTTTTCCATTGGTGAAAATGGGGTGTTAAAGTCCCCTATGATGGTGTTACTGTTGATTTCCCCTTTTATGGCTGTTAGCATTTACCTTATGCATTGAGGTGCTCCTATGTTGGGTGCATAAATATTTACAGATGTTATATCTTGTTCTTGGATTGATCCCTTGATCATTATGTAGTGTCCTTCTTTGTCTCTTATAATAGTCTTTGTTTTAAAGTCTATGTTGTCTGATATGAGAATTGCTACTCCAGCTTTCTTTTGGTTTCCATTTGCATGGAATATCTTTTTCCATCCCCTCACTTTCAGTCTGTATGTGTTCCTAGGTCTGAAGTAGGTCTCTTGTAGACAGCATATATACGGGTCTTGTTTTTGTATTCATTCAGCCAGTCTATGTCTTTTCCTTGGAGCATTTAATTCATTTACATGTAAGGTAATTATCAATATGTATGTTCCCATTACTATTTTCTTAATTGTTTTGGATTTGCTATTGTAGATCTTTACCTTCTCCTGTGTTTCCTGCCTAGAGAAGTTCCTTTAGCATTTGTTGTAAAGCTGGTTTGGTGGTGCTGAATTCTCTTAGCTTTTGCTTGTCTGTAAAGGTTTTAATTTCTCCATCAAATCTGAATGAGATCCTTGCTGGGTAGTGTAATCTTGGTTGTAGGTTTTTCCCTTTCATCACTTCAAGTATGTCCTGCCACTCCCTTCTGGCTTGTAGAGTTTCTGCTGAAAGATCAGCTGTTAACCTTATGGGTATTCCCTTGTATGTTATTTGTTGTTTTTCCCTTGCTGCTTTTAATATGTTTTCTTTGTATTTAATTTTTGATAGTTTGATTAATATTTGTCTTGGCATGTTTCTCCTTGGATTTATCCTGTATGGGACTCTGTGCTTCCTGGACTTGATTGACTATTTCCTTTCCCATATTAGGAAAGTTTTCAACTATAATCTCTTCAAATATTTTCTCAGTCCCTTTCTTTTTCTCTTCTTCTTCTGGGACTCCTATAATTTGAATGTTGGTGCATTTATTGTTGTCCCAGAGGTCTCTGAGACTGTCCTCCATTGTTTTCATTCTTTATTCTTCTCAGTGGCAGTTATTTCCACTATTTTATCTTCCAGGTCACTTATCCGTTCTTCTGCTTCAGTTATTCTGCTATTGATTCCTTCTAGAGAATTTTTAATTTCCTTTATTGTGTTGTTCATCATTGTTTGTTGGACTTTGATTCTTTTGTGGTGGAATTCCTCCCTTTAGGGTTACTGGACTGCACTGGTTGAATGACTGAGCCTGTAGTCACAGACAGGAACAGGCTCTCTTGAGTTCTTCTTGGACCACAGCAGAAATAATTGCTGAGTCAGTGACAGTGGCTTGCTGCTTGCTGGGTGCATTCCTTCATGTTGGCTGCTGGTATACCTTGTTCCTCTTTGTTTTTCTGTGCCCTGGAAGTGGGTCTTGCAGCTTCAGCATTCTCGGAGTTTGCTTCCTGTTGCCAGAGGAGAACCTTGCATGTTGAGGGCACACAATACACACGGATCACCATGCTGCCATGCTGATCCTGGAGCTCTGGGGTCTAGAAGCCATGTTCCCAAAGGCAACCCCCACCTTTCGGGAGTTCAATTTGCTCTTTAATCTACATTGGGACACAAAAGAACTTTCCAAGATGATCTCTGCCACCTAAACTGAAGTGACTTTCTAGGTGAAAATTGGGCTGACACCAGCTAGTTCCACATTTAGTCCCTGGAGGCAGGGTGATGGCAGGGAATGGGGAGTGAGCTTGGGTCTAGGTCCCAGACAACTGTTCAGCTGTGTGGCAGCCTCCCCTCTTCTGTCTCCCCACTTCAGCTCTTAGAGTGTTTTAACCACTGGAAGGACCAGGTAAAGAAAGCATATAATAAATAAGCTTGGAAAGGTTAGTTGGCACAGATTTTAGGAAAGTCTTAAATGCTAGATTATCAATTCGGAGGGTTTCTTTGGTAGGGAGTGGGAAACCACTGAAGATTTCTGAATGCGGGAGTAACAAGATCTTGACTTGGCTTTAGACTGATTCACTCTTGCATTACTGTTTAGAGGAAAAATAGTCAAGATACTTCCAGATGCAAGTAAGAGAATACCAAACCAAGATGGTTTGGATGATAGAGATTTATTACCTCATATAATAAGAAGTCCCATAACTGTAAAGAGAGATTCAGTTGTTTTTCACAGAGCAATGATGATATTTGAAACCAAGAGACTGACTGAGGGTGTCAAGAAAGGACACAGAAACAACAGCAACAAAAATTGACCAATAACAGAAATCTGTAGAATGTCAAGGAGGAAAACGGGGAAGCAGAAAAACAAAAAAAATAAATTCCTTATTATCTAATTTTTGCTACATCTAGTTTAGTATGAGAGCTCACCTCTACCCCTTAAATGATTATTTTTAAATGAAAATAGTTCAATATGAATACTCATTCTCTCAGGAATATTACATTCTCATTTCAGAAAACCAATTTAGCCAAGCATAAGGATAACTGAAAGAGTCCTTTCTCTATAGACAAGACCTCTGATCCATTACAAAATAATTTTATTTACTGTCACCAAAAGTAATTACAGCACTCATCCCTAGTGGCCACTGGTCATCTTATGAGAAGTTTCCACATTCATATAGGGAGCACCCCCTGAAATCTGTAAAGAAACTCAGGAACACACAGGGCACTGTTTCCTCCCTGGAAACAGGAGCAGGCAGCTGCTACAGCTGTCTGTAACCAGGCAAGGTGCTCATCAAGAATTTCAGAATGCCCAGGTCAGGGGCACCTCTTCACACGTCTGGCAGAGTGTCCTCCAAGACCTTACCGTGATCACCATGAGATCCTATTTTGTATAGCAGGATAGAGGGATGTAGATTTGAAACTGAAAACTGAAAACACTATTCTCCATCTTTTACTTTTGACTGAGCACAGTTAACACATCACCTCTATCATTCTTCTGAGCACTCCGGGTGCGAGTGGCAATACCCAGCCACGGCAGGTGTCAGTCAGTGCTCTGTCACATAGTTGTTTTTTTCGCCAATAGACCAAAATGACACAGTCATAAGAAATGGGCACTAATGGTTCTGCGAGGAAACCAATGGGGATGTTGAACCTTTGCAGGTGATGAAGTTGATGCCAGACGACCTGCCCTTGCAGATTGATTCTACTGCCCACACCTAAGGACTCAACTCCTTGCCCTTGGGGTGATGTGCTTTTGCCACAGACAATAATGATAAGGTCTAAATTGAAATTAACAGTGCTACATTCTATAAAATTATACCAGAGCTTTTAATTTTAAAAGCTCAATTGTATAATTTTTCGGTTGATCCCTCAGATAGATACCATGTATTTCTTCAGTGGATTTGAATGAATGAAAAAATAAGTAAACATCTATATATAGATACAGGTATAGACAGTTAATATTTACTGAGCACTTAGTATGTGCCAATATGTTTACATATATTAAATCATTTGAACCTTATAAGGAAGATACTGTTATCATTATATTCTTTTCATAGATGAGAAACAACAGGAATAGAAAAAGACATTGATAGATGGGTTGCAATGAGTTCCAAAATGAAAGTAACAAATAGAATGTCAACAATGACATTTGCATATCCCCAATTTATACATATTTATTTTGTCTTTTTTTTTTCCCTTTCTCCCAGCCTCACCACACAAAACAGTTTTGAACCTGGATAGGCTGAGCAACCATCTTCAGGACTGTAAAGGAAAGCTGCTGTTAATTAGCAGCTCTTAATTAGCAGCTTTCCAGAAGACAATGTTCCATTCTCCTCTGGAACAATGTGTCCATGGACATTTGCCTCCAAGAGGTAGCTGGTAAAGAGCTCGTGGTGGCTCTTCTAATCCAGTCTTCATATTTTGCTGTTACAACATGTACTCAATTCAATGCGTTAAGTAATTAGTTCTCAGCATCTTGTGAACTGAGGACCTATTTCCAGAATGATTTAGTGCAGTTTCCTCTGAAGTCCCTGATAACAGAGGAAATAATTAGGCTCTGAAGGGTTTTACTTAAAACCTTGTGTCTCTACTTATATAAAATGACTGTGCTAATTAAGCCTCTCATAAATTTCCCTGCCATGCTTCACTCTGAGGACTTGGGTCTTCACCTCAGGTTTTCCCTCAGGGTCCGGCATAGTGCTGGGAACACCCTGAGGTGGGAGCCGCTCAGACTGGAATCCCTAGAAACATGTAATTCACTTTGGGACACAGGTTCTTCTCTTGTATGGCTGTACATTCAAATGTGTTTTTGTTTTTGTTTTTTTCTGTAATCATATTTAAGTCAGTCGGCTTGAGGTTAAAAAGAATATTGGTCTAATCAGGGCTACATCAAGTGTGGTCTACAGACCAGCTGATGGTCTGTGGATTGTTACTGGCCATTTCATGGAACAATAAGTATAAAACATGGGAGTAAGCATGTAGAAACTTTATAGCAATTTGATAGAAAAATTTCTTTTATGTCCATTAAATTTAATAATTTTTTTAAATGGGTCTTATATTTTTATGTCATTTTTTTGTTTCATTTTTATATAATTCATCTTCTAACAGTTGATTTTTTTTCCCTTCATAAGGATCATACTTCCTGCTTTTTTGCATACCAGGTAATGTTTTTTTTAATTGGATTGAGGCTGTGTAAATTTTCACTGCTGCGTACTGAATTTCGCTGTATTCCTTTATGTAGCTGTGGTCTTTGTTCTGGCATGCAGTTATGTTACCAGGGGTCAGTTTGATCCTCTCAAGTGTGCTTGTGGGCTGCCTCCAAGCAGTAAGCTGAGGTGACAGGTCTCACCTTGTTTGTTTCTTTTCTCTGAAGGGATCATACGCCTAATGCGACTTTTGTTCAATATCTGAAAACCATTGTTTCATATATTATTCTGGTTTCCTAATTGTTTAAGGTAGAAGAGTGAACCAATCCCTTTTACTTCATTATGGCTAGAAACAGATGTACTAGGACTTCATCTTAACATCCTTCATCTTGATATCCAGTAATTCACTGGTGGTAATTTCACTGTATTTTATTAAAGTATCAATCTATAATGGAAGAGAAGTTAAACAACAAAATAAAGCAAAAAAGAACAACAACAAAAAAACCAAACAACTCAATTAAAAAATGAACATACAATTTGAAAAGACATTTCACCAAATAAGATTTACAAATGGCCAATAAGCACATGAAAAGATACTCAAAATCACTAATCATTAGGGAAATGCAAATCAAAACCACAATAAGATCATTATACCCATTAGAATGGCTATTTTAAACAACAACAATAAGCTCCAGAAAATAACAAGTCTTGGAGAGGGAGAAATTGAAACGCTTGTCCATCACTAATGGAAATATAAAATGGTACAGCCTCTGTAGCAAACAATATGGCAGTTCCTCAGAAGATTAAAAATAGAATTACCCTTTGATCTAGCAATTTCACTTCAGGATATACACTCAAAAGAACTGAAAGCAAAGACACAAACAGATATATGTACACCATATTCATAGCAGTCTTATTCACAATAGCCAAAAGGTGAAAGCAACTCAAGTATTTATAGGATGAATAGATTTTTTAAATGTGGTATATCTATACAATAGAATATTTTTCAGCCCTAAAAGGGAAGGAAATCATGACATATTCTACAACACGAACAAACCTTGAAGACATTGTAAGTGAAATAAGCCAGACAGCAAAGGACAAATACTGTATGATTTCACTTACATGAGGTACCTGGAATAGTCAAATTGATAGAGTCAAAAAGTAGAAGAGTGGTTGCCAGGGGCTGGAGAGCAATCGGAATGGGGAGTTATTGTTCGATGGGTATAGAGTTTCAGTTTGGGAAAATGAAAAGAGTTTTAGAGATGGGCACTGGTGTTTGCACAACAACATGAATGTGCTTAATGCCCCTGAACTGCACGCTTACAAATGGCAAAATGGTAAACTTTATGTTATGTGTATTTTACCACAGAAAAAGAATACTTAAAACAAAAAGGCAACTTCATCTCCCCTCCAGATAGCTTGAGAATCACTGAATTTCAGAGGCTGAAGGTAGGAAAAGGCCTAAGTGAGGGGGAGTTTGATAAACTTTCTACCAGAGTTAAAAGATGACCAACAATACCCTTTCAGGCCACCCAGGCACTTCTAGCCAGGGAACCAGGAAGGTCTGTCAAATCTTACAGAATGTGCCACGATGGCTATTTTCGTATTATCCGTTTTCCTACTCAATTAGCAGTGAAATCTTTAACAATGGTCTGTGTGGTGGGCTTCATGGACAGTGAGGAAAGCAGAATCTGGGCATGTTGTATTGTCTTCTGCAGTACGTATTTGGGAGACACCTCAAGAAATTGGTGAGGTGATGGCTGCTCTCAAGAGGAAAAAAAGCAATTAAGTCCCTGTGGCCTGAAGGGAAAAAGAGAGACAATACCATCCCAGGGCATACTGTTTATGATGAAATAGAGAATGCTATTAAGTAATATGTATAACATGATGCCATTCCCAAATATTAGGAAAATAAATATATATTTCCATGTATTTATGCATAGAAGAAAATCCCCTGGAAGAATATAAGCCAAAATAACACTATACTAATATCTTATGCATGCCCATATGTATGTATATGTTGGATTATATGTGTATGTATATATATACAGATATATATGTATAGTCAATTTGTAAATTAAAATATCTCTATGGAAAGAAACAACAACAAACAGATATAGTTATATCTGTGTGGTCAAATCATAGGTGGTTTTTATTTTCTCTTTGTAAGTATTTTTTAATTATCTGTAGTTTTCACCATGGATAGGTAAAACTTTTATATCAGGGCAAGAAAGCAATTTTTATGTAAAAATTAGGAAAGAATTGTTAGGAGATGTTACGTGGTCCAGGCTTGAGATACCTTTAATTGTTTTTGGAGATTTATGCATAAATTAGTCTATGTTGCATTATCTCTCATTCCGGTTTTGTTTTTAACATTAGAGATCAGACCAGCAGTGTACACATCATAAGGTAACAATGCCTACCATTTTACGTGGAAATGCATTTCATTCATTTAGGTCAGATAAGATTAGAGTAATTAAGGTCACTGGACTTTGCCATTTAACAAATCCTTAAATCCAATTCTAATCTCATTCATTAATGCCATAAACAAAAGGGTTAATTGCTAACATATAATGTTTCAGACCCACCCTGGCACAAATGTTACAATATTAGATGGTATTAATGCCTTGCTGTGTAACTTTAGAGAAGGGCTGATGTATTCAGTATTCAAAGAGTTACAGATTTATTGGTTCTGAAGAGGTTATCCCTGGGGTAACTCATTATCGCTTGTACAATCATGGAATGTTCTGTGACAGGAGAATGTCTAAAATGAAACAAGCCAATTAATCAAGATGGGGCATGCATGTGGTGACTCTGCAGTACAAGCAGATGCTGTCAGCTCCTGAATTGTCACCATGCAGCCTCGTGGCTGAGGCAAGGCCCCAGCCAGAACAGGTTGGCCACTGATGTGGGGATCATGATAGTCTGTTGCCACGTCAGACTTATGCTCAGTTGCCTCACTTCAGCTCTGAGCCAGCTGGAAAGGACAATCCTGTTGTCTTATGATTCTCCCGCACCAAACTTTTCACCACTTTAAAAAGGAGAGAAACTGATTTGAATTTTAATCTCTCTCCTTTCTTCTTTTTCCAATTCTGACAAAGGTATTAAGGGGAAACGAAAATTCCTAAAGATGTTCTTGAAAGATCAGCCTCCAACCAAATGTGTTATCTCAATGTCTGGAATCCTCAGCAGCCATTAAAAATGATGTTGCTAAAGGTTCTTAAAACCACGGGGGTTGGGCCGGGGCCTGGGGTCTTGCCCTAAGGCAGCAGGTTTTGTTTTGTTAGAATTTCCTGGCCAAAGCTCACCTGACAATGAGAGCATCTCTGGAGCTGAAGTTTATGTTGAAAATACTTCAAGTTCTACCTGTCCTCACTTATCTGTGGATTTCTGTGTGACCAGGTATAAGTAAACCTTTCCCTCAAACTAATTATGACTTACAGTAATTTGCTAAATTATACCTTTGTAAGCAGAACTGAAACATTTATTTTAGGGGTGGACCTTCAAGATGGTGGAGGAGTAAGATGTGGAGATTACCTTCCTCCCCACAAATACATCAAAAATACATCTACATGTGGAACAACTCCTACAGAGCACCTACTGAACGCTGCCAGAAGACCTCAGACTTCCCAAAAGGCAAGAAACTCCCCACATACCAGGGTAGGGCAAAAGAAAAAAGAAAAAACAGAGACAAAAGAATAAGGATGGGACCTGCACCAGTGGGAAAGAGCTGTGAAGGAGGAAAGGTTTCCACACACTAGGAAGCCCTTTCACTGGCAGAGATGGAGGGTGGGCGGTGGGGGAAGCTTTGGAGCCACAGAGGAGAGCACAGCAACAGGGGTGCAGAGGGCAAAGCAGAGAGATTCTTGCACAGAGGATCGGTGATGAACAGCACTCACCAGCCTGAGCAGCACCGGTCTGCTCACCCGCTGGGACGGGTGGGGGCTGGGAGCTGAGGCTCGGGTTTTAGAGGTCAGATCCCAGGGAGAGGACTGGGGTTGGTTGCGTGAACACAACCTGAAGTGGGCTACTGCACCACAGCTGGCCAGGAGGGAGTCCAGGAAAAATTCTGGAACTGCCTAAGAGGCAGGAGACAATTGTTTCAGGGTTCATGAGGAGAGGGGATGCAGAGCACCGCCTAAACGAGCTCCAGAGACAGGCACGAGCCACGGCTATCAGCACGGACCCCAGAGACAGGCATGAAATGCTAAGGCTGCAGCTGCAGCCACCAAGAAGCCTGTGTGCAAGTGCAGGTCACTATCCACACCTCCCCTCCTGGGAGCCTGTGCAGCCCGCCACTGCCAGGGTCCCATGATCCAGGGACAACTTCCCCGGGGGGAACACACGGTGCACCTCAGGCTGGTGCAATGTCACACCAGCCTCTGCCTCTGCAGGCTCACCCTGCATTCAAATTATAACTACTGTACACCTCCCTCCTCCTGGCCTGAGTGAGCCAGAGCCCCCTAATCAGCCACTGCTTTAACCTCATCCTGTCTGGGTGGGAACAGAAGCCTGAGGGCAACGTACATACAGAGGCAGGTCCAAATCCAAAGCTAAACCCCAGGAGCTGTAAGAACAAAGAAGAGAAAGGGAAATCTCTCCCAGTAGCCTCAGGAGCAGTGGATTAAATCTCCACAATCAACTTGATGTACCCTGCATCTGTGGAATACCTGAACAGACAATGCATCAACCCAAAGTTGAGGTGGTGGATTTTGGGAGCAACTGTAGACTTGGGGTTTGCTGTCTGCAACTGACTTGTTTCTGATTTTTATGTTTATTTTAGTATAGTTTTTAACACTTGTTATCATTGGTGAATTTCTTTATTAGTTTTGTTGCTCTCTTCTTTTTTTATTACTTTTAAATTTTTAAATTTTAATAACTTAAAAAAATATTTTATTATATATATTTAATTTTTAATTTTTTTTCTTTCTTTTTTTCCTACCTTTTCTTATGACCCAGGTGGCTGACAGGGTATTGGTGCTCCAGCTTGGTGTCAGGCCTGAGCCTCTGAGGTGGGAGAGCTGAGCTCAGGAGACTGCCACCAGAAACCTCCCAGCCCCATGTAATATCAACTGGTGAGAGCTCTCCCAGACAGTGCCATCTCAACCCTAAGACCCAATTCCACCCAACGGCCAGCAACCTCCAGTAGTGGATGCCTCATGCCAAATAACTAGTAAGACAGGAACACAACCCCACCCATTAGCAGAGAGGCTGCTTAAATCATACTAAGTTCACAGACACCCCAAAACACACCATCAATGTAGCCCTACCCACCAGAAAGACAAGATCAAGCCTCACCCACCAGAACACAGGCACTAGTTCCCTCCGCCAGGAAACCTACACAAGCCACTGAACCAACCTTACCCACTGGGAGCAGACACCAAACACAATGGGAACTACAAACCTGCAGGCTGCGAAAAGGAGACCCCAAACAGGGTAAGTAAGCAAAATGGGAAGACAGAGAAACATGCAGCAGATGAAAGTAAAAACCCACTAGACCAAAAAAATGAAGTGGAAATAAGCAGTCGACCTGAAAAAGAATTCAGAGTAATGATAGTAAAGATGACCCAAAATCTTGGACATAGAAAGGAGAAAATACAAGAAATATTTAACAAGGACCTAGAAGAAATAAAGAGCAAGCAAACAATGATGAAGAACACAATAAATGAAATTTAAAATTCTCTAGAAGAAATCAACAGTCAAATAATGGAGGCAGAAGAAAGGATAAGTGACCTGGAAGATAAAGTAGTGGAAATAACTACCATAGAGCAGAATAAAGAAAAAAGAATGAAAAGAATGGAAGACAGTCTCAGAGACCTCTGGGAAAACATTAAGCTCACCAACATTTGAAGTATAGGGGTTCCAAAAGAAGAAGACAAAAAGAAAGGGTCTGATAAACTGTGTGAATAGAGTTGAAAATTTCCCTAACATGGGAAAGGATATAGTCAATTAAGTCCAGGAAGTGCAGAGTCCAATACAGGGTAAATTCAAGGAGAAGCAAGCCAAGACACATATTAATCAAACTATCAAAAATTAAATACAAAGAAAAAATATTAAAAGCAGCAAGGGAAAACCAACAAATAACGTACAAGGGAATCCCCATAAGGTTAACAGCTGATCTTTCAGCAGAAACTCTGCAAGCCAGAAGGGTGTGGCAGGAGATATTTAAAGTGATGAAAGGGAAAAACCTACAACCAAGATTACTCTACCCAGCAGGGATCTCATTCAGATTTGACAGAGAAATTAAAATCTTTACAGACAAGCAAAACCTAAGAGAATTCAGCACCACAAAACCAGCTTTACAACAAATGCTAAAGGAACTTCTCTAGGCAGGAAACACAAGAGAATGAAAAGGCATACAATAACAAACTTAAAATAATTAATAAAATAGGAATAGGAATATACATATTGATAATTACCTTAAATGTAAATGAATTAAGAGCTCCAACCAAAAGACATAGACTGGTTGAATGGATACAAAAACAAGACCAGTATATATGCTGTCTACAAGAGACCCACTTCAGACCCACGGACACATGCAGAGTGAAACTGAGGGGATGGAAAAAGATATTCCATGCAAATGGAAAGCAAAAGAAAGCTGGAGTAGCAATTCTCATATCAAACAAAATAGGCTTTAAAATAAAGACTATTACAACAGACAAAGAAGGACACTACATATTGATCAAGGGAACAATCCAAGAAGAAGATATAACAATTGTAAATATCTATGCACCCAACATAGGAGCACTTCAACGCATAAGGCAAATGCTAACAGCCATAAAAGGGGAAATCAACAGTAACACAATCATAGTAGGGGACTTTAACACCCCATTTTCACCAATGGAAAAACCATCCAAAATGAAAATAAATAAGGAAATACACTTTAAATGATACATTACACAAGATGGACTTAATTGATATTTAGAGGACATTCCATCCAAAAACAACAGAATACCCTTTCTTCTCAAGTGCTCATGGAGCATTCTCCAGGATAGATCATATCTTGGGTCACAAATCAAGCCTTGGTAAATTTAAGAAAATTGAAATCGTATCAAGTATCTTTTCTCACCACAACGCTATGAGACTAGTTATCAATTACAGGAAAAAAAATCTGTAAGAAATGCAAACACATGGAGGCTAAACAATAAACCACTAAATAACCAAGAGATCACTGAAGAAATCAAAGAGGAAATCAAAAAATACCTAGAAATAAATGACAATGAAAACATGACGACCCAAAACCTATGGGATACAGCAAAAGCAGTTCTAAGAGGGAAGTTTATAGCAATACAATCATACCTCAAGAAACAAGAAACATCTCAAATAAACAACCTAACCTTGCACCTAAAGCAATTAGAGAAAGAAGAACAAAACACTTCCAAAGTTAGCAGAAGGAAAGAAATCATAAAGATCAGATCAAAAACAAATGAAAAAGAAATGAAGGAAACAATAGCAAAGATCAGTAAAACTGAAAGCTGGTTCTTTGAGAAGATAAACAAAATTGATAAACCATTAGCCAAACTCATCAAAAAAAAAAGGGAGAAGACTCAAATCAATAGAATAAGAAATGAAAAAGGAGAAGTAACAACTGACACTGCAGAAATACAAAGGACCATGAGAGATTACTACAAGCAACTCTATGCCAATAAAATGGACAACCTAAAAGAAATGGAGAAATTCTTAGAAAAGCACAACCTTCTGAGACTGAACCAGGAAGAAACAGGAAATATAAAGAGACCAATCACAAGCCCTGAAATTGAGACCATGATGAAAAATCTTCCAACAAACAAAAGCCCAGGAACGGATGGCTTCACAGGTGAATTCTATCAAACATTTAGAGAAGAGCTAACACCTATCCTTCTCAAACTCTTCCAAAATAAAGCAGAGGGAAGAACACTCTGAAACTCATTCTACGAGGTTACCATCACCTAGATAATGAAACCAGACAACGATGTCACAAAGAAAGAAAACTACAGGCCAATATCACCGATGAACATAGATGCAAAACTCCATAACAAAATACTAGCAAACAGACTCCAACAGCACATTAAAAGGATCATACACCATGATCAAGTGGGGTTTATTCCAGGAATGCAAGGATTCTTCAATATATGCAAATCAATCAATGTGACAAACCATATTAACAAATTGAAGAATAAAAACCATAAGATCATCTCAATAGATGCAGAGAAAACTTTCAATAAAATTCAACAGCTATGTATGATAAAAACCTTCCAGAAAGTAGGCTCAGAGAGAACTTACCTCAACATAATAAGGGTCATATATGAGAAACCCACAGCCAACATTGTTCTCAATGGTGTAACACTGAAACCATTTCCTCTAAGATCAGGAGCAAGACAAGGTTGTCCACTCTCACCACTATTATTCAACATAGTTTTGGAAGTTTTAGCCATAGCAATAGGAGAAAAAAAAGAAATAAAAGGAATCCAAATCAGAAAAGAAGTAAACCTGTCACTGTTTACAGATGACACGATACTATACATAGAGAATCCTGAAGACGCTACGAGAAAACTACTAGAACTAATCAATGAATTTGGTAAAGTAGCAGGATACAAAATTAATGCTCATAAATCTCTTGCATTCCTAAACACTAATGATGAAAAAAATCTGAAAGAGAAATTAAGGAAACACCCGCATTTACTACTGCAACAAAAAGAATAAAATACATAGGAATAAACCTACCTAAGGAGACAAAACACCTATATGCAGAAGACACTGATGAAAGAAATTAAAGATGATCCATACAGATGGAGAAATATACCAATGTCTTGGATTGGAAGAATCAACATTGTGAAAATACCGATATTACCCAAAGCAATCTACAGATTCAATGCAATCCCAATCAAACTACCAAAGGCATTTTTCACAGAACTAGAACAAAAAATTTCACAATTTGTTTGGAAACAAAAAAGATCCCAAACATCCAAATCAATCTTGAGAAAGAAAAACGGAGCTGGAGGAATCAGGCTCCTGGACTTCTGACTATACTACAAAGCTACAGTAATCAAGACAGTATGGTACTGGCACAAAAACAGAAATATAGATAAATGGAACAGGATAGAAAGCTCAGAGATAAACCCACACACCTATGGTCACCTTATTTTGATAAAGGAGGCAAGAATACACAATGCAGAAAAGACAGCCTCTTCAATAATTGATGCTGGGATAACTGGACAGCTACATATAAGAGAATGAAATTAGAACACTCTCTAACACTATACACAAAAATAAACTCAAAATGGATTAAAGACCTAAATGTATTGCCAGACACTATAAAATTCTTAGAGGAAAACATAGGCAGAACACTCTATGACATAAATCACAGCAAGATCCTTTTTTACACATCTCCTAGAGAAATGGAAATAAAAATAAACAAATGGGACCTAATGAAATGTAAAATCTTTGGCACAGCAAGGGAAACCATAAACAAGACAAAAAGACTACCCTCAGAATGGGAGAAATTATTTGCAAACAAAGCTACTGACAGAGTATTAATCTCCAAAGTATACAAGAGGCTCATGCAGTTCAATATCAAAAAAACAAACAACCCAATCCAAAAATGGGCAGAAGATCTAAACACACATTTCTCCAAAGAAGATATACAGATTGCTAACAAACACATGAAACGATGCTCAACATCACTAATCATTAGAGAAATGCAAATTAAAACTACAATGAGGTATCACCTCACACAAGTCAGAATGGCCATCATCAAAATATCTACAAACAATAAGTGCTGGAGAGGGTATGGAGCAACGGGAACCTTCTTGCACTGTTGGTGGAATGTAAATTGATACAGCCACTATGGAGAACAGTATGGAGGTTCCTTGAAAAACTAAAAATAGGATTACCATATGATCCAGCAATCCCACTACTGAGTATATACCCTGAGAAAACCACAATTCAAAAAGAGTGATGTACCACAATGTTCATTTTAGCACTATTTACAACAGCCAGGTCATGGAAGCAACCTATATTTCCATCGACAGAAGAATGGATAAAGAAGATGTCGCACAGATATATACAATGGAATATTACTCAGCCATGAAAAGAAATGAAATTGAGTTATTTGTTGTGAGGTGGATGGACCTAGAGTCTGTCATACAGAGTGAAGGAAATCAGAAAGAGAAAAACAAATACCGTATGCTAACACATATATATGGAATCTAAGGAAAAAAAAAAGAAATATGGTTCTGATGAACCTAGGGGCAAGACAGGAATAAAGACGCAGACATAGAGAATGGACTTGAGGACATGGGGAGGGGGAAGGGTAAGCTGGGACAAAGTGAGAGAGTGGCAATGGACATATATACCCTACCAAGTATAAATTAGCTAGCTAGTGGGAAGAAGCTCCACAGCAAGGGAGAACAGCTCAGTGCTTTGTGTTCACGTAGAGGGTTGGGATAGGGAGGGTGGGAAGGAGACGCAAAAGGGAGGGGATTATGGAAATATATATATATACATCTAGCTGATTCACTTTGTTATACAGCAGAAACTAACACAACATTGTAAAGCAATTATATGCCAATAAAGATGTTTAAAAAAAAATAAACAAAGACATGGGAATGTGTTTGCTTCATACTATTATTATGAAAAGAGCAGCTTACAAATGTAACCCTATGAATTTATGGTATGATTACAATCTTGCAAACTAAAAAGATGTAAAAGATGAGGAGTAAAAGACCTAAGGTCAACATTAGAAGGGGAGAGTAAAGGTTAGTTGGGTTTTTTGTTTTTGTTTTTCTAAGTTTTTTTTTTTTTGTCTATATACTTTCCTACATTTTCCAAATTTTCTTGAATAGAAATATATTACTTTCTAAAAAATAAAGACTCCCAATAAATGTTATTTTTAAGGTTATTCTCTAAACAAATGAGAGGGTAGCCTCTATTTCCTAATATCAATTCGATAGCAACAGATATTTTTCTATAAATCTCCTTCATTTTGCCATGTTGAGATGAGGCCTAAACAGAAATAGTTCGACCATGCCACACTTTTCTCAAACTAAAATCTTACATGTACCCTCATCTTATTTATCACAATTTTAGAAAACTTATCCAGAAGGGGGAAAAGACACTGCCTAATCAGCTCTGCTTTTTCTCAAAGGTTCTACAGGAAGATTTAATAAAGGGGCTGCCTTGGTCCAAGGGGTCACTTCCTTTGGGAATGCTTTTCTCTCTCCTTACCCTGACACCAGGATGGAAATAAATAACAATTGGCATTCATACTCAGAGCCTTAGAAGTATTTTCACAAGGAATAAAAAGAATGCAAAGAGAAACTCTCCAAAATAGTCTGATGCCCTGGTGAAAAACACACCCCCTTACCTCAGCACATTCTAACTTGGTTTACAAGTGGCAGTGAAGGGGATCCCAGAGGCACTGAATAGGGGAACTCACCAAGTCATAGAGCAGACTTTAGGCCAGGCACTCTTCTCATCACTTGACGTACAGTATGTAGTCCTTATGACAACACTGGTGAGACTGGAAGGAAGGGGACAGGGCACAACCATTAAAAGAATGACACTACCATTAAGAACATGATACAGGGGCTTCCCTGGTGGCACAGTGGTTGAGAGTCCGCCTGCCAATGCAGGGGAAGTGGGTTCATGTCCTGGTCCAGGAAGATCCCACATGCCGCGGAGCAGCTAGGCCCATGAGCCATGGCCGCTGAGCCTGCGTGTCCAGAACCTGTGCTCCGCAACAGGAGAGGCCACAACAATGAGAGGCCCATGTACCACAAAAAAAAAAAAAAAAAAAAAAAGAACATGATACAGTAAGTCCCCTACCCCTACATACGAACCTTCAAGTTGCAAACTTTCAAAGATGCGAACATGTGTTCTCATGTCCAATCATATAAGTTAGTTCACGTGTCTGGCGTACATTGTCACATGCCTGCATCCTCTACAAGTGGTTTTGCTATTGTGTACTTTACTGTACAATGCTGTATAGAGTACAGTAGTACAGTATCTTTATTTCAAGCCCAGGAAGCAAGCTTAAAAGCAACGGTGATGTAGCTGGTACTACTGTACCTTTCAAGGTACTGTACTGTAAGATTTAAATGTTTTCTTTATTTTTTGTGTTTGTTTTTTATGTATTATTTGTGTGTAAAGTACTATAAACCTATCACAGTACAGTACTATATAGCCGATTGTGTTAGTTGGGTACCTAGGCTAACTTTGTTGGACTTACAAACCAGTTGGACTTACGAATGTGCTCTCAGAACTCGTTCATATGTAGGGGGCTTACTGTACAACAAAAACTGATTAGAACCTACTAGGCCCAAGATGGAGGAAGATTCGACTTCCAGTAGACCTTGAGCCTCATTATATGCTCATTGTAATACATCAGCTAAGTGACACATCCACAGGTGCCATGACAGTTCCAATGCTGACCACAAAAGGCCAAAAAGTGGGCGGTGGCCCAATTCCTGGAAATCCCCGCCCCTTCTCTAAGATAGAATATTCCTCCCACTCATTAGCCTATGAAATTACCCAGCCTATAAAAACTAACCACCCCTGCACTCCCGGGCCTCTCACCTTCTGAGACAGCCCACGCGCTGCCTACAAAGTGTATATCTCTCTAAATGAACTTGCTTTCACTTTACTATGGCTCACTCTTGAATTCTTTCCTGCACAAAGGCAAGGACCCTCACTTGGAAGCCTGTGCCACGGACTCACCTGAGACCTGGGACATGACCATCCCCTCACGTCCCATCTTTCCTACAACACTGGGAGGAAAGTATCGTTATCCATATCAAGGGTCAGCAAACTATAGTACATAGGCCAAATTGAGCCTATGGCTTGTTTTCGTAAATGAAATTGTATTGGAACACAGCCACTCCCATTTGTTTTTTGTCTATGACTGTTTTCCTACTATAATTGCAGAATTGAGTATTTACAACAGAGATCGTTTTCCTGCAAAGCCTAAAGCATTTATTTGGTCCTTAACAGAAAATGTTTGCCAACCCCTGATCTACATGATACCTATAAGGAAAATGAGGCTCAAGGAAGTTCAATAATATCTCAGTGTCACTCGGCTAATTACTGCCAGGACCAAGATAAAAATACATATCTACCTTACTTTTAGCCCATGTTCTTTTCATTTCTCCAAATCAGAACTCAAAGAGTAAGACCCCAACCTCCAACAAAGTATATCATATGTGTGACACATTACAAGCTGAGAAAGATGAAACATGAAAAGCTATGCTATTATTTTTAAGACACATTATGAGACATAACTATTGGATTCCTTAAACTAAAGAACATTCTATTGTAAGTTACTTTTTTCCTTCAACTTCTAGTTCAATTGTACAGTAAAAATTATAAGACAGACCATTTAAAAGAAAAAACTCGTGGAATTTCACATGCAAAATTGCCATTAGGTTTCACTGTATAACTTTCACATTAAAACATTCTAAAATATTTGATGTGTGATATGGTACCACCTCTCTGAACTTGCTAGCTTCCTCCCATCCTAGAGAAGGGAAAGAAAACATGTGCTTAAAATAAAAGCCTAACCTATTCTTCATTTTTAGCATGACTTTTGTTTTAAATGTCAGTTTTTCTTTCAAATTCTCTTTTGCTTAACTCCTTAACAACTTGATTAGCTGAAGCAGGGGACTTCGAAGGGATGTTTTATGGGTGCCTAATGGAAGAAACTGCTCTGGAAGAAACGCTCTCACTGCCCACACCACCTCACCCATTGGTGACGTGAAGGTATGAAGTGTTAAAGATGGAGACCAGAACAGGGTGGCAGGCTGGCTCAAGCCACACCAGGGGCAGCAAAGGCAGCATCTTCCCAAGACCCCATTCTTTCCTAGACAGAGTCCAGCAGTTTTATGGAGGAAAAGTAAGGGAAAACCTAGAGGATTTGTCCTTGGTATGCTCAGTGGCAAGGAGGATCTGGTTCATTGTTTCTTCCTGTGAATCCCCAAGGAACATGTCTGACTCTGTGGAAAGACAACTGCTCTAATGTTTACAAAAAGGCATGGAGATTCAACCGTCTTCTGGAAGGAGTCAGCAGAGGAATGAATATAGAGAGCATTTTAAAGTGATATCCCCACCATGGAAAGAGAAAGCAGGGAGATCAAACCAATGTGGTGGAAGTTAAGAACGGTAAAATAATTTGAAGCCTGTGAAATCTTAAATAAGAGTTCACAGAGGGGGACTTCCCCGGTGGTGCAGTGGTTAAGAATCCGCCTGCCAATGAAGGGGACACGGGTTCGAGCCCTGGTCTGGGAAGATCCCACATGCTGTGGAGCAACTAAGTCCATGCACCACAACTACTGAGCCTGTGCTCTAGAGCCTGCAAGCCACAACTACTGAGCCTGTATGCCACAACCAGTGAAGCCCACGCACCTAGAGCCCATGCTTTGCAACAAGAGAAGCTACCACAATGACATGCCTGCACACAGCAATGAAGACCCAATGCAGCCATAAATAAATAAATATATATATAAATAAATAAAATTGAAAAGAAAAAACAAAAAAGAGTTCACAGAGGAAGCTACTAACATAAAAGGAAGGTAAGAGCCTCAGTTGCCACTCTAATAATACATGAAGAAGAGTTAGCAAGAGACTGAAAATGGAAATTCCCCCTTAATGTCATTTATTTTTAAACAGTTTCATTGAAGTATAATTGACATACAATAAACTTTACATATTTAAAGCATACCTTTTGAGAAGTTCTGACATATGTATACATCCTTGAAACCATCACTACAATCAAGTAATGAATATACCCATCACTGTCAAAAGTTTCTTCATGCCCTTCTATAATTCCCTCCTCCTGATACTACCCCTTCTACCTCCAGGCAACCATTGATCTGTCATATAAATTAGTTTGTGTTTCCTTGAAATTTATATAAATGGAACACAGTTTTTGTCTGCTTTCTTTCCCTCAGCACAATTATTTTGAGATTCATCTATATTATAGCTCATAATGTAGCTTTATGCCGCTTTTTGGCTGAGTAATGTTTCACTGTATGGATATACCAAGGTTTGTTTATCCTTTCACCTATTAATGGACATTTCAGTCATATCCAGTTTGGGGTTATGACCATTCATGCTCAAATCTTTGTAGGACATGTGCTTTTATTTCTCTTGGTAAACAACTACGAATCAAGTAGCTGGATCACATGGTGCATTTTTGTTTAAATTTTTTAAAAAACTATTAAATTTTTCCAAAGTAGTTGTACCATTTTACATTCCCACCAGTATGGGGATTCCAGTGGCTCCCCACCCTCACCAACATTTGGTATGGTTAGTCTTCTAAATTTTAGTCATCCTAATAGACGTGTAGTGGTATTTCTTTGTATTTTTAAATTACATGTCCTAATGACAAATGATGCTGGATATATTTTCATGTGCCTATTTGCCCTCTGCAAATCTTTGGTCAAGTGTCTGTTCATGTCTTTTGCCCATTGTTCAGCTGGGTTGTTTGTGTTCATTTTAATGAAATCCAACTTATCAAGTTATTCTTTTGTGGATTGCATTTTGCTATCAAAGCTAAGAAATCTTTGGCTAACCCGGAGTCACAAAGGTTTTTACTTATGTTTTCTTTTAGAAGATTTATAGTTAGGTCTATGATCCATTTTCATGATTGTATACAGTGTGAGTTGTGGATTTAATTTTTTTTGTTTTCCATATAAATATCCAATTGTTTAAAAGGCTGTTCTTTTTACACTGAATTGCTGCTACACCTTATCAAAAGTCAGTTGTCCATATATATGTGAGTATACTCCCATCCTCTCTGTTCTGGCCCATTGATCTATTTGTCAATCTTTGTATCAACAGCACAGAGCCTTGATTACTGTAGCTTTATAAGGAATCTTGAAATTAGACTGTGTTAGTTCTCCAACTTTGCTCTTTTTGTCAAAGTTGTTTTGGCTATATTATATCCTTTGCATTTGCATGTAATTTTAGAATTAGCTTGCTAACTGCTTAGGTTTTGACTGAGATTGTGTTAAATCTATAGATCAATCTGGAAAGAACTGATAATAATACTAAGTAGTTTACTCATGAATATATCTCTTCATTTACCTAGGTGTTCTTTAATTTCTCCCAGCACAGTATTATAGTTTTCAGTAGATACATCTTTCTCATCTTTTGTCAGATTTGTCCCTAAATATTTAATTTTTTGATGCTATTTGAGATCTTTTTATTTCTACTTCTGGTTGCCCCTTGCTAGTATATAGAAATACAATAGAATGTTTTTATTGATCTTGTATCCTGCAAACTTCCTAAACTTACTTGTTAGTTCTTGTGGGTTTTTTTTGTGGATTCTGTCAGATTTTCTAAAAAGTTGACCATGTTGTCTGTAATAAAGGTTTTACTTATTCCTTTCCAATCTAGATGCTTTTAAAATTCATTCATTCATTTATATTTCTTCTTATTGTACTGTCTAGAAGCTCCGATACAATGTTTAATGGAATGGTGAGAGCAGAATCTTTGATGTCTTCCTGATCTTATTCCCCCAGATCATTTTAAAAGTAGATTTTAAAGTAGAAAAAAGAAAAATGCAAGAAGCAGGACAATATCATTCAAGTAAAAAGTTTTAATAAAGGAGGAAAAAAGGACTAGGGCAAGGGAAAAACTAGCAGGTAGGGGCAGGATTTAGATCAATTCTGTGGAAAGTTCAAGCATCGTTCCAGCATTTGGAGGAATGTGATGTAGGTAAACAGTATTTGTAATGTCCATAGCTGGGCACCAGTGCAGATGAGCTATAAGAAAGATGCCCGCAACCTGACCCCTGTAGTGATCATGGATGTGTCTTTCCAACACAATCTTGCATCATAATGGTGGAGACTCCATTTTGACACTCACAGTAATAATTTATTTACCAGCCAGTGAGATTAAAAATATGCCTCAAATCCTTAGTTGCAATATCTAGGTTGCTGGAACCTGACCCAACTTTTGGACATTACTGAGAAATAAAAGCACACATGGATAAAGTGACCCAAAAGTAAATACATCCACACCCTAGATCCAGTATGAACTTATTTCTTACCCAGCAGAGCTTGATTATTGACTTTTTTCCCCAGTGTTTTATACGATAGTACCCTATGAAAAACAAGTTAAGTTAAAATAATTCTTCTTGGAACTGAATCATCAGTCAAAACACTGGCAAAGTCTCCTGCTCTTTGCAGGGATTTTGCTGTATGCATCTCTTTGTATTATGACATGTGACCTCAAACATCATCAATTCATGTTCATGTAGGCAAGTAAACCTGGTGCCACAAAAAGAGCACTCAACCAGGAATCAGAAGATTTGGACTCTAAGTTCATAAGACTCAAAAAAAAGAAAAAACACAGAACAAATACAGAGAGGCACACGTGAGCAGTAGGAAAGGACACTGAAATTCCCAGAGTCAGAGGGGGAAGGGAAGGAGACTGAGAATGACGACAGAAGGGGTCGTGAATACTTAGAAGATTCACCTAAGTGCGATCTGAGAGGTAGAATGGGTGAGGGACTTAGGCTCTGCGGTGGGAGAGACATGGGTTTCCATCTGGGCTCTACCACTTCCTGGTCGTGTTAAATTAGGCTTTTTACCTCTCTTGCCTTTGTTTCTCATTCCTTAAATTGGGATGATGATAATGCTTGCTACAAAGGGTTTTTTGTGTGGCATAAGTGGTGCCACTCAAATGTGCAAATGCCTTATAAATATGTCTGGATTATGAAAGTAAAATCTGATAACATTATAGCTGAGGTGACCTCATTCACTGAACAAATACTTATTGAGCACCTACCATGTGCTAACACTGTTCCAGGCACTTGGGGTACATTAGAGAACAAAAGAGGAAAATCTCTGCCTTCACGGTGCTTACAGTCTATTAGGGTGATGAAGAGGGAGCATAATAAATGAATAAATGCTACAGCATGATAAAAAGTAGTAAGTATTCAGAAGGAAAGAAATGGAGCAAGTAAGGTGTCAAGGGGGATTAAGAGCATCATGCTGGCTCAGTTATCATAATAAATGGGATGGTCAGGGCAGGCTTCATTGAGAAGGTAACATTTAAGAAATGGTGAAGTGAGAAAGGCAGTCAGCTCCATGGGAAGAGCATTCCAGGCAGAGGCAACAGCAGTGCAAGGCACTAAGGCAGCAGCATGCCCAGAGGGTTTAAAGAACAACAAGGAGTTCAGTGGAGGGGAGACTTGTAAGGGAAGAGGTTAGGGGCCAGGTCATTAGAGCTCTACGGACCCTGATGACGACCTGGGCTCCGACTCTACGTGAAATGGGGAGCCATTGGAGGGTTTGGCATAGAGAAGCAACTTGATCCAATTTATGTCTGAAAGGCTCCTCTGGCTGAGAATAAACTCTAGAGTTACATGGTGTCAGTAGTGTGGCTACTGCAGTGGTAAGGAGTGGGGAGTGGGGTGGGTAACATTAGCTCAGATCCAGGGTAGTAACAGTGAAGTCATGAAAAGTATTTTGAGGGTAACACTTCTGATCAATTTTGGGAAGAACTGGGTGTAGAATGTAAGAGCAAGTGAAGAAGCATGATGACAGGGAGGTGTTTGGCCCGAGTAATGGGAAGGCTGGACTTGCCACCAATGACACAGGATACAGACTTTAGGAGTTCAATCTGAGGCAGGATAGGCTTGGGATGTCTTCTAGTCATGTCTATTCATTTTCGTGATGCTCAAAGGAACTAAAGTATGTAATCTGGATGAATCCTTAAGCTGTACCTGTGTAAGGAGGAAGCAGACAGAGTAGGCTGTTCAGGGAGCATGTGCCTGCAGGGAATCCACCAGGGGGCAGAAAATGTGAGGTCACTGCTTCAGTCCGATTGCCTATTACCTGCTTCCTCTCTTCACTGTCACTGTTTATACTTAAAAGTATTTAAACAGTTATATGAAGTCCCAAGACTTCCAGATTTTCTGGCCACTTTTTCTGTTACATTTCATTTAAAATGTTCATTCCGACCTTATTTCCAAATGTGAAAGGTGCAAGAGTGAGGTCTGGCTGTCACGTGGCAGACAGCAGGAGTCTTGGACCACTTGACAGTTCACCCTCAAGTCATCACTACAAATACCATAGCATGGCTGCCTTCCACAGGGACTGAAGCAGGCACTGTATAAGAGACCACTTCCTTTCTTTTGCCCCCTCTCCTCATGCCTGAAGCACCTACACAGGCTCTGCTGTGTCTATCATGGGGCAGCGTCCCACTTCAGCAATCTTGTGGAGAGGCCCGCCCTAGGTAACGGTCCAGGGATGTGTAGCACATGCTCCTATCTGCAAGAAGCACGTTAGGTGAGACAACCCCATATTCTATCAGCCACACAGATTATTTGAAAAGAGGACCAATCATCTGGAGTTTCCCGACTACCACTGAGGTCTTGAAATCTGAGCAAGGGAAACAGTAACAATGGCATTTATGGTGTTTCCCACAGCAGTGCTGATAGCAAATTACTGCTGAGCCTTGTTCTCCTGAGGGCGGCAGATGTGTACCTTTAGGATTCATAACATCAAGAACCAAGGCAATGCCTTCCTGTCTCTCTGTTCTCTTTTAATGTCCTCCTCCTGTAAACCAGGTCTCTGGAGGGCAGATAGCAGGCTCTGTGGAACTATCCAGGGAAGCTATGATGCTATTGTTTTATTTTCCCCTTCCCTATACCCTCATTTAAAGACACCTCATTCCCTGAAAAGCCAATTTCTGACTCATTTTTTTGCACATCCACCAAAAAAAATGCTTTTAGCATTGTTCATAAGATATTTGCACTGAAGAAAAGTGATAAAAGTCAGAACAAAGTTCGTCCTGAGATTCAAAAGAAATGGGGAAATATAATTCCCAGCATAAAAACCAAGCTGTTCTTTTGAAATCCATTTGGGCGGGGGGACATCAATATTCTGCATCAATGCCTTAGTACTTAAAAGGGATATATTGGGCTCTATAATTTAACTGCCAAATCTGACATTCATATCCATCTGGACATTTTTAAAAGGATCCTTGAGCTAGTCAGAATTGGCAGTTGGCTGTGTTATCACACCTGCATATGGCATAGGAGGTTTTTTTAATGGGCAAGAGTTAGAGCATGAAAGTATTGCATGATATGCCTTTGCTGAGAACCCACACTTAAACATGTTTGCACATGTGAATAATTATATTTTAAAGCTCTGTTAACAAGCCTTTGTTCTTTGTTTCCTACAAATCAAATTAGTTGGGGATCCAGTTTATTTTGAAATTATTTGGAAAATGTTTTGGTGTTCTCAAATTTCCTTTGCACCAAAGTTTTGCAAAGTTAAAAGGCAAGCCACAAACCTCCACAACCAGTTAAAGAAAAATGCATAAAACCTACAACAAATTAAATATGATAAATACCCACATAATAGGAGAGTGTAAGTAAATCTTGGGTCTCTAAGTACATGTCAACCTCCATGTGGGATTTAGCTTCCACTCACTGCAGATGAAGAGAATCTTTAATGCTTATATTGATATATCCAGAAAGCCTGACTTCAGAAAGTCCAATTTAGGCTGCCAGGTTTCTCTTTTTACCTTCCCTGAGAGCGCAAGTCTAACTGCACATACCCCAGCACCATCTGGGAGTGAAGCTGTTGTACGATGGGGGATACTCTTTAAGACAATTTTCAGAGAAAGATCAAAGGCAATGGGAAAGGCAGCCTTCTTACTTGGGAGAGCCCAAGAAATTATCTTCAACTACCTACATTGCTTCCTTTACCGGAGCTCAGCTTGGGAAAGGCAATGAGATAACCTACAAAAAGCACTTGGGATAGTCTTAATAAGGATGGACCACTGAGTCTGGCCACTCTACTTCTTGAGAATAATGGTCACTGTGCGAAAAGTCTATACAGAATGGCCACTCATCCCTATGCAGGGGATTCCGTATAAACAGCTTTTGGGGAATGCTTTAATAACTTCCAACCACCAATGTGCAAGAGGACATCCAAAAACACATGGAAGATTAAAAATTGTATTTAAAATGCAGGGTGGGGGCCTATAGGCAAGTTTTAACTCACATGTGCAGGGTATCTGTGGCTACTTTTGTTGTGCTGGGAATTTCCTCTTCCTCAGTCTCCCCTTCACCCACCCCTTTTCTGCTTTCCATCTTCCTATTCGTCCCCTGAATGGACCAAACATTTCGGACACCAAAAGCCACTTTCACCCTTTTTGTGTAGAAAACCCTTGAAAAATCAGAGCTGCCTAATGTAAAAGACTACAGTCATCACAAACATCATTTGAAAATAAAATTATGTTTCTTAACTAAATTTGGTTCTTTTGGGTAGATATAAAGCAGATATATGAATCTATAGGATAAAACTCAAGCTTGATTTGAACTCCCAAAATAAGTCCAAAAAAATCATTTTATATTTCTTAGCCAGGAGTGAAAACTTGGATGGGGCAAGTGGCAGTACAGAAGATTTTATAATCACCACAAATATGACTTGAACACTCAAGCCTGGGAGGGAAGCATCCTGGTAGGAATGGTGGGGATAACATTTAGGAAAAGAGTCATTCTTAACCTAGGATCATAAGTTTGGATTGCATAGTTATTTTCCTATGACTAATTTTTGTTTCTGGTGACAAAAATCCAATTTTTAAGTGGAAAGAAAGGCACTCATATTAACATAACATGGCTCAATTCAGCCACTTTATGAACAATCAATGATTGACGTGGACATGAATTTATATCTCACACAAATGGATCAGTCAGAATTCAGATAACAAAACCACTTTAGATGTTTTAAGTGGAAGAGGATTTAAAAGGAATTAAATGCTTACAAAATGGATCGAAGGGCTCTAGGCTGATTTCTGCATGAGTGACTTATAGAACAACACTGCAGAACCTGCTCACCAGGGACACTGTTCTCCATCATCATCAGGTACCCAGGAAATCAAGGAGTTTCTGTTCCAACTGCAGGCTCTCGTTCCACTGCACCTCTGCTGAGGTCCAGCTCAGCAAAATGGTAACCTTACCTTTTGACATGTGGGAAACTAGAGATAAACATCGGGGCCCATGAACTGCTTCTACAGGAAAACCACGACTGTGTACCAACGTATGCCTCCATAAGTATGCCTCCCAAATAGTGCTCAGATACATTTACTTGGAGGAAGTCAGGTCATTTGAAGACATAGATCAGTAGAAAATAAAATATTTAGTTTCCCAGTTACTATCATGACATAAGGGGACGGTTCTCAAACTTTGCTGCTTATATACCTGGGAAGCTTTGAGAATCCAAATATCCAGGCTACACCTCATAACAAGTCAATTTAAATCTCTGGGGCTTCATGTGTTATTTAATAAAAAGCATCACAGGTCACTGCAATGTGTAGCTAGCAGAGACACAAAGCATGGCTTCTCAAACGTCACTGTACACATAAATAATCTGGGCATTTTGTAAAAATGCAGAATCTGATTCAGTTGGCCTGAGTTGGGGCCCAAGATTTTACATTTCTAATAAGCTCTCAGGTGATGGTAAGGCTGAGGCAGATGAGACTTTGAGAAGTAGAGATGCACTTCAGTGGTTCTCAAATTTTAGTGTGCCTCGGAGTCACCTGGAGGGTTTGCTAAAACACAGGTTGCTAAGGCCCACTTCCAGAATTTTTGATTCAGTAGGTCTGGAGTAGGGCCTGAGAATTTGAATCTCCAACATGTTCTTAGGTGACGCTGAAGCTGCCTGTCCTGGAGACCACAGCACCACTGACGCAAAGCATGCTACAAGGGGGTTGGAATGATGTTGAGCGAGCCAATTGCTCTATCTGCAACAGATGGCCACCATGTGGAGTTTCTAATGAATTCGAAGATTTTATATTCCACTTGGATCTAACAGATAGAGAGGAACTCAGAGGAGCAAGTGAAATGCAATTAGTTATGCCAAATCCAGTTACCTTTATCTATCTTCCTTCCATACATGGAATTACTGGTGAGTTAGCTGGGGAGACCTACCTCACAGAAACATATAGCTAGATGGCAGAAGCAAGGAAAAGGAAAGGGAATATTAGTTTTCTATCTCAGTAAACAGACAGGACTGTTTATCTCCACATTTTACTCTTTGGATAATCAAGGGAAAATATCTGAATGTTAGATGGATGTCAGAGGTAATCTATCTGTGGCCCATGTGGTTCCCATGGGAAGAAATTTCAAGTGACATCCAACTTACTGCTAGTTCATTAGGCACACATCAGATGTTGGGTATTTATCTTCACTGCAGTGCACTCTGTGGGAAAATTTTCCTGAATGCATCAACCAATAGCTTTTAAAAAGAGTTTTATCATAAGCTAGGCAAATAAAATTGGTATAAGGCAATAACAGTCTTCAAACAATATGCTTTCTTGTAATTTACTATATCAGATAGAGTTTCACTCAAAATTATGGCTTGGGATCATTACTTACAGTTTATTAGGGTACCTCCTACTTCCCCATTTTCACCACTTCTACTTCACATTCACAGGTTACTGGACTCCCAAAATGGAGGTCCAACATTTCACTCATGTTACTACATAAGCCAAATGAACCTGAGAATACTATGATGATCTGAGGCTCCATGACTTCCATTTACTGAGGAATTGAGATAGCTAAGCACCTGAACAACAGCCTTCATTAATAGAGGATGAAAGAACCCCATGTGAGAAGGAAGTCTGACTAGTTGTCCCTGATTCTTTTCTTGAGTTTCAACTCGAAATGTCCACAAAATGGTCCCCTAACTTGCCCCCAGTGGTTTCAAAGCATTTTCTCTGACACTGGTAGAGGGTCTATCAAAACCACGGAAGTGCAGGGCTTGGGAATGCAAAGACATATACGACAGTGAGCTGTTTTTACTCGTAACACTTCTGACACCTGACAAGAGGCTGTGTGTGTGTTTCCCTCATAGCAACCAATTCTGATTCCAGACACCAACTTGGTGTCCAGCAATTCAATTCAGTGCTGACACTAACTGCCCAGAGTTAGCACAGCCCCACAGGGTAAGAGCTCAGTCCCACAAGACCCCTCCCCCACACTTCAGATACCTGTCTCAAGTCTCAGGACTTCCATTCTTCTGACTGAATGACTCTGCATTGGGATTTCCCACGCCCCACTCTCCTCAGGTTTGATAATTGCTAGAATGGCTCACAGAACTCACGAGCACACAACTTCCATTGACTGGCTTATTATAAAGGGTACAACTCAGGAACGACAAAATGGAAGAGATTTATAGGCATGGCGTTGGGTGTGTACGCGGGGGGGGGCTTCCATGCTCTCTTCAGGGTGTGCTACCCTCCAGCACATGAATGTGTTCACCAGCTGGAAGCTCCCTGATTCTTATCATTTAGGGAGTTTTTAAAGGAGGTTCCCTTACATAGACATTGCTGATTAAATTATTGGCCACTGGCGATTAACTCAATCTCCAGCTCCTTTCTCCTCCCTGTAGATTGGGGAGTGAGGCTAAATCTTCCAAACTTCAATTGAAAATTAAAGGCTTAGGGTTTCTGGCAACCATCTCCCATACTGAAACTAGGGGTCTGCCAAAAGTCACCTTCCTTAGGCCAAAACACATTCCCCTCACCCTTATCACTTAGAAATTCCAAAAGTTTTAGGAGTTCTGAACCAGGAACTGAGGACAACGACCAAATACCTTTCTATTATACCACATACAGGGTCAACAGCCCTTGAATGTTTTGTAACCAAGTTGTGGAGGCAGGACATGGACATAATAGTATAATGAACAATAAAAAAATATGTATCATCATTGAGTACTACTGACTCACTACAGTGTTACAAGCCTTCAGAGAGGAGAGGATTCAATCATCAAGGACTAGGATAACCTTGACCAACCCAACCTCCAAGGTGAGTGTGGAGGTTATTGTACTTTGTCCCAGGCTGGGTGCAGACACACAAAAAGAAAATCCTTGAAACTCACTTCTTCTGATCTGAGGGACAGTAGGGAAAAGGAGAGAGTGAAATCAGGAATGAAACCCCATGCCTGGATTTTATCATCTCCATTCTCAGTCTGTGCTCCAACCTTGGGGGAGAGGAGAGAGGTGACAGGAAGACAGGAAGAAAGACACTTTAGAAACATTAGATGAGTGACATTGGAAGGTGCTGGCCTGCCTTGCTAGTCACAGTGAAGAGTAACCTGTAACCCCCTGGAGGAACTCCAGCCTACAATTTGACACTAACACAAATGTAACACAGAAACAGCTGTGTGGGAGAAGGCAGCAAGGAGGAAAGATGTTGCAAGAGCATTTCAGTTCACCACACTCTGCACAGAATGTCAAGGAGCCGAGAAGTCCTTGTGGGGGGTTCATGAGGAAATGCAGAGTTTCTGAGAGAACCTGCTGAGTGGCAAAGGCACAGGGAGGGATGGAAGCTGTCTCTGTGGGCAGGAAATTCAAGATGGCGGCAAGTGAACAGGACCTTGATTGTTGGCAGAATATTCCAAAGAGCCGGACAGTACCAGTCATACCTCAGCAGGAACTCATCAAATGGGCAGACCATTCTGGCCTCTCACTGCAAAGGCCAGCCAAATCCAAAGACCACATACACATGGTTAGTTAGGAAAATAACTTCAAGAAGTTCAGAGAAAAAATAATGGGAGCATTCCGTGATTCTAAGAGAAAATGTAGTTGGGTATGTAGATAAGGGGTTCATCCCTATAAAAGTAACAACTGAAGCCACGCTAATGAATGAAATCTCTGAGGGGTGGTGTAACATGTGCCAATCATATGGGAAGAAGGAGTGTGACTCTCAAAGACAGAGGGGTGACCACAGTAAACTTTCACCTCTCCATTTTGTGGTAGAAAGTAAGGATCAAAGGCAGGGACAGAAGTTTGGGATTTATAAAAATGTGATTGAAAGAGATTTCTAACGCTACCCAAAACCTGCTGCCAATTCACTATTCACACATCAGATGCTGGAAGCTGTGTTATCGACACCATGTGGCAAAAAAATTCAGCTAAAAAAAAAAACTTCTGAATTTTAGCAGTGCTTCATCAGTTAATGATTATTAAACTGAGATAACACAGCAGCTTTGGAGGTAGGTGAAGGCACACATAGCAGGCAAGGAAGAAGACAGCTTTATGAAAAAGTGCATGGTCAACGATGATGCTGAATGTCCAGTGAAGCCTGAATTCTAAGCTAAGGCTTGTTAAGGGTTAGATTAGAAGAAACCAGAATTAGAAAAATGGGGGTGGGGAAGGACAGAAGACATTTTTACTCGTATATGAGAAATGCTGCAGTAAAAAAGAAAGAGGGTGTATTTCAAATGGTTGAGAGAAGAGTTTTTGAGTCACCAATCATTTAATATCTCTTTGGGGGATGCCTACTAAGTTAGAAAGACCTGGTCTATATTTATAGACCAAGGGGGAAAGAGGAATTACCAGAGGAATAATGATGGATGAAAGAGAAGGAGGGGGATGGGTGATGGAGTAAAGACTTGGAAGAAGAAGGAAGGGTAGGGGGTGGAGGGAACCTCCTCTTCTGAGACAGCAGAAGTGGAGGACAGCACGATGGAATTCCAGACCATGAGCTGTGGACAAGGTGAGGTGCGATCATTGCTTACAGCATGGTTTCTCAGCCTCAGCAATGTTAACACGTTGGGCTAGATAACTCTTTGTTGTGAGGGGCTACTCTCTGTGTGGTGTTCAGCAGCATCCCTGACCTCGACCCATTGGATGCCAATAGCAAGCCTCCAGCTGCGAGAATCAGAAGGTCTCCAGATACTTCCAAATGTCTCCTGGGGGAGGCAGGGGCAAAATCACCCTTGGTTGAGAGCCATTGGGTTAGAGAGACTGCTGGGAGGCACCAAGGCGAGAAGGCTGCTCCCATATTAGAGGACCTCGAACCTCTAAGAGGTGAGACCTTCTGGGAGAAAGAGGAATGTGTGTGCAGGACCCTGGTCTAAACCTGAGGTGGGGCTTATAAACAATGGAGAAGGGGCTAAATCTCACTAGAAAAATTTCCCTTCCTCTTCAGTGCTCTCTTAAAGCAGCAAGGTCACATGGCCTGATTAGAACCATTCACTACCTTTCCCGAAAGGCAGCCATGAATCTTGCAAAATCCTTGTCACTGTTACAGATTCTGCAGTAGCTGAGGTTTATAGCTGACACATCTCTGCCTTTGTAAAATTATGTAACCTATTTCTTAGGTTCAAAAGCCTTGAGGGACGTTTACAGCAAATTATTGCAGCCGGTGACTTTCAAAATGGCTTGTGAAGGGGTGGAGGAGGTCACACCCTGCTGCACGGTGGGTCCTCACAGCCTCTTCAAAACCCCAAGGCCACCTGCCACGTGCCATGGGAGAGGAAGTGTGGTCACAAGGCCAAGTGGGTAAGTGTGGCTAGTCTCCGTGTTCTCAAGGAAGTTCTGAGGGAGAGAGATGGGTAGATTAAATAAACTAGAGATTTTAGAACCCCTTGCTTCTGAATCAAACTGGAAAGGATAAGCTTACCATCTGTGGCAAGGAGGTAGCTCCCTCGAATCTCTCCTAAACTCTGGTCTATGCTGCCACAAAGTGATCAGTGGTAATGACAACGAGGCACTCATTTCTTCACATATCAGGCATCTCCAGTAGCAAAGCTACAATACAAGTAGTTCCCCCATGTGAGTATTACATAAAATAAGACTAGGAACCTTCCCCTGGCCCTGGACAAAGCCATACTTGCTGCTGTTTAGTTAGACACATGGTTACACAGTGCTCATCAAGCCAATGACACAAGATGGGGGACATGTATTGAGAAAGTTGAGAAGAAGAACAAAAGCTTCCCTTTCCTCATGACTCTGGTCAAGGGGAGTTTTCCTATCAACTCGTATGAAGAAAAAGAGCTCCAAGAAAATGAAATAGAATTCCAGAGGAAAAAAAATGGCTCTTGCCTTTCATCAGGCTTAGGAAAAGAATTTATATATTTTGCCACTTAGGAAAAGAATTTATATTTCCAGGATCATTTCATTATCCTTTTCACAACTTGCAAAGAGCAACAGATGGCCATCATCATCTTCTGATGATATGGGGAAGAGTGCTACAGGGGAAATAATACTGGATTCATTCATTTGTTCACACATTTGACCTATATTGATTAAGCCCTGGCACTGTATTCAGCTCTGTGGATAAACAACGAATAAAAACGGGAATGTTCCTGCCCTTCTGGATTGTGAAGGGAAGGTGTAGTGCTAATCATCACTCTGCTTCAAGAAGGTATTGGTCTTTAGGCTTCTTTTATCCATAAAACAAAGGGCAATGACTTCAGTCTCAAAGCCTATTCTATTTTAACATTCACATTTGGTGAGTTGGTCTATAGCAGAGGACCAAAATAATTGGTCTATGCTATGAACTGAATTGTGCCCTCCCCCGCCCCCCAAAAATTCATGTTTAAGTCCTATCCCTCAGTACATCAGAATGTGACAATATTTGGAAATAGGGTTTTACAGAAGTGATTAAGTAGAATGACGTTATTAGGTTAGACTGTACACCAATAAGACCGGCATCCTCAGAAGAATTTGGAAACACACAAGTACAGAGAGAAGACCATTTAAAGATACAGGGAGAAGGTGGCCTCTGCAAGCCAAGGAGAGAGGCCTCAAAAGGAACCAACCCTGTCCATACCTTGATCTCAAATTTCTAGCCTCCAGAACTGTGGGAAAATAAATTTCTATAGTTGAAGCCACCCAGTCTGTAGTATTTTGTTATGGCAGACCTAGCAAATTAATATAGTCTCGGGCTTCCCTGGTGGCGCAGTGGTTGAGAGTCCGCCTGCCGATGCAGGGGACGCGGGTTCGTGCCCGGGTCCAGGAGGATCCCACATGCCGCGGAGCGGCTGGGCCCGTGAGCCATGGCCACTGAGCCTGCGCGTCCGGAGCCTGTGCTCCGCAACGGGAGAGGCCACAACAGTGAGAGGCCCGTGTACCGGAAAAAAAATAATAAATTAAAAAAATATATATATATAGTCTCTATTAAAGACTCGCTCAGAAACACTTATTTAAAGATCCACAGGCCTGGTTTTAACCCACCAATGAGAATGTCCAGGTATTAGGGCCCCAACATATAAAAAATTTGAAAGAGATACATTTGATGTCACAAAATGAGAGATCCACTGGTCTATAGAATTTAGTGAAGCATCAGTCTGCTTACCCTATGGATATCCTTAACCTTTTTGGAGGAGTTACTTACTTTCACTGAGACATTTACTGAACCTTCACTTTATGACAGATGTTTCGTGAAACACAGAAACAAAGAGGCTAGCTTTCCCAAGACATCCACTGTCACGCACTCCGTGCTGCCTAGGGATGTTGTGAAATTTAATTACTAAATGCTTGTTAAAGCTCTCCATGAAGCCTTCTGATGAAACAAACTTTCTAACTACAAAGTGTTGTTTAATATGGAGGTCCAGCCTGGAGAAAGTGCAGTCTCCAGCAAGGCCTAGCTGCTTTTTTATGCAAATTCAGCACCATCTCAATCCACCTGGCAAATTACTGAGCCAGCAGAAAAGCTTAGGTCAGGGGCTCTATGGGTGTCCTTGCTACTTCCTCCCAATTCCTCTCTACTTTTTCACCTCAATTGTTTCAGTGTGCTCCGTGTCAGAAAATCCCATTAGTATCATTCACATTAATGACCTTCCTGACACCCATGTGTTGTTATTCTGGTGGGGTGATACTGTGTTGACTTAAACATAAGTGTGACAGAACTAACCGGCTTTATGGATGTTGTACTCACTGTCCTCTTCTTGGAGTAGAGCCCTGAGGGAATGAATGTGCATAGAGGGCTGGCTGGCATAGAGGAGGTAGAGAAAGTTCTCTAGAAACCACAGGAGAAGACCAGGCAGAGAGAGATGGATAGTAGGAACCGCTCTGGCAGTTTAGACAAAGGTCTTCCTTATCACTGAGGTCATTTGCATTTCACATTGATTTCTTACAAGAGAGAATGTAAGCAACAGAGATGGGACTGAATCAGAGCTTTCAGAAGCTCTGATGTGCAGAAAAAGGCGTACAGCTGTGCCGAAATGCCTAGATTAGTGATTCTCTTCAGCCCTTGGAGTAGTCTACTTGCCTGGGAGAACTGGTCCCCAGGCCTGTCCCTTCCAAGAGCTGAAAACCTAAATCAGAGGATTTAAATTCCCTTCAATGTAACCAATACAGAAATATTGATAGAGAAAAACATCAACTTTTTTTCACATGTTCCATGATGGGAAAAAAATCAGGAATGACAGGATTAATGACCTTCCACAGCATCCTCTACTTTCACTGCTCCCTCTCTCCCCGCTCCAGTTTAATCACCACACACATCCAGGTGGATCCTGCTAAAATGCCCTGCCTTGGTTCAACTCCTTCCAAAATTGCCCATTGTTCTTCGCCACATTAAGGGATTTATCCTAACAAGGCCCTTCATGATCTGCCTCTAGGTATATTGTAGGCCACGTATCTCACCGTTTCCCACCTCATTCTCTGCTCTGACCAAGCTGTTTTCAGTTCCAAGTCATGTATACTCTTAATTCCAGGTTTTTACACATGATACTTCCTCTGTCTGGAACACCACTGTCCACTTACACACACACACACACACACCTGGGCAACTCCTACTTGTTCATGTGGGAAGAAATCATATCTGCTTTGTTCACCATTGGTCCCCAGTGCCTAGTACACTGTTTCACACATATAGTACTTATTGGATGGGTGGATGGATGAATGCATGAGTTTCTTTCATACTGTAGAATCAAGAGTTTTCTTGCTTTTAACTTTTTTGTTTTAGTTTGTTTTGTTTGCTTTTAATTCTGTACCTGCACTGGAAATAAGGTAACTGTCTCCTCATTGAATCTCCTCAAAAGGGTTCCACCATCTCTTGACACATTATAGACATAAACTTTCACAAAGTCAGGGCTCTGTTAGCAAAGAAGACTGGGAAATAAATATTGGGTAAGAAACTACTCATGTTTTCTGTAGTGTTCAGGAGAGGGAATAAAGAAGAGGGAGGAAGTAATGAAGAAAGGACTGAAATTCAACAATACTGAGTCCCTCTTATGCCCTGGACATAGTGCTAAGAATTAGGGATAGGATGGTTTACCAGACATAAGGTCTCTCCTCAGAGATCTTAGCCTCTGGAAGGGAATCCATACTCTGAAGTAATTTCATTCTGAAGAAGGTATTAAGAAAAGAAGCATAGTTGACATGGGCAAGTTTAGTGAGACCATTTAATCTAACCTAGTGGCAAAGTTAATGCTTCCTTGAGGAAGGGACATCTTAGCTGAGATTTGAAAGATGACTAGGGGTTGAACAAGCAAAGTGTGAAGAAAAGGAGTGTTCTAGGCTGTATGCCAAAGGTCTGGCTTCCAGAGATAGAACGATGGGCTCAAAAAGCTGACAGGATATCAGAGTGATGGGAGCATAGACAGTGAGGGGTGTGTTCTGAAGTGAGTGTAGAGAAACAGACGGTTCATGCCACCCGGAACCTTGTGGACCATATTACAGATTTGAAACTTTACCCCAAGAGCAAGTGAAAAAAAATGCTTTAAGCTGAGGAATGACACGATTGGATTTGTGTTTTAGAAGATCACCTTGCACACAGTGTGGAGAATGTTCAAGAAGGACAAGTGGGAATGTAGGACTCCCCACAGAAGGTCCCTATGAAACATTTGATGAGGGTGCCTAAACCAAAGAGGCGGCAGTGGGAGTGAAGAATGGTAGGTAGATTGAAGACAGACTTAGTAAGCAGAAGCAACAGGGCTTGATGATTTAACTAGTGAGGGCAGGAGGAGTGAAAGAAGTGAAAAGGAAGACTCTGAGGCTTCTTACTAGAAAAACTAGGTGAAACATGCTGCTACTTCCTAAAATGGGGAAATATAGGGAGTGTGGCAGGAGTAGAGACTGAGTAATGAGTTCAGTACTGCATACTTGGGCTTGAGGTGAATGAGAAAATATCCACATTGAAAAGAGTCACAGTATTGGCCAGAACAGTGGTTCTCAACGTGTGGTTGCAGAGCCAGCAGTTTCAGCGTCACCTGGGACCCTGTTAGAAATACACTCTTTGATATAAATCAAAGCAAGATCCCTTTTGACCCACCTCCTAGAGAAATGGAAATAAAAACAAAAATAAACACATGGGACCTAATGAAATGTAAAAGCTTTGGCACAGCAAAAGAAACCATAAACAAGATGAAAAGACAACCCTCAGAATGGGAGAAAATATTTGCAAACAAAGCAACGGACAGAGGATTAATCTCCAAAATATACAAGCAGCTCAAGCAGCTCAATATCAAAAAAACAAACAACCCAATCCAAAAATGGGCAAAGACCTATATAGACATTTCTCCAAAGAAGATATACAGATTGCCAACAAACACATGAAATGATGCTCAACATCACTAATCATTAGAGAAATGCAAATCAAAACTACAATGAGTTATCACCTCACACAAGTCAGAATGGCCATTGTCAAAAAATCTACAAACTAAATGCTGGAGAGGGTGTGGAGAAAAGGGAACCCTCTTGCACTGTTGGTGGGAATGTAAATTGATACAGCCACTATGGAGAACAGTATGGAGGTTCCTTAAAAAACTAACGATAGAACTACCATATGACCCAGCAATCCCACTACTGGGCATATACCCTGAGAAAACCATAATTCAAAAAGAGTCATGTACCACAATGTTCATTGCAGCTCTATTTACAATAGCCAGGACATGGAAGCAACCTAGGTGTCCATCGACAGATGAATGGATAAAGAAAATGTAGCACATATATATGATGGAATATTACTCAGCCATAAAGAGAAATGAAATTGAGTTATTTGTAGTGAGGTGGATGGATCTAGAATCTGTCACACAGAGTGAAGTAAGTCAGAAAGAGAAAAATTAATACAATATGCTAATACGTATATATATGGAATCTAAAAAAAATGCTTCTGATGAACCTAGGAGAAGGACAGGATTAAAGACAGAGATGTAGAAAATGGACTTGAGGACAAGGGGAGGGGGAAGGGTAAGCTGGGATGAAGTGAGAGAGTGGCATGGACATATATACACTACCAAACGTAAAATAGATAGCTAGTGGGAAGCAGCCACACAGCACAGGGAGATCAGCTCGTCACTTTGTGACCACCTAGAGGTGTGGGATAGGGAGGGTGGGAGGGAGACGCAAGAGGGAGGGCATATGGGGATATATGTATATGTATAGCTGATTCACTTTGTTATACAGCAGAAACTAACACAACATTGTAAAGCAATTATACTCCAATAAAGATGTTAGATTTTAAAAAAAATACACATTTTCAGCCCTCTCCCCAGATCTATTAAAGCAGAAACTCTGGGGGCCCTGATCTATAGCTCACTGTTTTTCTACTTCAAATTCACTCTTTATCAAGAACTGCTTTTTATGAATATTAGGATGCAGTGACATGTCATGGATATAATAACACTTGGAACCCAGGAATGCAGAGGCAAGTCACAAGGCCCACCTTTAACAAGGCTTCCAGGTGATTCTGATGAACTCCCAAATTTGAGGCCCACTGGACTATAGCCAATCAATGATGAATAGGAATAAAAAAGGGTTGGAGGAAAGGAAAGAAAGTAGGACAAAGAATATGCAAGATCTGCACTATTCTGGGTGGGAAATTATTCTACTTTCTCCTACTTTGTCAACCAAAATGGAATGATTTATCACCTCTCATTGGTCTGTTTTCTATTTCAAAGATGGCTCTTCCTTTCAACAGGTCTCCTTTCTTTCAATTTCTCTTGAACCAACTTCAGATGGCTGCTAGAGACATCTTCAAACACAGCCTCAGAACTGTCCTCAGGTTAAAAAGCTTCAGAGGCCACAGGGGCCTACTTAACAAATCCCAAGCTCCTGAGCTGGCAGTAAGGCCATCTGTACTCTAGACCTGGTGTGACAGCTCATCCACCTGCCTCTACCCCCTACTCGAAACCCCATGCTCAAGCCCAACTGAGCTGGCCCTCAATCCCAGAACATGCTTGGCACTTGCCCACTCTTACAATGTGCCTCTTGCTCTTTGTCCTCCATCCATATACTCTATCTTCAACTATTGATATCCTACACTGAGCCCAGAAGTCTTCAGTGATACTCTCAAGCAGTAATGCACTGGGGCTGGTCTATACATTCCTCTTCCCAACTCATTTAGTGACTTCATGCCTGTAGCTTGAAATCAAAGATGGAGGTAGTATTTACACCACAGAAATGGGCAACCATTACAAATCAGGCTCCCCCACTCCCACCTGCAGATACCCAGTTGTTAAATATTTAGTAGTACACCACTGCCAAGAAGGAATGAGCCTGTCCCCCTATAGCAAAGACAGACAAACTATGGGACAAATTTGGACTGCTGTGTGTTTTTGTATATAAGGTATTATCGGCACATATATAAGATATTAATGGCACACGGTCACACCCATTTGTTGATGTGCTGTCTACAGCTTCTTCAACACTACAATGACAGAGTAGAGTAGTTGCAACAGAGATCCTACAGCCTGCAAAGCCTAAAATACTACCTGGACCTGTCTAAAACTGTTTGCCAACCCCTACTCTTGAACACAATATTGTATACTCACTACCTATCACATACTGCTTTCATGAATACTAGGATGCAGTGACATGTCCTGGAAATCACACTTGGAATTTAGAAGATGTGGTTCAAGATTCTACTTGCTAGCTACGAGTCTTGGTCAATTTACTTAACCTTGCTGAATTTGAATTTTCTCATCTACAAAAGAATGGCCTACCTGAGAGCAATGTTCTGAAATCAGACATCTGTGAAAACGCCTTGTATATTATAAAGCACCCATGAAAATACAAGATAATACAATTGCAACTTATGTGCAGATTTTCTTTCCCCACTAGAGACTCTCCCAGGGCAACTTCCACACCTCCTCCATGTCTGCCTCCATCACAAGTAGCATCTTGCATGCAGTGGGTGTTCATTACATCGCTGTGGAATGGAGGATGAATGGTGGGGATTCTCTTTTTCAGGCCCTAAGAACTAATTAGTTTCCTAGCAACGACAGCAAGATTAGCCTAAAGAAACACACTGTGAGGTGACGCCACTGCCTTCTTGCTTCCCTGATTGTCCCAGTCTCTATTTTACCATTGCTGCTGCAATTCTTCCTAGCTGAACCTCCTTCCTTCTGGGAATCACCTGTGCCCATTAAACGCAGGTGTCACCTGAACTGTGTGTGCTGATAAAAGTAGGCAAACTATTTTTTGAACAGCCAACTCCTTGGGATATAAACATGAGACCACTTTTTTTCCCAGAACAACTGCCCACAAGACTGGCTTTGTTGAGTCTTTTTCCCCACTGGTGGTGGTTCCTTTAGGGATATCTTTCCCATGTTTTATAATTTTCGTATCATTTGCAGTATTAATCTTGTGTCAGTCTCCTTTGAAACTTTTACTCTGTTCATTAATAATTTTATACAGCTAGAGCAATACCAGCATATAGTAGGTAATCAATAAATATTTGTGGAATGAATGAATGGCTTTCAGTATTTAATATTGAGTCCTCTGCATTTTAAAACTAAAGTGTCAAACTCAATGCAGGTGCAGTCTTCCTCTCTGCTGCACTGGCCAGGACTGTCTGGGGGAAGGGGAGCAGGTATGCTGTTCCCACACTTCCTCTTGCTCTTCCCAGCTCTTTCCCTTTGGTGTAGGAAGAGATGGGGGAGGTGGTTTTCCCTGGGGGACTGCTATAGTAAGGCTGAAGTCTGTTCCTAGGTTGACTGCTGCGGTGTCTCTCACCAGCACCAGTGTGCTCACATGGCAGTCGTTCACTTTCTGCCTGTCTCCTAAGCCAAACCTACGTGTTCCTCAGGGGAAACAGCTAGGGTCTCCTCAGTGCATGGTTTCTGATGAGAAGATTCAGTTGTGACTTAACCTTTCTCCTCAACCCCTCCTTCAGCTTTCACCTTGGTGGTCCACCACCCACAGGCGATCTCTTCTGGCCATTTAGGCTGCTCTCCTTGGTAGGACACCCACTGCTAAACTGTCGTTTGGTGGTCCACTCGATCTGAAAACTATTCACACATTCTTGCCGCGCTAAGCGGTAGGAGTTCAGGCTGCCTGGCCTTTACCTCTTCTCATGGCCCCACAGTCACTCTCCAGTTCTTCCTCTACTTCTGTTGGTTACACAGTTACCTATCAGGGTAATGAAATGGCAGCACCTCCAGTTTGACTGGTGAGTCTCTGGAGACTTTCCTGAGTTGGTGTCAGGGGAGCCAAAGCCCCACCTTACTGCTACAATGCGAAAATAAATGAGAGCTTCTCTCCAAGAATACTATGCTTCCTACAAGTGACCAGGCTCTCTCCACCAGTGCTCTTGCTATAATGATCAGGTGGGAAGAAGAATGGGTGATTGGATTAATGGAGCTGATTCTGGGCCCCCTTTTATGCTGAGAAGATAGCTCTACATACTGGCAGCTCTCTTGACTTTGCAAACTGGATTCTTGATAATTTGGGTATCCACTTTTTGGCCTTGGCCACACTTCTGGGACCTTTTCAGCTCTTCAAGATGTAAAAGCTAAAGTAATTATTGATGATAGAGGGGAAGGTGGTTGGATCCAGGGTTAGGAGACCCCAGGAGAAACAGCCATCTTCACCTTCATAAAAGTGGCCTCTACTGCAACAACACGAAATAAGAAGATCCTGTCTCTAAAGTTCTAAGGTCATCTCAGACTGTGCTTCCAACCTAGTCTACTGTTGGCCGCGAAGGCCTAAACTTACTGTACCAGGGAGCTGCAATCCAGGAAGACTGTGAAAGGGGCAATGAATAGGGAGCAGATAAAAGTGAAGCAATGCCAACTCATGTCCAAGATTACTGTGATGGCTTTGGAGGAGCAAAACAAACAATGGATTTCTTGGAAAAAGACTATATGGATTCTGAATCATGAATCCTAGTAACCCACTGTCTTAGTAAAACGAAGTCACGTAATCATTTGAAACTTTTGATGAGAACTATTGGAAATTCTTTAAATTTGAGAAATTGTCATTTTTTTCATTGTCTTTCTTATTTTCCTTCCAATTAAAGACATCTTGAACAATGTTTCATAGATGTTTTCTGATAGAATATTTCTTTCTCACAAAAAGCCTCTGCCACAGAAATCAGTGAATAATCTGTAAGTGCTCTCAAATGATAAAAGGGATGGAAATGGAAAAGTAATTGTGTCTTGCACCTGCCTCCTGATATTCATTAGCAGCTTACGGTACTCTGAAATCCTCTTTGAGGATGTTAAAAACAATCACACGATTTTTCTCCCTCATCCTGTGTTTTATGATTCCAGCACTTAAGCGGCCCCGACACAGAGGAAGGTTTCAGATACCTAGCCTGTTTTCAGACACAAAATAGATCTCCACATGCCCTGAGTGCTGAATTCTCACCACTTCTCAAAGGCACCTGTTTTTGCTTCGTGGAGCCATACCAACTTGAAACTAACAAATAAGTAACACATGAGGCAAAGAGAAGTCTGAAAAACTGATTGTACTTTTAAAGTAACTTCACAAGCAGAAATCTTGAATTGGTAGCTTCTGCAGTGCTGTAATTTATTTAGAAGAAACACTTCATTTCCTTACATAGAAATGCCAAACAAATTGAGAGGTTTAGGTGCACAAATAAGAGAATCTTTCCCCTTTCCGTATCTCACTCAACTGATGTTCCTCAAATATTGCACTATGGACACCACCCCCGACGGCATCGATGCCTCCTCTTGCTTAGTACTGTTTTGATAGGGCCTCTGCAGGGTGCCTCATCCAATTTACACCCCACAGTCATCCTGCAAAGCTTTCACAGCACCATTTTCACCAAAGAGGAATCTCACTTCTCCACTTACTGCCTCCATGACCTTTTTGTTATAGCTGTTTGTGAATAACTATCTCTAGAAGAGGAAATGGTAATCATCACTTCCCTTCATTAAGCATCTACTATGTAGTGCTGTGCTACATTATTGATATTTTTTCACACCAGTCCAGAAAAAAAGTGTATTTTTAGCCCATTTGATAGTGGGAAGGCTGAGGCTCAGAGAGATTGTGACTAGCCAAAGATCTCCTATCTCTTTCTGTAAGAGGTTTTGTCTCAACAGAAATGGTAAAAAGGCCATAACTTGGGCCCACATATCTGAGGGGTGAGACTAGATTATTTATTTCAAGAATTCAAGTAAATCTGATCAATTTATCAGAAGTTTGAAACCCCAATGTCCCAGGTGCTGAGAGGGATAGAGAGCAAGTACACGATGTCATCCTCCTGCCCTCAGGAATATATCGATACATTTCACCTACTAGCCAAGATTAGCCTGGGACAAAGAGAATCAGATACAACAGGTACAAGACAGGATATTCAGGAAGTGAAAAGTTGTGCTGTAGATAAAACGCGTTAAAGAGGCCAGAGCAATGGCCTCAATTTCAGGAAGAGGAAACTGAGATGGGTCTGCAAAACTCCTTGTTATTTCAACAAAGGGGGAAGAGGGCAAAAGGAGTTTCAGACCAAAAGTCAACTGGTTGCTGCTTAATCAAATGCTGGCCTTCCCCCTGACACTCTCCATTTCTGCTCAAAGGAGTAAACATTACCTTGCTTTCACGTGGTGCCTGGAGAACGGGGTCCTTTCCTACAGAGTGTGAACTTGAGGAGCTGACCCAGGCTGCTTTAGCCAGCGTCCAAACGCCAAAAAGCCAGCTGCGACTGTGGACTCCCTTGAGCCGCTGCTAATTGAGCTCAGCTCTAATTAATTGACTGGATATTTGGTGTGAAGTTGCTATCAGAACTACCTGGCATGAACTTTATTGACAAGTTTTATTTGCCTTTCTCAGTCAAAACAGAAAATAGGCAGATATCAGGCTACTTAACTATTCACAGCCCCTGTACAACCTAGCATTGGTCATCTGTCCATCAGGAAAAGGGAACCACACTTTTTTCTCTAGGAACCACACTTGTCACCATCTCCACATGCAAGAAGCCTCCTTTGAAACAGCTGTTTTTGTATGATGCTTTCAAAAGCTCAGATACAGTACATTTATTAACTATTCTAGCATTTTCTAAACTTATACATTTCATTAAGGTTCTGCCTTTTTTGCCTTTATTTATTTATTGAGAAATTACAGTATTATTTAAAAATGTTTATCTTACTCCCTAGTATATAGTGGGTACCAAATCACCATTAATCACTCTTCTTCCTCCTGTCTCTTTCTCTTTCTCTCATGATTTGCAGATGAAGAAACAAGCTCATTGAGATGAAGAATCTTACCAAAGTCCCAGTTCTGAATGTATTGGTCCTAGGATTTAGAGCTGTGGGAAGCCTGAGCTCCTGTTCTTTATACTGAACAAAATTGTTTCCAAAGATATAACCAGACATTTAGTTTATCTGTGATAAATGATTCATAGTCTCTCTCTCTCACTCTCATTCCCTCTCTCTGTTTCGACTGGATTCATTGAGCTATAAGTCACATACCGTAAAACTGAGAAACATGAGGTGTACAGTCTTATGGGTTTGGCAGATCCATACAGTCCTAGAACCAACACCACAATCACAATATAGAACTTGTCATCACCCCAGAGTCGCCCCCTGCCCCTTTTCTAGTTAATCTCCTCCCCCAACCCTGAGGTCTTGTGACTTGAGACTTGGTTTCTCTTACTATGGTTTTGTCTTCTACAGAATGTCATATAAATGGAATCACATTGTATAAACTTTAAAAAATCAAGATCCCAAAAACTAAAATTAAAAATTGAGATCTAATTCATATACCATAAAATTCACCCCTTTTAAGTGTACAATTCAGTGGTGTTTAGTACATTTGCAAAGTTGTGCAACTATCACAACCATCTAAATCCAAAATATTTTCATCAGTCAAAAAAAAAAAACCACACACCCATGCCTGTTGATAGTCACTTCCCATTCCCCTCTCCCCCCAGCCCCTAGAAACTATGAATCTACTTTTTATCACTATGAATTTGCCTATTCTGGATATTTCTTATAAATGGAATTATACAATATATGGTCTTTTGTTTCTGGTTTCTTTCACTGAGCATGTTTTCAAGGTTTACCCGTCCTGTAGCATGGATCAGAACTTCATTCCTTTTCATGGCTGAATAACACTCCATTGTGTGGATATCCATACTTTGTTTATTCATTCATCAATTAATGAACATTTAGGTTTTTTTCCACTTTCTGGTTATTATGAATAATGCTGTTACAAACACTCATGTAAAAGTTTTTGCATGAACATATGTTTTAATTATTTGGAGTCTACACCTACAAGTGGACTTTCTTGGCTCACATGGTAACTCTATGCTTACCTTCTTGAGCAACTGCCAAACTATCAAAGTGGCCATACCATTCATTTATATTTCAGTTGGGTTGTCTTTTTGATAGCCTTTTATCTGACTTTTTCAACATAGTACAATGATCTGGAAATTCCTTCATGTTGTTGTATTCCTGTTTATTTTTGAGTAGTATTTCATTGGATGGATATACTATAATTTGTTTATCCATTCACTACTTGAAGAACATCTGAGTTGTTTCCAGTTTGGGGCAATTTTGAATAAATCTACTATAAAATTTCTTAGACAAGTTTTTGATTGGATATATGTTTTCATTCTTCTTGAGTAAATAGAAGTAAAATTATTGTGTCACATAGTAGTATATGTAGATCTTTACAAGAAACAAATTTGGTTTTCAAAGTAGCTGTACCATTTTGCACCCCCATCAGCAATGTACAAATGTACAACAGAACTCATACAAAGCTTGATAGCTCCATGTCAGCACTTGGCATTTTTAGTACTTTTAATTTTAGCCATTCTGGTATATATATAGTAGTATCTCATTGTGGTTTTAAATTCCACATTTAATTTGCAATGCCTAATAATATTGAACTTTCCTTTTCATTTTTAACAATTTTGTGGGGGGATTTTTTATTTGTTGTTTTAAATTAAGAGGCTTTTTAAGAAGATCAGTTTTATGTTTACAGAAGAATTGAATAGAAAATACAGAGAGTTTCCATACACCCCACTCACTATCCTAGTTTCCCCTATTATTTAGATTTTTTATTAGTGTGGTATATTTATTACAATTGATGGGACAATATTGATTCATTATTATAAACTAAAGTCCATAGTTTATATTAGGGTTCATTCTTTCTGTTGTACATTCTGTGGGTTTTGAAAATATCCACTGTACAGTATCACACAGAATAGTTTCTCTGCCCTAAAAATCCCCATGTTCCATTTATACATCCCTCTCTTCCACCCTCCAAACCTCTGGCAAACACAGATTATTTTTTTTTTTTACTGTCACTATAGTTTTGCTTTATCCAAAATGTCATACAGTTGGAAATATGTAGACTTTTCAGATTGGCTTCCTTTATTTAGGAAATATTCATTAAATTAAATATTAAATATTAAATATTCATTTGTCTCCTCCATGTGTTTTCATGGCTTGATAGCTCATTATTTTTTATTGCTAAGTAGTATTCCATGTATAGATGTACTATAATTTGTTTATCCATTGACCTATTAAAGGACTTCTTGGTTGCTTCCAAAACTTGGCAATTATTAATAAAACTGCTATAAATATTTGTGTGCAGGCTTTTTTGTGTACATGTTTTCAACTCATTTGAATAAATACCAAGGAGTATAAATGCTGGATTGTATGGTAAGAATATATTAGTTTTGGGAGAAAATGCTATGATATCTTCAAAAATGGCTATACTATTTTACATTCACATCAGCAAGGATGGGAATGCCTGTTGCCCAACATCCACACCAGCATTTGGTGTTGCCAGTTTGGGGATTTTAGCCACTCTAATAGATTTATGGTAGTATCCCACTGTTATTTTAATTTACAGTTCCCTAATGATACATGATGTTGAGCATCTTTTTGTATGTTTATTTGCCACTTGTTTACCTTCTTTGGTGAGATGCCTGTTCAGATATTTTTCTCATTTTTAATTGGGTTGTTTGTTTTCTTATCGTTGAGCTTTAAGTTTTCTTTGTATATTTTGGATACTACCCAGATATGTGTTTGCAAGAATTTTCTCCTGATCTGTGGCTTGTCTTTTTATACTTTCATTATCAATGTCTTCACACAACAAAATGTTTGAATTTTAATGGAGTCGAATTTTTTATTTTTCTTTCATAGATTGTGCTTTTGGTGTTGTGACTAAAAGGTCATTACTAAATCCAAGGTCATCTGAATTTTCTACTATGTTATCTTCTAGGAGTTTTAGAGTTTTGCATTTTAAATTTAGGTCTATGATCAATTTTGAGTTAATTTCTGTGAAGAGTTTAAGGTATGTGTTTAGTCATTTTTTTGCATGTTGTAGTCCACTTGTTCCAGTACCATTAGTTGAAAAGACCATCCTTTCTCTATGGAATTGCCTTTGCTCCTTTGTCAAAGATCAGTTGACTTTGTATAGGTATTTCTGGGCTCTCTATTGATCTGTCTGTTCTTTTACCAATATGACAATGTCTTGATTACTGTAGCTTTAAAGTAAGCCTTGAAGCCAGGTAATGTCAGTCTTCAGACTATTCTTCTCCTTTAATATTCTGTTGGGTCTTTTGCCTTTCCATATAAACTTTAAAATCAGTTTGATGATATCCACAAAATAACTTGCTGATATTTTGATTGATATTTGAATGAACTTACAGATAACTTGAAAAGAACAGATATCTTGATAATATTGAATCTTCCTATCCATGTACATGGAATATCTCTCCCTTCATTCAGATTGTTTCAGAGTTAGGAAGTATTTTTTCTGCTTCAGACCTTCTTTGACTTCTTCATCAGTTTTATAGTTTTTCTTACATAGAACTTGTACATATTTTGTTAGATTTAAACCTAAGTATTTTGTTTTTTCATTGTTGCTAGTGTAAATGGTATTGTATTTTTAATTTCAAATTCCCATTGTTTATTGATGGTAAATAAGATAGTAATTGACTTTTGTATATTAACCTTGCATCCTGCAACTTTGCTGTAATTACTTATTAGTTCCATGAATTTTTTCACTGATTATCTGGGATTTTCTACAGACACAATCATGTCATCTGCAAATAAAGACAATTTTATTTCTTCTTTCCCAAACCATATACATTTTATTCCTTTTCTTGTCTTACTGCCTTACCCAGGACCTCCTGTATGATGTTAAGTAGGAGAGGCAAGAGCAGAATCTTTGCATTGTCTCTGATCTTAGCAGAAGCATCTAGTTTCTAAACTTTAAATATGTTTTAGGTTTTTTGTAGATGGCCTTTATCAGGTTGAAGAAGTTCCCCTCTATTCCTAATCTGCTGAGAGGTGTTTGTTTGTTGGTTTACCAAGAATGGGTGTCGGATTTTGTCAAATGGTTTTTCTGCATCTATTGACATGATCATATAATTTTCTTCTTTAGCCTATTAATGTGATAGATTACATTAATTGCTTTCTGGACGTTAAACAGCCTTGCATATCTGGAATAAATTCTACTTGGTCATGGTGCATAATTATTTTTATACATTGTTTTGGTTTGCCAATATTTTATTGAGAATTTTGGCATTTATGTTCATGATATCTGTTTGATATCAGATTAATGCTGGTCTCATAGAATGACTTAGGAACTATTCTCTTTGCTTCTATTTTCTGGGAGATATTGTAGAGAACTGGCATAATTTCTTCCTTAAAATTTTTGATTCTAGTGAACCCATCTGATCTGGCTACTTTCTGTGTTGAAAAGTTATTAATTATTGATTCAACTTCTTTAATAGATATAGGCGTACTCAAATTATCTATTTCTTCTTATTTAAGTTTTTGAAGATTGTATCTTTCAAGGAATTGATCCATTTCACCTAGATTATTAAATCTGTGAGCATAGAGTTGTTTATAATATTCTTTTACAATTTTTTAATGTCTATGGAGTCTTTCAGCTATGATATTAGGAATATGTGTCTTCTCCCCTTTTTTTTTTTCTTCTTAGTCTGGCTAGATGCTTATCAATTCTATTGATCTTTTGAAACAACTTTGGCCTTGTTGATTTTCTCTATTACTTTCCTATTTTCAACTTCATTGATTTCTGCTCTAATTTTTATTATTTCTTTTTTCTGCTTATGTTGAATTTAATTTGCTCTTCTTTTTCTAATTTCCTATGGTGGAAACTTAGATTATTGACTTTAGATCATTTTTCCTTTCTAGTATAGGCATGCAATACTATAAGTTTCCCTCTAAGCACTGCTTTCACTGCATCCCACAAATTTTGATAGGTTGTATTTTAATTGTCATTTAGATAAAAATATTTTTAAGTCTCCCTTGATACTTCTTTGACTCATGTGTTATTTACAAGTGTATTGTTTAATCTCCAAGTGTTTGGGGATTTTCCAGCTAACTTTCTCTTACTGATTTCTAGTTCAATTCCATTGTGGTCTAAGAGAATATTTTGTATGATTTCTATTCTTTTAAATATGCCAGGGTGTGTTCTGTGGCCCAGAATGTGGTCTATCTTGGTGAATACTCTGTGTGAGCTTGAGAAAGCAGAGTAAGGGAAGACAGATGCATATATATTGCTAGATGTGGTAGTGGAAAGTTTGTGAGAGTTCTCTTATATTTTAAACATTTTTATTGAACTATGATATATATGTAGTAAAGTTCCCAGATATTAAATGTATAGTCCAGTAAACTTTTATAAACTTTTACTCATGTATCCAAATCAAGAAATAGAACATTACCAGGAATCCACTGGCAATCACATTAAGTTCACTCTGTACTATCAAGGCTTCTTTAAAATGGTAGTGGCGCATAATACATGGGAGAAAATAAATCCTGCAGGAGGAGGGTTGAGGGGCAAACTACAGCCCCACTGCTGCAGTTGGTCACAGTGGTATAATGCAGTTTATTATCTCCATCCTCTACAACACAGTCTAGATTCTCTTCCCTCTCAGCCAGGATATCTGTCAGGCTAAGTGATTTGACTGATGGAGTAACCTCAAACTTCATACCTGAGGATCCCTGGTTACTGTGCTTGTCAGTCTACTGTTGACATTATTTCCCATTTATATATATAACTGAGCATGGGACATCCATGAGATGACCCGGTGGATCTCCTCAGTTCCAATATGGAGTCCCTGTCCCATTATGCAACAGCAAAATTGATCTCTTCTTGGTGATCAGGGTCAATTACCCCTGCCAATATGGTAGCTCCTTTCTTTACCTATGACCCAGCACAAATTACCCAAGTTACAATGTGGGAGAAGGTTAGCCAGTCAGTTTCTACAGTTTTTTTTTTTTTTTTTTTTTGCAAGTTTCTACAGTTTTATGTTTAGTGACATTCTTGTGATCCATGGTAGAGGCATTGCCTCTCTTGAAAATAAGAGCTCTAGACCTATGCCTCCAATACAGAAGCCACAGGCATGTGTGGATATTTAATTTCAAACTGAATTAAAATGCAATTCTTCAGTCACAGTAGCCATATTTCAAGTATTCTATAGCCACATGTGGTTAGTGGTTAACATTGGAAAGCACAGAACATTTCCATCATTGCAGAAAATTCTATTAGACAGTGCTGCTCTAGAGTCATATATTCTATTAATTGGAGACACAGTACCAATGGCCACTGATGTATATTTTATCATCTTATATTTGTATGTACATATACACATATATATCACCCAATCTCACAGTGTCACCTCTAATTTGGCACTTCAGCTGTGCTTTCAAGAAGGTAACCCCAATTCTCTCTCAGGCTGTCAATTTCTGGGCAATGTAATATGTGGTAGGAAAAGATCATATAATCATGTACACTTTGTAATATCTCCTTCACCATAAAATGGCTCTCTTGATCAGAGGCAATGTCAGTAAATCAGATATTCTGTGTGTCTTTGGATATTGGTGCTTGATTAGGTACAATAGGTAGGAAAGGCAACCTCGGAACTAGAAATTAGGTATATCTTGGTTTGGACAATTCATGACCTTTACCAGGGAAGAGGGGGTCTCATATAATCAACTTTTTATCAAGTAGCTGGCTAGTCTTGTTAAGATGTGGAGCCATATCATGGGCTCAGAATTTCTCTCAGCTGCCAACAGATTGGGCATTCATTAATAACAGTAATTTGATCACTCTTGGTGCAAGGGGGTCCATGCTCATGGGCCAATGTGTAGCCTCCATTTCTTTACCAGGGCTACTCCTTCCACAGGCCCACTGTGCATGCTTTACGATGGTGGAGTGCAAGGGCTGGCTGCAATCCACTGGATGAATCACCCTTCCCACAAGGGTGTTCAGCATTGTGTCTGAAAGGAATGTTCTCTGGTGATTAACTTAATATACAAAGATCCTCACCATTTTGAGGCCCCATTCCCATAGGTCTGATAATATGCCTCTTCCTTAGACTTCCTTATCTTCAATCTCACACTCTGTCCCCTCCTGATGAGTGTTAAAATATAAACATCAGCTAGATCAGTAGTCATATGCCATGTACCAGAGGCTGTGTTGAATTTTTCTGTTAAAGATACTATATCTAGTGCAGCAGTTGTGATCAGCATTACCACTGAGTTGTTTATAGTACTCTGCTGTCATCTGCTTTTTGTAGGGGAAGGACTGGTGACTTGAATGAGGATATAATAAGCAATACTAGCCCTGTATCATTTAAGTCTTTGAGAGTGCAATAATCCCTGCCATTCCACTGAAGATGCAGTATTGTTCTTTGTTTGTTGTTGTTTTTTAACTTACAGTTTGGGTCGGGAAGGGAAATATTTTCAGGGGAAGACTAAGGTCTTTCCATAGGTTGAACAATACAGGTGGAGGCTAAAAAGTCATCCTGACTATGAATTTGGGAAATGGGAGAACCATCAGGTGGATATACAGATTCAGTGGGTTTACTATAAGATAGACCTAGGTAAAGATTGGACTTATCATCTCCCAATTGCCTCTGCCTCATTGCAGTTACTGGGTCTAGTGGACTACCTCCAATTACCACTGTGTATGTTCATGAAAAAGAAGAGATAGTTTTATATTATAAACTCATAATGCTATCATGACTGAAGGTTTAGAGGTCCCAAAGCTTTGGCCTTTATAATATATCCTTTGATCCATCAGAGATTAGCAGTTACCACATACACATATTTGATTAGGGTGAATTTTTTTTTTTTTTTTTTTACTTATCTCCCCCACTAAATTATTGGTTCCTTGACACTGTTCTATGTGCTGTTTGATGTTCCTACAAAGCTTAACTACTAATAATTAGTCAATAAATACTTGCTAAAAGAACCATAGCCTTTATAGGTTTTCTATATTTATGACTATAAATAACTCACAATAGTTTTACAACAGTAGTAAGTGAAAGTTATTTTAAAATACATGTATGGGATCTGACACTCCATAACTGTAAGATATTAGCCCCCAAATTTGGATATCATGTGATTTGCCCATGCACCATTCAAAACATAGTGCTCTCAATGCAAAGTACTGGCTTAGCCTGTCATCACATGTTGGCTCCGATCTCTTACCAGAGCCCATTTTTCAGCAAAGGGCAGGAGACATGGCCATCAACTGCACCCAAATTGTAATAGTTTATAACCTCCATGCCCTGACAGAAGCTGACCCATACTGACTCTCAAGTTGGAGAAATCCTGATGATGTGTCTGGTTTATCAGTTTCAGATAGGTACACTAAGGCAGGTAATTTAACCTCACAAGCCTCAAGGCTCTGAGAGCAGAGGGGTGGATTCATGTCAAAATATGGAAGTTCCTTCTGAACCACTAATTGGAGTATGAAGAAGAGGCATTTCTAGAAGTATTGACAATCCTGAGATGACAGGATTGACGCCTAAAAGACAGGCGTCCATCATCTCCAGTAATAAATGAAAAAAAAAAGAAGATAATTGTATCCTTTTCTCTCAACAAAAATCAAATAGCTTGAAAATGAAAAGTCAGCACCTTTGGGATACTGTATTATTCTACCTTCACATATCAAAAAATTCATGTTTTCACAAATGGCTCTTAATGAAGGAATTAAAATACTTTCCTTCCTTTTTTATATTTTTAGGCAACAAAGTCACTGGTTCACTGACAATCCAAGGCAGTTGCCTCTTCATACACTTAGCCATTGCAGTAGTTATAGCTTTTTGACAGCAGAATCAGGGTGAGATAAGTTGACTTTAACATTTTTGTTAAAAATAAGAAGCCCCACAAACCTGGCCCATCATCTCCAACTGGCAAGAATATAAATAGCTGATGCACTTTACTATGTATAAGGCCAAACAAAGGCCAAAAAGATGTTGTCTAAAGGTGATTAGAATGTGTGTGTTTATGGGATCAAGACATGACCACCCTCTGGCTTAGGGTCCATCTGATTTGGTCTGTTTTATAAACAGAATTCCAAAGTGAATGAACCTACTTCCTGTTAGTCTCTCTCAATCTCGTATTTTTTCCTCTAAAGTATAAATTTGATGTCTTGCACTATTTGGAAGGAGAAAACGCTGTTTGTCATTTATCAAAATCTAAACAGCTGCAATCAAACAATGTTCATCCCATTTTAATAGTAGGTAAATAAATGTGAGCAATGACTATATTACAGAAACGTGGATCTAAGGTTCTAATTCAACAAATTTTACTTCCAATCCAGTTTCACAAGGTTTCAGATGTTCTTAAGCTCTCTTCAGGTTCTCCAACTTTGCTAGATTAATATGGACAGCATATTCTGTAGAAATAGTCTCCAAACTCACTCCCAATACATAGTGCTAAGCCTGTTTAGATGTGAAGATATTTTTTTCTCTTGAAAATTCAAAACAATTTACTTTGAGAGCAAGAGTGAGTGATTTGAAAATATGCTGGCTTGAAAACCATGGAGCAATAAAAGGCATCATTATGCTTTCCAGATCAGGTGTAAAATGGACAGGAAAAACATATGCATTTCTCTATAATTCCATCCATGTGACTCATCCACAGTAATTATGTACCTAAGACTTGCTTCATTCTTCAGCCAGCCATTTCAATGTACTTGTTCTTTGGATCAAACTTTGGATTATTTCAGAGTTTTATAGAATCAAGGTGATTAAGGCTATCAGACTGCAGCATTTATTATGAAACCACTGTATGCCATTTCTAATTTACATCCTTCAAAAAGGAAAGATGGTGTGCCTTTGGACACTTGCAGGGGATTTGCAGTAAATCAATACATGGTGAGACAGCTTGAATTAGATAATGGTCTTTTAGAAGCAAGCCAACATTTAACTCTATTGAAAGGCTAATTTGAAAATTAAAGTTCCGTTTTTCTGTTGAAGCATATGTAAATATAAAACATAATTTGGAGAGACCCCTATGCTAACATAAAATGTGCTCTGGATAAATAAATTCTTTTCCCTCAGCTAAGAGTATTTTAAGCAAAGGATTTTCTAAAGTTGACTAAGACAGCTATATAATAACAAGTGGGTCATTATTAACTTCTTATTAATTTCCTAGAACACTCCCCATAGCAGCTGGTCTAAACCTTCTTTAGTTTTCTCAAGGCCAAAGTCTGACGCTATGCCTCTTGTCTCAGGAGATAAGGGAGTAAAACTTTCTCTTTTAGCTTATTAGTTGTTAGACCATGAGAAATTGTATCAAGATATGATAGAAAGAATAGTCTACCACCTAGAGAGAGTGAACTTCAAGCTAGATGCAGTAACTGCATGAGATTTGCCGGGGCGGGGCATCACCCCTGGGAGGGGTTTAGTGCATTCCATGCAAAGCATAGGTATGGGAGTACTTCTCTTTACAGTCATGTGAACTAACAGGCTTACCTTTCTGCCTTAAATAACTAGAATACTGGACCAGCTTTCCAACATTGGACAACAGACCTCACAGTACTATGATGCCTAGGAGGAAGGAAACAAAGAAAGTGTGATCTAGGAGTGCCCCACATCACAATTTTAAGAAAATTTCCAGACTGCAAAACATGGAGGAAGAACCCAATCAGAGCCAGGTTTTCCTGCGTTGAGGAAACAGAGTTTGGAATTCAGTAGGTGTCTAGAATATGCAAGGCAAAGTACCAGAGAGGAAAGAGGTGCACAGAGGAAAAAAGAGCCGCAGAGACCTACAGAGGGTAAAGCTCAAGTTTGTGCCTGAATACTGACTTGTGCATGCATGTGAGGAAACTAAGGGGAAGTCACCAGAAAGAAGTAGATGAAATAATCCCCACAGCTGACACAAAGCTGGTACCAGTTTATTTTTCCAACACTCAGAGACTAAGGACCTTCTAACACAGAGGACAATGAGCAGTGTCCTAACATAGGTATTACCTCAGAAATGAGGGATAGGGGCTTCCCTGGTGGCGCAGTGGTTGGGAGTCCGCCTGCCGATGCAGGGGTCACGGGTTCGTGCCCTGGTCTGGGAAGATCCCACATGCCGCGGAGCAACTAAGCCCGTGAGCCATGGCCGCTAGGCCTGCGCGTCCGGAGCCTGTGCTCCGCAACGGGAGAGGCCACAGCAGTGAGAGGCCCGCATACCGCAAAAAAAAAAAAAAAAAAAAAAAAAAAAGAAAAGAAATGAGGGATAAGCAGTCTTAGAGTAAAGTCTGTTCTGGACCCACCCTAACAAAGCTCAAAACTAAGAATCAAACTGATTCCAAGTAACTTAATTTCATCTCAGAATGCAGCACCTAAATATTTAACAAAAGACAAAAATCTTAGAAAGAGAGAAAGATAAAATGTAGTATCTCACAATGTAAAATTACAACTATTATAAATATATTTCACATGTCAGTGAAGGCAGAAGAGTGTGAGCATGATGAGAAGAGAAATGTTAGAAATAAAAAAGACCCAAATCAAACTTCTAGAGATGGAAGATACACTATCTGAGATAAAAATTCATGGACTGTGATTAACAAGAGATTAGATTTTCCAGAAGAAATATCACTACATGTGAAGACAGAACAATAGAAACTACCAAAATATAATACAGAGAGGAAAAATGTTAACAAACATCAATGAGCTGTGGGGTGACATCAAGTGATCTCCCCAGAAGGAGAGGAGAAGGGTAGAGGGGAAGAAAAAGTATTTGAAAATATAATAGTTGCTAATTTTCCAAATGTACTGTAATCTGTACACCACAGAGCCAAGAAAAGCAACAAATTCCAAGCAGAAGAAACATTAAGAAAAGCACACCTAGGTGTATCATAATCAATTGCTGAAAAACTAATGAAAAGGAAAAAATCTTACAAGCAACCAAAGGAAAATAAGAAACACTATGGAAGAATAATAAAAGCAGACTTCTAATCAGAAACAGTGCAGACCAGAAGATAGTGGAGCAACATCCTTAGAAAGAAGTCTCACGAAGTAAAAGCCTTTTGTCTTGAGCCTTCCTTTCTGTCTTAAGAAAGCATGAGGATGTGATGTCTACCACACAAACTACCCGGCTTCCCTGGTGGCGCAGTGGTTGAGAATCCACCTGCCAATGCAGGGGACACGGGTTCGTGCCCCAGTCCGGGAAGATCCCACATGCCGCGGAGCGGCTGGGCCCGTGAGCCATGGCCACTGAGCCTGCGCGTCCAGAGCCTGTGCTCCGCAACGGGAAAGGCCACAACAGTGAGAGGCCCGCGTACCACAAAAAAACAAAACAAAAAAACAAAAACAAACAAACAAAAAAAACACAAACTGCCAACCTGACAGCATGAGGCAATAGCTTGGGGACCAGAAAAAAAAAAAAAAAAAACACACACACAAAACAAAACAGGAAATCACTCCAAAGATGGCAGAGCAGAAAGACAGGGCTTGGTCTGATCCATTTTTGAGTTGCCAAATCAATCTTGAAACCCCTTCACTCTGGATATATATTAACTAATTAAGAAACATATTCATGTTTTAAGCCACAAGTCATCAAGTTCCTATTACATGCAGCCAAATGAAGACTACGGTCTTGGGGCTTTCTTCTCCACTAGGAAGATAAAGGTCATTTAGCATAAGTTCCCTCATGCAGCCTCCTCTCTGTCTCTGTCATGATGTTCTAGTACATAGCTTTGCCGCTAGTCTTAGAGGGAAAATACTTCCTTTTTTTTTTTTTTTTTTAAACTAAGGCAAAGGTGTCCATTTGGGCTCTGTGTCTCTCTTTTCTTTCATTTCCTCCAGGAACTTGTGTCTTCTAGTATTTCCAACAACTGTCTTTCCATTGTTTTTATTACTGTTTCCTCTCTGCTTAATTCAGTTGACTCCTCATTGGGTAGAATTAATCGTTTTCTCTTTGGCACTTCAAATTAGTGGTCAGTGCTTGTTGTTCTATATCACCCCCATCAACTTGTTCCTCACCCTGTGATATTCTATTTCTTCCCCTTATTCTAATTCCTCATAAAACCTCCCAACATTTACTTGCCATATTTGACTTTTTTTTCCTCCATGTTCATTCTCCTTGACTCCTACAATATGCAACTTTTCACCCAAAACTCTTCAATATTGACTTTCATGACATATATTATTCTGAATCTTCCCTATGTCTTTAACTGCTTTCCACTGTTGTCAAGAACATAACATTCTCCTATTCTCTGGCTATGGCTATGACCTAACATTGAATTCCTGGTATTCTAGCTCTTTCTCCTTTCCTGTAAAAAACTGATCCCTCATGGTTTTAAACATTATACAAATGTAGGTAATTTCCAGATCTATATCTCCAGCCCCCTAATCTCTCATAAATTTTCAGCGTCTTATCTCCAATTGCATTCTAGACAATCATTAGTCTAGTCAACATATCTAGAATCCAACTCATCCTTAGCTCCAATCCAGGTCCCCTTCATTATTTTGCTACACCTATTGATGGTACTACTATTGTACCAGTCACCAAACTTGAAATTTTAAATTCACCTTCAACTATTCCTTTTCTATCCTTTATTTAAAAGCATTCATAAATTATGATCAAATCTTTTTGTGTACATTATCACCCTACTTTAGATCTTTTTCATCTTCCAGTTATAAAAATTCAGTACCTTTAGCTCTCCAACCTTCAAATCCCTCACCCCCCCAATGAATATACAACTATACTCCACTAGAAGCATATTGCTAAAGCATTCTTGTCAACAGATTACATTTAAAATGGCTTCAAATTCCTGCTCAATTTCTGAATCCAAAAGCAGCTTTTAAGGAGTTAAAACCTGGCACAACAGGAAGCTTTTAGAACCCCATTAGAGCAGAGGCCTAAGATTATAAGGTATTTCGTGTACAACACCTTCAGGGACCCAAGAGATAGCAGCAATTAATTACAGTCTAGTGTGACTAGACTGTTAGCCATGAGTAATAAAGGTGAAACTTGATTTTCTGAACTTTATGTAGTTATTTTTAAAAAAAGGGTTTCTTGATTTCTGGCAAGTATGTTATCAACAGACTTGATCTTAGTAGTAAACATTCAAGTAACCTTCCTTCCTAGGCAGAACCATAACTGCTAAATCAAGCTCTATATATTTGAACCAAATTGATGTTTCAAAGCCCACGTTCAGGTACAACTTACCTTTCACCACTTTCAGTTCTGTGTTTTGATCCCCTATTTCTTCCTAATGTACAATAATATGTGTAAAGTCTAATTTTTCTTCATTTTTCCCTTCAGTTTCCATGATATGATCTCCACAGACCATATAAGCTGTTAAAAATTAGTAACGAACACTTTTAATTGTGCACATATAAAAAGATTTGGGCTTAATTAACAAAATACTAACCAAAGTCCTTTAGTCCAGTTGCATCAGGTACACTCCAAAATGATGAGAAGTATGCTAATATGTCTAACATGAACATGTATGCAAAGCATGTCTTTTTCCACTTTGGACTGAGGTCTCAGCCTTTGACTAGACCATATCAAAGAGACATGCTCCCTATGTTCCACGGTCAAGGATGGAAAGGATTGTTCCAAGATTTTCTAAGTTTGTCATCAAGATAATGTTCATGGGCTCTGATCCTGGGGTTCATCCTGATTTTATTGACTTTGCTCATATTTTCCAAACCATTCTTTTGCATTTTATAAATAGTAACAATTTTATACTAGTAACAATTTAATTTCTAGTGCTGTTTCTAAGATTAGAAGTTATTAATAGTTTGTAAGGAATGGTAACAGATTTATTTCAAGGATAGGCAATTTAGAATGATAGGAATGATGGATTAGAAGTTTAGAGTCCTGGGTCTTCCTCAGAGCTCTGTAAGTAATCAACACTCTGATGTAGACCAATGTTTTTTCAGTATGCACAGAATTACTTGTAATAGGTGATAAAATGCAGCTTATGGGATTCCATTTCTAAAGGTATTTTTTGTTAGTAGCTCTAGATTGGGGACCAGAGATTTGCATATTAAGCAAGTTCCCCAGGAATTGAGACAAGTATTCTAACTACACAGTGAGAATCACTGCCTTAGGCAAGTCAACTCCTCTGGGCTTCAGTTTCCACATCTGTAAAATGACAGAGCTGGATTAGATGACAGTTGGGGGTATTGTCAGCTCTTAACATTTTATGACTCAGTTAAAGTGTTTCCTATTTCTAGGAATACAATCTTGATTAATTCAACATAGGTGGCATTCAAGTGACTGGACCTCTCTTCTTTCATTAGTGTACTGCCTAAAGGAATATTTTTTTTCTCTTTCTATACCTACTGTTATCTTTTTTGTATCCATATTACCTCAAAGGTAGCCTTCATGACTAATCCCAACAGCTGCCCATCACAGAAGTTGACAACAGGAAAAGGCAATAGAGACTATCAAATACGGGTACCATCCCCCAACAAAATCCCAAATAGATGGTCATCCAGCCTGTACTCATTTACTTCCATTACTGGGAACTCATTATCTTGAAACATGGAAATATCTTCTTTCTCTTAAATGAAAATCTTTCTCATTAGAGGTTCTATCCATATGTCCTGGCTCTGATCTATGGTTCTATATAGAATAAGTATAATTCCTCACCCATGTGACAACTATTTGAATATTACAGTCTTTTTTCCATACTCAGTTTCAACTCTTTTTACACACAGTTTATGTTTAGTTGACCTTCAGTGGATCTCTCCTAAGGTATGTGCCCAGCTGTTGTCTGGGTAGGACCATGTAAAACTAAGGGACACATTTGAAACTCATATCACAGATAAAAGGGAATATCTCCCTAACATATTGTTCGAGATTAGTTATACTCTTATGCAGATCCATATAGTTATCCACTTCCCTCCTGGAAGCCCTGGAAAAAGCTCATATTACTCCTAAGGTCATATGAATTTTCACCATCTCTGCAGACCAAAGGGCTCAGTGCAGCTGCTGCTTCAAGTTTCTCTTGCCGCTTATAGGAATTCCCACCACAGCCTTACCCCCGCCCATACCCACAGCTCTTCCTTCCTTCCCAGGGGCTTCCCTCTTGAGTCAATTGAGACTGCTGAACCTAATCAGTGGCTTTTTTGCCCCCCAAGAGGAAGTAAATGTTGATCGATAATTTTTTCTTCTTCTCTCCATCACCACAATGACCACCCCCACCAGATAGCCAAAAATGAAGAAATATTATCTTCAGGGGAACAACAAGAAAGATTAGAGCCATTGTTTTAACATAAACAATGGGAGACAGAAGGCAATGGAATGGCAGTTTTAGGGTGTTAAAAGGGGGAAAAAAACGTGTCAGACAGGAATTATATATCTAGCAAAAATATTCTTTAACTAATGGCTAAAGAAAGACATTTTCAGATAAGAAAAAATGAGAATAATTGTTGCCAACAGAACCATACTACAAGAAATACTAAATCAATGTCTTCAGGGTAAAAGGAAATTAACTAATTAACTAAATTAACTAACTAAATTAACTAACACAACATTGTTAAGCAACTATACTCTAATAAAATTGGCTTGGCCATCTGCAAGCCAATTTTTTAAAAAAAGAAAAGAACAAAGTCTTAAAAATAATGATCTAAGTGATCACCTCAACTGTAATAAAAGAAAAAAGTATTATCAAAGAAAGAAGGAAGGAAATTGTGGTCAACCCAGAGACATGCCACTCAGATCCCCCATCAATATTAATGAAGATTGCCCCAGCTATCAGCAGATAGACTCTGGCTGTCAACTCCTTCAGGATTTGCCTCAGTTGCAGAGAACCTCCTCACCCAAGGGCATGCCCTTCTTGGGCAGCCAGATCCAGTGACTGGGTGCAGTGGAAGTGTGTAACATTCAGACATTTCCAACCAAGGCAGAACACGGCTGAAAGCCTAAATACGCCTCAAGATCTCCATAGGGTTGTTTGACATTTTCCAGACACCATCATAGTTAGATTTCTCCCTGTGACCAATGAGGCTTCACTCTCCTCCCTTCCATGGGAGCTAATCTCTAATAAATACCCTGCATGCAAAAATCCATCACAGAGTTTTCCCTCAGAGACAGACTTTCAACAGAATAATAAAAATGAAAGCAGAAATCAATGAAAAAGAAAGTAGGCCCCAAAAAATATAGAAAAATCAACAAAGCTAAAAATTGGTTCTTTGAAAGATCAAAAACATTAATAAACACCTAGCAAGACTCATTAAGAAAAAAAGAGAAAACAAAATAAATACTCAGCAAAAACTGTTTGATATTGGTACAGTCAAGATACACACTTCCAACACCACAAGAATCACTCGTGTTGCCCTTTTATAGCCACAAACACCTCCTTTTCCCCACCCTCACCCCAATTCCTAATCCCTGGAAAACACTAGTCTCCATTCTATGATTTTATCTTTTAAAGAATATTATATACATAATATCATATGGTATAATTGGTACTGGATTTTTTTTCTCTCAACATAATTCCCTGGAGATTCTTCCACGTTGTAACAGTATGTCAATAATTCATTCCTTTTTATTGCTGAGTCATATTCCATAGTATAAGAAGTACTAGTTTGTTTAACCATTTACCTATTGAAGGACATCTGGATTGTTTCTAGTTTTTAGCTATTAGGAATATACCTACTATGAACATTCATGTACAGATTTTTAAAAACACAGATCTTACTTTTTCTGGGATAAATGGTTGAGTACAATTGCTAGGTTATATAGTACTTGCATGGTACTATGGACTGATTTGTGTCTTTCCAAAATTCGTATGTTGAAACCCTAACCCCCAGTACCTCAGAATGTGACTGTATTTGGAAATGAGGTCACATGGATGGGCCTTAATCCATTATGAGTGACGTCCTTATGAGAGGAGATTAGTATACAGACAACACACAGACGGAAGAGTGATCATCTGAGGACACATCAAGAAGGTGGCCATCTGCAAGCCAAGGAGACAGGCCTCAGAAGAAGGCCTTGCTAACACCCTGATCTTCGATTTTGAATCTTCAGAACTACTAGAAAATAAATTTCTGTTTATTTCTAAGCCACTTAGTCTGTGGTATTTTTTTATGGCAGCCCAAACAAACTAATAAATGTGGCCAGTTTTATAAGAAACTGCCAAACAGTTTTCCAAAGCCACTGTACCATTCCCACCAGCAATGTATGAGTGAGTGATCAGATTCTCTGAACCCCTTCCAGCATTTGGTGTTGTCTTTACTTTTTATTATAGCCATTCTGACAGATGTGGTGATATCTCATTGCTGTTTTAATTTGCATTTCTTAAATAAGTAATTATATTAAACCTATTTTCATGTACTTATTTTTCATCTGTATATCCTCTTCATAAAATATCTCTTCATGTGGAAGCCCATTTTCTAATTAGATTTTTTTGTTTGTTTTTCACTGTTAAGCGTTGAGAGTTCTTTACATATTCTAGATACTGGTCCTTTGTCAGAGATGTGATCTGCAAATATTGTTTCCTTGTTTGTTGCTTATTTTCTCATTCTCTTAACAGAATCTTCTGCAGAGTAAATTTTTAAAAATTTTGATGAGCTCCAATTTATCCTTTTTTCCTTTTATAGATCATGCTTTTGGTGTCAAGTTTATGAACTCTTCATGCAACCCCAGATCCCAAAGACTTTTCTCCCATTTTTTTCTACAAGTTTTATTTTCCTTTTAACCATATGAACCATTTTGAGTTAATTTTTGTACAAAGTATGAGGTTCAGATCAAGATTCATTTATTGAAAAGGCAAGCCTTCCTCTATTGAATTCTATTATCCGATTCTGAATGGAGTATGTGACCCAAAAAGTCTAAGAATAATTGTTTTACATAAAAGAGCCTCCATAAAACTTCCTAGACTTTATTAAGGCAAAGCAAACACACTGTGAGTCTCTGTTTTATGTTCTTGCCTCCAAACAATGTACATGAGCCCTCTTTTATCCTCCTCAGCTGAAGAGATAAAAGAACAAATGAGCATGCTCTGAGATCCAAAGTTTTATTTGGTGATACTTATAGGTTCATGACACTTATTCTGCTCTAATTCATTATTATGTTTGTGAGGGATCAATGCTTATTCTGTCTGAATTCCTTTATTAAACGTCTGGCCTATCTAAACCCAAAGAACCAGCCCAGTGATTTAAGACCAGGCTGCCTCTTTGGAATTCAGTCTCTTGTCCACCGAACCATCAGACGCTCTCAAACTGAATTTCAGTCTCTTCTGGCCACTCTGCACTTGGTTCATCCACACCGTTTTGTAAAGTTATGAGTACTTCCATGGTTGGTCTTTCTTTCCCCCAGAAATGGTACCATTAAGTCATCTGGCAGAGGGAAGGAAAGTGAGCTGAATTTTTGATCACAGACTACAGCCTGGGAGAGTCGTTAGTTGTGTAGACCAAATACTTCTTCTCTTTCTGGGCACATGAATTGTGCTACCCTACCCTACTCTTTGAAGTTTTGAAAAACATGTGACTTGCTGTGAACAATAAAATATAAGCTAAAGTAATATTTTCTGTTTCATTTAAGTTTTAAGAACTCATGTGCTTCACCATTGCCTCCCTGTATGGATTAGCAATGTTCAGATGGTAGAGACTCCATCAGCCTGCAGAATTAAGTGACAAACAATATGAAACAGAGCCCTAGCAACCCAAATGGACATGTAGCATGAATGAGAAATAAACACTGTTGTTTTAAGCCACTACATTTTTTTTTATTTTTTGATTTTTGTTTTTTATCACTGCATAATTGCATCCATCCTTATGGATATAGTCCCAGTGGCTTTACATGTATTTATTTAGTTGTGAAAATTCATTAAATGAAAATCAAAATTTGAATTAATCTTGATATCCCTGTAAGTCTATATATAGAAATAAATTTGTTAATTGAAAAAAACTTACAGTCACACTGTGTTCCTGAATTAGAGTTTTGAAAACACAGTTTCTACATGTAGATTAGTAACAGCATTCCATGGGCTAAGACACAAGCAGACTAAAATTTATTACTGGCACTGAGTCAATACTTAATATTTTTTGAATAACTACAATCCACAAGAGGGAGATGAAGCAATTAAACAGCAAAATGCTGAGCAGAAATAGCTAAGTAAATATTTCAACTGTTTGACAGTAGCTTAACAACAAATAATTTAACAAAATTTTGTATCCTCTGAGCAAAGTGTTAGATAGATTAAAAACAAAGTAAAAACCAAAAAGAAGCCCTTTGCACTTTAGTTTGTGGGTGAGGCAGATACTAAAAAGATATGACAGCAGAGATGTGCCCCCTGGTTCTATGGGAGCACAAAGAAGGGGTAACGTTATGGTATCCAAGTTTATACACCATGGCAAAAATCCATTTTCAGCTCATACCCACAACGGAAATTATGTTCTTGATTAACCAGAGCAAAATTTAATCCAGAATGCATGAAGGCAGAATCCAGGAGAACACAGCCAGAGAACACAGTGTACTCAGAGTATAGAGCCAGAGAAGTGCAGGGTGCCCCAGCAGAGACAAGTCACTCCTCACTGAAAAACAGAGACAGGCAGTTCAGGAGCTCACTGAGAGCAGCAAAATCTCCCCAGCAATGGAACTGATGGTGCCTAAACCTGCTTAAAGTAAACTTTGAGAGTTGTACAGGTCCTGTGTGAACCTCACACAATTTTCTCCCTTGAGGTCCTCAGGGCACTCAGACTGGGAATATAATTGAGATCACTTATTTTAAGATGCACCAGACTGGGGGTTTTCAGCAATTCTTTAGTGAGGATGGAATGTATATTCATAGCAGTCCTTGCTCTGTGTGTGTATGTGTATGTATGTATGTGTGTATGTATATATATATATATTTGTAAATTACAAATTATCCTGAATAGTTATGCTTAAATTTATAGTCAGGTCTAGAGTTTTCATTAGATTGTGGGTTTATTTACCATCAACTAATCCTACTTCCATCTTCATAAAATTCTGGATTGAAGAACCATTCTAGGAAATGTAGAGGAGGTTTGAGTTGAACTGGCCTGAATATTACCCAGAGTGGTCAAAATGCGTTACACAGCATCCTATACAAAGTAGTATCTTGACAAGGCTGTGTCCACATACTGCACTTAAGGGAAAATGATGCAATTGGGAGATTAAGTTAAAAAAAAAAAAAAAGGAGAAAGGATTTGGGGGTAAAAATCTATAAAAATAAAGCCATAATATTCCTCATCCTCACCACCATATGCCAAATCACGATTTTCTTTCTGTTTTTCAAAACATGAACTTTAAGCAGGTCTATGTGCTCTGACCCAGAAACCCCACCTCTAGAATCTAACCCTATGAAATGATTTAAGACACACATGGAGATTTATATGCAAAACATCTTAATTGCAGAACGAATAATATTGAGGTGATATTAAAATTTTAAATGATTATAAATATTAACAAGAAATTAAATTAAATTATTTTTTTCTAAATTGGAAAGAAAAGAACACTATATAAATCTGAGTAGTGACTCTATGTGAAGAAATGCAAAATTATGATCAGCTTGGCTCAAATGCCAAGGAAACTTCTGACCTCTGGCTAGTTCTTAGAATGCACAGTGTTGAAACTATTTTAATCCTGGACCTCAAAGTGCAAGCCTGGATTCCCTTAGAGTTCACCTCTTACCTTCTTCCTCCTAAAAATGAACACTTCTCAAGCTGAAAACTTCAGAAGTTGAGTCATTTTCATGTTTTTTTTTTTTCTCTTTGCCTGTTTCAAAGAATGGGACACAAAATGCACTTTGTGAAGTCAGACTTTGAACCAGAACTTAATTGTCATGCTGGCAATGAATCTTAGTGGGTGATTTCCCTGTCATTAACCAAATCATCAATTAACTATTTTATTAAGTCAAGAGTATGTACTTAACACTATACTGGGGCTACAAGAATACAGAAACTGTGTATGTAAGAGGTGGGCTTTGGCCTCAGGGTACTTGCTCTCCAGCTGACAAGTTACCACCCATAAAATATGAACCAGGAGTTAAGGGCACAGGATGAAAGAGAAGAAAGAGCTAAGTCAGCATATAAGGCTAGATGCTAGTAACACTGGTAGAAACTCAATAAGGACCACAGTGACCAGGGGGAACTTGATAGGAGAAGTGAACCTGCACTAGCCCTTGAAGGATAAATAGGATTTGTGTAAGGAGGTGCTAGGGAATTCTAGGAGTTTAGCACAATATGAATGAAAGAATGGTACCAGGGATAACCCGGTTTTAGATTCAAGGGACTTGACATACAAAGAAGCAATGGAAAATGAAGGTGGGAGAGTGCTTGGGAAGAAAATAGAGTCCCTCTGGGGAAAAAAAAGAAAGGAAGGAAGGAAGGGATGGTTGGAGGGAAGGAGGGAGGGAGGGAGAAAAGAAAGAAAAAAAGGTATATTTTGGTTTTTGTATGTATGTATGTATGAGATATAGTACCCAAGTCATAATTTCTAGATACTTTCTGAATGCTCCTCAGTTATCCCCAAATAATAATGGTGACCAAGCCGGCTACCCACACCCTCCACCAGCCTCAGCGTTCAGAATATCCAGCCCGGGCTTCCCTGGTAGCGCAGTGGTTGAGAGTCCGCCTGCCTATGCAGGGGACACGGGTTCGTGCCCCAGTCCGGGAGGATCCCATATGCTGCGGAGCGGCTGGGCCCGTGAGCCATGGCCACTGGGCCTGCGCGTGCAGAGCCTGTGCTCCGCAACGGGAGAGTCCACAACGGTGAGATGCCCTTGTACCGCCAAAAAAAAAAGAATATCCAGCCCAGGTCACATTTTTTTAAAAAGTACTTTCACTTTTCCTTATATAGCACCCTATCCACTTCTTAGCTCCTCCAGAGCATCTCTTTCCTTTGCACCAAGAATATTTATTCTATATGTACTTACTACTACATATCAGTTACCATATTTTGAAATCACCTGAGGTATGCATGGAGAAGGAGACGACAGATACATAGAACAGGCAGGTGAATATGGATAGACAGAAAGCCAGGGTGATTGTGAACACATGGAAATTCAATCTCTGCCCTCAAGGAGTTTACAATCCATCAGGAACCAGGTACACAAATCAGTATAATACACAAGAGCTTCAATGCAGAGATACACAATGCACATTTATGTAGGGCCAAAGGAGCACGCAAGTCTGCCAGGGGAAGATGGGAAAAAGCTTCACAGAAGTATTTGAGATAAACTTGAAAGAATAGGTAGGCATTCTTGGAACAGGCTTGGGGAAGGCATTCCAGACAGAATGACCAAGCATAGAAAGACACAGATGCATTAGAAAGTATAACATATGTGAGAACCTCTAGAGAATCGAATATTGCTGAGAGAATGGTTAAGGGGAGACAGGTGGGAGATGAAGCCTGACAGGCAAGCAGCAGCCACCTCGTGAGTGATCAGGATAAGTCATAATGATAGGATATGCCATAGAGAAAACTAAAAAGTAGTCCGCTCAGTCATAAAGGTAAAGCATGCTTCATTTTTGTTCTTTTTTAAAGAGTCTGTTTTATTTATTATTTATATTTATATATTTTTAAGTTGGTTTCAATGTGTAGTAAGTAGTGACTATATAACAAGGATATGGAAAACATAGGTAAGGTGTAAATAATAATAGAAATAAGGCCCATTTACCTGCTTGAACCAAAGGAATGTTACTATCATCTCTAAAGCCCCTCCTAGGGCCTTGCCCTGCCTTCGTGCTCAGAAATAACCATTAAAGAGCTAAGCCCAGGCTAGGGCACTTTCCTTTCACTCCCTGCCTCCACATGGATATTTAATTGACTCTTTCCTTCCTATCTTAACCCCACTCCCTGGACATGAAAATAAATGTTTTTTTTTTTTAAACAGGAAGGGATGTCCCAGAATTTCTATTCTAACACCTTTATTTTACACCAGAAAGCTGAAGCACAGGCAAGTAATATCCTCTTGTTAACTAGTGCTAAATTTAGCACTAGCACCTAGAGCTCTAAATGGCAATTCTAGTTTGAGTCAGAAAACCAAGCCTGATTTTGCCTCTAGTTGAGTTACTGTCCCATTTTGCACCAAGCAGTCATCCTTTTATGACACCCTCACTTCCTTGAAACTTCTGTAGTTTGAATCATAGGGAGGCTCAGGATACAGAGCCAGAAGGAGATAATAGTGAGAACAGCATGGTAAATTGCTATCCTTGTATTTGTGTAACTTTAGGAGAGTTCTAATAATAAATTACATCTTCTCCATCTCTGCTTTAATTTTTTTGAGGGCTTGAGGGTGTATAGTTCCCTCATGTGAAATGGACTAATTATTAATCGTCTCAGCCAAGAGTTGTGTCCAATTAAAGTCTGAGTCACTAGGAGCTTCAACTTAAAATTCAAGAATCCTGTTGGCTATAGATCAAAGATACCATTTCAAGGAACACTAAAATGAGAAAAATTAAAACTTATTTTTTGTCCTTGCTAAAGAAAAAAATAAATTACTACAAGAATTAAAGCATCATAGCTGACAGGAGAAGATGGTGGAAGAGTAGGACACAGAGATCACCTTCCTCCCCACAGATACATCAGAAATACATCTACACGTGGAACTGCTCCTATAGAACACCCACTGAACGCAGGCAGAAGACCTCAGACCTCCCCAAAGGCAAGAAACTCCCCACGTACCCGGGTAGGGCAAAAGAAAAAAAAACAGAGACAAAAGAATAGGGACGGGACCTGCACCAGTGGGAGAGAGCTGTGAAGGAGGAAAGGTTTCCACACACTAGGAAGCCCCTTCACGGGCGGAGACTGCGGGTGGCTGAGGGGGGGAAGCTTTGGAGCCACGGAGGAGAGCACAGCCACAGGGGTGCGGAGGGCAAAGCGGAGAGATTCCCGCAGAGGATCGGTGCCGACCAGCACTCACCAGTCCGAGAGGCTTGTCTGCTCACCCGCCGGGGTGGACGGTGGCTGGGAGCTGAGGCTCGGGCTTCGGTCAAATCCCAGGGAAAGGACTGGGGTTGGCTGCGTGAACACAGCCTGAAGGGGCTAGTGCACCACAGCTAGCCGGGAGGCAGTCCCGGAAAAAGCCTGGACCTGCCGAAGAGGCAAGAGACTTTTTCTTCCCTCTTTGTTTCCTGGTGCGTGAGGAGAGGAGATTAAGAGCGCTGCTTAAAGGGGCTCCAGAGAAGGGCGCGAGCCACTGCTATCAGTGCTGACCCCCAGAGACGGGCATGAGGCGCTAAGGCTGCTGCTGCCGCCACCAAGAAGCCTGTGTGCAAGCACGGGTAACTATCCCCACCTCCCCTCCTGGGAGGCTGTGCAGCCCACCACTGCCAGGGTCCCGTGATCCAGGGACAACTTCCCCGGGAGAACGCACAGCGTGCCTCAGGCTGGTGCAACGTCATGCCGGCCTGTGCCGCTGCGGGCTCGCCCCACATCCGTGCCCCTCCCTCCCCCTGGCCTGCATGAGCCAGAGCCCCCGAATCAGCTGCTCCTTTAACCCCATCCTGTCTGAGCGAAGAACAGACGCCCTCAGGACCGCTACACGCAGAGGCGGGGCCAAATCCAAAGCTGAACCCTGGGAGATGTGCAAACAAAGAAGAGAAAGGGAAATCACTCCCAGCAGCCTCAGGAGCAGTGGATTAAATCTCCAAAATCAACTTCATGTACCCTGCATCTGTGGAATACCTAAAGAGGCAATGAATCATCCCAAATTGAGGCGGTGGACTTTGGGAGAAACGATATATATTTTTTTCCCTTTTTCTCTTTTTTGTAAGTGTGTATGTGTATGCTTCTGTGTGTGATTTTGTCTGTATAGCTTTGCTTTCTGTCCATCGGTTTTTTTGTTTTGTTTTGTTCTTTACTTTAAAAAATATTTTTCTTAATAATTATTTTTTATTTTAATAACTTTATTTTATGATACTTTATTTTATTATATCCTCTTTCTTTCTTTCTATTTTTTCTCCCTTTTTTCTGAGCCGTGTGGATGAAAGGCTCTTGGTGCTCCAGCCAGGAGTCAGTGCTGTGCCTCTGAGGTGGGAGAGCCAACTTCAGGACACTGGTCCTCAAGAGACCTCCCAGCTCCATGTAATATCTAACAGCGAAAATCTCCCAGAGATCTCCATCTTAACGCCAAGACCAAGCTCCACTCAATGACCAGCAAGCTACAGTGCTGGACACCCTATGCCAAACAACTAGCAAGACAGGAACACAGCCCCATCCATTAGCAAAGAGGCTGCCTAAAATCATAATAAGGCCACAGACACCCCAAAACACACCACCAGATGTGGACCTGCCCACCAGAAAGACAACGTCCAGCCTCATCCACCAGAACACAGGCACTAGTCCCCTCCACCAGGAAACCTACGCAACCCACTAAACCAACCTTAGCCACTGGGGACAGACACCAAAAACAATGGGAACTACGAACCTGCAGCCTGCAAAAAGGAGACCCCAAACACAGTAAGTTAAGCAAAATGAAAAGACAGAAAAACATATAGCAGATGAAGGAGCAAGGTAAAAACCCACCAGACCTAACAAATGAAGAGGAAATAGGCAGTCTACCTGAAAAGAATTCAGAATAACGATAGTAAAGATGATCCAACTTCTTGGAAATAGAATAGAGAAAATGCAAGAAACATTTAACAAGGACTTAGAAGAACAAAGAGGAAACAAGCAATGATGAACAACATAATAAATGAAAGTTAAAATACTCTAGATGGGATCAATAGCAGATAACTGAGGCAGAAGAACGGATAAGTGACCTGGAAGATAAAATAGTGGAAATAACTACTGCAGAACAGAATAAAGTAAAAAGAATGAAAAGAACTGAGGACAGTTGCAGAGACCTCTGGGACAACATTAAATGCACCAACATTCGAATTATAGGGGTCCCAGAAGAAGAAGAGAAAAAGAAAGGGACTGAGAAAATATTTGAAGAGATTATAGTTGAAAACTTCCCTAATATGGGAAAGGAAATAGTTAATCATCCAGGAAGCACAGAGAGTCCCTTACAGGATAAATCCAAGGAGAAGCACGCCAAGACACATATTAATCAAACTATCAAAAATTAAATACAAAGAAAACATACTAAAGCAGCAAGGGAAAAACAACAAATAACACACAAGGGAACTCCCATAAGGTTGACAGCTGATCTTTCAGCAGAAAATCTGCAAGCCAGAAGGGAGTAGCAGGACATATTTAAAATGATGAAGGAGAAAAACCTATAACCAAGATTACTCTACCCAGCAAGGATCTCATTCAGATGTGATGGAGAAATTAAAACCTTTACAGACAAGCAAAAGGTGAGAGAATTCAGCACCACAAAACCAGCTTTACAACAAATGCTAAAGGAACTTCTCTAGGCAAGAAACACAAGAGAAGGAAAAGACCTAAAATAACAAACCCAAAAGAATAAAGAAAATGGGAATAGGAACATACATATCGATAATTACCTTAAATGTAAATGGATTAAATGCTCCCACCAAAAGACACAGACTGGCTGAATGGATACAAAAACAAGACCCGTATATATGGTGCCTACAATAGACCCACTTCAGACCTAGGGATACATACAGACTGAAAGTGAGGCGATGGAAAAAGATATTCCATGGAAATGGAAATCAGAAGAAAGCTGGAGTAGCAGTTCTCATATCAGACAAAATAGACTTTAAAATAAAGACTATTACAAGAGACAAAGAAGGACACTACATAATGATCAAGAGATCGATCTAAGAAGAAGATATAACAATTGTAAATATATATGCACCCAACATAGGAGCACCTCAATACAAAAGGCAAATACTAACAGCCATAAAGGGGAAATCGACAGTAACACAATCATAGTAGGGGACTTTAACACTCCACTTTCACCAATGGACAGATCATCCAAAATGAAAATAAATAAGGAAACACAAGCTTTAAATGATACATTACACAAATGGACTTAATTGATATTTATAGGACTTTCCATCCAAAAACAACAGAATACACATTCTTCTCAAGTGCTCATGGAACATTCTCCAGGATAGATCATACCGTGGGCCAAAAATCTAGCTTTGGTAAATTTAAGAAAATTGAAATCGTATCAAGTATCTTTTCTGACCACAATGCTATGAGACTAGATATCAATTACAGGAAAAGATCTGTAAAAAATACAAACACATGGAAGCTAAACAATACACTACTTAATAACCAAGTGATCACTGAAGAAATCAAAGAGGAAATCAAAAAATACCTAGAAACAAATGACAATGGAGACATGATGACCCAAAACCTATGGGATACAGCAAAAGCAGTTCTAAGAGGGAAGTTTATAGCAATACAATCCTACCTTAAGAAACAGGAAACATCTCAAATAAACAACCTAACCTTGCACCTAAAGCAATTAGAGAAAGAAGAACAAAAAAACCCCAAAGTTAGCAGAAGGAAAGAAATCATAAAGATCAGATCAGAAATAAATGAAAAAGAAGTGAAGGAAACAATAGCAAAGATCAATAAAACTAAAAGCTGGTTCTTTGAGAAGATAAACAACATTGATAAACCATTAGCCAGACACATCAAGAAAAAAAGGGAGAAGACTCAAATCAATAGAATTAGAAATGATAAAGGACAAGTAACAACTGACACTGCAGAAATACAAAGGATCATAAGAGATTACTACAAGCAACTCTATGCCAATAAAATGGGCAACCTGGAAGAAATGGACAAATTCTTAGAAATGCACAACTTTCTGAGACTGAACCAGGAAGAAATAGAAAATATGAACAGACCAATCACAAGCACTGAAATTGAGACTGTGATGAAAAATCTTCCAACAAACAAAAGCCCAGGACCAGATGGCTTCACAGGCGAATTCTATCAAACATTTAGAGAAGAGCTAATACCTATCCTTCTCAAACTCTTCCAAAATATAGCAGAGGGAAGAACACTCCCAAACTCATTCTACGAGGCCACCATCACCCTGATACCAAAACCAGACAAAGATGTCACAAAGAAAGAAAACTACAGGCCAATATCACTGATGAACATAGATGCAATAATCCTCAACAAAATACTAGCAAACAGAATCCAACAACACATTAAAAGGAGCAAACACCATGATCAGTGGGGTTTATTCCAGGAATGCAAGGATTCTTCAATATATGCAAATCAATCAACGTGATACCACATATCAACAATTTAAAGGAGAAAAACCATATGATCATCTCAATAGATGCAGAGAAAGCTTTCAACAAAATTCAACACCCAGTTATGATAAAAACGCTGCAGAAAGTAGGCATAGAGGGAACTTACCTCAACATAATAAAGGCCATATAGGACAAACCCACAGCCAACATCATCCTCAATGGTGAAAAACTGAAACCATTCGCACTAAGATCAGGAACAAGACAAGGTTGCCCACTCTCACCACTCTTATTCAACATAGTTCTGGAAGTTTTAGCCACAGCAATCAGAGAAGAAAAAGAAATAAAAGGAATCCAAATTGGAAAAGAAGAAGTAAAGCTGTCACTGTTTGCAGATGACATGATACTATACATAGAGAATCCTAAAGATGCTACCAGAAAACTACTAGAGCTAATCAATGAATTTGGTAAAGTAGCAGGATACAAAATTAATGCACAGAAGTCTCTTGCATTCCTATACATTAATGATGAAAAATCTGAAAGAGAAATTAAGGAAACACTCCCATTTACCACTGCAACAAAAAGAATAAAATATCTAGGAATAAACCTACCTAAGGAGACAAAAGACCTGTATGCAGACAATTATATGACACTGATGAAATAAATTAAAGATTATACAAATAGATGGAGAGATATACCATGTTCTTGGATTGGAAGAATCAACATTATGAAAATGACTCTACTACCCAAAGCAATCTACAGATTCAGTGCAATCCCTATCAAATTACCAATGGCATTTTTCACAAAACTAAAACAAAAAATTTCACAATTTGTATGGAAACACAAAAGACCCTGAATAGCCAAAGCAATCTTCAGAAAGAAAAACAGAGCTGGAGGAAGCAGGCTCCCTGACTTCAGACTATACTACAAAGCTACAGTAATCAAGACAGTATGGTACTGGCACAAAGACAGAAGTATAGATCAACGCAACAGAATAGAAAGCCCAGAGATAAACCCACACACATATGGTCATCTGATCTTTGATAAAGGAGGCAAGAATATACAGTGGAGAAAAGACAGCCTCTTCAATGAGTGATGCTGGGAAAACTGGACAGGTACACGTAAATGGATGAAATTAGAACACTCCCCAACACCATACACAAAAATAAACTCAAAGTGGATTAAAGACCTAAATGTAAGGCCAGACACTATCAAATTCTTAGAGGAAAACATAGGCAGAACACTCTATGACATAAATCACAGCAAGATCCTTTTTGACCCACCTCCTAGAGAAATGGAAATTAAAACAAAAATAAACAAATGGGACCTAATGAAACTTAAAAGCTTTTGCACAGCAAAGGACCATAAACAAGACCAAAAGACAACCCTCAGAATGGGAGAAAATATTTGTAAATGAAACAACTGACAAAGGATTAATATCCAAAATTTACAAGCAGCTCATGCAGCTCAATAACAAAAAAAACAAACAACCCAATCCAAAAATGGGCAGAAGACCTAAATAGACATTTCTCCAAAGAAGATATACAGATTGCCAACAAACACATGAAAGAATGCTCACCATCATTAATCATTACAGAAATGCAAATCAAAACTACAATGAGATATCATCTCACACCGGTCAGAATGGCCATCATCAAAAAAATCCAGAAACAATAAATGCTGGAGAGAGTGTGGAGAAAAGGGAACCCTCTTGCACTGTTGGTGAAAATGTAAATTGATACAGCCACTATGAAGAACAGTATGGAGGTTCCTTAAAAATCTACAAATAGAACTACCATATGACCCAGCAATCCCACTACTGGGCATATACCCTGAGAAAACCATAATTCAAAAAGAGTCATGTACCAAAATGTTCATTGCAGCTCTATTTACAATAGCCAGGACATGGAAGCAACCTAAGTGTCCATCAACAGATAAATGGATAAAGAAGATGTGTCACATATATACAATGGAATATTACTCAGCCATAAAAAGAAATGAAATTGAGTTATTTGTAGTGAGGTGGATGGATCTAGAGTCTGTCATACAGAGTGAAGTAAATCAGAAGGAGAAAAACAAATACCGTATGCTAACACATATATATGGAATCTAAGGGAAAAAAAAAAGAAAAGGTCATGAAGAACCTAGGGGTAAGACAGGAATAAAGACACAGACCTACTAGAGCATGGACTTGAGGATATGGGGAGGGGGAAGTGTAAGATGTGAGAAAGTGAGCGAGTGGCATGGACATATATACACTACCAAACATAAAATAGATAGCTAGTGGGAAGTAGCTGCATAGCACAGGGAGATCAGCTAGATGGTTTGTGACCACATAGAGGGGTGGGATAGGGAGGATGGGAGGGAGGGAGATGCAAGAGGGAAGAGATATGGAAATATATGTATATGTATAACTGATTCAGTTTTTTATAAAGCAGAAACTAACACACCATTGTAAAGCAATTATACTCTAATAAAGATGTTTAAAAAAAAAGAATTAAAGCATCATAAACAAGTACCACGGGGCTCTGCTCTCACATGCTGGGCACAAACCTCAGAGGCGTTTGCATGTTGTCTGCAGATGTCTATTTACAGACTCATTAGGAAGATGGCTTTTGAAAGGCTTTGCATCCTAGGTACGAAAATCATTATTTAGCAGGTAACTCCCAAGCTTCAAATCATTTATTCTTCCCTCATCTGGTTCTTATCTTTTTGTCCTTTAGACTAAAACAACAATAAGGCTGGAACAGACATCCAAAAGCCATTTAATTGTTGAATGTTGGAGTGGGAAGGGACTTCAAAGACTGATTAACTAACCCCCTCTGTTTACAAGAAGGAAACTGAGGCCCAGAAAAGTAACGGTATCTGTTGAAGGTCATGGAAAGGTGGGACTTGGAATATAGTTCACTCTTGATTTTACTAAATCAGTCATTTTATCAGGCAACAATATAGACGGCACTTCTTGTACAAAATGCCTACCCTTGCCCAGAGATACAGCTGGTGGAGCCTGGCCATGAACAGAGCCATAGCCCTTGACTTTTCTCTTTAACTCCATGCCTTTGCTCAGAAAGAGCCAGCAATCTATGTTTCATCCCAGGAAAGCCATCTGGGAGAGTTCCCCAGCAGCCCACAGGGTTACATCAAGGCTTCCAAAGTAAGCCTGCCTGATCATTAGTCCTGTCAGATACTGGCGTGGGGGGCAGGCCGGAGATTCTGTCATGAAATACATTAGGGAAAAACTAGCATATTAGCCTATCAGTACTTTACAATAGGCTGCCTGACTTTGTTGAACCTAGGATATCTCCAACTAGTTTGACCACTGTTCCCTCTCTCCTTTATTTTTTCTTTTTATATATGTATTTTTTTTGAATTTTATTTTATTTATTTTTTATATAGCAGGTTCTTATTATCCATTTTATACATATTAGTGTATACATGTCAATCCCAATCTCCCAACTCTTCACACTCCCCCCCCGCCTCCCCCCGCTTTCCCCTCTTGGTGTCCATACATTTGTTCTCTACCTATTATTAACCCACAGAGTTACATCCTGTGGAATGCACCTCGTGAATCCTGCTCCAGGGAACATCTTCTGCCCACCCTGTTGCCTTGATTCAGCTTTCCAAAAAAGGGTTGTGTTCTACTTAGCACACAGGTAATCAGAGCTTCATTGCTGGGAGTGTGCCCATTTCATCACTTTGTACAGATCCAGAATATCGGTTACTGTGACCCATGACAAGTCAGTGATGCTTGTTACGAGATGTGCTGTTAAGTGTCTTCCACAGGATTTGACAGGATAAAAACATCAGATCCTTATTCCCATCCCTTAAAAAACATTGCCACAAACTCCATTCCAACGCTTTTGTTTTTTCAGGCAACAAGTACACATTTTTCACATTGAATCACATATCATAATTAACATTATTCAACTGATCCTTACAAATAACAATATTTATAGGTAAATTGAAATCCCTTTTTCACCATCTAACTCCTACCTGAAGGCCAGTTCTTTCGTTCATGTAAGCAAAAGTGAGTCGATTTAAAGAAAATATTTAATAAACAGCAGTGCAAGTAATTTAGATGTTGCAGAAATTGTATAGTTGGAAAACAAGTGACTGGAGTTAGAAGAACATTATCCTTGCTTCACAGAAGTCGATGGCAAACTTCTTGATTTCCCTCTTACTATTAGATTCATGTACCACTAGACAGTGGGCTGCTCAACAAACCATAGTTACTGGTGATTTTTATCTCTGTATTATATATGGAAATTCCTGCCTGTGTCTAAATACCTTCCTGATGATAATAGTATCCTGTCAATAACCAATATGTGATTTCAGTCCTCTTTGAATCTGCAAGCTGCCCTTAATCCTCTGAAAATCTTTTTGCTTGTGGGTTTGGAAAAAAACAAGCAGCAATCATGTCACATTGTATCTCCCCAATGACCTGACAATTGTTTCAAGGATTTCTGATGACACTTGTAATTGGAGTGCAAAGAGCCTCCATGGTGACTGGAAGATGTTACTGCAATTTTTCATTTGACTAAATGATTAGAATTGTTATAAAAATCCTGACATCTGTCATTAGTATCCTGGAAGGAGTTGAAAATTTACCCCAAAGCAAGTATATTTCAACTGGGTCAATTGTGTCAACTGAGCCAGTCACTCTAATTATCCATCCAGACCTCCTGTCTCATATTTATAGATGAGACACAAGATGTACTGGTGTTGTAATGGTGTTAAAAAAAAATATCTCCCCATAAGCTTAAACATGATCAAAAGTAACACTCATGTAACACCTGGACCTTTCTATCCACCCCACATGTTCCTCCCTGCCAACCTGTCTGCTGATAATGGGGCTGGATGGCCTGAAAAATATATTTTTAGCACAAATCATCTTGTTATAAATCAGTCCGCATATCAACAGAACAAACATTTTATTCCTCCTCTGTTCCCTCTCCCTCTCTCCCCCACCCTCTCTATCTCTCCCTCTCTCTCCCTTTCTCTCTCTCTCACTCTCTCACACACCCTTTGCTTTTTCTAGAATGTGAGTCCACATGTGAATTTATCTTATCCTTCAAAGTTCTTGCATTTTTGTATTATCTTAAAACTTTGGGTTATTTCCTTCCAAGAAGCCAGTGAATCCAAACAATCTTTACCCTATTCTTCAGTTTGTTCCTCAAAAAACAGAAATTAAAATTCAGTTTTATGCAATCTTCCCATCCTCTGAAAGTAGCTTCTTACACTTGTTAGTTTTTATTAAAGTCATTTCAACAAAACTCGCTTCAGAAATTGGTTTTCTATAGATAATCAATAATGGTATTTTAAATTGTTCTAGATGAAAACTAGGCAAAATTGGTTGAGTCTATGAACCTTTCTAATACATTCCCAATGAAACCATGCTGGGTTAAATTTCCTATGCAAGCACAATAAATCCATTGAAGGAGTGGGTTATAAACTGATACCTGAGAAGCAGGGAATGAACTATTCCACGATCACTATATCCTCTACCTTCTGCCCATGGCGAGGCCAAGCAGGGTACAGAGTGATGCACAAGGCCAATGTGGCTGCAAAAACTCATGTTGCTTTTTGCTTCTGAGAACACATAAGCTGGGGGTGGCTTTTCATTTTTGTGTGTGCGTGCCTGCAATTGCAGCTCATTCCCAAGACATAATCCAAACAGAAAAACTATAAGGTTTTCAGACTGGCTCCACATGGAGTGTCTACAAAGGCCTGCAGTGCACGTTGGATGACTTTCAAGTTTTTTCAAAGCCATCTGGAGTCTTTTAAAGTTGTCACTGTTTAAAGAACCTGCAGAGAGGGGAGAGAGCATTTGGATTCTCAGGAGAAAAGGAAGAAATAAGATGTAAGGTAGCCAACAGATGTGGTAGAAAATCAGGTACTGCTCCCTCCACGTGCTTTGGCTATTATCTGCCTTCCTCCTGCTGACTCAGCTATCCTCTCCTAAGGTGGTTCTTCCTCCATAAATACCACCTGCCTCAACACAGGGAGAGTGACAATCTGCTTTGCCTTTTCTCTGAAAGACCTGGGGTCCTCGCATTCTCTATCATTCTATCTCGTCATTGAAATCTACACAATAGCTGTTTCTCCTTCATTTTTCTCCTACTGCCCTGGGCATACATTGCCAAACCTAGTTCTGAATCTGCAACCAGATAATTTTTATTCTTCCAAGTCTATCAAATGCTGGCACATCAGTATTTTACTAATGGTAACTTCTCTGCTTTTCATTTCTGGTACATTTAGGCTTTTTATCCCTTCCCTATAAGAAGATCTCCCTCTGCTGCCATGCCCTCCCAGTTCCCATCTCTATAAAACTCTTGATTTGAATATAACCAGTACTCTCCTTTCAGCTCACTCTTCTACATCCTCCTGCCATATGCACTATTTTTCACTCCCTGCATCTGATCTGCTTCCATCAGGACGCTGATTTCCGGTTTACTAACTTAGGTTTTAATTTCCTGTTTTTCTCTTTTTAGCCTTAACTAACTTTCTTCTCTACCCCACTATTACTACTTGAATAAATATCAAAGATCCATGTGAGCAAAATGAAATTTTTATGACAGAAGACTTTATTTTAACTGAATTTCCCTTGAAAAGCAAAAAATAAAAGCACAAATCAAAGAAAAGTTGACCCAGCTTGACCCAACAGTGTTCTTCAGTGAACGCAAATAAAGGTGATTTACTGTCCACACATCTACTCAAAAACATTCCCCATCGGTATCATAGAAACCCCATAATCACTGTTCGGGAGTAAAAGGTACACTCAGTTCACATTCTTCCTATTTAGATAATGTGGTCTTAATCAGCAGAGGCTAAAAATAGAGATCCTTGGTTCCTGGAAAAGACTGACTCCAATTTCTCTTTCCAAGGAATTGGAAATGAGATGTCGAAGGGTCTTTGCCTCCTGGGAACATCCAAAAAAAAAAAAAATTCAAAACACATTTCCTCTACCAGTATTTTCCAAATGAAAGAAGGTTGATGAGTATATTTAGGCTTTGAAAAAACTTTTCCTATGTAATGTGTAACCTAGAGGAATACACAGTTCCTGTTACAGAATTGAATATTTTTCTGAGCCTTGAACTCTTGCAGACAAAGTCAGTCCTAAGTCTAGGAAATGCAGTCTTTGGGAATGTAAAGTTTTACTGCAAAAGGCTGATTTTCTTATGCTTTTTGTCTTGAGAGTTACTAGAAGTAGTGGACATATACATACAGTAGTAATCCCTTATCCACTGGGATACATTCAAACCCCCAGTGCATTCCTAAAACCACAGATGGTACCCAACCTTATATACACTATGTTTTTTCCTATACATACACAGCTATGATAAAGTTTAATTTATAAATTAGACATATCAAGAGATTAACAATAACTAATAATAAAATAGAACAATTACAACAATACTCTGTAATAAAAATTATGTGAATGTGGTCTCTCTCTCAAAATATCTTGTACAAATGTAATCCATTTTCCATCTCAGCTAACCACTTATCACACACTATGGTGGTAACTTTTGCAGTTCGAGGCTCTACAGCAAAACTAGCTCAAATTTCTTTTTCTTTCTTCACAATTTCCCAGAGAGAAGATTTGTTCTTACGTAGATCTTAGCAACCTCAGCATCTGATTTTTTTTTTCTTTCCTTATTAAATTGAGAACTTTCACCTTTTCACTTAGAGCAAGAACTTTACAGCTTCTCTTTGGCATACCTAAATTGCCAGCATCTCTACTCTTTCACTGGGGCCATTATCAAGTAAAATAAGGGTTACTTGAACACTAGCACTGTGATACCTTGACAGGGGATCTGATAATTGAGTTGGCTACCAAGTGACTAATAGGTGGGATACGCTGGACAAAGGAATGATTCACATCCCGGGTGGGACAGAGGGGGACAGCACAAGATTTCATCACACTACTGAGAATATCACACAATTAAAAACTTAAGAATTGTTTATTTCTGGAATTTTCTGTTTAATATTTTTGAACTTTCATGGAAAGCAAAACCTTGCATAAGGGGGGACTACTGTAGGGATGTATTTATCTACTTATCTATCCATCTATTTATGTAACTGCAGTGGGATTTTTGGTATTTGGGGGATGGTCAATCTGTCCACTAGATCATAAATTGATGATTTCAAACATGGTCATTGGCATGAGTAGATCAATAGCAAACAACATATAATGTTATGTTCCTTAATCCTGAACTGATTTCAATTATCATGTGTTATTCCTCTCTGTTTGGACTTATAAAGTTAAGAAAATTGAAGTTCTGAATATGCCTGTGTTATGTGGAGAGGTGAGTTCAGGGTAGTGTTAGAAGTCATTTCAGGTAATCTAGCATAGTGGTAACTGTAGATGAAGAAAGCTTAGTAAATACTGATTATGCTCATTCCCTCCCATCCCAGGCCTGAATGAATCATTCGGAGTGACCACACACAAAGGCCTGTTTTTACTTAATGATTACTCTATGCTATTGTGACCATATATACTTTGATTACAGTATTTCAGAACACTCAAGAGTTCTGAGTACAATATTTTTATTCTTCCCTTTTCTATACAATGTCCTTATGGAGAAGAATGCATATTTACTATTATCAAGCTGAAAAACAAAAAATACCTATGATCACAAGGTTCAACAAATTTCCCTGAGAATGGGGGGAGGTATTTTATATTTTGTTATACTGATATGTCATTGAGTCATTTTTATACTGAGGGCTAAGTTCCTTCCTGGAAGTAAATTTAGAGCAATGAAAAAATGGATTTAAATCTTCTGGGCTACCTAAGGCTAGATTATTGTTGAATTACAAGACTTTTCTAGGGAACCAATTTGTCTTTTCTATCAATTAACAGCATTTGTTCATAAGCTCAAAATACAAATTGAGTTTTAAATCTATCTAAGAATAAAATTGGGAGAGTAACAAGTGAATTATGTTTACCTGTAAGGGAAAAAAGAGGGATAAAGAGGTTTAAGTTATCTAATATACTATTTAGAAAAGACGAGAGTAAAATAGAACACTGCTGGCACAAAGAATCACATCTTACATCTTCTCTGCTTCTCTGCTAAGTGATAAAAGATCACATGATTTGAACAGCAGAAAGTGAGATGACGCCTTTGGCTGGGTTTTTCAAGGACAAAAGAGGTAATACTGGGTTGTTAAATGTGCAATCACCTTTTTTATAATACTGTTGTGCAAATGTCAACATCTTCAAATAAATGGCAGGTCACTAAAAAGCTAATAATTAAGTCTCAAGTTTTTGGCTAAAAATCAAAACGGTAAAACATATCTAACATATAAAAATCATTGCAATTTAACAATAGGGATGAAAATGGCTACTTCTATAAATACATCAGTTGCAAACTTCTGTCCTTTGCACACACTATTTCCATACCCAAAAGAATTTTCTATCACTATTCACTTGAACTCTGACATCCTTCAGATCTCATGCTAAAAAGTTATTTCCTCAGAAAAAAATTCTGATCTCCTTCAGACTAGGTCAGTTTCCCTGGTATATGCTTTTTTTTTTTTTTTAATTAAGGAAAATAATTTATTTTACTCTTTTGGCTAGCCAATAATTTTAAAATTTTCTATAACAATTTTGACCAAAGGGGGGCATATTTTTTAAAACCCTGAGATACACGATGCAGTAAAGCAATCATCAATAATTCATATGGTATTTAAACTTAGCCCAAGCACAGCAATACATAGAGTTTTGTAGCATAACTGAAAAAAAGAATGAATTTCATCTCAGTTTGGGGATCAGGATATCAAATCATAAAATTATGAACTCGCTTTCTATTAGATGAGAAATAGAATTATACCTCAATTTGGGGGGGAATTTTTTTAAAGTCCTTATAAAATTATGCTTTCTTCCATGTGAAGTTATTTTTTTGGAGTCACGAATCTGCATAATTTCAGAAATCCTTTTGTGACCTATGCTTATTGTATTTATCATCCAACAAATGTGTTGGTTCTTAACATTGCCAATGAATATGGTATTCTGTGATTTAAAATTCTTTAGTTATTATCATCATGTTGTTTACCTTGAATCACAGTGGTCTATACCAAATGTTTACTGTTACTTTATGTTTGCCTTATCTCTTCTCTATGGGCTTTCTATTATGAAATTGAATCAAATTATTTTAGAAACTATTTTAGTCATCTTAAAAAACTGCAAGTCAAGCATGCCAAAGGTTTCCTTCTGGGCATACTTTTGAATATATAAGTATGAATTATATCTAATCTTAAAATTTCTACTAAAAATGGGTTGTTACAAAATTGGCCTAGTGCTGAGGTGATTGCTGGTTTCTCATTTTTCCACAACCTTTAAATGTCTGATTTTAACAGTCCTTTTCTCTCCCTCATTTCTAAGTTTTTGTAGAGTCTCAGACTAGTTTGTTTTCCATGTTTTCTGCATGTAGACACTAAACTTTAAAGCTCATTCATTTTACGATTTTTCACATGAAAAGCAAGTCATCAGTGCATATTATAGTCAGAACTCACTTCTGGCAGCGAATGATTATGATTGGATGCAGCAGACACTTTCTCTAAGACAATCTCCTCCTCAAAAGTATGTGGGGTATGAGGCAGTGATGAGAAAGGTAAGCGTTTTTATAGGCACTGTATTAGACAAACCACAAATTATATGATATTAGGAACCATATATACTAGCAGGTGCTTAATATGTGTTTGTTAAATAAGTTAGTTAATTCTCTGCTGCAAGAGACATCATTCAAGATACATCTGATATACCAACTTTGTTAATTATTCAGTCCCTCTATCTCTTTTCATTTAGTTTGATTTTTGGCTATGTAATCAAAGACTGAGTTAAAAAATCTTTCTCTACAGTTGTATTCTATTGTGTTTGGCAACTTCTCCTTAATCTCTAGCGATATTCCTGTCCTTGTGAAGCTTACATTCCAGTAAAGCGGTCTGTCAGTAAAACAAGCAAGCAAATACACAAAAATGTATTTGATAGTGGTAAGTACTATATTTTCATCATAAATTTAATCCTCAATCAATACAAAAATATAATGCTCTTAGTTTTTTTGTAGTAATTTCTACTTAAATTTTATTTTTATGCTAGCATGGCAATTTCTAATTCTCATTTGTTAGCATTTGCCTAATACAACTCTGTCCTTTTTATTTTTAATGTTTTTATTATATTTTATCTTGAGAGTCTGTGTCTTTTAATAGCAGAGTATGTCCATTTACATTTATTATTACAAATGATATTTGAACTTATGTCATAAAGTATACAGGATTTGTTATATTACTGATTTATTTGGGGAGAACTAGAACATTTAAAGAATACATAGATGAAAGTAGCCTGAAAAGGAGATTACAAATGAAGAAATAGGATATGAAGGAACCAAGGGAAAGGTATTTGATCAAAAGATGAAAGATGGTCAACAGATTCAAAAAGCTACAGAGAAATCTAGTAAAGTGATAATTGACTTTGACAGCTCATCAGCAACAGCAGCCTTCCATTTTCAGCAAGTTGAGGAAAGAATGTGAGGTAAAATCAAGGGCAAATAATGCACATTGTCTTCCTTAAGAAGTCTTCTCCTCTCTCTCTCTCGCTCTCTCTCTCTCTCTCTCACTTCATAGTTCTACTCTGTTCCCTTTTTCTTTCCCTCTACCCAAACTTCTCCCTATACACATACAATTACCAACAGTTGCATTAAGAGGAACCCGGTCATACAACCAACATTCATTCTCAATAAGACATCTATGGCTTTACTGATCATCCAAGCTAATCCTCTAGAACAGCACTCACTACACACACCACTGTCCTTCAACCAGAAAACATCAATCGCTGAGTTACAGTCCTGTGTAGTTGTGCCACCTACTCTCAGGAGTTGATTTTCCAAACTCAGATGTATTTATTTCAGGTTTTATACACTGCATCCCAGGACTGCAAAAATTTTTTTTAGAGCCATGGACTCCTCTCTGTTCCTTGTTTGCTTCTTCACTACAGGAATGTAGCTTTTGAAGGAAGCTAGAGGGGTGGGATTGGGAAGGTGGGAGGGAGGGAGATGCAAGAGGGAAGAGATATGGGGACATGTGTATATGTATAACTGAGTCACTTTGTTATAAAGCAGAAACTAACACACCATTGTAAAGCAATTATACTCCAATAAAGATTTTTTTTAAAAAAAGGAAGTCTTCTTAAACATACACTTGGTGTGCTTCTTTGACTAGAACCAAAGACTGAACTAAACTTAAATTCCACTGACTGCAAAGTGAAGAAACAGGTCAGTAGTACTTATTTGCTAAGTGGTTCCTCCTTTTAATATTTTTGATCATTTTTGAAGGAACAGCAATATTTACTACTTGGAAATTGCATTCATATCTAATATTTCCTACCGGTTTGCAAACTTGTGGCCAAGCTGAGGGTGTATGGTGAAAGTGACGTGGATAAGGATGCAGAGGACTTAAGTTCAGTCCAAACTGTGCCTCTTTCTAATTGAGTAAACTCGGGCACATCACTCAGTTCTCTGGATTTTTGTTTCTTAATTCCTCAACTTTAAAGCAGAAATAGCCTCTGCAAGGTTATTATTGAATTAACCAAGATCGTGTGATGTACTTGTTTACTGTAAACAGATAGACAGTATTATATATTATTAGGAGAGGCGGTATAGCATTGTAGAGTGAGAATCAATCAGATCTCTAATCAAATCCCCACTTTACCACTTACCAGCTGTATTAACCTGAGCAAAACATTTAACCTCTCTGATCCTCTGTTTCTCAAGTCTATAAAACAGAGAAAATACTAGCTAACCTAATATTTGTTGTGAGGATTCATAACCATGTATGTAAAACATTTAATAATAATATCTAGGATCTAGAAGATGCTCAATACATATATATTATTGATTTAATTATTATTGCACAACTGGGAATATCCAATTTTTTTGAGTGAGAAAAACCATTTGTACAAGAAAATATTTTTTGTCTACAAACTAGCTGAAGAATGAGAGGAATAAAAATAAAGATGAGATATTTTAGGAACAGAAAGCATCCGCATCCAGTCTAATGTCCTGGCTCATTTTCTAGAACATGTCATTTAATTTAGTTTTCCTGAATTTTTCACCTCCTCATAGCTCATTGTAAAGAGCAAGGTTATGTAACCAGGACACAAATTTATTAACTTCAAGGAACCCAAAGACCCTTTTCTCCTCCAGTTTTTGTTTCGTTATATGCAAATCATAGAAGATACGGGCTTAAAATTTACACTGAGGTCATTTGTTATTTTGCTTTGGAATTTTTCTTATTATAAACCTAGATATAGTGAAATTCCCAAATGAAGCTATTTTATAGTCTTATTATATTCCAAGAGTCATTCTTCTTTACTGATATGTAGCTTGGTATATTCCATCCACCTAGATTGGTTTTAGGAGAGAAAGGCGGAAAGAGTAGATTTTCAAAGTACTTAGAACAAACTGCACAAATCAACACAGCAGCCATGGGATATGCACTCTCATTCAGTGTGAATAAAACCCATCCTTAAGTTTAACCCATCACATCTGCTTGTATCAAAACATCTCAAATCAAGATCTTCCTCTACCTCCTTTGAAACACCTTATCTCCAAAATCCACAAAAGCGATTGAATCATGTCTCTTTTTAATTCTAAAATTATAATCATATGTTTGATTCTAAATGTTAGTCTGTATCTCTCATTCCAAATTAAACTAACTCTCAGAAGCAAACCTAAATCAGAGATAACCATATGCTCTCATCTCAAACACAGGCGTGCAAAGCTATTTCTAGGATGTTATTTAGTTATGTAATCATCAGTCATTTCATTTTTAGGGTTTTCTCTTATACTGTCCACAGGAAAATTAGGTTAGTAAGCATGATATCATATATAACTCCTGGACAAATTATATCAGTGACACCTGCAGATCATATATAAAAACACTAGGACAGAAGCCAGAAAATGGCATTGGAGCACAGCCAAATGCCAGTCTCAGAGGCCACACCTAGCACTACTGAAGCAGCATTGAACTGAGTTTGCATGTGATAGATGGGCCCCGGAAGACATTGCCATATCATCAGTCATCATCATTGTTATTTGGAGGTGCCTCCTGGCATCACAATGGGAGTTAGGGGAAAGAGGAAACATTACCAAGCTACTATAAAGCTATTAGTGTCTCTTCTCATTAAACTAGCTTATTTTCTTCTTTTTTAATGTTAAACCATGCACTACAAATATCACAGCTGCTTCTGTATACACACGAGGAAATCCTCTATCAAGCAGAGGGCAGAAACACACAGGAGCCCTTTGTGAAAAGGCAAAGTACACATAGACAGCTAACACTAAGAAGCCAAACCATGCAGCCAGGAGGCCAAGCAGTGCTCAGAAAGAGATGTCTTTATTTGAAGAAAAATACGGCAGCACTGGAAGTGATTACCTGGCTAGATTCTAATAAGAAATACCACCCTCAGATAGGCCAAAGATTTATCCAGCTCGGTGTTGTCTTACACAGTAGCCCTAAGCACTTTTTTCTGGAAGGGTCTGACTGCTGTCATTATCGGCAACTTTAATTAAAAAAAAAAAAAAAAAAAAAACCTAGGTGTGTACCTAGACCTCCTATCCTTTTATAACGTGTAAAGTTATCCTAGAAAAGTTTAATGAGTTCCCATAGGGAATTGTAACTGGTGGGATGGTTCTTTTACTGCCTGTGTTTCATCCTAGTTGAAAGGAACTTATATCCTGGAAAGAAGAGATTCAATGTTTTAGCTGATAGTTGGCCAGAAAATGGAATATGGAGCATATCATTCACAGGAAGAAAAAGAAAGTATTGTATTGGCCAAAAAGTTCGTGTGGGTTTTCTGTACAATGTTACGAACTTTTTGGCCAATCCAATAGAAGCCCAGAGTGCCTTTCATTTATCATTATTAGAGAATATCAGAAACCCACAGATTAAGATTAGAATAATCTTAAATTTTATCATCATCTCTATGTGTTATTCTGACTTTACTCTGACTCTCAGTACAAATCTAAAAAGATACAGGGGAACTTCTTGGCCAATTTTTGGTTGAAAGTCTATAGTCAAAGGATAAGGAGAATGCTGAAGTTTCAAATGCTACTTTTGTCTGGAAATCAAGCCTTTGAACTCTGCTTCCAGCTGGGCCAGAGAGATAGAGTTCAGAAGCCCAAGCTCTGTCCAGAGTAGGGATACTTGTAAGAGAACTTCTCTCCATGGAGATGGATCACAAGAACCTATTTCCTCAGGTTTATAGTAAAGACCTAGATATGACTCAATGTCCTATTTAATAGTGAAAAATTGGAAGTTCTTCTTTTGGTACTAGGAATATGACAATGTATCCTGCTGTCTTCACTTCTATGCAACATTGATCCTCCCCAGTGAATCAAGAAATTTTTAAGAGAACATAAGAATTTGAAGGAAGAAAAACTGTCATTATTTGCCAATGATAGGATCAAGCATATAAAAAAATCCAAAATCATCTTATGTAAATCTTCAAATAATAGGCTAATTTAGCAAGGTCACTGGATTCAAAATTCAATATACAAAAGTCAACTGTTTTTTTGTATACCAGCAACAATTAGAAAACAAAATTTTTTTAAAGAATTAATTTACCCATAGCATCAAAAATGTCAATTGAGAACCAAGGAGTAAATCTTGTCAAAGGTGTGTAAGACCTCTAGATAAGAAATTATAAAACTTTATTGGCAAATATTAAGACCTAAATAAACAAGAGACCTATCATGTAAATAATTTGGAAGATTTTGAAAAGATGTCAATTCTCCCCAAATTGACTTATAAATGCATTGCAATCGTAGTAAAAATCCTAGTGCACTTACGTGTGTGTGTGTATGTGCTTGCTTTTTAACTTCACAACTTCTTACATTTATTTAGAAATATATATAATATGAAAACACTAAGAATAATAGTGATACCCTTTAAGAAAAAAGAACAATGTGGAAGAACATGTTTTACGGGATGTCGAAAAATATTATAAAGCTGTAACAATAATTGGCAGAGTAATAGGCAAATAGATGATGGAACAAAATAGAGAGCTCAGAAAAAGACCCATGAAAAAAATGTATGCTAGATTTATGAGCAAACTGTCACCAAGGATCAGTGGGAAAAGATGAACTTCATAATAAATAGTTGCAGGACAAATATCTGTTTGAAAAGGTATTTAAATGAACACCTACCTCATACAATATACAAAGATCAATTTCAGCTAGATAAAAAAGCTAAATATGAAAGTCAAATATATAAAACTATTAGAAGAAACTATATGAGAATTGTCTTTCAACCCTGAGGTGTAAAAAGAGAATCTTTTTACATAACAACTTTATTAAGTTATAAATAACATACCATAAAAATCATTCCTTTAAAGTGTACAAGTCAGTAACTTTTAGTATATTCACGGAGTTGTGCAACCACCACCACTAACCAATTTTAGAATATTTTCAACTCCTAACCCCTAAAATACCCTTCACCCTCTACCCATTACTCCTCCTTCCAGCCCCTGGTAGCCAATAGTCTACTTTCTGTCTCTGTGAATTTGACTATTCTGAACATCTCATTTAAAAGGAATCATATAACATTTGGTCTTTTGTGACTCTTTTTTCACTTAGCATAATGTTTTTAAGGTTCATCCACATTGCAGTAAGCATGTATCAGTAATTACTGCCTTGTTATGAATGAATAATATTCCACTGTTTGGATATACCACATTTTGTTTATTCATTCATCAGGTGATGGAGATTTGGGTTGTTTCCATTTTTTGGCTATAATGAATAATACTTCAATGAACATTCATGTGCAAATTTTTTTGTGGACATATTTTCATTTCTCTTATGTGTTCATTAGCTAGGAGTGGAATTGTTGTGTTATAAGATATTACTATGTTTAACATTTGGAAGAACTGCCCAACTCTTTTCCATGGTGGCTACACCATTTTACATCCCCACCAACAATATATGAGGGTTTCATTTTCTCTACAAATCTGTCAACACTCGATATTGTCTATCTTTTTATTTTAGCCATCTTAGAGATTGTGGAGTGCTTTCCCATTATGGTTTTGATTTGCATTTTTCTAATGACTAATGATGTTGAATATATTTTCATGTGCTTATTGGCTATTTTTATATCTTCTTTGGACAAATGCCTTATTCAAATTCCTTGTCCATATTTTTAATTGGCTTGTCTTTATTATTGACTTGTAAGACTCCTTTATGCATTCTGGATATAAGATTTTTGTCAAATAATCGATTTTCAAATATTTGCTCCCATTCTGTGGGTTGTCTTCCACTTTCATGATGGCTTCCTTTGAAGCATGAAAGTTTTTAATTTGGATGAAGTTTAATTTATACATTTTTTTCTTTCATCATTTGTGCTCTTGGTGTTGTATCTAAGAAACCACTGCCTAACTGAAGGTCATAAAGATGTACTCTAAGGCTTTCTTCTGAGAGTATTAGAGTTTTAGCTCTTTCACTTAGAATTGTGATCTATTTTTAGTTCATTTTTGTGTGTGGTGTGAGATAGAGACTCAAATTCATTCTTTTGAATGTGGATATCCAGTTTCCTGGCACCATTGGTTGAAAAGACTGTTCTTTCCCCAAATAACTGGTCTTGACACCTTTGCTGAAACTCAATTGACCATAAATGTAAGGATCTTTTTCTGCACTCAATTCTATTACAGTGATCTATATATCTATTCTTATGACAATATTACACTGTATCAATTATTATAGCTTTATAGTAAGTGTTGAAATTGAGAAGTGTGATATCTCGAACTGTGTTCTTCTTTTTCAAGATTGTTTGGCAATTTTTGGTTTCTTGTAATTCCATATGAATTTTAGGATAAGTTTGTCAATTACTGCAAAAAATACAACTTAAATTTTGATAGGGATTACATTGAATGTGTAGATCAGTTTAGAAAGTACTGCCATCTTAACAATATTAAGTCTTTCAATCCATGAACATTGAATATCCTTCCATTTATTTATGTCTTTTTAATTTCTTTTAATAAAGTTTTGTAGGTGTGCATCTGGTCCTTCTTTTGTTAAATCTATTCTTAAGAACTTTACTTTTATTTTTAGTAGTATTGCTCATAAAATTGTTTTATTAACTTCATGTTCAGATTTTTCATTGGTAGTGTTAGAAAAAAATTGTTTAAATATATTGATCATATCCTGCAATCTTGCTGAACTCATTTATTAGTTAGTTTTCAGAGTATTCTTTAGGATTTTCTATATATAAGATCCTTTGTGAATAGAGACAATTTTACTTCTTTCTTTACAATCTAGATGTTTTCACTTCTTTTTCTTGCCTAATTTCCCTAGTTAGAACCTCCAATGTTGAATAGAAATGGCAAGAAGAGACATCTTTGTCTTATTCCTGGTCTTAAGGAGAAAGCATTCAGTCTTTAGACAATAAGTATGATGTTAGCTATGGGTTTTTATAGGTGTCCTTTATCAGGTTGAGGAATTATTCTTTTATCTTTAGTTTGTTGGGGATCTATGGAAAAAAATTTAAAGTAGACACAAATTTTAGTAGAGTGGAAGATTGATCAATTTGGCCAAGTTAAAATTAAAACTTCTGTTCATTGAAATACATCACAAAAAGAGTGAAAAGAAGAATCATGGAGTTGAAGAACTCTGAAACATATAGCTATTTTTTTCAGAATATATAAGGAACACCTATAATTCAATCAGAAAAGTGTAGACAACTCAACAGAAAAATGGTCAGATGACTTAAACAGGCACTTCACTAAAGAAGTCCAAATAGCCAGTAACCCAATGAAAAGGTGCCAAACATTAGGAAAATAAAAATTTAAGTCATGATAAGATACTGCTACTCATCCATTAAATTGGGAAAAAATTAAAGTCTGACAATACTTAACATGGGCAAGGATATAAGAAGGCATCAGGAACTATTCTACTGGTAGGAGTGTACATTGTTACAGCAACATTAGAAAACTGTCATTATCTGGTGAAACTGAATGTATGTAAACACTATGATTTAGCAATTTCACTCATACATGTATACTTTAAAGATATGTTTGCTTATGTATACGAGGATTCACATTATAAAATGCCCATAGAGTACACTGAAAACTCTAAAACATTAATGAAAGAAATTGAAGAAGACACAAATAAATGGAAAGATATTCCACATTCATGGATTGAAAGAGTTAATATTGTTAAAAATTTCCATACTACCAAAAGCAATCCACCGATTCAATGCAATCCCTATCAAAATTCCAATAATATTTTTCACAGAAATAGAACAAACAATCCTAAAGTTTGTATGGAACCCCAAAAGACCACACTAGCCAAAGCAATCTTGAGAAAGTGAAGCTGGAGGCATCATGCTGCCTGATTTTGAACTATATTACAAAGCTATAGTAATCAAAACAGAAAGGTATTGGCATAAAAATAGACACATAAATCAATGAAACAGAATAGAGAGCTCAAAAATAAACCCACCCATATACGGTCAGTTAATTTGACAAAGAAACTAAGAATATACAATGGGGAAAAAACAGTCTCTTCAATAAATGGTGTTGGAAAAAACTGACAGCCACACGGAAAAGAATGAAACTGGACTACTAACTGACACCATACACAAAAGTTAACTCAAAACGGAGGATGGACTTGAAAATAAGACCTAAAACCATAAAACTCCTAGAAGAAAACATAGGTGGTAAACTACTTGACATAGGTCTTGGTGATAATTTTTTTAATTTGATACCAAAAGCAACAAAAGCAAAAATAAACAAGTGAAACTATATAAAACTAAAAAGATTCTGCAGAGCAAAGGTAACCATTCACAAAATGAAAAGGCAACCTACAGAATGGCAGAAAAATATTTGTAAATCATATATATGATAAGGGGTTAATATTCAAAACACAAAGAAATCATACAATTTAATAGCAAAAAAAACCCCAACCTGATTTTAAAAAATGGGCAGAAGATCAGAATAGACAGTTTTCCAAAGAAGACATACAAATGGCCAACAAGTACATGAAAAGATGCTCAACATCACTAATCATCAGGGAAATGCAAATCAAAACTAAAATGAGCTATCACCTCACAACTGTTAGAATGGCTATGATCAAAAAGACAATAAATAAAAAGTGTTGGTGAGGATGTGAAGAAAAGGGAACCCTAGTGCACTGTAGGTGAGAATGTAAACTGGTGCAGCCACTATGGAAAACAGTATGGAGTTTCCTTAAGAAGTTAAAAATACAGCTACCATATGCTCCAGCACTTCCACTTCTGGGTATTCATTTTATCTGAAGAAAACAAAAACAATAATTTGAAAAGATATATGCCCCCCCATCATGTTCACAGCAGCTTTAATTACAAGATCAAAGATATGGAAATAACCTAAGTGTCCATCAATGGATAAATAGATAAAGAAAATGTGGTATATATACAATAGAATATTATTCAGACATTAAAAGAATGAAATCACAATTTGGGACAACATGGATAGACTTTGAGGGCATTATGTTAAGTAAAATGGCAGACAGAGAAAGACAAATACTATACACCTTAAAACTTCCCATCACAAGAAAAAAAAATTTCTAACTGTATAAGGTTATGGACATTAACTAGACTTAATTGCCGTGATCACTTCAAAATGTATACAAATATTGAATCATTATGTTGTACACCTGAAACTAATTAATGATATATGTCAACTATACCTCAATAAAAATATGCTTATAGTAATATTGCTTATAATTACCAACTTTCTGAAAGAACCCCCATGCCCACCATTAGCAGAGTAGATACATAAAACGTTTATGTTCTCACAATGGGATACTACCTCAAAACAGATTTGAATACACTACAGATGTGTATACAAAATTTACAATGTATGTGCAGGAAAAAGCAAGTCATAAAATAGTAATTATGGTATTATTCTATTCACATATAGTTCCAGAACAGGCAGCACTAATCTAATTTTTAAGGATGTATACACAGGTGGTAAAAAAAAAAATGCAGAGAAAGAAAAACTACTACAGAGGTCAGGGTCATAGTTACCTTAAGATGCCATAAGGCACCTTATGAGGACATAGTGAAGTCAGAGTGGTAAAGGATGTAAGGGAAATTTTGTGGTTACAGCAATTGACTTGATGGAGTTACATGGCTATTTGCTTTATAGACATATGTTAAAAAATGTTTTACAGACAAAAGTACCTATAACCTTACACAATCTTCTGCATATCATATTTTATAATAAAGTTGTTTAAGCCAATAAACAAACACATTGCTTTTCCTTGATTAGCTAATCCTGCCTTTTATCAGAGATAGATGTTTGCAAAAACTCAAGTTTTTTAAAATGATAATCTTACACTGAAACTCAACATGGAAAACAAATCAAACCTAGCTGTTCTATTTGAAGTGGGGAATGGGAGGCCTGGATCATGGTTCACTCAAATCTCTCCCTTGGACATCCCTTCCCTCAACCCAGTAAATCCTTAAAGAAATCCTAGATCTCCAGGGCATGAACAGTTTGGAAAACACTATTAAAGACTCTTGGGGCAGGAAAAAACCTTGGATGTCATCTAACTTAAGCTCCTCATTTTACAGAGAAGGATTTATGACATGCCCAAGGTCATCCAGCTAGTTAATGGCAGAACTGGCTTAAAACCCAGATTTGATTTTTAGTAGTGTATTTATTTTCATGGCTTAGTTTTTCAATGAATTTACATTAAGAATCACTCATCTAGGGGCTTCCCTGGTGGCGCAGTGGTTGAGAATCTGCCTGCCGATGCAGGGGACACGGGTTCGAGCCCTGGTCTGGGAAGATCCCACGTGCCATGGAGCAACTAGGCCTGTGAGCCACAACTACTGAGCCTGCGCGTCTGGAGCCTGTGCTCCACAACAAGAGAGGGCACGATAGTGAGAGGCCCGCGCACCGCAATGAAGAGTGGCTCCCACTTGCCGCAACTGGAGAAAGCCCTTGCACAGAAACGAAGACCCAACACAGCGAAAAATAATTAATTAATTAATTAATTTAAAATGAATATCTGCTTATTAAAAAAAAAGAATCACTCATCTATAGTTGCTTATATGTTTTTCAGAATTTTTCTTAGGGCAACTAGTGCTATTAGCAAAGCATTAGCAATAAACCAAAGCACAGGCTACAATTCTATGGGGATGTGTGTGTGTGTGTGTGTGTGTGTGTGTGTGTGTGTGTGTTTTATATTAATAAATACAAATCTACACTATATATCGTGTATGTACTAATAAATGTATGTTATAATGCATATTTATATGTATATATTCTAAAAAAATAAGGCCACTGTATAAAGTTAAAATCAGTTGGGCCACTTTAACTTAAATGAGAAAAGCAAGCAAGGGGAATTATTTGTTACAGGGTAGGTGAAAATCAGCTGTGTTTCTTCTCCACTAAGTCAAGCCAAGATGAAGTGGGTTGAACAGAGCAGGATGAGAGATTTAAAACATTATCACAAGAATTTCCTTGTACTGTGAGTGTTAAATGTGTAAGTAAAATGTATTGATTCTCTTATGAAGAAGATTCTAAAATTCTTTTTTCTGATAGTATATAAAATAGGAGAGCCTTCTATGGGACGTTCATAGTAACTGGAAAGACTAAACCTTTTCTTCAGTGGCATTTTATGCGTAACAATACAAGATTCAGGCTGTCATGAGGATATGGCCACAGGGCCAACCAACTGCACCCTATTTCTAGCCTTGTGTGGCAGCCAAGGAAATGCACTGTCCATATCTGCCTTCAAGAAAGAATTTGCCAGTCAGTTGTGATCAGTAACATTGGAGCCAAGGACATGCTCCTCCTGGGCAGTCTCTAGTTAATGTCTCAGCACAGCAGAGGTACCAGGGCACCATTTCCAACAATGTGGGATGGCTCCATCGTACTTTTTGTGCCACAGCTCCCAGTGGACTGGCCAAGACTCCTCCGTAGAGCTGCAGTGCAGTCTGAAGTTCCTCCTATCTAACTCTCCTTCTCTCCCCTTCTCCTTTTATAGGTAGCAGACCTATGGTCTAAAGGTTTTCCTTGCTTAATATTTCTCCTTCTTTCTTTTATCTTTCATGAGCATTACCCCCAATAAGTCTCTGTACTTTGAATTCTATCCCAGGGGACTCAAGTGGCATAGAGGGGCAGAGAAGCTTTGATTACTTCAGTCTCTACTCTTTTCTTTCCTAAGGACACTGTAACATGCAGGCACAGTAAAGAAGAAAACTGTTTTGCTTCATCACAGTATATGAGGCTTAGAAAAAAACAAAAAAATATATTTTTAATACCAGTCTAGGAAAAATTATGCTTAGAAAATGTTTCCTTCCCAGAAAGTTTTTAAAAGGGCTCCTTTCCACCCCACCCCACCCATACTTTCCCTTTATAAAATTTAGAGAAAAAAAGAAGGAAGGAAAGGAGAACAGAGAATCTGGGGAAGAAGAAACAATAGGGCGGGATGGAGTGGCGTGGCTCCTGTGGAAGGGTGCTGAAGACCTCTGGATTTGCTCCTGCTGACCTCCTGGCCCCGGCACTCCCATTGTATCCAGTTGTCACTACCTGTACAATTCCATCAGCATATTTTTTTCTTTCTGAGATACCCTTTACCCTAGAGAAACAGCAGAGAAGTCCCATTGCAGAGGTAATCAAGACTCATTGATGCATTTTTTTTTTTTTTTCCTGAGGGATGGGATCACATTCCTCTTCCTCCTCATGCTGCCTTTGACAACGGTTACATCTCAGTTAAACTCACCTTATGCACAGCTTCCTCCTAACAAGCATGTTTCTGGTTCCTTGTCTGTTTCCTTGCCTCTGCACTATCCCTGGAAATGTGCTTGTCCTTCTGGTCCACTGTTTTGGTAGCTTTAATATGTGCCACACACCCCTGCCTGTGGGATGATGTTCACAGGCAGCCTCTAAGGTTAGAATTTGACAAATGAATAGTCATTCACCTCTCTGTGCTTGCCTAGACAATCATCAGGTTAGGATGAGCACTGAAAAATCATCTCAATTGACAAGGTCCAATTCAAACCCCACCAATAATCACCCTAAAAATGATTATGTTTCACATAGAAGACAGAAAACACTGTAAGTGACTATTTGTTTGCCAGTTATTCAAAAGACTATTCATTTGTCAATTATTCCTTCCAGTAACTCAATTCTGGCTCCATTGATCCCACTCTGTCTTGAATATGAATAGTCTATTTTGGGCCCCACTCACTTGCCTGTCTCAACTTCCTGACTTGTATTGTTCACTTCTTTGCATAGGAAACCCTTGAGCGCTAAGGTTTATGATCCTAGGAGCTGCGGATTTGAATGCTCATGACCTACTTACCCATGGCTACCCTTAGTTCTACTTGTAGATATCTTGAACTGAGAATTAGCCCCAGTTGTGGCTTTTTCTCTGGTGCCAAAGGAATTGGTAAAAGGGAGCCCATACAGAAAAACAATGCAACAGTTATATCTTATTTTGCTTGCAAAAAATACTTAAAATTTTTCTACTCCTGTGGATCTTTGAAACACCTCACACTCCTGTCCCCCAGCATACCACACATGCTCTCGCACACGCACACACACCCACACACAAACACACACCCCTCGGGCACTCTACTCTCAAAACTCCCCATACCCACACCTCTATGACTCATAGCGTTTTTTTCTCTTCTATGTGAAACATAATCACTTTTAGGGTGATTATTTTGGTCTTGTTGTCTTATGCATCACTGTACCCAAGCTCCTGTCTTAACAGAAGAATCATAGTAGACATCAAAAAATTCAAGGAGAAAGGAAGAGAGGGAGGGGCTAAATGAATCTAGGGTCCATTTAAGTTTAAGATATACCTATACAAGTAAACTTGGTCAAGTAATTTGTTTCTAAACCTCAATTTTCTCCAGTGTAAAAGGGGAATATAATGCATTTAGAATATTTCTTTTCTAGTGCATATAACTCTACATGAAATCTAAAGTTAGAATTGCTCTTAAGTCAGTAACCAATTTGTGTTCACCCAAAACAAGCTAACCCTTTCACATTTTTAAAAACTAAATATTAAATATCAATTTGTGTTAAAACCAATTTAGTTTTAAAGGTTCACACTGTGAGATTAATGTTCTGCAATGAAATTTCATTTAATTCTCACCCTTACCCTTGAGCTACTTTTTTCAGCTGCACACTTTTATCTATATATGTTTTCACTTATGTTCGCCATGACAGCCTGAGTTTTCTCATCTACTTATTCAGGTTGACTTAAAATACATCCAGATATTTTGTGGATGAAGCAATTGCATTGACATTATAAAGTAAAATCTTCCAGAAAGAAATTGTTTAGACTTGCATATGTGTGACCTATTTGTTGAATTCTCCCACAAGGCTTTATGCCAGGCAGAATCATTTCTTCTCCCTGTAGATTTAATCGAATATATATTGCCAGCGCACAGACACACTAAGCCACCATCCAGTAGGTTGACTCACTTGAATTTATAGTTATAATAAAGTCATTTGGAAAAACAAACTCAAGCTGTTAACCAGTGAGAACTAATCCCAGATTCAAAATCCAGTTCATGAATGGGGCTGTGCCACTGTGGCTGTTGAACATTCGGTCATGTAAATGTTCCCCTGAAGGCTATGAATGACAACGCTGATGAAAAGGAAGGGGGAATATCAGACCTCCAACACTGCTCACCAAATGTGGTGACTAAATCGAACAAGCAATTCTGTACAGGACCCAGAGTCTTTGGCAGCCCTCAGGGCAGCTTCTGCCTTTGGTGGCAAAACAAAGTTTCGGTGGTTTTTTTGCATTGTTTTTGAAAAGGGATGAGTATAATGATTTTTTAGCATTGGCTCCTTTGTGTTACAGTCTGTTAGCACACATTTTCAGATCCACTTCAAAAAGGAAACAAAATAGAAGTGTGGATGCATGTTAATTACCCAAAAACATGGCGCACCAGATGGCCACCAAGGTCTGCTTCTGTCTAGTAGGTAAATAAGGCTTCCCAATCCTTTTGTCCCCTCTCGAAACCAAATTTTGAATTATTTTCCCTCCAATTACTGTTAACACAGGATGGAGCCAAGGGGAACAAGAAAGCCACATTTATGAGTGGACCAGAGGGGTAAAGGCAAACATTTTTTTCACTCTTGCTAAATTCTGCAGAATTCATCGGGTCCAGAAGAAGTCAAGAGAAATTCTTACAATGCCAAAAAGCATGGAGTTGGACCTTCAGTCAAAGCTCAAACACCAGAGAAAATGAGTTTATTTTTCCAAGCTTCCATGTTTCAGGCCTTGTGTGCCTCTTTGATACAGGTGTGACGATTTTGACTTCAAGGTTCCCCTCACGAGCTGTGTAACAAGCCCTCTTGTATTACTTATGGAAGATTTTAAAATTCATTAAGTTGGTATATACAGTCAGGGTCCATTCTAAGACAAACAAAATCTGAACTTTTAAAATGTCTTTTTGCTGAGCTGGGTATATGTCATAAATTCTGCATGACATTTCATTTCCTACATATCACCTTAGTGTGCTCTATGGTAGAAAGCATTACCTTCCATAATATGTCTGTAAACTTGAGGGGCAGGCAATAGATTTGTGATACTGACCTTTGGTCCTTCCCTCTCTGGTAGTCCCTTCCTTTTTCTCTCATCAAGTAGGTAATTAGCTTTGCATTCATTGCTACAAATGAGGGATGTGTCAGGTGGGAGAGTAGAAATAATGTGCAAGTCTTTGGTTTTTATAAAATTTTTAAAACTGAAGATCACAGAAGAACTTAGTGGCTCAGGATACAGACAAATAATTAGGAGAATCTGGGAAGAAAGCATAGCTTCCCTAACTTAGGGAAGGAGTCCTATGTTCTAGCACACATGCAACTAGAGGAGACATCAGACAAGATGGGACCGTGCACACAAGAACCACACCCTCCCAGTGAGACTTGTGATGATGGATGATCAGGACCAGGCCAGAGCATGAACACTGAGACCACTCCTTGCACATGTAAGGATAAATGCCCCTCCTTCCCAAGCTTGGGCATTATGTATTTTCTCATACTTACACATAATCCCAGGAGAAGGAGAGGGAAAAGGGGGGAGAGAGATCTCAAGTTGATGGAGAGTGTTTTTACCCTTCCTAGCAGAATAAAGTCTCAAAATAAAAATCAGGTTGAGGGCTTCCCTGGTGGCGCAGTGGTTGAGAATCCGCCTGCCAATGCAGGGGACATGGGTTCGTGCCCCGGTCCGGGAAGATCCCACATGCTGCGGAGCGGCTGGGCCCATGAGCCATGGCCACTGAGCCTGTGCTTCCGGAGCCTGTGCTTCCAGAGCCTGCCCTCCGCAACGGGAGAGGCCACAACAGTGTGAGGCCCGCATACCGAAAAAAAAAAAAAAAAAAGAAAAAAAACAAATCAGGTTGAGTTTGAGGAAAATAAAAAATTTATTTTGTATAACTGAGTTTGCTGATTGGGGGCCATACCTGTAACCTTTATAAAGACAATCTTGAAGTTTGGGAGAAGGCGATTAAGGAGAGCAGAAAGACATTTAATAAATGAACTTGGGACAGATGAAAATAAACAGATTAACAATTCTTCTGAGGGAATTCTCATGTTTAAGAATGTTGGTCATGCCACATATGAGAGTTTCCTGTATGCCATGAGCTTTGCCTGTGTTAACTTATCCAGTCTTCCTAACAACCTTAGGAGGATAGCAGCACTGTTATCTCCAATTCACAGATTAGGAGAGTGATGTTCATAGAAGGAAATGACTTGCTTGGGATTCAAAACTGCACTAGAAGGAAGTTAAAGGTGCTGAACACAGGATGTTAACCTCAGTGCTCTGCTGCATCCTGAACAAGCAGAACTGATGCAAAGTGGGAGGGGCTATTTAAAGCATCGTCCTCTTAGTCCCTCAACTGCCTTGGCTCAGAATCCAAGCAGAAGTTGGAGCTAGGACTCTTGCCTTCAGAATGCTACCTAAAGCTACAAATTCATTGCGACCCATTTATTTATTCCAGTTCCCATTCCCTCTATGGTGTGATTAGGGTTAATTACTTCCCAAGAAAACTAGCATTTTTAGTGTCTTAAAGTAAAATGCTATACAATTGAAAAACAGGGCATAGAAGTAAACCTATCTCTCACTTTGGAAATTTTCCACTTACCTGAAATGAAGGGGCATATATATATATATATAAAAAACAATCGTATGTGTGTGTGTATATATATACATATATATAAATATATATATATAAATAGTATAATGAAGACTCAGCTCTTTTTTGCAAGGTCAGACAATCATCATTTTTTCCTAAATATAAGAAGGAAACTTTATAAAAAGGAAAATTAGGAAGATGGATGGCTATTAAGTTATAAGTCAAGGAAACAAAATAATTTTTGTTGAAAAAAATTAAAGGTTATACATTGGCCAGAACTATGAGGGAACAGAATGAAACTTCCTTTCTTTGTACCTTTTTGCTTTCCTCTCTGACATCAGTGATATTTTTTCATTTTGTATAAATTGACTCACTTCTAAGTAGCACCTCCCTATAGATGGAGAGTCTCATAAGAAATACAGATTCAACTTCCAGATGACCAACTGGTTGGCCCAGTTTCCAGGACAGAAGCCAAGATTTGATTTAAAATAAAGAACCAGATAGTTTCTCAACAAAACTTGTTGCCTGATTATCCAAAAAGTCTGCTCAAGCCTCCAGTTTAATTTATCCAAGACACACTTTGTAGTTTTCCACTCATTATAGCTTGTAACAACATGCTGTATGATTTATGTCTTCTTTCAAAGGTAAGCTCACCTTGCCTACATGGGCAGAATTTTCCTCCTGTTTTGCTGGCTGCTGCCCCTAAGGCTACTTTGCTGTTCGCTCTCCTCTACTTAATCTTTAACAGTGGACTTCCTCCAAGTTTAACCCTTGGTTCTCTTTTACCCAGCATTCTCTCTCCAGATGATTTCATACACTCTCATGGCTTTTGTTACTGTCAGAATGTCAAGGACTACAAAAGGTACACCTCTACACCAGACCTCCTGAGCTCCAGGTCCCGATGTCTGCAGAAAGCTAACGTTTACTGACTGTTCGCCAAGTGCTCTGCCAAGTGCCGTAGTGCATGTTTTTAATTTAGTTTCTTATATATTATCACATTTTATTCTTTTCTTCGTTTCTAAGTATATACACATTAATGATATACATTCTTATAAAAACTAAAATGATAAAAAAGATGAGTCATATCAGCCGACCTACTGTTCCCCTTTCTACACCACCTCATCTCCCACCCACCCTCAAGTATCTACCATTAGTTTGACGTGTGTTCTAATTTAATCTTCACAATAACTCAGTGGAGGTACTGTTATAGTTGTCTCCATTTTACAGATGGGGAAATTGATATATAAGATTATTTTAGGGCTTCCCTGGTGGCGGAGTGGTTGAGAATCTGCCTGCCGATGCAGGGGACATGGGTTTGTGCCCCGGTCTGGAACGACCCCACAGGTCGCGGAGCGGCTGGGCCCGTGAGCCATGGCCGCTGAGCCTGTGCGTCCGGAGCCTGTGCTCCGCAACGGGAGAGGCCTCAACAGTGAGAGGCCCGCTTACTGCAAAAAAAAAAAAAGATCATTTCAAAACTTGTCCAAGATCTCATGGATCGTAAGTGGCAGAATAGGTATTACAAATTCAGTTTAGTCTCACTTCAGCACCTCCACTCTTCCATTTTTATTCTGTCACCTCTCCTGGGTGTTTCTCAGAGACACACCAAATTCAACTGTCTGACCTTAAACTTATAATTTTCCTGCACTGTACCCACTCACCAAGCCCGGTCCTTCTCTTGGGTCCTAATGTAAGCAAATGACTCAATCAAATACACATTTGTTCTCTGAGAAAGCTTAATACCCTCTTCTTTCATAATTCATACCTAATCATTCAGCAAACCTTGCTGACATGATTCTGAAATCTTTCTTGGACCTGTGAGATTCTTTCTATCATCACTGCCACCAGCACCTCTTGACTAAATCTGCTTTCATGCCACCTTCCAAATCAACCTATGCACAGTCGCCAAATGGACCTTTGAAAAATGCTCACATTGGAGTGTCACTCCCCTCCTTAAAATCTTTGGCTTCCCATTGTCCGTAAAATACAGTGTAAAATCATTAGTGTGGCTAACAAGGCTCTCTTAGTCCAGTCCCTGCCTACTTCCCTGGCCTCCTGTCAGCCTCTGTCCTCCAGTCACATTGGCCTTCTCTCAGTTCCTCAAACGAGCCAATCCCGTTTCAGCCACAGAACCTTCAGACACACTGTTCCCCCTCTTTGGAGCTCTTCTGCCCTCTTTCTTAACCTGCATAACTCTGTTCAGTAAGCAAGCCTTGCGTTGCCCAGGAGAGCCTTTGCTGACCCCCCAGTCTATTTCTAGTTCTACTCTTAGATGCTCTCATATAACCCTTTACTTTGGATTTATTCCATTTATAATCACATAATTAACTCATTAGTCCAAAGTATGTTTTCCTCACTAGACCACAAGCTCCAGGAAGGCAAGAACAGTGTGTCTCTCCTCTCACTCACCCCTGTGCCTGGAACACAGCAGGCTCCTAATATCTTACGAAATGAAATTCAGTCTCTTAGTAAGTAGCTTACTTAGTTGGCTCTCAAGTTTCCATTCCTGGAAAATAGGGATGGCAGCACTAGCTTAGCATCATGTTACCTCTTTCAGGCAAGTTGGATTCACCCCCAGCAGCCCTGGCCTCTGGTAAGGGTATTTAGAGGTTAAACAGTTCAAGGAGTTAAAGATGTTCTCTGATGGACGTCCCTTGGGAAGAGAAATGGGGCACTTTAAATCTTGGCCTTCTCCCTGTCCTCTTCTCTCCAACCCAAGAGTCATCAGAGGAAGTCTAAACATCACAAAGCGAGATTACAGGAAAATCTTTTGCAAACTCACTTCTCTGTATATTTCCAAACAGTACTGCTTTAATTGATTCAAGTTTGCAGGATTGGATTCCAATTTCAAGACAACTCCCCAAACAATTCACCACAGAACAGAACATTAGAATTATGGTAGGTATAATTAAAATGCCACTGCATTCTAATATTGTCTCTTCCTCCATTGCTCCCACCCACAATTGGTTTTCTGTACCAACAAAGAAACAGCTGTATGATCAGTGGGCATCCATCTGTGTTCTTCCATCTGTGGCTTCTTTTGCACTTGTACCAAGTGGATCTGGAAAAGCAAACTGTGTTCCATTCTTGATTTTACTCTTTTCCATCATTTCACATGTGCAAAAACAAGAGCTGAAAGAGGCTTCAGGGCTCTCCCTAAAATTAGTACTTCCAAGAATTTCAAGGGTAGTTAATAATATGTCTTTGGTCTCCTGATTAATGCCACTGTCAAGAACTCAGAAGCAGTTAAGGAGGGGTGAAGGATAGAAGGACCAAACCTCATCACATTACCTGGGAATGAACTGTGATGTTCAGGCTAATGGCACTGTTATGACAGTGCCTCATTCAACAAACAAAGAAATAGAATCTGAAAAAATGAAAATGATGAGGCACCTAGCACTTCAGAAGTTGTCAAACTTCTGCATTCCTAATACTTCCTTCCTTCCCCACCATCAAACTCCCATCATATATTCATGAAGCACGTTTATTTCGAGATTGTTGTCTCAGCAGACTTGAAAGCCTGGGGAACGGGAAATGTCCTGGAAGCTAGACTATCGTTTTTATCAGCTTTCTGGATGTTTGTTCTCTACAGCAGTTTTTTGGGGCCACTGTTGCCATAGGCTCTGTACATTTTTTAACATGCTTGTAAGAAATCGACTGGCAATCTCTTACTCCTCCTTCAATTCCCAGTTCAAGTGTCACATCTTCAAAAGGTCTTCCCCAATTTCTCCTGGAAGAATTAAGGGCTTAAGAGGTCATTCTATTTTTCTCTTATTGTTCGTATCCATTATACGTATGATTACAATGCTATAATTTTTATATACATGTCTAAATCCTTAATTCACTGATTCTAGTGTTTCCTATTTTTCTTGTCTTCAGACTCTAAAACATGGATAAAAAAATGAATGAATGAATAAAATTTGTTTCTTGATTTTTATTAATTTCTCAATGGTACAGTAAAATGCACCAGACAAGTAAAAACTCTGTGAAGTACAGTAGGACATCCATTGTCCAGAATATTCTCTGTAATCCATGGACAGGAAAAAGTTTCTTTGAAGAAATCAACTATAAACTCAAATTCCCAATTTAGCCCCTCACTTCTATCTTCTCTCCAATCATATTTTTGCCACTTTTAAATATAAAGAATGAGAAACCAGCTCTGATTATGTAACTATGACAGCTTACTTTATCTTGCCAAAATTTAATTTCCCAAACTAAGATTTATAGGGTTGGTGTAGGCTAATACACAGTGCAGGTAACAGCACTGATTATAGTGTTTGACAGATAGTGAGTGGTGAACAGTACTTAACTCTCATTTTTATGAATATTAGGAACTTAACATCACATTTTTTATTTCCCCCTATTCTCACTGTATTTGTGCTCTTATAAAGCTGTTAGCCATAAAGAAATGATCAAAAGACAGGAAATGAGAGGGAAAATGTGAAATAAAAATGGCTTTAAAACCCAGAAAATCCATCTTTGAAGAGTAACGATATATTTTATTTATATCAGATCCACATGCAATCTAGCCAAAGGAATTTTCGCTACCCACATGTCATGTCTTCTTTGATAACTAATGGTCTGACATATCTTTTGGCTCAGAAACTTAGCACGCTATAGTGCAAAGGATGTGTTTACTGGGGACAGCTGGCACAAAAGCAGCTCTGCAGATGACCTTTATTTAACTAGCTGTTTTCAGACATCAGCAAACTGGCTGATATATATATATATGGAGAGAAAGAGAGAGAGAGAGGCTAAAGCATTGGTCTCATAACTATAGTATTCTAGTTAAAATTAATAGACAAAAGACTATAATTTATCAAAGGGTAACCACATTTATATCTGCAAAAGTTCTATCAGTGACTCCAAAGGGGTTTTTTTGTTTGTTTTTTTTTTTGCCTTACCAGAAAAAGAATAAACTGAATATCAATTAAAGACTAAATTTTGGACATAAAAAATATATATATATATTCCTAAGATTTTCATCATGTGTACCAGGATCTCTCATTTGCCACTCAAGTAGGCTCAAGCACTCAGTCATCAATCAACAGATACATACTGAGGTCCTGGGAGATGCCAGGTTCTCTGCTGTTTGTTGAGGATTCTTAGTTAAATAAAACACAGTCCCTGTTTTCAAGAAACTTATGTTCTAGTAGATAAGACAGGCTAATAAATTTAAATTGTCCTACTTCGTACAAGTATTATAATAATAGGGGCACTTGTGGAGCCCTGAGGAGCATAAGCTAAATTTTAAAGCATAATCAGAAGATATTAGTCACAGAAAGAGAGGGGTAACCAGAGTGGGGGAACCGCATGTGCAAAGGTGTGAAGGCCAACAGTATAACTTGTTCAGTGAGCTGCAAACAGATCACCATGATGCCAGTGGGGTAATCTGGAGGCCATAGACAAGAGTCAAGGCTAGAAAATAGTTTAAGATCTCCAAGGGCCTTGTGGGTAAGGAACTTAACTTTTTCCATGAAAGCTATTGAGAGATTTAAAGAATAAGCTGGAAGGTGACATAACCAGAAATGCACTGCAGATCACTCCAGCTGACTTAGAGACAATGGACCATATACAGAGATACATCAAATTTTGTCACCCAGAGGAAATGCTCTTACATAGCAACCTAATACACTCAAACAGAGAAATAGAACTAAAGAATAGTTTCATAAAGCAAAATAGAGTTGCACAGCATGTGATGCACTCATATTTTCTATTCTGTTTCATTGTTTAAAATTCTGGTCTCAGCCTATTCATTTGATTTCATAACCCTCTAATGGGATGTGAGCCATGGTTTGAAAAAGCCTTGATAAGAAGAAACAGACTGGAGTCAGGAAGATCAGATAGGAGGTTACTGTGGTAATTCAAGCAATAAGAGATGTGGACCTCAGCTAAGGCAACATAATGAAAAGGATCTGGTAACTTTTGTCTTATTATTAAAGCTCTATTTATTTCAGTTGCTATAACCTAGTTAAGTAAACTTGGCAGCCTTAGTGCACTTATGAGATAATCATCATCTGAGTGCCTGCCATGTTTCACACTGTGCAAAGAGCTTTACACATATATTAACTCTAATTCTGACTGCAACACTGCAGGGTAGATATTATCTCCATTTTACTGATAGGAACACCAAAAGTCCAGGGAAATTAAGTAGATTTGCAAAGTCATATTGATAGAAACTAGCAGATAGGTGCACAGCCGATCTATTTAGTGCTAGTTGATTCATATTAACTACTGAGCAGTAATGTGTTGAATGAGTACATTGTAGTACTTTGATGCTTATTTAGCTTATTTCCAGGTTTTTGCTACAACACTATCACAGACATTTGGGTGCCTATGTGCCACGCCAGAGTTCCTGAAAAGGAAAATTCCTGCATTATGAGGTAGGGTTATCTTTAGATATACTTTATCCTTATTAAGGATGCATCCATCAATTACACTCTACTGAGTGCTTTGTACATGTAGTTGCTGGATTTTTCTGTAGGCCTTTTCTGCATCTGCGGAAATGATCATATGATTTTGTAATGTAGTTCTATTGGTGTGATAGATTTTTAATGTTTTTTCTAATATTAAACAGTCTTGCATTACTAGTATGAACCCCACTTGTTCATACTTTTTTAAAAAAATGTACCAATAGACTGTTTATTATTGAACACACTAATATTTAAATTTATTTGAGATGTTTATATCAGTATTCATAAGCAAGATTAGTCTATTGTTTCTTTTCTGATGCAATCTTGTGTTAGCTTTGGGGACATAATACCTACTTCATAAAAATAAACTTGAATTTTTTTCTTCTCTTTTACATTTCTGGAATAATTTAAGTAGCGTTATAATCATGTCATCATTAAAGGCGTAGCTGAATTCTCCCATGAAACTATTGGGAGATGGTACTCTTTCATGGGGGAGTCTTTAGCTACTTTTCCTATTTTTTTAAGGTAATTTGTCTGTGTAGACTATCTCTCCTAGGGTCAATTTTGGTAATTTTCATTAAAAAAAATTATCTACTTAGTTTAGGCTTTCAAAGTATTTCCGTAGAGTTCCAAAGTGTTTCCAAAGAGTCTTAAAATTACTTAAAATTTTCCTCTTTTCATGGTTATTTATTTTTTATTTTTTCTAATTGTGTATAATATACTTTCTCCCCTTCTTTCTTGATCAGATCAGCGGCTTTCTATTTTTTTTTAAATACAGCTTTTGGTTTTATAGTATGTCTGTTTGCTAACTTGTTAATATATGCTTTTTATTAATTCCCTTCTTGGCTTATCTTGGTTTATTTTCTGCTTTAATTTTTAACATGTTGAATTGAGTTTTTTAATTCTTTATTTTCCTTTTTTTTTTGAGTCTTACAGAAGTAGGATTTAATGACATAAGTTTCCACGTATTACAATGTTTTGTGAGTTTTTTAGGTCATTAATTCCTGGTTTTATTGCATTATGGTAAGAAAATGCTCCTGTAATATATGTAATATTTGGAATTTATGAATTTTTCTATGGCCTACAGTAGGCTCAATTATTGTGCATGTTCCTCACACACTAGACAAATATATATGCAATTAGATAGCTATATATAATCTATTTAATTACATAGAAAGATATATGCATATACATATATTTAATGATATTTTTTAGTTTTCTATATCAGAGCCTAGTGAGCAAACTACAGTCTGGCCCAGGCTGCTTTTGTAAATAAAGTTTCCTTGGAAAAGAGCCACACCTATTTATTCATGTATTATCTTTGGCTGCTTTGGCACTACAATGTCAGAGTTGAGTACTTGCAACGGGACACTATGGCCCAAAAATCTAAGATATTTACTAGCTGGCCCTTTCCAGAATATATTTGCTGGCTTTGTCCTATATCATCATTAATTTTCAGTCTAATTCATCTGTTCTGCATTTTAAAAGTGTTAGATTTTTAAAATACTATTAAATTTGGACTATTTCCATTCAGTCTCCTGTAGAATGAAATATGTTTCTGTGAGTATATAAATGTAGGTGACTTTAATATTTTCATTGTGAACTTTAGCCTTTAGCTTTATAAAGTATCTTTATCTCTTTTTTCTTATTTTTGGTTTAAATTCTACCTTGTCAGACATCAATATTTTGACCATTGCTTTATTTGTATGTGCTTGATATATCTTTGACAATTATTTTATTTTCAACCATTCTGAATCTCTGTGCTTTGGGTGTCTCTCATATATAACATAACATTAGATGTTATTTGTTTGCCAATCAGAAAAAAAATTTATGTCTATTAACCCTTTTTATATTTTTTGATATGATCAATATTTTGGCTTCAACTCTGCCATATGGTTGTTGTTGTTTTTTAATACAGCAGGTTCTTATTAGTTATCTATTTTATACATATATTAGTGTAACTAGGTCAACCCCAATGTCCCAGTTCATCCCACCACCACACAACCCCCCTGCCACTTCCCCCCTTGGTGTCCACACATTTGTTCTCTACACCTGTGTATCTATTTCTGCCTTGCAAAGCAGTTCATCTATACCATTTTTCTAGATTCCACATATATGTGTTAATATACGGTATTTGTTTTTCTCTTTCTTACTTCACTCTGTATGACAGTCTTTAAGTCCATTACGTCTCTACAAATGACCCAATTTCGTTCCTTTTTATGTCTGAGTAATATTCCATTGTATATATGCACAACATCTTCTTTATCCATTCATCTGTCGATGGGCATTTAGGTTGCTTCCATGACCTGGCTATTGTAAATACTGCTGCAATGAACATTGGGGTGCATATTTCTTTTTGAATTATGGTTTTCTCTGCATATATGCCCAGTAGTGGGATTGTTGGGTCATATGGTAATTTTAGTTTTAGTTCTTTAAGGAACTTCCATACTGTTCTCCATAGTGCCTCTATATATTTACTTTCCCACCAACAGTGCAAGAGGGTTCCCTTTTCTCCACACCCTCTCCAGCATTTGTTGTTTGTAGATTTTCTGATGATGCCCATTCTAACTGGTGTGAGGTGATACCTCATTGTAGTTTTGATTTGCATTTCTCTAATAATTACTGACATTGAGCAGCTTTTCATATGCCTCTTGGCCATCTATATGTCTTCGTTGGAGAAATGTCTGTTTAGGGCTTCTGCCCATTTATTGATTGGGTTGTTTGTTTTTTTAATATTGAGCAGCATGAACTGTTTTTATATTTTGGAGATTAATCCTTTGTCCATTGATTCATTTGCAAATATTTTCTCCCATTCTGAGGGTTGTCTTTTCATCTTGTTTATGGTTTCCTTTGCTGTGCAAAAGCTTTTTTTAAAATTTTTATTTAGTTTTGGCTACATCGGGTCCTCATTGCTGCGTGTGGGCTTTCTCTAGTTGCGGAGAGTGGGGGGCTGCTCTTCGTTGCGGTGCATGGGCTTCTCATTGCAGTGGCTTCTCTTGCTGTGGAGCACGGGCTCTAGGCACACGGGCTCAGTAGTTGTGGCACACAGGCTTAGCTGCTCCGCAGCATGTGGGATCTTCCCAGACCAGGGCTCGAACCTGTGTCCCTTGCATCGGCAGGTGGATTCTTAACCACAGCAACACCAGGGAAGTACCTGTGCAAAAGCTTTTAAGTTTCATTAAGTCCCATTTGTTTATTTTTGTTTTTATTTCCATTTCTCTAGGAGGGGGGTCAAAAAAGATCCTGCTGTGATTTATGACAAAGAGTGTTCTTCCTATGTTTTTCCTCTAAGAGTTTTATAGTGTCCAGTCTTACATTTAGGTCTTTAATCCATTTTGAGTTTTCTTGTGTATGATATTAGGGAGTATTCTAATTTCATTCTTTTACATGTAGATGTCTGGTTTTCCCAGCACACTTATTGAAGAGACTGTCTTTTCTCCATTGTATATCCTGGCCTCCTTCGTCATAGAGTAGTTGACCATAGGTGCATGGGTTTATCTCTGAGCTTTCTATCCTGTTCCATTGATCTATATTTCTGTTTTTGTGCCAGTACCATATTGTCTGGATTACTGTAGGTTTGTAGTATAGTTTGAAGTCAGGGAGTCTGATTCCTCCAGCTCCGTTTTTTTCCCCCCAAGACTGCTTTGGTTATTCAGGGTCTTTTGTGTCTCCATATAAATTTTAAGTTTTTTTGCTCTAGTTCTGTAAAAAATGCCATTGGTAATTTGATAGGGATTGCATTGAATCTGTAGATTGCTTTAGGTAGTATAGTCATTTTCACAACATTGATTCTTCCAATCCAAGAAGATGGTACATCTCTCTATCTTTTGTGTCATCTTTTATTTCTTTCATCAGTGTCTTATAGTTTTCTGAGTACAGGTCTTTTACCTCCTTAGGTAGGTTTATTCTAAGGTATTTTATACTTTTTTTTTTTTTGTATGTGGGCCTCTCACTGTTGTGGCCTCTCCCATTGCGGAGCACAGGCTCCGGACACACAGGCCCAGTGGCCATGGCTCTTGGGCCCAGCCGCTCCGCGGCATGTGGGATCTTCCCGGACCGGGGCACGAACCCGTGTCCCCTGCATCAGCAGGCGGATTCTCAACCACTGCACCACCAGGGAAGTCCAAGGTATTTTATTCTTTATCTTGCGATGGTGAATGGGATTTTTCCTTAATTTCTCTTTCTGATCTTTTGTTATTAATTATAGGAATGCAAGAGATTTCTGTGCATTCATTTTGTATCCTGCAACTTTACCATATTCAGTGATTAGTTCTAGTAGTTTTCTGGTGGCATCTTTAGGATTCTCTATGTATAGTTTCAAGACTTCTGCAAACAGTGACAATTTTACTTCTTCTTTTCCAATTTATATTCCTTTTAATTCTTTTTCTTCTCTGACTGCCATGGCTATAACTTCTGAAACTATGTTGAATAATAATGGTGAGAGTGGACATCCTCGTCTTGTTCCTGATCTTAGAGGAAATGCTTTCAGTTTTTCACCACTGAGAATGATGTTTGCTCTGGGTTTGTCATATATGGCCTTTAACATGTTAAGGTTCCCTCTATGCCCACTTTGTGGAGAGTTTTTATCATAAATGGGTGTTGAGTTTTGCAAAAAGCTTTTTCTGCATCTATTGAGGTGATCATATGGTTTTTATTCTTCCATTTGTTAGTATGGTGTATCACACTGATTGATTTGCATATATTGATGAATCCTTGCTTCCCTGAGATAAACCCCTATTGATCATGGTTTATGATCCTTTTAATGTGTTGTTGGATTCTGTTTGCTAGTATTTTGTTGAGGATTTTTACATCTAAAATCATCAGTGATATTGGTCTGTAATTTTCTTTTTTTGGAGTATCTTTGTTTGGTTTTGGTATCGGGATGATGGTGGCCTCGTAGAATGAGTTAGGGAGTGTTCCTTCCTCTGCAGTTTTTTTGGAAGAGTTTTAGAAGGATGGGTGTTAGCTCTTCTCTAAATGTTTGATAAAATTCACCTGTGAGGCCATCTGGTCCTGGACTTTTGTTTGTTGGAAGAGTTCTAATCACAGTTTCAATTTCATTACTTGTGATTGGTCTGTTCATATTTTCTATTTCTTCCTGGTTCAGTCTTGGAAGGTTATACCTTTCTAAGAATTTGTCCATTTCTTCCAAGTTGTCTATTTTATTGGCATAGAGTTATTGTAGTAGTATGATGTTTTGTATTTCTGTGGTGTCCATTGTAACATCTCCATTTTCATTTCTAATTTTATTGTTTTGAGTCCTCTCCTTATATTTCTTGATGAGTCTGGCTAAAGGTTTATCAATTTTGTTTATTTTCTAAAAGAACCAGCTTTTAGTTTTATTGAACTCTGCTATTGTTTTCTTTGTTTCTATTTCATTTATTTCTGCTCTGATCATTATGACTGCTTTCCTTTTACTAAATTTGGGTTTTGTTTGTTCTTCTTTGTCTAGTTCCTTTAGGTATAAGTTTAGATTTTTTTTTTTTAGATTTTTCTAGTTTCTTGATGCAGGGTGTATTGCTATAAACTTCCCTCTTAGAACTGCTTTTGCTGTATCCCATAGGTTTCGGATGTATTCATTGTCATTTGTCTCTAAGTATTTTTTATTTCCTTTTTCATTTCTTCAGTGATCTCTTGGTTATTTAGTAACGTATTGTTTAACCTCCATGTGTTTGGTTTTTTTTGTTTTTTTTCCCTGTAATTTGTTTCTAATCTCATAGCGTTGTGCTCAGAAAAGATGCTTGACATGATTTCAATTTTCTTAAATTTACCGAAGCTTGATTTGTGAGCCAAGATGTGATCTGTCCTGGAAAATGCCCTGTGTGCACTTGAGAAGAAAGTGTAATCTGCTGTTTTCGGATGAAATGTTCTATGAATATCAATTAAATGTATCTAGTCTATTGTGTCATTTAAAGCTTGTGTTTCCTTATTAATTTTCTGTCTTGATCATCTGTCCATTTGTATAAGTGAGGTATTAAAGTCCCACACTATTACTGTGTTGCTGTCGATTTTCTCTTTTATAGTTGGTAGTATTTGCCTATGTGTTGAGATGTTCCTATGTTGGGTGCATGTATATTTATAATTGTTATATCTTCTTCTTGGATTGATCTGTTGATCACTATGTAGTGTCCTTCCTTGTCTCTTGTAACATTTTTTATTTTAAAGTCTATTTTATCTGATATGAGTATTGCTACTCCAGCTTTCTTTTGATTTCCAGTTGCATGGAATATCTTTTTCCATCCCCTCACTTTTAGTCTGTATGTGTCCCTAAGTCTGAAGTGGGTCTCTTGTAGACAGCATATATATGGGTCTTGTTTTTGTATCCATTCAGTGAGCCTCTGTCTTTTGGTTGGAGCATTTAATCCATTCACATTTAAGGTAATTATCAATATATATGTTCCTATTACCATTTTTAAAATTATTTTGGGTTTGTTTTTGTAGGTCCTTTTCTTCTCTTGTGTGTACCACTTAGAGAAGATCCTTTAGCATTTGCTGTAGGGCTGGTTTGATGGTGCTGAATTTTCTTAACTTTTGCTTGTTTGTTTAGCTTTTTATTTCTCCATCAAATCTGAATGAGATCCTTGCTGGGTAATCTTGGTTGTAGGTTCTTCCCTTTCATCACTTTAAATATGTCATGCCACTCCCTTCTGGCTTGTGGAGTTTCTGCTGAGTAATCAGCTGTTAACCTTATGGGAGTTCCCTTGTATATTATTTGTCATTTTTCCCTTGCTGCTTTTGATAATTTTTCTTTGCCTTTAGTTTTTGCCAGTTTGATTATTATGTGCCTCACCGTGTTTCTACTTGCGTTTATCCTGTATGGGACTCTGTGCTTCCTGGACTTGGGTAGTTATTTCCTTTCCCATGTTAGGGAAGTTTTCCACTATAATCTCTTCAAATATTTTCTTGGGTCCTTTCTCTCTCCTCCTTCTGGGACCCCTTTAATGTGAATGTTGATGCACTTATTGCTGTCTCAGAGGTCTCTTAGGCTGTTTTCATTTCTTTTCATTCTTTTTTCTTTATACTGTTCCACAGCAGTGAATTCCACCATTCTGTCTTCCAGGTCACTTACCCATTCTTCTGCCTCAGTTATTCTGCTATTGATTTCTTCTAGTGTATTTTTCATTTCACTTATTGTACTGTTCATCTCTGTTTGTTTGTTCCTTAATTCTTCTAGGTCTTTGTTAAATATTTCTTGCATCTTCTCAATCTTTGCCTCCATTCTTTTTCCAAGGTCCTGGATCATCTTCACTATCATTATTCTGAATTCTTTTTTGTGTAAGGTTGCCTATCTCCACTTCATTTAGTTGTTTTCTTTGGTTTCATCTTGTTCCTTCATCTGCTACATAGCCCTCTGCCTTTTCATCTTGTCTCTCTATCTGTGAATGTGGTTTTTGTTCCACAGGCTGCAGGATTGTAGTTCTTCTTGCTTCTGCTGTCTGCCCTCTGGTGGATGAGGCTATCTAAGAGGCTTGTGCAAGTTTCCTGATGGGAGGGACTGGTGGTGGGTAGAGCTGCCTGTTGCTATGGTTGGCAGAGCTCAGTCATGCTTTAATCCACTTGTCTGCTGATGAGTGTGGCTGGGTTCCCTCCCTGTTGGTTGCTTGGCCTGAGGCGACCCAACACTGAAGCCTACCTGGCTCTTTGGTGGGGCTAATGGCAGACTCTGGGAGGTCTCATGCCAAGGAGTACTTCCCAGAACTTCTGCTGCCAGCGTCCTTGTCCTCATGGTGAGCCACAGCCACCCCCCACCTCTGCAGGAGACCCTCCAACACTGGCAGGTAGGTCTGGTGCAGTCTCCTGTGGGGTCACTGCTCCTTCCCCTGGGTCCTGATGCACACAATACTTCATGTGTGCCCTCCAAGAGTGGAGTCTCTGTTTCCCCCAGTCCTGTCAAAGTCCTGCAATCAAATCCCACTAGACTTCAAAGGCTGATTCTCTGGGAATTCATCTTCCCATTGTCAGATCCCCAGGTTGGGAAGACTGACGTGGGGCTCAGAACCTTCACTCCAGTAGGTGGACGTCTCTGGTATAACCGTTCTCCATTTTCTGAGTCACCCACCCGGCAGTTATGGGATTTGATTTTATTGTGATTGCGTCCCTCCTCCTGTCTCATTCTGGCTTCTCCTTCATCTTTGGATGTGGGGTATCTTTTTTGGTGAGTTGCAGTGTCTTCCTGTCTATGATTGTTCAGTGGTTAGCTGTGATTCCAGGGCTCTTGCAAGAGGTAATGAGCACACATCCTTCTATTCTGCCATCTTGAACCAATCTCTGCCATATTGTTTTATGTTATATAATATACTTAACAACCTCCACTTTTTGGTTATTTCCAATTTGGTCCCCACTATGAGCAACATTACAAGATAATAACCTCTTTTCTTTTCCTTGCATTTCCCCCAGCACCTGGTTTGAAATAGTATTAATTACTCCTAATAATAACCATAAAGTAATTAGTAAGCTTTTTATACTTTTCATATATTTTTAAAATTTTCCTTATAATTTGATAGTAATGGTATATCAAAATTTTCAGACTATGGAGCGACTGCACACTACTACACATTCTCTTATATAACTAACATTTGGTATTAGTTCTACATGTAAATATATATTTAGTATTCATCACTGGCACTTTGTCAATTTCCATTCATTGTTTATTGTTGCCCGAAGTGCATTCTCCAGTACATACCTCAGGATAAAATATATTCCCTGAATTATTGCATATTCATAGCAGTTTGGGTGCAACTTTTATATCAGAGACTCATTTTGGCTGCAAGAAAATGATTGGCTCACACTTTCTTTTATTGATTATCTTTAACATGCTTCTCCATTGTTTTCTGGCATAAAGTATTACTATCAAGCAGTTTGATGACATCAGAATTTCTTTTCTTGATAAATGTATTGGTCTTTTTTCTTAGTTTTTATTTTCTTTTACTTTATAGTCCAGTAATTTTACTACAATATGGCTTGCTGCTCTACGCATGTTTAAATGACAAAATCCTATGCCAAATTTCAACAGATATATGGTAAGCTCTTTCAGTGTATTGTATTATCTTATTTTTAATTTCAAAATCATTTTCTTGAGTTACAGCTTTTAATGTTTGCTCTTTTCAATTGTTTTGGTTTTCTTATTCAGGGATTCCTAACTATATACATGCCGGACATTCTTTTCCTATCCTCATCTTTCACTTTTTCTTGAATTCTTTTCTCTTCCTGCATTTCTTTCTCTTTTTGCTTATTCTTTATCTTCTGGTATTAATGGTTTTATTCACTTATTCTCCTGTTTGTTCAAGTTTAGTCTTCAATTCTGAAATAATTTTTCTTCGTTTTCTTTGATTACAAATTCTTTACTGACTTCCATTATTTCATTTTTCATTCATTTTATTCTATTGATGCTGCTCTTTAATATAGTAATTTCTAGCTTGTTTTGAAATGCTAGGTTATCATGTTATATTTTGAATTCATATTGTGGGCATGTCTTTCTAGCTTCAGTTTTCTGCAGGGACATTGTTATACTTGTTATTATCTTTTTTAATAACTATTTTACACTGAGTCAAATTCATTTTTCCTTACCTTATAGGAGGGTTAGATGGACCATTATAGCTTTTCAAGTATAACTTATCTAGAACTGTGCCTTGTAGTTTTAATGAAATATTAAAAGATACAGTCCCTTACTTTCTGACAATCTCTTGACTCTGTTCCCCTCCTCCACTTTAAAAAAAAAAAATTTAAACATTTTTTAAAAATTTATCTATTTATTTTTGGCTGTGTTGGGTCTTCATTGGTGTGCATGGGCTTTCTCTAGTTGTGGCTACTGAGGGCTAATCTTCATTGTGGTGTGTAGGTTTCTCATTGTGGTGGCTTCTCTTGTTGTAGAGCATGGGCTCTAAGCACATGGGCTTCAGTAGTTGTTGCATGTGGGCTCAGTAGTTGTGGCTCACGGGCTTAGTTGCTCCACGGCATGTGGAATATTCATGGACCAGGACTCAAACCTGTGTCCACTGCATTGGCAGGGAGATTCTTAACCACTGTGCCACCAGGGAAGTCTCTTCTCCTCCACTTTTATATAAACCTTTTCTTTCTGGTCTGACTATCACTGTTCTGCCTAATTTAGATGATCTTTCTGTCAGTTTCTCAAAGATTTGTGTTTAGTTATGAAAGTCAGTAGTACTGCTCTGCCCTTTTCAGACTTTACTATATCCCTTTTACTCACCCTCAGACTGCTGTGTATAAAAACTATTTCCCATTTCAGAAGCTGTTCTCAAATTGGCCAATGGTATTTTCCAGTAAGAACCTGTTTGATTATTTTGAAATACTCCTGTGTTTTGCTTCTTTATCTTTGCCTAGTGACAGATTGCACAATGTCATGTTTTGTCCTTACCTCTTCTCATCTGTGGTTTAAGAATACCTCGTCTCAAAACAGAAATATAGATCAATGGAACAGGACAGAAAGCCCAGAGATAAACCCACGCACATTTCATCACCATATTTTTGATAAAGGAGGCAAGAATATACAATAGAGAAAAGACAGCCCTTCGCTAAGAGGTACTGGGAAAACTGGACAGCTACATATAAAAGAATGAGATTAGAATACTCCCTAACACCATACACAAAAATAAACTCAAAATGGATTAAAGACCTAAAGGTAAGGCCAGACACTATCGAACTCTTAGAGGAAAACATAGGCAGAACACTCTATAACATAAATCACAGCAAGATCCTTTCTGACCCACCCCCTAGAGAAATGGAAATAAAAACAAAAATAAACAAATGGGACCTAATGAAACTTAAAAGCTTTTGCACAGCAAAGGAAACCATAAACAAGACAAAAAGACAGACAACCCTCAGAATGGGAGACAATATTTGCAAATGAAGCAACTGACAAAGGATTAATCTCCCAAATTTACAAGCAGAACATGCAGCTCAATATCAAAAAAATAAACAAACCAATCTAAAAATGGGCAGAAGACCAAATAGACATTTCTCCAGAGAAGATATATAGATTGCCAACAAACACATGAAAGGATGCTCAATATCACTAATCATTAGAGAAATGCAAATCAAAACTACAGTGAAGTATTATCTCACACCAGTTAGAATGGCCGTCATCAAAAAATCTACAAATAATAAATGCTGGAGAGTGTGGAGAAAAGGGAACCCTATTGCACTGTTGGTGGGAATATAAATTGATACAGCTACTATGGAGAACATTATGTAGGTTCCTAAAAAATAAACAATAGAACTACCACATGACCCAGCAATCTCACTACTGGGCATATACCTTGAGAAAACCATAATTCAAAAAGAGACATGCACCACAATGTTCACTGCAGCTCTATTTACAATAGCCAGGACATGGAAGCAACCTAAGTGTCCATCAACAGAAGAATGGATAAAGAAGATGTGGCATATATATACCATGGGGTATTACTAAGCCATAAAAAGAAATGAAATTGAGTTATTTGTAGAGAGGTGGATGGACCTAGAGACTGTCATACAGAGTGAAGTAAGTCAGAAAAAGAAAAATAAATACCATACGCTAACACACATATATGGAATCGAAAGAAAAAAAAGGTGCTGAAGAACATAGGGGCAGCACAGGAATAAAGATGCAGATGTAGAGAATGGACTTGAGGACATGGGGAGGAGGAAGGGTAAGGTGGGATGAAGTGAGAGAGTGGAATGGGCTTATTTATACTAACAAATGTCAAATAGATGGCTTGTGGGAAGCAGCCACATAGCACAGGGAGATCAGCTCGGTGCTTTGTGACTACCTAGAGGGGTAGGATAGGGAGGATGGGAGGGAGACGCAAGAGGGAGGAGATATGGAGATATATATGTATAGCCGATTCACTTTGTTATGAAGCAGAAACTAACACACCTTTGTAAAGCAATTATACTCCAATAAAGATGTTAAAAAAAAAATACTGCCTCTGGAAAAAAAAGAAAAAAAAATACCTTGTCTCCTAGTTGGATTACATATAGTGTCACATGTTTTCTAAAGTGACATTCTAGCTACTTGTCTGCATGTGTAAAGAGATTTTGGGGATTTCCCTGGTTGCCCAGTGGTTAAGAATCTGCCTGCCAATGCAGAGGACACGATTTTGATCCCTGGTCAAGGAAGATCCCACATACCATGGAGCAATTAAGCCTGTGTGCCACAACTACTGAGGCTGTGCTCTAGATTCCCCAAGCCACAACTACTGAAGCCCACACACCCAAGTGCCCATGCGCCACAACTACTGAGCCCGCGCTCCAAAAGCCAGTGCTCCACAACAAGAGAGTCCACCACAGTGAGAAGCTCGCACACCGCAACAAAGAGTGGCTCCTGCTTGCTGCAACTAGAGAAAGCCCATGTGCAGCAACGAAGATCCAATGAAGCCAAAAAAAGAAAAATGAGATTCAGGAAGATTCAAAAAGTATATACCACTTCTACCATTTCCCTCAAATCCTTATCTAACTTTATAAAGCTATCTTTTAATGGCTTATTTATAACGACAAACAATATTTGCAATTGTGAGCTTTTATACTCCCATTTCCCCAGAAATTATTGCTAAATCTGTATCACTTTCTTTTGCCTCTTTAAAAAATAAGAAACTTCTATCAGGTGACCCTTATAGAACCAGGTTCCAAGGTTACAACTCTTGTTTCTAAATGTGTTTTTAAATTACTATTTCCAACTATTTAGTCCTGTGTCTTGGACTGAAATCCTCGGAAGGTCACCATGTCATCATCTCACATACTTACCATTTTGGTTTTTTTACTTTTTTTCTTTGTTTTTGACTCCTACAGATTTTTTCCCAGATATATACTGAAGTTGCTTTAAAATAAACATTTTATCCTAAATTGTTTTCTATTTGTAATCAGTGGGGCTCTCAGCTCAGTCTCTCATGTTGCTGGAACCAGAGGACGAACTTATCTCTTTAACATATACAAAGTGTGTATTTAAATAAAATGAAATGCACTAAGTGAGCATTTACATTGTTTTCAATTAAGGCTACAACTTACAGTGTTTTAACAACATCCTTGAATACTTCTATGAGTATTTTCATAAAATATATTTTTTCATTCTTAAATGTTGAATTGTTCTGTGCATACTTCAAATTCTGGCATAAATTTCCAAATTGCTTTTCAAAGAGGCTATAAGATCTAAATTCTTTCAGACTCAGACTAGCACTGCTACTCTTTTCTGAGAATTGGAAAGCCCAAGGAGTATATAGTGCTCCCTGTTGCAGAATGAAAGTGGGTCAAAGGTCAACTCATGAACAGGTCCCAGATTTTCCTCAAAAATCAGTTTGAGGATTGCTCCATTCAAGCATAGACCAACAACCTGTCACTTGAAAAATATGAAATCACAAGCCATGGCTACACTAATTTTAACTTGAAAAAATATTCCATTAATATTAACTATTTTCAACTTTAACATTCCAGTATTCTCTGTTTTGTATGTAATTTTTCTCCATGTTTAGAACTCTGTTTTTCGTTTGCAATTTAGGAACTAAGTCGTATTTCCTTCAAAATAAAGGCAGTAAAGATAAAGCAACATATAAAGAAAAGGTAGAGGGCTAAGAGAATTAAATCTTAAGATGAAGAAAACTTACAAATAAGTAGCAGAATAAAACATCTTAGAGAGAAAAATAATATAAGGTAGCAAAAACAGTATTCAAGATATAGGATAAAAACAATATATTCAAAAACACAAAAACAGAGAGGAGAAAAGAATTACAAGAGAAGTTAATAAAAGCAAGTAAATTAAAAACAAATTTAGAGCAGAAGCAAGAACTACAGTCTTGCAGCATGTGGAACAAAAACCCCATTCGCAGAAAGATAGACAAGATGAAAAGGCAGAGGGCTATGTACCAGATGAAGGAACAAGATAAAACCCCAGAAAAACAATTAAATGAAGTGCAGATAGGCAACCTTCCAGAAAAAGAATTCAGAATAATGATAGTAAAGATGATCCAGGATCTCTGAAAAAGAATGGAGACAAAGATCGAGAAGATGTAAGAAATGTTTAATAAAGATCTAGATGAATTACAGAACAAAGAGAGATGAACAATACAATAACTGAAATTAAAAATGCACTAGAAGGAATCAATAGCAGAATAACTGAGGCAGAAGAACGGATAAGTGATCTGGAAGACAGAATGGTGGAATTCACTACTGTGGAACAGAAAAAAGAAAAAAGAATGAAAAGAAATGAAGACAGCCTAAGAGACCTCTGGGACAACATTAAACGCAACAACATTCGCATTACAGCGGTCCCAGAAGGAGAAGAGAGAGAAAAAGGACCCGAGAAAATATTTGAAGAGATTATAGATGAAAACTTCCCTAACACGGGAAAGGAAATAGCCACCCAAGTCCAGGAAGTGCAGAGAGTCCCAGGCAGGTTAAACCCAAGGAGAAACACACCGAGACACATAGTAATCAAATTGACAAAAGTTAAAGACAAAGAAAAATTACTAAAAGCAACAAGGGAAAAACGACAAACAACATACAAGGGAACTCCCATAAGGCTAAGAGCTGATTTCTCAGCAGAAACTCTACAAGCCAGAAGGGAGTGGTATAACATATTTAAAGTGATGAAAGGGAAGAACCAAGATTACCCTACCCAGCAAGGATCTCATTCAGATTCAATGGAGAAATCAAAAGCTAAACAAACAAGCAAAAGCTAAGAGAATTCAGCACCACCAAACCAGCTCTACAACAAATGCTAAAGAAACTTCTCTAAGTGGGGAACACAAGAGAAGAAAAGGACCTACAAAAACAATTAAGAAAATGGTAATAGGAACATACATATCGATAATTACCTTAAACGTGAATGGATTAAATGCTCCAACCAAAAGACATAGGCTTGCTGAATGCATACAAAAACAAGACACATATATATGCTGTCTACCACATATATATGGGTCTCTCTGAAGAGACCCACTTCAGATCTAGGGACACATTCAGACTGAAAGTGAGGGCATGGAAAAAGATATTCCATGCAAATGTAAATCAAAAGAAAGCTGGAGCAGCAATACTCATATCAGATAAAATAGACTTTAAAATAAAGAATGTTACAAGAGACAAGGAAGGACACTATGTAATGATCAAGGGATCAATCCAAGAAGAAGCTATAACAATTATAAATATATATGCACCCAACCTAGGAGTACCTCAATACATAAGGCAATTGCTAACAGCTCTAAAAGAGAAAATCGACAGCAACACAATAATAGTGGGGGACTTTAACACCTCACTTACAACAATGAGCAGATCATCCAAACAGAAAATTAATAAGGAAACAGAAGTTTTAAATGACACAATAGACCAGATAGATTTAATTCATACTTATGGGACATTCCATCCAAAAACAGCAGATTACACTTTCTTCTCAAGTGCGTATGGACCATTTTCCAGGATAGATCACATCCTGGGTCACAAATCAAGCCTCAGTAAATTTAAGAAAATTGAAATCATATCAAGCATCTTTTCTGACCACAACACTATGAGAGTAGAAATCAATTACAGAGAAAAAAAGTGTAAAACCCACAAACACATGGAGGCTAAACAATATGTTACTAAATAACTAAGAGATCACTGAAGAAATCAAAGAGGAAGTCAAAAAATACCTAGAGACAAATGACAATGAAAACACAATGATCCAAATCCTATGGGATGCAGCAAAAGCAGTTCTAAGAGTGAAGTTTATAGCTATATAAGCCTACCTCAAGAAACAAGAAAAATCTCAAATAAACAATCTAACATTACACCTAAAGGAACGAGACAAAGAAGAACAAACAAAACCCAAAGTTAGTAGAAGGAAAGAAATCATAAATATCAGAGCAGAAATGAATGAAATAGAAACAAAGAAAACAATAGCAAAGATCAATAAATCTAAAAGCTATTCTTTGAGAAGATAAACAAAATTGATAAACCATTAGCCAGACTCATCAAGAAAAAGAGGGAGGGGACTCAAATCAATAAAATTAGGAATGAAAAAGGAGACGTTGTACACACACTGCAGAAATACAAAGCATCATAAGAGACTGCTACAAGCAACTCTATGCCAATAAAATGGACAACCTGGAAGAAATGGACAAATACTTCCAAAGATATAACCTTCCAAGACTGAACCAGGAAGAAATAGAAAATAGAACAGACCAATCACAAGCAATGAAATTGAAACTGTGATTAAAAATCTTCCAACAAACAAAAGTCCAGGACCAGATGGCTTCACAGGTGAATTGTATCAAACATTTAGAGAAGAGCTAACAACCATCCTTTTCAAACTTGTCCAAAATATTGCCAAGGAAGGAAAACTCCCAAACTTGTTCTATGAGGCCACCATCACCCTGATGCCAAAACCAGACAAAGATACTATAAAAAAAGAAAATTACAGACCAATATCGCTGATAAATATAGATGCAAAAATCCTCAACAAAATACTAGCAAACAGAATCCAACAACACATTCAAAGGATCATCTACCATGATCAAGTGGGATTTATCCCAGAGATGCAGGGATTCATCAATAGAGGCAAATCAATGTGATATACCATATTAACAAATTGAAGAAGAAAAACCATACGATCATCTCAATAGACGCAGAAAAAGCTTTTGACAAAATTCAACACCCATTTATGATAAAAACTCTCCACAAAGTGGGCATAGTAGGAACCTACTTAAACATAATAAAGGCCATATATGACAAGCCCACAGAAAACATCATTTTCAATGGTGAAAAACTGAAAGCATTTCCTTTAAGATCAGTAACCAGACAAGGATGTCCACTCTCACCACTATTATTCAACATTTTTGGAAGTCCTAGCCATGGCAATCAGAGAAGAAAAAGAAATAAAAGGAATACAAATTGTAAAAGAAAAAGTAAAACTGTCACTGTTTGCATATGACATGATACTGTACCTAGAGAATCCTAAACATGCCACCAGAAAACTACTAAAGCTAATCAATAAATTTGGTGAAGTTGCAGAATACAAAATTAATGCACAGAAATCTCTTGCATTCCTATACACTAATGATGAATAATCTGAAAGAGAAATTATGGAAACACTCGCATTTACCACTGCAACAAAAAGAATAAAATACCTAGGAATAAACCTACCTAGGGAGACAAAAGACCTGTATGCAGAAAACTATAAGACACTGGTGAAAGAAATTAAAGATGATACCAACAGATGGAGAGAGATACCATGTTCTTGGATTGGAAGAATCAATATTTTGAAAATGACTCTACTACCCAAAGCAGTCTACAGATTCAATGCAATCCCTATCAAATTACCAATGGCACTTTTTACAGAACTAGAACAAAAAATCTTAAAATTTGTATGGAGACACAAAAGACCCCAAATAGCCAAAGCAGTCTTGAGGGAAAAAAAGGAGCTGGAGTAATCAGACTCCCTGACTTCAGACTATACTACAAAGCTACAGTAATCCAGACAATATGGCAGTGGCACAGAAACAGAAATATAGATCAGTGGAACAGGATAGAAAGCCCAGAGATAAACCATCACACTTATGGTCCACTAATCTATGACAAAGAAGGCAAGGATATACAATGGAGAAAAGACAGTCTCTTCAATAAGTGGTGCTGGGAAAACTGCACAGCTACATGTAAAAGAATGAGATTAGAACACTCTCTAACACCATATATGAAAATAAGCTCAAAATGGATTAGAGACCTAAATGTAAGACTAGGCACTATAAAACTCTTTAGAGGAAAACATAGAAGAACACTCTGTGTCATAAATCACAGCAAGATCTGTTTTGATCCACCTCCTAGAGTAATGGAAATTAAAACAAAAATAAACAAATGGGACCTAATGAAACTTAAAAGCTTTTGTACAGCAAAAGAACCTGTAAACAAGACAAAAAGACAACCCTCAGAATGGGTGAAAATATTTGCAAATGAATCAACGGACAAAGTATTAATCTCCAAAATGTAAAAACAGCTCATGCAGCTTAATATTTAAAAAAACAAACAACCCAAGCAGTAAATGGGCAGAAGACCTAAATAGACATATCTCCAAAGAAGATATATAGATTGCCAAGAGGCATATGAAAAGCTGCTCAATGTCACTAATTATTAGAGCAACGCAAATCAAAACTACAATGAGGTATCACCTCACACCAGTTAGAATGGGCATCATCAGAAAATCTACAAACAACAAATGCTGGAGAGGGTGTGGAGAAAAGGGAACTCTCTTGCACTGTTGGTGGGAAAGTAAATATATAGAGGCACTATGGAGAACGGTATGGAAGTTCCTTAAAGAACTAAAACTAAAATTACCATATGACCCAACAATCCCACTACTGGGCATATATGCAGAGAAAACCATAATTCAAAAAGAAATATGCACCCCAATGTTCATTGCAGCAGTATTTACAATAGCCAGGTCATGGAAGCAACCTAAATGCCCATCGACAGATGAATGGATAAAGAAGATGTTGTACATATATACAATGGAATATTACTCAGCCATAAAAAGGAATGAAATTGGGTCATTTGTAGAGATGTGGATGCATCTAAAGACTGTCATACAGCGTGAAGTAAGTCAGAAAGAGAAAAACAAATATCATATGTTAACACATATATGTTGAACCTAGAAAATGGTGCAGATCAATCAGTTTGCAGAGCAGAAATTGAGACACAGATGCAGAGCACAAACGTATGGACACCAAGGGGGGAAAGTGGCAGGGGATGGTGTTGGTAGTGTAAAGAATTGGGAGATTGGGGTTGACATGTATACACTGATGTTTGTAAAATGGATGACTACTAAGAAAATAAATAAATAATCATTAAAAAAAATAGCCCATTCTGACCTGCCATTTGCCAGTTGGGTGACCTTGGGCCAATTATTTGATCTCTTTGTTCCACAGTTTCATCATCTGTAAGGTGGGGATAATAATAATAACTGCCTCATAAGTTTCTCATGAAGAGTGAATGAGGTAATATATGTCAAGTTCTTAGAATATTACTTGATGTAAGTGCTCCCACAAGATCTAAAAATATATATAATAATATAAATAAATAAATAAATTTAAAAGAGAAAAAAAGGAAAATTACATGACAATAGGGCTTTAAGGTAATGAGAATAAAACAATGGAGAAAAAAACAAAATTAGAGAAGCAATTAAAGTAGAAATTTTAAGGTATTGTACAGCCTATATCATGGCAAAGATACATATAATATCTAATACTAGCAAAGTATTACTAGTTTCTGAGCAATAAAACAGAAGACAGGCTTAAGACATAAGCAAATAGAGCAAAGAAAGAAAAGAAAAAATTCTGACACCTCACTGAAGGCAAGCTTTCGGCAGCAGGGGATCTCACAGCAGAAATTGGAGACAGAAAGCCTTTAGGAGATCTTTTTAACTCTTGCCAGTCTACTGATACTGACTATGCTTTAAAACAGTCATGAAAGAAAATTATGTTCTTTCTAGAGAAAGAGGAACTCTCCTTCTCTGGCTTCAGCTAAAGGTAATAACATGGTAGAAGTCCCGTGATACTGTGATACTCATCCTCATCTCCCCTGCCCTCCACTCTGTTTTTTCAAATATAGTGAGTATAAATCTCAATCCACATGCTGAGGCAAGTGGGAAATTGTAACTTTATTGTTTATAACTCAACTGAATTTCTATTTTGTTCCCATTATGTCAGTTGACACAAGCTAATTTCCGTCAGTACGCTATGCCCTCTTCCCCTCTCATTTTTTTTTTGTTTTTGGCGGTACGCGGGCCTCTCACTGTTGCAGCCTCTCCCATTGCAGAACACAGGTTCCAGATGTGCAGGCTCAGCGGCCATGGCTCACGGGCCCAGCCGCTCCACGGCATGTGGGATCTTCCCAGACCGGGGCACGAACCCGTGTCCCCTGCACCGGCAGGCGGTCTCTCAACCACTGCACCACCAGGGAAGCCCCCCCTCTCATTTTTAGCACTAAGCTTTACAGGGCTGACCAAGTATGAAGGCATGGTGGAGTATGCAACATTCTTCTTATTCTTGGAGCTTTTTGTCTACATGGGTATGTATTGAACTATTCATTATCCTGTTGGGCAGGCAGGTTGACCCCTACAGTACTTTAGGCAGCCCTCTCTGCCGTCTCCTTGGTTTTTTTAGGACTGGTCTTCTCCACTAATTCCAAAGAATCTCTACTCGGGGAAGGACTTGGGGACAATTCTGATGCTTGTGTGCAGAAGAGACAATCCAGGATCTTACTAGAATGTACCCATAATGGAGTTCAAGCTCTCCTCTGGTGTCTCCTAGGTCTGCTCTCATTACCTTCATAGGACTGTCCAGGAATCAGGGTCCAGAACCCTCTGTTCTGGACACAGAGTCTCTCTCCTCCTCAGACCAAGGGAATATTTTGTTTTCCAAGAAAAGCACCACTCTCTTCAAATCCACACCACCTGTTTCCCTTAAATCTTAGGGATTTGGAATTTTCAATCTAAAAAGCATCTAGGAAACAATGAGCCCTGGCGAGCTATCAAATTCAAAGATAGGATAGAAAAATGGGAAATATTTGGAGAAAACATAGTAGATAATAAATTCATAAATATGCTTCTATCATGTAGTCCTTTTTCTATGTCTTATTCATCTCAAAAATTTTTGAACTAAATTCAAAAGGTTAGTTTTGCTTTTGCTTTTTTATTTTTAAGGTGTTTAGAAACATGTTTTTCCTTTAATTTACAATAATATTCTCTTTCATTAAAATATGAACAAGGTCATGAGAAAACCAAATTCAAAAAGAGAGGGCTTCTCTGGTGGCACAGTGGTTGAGAGTCTGGCTGCTGATGCAGGGGACACGGGTTCATGCCCCGGTCCAGGAAGATCCCACATGCCACAGAGTGGCTGGGCATGGCTGGGCCCATGAGCCATGGTTGCTGAGCCTGCACGTCTGGAGCCTGTGCTCTGCAACGGGAGAGGCCACAACAGTGAGAGGCCAGTGTACCACACACAAAAAAAGACATGTACCACAGTGTTCATTGCAGCACTATATACAATAGCCAGGACATGGAAGCAACCTAAGTGTCCATCATTGGATGAATGGATAAAGAAGATGTGGCACATATATATAATGGAATATTACTCAGCCATAAAAGGAAACGAAATTGAGTTATTTGTAGTGAGGTGGATGGACCTAAAGTCTGTCACACAGAGTGAAGTAAGCCAGAAAGAGAAAAACAATACCATATGCTAACACATATATATGGAATCTAAGAAAAAAAAAGGTCATGAAGAACCTAGGGGAAAGACGGGAATAAAGACACAGACCTACTAGAGAATGGACTTGAGGATATGGGGAGGGAGAAGGGTAAGCTGTGACAAAGTGAGAGAGTGGCATGGACATATATACACTACCAAACATAAAATAGATAGCTAGTGGGAAGCAGCCACATAGCACAGGGAGATCAGCTCGTCGCTTTGTGACCACCTAGAGGTGTGGGGTAGGGAGGGTGGGAGGGAAGGAGACACGAGAGGGAAGAGATATGGGAACATATGTATATATATAACTGATTCACTTTGCTATAAAGCAGAAACTAACATACCATTGTAAAGCAATTATGCTCCAATAAAGATGTTAAAAAAAAAGATGTGGCACATATTAAAATGGAATATTACTCAGCCATAAAAAGAAATGAAATTGAACTATTTGTAGTGAGGTGGGTGGACCTAGAGTCTGTCATACAGAGTGAAGTAAGTCAGAAAGGGAAAAACAAATGCTGTATGCTAACACATATATATGGAAAAAAAAAAAACCGGTTCTGAAGAACCTAGGGGCAGAACAGGAATAAGGACGCAGACAGAGAATGGACGTGAGGACACGGGGAGGGGGAAGGGTAAGCTGGGACGAAGTGAGAGAGTGGCATGGACATATATACACTACCTAATGTAAAACAGATAGCTAGTGGGAAGCAGCTGCATAGCACAGGGAGATCAGCTCAGTGGTTTGTGACCACCTAGGTGGGTGGGATAGGGGAGGGGATATGGGGATATATGTATAGGTATAGCTGATTCACTTTGTTATAAAGCAGAAACTAACACACCATTGTAAAGCAATTATACTGCAATAAAGATGTTAAAAAATAAATAAATAAAAATAAAATTTTAATTTTGAAATAAAAAAACATATGAACAAGGTCTGATCGACACAACACTTATTAACCCTCCTGGCTATATAAACAATGCCCCTAACCTTTGTGAGCTTCTGTGCTAAAATGTGGGGGTTGGCTCTTTAAGCTTAATTTTAAAAGAAAATATAAGCCTACAGTTTTGATGAAAATGCAGTTTTATTGTGTCACTTTGATAGTAAAATAATCTTAAATTTTAGAACTTTCTTTTAATCTTGAATTGAAACCAGCTTTAGAAAAATGGAGAAAGGAAGGGGAGGAGAATCTTCTTCCTTAGTATCAAATCTACAGATGTGGAATCAAAGCCTGTGTCTATAAGACAATTACATTGTTGAGTATATGCTTCTCTTGTTTCTCCCACATCTTACAGTAAAAAATCTAGAAGACCTCTGGAAGAGACCTAGGTGTTACTCACTGACAGCCAGTTAGAAGCGTTTATGTAAAAACTCAGAAGAGCTGAACAAGAGGGCTTGAAATATATCTTCTGATGTAGTTTCAGAGGGTGGTGGCAACTCTACTTAGAAACTAAAGGTATACAATTTGAAACCTTTGTCCCATACATCATTCTCAACATTTTTTTGCATTAACAATCCAGAACTCTGGTTCATGCAAATCTGATGATTCTAACTGAAACATTCAAAAAATCAATATAAAGAGACATAGTCTATGATATCCACTTTTGTTTGAGGAAAACTATACATAAAATACCCTAGTAGGAGCAATGTAAATATTCTATATTAATAGGTGATGCAAAAAAGAAAATGAGCATTTGGACTTTCCTACATCATCTTATTTCTACAAATATCTCCCATCTTCAAATTAAGGTTCACATACAAAACGACTGCTAATTGCTTCACTAAAATGACTTCATTAAATTTTTCCCATGCAATTCCTTTAACACAAAATCTATACACTAAATGAAGGATTCTAATTATATAGGATAAAGGGTGTGTCTATAATGTTTCATAGAGAATATAATCAAGTTAAGTAAACAAGGAAAAAAATCATAAAGACCGAAGAAACATCAGATTTTTTTTTAAAGAAGAGAGGATATGAAAGAAAAAAATAAGTAATGAAGCTAACAAAAAGCTACAGTGTGGGTCTTCTACTATATGCTTCCCAAAGTGGGTTAAAATACATCCATTCCAATCAAGAATAGCCAATTATGTAAATCTGTAGTCTTAACATAGAACGTTAACTGAGGCCGTGAGAAAGAAGGATCAGATGGAGAGACCCTTGGGACAGCTGGTGTAAATAAAAACTCCTGAGGCAGAAAGGATGCTTTCACTCAAGGGAAAACTCCAATCTTTTCCCTGAAACAGTTTTCTCTCTGTGCACTTAGAGTGCAATACAAATGTGCAACAATGAGTTGGGTCCATCAGGATATTCAACCTTCCAGAACAGTGTCCAGCTCCACAGTCAATAATTTAGTATGGTCCATTTCTTGGAGAAAAGAAGATTCTCCTTTTAGAGGGCCATTTTGTACCAATTACATTCATCTGTGAATTCAGAGCTCAAACTCAATTTATAGCTAGTAGGCCAGAGATCTCAGCCACTTTCTCATGGGCCTTACCAACCGCAGCAGGTGGTAGTAACACAAGGATGCTCTTTTGGACATCATCATGACGGTGGTAATGTATTTCACTGCTAATACGCACATCATCATCCTCTATGGAGTAGGAGGAAGAAAAGGAGTTGGGTGGTATTTGATCTTACATATAATTTTTTTCATGGACAGCTCTTATCCCGCAGTCCCCATTTTTTTCCCCCATTGCCTTCTCTCTGCCCTTTCCATCTTTATCTTTTACTACCTCTCCAGCGCCTCCTCATCTTGCTTCTCATGAACTAAAATAGACAGCCTAGTAGGTATTCTCCCCTACATTTCTCCCTGGTCATTGAAACTATTGAAGGGAGGACTTGCCTTATCAGACACAAAAATATTCTAGAAAGGTACTGCTAATAAAAGACTATGGTCTTGGAATAGACAGATGAGTTAGTGGAATAAAAAACAGTGAAGAGAAATAAATCCTAAAATAAACTGGCGTTTAATATGTAACTAAGGTGATATTTCAACAAGTGGGAAGAGGTAGTTCATTTCATAAATGGAGCTTGGCCATAAGTCACCCTTTCAAAGCATACAATGAAGCAAACCATTTATTTTTATATTTATTTTAAACTTTCATGGAAAACTACCAAAGGAAACCTTGAGTGCAGAAAGACTGTTTACTCAAGCAGAGGATAGAAACACAGAAGCATCAGAAGCTTATCCTCAAAGTAAAGGCACAGTTGAAAGATGAAACACTAAACATGTGGTTACTGGTGCCATGTAGAAACATTCTTGGTGAAGGTCAAACAACAGGATAGTCAAAATATATTTCACCTGGAGCTTCTTGTCATTTAACCTAAATGCAACTCTCCTTTTCCTGATTACTCCCCCATCGCAGGAGCAAACAAGTGGCTAAGAATTTGACTGACACCTCATTCTAGAAAGATTTTTCTACCTCCAGGAATCCTCTCTATTCAATGGCTCTAAACCAGATGTTCCAGAGAGCACCAGTCTCATCCCCCTACAGGTATGCATTGTGGCAATCCTGGCCACATGAGGTTTAAATACTGAAAATGAAAATCAGCAAATATTAAGCTGATGATTTTTACCTTTTCCTTTAAGGCATCTTTCACTGCAGTTTTCCATCCTGGAGGTCAAGCTATGAGAAATACTACCCCATAGCAGGAAAGGGTGAAATTTCACTTCTTAGGGAGATTTGGGGCTTAAAAACCAGGTTTTGTGGAAAGAGAAGCTTTGCCAAATTCCTTTGTCTCCTTCTTTAGTGTATCGAGAGCAATTCTGGAGGGCCCAGGTAGCGGCCTTCTGTAGTATAGAGACGATATCCCCAGTACCCTTGTTTAAGGCTTAGCTAGAGTCAAGAGGAAGAAGTGGGTAAAGGAAAATCCTATTCCTTCATCTCCTTCCTGAGGAAGACAAAGGGAAACCTAGGTGGGAGAAAGTAGCAATGGAACATGTGTTTCCTGACTGCCCCTCTAGGCTTTGTTCCCAAGGGTGGGAGGCACAGGAGGTAACACAGAAGTCAAGTTGCTTCTCTTAGGCTGCCAGACAGCCACCTGAGCTGGATCCCAAAAGGACAGGGCATAGAGGTAATATAACACAGAAGCCCTGGGCTTTACTCCTGAGCTGATCTCAGCTCCCAGGTGGCCCACACACTTAGCTGGGAGAGTGGGCTGCCAGGAACCTTATGGGACATGGCTAGGTGACCTTGCAAAGGCAGAGGAGGGTAGGGCAGGAGGGTGATGTTTCACAGCCCGTGAGAGCTATGGGAAGGCCAAATCACCAAGAAGAAGGTGGCCCAGGCTCCGTGGGGACATTCTAAGCCAAAAGAAGCCATGCACTTTCCAGCTACAGATATGAAGCCAGTAAGGAAAGAGTCCCCAGGGGGCCAAAGGACAGTGCCAAGGAGCTGGCTGCTACACGCCACTGCACAGGTGAGCCAGAGGCCAGGGCCATTTCCTCCCAATGACCCACAAAGCCAGATGCCATTGAAAGGAGAGAAACCTGGGGGAGGAAGAGACTTTCCAAAGACTGAGCATTTTTGTTTAAAAGTCTTTGTTCTACCTGAAAAGAGTAAGTAAATGATTGGGACAAAAGTCAAACTTTAAACCGCTTTAGGCCCCCAGTTAATTTTTGTTTTCCTGCTAAACAGCCAGTGAGGGCACAGGGAAATGCCAGCTAAAACACAAACAAAAGTAGTTGATTTTCACTGCAAAACCACGTGGCAGTGCAGGTTCAACCTCTGCCTGGGCAGCTCAGCTCCCTGGCCTGTTTCTGGATTTTCAGAGAAGCAGCTCCAGGGCTCACTAAGAACCACCTTCAGAGGTTTGAAGAAGAACCCAAAGAAGACAATGCTAACTGCCATCAGAATGTATATTCTTCTTAACCCACTCCCAGAGAAATTCAGGTACAGAAAAATATACTTCTAAACAATTTTATTATCAATAAGTGATGAGCTGCGCAGCATGAAAGAGCACGTGCATAAACCTCTTCTCGCCACCCCTCTATTTGCTGTTTCCAACCTCTTTCCACTTCTCTTTGGTTAGGCATTGAATCTTGGCTAAAGAAGATATTGATTATTTTTTTCCTTTTTTTTTCTCAAACCACAGTAACTCACACAGGAACCAAAGCCCTTAACTAGAGAGTAATTTATGGCACAGCTGCTAGTGTTTTAAACAAAATCATTTGGGGGCTGGGGGCTGGGAGCCAGGAGGTCAGAAGTTGATTTCTGAGTAATGTATGCGGGGGCCTCCTCCCCAGGCTGGCCTGCTGGGTTAGCACATTACCCCAAGGCCTGTGCCAAGGCTAGGGACAATGCTGCCTGGACCCTATTCGTCCCCTCCATGGACTCAGCAGAGCCCGCAGAGCGGTGAGGCTCTCCCCCTCCAAGGACACTTGCCCTGTGGAAGGGCTCATGTTTCAGTGGTGGAAGGGTTACTGAAATGTAAGAGGTTCTGTGACCTCAGTGAAGAGAGGCCATGTTGCTTGGATAAGTCATCCTTAGGCACATCATGTGAATCAAGTGAAGGCAACCGGGCTCCCCAACAAAAGCTCTAAGTGGCGCTTAGCGAGGCAAGGTCCAAGCAGCACAATACAGAAGGATGACTCATTAAAGACGTTGTGCTCACATGCTTGGCCTGTCCTCTCGGCTTACAGATCCCACACACGCCACTGAGTTCCCCTCCTAGGTTACCTTGTCAGCTGGGCAGGCTCTAGGCCGAGGTGTCGAACCCAGGTGTGAATGATTAAGAGCTGGCCTGCCACTGCAGACAGCGAGACCAAAACAACGCCAGCTGGGAACGGCTTCTGCGGTAGGACTTCCAGATCTACGTGCTGGGTGTCACTGGAGGCAAGGTAGAGCCCGGACTGGCAAAAACCCTGTTTCTCCTTTTCCTGTTACAGAAAAGGTTTCCGATGCTCTATAGAAAATGAGACAGCCAAGAGAATGCCGCCCCAGGAGACTGGCAGTGAGTGTCCGGAACATAGTGTCCGGGTGCTGGCTTGAGGGAGCGTGCTTTAGGTGGAGAGAGCTGCCGCTGTGTTGGAGAACCCATGTCCTAGTGATGGCCCTTCCTCCTCCTGCCTTGCCGGGTGTGTGGACCGGAGCAAGCTGTCCATGTCAGTATGCACGGGGTCAGCGGCTGGTGCTGCCTTGCAAAGAATCGTGCCCACCCCCTCCAGCATTCTGTGTGTCTGTGGGAAGCCTGGGGTCTGTGAGCTGAGGGAGCCTCTGCGGTCTACACATGGGCCTCCTTGGGGATACACTGCGCTGGGAGAATGAACAGGCTCGTGAAAACTTCTGTGGTGTGGTAAACTGTGGTCGACTTGGCAAGGCTTCTTTGCATATGAATCAACAACATAAGTGTCACTCCACTCAATTCAAAAAATACTTCCAGCAGAATTTCCCAAATGGTTTATAACAGTACATGCTCAATATTTTGCATTTCAAGAGTCAGCTGTCTCTTGGAAGACTATAAGGTATACCAATAACCATACAAAATCCCCCATATCATATATGCTTTTTATTATGGCTCTAACTATACAACATCTAATAACTTTTCTCCCAGATAAGAAAATGAATTTAATCCACTCATCTTCCATCTACTGTCTTTTCAGTTTCAATGGGGAAAGAAAAGCAAAAGTGGAAAACAAATTATTTTTGTTTTAAGAGAATTAATATAGTTAAGAAAGTATGCCCTTCTAGACCAGTCATGATAGGCCCCTGCCTGGCTTTAACAGCAGATACTGTATCAAACGTTAGAGCACGTTATAGCATTTTGCTGATGAACATGCCCCATTGAATTTCTAACCATTCATTTGTGAAACTGTACTTTTAAAAACTTGACAGGACTTGTTTGGTTACTGAATTATATCCTCTTCTGAATTTCTTCCTTCTGAAAGGTTTTTCTCCTTTCTTAGAGGGATATGATCCTTGCTTTGCACAGCTTTCTTAATAGTCAGATGTTCTCAATATACTTCACAGCTCCATCTATCCCCACTGGTTAATTTTCACATCTGAATGGTATATGGTAAAAGCCAATTTCGCAATCAGAAGGTGTTGCCTTAAATAACAATTTACTAGAGAAGGAAAGGGAATCTGATGTCAGAGCAGGTCTGACCGAGGCTCTGCATTTTAGTTGGAGGCTTTTACCCCCTTGGTCTTTCTTAAAAGGGTCAAATGAGATACAAACCCAAGGGCCACCGGTCCATCCTCATGAGACATGATTGTTTATGCCCAGCAGACAGAAAGGACTTCATGAAACAATGCTTGTTGCATCCCATTCCTTGTTGGTCTACACAGAAATTTAAATATAGAAACCATCTTCCAGGGCCAGGAAGGGAAACAGGGTTTTTTTTTTAATATAGAACTATCTGGCCAACATTTAGGGTATATGTCATTTTTATTGTCATATTCCGTATACCCACAAATCACAAAGTGTGTTCCATATTGAGATTTTGGCTGCTATTAAGACCACAACTTTGGAACAGAAATGCCTGCCTCCTTTCACTCCTTTCATAGAAGTAGGAGAGAGAAAGAATAGAGGCCTCAAATGGATCTATTTATATTGATCTTACTAATCATTACTACTGATCTTTAATATTGAGCTTCAATTATTTTTTCACCTATTTCTTACTATGGGAAATTCTTATTCCATAATCACTTAATTCTCCTTGCTTCTACCTCGGATATTAATTGCTTTTTTTTTTTTTTTTTCCTAAAAATCAGTAGTTTCCAAAGTTCATGACCCTTTAGTCACATTAACCTTCTAGGATTCTTAACTTGCGGTTTACCTGGATGGGGAAAAAAATTCTGTAGCGGTATCAGTGACTTTAACAGTATAAATTACAGATTTTTTATATCATGTAAAAACTGTACAGACAGAGAAACTATTTATGCTCATTGCTGTGTTCAAATCAGGTAATTTTTATAAAAACTCACCGGTAGGGCTTCCCTGGTGGTGCAGTGGTTGAGAGTCTGCCTGCCAATGTAGGGAACGCCAGTTCGTGCCCCGGTCCGGGAAGATCCCACATGCCGCGGAGCTGCTAGGCCCGTGAGCCATGGCCGCTGAGCCTGCGCGTCCGGAACCTGTGCTCCGCAACGGGAGAGGCCACAGCAGTGAGAGGCCCGCGTACCGCAAAAACAAACAAAAATAACTGCTGGGCTTCCCTTTGGCGCAGTGGTTAAGAGTCCGCCTGATGCAGGGGACACGAGTTTGTGCCCTGGTCCTGGAAAATCCCACATGCAGCGGAGCGGCTGGGCCCGTGAGCCATGGCCGCTGAGCCTGCGCGTCCGGAGCCTGTGCTCCGCAACGGGAGAGGCCACAGCAGTGAGAGGCCCGCGTACCACAAAAAAAACAAAACAAAACAAAACAAAAAACCTGCTGGGCTTCCCTGTGGCGCAGTGGTTGAGAGTCCGCCTGCCAATGCAGGGGACACGTGTTCGTGCCCTGGTCCTGGAAAATCCCACATGCAGCGGAGCGGCTGGGCCCGTGAGCCCTGGCCGCTGAGCCTGCGCGTTCGGAGCCTGTGCTCCACAACAGGAGAGGCCACAACAGTGAGAGGCCCGCGTACCGCAAAAAAAAAAAAATCCAACTCACTGGTAGCTATTGTTTTTAGTTTATTTATAAAAGGGCAAATTTATCACCATATTACAGATTTTTAAAACTTTTGGTAATTGCATGTCACAATAATCCTTAGCATTTTACTTTATGCATTTAATTTTTTTCTGAAAAGTAAAACAAATTGGCATTATTCTGAGAGAGAGTCCACAGAAATTGCCAGACTGCTGAAGGAGATGGTGGCACACAGACACACGAAAGCTAAGAAATCACATATTAAGCCTACATGATTGGTGGTGCAGCCCTGGTGATATATGAAGAAGGATTCGAAGGAGCTAGGGAAAGAGGGCCTCCTTAGTTATTAATGTTTGCCATGCGTGGGGGGAAAATACAGGGATGTGTGCTATGTATATGCTATTCCCAACTCCAACACCGATGGGCAATATTTACATATTTGTTGGGGTGGGGGGAAAATAATGAGCTACATTATGGTTCAATCATCTTAAAAAAATGCTAATTTCTTTTAAGTCCACTAACTACTGCCAAACATTCTATAAGCAAAATTCAGGCAGCTAATTCCATTGTAAGCATTTCTACAAAATGCTTCTTTATTTTGGGGCTAATCCAGGAACAACAATGTGAAACAATTTCTCATTTTCCAAAGAAATGTTTATCATTTTTTTAAAAAAAAATCTTATCTAAGGCCTTAAATTGAGACTGCCTTGTTTTTGCATAAACTGCTCCCAATCTTGTCACATATTTTTGTGGCCTTGTGCTGCCAGTGATAGAAGTCTCATAGTCATTTCAAATATAAAACCTTCTCATGAAGTTCATTTCAAAATCCTTGTAGTGGGGAAGTCACCTATTAAATCACCCCCTCAGCAGATAGGGTGTCGGCCATGTGGTCTGAAATGGAGTACTTAGCAAGGAGTAGCTGAGAAGGCAGGTAATTGAAGTAATTAGTGGCACTTGCACATTTGAAAGCATTTTACTACATTTCCTGACCAAGCAGAGGCCCTCTTGCTGATTAAAAAAAAAAAGTTGGGCATTTGAAAATGTAATACATAGAAAAATGGAAAGGTACAGTTAGGGAGTGGTCGATACTAGAAGAACTGTCGGGAATTGGGACATGGGGCTTCCAGACACTTGAGGCCCAAAGAGAAATTACTTGTGAAATTTATAGCAGTCACTTTCTCCATCTTATTATATCCTTCACTATCCTTTTTTCTTCTTTAACATCTTTATTGGAGTATAATTGCTTTACGATGGTGTGTTAGTTTCTGCTTTATAATAAAGTGAATCAGCTATACATATACATATATCCCCATATCTCCTCCCTCTTGTGTCTCCCTCTCACCCTCCCTATCCCACCCCTCTAGGTGGTCACAAAGCACTGAGCTGATCTCCCTGTACTATGCGGCTGCCTCCCACTAGCCCACTAGCTATTTTACATTTGGTAGTGTATATATATCCATGCAACTCTCTCACTTCATCCCACCTTACCCTTCCCCCTCCCTGTGTCCTCAAGTCCATTCTCTACTTCTGTGTCTTTATTCCTGTTCTGCCCCTAGGTTCTTCAGAACCTTTTTTTTTTTTAGATTCCATATATATGTGTTAGCATACGGTATTTGTTTTTCTCTTTCTGACTTATTTCACTCTGTATGACAGACTCTAGGTAAATCCACCTCACTACAAATAACTCGATTTTGTTTCTTTTTATGGCTGAGTAATATTCCACTGTCCTTCACTATTATTTTCTACCTCCTATTCCTTTCCCTTCTCCTGTCTCCATTATTTTCTCCTCTAAATTTGCAAACCCTCTCTCTCTCTCTTCTATCTTCTCTACTTTTTGTTCTCTCCTCTCCCTCTCTTCCTACAAGAAAATCCCACTTTTGAAAAGGAAGTAGTCAAAAAATCTCTGAGGTTGTAGTGTTTGCATGACATATCATTTCCCATTCTTTTGCTTTCAAACAACCTATGTCTTTATATTTGAAGTGTGTCCCTTGTTAACACTATATATTTGGGTCATGCATGTGTGAACACAGGTATGTTTTAATCTATTCTAATAATCTCTTTTAATTGGAATGTTTGGACCACTTACAGCAAATGTAATTATTGATAAAGTTGAGATTAGCTCTACAATTTTGCTATCTGTTTTCAAATTTTCTAATCTGTTCTTTGGTCTTTTATTTTTCTCTTCCTTACTTTCTTCAAATTAAGCAAATATTTGTTTATTATTCATTATATTTCTTCAATTGGCTTTTTAGCTATATCTTTTGTATTATTTTTAATGATTACACTGGAGGTTAGAATATGCACACCGAACTGATTATAATTTACCTTCGATATTTTATGATATCACAAATGTTTTTACCACCTGTTCTACCTTTTAGTATTGTTGTCATATATATTACTTCTACAGGTTATAAACATCACAAAGCATTGTTATTTTGTTGTATATGCTTTTTTAACTGACTTTTATGTTCACCCACATATGTATCCTTTCTGATACTATACCTTTCTTGTTAATATAGTTTCAAAATACACAAAGCAAGGGCTTCCCTGGTGGCGCAGTGGTTGAGAATCCGCCTGCCGATGCAGGAGACATGGGTTCGTGCCCTGGTCCGGGAAGATCCCACATGCCGCGGAGCAACTAAGCCCGTGAGCCATGGCCGCTGAGCCTGTGCGTCCGGAGCCTGTGCTCCGCAACCAGAGAGGCCGCAGCGGTGAGAGGCCCGCATACCGCAAAAAAAAAAAAAAAATACACAAAGCAAAACCTGATAGACTGCCAAGATAAACAGACAAATCCACAAATGAAATTAGATATTTCAATACCCTCCTTCTCAGTAAATAATACAAGTAGACAGAAAATCAGTAAGAATATAAAAGATTCAACACTATCAATCTGATGAACACTTATAGAACACTCCATTCAATATGAGCAAATATACAGTCTTTTCAAGTGTACACAACACATTTAACATTATATACATTATTTTGTGCCACAAAACAGCTCTAAATAAACTGAAAAGGATTCAAGATGTACATAATATGTACTTTAGAGAAGTGAATTAGAGATCAATAACAGAAAGCTACCCAGAATACCCAAATATGTACCAACTAAATAACACATTTCTAAATAACCCATGGGTCAAATGAAAAATTAAAAGGGAAGCTACAAAGTATTTTGAAAGGAAAAGAAGGGAGTATATTAAACACAAATAAAGTAGAGAAAATGACATAATACAGATCAGAACAGAAATCAATGAAATGGAAGAAAAATACTGTATCAATAAACTCAAAAGCTGATTCTTTAAGAAAAATCAATAAAATTGCTAACCCTCTAGACTACTAATCAAAAAAAATAATAAAAGATACAAACTGCTAGTATCAGGAATGAGAAAGTGACATCATTACAATTCTGCAAGATAATAAAAGAATAATAAGGGACAATTATAAAAAATACTTTATGCCAATAAATTTGACAACTATATGAAATTATCAAATTCCCTGAAAGATGCTAAATATCAAGGCACACTCAAAAAGAAATCAAGAATATTGATAGCTATATATCAGCTAAAGAAACTTTGTAGGAAGCTTCCCACAAAGAAAATTCCTGGCTTATATGGATTCATTAGTGAATTCTACCAAACACTTGAGGAATAAATAACATCAATTTTCAACTCTTCCAGAAAAGTGAAGTAAATAATTCCAAACTCATTCTATGAAGCCAGAATTACCTGATATTAAAACATGATAGACATTACAAGAAAACAAAACTAGAGATCGGTTCAAGATGGCAGAGTAGAAGGACATTTGCTCACTCCCTCTTGCAAGAGCCCTGGAATCATAACTAACTACTGAACAATTATCAACAGGAAGACACTGGAACCCACCAAAAAAGATACCCCACATACAAAGATGAAGGAGAAGCCACAGTGAGATGGTAGGAGGGGGGCAATAACAATAAAATCAAATCCCATAAATGCTGGGTGGGTGACTCACAAACTGGAGAACACTTATACCACAGAAGTCCACCTACTGGAGTGAAGGTTCTGAGCCCCAAGTCAGGCTTCCCAACCTGAAGGTCTGGCAATGGGAGGAGAAATTCCTAGAGAATCAGACTTTGAAGGCTAGCAGGATTTGATTGCAGGGCTTTGACAGGACTGAGGGAAACAGAGACTCCACTCTTGGAGGGCACACATGAAGTAGTGTGTGCATCAGGACCCAGGGGAAGGAGCAGTGACCCGATAGAAGACAGAACCAGAATTACCTGCCAGTGTTGGAGGGTCTCCTGCAGAGGCTGGGGGTGGCTGTGTCTCACCATGAGGACAAGGACACTGGCAGCAAAAGTTCTGGGAAGTACACCTTGGCATGAGCCTTTCCAGAGTCTGCCATTAGCCCCACCAAAGAGCCTGGGTAGGCTCCAGTGCTGGGTTTCCTCAGACCAAAAAACCAACAGGGAGGCAACCCAGCCCTACCCATCAGCAGACAAGATTAAAGTTTGACTGAGCTCTGCCAACCATAGCAACAGGCAGCTCTACCCACCACCAGTCCCTTCCATCAGGAAACGTGCACAAGCCTCTTAGATAGCCTCATCCACCAGAGGGCAGACAGCAGAAACAAGAAGAACTGCAATCCTGCAGTCTGTGGAACAAAAACCACATTCACAGATAGAGAGACAAGATGAAAAGGCAGAGGGCTATGTAGCAGATGAAGGAACAAGATAAAACCCCAGAAAAACAACTAAATGAAGTGGAGATAGGCAACCTTCCAGAAAAAGAATTCAGAATAATGATAGTGAAGATGATCCAGGACCTTGGAAAAAGAATGGAGGCAAAGATCAAGAAGATGCAAGAAATGTTTAACAAAGACCTAGAAGAATTAAAGAACAAACAAACAGAGAAGAACAATACAATAACTGAAATTAAAAATACACTAGAAGGAATCAATAGCAGAATAACTGAGTCAGAAGAACAGATAAGGGACATGGAAGACAGAATGGTGGAACTCACTGCTGGGGAACAGTATAAAGAGAAAAAAATGAAAAGAAATGAAGACAGCCTAAGAGACCTCTGGGACAATATTAAATGCAACAACATTCGCATTAAAGTGGTCCCAGAAGGAGAAGAGAGAGAGAAAGGACCAGAGAAAATATTTGAGGAGATTATAGTCAAAAACTTCCTTAACATGGGAAAGGAATTAGCTACCCAAGTCCAGTAAGTGCCGGGTGTCCCATACAGGATAAACCCAAGGAGAAACATGCTGAGACACACAGTAATCAAATTGGCAAAAATTAAAGACAAAGAAAAATTATTGAAAGCAGCAAAGGAAAAATGACAAATAACATAGAAGGGAACTCCCATAAGGTTAACAGCTGATTTCTCAGCAGAAACTCTACAAGCCAAAAGGGAGTGGCATAACACATTTAAAGTGATGAAAGGGAAGAACGTACAACCAAGATTACTCTACCCAGCAAGGATCTCATTCAGATTCAATGGAGAAATCAAAAGCTTTACAGACAAGCAAAAGTTAAGAGAATTCAGCACCACCACACCAGCTCTACAATAAATGCTAAAGGAACTTCTCTAAGTGGGAAGCACAAGAGAAGTAAAGGACCTACAAAAACAAACCCCGAACAATTAAGAAAACAGTCATGGGATCACACATATCAGTAATTTCCTTAAACATGAATGGATTAAATACTCCAACCAAAGAAAACAGGCTCACTGAATGGATAGTAAAACAAGACACATATATATGCTGTTTACAAGAGACCCACTTCAGACCTAGGGACACATACAAACTGAAAGTGAGGGAATGGAAAAAGATATTCCACGCAAATGGAAATCAAAAGAAAGCTGGAGCAGCAATTCTCATATAAGATAGACTTTAAAATAAAGAATGTTACAAGAGACAAGGAAGGACACTATGTAATGATCAAGGGATCAATCCAAGAATAAAATATAACAATTATAAATATATATTCACCCAACATAGGAGCACCTCAATACATAAGGCAAATGCTAACATCTATAAAAGCAGAAATAGACAGTAACACAATAATAATGGGGGACTTTAACACCTCACTTACACCGAAGGACAGATCATCCAAACAGAAAATTAATAAGGCAACACAAGCTTTAAATGACACAATAGGCCAGATAGATTTAACTGACATTTATAGGACATTTCATTCAAAAACAGCAGATTACACTTTCTTCTCAAGTGCACATGGAAGATTCTCCAGTATAGATCACATCTTGGGTCACAAATCAAGCCTCAGTAAATTTAAGAAAACTGAAATCATATCAAGCATCTTTGCTGACCACAGTGCTATGAGATTAGAAATCAATTACATGGAAAAAAAAACATAGAAAACACAAACACATGGAGGCTAAACAATCTGTTACTAAATAACCAAGAGGTCAGTGAAGAAATCAAAGAAAAAAATCAAAAAATACCTAGAGACAAATGACAATGAAAACATGACAATCAAAAACCTATGAAGGGGGCTTCCCTGGTGGCGCAGTGGTTGAGAATCCGCCTGCCGATGCAGGGGTCACGGGTTCGTGCCCTGGTCCGGGAAGATCCCACATGCCGCGGAGCACCTAAGCCCGTGAGCCATGGCCGCTGGGCCTGCGCGTCCGGAGCCTGTGCTCCGCAACGGGAGAGGCCACAGCAGTGAGAGGCCCGCATACAGCAAAAAAAAAAAAAAAAAAAAAAAAAAAAAAACCTATGAAGGGGCTTCCCTGGTGGCGCAGTGGTTGGGAGTTCGCCTGCCGATGCAGGGAACACGGGTTCGTGCCCCGGTCCGGGAGGATCCCACATGCCACGGAGTGGCTGGGCCGGTGAGCCATGGCCGCTGGGCCTGCGCGTCCGGAGCCTGTGCTCCGCAAGGGAGAGGCCACAACAGTGAGAGGCCCACGTCCCGCAAAAAAAAAAAAAAAACCTATGAAGGCAGCAAAAGCAGTTCTAAGAGGGAAGTTTATAGCATCAAGCATACCTCAAGAAACAAGAAACATCTCAAATAAACAATCTAACCTTACACCTACAGGAACTGGAGAAAGAAGAACAAACAAACCCAAAGTTAGTAGAAGGAAAGAAATCATAAATATCAGAGCAGAAATAAATGAAATAGAAACAAAGTAAACAAGAGCAAAGATCAATAAAACTAAAAGCTGGTTCTTTGAGAAGATAAACATAATTGATAAACCATTAGCCAGACTCATCAAGAAAAAGAGGGAGGGGACTCAAATCAATAAAATTAGAAATGAAAATGGAGACGTTACAACAGACACCACAGAAATACAAAGCATCCTAAGAAACTAATACAAGCAACTCTATGCCAATAAAATGGACAACCTGGAAGAAATGGACAAATTCTTCCAAAGGTATAACTTTCCAAGACTGAACCAGGAAGAAACAGAAAATATGAACAGATCAAACACAAGTAATGAAATTGAAACCGTGATTAAAAATCTTCAAACAAACAAAAGTCCAGGACCAGATGACTTCACAGGTGAATTCTATCAAACATTTAAAGAAGCTCTAACACCCATCCTTCTCCAACTCTTCCAAAAAATTGCAGAGGAAGGAACACTCCCAAACTCATTCTATGAGGCCAAAATTACCCTAATACCAAAACCAGACAAAGATACTATAAAAAAAGAAAATTACAGACCAATATCACTGATGAATAATAGATGCAAAAATCCTCAACAAAATCCTAGCAAACAGAATCTGACAACACATTAAAAAGATGACACACCATGATCAAGTGGGATTTATTCCAGGGATGCAAGGATTCATCAATATACGCAAATCAATCAATGTGATACACCATATTAACAAATTGAAGAAGAAAAAACATATGATCATCTCAATAGATGCAGAAAAAGCTTTTGACAAAATTCAACACCCATTTATGATAAAAACTCTCCACAAAGTGGGCATAGTAGGAACCTACTTAAACATAATAAAGGCCATATATGACAAGCCCACAGAAAACATAATTTTCAATGGTGAAAAACTGAAAGCATTTCCTTTAAGATCAGTAACCAGACAAGGATGTCCACTCTCACCACTATTATTCAACATTTTTGGAAGTCCTAGCCATGGCAATCAGAGAAGAAAAAGAAATAAAAGGAATACAAATTGTAAAAGAAAAAGTAAAACTGTCACTGTTTGCATATGACATGATACTGTACATAGAGAATCCTAAACATGCCACCAGAAAACTACTAAAGCTAATCAATAAATTTGGTGAAGTTGCAGAATACAAAATTAATGCACAGAAATCTCTTGCATTCCTATACACTAATGATGAATTATCTGAAAGAGAAATTAAGGAAACACTCCCATTTACCATTGCAACAAAAAGAATAAAATACTTAGGAATAAACCAACCTAGGGAGACAGAAGACCTGTATGCAGAAAACTATAAGACACTGGTGAAAGAAATTAAAGATGATACCAACAGATGGAGAGAGATACCATGTTCTTGGTTGGAAGAATCAATATTGTGAAAATGACTCTACTACCCAAAGCAGTCTACAGATTCAATGCAATCCCTATCAAATTACCAATGGCATATTTTTACAGAACTAGAACAAAAAATCTTAAAATTTGTATGGAGACACAAAAGACCCCGAATAGCCAATGCAGTCTTGAGGGAAAAAACGGAGCTGGAGGAATCAAACTCCCTGAATTCAGACTACACTACAAAGCTACAGTAATCCAGACAATATGGTAGTGGCATAGAAACAGAAATATAGATCAATGGAACAGGATAGAAAGCCCAGAGATAAACCCCTGCACCTATAGTCAACTGATCTATGACAAAGGAGGCAAGGATATACAATGGAGAAAAGACAGTCTCTTCAATAAGTGGTGCTGGGAAAACTGGACAGCTACATGGAAAAAATGAAACTAGAACACTCCCTAACACCATACATAAAAATAAACTAAAAATGGATTAGAGACCTAAATGTAAGACTGGGCACTATAAAACTCTTAGAGGAAAACATAGGAAGAACACTCTTTGACATAAATCACAGGAAGATCTTTTTTGATCCACCTCCTAGAGTAATGGAAATAAAATCAAAAATAAACAAATGGGACCTAATGAAACTTAAAAGCATTTGCAAAGCAAAGGAAACTACAAACAAGACGAAATGACAACCTTAAGAATGGGTGAAAATATTTGCAAATGAAGCAATAGACAAAGGATTAATCTCCCAAATTTATAATATTTATATATTATAAATATAATATGTAAAATGTAAATAATATATATTTATATTAAAACATATAAACAGCTCATAAAGCTCAATATTAAGAAAAACAAACAACCCAATCAATAAATGGGCAGAAGACCTACACAGACATTTCTCCAAAGAAGACATACAGATGGCCAAGAAGCACATGAAAAGCTGCTCAACATCACCAATTATTAGAGCAATGCAAATCAAAACTACAATGAGGTATCATCTCACACCAGTCAGAATGGGCATCATCAGAAAATCTACAAACAACAAATGCTGGAGAGGGTGTGGAGAAAAGGGAACCCTCTTGCACTGTTGGTGGGAATATAAACTGACACAGCCACTATGGAGAACAGTGTGGAGCTTCCTTAAAAACCTAAAAATAGAATTACCATATGACCCAGCAATCCCACTACTGGGGATATACCCAGAGAAAACCATAATTCAAAAAGACACATCACCCCAATGTTCATTGCAGCACTATTTAAGTAGCCAAGACATGGAAGCAACCTAAATGCCCATTGATAGACGAATGGATAAAGAAGATGTGATACATATATACAATGAAATATTACCCAGCCATATAAAGGAACGAAACAGGGTCATTTGTAGAGATGTGGATGATCTAGAGACTGTCCACAGGGTAAAGTAAGTCAGAAAGAGAAAAACAAATATCGTTTAATAACGCATATATGTGGAACCTAGAAAAATGGTACAGATGAACCGGTTTTCAGGGCAGAAATTGAGACACAGATGTAGAGAACAAACGTATGGACACCAAGGGGGGAAAGTGGCAGCGGGGAGCTGGTGGTGGTGTGATAAATTGGGAGATTGGGATTGACATATATACACTAATATGTATAAAATGGATAGCTAATAAGAACCTGCTATATAAAAAATTTAAAAATATATAAATTTTTATATATAAATAAGTATATATAAATTTTTATATATATAAAAAATAAAATTAAATTTAAAAATTAAAAAAAAAGAAAACAAAACTATAGACCAATATTCCTAATGAGCCTAGATGGAAAAGTTCTTAAGAAAATTTTCGCTAATTGAATCTAAAATTGAATCTAATTGAATATAAAAAGGATAATAATGACCAAGAAGGGGTGACTCCAGGAATGCAAAGGTAGTTAACATTCAAAAATCAATCAGTTAAACTTCCATTTATAAAATAAATAAGTCATGAAAAGGTAAGGTACAGCAGCGTGACTATTGTTAATAATACTGTATTGCATGTTTGAAAGTTGCTAAGACGGTATATCGTAAATGTCCTCATCACAAGGAAAAAAAAATTTTGTGACTTTGTATGGTGACACATGTTAACTAGATTTATTGTGGTGATCATTTTGCAATACATACAAGTATCAAATCATAGTTTTATACACCTGAAACTAATGTAATATGTCAATTATACCTCAATAAAATTTTTTAATCAATAAAAGTAGTTTATTGCTATGCTATAGAAAATCAGAGTCTGGCTATCTTTGGGAGTGAGGAGATGCCTGAGTGGAAGCACAGAGATGATTCTGGGAGAGGCTGATATACATCTTGACCCAGATGATGATTATGCAAATACATCAATAAAAGGAAAAAAATGGTTTCATTAAGACTATCAATAATAAAAATATTATTTTTAAATTATTGATAGTGGGTATTATTCACTGGTGAAGAACAGTAGCAAATATCTTCTGGCTGTTTTCAAAGACGGTAAATTCTTAAAAAAATTTGTATTTGATTTCATAAAAACTTAAACTTCTATATAGAAAAAAATACTCTGAACAATTGAAATGGCAAATGATACACTAGTTTTAAAAATTGCAACATATCTTTAATATATAATGATTTTCCTACAAATAAATACAAAGATGAACATAATAATAGAAAACGCAATCAACTATATCTAGACAATTCAGAAAATTAAAAAATACAGTCACTCAACCTATGAAAATTATGTTTATTAAAAAAAGGAAATCATCACAAAACATAACAAGGTGCCATTTTAGCTTATTAAAATGCTAAAGATTTTTTAAATATTTAAGAGTGATAGTATTTAAGAGTGAGAATATAAAATTCTCTTGAGACTCAGATATCCAAGGCATCTAGAACAGAACTAGTTTGGTCTTTGAGCTCCCAGGAATAACTGAATTTTTCTACTGTATCATTTATTACTGAAATATTTGAGACAGAACACTGGCTATTTTATAATGAAACTGGCAAAACTAATCAAATTCTCTGGTTGTGCATTGGTGAGAAAAGCTTGTAATAACTTTCTCATGACACATTCTCAATTGTAGAACTCATTTGGAACTTGATTACATTCAGACTGAAAGAACCAATTTATTTCTTCTATAACATTACCCCAATATGTGATGAAATGTGGCTACGAGAAATGGCTTATCTAACCCATAGATAAATGAAAACAACTTTTTCATGTGATGACTTGAAAGCTGTCTTAAATTTACAGTAGTATTTCAAAGAACAGTGGTTAGAAAAAGCTCTACACACACAATAACGCTTTATCTTCTTTCTCTAGATCAGTAGTTTTCAAAATGTGGTCCCTGGAGTAACAGCACTGTTAGAAATGTAAATTCTTGGGCTGCCCTCTACTACTAAATATGAAACTCTGGGGTTGGAGCACTGCAATCAGTTATTTAACAAACTCTCTAGATGATCCCAATGAATACAAAGTTTGAGAATGACTGTTCCAGGTGGTCTTTGATACAGATACTTAAAGATCTACTTAAGAGAATAGAATAACACAATAGCTAAAATCTATAGGAATTTTTTTCTTCCATGATGTATTTGTGGAAATTTTACAGCATATTTATCATTTCTTATGTCTGAAAGGTAAATATTCCACATTTATCAGATTTCTTGTCATGAATAAACAATATAGTGACATTTCAGAAGAAAAACCATATGACAATGTGTGTCTGTTTAACATGGAACATGGGGAAGACAGCAAAATCCTACTAAAAGAACCTTGGTCTTGTTTATCTTCCATTACACATTGTCATGTAATTTTTCTATGTACCCTATGAGTGTTCATTAAGTTGGACTCATGCTAACACCAAAGCCCTAAAATCTTGGCATCCACCAATGCTAACGTAATAAGAATGTTCTGCTATCATTACTATATGGCTCAAAAATTAGAGTTTAATATTACCTCATTTAGCATCTCAGAAATAAGAGGATAGAGGTAAAGAATTTGGGGGTACACATTGCCAAAGATAAAAGAAATCTGCAAATTACCAACTTAGCTCAGTTGAGTCTGCATTCTACAGCAAGGATGTTTTCTAGAAAAGAAAATCACAATATACGCTTTGGTAGAAGGGAGTGAAATTAGACAAGAGCCTCATGCCCATTTCTAACTAGACAGGAAAAATATTTCAACAGGGACAATTAATAAAGCCATTTTTGTTCCATAGTAATCTCTGGGATCTTCAGAAAAATTTTAATACATCCTCTCTCTAATCTTTAAAGCATAATGTTCCAGTTTTTTGTTGCAGTTATCTATTCTTATAAATCTGCAATTTTTACCAGACCTTGTGGGGATAGCTTGTCTCCGTTCTGCAGAGCATCAGCTGGCATGGCTTGAAACCTGGGGGCTGGAGTGAGTGAAGTCTCATTTACTCACATGTCTGATGAGTGATCTTAGTTGCTGGTTGAGGATTTTGCTGGGATTGTCAACCAAACACTTACCCATGTCTTCGTTATGTGGACTCTCCATTATTGGGCGAGTTCTTCTTAAGTACAGTGACCACAATTCTCATTGTGCCCAGTACAGTCTCAACATTCTACTTGATTTCACATTCTCCCCAAATAAAATTCTGAATAATAATTTATGTGGTCATTTTATTCATAAGTCAAGTATTTACAAAAACAACTTGCAGTTTTGTGAGATGTCTTCTGATGTCTCTGGACAAATCTTTGGAACAATTTCTAAGAGAATGGATCTGGATAATGTACTTTACATCCCAATGGATAGTCCCAATCTGGAATCAAGATGTGGTAATCATGTTTGCCATGGATTCATCATGTTACACTCTGTTAGCTGTCCTCCACTTAACAATCTGACTCCCTGGCAGTTATACCACTACATCTGTTGGTTACAACTGAGCAGTAAGTAGAATTTTCACTAAAAGCACTCAACATATTTTTCCAATGGTCTCCATTGGCATTTTAAATTCAGCTTTTGCGTGCTTTGTAAAATTAATTTGCTTGCTCAGGATTTCATACTTCCTTTATCACAGTATGTAAGGAAACTGCGGGAAGAAAGTCTTTGCCCAAGTTTCTGTTGATGGAGGAACTTTGCTTTCTATCCAGCCCAGTCGCCTTGCAAAAGAGCCCTAACCATACCACTTCCATTAAAACACTTTAACTGATTGCCTATTAAGTCATCCCCATAATCAAAGCATTTTTGTTGAGTTTTCTAACAGGTATTGACACATGGATTTTGATAATTGTTATCAGACTTGAAGCTCTCAGATCAATCATTAAAATTTTTCTTGGTCTAAAAATTAAGCCCCAAATAGTTTATAATTACTATAAAATGGAAAATCTGAAACTTTAAAACAAGTGGCCTAGTACATGCTGTTCTCAAACTGAAGCCAATGTCTTGATTTTCACCTGCGAGGAGCACATCACTGCACATATAGGAAGGCACTGGGTCCTCAGTGCTCTGGGCTAGACTATAAATAACGGGCTTATCATATGACAGAGAAAAGCAGAGCCTGATTTCCCTGTCCATCCTCAAACCCAAAAGATCAGAAGGTCAATTCTGATTCTTAAATTCTCTGAAGTCCAAAACCATCAATTATGAAAAGTCTTTCACTTAGAGATGACTTTTATTTTCATCAATCACCATAAACTTGGAAGCACTGAATATCCAAGTTCATAAGATATACAGTAAGTGCCCTACATACGAACTTTCAGGTTGAGAACTTTCAAAGATGGGAACGTATGTTTGCATGTCCAATAACATGTTACTTCACGTGTCTGGCGTACATTGTCATGTGCATGTATCCTCTACAAGTGGTTGTGCTTTTGTGTACTTTACTGTACAGTACTTTATAGAGTAGAGTAGTACAGTACCTTTATTTCAAGCCCAGGATGTGCGAAGCAAGCATAAAAGCAACGGAGATATAGCTGGTACTGCTAAGAAGCGCCAAGCAATAACGATGGAAGCAAAAGTAAAAATAATTGAAAGAGTGGAGTGAGGTGAAAAGATGCTAGACGTCGCTCGTTCTTATAACATGAATCGTTCAACCATTGGCATTATTCTAAAGAACAAGGACAAGTTCATGGAACACGTGAAGTCGGCTGTGCCAATGATGTCGACAATAATATTGAAGAAGCATGGAAAAGTGATGGAGGAGATAGAGAAACTTCTCGGTGTATGAATGAAGGATCAGCATCAGCATCAAGTCCTGCTCAGCTTAATGCTGATTCAAGAGAAAGCTAAAAGTCTTTATGAAGACTTGAAGAAGAAACACAGTGAAGAATCAGAAGGTGTGTCTTTTAGTGCCAGCCATGGCTGGTTTTATGCGTTCAAGGCTGAGCCAACCTTCACAATGTAAAAGTAAGTGGCGAGGCAGCGAGTGCATATATGGTAGCAACCCGGGGATTTCCTGAAATGCTTCAAGAAACTATTGATGAAAGCATGTATTTACCCGGGCAGGTTTTTAATGTGGATGAGATAGGACTGTACTGGAAGAGGATGCCAGACCAAAGTTACATCAGTAAAGAGAAAAATTATATGCCAGGCTATAAAGCAGCAAAGGATAGGCTAATTCTGTTGTCTGGTGGCAATGTTTCCGGCAGTATGAAGCTGAAGCCTCTCTTAGTTTATCATTCAGAGAAACCAAGAGCCCTTAAAAACATAGTCAAGGGCTCTCTTCTGGTTGTGTGGAAGAGTAACCCCAAAGCCTGGATTACACAGGCCATTTTCCAGGACTGGATTTTTTTTATAACTACAAATTTTATTTATTTATTTTAACATCTTTACTGGAGTATAACTGCTTTACAATGGTGTGTTAGTTTCTGCTTTATAACAAAGTGAATCACCTGTACATATACATATATCACAATATCTCCTCCCACTTGTGTCTCCCTCCCTCCCTCCCTATGCCATCCCTCTAGGTGGTCACAAAGCACAGAACTGATATCCCTGTGCTATGTGGCTACTTCTCCCAAGCTATCTATTTTACATGTGGTAGTACATATATGTCCATGCCACTCTCTCATTTCGTCCCAGCTTACCCTTCCCTCTCCCCATATCCTCAAGTCCATTCTCTATGTCTGCATCTTTATTCCTGTCCTGCCCCTAGGTTCATCAGAAGGTTTTTTTTTTACATTCCATATATATGTGTTAACATATGGTATTCGTTTTTCTCTTTCTGACTTACTTCACTCTGTGTGACAGAGTCTAGGTCCATCCAACTCACTACAAATAACTCAATTTAGTTTCGTTTTATGGCTGAATAATATTCCACTGTATATATGTGCCATGTCTTCTTTATCCATTCTTCTGTCGATGGACATTTAGGTTGCTTCCATGTCCTGGCTATTGTAAATAGAGCTGCAATGAACATTGTGGTACATGTCTCATTTTGAATTATGGTTTTCTCAGGGTATATGCCCAGTAGTGAGATTGCTGGGTCATATGGTAGTTCTATTTTTAGTTTTTTAAGGAACCTCCATAATGTTCTCCATAGTGGCTGTATTAATTTACATTCCCACCAACAGTGCAATAGGGTTCCATTTTCTCCACACTCTCTCCAGCATTTAGTTTGTAGATTTTTAAATCATGGCCATTCTGAATGGTGTGAGGTCATACCTCATACTTTTGATTTGCATTTCTCTAATGATTAGTAATGTTGAGCATCCTTTCATGTGTTTGTTGGCAATCTGTATATCTTCTTTGCAGAAGTCTATTTAGGTCTTCTGCCCATTTCTGGAGTGGGTTGTCTGTTTTTTTGATATTGAGCTGCATGAGCTGCTTGTAAATTTGGGAAATTAATCCTTTGTCAGTTGCTTCATTTGCAAATGTTGTCTCCCATTCTGAGGGTTGTCTTTTTGTTTTGTTTATGGCTTCCTTTGCTGCACAAAAGCTTTTACGTTTCATTAGGTCCCATTTGTTTATTTTTGTTTTTATTTCCATTCCTCTAGGACGTGGGTCAAAAAGGATCTTGCTGTGATTTACGTCATAGAGTGTTCTGCCTATGTTTTCCTCAAAGAGTTTGATAGTATCTGGACTTACATTTAGGTCTTTAATCCACTTTGAGTTTTTTTGTGTATCATGTTAGGGAGTGCTCTAATTTCATTCTTTTATATGTAGCTCTCCAGTTTTCCCAATACAAGATATTGAAGAAGCTGTGTTTTCTCCATTGTATATTCTTCCCTCCTTTATCAAAAATAAGGTGACCATATGTGTGTGGATTTATCTCTGGACTTTCTATCCTGTTCCATTGATTTATATTTCTATTTTTGTGCCAGTACAATACTCTCTTGATTAGTGTAGCTTTGTAGTATAGTCTGAAGTCCAGGAGCCTGATTCCTCCAGCTCTATTATTCTTTCTCAAAATTGCTTTGGTTTTTCAGGTGTTTTGTATTTCCATACAAATTGTGAAATATTTTATTCTAGCTCTGTGAAAAAAGCCATTGGTAATTTGATAGGGATTGCACTGAATCTGTAGATTGCTTTGGGTAGTAGAGTCATTTTCACAATGTTGATTCTTCCAATCGAAGAACATGGTACATCTCTCCATCTGTTGGTATCATCTTTAATTTCTTTCACCAGTGTCTTATAGTTTTCTGCATACAGGTCTTTTGTCTCCCTAGGTAGGTTTATTCCTAGGTATTTTATTCTTTATTTGCAGTGGTAAATGGGAGTGTTTCCTTAATTTTTCTTTCAGATTTCTCATAATTAGTGTAGAGGAATGCAGGAGATTTCTGTGTATTAATTTTGTATCCTGCTACTTTGCTAAATTCATTGATTAGCTCTAGTAGTTTTCTGGTAGCATCTTTATAATTCTCTATGTATAGTATCAATCATGTCATCTGAAAACAGTGACAGCTTTACTTTTCTTTTTTTGATTTGGATTCCTTTTATGTCATTTTCTTCTGATTGATGTGGCTAAAACTTCCAAAACTATGTTGAATAATAATGGTGAGAGTGGACATCCTTGTCTTGTTCCTGATCTTAGAGGAAATGGTTTCGGTTTTTCACCACTGAGAACAATGTTGCCTGTGGAATTGTCATATATGGCCTTTATTATGTTGAGGTAAGTTCCCTCTATGCCTACTTTCTCGAGGGTTCTTATCATAAATGGTGTTGAATTTTGTCAAAAGTTTTTTCTGCATCTATTGAGTTGATCATATGGTTTTTCTCCTTCAATTTGTTAATATAGTGTATCATATTGATTGATTTGCACATATTGAAGAATCCTTGCATCTCTGGGATAAACCCCACTTGATCATGGTGTATGATCCTTTTAATGTGCTGTTGGATTCTCTTTGCTAGTATTTTGTTGAGGATTTTTGCATCTATGTTCATCAGTGATATTGCCCTGTAGTTTTCTTTCTTTGTGACATCTCTGTCTGGTTTTGATATCAGGTTGATGGTGGCCTTGTAGAATGAATTTGGGAGTATTTCTCCCTCTGCTACATTTTGGAAGAGTTTGAGAAGGATAGGTGTTAGCTCTTCTCTAAATGTGTGATAGAATTCACCTGTGAAGCCATCTGGTCCTGGGCTTTTGTTTGTTGGAAGATTTTTCATCACAGTCTCAATTTCATGGCTTCTGATTGGTCTGTTTATATTTCCTATTTTGTCCTGGTTGAGTGATGGAAGGTTGTACTTTTCTAAGAATTTGTCCATTTCTTCCATGTTATCCATTTTATTGGCATATAGTTGTTTGTAGTAAACTCTCATGATCCTTTGTTTTCCTGCAGTGTCAGTAGTTCCTTCTACTTTTTCATTACTAATTTTATTGATTTGAGTCTTCTCCCTTTTTTTCTTGATAAGCCTGGCTAATGGTTTATCAATTTTGTTTATCTTCTCAAAGAACCAGCTTTTAGTTTTATTGATCTTTGCTATTGTTTCCTTCATTTGTTTTTCATTTATTTCTGATCTGATCTTTATTATTTATTTCCTTCTGCCAACTTTGGGGGTTTTTTTGTTCTTTTTTCCCTCATTGTTTAAGCTGTAAGGTTAGGTTGTTTATTTCAGATGTTTCTTGTTTCTTGAGGTGGAATTGTATTGCTATAAACTTCCCTCTTAGAACTGCTTTTGCTGCATCCCATAGGTTTTGGGTCGTCATGTTTTCATTGTCATTTGTTTCTAGGTTTTTTGATTTCCTCTTTGATTTCTTCAGTGGTCTCTTGGATATTTAGTAGTGTATTGTTTAGCCTCCATGTGTTTGCATTCTTTACATATTTTTTCCTGTAATTGGTATCTAGTCTCATAGTATTGTGGTCAGAAAAGATACTTGATACGTTTTCAATTTTCTTAAATTTACCAAGGCTTGATTTGTGACCCAAGATATGATCTATCCTGGAGAATGTTCCATGAGCACTTGAGAAGAAAGTGTATTCTGTTGTTTTGGGATGGAATATCTTATAAATACCAATTAATTCCATCTTGTTTAATGTATAATTTAAAGCTTGTGTTTCCTTATTTATTTTCATTTTGAATGATCTGTCCATTGGTGAAAGTGGGGTGTTAAAGTCCCCTACTGTGATAGTGTTACTGTTGATTTCCCCTTTTATGGCTCTTACCATTTGCGTTTTGTATTGAGGTGCTCCTATGTTGTTTGCATAAATATTTACTATTGTTATATATTCTTCTAGGATTTATCCCTTGATCATTATGTAGTGTCCTTCTTTGTCTCCTGTAATAGTCTTTATTTTAAAGTCTATTTTGTCTGATATGAGTATTGCTACTCCAGGTGTCTTTTGATTTCCATTGGCATGGAATATCTTTTTCCATGCCCTCACTTTCAGTCCGTATGTGTCCCCAGGTCTGAAATGGGTCTTTTGTAGACAGAATATATATGCATCTTGTTTTTGTATCCATTCAGCCAGTCTATGTGTTTTGGTGGGAGCATTTAATCCATTTACATTTAAGGTAGTTACTGATATGTATGTTCCTATTACCATTTTCTTAATTGTTTTCAGTATGTTATTGTAGGTCTTTTCCTTCCCTTGTGTTTCCTGCCTATAGAAGTTCCTTTGGCATTTGTTGTAAAGCTGGTTTGGTGGTACTGAATTCTCTTAGCTTTTGCTTGTCTGTAAAGGTTTTAATTTCTCCATCGAATCTGAATGAGATCCTTGCTGGGTAGAGTAATCTTGGTTGTAGGTTTTCCCCTTTCATCTTTTTAAATATGTTCTGCCACTCCATTCTGGCTTGCAGAGTTTCTGCTGAAAGATCAGCTGTTAAACTTATGGGGACTCCCTTGTATGTTATTTGTTGTTTTTCCCTTTCTGCTTTTAATATTTTTTCTTTGTATTTAATTTTTGAAAGTTTGATTAATATGTGTCTTGGTGTTTTGCTCCTTGGATTTATGCTGTATGGGACTCTCTGAGCTTTCTGGACTTGATTGACTATTTCCTTTACTATATTAGGGAAGTTTTCAACTATAATCTCTTCAAATATTTTTTCAGTCTGTTTCTTTTTCTCTTCTTCTGGGACACCTATAATTCAAATACTGTTGTGTTTAATGTTGTCCAAGAGGTCTCTGAGACTGTCCTCATTCTTTTCATTCTTTTTTCTTTATTCTGCTCTGTAGTAGTTATTTCCACTAATTTATCTTCCAGGTCACTTATCCGTTCTTTTGCCTCAGTTATTCTGCTATTGATTCCTTCTAGAGATTTTTAATTTCATTTATTCTGTTGTTCATAATTTTTTGTTCACTATTTAGTTCTAGGTCCTTGTTAAATGTTTCTTGTATTTTCTCCATTCTATTTCCAAGATTTTGGATCATTTTACTATCATTATTCTGAATTCTTTTTCAGATAGACTGCCTATTTCCTCTTCATTTGTTTGGTCTGGTGGGTTGTCACCTTGCTCCTTCATCTGCTGTGTGTTTCTCTGTCTTCTCATTTTGCTTAACTTATTGAGTTTGGTGTCTCCTTTTTGCAGGCTGTAGGTTCATAGTTCCTGTTGTTTTGGGTGTCTGCCCCCAGTGGTAAGGTTTGTTCAGTGGGTTGTATAGGCTTCCTGGTGGAGGGGACTGGTGCCTGTGTTCTGGTGCATGAGGCTGGATCTTGTCTTTCTGGTGGGCAGGACTGCATCCGGTGTTGTGTTTTGGGGTGTCAGTGATCTTATTATGATTTTGCGCAGCCTCTCTGCTAATGGGTGGGGCTGTGTTCCTGTCTTGCTATTTGTTTGGCATAGGGTGTCCAGTACTGTAGCTTGCTGGTTGTTGAGTGGAACTGGGTCTTAGCATTGAGATGGAGAGCTTTTTGCATTTAATATTAGGTGGAGCCAGGAGGTCTCTGGTGGACCAGTGTCCTGAACTTGGCTGTCTCACCTCAGAGGCACAGGCCTGATACCTGGCCAGATCACCAAGATCCTGTCAGCCACATGGTTCAGAAGAAAAGGGAGAAAAAAAAGAAAGAAAAATAAAATAAAATAAAACAATATTAGGTTATTAAAATAAAAATTTTAAAAATTTAAAAGTAATTTAAAAAAAGAAAGAAAGAAGAGAACAACGAAACCACAAAACAAATCCATCAATGATAACAGTGCTAAAAACTATACAAAAGAAAAAAAAAGGACAGACAGAATCCTAGGACAAATGGTAAAAGCAAAGTTATGGAGACAAAATCACACAAAGAAACATACACACTCAGAAAAAGAGAAAAAAGAAGAATATATATATATATATATATATATATATATATATATAAACAAAAAACAGAAGAGAGCAACAAAATCAATACTAATCTACCAATGATAATAAACCCTAAATACTAAACTAAGTTAAGCATAAAACTAGAAACAAATTAGATGCAGAAAGCAAACCCCTAGTGTACAGTTGCTCCCAAAGTCCACCACCTCAATTTTGGGATGTTTTGTTGTCTATTCAGGTATTCCACAGATACAGGGTACATCAAGTTGACTGTGGAGAGTTAATACACTGCTCCTGAGGCTGCTGGGAGAAATTTCACTTTCTCTTCTTTGTTTGCACAGCTCCTGGGGATCAGCTTTGGGTTTGGTCCTGCCTCTGCATGTTGGTCACCTGAGGACTTCTGTTCTTCCCTCAGACTGGATGGGGTTAAAGTAGCAGCTGATTAGGGGGCTCTGACTCACTCAGGCCAGGGGGAGGGAGGGGTATGGAGTGTGGGGCGAGCCTGTGGCAGCAGAGGCCAGCACAACATTGCAATAGCCTGAGGCATGCCATGTGTTCTCCCGGGGAAGTTGTCCGTAGATCATGGGACCCTGGCAGTGGCAGGCTGCACAGGCTCTCAGAAAGGGAGGTGTGGATAGTGACCTGTGCTTGCACACAGGCTTCTTAGTGGCTACAGCAGCAGCCTTATTGTTTCATGCCTGTCTCTGGTGTCCACGCTGATAGCCATGGCTTGCACTCATCTCTGGAGCTCATTTAAGCGATGCTCTGAATCCCCTCTCCTTACACACCCCAAAACAATGGTCTCTTGCCTGTTAGGCAGTTCCAGACTTTTTTCCAGACTCCTTCCCAGCTAGCTGTCATGCACTAGCCCCCTTCAGGCTATGTTCTTGCAGCCAACCCCAGTCCTCTCCCTGGGATCAGACCTCCGAAGCCAGATCCTCAGCTCCCAGCCCCCACCCACCCCGGTGGGTGAGCAGACTAGCTTCTCGGGCTGGTGAGTGCTGGTTGGCACTGATGCTCTGTGCAGGAATCTCTCCGCTTTGCTATCAGCACCTCTGTTGCTCTCTTCCATGGCTCCAAAGCTTCCCCTGCAGCCACCCCCCGCCTCTGCCTGTGAAGGGACTTTCTAGTGTGTAGAAACATTTCCTCCTTCACAGCTCTCTCCCAGTGGTGCAGGTCCCGTCCCTATTTTTTTGCCTCTGTTTATTCTTTCTTCTTTTGCCCTACCCAGGTACGTGGAGAGTTTCTTGCCTTTTGGGAGGTCTGAGGTCTTCTGCCAGTGTTCAGTAGGTGTTCTGTAGGAGTTGTTCCACATGTAGATATATTTCTGATGTATTTGTGGGGAGGAAGATGATCTCTATGTCTTACTCCTTTGCCATCTTGAAGGTCTCTCTGCAGAACTGGTTTTTCCACCACTTTATCCTGGAGGTAGAGAAATATTTCTTGTAGAAGGCCGTCTCATTCAACATTCTTTTGCTGCTCGACAGTGCTCCAGGCCACACCCCATTCATGCACAACTTTCATCCCAATGTCAAAGTAGGGTATCTGCCATCAAATACTACATCGCTCATCCAACCTATGGACCAGGGAATTATAGCGATTTTCAAGAAATATTATTTATGTGACACTTTTTGTCAAGCAGTAAAGGCAAGTAACACATCAGGAATAAACTTGTGACAATTTTGGAAGGGCTATAACATCTACAAGTCCATAAAAAACACTGACTTTGCTTGGCATGAGGTTACAGCTGTCACCATGAATGGGGTTTGCAAGAACCTTTGCCCACAGTTTGCTCACAATTTTTGTGGATTTGAGAAAGTGAACGAGGAGTCCAAAGAAGTCTTCAGCAATTTAGTGACCCTCAGCGAGAAGCTGGAGCTAGATCTGCAAGAGGACAACTTCATTGAACTCCTTGCTGTGAAACATGAGGAGCTTAGTAATGAAGACCTGATGGAATTGGAGGCCCAGAGAAAGGACGAAAAGAGACAAGAGGAAGAAGAAGTAACTGAACCAAAGAGATTCACGATTCAGTAAATGGCAAGGGGATTTCTTTATTTGAGGAAGCACTGTTAATTTTTTGAGGCACAGGACCGAACGAAGAACGGTACATGAAGGTTGCAACAGCCGTTCAGAATGCAACCTAGTGCTACTGTGTCATCTATGATGAGAGAAAAAGAACTCCTACCCAGACATCACTGGATCATTTTTTAAAGAGGGTAGATAGAATTGAATCCAGCAAGGAACCAGAACCTGTGCCATCAACGCCAGGCATGAGTGAAATTGCAGCTTGCCCTCCATCTCCTATTGCTGATGATCCTTCAGCTCTACCACCTCCCACCTCCTGTCCCTCCTCCAGTCAGTAACTCTTCTTGGCTGTTCACTCAATGCAGCCCCTGTATGCCAGCTGTTGTACTGTACTACTGTACTTTTCAAGGTACTGTACTGTAAGATTTAAAATGCTTTATTTTTTGTTTTTTATGTATTATTTGTGTGAAAATTATTATAAACCTATTACAGTACAGTACCATATAGCCGATTGTGATAGTTGGGTACCTAGGCTAACTTTGTTGGACTTACAAACAAATTGGACTTACAAACGCACCCTCAGAATGGAACTCGTTTGTATGTAGGGGACTTATTGTATGTGCACTGAATATCCAAGTTCATAAGTTATATATATATATATCTGATTTGCTCACAAATATACAGAGTAGACTTGTTATGTGCATTTGTATATGCATAGATATTTGATAACAATAGCTAACACCACCTCTCAATATTTTGTGAAATAAAAGCAAGCCATCATTTGTATTTATAAAGGAGGCCCTCTCTCTTTTTCACAAAAACAAGGCTTTTAAAATAAAGGTGCAAAATTCTGTGAGGCGGGCCCCTGTTAATCGCCTACTACATTGGTCAGTTTAAGTGTACTTTCAACTGAGGAAGCTGACCAAGTGTTAGTGGGCTATTCTACAGGCTTAATCATATATTTGCCCAAATCAAAAGGACTGTAGCTTTAGGCACTGTTGACCATAACTGTTCTCTTCCTCATTACCTAGCATTAATGGAGAGATATAAATTCAGAACATCTAATTTGGTCTAAAAGCCAAAAATGAAAGTTTACAAAAGTTAACTGGGGAAAAGGCTTTTGGGGCTGGGCCACAGGCATCCAGGAAGCTACTATGGCTAGTGTGGCCTGTCTTGTGTACCCCTGACCCCGTGCTCTGTGCTCGGTGGATTCAAACCCAAACAAACTCTCCCTGCCATGTGGGCTGGCCCATAGATTTAACAACAGGTTGCCAGGGATGCTGAGCCTCTTCCCTGGCACCATGACTCTTCCTGGCTCAGCATGGGGTGTCAACCAGGCAAAGTACATGAGTGTGAGGAAGTTCATAGTGCTGAGGTTCTTCTATGTGTGTCTCTGCAAGAAATCTTGCTCAAGGAGTTCAAGTTCGGGTAGCTTTAAGATGAAATACAAGAATCATAAACTGGCTTTGTTAAGCTGTCAAAAATAGCTATCATGTAGGTGGGCAGGCAGAAAGTAAATGAGACCATATTGAATGGTCCTTTCATGTCTCTTATCAATGAGATATCAACTGCCTGTGTTTAAACATATCTATGTTCTGAGTTTAAATAGTGGCTATTTCTCAAAGGTTTGGAGCTTTGGCAATGAGTCTCCTTTGGTATCAGAGGCTGTATTTAATTCACTATTATATCCCTAGAAGTTAGTAGAGTACCTAGCAAAGGTGTCTGTAAATATTAAGAGCATAAAGCATTATAGGCTCAGTTTAGTGTATAAATATGCTTTAAGCCCATTCTAACGTTCTAGAGCCTGTTTCTTAAATTTATGTATATGATTCACTAAAGTTCTTTTAGGTGCTAACTGTTCAACCAATGTTTTTATTATCATCTGCAGGAAAAAATTACAGTGTGTCAGCACTCTCCTCCCTACTCCTCAATAATCTCTTCTGCTTAGCTTGTACTTAGTACAATAATAAAAACATAGAAAAAAGCTTTTCTCCTGGGATAGCAGGATTAAAATATAAGTTACAGCTCTTGCCTAGCAGCTGTGCAGATTTAGGAAAGATGCTGTTAAAGAGGAAATAGCACAAACACAATGCTAGGTAGATCTGCTGTTCCTAGAGAGAAGTCTTTTTAGAAGCATTTTACAATAGTCCTTTCTCTTTCAAATCACAGTGACAAATAAATGTCAGTTCCCAGAAGGATCATGAAGACCTTAGAGTCAACAAAACAGTCCGTGAGGTAACATGCAATACAGCATTTCTTCTGCCTTCAATCTCTGTGCCTTCTCATGGTACAAATACGCTAAAGAAATGCTCAAGGACACAGCCATTTCACAGGTTTTCCATTTACACTGCCTTGGAAATTGCATAGTACTGATTTTTGCTCAAGACTCAGGTGCCTTGCTTTGGCCTAAATTCCTCTCAGGCCCATTTATCCACCTCTATTGGGTTTCTTTTTTTCTTTTTTTCTTTTTTTTTCTCTATTGGGTTTTGAGCACAACTGGAAGGTAGATCAGGGAATGGCAAAAAAAACACTTTCAGTATATTCAAATCAAGTATATTTTATTTAATTAGATCCCTCTATGCATTCCATAAGAATGTTAGGAACACTATCTTTCTAGTCTCAAACACACCTCTTAATCTGTTTATTCTCTGAAAGAACTAAGTTTACTACCAAAGAATAACTTGAGTAAATGATTCCCAGGGTTTTAAATTTCACAATACTGTAAAAATTAGAAAAAATAATCAGGGAAGCTACATAAATTATTGATTTATTTTTCTAGGTAAGCACATTAAAAATTTCCCAACTATTATCCTCATTTTATTATTTTTCAAAATGATATTTTAAACCCCAAAAAGTGAGAATAATATAATTTGAACATTCAAACAAGGAAAAAGTTAATTTAGAATTATCAAAACTTACTACTTTTTTTTTTTTACTACATTTTAATTTACTTAATTTGTTATGTTAGTAAATTTAACTCATGATGAGACTCACTGGTGTAAACTGAAGTGAGAAGGCTTCCCTCACCAGTAGAGGACAAAAGCACATATTTAGGAAGACACTCTTGTGGGTAAACTATCCTATTTCCCTGAAGATTTTGATGAAAAACATATTAGAATGAGAAACAAACATCAACCGGCCTGGACAATTGAGAATCATTACAGAGCTGTGCCTTGTCTTTTCTGCTATTTTGTTTACCAGCATTTACACTGGTCTTTAAAACAAGCACAAACACAGCATCTATCTTACCCTGAATGTACTAATTGGACCCAGAAATACTCTCATGAAAGTATGTACACAAGATACTAATATTGGAAAGCTAAACCCCTCCCAGATCTGTTTCAATGTTTAAAATGAGACTCTTATTTAGTAAATAAGCTTTTCAGCTCGTTAGCAGTTGCCCCAATTTCACATACCCTGTTGCATGTTAGAAGAGAACACTGCATTCTTCACAAGATAGTTTCAGTGAAGCACACACTGAGATTGAGTAATCATGCTGATTTGATTTACTTCTGCAACTCCTGCATCAATCACGCCAAAGGGGTATAATTAGAAGGTAGATGTTCTTAAATGTTAAAAGCATAATCACTGCAAACCAGGTTGAGGAGCAATGACTATCAAGGTTGAACAGCTTCTATCAAGCAGGCATCAGGGTGAATTCCCAAGATGCCAAACCATGAAGCAGACTTTTAAAGAGACAACAACCATTTACTTTCTATACTTCCTGAGAACAGTTCAAAAGGCATAGGTCCCTAAAATGATATCACATTGTCTTCTGAGGTAAGTTACTCCTGGTTATAATAAATTTGTTTTTCTCTATTGATACATTTGCTTACTTCAAATAAGCTAATCTGTGTTTGTTTCCAGTTTGTATTAGCCTTGATTTTTGGAAAAAAAAAAAAAAAACTTTTTGTGACATGGTTAGCTAGAGTTTTTCCTTTACTTGAGGTCACTGGTTTTCCACATTTTTATTCAAGAAGAAAATTTACTGGCTACATTCTGTCAGCCACACTTTACAAATCAATCCCCACGAATCTTCAGGAAAGTCCTGGCTCTACCTATAGAGCCCTCTACTAACCCAGTGCCATGAAGATGTAGGGTAAACTCTGTTTAACCATATCACGAGACTGTACAGTGGCCTAGGCTCACAGGGATCAGTAAAATGGAATACCATCACTCTGACCTTTACTTCCAGCTCCTATCTAAAGCCCACAAGAGGACTTCCAGCCAAGATGGGCAGAAAGTCAGCCCCCTGATGCAAACTTTCTGCTCCTAACATATAGCAACAATAGGAAAAATATACAAAGAAAAAACCCCAAGAAAGATATAGGCAGATTAAAATGTCTCTAAATTCTGCTTATAAAAGGCATTCAGAAATACTGAAAGAAAAGGTATGGAAAAGTTCCATTGGGCAAATAGCTGCTATGGAAAAATAATAGGAGATAAAGTAGAATTTAAGGCAAAACTGATATTCTACCAAAGAGTTCTAACAAGTATGAATGTATTTGCTACAAGTAACAGAGTCTCAATATAAATTCAATAAAAACTGATAGAATGATAAGGAAGAATTACTCAATCTACAATATCAGAATAGGATATTTTAACAGTCCTCTATCAGAAAAAAAAAAAAAAAATCCAGAACCTTGAACTACATAAAAGTAAGAAGACATATATGTATTTATCTTTAGAATACACCCAATAAACACAATATTTTTTCCCAGTTCATGTGTAAAATTTATAAAAAATGATCACATACTAGGCCACAAAGCAAGTCTCCAAAATGTCAAATAATTTATATAATAAAGACTACACTTCACAATGCAATTTAAATGAAAATCAATAATTAAAAGATAATTTATAAGTGTATTTGAAAACCCAAAGTACACTCCTAAATAACTCCTTGGTTAAAGAGGAAACTAAAATGAAAGAGAATGACAATAAACATCCCACTAAAAATTGCAGCTGAAGTAGTATGTAGAAAGAAATTACAGACTTCTTTCTAAGGACAAGGCTTTCATGAGGTAGAATCAATGAAAAAAGAATTACAAAAATCCACAGATTCTAGGCGATTCTAGTTTTCATTTTGTTTTAACCATTTTTTAAAATTGAAGTATAGGTAATTTACAATGTTGTGTTAGTTTCAGGTGTGCAGCAAAGTGATTCAGTTATACATATGTATATGTATAATATATCTATATTATTTTTCAGATTCTTTTCCATTATAGGTTATTGCAATATATTGAATATAGTTCCCTGTGCTATACAGTAGGTCCTTGTTGGTTTTCTATTTTATATATAGCAGCTTGTATATGTTAATACCAAACTCCTAATTTATCCCCCCCTCACTATCCCCTTTGGTAACCATAAGTTTGTTTTCTATATCTGTGAGTCTACTTCTGTTTTATAAATAAGTTCATTTGTATCATTTTTTTTTAGATTCCACATATAAGTAATATCATATGATATTCATCTTTATCTGACTTACTTCACTTAATATGATATCTCTAGGTCCATCCATGTTGCTGCAAATGGCCTTATTTCATTCTTTTTTATGGCTAAGTAATATTCTTTATCCATTCATCAATTGATGAACATTTAGGTTGCTTCCATGTCTTGGCTATGGTAAATAGTGCTGCTATGCTGCCCATCAATAAAACGTTTACTAACAATAAATGCTGGTGAGGGTGTGAAGAAAAAGGAAACCTCCTAAACTGTTGGTGGGAATGTAAATTGGTGTAGACATATGGAGAACAGTATGGAAATTCCTTAAGAAAACTAAAAAATAGAGTTACCTTATGATCCTGCAATCCCACTCCTGAGCATATATCCATCCAGAGAAAACTCTAATTCAAAATGATACATGCACCCCAATGTTTTAGCAACACTATTTACAAAAGGAGACTGTTAATGACAACTTTTGAACTCCTACACCATGTCCTATCAGACATTATTACATCCACTTTGCGGTGTTTCATTAAGCATTTATGTGCTGTACTTTTAGACCACAGCAGGGTTGATGGTTCCAAGGTTTATGCTTAAGGAGTCATTCATGAACAAAGAAATCAGATGGCATGGGGCTGAATTTCTGCTCTTCTAGTAGAATGACTAATGGCAAGATTTTAGCATCTTAAGCCTCAGATTCTTCATCAAACAAAAATGTACATAGTAATAATATCTACCATGTAAATTCCTTATGATGTTAAATGATTTTAAACAGATGAAACATATTATTGGGTTGGCCAAAAGATTTGTTTGGGTTTTTCCATAATATGTTATGGAAAAACCCAAACAAATCTTTTGGCCAACACAATATAACACTGAACAAGTAGTAGGAGTTCAATAACTGTGAACTAGTATTTTGACATGTACAATACACACTTGGTTTCTTGTTCCATCACTCCTACATGATTATATGCTCCTTGAAGAGAGAAATAATGCTTTGTTCATCTTTGGCCAATGAAGAACACATACTAGTGTCAACTACACAGTTGGTTCTAAGTATATTTGTTGTATTAATGAATGAAGTTTAGCTAAACTTATCCAGGCTACTTTGGTGTTAGATATCAAAATTATCTAGCAAAATAAAGCAATAAATATGAAGATATTGCTAGTGATTTGTAATTATGTTTGTCCTATATTTAATTACCACTCCTCATTGAGTATTGACTTAACACTTGAAATAGTTAAATAAGTTTTGCTCCATCAAGTCTGACATTTTCAAATATTCATTAAGAATCAAAACTGTTCGATAGGAAGATATTATTATTGAGTGAGGGTGGAGTTGGAGCCTGGTTTGTTTTTCTAATTTTAGACATATGATGGTGACGGAAAACATCTACTCACAGATGAGACACACAAAGACAAGGGTATAATTGCAAAGGGCACAGAATACATAAAATGTGTTATTAGATAGAAAAAAAATACATTTATGTAAAGCAAGGTAAGATCCTTTGTATTCCAGAAGAAAATTTTAAATTTTATAATTTCCAGAATCAACTGTTTCTACAAAATTTGTTAAAATTAAAATGCTAATTTCATCCCAGTTGCAGCACATTTATTTTCTTTTAATCCATTAATTATATCTAGTAATGTTCTGCAGGGCTTTTTTTTTTAGTAACTTACCTTGTAACTTAATGTGAGATATGGTTGGCTGAGTCCAATAAAAGGCCACAATAGATAACTGCGGGTTAATTTACTTTGCTGCTAGTGCAAACACCTCTGGCATACTTTTCACAATGCTATTGTTGGGGCAGAATGAACATCTCTTTTCTTCTTTTACTAAGTATATCTTCAAAGACTATAATGCATCACTCAGGAATGAAAGTTTCTTCTGGAGATTGTTAAAAGGAAGGGAAAGGAAAGGAAAAGGAAAAGGAGAGGGGAGGGGAGGGAAGGAGAAGGGAAGGAAGGTAGGAGGGCAATTTCAGTGTAAAAATCAGGTGTCCTGACCTACTGGGAGTTGGGGTAAGAAACTAAATGGAATGACAATGTCTTTCCAATCCTTGGATTTAATTTTTTTCAAATTGTTGTGCGTTGAATTAAAAGTAAAAATCACGCATTAACACACACACACACACACACACACACACACACACACACACACACACATACACACACAGAGATGACTTGAAATGAAAAACTAAATATAGCATTCGTTTCCATGACAGCACATCCTAAGAATGGGGATTCATCACTCACCATGCAATACAAATGTATCCAGGAATCTCATATGCATCAGCTTCAACCCTACCAAGCCTTCTTTCTATCTTCCTGAATCCTAACTTTTTAAATGAAATAGTGTCAGTATCAGTTCTCAGTCAGTATGTTTAATTTAGTTCTCAGTGACTGCCTGTTATGGACCCATTTTCCCCCTTGTAAGTAGTATACGCTTCTTTATTGCTTACTCTTTATGCTACATGAGGTGAAAGTAACTCAATATTTCTTGTTAGAAGTATAGAACCTACCCAGTGTTCTATGGAAACACCTCTTCAACAAGTGAATTAACTAATTAATATTTTGGAAAGGGGGAGGGGCTAGGATACATCTTTAGCTTAGGAGCTACATATGACAACTGGATTTTCAACTCTTCTTAATATTTATGACATCTCTCAGAAAAGCATTTATTTCACTTATAAAATTGCCCCAAGATTTTAATAGTGTGAGCCTGTGTGGAAGGGAAAGATTTATATCCACTTCTTATGAGGAAAATTTTCAAGGATATAAATTCCTCTTTTCTGAAATATCACTATATCCAGATTTTTCTATTCAACCTGTCTTTATCAAACCTTTGTGTCTCCCAAATGAAAAACATATACTTACATGCTACATATAAAGAGTCTCAGTCACCTAAGTGATCCAACCTGCCTCAATTATCTGCTTTTTGCCCCCCTAAGATCATTTTTTGGTTCCTTATAAATTATTTTCTCATACAAATTAATGCTGTACTATAAGATACTAAAATAGGTATAATATTATTAAATTAAATCCTTTTATGGAAAAAAAAGAGAGAATAGAACAATTAACATATTATAAAGACCTGGGAAAAGAAGCTATGGAGATCTGGGGGGTAAGGTGGGACCACTTAGACTCTTCTTGTGCTAAACTCCCTTCATTAATGGAATGGGGAATTTACTCTAAGAATCAAGTTCAAGCCCGTACTTTTGGACAAAGGAAAAGGAAAAACAATTTTACACAATTCCAATGTTTGCATGTAGAAATGACTATTTTGATAACTAAATGCCACTTAATAGGGAAAAAAAGGAAGGAAAGACATGAAAATTGGAGAAAGAGCATTCACTGCTTAGAAAACCCTCCTATCAGATTTCCAATCTTTGGTTTCTAAAGAACACTCAGTGAGATTTCTCCACTGAGGGCTTTAACTCTTCTGAACAAATTCCCTTTTTGCTTCTTTTCTGGGGACATCTTTCTAGGCTGATTCATGAAATCCCTTTAAAAATCTCTCATGTAGACTAAAAGTAAGTTTACAAGGTTGCAGAATGTGAGGTCAACACACAAAAATCAATTGTATTTCCATATAAAAGTGGTAAAAAATTGGAAACCAAAATTTATATACATTATCATTTGCAATAAAAAAATATGAAACACAAGTATAAATCTTAAAAACATGCACAGGATCTATATTTAAAATCACAAAATGTTGAGGAAAGAAATCATCAAAGAAGACCTAAGTAAATGGAAAGGCATACCATGTTTAAGGACTAGAAATCGTAACACAGTAAAACATTAATTGTCTCCAGAATGATCTATAGATTTAATGCAATTCCTACCAAAATCTCAGCAGGATTTTTTTGTAGATCTAGACAAGCTGATTCTAAAATGTGTATGGAAAAGCTAAGAAAGAAGAATAATTAAAACAATTTTAAAAAATAAGAACAAAGATGTAGAAATTACACTATTCAATAGTAAGGCTTATTTTAAAGCAACAATAATCAAGGGAATGTAGTTTTGGTGAAGGAATAGACACATATCAATAGAATAGAATAATAGAGAACCTAGGATTAGATCCACATAAATATGGCCATTTGATTTTGACAAAGGTATAAAACAATTCAATGGAGAAATAATAGTTTTTTCAACAAACATTAGAACAACTGGTTATCTATATGCAAAAATTGGATCTAGGCCTAAACTTTATACATTATAGACAGATTAACTCAAAATGCACATAAATCTAAATGTGAAACCATAACACTCATAGAAAAAAAAGAGGAAAAAAATCTTCCTGACCTGTGATTAGGCAAAGAGTTCTTAAAAGTGACACCCAAAGCACAATCCATAAAAATGGAAGTTGATAAGTTGGTCTTCATCACAGTTAAAAACTGTTACTCTGCCAAAGATACTGTTGAGAGAATGAAGAGACAAGCTACAGACTGGGATAAAATATTTGCAAATTACATCATTGAAAAAGGACTTTTATCCAGAATATAAAGAATTTTCAAAATCCAACATTAAGAAAGCAAACAACCCAATTTGAAAATGGCAAACGACCAAAGAAGACATAAAGATGGCAATTAAGCACACAGAAAAAGATGCAACATCATTGGACATAAGGAGATGCAAATTAAAATTACAAGGTGTCTACACACTACATATTTATTAGAATGGCTAAAATAAAAGGTACTGATAATACCAAGTGCTAGCAAGGATTCAGGACAACTGGAATTCTCATACATTGCTCATATATATTGGTATACCCACTCTAGAAAAGAGTTTGTCAGTGAAACATACACTTAGTGTATTACACAGCATTCCCACTCCTGAATGTTTACCTAGAAAAATAAAAACTACGTTCACACAAAAACCTGCACATGATTGTTCGTAGCAGCCTTATAGATAAAAGCCCAAACTAAACAGCTCAACTGTCCTTGTATAAGAGTAAAATGTAGTACATCCGTACATGAGAATACTACTCACAATTAAAAGGAATGAACTACTGATGCATGCAATAAAATGGATGAATCTCCAACAAATTATTCTGAGTGAAGAAATCAGTTTCAAAAGATTATATACTGTTTGATTTTATTTATATAACATTCTAGAAAAAAACAAAACTATACTGATGGAAATTAGTGGCTGCCAGAAATCATGGGTGGAGGGAGGTGTGATGACAAAGAAATAGGATTGGGGGCATTCTGGGGTGGTTGATGGAACTATTCTGTATCCTCCTTGTAGTGGTGACAGTGCAAATATATACATGTGTTAAAATTCACGACAATGTATACCAAAAAGGTCAATTTTATTGTATGATAAGTTGAAAAATAAAATTGAAAAGCCCTGCATTTGACATTGCAAACTCAGAAAATGTTTCAGCAATGCCTGGATTTAACAATGTGCCCTATTATTCAAAATCTAAGTTTTAATCTGTAACTCAGGAGGGAGTCAGCTCCACTATACACCCTCAGAGAATGGGGGGAGATCTCCAGCACCACGCCCCTCGCAGTTAGCAGTCACTCTAGCTACAGCTACTGTGCAAGATATTTTCTGGTATTGCTTCATTCTCTTCTTGGGCAGTCCCTGAACCAGCAGTCACACTGGCTACACCAGTGATAACAGAAGAGAGGACTGCTACTATTGCCATTATCAAGAATGGAAGAAGAGAGAAGATGCCATTGTGTAGACCATGATAACATTGCTTAAGGCAAGAGTTAGGGGAGGGTGTCCATGGTTGAAAAGCATTGGATTGGCTAAAAAGTTTGTTCAGGTTTTCCATGCTATTAGGCCAACCTAATGGTTCTCACATCTTCATAAAACCTTATTTATACACAATCCTAGCTGAGTTCTTCTAGTTTTTGCTTATGTTTTTTTCTTTCCTTTTGTGTATATTCTGCATTCTACTGCTATAAAAAAAGAGACAAGTGAATAGCTAATATCAGAGATTAATTTTTAAATAATTCCTAGGGATGTATCCTAGGCTTAGTATAAGCTCAGTACCACTTCCCAGAGATTCCACATATGTAGTCCTGCATAATAATTTCTGGGTTGATCCTAGCAGTTTTTGTTTCTGTGTTTTAGTTTGGAAATTCCTAAACTATCTACAGATACAAATCAGATTAAATCATTTCGGGGATAGTGTTATTGCTAAGCATACTGTATTAAATTCAAATTCATATATCAAAATGCTCGGTTAATCAGAATATTCATTTAACTGAAAGTAAGACCCACTAAAAATAAGCAATCTTTTGCAAAATGAGCAAAGTCCATTAGTTCTAAACCATAAAGAATAGGCTATGAAATCATCATTACCTTGTCAGCACATGATTGAAAAATACTTAATTGGTATTTATGAACCACAAAGAAGTAAGGCTGATAGTTGCAACTCTGAAAGTCCTACACTTGGTTTCATTCCTCAAAGGACATTTTTAACCTTCTAGGAAAAAAGACTCAAATAGCTAGAGCTCCCAATGACCTAACTACAATTTATCATCCACATTTCCTAGAAGGTCCTACATAATGAATATTCTTTATAGTTTATCTTCCCAAATATCATTGTCTTGACCCTCTGGACAGTGACTATGACTTTTCAAAAAATATGATTTATTTTCCAGCATTTTGTGTGTAGAAAGTAATTATTAAATAATTGTTGAGTGAATTAGTTAATGAAGGAATGAATGCAAGAACAAAGCACTGTGGGGAAAAGAAAAAGGGGTAAAACCATTCTATCCAGTTATGCCAATGAAGATGCTAATCACAGGCAGCATGCCACAGCGCTAAGTGTGTTTACCCTGCACCTTTCTTCTGGGATGAATTGATGGATCTGTGGTCACTAAGCCCTCTCACAGACCTATTATCTTGCACTGTACCCCGTTTCTCTGCCTAATTAAAGTATTCTTTCCAGAAGGCATGACTAAGTCAAAGATGCTTCAAACCAGATGTGTGTGGCATGCGGAAACATTCTGGCCCGAGCAAACTGCAGTCTTCTCATCTGGGTGACATAAGCACTGGCCTAGGCTGTACCCAATTTTGACATCAGAAACTTGTCCATTTGTTCTATGCTGTTTACCCATTATACTCATTCAATTTTCCCACATACCTTTCCCAATTATCTACCAATTTAATCCATTTAGTCTATCTCTACCACAGTAAACATGTGCCCCTTTAGCATTTACTAGCACTTGGGCTGGACTTTCCAGGGCCTCTAACAGGCCTTGTGATTCATTTATTCTTCCTCTTCCTGTTCAATTTTATACTTCCGACTCATCACTAAAGTGGATGCTGCTGTTACAGACAAATGCACCAGCAAGAACCTAACTACACAATGGACCATTTAGTCCTGAAACTAAATGAAACAGAATAATGGCTGCAAAATTGATCTGGGCCATGGGGCAGAAGCTATGCTTAAACTTCATTCAGCATAGCACCTGCCACACAGCTGATGCAGTGAAAATTGTATCATGATGAGATGCCCTAGGTCTGGGTGCCATTTGCTGTCTTTTCCATTATTGTTGATAATAACAGTGCTTTCAAATGGAACAACATTCCTCCTGCTGCAGATCAAAAGGATTTAGAAAAATATCCTATCATCTTATTTGAGAGACCAACAAAGTAATAATTCAATTTTCTCGGCTTTGCTTGGAACTTGGGCAGCTAATATTAATTATTATCTCTAGCCATTGGGCACCAGTGAAACTAGTACTTGTAAATTAAAATAAAGTGCATTTGTCTATTTTTGTTTTGTAGGAGAATTAGCCCATTCTGACTTTTTGAAAGAAAACAGTTTAGCTCACCTGACACTTGGGTACTTCAAAGCACCCCTAAGTTTCTCCTTCAACACTGACCATTTAGCATAAAGATCTGGAAGGCTAATTTGTCACCAGTTTACCTTTGCATCACCCATAATATCCCACATGCCATCTCTTTATTAGGAAAGCTTCTCTGTCTTCATATGTTTCTTTGCTCTTCGTGAAAGCTACTTCTCCTACATGCCAAGAAAAATACCTCAACATTACGCAAGAAAAGTACACGCACAACCTCAAGAACCATGAGGATGAATCAGCAATTTCCGCCACTGGAATTAGAAAAACAGAAAAATATAACCACCTAGTTTGCAGTAGCCACATTAGCCTTCACAAGCTTGAGATTACTGAAAAATAGATCATGGCAAGGACGGCTGTTAGACCACCTGGATTGCACTTTCCCCTTCTTCCTTACCTACAGAATCTGATCCTATTCAATGAGGTGATACGCCCAGCTGAAAGTTTTTATTTCCTAGTCTTTCTACAACTAGTCATGAATAGTGAACCATAAGTGGAAGTAATTGGGTGGGGATTCTGGGAAAGCTCTTTAAAGGGAGCTGATTCCCCAGGGGGTGTGCATATGTAGCCCTCTCCACCTCTATGAACCACTTCTTTCTAACTGGAACACAAACATGATGGACAGCAGCACTCTAGCAGTCATTTTGGACCATTTTAAAGATGAATATGAGGCACAAAGGATGATGAAGCAGAAAGAAGAGGAACCTGGGTTCCTGATAACTGTGGCCCTGATTTGCCAGCCCCAGACCTCCTACCTCTTATAGAAGAGAGAAAAGAAAACCTGTGTCTTTTTAATGTCACAGATTCCTGGGTTTTCCATTTAGGGGATTCTGCAAAGCCTAATACTAACTAACAAACTGATCAAGTAATCATCTAAGTTGATGGAGTTCCATGTTCTTAACATTGGGTTAGTACTTCCATTAATATAGCAGACATTCAAGAGGTTATACTTGGCCTCTTACTTAAAACTTAAGGAAATTAGACCGACATCGAGCACAATGAAGTGTCAACACTTCTGTCAGTAATACACATGAATTCACATAGCACTCTATACTTCTGTTAGGATGCCACTTCCCATATGATTTTTCCTTCTTAATAAGACCGGATTACTCTTGAAAGAGAAGCTGAGTCTAACTCATAAACTGAGTAATCAGTAAGAATAATACAACTATGACACAACAATAATGATGGTATATGAGTTCTCCTGGCCTTCTTCTTACATCTTACAGGTAGAGATAATGCCAGCTTGGTCTACTCTGTGTCTTGCCCACTCCTTGCATGTAAGAAGCTCCTGTTTAACCATGTAAGTGCTTGGACTTATTTAATTAAACAAGGAGGCCATTAGACTGAGGGGACTCTACTGCCATGGCTGCCTGCATAAGCAAATCAAAATCTAAGCCAGTAAATGTCTCAAGATTAAGAGACTGAAACCTAAGGACAACCCATCACAAAGAGCCAACTAGGCTTTAAGCTATAGCCAATCAATAATTTCCTTATTTTTCTTCCACCTTTTCTCTATAAAAGTCTTTCCCAAGCTCCAGTCCCCACAGTACTTCTAACCACATTCGGTTTGGCACTGCTCAATTTGAATCAATTTTTGCTCAAATAAACTCTTAAAATTTTAAATATGCCTTAGTTTATATTTTAACAGACTTTTGCAACTTAGATTCAGGAAGAAATGGGAGAATAGCGGTTCCTTTAGGCAAGGGACACACAGTGGCAAAGGCTGAAGGAATATTTTCTTCTTAATATTCAATACCTTTTTTAAAAAGTTTAAGATCTACTTCTCTCAGTCATCTGGTAAGTGTATTTTAATCTTTTCAGAAACTGCCAGACTATTTTCCAAAGTGGCTATTCCATTTTATAGAACAAGCAGTGATGAATGAGAACTCCAGTTATTCCACATTCTCAGACATACTTGTTACTGTCAGCTTGTTTATTTTAGCCATTCTGATGATATACAGTGGTATCTCACTGTGGTTTTAATTTACATTTTTCCGATGACTAACCATAGTATCTTTTCATGTCTAATTGGCCATTTGTAGATCTTCCTTTGTGAAATGCCTGTTCAAACTTTTGCTCATTTTTAATTGGTTTGCTTAACTATTAGGGAGTTATGAGTTATTTCTATATTCTGGGTGAAAGTGCTTCACTCAAAAGTTCCACACGGTTCTTTTTTATATATCTTCCATTCCTCTCCATATTATATTTATGTTTTATTTTAAATTGTGGAATATTTAAAGTTTCTTTTAAAGTCTTTGTCTTCTAATGCCATCGCCTCTCTCATTGGTAGGTCTATTTATCATGTCTGAATTTTCTCTTGGTTATTGGTTACATGTTTTTGCTTCTTTTGATCTCTGGCACTTTTTGATTAGATGCTGCATTATGAATGCTATGTTGTTGTTTATCTAAATTGCATTGTCTTCCCTTAAAAAATGTTGCCTTTCAATTTGTTAGACAGTTAAATTGAAAGGATCAATTTGATCCTTTTAAGGTTTGTTTCTAGGCTTTGTTAGGCCAGGTGTAATTTGGCCATATTTATGAAGTTTGACCTTTCAGGAGTCTCTATTGAATGCCTTAGGTGTCCACTGAGTCTCTTCATTCTGGCTGATTAAAACTAGAATGTCGTTCTTCCCAATATGACCTTGTCTGGCTTACAGTTCCTTGGTCATTCTTTGTCCTCCTAGAGTTTCACCCTGTATATACAGTTTGGTTTTATTTCAAAAACTCAAGAGGCACCCACCCATGAAGATCCCTGAAGCTCTTTCTCTGAGAAGCTTCCCCTCTTCTGGTACTTTGCCCCACCACTTCTAGCTGCCTCTGTTTCCATGAACTCTGGTATCTGTCACCTCAATTTGGTGAAGCCATCAATACTTTCCTTGAGTTTCCTCTCTCCGGGCCAGGGTACATTGAACATCTACAGGCAGAAATTTGGGTCAGCCTAGGGCTCACCTTGTTTGCTTCTCTTCTCTCATGGGACACAATCTTGTCTGTCTATATTCTGATGTCTGAAACCTGTTGCTGTGTATTTCTTCCAAGTTCCTAGTTGTTTACAGTGGAAGGGAAAGTTCATTGCTAGCTACTCTGCCATGACTGGAAGCACACTTATCCTAGATGAATATTTCTCTGTGTGGATGTTTAATGGAGGGTTATTGAGAAAAGAGATTGGAGTAACTGTGATGTGTGAGGGCAGGAGATGCAAGAAAACAGAGAATTTGAAGGAGCTGATGAGTATATGCCCCTTTCAAATGAAGGACTTTTATGGACTACACATTTGCCTGTGACATCCTTCTGGAACTGGCCATGTGAATCATGACTTTATAAGCATTATATATATTGGCAATATAAATGTAAGTGTAAAAGCAATGAGATACTGACTAAAAATGCTTTAGAAGACCAAAAATGAGAGAAATGAATGGACTGGAAAAAACAGGGATATTTGTTTAGAGATGGTTAGGCTTGAACTGAACCCTGAAAGAGTAATAGGATTGAGAATAAAAGTGAAAACAGGCTTCTGAAGAAAACTTCTCAAGCCTTCCAGCTGCCTCCAATAAAGAAAAGAATTACATATCCACCCAGTTTATGAGATATCTGTTAAAGTCCTTTGAAACCAATAGTACAAATAGTTATCAATATCATTATTAATCTGTGTATGTGGGATGGAGGTCCGGTAGTATTCCTCCCCAAATACTCAACAGCTATTATCAGAATAACTCTGCTATGGAATTGAGGAGAATCCAACCTTCAAAGGCAGTGAGTGTCACATGTTTCCAACATAACCTTTACCCAATTATACTTTCCTGACCAGCCCAAGGGTGATGTTCAATGATACCACTTTATACTTAGATCTGCTATTTTAATAATAAGACACCAACAGGCTTAGCAGATGTTGCAATGAAGAAGTTAATATGTTCCAGGCAATAAATCTGCAAATAGACATTCAGGATAGCACTAAAAAATGTGTTTCATTCTTTCCAATGTAATCAAAACAAGTAACATTTTATGACTAATTACAGATGTATACAAATATTCATGATCTATTGAAAGTAGAATCTCCATGTGGTATGATTTGCAAAGACCCTACACATTTCATGCATTATTATATAATTGAGAGAACATTTCAGCATTGTGAATATTCTTTATTTCACATATCAGATGGTTATGTGACTTGGTGAAAAAAATCACTACCTATTCTGGTCACATCTGGGTTACGAATTGAATATCCTAGCTTGAAAATATCATTTTATACCTCTCTATGCCTGAGTTTCTCCATTTATAAACTGAATAATTAGCTAAACTGCCAAACAATTTGGTGGAATGAAGAAAGGACAGAAAGTTGTTCTGACAAAGAAAATATTCTATTTACATTAAAAAATTATAATATAATATGGAATTATTGCTGCACAAATTTCCCCCTTGGAGGCTAGAATGAAAAATTAAGGCTGAAGACAGAAGCAAATATGGTATTAAATTATTTCAATGCTTAAGATAAATAGGAGTCATCAATCATTCTCACTTTTATACTTTCCTCTAACAAAATAAAATCTTATGGCTTATAAGATAGAAATAAAATTATGTAGAGAAACTGTACTTAGTGAGATAATTGAGTCTAATATTAAAGATCAGGATTATAAAAACACACAGCTAAAGAAAGATATTTATTGCAAAATTTTTAAAAAGATTCATTCTTTGGACCCAGAAAAATTTTGGACAAATGTTTTTCACATTTTTAGCTCACCAGAAAACTACTATTTGGCTTTATTTCTTCATAGTGGTTAAGCCAATCCATCTAATGAGACTATTTGCCTAATAGTTATAAGGTAAAGCAGTAATTAATTGGATATCAAAGAAAAGTTAACGTTATATAATACTTTTAGTTTTTATTTTGAGCAATATCATCATTGTTTCCGTAGACCTCCTACACAGTGGTGGCATATAATGGGTGCTCAAGAAATAGTGGATGAATAAATAAATGCACAGTAGTGGGAAATTCTTGTCAGGTTATAGAAAAATAAGAAAATCCAAGAAATTTGTAACCCACATTGGCAAAACATATAACTTAGTAAAAAAGTTATTTTCAGATACTTCAACATAATCAGTTTTAGCCCTATATAGTAATGTTCTTTGTTCCCAGCTACCAAAAACCAAAAGAGGAAAGTAAGGCTCTCCTTTGTAGGGTTCAATTTAATTCACAAAATGAGGAGACAATTTATATAATGAGACCAAGGGTTCCAAGATTATTTTTTTTGTGGTCCTATAGGTAGTTACTGTATATACCATCCCGTATTTTACACACTAGCAATGTTAGGCAGAGTTAGTATGTGAAGTAATGTGCTTCTTCTTCTGCATACATTTTCATTATTCCCAGCCCTGAGCACTACTATTCTAAGGTATAGCCAATGTGCTTGAGTATTCAGTTTCACATCTGTCCTTAAAACAATGTCCTAAAACAATCTAGATTAATCTTAAAACGTCTAAATAATCTTTAGCCTATATTGGTAAGGTGTATTCTCAGATCATACTGGAAATGTTTTCTCTGATGCCAAGTGGAACCATGAAGCAGCATTGGGCTCATCTCCTTATGGGTTGGCATCCATTGAAAGAGAGGTTGGGGCAGTTACTCAGCCGCTTAGCTGTGTGCACTACCCTCTTTCATCACCACAAATCAGCCGCGTCTCTTTGTGTTGTAGTCTCTATGGCGGCAAGATAGAATCAATAATAATGAGTTCAGCGTAAGAATTATTCACAATAAAGAAAAAAAAAAAGTCTACCAAGTGCTTTGAGCTCCTGGGAAACTGCGTAAACACAGTTCATCATTTGTATTCTGAGACCTTGTCCTTGTTGAAATCATGTGACTCCCAGCGCCATATTCTTGTGCATTCTTTCCACATGGGTTGCTTTTTCTGTTTGATGTTTGGACATGCCAGTGCAAGGTTTCACAATTTCCACCCACACCTTTTTTTTTTTTTTTTTTTTTTTTTTTGGTTTAAGAGAAAAATTTCCTATGCCCATAATCTGCATTTATTTTCCTTTTTAAAAAAGTGAGGTTCTTGGTTGTCATTTCAATACTAAGTGTTAATTTGAAAGTCAGGAGACAACTTCCAGACACTTTGTAATTTTTAGATGGCATTTAATCACTGGTCTGGGTTCAGTGTCCATTACCATCAAAATGAAGATGGCAGACTATGCAATCCTGGGGCACGTTTCTCCAAATGTGGTCTATGGGCAAGACCATCTGCAACAGAAAACTTAGAGGGCTCAGTGAGAATGAAGTAGATACCATCCCAGGCCTCACTAAATAGAAATATTTAGTTTGAGACATTTTAAATATGCACCTTTGCCACAGTTATCCATGATAAAGTTTGAGAGCCACAGCTCCAAGATCAGCAATTGATGACCTCCAGGATTCAGGGACTTCAAAGAAGAGATTCAAGCTTTGTCACTCTTCTTAACTAATAACTCTGAGGGAGATGTCTTTAGTGGGGCCAGCTCTGCCTTATACAACACTTTCCCTCTGAATATATTTGGTAGAGCCAGGGCAAGCATCCCTCTGCAGTGCAGTGTGGCACAGTGTAGGGAGGCATCCACGATGGCAAGTAGGGTCCCATCTACCAAACTCTAATCCTGAAGAAATAAGGCTTGGGTGTCTTCCTAGTCTATCCCTGTAAAGGCTTTCCCCAGGTGCACACTACAAGAAGCATAACAAGAATGTGTGGTCTCAGATAGACCCAAACCCCAACAACTGGAAGCTAATATACTTAATTATTATGATACAGTGATTTGTTCTTACATCTTGGGAGTTTATAGAAGCATTTCTGATGGCAACTCAACACAAAGGTTCTTATTAAATCCCTGCCCTAAAGACCATCTGCTTTTTAACTTTTAAGCTTCAGGTAAAAAACTTCCAAAAATGTCTTTTTCTTCTGTCTTGAAAGAAGAATGCACCTTTAAGACACTTTTCAGTCTATCCAAGATATCAATACATAGTAAGAAGGGTGGAATGTTAGAACATCAATTCCAATTCTATAAGCAGGAAAAAGATTGCATGATTTGGTCAAAATCCTCATTCAATAAGGCCAGAGAGAGCAGCTTCCACTAAATTTGACAAGGTATCTTTTCATTCCTTTACAAACCTATCATTCACATCTGTAAACAGTGGGGCTTTATACCTGTCAGAGAGTTTCTTTGACATTGTTCAAGAACTATATTAGGGATTTGAACCATATTTTATATATACACACATATATATATGTATATCACCTATGTCATATAATTTTATAGAACATTTCATCTCAATTTTTTACAATATTCATTAAAGACAAAAGAATTCTTATAATTTTCCCCAGAAGAAAAATGTTTCCCATCTAATGAAGAACAATTAAGAAAAAGGGCTGCATGACACATTCAGTCATATCTAAAGTTAATGGGAAGTAACTACAGAGGAGCAGTATGAAGGAGTTCCACTGTAGTGATAGAACAGCTCTGTATCTTGGTTGTGGTAGTGGTTACACGAATCTACACATAGGATAAAATTTCTTAGAGGTACACACATACAAAATGCGTATTTGTTAAATACTGGTGAAATTTTGAATAAGATTTGTAGTCTACTTAACTGTATTATGCCAATATCAATGTCCTGATTTTGATAATGGACTAGAGTTATGTAAGATGTTACTGTAAGGCGGGTGGCGGGTGGAGGGTAGCTGAGTGAAGAGCACATGAGACCTCTCTGCATTGTTTTTTGCAACTTCTTATGCATCTATAACTAGTTTAAAATTAAAAGTTAATGGAAAGGTTGAGAGTTCATCCCATTGTTTATTCCTCTTCAAATATACTGATGGCTGATGCTTTACCCCCACACACATTATCTGTGCAAAACACAATTCATTTAATTTGAAAAATTCAATAGGGATCAGGGTCAGCTTCACTAATCACTCATCACCCTTTAAAATTCAAGCTAAATTCTACAGAACATAAGCAACCCAAAAGTGAAATTCAAGCAGGTGTTTTAGCTGACTTTTAAACACAGATTTCTCAGACTTTGAAAAACTGTCGAGAGATTTATTGCCCAGACCTCAGCCATTTGGTCACTTGAGGGAGTTGCCTCTCTTTTAACCCTTCTCTGTATCTAAACCCATACACTTGCTCTTTCTTCTCTACATCTTCCTATCTCCTCTCACCTCTTTACTTGCTAAAAACAACCTAATTCTTCTTGGAAGTTCCTGGAATTTTTCCCCAGAATTTGGATCTTGGACAGCCTTCATTGAGCATCATGGATGGTCTCATGGATTTGAGACGTAATTTCTTGTAAATTTGTCCTCCTATGCTCACGGAAGCTTGAGGAGCACATGCCTGCTCTGTTCCCTCTCTTCTGAAATAACTGCAGAGAAACCGATTTGAGTTTTAATTGCTAAAACACTACTTAAGGACACTCCAGGAACCCCAGCTTTACACTCAGCCGACTACTGCCAGTGAACCCTGAACAAAACCAGAGTTGGTAACATGGAAGTGTTTTGGGGACAGGGAGTAGGCAAGGGACGTGAATGTGTGTTAAAAAGAATAAGGTATCAGTGGGAAAGAAGAAAGCCTGTACATTAAGAAAAGAAGATCTATTTCTCTTGGCCTCAGTGTCTTCATCTATAAAATGGGAGTTTTGACTGGAAAACCCAATACTATAATATTCTGTTATTTGGACCACTCTAATAAATTAAGCAAATAATCCAAAAAGCAGAGAAAATCACTTCTCCACATGTAGCTCATTTTGTAGATCAAAAATAAACATTCTCTTGTATTTTATCTTAGAGAATTCAAATACAGAGAGCAAGGAGGGATTTCAGAAATAACTTTCTCCCTGGTTCTGTTCATAATTAAACTGTACTCATCAGATCATGTGTGATTCTATTCCTGTCCACAGTCTCCAATCTGTTTCCTAGAGCTTGTTCTGAGTGAGAATTGAAATAAAGAGAAATGGTCTGCTGCTCTTGGTCCTTCCTTGTGAACAATCCACACAGGGAATTGAAAAAAAACATAAAAACCATACCGCAGGCTCCAGAACTGCCTTGTCCATTGAGCTGGGGAAAAAATGTTTTCCTATCTTGGTCTGCCTTTGCCCTGCAGGATTTATTGCCTGTGGAGGCCTCTGGATCACCCCAGCTCATATAAACAGGAAACACAATTCCAAGCAGAGAAGAAAAGGAAGAGAAAGCTGGAGCAAAGTAAGCACTATAAGTACAATGCACAATGAGAAATTAGCATATTGCTGAATTTCCTTCCCTCAAGATTACATGATTCTGGACTTCCAAAGAGCTTGAGATTGTATATAGTTGATGCAAATCAGGTGCCTCAGAGTCTCAGATGGGAAGTTCATAAGTCCAAAGTTAAACATGGTAGAGGTTCCCTGTTGCAGACACTAGAAACAAAGTTTCAGTCTGCCTGGGTCACATCCTCCCATGATAGGTAGGCCCTGTAAATACTGAAGTGCTGGGGAAATGGAAGTATCATCTGACACCAGCCAAAATGCATTTAGGAAGTGAGAAATGGAACAGAATTTAATGATATGGTAAATTGTGATACTGCTAGAGTTTGTACAGTAATTGTGCAGAAAGTCAAGTTAAGCTTCCATAGAGAACAATTTCCAAAATAATAAAAACTTGTGGTTAAGTATTATATTATATCTCTCTATATGTACTGTTACATTTTATATTTCTATATATAATGCATAACTAAAATTTTAATTTACATACTTTTAGTATTCTCAAACTTCAATTTATCTGCTGTTGTAAATAGATACATCAAAGGGTCATAAATCATACAGGTATTCTAATAGTGCGTTGGTGGCAAAAGCTACACAGATGTGGCCCTTTCACACTCTGAGGCTTTCTGTGTACATTTATGAATAGTAGCAGTGACACACTATTGTCTTAAAATTGTGGGGTGGGTTTATTTTTCCTTTTTGGGATACAATTTAGGCTGGTCTCTGAAACTGATTTACTGAGTAGAAAATGTTATTTGTGAAAACTCTGATAAGTGGGGAAAGGAGGTAGGGATGACATAGCGATAACAAATAAGAGAGAAGTAATTCCTACTTGAGGTGCCACAGTTTTGTAGTGAACAGAGAAATAAGCAGAATATAAAGATACGTGCTTAAGGTGCTATGGGGCCAGACATGTTAGGCAAAGCTTAGGAAAAGCTTCCTGGAAAGAATGATCTGAGTCACAGAGTAGGTTGGGCAGAGGAGCAGCTTATACCACATCATAAAGAAAAGAGCATGGGACACCTTGAGGGAAACAGCCAGTGCATAATATTGCTATGGTTGAGTGATCGTGCTACAAAGTGGGTCGTGGTCACATCAACATGGTCCTTGTGTGCCCTATTAAGAATCATGAATTTGATCCTGAAAGTTATAGGAGACATGGAAGGATTTTAAGCAAGGGAATAATGTGTTCAGATATTCCTTTTAGAAAAATCATTCTGCCAATTATATGATGGATGAATTTAAGTGCCAGTGAGACCAGTTAGGAACCTGTTGCAGGGAAGTGATGAGAGTCGAACTAAGACAATGACAAAAGAAATGGAAGAAAGAGCATGAAATTGTCAGATAATGAGGAAGCAGAGTCAACAGAACTTGGAGATGGACTATGCAGTGAGGAGAGAGAAAAGAGGGAGATGGGTGTTCCCAGGCTTAATGAGAAGATGGACAGTGGCATCAAACACAAATAATAAATATGAGAAGGATTTAGAGGGTGATGAGTTAGCTTAAGACATGTTTGATTGGGAGGTATCCATGGATCATGCAAAAATGAATAATTTGTAGCAATCAGGGACTCCAATAAAGAAGTCTTAATTAGAGATGCAGCCTTGGAATCATCACAATGTCCATGATCAAAGCTATGAGTACAGCTGAGATCACCAAAGGACAGGGTATAGTGTGAGGAAGCAGAGGAAAGACAATTTAACTCTATGAAACACATTCATTAGAAGAGTGGATAAATGGGGGGAGGTATCCATAAAGGCATCTGAGAAGAAGCAGCAAGACACAGGATCAAAGTGTCATACAACCCAAGGCAGGATAGCATTCAGAAGGAGGGAATAATCAACAGAGAAGATGGAGGCAACACTATGGAAGAGTTCCCATTAAATTCGACAACTTTGGTATATTGGCAAGAGTAATTTCAAACGATAACAAAGAGAGGGAGTTTAGGTTGAAACTATGAAAGCCTTGGAGAAACTTATATACTGAGAGTGAAGATCATTAGAAATGAAATAACTGAAGATCTAAAAGAGAGACGGGACCACTTATAAAGTTCACAGAATGAGTGTGCATTGGGGGAAGTTGGGGAGGATAGTCAGCAAAGGGGTTGAGAACACAGTTGAAGAGATAGGTCCTGAACAAAGGAATGAATATCTCTTTCACTGAGTTAGTGATGAAGGAGAGGAGAGTTACAGAAGGTTGAGACATACAGCCTTAGGATGGCTTCTATTTTCTCCCATGAAAAAAAAAGGCAAGGTTATCAGTTGCCAGTGAGTAGGAAGGAGGTGAGATGAGGAAAAGGAGACTAGCATGAAGGTTGCATTCATTCAGTGAACATTTACTCAATACCAATGTGCCAGTCAGGACCAGATACCGAATTCAAGTTGCTTGCAAGTGAATTGCAGGAGGAAAATCTAGAACAGTCACCAGAAGCAACCTAAGCAAGAGCTGGCTGGTTACAGACTGAAGGATCACCCCAACCAGACTGGAGACTGTGCAGTGCTAACAGCATCAATGTGAACACTTAAATGGGATGAGACTTTCTCTAGCAGTGCCAAGAAGTCTAAGTATAGGAGTAAAATGCAGATGGTCACGTGGATCCAGAGTTGGAGATGGTGAGGAGAGTGCAGCAGAGAGAAAAAGGGAGAGTGTTGGTAGGAGAATTAGAGAGTGAGGTATTGGTAAGATGGGGAGATATTTAAATAGAGGAGGAAACAGCCCCTAAAATGCTAATAGACCTGGATACAACAAGGCAGTCAAAGCACTGAAGGCCTCAGTGAGCTTAAAGGGAAGGTTTGGGGAGGCAAAGAGATAAGACTGATGGATAAATAGGAGGTTTTTTCCAAAGCATGATATGACAGCTATGAATTCAAAAAATATATTCTTCTGAAACGTGGCCATGGGAGCGAGTTGCTTCGGTTCCTTAGCCTCCAAATTTCAAATTTCTTAACCTCCTAATCGTCTCTGCCTCCACTTGAGCAACTCACTCCCATACATTTGGAGTAATAACTATATCCCAGGTTTCATCCTACTTTTACTAACCTTATTACTTCTCCTCACTTAATTTTTTTCTTGTTAGGCCTATTTTTATAAGACACCTCTACTCTGTTTAAAATGAGAAGGGGTATAAAACTACTAGGCATTTTAGTCTGTGATTAATTCAAGCTTTACACATAGGACATAATTAAATACTCAGCTATTAGACACCTGAGAGAGAACATTTATTACCACACAACTTTTAAGAACATAATTGATTCTGCAAGTCACATTTGTTGCCAGGTTTACATCTTGTATATATACTCTAATATTGATATTAAGATTTCATAGGCAGAGCTCAGGCTCCTAATTCCCATGAACCTCACTATTAGAGTGACCGAAAAATTATTGTCCAAACCCAGACACTTTTGAGAGTCATAAAAAGCACTACTAACAATTCTGCCATTACAATAAGTATACACTGAGACATGAAGATGTGGTATGTATGTGTGTGTGTATATACACACACATACACACACGCACACAATGGAATACTACTTAGCCATAGGAAAGAATGAAATTTTGCCATTTACAGCAACATGGATGGACTTTGAGGGCATTATGCTAAGTGAAATGTCAGACAGAGAAAGAGAAATACTGTATGTTATTGCTTATATGTGGAATCTAAAAAATACAATAAACTAGTGAATATAATATAAAAGAAGCTGACTCACAGACATAGAGGACAAATTAGTGGTTACCAGTGGGGGGGCACTATAGGAGTGGGGAGTAGAAGGTCCAAACGATTGGGTGTAAGATAGCTCAAGGATGTATTGTATTATATTCAACACAAGGAATAGAACCAATATTTTGTAATAGTTGTAAATGAATTATATAAGAATAAAAAATTTAAAAATAAAAGTAGCACTTCCCTGGTGGCGCAGTGGTTGAGAGTCCGCCTGCTGATGCAGGGGATACGGGTTTGTGCCCCGGTCGGTGAAGATCCCACATGGCGCGGAGCGGCTAGGCCCGTGAGCCATGGCCACTGAGCCTGCATGTCCAGAGCCTGTGCTCCGCAACGGGAGAGGCCACAACAGTGAGAGGCCCGCGTACCACAAAAAAAATAAAAAAAAAAAATAAATAAATAAATAAAAGTAAAATAAAATATGGAGTTAAGTTCAAAATTACCCTCATTCTTTAAGGAAAATCCTTAATTTTGTTATATTACTCTAGTCATTTTCTACAAGAAAACAGCTTTGTATATGAGTTTGTTCAGTTCCAGAGATATTTGGAGTGGCCACAGGGCTCTGCTGACTTTTGACAAAGGATTATAGAGCTGTCAGTCATGATGGGTAGGAACTTTCCAGACAGTCAGTCAAACAACTGGTTAGCCCATTATGCTCATGGTGAAAACACCCAGGAGGATGGAAATGGGGGAAAGTGATGGAACTTAGACAGCAGTTCTGTTACCTTCACTGTACCACTGAAATTTGTTTCATTTGATTACACTTATTCAGTGTGAAAACAAGTCCCATGCATTTGAAATGCACAATGAAAAATATCACATGTACCCTGTGGGCCAAATATGAGTTGAAATCATTTGTGTTGGATCACGGTTCCATGTGAGCTGTCAGAGAATGATAATCATGGCCATTTTGGTAGATAAGTTTTTAAAAAGTTCTTAAAAGGAGATTTATCCCTTTTTTTTTTTTTTAAACAGTAAGCGTTAGTAAACCCATGTCCACATCTCAGACGGCCCTTTGGTCTCAGGCCTGTCTTCTCACTGAAATGTCAGAGAGAAAAATGCAGGGCACAGTTCCAAGCAGATGAGAGTGAGGAAACAGAAGGAAATTTCTGATGGAAATATGGACTGACAATTTCCCATCCTAGAGTGGAACCCCCAAGACCACCCACATGGCAAGGTTTTTCCAGCCCTGAAAGAAGGGCCCACCCTGAATCTGAACATTTATGTTAAGTATGTAAATATAACATGTAGGGGCTGAGTTATTTAAGCTTCCTACTCTGATAGATTCTTTTTCCAGATCATTATTAAGCAATGCATCCTTTAGGAGGAGATGGTTCCAGAGACACTGAATACTTTAGCTGTTTCTGACCATAACTGAGATCTCCCGTCTCCTGGCAGGGCAGGTACCTCAAGGTTACAGTGGTCCAGGGGGAGAAAACCTCTTACTCCAGCTGCAAGTTTTTTAAACTGAAGGGCATTCAGTCCCAGAGAGGTTCTGAAGATGAGTCCAGTGCTAGGCCTCCAAGAGTGAAATAAAACCCCAGCTAAAGTCTGGAGCTGAAGCAGAGAGAAGGGCATTGAGAAGAAGTACCACAGCAAAGCAAAGCACACAGGAGCCGGCCTGGAGAGATGCCGAAGAGGGTGGCCCTACTCACAGGTTCTTTTTATCTACTCCCAGCCCTCCTCCTTGGACATCAGTTCACTTTGGCATTCCATCATAACCTGAGAACCTTTTGGATGAGACATTATACCATACCCTACACAGTTCAGATTCCATCAGTTTGGTGTTGCTTCCCTTCATAAAGAATGGTCTAATTCTCTGTACACAGCTGAAAGTTTAACATATCTTAGGCCAATATTTATATAATAAAAAATTAAACTTCCAACAGAATGTATCAATGCTGATAAAAGAGGGTGTGCTATCTTTATTTTATTTTATTTATTTATTTTTTATATTTTCTTGGCCGCACCTTGCGGCATGTGGGATCCTAGTTCCCTGATCTGCGCCCCTGGCATTGGAGGCACAAAGTCTTAACCACTGGACCGCCAGGGAAGTTGCGCTATCTTTTTTTTTAAAGTACCGCTTCCGACATATGCAACTTGTGTGCATTAGCTTGTAACCTCCACAGCTATCCTGCGAGGGAAATTCTGCTATTCCGTCCATTACACAGATAAGAAAAACTGAAAACAGATAAGTGAAAAAGTAAGTTAAGCAATTTGTTTAAAGACATATGACTTATGACAAAGCTACAATTTAAACCAGGTACTTTTGACTTCAAAATCTTAAACCTTCTAAATTTATTAATGAAATTTCCAAAGGGGAGCAATACAAAACCTTCTAATTGTATAGCACATGTAGGATAGATTAGTGATACAGAGGCTCCCACTGAACGTCTTTCCACCTTATTTACACGTTTCCTAAAATGGTCTAATCAACGTGTGGTTAGTTTTACACACCCAAACGTTTTGCCATGACGTTTACCAGCAAGAAATTTTCAGCACTTTGTGCTTATGGTTTGTGGCTACGTTAATGCCCTCTATTCTAGGAGTATTCAGAGAAACAAAATAGATTTCAAATGTTTCTACATGGGAAAATGATGGCATGGTACATTAAAAGAAGGCAAAGTAATACAATGTTTTTTACATATGGTAGATAATGTGACAAAGCACTGGTTTATTCTCCCATGGTTTTACAAGTCATTTACTGAGCCTGTTCAGAAAGTGTGTAAATTACCAGAATTTTTGCAAAGAAAAACTCTTTTCTTTGTTAGTGTGTAAATTATCTCAGTAGGTATTTACTAAGGATAGAATGAAGTGACATTAGGCAATTAATCAGAAAAACTCTCCTAATGTGGATCTTTTTTGCTATAATCAATCAAATGGATAACTTGTCCTGAACTGAATCAATCTGAAATCATTAGTCGATGTGGCCTCAATAATTCTCTCACCTTCTTTCCCACTTAAAGATCCCATTGTTCTCCTCCAGTGTCACCAGACTCTATATCCTAGTAGTCCCGTAAAACTCCGTATGAGAATTAAACACGATTTTCAAAATTTTATAGCACAAAAATCTGGCTTTTTAGAGTTATTACATTATAGACTGCAGCTACCCCACTGACAACATAAGCAGAGTGTTCAACCAAAATCTTGGCTTTCCTTAAGCCCCAAGTGTTGAAATAAACAGAATGTTGAAACAGCACTGCTGTTTCACCACTCTACATTTATATCATCACATTTGGTACTCTCAGCTATCTCACACTAACTGCTATCCCAAACTGGAGATGTCTGCCTGTCTTCTACTTTCACCTTAGTGAGGGGGGAAATGTGATTGGGTCTCACTGGGATACAAAGTAAAAACAGTTTAATCATTTAAGAACCTATAATAAAAGAGAGTGGTAAATTCCAGTTTGTTCCAGAAAAAGAAATGTATTTAAGACAGGTTTACAAAGAACATTTCATCCTTCCTGAAAGAGCCGGGCTTAGTTAATGGCTTTGCCAGGAAAGGAAGCAAGGAAGAGAAATCTACGTCCCACAGGTTAAAAGGGCACCCACTGTGGGACGCTCTCAGCTTCTTCAAAGGTGAGTTTTCCTCCAGGTGAGCAATATGCTTGAGGGCAGGATCTATAGTCTGAAAGAAATGTACTCAAATTCTGGCTTTATCTAGAGCATAACTTAAGCAAGTTACCTTATTTCCCTAACCAGAGCCCCAAATATGTAAATGAGGATGATAACAGTAATATCTATTGCACTAAGTTGTTTGCAGAATAAAGTGAGGTAACAAATGTAGATGTTTAATATGGTACCAGGCATGCAGTAAGTGTTATTTATAAAGCATTATTACTTTATTATTTTCCACACAAAGCCCTAAGGCTAAGAAATGTTTCTAAAGCCTAGTAAATTTGGAATGCTTACAGGCAGAGCTAATGGTAAGGCCAACCCAAGGTAATCAGACAAATGTATTTACATTTTATGTAAATATGGGGTTTTATTACTCTCTACCTATCACATCTTCTCTAGTTCTGCCAACCTTTTTTTGTTAATTTTCTTCACTGAAGTAAAATTATACACCATTCCTATTACATCTGAATGAATTATGATGTTCTGTGAAACGTATTTGCCAAGGTCTTTGCTTAAATGAGAAATTTCAAATCCTACCGTTTGACTTACATATCATCAGTAAAAAACATATTTTCCACTTGTTAAAAAGTGAGCAGAGAAGAAATTCATGAATTTGAATAAAAGATTCCATACCTCATTACTGTCATGGATACTACAGAAGTTCTACAGAGCATGTGATAGAAAACAACATGGGACTGTATCAAACATTTAGGGGATTTTTGATAGTTCAGACTGTAGCACTGGTGGGTCAAGAATCACTTAAATTTACCAGAACAGTCATGTCAAAACCACAGTTTCATTCATCACAGCCATATGCTGTATTGACTCTCCATTAATGGTTTGTGCTTACAAAGTTCAAATACTTGGCTATTTTCCATTTATGACGTGCAAGATGTTGAAGGTTATAAACACTCGAGAGGGAGAAATTATTCTAGGTGGTCTTGGTAAGGGGGAAGAAGACATAATTAGGAATAACATAATTAAGAGGAAGAAAGGCTTTAATCTGAGCAGGGCAAACAACTTTTCTAACTACACCAAAAGCTAAGATGATATTATCCAAAGAAAAGTGAAGGAAACCAATGACACAAAATGATTTGATGAGGCCAAATGAAGAATTTTAATTCCTCAAACATCATTAATTCAATTTTCAGCAGAAAGCAAGAGCACTGTGAAATAAATAATAGCCTGTTTACTTTACCGTGAATGTGAAAGGAAGAGAATAACAAAAAGGGAGCTTGTATATTTGAGATCATGTCTTTCATGGCAGGCTTGGAAACCTCAGTTAACATGACAGCCCATGAGGGGACCAGGGCAAGGGCCTGCAAGAATCTCAAATTTTCTCCTGCCCATTATCTGGCTTGGGATAGTGAACACCTCAGCCAAATGAGACCAGGAAACCAGGAAGATCTTCTTCTAGAACTAATATTTTGGATGCAGAAATCATGAATCATTCCCAAACTGGCAGCAGAAGTGTGAAGAATTTGGAAAGGCACAAGGAGAGCCGAGAAGTCAGCACAGACACCTCAAAGAGAAGGTAACAGAGAAAGCTGAAGGACAGCCAGAAACCTATGGGGGAAGGGGAAGCCAGAATTGCTCTGAGAGAAAAGTGCAAGGCAAGGCATGATGAGAAAGAGTTCTTCCAAAGAGGTCAAGAGCAGACAGCCTGCCCTTATTTAAAAGAGAAAATTGTTTATTCTATCAAAATGGTAGAACTCTGACATTAGGCTCATCCCTCCCTCCCCATGTCCCCCAACCTCTATCTTCCCCAGATAAAGCTTGCTTGGTGCTGGAAGAAAAGAAGGTAGAATTAGAGTTGCTGACCTTAATTCTCAATGCTTTTGGATATGCATAATTAAAACTCAGCAAATGAGGAAGAGGAGGGAGGACTTGGGAGATGGGGACAGGGAGAATGTGAAGAACAACACTGAATAAAAGAAAGAGATGGTCGGGAGCCTGTAGGAACTGTAAAGAGAAGGGACAGATGAGAGAGAACTTCAAGAGTATAAGGAGAAGGGGTCAGGATGACCCGCTGAGCTTGAGGATCTTGGGACATTTCCAGACACAAAACATATGGATGAGGAAATAAACAATACCAATTCCTGTGGCTGAAATGAAAAAGAGTTCTCCATTTCCTGTGAAAAATTGGAGTCTGCTCAAAACACTGGGGGTGATTGTGTTTGGTTTTCTTTGCAAATGCTCTACTATAAAATGCTAGTACTAAATAATCTTGAAGTTTTAATTTGTAGGCTCAGTTAAGCTCCAGAAGAGCTTCCCCTGTTTTAATTTTCGAATTCTAAATTCTTACAGTTGGGACTATGGAAGTCAACTAGGCCAGCTCTTATCAGCTTCATAGAAACCATGTCTCTCAATGAGCCAACACCTCCCGTAGGAATCGGTTAAGCAATGTGGTCTAAGCTCCATGTATTTCCAATGGGGTGATATCTCAAATGATTGGCCAAGGTCTGGGATTGAGAAATGTGGATTTCATATCCCAGCTCTCTTGGCACGTTAATGAGCAATCACATGAAATCATGGAACTCTCCTGACACTAATGATGACCTTTGCATTTATATAGCATTTGCAAGTTTGCCAAAAACCATTTTCATCAATGTTCTCATCTGATTTTCACTGTAGACACAAGAGGGATTATATTTCCTACTTTTCAGGTTCAAACACTAGTAGGACTCAAAGAATTCATGGGACTTGCCTAAAATCACACAATTAATAAGGTCTTCTAACACCAATTTACTTCTGCAAATGTACAAAAGCACTTACTAAAGTAATATTATTTCAAATCATTAAATTATTTAGTACTTAAGAAACTTCCAATAAAATGGATAAGTAAGAGTATGCCAATTCAAGCATAGTATGGGAAATTAATCTGATTAAATACATTTTGCTTCTATCAGTTTGTGTATGTAAGTATTTGAAAATCTGTGAACCTACTGCATCTTATTACTTCACAAAAATTCTGTTAATAACCCATTATTTTAGGGAAAAAAAGTTTCTGCAAGAAGTTTCTGCAGAAATCAAGGTATCCTGCATATGAGAAAGGAATATATGTGCCATAAATCCAAATCAAAGCCTTGTATTCCTTAATAGAAAAGACCCTCCCTGTTGAGAGATAGGTTGGTGTGATAGCTAAGCGCATAGAATTTGGTATCAGTCTGCCCTAAATTTAAAACTTGGTTCCAACAGGGAGTAGATGTCTGATGCTGAGCAAGTTACTTGATCTCCTGTGCCTCTGTTTTCTCATCTGTAAAATGGGAATAACATATTACTGACCCATTGAGATATTGTGAGAATCCAGTGGGTTAATATCTTAAGGTGTTTAGAACTATGCCTGATATATAGTAAGTCCTGTGTGTATGAGTTATTCCTACTTCTATCTGTCAAGGACTATTATGCTAGGCGCACTGGGGTCTTATCCAATCTACAAAATAACTGTGAGATGGGTATTATTACACTGTCTAGAAGAGGGGGGAAAGAGCCTCAGAGAAGTCCAGGAATTAGCACCATGTCACACAGAGCATTTGGCTTTGAAGCCCCGCAGGGCTTGATCTCAGGAACTCCGTAGGACTGGGGAAAACAGAAACTCTCTTCTTGGAGAGTGCACACAAGGTCTCGTGGGCACCAGGACCCAGGGAAAAAGCAGTGACTTCACAGAAGCCTGGACTAGACTTACCTGCTAGTCTTGCAGGGTCTCGGGGGAGGCAGGGAGCAGCTGTGGCTCACTATGGGGATAAGGACACTGGAGGTAGAGGTATCGGAGAATATTCATGAAGAGACTTTTTAAAAATAAGCTTTCTTCTGTGTGACTAAAAATTGCACTTCTCCACCTATAGACACTAAAAATGTGGTCATGTTCCACCCTGCCTCAAACTGAAAAAGGTGGTAGGAAATGTATGCATACAAAGTGTTTTTCAAGGTCCTCATATAAAAACTTTCAGGAACATTAGTGTGGAATTAGGGTGTTTTGATATTTATCTGGCAAAGGGATTGTGCAACCAGCCATGTTTTTCCCTTCTGATCACCCTATTCCAAGAAAAAGATCCAAAGGAGCTTCTCTGAAATTTTACTTTGACAAAATTTCAAAAGTACCCTCTCTAAAATTGCTACTCAGCAGAAAGAAATCCTTAGTTTCAGTCCACTTGGGAGATATAAACTCAGAAATCAGGAGGAAAAAGCTTTGCTAACACTGATTTGAGTTGGTTGGTGCAATTAAACAATTTCATTGGAATATTTCAGAGCTGCAGTTCTAAGTAGAAGGTGAAAAATAAATAAGATGCCATGGTATTTATCACTGCTCCAAGAATTTTAGACCCTCTGTCAGATTTTATACCCTCTGGGGAACAAACGTCCATTTTTGGAGCTCATTCCAATATCTTCTAAGAACAAAGTGTTTCTGGGACTAACTTCAAAGGGAATCACATAATCAGGGCTTTTAATGCTTTATACCAAAAACATTTCAAATCAGTAGGTATCTTGAATCAGTTATCCCCACCAATATCATTAGCTAGACAATGAAAGTGAAAATAATCCATTTTTTTCAGGTCCGTTATTCTTCCTTTCACAAACTGGAAAAAATTATATTACTAACTGTGATTCTAACTATTGAGATTGGAGCCCTTAGAAGTATTCAATAAGATTTAAATTGTGTGTATTTTACATGGGCCAAAATGGGAGCAGTGCGGGGGAAGGGTTGTCTTGAGCTGAGTCCATTCAAGTTACTCACTTTAGCGTTTAATTAACAACCTGGCGACGTGTTTTGAAAACAGCAATGTTTCTAAGTCGCTTAGCAATGTTAACTCCAGGACTTCCTTCTCACTGAAGCCAAGGTTGAGCTTAACCTCCAGCTCCATGGATAATAAGGAAACAAGCTTTCTGTTATGGTAGCTAAAAAATGTATGTCCACCCCAGTGACTATGCCATGAAACAAAGAAACAAAATATAGGAAAGGTGGGGGAAAGGTGGGATAGGAAGAGGGCTGAACCTGAATAACTAGGCAAGCTTATCTCAGCCACAATAAGCAGCAGATTATTTGAAACCATTCTTACAAGGCTTCTTACATCCCTCATAAGAGGGAATAACTAGACATAAAAGAAGAGGTCCTGCAGAGGTACATTAACAGTGCTATGAAAAATAGAGAATATATATATATATATATATATATATATATATATATATATATATATATACACACACAGTACATTCACTTTTGTGTTCTAAGAACACAAGATTTCTAAAGTCATTTTCTCGAAAGCATGCCTAATCCATTTTTAACTGAAAAGAATACACTTTACATGAGAGAAATACAAAGTATGTGTTAAATTACAGATGTTCTTTGGTAACTTGAGCTCCTAGCTGGTTGCAGTTTCCTCCTCCTTCCACCTATTATGTTGGTTTGAGTCAATGATGCTACTGTTGACTGATAGAAGGAAATACATCACTCAAAATCTTTTCCTCACAATCATTTTCCCAGTTGGAAGGCATGTACATACACTGCCTACTGTACGTCTATTCTTTAAACTAATTGCAGCTCAAATGCTCTCTATGTACAAAACTAGTATGTATATTTTTTATAACTCTTTTCCCTCCTCTTTTCTAACTCTTGCCTAATTACTTCAGCAAAATCTCTCATCTTCTCTTGGTTGTATATGCAAACAACAACAAGTTCTTGTTGTTTTGGAGTTTGAGAAGTATAAAAACACAACTACTAGACAACTATATCAAATAAAAGGAAAGCCTTTAGATAGTAAATGAAATTAGATATAATAAATATTTATCTCCAAAACCTTTAAAAGTACTCACAAATCTAAAATCATCCCCAAAGTTTCTACCTACTTCCTCATCCTCCTTTCCCTTAAGCACAACTGTCTAAGAGTAAAATATAACAACTTTGACCTTCTCTTTTTACTAATATTGTAACAGCATTGCTCTTTTTATCTTAATTTATTGCAAATGAGCGTACTTAGCTATTTCATGGCTTAACTAGATTACAGATTTGTCGGGAAATTTAACTACTCCTTATAAAAGTGTTCCTATGGAGAAATATGTTAGTATTCCGGATTCTTCAATTTCAAAATAATTGCCAAACAGAACCCATTCAAAAGATGCAAAATACGGACTTTTGAAGAATCTGACAGACTACACTATGTATTAAGGGCTAGCAAAAATAGAAGCCCCCAAATGGGCTTGCTCTTTCATTCATTGTCATCAAGAGCTACAGTGAAAGGCAGGGTGGCATAGTGGTAAATAATGTGGGCTTTGGAGCCAGATGGCCCAGGTCCAAACCTTACCTCTGCCACATACTAGTTGGGAAAACTTAAGCAAGTCACTTAGTCTTAGTGCCTACGCTTCTTCATCCTTAAAGTAGGGATAATTATAATATCTATGTCATAGAGAAGCTACGAGACTTTAATAAATTAATTCATATAAAGTTCATAGAACAATTCTTGGCAGAGAGTGAAACTTCAATAAATGTTTGGGATGATTATCGCGATTATTATTATATCAGACACCAGAATCTCCTCCTCTCTTGTATCTTCTTACCAAAACTCACATGGAAACGGACACACATCAGAAGAGATGTGATGACATCCTGCCATAGAAACGTGTGTTGTGCATGGTACTAGCTAAGTTGTGGGGAGGGGAGGCCTATAGAGTGGCTACTGCTATCACCCAGAGCTACTGAGGACTTGAATTAGCCCAGCTGCAGTGGGAATAAAGATGGGTAAATAGGATCTAAAATTCAAAATGGGAATGTTACTATCTTTCTCACACTCATGCAAATACTCCTGATATAGCACAGAAGTCAATCAATAATAAAAAAAAACAAATATTTTTGGGTGACCAACTCTGCCGTGTTCCCAGAACCCTGCCTGCTTTCTAGAACCTTTAGGACTCAGCTTCAAAGGAATTTGGACTATAGGATCCCTGAGGTCTTATGTAACACTACTTTTGACATGGCAAATATCAATATTACTGAAATATTTTCCTTAGCAAACATCAAGATGCCAGAGGCAAGATACGCGTAGCCACTGACAGTCTCTGTAACATTTTATTTCTTCACAAATGAGAACGATCTGGAGCTAATAGGGTAAAATATTAACATTTATTAAAGATGGAAGATGGAAATACGGGTGTCAATTCATTTCCTGAATTGTCTGTATGTTTCAAATATTTGATAATTAAATTAATAACTTAAAAATGTACATACAATCCAGAATGGGCAAACTCAACATGCAGTAAAGATGAATAAAAATACACCAATGTTTCTGATAAAATTTCTGTTTTAGTTTCTAGTTATTGACTTTCACTTGAAGGGACTGGATCTAGATCGAAGCAGAAATAAGGAGGCAGGTCAGGGTGGGGTGGAGTGAAGTGAGGGAGTCTGTTGCTGTCACTGTCCATGGAATGGAATCCTGGTCAGAGGGGGGCTGATGAGCTGTTCACTGAATGGTTGTAATGTCTTCCAAAATAAACCTCTTTATGTTCAGGCTCTAAAATACTTCAAGATTTGGGTTCAAATAAGGACCCTACATGTAATGACTTCTGTCTAAAGGTCACCTGGTCTGAGAAATCTTCCTTCACTCCCCAGGCCTAGCTAGCTGCCTCCCCTCTGGGCTCATCATGCTACAACAGCGTGAGTAACACACAGAAGGTGTTGAGAAGTCTCCGATCGTGTAACAGTGGGGGGCTATTCCATATACTTTGCTTAAGCATAGGGGTTTAAGAGTAAACTTGCCCTAGATCCTGATTCTTCCCTTTTGCCCTCCAGGATTAGGCTGTTAAAGAACCCCATCGCCTTATCTAATGAACATAAACATTCAGTGATGATTCACTGTCCTTTTCCCCTAGACTATTTTACTTTCCCCATGCTCTAGTTTAGGCATTATCAAACTTGGGAAGAGTGTCAGAATTCCTTGAGGAAAATTTTGAAATATATAGTTACAAGGCTCCATACCTGACCCACTGGATCAGAATCTCCTACCTTGTGGCCAGGTATCTGTAGCTGAACTGGAAATCAAACGAAGGTTTCCCTGCTCCTACATGGGCATTCTTTTACAAATTGTTGCTTTACTGGTCATCCCCAAAGTTTGGAGCCATTACACCTGCCTAAAGTTAGAACTTGTTTCTACATCTCTACCCACAGTCCCAACAAATATTTGATTAGGAAGGTGACTCTATGTGGCAGGAAAGAATGGAGATAGCAGGCTGAGACCTCTGGTATGGGGAACAGAAAGGGAGGAACATACATTATCCAGAAGGCCTGGCTGGCTCTTGACACATGTCTAGATCCTGCACAGATGGCTGAACACTGACGAGCAGAGAGGCAATAGTCAGCTGGTTATGAGCCAGGGCTTTAGAGTCAGACTTTTCTAAGTTCAAATTCTAACTCTGCCACTTAGCAGGCACGTGACTTTGGACAAGTTACTCATCCTCTACTTCCTCCGCAAATGGAGACAACAATGGCACCTTGGCTCATAAGGTTGTTATGGGGATTAAATAAGTTAAAGCCTTTAAAATTTTTAGAAAAATGTCTAGAATATAGGAAGTGCTCACTAGGTATCAGCCACTATTATCATCATCATTAACATTATTATTTGTCCTGCTATCTACTCCCTGGACTGGGGTATAAACTGCAGGGAACCATTTTTCTTACAGATACACAAACCAAGTCATTCTGAAATTCTGTTCATCCTTTTGCTTCATGGTTTATAATAACTTCTGTACTTTTAATAGATGAAAGTCCATCTATATCAGCAGTGATGAAACTGACTGAACAAATAAAACAAAGAGAGTAAGCCTCAAAAGTCTAAAAGGATTTCATCAAGGTTGTACCAGGATGTTCTTTCAAGCGTGTTAGGAAAGTCACTATTTGCTTAGATTATGAGTTAAGAACACATCCTCCAGCACCAAGACTCTTCCTGTGTAATCCCAGCCAATGTTACCCTGGAAGCAGCAGTACTGCTGTTTCCATTCATGGCCAATCATTTTGTAGGTGGACTAAAAAAGGATTTATTTTAAAACACACTGCTGAACTTTAAAATATCTTTGGTTCTCAGAGTTGGAAAAATAGAAGTAGAGTGGTGTTATATGCAGCGGAAAAAAATACAGTTATACTACAGAGTCACAAATGTCACAGACTCTCACTCTCACATGTAATGTTGCTTATGTTAAAATTTTTTTTCTCATGTGCTGCTAAACTCCCTGAGGATACACACACAGTGTCTAAAACCATTGCCACTACATCCTTTTACAGAGGAGAGAGGCAAAGAGACACCAGGGAAGGTACACAGCCAGAAAAGATATTGCAAGAGTATTTTAGAGGCATAAAGTGCCAGACTGCATCAGCTGGCCCAAACTTTTCAGTATCATGGGTGGGCAAACTGAAGCAGAGGGAGGAACCTGTGTCGCTCAAGGTCACTTAGATGGCTGGGGGCAAGTGTGGAACTGAGGTTTCAGTTGCCTGACTCTAGTCTAATCCTGTGCTCCATGGTTCTGGTTTATACAAAAGAAAGAGTAGTGAAATTACATTTTATATCTAGCATTTTAATTAAATATATATATATTTTTCAAATTAAAGTAACTAAAAAGCAAGGAATGTTGCTTATAAACTTCCTTTTTTATCTGTATTAGCTTTTTTTTTTTTTGCAACCCAAGTCCTTAATAAAAAGGAAAAGAAGGAACACCATTTTAGTGAAGTATGTTGTATACATTCTATTCTAAAAGTGAAACACATGCATTTGAGCAAAATTAGACGATATCAGGCTAGAAACAAAAACAATATCAAAATAAGCCTTAGACCCACCATCCAAACACAATCACTTTTTCTTTTCACAATCACTCTTAACTGGTTGGTATATTTCCTTCCAGTTTTATTTCTCTGCCATAATTTTTATATATTTGTAGCTAGATTATATGCATAATACTGAATTTTCATTTTCACTTAGTATAACATAAGCATTTTTTTCTGTTTTAAAAATGCATGCTCTGAGGAAAAACTGGAAAATAGAAAAATAAAATTTATTTTCAGTAAATTTAACAATTAATATTAGTTTAAATAAGTAAATACAATTTAAGTCACCTATATCACACCACTGGTATATGATCTTTCCTATCACTGTTCAGTATAGTTTCCTGTCCCCTCCATTTTCCCTGCAGGAGCACCTACTCTGCTCTGCATAAATTCCAGGGACTGGCTTTGGAGCCTCAGAATACATCATGTAAACAGAGGAGAGAAGAGGAATTAGCAAGAGACACTGACCCCATGAGCTCTTCACTGTGTCCTGCTCAAGTCCCACCCAGGCCTAAACTCTCTTCATTTAGGACTGTATCATTCTCGTGTCCAGCTAGAGGAGATTCTGAGAGGGTAAGGAGGGAACAGAATTATCCAAGGAGGGGCAGACAGTTAAAGGTGAGGCTCTGACTACCAGTGGATAGTAAGTCTCAAAGAGAAAGCCTCCAAGGACTCTGGGACCAAGCTGGTGAAATCCAAAGTGGGAGATGGAAGAAAGAATAATGGTAAAAAAGAGAGAAAAACTAAAAAATAGAAAAGAAAAAAAAAGAGATTGACAGAGAGAGAGAAACTGCTATTCCCTTCTTTTCTACCGGCTCTTCTGTAACCTAGACTCATAATAACATGACTGCCCAAAGCACATGGTGAATGTGGTGATAAATTTTCTTCCCCTGATGTTCAGCTTAGCTCTCCATTATATTTTCCTTTTGATTTATGACTTGACCTCTGCCCAGCACCCCTCAAATGGTGGAGAACTGTGATAACTTACTTCTCTTACTCATTCTCCTGCCAGCTGGAACAAAAACTTGAGAAAGCCCATGGTTGAAACAACGGCATATTTATAGATATATTTGAGAGAAGCTTCTGAGGTTTCATATCCCTCAGTTTTTACAACGATGTTTTTACCTTCTTCCATAAAACAGGTTTTGAATTAAGGAAAGATTACCCATCATGTCAACTGATTGGCCATAGTAGAATTTATTCAGTTAGGATTTGCACTATTGTCCTTGATATCTTTCCTATGGTGCAGTACACAATTTGTTTACTTTTCCAATGGGTGTTTGTGGACATAACTATTGAGTTTAGAGTTCTGTATTTAAAATATTTCTCTATGAAAGAAAAGATACCAAAAAACAGGGGATTCGTAATTTACAACTATTAAAACAACAGTTCCTCAGTTATGTTTTCTAGTGTGACTTTAATAGATTTATAAGAACTTTTATAATTAGATCATTTATATAAAATAATTGCCCATGTGTTTAGTCTATAAATTTCTAATATGATTGCTTTTCTTTGTAAATGAGCTACCCAAGATACCATGAGAAGCAAAGGTAAGCTCATTCGGCTCCCTCATTCCACCTGGCAGCTGGCTACTCCACAGCTTCAAAGAGTAACCCCACCATCCTGAACTAGTATGAAAAGTATAAATTATTCTAAACTGGACAAGTGTCCAGTGACTTCTGCAGAATTCCTAACCTAGGTTTGGGCCAGGTCTCTCACCTTTTCTGAACCCTTACAGGTTCATTCACAGCGCAGTCTGACGCTTGAAGAACAAGTAAACCTCTTCCCTCTAGCTTATCTTTAACCATTTCCTATCCCTCATACAAGCACCTCTGCCAGTATTATACTGATAGAGCACATACACAGTTAAGTATCGATGTTCTGTCTTTGCAATACAACCCTGTGTGTGTACACACATGTAAATAGATACATACTTCCAGTCAGAAAATAATTGCAACTGTACTGTCACATACCACTGGAAGCCTTCTTTGGAAATGAACAAAGAGAATAGAATCTAATCTAGTTGAGGAATCAATCATGGCCAAATATGTCAGGCTACAGACATCATGACTTGGGTGCTTGTGAAGCACCAGACTGTACTGATGTATTTCCACATATATAAAATGGGAAAAGAGCATAAAAAATCAGCCAAATGCAATACTTGGAAGGAAAAAGAGTAGGAATATAGTGTTTTCTGAAAATAAGTAAACCTATGTGGGAAAGAATATACACACATTTTCTTATATACAAGTAAACAAACATTAAAAAGTCAAGGGCTTCCCTGGTGGCACAGTGGTTGAGAATCCGCCTGCCGATGCAGGAGACACGGGTTCGTGCCCTGGTCCGGGAAGATCCCACATGCCGCGGAGCAACTGAGCCCGTGAGCCATGGCCGCTGAGCCTGTGCGTCCGGAGGCTGTGCTCCGCAACGGGAGAGGCCACAACAGTGAGAGGCCCGCATACCGCAAAAAAAAAAAAAAAAAAAAAAGTCAAAATGTCCCTTTAGCTTTGCTTGCCTCTTGTTCTACTTTAGATCTGTAGTGTTTTTTTTATTTCTAAGGAATTATCCCTTTACTGACTCTAGCCTTCAATTCTTACATTTCCGATAGAAACATTAAACAACCCACCATACCCTCATTTTCCTATGTAGAAATGGCTTAAGTAGCAGATCAGACAGAGCAAAGAAGGTATCTACTAAATTTTCACACCAAATCTTCTTTCTAAAGTTGAATGAAAGAAAGAAAAGGCCCATTGAGCCAGGGCCAGAATGCCACAAAAGCATATTTTATATTAAAGCGAGCCTGGCCAAGAATCTATTCTTTCAGAGTTTCCAGGCAGATGCCAGCCCACGGCCTAATCATTGGACTAGCAGCATAGCTGGTCCCTGGCCCCAAGACACCACCAGAGGAACCTGCCAATGTGCCTGAGATTCCATTAAAAACACATTCCCTCAGGTTAAGACACTGCCTATTCTAGATAAACTCTTTACAAATTAATCCTCTTTTAAATTAAATTCCTAATGTTAGGAAGGATAATATACTAATATATTATTTATCCACAAGGGCATTTTGTAAATACTGTCCTGGCTCTTCTCTATCCTGACTAGAAAAGCTTCCTGGGGTCTGTATTTGTTTCCACCTCTTAGTAGCTGTGTGAGTGTTCACAAATTACTTTATCTTCCTGAGCACTGTTGACTTCATCCATAAAATAAAAGATTTACCTTCCCATATTATTTTACAGTTTCATTCATTCATTTCAAAACATTTATTGAGAGTACCTTTGTGTCAGGTACTCTTCCAGGAACTGGGGACACAGCATGCACAAAACAGGTAATATCCATGCCCTCTTGTAGCAGACAATGGTGTGTGGGGGTGTGATGCGGGGGCAGGGTTCAAGTAAATAGACAGATAGACAGACAGACAGTTGCCTGGTGGTAAGTGCTATAGATAGTTCCACTTTTATATAAGGTGATTAGCAATTGCCCCCAGCTGGTAATGCAGATATTTGATGGAACAGTCGTTCTGGCAGAGGTCATAGCAGGTGCAAAGGCTCTGATGCAGGAATGTGATGCAGGAACTGTGAAGACACCAGGGTGGCTGGAGCTGAGCCAGTGAGGTAATGAGTGGCAGAGGGTGAGGTCAGAGAACCAGGAGGGCTGAGGATCATGTAGGGCTTTCTGTTATGGATCTTCATCACAAAGGCTGTGTGTGGTGGATGATATACAATGATTCCACTAACTAGAAACTGGCAATGGTCTGTGACATAGGCTGGAAGGTTCTGTCAGTTTTACTAAAAACAAAACAAACAAAATGAGAAAGCATCCTAGAGAGATTCAGAGAAGGAGTTTTTCTTAACAGTCAGTGAAACTGTACCAGAGAAGAACAAGCCTGACTCCATATTGGATCTACATTTGTGTTCCTTTGCCTGTGCCTTGTCTCCTCAATCAGTAAAATAACATTGCCTATAGCCTGAAATATACATAAAAGCCCTTTCTTAAGGCTCTGGCTCCCAGGTTTGACCTTTAAAGGTATAATACTTTTCATTCATATAAAGATAAAAAGTTGCAGAACAGAGAATAACATTTGTCCTGTTGGAGGTTTACAGGAACTTGGTGACCAGCCTGACAAGGATTATCACATACCCTCTGGGGTCTGGCTGGCACCAAGAAGTTTATAACAACCAGCTACACTCCCTTCCCTTTTAGTACAAAAGAAGTCTGAATTCTAACTCGGGTAAGATGGTTCTTTGGGACACTAGTCCACCGTCTTCCTGGTCTGCTGGCTTTTTGAATCGAGTCACCACACCATGCTCCACCACCTCATCTCTCCAGTTACTGGGCTGTCATGAGGCAAGCAATACAAGCTTGGACTCAGTAACAACACGAGCAAACACTTACATGACATCTTCTTAGCCCTAAAAAAACAGGTGCATCCTGAATTGCTCCTCAAGTAACATTGTCATTACACCCTGGATATTGTGGGTTAGTCAGAAATGAAAAGTCCTAATGGGGTGGTAGTTTTCAAAGCAAGGTGAGAAGGGCTCCTCTCTGGGACAGCTTCTTGCCTGTCAGTGAGGATTTCTAGGTGGTCTACTGCACGCAGTGGGCTGGACCAAAGGACTCAAGTTATTTTCTGCTATATCTCTATAGACAGGAAAAATAGCAAAATCCCCTGTAACCTAAATGATACATTTTGTCAGTTGGGTTTTACAGGTAGTTTCAAGTACAAAGTGACCTGGAACAGAGATTCTCACCCATGATATTTTGGAAGTTCAGAGTTCTCAAATTTTTTCAATACATGTCTTATAACTCTCAAACCAAAATAATTTTTAACTCACTTTAAGTTTTTAATGTCAAAAAATATATGCACCATGCAGTTTTTATAGGAGGTTGTGCGTTTGCATATCTGTGAATAGACTATGTGTCAATTCACACCCAGGTGTATGAGCATGCGTGCGCACACACACACACACACACACACACACACACACACACACACACACAGGAGTTACTGAACATAGTAGTGGGCATTTCATCACCATCTGAGGCAGATTCTATGTGAACCTATTAACATCTAAGCTTCAAGAAGCTTCCCTTGTGTAGATCCCTTCCAAGGCCTTGAGTTGTCCTAGTAATCTGATCAATTGACCATATGTTTTAATAAAATGTGTAAAAGAAGATGTTTCAGTTTTCTGCATAAAGAGGTGGCCCAATGCTGTGCAAGCTTTTGGCCTCACAAACCTGGATGTATCACTGAGTAGCATTAATAAGGTCAGTATATGGTTGGAAGGAGAGGAGCCAGGAAGAGGGAATGATATATATAGCATTTATTGAGTGCTTAATATGTCCTAGGCCCAATGAAAGGTATTTTGTACAAACTAAAGCTTCAACAGGATTCCAGAGCTTTGATTTCCAGCTTTGGAGACTGCCCTTCACTTCCTGGCTCAGCGTGAAGTCAGTTCAGCTGAATTGTGAGGGCCTACAAAGGCAGTTGGTCCACAGCTACCCCCATAGGGATGAATGTAATGAGAAAGAGAAGGGGGATGTTTATCCCTGCCTCAATTCTTCACTGTCTGTCGCTTCTCTTCTTTCCTTGTTTGATAATATTGCATTTTATTTATATTCACTCTGGTTTTAAAGTGCTTTTTCTCATATTTCATCTGACCCTTCAACCACCCTAGAAGTTAGGCAGGTGTTATTAACGCCATTTTACAGACCCAAAAAACTAAAATTTAGAGATGTTGGATAGTTTGGTGAAGGTCATAGGCAAATAACAGAATGATCACCAGTGAGCTCCCACTACTCCATCCCTTGAAGAAGTGTAAGAAGCAAATGGTAAACAGGCCAACCTTCCTCAACAAAATAACATTCATTTCTAAATACAAAAAAACGGCCCCGGGCCCATCCCAGGCTAAATGAGAGTCACACACAGCCACAGGAACACAGGAGGAGCAAAACCACTAACACAATAATCTTCTCTTATGACTTTCATTGTGAGAGCATCCACAAACGGGCCCATCCATCTAACCCAAGGCCAACACCAAACACTGAACCCTTGAATCTCTGCCTCTAAAATAAATGCTTTGCCCTCGGCCTCCACCACCGCATCCCCCAAATATTAGTCTTCTCAACTGTCTTCTACTAGCTTCCTCCTCTCCACCCCTCCCCACTGTCACTTTGATATTTCAACAGATTTGCCCTTTTAGGAACTCAGATCTCATTTAATTGCATGTGGAAACCATGAAAGTAGTTCTAACATCAAAAGAGAACGACTCATCATTAGCCAATGTTATTAAAATAGAGAAAGAAGTTGAATGTGAAGATGGCCAAAGAGGTGACCTTGCCAACTCTGCCCAAATTCCCCAGCTACAGGAAATTCTTTTCCCTTCCTGACTCAAATGAAAAGATTTTATAACTCAAAATGAGCCAACGGAATGGAAAAGTAAAGGTAACAGACATGAAAAAAATGATGTCCAGAGAACTTGGCCACATTTCTAGAATAAGCAGGTTATATTCATTGCTTCCATTTTTGCACCACTTGTATCTTATTACCTCTTTGCAATCAGCTTCCCTCCTTACCATTCTACTGAAATGGCACACTTTAGAGTCTCCAACAGCCCCTTCGTGACAAGTCAAATTCCTTCTTTATTCATTCCTTGTTTTCTGCATTCTCTAGGTGGCCCTTTACTCTGTTAATGAAACCAAGCAGGGCCCTATGGGGCCTTCCCTGTGGGGCACACCCTTCCCCCATATCCTCTGCTTTAGCTCCTCTATGAAGTACCTAGATAACAGGTGTCTGGAACTCCTTATAGGGTGCCTTACAATAAACGCTGCACTTTCCTTCACTGCGATGAGGTGTCAGTAGATTGGCTTTACTGTGCATGGGCAAGCGACCCGAGTTTGGTTCGGTAACATTAACTTCCCCTTCTTGAAACTCTCCATGCCTTTGGCCATTGGGGCATACCAGGGTTCAGGTTCTTCCCTGTTTCTCCACTTGCTACTTTTCTCTTGTGTTCTCTGGGTCTACCTACAGAACATCCTGCTAATCTCTGTCCCCAGGTCTGTTTTGCTATTTTTCCCATTCCCATTCCCACAATAAAAAGGATTCAAAACCTATGTGTCACCCTCTCAGTCTATCTGATAGCACTGGCTCCTACTTGCAAATATAAAGTGTTTTCAGAGTTTAGCTTAGAAAAGACTATGTAGGAAGGCAAGGGACACTGCATTTTCCTTGGGTTGAGACATTCATAATCTCACGCTGAATGAAGTTATCTAAGGAGTCGGAGACCTCTCTGCCAAAGTCTTCCCCAAGCTGGTAGCAAACAGTGAACCTTTTTACCTCCATCATTATAGGCCAGCTGCCAAGGATTAAAAGTTCATAGCACAAGGGCCACACACTTAATTTGATTCTCTAATAACCAGAATTTTGCTGCTGATCAGTTGCAAGCTAAATTGATATATAATTAAAAGGATCTTTTGCCTGTAAGCACTCCGTGAGAATCAGCACATTTGTCTAATAAAAGGGCAATGTAATTAAAGAAGTTCTGTGTAATGGAATTAGGAACTCACAGAGCGATGCACTTGCCCACAGTGTCTCCTACTTAAACAAGGAATCCTCCAGAGCCTCTACCAGTCATATGCCCAGGGGAAAAAGCAGTGGTCATTGACTAAAAGCTTGATTGATCTGATACAAATAGAGGTAAAATTCCTTGCTGTCCCAATAAAATAGTCATTGAATGTTAATATCCCTTTAAGTTTTACAGGGCTCCTTGTAATTCAGTAATTCGACAAGTTACCTAATTGACTGCTGGGCATGTGTAGGCACTGTAAGAAATAGTTCCTCTGGACAAGAAATTGACAATCTAGTAGTATGACTAAATATGCATTTAAATAACTACAATATAAGTGGAAAATAAGTGATGCAAGAACTGTCCAGATAAAATACTACATGTTTAGCTTTTTTAATATCAGGATAGAGAGACTACTTTTAAGTAGTATTTGATCCATATTGCATATTCCAATGCATTCATTCAACAGCTACTTATCACTTGCCCACAAAGTGCAAGGGTGTGGGAGGATACAGAGTGACAAGATACCCAATCACTATGTAGCTCAGAGTCACATAAGGAAAGCACACATTTTATATACATATGTGTGTATATATATATATATATATATATATAATATATATGTATATGTAATTGCAATAATATATATATAATAATATATATGTATTTATAATATACATATAATATATATGTATATGTAATTGCAATAACACTGAGAATCACCGAAGTAATGTGCTGGGTCTTATAACTCGGCAATATCCAGGCAGTCTTGCCCCCTCCTCCCCATCCCCCATAAGATATCCTTGTGCTTTCCATTTCCCAGTCAGGAAGCCCTAAAATGTGGCCATGGGGTTGAAAATGTCCACCTATGGTACAAAAGATCCATTTACGAGTAACAGACAATATTGCTGTTTTATCTCCCAAGAATCCCATTTCTGCTGAGAAATAAAATTAGGACAGTCAAACATAAGTTGGCTATTGAGCTGACCATGAATGTAGCCTGACTAAATACTAGGTAATGTTCCTCAATTAGACATGATAATCTTCACAGAAGGCAGATAAGCATATTATGTGTTTATACCAAATCCCTCAGCTTGTTGGTGAAAATGACCTTATGTTAGGCAGCTGGGACACAGACCCAAGACAGCAAGTGAAAAAAGAAGGTGACTTCTTTTACACCACATAAGCAAAAGTACTCATATCCATCCTTGGTAATTCATTCACTACAGATATAAAAAACTCATTAATAGATAGTTCTAAATATACTATGGCTCTGTGTAAAATGGAGGTTCCTTTATAAAATGCTCATGGTGTATTTTCTTAAAAAACAAAACAAAACAATTCTTATCTTTTTCTGAAAGCTACATGAACTTTAAGAAGTTACAAGCTTATTTCATTTATTTACTGATTTATTTTTTACTTGCTCGTGTACTCAGCACACATTTAGCATCGTGTACTAAACACTACACTTGGAATTAAAGACAAATAAAGTACAGCCCCTGCCCTCAAAGTGCCCACAGTCCAGTTATCAAAGCGCAGGAGAGGAAGCGATCAACACTCAAAGCTTAACCAGGGCTTTAACGGAGGAGGGTCTTCAAAGAATAACACAGCCATTATTCACAAAATGTGGCCATGGGCATGCCAGACCAAGACAACAGTTGATGGGGAAAAGCCCAGAGGCTTAAGAGAGAGCAGTGAAGAAACTTTTATATTTAGAGCTTGGTTTAATTAAATATTAAGTTAATATTTAAATACTAATTTTTACCCCGAGAGAGTCTTGGAAGTATCTAAATTTTTAAAAACACATTGACTATGGACTTTAAGTGTTTCTCTAAATAAAACCCTCCTAGAAGTCCCATCTTCAATCTGAGCGTCAAGTTTTATGAAAGTGCTGTTTATTAAAAGCATGTCTTCTCCAGAAGGGAAGATAAACTCTAAGTCCTAAGAACAAACGTGGAGGAAAAGTCAGAGTATATTGAGTGCTTTAACAGTTACATAGTTACTTGAGCAAATGCACCCAGAATTGCCAACAAAACAGATATTTACATGAGGGCAAACAATATGAATCAGTTACTTTAACAGCCCAGTTTCACAGCCATGAAATAAAGACTAGTATTTTCCTCACCAGTTTTTCATTCCTACTTCCCAATGTTCCTGACAAGTATCATCTGATGGAATTTATATTGTTCCACAGCTGAAGTCTACAGGGGTTAAGAATTTGACACAAATACATTAACTCAGGATAGCAGAGATGATGCCCGATTTCAGGCCCAGAGCTCAATCTACCACTCTACTTCCAAAATAATTCTGGACAACACTTTCACAAATGAGCTATAATATAAAACAAAACAAAACAAAACCACAAATGAGCTATAAATCAGAAAGGAAATGAACTCTGAGTCACCTCCTAACTGATCCAAAACACCTCAATTCAGAGCCACCACACCCTCCAACTTAGAGTGACCAAGGGCCAAGAAATCTCATAGATCTTTCATCTTTCGTGCTGAAACAGTGAACTTCTGCTTGGAACTGCAGAGAATTTCCCCTCCCCTCTCTTCTCATCCCTCAAAATATAGGAAGTGCCCTTTCCTTCTGCTATACTCTCTGGGGAGAGAGTAAACTCTTCTTTTGTGTCCATTACTTTTTTCTATTATTTGCTCATATTAATTTATTTTTTATTTTAATTGTACAGCTTGATAAATTTTGACAAATGTATCATTTGGTATGACCATTACCCCTGTCAAGATATAGAACATTTTCATCACCTAAGAACTTTCCCTAATGACTTTCCCAATCAATTCCTGTCTATCCCCAATAGAGGCAACAACAGCACTGATTTCTATCTCCATAGAATAGTTTTGCCTGTACTAAAATTTCATAAAAATGTTATGTTATCCAATATGAACTTTTTGGTGTCTGGCTCCTTTCACGCAGCTTGTTTTTGAGATTCATACATGTTATTGGGTGTATCTGTACTTTGTTCCTTTTCACTGCTGAGTAGTATTACATCACATGAACATACCACAATTATTTGTCCATTATCCTATTGATGGACATTTGGGTTATTTTCATTAATAGGCTGTTAATAATAAATCTGCCATATACATACCTTAAGAAATCTTTTGGGGAACAGCTGCCTTCATTCTTCTTGGATAAATACTAAAAGGATCATAGATCAGGTATATGTTTAACTTTGTAAAACAACAATTTTTGTTAACCAGCAAAACCTTTTTTCTTTGGAGTTTGCAATATTTTACCCTCCCACCAGTAATGAACTGTTGTTCCATAACCTCAGCAAAAGCTGTTGTAATCAGTCTTTTTCATTTTAGCCAATTTAGTAGGTATGTAGTGGTATCTCATTGTGGTTTTACTCTGCATTTCTCTGACTAATTGCATTGATCACTTTTTCATATTTATGTAGGCTATTAATAAATTTTCCTTTGTGAAGTATCTGTTCAAGCCTTTTGGCCAATTTTCAATTGGGATATTTGTCTTTTTTATTAAGTCATAGGAATCCTTTATAGATTCTTAACACAAGAACTTGTCATATTTATGTTTTGTGCCTATTTTCTGCCAGCCTATTTGTTTTTTATTGATGTCTTCTGTTTATGATGTGAGATAGGAGTTTGGTTTCTCTATTTTTTTCCACAGAGGTATCTAATTGTTCTAGCACCATTTGTTGAGACCTTTCCTTTCTTCACTGAATTGCTTTGGGACATTTGTCAAAAATCAACTGTATACCTGAGTCTATTTCTGGACTCTGTTTTGTACCATTCGTCCATTTGTCTAACACTACTCCAGCCCACACTGTCTTATTTACTGTAGCTTTATGGTCCATTTCGAAATCCAGTAATGTAAGTTCTTCAACTTTGTTCTTTGTTCTGTTCTAGATACTCTACTTTCCCCATAAACATTAGAATTAGCTTGTCAATTTCAACAACAACAACAACAAAAACCTGCTGGGATTTTTATTGGGATTGCATTGAATCTACACACCAATATGAGGAAAGTTGACATTTTTAACAATATGGATGTTTTTATCCTATATTTTTGCTTTCTGTATTAAAGGTTATTCACCTCATTGTGATTATTGGGAATACCAATCAGCCAAAGAAGCAAAGGAAGGAACGATCATGAAGGGACTAAAATAATTAGTCTGTTAAAGGGATCAGCTTTATCATGGTCTGTGAAAAAATATTCTATCCATATCCTTTTTTAAAAGCTTTGCAGTATAAAGCATTCTCAGCCCTCTTCTGTTTAGTCCCTTGATTCTACTTACCAGCTGTTCCGAACATTTTACAGCTTGGCTTCCATTTGATTTATTTAACTGTGCTCAGAAAATATGACCACAGAATGTTCTCATGCCATTGGGGTATTAAGAAGAAAGTATAAAAATGTTTCTACAAAAATAAAAACTGTGTCCTATAGTCGTAGCCAGATAGAAAGCATTTTTAGAAGAGAAATGTACAAACATCTTCTCTATTGTTTCTTCTTGATTAAATGGATGTGAAATAGGTAATATTCTTGGGATGGGTAATCTAAGTAAATGACGATGTATAATTGGCAGATTTCTCACAGTGGCTTGATTGGTCTGATGTCATCCATGCATAAGTGAGCAGGAGATACTTAAATTGGAAAAAAAAAAAAAAATTGCCGGGCTTCCCTGGTGGCGCAGTGGTTGAGAGTCCGCCTGCCGATGCAGGGAACACGGGTTCGTGCCCTGGTCCGGGAAGATCCCACATGCCGTGGAGTGGCTGGGCCCGTGAGCCATGGCCGCTGAGCCTGCGCATCTGGAGCCTGTGCTCCGAAACGGGAGAGGCCACAACAGTGGGAGGCCCGCGTACCGCAAAAAAAAAAACCCAAAAACTGCTGATGCAGGGAAGCATTTAATACAGCAACACTGATACGCTGCAATGATAAGAAGAGGCAGGCCTCTAAAATCTCCAGAGTTCTGCAGCAGACATTTGTTGGCAGTGCAGATATTAGAGAGTTACATCTCCTTAAATTCTGTACTATATGGATGCATGGATACTAATCAAAACATAAGTCATCATAGCTTTATTAAGACAGATTATGAGGATTCTGAACTTAAAATTTGAACTTTCAGCAATTAAAAAGTGATAAAAAATTCTCTTTCAGTAAGTCTAATAATCATGATATGAGAAGCTTATTCATTTGATCTAAAGCAGATATAAACTGCTTTAGAAGAAGCAGTTCTGAGGACTGCTCAGAACCAGGAGATGAAAGAGGAAAGACAATCAAGACCAGGATCAGTACCTCCCTTAGCCCCTTCTAGATAAATTTTCAACTGTACCTTGTTGTGGAGAATTGGTATGAAATACCAATTATCACAATGTCATCCTTCTAATTGGGCCAAAAACCATGGAATCATCATTGACTCTTTCGTCTTATATCCAATCCACAAGGAAATCCTGTTTGCTCTACCTTCAAATATATGAAGAAACTGAACCATTCTTACTACCACCACTGTTCCTATCCTACCCAAGCTACCACCATTTCTCAACTACATTACTGCAATAGCCTCCTAAGTGACCTTTCTGTTTCCAATCCTCACTTTCCTATAGTCTAGTTTCAACCCAATAGCCAGAGCAATCATTGTACAATGAAGATACACCTTGTCAGTAATTTTCTCAGAACTCTGACATGGCTCCTCATTTCATTGAAAAAGAAACACACATCAACAACCACAAAACACTAAAGGTCTTTATGTGGTCCACACATACTGGTGCAGAACCATCAGCAACAATCAGTCAATAATGCTACCATATGGTCCAGTAACCAGATCCATATTTATGCACAAGGCAGAATCGACTACTTCCAACATCTAACGATGACTTTATGGAGCCAGAAAGTCTCCCTCACTTAAAAACCCTCCTCTTGCTGATGAAAATTAGAAATTCAAGCAAGGGGATCTTTATGTCTGACCTTACGACTTTGATCTTTGTTGAATAACAAATATATATTCAAGGGCAAAAATGTATGCTCTTAGAAATTATTTATATTTAAGAGTATATGCATTTCTCATACTCTTCTGGGCAGTAAATTTTGATAGAAAAATAACATGGGTACTGCAATAGGAGAGAAGGAAATGGAATCAAATCTTACAGAATAAGGAGGCAGAAGTTATAGACCACAAACTTTAACTGCATCATAATTTTACCAAGGGTCAAAACTGAAAGTAATTTACTAAAAATGTAATTTCCTTTTAAAAATTCTCTATCAAAAATAATAGTACATGCTTGTTGCAGCAATTCAAATAATATAAAAATACATATAGAAAAGTCTCTACTGCTGTCTCTAATGCTATACCCAACACCATCAAGATACATTATTTTAACAGTTTAGTATATATTTATATTTAAAGTATACCTCTAATGCTGAGATTAAATTTTTACAATCAGTTCCAGTATAGTTTCCTTAGATTAAGCTTATTTTTCAAAAAAATTATCTTAGGTTTCTCTAGAATATTTGAAAGTAATTATTTCATTAAAAAGAAAGAAAAGATTACCTAAATGTAAAAGAACTTTTATTACATCTCTCACTAAGTCTGGCAAACTAGCTCATTAAGCAATTTTTTGCTTAAGCTTGAGATCTTTGTCAAAGGTCATGCATTCTTTCAGAAGAAGGAAATGAGATGCTATTTTCCCAGTGGAAAATTTACAGAATTACTTTCCTTGTTTTTTACATTGAAAATACATTTGGATAAATTAATAATTTCTGTGATTGAATCCCTATTCAGTGACAGTCTCTGTTCAGTGAGCACTCTCCATTAATAATCTTAAGTCCTCATAACAAGCAGAGAGGTTTATTCTGGTTTTACAGATCACACAGTTAAGGACTAGAAATTATTCAAGGATATTCCAAAATCCAGAAACAGAATATATTCAAACTAGGGTTTCTCTGATTTATAGAGAGGTGTCTACCTAATACTACATTCAATTCTAATTTTTTTTCAGTCTGGTCTTCAAACTTTCAAAAAATATGTTCTAGACTAAAATCTTTCATATTTTTTGCTAAAATAAATGGAAAATACATTTTTCTTTTGATAAAATATAATAATAACCAAAGTAACAATGTATTACAATCAACTCAGGATAGTATAACTTTGTATATCCAAGCCCTAGTAAACCATACCGTTGGCTTCTTGGAACCATTTTAGAAGACAGGAAAAGAAACAGAAATCAAGGGAGAACATGTGCAGAACCTGTTCTAAAACAAAGTCAGAAGGCAAAGTACTAGACTGAGATGGGGTGGGAACTAAGCAGACAGATGTAGCTGAACCATATATACAAATGGAAAAAAAAAAGTCATCTCTCATTTATCCACCACAAGATGACAAATAACTCTTATCTCATATGTGAATTCTATCTGATTGATAGTAGCATCCTGGAGTGAGGGCTGAAAGGGATTCTAAGGCTCACCTTGGGCTCAGCCAGAAAGTATTAGGAAGATTTTGACATGTCTAATTTGGGCATAAAATAGGGGGTGGCAACATATATTCTATGTATCTGCTATCTCTAGGATAGGGGACAAAGAAATGGGGACTCATAGTAACTAAGTACTTGCTTGGCATCAGGTGCTTCACACACATTCTGTAAATTTTCCTGGATCCAATGAGGTTAACATTATAATCTACATTTTACAGATGAGGAAAATCATCCTCTGAGTGAAATTTGAAGAAAGAGGGAAAAAACAATCACTTCGTAATAGAGGGAAGGAAAGGCAATGTGCAAATGACCAGCCCTACATAAAATGTTTATGAGCCAGCTATTGTCATCAGGAAGAACTTATGTACACTAATGTCTTCCCATTCCATTCCTTCTAGTGTTTCCAATGCTTCTTATATTTAAGTATCACAAATATTCAGCAGTCTAAATTGTCTCATTCTTCAAGATGTGCCATTATGCTAATTATAACCTCTTCATAAATGATGAATAATTTTTCCATTTGGAAATTATTTTAGAGTCTGAAAGAAACTTTATTTGAACTCTCTGATTACTACTCCCAGACCACAAAGAGAGTATTTTAGAATGATCAAGAAGAAAACATGCTAGTCCAAGAGTACAGAAATTAACAGCAGTCTCAGCTACAGATATACTTAGCTACTTACAACTTGGTCTGCATCTTGCATTAGTCACTGTCTTCCTCTGGGCCTTAGTTTTCCCATAGGGGGTTGGACCCCTCCCTCTAAGCTTAATGTTGACTCCCACATGCTGTGGTTTCTATAAGTTCAAATGCAACTCTTACTAGAAAGAATCAGAGAGCCTTTACCACGAATAATAAATAATGTTGGCTGGGAATAAAAAAATAAATCTTTTCTTTCTTTCTTTTTTCAAGTCACGTAAGGTATTTTTAAAATATATTAGGCATCTACTAGCCCACAGGCCCAGGGACTGGGTACTAACCAGTGGCTATAAGTAAAGCACTGTGTAGATGTGAGAGGAATTTAAAGTTGTATCAAGTATAAATTTGCTCTGAACTTATGAATAATAAAGGTAAGTACCTAAAATATATAGCAGAAAGTTAAAAAGAATTATCAGAGTTACACGGATAAGTTTCTATGGAAGGTAAAAGGGGAGCATATTACCTCCTCTGGGACCATGGACATGGTAAAAGAAGTCTCATGGATAGAGTCTTGAGAGCAGGCCTTCAAAGATAAGGAAGACTTGGCCACATACGGAAGAGTGTGAAGAGGAAGGTGATCCAGCAGGTGGTCCACCATGAGCAAAGGCAAGGTGGTGGGCAAGTGCAAAACATAAACAAACAGAGAAAAGTAAAACTTTCATCATGGCTGGGCTGAAAGGCCCCTACAAGAGAGTAGTGGTAACTAACAGTGGAAGATAATAGGGAAACTGCAATGCCAAGCAAAGGAGTTAAAGACTTTATTTTCTAAATTAAATCTTTTTGAGCAAGAGAATAAACATGTTTGCCATCTCTCAGATTAAGCTGGTGAATAGAAGCAGAATGTAGGGTGAATTGGACTGAGAAGATCCTGGGGATGAGGTCAATGAAGAACTACTTCAGTGCCCAGCCAAGAACCAAAAGTGCCTGGATTAGCATCGTTACAGGAAGAGGAGAGGGAGAGGGTGAGACACATGCAAAAACTAGTAATAATCATAATAGCTCATATCTATTGGGTATTGACTGTGTACCCTGCACTGTTCTGAGAATAAGTAAATAACTCATTTAATCCTCACCACAGGGCTATGAGGTAAGTTCTATTCTTTCACTTTTATAGAGGCAGAAACTGAAACACAGAAACGTTCAAGTTTGCCTATGGTCACTCATTAAGGGATTTTAGCCTCTGGTTCCAGAACCCTGTTTCATAACCAATCTGGTACACTGCTTCCCTGAAGAATAAGAATGAAATAACGTGGTCATTGATTGATGATGAGAGGCAAGGAATAAGGAAAACTCAGAGCTGATGGAGAGATTCCAAGCCTGGTTGCCAGGAAGATGGAGAAGCAACTGTCAAAAGATGGAGGAAGAAAGAGGCAGGGCAGTTTTGGAAGAAAGAGTATGAGTTTAGGGCTTGTTACTTTCAAATGGAGGCCATGAATTAAGGTATTGTTTGTAATAACAAACAAACAGAGGCAAGGAATTTGAGGGAGAGTTGAGGTCAGTGACACTGACTCACAGAGGTGAAAGTCGATGCCATGATATTCCCCAAGTGGAGAGTGTGACAGGTCAGGTCCTGATGGAACATTTAAATGGAAAAGAAGAGGAACTGAACAAGAGAATGGGTTAAAAACCAACATTGCCCATAGACAAAGGGAAAAAGCCTGGAGACCACATGCTATGAAATCTAAAGAAAAAGTGGCTCCAGGAAAGAAAAAAGGAAGATGTCAATGGAATTAGGGAGAACAGATCAATGTGTGAAGCCAGTTAGGAAGGCCCTTTCCAGTGAGTTTGATATTTCATAGTGATCCCAAAAAGGCAACCTCATTTCTACAGGGACTTAACCTACGACCAAGGACACGGAGAAAGTCTGATTTGTCATTGAATGTAACTCATTCTAAAAAGCGGAAATGCACAAGTTGTTACCTAGATTCTGATTCTTTCAGGGAGCTACTGCTTGTACATATAAAAATGAAGTAGATAAATAAAATATGTAATAAGTAAAATAAACTTACCTATAGCATTTGCTCAACTCTTCAAAAATTCGTACATTACTGAATGATCAACTCCACCATCAAATTGTAATCCCATGACCTCACTAACTGAAACAGGCTGTGGACCTCTCAGCCCTGCCTGTCATTGCATGCACTCTTGGCTCCCCAAATGAAATATGTGTGAAATTCATTTTTGAATTTAGTAAGGGAAAAGAGTTCCCAACCCCAGCCCCATTGTGTGACAGCTTTATTTTGCCATGGGAAGGTGTGTGGCTTTATGCCAGGTGAGCCAAGGGTGTGGACTCAATAACTGTCTCCTCCCAAGTTTCCCTGACCAGTCAAGCTGACTCAGCCCTAGTCCTCTCAGCTTTCGGCCGCAAGACCTGACTCAAGCTGAACCAGTGATTAGGAATGATGTATCCTCAGAGAAGGACGCAGGACTGGAGTCTATTTTAAAGGAATGTAGAACAATATTTACAACTCCAATTTTCCCTAATTCTCAGCGGTAATCCTAATATTTGCTAGAACAGGCAGTGACACCCCATAACAACCTATCCGCAGTCTGTATTTATGCGGCTACCACACCATTTTCTTTTTTGCTTATTTTATTGCTTTTTGTTTGGCTGTCAATAACAATGCTTAGGAAGACAATGACATAAGTGACATAAAATGCTGGAAGGAAGGAGAAATGTCAGTGATTAAAAGTCAAAGGGATTCATATTTAGAAGCCGAAACAACTGCCAGTTACATAATTCCAAAGAATGGGCCTTGCTTTGGAGGCAGCCCACTTCGTGTTCAGTGCTTCTATTCCCCTGTAGCCCTCTTGCGTAGGTCTTCTAGCTGGCAGAATTCAGTGCAGGGAAGAGCATAGTTACCATTTGACAAAACATATTTAATTTCCAGTGGGGAAAATTAAAGGTCTTTACAACACTGCTCTTGATATAAATATGTTGTATATTTAATACCAAACCATGTACTAATTTGCTTTAAATTGGCCTAATAATAATTATTGCTTAAAGTTACGGCAGTGAAATAGCTTCTGCTTTTTGAAAAGCTAATTTTGACAGCAGGTGCTTTTCATGCCACTGTAATTTTTCCTATAAAGATCATTATCACTTAATTGTAAATGGCAGCTGCTCTGAGGGTATTTCATGATGATGGTTTGATTGATTGATGGATCTCCAATTTCACTACGATACCTTCTCTCGTCTGTTGGATTTCCGAAAGGCATCATCAAAATTCTTAATACCAGCTCACATTGGTTCACTCTGTCACAAACTGTCAGTCATGAGGTAATGTGTTTTCTTTGTAAAACACAAAGACAATTATCTTTTCCTGGTCAAGAAATTTAAAAAATAAATAAAACACTTGTGTGTGGCTTAAAATAATATGTTTCTTTAGCTTCTAACTCAACTAGATATGCTTTGAAGAAAACTAATTTAGATAAAGTGTTTTGTTTGAAGGACATTATTATATTTAAAGAGGAACAGGAGTTCTCTAGATTTTAAGGAAACACATATGATGAAGGCAATGCATCTAAGATTTTTCATGTTTTAAAAAGTATACCTATCTTCTTAGAAACCCAATTCTGTTATTTTCTCCAAACTGTATGATAAAAATAAAAGTGAGCCAATGTGGTTACTTATCCTTGAAACTCATGCAAACCTTAGGCCAAGATTCTGTAAATATGTGTCAATCTACATTTGTTTTCCATCAGAGAGAGGGATGTTGAAAACGTCAATCTCCGGGACACTCTATTTTCTTTTGGAGCCTAACCCAACAGAGGAAGAACATATACAATTGCCTCTGTCCCAGGCCTACTTCTTTTCTAACTTCTTAAAGACATGCAGCTGCATGATCTTTGGCGGGTCCCTCAGCATCTCCATGCCATGACTGTCTCATCAGTAAAATGGTGCTGACAATATGATCTGGTTTTGTGCAAACCAAATGATAGAACCTACGTTAGATTCTTAGGAGAGTTACTGTCACGTACGAATTAAAATATTATAGGATATTTTATGTTCATTATTAAAGAGCTGCACATTTTTACTGAGCTCCTTCTCAGGGTCAGGCACTCTACTGAGTGACAGAATGAAATACAATCTCCCTCCTCTAAGGGTGACGTCAGCAGCCTGCAGGCTGCAGCAGCATGTTTTTGCTTGGCCTCCAGCCCAAGAATCAATTTTATATTTTCAAAGGGTTAAAAAGAAAAACAAATAATAATATGCAACAAAGACTTGTAAGACCCTTGAATTCTAAAATATTTGTTACTTGGCCCTTTAGAGAATAAATTTGCCAAGTGCTGCTCTGGAAGGGCTCTCAGTCTAATGAGGGTGAATATTATTCTAGTGAATACTATGGTAAGAGTCCCACAAGAACAGAAAGGTTCTGGTGAGGAAACACCAGGCTATTAATCTTGCCAGGGACAGCAGAGAGAACAACACAGAAGGCTTTACAGAAGAGATTATATATGAACCAGGACGTATGGACTTGCAGAGTAGGTAAGATCTCATCAGCCTGAGAAGGGAAAGGATTATGCACAAAAACATGATCAAAACACTAGGATGGTGTATTCAGTAATTGTGGCTAATTGAGTGTGGTTAATTTTAGGGTGTCTATATGTGTAGAAGGTGGGGTGGGGAAAGGAAGAATTAACAGCCAAAAATGATTGTGGAAAGAGTTATAATGTGAAGGGCCTTAGATGCTCTACTAAAGGTTAGAACTTTGATTTGAAGGTAAAAAGTTATCACCAAAGGTTTTTAAGCAGAAGAATGACAAAAATTAGACCAGAGATTCAGAACAGCAATTCATGCAATAGTTTACAAAATTAATTGTAAAGAAACTCTGGCTTTGGGCCCAGATGGAATAACAGGAACCAGATTTAACCTTCTGCCTGAAACAACTGAAAAAACTAGACAAGATATATGAAACAAGGTTTTCAGACATTAGCAACAAGTAGGGCCAGACACTGATGCTTGAGAAGGGGGAGAAATTAACTGAGCCCTATGATTTCCCAGATTCCTGTGTGGAGAGAGGTTTTTGGCTTCAGCAACGGAGGGGGAAAATATAGTCCATAATGAGTAGAAAAAACAATCAACAAAGTGAGAAATGACAAAGATTAAAGAATTGGCACACAAGTACATTAAAATGTATAACTATATTCCAAATGTACAAATGTCAAAGTAATGTTTGAGCATGTTAAGTAGAGATTTAAAAGATTTTTTTAAAACATCGAAATTGAGCTCTAGAGACAAAACAAGCCTAAGACCAAAAATAAACTGGATAGGATTAACAGAAGATTAGATACTACAGAAAAAAGTATCAATGAACCTGAAACATAGTAACTATCCAAAATAACAGAGAAAATAAGCACCCCCATGCCCAAACTTAAGTGAGTATTAGTGAGCCGCAGAGAACTCCAAGCTTCCTAATATGCATGCATTGAGTCCCTGAAGGAAAGAAAAAGGAAGTTGTACAGAAAAAATTTTTGAAGAAAAAATGGACCAAATTCCCCAAAATGGATATATACCATAAACCCACAGATTCAAGGAGATAAATGAACCCCAAGCATAAGAAACATGCATGTAATAACATCAAGGTTCACCATAGTCCAGTTGGTTAAAAACCAGTGATAAATAGAAAATCATAAATGAAGTTGGGGTTGAGGGGAGACATTACATACAGAGAAATAAAGATAACAACAGCAGGGTTTTTATTGGAGGTAATGTAAGGCAGAAGTCATTGAGCAACATCTTTAAAACACTAAAAGAGAGTGTTCTAATTTCGTACTTTTACATGTACCTGTCCAGTTTGCCCAGCACCACTTATTGAAGGGGCTGTCTTTTCTCCACTGTATATTCTTGCCTCCTTTATCAAAGATAAGGTGACCATATGTGTGTGGGTTTATCTCTGGGCTTTCTATCCTGTTCCATTGATCTATATTTCTGTTTTTGTGCCAGCACCATACTGTCTTGATTACTGTAGCTTTGTAGTATAGTCTGAAGTCAGGGAGCTTGATTCCTCCAGCTCCATTTTTCGTTCTCAAGATTGCTTTGGCTGTTCGGGGTCTTTTGTGTTTCCATACAAATTGTGAAATTTTTTGTTCTAGTTCTGTGAAAAATGCCAGAGGTAGCTTGATAGGGATTGCATTGAAGCTGTAGATTGCTTTGGGTAGTAGAGTCAGTTTCACAATGTTGATTCTTCCAATACAAGAACATGGTATCTCTCTCCATCTATTTGTATCATCTTTAATTTCTTTCATCAGTGTCTTATAATTTTCTGCATACAGGTCTTTTGTCTCCTTGGGTAGGTTTATTCCTAGATATTTTATTCTTTTTGCTGCAATGGTAAATGGGAGTGTATCCTTAATTTCTGTTTCAGATTTTTCATCATTAGTGTATAGGAATGCAAGAGATTTCTGTGCATTAATTTTGTATCCTGCTACTTTACCAAATTCATTGATTAGCTCTAGTAGTTTTCTGGTAGCATCTTTAGGATTCTCTATGTATAGTATTATGTCATCTGCAAACAGTGACAGCTTTACTACTTCTTTTCTGATTTGGATTCCTTTTATTTCTTTTTCTTCTCTGATTGCTGTGGCTAAAACTTCCAAAACTATGTTGAATAACAGAAAAGACAAACTGTCAACTTAGAATTTTATACCCAGATAAAATTTCTTTTCAAAACCAGATTAAATACAGACTTATTCATAACATAGAAAAGCTGAAGGATTCATAGGTCTGTACTACAAAAAAAAAAAAAAAAAAAATTAAAAGAAGGTCCTTTAGGCAAAAGAAAAGTAATACCAGATGGAAATCTGGATCTACCAAAAGAATGAAGAGCATTGGAAATATTTTTTTTTCAATTTTTAAAACGTATTTAGGGATTTCCCTGGTAGTGCAGTGGTTAAGAATCCGCCTGCCAATGCAGGGGACAAGGGTTTGAGCCCTGGTTTGGGAAGATCCCATGTGCCACAGAGCAACTAAGCCCATGCACTACAACTACTGAGCCTGCACTCTAGAGCCCATGAGGCACAACTACTGAGCCTGCATGCTGCAACTACTGAAGCCCACGAGCCTAGAGCCCATGCTCTGCAACAAGAGAGCCACCACAGGGAGAAGCCTGCACACCGCAACAAAGAGTAGTCCCAGCTAGCCACAACCGGAGAAAGCCTGCGTGCACCAATGGAGACCCAATGCAGCCAAAAATAAAGTAAATAAATTTAATTTTTTTTTTAAAAACATGTTTAAAAGAAAATTGACTAAGGCAAAAGCAATGACAATGTATTGTAGGGTTTATAACATACACAGAAATAAAATGTATGAAAACAATAGCAAATTAGAAATAGAGAATTCTTTGACCTGAATAAAGACAGCTATGCAAAACCTATAGATAACACTGTATTTTTTTAACATCTTTATTGGAGTATAATTGCTTTACAATGGTGTGCTAACATTGAATTTAACAATCAAAGACTGGCATCAAGAACAAGGCAGGGGCTTCCCTGGTGGCGCAGTGGTTGAGAATCCGCCTGCCGATGCAGGGGATACGGGTTCGTGCCCCGGTCCGGGAAGATCCCACATGCCGCGGAGCGGCTGGGCCCGTGAGCCATGGCCGCTGAGCCTGCGCGTCCGGAGCCTGTGCTCCGCAATGGGAGAGGCCACAGCAGTGAGAGGCCCGCGAACCACAAAAAAAAAAAAAAAAGAAGAACAAGGCAAAGATGTCCTTTCTCACCCCTTGTATTCAACACTGTACTGGAACTTCTAGCAAGGGCAATAAAGCAAGATAAAGAAACAAAAGGCCCACTACTGGGCATATACCCAGAGAAAACCATAATTCAAAAAGACACATGCACCCCAATGTTCACTGCAGCACTATTTACAATAGCCAGGTCATGGAAGCAACCTAAATGTCCATCAACAGATGAATGGATAAAGAAGATTTGTTACATACATACAATGGAATATTACTCAGCCATAAAAAGGAACGAAATTGGGTCATTTGTTGAGATGTGGATGAATCCAGAGACTGTCATACAGAGTGAAGTAAGTCAGAAAGAGAAAAACAAATATCGTATATTAACACATATATGTGGAACCTAGAAAAATGGTACAGATGAACCTGTTTGCAGGGCAGAAATAGAGACACAGATGCAGAGAACAAACGTACAGACACCAAGGGGGGGAAGTGGCAGGGTGGTGGTGGGATGAATTGGGAGATTGGGATTGACATGTATACACTGATGTGTATAAAATGGATGACTAATAAGAACCTGCTATATAAAAAAATAAATTAAATAAAATTCCAAAACAAATCTGTGGGGGAAAAAAAAGAAACAAAAGGAATCCTAATTAGAAAGGAAGAAATAATTATGCTGAGTGAAAGAAGTTAGAAAAAGAGAGGCCATTCCACTTATACCAAACTCTAGGAAATGTAAACATCTATAATAAAAGAAAGCAGATTGATGACTAACTGGAAATATATTTATGTGGGGAGGGGAGGGAGGGGTAGATTACAGGGAAACACATGGAATGTCTTGAGGATGAATGTATGTTCATTATCTTTAAGCAGTGGTGGTTTCAAAAGTCCTCAAATTGTATATTTTAAATATGTGCCTATATTGTCTGTCAATAATATCTCAGTATATCTGAAAAAAAAATGACATTCATAATAATGAGATACAGAGGCAAGGATTTATCTAGGAGATAATGACAAAAGACAAGTGGAGAAATGACTAAGATCAGAGCTAGAGAGGTGACTTTGGGAGGGAAGAGAATAAATGCAGATGAGGTATCCTTCTGAGGTTGAATGGACAACTGAGTAACTTGGTGTATGGTGTAACTATCAACAGCATTAAGGAAGACAAGGAGCATCTGGTTTAAAGGCAAGGTAATGATTTGAGTCCTAAACATGTCCTATGGGGGATCGAATTACAAATTGAAGAAACAGTTGCATATATAGTACTTGGTTGCAGGAAAGAGGTCTTGGTTAGAGATATAGATTTGGGAATCATAAGCGTATACAGTAGAAAATTGAGGCCATGGGAGTGGGTGAGAATGCCCAAGGAGAGTCCTTAGGTTAAGAAAGAAGTGACAAAGTGGAGCCTTGGGGAATACCAATATTAAGGGAGGAACAACAGGCTTTGTTCTCTGAGAGTCTCAGTCCTCTTTGTATTATCTTATACTCTAGTGTGAATTTATTAATCAGGTCAGATGAAAATAAACCAGCATCTTCAGCTACAAGAGATGCATTTCTCTCCAGGAACTAAAATGTTTGCTTCCGATTTCAACTCAATCTTAGGTCAAATCTAAAACTGTTTCTTCAGGTTTGCAACTGCCATACAAAATACATCCCTAACTCTTCTCAGGGTACACATCGTACCTATATTTTTCTATGCTTGGTAAGAGACAGTAGAGAACTGGGATATGCAGGAATGAAAGAAAGATGAGAGTCTTAGAAGACAATCTTCCTTATCCTGGCAAGCATATTTCTAATTCCCATCTCAGGTACTGAAATAAGATTTCAACAAATATGAAAAAAAATATTACGCTTCATTCTCCTTAAAATAAAGAAAAAGAAATTTCCACTCTAAATTCCTCTGTGATTACCAGGAAAAAAAATAAAAGGGATTGAATTGAAAGGTGCTCTTTATTGACCAAGCAGATAGAGATTATCTCCCTTCACATAAAATACAAGCTTTGGACTGCTAGCACTTCCTTCCCCTTCCCATCCCAAGCTCAGCTGTTGTACGTGCTTAGGGAAGACAACACTGTTCACATAACCACTAGCTCTAATGACAAAAATTCATATTTTGATTTCCAAGAAAAAAATTTCGAATAGCCAAAGCCTCTTTATTCTTTGCTCAGTTCAATTAATACAAACCACTCATCTCTGTACACATCAAAAATGAAATGTCCAGGGCTTCCCTGGTGGTGCAGTGGTTGGGAATCTGCCTGCCAATGCAGGGGACACAGGTTCGAGCCCTGGTCTGGGAAGATCCCACATGCCACGGAGCAACTAAGCCCGTGAGCCACAACTACTGAGCCTGCGCGTCTGGAGCCTGTGCTCTGCAACAAGAGAGGCCACGATAGTGAGAGGCCTGTGCACCGCGATGAAGAGTGGCCCCCACTCGCCGCAACTGGAGAAAGCCCTCGCACAGTAACGAAGACCCAACACAGCCAAAAATAAATAAATAAATTTATTTTTTTTAAAAAAATGAAATATCCATAGCAGCACTATTTACAACTGCCAAGATATGGAAGCATATGGAAGCAACCTAAGTGTCCACCAACAGATGAATGGATAAAGATGTGGTACACACACACACACAGGAATACTACTCAGTCATAAAAAAGAACAAAATTTTGCCATTTGCCACAATGTAGATGGACTTGGAGGGCATTATGCTAAGTGAAATAAGTCAGAGAAAGACAAATACTGTATGATATCACTTATATGTGGAATCTAAAAAATACAACTAGTGAATATAACAATAAAAGAGGCAGACTTACAGATATAGAGAACAACCTCATGGTTACCAATGGTGGGGTGGGAGCAAATAAGGGTGAGGGAGTAGAAGGTATAAACTGCTGGGCATAAGAGAGGATACAAGGATGTATTATATGACATGTGGAATAATAGCCAATATTTTGTAATAACTGTAACTGGAGTAAAACCTTTAAAAATTGTAAAAAAAAAAATTTTTTTTTAAAGTAAATTAGGACACAGAGTCACACGCACAAGAAGAATGAGATGTGAAGATGAAGGCAGAGATCAGGCAACACCAAGGATTGCCAGCAAACTACCAGAAGCTAGGAGAGAGCCCTGGAACAGATCCTTCTTACAGCCCTCAGAGGAAACCAACACTGCTGACACCTTGATCTCAGACTCCCAGTTTCCAGGACTGTGAGACAATAAACTTCTGTTATTTAAGCCAACAAACAAACAAACAAACAAAAACAACTGGAACACAACATAAGGAGCTACAGCAGAAGCATCCTTTCTTGAATATCCTTACAAGCTAGGGAGCATTTAGGCAGTAATTTTACTTTGAAAGAGAAAAAAGATTGTAAGCAGAGAAGGCTACCTCTTGCTCTCTGACATTTAACTTGGTCCTCTTTCTTTTTTTCTACCTTCCATATGCAGGCCAAATTCAAACTCATTAAACTCTCAATTCATCAGACTCCTGTGTAGATTTAAATATGGAGTCAGGTATTGGATAACACTTGAAGTTTGGTTTTTGTGTTTGTATTCTTGATTCACACCCTGGACTGCAAATTATCCTTTCTATCAGGTCAACTCAGAAATCTAAGTGTTTCTAGAGTGGATACAAGCAGAGTTGACAAGAAGAAAGCTTCAGATAAATAAAACAGAAAAAAAAATCCAAATTTCACTGCATGGATATATAGATAGGACTCTCACTAGGACTTCCTTCCATCAGAAGATAAGCTAATGGTTGGTTCTCAAGGAATTCCTCCTGTGTTTGCTGTGGCTGGTCTTACAGTAACTGTTGACCGTCACTGGTTTCAGGTCACAGACAGAAGACATGGCATGGTAAAATCATCATCCTCTGAAAAGGATATGTTACTTGCTAACACAAACAGATACCAATAGCATTTACTTTGTTTTTAATCATCTGAGATACACTGTATCTGAGAAAAACAACTTAACTGATAATCTTGGTAACAAAGGTAGATGAAAAGAGCAGAACAAGGGCAATTAAAGCCCGGGGTCCAACCCTGAGTGCAGAAGGAATAAGTGAGTTAACCTCAAATCTCTTAAAGATCTGTTGGTCAAGCTCTTAACTTAATATGTTCATCAGACCTTTCATTCAAGCAGGCTTTTTTGAGTTCTGAAAGTTTTAATAGCTTTTCTTTCATTGTCTCTAGCATCAAGTTTTCTTTCTTATGTGTCATCTTTCTACTTCAAAAGAACTAAAAGTACTTGGATCTCCTACACAATAATCCTCAAAGGGCTTCTTCACACAATTTAGTTAAAAATACAATATGAAGGGGGAGAAATGTAATTGCTGAATAACTACTATTTTATATATGTTTATAAAATATTATTTGTATATTTACATATATATATATTTCAACATGTAATCCAAAAGAATGGAAATACTCTAAAGACACAGCCCCTTGAGGAAATAAATGATAATAACCCATAAAGAGTAAATAGAACATTCCTGGTATACTCCAAAGTGGCCAGAAGAACTTAATTACAAACTTCAAAGTACATTATGAAGATTTACACCAAGGCTAGAAACAAGAGCATCTTAATCATGTTTCTCTCAGATTACCAATGGTCTCCTCTCTCATAGAAACATTTTTCACCATTTCTGAATATCATTTACATAAACTTTTTCAAATGCCCTGTAAAGCTCACAAGTCACACGATGGGGAACGGTAAAGATGTCATATTTAAATCTTTCCTGAGAAAAGGTAATAGGAGTAGCCACATCCAGAATGGTCAGCAGTCGTCACAATACCATTCAAAGTGTACATCCGGCAACACACACTCTACCTGGTTCCATGAGCAAGTCAGGTAACTTTTAACATAATAACATATAGGATTCTCCATAAGGCCTCATTTGCCCTAGAATAACTAACCTCCTACCAACTTAGAGTTCTGCTTACCTCTGATCAAGCCTAAGATTTGAGTCATTAGAAACAAGAATAGATTAAACAACAAAGACAATGATATTGTTTCCAGAAGGCTTCTTTTGCCGTACAGATACTACTTAGGAGCAGAGATGGGTCTTATCCTATAATCCAAGATCAAAATTCTGAGGCTGCTTTAGGCCACAAGTAACAAAAAAACACAGATACAACTGCCTTAATCAATTGGAAAATTTATGGTCTCACATATAAAGAAGTACAAACATAGGGGAGATCTAGACACATATTGTGATATAATAAGAAATATATTTGGTCTTTGTCCCAGTCCCTGACACAGAGCCCCTAAAACTCTGAGAATTTCCTGATTGATAGGAGTATCTGTTGCTGTTCATAAGAAGCCCCTTTCTATCACACTTGAGTTAATGAGGTGACTGACAGTGGGGCCCCTAGATAAGCTCATGATGGGGCTGGTCACCAGAAAGACCAAGTGGCTAGAGGGTTGGAGGTTTCAGCCCTAGCCACCAACCTCCAGAACAGGATGTGGGGGCTGGACACCAAGCTCTATAAGAATTCTTGAATGATGAGATTTGATGAACTTCTGAGTTGGTGAATACAGCAAGGGGCTGGAAGGGTGGTATGCCCAGAAGGGGAAGGAAGCTCTGTTGAACCTCTCCTCCCATACCTTGACCTATGTTTCTCTTCTACTTGTCTGTTCCTGAACTGTACCCTTTATAACCAACCCATAAAAGTAAGTAAATCACTTTCCAGAGTTCTGTTAGCCATTTTAGCAGATTATTGAGCCTGAGGAGAGGGTTGTGGGAACCCCAATTTATAGCCATTTGGTCAAAGGCTGGCCCTTGCCACCTAAAGTAGAGGCAGTCCTGTGGTACTGAGCCTTTAACCTGTGGGGGGCATCTGTGCTAAACCCCAGTAGTTTGTGTCAGAATTGAGCTGAATTGTAAGACGCCCAGCTGGCATCTGGGGCTTTGGAGAATTCTTTGCTTTCAGGAAAGACCCCCACACACACGTTTGGTATCAGCGCTGTTGTGAGTAGAAACAGATCATGATACACACCAAGCTAGATTCTACGTCAGGACTTGGCAACTGCAGCCCAGAGGCCGAATCTGGTCTATGGCATTTTTTTTGTTGTTGCTGTTAAATAAAGCTGTATTGGAATATAGCTTTGGGCATTCACGTATGTACTGTCAATAGCTGTTTTTGTTCTGCAACAGTAGAGGTGAGTACTTGTGGCAAAGATCATATGGCCATAAATCCTAAAATATTTATCATCTGGCCCTTTACATAAAAAAGGGTTTCTGGGCTTCCCTGGTGGCGCAGTGGTTGAGAATCTGCCTGCCGATGCAGGAGACACGGGTTCGTGCCCTGGTCCGGGAAGATCCCACATGCTGCGGAGCAACTAAGCCTGTGAGCCATGGCCGCTAGGCCTGCACGTCCGGAGCCTGTGCTGCGCAACGGGAGAGGCCACAACAGTGAGAGGCCCGCATACCGCAAAAAAAAAAAAAAAAAAAAAAAAAAAGCGTTTCTGACCCTGCTCTACTTTTGTCTTCCTATAACTCTCTAGGCTCTGCTCTCTTCCATGGATTGACTCCATGCTCAGACACTGACTCTTTGACCTGGGGGTCAACAGGTGGATATTCCAGGTATCATATGCAAGTCTGACAATATTCTCAGACAGAAAGAAAGCCATAGTTTACTTATATCTTTAGTATGAACAAGGAAGCTTTTCCTGGAAGTCCATAGAATACTATTATTCATGTGGTATTGCCCTAAAACATATCACAAGCCAATATCTGAATCAATCACTGGCAAGCAGACTAGAACTGCCACCATTGGATTAGACCAATCAGAATCCACTCTCTGGGACTGGGGATGGGTCAGCGTAGGACTATAGAGAAGAGGGTGAATGTCTAAACTAAATCAGGACTCACTTAGGACAGAGGATGGCAAGGAGAATGACTGTTGGCTACTACCAAGGGGATGAGTAATAGCCAAAGTAAAGGAACTGAGCTTGATCTGGGTATCCACAGGGGAAAAGACTAACAAGAAAGATATAGGAGCACATGAAGAAGATTCCAGAGAGGAACTAGTGAGGGAACACATGCCACCCGTTTTGAGTTTTCTACAACTAGCCCTGCCAATATCCAAAGCAATAAATGCCTTATTGTACGATGGCTCTACTATTTTAAAAAAAAAGTAAGTTATATATTTTGTTGAAGAAGGAAAGAAGAAAAAAACCAAGAATGCAGTTCTTCTGAGGAAAACTCTCTGGAGTAAGTCTGACAATTTGTGCTTAATAACTACGTGACACATATTTAATGCAGTCATCCATGCAGATCCAAATGACTTCTGAAGACTATTGTTAGAAAAGGATTCATAAGGTACGCTCCCCAACACCACTAATCAATAAATAATTGTTACATACAATACATTAAAACATGAAATTATAATAGCACAAACAATTAAGATATGTAGCTCATGCTTTCACTTCCACAGGGAGACTTTTCATCATTTTAGTATGGCAAAATAGTTTTTAAACATTTCCTATGTATAGCTCCTCTCTGATACATGAGAGTACATGGCAAGTGGTTTAAGTCAGCGGTCCCCAACCTTTTTGGCACCAGGGACCGGTTTCATGGAAGACAATTTTTCCACGGACCAGGAGTGGGGTGGGGGGTTGGCTTCCGGATGAGTCAAACGTATTACATTTATTGTGCATTTCTTTCTATTATTATTACACTGTAATAGATAATGAAATAATTATACAATTCACCATAATGCTGACAGGAGACGGAGCTCAGGTGGTAACGCGAGCGATGGGGAGCAGCTATAAATACAGACGAAGCTTCACTCGCTCGCCCACCACTTACCTCCTGCTCTGCAGCCCGGTTCCTAACAGACCACGGACGGGTACCGGTCCCTAGCCCAGGTATGGGGGACTCCTGGTTTAAGTAAAGGCAAGTAGGGACAGACTGCAGTATATTCTTTCAGCTGAACAATTTTATGGGTTCTGACTTTCAATAACATGTACATTTCATACGACCCATTGAGCACTCAAACATACATTGTTATATCTTATAAATGGTTTCACTAAATTACAAGTTTCATTACAAAATGTATCGCCTCACCGCCCCTTGCCCAGGAGAGCTATTTTACTTCCTCCTGATAAACCTTACCAATAATAGGTGCTCAGCATAAAGCACTCCACTTTTTCAGCAATCCACAGGTTTTAAAATATTTGCATTCAAAAATTTCATTTGTAAACTTGAACTTGAAAGTCGAGTCAACTTTTTCCCCTTAAAAGAAATGTGAAAAATAGTAGTTAGGTATCTAGAGTAGTCCATGAAAGATTATTTAACAAATAATGCAGCTAATACCGTTTACCTTTACAATGAAAAGCAGTAGAAAACCACACTAATAGAAGGCTGCAATGATCGCTTTAGAAGATCATGATTTCAAATCATAAAGAGTGCCCTTGAAAAGTAAAAGTATTCAGTAGTCATCATGGCAGGGAGTACCTCCACAATTAAAAGCATTACAACTAGAAAACATTGACCCCAGCCCAAAATGCCACCCCATTTCACAGTCACTAGCATCCCAAAACTTCTTTATCTGGTTTTTTGTGTGTCAGCACATGCTAAAAAATTACACCAACACACCAGCAGTTTTCTAAAAAACAGTGATACAGTGATATCAGTTTAACTAAACAATATTTTCATTTTGTTTGACTCATTTTCCACCAAAAAAACAAACAAACTTCACATGCCGGTTGCATTGGAGAAAGGGAAAGATGGCATGCTGGGGAATGGAGCAAGATTCAGAACATCATACAATTCACCAATCAATGAGGACAATATTTTTCAAAGTATTGGTACACCACTTAAAATATTCAAGTATAAATACTCGAGTTTACACTGGTCTCATTTCTAAAATCTTTTGTTAAAAGGAATTTCTCTAAAACTTAGGATCCAGCCCCATAACCATCCAAATAATTTTTCTCTTCTCTTTGCATAGATACCTATTACAGTTACAGAAATGGTTTTAATAGTCCATCCTGTGCCTCTGTTTAGCAACTCAAACCTAATTCTTAGAGTAAAATTCCAGTCATCATGCTTGCTGGCTCCCTACAGCTTGTTTTATAATTAGCATAATTAGTCAAAGGTAGCTAAGTGGGGAAATCATATCATTTGTTTCCTAGGAACATAACCTGGGATGCCTCACCAATGTTCTTCATTAATGGAGAGAGCAGAGATTGTGCAAATGATAAGCAATGTTTCTTTTGCAGGCCTATCTTTACCAAGTTATTCTTTCAACTGTATAAAAATATTTAATATTTATTAAGTGCCAAATGGGCTGCATATACACTACATGTGATGAGAATCTGGCAATTCCAAAGGTATTTGGAAAATAACTAAAATGAGGATAAAATAATATCTACAATGTAATTATTATATTAAGTGAGATAAATCTTAAAAGAGGAAGGTTACTAACACAAGTGGTCAGTAAAAATTACATGTATGTATACATGTGTGCAGTAGGTTGATGATAAACATTTAACAACTAGCTGGGGTGAGGGCCACCTGATTTGTAACATGTGCTCATTTCCATGGTGTACATACTCTCTCATCACAGCTGATTTCAAGCTACCAACATGATTTCACTAACCAGGGAGCTTGGAAGAGATGGGCACAGCCAGAGCACCATTGTGTTTATGTGGACATTAGGAAAAGAGAAAACAAAAACAAGAGTGAGTGAAAGAAAAAATGTCAGGGCTTCAAGTTTCCTAAGAAGTGTGGTATGAGACGGATAAGCTCTCAAATAAATGTAGGATAAGTCCTATGAGTGAAAAATAAAGGGATTAACGAGAGACTGTTACAGGGAGACCTGGTTAAAGAAAATTTTTGAAGTGGTGACTTTTAGGCTGATTACTAAAGAATTAGTAGGTATTGCCAGGCAAAGTTGGGGGATGGTGCTCCAGGAAATGGAATTCTAGGTCAATGAGATGGGGAAAGCCTGTTTCAAGAACTAGGAAGGGATTTTCCTGTGATATCCACTGTGGGAATACGGTCGAGATCCCGGAGCCACATGGGTAAATGCTGACAGCCAGAGCCTTTTCAGCTGTTTATGGGCCCTGGATCTGGCCTTGACTCCTGTCACTGGCCTGCCCTGCTGGGCTTAACTGCAGCTAGCTCCTCCAGCTATGCACCTGCACCTGGCTGACCTAACTCTCCTCACCAGCCTTCAGCGCGGTGAAAACAACAGTGGTGAGACCTACAGCCATAGAAGTGCACACTGACAACTAGGGCTCCTGCAGCTGCAGGTCCACCTGGATTTGGCCCCAGCCCTTGCTGCTGGCCCTGGCCCTCGCCACCATATGTATATCTGCAACTGGCCCCTGCCACTACTCAGGCACCTGCTTTCCCCCTAAGATCAGGAACAGGAGAAGAGAGCCCAATCTCAACACTCCTTTTCAATATAGTGCTGGAAGTCCTAGCCAGAGCAATCAGAAACAGAAATAAAAGACTTCCAAATTGGAAAGGAAGAAGTAAAACTGTGTCTGTTTGCTGATGATATTATATATAGAAAATTATAAAGTTCCACAAAAAATGTTAGAAATAATAAATTCAGTGAAGTTTCAGGATACAAAATTAACGTACAAAAATCAGTTGTGTTTCTATACACTAACAATGAACTATCTGAAAAAGAAATTTAAAAACCAATACTATTTACAATAGCATCAAAAACAAAATAATTAGGAATAAATTTAACCAAGAACATGAATGATATATATAACAAATCTATAAGACATTGATGAAAGAAATTAAAGAAGACACAAATAAATGGAAAGATATTCAGTGTTAATGGACAGGAGTTAGTATTGTTAAAATTGTCACACTACCCAAAGCCATCAATGCAGGCTCTATTAAAATTCCATTGACATCTTTTGCAGAAATACAAAAAACAATCCTAAAATTTGTATGGACCACAAAAGACCCCAAGTAGTCAAAGCAATCTTGAAAAAGAAGAACAAAACTGGAGGCATCACATTTCCTGGTCTCAAACTGTATAATGAAGATACAGTATGGCATTGGCATAAAAACAGACACATAGATCAATGGAACAGAATTGAGAGCCCAGAAATAAACCCATGCATATATGATCAACTAATATTTGACAAGGGAGCCAAGAATACTCAATGGGGAAAAGATAGTCTCTTCAATAAATGGTGCTGAGAAAGTGGATATTCAACATGCAAAAGAATGAAATTGAACCACTATCTTATACCATTCACAAAAATAATCTCAAAATGGATTATGGACCTACACATAAGACCTGAAACCATAAAGCTCCTAGAAGAAAACATACAGGGACAGTTCCTAGACATTGGTATTGACAATGATTTTTTTGGTTATGATACCAAAAACACAAGCAGCAAAACCAAAAATCAACAAATGGGATGAAGAAAACCAGAAAGCTCTGCTCAGCAAATGAAACAATCAACGAAATGAAAAAGCAACTTAGGGAATGGTAGTAAATATCTGAAAACCATATAGCTGATAAGGTGTTAATATCCAAAATATATAAAGAACTCATACAACTCAATAGGAAAAAAATAATAATCTGATTTAAAAATGGACAAAGGACGTTTTTCCAAAGAAGACATATAGATGGTCAACAAGTACATGGAAAGGTACTCAACATCACTAATGATCAGGGAAATGCGCAAAACCATAATGATGTATCACCTCACAGCTGTAAGAATGGGCATCCTCAAAAATACAAGACAAATGACTATTGTCATTATTTGCCATTAAATAAAATTATCTTTTAAATATTCACAAATGCTGGTGAGAATGTGGAGAAAAGGGAAACCTAATGCACTGTTGGTGGGAATGTAAATTTGTACAGCCACTATGGAGAACAGTATATAGGTTCCTCAGTTAAAAATAGGACTATCATAAAACAGCAAACCCACTTCTGGGTATATAACCAATGGAAATTAAATCATTATCTCAAAAAGATATCTGCTCTCCAGTGTTCACTGCAGCATTATTCACAACAGCCAAGGCAAACTTAAGTATCCATAGACAGAAGAATGGATAAAGAAAATGTGAGAGATATATATCTCACTTTTATGTCTGTATATATACAATACATATTATTCAGCCATAAAAAAAGGAAATCCTACATTTGTATCAACATGAATGGACCCTGAAGGCATTATGCTAAGTAAAATAAGTCAAACAGAGGAAAACAAGTACTGCACAATCTCATTTAAATGTGGAATCTTAAAACATTACACTCATAGAAACAAAGTAGATTGAGAGTTACCAGGGACTGGAGGGGGGCGGAATATGGGGAGATGTTAGTCATAGGGTACAGACTTTCAGTTATAAGATGAATAAATCCCAGGGATTTATTTAATGTATAGCATGGTGACTATAGTTAACAATACTGTATTGTATACTTCAAAGCTGCTGTGAGGGAAGATCTTAAGTGTTCTAACTATAACAACCACCAAAGAAAAAATAATAAGTACGTGATGTGAAGGATGTGTTAACTAACCTTATTGTGGTAAACATTTCACAATATATATAATTACCAAATCATCACATTGTACACCTTAAATGTACACGTTATATGTCAATTATATCTCAAGTAAGCTGGGGGGAAACTTTAACAACAACAAAAAAAGAAAAAGAACTTATTCCGAACAAAGAAGAAGCACAACATGAGGCCAGAGAAATAGGCAGGGGTCAGATCACACACTTCCCTGTGCACCAGTCATGTTGAAGAGTTGGTGTTTTATTCTAAGTTTAACGAAAAGTCATTGCAAGCTTCAAATAAGGGAGTAAAATGCAATTTAAAGTGTAAAACGTCAATCTGGATGCAGTATGGAAAAAGGATTGTAAGAGGACAAAAGTATGAAAGTTGAAGAGCTATTAGGAAGATGAAGGAAAATTAGGAAGCTCAACGCAGGAAGCTGTGAAAGTACTTGCAGGAGAAACATGACTTTGAGTTGATACAGGATAGGGAAGGCAAAGACGGAGAGTTAGAGATTCAAAACATGCTGGAAAAAGGAGTCATCAAGATGTGTGGGTAGTGAAACAGACGCAGGAGTCAAAGATGACTTCTAGTTTCTAGCTCATACTAGTGGGTTGATAGAAGCACCATACACTGAGAGGAGAAAAACTGAGGAAGAGCACATTTGGGAAAAAGACTGTTTGAGATGTCAATGGTATATCAAAGTGAATTGTAGAATATCCTTTCGAATATGTGGTTCTGGTCTTCATGTGAGTTTGAGATTGACATTTTGGCTTTGTCTGTATATAGTTGGAATTTAAACCCACAGATGAAGATGCCTAGAAGAAAAGGGTAGAGTAAGACCAGGAAACAGCCCAGGACAGTTACTGGCTGGTAAGGGAAAGAGACATCTTCAAAGGAACCTGAGAAAGAGCCATCAGAGGAGAAGAAAAAATTCAAAAGAACATGGTGTCATGAACACCAAGAGAGAAAATTTTTCAAAGAGAGGGAATAGTTAATCACTAAGAGGTCATATAAGATGAGTAAAATATGAGTCCATTGGATTTAGCAATTTGGGAAGTCATTGGTAATATTAATGAAAATTATTTCTGGGGAGGGGCTGAGGTAAAATCCAGGCATCGGTGGCTCAGGCAGAAAATGATTCTACCACATGATTCCTCTGATTTTGAATGTAAATTCATGCCACTGCGATGGCCTGGATTGCTTAAGGATTTACTCAGTTACATGATTCAAAGGCCCATGTGTGATATCCATTATAAAGACGTAGGAATTCACCTTCTTGGAGCAAGCTGAAAAATTCACAAATTCTGCAGAGAAAAAGGAACTAAAAATTTCCACAGAGTGCAAAAGTAAATAATGAATGATTTTTGAAAACATGTCCTGTAGCCTTCTCAGGGCTCCTTTCACAATGGGCGATATGTGCATGTAAGAGTTCGATGGAGGAAAGAAGTCAGCTAAAAAATAAGACAGCATTGACTTCCCTGTCAAGTGCAGCGGTGCTAGAAAACACTGGATCTAAATTAGTGTAAGAAAGATACAGGGTTTCTTGTTTGCTGGTTTGGGGGTGGTGATGATGGGTTTTGATGTTTTGTTATTATTCTCATTATTTGCTGTTAAATAACATGATGTTTGAGGGGCTTCCCTGGTGGCGCAGTGGTTGAGAATCCGCCTGCCGATGCAGGAGACACGGGTTCGTGCCCTGGTCCGGGAAGATCCCACATGCCGCGGAGCAACTAAGCCCGTGAGCCATGGCCGCTAGGCCTGCGCGTCCGGAGCCTGTGCTCCGCAACGGGAGAGGCCACAACAGTGAGAGGCCCGCATACCGCAAAAAAAACAAAACAAAACAAAAAAAACAAACAAAAAAAACAAAACAAAAAATAAAATAAAATGATGTTTGAAACTAAGTCCATCTATAACTGTGGCATAGAAAAATGCACTGTTCTCATTTCAAAGCATAAGTGTCAAATTTCTAGGCAAACATTTTAAAAGAGACATGTGCTATATTCCCAAATTCTTCACACTGAAAAGAGAAAAGTTAAATAAATTGTGATTCTTTCCTCGGAGTAAATCATTTGAATTCTACCGTGACTAAGAACCACGATTGGTCAACTTCAGGCATTCCTGATCTGGTTTCTTTAAAAGACCATTTGGCAGACTGAATTATTTCTTCTTGAGTTTAAATATTTACTTAAAATAGATATTTCCAAAAAATAGATATTTCATAAGTCTATTCTCTTTACAGCTGAATGTACAACTGTAAATTAAAAATCTTTAAGCAACTAGGAAGATAAAAGATTCTCTTACTCGATTTAAATAAATCTTTTTCAAATGAAAATGTGTATTAGCAGCCCAAATTATACATTTTTTCACATTGCGCAGTACATGTAGAACCTACTTATACTACCATTATCAGGGAAATTTAGAGTTGAAATTTAGAAGTTGAGAAAAAACTTAGAGTCCCTCTTAGTCAACTAATAATCACAGAAGATGAACATATCTGCATAACATTTTTAAATGAAATCTGCACAATGTTGAATTTCATATTTCTAACCAGACACATATGACAAATATCAGAAATGACCTTTTGTCATTTTGGAAAAAAAACAGAATTTGAATGTTGCATTGTAGAAATTTCTCTTCTGGGAATACAAGAGTTCTAAGGTATAGTCCCATCTTTAATGTACGTATTAACCAGATGTGTAAAGAGAATAGATAAGTGAGTGGGGGCAAAAGGGAAGATCAGTCAAGCAATCTTTGCTACAATCCAGGCATGAGGGGAGTAGGGTTAAGTTCTGAGGTACTGGTGGTGGGAAATAACAAATGAGAAGAGGGGAACGATGTAGAGTAAAAGAGCCAATGGGAGATTCCCAGGTGACTGCTACATATGTTAGGGATGGGAGGGAAAGGAAGACATAAAGGCAGACTGAAGTTTGCAGCTGCAGTGAGAATAGGGGTGCATTGAAAGAAATATGGAAACCTAGAGTGGGACTTAAGAGAAAGTAGAGCTTTCTCTTAAGCAGAGCTCAGTTTTAGAGGTACTGACTGAAGTAAGGGTAGGACCACCATATTATCAGGAAGAGAGAGAAATGGGACTGGAGCTCAGGAGAGAAGTCAGGCTCAGAGAAGCAGATTTGTAAGTCATCTACGTAAACGTGATAGTCGCATCAGAAATAGGTGAGCAGTGTGAGGGCAGGAATGAAGAGGAAGGAGAGCAAAGGTGTCCTCCCGATGCTCCTGAGGAAACCCTAATTTAATGGGCAGCAAACGGAAGTCAGTTGGATATATGTACCCCTTGCCAAAGGAGTATAGTTTCACTTATTCTTTTCAATACAGATTAAAATAATTAAATCTCATAACTCTATATTAAAAAGTAGCTACAAGCAGATTCTACTAGAACTTTAAAAATAAAGGACAAAAAATGAAAATAAATGAGACAAATTTTATTTAATTGCAAAATAAAATTTGAAAGTAATATCAGTAAATAAAAAAGTAAATTTTATAAAAACTTAAAGTTTTGAAATAAGTGGGGAAAACAGGGATCTTTTTTAAAGAGTTCTCACTGTCTTTTTTTTTTTTTTTTTTTTTTCGGTATGCGGGCCTCTCACTGTTGTGGCCTCTGCCGTTGCGGAGCACAGGCTCCGGACGCGCAGGCCTAGCGGCCATGGCTCACGGGCTTAGTTGCTCCGCGGCATGTGGGATCTTCCCGGACCAGGGCACGAACCCGTGTCCCCTGCATCGGCAGGCGGATTCTCAACCACTGCGCCACCAGGGAAGCCCCTCACTGTCTTTTGATTTCTATTATCCAGAATACAATTTGTTGAATCTGAATATGAGACTCTCTATGATGATCATTTTCTCTTTCTAGAAATATTAGTTTGCCCATTTAAGAAAACATTTAAGAGATTCTAAAATTAATTCCATATTTTAAAAGGCTTACTAAGCAGTATGGCCTGGGTGTGTGTGTGTGTGCATGTGTGTGGTGTGTGTGTGTGTGTGTGTGTGTGTGTGTGTGTGTGTGTGTGTGTAAAGTACTTTAACCCCTTGAGACTGTTAGGTCAGCCACAGGAAAGACTGAGAATCATTCATAGGGTAATTTCCCATGTAGCTCACAGTGGGAGAAGCAGTAAGGGTAAAAGCCACAGCCCTCCTCCCACTGTTTTCCCTAACCTAAATTAGGTTTACTTTATCCTCAAGACTATCTATAATTAAAAGAATTAAAATTGAATAAATATATCATTTTCCTTTTGCAAAGTGAAGACAGAAAATTCACCAGTTGTTGGCATTTCTTCTTCTGATTTCAAAAATCAAAAAATGTGATGCAGCAAAACAAAGGTAGAATGTTTACTAAAATGAGGTAGAAAAGAAGTAGAATGAATAAACATAAATACAGCTGGCAACCTTGGATTACTTCTTCAAGGAGGTAGGATATATGCTCACAATGCCAGATAGAGTTGATAGGCTATTTCTCTCCCACCATCTATCTAAATGCAAAATGTTCAAGTGCCCCATCCAAACAGATGTGCCAGGGCCTTCTGGAGCAGGCAAGTCCAACGAGCTGGGAGAAAGGATACTCAAGCTGTTTGGAAGGAAGAAGTGCAGATTTTAAAACAAGAAAAAGAATTCTTTCTAGGTGGTTGAAATTTTCAGCATTTGCTGGCTGAGCCGGGGCACACTCCATCCCTAGCGCTGTCCAGTTCTGGCTGCCTGCCACTGCTGGGAGTTAGAGATATGTAACCTCAGGAGGTATTCTGTCATCTCCCCCTTGTTGGTCATTCATTCCAGCTAACTCACATTCACATGGTATTAATATATGGGGAAACAGAGCTGATGGTGAGTATTTCAGAACACCCAAAATACACTGTGGGTGTCGTTTATCTTAACACAGAGCAAAAGCTGTATCTCTAACAACTCACATGGTGAGCTTATCAGTGTGCAAGTGTCATCCCTCAAAGTAGTCCTCTCCGGGACCCCATTTAAAATTTCTATCCTGATTGCTCTACTCTAGCTGTGCTCTCCCCTTCTCCCCTTCTTTCTCTCTCTCTCCCTCTATCTATCTACCTATCTACACAACACACATATGTATGTATTTACTAGCTTCTGTGTGGGTGTCACCTCAACTAGAATGTGAGTTCCTTCTGTGAGTACAGGTATGTCTGTCCATGTTGTTTACGGCTATACCCCCAAAACCTACAACCGTGCCTGTCATATAGAGGCACTAGTAGATATTTGTTAAATGAATGTATTATTTTAGATAACAAGATGTGTGTATTTAGTTGATGGCCATAAATGAATATTCTATGAGCTGAAAGAAACCACGGTCTTCTTTTTTCTTACCAATTAACTGATCGTTAGTTTGAAGATACATGCTTTCTTGCTAAATAAAAAATTGTCAAACACTTATACAATTATGTCAAGATTCAAAATGTATAATAAAACTGTAGGTATTTGGGGGAGGGTTTTGGACAAAGTGATTATAGAAATAAGCTCAGTAGTCATCTAAGTTCCCTGCAGAAGAATAACAGGCATAACTTATATCTTCCAAATATACCCAATGTAGACATAAAGCTTCTCAATCAGTGCTTTACAAATTGCTAACTTTAATAAACACAGCCGGTGACAGACTATGCTCAGTAAGAAGCAGAGAGTCACCCACCTTTAGATGTAGATCTCATCTGAGATAGTGGTGATGACAGTGCTAGGAACTACAAAATTCACACCCATAATTGGCAGCTACTAGCATTTTCCCCCCCTTCCCAACAATCTATTTCTATGAAGTTGCTCCTATTGGTAATAATTAAATGAAGCGATCTGTGAAAGGGACTTACAGCCATATCTCACACCTAGTAATTGCCCTGAAACTGTTAGATGTTACTTAGATTATCATTTTAAAGATGAAGAAATTCAGTTAAACAGCCATCTCCCAAATCACAGAGATGGTAAGTGATAGAACTGGGATCTGAATCCAGAAATAAATTCTATCCTCAGAACTGAGCCCTTAGTCTGGACAATTCTGTCTCCCCCTGGCTCTGTGCCTCCATCCCTAATCTCATTCCTTTATGTTCCAAAACCCTGCACCTGTATATAACTTAAAAGGCTAAGTCTGAATAATATAATCAGTAAATACTGTTGATCAAACTTACTTACTCAATGAAAATTCAAATACTTCTGAATTCACTGATTTTGTAAGGTGAGCATTAATTTGCAAATGCTCACAGATTGACACTTTTCATACTGTCACTGGTCACAGACCTGACTGGATTATTGAATGAAACTGTCACCAATTTAACTGGAAGTGAGGAAAATCCATCTCTTCCATATTAGACAACCAGCTATGCTTTAATTGCATATGGTAAAGCAAGCAGTCTCAACCTAATACCATGAACACAACTCTGAAAAACTTTAAACCCAATTTCCATCACAGAAGTTCTTTCTTATTGGATGTTATACAAATTCCATTTTGTCTTCTACTGGGAAAAATAATGGGTTTCTAAATGAAATAATGTCATGTGCAAACAAAATACATGTTGTAAAATCACATGAGAATGATAATATTTATAAAAAGCTACGTATTTCCATTAGACAAGGGACAATTAGACAAGTCCATCCTCCAAATAAGTCGTAACATGAGTAAACCATGCTGGCAGTGCATCTTAAGATGCAGGCTGTCTGGCCCACTGTCTGCCTAATCTGCTTTGCAAACAGCAGGAATTTGAGTTAAGCAGTATTTCTGTCCTTTTCTATTTCCCTTACGGAATCTTTAAATAATAGCACAAAGATATAATAAATAATTCATTTATTTATACATTTCCTACCAAGTATATTTCTCCCTAATCTACTTTAATGAACAGCTCTTCTAGAGAAAAGAAAGCTGACCATCTGGCAGACACAACCCAAATACTTATTTTAGTCAGAGTAATTGAATATGAGGATGTGATGAGGAGAATGAGATTTTGCTGAACAGAGCTGATCCTAGTCAGCAATTCCTAGCTAATCAGTAGCTAATCCCACTTCGGCTGCATGAAACCTGAAGCTAGGAAAAACTCTAAGCTTCTTTCAAGCACCCAAGAGTCACCTTCTAGAAATAACAACTTCAGCTAAGAGGCAATCTATGCTCTTTCGCACCTTCCACCCCTTCTGGGTATGTAAGTTTAGTCCAAATTTGGCTTCCCACCCTGTGATCCCAGCTCACTTTGCAATGCCACTGTATTTACCCTGTATTTACCTTCAAGCCGCCTATCTCCCACATTCCTACAAACAACACTACTTTCTAATAGGCACCAATGATTTTTAAGTCTTATTTATACAACAAGAGCATAAATTCTTTGAGAACATTGGCTGCATTTAATTCTTGTAAATGCTTTTAGAGCAAATGCGTGCTTGATTGACTTAAATATACAGTTGACCCTTGAACAACGTGGGAGTTAGGGATGTTGACCCTTTGCACATTTGAAAATCTACATATAACTTACAGTCAGCCCTCTGAATACACAGTTCTTCCGTATCCATGTTTCCAACCAACGTGGATCATGTAGTACTGCAGTATTTACTACTGAAAAAAAAAACTGTGTATAAGTGGACCCACGCAGTTCAAACCCACGTCGCTCAAAGGTCAGCTGTAATTGTTTATATGGGGTACTTACTCTGAGCTAGCACTGTGCTGCAGAAATCAACTACCTGTTAAGCCATTTCTCTAGTCTGGTTTAAAAAAAGTGTTTTAAATTTAATCTAGAATTGAGAAATTACTAGAATCTTCTCTCTCTCTTTTTTTTAATAGGAAGAACTGATGCAGAACTAAAAAACAATGATATTTTCTTCTTGTTTTTCATGATGAGGACCAAGTCCTGTTATCTATTTCCAGGCTTAAATCCTTGCTATTGAAAGTGTGTTCCATGGATTGGTCCATGGCACTGACATCACCTTGGACCTTCTAAAAACTGCAGCAACAGAAGCTCCACCCCAGACCTAGTGAATCAAAATGTGCAGTTTAACAAGATCCACAAGCGAATTATATGCACATTAAATCTTAAGCACTGATTTAGTTTATAACTTTTTCTTTATAACACTATATTTTGTCTTTTGTTTCATTTGATTGAATTTTTTAAAACTACTATGTACCTGATGTAACAAGTTAAACATAAAATTGTACGTGTAAAATGTTAATAAATACTCCCATCCTAGCTACCTGTGATAATCAATGTTAAATGTTGACTGTGTATCCTACATCTTAGTCTACGTTCATATATACTCAAACAAAAAATACATGTGCACTTAAGAGATAAGATTTTTAAAAATTTTTGGCTGCATCGCACAGCAAGCAGGATCTTAGTTCCCTGACAAGGGATCAAACCCGTGCCAGCAGAGTCTTAACCACTGGACCACCAGGGAAGTCCCAAGAGATAAGTTCTGAGTGATGGAACACTCTTATTTCCAATTAGCTCCAGAACGTAGACATTAACACAAAGAGGCTGTTAGCCCAAATCAACATCAGCTGCCTACATCTGCCTAAGCCATTTCTCAGATTCCCTAGGTGCTAATGGGCATTTTCACAGTAATCTATGCACAACTGCCAACCTCCAAGCAGTAAAACAAAGATTAATAAAGTGAACAAACAGAATAAATCCTCAGGTTATGAAGGCCTAGGCCTTTGTATATGATATACTTCATAGGATGGCATGCACATCATGTCGACAGAAAAAAATGTTTATGTTATCAAGTCAGCACAGTGTGGTATTTTCTTTCTCCATTTACAGTTGGGCAGCAGTGACAGTGATGAAAATTATATGGCTTGATTCAGAGGACAAAAGACACTGGTAAGCATAATCTGCCCCTAAAGTCAAATGGCAATGTTACAAAGCCAGAAAATGGCTCTGTTATATAGTCACAAGTTTTTTCTATGAAAACAGCACAGATCACTTAGGCATTTATCAGGTAGACTATATAAGTAAAAAGGAATAACTCTTGCCAGATATTGTGCATGAAATAAAGTTATAGATTATCCTAGGACGACCAGTAGCTGAAATCATCAAAATAAGATAAAGCTGAAGAAAAATGAAGAATAATGTTAACATTAATGAAAGGCAGGGTATGAATCAAATTATGAACTCACCAACTCTGCTGATAGATTACTTCCTTTAGTGTGGGACAAGTCTAACTCTAGAGCCACTAACATACAGTTGTTACATTAGACACCCAAATTAGCTCATACAGTGTTTGTCCATGACCTGAAAACTGGTTGTACCTTTTTTTTCTACAGATGGAAGTTCGATGGGTCCATCTAGGGCCCCACCAAGGGGTGGGTCAATGAAGGGTCAAAAGCCCTTCCTGATGGAGCGGCTCTCTCTGATGACACAACCCCTGGCATAGGGCACAGAGTCTATCATCAGCAGGGGAGTCAGTCTTTTTAAGTTACCCTTGAGATCTCATTCCATAGCTTAGTTCTCCAAATATCCAAATCCTAATACTACAGGCTTTTCACCTTTGACCCAAGCCTTCTGGTCTGGTCTGCAAAAAAAAGTGGACCAAAAAAATCCTTAAGTTAATGAACAATGACTAGGTAAGCTCAAATGGTAATATAATACAAGACCATTAACCAAGTCCCAGAGCCCTGCAGTTAGTGGATACTCATCAGGGTCCAACCAGCCTGGATATCAAGAATCAAGAATCAGCTTTATTTCTCTTGTGAAACCTTCCTTGTGTATAATAGAACTCTACTACAGGAGAAGATGCAGTAAAACATAAGAAGGTTTGAAATATATTTCAAAAAGGGTAGTATTTAAAAAAATTTTTCTCCATGAGTTACACTCCCAAGAACATCCAAAGGCCTGACTTAAAACAGGAAACACACACACACACACACACACACACACACACACACACACACACACACAGCTAGAAATCAATACTACTGAATGAGAGCCAGCTATGTACCAGGCAACATGCTGAATGTTTTACCTCACTGAATCACTAAAACAACTCAGTATGTTAAAAATTATCACCATGTTACAGATAAGGAAATAGAGACTTAGAGAGATTAAATAGCTTCCAAGGGTCACACAACTATAGTAGCCACAGAGATGCCTTTCGATTGCTGGTTTTTCTGCTGCCAGAGCCCATGGTCTTTTACACTTATCAATAGATAAATAACATTAACATATGGGGGGAATAAAGCACTAGATTTGGAGTTACAATATGTAAGTCTAAAAGCTGGCTCTGCCACCTGCTTCAGGCAAGTTACTTAATATCACTGAGTGGCAGGATCCTCATTTTAACATAGGCTGTTTTAAGAATTAAATAGGTTTACAAAGAAAATAGAGTGCCTGGTGTAGAGTAAAACTTTACAAATAATAAGTCCTTCAAAGTGATCTTCATCCTTGGCTATTTACAAGCACTGTAGCTACTTATCCTTGACATATAATTTAAAGCTCTTGCTGCTTGTTAGACAATGAACAAACAAGGGCCATCAAGGTCTAAATGATCTTGTTGAAAGAAAGATGACATCATCCATACTTATATTGAAAAACAGAGTTGGAGAAAATGCCTGTAGTGTTTTACCTTTCCCATTAATGTATGGCTTGAAACATGAATTGACAAAGCTTATTACCCTCCTAATATCAATCCAATTAATTCAAACAGAATTTGAAATTAACATATAGATTTCAATTCAGGGGCATTGTTACTTTTTAACTGGTGGAATACATCTAGGCTAATATTTATGAAACAGTACAAATCTTATTTAGCAAAATGACTGCTTCTAAGCTGGGCGACGTGCAGGGCTCACTAAATCTCATCAACACAAAAGCCAAAAAAGGTTAATCCTGATTTAGCCGCCTAGACATTAAAGCTGATCATCTGTTTCTGTCCTTTTGTTCTACCCCACCTGCACAAATCCCTCAAGGCTTTATCTAACTCTGCTCCAAGGTGCTGGGTGTCAGAAGGGCCCCAAGCTGGTGACATAAAGGGAATTTACTGAGAATGTTCCACCACCATCTCTATCCTGCACACACGTGCCACTGCCAAAGGACTCACACATGGTGTTTAGAAACTCAGATGAGAAAATCACATCTGTCCCAGCTTTGTATCATGTAGGGTCTTACAAGAGTTTATATATTCTCTTTATTTTTGTTTAAAAACAAGAGCGAGAAAGAGAAAACAATCAGGTTTTTGCAGTATCAGGGTTTATAGGTTGGGGCTGGTACATCTGCAAACTGAGAATGTCCAGGAGCCGTGGTGTTCTAGGTGCCAACCCAAAAAGGTCCGAAAATAGACAAGATGAGAAAAACTAAGAGTCAAGAGAATTCTGCAACTCAGTAGGTCTTTTGCTATCATCATACAAACAATCAAGAAAATAATAAGCAAGAAATAAACAAGAAATCATTGGGTCCAACACATGCTTTTTGCCAATTAAAAAAAAAAAGTCCAAAAATGGGAAGGGAGGAACTCAAGTCTGTTTGATTAAATAAAAAACAAAAACAAAAATCAAAGTAGGCCTTCCTTTGACCCAATCTCCTCCTCTAATTATTATCTCCTTGCTCTCTGCGTCATATTGGCTTTGTTCAAATCTTGCTTCTGGCTGCAGGTTCATGACCAAGTTATTTAAATGACCTGTCCCTTATTTCCTCATCTGTAAAAAGAGGATACTAAGGCTCCATACCTCGTTGAACTGTTGTAAGGATTGACTGAATACCTGGAAAGAGTCCTAAACTTATGAGGATGCTATGAGACCATGGAAAGTCTGGGTTTGCATGCATCTGCAAGACAGGCGTGACCGCTACACTTTGAGGATGTCCCTGAGTGACGTGGAGTCACTGAGAGGCAGAGTTCTACAGCAGGCACTTCATGTAAGGAGACGAGGTAGCATGTAGTCTTCTGAGGAGCATTTATAGACTTTAACTCAACGTCTGGGACATAAAAATCTGAGCAGATGGAGCAGGTGGTGGTAGAAAAGAAGGAAACAAAAGGGCTTTTGTGATGTGTCCACTCCCTGGGCAAGAAACTTAAGGTTGGGAGAACTGACAAAAGTTGTTGGGAGGGAAGGAGGAAGATGAAGGCCAGAAGGTAGCCCGCACCTAGTGTAAGTGACCAGGAACTCGGAGAGAAGGTAAGGATCACTACTGTGTTAGGTCAGGGCTTCTGAGAAGCAGAAACCAAGACATGATTAGATGGGTAGGGATTTATTGGAGGAAATGCCTGGGAAGGGAGCCAGAGAAGGGCAGGGAGAACCTAGAGACTGTGATGCAGGTCTGAGTTCTGTGAAGGAGAGGGGGAAGGAAGGAGGTTGGGCAGGAAGAGTCCCAAACTGCAGTGCAGTTCCACTAAAGTCTTGGCCAGCCCAGTGGGATGTCCTCAAGCCATAGTCATCCATCAGAGACAAGGAAGGACCTGCTTTAGTCCCCCTCTGTGCCCAGTCATTGGCCAAGAGAAGCCTGCGGGAAGTGAGGCTCCAGTGGGAAATGGTGGTGGATCCAGGACAGTAGCTGGGGCCATAGGCCAATTATGCTCCTGCAGGAGAAGATCTGAGCGTGCACTTCATGGCCACCACAGACTACTTGTGCTGCGCACGTTTTTTCTGTAAGCAGAGTTAGGAGCAGTTCCTCCACGGCTCCTGGTTGGCCTCTCTTACTGAAGGTGGTTAGTGGGTCTTAGGACCACTGCTTCTTATCCTTTCCCTACTCCACTGTCCATTCCAAATTCCCTCACGTCCTGCTATCACCTCAGCAGATCTTGGTGGCTTATCTGGTAGTAGGACCCACACTTTCATTCCTTCTGAGAAATCACACCTTTCTGCACCTGAGGTTGCTACATATTCATTCTCAGCTCCATAGGGGTAGGGAGTGATGGCAGATGCCAAAGTGGATCAGAAAGTTTCCACACATATTCCTCCACACCCCACTGTGCAAACGCAGACCTATTGCCCCTGCTAGTCAGGATGAGTTACCCCTGACAGGATGGTAACTTTTCTTCTTGCCTGCTGGGCTCTGGACATGAGTTGTCCAAAGTGCTTTGGCAGTAGGGGTAACTTGGACTTCAATAAGACCTAACTCTGTTCTCTTCAACCCTGTGAGCACAGAATTTCAAGGAGAGGAAAATTTCAAGTAGGTCACTGGGAGTGAAGGTAAATGGAGCCACTCCTGATTCCACCCCTTATTTCCCAGACTTGTAGATTTTTCCTGTTGGGAACACTGTCATAGAGATGTCTCTGATGTAATGCATATACTGCATCTTGAAGGATGGCACTCCATCCTTTCATAAACTTGCCTCTAAGCTAGTGTTTCAGGCTTGCCTTCAGATGGTCATTCCAGCGCTTTCCAAGGTCAGTTCCTTCTGGATGGTAGGCAGTGCAGTATGTGGTAAGATCGGTGGATCCAAGGTCTTGTCCCACTCCCACTCCTCCTGTGCTGCAAAGTCGGATCCCTGGTTGGATGCATGTCTGTGGATCAGGCATTCTGTGAGTCCCTGGATAGTGGTAGTGGCTGAGATTCTGCAGACACAAAAGGCAAGCACATACCCAGAGGAGGTATCTATCTCTGTGAGGATGAACCACTCGACCTTCCGAGACAGGCCCAGTGTAGCCATTTTACCACCAAGTGGGCAGTTGGACTCCTCAAGGAATATGCTATATCAGGGGCTCAGATCTGGCTCTCTTGCAGACAGGTAGGGCATTGCGAGGCAGCGGGGAATACATCTGAGTGGCGCACAGTTCATGGCCACCACTTTATCTACACTGCCCAGGGTACTGGGCAACCTTGAGCAAATCACATGGCCTCTCTACACCTTAGTTTCTTTTTATGAATAGTAAGGGAGGTTGGACTAAATGTTCCCTGAAATTTCTTCTATGACCGACACTATGAAATACTATGATATGAAGATAAGATATTAATGAACTGGGATGGGGATGTCCCTCTAATACCTAAATCCATGCACAGTAAGTCCTTCCTTGAATTGCTTGAATTACTATTTTTTTAACATCTTTATTGGAGTATAATTGCTTTACAATGGTGTGTTAGTTTCTGCTTTATTACAAAGTGAATCAGTTATACATATACATATGTTCCCATATCTCTTCCCTCTTGCATCTCCCTCCCTCCCACCCTCCCTATCCCACTCCTCTAGGTTGTCACAAAGCACTGAGCTGATCTCCCTGTGCTATGCAGCTGCTTCCCACTAGCTATCTATTTTAAATTTGGTAGTGTATATATGTCCATGCCACTCTCTCACTTCATCACAGCTTACCCTTCCCCCTCCCCATATCCTCAAGTCCATTCTCTAGTAGGTCTGTGTCTTTATTCCTGTCTTGCCCCTAGGTTCTTCATGACCATTTTTTTTCTTAGATTCCATATATATGTGTTAGCATACAGTATTTGTTTATCTCTTTCTGACTTACTTCACTCTGTATGACAGACTCTAGATCCATCCACCTCCCTACAAGTAACTCAATTTCGTTTCTTTTTATGGCTGAGTAATATTCCACTGTATATATGTGCCACCTCTTCTTTATCCATTCATCTGTTGATGGTCACTTAGATTTTTCACAGAACTAGAACCAAAAATTGCACAATTTGTATGGAAACATAAAAGACCCAGAATAGCCAAAGCAATCTTGAGAACGAAAAATGGAGCTGGAGGAATCAGGCTCCCTGACTTCCGACTATACTACAAAGCTACAGTAATCAAGACAGTATGGTACTGGCACAAAAACAGAAATACAGATCAATGGAACAGGATAGAAAGCCCAGATATAAACCCATGCACATATGGTCACCTTATCTTTGATAAAGGAGGCAAGAATATACATTGGAGAAAAGACAGCCTCTTCAATAAGTGGTACTGGGAAAACTGGACAGGTATATGTAAAAGTATGAAATTAGAACACTCCCTAACACCATACACAAAAATAAACTCACAGAGGATTAAAGACTTAAATGTAAGGCCAGATGCTATCAAACTCTTTGAGGAAAACATAGGCAGAACACTCTATGACATAAATCACAGCAAGGTCCTTTTTGACCTACATCCTAGAGAAATGGAAATTAAAACAAAAATAAACAAATGGGACCTAATGAAACTTAAAAGCTTTTGCACAGCAAAGGAAACCATAAAGAAGACGAAAAGAAAACCCTAAGAATGGGAGAAAATAGTTGTAAATGAAGCAACTGACAAAGGATTAATCTCCAAAATATACAAGCAGCTCATGCAGCTCAATATCAAAAAAACAAACAACCCAATCCAAAAATGGGCGGAAGACCTAAATAGACATTTCTCCAAAGAAGACATACAGATGGCCAAGAGGCACATGAAAAGATGCTCAACATCACTAATCATTAGAGAAATGCAAATCAAAACTACAATGAGATATCATCTCACACCAGTCAGAATGGCCATCATCAAAAAATCTAGAAACAATAAATGCTGGAGAGGGTGTGGAGAAAAGGGAACCCTCTTGCACTGCTGGTGGGAATGTAAATTGATACAGCCACTATGGAGAACAGTATGGAGGTTCCTTAAAAAACTACAAATAGAACTACCATAGGACCCAGCAATCCCACTACTGGGCATATACCCTGAGAAAACCATAATTCAAAAAGAGACATGTACCAAAATGTTAATTGCAGCTCTATTTACAATAGCCAGGACATGGAAGCAACCTAAGTGTCCATCAACAGTTGAATTACTATTTTCTGTAGAGAAATATATTGGCAGAAATTCACAACAATCTGGATTGTAAAATATTTGAGGTTTTGTTACTTTCAAGTACACTAGGCTAATGCTTAGTAAAGACCTTACTTTAATGAAAAAAAAAACCACTATGTGGTTTTTATTTTCATTTCACTAATTCACACGTGAGTGGATTGTTAAAAACAAACAAACAAAAAAAAGCAAAAAAAAACAAAAAAACACAACCCTGTCTCCTCCTCGTTCCTCAAATTCACTACTCAATCAGGTCTGTAATCACCACCAGCAGGGCCCTTCACTTAAACCACTTAGGATTAGGGTATCACCAGGGTGACAGCAGTAACCACAGCAGGAAAAATCCAGATGTTTCATTATCAAGACTGAGGCTTCAGGGCTTCTGTTTTCCCGTCTATTTTGTCCCTGCTTCTTCTCTTCCTGAGAAGTTCCTGGTTACTCTCGTCCAGGCTGACCTTATACAAGTTACTTAACCTCTCTGTGAGCCTAGTCAGTTTCTTCACCCATAAAATAGAGATCATTCCATCTACCTCACAATGCAGTTGTGAAGATTAAATGAGATAATGTACATAAAATGGTTAGCCAAGATCTGGAGTGTGGTTGCATACATGATCATTTTCATTATTATGACTGGATAATGTACTTGCCCCAGTCTGCTCTCACCCCATACTCCCCTTGCCAATTGATAACCTCTGCACTATTTGGTAGGGTTTGGGTCTCCCCTCATCTTTCTCAGTTCTCAGAAGGAAGTTAATTTAAATTTCTACTGTTCCCCTGTCCCAGACACTGTCGTTTCACATGTGTCTCAGCCTTAATAATTTTACAACACCCAGGACCCTGTGTAACCTTGAAACTTCCAAAATGTGGGAGCTTAAAAGGAGTCTGATTTCAAATATTTTAAATAGTTTCCCCTTCCTACACTCAGAAAGACAGTCATCTTTTTGTTCATAATAACTGGCACAGTCTGGGAAGGAAGATTTCATGTACTCAACAAAGATAAGCTAGAGCTCAGACTTGGTCCAAAGCACCAAGGTCTGATTTGGGAGCAATGTGCAACATGTGCTCAAAGCAAATAATTTGATGAAATGTGTTGTCCCCCAAACAAAGTTGCCACAAAATAAGTCCATCATTTTCCCTCTCCCAATTTAAAAGTACTCATTTTTCAATGGAAAGAGGCCACAAGTTTTGGATGATTCTGTTTACTGATGTCTAGTTGCAGATGATGGTTTTCAAACTTTCCCCCCATTTTCTTTTATTTGTGAGGCTGTCAGGTTTAATCATCCCAAAGTCACAGACAAGGGAGCAGGCTCAGAGAAGACATGCCATTTGCCAGGGATCACAGAGATGATGGAATAGCTCTAGATCCTTTCTTAGACTATATTGGAGTCAGCAAACTCTTACTGAAAAGAGGAAATTTTTCAGGCTTTGTGGGCCACATTTGGCTTATGTTGCATATTCTTCTTTGTTATATTTTTACAACCCTTTAAGAATGCAAAAATCTTAGTTCACATGCTATATTAAAACAGGTGGTGGACTGGTTTGGCCTACAGGCCATAGTTTGTCAACCTCTGTACTAGAACAATTTTATTGATGTATTATTTGCTTTTTATTTTACACCTTGTCCCATGAACCAGATAAAATTTTAAATGCCTTCAGGTTTTATACCAGTTTTTGTTTTTGTTTGGGGGAGACGGTAGTGTGCATTTGTTTGTTCAACAGCAATTATAGGACTTTTGATTCTTTTTTCATAGTTAATTCTCTTTCCAAAGGTTTTAAAATTAAATTTAGAGTTTATAGGTCTTAAACTAAGTGATTTTTCTGCCAAAAAGAGCTAAATAATTTGACTATATTTCTATGAAGAGTAAAAAAATGTCAGTCTAAACCCTTTGATTTAAAAATATCTTATGTAGTCTCAACTTGCAAGGATTTTGCATGGTGTCTTTTATTTCTAAAAATTCCTGGATATAAAAGGAGGAGAAAATGGGACTTCTGAGCTTCTTGGGCTAAACTTTACTACTTGTCAGCACTTTGAACTTAACCAGAGCATTTCAGAGTCTCTGAAAAATCCATCAACCCATATGAATAGCACACAAAGAAGTCAAAATGAATATAAGGAATTAAGTTCTTTCATCAACATTCACTTGTCTGACTATTTAGTCCTCATAACTTTTTTAGGGGTTAAAGATCATTTGCCATGTTGACTCAGAAAAAGTAACCAGGAAATCAATACCATGTTAATAAACATAAGGGTCACCCCGGGTGAAAATAAGTCATTCTTCAAATGTTATTGGCCTTAATCTGTTATGGGAATTGCTCTTCTTATGACCTAGAGTTATAGGAAATGTGGAGTTTCAGTAAGCCAGATGCTAAGGTGACCTTCTTCATAATCTATTCCATATGCTAATTGTTTCCCAAACCCACTCATCTCTACAACCAGGTGGGTCAAAATCTTTTTGGCATAATGTTGACAAAAAACATATCCCATATGTTATGCATTACGAGATTGGCATCTACACAATAGAGATAGACAGGGTCCATCCTTCTCCAACTTTCCCCAACCTTCCTTCAGGGAATTAGGGATTGGCTACAGCCAGAAGCTAGATACTGCATGTGCTCTATCAATTCCTGTGGGAGCATTTCTAAACTAAGCCCCAGTCGTCTCTGCCTGCTCTGTATAACCACATGTTTCTTCTTCATGGGCCTCAGGGTCACCTTCCATCCTCTTTTGCATCTATGTACATTTCCTTAGTATTTTCCTCATTTCCCTTTAAATAAAATAATTACACTATGGGGCTTTTTCTGTGATGTTTTAAACTTGAATCTGTCATATAATTCCGTCCAATGACAATAACTAGATCCTATTTAAAAGAAATATATAACCCATCCATAATTCATATTAAAAAGAAAATGTATAATCCATACAGCATTTATGATCTACTGTTTTCCCCACTGGTGAGTCCTTCTTCAGTTGCTAGTTTTGGTCTCAGTTATAATAGTCTCCTCTTCAGCAATTTCACTGTCCAGGAGAAATCAAAAATGAATACCATAGAAATCAGTGGTTCTCAAACTTTTATGTGCAAGAGAGTCAGAAGAACTAGTTAAAAATACAGATTACCAAGTCTCACCCACAGAGATTCTGATTCAATATGTCTGAGGTGGAGCCTAGAAATCTAAATTTTAGCAAGCTACCAAAGTGACTCTGATATAAATGGTTCATTGGACAGGTACATAGTTTAACAGGCTAGGACTCTTTGGGAAATGTTCTGAAAATCATCGGGTAAAAGTTGGCCTGAATTTGCTTAATGATGCCACAAGAGAAAAGTAATATACTAATAATTCATAAAATTACAGGTCTTATAGGTCAGTATATCTGTCAGGGTTCTCCAGAGAAAAAGACCATTCATATTTCATATATATATATATGTGTGTGTGTGTGTGTGTGTGTACACTTACCTATTTATATATATAAAGAGATTTAATTTAAGGAATTGCCTCATGAGGTTGTGGAAGCTTGTTGTTTTCAAAATCTGTTGGGGGATTCTAGCAGGATGGAGACTCAAGAAAGAGTTGCAATTCAAGTCCAAAATAGTCTGCTATAGAACCAGGAAGAGCTGATGTTACAGATGAAGTCTAAAGGCAGTCTGCTAGAGAACTCACTCTTGCTCAGGAAAGGTCATCCTTTTGTTCTATTCAACCCTTCAGCTGATTTGATGAGGCCCATCCACATTAGGGAGGGCAATCTGGTTTACTCAAAGTCCACTGATTTAAATGCAAATCTCACCCATAAACATTCTCAGAGAAACATCCAGAATAATGTTTGGCCAAATATCGGGCACTGAGGTCCAGCCAAGTTAATACAAAATTAAACCTCACAGGGAATCCAGTACAAGGGCTTGAGATTTGGGAGTCATGGGTTATAATCCTATAACACTCTGATTATAAGATTCATCCATTTTCCAGCTTTAGTGCCATCTCTAGGATATAACCTCTAACATAAAAGTCCCACCTTTAATAGGCAAACATACCTGTTGACTGTAACAGTTTGGGGGCTGATCATACACCTCCTTCCCTCACCTGCTCTCTCTCACCAGGAGAGTGATAGCAAAGATTTCTAAATAATTCTTTGTGTCTAAGAATACTGTCAGTGACTTTGGGAACTTCTTCATTTAGGAATCAAAGGCCTCAACTTCTTTAGTATCAGGCTCTAACCAATTGCATAACCTGATTATAAAAATAAAGATAGGCTTTGGAAATGGGTGTGAGGTTTTCTCATTACTTTAAACGTGTAGGTTGTAAGCTGAGGATTCAGGAGGCAGTTTTACTTTCTCTGATATTTCACCAGTTATTCATTCAATCACTTAACCTTTGTTAAGCTACTACCCTGATCTAGAGTTTTGATGTGCTGGGCATGTTAATGTAAGTAAGACAGTCTCTAACCTCAAGTAGGTCAAAATACAATGAGAAACAAACATACATACAGCAAAAATAATCATAACCATTTACGAAGGGTCTACTATATGATAGGAATCATGCTGTATATATATTTTTAGACCTCATAAACTTGCTGAAGTGTAGTTAAACCCACTTTGAGAAAACTGAGTCTGAGTGGTTAAATAACTTACCTAATCTCATAGCCAGTTTCTAAGAGACTGAGCTATAAATCCATTACTGCATATTTCTGACTCCACAATCCACAACCTCACTCTGCTATAGAATTATCACACAACAGAAGCCCAATAATTGTCAATAATTGTCATGCCATAGTCACCATGGCATGAAGAAAGAAACACAAGAATGACTGATTTGGAGAACATGACACTCAACCTGGTCCAAGTGAGCAAAATTTTGCCACACTGAAATGATAAGAAAGGGTAGTCTAAATAAACGCATCACCACACACACACTAAAATAGCATGGTAAAACAAAAGTGCCTATATTTAAGTATCAAGGGGTAGCCTGTTATAGAAGAATGTAGGGATGTAAAGAATAAAAATTCAGAGATGAGTCTCAGGATGTATAAAGTCTTAAATACTAACTTGTCCTTGCAGGTATGGGGTGTTTTAAATTCAGAGTTTGCCATCACCATGTGGATGGCTATCCTGTCATAACATCATAATACAAACAGCAGGAATTCAACTGTAGTTAGTATTCAACTGAGCTATTAACCTTTTTTTTTCCATTCAAACAGTATTTACAAGGGAATAGAAAGCTCTTAATTTTAAAAAATATAATAACATTAAAATCAACCTTTTTGTTAGTAACATGGTACTTCTAATTTTAAAAACATCAGGCTATCATAAAATGTTTAAAATAATACCTGTTTCAATGTAGGAAAATCTATCAAAAACAAGAGAAATTTACATTCACAAATTAAAGTGATATTTTTTCTTTTAGGGTTCTAAGAATGAAAGCAGTTTTATTGTGTAGGTATTTTTTTTATTGTAAGCTAAAAATAAGTTGGTTGAACAAAGGCAAATCCTTTCTTATTAGCCCTTCAGTCCTCACGCTCAGAGGACTCCTCATCTCCTCTGTCATCTTTGCCCTAAACAATATTGCTGACAATTCCATCACAAACACCAACAAGAAGTAGAAAGGCCAAAGGCCAGCTATTCAAACAAAGCCCTTCAACTTATTTTGTAGAGCTTTGATTTACTATTGGGGTGCTAATTACAAATTCCAAACATATTCCAAACAACGGTTCACATCATTCAAATTGTGTTCTGTAATTAAGTGACATTATATTTGATTTCTTAATAGCTGGCATTATAGAAACTCAGGCTTTAAGAGAAATGCCTGTATAACACATTATAAAATATTTCTAAAGCAAGGTTTAAAATAACTATCTCTATTCAATTCAAAAGCTTACTTGCTTCTCTTTTATCTTTAAGTCTTTAAGGTGAGAAACCATTAGTTCTTTTCCATCATTTACTTAATTGAGATTCAAAACACCCAGACTTCTGGAGGTTAGAGTTCTACAGAACTCATTTATAGGTACACCCTTTGTCTCAACTTCCTTCATAACTATGATTTTAAAATTCTACCAGATGATTGTTATATGCTTCCTTAATTGATTATCAGAGGAAGCATAGGTCATTGATATTTCCTTTCAAAAGATATTTTCATAAATTAAAACTTTAATTTCTCAAGTCAATGCCAATCAAACTTGGTTCCAAGGACCTCCAAGGGAATATTGAGGAATTTTCTTTTGCTTTTAAAACGAACCTATATGGCCTAAACAGAAACACTGTTTTTTAAAGGTGATATCTAGCAAAATAAATGTCCTTGGTGTTTTGGGGGGCAATAAAGTGGGAAATGCATGCTCTGTACAGATATTCCAAGTTTTCCTGGTATTTACATGTACATTCTAATAATGAAACTTCTGCAAGGATAGGAGGAGGATATCCAAATGCCAACACAAACAACTCTTATCAAAGCCTACACAGTTTTAGGAAGCATTGCCTACAAAAGAAGTTACTCCACACGAGAGCATTAACAGTCTAAAAACTCTTACAAGAAAATTATATTACAAGTCAAAAACCAGAATGACAAGCTCCAAGATATGGTCCACGTTCTTCATTTGCCCAGGAATTTTGCTGTATCAAACACTGATACACATAACTTAGCCATTACCTAGGGTTGAGAGGTGCATTTATTTTGTTTGGCATGGCATCAGACATCATCAGGTATTAGTGAGTAAACTGGATGAATGTGTCGCCACAGATATGTATATGGATCTACAGGTTTAGAAACCAGGTGTGACACAAAACAAGTATATAGAGTTCTATTTGGATATGCAAATTGAATCAATAAAAGTTATTCACTCAACTGGAATTTTTTTTTCATAGAATGTTACAGGAGCTCGCCACTCTATGAGGTTCTTCCCTGAAAGAATTTCGTTCTGTCCACATCTTGGTTCTGTGTGTTTCCTCTTCTCTCCAGCATAGAGCAAACTTACCACAAAATCATCACAAACTTTTGTGGGCCTCTCAAATTTTTGTGTGCGTGTGATTTTGTTCACGTGTACATTTTCTTTCTTCCAAAATGCTAAGAGATTCCGTTTGCTCTCTTGAAATCCTGAATAAATTCTTGGATTAAGTCAGTCAGATCAAATTGCCAGTTCCAAGTGTTGGCTACAGCATCAGAACAAACACATTTGTGCTTGTGGAAGGTGTCCTCGGGGTTACTGGTCAGACCCACTTTGGGTGTTGGCTTGGTTCCTCCCATAGCACCTTGAGAAAAGTCCATACTTCTTAGGGGAAAAAAATCCTCTTCATAACCACCTATTCTTGAAAAAGTTAGGAATTTCACTTACATTCTGAAAATGACTGGTTTACCTGTACTAAGGGTACTAAGGGTACAAAGCATAAAGCTAAAACAGTTGTCCATCCAAATCTTCCTTGAGCATCTGTGCTAAGTGATGAGGTTAAACAGATGAAATGGATATCTTTTCTCTCCTCTAACTGCTAAAATCTACTGGAAGAGACAGATACATAAACAGATAATTAGACTATGTGCTATAAGGATATGTGAATACAGTAATGCGAAACCCAAAGGAGGGGAGGATTTGAGTGTGTGTGTGTGTGTGTGTGTGTGTGTGTGTGTGTGTGTGGTTATTTTTCCCCATCACTGGCATCTCTTTCACGAAGCCTCATGAGTCGGCAGCCAAACAAAGGAGTTCTGAATATGCATCTGGAAGCATCACACAGGGCTGAGGGCTTCATTGTACTGGGGCTGAATAAGGTGCCGATTATATAAGTGTCATTACCTGCCTGTGTTGAACTCTGACTATTTCTAGCACATTGCTAAGAATGAAGGCTTCTCAGTGGCAGTGTCAAGGAAACTGTTGGAGGTTGCCAGTCATTTTAGAGAAATGCCACAGAACACTGCGTGCCAGATGGCTACTGATGAAAGTGATGAAGGTTCATGATTGGAAACGAAGTCCAACTCCATATTTGGTCCTTCTTTCCTTCTCCTTTTTTTGAATACATGAGAGCACAAACTCAGTCTTATTCTACCCTTGCCACACAAAATCCCCATGATCCTTTCTTCTTTTAATAAGGTCCTGGAGAGATGGAGTCAAGTTAAATCCACTTTATTCCCAAAGCCTCAGAGGCCCCAGAATCCTGTCTCTCCCTCAGCCAGGCCTTTTCTCTTTTACCTCTTCTTATTCATGACTGCCAGAAACGATTGTCAATGGAACCCATTCAGGGTCGGCCTGCCAGGGACTAAAGTGTCTGTGAGGTGGGTTTTTTCCATCTCAACACCTCATGGAAGGGGAAAAAAAAGAAATGCCCCGCTGGAAATGTTTTCTAATGATTCTGCTTTGGAGAAGAACTTCACCTTGTCTCTACTGAGGACATTCCCCACAACCAGAGCCCTGGCCACCTTGTCTTTCTCTGACCAGTGCATAACATTAGGAATAACTGCTTCTTCCTAACTTCTACTGTCTCACATGGAAGGGTCTCCACCAGAATAACAATCCTAGTCTACGTCTCCAACTTTTTTCATTCTACCCCAGGAAAGTGAAGTGGTAAAGGGAAAAATAAACTGAGCCTGCTTCTCCCCAGATCTTCCAAGTTGGGGGCCAAGTCACCACTGTTCCTCCATGCTGGGGCTTAGGTGGGTGAGTCGGCTTGGTTGGGGCTCAGTAGCAGTAGGCTCTCTTGCCTACAGTCATACAACCACTGTCCAAACTAAAGTTTTATCATAGTAAAGGTGACATTTTGGTTCTTTATCTGTTTTTAGGTCCTCTAGGAGACCTTCTGCAGGTGAGAAACAGTGATATGAATTCTAAGAAGACAGACTTCACTCTGAGTAGATTTTTAATGGACAAAAGCATTATGTTGCTTTCTGTTCCTTGGCTTGGAGGTAGAGGAGGGCTCACTAGGAGAAAGGGAAATGGCAACAGATTTCTCAGTCCATCTTGAGGGCTATAAGAAAGCCCTGAGATAGGGCAGAACAAGTTAGGAAAACTACTTTTTGATGGCTTTAACTTGATTCTTGTCCTTTAGGGTAGGTAAAAAAAACATTCTGACATTCACATATTCTGGGCACATAACTGCCTTAGGTCTCTCCCTTCCTCCTACCTACCATGTTCTCATAGCTACATCTACAAAAATCCCTCCTAAAGCTTTCTAAGAAGTGTTCTCTAGTCTCTCTCTTCTAATTTTCTACTGTGCTTGCTCTAATCACATTTGAATGAATGAAGGGTAATGGTTTTTAAAAAATGGAATATCCCTTGCTTGCCCATCTGTATAAGAGAGATGGAACCTTCCCTGATCTTCTTTAGGGTTACTTTTCCTCTGCCACATTGAAATGTCTTGGGGACAACAGAAGCTCAAAAGCTCTTCATCCAATAGCTTAATAAAAAGTGTGAAGATAAAAGCAGCTCAGAGATCAGCAACTTGATTTTCATCGCACTGGACTTTGCTTTGCATTGCCTTGGACTTTGGGGTCAGCATAAGGTCTGTAACACTTAGGCTTGAAGTCTTTTCATTTGGGCCAGAGAGCCGGACCGCCCAGCCCGAGACCAGGTCTCCACCAACATGGGATGGTGAGGCCGAGGGCAGTGTTCCAGGCAACCTGGAAGAACAGAGACTGAGCTTGGCTAGAAAAGACTTGAGAAAAGCAATTTTGATGCCTGGATAATCGCCCCCGTTACTTGCAAAGCATGCCAGTGGAAACCTGTCCCAGGGGTTCCAAGCTTAGAAAGTAAAGTGATTGAAGCTCAATCCAGAATGGGGGTTAGTGAGGCAATTAAGCAGGGGAGCAAGTGGAGTCTTTGCCTGGAGCAACTTCTGTTCCATCAATTGAGAGAATTTACTTGCCCTCAAAGGAAGGTTATTTCAGTACCTGGCACCAGAATTCTCAACATATGAGCTATGCAGTCTCCTTTGATCTGCACTTACTAGTTCCTGGATTATCAGGCAGTAACCAAGGGAATAAACATGTTCTCCAGCTGCACTTGGCCTATGGGCTGTGATCAGCTCTGAAGGCTGCAGCTCTCACATGGTTAGCCTACTTAGTATATAGATTTACTCATCAGGGTTCTTTTCCAAACACCCAGTTGAACAGAATTCAGTCACCTCTAAGGTCAGCTTACGTCTATACCTATGCTATAGGTTACTTTTAGCTTATCACCTTTTTATTTCCTAGCCCTACAATGATGATGACTCCAGTGACACGATGCCATCCACAGAGATTCAGGTACTACTTTTTTTTTGAGAGAGAGGAAGGAACTTGTGTTCACTCAATCCTGCATTCAACTCTCAGTTCTGTGACTCAGAAAAGGAAACACTGACTTCTCAATTTCCTTACCTTAAAAAAAAAAAAATAGCAAGATATAATCTCGCAGATTTGTTATGAGGACCAAATGAAACATTTTATGCCAAGGACCAAAACAGTGACTGGCACACAGTAATTATAAAATAAGTGATCACTCCCTTCCTTAATCCTCTTCCCCAAGCAGGCCCTAGAGAGCTGTTCTAGACCAGCAGTTCCATTCCTGTGGTGTGCTCGTGAGAGCCGATGTTAAATTTTTAGGAGTTTGGTGAGCCAGTTGATATCATGCCAAGAGCTTGAAACTGGCCATGGTGGGAATATTCACATCAGAGAGAACAGCAGACACTTTAATCAGGCCTTCCACCCACCGACCCAGGGATCTGACTTATCAGCACATCACCAGCGGTTCTCCAGGTGCCAGCCCTGCAACACCAGCAAGGAGGTCACCTGGAACCTCTTAAAAATGCAAATTAACCAATCACATCCCAGCCCTAATGAATCACAAATTCTGGGGTCGGGGCTCAGAAATCCATATTTAATTCTCTTAGTGAGAGTTGTGCCTGACATGTTCAGTGACTAGCAGGGAAATAAATCAGTGTGGCTGGAGGAAGTGAGCCAGAGGGAGAGTAACAAGAGGATATGGGGGGTGGTGGGAAGCAAGTTTCAGGGAGCATTACAGACCACCATAAGCATTTTGACGTGTGTTGCAAGGGATAAGCAAACCACTGGAGGGGTTTGAGCAGAAGAACATCAAGTCCTTAAATCGCATTTAGGAGGATTGCTCTGACTGCTGTGTTAGGAATAAATGGTGGGGAAAAGGGTGGTAAGAGAAGACAGTGGCTTGAACCAGGGGGACAGAGATACATGAGGTAAGAAGTGGTTGGCTTCCAGATATATTTTGGAGACAGAGCCAAAAGCATTTGTTGTTGATGGTTTAGATGTAGAGAGTGAGAGAGAGGAGCCAAGGATGACTCAAAAAGATGGAAAGATGGATTTTCACTAAGATACAGAAAAGTTGGGCTGATGGAAGATAGAAGGCTGAGTTTAGGAAGTCTATTAGACATCAAGAGTAAGTGTCAAGGAGATCATTAGCAATAAATCTGGAGTTTGGGGGAGAGGTTGGGCTGAGGATTTAACTTTGGAAGTCATCCCTTCCAGGTGCTATTTGATGAGTTGGGATAACATAGTGAATGCACTTAGAGAAAAGTAGGACCTGGCCGTGGAAGGTGTAGAGGTCTGGAAGAGGCAAAGGACACAGGGCAGGGGCCTTCAATGAATATTAGTGCTACACAAGTTATGGAAGCACTCAGAGAGTTGAAATAATACATTGCAAGTAGCTATACAACTTTACCTGGTGTAACATAGTCTTCATCCATGGCCTCCTAACTTAAGACATTGGACTCTGAAGGCAGTGTGAGCTACACGTGAAGGGTGACCCTACTAAGCCAGTCTGCTCTTTCTTCACCCTCTACCATTGGTGGGGCTGGCTTCTCCCTAGGGAGCAGAAGTCATTACCACAAGCTAATCATAGATGGCAATAGGCTCCGCAAGACCAGTCTGAAACTACATCTGTGTTTGTGAATGTTTTTGCTTTATCAAAAGGAACATGTAATTATCTTAAAAATATAATTTTCCATCTTTAACATAAGCTGGAACAGTCAAACCTCCTTAAGCCCAGAGCACTTTTACAAGGACAGTTTATTCAATTACCTTTTAAGCTTTTAAAAGTCTCTGACTCATTTGAGCAAGTGGGGGAAAAAGACAAAACATCAGTATCTTGCTGGAAAAATATTGTGGTTATTGGCACTGAAACAAAAATAACGCTATGATAAGGGCATTGTGTTCCCCAAATCAAGTGTACACCTACCTCATCTTTTTCTTAAGAAATCTTCCTGCGCTAGGGACTTCAGGAACCGTGAATGTTTACAACCTACATGATGTACCCTTGGAAAAGTTCATCTCTCGGAACATCAGTTCCCTTCTGGGTAAAATGGGGATAGTAGTACCTATACGATAATATATGCATGGGAAGCAACCAACACAATGCCTGATACTCAGCAACTCCCTTTCCAATGGCCTTAAAACAAACATGACACATGTAGCTGGAACAATCATTCCATATTGAAAGAACTGCTGCTGCTGTCTGTCTATCCCATGCCTACCTCAGAGTCCCTCTCCAATCTCTACAGCAATACAAGATGTACTTGGGATCGTTTTGCCAAAGATGGGCACTCTGACTTTGTTGTTTATCTGTACAGAATATCAGGACACAGCCTCATCAAAACAACTGTGAACAAAATGTGAAATGGCTTTTTAAAAAATTAGTGATGTGCGAAACAGATATATCACCGATCTACTTTGACCATGGCCTTCACCTTAACTGAAGCCCATCTTCAAGAGAGAGGTTAGGGATGTCTATTTCCCACATTATTTGAGTCTTTCTGAACTAAAAATTTAGTGCTTATTTTTGTAACCTACTCAAAACATATGGGTCAAAAGGCATCTTGCTATGGACACATGCTAGTATCATTGTACATTTATCCAAACCTATAAGATGTATAACACCAAGAGTGCACCCTAATGTAAACCGTGGATTTGGGTGATAAACGATGTGTCGGTGTTCATCAACTGTAACAAATGTACCACTCTGGTGGGGGAGGCTGATGATGGGTGAGACTATGCATGTGTGGGGTATATGGAGGACCTCTGTAGCTTCCTCTTAATTTTGTTGAGAACCCAAAACTGCTTGAAAAAATAAAATCTATTTTAAAAATTTTAAAGCAAAACTAAATTATATTTAATAAACAAAATTTTTAAAAGTCATCCTGAAGTAGCACATACCCACCTTTGTGGTCAATAGGGAGGCTCAGTGATATCCAAGGAAATAGTTCTCAAATACTGAGTCGAGTTTAAGTCAACAGCCTTGCTCAAGGTAGAAAGCCATGGGATGGCCTCCTCAGGGCTGAGGGTCTGAGTAAGGGCTGGCTGAGCCTCCCGACCACAGGTAGGACTTGGTATGTGAATCACTTTAAATGCAGTTTCTCAAAGTAGTTATTTCTCCCATATATTAGACTTCCCCAAGGGAAACCTTTCATCTTACTTCATTCTGGATCCTTCTAGAAACTTTGTTAAAAATGAAAAACTATCATAGCAAGCAACAAGAAATAGGGCAATTACAGTCACTATCTTCTGGGAGAATATATCCAAGGCAACCTGGATTCTACCAGCACTAAAGAAAATTCAGACAAGTTGTTTCTCAACCCTTCTCTTTCTTGAATCTCTCTTGACTTAATTTCTGTGACTAGTGTTCTCCTAGAGTCCCTCCTGCTTCTCTGACAGGCAAGTGAGTCCCCGGTGAGGTCCTCTGTCTCCACCTACCTCTGAAATGTGGAGACACCTCCACTTTTCCCATGCTTCACATTCTTACTCTCATGTTCCCCCTCCCAGACACAGTCACCTGGGTTTCTCTTGGGTTGCTGAGGTTTCAGGAAATGGTGCTGGACCCAAGAAAGGGGAAGGCCTGTTGTGGAAATTTGTATTGATAGTAAAGGGTAGAAGGCTTGAATGGGGGAGCCTTGCCTGAACTATAAGTGCAGAGAAAATTAAGAGCTAATTCTTTTTGTTGCACTGATTTCAGTTACTGTTTATATGCTGAGGAATTCTCCAAATCTATATCTCTAGCATAATACCTCTCACAAGCTTCATAGCCTTATATCTCTACCTGGATATCTCACAGGGAACTCAAACTAAATATGTCTAAAATCACAATATTCATCTTCTACCTTCAAGTCTATTTCTCATTCCATTTTCTAGACTTTTTGTGGGACCACCATACGTCTAGTTATCCAAGTCAGAAACCTATTTCCAATCTCTCTCACTCCCATTCCCCAAATCCAATCAGAAATCTTATAAATTCACATTCCAAATGTTTTGTGGATCCATCACACATCTCCACTGTTAAGTCAAAGCCTCAAGGAGTTCTAGAAGCTGCCCTGATCTGGCCCCAGGCTAGCCCTAGTGATTAAATCCAGAATACATAGGTGTCTTGTAAGGAGCGCTCAAGAGACCCATCACCCTTCTAGTCACATACATTTTCTCCTTCCAGTAATTAGTTTTTATTCCTATAGTAAAGTCCTGGGCATTTTTAATTTTCTTTGGTATTTTATATTCTTCTAACCCTCCCAGTTTCTCTTTTGGCATGTAATCAACTCTTAAGAATTCCAGAATTCAGGTCTTTGCTAGGCCAATAACATCATCATCTGTTAGCTGCAGCCTCATGACTATCATAAGTTGCAATGCAGAGGTTCCCAATGCCAAGAGCAGACACAGCCTTGGGCTCTCTGAGCCCTGGGAGGACACCATCACAGACGACATATGCATAAAACTAGGGCAAATGCTGGAAAAAGTTATTAGGCATTTTCTAATTCTACAAAGACTCTAGGAGTCCAATTCCTACTTGAGAAATAAAAAGATAAACAATTTGGAGATAAGCAGAGGTTGGGAGAAAGGAAGGACACAGCCGAGGGACATCTTCATCCCTATCAACAGAAAGAAAATCAGGAAAGGACTGTCAATTGTCATGAAGTTAAGGCATCATTTCATGGTATTGTCCCTCTGGCTAGGCAGTAGGGACAGATAAACAGAGCTGCAAATAAGAAGACCATGACTGTTGTTTCAGCAAGTCTACAGTATAGAGGGAGATGAAAACAAGGAAACAAGCACTTACAAAGCAGTGTTATTAGAACTGTAATGAGTGTGATGAGGATAGTCTCTTACTAGCTACACGAAGAAATTTAGACTTTGTCGTGTTTTGTGTCTTAGCAATATCACTGTTTGGTGGACAGAATAGATTACAGGGGAGAAAACTACAGGAAAGGTTATTTATTAAGAAGCTTACTGTAATAATTTAGATGAGAAATTATGGTGGTTTAGACAAGGAGACTAGCAATGGGATATAAATAAGTGATTGTATTAAAAAATATTTAGGAGTTAGAATCAATAAGACTTGATGATTACATGTGAAGGTAGAGGATACAGAATGAAGAACGACTCCAGGTGTCTGACACTGGCAATTTGTTGGGTGGGAACAGCATTCACTATGATCAGAAACTAGAGAGAAGAAGCAGTTTGGGGGAATGGGAACAGAGAAGAAGCATAAGCGGGGTTCCTGATACGTTAAATTCCACATTTTTGCAGTGTATTCAAGAGGAAGTATGCAGTAGGCAATTAAATATGGAGGTTAGAAAAGTGATCTGGACAGGAGGTAAAACTTAGAGTCAAGAGCATATAATAGTGAATGGAAGTAGATGGTATCTGCCATGGAGAGGGTGGGAGCTAAGACTCTGAGACTCTTGAACAGGACACAGGAACTGGTCCTTGTAGAGGAGACTAGAAGATGCCTACAGAGGGAAGGAGGAGCACTGCTGTGGCCTGGCAAGCAGGACCTTCTCAGAAGGAGGGAGTTTACAACAATGCGCTGCTAAGTGAAGATGTTCAAAACACGTTACATGAAAAGAGCACGTCGAAGAACAATATGTGTGGCATGACCTCCTTGTATTTTTTTCATATTGAATCTGAATTGAATATTTCTGGAAGGACATACCAAGAGACTGTCAAAAAAGGTCCTTAAGAAAGTAAGGCTGGAGAGTCATAGAAAAGGGGACTGTAATTTAACACTTAGTGTGCCTCCAGTATTGATGGAATATTTTACCTTGAGTGTGTATTATATTTTATATATTTTCAGTTAATTTTAAAAAATGAGTGGTCAACAGTATCAATGGTGCAGAGAAATAAAGTAAAATCAAAATGAAAAATATTCATTAGCTTTGCAACAAGGAGGTCATTCGTGAGTTGATGGAAGGCTCTTCAGGGGAGTGATGGGGCTGCATTTGTGGATGGTTGTTTTGAAATGGGAGATAAATAGAAGAAAATCTGTATAGATAACTCATTCTGGAAGATTGGTTATAAAGAGAAAGGAAAAGATAGGGCAATTACAGGAGGGGGCATAGAGTTCAAGAAGGGGATTTGTTTAATATGTTGAGTTTAGAATACTTTGACATCTTGATAGGACTCACCTCATTATTAAGGGGGGCGGGGACTTGAGATAGTCATCTCAGAGGGCTAGGAAGGGATGGGACTTGGAGAAAAGGTTTAGGAATTAACCTTGGACAGGAAGAGAGATACCCCTCTCACTGCTACAAAAAGAAAAAGTGAGAAGGAAAGAGTAAAGGCAATGCAGATAAGTCTGTAGGGTTGCTAGCAGCTACACTCACCAGTATCTTAGGCTTTTGAAATTTCCCTCAGTGCAATAAAAATGTAATCAAATTCCATGCTGCAGGCCTATAGCAGAGTAATTTAGAGTTTGAATATTGATATCTATGATAAAAACATATTGTCTCTTTAATATCTTCACCGTGCAAAGCAAGCACATGTTAATAAAAGATCTTATGTACAATTAGTGGTTCTGAAGGATTATCATTATTTATATCTGAATAAGTTGTATGAATTATAAGTTGTCTAATCATTATTTACACCCAAGAAGTCATGCAATGAACATGGGAACATTAATTTATTTTATGAGTTATGCTGTGAGTTTCTTGAGGGCAGAGTTTATGTCTTGTCTTTGAGTCCTTGTATTTAGCCAGGGCCCAGCACAGAGTCACTGCTCAATTAATGTTTAATGAATAAATAAATGTAATTCTGGGGAAAAAGTTGCTGCTTTATTCTGACTGATATCACCAACAAAAAATTTTAATGCATATATGTACCTATATAAAACTGCCATACAGATTTTATTCTTTACAGCCTAAAAAGGTGCTTTTTTTTTTTTTTTTTTTAAGCAATTGCAAGGGTGCTCTCAGGAACGGAGAGGAGAGAAAGTGTTACAAAAGCTCTTAACAGTGCAGGCTCGCCTGTGTATATTTATTCTATATTGCTCACTCCAGCTTTGGTCATGACTTCAAAATGATAGCACGAGTTAATGCATTTTCACACCTCAGAGAAAGGTTACACTCTTCATGCCAGCCTGCTGTGCACAATTATAAGAGAGAAACCACAGGGAGCAACCAGCTGTTAACAAGCATCCTCCAGAACATCCAAGGATTTTCACCAACACATCCACTCACCCAAACTGCCCAGCACAAATTCAATCAGACCTTTCATTTAGAAATTACGATTCCAATGGCAGACTCTTCTGAAGGACCAGATTGTTCCAAAGGATTGCAGGGAGTGGAGCTTTGCATTATTTTTTTTCTTCTCCTTGGCTACAATTAGAATTCATTACCATCTGAGGGCTATTTACCAGGCTGTACAAAAGGAGTGAAATGTTGAGCTAACAGATTGGAAATATGTCCTCCTAACACGATTTGCTCTCCCCACCGGCACTCATAACGGAAGCCTAGAAAAAGGGCCAAGAATGTAAAACACGTCACATCTACTTAGCCACATCCCTAGGTGAGTTTGCTCCAACAGGGTTAAGGCAGACTGACCAGAAAGCCATAAGCAATCTGCACTCTGATTTTACTCAATAGGAAGCCCTTGCAGAAGTACTAAATTTATTTTTTTTAAGTAAATTGAAAGGCTGGCCTTCTACGCAGAGCACTCCCGTACCAACTGTAGAGACTGCTCATCACACACTAAGGTGAGCGATGTTTGACTGAGGCCTCCCTTCTGAAATACCTTGATTCTTTCCACTCTCTTCCTCACTGCATAAGCTAGAACTTTGACAAGCTAACCTCCAGTAAGTTTCTTTCTTCTGCCAGGCTCAAAAGATTTGAGAGGCAAAAAAAAAAAAAAAAAAAAAAGAGAGAGAGAGGGAGAAGGAAGACGGGGGACAATGATGCAAAATTAAAGGACAAGCAGAACAAGATGGAGGTCTCCATGTGGGTGTATGTGACGTCTTTCTCCTGAGCAGTTAAAGGCGAAATCACACAAACTCAACCAAAGACTCCAGAGTATATTCATGGCATAAGCATTCATCACCTTATAAAAGCAAAGAAGCAACCATCTGATAATCTGCCCCAACCTTTAAGCCTCAACTTCTTCAGCTGCTAAATGGGAATAGTGCATCTATCTCAGGGAAGTCGTGAGGATTAAAGAGATTACAGAGCAATGTGCTTAGCACAGATCGAGTACCGTGAAAGCACTCCATCCATTATGACCATAATTATGATTAAGCAGAGTAAGAATCTTACCTTTGGATGACAAGAGAAACTGCCAAATTATCCCTGTTTCCTTGTTTCTTTCTGAGGTTGTATCTTGTTCCTTTGTTTGGAACATATTCCTGTTTCCTCATTTTGCTTGACCCTCTGTGTCGGTTTCTATATATTAGATGAAACAATCTGCTGTCCCAGTCTTGAAGGAGAGCTTGTATAGGAAGTGAAACTTATTGTTCAGTCCTGCCCTAGCTGTTGGTTGTCTCTCAAACCTTTGTGAGTGTCCAAGCAGCCTATTTCTTTCTTTTTTTTTTCTTTTTTTTTTTTTTTTTTTTTTTGCGGTACACAGGCCTCTCACTGTTGTGGCCTCTCCTGTTGCGGAGCACAGGACCGGGCCACGAACCTGTGTCCCCTGCATCGGCAGGCGGACTCTCAACCACTGCGCCACCAGGGAAGCCCCAGCCTATTTCATTTTTAAACTCTCCCAGTCGTTGACCGTGTGCCAAGACCTGTCGCTGTCTCAAGGCAGGGAGGGGGATCTCAGCAGCTAGATTCAGGCTGATTGGAAGCCAGACCCTCAGGAAGCAAGGTTTAAAATATGCAAATATATACCATCCTGTGGGAATGCACACATAAGTCCCTCTGGCCAGATGATCTGGAGGTGTCCCCAGGGTGAAAGGCACAAAACTCAGGGCTCCAGACAAACGTATGAGCTCCTTTCTGGGTGATACCGGTGAGCTGGAGCCAGGTAGAGGGAGGGCGCTAGGATGGCATCCCCTGCCTCCACTTCCGAGAGCCCCTCTGTGGGCCCCTAGGGGTGTGCCAGCCCAGAAGCCTGCCTTCCAGCCGAAGCTCCACAACAAGCAACAGGCCTCTTTCTTGGAAAGACTGTGGGCGTCTCAGTCTGCCATCTGTGCAGTGCCCTGGGGGTGGTATGTTACCATCCCGGGGAACCCAGGAACCTAAGTCCCCTGCCTCCAGAGTCAGATCATCATGGGGCATCCCCTAGGCAGCAACTGCAGAAACCGGGCGCGAATGCTCCCCCGTGGGAGCTGCGGCTCTGTGGAGCGTGGCAGTTGGAGAATGTGAAGATGGTGCCCACTAAGCGTGTTAAAAAAAAAAAAAAAAGTATAGAATTTTTTTTTTTTTTAATGGAGCCTACCGGGGCTTCTCTGGTGGCGCAGTAGTTGAGAGTCCGCCTGCCGATGCAGGGGACGTGGGTTCGTGCCCCGGTCCGGGAGGATCCAGCCCGTGAGCCATGGCCGCTGAGCGTGCGGGTCCGGAGCCTGTGCTCCGCAACGGGAGAGGCCACGGCAGTGAGAGGCCCGCGTACCGCAAAGAAAAAAAAAATGGAGCCTACCGCTTTAGCGAGCATGAAAATGGCGTCCACCCGAGGCTTTAAGATCAGCAGGTGAAGCTCTTTGACAGAAAGTCCCGGTGATTTTCAAACAGCCGCTTCTGCACATGCCCTTGGCCGGTGAGGCTGAGGACCAGCCCTTCCCCAGTTCATTACAACACTTTGGGTCCCGAGGACACAAGCCCTGTTGCTCTTCAAAGCCAGGTGTTTGGGGGGCTTTCTCCCAGGTGAGGTCTTAAAAGCTGGGGCACCTGATGTGGGGTCCGAGCCCTTAACTCCTTAGGGAGGAGTTCCAGGTTGTGAGTTCCCTGCCAATGTGGGTTGCCATGCCAGGTGTGGGGTTTATGGAAAGACTGTGTCTCAGCCTCTCCTTCCTTTTTCTTCTCTGTGGATGTGAAGGGGTTGCTCAGCTAGTTTTCAGATCTTTTTCAGAGGAAATGGTCCCATATGTATCTGTAGATCCCATGTGTCCACGGGACAAGGTGACTGCAGGATCCTCCTATGTCACCATCTGGAGCCACCTTCTGCCAGATTATATTGACCTACGAAGAACAAGGCCACTCACCACATCAACCTTCATTTTAGGAAAAATAAAAGTCCTTGGGCACTGATTCACAGCAGTTACCAAAGGGATCTTCTTGTTATTAAACATGGCAAATGACTGAATTACCCTCAAATGCACAGAGTGGAAGCATAGCCATAAAATGAGTGTGGGCATCTTCCGCCCCCTTTACAGGCTTCACCCCCAGACCACAGGGGGAAGGTCTGTGCCCTGGGTGAGGCCACCCAGTGTAGCAGAAGCCATCCTGTGAGTACCTCACCTCTATCCCCTCAGCACTAGCCAACCCAATGGCTTCCACCATTGCTGGGTGGTTTTCTTTGGCCCACTGAGCTGGAAGGGGCAGCGGGCAGAGTACCAGGGAGTTAATATCCCCTGGAGCCAACCTCTGCTGATAACTGGTGGAAGCTGGCAGATCACTAGCTCCTCGGGTGGGATAACCTGAGACATTTCTGCACTGTCTCCGGAACTCCCCAGCAGACTGAGTCCCGGTTGCACACAGCAGTAACCTGTTCAGTGAGGTCGGTTTCCTTCCCTTCTCTCACTTCTCCACTTTCCTACCAGTATCTCCTGGACCACCTCCCATTTCCTTTTCTTCAAGGTCTCCTTCTAGAAACATCCAACCTAACACACCCCAAAGAGTCCTTCCTTTAGGCTCCCTGCTGCTCCTCATCACAGAGTTCTCATCCCCACCCCCATTCTATCACGGGCATTATAGCAATTGCCATTTCTGTTTGTGGATTTCTAATTTAGGGACATCCAGTACAGCTCCCCAAACAGCTTTTACCCTGTGGGAAACGACATCAGCCAACGTTTCTTGAGAGCTCAACTTGTACCAACCTTCGTAAGAATCAGTTCTCGTTTACTATCTCTAACCATCACAATAAAGACGGTATTATTATCCCCGCTTAATAGATGTGGAAATCCAAGTTCAGGGAAGTTAACTCACTTGCCAAAGTCTCACAGTAAGTGAGATGGAGAGCTGGGTTGGAACGCATGTCGGTTTAGCACCAATGACCATGACGTTTAATTCCTTTTGCTCCCTGTAAGACCTGCTGAGGGGCAGTTCTGGAGTCTGTATATTTATAGGGCATGATTGGGTGACTAACATATTTGTACTTACTGGTACAGTTTTAACACTGTTTCCTTCTTCTTTCCCATGAGCAACTTACAGTCTAGTCTGCTTTACCGTAACCCTCAATCATTTTTCAACATGTAAGTTAACAGCCTGAGTGCTACTGGTCCCCTCGCATCATTCTCCACTTTCTCCATTTGATAATAGAACCCTTTAGTTTTAACTGAACACTTGGCTACCATCTAGAGACTTCCTCCCCCAGTGTGTCTTGCAGCTATGATGCCAAAAGATGTAGCCAAAAGGATGTGAGTGAAAGTGCTGAGGACAATTTCCAGGACCTACCAGGTAGTGCTATACTGCCACATCTTCCTTCTGCCTCCATTTGGGAATGAATGCAGATGTGAAGGTAACGGAGGGTCAACACCGACCAGGGGCACCAGGGCACCACCCCTACTAGGTGGCAGGACAAGCTAGAAGGAGCCTAGGTCCCTCTGATCACTGACGAGCACATACTGTCATGGGAGAGACAAACTCTTCCTAGTTTGAGCCACTGTTATTTGTTCTGCTTTGAAGCAGCCAAACCCCAATCCTAACTACTACAAAGAGACAAAAGAGAAGCAAAAACGGAGAAGAAAGTCAGCAGGAAAATGGTGTAGGGCTGTGGGGATAGGCGTTGAGGGAGGGAAGACCAGGAAGGAGAGCAAGGTTCAGAGGGGGCTGAGCTATATTTTATTTGTTTGCTTGTTTTACCATTTTCCAAAACATAAAGGAGGAAGAGAAAATCAAAGCCAGAGAAGAAAGGAAAAGCAACGACATTCTCTTTCATCCTGCCTCTCGGAGACTGCGGGTGGCAGGAAAACAGGCGGAGAGGAGTCCCCAGCTGTTAGCAGCGCCCGTCCGAAGTTCAAACTCAACCCTCTGCTGAGGGGCAGAAGATGTCATCCACTCCGAAGCACAGGGGGTTCTCGGGATTAACTAGGTGTCCACAGGGGCCTTTGCACGGGCAGAGACCTCAAGACACCCTGGGTCTCCCACCCTGTAACAGAGCAAACCTTCTCCTGTGAAGAGGTAGGGGGTACAGGTCAGTCACCAGGTTTTTACTTAACTCACAAGTATGCTAATCATGCAATGCAAATGTGTGCAAATTTCCAGTCATCTTCTAAGAGGACACATGCTTTGAAACATTTATTTCCAGAGTCCACCCAATAGGACACTGTCAGTTATTGACACAAAAGCAAACCCAGCTACTTTGAATTAAGGGACACTTTAAAAATCACATGCTAATTATTCTCCCATGCAAGCCTTGTCGCAGCCAGCAGTTTTGTGAGTGAACCTCACTGCCTGCCTTTCGGGACTCGGCCAAGCCCCCATCCCACATGGGGCCCCGACACAGCATTGCTTAGAGTGGCTGCCAGGCCTCAGCAGCTCAACCACACTTCGCCAGGAGAGTGGTTTTGATGTGGCACTTTATAAGCAACACACAGATCAACTGGAGAAGCAAACTTGCCATGGTCACTAAACAACAATAAGTGAGAGAAAATGCAACAACAGCAGACAATTTGAATCGGGCTATATCAAAAGTCAAAAGCCAGCAACCCTGGATGAATATGAATTAGAATGTGCAATTCAGGTTTCCCATCTCTTTAACTGTCACGAGTCAGTCTTGCCTTTAATACCCAGTAGTCTGAGAACCCATTCTGCAGAACTTCAAGAAGCCCAGTTTGGGGGAAATTTTCCTTCCTCAACTATTTCTGAACCTTTCTGGAGATACCTGCACATCACACAAGTTCGTCCTTATTGTCACCCGCCACCTCAATCTGCCTCCTGGTTCTCAGAGACTCAACTTATCACTTGCATGGATCATTACTCACCAGCTCACAACTAGCTGTCCGGGCTGCTGTCTTTTTCTCTGAACAACTACTCCCTGAGCTGAGTGTTAATGCCCTCAGGAATGGCTGAGACCAGGACATAATAGCTAACAATAGACAGGCTAGGGGATACTCAAGGGAATAACCATGCAGAAAGAAAATCTTAAACAGGTTAGCGGACATCACCCATACAAGGATCCACAGACCAGGGCATTGCTTACATGGTGGCCAGCTTGCGCCTCAGTGCTCCCAAGCCTGCCAAGATGTTATGGGAGAAGGGAAGGAGATTATACTTTACTCTGACTAGACTTCAAGTAGTTCAGCACCACTGGCATCTCCACTGAAACATATCTTCCTCTTTGCCCTTGGTCACTGGTTGACCTAGAAAGGTCAACATCCCTCAGAGATGCAATTCTGGCTCAAGAAAGGTGGCTTCCATATCATCAGGCAGGGCCTCTTGATTCCTCAGTGTCCTGAACCTGATTTGGGCTTTATCTTGCATGGACCAAGTTACGGACGTGAGGAATCTACTTAAGCCTCTAACTAAACAGGAACTGCCAACAGCTTAGAAAGAGCAGCTATCACTCCTGCCCCTCACTTTATTCTGATTGAGGTTTCAGAAATATTGGGGTTCCATAAGGGTTGGATTAAACCACTGGAGAGCACTGAGAACATTCTAGTGCCCCCAGCCAGTATGAAATACAAATTGAAACCTACACCATAATATAAGTATAACGAAATCCCACCACATTCTCATCATGATTCTGGTACTTTTTCAAAACATTTTTTTAAATTCAAATACTTCCTGGAGATGCTCTCATTCTCTTTGGAATATTTCCCTGCTGGTGCCCCAAGGCCATTCAGCCTCCTGGGAAGTGTAGCACTGGGTCCAGTGTCAGAACCCCCAATTACACGTGTAGAGCTTAGTCTCAGAGCACCCCTAATGTCATAAGAGCCCCTGCGAGAAATCCACCAACCTTCTATAGTAAAAAAATAGGTGTTTCCTCTCCATTGTCTTTCTACTGGAGTGTTCCTGAGAACAATGTGTTTTTGTACTCAGCAGATAAGGTTGAGCTGTCCTCTAGATTATTTAGAATCCAAGGTATCTCCTCCCTTTCTTTTTGTCCTCTCTTTCCACTGGGGCTTAAACCTGAAGGTCAAAGGAAACCTCCTATGACTCATTTATTCACCAATGTTTGTTGAGCACCTGTAGAGGGCTGAATAGTGTCCCTCAAAAATTCATGTCTACACACAACCTCAGAATGTATTTGTAAAGCGGGTCTTTGCAAATGTAATTAGTGAGGATGCAGTTATATTAGAGTATGAGAGACCCTAAATGCAATGACTGATGACCTTATAAGAAGGGGAGAGGACCCAGAGAGATCCAGCTGGGGAAGAAGGCCACGTGATGATGGAGGTAGGCTTTGGAGTGATGCAGCTACGAGCCAAGGAACTAACTCCAAGGACTGCCAGCAACCACCAGAGGCCAGAAGACAGGCAGGGAACAAGTTGTGCCTTACTTAGAGCCTCCAGAAGAAACCAACACTGCTAACATCCTGATTTCCAACTTCTGGCCTCCTGAACTGGGAGAGAGTAAGTTTCTGCTATTTGAAACAACCCAGGTTGTGGTAACTTACAGCAGCCACAGGAAACATATAGCTCCTAATGGTTTCCCATCAGAGTACCAAGAGTATAGCAATGAGCAAGACAAGTAAGATCCCTGTTCTCACCAGGCGAAAATCCTAGTGGAGAAGACAAATAGGAAGTAACCAAAAAAATAACTAGGGTTCTTTCAGAATGGATCAATTTCATGAAAAACATGAAATTTTTTTTGATCAATTTCATGATCAATTTCATGAAAAAACAAACAAAAGTTTCATGATCAATTTCATGAAAAAACAAACCAGAGTTATGTGATAGAGCAGGACCAGGGTGGAAAGTGGGGCAATATTGCCTTTTAGAGCGGGCTACCTCTGGGACACCCACCCAGGGCGGACTCACTCTCCAGTCCAGCCAGGACACTCCAGGGAGTGTGCTCCCATCTACTTCTGCATGCTCCTCTCACCCCGACCACAGAGATCTGGCCTCTCCTCTCCTCTCTTCTGAACCCAACGCCTCAGAGTTCCATCAGCACTTCTGCTTCTGACATAGCCTTCTGTTTTCATTGCACAGATATTTTTCTTCCTTCACATGCTCCCGAGCTTGAACATGTACAGAACTGACAAGAATTGTTTTTGTTCCCCCGCATCCAGCCTGTACATAATGGATGTCAGTATATTTCCTCACCATACTAAGAGAGCAGATCCAATCTGACTTAATGACTGCTGGAGCTCCGAAAACAGCCACGAGTTACTGCCGAGCCCTGTGGTTTATGAAGAGAACACCACAAATGACAGGAAGCTGCAGGGAGAAAAATAGTCTGAGCTGACATTGGCGTGTTCATTTCCGAGTACAGATACTTCCATTCATCAGTGGGGACATTTATGAAATCTGGGCTAAGATGATATTCTAGAAAGGAGCAACAGAGACCCAAAGTGTTTTAATTATGAGGCCATCTCTGAGCAGAAGCCCTGTGACTAGAATGCAAGCTGCTCCACGGGAACCAGAATCAATCAGACACGGAGAACCTACCCACCTAAGGGTAATTTCAGTGTTACCCGCCGCCCCCCATGCCCACCAAAGCGACCCTGGCATTCGGGAGTCAACCAAGACCCAAAAGGAAACTCATTTAACCAGAACTTGACTTCTTAAGATTTCCACCCCACAAGAAGCTGCACCACCATCTGACAGACTGAAAAGTACACAATGGGCACAGAGGGGAAGAGCCAGAGAAAGGAAAGCAGACGCCTCCATTCTCCCCAGTGACACATGGGAGCCCTGAGCTGAGGTCTCACGGCTCACAGAGAGGAGCAGACAAAGGCGGTACTCAGAGAGGGCCACGCTCAAGCATGCAAGTAGGTATCCTATTAAAATGCAGGTTCTGGTTCCGTAGGTCTGGAACAAGGGCCTAGAATTCTGCAACCAGAACAAGCTCCCGGTGATTCCAATAGGCTGTCTAGAACCTAGGGAAGCAGCTGCTGCGTGAGGATGGACTGGGGACGGAGTCCTCTTAGGCTGTTGTGAGGCCCCAGGAGTCCAGGTAACAAGCAATGCTGCTCTGCTTCTCATCCAAATTTAGGCAAAGATAAACTCTGTTACATAATAGATGTAGTTTATCATCAACAAAAATCATTTATTAATTTAATTGCATATAGTAATTCCATGTGTTGAATTAAGACAATTTCAATACGTAGTTTTGTGGGGTTTTTTTTTGCGGTACGCAGGCCTCTCACTGATGTGGCCTCTCCCGTTGTGGAGCACAGGCTCCGGACGTGCAGGCTCAGCAGCCATGGCTCACGGGCCCAGCCGCTCCGCGGCATGTGGGATCCTCCCTGACCGGGGCACAAACCCGCGTCCCCTGCATCGGCAGGCGGACTGTCAACCACTGCGCCACCAGGGAAGCCCCAATACGTAGTTTTTAAAAGACAATAAATCAGCGTCTTTCAAATCCATCTGCATGTTACAGTCATCTGGGAAGCCAATCATCTAGTTAAAAATACCAGTACGCAGGCCCCGATCCAAGGCAACTGAATCAGGATCTCTTGCCCTAGTGTGTATACAGGCAGATGCGGGGGAGGGAAGAGAACAGGTAAAGAGGCCTGAAGGGAGAAAAGAGAAGAATCCAAGACAAGAGGAACTGAAGAGAAAGATTAAATCCACACATTTCTTACTTCTATTCCCACTTCTTTCAATTTCACTTCTCTCTCCCCAGCAGTCTTCTAATCAAAGGATGTTCCATGGATGTATCAGCATCACCTGGGAGCTTATTAGAAACAGAATCCTAAGCCCCTCCCCAAACCTACTGAATCAGAATCTGTATTTTAAGAAAATCCCCAGGTCATTAGTAGGCATGGTAAGTCTGAAGGCACGGCTCTACATAGACTTGAGCCCAAGCTTCGTGCGCAGACGTATGCTACAGTGCTCCGAACGTACAAAGGCAATCAGTAAGCTGCTCGGGCATTGCAATATGGGGATCAGCTGCTGCTTGTACCCCGCCAGGCGACTGTAGGAGAGGGTGCCTGCGAACGCGTAATTGATTTACAACATCATCTGGCTGTAACCCAGCAAAAGCCAAGTTGTCTCTTTCTCTGTATTGATATAATCACTGACATGAGGGGAAGCAGGTTCTTTCTTCAGATCAAGTAACCTTGTTATTTATCAGCCTGTGCTAGCTTCGCTTCTGATTAGCAATTTATTCTGGGTGGTTATTGACTGGCCCCACTTGGGTCTCCTTTTTCATTCTGTTCCCACCAGCAACAATGATTTAGCTCTCAGGGTGATGGCAACATAGATGCAGTTATATATATTTGCATTTTCTGTACATTTTCCTATTTTCTTGCCTGCTTTAATAGATAGAATATTATTTAAGGACCATGATTGCTTTTTTAACTCCTCACAATACCTAGCAAAGCAACCTACTGAATAATGTAATGGATGCTGCTGGGTGGTGCCAGGAACCATTCTTAACACTGTTCTCAATTCTCCATCTCGTGAGTCAGAAAAGAAACTGTTTTAAAGCCACCTTGGAACACCTGCACTTCGACAAAACTCACCGCCTGCCTCTGTTCACCAACTCTGTGCTGTCAGTCATAAAAAGCAGATGCTGTCTGTCACCAGCTTAGAGGCTGCTTCCCAAGAGTTCACTTCAAAGTCATTTATTGGAACTTCGAGTGTTATTATTCCCAAACAATTCCTTCAGTTCCCACTGTTGCCAAGCTGGACTTCAAGAGTGGGAAGCCTTACTCTGACAATACTACTAATCAACAGCAACAATGTTAAATTAAGTCCAAATGGGTTTTTTTTCGGTACGCGGGCCTCTCACTGTGTGGCCTCTCCCCCGTTGCGGAGCACAGGCTCCGGAGCCGCAGGCTCAGCGGCCATGGCTCATGGGCCCAGCAGCTCCGCGGCACGTGGGATCTTCCCGGACCGGGGCACGAACCCGTGTCCCCTGCATCGGCAGGCGGACTCTTAACCACTGCGCCACCAGGGAAGCCCCCAAATGGGTTTTTATTCAACTTGATGTTTGGTGCTTAAGGAATAGTTTGCATCAGAAGACAATTAGGAGGTAGGAACAGATAATATTACAGATTCTGACTTCTGTATATTTCTAAGAGCTTTAAAGATGGATAGCATTAATTCTTCATAATAGTTTATTAAAACTTCTGATTTTCCTTTTTATTATAAAACACGTAGGTGTGCCTTCATTTTTACATTTATTTTCCACATGTATCACCATTCTGTGGCTCACAGGTGAACTCAGAAGAGGGAAAGAAAAGAAAGGAAAAAAATAAGAGAGAAAGAAAAATGAAAGTGATCACAAGTTTAGTGAGCCTAGCATACTAGAAGGAATTTAAAAGGCTCAGTATACGAATGACTGCATAAAGTAGTTATAATTGAATCACTGAATTTTAGAACTGGAAGGGGCCACAGTCAGAATTACCACATTTTCCCTTAGGGCAGTGTTTTATAACATGGGGAATTTGGGGGTGATTTTCCCCGTGGGGGGACATCAGGCAATGTCTGGAGACATTTTTGGTTTTCATACCTGGTGGGACATTTTTGGTTTTCATACCTGATGGAGAAGTCCTACTGGCATCTAGTGGGTAAGGACCAGGGATGGTGTTTAACATCCTACAATGCACAAGGCAGCCCCTCACGACAGAAGCTCAAAATGTGGCCCCAAATGTTGATAGTACTGAGACCGAGAAACTGCCTGGGAGGAAAGGAGCAACAGGTAAGATGGCCACAGGCTGGTTGACTAGAGAGAAGCATTTCAGGTTGTTCTACAGCAAAGTAATGAGGTGGAGAACTGGAATGGCTGATCTGACAGCCCAAGGCTTAATGCAATTGAGAAGATGATACTGTCCATCAAATACTAAGAGTAAGACAAAGCAGAAAAAGAGCCAGTTGTTGGGAGAGATATGAGTAGGGAAAAGCAAGGTGCAAAGAACGGATCAACGAGGACAGTTCCAGATTGAGCACCCCTGATATTGTGGAAGTAGACAGGATAGCTTAAAGAGTTGCCTTGGGCAAGTCAAAAAAGTCCCTCCTGTGGAGTCTGACACCTGGGCTGAGCCTCAGGGTTGGCAGAAGCAGAGACTAGGCCAGCTTCTGTACAACAGTTCACTACTATGAACATGAGATGTCTGTAAGGAAGATCCCTGAAACTTGGAGGGCATCAGTATACAAAATGGTCTCTGACCTCCAGGAACTAACAGTCTCATTAAGATAAAATTTACATATATACGCTGATGGCTCCCCAATTTTTATCTCTAGCCCGACCTACTCCCCTGGACTCCTAAATCATGTATCAAATGCCAATTCACCTTCTCACCTTAAATAGCCAATAGACATCTCAAATTAGCATGTCTAAAAATAAACTGTTAAAATCCCCCAAACCTGTACCTCTTACAGTTTTCCCCATCTCAGTTGCTCAAATAAAAACACTGGCATCATTCTTTATTCCCTCTTTCTCACACCAAATATACAATTAGTCAGCAAATTCTCTCAATGCTACCTTCAAAATATATCCAGATTGAAAACATTTTGTTAAGTGAAAGAAGCCATAACAAAGGACTACATATTGTTTGATTCCGTTTATATGAAATGTGCAGAACGAGCAAATCTATAGAGATAGAAAATGACTGGGGTTGCTTAGGGCTGAGGGGAGACTGAGGAATGATGCTAAGCGGTGCAGGATTTCTTTCAGGAATGATGAAAATGTTCTAAAATTGATTGTGGTGATGGCTGCACAAATCTGTGACTATACTAAAAGCCACTGAGTTGTACACTTTAAATGGGTGAACTGCATGGTATATCTCAATAAACTGGTTATTAAGCAGTATACATATACACACATATATAATTATATCTCTCTAGAATCCACCCTCTTCTTACCATCTGCATCATGACCTCACTGGCCCGAGTCCCCATTGCCCCTCACCTGATTACTGCAGCATCTTCCTGACCTGACTGGCCGTTGGCTTCTCTTCCTGCTCTACCTGGACCCACTGCATAAGCACCATAGGGACCCTTTGAAAGCATAAGTCAGATCTTATCATTCTTCTTCTTAAACCCTTCTGGGAGCTCCCATCTCACTAGAGAGAAAGCCAAAGCAGGCCCCACATGCAATGGCCCCCCTGGCACCCCAGCCTCCTCTTCCCTGACTCCCTCTCACTCACTGCTGTAACCACTAGCTTCCTCCCTGCTTCTCAAACACACCAGGCCTGCTCCCTCAGGGACTTTGAACTTGCTGTTTCCTATGCCTCTTCTCTCAGATCCAAATGCCTTGTTCCCTCACCTCTAGCAATCTTTGCTCAAATATCACCTTTGCTGTAAGGGCTTTTTGATCATCCTATTTAAACCACAAATCCCCATCCCCTGCTCCAACACTTTGTAACCCTGTGTCCCATTTTATTTTTCTCTGTAACACTTTTCACTATCTAACAGAGCGTGTATTTCACTTATTTCTTTTTATAGTCTGAGTTCCCCAAAATGGAAGCTTCGTGAGAGCAATAATCTTTGTCTGTGTGTTCACTGCTTTACCCTTAGCACCTAGAACACAGCCTAACATAGTAGATGCTTAATATAGTTTTGTTGAATGAATGAATGAAACAAAGAATAGTGCAAGACAGAATATAGCAAAGTGTTAAACTATATAAAATTGAAAATATATGCTATAGAAGTTTTATGATGAAATCATTTCATGTCTCTGTTTTAAAACCTTGATGCCTTTTACGCTCTTTTAGGTCTGTTCTATTATTTTCAAAAGCAATGATTAGTAAACACAGAAGAGGACTATATGGTCTTTAGAGAAGCACAATTGTAAAAAAAAAAATTCAGTATGAATAATATACCTTTAATAATTTACAGTGTTAGGAGGGGCCAAAAAGGAGGACAAGTTCCTTCCAAACTGGACATCATTCTCTGGTTAACCTGTCTTCTGTGGATTTTGGCTTTACCCCAACAATGAAAAGGCAGTCCTTTTATAGGTACTTTAAAAAAAAAACACACAGAGATTATAAGAAAGAGGAGAGCTGAGGTGCCACGCATGGTTGGAAAAGAAAAGTGACCATTGAGAGCCAATAAGTCTCTTTGATTAGACTAACTACAGGGTTCTGGCACCTCCTAGGGTTACTGGAAATCCTAGAGCTTCTCTTCTTTCCCCCAAAGGACTTTTGAATCAGATAAGTGATTGCAGATGAATTACAGAAAATATTCTAATAAACCTACAAGAAAATAATGATTTGATTAAAGAATCAATAATGATTAGTGAATAACCATCTATTTGTACTTATTCGTAAGCATTTCTCTCAGCCCTGCTCTAATATATATCTTATTTAAATAGACTTTAAAATAGAATGTACTTAGCACATTGAGTGTAAAACGATGCTGAGTTCTGTTGACTGTGCGTTGGGTTGATCCTAGAGTTGGGGGCATGCAGACCCCTAGTCCAGGAGCCACTATTTATACCTGGCAGCCTCATGTTACAACTGCAAAGTACCCAGAGGAAAAGGGCAATGACCTGTGGAAGCCCACAGCTACAAAGGAGTAACAATATCATATTTCTGAAGATGGGATTTGTGGAATCAAGGAAAACTTCATGGAAAAAATAGAATTTCACATAATAGAGTGTTGGATAGGTGAAGAAGAGTGAGAGTGAGATTTTGGTTGATAAAGGGGATTCTAGGTAGATGAAAGCAAAGACAAGCCCTCTATGATGACAGCAGAGAAGCCCCTCCACTCATGCCTCCCAAGGAATTTAAACTGTGTGTCCCAGGACTTCCCTGGTGGCGCAGTGATTAAGAATCCACCTGCCAATGCAGGGGTCACAGGTTCAAGCCCTGGTCTGGGAAGATCCCACATGCTGTGCTGTGCATCACAACTACTGAGCCTGCACTCTAGAGACCACGAGCCACAACTACTGAGCCCACGCACCGCAACTACTGAAGCCCGCGCACCTAGAGCCCGTGCTCCGCAACAAGAGAAGCCACTGCAGTGAGAAGCCTGTGCACCACAATGAAGAGTAGTCCCTGCTCGCCGCAACTAGAGGAAGCCCACATGCAGCAATGAAGACCCAACACAGCCAAAAATAAAATAAATAAAAATAAATAAATAATAAAATAAATAAAATTTTTTTAAAACTGTGTCCCAAGGGAAGTCTCCAGAGGCATAGAGTGCTAGACGTCATCTGGAGGTCATGGTATTCCAGAGTGCTGGAGTTGGGGAGCAGATTATGGCCAAGAGCCCTGAAATTTTCTCAGATGCAACTTTGTGCATAAACAGGTCTGGTTCAAATATTTTCAGAGCCTAGGGCAAGAGTATAAATGGAGGCCCACATGCCATATATCTGAATTATCACTCCCAGAAGTAAACTATGAAATATGTTCTAGTCTCCTACTTAACAGATACTCCTTTTCAACAACCTGGATGGCCAGATTCCAAAGCAGAATACTCAGAATTTGTACCAGAACATGACATCAGAGGATGGCATCTAGGGGAGAACCAACCCCAGCCTCTGACTTGAGGACTGCCCCCTTGTCTTCCCAAACCCAGCTCTATCCTGCACCTCTATCCACACATATGTGGACACCCAGGTTACATATCCGGACTCCATCCACAGCAGTCATTTGACCATCCTTCAGACCTAGAAGTTTCCGCATCAGTGGCCCAGGATGCCTTCTGGAGACAGACCTGGAGAAGAGGACTAGGGAGGGCCATTTGAGCAGAAAAGTCCAGGGTCCTGGGTACCAGGGGCATGATCTTAAAGGAGTAGTGCAGGTTCTGGTGGCGGGGCGGTGGATATGGGGAAAACCTGCTTGGGAAAATGTTAGAGAGGATCTAAAGCATGTGGTCCTATTGTCTGTGTGATGCAGAAATAACTGCCTCAGAAAATTTCTCACGTCTCCAAATGTTCCCAAGGAAACAGGTGGGAAAATGAAAATTTATACTTCTCCCAAACAAACAGCACTAGACTTTTTACTGCTCCAGAAGATTTTCATTACACTGACATCTCAAAAAATCATTCAGGAGAGATGGGACAGATCTTCATTACAGAAGAATTCCAACAACTGTAAGTACATATGCTCTCTCCAGAAACTGGAGCTTCAACCCCTCCCGCCTTGAGCATGGGCTGGACTTAGTGACTTGCATCTGAAGAATAGAGTTTAGAGTATAGAAAAGGAAAAGTAAAAACTTTACAGTGGAACAACCTGGCTAACGTGACCTTAGCCAAACGATCAGGGTTAACCTCATCAGTGAAAGGTCATGTTGATAACATGTACCCTCAATAACATGCATGTTGACGATGCATGTTCTCTGTGGTTTTCTTTCCAAAATCCCATAACCCCAGTCTAACCAATGAGAAAAACATCAGACATGTCCAAAATGAGAGACACTGGTAAAATACCTGGCCAGATCTCTTCAAAAGACTGTCAAGGTCCTAAAAACCAAAGAGAGACTGAGAAGCTCCACAGACCAATGATTAAGGAGACACGAAAACTGAATGCAGTGTGGTGCCCTGGATTGGATCCTGGCACAGAACAAGGACATTAATGTGGAAACTTGTGAAATACAAATAAAATCTGGAGTTTACTTAATAGCACTATAACAATGTTGGTTTGTTAATTCTGACAAATGTACTATGGTAATGTAAAATGTTAACATTAGGAAAAACTGGGTGAGGAGTGTATGGAAACTCTCTGTATTATTTTGGCAACTTCTCTGTAAACCTAACATTATTCCCAAATAAAAAGTTATTTCAAAAAATGTTCATCCACAGCATCAAAGAATCACAGAATATCCAACATTCTGTCTCACTGTGGCCCACATTCACTTGATGGGGCAATAGGATGGCATTTCCTAGGTCTGGAATGTTGATGTGGAGCCCTTTCTCATGAGATCTGAAAGATGCCAATTCTCACGGTCAAAGTCAGTCTCATCCCAGAGGGGCACATAAGTGACAGCTCCTCGGAACATCAAGATGTGTCTGTAAGCATTCCAAAGAAAATAAATAAGGTTTGGAAGAAGAAGAAAAAGGGAAATTACTTGTGGCATGTTTACAATTTGGAACAGCATAAAATAGGAAATGAATGACATATATAAAACTCTGGTAATAAACTTAAGGAGGAATCCTAAAACCGACCACAGAGACAATAACGCTCTGGGATAGAACTTCAAGCTGTAAAACCTCCCTCTAGCAAGCACACAGTAGGCGGTCCACAGATTTAACTCAAACAGAAATGAGTTGTAAACGTATGCCTTCACTTGCACCTACTGGTTATGGAGGGGACATTGGGAATTTGCATTAAACTCAATAGATCAGTTACCTTTAAGAAAAGCATTTGGTTTTCCATGGGCAAAGAGCACAGGACCTAGATCTTGCCAGGTCCCATTCACTCAAATGTCCAGAAGAAAACGTGTTGTTTCATATACATAAATGTGTAGGATTTTATAGTGAAAAAAACATAACTTCAAGTATTTTCCGCGTTTTCTCATCAAAAATAATAATTTCTTTCCTAATTTAGTTATCCTTCAATCAGCCCCACCAGGTTTTAGGGGAGCAAAATCATGTTAACTGTACCATAACTGCTCCAATTAAAAAGAGAACGTCAGGAAATTCATCAGTACCTCTTTCAAAAGACACATTTTGCTCTCTCATTGGGATTCTTATTGTTGAGAAGTTGTTTTCAAAGTGATTAATTAATTATACAAAACTCTAGGCCTTACAAAATTTAGTAGCAACATCATTTACATTAGAAACATCATTTGCATTTATATAGATTTAGTTACTTTTGAATAGATTTTTCAACATCCATCTATGACTTAATTGTTAAGCCTTCCTTTGTCAGATCACCACAGCAAGAGAAAGAGATTTATGTGTATTGAACACAGACCGTGTGCTATGAATTACAGGTGCTATTTCATTCATTCCTCTCCCATCTCTGTGAAGCAGGTATTATACTTCTTTTACACACAAGGTAATCATGTGTGTGACGGTTTAAGTCCTAGGTAAGGCCACCCTCCTGGAAGTGCTAGAAAATGGATATGAAGTTAGCATTGTTTCCTATCAAAGTGAAAGATGTTGCCATACGCCCACACTGACCCTAGAAACACTGGAAGACAGAAGAGATAGAGTTGGGATCAAGATCTGCTGTAGGCAAATTCTGAAGTAAAGCAAGTTTCTCTTTGGCCATGCTCTGATTGCTTGTTTTCCCTTCTTCCTTTCCTCCGCTCATCCGAACTTTCCTGTCTTGGAAATCATCCTTGCAGGTTTACAGTCACTTCCGTTGCAATGAACAGAAATTCCAACTCAAAAAGGCTTGAAGGGTAGAGGAAAAATTTTAGATCAATTACTAGAAAATCCAGAAACAGGGCAGGTTTCAAACCGTCTCTATCCTAGGCTCTCACAGTGGGGCTGGGACTTATTTGGTCTCTCACTTCCTTTTTCCACACCTCAGAATTACCTCCATTCATAGAGTGGCCTTCCCCAATATAGCTCCCAAGGAGAACTGCTTTCTCATTTGCATCCAAAGAGAGACATGTTAGAAACTGAGGTAAGAGAGTGGCATGGCAACACAGAGTAATACAGGAAGGCCCGAATTCCGCCTTGGCTTTATTAAGCACTGCCCCTCACCCTCCTCGCCACCGCCCCCGTCCCTCACCTCCAGCTTTGTGGTTTCCTGTGGGATGTGTATACACAGGACAAAGGGAACTGGGAAATAAAACCCCACCTTACCACTTGCCAGGTACACAGAACCCACAAAGCAGAGTTCCCTGGTAAATTTGACAAGAGTCCTTGATGAAGGCTTAAGACTTCAGGATGGCCTTTCTTTTCCAGTCACCAAGTTCAATGTAAGGAGAACTCCCCAAGACTTAAATGTTTCTTTGCGAAGAGGAGAAAGATCCTACCTAGCTGAGAGCATGGTGACGGAAGAGGAAGAGAAAACAAATCCAGGGCCAATTTCTTGTCCTAAACATTATTCCAGACGGAGGAAGCAGCACACAGCCATGCCCACGTGTGGGACTTCTCCCACTAGAAAATGTGGCTCCATCAGTGTGTCCTGAAATCTGACCAAGTCATTTCAGTATTACTTCCTCTGAGAAAGGGAAATACATTATTATTAGGGGTTGCCTCCAAGGCTCAGAAGATATTTCTTCCTATAAGGAACTTTCTAGCTTCTTAGGTGGGATGAGTGATGTTTTTCATGATACAGCTAGGACAGGAAAAGTAATCCAAGGACTAGCTGGGCACATTGCTTTGCATCACCATCCTGGGAAAATATGACCTTAAGCAGCAGTCAACTTGACTTGACTTTTCCAAAGTGAAGTGACAAACTCCATATGGATTTGTGGTACAGAAATTTGTTGAAAAATGTCTGCAAGATAAGACATTGGTCTTATCTTGGTCTTCACACCCAAGTTTTTCAGCACTTAGAGACTATCACCTATTAGGTAACTCTAAGCAAATCACTTTCCTTCCCTCTGCTTTAGTTTCCTCATTTGCACATTGGGAGAAGGGGGGGTTGACTAAACCTTCAGATTTCTTCCAGAAGTCTCAAATATTGAAAAAAAAAAAGGTATTTATATATAAATGTGGATTCTAGTGTTGTTTGCTCAGAAGTAACACTTATTTGTACACTATCTTGCTTTACAATAGATGTAAGGCTGTTATCATTTTTTAAGCTCAACAGAGAAGACACTGTGCCTTAAAAATGTATACAGCATCTCGTGTTCAGAAGATCCTGGGTAAACTTTCAGTAACTGTACCAATGAGGGTGAAGTCACTCTCACTCAAGGGTCCAGTAAAGAAATAAGATCTCGGTCACCAACTCAGGTATGTAAACTATTCCTACACTGGTGTGAAATAATAGGCCCAAACAATATAAGTAGGTTACAAAAATTAATGTATTTGAGTCTACAGAAATATTCTAATAATGTTATGCCCAGCTTAGCTTTCAGCTTACCATGTAGGCGAAAATGTTCCTTCTTACTAATTTTCTCTCTCCTCAAAGAGGATATTATTCTACTACTCCTCAGCAAAAGCTAAGCATTGAATATGTCCTTGATTCTAGTGCTTTTTTCTCCATTATTAGTATTTTTTAAAATAAGCCATGTGGTATAAGTGAAACAAGAATGAGATCAAAAGAACCAAGTTCAGGGTTCAAGTCTTCTTCTTCATAGGTGTGTGACCTAAGCAAGTGACTTCTCTAATATAAACTAAAGAGAATGATTACATTTACCTTACAGGATTATTGTGAAAATCATTTTTACTTATTTATACCTTACGCTCTTTCAGAAAAGAGTTAAGACAGTCTCCATGAATATATTGATATAAGAATATAAGATGGCCCCCCAAATGGGACTAAGACAAGAAAAAATAAGACTTGAGATATAAAATGGAATTGGGAATAAAATTTAAATAGTTCATTACGTAAAGACCTAAGTATTTGCTACAGGTAAGCCATAAATTGGACAGCTGTGGACAGTAAGTAAGTGACATCATGGACAGAAGAGGGCTGAGGAAGGTCTAAAGTGCTACATGATTGTTACTTGTTTTTGTGGGAAAAGCCCAGGCTTTGCTATCATGCCAGTCTCAGTGTGACCACTGGCTCTGTGTGCTTCTTTTACAGCCTTTTAGGACCTCATTCTCATCTATACAATGAGGAGAATAAATCATACTTTGCAGGGTTGTGGAGCTATGAAGTGCCTTGTGTGTGGTGGCAGCCAGCGTATGTCAGCTCCCTGCACCTTCTCCCCCCACCCCACTTCAACCTCTCCTTTCCACTTACTCCAGGTAGTAAACAGTCCTGTGAGACATTTTTTTGTAGTTCACTAACCCTCTGTTTACCATCATTTTATTTATAATAATTATTAACAGCAATACAATACCAATATCTGCCTCAGAGGGTTGCATACATCCATATTTGATAGAAAACTGTTTCCTCTCAAGGTGTCGACAACAATAACAAAACAGCAAAGTACCTTTAAGAACTTGCCCTGCAACACACAGAGCCATTAATGTCACATGCAATATAGCAGATGATTTCTTGACAGAAGGTTAATTAGTTCTCTCCCATAGGATGGCATCACCATAATTAAACCAATAACAACAAGGAAAAAATACACCCCTGGGCAACTGAAGACATTCTGACAGTAATGAGAAATGGCAACGGGCATTGAGTACTAAGGCTATTTTCTAGTTGCTGTTGTTTAATCATCATTGGCACAAAAAGCCAGTCGTCCCATGCAAGATAATGTCTGTTCCTGAGAGAGCCCTGTTTAAAAAAGAAGGCAAGTATTTCAGCTTTATATGAGCTTTATACAATCTCTTGGTAAATGTAAGCAGGAAGCTCCAAATGGGGGTAAAACCCTGTACCTGTGGTTACGTGGTGCCATGTATCATTTCCCCTGGTAATGATATGATTTATAGCATCTGCTCTGTGACCTAATTATAGCCAAATTCATGCATATTCTTGATGGGGAGGGGAAGAGTGGAGGCTACCTGCATAGGCAGGTTTCCCTAAAAGAGGGTCCTAAATAAGACCCCTGCAGAGACCGCTGTTCTGAGGGCTCATTGACACCCGCTGGCAGGGGTAGAGGGTGCATTTTCCTCTCCTCCATTCAGCCGTGCTGGACGTCCACAGTTTCCCTGTGACACCCTTCTCAAACCCTGGAGAGAGTCCAGGGAAGTGGTATTCAGCAGTTTGGACGCACTGGGATGCCCTTCACAAAGGCTTGAGTGGTTCCAAATTCAAAAGAAGAAAAGCAGTACCTTGTGTTCACACATATCCCTACACCCCACTGCCTAAAGGTGTTGGGTATGTTGGGGATAATGCAGCCTCCCACCCCTGTACATTCAAGACTTCAGTGGGCTGAGAGGTGACCATCAGTGTCCAGTCTGACCTTGATTCAAACACACACCACCTTCAAGGCTCATCTGAGCACCTGGGGGGCTCATGACTCAAAGCAACCAGGAAAAATAGAACCAAACAAAGATGACTGCTAAGAATACGTAAAAACTGCTCCAAAAGCCTTCAGTCTGAATCCCAGAGCACTGTCTGTCTTCTAAGCCTTGTCTCTTGGCATGATATTGGAAGATCACGGGCATTAACAGTTCCTAGGACCTTTACTGTGATCTGCCAAGAGAAACTCCAGTGCAGAATATGCAGGATCAAATGAACAGCAGTACTTCTCAATCTAAAATGTGGCTCCATGGGAATTTGGATACCCTGGTTTTCTATCCAGAAGCACTTCTGCATCCTCTCTGTCCGTTTTCTGGGCTCAGCCTTGTTTTCAGGGTAGCCCATAAACCAATGTTTGCCAAGCAAATAAAGGAGTCTGCTCCAAGGAAGCAGGTATGCAGGTGTTTATTATTTCCTCAAAGATCTAGGACATTAGCAGACATAATCAATGTGCACTGTAATCAGGTATCCTCAGAATATATTTTCAGTGTCACTGAGAAGTCATAAGTTGATGCTACTTACTCCCAGATGGTTCCTAACACATAACAGTCAAAAAAGTTCGCCTGCTTGGAAATAATTTATAAGAATCTTTATTGAGATGTGATTCAAGGCAAGTGTCACAATACTTCTAAAAAGCTGCAAAGTTCTGCAGAAATTGAAACAACTTTAGTTAATTTTGGATAATTTATGAGAAATTACGGTTCATATATCAGGACACATGAATTATTAAATTGAAACCCGATGAGGGACCAGAGACCTTCAAGACTGTGGAGGGGTAAGACATGGAGATAACTTTCCTCCCGACAAATATATCAGAAATACATCTGCATGTGGAACAACTCCTACAGAACACCTACTGAATGCTGGTAAAGACCTCAGACTTCCCAAAAGGCAAAAAACTCCCCACGTACCAGGGTAGGGCAAAAAACAAAAACAAAAACAAAGACAAAAGAATAGGGATGGGACCTGCACCTCTGGGAGGGAGCCGTGAAGGAGGAAAAGTTTCCACACATTAGGATGCCCCTTCACTGGTGCAGACTTGTGAGGTTGGGGGCGGGGGGGAGCATCAGAGCCACAGAGGATAGCACAGCAACAGGGGTGTGGAGGGCAAAGCAGAGAGATTCCCAAGCAGAAGATCAGTGCTGACCAGCGCTCACCAGCCCGAGAGGCTTGTCTGCTCAGCCGCCAGGATGGGTGGGGGCTGGGAGCTGAGGCTCCGGCTTCAGAGGTCAGATCCCAGGGAGAGGACTGGGGTTGGTGGCGTGAACACAGCCTGAAGGGGGCTAGTGCGCCACAGCTGTCTGGGAGGGAGCCTGGGAAAAAGTCTGGACCTGCCAAAGAGGCAAGAAACCATTGTTTCGGGGTGCGTGAGGAGAGGGGATTCAGAGCACCGCCTAAACGAGCTCCAGAGATGGGCACAAGCCACGGCTATCAGCACAGACCCCAGAGATGGGCATGAGACGCTAAGGCTGCTGCTGCCACCACCAAGAAGCCTGTGTGCGAGCCCAGGTCACTCTCTACACCTCCCCTCCCAGGAGCCTGTGCAGCCCGCCACTGCCACTGCCAGGGTCCCGTGATCCAGGGACAACCTCCCAGGGAGAACACACAGAGCGCCTCAGGCTGCTGCAACGTCACACTGGCCTCTGCTGCTGCAGGCTCGTCCTGCATTCCATAGCCCTCCCTCCCGCCAGCCCGAGTGAGCCAGAGCCCCCGAATCAGCTGTTCCTTTAACCACGTCCTGTCTGAGCAAAGAACAGACACCCTCAGGCAACCTACACGCAGAGGAGTGGCCAATCCAAAGCTGAACCCCAAGAGCTGTGCGAACAAAGAAGAGAAAGGGAAATTTCTCCCAGCAGCCTCAGGAGCAGTGGATAAAATCTCCACAATCAACTTGATGTATCTGTGGAATACCTGAATAGACAATGAATCATCCCAAAAATGAGGCAGTGGACTTTGGGAGCAACTGTAGACTTGGGGCTTGATCTTTGCAACTGACTGGTTTCTGGTTTTATGTTTATCTTAGTTTAGGATTTAGAGTTTATTATCATTGGTAGATTTGTTTATTGATGTGGTTGCTCTCTTCCTTTCTTTTTTTATATATAAATACTTTTTTTCCTTTTTCTCTTTTTGTGAGTGTGTATGTGTATGCTTGTGTGATTCTGTCTATATAGCTTTGCTTTTACCATTTGTCCTAGGGTTCTGTCTGTCCCTTTTTTGTTTTTTTAGTATAGTTTTTAGCACTTGTTATCATTGGTTGATTCGTGTTTTGGTTTGGTTGCTCTCTTCTTTCTTCGTTCTTTTTTTTTATTAGTTTAAACTTTTTTTATTTGTTATTTTAATAACTTTATTTCTTTTTCTTTTATTTTTTTCTTTCTTTCTTTCTCCCTTTTATTCTGAGCCGTGTGGCTGACAGGGTCTAGGTGCTCCACCTAGGTGTCAGACCTGTGCCTCTGAAGTGGGAGACCCCGAGTTCAGGACATTGGTCCACCAGAGACCTCCTGGCTCCACAAAATATCAAACAGCAAAAGCTCTACCAGAGATCTCATCTCAATACTAAGACCCAGCTCCACTCAACAACCAGCAAGCTACAGTGCTGGACACCCTATGCCAAACAACTAGCAAGACAGGAACACAACCCGACCCATTAGCAGAGAGGCCGCTGAAAATCATAATAAGGTCACAGACACCCCAAAACACACCACAAAACGCAGTCCTGCCCACCAGAAAGATAACATCCAACCTCATCCACCAGAACACACGCACTAGTCCCTTCAACCAGGAAGCCTACACAACCCACTGATCCAACCTTAGCCACTGGAGGCAGACACCAAAAACAATGGGAACTATGAACCTGCAGCCTGAGAAAAGGAGACCCCAAAAACAGTAAGTTAAGCAAAATGAGAAGACAGAGAAACACACAGCAGATGAAGAAGCAAAGCAAAAACCCACCAGACCAAACAAATGAACAAGAAATAGGCAGTCACCTGAAAAAGAATTCAGAATAATGATAGTAAAGATGATCCAAAACCTTGGAAATAGAATGGAGAAAATACAAGAAACGTTTAACAAGGACCTAGAAGAACTAAAGAGCAAACAAACAATGATGAACAACACAATAACTGAAATTTAAAATTCTCTAGAAGGAATCAATAACAGAATAACTGAGGCAGAAGAACAGATAAGTGGCCCGGAAGATAAAATAGTGGAAATAACTACTGCAGAGCAGAATGAAGAAAAAAGAATGAAAAGAAATGAGGACAGTCTTAGAGACCTCTGGGACAACAGCAACATTCGAATTATAGGGGTCCCAGAAGAAGAAGAGAAAAAGAAAGGGACTGAGGAAATATTTGAAGACATTATAGTTGAAAACTTCCCCAATGGAAAAGGAAATAGGCAATCAGGTCCAGGAAGCACAGAGAGTCCCATACAGGATAAATCCAAAGAGAAACATGGCAAGACACATAATTATCAAAAATTAAACACAAAGAAAAAATATCAAAAGCAGCAAGGGAAAAACAACAAATAACATGCAAGGGAATCCCCATAAGGTTAGCAGCTGATCTTTAGCAGAAACTCTGCAAGCCAGAAGGGAGTGGCAGGACATATTTAAAGTGATGAAAGGGAAAAACGTACAACCAAGATTATTCTACCCAGCAAGGATCTCATTCAGATTTGAAGAAGAAATTAAAATCTTTACAGACAAACAAAAGCTAAGAGAATTCAGTACCACCAAACCAGCTTTACAACAAATGCTAAAGGAACTTCTCTAGGCAGGAAACACAAGAGGAGGAAAAGACCTACAATAACAAACCCAAAACAATTAAGAAAATGGTAACAGGAACATACATGTCGATAATTACCTTAAATGTAAATGGATTAAATGCTCCCACCAAAAGACACAGACTGGCTGAATGGATACAAAAACAAGACCCATATATATGCTGTCTACAAGAGACCCACTTCAGACCTAGGGACACATACAAACTGAAAGTGAGGGGATGGAAAAAAATATTCCATGCAAATGGAAATCAGAAGAAAGCTGGAGTAGCAATTCTCATATCAGACAAAATACACTTTAAAGTAAAGACTATTACAAGAGACAAAGAAGGACACTACATAATGATCAAGGGATCAATCCAAGAGGAAGATAGAACAATTGTAAATATTTATGCAAACAACTTAGGAGCACCTCAATACATAACGTAAATGGTAAGAGCCATAAAAGGGGAAATCGACAGTAACACAATCATAGTAGGGGAATTTAACTCCCCACTTTCACCAATGGACAGATCATCCAAAATGAAAATAAATAAGGAAACATAAGCTTTAAATGATACATTAAATAAGATGGAATTAATTGATATTCATAGGACATTCCATCCAAAAATGACAGAATACACTTTCTTCTCAAGTGCTCATGGAACATTACCCAGGATAGATCATATCTGGGTCACAAATCAAGCCTTGGTAATTTAAGAAAATTGAAATTGTATCAAGTATTTTTCCAACCACAATGCTATGAGACTAGATATCAATTACAGGAAAAAATCTGTAAAAAATACAAACACATGGAGGCTAAACAATACACTACTAAATAACCAAGAGATCACTGAAGAAATCAAAGAGGAAGTCAAAAAATACCTAGAAACTAATGACAATGAAAACACTATGACCCAAAACCTATGGGATGCAGCAAAAGCAGGGTTTTTTATAATTTTTAATTGACATATAAATCACGTAACATTATGTTAGTTTCAGGTATACAACATAATGCTTATATATTTGTACATATTGGGACATGATCATGATAATAAGTCTAGTAGTATATCCATCACCACATATAGTTACAATTTTTTTCTTATGATGAGAACTTTTTTTTTTTTTTTTTTTTTTTTTGCAGTACGCAGGTCTCTCACTGTTGTGGCCTCTCCCATTGCGGACTGCAGGCTCTGGACGCACAGGCTCAGCGGCCATGGCTCACGGGCCCAGCCGCTCCGCGGCATGTGGGATCTTCCTGGACCGGGGCACAAACCCGTATCCCCTGCATCGGCAGGCAGATTCTCAACCACTGCGTCACCAGGGAAGTCCTGATGAGAACTTTTAAGATGTATTTTCTTATCAACATTCAAATATACAATCCAGTATTAACCTTAGTCACCATGCTGTACATTACATCCTCATGACACTCATTTTAGAACTGGAAGTTTGTAACTTTTTACTACCTTCACCCATTTTGCACACACCAACCCACCAATCCACCTCTGGCAACCACAAAACTTTTCGCTGCGTCTCTGAACTCGTTTTTTGTATTTAAGATTCCACAAATAAGTGAGATCGTATGGTATTTTTCTTTGTCTGATTTACTTCACTTAGCCTAATGCCCTCAAGGTCCATTCATGGTGCTGCGAATGGCAAGATTTTCTTCTTTTTTTGTGGCTGGATATATGTACATATCACATTTTCTTTATCCATTCATCCATCAATGAAGACTTACGTTGTTTGGCTATTGTAAATAATTCTGCAATGAACATTGGCTCACACAAATGTTTTCAAGTTAGTGTTTTCATTTCCTTCAGATAAATACCCAAAAGTGAAAGTGCTAAATCATACAGCAGTTCTATTTTTAATTTTTGAGGAACCTCAATACTGTTTTCCATAGGAGCTGCACCAACTTACCTTCCTCCTAACTGCGCACAATCTTTCACTTCTCTCCATATTCTCACCAACTCTTGTTATTTCTTGTCTTTTTATTTTTTTTAAGATTTTTTGAGGTGGACCATTTTTTAGAGTCTTTGGAATTTGTTACAATATTGCTCCTGTTTTATGTTTTGGTTTTTTGGCCATGAGGCATGTGGGATCTTAGCTCCCCGACTAGGGATTGAATAGCAATACAATCCTACCTCAAGAAAGAAGAAAAATCTAAAATAAACAACCTAACCTTACACCTAAAGCAATTAGAGAAAGAAGAACAAAAAAACCCCAAAGTTAGCAGAAGGAAAGAAATCATAAAGATCAGATCAGAAATAAATCAAAAAGAAATGAAGGAAACAATAGCAAAGATCAATAAAACTAAAAGTTGGTTGTTTGAGAAGATAAACAAAATTGATAAATCATCAGCCAGACTCAACAAGAAAAAAAGGGAGAATACTCAAATCAATAGAATCAGAAATGAAAAAGGAGAAGTAACAACTGACACTGCAGAAATACAAAGGATCCTGAGAGATTACTACAAGCAACTCTATGCCAATAAAATGGACAACCTGGAAGAAATGGACAAACTCTTAGAAAAGCACAACTTTCTGAAACTGAACCAGAAAGAAGTAGAAAATATAAACAGACCAATCACAAGCAATAAAATTGAGACTGTGATTAAAAATCTTCCAACAGGGCTCCCTGGTGGCGCAGTGGTTGAGGGTCTGCCTGCCGATGCAGGGGACACGGGTTCGTGCCCTGGTCCGGGAGGATCCCACATGCCACAGAGTGGCTATGCCTGTAAGCCATGGCCGCTGAGCCTGTGTGTGCGGAGGCTGTGCTCCTCAATGGGAGAGGCCACAGCAGTGAGAGGCCCGCATACCACAAAAAAAAAAAAAAAAAAAAAAAAAAATCTTCCAACAAACAAAAGCCCAGCACCAGATGGCTTCACAGGTGAATTCTATCAAACATTTAGAGAAGAGCTACCACCTATAATTCTCAAACTTCTCCAAAATATAGCAGAGGAGGAAAACTCCCAAACTCATTCTATGAGGCCACCATCACCCTAATATCGAAATCAGACAAAGATGTCACAAAAAAAGAAAACTACAGGCCAATATTACTGATGAATATAGATGCAAAAATCCTCAACAAAATACTAGCAAACAGAATCCAGCAGCACATTAAAAGGATCATACACCATGATCAAGTGGGGTTTATCCCAGGAATGCAAGGATTTTTGAATATATGCAAATCAATCAATGTGATAAACCATATTAACAAACTGAAGGAGAAAAACCACATGATCATCTCCACAGATGCAGAAACAGCTTTTGACAAAATTCAACACCCATTCATGATAAAAACCCTCCAGAAAGTAGGCATAGAGGGAACTTACCTCAACATAATAAAGGCCATATATGACAAATCCATAACCAACATTGTTCTCAAAGGTCAAAAACTGAAACCATTTCCTCTAAGATGAGGAGCAAGACAAGGTTGTCCACTCCCACCACTATTATTCAACATAGTTTAGGAAGTTTTAGCCACAGCAATCACAGAAGACAAAGAAATAAAATAAATCCAAATCAGAAAAGAAGAATTACAGCTGTCACTGTTTGCAGATGACATGACACTATACATAGAGAATCCTAAAGACTACCAGAAAACTACTAGAGCTAATCAATGAATTTGGTAAAGTTGCAGGATACAAAATTAATGCACAGAAATCTCTTGCATTCCTATACACTAATGATTAAAAATCAGAAAGAGAAATTAAGGATACACTCTCATTTACCACTGCAACAAAAAGAATAAAATACCTAGGAATAAACCTACGTAGGGAGACAAACGATCTGTATGCAGAAAACTATAAGACACTGATGAAAGAAATGAAAGACGATACAAACAGATGGAGAGATATACCATGTTCCTGGATTGGAAGAATCAACATTATGAAAATGACTATACTACCCAAAGCAATCTACAGATTAAATGCAATCCCTATCAAACTACCAATGGCATTTTTCACAGAAATAGAACAAAGAATCTTAAAATTTGTATGGAGACACAAAAGACCCCAAATAGCCAAAGCAATCTTGAGAAAGAAAAACGGAGCTGGAGGAATCAGGCTCCTGGACTTCAGACTATACTACAAAGCTACAGTAATCAAGACAGTATGGTACTGGCACAAAAACAAAAATATAGCTCAATGGAACAGGATAGAAAGCCCAGAGGTAAACCCATGCACATATCGTCACTTTATTTTTGACAAAGGAGGCAAGAATATACAATGGAGAAAAGACAGCCCCTTCAATAAGTGTTGTTGGGAAAACTGGACAGCTACATGTAAAAGAATGAAATTAGAACACTCCCTAATACCATACACAAAAATAAACTCAAAATGGACTAAAGACCTAAATGTAAGGCCAGACGCTATCAAACTCTTAGAGGAAAACACAGGCAGAACACTCTATGACATAAATCACAGCAAGAACCTTTTTGACACACATCCTAGAGAAATGGAAATAAAAACAAAATAAACAAATGGAACCTAATGAAACTTAAAAGCTTTTGAACAGCAAAGGAAACCATAAATAAGACCAAAAGACAACCCTCAGAATGGGAGAAAATATTTGCAAATGAAGCAACTGACAAAGGATTAATCTCCAAAATTTATAAGCAGCTCATACAGCTCAATATAAAAAAAAAAAAAAACTAAAAATGGGCAGAAGACCTAAATAGACATTTCTCCAAAGAAGATATACAGATCACCAACAAACACATGAAACGATGCTCAACATCACTAATCATTAGAGAAATGCAAATCAAACCTACAATGAGGTATCACCTCTCACCAATCAGAATGGCCATCATCAAAAAATCTAGAAACAATAAATGCTGGAGAGGGTGTGGAGAAAAGGGAACCCTCTTGCACTGCTGGTGGGAATGTAAATTGATACAGCCGCTATGGAGAACAGTATGGAGGTTCCTTAAAAAACTACAAATAGAACTACCATACGACCCAGCAATCCCACTACTGGGCATGTACCCTGAGAAAACCATAATTCAAAAAGAGTCATGTACCACAATGTTCACTGCATCTCTATTTACAATAGCCAGGAAATGGAAGCAACCTAAGTGTCCATCAACAGATGAATGGATAAAGAAGATGTGGCACATATATACAATGGAATATTACTCAGCCATATAAAGAAAAGAAAATTGAGTTATTTGTAGTGAGGTGGATGGACCTAGAGACTGTCATACAGAGTGAAGTAAATCAGAAAGAGAAAAACAAATATTGTATGGTAACACATATATATGGAATCTAAAAAAAAAAAAAGGTTCTGAAGCACCTAGGGGCAGGACAGGAATAAAAATGCAGATGTAGAGAATGGACTTGAGGACCTGGGGAGGGGGAAGCATAAGCTGGGACGAAGTGAGAGAGTGGCATGGACATATATACACTACCAAACGTAAAACAGATGGCTAGTGGGAAGCAGCCACATAGCATAGGGAGATCAGCTTGGTGCTTTGTGACCACCTAGAGGGGTGGGATAGGGAGGGTGGGAGGGAAATGCAAGAGGGAAGAGATATGGGGACATATGTATATGTATAGCTGATTCACTTTGTTATAAAGCAGAAACTAACACACCATTGTAAAGCAATTATTCTCCAATAGAGATGTTAAAAAGTAAATAAGTAAAAACCCTGTAAGTTATGTGATAGAAATCAAGATACAGCCAGTGAGCACGAGGAGCTTATAACCTAGGTGAAAAAGTGAATGATTAATAGAATAGCTTTAAGATGAAGGAGGATGTGAAAAGTGTCATTGGATACCAATGAAAAATAGATGCTAATCTTGTCCAGGCATAGAAAAACAGGAAATCAAACCAAACCCAGAGACTATTATTCCATCTCCAAATAATGTGAAACTCCTTCTACATATACAAAAACATAAATTTTTTATCCTTCATTGATTAGGTCCTAATCGATACACATGTCAAATCAATTATTCATTTTGTGGCCTAATGTTATTACCTTCTCAAGTAGCCACAGCTGTAAATTCACCCAGATGATGAGGCCAGTTAAACAGATTACGAATGAGATGTTCTGGTGGCATCATAAACCCAGAAGGCAAACCAAGTCCTCAAGATGGAAAGCGTTTGATGTATTAGAATTTAATCTTGCTATCTTAAACAGATGGTGCTCCTGGGAGAAAAGCCAAACACTCAAAATGGAAAGTTCATTGATTGAATCTAACCTCAAAGTTTAAAAATACATAACTTCAAGACAAAACCCTTAGTTTGGGCCTAAACCAAAGAGCATTTAAAACTCAATTTAGTACTCAGTAAATATTTATTGGTGACTGACTGAAAGAATACAATTGCTATTCATATCGTATGATATTTTAGCATTCAGCTTTTCCACAGCCAATTATTATTTACTCCCCAGAATAGCGGGGCACATATGAACTAAGACATTAAGATGGAAGGGTATGGGGCTTCCCTGGTGGCGCAGTGGTTGAGAGTCTGCCTGCCGATGCAGGGGACGCAGGTTCGTGCCCCAGTCCAGGAAGATCCCACATACCACTGAGCGGCTGGGCCCGCGAGCCATGGCCGCTGACCCTGCGCATCCAGAGCCTGTGCTCCGCAACAGGAAAGGCCACAACAGTGAGAGGCCCGCATACTGGAAAAAAAAAAAGATGGAAGGGTATGGATCCCAGTGCTCTCGACACATGTGTATTTCACATGCTGCTAAAAGCTGAATAATTGGAATGAATGTGTTTCAGTACACATGCTGAGCCCTCCCAACTTAAAACATCCATTTGTACTGACTTAAGCAAAATACTATCAAGGAAGTGTTAAATAATGTCTCCTTTCCTTTATTCTTCTACCTTGAGCGTTCTCTTTTTACCTTGACAAAGGAATTCATTCATAACTAGGAATTTGATCAAGTGGTGTGGATGATTATAGACCTTGCACAGATCCCTTTTCACTAAGTTGAGATATAAAAATTAGATCACTTATCTTTAAATGTTCTAATTAAATGACTTCTAGCTCCCTACATCTTCCCTTCCTGTGATAAGTCCGAGACCCCAGGAATGCTGCTGGTTCAGCAGGGAATCAGCAGGCACAGACTGTTCCAGCTGTTTCCCAGAATGACCAGCTGCTCAACCCAGAAGTGCGGGGTTGGGGGGGAGGGTTCTGAGATGCTTCTTCAGAAGGCCTCTTTGAAGGCATCCCACATGACTGAGCAGGAAGCTGTGGTCTGCTCTGTAACATACCACCTTGTATTTCCTCTCCCTCCCTCCCTGCCTCACATCTTTCCCCTCCACCCCACTCCCTGCCTTTTGCTTCCCTGGAATGATACCCTCTCCATAAAGCACAGCGAAGCACATAAGCTTTTCCCTCAAGCTATTTTCTAGTAAATCTGGGCTAAGACTCTACCTCTGCTGATTAAACTGAAACATCTCAGGTTCCCAGCAAATGGAGAAAATCTGTGTCCATATATGTTACGTGCAGCTCTATTTACTCTACATCATTGTAGCCTGGGCTCCTAATGCTGCTGTAGTTAGAAGCAGTGTACTTTTAGTACACACACACACACACACACACACATATACACTCTCTCTCTCTCTCTCTCTCTCAATCTCCAAGAAAATATCACACCTCCACCCCAGGGCCAGGGTAGCTAGGACAGAAGGAGCTTCAATCCTTAACTATACTGTGTCCAGGAACCCATTCCCCTCCATCCCCAACCCCATGACGTCAGTGCCTCCATTGAGAGTAGACGAGAAAATATCTCCCTCTTCTTGTCTTGAGAGCCACCTTATTTCTTGCTTTTAAAGAATGGATTTTTTTTTTTCAGAGAAAATTTCAGCTTACTATAAGAGGTTATGAGAACATCATGATCATTCAGAAGGCTGTTTCAGTGAGACCCCTTGTGTGGCTCTCTATTCCCCTGTGGGTCGCAAAAGGACATCACAAGGCCAACCATGACAAGAAGAATCCATTCTCCCCTCATTATTGTTTAGCTAGGACAAGGCCTACAGGCAGACGTTTATTCAGCTACCTTCACTGTATAGTTTGAATGGCAAATAAAGGACTTTCTTACCAAAACCAGTTAGTCCCTTCTTCCCTTCCTGACATTGTTGTTTTTAATTCCTGGCATTGAATTTCTTTCTTAATAACCCTCTGGATACATGTGAATCTCACCTGGATAAAACCATTAAGGGGCAAGGCAGAGAGGAGAATGGTTTGATATTAGCTAGTCAATATACTTGCATAGATTAACTGGCAGAAGGTCTGGTCCTAATGCAATTGGAATTCATTCAACAACTTGTAGCCAGTGTACAGAGAGCCCCTACTACATGCCAGGCATTGTGTCAGGTGCTAAGGGAAAAGAGAAGCAAAACTCCCTATCTCCATCCCGAAGAAACACACTGGAAAATGGTTGGGGCTTGTTTTGTTTCCTTTGTTATCATCAATTTTATTATAAAACTTCACGTTTTACAATAAATAAATGTTGAAAAAAATCCACATCTTCGTCCATCACTCCGAGTGCATTTTGGAGAGTCATATAGACGTATAAATGCTTTTTTACACAAAATCAGTATTCACAGAATATTTTTCAATGAAAATTATGTCACACATATCATATCCCTGCATAAACCTAAATGTTAACATTTCAACAATGGTATATAACAGTAATTTTTATTCTTCTTTCTGTTCCAATATACCTTATAAAGGTGACAACCTCCTACCAGTAACAATGACGTGTTAGAATAGTGGTCAAGGAGACCCCTCACTCCTATCCTCTATTCTGATCCTCATCAATATGTATATAACATTTCATGGTGATGAGGAACCAGCGTTTACTTAAACATTACTCTACTGGTCATCATTTGAGTGACTGTTCTCTTTTGTATATATTAATTGGTACATTTCACTGCTGTGGACATTTTTTAATAAATCACTTTCTTTCCTTTGGGGGTATATTCTTCAAAGTAAGTGTGTAACTTTTATTATACCGTGACAGGTCACTGCTCAGAAAGGCTAGAACAATAGAGAGCCACTAACAAACAATTAATGTGCATGTGTGCCCTTAGCCCCATAGGCTGGATCAGTTACACTTATTTCTTCTAACTCAAGTTGCTGTCATTTCCATTTTATCAGTTATTTTCAAAGCTATGTATTTTATTCTACGTGATGTTTCACTTACTCTATTTTCTTCTATGTAAACAGTCTGTTCAAATTCTTTGACACTTAGAAGTGAATTTTTATGTGAAACAGGAGGAGTTTCTAGAGAATTGGGGCAAAGTCAGGCTTATGGGCTTTGACTGCCAGGGGTAGAGTCCTAACCATGGGGCCCAGATCCTGAGAGGAAGGAGATGGCATCAGGGGAATTCTATGCCAGGCCACCCCTACCTCCTACACAGAAAGCCACAGACCTCCACCCAAGAAAGGGAAGTTCCCCCAGTGTCTGTGCCAGTTCTCAAACCATAGATATAGCCAATCATTCTACGGGAGCTGAGATTTTCAAAGGCCTTTCCAACATGCCTCACAGCTCTCGAATTAATTTGACCACCCCCAATTTACAAAGAAAGGAGCTGAGTCACAGAGGGTTTGGCTGACTGACTTGGAGGGCCAGGAGGACCAGGCCCCATTAGTGGGAGAGCTGGAGGCAAGAGGCAAAGCTCCTGAATTCTTGTCCTGGGCTAGGGGAAAGAGGCCACTATTCCTCTTTATTGTGTTCATCAAGGAACAGACAACCAATTGTGATTATCCCAATGCCCACAAAAGAGCAATTTGCTGCTTTGCCAATAGTGGGACCTGAATAATCTGGCTTTGTGCTGAAAGTCTGCTGAGCCCAGCTCTCTGCCGCAAGCCAAGAACAGCCCCAGCTTGCTCCCCAGCTGTTTCATCTGCAGGCCAAATCCCTGGAGTGATGGGAAGACCTCTTGTGCAGATACAGTTCGTTTGGGTATTAAAGAGGGAACCATTCCTTCCATTTTCTGGAAGAAGAAAATGAAAAATGCATAATGCATAAAAGTCAAATTTTTTCTAAAGAGGTAAATTAATCCTAATTTCTGAGTTAGACATTCAGATTCATTGACTCTCCAGAGGTTTAAAGACAGTATCGAAACACTGGGTCAATTTAATTGATTCCCCCCGCCGACCCCCCGCCGCCGCGCCAAGTTGCTTAACCAGCTTTTTGCCCAACATCCATGTAGGTTGTAGAACCACATTGCTGGTACCCAATGGACCAGATGTTTGGCAATGAATAAACATTTTCTGAAAAAGTCTGGGACTCCAAATACCAGTTTTTCAACGTTCTGACTTTTATATTTCGTATCACTTGGAAGTGACAGAAGAAGCGGATTTGTCTACTTCTAAATTAGCCCTTTCAGACTTCCCTGGTGGCACAGTGGTTAAGAACCCGCCTGCCAAAGGTTCGAGCCCTGATCCAGGAAGATCCCAAATGCCGTGGAGCAACTAAGCCCGTGTACCACAACTACTGAGCCTGCATGCCACAACTCCTGAGCCCATGTGCCACAACTACTGAAGCCCAGGCACCCTAGAGCCTGTGCTCTGCAACAAGAGAAGCCACCACAATGAGAAGCCAGCGCACCGTAACTAGAGAAAGCCCGCACGCAGCAACGAAGACCAACACAGCCTAAAACTAATAAATAAATAAATAAATAAGCTCTTTCCACCTCATTGCAAGGCAATTCAGATGCTCCTTAAAGAGCTAGTCTCTTCTCCCATATAAAACGACATGAGATTCTATTGTCAAGGTTTTATTTCACTTTCTGGCTATTACTGAATAGGTATATCTGTTTTTTTTTTATTGTGGTAAAAGTCACATAAAATAAAACATACTATTTTAACCATGTTTAACTGTACAGTTCGGTGGCACTAAGTACATTCACATTGTTGTGCAACTCTCACCATCATCCATCTCCTGAATTTTTCACCTTCCTAAACTAAAACTCTGTCCCCTTTAAACATTAACTCCCCATCCCCCCTCCCCATCCCCCCACCCCCGGCCCCTGGCATCTACCAATGTACTTTCTGACTCTATGAATTTGACTATTCTAGGTACCTCATATAAGCTGAATAGATATATTTATTTTTTAAGGGATGATGGATCGTGAAAAAGAAAACCAAGGTTTTATAAAACCAATGTATGCACCCCCTTGGAAATTCACTACCAAGTGTATACAGTGGGAGTCTCAAGAATGGAGACATCTCTTTAAAAAGCCTTTCCTCCAAAGTGTTGTAATCATTCTAAGCAAATAAATAAAGCAGCACTCACTCCTGGATTCATTTGCAGTCAGAGACAGAGAACTGTCAATACAAAGGCTGCCAGTGCTCCCTCGGTCCTAGGCCAGCTCTTCCTGTCTCCTATTTGCTGCCCTGTTCCTCACAGGCAGAGAGACTGCATTTGTTGCAGGCAAATCCCCAGACTTTACCTTAACAGTAATGCATTCCATGAGTTTCACTCTCCAGTTGTAAGGGAAATGCCTCTGTTTTGATTAGGCTCCCAACAAACCAGCTCTTGCGTGCAAACTCTGCCCAGAAGGGCAGGTACATGGGGGCAGCTTGCTTACTGGGAAACCAGGGGCTTCTCACATATGGCTTGGTTTTCTATGCCCTTTTGCTTCCACAGTCCCTAGCATAGGAGGCCATAATTCAACCAGTAGTAACTGAGGACCTCGTGTACGAGGCTGTTTTAGGCTCAGGGGGATACAGGAATGAACGAAAAAGAAAAGGTCCTTGCCTCAGAGCAGTTTACTTTCTAGAAAGAGAAACAGAATAAACAATAATTTGTTTGAATATTAATAATAAATAGATGTGACCACTGCAAGCACTGTTAGCATCTTGGTGAAAATGAAACTGGGTGACATGACAGTGACTTGCGTTACTCTGGGTTTCAAGGGACTCCTCTCTGGGGAGATGACAACTGAGCTCCTTGTGGCTGAGTGACAAAGGCAGAAGGAGTAAAACATGCAAAGATCTTGGAGATAGAATGGACAGAAGCATTTGTGGCCTCAGAAAAAGATCCATCAACTCCAAGCTCATCTCAGGCTGTTAGCCTAACCAGAATAGGTGCCGAGGAGACCAGTTTACCCCTGAGATACACAGCAGAGAGCCAACTGTGGCCCTGGAGGTCATCTCATCCAATCCTTTACGTTAAAGCTAGAGAACAAAGGCTCAAAAAGACAAAGAGTGATTTGCCTTAAGCCACGTGGCTTCAGGTGTTGCAAGCTCAGGGTCAGGGTGGGGGGTATGAGGAGGTGGTGATATTCTAAGTTCGCATAGCCTTTCTAGAACCTCTAAATCACAGCAGACTACTCCACAACAGGGAAAGAAGACCCTGAATTCACATCGGACCTGCTTAAAAATCGATCAGGATAGGCCAGGTGATGTTGCCATAACAAGTAACTCCAAAATCTTAGTGACTTAAAAGCAACACAAGTTGTTATCATGGGTCAGCAGAAAGGGTCTCTTTATCATAGTCAAGTCAGCAACGTGAGCATTCCCCAGAGGGAAGGGAGAGTTCTGGAGGGTGTTACATAGGCAAAGAGATATTCCAACTAGAGGTGATGACTGTCACTCAGCTCACAACTCATTTGCCAGGTCTACTCAAATGGTCCCTCCCAACCAACAGGCGGCTAGGATATGCAGCCTACACATGTACCCAGGAGAGAGAAGAGTTAGATATATTTGGCAAATTGTACTTATGACTCTACACCTTGTTCTTCTAAACTCTACAGGCTGCACCAGCAAACAGAAAAATCCTCCACAGGACCAAACAACAGGCCTTTCATTTTCCATCCTAGAAAAGCTGAGGCACTACCAGGAATAAAGTAACCAGAGAATGTGATGAAGAGAGAAATACCCAACAAGCAATCACTGATTCTTACCATCAACAGTAGGAGAGAGGGGAGAGGATGGTTGGCTGAGGAGGAAGAATGGCATGCTGAAAGCTGACAGCTGGGCTTCCCGGTGGAACAGTGGTTAAAGAATCCACCTACTAATGCAGGGGACATGGGTTCAATCCCTGGCCCAGGAAGATTCCACATGCCGCAGAGCAACTAAGCCCATGCGCCACAACTACCGAAGCCTGTGTACCTTGACCATGTGCTCCACAAGAGAAGCCACCGCAATGAGAAGCCCGCGCACCGCAATGAAGAGTAGCCCCTGTCTGCCTCAACTAGAGAAAGCCCACGCACAGCAACGAAGACCCAACACAGCCAAAAATAAATAAAATGAATAAATTTATTATTTTTAAAAAAAGAAAGAAAGAAAGACGACGGTCAGCTCCCTGGGCAATCTGGGCTTTGGACCCTGGATCTAAGAGGTCTTATCCTATCAGGAATATGAACCCTAAAGTATATCTTAATACCTAGTTAGTAGGAAGTCTTAATGTTATTTCAGAACACAGCTTCAATGGTGAACTGGCTCCAGAAAGAGTCTTGGCTCTGACACAGAATCTGCTCATTTCAAACCTTGTAGAGCTGTTCTCTAAGGCCGTCTAAACAGGTAAACTCAGCCCTACATATCCCTAGGACAGTTAATACCAAAATAAGACCCACCCACATGCTCAGACCAACCAGATCTTGCCTTCGAACTAGGTGTATACAGATTTACTGCCTGCCTGGACCTCAGGCATCTGCAGCCCACCTAAAGTTTTCATCTGCTGCCTCTCTGGGCCTTAGTGAGCTTGTGCATCCTGGTGACTCTTGCACTATTGCTGCACCTGGCGTAAGACACAGAAAATCACCACCAACATACACACACGCCCACACCCTCTCAAGTGAGAGCTCACCCTATCTAATCGAAACACAGTGTGAACACTGAGGAACAGAATTATCTTCTGTTCTCTTTTGCCCCAGCATAAACCATGGCAGGGGTTTAGTGCTCTGTTCCCAAAGGCCACAGTGAGAGATGAGTCTGAAAATTCAGTCAAAGGACTCAGCACTTCAAAGAAACCACACAATAGAGCTCTGGTCACATGAACCCCAAGAATGCGTTTGTTATTTTTAAATCTTCAAAATCTGCCTGCTTTTTCCACATACATCACTCTTTTAGAATCCTCTTTACCAAAGCCCCCGTGCCAAAAGGAGAAGCATTCCAAAATCACATAGACTTAATGGCTACAGAATTCTTTACCACTTTTCCATGGAAATTGTGCAAAAAGCTGGCTTTACAGCAGGATGTCAAAATGGCCTCAGCCTGCCGACCTCTCTGTATGAAACACTGGAATCCTTCTTAAGGAAATTCCATCCAATGACCTTTTTCAGCACATAATTAGAGGGTGAGGTTTCCTTAAGCCCTGTGCTAAGATGTTTCTGATATAAATCCACTGGCGATCTGAAATCTCCTGTGATTACTGGAGATTGCTGTGCCACTTCTCAGAGTTCAAAAGCCAAGCAGACAAATACCACTGGGCTTTGGGGACACACAGCACCGATGTGTTTGCCAAACTAAAATGCTTTCTCATTAGAACTACATGAAATCTGCAATTACTGGTCTGCTGAGGCTTTTGAGAGAATTCCTATACATATTCTTCACCTCACAATGAATCTGCAGGAGTTCACAGACCTCCACCCCCACCCCCCAGCCCCATCTGGCTCAACTTTGTCAAGGCTTGTTTTAATCATATTAAAATGTCACATCTGGGGGATAAACTTTTTCATGGGGCCGCACATATGGCCTTTACGAGGAACTTTTAATGCTGATTCATTAGCTGTCTCCTGTTTGAGTTGAGGTTCTGGTTCGGTTCGTAGCTAATGGTTATCTCTCCCACCACCCCTTTCCTTTGCCCTCCCTCCACCTCATCATCACCTTCACCATGGGTACCAGTTCCACAGCTGGGGAGGAAATTCTCCCTCATCATCTACTGTGCAGCTCACCTCCTCCACCGAGTCATCCAAGAGCATTGGTTTCACCAGCTGAGAAGTAATTTTTCAGGGGTAGTACACCCTCCCTCCTGCAGGCAGCCGACCGACACTCTCTCTTTATAAGGTCAACCGCCCCCAAAATATCCCTATTCAGTGTCACCTTCCCAGGTTAGGCTGAGAAATGTGAAAGTGGGCAGCAGTGGGTTACTGGTAATGACTATGAGGACATTATCACCATTGCGGTCGCGGCTAACATTTTTGAGGGCTTTACTCTATGTCAGACACTAACCTATTCCTCTTCCTATATCATCTCATTCAACCCTAAAAACAAATGCATGAGGGGGCAATTCATTACCTCATTTTAAGAGTCTCAAGGAAAGTAAATAACTCGCCCAAGGCCTTGTGTCCACTTAGTGATAGAGCCAGGATAAATCTTGGACATTCTGACTCTGGAACTCATTCTCTTATCAGGAGTCTTTCTAAGTGATACATAGAAAAACACAAAAGGTTCCCCAGAAAAGGATGCTCTCATCACCTGTGACCTACCAATTTTCTGCTCTCTCCTTCTTTCCTGCTGAGGAACAAAAGAACCCATCCACCCTGTAGAACCGTAGAGACCTTGGTGAGGGAGAAGGCAGCCCAGCCTCGTGCCCAGCACAGGCCTCACTTCCACTCACAGCCTGGTCATCTGCCAGGCTATGTGAAAAGGAGGCAGACACAGCCCCAGCTTTCACAGTCTTGGGCTCCTCTGGGACCTGCAGGGTCTCCATTTACATCTATGTAATGGATGTACCCGAAGGAAAGACCAGCCAACGGTTCCTGTTAGACCAGGATGAAAACCAAAGTTCCCTCTCCGAGGCCAGCTCCACCTCAATTCCCAGATGGCCACTAAATGGATCCAGGACCAAGCCCTGGCTCCAACACTGGCAGAGTGAAGATGTGTGATCTGGCGTTAGTAACCCGACCTCTCTAAGACAGTTCCATTGCAATGGGGCTGCTGTAGGCCTGCAATGAGCCTAGCGGTGTGAAGCATGGAGCCCGCTTCACAGGCCTAGCACATGTTGCTTCTCTCTCTAGAGATCGGTGGTCTGCCCTCCTGTCCAGGCTTTAGTGAGTTGCACTTAAGGATCTCCAACTCCCACAACTCCTCCACTCCTGACTGATCCTGATTCTGTGACCTCTGACTTTCTCTCTGCTCCCAGTTTTGTTTATAACCTCACCCCTGCCTGACCTCTACTTTACCTCTCTCATTCCTGGCACTCTGTCCTCATTCCCTGATTGCCTCCTGCCCTTGGCTCAGCCTTGCCAGCCCCCCACGTGGGTATGGAGCTCCTCTGGAGACAAGGGTGAGGACCACCAAGTATTTGAGGAGCACACACATGGAAGGTCCAAGGCAAAATTACTAAGTAGGTGATCTGTTTCAACACACCCACCAAATGTGCCTGGTCTGTTCCACTCCTGGTTTATCTCCTGGACAAATCCTGGTGCTGGTTCCTTCACTCTCAGACTCAGATTTTGAGTACTATTTTATGGCTCACATAATTGAGCACAAATTCTTGCTGAGGTACTCCAAACTCACTGCCATCCTTTCCTTCGGCCAGTTTTTGGCTTTATTCTCATTAGACCTCTCCACGGGACCTGCTCCCACCAAGCAGAAGCATTGTCAGCCCCTGTACAGCCACTGACCTTCAGCAAGTTCCTTCATCTCTCGGGACGTCAGGTTCAACTACAAATTTCAGAGGCTCTCTAAATCCCTTTCCCTAAAATACTCAGCTTTCAGACATGAGAAAACGACGGCTCGTTTGACAGCAGCAGGGCCAGGCAGCCACAACATTTTTTTGAACCTTGGCGGGAGCTATTTTTGAGTCCACAGTACCTTAAAAAAAAAACTGCCACTTCATTTCGTATAGCATCACCTCGACCAGTGCTTCAGGATGACTATTTCTGGTCCCTGGAGTAGCCCCTGCAGTGTGGAATAACAAGTGTCCTCACATCCCTCCAGACCATGCCAAAGGCTCATCAGGGTCCGGAATGACACAGTGATAAAAACTTATGAAAGCTAAAGTTGCTACAAGTGAGAGAACATTTATGAATGAGATTTTCTCACTGTACTAACATCAGGAAGTGAATCATTCAACCTCCCACTCACCAGAAATTCCTCTCTTTAGATCTGCAGGATTCACCATCCAACAGCTTTTACATCCAGTTGGGGAACAGGAAAGCAGGTCCCCCTATGGTGGGTGTTAAAATAAACAGGCTCTGGCAGCGTGAAGAACCTCCTGTTTCTTAAGAAGGATCTGAGACAGAGGAGGAAGTCCATGGACACAACATGCAGGTTTTTATACACTGCTCTAGTGTATAAGTCAAACTCAATTTACAAATGATTACACAAATGCTAATACCCATTTCCATATAAAGCCGCAAACCCCTTTTTTGTTTTTTAAGAGTTTATGCCACTAATCACTACAGGCAAGAGGACAGGAACTGAGAAAAATAAAACATCATGAGGGGCTTCCCTGGTGGTGCAGTGGTTAAGAATCCACCTGCCAATGCAGGGGACACAAGTTCAAGCCCTGATCCGGGAAGAGCCCACATGCCGCTAAGCAACTAAGCCCGTGGGCCACAACTACTGAGCCCATGTGCCACAACTATTGAAGCCCAGGCACCTAGAGCCCATACTCCACAAGAGAAGCCACCACAATGAGAATCCCGCGCACCACAACAAAGAGTAGCCCCCACTCACCGCAACTAGAGAAAGCCCGCATGCAGCAATGAAGACCCAACACAGCCAAACATAAATAAATTAAATAATTTTTTAAAAAATCATGAAAGTTACAGATGCTTTAGAAACCTCCCAAGTCCTGTTTGTAAGAGTTACATGTATTCTTTGCTCAAAGGCATATAGGTCTTGGCCCCCACCTAGCCACTTCCAGGAATTGCTTTCCTTCATGTTTTACTCTTCATTCCTGGCACTGGACCTCAAAGGACACATGATCCCCCGAAACAGTATCCACATCCTTGCATTTATGTTTGTATGTGCACTCCTTTAGGAAGGAAAGTCGTAAATTTAATTAAACACCAAAGGATTTTGAAACTGAATGAAGGTCAAGGACACAATTTGAATAAGAGGTCCTCAACCATCTTTCAGGGAAAAGAAGTCGATCAAATGGAGTCCACATGGATGTTTCTAGATTCTATGTACTATTTACACCAGGAAGAACTTGAAACAGATGTCTGCAATTTGTATCCTCGATCCTCAATCAGGACCCTAACTATGTTATATTCAAATTATCTGGTTACAACTCAGAAAAAGTATTCCTTGGACAACTACTGTGCCATGATTGTTCTAAGCATTAGTGATAGAATTGGCTTGCACCACTACAACTGTGTGGGCAGTTAAACTATTGAAGTTCTTCTGTACTTCCCCAGCCAATGTCCTCTCCATCTGGAAACCCTGGAGTTCTCCCAAATCCCTCAGCTAAAGGGTGAACACCTGGAAGTGCAGAAGGCCTCCAGGACCCTACTCAGCACTACAGTCAGTGTCCTTATAGATTGGTTGGTCCCAGGGTCATGGCATCTATTAACGTTTTTTTTTTTTTTTTTTTTTTTTGTGGTACGCGGGCTTCTCACTGTTGTGGCCTCTCCCGTTGCTGAGCACAGGCCCCGGACGCGCAGGCCCAGCGGCCATGGCTCATGGGCCCAGCCGCTCCGCGGCATGTGGGATCTTCCCGGACCGGGGCACGAATCCACGTCCCCTGCATCGGCAGGCGGACTCTCAACCACTGCGCCACCAGGGAAGCCCTCTATTAACGTTTTGAATACCACCTGGATATAATCGTGAGCAAAAATTAGACTGATCCTTACCCTCTTTCTGCTTACAGTCTGTATTAATCAGAGTAGTTAATAGAAGCTGCTGTGAAAAACAACCTCCAAATCTCAATTACTTAATACAACAAAGTCTAGTTCTCACAGTCACATACAGGCTGGCAGTATACCTGTCAGGACCCAGGCTTTGGCATGGATTATGTCACTTCCATGATATTCCATTGGCCAAAACCCAATCACATAGCCAATCTAACTGCAAGGAAAGCTAGACCCTTTGCCACCTGTTAGAAGGGAAATTTAGTTACCATCTTGTTTCTCCTGAGGGCATTCTGCAAATAAATAGGAAAGGGGATTAAATTCTTTGAGGTCCTTGAAAAGGAGTATTCTATAAATTCAAACCTATGATTATATAAACGTACAATATCAGTAAGTGAACTAAATAGACTATTTGATGCAAACTTGTTTTTCTAGATGAAAGATTTGTCTCCCAAGAAGGTACTATCTACAAATAATACCCACTGAGAATTGAAGTTGGAAGTTGGGTTTTGTTTTTGGGGTTGCTTGTATTGTTTTAATTGATTTATGCCCACATGAGTCTGAACATGAACGTTTTAACCTGAGATCCAATACCTAAATATTTACAAAGGTTTTGTAGCAAACTGAGGATTAAACATCAATACATCATTCAGGAGAAAGCAGACGTCACTATTTAAACCCAGGGCTGAGTTAGTGTAATCTCCTCTCTTTCTCCATACAGCATATCAAGCATCTGGACCACTTAGCACATGTTCCAACAGCCTCCAGAATCTGGAAATATCCAAAAGCAATGCTGCTGCAGAAAGGAAATTAGGAGAGCTGATGCCATCCATCAGGAAATTGAGTATTTAGGATAATGTGCTTTTCCAGCTTAAAAAACTCTGTGAACTACATCTTTCTCACTCTGTTAATGACAGGAAATGAATCATTCCCTGCTTCAGTAAGCCAGTGAAGTTCCATTTTCCAAAGTTAGGGAGTTAGCCTGCAGCAGGATTTCTCTCTCCTGAGGGCAGCACTGGAAAGGCCCCTTAACACTCAGAATTTCATAACAGGCCTGGACCAGATAGGGAAGGTTGCTACAACTCAGCACATGAGGAACACATGTCCACTGGGCTGGGAATTCAAAAATGTAGTGCCTCTTCCCTGTCATGCTCCACAGAACAATAAACCATCAGAGATTTGTGCATGTGTGGTTTTTGTTTGCCCCCTGTCCCTCTCCACCTTGTACAGACAGAGTGAGCTTAAATATACCAAAATCAATAAAGATGCCTAGTAAAATGATAGCTTGCCAGCCTAAAATCCAGCAAACAATATTACAATATTAAAAGTGGATTCTAATGAGTATGAGTCAACACATTTTGTAATCTATCTTTTTTCCCCGTGGCACCCAAAAGCACCCCTTTCACCAGGGAAGCCTGAGCAGGTCTTAAATGTTTGGGACGAAAAATGTTAGGGAACAATTAGAAGAAGGGAAAGATCATTGGAAAGATCACCTAAGTACGCCAAAGTCTCTTCTAAGTGCTCCATGGGGTTCATCTCATGTAATCTGAACAAATCAGGCCCAGGGTTGGCCGAGCCCTACAGATTCACGATTTCTTTCCTCCCAAGGCTTCTGCTTCTCAGAAGCAGCCTTCACTTGGTGTCACTGATTTTAAGCAGGGATACTTAATTACAGGCAAAAATGAAAACCCACAAAACAGGAAAGGGCATGGTCACCCCTGTATAGAGAAAGAACCTTGGATGGCTGACCTGGGAAAACAGGACTTCCTCATCCACAGAGAAAGCCTGTCCCCAAGCCAGTGCTCAGCACACATTTCAGATGGAACACTGCATCCTAAATGGGTAGTGTGGAGAGAAAAACAAGGAGGACAAAATGAAGGGCAGGTCTTCTAGGTGAGGAGAAACTGCACAAAAGCACACAATCATCCAGAACAAATGCAAAGGAACGGCAAACTGATTCTTCAATAGTACTGACTAGGAAAGAACAGTGGGCCAATTACATATAAACAGAGGGAAGGAGGGAGGGAGGGAGAAGAGAGAGGAGAGAAAGGGAACAGAGAGAAAGTGGAAGGGTAACAAAGACCCTTAGGGCAGCTTATGCTATATTTGGTGTGACAGGATCCTTATTCTTCTCTCCAAAGTATAAGCACTTTGATGGCTAAGCCTGAAGTTGAAAGTGGATTTTATTCTTTTCCTTTACACTAACTACCTGCCCCCACCCTCACCTGCATACACACACACAGAACAGAAAGTTTGGTAATTTTCAGCCTGAGGGTTTGAAATGCTCAGACTCCCTGGAACCACAGGTTCAAATTCTAGCAGAATACTTAGAGCCCTCCTTCAATGGTTGATGATTTGGAGTGGGGGAAGGGGTTATTCACTTTCCTCTTCAAGGTCCAAGTCACCAAATTTCCATTGTGTACCAAGATTCTCTATTATTTATCAGGGTTGGTAGGACAAAGATGGGTGTGTTACCACAAGGGTAAAAGAGGAAAAGATCTAAAGTGCACAATGGGCGAAACATTTTAGCAAATTAATAACTCAGATCTCTTATTACGCATCTTTGTGAGGAATAATCATCTGTTAACTTAGGCGAGTATTAGATGAACATCTTGATTCCAAGCACCAGGGAGAACAATATGTTGATTAGAAATGAGTCCCAACTTAGAGACACCAGAAGCAGGAAAATCAAACATATTCATATTTGCTCCTGAACATTCATGATTTTAATCGAGGTGTTATATCTTTGGTAAAACAAATGATTAACTGTGACTGTAAGATGGAAACAGGTCATTGTTAGTGGTTCCAGAGCCCATCAGTGCTCCAGACCATTGGCTCTGGAACAAGACAGCCTGGGTTCTTTTCCTGCTTTGATCACTGATTAAATGGTGTGATCTTGGGCAAGTTACTTAACCTCTCTGTGCTTCAGCATTCTTGTTTGTAAATTGGGGAAACAACAGTACCAAAATCATAGAGTTGTTGAAATAATTCAAAGAAATGACTTAATACATGTACAGCAATGAGGAACACGGCCTGGCACAAAGCATAAACTTGAAACTTATAACCTTCATGGTGTCGAACATACCTGTAATGGGATAGAGCAGTGGTTTTTGAGGAACAGAGAGGACAAAGGGGCACCATCATCTACCCCGTTGTTTAAGAGTGAGGATCACTACCCAAAGTAAGAGTCAGGACAAGGGGTATGTGTTGCCTATGGAAATGGTATGAAGGTTTAAAAAAAAAGTTAACTGAAACATAGGCATTGGTTAGTTTAGTATTTTTTTTTTTAGTTTAGTATTTAACCACGAATGTTCACCATATGTAGACATACAGCTGAAAGATGTTATTTCATTTTCAACAAAACTTATCTTGCAGGCCCTACTAGCTAAATGAGAGCTGCAAATATAAAGAAAACCATGATCCTCACAGTTTAGGGGCGCACAGCCTCAAAAGAAAAGCTGTATTACAATGTAATGCTACAGCACTGTGTCAAGTCATGTACAAAGTGCTAAAGGGGCACAGAAGATGAAATTATTGATTCTCTCTGGGGAACTCAGGAGGAGGATGTGTGCTGGGTTTCGAAAGATATACGTTAGTTCTTTACGGGGTAGAAAGTCCTCTAGGGACAAATTGGTTCAAGACTATGAAGAGCTTTATATGATATTCTGAAGAGAATGGATTTTATCCTATAGTAAACTCATCAGGAGATTACTCAGTGAAGTGGTGTGACGTGTGTCTGTGTTTCAGAAAGATACCTCCAGTGGCAGTGTGGAGGACGGGTCTGAGGCAGGAGAGAGACACAGGAAGAAAAGGCAGACTACTGAAACAGCTGAAGCATGAAAGGATGAAAGCCTGAACCAGGACAGAGTCAGTAAGGATGGCGAGCTGGAGACAGCTGGACAGGAGAAGTAGAAATAGCAGGACGTGTTATCCTGAGATGTGAGGAGTCAAAAGTCAAAATAATCCCAGGGACTCCATCTTGCACTATTGGCTGGGTGTTGGTGTTGGTGTCCGATTCGAAAGACTGTAGAATAAAAACAAATGTCCTTAGTTTGGCTTTGGTGGGCATGGGGCAGATACAAAGGTATTGGGACATACTGAGTTTGAGAAGCCTCTAGGTGATTAGATGAAGATGTCCATAGGTAGTTGCGATCAAGTCCTGGAGTTTAGGCAAAAGACGAAACACAGACCTAAACATCAATGACATTCAGACTATCTTTAAAGACAGAGTCAAGGAGAGCATGTAAATTGAGGGGAAGGTCAAGGACGGAGTCCATGGGCACACAAAGGGAAGGGCAGCTGACGGAGCAGTCAGAGAGACAGGAATGTGGTTGGAGCCCCTGGTCGTGGAAGAACTCAGGTTTCAACTTTGGGACCTCCGGTGAAATTTCGACTCCTCAAGATTCTCTTTCTCACCATATACATCGATTAGGAGGGTGTTTGCCTCTGATCTCATGATGAACAGCTAAGTAAACATCTGTGAAGAATACAGAGCCTGGGAGCTGCCATTGGAAACATCACGGATGTATGATGGGGATACCACTTTCTGTCTCGCTACCCTTTTGACAGCGTGGACTCTGGCACAAGACTACACATGTTCTTTGCATGACCTGTCACTGCTGAAGGATTAGCCTTTTCACCTCTGTTTCTCCAGAGGCGCCACCCCACTTCTGGCTCTGTGCCAGATCACGCTGGCTCCACATAGCATTCTCAGCATTCCACATTGCTAAGTGTGAGGCTTAAGTTGCTCCACGACCTTTTACAATCTCGTAAAAGAATCTTACTTCAAATGCACCCTCATGGTGTGAGTATTTGCAAAAGATGCAGGACAGCTATATATTTACCTGTTTTAGAGATGTATAATCACTGGAGTCAAATGAACATGGATTATCATTTTATCTCTGCCCCTTGCTAGCCACAGGACATCACGTACTTTACTTAAGCTGTATGGTTGCCAGTTTCCTCATCTGAAAAATAGGGGTGATCTTTTACTTGGATGCTATTGGGTACCAACCCTATATCCATTCTTCCTTCTTAACAAGACCCCAGTTTTGCCAGGTGTCCACCTCTTCTCTTGCAGGCATGAGCTTTGGGGCAGCTAATCCCACCCTTAACTCCAGGAGTGGAGTTGATTGATCTAAGAATAATTATATTCGCTTTTCCAATGACTGATTCAGAAACAGGCAAAATTCTGAACACTAAAGTGTAATAGAAAATCTGCAGCAGACATTTGGGGAAATTGTTCTCACTTTTAAGAGAGAGCCAAGTGAAGAGATGATCTCACTCTGGACTTTGCTGTGTTTGGCTGGGATGTCTGAAACTACTGCCACCATCTTGCTTCTAGCTTGAGAGTGAGGCCAATGTAGGGATGGCAGATGAGAGAGAAAGAATAAGCTTGCACTTGACATTTTTGATCACTGAATCAACCAACTCTGCAGATGGCTCTAATTCTGGACTTCCTGTCGTGAGAGAGAATGAATTTTCTCATCGTTTAAGCTGGCTTGCTTTGGGATTTCAAATATTGTAATGGACAAAGCAGTGGTATCTACTTCCTAGGACTATAGTGATAATTAAATGAAACCTGTGAAGTGCTTGGAATGTAGGAAGCACTCAAGTAGCTATTGCTACGACTGTATTGCTCCATTACTTCCATTTCAACACACCTTCCACAACAGTTACTCTTTGCAGGAAAGTTTCACCTTGTATGGTTCACCTTGGGAAAATGTCACTTGGATTCTACGTATTACTTTGTTCTATAGTCTTGCAGTTGGTGAACCATTATATCCATAAATTGAGTACTCCCCATATCATGAGCAACTGGGCTGAGTGCATCTCCTGAGTTATCTCATTGAATCCTTAGAATAATCCTGGTCAAGTGCTCAATTTTAATACCCCATTTTGCAGATGATAAAACTATGTCTAGAAAAGTGGACCTGAATCTAGGCTTATACCTCCAAGACTAATATTACACTGCTTTGCTCTTGAATGCTGAAAAGATCTATTTCATAGACACCTGTGAAGGAACAGATGTCTCCTGCAGCTCAGCCATGTCTAAAAACTTTTGCAAAAGGGTACTTCTGTCTGGGATGCTCCAGGTGGGGCCAGCCGAGGTACAGAGAATTGAAGCTACTTAGATTTAACCAAAGGGTCAAGAAAGCATTCTGCAAAAGGGTGAGCAGAAATGCAAATGTTGAGATGTCTGTGACTGAGCTGAGCAGATTAAACTGAGGGGTGAGCTCACTGGAAAGGAGCGTAAGCTCTGAGAACACTGTGAAGATCAGAGAAGGCCAGGGAGTAAGTTCCCTGTGTCAGGCATAAAACATACTTATTCTAATTTAGCCTAAATAGAGTTAACAATAATGAGCAGACATGTGGTCATTTCTAATCTAAAGTATATGTTGTACATGCAGCATGTGTGTAGTCATACAAAGACAACTGGAAAGAAACATAGCAATGTTTTGCAGCGATTTCTCTGGAAGGTGAAATTATGGATAATTTTATTTATCTCCTTTGGGTTTTTTCCATATTTTCCAAATTCCCTGACCAAAATTATTATATATGTATTAATTATATAATTAGAAAAATAATTTCATAAATATTTATGTGTGTATGTATGCACACTCACACATATACACTTTATATTAACCATACTTCTACTGGGTCAGCCCACGGAGCCAGGAAGGGTGATGGCACCCTGGGGGCAGCAGAGGAGACCATGTGCTCCTCATGGTCAGCTCCCCAGAGGCTCTTCACTCCGTCTGTTCGAGAGCTAGGAGGTGAGAGTGACCAAGGAACTACTGCTCAGTGAGAGAAAAAGAAAGGATTCTCTGAAAATTCAATAGCACTGGAAAGGGACAAAATAACATTCAAGACACACACTGTTCTTGATATTAGAAAATACCTAACCAGTGAATTCAGTCCTTTTCTTATGTTTAGGAACAGGGAAGTAAGGCAGGCGTGGAGGAAGGAAGGAAGGAAGGAAGGCAGGGAGGGAAGGAGAAAAAAAGAAGACCACCACCACCAACAAAAAAGGCTTCTCTTCCTTAAAATCAGTGTCAGAGTGAAAAAAGAATTCCCTTAACAGCCAGCTCCAGAATTCTCTTTAGGAAACTGTTTCATAAAGAAAACATCTTAATAAGGTAGAGCGTAAGGCTGTGAGAACAGGAATTAGCAGGAGACAAGGCTATAACAGCTATGACATGAACAATGTGGGCTTTTAAGAAAAAGCACATCCAATGTTGAACTGAGAATATATGTTTTTCTGAGAAGTGAATACACAAATTCCCCTCTGAATCCCTCAGAGCCCATCGTAAAACTTACTAAACATACACACAGGAGCCCAGAGAAATCAGGGTCGTTTTACGGAAATCAGAAGGACTAAATTCTACATTGGGGTTGACATGGGAGTAGAACTCAGGCAGCCAAGGATGAGACCCTCCATGGACTGAATTTATTTAGCTTAAGTAGGAGCCCAAGTCCAGAAGTAACAGCCATGGTAATCATTAGGCCCCGAGTCTTACTGCAAGGGTGAACTAGTTGAATCATCACAACCACCCTGCGAAGTGGGAACCATTCTTATCTCTATGTTCGGCTGAGGAAGGTGAGGCACAGACGTTATGTCCTCCACAGCCCGTGTTCCTAATCAAGACGCTGAACTGCCCCTCCCAAAAAAGGATACGTGGTCCCCAAGAACTCACAAGATGCTGTTGGACCTTCCTCACATTTCTGGATGGCGGTGAGTTTCTTGTTTATTCATATCTGAAGTGGAAGGAGGGGCCCAACAGACATTTGGGTTAAAGGGATATAACGTAATAACGCTTTGTAATCAGACACCCCAGTTTTGCTTTCTAATTTCTATCTCTGTGACCTTGGAAAATTTAGTTATCTTCTCTGACCTTCAATTTTCTCTTCAATAAAGTAGTGGGCTACTAAGAAGACCCACATCGTAGAATCACCTAAGTAATATATCAACTAATGAACCTGCAGCATGGAGCACAGGGCCCAGCACATAAGTGCTCAATTAAATGGAGCCTTTTATTTGTTCTCTGCAGTTAAAATATATACTGATGCTGAGAATACGAGCTAACAGCTGGCAACAGCAAATCTGCTAAGGCTCTATCAGGTGCACCTTCTGTAAATGGAAAACATCTGGTTCACTTCATATAGGCCACTAGGGTTTCAGTCAAATAAAATAAATACAGGCCTGAAGAAAATTTAGGGAAAATATGCATTTAAAAGGTCACTTTAATGCATGATTGTGTGAACTGAATATTAAAATGGGAAATTAAATGTTCCTGCCACTGTCTGAATATACTGTGATTAGCTGTAATCTGCAATTGACACAATACTGTTTTTCCAAGGATTAAAGTTTCTCATTCCAAGTTCAACACATATGTTGAAGCTTTGCTTTCTTTCTCCCACCAGGATTTTTAAAGAGGAGCGTGAATTAAGATTAAATAAACATATTAAAAACCCATATCACATTTTTAGTTGGAAAAAAAAAAAAAAAGTGAAAGCCTGAATCAGTCAACCCACCTCTCTCCTTCCAGCTGGGCCATAAATGTCAGTTGTTCTACTTAAACAGAAACAGAGGGCCTGTCTCATGTCTCTATGGGAGCCAAGTAAGATGAGAAACCAGAGAAAAGAGACAATTGTTTCAAAAACTGCAATGCTGGGTATACTTGGAGTTCTCAAAAAGCAATAATTGCTGAACATCAAATTTTGTGCTATCAAAGGGCTCCTGTTCAAGAGTTAAACCTCATCCCATCCCACAACAGGGCTTTGATGACATGTGATGTGAACAGAAAAGTTTCTATACAATTTCTTTCTCAAAATGTTCTAGGGAAAATACCAAAGCTGGTAAAAGAGAATCTCTTAGTGAAAGGGGAATGGTGAACTGTTCCAGCTTTCAAAAATCATTGAAATGCATCCCACATAGTGAGCCGAGTTGTGCAGTCACATGCATTCATGCTGATATGCACCTGAAACACTAAGGATAACAAGTGTAAAACTGAATCCATAAATTTATATCCAGAAAATAATTTTCCTTTAAAAAATTGCGTAGTTAATACGTCTTAAATGAAGAAGAGCTTTTGTTTAAAAAAAGAAGAAAGAAAGAAAAGAAATTCCATGATTTTCAGAACTCTAAATGGCTTAGACTGAATTTTTTATCCTCTGGAAACAAAATCAGAGCGCTCATATGAGACATAAGAAGGTCTCACTCATGCTTTCCCAACTTGTCCAGAGCACATACAAGCTAACCTTTAACAGCAGTGCCCTAGCAACTTCTTTGTCAGCTTACTTCAGCCTGTGCCTTAGAATTGGACAATCTCAGGTGCCATTTCAAGGGAAGAGTTTTCCCACAATTGAAGGAAAATAAAGCTGCTAATGATGTCTGATAAACTCCTCACACCAACACCCCCATGCCCCCTACTCCTATTAAGAAGCCCACGCTCTGTCTGTGACTGTCCCTTTGTCACACATCACACTGAGAAGGTCACACTCAGGACAGGAGACACAGTTCTCAGAATATTCCATAATCCCCTGCTGGGAGAGGCAAAATCCTCAGAACAAGAAATCTAAAGGAACAAAAATCACGTTGAAAGTGTTTTGAAACAGTGAATTTTGTGTATATCAAACAGAGGATCATTTGATTTCATTTTGTTTTATAAAATGCTTGTGGGCAGAATGGTCTGATGTGCCACTTCTGTGGGTGTTCCCAGCAAGTTCACCCAGTATGAAATTCTACCCCAGGAACTCTTCCCCTTCAGAAAGAACACATTGTCCATCTCTACCTCCTTTTGCATGTGCAGAGGTTAATAATTCAGCAGCAGATGTTTCCTCACCAGAGGGAGAGGGTATCCTGAGGGTATGAAAAGATTCACCTGCCCAAAGATCACTTCCCATCAAGCTTTTCAATTAGAATCAATTGTTTGAAGACAGGGATGGGATGTCAAATGGGTATATCTGAGTGGATGGCTGGGGCCAGGGTGAAAGAGACCCAGCTGCAAAGACGTAGAGCAGAAACCTGCTTGGGCTTCACAATGGGGCTGTCCAAGACCCTCAGGGGTGGGATAAACAGGCACGCTCAGGAACTGGGATGATCAGAGAACCTAAAGACTCATATTTCTTACTTCTGAATTATTTTTCTCCAAAAAGCCCAACCAAGACCAGGACAAAGAGTGGACCAGAGCATGTACCTGCAACTGTTCTCATGTTACAATGAAAACATACTAGGCTTAGGGAATCACAGCCCCCTCACAGAATACACCAGAATAAGCTTAGAATCACAGATGTGCAACAGCATATTCAAAGACTGTTAGCATATTTAAGGATCCAGTTCAGGAGTTCTTAACATTTGGGAAGCCATGGACCACTTTAGGGAATAGGACCAAAGTAATGAGGCTTCCCCAGAAAAATGCCCACCTGCACAAAGATATAACACACTGCAAACTATTTTGGAGGGTTCACAAGATCTCTAAGGCCCTCCGGATCATGAGCAAAAAACATCTAACCCAGCCACTTCTCACTTTTCCTACCCCATTATAAAATGAGAAAGCAGGGGGCCCAATGGCTAAAATAATATCTCTAGTTTTGAAGAGCCAAAGTTGCAGCCGAGCCAAAGCTAGTTCCATTTCTCTCGACTCTTAAAGCAAATTTTTTTCCACTGCTTTGTAAATCATTTTAAGAATTTTTTATCCTCTTTATTTATATCTCAGTTCCAAGATACATAAAAATCAGTATCTTCTGCCACTCAACTCTAAAGGGGCCACAGGAAATGTAAAAGGTCTAGACAATTAAACAAGAGCATCCTTGCTTTATATGCAGACTGATTTTTTTTTTTTAATTTTTTTTTGATTCTGGGAAAAGAACGTTCTGATTAGAGCTACCTGGATACTCTTAAAGCGAGTGTCCCATTTATCCCTGTCCGGCCCCTGCTGGGTGTGACCTTCCATACTCAAACCATCTAACACATGCCCTACTGGCTGGACGTCTTTTTGAAGGAGTTTCATCTTATTCTCATCAGTGTTCAGCTGAGAACTCTGTCCCCTTTTCCCTCTCTCTATTCAGAACACGGGCTGTCGTTCTTTCCAAATCAATGGCAAATGTTCCAAGTTGTCATGGGGCCAAACTCCCCGCTTGCCCCTGACTAATAAATCTTCTTGAAATCCAGGCTCGAAGTGTAAGCTATCTTATTGTGAAGGGCCTCTTTACACAATGAAGCAGGGATTTGGGTGGGCTCTCCTAGAACTTCAGAGCATGTTATTAATATATCTTATCACTTGGCTAGGGGTGCTAATTGAAAATTACTGGGGACCAATATTTTTTGGATTTCTTTCTTCCTTCACTCTGCAAGAGCAAGGACTAGTCCTTAGAGAGGCAAAGATTCTAGGAAAAAGTAGAACACCGGTTGCATAAAAAAAATTTTAACCAAGTATGTAGAATGCTAATCTTTCCAAGATTGGTCATTATCTGGGGGTGATATAGTCATTGCTTAATGGGAGTGGCAACATGGAACAAAAATGCAGGTCCTTGGGGCACGGGCTGGGCCTGTCCCAAGGAGGGGAAGCCCTGATGCCAGGTCACATCATTCCAGGCCATCAAAGGTGACCATCCTAAGCCTTTGCTGTGACTTCCAAGCTCTGGGCTTATTTCATCTGCCCTCTCCCCCAAAGGCTTTTCACAGCCCAGAGGGTACACACAGCAGAGCCACCTTTGGGGGGGCTCCTTAAGAAACATGTGTTAAACCCCAAAGTCTGATTTGGCTTCCAAGGGTCATTTGAATGCAGGAAGCTGCAGGAAATGTACCTATCCTTACTACCCCAGAGCAGCTTGAAGCCCAGAACACTGGCTTCATCCCATTTCTCACACAGAAGAGCCGGCAGATATCTTGGTGCTGAGCCATCACTGGGCATGGGGCAGAGGTGCCCCATGGCAGGGCCTCACGAGCAGAGAGAGGGGAGAAGAGCTGGCCTGGTTCCCCTGCATGCACTCCCAATGGTGTATACTGGAATGGCTCCTAGAGGTGCTGGCCCTGACTTAGCTTTACAGAGCTCCCTCTAAGCTGGCTGCAACCTCACCAGGGAGAGACTCTCAAGATCTAGTCCTCAATCCGCCAATAGCTCAACCTTCTTTAAGACCAAGCCCACCCCTCTTGGCTTCTCCAGCCTGCCTGGGTGACTGTATCCATCAATCCCACTAGATTCAAAGTCCTGGATCATCTATGCCCCTTCTCTTCCGGTGTGTTGATAGTATAAATTGTATGACCTACTCCCCTCAGGATCTTTCCTTTCCATTTTTAATAGTCCATTTTTGGCAATTCCACTTCTGGATATATACCCAAAAGAATTGAAAGCAGGGACTAGAATACCCAGGTTCATAGCAGCATTATTCACAAGAGCCAAAAGCTAGAGGCAATCCCAGTTTGTCAACAGATGAATGGATAAACAAAATGTGATATATACCTACAATGGAGTATTATTTAGTTATAAAAATGAATGAAATCCTGACACATGCTACAATATGGATGACCCCTGAAGACATTATGCTAAGTGAAACAAGCCAGTCAGAAAAGGACAAATATTGTATGCTTCCACTTATGTGAGTTACCTAGAGTATAAAAATTCATAGAGACAAAAAGTAGAATGGTGGTTGTCAGGGGCTGGGAAGATGGGGAAGGGGGAGTTATTGTACAATATAATGGGTATGAAGTTTCAGTTTGGAAAAATGAAAAAGTTCTGGAGATGGATGGTGGTGATGGTTGCAGAACAATGTAAATGTACTTAATGTCTTTGAATTATACACTTAAAAGTGATTAAAAGGATAAACTTTATGTTATGTATATTTCACTACAATTATTTTTTTAAAATATTAAGAGTCTATATTTGGAAGCAAAATAAAACTAACAAAAAATAAATCAAAGTGTCACCTCTTTGGAGCATATGTGCTGAATGCTATTGCTACTGAAATTGAAGGGAGAAGTCACTTCCCGGGCTTCCCTTCACGTTTTCACTCCTCTGTTGTGCCTCAGCAACTGCCCTCAAGTTGCCAGTGGCTCTTGGAGGCCTGGGAGGCATGACATGGCTCTGGGAGAGAGAGCATCCCTGCAGGCCTCGGAAGATGCCATCTTCCCCATGTGTTTCTGCTGAGATGATAAGTATTCACAGCGTGACATTCTGAGAAAGAATTACATAAATGCAATTTTCCTCAGTACTATTTCTGGACCGTGTATGAGTCACTCTCTGCCTTCTGAAGTGCTTGCATTGCTAATGAAGGCTTTTGATGCACAATACAGCAAGAATCCTTCAAAATTCTATTGAGATGGAGAACAAAAAATCTGCTGTTTCATTCTTATGTTCATCCTGAAGGGTTAGAAACAACTAGATGGAAGAATCAAACACTTATCCACTAGGTGCTTTATCTACAAAGCCAACCACCTGGGAAGTACTAGCTCAATGTATCTAAAAGCCCCCAAGGCAAGGGGGCTTTTACCTGGATACTCTTTTTACTCTTTTACTCTGGATACTCAAGGCAGTCATAGTTAGTGCTTCCAAGAGCCTGTTGTGCCAGTAATGAGGAACAGAGCGACACGTTCCTTAGAGGTAGGTCCAGCTCATGTTTGTGTGTAGAACTGAAAACTTGCATTGAGTATGACTAATGACATTTATAATGACCACCTTCATAACTGTTGCAAGTTTGAAGGACCTCAGGTTGAAGGTCTCCTAAAACATCAATTCAAAAGACACCTTAGATAGACTAGGGCCCTAGGCCAAAAGCTTCTCACAGATGGGCTGTTCACAGGACAGTCCATTACCAAAGGACTTGTGCAAATTAATACCTGCCTTCCTTTCTCTCTACCTCCCTGGCAGAATGAAATAAGCATGCATATGAGGTTACTTTGAAAAGTATAACTCACTACCTAAGCAGGAAGAATTCTATCAGCCGCCTTTGTAAAAATGAGGAAACAGAGACACACCAAGACATCAAAGAGTATGACACAGGGCAGCTTATAGTGACTTAAAGACCTTCACTTTTCCTCCTCAACTCCTCTCACCATGTAAATCCCCAAAACTCAAGGGGCAACCCACTTACTGACAGGGATTTAGACCCCTCAGTCTATTCAATGAAGGGACACAAGACCAAGGCAACCAGCCAAACAGAACTTCTTCCTCCTCCCCCTTCTACAAACGACCCATGTTGCAGGAGAGCTCCTTATTTGGAAGGGAGCAATGATCCCTTTTTGAAGGGGACTTTGACGTCTAGTGAACTCCCCTGACAATGGGCTGCTTCCACCTCGTGTCCAGGTGGAGTTACTTTTTTTCTTATTCTTCCCTCTGCACAGTACTGTCACCAAACAGAACATCCTTTCAGAAGTCCTTTCTGCCACTGACACCTAAGCTAGCCATCCCTCTCCCTCCCCCATTTCTGTTGACTTCTTGCACTACCAGAGAGAGCAAGTACTAGAGATGCAGTCCAGTACCAGAGAAGTGTAGTGACTTGCCGAAGGTTACACAGCTAGTTAGTGACATACCTAGTTAGTAGCATAGTGTTTTTCTTCTCATCACTCTCTCCTTTATCTCTAGCTCAGTGCCTGGCATACAGTTACCATTCAACCTATATCTGATACAATAAGTGAATGCTTTTCATATCTCCTATGGAACCAATCATCTGTTTCTTGATGCGAGGTGGGATAGGGAACAGAAATGCAAACCACCTTTATTATTATTCCTATGGCCAGCAGATAAGAGGACCAGGAACCTGGAGCTGAAGGATCTGAGGGTGTACTCAATCTTCTGAGTACTGAAGGTCACCTTTCCTGTCACCTGCATATCTAGATGTGGTCATGCTTTTGTGTAGCTTGTGAATGAGTCCCATGTCTTGCCCTTGGTCTCGCGTAGGAAATTATGAAATTGTGTGTGTGTGCATGTGTTGGGGACAGATAGGGCAGAGGCCAAAACATAACGACTGCCTCTCACAGGTAGGGACAGCAGGTGGTGAGAAAGACCAGGGGTGCAGGCCTAGGGCTGCAGTTCCTGTGCCACCAGGTCCCTCTGCGGCAGTCCATGTTGCCGGAGGCACCCTGCCGCATTTGCAGGTGAAAATGAAATTGAAGAAGAGCAAATTCTTACTTACTGCTATGAAATTCCAAACCCCATCAACACTCCCTCCCTCCGGGCTGGGAAAATTCTGTTGTCCTCCAGCACAGTGTTTCCCAGCCCTGAGGGAGGGCTCCACCTATGAGTAGAACACAGAAAAGCTGCTTCCCTGGTGTTGAGAATGACCCTTACAACCATTCACAGTAAGGATAGCTCAGGGCAGGAATCTCTTTGGGGCCCGCTGACTGCTCCCTGGCCCTCGGGCAGCTCTGTTTCACCTTGGGCTCTGCTTTGTGTATGAACTTGACAGCCTGAGGGACAAGGACTTGGTTGCTTGCTGAAGTTTTGTATGTAGCTGGCAAAGCTTTTGAGCATTTTAGAGGCCATGTGCCATTTGAATGAAGAATGACACTGTGATTTTCAATCTAATTTACTATAAACTGTACTCCAAAATCCTTTCCAAACCTTAGTGCATTAAAAAGGATAAAATTATTGCCTTCTGTCTTCCTTTGCCAAGGAAAATCAGGGAGGGGCCAGTGCTGGTGCAGTCCTATTCTCTGCCAAAAGGATGACAAAGTGTTGCAAGCTCATCTCCCAGCTCTTTTATAATAACAGAATCAATGCAGACAAAGGGAAAAGGGGACCCTTTGTGACCCACTGTCACTTTTCTTATCCCTATATATTGGCCTTTTATTTGAGGTCAGGGGGTCTGAAATCCTCTGAGAAGAGGTAGTAAAATTAAAAGTACGGTAAAGTTTGTTCAGAACTAAAGAAAACAAAAATTACGAGTTGTGGTTAAATTCTTACAAGGAATGTTATCCAAAGAGCTTATTATATTTTCAAGATGGAGTCAAGCCTGACACAGAGATGTTCAAAAGTATTTCTTTCGTTTAAAGCTTCACAAAAGCAATATATCACAGTAAAAATGAAAAGACATCTGAGGAAAGGTTTTCTTCTACTCAGAGAAATGGACAAGACAAAGCTTTTAAGTGGGCTCCACTGGGCACTCAGCCTGGCTGAAATAGCACCAGCAGAGCCTCCCATGGCCCCATCAGCATGTTGACATTCAGTGACTTTTCACACTTCAAAATCTAAGTGACAAGCTTATCTCATTGAAACTACTACCATCCTCAAAACCAAAAGATTCTCAGCACAGGTGGCTATGAAGGAAGAAAATGTTTCAAAACCACAATGAACATGAGAAAAATGGAAGTCAAAATAAAAAGGATGTTTGAACTTGAACTCATGCTGCTTTGAGGGCTTTTCTATCATTCATTCATTCCTACATCAGGCTGCTAGAGGATTAAGGGCAGTGCCAGAGAGCGGATGAGAAAACCAAAGCTGAGGTACCGCAGGCCAGGTCTAGGGCTTCTGACCAAATGCCAGACCTTAAGGCTGGAAGGAGCACCAAAGCTGCCTCCTTTTCCAAATTCCAAGTAGCATCTGGAGATGCTCTAAGACAAGATTCAACAGCTACAGCTCTGGGCCAAATCCAGCCTGCTGCCTGTTTTAGTATGGCCTATAAGCTAAGAATGGTTTTTACATATCTAAATCAAAAGAAGAATATTTTACCACACGTAAAAATTACATGAAAATCAAAATGTTTCTGTGTCCATAAATAAAGTTTTACTGGAACATGGCCCCACTTGTTCCTTTACAGGTTGTCTGTGGCTGAGTTTTAAAACTACAACAGCAGAGTTGAGTAGTTGCAACAGAGACCTTATGGCCCACAGAGTCTAAGATATTTACTATCTGGCCCCTTACAGAAAAGTTGCCCATCTCTCTCTAAGATCACAGAGGGAAAGAGTAAAGAACAGGGAACATTCTGTGTGCTTCTGCATTGGACCAGGAGGAAAGAGGGTTGTTTGCCCCATTAAAGATTCTTTCACCATGGAGGAGAACCTGGAGGCCAAGTTGCTCTTGGATGCTGAGGCGTGAGATAAGCAACTCTGTCATGGGATTCTGACCCCTCTGGTTGTGCAGCCATTAAAGTAAATGATCTATGCATTTTCCGCTCCTGCACTCAAGTTGCTTGGGGCCCCCTGTTATCTTATGGTAAATAATAGACTGCAATCACACAAATGTGTAATTACATCAGCTAAACACTGAGGAGGGAAAAAGAGGCAAATGGACCCCCAGTATGTGGCACTGGGCTGTGTAACCTGTCAGACATTCCAAACTCATACCCAGGGGCAGAACTCTGGACTTGCCTTGTTGATAAAAGGATGTTCTCAAGATGAAAATTACTTGGATTGAAGGTTTTAATGCTGTCCTGTTCTTACAGTGCTCAGATTGAGTGTCAAGCAATTCTGGATCTTGGGGTAGTTGGCATTTATCCACCGAGTGTCCCACAGAGCTTCGCACCCAAGCATGCAGTGCTTCCCAGAGCTCAGAGAATGTTGCCCTACTTGGGGGAGAGAAAGGGAGGACAATGTAGGACTGTTTGCCAACAACAAGTTTGATTCATCCCTTTGTTAAAATGAATCTAAAAAGCTGCTGCATCTGTGTGTGCTGTGGAGTCAGCACAGTTGGCACTGTTTACAGCCCCATTTGTTGTGGCTGTTTCATGTGCACAGACTTGGCGAGGGGAGAGATTTCCATATTAAAGTTATCCTTCTGAGCACTTGGTGGTTGGTTCTCCAGTTACACAGTTCTTTGCCTACCATGCTCCTGGACTTGACAGACCAGCCTGGAATAATTTGGGGATGGGGTAGCATATAGGGCAGCCAGTGCCTTGAGTTGAGGATGAACAGGCATCTTGAGATGGAGGGAAAAGGCCAAAGAAGGATTCTGACACAGAGGACACGTGCTGACGTAGTTCTAACTTATAGCATGACTTTTTCCAACAAAAAGCATTCTAAAAATCCAATCTGTACCTTGGAAATCTGCTTGAATTCCAAATCCTAAAGAAAAAGAGTTCTGGAACTCTTTAGGAAGGAAGGAAGAGACGGAGGGAGGGAGGGAGGGAAGGGTGTGATGGGTTTTGATATGGCAAATTGGCTAGGGTAAACTGTAAGGACAGAAGGGAGGGCAGCAGCCATTTTGCAGCAAACACGTACCTTCTCCCAGTTATTCAGTCGAACACTAATCTAGGCACCGCTATAAAGGGATTTTGCAGATCAAATTAAAGTCCTTAATCAATTGACCTAAAATAAAATTACGTTGGTAGGCCTAACTTAACCAGTGGATGCCCTTTAAAGAGGGTGTGGGCATTCCCTGCGCCACAGACCAATAGCATCTTGGTGTTCGGCTACTCTCCCCTCACAGACACTTCCATTCCTCCCTGCCCACAACAGCTTCAGCCTATGCCTATGGGGTTCAGATTGCTCTTGATCTTCCCTCCTAGATCTGTCTGCTCATGGATTCCAGCTTCTACAATCATATAAGCCAATTCCTTGTAATATCTACTGGTTCTGCTTCTCTGGTCGAACCCAACTCATACAGAGGACAAGTTAGTCTAGCCTTGCAAATCAGGACACGACACAGGCCCATGATGTTATAAAGTCCACCAGCAAAGTTGTTCTTGATTCTCTTCCACCCCCACCTAAGGGATGTGACAGTTTTATATCTAAACCATGGCTCAGTTGGGCCACGATTTCCAATAAGGGGGTTAGTAGGGGACTACAGCAGATGCTCCAGAGTGTGTCATTCACAAAAGCCTCCAGAAGGGTCTGCTACTCTCCTCCCATACCCGGGCTGAGAATCTCTGCAGCCAAGAGCCTCTGTGAGGTGGGCAAGGGAACTTTGGTTTCTTTTCTTCCACTGATAACATGTTCACCCAAAGGTATATCCAGGTGGGAGAATGCTAGAACCTGGCAATGATGGAGCAGTCACACCACCAGATCTAGATTCAACACAAGCTTTTCTCTGTTCTCCCCACTTCCAGCACCAGAACAGGAATGGTTCGGCCCAACCAGAACATTTTTTGTTAATTTGCATACTCCTTTTCTACTCAGTAAATCATCAAGTAAGAAAACTTTTTTCCTGTATTTAGCCACCACTCCCACCTGGCCTTAGGGCAGAGTCAGAAGAGAGTACAGGTTTGCATGGCGGGGAAGGGGGCTTTGTGGCTTTCAACACTGGCCCATCCTGGGATGCTCAGGTTCCCTAGGGAAGGATGCAGAGGGCCCCTCAGTGGTGGAAGAGGATAAAGGAAGGGGAGGGTGGACAGAGATGGGAAAGAGCCCGATTTCTTTCAGCTTCCCCATCCAATTTCCAGACTCTTCACCCAGGGAGGCCTCAGAATCCAGGTGCGAGTCCCTGAGGCTAGAAACTCCTGTGTTTGATTTTATGTTTATGTCAGGCACAGAGAGATCAACAGGCCCTTGGAAACACAACTAAGGCGGTTTCTGCTTGTTGTTTACCTCACAAACGACCAAGAAGAAGTTGACCCACAAGTAGTATGTTTTTAATGATGCACTAATTTCATATCTTATGTATGAGAAGACATGGTACACACGGTTCCTATCAAAATCAATTTACCCTGTGGTTTTGCAACAGAGCCAGCAGAGGCCCTCAAGCTGAAGTGGGCATCATTGAGAAGAGCGTCTGTTCCTCTCTCAGTATCCCTGCTCATGTGGACCTCGATGGGCTGCACTTGCTGCCCAACTCAGTAATATTGCAGAAGCAATATTTCCATGTTTTCTTTATGAAGATGTTTTCTTCTCTAAAGAAAAAGAAGATAATAGTTCTTGCTGAAGATAAAGATCTTATAAAGGTTCTTTATCTTCAGCAAGAACTATTTCTGTTGGAATTAGACTATAGGACAATATCAATTTGGGAACAAACTTTTGGCTAAGACTGAAGATTCTCACTTGGCTGGATCAAGTTTTTGGAAAGTGAAAAAAATTTTAAAAAGAAAAAAGAAAGGAAACAATTCAGACAAGGCATTCCTTTGTGTTTAGCTGATTCAAAATCAACTTTATATCAAATGAGGGAAAAATAAAACTGATCATGTGAATACTATTTCTAAAAGGAGAGAGAACCTTTTTACCAATTAAAAATACATTGGTAAACATATATTTAAACACACACACACACACACACACACACACACCCTATGTTTCAGGCCTACCAAAAGCAAAAGAAGTAATACATTCACACAACTAACCTTTTGCCTCTTTCAAAACTAAAACAATTAAAATTATTAAAGAATCCTGTTAGCCTCAATGAGGTTTGTGAACTTTCCTGTAAAACAAGCTTTATGTCTGTGATTAATATAGTTCTGAACCAAAAATTGAGACACAATGTCTGACACAAAATTTGCAGGGGGAGAGAGAATAGTTCCAGGAAATCCTAGACACATGGTTGCTGTAATGACACCACATGTAGAATAGCACTAATTTTTAAAGTTCTTCAGTTATAAGAATTATATTCTATATATTCCTTACATCCCTCCTCCCCCAAAAGCCTAGAAGATTACTGGTCATGCAGCAGGGCTCAATATGCTTGGACTCTACTTTTGGGTTTATAAAATATTTTTACCTTTTTTATTTCATTTAATCATCAAAAATACCTTGACATGAAACAAAGAAGCAATTATGACTGTACCCATTTTATTGAAAGTACTATTATAAGGACCTACTATATAGCACAGGGAACCCTTCTCAATACTCTGTAATGACCTATATGGGAAAAGAATCTAAAAAGAGTAGATATATGTATATGTATAACTGACACACTTCGCTGTACAGCAGAAACTAATGCAACATTGTAAATCAACTATAATAAAATTTTTTTAAAAAAAGGAAAGTACTATTAAATTCCCCACTCTGTTTTTATAGACAAAGGGGCAAAATGCCAAGGGTCATATAAACAGTAAATGGCAGAGCTGAGACTCATAAACACTCATTGATTAATGAACTGATTGATTCAAGGAATTGCTCTTTATTACCTGTGTAATTGTCAAAGACAAGAATAGAACTGAAGGCTTAGCTGATGTGGTTAGCTGTGCATTCCCACGTAGCTCTGCAATGAGCATAATAAGCTCGAATATATCAAAATTAAAAGTTTCTGCAGCATAAAAGACAGTTGTAAAAATGAAAAGAAAAGTTGCATACTGTGAGAAAATATGCACAAAATGCATATCTGATAATGGACTGGTACCCAGAATACATAAAAAACTCTCAAACCTTAATAATAAGAAAACAAACAACCTTAATTAAAAATGGGCAAAAGATTTGAAGAAACACTTTGTCAAAGAAATATGGATGGCAAATAGGCACATAAAAAGACTCTCAAAACCATTAGTCATTAGGGAAATGTACATTAAAATCACACTGAGATACCACAATACACCTATTAGAATGTAAACAAACAAACAAAAAACTGGCATTACCTAGGGTTGGTGAAGATGCAGAGCACCTGGAACTCTCATACACTGCCAGGGGGCATAAAAAGTGGTATACCCACTTTGGAAAACTCTTCAGCAATTTCTTAGAAAGTTAAACATACATTTACCACACAACCCAGCAATACCCATTCCTAGGTATCTATCCAAGGAAATTAAAATTTATGTTCACATAAAAAACTATAAAAAATGTTTATAGCATCTTCAGTCATAATTGTCAAAAACTGGAAACAACCCAAGTAGGAGAGAGATAAATTGCAGTACATCCATACGTTGGAATACTTCTCAGCGGTAAAAAGGAACAAACTACTGATACATGCAACAACATGGATGAATCTCAAAAATAGTATTTTAAGTGAAATAAGTGAGATACAAAAGGATAAATACTGTATGATTCCACTTTTATGACATTGTTGAGAAGGAAAAGATCTGTAGGAGTGAAATCTGATCAGTGGTTTCCAGGGAGTATGGTGGAGGGACAGAATTAATTATAAAGGGGCATGATGGAACTTTTTCTGGGGGTGTGGAAATATTCTATAACTTTAGTTTGGTACAGTTACATGAGTGTATATGCTTTTCAAAATTTATAGAACTATACACTTAAAATGGGTGACTTTTATTGTATGTAGATGATACCTCAATAAACCTTACTTTTTAAAACAGTGAGAAAGAAAATAGACTTGCACCAAAAAACAAACAAATATAAAGAAACCCAAAATACAAAGTCATATGAGGTGACAAGTCAGTTTAATACTAGTTGATGTCTATAAGATACAAGGAAGGTAAATACCTGGTTCTTCGTATGATTTTGATCATATTTATATAATAAATTTTCATATATTTGGAAGAAAACCAACGGTGCTTAACTGGGTTATCAACAAGAAAGATACTTATATAGATGCCAGAGAAGGCAATTTAGGATATAAACTATTCCCCATATATAGTGGGCTGAATGGAGGCCCCAAAAGATAAGTCCACGTCCTAATCCTCGGAACCTATGAATGTTACCTTATATGGCAAAAGTATGATTATTACCTTACATGGCAGAAGGTGTCTTTAAGTTAAGGATCTTGAGAGGAGGATTATTTGGGTCTGCCTTAAACACAATCCCATGTACCTTTATAAGGAGGAAACTGTGACACACACAGAGGAGAAGGCCATGTGAAGATAGAGGCAGAGGCTGGAGTGATGCAGCCACAAGCCCAAAACTGCTGGCAACCACCAGAAGCTGTAAGAGGCAAGGAAGGGGGTTCTCCCCTAGAGCCCCTAGAAGGAGCACAGCCCTGTCACCTTGATTTCAGCTCAGTGAAACTGATCTTCGACTCTGGCCTCCAGAATTACTAGAGAATAAATTTCTGTTGCTTCAAGTCACCAGGTTTACTGGTAAATTTGTTACAGCAGCTATAGGAAATGAATGTTTGTACATTATAGGTATATGTTTGTATATATGTATGTATATACATATATATATGTATATACATATACATATATGTATAATGTTTGCACATTATAATGATATGCAATACAAGGACATGAGTATACATGCTTAATTCGACCACAGGAAGTAGGCCCTATGTGAATTTTTCTTGGATTGTACTGACCAAGGTATCATGTTGCTTGGATTGTTTCCCTACCTCTCAACATCACAAGTGGTGGTGGGCCTGCCCAGAGGAAGAAGCAGAACCACAGCAACTGCAGTAGAGGCTGCTCCTTGCCGACCCAGTAGCCACTCTCCCCTCTTCCTTAGTAACAGGCACCTACACAGTTAGACTCTTCAACGCGCTCAGCAGACAAGCTACATTTCCAAACATCCCTTCTAGATACAGGTGGCCAATGAGATTTAAGTAGAAGTTACTGGGGAAAGCTGCAGAGAAAGGTCTCCAAAAGAAGTTGATTCAAATGGGATGCAATTGACTTTACTCACCTCCTTTCCTTCTTCCTGATGTCTACAAGGCAGAAGTGATGGACAGAGCTCCAGCAGCCATCTCTTGACAGTGAGGTGACCTTGAACAAAGAAGGCATGCACTAAGGATAGAGTAGCAAGAAAGACAGAAGGAGCCTGGGTTCCTAAGGACCATGGAGCTGCTGTACTAGTTCTGAGCTGCTTGCTTCTGTTTCACATGAAAGGAAACACAAAAGGGCTTTATTTTGTTAAAGCCATTGTTATTTTGAGTCTCTATTAATAGAAGTCAAAAGCAATTCCAAACTGATTTCAGGATCTAATTAACTTTATTAAATAATACTGAAAACTAGAAAGTTAAAAATGAAAAGTTGTGAATATCTGGATTTCTCCTCTGCTTTAGTTTTCTTGAGAACAAATGTGCTGATCTCATAGAAGATTCCTATTATTTTAATGCTAATCGTTGCTTTTTTTTTTTTTTTTCAGTTAAACTGAAAATGAATAGAAATGTACAAGTTAGTTATAAGTCACATCACTCTATGTCCTCAAAACTGCATGAAAAGAGTACCCAGCCCTGTCACTTCTTCCAAATCAGGAAAAAGATACCTTAGCAGCCAAATTACTAACTCCCCCCATCTTCTTATATTAGTACCCAGTGTACTCAAAGAGCATCAGAACACTTCCTTACTAAAGTATGTAATTTTGCATTTTGTAGGGGCTGGCTAACTTATTTGGATTCTAAAGAATTCAGACGATTTTCTCCTGATCACTAAAAACACAATTAAATCTACAAAACGGGTACAAAGATGCAAATTCTAAAATCTTAAAAAAAAAAAAAAAAAGTAAACTCTCAGATGAGGGGAATGAATAGGGACAATTGCTGAGCGAAGTGCTTAAAAGCAGATTTATAAAAGAATACCTAGAATAAATGATAAAAATGAGAATAAGAATAAAAGAACCTCCTGAGGTTATAAAATGTAAGAGGACCAGCAGCCGGTGGGCCTGAACCTTCTCAGCCTCACTTCTGTTTACAAGAGCCCCATTCACACCACCTTACAAATCCTCCATTCACACCACCTCACAGGCTGTCCTGGGGAAGCAGTTTGGGGAAAGCAAGGAATATAAACAGAAGGCATAGTAAACAATATCACAAGTCCTGCCAGGTACAGGACATAAGGCAAAACAGTCCGTCTACACCGGGCTCCTAATCTAATTTTACCCTCGTTTGCGTTTCCTTCACCCCCATGTTTCCTAAAAGGGAGGTTTAAACCAGTTCAGGGGAAATCAAAACTGAGATGTTCTTGTTGGGTGCACTTCCTGGTGAAAGGAAGCCACTGTATACACACAGGGTGACACTCCAGGGAGCACTGTGCAGGGAGCCACCCTAAGGACACTTCCCAAACAACTGTAACCATAAATGTGTCTGTTCAGCTTATGCCACTGGGTAACAGAACTGAGAGGGATGGGGAGTCACTTCAACTACACTTTCATTTCTGCTGGGGAACATTATTACACACATCTGACTCTGCCAAATCTGGTAGCAGTCACACAGGGGTCCACTCAAACCACCCTTTTTTCTTCCCTCTACCACAGCACATGTTCCAATACTGAAGTTAAACATGCCACTGTGGCTAATTCTACCATGATGGAGCAAGAGACTGAAAATGAAATTGAAAGTTTATTCAACAATTTACATGAAATCTAGTTATGGGGGAGGGAGGCTGAGAAGACACATACAGACACATACAAACAGACACACACACACACACACATACACACACGGGTTGAGTAACCAATGATTGATTGACTATATTCATTTGTTTCCCTTTGTGAATTCAGTGAAATGAGTTTATGGGAATAAACAAAGTATAAATCATGCATTTTAATTCTACAAATGTTAATTAATGTTTAAATGTATAACTTTATTCTAATTTGAGTCAGCTTACACTTACACATATAATCAAATATTAACTTAACTTAATTATCAAAAAAAGATAATTAAAACAAACTGTTAAGAGACCATGGAGGAAGAGGCGCTTTCATATTGCAGATGGGAGTATGAAATGTTACAATCTCTACAAAGGGGAATTTGGAATTCTAGATGAATTTACCATTTAGACCTGAAAAAATCCACTTCTAGGAATATATCTTGAAAATACACCTGTATCCATGAGAAACAGCATATGCATAAGTGTATTAATTATCTATTGCTGCATCACAAATACACTTACCAATTGTCTCAGTTTGTCTAGGACTGTGGCTTTTACTGAAACTCATAACTTTCAGTGCTCAAACTAGAACAGCCCCAGGCAAACACAGACGGTTGGTCATTCTAATAACAAATTGTCCTAAAATTTAGAAAATATATTCAGTAAGCTTGACAGAGGTCTTGGCAATGATTTTTTTCTTTCTGACACCAAAAGCAAAAACAAACAAGTGGAAGTACATCAAACTAAAAAGCTTCTGCACAGCAAAGGAAATCAATAAAATGAAAAGACAATATACTGAATAGGAGAAAATATTTGCAAATTATGTATCTGATAAGGGGTTAAAATGCAGAATATATAAGGAATTCACACAATGCAACAGCAAAAAAAGCAACCAATCCAATTTTTAAAATAGGCAGAAGATCCAAATAGATATTCTTCCAAAGAAGACATACAGATGACCAACAGGTACATGAAAAGATGCTCAACATCACTAATCATCAGGGAAATGCAAATCAAAACCACAATGAGATATCTATCACCGCACACCTGTTAAAATGGCTATTATTAAAAGGACAAGAAATAACAAGTAGAAAAAAGGGAGGGTGTAGAAAAAAGGGAACCCTTTTGCACTCTTCATGGGAATATAAACTGGTGCAGCCACTATGGAGAACAGTATGGAGATTCCTCAAAAAATTAACCTAGCAATTCCACTTCTGGGTATTTATCCTAAGAAACCAAAAACATTAACTTGAAAAGATATATGCACCCCCATGTTCACTGCAGCATTATTTAAAATAGCCAAGATACAGGAAACAACCTAAGTGTCCACCAGTGGATGAATGGGTAAAGAAAATGTGATACACACACACACATACACACACACACACACACATATGTATATACACAGAGGAATATTATTCAGCCATAAAAAAGAATAAATTTTTGCTATTTGCAACAATATGGATGGACCTCAAGGGCATTATGCTATTTCTATGTGAAATAAGTCAGACAGAAAAAAACAAATACCATATGACCTCACTTATGCATAGAATCTAAAAAACAAACAAAAACCAAGCTCATAGATACAGAAAACAGTTTGGTGGTTGCCAGAGGTGGAAGAATGGGGGGAGGGGAGAAATGGGTGAAGGGGGCTAAAATATACGAACTTCTAGTTATAAAAATATGTGATGAGGGGCTTCTCTGGTGGCGCAGTGGTTGAGAGTCCGCCTGCTGATGCAGGGGACACGGGTTTGTGCCCCAGTCCGGGAAGGTCCCACAGGCCGTGGAGCGGCTGGGCCCGTGAGCCATGGCCGCTGAGCCTGCGCGTCCGGAGCCTGTGCTCCGCAACGGGAGAGGCCACAACAGTGAGAGGCCCGCGTACCGCAAAAAAAAAAAAAAAAAAAAAAAAAATGTGATGGGGATGTAATGTTCAGCATGGTAACTATAGTCAATAATACTGTATTTCATATTTGAAAGTTGCCAAGAGAATAGTTGTCATTACAAGAACAAAACTTGTAACTATGTGTGGTGATGGATATTAACTAGACTCATTGTGGTTATTATTTGGCAATGTATACAAATACCAAATCATTATGTTGTACACCTGAAACTATTATAACGTTATATGTTAATTACATTTCAATTCTAAAACAAAGTTTAAAAAAACAGAACTTAAAATGCTAAAACGAGAACAGTCCCAGGCAAACCGGGACTGTCTGTCATCCTAGTAACAAAATGCACTAAAATTTAGCACCTTAAAACAATACATGTTTATTTATCTCACAACTTCTGTGAGTCAGGAATCCAGGCAAGGCTCAGCTGAACTTGTGTTCACAGCCTCTGACAGGGCTGCATTCAAGCGTCAAAGAGGGCTAAGGGCTTCATCTGAAGGCTCAACCATGGGAGGATCTGTGTCCAAGCTTACTTACGTGATCGTTGGCAGCACTCAGTTCCGTTGGGCTGTTGGAATGCAGGCTTCGGTTATTTGGTGGCTGCGGATGGGAGGTCACCCTTAGTTCCTTGCCATGTGGGCCTCTCCAACATAGCAACTTGCTTCATTAAAGCCAAAAGAGAGAATTTTCTAGCAAGGCAGAAGTCACATTTCCTGTAACCTAGTTACAGAAGTGATGGCCGTTCAATACTGCTGTCTTCTTTGGTTAGAGGTTAAGTTATGCAAGGGGAGTAGCTTACACAATGCCAGGAGATAGGACTCACCTGGGGCCAGCAAAGACTGACCCTCGGCCTAGACACATCAGAACACAACTGTGTTCTATTTCAAATCCTCTCAACTCCCACGTTACTCGAGCTACCAGTGCAACAAATCCCCAAGTCTTGATTAGCTTTACACAGGTGCAACCTGACAGTGCTTTGCTTCGAGCCTGTGCTGATGTCTGATACAGATCATAGTATTCTGAGGGGTAATATAGATGGACAGAAGTACAGTGTTTCTTGAATTTTATTTAAAAGAAGAAAAAAAAAAAAAACTTAAGAGCTACAGAGCAGAAAGCTGAAGTTGGATGCTACAATGGAAAAATCATGGCCCTCCACCTGGATTCCCAGGTAAGTTTGTTCATAGACTCAGAGCCCATTGATTGAAGGGGAGACTGGGTCTCCTCGAAGAAGAGCCCTGCAAGTCCATTACAAGTATAAACGATAAACGTTCCCTCAATCTCTCCCCAAAGTGACCTATGGACACTTACCAGAATAACTGTGTACTGGAGAAAGGCACATACAGAGTTGTTTCGACCTTACACTGCTACCAAGAAATCATAAATGCCATTTGCTACTATTTTTCTGGTTAGAGGAGAAAGTACAGAGGACAGGTAATAAAGGAAATTCTCACCCTGCTCCATGTCATAGTGAAACCACTAGTTACTTCTCCAGTTATTGAGTTTATAATTGGGATAGGTAAACTTAGAAAATGGAAACCCTTCACATTAGTTCCCTGAATTTTGAAGCTAGAGCCTTTATAGTAAGAACTGTCATGTAGAAGGCCAGTGTGATTTTTATAGTTCTAACAGCTTTGGGCGATAGGTATATGCAAAGCAAAATTACACCCATATTCTTCTTGGGCATCATTTGAGGGGGGGTTTAAAAGTCCTGAAGGCAGAATGTGCCCTATGGGTGTGATGTGAGACTCACTGGGCACCCTAAGTATGCCCTCCACCCCCACCAGTCTACTTTTGTAAAAGGTAATTACCCCTGAGGGGAGTAACACACTAACAGGAAGTCGGCTATACCTTCTATATCACCCACCAGAGGATCTTCCTAGCCCCAACTAGACACTCACACGATAATCATAGGCCACAACTGATCTACTCAGAACAATGTAGGGCAGGACCACAGGTCACCAGCAGGGCAGCACCAGGGGTCTGAGTCACGGAAAGTCTGTATATCAACCTGCACAGCCATTCAGCACTAGCTTCTGCTCAGATAACAAGGGATTAGAGCCACACTGGGTAGGTGTGAGAGCTAACCTGGCTTAATATCCTCACTCCCCAAAGGAACCGGTATCTCCTATAACAACTTCCTAGACAGGATTTCATGTCCCCCAGGGGACACCCCGTTATAAAAGTCACCACACCCAGGGCGGCCTAAAGAATGGTGTCCTTAACAGGAATGTATGGTCCTTGATAGCTCCTCCCAGCCCAAATACAACTGACCAGAAAGGGGTTATTTTATTGCCAGCAATGTTGCTTGGAAATAGTTTACATTTTACCCTTAAGAGGTTGCCAGAATAACAGAGCTGTACAGTTACCCAAAGGTCAAGTCCTCATGCAGAAGAGAAAGGCTTATTTACCCTCAGCCACCCTGGGTAAAGACCAGAGCCTACAGATTGTGCTCTTCTCTAGGAAGGAGCTACTAGAGCTGCAGGAGTGTTCCAGCATCTTTGGGGAGCTGCATGGAAAGACATGGGTGGAAGGAGGGGAATTCCTGAACCAGCTTTATCTCCTCGCTTTGTTTTTCTGAAACAAGCCCTACTTGAAGTATGAGGCTGACATGTTTGTTTGTTTGTTTCAAATCAGGGGGGCTATGGTGGCAACAACCCAGACAAATCTTAGGGCTTCATCTGACAACACAGACTGAGGTGCTTGGGACTATTAGGGCAAAATGTTAACTTAATAGACGTCCTACAAACAGAAATTCGGGAGATGGACGATGGTGAGAGTTGCACAACAACGTGAATGTACTTAGTGCCACCGAACTGTACAGTTAAACATGGTTAAATTTTTTAAAAAATAAAAATAAAAAAAAGCAGAACGTAAATGCCGCCCACTCTCCTCCACTGCACCCTTCAGATCAGGCAGGACAGTCTTACCCAGGGTCCAGAAAGTTCCCTATTAGCTACCTATTAGGCTCGCCCTGGGGGGTTACTCTGGAGAAGCTCTCCTGAGCCCCTGAAAGCTATACTGCCTCCCAGGTAAGCCTGCAGGCCTTCAACACAGGTCCTGGGTTGGCAGGGACCCCTCACCTAAAAGCTTTCCTCTCTCAGGCCCCTGAGCCCTTAGGCCCCTTCAACTCTCTGCTCCCTTCCAGAGGGCACCCTCTTTTCCTCTCCTATGTTTTGTCATTTGGCTCCACTCCACGTCCCCTGGGATGGAGCTGAAGCGAGTTTAGGGTGCACATGGATGAAAGGAAGAATGAAGGTGGAGTGTTCATTTCCCCAGTGATCAAACTGTTTTCCTAGTGAGAGTGGATGCCTCAGTACCAATCTTCTCTTCTATTTTGCTGAAAGGATCTCTGACTCTTTCCTCCCCCTCTGAGTTATGTTAAGAACAGGTCGTCTTCTCTCCTCTTAGTTTGATGGGTGCCATCCCCCAGGAGATGAGACGCAAGGAACTCTTTCTGCATATAAATACTTCCAATTTTACAGAAGCCTGCCTTGTTTGTTCCAAGAAACTGAATGTCTGTGGAAAATGGTTTGCCCTGAAAGACCTCACCTCTTCCCAAGGATGTGCAGCAGGCGAACTCTTCAGGGCCTCCCCCGTCCTCCTTATGGCCAGACTCTCCCCTTGCAGCTTGTGGGCTGGCACCAGCCCAATGGAGAAAACTCGGTTCTTTTCTCCCTCAGCAAGTCCAATATGCTCCTTTAATGAGTCTAGTGGTGCTATGGTCCACTGTCCAGAGAGCCAGGAACAGGCCTGGTGGGGGCAGGGAGGGAGGGGTGGGTGAGGACTGATGAGCCGGCATCTGTGAATCAAGGTGAGCTATGCAATGATTCCTTAATGAATTTGTTTAAGGGGGGGGGGAGATGAAATATTGGTCAGTCTGAGAGGACAGAGGGGGAGAACTAGGGAAAGAGAGCAGATGTTGTAAAAGATACTCTTTCATGTTTCCTGTGCACCAGAAATCTGCAGATGTATGTTGGCAGGGCTACAGTCAGAGAACAGAGGGAGGCTGGAGTTTACACATCTGGAAATCATTTGGCAGGGGGCAGAGTTCAAACACTTTCTGCTTCAGCCGCTCGCAGACCTTCCTTGCTGCGCAGGCTGTGGCTGAGTGAGGGGCTGACATTCAAAGACTCCCTCCGGCCTCACTCCAGGGGAAGCCCTACCTAAGCCGGTGGGTTTGCCTCTGTATCGGTTCAGTCACGTAGAAAAGTTGAAAGGCTGACAAAGAGAGAGAACGGGATGGGGGAAGGACAGGAGCGAAGCAGAGAATTCACCACAACTGAGAGAAGGCTGGCTGGAAATCAAGAAACAAAATGTACTTGGACCAGATCCAGTGCATGAGTTAACTTGAGAGCAAAGAACACCATTCAGTGGAGGAAAAAAAAAAAAAAAAGGCCGCCTCTGCTGCACAGTAACACCCAGGGATCATGCTCACACCACAGTTCCTTTTCTCAGAAATCCCTGTACATTTTGCCTTCATTGATTTCAGGAATGCGGAGGACCCCCTTGATCCTGAGGGAATTACTCCCTTTGGAAGGATTTATGGGGTTCTGCAAAGAGAGAGAGCAAGGTCTCTGAGGGCCCGGTCATCACCCCACTGACCTGCAGCCTCTGCTGCCACTGTGAGACGGGGCCCCTCCCAGAAGGGGGCAAGGTCAGCTCGGGTGTTTAGCTTCCCTCTGAGGGGAAGCACATCTCGGGGGAACTTGTGTCCCAGCTCAAAGTTCCTGCCATGCTCAACCCTGTAGACATATTGGCTGCAGCTGCTGGCAGGCTAGGCTTCGGGCTCCATGTGGCCTGTGCAGGAGGTGAACTCACAGGGAGTGTCTTGAGTTAAAGGTACTGGGGCTCACCCAGGCCGGTTAATGTGGCCCAGGACCTCAGAAGGATCTGAGTTCACCTGGGGAGAGAACAGAGCACATGAAAAGATGAGTAACAAAATACAGCCAAATGGAATAAATGTCAAGTGTGAGCTAAAACATGCTCAGATGGATCTCCTCATAATCCCCATCAACCAAAACCTGTTTAACTTCCTGTCCCCTCTACGTTAATGGATATCTCTGCCATCCTGTGGTTGCCCAAGGAGAAACATTCATTTCTCCCCCGCAACTTATGTCCAATTTGGCCACAGGTCCCCTTGATCTTACGCCTTCACATCTACTGAATGTCTGTCACCCTCAGCATCTCTAGCCTGAATCGCTGCAGCAGCCTCTGAATCAGTCTCCTTGCTGCCAATCTTGTCCCTTGAGTCCATTCTCTGAGCTATCTTTCTGAAAAGTAAATCTGAGTGTGTCATGGCTCTAAATGGTTCAATGGTTCTCCACAGCTTTCAGGATAAGCTCAACCTCCTAACCATGACACACAAAATCGTCACGATCTGGCTTTTGTCCACTTTCCAAACCTCATCTTCAGTGGTGCGCTGGTAAATGTTTAACAACCGGGCCTCCAGACACACCGTGTGTCATCTTATACGACACACTCCCCCTGAACAATGAACTTCTTCCAGCTTCCTGGCCATGCCCGAATCTCTCCCTCACCTGGGCCTCTGCACATCTTTCTTTCTCTCTCTGCCCAGAAAGACCTTCTTTCTGCCTCCCCCACAACTAAGTCATCCTTCCAGATCTAGCTCCACCAGAGAGTCAGCCCTTAGCAAGCTGAGTGGCTACCAAATGCTGCCTTGTAGTTGTGTGATGGCAGGGCTGCTGCTGTAGCCAGGCACCTTTGAGAACAGGCATCACTTTTATCTTTGTATCCACACTGCCTGCCGTACTTCCTAGCACATGTGTAGGTTTTCAGTAATCATTGAATTAAAGAACAAACAGTGCTGGTTTTTAATATACTACTTACATTCTACCCTCTTGTAAAAAGATTCAAGGTTGTGAATGAGTGCTATAAGCCTTTCCACAGACACAGAGCTCTGGGAAGTACTGAAGTCAGAGTAGCCAGAGAAGACTTCTTGGAGTAGATTTGCCGAAATTAGCAAATTAAAATACAGGATGCCCAGTAAAATGTGAATTTTAGATAAGCAATGATTTTTTTTTAATTTTAAGTATGTCCCATGCAATATTTGAGAAATACTTATAGTAAACAAGTATTTGTTTATCTGAAAAGCATATTGAACTGGGCATCCTGTATTTTATCTGGCAAGCCTATCTTTGAGGAGGCTGCATTTGAGCAAAAGCCTGATGGATGAGTCAGATTCAGAGAAGGCAGGAGAAGGGGGACTGGTTTTTCTCACTGGAGACTGGTGGGAGGGGCGATAAGCAAAGTGCACGGAGAATGGGGCCTGCAAGGAATTTTCAGATTGGTCTTGTTAGAGCCCAAGATTTGTGCTCACCAAAGATGAGAAGCCGAAAAGGAGGAGAACGTTGAAATTGAAATGGAAATGGAAGTGATCAGAGAGAAGAGTACTGCCATTATTCAGACATTTGTTCGGTTTACAAGTCCTGAACTGGCCCAGAGGCAACTGGAAGAGAGGACAAGAAGAAAGGGCAGATTTCTAAAGGTGTTGGAGGACGGGAAGGTGATCTAAGAAATCCACGAAGACTTAAGACTCAAGAGGAGAGGCCAGATTAGAAGGGGCAGGCAGAGGAGGATGAGTTTCATTTAGACCAAATGACATTGATATGAAAGTAGGACCCTCCAAGGAGAAATGTACAGCTAAGTAGGAGACGGGGTGCTAGGGCCTGGCCATGACAGTGATCAGTGACGGTGGAGTGTCACTACATACGTGACAGGAATGGTTTGCAAGGGCTCTCAGTCACTTACATGGTCTACATACATGACAGAGGAATGGGACTATCCTCACACATACCAGAGGCAGTGTGATGGATCACTAACATGCTCGTGTGTTCAATGACTCATCCTCATTCCAGGGATTCTCAAGAGTCCACCAGGCCACTGGGGAGATGTCTCACTCTTCTGTTCCTTGAAGGAACGATGGATGCAGTTCACTATAAGACATTCATAATATGGAAAAGGGCATTTTCCCAGTAAGTTACCTAAATGTATTGTAAAGGCCAAATTTAATATACTTCAAATACGTGCCTAATTGGAGCAAATTTGCTTATCTAGGTGAAATTGGCAGAGGTACAGTCTGTGGATAGGAAAATACTTTGAAAATTATACTGCACTATACAAATTTAAGAATATTTTTACAAACTGCATATCTAAGAGATAACTGAAAATAATCACCCAGATATCCAAAATTATGTTTGTGTATTGCCAGATGTCTGGCTATTTCAAGAAAATCGAATTCAGCCTTATGCCCCTTCACTCCCTATGCTCCTCTTGGCTTCCCTTTTTCATAGCACTTATCACTATCTATCATACCCTGTAAGGAATACCTTATTTTGTGTTTTCCCTGACTACCCACAAGACTATCAGCCTTGAGGGCAAGAATTTAGATCTGTTTTTTTCGTGGCTATACCTCGTGCTCCAAGCAAAGCTTATTTCTGATTGAATTAACTTTAGTTTTCAAAGGGATGTCTGAGCTTGCATAAATATATCTTGGTAGCTAGGAAATATCCTGAAAGACAAATATGAAGAAATCTCCAAATCACAATATCCATTGACCTATAACTGGGCATCAAACGGTCATGCAGGCCCATTAGGAGACATTGACCATGTAAACTTGATTGTCCTAAAAATAAGACATGTGTAGGCCAATGCCTGAGTTATTCCTGGTAGAGGACACTATAGGCATCTCAGGTGACCCATGAGAGTTAATTTCCCTCCCTGAGTATGGACCTTGCTAAGCTCAACTGTTTGATAGCTCTTATGTCCCTAGAGGTCTCAGATCCTCATCCCACCCCTGCTGAGGATTGACTCAACAGAGGCACCATGCAGACTGTGCTTTTCCCATCTTCCTAGGATATTGTGTTTGTCTCAAGCATGAGAGCCACATTTGAATTCCAATTCCAGAGCTCAGCATGTCTATTTGAGCCTATGGTTCTTTTTGCACAGTTCATTCCCCTGTTGTCTGTAGCAATCCTAATGGTCTTAGAGAGATAACTGGACACCGCCTTGCACATGGTGTTCAAATGCAAGAAACAGGATCCCTACTCAGCTTCCCAGCATGAACTGGCATCCCTGATGTAGACAAACACAAAAAGAACCACATTGCAGCTAAGGCTCAGATGAGCCTTGAAAGGCCTCCAGCTGCACCCTTAAACCCAGCCTGTGTGTGTTCTGGTTAAATAATGGAACAGACTGGCAAGTCTCAGAGAACCCAGGCTGAAGTCCAGAAGGCTGTCATATCTGTGTGTGCTTGGCCTCCCTGGGAGGCAGGAGGACAAGGGGGAGAAAGACTCAGTAGCAAGATGCTAAGGGAGATGGAACTGTCCCAGTTAAGAAAGACCCTACTAAATAGCTGAATCCTTCTTGGAGTCTGGTTTCAAGGAGATGGATAGAAATTAGCAGTGAGAGGTGGGCCACAGGCCCATAGAGGGCAAACTGGAGAAACTGAAAAAGTCACGGACGGTGGTGCCTGAATCCCAACAGGTCATTGTGAGGAAACCTCACGTACCTCTCACCACTCCCTCCATCTACTCCTCTGTCTCCTCTCATTGTGTCAATCACCTGGCCCCCCACAAAGAACCAGAGAGGAGGCTCCCCTGGCTGTCTCTTTCTACCTTGTGGGACTGTCTCCTGCAAGCCCTCCTCTTCCTCTGTAAAGCCACCAGCTCCACAGAGCCTATCAACCCTTTCTCTTTTCCACTCCTTTCCTCAGTCGATTCATCACAGTGTTCCTCTGGCCTCCTAATTACTGCCAGACATGAAGCTGATGGGTCGGCCTTTATAGACACTATTACTGCCAGATCCTCTTCCCTTCACTGTCTGCAAGCCTGTCTCTATTTAAGCCCTAATCCCTTTTGCCATTTTTGACCTAGTTCCCCTTATTTTATATTTTTCCATATTAAGTTAAATAAGCCACTTGTCAGCCTGCATATATCTTCCTGGATCCAGCTCTTCTTTTGTGACTTAAATGAATGCCTAACGGGAAAAAAATTGCACTGGTCAGTTCCAGGGATTTATTCACTTTCTTAACTTCCAGCTTAAAGGACTAGATGGAAAGTCCCTTTAAAAATGCTGGTTACCACCTAGAGGGGTGGAATAGGGAGGGTGGGAGGGAGGGAGACGCAAGAGGGAGGAGATATGGGGATATATGTATATGTGTGGCTGATTCACTTTGCTATAAAGCAGAAACTAACACACCATTGTAAGGCAATTATACTCCAATAAAGATGTTAAATTAATTAATTAATTAAAATGCTGGTGATATTCCTTAACTAGGCAAAGAGGGGCTGTAACTCATTACCATCCTACTTTCTGCAACCTTCAGATGGACGAATATGTTTAAATATATCAAAAATATATAACAAGTGTGGACAAAGCACTCAAAACTGGGAAATCTACCCATTCCTGGATGAAAAACTGACAGCAGTTGATGAATGTGTTTCACAGATAAGGAGAAAGAAGAAGAAACTGAGCCAGAGAAAAAAAGGAGAGTAAGGAATCAAGAGTCCAACAACAGACACTCAGCTGAGGCATAATTAATCCTCCCTCCTCATCTTAAGCCCCAGATAACTGTATGTGTAACCGAACAAAAGCCAAAGAGGCACCAGTTTAGAAAATATTATTTCTTGAAACATGCATGACATGACCAGGGGTCTGAACAAAGACACCGGTCGTGATAAAGAACCCAAAGACTGGCATCTCACCCTCTTCCTGACAAATTTCATAAGGAATTACATGCACTGTGTTTGTACCACAAACTCTTTGCACCAAACCAAACTTTTCAAGGCTCTCTTTATTGCTTGAATATGCCCTATCTTGCTTGTCCATCACTTATGGAAACATAAAGACTACTCAGTGGTGTTTTCATGTGCCATTCTTAGTCTGTTTTTCTCCTCCAAAATCAAGTAGTTTCACAGCTAACCAACTGAAACTGTAGAGCACATGGAATTCTCAGGGATTACACCCAGAAATAGTAATGTCCAGGTGGTTTTATAATCTTGGCAAGGTGTGGTGACTGCCTTGCCCTGGCTGGTGGCAACCTGCATTGCAAAATACAGAGATGATGACAGGGACAGGTGAAAAATAAGAAATAAACTTTATTGGTTTTGACCCTCCAAGAAGAGGAGCTGATGCTTATTTTTTCAATTCTCATTGAATTGTAGAATCAATCTTTTCTATTTTGAAAGAGCAGTTTTCATTACTGATAAAATATCAACAGTAAAAAATAAATAACATTAACTCTGACAAATCACGTGCTCAACAAGGTCCTCCCTGTCCATTCAGTTTAAAGTAGACTCCGTCACTCTCTTATCACAGCCTCCTATTTTTCTAAAAACATTATCATGAAATGTTAACTTATGTATAGTGTGTATCTTCTCCCCTCCATTTGTCTCCCCATATCCCCACCTTGAAGGCAAAGTTTCAGAAGAGTCATAATTTCTGCCTTGAACATTATTGAATCTCTATGGACTAGATGAGTACCTGAAACAGAGCAGGTGCTCAATAAAAATCTGTGAAATGAATGAATAAATGAACAAACTCAGGCTTTGTGAGTCATGGTGAACAGTTTGGTGCAAACAGCAGGCATTTTATAACCAGGCAGACCTATGTTTGATTCTCAGTCTCAGTCCTTATTTAATTTGAGCCCTTGGGAAAAATACTCAAAGTCTTAGAATATTGCTTTCTTTAGTCATAAAAATGGGGTGATTAGTTACTACTTCATAGGATTGGTTTGAGAATTAAATGAGAAAACATGCATAAAGCGCTAGCATAATTTCTGGTATACAAAACTCAAGATAATGTTATAGCTCTTTGCCTATTCCTGAGCTATTTTCACTCACCGACTAGTACCTTTACCTATGTTACAACTGGGGAGATATGGAATTTAGTGCTCTGAGAGCCTCAATGTTAAACAAAACTTTCAAATTCGGTAAAACAAACACACAAAAGAAAGAAAGAAAGAAAGAAAGTGCTACCATCTGGGATGGGTCTTTGTTTCAATTAGTTTTCTGAAATTCCGAAGGAATACAGAGTTCAGCAAATTATTCCCTGCCCTAAATTGGAACATGGAGTCAAAGACAAGGACCGTTGAACAATTCAACAGAAAACTTAATTTTGCTACAAATCAACATGATTTGGGTCTCTAATCTTAATGACACATTAGGGGAAAATACTCACTACTCAGATGTCACATAGCACATTGGAATTATAAAAGGAGGCATTAAACATAATCCCCGATGGAGGATCCAAAATTCAAATAAATCGATGATTACAGTTTCCTAGAGCAAGTTCACTGAGTTTCCAAGAGCCTCCCAACATCAAGGGAGTACATAAATTATACAAGGCTATAAAGTCTGACACAGTAAAACTGGTCCATTCTGAAAAAGGAAATGAATTCTTTAACCTTGACTATCAAAACACCACCACTGATTTTTCTATACTTTCGTTTGGAGTTTACAACTGAGAAGCCACTTCATTTTGTTTCTCTTTTATTTATATTTTGGAGGTTTAAGCACTTGGATACAAGTTTCCTAAATCTCAGGAAGGGTCACCAGAAAGGAAAACAATCCCAGTTTGTGGCACCCTCCGAATCGTGAGCAGCCCTACTTAGGATCAGGGTTCACTCTACTTGAAATACTACCTGGAAAGTAGTAGACACAAAATTACAGGTCATCTGCTATTACAGAGAGATCTGTATGAGACTGTTGTTTTGCAGTTTTTATTTTGTTTTCTTTTTTGTTTTTAAACAAACAGGCAGCATATGTTTTCCCAAGAGAAGAGCCAGCCAGCACCAGACAAGAGTACAAGCGAAGCTCAGGGACTCGGAACATGGACTTCGGAGCATACTACTGGGTTTGAATCCCTGTTCCACATCTTACTAGCTGTGAGACCTCAGGCAAGCTACTTTACCTTTCTGTGCTTCAGTGTTCTTGTCTGTAAAATGGAATGATAATGATAATAACAGTATCTACATTGTAGGGTTGCAATGAGGAACCAATGAGAATTTGTAAGGAACTCAATAAAGCTTCTTAAAGCCTTTATGTAAGTCAATCCTAACTCAAAGGAGATTTTCAGTGTTTTTGTTCTGTGAATGTGTGTCCTCAGTGGGAAGGGTAGGGATAACCACCCCACCCTTAGTGGGGTGATGAACAGGGACTCTCTTCACCTCTTCCCCCCTTGTCCCAGAAGGTGGAAGAGGTAAACATGAGGTGCCACACTTTTATTAAGTGAAAAACTGACAGAAGTGAAATGAATAAAAAAGCCAATCCCATTCACCTTAAAAATCAAAGGAGGATGCAGAAATTGAACCCTAGTTCTTGGGTTTCCAGGCCTCCCTGTCACTTTCTACAGGCATCATTATAAATCGTGATCTCTTCCCAGGGCACAGATCCTGAAGATAAGTATTGGCAAAGTAAGAATGTCAAAATCTCTACCTTCTGAGGGCCACCATGGAGTCAAAAGAAGTAAAATAAGACAACAACATTCTAATACTCCTGAGAATATAATGCTTCAGCATGAAAAGAACCCTTCAAATTCTTCAGAGTGTCAATCTGACTATGCCCTGTTCCTTATCGCTCGTTGCCTTGCTATGTCTTACCTTTGCCCACTAAGTACTGGGTAGTCTCTTTGAAATCTAAAAATAATTTTCAGTACACTCCATGAGAGCAGCCCATCTGCTAAGAGAAAATTTAAATGAAACTTCTGAATAGCTTTCTTTAGCATGAGATGGGGATGGTTTTAAAACTAAAGTTTCTGAGGGGAAAGAGGAAGTGTAATTTGTGAACCCAACCTGGGTGCCCACCAGAGAGGGCTGTTCATGGATTTTGGGCCAGTCCAGATGAGCTATGGATCTCCAGAACCCAGGGCACACTCTCCTAACCAGAGGATAATTCTAGAAAGTGAGAACAGAGACAACATCACCCTACTCATCACTACTGTAATAATGAAGAACCATAATGACAATGGCAGGAGAAAGCAGAGAAAATAAAATGTTACAAGACAGAGAGGCAGTTAGGAAAACTGCACACCGATCATTTTTCTTCAGGACACACCACGGAGAAAAATTAAGTCTTTAACCTCTGATGGCTTCCTGTGGTGAAGCCATAGAAATCTAATTGAGAGACTCAGGTCCACAGAAATCTGCTGTCTGCTCCGGCTGCAGAATCATATTATGATAAGCCTTTGACTTGATTACTGTAAGAAACAACGAATTGTTGCTAAGATATCATTACGTAGACTGCACACCCAAACGATGTTTTTCTAATCTTTGTTCACTGGTCTCTCCCCCCATTATCTCTAGCAAACAGATGAAGGAGAAACCTCAGGGGACACTGTATTCTGTTTGATTCTGGGGGGTTTCCAAATGCATTTTGTTATTTCCATTGTAGAAAAGACACAATTGAGTGGTGTATAAAAGATAGAAGGGCAATTACTTCTGGGATAGCATTGTAATATTACTGATATTACAATACACTTTCTATTTGTGGAGTTAGTAAAGATGTTGGAACCACAAAGCTTCTCACAATTATGTGCTTGCTGCTCATTATATCTGCCCATTGCACATTCTGAGACAGTAGAAGTATATATATCTTTCTGTTTGCCCACAAAATTTAACTCCAATAGTATCTGCGGAGAATAAACCCTAGCCAAGGGGTGGGGTCTCAGCACACTTTTATACTTTTTCTTTCTCTGACTACTAGCAGGTATAAACAACTTGACAAGGCCTGTGGGCTTTCAGAGGAACAAAAGGTGCCTGAAATTTTGTCTCAAGTCTCCCTCCCTGTTCTCCATTAGAGTAACTTCATTCACTGTTGCCGTAAACCTCCACCTCTTCTTCATCCAGAAATCCCCATATGAAAAATGAGCTGCTCTGGCCTTCCCCAACTCTCCCAGAACACAGAGCACAGCCCTCGCCCTCCTGACCAAAGAGAGCTTTTCTCAGAAGCATCACTTCCTATTACAGTGATCTCTCTACAAGTCTGCCTCCCCGACTTGGCATTTGAAACCCTAGAGCCAAGCTTAGTTCCCAGCTCTTGGGAAATGTTCTCTGAATAAATGAATGGATGAAAAAATGAATCAACTAAAGATTGCAACTAAACAGTTAGGAAGCCTAGGAACATAGGATGTTCACACCTCCTAGGAGTACAATTCTCTCATTAAGTATGAAGTTGAGGTTGCAACTGCAAATAGAGTACCCCCAAAGTAGCACGATAATTTTTGATCGACCAAAAGTATCCAGTATTGGTTGTATTAGCTTAATCTTCTATGACATGAAACCAATAAAGGGCAATACAGGTTAATTTACCATTAAGAGTAACAATATGAGTAGATGTTATTTTCAGTGATGTCCCTGTTCTGCAAATGGGCAGTGGGTTCGTAAGCATTCAGTATCCTATTAAAATTATTGAACCACACAGGTCTTGAACCCAAGATTGTGATCAATGATCAATTAAATTCTACACAGCTAGGGGTTTAAAAAAATTAAAAACAGCAAATCTTCCTGTACTGTATAATCCTCAATCTTTTATTATAATTATCTGTCTTTGTATAGCTCTTCAACTTAATTAGTACTCAGTGTTCTGTCTTACTTAATAATTTAGATTTTTTTGTCTAAAGCTTAAAAAAATCCTTTGTTAATACTGAAAATGGTAGATAGACAGGGCTCAATATCCATAAGTGAGCTGAACAGTGATATGAGCCTTTGATTTTAAGCAGATGTTCTGTTTAGGGGACATTATGGACTCATGACCTATTTGAATCTACACAATAAACTATGTTAATATAAAAAGAAAGAAAACAAAGACAATAGGTTCTGCTATATTCAGGCGCAAAGCTTAAAAGAAAGACTTGTGAAAAACCAATTCAGTCCTTATTTTCCCTCATTCATGAGCAGTGTCCTTTGCTGTCATAAAAACTAATCCTGGTTAAAGTTCAATTCAGAGGACAGAACTGAATTAATGAATGTTCCAACAACAATAAAAAGAATAATAACTGAGCGATGACTTTCCACTTGTATAAGGCTTTGCTGTTTCCATGACATTAGAACCCATATTTGTTACCAACGCTAGGATTCACCCAGCACACAGCCAGCGGAGCAGAGAGCCCAGTCTGAGCTGAATAAATAATCATTTGTGACGGTGACTGTGCTGACAAGACTATCCACAGCATTCTGCATCAATCGTTCAGGAGTTAGCATGAAATCTGCTCATAAACACTTCATTTTATGGCTTGCTTAGTACTTACCTAGAGAGAACAACACGATTAACAGGAACGAGATAGGAATTTGAGCAGATGGAGCATTTTACTATGTAAGGCTATGACGGTGCCTAAAATGAGTCAATTAGCTGCAGGTTGAGGGCTCACCTTGAACACAAGAGGATTTCCAATCATGAAGAAAATGCCATTTTGCTTTATGTTATTGGAAGGATCTCTGAGTTACCATTTAAACCTGAGCTATAAGAGACCATCACTCCTGAGGCCTTCATAACTATTGTTCTAAATGTGGATCTCATGGATGGCAACCTATCTGCAAGGACCTTAGAGGGAAGTGCAATGTCACAGAATACAGGTTAAGGAAAGGGTTTTGCTGAGGAAAGCGGAGGTCTGCACAGCTAGGCTCAGCAACAGTAGAGGAGGTGAGGTCGCCCACTCTATCCATAGAGAGGGGGACCAGGGCACCCTTCTGGACAAGCAGTGTGGCTTATGTCCCAGTAGAGGAACGCGAGCCCCTTTCTCTATGCCTTTGTTAAGGACACACAGGAGAAGGTGGCTTTGTTATAGGAAGGGCAGATAGACTCCTGCTGCTAAGTGGGCTGGCTTTAGATGCCAGCTGTTTATTAGAATTGTCCAGGAAAGCCAGGCACCCAACAACCAGAGATCTTGAGGCCCATGAGGGATTGCAGGCCATCCTGCTAGGGAGAAAAGCCACCCTTCACGTGAGAAGCTGAGCTCGGACACAACACCTCTCCCTGTCAGGGGGAAACCCCCAGGGCCAGCTGAATCACTGTCAAGGCAACACAGAGAGGGCACTTAAGGTCATCCGCAGATATCTATTCCTTACATCACAATATGACCCATGAAAGTTTGCAAAAGACTGTGAAATGAAATCATGCTAACCTAAATTCTTTGCTTCCCTGTGTCTTGATGTGGCTTTATTAGAATGATCCTGTTCTAACTAACGTTCAACAAAGTATTCTGTGAAAAGAGGGCATCCCTTGCCAGGTTTCTTTCTTTTCTTAGAACTAACTGTACATATTTCTCTATCAAGCAATTATAAATCCTTTGCCTCCTTTGATTTTGTAATTTATTACACTAGGACCAATGCTAGGAAAATAAAAAAAAAAAACCGTGATGTAGATCACATTTTCATCAGAGCTCCCCACCTGCACACTGCTGTCTCCCTCCCCAGGTACAAGGTCCTTGCATTGCCCACTTGGGCCTCAGCCTCAGGGCACTAACCTCCCAACCTGACCTGCTTTCACCAACAAGACTGCCTGCTTCGTGCCTGATTCCGTAACAATAAACAGTGATTTCATACACAGGTAAATTAACGCTATTAAATTGTTTCACTTTCTAGTGTGCAGTGAACTGAGTGGTGATGAATATTCTAAGCACTCAGGGAGGATATTTTTATGAGGGAGGGCTTCTTAGTTCCTTACTTTGTGTCTGTGGTCCTTTCGCACTTGGATTCAGCTTGGCTTGCTGCCACAGAGGAGGCTGGACTGTAACAGCTGATGAGCCCTCACATAACACACTTGAAGTCCTTTGGTTAAGTTCACATCAGCCTCTTGTCCTGATCTGGATCTTCCAGCTCCTCCAATTGACTTTTTACCATCATTCACTGAAGGTGTCATTGTTGCAGACCACTTCATTCCTTTTACGGAATGAGGCTGTGTATAAATCAATGTGCCCTTGGGCATTGCTCCCTAACAGTTAGTTTCTGGTGTATGTGAATCTCAAAAATGAAGCCACAGTCTCAAGTTCTTGTTGATTAGCTATTAAATACTTGGTTGACTATGAATAACGTCAAAACAGTGTACTGAACTTGGAACCCAAAAAATCTCAGTTTGATTCCTGACCCTGAATTTGCTTCTTTACCCTAAATTTCCCTTTCTCCTTTGTTGTTTCTCCATACTGAGGAGGGGTGGGGCATAATAAAAAAAAGAAAAGCAAAAGGCATACTCCACAGGAAATCACCAAAGACTACATTCTTGGCAACCCTTTACTGTCAGGGACAAACTTTTTTTTAAGAAAAAAGGAAATATCATATTGAAAATAATTTACTAACTGACTAACTAGCATGACAAGATATGATTCTTAAGTCTCATTAACAAACCAACTGCTAGCCAACACTCCAAACCTCCTTTATGAGACCTTTTAATATTCCTCAAGCTAAGTTTCCGAAGGTCTAAAACAGATTGCTTGACCTTGAGCCCATATAAACAAAGTTCTCCCAAGTATCCCCCAAGCCCTCCGGTGAGGGCCTGATGGCCGGATATGCGATGGCACAGGAAGTTCAGCATGTACTGTACAATGCATGCTGAGGAATGTCTCAGCCTTGGAGAATCAAGCAGGTACCTGTCTGTGTTTCTTGTGATCTCGGGACCTGGGAACCAGACCAAGTCACACCATGTTTCAACTGCAGCAAATCATTAGCAAAACAGGCAAATGGCAACAGTGCAATTGCAACAACAAGCAGGTGGCACTTTTACCAAAGATGTTATCCTGAAAACACAACTAATAGGCTAGAATGTAAACAGCACACCTTTCTCAGAAACAAAGAAGTCTTACAGCTGTCAGTGCATCCAAGTCTCCTGATTCACTTCTCTACAGTGGGCATTTGAGTTCCCTTCATAGTATATATGAGTGAACAACTGAGCAAAGAAACAATGAAATAAATGGCACTCCTGTCAATGTTTCAGAACCACCAGAGGACACGTCAAAAACTTCAACATAAACCCCAGGTCTTCTGCTTCTGTCAAAATGTTTCTTAGTTGCTCTTACTTCTATATTAATCAGCCTCCAGCTGGTTCAAGATTTGTCATCATAGAGTGAGATTCTTTCCTTTTTTTATGTAAAATTAGGAATTCAATTCCTTTGTGATGCATCTTTTTAAAATCTATAATGACTTTTTCTTCTCAAATATTATGTCACATTCAATTTTGATAGCCATAGGACAAAGTGGATATTTTCTCATTTTTTAAAAACATCAAAATATGTGAATATTTTAAGTATGACTGAGTGATGAATTGTCCTAAATAAATCTCTTAGATCCTTGATGTATTATGGGATTTGACATCAAAATCGAATATTCCACAAGTACAAAAGCACTATATGTGTCAGAAATAGCCCAGCTGCTCCAGAATAAGCTGGAGTGGATGACCAAAGCCCACCTGTCCCATTACACTCCCTCCACACACACCATCACCACCCTCACACACAATATTTCCCTACATACAACTTCCCAGATGGACACAGAGGCACCTCTGCAAAAGACAGGCTAAACACTACTACCCTAAATACAGTTCAATCATAAAGTCTAGTAAGAGATATATAGTTCTTTCAGATACTTCAAAACAATAAAAAGCATTTTTAAAATATTTCTATAGGCTTAAGATTCTAACAGCACGTTGAGTATCTACGATATATCACCATGTCCTTGGAGTTATATATTCTCATTAATATATTTTTCCCGAAGCAGGAACCAGTTGATTTCTATATGATGAAATGAACTTCCAGCTGGGTCAATGCCTCTGTAGTACGAATTATCTGGGAGATATCACAGCTAAAATTTTCATGATCAACTTGCACTGTTTTCCCCAGCTACGGCAAAATCCAGCAGTTTTTCCAGGCCTCCTGCTTTGTGGATGGTAGAAAATGTTATAGTTATGCTGAGATAGAAGTTGATGAAAATTTATATAAAAGAAGCAAAAAAAAATGTGTGTGCATGTGTGTGTGTATTACGATATATACATCCCTCATCTGGTTGTACAGGAAGCAGGCATTAGTACAGAGCAGGTCTCTTTCTTTCAAAGAGACCCATGTCATTTTCCCAGGTTTTATCCAAATACAAATTGCAAGACAACCTAGACCTTTTTCCCTTTCACATCCTTGCATTGTTCTTCCATGAATAATTTCTGGGCTTACCTCCTGAGTCTGCCACACAGTGGCTTTGTGACAGTTGACAGGTTATTTAACTTCTTAGAGCCTCTCCTTGAAAATGGAGATATTAACATCATCTGTCGGAGAGTTGCTATGGTGATAAAATAAAGGAGCATCAATGTAAACTTCTGGGCGCTTCGACTCACTTACATTAGATCATTTGCCACTCCTGCCTTTCTTCAAGAGTAAGATTATCTGCACCATTATATCAATACCCACCTTCAGGGTACAAACTTGCAAAATATCTGCTTTTCATCTCTCTGTCCATCAGTAAATGGATACCCTATGCACACACAGAATGCACAAACATGAAAATGTTCATTTTTAATGACAATGGTACCAGCATCAAGGGAGTCGCATAACAGACAACGTGTTTTAAAGTAAGGAATTATTTTCCGAGTATTAATTTACCAACTTTCCACATACCAAGTTTCCAAAACAGTCAAGAACATTGGAGACCCTGCAGGCTTCATGTTTCCCCTAATGGGGCACTAATTGTTTTTAAATAAATGCCCTTAGTGTGCAAGCTCTCTGTGTAGAATGAAAATGGATTAAGGAATGGTAAGCATAACCCATCATTCTGTGTCTACAATGTCACACTTCAGAAGATTCCCAGAAATATCTGGCTGGGATTAAATATACTTAATATCCAATAAAAATATTTAATATTTGAACTATAAGAGTATCAATTGTAAAATACCTCTGTCAAAAAGAAACACAATTCTATCTCTGTTTCCTATAACATTTACTCTTCCTAAAATGATTTTATCTTTAACATACACACACACACACACACACACACACACACACACACACCACTCCTTTGATACAAAGTATTTTCTATGTGAAAGGCTCTTTAATTCTGTGTTTTCCTTCTTTATTTGCAACCTTTTTAGGACTTTAAAATGAGGTGTTTTAACAGCGCCACCTTGTGGTGATGAGCCATTTCAAATTCATCCACCCACCATCACTTCTCTTCCCCCACCTTTTCTCGCTTCTGTTTTGTGAGCTGTTTTTTTCATTTGTACTCATTAATCATTCCTCAGCATTAGTGTTACTGAGGATGATAAAGATTTCATCAAAACAAAGTAGGTGATTAAAGAAACTAACAAAAAAGCAATGGTGTGAGCAGAACAGTAGAACCCATACACTTAAGAATATGCCTCTCTTCAGGGGAAAGAAGTGTAACTAAAAATCAACCAGAGATTTATTAAGAAGAATTTCCAAGTGGGTTTTAAAGGAAAAGCTAATCTGATTTAAAGCACTTGGGCTGGATTTTTCCTTTCATCTCCACCACATTTTCTGCCCTGTTGCCAGTCTGAGAGCCAGGCAGTTCAGAACAGTAAGAAAATGTTTCCCAGAAACAAACAATGGAATATATAAGCCATTTATATTCTTCTCACAGCAGCAGGAACCATAGCCAGGTGCTCAAGGAATTGGTTCTTTATGAAGAAATAATCAAATATTCCTTCCTTTCTACCTTCCTCCTCATTTCTGCTTCCTCTCACATTAACCACCAGCATCCCTTTCCCCAGGGGCCAGAGTGCTACTTGAGGAACTAATAATAATGTACATTTTTTCCTAAATCGCTTCAGCTCCAAGGATTTAGACATTCATTAGGAGCTTATGCCCAGGAGCAGGTCTGACCAGTTGATCATCAAAACAGGTAATGCATGTACTCTTTTGAGGATTAGATCATTAAATCCATTGGAAACATCATCCAGCCTTTAAAAGTCCTTGACTCTTTCAACTTTGAAAAAGACCATTACGTGGATTTGCGTGGTGAAAAATGAGAGGGAAGGAGTGCAGACTTGAGAATGGCGGCTGGAGAACATCTACTCATGAGCCTACGAGCAAGAGCACCCAGGCTACTAAAAGACCTTCCCTGTGCAGAGAGGCCCAAAGGGTAGGTGACCTCCTGATTTAAAGGTCAAACTCGGATACACACAGATATGTACACAAAGGCACACACATGAACACATATACACACGTGCACACGTTAATACACACGTACTGAAACAGTCATCCAGTTCATTGGCATAAGCATAGGGCTGAACCCAAGCTTTTTGCACTGACCTTCTATGCAAAGACATTTGTCTTAGAGGGCCTCAGACTTGGGACTCAAAAGCCAAGTTGTCAAGTTTTGTGGAAGATGAAATTGAGAGAAGACAATCTTTGCCTATAGAAGATTTTGATTAACAGGAACAAAAGCTTAGCATTGGCACATGATAAATGGGTGAGGGGTGAAACAGTGGGGGGAATAATATACCTGACTGTGAGGAGGGAAGGATGACCGGAGCAGCCAAAGGAAGCTCTGAGAGGGCCACGGAGATCACCAAGGCCCAATGTATCACCCTGTGAGTATAGAGTCCTGGAAGCCTGCCCAAACCAGACATGCATCCTCGCTGACCTTTCCAGGTCTGAATGACTCCCAACCAGACTGAAGACTGTGACCAAGGAGTGAATTCCTTTTCCTTCCTGATGACCCTGCATTACTTTCCAGTAATTCTCCTGTGGTACAATTGTTTCTGTATCTGCACAGGAAGGGAATTTGTGATTCCTTCTGGAAACTGGAGTGCTGTGGGTGCCAGGCTCACTCGCTTGGCTGCTGGCTCAGAGTCCGATTATACACAGACGTGGAAGGAAGCCCAATCATGTGTGGGTTGTGATGCAACAGCCTGGCTCACCAGCAGGCTGGGTGGTGGCTTTAACTCTCTAGGACTCAGTAGCCTTTTGCTGACCATCAAGCAGAAATTGCCATGACTCCAATGATGTAAAACAGGGGACAAATCAGGCCTACCACTGGTGTTTGTAAATAAAGCTTCACTGGAACCCAGCCACACTCATTTATGGAAGTATCCTCTATGGCTGCTTTCACATAAAAGTGGCAGAGTTCAGCAGCTGTGACAGCAGCCATTGGCCTGCAAAGCCTAAATTATTTACTATCTGGCCCTTTACAGAAAAAAATTGCCAACCTCTGATTTAAAAGAAGGATCATCAAGAGAAAGCAGTGTGGTATAACAGAAGGACCGTGAGAAGGGGGCTCCCAAGGCTTGGGTTCTAGCCCTGGTTCTGTTACTAAACATCTGGGTCTCCAGCTCTGAGTGACCGTGAATGTTTCTTCTAGCTGCAAAAGATTTAAAAAATTCTGTAATTTAAGTATTTGGTAATGCACAGGTTTCAAATGCCAATTTTACTGCCCAATACTTTCCATTTTCAAAAAATGTCATTTTTCTATTTGTAATCCAAGGATTATGATATTTAAAATCATTAGATTGGATTCCATACATTGTGTTTTAAAAAGAAACATACAAATATACATACATGCACAAATGCACACACACACACACACATAATCAGAGCAAGCCATCCAGCCCACTCACTGTTATACATATAGGGTTTCACACCCAAGACCCTTGCACTGACCCTCTATGGGAAAGACATGTGTCTTCTAGGGCCTCACCACTTGCTCAGTGAAAGCTGCTGTGTCTAGGGCCTCGTCATCTGTAAAGCTATGATCAAAACATCACTATTCAGTTTCACCTAAGACACAGCTGTAGAATTATGGAGAAGTGTTTTTACAAAACTGAGCAATTGTCTGAGTCTGTCTCCTGACTGAGGGAATAAAAATGCCTAATTCACAAAACATTTCATATTCTGTAGTACGTTTATATAGTGGATGTTATCCTATTTACTTGTATTCTGTACCATCTTTGTTTAGTGGTTACTTTTGAGACTTGCAAACAGTTTCCAAACATCTCTCAATCCGAGAAAAATATAGCATAGTGAAGCTGGTTTTAAATGAGGGCTTCTGTCTTAGTCTAGGCTCTCCCCAAAAGCAGAGCCTGAGACAAGACCATTTATTTTGGGAAGTGATGCTAAGGAACAGGAGTAGAGGACTGGGCAGATTTAAAGAGGGAAGGAGGGGAAGCTGATCCAAGGACACTTCATTGAACTAGTAACTAGGAGGGGCAGCTCCATACCCCTGAGATGCTTTGAATTGCCTTGCAGAATGAGGCCCTGATGTCTTCCTGAATAATATGGGGTGGGGGGAATATTTATCCCCCAACTCCCAGCATTGCCCCAAGGGGTTTTGGTTCACTCGCACTTCCAGTGTGGGCGTGGGGCAGAATGGCTAACCTGGTCTCTGCAAGCAATAGCCTCAGGGAAGCCCCAGGCCAGAAAGCAAGAGTTATGTGGTAGACTGAGGCAAGGACCTGATGGGTCACAACTCCACGGAGTTGTCATGGCAACGGCTGGAGTCAAAAGGCAGGCAAAGAGGATACAAGGAAGGGCACAAGGAGTGTCCCAGAGAGTGTGTAATGCTTAAGTTTTACTACCCCATTCTCCGAACACACCATCAATTAGGTTATTAGCATGATGACAGCACTCCTTCACCCAACATCAGATGAGCATCTGCCTCATGCTAGAACCATGGAAGAAAGAGATGAAGACTCTGTCCTTGTGTTCAAGGAGAACTCCACTTTTAAAAAGGACACAGTTCTGTAAATAAACCATGTTAATGCATTCCGATCAACACTATCAGTTAATATGTGAACACAGATAGATTATCCTACTCTGTTGGAAGGATAGCAACGAATGGAGGTCAATGTAAAGGAAGTCTTCAGAAAGAGGGTGATGCCTGAGAGGTTTCAAAGGCCAATAGCAGTTTTCCAGGAAGTAAAGCAGGATAGAAGAATAAATCACCTATGAAAGTCATGGAAGTTGGACAAGTCAGAATGTGTTCAGGAAAATACAAGGATTTCAGAAAGGTTAAAATAGAGACAATGTGTGGGGAAATGGTCAACCACAAAGAGGGAGCAGAGTCCAAACCATGAAACACTGGATCCTATCCTAAGTACCTTGAACTCCTTCTATTGACAATAAAGGAACATGGAAAGACTGTTTCAAAAAATAAAGGGCTTCCCTGGTGGCGCACTGGTTAAGAATCCGCCTGCCAATGCAGGGTACACAGGTTCGAGTCCTGGTGCGGGAAGATCCCAGATGTCGCGGAGCAACTAAGCCTGTGCCCCACAACTACTGAGCCTGCACTCTAGAGCCTGCAAGCCACAACTACTGAGCCTGCATGCCGCAAATACTGAGGTCCGCGCACCTAGAGCCCGTGCTCTGCAACAAGAGAAGCCACCACAATGAGAAGCCTGCACACTGCAATGAAGAGTAGCCCCCACTTGCAATGAGAAAGCCCGCGCACAGCAACAAAGACCAAATGTAGCCAAAACTAAATAAATAAATAAAATTTTTAAATAAATAAATAAAATAAAGAAGGGAGTTATTCAATTTACTTTGAAGAACAATAACTCCAATAACATCATGGAAGGGAATTTATATCATCTCAAAGGAATTTCAGAGGTAAATTAAAGTTTTCTATCTAATGATCCCAAGATTAAAATAATTCAAGTCTGTCAAACATTTCAATTCATAGAATACACAGTAACCTATTTTTCTGTAAATATACAGAACATTATAACTAAATTTAACACAAGACTAAATGAAAACCATTGCAAGGTTTCATGAGAGACTTTTGTGAGAGCGCAGGTCTGTTATTTATTATTTAGTGTTCACAGCACTTTACAATGTAGGCTTAGAAATAACTGAAACCACTGGTCACTTACCTAGCCCTTTACCTCTGTGAAGCAATGTGATAATTCAGGAAGACTACTGCCAGGACTCATGCCAGAAGTGTAGATTTTTCTCACCACATTGAGAAGAAAATCAGTCATTTAGGTTTTTTATTGAGATAATGAACAATGGGCATCCAATAAACAAAGTTGCTGTTCTCAACTTAAATTTGCCAAAACAGTAATTCTAAGGCTCCTTACATGAATTTGTGTGCCAAATACAAGAGGTAGGGTCACGTGAATGGAGGAAGAAGGCAAAGATGTGACACTAAACATGAAAGGACAGACACAGTGACAAAAGAAAGACTTAAAGGAGCAACAAACTTGCTGTGCCTGTTTCCACATTATCTAGAATGAGAGAGTACCCAATTTCTCCCTTTGCTAGACCATCCACAATAATTGATGTTGATTCTGGGTGGCTAGACATATGACCCATTTCTAGAGAGGCAATCCAGAGCCCCTCAGCTTGTGTTCAGGCCCCTGCTGGTCACGGAGCCAAGGCTGCCATCTATTTTGGAGTCATTGTCCACTTTGGCAGTCTGGTGAGACCTGGAGACCCTTTTCCTATTTCTATTTTCTAAATAATAATGAATTTAAATGTATAAAATAAAATTATATTGAAATATAATTACCAAACTATTACAGAACAAATTTTGTGATATACTAATGCAGGTGCTCCTCCTTTATCAGTACACTACACATCAAGAGCTCATGGTGACTCTGATAACTAGCATAATTTCAATGACATGATGAGCATGAATGATATTTTGAAATATCTGCAACACTGTGAGATGATATGAAAATATCAGTAATTTCTATAGGTGACAAATGCATGTGCTGCTAATACTGCTATGGTTTATTGCCTGCCAATAATTGAAACATATGTTAAAGTTCAATTAGAGGTCAGTGAAACTAAAGATTTAATTCACAAATCCCTGGTTAAGCCTGCTAGCCACACTTCTGAAGGTGTGGCCTCCATGTTTCAATCCATTTCCTAGGAAAAAGCAACTCCAATTTCAAGGAATTCCTCAGATCTCCATAAAATGGAAGTGGTAATTTTCAAATCAATTGATTAAAAACATAAATAATAACTAAAAGCTACCATGAATTTAGAGTTACTTAGAAATATCTGAATTTCATAAATCACAATCCCATCCACATGGATTAGACCTAGAACAGTGCCCATATAGCCATACATGTAAGACGTTGTATTTATGCAGGCCACAAACAATACACTAAGCATATAAGAATCTGAAAAGCTGTTTTTAACAAAAATGGTATCTGTTTAAAAACGGAATATAGGAAGGGGACTTGCATGATGGCGGAGGAGTAAGACGTGGAGATCACCTTACTCCCCACAAATATGTCAGAAATACATCTACATGTGGAACAACTCCTACAGAACACCTACTGAATGCTGGCAAAAGACCTCCTCACACTTCCCAAAAGGCAAGAAATTCCCTACATACCAGGGTAGGGCAAAAGAAAAAAGAAAAAACAGAGACAAAAGAATAGGGACGGGACCTGCACCAGTGGGAGGGAGCCGTGAAGGAGGAAAGGTTTCCACACACTAGAAGCCCCCTCGCGGGCAGAGACTGCGGGTGGCGGAAGGGGGAAGCTTCAGAGCCAAGGAGGAAAGCACAGCCACAGGGGTGCGGAGGGCAAAGTGGAGAGATTCCCGCAGAGGACCAGTGCCGACCATCACTCACCAGCCTGAGAGGCTTGTCTGCTCACCCACCAGGACGGGCGGGGAGTGGGAGCTGAGGCTCGGGCTTCAGTCAGATAGCAGGGAGAGGACTGGGGTTGGTGGCGTGAACACAGCCTGAAGGGGTTAGTGCGCCACAGCTAGCCGGGAGGGAGTCCAGGAAAAGTCTGGAACTGCTTAAGAGTCAAGAGACCATTTTTTCGGGGTGTGCAAGGAGAGGGGATTCATAGCACTGCCTAAACGAGCTCCAGAGATGGGCATGAGCCATGGTTATCAGCGCAGACACCAGAGATGGGCATGAAATGCTAAGGCTGCTGCTACAGCCACCAACAATCTTGTGTGCAAGCACAGATCACTATCCACACACTTCGCCTCCCAGAAGCCTGTGCAGCCCACCACTGCCAGGGTCCCGTGACCCAGGGACAACTTCCCCAGGAGAACACACGGTGCACCTCAGGCTGTTTAAAAGTCACGTGAACCTCTGCCGCCTCAGGCTCGCCCTGCATTCTGTACCCTCCCTCCCCCTGGCCTGAGTGAGCCAGAGCCCCCGAATCAGCAGTTCCTTTAACGCCCTACTGTCTGGGCAAAGAACAGATGCCAGAGGGTGACTGACATGCAGAGGCGGGTCCAAACCCAAAGCTGAACCACAGGAGCTGTGTGAACAAAGAAGAGAAAGGGAAATTTCTCCCAGCAGAGTCAGGAGCAGAAGATTAAATCTCCACAAACAACATGATGGACCCTGAATCTGTGGAATACCTGATAGACAGTGAATCATCACAAAACTGAGGTGGTGGACTTTGGGAGCAACTGTAGAGCTGGGGTTTGCTTTCTGCATCTAATTTGTTTCCAGTTTTATGTTCATCTTAGATTAGTATTTAGAGCTTATTACCATTCGTAGATTTGTTTATTGATTTGGTTGCTCTCTTCCTTTATATATATATATATATATATATATATATATATATATATATATATATATATATATATATATATTTATTTTTCCTTTTTCGTTTTTGTGAGTGTGTATGTGTATGCTTCTTTGTGTGAATTTGTCTTTAAAGGTTTGCTTTTACCATTTGTCCATGGGTACTGTCTGTCCATTTTTTTTTAGTATACTTTTTAGTACTTCTTATGATAGGTGGATATGTTTATTGGTTTGGTTGTTCTTTTTTTTAATTACTTTTTTTTTAATTTTAATAATTTTTTTATTTTAATAACTTTATTATTTTTTCTTTCTTTCATTTATTTTCTTTTCTCCCTTTTCTTCTGAACCATGTGGCTGACAGGGTCTTGGTGCTCCAGCCATGTATCAGGCCTGAGCCTCTGAGGTGGGAGAGCCAAGTTCAGGACATTAGTCCACCAGAGACCTCTAAGCTCCTTCTAATACCAATCAGGGAGAGCTCTCCCAGAGACCTCCACCTCAACGTTAAGACCCAGCTCCACTCAATGCCCAGCAAGCTACAGTGCTGGACACCCTATGCCAAAAACTAGCAAGACAGCAACACAACCCCACCCATTAGCAGAGAGGCTGCCTAAAATCATAATAAGGCTACAGACACCCCAAAAGACACCACCGACATGGTCCTGCCCACCAGAAAGACAAGATCCAGCCTCATTCACCAAAACACAGGCACCAGTCCCCTCCACCAGGAAGCCTACACAACCCACTGATCCAACCTTACCCACGGGGGAAAGACACCTAATACAATGGGAACTACAAATCTGCAGCCTGTGAAAAGGACACCCCAACAAAGTAAGTTAAGCAAAATGAGAAGACAGAGAAATACACAGCAGATGAAGAAGCAAGGTAAAAACACACCACACCAAGCAAATGAAGAGGAAATAGGCAGTCTACCTGAAAAAGAATTCAGAGTAATGATAGCAAAGATGATCCGAAATCTTGGAAATAGAATGGAGAAAATACAAGAAATGTTTAACAAGGATGAGAAGAACTAAAGAGCAAACAAACAATGATCAGTGATGAACAACACAATATATGAAATTTAAAATTCTCTAGAAGGAATCAATAACAGAATAACTGAGGCAGAAGAATGGATAAGTGACCTGGAAGATAAAATAGTGGAAATAACTGCCATAGAGCAGAATAAAGAAAAACGAATGAAAAGAATTGATGACAGTCGCAGAGACCTCTGGGACAACACTAAACACACGAACATTCGAACTACAGAGGTCCCAGAAGAAGAAGAGAAAAAGAAAAGGACTGAGAAAATATTTGAAGAGATTATAGTTGAAAACTTCCCTAATATGAAAAAGGAAATAGTCAATCAAGTCCAGGAACCACAGAGAGTCTCATACAGGATAAATCTAAAGAGAAACACACCAAGACACAGATTAATCAAACTAACAAAAATTAAATACAAAGAAAAATAATAAAAGCATCAAGGGAAAAGCAACAAATAACATGCAAGGGAACCCCCATAAGGCTAGCAGCTGATCTTTAGCAGAAACTCTGCAAGCCAGAAGGGAGTGGCAGGACATTTTTAAAGTGATGAAAGGGAAAAACCTACAACCAAGATTACTCTACCCAGCAAGAATCTCATTCAGACTCAACTGAGAAATTAAAGCTGTTACAGACAAGCAAAAGCTAAGAGAATTCAGCACCACCAAAGCAGCTTTACAACAAATGCTAAAGGAACTTCTCTAGGCAGGAAACACAAGACAAGGAAAAGACCTACAAAAACAAACCCCAAACGAGAAAATGATAATAGGAACATACATATCGATAATCACCTTAAATATAAATGAATTAAATGCTCCAACCAAAAGACAAGGACTGGCTGAATGGATACCAAAAAAAGACCCGTATGTATGCTGACTACAAGAGACCCACCTCAGACCTAGGGACACATACAGACTGAAAGTGAGGGGATGGAAAAAGATATTACATGCAAATGGAAATTAAAAGAAACCTGGAGTAGCCAATTCTCATATCAGACAAAATAGACTTTAAAATAAAGACTATTACAAGAGACAAAGAAGGACACTATATAATGATCAAGGGATCAATCCGAGAACAAGACATAACAATTGCAAATATTTATGCACCCAACATAGGAGCACTTCAATAAATGGCAAAGGTTAACAGCCATAAAATGGGAAACTGACAGTAACACAATAGTAGAAGGGGAATTTAACACCCCACTTTCACCAATGGACAGATCATCCAAATGAAAATAAATAAGGAGACACAGGCTTTAAATGACACATTAAATAAGATGGACTTATTGATATTTACAGGACATTCCATCCAAAAACAACAGAATACACTTTCTTCTCAAGTGTTCATGGAACATTCTCCAGGACAGACCATATCTTGGGTCACAAATCAATCCTTGGTAAATTTAAGAAAATTGAAATAATCAAGTATCATTTCCAACCACAATGCTATAAGACTAGACATCAATTACAGGAAAAAAAACTGTACAAACACATGGAGGCTACACAAAACATTATTAAATAACCACAATATCACTGAAGAAATCAAAGACGACATCAAAAAATAACTAGAAACAAATGACAATGAAAACACGACAACTCAAAACCTCTGGGATGCAGCAAAACCAGTTCTAAGAGGGAAGTTTATAGTAATAAAATCCTACCTCAAGAAACAAGAAAAATCTCAAATAAACCACCTAAACTTACATCTAAAGCAATCAGAGAAAGAAGAACAAAAAAACCCCAAAGTTAGCAGAAGGAAAGAAATCATAAAGATCAGATCAGAAATAAATGAAAAAGAAAGGAAGGAAACAATCGCAAAGATCAATAAAACTAAAAGCTGGTTCTCTGAGATGATAAACAAACTTGATAAACCATTAGCCAGACTCATCAAGAAAAAAAAGGGAGAAGGCTCAAAACAACAAAATTAGAAAGGAAAAAGGAGAAGTGACAACTGACACTGCAGAAATACAAAGGATCATGCGAGATTACTACAAGTAACTGTATGCCAATAAAATGGACAACCTGGAAGAAATGGACAAATTCTTAGAAAAGCACAACCTTCCAAGACTGAACCAGGAAGAAATAAAAAATATAAACAGACCAATCACAAGCACTAAAATTGAGACTGTGATTAAAAATCTTCCAACAAACAAAAGCCCAGGGCCAGATGTCTTCACAGTCAAATTCGATCAAGCATTTGAGAAGAGCTAACACCTACCCTTCTCAAACTCTACCAAAATATAGCAGAGGGAGGAATACTCCCAACCCATTCTACCAGGTCACCATCACTCTCATATTGAAACCAGACAAAGATGTCACAAAGAAAGAAAACTACAGGCCAATATCACTGATGAACACAGATGCAAAAATCGTCAACAAAATACTACCAAAGAGAATCCAACAGCACATTAAAAGGATCATATACCATGATCAAGTGGGGTTTATCCCAGAAATGCAAAGATTCTTCAATATATGCAAATCAATCAATGTGATACACCATATTAAATTGAAGAATAAAAAGCATATGATCATCTCAATAGATGCAGAAAAAGCTTTTGACAAAATTCAACACACATTAATGATAAAAACTCTCCAGAAAGTGGGCATAGAGGGATCTTATTTCAACATAATAAAGGCCATATATGACAAACCCACAGGCAACATCGTTCTCAATGGTGAAAAACTGAAACCATTTCCACTAAGATCAGAAACAAGACAAGGTTGCCCACTCTCACTACTATTATTCAACATAGTTTTGGAAGTTCTAGCCATAGCAATCAGAAAAGAAAAACAGATAAAAGGAATACAAATTGGAAAAGAAGTAAAACTGTCACTGTTTGTAGATGACATGATACTATATATAGAGAATCCTAAAGATGCTACCAGAATACTACTAGAGCTAACCAAGGAATCTGGTAAAGTAGCAGGATAAAAAATTAATGCACAGAAGACTCTTGCAATCCTATACACTAATGATGAAAACCTAAAAGATAAATTAAGGAAACAATCCCATTTACCATTGCAACAAAAAGAATAAAATACCTAGGAATAAACCTACATAGGGAGACGAAACACCTGTATGTAGAAAACTATGACACTGATGAAGGAAATTAAAGATGACACAAACAGATGGAGAGATATACCATGTTCTTGGATTGGAAGAATCAACATTGTGAAAATGACTCTACTCCCCACAGCAATCTACAGATTCAGTGCAATCCCTATCAAACTACCAATGGCATTTTTCACAGAACTAGAATAAAAAATTTCAAAATTTGTATGGAAACACAAAAGACCCCAAAGAGCCAAAATGGTCTTGAGAAAGAATGGAGCTGGAGGAATCAGGCTCCAGGACTTCAGACTGTACTACAAAGCTACAATAATCAAGACACTATTGTACCAGCACAAAAACAGAAATATATATCAATGGAACAAAATAGAAAGCCCAGAGATAAATCCAGGCACATATGGTCACCTTATCTTTGATAAAGGAGGGAAGAATATACAATGGAGAAAAGACAGCCTCTTTAATAAGTGGTGCAGGGAAAACTGGACAGCTACATGTAAAAGAATGAAATTAAAACACTCCCTAACACCATACACAAAAATGAACTCAAAATGGATTAAAGACCTAAATGTAAGGGCAGACACTATAAAAGTCTTAGAGGAAAACATAGGCAGAACACTCTATGACATATATCACAGCAAGATCCTTTTTGACCCACATCCTAGAGAAATGGAAATAAAAACAAAAATAAACAAATGGGACCTAATGAAACATAAAAGCTTTGGCACAGCAAAGGAAACCGTAAACCAAACAAAAAGATAACCCTCAGAATGGAAAAAAATATTTGCAAATGAAGCAATGGACAAAGGATTAATCTCCAAAATATACAAGTAGCTCATGCAGCTAAATATCAAAAACCAAATAACCCAATCCAAAAAATGGGCAAAAGACCAAAATAGACATTTCTCCAAAGAAGATATACAGACTGCCAACAAACACATGAAAGGCTGCTCACCATCACAAATCATTAGAGAAATGCAAATCAAAACTACAATGAGGTATCACCTCACACCAGTCAGAATGGCCATCATCAAAAAATCTACAAACTATAAACGTTGGAGAGTGTATGGAGAAAAGGGAACATTCTTTCACTGTTAATGGAAATGTAAATTGATACAGCCACTATAGAGGACAGTATGGAGGTTCCTTAAAAAAACAAAACAAGAACTACCATATGACCCAGCAATCCCACTCCTGGGCATATACCCTGAGAAACAATTCAAAAACAGTCATGAACCATAATGTTCAATGCAACACTATTTCCAATAGCCAATAAGCAACATAAATGTCCATCGACAGATAAATGGATAAAGAAGATGTGGCATATATATACAATGGAATATTACTCAGCCATAAAAAGAAAAAAACTGAGTTATTTGTAGTGAGGTGGATGGATCTAGAGACTGTCATACAGAGTGAAGTAAGTCAGAAAGAGAAAAACAAATACTGTATGCTAACACATATATATGGAATCAAAAAAAAAAAAAAAAAGGTTCTGAAGAACCTAGAGGCAGGACAGGAATAAAGATGCAGACATAGAAAATGGACTTGAGGACATGGGGAGGGGGAAGGAGGGAAAGCTGGGACAAAGTGAGAGAGTGGCATGGACATGTATACACTTCTAAATGTAAAATAGATAGCTAGTGGGAAGCAGCCACATAGCACAGGGAGATCAGCTCAGTGCTCTGTGACCACCTACAGGGGTGGGATAGGGAGGGTGGGAGGGAGACGCAACAGGGAGGGGATATGGGGATACATGTATATGTATAGCTGACTCACTTTGTTACACAGCAGAAACACACCACTGTAAAGCAATTTTACTCCAATAAAGATGTTAAAAAAAATAAAAATGAAATATAATCCCAAGTGCGACCTTGGTTTCTTTGTGTGACCTTGACCTTGAACAAATGAACTCAATTTTCTCATCTGTAAAATGCATATTAAAATTATGTTGATTTCAGGACTTCCCTGGTGGTCCAGTGGCTAAGACTCTGCACTCCCAATACAGGGGGCCTGGTTTCAATCCCTGGTCATGGATATAGATCCTACATGCCACAACTAAAGATCCCACATGCTGCAACTAAAGATCCCGTGTGCCACAACTAAGACCTGGAGCAGCCAAATAAATATATATTTTTTAATTATATTGCTCCTAAAGTTCCTGTGAAAACTGAAATGAGCTAGTGTTTTTCTTTTCATTTTTAAATTTTACTTTATTTTTTTACACAGCAGATTCTTATTAATTATCCATCTCATACATATTACTGTATATATGTCAATCCCAATCTCCCAATTCATCACACCACCACCACCACCCCCGCCACTTTTGTCCATACGTTTGTTCTCTACATCTGTGTCTCTATTTCTCCCTTGCAAACTGGGTCATCTGTACTATTGTTCTAGGTTCCACATATATGCATTAATATATGATATTTGTTTTTATCTTTCTGACTTACTTCACTCTGTATGACAGTCTTTAGATCCATCCATGTCTCTACAAATGACCTAATTTCATTCCTTTTTATGGCTGAGTAATATTCCATTGTATATATGTACCATATCTTCTTTATCCATTCGTCTGTCGATGGGCATTTAGGTTGATTCCATGACCTGGCTATTGTAAATAGTGCTGCAGTGAACACTGGGGTGCATGTGTCTTTTGGAATTATGGTTTTCTCTGGGTATATGCCAGTAGTGGGATAGTGGGGTCATATGGTAATTCTATTTTTAGTTTTTCAAGGAACCTCCATACTGTTGTATCAATAGTGGCTGTATCAATTTACATTCCCACCAACAGTGTAAGAGAGTTCCCTTTTCTCCACACCCTCTCCAGCATTTGTTGTTTGTAGATCTTCTGATGATGCCCATTCTAACTGGTGTGAGGTGATACTTCATTGTAGTTTTGATATGCATTTCTCTAATAGTTAGTGATGCTGAGCAGCTTTTCATGTGCTTCTTGGCCTTCCGTATGTCTTCTTTGGAGAAATGTCTATTTAGGTCTTCTGCCCATTTTTTGATTGGGTTGTTTGCTCTTTTAATATTGAACTGCATGAGCTGTTTACATATTTTGGAGATTAATCCTTTGTCCACTGATACGTTTGCAAATATCTTCTCCCATTCTGAGGGTTATCTTTTCATCTTGTTTATGGTTTCCTTTGCTGTGCAAAAGCTTTTAAGTTTCATTAGGTCCAATTTGTTTAGTTTTGGTTTTATTTCCATTACTCTAGGAGGTGGATCAAAAAAGATCTTGCTGTGATTTATGTCAAATAGTGTTCTTTCTATGTTTTCCTGTAAGGGTTTTATAGTGTCCAGTCTTACATTTCCGTCACTAATCCATTATGAGTTTATTTTTGTGTATGGTGTTAGGGAGTGTTCTAATTTCATTCTTTTACATGTAGCTGTCCAGTTTTCCCAGCACCACATAATGAAGAGACTGTCTTTTCTCCATTGTATATCCCTGCCTCCACTGTCATAGATTAGTTGACCATATATGCATGGGTTCATCTCTGGGCTTTCAATCCTGTTCCATTGATTTATATTTCCGTTTTTGTGCCAGTACCACATTATCTTGATTACTGTAGCTTTGTAATATAGTCTGAAGTCAGGGAGTCTGATTCGTCCAGCTCCGTTTTTTTCCCTCAAAACCACTTTGGCTATTTGGGGTCTTTTGTGTCTCCAAACAAATTTTAAGATTTTTTTGTTCTAGTTCTGTAAAAAATGCCATTGGTAATTTTATAGGGATTGAATTGAATCTGTAGATTGCTTTGGGTATTATAGTCATCTTCACAATGTGGATTCTTCCAATTCAAGAACATGGTATATATCTCTCCATCTGTTTGTATCATCTTTAATTTCTTTCATCAGTGTCATATAGTTTTCTGCATACAGGTCTTTTGTCTCCCTAGGTATGTTTATTCCTAGGTATTTTATTCTTTTTGTTGCAATGGTAAATGGGAGTGTGTCCTTCATTTCTTTCAGATTTTTCATTATTAGCATATAGTAATGTGAGAGATTTCTGTGCATTAATTTTGTATCCTGCTACTTAACCAAATTCATTGATTAGCTCTAGTAGCTTTCTGGTGGCACCTTTAGGATTCTCTATGTATATAGTATCATGTCATCTGCAAACAGTGACAATTTTACTTCTTCTCTAATTGATATTCCTTTTATTTCTTTTTCTTCTCTGATTGCTGTGGCTAGGACTTCCAAAACTATGTTGAATCATAGTGGCGAGAGTGGACATCCTTGTGTTGTTTCTGATCTTAAAGGAAATGCTTTCAGTTTTTCACCATTGAGGATAATGTTTGCTGTGGGTTTTTCATATATGGCCCTTATTATGTTGACGTAAGTACCCTCTATGCCCACTTTCTGGAGAGTTTTTATCATAAGTGGGTATTGAATTTTGTCAAAAGCTTTTTCTGCATCTATTGAGATGATCATATGCTTTTTATTCTTCAATTTGTTAATATGGTGTATCACATTGATTGATTTGTGTATATTGAAGAATCCTTGCATCCCTGGGATAAACCCCACTTGATCATGGTGTATGATCCTTTTAATGTTGTTGGATTCTGTTTGTTAGTATTTTGTTGAGGATTTTTGCATCTATATTCATCAGTGATATCAGTCTGTAATTTTATTTTTTATAGTATCGTTGTCTGGTTTTGATATAAGGGTGATGGTGGCCTCATAGAATGAGTTTGGGAGTGTTCCTTCCTCTGCAATTTTTTGGAAGAGTTCTAGAAGGAGGGGGCTTAGCTCTTCTCTAAATGTTTGAAAGAATTCACCTGTGAAGCCATCTGGTCCTAGACTTTTGTTTGTTGGAAAAATTTTAATCACAGTTTCAATTTCATTATTTGTGATTGGTCTGTTCATATTTTCTATTTCTTTCTGGTTCAGTCTTGAAAGGTTATACCTTACTAAGAATTTGTGCCTTTCTTCCAGGTTGACCATTTTATTGGCATAGAGTTGCCTGTAGTAGTCTCATAGGATGTTGTGTATTTCTGCAGTGTCTGTTGTAACTTCTTTTTCTTTTCTAATTTTATGGATTTGAGTCCTCTCCCTCATTTTCTTGATGAGTCTGGCTAATGGTTTATCAACTTTATCTTCTCAAAGAACCAGCTTTTACTTTTATTGACCTTTGCTATTGTTTTCTTTGTATCTATTTCATTTATTTCTGCTCTGACCTTTATGATTCCTTTCCTTCTACTAACTTTGGGTTTTGTTTGATCTACTTTCTCTAGTTTCTTTAGGTTTAAGGTTAGATTGTTTATTTGAGATTTTTCTTGTTTCTTGAGGTACGATTGTATTGCTATAAACTTTCCTCTTAGAACTGCTTTTGCTTCATCCCATAGATTTTGGATAGTCGTGTTTTCATTGTCATTTGTCTCTAGGTATTTTTTTATTTCCCTTTGATTTCTTCAGTGATCTCGTGGTTATTTAGCCTCCACATATTTGTGTTTTTTTATGTTTTTTTTTCCCTGTAACTGATTTCTAATGTCATAGTGTTGTGATCAGAAAAGATGCCTGATATGAATTCAATTTTCTTAAATTTGCTGAGGCTTGATTTGTGACCCAAAATGTGATCTATCCTGGAAAGTGTTCCGTGTGCACTTGAGAAGAAAATGTAATCTGTTTTTGGATGGACTATCCTATAAATATCAATTATATCTATCTGCTCTATTGGGTCATTTAAAGCTTGTGTCTCCTTCTTAATTTTCTTTTTGGATGATCTGTCCATTGGTGTAAGTGTGGTGTTAAATATCCCCCACTATTATTGTGTTACTGTTGATTTCCTCTTTTATAGCTGTTAGCAGTTGCCTTATGTATTGAGGTGCTCCTATGTTGGGTACATATATAATTGTTATATCTTCTTCTTGGATTGATCCTTTGATCATTATGTAATGTCCTTCCTTGTCTCTTGTAACATTCTTTATTTTACAGTCTATTTTATCTCTTATGAGCATTGCTACTCCAGCTTTCTTTTGATTTCCACATGCATGGAATATCTTTTTCTATCCCCTCACTTTCAGTCTGTATGTGTCCCCAGGTCTGAAGTGGGTCTCTTGTAGACAACATACATATGGGTCTTATTTCTGTATCCATTCAGCCAGCCTGTGTCTTTTGGTTGGAGCATTTAATCCATTCACATTTAAGGTAATTATTGATATGTATGTTCCTATGACCATTTTCTTAATTGTTTTGGGTTTGTTTTTGTAGGTCCTTTTCTTCTCTTGTGTTTTCCACTTAGAGAAGTTCCTTCAGCATTTGTTGTAGAGCTGGTTTGGTGGTGCTGAATTCTCTTAGCTTTTGCTTGTCTATAAAGCTTTTGATTTCTCCATCAAATCTGAACGAGATCCTTGCTGGGTAAAGTAATCTTGGTTGTAGGTTCTTCTCTTTCATCACTTTAAATATATCATTCCACTCCCTTCTGGCTTGTAGAGTTTCTGCTGAGAAATCAGCTGTTAACCTTATGGAAGTTCCCTTGTATGTTATTTGTTGTTTTTCCCTTGTTGCTTTCAATAATTTTTCTTCGCCTTTAATTTTTGTCAATTTGATTACTTTGTGTCTCGGCATGCTTCTCCTTGGGTTTAACCTGCCTGGGACTCTCTGTGCTAACTGGATGTGGGTGGCTATTTCGTTTCCCATGTTAGGGAAGTTTTAGACTATAATCTCTTCAAATATTTTCTCGGGTCCTCTCTCTCTTCTCCTTCTGGCATCCCTATAAAGTGAATGTTGCTGTGTTTAATGTCCCAGAGGTCTCTTGGGCTGTCTTCATTTCTTTTCATTCTTTTTTCTTTATTCTGTTCTGTGACAGTAAATTCCACCATTCTGTCTTCCAGGTCACTTATCCGTTCTTCTTCCTCAGTTATTCTGCTATTGATTCCTTCTAGTGTATTTTTCATTTCAGTTATTGTATTGTTCATCTCTGTTTGTTTGTTCTTTAATTCTTCTAGGTCTTTGTTAAACATTTCTTCCATCTCCTTGATCTTTGCCTCCATTCTTTTTCTGAGGTCCTGGATGATCTTCACTCTCATTATTCTGAATTCCTTTTCTGAAAGGTTGCCTATCTCCACGTTTAGTGGTTTTTCTGGGGTTTTATCTTGTTCCTTCATCTGATACATAGCCCTCTGCCTTTTCATCTTGTTTATCTTCCTGTGAATGTCGTTTTTGTTCCACAAGCTGCAGGATTGTAGTTCTTCTTGTTTCTGCTGTCTGCCCTCTGGTGGATGAGGCTATCTAAGAGGCTTGTGCAATTTTCCTAATGGGAGGGACTGGTGGTGGGTAGACTTGGATGTTGCTCTGGTGGGCAGAGCTCAGTAAAACTTTAATTTGCTGTCTGCTGATGGGTGGGGCTGGGTTCCCTCTCTGTTGGTTGTTTGGCCTGAGGTGACCCAACACTGGAGCCTACCTGGCTCTTCGGTGGGGCTAATGGCAAACTCTGGGAGGGCTCACGCCAAGGAGTACTTCCTAGAACTTCTGCTGCCAGTGTCCTTGTCCTCACAGTGAGCCACAGCTACCCTCCGCCTCTGCAGGAGACCCTCCAACAGTAGCAGGTAGGTCTGGTTCAGTCTCCCCTGTGGTCACTGCTCCTTCACCTGGGTCCTGATGCACACACTACTTTGTGTGTGCCCTCCAAGAGTGGAGTCTCTGTTTCCCCCAGTCCTGTCAAAGTCCTGCAATCAAATCCCACTAGCCTTCAAAGTCTGATTCTCTAGGAATTCCTCCTCCCATTGCCGGACCCCCAGGTTGGGAAGCCTGATGAGGGGCTCAAAACCTTCACTCCAGTAGGTGGACTTCTGTGGTATAAGTGTTCTCCAGTTTGTGAGTCACCCACCCGGCAGTTATGGGATTTGATTTTTTTGTGATTGCGCCCCTCCTACCATCTCATTGTGGCTTCTCCTTTCGCTTAGGATGTGGCATATCTTTTTTGGTTAGTTCCAGTGTCTTCCTGTTGATGATTGTTCAGCAGTTAGTTGTGATTCTGGTGCTCTTGCAAGAGGGAGTGAGCACACATCCTTCTACTCCGCCATCTTTAACCAATCTCTCCAGTTCTTGTACTCTGGGGTATAGTGGTATTTGTTCCCCAACTGGTCTGTGCCCATTTGCTCCTTCACTTCCTTTGACAGCACTCTCCACAAGACGTGGAACAAATTCTGAGACCAACCCATGCCTTCCCACCAGCTCCAGCAGAGCTAGCATTTTACTAAACAATGGGTTATAAACCATTTAGCAGGATATAAAATGAGACATGAGACAACCAGCATTCTTTAAAGGAAACAGAATAAAATGGGAAGTAACAAAGTATATCACAAATAGTAAATGTAAGTGTTGTCTCGTGAAACTTTTTTTCTGAATACATATACGTATAACTTAGTCCTGCTTTACAACACTGTTGTTTTTAACTATGAGTCAATTTTTTTTTTAAATACTGAAATAAAACATGTGAAGTATGTAGCAGAAGGCATGGCCCATAGCAAGCTAGTGTTAGTGACAACAGGAAATCACTGGTTCCCCAAGGTCTAGAGTCACAAATTGGGGAACACTGCTGTAAAGACCTGGCTTGCTAGGAATGTAGTGGGCCATCATTTTCAATATATCCTCCAGAGGGACCAGAACAGGCTTACCACAGAGAAAGGAGAAAATAAAAATATGCCTCTAGAACATAGGATAGAGTTTTATTTAGCTCGCCTCAAGAGACAGCTTGAATACCATCTATGTTAATTGCTGGTCATTTGAGTTCATACAAGTTATTTAATTTCTCTGGGCCTCAGCTCTCTAAAATAAAGATAATAATAGTAGCTACCACATAGGCTTGTCACAAGAATTAAATTAGTTGAATTTTTAAAGTGCTCACTATGCCTAGCACATAGTAAGTGCTCAAAAATCATCAACTGTTGCTATTATTATTATTACTATACTGAGAATAGACCAAGCTACAAATAGTAACCACTTTTCTACTTCCTCCCTTAGTTTCAAATGATTTTTATCTCTTATTGTTATTCCTGCAGCAAAATAAAAGACTTTTTTTTAAACCAAATAAAAGACTGTGAACAACTTTTTCTTTAGGAAGTCCTTTATATATTATCACCTACATTCGTCTTTTCTCTGAGCTCTAAGTTATTTTTAATAATAATAAAGGGTTATTTATTTTTTGTCTTGGGTGCCTGGCAGAGGTTGTATGTATATAAATGCTCACATTCTATCTGTATGCTGAAATTTCATCAGGAGATCCAAAGGTGCTAAGCCCAGCTTTCTGGATATGCTATTTTTGCTTCCACGTGGAAAATACCATATGGAATTTATGTGACCCATGCAAAGGGGAGTTGCACTTTCTAATATTCACAAACATATTGGCCCCTGGATTAAATTTGAGATTTAATACACCAAAACCCAATCCCCTGACAGAGCTTGGTAACCACCAGACTGGAAATAGACTTTCTGGATGACCACTGAGTTTCTAAATCACATTAGCCTTTTGTCAAGTCACACAGCAGGTAAATAGTGGAATAATTTAGGTTCTCGACATCAGGGAAAAAGCACACACTCCAGCGAGGAATTAACCTCTCCATTTCTTCTCTGCCTTCCTTTTGCCCTACAAGTGTCTCTTAAAATCATAAGGCATCTACCTACCATGCTTTGACTCATGGTTCTGTTCTGTTGGGGCCTGCCAGCCCAATGGGGTTTGGATGCCACCCATCTGATATCCCACCTGAATCCCTATGCTCTGTGTCTCTTTTAAGTCTCCAGAGACAAACATTTCTGACCCAAAGTAAATAAACTGCCTAGGGGGCCAGGCAGAATCTCATGAGAATAAATAACAGCAACCAAAGGCAGAGCCAAAAGAAATGGACCGTAACGAGGGAATTTTTCCCAACATTTTAACATGAAAATTTTCTAAAATGAAAGTTGATAGGCTAGTATAGCCAGTAACTACATACCCACCACCAAGATAGAACATCTGTTCATATTTTGGCATTATGTATGTATATATGTATGCATCCATTTGATCCTGCCTATATGTGTGTATGCTGAACCATGTGAAAGTAAGTTGCTGGTATCAGGACACTGCATCCCTAAATATTTCAGCATGTGCCTTTTCAGAATGAAGACATTGTCCTTTGTAACCTTAGTAGAATAACCATACCTAAGCAAATTAAGGGAAACTAATATCCAGTATTAGCCCACATTCCAATCACCCTCCTTATCCTAAGAATTAAAACATGGTGTTTGATTACTATAGCTCTTCAAGCCCCTTAAAATAGAGCAGTCCTCCCACCTCTTACTTCAATGGCACTGACTTCTGCATGTGTCTGGGCCAGCTGTCTATAAAATGTGCAATGGTAAGTTGTAATCGTGATTGGAAGGAGCAGGAGAGGAGAAAGGGGCACAGCTCAGGGTAGCAGGGAGAATAAATTGGACGTTGCATCTCACTCAGAGTAGAGGACAATGGCTCCCCAGCCCGACACACCTCTGCCCTCACACCACTTCTCCACCTCACAGGCCTCACTGCAGCCACACTGGCTTCCTTGCTGCTCCCCAACAAGCTAACAACACACCCAGCTCAACACGTTGGCTCTCTTTCCTTTCCTTGGAAGGCTCTTCTCCCCCATAGCCAAATGGGTGCCCCCACCTCCCACCCTCCCCCACCGCCTCCAGGTCTTCACTCATCCTATTTAAAATTGCAAACCACGCTCCCCACCTTACTGTGTCCTCACAGCATATTTCACCATCTAGCTTTTTATGCATTTTGTTTCTTTTGCTGACTGCTTCTCTCACCACCTGGAATATACGCTCCTCCAGAACAGGGTTTTCGTGTGATGGTGCTCATGGCTGCATCCCCAGCTCCTATATTCGTACCAGGCCCTGTTCAATCAACAAATATTTATCAAGACCCTCTGCTACGCTCCAGACACTGGCAGAGCAGCAGGACATCAGATGTGCCCCTCAGAGTTGATACATGCCCTAGGCCAGCAGTGAGGCTACTGCTCAGCATTCAGAATGGCTCTCAGAAACCAGGTGAGACCCTCGACCTGCCCAGGGCCATTCCCCAGCCTTGGCATTTGCTTGGAGCTAGAGTTGACTGTATAGCTCACTCCTGCTGTCCCACTGTCCGGCTCATGAATCCCACAGTTGCCTGTGCAGGTCTCTGACAATTCACATGGGCCTGACAACTCCTCAGTGTGTCCACTACAAAGTTGCCCTCCCCTTCCCTCAGGACTACATCATCCCTCCAGTCACCCCCTCCCATCTGTCCTCCTCAAGGCCAATGCACTGACCTCTCTAAGAAGCAACTGTGGCCAAGCCACTACCGCAGCTCAAAATACGTCACTGGCATCCCTCCCCACATAGGAAAAACATCAGCACCTAGCCTCACATACGCATAAGACCCTTCTTGACCAGACAGCCACCTTCCCCACCCCCTCTCCTGCCACTCCTCACCTCACATTTGACAACACTGAATTAGTTTTAGAAGTTTCTGGAATAATCCAAGCTCCTCACGCCTTGCACTTATTTAACCTTCTCTCCAGCATGCACCTCTGCTCCTACCCCACCACCTCCAGTTTGTGGTCCTGGGAAACTTCTACTCTTCCTGCCAGTTTCAACTCAAATGCTATCTCTCTGGGCACCTTTTCTGACTAGTAGGTGAACTTGGCCTCTCCCTTCTGTTATTCTTACACAGGGAATTTTGTCTAAAATGAAACTCACTTTAACAGTGCCACCTCACCATCATTTGTTTCTCTGTCTACCAGCTAGACATCAGCATGGTCCTGGGAGGCATGCCCTATGAAGGGGCAAGGGTCTTTCATCTTCCTATCCAAAGAGTCTTTGGCAAAATACTAGGTGTTTAATAAAATTGGACAACTTGGTCTAAGGAGCTATTTTGCCCTGGGCAGAGCTGTTTGTTGAGGGCCTTAAGGATCAGAATTAGTGACCCTCATCTTCCCCCATTCTGATTTTATGGCTCAGGCCTTGAGTTAATGGTAAACATCCTCATTGTTTCGGTTTGCTGAAACATTATGTAAACCCAACATCAGGCGGCTGTTTGACTGGCGACAAACAATTCTGCATTCCAGAGCATGCTGACCCCATGGCCAGTTTGTTTTGTTTGCTTTTCACTAACAAAGAGCCTCTCATTTAAACTTCTTAAAGTTAAAACACATTCTATGTTCCATCTTGTGCTCCCTCATACAAATGTCTGTGTGTGTGTGTGTGTGTGTGTGTGTGTGTGTGTGTGTGTGTAAGACAGGGACAGAAATAGAGGGATACAGAGGCAGAGAGAGATAAAGAAGCCATGGAATTGGCTGGCTGCTATGCTTCAAACTAACTCTAATGCCCTGACCCAAAAGAGGATTGCATAATGCACAAGGGACTGGACACCAGGTCCAAAGGGTCATGGTGAGGTGCCACTAGCCTTAGCAGACCACCTGCTTCCAAAGTATTTATTTTTTAATTGGAGTATAATTGTTTTACAATGTGCTAGTTTCTGCTGTACAACAAAGTGAATCAGCTATATGTATACATATGTCCCCTCCCTCTTGAACCTCCCTCCCACCAGCCCCATCCCACCCTCTAGGCCATCAGAGAGCACTGAACTGATCTCCCTGTGCTATACAGCAGGTTCCCACTAGCTGTCTATTTTACACACGGTAGTGTATATATGTCAGTCCTAATCTCCCAGTTCGTCCCACCCTCCCCTTCCTCCACTCCCCCATGTCCACATGTCCATTCTCTACTTCTGTGTCTCTATTCCTGCCCTGCAAATAGGTTCATCTATACCATTTTTCTAGATTCCATATATATGCGTTAACATGGACAACATTCTTGCCAATTCTCCACTCCATTTTATTTCCCTCTTAGAGACAGTATCTTTTCCACCCAACTAAGTCCAGACAATTATATGGGTCTAATGTTCTGGTCATGGTCAACACTCAGTAAACAGTAGCATTAAGAGTTCTCCAAGGAGTTTAGGCTAATTTTCTACAACTAAGAATCTTCTATTTTGTGAATAAGCTTCTGTTGTTTCTACCCATGATATGTTGACATGGCTGCAATATCACTTAGTTATTACTGAAAATTTTTCAACCATTATCTTTTCCCATTGAAGACCTTCATCCATGGTTCTGTGCAGGGTGGCAGTGCAGAAGGACACTTGGACTGCTAGAAGCCTCATGCTAAGAGTCTACAGTCTTCAGGCTGAAGGTGAAGAAGCATTTCTTGCAGGGTCTAGAATCCTTCCCCTGACTGTTGACATTGTTTCAGTCTGTCTGGTTTGAACCAAAGCCAGCTGAATCTCCTCCAAGTTCCAGTCTTGGTCAGATCTCAGGAGACAGCCTGTCTGGTTGTTCAAAAAATATATATATCTGCCTGAATAGCCACCCCAACCTGGAGTCACAGCATATCACTGATGCCTTGTGACCCCAGCAAGTGTCCCTATTCATGGTGGAGGGGAGGGGCAACAACATTAAATCCTGCAATCTCCACATCTTAGGTTACTGAAGCCTGAATAAGAAGCCCTATGAGCAAACAGTGAGGCCTCAGGGTCAGTTTCCATCTTGCACAATCAGCCTCGCCTGCCAGGCATCTATGTAGTCTTCATTTTTTCCCCTCTTTACTCATGGGCATCTCCTCTCAGGGCCTCAAAGCACTTTTGATTGTCCACCACTATTTAGTAAGCATATAAAGGGGCTGACCATGATCAGTTCCCTGAAAAGATAGGAGAGAACTAGAAAAGAGGTCTCCACTCACAAGGAGCTTATAATCCAGAGATGGAGATAAAAATGGATATGGGACTTCCCTCCCTGTTGGTTGTTTGGCCTGAGATGACCCAGCTGGAGCCTGCAGGCCCTTTGGTGGGGTTAATGATGGACTCCAGGAGTCACACCAAGGAGTACTAACCAGAACTTCTGCTGCAGGTGTCCCTGTCCCTGCGGTGAGCCACAGCCATCCCCTCCCTCTGCAGGAGACCCTCCAACACTAGCAGCCGTGTGGCTGACAGGGTCTTGGTGCTCTGGCCGGGTGTCAGGCCAGAATCTCAGAGGTGGGAGAGCCGAGTTCAGGACATTGGACCACCAGAGACCTACCGGACCCGCGTAATATCAATCGGCAAGAGCTTTCCCAGAGATCTCTATCTCAATGCTAAGACCTAGCTCCACTCAATGACCAGAAAGCTCCAGTGCTGGACACCCCATGCTAAACAACTAGCAAGACAGGAACACAACCCCACCCATTAGCAGAGAGGCTGCCTAAAATCATAATAAGGCTACAGACACCCCAAAAGACACCACCGACATGGTCCTGCCCACCAGAAAGACAAGATCCAGCCTCATTCACCAAAACACAGGCACCAGTCCCCTCCACCAGGAAGCCTACACAACCCACTGATCCAACCTTACCCACAGGGGGAAGACACCTAATACAATGGGAACTACGAATCTGCAGCCTGTGAAAAGGAGACCCCAACAAAGTAAGTTAAGCAAAATGAGAAGACAGAGAAATACACAGCAGATGAAGAAGCAAGGTAAAAACCCACCACACCAAGCAAATGAAGAGGAAATAGGCAGTCTACCTGAAAAAGAATTCAGAGTAATGATAGCAAAGATGATCCGAAATCTTGGAAATAGAATGGAGAAAATACAAGAAATGTTTAACAAGGATGAGAAGAACTAAAGAGCAAACAAACAATGATCAGTGATGAACAACACAATAAATGAAATTTAAAATTCTCTAGAAGGAATCAATAACAGAATAACTGAGGCAGAAGAATGGATAAGTGACCTGGAAGATAAAATAGTGGAAATAACTGCCATAGAGCAGAATAAAGAAAAACGAATGAAAAGAATTGACGACAGTCGCAGAGACCTCTGGGACAACACTAAACACACGAACATTCGAACTATAGAGGTCCCAGAAGAAGAAGAGAAAAAGAAAAGGACTGAGAAAATATTTGAAGAGATTATAGGTGAAAACTTCCCTAATATGGGGAAGGAAATAGTCAGTGAAGTCCAGGAAGTGCAGAGAGTCCCATTCAGGATAAATCCAAGGAGAAACATGCCAAGACACATATTAACCAAACTATCAAAAATTAAATACAGGGCTTCCCTGGTGGCGCAGTGGTTGAGAATCCGCCTGCCAATGCAGGGGACACGGGTTCGTGCACCGGTCCGGGAAGATCCCACATGCCACGGAGCAGCTGGGCCCGTAAGCCATGGCCACTGAGCCTGTGCTTCCGGAGCCTGTGCTCCGCAATGGGAGAGGCCACAACAGTGTGAGGCCCGCATCATACCGGAAAAAAAAAAAAAAAGAAAGAAAAATTAAATACAAAGAAAACATATTAAAGGCAGCAAGGGAAAAGCAGCAAATAACATACAAGGGAGTCCCCATAAGGTTAAAAGCTGATCTTTCACCAGAAACTCTACAGGCCAGAAGGGAGTGGTAAGATATTTAAGAGTGATGAAAAGAAAAACCTACAACCAAGATTACTGTACCCAGAAAGGATCTCATTCACATTCGACAGAGAAATCAAAAGCTTTACAGACAAGCAAAAGCTACCAGAATTCGGCACCACCATACCAGCTTTACAACAAATGCTAAAGGAACATCTCTAGGCAGGAAACACAAGAGAAGGAAAAGACCTACAAAATCAAACCCAAAACAATTAAGAAAATGGTAATAGGAACATACATATCGATAATTACCTTAAATGTAAATGGATTAAATGCCCCGACCAAAAGACACAGAATGCTGAAGGCATACAAAAACAAGACCCATATATAAGCTGTCTACAAGAGACCCACTGCAGACCTAGGGACACATATAGACTGAAAGTAAGGGGATGGAAAAAGATATTCCATGCCAGTGGAAATCAAAAGAAAGCTGGAGTAGCAGTACTCATATCAGATAAAATAGACTTTAAAATAAAGACTATTACAAGAGGCAGCGAAGAACACTACATAATGATCAAGGGATCAATCCAAGAAGAAGATATAACAATTGTAATTATCTATGCACCCAACATAGGAGAACCTCAATACATAAGGCAAATGCGAACAGCCATAAAAGGGGAAATCGACAGTATCACAATAATAGTAGGTGACTTTATTTATTTATTTTTTTTCTTGGTTTTTGTGGTACGCGGGCCTCTCACTGCTGTGGCCTCTCCCGTTGCGGAGCACAGGCTCCGGACGCGCAGGCTCAGCGGCCATGGCTCACGGGCCCAGCCGCTCCGCGGCACGTGGGATCCTCCCGGACCGGGGCACGAACCCGCGTCCCCTGCATCAGCAGGCAGACTCCCAACCACTGCGCCACCAGGGAAGCCCTAGTAGGTGACTTTAATATCTCACTTACATCAATGGACAGATCATCCAAACAGAAAATAAATAAGGAAACAAAAGCATTAAATGACACATTAGACCAGATGAGCTTAATTGATATTTATAGGACATCCCATCCAAAAACAACAAAATACACTTTCTTCTCAAGTGCACATGGAAAATTCTCCAGGATAGATCACATCTTGGGTCAAAGCAAACCTCTGTAAAAAGCAAAGATCACAACTGGGTCAAGGCAAACCTCGGTAAATTTAAGAAAATTGAAATCCTATTGAGCATTTTTTCTGACCACAGTGCTATGAGACTAGATATCAACTACAGGAAAAACAATTGTAAAAAATACAAACACGTGGAGGTTAAACAGCATGCTACTAAACAACCAGGAGATCACTGAGAAATAAAAAAATACCTAGAAACAAATGACAATGAAAATACGACCCAAAACCTATGCGATGCAGCGAAAGCAATTCTCAGATGGAAGTCTACAGCAACACTATTCCACCTCAAGAAACAAGAAAAATCTCAAATAAACCACCTAAACTTACACTTGAAGCAATTAAAGAAAGAAGAACAAAAGAATCCAAACTTAGCAGAAGGAAAGAAATCATAAAGATCAGATCAGAAATAAATGAAAAAGAAAGGAAGGAAACAATAGCAAAGATCATTAAAACTAAAAGCTGGTTCTTTGAAAAGATAAACAAAACTGACAAACCATTTACCAGACTCATCAAGAAAAAAAAGAAGACTGAAATCCACAGAATTAGAAATTAAAAAGGAGAAGTAACAACTGACACCGCAGTAACAAAAAGAATCATGAGAGACTACTACAAGCAACTGTATGTCAATAAAATGGACAACCTGGAAAAATGGACAAATTCTTAGAAAAGCACAACCTTCCGAGACTGAACCAGGAAGAAACAGAAAATATAAACAGACAACCACAAGCCCTGAAATTGAGACTGTGATTAAAAATCTTCCAACAAACAAAAGCCCAGGGCCAGATGGCTTCACAGGCAAATTCTATCACAAATTTAGAGAAGAGTTAACACTTATCCTTCTCAAACTATTCCAAAATATAGCAGAAGGAGGAACACTCCCAAACTCATTCTATGAGGCGACCATCACCCTGATACCAAAACCAGGCAAAGATGTCACAAAGAAAGAAAACTATAGGCCAATATCACTGATGAACACAGATGCAAAAATCCTCAACAAAATACTATCAAAGAGAATCTAAGGGCTTCCCTGGTGGCGCAGTGGTTGAGAATCCGCCTGCCGATGCAGGAGACACGGGTTCGTGCCCTGGTCCGGGAAGATCCCACATGCCGCGGAGCAACTAAGCCCGTGAGCCATGGCCGCTAGGCCTGCGCATCCAGAGCCTGTGCTCCGCAACGGGAGAGGCCACAACAGTGAGAGGCACGCATACCGCAGAGAAAAAAAAAAAAAAAAGAGAATCTGACAGCACATTAAAAGGATCATACACCATGATCAAGTGGGGTTTATCCCAGGAATACAAGGATTCTTCAATATATGCAAATCAATCAATGTGATATACCATATTAACAAACTGAAGGATAAAAACCATATGATGATCTCAACAGATGCAGAAAAAGCTTTTGACAAAATTCAACACACATTAATGATAAGAACTCTCCAGAAAGTAGGCATAGAGGGAACATACCTCAACATAATAAAAGCCATATATGACAAACCCACAGCAAACATCATTCTCAAAGGTGAAAAACTGAAAGCACTTCCTCTAAGATCAGAAACAAGATAAGGTTGCCCACTCTCACCACTATTATTCAACATAGTTTTGGAAGTTTTAGCCACAGCACTCACAGAAGAAAAAGAAATAAAAGGAATCCAAATCGGAAAAGAAGAAGTAAAACTGTCACTGTTTGCAGATGACATGATACTATACATAGAGAATCCTAAAGATGCCACCAGAAAACTACTAGAGCTAATCAATGAATTTGGTAAAGTAGCAGGATACAAAAGTAATGCACAGAAATCTCTTGCATTCCTATACATTAACGATGAAAAATCTGGAAGAGAAATTAAGAAAACAAATCTGGAAGAGAAATTAATGTAAAGCTGCTCAACATCACTAATTATTAGAGGAATGCAAATCAAAACCACAATGAGGTATCAACTCATACCATTTAGAATGGGCATCATCAGAAAACCTACAAACAACAAATGCTGGAGAGGGTGTGGAGAAAAAAGAACCCTCTTGCACTGTTGGTGGGAATGTAAATTGATACAGCCACTATGGAGAACAGTATGGAGGTTCCTTAAAAAACGAAAAATAGAATTACCGTATGACCCAGCAATCCTACTACTGGGCATATACCCAGAGAAAACCACAATTCAAAAAGACACATGCACCCCAATGTTCATTGAAGCACTATTTAAATAGTCAGCACATGGAAGCAACTTATATATATGTCCACTGACAGGTGAATGGATAAAGAAGATGTGGTACATACATACAATGGAATATTACTTAGCCATAAAAAGGAACAACATTCGGTCATTTGTAGAGACGTGGATGGATCCAGAGATTGTCATACAGAGTGAAGTAAGACAGAAAGAGAAAAACAAATATTGTATATTAACACATATATGTGGAACCTAAAAAAATGGTACAGATGAACCTGTTTGCAGGGCAGAAACAGAGACACAGATGTAGATAACAAACGTATGGACACCAAGGGGGGAAAGTGGCAGGGGCAGGTGGTGGTGGTATGATGAATTGGGAGATTGGGATTGACATGTATACACTGATGTGTATAAAATGGATGACTAATAAGAACCTGCTGTATAAAAAAATTAAGTAAAATTAAATTTTAAAAAAAGAATATACAATGGAGAAAAGACAGCCTCTTTAATAAGTCGTGCTGGGAAAACTGGACAGCTACATGTAAAAGAATGAAATCAGAACACTCCCTAACACCATACACAAAAATAAACTCAAAATGGATTAAAGACCTAAATGTAAGGGCAGACACTATAAAAGCCTTAGAGGAAAACATAAGCAGAACACTCTAGAACATAAATCACAGCAAGATCACTTTTGACCCACCTCCTAGAAAAATGGAAATAAAAACAAAAATAAATAAATGGGACCTAATGAAACTTAAAAGCTTTTGCACAGCAAAGGAAACAAAGGGAGAAAATATATGTAAATGAAGCAACTGACAAAGGATTAATCTCCAAAATATACAAGCAGCTCATGCAGCTCAATATCAAAAAAACAAACAACCCAATCCAAAAATGGGCGGAAGACCTAAATAGACATTTCTCCAAAGAAGACATACAGATGGCCAAGAGGCACATGAAAAGATGCTCAACATCACTAATCATTAGAGAAATGCAAATCGAAACCACAATGAGGTATCACCTCACACCAGTCAGAATGGCCATCATCAAAAAATCTACAAACACTAAACGCTGAAGAGGGTGTGGAGACAAGGGAACCCTCTTGCACTGTTGGTGGGAATGTAAATTGATACAGCCACTATGAAGAACAGTACGGAGGTTCCTTAAAAAACTAAAAATAGAACTACCATATGACCCAGCAATTCCACTACTAGGCATATACCCTGAGAAAACCATAATTCAGAAAGAGTCATGTACCACAATGTTCATTGCAGCACTATTAACAATAGCCAGGACATGGAAGCAACCTAAGTGTCCATCAACAGACGAATGGTTAAAGAAGATGTGGCACATATATACAATGGGATATTACTCAGACATAAAGAGGAACAAAATTGAGTTATTTGTAATGAAGTGGATGGACCCAGAGTCTGTCATACAGAGTGAAGTAAGTCAGAAAGAGAAAAACAAATACCATATGCTAACGTTCATATATGGAATCTAAAAAAACGGCACTGATGAACCTAGGAATAGGGCAGGAATAAAGACACAGATGTAGACAACGTACGTGAGGACACAAGTGGGGAAGCGGAAGCTGGGACACAGTGAGAGAGTAGTATTGACATATATACGCTACCAAATGTAAAATAGATAGCTAGTGGGAAGCAGCTGCATAGCACAGGGAGATCAGCTCGGTGCTTTGTGACCACCTAGAGGGGTGAGATAGGGAGGGTGGGAGAGAGACACAAGAGGGAGGAGATATGGGGATATATGTATACATATCGCTGATTCACTTTGTTGTACAGCAGAAACTAACACAACATTGTAAAGAAATTATACTCCAATAAAGATATTTTTTAAATTATTATACTGTATACACATATTTGGAGGCTTTTGATCAATACGTTTTTCTACAAATGGCTGAGATCATCTCCAGATTGTCATTTAAGACCTGTCCATGAAGGGGGCAGAGGTGGGGTGGGATATGATTCAGTACTTTAAATAATCTACTTGTAAGACATTTTAAAACACTATGGAATTGAATTATAGTGACTTCAAATATTTTTCATTTAACTACAGTCTAACTTTTAAATTAACTGAAAAAATCCGCATCAAATTTACCATTTCAAATTTATGTTTAAATGTACAAAAATATACATATTTTATTAACACAGGCTTTTCTCATCTCTTTCTCTCCCTATTCCTATCTATATACAAGCGTGTGTGTGTGTGTGTGTGTGTGTGTGTGTGTGTTTCTCATTTCTACCAGAAAAACGTAGAGAAAATTTTAATGCTGATCTCCAAACGCTAATATAACAGAGATATCTGGTAATTAATATTACAAACAACTTAGTAAAGAGACAGATAAGTGTGGTAGAAAAGAGCTTAGGCACTGGAGAAAGGAAGCATGAATTTAACCTGCTCCTTTCTCATTATATGGACTTGGAAAAGAATAATAATCCTTACCTCATAAGGTTTTTTATGGAGGAAAAGGATTAATGTACATAAAGTATCTAGCACAGTATTAAATATGCTGTTTTAAGCTGCCTTGTATACCTTTGGGAATTAGGTATAAATCATTGAAGTCCATCATAACTTAACTCTCTCTTTTTAGAAGTTAATAAGCATTTATTAATTAACTGTATTATCTTCAATAATGAAATCATGCTTTCAAGCGTTATCTGGAAATGTGTGATAACCAGGACCCCTGCAAGTGGTCAGTTTAATCAAAGTCAGGTAAGGTTTACTTAGCAATAGAAGGAGTTGTGTGTTTAATGGAGGTTTAATTAGAAGGTATACATTCTGACAAAGGGAATGGAGAGGAGATTCTGCATGAGGAGCACATGAGTGAGAAAGGAAGAACAGAAAAAAGCTGGAGACAAGAGAAGTCAAATCCATCAACTGAAATAGAAACTCTGGAGTCCCTGTGGAGTGGCCGCGTGATCTAGTGGAAAGCTCACAGGCTTGGCAATCAGCTGGTTCCAAATTCCTGGTCAGCCACTGTTAGTTGGGTGACGCTGGGCAAGGCATGTGACCTTTCCAAACCTCCACCTCATCGTGGCAAAATAGGTAAGATATTCCCCACCTAGCATAGAGGATTAGAGGTGATCTACATAGAATGCATGACACAATGCCTGTCCACAGAGACATCTAATAAACAGCTCATTATTACCTCTTAGTTATCATCTGCTATTGTCATCGCCTAATGCCAGTGCGAAGCAGATCCATAACATAACAAACTAAAACTAGTCAACTATCCAGCTAAAATAAGAGCAGATACTGATGAGCTAGAAACAAAGAACAGACACCAAACAAAAAATCTTTTCGTAGCACTAGCAAGATCAACCAAGAAAAAAAAAAATAGAAGGAATAATAATAGTATGAAAGAAGAATGTTTTGACGTGCCTACAAGGAATGAGGTTTTAGAAGACCTGGTAGCTAAATATCAAGAAACCAGAGTTCACCAGCTACACCTTATCACCTTCAGTAAATGCAGCCATGTTCCAGTGCAGAGTTGCCCAGGTAGAACCAGAAAGAAAGAAAGCTTGGCTAACCAACTAGAATTGCAGACATCGGATCAAGCAATTCAGTACGTACCTGATGCAGTGCACTGGACGATACCCTTTCCGCGGAGAAGATTAACATGCCGATTTGGGAAGTAGGACTCTGGCCCTTGGAAGGGGGAGGTGGAGGCAGGGAGGTTTTCTTTCTCCCAGAGCTCCCCGACGACGGCTTACAGTACCACAGTGATCAACAGTAGAAGGACAGTGGTTAGAGGCTGACCGCTCCAAAAAGACAAGGGAAATAGGTAAAATCACAACAACAGGGACCCACAACATTCTTTCAGAATTGCCCTGCAAAATTTCAGTTCCTGCAGGGGCCAAAGAGTGGGATCATTTTAGGAAAGACACGTCCTGCTCGTGGGTCCTGGATGCCGGATCCTGAACAGCAGCAGTGGCATCCCAAAACACGCAGGAAAACAAAGAAGCAAAAACCAGAAGCTCCAGAATCATTTAAAGTAGCAACACCATATCCTAAATCCTATAAAATAAGTATATTGTATGCACCGATTATACGAGGCCTCCCTGTGTTCTCTAAACAGCTCTACCGTGTAGCCTAAAAATGTATATTTTAGTTACAAGGAGCTTTAAGCATGTAACTGACAATAACTGTCTTCTTGGAATTCAGAAGTCTTTGAGGTAATGCTACAAATGGCCCAGCTCTCCTAACAAAATCAAACAAGTACAAACTCCAACCCAAGAAGTCTGTGCTGCTGCCTTCTTATTCTCATCACATTCGTTAATTAAACAAGGAGGCCATTAGACCAAGGTGACTCAAATGCTCTAATGCTTGGCACCTACACAAGCAAACCAAAATCTAAGCCTGTAAATGCCTCAGGGTTAAGAAATCGAAACCTAAGTAGAACCAATCACAAACAGCCGACTAGGCTTTCCCGAATGCGGCAATGGCTTAAGCTACAGCCAATCGTATAATTGCCTTGCTTTGCTTCTAAGTCTTCTCTGTGAAAGTCCTGCCTCTAGCCCCTAACCCCCTCTGGTTTGTCTCTGCCTGATCAGAGTCCATATTTGCTCAGGTAAACGCTTAAACATTCTAATAATGCCTCAGTTTATCTTTCAGCACATTGAAACTCAGTCCTAACTACCATCCTGGCTTATTGTCATGTGCTCGGACATTTAAAAGAGACCACCTGGCCCACCTCACCCCCCACTCTCACCCCACCACAGTTTAAAAAAAGGGAAGTAAGACTCAGGGAGGTTGAGGGACGGTCACCATCATAATGATGCTAGTGTTTATCCCTCCATGAATGCTAACCAAATCATTTTAATGACACCTAACTATTACATCCACATAGATTGCCAGTCCTCAGCACGTATGAGTGACTAGTGTAACTCAGTTATGACTGATAGAAAAACTAAAATGAAAATTAAGGTGAGGTATCATGTTCAGTCACATGAGAAATCTATTATTTTGAAGGTTGCCACAAATGCACTGCAATTTGGATGTTCACATCAGACCAAAGACAATTTGGAGTATTCTCAGTCATGTGAAGCTTATAGTGACAGCCAGTCCTCCAAGCAATTCACACATCGTAGAAATGCATTTTTAATCATAATTTTTTTTTTTTTTTTTTTTGTGATACGCGGGCCTCTCACCGTTGTGGCCTCTCCCGTTGCGGAGCACAGGCTCCGGACGCACAGGCCCAGCGGCCATGGCTCACGGACCCAGCTGCTCCGCAGCATGTGGGATCTTCCCGGACCGGGGCACGAACCCGTGTCCCCTGCATCGGCAGGCGGATTCTCAACCACTGCGCCACCAGGGAAGCCCTAATCATAATTTTTTTAGGGCTGTATTTTTTAAAAGCAACTTTAACGATATTTCATTGAAACAAATATGTCACTAAAATGACTAGAATTCTGAAATCCAATTACAGCTTCCTTCACTTCCTCTCCTTCCCCACTCCCTCCAAGCCACCATCAGTCCACACTCGATTCTGACCCCACTTGCCTGACATAAGCCTGCAAGAACCATCACTGCAACATCCTGCTGGCCTCCTGAGAAAAGCATTCTGGTCTCTCCCTTTGTCTCTCTGCCACAAATCTGCAAGTCCCTCCCTAAGTTTTGGTGGTCCTTTTGTTTGCCTTTAATAGACCTACTTTCACATCCACTACAATACCAGCAGCAAACTGATTCCATATTGCAGCCTAAATCCTACCCAAATCCACAAGAAGGACTGGACCATCCAAGCACCCATTACAGATACCAACTTATCAGGAACGTGCAACTAAGCCAACACAGGAATGTCGGCAACTTGTTGCCAGTGAACTCAGCTGTCCACATGAAACTTTTCAACTGGCCAGACATAAGCCCACTCCTGGCTCCCACCAACATATATATTAAAGCATCCTGCAAGGCACAGCCTTTTCTCTATGGTGCGCTGTAGCAAGTTAGATGGTTTGCCCACAGAGTCACAGATCTTGAGATCAGCTGATAGAACAGCTGAGGCCAGCACCAAGGGACCAATGACACGCTGAAACTGCAGGATGCAGATTGTAGTATTTATCAGTAACAAGTGGTTCACATTATTATCTCAATTTGAAGCACTGACCTAAGACTTCCATGAAGTTGTCTGGTTCAGAAATAAAAAAGAAACTCAAAAAAAAAAAGAGAGAGAGAGAGAACTAAAGAAAAATGAGATCCGTTTTGCTATCATGTAAGTCAGGAAAAGAAATTTTAAATTCATATTGGGGCTTCCCTGGTGGCGCAGTGGTTGGGAGCCCACCTGCCGATGCAGGGGACGCGGGTTCGTGCCCCGGTCCGGGAAGATCCCACATGCCGCGGAGCGGCTGGGCCCGTGAGCCATGGCCGCTGAGCCTGCGCTTCTGGAGCCTATGCTCCACAACGGGAGAGGCCACAACAGTGAGAGGCCCGCGTTCCGGAAAAAAAAAAAAAACGAACAAAAAATACATATTGAACTACACTTTACTACTATTCATGTATTCAATACATGAATAGTACACTTCTCCTATACTTTGTAAATAGGAGTACTCATCACTACAGAAAATATGTGATGTGTGATACAATTTCAACTAAGTGTAAATGTTATGCTACATCTGGGTCTGTAATAAACCCCAATTTCTAAATATAAACATAGGCATGCAATTTTTTAAAGAGAAAATCAGCTTTTCTTTGCCGTAAAAAAATGACTACTAGATAAATATTTAAGGAATACCACTTCAAGACTGCCAAATTATTGCCCTGCCCCGAGAATTACCCCACCGCCCCCTAACATGCTGGTCTGGCCCTGACCTCAGCTCCATTTTATTAGCCCACCCACACATAACATGAATCCCAGGTCTTCTGCAAACCCTCCTCTCCCCCGCCAAGTTATCCCCCTTGTTATTTCTGTCTGTGGCTTCTATTTCAAAAAGCGGAGAGGTTCCTTTTCTTTCCAATCTTGCTTCTTACTCAGTTCCCACATATAAGTTTGGTTTTATCAATCCCTTCCTCCCCCACCTCTTTAGTCTCCTCCTCTTTACTTCAATCCTTCCTCCTGGGTAACACCAAAGGGAGCGCCAGTCTCCGTTACCCTAACACACCCATTCTTCTCCTCCCTGCTACCCTAACTAACCATCCCGTTCTCTTCTGCATGTCATCTCCAAACTTGCAAAGGAGCGTTCTGCTTGAAAGAGTAAGTGACCTCTATTTCCTCACCAGTTCCACATGCCTTAACCAAGTGCAAACACACTGACAGCAGAACTGCAACAAGGAGGCTGGGGGCAGCTGCAGCAACCTGGAGGGGGCAATACCCCCCCACCTCTCACACTCCCTCCACTACACCGCCCACACAGGGCCTCCAGCCAACATCCAACCCAAGAGGAATGAGAGCTAGGGGTGGTTTGAAATTTGGGATTTTTATGTGAAATCTAACAATTTCTAAATATTAGCTATTCATCTGATTTTTTTAAACACTGAGGATGAAATGAATTACCTTCTTATGGTTGGATTCAGCCTACAGCCCTGAAATTTGCAAACTATGCTTTAAATCTAAAAACAGTTTTAAAAGTCATCAGTGACCACTTAGCTGCCATAACCAATAGCCTTTCTCCCCTCATTTTCCTCACCCTTCCGTGTGTGTTGGTGAGGGAGCGTTTTATCACCAACTCGTGTGTTAAACTGCTATAGCCAAGATTCTGTGACTCCATTCCTTCCTTACTGTTCTGTCATCACATCTTTCCTTAGCTTGTCTTGCTTGATCATTTTCTTTTTTCTCTTTCAAAAACCCCTAATTGCAAAATCATCTAATATCTGGGATTCAACTATTCCCACTACAGAACTCACTCTCCCCAAAAAACTCCAGCTTCTCCCCCAAGCTCCAGTCTCAAACTTCTGTATATAGGGTACAAGAACCCCCCATATACCCCCTAATTCTCTTCCTTAGCACTGTTGCCACCAAATCCACTTATTCTACCCCTTTCCTTTTAGCCAACCAGCCTCAAAACTCCACCAACTGCCCCCTCACTCCTGACACCCAATCAGTCATCACTTCTCTTCTGTGCCCTTTGCAAAATCTGTCATGAATGTCTCCACCTTTTCTTTCTTCCTCCTTGACTCTCATTAGCTCTCAGCTGTAGGCCTAATCCCAGAGGCTACAAATCCACCTCCCAGGCCCAGGTCCTTCATCTCATCACCTCCACTCTGCTGCAAGATTCATCTTCCTGAAGGACTCAAGTCCTGGCACTCCTGTGCTCAGAACAATTAAACCGGTCCCTGTTGCTTACCCAGAATGGAACTCATCACCCTACCTGATATTTTCAGACTGCTCCTCCTCCATTTCTTTCAAACCCCGTGCATTTCAACCAAACTTACTCACCTGTTCTGCAAACACACCTCACCTTCTTTACTTAAGCCACTCTCCTGCATGAAATATCCTCCCTTCCATCTACCAAAATCCTAAGTGGCAAAGTCCTTTTTATAAATGTTCGGACTGCCTCCTGACTAATGTAATCCTCTTCTCTGAAACCCCATAACTCTGGATCTATTCCTCTGGTGGACTTAACACAGTGAAGCCTCCATTAAGAGCTCATGATTCGTGTGTTATCTCTGCAAGATGATGGGTTCCTTGGAGTGGCAGGTTTGGGGTCTCATTTGTCTTGGACCACTCACAATGCTAGCAGTGACTTCCATCTCCATATTTGAGGACCAGATGACTAAGCCAGTTTCCTGACTGCCTGCAACAGTAATAATCACAGTATAGGTTTTCACAGGCTGGGGTGGAGCCTAGCAGTATGAGAGAGTTGAGGACCGCCTGTCTTTCTGGCTGAGGCAATTTTGGGATTAGAATGATATATAGAGGCATAGTGGGCCAGTTTCAGGTGCCATCTCATATTTCTTACTTTAGCTTGACATTGGTTCTTGTCAAGTGAACTTTAACTGCTATTTCCAATTCTCCTTCCAGTTTGAGATTAGAGCTGGTGTTTAGTCACCAAGAGAGCAAGCTCCTCTGTGGCAAACTAGATCTCCTCAAAGATCCCCCTCCATCCTGTCCCCTGGTTCTCTATCCACTGTATTACCTTGGACTTGTCCTTCTCCAGGATTCAGCCCACAGCGCCTGATCCACAAAGCTGCCTTGGACTACAGGGTTTTCATTGCATTCTCCTAAAAAATAAATGTAACATTTTTTATTGAAACATCCCACATGGCTAAAAGAATTCAAACAGAACAAAAGTGTACTAACTGACAAATCTCCCTCCCACACCATAGTTCCCCAGTTGTGGAGTCTCTCAGTCTCCTAAGGACAACCGCTAAATCATTCCTTTGGGTACCCTTCCAGAAGTTTTCCCTCACCTGCAAATATATATAACATATAATCACTTTTGTATAGGAACAAAAGAACACAACGCACACTAGCGTGCTACTTGGTTTTTGTTCTTGACAATATTCAGCAATTGTAAATATTCAGTAACTTGTAAATCTAAGTTAATACACAGAAAGCCCTTGGAACAATACCTGGCCCACAGTCAGTGCTCAATGACCCTTCACATGGAACCTAGCAGAGGACATTCCAAGATTCTAAAGTTCATACCAATTAGACCCTAGGAGCACACAAAAAAAACACTGCAGTTTTGCTGCACGGGAGCTCAGAGGTGCTTCTTCTCACTGACGTTCCAGAGACAGGCTCCTGCAGACTTGGCTGTCACCTCTCACACTGCCACCAGAACTCATATGCTCCTCTCAACCAAGACACACCTCCCTTCCTCTGATCCCACCAAGTCTAAACAATCCATGCAAGAACAAAGGCCTCAAAATGGGTTTTGCTGCAACCCCTTTCAGAAAACTGAGAAAAAGCCGATTCTTGCCTTTTAATTTGATTACATGGCAACGAAAGATAAATTCACCCGGATACTATGCGCTGTGTTAAATCAGCACCCCCGGTTTTGCCCCAGCTGGTTCAGCCCCGCACCCGGTCACGGTAACGTGGAGAGTCTCCGGCCTTCGTCTCCTGTCCCAAACCTCTCCTACCAAGTCCTCTGATTAGAACAGAGCTCCCAGGAGGTGTAAGTTAAGAAGTTAACCAGGACCAGGGCACAGCTGCGGGTTGGAGCGCCCTTGGGAGACAACCAGAGAAGTCTTCGCTCCCCTCGAAAGCAGTTTTCAGTTTAAAGCTCTGAAGAACTTCTCCCCACCCTCCCATCCACGCCGTTTTCGCCATTTTCAGCCCTCCCCTCCCCCCCGCGGAGGCCTGCGGGACTTCCCGTTGTTTGGTTCACACACCTGAGGAGCCTCTCACTTCCCCCCCGCTGCTTACAGCCAGCCTACCCAGCATGCACCGCGGCAGACCGGGCACCCCCACCCCCACCCCGGGGGCGGAGGGAAGGGCAGGGCCAGGGCGTTTGGCTCTTGAGATATTTGGGGTGTCTGTAGAATTGGGGAGGGCTTGCATTTAGGGAGAAGCTGGTGACCACTGCTCCTGAACAACGAGTTGAAAGTCCTTTTAAATTCCATCCCCCCTAGAGACTTTTCTTTCCAAGTACACGCGGGTTTATGGGCTGGAGGACACAATGTACACGCACAAACGGGGTCCCCCAGCAACTGAAAGTGGGGAGAAACGCCATCACAGTGGCACCCTGATTCTCATTAGGGGAGGAAACATGAGATGCTTGACCCTTTCATGTTACTTGCTGAGAGGCTTATGTAGGGTGAGAGACGGGGTCAGAACCGGCCAGCCGTAGACAACTGTTTTGCCACTGACTTTGCAGACATTTCCCAAAGCCCTGTAGCACCCGATACCCGTGCCGGCATAACTGCACACACACAGGGAGAGTGAGCCTTCTTTCATAACAGCTGCAGCTTCTTAACGGAATGGCTTTTCCACGGAACCTGTCATAGAGACTAGCCCAAAGCCCCTGTCAACAAGAATATTAAAAATTCAGGAAGAAGTTGAGTAAACAGGGCACTGTTACTTAAAGTGGCACTTGGTCAGGCCACCCTGGCCAACAGAGATCCAGGGGCTACTGAATGACCTCAACTGTTCTGGACCAGAACGAATAAGGAGAACCTTGTGTGCGCAAAAATAATAACCAGGCCAACCTCCTAAAGCCCTGGGTGTGAACAAAATGCTAGGGTCAGAAGGGTACCCCAAGCAGTGTGTCAAGGCTCAGACCAACCTCGAGAGGAACATCCAAGGATGCACTGGGATTGTGTCACGGATGGAATGTGGGCTGCAGGCTGAGCATTGTGCTGAAAGCAAAGTGACAGAGTCCCTGTGCACGGGTGTGAGAGAAGAGCGGGGTATATGAGCAGGGGTGGGGTGGGGGTGGGGAATCAGACACTCTCCAAGGGAGGACGGATGACAACTCCGAGCAGCTGTCTGCAAAGTTCAGGACTGCAGAGCCGTTCCAGTGACTTTAGGGAATTAAGATGTTTGGGGCAGGAGTTCCAGACAAAACTCTGAATTTAGTCTAGCTTCCAGTTGCTTCCAGCCAAAAACCTGGGCGTCATTCTTGGCCTCTCTCTCTCTCTCTCTCTGGCCCCCACCCCACATTCAGTCTATCAGGGAATCCTATTGGCCTTATTTTCAAAATATATCTCAATTCTGCCCATTTCTCACCACCTCTGCTGCTATGTATCACCCTGGTCCAATCTATACCATCTCTCACCTCAATTACTGAAATAACTTCTCCAGGGTTCTTATTTCCACCTTTGTTCCCCTGCAGTCCACACAGCAGCCAGAGGGATACAATGAAAATGTGAGTCAGATGGTGTCCCTTCTCTGCTGGAAACCCTCCAATGGCTCCCCATCTTACTCAGAGGAAAAGCCAAATCCTTCCACTGTCTTACAAGGTCCTGCACAGACTGGCCGCATGGTCCCTTGGTCCTCATCTCCTCCTGCTCTCAGCCTTACTCCCTCACTCCAGCCTTACTGGTATCGTCATCCCCCTTGAACTGACCATGTCTACTCCTGCCTCAGGGACTTCCTCAACTGTACTTCCCTTGGGCTGGGAAGCTCCTTCCCAGGATATATTCATGACTCACCCCTCAGCTCATTCAGTCTTTTCTCAAATTTGAAATTCTCAGGAAGCTCTACCCCATCCAAAATTACAAGTGCATCCCCTTTGAACTGCTCTATTATTTTCATATCATTTATCACTTTCTAAGGTGATATATAAGCACTATATATACAATGCATTTATTATACATTTATTATACATTGTCCTTCCTCACACTAAAATGCAAAGTTCCATGAGAGCAAGGAGTTTTATGTAGTTTGTCAGCTGGTGGATTTTTTGAGGCTACTAGAATGTCTGGCTTACAGATGGCTCTCAATACAAATAGTTTAAATGAATAAGTAAAGTAATTTAGGGTTGAAACCACCGAATGGCCCCTTCACCAGACTAGTAGCTCCTCTATGGCAGGAAAGTTACCATCCATCCATTCATACACGTGATACATATTTATTGAGCACCTAACCTATACAAAGCACTTTGCTGGGGTCTAAAATATAATGGTAAAAAAAACATACACGGTCCTACCTTCAAGGAGCTTACAACTTAGTGACCGGAGACAGATATTCAACAAATAACCCTGCAAATAAGGAGATAATTACAATTGACATAGTGTACTATTAAAATAGTCCAGGAAAGACATTCTGTTTTGAGTTAGGTTGGTAGCAGAGGAAATGGAAAGAGATGAACTGATTCGAGATTACTTGGAAGGTGGAAAATACAGGCGTTGTCAATGGATTAGATGGGGTTGGGGAGAATTTTATGACAAAGGTGAGTCCTGAATTTCTGGTTTAAGAAACTGGGTGGATTAAAGTGCCCTTTGCATGGGTTAGTGTAGGAGGCTTGATAATGGACCCTCAAAAGCTATCCATGTCCTCAACTCTGGAACCTGTGAATGCTACCTTATCTGGAAAAAGAATATTTACAGATATGATTAATTTAAGGGTCTTGAGAATGAGAGATTATTCTGGATTAACTGGATGGGCCCTAAATGCAATCTTCCTTATAAGAGGGAAGCAAGGAGAGATTTAAACACACACATACAAGAAGGCAATGTGAAGATGGAACAAAAGGAGATTTAAAGATGCTGCCCTTGAAAATTGGAGTGATGTGGCCACAAGCCAAGTCTGATCATTAATTTTCTGTGTCACCTTGACTGGGCCATGGGATGTCCAGACATTTGGCCAAATGTCATTCTGGGTGTGTTTGTCAGGGTGTTTCCTGATGAGATTTTGTTTGACTCAGTAGACTGAGTAAAGCAGGTTGTCCTCCCTAATGTGGGTGGTCCTCATCCATTAAATTGGAGACCTGAATAGAACAAAAAGTCTGAGAAAGAGGAAACTTCTCCTGCCTAACTGCTTGAATCAAGACAGTCGTCTTCTCCTGCCCTCAGACCGGAATTTACAGCATGGACCCTCCTGAGTCTCTAGCTTGACGACTGCAGATCTTCTCACCCTCCATAGTTACAAGAGCCAGTTCCTTCTAATAAAACTATACACACACACACACACACACACACACACACACACACACACACACACTACTGCTTCTGTTTTTCTGGGAAACCCTCACTAATACACCAAGAAATGTTGGCAACCACCAGAAACGGAAAGAATCAAGGAACAGATTTATCCCTGAAGCCCCCAGAGAAAGTGTAGACCTGCTGACACCCTGATTCAGCCCAGAGGAACTAATTTTAGATTTTTGGCCTCCAGACTGGGGATATAAGTGTGTGCTGTTTTAAGCCAATCCATTTGTAGTAATTCATTACAGAAGTCACAGGAAACTAACGCAATGGGAAGCAGTGTAAGAGGATCATCTAAGGGTAGGGGACATCAAGATTCAGTTTGGAATATGGGATCTGAGATGCCTGTCACACACCTAGTGGAGAAGCAGGCCAAAACCGGATTTGGATATGCAGGTAGGAGACTGATGGAATGGTCTGAGTAAGCATTATCAGCCCCATGATCCCAGAGCCTGGAAAGCATGAGATGTAGAGTGAAAAGGAAAGATGGCCAAGCACCATGTCCTGAGGAACTCTCAACATTGAGAGGACAGGTAGAAAGGTAGCCTGAAAAAGAAACAGGAGAACATGGGGTCTTTGAGGCCAAGAGATATGAAAGTTTTTGAATGACAAGAGTGATGATCAATTCTGGAGCAGAACCCAGTCTGGAGTAGATTTAAGATTGAATGGTTGATGGGAAAGCAGAGAGAGCCTGTGTGGGCAACTCATTCTTGAATTTTGTTTGACTTGGAACGTACATAAAGAGAGCGGATAGTTGCTATGGACAATGGATCCAGGGAGGAATTTTCATTCTTACTTTCAGATAAAAGAGTTTCAGGCATTGTGTATGACTTGGAAATGACCCAGTAGAATGGAAACAAATAGAAATTCAAGTGAGGGTGAGGTTACCTGCTGAAGCCTGAGAAGGGGAGCATACACAGAGATCAGGTCTCAATCCTGGCTGTAGTTTAGGTGTCCCTGAAGACATTGTAAAAATTCCACTTCCCAGCCTGCACTCAAGACCAAAGACATCAGATTTTCTGAGTTGGGAGCCAGACATCAGACACTGTTAAAGCTTCCCAGGTGATTCCTGTGAGTGGTCGGTGGGATTCAGAGCACATCTAGAAGGAGTGGTATTGGGTCCAAGGAGGATCAGGTGCAGGTGCAAATAAGTCTGGAGGTTTGGTGGGTGTAAATTAGAGGCTTCCCAGCGTCACCTTTATATTTCCAAAATTCAAGACAAGGTCAAGTGCTAAGCATGTGCTGAGTGCATAAGCGAATAAGGATAAGACTGAGAGCTGAAGAAAAAATGACATTGTTCATACTGAGAGTGGACAGAGGACGATGCCTCAACTGGAAAAATGTGGGAAGAGTGTGGAAAGGGCTGTGAATGTATAGCTTTACCTTCCATCCATTCATTCAACTGGCATTCGTCAGACAGACACCAAACCAGGCTGTGGGGATAAAACATAAGCAAGACATTGTGCCCAACCTCACAGCTTTCACAATTCAGTGGAGGAGAGGGACATACAAGGAAACAGAACATTCAAGAGCTGTAACAGAATCAAGCACAAGGGGTAGTGGGGACTTAGACCTTTGTGGGGACAGAAGTCACCTCCTCCCATAACAGTACTTAGCACATGCTCTTGAGACATATTCATTGTACTCCAAGCACCTTATCATTCTGAGGAAACAGAGGAGGAAGTGACAGCTCAGCTCTTATTCTGCAGGTATGACTAAAGCAGCCCTAAAACTGTAATGACATGTCAGCTGGTCAGTGCCACATGGGGTCTCTAAGCAGGAGAGAGTCTCAGTTGTCAGGCAGGGTGGTGGCAATGCTGAGGTCAAGATGGGATGTTCTACATCAGGGGACCCCAATCCCCGGAGACGAGGACCACTACCGGTCCTCAGCCTGTTAGGAACGGGGCCGCACAGCAGGAGGTGAGCGGTGGACGAGCAAGGGAAGCTTCATCTGCCGCTGCCAATGGCTCGCATTACCTCCTGAACCATCCCCCCCTCCACCATTCCCCCGCCCACGTCCATGGAAAAATTGTCTTCCACAAAACTGGTCCCTGGTCCCAAAAAGGTTGGGGACCACTGTTCTACATGGTAATCTTCCAGGTGACATTCATAAAGTGGCCACTAGGTGGCAGGGTTAACATTTGCAAAATAGCTGCCCGTAGCAGTCACTACTAGCTGGATACTCGCTGGAAACATTTTTTGTTTCCATCCCAAAGGGAAAGTGGAGCCAAGTCCTAGGGACATAGGATGATTGGGTTGAGTTTCTCGAATTTCACCCAGAGCTCCCTCCATATGCAATCCCTCGCTTCTAAAGCCGGACCCCTCTCTGCTTTAGGGACACTGGCCTCGGTACACACCCTGTCCTAAGGAGCAGTTTCAGAGTGGGGTTTGCGGTGGGGAGGAGGAGGAGAACAGGCTGCAAAGTTTTCTTCAAAACACTGGGGGAAACAAGTGGCTCTGGTGGTTTTTTTTTTTTTTCCCTTCTTCAGATTTCCCTGTCACCGTCTTTCTCCTGTTTTATCTGGTGCCAGGCTCCCTAGGTTCAAGCCCTACCTCAGCCACGGAGCCAAATGACCTTGAGCAATTTACTTCGCTTCCTTGTGTTTCTTTACCCAGAAATGACAGAGTGTAGCCATAAAGATTAAGTGAGTTAAAATCTCTAACTTACTTAGAACAGTACCCGGCAACAAACAGTAAGCACTCACTATGTACTAAATATTATTATTTTCTCAATGAAAAAAAAGAACTTTTTTTCTAAATTCCTTATGAAGATGGTAAATAGTTGGCACTCTAAGTTGTAATTTAAAAACATAAACAAAAAAATAAAAAATAAAAAATAAATAAAAATAAAAACATAAACAACTTCCAATCCCAATTTTTCAGATGAAAGTATAAAGAAAAAGTGACAACACAACAAAAGGTACATCTATTCTGGAATGGTGAACCATGGTCAGGGTCTTTTCCTGGTAGAATTCTGGACTGGAAATGGGCCACCTCCTGCCAGGGAAGCATCTAACCCTCCAGGTATCCAGCTTCCCACTCCCTTCCCTACAGAAAAACAAAGCCTGAGACCCCAGTGTCAGCAGGTGCTTTACAACCTGTCCCAGGTCTTGATTGTGGTGGTGGTTCTCTCAGTCCCCATATGAGCACAAAATTCTGGCATCACAGCCGGCAGCCTCTCCAGATACTCCAAAACCGCATTGCCCCACCAAGGCTATACATTTTTTTTTTTTCTGAAAAAAAAAAAAAAAAAAAAAAACACAGCTTGGGATAGCTCAGTTTCAACCTTGGTTATGACCTTCTCAACTCATACAAAGCAAAGATTTTTGTCATTTGTTTAGTTTCTAATTGGCTCTTGAATAGTGACTGTGCGTGTGTTTAAAAGCTACAAGTCAGCCTCATTTTTCACAGCAGATAGGTATGTAGTTAAATTTTGAAAAATCTGGTCCTAAAAACTGCACGAGATTTGGTTACAGGAATTCTACAATACAGTGTAGTCACAAATAAACTGAGTTCTTTGATAAAACAAACGCTTGTATTTTATCAATCCTGCAATTTTAAATTTTTATGCTTGATTTGTTTAAAGCAAATTCAACTCTATTTATAAAGTAGAAAGTTTTAGAATTTCTTCTTTCTTCTCTTTTTTTGTTTGTTTATTAATAACAGACTACAACAGGAACAGACTGTGTTCCAAAGAGGAAGACTATGCTAGAATTGAAGCTACAACCTTATAATTTTCCCATACTTAGCCACTGCTGATTGACTCTCCATGTAGAGACCTTTTCTCTTAACTTGATGTTAATTTATGGAGAGTCTTATCACAATATATGTTTATTCACAATACAAAATGGATTTTTCTCCCTCTTGAAAATCCCAACATGCCCCAGTGCTTGGCTTCCTGTTTTCTTCCCCCAAAGACTCCACGTATTTGCATCTCATACGAAAAAAAAAAAAAAAAAGGCCAAAACTAGATCGGTACCATCTCAGAGGGGAACTGCCTACTGGGTTGGTCAATGTCAGGGCTGTGGGCTATGACACACGCCAGGTGTTTAGGGCTTTGCACTCCATGACTTACCTTCAACCAGGCACATCCCATCGACCAGGCTCAACTGACCACTGGGTCCCAGTCCCAGAAGTGAAGGTATCTCAGAGCTAAGATCTCCAACCATCCCGGCTGCTGACCCGATAGGGACCTGGGCAACCCCACAAGGTCTTGGAATAACTGGCACCCACAAAACAAAGTTCTAAGAGGAAAGAACAAATGCATGCTGTCTGGGCCCTCCAGAGACCAAGAAACACGATGATCCTACAGAAAACAAGTTTTGACAAGTAAGGGACAAAGGGGGGGTGGGTAGGATGATGAACAGCCATTGCTAAAGGTGAGGTTCAAAAATGAAATATGGGGCTTCCCTGGTGGCGCAGTGGTTGGGAGTCCGCCTGCCGATTCAGGGGACACGGGTTCGTGCCCCGGTCCGGGAAGATCCTACATGCCGCGGAGCGGCTGGGCTCCTGAGCCATGGCCGCTGAGCCTGCGTGTCCGGAGCCTGTGCTCCGCCACGGGAGAGGCCACAGCGGTGAGAGGTCCGCGTACCGCAAAAAAAAAAAAAAAAAAAAAAAAAAAAAAGAAATATGAAAATCAGAAGGAAGAAATGTTAGAGAGAGACGCAGTTGAAGCAAGAAGCAAATGCTAACAAAACAGTGAGACCTGACGAGAAAAAGATTTTCAGGAAGGAAATGCAATAGAAGTGAAATGGGAGATAGACAAGGAAAGAAACGCAGCCTATAACAAAGCCAAGGAAAAGAAAGAAGAGGCCTTTTCCTGAGCACAGAGGTCAGGGAGATTATAAGGTATGGACCAGCTCTCCAGCTATCTCCATCTGAACAGATATATTCCTACCACTGGGGTTGGTTTGGTTTGGTTTTTAAGTCAGAAACAATAGTAACTTGGTAAACACTTGTAGACACAATTTTTTCATGATTATTAAATTAAAAACTCTCACATGTCAATTGCCCCAGACTAGCAAATCTTCCCTCCAAACCCCCAAAACCTTCAATATGTTCCAACGATGCAGGAGCTAAAAGAGAAATATTAGGAGTAGGTCTCATTACTGCCATTTACGGGCATTGGTACTTCAGGAGTTTACCTGGGGCAAATAGCACCTCTGTCAGGGGGAGGTAGAGGGAGAAGAGTTTGGTTGCAGCTGTGCAAAATTCTGTGGCTTCTTGGAGGGACCTTCACTGCTTTAAAACAGACAGAAGCTGGTGTGTGAAATTCAAGCCACCTCTAGAAATGTGTTTAGAAAACGTGTTCTGATGTTGCCACATTATAAAGGTCCTCTGTCCAGAATCTTAACCTTTTTCTTCTAATTCCTCAGCTCTTCCCCAAACCCCTTCGTCCTCCACCCAGGGATGGTTCAAGAACTCCTGTGACTTGAGAGACTCTCCGTCACAGGAAGAAGCAGCAGCATTAAGCACAGATTGGGTATGCAAACCCAGTGAGCCACCTTAATTATCTTCTTCATATGTACAAATATTTCCTCTCATCCCTACTTAACAATCAGCAGTCGTGATGGGCTCTAATTACAACGATAAATTGGGCCTCGGTCAGCCACCTCCTGCTCCATCATTGAAGAGGACTATTTACCGGGGCCTTTGCAGTCAATCCACCTCCTGAGTACTGGAAAGACACCACAGCTCACAGTGGTCACCGGTTCTGAGCAGGGAAGCACTCAGGGGCCCCAGCAGCAGCTCATAGCCATGAATTCTGCACCATTAAGAAAACACATCTGCATGAAATGAGGAGTGGACCAGGGGCCTGGGGACCAAGTCAGCATGTCCTTGGCATTCACTAAGTCCAGATGTCTTTATCTTCTGGGCAGGAAGTCAGAGTCTGTCCAGATGGCATCTTGATTGCTTTCGGCTCAGCTGATTAAATTTCTAAGGCTGACGTCTCTTCCAAATACCCTCTCCATTCTATGAAAATGTGCTTGTCAAATAGTGCCAGGAAGAGTCATCTGAAGATGGCAGACTGAGAGGGCCCCATTGAGAACCTGAGTGCCTGGGACATAGAGCCAGGCAAATTTCCTGCCACATGTCTGGGGCTTATGGGATTCTTTCTGCTACAAGCAAGGGAATTTCTGGAGAGGCAGTGCTGAGGGGCAAGATCGTGACTGGATCAGAGATCCAGTTAGGAGTCCTGGCTCCTCCACTTTCTGACCTGTGACCTTGTGCATATTCCTAAGCCACTCTGGCCTCAGTTTACTCATCTATAAACCTGGGATAACAAAAGGAATCACTTCAGCAAGCTGTTCTGAAGATTTATGAGATCATGCACATCAAGTGCTTATAAGAGAACCAGGCACATGGTAAGGGTTCCCTGCATACATTTTATTAGTACATTTGGCCCTCTGTATCCACAGGTTCTGCATCGACGGATTCAACCAGCCATGGATAGAAAATATTTGGGGAAAAAAATTCTAGAAAGTTCCAAAAAGCAAAACTTGAATTTGTCACAAACTAGCAGTTATTTACACAGTATATACATGGTATTAGGTATTATAAGTAACTTAGAGATGATTTAAAGTATAGGGGAGGATGTGTGTAGATTCTTTGCAAACACTATGCCATTTTATATGAGACTTGAGCATCTGTGGATGTTGGTATCCATTGGGGTCCTGAAATCAATACCCCACAGGTACTTGGGATGACTGAAGTCTTGTTCATTTTTGTTCCTGGCTTTACTTTGCCTCCTGAAGAGGTGCTCCTTAAAAACACAAACCTGCATGAGGGCAAGGGACCAGCCTGGTCACTTGCACATGCTTTATACCAGAAATCATAAATAATTCTTTATAGTCCTTTTTGGGTCACCTTTCTTCCGCAAGCACTCTTGAGAGGTAAGCAAGGCAGACGGTATTTCTCTTTTACTGAAGTTGAGACTCTAAGAGGGTAATGACTTGTCCAAGGTCACATCGGTAGCTGTGTCTGAAGATGGAAACCCATAAAGGCTGTTGAACTCCTATCTGCTACAGATCCTATTCATACAAGGAAGTCAATGCTGCAAAAGGAGGAGAGGAGTGAACATGCTCCCTTCTGACCACCACCAACCCACCCCCAACAAACACTTCTGGTCATAAGCCCATGGGACACGCGGAGCATCACCAAGATGAAGAAAGGAGGCCATGGTGATATTCACAGAAATTGCTGCCTACCTCTGCTACTTTAGAAACTCCTTTCCTCCTAGGCTTCACTCTAAAGGGCTGTGGGAACTTAATCTAATACTATGCTCACAGGAAGAAGCCTGACAAGAGACAGGATGTTCCAGAAGGCCTAAAAGTCAATGGCTCAATAATAATGTGAATTATCTCAACTCTTAGGATGTTAGACTCAACGTTATTCATTTACATTCTTAAAGGAAAAAAAGATGGCAGGGTTGGATTAGGTTATTTTAAAGCTTATTTTTCGCTTTAAAATTGTTGATGTTAATGGACCACTATTAGGACCCCTTTATTTCAGAGTGGAGAGTTTATCTGAGAATCCCGATTCTCAGTCCTGTGCCCCCATATCTCACTGCCTGTGAATATCATTAACTTAAAGCTTGAGAGAAAAGCCCTAAATTTTCTGCCTTTATAAAATACACCAGGTGAAAGAGAAGTTAGTAGATGGCACTTACCGTATGGTTAATTAGAAGTTAAAGCTGGACAAAGATTCCTTTTAAAAAAAAAAAAATTTATTTATTTATTTATTTTTGGCTGCTTTGGGTCTTTGTTGCTGCGCGCGGGCTTTCTCTAGTTGAGGCGAGCATGGGCTACTCTTCGTTGCGGGGCGTGGGCTTCTCATTGTGGTGGCTTCTCTTGTTGCGGAGCACGGGCTCTAGGCGCACGGGCTTCAGTAGTTGTGACACTCGGGCTCAGCAGTTGTGGCTCACGAGCTGTAGAGCACAGGCTCAGTAGTTGTGGTGCACGGGCTTAGTTGCTCCATGGCATGTGGGATCTTCCCAGACCAGGGCTCAAACCAGTGTCTCCTGCACTGGCAGGCGGATTCTTAACCACTGCGCCACCAGGGAAGCCCCAAATATTCTGTTACGCATATTTCCAGAACCATTTATGTGTAACTGGATGACCACGGAATAGTGAAACCTAGTTTTGGGGAAGTGTCCCAAATCAGAGAGATTTTAAATTGTTATCACATGGGCCCCAGGGAGTGGATATTTCCAGTATCAATCATCTTGGGAAGAGGGTAAATCCTGGGGCAGGAAATGCAAGGAAGAACCCCTGGTTTCCCTGGATACAAAGCCAAGAAGCCTTGGACTCTGAGATGTGAAAAGGGCCATAGTATTTTTTGTGATAGAGAGGAGCTGGTGATGCCATGGGAAGACACTGTGTCTGCTTTGATGGTGGTGGTGGCAGCAGTGCCATCAATTACAGGGCAGAGAAAGAGCCAGTTCTGAAGCAGCAGGATCAAGGTTGGCATCCTGAAGCCATCAACACAACTGAGCTTGAACTCAAGCATGACATGAGAAGAACCATGTCCTCTCTCCAGGTGGAAGAGGCCCGTTAGCATCGCTTGCTCTGTCTAGCCTGGGGACCTCACAAGAGCCATCAACTGCAAGGCAGCAGGTGAACAGCATGGTAAGCAGGCTTGAGGGCTCTGTACGTGTGCCCACAAGGTAGCACACCCTCAGATAGAAGTGGGGACAACTTCTGGCCTTTATGGCTCTGAACCTCATGTCATAATAATTTGGTAAAATAAATAAACAAATATGGAGAAATATAACGATAAAGAGTAAAACTTACCGTAAAATGCATTTGAATATTCAAGTTAAAGTAGCATTTTAGATGCAAGTAGATTTAACCGTCTGGAGACAGTGGGGAAAGCAGGCGTGACCCAAAAAGCAGAACAAAAACTACATGTAAAAGAAGAAAAAAAAAAGGACAGTTTAGTACCAACTGGTGCCCATAAGCTAGACAGATATTAAACATCTAGTTCTTTGCTAAAGTTGGATCACAAAAGCATATTTTGGTTTGCACACCCTTGGAAGAAAACAAACTAGCCATTGGGTCATTGCTAAGAAAAGGTATAAAGAGCCAGACAAGGTTTCCAAGGACCTCACATCGCTCCCCAGACTATAATCACCTTGAAACACAGAAAAGTGAGTTCACAGGTCTCCCAGACATGAAATTGGGGGTTCTATGGGGTCACCCATGGGTGACAGCTGACCCTAGGGATGAACTGCATGGAAACGTGGTGCAAAACAAGACATAGTACAACAACAACAAAGAATGGTTTGGGGTTTGTATGTAAATATGTGATATATAAGGGTCCTTGAACTTTATGAAAACTTCTGGGGTCCACAGAGCTGTTGTTTCCCCACTGACATGGGTACCAGTCTGTAGAAATAAATGAGTTACTGGTGCCTTTTCTCATCTTCTCCTTTCCCTCTCTGTATCTCTGCAAGACCTAGTCCTTGTAACAGGTAACAGCAGTTCATCCCTAAATGGCACTGTGAATGAATTAAGATTGCAGCAGTCATGATATGATGCCCATAGCTCCAGCCAAACCTCTCTATTTTTTATATTTGTGGAAGGGGTAAGACTACCTCCATTAGTAAAGAAAGAGCGATTGTCGACAAAGAGCCAGTGTAACTCTATTTTATTGGCTCAAGCCAATGACTGTTAGATAAGTAAAATGGAAATCACTGCTTTGGAGTAGAATAATGGGATTTTTAGATGAAGAAGTGCCTTATAAATAGCTCAACTCCATCATTTTGCATATGAGGAAATTTCGCAGCCACACACAACTAGTTAATGGCAAAGCCAGGAACAGAATTCACCTCAGTGCCTTCCTTGGGAGATTTGGGAAATATTCAGATAAAGAGACTGTTTAGGACTATAATGCATGAACTTGTGACACAGCTGAAGGAACTATAGATTTTTAACCTAGAAAGAGGATAGTTCAGGTACATAATAACCATTTTCAAATACCTTAAGGACTGTCAAGTAGTAAAATATCTTGAACTTGTCCTGCTGGCTGAGGAAACAAGGACAATTGTGGGGAAGTTAGAGAAGGACTTTAGCAGTTCAGCATAATATAAAACCTTTTATATAGTCAAAATTTGCCAAAATAATTCATTGGGAGATAGTAAGCTTTCTGTCACCTGAGGCAGTTCAGGAAAGACTGGAAGATAATGTAGTGTGTATGTTTCGTCCACGAAAATGGGTGGGGTAAGAGGTGTGGAGGAGAAAATTCAGGCATGAAAATCATTTGGATGGGGTGACCTTTAAGAGTATGTGATTCTTTACAACCTGGGATCAAATAAGCGTTTCATTCTTGCCTCCAAACTCGACAACTTATCTTCCCATCTGTTTGCAATAGTTTAAATTTTAATCTATTTCATATTTCAGGGTATTATGCCCTGAATATTTGATTTGAATGCTGTGGTAGAAGGTCACTCATATTCATTTATTTTCTTTTACTCTTATACACTTGCAGTGAGTGTTTTGAAACCATTATGCAAACATATGCAAATCATATGCAGATAGTGTGTCCTCAGAAAAATGACAAAATCTTATGGCCTTAACTGAGCCATCAAACCTGTCTTTAAGAGGGAAAGTAATATGCCTTTTGAATGTCTCTGGGGCAGGAGACAATTTCCTGAGAGTGATATTTACATGACGTTGGAATTGGTTACTCAGAGGCGTCTTTGCCTCATATTCTTCACATTTATGTAGGACTTTGAGGTTAAGAAAGTATTTTCACATGAATGATCCCATTGGATCCTCATAATTACCCTGTGATGTTGGCAAAACAGGAACTGGAATTCTTGTTTTATTATTCAGATGGGAAATAGACTCAGAAAAGTCAAATGACTTGCCCAGGTTTGCTCTGTTGGTAAATGATGGGTCTGAGGCTTCAAAGTAGATCTCTTTTCAGTCCAAGAACTCTTCCATGACACTGTGATGTGTGTCTTCTTCAAAGCAAGTGGTTGTCATCAGTCTGGGTTTGCTTGGATGGCTTTTCACCAAAAGCATCTTTGAAGGTGTTTTGTTGATGAGGATGGCATTTTAAGGGTGACCAGAAAAGTCTAATTATTTGTAGTAGCCCTAGCACAGTGCCAACTACATAGTTTCTCTAACCACCCCCCTGCTTTTTCGCATCTGCTCTGAAATTTCCAGATGAAGAACTTTCTTCACACCATATGCTTCAGCTTTTTCAGGAGGCAAAATTCTTTCTTAAACTATCGGGAGGAATAGCACAGTCTCTGCAGTGAGACTGTCTGGATCTGAAGCCCTAATCTACCACCTTCTATTTGTGTGGTCTTGGAGAGGTCATTGATTCCTCTAAGCATCAGTTTCTACATCTATAAAATGGGGGAAATAATAGCACCTCTTTGATAGAGTATATGATAAGGAGATATCTATAAAACAAAAGAAAACCTACTTAGACACATAATATGTGCTCAATAAATGGTAGCTACTATAATTACCATATTAGTAGTTGTAACACAGTAGTGATAGTAGTAGTATTCTCTCAAGGTATTGTGAAGTCTGATGCTAAGAACTGGCTCTTAGAAATGGAATGGGAGGACAGTAATACCAAATATCTCGTATATGTCAAAGGACTGGAGAACAGACAATGTCTGAGGCAGCCAAATTCAGCCCAGTGAGGAATACATGAACTTTAACTTTCTTTAGTCACTACCATATCTTGCATCATTATGAGGGTAGTTGCAAACCTGTTTCGAAGGTATTTCTGGGAAAAAATAGAGCCAAGGCTGGCACCCTTGACTCTTCTCTCTCTTAGTCAGACTGCCCTGTATATGGCAGTGGCTTCTACTTCCCTGGGTCACCTTGGGAGGGAACAAGAGGGATTTCCACTCCAGCCGCTTTAGCAGGCCTGAATCACGGGGTCAAGGGATGGATTTGTCCTCCTCCTGTACCAAGACCAGAAGTGGGTACTGTGAAGGTGGCCAAGGCAGCAGCTCCACTCCCTTTCTGGGGTGACCCTGCTCCGTCTTGCCCTAGTTCCCAGCTCCAGCACATGTGCCCCATGCCACCCCCCAGAGTGCTCTGCCCTCCCAGTGTGCCCTAGCACCTCTCCTGGTCACTCACCTAGGCCAGCTAACAAAGTGGCCTCCTCCGTGAGGACAGATTCCTGCTCCCACAGCCTCTTCGATGGAAAGGGACCAGAAGCTGTTGGAGCTGGCCAATCCGCTGAAGCTTGCCTAGAGTCACTAGGAACCATCACCCTGAGAGTCCATGTGACCAGTGAAAAGGAACTGCACAACTGATTCATGTTGGCCAGGAAATGCCCTGGGCCATTCTGAGGCTGGGTGCTTCTCTATTTTTGGCAAGAATGGGTACGATGCAGAAGGGACTTCCCCTTTTTTGCAGCAAAAAGCCACTAAATGCTGAGCAGCCTACAGCATTTCTTGTTCTCAGATTACCCTTCTGCGCACTCTCTGGCTGCCAGATTAGCGAGGCCATCATAGCTTGATTCGATTTCTCAGCTCCAGGCATTAGCTAACCCTACCAAGCTGGGTTGCCTCGGTCCTGTGATGGCTCCCCGTGTCGGCTGCTTCCTGTTGGCGGTGCTGATTTCCGCCAGCTGTAAAGTCATCACCTCCTCGAATCCAGTGTGCACTGAGGTGAGTCCAAACTATCTGTCTTTGTCCAGATTAAACCACCTGGAAATGCTGAGCTTCAGCATGCAGTCCTATCTGAGCCTTAAAAGGGCAACGGGGTGTGTAGGAGTTTTTCCTTACAGTGAAAAAGGAACCAAAGAGCTCAGCCGGGAAGATGATCTCACAGGTTCATAGTAGGAAGAAGTGAGAGTTGTTTTCCTCTGCAAACAATTTCCCCCAAATAATCCCAGTTGGGACATAAGATGTCAACAGGGTCCCAGTGCAAAGAGCAGACCTCCAAACCTGCTCCCTAGCATGGAGAGCATTTGTCCAACCTCCCAGCACGTGGCCACTTCCCCAAAGAGTCCTTCAGTTTCCTGGCATTCAGGATGGAGACTAGTAAAGACCACCTGTGCCAGGTTTTAGAGCATATAAAGATCACTCTGAACGAGTCTGGCTTTCTCCTCGAGTTGGACAGCCCTCCATCTGTTTCTCTAACCCTCAGGAGAAACATCTGAGCATAGAGCCAAGTTGCACCTTCTGTTTTGAACCATAACAGTATTTATCAACCTGTGGGAAGTTCTTGGGGAGGGTGGTGAGAGAGAGAAAGGAGAAGGGCTCATTCTCTTGCTATCCTTCTCCCATTACTTCTGATCCCAGCAGGTATCCAGCACCATGTGGCCTGTCGGACAAGTGCTATAAACAGGAAGGACCATCAGTCTTGGTGGCTGAGTGGGCTGCTTTCCTAGGTTGGGCTGAATGATGAAAAAGAGGCAGGAGTAGCAGGATGGAGAAAGGCAGTGCATAGGAGCCAGGGTTAGGAGAATAAGGAGAGCAGGGCAAGGACCCACCAGACAAGAGCAAAAATCAAAGCTAGGACTGTAATAAGGCCTAGAAGCAGAAAGCAACAGAACCTTGTTAGTCTGGTATTGGGATGGAATCAGGGTGCACGCTCAGATCAAAAGGAGGTACAATGCCCAGGAGAAATATCTCAGTCTGCTATAACAAAGTACCACAGACCAGGTGACTCCAACAACAGAAACTTACTTTTGTACAATTCTGGAGTCTGGAAGTCCAAGATCAAGGTGTTGGCAAGGTTGGCTTCTTCTGAGGCCTCTCTCCTTGCTTAGTTGATGGCTTTCTTCTCCCTATGTCTTCACATCATTTCCCCTTTGTATGCATCTGTGTCCAAATTTATTGTTCTTATAAAGACACCAGTCATATTGGATTAGGGCCTACGCTAATGACCTCACTTTAACTTAGTTACCTCTTTGAAGACTCTATCTCCAAATAAAGTCTCATTCTGAGGTACCGACGTTAAGACTTCAGCATATGAATTTGTGGGAGACACAATTCACAATTCAGCCCACAACAGAAGGGGGCAAGTAAAAGGCTTTTATCAGCTCCAGAAGGCTGTATCCTCATCATTCAGGTTGAAAAACCAAGTGCACAGAGGCCTGTAGGTAACATGTAAGAGGGTAGGAGTGGAGACACCATCTCCTCAGTAATCAGGTAGGGTATGTCATCCACCTTCTAGCAACATCCTCAGATGGGATAATATTACCATTAAATTCCAACTCACTGGGAAGCAGTCCATGTTAAACATCCTGCTCTTAAGTCTACAGGTTCACTTTTTAAATCCCCACATTGTAGCAAAGTCTGTGCAGCCTTTCCAAAGCCCACAAGGGCCCTCACTGCTGGGAGATTTTGGAAATCCCTGAAAATATTGGACCAGTCTAGATTCCTATTGAAGACACCAGGCCCTAGAGTCACAAGTTGCTTTTTGCAAATGGTACCTGCTTTAGCAGAGGGAAGGAGAAAGAGGCAGGAAGAGCTAGTCCTTTTGCTGCCTATTCAGAGGACTTCCATGCCATTCAGGTGGCAGGAGTGATACTGAGCAACCCAGGACCTCCAGGCCTGGCCTATGCTACAGTGAGAGATTTCCTTTTTGGAGAAGTCAGGTGAGACTGAAACCTTCCAATATCACATCCTCCCTGCAGCCCTCTCTCTGAAAGGACTCTGATTTTAAATGCCTTGAGACCTATTCAATTAATACTGGGTCTATATTTTCCTTTACCTCTTCTATCATGTTTGAGTTCATGATAGCAGGATTCTAAGGCTACTTATAGAGCCCTCACTTCTATGTCAATACTGGGGAGGGAACTGGGAGATACGACTTGTTCCTGAAGGTAAGGACCGTCTAGGCTTCAGAAAAGTGAGATAAAGTAGAAGTGGTAGGAGAGGAAGCTTTTGATTTAATGGTTTGGCCCTTTTTCTGGTGAAATTCACTCCAGCTTGCCCACTCCTTCCTCTTGTTTTCCTTTCCTCATTCATTCTTCCTCTTCAGTTGCAGCAAAATTAATATATACTGTATATATGTTCATGTGACCACCATCAATTTATCAGGCCCTATCCTGAAAACAAGGGTTTGGTTTGGTTTTGAGTTCAGTAAATTTTTTATTGAAGTAAAATATACATACAGAAAAGCTCACCAATCCTAAGTGTAGAGCTCAATGAGTTCTCACCAAGTGAACACATCCATGTGAGCAGCACACAGATCAAGAAACAGAACTTTCTCAGCACCTCAGAAGGCCTCTCATGTCTCCTCCCAGTCACTAGCCCCCAAGACCATCCAGTACTCTCACTTATATCACCAAAAATTGACTCTGCCTCTTTTTGAATTTGTGTACATGAGACCATACAGTGTGTACTCTCCTGTGTCTGGCTGCTTCAACTCAATATCAAACACGTGATATTTATATATGATGTTGTGTGCAGCCATCATGTGCTCCATTAATCAATGAATGGTATTCTGTTTTATTAGTGAAACTATTTATTTATACATTCTACTGTTAGTGGGCATTTGCATTGTTTTCGATGTTTTGCCTAATATGAATGTTGTTGCTTTGGATATTCTCACCTAGGTCTTTAGTAAACAAATATTTATTAGGTGTATAACAGGGAGTAGATGTATTTGGTCATAGGGTACACATATGTTTAACTTCAGTAAATACTGTCAAACAGTTTTTCAATGTGTTGGTACCCATTTATTCTCACCAGCAATGGATATGAGTTCTGATTGCCCTACAGCCTCACTAACATTTGCTATTGTTTGTTTAAGAACATTAGCTCTTCTGATGGATAGGGGTATTTCACTAGGATTTTTTATTTTCCTGATAAATAATTAAATTGAGTATATTTATGTATCCTTGTGTGTGTGTGTGTGTGTGTGTGTGTGTGTGCGTGTGTGTGTGTACGTGCCGATTTCAAGTCTTTGGCCCATTTTCTCTTACGTTGTCTATATTTTGTTTTTTGTTTTTGTAGTGGTTCTTAATGTATTCTGGATACAGGTTCTTTATCACATTACAAATATATTCTCCCACTCTGTGGCTTGCCTTTTTACTCTCTTGACATTTTTGATGAACAGAAACGTTTAATTTTAATATTGCTTGATTTATCATTGTTCCTTTATTTATTTTCAGTGCATATCTGTTCTGTTTAAGAAATTTTTGCTGGGACTTCCCTGGTGGTACAGTGGTTGGGGGGTCCGCCTGCCAATGCAGGGGACGCGGGTTCGATCCCTGGTCCGGGAGGGTCCCACATGCCGCGGAGTGGCTGGGCCCTCGTGCCACAGCTACTGAGCCTGCACTCTAGAGCCCACGAGCCACAACTACTGAGCCCATACGCTGCAACTGATGGGGCCCGCCCGCCTGGAGCCCGTGCTCCGCAACGGGAGAGGCCACAGCAGTGAGAGGCCCACACACAGCAGTGGAGACCCAGCGCAGCCTAAATAAATAGATAGATAGATAGATGATAGATAGATAGATAGATAACTTTTTTAAAAAAAGAAAAGTTTGCCAACGCAAGGCCATGAAGATATTATCCTATGTTTTCTTCTGGAAGTTTTATCATTTGGTATTTATTTCTAAGTTTCACATGTAAATTTACAGCCTATCTGGAATTGCTTTTTGCCTATGATGTGAGGTAGGAGTCAGGATGAATTTTTTAATAAAACTTTTTGTTTGAAAAAAGTGTCAAACCTTGACAAATTCTAAAATATTCTAAAAATATTATAACGAACACTCATAAATACTCCACATAGAACCTTCCATGATTAAATGCTCTGTGTGTGTATTCGTGTAGGTGTGTGTGTATATCATAAGTAACAAAATTAGATCTATGGCCAGGTTTTTGGAGGCTGACCAATGTGCAAAGAGTAGCTGGAATTCAGTGTTCTGTGATTTGGACTCAGGTAACATTTTAGATGTGCTCTTGAATAATTGCATGGGAGTGTAGGCATGCCTGCTCATTTCAGATGGGCTCATCTTGACTATTCTGTCCCCTTAAAACCACAGTAGGAGACCGTCTTTTGGGTCTAGGTATGGGGAGAGTGTTTAAGTAGAGCTCTGTTTTAAGAGAACTCCAAGTTCATGGATACAAGGGCTTCCCAATAGCTCCAGACGATAACAATGATGTTTTGATGATACAGGGAAATGCTAACTTCTCTTGTGAGAGTGCCGTATATTACCTCATTAATCTTCAGAGTTGGTCTGTCAACAGGGGTTATTATCCTCCATCTACAGCTGGGCATAAAAGGAGGCTCAGAGAACACAGCTTGGTATCTGAGAGCTGGGATTTGAACCTGGGCAGTCTGCCTCAAGACACACAGAAAAAGAACACTTATAATTGGAGTGCCCTTTGCCTGGAGGAGTTAGACTGACAACAAAGTTTTAGGGCTGTGACCTCTTGGGAGTGTTTTGTTTTATTTTCGGAGAGTAATTATTACTCTGTGATTTGGCTCAGTCAGATTGCTATCTCTGGATAGAGGAGTGATCACCGAGGGAGGGCTGGGGTTCAGTGTCCCAGACTCCTCGTGCCTGGCGGAGCTGGCTGCTGTGGGTACCAAGTGTAGAGGAGACATCCCAACAAGTGGGATCAGCACTTGTGTGAAACTCAGAGAACTTGAAATCAGAAAATGATCTCAGCACTCGTGAGGAGAGAAAATATTGTGGAATGGCAGGGGGTTAGAGATGCAGCAGAAAGAAGCAAAATAAGATCCTGACTGAAAAAATGCAGATGAATACCTGGAGGGAAAAGGGATTGCAGACACAGATGTAGCACTTGGGAGTCCTGCTCTGTGTAAAGGCACAGCTCTGGAGGCAGAGCTGGAGATGAAGTGACCGGCACAGGTCCCAGTGCAAATGCCCATGATATGGATTAGGGATGGGCATGGGGCAGTTGTCCTGAAACCAGCCGGCTTTGTCTCAGCCCTGCTGGCTGCCTAAGTTCACATCCAGAAGGGTCCTGTCTGCGATGGAATGGCCAAAGCAGGAGAATGCGAAAGTGACTCTGGAAACTAACCCTAGACTGAGGTCGAGCGATGAAGTCTGGGTCTGTAAGACGTGGTCATGTGGGGCTCAGAGAAACCACAGGAGCTGCAAAAGCGGTGGTGGGTGTCTGCCTAGAAAAGCAACTGAACCTGCGGTCCTCACAGCTGGCCCAGCTCTGGGCAAAATGGCAGTGGCTACACAGTCAGGACCCAGCAATCTTCTTTTACACCCTGTCCTTTCCTGCTCCGTTGTATTATCATTCTGCTGCCTGGGAATCCTGTGCTATGCTATCAGAACTCACCCCTAGAAAGTTTTGCTGTGAAAACTGACAGTGAATAAGATACAATCTCACTGATGTAGTTCTATGAAAAATGTATAACCTGAATCAAATCATAAGGACACATACAAACCCCAAAGGAGTAACATTCTGCAAACTATGAGCCTGGATTCTTAAAAAAATTAATCAACGCCAGGAGAGACCAGGAAAGGCTGAAGAATCATTTTAGATTAGAGGAGACAAAAGAGACATGGAAATGAGATGCAGTGGTTGTACGGGAGTGTGGCTGTGAAAGCCGTGGCAGAAGAGCCCAGAACAGTCTCTGAAATGTGTTTGGTTTTCAAATTTTCTTATGAGCTGCAGTTCTTGTCATTTGCGTCTTTCTTTAGGAATCGAGGGCAGATAGTTCATTGCAGTTTATGTAACTAGAGATTATTGAGTGTTACGACCCAGGCTCGTGGTGGTGGACTTCTCAGTACTCCTGGGAAGTGTTATGCACTGGTTCTTGGGTTTTCACTGGGTTGAAACTGAGCTATTCCTTTCCATTTGCTAGGCACTCCCTCAGGCCACTGGTTCAGGAGAGCTAGCGCTCCATTCCAACTTTGGAAATCACCTTAAAGCAGTGAAGTGTTTAGCAAAGCATACAATTTAGTTGTCACGGGCACATTATATTCTGGAAAAGGAGGGAATTGCCAACGTCGAGCCTTTTGCTAAAGGGCCAGAATAGAGTGAGATGAGCTGAGAAAAGGCCCCCTTTCTCCACGTATATATGACATCAGCTATGCCAGTGGAGACCAGAAAAGAAAAATGTCTCCTCAAAGCTAATGCAGACCTTAGCAGCTGCACATACATCTTCTCTATAGGTCTTCCATGTTCAGGGGGACCAAAGAGGGGTCTAGCAGCATGTGTTTTCCCCCACCAGTCAATCAAATACGTTTTAAATGCAAAGTGTGCATTTCAAGGGCATTATGTAGATTTGTGGCAGTGCCTGAAGGGCTTTGGGTCTATGAAACAATTGTGGATTACAAGAAAATATAAATATGGCAATTTCATCAGCGACTTTCTTAATATTGTCACAATATAGAAGAAAACCAGTGATTTCCTGTAAATGAGCACGCTCACTGTACCTACAAATAAGTGCCCAACTAAGCAGAAGTTGGAGTGAATAAAGGAAAAAGTTAAATTGGCAACACCCCTAAAATGTCACACTTCAGAGCAAAGGCGGATGTGTGCTATCTTCTGTTTCTAGCTAAGCAGACCTGTTTGCAACTCAGGATGAGGACAGCTGCTGATTTAGACTTTCATGGGGCAGGTCTTTCCCAGTCCAGGGCAGTCTCAGTGGGGCGTCGAGTGAGACCACTGTGTGACACAAAGAAAGCAGGGCCTCAAAGGTTGCATGAAATCACGTGGAGCCTGAGATGAGCTGAGAGATGGCCTATGGTTCTGGGATGTCTTTCTTCTTTGTATCCCCAAGTGTACTTTTCTTGGAGATCATTTCTTTCTTTCCCTGGAGCCTCCCCATGCAAAATATACCCCAACAGACCTTCATACCTGCCCCACTATCCTTTGTCCTAAGGCATCATCCAGATAAATTATGAGCCCACAATTCTATAAGCTTCTAACTAACCCCTTCCCATTTTTACCTAGTTAGTCCAAGATCTATAACTTGAGTTTGCACTTCCAGCAAGCAGTAAACAACAGACATCAGAACACTTGACTCTCCCGGGGACACAGAATGAGGAAGTCCTCTGAATTTATGTGCAGGGCTGTGCCCAAATGTTAGGTCTGGTATCAGCAGCCTACAGTTCCACAGATTTAAAACTCAGTCATTCTTCAAGATTACAAGACCTATGATCTAAGATCTGTGCCATGCTGCTAGTTCTTTTTTAAAAAGATTGTATTAAGAAAATTTCTAAATATGTACAAAAGCACTTAGTTACAGGGAACCTTGAGTGCATCACTCCACATTCAACAACCATCAACGTTTTGCCTACTAATTTCCGCTATTCACTCCTTCCTTTCTCGCCAAAGTATTTTAAAGCAAATGCCAAGCACCATGTCATTTTGCCTCTAAATCCTTCAAAATGCAACTCAAAATAAGAACATTTCTCCTACATAATGGCAAGGTCATTATCATTAACAAAATTCACAGTTTCTTAGTATTCTCTAATATCCTGGGCTCATTCAAAGTTCCCTGATAAAATGTCTTTTCCCAAATGCTTTATTTGAATCAGCATCTAAAGAAGGGCTACTCTATGTCATATGATCCAGAAATCCCACTCCTAGGCATATATACAGACAAAACTATAATTCGAAAAGACACCTGCACTCCAATATTCATTGCAGCACTATTTCCAATAGCCAAGACATGGAAGCAACATAAATGTCCATCAACAGATCAGTGGATAAAGAAGATGTAGTACATATATATACTGTGGAATACTACTCAGCCATTAAAAAGAATGAAAGAATTCCATTTGCAGCAACATGGATGGACCCTAGAGATTATCATACTAAGTAGGTCATAAAGAGGAAGACGAATACCATTGATTTCACTTATACGTGGAATCTAGACTACAACACAAATGAACTTATTTACAAAACAGAAACAGACTCACAGACTTGTGGTTGCCAAGGGAGGGGTGGTGAGGGAGGATTAGAGTGGGAGTTTGAGATTAGCAGATGCAAACTTTTATATATAAAACAGACAAACAACAAGGTCCTACTGTATAGCACAGGGAACTACATTCAATACCCTGTGATAAACCATAATGGAAAAGAACATGAAAAAGAATATATATATAAAATATATATACACACATACATACACGTATAACTGAATCACTTTGATGTACACCAGAAACTAACATGACATTGTAAGTCAACTATACTTCAGTAAAAAATTTAGAAAAGAAGGGCTATTCTATTATCTGTTGGTTATGTCTCTGAAGTAGCTTTTGTATCTGTCCCTTTTTATGAGAGCAGCCTCCTCTCTCATCTCACCCCCTTGCTCTCCACTTCCTCCAAACATCATTCACATTTTGATAAACGAAGTCAGTCATGCTATGGAATGTTCCACCTTCTGCCTTTGGCTGACTGCTACCTTGTGGTGCTGTTTACCTGAAATCCCCCAAATCGCTTATAGACTGAAAGTTAGGCCTCAAGTCTTGATTGGATTTAAGGTTAAACTTTTTTTGGCAATACTTCATAGGTGGTGCTGTGTACTGCATACTGCGTCACATCACAAAGTATGTCATATCTGATCGTATTCTTTTGTCGAAGCTAATCTAGAGTTGACTTGTTTGTTTCAAAGTGAAAGAAAACATTTCCAAGCATCCAAAATCAAAACTATAAAATTGCGTTCAGAGAAGGCTTGTTTTCATCCCCGCTCCTCCATCTGGTTCCTTCCTTCCCCTTGAATATAACCGGTTTGTGGTTTTTCCCCATGGTTTCTTCTTGTAAATGTAAGAAAATACACACATACCTTCCTTACACAAAAGGTAGCATACTGCATACCATATACCATATACAATACATACTAATAGACGTTCTGCACCTTGCTTTTTTCACCTTAAAATAAACCTGTATATCACTCCATTATCAGTTTATGGAGATCGTGCTTATCCTTTTTTCAGCTACACAGGGTTCCATTCAGTGAATATACCATATTTTGTTCAAGTGGTCCTATATGGATGGATAATCTGATTATTGCCAATGTTTAGCTATTGTAAAAAATACTAAAATGAATAATGTTATGCATAAGTCATTTTGTGTTTTTCCAAGTATTATATTTGGTGAAGATTCCTAGAAGTAAGACTGCTGCTTAAAGGATTAAACATGTAATTTTGCTAGATAGTCAACCATATACCATATACTGTCTGATATTAATTTATATTGTTTCTCTCATCAGAAAGAAGCCAACAAGACATATAACTGTGAAAATTTAGGTCTCAGAGAAATTCCTGACACTCTACCAAATACAACAGAATTTTTGGAATTCGGCTTTAACTTCTTGCCTACAATTCAACATATAACCTTCAGCAGGCTCATAAATCTTATCTTTTTGGATTTGACCAGGTATGTATCTGAGTTCTTTGCGTGTGCCTGATGTTTTACTTAGGTCAAAACACAACGTGCATTCAAATTATTTCCATGTCCTTCTTTTGAGGCACAGGGACAACATGCTTATTCTGCATGTTTACCCTTTCCCACGAAATTTTTTTTTTTTTTTTTTTTTTCTGGCAGTACGTGGGCCTCTCATTGTTGTGGCCTCTCCCGTTGCGGAGCACAGGCTCCGGACACGCAGGCCCAGCGGCCATGGTTCAGGGCCCAGCCGCTCCGCCGCATGTGGGATCTTCCCGGGCCGGGGCACGAACCCGCGTCCCCCGCATCGGCAGGCGGACTCTCAACAACTGCGCCACCAGGGAAGCCCCCATCCCACGAAATATTTTTATACAGGTAAAATATAATTTAAATAAGCACCAATCAGTGGAGAGGAAAGTGGCTTGTTCTCAAACTAGATTGTGTCAGCAGTGCTGCTTATGAAGTTCTAAGGAATATCAATAACAAAACTGAAAATAAATCTTCTACTAAATCAGATGCCACATCATACTATATTTTAGCATAGTTGACTATTAATGGGTGTGACATTTTAAGAAAAAGAATTAGAGGAGAAATACATGCCATCTACTAATTTTTTTCCTGAAACTTGGTGAAAAAGAGTTCCATTATTTGGTTTCAGAGGCAGAATTAGGATTCTAAATGCTGAACCAGTGCTTGTGAACCAGCAGGCAGAAGTATCATAAGAAAATAAGGGAAGAGAGTGAAAGGGAAATGCAGCTGGTGTGTGTGTGTGTGTGTGTGTGTGTGTGTGTGTGTGTGTATGTGTGTGTGTGTAATGGGGGGAAGGGCTCCGTATGTGGATGAGGTCTGCACCCCTTGCAGCAGCTCAATTTCTTCGACTTTGGTCCTTCAACTTAAGCTTCTACAGAGCCGGAGAGTATTCACATATGTAGAACTGTACGTTCACATCTGCATAACCACCACTGGGAGGTAGCTATGGTACATACTGCCATCCCACTCGTGTTAGATGGGAAAACAGAGGTTCAAGGAGATTTTATGAGCTTGATTAAGGTCACAAGGGAAGGAAACTGGGGCTCTGCTCTCCTGACTCCCAGTCCAGAGTCCCCCAAATAACCCTAGGCTACCTCCCAGCCAAGACTCCGTTAGATACAATTGAGAGAAAGCCTTGCCCTTTCAGATCTTTCTGTTACCTACCCAGTTTTGCCACAAAGAAATTTACTTTCCCTCTCCTTTATCATTTCTCATTTTCAGATGAGATTGACCACATTTTTAAGAAGTGTTGGGCCAGGATAGCTTTTGTAGCTGAAGGACTTTTAGTTTCCTCTACTGCTATTTTGAAAAAGTGATAAAAATAGGACCTCATACTTTCTAAAATCCTCCTCCTCGGCTCCCCTCCCCAACTGTTATCTGGCTACAAATGAGGCACTGTTTTAATTACTTAACACAGTCGTGGTTTTCTTCACTTTACCAACTTGCTTTCTATCCCCTTTTCTCATTCTTCTGTCTTGCTTTTCAGACCTTCCTCTCTGGAATCATTTTCCTTTCTCCTAAAGCACCTCCTTAGACATTTCTTTAGTGTCTGTTAGCAGTCAACTCTCTCAGTTTTTGTTTTTCTGAAGATATCTTTATTTCACTCTGATTCTTGAAAGATAGCATTTTCTGGCATATGATTCTAGGTGGACAGTTGTTTTTTTCTCGGCCCTTTGAGGCTATCATTCCAGTCTCCCACTGTTGCTGTTGGGAGGTCATCTATCTGTCTAGTCGTTGTTCGCATGTTGGCAATGTGTCTTTTCTTCTCTGGACATTTCCAATAGCTTCTCTATGTCTTTGGAATTCTGTAATAGCACAGTGATGCACCGTGTAGATTGTCAGGCTCCTTGAATGTGAGATTGGCATCTTTCATCAATTCTAAAATATTCTAGCCACTATCAGTTTGAACTCTGGTTTGCCCCCATTCACTCCTGTATTTCCTTTGGATCTCTGATGAGACGTATATTGCATCCTCTTATCTGTCCTTTATATATCTTAATCTCTCTTGCTTGTTTTCCAACTCTTCGTTTTTGGGACTACATTCTAGGTAATTTTCTCATATTTACTCCTAGTCCATTAATATCCTCTTCAGCTGTGTTTAATCTCCTGTATAAACTATCCATTGGCTTATAATTTCAATGATTAATTTCTCCCATTTCAATAAGTTTCACTGATTTTTCATTTTACAAATATATGAGATCAGTTTTAATATTTTTTCCTTCATCATACTTTTGGTGCTTGGGTTACCTTTAAACATATCAAACATATGTTTGACAAAAGCATATTTATTATATGTTCTGATAATATTCAATACATATCAGCTATATAATATATTCTCTATATATCATATATATACATATATATGATATACATACACATTATCAGATATATCTGATAACTCTGCAATCTGCTACCTTTTTAAATCTGATTCCGTAGAACGTTTTTTTTTGGCTGACTTAAGCTAATGTGTTTTCCTTATGTGTTTAGTGAATTTTATTTTAAGCTCATTTATCACGTGGAACTTTGTGTAAATCTTTGTTAAAACTTTTCCTGGAACTAGATAATACCAATGAATTATTAACATTTTCATGTGTGACAATGGCATCATGGCTATAGAAAATAAGCCTATTTTTTTGGAGGTGCATACTAAAATATGTATGGACACCTAGGATTTGACATAAAATAATTTAGGAGAGAGAAGTAGGTATAGATGAAGCAAAGAAGCATATATGGCAAAATTGTGAGAATTGTTGCATTTGAGTGAAAGATATATGGAAGTTCATCACACTATTCTCTTTACTTTTATGTAAATTTGAAAGTTCTTCTTATAAAAAATTAAGTAAGTACATGACTCCAGAAAAGGTTTCTCTTTACTTCTGCTAGTTACCTGAAGTCACTACCATCCTGGAACTGCTTTAAGCTAAATTTTCCACTTGGGTTTCTTTGGGGAAGTCCACAGAGGTAGCATAAATTCAGGCTACAGTTCTCATAGGTGGAAGCTTCTGGTTAAAGGATCTCAGAGGAGACTTTTCTTGTTGTTCTTGTTGTTGTTGTTCTACCCAGAGCCAAGGCCAAGACAAAAGCATATCCTAAAGGTCTCCCTCTGTGAGTTTTCTTTTTTAAGGTCACCCATTGAAAGGATCCTTTGAGGGTCTTGGTAGTTTGCAGGTTTTGATAAGACCTCCTATCCTGTCCCCAGATTTGTCTCCTGACACAGGTCCGTGTGGCTCATTAACACCCAGGCTCTAGGCCACTAGGGATTGGCAAATATTGGCAGATAGGACAAAACTAGCTCCAGAACTCCCTTGGTTCTATAGATTCAAGCTTCCCTTTGACAGTCCATTTCTAAGTAATTCCCTTACTGACCTTCAGGGGAGCTCTGTGTGTGTGTGTGTGTGTGTGTGTGTGTGTGTGTATAATCCAGTATTTTTAGGTGTAATATCAGGATGGGTTTCTCTGAACCTTTAGTGTTCCATATTTCTATGGGGCATTTTCATATACACCATTTGAATCACAACCATTCTACAAAGTAATCACTGTTGCTATAATTTAGAGAAGAAAAAACTGAGGTTGAAGAAAGTTTTGACTTGCTCAGGATGGCACAGATTCATACTTTACATAGCATATGTTATATATTATGCAGTATATAAGACACATTTTATATCACTTATAATAGTAAATAATAGTTTGATTTTGCCTACAATCAAACCACTAAACTGTTCCAAACACAAACCTCTGAGAGTTCAATCTAAAATATCTGGAAAAAAATTCTAAATCAGAGTGTTCAGATCTGAGGCTAGTTATTAACTCAACAGGCCATCTGTGGGTACTGAAGAAAGTTTATTATGTTTCACTTTGAATAATAATGTACACTGTTGGGCTTCCCTGGTGGCGCAGTGGTTGAGAGTCCGCCTGCCGATGCAGGGGACACGGGTTCGTGCCCCGGTCCGGAAAGATCCCACATGCCGCGGAGCGGCTGGGCCCGTGAGCCATGGCCGCTGAGCCTGCGCGTCCGGAGCCTGTGCTCCGCAAGGGGAGAGGCCACAACAGTGAGAGGCCCGCGTACCGCAAAAAAAAAAAATGTACACTGTTTTTACTATGCACAAAAGATGGCTTTGTTACTATAGGTCACTGTGACCGAATTTTTTTCTTTTTCCTAATTAATTCTTATTAAATACTATTATCTTTTTAAGGTGCCAGATTAACTGGGTACATGAAGATACTTTTCAAAACCATCATCAACTGAACACCATTGTGTTAACTGGAAACCCCCTGATATTCATGGCAGAAACATCACTTACCGGGCCCAAGTTGCTGAAGCATCTTTTCTTAACCCAAACAGGAATTTCCAGTCTTGAGTTTATCCCAGTGCACAACCTGGAAAACTTGGAAAGTTTGCATCTTGAAAGCAACCATATTTCCTCTATTAATCTCCCAGAAAACTTCCCAACACGGAATCTGAAAGTCCTGGATTTTCAGAATAATGCTATACACTACATCTCTAGTAAAGACATAAACGCTCTGGAACAGGCCACGAACCTAAGCCTGAACTTCAATGGCAATGACATTAAAGGCATTGAGCCTGGGGCTTTCAATTCAAAAATCTTTCAAAGTTTGAAATTTGGAGGGTCTCTCAACTTATCTGTTATACTGAAAGGTCTACAGAACTCTACTATTCAGTCTCTTTGGCTGGGGACATTTGAGGACACTGATGACCAAGACCTCACTTCAGCCACATTCGAGGGACTTTGTGACATGGCTGTTGAGAGCATCAACCTACAAAAGCATCATTTCGATGGCTTCTCACCGTCTACATTTCAGTGCTTCACTCGACTCCAGGAGTTGGATCTGACGGCAACTCACTTGAAAGGATTACCCTCTGGGATTGAGGGTATGAACTCTCTCAAGAAATTAGTTCTCAATGCAAATAGTTTTGACCAATTGTGTCAAATCAGTGCTGCCAGTTTCCCGTCCCTTACTGACCTCTATGTCAAAGGCAACATGAAGAAACTTGACCTCGGTGCCAGGTGTTTGGAAAAGCTAGAAAATCTTCACAAACTTGATTTAAGTCACAGTGATATTGAGGCTTCTGACTGTTGCAATGTGCAACTCAAAAACCTGTCCCACTTGCAATACTTAAACCTGAGCTACAATGAGCCCCTTGGTCTCGAGGATCAGGCGTTCAAAGAGTGTCCTCGGCTAGAACTCCTGGATTTGGCATTTACCCACCTGCTCGTTAAGGCTTCACAAAGTCCTTTCCAAAACCTCCATCTCCTGCGGGTTCTGAATCTCTCGCGCTGCCTCCTTGATACCAGCAATCGGCACCTTCTAGAAGGCCTGCCGGATCTCCGGTATCTGAATGTACAAGGGAATCACTTTCAAGATGGGAGCATCTCAAAGACCAACCTACTCCAGACAGTGAGCAGCTTGGAGATTCTGATTTTATCCTCTTGTGAGCTCCTCTCCATAGACCAGCAAGCATTCCACGGCCTTGGGAAAATGAGCCACTTAGACTTAAGCCACAACAGCCTGACAGGTGACAGCATGGATGCTCTCAGCCCCCTTAAGGGGATCTACCTCAATCTGGCCGCCAATAACATTCGCATCATCCCACCCCATCTCCTCCCCGCCTTGTCTCAGCAGACCACCATTAATTTAAGTCACAATCCCCTGGACTGCACTTGCTCAAACATCCATTTCATAACATGGTACAAAGAAAACCTGCAAAAACTCGAGGGCTCGGAGGAGACGGTGTGTGCAAATCCCCCCGCTTTAAGGGGAGTTAAGCTGTCTGATGTCAAACTGTCTTGCGGGATGACGGGTAGGGGCATTTTCTTTCTTGTAGTTTTTGTATTCTTGCTCATCATTCTACTCATTTATTCAGTTAAATTTCTTCTTAGGTGGAAATACCAGCACATTTAGGGCTGAAGATTTCTAGCGATAGAAAATAAATATGTTTAGCAAAATTGCCCTCAGTAAAGGAACTGTTGTTTGTTAGTGACCAGACTTTTCAGATGGGTTCCTGGAGCTGGGTAGGGATTCACTGTGCTCTTCTGAGTCCCAGAACTAATGAGCCTCCTGGGAAAGTAAACTGACTAGGGCCAGAGGGCCAGATGCAGCTGTGAGAGACACAGAGCCTCTTCCTCACATGGAAGGTGGCTAGAAGTTGAGGAGGACCCATGGCAGGGAAAGGCCAGGAGAGTAACCTACTAGGAGGCCATCACTTCCATTCATGAGCATCCTTTGAAGCACCTCCCACCTTGACCCTAAAAGGAGGTCATCAACTCCCACAGCTTGGCAGTGCCAAGGACCCCAGCTCCCCAGGTCTCTCTCCCACAGCTCAGGCATTGTGCTTGGGTCTGAGTTCTCAGTAATGTAGCCATTTGGGAAACAAGCTGGAGATAAAGTCTCAAAGCTTATTTTAATTGACAAAGAGAAAACAAAGAATTTAAAAGAAGACGCTGGAAAATGAATCTTGCCATCAAATTGACTTCGTTAACCTCCTTAATCCTTACTTCTCCAAGGATTCTACAATGCCTCTGCAGTGCTAATAGCTCCAAGAAAAAAAAAAAAAAGACACCCCTGCCAGGATGCCCCTCCCCCAGGGTTTAGGAGTTTTGCACATTGGCCACCCTCACTTCAGAACCAAGGAGACTTTTTCTACCTACCTGGTGTTCTCGCTCTTATTATGTTACAGATCCTGACTTACAGGTGGGCTGTGGTCCAAATGCTCTTCTCATGTGAATGTCTGGTCCTTAGAAGCTTCTTTCTCACAGGAACCGTGAGATAAATGGTGGTTGGGTTCCCAGGCCAGCTCTCAGAAACCTATTCACCGGGGATAGCAACTGAGATAGCACATTTACAATGAAAAACTAGTGGAAGAAAGAAAGCATCCTGGCCCCCTCATCACTGGGAACACAGTAAGTTGCCTTAGTGAGCGGTAGTTTCTGTTGAGGCTGGGGGTATTGCAAAGATTATACCAGCAACAGAGAGGGGACAAAATCATTACATGCAGAGAGAGAACAGGGAAGCTGGCAGTGTAATGACTTAGGCCTTCTTCCCAAGGTCCAAAGGGTGATACCCATGCAGGGCTTGATCTTCTGAAATCTGCATTGGCAGACAAGAGAGTTGAGCTCTTGTACTCACGTGTTGCATTTATAAGGCCTGGATTAAGCTCAATAACCCATTTTAGGCTAGAGATAGTAGCTTATAGTTATAAAATTCTGATTGGGTACCAAAGTAAAAATTGATTAACATCCAATGAGAACTGATTAGCCCTGAAGTTGAGGGCATATTAGTGGAACAGAGTAAAAACTTGGGGACCAACTCTTTACCTCTGTACCCCCAGGAAAAGCAGGAAAGACAAAGGAATAGTGAAGGAAAGCCATAAACCTTCACTGCAAGTGCTTTACCAGTCTTAGGGGAATTTTTCTTGTAATACTGCACAGGAGCCTAAGTTTTCCCAGATGTTCTTGGTTAAGGACACAAGACAGGGGCTAGGGTAAGGGGAGTGAGGCACTTGATTTGGGTGCAAAATTTAAGGGGGAACCAAAAAAACTCAGTAATCAGGCAAAGAAGTTACTTTTAAAACTTTAAATTAATGCAAAAAAAAAAAATCCATGATAAATATCAAAAGTTTTTAAACATAGCCAGGATCCACAATAGCACCATGCAGAACCATATTAGAGCCTGAGGCAAAAGGAAAACCACTGGTAGCCGTCCTGCCTTTGCTTAAAATTTTGGTATTTTTGTTCATTGTGGATATTTTACATTAGTTTTGACATCTTAATGTTGCATTAAAATACCATTCTTCTTTGTTACTGAGTTTTTGGTGCCCTCTTGAGTTTGGCGCCCAAGGTGGGAGCCTCACTCACCCCACCCTGTCCCTGCCTTGAGGACCGGTAAGAAGTGGGGCTTCCCAGCTAACCCAGGCCGCAGTTTACTGAAAGCCTATTAGCAGGCACATTACCTCAGTTTTACTCCAAAATGTCCCATCTCCTTCCCCTTTAGTTTCCGGAAACAGGAGGAAGTATTCAAGATTTTACACCTTGTTCCCTCATCCTCATCTAACTCCCAACTCCTGGGCTCAAATGCATCCTTCCTTCAAAGCCAAGAGAGGTGGCAGAGATGAATGGGTACCAAAGCCCTCTAAGCGCTAGGCGGCCTGGGCCTGGTGAGAGAGGGCGAGCAGAGCCCACTCTACTAATGAAATGAAACATCACACAATTAACTGCTTTAATTATCTTGAATAGCAGCATTTGGAAAGACAGGTGGCTGGGAAGGGAGTTTTCTTCAGCTTTCCTGAGGGAGACTTAGTAAGGCAGTCATTTAAGGATGTGTGTTCAAGGGAGAAAGAAAGTGCCTGGAAATATGAGGACACCGTGACACACCCCTTCAGCCACCTTCGTTCCTTCCCTAGGCCTAGGATGGTAGGGCATCACTCTGAGAAGGCCAGTCCGAGCCAGTGCTGGGTTGTCATTGGCTCTGAGTCTAGCAGTAACCGAGGCCTTTTCTCCCGAGTTTTGGGCTCAGAAGGGACCTAACGCAGAAGTGGGCACAGCTGCCTTGGCCTGTGCCGAGCAGGTGCTCTTCTAGGAAGCTTCCTAACTGCTGCGACAGGAAAGGCACCTCATTCTAGGGACCCTTCTGAAGGCAGGCAGCCAACCCTGCCAAGTCGGAGAGCACACATCGCTCTGACTCAATGCCACCCATGTGGCCCACTCTCCTGGTGCAGGAAGCATTCACCTTTGGGAACTCAGGCAGGAATGTAGCAGGACACACAGTTACTTCGTTTTGTTGCTTTTGTTCATTTGCTTGTAGCAAGTTTGATGATCAGCTCTGGAAACTTTGGGAGATATTCCTGGTGGTGACCTGAAGATGCCAAAACCATGCTCACTGGTCCCTCCTTCCTTTTCTTTTTCTCTTTCCTTTTTCTTTCTTTGCTGTTTCTTCCCTTCCTTCGTTCCTTAAATCTTTCTCTACCTCTTTACTTCCCTCCTTTCTTCCTTCCTTCAATCCTACCAGAGAGTAAGGAAGTCCACACTCTTAAGGGAATCCAGCCTGAGACTTCCCTGGTGGCGCAGTGGTTAAGAATCCGCCTGCTAATGCAGGGGACATGGGTTGGAGCCCCGGTCTTGGAAGATCCCACGTGCGATGGAGCAACTAAGCCTGTGCACCACAACTACTTAGCCTGCGCTCTAGAGCCTGCGTGCCACCACTACTGAAGCCCGTGCGCTTAGAGCCCGTGCTCCGCAACAAGAGAAGCCACCGCAATGAGAAGCCCGCGCACCACAATGAAGAGTAGCCCCTGCTCGCTGCAACTAGAGAAAGTCCACACGCAGCATAAGTAAATAAATTTATTTATTTTAAAAAAAGAATCCAGTCTGACAGCACCAACCCACTGAGTTCCCTGTGCATTCTAACAAACTTAAGCTCCTTTCTGCCTTAAGGATTTAAGCTGCAGATAGGAAATACTAATTGCTGACCTACCACTCCCTAGCCACACTGTCCTCCATAATATTTAATGTGTAACTTGGAAAAGCAAAAACTTCCTATAGAGCATCTCTGATGAGGATTGCATTGCACTAAAGACCGTAGGGACCCAAGCCCTAGCAATATGTAATTGCCCATCTTGCTTTCATGTATCAGGCCCCTTCCATGCGATGCCATGTGCTACTCCATAACTGAGCACTGATGCATCTACAGCTCCTCTGTTTTAAGCAACAGTCAATTCACCCTACAAAGTCAGAAAGGGAGTTTTTGATGGCTGCTGTCAGTTTTATTGCTTTATCCTGGTTACTAGGATAGACTCTGCAGATATGGTGTGTTCACTGGTTTTATGTATCACATGTTGTGGCTGCTATGACAAGCTACTCCTATAAAAACGTGCTATTATTGCATATCGTAGCTCAGTGAGCTGACCCTGCATTTCAAGGTGTACTGAAGCAAATAGCATTGAAGTCCATAAAAAGCAGCTTGGCCTCCATCACGGGGGACTCTGCGTGGGCTGCAACTCCCACAGTCTGGGAGCACGTTTTACATTTCCCCTGTGCCAGCAGCCATCACTGTTAACTGAATGCAGCACAGACCCAAACACAGCCGTTATCTATGTATCTATGTAAAATTTCAGGGCAGGAAACTGTCATTTTATTTCTACCCATCTAATTCCCCAGTAAGTGCCGCTTACAATTTTGAAGTTTACAAAAGCATGAAATAAACGACTATAAAGTTTTCATATATTAGTATAGCAGACAAGAGGGGTGGCTGACATTGCTTTCTATCTGCCCTGAATGTTAAAGAGAAAATTAACTTGAATTACAGCAAGAGAGGATGAAGTTAGTTCTACGCAAGTCACGACGGCGTGGTCCTGGGTGTTGAGTTTGAATCAATCGCCCGATACATCAAGAGCTAGGATGCCTGGTGTGGCAGGAGTTGGTCTGAAGGCTGCAGAGGAATCAGCGGCCCAGTGTTTCTCCCAGAGCTCCCGGCTACTGGTTTATCAGCAGAATCATCTGGGGAATTCTTTACCAAACAGATTCCTGTGCCCCACCTCTGGATACCGGGATTCTGTTAGACTAGGGTTGGCCTTGGATCTTAACTTTATCAAACAGAAACAGAAACCTGTGTTAGGCTCCATGAGTCAAATGAGCTGAAAAACTACCCTGTATCCTGTAAGAGGAAATTTCCGAACAAAATGGGAAAAAAGTGTTCAGGAGCCTTCCAATCCGAGGGTGAGACATCTGGGCAAGCAGCTCATTAGTCTCTTCTGCCATCACTGCCAGGCCACAGGCCTCTGCCCCTCAACTACCCTGCTCTCCCACCTACCCCCACTCCATCCCAGCTGTTGACAATTTGAAATCACTTATGGAATACTGTGGGTCTTGAAAAAGGAAAGGATGAATCTACTATTCTTAAATTTGGTTTTAAAAAGCCATTATTGCTCATTAAAGATTAAACAGTGGACTGCATTGAACATTCATCTCTCGCCACCCCTCCTCCCATCTTTAGATAATAGTCTCTAAACATTTGGCTGTTCGAGACATGGTACTAGATCCTACAAAGGTAAGTAGAGGACAGCAGGTCACCTGAGCATTCATCTGTCTTCCCCTTCTTCCTTTATGTCGGTTCACGGGCTTTCTAAACAGCTTGGTAGACCCTTTTTCTCTTTCTCCTGTCTTTGGAAACAACCTAAATATCCAACAAGAGATAAATGATTAAAGACATTCTACGTTCTTGGGTGGAGTAACAACATAAACATGCTGAAACTACTAGGAATTAAAGAAAAACAAGTTCAAATGAGATAAAGTTTTATATCAGTCTGGCAAAAAGAGGAAGCTGGATAAAAGTGTAGGTGGGATGTAGGGTTATAGGAACTGCAATGCACTGCTTATGGGTGTAGACTGGTGCAGCTATTCTAGGACCGTGAGGCAAAAATTCATCAAATTAAATATGCGGCCCACCAATCCCGAGCTGGGTGTGTATCACAAAATGTCACAATTCCACAACAATAAGCGGTTCGGCGTTATTCATGGAGGGGGAAGTTCAAAGCAATTTGAGAGCTCATCACTAGGAAAATGGGCAGGTAAAACGTATAAGACACACACCATGGGGTATCATACAGTAGCCAGAAGCGATGGATTAGATACAGCTACAGCAAGGTAGTTGAATTTTAAGCATATAGTGTTGGAGGAGGTCATGGAGAGGACATGATCTCCAGTTGAACGGAAAGCTGGACCCGGGCAATTGGAGTCTCCGCATCTCCTCCCCTGGCCTTGTAAAGCATGTGTGGTGTTCCCACAGTGGGAGCCATTTTCCAGGATGCAGCCTTGAGAGCCAGGTGTTGCTGAGACCATCTGCGGGGTATACACAACTGAACCCCGGTAAGGTTTCTATATCAACTTTTAAGATCCTGGCAGGTGGGTGCGGAGATCTCCTGGTGTTGTGGCAGCCCAAGATAAGCCTCATATGTAAGTTCCCTTGCTTATTAAACCTGCCACTTACCACTCTGGAGTGACTGCCTCTTTCTTTGGCCTCTCCTTGTCCTCTACGTATGAGAGTCATTTTGTGAACCAACAGAGCTTGATGGAAAAGAAAAAAACCCAAATGACATATTAACATGATTTTTATCAATTAACAATACATGTATACAGAACAATGATACCTATGTTTTTTAAGAACACAAAACCAAACCATTAACAAAGGTGCCTGTGGGGTAGGAGAGGAGGCTGGATGGAAGTGTAGGGATAAGTTTCATGAACCTCGGCGCCAAGGTTGATGAGCCAAGAACTGAAGAGTAGGATGACCTCAAACATCTGCATCTGAGCTTCCCTACTTGTGAACGTGCGCGTGAGAGAAAATAATGCAGCATGTCCTTAACATGAAATGCCATGCGGCCATTATAAATAATATTGCAGGAGTATATTTATAGACATTGAAATACATTTTTTATTTCATACTAAGCAAAAGAGGTTACGAAACATCATGCCCACTATTATTATTATTTTTTGTAACCTAAAAATCCATATAGATTGAAGAATGAAAGTGGCTGGGGAATTGCAGTGATTCAAACTGGTTTTTTTGCTTTTCTGTATTTTTAATTTGCCTTCAATTGATCATGTATTGTGCAATAAAGGAAAAATTCAGAATTTTTCTTTTTAAAGATTTTTTTGTTTTCACAAAGGCACAAGAATTAAGAGGTAGTGAGAATTTAGATAGTACTGAGAAAGGAGCAGCCTTTTCCTAAGGCTTTGTGATTTCAAATGCAAATGCTCAAGCCCAAGCTTCCTGGGTTGCTCTTTCCTTTTCCTTGAGGACAGAGGGGGCCATAGTTGTTCTAAGGATCTCCACTTGAAAGGGGTAATAGGCTGAGGAGCTAGGAGTCACATGACTGGGTAGCACTGAACTGATGGGTGTGGGAGGCCGTCCACAGGAACTACCCTCTGTCCCTACAAAGGACTGCCTCCAGCCGAGGAAAGTCACTTCAGCCCAGTACTGCTTCACACAGCATATGCATGCCAAAGGGACAGAACTTTCAGGCAAAAGATTTTTATTTAGACAGGTTAGGGCTGGAGGATATGGAGACGCCAGCTGACATACGAAGGCTCAGTAGCCTAAAGCAACATGCTTGCTTTAGGCCTTGTAAATAGCTTCACCCTTCACCTCCAGGTTCTGACAGCCCTCTCCGGGCAGTGCTTCAGTGAAACATCAGATGACTTTGTTAGAGTCCGTCAGCTTTACAATATTAACAGACTTTCTGTAAAGCTGCGTGGAGCAATTCCTAGTAACCATATGCAACAGATCTTCCTTTTCCCCACATGTGAACAGACTCGATGTCCAGTCCGTCTTGGTAGAAGATTCTTTTATTGCCTGCATCCAAGTATTGGGCTTGACAGTCCTGCCGGCAGCCTGTGATAAGAGACGGTGACCTTGTCTTTTGGATTCCCAGGAATCCAGGCGACGCTGCTGCATGATTTTTATGACGAATGGTGCTAATGCTTCCAGTACAGGGTCTGAGGTGTCTGAACTGCCACACACCTCAGGCCCTGAACCTGGGCCAAGTGACTGACGTTTAGTATACAGAAAGTAATAAAACCAAGGTTCAACAAAGCTGTGGTCATTTCCAGCTCTCCTAGATATATGAGACGCATACAATACTAACTGGGGTAGGAGGTAGGAAGAAAGAGGAATAACATAAAATGATGACTTTGTGGAAAGTGTTAAAAACATACTGGCAGGAAGGAAATTAAATTGAGTGAACTGCCCTACCACTGAATTCCTTAATGTCTGGCCTCTACTGAAGTAAGCAAATTTCCGCAGTTAACAGAGCTACACTTTTGCATGTAACATTTGTGTTGTGAACCAAAAATCTAGAAGGGAAATTGCCTACTGATTAATTAGTAATTAATTAGGACTAATAAAGAAGTCCTATTACAGAGAACGATTAGCTTGTTTGGCTCATGGTTTCCTGCCAATCATCAGGTTTGTAATTTTGCACCATATGATTTTTTTTTGCATGTAAACTTAGAAAATGAGATGGCTTAGATCATTCACAGAGGGCCCTGGGTCCTGAATTCAATTGCATGATACCTGGTAATGTTTAGAAAAGTCAACAGCTTTAGAGCCAGAAAATTCCACGCTCTAATCCAAGCTCTCTTTACAGGGTATATGTTAAGTAAGTCACATAGCCTGTCTGGGCCTATTTGCTCATCAGTAAAATGGGGATGCCACCACCATCTGGTTTGAGGCTTGTGTTGGGGCTCCAAGAAGATGGCAGATAAAAAGCATCTTGCCCAGTACTAAGGGTACACATATAGTAGGCAGACAATAAATGTTAGGTTGCTTCCTTCCTTCCTGATGGTCTTAATGCTTTTTAACTATGAGGGAGGAGACAGGATGGGAGGAAAAGAAAGATGAGAGAACACAATGGTAATTGACGGAGCAAGGTTTTGGGAGAATTGAAGTAGGTGGAGTCATGGAGAAAGGACACTTCTTCCTGAGACAGCAGGGAAAATGGTGAGCATGATGTGAAAGATGGTAAGTTCTGCAGGAAAGGAAGAAGGTTGGTAGAAAACACAGGAAGGAGTTAAAGGAAGACTTAATCTCAAAGAATGGAACATGTTCGTGTGGGTTAAAAAAATTAGCAAACCACTCCACTCACCAAAAGGAATCTGCAGAAAACCATCCTTTCCATAAGAGAGAGTTACATTCAGTAATGTTTTCGAGACACTATGTATGTGTGTATATGGGAAAAAACTTAATGGTCATGATCTTTTCATGCTAAATTTTTATTTCAATGTTATGCAACTGCATAAGTATAAATATTTGCTCAATATACAACAATTATGACATCCATAGGGAATTTCTTAGAGAAAATAAGACTGCAAACACTTTATTGCACAGATCCTAACAAACTTTTAAGCTGGTAAATCTACAGCTGGGAATACTACCGAGGAGCACATCTTACAATCACAGGAGACCGACCAAATAGAACACAGGAGAATTTCTACCAGCTGACTGGAGAGGTTTACAACAACAAACAGGTATTACATGAATGCAACCTTAGGTACTCTGTAGCCATCCAAAATGCAAAAACATATTTGGCAAAAATGATAATACACTATACAAAATATACATTAAAAAATATCATTTGTAAACAAGCAGCTAGTTGTGCTTTAAAGGAAAGTGGACAGTTAAAAAGCAAAGGCTGTAAACCATAAACTACCTCCCCGATAGGCCTGTCTAGATGTCTGGGTGCAAAAGGATCGGGTTATGACAACCACCAAATGCACGTATGAATTATAAATGTTGAGACCATTTTTGAAACCCATTCAAGATCTTTCAACATATTTGTTTCTTCTACAATTCACAACATAGTGATGGGGAATGGCTAAAACCTCATGGGAAAAAAATTCGGAGCAAGGAGGAGACGTTTTTCTTTTTTTTTTTTTTTTTGCCATTGCCAACTCATTTTACAATGAAGGACAACGAAGCAGTTTAAGTTACGCCTTTGTTTTTGGAGCGGAGTTTACAGCCTCACTGAATGATTTATAATCCACAGGGCTGTAAGATAAAGCTGGGCTTAGGTGAACAATTTTATAGCCTGAAGATACTAAGACATTGGGTTGGGTGCTGGATTAGTATTTCTTCATGGTAATTTTTTTTTTTTTCTCTCTTACAAAACAAAAAATCCTGCTACGGATCCCAAGCATCTTATAAATACTTATCTGTGTGTTTTTTCTCTTAGTGCCTTAGTACTTATGTCAGCAAGTGCTGTCTTACAATATAAAACAATCCACCAGGAAGGAAAACTGCAACAAAAAACAAACAAAAAGATCCCCTCAGCACTAAAATGATTGGACAAATTCTACATATTCCATGGTATACAAAATTTAAATAAGGCTTAGCAAAAGTAAAAAGGACAGTCACATTCAAGCACCAAATAGCTCCAACAAGTCTTTTTGTTACAAAAATGCTGCTCTTTATTAATACAGTATTTTTTTTGCATACAAATAAAGAGATCATGTTATGAAATGTATGGAGCTACCTGATGCATCAGAAATGAATGTGAAACCCAGGAACTTGCTAAAAACAGCAAGCTTCATCTACAACATAAGGCCCCAGCTATGTATTAAAATGTATCTGATGTCCTGATTATTCCTTAAAATATATGCTATGATGCCAAAATCCACAACCCCACCCCGTCCCCCGACTTTTCCTCAAAAAAGCAAATTTAAAACCTCTTCCAATGCCTGATGCTTATTACTCAACCTAAGTACTAGCAGATTTGTGTGCGGCCAGCAACTTTCCTTTATGTTCAACAGCAGGGCTGGTGCAGAACTACTATAAAATGTGTGCTTCTTAGACTAGTGACTCATAGCATAAAGGCCTGAGTTTAAGAGCAAGAAAAGGAAAAGCGAGAGAACAGACGGGAAAGCAAAAGAACAGGAATAAGTCGACATGTGTTTATAGCCCCCGCTCTACCTATGGTGAGGAGCTGACATACACACCCACAGACAAGGACAACTGGCCTTTCAGACAGCTGGGCCCAGGATCAAATGGCTATTAGGATGACCATGAAATGAAAATGGCTAGCTCCATCTGTTGTGGCCATTTCTGATGGAAGAGGAGGATTCCAAATGCAGTGATTCGAGTAGTTCTTTAGATCTGGAAGTATAGGTAGCCAGATACAGTACTATCAAAATCACTCGTTAAAAATACACATGAAAGCTTACAATCTAGTGTATTTTGGGCTTTCTTTCACCTTCAACTCGACTTAGAATGTTTTAACATAGAAAAATGTAGCCTTGAAATATTCTTTTCAACCACAGACCAAAACACGTGGGTGGATGTGTATATACACGAATATGGGTGTATCTATACTTTTACATATATACCCAGGTTTAACCACTTTGCTTCATTACTGCATTATGATCAATGGTAGAGCAAAAATCTTATTAAAAAAAAAAAGTTGTAGTAAATGACGCCATCAGCAGCAAAGTATCGACTCTATATCCCCCAAACCAAACACATTGCTAGGTATTTACAGAGAAAATCGTTTTCCTCAACAACCCTCAACCTCAACCAAAAAGATTTTTTGTTTTTTTATTTTTATTTTTTTGTACAAACACTATCTGGTAACAGTTTACCGGTTCCAATTGGGAAGGCATTTGGAAGAAGGTCCCTTCTTTTCCTGTCTCTTCTCTCCCCCTTCTTCGGTGAGGCTCCAGGCTCTGCCTGGGGGGCCGGGTTTCCCACAGTGCTGGTTTCCAAGGTAGTCAAGATGCAGTTACACACGCAGGCTGGGTCCCCCAGTCCCGCCGGGGGCCTGCCCCATCACAAGGCCTTTTTGTGCGGGCTGCCGCGCAAACTCTCTTTCCCCCGCCTCTGTCGCACCCCGGAGTCCTTCTCAGAAGGAAGGGCGATGGGGCGCTCCGTGCTTGGAGTGGGGAACAGCTTGGTCACCTCTCTGCCCACATTCTGCTTCTTAGTCTGAGCTGGCTGGGCGGGGGCCGGCTCTTTCCCTTTGGTTTCTCCCGTGCTGGCTGCTCCTGAGAGGGCCCTGTCCCGGTGGCTGGCGCCCTCCCCCACGCCTGGGTTGGGGTGATAGGACTCCAGAGTGACGGCTGAGCTGCGGAAGGATGGCAGGGAGTCGCTCTTTGTCATTTGGGTTCTGCCATCCCCCGCAGGCAGGGGCTTCCGATGGTCCCTGCTGCTGGAGGCTGGGGGCTCAGCCGTGGCCCTGCCGGCCTTGGCAGAGAAGGTGTCGCTGCAGGTTGTAGAAGTCTCTGGAACTACTGATCTGGCCTCGGGAAAGCCAGAGGAGTAGCTCAGAGACTTCTCGGGGAGCGCAGCGCAGCAGAAAGAGCTCTGCGCCGTGGCCGAGGGCGACCGTTTCATGCCACTGGGCTTGCCCGCCTCCGTCAGTGGCTTCTGGGAATCGGGCCCTTTCCCCTTGGCCTCCAGCCAGCCCTTCCCGGAGGCTGCTGCCGGCCTCTCCGTGCCCTTGGGCCCAGCCTCACCTTGTGCCGGGGAAAGGCTGGCCCCCGGCTTCCCGCTGTCCACAGGGGAGTAAAGTGCTTCGGTGCATTTCTTGCCTTCAGACTTCCCGGCGTCAGCGCTGGCAGCCAGCGGACTCAGGCTCCTGTCTGTCTGTTTGCACAAAGGGGGATAATCTTTCACAGTGGATGGTTTGGGGGCCTTTGGAGATGGGTTTTGCCTTTCCCCAACAGTGGTAAGTTTCTGGTCCACCGACTCACTGGCCCCTGGGGGTCCTTGCCGTGGTGGATGTGCGGGCTTCTCCAGTGCCTCTGGGGGATGCCCACTGCTGGTGGGTCTCAGCTTGGTGTCTAGAGGACCCCATTCCGTGTGTAGCGGGACTGAGGGCCCACTTGCTCCCTGGCCAATCACTTCGCGGGCTGTGTTCTGGGAACCTGGGAGGGCAGGGAACTTCTCTGACACACCCTTACTGCTGCCCTTCCCCTCTTTGCCGGGGGGCTGAGCACCAGGGTCTTTGCCCACTACAGCCTCAACGCTCAGCTTCTGGAAGGAGAGGGGCTGGTCCGGGTGCTTAGACTTTGGAGGGTCTGTGTCAGGGCCAGACCTGGGTTTGTGGCTGCTGCTTTCATAGAGCGCGGTAGCGGGCTTGGGAGGGTCCTGGAGGCCCAGGCTTGAGTCTGTAGCGCAGGGCTTGCTCCCAGGCAGAGAGCCAGCAGGGTAACTTTGTTGAATGTAATGCTGCTGAGCGGCCAGGCTAGGGAGCTCTTTGGTGGTAGGTAGGGGCTGAGAGCTACTGGTGAGATGCTTCTGCAGGGGCTGTTCTTTCCTTTCTGGTTCCTTGGGACCATCTTTCTGCACAGATCGGAAACCGGAGAGCTTTTCACTCTTCTCACTCTCTGTCCCGGGTGGCTCCAGAGACCACCTGGCAGGAGCAGACGCCAGCTTAGATTCCGGGCCACTCCTTCCCTTGCCCAGCTCCCTCTCACAAGGAGCCGCTGCAGAGTGCAAAGAGGGGTCTTCTCTGGCCAGTGGCCTCACCTCATCTCGGCCGTCTTTGGGGTTTGCTTTCCCACAAGGCCCGCATGCTTTCTCCAAGGCCTGGGTCTGGGTGGAGACATCTGGGCGGGTCCTCCCCACAGCGGGGAGGGTTTTGGAGTTGTCACTGGTTTTAGCAGCTTCTAGTGGATACAGCTCCTTGGAGGGGTCTCTGCGGATGTCGGCCCTCAAAGCCAACCGCTCACTTCTGGCTGTGGAAGGGCCCCTTTCGGACGACTCCCTCCCGCTCAGCTTCTCCCTCAAGGGGGCACCTTCAGGTGGGAGTGCGCTGCGCAATCTAGACGGGTCAGCACCTTGGAGGTTCTGCCCCAGGAGGGGAAGGAGCTTAACATCAGGGCTGCGGTCTTGGTGTTGGCTGGGGCTGCCCTCTCGCCGCTGGGGATGGCTTTCCACGATGGTCGATGGGGTCCTGGCTGCGTGGGAAACCTTCCTGTCCAGCTTCAGCTCTGGGTCAGGCAGGGGTGCCGCCGGTGAGCCCTGCAGACCCCGGCTGGGTGGTGGGAACCGGGGCTCGAGCAGGTAGGATTTGTTCACCTTGAAGCTGGCAGGGGAGGACTCCCTCTGAGCCGCAGTTTCACCCTTCCTCCCCACGCTGCCGGCGGGAGCCTGTGGCACAGGGGGCCCTACGTCACTGCCTGGGCTGGGGCTCTGGGCAGGCTCTGGTGAAAGCAGCTCCGTCTTGGAGGCCTGCGGTCCAGACAGCAGAGCAATGTCCAAAGTGCCCTCAATGGGCTTCAGGCATGACACGGACCGCCCTTCCAGCTTATACTCGGAGGGGCTTTTCCGGACAGGCGACTCTGGAGCAGCCAAGCCCGGCTTCTCCGCTCCGCCGTCCACACGGCCAGAAAGGGCCTTGAGAGGGACAAAGGAGACGGTGCTGAGCTGAGCCACGTGGCTGCTGATGAACGGCGCGCGGCTCTCGGAGGCCGGCTGGGCCTCCTGCTGCCCCCCGGCCGGTCGGCCCGCGTTCCCTGGCAGGCCCTCCTGGGCACCAGGTGTCATCTTGGGCTTGAGCACAGGGCAGAGGCCATCATCTTTGTCTTCAAGGGACATCTTCTTTCGGAGGTAATCGATGTTGGCCAGCTTGCTGTCTAACTTCTCACACCGGGGACCCTCCTTGGCCTGCGGGGCCTTCTCCGTGTAGTCACCCTTCCCGGAGGTGGGCCTCTGGGTGGCGTGACAGAGACCGTCTTGGAGGGTGCTGTGAGCCAAGGCTCGTTTGAGGTCACCGGTGCCCTGGCTGTGGTCCCCGGGAGCTGCCGTCCCCTCCGAGGTGACAGCCTCGCTGGCCCGCACACTGGCCTGCTTGTGAAGAGCATCTTTCAGCAGGCTGCCCAGGGCCTGGGCCTCCTGCGCGGCTGCTTTGTTTTCAAAATGATTTGACCTTTCCGAAGCCTTTGGATAGATTTTCTTCTCTCTCTCTTCCAGCCTAAAAGCAGAGATGTTTTCCACATCATTGCCAAGTCCATGGGGTTTCTGGCGGGATTCCTGTTTCTCTGGGAGCCCGTCGGGTTTCTTCACCACCACCTTGGCCTTCAGCTTCTCTCGGTCCAGCTCGTCCACAGACTCCTGTCGGCCCAGCTTCCGGGACACAGGGCGTTTCAGGCAGCCTTGCTCCACGGGCCTGGCCCGGCTGAGGGCAGGCGTGTCGCACACGTTCTCCTCCAGGCTCTGCAAGGTCACCTCCCGCTGGGACTGTTCCCGCTGCACCTCCTCCTGGGTGACCTCCAGGCTGTGCTTGCGGGAGCACAGGTGCTTCTTGTCACTGCCGTAGGAGGGAGAGAGCTTCTCCTCCGACTGCACGCGCTTGAGCAGGGGGGACCGCGGGGGCTCTGCGCTCTTGGGCCTCACGATGTGTCTGACGATGGTCGGGGGGGAGTGCATTTTGCTGGGAAAGGCTTGAGAAATCTTGGAGTTGCCAAGTGAATGTCCCAACAGAGGGGACGGTGACCGCTGAGGGGAGGTGGGCTGTGGAGTTGGAGAGGGAGTCCGGGCCAGCGGGGAGAGCGGGATGCTGCCCGCTGACTTACGTCTTCCTGACCGGTATCGCTGCCCGCCGAGTTTGGGGGCCAGGCCATGGAGAGTGCTGGGCCGGATGTGTCCTGACCCCGCTGGGGAGTTGGGGGCACTAGAGCTTGGGGAGCTGCTCTGGGAGGAGTTAGTACCTGTGGGTGGAAAACAGGATGCTGTGAGCAACGGCCACTTTCCCTTTTCTTTCCATGCTTCCAGACCTAGCTGTTTTAGATAAGGTCAGGTAAAGGTCAGCAAATTGTCTCGGCGTCTAAGTCTAGTGAATAAATGCTTTTCAGAGAAACCTCCCCACACCAAAGGTTAACCCAGTACTTCCTGTCTTTTTTAATGGACCGAACAGCTGTATCTTCTGACCTTCCTATAAATCCTGTTCTCTGTCCATTACATCCTCAACCTTCTTTCCTTAAGCAGGAATAAGCCTCTCTTCCAGGATCTCAGATGGTGACCCCTCAACTCTTGAGAGGCAAGGAGACTCACTCACCGGATGGGAAGTCGGGGGTGGAGCGGTAGCTGGGAGTAGGGGATCGGGGAGACAAGCTGTGAGTGGGGGACCCCGGGAGGCTCTCCCCTGATGACAGGGATCTGTTCAAGCAGGAGAAACTTCGGCTGGTGTGGAGTAAAGGAGAAGGCTGCTTGGCTAGTTTTTTGAAAAGGGATCTTCTCCTAGAGTGAAAACAGGAGAAAACTGATCAGATTCTACATTCAAAACCTCTCCTCTGGGCTTCCCTGGTGGCGCAGTGGTTGAGAGTCCGTCTGCCGATGCAGGGGACACGGGTTCGGGCCCCGGTCCGGGAAGATCCCACATGCCGTGGAGCGGCTGGGTCCCTGAGCCATGGCCGCTGAGCCTGCGCGTCCGGAGCCTGTGCTCCATCCACAACGGGAGAGGCTACAACGGTGAGAGGCCTGCATACCACAAAAAAAAAAACAAAACCAAAAACCAAAAACCACTCCTCCTACCCCATAGCACCAGTGCATTCAGTACACGCCTCTCTGCCAGAGACGGTGATAGGATGATGGCAGATCCTTTTAAAGAGAAGGATCCCACTTTTATATTCAAAAATTTTTTATGACTTAGGAAGAGGTTTTGATAATACACAATGCAAGCTCTCTTCTCTTAATTTCAAGCGCTTTAAGAAGAGTTGTGAAAATAGGAAAAATATATAATAAATATACATTCATTTATTTATACGTCAGGTTTTTGAGGACACGGTTTTTTGCCTGAAAGCTTCTGAGTACATAGCCCCAAACACACTGACACAATTTAATTAATTAAGAGATAATACAAACTAAATCCCTGGAAGAAAAATCATCATCTTGGATAGAATTCTTTGATGGTGATACACTGTGTAGAGGCTTTATCTCTGAGGGGCTGTTTGCTGTGCTTATTCCATTGTGAGCTCTTGAATATTCCTAATGACTGTGCACGCTGTACATTTACATAGAAAAACCGAGCAAGGTGAAATGAAGCTTATCACATCAGCAGGGCAGGAGACACCTTGCTGCAGCACAAGCAAATGCGTAGTTAGTGTCCAACGAGCACATTTGAAAGCTAAAAGCACAGCTTCAGGTGGCTTCAAAGCGCAGGTGGCTGTACAGAGTTCCTTCACCCCCAGGTAGTTTACACTCTGCTACCCCTTGAAGCAAGCGTGTTCTATATGACCTAAACCACAATTAAAATATAAAGCTCACATTAAAAAATAAAGAAGGATCTCAAAATGTGTGTGTGTGTGTGTGTGTGTGTGTGTGTAATTTTAATCACAGTAATACATGTACTTGGGTTAAAAAGTCAAATAGTTTGTAATGAAAAATAGCAACTCCCTGCCCTGCCTTTATCCCAATCCCCAGAGAAACCACTTTCTAGTCTTTTTGCTGTTTCTTCTCCTATTTGTCTGTATATTGCTATGAAATGTGCTTATGCTGTTTTTTTAGTTTTTCAATTTTATAAATTATCTGTTGATTTCCTACCACAAAAAAATGAGAATTAAGCTCTTATACAACCGCTTCCACCTTCTAACCGAAAACACTTCCCTGTTTCTATTCCTCCTAGTAGAGCTAAACCAAAATTTTTGGTTAGAAAAAAAAGGCTGGTGTTTTCTTTATTTTACATGATGAATACTGTTCACAGTTTGGCCATACTTCTATTTTCCTTCCTTGTATAACTCTGTCTTTCCTGGAGTCAATAATCATTCCTTTTTCATTTGCTTATTTTTCTTTTCTATCATCAAAAATCCTCATAATGTGATCCAACACACCAAATCCAAGTGGGTAAAGTAGGGCTGCTGTGGCATCATGCAGGGAGCACATCTAGACAACTGCCTGGCAAGAAATATCCTCACCAGAAACACACACACACACACACACACACACACACACACACACACACACACACACACACACCCCTCGACAGTGCCTGCACGGGGCACAAAATGGTACCCTCGGTGCCTCTCACAGTGCAAACGTGTAACCAAGTTAGGCTTTCAGTCAGTAAAACAAAGCCTTTTTATTTCTAGGCTTAGTTGGATGCTTTAAAGATCTAGTTATCTTCAAATATCTGGCATTAAAAAATAGCAACTGTTTGTTTTTAGATAATGTAAAAGACGTTATTAAATACAGATATAATGCTAAAAACTGCCTGAAGTTTCAGTTCCTCAAATCCAACTTAACTGAAATGAAGTCTAGAGGCTTAAGAAAAGGCAAAGGGCTTTTCATGGTTCTCACACATGATAAGAAACAATGTAAATTCTTCTACAGTGTAACTACCTAAGTCTTTCCACTATGAAAAAGAATGCTGTTACACGAAGGAATATAAACTCTAATGTATAAGTAGCTGTGAACCACGGGGCAACATTTCTCACAGGGAAATGGATCCTTCTCATATGCAAGCATTTAAATTAAGCAAGGAGTAAATGTCCCTCAGTGTGGGAATGCACCAAACCCATGAAGAAGACGGCTCTAACTCACCTTTCCAGACTTTCCTTCTTCTTGACTTTCTTGCTCCGCCTTACCATCCGGCTCTTATAGCTGTTTCTCCTGGCTGGCCCCGTTTTGATTGATGTGTTCTCAAATGGGGTGGTCGTGATCGACACCTTATTTCCACTCTATAAAAAAATGACGTGGTATTAAAGCTAAATGCTGTGATGAAACAAGACCAGAACAGAGATAGGAAAGCCAAAGCCAAAGAAAGATCCATAAGGACGGACATACAAAAGGTTTCCATGTGTCAATGACCCTTCAAGCAGTGAAGTCCTGATAAACTCGGTGGAAAAAAAATGTGAGGTTTCCTTAAGAGGGTGGGATCTGGAACTCCACGGAGCTGAGCTCAAATCTGAGCCTGTGACCTGAGCACTTGCTTTCCATCTAACAGGAGAGTGACACCTATCTCATAGGGCTTGTATGAAAATCAAGGGGATAGAGTCTGTAAAGCCTTTAGCACTGAGGGTGACACATGGAAGGGACTCTATAAATCACAGTTATCCTCATCCGTATGTATTAAGTATAAAGATGCCCAGGGGCTCTCTAGAAATCATTTAAAAACATCATAAAGCAGCAAAACTGAACGAGACTTCTATTTTAAATTATCTTTAAAGGTTCCTTTTCTACCACCAGAAAACCTGTCCGCAGGCAAAGCTGGAAAGTTCATGCCAGCAGGTATGAAACAGCCGCTGTTTTGCCAGGTCAGGCATGGTGAGGTCATTCCTGGTGGGTTTCTGTGCCCTTTCACTTGAACCTGGGACAGGGACTGGCTGGGCAGGCCCTGGGGATGGATTTGAGTGCAGAGTCAGAGGGCCGGCTGGGGTGTGCCCTGGGCAAGTGGGCAGGACCCTCCCGCTTCACTCCCGTCTCAATGACCTCTTCTTGAATTTCTTAATAAACAGGAGAGAAACATGTCCTTTCGGAGTCACAGATGGCCCGGATTACCTTAAAAAGACAAGAAGCATACGGAGAAGGCCCCTTTAAAAGGCCTATGCCTGAAAGATGCCTAGCAACTCAGCTCTAAGTGGTATTAAGAGGTGGGGAGTTGAGTATGACGGGGGCTGGGGACTGGAAAAACAGAGATTGTTTTAATATCAACATCCACCTCCCCTCCCAACTTGGGAAGTAATACGTGCCATTATAAGAAGAAAAGAGTAAAGCATATATATATTAAAAAAATCATTGAGGAGCTTACCACCCAGCTAACATTGGTAACATTTCTGTATATTTCCTGTTGGTCTCTTATCAGGCATGTAGAAAGTATGTATATATATATATAGACACACTTTATAAATAATTTAAATCTTAATTAAATTAATCTCATATTTAGTTTTATGTTTTTTGTTCACTTCACATTTCCTAACTTTGAAAAACCTGCCCTTCGTCATTGAATATTCCTTAAGAACATGATTTTTACTGGCTATTTAAAAATATTCCATGAGATGGGTGAATCACAATTTATTTCCCTACAGCTATTGTTTTCTATCTCGCAATTCTTATAAGGGTTGAAATAAATACCTTTATCTCTAAATCGCTGTCCAAGCCTCTGACATTTCCCTTAGATTACCTAATTAGACCCAATACACGTAGCAAAGGGTCTAGGTGGACTTTTTTTGTTGTTTTGCGGTACGCAGGCCTCTCACTGTGGCCTCTCCTGTTGCGGAGCACAGGCTCCAGACGCGCAGGCTCAGCAGCCATGGCTCACGGGACCAGCCGCTCCGCGGCATGTGGGATCTTCCCGGACCGGGGCACGAACCCGTGTCCCCTGCATCGGCAGGCGGACTCTCAACCACTGCGCCACCAGGGAAGCCCTAGATGGACTTTTTAGCGACTGTTGGTGCCTGGTGATACAATAATTTCCAGAAGGGTTATGTCACCTCACGCTCTTGCCAGCAGCGCACAAGCAGCAGCCATAGAATGGGCTTGTCAGAACTGAATATTAACATCAAACAGATTACTGATTTTACAGGAAAAAGTTATATCATGTTTTAATCTTTGTTCTTTGTCTGTTAACAAAGCTGCACTTTGACTCATTTATTTTTGATCATTTCTATTTCTTTAGAGAGCGATTTCATGTCTTACATCCAATTTTGTATCAGAAAGTCTTAGTATTATTGATTTGAGAGTTCTTTATATATTTAAGAACATATAATCCCATACTTAATGTCATAATTGTAAAAAAATATTTTAGGGAAATGAGATTTGAACTTGAACAAGAGAAAAAAAATTTTTCTTCATCCTGAAAGAATAAAGTACATGTTTTATATGCAAATGCCAAAACTTTAAAAGTAAACCTTAACCTGATAGTAGAGACTGACATTCAATTTATTCTTTAAACTGAAAATTCAGCTTTTAAGCATGAAAGGCCTACCACTGAAGGTTGTTTGGTATGGGATTTTCTCTTTACAAATTGAGTGAGGCCAGGCTAACTGAGTGAGGCCAGGCTAAAGTTTTAGTTTTTCCTGCATGTCTTTGGGGAAGGAAAGGGACAACAAACATGATGGGAGTTCATCTTTCATTGAAGTTCCTTCCGTCCTTTTCTACATCATATACAGAGTGGACACAGTGGCTGCTAGAGCCCGAGCCATCTAAGCTTGAATCCACTTCCACCCCTTCTAACACAATTCAGCACTGACTTTTATATCTTTACATATAAGAGGCTCACAATGCCACTGAGCATTTTAAAAGCACATTGTGAATATTAAAGCATTTTTCACACATATTCTCTTACTTTATTTTCACAACCAAGTCATGAGGGTTTTTTTGTTTTTTTTTAAACCCTATGAGGTAGGAAGGGATTATTATTCTTCGACTAGAGGTAAGGAAAACAGATTCAGAGACACTGAGATTCTTTTTTCCCAAGGTCACAGAGCCCAGTGGGAGAGCCCAAACCTGGCTCTCCCGCCCCTCACCCCACACTGCCCACTCCTCATGGGCAGGGCATGCCCTGATCCCTTCCACTTCTTGCTCCCAGCACAGTGCACAGCTTGTACTTAATGAGTGGCGGTGAGGGAACGAGGCACTGGATCCATATAAGGAATGATCAATGTATCAGACTGTCAAGAAGAAATTTTAAAAATATAAAAATATCATCAACGTTATATGAAAAAAATATAATATAAGTGCTGAACATTCCTCACCAGAAAAGTTATGACCAGGGTTTGCTGAATCAGAGCACGTCATGAAGTTCTGTACAAAAGTCCCTTTCCACTATAAAACCAAACCCAGTTTTCCTTTTTTTGCTTCTACATACGGCTGTTTCCAGATGACAGTTCACTTGACTTATGGAAATACACAAAGAGATAGCTTCCGGGGGGGCTTCCCTGGTGGCACAGTGGTTGAGAATCTGCCTGCCAATGCAGGGGACACGGGTTCGAGCCCTGGTCTGGGAGGATCCCACGTGCCGTGGAGCAACTGGGCCCGTGAGCCACAATTACTGAGCCTGCGCGTCTGGAGCCTGTGCTCCGCAACAAGAGAGGCCGCGGTAGTGAGAGGCTCGCGCACTGCGATGAAGAGTGGCCCCCGCTTGCCACAATTAGAGAAAGCCCTCGCACAGAAACAAAGACCCAACACAGCCATAAATAAATAAATATTTTTTAAAAAGAGAGATAACTTCCCTGAGGGGAAATACAGACACAAAAAATGCAGAGTACAAACATTTGGTTGGAAACGTTAATGATTACAAAAATGGTAAGTAAATGACTGAAAAATATCATAATTTTATGGAGAGTAGGTGAGAATTGTGAAGCCTGCCATCTGGTGGATCCATCGGCTATAGCAAGTGCTGCCAGAACTCGGCACACCGTTTTACTGGGTCCACTGACCTCAACAAATTCTTTTGAAGAAGAAGCAGTCTCTTATTAGGGAAATTCTGCAGCACTGTTTTAAAAAATAACAACAACGAAATGGGGCCAGAAGACTGTTAAATGTTCTATTAGTTAAGTTTTACTTAACTACTTGTGTGATTAAGGCACGGTGGGAGGGAAATTATTTGAAGCTGGTTGAACTGAATACAAAAGCAGAAGTCAGGCTATTCAGTCTCTTCTCTCATTCTGACTCCGCATTAGTTTATCAGTTGGCCTTGGGTAGTGCACTGAGCTAGACTGTTTTTTCTTTTTTTTTCTTTTGTTTTCTTTTTTTTTTTTTTTTTGTGGTACGCGGGCCTCTCACTGTTGTGGCCTCTCCCGTTGCGGAGCGCAGGCTCTGGACGCGCAGGCTCAGTGGCCATGGCTCACGGGCCCAGCCGCTCCGCGGCATGTGGGATCCTCCCAGACCCAGGCACGAACCCGCATCCCCTGCATTGGCAGGTGGACTCTCAACCACTGGGCCACCAGGGAAGCCCAGCTAGACTGTTTTTACATTTCTTTCTCTGCAAGACGCACGTGGGGAACAGCACTCTTCCTGCATACGTGTGTCCTTGCCCTGACTCAACCCTGCATGATCCAGCCCCAGCCACCTTGCACACTTCATCCCAGATGCTATGAACTCAGGCTCCGGCCACACTGGTTTACTCATGCACCTCAAGCACTCTGAGCTTCCCGTCCTTGTGTTTTTAAGCATCTTCTTTATTTTGCCTAGACCATCCTGCACCCCCTTCCCATACACTAAATGTCCACCCATCCTTCACAGCCCTGCACAGAAAACCCCCAACTCTTCACCCCTGCCCACCCTGGTGGAAAGCTCTCTCTCCTTTAGAACTTGGGCCATATTTACAGTTTGTTCCTTTTGTCTGACACTCTGATGATAGCCTAGTATTGCCACTGTTTCCCCTGTGAACGCTGGACTATAAGTTACTGGCAATCAGAAGACTTCATGTACAGAGCACAGTGGTGCGCTGGTTGAATGCACAGGCGCTGGAGCTGCATTGCCGAGATGCAAATCCTCTTCTGCTCTTTCCTAGCAGATGACCTTGGCTGCTTTGCTAACTTCTCCCTGCTTTAATTTCTTTATCTGTAAAACGGGGACATTTATATTATAGCACCTATGCACAAGGTATGAGGATTACCTAAGTTTATTCATGTAAAGGCACTCGATTACCTATTATTCATATGTGTCATTTGTTGTGTGACTCTTCGGTACCTCGCACACTTCTGCACATTTTGGGGGCCCAGCTAATATGTGAAGATGGCAATAACGATGCTATCTGATGGTCCCCATTTTAGTTTCCAGAGGTTCTCCAGAGCTCAGGGAAAGGAAATTTTGAGGCAGGGGCTGGTGATATTTTAGGGCTTCTCTTACAATTGGGGATTTAAACTAATGCTGTGCTAAGAAAGCAACCTGGTTGAATAGAGAGTTTTCTGGATTAGGGAGGCTACATTGGGCAGGTAATTACGTGAGCAGGGGATATGATGGGTCCATGTGGCCTCCACCCCTCACTGCAGTGGCTAGAGAGAGATTTCAGTGCTTTGGCAAAGTTCTTTTTTAAGAAGCTACTTGCAAGCTGGATGGAGGTGATTAACTCCTTGTGGCAGGAGAGGTTTAAGGCGACACTGAAGGAGAACATTTACAGGAATTCACAGAGCCGTGGGGAACTGAACCGGATGACGGTGACTTTCTATTTCCTTGTGCATGTAAGTTAGTGCTTCCATAGCAGGTTCATTTTGAAGTTGTGAGGGTAAGTGTGACCAAAGCTGCAGCCATGAAACACGCAATACGCTTATTAGGTTCACCATCTGAAAGATAAATAAGTATTGCACATGTATCTCTAAATATACATACAGCCCTATGCAATGGCTCTTCCACCTTTTTCGAAGGATGCCATGAGATTTTGTGAAGTAGTTTGCAAGTATAAAACATCGTGTAAAAAGCATCTGAGAATACCAAAATACAGCTACTATCCTGATGGTCTGCCAGTGACGAAGCCTTCAGGGAGCCCAATAGTATAGAATGCATTTGTGAGAAAGTTGTCTAGAGTTAGGGAAACCACCTGTAGTTATGGAGGATAGCAAAGCCTGGCCTCAACTCCAATGGGGACTGAGGCCAAGACCAAAGTTTCGTTAATGCTGTGAACTGATCAACAGCAAAAACTTTCCTACCATCTGCCACTTCACAATGGACCTTTGAATATGCATGCTATTACTCTTCCTGGAACCTAGGCCAGACACTGAATCATTTGAAGAATACACTTGTGTTGGCTGGGGGATGAGAGAAGGAAGAAGAAAAGTCATTTAACTGTACTTACTTTTCAAAGGCTTTGTACACCCACCTACCTGCACTACCTTCCAAATCCTAATTTTCTTTCACGTTCCAGTTCAGTGTCACTTCTCTGTGATGACTCTCTCATTCACAGAATCTTCTCTCCAAAAGTACAGGACTCCTCCCCTTGCTATGGCCCTGGCTAATCAAGCTGAACTTTATCTGCTTGCATACCTCTTCTATATCTCCCATAGTCCTCGAGGGCAAGGACCATACCTGAATTCCGATGTTGCCAACATCTACCGTGGTACCTGCCTCAGAGCGAGGGCTCTAGAAACAGTCTGAATGTACCTTGTTTAAATGACACATATGTGTTTATGTTGTGCGGCTCAATAGGCTGCAGGTTATCTGAGGTCATGGCTCACGCCTCTCTGATAATAGCCCAGCCCCTCCCAACGCTCACACAGCAAGACATCTGTTAACTTGTAAAATAATCCTACAATTAAAGACTGTATTTTTGATCATACATAGTCTTCTTTCCTTGAAAAAACTTAAAATCAAACTCAAATTTATCTTTGTTTTAACCAGATCCATATTTGGAGCTGTAACTTTATATTCTGTAGTCAGCAGGTGGCAGAGCAAATAACCCAAAAGAAATGAGAGGATCAGTATAGACTGTCTCTCTATATCATACTAAAGCTTCTTGTGCTCTTCGTACTCCACTGGCTTGAATCAGCTTACATTCCAACCAGAAATTGATCTACATTCAAATTCCTTTGTACGTATGAATGGGAAAAGGCCTAATGATCGCTAGAATCCCTTCTTCTATTACCACCTATTTCTATCATTTATAGTGTTTGTTATATATTCACAGTTCTACCTTTCAAAAGGAAACCCAACTCTCGGACTCCACCTTCAGATCTGACCTCACAGTTTAATACTACTTTGTCTTCTGCTATATAGAATAAAATTTACTGAAGAAAATCGCCTTTAGGATGGACGATTTCCAAACAGATTTTACTATGTGTGGTACCTAAACAAAGAGAACTCTATTTGTAATTTAGGATAAGAAGCAGAATTAAATTAAGAAGGGACTGTGCAGATATACGAACGTGTATTTCATGATATAAAACCCCAAAATTCATGTTATTTTTGCCTTTACATTAAATAGACTACCGAATATTCTCTCAGCAACGAGACTGAGTGTGTATGGATGTGCCATATAGAAGAACTCTAGACCCTGAGTAAACAACTCTTGGTACTAGTTCTTTCTGGCTACCTCCTTCATCTGGATGGCCATGACATCTAAAAGATAGTACCTTTAGCAGGAGCTCTATAACTTCTGTGTGGACGAGTCCATGCACTGGTTCTCCATTGATGTGTGTAATCAGATCCCCAGCCTTCAGTCCTGCCTGGCAAGCTGGACTTCCTTCTTCTACATTCTAAAGTCCAAGAGGAGAGTATATATTAGTAAGCAAAAAAAATGGCAACCCTGACACCTACTGTTTCTTGAGGCTCAGTGTTCTGAGTTAATCAGCCAATGATCCTGAGCTCCTACGAGGAAACCAGTAAGACATGGTTTGCTATTCTTTTTCTGTCATCATCTTAAAATAGGATAAATCCTATGGTTCCTTAAACAATTTCAGGTGATCTGAGAAAGTACTTAAAAAACAAACAACAAAAAAGGAAGGCCAGGGGAAAAAAACTAAGAAAAGAAGAATGAAAGAAGGATAAAAACAGGACTATCTTTGACTCTTTCTACCAGCTTGGTATGCAGAGTGGATAATCAGATATGAAGACGAACAGAATTATGAGAAAGAATTAACTTTGGCTAAATTCAATCCCACCACATAGATAAAGGGCAAGCGTATGAAACAGGTCCCAAATGCCAGCTTAACAGAAAAATCATTTGCTGTTAACTACGCCTCAGCTGACATATTTATTCTCCAGTTTGGCTGGGAACAAAAACTAACCAGAAAGAGAGACTGTCGGTCTTACCCAAACGATGTGATGCACTGTGTAAATGTCGCTGTCTCCCACATACACCCGGATGGCTCGGATGGTGAAACCATAGTTCTTCCCTGAACTGTGGATCACAACAGGCTGGTGTGGACTGACGGAAGCTCCTGAGGAATCTCGGCTGGGAGAGGAATCCCTTGAGGAAGAAGGGTCCGAGGACAGAGAATGGGGAGACATTGGACTTCCCAGTGGAGAAACAGCAAACATATCTGCAACAAAGAGGCCAGTCATCACAGCTCATCCTGGTCCCACAAACTGCTCTCACGTAGCCCTCACTAGGTAGCCCTGCTGGGATTGGGAAGAAATAATATAAAAATATTTATACTGGCAACTGGCATGGTAACGGGTAACTGGACAGAAGCCTATCAAGGCAATTTCAGAAGTTTCTCTTTTCAAACTAACTTTTAAACCCACATTCTGAAGTTACAACTTCTTAGTTCTCTACACAAATTAAAAAACACACAAAACTTCACTGCTATCTGACTGTGATCTTTTAATACACTTTCTTTTAATTAAAGGAACAGGAACTTCCCTGGTGGCGCAGTGGTTAAGAATCTGCCTGCCAGTGCAGGGGACAAGGGTTTGATCCCTGGTTCGGGAAGATCCCACATGCCGCGGAGCAACTAAGCCCATGCGCCACAACTACTAAGCCCGCATGCTGCAACTACTGAAGCCCACATGCCCAGAAGCCTGTGCTCTGCAACGAGAAAAGCCACCGCAATGAGAAGCCCATGCACCACAATTAAGAGTAGCCCCTACTCGCTGCAACTAGAGAAAGCTCGCATGCAGCAGCGACGACCCAACGCAGCCCCCCCAAATAAATAAATAAATAAGTAAACAAACAAATCACAGGTGCACAAATTTCAGGTATACCCTCACACAGAGAAGGCTGTATGGACTATAGTAAAAGACACTCAGGGTCCAAATCTTGCCCTAAATAACTTTAACATGGTTCTTTTCGAAAAAGCCTGGCCCGGAAAGCAATTCGTCAATTTACCTCTGCTTTTTTAATAATATTACTGAACTAGTACTGATTAAACAACTTTGATCAAGAAAACATTGTAATGTTAACTTCTCTATAAAATAATCATTCCTTATTACTATGATTAGAACCGATTCTCTTCATATATTACCTGTAATTCTAGCAAGGTTTCTGAGAGGATAATGCAGGTGGATAGAAAAATTTTAAGAAAAACTCACTTCATATTCTTCAATACCAATACTATTCTGTTTTCTTTGTTTTATGAACAAACACACTTTAAACTTATAGTTCTTAACACTGTTTCATCTATGTGAATCTAAAGAGATCCTAACTGGTCATGTGAAATTGCACGTGTGTGTGTGTGTGTGTGCGTGTGTGTGTGTGTGAAAAAGAATAACCTACAAAAAGATGCTGAGGTTTAAATGAGCTCAGTCAGGGCCAGGCTACAAAGGACCAGCGCAACTGAAGGCTCCCGGGGTGCGGTGAGTAACATTGAGGCCACAGCAAACTGAAAGTATCCAGACTATCTTTTGCTCTAATTCTTGTGTCTGTCCAAAGGAAAACAATTAGCTAAATGTATTACTATCCAAGCTCCTTCACTTTCTGACTTCATGTGGCATCTTGACCCTTTTTTTCCTGGCTACCTCTGTCTCATCCAAAGGCCAGGTGAAGAGATGCACACTGGTGGGCAGGGAACTTCAACACATGCAAAGGCAGGAAGAAGATGGGGTGGACACACAGATCCAAACTGCTAAAAGAGCCAGGCCCCCGACCCTTTACCTCAGTCCATTTTACCTTATCTCCTCAGATTGAATAACTGACCTACATTCACCAAGATGTGGACTTTCTCATGGGCTTTCAAAGTGGACTGGACCACATCCCACTTACCTTGCTGACTGCAGCTGCACTGGGGCCATTGCCTTCTGGTTATGAATAGTCACTCAAACTAGGGAGATAGGTGTTTGTTTTGTGGTGCTACACAGACATTTCCCAGAAACCAGAATATGCTACAGTGAGCATTACCCCCCAGGGAGCTTTTGTTTTTACCCAATTTCTTTCTGCACAAATTTGAAATTTCAACAATGTAAACAATCCCTTTTATACGTGGTCTGTATTCTTGCAACTGCAAGCCATCTGCAATATAATTCGACTGCCACTTACACTCTCTTACTGTCATTTGAGTGAAAAGTCATAACCACCAGGGTATATATTTTCATCTCAGCCAGTGAAATTACTGTAGACTTTGTGATTAGTAGAGGCAAAACTAGGTTGTGGAAACATACTGCAATTGAACAAAACCATAATTAAGCCCAGTTTTTTAATATAGGGTAGAAAATAATACCAGTAGGAGGAAGCATAACCCAACAGACAGCGCTGGTAAACCTTGTAATTTCAGTGCTGTCTGTGACTCTGCATCTCCAGAAATGAAAAACTTATGTTCTCTGTGTCGATTTCCTCATTAATTACACGAGAAAAACTATACTTAGCTTTCCAACACAGATGCTGTAAACAGCTCCGTCAAGGATACAAATGATGCACAGTCCAGGGAAGAAAAATTATTCAGAAGAGGGAAATTTATCACTTAACTTGGGGGGCGTGGGAGAAAAGGAAAGAAAACAAATAAAAGAAATAAGCCTTTGCGGGAAGGGAGGCTGCCTCATCTCCTGCTGCAGAAAGACGTGAGAAGGAATAAACCACATATGCCCCTTGGGAGCTCTGGAGGTCTTGCGGGGAGACACCCTGGAGGGCTCCGCCAGGACACCACCCGCTACTGTTTCAAGCCATCTTGAAATGTCAATCAGCATTGCAAACCGGGGGCGGGGGGTGAACATGCACAAGTCACACAATTTCATGCAAGTAGATGTCTCTCTACCTCCTTGGATCATGAGGGACAAAGCACTGGCAGAAAGGGACTTTGTGACTTTCCCCGAGATTTTCTTTTTCTCTGTGCTTTCTAATCGCTGCCGAGCCATGTGAGAAGTGGGTTCACTGGAGGGCTTTGAGGAATTATCTGTACTGTCCACACACTCGCTTCGTCCATTTATCTGATCCAAGTGCTCTGAAAAACTGCCAACTGTACAAAGAAGAAGGGATAAACATGTTCAGGAAAATCTGGGATAGGCAAAGTGGGGAGAGAGAGAGAGAGAGAGAGAGAGAGAAGGAAAGACAAACGCTGGGAAACAGACGCCCATGTGGTTCATGAGTCCATGTGGTGTCAGGCAAACATGAAAATCATGTGACCGGTTTGAGAAAAGTGACATGGAGGAGGAAGAATGAAAAGAGGTGTCCATTCAGATATTGTTCTACTTGTACACAAGTCCACTAACTCTCAGTTGACTCCATTTAACTAGGAGAATAATTACTTTTTAGAATCTGTCTTTTACAACCCTAGTAGAGACAACTCTTCCCCCCGACCCTGCCATGAAAGGCCATGAACCAAACATCAGCTTATGAACTGCACAACGCCCACCGTATAGTACGATCATCCTGTGACACAAATGATCATCATTAGCAAATGCTGTTAATATTGGTTTTTGCTACGTGGACATCATTTAGTCACTTCATGGACATTTATGCCCATGTCATCTCCTACCATCTTTCTAGGACACACCTCACACTTAGGCTCAGGTTTGTAGCTTACGGAAAAGTGCCTGAAGTGTCTGTTGCCTTGGACTTCCCACACCTGCTTTCACTCTGAGCTCCTTGTAAATTTCACAGGACAAGACAAAGGGTATGCTTCACTATGGTACCCAACGGGCTCCCTACCTCTTCCTGCCTTTAGACTAGACAGTGCCAAATGCTGATCTGCCCTGAAGTTACTGGAAGTGAACAGATCCGTCCCCCTCTAAACCAGCCATCACACCTTCTTTATTTTTAATTTTATTAATCCTCAGTATACACTGGAGAGTTTTGGGGTTTTTTTTAAGTTAAAAAATTAGGACTTCCCTCAGCAGAGGAACATAAGAGTACATGTAACCGCGTAGAAGGATGCAGAAATGGAAAATCACTGATACCAGTCTGGTAATTGCACACGCGCAGAGTAAAGAAAGTTCTTTACTCTTGTCAGAGGTGACATGTTGAAAAAAGTCAAGTGACCATCCCTTTTGGTTTCTCCTATTCTTTCTTTCACAGGCTATCAGTTTTCTGTTTTTTTTTTCTTTCTTTTTTTAAACACTGATAATACATCTTTTTCCAGAAAAAAACAATGCTTATCTCCCTTTTCCTTCTAACTGCTATATTATAAGCCCCGTGTGCTTTAAAAATCTATCAACACTATCACCACATTAAGATATACAATCCACACAGAAAATTTAATACCATTATAAATGATCCTTTGAAAGACCAACCAGCACATTTTAAAGTTCTGACCATGACATTCTTTGCCTAGAGAAGAGGTTTCATCGGACTTAACTAACATTTCTGTTACAGTGCTATATACACATCGCTCAATTGCACGGCAGGTTTGGTCCTAGTTCACGGACGTGGCACAGACCCACAGGTGGGGTCCAAGCTAAGGGAAGCCTGGGACTTGGGACAGTGGGCTTGGGCATAGCACAGCTCATGGCCACCTTCTGTGCTGTAGGTACAGGGTAAGATTCACAAACTTCCACGTGACACCCATCTGACCTACTAAGGAAGACGATCTTAAGGCAAATATCAACAACCTTTCTACTTTTATATGCCAAACTCAGTCCCACATAACAGCATATCTATTCTATTCACTCTAAATGAAGAAATCAACTGCTGAGGGACTTGACAAAAACTGCTTCACAGCTCAAAAAAATCTTATCTCAAAAACGTTTAGTTTACTTTGGGGTAAGTTACACACTCCCTTCTCCTTTCTAATTTGGCTTGGGTGGGATCACTGACAAGCATAAACTGAAAAGCTGAATCTCTTCACAATGAATAATTTGTTGGATGCAGTCAAGCACCACACCTAAAACTTCAAGACTTACTTTTCACTGATTCAAATACATTGTAGTCATGAAAGAAGAAACAGGTATAAAGCTGCACCTCCCTAAATGCCAGAGTGTGAATATGCAATGTTCTCTTTTATCATCCCTCCCTCTTGCCTCCGCTACTTCATCCCGCCATCTCATTTCATAGCACTGTATATAAACGTGTGTTTCTTTTCTGCCAGTGGTAGATAATGTCACCTTAATGTTCTGTAAATGTCAAGGATTCTTTCTTTTTGATGGTGGAGCAATATAAAAATCAACAAATTTAATTTTACTACAGTCACGGTTTTCAGATTCCCTAATTACCCTTGGCTGCGAGCAAATCAGCTCATCTCTCTATTCTGTACGGCCCCCAAGGTCTTTGGTCTTTTAGTGTGTGTATGGGGGAGACAGAGAGAAAGGTGGTTTGAATCTATTAATCATAATGCATAGCAGGATATAGACAGATTTTTTTTTTAATTGTGAAAGTAATCCATCAAATGCTTAGACACCATTCCCCTCCCTTTACCTCCTACCTTTCTGATAGTGAGTAGGCAGAAGAGACCAAGAGATCATAAACAATTCATCATATTAAGAATAAATGAGAAATAGAGGTAACTCTATTCAGAGTAAATAATACCTAAGAAACAGATGAGAACTTAGTAACCAGAAATATAAAACACTTGACATGTCTACATTTGACCTGATTACCAAGATGAACTAAAAATGGTCAGGCATCTTAGACTACTAGTTTGTTTCTACACTACTTCTTCATTGCTGTTCTCTTGGCTCTCTCGATTTAGGACAAGTGGAATTATCCTACATGAAAACAGAACTGAGGTGAAGAGAGAGAAGGAAAAAACCCAATAGCATTCTTCCCCATGATCAACTGTAAGTTCATGTGAAGCTCCACAGGACCAGACTTTTTAGGGAGGTGGAAATAAACCCAGCCTGTAAAATTTGTAATTTTGAAATGATTCAAAACAAGATGAAAACATTACACCACGAATATTCAGTTAGTTAAAAAAATGTTCATGAAAATTCTTGGCATCATTCACGGTTATCAATATAGCATATTGGATATGGCTTAATGAAAACATCTATCATAGCAGCCTTAATCCATATCCATGTTTTTATTTTTTAAGCATAAATACACATTGCTCTGTAGAAGGACATGCTGTGCATAAATTTTTTATACACCGAATAATATTTGAAATGCACTTCAAGGACTTGCTCTGAGGGAAGCACAAGGCTGATCATCTAATGAGGACACCTCCGTGATTAAAGGCCCCAAGTATCCATGATACAGTAAGCATTTTAAAAACCTGTGGAGATACTGCTCCTGGTGTCAGGAAGGTTTACTTCACACAAAAGTGACACCATAAAGCGCCCCCTAGGAAAGGCCCAAGCCCCACTGTTTCTCACACACCCAAAGATGTCTTAGCGTTATTTGCGTCAGTTATCCAGAGGCTGGGAAGGCAGCTTGTGTGCAGTGGAGTTGTTTCATAGGCGCACGAGACACTGATTTGAACTGTGTCGGTATTTCTGACTCCCCTCTCCTTGCTCCATCCGTGAACCTCACAGAATAAGCATCTTTTTTCTTTCCCCTTAAAGAAACTTTATATCCAAGTTACTTTTGAAGTAAAACACTTCAAAAGTATAGATTGAGGTATGAGGTATTTTTTTTTTTTTTACCATCAAATATACAAGATGTTTGCCCACCTAATTTCTTGCTTGTTTTCTTTCTATACGTCCCTGAGATTCTCATCAGCCTCTGTTTCCAGCCAGCTATTCAAACAGAATAAGCATCTTGCTGCACTGACTGAGGGTCTCACGTGCAGACTGCTTGGTTATTGGGTATAAGTGGTCCCATAACAAAAACCAACTCCTCCAAAGAAACAACCACCCGTCTCAACAGTAGAAGGAAAACTGTCTTACACGGTACCTTATGGGGGGTGATTTAAGACATTGTTGAGGGTAAGTCTGACCATTTGACTATTTAATAGGGTCGCTTACTTGTAACTTTGAGTTAGATGCAACTCCACAAGGCATGCCTTCGTATCCACAACAGAGAACATGCTCTCTTACTGTGTTCTGACAGCCATCAAAGGACGCCACTGAAACCCAGCAGAGGATGTGAAGGCTACAGGTGAAGCAAGAAGGATCTGCTGTACAGCCATGCACTAAGGAGGGGTCTGAGACATCTGATCTCAGTTCTGAGGAGCCCATCGCCCAAGCTCAAGCAGTGGGGCCATGGAGAGAGTCTAGTGGCACCAAATGCCCATCATTGCTGCCTGGCTGGGCCAGGCCTGGGACCCCCAAGCACGAGCAGTCACTTCTCAGTGTGGTGGGTGATGCCTGGATGGCAGGGGCCATGCCTAGGGCCTTACCTGACAAGGTGGAGCTGCTGATGGTGCTGGCCGGAGTGTTGACCTCGGGCTCCTCCTGAGCACTCTCTGCAGGGAGGAGGGCTGGCTTTTCCCGCTCCTCATGCAGCTCTCTGGGGTGGGGAGCAGCCTCGTCTTGTTCTGCCTCTGCTGAAATAGCCAGTTTGGGAAGCAGGCCAGAACCGAGTTTATGTCTGTTGCTTTCAGTATCCGAAGAGTTGGATGTGGATAACTGTTGCCTTAATCAAAAACAGAAACAAGAGTCATGCATCTATACATACTATGAAACTGTGCTCAAGGTGAATTTGGGAAGAAACCAGGTAAAAATGGAACTGAGCTAGCCTCACCAAGACATGTCAAGGGCAGTGATTCTTACAGTGTGGTGCCCAGACCAATAGAATCAGCATCCCAGGGAACTTGTTAGAAATGCACATTCTCAGCCCCTATCCATCCCAGATCTCCTGGGTCAGCAATCTGCTTGTACAGGCCCCCCAGAAGATTCGGATGCACGCTCATGTTTAACAGCCACTGTCCTAGTAGCTGCTGTTCATGATATTTGTTAACAAGAATTTCACATACACTTCAGAATACTCTGAACTCCAGCTTAACGTTTCCGTGGATGGCAAAGTTGTGCTTTTGGTTTTGTCCCCAGCATCTTCCTTCTCTTCTCCTGGATTCTGAGTACCTCGATCTATACTGCTGAAAACCTGCAAGGCAAATAGTCAGTGCTTATTAATACCTTCTTGAAAGGGATTATCAGAATAAAAAAACAAACAAATCCTGGCAGAACAACCTGAGACTATCACTGAAGTTTGAATTGGGACTGTGTATTCAAAAGGTACTTTCCAATGCTGTCTACTTGAGTCCTGAGGTGAGTGGTCAATGTACAATTCTTTCCTTTTGGAGTGGGGAGCTATGAATTCATCACCCTCTCACTGTATCTCCCTATGGACTTTGTATCTGCAAACAAAATCCATAGATGCATTGCGGTTTCTAGGCCTGGGATCGATGCACATGTTAGATTACTTTTTAACCATGAAGTCAATCAGAAAAAGAAAATCACAGAGAAAAAGATTTAATGGCTCCCAGTCAGGGGCGGGAAGGAGAAAAATGAATTGGAATTGAGGGCGAAGAGAAGAATAAATTTTCTGTTTCAAGACATGCTGGGGGGAGATGCAGTGCATATTTGGTTAGGAGTCAGAGGTACTTACTTGTTTGGCTTAGAAATCTCACATACAGACAGGCAGTTTCATATGTTGGTACCAGGATTTCTGAAGGGGATCGTAGCTTAGGCAAACTGAGATCTCTGCTGTACCACAGGGAAGATGGAAGCTAAAATAGGGAACTGAGAGCCCAGCCCAGGAAGCGCTCACTACTGCCCAACCCAGCCACTTGCTGCTCTCATGGGAATGGACCTTAGACCTCCTATAATCTCCTGGGATTTGGAGGAAAGTGGCTAAAGAACAGGAGACAGTGGGCAGGGAACAGTTTAGGGGCTGGCTTTGATGGGCCAGAGAACAAGTACTGGGAAAGCCCACACTCTGTGTTATCAAAGCTTCTGTCCCGGCTCTGGGCCAGGTCTGCACCTCCCCTCCAGGGAAATCCCTACCTCTCCATGTCTTTCCTATAAATGGGGAGGGCAGTGCCGGCCAATTTGCAGATGCACCCTGGGCAGTCACTCAGAAAAAGATACGGAACACTTTAAAATCACTCAGTGCTATAGAAAAGCTACACAATAGTCATGCAAAATGCCATGGCAACAGAAAATACATCGCTACTGAAAATAGCAAAAGGGAGGTAGGATGCCCTCTAGGTTCATTTCTATCTTCCTAGGGCCCTGCCCCCATATCTCAGGACTATCAGGTGTGTCTTCGTTTTGTTTGTCTTTTAAATCTTACCATTACCAGTGATAAAGCATCTTTCTCCAATGTTGATTTTATCTTCTACCATTTCCAAAATTCTAGCTTGGCTTCCTACTGCTCCTTTAATATGATAACTTACACTTTCTATCATCGGTTAAGAGACTTTCTCATTCCGCAATCAACTGTCCCCAAGTGTCTGGGCTTATGTCAAGGACCAAGCTTTCTCCTTTGTGTTGTATTCCATGGGATACAAGAAGAGGGCTCTGCACACAATGAGCTCAACTGTTCTTCACTATAAGATGAAAGAAATGGAAGGATGCCTCCAAGGCCCGGCAGCACTGAGCTAGATCAGGGTCAGCATGTAAATGGTAACAGGTACTCCAATAATGACGATGAATGCAAGTCTCTGCCTCCAAGAAAAAAGATACTAATCTTTGGATCATAAAACAGAGAAATATACCCCTGCAGGGCGGTAGGGACTCTGGATTATCAAGATGGTGGGGTCATTACCCACCCCCCCAAAAAAATCTCAAGCCCCAAAACACTGCATGGGGTTTTTACAATTCTGTGCAGCTGTTTAAGGCATCAACTATTTGACCAGTAGGAGATTCTCCCAGAGACCTTCTATGTTTATGCCATATCTTACTTACTTTAGAAAACCTATGTGAACATGAGGAAAACTGCCTTATTTCCACATTAAAGTCTTCGTCATTTGTGTCATCTTCTTCCTCAGTCTCCATATGATGGTACTTCTCTGACCGCGCTACAGGGAAATGTTTGGAAACAGTTCCAATTATTCAGAATTTCAGCTTTTAATTTAGATATTTTAATTATGAGTTTTTATATCAAAGCAGCATTATGTTTCAGAACCCATGCGTTCAAGACTGGAAGGTACTATCAAAAGTAGAGCTGATTTTCCTACAAAGGAAAGGCCAAATAATGTTTTATGTCAGATAATGCACATACTATCAAAATAACTTGTGTCATCTTCGGATTCCAGTTGGGGAATGAATTCTGCCTTCTGTCTTAGCAAACTGTTCCAGTCTAAGGATCGGAAGAATCGATGCTGTTTGACTTCATACGCACCACCTTGGGGCAGGGAGTGGAGGGGAAGGACAAAAGGAAACGTGTTAAATGATCCTCCCAGCACAGGTAAGAATCAGTTTCAAAGAACAATCAAAAAAAAGAAAAACAACAAAAAAAGTTCTATCAAGAGAGAACTAAAGAAGTCAGAGAAATCTTTTTCATTCTACAACCAAAACCTCCAAAAATTCTTCCATAATTTATCAGCAGGAGATTTGATTTTGCTAACAGCAGTTGCTACGGCACAGTTTTTCTTTGTTAATTCTTCCATGACTTCCTCCATTTTTCAAAGGTTAATAATGTGACCACTTAAAATCCCATTGTGCTGAACCTGGGGACGTGGATACACACTGGCCCAAAGCAGACTTGCTCATTCCAAATCCCCAAAAAACCTAAGAAGGTGCAGAATGTGTTCACAGCAATATTTCCTCTGGAGGTAAGGTTTTTTTTTTTTTTTTTTTTTTTGTGGTAGGCGGGCCTCTCACTGTTGTGGCCTTCCCCGTTGCGGAGCACAGGCTCCGGACGCGCAGGCTTAGCAGCCATGGATCACGGACCTAGCCGCTCCGCGGCATGTGGGATCTTCCCGGACCGGGGCACGAACCCGCGTCCCCTGCATCGGCAGGCGGACTCTCAACTGCTGCGCCACCAGGGAAGCCCCGGTAAGGTTTTAATAAAGATGAATTTTCCCTAAATAGTATATAACGGTTAACATTTGATTTTATTGGATTGCTCATTAACATTGGTAGGAGTTATATTCTGTGGATTACAGATTCTTAAGTAAGATTATTACTCAGCCATAAAAACAAATGGAGTTATTTGTAGTGAGGTGGATGGAACTAGAGACTGTCATACAGAGTGAAGTAAGTCAGAAAGAGAAAAACAAATACCGTATGCTAACACATATATATGGAATCTAAAAAAAAAAAAAAAAATGGTTCTGAAGAACCTAGGGGCAGGACAGAAATAAAGACGCAGATGTAGAGAATGGACTGGAGGACATGGGGAGGGGGAAGTGTAAGCTGGGACGAAGTGAGAGAGTGGCATGGACATATATACACTACCAAATGTCAAATAGATAGCTCATGGGAAGCAGCTGCATAGCACAGGGAGATCAACTCGGTGCTTTGTGACCACCTAGAGGGGTAGGATAGGGAGGGTGGGAGGGAGATGCAAGAGGGAAGAGATATGGGGATATATGTATATGTATAGCTGATTCACTTTGTTATAAAGCAGAAACTAACACACCATTGTAAAGCAGTTATACTCCAATAAAGACGTTAAAAATAAATAAAAATAAATTTTAAAAAGGAGAAAAAAAAAAGAAACTGGCAAACCTGTTTGATAGATTTATAATGCATGTGATGAACGTCAATCACAATCCCTAAGTTTTAGGCTTCTTTTTGCCAAGTTAGCATTACAGCACAATTCAGTGAAACAATATATATATATATATTTTTCGGTACGCGGGCCTCTCACTGCTGTGGCTTCTCCCGTTGCGGAGCACAGGCTCCGGACGCACAGCCTCAGTGGCCATGGCTCACGGGCCCAGCAGCTCCGCAGCATGTGGGATCCTCCCGGGCCGGGGCACGAACCCGTGTCCCCTGCATCGGCAGGCGGACTCTCAACCGCTGCGCCACCAGGGAAGCCCGAAACAACATTTTTAATTCAGTTCATGATTTTAAAGAGAGATTTTGGAAGGGCAGGCCCCGTCAAAATATTACACTATCCCTCATGTAAAGAGAGGAAGGTACACATTTTATTAAATCCCAGCATGAAAATCAGACCCCCCGCCCTGCCACCAACATGCATACTATTGATGGGGGAGATAAGGAAGAATCAATCTTCAAACAATTCCAGAAAGAGAGATTTCTTGCACGACTAGTGCCAGGGTCTAATCAGCCTCCCTACCAGGAGATGCCCCTCGATGTGTGTTGCAAATGCCTCTTTAATACAGTTGTCACTCATGCTTCTCACACTGTCCTCAGTGGGGTACAAAAGGAATAAGATGAGAAATGCAAGCTGAATGAGAAATGGGCTTGGATCTTGGGGCTGGGGAACTGTCTGTAAGGTTCAAAGACGTGGCTCTGTCCCCACTGGGCCCCTTGAGCAAAAGGGGCAGGCTGGCTAGAGCTCTAAACCCAGCCAGGGGAAACCAGTGTTCTGAAGACAATGGAACAGGGAGAAAAAAAACAAAGTGGAAAAATCACCCCCCAAAAGGGAGAATGGGTTCTTTACAAAGCATTTGATTAGAATCTTCATATAGAATTCCAGCCAGCCTTTTTCCATGTTTATAGCACAATACTCAGGTCTGATGTTGATCCCAACAGCAATAGCATTAGCAGCTGTGATTTGAGGGCCAACTTTGACTAGTACTACACTAGATGCTAGAGGAAGTTGCTTCTTTTCATTAAACCATTGAAAGTAATCCCACGAAGCAGGTATTGTCAACTCCAGTTTTGGATGGGGAAAGTAAATAAGCAGTAAAGCATACTGGACCAAGACTACTAGGTGAGTAAGGGTTAGAGGGGCTAAGCTGAGGCCTGTCTAAAAACACCCAGGTCCATCCTCAGTGCCAGAGCGCCACAGGCCATATAAGGGGGAGGCATGTTTCCGTTTGGATTCTACCCTGCCATCTTTCTCGCATCAGTTTACAAATGGTTTCTCAAGTGCCGATCCTGGGGAACACAGCCAAACAGCCAGTTCCCCAGCACCTCTGCCCAGTCCAACCCCAGTCCTCCATGTATCCTGGTTCTCTTCTATCCCAATCAACATCCTCAAACACAGCTGCCGGGGACATTTCCTTCCAGTGATCTTTTCTTGGAGAAGTTAAAAGGGCTTAAATATTTATCTATCCAGCTCCCTTACTGTGCCAGTGACACTGAGGTCCAAAGAGTCAAGCCCTATTTAGTGGCCCACCATGCACTATCCAGCGACGACTATGACTTCAGCTGCCACAGCAGAGGACAGCTCTGACACGCCCAGGTCGTTCAGCTTTACCCGGAGAAGCATAGTTCTCTAGACCCAAAGGCTCGAAGGACACTTCCAGACAATATCCGGAGTTCTTGCTCCCTGACCTGCTAACCTTTGGGACCCACCCAGGTTGGTGAGAGCATTCGCTTCCTCTCTGTGATGAGTGCCAAATGGGTCTTCCCCAAGGAGCCCCGGCCCACTGCCGACCCAGCGCACAGTTCTCACCCTTTGGCCTTTGTGCCCCATTGAGAAGCAGTTGCTTCTTACTGGGTCATGTTTCTCGTGCACTTTTGGAGAGATGGGGAGCAAAAGGATGAAATGGACACATCGGGGAAAAATTAACTCTGGGCTAAACCGTTGGTATAATATAGATGATGGCTGTACGAGACAAATACAAATCATCAGACACAGGAGCTCATGCAAATGTCAGCTCTCACTGTAAGAATTCACCAGGAAGGGAAGGAAAAGTGACTATTTCTTGAGCTCTTGTTATACACTAGGTTAATATACCAGATACCTTCATAAACACGCCTGCACTCAATCCTCACAATAATCCCTTGAGGTGTGTAACATGCCCATTTCCACAGATTAGGAAACTGAGACTCCGGGCAATAAAGAAATGACTCGCGACCTCCCAGGTGGCTCACGGGTGGGAGTCAGTCACCTCTGAACAGCTCTCAAGTCCAGTGAGCCCGGCTGCCACTCAATACTCTGCAAGTTCAACAGTCGAGTTCAAATACGACAAGGTCCCAAATTGCAAGTTATGCTTTGGTACTAATGTTCTCCTTTGAGTTTTCCTCTCCCTTCATAGAAGCTTCTTAAACATCCATTATGTTCTTCACACTCCTTTTCTCAGTCTCTCTAGTCTCTCGGGCAAATGCGCACTTGCACATTTTCACGGTGCATTATTTTGCCCGCTAAATATGCATTAAATCCAAAATGCTGTCATTGGAAGCAGCATGGCAAGCCTGCGAGATTCTCAGCCTCATTCTCTGGGCCCTACTGGGACCTGTCACGTTGGACCTGCCTGTCTGACAAGCTCTCCTTGACAATGCTAAGAGCTTGGGTAGGGTCTTTTAAATGTCTCTTTTGAGCTTCTGCTAGAAGATTTGTTTCTCAATCTGTCAAACCCTGAAAAGACCAAAAGCAGCAGTCAAGCAGAAAATGTGCGGAGATAACGTGCAGTGTATAATATATAAACATGGATGTACTGACCACCATCATAGCCCTGTCTTGTTAAGTAAAACCAAATCAAGTGTCCACATATTCTTAAAGAGCACAGAAATGGGCAAAATACCAAGGAGGAAAACTCTCCAAAGTGACACACGAACACTGAAGGGAACTCTTTAGGGGGTGTGCTGATTCCAATATATTTTTAGCCCTACCTTAGGACAACACTCCCCTGGGACAGCTGATTAGGATATACAAATAGATACTTGTATTGGTTTTTTTTTTTTTGCGGTACGCGGGCCTCTCACTGCTGTGGCCTCTCCCGTTGCGGAGCACAGGCTCCAGATGCGCAGGCTCAGCGGCCATGGCTCACGGGCCCGGCCGCCCCGCAGCACGCGGGTTCCTCCCGGACCGGGACACGAACCCGTGCACCCTGCATCGGCAGGCGGACTCTCAACCACTGCGCCACCAGGGAAGCCCCATACTTGTATTGTTGTAGGACAATCTTAAAATGCCACTGTTTCTCACGTTTGGCTCAAGTGAGTAAAATCACCCCTCAAAACTCTGCCCCACACAGAGCCTTGACACCCATTCTTGGACAGCTACTCTTATCGTTTGAACTATAAAGCAAATCTAACTGCAGGTCACAGATGGTGGGAAATAACCAGTTTGCTAGTCACTTCAGACAAAACCAAACAGGGCAACAAGAAATATAAAGGATTCTGTTCAAAGAGTTCAGTCAGCCCACAAGTAGGGGCACCACCACACTTTCTAAATCTCATATGTCCAAAGGGGAAAGCAAGAGATTATATACGTAGAAAAATAAAAATGATAATACTGCAGCAGTGTCACATCTGGTCCTAAGAGCCAGAGTCGATGATCTTTTATCCTCACAAAAATCCTGGGATATAGTGCTACTATCAGCTCCATTTTATATATGAGGAAGTAAGGCACCCAAGGGAAAACAACCTGCTCCCGGTCACACAGCTGAGATTTAAAGTCAGGCAATTTGACTCCAGAGTGTATCCCTTTATGTCCCATTATATTACCTTTCCTAGTTAAAGGCCCATTCATCCACTGAAAAAGGCAAAAAACACATGGTATTCCAGTATGAAACTCAAAGCAGTTTTGCCAACTGAGTCCTGATTTTAAAACTTCTTGGGAATTCCCTAGCGGTCCAGTGGTTAGGATATGAGCTTTCACTGCTGTGGACCCGGGTCCGATCCCTAATTGGGGAACTAAGAGAACACAAGCTGCATGGCACGGCCAAACAAACAAACAAACAAACAAACCCCAAAACTTCTTGGATTCTCTAATGCAGGGTCTTCAAGAGTTTTCTGTCAAGAGCCAGAAAGTAAATGTTTTAGGCCTTGTGGGCCATGCAGTTGTTCATGACTATTCGACCCTACCAGAGTAGCATGAAGGCAGCCATAAACAGTACGTGACTGAACAGCATTGCAGTGTTTCAATAAAACTTTATTTACAAAAGAAAGGTTGGGCCCAGGGGTTTTAATGCATCGTCATAACCTCTAGGTAGCACAGCATTCCATACTTAAGCAAGAACTGAGCTCTCCAACTGGGGAAGCTGTGAGCAAAAGTGGAGAACAATATAAGATATATATTTGGAACTGTTGCAGATGATTTTGGCCTTGGAAAAACTGGGCGAGAGAATGATCTCGTCAGTATTTTCTGATCTTTCTAGCAAAACGAGGTAGAATGAAACAGCTCAGAGTAAACAACCCATCAAATGAACAATTTTCACTGATGAAAATTTTTATCGATACAGTGTGCGTGTGTGGTGTGTGTTGTATGTGTGTGTGCATGCATGTATGTTATATGTGTTTATTATTTAGTCTCATCTAGATAAATTCACATACTGGGGTTGGCTAGAACTCTGTATTGGGATCTCTAAGTCTGTCTATTCAGAATATAAGGAAGAAAAGGAAAAAGAGCTGGCAAAAACAAAAAACTGGTAGCAGAACAGTCAGGAAAAATAATCAGCAAGAAATAAATCTACTATCTCCTTAATCTTGAAAGTCAATGTTTTTTAATCCTCTTTCTTGGGCCATGGTGCTGATCAACCCCAGGCACTCATTTCCAATAATTAGTTCAAGTACTGATAACCTGTTTCAAAGCCTGCAGATAGTAACTGCTGGGTCAAATCCTTCTAGGAATATATATATTTTACAAACAAACAAAAAAACCTTCACATCCCTAATCCTCTGTTTCAAATTGTTAAGATACATGCTTTTCAGGACAGAAGAGTTACATGTGTCCTTGAGGTTTTCTTCCAGAGAAATTTTATTTACTGAAACAAATTAAGAATAATTTCTGCTTTGCACAAAAGAAGAAAAACAACAAAAAAAGACCAACAACAGCCACCAACCCTCATAGCGTACATACTACTCTGAATCAGGAAAAAAAAGTCCAAAATATTATTGCTATAACATATTGTAGTCATATTCTACAACAACCAACAGATGTTTCCTATGAAAAAAAAAAACAAAATAAAAACACAAACCTCTGAGTGCTCCACATTGACATTATTTCCTGCATATTAACAAAATTAAAATGTATGTGCTCTAACCTGTTCCCAGTCTCTCCAGGGGATTCTGCCTGAGAAGCAAGGTAATCAGATCCTGGGCATCAGGTGGTGGCGCCTCATCCTTTTCAGGCCAGTTGATCTCATCTAAAAGGAAGAAAAGTAGTTTACGACTTCACTGCTTGAAAGGCTGGTTCACATCCCAACAGCATGGACATCACCCGGGAGTTTGTTAGAAATGCAGAATTTCAGGCCCCACCCCAGACCAGCTGACTCAGAATCTGCACTTTTTTTTTTTTTTTGAATCTGCATTTTTAACAAGACCTTCAGTTGATTCCTAGGCCCAGTCAAGTCTGAGAAGCACCGTTGCACAAGATATGAATAGCACAGCTGTCAACAAGTCAGGGAGAGAACAATTCAATGAGCAGTACCTCTCATCTGCCTTTTTGATACACTTTTCTTTGGTAGAATTGGGTCACTACTAATTGGTCCTCTAGTTATTAAGAGGGCTCAATATAGCGGAAACTCTAAACTTCTGTGTTTTAGGCCATCGCCCATCCAGGGATCATGAGGGGTCAGGGTTTCTCTTCTACCATCATCCTCAACTGAGAATCTGGCCACAGCCCCAGAGTTCTTCAGCTCCAAGAGGCAAAAAACAATTTTGTAAAAATAACCATTTCCAGAGACAACGGAAAGGTCAAAATGCTAAGACTGAAGAAGAAGAAGAAGAAGAAGAAAAAAAAAAAATCCCAAGGAATTGTAGTAATGGAAGTACTTAAAATCTGTCATAAATATTAGAATACGTTCTACATTCTAAAGGAGTTTGCCTGAAGATAGGTGTGCATGCTTGTGTGCATGGGAATGCAATCAAAACATGAGTTATTTCTGCATGTGCCTGCCTCTAGCTTCCTCCGTTGCAGTTGAAATCTGATTTGGAAAATAAAACATGAATATGCATCTGAGCCATAAGGCACCGACAGAACAAAGCCAGCATTTGCTGCTTGTGTTAATTAAACAGTTGATTCCTTTTGCCATTCATCCTTGGTATATCAGAAAACAGCCTAGTTATAAATCCATAAAGAGCTCAGATATTGTATAAAAGGGTTATGCACTGCAGGCAACTCACAAAGCTACTCTGCTAAAGTTTACAAATATGCTTGGCTTGCAAAGTCAATGATGGAAAATAATGCTTTGATTAAGAGGCTCCTCATACCAAAAGGAATTGTCCCCCTATCCCCACTGTTGGACACTCTAAGCACAGTCCAGCATGGACCAGAGGTAGGTGATGAAGATGTGAGTGATGACTGACCAACCTTGAGGAAGAGAGGCCTTTTTGATCTCTGCTCCAGGGAAATTTATAAAAACAGCAGGTAGGGTAGTAATAAAGTCTATTTAATTATCATTTAGTTTTGCCACGAGCCACATAACAATAGTTAGGGTCAGCTTGCAGGTTAAGATCTAAAGGTTATTGAATTTAAATGAAAGATGAACAGCTGTTAAGAAATAACATTACACTGTAACAACTACCAATGAAATCATTAACAGTCTGTGGATTAAGTTTGCTTCCTCCCCATTCTCATTATTTATTATTTGGTAGACATTTGTTTTAGGGGTTATTACATTTTTGTTAATTTCTTCACCGTGCCAATAGCCATTTTTCCCATTTGTGTAAATGTTACCCACGTTAACCTTTTCTTCCCTGGTGCAACTTTCCTACTATGGAAAGGAAGACTGGATAGCAGTGAAATCATTTGCAAATCCCACACCAATTTCTTCGGCAGAAAAAGTACACCATAAAAATTGGTCGCATTGCTAGTACATCTCCAAATTCCATGTTAACAAAACTTCCTCAGATCAATTCCCAACACAAATTGCTCTCTTGAGATTGTGAAAGTCAGTTATGTGCTATGGTGAGTGAGTTCTTTTAATCTGTTGGCTAAACCCTTTGATAAAGGTTAACATTTTAGTAAAAACAGTGATACTCCCCAGAATTACATTAAATAGCTGCTTCCCAACAGTGGCTTAGAGATAACTGCTGACAATATTTACCACTGATGACTTGTCCAAATAGCTCTTCTGGAGTGTCCCCAAAGAATGGCACGCATCCAACCAGAAATTCATAGAGGATAATCCCCATGGCCCACCAGTCTACCGGCTTCCCATAGCCCTGCCTCAGAATCACTTCTGGTGCAATGTATTCAGGTGTGCCACAGACCTAAAAGATGATTGCAATATTAGAATAATTAGAGTATTAGACATGAATTAAAATGAGCAAGATGGCTAAATGTCAATTATTTTGCCTAGAGTGTGCACCTGCTCAACCACATGGACCCACATGGACAAAGAACTTAAGAACAGTGATTCTAAATCCATATCTAGCGTACCAAAAGCAATGAATTACTTAAAATACCAAAAAAAGCAAAGTTTAAAATGCTGCTCTAATGTGAAACTGTGTGTAATGTCTAATTTCAAATTTGAGTAGTTTTACTTACTTCACAAAAACATTCGTAATCCTTGGATTTAAAATAATACTGCATTTTTTTCGTCTGTCACTATCAGAGAGAGTTTTAGTATTTATATGACTGAAATATATTCACATCCTGGTGACTTCATAAAAGCCTGACAGTTGAGATGTGTTCACCTTAAGTAACTGTACAATGAACAGATTGTGGGCACATGGTAATGAGGCATGCTTAAAGGGAAATGGGCCATGGCTCGGAGTTTGGCACCTGTGATCCTACAACGCATCACGAGTTTCATGAGGACTCTACTGAGACTCCCGAATGCCTTACGAAAACAGTTTTTCCATTTGTCTCTCTCACACTCTCACTTGTGTGCAGTTAGATCGTTCGTCTTACTAATAGACCATAATGTCGGGGAAGGAATGTGGAGGGACCGACATTTCAGAGAGGCCCAGGGAGAAAAATGGAAGCAATCTGCGCTTTATTAAACGTAAGGCTTATATAGACATCGAAAGCCCCAGCACTAATGTCAAGATGGCCTAGGCGAGCTGATTCTGAATTCCACTGTCAGCGCTGCACTTTGTATCTCTCTCTGGAACCAAACAGCGTGCAAGCTTACCTGTTTGTCCAGGAATTCTCGAGCATCCTTCTCAATATGACCCTCATAAAGATTGGTAGTCATGCTCATTAGTCCCACCTTGGATAATCCAAAATCTGTCAGCTTTATGTGCCCCATGGAGGTGACCAACAAACTGTGAAGCAGAAGGACATACATTACAACACTCACTTTGAAGCTCACTTTTTGTTTTTGCTTTTCTCCCTCCCACTGTGAATTGATAAGACTATGTCATATATAGGTATCCATCTTATCACAAAACCCAGCCTGCAAAGAGATGAAGTCACACAAAGATGTTAAATATGTGTATCTGGCGGCTGAGAGTAATCCACAAGGGAAGGCCAGAGACCCGGCTCAGCCCATCTTCCTTGGAGCAGAGTCACATACAGCATCATTTACCACTCGAAGCTCTCAGAAAAATTCAAGTATGGAACTCTGACACCTTTCCATTTCCAGCATAAGAGAAGAGCTGAGAAAGGGCTACTGATAATCCCACATCACACATCAGCAACTAACATAAGCAACCGATCTGCGATTCAAATGAGACAAAAGATAAAGAACTTGGAAGAAAAATGTAGCATTGTTGCAGATTTCAACTTGTGGCTCGAACTTAAGCGTCTACTCACTGAGCACAAGACCTACATGTCTTATACATGCAAAGAATTCACATTTGAAAGCTTTATAAATTTACAGGTAATTTTTTTTTCATTTTAAGTGGCAAAGAAAATTGTAATTATTTAAAAAATGAAAGGAGTAGAGGAGTTAAAAAAAATAAAGCTATTGGAAGGATACATGCCAAAATTCTAATAGCTGTCTTCGTTTGGGAATGTTGTGAATGAAGTTTTTTCTTTTTGTACTTCCCAAATTTTCTGTAATGAGCATGAGTTAATTTTATAAAATTTTGGCACACTTAACATCTTTATATATTAATAAGAAATACTTCTAGAGGTGTCTCAGATTAGAGGAGAAAGCATGGAACATTTAATAAATAGTGTCAAGATGAATACCTAGTCATTTGGGGAAAAATAGTCTATCTGCATCTCAAATCAGACACCAAAATGAACTCCACATAGACTAAAAATTAAATAAAAAATTAAATTGTGAATAAAATAGAATAGAATATCAAGGATATCATCTTGGGGGAGAAAAAATTATCTAAGTATGATTCTAAATGCAGAAACTATCCAGAAGACAACTCATAGTATTCTATGTACCTATTATTTACATAATAAAAAAAACTTAAAAAAAAATTAACTAACCCTGGCTTAATACTCTTTTTTTTGTTTGTTTGTCTCTTATAAGCTGCTATTGTAAACACCATAGTCTTTAAAAAGATTATACAAAAATCATCATGTATACTGCTAAAAATAACTCATTTGGGAACATTATGGGAGAAGTTTTAAATGTACAAAGCAGCATTAAAAGAAAACATTTTTATAGACACAAACATTTTTGTATTGTGTGAAAAAAAGATGTATTTCATCAGTGTACATACTTGTCTGGTTTCAAATCCCTATGTACAATTCCATAATTATGTAGATATTCCAAGGCCAGGACGGTCTCAGCAAAGTACATCCTGGCCATATCAACAGGGAGAGGACCCATGTTCTTCATTAAGGTAGCACAGTCACCTCCTATAAAACACAAGAAAAAGACTTAGCAGGTATAGTATCAGCTGGGATTAAAGACCGCCAGTTTAGATTGCAGAATTTCAAAGTAGAATGGTCTCTATCCATAGACATAGTCGATCATGTTCATAAGTGGCGACTGTGTTAGGTAATCTTCTACTTATGATGTGGTGTGGAGAAAATATAGACTTTTATTTAAGAAGCGCTGCTCATGAGAGAGCAGATTTGGCCTGAAGTGAAACTAAATGTTGAAGAACTGATGATGTGTTTTAGGAACAGTGTGACGATTTAAAATAAACCATTTTAAAACATGGATTCTGGAATCAGGTTGCCTGAGTTCAAATTCCGGCTCTGACTCTTACAGGTGGGGACATCTTAGGCAAGATGGTCTTGGTTCTTTCAGCTGTAATAGCAGGATATGAATAGTGTCATCCCTTTTATTGTGAGGATTAAATGAGGTAATCTCTGTAAAGAATTCAGGATGCTGTCAACACATATTAAACATGTGATAAACGTTAATTATTGTTGTTAAAATAACCATAACAAAAGTTCACAAAGCAAAGTACTGGTGTGGTGAAAAGAACAATGGGTGGAAATCAGGCAAGTTATGTTTTTGTCTTGTATCCACCACTAACTATCTAGTGAAACTCCTTCTTGGGTTTCAGTTCATTCATCTGCAAAATGAAAACGATATTTAACGGTTCTTCAAGTTATAAGTTTTGGGATTCTGTTCAAACAATCACAAGGGCTTAAATTAGATGCTCTGAAAATTGTTTTGGAGACTGGGATTGACATATATACACTAATATGTATAACTGCCGTATAAAAAATTAAATAAATAAAATTTCTTTTAAAAAGAAAATTGTTTTGGCCCTTGCTTATCTATTCATTTTATTAGCTTTATTTAGGTCAGTAAGTCATGGCTATGGAAACACTCACAATTTTCATGTAAAATTGTTGGAAATAAGATTACTTGGAGCATTTAAAAGGTAGACCACAAACTTCCAAAAGAAAAAAAAGTTAGTTTTTAAAAATTAAACTATAGTTGATTTATAATATTGTGTTAGTTTTAGGTGTACAGTTTCAGACTCTTACCCATTATAGGTTATTACAAGATACTGAATATAGTTCCACGTGCTATACACTAAATCCTTGTTGTTTATCTATTTTATACATAGTGGTGTCTGTCTGTTAATCCCACAGTCCTAATTTATCCCCTCCCCTTTCCCCTTTGATAACCATAAGTTTGCTTTCTACGTCTGTGAATCTATTTCTCTTTTGTAAATAAGTTGATTTATATTATTTTTTTAGATTAGAAGTTAGATTTTCTTGAATGTATCTTTCTCCTAACTCACCTTTAATTTCATACCATACACCAAAAAGGATATATTTTTAATACTTTCCTTAAGAAGATCCCTTGTAATGAATGCTTTTATGATATGTCATAAAAATAAGTAGGAAAAATCCCATCACCTATATTCTAACTTGAATGACCAATTAAGAGGAGGTACTTAGGATGAAAAGCTATTAAAAAGGGAAAACAACCTTTTTCCAAATAGCACTAATTTTCCCTTTGTTTTAGTAGAGCTGGCACTTTACAAGCAATTATGAGAAGATAATGACTGGGAATACAGCCATCTAATTGCCTGGCCTTGGTTCCTACGTGGATACAACCGTTGTATGGCACAAGTACAGAAAGCGTCAGCTGCACACATGAGCCAGTGGTTTCTGGGTACAGGTGTCATGTTCTCCCTGTCAGAGTGACTCACCTTCGACATATTCCATGACCATGCACAAGTGGCGCCTGGTCTCAAAGGAGCAATACATGCTGACAACGAAAGGGTTTTCTGCAAAAGTCAGGATATCCCGTTCCACAAAGGCCTGCTGGATCTGGTTTCGGAGGATGAGGTTCTGTTTATTAATCTTCTTCATGGCAAACCTCTGTCGCGATTCCTTATGCCGAACAAAATAGACTGCCCTGAAAAGGAGCACAAGAGTTGGGGTTCAAAGGAAGAGGGGATGTTTCTGGGTACAGTACACCACTTTTTTTTTTTTTTTAACGTTCACATGATAGCCGGGATTCAGCCCACATAAGCTATGCTGGCAACTACAAACATTCCATTCCAGGCCAAAGTCCTTTGGCTAATTGATTTTTAAAAAAATTCTTTCAATAAAAGTTACAGGTCACACATAAGGCAAATTCATTTCACTGCTTCATTTCACTGAAGAAAATGGACAGTCTCCAGAGTGAGCTACTTTCCAATAGCTAGCTGTTATTTTCAGTTTTTCTATAACAGAACAAAATCCGATATATATCTTAAAACAGGAAAACAATGAACAAAAGTACATACATATTCTGAGCTAGATCCTTTCTAGCATTAGATACCTATTAGGCATTTTTTCACAACTGACTAAAGCAATACTTTTCTATATGATACTCATGGGATCTACAAAAAGGGACCATAGACTATAGCTTCTTAAAGTAGCTGACTTCCAACTAGAGAGTAATTTACTTCCCATGAACTTTCTAGATAAATAAGAAGTATGTAATAGGTCATGTGAGGCTGCTCTTCCTGCTACAAAGAGTAGCATATTTCTTCACTGCAGACCTCGGCATGAGTTACACCTATGCCTGTTTCAATGCAGGAAATGCATTTCCCAACCTAAAAGGGGGTCCAGAGTACACTGCATTTCTGGTCCATGTGACCCACACCTGAGGTGTCTGGCAACTTGACTGTAAAATGAGCAGGCTGCATGGAATTTCTGTCAAAAGCCTCACCCAAATACTCTACAGGACCAATTCTGTCTGGGTAAAGACAATGGACTCCCTGAAGCTTCAAATGATGTAGAGAAAAAAACGTAATTCGGAGGAGGATCCTTCAAACCCTGGAAATGATGAGCAACAAGGAAAATGTCTTGGACGGGCTCCTTTTCTCCTAAGTTACTCCTCACTTATCTCATTATTAAGGGACAGCAGGTTTGAACTCTCAGGTTAGGCAATTCTCAAATAATTAATAATTTACCTAAAGAGCCATCATCATTAGAAGTGTGTAATAGGTTGTACGAGGCTGTCCTGAAACAAACGCAATGATCAACTAAGTAATAATTTACCTGAAAAGCTATCAATCATAGTAAAGTACATCCAGTAGTCTGTTTCCTAAACAAAGGGTTATCTGAGATGCATTTTTCACTAGTGATTTTCATTGTCTCCAAAAAATGAACTCGAAGGGGACTAGGACACCCTATATTCCTGCTGGACCAATATGTCAGAGTGATCCACTTACATAAGTCTTAAGTATATTCAATCTCAGTTTAACCAATATTCACATTTTCCTCTTAAGCGTTCAACTAGGAATTCGTCTTTCTTTGAAATGTGTACGTCTTTGTCTTCTCATTGTATTCATCTTTTCCCTTCACACAATATCACACATTTGTGGGGTCTCTGTTTAAACATTCTTTTTTTTAGATCTTTACTCCTTTTTCTCTCTCCTCTTTTCTCTGGCCTTCTAGTTCTTCCTTCTAGTTCTTCCTTCCCTTCCTTCCCTTCCTTCCTTCCCTTCTAGTTCTTCCTTCCTTTATAGTAAAAAGCTGTCTTAGCCACACTCCACATAACCAACTCGAGGAATAACCTGGTACTCTTACTCCCACTGTTCGACAAACTGACAAGGGAGCTGGCTGGCTGGATGCCTACTGCTTTCCACAGAGGCTAGGTGTCCTCTTCAGGATTCCCAGACACTTGGGCTCCCACCAGCTGGGCTAATTTCTACGCCTGTTCTTCTGGCTAGGCTTGATATCATGACTGACTAATTTAAACAAATATTTAAACTGATGAAACACGAGTGTGAAAAGAGAAAGCACTGTTGCTTATAAGAAAACTGAGTGGAATGCTTGGGAAAGCACTAAATATGAGTTACTAAATAAAATTCCTATTGATTTAGTATGAGTGAGAAGATGCCAAACGTTGAGAAAACAATAAAAATCTAGGCAGATTGCTTCCAGTTCTTGCTTCACCTGTAAAAAAGCTAAAAGTGGGAAACAAACAACATAGTACAGTCAGCCCTACATAGCCACGGCTTCTGCACCCTCAGATTCAATCAACTGAGGATTGAAATATATTGAAAAAAAAATAATAATCCAGAAAACTGCATGAAGCAAAACTTGAATTCGCCACACTGGCAACTATTGATATTTACATAGCATTTACATTGTATTAGATATTATAAGTAATCTAGAGATGATTTAAAATATATGAGAGGATGCCATTTTATATAAGGGACATGAGTATCTGTGGATTTCGGTATCTGAGGGGGGTCCTGGAACCAATACCCTTCGGATACCAAGGAATGACTGTATAAGTATTGCTCACACTGGCTGTCTTATAAAGGGCTTACATCGAAAGGCTAGTCAATTTACATATATTTAGGTTAAGTTAAAATGTTTAAAGTACATATCATCTTTTGGTGATTTCCTACTTCAACTTTTTCATTTACCAACTACTCATTCTCTCTGTATCAGATTAAAGGCTATGACAATTTTTTTCTTTTTCCAATTACTGATTGGATAAAATCAAGATCCAAAGACACTTGAGCTTCTCCTAATCAGAAGCTGATAGCAGGAAAGAGAGATTCAAAGGGAGCACAGAAAAGAACTTGGCCTCCCCTTACATACATGAGACAAGCACTGGCAGATATTGTCATGAAGAGGGATTCCTGAGATACAGAATCTGTTTCTTAAGATGAACTTTAGAATTGAAATTGTTAAAAGGAAAAAAACCAGCATCTTTATAGAAGCACTTGCCTATTCTTGAGAGTCAACTGGAATACGGCTCACTTTCTATCACTTCTTTCAATATTTAATATTGAGTAAGTTTAGGGCTGAGGACCTCCAGACGAATGATACTGTGAACTTCACTTTTAGACTATCAGTAGACTGCCATTTTGATTTTCAACCAAGCTCCACCATTTCTTACATAAATAACTGCTCCTCAATATGTTTGAGGACAACAGGAAGTGAAGGAAAAAGAATGGGGTTGTACATGATTTTATGAAAGAACAAAAGAGAAAGATACCTCAGACCCAATTTGACCAGTACCTACACGAGGTACTGTGTAAAAAGGCCTTCAGTCTTTATTCTTAGATTTTCAATTCATAAAATTTGACTTGACTTTCTGTTTTCCCTTGCTATTGTACTTAAAATAATCAGGTAATCCTTAGAGAAATTTACCTAAACCAGTTGAAATTAATCCTATAGGTAGCTTGAGATACCATTTTCTCAGGAGAAACATATCTCGATCAAGTTGCAAAAGTCAACTAGACTTAATTAGAATTCCCTATAGCTGCATTTTTGTTTGCTTTGTTTATGTTATGTTTTTACATTTCTGTACTGCTTTGGAAATATTATTTCTAATGCTGAAATGTGTTTATGTAGTAATATGTGTTGTCTCTCACATACTCCTTTCCTCCCTTCTTATAAATTGCTGTTCTAAATCTACTCAAGTCAGCAGAGAGTGAAGCAGAAGGAGAGGAGGGGGGGAAGGAGAGGCTGAAAAAGAGAGACAAACAGAGAAACAGAGCGGGACAGACAGACATCTAACACTGCTAAGCAGAGCTGCAAACTGCCCAAGGTTATAAAACTAGACTGAACTGATTTGGCCCCCATTTCTCTGTTTTCTGGCCTCAAGCGTTGCTTTCTTTGTAAAGGCTTCTGTGTCTCTTTTCCTACACTGACCCGCCCTGTGAAATAGGAAGACCCAAGGGTGGGAGGTGATGCATGGGGTGGGGCAGCCAGTGGAGTCAAGCATCACTCCACTCATGCAGAACTGAGGCGGGGGAAGGGAGAAATGGAATCGGAAGCAGGCAGGATCTAGAGCAGAATGAATCAGTCCTATTGGGAGTGTGAACGTCTCATGCATATAAAATTATGCATGAATCTGAGAGCCTGATACATGAATCCCTGTGAGCAGATCCGCAAGTGGGGAGGGGAGTGCAAATGTTAGGGGGAAGCTGAGGGGAAAGGCTATCAAGAGGGAGCATCCGTCAACTTGCACACCTCGTCTGTCTCTCAGGTAAATGACCCTGTCCTTTGAGGGTTAAAAAAAGCAGAAAGGCCAGCAAGGCTAGAAAGCAATGTGAAGTGGGGAAGAAGCACTGTGCCTCTAAAATTTAGCTTTCTTACTTTAAAAAATTTTAGGTCAATCTTATTCTTCTACTTTGAAAACATTCGAAATTGTTATTTAAAAATCTAGGTGGGAGCGCTCAATGGAAGAAGGGTTTCTATACCCCAGTTAAGATGGCTAAAAGTTATAAATAATATTCATTTGCAGTCAGAGTACGTGTGACCAGGCTTGGGAGCCTCTTTCTCCACATCTAAGTGGAAGTAACATCAACATCTCACAAGAGCTTGTGAGAAGAGAACAAATAAAGAGAATAAAGAGACTAGTCCAGTGCCTGGCACACAGTAGGTGCTTGCTTTCTACAAAGTGCTAAGTTGGCCTGAAGGGAGGTGCAACTTCCAGTCAGGATCTGAAACCTGTTAAACAGAGAAGGAAATTGGGTGCTTCTCAAATTGGCAAATTGGCTTTATATCATAAATTGTCACTAAGTACGATGTTGAGAAAACCATGACGTGTTATAGCTCTCTCGAATGAAAGGGTTAGTTTCCAGCATAACCAGTATTTGAAAAGTCACAGAACGGGTGTCACTCTAAGTCACTGATGTGAGAGAGGGACTCGGTTACAGGGACGCCCAAGAAAGCCTCGAACGGCTCCAATTCATGGACCTACATGATCCATCTGTTCAGCCAACTCACAGAAGCCCACTATCAGCATCCTGATCAGGTGGGCCAATGGGCATAGCTCCATTCAAATTTTAAGTTAAAAATAATTAAATCGTAGAGGAAATCTGTCAGAAATGTAATGAGAGATTAACTTGGAGAAGAGCAAAAGAGAAAAAAAAGGTTTTGGCTGACCGGCAGAGGCTCCCATAGGCAGCTTGTAAGCCCATTAATGACTTGGCCTGCATCCTGGGTGTTTACTGATTCACAGCTTGTTTAACTTCTTGTATATTCCCAACCATTCCCCGAAGTGTGATATACCTCATCTACTATACAGTGGTTTAATTGCACTACAAATGAGTTTACTCAACCAATTAGAACTCCAAATACTGCTAAGATATATGCCCAAATTTTATAAAAGTGGTGCTTCATAGACAATCCTATGCCAGAATTCCACTGGCAACAAAATTCAGCAGTGCTCAAACCCACAGATCCCTTAAATCAAAGTTCAGTCTTTCCCCTAATCAAACAAGAAATCCTCAGATGATCTCCAGAACGAAAAAGGACTAAAAGCCAATAATATATAAACAAAACCCACAAACAACTGCATGCTAAAACAGTCTTCTTAGGTAGAAGAGTTTCAGTGAGGTCCTCAAAAGAAATAAAATATTGTAAAAATAAAACATCAGAAAGCATTTATAAGCCACATCAGGAAATATGCCATTTGACATAATCCTGAAAACAAATCAGTGAAGCATAGAAAGCACTCACAAATATTTAAGTTCTTCACTAAGTTAATGGTGTGGAAAATATTAGAGGTGAAAAAAACACCATAAGGAGAAACATCCCTTGTGGCGTAACAAAAATCGATTCTATCTCATCTGCTGTGTGTGTTATATATGGCAATACGTGTCTACGGGACTGTTTATTGCTCTCCACCTACAGATGGAATTGGGATTAATACTTAATTAAACTAGAGTTCTGGGCTGTCTAAAATGGATCAGGACATAGTTTGTGTATTAATTACTCTTCCAAACTATTAGTAACTCAGAGGGATCTTGTCAGCATTGACCTTATGCCCTGAGAGGGAAACCGTGTATCTATAAAAATGAATCAAGGAAGGGGCACCACTAATGTGGTCGTACTATAGCATAGAGTTCAATTGAAAAAAAAAAAAAAATCCTGGTGTTATATAAAGACTAAAAGAAGTGTGTTGCTTTAAATTTTCAATCAGCCTTCTTATTAAAGTACTACTCTCCCAAGGTTGACTGCTGGTCAGACAGGAAGTGCTGGCTAATTCTCAAGTAGAAATGCTATAAATGAATTTATATATATTCATATATATATATCCAGATGTGTATGTGTATCTACATAAAAACGGGCATATACAAAAATTTTCCCTTACTTTAGAAACTTTTACTTTCTAAAGTCTTCCTCTCCCATGCTCTAAAATAACCCCCAGGTCACTTGAAATGTTTTCTGATTGGGTATCCAATGAAAAATGATTTGGGCTTCACCTGATACCCACCAATGAAGGAGCAGTGATCTGAAAACTCAAGTCCCCAACAACATCTATTTGGCATAAGATCAATGTGAAGAATATATTTCTCAGGTGTGTTAAAATATAATAGAGAGTTTTCCTGAATTACTCACCCATAGGCTCCATTGCTAATCAATTTAATGGTCTCAAAATCACTTTCCCGAGGTTTCCTTCGAAGTTTCAGGGAAGCGTTAGAGCTCTTGGAGACAAAATATGGATGTTAAAAAATAGCTCAGAATTTAAGAAAATGATTTTGGCAGCAAAATAACGAATATTTGAATTGCATGCTCTATTGTTTAATATGTTAAAGGACAGTATTCTAGCCAAAGGAACCTGGGGGACAGCTTTAAAGCTCAATTTTCCACAGCAGTGCTGATAAACTACTCCTCATGACTGGCTCAGTTTCATTTAAGTGAACATCATTTCCAGGAGATAGAGGCACCACGTTTTTGAAAATTCCTGATTTTTAATTTACCTCTGTAAACCATCCGGGTAGGCCTCACCCTAGTCTTTTAAAGTTTTAAGATTTAAGTCCAAAATGCCAAACCTTAATTCTAGTTTCAGTCAATCAGAAAAGAATGGGCTGGAGTGGCCCTCTACGGGTTGGTGGATCACGTGGCTTCTCTGCCACTGACCAGAGCTTGTCCATTTCATTCCTGTGGCAACCTTTCCTGTTTGGAAAAGGTAGTTGGCAACAAATGAGACAGCCAGGCAGAGCATGCCTGTATTTCTTTACTTCCACCCACCGTAAGTCTTACTTACCATGGTTTAGACACCAATTTTCAAAAAGACAGCTCTTTAAAAAGTTTAGTTCAAAGGACAAGAGTAAACAAAGTTGTTTTTGTTTTTTTTTACAAAATTTTCTCACGCCCCATGTATCTTAGCACTGAGAGGGGGTTAACAGTCACTCCGTTCCCTCTGCAGAGACCAGAATCCCCTTCCCATAATTTTGGAAGAAACCCCATGACTCTGAGGTATGTGCCATCCTCCCCGACTCAGTGCTGGCACCCGCCCACTCGGCTGCCCCACCACCTTTGGAAGATTTAGACAGAGCTTCCCACTGTCCTCGGGGCCTGCATTCTCTCACCATCCTGAGTGACTTCCGTATCTACACAGATAACTCAGCCACCAACCTGGCCTCTGGGCTACCTGACCTCCTCAATTCAACCAGCTCCTTTCTCTGTTTCTCCTTGGCCTCTGGCCATAGGACCTGGGTCTACTCATCACCTGCCAACACCCCACCTCAGAAAACATAATCCAAGACTGGGACCCCTTACTTGTTCAGCCACCCCCACTCTGACTGCTCTCCACAGCTCCAGCTACAAGGCCCTGAACCAGCCTTCTTGCCTCATTAACTCTTCCTCACCTGAGTGACCTCACCTATGCCTATGGATGACTCCTAAAGTCACCCAGGCCATCCACCAAAAACTCTCCCTCTGAGGGCAGGAAGATCCCACACCTTATATACAATTGACTGCTTGATGGCTCTCCTTGGATGTCTCAAAGGAACTTCAGCTTAAGCTCATTCAAAATTATGGCAGTTATGATGAAACAAAAACAGCTGTCATTTATTTAGCATATGTGAAGCTGTCCTAACCATTTTACACAGACTACCTTATTTAATCTTTTATACCCATTTTACAGTTGAGGAAACTGAGGCACACATATATATATATATATATATATATATATATATTTTTTTTTTTTTTTTTTTTTTTCCCCCAAGCTAGTAAGAAGTGAAGCCAGCTTTGAAATCTGGAAACCGGACTCCAGAGCCTGGGTTTTTAAGCCCCCAGGCTACACGGCTGCCCCTCTTTCCTGACCACCCCCAATGCTGGGGGTGGTCCATCCTGGTTCCTCTTCTGCTATTCACAATTAGGAAGAGTGGCACCAGCATCCAGGACCTCTCATCTGTGTCACTGCTGCAGACTTTCAAATGGCCTCCCCAGGGCCACTCCAGCTAGCTTTCCTCACCCCATCTACTTCCTACATTGCAATCAGTGTGATTTTTTTTTTCACGTTGTTACTCTGTTTGGATCATTTCCCTATCTACTCCTCCTCATCCTCCACACACATACATTTCCTCCACAGTTCAACAGCTTCCCACTGTTCTTTGAAAGAAACAATTTGACAAAGATGAACAGCAAGCACGTCTGTGTCCAGCTTTTACCCGAGCTCTCTGGGCTGCACGGTCTCCCTCACTCTTAAGCCTTCAGATATACTCTCTCCCTTGTGTCACATGATGGTCCCTTGGCCTGGAATGTCCCCTCTGACCCTTCTCATCCGAGTAACTTCTCACATCTCAAGTGTCCTTTCCTTAGGAGATCTTTCTGGACCGGTAAATCTCTTTATGTTATGAAGGTAAATCTCTTTAATGTTATGTTCTGGGAGCACATGGCCCTTTTTCTTTATAGATCTTATTCAAGTTTCTCATTTTGATTTTTTGTGCATGATTTCTCTTTATTAATTTGTTTCTCTTTGAAGAGAGGGGCTAAAACTGTATGCCTGGTGCCTTGCATATAGAAGCACAATAAATATGTGGTGAACAAATAAAGTAATTAACACAGCCAAAATCTCCAGATGCTTAAAAAACAGAAAAACCAACATCATATTTCATCGAGAAAGATACTTACTTTCACTGATTCGTCTGTTTCTGGTGTTTCTGCTGTCCCACTATCATAGTTTCCCAGCTGAGCCATTTCTAAATTTAAAAAAAAAAAAAAAAAAAAAAAGCTAAGTTTAAGACAAATAGGACAATTGTAACTAGACAAGAGTACTATGCTAAAACAAAAGAAGCACAATTTCTCCAATATTAAAAAAAGAAGAATTTACTCTATACTCCAGTGTACACATGAGAAAATCTTAATTCCAAAATGGCAAGAACCAACAACTGATATTAATATTCTGAAATTATTCATTTCATGCCCTTTTTCCTAGAACTCCATTTCTTATGAACACATAGACACAGCTACTTAGAGCTAGCTGGGCCTCTGCTCATGTTTGCAGGATTCACTGGCTGACCCAGTCACCACAGCTTGGAAAGGGTTTGGGGGCTCAATGATTATGCTTGTAATCAGATACTCAAGAGAGGCAAGTTTCCCAGGCTCTGACAGGCATCAGAGATGCACTGACTACAGCTCAGAGATGAGTCTCAAGTTGTCATGAGCAAGCCTTGCTCCATTCCTTCACGTCCACTGAGAGCTAGCCCTCCTAGTACATAAGAATCCGCAACTTGTGAGAAAGGAAGCAACAGTAGTTGTTAAGAGGAGTTTGGAGTTGAAAAGATTCGAGTTGCCAGCACTAAGAGCACTTACTAGTGGCTTTTTAACCTTGGGTTCTTCCTCTGTAAGATGGGAACAATATTGTTTATCTCTTGGAGTTTTTTATGAGTATCACATGTGATAATGCATGTAAAGCTCTTAGCATGTTGACTAACAAAAATTAAGTGCTCGCTGAATGTTGATTGTTATTTATTACCAGTAATTATATCATGTAAAGTAGTCAGTCCTAGGCTGGATGCCACATGCTTGACACCAGCCTAAATTCTACCCTAGTGGTCTAGTTAAGAGACAAAGCATTTCATTGCTCAACCTACATTGGAATGCATCCTTACGTCTATATAAGTAAATGAGAAAACCTAATTTATTTTACCATTCATTTTGATCTTCATCAAACAGTGCACACTTAAGAAAAAACTAAACATGTTTTATTAAAAAAAGAACATGAAAAAATTTTCTCCAAAACTTTAGAAGGGGGTTATCGTTAAGTGGTAGGATCACAGGTAATTTGAATTTTCTAATTTTTGAAAATCGAACGTGTATAATAAAAAGTTATAGTTTTTAGTTACATATTTTTGTGTGCATCTAATATTATTTCTTAGGTTCTCAAAATTTTATGTATTCATGTTCTTATAAATATAATCATCCTTTTTTGGGAGAGATTACACAAAAAACACATGAAGCAAAGCAACAATGGAGTGCTGTCTTTAGAGAAAAATTAACTCCAGAAACTAAAATAACTGGAAATTGACACTATCCCAGTTTACTTACAGAGGAAGTTCAGGAATTAAAAATGAGCTCAGTACAAACTGTGTGCTTTCTTGGTGTCATTCAAATGACCTCAATGTCCTATGTGACTAGCACTTTTTTTTTTTTTTTTTTTTTTGTGGTATGTGGGCCTCTCACTGTTGTGGCCTCTCCCGTTGCGAAGCACAGGCTCCGGACGCGCAGGCTCAGCGGCCATGGCTCACAGGCCCAGCCGCTCCGCAGCATGTGGGATCTTCCCGGACCGGGGCACGAACCAGTGTCCCCTGCATCGGCAGGCGGATTCTCAACCACTGCGCCACCAGGGAAGCCCGTGACTAGCACTTTAGATTAATAAACTAGGAGGTAGACTATAATGTATTCATTTGGAAGGGCTCAAAGGAGCAATTTTACTATTATTCATTTACTAAGCATTATTACATCTTAGGTGCAGAGGTGAACTCATATAATCCTAAAAACAACCCTATGAATAGGTACCATTATCCAGTTTTTACGGAAAACACTGAAGCACAAAGAAGCTCATCATAGTGTGATCAAGGTCACACAGTCTGCACTGACACTCTGGGTAGGCCCATTCCAGACTCTCACTCTGAACCTTCAAAGGTCAGGCTTTAGGTCTGCTGGTATCCATGATGACAGGAAGGGAAACAAGTGTAGATCAGAGTTTACAATAATCACATTTTAAGTGATTAGAGCAAACAGATTAAAAATTACCCTCAGATCTGAATCATGAAAATTAAGTGTTGAAAGTTAAAAACAACTCCCAGTGATAGATTTGTATAATTAAACAAGAAACTTGTCAAAAATCACTATTCAAATGTTTTAAAGACAATAAAGGCATATAAGTGGGCCTCAGATTATTCACCTACCAAAGGTTCAGCCTCCAGTGATATTTACTACCAGGTAAGAAAACTGTGAAGAGCTCACTCCGTCTACAATTCAAAGGGTGACACAACTAAACTCTGCCAGCGTGAAGAGTCACCGTAATATACTTTGACAGTCTCCCCCACTCCAATTACTTTCATAAAAAAAACAAATTAAAAGATGGTTCTGTTTTAAATAGAGTTTCAGCTAAGTAACTATTATCTGGGAAATACATATTATTTGTAAGCAGTGGGTAGTAATGGAATGGAACCAACAGTCAGCTTTTGAAGCAGGAAGCTAAGGCATCATTTTGTAATGCCTGAAGAGATTTTTAAAACTCATCTAAATACCATTAAACATCTGCCCTTTTTATTTCAGTGATTTAAACCATTTCTGAAGACTCATGATTCAAAAAGGTAAAGATGGTAATTTAAAAGCTATGGGGAAAAATCTCTCCCCAGGGAACTTTTCAGAAAAGCAGCCACCAGACTCTGATAAGTGATGAATCTGTTGTGGTATTGCTTTCAGTACAGTATAAATTTATCTGGCATTATCTCCCAGTAATGCATGCATCATTTCACTGGAAGCAAAGATTCGATGGCCATAAGAGCAAATAAAACAGGGGAAATAGGAGAGCAGGCAGAGAGCAGCAGGTTCCCCGGCTGTAGATGGGAAAATATCTGCCGACACATAGCATCATCACAAACAATTTAGCATATAACACTTTGCAAATTCAACTTAGTGAACCAGGAAGACGATTTTGAATAAAGGAGTCTATGATTGTTTTTGAGTCTTTTCAGGCAGTATATAACCTAAGTGTTTTAAATGACAATCCCAAACAATAATGAACAGGAAAAGGTGGTGGAAGGAGTGGTTTCTCAATATCAGATTTGAAAAAAAATCACTAACAGGGTGCTTCCTCTTCTCTGCATTTAATAGCATTAGACCTATTTTTTTTTTTTAATTTGAATCAACCAGAAATCCTTGTATAAGTTCTAAAAAGCACTTCCCCCTGACTGGCTCTCCAGTATATTACTATTTTTCATACTTTCTTGAGACAAGTAAGTAAAAATAGATTTACGAACACTGAACCTGATTTCAAGTTAATCACCAGTTATCAGTTACCTGACTCCCAAATTACATTTAAATGTCACTTTTAAATTAAATGTAATGAATTCATTTACCAATATTTTCAAAATGTGCACCCTTGAGAAGAATCCAAAGGAGCTCTGCAAGAGAAAAAATACCCTCAGAGAGGATGGGAATCTAAACCCTTCTTGGATGCTCTGGAATTGTTAGGCTGATAAGACTCTGGGATTTCAGGGTCTCTTCCCTACTCTAGTTAAACACAAAATTCAACATATAGTTCTTTCCTTTAAATTACAATTGGTCCCCAAATTTGGCCTTTTCAATAGATAGAGCCAAAATATGAGGAAAAAATAAAGACTTGCCACTAAGTTTTTCCATCTGTGCCTAAGCAAGTAAAAGGTTAGCCCAATCAGGGTACTCACCTTCCAGAGGATCCTTATTGAGACCCAGCTGGCTAATGATGTACCTGGGAATGTCAGTTTTAATAACCTGTCCTTCTTTTGCATGGCCTTCTGCTGCTTCCAATAGGTAGTAAAATTCTTCAGGATCAAATTCCTAGCAGAAGACAAACAGAGATGGATACTTCTTTGAGCCAAAATTGTCTGCGGTTTTATTACATAAACCACATTCACAGTAAAATTTCTGGATATACACGGTAATAAGTTATTTATACAGAAAGAAGACAGATGGATTACTTCATTTAAAAAGCATATAATTTTCAGTTCATATTCAAAGCCTAATCATATTCTAAGACAATACATTTAAATACTTGATAACCCAAAGATCATTTCCATTTCCAACTTCCTTGTAATGTGACTTTGAAGGTACTAGGCTCCACTTAAGATATCTATCTTATTGAAAGTGAACAGGTCGGAATTTTTAATTGTGCCTTTTTAGTAAAGTTTTAAAAACCTGTGAATATCATCCAGAAGAGTCAGTTTCTCTCTCTATACAAATAGCCACAAAAGAAGTAATGTTAGGATGCATATTTTCTCAAAGGTTTTGTAGGAAACTCCCTTGGTACAGAGGTGTCCAAAAATATTAGAAAGAAAAATCCCCAAATTTTATCACAGAGCTCTAAAATTAAGTTATTAATATTCACATAATGTGAACATTAAGAAAGAAAAATATGAAGTTAGTACTTCCAGTTACCTCCGTCTTCAGTAAAAATTTGGGAACACGTTTTTCCTAAGTATTTTACTTTATTTTGCTGTCTGTTGCTTCTAGTATGTAATAAAAATCTTAGGATCACATCACTCTACATGGATGCCGCGGATTTCTGTGTTGTAAACAATTATAGATTTAAAGCACAGTTACTGTTTTCAGTTATATTTCCTAGATCCTCTCACTCCCAGAATTTTTCTCATTTCGATTAGTGCCCCATATAGGCAACTGTGGAATCTCAGTATTTCACCTGAGAATTACTCAAGTATTTCTAAAGGCCATATGAAAAAGCATGCTACAAATGGAGTAAAGCCCAACCAATGTCCACGGTCAGTACCCTTTACATAAACCTACAACCAGAGACAAGGCAAGACTGGGACTACAGACCTAAGATGATTGGTTGGGGGAAACATTCCCTAAAACTCTCAAACTCCAGTTTCATTTGAGCTTTAAACATCATGGAAAGCAGCAACATCTTCAAATCTACTTCTAAGCTCACTTGTTTCTATCTTTGATAGGCTACATGTACTTTGACTGTTTCTCTTCCGATTAAGAGTGATTACTGTAAAAAAAAGTCATTTCCCCTTCTAAGGCAACATCTCTCTTAGCATGTCTACCGCCGTCCAGAGAAGCAAGTTTTGATGCTAAATGGTATTTTCCCCCAAATTGAACAACTGCAGGGAAGTACAAGCCTGTGGTGCATAATTCAAAAGGTACAACAGGAAGAGTAGGAAAAACTCAGTCTTCTGCCTGTATCTGCCAGGCACACAGTTCTCCTCCCCAGAGGAATCCTGAGTATTTTTCTTTCCCTTTATCCTTCCAGAGACACTCACTGCTGAATGATGCTTTTGATTCTGTGATTCCAAGGGTCCTGGCCATTGATGGAAAACCTTCCTCCACCACACATCTACCTTTCTCCTCCAGACTCACCTTCCACCATATCTCACTATGCACAGGTATATGTTTATGGGGCTGTAAACATTTCACTGTTATAGAAAACTATGAATCTTAATTAAAATAAGAGCAAAACCAAAGCAATATCACCATGTCTGTACATATGTGTACGTAAAATTCTGAAAAGCTGTATTGTACTCAGTGTTATAAATAACTATTAGCGAAACTTAAAAGTGAGTTTTGACACTACATTAAGCCCCATAAAACTGTTCTTATGTTCGAAGCTTTGTCTTTGTTCAGTGTGGACTGAAATCTCAATCAAAATTACATAAAATCAAGCAAAGATTTTAAAACAGGAAAGTGGTCACTGACTAAAGAAAGTATAATTGATAAAACAAACTAATCTTGGAAAGTCTTATTCCTTTAGGTCTGGATAAGGCCATACTGTATTCTCCAAATGGACTGCTGACTAACACTTATTTCAAACATGCCACATTTAAAAAGTAACAATTATAACCACAGGTCACCGTATATCGTATCTCTGATTTCCCTCTCTCTGCATCTTGGCACCTCCAAAAAAGCGGGGTACAGCGAGTGTTCTAAATGGGCTACAACATAGAAATTATGCTGAGATAAAGTCAAGCACATTATTGCATGATCATTTTTTAGGTTTGACCAGACTGTGATATAACTATCTCTTTTTTTTTTTTTTTTTTTTTTTTTTTTTTTTTTTTTTTTTTTTTTGCGGTATGCGGGCCTCTCACTGTTGTGGCCTCTCCCGTTGCGGAGCACAGGCTCCGGACGCGCAGGCCTAGCGGCCATGGCTCACGGGCCTAGTTGCTTCGCGTCATGTGGGATCTTCCCGGACCAGGGCACGAACCCGTGTCTCCTGCATCGGCAGGCGGATTCTCAACCACTGCGCCACCAGGGAAGCCCATAACTATCTCTTAACACAACACAAGTCCTAGAACTTTTCCTGAAAACCAGAAAAGAAAAAGCACACACGGCTGTTGTCATCAGCATTCACGTGTTGCTGTTTCTCTTGACTCTTTCTATTTAGCTCTTTGAAGCCAAATGCAATTGGAGCTTTCTGGTGGTCCCTGGTTTCCCACAGTTAACAATAAATAACAAAATCACCTCGAGGGGCAACTCACCAGGCACTCTAATAACCGAGCAGGACGGGCAATAACAATTAGGATCTTTCGAACTAGCTGTTTAATAAATGCCAATTCTCCACTTTCTGAACGATCATGAGCCTATGAGGAAGCAATGAAAAGAATGATGAGACAGAGTTGCTCCGCTAAATGGGAAAGAAAATCAGCAAAGCATGCTAATTAGATAACTGCAAATATCCAAAAATTAAGCGACTCAGAAAATACTTTTTTTTTTTTTTTTTTGGTGGTACACGGGCCTCTCACTGTTGTGGCCTCTCCCGTTGCGGAGCGCAGGCTCGGCGGCCGTGGCTCACGGGCCCAGCCGCTCCGCGGCATGTGGGATCTTCCCCGACCGGGGCACGAACCCGCGTCCCCTGCAACGGCAGGCGGACTCTCAACCACTGCGCCACCAGGGAAGCCCCAGAAAATACTTTTTAAAAATTGATAAGCAGACATTAGCTCTACATAAATGGACACTATTAAACGTCTATATCTACAAAATGGCTCTATCAACTAAATTTTAATTGCAAAACTTTGATTTATTCTCTGTGTTAAAAATCAAATATTAGGGCTCTCAATGTGAACCATGAGTGAAGTAGCCATTAAAAGTTTATGACACATTGAGTACATGGTACAAGTAGAGTGGGCAGCTGATGAGGAGCCTTGATTTTCCAGATGTAACTTCTTAAATGTATGAAATGGCTAACATAGTGAAGGACTGATTTTGTTAACCTGGGCATTTAACACATTCATGAAATATGTTTTATATATACAACACTATTAGCCTGTAAGTTAGTTATTTCATAGTATGTAAGAAGTTGTACACTGCTTATTTCAAATGTTAGGTGAATACTGTTTATACTTGGATACATACATATGAATTCGATTTCACATAATGAATAAATAATACCTACTCAACTCAGTAAAATTTAACTGACTCAAAATCTTCTAAAATTTTATTTTACATGTTGCCTAACATGTGAAACCTAAGCCCAAAAGATATCCTGAGGACAAAACTTAGTTTATTAACAGTCATTTTAATTTTCAATATTTTTTGAAGAAATGAGGTAAATCTGTACCAAGGCAGATATAAAACCAAAGTTTTAAAAGTTTAAATATAAACTTCTACACATGCTCACATTTAGGCTTTCTTAATTTTTATTATTTGCTTTCCTTCAAGGATTAAAAAAATGTATCAAGGTGATGTTGGTGCAACAGAATATAATTTCATAGATATGGTAATAAACATTTAAAATCATTCTTGAGGGTGCTTTATTCTGACAAGAATTAGCCTGCCCATAAAAAGAAGTGTCAGACCAAATCTATGAAAAATGATTATACTTAGAAGTAGTATGTTTACTAAATTTAAGTCATTAAATCAAAGGCAACTTTCCAAAATATAGGTAGAGAAACCATATACAGGAAAACCCCAAAAGCTAACATTTAAAAGAAAAAACACAGAGAAAATGACCACTGGTGAATAACTGTAGAATAGAATGTGTTTAAAGACAACCAATTGTTAACAATAACTATAGGTTCTAGTAACCAGTAAGGATGTCAGAACACACAGGAGGAGACATACATAATATTTAAACTGTCTTTAAGTTTTCTTTTCATTTTCTGTTTTGTAACAAAAATGGATTTAGGAAGATACAGCGAATGCCAAGAAATAAGGTTATATGTCTTCTTTATAGTTTATCCTTAATCAAAACTAAACAGAAAACCTTAAAGATGAAGCAAAAAAAACCCCACCTAACTTCTGGATTGATAATCCTCTTACTATTATAATTACTGCTTTATAAGTTAAGGAATATAAAGGAAATCTAAAAAGCCTAAACATGTTTTGGTGGTCTCTTCAAGGAGAAACAAGAACTTTATATCTTAAAAAATTAAAAATAGCTCAGATTATACAAATTCCATTTCAAAACTTGTAAAAATAATCAGTTCATTCCAACTTCTTACTTCTGAGAATTATCAGCCGCAACTAAGGCCAAAACATACAATGAGTTATACTAACACAAATAATATTCTGTCTACTATCAACAGGGGAGATGGGAACTTTGTTAAAACAACACCAAACAAAACCACACACTCAGCATGAGAAGAGAAATAGTTTAGTGGCTGCTGGCACCAAGCTCCAGCATTCCTGGATTCCCTGTGTTTGTACTGTAAGTATTGGCCAGTATAAAAAATATGGAGACTAACATTTGAGAGTAGGTTATAGCTTCCTGTGCATTTTATTTTCTTTGGCTAAATACACCTAAGTGAAAAAAAGAATGGAGACATAAAAGCTTTCCCCTGGAATTGACCTAGACCTCAGGACTTTAAAAAGGCATCAGTTAAATCAAGCTACTCAACCTCAGGGGGACTTGGCCTGAGTGTGCAAAGGACTGACAACGGGAATAGTGGCGGGGAGACAGGCTAGGCGGGCACACAATGTCATGGCTGGGAACTGACAATAATTGCATCAACGGGAAGGCAAAGCCAGGCCTCACAATGTGATTCTATCCAAAGGAGCAAGTTCCCCTGCGACCTGTTAGCTCCAAACTCTGGAAGGACATTGTGAATGTGATTCTGAAGCCAGTTTTAATTTTCACAAAAGGACTGAAGGAAAATGATTATCTGTGAAAATGAACAAGAAAACATCCTTATTCAAACCTGACAACGCTCTTTATGTTACACATGTATACATGTTTCTCTGCCCAAGAGAGAAATTTCTCTGGAAGTCAACAATGTTAATCTATTACATGGTGCATTCAGATGATTTTTGAAACCCTAAGATTTTTTTAGTTGCCACGAAACAACCTGCCAAGTCTATCATACAGAAACAAAATTAAGTGGGTGATTTCAATGTAAATAGCTTCAGCTTTGGATTCTACCCTTTTCAGGGAATGCCTATGAAGGAATGAACCACAGAACTTAACATAGCCTGGGAATGAACTATGGAATTAAGGAAGAAGCATCTCACAGAGGTAAATTAATTTTCATCATAATTTATAGTAGAATTGGTCCATGACAAATTGGAAATTGACAACAAAACCTGAAGACAGTGTGTTCATCCAAAGACAGTCTGAGAAACATTCCCTTAGTGAGCTGCAAGAGGTTGAAATGTGAGGAATGGGAACGGAGCATAGAAAACTCTGTTGGGAGGTTTAGAATGGGAAAGGGAGGAAAAATGGTGGCTGCTAGTCAGAGAGGGATCATCTCATCTTGCCACAACTAAATTCAGTATGAGGAAGGACAGATGGATTTCTAGAAAATTAGGATGCCAATATTTTCCTTCAGTTCCATGCAATTGTTTACACAATCGTGCTTACAGAAAACCACCTACGATTTTATTTACATGGGCATAATGTATGCCGATGGGATACAGAAATACAATATATCCAAACATATCGGCTAAATAGGTTTTACTTGTAGGCTGTAGCTGATCAATTTCAGTCAGGACAGCAATATTATGCATTAATTGCATTCCACTATACACACTCCCTTCGTGTCCTGGGTGTTATCAGGAGCTAGGACTGCAAGTGTTAGGCTTGGAAGGAGCCTGTGTTTATCTGTCCTTCTAGAAATTGGATATTTTGTTAGAAGAAAAACTGACACTAATGAAAATATAAGTTGCCATTTACTACCCAACACCACCTGCAGGTTAATTAATAGGACACATGGCCTGGAAGAAGCCGGCAATTTTCCATTTAGCTTTTCCAGATATTAGAACTAGATAGCATAATCAAATAATGTACATACACTCAGGCAATTTCTAACTTTATGGTTAAGGAGGGAAAAAAAAAATCACTGCTTCAAAATCCTTCACAATCCACTTATCCTAGAGCCATAGATTGTTGGGACCCAAAGTTCCTGTAAAGGTTATTAACATTAACTTTCTATTACTCTAAACGTTGACCAGAATCAATTCACAGCAAGTAGCAATGAATTGTTTTTTTTCTTCTTCCTCTTTGCTTCCCTGGAGTATGAACTCTGTCTCATGGCTAAAACTTGCTGAGCAAATGCTCTCATAAAATTTTTCTTGTTTCAGGGGAAAAGCAAAACAAATCAGAAAACTTTATAAGGTGTAGGGTCTATACCTCCTGTAGCAACTTATCTAATTTGTGCTGTAATTCAAGGAAGTATCGTGAGGTGATGAGACCCTGGTGGGATTTATCCAAGCAATCACGAGCCAGTTCAATAATCTGATGGTGAGTGAAACTAAGCACTCCATCTGCGAGGGGGAGGATGTGGTCCGGGGAGTAGCTGGTGATTATTTCCTTTAGGCGCTCTTCCATCTGAGCTGTAGCCTGTTTAGAGACGACAGGCACACACGTTTGTAAAACAAGGAAACATATATGTAAACAACTCAATAGTCACATTTATCTAGCATTTATAGAGACCTCCACAAGTTATTAAATAGAATTTCAGAAATTAAATTTAAAACAAGCCTCCCTTCTGTAAGATAGTATAATGGTACATATATATCATTATACATTTGTCAAAACCCACAGAATATACCCCACAACAGAGAACCCCAATGCAAACGATGGACTTTGGGTGATTACGATGTGTCAGTATAGGTTCATCGATTATAACAAATAGACCACTCTTGGGCTGGGGGGCGGGGGATGTTGATGGGAGGGGGCTGTGCATGTGTAGGGTCAGGGAGCATTTGGGAACTCTCTGTACTTTCTGTTCAATTTTGCCATGAACCTAAAAAATAAAGTCTATTTGGAAAAAAAAAAAAAAAGAAAGAAGCAGCAGCAGCAGCCTCACCATGTGGGAAAAGGATCTGAGGTATACAGGAGAAACTGAATCTCCCAGGGTGATGATTACTTTTTTCCTCTGCCCTATCAAACGCAAAGTGGTACATGTAAGCTTCTCCAAATAACTCAGTACCTGTGAATCGCTGTGCTCTCATTTCAGTTCTTGGGCTCTTTCAGATAGATTGCCAAGAATATCAAATATTGTGGCTCTGTTCTTACCTATTCAAAAATCAGGATCGTTGCTGGAGTTCCACAGCGTGGGCCAAGAGTTTGTTCCTTTGGCTGTGTTTTAATGTACTAGGAACAAGCATCCTATACCATCTTTACTCACACCTCAAAAAGCTACATCGTGGGCAAATGGCCAAGGGGATTCCCTTGGTAACATAAACCTAAAATTTCCTTCCCAACTTTTATTTCATTCTCTGGGATCCCCGAGTGCCTAATCAATGTTCTTGCCTGCATTAATTGCATATGCTGGAGACTCCCTCGGCCTCCTGTTCCCTTCTAAATCCTAACCAGTATTAACTAGTATAGTCAGGATCTATTTCCCTGGTGAACAAGTGACATGTGATAAACGGTTAAAATGGCTGTAATCAATGACATCAATGTTGGGTTCATTACAAATAATAAGTACTCTACTCCTGATTTATGAAGCCAAAGATTTCCTTTTGCTCTGTTGCCTAGGGTTACAAAGGTGATGGGGGAGGGACAGGAACAGAATGGAGAAATTGCTTCTTCCAAATGTGTAGGAAGACACTGGTGGAAGGGCTGTGGAGACGAGGTGACGGGAGCTCCTTGCAGCCAGGGCATCCGGCAACAACCCTTCGCCAAGGCCTCTCTAGCTCAGTCCAAATTGCTGGCCTAACAGGGAACACTGCAAATGGACTTTTCCTTCTAAGAGGGTTAGAGGTATGATTGCTAAAGAGATTGGAAGCCACAGAAAAGAAAAATCAGGTGAAAAAAGTAAAAGACTTTTGTGACACGTACCAGTTTACAGGCTTCTGAGGAAGAAAACCAATTTCTGCGTGACCAAACAGCAGCAGGCCCAGAACATGGGCAGAAGGGGTGACAGGGTCCAGAGGCCTTGCAAAGCTGACGCTCTCTGGAGTACCTCGGCAGGCTCACCCAGTGGGGAGGGAAACCGGCAGGATTCACGGTACAGCCAGTGCAGCCCACGGAATGTGTGGCTAGTTCTCGGCAGCTTTTAAAACTGTTTCGTGATTTTATCTTTCTAAAGAAGGCTATGGTGCTATTCTATAAAGAGACTCATCAATGGACTGGACCATTACTTCCCATGACAAACACCTTACAGATGCTAAACCTAGGTTGCCCGTTCGTTTAGATGCTAGGCATCTTCAATTCAACTCATTACCTTTGGGAATCTTTCCTTGTAGACATGGTTCATCATAATTATTTCATGGTCACAGCAGGCGGGAGAGCGTCCAGGGCTGCAAGCAAAGCAAATTACCCTTTTAAACTTGTCACAGCATGAAATGAAAATAAGCTTTTCATTTATAAACAATTGGTTGCATCAAAAGTACTATGCAGTCTTTGTAAGAAAAGTATATTAGGTGATAAACTACAAAATCAGTCATTAGCACACACGCACGCATACATACTCACAAACGCACAGAAATCCCGAAGAGTGTTCATAAAGAAAGCTCCAGAAGTGGAATGCTGCAAATTAATCATAGCTACAACATAAACGTTCAGAAAAAGTTCTTAAATTGTGATTATATTTTGTATGTAGCATGCGTTTGCATGGTTCTAGAAACCAGTTAATGAACTGCAATATAAAAGAAGACAGGGTAGCTACAAACAGCAACATCTAGGGCATGCTGAACTGTATAATTTCACACTTTCATCATATGCCTGCGCACTGCCACGTAACGCTGAAGAGGTTTAAGAGTTTTCCATGGCACAGGTGTCACCTCTGAAATCCATTTTCTGGCCTGGCAAATATTTATTTGGGATGCTGAGGAAGGCATTGTGTACCGTACTAAACACAGGCATACAACGCTGTGTTTGCTCTACTTCAACAGTAGGTGCCTGCTCCTTCCTAGTGGTATACAGTCAGGCAATTTCAGTGTGAGTTTATATATTCCTCAGAGGACATAGCTGCTTGCAGTAGATATCCTAGGAACTCCTTTCATAAAACCAAAAATGGCACCCATGTGGTAAAATATGATGAATGAATATGTATTGAATGAATACAGCTCTAAATGAATTCGTAAAATTGGTCTTTTATTCCATATCTCAAAATAATCTAACACAATTATGCCATGTAGCTGCATTTACTACACGACACTAAATAAGAAAGGTACCAAGGGAAAACCCTTCTCAGAAAACTTTGATGTTCAACTGAACACCTGACAAACTATGTTTTACAATAAACCTTAATATATCAAAGCGGGCCAGTTCTACAGCATGAAGATCTCATCCTGTGGAGGACCTGAAGAAGGATTACCCTACTTCCCTTGCAGAGAAGGACCTGTTGTCCAGCTGCTGGGATTGCAGAAGGCTTCAGCTGCCAGTCCCTTCAGGGATGGCCTCAGCTACAGAGCCCCCTCACCCAAGGCCATGTCCTTCCCAGGGTACCACATCCCAGGACTGAGGCAGGGATATAAAGGAAGGGCCAGTTCTGATGGGTCGTGTCATCCCTAGAGCTCCCTGTGGGGTTGGCTGCAGCTGTCAGCTCTGCGCTGCAGCTAGATTTCTCCCACTGCCAAATCCTGCCTCCTCCCCACCTCCCACAGGTGTACTTCCCAAGCACTCCCTAATAAACATCCTGGTCTCTATGATAGAGTCTGCTTCCTGAAGAGCCAAACTGTGATATACGTAATTTTTTGAGACAAGGCCAAAACAAAACTGCCTCTACTCAATGTCAAATGGACTACATAGGGTACCCACAAAATACAAGGGATACAAACTCCTAACAATTTGCTCATAATCTTGGAGAAAGTAAGACTTGTGATGGGAAGAAAGAATGAAAGGTCTGGGTGGCTTTTCGTAAAGTGGAATCTGAATTCCACATGTGAACCTGAACGTGCTGTCCTTCCTTTTCAGCCAAGTCTCTTCCTCATAAAATATTAATTGATGTAGCACCATAATTAGATGGTCTTGAAATTTCCAATGGCTCGAAGTTTCTCTAGGTGGTCCCTGTAGTCCATCACGGTTACTGCTACCACAGCAATTAGCAAATTGTAAGAATTTAAAAGAAAAATACTAAGATGCCTTTCAATGGTAATTCACAATATCACGTGTAGATGGAAAACTATATATAGTAGTTCATAAATTAATTAACACATATATGAATTACAGGACCAAAAGTCTTCCCTTGAAATGGTTGAAAAGAGATTATCCAACTCATTGACATTTTTCCATCAGGGCTACAAACCTCAGACTTCGGGAACGGGGGCGCATGGGTGTATTCCGGCATCTGCCCTCTGTGGCGATGCTTTCGGTGGTACAAAAATGTTTTGATAAGAAGTGTAATTCATCTGGTGTTGGTTGATATGGTAACTGGTGCAACTTCTCCTGGGAGGAGCAGGATGACTAAAACAAACCAAAGTGAGGTTTTATGACTATCTCAAAAAGAAATGCTTTAAATGAATATGAGATCACAGCATTAAATTTTGTTATATCACCACTTTATACTACATCATTTCCACGTTATAATTACAATAGCTACTGCCTCAATGTATACCTTGATGTTGTCTCTGGGAGGTCAAAATGGCTTCCATATTTCATCTCATTTGTCTATAAGATAATTTCCCAAAACAAAGGCTTACTCTCTGGAGAAAACCCAGGCTCTGAAAATGGATAGGACCCAGTCAAAGCCACAGCAAGAAAGTGACAATTGGAATAAGATTTAGATTCATTAAATGACAGATTAGTTCACATGGTACCCTTGCTTCTACCACTTGCCACAAACACTGTGACTTTTAGCTAAGTAACATAAAATGAATTCTGTGATGTATGGTCATTAATAGGTAATGAGACCTCTCTTTACAAATCATGCTATCCTTTGATGCAATTTCCATCAATATGTGTCCTGGGTAAAAAGCGGAGGGGATCAAGAAGATACTCGTGTTACTAATGCCATTGTTTTAAAAATCGGAATTTTCTCTTTCTGTCTTCTTTGGCTTAGGCTTCTTTTTTTAAAAAAATAACAAAACCTTCAATAGTGGTGAGTTTTTTTATCCCTTGAATATAGATTTGCTCTTTGAAAACTGTCACTCACCACTTGGAGCAAAGTAAGGTAGAAAAGGTGAATGGCTAAATAACGCTGCTTTTAATCAATCTGAGAAATACAACTATAAAGCAAAGCGATTGCTTTTTGTGTTTGTTTTTATTGAGAGGTGCACCCTTTAAGCATTCTAACAAAAGAGATGAGAAATGTCTGAGTAATGGAAACACAGGTAGAATAAGCATATTTTGAAAGATTCCCCTCATTTGAATATTCCATTCTAGCAGGGTTTTTTTATTAAAAAAAAAAAAAAAGCCTGCCACACTAAGAGCCCACGTCATAAACACTGCAGCATCACAATGCAGTAACTAGAAATTAATGACTGAAGCTTAAAAGTATCCTTATACCTTGAAATTATAAAACACCTTCTAAGTAGATACTGAGATAAACAGGATTTTTTACAGTGTAATGAGATTATTTTATAAACTATAAAAATGAGAACACTCCTAGAAAGACTTATGAGGTAAACCAAAGCTCTACTCACAAAGTACAGGTATAGTCTTAAATACTGTCACTACAAAGAAAGAAATAAAACACACATAAACTAAGTCAACTCAAGAGATCAGTAAAAGAATAAGAAAATCAATGCCAGCAGGAGAGAAGCAGCAGCGATAAAAGCAAAGATGATGAAATGAGCAAACAGAAAAAGAGAATTAAGGATTTGTACATATGTCTCAAAGGTAAAGCAATGTCCACAATTCTGAATCCAAGAATTCAAAACCCCAAGACCCAGAAGTTTGTTCATAAGTATACAGTAATCCTGTTTGGTGGCAAAGCATTCATTGAACTGATGGAAAGCTATTTAAAATATGTATTTAATCCACTTAGGATGAATGTTGATTCAGGTTGCTGCAGAAATATTAATGTAGTTGATTCTGAGCTGCTGACCCAGTTGCTGCTGAGCTGTTATGTACAGTACAGGGAGGATCATGTTACCTTTCTAAAATGTGAAAGTTAATTCCAAAAACACATCAGGCTCAAGAGTTTCACATAAGGTGCTACGGACCCGTGCTTGCACGGCAAGGACACAAGCTACTTCAGGAGGGAATGGGTACGAGGGACTTTAGTTGTATTTTAATGTTTAATTTATTTTAAAAGTTTATTTAACAAAATGCTGTAGCAAATACAACAAAATATTAACGTGTGCTAACTCTAAGATGAAAATTTTGTGGTTATACCATATACAGAACCATACAACTGAACTCCATAGGGAATATGCTCTGGGCTCACTGATGGGGATATGTTAAAATGAATGAGGAGGTGGGATAAGTAAGTATTAGAGAAGTGAGAGGCAAGGGGCTTCTCTGGGGAGAGAGCTTCTCTCCTCTCAGTTGGAACAAACAAGGTGTAAATGGGAAAAGGGTGACACCGAACCCAAGCGACGCCGAGATGAGTTTATGGAACTGGGAACAACTGTAGGCTCTCCAAATGGCCCAGGGATTCAAAAGGTACCAAACAGGGCCCCCAAAATGAGTCAATAATGGACACCAGAGAAGTCCAGGGGTCAGTTTCAGCAGAGGTCAGGAACTCAGAGGAGAACTTGTGAGTCCAACAGAGGCTGCAGGTGTCATCCTCAGGACCTCATATACTTACTGAAAAGATACTTCTGCTGGTCAACGCATCCTTGGAATGGCACTTTTACTAGAGTTTCAAGAATTAGTTCGGGAATTTCCCAATAAACTGAGTCCCATGACTTTATATTTCTAGTATGTTCTCTAAGTGTGGTGCCAGTTTGTCTCATCACTAGTTCGCATATGACTTCTGACTACATGAAAAATCAAACCCACTTTCAAAGAGTGAAGATTTACAGGAAAAAACTGTGCTTCTAGTTCTCAAGGCAATCAGAAGAGTTCCCCCAAAATGTTCTGAGTAATGGTATCATTCAAATAAACATTTAGTCTCTCAAGATAACCATTTTGCAAGGGACAGTATCCATATGCATGTGTAATTTTCCACTTGTTATTTATTAAAAGTAATATTATTTTATAGTCATACCTCGTATTTATGGATATTTATTTTTGTATTTCCATTCTTTCCCTCAGCAGAAAATAATCCACCTGGTAAGAAATACATGGGAGATGTCCTCCTACTGCTTCAATTCCATATTACTTATATTCAAATGAAAAATTATGTTCTGAATATTAACTTGGAAAAGCTCTGCAAATTAATTTTAACTACAAAATTTGAAGTTTAGAGAAGCTGCAATAGTAAATATTCTGTGGAAGGACTGATTAACTTCACATGGCCAAATCTTTCCAATTTCAGAATAGAGCATTTTAACACTTGCGAATTTTGCAGTTTCCGTAATATCCAAAGGATCAAGACATGGCTTTTACCTTTCAGTGTTAGCAATTCTGGAATTCAGCTAACAACAATTATCTGTAAAACTTAAGCTGCATTTTCAAAGTGTCTGTAACTTATTTGTACGTATTCTGTGTTTTCATCTTAAGAAACAACTAAAAAGCATTTCTAATTAGCTACATCACAACCAGTTAACCCAGAAAATGAGACTCTAAGAGTGATTCAGGTTAGATTCAGAAAAGAAGAAAATGCAACTCCTAAGCAGTTTTGCACAATGTTCGCCCTCATATATGAAGGGCAAGAACAGAAAGAAACTGGGGGAAATGAGAAGCAGCATTTTAGATTTTCTATTAGCATTTTTATCAATAACCAATATGGAGAAAAAATAGCCGAACTTCTGGGCAACAGAACCCACACTCCACAGATTTAACAGTTCCTTTGGTCTTTTGGTAAAAAGGTTAATTCTGAAAGTTAAAACTTGATTTTAAAGGGAAAAATAGGAATAAGAGATCAACAATTATATGATACTACCTTCTTCAATAAAATAAACACTTAAGAGAAAAGCTGCCCTACCTCTGGGCAGAAGCTGTTAGAAACACAGAATACATGTGTGTGACTAAAAATTGTCTCAGGAAGCTTTCTCTTCAGGCATATATCCAAGTCAGGGACAGCAGTGATTCCATTATGACAGATGGCCAGGTCAGATTTATTAATTATCAGGTTTGTTTTAAGAAATACCTTGTAAATTCCTTAAAAAAAAAAAAAAAAAGCCAAGCGCCTAGAACCCTTACTTGTATTCTTATTACTACGACAAGGGGGTTAGTAGACAACCTTTGGTTCATTCTTTGTGCCTCAGAGTTTTGATCCATAAAATGATGACAATAATGACAACCACATTACGAGGTATGTTTCTACAATTAAGCCAATGCGTTGTAAGTAGTGAGACTAGTACCTAACACACAATAAGTATTTATAAAAATATAATTTCCAAAGTAATTTGTGCCAAATGGGGTCCAATTCTATGTAGCTCACCTTTGCTTTTTAGATTCATTTTTTAAAATAACGTATGATTTCCTAGAGATGGAAAGAAGAAAGATCTGTGCTCTCCCCTATTTTTCTTGCAAATGAGAAATTTCTGTATCCAAACTATAATGAAACTTGACTGAAGGGCAAAGCAAGGTGATACAGTAAAAATAAAAAGGACTTAGAGTCAAGGAACATGATACACATTTGAGGCATGGGGAGGACTCAATGAGAGTATGTATGAGTAAGCCACAGGGGACAAGTACTCTGTTTACTGGTGGTTGGGTTCTAATTGGAGACACTTAGGAGTCTAGGGAAGAACACCACTTAAAATTTGAAAATTACTCTTTTTGCCTCTTGGTCAATCAATTTCAGCATTCATTTTCACACTGTGGCGGCCCATGCTTTCAACATCTAAAATATGTGTATAACTGAGTCACTTTGCTGTACAGCAGAAATTAACACAACATTGTAAATCAATTATACTTCAATTTTTAAAAAGATAAATAAATAAATAAAGCTCTGTGGAGACAAATATCCTACAACATCACTAATTTAAACTGAGAAAGCATGTATCTGACCCACTGAATCACTTGTAGTAATTGCTAGGGCTCCTGTTGAAATATTGTAGTTTGCGGCAAGAGTATCCCTCTTCCTCTATCCTATTTTCATTGTTTCAACTTGTCTCTTTATTGATCTTAATCTACTACTAATCTTTTTTTTTTTTACTAAGTTTTCTAATCTCTCCTTAAAAGAAAGTTCTTATCCAGAAGGCACAGATTTAAGGCTTGCCATTCTTTTTTCTTTGAATGAGAAAAACTAAAAAAAAAAAAAAAAAAAAACAAACAAACAAAAACCTCTGCATATAAGCCACACAAGAAAAAAACGACCCAGGCCATCAAAGTTCAATGGCATTTTCAGTACTAATACCACTGGTGTGGAACCAAAGCAATGAAACCAGATTGTGTTTCCTCCTCCCACCCAAAACACCAAATGGTATGAAAAAGAAAGCTCCCAGTCTCCTCCCAACTGGTGATCCGGGGACTCACTCAACTTGTGCATCATAGTTTAAAAGCTTACAGCAAAAAATATGTCCTTTTAACGTTTGTCAGCTCATCATTTGATGTGTTGCCTACTCTGAGGGGCAGACATGCAGAATTTATCCTCTCCTTCCTATCAGGAAGCACCCAGAGAAAGCACTGCCTGTGTAAGAGCTCTGGAGTGTGAGAGAGGAAAAGTCGGGCACTTACAGAGACCGTGGAGCTGGGCGTGTTTGTCCCATAGCCAGAGGAGGGGAGAGAAGCCAAGGACCAGCGGCGTCCATCAGTCCTGGTGAGAAAGTGAGATTAGCTTAGGCCAACTCTGGAGTACGGTTACATGGGAACCCCAGGGAAACCGAGTATTTTTAGTTGAACAAATGACACAAACACAGTCAGTGAGGATGTGGAAATGTTCAGCAAGGGCCAGAGTAAACAAACATTATACAGCAGGTTGACTTTTATTTAAAGTGAATCAATACACCCAAACAAGTAGAAAGTGAATGGGGTGATCCATATTATTGATCTCTCACTAATACACTTTGACAAAATGAATACCAGGGTAACTACATTGGTCAGACTCAGCAGATTCAGATGAATAAAAACAGAGAGGGAGGAGGAAAAATACGCTTATCTGGAAACTGATAACCGGGGCCGTGATCTTTGGAAGGGCCTGAATTCCGGCATGGTACAGGAGCCTGTGGGGACTTCCATTGCATCCTCAAGACTTTCTGCTTATTATTTTCAAGGGAGCAGTCCTACTCATCACACCAAGGGGAGAAGGGATCAGGGGGCTCAAGACCAGCTCAAGCCTTAAGTGGCAAATAATTTTAGCACTAAGAAAGCGACTGACCTTGTGCACGGAATCTCTTAAGAGTTATTATACCTTCTGACACGACCTGGCTTTACAAAGTGTCCCAACAAAAGCCTCTTGCGGGGTTTATGAGTATGCAGGCCAGCTCTAGCCAGTGAGAGGGAGTGAAGAATGAAAATTCTCCACTAGTGATAGAACCTAATGCAAAGAGTAAGGTTACCTGCCCTAATCATAGAGGCAAACCTGTCAGGAGTCTTAACAGAGTAAGGTTTTTATCTCCGAGTCATAACAGGATGGATAGCTTCTGGGTTGAACTCTGGCTGTGAATTACAGTCATTACAAGGGTCTCAGGTGAGTTGCTGAAGTAGTAAAGACAGCACTGTCGCTAAGGCAAGGGGACACCAGAAAGACAATTTTCTGAAATCTCTGGCATTCCAGAACCATTAATTTACTAGCAATTTTGAGTGGACTATGCCTTCAAAATCACATAACAGTGTGAAAACAAATATACACACATTTGCCATGAGGAATACAGGAAACACATACTTTTATAAAGAGCTCTACTGCTTTCTTAGATGCAGGATCATATGTAGACTTTTTGTAACTCATGATTAGATTAATTTACCAAATAAGAGACAAGAGTAGACCAAATTTACAACATTCACAATAAGTTGAAGTCAGGGAATTCATCAGCATTCAACTTGAATTTGAGAAATGTCACAATCAGATGTTTATGTAAAAAACTGACATTTTACCCTAAATTATAGTCAAGGGAGAATACAATCATAGGTCACCAGGGATGTTGCCTCCAATAAATGCAAATGGTCCACAAAGACGAAATGGAGAAATTCAGGTGGACAAATCACAGAAGTAGTACAATGTTAAGATTTTAGTAAAATTTACCTGTCGTTTCTGTGACCACGATTGGAGTACAATTGAATCAAGTATGTTTTTTTTTTTAAGAAAAAGAAGCAAAATAAGATGTTTGTAAATATACCAGATAAAAGGAATGAAAAGAAATAAATCACATGTTCCCTAGAAATAATTTTATACTACTGAAAATGTTAAAAGAAAATAACTCTAAAAACATGCTTATAAAGACATCTGACCATCAATTAAATGGACACAGGTTGGTTCTAGTTTATTTGCCTAATTATTAAAGACTTAACCCATTCCTGGACTTTCTATTTTAAACACCTCCAATTTTTAAATGGACTTGTTCAGTCCATTTAATAGCAATTATCAGAAACTAGTCTCTGGAAAGAGTGAGAGACACAATTTCCCCCACCATGATTTTGCTTTGTGATTCCTTAACTCTCCTTTCCCTCAGGTATCAATGAACATATTTCAGATGAATGAACAACTCCAAGAGGAGACATGTTCTTATTAGTTCTGAAGCATAAATTACATTTGCTTACTCTGGAAAACACACAACTAGAAAGATGTTTAAACAAGAATAAGCTCAGTACCCTGTGCAGCCACGGACCAGAAATAAGTTATGTCTCATAAAGTTCCCTAAGTTGTCCGTGCCTATTTACTCAAATGGAACACAAAGGACCATTGCATTTTCATTACCATGACAACCGCACGTCAGAAATTCCTATATATGGTATATACAGTGCTTAAGAGAGAGCATGCCCTTTTTTGAAGAAAGCTATCACGCAAGTATAATTTGGATCCTACTAACAATGTTCTCTTTTCTTTGCAGCAGCTACCAGTAAAATGTTACCTGAAAACAAGAGTACATTCTTGCCAAACAAGGCTTTTTTGAAAGAGTGCTTTCTTTGTGGGTGGAAATCTTACTGTTACACTAAATGAAAAAGTAAGAAGGGAAAAACACCTGATGGGAACACAGGATACAAAGAGATTGGCAAACAAAAAACAAAAACAAAACCCCCCCAAAACCAAAAAACCCACATCATTTTAACAGTAACCACAAAAAGTTAGATTCATACCGTATACAACAAAGGAGGTATACAACAAAGGAAGAAAGAAAAGTCCCTATTACAACTTATGAAGAGGAGGAAGATTTCTTTGGTTTTTTGTTACAGTTATCTGGTGTGAAACATTTTATGGTCTAGTTGATATTGGAACAAGATGAACTACGCCATATAATGCAACCAGAGTAACTCTGCCCACCAGTGCTCAACAAGTGTCTCATGACCTGACCTCTCAGCAGGCAGGTCTGTTCCAGTAATTTGCTTACGGAAGTATACTCTGAGATTTAATCTGATAAATAACAGCTAGACAGCTAGGAGACATCCACAACAATTATTCAGGGCTCTCTCTATATTTCTTTTTTTTAATTAAAAAAAAAATTTTTAATTTATTTATTTTTGGCTGCATTGGGTCTTTGTTACTGTGTGCAGGCTTCTCATTGCGGTGGCTTCTCTTGTTGCGGAGCACAGGCTGGAGGCGCATGGGCTTCAGTAACTGTGGCACATGGGCTCAATAGCTGTGGCTCACGGGCTCTAGAGTGCAGGCTTAGTAGTTGTGGCGTACGTGCTTAGCTGCTATGCAGCGCATGGGATCTTCCTGGACCAGGGCTCGAACCCGTGTCCCCTGAATTGGCAGGCAGATTCTTAACCACTGCGCCACCAGGGAAGTGCCTCTCTATATCTCTAAAGAAAGTGAAAGCAACTTATGTTACCTAAACCTCTACAACTTCTGGGGAAGGCAGAACAATGTCATTACCTCCATTTAACCACCACCAAGGAATAAAACATTAAGTAACTCCACAATCAGATGGATTGTAAACCAGCATGATCACAGTGATCAGCAAATTACAAAATATGTTTCCTTGCTCCAGACAAAATCTACTACACTATGATGCTCATTTTCATCCTTTTATTTTAACTCAATACTAAAAAATTAACTTGATAATTTTGCTCGCAAACACCTACTAGATAATATGGAAAGCAAGTGTGTGTCATCCTATTTCCCAGTCTGAAATTCAGCGTTACAGGGGATGTCTACTGGGGGGTAAATTATCACGTTATAAGTAAGATCAGAAAAGATTAATAAGTCTGACCTTTATCCTGTCACCCAAGAATAATTTTTAAAATAGGACAATCTCTCCCCTCTGTTGGACTGAATATACAAAAATGATAAAATGTGGGATTCCCCAAATGGCATTACTTCCTAAAGGCTCAGAAATGCATGCCAAATGGTAGGGAATGGAGACCCATGGAATTTCCATATTTCTTGAGTGAAAATCAACTTTAAAATGGAAGAGAAAGATGCCTGATGTCAAATAAACATAGGTCAATTTGAGTTTGCATAGCAAACACAGGGTTCTATTTACTTGAATAAAAGTTCAAAAAGATGATCACTCATGTCCTAATCTAAATTAATGCTTTTTGAAGAGTGTGGAGGAAGTTCCATCTGGAAATTCCTGCAAAATGAACCAGAGGTCTCCTGTGATAATCTTCTGTTACGGTTTATGGTTTATTTGTCAAAAATTAACATGCCTAGGGGGTTGTGTATTTTTTTTTGTTACAGCATAGAAACCAGATTCATCTGTCCTCTAGTCAGCCACTTAATTATTAGATTCTCTTCATTTTTATAAATCTGGCAGGATTGAAAGACTGATTTCAGTCACGTTTAAATGTGGGCTATAATGAGATCTGCATTTTCTTTCTACTTAAAGTAATTAAAGGCATTCCCTTTTTAAGAGAAATGTATTTTAAAGACTATGGTATGTTCTCGTTTTTAAAATCAGTTTTTATAAGGTTTCCCTTTTCACTTAGAATGGTACCACCACAGTGAATTAATTTTCATTAGGCAAACAAACACAGCCTTTGTGAGACCAGTTAATTGTCACATTTTCTTTATGGTGATTAAAATGAGCACTGAAAGTATCAAAGTTGGAATTGGGGAAAATTGGGGTATGGGTCTCAGGAAGCTCCTTAGAGATCTATCACTTCTTAATTACTCTTGTGTCCTCCCTATGGTGGAGGCCTGGTATACATAGGCATTTACCATATGGTGGGGAATGTGTGATTTTACAAGAGAATCTTAATTATCAGGAATTCTGAAAACGCTGCAAGCAGATCCTTTTCTCTGGATTTAGTTATATAAAATGCACTGAATGCTGACAAATGACAGTGAAGACGCTGCAGGTTTTGCTCGTTAGTAACATGTGTTAAATCTATTTTTTTAACCTACCTATGTGTCTTAATTAAATGCTACTTTAATTCATTTCAAGGTATGATTAGGTGTCTGAAGAAAATTTAACAAATATCTAGGACAGGGACTTCCCTGGTGGCACAGTGGTTAAGAATCCACCTGCCAGTGCAGGAGACACAGGTTCGATCCCTGGCCAGGAAGATCCCACATGCCACGGAGCAACTAAGCCCGTGTGCCACAACTACTGAGCCTGAGCTCTAGAGCCCGTGTTCCACAACAAGAGAAGCCACCACAATGAGAAGCCCACGCACCACAATGAGAAGCCCACGCACCGCAATGAAGAGTAGCCCCCACTCGCCACAACTAGAGAAAAGCCCGCACGCAGAAACAAAGACCCAACGCAGGCCAAAAATATATATATATATAAAATATATATATATATTTAAAAAATATATATATATATATATACACACATACACACACACACACATATATATATAAACAAATATCTAGGACATTCAGACCATAAAATGAATTCATTCTGAATATGCAGAAACCTAGCTAAAGGGGCAATTTTGTTTTCCGTGTGTTTTTCCTGGGTGGAAGAAGGCAGGGTATACACTTGTTGAGAGGGATGACGGAACCCAGGAAGGTGAAGATTTGAATGTGACAGGGTGAAGTACACTAATTCCACACACAGAACACAGAAGAGGTGGCTGTGTAGACTCCTCTGACTGGGAGAAATCACAGTAGCAGATCCAGAACTGAAAAGGTTTGATAATAGATCATATGCCCACTGTCCTCTGAGCAACAATACTTTCTCATGACTCACTGACCCAGATATGAGACATACAACTTTGATATCTGGTGTCCAGTTCTAACTAAGATAGGAAGAGAAAACATAAAACATCCTCATACTCCTCAAATGATCTCAGGGAGATCACTGAATTGCTGGCTTGGTGCCCTCAAGGAAAGGCATCTTAGAGTTTATACCTTGTGATCCCAAGTAAGGTCATTTTTATCAAGAAAAAAAAAAAGGTATTTCAACAACAAAAACAATTGCACCAAGACATATAGGTGAATCAAGTCCTTATAATATAAGCTCAGATAATTCAGTAAAAATCTGTTGATCATCAAAAGCATGTATGAGACACTGCACTGGGGATGGGAGAAAAGGTGGAAATGGTTTTCTCCTGCCCTCAGTGAGAGCCCACCATCTAGGAAGGACCAAGAGAGGTACATATAGCTCTAAAGGGTAGTGGAGGGAGTGGGGTGGGGGAATGGGATTCTCCACGTAACACTTCATTATTCTACTCACAAGAAGTCCTTACCTCCGTGCAAATGAAAAATGCGCAGAGGCACTAGGGGAGAAGTTTCTTGGACTATCTTGAGGGCTATTTCCTGTAGAGAGAAAGAAGAAAGAAACTTGACATCATGACTTTGTTTTTGTATCTTTATCTACATCCCAAACCTTCTTCTCTTTAGTAGTAAGTTTCTGTACACTTTTGTAAAATGTCCATCTCCTCAAAAAACGTTTTACTTTTACTTGGAGCAGAGACAGGGGGTCCGCTTGAGTTCCAGCACAGCTTTCCAAGTGTGTGATATATGAATAAACAAACCTACATCACCAACCAGCAGTTTTCCATATATTTAACAACCTAAATATTTCAGTCCTACAGAATAATGAATATACAAATGTCCTGGTTCCTACTCTTCCAGATGTTAACATTTCCAACAGCAGGATGGATGGAGACGTATATGCTTCAATTGGGAGGGTGAAGCTTTTTTTTTTTTTTTTGCAGTACGCGGGGCCTCTCACTGTTGTGGCCTCTCCCGTTGCAGAGCACAGGCTCCGGACGCGCAGGCTCAGCGGCCATGGCTCACGGGCCCAGCCGCTCCGCGGCACGTGGGATCCTCCTGGACCGGGGCACGAACCCGTGTCCCCTGCATCGGCAGGCGGCTTCTCAACCACTGAGCCACCAGGGAAGCACAAGGCTTTCTACTTTAAGGAGGCAGTCTCGATATTTTTATTTACAGAAACCGAAATAAAATTCTGAGTTCTCAAAAATGAATCCTCATATTTCAAAGTACATATTTTAAAGGGAGAAATGTCAGAAGAAGTCATAAAATACTGGGGAGAACCCAACAGTTCAGACCTATTCCTCAAATGATCCAGCTCTATCTCAACATGGCCTAGTGGCCCAGCAGGACTAACCCTTGTCAGTATTTTCTTCAATAGTCCCTCCGCTCCTAAGCAGCTGGGTGGCGACTGGCCAGGCAGCCTTTAAAAGCCACAGTCACACAGAGGCTGGCGGAGGGTGTCTTCCCCAAATGCTCTGGAGGCAGGTGGAGCACGGGTTGCTTACTGTAAGGTGGCAGCTCCTGCGGGACTTGCTACTTTCCCCATCAGAACATGTAACCTGCTACTGATCACTGAGAAAGCTTGGCAGGCAGCAGGTGAGGGGAGGTTCAGGGCACCCCAGACCACCCTGCTTCCCTCTGCATGTTTAATTAGGTTGGCAGAATTTCCTGAGGACCGGATGGGACTGTAGCTGGTGTAAATAAGGAGGTTAGGAAAGGCGGCAAACTAATCCTGTATGCTCTTGAAACACAGAAAATAAATCAAGAAGACATGTTTAATCCTTAACAACAAGCCTGTTGCCACATTACTGATTTCTTACCGGAAGTGACAATTGTAATTAGGGGTAAGGAATACAGGACGGCACCTTCAAGTCAGTACCTAGCTATAAAGGTAATTTATTACCTGTGTGCAAAAAGAATAGATTAATGCATTAAAGTGGATAATTTCGGTGTTACCTTGAGGACCTCTGGACTGGCTACACCTCTACTGAAATTTTCCAATTAAAGTTGCAGATTTTATAGTGATGGCATCAACAGATGCCGTTAAGTGTATGACAGACAGCACAATTAAAGCCATTTAACTGGGAAGTGCTGAAAAGCCCATTTCTTTATGGATAGAGAATCAAGAAGCATCTTCCCCCTGCAGCAATGAAATTTATCATGCCTTTGCATCTGTTGTTCCTTGGGCCCCTGGAGAAATGGATTCTGCATTTGTCATTCAGTAATCCAGGACTCTTTTTGTCCATTTATCTACACAGCTAAATTAAGTTCTTTGAACTTTTTCCAACAGCCTTCATTTCCCCTGCCGCCCCCAAATTAGTTTGTGCATCACTCTTCATATTCCTTAAAAGGTCTTGATTTCAAGATGGCTAGAAATCTTGTTTCTAAAGGGAAACAAATCAAATGCCAGAAATCTCCATGTCGATTTTGTTTTTATTTGGGAAAAAAAAGTTCGCTTTGCTCACACCCCACATAGAGCACACTACCAGTAAATTATAAGGAGAAACAAAACAATTGATTGAAGCCAAGGCATTCTGAGAACAATCCCTGCTACCCTATTCACTGAGAATAAATAATAAGGCCAGTGAAACTTGGCACCAAATTCTTAGCCCTGTGTTCTTTGTAAAGAGAACACTATATCGGGAGAATATATGAGATCAACCAGAACAACTAGAGAGAGCTAATTAAATGTTTCTAAGACTCTGAAGGAGGGAGAGACAAGGAATTACCTTAAAAACCTTTCACTTTTAGAGATTTTAAGGAGTGGTCCCCCAGGAAGCTATGTAACATCTTGTAATACATGGTGGACCATCACTTTGAGGATGAATGGGCAGAGATGGAGATACAGAGGTAGGTTAATTTAACTCTGCTCTTCAAACAAACAAACAAAAAACCCAGGGCTACCATTAACCATTTCTTATCTTCGGGTTTTGCCTTCCTATTCCATGCTGCCTTTCCAGGTACTTCCATTGACAATGGTCCTCAACTTCAAGCTATAGAGCCATTCCTATTACCTTACTAACCACAGATCTTTCTTCCTGTTTCATGTCCGACTGAAGAGCTAGTTGAAACGCAAATATATGCCCCCGCCATTATCACAAAGGCCCTTAAGTGCAATGGGATATTGGAGAAAATGAAGGTGGCATGAACTAGACTGATAATTCCTTAAGGACAAGAGACTATGGCTTAATTTGAGGTCAGTTCAGCATGCTGGAGATAAAGAGAAGGAATGGAAGGACTTCAGGAAGGGGACAGAATCAACCCAAACACAGCCGGGCAATGCAGTGGAGACAGGCTCTCTACAAGCAGGGAATTCAGACTGGTAAAGCCAATGAGTTGTGAACTACATGTATTGGTACTACCTAGTGGAAGGCTTTAAGAGATGTTTGGATGCAAGAGAGCTGCTAAGAGATTTTAAGCTGGCATGAGTATACCAAGTGGACAGAAGTGCTGCCAAGGAGAAGGAGCTAGATTAGGACATGGAAAGCCAATAGAAAGGATATTCTGGTGAGCAAACCAAGGGTAATTGGTGATGGATTAGAAATAAGTCATGAAAAAGATTACAGGCTAAAAGTGACTGAGGCTTCCAGTGTGAGTAGACTGTCCCATTAACAGGGAACTTTTAGAGAGAAGTGGGGTGGTATTAATAGTAGAAGAAAAGGGTAGATGAGTATTCTAGACATTTTTGTCATTTGTTACGGAAAATTCCTCTCTTTTCCTTAGGGAAAAATTAGAAGATTAGCAGATTAATTAGGCAGAAGTCAATCTCTCAGGTCTTTGTTCTTATTTGAAGTAAAAATTGATTTCTATGTTGTCTCTTAAGTCTTAGGGGTACTATTTTGTTATACAAAACAAAACTAATTTAGAACAGATTGAATTATAAAGCACACCTTATATAGTCTTAACTTAAGAGATGAGGACCAGACTGTGTGGACAGGCACAGCACTTCCCCAGGACAAGAAAGTAAGATGCATTGAAACCAGAGTCCTATAGTTGACCTTCACTGCTCACAAGCACTGCTCTCTGAATTCATCCACCCATCTGCAAAGCAGTACCTGAGAGACTCTCAAATGAAAACTGGTGCTAGTTAATTCTCTGCCCATATGTGCAGCACTTGCTTATAACACAAGTCCAGCTGTTCCCAGGGTTTTGCTGGCTCTTGGATGTTTGAGTGCCATGACACTTTATAGACTACTGTTTCTGACCTGGTAAAGGAAACCTGAGTAGTGGTCAGGCGTTGAATGGGTAATTAAGTCCAGGTTCCCCAGGGGCAACTAGCGTTGCTAATACACAGGCAGTACATCAAAACAGTACTTTACCTAACTGAGCTACACAGGGTGCCTCATTTTAGAGGCAGTTATTGTTAAGAAAGTGATTTCCAGATTAATTAAATTGTTTGATTGCTTTGTAATTCGCTTGGAGAAGTCCTGTGTCTTTACCACAGAGAAACAAGCTGCAAATCTTTTTAGAAGGCATATGCTATACCCACTATAGATTATTAATGTGCTTTTTTAATAGCTGTCTGTTCACAAAATGATAGTTTTCTGGTTGCCTTGATTTTCTATCAGGACTTGAGGGATCCAAGAATTAACGATAATTGCCATTTGAAACTCCTGGCAGATCAAAAGAGTAAGCCCTCACTTGAATCCTTGCTGTCATTACCTGGTGATCGGCTGAAATGAGTTGTGACTTTTTTTACACCATAACAACCAGCGCTGTGTTTCTTAATTGATCTGCAGGAGATTCTCAGCGACAATTGACACTGCTGAAAAACCTTAAGTCCAAACTTCACAGGACCAAACCTAGGACCCCCTCGCAAGATGTTATGGCAGCAGATAAAGGGGGCAATGGAACAGTTATGCAGGGACCTCAAGCTGAGGGGACTTTCAAAAATAACAGTTCAATTTCACGTGAGAACTGTAAGTCTATGCTACCAGATCCAGCGGACACCAGAGAAGAGTTAGAAATCCTCCTTTCACTTAGCTGTCTCAGAAACTGGCTCCTCTCCAGATATAACTGCAGAATATTAATTAAACCTGGGCAGCTGTTTAGACTCTAAGTGGACAGACAGAAACCTTGATTGGCCTTCGGTGGCATTCTCTCAGGGTAAAGCTGTGAAGTGTTCACAGCAGCCCAATAAATAGACTTCTATGCCTGGGTTTTCAAGTAAAGAGAGAATTATGTACAATAAATCAAGCCTTTCTTAAAATCTGGCCTCTCTGAACCTCTTTTGGTTTTCCCATTCCTGCCATATTGATCCTTCTCACCCAGTACCACTACTCACTGTCATCTGATTAATTCATTCAACAAATATTTATCAATATAGAAATGGTGTGATTTGATTTGCATTTTAGAAAGAGCCCTCTAGCTGTTCTGTGGCCAATGGGCTCTAAGCAGGCACAAATGGAGGAAGCAGGGAGAACAGTAAGGAGGCTACCAGCATAGACAAGGTATGAGATGATGGCGGTTTGGACAGGATGGCAGTAGATCTCAGGTATGTTCTGGTTGTGGAGCCAACAGGATTTACTGAAAAACTGGACTGAGTGGAAGTATGGGGGAAAGAACAAAATACTGCCATTTGCAACAACATGGATGGACCTGGAGGGTATTATGCTGAGTGAAGTAAGTCAGACAAATACTATACGATACTTTTTAGAATCCACATATAAGTGGTAATACAAATGAATCTATATACGAAACAAAACAGACTCACAGATATACAAGACAAACTTATGGTTACCAAAGGGGAGAGGTAGGGGAGGAGGGACAAATTTGGCGTATGCGATTAACAGATACAAACTACTATACGTAAAATAGATAAGTAACAAAGGATTTACTGTATAACACAGAGAATTATACCCAGTATCTTGTAATAACCTATAATGGAATATAATCTGTAAAAACAGACAAGCAAACAAACAAAAAAACCAAACCACTATGCCATATGCCTGAAACACAATCTTGTAAATCAACTATACTTAATTTAAAAAATGCAAAAAGCCCCTGAAAATCTGGGTGGGATTTATGCTCTTTTATTTACAGAGGCACCACCTCAAATAATTTTAAATATATTAAAATGTACTTATGCTCCATATTATATGCAATCACATGTAACAATGTTACACTTCTTAGATGTAGCATTTATATTACTCAATTAAACACTGAAAGTTCTATTATAGTTTTTTTTGTACTTGAGAGCAAATAACATTTTTCCAGCTCACATTATTCAGTACCTAACAGATTCAACAGCCCTGATCTGTTTGATATAGCCAAACTAGAAAACAGTGTTAGTTAAAGGTTTGCAGAGAAGGAAAATTCTATAGGCTAACTAGTGAAGTTTGAGGGATGATAATTTCAATCATTCTATATCATGTCACCATAGGTAAAACAGAATGAAGTGTAATGACAGGTATACTGTATTTCATTTCTCTCTTCTTCTCACTCACTTATAATCTAAATGTTGGTGAGGGATAAATTTTGGTTATACGTGTAGACACACAAGAAGCGTACTTTGAATTCTCAGTGCCTAAGCTAGTCCCTGTAACACAGTAAACTAGAAATGCATTTTTTTCTAATTCATCAATTATGTATTAAGTTCTTTTTATATACAGAGCTTTTAGTTACCTGCTAGAAGAGATTAAATAGACCCAAAGAGCTAAAACAAGACCCAAAGAGCTAAAAATCTACTGATAGAAGATCTGTACATCACCAACTCTAGACTCATCTTGTGAAACCAATTCTGGATCCTTATTCATGTGAAAAAGAAATTTTCTTAGATCAAAGCCCTTAAATGTGTCAAAATTACTCACTAAAAACAAACTCTCAATGATGATACCACAAGAGAATGTACTATGTCACAACAGACACTTAAAAAATGGATACACTCTACTTTCTAAGGAATGACTGATGAGCTTATAGGGTGGAAAACATGTAGCGAGTGAGAGAGATATCCAATAACAGGTCAATTTCTATGTCATAAGACTCTCACAGATGCCTATTGCCTCCATTTCATGAAGCCATTCCTCTGAAATTTGTGTAGTGTATTTGAAATGCTGTGTCATTGACACGAATCTCTTGGAGATGTGTTATAATGGGTTCTTGGGAATGTTTTAGCTTTTCATTGACCCCTCCTTATTATTCTGAATTGATGTCATATCTCAAGGTGATCCCAAGTAAAGACTGGTGAATGTCAAAAATGATGAAGAAAGTTGATTTTTAGTTGTATGTTTCCTCCCACCTACAGTAATTCATCTTCCCAGCAATAGAGAAGAGATTACTTTTAGCCTTTGTTTAAAGTTACTGAGAAGCGTCTGTAAGGTCAAGGTAGGGGAGGTAAGAACATAGCTACTGTAACAGATATTCCTAAGTTTCATGCAGTTTTATGAAATGTGATGCATTCTATTAATCTTAGATAATTAATTAGTCTCTGAATGTGGATAAAAGTGTGAGTTAAAGAATTTAATCTAAGGTGTGCATATTTTTTTTTCTATCTTACATGAAGGGATTTCAATTCTTTAACATAATTAGATACAAAGAATTTCCATTTTTACCTAGAAGAGGGGTGGACAATATCAGGAAATTGGTTCCTCTCAGACTGTTTGCTTCAGTTGCTGAGTAATTTCTAGTCAAAGAGGCAGTATTTAAATTGAATGCTGCACAGCCATATAACTTGCTAAAAGTAATCTGAATGTATTCTCTATTATAAATCTCCTCCTTTCAGCTCCCCTTAAAAATATAAATACTAAATTTAAGGTGGTCCTACTTAACAAAATGGTAAATGTTCCTTTGGCTTTTGATACAAAGGCATTCATTCCATCTGAAAGAAGCAAAATACGTGTTACGCATTTTTTTAACAGTTAATTCTGTTCGGTTTCTAACTCCAGAAATATCTTGAGAGTTAAAAGAATTGAAGACATTCAGTTCTATCGTTTCATAATAAAATAATATGTAATGTGCCAAGTATCTAATAAATCAGAATGCTGACTTTCAGTTCCCATAAACCATTCTATACAAGATCTTAGAAATTCCCTGGCCCCGAGACTCTCCTCTAATATTTTTCTCCCACTCTCCTCTTCCATACCCTTAGATCAATAAACAGTTCTCAATACGAGGTGCACAGGTGGATTACTTGGGAAGCTTTAAAAATGCTGATGCCAGGCCCTAGTCTACCCCTTTTAAATGAATTGACTCTAGTCAGCTGCCAGGGCTGAGAACTACAGCCTTAGAATTTCCTTGTACTCCATAAATCATGCCCAAGACTTCATTAGCCATTTAGAGTTCTCAACCAGGAAGTCTTGGATTTTTTACACTCCCCCCACTTTCCTTCTATAACTCAACTTCCCCGCCTTCTTGTCTCAGCTATACTAATTCAATGTCCCTTTTATACATGTACTTCACTCTGACCTCCAAGTAGTCTCAAAACAGGACTAAGACTGGAAATTTCTTCTCCATCAACCCAAGCAAATAGTATCCCACCATGTCAACACTCCAGAAATCCCACCTGCCTGCAGGTGTCCTCTTAGGTTAATCAAGTAAGTTAATTACACTTCTTCTACCCGAGTCCTATATTGCTATTCTCCTCTAAACTCAATTATTTCCACCATTTCTCCTTTCCTCTAAAACAGGAACATAAGCTGTGTATCATTCCTATGTTCTTGGGTTAAGATTTAAAGTCTCTGTATAAGGAAATCATAGGGAAGAAAACACTCATAAACCATAACCCTGTTTATACTTTTACTATCAACTTTAATCATTTGATTGTTCAAAGCTGAAACACCAGCTATCATTATAATCAGTATCTAACAGTATATGAACGAGATATTTGCCTTAAAACTGTACATCTCATTCTTTCATTTATTTAATAAGCAGAATGCCTAATATTTGGCCCAGGTAATATCAGAACATGTAAAATTATCAGAAACATTAAAATCAAGGCATGGGGGTCTCAATTCAACCACTGATTATCAGAAGCAAAACTAAAATCATTCTAATTATCCTAATCATCCCTCCTTGCAGAAAGCATGATTTGTCCTGAACTATGATAGGGATGTGTCCATTCAGGGCCTTATTCTATTTATGGTCTATACATGTATCCATATTTTTAGCATACAATCCTAAGTAACTGATGGGTGGGGAGAGGGGAGCTTGTTTCAACCACATGCAACCCTGAGATTCTGGATACACAAATATCAACCTTCAGAGAATCACTACCTTAAGGAGCCACAGATATTAATTATAACGTGTTGAACCCTTCAGGTACGTTGGGGTGTATTGAGGCAGGGAAACAAGTTGTAATTACTCTCTTAAAAAGCACAACAGGGTCCTCAAGGTCCGCTGAATGAAAAATCAGGTACATAATTTGGCATATTAAATCATTTAATAAATACTTATTTATCTTACTAAATATAAGACCTGATACAATAAAACCACTAGAAGGAAACAGAGAAAAAACTTCTTGGGCTTCCCTGGTGGTACAGTGGTTAAGAATCCACCTGCCAATGCAGAGGACACATGTTCAAGCCCTGGTTGGGGAAGATCCCACATGCCACGGAGCAACTAACCTCATGCGTCACAACAACTGAAGCCCACACGCCTAGAGCCCATGCTCCGTAACAAGAGAAGCCACTGCAATGAGAAGCCCAGGCACCGCAACGAAGAGAAGCTCACGCACCCCAACGAAGAGTAGCCTCCGCTTGCCACAACTAGAGAAAGCCCGCACTCAGCAATGAAGACCCAATGCAGCCAAAAATAAATAAATAAAATAAACAAATTTATATTTTTAAAAAAACCTCCTTGACATTGCTTTTGGAAACAATTTTTTGGATATGACAGCAAAAGGGCAAACAACAAAAGCAAAAATAAACAAACGGGACTACATCAAACCAAAAATCTTCTACGCAGCAAAAGAAACAATCGGGGCTTTCCTGGTGGCGCAGTGGTTAAGAATCAGCCTGCCAATGCAGGAGACATGGGTTCGATCCCTGGTCCAGGAAGATCCCACATGTCGTGGAGCAATTAAGCCCGTGCGCCACAACTACTCACCTGCACTCTAGAACCCGTGAGCCACAACTACTGAGCCATTTGCCGCAACTACTGAAGCCTGTGCCCCTAGAGCCTGTGTTCCGCAACAAGAGAAGCCACTGCAATGAGAAGCCCACGCACCACAAAGAAGAGTAGCCCCCTCTCACCACAACTAGAGAAAGTCCCCGCACAGCAACAAAGACCCAACACAGCCAAAAATAAATAATAAAACAAACAAAATTTTTTTAAAAAGAAACAATCAGTAAAATGAAAATGCAACCTACTGAACGAGAGAAAATATATGCAAACCATGTCTCTGACAAGGGACTGATATCCAAAAAAACAATACAATTCAATAGCAAAAAACCAATCTGATTAAAAATGGGCAAATAACTTGAATAGACATTTTCTCAAAGAAGATATACGGCCAACGGGTACATGAAAATGTGCTCACCATCACTAGGCATCAAGGAAATGCAAATCAAAACCACAATGAGATTTCATGTCACAATTGTCAGAATGGCTATTATCAAAAAAACAAGAGATAACAAACAGTGAAGATATGGAGAAAAGAGAACCCTGGTTCACTGTTGTTGGGAATGTAAACTGGTGCAGACACTAGAGTCTCCTCAAAAAATTAACAATGGAACTACCATATGGTCCAGCAATTCCACTGCTGTGCGTTTATCTGAAGAAAATGGCATCACTATCTCAAAAAGACATCTGCACTCCCATGTTCACTGCAACATTATTTACAACACTCAAGACATGGTAATCACCTAAGTGTCCCTTGATGGATGAAAGGTTATACACACACACACACACACACACACACACACACACACACACACACACTGGAATGGTATTTGTTCATTAAAAAAGGAGATCTTGCCTATTTTGACAACATGGATGGACCTTAATGGCATTATGCTAAGTGAAATAAGACAGAGAAAGACAAATATTGTATGTTCTCATTTATATGTGAGTCTAAAAAACTCAAACTCAGAGAGTAGAAATCTGGTTGCCAGTTACTTGGGGTGGGAGAAATAGGGAGATTGTTAAAGGGTACAAATTTCTAGTTATAAAAAGAAGTTCTGGGGATTTAACATATAGCATGGGGACTATAATTAACAGTATTGTATTATATATAAAAAGTTGTTAAGAGAGACAATGTTTAATGTTAACACCATACACACAAAAATCGTAATTATGTGAGGGGATGTAGAAGTTAACTAACCTTATTGTGGTAATGATTTCATAACACATACATGTATCAAATCAACACGTCATATGCCTTAAACTTACATATGTTATATGTCATTAATATCTCAGTAAAGCTCGGGGGAGAGTTGATATATGCTGGGTACCTTGCTAGACCTATTAAGTCAAAGGTAATTGATATGGGGGGGCTTCCTTCAAGTGATGTTGGCAGTGATGCTGGATGAAATAGAATACTGTCATTCTGGAGACTGTTTAAGCTAGAGCTCTGTATCCTGAGAACACTCAAAGGGTCAAAAATAAACAAGCACTTTGGATGTCAGGTCAGTGTGAATGTATGCAGACCAGTGCTTAGCAGTTGGACAGGAAAGCCCTGCCATATTTCCCTCCTTTTTGGCTACAATGTGGCAGATCCTTGGTAGCCTTTGGAGGAAGTTAGATGAATCACACCGTCTCTGACAATGCTCTCACCCACCAGGCAGGAAAGAAAGATCCATCAGAACATAATGGGATACCGCACTCATGGTGATATGTATACATAAAGTGAGGAAGCCACAAATTCAGAAGACAGAAGAATGGATGGCTGCAGAGAGGCAACCTTTCATCTGAACCCTGAAGGAAAAGTGGCAACTGAAAGGAAAGGAGCCTTTTGAAGCAGAGGAAACTGAACAAAGGGACAGAGTCTCAAAAGTGAACAGCACAATTTTACATGTCTTAATTTTATTATAAAAGCAATTATATACATTGTAAAAAAAAATTCAAATAGTTCAAGGAGGTATAAAATAAAGACTGAAAATCTCTCCTAGCCTCTGCCTCTCATTCACTGATTCATTCAAACACTTAATATGAACTCATTACGGGCCAGGCAAGCTATGGGCCACATGCTGCTGCCCCACCCCCAGTTCTACTCTTCAGATGTATGGATTTATCTAGAAATACATGTAGATATATAAGTATATATTAGGTATATTTAAAAATTCCCCAAATAATACCATGCCATATATATATATATATATTTATACATACACACACTTATATATACAGTTGACCCTTGAACATCACAGATTTGAAGTGTGCGGGTCCACATATATGCAGATTTTTTCAATAGTAAATCCTACAGTACCACATGTGTTCAGCAGTTGACTGAATGTGCAGATATGGACTGCAAATATAGAGGAATTGTGAATCAGAGGAACCTCAGGTACAGAGGGACAACTCTAAATTATACTGAGATTTTCAACTGCGCAGAGGGCGGGTACCTGTAACCCCTGTCAACTATTTATATCCTGTCAACTATTTATATATATATTCTGTAATTGCTGGGTTTTGTTAATAATCTAGCTACAACTTTCTATATCAGTTCATCTAAATAATGTTATCTTTAGAATCAAATAAAATTCCAATATGTCTTATACCATAATTTATTCAGTCTTCTATTAATGGATATTTAGACTGATTTCAGTGCTTTGATTATCCAATGAATATCTTCTGAATATTTAAGTGATTATAACCAAGAGCTAAATTCCTGGAAGCAGAACTACTGGCCCCAAAAGTGAGTTCAGAAATCTCTTGCATTCCTAAACACTAATGATGAAAAATCTGAAAGAGAAATTAAGGAAACACTCCTACTTACCACCACCACAAAAAGAATAAAATACCTAGGAACAAACCTACCTAAGTAGACAAAAGACCTGTATGTAGAAAACTATAAGACACTGATGAAGGAAGGAAGTTAAAGATGATACAAACAGATGGAGAGATACAGCAAATTCTTGGATTGGAAGAATCAACATTGTGAAAATGACTATACTACTCAAAGCAATCTACAGATTCAATGCAATCCCTATCAAACTACCAACAGCATTTTTACAGAACTAGAACAAAAAATTTCACAATTTGTATGGAAACACAAAAGACCCCAAATAACCAAAGCAATCTTGAGAAAGAAAAATGTAGCTGGAGGAATCAGGCTCCCGGACTTCAGGCTATACTACAAAGCTACAGTAATCAAGACAGTATGGTACTGGCACAAAAACAGAAATATAGATCAATGGAACAGGATAGAAAGCCCAGAGATAAGCCCACGCACATGTGGTCACCTTATTTTTGATAAAGGAGACAAGAATATACAATGGAGAAAAGACAGTCTCTTCAATAAGTGGTGCTGGGAAAACTGGACAGCTACATGTAAAAGAATGAAATTAGAACACTCCCTAACACCATACACAAAAATAAACTCCAAATGGATTAAAGACCTAAAAGTAAGGCCCGACACTATAAAACTCTTAGAGGAAAACATAGGCAGAACACTCTATGACATAAATCACAGCAAGATTCTTTTTGACCCACCTCCTAAGAAATGGAAATAAAAACAAAAATAAACAAATGGGACCTAATGAAACCTAAAAGTTTTTGCACAGCAAAGGTAACCATAAACAAGACAAAAAGGCAACCCTCAGAATGGGAGAAAATATTTGCAAATGAAGCAACTGACAAAGGATTAATCTCCAAAATTTACAAGCAGCTCAATATCAAAAAAACAAACAACCCAATCCAAAAATGGGCAGAAGAACTAAATAGACATTTCTCCAAAGAAGATAAACGGATAGCCAACAAACACATGAAAGAATGCTCAACATCACTAATCATTAGAGAAATGCAAATCGAAACTACAATGAGGTATCACCTCACACCAGTCAGAATGGCCATCATCAAAAAGTCTACAAACAATAAATGCTGGAGAGGGTGTGGAGAAAAGGGAATCCTCTTGCACTGCTGGTGGGAATGTAAATTGATACAGCCACTATGGAGAACAGTATGGAGGTTCCTTACAAAACTGAAAATAGAACTACCATATGACCCAGCAATCCCACTACTGGGCATATACCCTGAGAAAACCATAATTCAAAAAGAGTCATGTACCACAATGTTCATTGCAGCCCTATTTACAATAGCCAGGACATGGAAGCAACCTAAGTGTCCATCAATAGATGAATGGATAAAGATGATGTGGCACATATATACAATGGAATATTACTCAGCCATAAAAAGAAACGAAATTGAGTTATTTGTAGTGAGGTGGATGGACCTAGAGTCTGTCACACAGAGTGAAGTAAGTCAGAAAGAGAAAAACAAATACCGTATGCTAACACACATATATGGAATCTAAAAATAAATAAATAAATAAAAATGGTTATGAAGAACCTAGGGGCAGGACAGGAATAAAGACTCAGATGTAGAGAATGGACTTGAGGACATAGGGAGGGGGAAGGGTAAGCTGTGATGAAGTGAGAGAGTGGCATGGACTAATATATACTACCAAATGTAAAACAGACAGCTAGTAGGAAGCAGCCGCATAACACAGGGAGATCAGCTAGGTGCTTTGTGACCTCCTAGAGGGGTGGGATAGGGAGGGTGGGAGGGAGACACAAGAGGGAGGAGATATGGGGATATATGTATATGTATAGCTGATTCACTTTGTTATAAAGCAGAAAGTAACATACTATTGTAAAGCAATTATACTCCAATAAAGATGTTTAAGAAAAAAGAAAAAGGAGTTCACTTTTCACTTTGGTGCATATAACTAAATTGTTCTCCAAAGACACTGCCCTAATTTACACTGTCACTAGTGGCATACGGAATACCATCTCCCCTCAGTCTTGCCAACACAGAATTTTTTTCATATTTTGGTGGTATCACATTGTTTTTTTAAAATCATATTGTTTTGATATGCATTTCTTTAGGATGAGTGAAACTGAGCCTCTTTTAAAGTGTTAACTGAGGGCTTCCCTGGTGGTGCAGTGGTTGGGAGTCTGCTTGCCGATTCAGGGGACATGGGTTCGTGCCCCGGTCCGGGAAGATTCCACATGCCGCGGAGCGGCTGGGCCCGTGAGCCACGGCCGCTGAGCCTGCACGTCCGGAGCCTGTGCTCCGCAACGGGAGAGGCCACAACAGTGAGAGGCCCGTGTACAGCAGAAAAAAGAAAAAAAAAATGTTAACCGACCATTTGTTCTTCTTTGTACTAACCACCTGCTTCATACTTTACTCCTCTGAGTTATGTTAGTCTTTTATTGAAATTAATTTGTTTTTTGTTTTTTTGTACCATGAGGCAATTCTGTCAATACATTGAAGATGTTTCTCCCATTTGGGCTTATCTTTTAATGTTGCTTATGGTTACTCATCTGCAGAGAAAATTTTATGTAATCAAATTTATCAACCATTTTCCTTTATGGCTTATAAGGTTTTTTACCTTGTACCTTGCCAAATTATTTTCTAAATGCAACCATATTTTCTTCTAGTAGTTTTATGGGTGTTTTTGATTAAAATTTTTTTCTGTACCTACATGGGATTTATATGACTTAAGGAGTAAGACATAGCGTCCAGTTGACTTCTTTTCCAAATGGCTAATCAACTGATTCAAGACGATTTATTGGCTTTAATAATCTACATTTTCCCCAATGATTTAAGTAAGGCATATTTAAGGAATGCCAAGTAACATGATGCCATAGAGGGGGAGCTGTAGGAAGTTAGGACAGAGCAGTAAATGATGGGGAGCATAGAGAATGGATGAGCATCAAACTAGAGAAATCTGAAGACCAGTTGGCAATATCCTTTAGGGCAGTATTCCAGGTGAGTTTTGACCTGGATGGGACTGTGGAATCCCTATTTGTATCAAGTATTCCAGGTGATTCTTAGGCACACTAGAGTTTCAGGATGGCTTTAGAAACAGTCATTCTTAACGTTGGCTTCACAAACAAACAGCCTTGGGAACTTTAAAAAATCCAATGACCAAGTCACACTTCAGTCCAATTAAATCAGACTGGGGACTGGGGTGAGGGAAGTATCAGTCATTTTTAAAGCTTCCCAGGTGATTCCAATGTGCATTCAAGTTGGAGAAACACTGCTTTAGATTCTGCTAAAGAAAGTGAAGTTTATAGATTAAGTTGTTCTCTAACCTAACTATGTATCAAAATCCCCCGGTGAGCGTTTAAAAAGATATATACTGAGGCCAGACCAGACAGATGAAGTTTCTGTTTTAATTGGTCTGGGACCTGGGTATTTTTTTTTAAGCTCCACAGGCGGCTGTAACGTGCAGCAAGGGTTTAGGACCTACAGTACAATCATTCTCAAACTGCAGAGTGCATCAGAATCACGATGAGGATTTGCTGGGCACCACCTCCATAGTTAGTTAGTCACTGAATTAGTGAGTATGGGTTGGAGCCTGATAGTTTGTATTTTTAACTAGTCTCCTGGTGCTGCTCGCCGGTGGATCACACTTTGGGAACCACTACACTCATGCATGTCATGGCAAACCATGGGATGTTTTTCTTTCGTTAAAAGACATAATTGGGCTTCCCTGGTGGCGCAGTGGTTGAGAGTCCGCCTGCCGATGCAGGAGACGCGGGTTCGTGCCCCGGTCCGGGAGGATCCCACATGCCGCGGAGCAACTAAGCCCGTGAGCCATGGCCACTGGGCCTGCGCCTCCGGAGCCTGTGCTCCGCAACGGGAGAGGCCCCAGCAGTGAGAGGCCCGCGTACCGCAACTGGCTGGGGAAAGGAGCCAGGTGTAAAACACATTTCAGGGGAGACTTAGCAGGGAGGGTTTAACAAAAGGTGATGCTGAAGTTGCCAGCTTGGGTGCCCATGTGGATGATGTTGCCAATAACTGAGAATAAACAGCACTGGTGACAAGATACTTGGTATTGAATAACAGTTGGCTTGAAGGGGCTGGTGGGACACATTCAGATGGAGAAAGTGCCAGGAAGTACAAATGGGCATCTGCATTCAGGAGAAAGGCACAAGATAAAACTGCAGGAAAAATCAGCACATGCATCAATCAGAGGACCTTGGTCAAGAAGTGACTGTCACAAGTAAAAGGGTGACAAAGGATTTAACCCAAGGGATTCCCAAGCGTTAAAATGGTTGAGAAAACAAAAAGGAATCATAGGAAGCAAGGGAAGAGATACAGTCAAGATGTAGAAGACGGTTCCTGACATCAAATCCTGCAAGGGTGCTCACAATGAGTAATATTATTTTACAAAGAAGTCACTGCGTTCGACCACTGGAAGACCATGGTTTTCGTGGAGCAGTAGGTCAGGAGTGGCGTGCCTGGGTACATCATCGGTGAATCCTGGCCAATGTTGGACCTGAATGAGTTTCCCAAGGGAACTAGAGTAGGAATATTTCGCTTTGTTTTACTGAGACATTAAATGAAGATAACAACATCTACTTTTGGTTATTAATTTAATCAAGTTATAAGTTTTAAAAGACATTTCAAATGTTATAATAGCTCATAATCTCATAGAATGATTTAAAACCTAATATTAAAAATGTGCTACCAGGTGGAAAATCAAGGAGGTAATACCTAAGTGAGGGGTTGGCTTTCACATTTTCTGATAGGAAGCTACAGCAAACCAAAATGTCTCCTCTATAGTCTAGAATATCTAATTGTCGAACCTTAGTACAGAACAATTTTACTCAGGATATTTTTAATTAACAACATCTCTTTTACTAGAAAATATAGCAAAAAGTTCTGCTAAATAGTTTTGTAATGTTTTCCAACAGCAATTAACTCAGATCAAAAAAAAAAAGAAGGGTTTCCCTGGTGGCGCAGTGGTTGAGAGTCCGCCTCCTGATGCGGGGGACACGGGTTCGTGCCCCGGTCCGGGAAGATCCCACGTGCCGCAGAGCGGCTAGGTCCGTGAGCCATGGCTGCTGAGCCTGCGTGTCTGGAGCCTGTGCTCCGCAACGGGAGAGGCCACAGCAGTGAGAGGCCCGCGTACCACCAAAAAAAAAAGAAAAAAGGCGTTTTTATTCAGCAATGTATGTCATACAAAAACAATCTTCACCCAGATCCTACACTACCCTTCAGCAGACACATGCTTTTCTAAGTGATGTTAGGGTAGAATATAGTAGCATATGCCCATCACCCCCATGGGGCTGACGAAGGATAAATTAGACTGAGGGGATAACTTTAGTAGTACTACTAATATTGGAAAATGCTAAACATAAAACTGTTTAACTGCTTCAAACTGGAGGCAGATGGTGAGGGTGGAAGCAATATACACATAGGATCTTGCTGGTGAAACGTTTAAAATCCATAGAAAAGGAAATGCTCTCTTTTAAAATAACCTTAAAAAGCCTGAGTCTAAAGCTAACACACACTCACGGTTGAGGACTTGAAAATACCTAAAATTATAGAAATGAAATTGGTAATTCTACTAATGTAATGTGGGTTTTTTCTTTGATCTGTTTTTATAGTGTGTACACGTATACACAAACATACTTTTACATAGGATCATAAACCATATTCAGTTTTTGTATCCTGGTCTTTATAATTAGGTTGTGATTAAAATTTTCCTATTCATTAAATACTTTTTAGAATGTGATGATTTTTTCATGGCTACACATTATTTATTATACAGATGGCCTATCATTTAAGTATCACTTTTCTTACTATTTTATGTTTAGGCTGTTTCTATTTTTGTGCTATATAATGCTGCAATTAACATCCTGAAATATGTATTTCTGAATACTTTTCTGATTATTTCCTTAAATTATATTTCATGAAGAGCAAATAACAGTTCAAGTGATATGAACTATTTTTAGCGTTCTTGACATAAAATATCACTCTGCTTTCTAAAAAGACTGTAAATTTATATCAATGTACTGAGAATACCCATCTCACTGTACATTACCAGAAAATGATTATTACCATGTATGCTTTTAATATTTGCAAATCAGGTGAAAACTGGTATTTCATTATTTTGATTTGCATTTATTTGATTAGTGAGAGATTGAACTTTTCATTTGTTTACTTGTCATTTCCATTTTTTCCTTTGTGAGCTGTCTGTTCATGTACTTTGCTATTTATTTAGTGGGATATTAGAATTTTTTCTTACATTATTTAAAAGAGCTCTTTATGACTTAATGATACTAAACTTCTGCCCATTATATTTGTTGCAGATACTTTTGGTTATTTGTTAGTGTTTTCATTTTGTTTATGGTATTTAACTTACAGAATTTCAAACTCTTAATATACTCATATTATCAATCTTTTTTCCTTAGTGAATTCTTCTACTTTTTTATGCTCAGAAATTATTTCCCCATCCTAAGCATATAAATATTCAACTGCATATTAATTTTACTTTTTAGGGCTTAATTTTTTGCAGGTAACTTAAAATACATACAAAAACCATTTTAGTATATAGTATGGAGGAAGCTCACCTCACATATTTTCATACAGAGAGCCAATTTTTTCAATATCATTTGCTGATTAAACTTTTTCTTTCTCAGTGGTGTGTGATGTCTCCCTCATCATATTGTCTTCAAACTCTGCCAATTTTTGTTTCATGTGTAAATGGCTGCTTGCCTTTGTATCATTTTAGGATATGTGTTAATCTCAGGTAGTCAGGTCTGACTCACTGAAGTCACTTGGCCGACTGTATGGACCCAGTCTTCCAAATGTGCTGTAGAGTCATTATGCCACGTTACCACAGTGAGCACTTGTCATCTTTATGGTCACCCAGTATCTTCTGAACAGCCTCCCTACAGGAGAGAAACTTCCCATATCGTGAGACCTGCCTCCCCAAGCTTGGTACTCCCACCCACTTCTCCAGCTTTCCTTGTATCTAGAGCAGGGGTCCCCAGACCTCGGTCTGCGGCCTGTTAGGAATCAGGTCGTACAGCAGGAGGTGAGCTTCATCTGCCTCTCTCCATTGCTCCATGGCTCGTATTACTGCGTGAACCACACATGCCCCGCCCCCGCCCCGGGTCTGTGCAAGAACTGTCTTCCACAAAACCGGTCCCTGGTGCCACAAAGGTTGGGGACCGCTAATCTAGAGCACAGGTGAGGCTTTGCCAATGAAGTCTAACTCAACTTTAGCTTGAAAGAAGGCAGTATGAGGAAGGAGGTGCCAGAGGAATCAATTTTGGTGGCAAAGGTGGTGGTGGAGGCATCCCTCTTGCGTGGCAACAGTGTCAGAGTTTCTGGAATCCAGACATCAGGGGGAGCAGCAGCCATGACTTGCACTGGCCCAATGCCAAACTGTGGTTGGGCACTGTGGCCTTCAGTGCTCACTCTCTGGCCCTTCTGACAATTCTGTGAGTTACGTAATACACCTTAATACATTCCTCTGCTTAAACTAGACGGAGTGAGTGTGGTGCTTGTAATGAAGGAAACAGAGTTACACACCACACACACACACACACACACACACACACACACACACACACATGCAAGGATTCTGATGGGAACTACCTAAGTACTGTAATATAATTTGGGGAAATTATAATATTTAGGCTTTTTTAACCTTTTTTCCAATGAATATGGCGTGTCTTTTCAGCATGCAAAAACAGTTTCGATTTCAAATAAAGTTTTGTTGTTTCTTTATAGCAATCTCTTTCAAGTCTCTTTCTAGTTACTTCAGAGGCATGATATGTTATGACCTTTTTTGCAAGGGAAAGGGAGTGTGGGAAAAGAGTAGAATGCTATCATGAATTGATGTCTTTCTTTCATTATCATCTATAACTGGTTAAAATTGATAACATACAATAAGATTAATTTCTATATATTCATCTTATATACAATCTACTTAATGAATGCTTTTGTTAATTTTAATGCACACTTTATTCTGTTGGATATTCTGGGTTATTTATATCATCTAAATTAAAAAAATTTTTATCACCTTTGAGTTACAGATTGTGTTTCAGTTTTAAGTGTTGCTTGACTGCAAAGAACCTCTAGAATAAAGTTAAATATTAATGGGGAGAGATTTTCATAGAATTCCTCTGGTATCTTACTTTAGTAAAGTAAGATATTGACCATTAGTCTAAACTAGATATGTCTCTTACTACATTATGGAATTCTTTATTTATTCTCAGTCTCTAAAGAGTTTTTAGCAGAAATGGATGTTTAATTTTATAGTGTTCTTTCAACATCTGTTCCAATGAATATTTGACCCATTGCTATTATGTATTAGTAGTGTTCATACTATTATACCAATCAGCATTCTTGGGATAAACCTCAGGAGTTTATTGTAAATAATTCTCACAGTATTCTATTAAATTTTAACATTTATATTTCAAAAGTGAAGTGGGTTGGTGGTTTTCTTATTTTGTGCTATATGAGTATTTTATTTTCTTCTGTGAGGTACAAGGAAATCACTGTTTTTCATGATAGTATGTTATTACCTTTAAGTCTTTAAAACACACACCTGAATGCATATTTTACTAATTAATAAATTCAAAAGGAATGCAGTATAACTCTTGTTTGCTGCCCCACTCCCCAAAATCATTCAAGGAACTTAGTGTATGTGTATTTCTGCCACACCTCCATCTCTCACCTTAGCTGATATGAGTTCCAGATCTACACTGCTAATGGTGAGTCATTATTTATACTACATTTTAAAAAAACCTTTTCAAGCTCTCATTTTTCTATTAATGCTCACCACTGTACTTTTATATTTCATTTTTCCGATTCTTTAATTCTTCATTTTAATTTAACTCTCAGTCATCTTCTATTTATCTTTAAGTGAGTTTCTCAGGAGAGATATGGAAAGTACATTTTATGTGACCTTGAACATATGAACATACACATATATATGTATAATATCTTAGCAAATAGAGTTCTTTGACTACAACATCATTACACAGCAATTTGTGGAAGGAAAGTCTGAGGCCAGTATGAATTTTATTCCTTTGTAAGCAGTGAGGGTTTTTTGGTTTTTTTTTTTTCCTGTTCAGATATTGTTCCTTCATTACTCAAAAATTTAAAAGTCATGGGACTACATTTAGGGCAGAGTTTTATTCCTCTGTTTCTTTCTTTTCTTTCTTCCTTTCTTTCTCTCTCTCTTTCTCCCTCCCTCCCTTCCTTCCTTTTTTTTCTCTTTCTTCCTTCCTTCTTTCCTTTTCTTTCTTTTTTGTTACTCAATTTTTCTTCCAACTTGGGAAAGTCTTCATTAATAGTATCTTTCATTATTGTTTTTGTTCCATTTATCTGGTCCTGCACGAAAAGGATATACTGCTATAAATTAATTAATGAATTCCCAATTTATCTGGTATGGATGTTTAATACCAGAAAGTATAGTTTCTTTAATCTAACACAGAAAGATGAGGCTGTTGCGGGGAGGTGGGCAGCTGATGTCTCTGGTCAGCTCAAAAAGCAACTTTCCTATTTCCGGAAGTGACTGCCAGATATTTCGGTATAGGAACTAAGTCTCCTCTGTTGGGGTAAGTAGTGTAGGAGGGTGAAATCCACCTTTGTCTTCTGCCTATTGAGTTGTCCTACTGGTTCTGAGATCTAGCCATGAGTTGACTGTTTTGGAATCATGAGATTTAGTGTTGTACACAGGGGTAGTTCTTCCTAAAGATGTAACCAATCATTGGTGTATTCTTCATCTCCAGTATTACTGCAGTTTTACAAATTGGGGATGGTGGGATATTACAAATATTTCAATGAAAAGCATGATTAACTACCAAACACTCAAGGGTTGATCCGTAAGTTAACTATTCACTCTGAGGTATGTTAATGTCAGTGACTAAAATTAGGTTTTGTAACTTCTCTCTTGCTAGTTCAGATAACAACTTCTATCTTGGCATCTCAGGAAACAAAATGGTAAGTAGGAGAAGGTTAGATAGAACATATTCATGACAGAAATGGTTAAGGCCTCACATCACCAGAAGAAATAAATATCCATCATTTATGTCAACAATAAGAACAGGAGGGATGAAATAGAACAGCTTCACAGAACGACTGACAAAGCAGACTGCTACTGGTTATGTGAAATTTGTTGCAGGGGAAGTATCTACATCTCTTGTGTTAAAAGTCTGCCTGGGTCTCTGGAGGAGGGAGAAGAACTGGCATTTGGCCTTTCTCTTTTAAAAATCAAAACTGTCAAATGAAATGACTAGTGATAAGCTGAAAACCCACATTTCATGAATTCCACTGAAATAATGGCACAAAAGAAATAAATGTGAATTAAGTCAACCTTTCTTTTTTTCTTTCAATTTCAAGGATGCTAGAATGTGTCCATTCCCCAGCCAAATTACTGATCCCACAAGGAAGCAGGCTTTTTTTTTTTTTTTTAACCAATTAAGGAACTTGCTTCATTTCCTGCATTTGGCCTATTTAAAATGATTTGCATCTCTTAACACTGAAGTGGGGCATATTCTTTGCCTGAGGATCTCACACACACAGACACACACACACTCTCTCCCTCTCTCTCTCTCTCTCTCTCACTCCCTCTTTCAAAACTGTCAAAACTAAATTCATTCCTTTAATGACTGGTTGGTCACTCCGGTAACTATTGTAGAGTTCTGGAACATTTCCACATGTGCAAAAGGAGGCTTTCAGCAGTAAAAGTTCCAGTTTATAGATATACCTACCACTAACTGAGATGTAACGTTACACCAAATAATCAAAGGGGATAGCCTTCAAAGTGTGCCTAGGTGGCCCAGGCAACAGGACAACCAATTTTCCCATCAGAAGTCCAAATGGAACATCCATCCTCATATGATGATAAAATGAAAAAAGTGACCATATCTAGAACATGCTTGTGGGTCATTCAGGCATGTCCCCCTCCCTCTATTTAGGTCTGTAGAGTCCAACCTGCTGTCCCACCCAACTCTTTTCCTTAATATTTTAGATGCTGACAGACCATTTTCCTTCAGACCCTAAAGCATGATCCCAATGAAGAACACAAGGCCAATCTGAATTAATACTGAAAACACAGGGTGAAAACAACTCCTTTAAAACAAACCAAAAAAAAAAAAAAAAAAAAAAAAAACCTGGGCATATAGAGTTATAGCCTTAGAAAAAATACTTCAAACGATTATTAGAAAAAATTCATGTAATTCAATCTCCTCCTTTAACAGAAAAGGAAATTAAGGTCAAATAAAGAGACTTGACTGACAGCAGACCACCATAAAACTTTAAGAATATTAACCTGAAATATCACTTCTTTTTATCTAAGGAAAAAAGATGAACATAGTACATGTAATCAAATGCTGGGTTTTAGTTCACACCTGATACCTTAAGTGACGGACCACTTTGGAATGTTTATGCTTTAGGGGAAATCCTTTGGTGCCCCTATATCAGAGATTCTCCACCAATGAGGGGGAATGTCAGCATGAGATTCAGCAGCAGTATAATTAATGGATGCACAGTTTTCATAAAAATGGGTAGGGATTTCCTTTCTCAGCCCACTTGTTTACTAGGTAAGTGCCATTTCCTGCTGACCATCCTTGATCTAATTTAGTCACATTGAGGGTTGTTAATACACTATTATCCTGCTCATCTCCTGACTACCAGTTACTCTTTTCATGTATCAGAGCAATAGTTCATTCCTAAAATAATCTGGGATTTTTCTCTATCCGTAAAACACACCATGAATGATAACTGTAACAACAAAATGCCTGTAAACCTATGTGTTTCTTTTTGGAAAAAGTGAGCTCCCCCCTCCACTTCGAGGGGTGGGGGGCAAGTTCTTTGACAGAGTAGAAGAGAAGAAACAGAAATGAAGAAAAACATTGATCTAGACACTGTGTCTCCCCCAGGAGAAAAGAGTGAATCAAAGGTCACTCTGGAAGGCAGCTATGCTCACCACGACTTGGGATTAACATGTATACACTACTATATATAAAACAGATAATCAACAAGGACCTACTGTATAGCACAGGGAACTCTATACTCTGTAATAACCTATATAGGAAAAGAATCTGAAAAAGAATAGATAGTATATGTATAACTAAATCACGTTGCTGTACACCTGAAACTAACACAACATTGTAAATCAAATAAACTTCAATACAAAAAAAAAAAAATAAGACGTGAGGTTAAATAAATTAAATAAATAAATAAATAAGTAAGTAATACTGAAACGGGGGGTGGGGTGGGGGGAAGCTCACTCTGAGGAGGATGTCCCAGGTCTTCCCTGATGCCTCCAGAAGGCATTTTGGGGGCCAGATTCCAGAGACTCTTCTGGGAGGGGTGCAAGAGGCAGTGACTGTGAAGCCATGTTCCAGACCTGGCGCTGACATCAACAAGCCATGCGACCCTCAACGCTTGGCTTCACTGGGTCTCAGCGTCCTTAAAACAGTTTTCAAACCTGAATGTGTATGTGTGTGCGCGTGTACATACTAAATCTTTTTTTTTTTTTTTTTTTTTTTTTTTTTGCGGTACGCGGGGCTCTCACTGCTGTGGCCTCTCCCGTTGTGGATGGAGCACAGGCTCCGGAAGCACAGGCTCAGCGGCCATGGCTCACGGGCCCAGCCGCTCCGCGGCATGTGGGATCTTCCCGGACCGGGACACGAACCTGTGACCCCTGCATCGGCAGGCGGACTCGCAACCACTGCGCCACCAGGGAAGCCCCCATACTAAATCTTTAACTCAAGCAAAAGACTACTTTCTATCCGCAAATGTGACAAAGTTTGAACTTCTCTGGCTGAAGCAAAGGTGGAGTGGGGGACTGCAAACCCCACTTCCACATCACCCTTCCCACTCCTAACCCTGAGGCAGCTCCTCTATAACTGCTGTGGTTCTGACCCACTGGAGTTGGTTTTTTTAAATAAAAATGCTGTTCATTTCCCAAGTCAGCTCTAAACCAGAGGAAGTACACAGCAGAGGGACCTCCAAAGGCTGGTGTGCCAAAATGAAAATATCACAGACTACAAATGTACCCCAGCAGAGACTGCTACAAGGAGGCCACATTCCATTGCCAGCATCCCACTTGCAGACTGTGACAAGCCTGTGCCCTACTTTGATTTGTATTTACACACTGTATTATCTTAGCATTTTAACTACATTATGAATTCAAATTGGTCATAATAATACTTTGATAGTTTCTTCAAACCTCACACTGTGTGGCACTTTATAATATTGCAAATACTATCACATTCAGGCAATCATATGAGACTACAAGAGGAAAGTTCTATTATTTCCGTTTTATAGGTAAGGAAGTTGAGATCTAAAGAGTGATTTGCCCAAATTAAAACTGCTGATACATGGAGAGCTGAGGTCCAGTGTTTATTACATATACCATTTAGTACTTTTATCAGTTGTTTGAGATCTCAAAATTAAAAGGATTCGGGGAGCATGATTACTGAGTTACATAGTAGCCGGAGGTTTCTACACTCGAATCTAGTCCTCAATGCCTGGGAAAGCAGGAACACAGTGTGAAATGGTAACAACTCCACAGCTTTGTGTAATAGTTCCTTCTCCATTTACCTCACTAACTTCACCAGGTCACCATGATGTTAGGGGGTGCAAAGTTCCTGGAAGTTAATAGAGCTAGCTATTGTTTCACCTAGAGAGAACACGTTTGAGATGTACTTGGAAACGCGTAAAGTTATTCTGGTGCCTATATAACACATTCTTGATCCTTATTAAATGTCATCTGCAGCAAGCATTAAAAAGCATTTCCTGTGGACCCAATCGTTGACTCTTAAGGACTCAAAAATCTCAGTCAGACAACAATGGATGGCCCAACGACACAAATACAAGACAATAGAAGGCCAGCACTTTAAAGAATACCTTCCCAGATTAGGCTGAGAAACTAATCAAAGTTGATCACAAAGATTTATGTACAATGCTATTCACCACAATATTACTTATAAGAACAAAAAACTGGAGAGAGCCAAAATACTCATTAGGGGGAGGTAACTATGGCACATTCATGAAATGGAATATATCTACTCATTAAAACCAAGTATTTGAAACAACAACAAAAAGGTATTTAATGGTATGTAAAAATCTCAAAATAATACCAGAAGAAAATGATCTAGATACAAACTTATATTTGATCCCATATTTACATATATATATACAAAGCTATGTGTGCATATGTAATTTTATGTTTGTATGTACAAATTTACAGATACATAGATGTTATAAACATTATAATAGAGGTAGATGTGTAAAATCTACATATTTAGACAAATACCCAATTGTTAAGTAGTTCACTCTGAGTGGTGAATAAGAATATAAATGATGTTTATATTCTTCTTTATACTTTCCTGTATTTTCCAAACTTTCTATAACAAACATGTACAGCTTTTATGAACAGGAAAAAAAAGGTTTTTAAAGACATTTTTAAAAAACCTAAAATTTCATTTTCTAAACAAAAATGATCCCTTCTTCCTAAAACTATATGACTTTTCTTGTATGTATGCTCTCCTAAATTTTCTCCACCTCTCTCTTCCCTAGTCTACAGAAACCAAATCTGCTAACAACTCTAATGTAGGAGTGTGGATGGTTTCCTCTTCCCACAGCTGAACCCTCTAAATTGGGGATAGTTAACAGATTGTATGTACACCTTAACATCCCATGACAAGCTCTGCAATTACTCACTGTTACTTCTAACATCAAAGCTTAGAACTTGAAAAGCCTGCAATTTGCATGGCTTTGTGGAGAATTACTCACACATTACCACAGTAAATACAACAATCTGCATTAAAGCATCATTAAAGCTGAAATTGTAATTATGTTAGGGTGAGTAAGTTCAAAGACAGAGATGGCATTGCTAGACGGGATATTTAAGAAAATGCTCTTTAGTGCAGGTACCTGAATTTAAAACACAGACTTTTTTTTTTTTTTTTTTTTTTTGTGGTACGCGGGCCTCTCACTGTTGTGGCCTCTCCCGTTGCGGAGCACAGGCTCCGGATGCGCAGGCTCAGCGGCCACGGCTCACGGGTCCAGCTGCTCCGCGGCACGTGGGATCTTCCCGGACCAGGGCACGAACCCGTGTCCCTTGCATCGGCAGGCGGATTCTCAACCACTGCGCCACCAAGGAAGCCCTAAAACACAGACTTTTAATCCTCCCCTTACAGGTTGCCCAAGAGGGAGCATCTAGCCTTCTACCAAGGGCACGGGGCTCTTAATGAAGACAGCTGGCTGATCCCCGGGCTAACAGGACCCTTACCTCAAGTTCGTTTTTCTCTATGGAACAGTTAGTTTTCTTGTGATACAAATCCACACACTCTCACCAGCCTAATGGGCTGAAGAAGACAGTCTGTATTTACATATAGCTGAGAATTTTTCACTCTAGTTCAGAGATAACTTGGGAGTAAGCTAGTGAAGTGGGTGCCAGAGCATCACAGTGCCAGAAAAACCAAAGTCACTGTGACAGTCACCAAAGAAGACTGTCCAGTCTGAGACCATCAGGTAGTGAAAACCCCAAGGGTGAGGAGAGAAGTGATTCAGCAAGGATTTTAAATGTACCTTTTTACTTTCTAGGTCATCATTTACTTATCATATATTTTAGAATAAAATCAACCCTAAACGTAAGGCAATCCCTTATTTTTCAACTAGCATATAAAAGAGGTTTTTTGGGTGGCCAATTTGAATATATAAACTTCCCAGAGATTTAGAAGACATAATAATACGTGTCATTTATATATTTTAAATCAATGAAATACATAATTATCATACGTAAGAGATTTAAATCTGAAAATGTCTAATCTCAAAGACAAAGTTGATAAACAAATTATTTTAATATTCATTTGTAATATTTTATAGAATTTGAAATTAAAAAGATTCTATATCTCATTAACTTTAGGGAAAACTGGCTATTTGAGACCTGAATTTCTTAAGTATTCTTAACCATTTAAAATTTATAAGAATCTCTTTTCTCATAGAAAAAATAACTTCAAGAATTCCCAATGTCTTTTCTCTATCAGAAAGAGAACATTTCAGATTTCCTTAATTTCAGTGAAACGCTGCCTTGTTTGATTGCTCTGTGGACTCGGGAGTGAGTAAAGCACCTTAGCAACCAAACTAATAAAAAGTATAAAAGGCAACAGCTCCCTCTCAGCTTTTAGCAAGGGTTGAAACAGATTATATTATGGACAAGGCAAATGAAAGATTTGCTAAAATGACTTTCAAAAAAAGTTATTAAGATAATGCACTATAATGTGTGGGGCTTTGTAAGTACTCAGACAGATATTTCAGAGGACTTTCTCTTTGCGGGGAAAACAAACCTTGCCTTCGATCAGGAGTTGGTGCATTTTTGGTCAACAGAATAAAAATGATCTCTGTGCATTTCTTTATAAACAGTTATTTACTCTTTCAACAAATATTTGTTATGTGCCCCATAGAGATTATTGACTTGACGCTAAAATTCACCAGTCCCTCTCTAGGAGCCCTGTCTTCTTTTGGCATCTGTGACACTACCTTCTCCTCTTTCCCTCCTGCCTCTCAGCTTGCTGCTTCTCAGTTTCTTGTCGGCTACTTGTCTTCTCAGAATGTCTAAAGGTTGGCCTTGTAGACTTAGTTCAAAATTCTGTCTTCAGAACCTCCAAAACTCTTTCCCTCAATGATTTTATCCCCTCCCCAAGTTTTAAATGCTACCTATAAATGCATGGTCCAGACTGTTATCACCAGCACAGACTCTTGAGTTTCAGGCCCATGGAACAACTGTTTATTTACATCACTTACAAGTCTCTTGGGCATCTTAAATCCAATCAGCAGCAAAGTGAACTCTTAAGCGTTACCTCAGATCTGTTCTTGTCTCCTGTATCTTGGGAAGCACCCCTTCCACTGACCCATGTTCTCAGCAAGGTCTCTGGAAACCACCCTTGATCAACTTTCTCTCGCCCCACAAATCCATCAGTAAATATTGTCAATTCTAACTTGAAAAATATGTAATGAAGATCCAATTGGTACTTAAGAAACCAAGTCAAGCCAAAGAAAATCCACAGCTGATGCATAAACACAAAAAAAGTTGCCAAATTTTGATTTAAATAAATAAATAAATAAATAAAAAGGAAGAGCACCTCCCAAAGGATGGAAGAGCAAAATCTTCCTGAGTGGCTGCCCAGGGGACCCATGTTCACAAACAAAAACAAAAACAATACCACTTTTGTTAACACAGGGGTGCATAAGATTAAATTTAGCAATAAGCTTCCAAAAGTTTCAATTTATAATAAAGGAGAAACCAAAAAGCTAAATCAAAGACCATTCAGGTTAAATTCTACATTTAGATTTAGGGGACTATCTAGAGGTTAGGGGAAAGATGCCAGTCATTAAATTATCATTAGGAATGTACTACATGTAAACATTACGCTCTTCTCAAAGAAGCAGAATGATAAATGCAGGTCACAGGACAGATGGAGCTGCATGAAGGAATTAACAAATACTAATGATGTTGGTATATACCCCTGATTAGTGACTCAACACAAAGCCATACCCAAAACTAAGAAAACACAATGACTGACGTCAGTTCATCTGATTTTATCATCCTTTTCCTTAAGCAGGAAGGGCAAGATGTGTCATTACTCAAGCCAACAATTGACAATTACACAAAGGCTAAGGATTTAAAAAAAAAAAACAAAAAAACAAAAAACTGTGGGTACAACGTGAAATAAGAAAGATGTATTCTCCGTAATTCAGAGAAACTGATTTATGAAATACTTGAAATCACAGAACAGATGCATTGCAAAATCATACACCGTGGACACACACACTAGATTAAGAACTCTGGTCTTGAGCCCATTTAAGGTTTTAATAAAAGCAGATGATTCCAAGGTAATGTTCCACCCAAGGGTGACTATGTTCAGCCATATGATTTGCCAATTTTACCTACATAAAATGAAACTCTATGAGGAGGACATCAAGGTGCTCTCACCTGAACACAATGTTTTACAAGTTTAATTTGATTTTGTTGCGATCTTCTTATAAGTAGAAAAAAATAACAAGTGACTATATCAGAGATTGCTCTTGAGTAAAACAAGAAAGTTTCTATCACTTTAAAGAAAGAATGGTTATATGGGACATCTGCAAACTTAATTTGCATTAAGGCTAGCCACCAATTTGCTATGACTCTGGAAGACACAATCTTGCTTTGTTCCCCTTCTTTAAATATAAAGAAGCAAAGCAACCATCTATCTGTCTTGTACCATCGTGTCTGTGTAGCCAAAGGAGGTCACTGCTCTGTTGATTGAACATTTTTGTTAAAGATCTACAAATCATATTTAAACAGTTTGGCAAACAATATTTCAAGCACAGAAAACCTACTGAAAGCTTGAATAAAAGTCACAAAACAAAATAGATGCAACAAAGGCACTCTTACACTCAGGGCTATGCCCCTAGTCTCACCTTATCTAAGGAGAAATCTTTCACTTAAGCCGAAAGATCATTCATCTCTATTGACCAGATTGTTCCCACCAGCAAACTAAAATTCACAGTAATGCCTTTCCCTCTGTGTGCTGCACGCAAACCTGATGGGGCCACAAACATCTGAGCAGAAATATGTAAGTGTACCTCTCCCCCTAGTCATCTAGGGGGTTGAGCGAAACTGTCTTAATGCCTTTTTTTTTTTATATTGCTATCTTCCTCCCTTTGTAGGCTAGCCTATAAGGTTTAGGAAGAATTCAAAAAAAACCTTGTTCCTCAAAAATTCACTCACTGCGTGGGAAAACCATCACCCTAAATGGCAGACTAAGAACACAAGGAGGTAAAGAAACACTTCACTGATATTAAGCTTGTCAAATATTAAGAGGCAGGGGAAACAGTGAGGTCAGAGCAGTGGTTCTTAGAGGAAGACCAGCCTTGTTTTATAAAAAAAAAAGAAACTCCACAACAACTAGATAAGACAAAAACAAAAATGGAAGAAATCAGAAAGAAAAAGACAAACTTGACAACAAAATTAAAAATAAAAACTTGCATTTATCAAAAAACAGCATTTAAAAAATAGCAAATCAGAAAAGAGTATCAATGAGATGACAAAAGATAACTAAAACATGCATAAGTTATTCAGTTCATACCTGCTAGAATAGCTATTATCAAAATGACAAGATATAACAGGCGTTGGTGAAAATGTGGAGAAAAGGGAATCCTTGTACACGTAGCCACTGTGGAAAATACTATGGAGGTTCCATAAAAAATTAAAAGGAGAACTACCATACGATCCAGCAATCCCACTTCAGGGTACATATTGGAAGCAAATGCAATCAGTATCTTAAAAAGATACCTGCACTCCCATGTTCACTGCAGCATTATTTACAGTAGCTAAGATGTGAAAACAACCTAAGTGTCCTTCAACAGATGAATGGATAAAGAAGATGTGGTGTGTATGTACAATAGAATACTCTCCAGCTATAAAAGAGAAAGAAATCCTGCCATTTGCAACAACACAATGAATCTTGAGGGCATTATGCTAAATGAAATAAGCCAAAGAAAAATACTGTACGACCTCAGTAATATGTAAAATCTAAAAACAAAACAAAAACAAAAAAACAAACTCATAGATAGAACAACAAAATGGAAGAAATTAAAAACCACAAGACTGGTGGTTGCCAGAGTTGGGCGGTGGGTGAAATGGGTGAAGGTGATCAAAACGCACAAACTTCCAGTTATAAGATAAATAAGTTCTGGGGATGTAATGTACAGCATGGTGACTATAGTTAGCAAAACTGTATCTTATATTTGAAAGCTGATGAAAGAGTAAATCTTAGAAGTTCTCCTCCTAACACATATACATGGAATCTAAAAAAAGGTTCTGATGAACCTAGGGGCAGGATGGGAATAAAGACACAGATGTAGAGAATGGACTTGAGGACACAGAGAGGGGGAAGGGTAAGCTAGGACAAAGTGAGAGAGTAGCATGGACATATATACACTACCAAATGTAAAATAACTAGCTAGCTAGTGGGAAGCAGCCACATAGCACAGGGAGATCAGCTCCTCCGTGCTTTGTGACCACCTAGAGGGGTGGGATAGGGAGGGTGGGAGGGAGACGCAAGAGGGAGGGGATATGGGGATATACGTATGCATACAGCTGATTCACTTTGTTATACAGTAGAAACTAACACAACACTGTAAAGCAATTATACTCTAATAAAGATGTTAAAAAAAATTTCTCCTCACAAGGAAAAAAAAAAGTGTAACTATGTGAGGTGATGGACATTAACTAGACTTACTGTGGCAGTCTTTAAAAAAAAAAAAAGATAAAAAAAGAAAAGATATATAATCATTGTGCTGTACATCTTAAATACAATGTTACATGTCAATTATATCCCAATAAAGCTGGAAAAGGTACTATGATAATATGTTTGGCCTCTGTCAACAGAACCTGAAAACTTTAACAGTGTTGGCAAGCATGGAGTAAAGAAAAAGTTGCAGCATATGCATTTCAGTCACATGTACAGATGTACAGACACATACACACACAATACGTACAGGAAAAAAGACAAGAGATATAATAAAATGTCAGCAGCATTATCCTTGGATAGGGGGTTTAAAGGGGATTTATATTTCCATATAATTTCTCATGTTTTCTACAAACTCTCAGCTTACTGTTACAATCAGAATATCACATTTTATTTTAATTTTTATTTATTTATTTATTTTTGCGGTACGTGGGCCTCTCACTGTTGTGGCCTCTCCCGCTGCAGAGCACAGGCTCCGGACACGCAGGCTCAGCGGCCATGGCTCATGGGCCCAGCCGCTCCACGGCATGTGGGATCTTCCTGGACTGGGGCACGAACCTGTGTCCCCTGCATCGGCAGGCAGACTCTCAACCACTGTGCCACCAGGGAAGCCCCACATTTTATTTTTTAACCATATCAGCCTTGAAGATCTGAGTCATGGGAACAGAGAATGCAAAATATCTTGTGAGATTTTATCATACCTTAAAAATGGCTCAGGGTCATGTGGATATTGGTAAGTGGATTAAGGACTTGGTTGGCACAAAGTGCCAACATTTCAGGTTTTACTAAATCTCTTACCACCCAGCTACATATCTTCCAAGCTTATGGTCACATTCTTGAGGCAGTGGGTTATAATGAAGTCCCCCGCCAACATCAGGGATGCTCTCACGTATGTCTGAGGCACCCTGGAATGTTGACTAATCCTGTTCTATCCCAGACTCTCTTCGTTGAAGTTATTATTCCACCCTGTGTATTTTTTCTCTATCTCCACTTCACTGCTAGACTACTGACCTTCAATTCTTTGTATCAGCGTGCCTGTCTGCAAAACCACTGCCTTTTACCCGCATCCTATTCAGTGTCTCATCTGAATAAGTACAACTGATATAGCAGAAATGCAAGGAGAGCAAGTTGTGAAGTGGTGAGACCAATGAGCGGCTCCAAAAGAGATGCCAACACAAGTTCAAAAGAGGAAGGGCCTCACAGTTTTCTGAAACAATAAAAACGTTATTGAAAAAATGTACATGATGTCTCATAGTTTCTATTTGGTAACCACCTTAATTTATACTCTCGGTTGTGTTTGTTAAGCCAAGGCCCCAAGGGTAGAGGTGGGGAGAAGGGAAAATAATGAAGAAATGAACATAGAAATGTTCTCAGCATGTTTTGAAGAGTGGGATTCAGGGTGTTTCACCGCCTAACCCCATGTGCTACCCCAATACTTTTCTGAGTTTTGCAAGTTTCCACTACTTGGAGTTGTATTGTTCATACAGTCACTCCAGTTCTCTGATTATTTTCACCTGGATGGGCCTCCTTTAGCTCAGTTATATCTTTGAAGAGAGACTTGGTGAGTAGAGCAGCAAACACAGTGGTAACTAATCCTTCAGAAATGAGGTCCCTATATATGACAGATAGATAGATAGATAGATAGACAGACAGACAGACAGGTAGCTAGATACACAGATACATAGATAGACAGTAATTTATACAAGTTTTCCCAAGTAGATACTAACCTAATAGGTTATGTGTACCTAGTGGTTTAAGAATACTTCCTGTCTTTAATAATTCCTAGAGTTGTCCAATAGGAAAGTGAGACTTTTTTCCACCTTTCCTTCCAGAAACTCTTGTATAAATGAATCTAAGTAGCCAGCTGCAAATTCCCAGTAAAATAATTTTTGAAGGCACCAAAGGTTAGGTATTTTGACCAATGGGACAACATTTGATTCTAGGACTCTAGAAGTTTGGAGTCAGTGGGTCTCAGTTATTTGACTACATCTAGTCTATGGCTCATCCTCCGTAAGTTATCACTCTTAGAGCTCAGACTTCAACCATTTGAATCAAAATACAATATTGAAGTGATATTATGGTAGGCAGAATTCTAAAAATGGTCTCCTCACGATTCCTGTCTCCTAGTTATCCTAACCCTCATCTAGGTACTACTATGAAGGGATTTTGCAGACATAATTAAAGTTCCACAGCACCTGACTTTTTTTTTTTTTTTCTGTCTATGTAGGTTTTTTTTTTTTAACATCTTTATTGGACTATAATTGCTTTACAATGGTGTGTTAGTTTCTGCTCTACAACAAATTGAATCAGTTATACATATACATATGTTCCCATATCTCTTCCCTCTTGCGTCTCCCTCCCTCCCATTCTGACTTTAATATACAGAGACTGAGTAACCCTGACCCAATCAGATAAGCCCTTTAAAATAAAAAATTTTCTTTGACTGATAGCAGGATAAGTTAGAGATATGAAACATGAGAATCACTAGATGTACCAGTGCAGGCTTGAAGATGGAGGAGGGCAGCTTCCTGCTCACAGCCAGGATAAAATGTGGATCTCCGTCCTACAGCCGCAGGGATCAGAATCTGTCTACAATCTGCATAAGCTTGGAAGTAGATTCTTTCCCAGTCTCTAGATAAGAGTCCAGCCCATTGTGAAAATAAAGCCTCATTTTAAATGGAATGGGGAAGCCCTAAAAGGGGAGGGAGCTCTCACACTCTACCACTCAGACCCCAGCAGGGGGAAGGAAGAATTTCTCCTAGTCCAGCAACAGCTCAGCCACTAAGAAGCCACCACCACCCTGGACTCTCCACCCAACTTCCTCTTTTCTTCTGTAAAAACAAAAGCCTCTCTTCTCTGTTTTTTTGTACTTACCTATGGTTTGCTGTAATTCTCTGCTATTCCCAAATAAACTCATTTTGCTGGTAAAATAACTAGCTCTCTTTTTTTTTTTTTAAGGTCAATAACTGACACTGACTCTGGCCTTATGATACCGTGAGCAGAAAAAGCAGGTGAGGGTTCCTACAGAAATAGGAGCTTATCCTTTCTATCTTTCTTTGATTTTGGCCTTGAGATACCTTGAGAGCTCCCCTGAAGTCAAACAAGTCAAGCCTACCTAGACTTGTATAGATCTGTAAGATCAATAAATGGATATTGTTTTAAGCCACTAAATTTTTGTTAATTTGTTGCATAGTAAGCAGGTGTTATTTCGTTTCCTTTACTGGTTTTATTTTTAGAGCTTTATTTTATGATAAAACCACTACACACTAATTTCCCTACTTTCCTATTCTCTAAAGATAAACACTGCTAACTTTCTTTCTCTTTCCAAAAACTCCTTATGAATATGAATGAATATACAAGTATTTATGCATGTCTATATGCACTCAAACACACACACATATATAAAGTTACACAACGTATTTTTTTCGCTGAACAGTCTATCTTGGGCAGCTTTCTAAATCAGAACATAAAAGCCTACCTCATTCTTTGTAACAAACATGCAGTCTTGGATTATATACCTGAATTATTTTCTTCTAAACCAGCCGCTTAATGAAGGGCATGTTATATAAGAAAGTGGTAACAACTTAATTTTCCATTTGCTAGTTACAAGCAATGTTAGATTTATTATTTTCTGTTATTCTGTGAGATATCAGTAAGATAAATTCCTAGAGATGGATTTGCTGGGTGAAAGGGTAAATGCAGTTTAAATTTTAACTGATACTGCTAACTAACCAAAAGCGTTGTCCCAATCCACATCAACACTTACGTGATGTGAGAGGGACTGTTTCTCCACAACCTTGCTACCATTGGATTCTATCAGTTTTACAAAATTTTTGACAATATGCTAGGTGAACAATAGTGTCTCATTATTCTGGTTCATGTTTCTCTTATGATTGCAATGAATCATCATTTCAAACATTTTTGTTAGCCAATTTAATTTTTTTTTTATGACATGCCTTTTACATCCTTTCCCCATTTTTCTCCTGGTGCATTCACCATTTTCATATCAATTTACACGAGCTCTTTGTATATTAAGGCAATCAGATGTTTGTCAGTTATGGGCATAAAAATATTTTTCACACTTTGTTTTCTTTTGATTTTGTGTATTACACAGAATTTTTCATTTTAGGAGAGAGATACTAGTCTTTCCCTTTGGGGCTTCTGGATTAAATTTCATGCTTAGAACTAGGAGCCTGTGATTTTTACCTTTCTTTTTTTTTTAAGTGGGACTGACCGGTTCATGGTTCGTTTAGGAATGCCTGGCTGTCAACAAACACTATTTTGTCTGTGGAGATAAGCTCCAGAACATGATGCCAGTATCTCTTCTTCCTCCGGGTACCAGTGACACATCTACACAAATAAATTAATGTTCTCGTTTCTACCGATTCATTCATGTCAGTAATGCGTGGCCTGACTCACATAATCCCTACCTAAGAAAAATAGAAAGTGTATCTACTGGGTGACTAAGCACTGAGATATGGCACTTATTCTTTCTCTTGTTTTTCACGGGTACATCAAGGAACTGTTCCCCTGGCCTCTGTGTACCATACGCAGTAGAGAATGTAGCAATAGGAAGAGGTAAGAGACGCAGTGAGTGAGAAAGTGTTTCGCATTATCAAGATGTGAGGACAGGTCCTTTATTTAATTTACATTTTATTCTTCTTGTATATTGAAATAGGAACCTACCAGACGGTGATAAATGCCATTTCTTACAAAAAGTTGACAGACTTTTCTACAGCTTCTGATTGAATAACAACCTGTTATGTTCCTCCATAACATAAGGGAAAATGCTCTCGGAACCTGAAAGACAGGCTTCTCTCTCCCCATTCCTCCGATTAAATACAAAATTATGTTTTGAAGGAAAAAGAATTCTCCATAGAGAAACAAATAATAATTAAAAGGATCATTAAAGTCTTTACTACACTTTCTTTAATCTCAATATTAGAACTGAAGAAAATAATGGCAGTAAAAGACTAATCAATAGGCACATCAAGTATGATGCAATTACTATAGAACACTACAAAGAGGAGTAGGATTAAATTTTTTTAATCACAACTGAATTTTATGTAAGAAATAAAATTTATCATATACTTAGCACCTTGTATATACTGCTGGGCACTCTGACAGAGGAATGAAAGGATAAGACAAAGATATAATTCCAGCCGCTGAGTAAAGTATTTGGCTTTGCTTGACCCTCTGGTCAGCTTTCACTATTATGACAACGATATAATAAAAATCTCCAAAGTATAAAGGTAATAATATAAATAGTTGTGTATTCACCATTCAGCTTTGGAAATATAACATTGCCAACTGCTTACCCCTCTCCACAATCATACCCTCTGACACCTTCTCAGACGTAACTACTAACACAAGATGGGTCTTTAAAATGCCCATATTTTCCTTTAGACTCTTACTATAAAGGTACATACACAGATACATATTTATATGGGTGTGTGTATTCCTAAACAAAACATTGCACGTAGCATCACATTAACCTTATGTGAATGGTTTAAGTAAGATTCTTTTGCAACTTGCTTTTTTGCCCAACACTATCTTTGAGGGCCAGTTCATTTGTTTTCTAGGCGCACGGTGCTCCGTAGATAACTATGCCACAATTCATTGATCTACTCTCCAACTGATAGACATTTGGGCCACATTGCTTCAAACGTCTAGCTATTACAAATGATGCCACTATGAGTAGTCTAGAGCACACCTTCTTGCATATATGTGTAGGAGTTTCTCTAAAGTTTTCCCTCAGAGTAGCATTCCTGGACTTCAGTGGTCTTACTACATACAGTATCATAATTTTATGAATTTGTCCTTTGCCTTTTTAACTTTACCATCTTTTATTTATTACTATGAGGAAAATAAAGTTTATTCCAGAGGAGCAACTACATCTCTCTCTCTCTGTCCTGTCTTATCCCCAAACATGTTTAGATAACTTCCACTCTCAGCTGGAGAGCCCCCCCTAAGCAAAAGGATTGCTTTCCGAGGGCCAGTCATAGCCTAGTTTATAAGTCAACACCACCTGAAAGCCTATCGTGTGACAGTTTCTACAAGAGTATAATAGAGGTAGGGCTTAAACACTCATCCTTTCACCCCATCATCTTCCGTACCTCGAACACATCTTCCTACAGATCCTCCTCAAAACCTGTGAAAGGCACTCAAAGTCAAAATTCATTTTACTTTCTGACTTTCATCCCTCTTTTCACCTTTACATTCTTGTACGGTCAAGCATGTACCTCCCACACTCTAGCCACACACTAGAAATTCCCCCATCTCTCACCCCCGCCAAAGTCTTGCTCATCTTTCAACATCATGAGCAAGTGGCTCCTTCAATATCTCCCAAACTTTCCTGATTGGAATTAAGCCTTCTCTTCTCTGCACCATCTTAGATACAATTCAAACAAACAAACGAAACACACACAAAGCAGTCTTCATTGCATAGTTTTTGTAATACGGTTCTACCATCCTTCTAAGTAGTTCTTGAGGCCAAGAGTCTCATCTCTTGAATCTTCATTGTCCCTACAATGGTTCTGGATGTAAAGATAAGTTTCATATACACCACTGGCAGGTAAAACTTTAGATAAACTCTTGCCCACATTACAGGAGGAGACATGTTCTAGACTGCTCAGGGCAGCATTGTTTGTGCTAGCTAATATACACAATAGATAAGTTCAACTTTAGGGAGAAAAATGCTGAATAGTTTTGACGCACTTTAGGACATAAGAGCCCAAAATACGGCGCACTAGCACATTGACTATTTTAAGGAGAAGGGATTTGAGAAACAGCATGTGCAGGAAGGGCTTTCTGACCTGCCCCGTAAGCAAGTCAGAAAACCTTCTTGTGAGAGGCACCCTCCCTACACCTGGAGGAAAGGAGCCTTCTTATATCTGAAGACAAGGGACACAGAAGAACCTGAACAAGCAGTCCTTGCTAACTTTCCCCCAGTTTACTACAATTAGCTCACCTTTGTCCTATACGTCTTTGCACAACTCCCTTCTCTTCACCAAACTTCTGTAAAAACAATCCGATTTAACCGTTCCTTTGGGTTTTCATTTCCTCATGAATGCTCCCATGTCCCGTAAAACGTATGTTAAATAAATGTGTATGCTTTTCATTTGTTAATCTGTCTTTGGTTACTGGGTCCCCAGTGGAGAAGTTAGAAGGGGAGAGGGAAAAGATATTTTTCCTCCCTTACAGTTCTTGACACTAATCCTCTTCATGTGAACTGTCATGGCCACGTTTCCCAAAGGAAATCCTCACATGGGAGCGTGACTTGCATCGTCCACAAATTCAGATGTGGAGAAAAAAAATAACTGGAATAGGACCCCATATAAAAAGGAATCCTCCCTTTCAGATTCAAGCGCTCAAAGAGAGGATAAGGTTTGGGCTGACTGATGGGAAAGAACAACTTAGTGAGAAAGCTACAGGGAAGCCAAGATAACAAGGTGGGGAGATGCATCTAAATTTCAAAACGTCTGTATTTTAAAAACTAGCAAGACGAAGTAAAACAGAACTCAAGAAAAGGTATTTCATTACCTGCATGAGCAGAGAGAGGTGAGTGAGGCCGAGGCAGTGCTGGGGGCTGCCCATTACCTATCAAGCTTTTCCGGTTGCTGGTTCGGCAACTGTCCAAAGGAAAGGAAAACCAGTTTTAAAAGCAATAATAATAATAACGTTCAAGTATGTTCAAAGTAGACATAGCTTAGGTTGAACAATCTATCCGCACATGTTATTTCTAAAATTTTTGCAAGTCAATATGCACTAATATTTGAAGGGTGGCTGTTTCCTGAATATTAGAAGATATAATGTATTCATATCAAATATAACACCATCAGTATTCCTCACCACCAAGTTATCATTAAATGCCTTTCTTTTGGCTCTTGACTGCAAATATGTGACATGCCATACACACAAGTGATAAATTAAGGATTCAAATCAGCAAACCACAGGTAGCATCTTTGCTGACATGAAATTTCTAATACAAAATTACATGCAATGAAGAACAATGACACTAATCTTACAATGATGCACTAATTAAAAATCTAATTATTTAGACAAATTTCATAGCTGTGCCTTTTGTCAATAGAACAGCCAATGCCTGAGGTAAATGTATTTCACTACTCATTCATTTTTCATCTTCATACTGAATTCAAACTCCTTATTAAGGTAAATATTTTGGAATCATAAAAACAGATTCCAGTTTGTATTGAAATAACAATGAAGGCCTTTACTCACAGGCACACTACCTACTGTTTTTTATCCTGGTACCCAGTGAGTAGAAATAAATTGCTACATTTGAACACAGGGTAACTATTTTTTCCTGTTTCTGATACTAGAAAGTTAAAAAATAGCTAATTGGATTCCAAAGTAACTTTCACAAGCCTCAAAGAATAACACAAATGCAAAACTGGTTGATGATGAAGTGAATGTTATCTTACTTTCATTTGCTTTTTTTCAGTACAGACTGGTACTTCACAATCAGTATAGTGGTTGAAAAGGATAATACAAACCAGCAGGTTACCTCATTGAATTCACCTATAATAAGGTTCAGGGCACTAAGATTCCATCCTCCTACACTTGGTGCCCTTATCCACCATTAAAGATTTATTGTAATATCTTCTTAATTCAGAATATACCTGTTACAGCATTCTTGAAACAGGAATTTTCACCTAACTTCTAAATAACATATAGTGGACATAATTGAGAATTTGTATAAAATATTTGAAAGGAACATTTCTAAATACTATTCAAACAACACATTTCAAAACCAAACCAAATTTCTTTCTCCAATATTGACTTGGGAACCAATCCTCTCTCTTAGATGTTTGCTGCTTATTTTCATTTGTCAACATTCCCATATTTATAATTTCTTAAGGTCAGGCTGCATCATTTTATTTTCCTTACTAGAGCAATCAACAGCCCCTAGCATTATCTGTGAGTTTAATTAAGATCATGTTTACTCAGCCTTAAAGAAGTTATTGAATAAGAATAGACCCTTGATAATTATGAAGGTGGTATTATCAACTCATCTATCAAGAACCATTATTTGGCCTATTAAATTCATAACCATTAAGTCAGATCGTGTGATTGTTTTTTTAAAAAAATATTGTACAATGTATTTAGTATTAATTCAAATTAATGTCTCCTTTAATTTTAATATAGGAATATTAAATATATCAACATGCTGATGTTAATAAGAGAAATTATAAATGACAGATTTATATCCTGGAACTCTCAGCAAAGTTATTTGCTAATTTGAGCAAGTTAATTGTAATACAGGTTAACTTACACAAAAATGGCTATTTGTATTATTTTTTACATTTAGTATTTGATCTAAATCATTTATGAAAATTTCCTATTGACATTCATTTATTAATTTTTATATATGTAAATCAAATAAATAAGAAATATATATCAATAGAAACAGTAGCCTAATGAATATCTTATATACGAATATCAGTGAAATATGCAGACAAAGCTAAAATTTAGAAAATATTTCTTAAAAACATTTTAATTGAATTTTCCTAAGAAACATATAGAATGACTAGTACATTACCACAAGCTAAATAAGTAGCCAATAATTTGTATTTAAAACAAAGAAAAACACAAACAAAAAATTCTCACAACTGTATCAGTTATTTAAAGTCTACCAAAAAAAAAGGGTGGAAAAGTACTGATGTGATTTTTAAAATGTGTTTTTTTTAAAAAAAAAAAAAACTCAAAAAGAAATGTTGGAATAAAACTGATGGAATCTGTTTGGCCAATATAAAAATATAACAATGTAAAACATAAAAACAAGAGCAAAGTTTATATTACGTTCATCCCATGTTAGCCCACCGTCTAAAAAGATTTGTAAACTTTACAAACTGATGATTATGAATGTAATTCATGGTGAAAGAAAACATAGGATTCTTTATCTAAGAATACAAAAGCAGGTTAGAAGAAGTTAAAAACAAGTTGCCTCAGAATTTGAGTTCACCATAATTAAGGTACCGGTATTATGTTACACAAATCCTTAAATAAGCGAAGGGATATCTTGTTGACAAATGTGATGAACAATAAAACTGAAAGTTTCTTCTCTAACTTCTATATGGCTCTTTAGCCTGAAGCTAGTGAGAGTAGTAAAATTGTTTAATCTCTCAAACAGGAAGCTTTTAAACATGAAATGTTCCTCAGCATGGCAAAACCAGACTTTACAAAATACAGACCAAGACAGAGATTTACATATGTACACAAATCTCTACACTCCGAAGTAGGGTCTTGGCCTCTCAAAGGAACTTATTTGTTGCTAACATTCTTAAGGGTAAAGGGGCATATTTTATTTTACTGGATTTAACCTTAAAATACCTAGATCTTGAAATATATATTAATACTTTAAAAATACTGGGACCCTATTGAGATATTCTGTATATAACTTTTCAAAGTTGGAGGGGAGTGGTGGCCATCCAATCTCACTATCATCTACTTCTGGTATCCCTGACAGTCACTTAATCTTATTGTTCTAGGTACCTGATTCCCAATAAATGAATTAAAATCTGCATTTAACCCCACAGCAAGAGAACTCCTAGTGGGCAGAACCTATGAGTACTTACTACCTAGACTGCCACAGCACCTGGCACTGCCAGCATTAATAATGACACTGGTGTAAAATGCTGAGCTGACCTCTGTTGTCATTATTTACTCATCCAGGTATCACATTCTCTTCTGCTGATGAAAGGAGAAGCTCATGGCTAGCAAGTGTGAGGCAGGCTCCTGAGGTGCCGGTGACCACACCATACTCATTTAACCCATAAAGCGATAAAATAGCAGAAACATCACCACCTGAGCAAACTCAAGGTCCCTTTTCTTTCACCAGCATAACTAAGTTGAATCACCCTTGCTTTTTCTCAAGCCATGTCACCCAAGGAAAAAAACAAGCGCCATCCTACCAGGTAAAATAGGAACATCATTTCTACTCTAGCAAGAACCTCTTGTTGAAAACTTATCCTCTTCTAACCCTTCGAGCTTGTAAAGAGTTATCTCTAGTTCAGCCTTAGGAACCTTAAAGGTATTTGATTGCAAAAGTGTAACTAAAGAACAGTTATGAATTCAAGTTCCAGCTATCCATCCCCCAAATGCAATCTTTCTGCTCCACTCTAAGAAGAAATGGAAGCCATCCACCCTGCCCGTGCTTGATTCTGAAAGCTGAACCCAGGAACAACCATTGCCCACAAAGCACCTGCTCCTCTTCATGCCACCCAGCTGAAAAAACACATGGGGACACAGCCTATGAGGACATCCTCAGTTTGTTCTCTCAGTTGACAAGGTGACACAATGGCACAGATTCTTTACTTGCAAAATCTGAATTTAGCCCAAGAAGATAGCCACATATAACTTGAGACAAAGGCAAAGGTAAACAATGGATTAGAACAGGGGCTGATGGTGCTAAGTGAGCTTTCCTTGTTACCTCATTCCTTTGGTTCCTGCTAGAAAGATCCACCTACCAACAGAAAACACACACACACACACACACACACACACACACACACACACACACACACACACACACAGTACAATAAGTACTGCTGACTATGGATCTGGGATCTGAGAAGAGTGGGAGGGTGAAAAGCAATGACAGTACTTCCGAGTCAGTCTGGCCCCTGCGGGCTGGGAGGCGAGGCAGGTGGGGACAGAACCCTCTGTGCGGAAGAACGTCACAGTTGGATGGGCACTTGTTGGAGACGCTTTAGCATGACAGGAAGCCACCACCGGGAAGTGTTTTATTTATTGGCATGGTGTTTTGGCTCAGGCAGGTGACCTGGGATCACACAGGGTGCCACTCTGCTCCCTGAGTTCACTGTTCCCACTCACCAAAGCAGTTTCACAAGGAGCTTCCCCATCTCCTAACGACTGCCAATAGCACCTTCCATTTGTCAGGAGGATAAAGAGACAGATCACGCATTTCATCGTGTAAGTCAGGCCTGATCAGTGAGGGACAAAGGAACGTGGGCTACGAGCTGAGGGAGGGGAGGGGAAGGCGGTGTATGGATTTTTGGTCCAAAGCACCCATATTCTATTTCTGCCTAGACTGTCCTTATGCTCAGGGCTCCGCATGAAGGGCGTGGTGGGACCTGTAAAACTCTCACCCCTGGATCTGTCACATCTCTCCTGGCAGAAGAACCTGTTAATTATCCTCCACCAGGTCTGTAAAAGCTGTGAGGCCCACCAGGCTGTGGCTTTTTGCAACTGTTCTGAGCAGCTGAAATGCAGCTTAATTTTAAATTACAATCATTTGGGGACATGAATACTGATCATGTCTGATTGTGGTAGGACAAGCTGAGAAAGAGAAACCCAAACAGGCAGTAATTTCTAACAGTCACAGCCGACCTTGTCGACACTCAGTACGACATATGACTGACCACAACTGGGGGGCAGTGAATTGCCTAAGAAGAGCTCCAGGAATTCTGAAAAGCTAGCCTATAATTTATTAATTCATCTTGATGAAAAATTTGATAAATTTGCACAGGAGGCCAATTATAGACCATAGCTTTACTGAATGTGAACATCTGCTAACTATTTCCTGATGCCTTAATAGAATCTGAACACTGAATACTCCTTGAACAAAGAGGAAGACAGAAGTGGAAGAAACCGGGCATAAACAGGAGGCAGAAATTGTCTTAGCTAACGTGGTATTGCTGAAAACATGTTATAAAACAGGCAGGCTTCTGTTTCCTTATCTTTACAATGAAGGGGTTAGACCAGATTAGAGAAGTCATTAACTATTTTTGTTTGGTTTATGAAATTTAAAAATACAGAAAATCTAGAAAAATAATCAAACAATTCCCACCACCTGAAATGAACAACGGTATCATTTTCTGATGTTTATTCCCAATCTTTAGTATATATATGTCCTTTCAGTGGCTGGGAAGGCTTTGTGCAGTGAACCTCCCGGGGATTATCTGGTTCTATAAGGGTGTACACCTTTCACTGTCTTTCTAGTGACTAGGCTACTTTAAACGCTGTATGGGTTGCAGTTAAGTTGGAGGAAACTAGTAGTAATACAAATGACTCTTGTCCATAATAATGTAAATGAATTTTGTCTTGTGCAAATACGTTAATATCCACCCACAGAGAGATGACCCCAAACATTTACTATCATTGTCCTACGAGATATTAACTGGTTTTGTATCTATCAGCAAATTTTATTTCATCATTTCTGGTTATATGTATATAATATATACATTTATATATTTTTTTAAATATATATTTTTTATGTATAGATATGGTTTTCAAACTCTCTTACTGTTGTCCTCATTAATAAGTTAAATAAAATCTCTGACACATATTTATTTTATATTTGTATGACAGTCATGTTTTTGACTTTTTGGATAAATTGCACTTTAGCACACACTATATATTATAGATATTCTGTAACTTACTTTTTTTTTCACTCAGCATTATATTTTTGAGATTTAATCATGGCAACATAAATACGGGTTTAATTCATGCCTTTTTTAGATTATTCATTTGAAGCAAATTTTAGGATTACTAAATGCACTAAAATTATGTATATCATGGACATTTCGTTTTTCTCTGCGCAACGTTAAGTATGTAGGCCTCTGTGTATTTGCAAATCTGATTGTAAAAGCCTTGAAAAGTACCTTCGAGACTGAATTTGAAAGAAAAATTATATCATGCAACATAAAGCAAGTCTTCCCTTATAATTTTCTTTGGACACTTCTCCCCCAAATCCTTAATTCCTTCAGATGCTGCCTTGCCCTTCTCTCCATGTCTGTCTTCATGCTATTGTCTTCTCCAGAAATAACTTTTTGTCTTTCATATGTAAATCAATCTACCCTTCCTCTGGGCCTCTTGTCTACAGCTCTACCCCTTTTCCTGTAGAGCACAACGAGGCCACAGCTGGCAGCTGGCTGGATAAGCTTTAGTGCCCCTTAGAAGGCAACAGGAAGCAAAGCATTAATATTCCTGTCTGTGACATACTCTGTTATTTACGTGAAGTTATGACACTGCTGATGTCTTCCCTATGGCCCATGAAATCAGGGCTACCCCAAGGTTCCACTGATTCATTCAACAAATTACTTTTCGAGTTCCTAATACATGCTAGGTACTACTCTAAACAAACAAATATCCCTGCTGTCCTCTAGAAACCTGTATTCTAGAGAAGGAAGCAGATAAGAAACATAATAAACTAGTAAGACAGTATGGGAGATGGTGATGACGTTTGTAGTACGAGGGATGGCGACGGAGAACAATGACGCAGAGGGTAGGACACGGAGCACGGATGTGGGAAATCACAATCTTAAACAGATGGTTAGGGAAAGCCTCACGGGGCGGGGGGAGGGGCGGGGGGGGGTCGGTGTCTGAGTAAGACGGGAGGATGAGGGAGTGAACTTTCAGGAAGAGCAAAGGCCCTGGTCAAGAGTGCTCCAGGACCAGCAGGCAGGCCAGCGTGCGGGACGGGAGCTGGCCAGAGGCGAACGGCCAAGACGACAGTGGACAGAGCCCGGGGCCACCTCTGGGGCAGGTGCAGGCCACAGCACGGAGACTGGTTTTACTCTGGGTGAAAAGGGAAGCTGTTGGAAGGTTTTAAACACCATCTGAGTTTTGTTTTAAGAGAATCATTCTGGCTGCTAGATTGCAATAACCAGAGGAGGAGGGAGAAAGGCCAGTTAGGGAGCTAAGCGGACAGGCACGCCTAGTACACCCCATCTCCTGTGACTCAACTTCAAAATACAGCCTTTTATTTTGAAAACTCATGCCAAAATCGCCCCCCAAGACTCAATGCAGGTATGAGAGCAGTCCGTGCTCTTTTGTACAGCCTCTGAAACACTGGAGAAAGAGCAGGTAGCTAGAACTGGGGTGACTGCCAAGCAGACCGTTTCAGCTCTCTGCATATGGGCACCAATGCAATGACCCAGTTTATCGTCATCCGGGGTATATTATCGTGAATGCTTAGTATTGATACTATCGGCTTGATACTTGAACTTAGCTTTACCGTTAGTAGAAAAACTCCTTTTAAAAGGCATTAATTATAATGGAAATGAATGACTGCTCATACTGCTTTCACCTAGGAGCAAAAAAATTCGGCTAGTTACATGCCTAGAGGAAGGTATAGGTCCCCAAGCTTTCAAAAATTCTGAGGAAAATATATATATTACCGTATACAGTACTTCTTGTAAATATATCTAATCCATTAAGATAAGCCCTTGGTGAGGTGGAGCCCAATTTTCTGTCTTTGTAGAGGAAGAGAGAGATGGCTGAACAGACAGATATTGGCAAGATGCTATTCAATGTAAAAAACATTTATGGGCAAGTATGATGGGCAATGAGAAAATGAAGAAAACACTCTCAAAGTGTTTAAAGTATAAAAGAAGAGCTAAGAATGATTCACAGATAACTGTATTCTAAGGCAGAACCTGGCCGAGTTGTACAAACAAAAATGTGTTGCTATCTAAAGTGTGAGATAAAATCCCAATCAGCTTTGAAATGGATTTTCATAACTAATAAGCACTGGAATTTTATAGTATACACTAAGTATGAGAAATTGTCCCTCCATTTCATAGGTCTTCCCTAAATAACCCCTTAATCTTGGTGATCTGCCTGACACAGAAACTCTTTTTTTTTTTTTTTTTTTTTTTTTTTTTTGCAGTATGCGGGCCTCTCACTGCTGTGGCCTCTCCCGTTGCGGAGAACAGGCTCCGGACGCACAGGCTCAGCGGCCATGGCTCACGGGCCCAGCCGCTCCGCGGCATGTGGGATCTTCCCGGACCAGGGCATGAACCCGTGTCCCCTGCATCGGCAGGCAGACTCTCAACCACTGCGCCACCAGGGAAGCCCCAGAAACTCTTTTGATACCTATTTCATCTCAGTTATTCCATTCGTGGCTATTTCAAAGTGAGACACATGAACACAGCTATCTCTATGTGGCTGACATGGTGAGCCCTGATGCCGTACGTGAGCGTGTGACTGATGGGGGGCTGACGTGCACCACGTGGCACCAGAGTGACCCTGGCAAGCAGAGCAGCCACTCTGTGGTCACTCATTCATTCAGTAAACATAACCAGGGAGTCCACCTGGAGCTTACCATCTAGGATAGGGGATAAGATCCTTGAGGTCAAAGATTATATTTTCTAATGGTGAATCTCTTTGGATACCCAGAAAAATACAGAAAATAAAAATGACTTTAGGGCTTCCCCGGTGGCGCAGTGGTTGAGAATCCGCCTGCCGATGCAGGGGACACGGGTTCGTGCCCCGGTCCGGGAAGATCCCACATGCCGCGGAGCGGCTGGGCCCGTGAGCCATGGCCGCTGAGTCTGCGCGTCCGGAGCCTGTGCTCCGCAACGGGAGAGGCCACAACAGTGAGAGGCCCGCATACCACAAAAAAAAAAAAAAAAAAAAAAAAAAAGACTTTAATAGAGATTCAGTAAATATTTTTGAATAACTAACTAAATATGGTTCCTACCATTAAGGACTTTCTAATTTAACTTGGAGGACAAACATAGTCTAATCTATAAGACTAAACTGATCTAAGATGATATTATAGTCTAATTCTACTAGCTTGATCAAGGCCGTGTATAACTGAGAAAACACAAAGAGCTGACAGGTTTATATGATGTGAAACATCTTACTGAGAAAACCTACATACACGTCATTCTGAATAAAATTACAATGGGAAATCAGAGGAATGAAAGGGGGCATATCACAATGGTCAAAGTCAAGCAGAAGCTGGTAATAATATGGGATTTATAGCAGCAGAGTTAAGTCCAACTGCTGAAAATGTTAGAAGTAAAATGTAATTAAAGTGAGAAGCCTCTCAATACCTGTTAATTTTTTTGAGTGCAATTTATCTGCAACATGCATTATGGGACATACCTAGCCTGCACGTCCCCCAAGAATCCTGAGACATCAGGGCAGGTCATCTATTTGAATGAAGACACTTAAGGGTTGGAACAGTCAATGATGAGATGAATTCTGGACCTTTGACTAGTCACGCAAAGCATAATAGCTCAAACCTCACACCAAAGACACTTAATAAAGATTGTTTGTACTTGAGATGAGGGTGTGCAGAAAATGCTGCAAAGGTAAGGTCATTAACTCTGATCCAAGAGTTGAAGGGCATGTACTGTATCTTGGCAAACTGCTTCAAAGGCTGATTTGGCCAAACATTGCGTGGAGTCATTCAAAAATATGGTCTAATCTGTCCCGCAAGGCTAAAGAGCTGCTATCACCTGGCTGCGCTGACCTCTGGCTGGGCTATCAAAGTGGCAATGAGTCAGCTGAGGGAGGGACCAAGGTGGTGGCCCCAATTTTATAACTGGCAAAAGGGTTTTAAAAACAAACACCTATGAGACTGACACACAAGCCTTTGGTTGTTCTCAGGGCAGCTGTGGACAGTGACCAAAGATAACGTTTGAGAGTTAAGGAAAAATAAACAAAATACAAACTAATGTTCTTCTAAACCTCTACTTTACAAGTGTATTTGTGTTTTGGGGGTTGGGGGATGTGTGTGACTTTTTTTTTTTAAACTTCCATGTTTCATACTCAATATGGAGAAAAGTCACAACTTGATACATTTTTTTTGAGTAGTAGAAAACCAAGTTCAAAGTCCAACTACAAAAATTACCTTTAATGAATTTAATTTAATAGCATTGGATTTTTCTCAGTTGGCCAGTGCAAAGAAATCTTTCCAAAAAAACTAAGAAAGTGGTGGCAGCGTCAAACCAGAGCAAACGTAACAGCTTAAATCTAATGTTCCTCTCTACCTTTCTAGAAATACTATAAAAAAATTGTACGATTAACTTCTTTCCCCTGTACCTAGTACCTCCTACATTATTGCTTTAAAGAAATGGTCATCAGCTTCATAAAGCTGGATTGGAAGATTTTCTTATATTCAAATCTTATTTGAACATATATATGTAACAGCCGAACTGATATAATATTGTTTTACCCACTCTGGGCTTCTCCATACAGAAATTAAATCTCAGTTTAACTTGCTACACCTAGAAACATTTAATTTGGTGGATATATTTTACTCTAGTAGGGTAATTTATCTATAAAGTTAAACACGACCAATGCGAATCAAAAACTCTGCTCCCTCTTTCCTGGTTCAGAGGATTCTGGGGCCGCTCCAATCTGACCCACAAAAAGGGAGGGGGAGCTGACTTCCGTAATCACCGGATCTCCTTTTATGACACTCAACAGAAATTTATGTCAAGCCTGGAATGAACAGCATGACTATTTAATGCCCTCCCAACTCAAAAGCATTTTGCATTCACAGCAATTTGGCATAATGCTTTGCCCACAAGTGAACTGTCTCTGATTCCTGGGCCTCCACAGTCAGAAGACAAACAGACACACATGGAAAGCCCACATCCGAGCTCCACTTCGTGTTTTTCTGTGAGGAAAAGTCACGTGGCACAAAGCCATCCTCTTTCTGGCCGGTATGTTTTGTTGCTAGCTGCGCCCAATTCAGAATCTTGCAAAATGACATTCTGCTAATGACAGGAATGTCAAAGCTGGGATAATGGGCACAAGTAGAAGAAAATGTTTCCTAAATGGAGAAATAATAGGAAAACTGCCAAATGGATATGAAAATGAGTTGTGTGTTCCTCCCATACTTAAGCACTTAGTCCCCTACTATTTGTGTCCATCGTGAAAGGGAAGCAGACCTCTAAGGAGGGAAGAATAGCCCACCTAGGTGAAAAGCACAGAAGAAACAAGAGGGGAAGGACTGTTTTCCCTTAATTAACTGACAGATGTCTTTTCTCTTCCTCATTTGCATCCACTGATGTTTTCTTAGTCAGTCTCTCATTTTGCAACAATGAAATTGGCCACAAGGAACCAATTCAGTTTCTGAAGACAGGAGGGCTGGGGTGATACCAGAAGATTCTGGTCTTTAAATTGCTCAGTATTCAGTCTGGGTAATGAATGCTCCTTGCTCTTGCCATTTGTGGGCTGAGCCACAGAATTTTAGCTCGGGACGATGAAGTAATGACTGCCAAGGCAGCACCACCAGCTAGTGGCAAATAGGGCTTAGGAAGGGAGGTCATGTGGGCTCCCACACCAGGGCACATTCGAAGTTAGAAATATCTGCATTAGACACAGAAATACATTTAACTACGTCTTATGGGAATGCATTATACATTCCACGAGGGAAAAGGTAGTTCTGTTTTAGATTTCACTGCTTGGCTATTTCTTAGGAGAGTACAGTTACAAAATACAAGGACTTGACATTGGCACACCTGGCTTCAAATTCCAACCCCCTTAAGCCTCAATTTACTGATCTGTAGAATAGGAATAAGAATATGAACTACCTTGGAGGGCGAAGTACAGATGAAATGAGATAATGCATGCAAAGAAATTATCACAGCGCTTGACACAGTAAGTGCTTCATAAATATTAGCTGTCAGAAGAAAACATTTTGGTCTTTCTTTCTTGCATACATTCTTTTATGCATATACGTTTTCCTATTTAGAATGTTACACTAAGGCTTTCCCTCAAGGATCCTGGAACAAGAAACACAAGATTGCCCATAGAATTAACTTATAAAATCAATACAATGAATTATGCAAGAGCTAAAGAGGCTGGTTCTAAGGCAGCAGACTTGACAGTAAATGTAAATATTAACACAGTTATAGAGGAGTGTAACAATAAGAAGGGCAACTGGTTGGCTTCAGAAACATAGAAAAACAAATGCTGCGGAACCACAAGTTCAAGTGTTCATCCAAGGGCTTCAAATTGGCATCCTCAAGGTGAAGGACATGCAAGGGACTGCACCCAACACAGACATCAAAGTTTCAGATCAACTGTCAAAACCATGTGCATCTGTCCACCTTTGCCCAATGCTGTGGATCATTTAAGCCATCTAACAAGTCTTGCTCTGCTACCATATTCCCTAAGCCACCTTCTCACTACTTCATGGAGAGGTCTGCCCAAATGTGAATAACAAGAACAACAATAATGACAACTGCTAACTTTGACTGTTTTTTGGGGGTTTTTTTTGGTTTTTTTTTTTTGCGGTACGCGGGCCTCTCCCGTTGCGGAGCACAGGCTCCGGACGAGCAGGCTCAGCGGCCATGGCTCACGGGCCCAGCCGCTCCGCGACATGTGGGACCTTCCCAGACAGGGGCACGAACCCGTGTCCCCTGCATCGGCAGGCGGACTCTGAACCACTGTGCCACCAGGGAAGCCCTTGACTGTTTTTTAATACACGCCAAGCAAGGGTTTAATTTGCATGAGAATCCCAAAGTAAGACTTATTTTTATCCACATCTTATAGATGTGAAAACTGAAGACCTGAGAAATTCAGAGACCTAAGATCACACAGCTAGTAAGTTGTAGAACTGGAATCCAAACCCAGGCAGCATGCCTTCAGAGCTTGTGCGTCTAACCATTTTGTTAAAATGTCTATAAGGCAGAGAATAAGAACTTTGAAGAGCCTAAGCCCCATACTGATTATTTTTTCTCCCTGTAAATTAACATCTCAGCATTCTGGCCCTGTACGTAAATCAGTGAGCTTGCTAACTACAGACCCATGCCTAAGAGAAGGAGCTGCTCTTCGGATACCAACCGAACTGGATTTCTGAGTCTGTAGCCTGGCAGTCAGATACAGAAGGCAGGTCAAGTTAACAAGCTTCACACTCAGATTGTGAGGTTTTTCTAGAAGCAGCAAGCCTGACCCGGGTAGATAGACACCACAGTGTCACCAAGTGGGGCATGCTTTTCATCCTGTGATATACTTGTACACGCAGTTATCAGGCTTACAGACAGACAGGTAAGATGTCACGATTTGGACATTCCTTCCTCCACAGTGTATTCTTGAGGATCCAAAGGCAGATGACCCAGCACTTGGATCATCCATTTCAAGCAGGCACTTCCTCCTTATCCAGCTGCCCAAACCAGCTAGTCTAGTCAGACACAAGTAGGAAAGAGACCTGTGTTTAAGCATGTGTGATTCAGATTCTTTTAGTCGACTGTTTCTTAATAAGATTTTAAGATAAATCCAAATCTCTGGATCATATCCCCCTTAACATGGCTTTTTTTTTTTTTTTTTTTTTTGCTTTTTGATATCTAGATATCTGACTTAGAGAACACAGAAATCAGGTATGTGGTATGAAGCCTCTTCGTATGTTCTACTGGTTTTGGAGAAAAGGAGGACACTGTAATATGCATTAGGAAGTGAATTTGGCCAGCAGAAAATCTAAAACATATATATTGACCGTATTGAGACAAGCTTTTTTAAAAAAGAAGTATTTACAAATGATATGTCTCAAAATACAACAAACTCGACATTATAAAAATCTATGTATTTACAACTTCTATAAACTTGTGACCCCAAGATTTTTCTCTTGTACTTATTCTTTCAGGATGTCAATCTTTTAGTCTGGTATCTCTCCCCATTTTTAAAAAAAGTTGAAGTATAGTTGATTTACAATGCTGTGTTAGTTTCAGGTATACAGCAAAGTGATTCATATATATATATATATATATATATATATATATATATATATATATATTCTTTTTCAGATTCTTTTCCCTTATAGGTGATTAAGATATTGACTATAGTTCCCTGTGCTATACAATAGGTCCTCGTTGTTTATCTATTTTACATGTAGTACTGTGTATCTGTTAATCCCAAACTCCTAATTGCATCTTCCCACATTCTTGCCTCCCAAAGACCTCCCAGACTCTAAGACAGCATGTACGGGAATGTGTCTGTGGAAAGAGGTTTCACTGAATTGTGTAAATTACATTAGAACTATGGCAGGAGTTCAGACAAGGCAGAGTGCCAGGAAGGCGTCAGTTCCTAAGGAAAAGTTTAATGCTGGCTTCACTCACCTTCAAATCACCAGCCTGCCTCTTATGGGCATGGCCACCTACTTCTCACAGGGCCAGCCCTGTGTTCAAAGAGGTGACCTCATTCGTCCTAGCCTGGAATCTGGCCCTTAATGAATAAGTACCCGGAGCCCCACAACAACACAGGCACTCCGCCTCTTCACCACATTCATCAGGCATTCCCACCTCAACTCATACTGCATTCCCTGCAGCTACTCAGAGAGCTCCTCTTCATTGTGGTCCTGGATTCCTGTTCATTAAAGTTATGGAATCCCTGACCTTCATATGAAAACATTTCTAAGTAGAAATTCAAAGGTATACAGAGATGGCACCCTACTGTCTAAAACTTCTATATCGAAAAGGATCCATGAAATTAAATTGCACATCATGACTAGAATTAAGACACTTAACTTACTGAAAACAAATCAATTGACACTATGAAAGAAATGAATGTGGACTCTTCCACTGGCAACTTTTGCTTTTCTTTTTTCTAAACAGACCCTAAATCCTATTGAAAGAGCAAAATACGTATGAAAACAACAATGCAGCTAAACCATCATGAAAATAAAATCTGTCAGTAGCTACCAAGTGAGTCAATCCTTCGGCTTTGTGGTCACATCATATTTTCACTCACAGTATAATCATAAAATTGTAGGGTTTGCTTATATAACAAAGAGTGTTTTCTGCCTGGGTCTTCAGATATTAGCTACACCGACTATTTAGTACGGGAGGCCCCCAAGTTTCTGAACTCACACAGTTATATGGTAGAAGGCAAAAACACTTTGTGCTATTAGCCAATCTGCCTCAAGGACAGTACATCAAAACTGTGATGCTATGTTCTTCAAATGACAAAAATTGTTTTTCATTTTACTTAAAAAAAAAAAATCACACAAACACTTTAGTTATGCATTTTGCATCCGAAAGCATAAATATTCTAAAATAACGTATAAGACAGCCGATGAGTGGTAAGCAATAGGTCGTATCATCTTTCTACAAACTGGGGATTAGCACCTGGTGACCAACAATTTCACAAGACAAAGTCACCTCCTTCCCCTCCTCCAACAATACCACCATGAACTTGGTTTTCTTGTTTTAACTCAACTTGTTTTTCTGATGTGCAGCTTGATTACCCCACCAAAACCCCCCAGCAGTTTTTAAAGAGCGTCTCTGCCCCAGGCAGAGGGAGGACAGTTACCAGGACCCCAAAGAAGATGTGCTTATGACTTTGCAATCAGGAAATCTGGGGAGGGAGACATTTCCCTAAGTTTTTAAATAGCTCCATTGTTTAGTTAGGTGACACTGTATATTTGAGAGGGAAAAAAAAGGCCTACCCAAGGTTTGACAGAAACTAGGCAGTCATGTTTAAAAAAATAAAAACGAGTGAAGACCAAAATGAAATAAACATATAATCCCCTAAATTAGAAATGCAACTATCAAAGCTTTCAATATCCAGGTAGGCAAACTGTTCCTATCTTAGGCAGGTGAAGGCATTTTTCTCAAGTAAGTACTATAGAGAGTAAAGGTTATTAATGTGGGAATATTTTTATCCTTGAGAAATAGGAAATAGGAAATAACTGGGTAGGGGAGGTCCCAGGAAGATTATATAATGTGTCCATAATACACTGCTAAACTAAAACATATAATTCCATTTATTAAAAAATTTTAGATTATTTTATTACAGTAAATACCAGCAGAACCAATAATTAATATTTGTGTTGTAGTTGGAACAAAAAATACTGGTAATGAGTCTGGCCCCAAAGTTAGGAAGAATTAATGGTATGTTACTTATAAATAACTCTATCTCCTAAATCCTCCTGCCTCATCCGTCACAGCCTTGCTTCAGAGATTAGTCATTTTTCAACTGTTAAAACTTCCTTTCAGAAACAGAACTTTGATTTGCTGTTTTACCTCTTCCTGTAACATGATTTTTACCTCAACAAGATTAACCTCTAACTCAACTATGTGAAAGAGTTAATCAATTTGTATAGACATGAAGAGAACTACTTCCCTACTCTTTTAAAAATGTTTTTTAAAAATTGATAAGACTCAGGAATAGAAATAGGGTTGGCCGCTTTTCTTTTCTTTCTTTCTTGTTTTTTTCCCCCGGTACGCGGGCCTCTGACTGCTGTGGCCTCTCCCGTTGCGGAGCGCAGGCTCCGGACGCGCAGGCTCAGCGGCCATGGCTCACGGGCCCAGCCACTCCGCGGCACGTGGGATCTTCCCGGACCGGGGCACGAACCCGTGTCCCCTGCATGGCCAGGCGGGCTCTTAACCACTGCGCCGCCAGGGAAGCCCTTGGCCGCTTTTCTTAGGATAGTTCATTTTTGGGTCATTCTGTCCTCCAAATGCTTTTTATGTACTCAATGAAATATGTATTTTAAAAGATCTATCCCACAATAAGGACCTACTTTTGCCTGCGTCACACTAGCCTGACATCGAACGACAAAAAGTCCAGAACTGGGGGAAGAAAAGGTGGCCCAAAGAGGCCCAAGGACTGAGGCTGACAGAAAACTGTCTTTTTGCCTGAGAACCGCGGAGCTTGAACCTGCAAACAAAGGCTCTCTGCTCACCCACTCACTTCTGTCTTCTCTTAAGATCACTAACCACCACCTAGAATTAACTGCCTCCTCTCTGCGGTTTTTTTGTTTCTAATCAAGCCAATGGACCGCCACCCCTCCCCCACTCCATACACAAATCCCTTTTTTTACCTTCATCTGAGACGGCAGAGAACAAAGGATGATGTAGAACAAATAAATGATCAGTCTTGCTCTCCTAAAAACCCTGAATGAAGTAGTTAAATAAGCTAGGCTACAATCACAAGATGGGATATTTTCCCCAAAATGCTTACTTAACAACGGTGAAAAGCTAGAGTTCAAAGCTTGATATCAAACATGCTTGAAAATACATAGAATGCAAAGAAACTGGACTGGAAGGAAATGTACATAAACAATAACAATGATTACTTCTCAGTGGCAGGAATATGGGAAAATGTGTGTATGCCTGTGCTTTAGTTTACAAAAAAATTAACTATGAATCCTGCAACCTCTTAATCTGGAATAATGTGTGTGTGTTATAAAGAAAAATAGAAGCCTTCTAAAAATACTGCTGGGGGGCTTCCCTGGTGGCACAGTGGTTAAGAATCCGCCTGCCAGTGCAGGGGACACGGGTTCAAGCCCTGGTCCGGAAAGATCCCACATGCTGCAGAGCAACTAAGTCCGTGCACCACAACTACTGAGCTCGTGCTCTAGAGCCCGTGAGCCACAACTACTGAGCCCACGTGCTACAACTAAAGAAGCCCACGCATCTAGAGCCCGTGCTCCACAACAAGAGAAGCCACCACAATGAGAAGCGTGAGTACCGCAACAAAGAGTAGCCCCTGCTTGCCGCAACTAGAGAAAGCCCACGGGCAGCAACAAAGACCCAATGGCAGCCAAAAAACAAATAAATAAATTAAATTAATAAAATAAAAATAAAAATACTGCTGGGAATTTCCTGACTGTCCAGTGGTTAGGATGCCACACTGCCACTGCAGGGGTCCCGGCCCAAGTTTGATCCCTGGTCAGGGAACTAAGATCCCACAAGCTGTGCAGCGTGGTAAGTAAATAAAATAAAATAAAGTAAAATAAAATAAAATAAAATATAAAAACACTGCTCACCACGATTCCCAGGAGGAATGGAGAGAGGTAGAGAGTGATGACAAAGTACCGCGAGACAGGATAATTTACTGAGATATTAATTTGAGGTATTCTTTCTACTAGAGGAGAATGAAAGGTATGTTTCCTTTCCTCATTCCAAGAAGTCTTTGTGTTCAGAGTCTGGGCTCCTGGGCCTTTGAAGGTCTTTAATAGGTTTTGGTTTCAGGAATGGAAGCAGAAATTAGGAAGAGCCAGAAGGTAAGTCTCACCCAGGCCCTTCCCTCTAAGAACACAAGAGCCTGTGAGTGATGCTCCTACAGGAAATGGGCAGCGAGGAGCTGCCTGAACCTAGAAGACAGGGGTGAGTTTCCCTGAGACCAGGTGGCGAATGGGAGAAGGCACAGGTGTCTGGTGGTGTGAATGGCTAGGACCTGTGTCCATTCTTTTCCAAGGCAGGGCTCCAAGAGGTACATGGTGATAGAGTTAAGAACAGGAGCCATGCTTGCTTTGCCAATGCCAGTGATGTTCTTACCCACTACAGCATAGGCATCCCGAGTACCCACATCTCAGCTCAGAACAGGCTTCCTCATTTCACGTGGGCTTCGACTAGAAGTAACGCAGATGAGCAGGAAGCTATTGCTGGTTTCCGTGTCACTTGACCATATCAGAAAGGCCACATCAAGCAATGTGGTGGCATTGACTGTTGTGATGGCTTCATCGGTGTATACTTAGCTCCAAACTCACCAGGTTGTATACATCAAATATGTACAGCTTATTGTATATCAACTCTACCTCAATAAAGTGATTACAAACAAAACAAAACAGTTATAGTAGAAAAAACAACGCACCAGATCCCCTTTCGCTGGGATGTAGCAGCCAGTCCTAAGTCACAGCAACCCAAAGTATCAGCTAACTGTCTCTCTCAGGAAACCATCAATAAATGCCATTTTATTATTTTAGCCAAAGCTCAGCCCTCTTCAGAACCTGATTTAAAACATGAAAACAGAAACAAAGCATAGAATGTTGACCATACAGTTTGCTAATGACAGGAATTGTTTGCGCCCCTTTAATTACAATCCAGTGGCTGCTGGTTGTATAGTCACAGAGGTGCTAATCAAAGCCGGGCCAGGCCCAATTCTAATAGTTATTAATGATGTGGGGAAGACACAGCTAGACTTTGGCAGCCTTGGTCAGCTCGACAAATAGCAAAGCCCAAAGGAGTAAAGGCCTCCTTAATTTAAAATGCCAATAAAAGCCCTACGTATAACCCTAGAGTTGCAGAGGTTTGAAAGTGAATGCAGGTCATCTCAATGGTTCCCTCTAAACTAGCAGTCCTTCAGAGGAACCTTTCTTTTGTTTATAAATTCAACCTCTGGAGTTAGAGGAACACACTCATAAATGAAGATTATCCTTTTAGAATATCCACACAGAGCACACAATTTCTGAAGTGGTAGACATAATCAGCTACTCTAAAACAACAAAGAACTCTATAGACATCATCTTTTCCCAGCATTTATCGTTAAACATATTCACTCCTCTTAGAGCTTTAATTACTGAATTTATATTCTGGTGGTGGTTACCGTATTGCATTGGAATATTAAGTGTCCCACGTTCAATTTGCAGAAAATCTGCAAATTTGAAGCTGCAATGCAAAACTAACTAGAATCGTACTGTCACATGTTAAGAAAGCATAAAGCTCCCAGTATCGGGGTTAGTGATATGGAACGAATCATCTGTTATTACATAGCCTGAGACTTTAGGAAGGTCACCTAGTTCTCACTACAGAATTTGTGGCCACAGAACCGATGAGGGAAAAAATGTAAATCAGGAATCCAGCACCACGGAGAGAAAAGAGGGACCTGTGGTTTTGCCATCACTGTTACGTAACCCTCAAGCTCCACCCAAATGCCCACAAGTATCACTGGGCATGGACCCCATCCATTTCCCTCCTAAGCCTTCTCCAAAGGTTGCAGAAATGCCATACTTCTGTGGTGACGGGGAGCATTTCAGTCAAGTTAGGAGTTCAGGGCCCAGAAAGGATATGTTGCTTTTCAATATCTTACATAAAGCAGCTTAGCAGAAAACATCTGAATAAGCCCAAAGGAACAATTCTAAATTCTCAGGTGTGGCTTCTGATGACACCACAACAAAAGATACAAGCCTTTTAGGTAAGTGGTTTTAAATGAAGAGATTACACGAAGCCAGATAAAGGCACTGTATACTTAAGTCACTGGCCAACTGAGGCTTATGCTCTAATCTCTGGTTGGAAATGCGGTCTGGTGTGAAGAGTAAACTACCGTGAAGGGCCTCTTCAATTGAGAACCAAATAAACAGGGTACACCTATAATGAAAGGCAATATAGTGTAAAAACCTATTCTGAGGCTTCATTGTTTATATGCATCTCCAGATGAATATATATGTAGATGAGGATTCACAATGTCATATTATTTGACAATAAACTGATACTTCCCTTTGAAACAAACTTACTTTGCTTATCACAGAAAATGGCTGCAAAAGCAAAGATAAAGGTGACAGCTGTAAGGAGGAAATGAAAACAGGCAGACTGTCTTCCCACAGTAGAGTCAAAGTTAATCAGTTCATCATATAGTAAAATCTAGATCATTCTAACGTGACAAAATTCACAGGGCACCACGCATCTTTGCTGCTGGCGTTAGTTACAACTTCGCTTAACCAACGCTCATTTATTTTAGAATTGGTTGCTTCGCTTATGACTTTGACCAGAAGCTTCTGTTTCTTGGTGGAAGAGCAGAGTATTTTCTAGAATATAACACCACATCTATGTTGCAATGTATCACAGCAAACTAGCTCAGTCTGATCCTGAGTTTTTTCTCTATGTGTTCTCCCCAAAAAGGAGAAATATCTGCAACAATCTGAAAAAAGCACAAAGAAATTAAGACCCAATTAAAGTAATGCTCACAACTCCAACAGTTAGCAGAGAACAAAGTTCCACTTTGTTATTTTAATGTTAATAGCTGCCACTTTTTAAAAAGTGCTATCAAGTCAGCATGAGTTTCTTTTTTTAAGGGTGAGTTCACAGTAAAAACTAATTAACTGCCAAGAATGAGATAGGTTTCAAAAATACAATTCTACTCATCAAATGCTGGTTTCCGTTTACTTCCTCTATACATTAACTTGAAGACTGTTCATTCCTAATCTGAGAATCTGTAAATATGGTTAGACCAGGGCAAAGAATATTGAGGTATTATTTTAAGACATACAATGATTATCTTAAATAATGCTGAATTGAAATTTATCTTGTTTAAACTGTAAATATGGTCTATCACTTCTAATACTTTGAGGTCTGTGCAATACTAGACATGAAAAAACAGCAATAAATCTGAGCTACTATATGGTGTTTGTCGTTGCTACACATATGTGTGTTTCTGTATCTGCACTGAATAAAATATATAATACATTGCTTTCTTTTTCTGCAGTTTAGAATTGTATTATTCTCAATAAATTCTTTCACCATCTGCATGAAGTTCTATGGTAAATACCCATTTCACATACTGACATACGAGTGTGGAGTAAACCCTCTAGACGGGAACGACAAGACTAAAGCTGAAAGCGACAAAGTCAGGTAAGAAGTAATCCTAATTTTGGTGTTGGTGTGGAATGTTCTACACTACCCCACAGTTAAAATGATGGTTAAACTGGGTTACTCTAAAATGACTCCATGCAGCTCTTCTACTAGGGATTGTAAGCTCCCTGGAGCAAGCGTCTTATTCTTTTTGTGACCCTAGTACAATACCTGGCAGAAGGGCACACTTGATTTTAAACCTTGTTGGATACATGAATAATCTCTAAGAATAAGCTAATAAAAATGAGAAAAGGAAAGTTTTGCTGAAAATGGAAGAGTGAGGTGTTTGATCACAGCAAACCCTGGCGTAACAAACCTTCCTTTCTTAAATCAGTAAAAGTTACCATTTTACAGTTTCTCCTCAAAAGCCAAGAATCTTCATTAGAAAGCAGAGATCATGGGTCAGGATGTACTGAGAGCTATACAAAGTCAGATTCTATCCCTGGCCTCCAGGGCTGAATAGAAAATGAACTGCATGTACAACAGAATAATTGACAGATTTAGGTAGCTGTAAATATTATAAAAGAACCTAGAGGCTAAGGGGTTAAAGTGGCAATGGAGCAGGAGTTTCTGGAAGGGGGACAGGTCGCTTTTGACAAATAAGCACACTTTCAATGAAAGTGACAGAAGTAGGTCACAATGAGTAAGTGAATTTTCCACTGACTCATTTCCACATGTATCATGGGGCAGCAAAGGATACCAGTGATCTAATTCTCCAAGTGGAAGAGCTGTACAAATCAGTACTCTAACAAAAGAAGTTGGAATTAATACTACCTCGGCAAGGAGAACCGCCATCCTGACCTAGGAACAGGTTAGGCAGGAAGGTCAATACGCCTGACAAATAATATGCACTTAATAAAAATCCTCATGTATTCAGAAAATCTCACAACTTAGACTGTAAGCACAGGAGAGGAAGGTGATTCCTGTGCTTTCTCTAGCTAAAGATCGAGTCAATCAGGTTTAATGGGATTCCACCAGTTAACATATTCAGTAAATCTTCACTAAGTCTGCATGCAGTTTTTCAGTTTTTAACTTTGAATGCAAAAAAACCTCTATTTGAGGTTTAATAGGAACCCACACTGGCCAATTATTTTTAAATACAAATTCATTTACTTTAGTGCAAATGGAGCATACCATTGTAAATGTCAAATAGTCACCATCCATTATGATAATAGGGCCCAGCCAATCTTACCATCTTATTCAAAGTTCACTGCATGAATGATCAGAGCTCTCAGTCCCCAGACAGACCTTAAAATATGTCCTTATTAAAAACTTCAAAAGCAATAAATCAGGTTCAAGAGGTCACAAGAGATGACCCTCGTCTGCCATCTCTTCCAGGAAATGCCCAGTGCTTTCTGCTGGACCCGCCAGAAAGCTGACGGCTTCTCTGCCTGTGCAGAGGACACCAGGATGGGATACAAGTACCATGGAGACTGATGGTCTCCATCTACCAGGAACTTACATTGAATTGAAATAATGTGTATATTTTACTCTAGTGGGAGATCACCCACAGACAAAAGTAAATGCTTTTCTTCACACAGGAAAAAACGCTTTCCCCATTTGGTAAGAATCCACCCGATGAACATCGGTTTTATTTTTTCTAGTACAGTGAATGAGTTAGGTAGCCTCATCCATACTTTGAACAAAAGTAGTCAAATATTATCAGCCAGTTCTGAAGCACCAGTGGAAGCTATAGGAAAAATAATTTTCACTGTAAAAGCTGATTGGCTTGGAATCAACACTCATGACCCTGGCCTCTTTAGCACAATGCTCTACTGAACCAAGATACCAAATTAAAATATAGCTATTGAGACACCCAAGGCTCTACAAAATGAGACACTGTGAGTGACACAAACACCAAAGACAGGAAAGGGCTGAGGCAGAGAACATTTACACATTAGGTGCTCCAAATACATAAAGATCATATGGTTTTAATGTTGCAAACTAAGGCCACTTGAAACTACAAAACAGAATGGAGGGGTTTAAAACCGCAATCTCATTACCATACGCAAAACAGGTCTTATTCCAAATACCATCCCTGGGACTCTGACAACACGACTCTGGAATGCAGATTTACAGTAATGAAAACGTATCTTTTCTGAAGTAAAATGTCAAGCAGATGATGTGCTTCTGCCCCCAGGGCTATGATTTTACCCCATCAAGAAGCAAACGGATGAACACATCATTTTATAATGGCTACCCAAGAACCATCAGGGGGTCATCTCAGGGCTTTCAATCACTACTAGCCTGGGTCAAGCAGAAGTTCAAAAGGAAAAAACCTAAACCATCAAACATTGCCTCTGAGACTATAAAACAAAAGAGTTATGGAATAGCGGTGTCATGTCATGAAACTACTAAATTAATTGGGCTTTAATATTGTATTGCCCTGGAAAATTATTTGTGAAATGAAGACCTATAACTATGTGAATGAATGATATTTATCCACACAAGTACAAAACATTTAGATAAAAATATACAGTTGACCCTTGAACAACATGGGTTTGAACTGCACAGGTCCACTCACTGTAAAGAGCGCCTTGATTTTAACATGACCTTTTTTCCAACAGTATCTTTTATAAACATTAATAAGAGCTGTTGCTTTTAGAAACTCTAAAGGAAATAATAGCTGGAAAACCCTCTGTAGCTTAAAGTCAGTCATTAAAACTCACAGTAGGGTAAGTAATTAGAACTACCTACTCTTAACTTGTAAATAAGCATAATTCGTTCCAAAGAGGAAATATCGAAACTTAGTTCACATCTACTGTATTGTAGTACTCTGATGCTACTGGGTATTTCACATTAAGAACTTATTTCAATGACCACAACAAAGACCAAATCTGAACTGCTGATGTGGCTGTTTTGCAGTGAATGGGCTAATGTTGGTGTGTTAGATCTTAAGGTATCAATATTTCAGAACCCTGCAATGATTATATTTCTAAATTCATGTACTGTCCATCCATAAGTGAAAATAAAATGTCATATTCTTTTCTAAAAAAAAAATAAATAAATAAAAATCACATGTGGATTTTTTTCAATAGTAAATACAACGGCACCACACGATCCCAGTTGGTTGAATCCAGAGATGCAGAACCTTGGATCCAGATGGTTGACTGTAAGTTAAAGGTGGATTTTCAACTACTTGGAGTGACGAGGCCCCTACCCCCCACCCCTGCATTGTTCAAGGGTCAGCTGTATACTTAATTTGGAATTTGGGTTTACAATTCTTTAACTGTTTCTAAACATACACAGCATTTCACGATGAATTGTGAAATCGTAGTAAATTCCACTTTAAACATGTCTGCATTAAAAAATTTTAAATGTAGTACAAAAAATTTCAAAATGTACAAAAACAATGTATGTCTTATTTTCAGATTAATTAGGAACTTTGTACAGACCCGTACACGGCACAAATTTTAAGGCCGTTTCAACAATGTGGTTAACAGCAGATTTTAAACTTAACAAGAACAAACATACTTTTCTTACTCCTACCCTTTTCCCCATATTAGGAAACATGCTTTCCTTCTAAAACTTCCACCATTCTGTCCACCTCATTCTTCCTCTATGTGGACCTAGAAATCATACTGCCAACAGAGCACTTTTAAATGGAAAATGCTTTTTGTTTCTGTCAAGAAAAATAAAACAAAAAAGCAAAGCAAAACCGAACAATCAAAAAACACTATCATTATGCCACAGAATTTTGCAACTTCAATTTTCTACTCAACTCCTATTGTCTCTTTCCATCCTTATTTCTTTTGTCTTAGAGATAAAATACACAGGATGGTGAGGTTCCCCCAAATACTTTTTTCTTCCAGTTTTATTGAGATATAACTGACACACAGCACTGTGTAAGCTTAATGTGTACAGCATAAAGATCTGACTTACACACATCATGAAGTGATTATCATAATAAGCTAAGTGAACATGTGAGCATCCATCATCTCACATAGATACAAAATTAAAGAAATAAAAAAAATTTTTTTTCTTGTGAACAGAACTCTTAGGCTTTACTCTCTTAACATCTTTCATATATAACATACAGCAGTGTTCATTACATGTATCATGTTGTACATTATGTCCTTAGTACTTATTTACCTTATAACAGGAAGTATGTACAGTACACTTTGACTACCTTCATCCAATTCACCCTCCCCCTACTCCCCACCTCTGGTAACCACAAATCTCATCTCTTTTTCTGAGTTTGTCTGTTTGTTTTTGAAGTATAATTGACCTATGTTAGTTCCTGTTACACAACATAGTGATTAGATATTTCTATACATTTCAAACTGATCACCACGATAAGTCTACTTATGATGTGTCAACATACAAAGATCTTACATAGTTACTGATATTTCCCACACTGGATATTTTATACCCGTGACTCATTTATTTTGCAACTGGAAGTTTGTATCTCTTAATCTCCCTCACCTATTTCTTTCCTCATCCCAGTCCCCTCCCCTGTGGCAACCACTTGTTTGTTCTCTGCTATCTATAACTGTTTCTTTTTTGTTCATCTCTTTTGTTTTTTAGATTCAACACATAAGTGAAATCATACAGTATTTGTCTTTCTTAGCATAGGAAGCTATCAATAAAACAAAAAGGCCACCTACTGAATGGGAGAAGATATTTGCAAATAATATATCCGATAAGGGGTTTACAGCCAAAATACAGAAAGAACTCAACATCAAAAAAACAAACAGCTTGATTGAAAAATGGACAGAGGATCTGAATAGATATTTTTCCAAGGAAGACATACAGATGGTCAACAGGCAAATGAAAAGATGCTCACCGTCACTAACCATGAGGGAAATGCAAATCAAAACCACAATGAGATACCCCCTTACACCTGTCAGAATGTTCATCATCAAAAAGACAACAAGTAAGAGTTGGTGAGGATGTGGAAAAAAGGGAACCCTCATGCACTGTTGGTAGGATGTAAATTGGTGCAGCCACTATGGAAAACAGTACGGAGATTCTTCAAAAATTTTTAAAAGAACTATCATATGATCCAGCCATTCCACTCCTGGCTATTTATCCAAAGAAAACAAAAACACTAATTAGAAAAAATATAGCATTTCTATGTTCATTGCAGCATTATTTACAATAGTCAAGATATGGACTGTATACAGGACAGGGAACTATACCTTTAAGTTTTCAGAAAAGAATCTGAAAAAGAATACATATATATATATATATAAAAACTGAATCACTGCGCTGAACACCTGAAACTAACATAACATTGTAAATCAACTACACTTCGATGAAAATAAAAAATATGGAAGCGACCCTACCTCAGTGCCCATCAATAGATGATAAAGAAGATGTGATTACATATATATATATGCACCATAAAAAAGAATGAAATCTTGCCATTTGTGACAACATAGATGGTCCCCAATATACTTTAAAAAATTTTATTTATTTATTTATTTATTTTTGGCTGCGTTGGGTCTTCGTTGCTGTATGCGGGCTTCCTCTGGTTGCAGCGGGTGGGGGCTACTCTTTGTTGTGGTGCGTGGGCTTCTCATTACAGTGGCTTCTCTTTGGTGCAGAGCATGGGCTGTAGGCACGTGGGCTACAGTAGTTGTGGCACGTTGGCTCAGTAGTTGTGGCTCGCAGTCTTAGTTGCTCTGCGGCATATGGGATCTTCCTGGACCAGGGCTTGAACCCATGTCCCCTGCATTGGCAGGTGGATTCTTAACCACTGTGCCACCAGAGAAGTCCCCTATACTTGTAACTATAAGGAAAATTCCAGAATTACCATGAAACTTCAGTAGTTATGGCTTCTCCTATGACCAAAGAAACTTAGATCTCAAACACTATTCCAAAGTAAAAGAAAATACACATGTCTATGGAAAAGAAAAATACATGGTTCTGTGGCTTGTCCTGCATAGAAAACACTACCTAAGCCATCTACAAATCATCTCCATTTTGCTTGGGAAAAGACAGGGCCCTAAAGATTAGATTCAGTCCCTGGGTCTAGGCAGCTCTAAATACTTGAGACTCCCGGAAGAGAAATACTCAACACTAAGTAACTTTGGTGCTTGTCATTACTCTTTCTGTGGATGACTCTCAATCCCCAACCTGGAATTCCTTCCTAGTTCCAGACTCTTGTATCCAACAGTCAGCTGCACATCTCCACGTGGGTGTCTACAGAAGCTCCAATTCAGTGAGTCCCCAACTGAAATGATCATCATTACCCAACCTGCCCTGCTTCCTGTGTCTCCAATTTCAGGGATTGGTACCATTACCCAACAGCCTAAAGCAGAAATAAGGGCACAAACCCTTTGGCCTTCCTCACTCTAATCACTCAACTGGTCATCTGGTCCCGTGGGTTTCATCTCCCTTCACCCTCACAGCCCCCAACCTGGTCATGGTATCATCACCATCTCTGACCTGGAAGCTTGCTGAAGCATGCTCTAACTGAACTCCCAGCCACATCCTTGTCCAATTCCAACTCATCCTCCACTGCCAGAAATCTTCCCAATGGGCAAAGGTGATGTTATCACTGCTCTGTGTAAAACCTTCAGTGGTTCCTCCTGCTCGCAGAGTAAATTCCAGGCTTCTAGTTATCACTCTCATCAAATTTTTCAACTCTCACTCCAAGGTCTCTTTGTACAGGTATGTGTCTCTTTGCCTGGAATATTCTCTTCCATCTTTCACAAACTAACCAACCTGCTTAACTTTCCTGAATGCCTACTCTGTTACATGTCCCTGAGATGCTCTCAAAACTCTTTGTATTCCCACCACCACAGCATGGCTAAGAGTGGGTAAGCACAGACATATAATCACACACAGGGTTGTAAATTCTTCCTAATCCTTTGTGTCTTCCTCTCCCTCTACCCGCCCCACTGCATTCCCCATGAAACTGCAAGCTTTCAAGAGGGCTGGAACCACCTGCCTCCTTCACCATTGCCTCCCCAGCACAATGCCTGACATAAAGAAGGTGCTCAGCTAATATTTACTGAATTCACGAACAAAGAGATGCAGAGGATGGAGAGCAGACTGCACCCAGCTCCACAGTCCAAGCCTCATCTCCCAAGTGAAATCTCCCCTGCTTTCAGCATATCTTAAACTCAGAAGTCACCACGACAATAGATCTGACACTAAGGGGTGGCTTCCATGAAGTAAGGATGTTTCATACCTGAAGTGCTTAAAACAAACTGGGAGTCAAACAACTCCTTCATCCAACTCTCTATTCACTGACAATCCATACACCTTCTTTGGCCCAAAAACTCTCATGCAGAAAAGGCTTATCATTCTTAGGGAGTGTAGAGCTTCTACTTTCCATGCTGATAGGTCAAGTTTTTATTCTGAATGATCTAAAGAAAAATAGAAAGAGGCTCCCTCATCTTTCATGCAGGTCTATGGGTAGAGGCAACTAAGCATTCAGGCACCATATCTAAGACCCCATTACTAAATAGGGTTTCCTTTTGGAGTTATACCATTAGCCCATACAGACGCCATGATGTACACAACACATCTGCATTCATCTGTGGTTGTGTACAGGGATATGCATACAGCTAGAGTTAACTTTGCTTCCATGGCACAGTTGGGACTCTGATGAGAATAAAGCATACATGTATGAGCTACTGGTCAAGAAAGATATATTTTGTTTTTGTTAATAACTATATATTTCAATGAGTTCTGTACTACAAATAATTGTGAACAGTAGTCAAACCATCTATTTTAGTACAACATTAAAGTAAAAAACTGCTATATTCTATACTAATTATCTGAATTATATCATTAAATATGTAGATAAATATCCTTACACTTCTTCGGGCAATAACTCTGATAATTTTCAATAATTATATAAACATGCCTTCCTGATGAAGATAACTTTTAATAGTCTTATGTACCAACATTAAAATAGGATATATTATAGTTATTCTACTTTTCATATTTAACACGATCTATTTGCATTTTCACAAATAAAGGTAACCGGCTAATTTAAACCCAATTTCTTTTCACAGGGAGTTCATTTGCATTTGCATTCAGAATTAAAATATAAGGTGAAGTCCAAAGATAAGGAGGGAAGGAGTCCTTACCATCCACATCTGTGTCAACTCTGTGAGTCACTGAAAAATGATGGATTGTTTTTCTCATCTCTTTTGAACATAATTCTGTGGTCTCAAGTATTACAGGAGGGAAAAATGTGCCTAAGGGGCTATAATTTACAATTATTCTGTTTCATGCTGATTAGCATAAACGATCATGATAGAAAATTACATGCAAACCCTAGAAGTCAATAAAAGATATTGATCCATAGCAACACCTGAAGGAGGAAAAATCGCTTACTGCTTGTGCTTCAAGCTTCCTATCTAATTTGGTAGAGGATCTTTTAACCTGAAAATGAGTCCATGTTTACAAAGCATTTTTATGGTCACATGAATTACCTTTCACACAACTAAATGAACAAATCAAATCACAACACTTTGCTTCACTCCTAGGTCTGTTGGACTATGAGTTTGAACCCAGATTAATGCAGAGGCATTTATAATGCAACTGCAAAGCCAAAAAGAATCTCCCTTTCCATTTGCAACCAATATTTTGAAACGATGCTGAATTAGGCAAGTGGTGTGACATGTAAAAGCATTTATAGTTCTCTTCCCCCCCCAAAAAAAATAATTTTCTCTCCAAAATGCAAAGTTGAAGGGGGTAGGTAGGTAATGAGAAGAAATGGCTTCCATTTTCTGAAAGAATCAGGATGAATTTTGCTTGCCACTCCTCTTTTTTTTTTTTTAAATTATTTTTTATTTTTTTATTTTTGTGATATGCGGGCCTCTCACTGTTGTGGCCTCTCCCGTTGTGGAGCACAGGCTCCAGATACGCAGGCTCAGCGGCCATGGCTCACGGGCCCAGCCGCTCCGCGGTATGTGGGATCTTCCCGGACCGGGGCACGAACCCGTGTCCCCTGCATCGGCAGGCGGATTCTCAACCACTGCGCCACCAGGGAAGCCCGCCACTCCTCTTATGTAGAACATACTTAGACCTTCAGGATTAAAACACTTAGAAAGTCTAGGAAAGAAAACAATTTCAAGACAAGTAAATGAGAAGTGTTTTATCACTACTATTCCTTAACTTCTTTTTATTTCAAAGATCTTACTTTCCAGCTGGGCAATACAATTCCAGCCTAGTATGTAGGTAGGAGCAGCACACGATTTCTGTGTGTTCATGGTCTACTTAATTAGGGGAAGACGTGTGGTTATGACAAAGAGATGGCAATGCTCTGATGGCAAGATGCTGGAAGATACAGGTTCCTCGACTGTAAGTAAAGGACACAGCTTAATACACATAGAACAGGGATACAGTCTCATTCCCACAAGCCCTGGTTTTAGGGTCCCTCCAAAGGGAAACGACCAGGGTGACAACTGTTTCTACCACTCCCGTGTTATTGTTTCCTGACCTTCCTAGCTACATGCTAAATAAAAGCAACATATGAAACACAGGAAATTTCTCACTGCTTAGTTATCAGGTAATAACTAGGTGAATCAAAGGTTACTTTTCTGGTATAACATCCCCTTAATTATGTCAGTGCCCCAAATCAGTGCTCTGATAAACTCAAAGGCCATCTGGGTCTTTCTCCGTACTACTAGAGTCTAAGCTGTCAGGGATGGCAGTGAGATTCTGGATCTAGCTACTCCTGACCTCCACAGAATCCATGGACATCTAAGAGGTCTATGAATAGAATTTAACGGGTCTACAAACTTGGACTGTTTTGTGGTTTTTCGCTAACCACAAACTGAAATGTATCATTTCCTTCATGTACATTCACAGCATTAGCATTCCTTTTGATTTTGTCACCAATAGAAATCACATATGTTTTCATATCATGGTATAGTTGCTGCAGATACATTAAAAAATCATTTATACTCATTACCACTTCAAAATTATGGTAGTTGGTAGACCCACCTCTAGATCTTGATATCTGATGTGCTAGTAAAGAATCACAAAAATCCCCAATTTTTAATGTTTTACTGATGGTTTCAATATAACTGGCTTCCTTTATAATTCTATACATTTTATTTTATGCACTTAAAAACATTATTCGGAAAAGTGGTTCAAAGGCTTCACCATACTGCCAACGGAATCCAGGATTTTAAAAACAGGTAAGCAGTAGAGGGCCCAGGAAATCTTGCTAACATCACACAGCTCGTTGGTGGCAGAAATGTGACTAGAAACAAGATCCCGTGACTTTGCTGCTCTTAGAGTCCTTTACAGCTGCAGCTTGAAATGACCCAAGTGTGGTCACGTGCCACCATGTAATTGTTGGCTTCTCAAAGATCCTCCTACAAATGTTTAACTAGGTCAAGGCCCAGAGACTGTAGCTTGCTAGGAAAGATGAGGGATATTTGCTGAAAGCCAGATCTATCATATAAAAGTTTTTCTAAGTCTTTTATCTCACTCTTTTTCCAGAGACTGAAGTCACAGCTCTGAGTATGGATTGAAGCTGAGCTGTAAGAAAATATATACGCAATGGAATATGGAACACAGAACACTCATAAATCCTTTAGAATATCTGTTGAACCTTCGTATTCACGAGAATCCCTAATCTCCACACAGGACATTTCTAATTGAATGATACCCTTGCTCTATTCAGCCTAGTCTCCACAAACTTCGTATGCCATCTATGAGGCGGCATTTAGGTGACTCCAGGTGTTCATCAATAGCATACTTTGTACCAAAGGGTAGATATGGCTATTTATCAGTGGTCATTTATGAGCCCACCAAGTACTAGCTGAGGGAGGGGAAATTATCAAACTCAAAAAAAGCTAGTGCTGCCCAAGGTCACAGTATGGAGACTCAATCTTATTTCACACACAAATCAGATCAATTGAAGATGGAAATGCATAATACATTAGACAAAGAGTTTCAAACCTTGATAAAAGTAGACCTTGGAATGTGCATTAACAGCAGTTTGCAATAAGTAATGTTTCACATTTGAACATTAAATGTGCTGAGGAGAGAAAACAAATAAAAAAATATCCAATTGCTTTCCTGAAATATTGATGACAGCACAGTAAAAGTTCAGAGCAGTAATAAAACTCCAGGAGTTATTTGCTCCTATAACAGGGTCTTTTACCCTATACCTCGCCCCTGCTGCCTGCCTCCCTCTAATTCCCAAGTTCCACAGAAGGAATTTTGATTATTTTGGAAGTTTTTCATCCTAAAGTATATGCAATGTTCATTCCAGACCTGAATCTGGCGATGATATACCCTCCTGTCATTTTTTTTTTTTTTTTTGCTAGAGAAAATATGGAACACCAGACCGCCAATCTAGCAATAATGTACCATGTGATATGAGAGTCACAAACTTGGAAGGAACCTCAAGTAGACATAAAAGCTACTTGGCACTATGTATCAAAATTCATAAACATGTTCACGTCACTTTGGCCTGGAAATCTCTATTCTGGGAATTTATCCTAAGGAAATAGCTCCAAAAGACAGAAAAAGTTGTAAGCTCGGATATGCTCACTGTGGAGTGCTTTCATTCAATAAACCTTTATTAAGTGCCTATTATGTGCCAGGCACTAGGCTGGCACAAAGTCTGTGCTTCAAGCCATTCACAATCAGCTGGGAATTCAGAGAAGAATACACAGAATTATGACATGTTGGGATAAATGCTAACGGGCCTGTACAGAAGCACTAGAAACACTAAAATGTGCTGGAATAGGAAGGCGAAGAGTCTAGGAGGAATTTACAAAATTTTAGATAATGCTTTTAAAATTTATTCCCAGTGTTATTTTTAAAGTCGCAGGGAATGTTAAATGTTTTAAAAATCCCTTTACTATTCTGAAAAAAATTCCTCAATACATTTTTAAAAATAAAAAATAACAAGAAAGCCTAACAGCCCTCAAGAGCTTTTAGAGGCCCTCAATCTTTCTCTCAACCACATGTGGGAGGTGGGGTGCAGCCATTGATTGCCAAGTCCTCACTGGGCTCGTGCCACCAGTCTATTCCCCTTAGTCTTCTATTACACACCAGGGTGTCCCTCATCAAAACTGCGGAAGAACCCTGAGTTCATTTGGCTTAAAACACAAAACAAAATAAACCCCACATTTTATCACTGCGGTGAGAACTTTCTCTTTCAAACAGCCCAGGGTCGCTGCAGAAAACTCCTGCTGTAGGAATCCAGAAGGTCCTTTGCTAAAGACAGCATTTACAATGTGTTATGATTTTTAGTGTATTTAGAAATGAAATCAATTCCACGGTTTGAGGGGCTGTGTTGGGAAGCTTTTGAAGAAGTGTAGGTTGGACACACCTACTGATTCATTGGGAGAAATAATTCAAACTAAATTGGACATGCTGCAATCTAAAGAACAATGACTTTATTTACACTTGGATTAGAGAAAACTCTATTCCTGTAACGAGCACGACACGCAGTGCAAGTCCAGGCACGCTATATCCACATCAGGGTGTGGGAGCCATGGAGATGCCTCTCTCAGCATGTTCTGGCCTGAGTCATGGCTCACGGTTTGGCCATACTCCAGAAGTGGGCAGGGGCTTTAGCAGAATCACTAGAGAAGGGCACCCCAGAACCGCCTTTCTTTAAAGAGTGCCTACAGAAGAAGACTGAACTTGAAATAATCCGTGGGAAGAAGGTGAAATGAACATTTATTGAGTGCCTATAGTTGCGAGGCATTACCCTAGGTCCTGGTTTGGCAAAGATTCTCTGTAGAGGGCCAGATAGTACAGTACATGTTTTTGGCTTTGCAGGCCAGAGTCTCATGTTACAACTACTGGATTATACTGTTGTAGTACCAGCAGCCATAGATAATATCTAACTGAACTGGTGTGGCTGAGTTCTAATAAAGCTTTATGTATAAAAACAAGTGATGGGCTGGATTTGGCCTATAGAATGTGTCTTGTCTATCCCTGATCTGAATGTTTTACAATTTATCTTATTTAAGGCACAAAAAATGATTTGTTGGCTATTCTTCCTACTTAAAGATGAGGAAACCAAGTATTAGAGGTAAGTTTACCTGCCGAAATCACATGTCTAGTTTGTCACAGAGTCAGAATTCCAACCAAGGTCTCCCCGCCCCAAAGTCTGAACTCTTTCTACTATAGGAACAGGGTCTGTTAGGATAAATACAGATAAGGAAGAACAGCCAATGTGAAGGAAAGAAGGAAAAAAAGTCAAGTCTAAATCCTTTCTTTCATTTAACATTAACCGATCTATGCCCGACTATGACAGCAAAAATGCTGGTAAACAGAGTTACAGGTAAAACATTCCTCCCAAGAGAAGCTTCTGGAATATTCAGTACTGAACTCCTTCATAACCATAAGGGAAAAGGAAGCAAATCTGTATTACAATGTGTCAGATTATGGCAAAGCTAGAATTCCTAACTAGAATTCCTAGCTAGAACTCCTAGAATTCCAAACCGTCCTGAGAGAATTTTGTAAAATAACCTCACTGATATTCACATATTCAGTAATTCATTCATTCCATGCCCAGACAGCACACTTTATAAATGCTTTAAAAAAGGACAGGGTACTTGGTACTTCAGGAACTTTGAGTTGGAGGCAACACACAGCACTAAATAGTTAATTACCTGTTGATATCAATTGTCACTGAGTATGAAAAGAAACTATAGGGGTGATGCACACAGCTCAGTGCCTGAAAATCAAGCGAAAACAGGCAACAAAAATGAGTGTGCTTCTTCTCCTGGTTGAACCTTATTCAAGGTTCTCCCTCCTTTTATTCCCCTTGAGAAATGAAAGATTCTGTTTTTAACGCCGTCGTCCTAATTTGGAACCTGGAGACCAGGTTCCAAGTTGCTTACTAGCTTGAAACTTTGGTACCTAAGCATCAACTTCCTCATCTTACAATGAGGGGGGTTGACTAGATGTTTCTGAAGCCTCTTCCAAGTTAAGGCTTCTATGAATCAGTTTTTAAAAATATGATTCTGGAATGCCCAACTTAAAAAAAAGTACCCTGGATGAAACTTAGATGTCCAGATATTTTAATCCATGACATAGAGTTTTTACATCCTTTGAGTATGAAAAAGTTTCAATTTCTAAAACCACCTCCCTTAAAAAGCAGAAAGTGTCACTTAGAGGGTTGCACAATTTATTTCTGAAAATTAAATGATGATTTTCCCCAAAGGACAGAGGGGAAAGGAAGATGTGGAGTAGATGGATTCATTGTTCCCCTACGGAGAAAAAATATTTCTACACCTTGCAAAAATATATTAATTGGCCTGCCATCTGGCAAGCCTGCTCACACACATAAGGGATAAAGTTTAGATCTTGAGGTTTAACGTTGAAGCCTGTGGGGAGATGTTAATTGGAATTTGAGTTAGCAGGAATATTTTTAAAGGGAACATTTCAAAAGAGATCTGAATATAGGGGGAAAAAAACAGAACCTAAAATGTGAGACCATCCAAGGTGACATCACAGGCGTCCATGGCCTCACTCACACTCTGCACACCAGTGAGCCAGTGTGGACACTCCCACAATTAGGTGAGGCTGTGCATTAGCGGGGCAGCTTTCACAGCATGATTTTGAATGTTTCCCGACAACTTTACAAATGATCCCCCACCCATACCTTCGTGTACATTACAAATATTTTTCAAAATTTCCGGAAATCTTACCATTGTAAAGGTGGGTGTTTAAAGGAACCTCTTTAAGGGAAAAAGAAAGCTCATCAAACAGGAGGTTCAATAAAATATGAGTTTTGTGGTATGTACATGCACATGTGTGCACACATACGCCCAGAAAAAAAACACGTGGAAGGATAACCCCATATTTTTCATAGTGGTTATATTTAAGCACTAGAATTTGGGATTTTTTTTTTTTTTTTTTTTTTTTTTTTAAATATGACTCAATGTAACCCTGTATCCTGGCTGGCATCCTGGAATAGAAAAAGGACACTGGGGCACAACTAGGCAAAACATAATAAAATATGGAGCTAACTTTTAAAAGGCAGAGGGTGGACAAGGGAGAGCCAAATAAAACATCTTATTCAAATCCTTTATTAGCATTATCAAACAATCAAAAAGTACCTAAAACTTTTTAAGTTTCTAAAACTTTCTATATCCTAATTGTGGTGATAATTTGTCAAAATTCACAGAACTGCACACCTATAAAGGATAGTTTTACTGTATGTAAACTGTATCTCCATAAACCGTGTCAAAAACAAAACAAAACAAAACAAAGCACATCTAGCTGCCTGGACTTTTTCTAGAGTAAATTAAAGTGGTAAACCCTGTGTCAGTATGAATCTGGATTAGTGGCCGTGAAAAACACCTTCTTCAATATTTAAAAAATAGCACCTGAAGGAAAGACTTTTTTTACTCCATCCTTAGTAAGGAGCAGCCATTTCTCAAAAGCAGCTCACATACTGCACCACTGAGAGCTAAGACATGGCCAGTGAAGGATTTTTCTGGTTTAGAGAATTCTGGATGCAATGTTTATGCCTTTTGCATGTTGTAGATTGTTCATACTTTATTCTCATACAATTGTTTTAAGCATAGCAAAGCAGTCTTAGTTCTCTAAATACTATGATCTTCACAGAGTCTTAAATACTTACTTATCTTAAATAGGTATTTAAGTCTCATCAAACATCTCTCTAAAAATGTAGTTAGCATTAGCATATTTGTAGTTAGTATTAGCATATTCAAGAGAAATTATTGTAGTTTTAAAACGTGAAGATGAAGCCTGTAAGCAATTCATCTCTAAAATCCCAACAGCTCTTTCCTGGCATTCACACTGTACTGCCATGTAAGATGCAAGAACTTTTGTCCCTTCTATGAAATGAACTATATGCTCTACTACAAGATTGGCAAGGATTTTGAGATGAGTGCATAATAAATACACTCATGTGAATGCACAGGATTTCAAAATACGTAGAGAGAAATCTCAGCAAAATAAGCACGGGTGCAGTGTAGTGTTATTCATTCCAAAGGCCTGTAAGATAGCAGCTATTCAGAGCTACACCGTAAGTGAAACCTCAATTTCAAAAGCACAAGCCCACTCAAATACCATTATAAACTGTGCTACTTTACGATGGGGGAATTACAGAATACATATACAATTTCCACTAATGGGAAAGAGAATCAGCAGGTGGCATTTTAAAACAAAGTAAAACCTACTTCTGTTTTTCACTCTCTTCCCTCAAGCAGCAGGTGGCATTTCTATAGCAAAGATCAAGATTATCGGGGCTCGATATTCCACAAATACCTTTGAATTGCCAGGAGGCTGATGTATGATAAAAATTAAGTGACTAAAATCTTACTTTACAAATATTATTTGCAATAATTAGAATATTGTTGGAGCTGTTATTTCCCTTGGAGGTAGGATAGTGCAGTTACATCTTTATCTGGATTTACCATGAACTACTGGTAATTTGGGGACAATTAATTAACTTCTCTAAGCCTCAATTTTTTCATCTGTTCAACAGGTATTACATATACCATTAAATGAGACAACATACACCAAACTACCTCAACAGATATTCTTCCTCTCCCTCCTCCTGTGCTGATGTTGGTAGATCTCCTACTGGTTATTACATGTTTCCATAATATCTGTCAACATCACTTTCTAACCCCACTTGAACAAAAGGACCATGTCATATATATCTTTGTTTTCCAGGTGATAATCATAGTCCTGGTCACATAAAAGGTACTCAATAAATATGTGGTACATAAATGAATAAATAAGGCAATGCGATAAATCCACAGGCTTTGCCCACAGAAGTCAGACAGAGTCAAACTAGGTTATTAGGTTATCAGCTTTCAGAAGGTGATTCAGCCTCATCCATGAGCTACAAAGCAGGAAAAAGGATCACACAAAGATACATAACTCATAAATAAGCCCCTCCAAGTATTTTTAAATGTAATCACCTTCCCATGTTTCAGAGGTTAATCCCTCTTGGCTTCTGGTTTCTCTATTTTTTTGGCACAGTTTATAAACATTTGACTTCTCTTTAGTGCTTTTAAGGCAGCCAAAGACAAGGAATTGAAAGAGAAGCTGCATGGCCTTCAGGACTGGGGGCTGCCCCCTCTCAATCCAATCCCTAATACATCTTATGACTAGAAGGCAAAAACAGAACAAAGCAAAGCAAACCAAAATCATTCCAGTCTAGCATGACTTAACACAGAGTTTAAGATATATATATACACACCTGGAACTTCCCAACAAAATCCATAAATGTTGGGCCATGAATCCCCTCCAAACATGTTAGTTTCTTATTAAATAGATTTGAAATCAAACCTGTTAAGTGACTGAAGGAGCAGCTACAAGCCACTGCTTGTGAGACACACCTAAAAGAATGGAAGGTTTGAAAAGCGAAGCTTGTTTCCTCGGCTCCAGGCTGGGCATTTCACTTACATGGGAACTAGAAAACTGGCTTAAAATGAGAACTATAATCTTTCTGGAACAATAGGTCATGACGAGCTTCCTTAATGCCAAAATAAGTGCTCAGAAGTGACTTCTGCTAGCTGAAAGAAAGTGTAAAGGGCATATATATTTACTCTGGCTTGAATACAACATTTCTGAATATGTCTATCAGTGCCAAGAGTCAGAACACTTTTCTTTATGGATTTCAAACCTGGGACCCATTAAATGGAATGTTTATATTCCTCCTGAGGAATGCCATCAGAAAGTTGCATCATATTAATATCTAACCAGTTCAAGTATTTGTACCTTTTGATCCCAAGATCACCCTAGGTCTTACACGAAAAGGTAGAATAATTTTAAGGTTAAATCTCAGAAGGTAAAATAAACCACAATTTCTCTTGTTTAAAGAGTTTTTTGGTTTTTTTTTTTTTTTAAGAAGCCATCAAATGATAAGTAATCAATAACAATTTCAGAGAAAACTGAAGTCTGCCTGCCAAGAGGGCATCTTGGCAGTAGCGATGCTGGTAAAAATGACATCAAAATCACTAAGATCCAAGAACTGCACTGAAGGAAGCAGAGCTCTGATCTTGAGCCTGGATTCCTATGTTAAGGAGGCTTATAGAAACCACTATTGATTTTTCACCTTAAAAATCCTAGCTTTCCATGGCTAACTTATCTAAAATTGACAGGAGTCATCTATTGAGAAAGAACGGTACATACAAAGTTCACAGGTCATATAGTAAAAATGAGGTAACTTTTATTCCTTACTAATTCTGTGGTCCAAACATCTAACCCCAGACATCAAATCCTAAAACATACAGGAAATTATAATTCATAAACATACTGGCTCATTTTGCAGAATCCTCATCATCAACTATCACCTAAAGCACCCCTGAACTATCCCATACTCTACCTGTCCCACCATGGCCATTTGAATCAAAAATTTTAAATTCCTTTGCTTGGGGACCTATCGTTTATGGAAAATGCAAATTCACAGTCATCCATAAAACCTGCCAAGTCAGGTGAGTGTGCCTATCAGCTGTTTTGCCACCTGCCTGCCCTTTGGAGCAGTTAAGCAAGGGTAGGCTAATTTTACAGTGAACTATTTTTTGGATTAGCAAATAATTTGTGTTTATATACATGGGTCTAGAATGGAGAATACCAAGAGGATAAAATTAACCTTTACCTAGAAAAATAAACTATCTGACGTGGCTTCTATATCTCCAATGCTCAGTGTCTGACATAGGTAATCTACTGGGAAAAGTCTTCAATTTTTGTATCAGAAATCTTGACATTAGCCAACTGAAAGTAATATTTATATAGGAGTTATAGCTCAAGTTCCAAGATCAACAAGCCACTCCAGATCAGACTTAAGAAATAACATTACATAATAGTCACTTAATGGCCATTGTTTTACAGTAACAAAGGTTTCATTTACCGTATTTCCTAGAGTGCTTTATTCAGCTAGCAGCTTTTCCCATGACAAACATACTTTTTCCCCTTAACCCCTTCATCTACCTGTAAAAGTAAAATATTTAATAACTATAATTTCTAATTAAAAGATACCCATCATATAGCACTTTAAAAGATAGGAATATTAAAGGGACATTGGTGATTTTTATGCAAGCCACAGGTTCAGTGATATTCTTCAGATCCAGTGGTTAAGAAATTTGGCAGTGGCTAGATGATGTAATAGTGACTCTCAAGAGAGATGTTGTAAGGTCCAAGTCAGGGTCCTGAGACATCAACATGCAGTGTAATGTTTAAAATTAGACAGAATAAAGCACGGCAAGAACAGCTTCAGCAAACACTCAAACACTCACAGGGCAAAATGGGCCTGGTGGATCCATCAGTTTTCCTCCCTTTCTGATTCTACCACCCTAGGAGACTTCACCAAGTTTTACTCGTTCCTCATTCCCTCCACCCAGGTGATTCACTCAGAACCTAAAAGATTATCTCCAAAAGCCATCTCCTATATGAATTTCCAAGTCAGGTTAGAAAGTTTCCAAAGACATGGAGTTCCATATAGATAGATAAATAGATAGATAGACAGATAGATATAGAGAGATATACATATGGATTTTACCTGCAATTAGTTTCCCAAGAAACCCCAAACTAACAAAATCAGAATCACTGATAAATGTAAATTCCAAAGTCAGCAGACTGTAGAAAGCCCCCAGGTTCTATGATAAAGCCAGTGATGGAGGAGCTTAAGATAAGATAAACATTAATGACTGTCTATTCTTCTTACCAATTTACTTTACCTTCAAATGCTGATCAAAGCCTAAATCCTGGCTTGGGCCTTTTTTCTTTAAAACAAAACAACATGATGTTTCAGTTTGATATTGCTATAATTACCTCTCTAACAAACATATCCAATAACCATTAGTGTAGCTAAAACTCCCACTGGTCTTCTCATGCTATTAATAAGATTTAAGGTCAATATTTTCAGAATTTAAAGCCAAGTTCCCAAGGGAACTTTCCTAACTACCAAGATAGAGGAAAGAAAATAAAGAAAGTATCAGAACAAGTATTAATAACCACGTGAACTTTTTATTTAGAGATATTCCTCTAGTTACAAAATGTACCACGGGTCACAAAAACCAAGTGTGCTGCTAGATATCCAAGGCTTCTACCAATAGAGGTTGACTTTGCTTTTAATAAATGGTTTTACACACACCCTGTGCCTACTTTCATCCAGGTAGCCCCAGGACCATTTTATTATCTTGGATCTCCCATTACCTTTCAAAGGGATTACTCAGTTACCATGATGTCACTCCCAAATGACTAGGTTACACGTAGTGAAGACAGCTCAGATTAAAAATAGCTTTGTACAGGCTTACTCACACTGAGAGCTGGGTGTGCTGGAGAGTGAGGCAGGGGTTCAGAGCCTCTAGTCCTGAGCTCCCTGAGAAACCAGCCTATATCCATCTCAACCTACACAAGGACGACTCTCCCAAAGTCTTCCAAATAAAGCCCTACCCCAAGCCTTCTTCTCCATGAGCTGTCTCCACAAAGGGGAGATTTCTCAACCCCAGCGTCTGTCAGTTTTTAGCCCAGAGGGCAGATGGTTTCTATCTTGAGGCTTAGGATTCCCCTGTTTTAAAAGTATCACTTGGGCTTCTGATAACAGGATAAATGCGTAAAGAGAAGCAAACAGAGCCATAAAAGCATATAAGGTTCACCCCCCTCACTGTGAACTTACTGACACACATATACCCCTTCCAGTGTCGACCAGGTAGAGCAACGAACAGCCCATGCGTCCCCAGGGAGCATATGCCCCCCCCCCCCATTCTAAAGCTTTGTTTTTAATGGACTTCTTTTGAAATCTACTTTTTTTTTTAAGGTCTCACACATTTTTCTCTCTCATTCCTTTCCTCCTCCCTCTTTCTGCTTCTCTCTTCCCTCACAAAAGACCTATAAATGCAAGGGGCAAAACAAATGATCTGTCATCTCCTGTTGTAAACCTCCCACTAGAAGCTTAAAGCAATATTTCTGAGATGTGCATATTCTGGCTCACATCCTTTGCGTCTGGCCAGCCCGAAGACCCGGAGAACACGCTGCTCTGGTGTGGGGCAGCCAGGCTCTGCACACAAGTCACTCAGAGAGCTGCTGGGAGCTCCTAACCTGGGGTCTCGGCGTTCTCCTCTCCCCCAGGGCTCTCCCTTATTAGGCTGGGGGAGCGGTGCAGGAGTGAGGGCCTTCAGCACCAGTGCCAGTGTCAGAGCTAACTAGAGACAAGATGAGAGGATGGAAGGGCGAGCCCCACCGTGACGGGCAGGCCTGTCCCACCTGTGGAAAATGCAGTCCAGAGCGTGAAGAGAGGAGAAGGATGAAAGGAAGCAGTTATGAAACAGGCCTGGGCAAAGCAAGGACTGGGAGGAAAACGGGTGCAAAGACTCAGGGAGGGGCAGAGCCTGCAGGTCAGGCGTAGAGAGGATGAGAGCGCGGATGTGAGCGCCAGGTTTCAGCCACTTGTGGAACAGGCTGGAGGGGCGGGGCGGACAGCGTTCCCTCCCTCCATCTGTACTTGGCTCACGTTCAGGCTCAGGCAGAGTCAACGAGGGGGCAGGTAGGGGCTAGAGACACTCAGCGGAGCAGCTCCAACTGTAAACATGTCAGAAAGGAGATACTCAGGAGACTGGGGAAAGAACTTGAGCTTGCAGAGGGGAGGGGAAAGGAAGCTGTCATTGCCTGTTTGGGTGATGAAGCAGACAATAAAGTGAGCCACACTGAGTAAGGGGATATGATTCAGGGAAGAGGGCTGACAGGCCAGCTGGGAATGTGCAGAGGCTGGTACACAAGGATGTGTGGCTGCTGCGCTTAGCTACCCACAGAGGGGGGGTTGCCACCCATGGTCTCCAATGCCTCGCTGCACTCCTGCTTTCCTGGCTCCTCCCGACGCCCTGAGCCCACCCCTCTGCTGCCAGGGTTCACGCTGAAGTCACCAGGACCCCCCAGTCGTCAGCCACAACGCACACCACGGTTCATCGCTGTGGAGGAGCAGTTGATCATTCTGTCGGGATCTCTCTGAGAACACTCGGCTAGCTTCCTTCCCTCTTACGGGACTCTCCTCCACGTCTCCCTTCCGGTTCCTATCTGCATCTGCCCACTCCTTCAATGGGGCATCTTTAGCTCCCCCACAGATTAATCTAACGTATTTCTCGTGGTCCTAATGAGGACTCCCAAGCCTCTTATCTCTGGTCCAGCCTCCTCGAGTGCCCCGGACCTACCATCCAACTGCCTGCCTTGAGGCTCTTTCTTTCTTGCCGCAGAGCCTTGGCTGTTCCCAGATGCCTGCTCCCAAAGTCTTCCGCCGAAGGCTCTTTCTCATCCTTTAGATCTTCTCTTGAATATCACCTCTTCAAAGACCTTCCCCGACCACATGATCTAAAGGAGCCCCCGCACTGTCACTCTCTCTTCTCAGCTCTTGCGTACAGCCTTCAGAACACAGTGACCACCGCTTGACTTATTTAGATGGTGGTTTATTTGTGAGGCCCAAGCATTCTGTCTGGTTTACCTCTATATCCCTGGCCCAGCACAGGACACTGGTGCTGTGGGTACCAGCTGAACGAAGGAATGGACGCTCCACGGTACTCAGCACACAACAGGTGTTCAATAAATGTGGATGAAGGAGCCTCTGGGGACACAAGGGGCGAGTACAAGTACTTGTGTCTTATATGTGCAGGTGATTCTCCATTTCCCTGGTTCCCCGAGTAAAAACCCCCAGGGCCACTGTGGTATCTTTCTTCATCCCCCAGAGCCAACAGCTCATCACCCTCTCCCAATTTTATATCCTTAATATCTCTCAAGGCGTAATCTCACCACATTATTTGCTCAGGCCTGCAAAACCCTTTAGAAACGCTACTGCAATAACTTATTCATTGGTTTCGAGGTCCCGCCCTCTCTCCTCAGACCTAAACTCCCCAAGTGCTGCTAGACATGTCTCTCTCCCACTGGATAAAGGCCAAGCTCCCACAAACACCAAGTGTCTCAACGCTCCTCCTCAGTCATTACCCACGACTCATCCCCTTGTTGTAATGACAGTAACCGTATTAATAGTTAGGGTTTATTTATAACGCTTTTCGATGTGTCATTGCATTAAGCATTTTATACATATGAACATATTTTAACCTTTATACCAATCCTATGAGACAAGTAATTTACCTGTCCCTACTTTATAGACAGAGCAACTGAAGTCCAAAGGAGTTAACTTACTCAGTATACAATATCACACAGTTAAGATTCGAACTCAGGTAAACGGGTTTCAGATCAATCCTCTTAACCATTGTGCTCTATTATATACCCTCTTTAAACTTGATGCTTCAGCAGTACCGAGTTATGCTTCTGGTTCTTTATGCTCCAGCAATACTGAGCTATGTATAATCCCTCGAATTCTGTTGTTGCCAAGGCCTCCATGCCTTCGTACACACCATTTCTTTTGCTTCCTGGGAAGGCCTTGTCTTCCTGTCTGATAAATACCAACGTACCCTTCAAAACCTCCCCAAGGTTTTCTATCTGGTGCATCTCCGGCTCCTCTGTACCTGGTAAATACTTCTTGATTGCCTTGGTTTGCAATGATTCAGCTGCATGTCTTCACTGAAGGCATGCCTATGGCTTTCAGCTTTGGCTCACAGTACCCAGGCAAACAATAGATGCTCAAGAAACGTGGGTTTAACTGGGCTTTCTGTAAAAGGGGTAAGTACGGGTTAACCGATACCTAACATGCCAGGGCAGGAGAGAAGCATATTGCATGCTTTTTAAAGACATATATTCATGCTCAAAACAAAAGAAAAACTCACCAAACACTACAGATGTAGTGTTTGTTCTCTTCTTCTGAAGAGAAGATGCAGTGTGCATAAAAATTCAATGCATTCTGACATCTACAGCAGTTAAAGATCCCTGAATGTACCTGCTGTGCATTGCAACTGCTGAGTAATGTGAATTTAGCAAAAAACAAAGCAAAACCAAAATAAACTTTTATCCCAAGGTTCTCAGAAAAATACATTTGGAACCTCTCTCAGAGTGATGAACTGAGTCACAAACTACCCAATGGCCTGGTAGGATTGTATTAACTTAGGTGTCCCTGAGGTTTGGACATTATCACTTAAGCCCAAAGAAAACATGACAGTCTTCTGACCACTGAGGTTAAAAATCCAGCATCTTCTAGAGTCTCTAGACTTCAACAAAACTAAAAGTGCACTTCAAAACTAAGCAGCGAACTAAGCCGGTGAGCCACAACTACTGAGCCTGTGCGTCTGGAGCCTGTGCTCCACAACAAGAGAGGCCGTGATAGTGAGAGGCCCGCGCACCGTGATGAAGAGTGGTCCCTGCTCGCCGCAACTGGAGAAAGCCCTCGCACAGAAACGAAGACCCAACACAGCCAAAAATAAATATAAATAAATATTAAAAAAAAAAAAAAACTAAGCAGCGACATTTATAAATCAATGGTGGTCCTTTCTTTACAGTGAGACATAGAGGAGATATAAGTCCAAGAGAAGTTTGATTCCTTCTGCCTCAAAATTTTTAATCCAACGGGAAAGGAAAAGATGTTACAAACAAATAGGAACATAAAGCAGGCAAACTAATTCCCATCCTACCTTGCAAGGGGATCCTGAAGTGAATGGAGAATCCGCAGGTCTGTGAAACTCATAGCCTCTAAAACATGCAATTCTTACTTCAGCTTAAAACGACACATTTTCGTTTAAACACCCTGTTTATTCAGCCTAGATTTCTGTCCCTCAAAGCAGCAGGTGAATGGCTGTATTGAGACTACCTTGAGGAAATGAAGGAGGGGGAGAGGTAGGCAAAGCCCATCATAAAAAAAGGAACCATTACCAATGGAAATGTGAGCTTTACAGCAAAACAGCAGACAAAGTCAATGTGCATCCAGACAACCCAGTGTCTGCCGCAGTCCAGGCAAAAAGGAATGAAGGGAACATTATCATCATTGGGACGCAGCACAAGTAAGCCAGGTGCATCAGGACCTGTTTAAGAGTCTAGGCCTGAGAGTCAGTCTGTAGGTGCCTTTCCCCAAGAACTCAGGGAGTTATGGGCCCATGCAGGGCTTTGAGTTGGAAGAGAAACCTTAAAAGTGTTCCCATGAGAGGGCAAACCAACAAACCAGAGCCACGCTAAACTGGCAAGGCAGATGAGATGCAGCAAAAACCCAAAGTCCACTGTGGTGACAATTTCTACCATGATACAGATTTAAGGGGAGAGTCTGAAACCATTCAGACTCTCTTTTGTCTAAGCGTACCAAACATCCTACCCCTAGGAGCTCCAAGATGCTCATTCACAGGCTCAAAGCTGGATTTTACTCTTTGATAGACCAAGAAGCTGATGTAAAGAAAAGGTTATGATGAAGTCCTCTGGATTACAATGGAATCAGAAGAAGCAGCTGGGATAAAATATGCAAAAGCAATGATCTGTCGAACGAAGTCAGCAAATGTGCAGAGAAGCAGCCAGGCTTGGGCAGGAGAGCTGTTCCAAGGGCTCAGGCACGTTCAGCTGAGGATGAGGCCAAGACACCCTCACCTGCACAGTGGGCACACCCTCAGTGAGGCTGATAAAAGGATCAGGCTACTTGGGAAAGGAGAGGTCCTTTTAAAGGGGCAGATTTAGGGAAACTGATCAGTGCTGTAAGAAACAGGGTTAATGTGGCACTTAACGAGGAAAAGGATGTAGAGCAGTTAAGGGAGGTCACAGAAGGGGAAGAGTCATACTATAAGCATACGCTTCATGTCCTTACGAAAGGACACAGAGCCAGAACTGATCACTGTATAATAAGAGAAAGCAACGGCCACGTACACTGACCCAGAGAGAGGGACACCTGCCCTTCACCTTCCAGAATCTACCTAATAAATAGAAAGCAGTTCCAGCCCTGTGAGACCTGTAAGTAGATGTATCTAGAGATGCTCTTCAGGATATATATTTCCAAACTCCATGAATCCAGGAAATCCCAAATAACAAACAGGCTGCGACAACCTCTACTCTGAGAAGGGAGGGAAGAAATTCCACCTCCCTCTCTGTATCACTAAACTGAAGATACGGGCCCATGACTTGGGGAATGGACACAGCCCTCCCACACCCTCATTTGGTTGGGAAGAATCCAAGTTCCTTCACAACCTAGGCTCTCTGCCATTGTGAGCTGTCTAAAATGGAGTGTTCTGGGCTGGATAGATATTGCCCTTAAGGCCATGGTCAGACCAGCCTGAGAATTCTTTATGCATTTGACTCAATAATAATATCAAACAGGTAGGTGCGGGGAAGAAAGATTCCATATGCTTTTCAGTTTCAGACACACAGGTGTGATGCCAGAGCAGACTTATCGCCCCAAGAAGTGGTTCCAGGTGAGAGTAGCAGCTACATCACCGCCAGGGCTACATCATTTAGACATATTTAAGGGCTCCTGACAAACAAGTTATAGGATTTACTGCCATGAGGAGTAGGGGCCTGGTTCAGGAACAGTAAGTATCTCTTCAACTGATACGTTGTTTGGGGGGTTTGGTGCACGGATGACACAGCCTGTTAAAAAATGACCAACACCAAAAGAGTGTCTCTGAACATTATAGCAGAAAAGTACAGCCACCTTATTTAAAAAGCACAACTTTAGAATCATATGGTTTAGTAGCACCAATATTGTTCAAGTTGCATTAAAAGGTAAGTATAACTTAAAAATCGACACAATCATGCTCACTCTCTCTCTCTCTCTGAGACACATACACACACACGTGTTTGTTTGTGTATGTATAAACAGCATATGTCAGGGTATTCCAGGATGCTTCTGAAAATTAAGAAATACCATGAGAAATGTCATGGTAAGTTTTCCAAAGTATTATGTATTTTCACTTATGCTACAAAAAGTTACAGGTATAACCAAACAGAACGACCCATCTCCATCTTCCTGTGTTCTTTAAACACTGGAGCATAGAGATGAATCTCCCAATCTGATAGCCAAGCATCCTGTTTATTTGCACCCTTGCCCTCGTGCATGTTCACGTGTATGTTCAAGGCAAGTTTTGAAGAAAAACAAAGAATCTATATTTACACAACTCAAAGGGTGTGCCCCTCTAAAACCAAAATCATGCCACTTGTCTGTGCTGGACACAAATGTGGAGAGAGGAGAAACACCTGCTTTAAAATCATTTTCTCTCACCCAAGTGTCAGCAACTAACTCTCAACTGTCTTTCAATTGTGGCATGAGCTTCACCTTGATTTTAAAAGTCTTTCTTCTTTTCACCTATTCTAACAAATATATGTTACAAAATAAAAAGGCCAGTCTATTTTTAGAAATAAATGTCAGCAAATCAATTTTTAAAAATGCAAAGTTATGCAGACTTTTCTCTTTAAGCAGACAATATGAAACAGACACACTTGAGCTACCTTTGAATCATACATTTGCATCGTATAAAGGTTAAATATTTCATAGAGGGAAGCATCTGAAAGGCTCTACACAAGAGCAGCAGAAGCTCCAATGCCTGAGTGAATGAAATGGATAAATGATCAGATCAAAGAGAGGGAAAAAGTATCTCTTCCCCCTTTCCCTTCTCTCCCCACCACTCACAACTCGAGGTCTGATTCTCCACATTTCTGAACAACTCCGAAAAGCACATTCATCAGCATGACCCAGGAAAACCGCAGAGGAGGTAACACCTGAACCAGGGCCCCCCAGCAGAGTATAAACTTTTCAAACTGTCACCCAATCAACAAAACCCCAGTTGCTAAGGGGGCCCAGGCAGCCGGGCAGCCTCCTAAGCCAAAGCATTCATTCCCTCTCCAGGCTAAAAGGACCCCCAAGTCTTTTACCTTTGTGTTCGCCGAAGCCTGTTCCCACTCCTCAAATGAGGCAAAGTAAAGTTTGAGAGCACAGTCCAAAAATTGGGGTCAGACATATCCATTTCTTTCTCGCTTCAATTCACTGTGGGTTCAAGGCCATAAGACCAAAACGGAGAGAGGAGGGGGAAAAAAAAAAAGGCAAAAAAAGATCCCAATTATCTACTCACTGCCTCCAGAGGAAACGTGCTGCGAACTGTGATCTCTCAAGAACAACTTGGAGCGTGAGTGAGAAGTACCCGTCCTAGCCTTTAATCAACACACAGCTATGTCTCCAAGGTTCAGGAAACTTGTTTCCTCCTGGGTTTGCCCTCTCCTGGTCAGCCCTGGCCAGCTATAAACAGTAATTACAAGAGTTGGGCCGTGCGTTCGGCTCAAAATGTTGTCTGTGTGTGATTCAGTCCAAGGTACTTTGTCATCTGTTCGGCAGATACCATTTGCAGCTCCTGCGGGGGGGTGGGGATGGGTGGGGAGAGGACTAGTTTAAGTCTTTGGTTCCGGGAGGCTGGTGCTTATCAGCAAAACCATTCAACATCCGAACATGCCCAGTGCTGAGTTTCCTCTCGGTATCTACATACAAGGAAAGGAATGTAAATGGAAAAAGCTCCTCTTCTTCGCCCCTCCTCGAAAAAGGGAAACTTAAAAGCACTTATAGAAAGCTGGCCTGTTGGCGGACTCCAGCGGACACCTTTGTGCAGCCTCAGCGGGAAGGGGCCAGGCGGCGGGACCGGTCCCCACCGCAGACACTCCCCATAGGAGCGGGGCCTCATGGGAAAGGGAGCAGGCGGGACCTGTGCGTGAGCCCAGGAGGACCGGGACACCCTAGCATCTCCCGCCGCCGCACCCCCAGCGCGGAGCCCCTGGTGGATCGGTCCCTCCAAAGAAATAAAACCCAGCGCGATCCGGAACCCGGTGGAGAGTGCCCAGCGCACACCTGGAGGCTGATGCGTGATTCACTGAAGACTGGATCACCAGGAAAACACTACAAGAAAAGTCCCTCTGCCGAGGGACGCTGTTTGTCGTGTAAGAAAAGCACGCCGAGGGAATGCCACACTCACCTAAAACCTCAGTAAACTGAATTTATGAGTTTACATCCATTGGATGAATCGCTACAGCGCACACCTGTGGCTTCACCCTCTCTAGGGACTGGTCAACCACTACCTGTGAAGATACGACCTGGCACTTAGTTAACCAATGCTAGAATCATTTTCCTGCCATGAGTGTTAAGACTTTGAAAGGAAGGAATGAAGGGGAGGTTGAACCAATGTTACTGTTATTCATTTGGAAGAAAGCCACAGGATTCCAATAGCTCCCCAAACCCACCAATGCTTATGATTAAGTATATTAAAAAAACACTTCAATTTAAATTAGCTACTTTAATCTGGTGTAATATGGCAAGAGATAATAATTTTTTAAAAAATGTTTAAGCAAAAATAACGTTTAAAAAATGGTTTAGTTCAACCAGTAAATACTGGAAACAAACTTGCTTATAGAAATATATGGGTGAGGAAAAAGGGGATGGGGGGGTCAGCTGACAAGGGACGGGGCTAAACAAAGAACAGGAGTCTACTATGAGATGATGCTCTTTAATTCTGGGGACCCCCAGAAATATTTTCATCCCAAGCACTCTAAGAATTTCTGATGGGCCTCCTCAGATCCTTGAAATCTACAAAGGTAGACAAAGAAGACAATATTTTCTCAATTTTACATGGCAAAATACACTTCACCAGATACTTAGGGACTTGGTCCAATATTTTTTGCCCCATACTAAGCCATGTCTTCTCTTAAAAAAATGCTTTTAAATATTCAAAAAAAGTATTTTTTAAAGTCTGACACAAAGATAGTACCATACTCCAGAGCAGAGCTTCCCAACCTCAGCACTGTTGACATTTTAGGCTGGATAATGTTTTGTTTGGGGGACTGTCTTGTGCATTGGAGGATGTTTAGCAGCCTCCATGATCACGCCCCACTAGATGCCAGCTGTGATCATCAATAATGTCTACAGACATTGCCAAATGTTCCTTGGGGGTGCGAAATTGCTCCTGGTTGAGAACCACCACTCTAGATAAAGGCTTTCTCTGAGATAGGTAGTATAGAGCATTGCTTAAGAGCAAAAATCTTGGGTTTGAATTCTGCATCCAACACTTACTGTGACCTGAAGCAAGTCACTTAATGTCTGCCCATTTCCCCTATTTTTATGGGGTCCATGATAGGACCAACCTCTAAGAGGTTCACACACATAAATGAGATGACATACATAAAGCCCTTCATGCAGTGTCTAGAGCACAATGCACGTAACTGTTGGCAATATGCAGAAGCTAAAAGAATACCATGCAGAGAGATGCAAGACTGGAGCAGAGGGCATCCTACATCATACTCTCTACTTTCATGGCGCTCTGAAGATGCCTCTACAGGGGTGCTGGTCACACTGTATTACAATTGACTGTTTACTGATGCCTTTTCTGTTAGTCTATGAGCTTCCTCAAGGCTAAAGTCATGTTTTATTGATCTCTGTACTTCTACAATATGACAGTTCCTGATTTATGTAAGCGTTCAAGACATGCTTTTAGAATGGAGATACTTCAGATGCTCAGGTATCTATTCTTTCTTTTAAAATGCCCTGAAATTTATCAGTTTTAGCAGGTCAATTGAGTTTCTCAAATAATCCTGAAGTTTTAAGAATCCCAGGAGGATATTTTTAAATTCTAAAGACTTTCTCTTATTGATTCATTTTTACCTATATTCTGTAACTGGAAACAGAAGTGTTAGGCTAACATTCTTCAGGTCTTAACATGGCTTTAAGAAATGTCACAACCAAATCCAGGGGAAACTCTCTTTGATCCTACCCCCTACCCCATCTCCAAAGATAAGCCCAGGGAAAAATTTTTGTGCTCACTTTTTAGGTATCCAGATAATTACATATCAGAGGCTGCTCAGAACGGAACAATGAAGCTGGTGAAAGGGGACTTGAAAGTGTGCTATATAAATTGTGGATTGAAGGAACTCTGGTGAATGTGGAAAAGAAAAGATTTAGGGAACAAGCAACAGCTGTCCTTGAATACTGAAATAACTACCATGTGGAAGGACTTTCAAATGCAAAGATGAAAAAGGCTGAAACAACAAGGAAGGACTTCCTGTGTGGGTGTTTGAGGAGAGGTAAACTGTAGTGATACAGTGGGTGAGAGTCAAGTTCTGGATGATTTAACTCTGGGGCAACTCTGCACCACTAACTCTCATATCCTCCATGGTCCTTCCAGAAAAGCCTACATATGTGGGCAACACCCATAAAAATGATAGTAATAAAATGGATAAATCAATAAAACATTAATTTCTTCTCTTGATTGAATAATACATATTTTGGTCTTTGGGCAGCAGATGTCATAACTCTCTCCATCCTGTACATTTTGGGGAATCCACCGTGAAGATTTTAAAGTGCTGGGTAAAGAACTGAGTATTTTAAACTACTTTAATGTTTACTTTAAACATTTAATGTTTACTTTAATGGTTTTTGCACTTCAAAGGCTTCAAGAACTGGGGTTGTTTCCAAATGAAAAATAAAAATTGGTAAAGTGCGTGAAGAGCCGGAAATGAATTAGTTAATATAGTGAAAGTGGCTGATATATTCCCACACTCCTTTAAGAGTAGGAGTAGATGTGACACTGAAGTGTAACTTGTCTTCTAACCTGTTTGACTTGATTTGGGAACGTATGATTCAGAAGGTAATGCAGTCAGCAAATACAAGAATTAAAATTGTCAGAACTGCTGACATTTTTCTACAGACAAAATAATTATATGAGCAGAAACTAAAGCATATTTTAGCTGCAAATGCAGTAAAACTCTGGCTACAGAGTTAAGAAGGAATTGAGATTATTGGAAATTCTTAAGACTACAACTGAGCTAGGTCACTATACAAAATATCCAGTCAGATTTTCTACTTATTGCACAACAACTAAGCCTATACAGCAGTGGACAAGTTTCGTGATCCAGAATGCTCATTCATTTAATCAGGTTGATATTATCAGTCATTGTTTTTATGAGAAAGGTGAATGAGATTGAAAAATAAGCTTGTCAAGCTCCTGAAATGCTAGCTTAAGATGAGGTAAGTATTTAATGAAGGGTCAAATTCTTTACGATTCACCCCTCTCCTACATATACAAAATTCCAGGTTCTTTTCACTGACTTGAATCCTCCTGTCTATGTTCCATCCACTGACCCATGCTTATTCAGTAGGGTTTCCTTCACCCTACACAGAACAGCATTGTTAATATCCCTGGAGTCTCACCTTGAACTTAGACACTACAGGAGATTAAGTCTTCTAGTGTAAGCGTGAGGCCTGGGAAGCTGTCAGCTCCCTGCACTGACTCTCTTGCCACGAGGCCGTGTCCAATGAAAAGATACGAGGGCAAGTGGAGTTAATATTGAATTTCAAAATGTATTCTGATCATGGCCTGGTCGGGGGATTCTGCTATAAATTTACTTTGATCTCTGTCCTCTCTTGTCATCAGAAGTGACTACATCCCCAAGGTTGTCCATACCTACAAGTGTACTTTGGTCATCTTCTTTTTAAAATTAATTGTTAATTGATTTATTTTTGCTGTGTTGGGTCTTAGTTTCTGTGCGAGGGCTTTCTCTAGTTGTGGCCAGTGGGGACCACTCTTCATCGCGGTGCGTGGGCCTCTCACTATCGCGGCCTCTCTTGTTGCGGAGCACAGGCTCCAGAGGCACAGGCTCAGTAGTTGTGGCTCACGGGCCTAGTTGCTCCGCGGCATGTGGGATCCTCCCAGACCAGGGCTCGAACCCGTGTCCCCTGCATTAGCAGGCAGATTCTCAACCACTGAGCCACCAGGGAAGCCCTGGTCATCTTCTAAATGCTGTCTTGAGACTTCGAGTATAGCAGTGTGAAGAGCACATTGCCCATCCTGAATGAGCAATGCTTGTAATCACTGTATACCTTAAGAAATAAAGCTTAAAAGCTGGGCTAGAAATGTAAGGAAAGTTGCATCAATGGGAGCGGCTTGTAAGAAAGCTCTTCTAGAATTACTAAGCAAATTTTTTTGCTTACATTGCTAAAATGTGAAGGAAGATTAAAAAAAGATCAATGAAAATTAACTTGTAGGGACAGAGCTGAATGCTGAAAAGCTAAGAGATGGATAATAAGTAGGGTTACATCGTGCGGGGAATATTAAAAAAAATTTTTAAACAGTATCATAAGGCAAGAGAGATTCAGATTTCTAAAGGGAATAGATAAAACAAAGGAAACCAAATAAAACTGATTTCTCTTTCCTGATAGGGTAAGTAGAGAAGTACATAATCCATAAGGGCAGGTTGAAGGACAAGGTCCGAGAGGGGAAAGGACAGACTAAATACAAGCCAGAATGGGAAGAGAATGTGATATTTTCCTCAGGTGTTTCCTGGATCCCAGGAGAATCAGAGGCTCAGAAAATGTAGCAAATAACCAATAACTTCACAAAATTAAAGAGAACAGATAGACATGGGAAACGAAGCACTTTTCTCCCAAATTAGTGACTCCTTGATTTGTACAAAAGGTAAGTAGATTAGAACATATGATGGTGCCATCTGCAGCGAAATGGATGCACCTAGTGAAGTCAAACAGAGAAAGACAAATATATGATTATTGCTATATGTGGAATCTAAAAAATGGTACAAATGAACCTATTTACAAAACAGAAATAGAGTCACAGATGTAGAAAATAAACTTATGGGTACCAAGGGGGAAAAGGGAGGGAGGGATAAACTGAGAGATTGGGACTGACATATACACACTGCTATATATAAAAGAGATAACTGTATAGCACAGGGAACTCTAATACTCTGTAATGACCTATATGGGAATAGAATCTAAAAAAGAGTGGATATATGTATATGTATAACTGATTCACTTTGCTGTACAGCAGAAACTAACACAACATTGTAAATCAACTATACTCCAATAAAAATTAATTAAAAAAAAATAATATGCATGGTGGCGGCCCAGCTCACAGGACCAGGGAGGGTTTCAGAATCACTGATTGTAAGCATATTACCCTAGCACTCTATCTACCCTATCACTGACTCTCAAGCAGGGTCCTGGGAGAAGCCCAATAGCCTAATCTCCCCTGGGAGAGGAGTTAGGCTGCTAGAAAATGTGTCATACTTACAGGCTGGAGGGGGTCATCCTGCAGGAAGGAGACTACTGGGAGAAAAACAGAGAAGAGTGTGTCTCTCTGTTCGAAATCAGCTGTGTGCAAGATCCATCAATAAACCAAGCAGAGCACTGGCCTCCAACAGAGCTAAGCAATCCAATTATGGAGCAGAAAGCAATGCTTCGAGACCAATGCCAACATCTGACAAATAGGAAGGCTAACTTCTAGACTGCTTTAAGACCAAACTTCCTTGGCACTTACTGTAGACAGCCTTCCTATGAGCCTCCTTACCCCTACTGGGTCAGGTATCCCTCTATAGAGCTCTGCTCCTGAGAGCTCCTGCATGAAAAGTGTTCCCCCGCCATATCAGAATCTGTATGTTTGCAGATCACTCCCCCTTAGAGTAAGAGCTCCGTGAGGGCAAGGGCTGTATCTCCATCTTTTCATTCTCAATACACCATTAGGATGAATGTTAAGACAAGGGATAAAGGGAGGAAGAATTTGCTCAGGGTTTAGAAAGATACTTGAAAGCAAGTATTTTTAAGACGGACCCCTTACCTGTTTTAAAAAGCCCTTTCTGTCTATTCCTCTTGGAATTTCATGAGCCCATACCATTATTCGTATACACTGTACCTGTTAGACAGGTCTACTGCCTCAGATTTCAAAATCTCAGAAAAGAGACCACGCATATGTAGCTGTGTATCTGTAGACACATGTAAATATGTGTCTAACTAGTTTGTATGAAATCCAAAATGCTTTGTGAGTAACAGTGAACCTCAGACACTAATCATTACATTAGACTCTCAATCTGGAGTTAACTTCAAGGACATGGTGTTTCTTGATCCAGAAGCTTGGTCTAAGGTACATCATTTCTCATCCAGCTCCTGAGCATGAATTACAGTGCAATTATAAGAAGTGTCAATTAAGTGGGTCAGTGTGGTTATATTTAGCCCTTTAGTAGCTGACACTAAGACCTTTCTGTAATATAAGATTAAGGTTAATTTATCAGTTCTTCTTTTCTTGAATATTTTTCCAGGTCAGGCATCTAAAGTTATTGAAAATTATCCCATTAAAATAAGAGGTAAAAATTTCCATTGAAGTACCACATAGGGAACATATACAGACAGAGGTAGAAACCATGTGCTTCTGTAGAAATCAGAATCTTATTCCATTCTTAAAGTTGACTCAAATTATTCCACAAATCAGAGGATAATGTGTCAGTGAAGACACCAAATTTTTAGCCAAGGATTTCTCAAGCAAGCTTCAATCATTGGATTTATTAATTTATATCATTTTTACAACAAAATTTTTTTTCTGAATGTTAACCTTTCATTTTGTTTCAATTTAGGTGTGTTTAAACTTTTTTTTTACATCTTTATTGGAGTATAATTGCTTTATTATGTTGTGTTAGTGTCTGCTGTACAACAAAGTGAACCAGCTATATGTATACATATATCCCCATATCCCTTCCTTCTTGCGTCTCCCTCCCTCCCACCCTCCCTATCCCACCCCTCTAGCTGGTCACAAAGCACCGAGCTGATCTCCCTGTGCTATGCAGCAGCTTCCCACTAGCTATCTATTTGACATTTGGTAGTGTATATATGTCAGTGCTACTCTCTCACTTCGTCTCAGCTTCCTCTTCCCCCCAGTGTCCTCAAGTCTGTTCTCAGTACCCTTTTTTTAGATTCCTTATATATGCATTAGCATACGTTATTTGAACAACAAAATTTTTAAAGAAATATTAACTCATAGGAGAATAAATATGATGTTAAGCATAAAAAGTGATAATATTTTCACTTTTCATAAATCATAGAAATGCAATTAAAACATCAGATATTTTTTACCTGTTTCACTGGAAAAGACTAAAAAAAAGGTAATACTTAATGCTGGTGAGAACACAAGGAGATAAATACGCTTTACCAACTTTCTGGAAAGTAATCTGGAGAATGAGAACACACACACTACACATATGCACATCCATATAGACGTATGTGTACATATACACAGATATTTACATATAAATGTATATGTGTGCATATATACATATAAATAATATACACACACATATATATTTGAACTAAGTCCGCATTCTAGAAATTACACAAATCTAATTGAGTAAATGCACAAAAATCTATGCATATGAAAACTAATCTTAGAATTCCTTATAATAATATAACTTTGGGAAAAACCCAAAGGTACAAGACAAGGGCAACTGTTAATAAATATTGAACAGCCATAAAATGAAATATTATAAAACCAATAAAGACCACTGTGGTAGAAAGAGTAATGCCTTCCAAACACACGAGGTTCTAATTCCTTGAACCTGTAAATATGTTACCTTAATAGGAGTTTTGCGGATGTGATTAAATTAAGGATATCGCAACAAGGAAATCATCCTATATTATCCAGGTGGGCCCTAAACGTAATCACAAATGTCTTATAAGAGGGAGGAAGAAGGAGATTTGATTATTGAAGAATGTAATATGACACTGAAGCAAGATGCCATGCTGATGGTTTTGAAGATGGTGGAAAGATCCAGAGTCAAAGAATACAAGGAATGCAGCTCTAGTAACTGGAAAAGGCAAGGAAACAGATTCTATCTAGTGTTTCTAGAGGGACCTCAGCCCTGCTGACACCACGATTTCAGCCTAGTGAAACTGACTTTAGACCCTACAGAATTATTAGAGAATAAATATATGTTGTTCTAAGCCACTTCGTTTGTTGGTATTTGTTACAGTAGCCATAGGAAACTAAAACAATGCTTTTTAAAAATATGTAATAGGGGGCTTCCCTGGTGGCGCAGTGGTTGAGAGTCCGCCTGCCGATGCAGGGGACATGGGTTCGTGCCCCGGTCCGGGACGATCCCCCATGCCGCGGAGTGGCTGGGCCCGTGAGCCATGGTCGCTGAGCCTGTGCGTCCGGATCCTGTGCTCCGCAACGGGAGAGGCCGCAACAGTGAGAGGCTCGCGTACCACAAAAAAAAAAAAAAAAAAAAAAAAAAAAAAAAAGGAAAAAATGGAGTTCTATGATCTAAATTATTTACAATGTCGTAAATATGAATGTACATGAATAAAAGAGATGGAAGTAAACAAAGCATTTTTAGTGGACATTTATGAGTATAGGATTAAGGTGATTTTATTCTTTGTTATACTTTTTAATAATAAGTCTATATTATTTTTAATTAGGAAAAATCCCTTAGTTTCCATTTGACAGTCTTATCAGGACCTGAAAGTTCAAGTGCCTGAGAACTTATGAATACTTAGAAGCGTTTACAAACTTAAGACACACACCTTAACCACCAAATTTGATAAAATTTGATTGCTGTTTTTTGACAAACAAAATTAATGCATTATGTAAAAGCTCTACAAGCGTTAGAAATATATACTAAAATTGCTTTAAAAAAGAAGTCTTCTCTACTGTCGGGAATTTTATAAGTAAAAATGAAAAATATCTCTTTTCCAGACATAAAACCTTACCTGTCTATGGTAACTGGGCAAATGGGTATTTGCAAAGCTGACTGGGCTATAAATCCATACTGAGCTTTGTTTTGGGTTGAATATATATGTTATTACTTGCAGATTGATCAGGCTGTGCATTTTATGTGAGCAGTTTTGAGTTCCAAACCTGCTTCCCTCCACTGAGTCACAGATGAAAGCTGTCTTCTTTCATTGCTCAGAAAAATCATATACTCTTTAAAGCAAGCTCAGTTTTAATATTAGCCAAATATGGGTGCAGTAAAGAATGATGTTCTTAATTTCTAAGAATTATATTAGCTATAATTTGGGATCACCTCCCCCCAACACATAGAAACATTACTCTAAATGAGGCTAGATAATTCAGATTTTACTGTCTTTACTTAGCTAGACTCTGAGGACTGAAAGGCTGCAACCAAGCTTCTGGTACCAACCATGGAAATATTCTTTGAACCAATGTATTGTCATACGTGTCATAGAAGACAACCATATTAATCTTCAAAGTGATCAACAAACTTTCAAAAATGTTATTCCAGCTAATAACAGCTACAACAATAGCCAATCATGTCATCCATTATAGTGACAGATGGGAGATGAATGAACGTCTATCAACATGAAATAAGAATTATCTCTACCAGTGGCTCTTAGGACACAGAATTCTAAAGAATGCTAATATATCAAGGTTAAAGAAGAACAAGGGAGGATGACATGTACATGGCAGAAACAGAAAACTGAAGAGAAAAGAGAAAATCTCACTCAAAAGTGGCAGAAAAATACACTAGTTTGGAAAGTTAGAAAATGGGAGAAAAATAAATTGGGAAAGCTTTTACTGTACATAAAGTGATAAAAGAACAACGGTTGTTCCGGTCTTCTCCCTACTGGCCTCACCCTGGTCGTGGCCTCCATTACCTCCTGCCTGGGTTAATTCCATTCTCTCCCTGCTCCTCACTCCAAATTATTCTTCCAGAGCCGCCCAGCTCCCTCGTATGCATATCATCATTTCACTCTCCTGTGAAACAAGATTCAGTAGCTCCCCACTGCTGCAGCAACATTTCTTCAAGGATGGTTTCTGTCCTACTATCCTCGAATTACCTGGACTGCTCGTTAGAAATGCAGATTTGGGGAGGCTTCTCCAAACCCCGTGATTTAGGATTTCAGAACGTGAAGCCCGGGAATGTGCATTCTACCAAAGTGCCCAGGGGATTCTTATCTCCATGAAGGTTTTAGAGGTTTTTCATAGGAAAATCAAAATCTCTTTAAATGGAATACTTGATAGTGCAGTCCCTTGTTATCTCTCCTGCCTCATTCTTTGACACGTGCCCCTTCGTGGTTTATGCTCTAGTAAGAGTAAAATATGTACTTGTCAGAAATAGTGAATCACTTGAAGCTCCCCAGACACAGTAGCTCTGCCATACCTCATTGCCTTTGTACATCCCGTTCCCTGTTTCTAGAATTTCTACCTCCTCTGCCCGGAAAACTTCTGCTCATCTTTCAAGTGTGAACTGAAAGGTCACCTCTCAAGCACAGTCTGTCTAACTTGCTCTCGCATGCCTGAGTGTTTTTGCTCCTGGATCGCCAAAGAATTTTATGCACATACATTCCTCTTTTATAGCATTCATTCTACTGCGCACAATGACGTGTTTATAGGTCCAACTCTCCACTAGGCTTTAAGCTCTCCAAGTACAAGGTCAGTTTTTATTCATCTGTGTGTGCCTCAGAGTACACAGTATATACTCAGCAGAATGCACAGATGCACATACATTATTTTCTAAAGTTAGTTTAAAAAAAAAAACTAAGCCGATTATTTTTCTATTTCCCTAATAGAAAACTTGTGGGCTTCTACCCACAAGCCCTAGGGGGATGCTTCCAAAACCATGTTGGCTTTTGTCAACTGGTTGGATTTTTCTTTTAAAGCACTGCCATTATTGACAGCCTTCATGATAATTAATAAAAAGAACGATAGACATTTAAGTCTATGATTTTTAGGCAGATTTTAATGACTCACTAAGAAATGAATCAAAAAACACTATCAGCTTTTTACTTTTCCTTCACAACAAGTATGCCTGAAGTAAAGTGTTACTTTGTCTTCCTTGAAAAAAGTGACTAAAAACTGGAACTCAGGCAGGGTGACCTTTATCTGAGGCTGGAAACTCAGTCCTATTGGGGACATGATCAGCACAAACAACTCACTGCTGTGATCAGAGGAGAACCGAGAGCACCAAAGCAGTAGCACTCAAGGTTTGCAACCTGCTGACGACCTCCTCGCAGCCCGGGGCCCCCAGCTCAGCTATGTCAGCTTCCACAGCAAAACCTTTCGTCCTATTTAAGAGGAGCTGCAAAGGTGAACAGACACAGCCGATCTGAGCAACACTGGACAATCAGCCTCCTCTGTCCACCTCCCGTCCTAGCACCTCTATTCCTCTTTGGCAAATGCCCATTCCTACATCTCAGTCCTACTGAGGGTTTAGCTAAGAATTAATGTTTCAGTTGATAATATTGAAGATGCGACTATTTAGCTGGGTTTATATTTTCCTTTTTTTTTTTTTTTTTTGCGGTAGGCGGGCCTCTCACTGTCGTGGCCTCTCCCGTTGCGGAGCACAGGCTCCGGATGCGCAGGCTCAGCGGCCGTGGCTCACGGGCCCAGCCGCTCCACGGCATGTGGGATCTTCCCCGACCGGGGCACGAACCTGTGTCCCCTGCATCGGCAGGCGGACTCTCAACCACTGCGCCACCAGGGAAGCCCTATATTTTCCTTTTTTTAAAATTGAAGCATAGCTGATTTATAATGTTTCAGGTGTACAATAAAATGACTCAGTTCTACATACACACACACACACACACATCTATACTTTTTCAGATTCTTTTCCATTATAGGTTATCACAAGATATTGAGTATAGTTCCCTGTGTGATGCAGTAGGTCCTTGTTGTTTATCTAGTTTATATATAGTAGTGTGTATCTGTTAACCCCAGATTCTTAATTTATCCCTTCCCCCCCTTCCCCTTTGGTAACCATAAGTTGGTTTTCTGTGTCTGTGAGTCTATTTCTGTTTTTAATTTGTATCATATTTTTAGATTTCACATTTAATTGATATATGATATTTGTCTTTCTCTGACTTACCTCACTTAGCATGATAATCTCTAGGTCCACCCATGTTGCTGCAAATAGCAGTATTTCGTTCTTTTTTATGACTGAGTAATATTCCATTATGTGTATATACATACATATATATGTCACATCTTCTTTATCCATTCATCTGCTGATGGACATTTAAGTTGCTTCCATGTCTTGGCTATTGTAAATAGTGCCTCTATGAACACTGGAGTGCATATATCTTTTCGAATTAGAGTTTTCACCTTTTCTGGATATATACCCAGGAGTGGGATTGCTGGATCATATGGAAACTCTATTTTTAGTTTTTTAAGGAAACTCCATACTGTTTTCCATAGTGGCTGCACCCATTTACATTCCCATTAACAGTGTAGGAGGGTTCCCTTTTCTCCACATAGCTGGGTTTACATTTTCAAGAGGATTGAAAGTTTTAGAGAAAGGTATAAGGAGTAGGTGTGGGGCGGAGTCCACCCCGGACTGCAGGAGTCTGAGTTCAGTGGATGAGGATACCAATCAGAATCTGGAGACAAGCTTCCCAACAAAAGGTGGCCATCGTGCCATCTCCCCACTGCTTTTCATTAGAGAAAACCAGAAGTGAAGACGCAAAACCTTGCCCTGATATAGATTCTACCGTCTCTTAGTTTCCACACAAGCATCAAGGGTAGAAGACTTATTTAATAATTATGCAGCCACCAAAAGTGATCATTATAGATTATATAAAAGCATGGTTATTTGTAACTTGAAAAAGACAAGAGAAAAAGTTTAACTACAGTATGATTATAATCATATGAAATCACGTATGCATACAGCAAAGGATTTGTGGGCATCATAGAAAACTGAACACAGTTCCTCCTAAGTGATTTATTTCAGTCTTTTATTTCTGCTATTGTTGTTTTAATATATATGAAAGAACACTGTAAATTTTAACAGTTATTTCCTGGTCTTTAGCAACTTGCTCCACGATTATATCAATTTGCCTTGCTGCCAACTCATCTTCCCTGAAACAACTCTAACCACCTTCAAAATAACACTGCCTGATGCAAAACACACAGAAAAAGCAGGAAGGCTTGGGCTGTCTCTGGTGGGGGCTCGGGGAGGGATCACCTTCAGTTGTTGACAAACACTAAACTATAAATTGCCAGGGGCTAAAACTGAACATCTGAACATCTTGAGTGGCATTTGATACTATCAAAGTCCTTTCTCTCCCCTTCAAAATAATCTTTTCCTTCTAGGTATCCTTTATGAGAATCTAGTACCACAGCTTTAAAAACATAACTGCAGAATTCATGGCTCTCATAGATCCATCTACTGACTCTGTCCCAGAAATGGGATCAGATATAGCCAGCTCTCTGTAACCACTGTTTCCCCATCCATGGATAGAGAGGGCCCACCATCCTACACCATTTTATTTTATTTTTTATTTTATTTTTTATTTATTTTTATTTTTTGCGGTATGCGGGCCTCTCACTGTTGTGGCCTCTCCCATTGCGGAGCACAGGCTCCGGACGCGCAGGCCCAGCGGCCATGGCTCACGGGCTTAGTTGCTCCGCGGCATGTGGGATCTTCCCGGACCAGGGCACGAACCCGTGTCTCCTGCATCGGCAGGCGGATTCTCAACCACTGCGCCACCAGGGAAGCCCTACACCATTTTATAAAAGGGACATGAGCATCCACAGATTGTGGTGCCCTTGGTGGGTCTTGGAACTAATCCCCTGTGGGTACTGAGGGATGACTATATGTAATTCAGTGAGTTGCCAGGTATCCATAGAATACATAAAACATGAGGTATTGTTTGTTACTTTCAGCTTTTCTGGGGAGCAAAGCCTGCTGCATATAATTTTCAGCAGCGGAAAGCTCTGGCCCAGTCTCACAAATCACAAAGGACTTTTTAGTATGTGTTTTATTTGTTTTTTTTTGTTTTTTGCGGTACGGTACGCGGGCCTCTCACTGTTGTGGCCTCTCCCGCTGCGGAGCACGGGCTCTGGTCGCGCAGGCTCAGCGGCCATGGCTCACGGGCCCAGCCGCTCCGCGGCATGTGGGATCTTCCCGGACCGGGGCACGAACCTGCGTCCCCTGCATCGGCAGGCCCACTCTCAACCACTGCGCCACCAGGGAAGCCCTTAGTATGTGTTTTAAAAATATTGATATAAGTCAAGGAATGGAAGTTCTGGGTGGATCTAATACCCACCTGTCAACAGGTGATCAATGGGCTGAGCCCACTGATTAACGTAAGTAGGCAAACAAGGACAATTTTGGAAAGGAAGGAGGAAAGAAGTCTTTGTGATATCTCCTAAGTAAGTGCCACGCCATAAATTATTGAATTTTTCAATGTGCCTCTTCCAAGGGAAGCAAATGAAAGAACAAGTAGGAAACAATGAACAGATGAACAGACCAGAGTATGTAAACCAGACAGCCAGGTTTTATAAATGCATACTAAGTACCACAAAAATGTGTCACGCCTGCAGTCTGTAACATCCCTTCTCCTGTGCCATTGGCTACCTCAGAGGAGATTAGGGCATAACTGCTTCTTTGAGTGATGTAGGAATTTAAGGTCCTACATTTCAGAGTCATCATGTCTTGAGAAGCTTTCACTGCAACAATTCTGAAGCTTGTTTATTTTTATTTTTCATCCAAAGACTCGGCATTTCCAGAGGAAATAACTAAAATCTATGCTATTTTCCTACAAATAGCCCAGTAAATAAAACAATAACAACATCTCCTTTGCCAGTGAAATCATATCTAATCTACCTGTCAGTTTCCTGGAAACTCTAGAATAGATTCATATCTCAAAGTTTCCAAGAGTAGTGAAGTAACTTAAAAAAAAAAAATCTCATAGAGAAATATGACCACATAAACGTATCACCACCTGAGAGATGAAGGAATATAGAATAGTTGTGGTCACATGGCTCTTTAAATTTGGGTGTGAAACCTGACTTCATAAATGGAAGATACTTCTAATTAAAATTTATTTTATTTTATTTTTTTAAAGAAGTTGTTGGGGGTAGGAGTTTATTAGTTAATTTATTTATTTTTGCTGTGTTGGGTCTTCGTTTCTGTGCAAAGGCTTTCTCTAGTTGTGGCAAGCAGGGGCCACTCTTCATCGCAGTGCGCGGGCCTCTCACTATCGCGGCCTCTCCTGTTGTGGAGCACAGGCTCCAGACGCACAGGCTCAGTAGTTGTGGCTCACGGGCCTAGTTGCTCCACGGCATGTGGGATCCTCCCAGACCAGGGCTCGAATCCGTGTCCCCTGCATTAGCAGGGAGATTCTCAACCACTGAGCCACCAGGGAAGTCCTAAAATTTATTATTGATTTCAAAACAAAACTCATAGTATTTCCAAGGCCATATAAAAATTTATTTTTCTTTCTTTGGTTAAAGAGAATAAGCAAAGCATGAGTAACAGAAATTCACTGATGATCCATAAATTTCATCTTATGAAATTATTTTAACTTCTTGTCACAATGAACCTTCCATAGAGCTGTCAGCAACTGGCAGACTCGGTAAGTCTGAATTTTATTTCTTATGCTTCTTCCTATGAAACCTGTGTGGACTTGCCAGATAGCAGAGAAATAAATGCCCTAAGGTAGAGATCTAGAGAAAAGCTACAAAAGCAAAATTCTCAGCTTGTGTGTGTGTGTGTGTGTGTGTGTGTGTGTGTGTGTGTGTGTGTGTGTGTGTGTGTGTGAGAGAGAGAGAGAGAGAGAGAGAGAGAAAGAGAGAGAGAGAGTGTCAGCCTGACTTTTCTGGCACTGACTACAGATTAAAAAAAATTAACGAAAATGAGACATGGAATATAAATATCATTTAAAACATATTTAAGATAAACAGTATAAAAATTCTTTTATGTTTTAAGTAAAAATATTGATCATATTTTACTTATTCTAGAAAAACATTTCCTTCTTTCTTGGTTGAAAATGCTTTTACTTAGTGTAAATGTGTTTAATTGCAGACTCTTGGGAACTCTCTTAAAAAGCTTCTCTGAAACTGTATTCCTTTCCTTAAAGTAACTGGTTTCAACACATCAGTGGGGGAAAACAAGTAACACTTCACCATATAAAATAGCATTTTCACAGGGCTATGCTTGTGTGCCAATATGAGTTTTAACCAAACCCACACACCTGCATTGCTGTTGTATATCTATTTCCAAATATTAAAGACTCTGCCCAGTTTGCTTGAATAATTCTGGGCTGACAGATACTTTAGTGACGCAGTGAGAACCTCAACTGATCAATGACTGGGCAAAATCACTCTGAAGACAAACAGCTTTCCCCAGATATTCTATACTGTTGCTATTTTTCAAGACTTGATGAGCTTATCTGGCTTCCTAAAGGGAAAATAAGTAGCCTTAACCAGATAATGTATAAATAGGGGTGGAGGAGAGAGACATGGTTAAAAGGTGCTTCTGAGAATGCAAGAAAAGAATTCAGGTCCATTTAAAAAACATCAAGGTCCTAAGAACTCTTACCTTTGGAAGTCACAATGGACATACTATCAAATGTATTAAAATACACCCAAATCACATATTAAATCTTTTTTCTCTCCTGGGAGATATGTTTTAAGTATTTCACATTTTTGCTTTATAGCTAAACAGTCATCACACACACTTGAGAATTCTCATGAAGTGCGAAGATCTAAAATAGAAATTGTTTTCAAAGATTACAATTTTATGAATGTTAAATTTAACAATTAATAAAGTGGATATGTTATGTTGACAGACAAATATTCCTCTAATAAAGCTGTAAGCACAACCTGACTTCAGACATGGAGTCAGGTTAAAATGTGGAAAAAAATGTATGTTTTCATGGATAAAATATGGTATAAATTTTGATTCTGCAGTTTTCTTTTTGTGTTTTTTGAACAAAAACACTTTTTCCCCTTTGCATCAAACTTGGCATAATTCTACGAATGTCTTTGTGCTCGGGAAACTGGGTATGTACGGAGAAGTGATCTCCCATAGGGGTGAGAACACAGATTCTGGAGCCACTGCCTGGGTTTGTAATTACAGCATTGATCCTTATTAGTTCTGTGATCTTGGATAAATGCCTTAGTTTTCTATTCTATAAAAAGAGAATAAGAGTACTTACCTCCCAGGACTGTTGCCAGGATTATGTTAGTATTTTTCGAGTGTTGAGAACAGTGCCTGATATTCTAGAAATATTAGTCATGTTACTGTTATTTCAGACCTAATGCATGAAATGGTTCTGGAGGAATCACTCACTTTCCCCAACAAAGCTGCTCATCTACTGGGAGCTATGTTGAAGGAAGTAGATGGACCCCAATTTTCAGGCAGATATATCCAGATGCCAAGTCCTGGACCAGTGTCCTTATCTTCCTTTTCCTTCCCAGAGATTGTTCTCTACGCTAGGAGCAGAAGTGATCCCAATGCTAAGGATAGGTCCTCCCAGGTTAAGGGTCAAGGAATAGGCACAGGATCAGAGAAATTAAACACCTGCTCTCCCCAGAATAAACACTAGAGGCACCTCCCTCTAGTGGCTGAGATACTCAATTACAACTCCCCCAGCCAAGTGTAACTTTTTTTTTTTTTTTTTAACATCTTTATTGGAGTATAATTGCTTTACAATGGTGTGTTAGTTTCTGCTTTATAACAAAGTGAATCAGCTATCTGTTGTAAAGAAAATAGAGACCAAGGTAAACTTAAGTGAAAAGTCCATTCTAAGCCAGTGGAGAGCAAGGCACAAAATAATAAACCAATTAAGTTTTTTCATAAAGAAATATTGAACATTTGCACAGTGTCATAATTGTTAACCGTAGCATCACAAAAAGAGCAAGTTTAATTAAATGTAACCCCATTGTAGGTATTTAATACCTACTTCATTGTCCTCTAAGTACAGTCAGTGTAATCCACATGATAAATAGCTTTTTCTTTCCCTAAGTTTTTCTAATGGATTGGGCTCATTAGTTTACATAATCATCCCTAAAACTAGGACACTGTTCCCACTGTCGCTGTGTAGTAAAATATTAATCCTACCAAACCAAATATTTGACATGATCTGTTAGGCTTGGAGTATTTTCCTTAAACCATTAACTTCTCAGGGGTATGAGGAGACGGGGAAAAAAAGAAAATTACCACATCTTTCACTACAGTTGTATCACATAAGGAATATATAACAAAGAGAACTGGATTTTGTTTAAAAGTATTGAAATTATTTTTTAGCAGTTTATGTCCTAAACCATTGCAGCGACTCAGACATCCAACTCTTTCTGATCTTAAAAACACAATGCACATGGTTCATCAGCATACACTATGTGCTGTATACTGATGAAAGAAGGTTACAGCAAATAAAATGTAAAAGTGTGACTACTTTTTTTTTTTTGTCGTATGTGGGCCTCTCCCGTTGCGGAGCACAGGCTCCAGACGCGCAGGCTCAGCGGCCATGGCTCACAGGCCCAGATGCTCCGCGGCATGTGGGATATTCCAGGACCGGGGCACGAACCTGTGTCCCCTGCAACGGCAGGCGGACTCTCAACCACTGCGCCACCAGGGAAGCCCCCGTGACTACTTTTTTATTTATAAATTCACTTAAGAAGGCTAAAAAATGTCAACATACCAGATAAAGAATATCTTCCTGAAACAAAGCTCTCCTGTTTTTTTCACATAAACTTTATACACACTTGACTTTAAAAAACTTTTTATAAAATACACCCAATTAAAGAGTGTATTTCATTTTTATTTTTGTTTGTTTCCTCCCACCCCTAAAGAGTGTACTTTTTTCTCTCATCCTGTTAAATACACCAACATCAAGAAATATTTTTTTAGCACATAAAGTACCATGAAGAATCTAGTAAATCTACATAATTTCATACTTAAGATAATCGAGAGGTGTGTAAGAATACATACATGTACATGCATATTTGCATGAAGCAAAATATTGCGTTGGAGAAGGAAGAATATGAGTTTTAGAAATTTTTATTTGATGTGGTGTCAATTCATCTAAGGAGCGATATTCTCTCAGCATTTGCACCCACAGGGCTAGAAATAAGCTGTGGAAAAGAAAAACTGATATGCACATTTACAGATTCTCTTTCTATACTAAAGATCAATTATTTCTCTGTTTAAAAACCAATGATCCAGACAAACCTAAACATACTCTTACCATACAATCCCCAGCAATTGCACTCCTTGGAATTTATTCAAAGGAGTTGAAAACTTGTGTGTCCACAAAAACCTGCACATAGATGTTTACAGCAGTTTTATTCATAATTATCACAACTTGAAAGTGATCAACATGTCCTTTAGTAGGTGAATGGATAAACTGTGGTATATCCAGCAATGGGATATCATTCAATGCTGAAAAGAAATGAGCTATCAAGTCATGAAGAGACATAGAGCAACCTTCAATGCATATTACTCCGTGAAAGAGCCAATCTGAAAAGGCTACATACTGTATGATCCCAACTAAGTGACATTCTGGAAAAGACAAAACTATGGAGACAGTAGTGGTTGCCAAGGGTTGGAGGCTGGAGGGAGGGGTGAAGAGAGGTAGAACACAGGATTTTTAGGGCAGTGAAAATACCCTGTATGATATCATAATGATGGATACACGTCATTACACATTTGTTCAAATCCATAGAATGTACAACACCAAGAATCAACCGTGATGTAAACTATTATGGACTGAGGTGATAATGATGTGTCAATGTGGGTTCATCGATTGTAAAAAATGCACCACTTTGGTGAGGAAGTCAGTAACAGGGGAGGCTGTGCGTGTGTGGAGGGGGGTGTATATGCTGTAAGGGAAATCTCTGTACTTTCTCCTCAATTTTGCTGTGAACCTAAAACTGTTCTGCTTTAAAAAAATAAAGTCAATTAAAATTTTTTGAAAAAATTTGGCCTACATTTTAGGCCAAAGGATACCTATGACGATCGATAAATTATTCTTTTTAAAAAGACACACACAAAAAACCCTATAATCCCTACAGCCCACAAACATAAAGCCCAGCTTGGTCCAGTCTCCCGCTCCTGTCTCAGCACTTAACACCTTTTCCCTTCCGTTCAGTTCCCCACCCACACTGTGCTCACCAGGAACCGTGCTCCCTGTGCTGTAACCACAACACAGGCTCTCAGCCCGCCCTATCTGCCCCCGCTGTGCCCTCTGCCTAGGAGGGGCTCCCCTGCGAGCTCTTCTTTCCTTCCTGATTGACATCTTTTCATCCTTCTACAGCCAAAGAGCATCTCCTCTGGGAGCTTCCCGCTGAAACCGAATCAGACAGAATTAATCCTCTCTCCCCTTGTCTGTTAGCTGTTTTCAGTTAACTGTTTAATATGATGGTTAACTGTTTTCATGTTGGTCTTCCCTGAGGGAAGGTCATGGATCGTCCATCTTGGTAGCCCAGCCTCTGTTGTGAGGTCCTTACTGGCAATCAATACGTGTTTGTAGGATGAATGACGGGTTCTACAATGTGTGTCTACACGAAGGTGGCTTCAAATCTCTTGGAGCAGGAGGAGGTACGTGAGTAAAACGTGAGATCCAGGCTCCCCTTGTTGCTGTACTACTTACTGGAGTTTTTTTTTTTTTTAATATTTATTTATTTGGCTGCATTGGGTCTTTTTTTTTTTTTTTTTTTTTTTTGCGGTATGCGGGCCTCTCACTGTTGTGGCCTCTCCCGTTGCGGAGCACAGGCTCCGGACGCACAGGCTCAGCGGCCATGGCTCACGGGCTTAGTTGCTCCGCGGCATGTGGGATCTTCCCGGACCAGGGCACGAACCCGCGTCTCCTGCATCGGCAGGCGGATTCTCAACCACTGCGCCACCAGGGAAGCCCGGGTCTTTTTTTTTTAATTAATGAATTCATTTTTGTCTGTGTTGGATCTTCGTTTCTGTGCGTGGGCTCTCTCCAGTTGCCGCCAGCCGGGGCCACTCTTCATCGCGGTACGCGGGCCTCTCACTGCTGTGGCCTCTCCCGTTGCGGAGCACAGGCTCCGGACGCGCAGGCTCAGTAGTTGTGGTTCACGGGCCCAGCCGCTCCGAGGCATGTGGGATCTTCCCGGACCGGGTCACGAACCTGTGTCCCCTGCATCGGCAGGCGGACTCTCAATCACTGCAACACCAGGGAAGCCCCTACTTACTGGAGTTTTCACTACCATGTTAATACAGTGCTGATTTTTTTCCTAACTGGATTGTTTCTACTCCCCTCCCCATACACCACACCCTTATTCCATCTACCCAAACCTTATCCTTCCTCCAAGCCTGGCCTCCTATCTCACCTACCCTGAAGACCTTTTTTTCAGTTACACAGACATGCCCAGGCAGGCTCCCAAGTTGAAGGAAAAGAAATAGGCTCAGTCGTAAAATCACTCCAGGCCTACTGCCCACGTTAAGGCTGGCGCGAAAGAGAAACCTGATTCAGTAACAGGGAAGGGAGAGGCCTCAAAACCGATAGTTCTCAGGGATCTTGCCTTGACCAAGAGCTTGATTTTTCCAGGAGGAGAATCTAGTGCCCTTCAAGCTGTTGGGATCATAAAGACCTTTGTCCCTTTATGAGGACAAAGGGACAAAGGCACCTGCATGCTACCTCCCACCCACCTGTCCCCACCCCGGACCCCTTAATTCCATGGCCTCTGTCTGGATCACCACTGGCCGGCCAGCGTCACTCTACACAGGGGACAGCTCTGCTAGCTGAAACTGTTTTGTTTTACTTCCGTGAAACCGCTCACCTGGTTTTCCTCCTAATCTCCGGCCACATCTCCTCCAGCTCCCCCCTGACCTCTCTATCTGTGGTTTCTCATAAGCTGTCCTGGAGCCTCTTTTCACTAGCTGTCTTCATCACCTCCCCTTATATACCACCTACTGGCCTACAAGTCCCAGATTTGCTTCTCCAGACCTAACCTTTCTTTGGAATTCGGACTCCACGTGGCTATTGCATAGATATCTCAAATTTAACACAAACAAAACGAAAACTCGTGTTTTCCGCCACAAGCTGCTCCTCCTCAAGCCTTCCCCACCTTGGTAACCAGAACCACCATCTACTCTGTTACTCCAGCCAACAATCAAGAAGAATCTGTCCTTGATTTTGCTTTTCCTTTAACTGCCCTCTTCCAACTCACCTGCCAGCAAGTCCTGTGCATCCTCCTCTAGAACATGGCCTGCCTGCAACCACTTCTCTCCAACCTCACCACTCACACTCTGGGCCACCCACCGTTATCTCTCCCCCACACACCCCCTAGTGTCCCTCCCTACCACACCCTCCCCTTGGCCCACGTGGCTCTTCCTTAAGATTGCTCTTGCCCTGGGGGTCTCTCAGCTTGGAATGCTTTCCCTTTGGTATTCTCATGGCTGATGCCTTCTCATCATTCTGGTCCAGCTGGAACGTTATGCCTTCAGAGAAAAAGAAGCCACCAGACCACCCTATTTAATTTCTCTGCAAATCACTTTTTGCTCTCTGATTTTTTTTTTTTTTTTGGATTTTATGCTTATGGTAGGCATTCTTTTCCCCTGTCCCCATACCTCGCTAGGATATAAGCTTCCTGAGAGCAGAAACCTTCTCCATCCTGTTCCCTGCTGTGTCCTCAGAGCCTAGAACACAGCCTTGTCAGGGGCTGATGCTCAAAATGAATGAGTGCTGTATGAATGAAGGTCAAGTCCAATGCCTATGTCTCCCGTGTGACCCCTCCACACTTTTGGCCAAAAGACTTCGGGACGCGTAGTTCAAGATTTCTCTGTCCCCTCCCCATTTACGCTTAATGATAATCTACACTCCATGCTCCATAATCTGATGCCATGAGTTAATCTTTGTATTTCTCCAGGATTTCTATCTTTAATAAGACTTCGCGGAAGGTATACCACTGGAATAGACCATCTCTCAATAAGTTGCAACATTACATTAAAAAATTACTCCAAGCCAGCCTCCCCCTCATCAGCTTGATAGCTATTATGTGCTAATCATCTTCTCTGTACTTAATCATCCGCACCACTGAAAGATAAGCATTGACTTCTCTATTATATAGATGAAGAAACTGGGGCTCAGAGATACTCTATAACTAGAATCAAGTCCCCTAAAGCAAGTGAAAAAGCCGCATGAGCCTTGAAAATGGTAGGTTAAAACATCTCAGAGGGAGGTCTAGATATATTAAATGAAATAACTCTCTATTCACCTGTATATCAGCATCCCAAACTCCAGCTTCTGTCAAAATCATGGAAAAGATCAGATCCAGAGTCACACATTCGGGTTTCTGGAACAAAGCTAAGCAGCAGCCTTCTGCGGTCATGGAGAAGCAGCACTGCCACAACAAGTGACATTAACATGAGTGTCTCCAGAACTAAACCTATACATTGGCTTCACTTAGGGCCTCACTCACGAATGTTGCCATTTGTGACAGCACTAGTGACATTTCACATCCTCCTAATGAAGCAGCAGCATAGAGGTTTTGAGTGCACAGGAAAGGCTCACTGAAGGCTAGAACTTTAAACTGTGTCTCTACTGCTCCTATGAAATGAAGTTGGCTACACAGCTACAGCAAGGCTCGCCACCAAACTCCCTTAATAAAAATGCTAAATTAAAGCCATAGCTTTTTGATGAATGGGGGAGCATTCCTCGATACATATTTGAGTGTACTGCAAATTGACAGTAAAACTAAATCTAACTAGGCGATGAACCCTGTGTAGTTGGGGAAATTACTCACCAGCCAAAGGGCACCATAGCACAACAGTGGTTGCAGGCTGGCAACCTCCTTTGAGCAAACTGAAGATAGGCACTTTAATGAGGGAGAAAATATGAGCTAACAGAACCGTAGTCAAATCAGTTCCTACAGGAGGGAGAGCACATTAACTGATATGCTGATACCGGCCACCAAAAGATCAGTTAGAACAAAAGGCTGTCCAATAAAGATGTTAAAAAAAAAAAAGGTATTCTGTGCTTAAAAACTTATGAGATCTAACATGTTTTATGACAATAAATGCTGATTTTTTATTTTAATAAAATAGCATGATGACAAATGTTAAAAAAAAAAAAGCAAGATGCTACCACGAAGCCAAGACAGCCCAGGGTGTGGGCTTAAGCTGCACTATGACATTCTCAAGGGGAACAAGACTTTTGTTCCTCATGTCAGCTCTTTAAGTGATTTTTATTGATTTCACTTTTTTAGGACCTGCTAGCTCTCCCTGACTACCAACAGGAGATTCCAATAGATTGTCAGGATGTCTTCAGATATACACACTTTGATAAATAATAAAAATTTCCTGTCATCCTTAAATACTCTTTTTTTGGACATAATTTTCCTACCTATGCAGGTAATGGTGTCCAGATGCATTCATATCAACTCGACTGCATCTCTGAGTAACCCTCACACCAAGAGAGATGCTTTACCAAACCCCGACTAGAATCATCTTCAGCCCCCTTAAGACAAATGGAGATTCTTAAGGTGAGTGTGCACACAAACACACACACACATACACAGTGACGTCCTGGTACAGGATGGGATAAAGATGCTGCTGCTAAGGGAAAAAGAACATTTCACCTGCAGAAAGGTGGGATATACTAGATGATCATACAAGGAGAAACTAGGTCCTGGCCTTGCCATTTTCTAGTTTGAGACACTGAATGGTAACTTAACCCCCGTACATCCTGATTTCCTTACCTATAAAATGGGAATAACATTGCTGAATAACCCCACCTGTTCTACCTATTCCCACAAAGTGGCGGCCTCAAATTATGTGAGGCTGCCTCAAACATTACAAGGAAATAAATGATGGGATAAAGTTCAAACAAATAAACAGTAAGAATGAACTCACTGGGCTTTTATGAGGAACCAAGTAGAGTTTGTATGTGAGAAGTGTCCTTAAATTGGAGAGCTCTGTACAATTACTGAGCCAAATTGATCTTGGCAGAGACGCGGAGTTTTTAATGTTTCTCCAGAAGCAATATCACTGCCCAGCCCTCAGAACCAAAGTGGGTCAGAGAGTCTCTTGAAAAATGAAGTCCCAAAATTAGCTGGGGCAAAAATGAGGCTGGCCCTAGACTCCCTTATCTTTCAAAAACCCAAATCAATTTATAGGGTGACAGAATGCATGCTCTCCAAATACAAGTCAGGAATTTTTTTTTTTAAAGAAGCATCTAAAGCTTCTGGTCAGTTTCTATCAAAATGAACCCAACGCTACTATGCCAATTTCACAACACAATTTCCATCGGCAAATCTATGACATAGGTGCTGTCGCCACCCCTTTCCTACCCTCATTCCTATCATTAACACAGTAAGTACTACTGACTGATTACATAGTTTTTAGCCACTAAGCCCCCAGTTGAGCCTCAGAATCCTTCTTAACACGGAGTTCTGAGTGCCTCTTACACAAGAGTAGTTGAAAAGAAGCAATCATTATTAGCCACCACTAGAATAGAGAAATGAGCAAATGACATAGTCAAATGGCTTTCCAAAATAAAAATTTCTACGTTGGGCTGATAACTTCCAACAAATAAAAGTATCAATATTAAATAATTTCCTTCATCAAATCAATATACTCAGCTATTCTAGGTAACATTTTGCAAGTCCCTCACGCTAGAAGGCTTAAAAATAAGCAACGCTCCTCAAACTTGCACGTTCTGTTATATTATGTAGAAAAGGCAGCAGGTTACAAAATGTTCCCTTTAAAGTTTCTCTGCCCCAATGATCTCTTCCTCACTCAACTGCACAGAGCTCGGGGTCTCAGTCCAGGGCTATTTTTTCTTTAGTATAGTCCTTGTTCTTTCTTGAGAAAAGAACAGCAGCCTGGCCAACAGCTGCCCCTGCAGTCTAACTCCGCAGGTGAGAGGGAGAGACACTTCTGTCACTGTTAGAACTCAGGTCCTCACTGGCATCATAAAGAAGGAACTTTTCCACGGGCTTCTGGGGGCATCTCTAGGGGTCTAGAGGCTGGGGATCCAAATTGGAACTTCAGGCTATTTAGGTGTTTCTCCACTTGGTGCATGAAGCTCACTGTCGGTTAGCTGGACTCAAGACATCTCGGTTGCAGGTTGCAGCCAGAACATGTCTCCTCAAGGTCAGCCCTTGTTTTCCTAACTGCGAACTGCTCACTGTTTTTCCTTCGTTGAGACCCAAACCACAGGGACACGAAGCAAGGCAGATTCTGCAGAGCATCTACCTGCCACCAGCAGCCCGACAGAGGCCTTGGTGACTCAGCCGATGTATCCCACACCGCCATGCTCATCACACACCGAGTCCTGGAAACAAATCCCAGCTCCTCCAGCAGCACACAGGATGTTTCCACTCGGCCGTTACGTCCTCATTTTCACATTCGATGTAACTGCACACACCTAAAAGTGAAATTGTTAACTCCCCAACTGATTTTTCTCCTAATTATTTCTCTCTGAGCTACCACAATTCCTTTGGTCTGCATCCCAGCTGGTCCTGTTGACTCTTCTTCCAAAACGCCCGGCACATTCTTCCTTCCCTTTCTCAATACCGTCTTTCTAGATCTGTTGTTTTTTAAAAAATTATTTATTAATTTATTTTATTTATTTTTTGGCTGCGTTGAGGCTTCGTTGCTGCGAGTGGGTTTTCTCTAGCTGCGGTGAGCGGGGGCTACTCTTCGTTGCGGTGCGCGGGCTTCTCATTGCGGTGGCTTCTCTTGTTGTGCAGCATGGGCTCCAGGCGCGCGGGCTTCAGCAGTTGTGGCTCGTAGGCTCTAGAGTGCAGGCTCAATAGTTGTGGTGCATGGGCTTAGTTACTCCACGGCATGTGGGATCTTCCTGGACCACGGCTCGAACCCGTGTCCCCTGCACTGGCAGGTGGATTCTTAACCACTGCACCACCAGGGAAGTCCCTCTAGATCTGTTCTTGATTTTTCCTTTTTCTGTGCTTTGCTTCCTCTCCTATATTCATACTATGCTTCTCCAGTGCAGCAATCTTCTACAGTCCCATTTTCCAGGTTAAAAAACCTCAGACATTCATGGTCCACATTGAGAAAAATAAAACCTAGGTCTCGTAGACTGGCATGTGAGACACTCTACAGTCTGTGCCCAACCCTTCTTTTCCATGAAATTCCTTCTATCCACACTCGAGGTAACTCAAGCTCAAAGACAAGCTGGCTTACTCCCCATTCCTGATCACATGTCCATCGTCCCTTTCACTCCTATTCACTCCTATCCTGGCTCATCCCTGATGACCTTCTCTCCTTTCACTTACTTTGCTCCTAATCGACTTTCTTGGTCCAGTTCACACCCTGCTCCTGAATGCCTAAATCCTCTGGCTGTACCACTTACGTGACCTTCATAACATTACCCTTTACATTTACAGGTGTCTAGGCTGAACTAAGTTGTTACTCAAAACCAAAATAAGTTCCAAGAAAATCAGAACACCTCTTCTTGATATCTCCCATGGCATTAGCAGAGCAAACCCACCAGAGCTGGTTCCATTTGCTGACTGACTGATACGCTGCAACTTACAAATAATTTTAAGATGACTTCCGAAGGACTGATTTTAGAATACAGAATAAACTAGAAATGGGTGCACTTTAGGCCTTGCCTTCCTTTAATAAACCTTATTCTCATTACCATAACTCACCCAAGGGCTACCCAACCTCAGACGAAACTCTTAAGAAACTACCATTTTTGAAGGGAAGAGGAAAACAGGTCAGTTCATTTTATGTAAAATAAATGGAAAAACTATTTGATTTTTGTGTGTGTGTGGTACACGGGCCTCTCCCTGTTGTGGCCTCTCCCGTTGCGGAGCACAGGCTCCGGACGCACAGGCTCAGTGGCCATGGCTCACGGGCCCAGCCGCTCCGCGGCATGTGGGATCTTCCCGGACCGGGCACGAACCCGTGTCCCCTGCATCAGCAGGCAGACTCTCAACCACTGCGCCACCAGGGAAGCCCCCAAACTATTTGATTTTAATACTGTGTTACACTGATCACAGTAACTGCAAAGTATATCCTCTCTCATGTTCATTCATAACCACACTTACAAACGTGTACATATCATATAATAACATAGTGTCTCAGAATAAGCAGGCAATATAAAAATGTGTGTGCTTTTACAGGAACCTACACAATGGATTCTATAGTGAAAAATAAGATCCACTTGGAAGCTCCAAAGAAGCAGAGAATAGAAGTGAAAATGCCTTTGGAGACAGGACAACCATAGAGTTCAAGTGCTGAGTTCAAATCCTCCTTAGTCACTGCCATTTTACTGGAAGGCACAAAATTAAGCAAACACTGACAAAACAATAAAATGCATTTTCTGTCAGACTCTTTCAGTTCTATTTTCACAAAAGAATGTAACATCAAATGGAATCTCACTTATTTCAATAGCTGTCGTAATTTATCATCTTTTTTCCTTCTGGAAAGAGACAATGCCCATTGTAAGCTGGGAGTATAACCTGATTGATCATTAAGGTGGAGGACAGTGACTCATACCCTTGAAGTTATAATGAGGGATCTGGGAGTCCAAAAAATGCCAACAGCCTGAACAAACAAAGCCACACACAGAGGCACTAGTATTTTTTTTTTCTCTCAAATGTCTGTAGCTGTTGTTGTGATCAATAAATTAGAAAATATTAAATGTCCTGAAATTCACAGTCGCTTTCTGCTTTCTATCTTTTCTTAATCAAGAGATACGTTCAATCAAGGGGTTGTATGGGATGTTCTACAAAAAGCCTGACATTAAAAAGGATCCCCAGAGCAATAAAGGTGAGATCATCTATACCAGATCCCTGATGCTGATCCCGTAAGTCATCCATTGCCACACAGATCTGGGGCTTTTCAACCTCTCTGGCTGCTGCTGGGCTCTGTGCAGAGTCTATAAAAGTCAGCTCCTTCTATAACTCCCATCATGATAGAAGACTATAGATGCAAATGAGTTGAAGATGGTGGTCAGTGGCTACTAAAAGAATAAATAGGGTGCTCCATAGGATACTCTAATAAATAGAGTGTCCATACTCTATTTATCTCACACTGAGCTAAGCAGATAGCCCATACAATCGAGGTTGCTAGGTAGCGCTCTAAGGTAACAGGTAAAGGATGGATAAACCAAAACACATTATAATCATCACACACAAAATATCTGGATCTACACATCTACACTGTGGGAATGCTAAGCATCCAGATGCCCCTGCTGGATGCCACGGTCTAGGGACTCCCCCCCGCCTGGTTCCTGAGCGAGCCCGAAGGATCCTCTTTATGAAACACGTGGCTTTGTTCTCCTACTGTCTCTGCACAGGCAGTAGCATGGGATTATCATCGCCCTATTATTGTTAACACACTTCAGTCAAGCTGTTTCCTTGTTTGCTTCCCATACACAGCTGAAAGCTCCCTGAGGGGAGGGATGGAAGTCCATTTATTGTCATCTTCTGCCGACCACACCTGGCTCTCAGAAGCAAAATGACTGCTGAATGAACGAAGGCACACGAAGCCCCATCATCAGGGTAAGTAACAGGGAGCAGCAGTGCAGGCCAAGACTCCTAGAGCACAGATCTGTAGCAGGGCTTCCAACAGGAGAATGTCAGTGGATGCCAGGGAGAAAAAGCAAGCCAAAGCAAGCACTTTGCAGTGGGCTGGAACTGCAGATCCTGCTGTGGCTTTTATCTGGAGCCTTGTGCAGGCTTACCCAGATCCTATTGCCTGTAACATGTCAGGAAGCCACCACATACATGAAAACTGAAGAGGGAAAGATCCACGAGATGGGACTAAAATGCACCGTCAACCAGACAGCAAGGGATTCTCTCCTTCATGCAAATACAAACACATGGACACACATGCTCAAAGGCACCCACAGTCTGGAAGGCTAAAACAGCACTGGAAAGAGGGAATAAGTCCCTTGGGCTGTGGGAAATAGGCTGGTCAGCTTCCAACTCTTTACGAATCTTTACCCTTTAAGGATGCCCTTGGGGTTGAACCTCTCTCACATCTGTCCCCGATCTCTCTGGCCACGGTGGTCTGTCTCTCTTATGAACTATCTTTACGAGCAGTCTGTGTTGTTCGCCGGTTATTAAGTGAGGCAGGTGCCAGAGTGAAAGGAGCCCTGGACTAAGAATCAGAAAAGCTGGCTCGAGTTACATGACTCCCTCAGCCCCTGGTCCTTCTTCAGTGAAACGGAGATAGAAGGCTCCGATACATGGCTCTCGCAGGGTCATCTGAGGGTGAGAGAATATACAGTTTACCATTATATTTGGTTTCTATGGCTGCAGTAACATTACCACAGACTTGGTAGTTTTAAACAATGGAAATGTATTCTCTCATAGTTTGGAGGACAAAAGTCCAAACTCAGTATCAATAGGCCCAAGTCAAGGTCTGAGCAGGCCATGCTCCCTCGGGAGGCACCAGGGGAGAGTCTGTTCCTTGCCTCTTCCAGCTTCTTGGGGAGTCAAATCTCCTTCTGTGCCTGTGTTAGGATACTTGGGTTTGGATTTATGACCCACAGGACAATCCAGCATAATCTCTTCCTCTCAAAACCCTTAAATGAATCACAACTGCAAAGGCTCTTTTTCCAAATAAGATAATATTTACTGGTTCCAGGGATTACGATCTGATATCTTTGGGGTCACCATTCAGGTCACTACACCCATCAACTACATTAAGTGTTAAAGTACAATTCTTGCCCCATATTCTTTTCTTAATTCTCATCATCAAAGCCAGGACAGAAATTCTTTGAGGATAAGAACAACTCATACTTTGCAAGTCCCATGAAGGTTTTTAAGGTATTATTTGTTCATATAGAAAATAAAGCCCTTATTCTACTTAATTTTTAGTTCCCAGCATTAGATCCCATGTAATAATTCTAACATAGTGTCAAGTGTCTCATTTTTTATTTCTAAAATAGCCAGACCTTCTGTTCAGAGAAGCTGGGGAGAAAGGAACCGCATTGTAGATGCTTCCACTGTTACTGCCAAGTGCCTTTTGCATTGAGTGTCATTTGTGATGCGCTGTTAGTGAAAATCGCTCTGAATTATCACCAGAATCCAAAGGCAGGAGAGCTACTAGAAGTAAAATTGCCATAAACGCCAGACGAATGAGTGTGAACTCCACGCAGCCTGATCCATCTCAGTGTCAAGAGGAGAAAAGCAGCAGCTTCCAATCTGGAAGAGCTCTATGCAGGCTCAAGATGGGGGTAAATCCATTCACTCATTTTTTTCAACAAATATTTGTTGGGGACGCACTGTGTACCAACACTAGGGACCCAGTGGTGAGCAAAATAGGCAAATCGTTGTCAATCTAAAAGCTTCCTTCTAGTTGGGTAAAATAAACAACAAACAAACAAACATATGTTATATACTGAGTGGGGATACACACCAAAGGAAACATCATGAAGCAGGGTTGGGGGAGCAGGCTGGGGCTCTCCACGAGGGGTGGGGAAGTTCTCTCTGTTGCACTGACATTTAGTTCAGACATTAAGTGAAGGAGAGATCAGGTGATAGGGGACCAGGAGGGACAGTGCTCCTCTAGCTGTTCTGATCAGCTAGAATAGCTTGTTGTACCAGAAAATGCACTGCTCAAAGACCAAGAGGATAATGTCAAAAGGACCCAGGAGTCAGCTTGAAAGGCTTCCCTCTGATTGATTTGGGGACAACCTGACCAACAAAAAGAGGAATGGTGGTCACGGATCATTACACACCAGATGTATGTTATCTATTTTATTCTTTTAAAAAAATGCATGAATTAATAATAACATTCCTAAAAATGCAGGGAGAGAAAGGAGGACAATTTCTTCTGTAACAGAAAAACACCAGCTAATAACAGAATCAGAAAACTGTCATTTGACAAACAGCAATATAATAACTGAGTCAAGCAAGGTCACTGATGAATGTAAAAACCATTGGGTAAAATTTTGTTGAGAAAAGGATTATTCATGTGAACTCAAAATGCTGCTCCAGAGATTACTTAATAAAGCAGAGGGCGTAAAACCACAAGGGAAAGGTCTGGCAGGCACCAGATTTTGGGCTTCGTAATTTGATGCTATGGGTAAGACATCTTCACCTGATCGTTTCAAGTATGTTTAACCTGAATCTAATGATGAAGAAACCATCAGATACACTGAGATTGTGGGATAGTCAACAAAATAGTTGTCCTGTATTCTTGAAAAATGTCAATATTATGAAAAGATTTTTAAAAAGACCCTAAAAGTGTTCTAAATAAAGGAGATTAAAGACATATGACAACTAAATGGAATATATAATCTTTAACTGGATTCTGGATTAAAAAAATTCAACTCTAAAGAACTTTTAAGGGGATAATTGGAGAAATTTGATATGGACTGCATATCAGATAATATTGTAATCATTTTCAACTTGGGAGTATAATAATGATATAATGTTTGATTTGCATTTCTCTAATGATTAGTGATGATGCTATTTTTTTTTTTTTGGTGGTACACGGGCCTCTCACTGTCGTGGCCTCTCCCGTTGCAGAGCACAGGCTCCGGACGCACAGACCCAGCGGCCATGGCTCACGGGCCCAGCCGCTCCGCGGCATGTGGGATCCTCCCGGACCGGGGCACGAACCCGTGTTCCTTGCATCCACAGGCGGATTCTCAACCACTGCGCCACCAGGGAAGCCCAGTGATGATGCTTTGTAACCACCTAGAGGGATGGGATAGGGAGGGTGGGAGGGAGATGCAAGGAGGAGGAGATATGGGGATATATGTATATGTATAGCTGATTCACTTTGTTATACAGCAGAAACTAACACAGCAGCGTAAAGCAATTATACTCCAATAAAGATGTTAGAAAAAATAATGATATAATGATGTTATGCTTATTAAGGAGAATGTAATTGTTCTCAGAAGATAAATATTGGAGTATTTAGGGGTGAAATGTCTGAATGTCTGCAAATTACTCTCAAATGGTTCCGCAAAAACAAACAAACCAACAAACAAAACCCCATTTCTTTTAATATATATATGGGCTAAAAGGGAAGGAGGCAGGAAGGTAAAGCAAATGTGGCAAGTGTTAACTGATGAATCAAGGTGAACATGGGTGTCGACTTTACCATTCTTCCAACTTTTTTCATAGGTTTGGAATTTTTTTAAAAGGGTAGGGGAGAAAACTCTAGGAACAGGAGACAAAAAGGCCGTGACACAAACATGCTTGGAGTGGTCAAGAAAAAGCAGAGTCCAATGCAGCCAGCAGGAAATGAGTGAGAGGCAGCAGCAAGTGGGTCATGGAAGATGGGAGGGCAGCCACTGGAAGGCTCTGGGCAGAGAAGTGACTGACTGACACGACAAAGACCAATCTGACAGCCTGATGGAGAATGAGCCTAGGAGGACAAAAGTTGAACTGAAGCCGGGCGGGGGACAAGATAGGAGGCTGCTACAGAAATCCAGGGATATGACTTTTTGACTCAGAACTTAAGATTGAGCCAAGTTCATATTTTATTTTATTTTATTATTATTTTTTTTTGCAGTATGCGGGCCTCTCACTGCTGTGGCCTCTCCCATTGCGGAGCACAGGCTGCGGACGCGCAAGCTCAGCAGCCATGGCTCACGGGCTTAGTTGCTCCGCGGCATGTGGGATCTTCCCGGACCAGGGCACGAACCCGTGTCTCCTGCATCGGCAGGCGGATTCTCAACCACTGTGCCACCAGGGAAGCCCCAAGTTCATATTTTACATAAAGAGGAAAAGAAAAACAATTCCAATACCATTTTAGGAAAAATAAATGTTCTCTCACTTTGGAGTATCCCCATATTGTTTTACTAACTGGACCCAGTAATAGTTCACATTGAATAGTAACAGTTCATATTGTCATGGATAAAGTAGTAGAATAGCATAAGAATCCATGAACTTGAGCTCATCTCCTTTTCACTTGGGATCAAGAGTACAGCTGTCCCATTTTCATAATATCTCATCATCATCATGTTCCATTAGCATATGCAACATCCTCCATACAAAGGTCAGGTTTTGCAGTTCATTTTGAAAGCTGGGTTTCTAAGAACAACATGAAGATAATAATAATAAAACAGAATGCTCAGGTTGGAACTTTTCACCAACGTTATCTAATTAATTCTTACAACACCTCCAAGAGGTATTATTATCCCCATTTACTGCCGGAGCAACTTGAGAAATTTTTTTTATAAACTGCATTTGTATCACTCCTCTTACTGAGACACCTCGGAGCCTCACATTGTCATCACCACCTTCTGCTTTCAAAGAATATCACAACTTAATTCTCTTATCAACAGGGTGGGTGTTAATGGTTGTAGCCACAGCTTAAGAGTAGGAAATAAGTTTTGAAAAATGACGTGAAATGTCTTTTTCCTAGTCTCAAAGCAATGCAGTAACAAAATGGAACATACAGCAGCACCCCCCCCCATACACACACACACACACACACACACACACACACACAGAGCAAAGTACTTTTTTCATTTGCCCCAAGATGATCTAGTAATTGAAAGATAACTGCTATAATTTCAATGCATTCTAAAACCAAAATTCAAAGTTTAGTTAAGTTAAAGAAGTCACAATATTTGGTCCAGGAAAACTATGTAAGAACGAATACTTCTGAGTGATGAAGGCCAAATGAGTCTCTAATGGTGGGTGGTACAAAGGAAGTTTCCAGGCTCCTTGTACTTGGGGTGGGGCTGAAGAGGCGCATCTCCTAATAGGGCTCAAAGGGTCTGAGACCATCACAGCAATGGTGAGACACTGTCTCCCCAGGGCAGAAGCAGGCCAGCCCTGGCTGAGGGAACTGGGCAGAGACTGCTCAGGATAGAGCAGCGGTAGATATCAGTGCCTTGGGGGCCCATGGCCTGATTTCCAAATGAAATCAGTGTAACCTTCATTGCATCACGTAAGCTCTGTCTAAAATAAAACTTTTAAAAAAACAGAAATATAGGGCGCCACAATTCAAAACATGCTCCCCAGTCCCATAACCACACTCTCAACCGAGGACTGAAAAATTTACTCGTATGGTGAACCGAACAGAGGAACTCCAGTCAGAGTAACAATATCACCTTCCCTGTAAATAGCATATTCTACCTGGAATGCAAATTTTAAATGACTGCAAACTGGAATGCGTTCAAGTAAAGTGTAGACAGTGCAACCTTATGCTGTAGAATAAAAGTGAGGGCTCTTCCCCCAGAGGCCTGAGTTTGAACCAGATCAAGCCTCTTTCTAGACATTGGCAAGTGGGTACATTTTATTGTTCAAACATGGAGGGCTTGAAAGTGAAAGGGGACACTGTTGATAATCACACTGGCCCAGGAGGCATCAACGGAACTGAACCTGGGCAAACAGAGATGTGTGGTCACTACAGATAAGTCTGTTTCTCTGGGCCTCAGTTTTCACATCTGTCAAATGTGAAATCGTCTTCCTGGACTCACGGGCCCGATGTGAGGACTATAGGAGTTAATGTATGGGAAGCACTAAGCACAGCACCGGGCAGGTAGCAGAAGCCAAGTCCCCTGAAAGGCTCTCAGGGTCTGGCCATGGAGGCACCTACACCTGCAGAAGCGAAGGCTTTGAAAGGACTAATGTGTTCCAGGGACCCAGTGCAACGCGAAAGCTCTGTTTGCCATCTGACCTCACAAAACCTCATCCCCTAGGCTTGATAACTTTGTAACAGGTGAGTTTGTATTATCAGTTCAGAAGATAATAAATTCCAGAAAAAAAAATCAAAGGAAAGCACCTAAACGTCTTCTGCAATAAGTCTATTACAGTCACGCTTCCCCATTACTGCACATCAGTCTACTCCCTGCCCCCTCACCTATCCCCCACTTGGAGTACCACAGATGCATCATCTCATTCTCCCTTCTTCGGATTCTTCCAAGAAACAGGAGCCTCCAGCTGGTGGCACCTGCAGAAACCACGGTAGCCGAGAGGAGCACTAAATGGCCTGTCCACGCCTCCCCTGCCACCCCTCCAGTGACACCTGAGGCCCCAGTTTTCCCACCTGTGCCCAGCCCACGCCCACAGGACCAGCAAAGTGTTCACAATTGTGCCAATCTCTGCTTTGAAGAGCTATTCCGTGGAGTGCCTACACTAAACAGACCCTGTCCCACACAACAATTCAAAAATAAAACTCACGGATGCACAAAGCGGTTCATCAGACCATCACATTCACAAAAGCACCGGAACTGGTGTCTGCAGACTACGAAGAAACTGCCATCTGGTATCAGCTTCTTCAGATTTTTTTCAATACTCTTCACAAAGTGAAGTGGAGAAAACAGAGGATAAAAAAGACAAATGGTCCTGCTCATCCTACAAAGTCAATGAAACTAAAAGGGTTTAGTAGTCAGTTGACTTTCCCACACTTAACAGGAGTTCCATGAAAAGGAGATGCAAATAAGTTCATTTGTATCCTTTTTTAGATTTCACAAATAAGTTATATATGATATTTGTCTTTCTCTGTCTGGCTTACTTCACTTAGCATAATAATCTCTAGGTCCATCCATGTTGCTGCAAATAGCATTATTTCATTCATTTTTAATGGCTGAGTAATATTCCATTGTAGATATGTACCACATCTTCTTTATCCATTCATCTGTAGATGGACACTTAGGCTGCTTCCATGTCCTGCTATTGTAAATAGTGCTGCTATCACACTGGGGTGCATGCATCTTTTCGAATTATGTTTTTCTCCAGATAAATGCCCAGGAGTGGGATTGCTGGATCATATGGTAGCTCTATTTTCAGTTTTTTAAGGAACCTCCATACTGTTCTTCATAGTGGCTGCACCAACTTACGTTCCCACCAACAGCGCAGAAGGGTTCCCTTTTCTCCACAGACATAGAAAACAAACTTATGGTTACCAAAGGGGAGCAGTGGAGAGGGACAAATTAGGAATCTGGGATTAAAATATACACACTACTATATATAAAATAGATAATCAACAAGGACCTACTGTATAGCACAGGGAACTATACTCAATATCTTGTAATAATCTATAACAGAAGAGAAAGTTAAAAAAAATATATATATATAACTGAGTCATTTAACTATACACCTGAAACTAACACAACATTGTAAACCAACTATATTTCAACAAAAATTTAAAAAAGGAAGACATTAAAAAAAGGAGGCACAAAATCACAGCATATTGCCATGTAGTTGATAAATGCTTATTATGTCTGCCCCTCACCATGGCAACAAGTGGAGTGAGGGGGATTCAGGCAGCTGTGGACACCCAGTAACCTTTCTAGCAGCAGCAGGACAAATGGACAAGCTCTTGGCAAAAACTGGACTAGGTGACCATCATCCCCAATGCCCTCCTCTGCTAAAGTATCCTCTACCTGTCCTTCCTACCGACTTTAGGACCACCACAGGTCCCATTCTTGCTAAGAGAAATTTATCCCACTAAATGCCTATAAGCTATTATTCTTATTCTTGGGCAAGGTAGGTGAAGACAGTGAAGGTCCATGAAGTTCATGACTTGCCCAAGGTCTCAAAGCTTGTATGTGCTGGGGGCGGTGATCAAGATTTAGGCAGCATACTGCTAGTATTTTGGGGTCCCATACTCAACTCCTCCAGGGCCAGTCAGGCAACAGGAATGAAAGGAGCCAGCCAGGTGGGGTCTACAGTACACTGGCGAACAGGAGCCCCATAGAAAAAGGGCAGCAGTGGCCCAGCCCTAGGCAAGACTAGAATCACACCATGAGAGAATACAGACTCACGGAAGGGCTTCTGTTTTTACAAAGCAGCCCCCAAAGTCCCCAATTAAAACTCTCTTGCTGCTTCAAAGCACCTTCAACGACAATAGTTCATTGATTTTATGAAGTATCTGCTATATACCAAGTACTGTTATAGGTGTCAGGGAGATGGAAGTAGCAAAATAGACAGGCCTCCACTCCGTGGGGCTTACATTTAACTCTCTTTCATTAAAGAGCCTTAGCCTCTTCAGCATGTCATCTGCTGTGACTTGGAGATTATTTTCTCTGCCCCTTACCATAGCCAGGTAGAGTTGCTAATATACTCTAAGGTTTACCTTTCTATAATAATGCCTTTCTACTCTCTCCTTGAACTTTTATTTATAATTAATACGTGGTCAGTTTTTACATTTTGAAGGTTATAATTTAATGCTTATGGTAGCATCAAAATGCATGCCCTACCTCTCAAGGTGTCAGCACCAATCCCAAAGCATACAGCGTATGTAAGAGTGTGCCATGCCGTGAGCACAGGTAAAAACATCAGACCAGGCTGGAGTCCCAGGGAATCACATTCATTCCATCCATACACACTCACGAAGCCTCTACTATGTGTGTCAGGCACTATTTTAGGCTTTGAGGATACATCTGTGAAACAACAAAAAAAAGAAATCCTTGTCCTCGTGAAGTTTATGGCACAATGGCAATAGTCTTCTCTGAAACTAGTACTGAATCCTACCCGCTGTGTGGTGTGTGTGATTTCAGTCCCAGCTGAAACAGAGAGATGGGGATTTGGGAGGGGAAAGAAGAAATGGAATAGCCACTCCACTGCTACCTCTGGCCTAGCTGTGTGTCCACCATCTCAAGACTCCAGAAACCAAATGGGGAGGTGAACAAAAGGATGGATTAAGTAAAATAGAAAGAGCGCAGGAAGTACAGCAGATGGTCTAATGGTTGCCATCCACTCAGCAGTTGGGGCATGTGATGAAAATGCAAAAGAACACAGCTCTATCAACAGCAATGTGGTCCCTGAGGAATGGTAGCCAGCCTCCAGCTACTTACTGGTCCCTACTGAGGTCGAGGCCTGCCAGGTGCCAAGAAAGATCCTGAGAATGTAAAATGAGGGAGCTTCCTTTGGAATCTTGCTACCTAATAATCACAGTCCAGATTATGAGCTGGCCTGGGTCACATCCACATTACTCATGAAGCACTGGTATCACCATTATATGAAACAGTCACTAAATTGAAGTACATTTATTAAGTACTGGGGATTGTGGAAATTCTGAGTGGCTATGGTTACCTCAAAAGGGAGAAAGGGAAGGCATATATAAATTCCACTCAAGGTTTTTAAGATGTTTTCTATCACACTGATATGGATAAATGGATATTCGGGCCATGTTTTTTTTTTTTTTTTTAAGCTTGTGGACAAACTGTGTTTTGCCTTTCTCTCTCCAGCCCTGCTGCAAGACCAGAATGTCAGAATTTCAGGATGAAAGGGCATTTGGGAATAATGTGGTTGAATTCTCTGTTCTACAACTTTCCAGGTAAGTGGGAACTTGGCCTTCCTGGGAGACTTCCAGTGGTGCGAAACTGATGGTCTGATGATCTAGCCCATTCTACACTCTGAGAGCTTTCTTAGAAATTTCTTCGCCTCATATGGAGCCAAAATGTGCCTTGCTGTAGCCTCCCCCGTAGCAGTGTAAGGTTACACTCCTGAGACATACTCAACTAAATTTACATTTCATTTAGCAGCTGAGCTGCCCCCAAAGCTACAGATCTCTCATTTCAGGGCAACTCTCAGGAAGCCCGTGGAGATGGAGGGTAGGAGGGTAACTCCCATCGCAGCACAGCCTGCCTCCAGGGCTTCACCATGAGAGGAACAGAATATTCCACTGCTGCATTTAGAAACTGTGTGTGTCAGCACCTCAAAAGGGCACAGACACTGTCAGTGCTCTCACCACCATCACTCTCCCGGACCTTCAACCCCCACTCATAAAAAAGGAACAAGAAGAAATCTGATCCATCACAATCGATGGAAGAAAAAAAATTCTACGCAGGGATGCAATAAATGCTTTTCTGTGGTAATAGCATGAACCTATTTGGAATCTCTACCATGCACATTAGACCAGATCTGGGGGCACACTGTTGGAGACACCCAACTCCAGGTGGCCAACCAGCTATCTCTACCTAAAGATGTCTCAGTGTGGTCAAGACCAAATTCATCATTTCTGTAACTTTTCTCCCTCTCCGATTGTCTCTCTTGGGTTCTGCTCAGTTAATGCTAGAAATCTGAGTGTCAATCATTCATTCAAAACTATCCACTGAACACCTACTGTGTGCACCTTTCTTTCAATTGTTATCTATAGATAACAATAGATTGTTATCTATTTACCAAACTCATTTCCTCTGTTTTCTGGACACAAGGAAGCTGTATTTTCCAGCCTTCCTTGTCCTTAGGTGTAGTAGAATACCAAATTCTAGGCAGTGGAACGGGAGTGAAAGTCATGCATGCCATTCTCAGGTCTGGCAATGCACCATCTCTCGTGCTCTTTCCCTTTTCCACCAGCTGCAGTCATGGCCAGGGCAAACTTAAAGGCCATGTGTTGAAGACCCCCCTACCCCAGATCCCTGAATGACTGTGTGGAGTGGATCCTCTCCACACTCTTGTTCTGTGAGTGATAAATACAATTCCATTGTATCGGAGTCAACTGTACGTTGGCTGATTTGTAAGCAGCACTGTAATCAATACATCTTCTATTTCCAGTTCACTCATTCATTCGTTCTTTAATAAACATTTTGCAAATACTTAACTACATTCCAGGCATTGAGAAAGGCACTGGGGAAATAAAAATGACTAAAGGAGGTCACAAAGTCTACCTAAACTGGATAATTTAAACCCCATATAAATGACCCCATGGCGATGTGTCTGTCTTAAGTTAGTCACAGTGGAAAGATCTGAGACTTCATTTTGAATCCTAGGCTAGTTAAGCCACTTAAATATCTAAATGTGTTAGTATCTTCGTCTGTAAACAGAAGCAATATTCCGTCCTGCCTAGTGTCAGGTGGATTAAATTGAAAGAGATAGAAAGCTTTCTGTCAACTATCAAGTTCTCTGCAATTTTTAATTTAATTCACTACAATTGTCCTAATCCAGGACCTGTTATTCATGAAATATCGTACCAGCATCCTCATTGGAGTTTCTACCTAAAATCCTATCTATTCCTAAAGAAGAGACTGGTAAAGGTAAATTTTCCCAGTCTGAGCTTGGATCGGTCATCTCCTTTTTTCAAAAAAATCTTCCAATACTCTGGAATGCTTACAAAATGCTAAAAGTCAAACTTTTTAGCTCAGTATTCAAGGCCCTACATAGCATGGTTCCAAATTAATGTATAAGTCCTTATCAAACTCTGTACAAGTCCATGCTTTTCTTCTACCTCACCCACCCTATCTTCTAGCCATACACACCATGTCCACAATGTGCCACACTCTCTCACCTCCTTGCCTTTGTTTTATTCTTTGTCTGGTTCTGTTCTTTACAACCATCTCTCCCCATTGAGCCCCCCCCCCCATTTTTCATGGTTCAGCTCCAACATCACCAGTTCTAAAAACATCACTCTCCAAAAACAGTTTTCAGAACCTCATCTTCCTCTGCACTACCACATCATTTACTCTGAGTCTCTCTTCTCCACTATTGATAACCCCTTTATTTCGAATAGCCTATTGTCTTTGGGAAGGAAAAAGAAGAGGAAATGTGAGCATTTAATAAAGTCATGTTACACTGAAGAAAAAAGTTCAGAAGACAGTCCAACTACTTGTGGTTGGATTACCAAAAATAGACTAGTTACAAGAGTGATGGAATTCTCTGGATTGTCAGAAAACTCTTCCTATGCTTTAGGATCTATTATATTCAGGGGGTGCTTTATAAAAGCTATTAGTGGAACCTTCATGTTGAAAGTACTTTTAAAATAATAAATATAATCCCATCGGCAGAAGAGTAGAACCAGAGTTCAAAGTCGCTCGTTCATTTCCCTAGTCAATTCTTCAGATTTTGGTTCAGTCTTATTTTAGAAAAATGAGAGAAACAAATTTGTTAAACTGTCCCACTGATACGTAAGCATAAAGCTTGTAAATTAGTATTTTTAAGGAACTGGTCACGCATGGCAAATTTTTCATTCATTTGCATATACGAAATAAAAAGTATTCATTAATTAAAAAGTCATTTCAATCACTCTTTCCATCAACTGAGAGTTTGCTTCTACTTTCTCCTTTAGGATTAAAAAAGGGTGAGGGGAAGCTGGATACTCTGTATTTTTTCTGATTAGATACAGGGAGACCAACTCTACCCACAGACACTAAATTCACAAAAATCCTAATACAGCGTATGTACTATACAGACAATACTAACAGCATTTTCCCTTATGTACTCTTGTAATAAACTAGGCTAAAATGCAAGTATAGTTCCTTGAAGATATTTCTCTAGAGAACAGAGAAGAATGAATTTATATCAGCCTATGAGGGAGAGGGTGGGGTAGGTAACTGGGAATTCCAAAAAAGATTTAAAAATACTAATGGCTTTAGACAATTCAAGTACTTTCTCCTGTAAATAACAGGATATAAAATAAATTGTGGCAACAGATATGATACTCTAACGTGAATTAGAAAATGTTTCTTAGAAATTGTCATGAACGGTCTCATTATAAAAGATGGATCAAAATTCATGAAATTCAGTGAAGACCATTTCCTAAGGAAAGCCACATGTAATACACACAACAACTAATCACTGGACACTAAGTGAAACATTAGTAAGATATGCTCAATGGGACAAGCATAGTACATTTTCTCAGTGTTCCTGTAAGTCATCGAGTAAACAGCTCAACAAGTTTTCTTACTTTACGTTAACACTAAGAAAACAGTTAAGAAAAAACTGTTTATTGCGTACTGTGGTCCAAAAGTGTTCAAATCCTCGTGGTGGGATCTGGGGGAAGGGAAGGAAAGACAAAGCAGCCCCGGGCAGACACTGGAGCGCGCTTACCTCCAGAAGTGAAAAGCGAAGAGAGGACTACAGGGACTGCCTGGGCTGGATGGGGTTGGACTCAGGCTCCTTGGAGTGAGACTGAAAGTTAAAACAATGTCATTCCAAGTGGGAGAAACGATGGCAGTAAAAATAGCACAGTTCATTGAAGGGACTGTGTTCCCTTTAGGCGAGAATGATCACGGCATGCCTATCAGCACCACTAGGTAATCATCTAATCACGTGTCCCTTTTTAGCTCTAAAACCGAGAACAAGCACAATGCTTCCTGCTGAAATTTACATTCTCAAAACTACTGCTGCCATTTTTCTTTGTGCCTTTTCTTTGTCACAGAGCAACTTGGCAGATATGTTCGACATGTGATTTTTGGCAAAGTCAAGTCAGTGCTGTTTTTTATATTGAGTATATTCTATTTCTGATTAAGAACCAATGGTGAATCGGTAGCAGAACTATAGGGAAGTAGTTATCAGAACAGAAATGAAAATTCAGGTTAAATACTGTAGTTTTTTAAAAGCAAAGCAACAAACATTTCCATATTTTTAAGCGCTTTGCAGTGAAAAATATCCAACAACGTTTTGTCTAATCCTCATGGTAAAAACTGTTCTTATGCTTATATTCATAATAAGTAACTTCAAAATTTCTCACATATGGTGGTAAAGTGTTTTACTCTCCAAAGAGGTTTTTTTCAAGTTCATCTATCAACGGACCATTATAATTCCTACTCCCAACAACCCATCCAAACCACCAAGCGTATTCACCAGCCAACTCTCAAATATTCAGCATGGGGTGGTGAGCTTACAGTCCCTTTATCTTTTTTCCTTTTGGCCTCATGGCTCTTCTCTTTTAGGGACGAAAGGAAACAAATTTGTCAGATATCTTACTTGCAACAATTTTGCCAACAGATCTATCAAAATATGAAGTTAATACTAGTCAATTTCTAATTATTTTCACATGGCAAAATCAAAATAAGAATTAGCTAAGTGTTCTAGTACCAACACTCTTAGGCTGAAGTGAGCCCTGGAAACTCCTGCTATATTGCAATGAGTTTCTTAACATTCTTCTGCCTCTCCTTTGGTCCATGACTCTACATCATAACCACATTTTCTTACCTTAGGCAAAGAGGTCTTGGAACTGAGCTGCGTATTGGCTAATTCAAGCTGGTGGTGCCCTTCACTGAACAGAGAAGTGGCAACAGTGGCTAGAATCAGATTTAGGCTTCCCAAATTCTTAATGCTATCCTTGTTTCCCATTATGTGGATAGTTGAGACTTGGCTGTATTTGTTTTAAACCAAAATGTAAATCATTGCTCGCAATGCTCCAATTTGTTTAATAAAATGTTTTAATAGAGTAATATTTTATATCTGTTTTATATCTTCTAAAACCATTCTCTGGTTTGGTACCAGTACTCGGTAAACTAAGGAACCGGTTTCCTTATATATTCAGAGCACGTTCAAAAAGCTGCTGCTCTTAAGCATACTGTCCTCTAACTTAGCAGCTCATTGGAAAGCCCTCCGGAATGCCCACTGATACATCCATCATTTAGTCTAAGTACAGTCTTATCTGTTCCTTCTGGTCCTAAAATAGGCACGCGAAGGCACTGAAGCCACTCCATGCCTCCAAGCTGAGACACATTATCACGTGTGCTATGAGGTATCTGGGAACCTAATTCTATACTAAAATTGAAAAAAGGAAGAAAAAATAAGACCCAGTTTCTCAGAAATCAGAAATCCATGCAGAGGCTATCTACATGTCAGAAATTTCTGAATAAATTAATAATCCATTAATTTCTGAAATACTTATATATATATTTGCTGTCTCACATCCAGGATTCCACTTTCTGAAATAGGAATCAGAAACTGCCTCATGTTACTGATAAATCAGATGGAAAATTCTGAATTGCCTCTACAGAGTATAAAACATGCTAGTGTAAGAGTCTGTGCTGCAGTACCTATGGAATAAAAACTCTCCTGAAGAAACACAGAAACATCTCATGAGAGAACATACAAAAGCTGTTCTGCAGAGTTAGTCTGTTAAAAGGTCCCCAAATAAATAAAATTATATACACTAAATGTGCTCTTAATAAAAGCAATGATAAGACTTTCCATTATAGCCATTCTCTGCAGTGTCAAGAAACTGAATTTACTAAAAGACTGCAGAATTAGCTTTCTCCATGAATGAATGTAAAATCAGCTATGTCTACCTAAGAGTAGTTTTACATTTCAAGGTAAACAAAACGTTCAAAGTGAATTTCATGCTAACACGACAATGACATTGAAGAGTGATACTCTAATTCTATCTACTGTCTCAAGCTCCTCAGGTAAAGGATAAGCTATTTCAGATGCACAGTAACATGTACCAGGGTAGAGCCTAGACTGAGGGGGTGTGGCCTGGGATGAAAACAAAATGCACAGAACCCCCTCTGTGTTGAGCTGACCTGTAGGTCCTGCATCATCATAAAATTTGTGGCATACCTCAGTCTTTCAAATTATAGATGGAACAATGAATACAACTGAGTGTATTTTACAGAGTAACTTTGAAGCATCTCCTGGTAAGGTGGACGAGATACCAAAAATGCAAGAAAGAAAAGGTGTAATGTGAAATATACCAAGGCCAAAGAAGACCACAAGGAAGCAGCACAATCAGAAGTAGAGGTCAAAGTGAAGCTGGGGGTTAAAGCTAAGTTCCTGGGCCTGGCACACAGAGCCATGGGCATTTCCAGAATGCTAGAGAGGTGAGGGTTAAGTAGAAAAATTCATGCATGCCACTAAAATATTCCACATAGATGAGGAGGGCTGAATGCCAGGGTGGAGATGGGGACAAAACAGTAGGCAATGGGTAAATACTCTTTGTATCTCTAACATATCAAAAGCCACATCTAGCAAGAGGGTTGTAGGAGCCCTCTAACTTTTATAAGTGAGCACTTGTCAGTAAAAAATCAGTGTATAATTTTAGAGTAAGAACTGATTAAGAAAGGGCTCACACACTTCAGAAATGTCAGGTTTTTATTCACTTATTAACCAAGGAAACAGTTTCCCTTGTATGACGCATCTACAGGGTTCAAGAGGAAGAGTTACTCCCCAGAACTGGGTACAGGTCTCCCCTGCAGTCTCCTCCTGGAAGGGGTCCAGTATGAGATAATTTGGGTTGCACAGATTTCAATGAAAATGTAATTTTATATCTGTACTGCACATTAGAAGACAAATTTATATTTTTCTACCAGATTTCTATTGTACTGTTAATTATTTTAAGTGTGCCAGCACAGACTAACTCATAGCTGCTGCATCTTTGGCAAACAGATTTAAAATAAAAATTTGCTGACACTTCCTTCATCACAGATGTTTAACTTTGCCACAAATTAGATGTGGGATTTTACGTGGCTGTATCAAATCAGAAGGCAGTCAGATGCGTTAATGGGTTAAAAAAAAAAAAAAAAAAAAAAAAACCAGCTAAGCAAACACAGAGCTCAACTAGGTAAACACACTGCATGCGGTGGATGGAGACTCTGCAGAGAGGATGCAAAATGTACTACAGTTCATCACTATTCTGTTGCACAGATAAAACATGGATCACATCTAATGAGTGTCACAAATAACCCTTCTTTTGCACTCTTATCCATTGTAGTGTCTTCTGTTATTCAAGACAGACAGAGGCCCTTCCTTAGAACAAGGCAGCATGGGGATAAACAAACAGTAAGAGAAGAAAAAAAAGACAGACACACCACAGGCCTGCTGATACATTCTTTCACAATGAGCTGTTAAGATGTTTCCAGCACTGAGGTTTAGTAACTTTAAATATGCAGCAGCTCTTTTCCTCTGACTGCAACGCAAAATGCTGGGTCTGGGCTTCCACATTAGCTGAAATCAAATGCCTTACATTTAAGACATGTTCCTTCCAGCTCACACTGCAGTGCTCTGAGGCTGTCAGTACAAACAAATGCTAAATAGCTATTGGTTGCAGGAAAGCGAGTGCCATGCAGAAAGCATTAAAATATTAAAGAGAGACAATACTTACTCCAAGGTCAGCCCCGGAATCTGTAGCCTTTCCCGCTGGGCTTTCATGGTTGTTATATGTTACCACACTCTATTGTAACCATGACACATATTCCCTGCTAGCGTCCCGGTGATGACAAGAGAGCCGAAACGAACCTCTAGAAAGGGCTGGACTAACAATCTCTCGAGGGGGAGGGGAATCCTGCAAGTTTGGCTCTTTCCACCTCCAGTCGTAATCAAGGGATGTCAGCCGCTTTCCTCAGGTTAATGGCAGTGCACACTGCACTGATTTCGTTAAGGGAATGAGGCTTTCGGCTCTGCATATCAAGTAATTGGTTTCTGGGTTTTTTTGGTTTTTTTTTTTTTTTTTAAGAAAGTCGCTCCTCTCACAGACCCAGTTTTCACCTCAGTGAAATGAAAAGTCCTTTTCACCATGCAGACTGGAAAAAATAATAACAAAGCAACAGTATCATACTTGTAAAAGAGTTTATCTCAGCGAACCTCAACTATTCCCCACCTCCCAGGGACGCTCCTGAAAAGAATGTGGCCACCCTGAGGAAGTTTTGCTTATTCTTTCCTTGCTGGAGTTAACAAAATCTGTCATGTTCCACAAGAAAGACAAGGGGATCAGTGCCCAATGAAAATAAATAGATTTTTTTTCTATATATGGCAATCATCAGAAAGAGGAATAAACTAACTGCTTTAATTTGGGGGAAGTTGAACTCTGCTGTGAGGCAAAGACTTGTGTGAACAGGCAAAACCCTACAATGGGAAAATACCAACTGGATACACAAGAGATCGGAGCTTGTATAATTATTTTGGAAAGCTGATTTTTAAGAAGGTCACAGTGATACATACATACGTTAACAAGCAATCAAATACAAATAAGGAAAGGGAGAACATATATTCTGGAAGACTGAAAGTTTCATCTTGTATTTATTCAACAAACACAATTTTTCACAGTATTCATAACTTGGAACTCGGTGTACTTCCACTGTCGTGTATGAAGAATGTATCTGACTCACTTCCTCTAATGCATTTTAAAATGTTTTAAAATTTGGCAACCACTGGTTTGTTGAGAAGAAATACTAGAACAAATTAGGATTTTATTTTAGCAAGATTTCTCATTTTCAAGCACTGCAAGTCTACCCACACATAGCCAAGCTGTGGTGAAACAACTGTGTTCAAGTGGTTACATTTAAAAGGCCATGAAGTCAAACTCCATCTTTTCACAGATGACGAAGCTGAGGGCGCACAGTTGGTGGCAGTGCCAGAATTAGATTCGGGTGTGTTTACTCCTGTCCCAGGGGCTGTCATATGCAGGGATGCCGTGTGCAGTTGTTCAGGTTGTGCCCTGCACAAGGGTGTTGGGCAGGGAGGGAAGTCAGGGCTGAAATCCAGCCTGCTTCCCACTTTGCCAAGCCTGAACCAATGCGCTGTGCTGCTTCTACCCTATTATTTCTCATTTTCACAAAGTCACCCTCAGCTCTGCACCATCTAGAGGGTCACCTGTTTCTAAACCTACAAAGGTGCATGTGGGCCAGAGGAGGTTCACCGTGATCTTCCCATACCCCTTCTCAATATCCTAACCTGCCAATTTGCTCTGGGGCATTTGTTAATGTTACTTCTCCTTCTGTGTGAGCTCACAAAACTAACCAACCCTCCTCCCTGTTAGAGGCAACAAATCCACACGGGGAGCACAGTCATTGGTTAGTGACCATAGGGGGGCAGAGAGAATGTAAACAAATATCTGTAATTAGCATAAAAGCATAACAATAAGAAATAATAAAGATACAATGGAATACAAAAGAGGAGGGATCATCTTTGCTCTCCATTCTACCCTTCTCCCCAAAATAAGCTTCTTTGCTAAATACCCAGAATCTCACCATTCTTTCCACCCAAATCACAGTGATCCAAGATTGACCACGTCCTGACTAGATTACTGTAATTTCCTTCTAACTGGACTCTCTACTTCTTCCCTGCTACCCTCCTACCCTTTGTTGGCCACAAAAACTCCAAAATGATCATTTCCACAATATATCACTCCTCCGCTCAAAATCTTCCACTAGCTTCCCTCTTATTCCAAATAAAAGCCCCAAATCTAGCAAACTTGGCCAAAAAAATGGGACAACTGAGCATCAATAGGATTGACAATAGCAACATATTAAAATGTATCCAAAGTTTGAAATCATGAGTTCAAGAAGATGAGAAAGGGAGGAAAAAAGGAAGGAAGGAAGGAAGCCAGCCAGCCAGGGTCACCTTTGGAGGATGCTGGAAAACTACCCAATTAATTTTGAAAACTGGTAAAGGAAAAAAAGCAAGCACTTATCCTGCTTTCCCTATAAATTCTACCTCATAGATGGGAAATGATTCTCTTCATAGACATATTCCAAGTGGTAAATAAAGAAGGGGTGACAAAATGAGATTATCACCATTTTTCAAACCCTAAGCAATCAACAGATCTCGTCATAACCAACAATGACTGCCGACATCACAAGGACACAGCTGGGTATTACATGCTGCTTGATGCAACACCTATGAAGTAGTTTCACCAAAAAAAGCCACATCACCCCGGACACAACCAAGCCTCTACATCAAAATATCATTTTATAGGAAATATATAGTGACAAAGGAACATGTTAATATCACAGAAATACGATCAGCAAAAGCTAGACTGTGAAAGCCAGAACAAATGATCTGATTTCTTAAACATTTTCAAAGCAAGAGGGAGAAAAAAAAAGATGGAAAGAGAACCTCAACATTAAAAAAGACTTAAGAGATATACTGACTAATTACAACATAAAAACATTTTTTGGAGTCCTGATATCAAACGTTTAGAAAATAATCAGTATAATAGACATGCACACACAAACACACAAATACATACACACACACTGGGTATTTGTTAATAGTAATCAATTATTTTTAAGAATAACATTGGGATCAGGATCGTTTTTAATTCCTTACCTTCCAGATATACACCCCAAAATATTCACAGATAAAATAAGTCTATCTAGGCTTTGCTTCAAATCAATCTGGAGAGGGATTATAAGATATATTTGGGGGGCTTCCCTGGTGGTGCAGTGGTTGAGAGTCTGCCTGCCGATGCAGGGACACGGGTTCGTGCCCCGGTCCGGGAGGATCCCACATGCCGCGGAGCGGCTGGGCCCGTGAGCCATGGCCGCTGAGCCTGCACATCCGGAGCCTGTGCTCCGCAACAGGAGAGGCCACAACAGTGAGAGGCCCGCGTACGGCAAAAAAAAAAAAGATATACTGGGTTGGCCAAAAAGTTCAGGTTTTTCCACAGGTCTTTTTCCCGAAGTTTTTGGCCAACCCAATAATATATATAAAAGAAAACTATCCCTGAGTTACTATTTACTAAGCCTGGGTGATAGGTAGATAGGGGGTTCATTACACTCTTCTGTCTAGTACATGTTTGCAATTTTCTGCAATAAAAAATTGAAGAAGAGTTCTTACCAGGCCTGAAAAGCTCCACGTGACATGTACAGGCCCACCTCCCTGGCCTCTTCCCCTACAACTCCCACTCTCACTCCTGGCTACTCTTCACATACACCAAGCACACTCCTACCCCAGGGCTTTTGCATTTACTGCTTCCTCAGCCTGAAACTCTTTTCCCCTGAGGCATCCAAACGTCCTCCCTATGTGAAATTGCAAGCCTTCCCCACACCTAGTGTTTCCTTATCATCCTAATGTCTTTCTCTCCTCAGCACTTATCATCACTGGACATATTTTATATTCATTTTTTTGCTTGTCTGTCTTTCCCTATGAGAGGAGGCTCCAAGAAGGTAACTGGGTCGTTTGTATGTCCAGTGCCAAGAACGGCTCACACAGGTATCCAATACCTATCTGCTGAAATATGAATAAATGGCCCTTCCTATACTGCTGCAACCACCAACCAAAGAGACTTACCCTCCTTTTTCTTATAATTATAGATCTCCACAGCATTAGATAACTTAAGTGCCAGAACCATGACCTCAGAGAGTGACCTCCAAGAAACTGGAAGATCAGGACATGTTCAGATACCACATGAAGACCCAGAAAGGCCCCCACTGGCTGGAAGCCACACACATCAAGGCCCAGCTGCTCACATGTGCGTGCAGAGAAAACCAAGGTCACACTAGCCTAGGGGGCTGCGTTTTGATGGGAGATGAGTATTTGGGGAAGACACTGGTTTAAACTACTTTGGCATCACTAAGAAGACATGCGACATGCACACTGGCTGGAGTTGAGCTGCCTTCTCTTCTTACGTACGGGAAAGGAAACCACGCAGCCACATTAATGGTGGCAATACATATGGGTTTTGAACAAAGCCAGTGGCATGGCTTAAGGTGGGGTTCTTCTATGTATTCCCTAGAGAAGTAGTTCTCAACTAGGGCTGGCAATGTTTGGAGACATTTTTGGTTGTCACACCTGGGCAGAGGCCAGGGATGTTGCTGAGCACCCTGCAATGCACGAGACAGCCCCACAACGAAGAATTACCCAACCCCAAATCAACAGTGCTGCTCTATGGACTTCCCTGGTGGTGCAGGGGTTATGAATCCGTCTGCCGATGCAGGGGACACGGGTTCAATCCCTGGTCCGGGAAGATCCCACGTGCCGCGGAGCAACTAAGCCCGTGCGCCACAGCTACTGAGCCTGCGCTCTAGAACCCGCGAAACACAACTACAGAAGCCCGTGCGCCGCAACAAGAGAAGCCAGTGCAATGAGAAGCCACAGCAGTGAAGAGTTAGTCCCCGTTTGCCACAGCTAGAGAAAGCCCACGTGCAGCAACGAAGACCCGACGCAGCCAAAAATAAATAAATAAACTAAACTTTTAAAAACACTAATGAAAATTCACAAAACCTCTATTAAAAAAACAAAACAACAAAAAACAGTGCTGCTCTAGGAATCCTGCTGTAAAGGCAAGCGTCGATTTCTGCGGGACCCTCACCATCATTAACCAGTTTCAAACATTTTGGTTCTCATTTCACTGCACTCAGCTTAGGGGGGAAAAAAAAAAAAGCAGTCTTATTGTTTCACTTCTCAGTCGATATTTCCTCTCTCAGCAATATTACTAACCTAAGCGTAGGCAATGTTCTGTCCTGTTTTCAGCGGGAAGGGCTCTGTCCTGTTTTCAGGGGGAAGGGCCTTTTACCACCAGAGCCCCAGAAGTATCTGTAATCACAGAAACCTAATTACCAGGGTCTCCATGCCACACCCAAGCAGTAACCTAGATACGGAAATCTGCAAAGCAAGACATCCCAAACTACAGCCAAATGAGCTCCACCGTGATTCCGAGGCCGTGGATAAAGGGGTGTCTCACACGTCTGGCCGGGTACATTGACCTGAGGTACATAGGCAGACAGGATTTACACATAAGGGTCTGACTTCTTAGACAAAATTCAAGGGGCAGATCTTCCCAATCCAATATTTTCTGATATTTTGTCTCTCTAGATTCAAGAAAGATACAAAACCTTAAGGCAAGAGTGAAAATGAGTATCACCCTGCCTGAATGTTCAATTATCTATATATTCTTAAAAGGTGAGCACGGTTGTGGAAAATGTTCAAAAAAGGTGTGTGTGTGTGTGTGTGTGTGTGTGTGTCTGCTCTCTTCTTTTACAACTCACATAACCCAATAATAGTTAGACCATATTATTAACATTTTCACTCTCTCAATAGCTGATATAGTTCATAATCACTTTACTGTATACCTGAAACATTGCAAGTCAACTATACTTTAAAAATAATTGTTTTAAATAAAAACAAAATTTTATTTAGCAGTCCCTGTTCTAGGTATGAGAGATACAGCAGTGAATGAGATGGAAAGATCCATCTGTGGAGTCCATTTGAGTTGGGGAAACTAAATAAAGACAAAACTAAGATCATTTCTGATAAGGACGGGTATTGTGTAGGGGCCACCCAGGTGATATGACAATCAGTGACTCAGGGAGTAGACAGTGCTTTTAGATCAGGACCAGGAGGACTTAATGATGTGCAAGCTTCATTTGCAGAATGAAAAGGAACCAGCTCATGAAGGGTCCGGAAAAAAGTACCACAGACAGAGGGGACAGCAATTGCAAAGTCTCTGAAGCTGGGACAGGCTGGCTCATTTAATGGCCTTAAAGAAAGTCATGTGTCTGATTGTAGTAACGCAACACACATTTGTTAAGCATTTATGTAATGCATGGCATCGTGTGGGATGTAAAGATGAATCATATAAAAGTTTGATTCTTAAGGATTTTATCACTTAGCAAAACAGGAAGAAGGACAGAATAAAAGTTAAAGGAGGAATCAGTTTTATGTTCTATATGCCATGGAGATAAAGAACCAGGTTTCGATTTTAGTGATATCTTTAATAATGGGTATTGGTTGTTCAAGCAGGCCTTTTTGAGAAGCCAGTTAATGACCTCTAAGGATTGTCCATCACTTCATAAAGCAGGTATCAGGAGGCTGTCCATGTGTGTTCATTCACTGATCTCAACTGCCTCCTATGGGCAAGACATTAGAGAAGCAAGATGACTAAGATAGGACCCCTCCTAGTGGGGCATGATGAGGAAAGATCAGGGCAGAAGCATCTTCTACTCTTTCTCCCCTCCCTGTCTCCTGCTCTCTCCTGTTCCTCTTCCTTCCCCAAACAGAATGAGATCCTTTCTCGACAGAGAAGGCTTATCACCATCATCTACATAGTCTGCTAAAGATAGCTTAAGACATATAAGGTACCAAGTTAACCACCGGTACACCTTTTCTCAAGAAAGTACTGGGGGATACGCTAAACAATGAAGTAAACCATTTAAGAGAAATGCATAAGATCAAGGAAAGGACAGTGCATGCAGAGAAGTGAAGGGAATTACCAGGATGAGCGTAGTGATGGTAAAAGGAAATCCCAAGAAAATAGCCACGCAGCAGACCTACAGAGCACACAGACGGGTCTGCAACAGAAAGATGGAGGTGTCCATCGATGGATGAACAGATAAACCAAATATGATATACACATGAAATGGAATGTTATTCAGCCTGAAAAGGGAAGGACATTCTGCCATATGCTGTAACATGGGTGAAACTTGAAGGTATGTTAAGTGACATAAGCCAGCCTCAAAAGGATAAATATTATATAATTCCACTTATATGAGGTACCTAGAATAGTCAGATTCCTACAGACAGAAAGTAGAATGGTGGTTGCCAGGGCTTGGGGGAGGGGAGAATGGGGAGTTCGTGTTTAATGGGTGTGGAATTTCAGTCTGGAAAGATGAAAAGGTTCTGTGGAGGTAAGGTGGTGACAGCAATGTGAAGGCACTTAATGCCACAGAACAGTACACTTAAAAACATGGTAAATTTTGTTATGCGTATTTTACAATTAAAAAAACAAAAGAAAAGAAAAAAAATGTATACCTATCCTAGACTCTACTTATAGGAAGTTCAAAATCAGGCCAAACCAATCTATACTTTTAGAAGTCAAGATAGCGGTTATGGAGGTAGTGACAGGAAGTATGAAGGGGGCTCCTGAAGGACAAATAATGTTCTATTTCTTGACCTAAGTGCTGGTTATATTGATATACACAGTTGGTGAAAAATTCCTCAAACTTGTGAATCTGGGAATTCCTCTAAGTCTCAAGCTGCATCTCTCATAAAAGCAAAGAATCTATTTTGGAGGTTTTACAGCTTTCTCACACACTTCTCAAATATACTCCCTCTTTTTAAAAACTTATTTATACTCTACATCATTCCATGCAGAATTTGGGGCAACATGTAAGAATACACACATACACTACTCACTATTTGTTAAATTAATAAATGAAGCAAAGTAAAAAAGCAAAAGTACACACACAGACACAAAGGTACAAGTACATTCGGTCAGAACCAAAGAAAATAGAAAACTAGAAAACCGAATAAAGGGACAAATCCACAGGAAAATACAAACCCAAATATTCAGAAAATACAGAAAGCTAAAGTAAAGGGGCAAATTTTATGGGGGTATCCGGGACCAAAATAATTAATTATTCACTCAGCATTATACAGTTAGTAAGTCGGATTTTTCTGACCCAACTACTTTGTTCTTTTTATTAAAGTACACTACACTTTTCCAGATCATAAAGTATAAGCATTGGCATTTACTTGACAAAATGATTCCAGGAGCATTTTTCTAGGTAAGATATTCAACATACTTAATTCACCAAAAATTGAGTTTCATTAGCATTTTGGAAAACATATTGCATAAACTCAGATATATTCTGGATACGTAACCCAAAAGGTAAGCTAGTAAACTCTATTTTTGGACAGGTAAACTGTCAAAAATGGCCAACAAACAAAAATTAAATTAAATGACACAGGGCTTGGGAAAAAGCTTCACAAACTGCAAAGCACTTTCTAGAGGTGATAACTGACAAAAGACCTCTTCTATCTCCACACTCAGCAACACCATAGTTATCTCCTGTTTGGAGAGATTATCAGGGGCAAAGACTACATAGCACCATCCTTACTATTTTCTATTTTTGTTAACTGCTGACCCATTAACTGCCACACCATCATCTTTCAAGAGCTCAACCCACATTAGCAGAGTTCCTCATTAGAGAAAGGTCCTCTTCAATAGGTTATCCTAATGATGTTTAATTTTTTAATATATTTATTTTAATATATTTAAAAAATTTTTCACACTGTGTATGTCTTACACAATTAAGGCATTTTCCACAGTTGAAGCTATGTGAAAATTTTTATAAATAATAGATGCAACATCTATAGAGACCTAAAATGGTAACGTGAAGATTGACAAATGAAAGAAAAACCTTATCTTTTAAATAAGAGGGGGAGAATGGTACATTCAAACCAGTTAAAAGAAAGAAGGAAAAATTTAGAAGATCATCAGTGAATTTTAAACATAGAGGGCCATATGCAGTAGTTAAGCTCTTTTAGGGAAATGTCATCATCAACATGTATGGACACACCAGGTTTTGAAACCTGGGAAATACAATGTGTAACGAAGAGGTACAAATGTTTGCATCATCATTGAAGATCTATAGCCTTCTTTTAATAATGCTCATCTTTCTGAAATTTCTGGCCCCAACATATCTTGCATAATTCCAAGTCAAGCATATCATTTAGTTATTATGAAATGCTATGACGATCTGAAAACCCATAACAGATGACCCATATGTGTGTGTTGCCCTGCTGTTTGAAGTCAGAGTAACAAAAACACCAAAATTACATGACCAGGTGCAGTGCAGTCGATGGAGACCAGCAGAGCAATGAAAAAACAAATGCCATTTCTTTATATTCCATGTTTGATAGCTGCCATTCCTTCAGTGAACATTTACTGAATAACTATTATGTGCACCTTCCTGGAAATAATAAAGAAAATCAGTATTTCCTAGTTTTAATATAAAATGGTTACTTGGCTTAAAAATAGGATTTTATGGAAAAGGTTTTATTGGCTATATTCTAGGGGAGGAAGCGGGGGAAGGCAGGACAAGTTGGCCCGAACTTGTTTGCCTTAACAACAGACTTTATATTGATTTTAACTCTGATATTCCAGGTTCTACTAAACAATACAAGAGGTGAAATTAAAGTCTGGAAAGACTAATGTTGGCTTTGTGGTCATAATATCTGCTTGGACTTCAAGCATCTTGTTTGAGCAAAAGAGAAAATGAAGGCTCATGCCTGTCTATTTCAATTAGCCAAGCAACACAAAGAGAACTACATGTTGTTAGTGTTGTACTTTCCAACTTCATCAATGTGAATTTTTAAAAGTTTTTTTAAAAGAGTGTATCCTATCTCATCTCCCTCACAGTCAACTATTTTTTTCTTTTTTTTTTTTTAGCTTGTAAGAACTGTCCCCCAAGTACAAATAAGCTGGGCCTAGGTGGCATCATGAATCCAAAGAAAACCAAAAGAAAATGCAGTCTGAAATACAAATATCACTTTTTTGTAATCTGAAAATCCTTCTCCAATTTCCATTTCTTCCGTTGAAAATTACAGTCTTTCAATGCAAATACAGGACCTTTTCAGGACACTCGGAATTACTGAAATAAGCATCTTATAAAATCAAAGATCAATGAATTTTGCAACACGGAGATGGGTCACCTGAAAACACAAAATGCTTTCTACATGCTGAAAAACACATTTTAAACTATTTTCTCCTGAGCAGAACTTGAATTTTTAAATTTGTAATATGTTGGTTGATCATTATTATCCTTTAAAGAATTTCTAATTATAATTTTTATGTTTTTCTTTTAGTCAAATTTCATTTAGAAGAACATTCCCAAAATTTTTGAAAATTTCTAGTATTATACTATAAAGATATCTAACTTGTAGCATTTGTGTCAATTTCATATACTTGAACCTATAAGCTTTCTTACCCCATTTTACAAATGAGGAAAGGAGGCAGAGAACTGGTAATTAACCTGTCCAAGGTCACCCAGCTAGGAAGAAAAGAGAACCTGTAATAGTCTGCTTTGGATACTTTATTGAGATTGCTTTCTGTAGCCTAATGAAGGATCAATTTGATGAATGTTCCTTAAGTATTGCAAAGTGCAGTGGGAAGATATAGTCTACATTTATAGCATATAACATTCAACAGAGATCCATTTAAATCCTAATTAACTTTACTTTTATTTTCTTGACCTAATATTGACAACATTATGTTAAAACACCTGCTCCCTCCCCCAAAGCATGTGCCTCTTAGGCCAGCGGACTGAACATTTTTGGTTTTTAGGATTACTGAAGGACATCATCTGTTTCTGAACTAAATGGCACACTTGTGGCGGTCGACACGGCATCTTATCTCCTAGTACACACTCTGACACATCGTAGTTACTCAAATTTGTTGTCTGAACTCAGACCTTTCCTGTTGCCAAAATAAGTAATTATCTTCATTCCCAACCCTCATTATTTCCATATTCAACCATTTTACCACAATATTTATTCTTTGTCCCCAATATTCTTCCCCTTAATAGGGATTATTATTTATAAACATTTTATACATTTTGAATTTTTTTTACTTTTTCAGGGTTTTTTGTAACATCTAAAGTTTAACACTTAGTTAGCACTGTAAGATTAAATATACATGAAGGATCTATGACTTCAACTGCTTTAAGAACCCTATGATAAAACAACTCAAATTTATATTACCAAAAATGCCTTTCTTCTACTCTACTAAATTAAAATATTTACCTCAATTTAAACATCACTTGCTCAAAGGGGTCTCCCCTGACCTCCTGATCTAAATTAGACCTATAATTATCTTCACCTAGAACATTCTGCTCTTTTCCTTTGGAGCACTTATCACAAACAGGGTAAATTTTAATTAATATATATTAATATAAATCCCATAAGGGCAGGGGTCATGCCTTTTCTGTTCACCTTTTTATACTAAATGTTTATTTAGCACAGTGCTCACACATAGAAGGCACTCAATAAGTACCTGACAAAGAAGAGTTAACAAAGATAACTAAAAGTATAGTCACAGGGGTGAAGGCATCAAATTCAACTTCCAGAGATTACTTCTAGAAGGCTTAGTTACCATTCTTTTTTTTTTTTTTTTTTTTTTGCAGTACACGGGCCTCTAACTGTCGTGGCCTTTTGCGTTGCAGAGCACAGGCTCCGGATGCACAGGCTCAGCGGCCATGGCTCAAGGGCCCAGCCGCTCCGCAGCATGTGGGATCCTCTCAGACCGGGGCATAAACCCGTGTCCCCTGAATCGGCAGGTGGACTCTCAACCATTGCGCCACCAGGGAAGCCCACCATTCTTGACTAGAGAAATCAGAATCACGCTGGGCTATCTTAAGAAGTCCAGTGTGCCATGTTTTATTCAAGTCCATGCAAGCCAGTGATACAGATGGCATCATCTGTGAACAGCAATAATAGCCATGTAGCTTGCAAAATGTACTGGAGAGCTACCTGGAGAGAGAGGGGCTGAGGTGGCTGGCCCTGGACCAGCAGCAGAGATGGGCAGAGCCAACAAAAAGGCTTTGAGTATCAGAGGGTGAGAAAGGAGAAGTGTAAAGCCACAAATTTTGATAATTCTGTTATGCCAAACAGCAGAGAACCGCTCAGGAGAAATCTCTGATGACATGACACAGTTTTCATGTGAATATCAGCAATGCCTTACCCCCTCCCAGATAACCTAAAACTTGGAATCATATTATACATCTCTCTTATCATGCCCCCATTCTAACAGAACTCAGTCTTTGGTTCCAAGACAAATAATCCAAATCAGAAAATGACAAGGGGGCTCCCCTGGTGGCACAGTGGTTGAGGGTCCGCCTGCTGATGGAGGGGACACAGGTTCGTGCCCGGGTCCGGGAGGATCCCACATGCCGCGGAGTGGCTGGGCCTGTGAGCCATGGCCGCTGAGCCTGCGCGTCCAGAGCCTGTGCTCTGCGACGGGAGAGGCCACAACAGTGAGAGGTCCAAGTACCACAAAAAAAAAAAAAAAAGAAAAAAGAAAATGACATGGGTTTTCATCTTCACCTTTCCTTTTCTATCTGCTCAGCCAACTTGGGAGCTCAGTCTTGGAGCAGGTTTAAGTCCTATAAGCCACCAGTCCTCTTCATCACCCCACCCCCTTCTTTACAAATGTGGGATTCAGAATGGATGGGACCTGTGACACCTGCCTTGTGGATGAGAGGGATAGTCACTTCATATGAGAAGCCTGTCTAGATACTCTTATTTTCCTTCATATTTTTGCATGGGAGAGGAATTTTTTTTAAGTCTCCAGATAGTACAAGATAATTAAATAAATGTTAATGTATCTTTACCAAGTTCAGTCCTAAGCTTCCTCCTCACATCGTAGGCTGTTGCCTCTAAAAGAATCAAATTCTTGAGAACCAACTTTAAGACATAAAATGTCTTATGATCTCAAATCTGAATTAAAATTCAACTTTCCTTTCCTGTGGGGCCTGAGCCTGGCTGGTACAAGCTTTAAGGGTTATTCTGCCTCCTGCCAGAGAAAATGCTTTGAAGGATGGATAAGCATTACAGCAGCGAAGAGACCGTCCTATGGAAATTTCATTATAATAATTGTTCTTATAATGAAAATTATAAGAAAATTATATTATTATAATTATATTCCTATACAATTATATTCTTATAATGAAATAATAATAATAATTATTATTATATTAATTATATATTATTATTAATAATTATTATAATTTCATTATAATAATTCTTCTAGAAAGAAAAGACTGCAGTGAAAATGATATTGAGAATAAAGTGAGCGGGAGGTTAGCTTCCAATATCTAGATGGCAAAGTGTAAAACTTAAAATACGTGAAATCCCTAAGTAATCAGAAAACAATGTTAACCCATTCCCTCATGATTTTCATAAAAGTATAGACTGAAATTTGATGTGCTTTATGAGAAAATGCAGAAGAGAGAAGTGTTCATACATTTTTTTCCTCGTGTGGAGATGGATACAGTATAGGAATTTAAAAAAAAAAAGCTGTGTTCCTTTATTTTAATGTTCCTTTGACAGGTCAGGATCAGGCTGAAACTCACGTCTGGTCCAAACCCTACAGGGACCATAAAAGTCATCCAGAAAAAAAATATGTCCATTTTCCAGGGTCCTACTTTTTCTAAGGCAGAAACAACAATAAAGAATTCAGAGGTGAAAAGAATTAGTACATCATAAAAAATAGGAAAGAAAAATAAAATACTCTCACATTGACTGTCCCTAAGAGAATTTACTCACATACTTAAATTTATGCAGCAAGTTACCAGGAGCCTCATAAATACTGGACCCATAATCAAGCTGTAATCATTCATTTTATTTACATTTCATTAGGGGGCACGAAGGTAATGATCTTCGAAAGATTTCATTGCAGCCAATGCAAAAGGAAGTAGACATCTTAAAGGGAGAGGGTATAAAAAGCGAATGGCATTTGTCCCAATGGCACAGAACTGTTAAAAACAATCTGTGGGGCTTCCCTGGTGGCGCAGTAGTTGAGAGTCCACCTGCCATTGCAGGGGACGCGGGTTCGTACTCCGGTCCGGGAGGGTCCCACATGCCGCGGAGCAGCTGGGCCCGTGGGCCATGGCCGCTGGGCCTGCGCGTCCAAAGCCTGTGCTCCGCAACGGGAGAGGCCACAGCAGAGAGAGGCCCGCGTACCGCAAAATAACAACAACAACAAAAAATCCAATCTGTTTAAAAAGTTACTATGCGCTTTAAAAAAGTTACTGCTTCCCCACTTGTGATTGTATTCTAAATTATTTTTACTCCACACATTCCATGTGAGATAAGACCCAAATCTATCTGACAAAGAATTTAGACTGAACTTTGAGTATTACATGGGAAAGCAACAAACTTCCATGAATTAGGGGCTGCGACGGTAATTTCCAATACGCCTAGAACATTCTCCGTATATATTACAACTTGTCATTTACTGCTGGCAAAATCCATGACAACCTTTCAGGCACTTCTGTAGCAATTTGAATAGCTGCAGCAAAGGGCAGAGCAGCAATACACTGAATAAAACATCCAAGGCCTGCATTATTCCTTTGAAGGCTGTCAGCCATACATTTTGAATAATCTGAAATGAAGATCAAAAGGGAATAGAATTCATTTATTTATTTATTTTACCTGAGGCAGTGAATGAAAAGAAAGTAAAATTTAGGATTTAAAAAAAAAAAGTTTAAATGTAGGCAAACATCAGTACTTTGTTCCTAAGATCCAGAAAGTTCAATAATTTCCTCAAAGTCACAAAGCATGACACTGAGCTATAAAACTGAAAGCAAAGCAACAAAAAGAGTTAAAAGAAAAATAAAACCAGATATTCCGTCCTCTCACTTCTCTTCTCAGTCACCTTCCATCTGACCTTCACCGACACAGTTCCCCCTGTATTCTGGTCATGGGCACCACCTCGGTTCTCTTCAATAATTTCAGCCTGAGAGTGGTTCCTTCTGTCTGTGGGGATTCCCTGGGAATCATTCACGTTTCTCTCTCTTTCCTCAAGCATGTTTTAAAGACAGGAAGAACGTGATAGAACTCAAGATGGGAAGGAGAGAGAAGGAGAGGCTGTGCTATTTTGAAACGATTCTAGCTAACATGTAGATATTAGTTTGATATAAGCTTTCTAAGCCATTTTTAAAATATATATCCAAAAGAATATGGTTACAGAAAAGTGAAGAGTAGAAATGATTGTCGAATAGTCTCACACATAAGCTATGGCACAAATTTAATGGCCCCATTTAAAAACCTGACATCACTTGCCAAATGATTCTGTACACAAGATAATTCAACTAACAAGATTCTGTATATAGAGTATAACATAATTACCTAATTGATAAACTAAATATGATCCCAATACTCAACGCTGGAAGCTTCTCCCATGACAACAGAAGCAGATATTACTGTTGTCCCCATCTACCTGCCAGCAGGCACAAAGAGAGCTGAGGGCAGCATCTCCTCCTGCCCTCCCTGGGTGGCCCGGGCCTCGGGGACTTCCATCACACAAGGCAGCCACACCAGCTACACAGTGCCAGGACCTTTGATGGTCTCTATGGGGCTCAGGGATTAGGACCTGAGGGGTTCTGGACTACTCAGACAATTTGCCTGAACAGTATGTGTTCAGTTGGATTCTCACCCATCATTTCTGGCATAGCTTCCCTGGGGAAATGAGTTCAGAGGTCTCAAACAAGCATCTGAACATGAACTGTTCAAAAAGAGCTCATCTGAAAACCTGTGTCTGTTTAAGAAAAAGCAACTAAAAATGAGGCTCTCCCTCAATTGGAGATTCTGCCTCTAAGGATTTTTGTTTGGCCCTTTAAGTCAGTGAGACCTTGAGCCAGTGATTTTGTTTCTGTGAGTCTAAGTTTCACTTGTTTGTAAAATGGAGGTCATAACACTACCTCGCCACCAGGAAGTAGTCATGTTCATGTATTTCCTTCCTCAGAGAAAAATTTTAAAAGCCCAGGATATGACAGGCGGAATTCTAAGAAGACCCCAATAACTTACACTCATGTATACTCCCACCGCCTGTCCCCCGCAGCTCCATCCACTGTGGCCAGACCTGTCAAGATGATGGAATATCACACCAATAACTTGATTACTCATCAGCTGGAGCTGAGTTAATCAAAAGGAAATTATCTTGTGTGGGCCTGACCTAGTCAGGCAAATACTTCAAGAAGGTGAAGCATCAGAGAATGGCTTCAATGGACCAAAGAAGGTAGAAGATACTGTGAACTCAGCAATTGTAAGGAGCTAAATTCTGCTAACCATGTGAGCTGGGAAGAGAACAGAGCCCTGCCCTGTTGAGTCCTGCTCAAGTCTGAGCCCTGCCCAGACTTCTGATGTCCAGAACTAGGAGATGATAAACGGGTGTTGTTTTAAGCCATTAAGCTTATGGTAATTAGTTATAAAGCAATAGAAAACTGGTACAGAACACAGCTATAAATTCATGTCTCTATAACTACTGGGAAAAGAGTCATCAGAAGTAACATAGTATATACATACTACAAAGAAAAAGGTAGAGGGAGGGGAGAGATTTGAGATGTATTGGGCCAGACACACTCATAGGTGCTTTACAAATGTTGTCTCTTGTTAAGAAATAGTTTTATTTAGAAAGAACTTCCAGTTTCTTCTATTACTCTAAAATAAACTTTTAAATTAAAGCCAATTTACCACCAACTTAAAAGTTTATCATGATAGAAATCTTTTAACTAGTAAAAGGATATAATCCAAAGATTGCTTTGAAGATTTTTATTTTAAAAACTCTCAGAGCAACCAATGGGTAGGTGATTGTAACCTTTAAAACAAATATACAAAATAAGGTTACTGCTTATCATATAGGTCATTCAGAACCAATATTCTCTATTAATGGGAAAACTAACCATTATTTTAGAAATAGATGCAACATAACATACAATGCAAAAAGCAATTAACTGCACCAAAACCATTCAGAATAAAATATAAACAGCAAACTTTCTTTTTAAAATAGCAAAATCAGAAAATACCTCATAATGCTTTTTTTTTTTTTTTTGCTGTACGCGGGGCTCTCACTGTTGTGGCCTCTCCTGTTGCGGAGCACAGGCTCTGGACGTGCGGGCTCAGCGGCCACGGCTCACGGGCCCAGCCGCTCCACGGCATGTGGGATCTTCCCAGACCGGGGCACGAACCCGTGTCCCCTGCATCGGCAGGCGGATTCTCAACCACTGCGCCACCAGGGAAGCCCCCTCATAATGCTTTAAAAATAGGAATCATACTCATCCACAGAGCAGAAAGTGAGAAGAGGGTTACCTGTACCTTAAAAAAACCTCAACATTTATGTAAGATATGTAATGTTAATGTCACCAGAACCCTTGAGGTTCCTTGAAAACTGAAACTGACTTAATCAGAGAAGACCAGTGAATGCAAAGCATATCTTTGCTACTTCAGAATCGTTCTGAAATTTCTACCATTCTTCATGCTCTAACTTTGATTCTTTAAAAAAAAGAAGAAAAGCATATGCGTTCAACATAGCCTCCAAACATTTCAGAAAGCTACTATAGGGAAAAGACAGCACTGTTCTGTAAGCACACAGCTCTCCTTATTGTAATTGATAGCTTGGCATTCCAGGAGAAAGAACCGAAATATTCAAATAAATACTAAAAAGTCTTAAGTACTATTAGCAGTAATTTTGGCTTAAGGAAAGAATTTGACAAAGTGATTTTACCATGCAGCACTATTAAACAAATATGCCTCTTAGAATTTGTTACTGTCTTAATTTTATGTAAATATATTTCAGCTGCTGTGCTACAACTTCCATGAGATAATGACATCAAGATCTATTTGGGCACATGAAACTTCCCTGCAGTCACTGCTCACTTTTTAAAAACAGTAACAACTTTAGAACACAGGGAAGAATCTTTAGATACTCTTTAATCTCAGAGTCTGACCTCTGTATTTCAACCAAAATGTGAACAGGCAGGTTTTACCAGAAATGCTAACTACAGTTTCTATTCATAAGTGCTTGCTCTGGGTGAGCACTTGACATGCGTTATCACATTTAGTTCTATGAGGTGATAACTATCATCAACCTCATTTCACTGGTAATGAAATTAAGACCTAGCAAGGTTGTTTAACTTGTTTAAGGTTAAGTGGGGTAGTAAGTGGTAGAACTGGGATGGCCAGTCTTCAAAGCCAAAATAAGCAAGCAATCCTCAGGTGAACTATCTTTCATGACAGAATTACCCTTAATGAAACATTTGAGGTATGACATCTATCATGGCTACTTTACCATGACAGGGAGAAATCAATGGAAAACTTTTGTATGTATGTAAGCCAATAATCCAACAATTCTGGATCTACAAGGGAACAGCATACGTGCGCCCTCCCACTTTTACACAGAGACACACTTTCATGCTGGTATCAGTAACAGAGTGTTACCTTGAACTGCACGTTAGCTACTAGCTATTTAATTATACCTAAATAAATGTGTATTGTGCAAATTAGACAATAGTTATATTAATTTCTAAACATAAAGTAAAATGACATAATTAATCCAAGAACAAAAAGAAAATCATTAAGAAAGTTAACTGAGAACATAAAGTTATCTCCAACAGCTTTTGTCATACAAGCTAAATGACAAGGGTAATTATGAAATACGTGCACACACAAGCTTGTATATGTGACAGTCTGGAATACAGAAAACAATTACTCTATTCTTGTCAATGTAATTTAGAATCAATTGTGAAAGCTAATTTTTTAAAATTAAAGTACAGTTGATTTACAATGTCGTGTTAGTTTCCAGTGTATAGCAAATTGATTCAGATATATACATATGCATATATATATATATGTTCTTTTTCAGATTCTTTTCCATTATAGGTTATTACAAGATACTCCTGGAAATCCCCACCCCTTCCCCAGAATAGTTGGAATAATCCTCCCACTTGTTAGCCTATGGAATTACCCAGCCCATACAAACTAACCACCCTATATTTCAGGGCCTCTCGTCTTCTGAGGCAGCCTGCCCTCTGTCTGCGGAGTGTGTGTCTCCCTAAAAAAACCTGCTTTCCCACTTAGTTCTGGGGGTATGGCCCCTCGCCTGCTGCTCGTATCCCTCGCAAGCGTCCTATATTAATAAATCTACTTCTTGCCTAAAAAAAAAAAGATATTGAGTATAGTTCCCTGTGCTATACAGCAGGTCCTTGTTGTTTACCTATTTTATATATAGTAGTGTGTATAAGTTAATCCCAAACTCCTAATTTATTCCTCTCCCACCATCCACTATTCCCTTTGGTAACCATAAGAGTGTTTCCTATGTCTGTGAGTCTATTTCTGTTCTGTAAATAAGTTCATTTGTATTATATTTTTAGATTCCACATATAAGTGATATCATATGATATTTGTCTTTCTCTGTCTGACTTACATCACTGAAAGCTAATTTGTATCATTTTATATACACTTCCAGTATAATCATCAATATACAAATCCAGATTTCTTTGCTGAAAATTAAAATAGCATATTAATCAACTATTTTACATATAGATCTAGAAAATATGTTTGTAATGGAGACAAAAGGTTATATCTCATATACAAGGAAATGCACAAATTGATAAGACAAGTATACATTCCCAGAGATATAATGGCAAATATATGAATAAATATTTCTCAGAAAAGAACACCTAAACAGGAAAATAAAACATAAAATGTTTTGTTAGTGACATGTAAATTAAATTAACAATGAAATATCACTTTATACATAAAATGGCAAAATATAAACAGTATTAAAATACCTATTACTTGTAGGGATATGGAAAAACATGGTTCTTTTCAAATCATTAGCTAGTGGAAATACATGCATATATTATTTCTTCTCTCTGGTTCAGTTTGGATATTTTCTATTAACCTGTCTTCTAATTTATGAATACTGTCTTCTGCTGTGTCTAATCTGCTGTTAAACCTATTCAAAAAGTTCTTAATTTCAGACACTGTATTTTTCAGTCATAAAATTTTCTATTTGCCTCTTTTTCCACAAATTTCAATTCCTTGGTGAAACTTTCCATTTTTTTCTTTTTTTTTTTTAACATATTAGTCATGTTATTTTTTAAGTCCCTACATTCTATTCAATCTTTGGGGCAAAATTCCAACTATAAATTATGTTCTCTTTCTTTTCTCATGTATTTTTGTCATATGGTCTTGTCTCTTAGGATACTTATAACTTTTGATTATCAGGTGTTGTGTAAAAAAAACCTGAAGAATCTAAGTCAGTGTTTCCCCCACCCCACCCATGGCATTTTAATAACAGAGATATACTGTATATCTCTTTATGTGTTGTGACCTTTAAAAAACACAAACCACTGTAATAGTCAATATTTTTTCACCACTTAAGAACCAAGGTTTACCCTCTCAGGAGAGATATTACCCACCTTGAGAACACATGCTCTAAATAATGTCATCTTCCACCAAAAAGGGTTACTCTTCCTCTTCTAGAAAGAGAATGAATCACATTTAATCCAATCATAGCTTTAGCTGATTCAAGGTTATTGCACTTTTGGAATGATTTAGCCTACTTCTGACTGGCCTCTGTTCCTACACTGCAGGCCCTCTAGGGCATTCAACTGATGGTTTGGTGGGTTTTGACCCAATTCCTCTCTAAACTCATGACTAGAACACAGAAATTAGCATCCTCATTGTAGAACCAATCAAGAAAGAGTTCTGATTAAAACGGATCAGTTCACTAAATTCAGGCAATTTACTCATTTCTAGAAGATATTTCTCTTTCTGGATGGCAAGCAATTCTTTATTAAATATGAACAGAACACTATGTGACAAAATTACTATGTAACATAATAAAAATGTTCAGTTTTATGTCCCTTTTAATTGTAGTATTTCTTACACTAGAGAGTGTATTTTGTACTAAGAGTCTTTCACTTCACAAGGCACTAGAAGCATTCCAGGAGCAAACCATCTACAATGATTGTTATGTAATGCTTACTTGAGAATAGGGTTCAATGTGATATGACGGTTAAAAAAGAGATAAAGATATTGAAGACTAATAATTGTTATTTGTACATGATATAATTTTATGTCAAGAAAGCCAAACAGAATCAATTGAAAACCTATCAGAGTTAATAAAAGAGTTAAGTAGCCTGGACAAATCCCATATAAATATATAAAATCTAATCCTTTTGCTACCAATAATGAAAACAAAATGTGATTTAAAAAATTCTATTTATATATAAAAAAAGTTAAAAATACTTCAAGGTATCTTAATGAGAAAACTGTGATCTGTAAGAAAAAGGAAAAAAAAACCACTTTACAAAAAGAAGCTATTATCAGTATGGTTAAGCTGAGAATAATAAACATCTCTAGAATGAAAAAAAAAAGATACCATAAAATGACACTTCCCTCTAAATGAAATGTATATTTTTAATATTCCATTTAGGGAAATGTGGCATGGTGAGTGAACCTCAAATACAATTCTAACATTTACCTAGAACAAAATGAATAGGTGAAAAAAAAAAGAAGAGATGAGCCTATCATATAAAAACCTAAAGAAGAATAAACATGAAAATATATGTCTATAGTTGCTAAAAAGAGTGTGGTACTGGTTAAAGAAAACACAGAGCACAGAGAGAAACAAGATATTACAGGACATATATTAAATATGATGAGGTATAACAAATCAGCAGGGAGAGAATTATTTAGTAATGGGAGAAGGGAGTAACTGGATAGCAAAACGGGAAGAAAATGTTATCCTACTATGTACAGAATAGATTACAAATCCATTTAGACAAGAAACATTTTGTGCCTGTTGGTGCAATACACTTAGGTATTGGAGATTCAAAAGTGAAAAGACAGTCTAGTAGTATAATAAATGAGGTAGCACATGTGAAAGTGCACTGAGGTCCCCCTGATCCCTTCTAGTGGGAAATATTTTGCTATGCTAATTTGAGTAAGCACTGATGAAACTGAGGGCAGGCTACGTGTGTCCTATTACTGCATGTCCCAATGCCTTCACACCCAAACACACAGTGCCTGACACACAGTAGATGCTCAAGTATTTACAGAATAAAAAATTACAGTAAGTATTTTAAAATAATATGAGTACTCTTCTGTTTGTGTTTCTCTTAGAAAAGCCTGGGCTCTCATCCTTCCACTTCCAATGAGGGAAGGTCTACTGTGATTTGTCACTGGTAGAATGATTAGAGGGAAAGAAAGCAAGGGAGGAGATTTCATTAAAGAAAGACATTTTTCATGTTTTTCACTTTATGCCAAGCACTGTACTCAGGAGAGAGGGGATCCAAGCAAAAGGGACAGAGTAAGTAAGAAATGGAAGAAAGTATTTCTGAGTAGCAAAGAAGATATTGCTAAAGATTGCGAGCATAAGACCAAAGACCCAAACACTTCAGTTTTGTGACTTTCTAAAAGGAAAGACAGGCAGCATAAGACCTCAGAGATGAAGATTACCTACGAAAAAGACATTTCCGGGCTTCCCTGGTGGTGCAGTGGTTGAGAGTCTGCCTGCCGATGCAGGGGACGCGGGTTCGTGCCCCGGTCCGGGAGGATCCCACGTGCCGCGGAGCAGCTGGGCCCGTGAGCCATGGCCGGTGAGCCTGCGCGTCCGGAGCCTGTGCTCCGCGACGGGAGAGGCCACAACAGTGAGAGGCCCGCGTACCGCAAAAACAAACAAAAAAACCCACAAACAAATTAAAAAAAAGAGTGCCCCCCGCTCACCGCAACTAGAGAAAGCCCACACACAGAAACGAAGACCCAACACTGCCAAAAATAAATAAATAATTAAAAAAAAAAAAAAAAAAAGACATTTCTGGGAAAAGAAAAAACACTTTTTCATTTGCTTATATTATGAAGTCATTTTATTTTATTTGTTTAACACACCTACAACATGTTTCATAGACACGAGGAATTCTTCCAGGTGTTTTTACAAATATTATTTCATTTCATATTTCTCTATAAGGCACTGATGAAAGACACTGAAGACACTAACAAATGGAAAGATACACTGTGCTCACAGATTGGAAGAATTAATATTGTTAAAATGACCACTCCACCCAAGGCAATCTATAGATTCACTGAAATCCTTATCAAAATACCAATGGAATTTTTCACAGAACTAGAAAAAATAATTCTAAATTTTTTTTATAGAAACATGAAAGATCCTGAATAGCCGAAAACAATCTGAAGAAAGAACAAAGCTAGAGGTATCATGTGCCCTGATTTCAAACTATACTACAAAGCTACAGTAATCAAAACAGTATGGTACTGGCACACAAAAAAGACACATAGATCAACAGAACATAAAGAAGAGACATCCCAGGATGAACCTACTTATGCGGTCAATTAATCTATAACAAAGGAGGCAAGAATATACAATGGAGAAAAGACAGCCTCTTTAATAAACAGTGTTGGGAAAACTGGATAGCTGCATGCAAAAGAATCAAACTGGACTACTTTCTCACACCATATACAAAAATAAACTCAAAATGGATTAAATAATTAAATGCAAGACCTGAAACCATAAAACTGCTAAAAGAAAACATAGGCAGTATGCTTTTTGACATGGGTCTTAGCAATATACTTTTGAACATGTCTCCTCAGGCAAGGGAAACAAAAGCAAAAGTAAACAAATGGGACTACTCAAACTGAAAAGCTTTTGCACAGCAAAGGAAACCATCAGCAAAACAAAAAGGCTGCCTACTGAATGTGAGACAACATTTGCAAACAATATATGAATAAGGGGTTAATATCCAAAAATATATAAAGAATTCATAAAACTCAACATCAAAAAGGCCCCAAACAATCAGATTAAAAACTGGGCAGGGAGCTTCCCTGGTGGCGCAGTGGTTGAGAGACCACCTGCCAATGCAGGGCACACGGGTTTGTGTCCTGGCCCGGGAAGATCCCACATGCCGCGGAGCGGCTGGGTCCGTGAGCCATGGCCGCTGAGCCTGCGCGTGCGGAGCACAGGCTCCGGAACGGGAGAGGCCACAACAGTGAGAGGCCTGCATACCGCAAAAAAAAAAAAAAAAAAAAATGGGCAGAAGACTTTAATCAACATTTTCCAAGTAAGACATACAGATGGCTAACAGGCACTTAAAAATATGCTTGCCATCACTAATCATCAGGGGAATGCAAAGCAAACTATAATGAGATATCACCTCACACTTGTCAGAATGGCTATTATCAAAAAGACAACATGAGACTTCCCTAGCGGTCCAATGGTTACGACTTCGCCTTCCAATGCAGGGGGTGGGGGTTCCATCCCTGGTCAGGGAGTTAAGATCCCACATGCCTTGCAGCCAAAAAACCAAAACATAAAACAGAAGCAACATTGTAACAAAATTCAATGAAGACTTTAAAACTGGTCCACATCAAAAATATCTTAAAAAAAAAATGACAACAAATAATGTGTTGGCAAGGAAGTGGAGAAAAGGGAACCCTCATGCATGGTTGGTGGGAACGTAAATTGGCACAGCTGCTATGGAAAACAGTATGAAGATTCCTTGAAAAAATTAAAAACAGAACTACCACGTGATCCGGCAAATCCACTCCTGAGTATTTATCCAGAGAAAATGAGAACACTAATTTGAAAAAATATACGCATCCATATGTTCATTGCAGCATTATTTACAACAGCCAAGATATGAAAGTAACCTAAGTTTCTAATGGTAGATGAATGGATAAAGATGTGGTATATATACACAATGGAATACTATTTAGCAATAAAAAAAGAATGAAATCTTGCCATTGGTGAAAACATGGATGGACCTACAGAGTATTATGCTAAGTAAAATAAGTCAGAGAAAGAGAAATACTCTATGAGTTCACTATATGTGGAATCTAAAAACCAGATGAACAGACATAACAAAACAGAAACAGAGTCATAGATACAGAGAATAAACAGGTGGTTGCTGCAGTGGGGGTGAGGAGAAATAGGTGAGGGAGATTAAAAGGTACAAACTTCTAGTTACAAAATAAATGAAACACAGGTATGAAATGTACAGTGTGGGGAATATAGTTAATAATAATATCATATCTTCATAGAGTGACAGATATTGACTAGACTTACTGTGGTGATCATTTTGAAATGTATTGAAATGTATAGAAATACTGACTCACTATGTTGAACACCAGGAATTAACATAGTGTTGTAGGTCAATTATACTTCAGAGACAAGCAAACAAAGTCATAGAAAAAAAGATTAGATATGTGGTTACCAGAGGTGGGGGGTGGGAGAGGGGGAATTGGAGGAAAGTAGCCAAAAGGTACAAACTTCCAGTTATAAAATAATGAATGTTCACTAAACGTATTGTGGTAATCATTTCCTGATGTATATCATGCAAATCATTATGCTGTACACCTTAAATTTATACAGTGCTATTTGTCAATTATTTCTTAATGAAATTGGAAGGGAAAAATAAAACATCTCTTATAAAGAAAAAAAATACTTCTAGAGGAATAAAATAATAAAAAGGTTCACAAAAATATAAACTCATTAACATGAATTTAATTAAAGGACATGACAATGTAATGATATAAAAATAAATTTATGCAGAACAAAAAGTCACTAAATATTATTTAATTTAATCTTTATAGTAACCCATGATTTGGATGCCATTATGACCACATCCACTTGACCAAGACCATGGACCTATTAATTGGTAAAGACAGGATTTGAATTCAGGCTGTTATAAATAAGATCCCATTGATAAAATTTATCCCAAGTGCATGACCCCCCAATGAACACTTTCTCCTTTTAAGATGAGAATAACAGAACAACAAGAAATAAAGGGAGTAGTCAAAGGAGAGATGAAGACCAGAGTTTTAATCCTCTTTTTATCAATTACCAGCTATGAGACCCTGGGCAAGTTAAATAAACTTTCTGGGCCTTGGTTTTCACATCAGTTAAATGGAGATAATACAACTTAGCCTCAGAATTAAGGACTGAGAAAAAAATGTCTACGGAGAAGCACCTGGGAACTAAGGAGCACAAAGGTGGAACAAGGGCAACAAATGTAGCTACGGCTGCATTAGTACTGAGCGTCACACTAAGTACTGAGCGGGCAAGGCATGCTGCAGGGTCCCCCAGGACAGAGAGGAAAGAAAGGACAGAACTGGAAAGATGATTCAGTATTTAAGGGAGTTGAGGGATAACTAGGTTGGAAAAGGGTAAAAGGGCAGATTCAGAGGGCAGCAAGGAGGTTACAAGGTTACAATATAATTGACTCCACAAGCACCTTGGAAGATGGTACTTCCCCTCGTAAAAGAAATAATAAGAGTACACCAACTTCGGGACTTCCCTGGTGGCGAAAGTGGTTAAGAATCCGCCTGCCAATGCAGGGGACACAGGTTCGAGCCCTAGCCTGGGAAGATCCCACATGCCTCGGAGCAGCTAAGCCTGTGTGCCACAACTACTGAGCCTGCGCCCTAGAGCCTGTGGGCCACAACTACTGAGCCCATGTGCCACAACTACTGAGCCTACGCTCTAGAGCCTGCGTGCCACAACTACTGAAGCCCGTGCATCTAGAGCCCGTGCTCCGCAACAAGAGAAGCCACCGCAATAAGAAGCCCGTGCACCGCAACGAAGATTAGCCCCCGCTCGCCGCAACTAGAGAAAGCCTGCGTGCAGCCAAGAATGAATAAATAAATAAATTTATTTAAAAAAAAAAACAGAGTACACCAACTTCTACACCAAAAACACTACAGAGTAGCAAAATCTAAGGACTAAGTTGAAAAATGGGGAAGTCTCTTCTCAAACCTTTACCTGTGTACTCTGTATGTAAACTGAATGAAAAATTAGATAGTTTGAACACTTTTCTTCTCATATTAGTATTCTATTAGATGTCAGCAAACATTCACTGGTGCCTAGCATATGCCACACTCCATGCAGAGCATTTCTGATGCACCATCTCATGGACTCCTCATAACAGTCCTATTTCCATAATTCCCATTTTAACAGAGGCAAAGTCACATAGCTGTGGGGCGGCAGAACTAGACCAGAAGATACGCTTACTTCCTGAAGAAAAGCATATGATCTTAACTAAGTACTATAGTTACTGTTTTCAAATACAGACGTTTGGGGGAAAATCTTTAGAGAAAACCGGGAATCACCAAGTCAAGCGTGCCATGTTTCCACTCACTACAGAAGTCCACCACATGTTAACTCATTAACTCCTGGTCTGCAGACATTTTTCCCTATCCCGCCCTTGGGACCCCTCCTGGGCTGCCAGGTTAGTTTACCTGCAGTAGGTGGGACAGATCAAAGCAAGGCTGGATTTTGAATAAGAGATGACCAAAGCCAAATACAAAACAACAACAGCAGCAGCAGCAACAAGACCCCACAAAGCTTAGGTCCAAATAATTATTTCGGTAAAGTCATTATGAAGACAAGGATTAATTAAACCCAGGCTCACTCATTTTAAGTATAAATATTAAATTAGACTAGTTATAAATCAAGTTATATCCATTAATGTACTAAAAGTACTTTGCACCAGTTCTGGCCCTTCATATATTCTATGCCAGTGTTCCTCAAAGCGGAATCTAAAAATGATTCTTAGGGAAATATGAATATTTAATTTATTAAACATTTTTTATTGACATTTCATTGATGCTACATAATGACTATCCTTTAATTTCAGACTGCTCGATGGTTTCAGTGCCATATTTCCATTTGTGTTAATGATCAAGTTGGCCAAGCAGTACTATTTCAACTGCCCTGAGCTAATGAGAAAAGATCAGAGGCCCAAGTACACAAGAAAAGTGAGGGCTAAATGGTATCACGGAGCAACATGGAACCATCACTAAAGGCTTTTTATCAGAAAAGTCATAGACCTGAGCTTCACACTGCATATGCTTAACATGCTAACTCAAAACACAAGCAAATGAAGGAAGCAGGTACCAGAGCAGTATGTAATCTTGATATTGTCATTTTAAATGTTACTCTGCCGTTTTGTAACATGTTTTAATTTGTTTTAGTTGTAGTGATAAAACTGTTAAATACAAGTTTGTACCTGACTTTTCCTTTCATACATAATTATCATTAAAATAAGTATATTTAAGTCAACATTGCGGGTGTGAAACATTTTCTCTTTTAAAAGAAGTTTACACATCATTCAATTTAGAGGAACACTTCTAAATGCATGGTCACAAACTACATTGCTTTGGGAAGCACCGAATCAGTCAGCATTCTCCATAAGCTGCCACTGTGCTATCTGTACTCCTTATAGAACAAGCATGAGGCCAAGTGCCTTACCACAGGGCGCTCAAATTTTAGGTAGAGAGAAAAGGTCCCTTTGAGAAAAACAAACTAAGCCATCTTTTTTTTGGCCATGCTGCACAGCACGTGGGATCTTAGTTCCCCGACCAGGGATTGGACCTGTGCCCCCTGCAGTGGAAGCTTGGAGTCCTAACCACTGCATCACCAGGGAATTCCCAAAATAAGCCTTCTTAATGAGGCTTTTGAGAATCAGATGAAAGCTATCAGAACACACACACACACACACACACACACACACACACACGTTTACATATAACTCCAGGGAGTTCATAGATTCCAGAAAGCTGTTCACAGCTCCTAGGATGAGAACACCTAAATAATCAGAGTAAGAATAATTTACAAAAGGCAAATTATTCTATTTAATTAGTAAGTGGAAATGAGGTGATGACATGCAACCAGGAAAGAAATAAGTGGGGACCAAAAAAATTGAAAATAACTTGCTTGATCAGTGAAAGAATTAGGAACAACTATTATTAATAGATTTGGCTGGGGAAACTTTGCTCAAATACAAGTATATACAATTCCAGATCTCATGATCTCACCTTCAAGAAGTCAAAATACAAAAATCTCATCATCACTGAAATATTTTTATTCATCAGAAATTTAACTACATAAGAGGGGCATATAAGTACAATATAGGCATAAGGAGTTACCAGAAATATAAGCACTTGGTTTACTCCAACTAAAGAGATATAGACAGAATCTACAGATGGTTAAATGTAGTAATAAATGATAATAAACTTGAGATATGCAAAGGATTGGTCATATTAAGCTCTGAAAAGCCAAAGAAATCTCTGGCTTCCCGATGTATTTGATTCGTTTTTATATGAGAATTAAAGGATGAAACTACCAGATTCGAAATAATTATGAAGAGATATGTTTACTGGTTGCAAAAGAACCACTAAGTAATACTTTGAAAACCCCAACACAATGTTTTGTTGAAATTTATTTTAACCAAGTGCAGACTTTGAATAAATAAAAGGATTTAATTACTAAATTTCATGGTTTGTCATAGAGAAAATATCAAATTTCACTCTATCAAAGATTAACAGAAAAATCATAATAAAAACTGTGCAAATTACTTACATAGCTTAAGTAGATATCAAAGATTGCAGACATGCTCTGAGGAACAGAACTAATTGTCAACCCATGACCCGTGCATAGCTAATCATCAACCCCAAAACGGAGAAAAACCTTCATTGCCTATTCAGTTTGTACTGCAGCTTTCAGATCAAGGTTTCATCATTTCTGGTCATAAATAAGAACCAGCCATGCAGGGAATTTAATTCAAAGTGCAAGTGCAATCTCAACACAAGTTTATTTCATCTCTTTTTTTCTCCACATTTTCCTTTTTATTTTCATGAGAAAAACAAACTACATTATTTCTTGAAATGCACAACCTGCAGGGTGGCCTAGAGTTCTTGGTAACCTCCCGTTCTGAAATCACACTATCCAGCTACTAGAATAAAGTCTTCTATGGAAAATGCATCTTAAGAAATTACTATCTGAGTGAGCAAACTAGAGGTTAAAACAAGACATTCATTTCTAGGCTTGAACCCCTCTTTCCAGTCCCAAGAATTCCCAGAGAAAAAGCCAATCTCTTATAAAACTGGTGAGGTTTTGTCATCTTTCCCAGTAAATGTGACAGAGCTTTTCCTGGTGAAGACTTCTTACCTACTCACCTCCAGAAACCTCTCAGGTGACTGAAGAGTGACAAACAGACCCATCTATAAAAAGCCCTCATTGATTAAGACTTTATGTACAGCAATTCAGAAGGGATAGTTAATGGAAGGCAGTCAGTGTGTTCCATTTCTCACCAGCTAGGTTATTATTTGAAGATAGTCTCCATACCATCACCACCCCTGAAAAAACAAAAAAGAATGCTGGATACAAACCTCATTTTATAGTGTTTCCATAATTTTCTGAAGATAACATGGACTCAGGGCTCCTTCCAAGATGTCTTTTAAACACCTGTGATACCATCTAACAGGATCACCATGTGTCAGTATTCCCATACTGGCTGGAATTTCAGTGGGGAGTCACTAGAGTCCTGCATTTGAGAAACTGGATGCTGTCCCTTTTTTTTTACAGTATCTTAGTATACACATGCCTTCCTGGCAGCAACACTGCCTTCAACATAATCTGAATATTTTTGGTGATGGAGGCCAAGGAAAATATGGATAAATAAAATACAAATAACTTTCAAACTTTCCAGATTACTTCAGATTAACAGCTAGAAGTTAATAAATGAAATCCAGTGTAATGTCATGCCCAATCCTATTTTATCTACAAGTGACAACTATCATTTCATCAGGAATGTGGTAAGAAAACTGTTTGAATCAGAGTTAGCGGGGCTCCTTTCACGAACTTCACCATTCTCCCATCCTCGCTAGCTAGATAAAGAAATAATACTTAACCAAAAACAAGGCAGAAATTCCTCTCCCACCTCAAGAATCAGGATCCTGATAAACACCAAGAAAACTGATGAAATCAACACTTTGGGGGCAAAAATACAGTAATGGAACTGAGGATAGGAGTGAACCTTTAAAAGCCTTGGTAAATATTTGAAACCCCCTAAAAATAAAATAAGGAAAAGCATACTCCATGAGAAAATACATTTTATACACTTTTAAGTATAAATGGATGGCATTAATTGCCTTCTAAGTTCCTCAAGTAGTAGATACCTTTTAGGATCTCACACCATTGTGATGTTAAATGAGACACTTAGAAAATGACGTCCGCTTGTCATAGATAAAATAAATCCTAAGAAGCTTATTTCCCTTAAATCTGGACCTCCATGAAAATGTTTGTCTCTAGGGGCTAGCTGTGAATCTGGAAATGCAGAGAAACAAAAGTAGTTCAAGATGGATAAAGAAAGCTTTGGGACAACTTTTCTTTATCCTACACAGCTGTGTGGAGTGGGTCCCCAGCTCAACACCAAGTACATAATCTCAGTTCTGCCCCAGCAGTTTTATAAACCTTAGCTTCTCCTTCCTTCAGGTCCACAAGTGCAGTCCTACAGCAGCCTCACAAATCCTCCTTTCCTCCCAATTCCCTACATTACATCACAGAATCAGACACTAAACAGATAGTGAATCCCCATATAAAGGCACTTTTCTACTATCCTGCTTCACACACCCCTGAAAACATGTGAAAGAGTCAAATATATAATCAGGACTTTAAAAATCCAAATTTCCTAATTATTCTTCATTGCTATATGTCAAATCTATGTCAATCTGTGATACATTGCTATGTGTCAAGTCCACATCCTTTAATTCTGTCCTTTTCACTCACAGTCAAATACATACACCACTGGCCTAAGAACAATGAATGTCTGATTGAAGCTAAGTATTAGTCTTTTTTCGGAAAGACAAATAATTTCCCTCTGGTGTCAGCTGCATTAAGTTCATGAGTGCTACACATCTTATCACCGATATCAGCATGTTCCTTGCTCTGCTTTCTAGTCAACTTTCTGAAACAATGGTAAAAAGCAATGAAGTACTCAAAACAGTATTTTGCTACCAAGATGGTGTTGCTGCTGAAACTACATGTTAGCGGGCAGAAAATGGTAAAAAATAACACCACCTATGGTATCAGGAAAGAGAGTTGTGAATAAATAAGGGAGTAGTTAAAGGGGCATGGTTTCAGAGTCTTCAGCTCACATAAAAGATGCTTTGGGGGCTTCCCTGGTGGCGCAGTGGTTGAGAATCCGCCTGCCGATGCAGGAGACACGGGTTCGTGCCCTGGTCCGGGAAGATCCCACATGCCGCGGAGCAACTGAGCCCGTGAGCCATGGCCACTGGGCCTGTGCGTCCGGTGCCTGTGCTCTGCAACGGGAGAGGCCACAACAGTGAGAGGCGAGAGGCCCGCATACCGCAAAAAAAAAAAAAAAAAAAAAAAAAAAAAAAAAGATGCTTTGGGGAAAAGATGTCAGGGGCACAGCAGACGAGTTCTTCTTTAGGTCTTAGGAGGAAATTCTCTTTTCTTCATTATCCTTGGACCAACCTTTCTTTTCTGATACACTTTAAAGAGCAGTGATGGGGGGTTCCTGTGGAGAAGGTCTCTGCATCACTTAGGATACTGTGTAGCTACAGCTGCACCCAAATGTGCGGCTTGAGCAAAACAGTGTATTGCTTGCTCATGTAAAAAAAGGTTCAGAAGCAGGAAATCCACAGCTGATGTGATGACTACCAAATCATCAGATTAAACTACTTCTACCTTTCAGTTTCATCATCCTTAATAGGTAGTCTACCCTCACATGGAACTCTGACCAACACAAACCCATTCCACACAGAAAGAAGGAAGTAGAAGAGGATCCTCACCAGCCATCTATCTCCCAAGTAACGTCTGCTTAGATCTCATTGGCCAAAGCATAATAGCATATGAGGGAAGGTGTGAGGGAAGGTGGCTCATATGTATATTCTTTTAATTGAGCGTTTTATCACCCTGACAAAAATTACTTTTATCAGTAAAGCACAAGGGGGGTCAAGGATACTGGGGATACAACTGGATGTCTCTGCTGGTGCCCTAGCTGGTGTTAGTTCTGGGCATGAGCCCAGTTCCCAGGAGAACCCTTGAGGCACATGAAGGTCCACCCTTGTTTACCAAAGGGACACCACTGCCAAGTGGGGCGATAGCCTTCCAGCAGGGAAGAGCACCCTTGCTCACAGCACCCCCCTGCATCACCCCCCAAGCACCCTGACGTGGGAGGGAGAAAGCTGCCATTATCTCTAGTCATGGGCAGCTCGGTTTCCCCGGCTCATCTCAACAACACTCTAGGCTGTGCTCTGAAGGGGCATCTGTAAGGTCGAGACACCAGACCACATTCTCAAAGAAACAACGTTATAAACAGTGCGGGAGGTTTCCAGGCTTCACCACAAAGGCCTATTTCACAGGTAATGTAGTAGAAACAGTATTCATTGGCCATCAACCAAAGTGGAATTGATTGGATTTCAACAGATTAGTCTTTGCTCTAATGAGGTGTGCAGAAGAGCCTGAATAGAAGGAAAAAGAAAACAGTAGCAGGGAGCAACTCCTATTTCTTCCTGGCTTTGTTCTCTGGCAAATGCTCCTTTCAACTGCTCTCTCCCTCACAAGTAACTTGTCTTATCCCTGTGTTTTTCCGCAGTCCCTTCTCTCCAGCAGCAGGGCTATGGAGCCCATTCAGAGGAATTAGTGAGAAAACGAGGAGACATTGCACAGACCACAACAAGCTTAAGCTGACAGGTAGAATCTACCTTCCAGATGTGAGCAGTGAGGATGAGAATGGAGAAGCACTATGCATTAAACTGTGTCCCCCCAAAGATGCTGAAGTCTTAACCACCAGCCCCTCTGAATGTGACCTGATTTGGAAATAGAATCTTTGCCAACGATCAAGTTAAGATGAGGTCATTAGGGAGGGTTCTAATTCAATGTGACTGTGTCCTTATAGAATGGGGACACAGGAAGTCATGCGCACAGGGGGAAATGCCAATGTGAGGGTTCAGGCAGAGACGGGAACCATGCATGTACAAGCCAAAGAGCGCTAAAGCATCAGAAACCACTAGAAGCTAGGACAAAGGCCTGGGACGGATTCTCCCTCACAGCTCTCATGAGAAACCAACCCTGTCACCGCCTTGATCTGGGACTCCTAGCTTCTGCAACTGAAAGTTTCTGTTGTTTGAGCCACCCAGTTTGTGGCACTTTGTTAGGGAAGCCTTAGCAGACTCATCACGTGGCATGGCTGAAGCATCTTCACCCACCTTGCTGGCCCAGGTACAATGCTTCCTTTCTCTCAAGCATCCACCTCCTGTTTGGGCCTCAAGTGGTCTCTCAAGGCCCTTAGTTTTCAGCCACCATGATTTACATACTTGGGGCTCCAGCCCTGTGGGTCCCAGGAATACTCACTGACAGCTGGGGTAAGAGTGAGTATCCCCCCCCCCCAATAGGGCTTCCTCACTCCCAACAAGGATCATTCACCACTATGCAAGATAATGTGAAGTCAGGCGCTGCTAAACAGAGTACCTGTGTTTCAAAGTCTCTGCCCATGACAGAACTGCCTGGAGATGCAACTGCCTCTGGCTTAATGTAGAAACAACTGTCGGAGCCAAAGCAGAGTGAGGGTAAAAGATCAAGCAGCAAGAGGCATTGCAGTCACTCACTTCTGAGGATTAAACCATCTCAGCGTACTCTGCTTGTCAAGATCTCTCAAACACGTTTCTCTGCTTCCGTGACACCTGTCTTTTCTTTCCCTCTCCTGGCCTTTCACCACAGGATCTGTCCAGAAGACGCTGGGAATGGCAGGGGCTGAAAAAGCTGTGAAGAAAGCTAAATCTTTCAGTGATACAAGTGACCTGGGGGAAATCTCCCTTCTATGCATAGCCACTCTCTATCTTTTACTGTTTTTAATTAAAAAAATCTATGAATGGAATAACAGAATGAACATCTATATCACCTGAGTATCACCTAATCAACTTGATAAATCAAACACCATTGAAACCGCCAGCACCCCTTCCTGATCTCAGTTCCCCTCTCTCTTCCCAGAGGTAACCACCAACATGAATTTGGTGTTTCTTATTCTCATGCAAGCCTTTATACTTTTACTACAAAAACAACCCTCCTAAAATCAGAGTGCTCCTTGGTCACAGTCCCACTGGTTACTTTTTTTTTTTCTTTAACTCTGTCTCTTTCCTTTCTTTCCCTCATCTAGAAAAAGACTAATTATCAGATAAATGTACTCAAACCATGGGGATCACAACTGTCAACAGTTTAATCTGATTCCTGCCAACAAATATCTATTTTATTTACTGCATTACCTCCCCTCTCCCCTCAATAAAGCTGTGATGAAGGGAATTCAAGCCAGACCAAGAGGAAATACACTTTGAATAGTTATCTATTTCTGGCACTCCTCAATTCAAATTGGTAAATGGAAGCCTGTTTCACCTATGCTCAAAATTCTCTAACAAACCAAAACAAACAAATTAGAATTTAGGAGAAGAATAATTGCACTCCTTTATACAGAGAACTGGAAAAACATGAAAACATTTATCAGTAATGAATCCATCACTCTTACCTGTTTTCATAAAAGACAAACGCAAACAATAAGATAAAATTGCACTAGACTCAAATACATTAAGTGGAGGACCCAACATCTACCACCACATTTGGAGCATGGCATATTCTTATTGGAAGTTGGAACTACTTAATGTAGGAATACAATAATTGCTCAGTCAACTAACTAATGGGTTAGTCCATGAGAGTATTAAACAGTAAGGGAGGTACATGATTTTAAAACACACATAAAAATATTTATGAAACAACTGTTACATGCCAGGCGTGGTTCTAGGCATGGAGGATATAGCAGGGAACAAAACTCCCTGGCCCTACGGAACCTCCACCCCAGCAGGACAGCATGTGCAAAGTTACACTAATGACATATTCTGAGGAACTCTGGGAAACCCTCCCTGATCAATAAATCACTCTACAAATCACAACTTGGATAAGAATGGCCACAGTGCTGGTTTCTGAGGAAATCTTATAAAACCCCAAGTGTTAAAGCCAAGCAAAGAAAATCTGTTCTATTCCCTAAATGAATATAGCATCTCTTTGTTGACTAGTGGAACCTATGAAAATGTGTTGTTCAGAGTGACTTCCCACACATAAAAAGTAAGAACTTTTCTGAACCTAAACAAATATTGCCAACAGCTGTAGAAAAAACATTAATATTTGGAATTTTATAAAACAAATTACTGAAAGTAAGGAAGTGGGTCAGGAACCTAAACAATGATACATGACCATTAGAAACAGCCCAGCACTTAGTTCTCCTGGCTGTTTCTGTTGGGAGACACAGCAAATTTTGTGGGCAAGCAGGGCACTCAGCTCACATATGACTGGTCTACTCCAGAAAGTACTTCCTAGCTGGAAAGAAAATGGACCCCAAGAATCAATAAGCATCAAAGAATGAGGATTTAGAAGAAAGCCTAAAATACACTAAAATGCTGATGGCAACTCTCTCTACAAGGTGAGATTATGGATGAAAACTTTTCTTCTTCATACTTCTCTATTTTTCTACAATGGAAATAATCAGGAAAAATGATCAATGCTTTATGATCTAAAAATTCTCACAGTAAAATAAAATGCTACCCCATTTCTTAAATGCTACAAGACTACAACACTGAAAATACCCAAAGGATAAATTATTTAATGCATCAAAAGACACAAGTGAAAGCTAAATGCTCTGCTTTTTTAAAGTGTCTTTTCTTTGTTTGTTTGTTTGTTTTTGTGGTACGCGGGCCTCTCACTGTTGTGGCCTCTCCCGTTGCGGAGCACAGGCTCCGGACGCGCAGGCTCAGCGGCCATGGCTCACGGGCTTAGTTGCTCCGCGGCATGTGGGATCTTCCCGGACCGGGGCACGAACCCGTGTCCCCTGCATTGGCAGGCGGATTCTCAACCACTGCGCCACCAGGGAAGCCCTAAAGTGTCTTTTCTTTCAGTGATAAGATATAGGGAAATTTTGAATGCATTTTTTCCCGAGTTTACTAGTTCTTCCACAATGATTCCCTGTGTGGTTGATAGAAGTATTGCTTAAATTATTATTTTCTACAAAGGCCAATTAGCCCTAACTTAATAAGATACTATAAATCCTACATTATTACTAAAAAAATAGAACACAATAATAGACCACATATCAGTTCATTCTCCAACAACAAGTCTCGAAAATGCCTCCTAGACTGAATTATTTCCCTCTTTGAAAGGATCCATATAAGTTCAGAGAGGTCAGAATGTACAAACTCTTCTGAAATTAGCTATTTCAGCAGAACACAGGTCCCTGGTTCTCCACTGCTGTTACTCTGTGAGCAGATCAGCACCAAGTCTGATGAGTAAATGAAAGGACATGGTAACAGGTAGAAAACGGAGAGCTAGGTGGTTTGGTTTTTAAATCTCTTTCATATGACTTACACTGCAGGAGTAAAGTATTTCCTGATGATAGAAACACAGCTGAACTCGGGGCCAGCCACCTCTTTTACGACAGGTTTTCAAGGCTTATCTTAAGATGCGCTTTTCCTCCCTTCTGCTTTCCCATTTCCCAATAATCAAATGGTAGGTTATGAAGCCAGAGAACAATTTGTTACGTCTATGAATATCTCTGCCTGCAAGGCCAAGTTTCATCAGCACCCCCCTCCCCCTGCTGCAAGCAACTTGAAATATATGACTGTGTTCTTGGGTTAAGGTCAGTGCTCTGGGTTACAAACACCGGCAGAATGATTTCTATATGGGCAACAAAAAAAGCAAGAGCTTGGGCATCCTCAATTGAGTCATTTACACTCTACAGAGAAGACGGATGAGTGGGAGTCGCCCCCAGGTGTGAGGCAATGGAAGCTTTGGGGCTCTCAGGAGGATGCAGTTTTAGGACCACAACCAAAAGAAGCCGAGAATGAGACGATAACTTGAAATATGTGAGCCACAACCTTTGAAAGTACCTACAACCCTCAAGCACGTACTTCCCTCACTGGCCAGCTTCATTTCTTTTGGAGACCGTCCTCCCAGTGGCTGGCTAGAGAGATTTTTTTCAGCCTTCATTTTGAAGGCTTCTGCTGCCAACACCTGTCTCGATTGCCACTGGCTGACCCCTAAAGACGGAGAGTGCGATTCCCCAATATTAATGGACCCCAAGAGGACAATTCTTTCTGCCAGGCTCACAATGGGTAGGAAAGCCTTCAACTACCTGGCATTTCTTTTAATCAGTTATACTGCTTTGGGGCTCGTTTTACAAAGCCATCTGGCTTTGCAGACATCAATGCAAGGATTATGAAAAACCCTCACTTTTTACTGCGGCCCCAGAAAGGGGAGAAATCCACTTCAAAGTGTGTTAAGCTCCCAGGGTTCTGGTGTAGAAATTTCTTGCTCCGATTCTTCATTGTTCAGACATCCAAGGAGCCTAGCCATCTAGGACATAAAAGAATTCTTCTGAAAGCACCATGTAAAATAAAGTGTTTGTTCAGTCACAGTGTCCCTACAAATGTGATCTCATGCTCCATGGCGGGGTGTCCAAGAAGATGAAAATGAAGGGGTCTCAAGAGAGCTAGTGGAAACCTGGTCAGATAAATGGGAGGTTGGGAGACATGAGCCGTCCTAAATTGGAGAACGCTGAGGTGCCCTCCTTCCTATGAATATTCTACTCATTCTCACAAAATGTTCCACACCTCAGATGGGCATTAAGGAGAAATGCTTTGACTTTTTTTCTCACTACTGAATACAACTGCAATTGTACTTAAAATATCTTTACTTTCTATTGCTTTGACAGGTTCACTTTTGAAGTTTTCTATCATACATTTCAATAGTCCTATCCCTTTTTAAGAGACAGTGAGCTGGCTTTTAACAAATCCAATACTAGGAGAAGGGACCAATGGTATTTTTTTCTTTCTTTTTTTTTTTTTTTTTTTTTTTTTACAAAGAGTTATTTCATTCATCAGAATTTAAATGCTAGCAGAAACTACAAAACTCTAGGAGACTGACACATCAACATTTAGATGTAGAAAAATACTATGGGGATTAAAAACTAACACCCACATTTAATGTACCATTTTAAAAAGTTATCCTCTGACATAACTAACCTGGAAGTTAAATGCAGCTGCAGCTGCATGTCACCAGCTCACAATAGGTTTCTCAAAAGAGGCAGTTATTTCTCTTTTGAGGAATGAAGGTCATTGACTACTGACCCAGTGGCTTCATGCAAATAAATGGAGCAGTCTCAACACATTTCTTAATGGCCAGAAGACCTGACAGCAGAAAGGACAAGTGCTTAGGTCACAATTACAGTTGATTATAATTTCTGCAATGAGCCCAGGGACAGGGTGGGTCTTCATTGCAAAGGAACCTTATCTTCTCTGGTGATAATACACCTGACTTCCAACAGACCTGTCCAAGGCGAAGCAATATGGAAGAAGTCTCATCCTTGCATTTGATCTGCTGCAGCAATATTTTGTTCTACCTCTTACATGTCGGAGGCTTAACATATTCTAACAGTGAATTAAGGCAAAATAAAGATAGGAAACTGGTGATACTGTATTTTGAGACAATTTAAGATAGTATCAATCATACGAAGGTAGTATTTAACAAGGGTAACATTTTAACAAGAACAAGAGAATCCTATTAAATTAGAACAGTATTAAGTGAAGTTACATTTTACTGTGGCCATTTGTAACATTTACAAATCTTAAATTGATAAATAATGTGTGCAAAATATTTCCCTTGATTCAGTTTTAATTTTTAGTTGTAAGACTTTTTTCATCTTTTAAAAGTACAATGTCGGGGCTTCCCTGGTGGCGCAGTGTTGAGAGTCCGCCTGCCGATGCAGGAGACACGGGTTCGTGCCCCGGTCCGGGAGGATCCCACATGCCGTGGAGCGGCTGGGCCCGTGAGCCATGGCCGCTGAGCCTGTGCGTCCGGAGCCTGTGCTCCGCAACGGGAGAGGCCACAACAGTGAGAGGCCCGTGTACCACAAAACAAACAAACAAACAAACAAAAAGTACAATGTCACATTAGGTTATTTTACTCCAGTTTGATCTAGATTAAGAACACCTATGGATTAAGGTGGGTTCTGGCTCTAAGGAATATTGCTTTGAACATAATACCTGAAATATTTTTGGAGGTACATCATTGTTCTTTGGCCAACACAGTAATACCATCACTTGCTTAGTATCTTCACGTAAGGTGGAGAGGCTGAACATAACTTTAGTTGATTCACTTAAATCCACACGATTATTTTTACCCAATGCTTCAGTTGTGGGGCATTTCCTTCCTCATTCCTTAAGTCCCGTGAACACTATTTTAATTATTCTAGCGCTTATATCTTCCCAGTTTATCACTTCAAGTCCTTGAAATCACAGTGACTTTTTGGCTACGATGGCACACTTGCGGAAACTAGAGTTCTTCTAGCTGCAAAAGCAAAAACCTCTGTTTATTGCCTGTGGACTCTACTACAGCCACTCCAACCCCTGGTCACAAATGGTTATGTTTGTTTTACGAAAAAGGAGAAGTTCTCCATTCTAATTGAAACAATTCTATCTTCCAGAGTCTAAGCTTGGGCAGCCCTGGAGCAAATTAAAGGCTTAAATGTTTGGCATATTATAAAAGAAACATTCCTTTATTATTAATCTTATGACATCCTTATTCGTTGTTTACTTACTGTGATTTTAAATTCCTGTGATAGCCTACATATACTTAAAAACAACTTTATAATTAACGATACAGAATTTACACACATGCAGAATTATATTTAAAATATACTCTATATCTTTTTAAAAATTAAAGTATAGTTGATTTACAATATTGTGTTAGTTTCAGGTGTACAGCAAAGTGATTCAGTTTATATATATATATATGTAAACATATACATAAATTCTTTTTCAGATTCTTTTCCATTATAGGTTATTACAAGATATATTCAATAAGCTTAATGGTAATTATAAGCTTGCTCAAAGGCTCATAATTAGCATTTCCTCTGTCACTTAACTTTCCACTCTTGGCCAGCAGAAGTTCCTTCAGTTCTGTTCATCTCTTTATAGCTCCACACACTATTGAAAGCATCCCTTCTCTTTAGTAAAAACAAAACAAAACCAACCAAAAACTGTTTTGGAACCAACAAAATGTTCCCTTACCCAACTGTGGCAGCCAGTTATGTTCCCTGTGCTATACAGTAAATCTTTGTTAAATTTTTTTTTTTTTGCAGTACATGGGCCTCTCACTGCTGTGGCCTCTCCCGTTGCGGAGCACAGGCTCCGGACACGCAGGCTCAGTGGCCATGGCTCACGGGCCTCGCCGCTCTGCGGCACGTGGGATCTTCCCGGACCGGGGCACGAACCTGTGTCCCCTGCATCGGCAGGCGGACTCTCAACCACTGCGTCACCAGGGAAGCCCAAATCTTTGTTACTTTATATATTGTAGTGTATATCTGTTAATCCCACACTCCTACTTTATCCCTCCCCCCTTTCCCCTTTGGTAACCATAATTTTATTTTCTATGTCTGTGAGTCTATTTCTGTTTTGTAAGTAAGTTCATTTGTGTTATTGTTTACATTCCACATGTAAGTGATATCATATAATATTTGATAAACATAAAAAGATACTTATGTTACCATCTTTGTCTATTTTGATGATGATTAAAACTTAAGTGCAGGAAACACAATTTGAGTTGGTCAAAATACAGCTTATTAGGAAACATGAGAAATGTGATATGCCTTTTATGTAGTACAGTTTATATCATGTATCAGCCTTTGATAAAACATGATTGACTCATTTTTAAAAACGTAATTATATTTTTCAAGTATATCACTCAATAATAATCACAATATATTATTTCACCATTTCCTTTTTGGCTATAGAACAAATTAATGGCTTTTTTTCTAATTAACCAAGTAAACATGGGTAGAACCTACATGGGGATGTCCCTTTACTTTCATAAGCAAAATACAGACCTCATGTGTAAATGCATATGTGTTCATTTGTGAGACAATATTACCATTATTTTTAATCACAAACAGTTTTAGAGTTTAGCTCCAATATTGCAAATGCCTTTAGAGAAATGTAAAGGTATTTATTACCTTAATACTATAACTAAAATTTCCAAAAAAGCTATTAAGAATGTCAGGGAAAACAATTAAGTTAATATCACATTAACATAAACTTAATGTTAAGAATTGTCAAAAACATAAAGTATTAGACAACTTTACCCCAAATTCCAAATGTGACAATTTCTTAAGTCAACATTTAAATTTTAGAAAAACCAAATCATAAAAGATTGCAAAACACACAGTTTATTATGCACTTCAGTTATAGTTCTTTGTTCACATTATCATATTTACACACCCCTCAACCAATCCAGGTGTGGGTATACTTTATAGTTTGTTACATAAGCAGAAATACAAATTATTTATAAGCTCATTTTAGCTTTATTACAATCTAATTTTTAGACAGATTAAAATATGTCATGACTGCATCCCCATTTTCACATCTTAGGGTAATTGTACAATTATCACAAAGTAAAGTCACATTTAAAGAATTAAAAATGCACAGAAAAACCTTTAGGTAATCAATAAATATTTTCCAATTAGTAACATCAAGTAAAGAGATCCCCAAGCTGAGAAATAATTTTTGGCTTTATTTACATGTATTATTATATATTATCTTCAACACATTTAAGATAAAACTCCGCATCTTTAACTTTTAAAATTTAACTTAACCAGATCATATGAAACAAAAAATAAATGGCTAAAAACACCTATGAAAAGTGTGAAAAGCAGATTAGTGAGGGAGAACTTACCAGACATTACAACTCACTAGAAAGCCACTGCATTCAAAACAAAATGGTATTGGCACAGAAATAGACAGAGATCAGAACAGAGAGGCCAGAAATAGATACAAATGTATATGGCATCTTTATATGTGACAAGGGTAACATTTCAATCCCATGAAAAATAAAGTTTCTCATAGTAACTAGGACTTAAGTAACTGGTTATCTAGGGGGAGAAAAAAGAAAGAAAGATAGAACCCTACCTCGTATCATGTACAAAACTTAAAACTGGAGTAAGATTTCAATGCTTTTAAAAATGGGGAAGAATATTTACAAGAATACTTGTATGACCACAGGATGGACAATACCGTCCTAAGCAAAACAGATAATAGAAGCAATAAAGAAAAAGACAGACATAAATAATAACAAAACATAATAACTAAGGATTTTCTTTTGGTAAAAGACATCATACACAGAGACAAGAACTATAAAGCTACATTTGCACATATGTAACGATAAAACACGATAAATACCTCCCAGAAATTGTGACGGGCAAACACCAAGTAGAAAAGTGGGCAGTGAAAATAAATAGGAAATGGAAAAAAGGGAAATTCAGATGAACAATAAACATATGAAAATATATTTAACATCAGAGGCAGTCAGTGAAGAAAATGTAAATTAATGATCAGAGATAATAAGATTGGCAAGAATTAAAAGGAACAGCGGCATCCAACGCTGGTGAGAATGCAGGAAATGGGCATTCTTATGTGCAAACGTGATTTGCTGTTCCTTTGGGGAAAAGAATCTAGAAATATATATTAAAATTAAAAAGACACATACCGTTTGACCAAGCAATTCCACTTCTGGGAATCTATCCTATAGGGAAAAAAAAAGGACCAGTATGTAAGGACATAGGTACAAAGATGTTTACTGCAGCATTGTTTGTTGTGGGGCAGAGGAAGAGGGGGGACTGGGAATAACATGACTGCCCATTAATGAGGAAATGGTTAGATGAAATGTGGAATATCGATAATATAGAATATTATGTATTATTAAAAAGAATGAGATAAATCTGTACGTAGTGGCTTGGAAGGCTGATAAGGTGAGAAAAGCAAATTGAAGAGCTACAGTTCCATTATGAGAAGGGCAACAACCACCAGAAAACAATGGACGTGCAGACACTCACATGTACATGGAGTAAGGAATGGAAGAACACAGACCAGGCTAACAATGCCCACCCAGGATCGGGAGTGGGGACAGGGAATGAAAGGGATAGAGGGATTATTTACTTCCTCCTAGTGTCTCTCTGTGCTGTTTCACTAGTGACTATGAACCCTATATTAATTTTACAACTTTCAGAATACATTTAAGAAAAAAATATTAGCTTTTATTAGCGGTAGTAGAGCAGAAGTACTTCCAGACATTCATCTGTAGTAAAATAGTAGCCATTAAATAAATATGCCCTTCTTTGCTTATGCAGTCACTGCAGTGTTCATTTTTGATGGCTTGCCCAATATCCATTCCGTCTCTCTCCCATATGTGTATCAGCCATGTGGTTTGGGTGGGGTTGACTCCATCCCATTCCCAGAAATTCCTGAATGGTCTAAGCCAGTTCTGTCCACCAGAAATACAATTTAGAGTCACACAATTTTTAATTTTCTAGTAGTCATAGATAGTAACCATGAAAACTGCTGGCAGCCATCTATGAGCTAGGAAGGAAGCCTGCCCTGGGATGAGGGAGAGACTGGGTCCTTGTGTCAACACTGAACCTCTGGATCAACCCTTGCAAGAAGCCTGGACTTTTTAGTTACATTAGCTGGTAAATTTCCTTTATCTTTTTCAGCCACTTTGAGTTAGGTTTTCTATTACTTGCAATCGAATGTATTCCAGTTGATAAACTCATCTATGGACTAAACAAATACTTCCTTCTTAAGCGAAATAACTCAAATGTTCAACATTTCTTCATTTGCAGTCAAGGCATGCTTTTGTCAAACTAGCCTTACTTGATAACACCTTTAGGCAGCTTCTGAAAACATGCCCAGAGAAGATTTCCAAAGACGAATTCCTGATCATGCAGGGTAACTTTGCATGGTTACAACTCAGAGTATTTCTCCTTAAGACAATACAGACATGAGGCGTCAGAGCAATCAATTAGCTCCACTCTCATTCCACACTCTTTGCCGACCCTCCCTTTCTAGACCAGTGTGTCCCACCTTTGGCACTATTAACATATTGGGTAGATAAGCCTTTGTTAGGGGGTGTGGTGTGTGGTTTCCTGTACACTGTAGGATGGCTAGCAGCATCCCTGGCCTCTCTCTACCCACAAAATGATAGGGAAATCCCACCCCCCCAAGTAGTTGTGACAATCAAAAATGTCTCTAGACACTGTCAAATGTCTCCTTAGGGGACAAAATCACCTCTGGTTGAGAACCACTGTTCTAGACCAATAATTAGTTCTAATGTAGAACTGACCTTCATTGTTTTACCACATGATGGTTTCCCCCAGCCCCACCCCCTGCCACAAGTGTCCCCTGCATCACAATCTTTCAAGGCATTATGGCCTTCTCCTCGACTAAACATGAATATGTGAACCTTGTCTGGCCATGCTCTTCCTCCTCTAATCCCCACTTATGCTGAGCCTGAGCTCTCCACTGCAGGTCTTCTTTCTGGAAGAAATGTAGCTAGTCCCCTCTGACTTCAGCTTGACATCATTACCTGACCTGCTCCCTGAATCACCCACCCAACCATTTCTTTGAGCTTCTCTGAGGGGATATTTGCTCATTTGTGGTCACTCATTCCTCAATTCAGCCTTCCCCGGCTGGTCAGCCACCTCCTCCATCAGTATATCGTGGGGGACAATTCCATACCAGTCTCTCCACATTGTATCAATTCACACATTATTCTCCCTAATTCATCCCTAAGACTAAAGATAGGTTATAACCACTGGAAAATTCTTCATAGTTTCTCAAATTGATTGACAGATTTAATGCAATTCCAATAAAAATCTCAACAGGCTTTTTTGGATGGAAATTGGCAAACTGATTCCAAAATTAAAGAACCTAGAATAGTCCAAACAATTTTGAAAAAAAAAAGAACAAAGTTGGAAGATTAACACTATCTGATATCAGAACTTATTATAAAGCTATAATAACCAAATCAGTGGGGTACTGATATAAGACAAACAGGCCATGAACCAGAATAGAAAGTCTGTAGATAGACACCCATATATGGACAACCAATTTTCAACAAAACTACAAAGAAATTCAGCAGAGAAAGAACAGTCTGTTCAACAAACGGTGATGGAACAATTAGATACCTGTATGCAAGAACATAAACTTCGATCCATATTTTACCCATATACAAAATTAACTCAAAATAGATCATAGATGTAAAAATCTAAAATTTTAAATCTAAAATTATAAATCTTATGGAAATAAAAAGGAGAAAACTTTTGTGACCCTGAGTCAGGCAAAGATGGCTTCGATGCAACACCAAAACCATGAGCACTTACAGAACAAATTGATTATTTATACTTCATCAAAACTAAAAACTTTTGCTCTTTAATAGATGCTGTGAAGAGATTGAAAACACAAGCCACAAGCTGGGAGAAAACTTACCAGTCATGTATATAAAAGCTTTATTTATAATGGCCCCAAGCTATAAGCAACCAAAATGTTCATCACTAAAGTGGATGGATAATCAAACTATGGTGTATCCATCAATAGCATATTACTTAGAAATAAAAGTAAGGAACTATTAACGTATGCTACAATAGAGCTGAATCTCAAAATAATTATGCCAAGTGAAATAAACCAGACAAAAAAGGGTACGAACGGTATCATTCCATTTATTTAAAATTTTAGGAAATGCAAACTAATCTTTAGGGTTGGAAAATGCTAGTAACTGTCTGATTGGGCATGTGAGGGCTGGGAGGAGGTAGCAATTACAAATCGGTAAGAGGAAACTTCTGGAGGAGATGGATATTTCAATACCTTCACTATGGAGTCTGTTTCACAGGTGTGAATATATATATATATATGTCAATTTATGAAATTGTGTATTTTAAGTGCAATTTATGGTATGCCAATTATAGGTCAATCAAGTTTTTTTGTGTTTTTTTTTTTTAAAGGGGAGAGGGGAGCACTGTTAGCTCTTGGGGAAAACATTAACTGTTAGCCCATGTAGGGTTATGCTGCTGTTGGGACACCCTAAATTGGTTCATGCTACAAGGGATTTCATGAGAGGAAGTGGTTTTGTTGTTTTAATTTCTTTTGTGGTTTAATACAAATAGAATTCACAATTCCTGGGTACTTAACATAATACAGCCTAGGTGATGTTAAAAAGTAGATAAAAGGTCCATGGGTGGGAAGAGACTACACAGAGCCTTGAGAAATACCAATCTGAACTATGTTTGCTTTAATTCTCCTTTTAAGTATCTCCCCATATAACCACCACCATCACCACCCCCTGCTGTGGTCGTAAGGATGTGTCCAACCAACATCTTCCAGCAAAAAAAAAAATTAGAATAGTGCCAAGTGGCCTGAATTCTCAAAGATAATAATTAAGTAACATGCTTTTTAACAGATGTTTGATGACACTATTTTTCCCCATGATTCTACCAGAATCAACTGCATTTACATACAAATTGGTAATACCTTAGAATCCCAGCTAAAAAAAGCCACCGTTGTTCCCCTAAGACATGAAGCCATGTACTGATCTATTAATTTCATTTCAGTGTATTAGGTCAAGTGCATTTAAAAAATATACTCCACGGCTTCCAAGGGCTTCCTTAATCCACAAGGACTGGTTTTAGAGTTTAAACTAATTTATCATAGACATTAAAAAACCTTCTGCTTATTCTCCCCGGTAATTGATTCTTGATTTGTTAAGATACTAAACACTATACTTTACACCCTAAAATACCAAACCCATGGTGAACTCACTCATACGCCCCATGCAGAGCAAATGGCCAAGGGAAGCCCGGGAAAGCAGACCACTCCCTCCCTTGGACCCACTGCCAGGCCAGGGGGACGTCCCCCGCTGCCCCTGCATTAAACATCATTTGTTCCACAGCAGTGACACAGGGATGTCAGAGGGTGCCAACTTCTCCAAGAAAATGCCCTCCTCGGTTTTTGAAAAATCCAAATAAATCCAAAAGACAACCTCTGCCTTAAAGCTGACCTTCCTAAGTAAAAGCACACACCTCCACCACCAATAACAGTAGAATCAGCATTGGAAAACCGGGGTTTAGTAAGAGCTCAGCAACCAGGGCTAATGTCACCACGAGGTTAATCTCACTGATCTCTAGGACATGACAAAAGTTAGAAATCATTTTTCCTGCACACAAAAAAAGCACAACGCCTAGGCCAAATTAATATTTTCTAATAGGGAAGAACAATTTCACCTAAGCATCTACAAAATAGGCAAATATTTCTTGAAAGATTACTTTATAGTTCTAGAAAAGAGGTATTTAAAAATCCTTTCCCTCGATATATTATGCCTATTTAAATTTATTATCATTAGAATTTTCATTCTTTAAAAAAAAAAATTTACCCTTCCATGCTAGGCACCCATTTTCACAAGCAGATAAAATTCATAGAATATACTTAATAAAACTTTTTCCTCTCATGCAATTGTATTTACGGAACTATCTGCATACAATTTCCTTATGCTATGAGTCAAAAAATACCTGGGTGATGTCTGAGGTGAAGCAGAGTCCAGAAGGCCACTGGGAAGACAGGTGTATGGGCACTGGCATGTTCTACGGGCACGTCTTATGTTCCAACACAGAAGCATGGAAAAGACCTAATCCTCAGCCTCATCCCGGAAGAGGTGACTTTATATAACAACATGTTCAAAGACAAGGCATGTGTATTCAGATGAAAGAAATGACCTGCCAGAATTCTTAGAAGTTGAGGTCTCTATTGCAGAAAAACAAAGAAGGAAACCCTAGGATATTTTTCCCCCAGTCACTTACGTTTGATAGTCAGCTGCCACAAAGGGTCAAAGAGCAGGGATTCTAATACTCAGGAGGCAGAATGGCAGAGGAAAAAGTAGAGATTCTAAGGAGGAACACCAAGACATAAGCAAAATCTTCTAGCTACCACCCACCTCTCGACGGTTCCCCTCAGAGAGCCCGACTTACTATACAACGGGGTCAGGAGAACAATACAGAATTCAGCTGCCCTGCTCACATGTCTCACTGGACGATGGACACATTTGGGGACTGCCAGTTACCACAGTGGGACTGCCATACCCACCAGTGCAGCCATCACTAGTCTCATTGCTGGTCTGAGTAAACTCAGTATCCTGGTAGTGCTGGTATGTGACAAGGTTTTCCCTCTGGTTGCAGTTTTAAGTGTAAACTCTTATTATTTTAAAATTTTATTTATTTTTATTTATTTATTTGGGCTGTGTTGGGTCTTCGTTTCTGTGCGTGGGCTTTCTCTAGTTGCGGTGAGCGGGGGCCACTCTTCATCACAGTGCGCGGGCCTCTCACTGTCGCGACCTCTCTTGTTGCGGAGCACAGGCTCCGGACGTGCAGGCTCAGTAGTTGTGGCTCATGGGCCTAGTTGCTCCGCAGCATATTGGATCTTCCCGGACCAGGGCTCGAACCCGTGTCCCCTGCATTGGCAGGCGGATTCTCAACCACTGCGCCACCAGGGAAGCCCTTAAGTGTAAACTCTTAAGAAGAGTTTGAGGCCATGCTTTCCAAAATGTTCAAAGAAACCATGACGAGCAGGGTGAAGTCAAGTGTACTCTGTGAGGTCTACCCTTTACATGACCCATACTGTGGATGTCGATGCTGTAATTCATATTTCTATAGAACAAAACGCTACCATACCCTTGCTCATTATCTTTTTCTAACTCAAATGTATTGCCCTGAAGAAGGAAAGTTTGCTTTCCAGTCACTGGTGGGTGGGACCCCTAAATTGTGGCCACAGTTCACTGTGAAGAAACAGTCTGAGCACAAGCAAATCTCAAGTCCTCTGAGTTGTTGGTTCTTCACTTACCAAACAAAGGTATTTAAAATTGCTTTTCTGTTAAGGTTTCTTCCAGCTCTGAAATCCCATGATTAAACTTTTCTAAGTGGACATCTATTATATCCCACTTCATTTTCCTCAATACCTGTCTGTCTCAAAACACAGGAGTTTCGAAACACACAGTTTCGAAAAGCAACCTATATACTATGCTGAGAAGGATGGGCAGGTTTCTAGTGATGGATTATTCTAGAAGAGGGGCCACTGAGCACAGGGCGTTCCCTCTCAGCTTCATGATACAGAACATGTGTGGGGTCTGTCTCCCTCACACACCTAGAAACCTCCTGATACCAGTGTTGACTGTGGAGGGACACAGGAAAGAGCTACCCAAGGATACAGGGTCAGCTGCCCTATGTAACACCTCTCCCCTGATGGAAGGGCTGGTAAACAAAGTGGTCCCCCCGCCCCAGAAAATGCTACTCAAATAATCTGGCTTTAAGGGAACTTCCTCAGCCTACTGGCAGTCTTTTGCCTAACACTACCGGACAAAAATAAGTTGGAGGGGGGCCTTAATTCCCATTGTGTTTTATTTAATAAAACACTTACATAGAGCTTACTGCATGACAGGCACAGTTATTAACATTTTACAGGTATTAACTAATTTAATCCTCAAAACATTCCAGGATAGAATAGCATACATACTTTTATGGATGAGGAAACAAAGACACATAGAGGTTAAGTAACCTTTTGAAGGTCACAGGCTGGTTAAACAGCAGAGGTAGCATTGGACCCAGGCAGTGTGGCTCTGAAATGCCTACTGAATAACAGACCTGAGACGGTGGCTTTTGGTGAGAAAGTGCAGGCATCCACCTGCTGCAGCGGGCCACCCTCCACAAGGCTTGCTGAAAAGATGCTCACTGAAAAAGCTCCAAATTCCTGTCTGACTCAAGCTTGCTAAAAAGTCATTCTAAGAAATATGAAATCAAGATTTACCCTCATGCTTTTGGACATCCAGAAGCCCACTTTGCCATTACACGCACCCTGAAGCTCTCCTAAGAACAGCAGTTCTCATCTAGGGGTGGCATTTTAGATTCACCCTGAGAATGGGCTGGAAGTCCACCAGCCTCCGTGCTCCCCGCCTTTGCCCTCAACGCACATACGCGCAGATTCTGATTTGTACTCCCCAGGTGACCCAACTCTCCCTCCCATGGAGCAAAACTAAGGTCTTCTTAATAATTTTCAAAGGTGAGAAGATCAATCCTATATTGCTTCTATCTCCCAGGTCTCCTCCCCCAGCCCCCTCACAGAAGATGAATGCAGGCGTGATACAGGATGCTGCAAATACATACCAAATACCAAACTGGCTATTCGATGAATATATAAATGCAATTGACATTCTTTCACAGTCTGAAATCCTCTCTTTACTCTCAGGATATATTACACCATTCTGTTTTTATATAAACATGCCACTTTAAATGCTAATTCAGATGCAACACTCAATTTTTTCTTCATTTTGTTTCTGGGTTTCTAACATTCAAAATGACACTGGACTTCCATTTGGCTTCCACGATAGGCATTTTGAATTCTTGTTGTTTCAATATTTGTAGGGGTAGGAGGGAAGAGAGTACTAAGAAGAAAACTAAATTTATTTTAAAACTTATCCAAATACAGTTTATATGCCCTTTATTTTGCGTGAATTAAGCCCTTTCCCTCTTTCAGAAAATGTTACCTTCACCTTACTGAAAATCTCGTAAATCTAATTTGACTCCACTGTAAAACCAAGGTGATTCCCTCTCCCTGCATTCTAGAAATAACCTCATTTTACTCAAACTGCTTTTCTAAACAGCCCATCAAGGCAGCATGTTCTGGCTGAAATACAACTGGCCTGAATATACGTCTTCTTTTTGAAAAATACACACACCTACAGATGCCCAGGACATCCACCTGAGCCTCTCCAATTACACAGAAGGTCACTTCCTATCTTGTCTCAAAATGAGGAATGTCAACCTAAGAAATATCCTAATCCAGTGCACCCAGTTCAATCTAATTACAGTGAGACAAACTGTCTTCTGAGTCCAGCAGGCCCCGCTCCACCCAGAAGCTTCCAGTAACCCTCAGGGTCCTCTGCCTCTGTCATCCTAAGCACTGTGACAACACTCTCTCCCTCTGAGGCTCACTCCAGGCTTCCATCCCACCCAAACACCCTTTCCTGCTCCTGCCCGAGAGAGACAGTATGGGAAAGACATGAGACAAGTTTACCACCTTTTTCATATACTTGTTAACTTATCCATGTGGCAAAATGGTTCCTGACAGCAGCTCTCCTTGTCTGTCGCCAGACCACCAGAAGCATCCCATTAATGACTCGTGTTCTGCTGTGCTAAATGCAGCTCAGGGACACCGTGCTCAAAAGGTATGTACATTTCCATGAGACCCGGAGGAGAAAATACCTTTAAGATCCAACTGAATAAATTTCAGTTCTTTCAGATCCAACTGAATGGATGTCTGGCACTGTGGTGATTGTGTTTTAAGATGCCTGTTTTCTTTGTGGAGAGGAAGATGGACCTCCTAGCAGACCTGAAACCAATGTATGCCTGCAGCACCTCACCCTACTTAGTCCGTGGCCAGCCCTACTAGACCCCAACCGTTTCAGAATAATGATAAAAGGAAAAGGGGAATGGAGAAGGGACAAAACTCTATGCAGAGAAATAGTTGCTAAACACTAGTATTGTTGCTAGGTTGAGAAACTGAAATTAAGCCGAGAAGACTCCTAAATTACTTTTAATACTTTCAGTACTCCAGAAATTCCTCAGCATGCAGAAGCATACTTCTCCAGGCCTTCTGTGCACAGGAGGAGCTGCTTTCTGCTTTGGGTTTCTGCTGCTAGATGTGTGTGGCCAAACAACATAAAGCCAAGAAACTAACTGACCAAGTGTCAGTCACTGTTCTACTAAAATAAAGTGATAACTGCAGATAGTCCTACGGATCCCTGAACTACAGGGCTCCATGAAACAATGCACTCATGCTCGCAATTAAAAGACATAGAAGAAAGGCTATTTTAATTTTGGGTAGCAAGGAGAATTTGCTTGCTAAGAAGAGACAGTGCAGTTTCTTTCTCTGTGCGGGGTGGGGGTGGGGGTGGGGGGGAGCTTAGGGGGTTCTTAAAGATCATTAAAAATCAACATTGGAGGAGACAAGGGAGCTGGCCCCAGCCAATTTCCTGCCCCTCTCTCCAGGGAATTCGAGAAGAAAAGAAGCTCCCTCTGTACTAGAGAGCTGTTTATTTGAGCAATTAACAAAACATGAGCGGGTCCTTTAAAGTTAAAGGGTACCTTGGTTTTGCTTGAACCATCCATTAGCTCACAGCTGGGGCTTTTACCCTTTTTCCACTTTTCCTATCTGAAAACAAACACCACCCAGAGAGCTTTGCCACTTAGAAATGTCATTTTAGGACCCAAGTTCAAAAGACTAGTTAAGGGACCCACAACACTAGGAAGTTTTTAATAAATATGGACAGCTTAGATTCGCTGTTAGTAGAAATTTTACAACATAAATATTGTCCTGTATCTGGAATTTGCTTTTAGCTTTTGCTCAGCATTGTTTGTTTTTTCTAATTATACTTGTTGATGCATCTCTCCTTTAGCTCAATCATCCTACCCGCCGTACAGTATTTCATTGTATGACTATATTATGATTTAGTCAAAGGATATACAGATTTTGGCAGGTAGCTGAGAGGAAAGGGAGCAGAGAGTATGGCAACTTTTGTTCCAAGATAAAGACAAGAACATGCTAGAAGAATCTGGGAAAATGGCTACTCTTTGTAAGGAGAAGACAGCTAGCTAAAATCCACCCATACAGGGAGCTAGAGTAGAAATGAGATGGGACCTTGAAGTTGGTAAAGGGCTGGAAGAGCCTCTGGAAAACTGATCGGGGGTCACTTGGGTTTTTAGTAACATCAGGTCTAGAAAGAAGTTCCCTTGACCTCTCCTGTCTGCTGACCTTTGCACCATCAAAAAAAGAAAAGTCACATCACTGTCTTCACAACCTTTTAAAACACATGTGAAACACAGACTTCAAGTTAGTCCTTGAGAAAATGATCGTAAATTACAAATTAGTGGGGATCTGGATTACTTTTTTTCTAGAAAGAATATAGGTTGCTTTTTTATCCTTTTCAATTAGTAATAAAAAGAAAAGCCTATTTTCTGTGTTCTTTTATTTGTAAAAGCTTTAACTTTTATATAATATATACATGCTTTATGTAACACATATGTTTTTATCACGATTCCAGACATTGTCTATAAGCTTTCTTAAAATTTTTTATAGACAATACTAAATTTTTTTTAAACTCTGATAAATCTATGTGTCTGAATGATGAAAGTGTAGTTTAAAAATATTATCCTTCAAGGCATACACATTAAAAGTGGCAGATATAACAAAATCTGGTGCCTTCTTCCAAGAGCACAGCTTTTCTGAAGGCACCTCCCCCCCCACACACAAGTTCAATTGCATTGCCGGGTACCACAGACAATGAGGAAAACATGACATCGCACAGTTGCTTGCTGTTGACATGAAAAGACAACTCAACAGAAGAGCAGGATCAAATCCTCATTCTGTCTGGGAGAAGGTTATAAAAGACTTGAAAGCATTTATGCAGTAAATAAACAGAGGAAGTGTTAACAGGTTTAATGATCGGGTACCATGATGCGGGCTAGCACCCATACCTAATAAAAACACACGTGTGCTCTTCTTCATTAGATTTGTATTAAAATCACTTGAGCATTTATCGTATAAGTATTTTCTTTTTCCCAAAGTCATAAAAGAACCTTGCATGAGGAGAGTAATGACTGGCGTCCTGTGTGGTGGTCACTGAAAACTCAGAGTGGCATTACACCCCAGAACATCTATGTCATAAGTCATTAATTCTTTTGGGAATACTTGTATTTAATAGAAAATTTAGAAGTAGCATGTTTATTTCTTGTTTGCTTTACTTGCAATTATTAATTTTTCCAAAATTCACTTAAAAAGGTAGATTTATGTTGACATATATATATATGATTTTTATTCCCATCATCTGATTGATAGAGCAACTGATTTTTATTAGGGGGGGATTTTAATTGGCTTAAATGTAATTCTATCTTACTAAGTAGTCAAAGCATGTACTCCAAACAAACTGATGCCATCATCACTTTTTTTTTTTTTTATTAAAGAGTCCATGCTCTCAAACAGAGAAATTTAAATATTTTCCTTATCATGTATTTCCCCCATCAACTCATGGCTATCAGCTAACATGAACAGAATTGAGACTTACACAAGTGCAAAAGGAGATATGGCCCTTCAGTAGGTATAAGGAATATACTTTGCTAACTAACATTATTGTCATAATAATTTATAGGAAACATACTAACTTAAACAGGAAAAAAAAGAGCACCATTTATTATAAAGGCTAAAAGGAAGCTCTGACTAAAGTTCTTAAGTTTTTAAATAAAGTATACAAGACAAGCCTAAGATGTTTTAAGCATACAAAATTATGAAGGAAAAGATTTTTGTCTACAAAGATATTTTATGTAGATATTTCTGTTTTTCTTGTTTCTGATTTCTCATCATGTTGGGAAATATCAAAAAGTTCAAACTTTTACAAGTCTAGGCAAAAGAGTCCTAATCATAATGCAGGAGAATGGAAGTTTTTGATTCTAAGGACATTTCCTATGCTAAACAATTAGGCCATTAACCTGTAGTGTCCAGAGATGTAAGCTGGGAGCTAGTGAAAATTTATTTAGGCACATTCTCCAAGAATAATGATCCAGTGTTCTCCTGGCAACTAAAAACGTACAGACCAAAATGGAGAGTAATAAAATGTTCATGGTTCATGAAGTTTTGGTTCCTAGACGCAAAGACTGAAATTTCCCAAAATTGAGTCAAAAGAATGAATTCCTACAACAGTCACCACATACGTTTCTAATCCTCCAAGTTGAGATTTGCATGAACTTATCTTAAATATTATACTTGTTTTTTTAAAAGGACATTGCTCCATCCACTAAATTCAGCATAAATCAGATATCAAATCCAAATACTTCTAGACCAGCCCTTACACAGTACTAGTTGATAGTAAATCTACCTTAGTAGAATATTAAAGGCAATTAACTTCATTCTGCAACTTGCTGATGCAAAAAACTATGATTTATGCAAATAAATTATTAGCCTTAAAAATAAAAGGTGGAAACATACTGTAAAGAAATCAAGCCAATGTTCACAAATTTGCTATTTTAATATAAGAGCATTACATGAATCAGTGCAGTAAGGTCTCGATCTAATAGGAAGTTTGGCTGATGCAAAGTCTTCATCAATTCAAACGCAAAAGTATATCATTTACTCTGCATAAAATTCATAGTATAAAGATCATAGTATTCCAGATCATGTAGATAAGCACTAATTTTTTAGTCAGATCATTTTAAACTATCTGCAGACCAAATAATGTTTTTGCTTGATTACATAATAGAATTTTTAAGTTTAAGCTTCTCCCAGGAATAACCTGCTGTATAAAAATAAATAAATAAATAAAGTAAAATTAAAAAAAAAAAGATTATCCCAGGAATAAATATGCATTTTAGCTTACAGTGCCCATAAGGGACCCTGGAAACTTTCTTCAACTTATCTTGAAATCATTAATATTTGACATTTATAAATAAATGCAAAGCTTTGTGTTTTCTTAATTCAGTTGATTATCATTAATCTTCTGACTGCCGTTGAAAATCTAACAAGTCAGAAAATAATGACATTACAAACTGTATTCCAGAATACAAATGAATCAATAAAGAAATTATTCTACTTACAGACTTCCTCTTCTGGGGAGACTCAGCTCCTTCTGCAAAAGAAAAAACAAAACATGTATATGAGATGCTACATTAACCTTAGACTACTAGGACACCAAACAGGTAACATAAAATGTATCATCCTTATTATGCTTGATTTGGCATTTTCTATACTGAAAAGATTTTAGTGTAATTATTTTATGCTGGATCCCTTCTTAACGTTGTTCCCTTTATACACTGTATTTAACAGAAAAACCCTGTTTACCTAAATTCCAGAGCAGAAAAGACATCAATCCTCCCAAAGCAATGACAGTCAAATACTGAGTTGAGCTACATGACCCTATAATTGAGGGTAAGGGAAATCTGAGCAACCAAAGAACTTATCCAAAAAGGAAACAGAAGGAGGAGGAGAAATTTTGCAGAATTATAATTAAGTGAAAGGTGAAATGAAAAGGGTAGTGAAATCAGACTATTTGCCTCCAACAGAAATAAACTCATGCAAAACATTATCTCTACCAAAGATTATAATTTAAAAAAGAAATATAGCAAAAGTTTTCCTCCTGGTATTATTTCTTAAAACAAATGTGACTTATGATTTAGGATAGTTAAAAGTAGGTTAACAAACTTCTAAAAAGGTAACCAGACAGCAACAACAATTAATATAGTGCTTTATAGTTTCAAAGGATGCTCTCACACTTATCTCAAATTAAGATCATTATCTACCTTTCTAGAGAGAGTCTATGGGAAAATAAAACAAAATAACCCAGCAAACAAACAAAACAAAAAGGGATAAAGAAATACCTCCACCCACTAATGGAGCTTTCAGAAGCCTGGGCACTTGATTACTTGATGACAATAATTAAAGAATAGGAAGTAATGAGTCACCTGGCTATATTAACTCAAAATTTGAAAGGCTTGACTAAATTTGGGCTTTCCTTCCCATAATTATAATTTATTTGTTTGCCTGCCAGGAGCTCAAGCATCATCTCTTGAAAGGTGCTTCCCCTTCAGCTTCAAACTCACCTTTCCTGTTCCCTATTTTTATTGGATCCTTAAATGTTTGTCATGGCCTGTGGCCTCACATCTTACTTCTAAACCATGCAATTTACTCCATTACAGATTACAAAAAATGGACTTAAGAGCAGCAGCCCAGAGGAGGATCCTGACTTAAATAGAACTTATTCAAAGTTATTACTTTACTCACTTATAAACTGGAAAATATATTTTGATACAGAGTTATAATAATCAGATCACTGTTTAATTGCAAGGAAAAAAAAACAATTTTAGGGACAGAATATTTTCTTCCTTCTCCCAATAGCTAACCATTTTCTTTTCACGGACTGCAGGGTTCAGTGGTGAAATGCTTTTGTTTTGTTTTATTTCGAGTTTTTCTTTAATCCTTCATTAGCTCCAAGAAATTATAGCGTTTGCTGAAGTTGGCTCCCTGATTCTGAAACATAAATATACCTTTATTTACTAAAGCCTCTAATGAGAAGAATAAAGTCTCTGACCAAGACAGTTTTCCTTGGGAATTGAAATGTAAATAGAACACCAATGAGTAATTGTCTCTATGTGTGTCTTGGGTTATGACAAGCACTGAGAAATCTGTTTGTATTCAGGTTAAAAAAAGAAAAAAAGGAAAAAGGAGAACTGCCTAGGGTTTCTTTTAAAAAGAAATTACTGATATGAAAAGGCATACATATATATAACTGAATCACTGTGCTGTACACCTAAAACTAACACACCATTATAAATCAAATAAACTTCAATAAAAAAAAAAAGAAATTACTGAGACCCACTACATAGCAAAAGGCCTAGAGCTTAATTAAATAAGTAAATACTGCTGTTTAGTAAGTTCATCTGACAGCAGCATTAAAAGAAAAGGAGGCGTACCTGAGGTGCTATCATTAAAAACAGAAAAAAATAAGTCAGATGTTGTTTCAGTTCTGTACGCAAACAGATCACTCAGAAGATATGAGGAGAAGGGCCAAATAAATGATCCCCAAATAATTCAATCAATCATATTCCACCAAATGACCCGACTGTAAGCTGGCTGCTTTGCTATGAGAAAAAACTGCTGAAACGGCAAGATAAGGGATGAAAACCGACTCTGTTTTTAATCAGAAAGCCTTTCCAACAGGTCTAGAATTATGAGTTCTAAACAAGAAGAAAGGTCACAGTGGGTAACCCCGCACTGCTGCTCCCCGGGACGGCGGCCGAGGTTGCAGGATGAGGGGCAGGGGACATTTAATAGCCCACTGTCAACTGACCCGCAGGGTCTGTGCTAACCAGGCTGAGGAGCTAATCCACCTGACGGCTTGAATGTCAGGCTTGGAACTGGAAACTCAATTTGCTAGCAAATTGGAATCAGATGCGATGGTAATAAAGTGAGAGAAATGAATGTGCTGTGGCCAAGACCTTGTGAACAGGGGCTGCAAAAGCCTGCAAATACCAAGAGGGCTAAGCGATTGCAGACAGAGCCAGGAGGGGCTGCTGTCCTGCTGCGTGGGGAGGGACCACCCACTGATCAAACTGCACCGGCTGGACATAAATGAGCAATATCAAGGCACTTACTGCCCCAATCCTAGTGGTACAGTGCATGTGTGTCCTTATTCTCTTAATGTTAGGATAAGGTCACTAAACCATACTTACATAATTAGATAAGACATGTGGTATTGGTTCCGGTCATAAACCAAAGCTTGTGCTTAGTATATTTGGAACATGTGTAAAAAATTAGCATCAGATTAGAGAATAGAGAAGGCAAGGGGGCAGAGATAGAAAAAAGGGCAAGAAGCGTCCATCTGAACTAAACAAATAGGTGATTATTAATCATCACAGGTTAAAGAAATGCATGAGTGTATTTAAGAATATTAAAATTTTTAAATTATTTTCATTGATACTGATTTTTCAGGGACATCTAATATTTTTTAGAATTGCTGTGTATCATTACTTGCTTGATAATATGATCTCCTTTGCCCCCCCCCCAACGTTTCTAAAAACGTTGACTAGCAAATATGTGCATTTGAAAATAAAGACAGGGCTTCCCTGGTGGCGCAGTGGTTGAGAATCCGCCTGCCGATGCAGGAGACACGGGTTCGTGCCCTGGTCCGGGAAGATCCCACATGCCGCGGAGCAACTAAGCCCGTGAGCCATGGCCGCTGAGCCTGTGCGTCCGGAGCCTGTGCTCCGCAACGGGAGAGGCCACAACAGTGAGAGGCCCGCTTACCGCAAAAAAAAAAAAAAAAAAAAAAAAGAAAATAAAGACAAAGTTAATCTAAGAATTCTATTTACCTTCTTGTGATCTCTTGATAAGACTGAGAACACACAGATTCCTCAAATACTGAAAGAGAATTTCTGTGAGTCTGGGAAGAAAAGAAGGCATAACAAATGATCCTGCCCCTTTCCTAGGCCAACCTTGGCCTCAAAAGGAGAAGATAACTTGTCTCGTTCATAAAGGTAATTGAGAAATAGCTGCAACGTTTAATATGTACAAGCAATTTCCACAATGGCAATTTAAAAAATATATACTATTTAATAAGTATTTAATAGTTTTATACATACACAAATAAAACAACATGGCAATACATGCCACATGTATTTAAGAAATCTTTGAACTATTCTTTTTAACTGATGGGCCACTTTATGATTTAAAAGAGAAAGGAGATTTTATATCATATTACAAATATTATATTACAAATAAAATATCCCCTCCTTCAAGAGGTGGGGCTTAATTCTCTTCCTCTGGAGAGTGGGCTGGACTTAGTGACTCCCTTCCAAAGACAGAGGAGGGAAAAGGAAAAGTAGCAACTTTTCAGTGGAGAAACCTGACAGACACCGTCTGAACCAACCAACATTAATGATACCAACAATAATCATAGATACTATGTGCCCCTGATATGATGTCATGAGAAGAGACTTCACCTCTGTGGAATTCTTCCTAAAAATCCTTAACTCCAGTCTCATCCTGGAAAAAGTACCAGGGAAAACCAAACTGAGGATAGTTCTACAGAACATCTTTAAAACTGTCAGGGTTGTGAAAAACAAGCAACAACTGAGAAACTGTCACAGGTCAGAGAAGACTCAGGAGAACGATGACGAAATGCAATGTAGGATCATAGACTGGATTCTGAACCATAAAAAGGACAGCAGTGGAAAACTTGGTGATATCCAAATAAAGTGTTTAGTTATTAGTAATGTACTAATGTCAATTTCGTAATTTTGACAAATGTATTAAGGTTACATAAGATGTTAACATTAGGGGAAACTGGTGGAAGGGTATGCAGAGATTCAACTGTCTTCAACTTTTCTATAAATCTAAAATGATTTCAATTTTTTTTTAAGTTCTCTAAAAAGAAAGAGAGAGCTAAGGAGAAAGAAAGACGTGTGTGTGTGTGTGTGTGTGTGTGTGTGTGTGTGTGTGTGTAGGCTAGGGCAAGGAATGTATGAAAAAATATCTAAATATTCTAAGCTTATTTTAAGGCCATATTTAACCCAGTATTTTAGAAGTTTATAGAAATAATCTAAGTGAGAGAAGCTTGTGACTAGGACCATCAGTGAAGATGGTGAGAAGCAGTCAGGTTTGAGATATGTTTTTACAGAATATACAAAAGAACTGGATGTGGAAGATGGAAGAGAAAGCCAGAAAGAGTAAAAGCTCTTGGCCTGTGCAAGGGGAGTTTGAGGTAAGAACGGTTCTATCTGGATACATCACATCCAAGATGTCTGTAAGAAATCCAAAGAAAAATTTCCAAACAGGTGGTTGGACAAATGAACCTGGATTCAGGAGAGACGTCGGGGCTGAAAATAGACTTTGAAGTCATTATCGTATAAGATGGTACGTAAAACCGTGTGCTGGAAGAGACAGGAGGAGAGAGAACAGAAAAAGAAGTGGCACATATACCTATATGTATATATACAGGACCACTTAAAATCTACAAGTGGGGAGAATTTTGCTACACACAACACCCTGTTAAATGATGTGCTAAACTATGCAGACCCTGGGTTCTTCAAACAACACAAACCGAATGAGGCTAGCAAGTAAAACTACTACTGGGTAGACACCAGCTCTCACACAGGTGACGGGATTGTTGCACAGACAAGGTCAGAAAATGGGTGGGAACTAGGAAATTAACCCCCAGAGAACACGACCACATCTGGGGAACAGCCCATTAGGACACCTCTGCTGCTCAAGGCTCAAATGGAGCTCAGCCTCCAGGAAGGACGTCTCCACTGTCCCAGCACCTTCCCCTCAGCACTCCCCGTGAGTGTCCCATTACTGCTGGGTGTCAGCCAGCGTGATCATGCCTGAGTTTCTGCCCTAGCTGCCCAGGGAGCAGGAACAAGGAACACTGGCTCCCTTCATGAGCACAGTGGGAGATGGGGCCAGGCCACCATGCCTCCCATACTCTGGGAGGTCCTCCAAAGAAAGGGGAGAGGATTTGGAATTCAGAAACCAGCCCTTCCTCCCCCACCTCCAAGCACAAAACGAAAACAACATTCTGCAAACAAACAGAACAGTGATGGCCAGCACGTACCATCCCTTCACTATTTTCCAGAAAACTATTTGATTTAACATTCATGTATTTCTCCGTCATCACTGTCCCTTAATTAGTCCTTGGTGTCCTCACGCTACCATCAAGGGTGACTACAATTCCTCTGCACTGACAGACAAACCATTAATTTAGGGAGAGAGCGCAAAGAGCCGAGATGCGGTAAGCAGTGTATCAGGCACTGTTAGGGACACGTAAGGAGGAAATAAAATAAGACAGATTTAAAAGCTAGCTGCGGAAACACACACAGCAAAAGAGGTGTCACCAGGTGCAGGATTATGCAGTCTAATTTGAATGAATAAATGTTAACAGGGGAGAGAAAATAAAAGGGGATGAGATAATTCAGCTCAAGCAGTGGTTCTGAATGCAGTCCGCCTACACATCAGTGTCACCCAGGGAGCTTTTACAAATAGCGATGTCTGAACACCACCCTGGAGATGGAGAGGGAGTTGTGTGTATACGTTGTTTCATGGAGGCTGGTACTTTTAAGTGAAGGCCTATTAGTTTGCCTTTGGAGTTTTTTCTTTATGGAATACTACTTTTCTAGCTGTCATCAGAGTAGTGACGTTTTAAGTTATTCCCTTTCCAAGTGGGAAGCACTGTAGGGTAAGGAAGGGTACCCCAAATGCAACTCTCCCTACCTGATGGGGTGTAAATTTAGCTAGGGGTATAGGCTCAGCAAGGGATTGGCTCTTTTAAAGGGATGTTTTTGGCCCCGTTTTTCTGGCCTCCATTTCTGAGTTACTTGTGAAGGCAGAAGCAGGGGACAGAAAAGTTCACACCACAGAACCAGATCTTACAGAACCAGGCTTGGTTCTGAAACATAGCTGCACACAAAAGGGGCTTATGTTCAAACCTCTTGAAAAATCCACTGAATTGCCCATAAAGTACATAGCTCTCTGCATAAAAACCTGTAGAATAAAGCTGGAGAAGCAGTAGGTAGACCTCTCCAGAGATGCTTGGACATTCAAACTGTTCATCCTGTAAAACACAGCTCAGTGGGAATGTGAGATGGCTGGAGAATCCTAAAGAACCTCTCCTTTCTTGCAGGTTTCATTTCATTCTGTTTCTGTGTCTATAACCACAGTGCACTTTAACATATTTACCTGTGGTAGTAAAGTTCAACAAAATAAACCGTGAAAGGTACGCACACAAAATCCTTGCTGCGTTTGCATGTAAATTTTACTCTATCACAACCTCATACTCACTTTCTCCGAAAAAAACAGAAGTAGTTACTGCCTTCCTTTCTTTCTGGGTTGGCTTTTTCTGCCGTGAATTCAAATCAACGGCCAGCCATCGTCCCCAAGACTAGGCATTCGCCTCACAGGCCCTCTCCATACACAGAGTTTCTCAGTCACGATATGGGTGTCTGGCTCTTTGAGTTTTATAAAATCCTATCCGAAATGGAGTCTATGAATTTCTTAACAAACCCACCTGGCTGTTTGGCAGGACACGCCAGCCTTCCCGTGGAAAGCCCAGAGATGAGCAATTGCCCAGAATCGCAAAGCCAAGAGACGGTGGAAGCAAAATGTGAACCTATGACACCCAGCCCCAATTTTCCCCCTACACTCCAGTGCGAAAGTGCTGGAGAGCAGGCCAGAATGGTGGTGTGAATGACAGGGAGGGGAGTCTGAATGAGGACATGAGCACAGAGGGTTGGCTTTAATTAAAAAAAAAAAAAAAAAAAAAAAAAGAGGGCAGCTTTTCCTCTAAAGAGGGAGAAAAGTACAAGTAAAAACCGGTACCTTTTAAATAAGAACAAAGGAAAACTGAAGCAATTTACTTGGAGTTCTGAAATTTCAGAAACAGAGAAGACAAAATCTGCCAAAGGTGAAAACTAGGGGCACACATGGGGATTAAAGCAAGCAAAATGGGGTTCTTTTATCCAATTGCACACTTTTTAGTAAAGGCTGCTGAGGCAAGTGCTATGCCAGGCACTGGGGATAAAGGACTTGGCTTGCTTTAGAATATAGTGTGGAAAGGCCTGGAATAGTGTTTTTTTCAATAGTACCAAGGGAGGGGGGATCAGTTTTCTTTAAGGAGAGTCAGGATTGTTTCTTGCCCAGTGATATTCTCCATTGTTCACAATAACAAAATCTGGTGGAACTGAGGCTATTCTCAACCTCCAGGTTTAGCTTAGGTTAAGTTAAGCTAATGACAAAATTCATTGTCTGAGCCAAAGTAATTGGTTCAAAGATGGCATCTGATTCAATTTGGGAAAACAAGATGCAAAACAATGTTTGCTCCAGGCTCCTGGGAAAGAATGCCTTCCTTTTTCCAAGAGAGTTAACAGGAAAGGAGGATCAGTAACCCCAAGAAGCTAACGACAGCCCCAGGGTAGAAGGTGACAGAAAAGAAAGACAGGTAGAAACTGGGTCTTGGGTGATGTCTTTGAAACAATGGATCTAGTCTTGCTTATACCTGGATTTCTCAGTTACTTGAGTCAATCGAGTCCCTTTATTGTTTAAACCAGTTTAACCTGTGGTTTCTGTTCCTTACAATTCAAATATTCCCAAGTGATGCAATACTTAAGCATGGTCTTTCTTCCTCTGGGAGTTGGCTAGGCAGCCTCAGGAGTGGGTGAGAAAAGGGGCATTCCAGAAGAGGAAACGGATGCTGCAAAGTAGGCAGAGTGAAACAGTACACAGCTCTTAGTAAACTTGGAATGGCCAGAACTGAGGGTAGAAAGGAAAAACCAACAGGACATGAGAACAGAGGCAGGGACAAGGCAAATCATAGAAGGGTTTTGGAAGAGTCTGTCTTTATCCTATAGGCAATGGGGAGCCCATGGAACATTTTAAGTAGGAGAATAAGATGATCAAACTTACACGTCAAAAAGGATCACTCTGGTATCAGGGTGTCAAATGGCTTATGGAAGACACAAGGGAAATTAACTCAGAGGCTTATTAAATTGTCCAGGAAGTATAGCCCAGTGCCAGGACTAAGAAAGAGGAAGTGGTGAAAGAGGAGGGGCAAATTCAAGAGAGAAGTGTGTGTATAGGATCTAAGGGAGTTGAAAAGAAATGCTTAACTCCTGGGAAGGTTCAGAACATTAGGAGCTAAGGGCAGGGCTCCATCCACAGATTAGGGAAGAGGGCCATCCAAAAGTTAAATAATGGAAATCTGAATGTGGATAAGGGGATGGCAAAACCATTTAATTTAGACCCAACAGTCCCAGATGGGAGGGAATGTGGCATAGATTTGCAAAGTAAGATAAGAGCAAAGGTGGGCATCCCAGGTCTTTCTTGCAAGCAAGTTAAATATCATTCATCACAAACCCCTCCTCCACTTTAAAATTTTTACACAATTGGTGGGAATTGTTTTTCTTTACTAAGCCCATCTGCCTTCATCCATCTAGTAACAGTCCCTAATATGTACTGCATGGTGATGTACATTATCTTAATTTTCACTATTATTTCCGTTTGACAGAACTGAGGCACAGACCAGTTAAGTAGCAACACAAGGTCACAGAGCCGGTAAATGGCTTAACTTGTCTTTGAATCTGCAGCAGTCTGAGTCCAGAGCAGTTTAATTATTTTTCATCACCAAGTAAGATTTGGTGTATCTGTACCACAGACTCCCCTCATGTAGGCTATCAAGTTGCATTCATAGCTGATAACACACTGGCAATTACTCTTAGAAAGGAATGTTACAACACAGATTTGCAGCTCTTTCTAAGCAAACTTCACACTTAAATTATTTTTATAGACTCTGGTTTTATTTGAAGCAAAGCCTTGCAAACACATTACTTTTAACAAGACCTTTTGTGTGTGTGTGTGTGTGTGTGTGTGTGTGTGTGGTACGCGGGCCTCTCACTGCTGTGGCCCCTCCCGTTGCGGAGCACAGGCTACGGACGCGCAGGCTCAGCGGCCATGGCTCACGGGCCCAGCCGCTCCGCGGCATGTGGGATCTTCCCGGACCGGGGCAGGAACTCGTGTCCCCTGCATCAGCAGGCGGACTCTCAACCACTGCGCCACCAGGGAAGCCCAACACAGACCTTTTTAAGTAGAAAAAGCATAACAAGTCAAATCATCAGTTAACCCCAAGTCAATGAGCAAATGAAACAAGCTTCCTTTCCAGCCAATTACGAGGGGTTTTGATGCTTCCTAACTACACCCTTGACATCAAAAAATCAAGCTTGGGAATCTCACATTTATATATATATATATATATACTGCCTTCCAATTCAGTATTATATAAGGGAAATCTGCCTCCTAAGTCTCCATGTTTCTCTGCAGGGTTTGCTGAGTAATAACTAGTATTTAATGTTAATAACATCTCCAGTTTATTGAGTGCTTACTATATACTAAGTGAGGTGCATTTATTTCCTCAAGATTAGGAGCTTCCAGCCCACAGTCATACGGTATTTTATGTCTTCATTTTCTTCTTAAAGAACAAAATACTGTCTCTTTCAAGCAAAAGTGTGTCACTTTTGATCAAATGAGAGGAGCCACAGTCCTTTGCAACAAAGGAAGCAAAACAAGAAAATGTATATTAGATCAGCCAAACTTTATGCTAAACAAAAATACTTATTTAAGCCCACTGTATACTTCATAGTGATGAAGTGAATAGGACCTAGAGTCAGATATACCTATATTCTAATGTAAGTCAACGCTGGAAAATGTCCTTGAAAAATCTCTTTAACTTCTCTAAGACTTAGTCTTCTAAGTTACAAAATGAGGATATTACAATTGATGCCATAAGGTGTTGAGAAGACTACTGAGAACGTACATCCTGCACGTAGCACAGTTCCTGAGCACACCAGCACCCTAGATGTCAGCCATTACTATTGAAGTGTGATACTCGCATCGGATGTGCCACCTAGGGCACAAGTGAAGAGCTCTAATCAAGAGAGAAATGGGTAAAATCAAAGAGCAGGCGCTCAGGACGCCTACCTTGTCCTCTCTGAATGCAGAACCTGGGCACAGTTCTGTTGAACAACTGGAAGATTCCAAGCAAATCAGGCTTCAGTGAAATCACACACCCTGTTACTAATCAGCAGAAAAAATTCCTTTAGCAGAAGGAGATCAAACACAAATGCTGGATATTTAAAATTTTAATTGCCCTTAAGACTGCATATTTAGAGGTCCTTCAGGACCATAAAGTTAAGGTCACTGTGGACAAGTTTTGTGATTCTCTTTTTTCCCTTAGAAGAGACTTATGAAGGCTCTTGATAAATACGCGTATCAGCCCTGCCACTTAACTATGTTTCTTGTTACTTGGGAAAACCTGTGACCTACGGTGAGCTTAGATAAAAAGGCAACACCACACAGCTGTGCCCTGCAAGGCTTCACAATTTTTTCAGGTCTTCCATCCATTACCAGCAAATTACAGTAAATTCAAAATATTGATCTGCACACTCCTATATGGGAAGAAAGTTACTATGGACTTTTATTGATTACTGTTGGGTACAATTCCCTGGAATCAATAAAAGCTACAATGTTCATAAGCTTCTAAAAGGATAGTTAATATAGTGGCTATAAGACACCTCTTAGGATCACTATAAATCTATAGGATTCTTCAACAGAACAGTGGCAAACATCTTCACTGTTCAAAATCCTTATTTGATTTTAGAATCTTCTCATTACCCAGGAAAACGCCCTGGGAAAGAAATGAATATCAATGACTGGCAAAACTAGAAAAGACCCTGCTTAACAGATTTTCTGTTTTACCTGTTGGTTCCCCTGCTTTTCCACACCAACGTTACTGTCCAATCCAGAGTCAGTCATTAAGAGTTGTGATTGTTTGTTTTTTTAAAGAGTATCATAGCACAGATTTAAGATGAGTTTTCTTGACCAAGGTTTCCAGGGTCCATCAAAGGAGACTGCTGGCCCATAAACAATATTTCAACCACTCCTAATTTAAAGAATCAATATCCTTTTATGAACCAATTTTTAAAAATCAGATAATAATTCAAAGGTTCTATTAAAATTACAGACAACCTTAATACAAAAAGAAAAAGGCTTTTTATAGAACCAGGAAACAGAACTGGATGAGACTATTTGACCAGTGATAGGGAATTCATTCAGCTGATTAATCATTTTTATTTACTAAAGACACTCTGTAGTTTATCTAAGCAGTCACTATTCTGAAAGCTCATTTTAGTGTAGAAATTTACAGGCAAATCAGCTCAAGGGAGCTCTTGAAGTGCTATATGAAGCTGATACCCACAAGCCTGCTTTCTTCTGAAACCACTCGTCTCCATCTAAATGCAAAAGACGATGTTTAAAATGTACATATAAAATGTATGAGGGTGATGGAAGATTAATGACACACATATTCCAATAATCAATAATGTGTCTTAAGCCTTTAATGGTACTGAAATTTACTGTAAAGAGGTCACAGAATAAAATAAACAATTGCCTTACAAAGGATATATTTTACTTAGTAAGTAACAGGTCCTATTTGTTAAAGGGTATGATATTGGACTTTTTTGGAAGTTATTTTCTCCAATGTGCTATTTCAAATAGCATCAGCTGAAAGTACACTGGAATTAGGAACGCTGAGATTGAAGAACACAGAGTAAGGTAGGATCCCCTATTTCTTGCTTCACACCTTCCCCCCAACCCCCATGAAAATTGGTGCTGCTGGGCTGCTCCTGTGATGCAAGAAATCTAGTGGGTGCCAGGCCCTGTGCTACTCATTTTCTCCTACAGGGTTTCATTTAAGCCTTACCCCTACCCTGCAATTATAGGAAGGGTGACCGCCATTTTTTTATGATGGGGAAATTGAACCTTGGAAAAGTTACATTGTGATTTGCCCAAGGTCAGTGGCCTCACGTTAAGGATACTATAGCAAAGACAAAGTAGCCTTGATGACCCTTTCCCATACTGCACCAGCCCTGGACACTCACTCAACCAAAAAACATTTTTATGTGAGAAATAATAAGTCCTTATTTATTTAAGCTGCTGTTAGTTGCGTTTGCAGTTATTTGCAGCTAAATACATTACTCTCCAAAAATAGTAGTGAACTTTGCAAGCTCCAAAGTCAGCTTTGGAGCAGTGTATCCAAAGGTATACCTGGCATTAAGACAACCTTGACACCATCAACTCTGAGCATTAGGAGGGCTGGTGCTTGTTACCCAGAGAAAAAGACTAAATGTTCCTTAAATTAGGATTAGATTGTATGAGAAACAAAATCCTTGGAAACACTGATTACAGATCTGTCAATGTGGTTCCTTTTTCCAAAGTCAATTGGGAGGGCCATGCAGTGTGTCTTAATGACTTTGAAGTTAACCAGAGAGACTCCAAACTTAATGGTATCACATTTGTGACAGTTAATTAGCAGAAAATATTAAAGTATAGTGGAGTTTTTGCCTTTTTTTTTTTTTTTTTTAAGCATCAAAAGCAATAAAAGCCTTTGGGGTTTTAATTGCTTCTTCCCTAACCCTGAATTCTATTCTCATTGTAAAGACAGAATCCTCTCTCTCAAAGTCAAAATGATCCCTTGCGTGATGTTTTTGGATCAGAAAGGCAACAACAAGAATGGACATTTAAACTGAAGACACGGGAAAGTTTTCATCAGGTGGCCTCTTATTTTTACTAACTGAAAAATTAAGTATTTTCCGAGCAGGAAGCTCTCCCCCTTATCATATGTGAACGCTGCCATTTTAATTCAGGGGTGAGCTTAGGTGATTTCCACTATGGTTTCTATTATACTAATTAGGTTCTTCCTTTTAAAAATAAAAAGCATACTAGGCCTTATTGTACTGACATGATTGCTGTATTATAGAGAAGCTATGTGTTACTGGATTACACTATCACCTTGGAAACCTGAAATTCATAGTTAAGTCTGGATGCACTGTCTATAGAAGTAAAAAAAAAAACAACAGTCTAAACTGACTATACTATAACATAGTATGAACAAAGGGGGGAAAATCAACTCTCAAACACTGAAGAATACAAAATTACAGGCAGCCTAAACTATCTTTCAAAGTCACACAATTTAGACAAGCTGATGAATTGGCACTAATGCTTTTAAATGGTCCTATCACTTTAAATGCTAGTAAAAAAAGAAAAGAAAGTAAACTAAATTACACTGAATAGAATTATGTATTAATGAGGAAAAAAGAAGCTAAGTAAAATAGACTGTTAAAGAACTACATCTCTTTTTTTAATTGAGATATAATTGACATGGCATTGTATGAGTTTAAGGTGTACAACATACTGATTTGATACATTTATATTGCAATATAATTGCCATTGTAGTGTCAGCTAACACCTCTATCATGTCACATAATTATCATTTCTTCTAGTGATGGGAAAAAATTAAGATCTAGTCTCTTAGCAAGTTTAATGTTTATAATACAGCTTGTGGTCTATAATCACTGTACTGTGTATTAGCTCTCCAGGACTTTTTTATGTGTTAGTTGCAAGTACGTCTCCTTAAACAACATCTCTCCTATTCCCCCAGCCCCAGCCCCTGGTAACCCACCATTACTCTCATTTTTCTAGTTCAGTTATTTTAGATTCCACATATAAAAGATTATATGTGTCTTTTAAAGATAGAATCTAAATATAAAAACCCTAAGTGCTAAATGCTATACGCTAATTGAATTAAATTGCTAACCCACGTGTCCTTAGGCTCACCAGGAGGAAAGTGTTGAGATGGCAGAGCCGCAAGAAGGCAGCCAGGCAGGGCGGCTCAGGAAGCTGGCTTAGGACGATGGCATTGGGCAAATGACTTACCCTCTCTGTGGCTTCCTTCCCTCACTGGAAATGATCAATCATAAGACCTCATAGTGTCATTGTGAGGATTAAATGAAAGAATACACATAAAGTACCTAGAAAAGTGACTGGCACACATCGGGCATGCTAATATTAGGTTATTATTCTATCTTAAATATTCATTCACAAATCTGACATTGCAACCCTAAGGTTTTGCAATTTGAAAGTGTAAAGTGTTCATCTACATAATAGGTAGTTATGCTGATAATATCGTCTGTGTACCAAAGCACAGATGAAAACTCGTAATACATTTAAATATTCTACTTGAATGAAAGCTTAGAGAATCTATCCTTGAATTTCTTATTGATATTCTCAGGTGCTTTCCAAATGAATTCTGCTGAGTTAAAACTAAGCCAAAATAGATTACCTGGGCCACTGTAACTGCCCTCTGTCAAGCACAAAGTCCATCTCAATGAAAAACAAACTTCTTAAAAAGCCAGATTCCATTTTTACCCCCACACATGCTAAACAAGTTGGCATATGTTCCAAGCATTCCATAGTGTATCTTTTAAGCAGACGCTTTTTCTCTCGTGTAGCTTTCATTAAATTACAAGAGAAAAAGTATTTCTCACTAGCACAGGAATAATGCTAGATTTGTCATCTACTCTGTTTTCATTCTATATTTATCTCAGTCTACCTTTCATCAATAAATAACAGTGTTGCTTTAACTAAAAAGTGTGGAAAATTCTGATTGAATTTTCCACTTCAGAGTACACAAAATCATTCCATCTAACATGCTGTGTTAGAAAATCTATGCCCTATTCTGACCTCCTGTTGCAGTCTATTTCAAGTATTGGTGATGCACCATATCACATTGCATGGCTGGTGAAGGAGAGTAAACATATTGACTGAGAAATGTTTTGAAAAAAGCCTCTATTCTACCTAGATCCTGGCTACTGTCAAAAATCACAAACATGTTTGCATTCTATCTGTGCAAGAGCATGACAGAGTTCTCACAGAAATTCCCACAGTAAGTGACACCAGCTACTTGCCTAATTCTCCACCTAAGCAGGACCATGCAAGGCGGGGGCTGGGGGAGGGGGAGCAAGAGTCAGCCCAAATAAACTCAGAGGTGTAGGAGAGAAGATGTTATTAACTGTGCCCTTCCTTTCACCTATTTGCAAGGTTAAAACACAATTTTGTGGAAGAGATTACCACCGCAGTGAGAAGGCACAACTCAGCCAGCAGGCAAGGAACACATGGAAGGAAAGGTAATACATTGATTGACCTTTCCTTCCAATTGCAGTCTAGGCAGCTTGCTGTCTTTTTTCATTGGGGGGAATGTGACAGCTGACCTAGCCTATTTTCCTGGACTAGCAAACTGGGACAGTCCTTGGACAAGTGAGGCTGAGACCAGTACACACCTACAATGGCAGAGCACAACATTAGCTCTCTCCTAAGTAGCAGGCCCTAAGTATAATGCTCTAATCTTCTGTATTAGAGCTCTTTCTCCCTCCAAAAATGCTAGTTTCCTTACCAGAAAACAGTGGGGAAGATGTTTCCCAGGTGTAGAGAGTGGCAGCCAATATGAATTATTCATATTCCTTGAAATAAAGAGCAACAGGTCCATTTAACTCAACATTTCCCAAAGAACTTTGCTAATGGGTATTGACAAGAAAAACTTAAAAGTTCCTTTGTAAAAGTTCTGTATTCAAATAAGTTTGAGAAACACCTAATACAGCTCAGAGAATTTACTTACTGCAAGATTTCCCCAAGATTTTTTAAATTATTGGCATTTTATTTAACAAGATCAAGGGCCATGGTTTGCAGTGTTCCCCAAATTAATGGAACCATGGAACACTTTGGGGAAAACATCACTGAGGCACATACACAGAACAAGCTTTGAGAAATGTAAGTTTAACTGAGCCTTTACTTTAGTAAAGTCTTTACTTTACAATGATGACCATAAGAAAAGCAGAGACCAAATCACTGCCATGGGATACACCAGTGACTGAATTTAGTAACTGAATTTCACAGTCTGGTATTGCACTCTGATGAAAAGAGGTAGGTACTCTACACTGCAATTCAATCAAGTGTCCCCCAGTACACCTTGAAAGACTGCACCACAATTCCAAGAGAAGACTGAAAACAACAGCTACATAAACAAATCCCTCATGCACAACAGTGATCAAATTGCTAAAGAAATAAACCCAAGGCATAAAAACACATGACTACCATGCCATAGGTCTACACTTCATGTGAAAGATACACCCAGGAAATAAGAACTATTATCACAGCTATGTGTGTCTAACAGTGATGGAATAACACAACTAAGCCCCTATTTATGAATGGTTTGGCTTATCTTTGTTCCCTTTTCCCTATTGGCAAATGCCCTTATCTCCTTGGACAAATATCCTATTTCTGAGACTTCCACTTCCATTCAGGAAGTAGACAATCACAAGAGACCATTACTCTCAATTACACGTGTGAAGATGTGAAAAAAAGCTAGAAATGAAAAATATGTTATCACTTTGTCTGGTTCCTCTCTTACTCATCTATGGCAGATTCCTCCTCCTCCTGACATTCTACCATGATAGCCATGGGCCTTTTCCCTTAAGAGTTTATCACTCTGGAGTTCCCCTTTTAGGTTTACTTATGCCCTTAGCTTTTAAAATTATTTTTTAAAGCATGATTTTGTAGCTTACACACCTTGTTTTGATTGTGAAGATAACAACAATGGTCTCTTGTCATTGTCCACATTCTAAGTGGAAGAGGAAGCCTGAGAAATAGGAGATGTGCTTTTTTGTGTGTTTATAATTCTGAGTAGGTGCCAAACATTTTGAATGAAAGAACAGTAGAAATTGAGGTAAATAATATTTAGCTCCAGGAAAAGGTGTGTCTCTTCTATGCCACACCTCTTGAGTCAGGGTGATGAGTCATTCTGCTCACTACCTGAACTGTGCAGGTACTGTTGAGATCCATGGTCAAGAAAAGAAACTGGCAATACAAACAGATGTGGAGATAGCCAAGATCTTGATGTTACCAGACAAAGACTCAAAAATAACTATGCAAAAGGATACAGTGGCAAAGATGTGTGACAACATGAATGAAGACATGGCAAATTTCACTAGAGAGATAGAAACTATACTAATAATAAAGAACAAGAGGAAAAGCTGAACTGAAAGATACCAGAGTGAAATGGACTTACCAGCTGACTGAGCAAAGCAAAAGAAGGGATAAATAAAGTTTAAGTCAAAATGATAGAAATTATCCAAAACGAATCACCAAGAGAATAAAGCACAAAGCAAAAACAAAAAAGAGTGTCTAAGATCTGTGGGACAATATCCAACTGCCTAACACAGGTACAAATGGAGCCCCAGAAGGAGAGGAGAGAAAGTAGAAGATATATTTGAATAGATAATGGCCAAAGACTTTGCCCCCAAAATTGATGAAAGACATCAATCCACATATCCGAGAGGCTCAGTGAATTCCAAGCAGAATAAATACAAAGGAAATCATACTTGGGCACATCTTAGTCAAATCTCTTTTTCAGGCAAGAAGCAGATAAATATGTGTGAGACAGTGGAAAGGGAGAACTTATCAAAAAAAATTAACTTGAAAAAATGTTAAAACAGTCAATGGTGTTATCAAGATAATCAAGCCAGTTACAAAAAGATACCATGGTCTCCAAGCATTGGCCAGCAAGTGTGTTTGAGGTGCTCAGGCTGCTCTTCTCAGTACTGTCAGCAAAGAAACTCCTTCCAAAACCCTATCAAAATCCATAGAACACCCCCAGGCAAAATAAGCGTTGCCTAGCTAAATGTTTAAATTACCTTTTTAGAGTCGCTGGTTATGTTTTGATTTGTTTTTCTTTTTGCCTAGGGGTAGAGGGGTATAAGGGGCAAACAGGATAAAGAAGTCATGAAGGCAAAGAAACAATTTCAGTAATTCTTCATAAAGCTAGAGCTAAATTGGATAACCTGTACTTAACCCAACTGATGATCTTTTCACCTCTAAATTTAAAAGATTTCCTACACCCTTCCTCAAATAAATTGCTAATCTCATCTTGGCCAGTTGCCTGTTATACAAGTCTTTGGTAAGCACTACTCTGATGACTCTGAGAAAAGTCAGCAAATGTAATTCACCAGTTTTTTAAAGCCCTTGAAAAAAAGAATCCACCTAAGGACAAGAGAGGTTGGGCTGTAACAATTCACCTATGCCTACTTAACCTTTGCCAGCTGAAACAAAAAAAAAGAGAGAGAGAAAGAAAACCGCTACAGAAATCTGTGTTAGGAAAGAGAAACGGGCCAAATTAAATAGTTCTTTCCCGTCAATAGTTTCAGTCACAACATTTAAATGGCCTTAAAATAGAAATTCCAGCAACTAAAATATTAAAAGCCAATGATTATGTTTTGTTTGTTTGTTTTGTGGTACGTGGGCCTCTCACCATTGTGGCCTCTCCTGTCTCAGAGCACAGGATTCGGATGCGCAGGCCCAGCGGCTATGGATCACGGGCCCAGCCGCTCCACGGCATGTGGGATATTTCCAGACCGGGGCACGAACCCGTGTCCCCTGCATCGGCAGGCAGACTCTCAACCACTGCGCCACCAGGGAAGCCCAATGATTATGGTTTTTACACTTGTTCTTTATGTCTATTTTGAAGCCCAATCCCATCCTTTTCTTAAAAACAAATATTTACTGGATAATGAATTAGGATGTTGGCAAGCAGTATCAGGAAAGAAATGCAACTTTGAAAACAAAAATAGAAATTTAAAACATTCTGAAAACTGCTACAAGGGTAACACAGGGGTCTGCTGGGGTGGTGGTAACACTCTGTGTTTTAAATCTTGGTGTTGTTACCTGGGTATAGTCAGTGTGTGAAAAAGTTCATTGATATCTGCATTTTTTGGATATGTGTTACTCTTACAGAAAAAAAAACATCACTCAGATCTTTGGGATAATATCAAACTTAAAATAGCTGTACTTTTCTGTATATATGTTATACCTCAATAACAAGATTTTGTTTTTAAGTTTAGGGAGTGATTCTTCAAAAAGCAGCAGGCTAGGGCTTCCCTGGTGGCACAGTGGTTGAGAGTCCGCCTGCCGATGCAGGGGACACGAGTTCGTGCCCCGGTCCGGGAAGATCCCACATGCCGCAGAGCGGCTGGGCCCGTGAGCCATGGCCACTGAGTCTGCGCGTCCGGAGCCTGTGCTCCGCAATGGGAGAGGCCACGACAGTGAAAGGCCTGTGTACCGCAAAAAAAAAAAAAAAAAAAAAAAAAAAAAAAAGGCAGCAGGCTATACTCACCTTCAAGCTTAAGCACTAAATCCCGCCTGGCCACAAAATGGCCAAATCATTCAGTATGAGTTACCGGAACTGAATTCCGAAGGCATGTTTTAGCCCTGTAATTTTGACTGCTTTAATACTGTGTTTACATTATACATTATACACAGAATCATGGAAAATAAATAAGTGCAATCCACTTTCTGTAGAATTACTTGTATGTATCTGAGTAGAGAGATGTTAGGCTGAAAAAATTGGGGTGCCCTTTGCCCACTTTTCAACTGAATTGTTAGGGCTCTAGAATTCTGTTAAAGCCAACAGAGAAATACATCCTTGTAAACTGGGAGGGACACACAAACAAAAGGTAAGGAGAATGAATGCTTTTCAGATAGTTTTGCAGCATTACATAGGACCCTAGTGCTGTGGAGTTAGGTGGCAGGAGAGTGGGATATAGGTCAAAGGAGGTCTCTGGCACAGGAGGCAGAAGAACATCACCACGGGTACTGTGGTTGCCTTCCTTTTGAACCCTGAGAAATGCTGCTCAGTACAGGGTGTCGCCGGGGGGGAAAGGGCGGAGCCCCTCCTAGATGGTGGTTCAAAGGGCGTGGTGTGGTGGCTAAGCGCAGGGACTAACTGGGCTTCACAGCGTACTAGCTCCGGACCTCTTGCAAGTGATTTAACTTCTCTGTGCTGTCTGCCAAAGGCAGTGAACTGTGCACAGGTGTGCCAGGTAGACAGATCATGTTGTAAGTGTAGCCCCAAAATGCAACCTCAGACTCAGCCTGAACCTGAAGGGAACTGATCGTTTGGAATATGGGAAAACTTTACCCTTTGAGTGTGATATACAATGTCATAGCTTTGTCCTGTAAGCTGACAAGTGCAGTCCATAGGAGTTTAGATTGAACATCAAAGACATGGAGTTAAACAATGACCAGAGGAGAGGTGAAAATTCATTTACCTGTCCATTCAATGCCTTCCTGATGATCCACACCATGTAGGTGTTTATCTAGTTATGTCTAAGACCTGCAGCTCAATCTGTTTTATCCTTTGATAAGGTGAGTGTGCCTTGAACTCACTGAGGGACTTTCTGCTTTCCTTCACGAGTGGTCTGTGCGCTCCACTACTGGTAACGGAAGCAACTAACTGTGGTAAAAATCGAGAAAAGGTAGAGGCTTTTTTCCTACACCTTAGAAACACCCAAAACCTGTAGCAATTTTTAGAATCTTTGACTTTTCTATCGTTTTCCCTTTTAAAGGCTTATGTTTCTCATGATGTTGCTTCCCAGCAATCCTAACTTCATGCCCAGTAAAAGTGACAGAAGTTTTGGTTTTTCAGGTTTACCCACTGTGTTCTGTTCCTGAATCTGGGTGCTGGTCACACAGGATTGTCCAGTTTGTGGAAATTCATCAAGCTGTACGCTTGTGAATGTATGTTGTATTTCAATGAAAAGTTTTATACACATGCGTACACACACAAGTACACGCAATTTTTAAAAAAATTGGCAGCCTCCACAAAAAGGAAGTAGTTGCAACTGCCAGGTATGGTCCAAGGGCACCACGGATGGAAAGGGTCTGGTCCTCCTTCACCACCTCAGCTATGTCCATCACAGGCAGCCAGGAAGGATAGTTAAGAACAGGGATCCCAAGAGCCAGACTGACTGGGTTCGAATCCTGGCTCCCATTTTACTCTAGCCGTGTGATCCCGTGCAAGCTTCAGTGGCCTCGCCTTCTAAACAGCCATCAACAGTACTACCCTCCTGCTGTGTTAGACCTAAACGGTCTCCGAAGAATCCCAGCTCGCCCAAGAACCGCCAAGAGTCGAGAGTCGCTGCAACACGCAAGAGGTTTATTAGGAGCCGGTGCACCGGAGTTCCTTGGTCCTCACGCAGGAGGCCGAAGAGGAACCCCCCCAAGCGGAATCACATACATTTTATAGCTTTCATTTTTCATTATGCAAAGTGTGGATATATCAAGGGTTTTTTTCTCATTGGTTTGTTTGTTCCTGGACCGGAGTGGGGACTTGGCTCTACTTCCTTGATTGGTTGGCTGTCGGATGCCTACTTTACATTTACCGGAGTGGGGTCTTGGCTCTAGTTCCTTGATTGGTTAGCTGTCGGATGCCTACTTTACATTTTCGTGTTTTTGTGGTGGGGGGTTGAGTCACATGAGTTATGGTTGGCTAGGGCGACCTTTAAACTCTGGCTTAATCATTCTTATCACCCGCCATACTGGTTTGCTCGAGGTTTCATCCCCCGCCATACTTGTTTGCTCGGAACGGTTTCTGCCCAGGGGGGACATTCCAGTATCTTATTGCCAGCCGAAAAAGCTTAAAGCTCAAAAGTATCGATAGGGAAGTAGGGGTGTAAGTATAGTTAAGGCCCTACAGCTGTGAGGAGTAAAGTTGTTAGTCCTGTGTGTACAGAACCTAGAACCAGGTGGACATGTGTCAGGGCTGCATAAGTGTCAGCTGTTCCATGATTTGTAGGAGCACTGCTTCCATTCCTAGAGACTTCTTTACGTCTCCCTTATACCATACTTCTTGGCCTATCTACCTACTTTCATGTGGGGAGATTCAAGTGTACAGGAGAGGGTAGGGTTAATCCTACTCCTCAGACGGAGAATATTATTCCCACCCATCAGTTTATTTACTTGCATACCTAACTTTCGACACCCCTTCCCTGTGTCCAGCCCACCTCTCTAATGTGCCTGATGGATATTCAGCTATTTGTACGAGCTCCCGGAAAATGCAAGTTGTATGATGTGCCTGTATTTTTAATCGACATTACGAGCATGGTAGTAAAGAACTGAATTTGTTTAAGCTTTGTTTGTCCACACAGTAATATGTTTTAGGCTCCATCCACATGGCTGCTTGTCCTTTCAAGGCTGCTGCTTCTAACTGCTAGATGTTATGTTATGTACCCTGTTTCTCCAATCACTCTCTCAACTGTCTACACCCACGACATCCCCAAAGTTTCTGGGGTAACAACAATGCTGCAAGAAGTATCTGTGTCCTCCAACAGAGGCCAGTTCTTTTGGATCGGGATTGCTGGTTTGTAGGGCAGACTGTGTCTAGTTTAACTAAGAACTGTCATTTTACTACCCAAAACAGCCTGATCACTCTATGGAATGTCTGCACCAGACCATTTCATTATAAGAACAATCTTAATGAGGTTATCCCCCCGCTGTATGGATGAGGAAACAAGAGACTTTCCCTCGGCCACACAACTAATACACAGAACTTGAGAACAGTCTGCGTGATGGCAAAGCCCACCTGCATCCCACCAGGGACAGCCATACAGGAGCATCCCTTCCATGTCACCTATTCCCTTCATTCCGGTCTGGCCCATCACATTACCTTGTGCATTCTCCCAATGTTCACGCCCATACTCAAGGTTTAAAAAGCCCTTTCTGGGACTTCCCTGGTGGCCCAGTGGGTGGCACTCTGAGCTCCCAATACAGGCGCCCAGGTTCAATCCCTGGTCAGAGAACTAGATCCTGCATGCATGCAGCAACTAAGAGTTTGCATGCTGCAACTAAGAAGTCCGCATGCCACAACTAAGACCAGGCGCGACCAAAATGAATAAATAATAAATAAATTGTTGTGTTTTTTTTTTTAAAGCTTCTTCCTTCTTTCAGGGCCCTGATGAAAACCCACCAGCTCCAGGAAGCCCTTTCTGACTGTGGCTCACAGATGTCTTTTGGTTCAAAATCAACACCCCTCTGATATTGTTTACCAAACAATTGATTACTGTCTCTGCATTATTTCTTTGCCAATTACATTACATTCTTGAAGGTAAGAACTAAATCCTACAAGTTATATTCCTCCATGCCTACCACACAGATGAGTATATGACATTCAAAAATAAGTATAACTGTACAGACTTTTAACAATGCAGACATTCTACCTCAAGCATCATCTGGTCCTAAGCCCTTATCTTACAAGATGGAAAAAAAAAATCCTCAAAAAGTTAGCTAATGATTACCTGATAACCATAATAAGAGTAATCATAATTTAAAGGATAGCTACAATTTTTCTGGCACTCATTAAGTGCCTATCTCTGCGGTAAAAACTTTTCATACAATCTCTCATTTACTCCTCAAACAAATCTCATGAGGTGGATATTATTTTGTTCCCAGATGAAGAAACTGAGGCTTTCTCAGGGTGATTAAGTAACTGCCCCAAAGTCATAGCTATTAAGCTGCAGATATAAGATTCACACCTACTTTAGCTGGGACCAAAGGCAATTCATAGATGGCTGATGTACAAACAAACAAACAAAATCTATAAGCTGCCTCAAAAATTCCTGTCATCAATGTATCACCCCTAAAAGCCTTTGTAAATAAAAAAGTTTACGTAGTACAACATTTTATATGACTAATATATTCCCAGAATAATTATGGCAACCAATCTTCCCAGCCCCTTCCCCATCTTTCTACCTCCTTAAATATAGTGACAAGTATTACATTCTCCAAAAGAGAAGAAATTATTCTTTAACACTTGAAATTCCTGGGACTAGGAGGGTGTTAATTACCATCCAGAAACTCAAAGCATAATAAGGCTCAAAAATGTAGATTTTTGGGCTTCCCTGGTGGCGCAGTGGTTGAGAATCCGCCTGCCGATGCAGGAGACACGGGTTCGTGCCCTGGTCCGGGAAGATCCCACATGCCGCGGAGCAACTAAGCCCGTGAGCCATGGCCGCTAGGCCTGCGCGTCCGGAGCCTGTGCTCCGCAACGGGAGAGGCCTCTCAATGTAGATTTTTTTTTTTTTTTTTTTGCGGTACGCGGGCCTCTCACTGTCGTGGCCTCTCCCGTTGCGGAGCACAGGCTCCAGACGTGCAGGCTCAGCGGCCATGGCTCACGGGCCCAGCCGCTCTGCGGCATGTGGGATCTTCCCGGACCGGGGCACGAACCCGTGTCCCCTGCATCGGCAGGCGGACTCTCAACCACCGCGCCACCAGGGAATCCCCCAAAATGCAGATATTTTAAAGTCTATCCCCTTAGTACTTGAAAAATCAACCTATTTTCTTTTGCTATTATATAGAGAAACACAATTCCATGATTTCCATGGCTTTTATTCTACATCATCTTTGCAACTATGAATTCTGGTCAATGCAGCCTCTTGCCCCCTCTGAACAGTGGGTTTCTAAGGTCTCAGAGACATTTACTCTTCAGAGAGATAAAAATGAAAAAAGGATCAATCCTAAAAGGTTTATAGTAGTGAGAAAAGAAGACCATCTGTTCTGAGATAGCTCTGGGCTGATTTTCCCAGCAGGGGAGCCCAGGTTTTATAAACCTTATTCTCATTAGAAAAAGGTAGAGAAATCGCTGAGAGTTAGTATAAACGACTTTCAAGCCCTAAGGCATATTGAAACAATGTATCTTAGAATTATAGGCAGGGGTTTGGTTAGCTGGGATATCTGTCTATTTGGGGAGTTTGGTTTGTTTTTTAAGAGGATAGAATATTACAGCACTTTCTGGTTTTCAAATGTATTAGATGCTATGCCCACCGCTACTTACTGTCACATGCTCAAAATTTCAATACAGTCTGTACGAACCTATTTATTCTGGATCAGCAAAGCTTCCAATGAAAAATGACAGTTCATCTAGAATAAATCTTCATTATTCTTTTGTGCTGAAATGCCAGGAGGTTTAAAAACTAATCCTCTGTACACTCTCGTGTTATCTTCTGTCCACCTCCTGTCTCCCCAGATCGTGTCCCCGACGCTCCCATATCAAATTGATTTTTATTTAACAGAAGCCTTTACCAGCTCCACAAATAACTGCTCTGTGGTCTTTGAACTATTATTCCTATTGCCCGTTTTCTTTACTCTTTGTTCATTTAATGTGTTATAGCATTCATACTGGGGGATAGACAGGTGAGCATATTCTCCAAACAAAAGACATTTTAGAAATTCCCAGTGGACAAGTTTAGTCCATCAGAGGTACTTACCTTTGATTTCTCCCTAACTCTTTAACTCTTATTCAAATAAAACAGATTTAAATAAAACAAAGGTACTTACCTTTAAATAAATCAAAGGTACTTACCTTTGATTTCTCCCTAACTCTTTAACTCTTATTCAAATAAAAGATTGTTTTCCTATATTCAAAGCACTTTCAAAGGCTTTCGAAGACTAAGATTAAAAAAATTCAGGCTAAAAAAAAAAAAAAAAGCCAACTCCTTGAGCAGAAAATGAGCACCTTATTTCTGGTCCATATTTTCCCCCATAGCTTTAAAGTAAGTAATTCTGTTTTAAAAATTAACATCCATTGAAGACACTGATAGAAGGCCGCCCAAAAATAATGCCTTGCAAGTCGTGAGAAAGGATGCCTCTTGTAGAGGGATTTTAGGATTGAGAAATGCTATTCAAAAATCTCAGGCTAAACGGTTAAGTATCTAGTTACAAATAGCCTTGATGGAAGAGAAACATAATTCCATAATTTGATCAAGGGAACATTTAATAAACTCTCATTTAATAGGAGAGAAAACCTTGAGCAACGGGGGCTCAGTGATAAGTGGCTGCCCACGGCCATAGAGCTGGTTTATGACAAAGCCCAATGTACAACCCAGTCAAGGATATTCTTCCGGCCCCTCCGTATTGCTAATGGGAAACCAAGTATCTCTCTACTTGATCACACTTCTTCCCAGATTACAATGCCGACTCAACAAAATCAGTGTTCTCAAAAGATTTGGCAGCTGGTTTACTGTAAATTGTTACTGACCCGGGCTTTTTTTTTACTACAACTCAGATTGAGTTGAAGAAAATACAGTGCAGATTCTAAGCACTAATGTACTTATAACAAAAGGTCACTTGCTACACTGATGCATATTTCCGTTTGCTATTTGTTGTCTAAGTAACCTATGGACACAAGAAATGTGGTTTCCCCCATCAGTTCCTAATATTAGGGAAAAAATTTAGGCCTTTCTCAAATTCCTAGTCCTGCAGTATTTGGGGGAGGAAAGGATTTGACCTTTGAAGCCTATTTGTTAACACTGGCTGAACCTATTCACACAACACATTAAGGCACCCCAGTTTTCTTTATAGCAGTTTAATGAGTTCCTCTTCGAGTGTGTCCAGAAAAAGAAGCCATGATTCTCACTCAAGACAAAGTGGAACAACAAAAAGACTCAACAGAAGAAACACAGCTAATTAACAGTGTAATATACAACTCTTTGCATGGGTGAGGCACAGTATTTCTGAAAATGCCAAGCAGAATGAAATGAACACAGGAAAAAAGAAAGAGGAGGAACAAAAGCACTCACTGAGTTGAGTCCTTAAAACACCACTGACCAAGACATACATGCTGGGTATAATAGTGGATTAACCACTTTATAAGCGGTTAAGCACATTAACAGTGTGCTTAACCACAGGATGTTTTAGTGCCTCATTAATGAAAACTCTTAGGCGGGGTCTGAGAAGGACCTGGTGTACTCTGAGCTGTGCTCTACTTTAGCAAGATTCACATGATGAATCCATTCGCCTTATTCAGAGCTAGTTTATTTTTTTCCCTCACATACTAACAGAACTTTCATAACTTCATCACAAGGATCCTGAGCCAAAGTGAGTTGTCTGGAGCTTGGGGGTGGGGGGGCACCCCAGGTACTTAATATAGGTAACAAAAGGCTATGACATTTGGAGTCCACTCTCAAATACTACCACACAGGCAGTGTGATATTATGTATTGGTTAAAATTATATCCTATACCCAGTCAGTAGCCCTGATCAGGATTGACTCCCCCTCCCCCAGGGTGGTCAACTAGCATTACATCAGAGGTATCTGTATCTCAGTCACACCCGAGATTTTGCTAACTGGCATACTGAAATGGGTTTTCATTGCCGAAATCAAAATCAGTGTTCTCAGGATGTTAGAAGCAGGATTTCATTGTTGAAACGAGCGGTCTTTAAGGTAAGTGAATCGGCAAAGTCAATTTAGAGATATTCTCTACCCTTGCATGAGCAGCACATAAGAATCTATGAAGGTCTGTAACTTGGACCCTTAGGACTGGCACCCGAGGCTCAACTATTATGTCCAGCAGCTGGGGCACAGAAGCCCCACTGCATGATGCCCACCATAAAAATGAGAGAATCCTGCCTCCGGAAAGTTGTCAGGTCATCAACCTTAAGTGGAACCTTCCAAGGAGATTTGGCTGGAGCACTTAAAGGGCCTGAGAGCAGGGATTTCACTGAGTTTATAGGACAGGCTGCAGGAATGCTTTGTGCCTGTTTGCCAGGAAGTGTCTGTTTAATAAAAGTCTGTGTGCAGCAGAACTGGCCTGAGACTTACTTGAGCTGTGTGGGAACAGCAAATCCTTGCTCAAAACTTCAGCCACTTTTCTGTAAGACCATAAGAGTTGGGCATGACCAAAATGACTTAAGACTATTCTCAACGAATATATCACACGTGGAACTGCTGTGCTGGAGCCCACCCACACCAGCTTGGTAAATTTCCAGGAATTTTACAAGCCAGTTGTTAAATACAATCATTAATTGATTTTAAAAAAATCTAAACTTCCAATGAAATACATTATATTGAAAACAAAGGTAAGAGATACTCCAAATTGGTTCACTTCCTAATTTTCTGCTATATTTTCACTAGGATTTGTGTCAATTGGAACTGTATATGTTAGAGCTCCACTGGGCATCTCTTCTCAGCTCTGAAGTCGCTTCTGTCAAACTGCTGTTTGAAATTGGCTGCGGTGGGAGTATTTACACCACAGAAACCAGCAGGTGCTACTTATCAGGGTTTTGCTTGTTTTCAGGTCTGGTGCTTCAAAGGCAGAACTCCCTTGGTGTGAATGGCCTTCGATTAATAGAGAAGACTTTGCCTCCTCTAAAGCCTTCAAATGCACCAGCATAAATAAAAACCCACAACACCCTTTTCCTCACAAGGACCACACCGCCATGCACCATGCGACAGGACACACTCACTTTTGAAGCAGCTGGGTCCACTAGTCTCTGGCGATGTCGGGCTGAGTTGAAATGGCTCTTCGGAGGCTGCCCTTCCTGACAGGGAATGGAAGATGGGGATGAACGAGGTGGAAGAGGAGAAGGTAGCGTGGGATGATGGGAAAATGGTCGGAAAAGGGAGAGGGACAGCATTTAACGGCACTGTACTTGTCTGTTTCAGCTAAAATCCAACAATAAAAAGACATGACACGATCTTCCCCCACAGAACCACATGCCACGTGCAAGTCATGTTATTAAAAATAGCCTTGTATGTGCATGTGTGTGATAAAGTCATGAACACAGCCCAGTATCACATGTCCCATCAAATCTGCACTTTCCTGTTAGCTGGTATTGCCCCTAATTATATTTCAAGAATACTAAGGAAAACTGGAGCACGGTTTCCCTGAACATGAAGTCAATCTTCCTAGAAGAGCAGAAGGCAGGAAGGGGCATTCTTAGACATTCTTAAGGGCCGCCCATTTGGATATCACCAAAAAGACACGGAAATCACCGTCTTCCCCCAAACCATGAAAACTCTCTTGCCTCAGAAGCTCCTCTCTTCTTCATCCTGGCAGAATTCCTGGTGTCTGGCAGCCACCAAAAACTTTGCCCCTGAATGCAGTTAAATTGTATTGGATGGAACAGAGATCGAGCATTAAGTTTATAAACTAACCTGTGTAGAAGGGTGGTCATTTCCTTAGACAAACCCTTGTATATATATATTGGACAAATGGACCACGTAGAAAGACTTAACACCCCCCATCACTCATTCCATGTCAAACACACAGACACACACAGACACACACACACACACACACACACATACACAAGCAACTGTATTTTAAAGGAAAAGTCTGGTATAGGGGCCCCCATGAATGGTATAGAGTTTCACTTCTCCATCTTTCAAAGTTGGATAACAGTCAACAAGAATCGAAGAAGCAAGCACAATCCACTGTGAGCACTGACTTCAAGGATAGGGAGATGAAAGCAACAGAGAGATGGTCTCAGAAAACCCCTGGGCATAAAGCCCCTGGTCCAAGTGAGCATCTACCTAGGGAGTGAAATATCTGTCAGATGAGTATTAGCATCTGCTCACAGAGGAGAGTGAAAAGACCTCTACTTAGGTAAAAATGCAATGTCTATATTATAATACTTGAGAATTCTTTTCTTTTTTTCTTCTAAGAATAACAGCTCTGTTACTTTTAACACATTGATCAATCACACCCACTTGAATTGCCAACAATCACTGCTTCGGTATCCAAAGTGTAACGCTTACCTTTCAAAAAGGAAATGTTATAAGTAGCAGATTGCACGTCAGGATTATGTTTTTCCTACTAACTGCCCTGCCAACAAGCATTCTTTCCCTACCCTCTTCTGAAAAAAATGCAAGGCAATAGTTTTAAATCTCGGTTGACCTAGAAAATGTACCAAAGCTTTGACAGCAGAAATTGTTCTCATTAATTCACTGAATATTTGGCAAAACAAAATAAACAAAATTGAGTATGATTTCCCATTCAATAGAATCAATAGATTTTACATGAGAAATAGTTTTTTAAAATCAGATTATTTATTTAGCTTGATTTGAAGCCTCCTTTAAATTTAATGGTTTATCAGAAAGTGGTTTAATGCTTTTTCTCCTAATAAAAAGTTATCAGATGTAAATAAATACTTATCCTCATTAATATATCTGGAGAACTATCTGCCCTTATCAACCTCCCTATGGAATGATTACAACCAATTTAAGAGTTCCAGTGCACAGTACCAGGCTCCCACTCATCAGGAAAAAAATTAATCTTGGTGTTAAATACATAATTACAGTCAATGTGCAAATTAACTAAATCCTGAGCCTGTGGCTTATTGCTTTTCTTCTGACTTCAAGGTGAAAAATGTTATATATTTTTTAATTAGCTAATTGCACTATGAACTCAGCAGGGGGCAGATGTTGATATTAAACTGTGACTTTCAATCTTAAACTCCCATTTTGTGAAAGGCTGGTTTAAAGAGAGAAAGCACATTCTTCAAGGGGAATGGAGGGGGCAGGTGGGTTTTTAAAACCGGGTCTCCACTTTGTCTCATTTATTATGAAGTACAATGACTCTGTAACAATAGTCTGCTTGTGATGAACAAATAGGCCTATGAGATAATCAATATATTCACACAGATTCCAGTAATACATCTTAATAGAAACCAAAGAACAGCCTGGAGGATTAATGTCATTTTAATGAATTGCTTATGGAATAGAAATAAAGGGATTCTGAACAGCTCAGAGCAAGTTTTTCTCCATATGACTCATGTCTTAAACTCATCTTAATTTTCAAAAATAGTCACACTGTATTCCGTTGTTGACAAAAAACGTTGGTGGTGGTCGGTGGCTTGTGTGTTCTAGAGTTACTGAGGCTTTTTAGAAAGGTGAACATAGCTATGTCCTAGATAGGAACCTATGAGAAGAATTTAATTCATTAGAAACTGGACATGTCACCTTCTTCACTTTAGGGAGACCTTCATTTAAAAGCTTTCCTTTCTTATTACAGGCCAGATTCCCTCATACAGCCAGGGAAGGTATCTGACCATAGCCAGCTCTATGAGTTCCATTGTGAAATATTTTACATTCTTTAAAAAGCAAACAGGGCCCTCAAAAATGGTATGGTAGGAAAGCAACATCTTTATATAACAAATTTGTATGTAGAGCTTTCCATGTTCAAGAAAAACATTAAATTATATCTCTCAGGCCAACATTAAAGACAAAATTTGTGCCTTCATTTTCTTCCAAAATTCTTAGTCCCAAGAATTCATTTCTCCTCCTGAATGACAGCCTTCAGCCTCTGGTATGTGTCATTCCAGTCTGAGACATAAGTCTCCCGGTACCATTTACCTCCTGGCTAATGCCATCAACATCAGCAAAATAACAGAACCGACCTGGGTGGGCCCCACGGGGCTCTCAACTGAATGGCTTATTTACATATGTAAATAGGGGCTCTTTACTACCAGGGGAGGGTGCAGAAGGAGGAGGGCTAGATTCCTCACCATTAGTTTTGTGGAAACAGAAGCAAATTATATTGCTTAGGTTAACTTATCAAAATCATTTGCTGTGATCATCACCACTAATAAAAGCACTCAGTTATGTAAATAAACTATTGAAAGATGACAAAAGAAGTGTTGACATGTACATAACCTGGAAACTTAATGAGGCATATTTCATCTCCATGCTAAATGCTTTCATCAAGACTTCTCCTGTTAAGTAAGTCATTTTGGAAATTATAAACTTCCCTTAACACTGCAGATCATACTTTTTAAAGAAATTATTGTTCCTTAAACATTACAGATCTGATAGCGTAGTACTTTAGCCTAATTTGCATCACATAAACATATTTACAAGAATGTTCTGTGGAAAACAATATATCAGGTGTGAAATAATGGGTGCACAATGAATTTAGTGGCTGACATCAGATTATTTAAATGCCTAACTCTTTAAATCAGGTATAAGTTACTCTGTGTCAAAATTAGAGCCACAAGGAAAATTTAAAACTAACTATCTATAATTTTGGCATTAGTTTCCTTATTTTTTTAAAGAAATATATTATTAGACATTTCCAGCTAGATATTTTAATATAAGAAAAAAAAATAGAAAAATCACATAATTGTTTCGAGGGCTCCTAGAGGATTTCTTAAAAATCCATTCAATAAAAAAAAAAAAAAAAAAAAAAAAAAAAAATCCATTCAAAGGAGTTTTAATTCTGAAAAGAATCACATGCATTCTTGGATAAGAATAAGCATTTTTACCCAACTCTGAGACATCCTTTTGTCTGAATAAATATATTTCACCCCCAGTCGAAGCTCTTACTTAACACTATACTTAAGTACGTACAACAAAGCTACTGCAAACAGGCCCTGGTAAAGGCACCCCTGCACATCAATAAAGCAATTTAGGATCACGCAAAGGCAAAATACTCCATGAAAATAAATCAATTGGAAGAATTCACAAGCTGGGGAGATCTAGCAATTACCAGGTGTATCGAAATAGGGATCAGACACCCAAACGAACATGGAAGAAATGTGCTAGAATACATTTTTGACGATGATATTATAGGCTTCTAAAACTATGGAACCAATCCCACAGTAATTTATGAAAACCTTCATAATTCATAATCTTGTAAAGATGAAAGTACATCATGTTTTTCTTGTCTCTTTTCAAACCCAGGTTTTTCAACGTGGCTCAAGAGGAGAGTCACCAAAATAGGATAAGGGAAGGGATACTCCCACCTGTGAAAGCAAACCAGTGACTTTCTAACTTCCCACCGTGGTGCTCACTGAGAAATACATTTTGCGTCATGAAACAATGCCTCCCAATACTACCAGCAATGCCCTCTATTTTCTGATCTAGTTTAGTTCCTTTTTAAACAAACATTGGTCTCTAGTCCTAAACTGATGATTTGACCTTTAGTTAAAAAACAGACCAAGGGGGCTTCCCTGGTGGCGCAGTGGTTGAGAGTCCGCCTGCCGATGCAAGGGACGCGGGTTCGTGCCCCGGTCCGGGAAGATGCCACATGCCGCGGAGCAGCTGGGCCCGTGAGCCGTGGCCACTGAGCCTGCGCGTCCGGAGCCTGTGCTCCGCAGTGGGAGAGGCCACAACAGTTAAGAGGCCCTTGTACAGCAAAAAAACAAAAAACAGACCAAGGAAGTGTTCTTCAAGGGTCATGAGGGGACTTCCCTGGAGGTCCATTAGTTAAGACTCTGTGCTTCCACTGTAGGGGGTGTGGGTTCTACTAAGATCCTCAAAGCCGAGGGGCATGGCCCCCCAGACAAAAGAAACTTTCATGAGATAGGACTAGGACTCCCCTAGTAACTCCTTACAAATGCTTTAGGCTCTGTCCTAAACTTCGGTCATTTATTTTTTTCCCCATATCCATGTACTATTACATCCACTGAATATACTATTCATTTCTTAACTGCTTTCTTTAAAAAGATGACTCTGGTTTTTAAAAACTTCTATACTTCCATCTTTAATGATGGTTTAAGTAATAACATCTTGAAACCATGACTTGGTTGTGCTAGTTACAGTTTTTTCTACTACAGATTAAGAAAAATACATTAAACATTATATCAAAACATCTGTGTACTAACTAGAATCATCTGTGTGCAACCTGTAGTGTCCATGCACCTCAGATGGAAGCTGATAGGCATGAACAGCCCAGGCTCTGCAGTGTCTGTGGTGGGAAGAGGGGTGGTCACCATTTATGACTCTGCCGTAACATCTCCCCCCTCAACACCAACTGCCTCCTCTGAGATGACAAACAGGGACTGTAAACTCACATGTCCCTGACCCAATTCTGGACGTCTGTCCCCCCGGTCTGCCCTCCTCGGTGTTTCTCATTTCCAGCAAAGGGCACCACCACTCACCCAGTGACCTAGGAGTCACTGACCATCTTGTCCTTAAATTCAGTTCCCATGGGCCAAATATCAACCCCACGACCCCTATCCAACCCATCAGCAAGTCCTCCCGGTGTTAACTTCAGAATGTATTTCAAAATTCAACCTTTCTTACTTTTACCATTAGTCTCATCCAAGCCATTTACCTGTGTTTGGTTCCTAGGGCTGCTGGGACAAAACACCGCAAAGGGGGTAGCTGAGAAAACAGAAGTGTACTGTCTCCCAGTTCTGGAGGCTAGAAATCTAAAGTCAAAGTGTCAGCAAGGCTGGTTTCTCCTGAGGGCTGTGAGGGAAGGCTCCGCTCCAGGCCTCTCTCCTTGGCCTCTAGACGGCCACCCTCTTCCCACGTCTCTTAACATCACCTTTCTTCTCTGTGTGTCTGTCTCTGCGTCCAAATGTCTCCTTAATTATAAGGACATCAGTTACACTGGATTAGGGACCACCTGAAAAACTTCCTTGTAACTTGATCACCTACTATAAAGACCCAATGTTCAAATAAGGACACATTCTCAAGTAGAGGGGTTAGGACTTCAACATATTTGAGGGGAGACAAGATTCAACTGTTAACACCATCCCAGCCATCCAGACACCGGAAATAGGCTCACATCCCCGTTCGCTACTTTTGTCCTCCATAGAGGCTGTCTTTCCAACAGCAGACAAAGCCACCCTAATTAAATATATATGATATCACTTTTCTCCTAACTCTCCATACCTTTTCCTTCCACTCACACCAAGTCCTCCCAGGTCATGTAAAGCAGGGGTCCCCAGGCCCCGGGCTGCGGACTGATACTGGCCCGAGGCCTGTTAGGAACTGGGCCGCACAGCAGGGGGTGAGCGAGTGAAGCTCGCTCTATAAGCTCTATGAAGCCATTAGCTTTGTCTCAATGGTTCTGGCACTTGGTGGATGCTGGATAAATAATTTTAAATAATTATGAAACCAATAAATGAAGCATATGTATTTCTATGGTGCAGCAGCTCATCCACAGGATTCCTGCAGGAAAACAGAGGGCACCCTCAGACCAGGTAGTTTGAGAAAATTCTGATAAGGGAATCACTTAGGAGTAGGGCTCCTTCACCTTCTTTAGTCCAGAAGAGGCAAAAGGGAGGGAGCTGCTTCTAGAACCTGAAACAGAGAGAGCTCGGTACAGAGGGTCACCTTCAGAAGAGCATTCAGCCAGCCTGGACTGATGCTGGGGAAGGGAGACAGAGAAAAATGACTTCCATCACTTTCTTTATTTCTCCCTCCTTTCCTCCAATCGCCTGCTCTCCCACTGGTCCAAACCCGACCGGGCACCCGGAGGACAGAAGGGGGATGCAGGTCCCCAGAAGAGGGGAGTAGAGGGAGAGAGAAAGAGAGAAAGGAGGAGGGAGGGTGGAGAGGAAGGAAGAGAAAGGATGAGGAGTGGGGAAAGGGAGAGGGGGAGAGAGTGGGGGGAAGGGAGGGGACAGAGTTAGGGGAGGGGGAGAGTGGGGAGGAGAGTAGGGGGAGGGGGAAAGTGGAGGGGAGAGAAAGGTGCAAAGTGATTTGGACATCAAAGAAAAGATAAGAGATACCCACTCCATCACTGAGCACAAGTTAACAGCAGCAACCACAGTGGCTGCTTCCCTTCTAGCTCCTCTTCCAAGTCTCAGTTTCTTCCACAGCATGTGCTGTTCCACCTTCAAAATGGCCCTTGCTGTACTGAATCTGAGGGGTGCATTAGCACTGAGCCCTGTGGACACACCTCTGGGAAGCCACACGGTACTTTTCTTATCTGGCTCTCGCTTCCCAGAAATGCTGAAAGGGTGAACTAGATATTATCTGTGAAGCACCACATATTTAATGACGGGGATTTTTCTTTCGTCGGGGTTTCACATTAATGTAATTTTGGTAGGTCTGCAGTCTCAAGTCAAAAGAAAACCCTGGGATTGGATTCCTGATGAAATTCTTGCTTTGAATTCAAATTTACTTCCCAACCCTGGCACATTTCAATTTGCCTTTTAAAGTTATTCAACATTAGGAAAGTAAAAAAGCTAGTCTGCATCTAATCCGCTAAGATTCCATGCAGAAGGGAGCTCTAGCAGTCTCTGAGGGGCGTCGGGAAAAGGTCACCTGGGGGCCAGTCTCCTCCCCACCAGTCACTCAGCCTCTCTGGACCTCAGCATCCACATCGGTAATGAGGCACGACGCGTTTGAGGGTCTGAAATTCCAAGACCCTCTCTGAAAGTTAGCTGCATGTTGTAAAGATCAAAAATATCCAGGATACCCTGGTGTTTTTTTAAAACATCTTTATTGGACTTTAATTGCTTTACAATGGTGTGTTAGTTTCTGCTGTATAACAAAGTGAATCAGCTCCACATATACATATATCCCCATATCCCCTCCCTCTTGTGTCTCCCTCCCACCCTCCCTATCCCACCCCTCTAGGTGGTCACAAAGCATCAAGCTGATCTCCCTGTGCTATGCAGCTGCTTCCCACTAGCTATCTATTTTACATTTGGTAGTGTATAAATGTCCATGCCACTCTCTCACTTCGTCTCACTTCCCCCTCCCTGTGTCCTCCAGTCCATTCTCTACGTCTGCATCTTTATTCCTGTCCTGCCCCTAGGTTCTTCAGAACCATTTTTTTTTTTTAAGATTCCATATATATGTGTTAGTATATGGTATTTGTTTTTCTCTTTCTGACTTACTTCACTATGTATGACAGTCTCTAGGTCCATCCACATCACTACAAATAACTCAGTTTCGTTTCTTTTTATGGCTGAGGAATATTCCTTTGTGTATATGTGCCACATCTTCTTTACAGGATACCCTGTTTTAAAAACACTCAATTACTGGAATCATGTCATAGTTCAAATTTCTTGCAGGCCTCGTAACGTGTGCGTTTTGGGAATCACAGTATTGACTTGCTATTTAGAAAATGTTTACGTTTACTGCTGTTCATAGAGAAATGTTTGGGTCTTCGACTGTATTATACCCGTCAGTCAATGATCCTTTGTTAGAGCATTTCAGAACATTACATATTGATTCAAATTAATGAATCCTGTGTCGATGACCGGTTAACATATTTTACCATAGACAATAAGTTTATGGATGTAATTACTGACTTGAGCTCCAAAAACACAGCACAATTATACTGCAGCACATATGTCAACCCACTTAAGTCACTTCAATTTAGAAAAAAATTTAATGATATCACATGCCACACTTTTTTTAATGAGAAAAATTACAAGATACCTAAATTAAGAGGACCAGTTTTCCACAGGGAAATCTGGGAGAAAAATTTAAAGGTAAACCAATTTTCTGAAGGCAAAATAAAATTTTCAACATAGCTCTGAGTTGTACCCAAAGCAAATTATTGCTGGCAAGTAATATGGCTCTGATAATTAGACTTGATTGGGGTTTAAATTAAGCAGAGGGATGAACTAGACTCCTCAAAGCCATTCTGATTTGTTTCATCTGTTCTAGCAGCCATGGGGAGAATGGTCAGGGACCCAGGTAGGGGAAAGCTGCCTGGCTTTGCAGATGAGGGTAGTATACTGTTAAACTGGTCTCTCTCCCTCATCTTGTAGCTGCTGATCAGAGATTCCTACTGAAAGAGATGAAGTGCCTACACACGTAGCCAATCATAATTACAACACTGAATACCTGATACAACACTGCTAAACAATAACACAATGACAACCATGTGTTTGTTATTTTTAACCACAAGGCAGATCACTATAAATTCTTGGGGGGGGGTATATGGGTGAAAGTTCATCTTGTCACTCCTTCTCTTTAATAAGGCCCTGGATGCTTAAAAGACAAACTTTTTAAACAGGTACAAAAAAAAAGAAAAATCCTCATGTTCAGGTCACATTGCTATAATTCCATTTGCCACTCTTGAAACAAAGCCCTCTTTTATCTGGAGAACGTAAAACATCGAATTTTGACTTCTCCACTAGTGTTTCCACTGGCTAGGCTTTGCCCTGTGAGGTGCATAGCATGTGTGGAAGGCACTTGATCATAGTGGAAAAGGTCCCGAAGACCCGCAGATGTATGCATCTGTAAAATGGGCAAAACAGCTGCCTCCACTGGAGTCCTTAGACTATGCAACAATTTTCCAAGGGGTATCTTTATCTTACCATCTATTTTTTAAATCAAACTCAAAGATAATTAGAAAGCAGTGATACTGAAGAGTGAGTTAAATGCAGCCACTGGTTTTGGGGAAGCCGGGTGAAAGCTTGTCACTGAGTGCAATATCACATGAAATGAATGATTTAAGTACAAGTGGAAAAATATCTAAATGGGAACAGCACGGTCCTTGAGCATCTCACACTCTTCAAAGTGAATGACAGCAGTGGTGGCTGTGCTACGTAAGGGCTCTTTCTCCTGGAAAGCAGGACATGAGTGAGACTGTAAGTCACACGTTTATGGCTCTCTTAGAATTGTACTTTTAATACAGCAGTAAGGTTTTGGGGTTAGCAGGTATTTGCTCGTCCTTTACCAAATATCTCAGCATACTTGAGGTCACTGAATTTAAAAAGCCAAACTGATAAATCAGTGTCACCCTCAATATGTAGTTCAATAGATCTTATTATTGATGGATTATGACCAGTGAGAGATCCTTTGGGGTAGTGATGAAAAGCACAGACAGTGTGGCCACTCTTCCTGGATTTGAATTCCAGCTTCACTTCTTACCACCTCTGTGATATCAGCTACATTTCAAATCTCTTTATACCTTTATTTTCTCATTTGTAAAATGGGGACAGTTAAAAATGCCCATTTCATAAAGTTGTAAGGAGGATTTAAGTAGTTAATACATGTAACATACAAAAGAGCTGGATCGCAGGAAGTGCTATGTGTAACTGTTAACTGTTTAAAAACGTATATTCACAAAAATATTTATTCTCCTCTAAGGACCTTGCAATTTGATTTTGACAGTAAAATATGCTCCCCTAGTTTTTTTGTTGTTGCATGAGAAGAAAGGTTCACACTTAGATAAGTGTTGCTTCTTACTGGAAATCACGGAATACCCCTGATTCCTCTAGGAGTGCTTTAGGGTTAAGTATTTTTTCAAGATTAAGTATTGTATTAAGGAGTTAAAGACAAAAGCCTTACAATGTTTCTTTAAATATCTGTTTCAGCTGCATAAGATTAGCACGTTTTTCTTGGCAAGGAACACCTTTTCCTTTTTCTGCTGGAGTATTTTTTTTGTCAGCAGCCTTTCTTGTTTTTCTTCCCAAACGCTTCCTCTGCTTCTGTCTTTCTGTCGTCTGCCCTCATTCTATTCCCCATGCTTCAGCACTTCCCTCCCACCACTTCCCATCCTCTCACTTTAAAAAAACAACTTTGTTCATTGATTGTTTAGCATGTTTCCTTCCTATTTTGCATTCCCCCAGGGGGCCAGGACAATCAGAGTGGAAGTGCACCGACAGCATGGGAAAGTCACTGTGTCACCATGGGTGGACGGCGCTTTTATAACGCAGTCAGGATACACGACAGAAGGGGTAACAAAATGCAGGGCCAGCTCTGTTCTGAGGCCGGCTATGAGGCCATCTGCTTCTAGCCTGTAGTCACTGCTCAGTTACTTTCACAGAGGTTAGCCCAGGATTTGCCTTGTAATGGGGTAACTGGAAATACTTATTGGATGCTTCTGCTACGTGTGGTTTCTTTCTGTGCGACAGGGGATCTGGAGTCATCAGTGATCCCACAAAGCCTGGAACTCCCAGGTCTAGGCTCCATTGCTGTGTTCATTCACAAACGTAGAAAATGCTCAAAATTCTCACACAATCAATTATATAGAGTTTATAACTAGAAGTGAAGTAGGTCAATGCTAGAGGTGCAAGAAATAAGCAGTTCCTGAGAGCCACCTGGATACCATTCATTAATAACTAACCTTTATTAAGTGTTTCCCCATTCCAGTCATATGCTGGATTTGGGAAAGGATTTCTGCACCTGCATGTTCATTGCAGCATTATTTACAACAGCTAAGACATGGAAACAACCTCAGTGTCCACTGATGGATAAATGGATAAAGAAGATATGGTATATATCTGCAATGGAATACTATTCAGCCATAAAAAAGAAAGAAACCTTACCATCTGCAATAGCATGGATGGACTTGGAAGGCATTATACTCACCGAAATAAGTCAGACAGAGAAAGACGAATACTGTATAACCTCACTTATATGTGGAATCTAAAAAATTGAACTCAAAGAAACAGAACAGATTGGTGGTTGCCAGGGGCAGAGCCTGAGTGGTGGGCAAAATGGGTGCAGGTGGGCAGACATACGAACTTCCAGTTGTAAGTCAGTCTTGGGGATGCAATGCACAGCATGGTGACTACAAGTGGCTAGGAGATTACATCTTAAAAGTTCTCATCACAGGAAAAAAAATCTGTAACTACGTGAGGTAATGAATGTTAACTGAACTTTCCATGGTAATCATTTCACAACATATACATATATCAAACCAGTATGTTGTACAACTTAAACTAATGCAATGTATATGCTAATTAAAAAGAGAATAAATGTACAGAAAACACGGTTAAAAAAATGGATGAACAAGATCTATATAGTGAAAATTGTAAAGTACTTCAATGGGCACAAATGCATACCAGAATTATAGGAGACATCTACTGTACATAGATGGGAAGACTCAAATACTTCCAAAATTAATCTGAAGAGCCATTAGAATTCTAATTGAAATTCTAAGTATATTTGTTTTGGTGCACTTAGACAAACGATTTCTAAAATTCATTGCGAAGTCTAAATAGCCAAAAATATACAAATCAACTCTGAATAAAAGAAGAACAAGAAGAGGGGACTTGCCCTACAGAAGTCAAGATTTATTATAAAACTGCAGTAATTAAATCATGTGGTATTCACAAGAGAATAAAGAGACTGGGGCAATTAGAGAACCCCCAAACAGATCCTTACACAGATGGGAAGGTAGCAAAAAATAAAGATAGAATAACAAACAGGAAGAAAAGACACACTAATTCAGTATGGTGAAAAATCACTTTCCACCTGGAAAAATAAACTTAATCCATACCACACTAAGAAAAAAAATAAGAAGAAGAATGAGAAACTAATGTCAAAACACAACTTTAAAAATTTTAGAAGAAAAAATGAAATCTAAAATATTTTTATGACCTGTGAATAGGAACATATTTTCTAAACAGGTATGAAAAGCAAAACTCTTGTAAAAAGACTGATAAACTGGACTGTATCAAAACTTAAGCCTTCTAAATGAGGTCATAAACTTTAAAGGAAGGGACAGACTGAAATAAGATATTCCTAATACATAAAATATATAAATTAATAAAAGAAGGAAATAAAATAAAAACGATGGGCAAAAGATGTGACCCAACAAATTAGGGAAGATGAAACCAAATGGCCACTAGCCATAAAAAGATACACAACCTCTTTAGTATAATGCAAAGTAAAAGAGCAAAATAATCACTTTACACCCATCAGAATAGCAAAAATTTAAAAAGTCTTAAAATACCAGGTCCTGGAGAGCATGAGGGAAAGCAGCAGTCTGCTGTAGAAATGTTCAAGTGTAGAAGTTCAAGTGTAGAAGTGTAGAAGTTCAAAAACTTTAGCAAAATGTTAGCAATGTCTAATACACTAAAAATGTATTTCAGTGTATTACATTGAAAATGTATTGTTGTATACAATATAACCCAGGAATTCTGCTTCTTGGCACTTACCCTAAAATCCTTACACACAGGCAGCAAGAAATCCATACATGAATTTCCACTGAAGCATTCTTATAATAGAAAAACAAAAAAAACCCAAAAAAACCTCAAAACAGCTAACATAGCCAACATGTCTATTATTAAGGGAAAAGATAAAAGAAATTGTGGCATATCCATAAGATGAAATACTAGCCAGGATTTGAAATGTGAATTAAATCTATTTGAATAAACATAAATATATTAAAAAAACAATTCTGAGTGGGGGAAAGCTGTAAAATACTTATGAGAGAATAAAAATACAGACTGGAAATATTCATACTAAAATTATGATGGGTTTGCTTCTGGGAGGGAGTGTGGGATAAGGAAACAAAGGCCTGGAGAGAAGTTTTCAGTTATACTTCTTTTATGTTTTAAGTTTTTTGGTTTTTTTTTTTGCTTATTAAAATGTTCAATTGCTTTCATTAAAAACACTATTGGAAGGAAAATGACAAAATGTAAACATTTCTTAATTCTAGATATCAGCTACAGAGGTGTTTGTTACGTCAATCTCTATATTTTTGGTATTTTATGAACTTTTCAAACGTTTTAAAAGATCACATTTAACAGCTGGCCATGTAACCATGTAACCACAACTCTTGTCTAGGTCAGTACTTCAAACAAGGACATTCCAATTTCATAAAAAGCACAATCAAAAGATCTTCCTCCAATAATATGGGCATAAGGGCTCTCCTTATGCAAACACACAGTACTAGATTCAAAATTAGATAAAAAGTAAATCAGATTTAACACCAGGAAGGCAATCAGTCAATATGTGTCTTCCTGATAAAGACAACACACAGGAACTTCTAATCTCTTTCTCCAGACAGCACTGACATTGACTGGCAAATGTGAGGGCAATTAATAACTCTTCAAAACTAAAGTCAGCATCTCACTTTTCCTTTTGTTCAAGTGGAAATAGCAAAGTAAAATAGCATAAATCTTCCAGAAACTACAGTACAAAAGGATTTATCCATTTACATCCCAGGGAGGGACCAAATAGGTCTTTGATCTCCCTCATTTTCCCACTTTGACCATCAAGGTCTAAGGTCCCACATGTGATCAGGCCACAGTCCCCCTCTGCCAGTGTAGCAGACACCACGCGCGGCCTGCATCTCCTTCCTGAGGGCCCACACCATTCTCCCTCCAACATCAGCCTCAGCTGCAGGGGGGACGCAGAGCAAGCTCAGACCAACCTGTTACTAATGGTGTCGCATCTTAAACACACCCATTAGGCATTTTTCTATTTCTGACCCAGGCGTTCTCCAAGACCACGGGAGCCTGCCAAGCCCAGAGTGAGGAGGGGTTAATTCCTCTGGGACAACCTTCAACCTAAGAGACTGTAGCCAGTGGTGGAGACACTCCAGCTTCCTGTAGGAGTCCTTCCAATGGATGACTCTGGAGTGGTGCTCTTTCCATGCGTGTCTCAGGAGATCCCAGTGGAGTGACACCCCAGTGCCCACTGCAGGGATCTCACATAGACTTTCCTTTCACGTCCCGCCTTTGCCCTCGTTCCTGCTTCCTGAGATCACCTCTCAAACGACTTGCCTTCTAACCCATATTTCCAGCTCTGCTTTCAGGAAAACCCAAATTAAGAGAACACATACCACCTAGTCCAGCTCTGAATGCAACTTTTCTAATTCATGGGTCCCATTATTTTTAAAATATTTATGTGCCAAAGAGCTCATGTACTGCAATCACAAAATTAAACAGGACAAGGTCCCTGTCATTAAGGAACTCAATCTCATAAGGGAGAATTCACACAAACACACTTGGAATAAATGTGACATGAGCCAACGTCTATGTAAGAGGTAACCATGTTGTGAAGTAGGGGTGCCCACTTTTGCCTGTGGAGGTGCTCCCAGGACACTATCTGTTCCCACTTCTGACTCTGTAGGCTGCATCTAAAATGACTTCCAACCATTCTCAGCTCCTGATATTCATCCCTTTTGCCTTCTCCTCCCCTTCAGTGTGGGGCTCAGTGATTCAAAATATGACCACGGTGATGAGGTGTCACTTCCAGGATTAGGTCTCAGAAGACTACGACTTCTGTCTTGCTCTCTCTTGCTCTCCCTCTGACGGACGTGAGTTGCCATGTTGTGAGCTGCCTTACAGTGAGGCCAACGTAACAAGGAACAAAAGAGGGTCTCCAGACAATACCCAGTGAGGAACAGAGGCCCTGGTTCCAATGACATGCAAGGAGCTAAAATCTTACCAACAACCACTTGAGTGACCTTGGAAGCAGCTGCTCCCCCAATCCAGCCTTGAGATGATGGCGGCTCCAGCCAATACCCTAGCAGCCTGATTTCAGCCTTGTCAGAGATCAAGAGCCAGATCACCCTGCCAAGCTGCTCCTGGACTCCTGACCCACCAAAACGGATACAATAAATGTTAGTTGTTTGAAACAGCTACATTTGGAACTATCTGTTCTGCAGCCATGACCTACCAATGCATACACTAACCATGATTAAAAATCACCACCAGTATGGATACAGTCTTGACAGACCATATCTGATGCCTAATTCTTGTTCTTTTATATATTCATTCAATAAGCTAATACTATGTGCTGGGCAGGGTGGACACAAAAGTTAACTTTAGAAAGACACTGTCAATGCCTTCTTGGAAAAGGCAAGCTTGCAAAATTTGTAGCAAACTTCTTTATGCAACTTCACTAACCTAAACTCTGACTTTTTATAAATGTTTAATTTCTGCTGACTGTATAATTTACTAAATCTATAATTAAATGTCTTTGCTATGTTAATGCACTTCGTGTTCAATGCAAGATACCTAAAGGTATGTTCCATCTGCTTAAATCATGTTATATATTTAGAAAAGAATTCTGATTTTCTTCTGCACAAAAATCCTTAACAGGAATTATGCCTTTTCCTTCCATTCATTCAAAAAAAAAAAAAAAAACTACTCCCACAGGCAGAAAACTCACTAAGCAGTGAGCGGGAAACATTTATATCCAAACATTCTGTTATATTTTCCAAATCAACTACTCAGAAAGCTACATTCTCCTCCTACTCTCTGAATGAGACTCAGTAACCACTGTGCAAACCCAGGAGAAACACTTAAACATTACTGAACAATATTACTTAGGTGCGACTTCCATCTTTTGTGACAGAACTTTTTCTTTTCACGTGATACTAACTAGAAAAAAACAAACTGATAAAAAAAAACAAGAGCATTCTCTCGCTCATTCATAAAATATTTCTTTAGTCCTATTTGTTTTAAAAAATACCATCGGCTTTCCCACAGCATCACAAACAGCTCTGGGAATAAGCCGAAAAAGATAAGAGGAAATGATTTTTCAGTGAAGAATTTAAACATACACAGACACACTTGGATCTATCAAACATATACAACTAAAATAATTAAAAATTCCAGGTAGGTCTTTTAGTGTGTTCACTAAATTATCTCACTGGTTGTGCCACCTTTTTCAACATGCCCTATTCTCTTCCCATTCGTACAACCCTCTTTAGCCAGCCATGGCCTGAGCAAAGGTTAACTTTCATCAGAAGCAATTCCTTGACTCTCCACCAGTGGCATAGAGCCATGAACCAAAGAATTTAAAAACCAGAAAAGAGTGGGGGGAAAAAGTCACAAAAGAACTTGAGATTTATTAAGCACCCTCTCTTAGACTAGCTTTGGTCTTCAACAGGGCTGCCCTCACTATGACATTCTTAAGAAGAGTATGTCATCCAAGTTCGTTTTCCAGTTTCAAATGAGGTGATACTGTAATCTTCATCTCATGTTCTCCACACACCCCTTTCTTTACTGATCAAAAGGAATACAAATGGGAGGTCGATTTAGGCAGGGAAGATAGTTTACATTTTGTTAGGGTATCCTTTGAAAAGGGTAGTTAACCTGTATCTATGAAACTTGTAAACGTGCTGCACATAACTGAGCATTGCAGATTTGCACTGCGATATTTTCCATACAAAAGATTTTCCTGTGTTTCTAATTTTGGGGAAAAAAGGTAGCACAAATTCATGAATTTCAGCTATGCAAAATGTCTTTCAGTCCAACCCCTCCCCCCAAATCACTTTGAAGTAAAAAACGACCAGACCATGGTATAGGGGAAAAGTAGAAATTACGAAGCAAAGAAACACAGGTTTGTATCCACATAAACAAGCCCTATGATGTCACTGCAATTTGTTGAACATCTGAGCCTCAATTTCCTCTTCTGTAAGATAGGGTTAATAATGCCTCGACGGATCATTTCGAGAATCACAGCTAATACACATCAAATGTCTAGCACAGCATCTAATACTTAGTAGGCATCCACTATACTGTGAAGGGTTATTACTATGTATTTTCAAAATATTTTACCATATTGAGGCTATTACCGGAACTGCTAATGGAAATTACTATTGGTTAAAAATAAGAGAAGTTTAGCTAGTGTCAGATAACCTCACCTGGCTACACAATAAGGGGGTAAGAATAGGTGGTCCTCCAGAACCTCTATAGCCCTAAAATAAATAACACAATGAAATGAAGTACCACTTAGCAAATTTGAAAACAGTCGAAAGGAAGGGTATAGATAGAAACTATTCTTAAAAAGAATTATTCCACAATTGATTAATGCCCACCTTCAGAAGGAAATCTACACCAAAGTAATGTTGATACAAATAGACACTCCACAGAGACAGCAGGCGCACTATAATAATCCAGTGATATGTGGAGCTAATAAAAACAAAAAGGGTTTTAGAGACGTAGCACAGGTTTTTAAAACATTAAGAAAATGGTGACTCTAAAGAGTCATTTCCCAAGGAATGAAAGAGACAGCAAGCTAGAACAGTATCTCACACAAATTAAACTGTCGTTTAAGAGCAACGGCCAGCACAAAAAGAATGCATCGGAGGCTACTTGCAGCCTCCTTATGGCTCTGGCCACCGGTGTTAAATTTTGCATAGCAAAACTTTGTAACTAAGGGTTGGCTCAAATTTCCTGGCAGCCTAATCAATTAGACTGCTGCCCCTGCCCCCTCTCCTATTAAACCCTAGTTAGGGAGATGCTTTACTGGAGTCTTTTTCTCTTCTCCAAGCCTTTCTGCCAAGTCTTTACATAGATACATATAAACAGATAGATAAATAAGTAGATAAGATTATGGTTCTTACACACAAAAAAGCAGGGCCAAGATGGAATACTGTGCTAAAATTCCATTTGTTTTTAGAGTGATTTTACATCATTCTAAATTATAAAAGACTGAGGTTACCATCTATGGGGAAATGTTCAGCATGCTCTGAGTATAAATACTGCCTAAGCAGCCTCTACTGGCAAGAGAAGATTCTTCTCACTTGGATGCAATTTTGTGATGTGTTTTCAAAAAAAAAAAGGCTTAAATTGGGTTCTTCGTAATTTTTTTTTTTTTGAGGTCCTAGATTTGATAGAAATCACAAACAAAAGATTCTAAGGTTTGTTCTGGCCTCTGTTTAGGGTTTTTAAATAAAAATGGAATCTGAATGCCTTTCAGCAAGGGATAAGCTCTGCAGTTTGATTACAGGCCCCCATCACTCCCTATTTTTCCCCTAGTGTCCTTTACACATGTATCTTATGTGTCTAGTCCCTGAGGGCATTTTAGTTTGCCTTCACTCTCCTAAAATATAAAGTTAAATGGTTAAGAAATCATATATATTCAAAGTCTGGAAAAAGAGGGGTGGCAACAACTTGGAACAGACTTTCACTATTAAGTTAAAACAGAAGCCTCACTCAAAGGGTATTAATAAGCTTTCTGAAATGGCATCATTTCTGTTAGGCAAGGACTAGTTATTGAAAAAGTTATTATTCAGTCCATCAACAGAAGAATGGATAAAGAAGATGTGGTATATACATACAATGGAATATTCCTCAGCCATATAAAAGAATGAAATAATGCCATTTGCAGCAACATGGATGGACCTAGAGATTATCATACTAAGTGAAGTAAGTCAGATAATGACAAATATCATATCACTTATATGTGGAGTCTACAAAGATGATACAAATGAACTTATTTACAAAATAGAAATAGACTCACAGACATAGAAAACAAACATGGTTACTAAAGGGGAAGGGGGGGGGGATAAGTTAGGAGTTTGGGATTAACATATACACACTACTATATATATAATAGGCAACCAACAAGGACCCACTGTAGAGCACAGGGAACTATATTCAATATTTTGTAATAACCTATAAGGGAAGAGAATCTGAAAAAGAATATATCACCTTGCTGTGTACCTAAAACTAACACGACATTGTAAATCAACTATGCTTCAAAAACAAGTTATTATTATTATTATTTTTTGCCTTTTAATTACTTATTTATTTATTAACATCTTTATTGGAGTATAATTGCTTTACAATGGTGTGTTAGTTTCTGCTTTATAACAAAGTGAATCAGCAATACATATACATATATCCCCATATCCCCTCCCTCTTGCGTCTCCCTCCCACCCTCCCTATCCCACTCCTCTAGGTGGTCACAAAACACCGAGCTGATCTCCCTGTGCTATATGGCTGCTTCCCACTAGCTATCTATTTTACATTTGGTGTGTATATATGTCCATGCCACTCTCTCACTTCGTGGATGACTATTTTAGATAGGAAATCAAAGAAATTATTATTATTATTATTTTTTATTTTTTTTATTTTTTAACATCTTTATTGGAGTATAATTGTTTTACAATAGTGTGTTAGTTTTTCCTTTACAACAAACTGAATCAGTTATACATATACATATGTTCCCATATCTCTTCCCTCTTGCATCACCCTCTCTCCCACCCTCCCTATCCCACTCCTCTAGGTGGTCACAAAGCACAGAGGTGATCTCCCTGTGCTATGCAGCAAAAAAGTTATTATTTAAAAGTCCAAAAAGGACACAAAAGAACTCAACCATCTGTTCTGCATAGGATGCCAGAGTGAACAGACTACACATGAAAACACCTTGATTCTGATATTTACTATTTTGGTAACGTTGGTTCAGTCACTTTACTTCTTTGAAACCCAGTATTCTTAGCCAGAAGATGAAGAAATTAAGCTAGACTAAATCTAAGATTTTGCTCTTGGACTTGAAATTCTATGATCCTCTAATTCTAAGCACCTCAGGCATTAGCTGTTGAAGAGAAAGGAAATTTTTTTTTTTTTTTTTTTTTAAACAGAAAAGCTCTAAAACTGTACCTTGGTGAAGTGTTATAGGCAGTGAAAGGCAAATCAGGCAAATTCTTTACTTGGAACCCTGCAGTGAGTGCAGAGACAGGAATCTAGAATTTATCATTTTTATTCTGGCTGATGTAACCACTATAAATAATTGCCTCATGCCTGTGAGGTAATATGCTTTCTGCCAAGGACCCAATTAACATCGGAACGGACCTTGAAAGATTCTCCTTTATTTCACACATAGTCTTTATCAAATTATATTGATTTTTTTTAAACTTTCCATTCTGATTGTAAAAATAATAGATAAAATAGATTCACAAAAGAATGACTCAAAAACACAAAGAATTAAAATCAGGTGTAACCTCGCCTCTGGAGATAACAAACTTGATTGATCATTTACCATGTCTGACCATGTATTTGGGATCTAAGGGGGACAGGACAATTTTCTTAATCTCAAGAAGTTTACAGACACTGGGGGTGGAGAGAGACAAGGAGAACGGGGAATTATGATGAGGTCTGACAAGAGCTTAGGTAGGTGATGGGGACCTGCAGAGGCACACGTACCCCAAGCTTGGGGGTTTAGAAAGGAGAGTTACTGCTCTGGAAAAAAAAAAAAAAAAGTCCAAATAATTAGAAAAAGGGAGAGATGGACTGAATGAAAAAAATGGGAAGAGTAAAGGGAGATGGGGCAGGGAGGAGGGAAGGGAAGGTGGGGTGGGGGGGAAGCAGGGTGGAGGAGGAGAGCAAGGCAGCCAAGGGAAGGGCAGGGAGAAACAGTCAGCTCCAGGCAGAGTGCAGAGGTGCTTCCCTGCTGAAAATCTGATAAGAGATTTGGGTTTCTGCTGCTTCCTCAGCCTCCCACTGGGGTAGGAAGCAGAATGGAGTAAATTGGGCAAAGTTAGACAGAACCCTCGAGATCTCCATCAACTCTGCTATATGGTCAACCTCTAGGCCACAGAGGCCCAGTTTGGCTACATCACAATTCAAAGCTGCCCAAAAGAACCAAAAGGGAACCCAGAACAAGGACACTCCTATTTATCCCAATTACTTTCACTGAGTCACAGAGGTTTCCTATTTTGCAGAGGCTACCCACCCTCACCCAAATCTCACCGCATCAACTCATGATGTGAAAAGAACATGAAGCTGGGGTGGGCAGCATGAACTTCAACTGCCTCTACTCTAGCTGTCTGATGCAGCTTTCTGGTATGAGCACGCCAGCCACCCCAGCTGCCTGCACCATGTGCATAAATGCTGCAGCCACAGACATACGTGTGGCTTGGCAAGAGCCTCTGTGGAATTGGATGTTCCGTCGTAAGCACAAATCTGAGAATATTTCATAAAGTCTATGCACTAAAGAGAAGAGGAAAACTGGGAAGAAAAGATGGAAAAGAAATGGAGAATAAAAAATAATCATTAGCCAGGATTTCCTGATCCACACATCCTAATCCTCTCATAACTGCATCTAATAGCCGACAGATGTGAACAATTATTTAGAGCAGAAATGATAAAAGGCAATAAAGATATAAAGCTTTATGCTGACTTGCCACATCAGCTATCTATCACTGTCAAGTCATTTAGTATAAAAATTATAATAGCGCTTCCCTGGTGGCACAGTAGTTGAGAATCTGCCTGCCAATGCAGGGGACACGGGTTCGAGCCCTGGTCTGGGAAGATCCCACATGCCACGGAGCAACTGGGCCCGTGAGCCACAACTACTGAGCCTTTGCGTCAGGAGCTTGGGCTCCGCAGCAAGAGAGGACGCGAAGGTGAAAGGCCCACGCACTGCGATGAAGAGTGGCCCCCACTCGCCACAACTAGAGAAAGCCCACACACAGAAACGAAGACCCAACACACCCAAAAATAAATTTAAAAAATTAAAAAATCATAATAACTTAGGCTAACTGATCATTGGTGAAGTCATGCCTAATAATTCTTTACTTGTTAAACAAACAAATACCTGCCTGCTTTTAAGAGGTTATCACAATAAGAACACAAACATATTAATCCTTCAAAGATGAAAATGTTTCATTTTTATTGTAAATGTCACTGAAATAAATTTTCATTTAAGTATCATCTTCCTTGTGCATCTTCGAATCTCTTCATAAACAAATTATATATTAAATCACATTTACATTGTAAAATGTCGAAAGTAAGACATCTTTGCGGAGGAAATAAAGCAAGATATTTAAGGGGAGAAACACACTAAATTTACTTTGTCATCAAAATAAAAATTTCTAGGGCTTCCCTGGTGGCGCAGTGGTTGAGAGTCCGCCTGCCGATGCAGGGGACACGGGTTCGTGCCCTGGTCCGAGAGGATCCCACATGCCGCGGAGCGGCTGGGCCCGTGAGCCATGGCCGCTGACCCTGCGCGTCCGGAGCCTGTGCTCCGCAACGGGAGAGGCCACAACAGTGAGAGGCCCGCGTACCACAAAAATAAATAAATATAAATAAATAAATAAATTTTAAAAATAAATAAATAAAAATTTCTAAATACTGACAAGGAAAAATTGCTAACTTAAACAAATGATAACTAAATAAAACCCACCAAATAATGAGGATGCTTTTCGTTCCAAGTAACAAACTACTCAATTCAAAGCAGCTTAAATAATATAAAAGAGTTACCAACTGGTGTGACTGAAAAGTCCAGTGAGAGGTTTTGTTTCAGACAATGTTTAATTCAGCAGCCTGAATCGAACGGTTAAGGACGTGGTTTCTTTGCATATTTTGGTCCTACTTTTCATGGTGCAGCCAATTTCGTAAAGCACACTTTCTTCAGACACCCCAAGTAGTTTTAAGCTACCCCTGTGGCTATGTATTTCCTAATTAATGCCCAGCAAGAAAGAGCATCTTTGCCTCACCATTCCCAATAAAGGGACAGAAGTTCACTCTGCTGGACTCAGTTTAGGTCTCGTGCCATACCTGCAATCACTATGGTCCATGAGATGGAATATGCTGATTGGTCCAATCTACATCACATTCTCCCAACATAGGGACCTGAGTCAGCTTTTCCAAAACCCAATGCAAATCAGGGGCTGCTAAGAAGGAGCAAGGGAGGAATGGATGTCAGGGAGATATTCTGCATGAGGGTACCACATCTTCTAACTCAATAAGACCTCAGTTCGGTTAAGTCATGCAAAACTATAGGATCCAACTCAAAATTATTTTCCCTAATAATATTAATAACTGTTTCTAGATACCCCTTTATCTCCATGAGCTCACTGGATGTCTTTCACCCTATGTTCCAAACAATTAAAATTACCTAACAACTAAAATTTAAAATCTTCCATCTTTTTTGCCTTATTCACTTCTCCCTGTTTACAAACAGGCTCTCCATAGGTCAACTAGTTTATGAAATCCTTCCAGGATTCAAAAGAATGTTCCAGGGATTTTAAACCAGAATATACCTTTCTGGTACAATTATGTATATAATTTACAACTTACAATTATGAATTAGCTCTATTTTCTTTAGGAAGCAATTCATTAATCCCTAGCAACAAACCAGCAACACTTCCATAGACCAGGACAGCCTACCTCTTAGAACACTGTACATTATTTCACCCAGCCTGCCATGAATAAAATGCCCAGAACTGCTATCTAAGCCTACAGTTGCAAAAATAGTATACAATATAGCGTTAGTTCCTCACAGCCACTGGAGAAGTATGGATGAATGGAACTCATTACTATTTCTATCCAGGTAAGCACCTTAACATGGACACCCTACCACATGCATCTCTCGCCTTCCATGTTATCCTGGATACAACATCTACTGAAGTTATCAGAGTGGATGAAAACTATACTTAGGCTGTCTTGCCCACCTCAGAGAAGCAAAAAAAAAAAAAAAAAAAAATCATAAGACAATTAAGAGTGTGGTCAAACCGCCTAGATTCAATCTAGGCATCTTAGATTTGAAGCCAAGTTCTGCCACTTACTAACTTTAAGACCCAGAAACATTAGTTAACTGCCCAGTTTTCCCCTCTGAGAATTGAGGACAGCAGTACCTTTCTCAAGGGGGGTGATGTAGAAGTGAAATGAACTGATACATGCAAAGCACTTAGAATGGTACCTGGTACTTAGAAACTGGAAATGTGTATGACAATTACCATCCTCTTCTAAGAACACCCTTGAAGTCCCAGCACAGAGTAGGACCCAACAAATACTGTGGACTGAATAAATCTCTTTTTTATTTATTAATTTGGTCCTTACAGTGTTCCTGAAGATGAACGACCATAATGGATCAAGGTTATTTTCTAGACTCTCCTTTTTTCTCATGCCCCATACTCTCACTGGGGGATTTCATCCATGGCTTCAGTGAACACCCATATGATAATGCCACATAGATCTCTATCTCCAGGCCATTTTTGTCCTTATCTCTCCAAGCTCTTACATAACCTTCTTGTCTACTAGACATCTCCCCTTGAGTTTCCTGAAACTTAACATGAGCAGAACAGAAGTCACTGGCCAACCACCATCCCTGACGTCACACCTCTGATAACCCCATCGCTGGGTGTCTTGTTATGTGCTCCCATGGCATCCTACAGACTCACCCTCTTCGTCCAGCCAGCCAGCCAGCCAGCACCTACTATGTGACGGGTTAACCACCATAAAACTTATCCCTCTGCATTTAATTGTCTACTTATTAGTCTGCCTTCTCTACTTCTGGGTCATAAACTCCCAGAAGATAACAGGAATTAGATCTTGTTTGTCCTTGTAGCTACAGCTTTGCACAAATTAAAAACACATGGTAAATATCTCTTGGGTAAGTGACTGACTGTTCCCATGACACTGGTGCAATTAATTATGAAGAGTTAAAACACTTCCTAAAGACTGTAAGTTAACTGCAGGAAGAGAAAAAGGTGCTAGAAGAATGTAGCCAATCACTGTTTACAGTGAAGAAATATAAAATTCAAAGATACTTTCTCAAATCAAATCAATATTCTTATACTATGTCCAAAGCAAGGCTGTTTTTAATTTTAAAAAAGGAAAGAAGATTAAGTGTGTGTCTGAAGGTTTAAAAGGTCATAGTCCCTAACTGAGAAAACCTGGGGAGGAAACTGAAGAAAGCAGAAACCAACAGCCCATAACCAACACACACACACACACACACACACATACACACCTGACTGGGAGCAGCTGTTAAAGATGAATGCCAGACTTCACACCAGTTTTCAGTTTAGAACAACTTAAGGAAAGCATCTGACAATGACGGGAAGGACTATTATAATGAAAGACACTCTACTGGTGCAGAGGCAGGAAATGATGCAGCCACTGCTCACCACCACCACTGCCCACCCCAGCATATCCACTAAAATGAATCTGAGGGCCTGGGGGGAAAAGGCTGAAAACTGAGATAACTCATCAAAGAAGGAAAGAGTTTCCAATCACAACAATGTGTGCAACTCTTTTCTGCACTAAGCATGGACACTGATATATACCCAGGCTCAATTTTGTGTCAAAATTCCCATGAACATTTGTTATTTTTCCAGAACAACTGATCCTCCTTGGAAATTACAGAATCTTCGAGAGCGTTAAGAGAACTAATAAAGTCCATTTTCCTATGGCTCCTAGAAGGTGACAGAAAGCTAAATTCTAACTATCACCAAAATTCCTCTACGAGGACACAGGCTTAACAAGGGACAGCGCATAAGCCTGTGTTCCTTCTTCCAGACACAGTGCTGGATGGTCAGCCTCTCAGGCTTTGAAGGCTTTATCAGAAAAAGCTGGTGCCAGCACCCCGAGGCACTAGGCAGGAAGTTGGGTAGGAGGGCTCTGGATCTGCCTAGGAGAATCATTCTCTTCTGTGTCATCGGTAGAATGACCACAACTTAGGAAAAAAGGGATTCTTGAAGTTATTAACTGTTCTAGGAAGGCTAAGATGTAGAGCAGATCAAATGACAGAGTAACTGCCTTGCTGACACATAATATTCTTTTAAAGTACTTGAAAAATGAAAAGTAGTGGATGACTGCTTTGAAAATACAGGTGAATGGACAGCACAGAACGGAGTCTCCCGTTTCAGGACCACCAGTGTGACAACTATCAAAGAAAAAATGCTTTGACATCAGTGCTGTATCTCATGGAAGCCTTATAAGCAGCAGATACTAAAGATTCAGGTTCTTCTGGGGAAAACACCATAAGGAGGTTTTGAGTTCTTACCCATTTATGCAGAGTAGAGTTGAATAAAAATAGCTGCAGATAAGGCAATGACATAGGTGTATACATAAATGCATATACACAGACACACACAAGAACTCATCTTAAGTGTTGCATTTCAAATTATTTTGATTGGGTCAAGTTGTCTAGGCTAGTGTGGCACTAGAGATACAAAGTTTCATTCATGAAATTTTAAATAATGGTGATAAGATTTATCTCCAGATACAAGCAGAACCTAAATGTATATAGCACATGAATAATAGAATGTGCATGAATTTTGAATGTTTATTTTTCAGAAGAAAACAAAGAATTGCATGTGTGAATTCTTAGAGATTCTAAGTGTAGCCTGTATTTGCATTTCAATAGGTTGCAAGGAAAGCTCTGTGAAATTGGTCAGATGTATAGATTCTCATCTCTCCTCCACCCCAAATCAGTCAATTAGCTTCTGGAGAAAGGAGCATACAGAAGCTAATACCCAGCAGCTCAAAACTTATTCTAGCTGATACAGATCAAAATAGATTCAAAGCAAGTATGTTGAGGACACAGGTTTTCTATGGAACAAATTCTGGGTAAGAATCATACAACACCAGGAGCTAATGCTGTTGTGGTCAGAGAACACACACACGGAAATGAAATAGATACGGCAATGCACAGCAAGAGGAAAAAAACAGGCAAATATCAGAAGACTGAGAGCCAACACATCAGAACGCTTCCAGCAGGCAAAAAGTTAAGTTTAGCAAATTTCGTCCATTTAAAACAAAGGCATTTTGGATGCCAGTTCTGCTACACTGATTAATATAAACATGCAATAAACGAACCCCCCTGTCATTCCACATTCCACCCCAATCCATGTACTCTAATGCAGTCTCTTCTAATTAGCATTTTTCAGTCCTCCCATCAAAAGCCTTTACTGACTCCACATTAGCTACTCCTTGCCCTTTATAAATCTCCTTATTTCAAAGGAGTTATTTTTTTAATGCCCACAAGAGCAGAAGTATAATACACAGGTATTATATATGTGAATGATGTTATCAATATATGTCTTTCGAATTGCAGCACTTTGGTTCCTTTATTTTCTGAAAAGCTACTTTTACTAAGCACTGACTCGCCTAGCTATGGTTCCTGCTATGGGCTGATTGTTTGTGTCCTTCGACCCACACCCCACACAAATTCATATATTGAATGCTGAAGCCCTAATATGATTGTATTTGGAGGTGGATATTTGGGAAATAATCAGAGTGAGACTAGGTCATGATGGTAGGGCCCTCATGATGGGATGAATGCCTTTATAAAAAGAGGAAGAGACATGGGATCTCTCCACCAGGATGAAGGCTCTCATCAGATACGGAATCCATGACAGCCTGACCTTGGACTCCCAGCTTCCAGAGCTGTGAGAAACACATGTCCACTGTTTAAGCCTCCCGATCTGTTGCTTTGTTAGAGCAGCCTCAACTGACTAAGATATTTGCCTACCTTTGCTGTAGTCCTCATAATAATCCTGCCAGGCAAGTGTTAGTATGTGCATGTGACAGAAAAGGAAACTAAGCCTCAGGAAAACTTTAACCTGCCCCAGAGTCACACAGCTAGGATGTGGCAAAGCCACATGGAGCAAGGCAAACAGAGGAGAAGGAAGGCTCAATTGTCTAGAAACACAGTAACTACTATCTGCTTGACACTGTTCAAAGTAATTGACATGCATACATCTTATTTCTATAATATTCCTGGGAGGTAAGTGATATTCTCATTTTACTGATGACAAACCTAAAATGCAGAGGAGAGCCCAGGAGAGTGAAGCCAGCAGGTGGTGGATCAACATTCAAACAGAACTAAAAGCTTCAATGCCTCTGCTCTGAACCACACAACACAAGCTTGCCCTCTGTAAGAGTCGTCTTTGTCACCGCTGTGCTCAGTAACAACCCACCGCACAACTAGTACTAGTGACTAACAACAAGAACCATCTGCGGGTCTGCAGGTAGACTAGGGGTCTGTTGGGCTTGGCTTCTGGCTGCAGGATTATATAGGTCAGCTCCACCAGAGTTTATTCTGGGACCCAGGCTAAATGGGCAGGGACCACCCAGGGCATGCTCCTCTCGCGGTAGGTCACCAAAGGGCAGGATGGCAAGGCCAACCACACAAGCATATTTCAAAAGCCTCTCTGCTTGTGACACATTCACTAACAGCTCAGTAAGACACATAGCGGAGCCCAAAGTCAAGTGGGGGAAAGAATCCCTGCCCGCCATGAGGCCACTCCCTGGGCAAGGGAGTAAATGTATCCTTCTATTCCAGAGAAGTGAAAAATTAAGAGCATAATTGAATCTACCACACTATCCAAATTCAATTTGTATTTATCATAATGCCTTTTGGTTTGGATTGCTAAACAGTTAATGGAAAATGAATCTATGAGCCTGACAATTTATATTTGGAATACAGTTTTAATGGAAAAGTGTAAATAGTCAAATCAATGTATTATTCCATCTTCATCTTCATGACAATGCTAAAGTTGAGACAAGAGGCAATTAGAAAATATAAAACTATCAGTATCTCATAATGAAAAATATCACTATGATGAAGATCTTATAAAATGACATATTTCTAGACCTAGCTGTTATCTCACTAACTTTGAGCACTAAGCTAAAAAACAAAAATCCATTAAAAAATACTTAATGTTTTCTACAATCATTTCTAGCTCATTGTAATACATTCTACTCTACCTCTAACTCCCCACCACTTACCTGAGAGTTTCCATGTCCTCAACATACTAAATTACTAGGTAGGAACTCAGAAAATGCTGCAGCTAATAAAGTTAAGCTTGGATCTTCATTTGTTGCCAAAATGAAAAAAAAAAAAGTTCAGTAATCAACGTGATTTAATGCCTTTGTGTATACATACACAAATTGAAACCACTGTATCAGAAAACTGATAAAATTGTACATATGCCATGTGTCTTTCTTGGTCGAACCCCCTATCTTCAATTATGGATATTCCACTCAAATGGAACAAAAATCTTGCCTGGATTTGATGTAATCTCACTCAGGTTTTAAATTCACTCACTGTTTCAAGCAAAATGGCACCAACCTCATCATCTTCATTTAAGAATGAATTCCTTTTTCTATTACAGCCTCTAGTTTGAGATATTTCATTTTGCCTTTTCAGAACTGTATTGGAATGAAACTTGTAGGCAAGTTGTCAAAGTTGGAAGCAATTTGCAGAAATACACACACACACCCCTTCAAAACTGGATACATTATTTCAAGGCCTGACACTAAACCATAAAACTATTTTGCTCTCTATGTAATTTTAACCAGACCTGCAAAATAAGTGTTAAAATACACATTATGGTAATTATTTTTCTTATGTTATTTTTTAACATCTTTATGGGAGTATAATTGCTTTTACGATGTTGTGTTAGTTTCTGCTGTATAACAAAGTGAATCAGCTATATGTATACATATATCCCCATATCCCCTCCCTCTTGCATCTCCCTCCCACCCTCCCTATCCCACCGTCCCTATCCCACCCCTCTAGGTGGTCACAAAACACCTAGCTGATCTCCCTGTGCTATGCAGCAGCTTCCCACTAGCTATCTATTTTACATTTGGTAGTGTATATATGTCCATGCCACTCTCTCACTTTGTCACAGCTTACCCTTCCCCCTTCCCATGTCCTCAAGTCCATTCTCTACATCTGCGTCTTTACTCCTGTCCTGCCCCTAGGTTCTTCAGAACCATTTTTTTTTTTTAGATTCCATATATATGTGTTAGCATACGGTATTTGTTTTTCTCTTTCTGACTTACTTCACTCTGTATGACAGACTCAAGGTCCATCAGTAATTCTCGAAAACTATTCTAATGGAAATCTATTACTTTGAGAGAAATTGTGTTCTCTCTTTATTCACAGTCTAGTTCAATTAATTATTTAAAGTGGATGAATTCAGCATCTATATCCAGACTTGACCGCTCTTTGGAAGTTTCAGCCCATACATCCAGCTGCTCACTGAGCATGTCTATCTGAAAGCTTCCACAGGTGCTGCAAACTCAAGATGCACAGAACCAACTAATCACCTCGCCATCCACATTATTTTTATTTCTTGCTCTCATTTGTTTCTTGTTATGCCTGAAACCTGGGAGTCACCTCCAGCTCCTTCCATTTCTTTTCTCAAGTCCTATTAATGGTACCTTCAGTTGCCTTTTCTCTACTTCCACTGCCAACATCTCAGTCCAGCAGCAGCATCTCTTACCTCCCCATTTCTAACCTCCTAGCTGTTCTTCGCTTCTTCCCAGGCATTACTCATTAACGGTTGACAGTCAGTAAAGTATTTCTGTGCCCTAAGTGAAATCTTTTAATGGCTTCCTACTGTTTAAAGTCCAAACCCTTCAATATGGCAGTATTCTTGGGACTCTGCTCATCACTTCCTGCTTCTCACATGCACTGTTTGCAGCACCTTGAAAAGGACACACCCTGTGTGGCCAACCACATCTTTGCACACACAGCTGTGTCCCCACCCTTCTCGCCTAGTCAGTACCTGTTCATCCAGCATCATCTGGCAAAAATAGCCCCATCTCCACAAAGCCTTCTCAGCCTCCTACAGCGGGGGAGGATATATGAAATTTTAAATAATGGTGATAAGATTTATCTCCTTCCCTCCTTCCCTCCTCCTTTTACAGCAGGGCACCAGCCACCTCCAGTGCTCATGCATTGTGACCGACAGGGGTTATGGTACTTGCTGTTGCAGAAACTGCTGTCTCCCTGACCATACTATAAACCCCTCACATGTCAGTACCATAATCCACTCACTTCTGGACTTCTAGAGCCTGGGATAAAAGTGCAAGAGTGTAGATTTAAGACACAACACTCAGTCCTCTGACACAAACCTGTTCAATATATACTGCTGCTGCTATTAGTTATTATTATTATTATACATTAATTGAAAGAAAGGCAGAGAATGGAATTTTTTTTCTTGACTGACTGAATCAAAACACAATCTAAGTAAAATTGCAAGTGTTTTGAGAACTCAAGCATGTACCTTACTGAAGAGTACCTATGATTAGGGTTCCAAATCACAGGCGTTTGTTGTCTTTAACATTAGAACGTTTCAAGGCACAAAGCAACTGTCTACCATGCCCTGGAGGTATTTTCATAAGGCAAACCATGTGTGCCAGAGATTTAAAACATGTAAAACGGCACCTGGACACTGCCAGTGCCCTGGGTCCTTTTGGGGTAAAGGTCTAGGGCTCCCTCCAGCCGCACCACTGTAAGAACAGTTCCCCAAGATGGGTTAGTTAATGGTTTGAGCTCTCACATTACTACCTTTGCCATTATTTGGGAAGTCAAGAAACAAATGCAATGGGTATACGTCCCCTTCATGCACCTCTCCATAAAAATAAAACCCAGTCTCACTGGAAGAAAGAAGGCAAAGCTGTTTAACACACCTGTTAAAGGTTGTCAAACCTTACATTTGGGGATACAGAAGTGCTACGTGCCATGAGGGAGGTGTTCCTTGGACACATGATCCCCCTAGGAGCAGTGGGTCTCAAGCCTGGCTACACACCACCACCAAGAGACTGACGTGGATTGCTTCGAGGCCCTAGGCTTTAGAGAGCTCTCCAGGTGACTCAAAAGGGCAGCCTCACTGAACTGCTGGCCTAAGGTTTGGAGTGAGGCATCCCATGGAACTGATTTACTTTCCTCAATGCCAAAAGGATGCACAAGATAAAAAACAGCTTTAAAAGCCTTTCATTGATGGTACTGAGTGGTATAAAGTTTTTTTTTCTTAGACAATGAAACAAAAAAATTAAAAATTGGCCACCAAAATCACTTTTTAAACTGATTATAGGGCTTCCCTGGTGGCGCAGTGGTTGAGAGTCCGCCTGCCAATGCAGGGGACACGGGTTCGTGCCCCGGTCCGGGAGGATCCCACAGGCCGCGGAGCAGCTGGGCCCGTGAGCCGTGGCCGCTGAGGCTGCGCGTCCGGAGCCTGTGCTCTGCAGCGGGAGAGGCCACAACAGTGAGGGGCCTGCATACCACAAAAACAAACAAACAAACAAAAAAAAACCTGATTATAAAAGTAATACAGGCTTACTATAGAAGAGTTCAAGGAAAAAATTCTTATGGTGCCACCATCAAGATATAATAAATATTTTTTAAAAAGATATAATAAATTAACATTTTATGGTGCCACCACCAAGATATACTAAATTAACATTTTAGTGCAGTTTTTTGCTATTAGTTTAGATGATGATAATGAAGAAAAAGAAAACAGGTCCTTAATAAATGTTAGATATGATGGATATTTTTTAGCCTTTTCATACCTCACTTTAATTCATTCTCAATAATTCTGCAAATAAGTGTATTTTACCAGTGAGGAATTAACCAGCCTGGTTAACCGCATACAGCTTAGTGGCAAAGATGGTCTTAAATACTCCAAAACCTACACAGGCTCTTTCCTTCCATCCCACAGGGCTACCCTACACGTGCGTGCATGCACACACACACACACATTTTAATAGAATTGTACATACATTATGTATACAGATTATATATAATATATAATTATATATTATATTATATTATATATATAATATACATATTCCTTGCCATTACTGTCAAGCTTTTGCCCATATCATCAAATATTTGTCAAAAGCATGATTTTAATGGCAATAGTGTCTTCTAACATGTGTGTTTCACAAGTTGGATGCCAATCTCCATGCTTTTGGTTGCTTCCAAGACAAATGTATGATTTCTAGGACACTTTAAAAATCTATCATGGGACTTCCCCGGCGGTCCAGTGGTTAAGACTCCCTATTTCCACTCCAGGGGGCGAGGCTTTGATCTCTGGTCAGGGAACTAAGATCCCACATGCCACACCATGCAGCCAAAAGTTTTTTTTTTTTTTTTTTTTTTTTTTTCCTGTACGCGGGCCTCTCACTGTTGTGGCCTCTCCAATTGCGGAGCACAGGCTCCGGACGCGCAGGCTCAGCGGCCATGGCCCACGGGCCCAGCCGCTCCACGGCATGTGGGATCTTCCCGGACCGGGGCACGAACCCGCATTCCCTGCATTGGCAGGCGGAGTCTCAACCACTGCGCCACCAGGGAAGCCCAAAAGTTTTTTTTTTTAATTTAAAAAATAGATGATTTTATTAAAAAAAATAATAAAAATCTATCGTTACTCATAATTTATTTAAAATATAAGTTTCAAATAAATTCCAACACCCGATTTGATTTCATTAGACTCTGGTGCCAACAATAAAATTATTGATCCCTGCTTGCATGTTGATCTTTGTAAGTTCATGTAATTCTTGATTTTTATATTTTATCTAGTTTATTGATTATTTGGGTTTTTAGTCTCTTTTTCTTGTCTTCTGACATTATTCATTATTCACTGTGTTTCAAATGCAACGTTATTAAGTTTTTAGGTCTTACCTACTTTGAGAAAGCTTTTCAGGCAACTTAAGACTTTCAAAAGCTATGATAAATGAAACCACACACGTCTTAAAAAGAAGGAACTAAGAGCTAAACAGTGAAGAAGTGGTGGCTCATTTTATCTACAAACTATTGCAACTGAGTATGAAACCCTGTCCTGATTGGCTAAGACAAAAATGAAGACCAAGCCAGCACTCATTATCTGATTCAAAGAAGCAAATTTGTTCACCTAGAGAGGAAGAAACTTGTTGAGTACTGAACTCAAAGCAAATGTATCATGTGGGCGTAATACAGAATAAGAGATAATGCACAACATAATGGATAAGGCTTCAAGGGGAGTTTTACAAAAAGTGCAAAGATGTTCACTCAGCCATTTCTTTTAGACCCTCAATAAAAGCCAAGGACATAATGTGAAGTTGTAATTCGGATGGACAGTCTACGTGTGATAGCACCTGCCGGAGGGCAGGGCTCAGAGAATCCTGGAGATGAATGGAAAGAGGTCTCTTGGGCTATTGCTCTCACCCGTCACTTCTCAGCCAGGATCTGCAGAGCAGCGCCTTGCAAAATTGAGATTGTTTGCAGAACCTGTAGTGCAGACATGCTGCAGGACTGATTCAAAGGAGACCCACGTGCTTCAGTGGAAGGACTAATATTTTCCCAGGAGGATTAAGAGCCTGGTTGGAAAGACATCATTACACAAAAGTTGGAAATGGTTGGGGGCCACGACTTTTCAAAAAAAAGCAGCTCTGAATCTGTTCAAATGCTTGAACTCAAGAGATCTGTGCCTATGAAAGTTGAACACTGTCTTTGGCTGGCAACTGCTAAGAGCAAGGGGCGGTAAAACACATGCTTGCTGTAAGCATGCTGCATGTACTTCCACTGCCCATCCACATCTACTCTCCACTCTATACTGGGCCTTGGTGTTGGGATACATGGACCACACACGGCTGGGGGCTCCTGTGCCCCTCTGGTTTCTGTTGGGTTTCGCTAATAGGGAACACCAGAAAGAGTGCAGAAGGAAGGAGAAAAATAAGGCTGAGATGTCCCCATCCACCTCCCTGCAGAGCACTTTGGTCTGTGTCCCTCACCTATGGTACCTGCCACCTGCCTTCTCCATCTCCAGGTTCTGTAACTGCTCCCTCCCTTGCTCCTAGTGAAGGCCTAGTGAAGGTGACGGCTACTGGTGGCTTCCAGCCCCTTAAACGTTCCCTATGCCCTGCCCACACCTTTAAAAGCATCCCTTTTATAAACTTCCCTCAAATTATCCAATTCATGTCACCATCTTTTTACTGCCTAAGCCCCACCTGATATCCACATTTAATTATTTAAAACCACACTATGCAAGGCTCTGTGCCGATCCAGAGGGCAGTGAACTAAGGTTGACTGAATAAGTACTACATGCCAGAGGCTGTGCTAAAGGTTTACAACTGCCTTCAATCTTTAAGCATGTATTATCTCCATTTTACAGCTGTGGGCACACAGATCAGAGTGGTTAAGAAACTTGTCTAAAGTTACCCAGCTACTCATTGTCACTGGACACTGATCCTCGATGTGTTTGTAGTTTCATGGTAAGACACTCAAATCAAATAATTTTAAAATAATGTATCATGCAATAGGATTAGGTGTGCAAGTAAGTAAAATTGACAATGACTATCATAAAATTCAGAATGGAACATAGTAATTATGGAAAATTTCAGGAAAGAATTATAGTTTACTTTGGTCCCTAATGAGCAGGGAGAATTGGAGAAAATAAGGAAAGGATATTGTAGGTAAAGGGGATACCTCAAGTCTGGAGAGGGGGTGATGGAACGGGGTTTTGGAAGGCAAAGAGTTGGAAATGAGATCAGAAAAGTAGACTGAGCTAAATCAGAGAGAGTCGGGTGTGCGCTTTTACTCTATCCTCGAGCAGATGACGCAAAGTCATGTGGCGATTTTAAACCAGATATTGATGTGGGGATCTACAGCGACAAGCAGGATGGAATGGAGAAGGACCTGGACACAGGGGTACCAGACAATACAGAAATTTAGGTGTGAAAGAGGCTGCCTAGACTCTAGAAGTATTTTTAATGTAGAACTGACAGGCGTTGGTGACTGCAGACATGAGATGGAGAAGTCAAAGGTGGGAAAACGGATGACCTGGAGAATAGGTATCACCTTGACAGAAATACAGAGATGACAATTTTCTGGTTGATTAACAGCTGTACCAGAGAATGAGAAGGTGCAAAAGAACGGCTAGTATGCAAACTTGTTTATTTGACGTTGTTTTTAAAAAAAGTTTGTTATGAAAACAATTCTTAGAGTACAAAATAGAAATGTGAGTGAACATAAGATTTTAAGGGCACCCCTATCCTTATCCCTTTGTGGATCAGGAAACTAAAAACTACAGTATTCTATCTCTATTTCAGAGGCAGAAATTCAACTCCTTCAATGGATAAGAAACACCACTTGGATATGACCACAACTGGTCTCATTGATTAGGTACTCATCACTACCGAACGTTCATGTACCATTTTGATTCTTTCTGTCCCAAAGTCATCTCTGTGCCTTTCTGGAACCTCTGGAGATGGAAAGTACCTTATCCCAAAGTGTAATTATCAGAAGTATTTCTATTATAATCCTCTAACTAGACTTCTTTCCTGTAACTGCCCAGCGTCCGCAAATGATAGGAACCAGGGTAACACTCCCACGTAATGATCCTGCTATTAAGTTCAGGTGAGTGTCAACACATCCACAAGCACATTAAAGTTAACACGGAAGAAACACGGAGACATTGTGACTGGAGTAACGTACATCCAAGCACTGCTGACACCCAGTCAGAATGTAAGAGCCCACCTGCTTCTCTGTTTTCTCAAACTGAATTCCAGACCAAGGCCAGAGGAAAATCAGAGCCTAGGCCAAGGTAAAAATATTAGGTTTTCGTTGTTGTTTCAAATAAGGTTGTGGGATGAGATCAGGTATAGGGGAAAGAGAAGCAAACAAAACAAAAACCTAAACACCAATCTAGAAATCTAAACTATAAATATTTAGTTGGTAACCTCATCATAGATGAAAAAAAAAAATTTTTTTTTAACATTCCAGCTGCATGTGACCGTGGACTAAAATGGTAATATTTAAGCAGAGACGGGGGAAATCAACAGAAGATGCTACCAAGGAAGGGAAAGCACAAGAGAATGGCAGGAAAGGAATCATAGGAGGCCTCTCTGAGATACTCCTCCCTCTTTTAGAGCCTTCTTCCTGCTTTAATGATGCCCGTTGTTCATTTTTCTCCAGGCTTGGGATCTATCACATTAGGGATAGGGACACTTTCATTAAAACAAATAAAAGGGAAACACATAACAGAAATCACTGAAACAATTAATTCCCCTGACAGTTAAAAAATATGACCCCTGTTTAAGGGATATTAGGCCCGAAAGGAGCCAGTTATCCTCTGACGAATTAGACCTGTCTAGAAATTCAAATTGCCCCAAGTCCAAAGTGTGCCCAAGCCCATCCATCCGTCAGAATTTCCCACATTTGGAGATGCAATCTGAAAAGTTTTCCAGATTCTAACAGGGGAAGCCATTGGGACCTCTTACTCTCATTCTCATTTCAAAGGCAGTGATTGAAGTGCTATCAGTAGTACTGGAAATATTAATACAGTCCACAGACTAGATGGAAACGTTCAGTCACTTAAGATGAACAACAAGTTGTGTTGCCATTTTATGAGGTAGTCATGCCTTGAGAAATTATATGCTCTGACTAAAAATCATTTTTCAAAGTCCAAATTTTAAAAACACCTCTAGTAGGTCTGTGTTTTAAGAGCTAGAGGTACTGAAATTCTAAAAATAAGTTCTAAACACACACTGCATTATTCTATACTAAACACATTCTGAATTATTGCAAAATTAAATTTTAGAGAATTATAATATTCGTATGCTCCATATTTTTGACACAAGGCTTTATTTAAAAAACGGATCTGTTCCAATTCTAAGCATCTAACACTAAGCATCTATTCAGTGTAACAGGCCAATAGACTCTTATTATTAGATAATATATTCTGTCATAATGACCCCTGTAAATAATGCTAACTGTCTTCATTGGTGATTCTTCTAACTTAAAAATAAATTCAAACAACAAATATGGAATAAAAACATAACTATTTCATCTGACTAGTAATGATATGGAATGTTATAAAGAATAGAAATCATCTTTGCTTTCAACAACGTAATACTTATTGAGGACCTTCTATATTCTAGTGTATTTATTACATGGCCTTTAACTTAAAAAAATTCAGTTATGCCTATCTCCCATGTAGTACACTCAAAAGTCATGTTACAACATGCATTTTACAGAAGAATAAACAGACACCAAGAGGGTATGTGACTTGCTCAAGATTACCTAGTAACACAGTCAGAATCAGTCATACAAAAGTGTAAGTTTCAGCCTAGGTTCACTGCAGGTATACCTCATTTACATGTTGAAATGTTTCATATACAGTAGCATGTATTTGTAAACTAACTTAATTTCTAAATTCACCAGGTGGCGTTGCTCTTAAGAACTCTACAGTGACATCATTTGTAATACAAATGTATACTTACATCTTGTATTTTGTAAGTAGTTTCCTAATATTGGAATTTCTTAAAACAGCTACTCTGTATGTGCAATGCCTTTAAAAAAAAATATTGGATATAATGGGAGTAAAAGAATAATAGGCTTTGTTTAAGCCAAAATAAAGTAACTATGAGGTGGCAGAACTTTTATGCACTGTTATGTTGCTATTTCTCACAATGTGGAGAGTTTTATTTCATCTACAGTAGAAAGCAGACATTCTTTATCTATTATATAGTAGAATATGGCAGGTGTAATAAAAGTAGGTTAAGTACAATGAAGATCTAACAGTCTAAGTACTATATTAACTAGCAATGTTTCCTTTGTTTTGTTGCAAATCTTAGAAAATAGCTTCATTATTTTAAATAGCCACAATAATGATTTCTTTATTTCTAAAATTAAAAGTTCTATGAAATCTATACCCCTCAAAAGTACCATATATCTCAATCATATCCTCTGAAGTTGTCATGATATATATTACAGAAATAAACCACAAAAAAGAGTTTCTTAACAAAAACACACTTTAAATTATCTAAAATGAATTAAAGGAACGAGAAAACTCTCAGCAGAATTCCATCAACATAGTAATAATCTGAACCATTAGGAGTTTAATAGAGTTTATCATCTTTTTAACAAAGAGCCTTTCCATATTTAACCAGCGACCCCAAAGAGGACGTGGACCCACACAAACAGCTGTGCATTACCAGAACTTCATAGATGTGATGAAAACAAAGAAAAGGAAATCCACAGCAGTGACTAACCATAACTGTACATTCAAAACAATGACCACACTGAAAATCATTAGAGTCAGTCTGTTTACTTAGGTTTGGAACAATAGATGACATTTAACCCCAACTTTTTAAATCCCTCTTTTGTTTACCTACAAATAATCCTTTAGTTCATCTATAAGATTATTATAATATTAGAGTAATATGAATAATATTAGTATTAGTAATTAACATTTAAAACAAAAAGCCCAGCTGTGAGTCAAAGACAATTAAGGAATATCTGAAACATTTCTACACGTGCCGTATATTCGGTCTTCCCAAGCACTTTTTTTTTTTTAACATCTTTATTTGAGTATAACTGTTTTACAATAGTGTGTTAGTTTCTCCTTTACAACAAAGTGAATCAGTTATACATATACATATGTTCCCATATCTCTTCCCTCTTGCCCCTCTTGCGTCACCCTCCCTCCCACCCTCCCTATCCCACCCCTCTAGGTGGTCACAAAGCACAGAGGTGATCTCCCTGTGCTATGCGGCAGCTTCCCACTAGCTATCTAATTTACATTTGGTAGTGTGTATATGTCCCTGCCACTCTCTCACATCGTCACCACTTACCCTTCCCCCCCAAGCACTTTTTCTTTAATCTCAAAAATAATGAATGAGAGTTAAACAATGGCTAATGATTAGATTCTTTCACAGAGAAAACTACCACTTACACACAGGAAAAAAGAGTTATCAAGGAGTTAAACATACTAATTTTGAACATACTCATATTTTGGCTTCCTGAAACTTACAAACGGCCAAGCAGATGTTTTTTCCAAGTTTTCTGATCTGCCAAGTTTTAACTTGGAATACATTTGTATACTAAAGTCAGAGTAATCAAATTAGAGAAATTTGGGCACAAAAAGCAAGGCAGTAAGACACATATCTTTCCTCATCTCAACATAAACAAATTACAGGGAACTTTGATTGAGCTGCCAGCAGAAACTTTCATCTCACTGACAGGAGGAAACCTCCCAGCAGCTGCACACATCTGCAAGGCGATCAGATAGATGCTGCTGCTGTACGGGCTGATCCGACACAAAACTGAGTCCCGTGTTCCCAGAACTGAACAGAGTTGCTACCCTCGACAGACTTCCCAGACTTCTGACAGAATGCCCAACCGGCTCATCAGATGTCACTGCCAGCCACGATTTAACTATTCTTGAACAACCAGCAGAAAAAAATAAACAACCAACAAAGTCTCAAACTAAAAGTCGTATCTATTGTCTCTGACAAAAGAGCCTTTCTCGTTGAACCCTGTGATGGGTCACTTAGCTCTGTAACTAGAGACAGCGTATTCACGTTGCTAAGAACTGTGCACATATCTGTGCCCAGTAAAGGAATGAAAAGGGAACTTTGAAATCCTCCACGGCTGGCCACTGGCAACCCTACATTTCAAGAATGGAAGGATCTCCTACCTGGAGCCCTCTTCGTCTTAGAATGCTGGACTCATCCATCTCCCCCTCCGCTTTCTCTGAGCCTCTCACAACAGTCTAGCCATGCTGTACTACCTCTACTTCAGCACGCTAATTCAGAGCCCAGCAGCTGCTAAACACTTACATCACGCTCTAGCTGATTGGAGCCCAGGGTCAGCTGGTCCCGCTTAGTTATTCACTCCAGCAACTTCGGGGGATCACGGATGCTTGCAGTTCGGAGGGAGAGCGCAGCAAGTGGGCTCAGACGCCTAATGCATCCATCCAGGCGGAGGAGCCTCTTGCTAGTAGATAGGAAATTGTGGGAGCCCTGGTTTTTTTTTCTCCTTCAAAGTACTGGCCCTGGCATTCCAGGTGACCAGAAGATGGCTTTCGGCAGTGGCCTCGGGTCAAGCCCCTTCGGAAGCAACTATAAGGTCAAGGTGGCCAAGTAAATCAGCGGTGACAGACACCTCTGTAAAAGGCAGCTGCTGATTGAGATGGTGAGAAACTAGGGCACAGCTGGCCAGCCAAGCAGCACCACCATGCCTGGCGCTCATCTTTTCTGATGGCATCAAAGAAAAGGAAATGTTGCAGAACGCACACGCTGCCGGAAAACCTGAAAACGGAGGGCTCAGCGCGGCTGCTCTCCAGCCACAGCGGGTGGAACACCTTACCGCTCCCAGTGTGAAAGCCAGTTCATTTACATAAATACCTTGCCGGTCGATTCCTAGCCCAAAGATACAGTTTAGATTTTAATTTCCCTTGTGATAACAACTTCGTTCTGTTGATAACTGGACCAAAATGTAAAAAGGGAGAAGAAATTCTAAGAGCCATCATTAGTTGGAACAGTAACCTATTTCTAGTCCAGAAGCAACTAAAAAAAAAAAGATTCCCATCATGTGCAATTTCACAGTCTGTTTCAACTTGTTTACTCCACTCATCCTCATCTTATTTCAATTCAAAGCAACCAAGAAATGAATATTAAGTTTTCATTACTGGCCTAGCACAGGAGTAACAATATACGATGCTACCAATTTATAATAAATTATTCCCCCTTGATTTCTCTTCTAAAGATACTTAAATTGAGAGCATAGTATGGTCCTGAGAAGCAGACACTAGGGCTACCTGTAGTTTGTCTCAGAACTACCTCCTCCTTCACTTTATCCCTTAGCCAGTCTTTTTTTCTTGGAAGAAAGGTAGTTAGGAAGGCAGGCATACTTTTTCTTTTTAAAAATCGGTAATTTCTTGTTTTTTTACCTAATCCAGATAACTAGCGATTTCTAAACGTGGGGGGTGGGAAAGGAAGAGAAAAATGGTTCCTTACCCAGCCACCTGCTATTACACTAGCTTTCTGTCTCTTTCTGGCTGTCAACACACTATTAGGCTTGCCATCAATTGATTAGATTATGTCATTTAAAATAGCTCAGGGATTTATGAATCTAACCACGGAGGAAAATTGATTGCATTTTATGTTCCCAAACCATCTTTGCCTACATCTCCAGACATACAAAGAGAAACCCTGTCAAGAAATGTCACCCCTTCCTCGCAGAAGCAACCTCGGAGAAGGGTATCAGGGTATTTTTTCCACTTAGGTGTGCTCCTTTGATACCACTTAAAGGAAGAAAACCCCAGAGAGTTTTTTTGTTCTTGTTCTCAGGTGGAGGAGTAATGCCATCTCTAAAAGCAAAGAAAAAGCACAAACCTGGTTGTTGCTCAAACCAAAATGTACCCCCAACTTCTAGCACAAATGATTTTAAAGATTTTTTTAAACTACATATTCTTGTTTAAATTCAAGGACAAAAAAAGGAAAAAAAGAAAATCTAGGGGTGGAAGGGAAGAATCAGCGTGCTATCTGTGGGAGAATCTGCAAAGCTGGTGGAAACAGATCCCATCCTTGACAGGCCCACCTGTACTTTTAACCTTTTCCCCCGCAAAAGGAAGGCTAGTCTCTTCAATGAAAACAAAAGGAATGACAGTTGTTGCCCTTTCTCCCTCAGTTCACCCTCCTGAGAGAAGAGCTTAAACAGCTCCTTGAATGTGAAGTGCCGTCTTCAACAAAGTACCTTGGCAGGGGGTCAGAATATATTTACCAACTTAGATGTCACTGTTATCTGCCCACAGAGCCCTAAGAAAGTCCTAACTGAATTTAGGAAAAACAAATCATGACCCAAGAAGCTGAACTTTTAAAAAGCAAAAGCCGAGCATGGTGTCCTTAGACACACTTGTGATCTGAGGGCTGTGATCTTCATTGCGCTGGTCCTTCTAGAAAAAGTGAGGTCTGATGGAGGACATCAAGTTCCCACCAGAGAAAAGGAAGGGAAAAGACTTTTCCCCTTCAAATAAAGATCATAGGATGCCAGGAGGAAAAAAAAGAGAGCCCAGAAGTATCTTTTCTGTGGCCAATCATGTAAGCTGGTTGGAAGTGCTATCAGAAGACATTTCGAGTGACAAAAAGTCAGGTGATGTGTATCCAAGATAAGTGGGTTCTATGCATCTTAGGCACTTGGCACCTAGACCTGTTTGGTGGCTGGGAGCGATAAAAAGGAACTTGGCTAAGGGTGAAAAGTATGTTTCTTAACAAAGGAATATTCTGAGATAAAAATCTAGGTTAGTATTCAACCATTAACTAAGTCTAAGATGAGGATTATGATCATTGCACCAACAAATCTAGTATGAAAAAATATCGATTACCTGTCAAAATGTATCACTTTGAGAAGTGATACACATACATTTTAAAGAAATAAAACCAGCCAGAGGCAAAAGCATTTGGGACAAAAATGAAAGGCTGCTGAAAAATGACATCAAGCAATAACGGCTTAGAAAAGGGAATAGTAAGATGAAAACTGTTACATTTACCCTTTGCTATATATTTTCTCATCAAGATAAGCCATGTGTTAAAATGCAATACAAATTTCAAATGATGACACTATTCACAGGTAATAATTAGGAGTTAGTCTAATTTCCATGAATAAACTCAGTTTTCCTGCAATTTTATACCTTCATGTAATATTTGCACAATACTGTGAGTCAGTTCAGAAAGTAACAACCTCAACATGTATAGCTTTTACGTGTGTATTCAAATAAAATCTGGTAGGCTTTCTCATTAATTGTAATCTAAATCCAGGAGTTTCACAGTACTTGATTAAAAAAAAATTATTTGTATGGATACACCTCATGCACACTCTACCATAGGCATAATTTACTTCATAGAATACTCAGCCTCTGTGGACACTCTAATAAGGGCCAAATTTAAATTTTATTAATTAATAAATGGCTCACAGAAACAAAAACAAGACCAAATCCAGAGTGAGAAAAATCAGGGGAGGGATGGGAAGCGTTTGGTTGTTAAGTATTTTCACAAAGGGAAAGGATAAGATTTTGTGATCACTGACGTCCACGTAATGTCATCTGGTGGCAGGATACAGGTTTGTCACCTGATTTACACAGTCACACATTCCTCACAAATTTAAGAACCAGTTACCGCTCCACTCTAGATCCACATCGGTTACACTACAGTTAATGCACCGTCTGATTTTACCTACTCTTCAGCAACTGAATGTGCACTGGGAAACGGTGGTGAGGAATTTTTTAAGCACCACAGATGGGGGACGTTTCCAAACGTAACCTTACCTACTACACTCCACTGGCTAAATCCTCTCCCTGCCAGCAGCTCTCAGCCTGTGGCTCGTGGACCACTTCTCCAAAAGCCACGGAGGTGACGTGTGAGGGGGTGTGAGAGGGTAAGTTCCTGGTGGAGGCGGGGGCTTCCCTCTCCAGATCTGCCAGAGGGAGGAGACTCATAAGAGCACAGCTGTGACCCTATCCCTCATCTCCCCAGAGTTCTCAGTGTGCTGGAATGTGATTTCCAGTACCATGACCCCAATCTGTGGTGGGATTTCCCCTTAAGGTCGCCTTGTGTATTTGTGGCAGTGATGACTACTTGGCAAGATAGACAAGTACCCACAAAATGCATTAACTACCATATCCTGTCTGTTACTTTTAGACAACGGACCAAGGATTTGTACATCTCTGTGGATTCATGAGGGAGACCAATGTGGCCAAGTGGAGAAATCCCTTCATTCATGCATTGATTATGTTTTCCACTCACAGATAAATGCCAGTGGCCAATGAGTACGTTTTATTTTTAAAAAGGTAATATAAAGGTCATAAAGAGTTACAAATAAGAAACAGGTCATTCATGAAAATGTATACAAAGCATCCATTATTGTGAATATTATTATTCCTATGTCAATTTAAGTGGTAAAGAGAACCCTGAATGCCAGTGACCAATGTAACTGTGAGATTTGCTCAAAATACATATAAATATTTCGGTGCTTATATTGAAAATCCTTAATTTTAGCACTTTATTTTCCTCCATGTTTTATTTCTAAATAACAATAGCCAACATATATTGAGCCAATATATACACAGTATATACATATACACAATATATATATACACATATACACACTATATGCCAATCACTGCTCTAAATACTTTATACAAGTCATCTCATCGAATTCTTGCAACAGCTCCATGAATTAGCTATATTATCATCCCATTATACAGATAAGGAAGCTGACATCAGAGAGGTTAAGTATCTTCCTAAGATTACACAGCTAAGGAAAGGCAGAACTGAGATAAGAACTCTGACGGCTGACTCTTGAGTTGGGGTTCCTAACAGCCCTATTGCCTCCTAGTGCTTAAACAAAGAAGGAAAACGTGCTTTCAGGGTGAAAGGAACACATGAAAGGTGTCAGATTTTTTAGCTTCAAAAGGCAAATTACCACATTCTAAGCTGTCAATGGTCAGAACACACCAGAAAAGAGCATTTGGAATCTCACATTCCATGGCCACTTGTCTCTAAAAGACAAAAGGAGGAGGGTCTCAGCTGCTTTGGGGCCCGAAGGGAGAAAGGTGCCCCTGGGCAGGAGTGGGGGGAGGAAGAGGGCGGCCAGAGTTCTGGGGTGTGGCTCTACTTCTTAAATGCATCTGGGCCTCCAGAGGCTCCACTCTTGGAACAACTCTTCACCCTTCTGGGTCCAAAATTATACAGTTCTAAATATAACATGTACTTACTTACAATCAAGTGAATTCCACAGAACTAAGCCCCCCCCCCCCCTTTCAGTTGTGGAGCCAGTGTACTACACATCTCCATTAATCTGTGGGCTTTTCTTCAATCTCTAGTCTGATACTCTTCCGTTTTCTGGAATTTACCACTGAAGGCACTCCGTAAATCACTCTTTCCTTCCAGGTGAAATGACTCGGCAAAGCTGTCCTGGGCAGTGCTGAGAAGCTGAAAGGGAGGGGAAATCCCAACCCTGACTTTTCCTTCCATTTTCTGGAAGTCATGACTCCCCAGAATCCTTAGGAGAAAGCACCCTGCCCTGAGAGCCAGTGCCCAGGGCAGGCTCTACCAGCCAGACACTCAAGTAGCTGGGGTTTCGAAAGTCCCTTCACTTCCTTGAGCTTCGGTTTCTTGTTTGTGAAATTAAGATATTACTATGGGCTTAGCAGTGGGAAGCTGGGAAGAGCAGGAGGCCACCTGCTGGGAAATTGCAAAACTGGTCCCAGTGTCCTCAAGGTAGGAGCAGCCCATGCCCCTCACTCTGGACACCTGGTCCCTCCCCTACTGACTCCACAATCAGGACTCCAAACCCCCCTTCCTCCTCCAGTCTATTAGCATCTCATCGAGCATCTGCTTCACATGCCACTCAGCTACCTGCCTGGTTTCCAGCCTCCTTCGCCCTGCCGGGAACATGCGAGAGGCTGAGGGTGAAGCTCAGCTTTCCCAGCAGTCCCTTCCTCATCACTATGCTCCCAAAGTGAGAAAGCAGCGCTCTGACACCAGGGATGTGCTGAAGCATGGGGGCTGAAAAGCACGCTGCAGAATTCAGTGTTAACTCTGAGAGCAGGTTAAATGTCTGGCTACAGTTGACACTTATCTTCATCCCTAACACCGTGGTATTACAGCATTAGTCTAATCTTCAGAAACATTATTTATTAAAGTAACATACAAGTGAACCAGAGATGGATCACCAGTGTCATCAGTGCCCAAAAGTATAAAGACACCCAGAAATAGGTTCCATTCTATTTAAAGTCCCAGGAGATATTATGCTCAGGAACAAACACTGAAACTACACATTACCTTGTCCTATATTTTTAAATGGTCATTTAAAATTGTACAATAAAGTTCAATCTTTATTGAACTTTATTATAAGGTAAAAAAAAAAAAAATGCAGTTCATATTGCATGTGTCTTTTTCTCCCCAAAGAAAAAAATTTTAAACCTGTCAAGGAGACGAAAACAAAGGGCTTGATGCCTTCTAGGGAGAGGAGGAATTTTCCCACTCAAAAGAAAAGAGGGGATCTAACGTCTTCCCACTGATAATACACCAAAGTCTGAAGTTATCCAAAGAGTAGCATTTTCTAAAACACGTTTCATTTAGCAAAAATTGCAGGTGGTGTCACTAGCAAGCATATGCCTCTGAAATATGCTGCATCCCAGGCTTCCTACATGTAGCTGCATTTTCCATCCCGCCTATAATCCTGAAAACGGTTACAATGTATGCAATTGGGGATTTGCACAATGTAACATGAATGATCTTGCTTAAGCCTTTTCACAAGAAAGCTATACTGTCTTGACATCTGCATCACCTTTTTAAATCTAATTATTTCTGGCATATTAGCCATCAAATCACCACTGACAATATGACAGGAATCACGGTATTGAAAAAATTACATCCTAGGAGGAAATAATAAAATATAAATCACATACGTAATTTTCTTTTGAACATTTTAACAATGACACCCTCATATACATATGAAATATAGCAGACTATCCTCATAAATGCCCCAACATCAATCACAGTAGGAAAACATTCTCTACTTTGTGAACACACGGATCCAACAAAATATAGCATTTCTAATAAAACTGGGTAATACAACTTCATTTTTTTCATCGAGGGCATTTATGAAGATCTGACAATGGAAAATAGCTTCAATATTTTTTTTCATTTATGTCCCTTCATCTCCAAATGACACAGCCAACACTGGGACCGTAAACTAATATTTAGCAAACTCCTGTATTTCATATTAATATAGACAGAGATGGGAGTAGATGAGTGAAGTTGACATTGGCCGTACTGCCAGCATAGGGTGCCTGCCCTTTGTATGAGCTTCAGACATGAGTATGTCAATCTGCTAATATGCCTGATAATACTCCTGGCATCAACTAAGTATTGATATTTTATGAGTTTCTGAAACAGAGAGATATTCCTAAAATTATTCCTAAAGTGATGAGATCTACCTAGAGATAAAAGATGAAGATTATTTTCAAATTTTGAACTCTATTGTCTATATTGTGAGTTTAACTCAGAATCAGAGATTATAAAAGCACTTTCAGGCTACGCATGTATTAAACTTTTCTTTTTTAATCCTACAGTGACAAGAAACTAAGTTCTAGGTTAAATGTGCTGTTACCTACCTAAACTTCTAAAAAAAAAGTAAACACGAGGGGAGAAAAGATAAGGAAAATCTTCTAAGAAGAAAAATCAAGCTAGTCCCCTTGGAATTTAAAAGCTGATTCAAACACAGTTCTTAAATTACAAATACATGCACCACAGATAAATTGGGTTTTTTGTTTTTGTTTTGTAGTGGCAGAGTTTCTCTCTACACTACAAGAACATATAGTCAGGCATCATTACTCAAAATACCATGATTCTTGGGGTCACATTATACATTTAGTCTATGACTCTCATCTAAGACCTTGACAAGCAGCCTCTCCCAGTTTTTCCTTTCTCCATCTCTTAGCCCAAGAAAAATACTCACTTGCCTAGCTTTCTTAATAATATTTTAAATTATAAATGTAATAGATGTCTATTGTGGAACATCTGGAATAGACACCACCATATCATCTCTAGTTTACTGAACAATGATTTAGTACCCTGATTTTTATTTATTTATTTATTTTTTTTTTGCGGTACGCGGGCCTCTCACTGTTGTGGCCTCTCCCGTTGTGGAGCACAGGCTCCGGACACGCAGGCTCAGCGGCCATGGCTCACGGGCCCAGCCGCTCCGCGGCATGTGGGATCTTCCCAGACCGGGGCACGAACCCGTGTCCCACCAGGGATGCCCAAGTACCCTGATTTTTTTTAAAACACCAAAATGTACATGCACTCTCATATATACAGGACATGGAAATTTCTAAAAAGTGGTCTTGAAAATAATTCTTAAAGTAAAACTAATAAGTGGCCTTCACAGACTGAAATCAGTATTCAACAGTCTTCCTAAGGTAGCTGATTTAATTTCTCTCTAGCCTATAAAATACAGCAGGGGCTCTGGTGCATTCTCCTTAAAAAATCAAGGAAATCTATCTCAAGTTTTACAGACTGATATAAAGTCACTATGTGCTATTTGAAATCCCAGGCTCATTCATTTATATTCATTAATCTTAATGATGTCATTAAGGCACAATGTGTTTCACAGAAACTAATTGTATTTTGCCAGAATCAAACATTAACAATTATGCCTCCCATTATCACCTAATAAAATAATATAAAATTTTAAAAGTCTTAGGCATGTCACTGAATATTTGGCATGGTAACTGATTTGCATTTTTAATGCTACAATAAATTTACCAGATTATCATCAGCTAGATAAATTAATATTCTTTAAGTAAGGCAGGCAATAGGGAATTCTTCCACTAGAAATCAGCAACACTCTACACTTCCTTCCTTGAGCTTTATTGAATACAGGCTTAGCCCTCCTTTGTCCCCTTATCTAAAGCTGGCTTTTGAGACACAAGCTAATACCACACAAGAGAACATATTCCTCTTTAATTTTATATACTTATCATCGCTTTAAGAAAAGATAGGAGACTAGGAAATGTAGGCTCTTCAAGTAAAGGAGAAATATCTATCTACCTAGGCAGTAAAAATGCCCTGAGTCAGAAGTGTATGAATCAACTTGTTTAAATCATTGTATTACTATATATATATATATATATATATATATATATATTTATGCCCTTGATTCAGAAACCAATCACCAAGCAGTTGCTATGGGTTAGGCATTAAGGTGGATATTGAGAATAGAAAGAGGAAAAAGACTCAGTTCCATCGGAACATACTCATGGGATCCTAAGACATGAAAAAAACAGACAAAATACAAGCGGATCAGTAGAGTCACATGGACAAACATACACTCAAGGTGCTGGTGCTGCAAAAGTACCAAGGAAGGATGGACTCAGAAGGGTGGGTGGAGAATAAGGGAGGTTTGGGGAGAGGAAGTAAATGGTGGTTCCCAAATTTATCTGCACATTAGAATCACTGGAAGACCTTTTATAATTTCCAAAACCTGAAGCCACGCCCAGACCAATTAAATCACAATCTTGGGGGTGGGGGGGGTGCTTCCACTGTGCAGACAAGCTCGGGAACCACTGGTCTAAAGGGAGTGGGACTAAGTAGGGGAGATAGGGAAGATGACAGAAGCTCAGTGGTTAGAAGGTCTCCACTACTTACCACTAAGCTCCTATCATCTTCCCTATAAGTGATTATTCAACTTGCGAAAAGGGCAAGAGGAGAGAGGTGATGGGAAAGAGCAAGGAAAAGGAAGGATTGATTCCTGTAGCCATGAAAGAACACCACTTTAATCTCTTTTCACCAAAGACTAGTATTTCCACGGAAAGACAAGGCACTTTTTGTACAACCTTCCTCTAAAATTGAAGTTCAGTGAACTGGATAAGTCCTGTCTTGGTCTTACTAAACACATTACTATGACTCAATTATTAAAAGCAAACAGGATCCTTCATCTTTTCCTTCTTGAGGTTTCCTCAAATGCAGAACTCCGGTGATGATTTTATACCTCACCTGACAACCTTGGATGCCTGTCACCACTCTCCTCTGAGACAGATAGGAAAGGACATTTGTGAGGAGCCTGTTAATTGTGTTCTTTAACTGTCCTCTAAAGAAAACTAAACACAATAGGACATGTGTATCCTGACTGTTTTATCTATAGAAAATATTAATAGATTAACTCTGATTCCATTTTGTCAAACAATACACAGAGATTCCTTACCTTAAGCCATCAGGAAAGATATAGACTTCTTTAGGGAAAAATGTGTAATGCAATTCTAGTACTTTGCTGGAAAGCAGGAATTTAAAAAAAATCCTTACTTGTCTTCTGAAGTGCATGATTTAGAAATACGTTACCAATTTCACTACTCAGTTTTCAGAGGGGACACTTGTATTTAAGGAGTGAAAATGCTGCTTTCTTTGCATGCTTCTGAAGAAGTATCTTTAACTATCTTTGAGTATAAAAACCATAACATATTCTTAGCATGGAGTTGCTGTTTTGGCGCGTGTTTAATCACACGTACATTAAGTTACTAACAATGCATTCCAGGAACATGCAGTCTATTCCTTCAAGAAGTTACAACTAACATGTTGCACTAAAATGTTTTTTTTTTAAGTTACTGGAAGGAATTTCTCCAGCTCAAGTATTCAGCATTTTCTGAACATAATTCAAACATACAAATCTGATACCAAAACATCTATCATACATTATTCTCTAAAGTTCAAAATGCTATCAAGATTAACAACATTCTCTTACTTGTAGCAGTAATCTGCAGCCCAAATGTTGTGGAAAAAATCTCCATGTGATGTCATAAAGGATTTAAATTTCAACCAGACATTAGCTTTTTTTTTTTTTTTTTTTTTTTTTTTTTTTTGTGGTAGGCGGGCCTCTCACTGCTGTGGCCTCTCCCCCTGCGGGGCACAGGCTCCGGACGCGCAGGCTCAGCAGCCGTGGCACACGGGCCCAGCCGCTCCGCGGCTCGCGGGATCCTCCCGGACCGGGGCACGAACCCGCGTCCCCTGCATCGGCAGGCGGACTCTCAACCACTGCGCCACCAGGGAAGCCCCAGACATTAGCTTTTTATAAGTTCTTCCCAACAATGTTCTTACAATGAGAGAGTTAGTTTTACATAGTCCAACTGTTGGTTTTTTTTTTCCCCAGTTGATTTCATGAAGCACCCTGCACACAGGGCATACCTTTTGCTCTCATGCATTATGAATGCATCTTTTAAAAAATCCTCCACGTGTTTGCTTTGCTTCTATCAGCTACAAATGAGATTTGCTGAGGCGCCACCTACTGGACAAAACACCATTAGCAACAGTGCGCTTCACCTTGATTCTTTCTTCCGGTTTTTAAAACTCTTGATTTTCTCTGCATTAATGCAGATGAAGATAGGTGAAAATGTTTCAGAGGAGGGTGACTGAACAAAAAACACAGAGTATGACCCGTCAAGGGTACTCTAGGTGACGATGTTTTGAATGCTCCTGATGGGAGTGCTGGCCTCTTTTTACCTATCTACAGCTGCTCGTCACGCTTAATGAGGCACAAGGGAAGAAACTAAAGGTCAGGAGAGACCCACGAGAGGACGATGCTTGCTTCAGACCAGGATGAAAGTGATCACCTCCCTCCCAAGCTGATGATCCACCCAGAGCTCAGCCAAGTAACGATTCTAGCTTTTTATAAATGCCATCATGTCAGTGAGGTGCGCACCTATCATACACAGATATTCTGATTTCACAGTTTGTTACTAGGTCAGGTAACAACATAAAACTCTGAAAACTATCCAGAGACCCTCCTTCCCTGAAGTTCCAGAAGGAGAGAGTTATAAGATGGGGAAAGGCGCCAGGCAAATACCACTGTCTGTTTATGTAAAGCTGCCCCTGGAAACCCACCTCTCCCTCCTCTAACCCCAATATGGGCCTGGGCTCAGGCAGAGCCTGGGGCGTGTTCAACATCTCTCTCCTAAATTGCCACAAGCCAGACAAAGAGGATGAGGACCTTTTCAGAGTCTATTGGTCACAATGCCCTTCCAAGGACAACAATGGAAGAATACACCGTGCAATTCTGACTTTGTCTCCCCTTCTATCAGGTTTGCACCTAACATGCCTTCCTTCACTACCAAATACTGCTGACCACGGAATCCTTTTCTGTTTCAAGCTATCAGACATGAAAATCCTAGGTTTGGAATTAGAACCACCCATTTCTTCTCAGTGGGTGAACTATATACCTAATGCCATTCATTGAGCACCTTTATAAAGCTGACAGGTCCCTATCTCCTGCTTTGCCCATTCGGATAATTTGTAAGTGGAAATACACAGCAATGTTGCCAGGCTCAGAAACATTTTGTTCAGAAGCAGTAAGCTAGAGGAAACGCCTTCTTACATCTGTCTTTCCTTTAGGGAGGAGATAGGGCCTGAGAAGCACTAGAATGGCAACTGAGCCACTGAAATCTCCTCCAGAGCCTCCCACTTAACTCTTGATTGCCCTTGAGAAAGTCATTTAATAAACTGCTTCATTTGATTTGTCTCAGTTTCCCGAAGGGAAGAGAAAACACACTTGCCCATTTTTACCCTCCAATATTTTATTTTGAAATTTTTCAAGCCTACAGAAAAGTTAAAAGAATACAACATCCCTTATAGTCTTCACCTTGATTCACCAATTGTGAACATTACCCCTAATTTTTTTTTTTTTGCTATCAATATTTGTGGAAATACAATGCAGACAAAAACTGTTTTTTTCAACTTAATAGGAAAATCTTGAGATGAAAAGCTCCACAAGCAGGTGATCAGTGATCATTAACTATACTGAGCAAGACTTCCCAAGTATAATTTTTACCAGGAATTAGACTTCTTTAAAAAATTAGAACTGCAGGGCTTCCCTGGTGGCGCAGTGGTTGAGAGTCCGCCTGCTGATGCAGGGGACGCGGGTTCGTGCCCCGGTCCGGGAAGATCCCACGTGCCAAGGAGCGGCTGGGCCCGTGAGCCATGGCCGCTGAGCCTGCGCGTCCGGAGCCTGTGCTCCACAGCAGGAGAGGCCACAACAGTGAGAGGCTCGCGTACCGCAAAAAAAAAAAAAAAAAGTGTCCTCATTAACGTTTTCCAGGAAATGCTTCAATAAGGACGGCCAGTCAGAGGTGAACCCCAGAATCATTCCGCTGCAGAGCTGGAAGTCATCCATTCCAAACCCCTCCTTTTAGAGACAGGAAAACTGAGACCCAGTGAGGCTGCTGCTTATCGCTCTCCACCTTTTATCCACTATAAATAATACACTCACACGTGAGAAGGAAGACCAGAGAGCCAGGAAGGTGGGACGAAGGGAGTATGAGGAGGAAGCCAGGCGTGGTCAAGGGCAGCAGCTCCCCAAACCCACCGACATTCACTCACAGCAGCACTGTCCTCCCAGGGCGATGCAGGACAGCCTCCTCTCCCAAACGTTCAGAATGCCCCTCCCGGCACCACAGCCTTACATCCCCCTCCTTCAAAGGTCTGACCCTGCATCAAGCATTTCTATTTTTCCTCTTTGTCGTTATGCTGTTAATGTTTCTTCTAACTCATTATTATTATTATTATTATTATTATTATTTTTTGCGGTACGCGGGCCTCTCACCGCCGTGGCCTCCCCCGCCGCGGAGCACAGGCTCCGGACGTGCAGTCTCAGCGGCCACGGCTCGCGGGATCCTCCCAGACCGGGGCACGAACCCGCGCCCCCTGCACCGGCAGGCGGACTCTCAACCACTGCGCCACCAGGGAAGCCCCATTATTATTTTTTTAACTTAATTTTTTTTTTTTTTTTGCGGTATGCGGGCCTCTCACTGCTGCGGCCTCTCCCGTTGCGGGAGCACAGCGCGGCATGTGGGATCTTCCCGGACCGGGGCACGAACCCGTGTCCGCTGCATCGGCAGGCTGACTCGCAACCACTGCGCCACCAGGGAAGCCCTCTTTTAACTCATTATTAAACACAGGTTCTATGGGAGCAAAGATTCAACCACGGCCAGTGAAGCTTTACCACGGGCAGCTTCGCAAGAAAACCACCTCTCTAAGCCAACCTAGGCAGGGGCCTCTGGAGGACACACAATGCAAGTTTTACGTTTACTGAGCCAGGTTTCTGGGTTTTATGTCCAAGATGGGATTTCCTCTGTTACTCTGGTCTTCTGCTCAAGAAATACAAATGCCTTTGCTTCTTAAAATTATCCATGGCCACTTTCAGAATCCCTGAATCAATACGATGAATTCGGCAGCAGAATATGAATTTTCAGGAATAAATCTATCAATTGTTTCTTGGCATCCTTCTTGGTCCAGAAGGGCCCTGTGGTCAGCTCGGCACCCACTGGCTGTGCCACAATAATGCTTATTGGCAGCAGGCTAATGCAGAAGATCACACCATTGTCCACCGGGCCGTCACCAGCCTTTTATTCTGTTATTTGCTGTTCTCTGCCTCCAGACTCAAACACAGACCTAGGCTGTGCAGAGGTTTATGGTCAGCCATCAATGGCTTCATTTGTAAAATCAGAGCCCTCCTGAACCCTTCCATAAAATACTTCTAGGAGTTTTGATAAATTATAGCTCATGTACCCAATTACAGTAACAGTCCCTAAAGTCACCAGGTTTTCTGTCAGTCCCTGTTGCAACCACACCTATCTTTTTAATATCTCTTCTCCTTTCTCAGAAAAAGTGTCGAAACACCTGACAGGCACCATTATTTAAGGAGTGTGCAATGCCTTCATCTTCTGAGAGAAAAAAATCTTTCTATTCCTTATAACATATCCATTTGGCTTCTTTACAAGCTACTGCACTGGGACCAAACATGTAACTAAATAAAGATGCTGACCAGATTATACTTTCTTGACACGACTGACTAGTAAGACGCTAGCATTCTCACAGCAGATGTCATATAGGTCAGAGCTGCAGGGCTTTTCAACTTGTTCGAGAGTTGACCTAGGGACTGCTCGATTAATTTATATGATGATGTCTCCCAGCCTCTTGTGCACTTGAGTGTGGCCACAGACTGAGTTCCAGACAATGGACGGTGGGGTAGATGTGTGCCACTCTTTAAGATCTGTCCACGAACACTTCCCATGCAATTCCTGCCCATATACTATTACTATCTGGGTGTTAACACCCAGGGTGACCTTGGAAAGGATATAAAGATGTCAGAACGTCTGTAAGCCTGAGTCCCTGAATGACCGCATGGAACAGAGCACATCTCTGCCAAAATGGCCTGCAGGTGAGGAAGAAAAACTATTGTTTATAGAAACAAACAATAACAACAGTAAATAAACTTCTAAGCCATTTCTTTTATACAACGCAATGCACTCTATGTCACTCTGATTAAACACTGGGAGAAAACTTACCTCACCACCAACTACAAATCATCCTAAAATAATGTGTGCAAGCATTCTCACAGCAGATGTCATACAGGTCAGAGCTGCAGGGCTTTTTCACTCGTTTGAGAGTTGACCTAGGGATTGCTCGGGTAATTTATATGATGATGTAGCCATGTGATGAAATACTGTAGCACAATTAAAATGGACTCAGTAAAGCTGTATGTGCTAATATGAGAGATCTTCATATCAAATCAAAAAGCAAGGTTCCAACAGTGTATGAAGTGTTTCAATTGTTTTCTTTATGGAGATATACACATAATTTTTTTTCTGCAACAAGTAACAAGAAACAATTACCAATGAGTTATCTTTGGGGAAAGGGACAAGGAGGAGACGTGAATCATTTTTTCATCTTATACCTTTTCTAATATTGTATATGTATTACTTTTTATAATAATGTCAACAGGGGTAGCAACACAGTGGGTTTTTTTTTTTCATACATTTTTGTACAATATTAACAAAAGGTTACCGCTAAAATGTCAATCAGAGCACTGAAGGAAGGATTATATCAATGGAACTGAATGAGCTTTTTTTTCCCTCCTCCAAGGCAGATTATCCCCCAAATGAGGACACTGTTGAGGTGACTGCCCATCGTAACCATACAGTACTGAATTTGTATTGTTGTCATGGATGACTGTGAGGATTTCCTATCTATTTATTTGGAACTCGGGGTCCCTATTTGTTTCTTAGAAAAGTGACATACAGCAAGAGCATTTCCAATTAGTGATCACCGAGGAAATGCCTCAAGAGCCAGCCCCTTATAAATTCTCTCCCAGATGCATTAATACACCTTTCCCTCGGAGTCCAATGCTATTTGTCTAAATGCCACATTCTGTGGGGAGAAAAAGCACTTCAGTTTCAAACTCTGGAGAAAGGCACCAGGAAAGAAAATTGCAGGGTGAAAGCAGCATCGGCTGGCACATAAGCTGTCTCTGGTGGGTCTGGAGTTAGGAATGCTCTCTCCTAACCCTGGGGGAAATCCTGGGTCTCATTTAAAAAATATCCTCAGAAGAAGAGGATGTCATCAACCTGCTCATTTCCCAATAAAGTACAAAAATGCAGCTTTATGACTCTGGGCTCATCTCTTTTGCCTGGGTTCAATTTCCACAGCAGTGGAGAAAAGGCTCACCCAGGACACAGGCTCCACATCCAATATAATGCAGGCTCTCGCTGAGCTGTTTGAGATTTCATTTGTAACAGCCGAATGCAATTCCACCGGCACACAGAAGTTAAGGCACAGAGAATGTGTTTAAATATTCTGAGATACAAGGGTTATGCTAGAGGCTCAGGTACCGCAACCCAGTGGAGGGCAGAGAGGACGCTGTTAGTGTAAGCGAGGATTCCGGAGCACCTTGCATGTGCTGGCACTGACTTAGGACAACAGAGGATACAAAGACACAGGCTCCTGAGAATCTGAAATTCACAGCGGGGACAGGCGGGTTAACAAAATTACAACCAGGGCTTCCCTGGTGGCGCAGTGGTTGAGAGTCCGCCTGCCGATGCAGGGGACACGGGTTCGTGCCCCGGTCCGGGAAGATCCCACATGCCGCGGAGCAGCTGGGCCCATGAGCCATGGCCGCTGAGCCTGCGCATCTGGAGCCTGTGCTCTGCAATGGAAGAGGCCACAGCAGTGAGAGGCCCGCGTACCGCAAAAAAAAAAAAGTTTTTATGCTGTTTTATATTATGTAATTTAAAACTTTTATCTTCTAATTGTATATTGTTAAGATACAGAAATATTGGGCTTCCCTGGTGGTGCAGTGGTTGAGAGTCCGCCTGCCGATGCAGGGGACACGGGTTCGTGCCCCGGTCCGGGAAGATCCCACATGCCGCGGAGCGGCTGGGCCCGTGAGCCACGGCCGCTGAGCCTGCGCGTCCGGAGCCTGTGCTCCGCAAAGGGAGAGGCCGCAACGGTGAGAGGCCCGCGTACCGCAAAAAAAAAAAAAAAAAAAAAAAAAAAAAAAAGTTTACAACCAGCCAAACATTCCAACATAATACATATTTTTAAAAATAGCTGAACACTCTCCTGAATTTGATTTCAACTCTGCATGATCTTCATCTTTAAAGTATTCTGAACCAGGAAACATGATTTATTTGATTTGGGGCTGTATTTTCGACGTTATGTCAAACTGAGTTGCTCAAACACAAATTGAGCTTCGCAAGCCACGAGGGCCTGCTGAGAACTAGGAGAACAGGGCCCAGCATCTAGCATGTTAGTTCCTGCGCCATGCTTGCAGCACTACCCACCAGCCCTTCTGAGTCCTCCTTTGAAAGATTACTAACAGAAAACCTCTGGCAACATTTTGAAGCAGTGCTCCTCACAACAAAATTACCGACAAAATATGACTGAGTAATTCGATTCCCGTCTCTGGCTTCGTGAGGTGGAGACCAACCGTTGACGAGCCCAGGATAAGGATGTATCGGATGTTCCCACTTCATGATTGTCTGCAGAGTTGAAAAAGCACTTGACACAGGAGAAAGGGCAAGGGGCGGCAGGGGTCGTAAAGACCAGGGTGACAGGCTAAACATCCTTGGGGCTACAGTCAACTGTTCTTTTCTGGTCTAGCCTCAAGGCAGAGGGAGGTAGACACTGCCATCTAGAGGCATCTAGGGATATGGGCTTAGCAGCGCAGTCAACACGAAAGGGCAGTGGAAGTCTTAAGGAAGGAGCTGCCGGAGGGACACACTCGTTCAGGGACAGGTACCCTGCTTGTGTGAGGAGAGGGCGTGCAAGGAAGAAATGCCCAACCAGACAGAGTCGCTTTAGCTCCACAATTCCCACGAGAGTAAGAATGGAAATTCCTCTGTGAGGGGGAAAGTGGGCGCGAGGTATGAGGAGAATTGGAAGGGATCACCTGAATAAAAGATGGGCCAGACGTGGCACCCAGGACGGAGGTCTAACACCTTCTGAGACACAGAAATCTCTAGAGTTCCACTGCCAGAGTTATGAACCACAGACAAGGAAAATGAGCAGAAAGAAAGCCAGAGGGAAAACTTAAAATCCAACAGGTAATCAGCCCAAGACTGGCATCTGGGAAAGAAACAAGAGATGTGAGCAATGAAAAGTACATATATGTTGTCATAAGATACAGAGACGCACATAAAGAAAAAGAAAATCTATGTTTAGAGAAACGATGTTAAGATTGGTTGTAAATTATACATGATTTCTGTCCCAACCTCTTAAGAACATTTTCTAAATTTCCTATGGGAATTCACCATCCTATGACAGAAAAAGAAACCTTACTTTTTAAAATTAAAGAACACAGAAGTTATCAAATCCTGAATTTCCCAATTGATTGACTGGAGCTAAGATTCCTGGGATAGAAAGCTTAATAAAGTTCTACCTGATCAAAGCTGTGGTTTCATTTGCCCTGGTATCAGACTCCCAATCTTTCCCTCTTACTGAAGAGCTTTAGGCACTGACAGGCTCCGATGACGGTCATTATTCAGATGTGAGTTTGTCACAGCCTTCAGCCTTGTGGGACAGGTTATGAGCTTCAAACTTTAGTGAGAATTGTTGCCACCAGCAACTTCAGCTGCATCTAATTTCATATCAAATTGAGATTTGTTTAAAATGCCAGATGAGTGGGGACCATTCAGTCCTGTTCGAGCCTAAGCCTCTCCCTGCTTCAACAGGACAAGGCATCCAAGGGTCGTCAGGCTGCATGGATGAAAGGAATTATTCCTGTGCACTGTCAGTGCCCACCCCCTTTAGAGCACATCCTTCTCGTCAGCACAAAGGCAGAGGATGTTCCGAAGAACTCAGAATAAAGGCAGTATGGGAAAAGAGCTCATGCCAGCAAACTGGTGGGGTCATTAACTTTTCACTTCTTTTGTGGGCTCTTGTGACACTGCCACCAAAAAAAGGTTCTACAGCAGAGGACATATCTAGAGCTAGAGTGGCAGTTGGTGGCATTTATGATTTCACAGCTGCAAGTTATAAGGAAGCTTGGTCACTCTCTTCAGGAAATCAAAGAAGCAGATTCTGCGATTGGCAATGGAGTCTAATCTCCACATGGAGAGGGGGTGCCGGTTCGCATACTCCTGACTCCTGTCTCTGAAAGCATCCCCACAGAACTTGGAGACCTGCTATCAGCAAGCTCCAGTTTCTTAGGCTGGTGGCGGCAACAATCTATGAGTCCAGCTCCAGGGAGCAGCCAGGTCCGGGGTTGTGTTGCACAACTCTGCAAAAACAATCCACATTAAAGCCGGCTGAGTATTGCCCTGACACTGTGCAGTGCACAGGCCAGGAGGCTGAACATGGAACCCTGACAAAAGATGAAGCGGTTCTCCCCCCACTGACAACCCCAAACAACTATGATTTTATAAAAGTAGCAGATGTTTAATGTTTTCACATCGGGGGAACTTCCCTGGTGGTGCAGTGGTTAAGAATACACCTGCCAATGCAGGGGACATGGGTTTCAGCCCTGGTCCGGGAAGATCCCACATGCCATGGAGCAACTAACCCTCTCGCCGCAACTAGAGAAAGCCCGTGTGCTGCAACAGACCCAATGCAGCCAAAAATTAAAAATAAATATATTTTTAAAAATAATGTTTTCACATGGGATGATTTTTTTCCCCCTCACTGGTTTTCAAAGAAATAAGGAAGTTATTTCCAGAGATAATAAAAATATTAAAGCTAGGGGCAGTCTTTTAAATGTAACTGAAAATAAATTTAACTGCAAGAGTTATGAGGTTCCCCTATCAGCCCACTAGATGTTAGAAATAGCATGAAACTATAGGAGTTAGATTATATGATATAAATACAGGAATACAAATAAAAGGAATAGGACAGAGTCAAGGAATAGACCCATAATATACTCAGGAATTTCGTATATCCTAAAAGTGGTATTAGAGGTTGAAGGAAAGAGAAGTTGTTTGGTAACAGTATTGGAATAACTGGCTAGCCACTTGGAAAAAAGAATAAGCTGAACTCCTCTTTTACTCCTTAATAAAAATATTACAAGTTGATTAGAGATTTAAATATTAAAAACTAATGCATAAAGATATAAGAAAATATGAAATACTAGTGTTCGAATCTGAGAAGAAAAAATACTTTTCTAAGCATGACATGAAATCCAGAAGCCACTCAAAATTAATAAAATAGACAAGCCTCTGGCAAAATTAATCAAGAAAAAGAAAAAAAGAACGAGGGGGAGAAAACACAACTAAACAACGTTAAGAACAGGAAAGGAGTCAAAACTGGAGATGCCACACAGAATGAACATAATTTTCAAACTTAGTTTAGTTAAACAAATTCACACACAATTACAAAGTGCCAAACTGACTCAAGAAGAAATAATCTGAATATTCATGTAAATATTTAAAAATTAGGTCAAAAATGTCCCCACAAAGAAATTATCAGGTGCAGATGACTTTACAGGCCACATTCAGAAAAGCCAAGAGAGAGATCCATCCATTCTTACACAGACTCTTCCAGAAATTAGAAAAGGAAGGAACTTTTCCTGTGGTAGTAAAATTATTGTTTAGCAGATACTCCTTCCCTCGCACTCCCCACCTCGCTGATGCTGGATTTAACTACCCAGCTTTCGCCAATGGGCAGAAGTGATACTGGGTCAGTTCCAAGCCTGATCCTTAACAAACAGTCAGTGTTTCAGCTCCCCCTTATAGGACTTTCCAACCTCCACCATGGGACAACCACACCCCAGGTAAGTGCTGCTTTTCACCCTGGGCCCCAGAGTAAGACACATAGAGTACATGACTCATACCTGCAGACTGGATGGAAGCCAAGCCAACTCACAGATATGTGGCCCAAAGCAGCCACCCCAAGCCAACCCACAGACCCACAGGAAGAAACAAATATTACTGATGACTGCAACTGAGGAATTGTGCTTTATCATGCAGCATTATTGTAGTACTGTAGGGTGACTGATATAGTCCTATTCATTTTGTTGAGCTACCATAACCTAACAAATGCAATAGAAGAGAGGAAAACTACAAGCTAATATCATTTATAAACACAGATGGCAAAACCCTAACAAAAATACTAGTAAGCTGGATGCAGAATAATATGAAATGTTCAAAATATTCTCTTTACGTTTAAGAACAACATAATATATGTTATCACCACTTTATTCAACATAATCCTAGAAGTTATGGTGAATGAAGTAAGATTTTAAAAAAAGAAAGAAAAGCTATAAAGATTGGAAAAGGAAAAAAGCTATAATTACTTGCAGATCATCACTGTCTATGTTGTCTACAAAAACCTCCCATTCCCCCAAATCTAAAGATGAGTAAGAGTCTGTAAGAATTAGCAAGGTTGATGAATTTAAAAATTAATATACAAGAGCCAGTTCAATTTCCATACATTAGCAAATAGGTATATGTGTTTATTTTTAAAAGATGTTATTTAAAATTCCTAAGAATAAATCTAACAAAGGATATATAAATTCTTTCAATAGAAAACAATAAAACCTTATTTAAAAACATTAAGGAAGTCCTAAGTAAATGGAGCAATATACTATATGCTCTAGAATAGTAAAACTCAACATCATAAAAATGTCAATTTCCGAAACTGGCCTCTAGATTTAACATAATTCTAATCAAAATCTTAATAAGCTTGCAGAACTTCACAAGTGATTTTTATACAAAAGATAAACATGCCCCAAATAGCCAATACTCAAAGAACAATGAAATAAGGGAGCTTTCTTGACCAGTTATTAATAAGACTTGTTACAGTAATTAAGAAAATGTGATATTGGCACAGGAATAGACAAATTGACCAATTAGAGGATAGAGAGTCCAGAAAGAGAGAAACACACAAAGAATGCCTAATACTTATCAGTTACCTGTGATATGTATTATGTTCTTTACCTAAACAGCAATGCTGTCAGCATTAACCATTCCCGTTTTATTAATGAAGATACCAGGGTTCAACAAGGTTAAGTGACCACTGTCCAAAATTACTGAGCCAAGAAATGTCAGTCCTAGAATTCAGTCCTAAGTTTCCCAAGCCCAAACATGCCAGTCACTTTCATCATCTATTATGTTTTGAAAAACAGTTAGCAAATAAAGCAAGGCAAAGGACCTGTGTGCTAAGGATGATGGGAGCCCCACAAATGCAGAACAAAAATCTTAGCAGAAAAACAGGCAGCACACAGCACCTGCAAGCAGAATTACGCAGTGATTGCGGTAAGAGGGATTAAGAAGAAATGCTCTTAAAAAAAAAAAAAAGAAATGCTCTGCCCTTCTGAGCACATCACTCTGGAGTCGGACCATGAGTCTGAGAAAGGTATATTTGCAAGTCCTAGAGAATTAAGGTCATGGCACTGAAAGAGCTGGGCTGATTTCTGTGTGTCACAATTGGGACAAAAAAAAACCCTAAACGCACTCAAATTAAAAGATGGGCACTCACCCTCAAAAGAAAAAAATATACTCAAAACTCTAAAAGAGGGCTTCCCTGGTGGCGCAGTGGTTGAGAATCCGCCTGCCGATGCAGGGGACACGGGTTCGTGCCCTGGTCCGGGAAGATCCCACGTGCCGCGGAGCGGCTGGGCCCGTGAGCCATGGCCACTGAGCCTGCGCGTCCGGAGCCTGCGCTCCGCGACGGGAGAGGCCACGATGGTGAAAGGCCCGTATACCGGAAAAAAAAAAAAAAAAAAAACAAAAAACTCTAAAAGAAACTACAGAGAACAAAACTCTGTCTTCACACAATATGGCCCCCAAATCATCAGGCAGAGGCATATTTAACACTCTACATACATAAGAAGTGGTGAGGATTTAAAATCAACAAATAGAAACACTATTTTTAAAGAACTGTAACAGAGGGTAAATTAAGAACACCATGTCCCATAAAGTTAGTTTGCAAAGAGCCATAATTCTTTGGTTGGGCTCTCAAATACTTATTTAGTTACTCCTATTGAAATTCCTATTAAAATGTTTTATGTTCTCAGTTCACTTAAAAGCTTGATTTTTCTAGGAGTTTGTTTATGCCTAACTTCCATAAATACAGACAGAATCATGCTTTAAATAAAAATGAAATACAAGAAAAATGGTATTTTAAAGAATGAAAATCAAATTGCAAATCATCTAACATGTATAAGAAAGCTAAATTAGAACTCCAAGAAATGCTGAAAGGGAATATATTTTTAAGGGTCATAAACAAAGCTATAATATTAATTGCAATAAGAAGGCTTATTTAAATGAAAAGCCCAAAACTAAGGATTTCATAAGCAATGTTTCTAATTTATATGCTTAACATGTTAACATTTGTTTCTGTCTTTCACGTAGCTAACCAATTAAAGCATATTTCTAAAGGATGAATTTTATTTGCTGACAATTATTTGTTATCTTAGCTGTAATTCTGTAGCTTTTCAAACAACAAATAAATGAATATCTTACATCTGGAGGAGAAACACAAAAAGTGATGGTATAATGTTTGAATACATGCAATTACTGGTATGTTACATTCTAATTAACATAATTAGCTTTGAAACAGTTCTCACAATAACTGTTAACATTTGTGTCAATTTAGTGGCAGTTAATGACATGTGTAGCAAAGAACTGCTATTCCTTCCATTTATAAGTAAAATATAAAAAACCTTTCCAAAAAAGAAAAGGCAACCTCATGAATATTCAAAACTCTTTTTAATCAATAAAACTCTGGCAGGCTTAGAGGAGAGACCTTATAGTTTATTCCAAGGATCTACAAACTGGAATATGGGTACCCCAGGGGGTACACAATATAACCAAATGGGGTTTAGGAAAAAATTAGAATACCAGTTTCCATTTTCTATGTCTCCTCTTTTTTTGTTGGTTTTAGTACATAAGTTAGTATTCAGGTTGAGAGTCAGCTGATATGCACCAGTTCTGGTGGCTAAAATACTTCCTTACAGGTTATCAAATAGCCATTGCCTCAAGCACTCCGAGTACATTCCACCTCTACCATCACCTACCCCAGGACACCCTGGACCTCTTCACGATGAGGCAACTAAATGGTTAACACATGGCAAAACCCTACAGTAAATGTTCTCTTTAATGGTTTCCTAGTGGAGATGCACAGGTCTATTAAAATATTTTTGAATACCCCCTCTAACTACTTGTAAATCATTTAAAAATATATTTACCCATTAGGGGATGCATATTCAAAATGTTTTACTGATGGTGTGAGCCAGCAAAAATATTAGAGACCCAACAGGTATCCTCTAACTTTGTTACACCTGGACAAACAATAGCTAAATTTGGCAATGACAAATAAATGATGGCAAGATTAGTAACATTTTCAGTAAAATTGATGTTAGTATCCTAAAGGTCCAACTATACAGGGACTGTGATACATGGTACACAAAATGCCAATCTGAAAGGAAGCAAATTATGTTTGATACAAAAAGAAGACTCATGAAGCCTTCGTGTAATCCGATGAGAGGAATGAAAGGAAAGGAGTTGGGGTTTCTTTTTTTCTGGTTGCTTTTTTATTGTTTAGTGACTTCATCCCTAAAAGTGTACTTCATGTTGAAAACACCACATTATCCTTTCCCCATAACTTAATTTCAGACAAGCTTCATGCCTTACAAATTACCCTGCAGAAAACATAGTAGACCTGCAGTTATCTGAAAACAATCAGAGAAACTTACCTTTATGAGGCCAGCTTCATCAATTCCTTAAACCATAAACTTCAGATATGCGTTTAATGAAACTCAAATTCCCTGGTTTAATAAACACATCAGCTCTCTGCTCTTGGACAAGATGATAACAACAGTTAACGTTATTGTGCTCTTCCTATGTGTTCCATGTGCCTTAACATGTACCATCTCACTTGATTCCAGCAACAACCACATAAGATAGGTACCACTAATATTCCCATTTCTCAGAGGCACAGAAAGGTTGCATTCCTTGGCCAAGGTCACACATCTACTAAGTGGTAAAGCCCAGATGCCAATCCAGGCAGCCTGGCTCTGGAGCCCACACTCTTAAACATAACTCTAAACTGCCTATAGTAATTAAATTCCAAGTCAAGTGCTTGTAAAAAATGATCACAATTTAGAAAAGGCCACTGAAGTGCACTGTCTCTCCAGGCAAGGGGAAAGGGCTGACCCAAGGTCTGTTCCATCCATAAAATTCTCCAGTTTAGGATTCATTTGCAGAAGCAAGGCTCTCAAAGGTCACTTAAAATGTAGAGAGGTCCTATGGATGCGACCAAATATAAACACATGATATATCACCTAGTGTCATTTCTAAAAGCCCATCCAATGAAATATTTAGGCTCACATCTTCACCAGCTACAGACCATTTCCCTAGGCTCTTTAGGCAACCAGACCATTTGGAGATGAGGAGGGGAGCGGGAGAAGGCAAGTAGAGAAACCCTTACAGTTTTATGTGATAAATGCTTTGGTTCAGACACGCACAATTCAAGGAGAATTGGCATGAGCATGAGGAGAGACATCAGGGAAGGCTTCCTGGAAGAGGAAGTGCACATGTTAAAATACAGACAGGTACTGGCCAGGAAGAAAGAAGGGAGGTGCACAGAGAGGTGTTTGCTTTCCAGAACAAGGTAGGACATGAGACTAGGAATCTACTGCCCTTTGGGGAATGGTAGGTAGTTCACTACTGCTCAAGTTATTTTGCCTAACTTTAGAAGCACTTGAAGATAAGAAACCCCTCGACTCTCCATCTAGTGAATCTGTCAAGGGGACAGATGTTCCAGCAAATGGGGAAAACACAGACATTTCTTAACAACATTTTGATCAGAGCTATGTAAAAAGGGGCACAAAATTATATGACTGGTTCATATTATTTATCAGGTTAAAACTTATCACTGCTTGTGTCTAAGAACCAAAAAAGAAAAAGAAAAAAAAAAAGAGCAAATGACTTACACTTATACAAACAAGCAAGGAAAGAAACATGCTTAACTAAACACCTATATAAGCTAAGCAGGGGGGGCATCTATAATGAAAGAAAAACCAATAGGTCTCATGCAATGAAGAGGTTTCACAGGAGTTCTAGAAGAAGCATCCATTCTTGCAAAAAAAAATGATAAATGTATACCCCTGTTTTCTTGAGGATATATACATCTACGGCATACTGAAGCCCAGTTATTGCTTAGTGAATGCAGAATTCTACAGTGCAAACAGTAATGTAGTATCTAGGATTCTTAGATGGTTAGGATATACAACATCAGGAGAATAATTCAAGTTTTAGTGGTGGATCATCTTGGATAGGAAGGTAGAGAGACAAAGAAAAACAAATAAAAGAAAGAAGAAACAGAAATTAGGGCTCTAAGGAAGCCAACCTGAAGAAGAAATAGGGCTTAGAATGACTATCAGTCCTACTATGAGGTGAGGATTACCAAAACTTAAGCAAGAGATTTATGCCGTTTCATTCATTTGTAAAAATGCTCTCTGCTACTCAGCACCCGTTCTTTAAGTGTTTTCTTTAAATGGAGGTGGATGTGCCATGAACTATAAAAACAAAGTATTTAGTATACCACAAATAGCTACGGTGGACCTGCCACATGGTTCTACTCTTAAAAAAGAGAACATAGCAGTGTCAAATCACAAAGAAAAGATCTCATAATCCCTTGAGCCATTATCAACATCTAGTCAATGAATCTAACAAATATAAAGACTTATTTCCTTATGGCTAAAATACCTGAAGGTTAGAGGCTTTCTACCTGAGAGACTTCCTAAGTAAAAAGGCATCACTTGATGGGGTCTTTGAAGGCTCCCCATCTACCTCATGCAGACATTCTTCTCACTAAAAGATAGATGGTGGCAATCCTGGTGATCTTCTAGGGTTCAAATTAAGTCAGAAATCATTCTATCACTTATACCCATGAGCTTCCAAGTCTTCATGTGGTCCTTTGCCTCCCTGACTATTCTAGAAACATCATGTTAAGAAGAAACATCACTGTCCAAGTCACATTGTTCACTTTATCTACCATGCCCCACCCCATTGCACAATGGACATAATTCCACTCTGCATCGAAGCTTGCCCAACCAAAACCTTCCAGAACCTGCAGCCCATATCATTCCTCTAAGTCTAGGAATACACTGCAAACTATCCAGCCCGTAATCATCTCCTACTTTGCTCTCTAATTTCTCAGAAGCCTTATTTCAACTATCTTGGAAGTTCCTTAAAAAGCAAGAGCATGTGTGACATCTTTTCTATATAGGTTTTAACACCAGCTGTATAATAGGGACTCCGTTAATAATCAATTAACTGCTTAATGAGCATAATGAAGAATACACTGATTCCGAATCCAGTACCACGGATTGATACTGTGGGTATCAATGAACAAGGAATAAGTATAATTACCGATACTGCTCATTCTTAACTAAACACCCAAGTATTCTAGAAAAATAAGGTAAGAAAGACATTGAAGTATGTTAGCTTTCCCAGAGCCACAATAACCAGGAATTTCCCGGTTAAATAATAATTGGTGGTTAAATAATAATTTTTCGTTTCTCCCAAGAAAGGAAATGTTGCATCCCAATACCTTCCCTCCCACAAACCACTGTCTAATTACTACGGGTTTCTTGGTTTCGGAACTGCAGAATTCTTTTGACACATTAAGATAGCAAATAGGCAAGTGCTGTAATTTTACCACGGGGTCAAAAGGACACCAGAAAGGACAAGCTGTGTCACACCAGGAGTCCACCAGAGCGTCACACCAAGGGACAATTCCATGATGACAGCTGTGACTGCTTCACCACCTTTATCTCCGCCATGTCTCCAGACACACAACCCGATCAAATCCTTGACAGCCCAACCGCTCAACTAGCCTGGGCTCCAGGAAGCAGAACAGGAGCTTCAGAAACTATCAAAACTTGGAATTAAGATCGCCTCGAGAGAGTTCCCTGCTGGCCTAGTGCCTAGGATTCCGCGCTTTCACTGCCGTGGCCCGAGTTCAATCCCTGGTCGGGGAACTGAGATCCTGCAAGCCGCTCAGCATGGCCACAAAAAAAAGGCCTCCACAACATTTCTTAATAAACCACCATTACCTAAGTACAAAACAGTACATACCAGGCACTGCCCTTGGTGCTAAAGATACAGGGAGGATAAGACAGCTGAAGTGCCAGCACTCTCCACTCTCTGGATCATTTCATAACGCTTGGTAAACAGGTTGCCCAGGTCCGAAATATTAATAGGTATACCAGTTGGGTAAGTGGGTAGTAAGTGAAACCTAATTTCTCTCTCTCTCCCTCTTTCTCTCTCTCTCTCTCTCTCTCTCTCTCTCTCTCTCTCACACACACACACACACACACACACACACACACACACACACACACAGTATTGCTATTATAAATCTGTTTTGCTCCCCTCTATGATGGTAAAGCAATTAAAAGTGAGCCTGCATTTCCACTCTGTAAACCCATAGAATATTTATGGATGTCATTCATCTTCACTGACTCTCAAATGCCTTTGGTAACAAGAAGTCCACACTTGACCAGTCTGTCCAGGCACACCCACACAGAAAGCCACAGGCACCCCGTCCTTCCCAGGAAGGACAACACATACATATGGTAATGAATTTTTTTTTTTAACCTCTGCAAAATGTAAAGAAGAGCAAACTGGGACTGAAAGCTTTAAGCAACTACTTCTGGGTGAAATTCCATCTTAGAAAAATACTCTCCCCCCCCCTTCCCCAAGTAAGCAGTAGTTCTTCATTCATTCTTAGTCGGAATCACAATGCACTTCACCTGTTTTCTGCTAACTATTCTCGTGGCACCCAGGCACATGTATAGTAAGAATGCACATTTAGAGTTCCTTTTCACAGAAGCAGTGGTTGGATTATAGCAAGGATTTTACAGAACGTTTTTAAGCTGAGTTTTGATTAACAGACTCCCACTAAACCAGCTACCCTGTGGATGGGCCCAGGTGAGCCTATCATGAGATTTCTCTTCATGGATTAGGCCTGACCTATAATAATCTGCTCAGGGGTCCCTACTGCTATTTCAGCCCTGAGTTATGAAAAGTCATCCCTTTACCATCAGTAGAACCTAGCTCAGAGGGTAACAACTAGACATATTATTCCTGGAATACAAGCACTCCTGAGACTTTGATTATAATGTCCACAGCTGAAGGCACTATTTCACTATTGAGATGACTACTTTCCAGATGAAAAAAGTTCTGATCTGTGGAATAATGCCTTCAGCTACATACACTGTAATCACACTCAGCAGTTCTTGCATCCCAAGAGCAATACAGGTTTACCAATAGTGGGTATGGTGAGCTGATTCAGGGAATGGAAGGAAGAAGTTACAGGAGAAAGCACAGACAACCCTTATTTCATATTTGCTTTATCTGGGGGCTTTGCTGTAAGAGTTTGACGTGTCTAAAAGCCATATCAACTTCACTAAAAATAAAAACTACATTAAAAAAGAGTAGGGCTTCCCTGGTGGCGCAGTGGTTGAGAATCCGCCTGCCGATGCAGGAGACACGGGTTCGTGCCCTGGTCCGGGAAGATCCCACATGCCGCGGAGCAACTAAGCCCGTGAGCCATGGCCGCTAGGCCTGCGTGTCCGGAGCCTGTGCTCCGCAACGGGAGAGGCCACAACAGTGAGAGGCCCGCATACCGCAAAAAAAAAAAAAAAAAAAAAAAAGAGTAATTATTTTTCACCTAACAAACCAGCAAACTTGGTTTTTGGGTGGGGGGGTGGGTGGCAGTTTGGAATACTGACTGCTGGCCAGAGTGTAGTGAGATGTGATTTCTCAGTATATGGAAGCACCAATTTGTACAGTATTCCTAGAGACAATTTAGCAAGAGTATGGAAAACCTATATAATGCTCATATCCTTTGTCACAGTAATCCCCTCTGAGAATCTACCCTCAAAAGCCAGTCAGAGGTGAACACAGACTTATTAAAAGCCTGCTCATTACCATTATTTTCAATAGGAAAAACTTGGAAAGAACCTAAAAGGGGAAATAGTGTAATAAATTGTGAGAAATCCATACACTGGAGTATTATGCAGCCTTTAAATTGAGCCATGATGGCTAAGGAGGAAAGCTAATTCACAGTTGTATCCTACAACTTTTGTTATGCAATTTACCCAAGGACATTCAAATTGTTCCTACATCAATATTTAACACTCACTCACTCAGAGTTAACTAATTGGACTGTGGCACAGGTTTTTGTTTTTGAGCTATAAGGCTAATGAGGTATTGATATAATATTAAATGACTGCAAATAAAGTCTGCACCCTACATAAATGCTGACATTATGTCGGTACATTCTGCGTGAATTAAAAAGGGAAAATGCACTTTTGCATACATTTAGTGAATTTTCCCTTACTCTTCATCATGCACTTTTGCAAATGGAAAAGATGAATATTCATCAAGGCTCTCTGAATAGATTACAGTTTAAATAGTTTTGTTTTAATATTTATAGTACATCATGAAACATAATTTTTCCATTACAAGGAATGGATACGATGTCAAAAGAGGGCCAGTGACGAAACATAAAATTATACCACTTAACCTAATATTAAAAATTGAAAAACAATATCTGAAAACACTCCCCCCCTTCAAAATAGTTAACTGCTCTAGAAAAATAACTTTCAGTTCATTGGGTTGGTGAATTTAGAGTGAAAGTGAGAAAGAAGCTACAAGGTGGTCCACCATCATGCAAAAAGCTAAGGACAAAAAGGTTAAACTTCTACTCAAATCAAAGATCTGATTTCCTCCCTTCTGAGAACACCACTCCAGCTAAGCCTAGCTGACAACCCTCAAGAAACAATTTTTCTACCAACCCCAGGAACAACGATGTCAGCACTTCTTGAGTCACAGGCACTGTGCAAAGTAGTGCACAAGAGTTTGCTCATTTATTCCTCACAGTAAACTTAAGAGGTGGCTACAACTATTAGCCCCACTTCACAGATGAACAAACTGAGGCTCACACAGCTAATAAGTGGTAGAAACTGGAGGTGATCTCTTAAACACTCTGCTTTTCCCCCCGCATTCTCATTGTCCAATTGAATAATTACAGTTGAACTCCTGAACACAGTTTCCAAAGTTAACTACTCTTTGGCTTGAAAAACATCTTCTTGATTAGGCTAAATAATAAAAACCTAAAAGGTGAAATACAGATTAAAAACAAAAAAATAGGGTTTCCCTGGTGGCACAGTGGTTGAGAGTCCGCCTGCCGTTGCAGGGGACATGGGTTCGTGCCCCGGTTCCAGGAAGATCCCACGTGCCACGGAGCGGCTAGGCCCGTGAGCCATGGCCGCTGAGCCTGTGCGTGCAACGGGAGAGGCCACAACAGTGAGAGGCCCACATACTGCAAAAACAAAACAAAACAAAAAAATAAACAAGAGTCTGTTCTAGGGCACTGAAAAGGTACAGAGAGGAAATATATTCACTTACACATTCAGCAAGCCTTTACTGAGCACCTACTATGTGCCAAGCAATGTTCTAGCCTCCGGGGAAATAGCTGGAAAAATAGAAAAAAATATCTCTGCTCTCAAGAATTTTTCATGAGAATAATAGGAGATATATAACAAGCAAATTATGTGGTGTATTGGAAGGAGACAAAGCTATTGAGAAAAGTGGGTGAAATGGGGTCTGTGGCATGCAGTGTGGGAAAGACTTTCAAACAGGATGGTCAAGGAAGCCCTCGATAAGAAAGAATGTGACAGGGATGCTGAGTAAAATCAAAACAGATGAGGCTCATGATTCAAATCAAACAGAAAACTGGAGAAAAATACTGGAAACGAATTTTCACTGTGCTTCTGCCATCCATCTATTACTCCAAAGTACAAAAGACGTGAATGTTTCCTATCATGGCCACATATACCATTTCTAAACTTTAATCATCAAGGCTTACAACCTTATTTTCCTACGGAAAAATAAGTTACCCCGGTCCTGTTTTTCCTCCTGAAATTTCCATCTTTCTTGCCAGAAAGCAGCATCTATATAAATTCCCTGCTTTTGACAACTATGACTTCTTTGATAAACTACCCATGTGTGTGGGGAGGGACAGAAAGATGGAGGAAGTAAATGGGGAAATGAGTTTTCCCCTCTTCAGATTAATGTATACAAAGTATACATCTGACACTTCATCAGCACCCCCCGCTGGTGCCCCAGCAGGCGGACACTGGCTGAGCATGTATTCTGCCAGCTACCAGGCTACTTAGGATGAACTGGCAATGTGCCATTTATCAGAAATACCCAGTGTGTCTGGGAGACAGAATACAACTACATTTACCATTGCCAAGGAAAACTAGATACCTCCTCCTAGAAATTAATCTCCTTTTGAGAAGGTAGTTCGCATTACTTTGAAGCTTGCCTATGGCATTTAAATCACAATAGGTCATGCATTTACTGAAATTCATACCTCCCCAACTACAGGCCTTCATTTATATCTTCCTAACATATGAGTACCACTCAGGTGGACGGTCTATACTTTTCTGACATGTTCTGTTGCTGTGCTGAATGTAAAACTGTGCTACGAAGTGTAATCTTGTCCTTTGGACATAAACCACCTTGATTCTGATTTTACCAATTTTTCCACACTTGAACACATACTTCCCTCTTCAAATAATCAACAAAATACTTAAACCGGTGTGGCTGCATGACTGCTTACAAGCAGCTGAAGGAAATTTCCTTGAAGGTGGACACTGATAATTTCTTCAGAATTTTGCCACTGTATTTTTTGAGCAGCTGATATGGAACTAAATGGGATTCGGCCCACTACATGGACTTTGAGGCTAATCACGATTGTAAGATGCACACTGGAGAGCAAAACCAAAAAAGGCTTTAGATGGATGGTCTTATTAGACGGTCCATTACAGCATACAAAATCACATCATCAGTCTCGCCTTGCAAGTAAAGCAATCTGTCACTTTTCACTAATGATTATCCATTCCGTCAACATTATTTACTGAATGCCTCCTACATATAAGGTGTTGTGTTAGGAACAGCGAGGAGTAGAAAGTCAGGTCAGACAGGAATTCTGCCCTCAAGGAGCTTTCAGTCTAGCAGGGGGATATTAGGCATAAACACAAAGAACTAAAACAAAGGCTTGATAAATGCTAAGAAGAGTCAGGAGGAAGGTCAACTTACAGCTCTAAGATGGGGGCAACAAGGATGAGGATAGTGGCCAGGAGAGAAGATTAGAGTGAAGCGTGTTCTACCATACAATGCACCTCCAGAAACATCACATTTATTTAGAAGACGAGAAAAAGGTGGGGGGGGGGGCGGGGAAAAAAAGAAAAAGTTCTAATAGGTGTACATTAACATCCCTTCAGCACCATTCTCTGTCAAATCTGTTAGTTGTAATCGGCAGGGATAATTTAGGTGTAATCCAATCCAAGAAACATAGATTAACTTGAATGGTTCTGCAAAGGATACCAAAAGCAGGCGAAGTCACGAAAGTGTACTGAGTGACATATTGAAATAAGTGATATGGCAGAGAAACCTGAGCAGATTGCTGCCGAACGATGAGGAAATCAAGGCTGTGCTCTGCCTGGCAGCTCTCCTATAGCTGCTGCTCCTGATATTACGACAGACGTTGGGGACAGAAGACATGGTCAAACAGCCCGCAAATAAGTTTTCTTTAGACTGCAATTAGGAAGTAAGGAAACCTCTGAAGAAAAGATATGATGAGGGTTACCCTTTAAACCTTCACTGTCTAGTAGTAAATGGTTAGTCACAGTCTGGCTTCTGTGTCCAAGCTTACCCATAATATGTTAATAACAGAAGTACTAATATTGCTAACATTTGAGACTTATTAGGTGCCAGGTACTATTTTAAGTTTGCTCTCTACGGTATTTCAGCATTTTCTCTAGTTTTTCTCCTAAACGCTATAAAAACTCACACGGTAATTAAGCTGGTAAGTTAAGTGACTCTTTGATGTCAATGGACTGATTTTAGGGGGTACTCTCATGTTTTCTATTAGTAGATCTCCTTATTTTTGTATCATATTCCCAAATATCTTAGGTCACCTGACGTGTGTTTCACCAATGAATCATCAGTTTCTACGTCTGAGTACATAACTACTAGTATTAGGTACATTACTTTGTAACAATGTTGTTTTAATTAGAATGATTTACCTGGCAATAAACATACAGGATTACTATTTATGTGTTAAGAATAACATTGCAGTGGCCCCCAAAGCACTTCTGTTTAAAAAAAAAAAAAAATCATTGATTGTGAGGAATTTTCCTCTTTCCTTAAAAAGTAAATGCTTACAGTAAGATAAGCTTTTAATAAAATTTCCCGAGAAGAAAAAGTAACTTTGAACTTGGGGATGGGATGGAGGAAAATGCTAAAATGCATCACTTTAACTGTACCTTTAAAAATAAGTCCCAAAATTTTCATGGGAAGGAAAAGATAAATTTTAGGTTAAAGATCATAGTCAGGGCTTCCCTGGTGGCGCAGTGGTTGAGAATCCGCCTGCCGATGCAGGGGACGCGGGTTCGTGCCCCGGTCCGGGAAGATCCCACATGCCGCAGAGCGGCTGGGCCCGTGAGCCATGGCCGCTGAGCCTGCGCGTCCGGAGCCTGCGCTCCGCAATGGGAGAGGCCACAACAGTGAGAGGCCCGCGTACCACAAAAAAAAAAAAAAAGATCATAGTCAATTTTGAAGTCATAAAATATCCTCAAAGAAACTTTTTTAGGGATAATTACTCAGTATCCGAATCTTTATAATTCTAAAACTAGAAACAGGGAATTCCAAAGTTGAATTCCAGAGACTGGAATAGGTCTTTTCATCTTGCAGTTTGCAGATGAGCTGATAAAATCTGAGAAACTAAGCAACTGCTCAAGTTTATACACCTACTTAATGACAAAAGCAGGATTAGAGGTTAGACCTAAATCAAATCTCTCTGTATTACTGAATGATTCCCAAATATCCCACATAATTTACTACCAATGCATAAAATTATAAGGCATCATAATGCACTGACATATATTATTTGTATCATCATCAGTAAAAGACATTTAAAAATCTATTCCATTACCATACAAGCCTACCACCGATGCAAAAGTAACCTCTATAGGGGCTTCCCTGGTGGCGCAGTGGTTAAGAATCCGCCTGCCAATGCAGGAGACACAGGTTTGATCCCTGGTCTGGGAAGGTCCCACATGCTGCAGAGCAACTAAGCCCCTACACTACAACTACTGAGCCTGCGCTCTAGAGCCCGTGAGCCACAACTACTGAGCCCACGTTCCACAACTACTGAAGGCTGACTGCCTAGAGCCTGTGCTCTGCAACAAGAGAAGCCACTGCAATGAGAAGCCGGCGCACTGCAACAAAGAGTAGCCCTGGCTCGCCGCAACTAGAGAAAGCCTACATGCAGCAATGAAGACCCAACGCAGCCAAAAATAAATTAAATAAATAAATTTATTAAAAGAAAAAAAAAGTAACCTCTATAGACTTCTAGGCTCTGCCAAAGGTTAAAGCTGAAAAATAATGGGCCCACTGGAAAACAAAATTCTAGTTAAGCATCATGGTTAAAAATAAAAGTCTACATTACTTTTTTTAAAAAAAGGAATGTAGGAGTCCACGCTGCTAACAAATGCACAAATATTTATGCCATGTGCCAACTTGTAGATGTGGAGAGAGTGCTGGAGATGGAATAATGATCATTTTCAATGATTCTAGAAAAGAAGGGCCCAGGCAAGAATCACCAATGAATGTGAAATCTAAAGGAAATTTTTGATGAGGAGAAACATGTTTGCATGGCCTCAAAGTATCTCCCCCACCCCCAAAGGCTTATCGTTTGTAAGATAAAAGTTCTAACTACAGTGGAGAAACCAGTCAACCCCTTAACTGGGTGAAAAAAAGTCGCATCATAATGAGGGGCAGATGGACATACATCATGCACCTGCCCATGGCATGACCTGAAAGGACACGACATCACCAATGTCACATTCTGGCCTGGAATGCAAAACCCGCAGCCCACCATGAGAAAATGTCAGACATACCAGACACTGTAATATGATAAATATTCCATTAAAAAATGAGGTGGCAGTGTTGCACAGTCTTCAAAAATGACGATGTCACAGAAAGCAAAGAAATGCTGTGGAGCGGTTCCAGAGTAGAGGATAATTAAATGGCATCCGTGACCCTAAACTGGATCCTCTACTGGAGGAGGAAAAATACTATAAGGGACATTATTGGGCCAAATGATAAAAATAAAATACAGATGGCAGAGTAGATAAAAGACTTCTTTCATGCATAAATTTAATGAAGTTGATAACTATGATAACAAAAGGCCATGATATAGATAACCTACTCTCAAAGAATTCAAAAACATTATATGTGTGTATACGTGTGTGTATACATATACATATATATATGTATATGTATACACACACACACACACACACACAGAGAAAGCAAACAGTACAGCAAATAGGACAGGAGGTTAATTCTTGAACCCAGGCAAAAGATCAACTGGAGTTGTATGTATGTCTTATTCTTGCAAATTCCTATAAGTTTGAAATTATTTTCAAATAAGAAGTTAAAAAAAAAAAAAAAAAAAAAAAAAAAGCTTAGGGCTTCCCTGGTGGCGCAGTGGTTGAGAATCCGCCTGCCGATGCAGGGGACATGGGTTCGTGCCCCGGTCCGGGAAGATCCCACATGCCACAGAGCGGCTGGGCCCGTGAGCCATGGCCGCTGGGCCTGTGCGTCCGGAGCCTGTGCTCCGCAACGGGGAGAGGACACAACAGGGAGAGAGACCCGCGTACCGCAAAAAAAAAAAAGCTTAGAAACATTTTCATTTTTTTTGAGGGAAAAGTTGAGACAGCATTAAGTTTACAGAAATATTCCAACTTAGGTTGGGGGGACTTGGAAAAAATTACCAAGCTGAAAGCAAGGAATTTCACGTTGCCAAATCTGTGTTTAACGTTCATGGTAGCTTTAACTTCCTATCTAGAACAATAAACTCAGAACAGTCCCTAGGCTGGTGGTGAGATGGAGCAAACCCAACCCACCGCAGACAGAGTCCGAGGACACTCACCAGGCTGGCCGTGAGCAAGGGCGCCGACTGGCCCAGGACCTGGCTGCGCATGCGCACGAGGTTGGACGTCTCTGCAGAGGTTGCCCAGGCCTGCCCCGCCACCGGGTTTGGAAGGAGGTACCTCCCTGTTGGAGTTAAAGAGAAGACAGTATGAGTAGCAGGCAGAATGGCAGTGCTTCCCTAGAAATGGCATCCTTCTTCTATACCACTTCTGCCATACATTGCAATTACATTGATTTATAGCAACCGGGAGCAAATTGTTTTAAGTTGGGAGATCTAGTTGCAAGTTCTGACACCTATTTTCCACATAAACCCAGGTAAACCTCTTCACCTCCAGCATCTGTAGCTTCTTGTTACTGTGCTGAGGATATATATAAGTATACACAGCATTCTTACCATCATAGATATAAACATGTGCATTTACAAATGTACTTTTAAAATATCTAATACAGAAAGTGATCTAGCAATCAACTAGAAAAGTGTCTACAAAGATCATGACCAACAAAAGGAAGAGCTGTAAGTCTTTCAAGTTGAAATGGGGCTGGTGCCCCTTTCTCCCAGCTTCTCTCTCTGAAGAACTGGTGTATATCCAACCATGTCCACAGGACAGGTGATGGTACCTATTTGCATAAATCAGGACATTAATGTTAGTGTAGGTTCACTGAGCAATTTCCATCAACCTTGAACTCTCATATATATGTTTATATCTTTAAAAGTCAAACAGCTGAACCAACTCACACTGTATTACTTCTTTAGTACATGGATTAGACTAGTTATCCACACATAAGATATAAGCCTTTAAGTTAGGAGGGACATGAATATTCACATAGTAATGAAGCTCAGTAAAAGCAGAGACCATGTTTGATTTTTATCTGTAGCACAATGACTGGTCATAGTAGGTGCTCATTAAATATTTGTTGAATGATGAAAGAACAAGTGGGTACTTCTCTCCCCCAAAACACATGAAGACAATGAAAAGACGGCAGGCCACCCATAGAATCTCATCTATGGGCTGCACATGTGGGGACTCCAGCTTTGTACCTCCTGGAATCATGAGGGACTGCAGCATGTGTGGCTGGTGGCCCTGCAGCAGAAGTAACATTCGTGCCCTGGAATCTCCCCAGCAGATCTGTTCCTTGTAAAAGAACCCCCCTCTCTTTCCTCAGGCATGCACTTAACAAGCACCTACTGGTTAATAACTGCTGAAATACATTATTAACTAGTGTGAAAATTCACATTTTATGGCAAGACAAGAAAAACATAAACATAAAAAATTTTCTCTGCCCTTTGGCCTCCTCTCCCCTCCCTACTGTGCATTGTTATATCTGCATTATGCATCAACCAAACCTCTCCATCAGCAGGAATACCTGCTCAACCATAAATAGCAACATTCTCCTAGCACCTTGTCCTTGCTGGTCTGGATTATGCAAACTATCTATATCATTTAATGTATAGACCTCTATCTCTAGAAATCTATATAACTATGCTTTGACCTCTAATGGGTAGAACAGTTCTCAGAGCTTTCTGAGAGGCTGTTCCCGGGTTATAGTCCTTAATTTGGCTTGAATAAAGTTTTCCATTTCTTTCTTAGATCAACTGATTAATTTTTTCATCGACACTAGTTTGCTATTAGTCCACAGGCTTACTGGCAGTACAGGAGCTAGGGTCAGCTCCCATCAACTGTCCATGTTAAGACGTCTAATGCTGGGACTTCCCCGGTGGCAGAGTGGTTAAGACTCCATGCTCCCAATGCAGGGGGCCCAGGTTCCATCCCTGGTCAGGTAACTAGATCTCACATGCAACTAAGAGTTCGCCTGCCACAACTAAGGAGCCTGAGTGCCACAACTAAGGAGCCCACAAGCTGCAACTAAGACCTGGCACAACCAAATAAATAGATAAATATTTTTTTTAAAAAGAGGTCTAATGCTCTAATCTAAGTGCTTTCAAAAATTTGTATTTTAATTGCAAAGGAAAAATATGTCTTATTTTGCCAAAATTGTTCTTTTACTCTCATTATATAGTGAAAGCACATACTCTAGAGAAAACTAGATCTGCTTTTGAGATCTTGACCTGTAGCTCAGTGATATGGGGAAGGAAGTGAGTCAACCTCTCTTGGCCTTGGTTTTTCCATCTCTTAAATGGAGAGCATAGGATTGACTATGTCAAGTTGTTGAGGGGATTAGCGGGATTTTTAAGTGAAGCACTCAGTATGTTAGCTATTTAGCCATAACAGCAGTAAAAAATGACAAGTATCTTTTTTGCTTGGGTTTGGTTTCTCTTCACTCTCAAGTAGTAAATGTAAATATATATATATATTTAAAGATCACCTATAATCATACCAGGGAAAACCACTATCAACATTTCAGTAATTTTTCTGCCAGACTTTCTTTCTGTAACCTGTATTTTCTTGCAAAAATGGGATTATACTTATTTTTGTCACCTGCCCACCACAACCCCATGTAATAGATTGTGATATTTTCCTAGCAAATAAATACAGCAAATACCAATTAATTGAAGCATAAACGCTATCACTGAAAATTCAAATATAATTACCCTCTGTGGTTCCAGTCACCATCTTGAACCACTCATATATATTTTTATGTGCAGGATGTATTACATTTAACGTCTAGAATTTAAAAAATTCTTTTCTTTGTCTTATTTTGAAACATTAACTAAAAGCTGGACTAACAGGTGTTTGGTAAATTGGCCCCCTTTAGACCCCAAAGCAGGACATTAATAAGGAAGGACAGGAAGACCACAGACTGCATTTAGGAATGCCAACATCAGTAGTACATGAATAAATGATTTCTTTAACATAGAAATAACTTCCACTATTTGAAAAACATTACTTGTTAAAAATATACCAACCTCCAGTCATCAGAATCAATAGGGTTTCCCCCACCTCCACCCCGGTCCCTCCTGTGTCTTTCCCTATATTTTATATATTTTTTGGTTCATGTTTCAGAAAAGGCCTGATAGGAGGTATAGAAACTACATGATATCAAGATTTACATGACAGAATGAATCTACTCTGGCCTCACCACTGCTCTGCCCCAGATGCTTCGTTTTAAAGAAAACTTGGGGTAGAAACAAAAACACTAGAATTTAATATAATCATGGAAAAATTTGAAGGGCTAACATTTTAATTCATTAAAGAATTCTGGGGGCTTCCCTGGTGGCGCAGTGGTTGAGAGTCCGCCTGCCTTCAGGGGACACGGGTTTGTGCCCCGGTCTGGGAAGATCCCACATGCCGCGGAGCGGCTGGGCCCGTGAGCCATGGCCGCTGAGCCTGCGCGTCCGGAGCCTGTGCTCCGCAACGGGAGAGGCCACAACAGTGAGAGGCCCGCGTACCACAAAAAAAAAAAAAAAAAAAAAAAAAGGGAACCACGAGAACCCTCATCCTGGTCCCAACATAAAAGTCACAACAGCTGTGACTGGTAGATGCCCCCTTTCTGAAGCCAGTGGGAGGGCAGAACAAAAGCAGGGACAGCCCTGAATAAATCCTCAGTGCAGGTGATCCCTGTGTATGCTAGCATCCTTGCTCGATGAGCCAGGGCATGCTTCAAGTAGGAAGCCAGACTCTGGACAGATCCAGAACAAACACTGGGGGAGGAGACTCAAGGAACCAGAGCCACGTCCCTTCTCTTCCCTCCATATGCGCCAAACCACACTTTGAACCTTTCAGTTTTGTTAGATCTCACAGAGCACTTTCAAGCAAGCCGAGACCATGGCCAACGGGATAAGTATGCTGTCTTCTCTGAAATCACTCAGTCTAACACGGCCACATATGTTTTTGTTTTTTTTTTAAACATCTTTACTGGAGTATAATTGCTTTACAATGTTGTGTTAGTTTCTGCTGTATAACAAAGTGAATCAGCATATATCCCCATATCCCCTCCCTCTTGCGTCTCCCTCCCACCCCTCTAGGTGGTCACAAAGCACCAAGCTGATCTCCCTGTGCTATGTGGCTGCTTCCCCATTTTACATTTGGTAATGTATATCTATCTATTTGGTTGTGTATATATCTCAGTGCTACTCTCTCAAGGCCACATACGTTTTATTTGTTGCTATCTCATGTGTAAGTCTGATCTTGGTAACAAGACCATAGGTGTGCCTGGTCGAAGATAAACAAAGTCAGACACTACTTAAAGTGGTAAGGACAGATTTTAATCAATAATAACCATTGAAACAGGGAGAAAGAGTCCAACATGGACTCTACTCATCTTCGATTGGTACAGAAGTAACTGGGTGTTTTAACAGGAGAATGAGGGAGTAGGGCAGGCAGCAAGTGAGGGCTGGGTCAAGCCAGGGAAGTGAAAAACAGGAAGGGTTAATTAGTGTAACTGCGATCAGGCCAGCTCTGTCTGCTAGCTGGCAAGGACCGAAGTTGGGATTCTACCTTTCCACAGAGACTGGGAGACAGAGGCCCTATCTGTTGGCATGAACAAACAGTAAAAATTTTTGGTAGTCTGGAGTTTTCTGAGGCAGGCACTTTAAGGGAATTAGGGTCATCCTGAGGATGTGGCCTTGAGCTGTTAGAGACTGTTAGTGTTTTTCGAGTCTTTGTAGGCCAAGGTTGGGGGGCCTAATTGAGAGAGAGGGCTCCGAGGAGCCTGGCGAGGGTTTGGTCAAGGAGAGACCTGGTCAGCCTTCCACTTTTTTTTTTTTTTTTTTTTTTTGCGGTACGCGGGCCTCTCACTGTCGTGGCCTCTCCCGTTGCAGAGCACAGGCTCCGGACGCACAGGCTCAGCAGCCATGGCTCACGGGCCCAGCCGCTCCGCGGCATGTGGGATCTTCCCGGACCCGGGCACGAACCCATGTCCCCTGCATCGGCAGGCGGATTCTCAACCACTGCGCCACCAGGGAAGCCCAGCCTTCCACTTTTTGGTACTTCAATAGACCCTAACTCATGTTCATTAACAGATCAGTTTTTGAACTAAGTCTGAACTAACTTTTGAACTTAGTCCATATACTTATCTTGTATGTCTTCAAACCTTCATACAAGACATAAAGCTCCTTGCCAATAATGGTAAAAATAATTGCTCTAGGGGCTTCCCTGGTGGCACAGTGGTTGAGAATCCGCCTGCCGATGCAGGGGACATGGGTTTGTGCCCCGGTCCAGGAAGATCCCACATGCCACAGAGCGGCTGGGCCCGTGAGCCATGGCCACTGAGCCTGCGCGTCCGGAGCCTGTGCTCCGCAACAACAGGAGAGGCCACAACAGTGAGAGGCCTGCATACCACAAAAAAAAAAAAAAAAATTGCTCTAGTTAGGGGTGACACAGAGTCATATTGCTGAGTGCTTTTCTGACCCCCCCAAACTGATTCCATCACTTATTCATGAACTTCTCCAAGTCTCGTGTTCCTCAGCTGTAAAATAGGGGTAAACTTATGGAGAGGTTCTAAAATTAAAAGAGAAAATACATCATACAATGGGCATTCAATACATATAAACTTAAAAAAATAAGAAACACAAAGAGATATGCAACACATGAGAGATGACAAGGTGAGCAAGAAATAAAATTCTGTTAATTATTTGGAACAAATAATAAAATTAGGAAGCATTTGTATACATATGTAATGAAATGTTTATCATCCTGTCATGGGTTAGATTTTAGATGTCGTTATTCTTGCACAAGTCTCGTCTGTAGGAATCATATGAATGTTACAAATTAGAGGGTCTGTTAGCACAACACATGGGATGTTTTATTCCTGCCTGGACCCCCATTAGTGTTAATAGGGAAAAGAGGACAACAGATGGATTTAAGGCAGTCATTAGAAGGCATTAGCATTGTGCCATAGTTGGTAGTGATTACATCAAACTTCACACAAATTCACTTTCTGATGACTACCAAGAGCCTCTAAAAAGTGTGTTGCTGCTATATTCATGCATCATTTGCTGCCTACAATTTGAGAAAATTAGCATCTGTCAACTGCATTATTAGGCTGCACAGGGTGGAAATTAAAGGACAATACCATTCCCTCTTTGTTGTAGGAGAGGTGAGCTTGCCTAGCAATCTGGCTGCTCTATTTTAATACCACATCAAGCTTTTTGTTACAACTGGAACTTTGATCAGCTCTGTGTTCTTTGGAAACACACTGCTAAAATTCCAATATGCTTATTAAAACATTTATTAGATATTATCTACTGACATAACTAGAAATTTAAAGCCAATAAATAGAGGTCTATATGAAAGCTGAAATCTGTTGGCCAGAGTGAAACAAGAATTTGTCAAGCTTCAACCACAAAGCTATGGGTTATTGGAATGGGATTTTTAGACTGGTTATTGTTTCTCCTTTGGTCACAGGGCCTCTACTTAACAGAATAAGTAGAAATATCTCCAGCCATTTATATATGACAATAAGTAGATTACTAAGACTCAGCTTGGGACTTGGTCTGCCTAGGGTACATATGGTCTTTTTCCTGGAATGGGTTTTCCTTTGTTTTCATCCTGAATTTCAAAATAACAAGAAGCAAGACCTCCATAAAGAGGTCTTCAAATGTGAGATACATGCTTTCAAAGCACCCGGAAGCTTAAAGTATCCCTCTGAAGTACGAAAATATCAGGTCAAAAATAATTTCAGCTGAAATTAAATATAGCCTCTGGAGACCTACTTTGTCATTGGAGAATAATGGTTCCTGCCTAGATTTAAAAGCTTCCAGTAAAAAAGTTCCATATCACCTGAAGTGCAATATAGATTGAGCAGTCAGTCCATGGTCTTACATTTTGGGTTACGTCTCTTTCTTTTTTTACTGTTTTTCCACTTAACATTTTTATTTATTTATTTTATTATTTATGGCTGTGTTGGGTCTTCGTTTCTGTGCGAGGGCTTTCTCTAGTTGTGGCAAGCAGGGGCCACTCTTCATCGCGGTGCGCGGGCCTCTCACTGTCACGACCTCTCTTATTGCGGAGCACGGGCTCCAGACGCGCAGGCTCTGTAGTTGTGGCTCACGGGCCTAATTGCTCCGCGGCATGTGGGATCTTCCCAGACCAGGACTCGAACCCATGTCCCCTGCGTTGGAAGGCAAATTCTCAACCACTGCACCACCAGGGAAGTCCTGGGTTACCTCTCTTGACTACAAACAGGACATCAAAGACAACAGAAGACCCAGGAACTACATAACAAAGCCGTCTTAAGAAAGGGTTTCTGGTGCTCAGTTATACATAAGAACTCTGGGAAAGCTTGTTTATCCCTCTAAGGTCACCACCGGGAAGAAAGGGTAGCTGAGGTGGTCCACGTGTTGCCCTCAAGGGTTTTGGTGAGGGAGGGGGGCCCACAGAAGGGAGGGAAATAGAATGGTGCCAGCATTACAGAGGCAAGGGGCTAGGGACAAATAACAACGGGCAGCGGGCACTGTGCTGGTGCTATGAGCAAGCAGATGGGGCCACATGCTCATATCTCTCATCCGTTAGCTTTACCTTTGGGCTACCAGGCTGCTGCTGACCTGAGCATCTACTGAAGCTCTCACAGCAGCCCCCAGAAAGTTCACATCCACACTAAAGTGGGAGGAGGGCCATTCCCACCACTTTACCTTCCCCACTGCCTACTAAAACCTCCCTTGCTGAATTCCACTTTTGGGTATATACACAAAAAAAGTGAAAGCAGGGACCCGAACAGACATTTGTACACCGTGTTCACAGCAGCACTATTCACAATAGTCCAAAGGTGAAAACAACCCGAATGTCCACTGATAGACGAATACATAAACAAAATGTGGTGCATACAAACCAATGGAACATGATTCAGCCTTTGAAAGGAAGGAAATTGACACAGGGACAAACCTTGAAGAAGTACTAAGTGAAATAAGCCAGACACCAAAGAACACGTGTCATATGATTCCACTTATATGAGGTTCCTGGAATAGTCAAATTCATTGAGATAGAAAGTTTAACAGTGGTTACTGGAGGTCTGGGGAGAGGGGGGAATGAGGCATTATTGTTTAATGGGTACAGAGTTTCAGTTTGAGATGATGAAAAAGTTCTGAAGGTGGATAATGGTGATGGTTGCAAAACAATACAAATGTACTTAATGCCACTGAATTGTATACTTAAAATACAATAAAGTACAAATGGTTAAAATAGTAAATTTTGTTATGTATATTTTCACACACACACACACACACACACATACCCTCCCTTGCTTAGCCAAAACCACCATACTTTCTATAGGAAAAAATGAGGGAGTCCTTTTTGTTGTCCAAAGGAGGTATCCACAGTGAATTACGTTAGCACCTGCTTTCACAAATTATACTCAAATTATACTTAAGCCCTCCAAATCATTCACAAGTCAGAGGAGCTGAGTTTTTCAAGACCCCTCCAAACTTTCAAAATGGAGAAAGCTTAAAGACCATGATAAGTCATTGGCAGAATCCAGGCGGAATCCACGAGTCAGCAGCCATCACCCTACAGTGTACTCCATCATCATGAAGATATTCCTCTTTCATGCCCCATTGCTCGACTCTAAACATTGGTTCCCGCATCCTAGTGACTGGTGTGCTTACAGGCAATTACAGCCTCCCTTTATTCATCTTCAGCTGGGCTTCTACAACCCAGAGACACGGTCCCTTTCATCTTCCCTCTCACATGGGTGACTGACTTCCAATTTCTTGTCCCCACTGCAAAAGAATAACGATACCTAGACAGCATCAATAATGCTGCTAAATCATTCTTCTTAATGGCATAAATAAATATAATTTGAGAAACCAACAGATTTGTGAGCAGGGAGAGCTGAAGTTCACTGACTCCTATATTGAGCTGCTATTCTGGCCTTAAAAGAAAAAGTGGTGTGTGTTGACTCACACACAAAAAAGTCCAAAGCGTAGGCTTGACCCCATGTCCTTGAAGGCATCACTGTCTACTAGCCAGGGATCTCCAACTGACAAGGAAACTGAAAGATGAATGGAGAGAGGACACATGCCTTTAGGGAGGTTGGCTGTCAGAGCACGGTGACACCAATGGGGTATCAAGGTCTGAATCAAATTAATCGCCCAATGCAGCAGTCTCTAAACTGTTTTGCTGCTAGACTCAACTCCACCAGAGATACCCAATTTCACTTCTTAGAATATTATCAGCAGCATTCTATATTTAACATAGACTGGCAAGGCACTATTACTAACCACAAGGGCCTGAGGACAAAGGAAGATGCTTGAAAGGGTGGGACAAAGTTAGGGGGATGCTTCAAAAGGAAGCTTGTAGCAAGAGAGCAAATAGCAGATGCTAACAGTTTAAGGCCATCCCAGACGGACTGGGTCCATGACAATTATTTCACGAAGTCTCTGAAGCTCAATTCCATACCGTGAGAGAGCTAGGGATTGTGGGAAAATACCAGAACAAACATGTCTACCATGCAGAAATCAAAGCCGCTGGACAGACCGCAAGGCTATGGAGCGGCATCTCAAGCTGCCGCCGCCACTGTCAACTGCAGCTTTAAATGAAAAGTAACATTCAGAGTGAAATGTGCCAAGATGATTCAATGGTATAGTGGTCTCTTTACCCTCAATTACAGAGAGCCACCCTGTTACCCTTGCCATCGAATGACAAAACGGCAAAAAATGCCAACACGCAGTCTTTTTTTTTTTTTTTTTTGTGGTACGCGGGCCTCTCACTGTTGTGGCCTCTCCCATTGCGGAGCACAGGCTCCGGACGCGCAGGCTCAGTGGCCATGGCTCACGGGCCCAGCCGCTCCGCGGCACGTGGGATCTTCCCGGACCCGGGCACGAACCCGTGTTCCCTGCATCGGCAGGCGGATTCTCAACCACTGCGCCACCAGGGAAGCCCACGCAGTCTATTTTTAAATGGAAACAATTCAGATCTACACTTACAGAGGAATATATTTGGCATCTCTTTTCTTTTCCCTTAACTTGTTCTTAAAGAAGAAATATTTCTTCTCACCTACCAAGATTACCAAATTCTAATAAGAGAAGATATTAGGATCATATGAGTTAATACACGAAACAGAGCTTAGTAAGCTTCAGTGTTCCTATTATTTTTAGTACGTGCACTGCTGCCTTTCGGTATATCAACACCCAGCAACTTCTCCTATTCTGTTATGAGACACAGCCCTCGCCAGCAAGTCCCTCTTGCACCTAGACGACCAATGTAGCCTCCCTTCAAGGGGTGATTGTATGTATTTAAAATTCTTTTTTTTTTTCCCGGTACGCGGGCCTCTCACTGTTGTGGCCTCTCCAGTTGTGCGCAGGCCCAGCGGCCATGGCTCACGGGCCCAGCCGCTCCGCGGCATGTGGGATCTTCCCGGACCAGGGCACGAACCCGTGTCCCCTGCATCGGCAGGCGGACTCTCAACCACTGCGCCACCAGGGAAGTCCTGGATTTAAAATTCTTACCAAAAAATACAGAATGGTTTGGCTCTAAGCTCTAGCTGTACAGACCAAAGGCTAATGTGGCAACTTAAAATTGATTTTTAAGGAAGTATTAAGTAGAGCTTCTCTAATGAGAACATGGTAACGAGAATCTGACACCAAGCAGCATTGCCTAGAATGTGTGAGTGAGGGCACCCGGGAGCTGGGTGGGGATGGTGTCTAAGCAACGCCAGGCACAGGTCAGAGTGAACATCTGCAATTTCGCCTCCCTCCGTCCTTGTATTGAAATATAATTCAACAGAAAGAATTGCTAGACATGTCTAAAGCCCCTGGGAAATGACAGATATTGATGAATGCTGTTGGGAAGATATATGGAAGGAAACGGCAGATAAATAGAATCATTTTTTCTCAGAGTCATTTTGCGGATATGTGGAGCAGATGTTAAACTACCTGTCAGCTCCCCATGCTCTCTTCCTCTTTCTCCTTCCTCACCCCCATCTGCATTCTCTACACTTTTCCAAACCGTCCCAGAGGACCAGTATCTTGCTCTCTTCAAAAATAATCATCAAGCGAGTAGGAGTCATCTCCTCCTCCCCTGTCATAATCTGGCTGCTCAACCCAGTTAGTCCAACCCTTTCCAAAATGTCTTTCTAGGGGCTTCCCGGGTGGCGCAGTGGTTGAGAGTCCGCCTGCCGATGCGGGGGACACGGGTTCGTGCCCCGGTCCGGGAGGATCCCGCGTGCCGCGGAGTGGCTGGGCCCGTGAGCCATGGCCGCTGAGCCTGCGCGTCCGGAGCCTGTGCTCCGCAACGGGAGAGGCCACGACAGTGAAACGCCCGCGTACCGCAAAAAAAAAAAAAAAAAAAAAAAGTCATTCTATCCTAACATGTTGGCTGCTCCCTGTGGATCCTGGAAAGACAGCTGACCCTTGAACAACACAGGCTTGAATGGCACAGGTCCACTTATTTGTGGATTTTTTTTCAATGGTCAACACTCTAGTACCACACTATGCGGAAGGGTTGAATCCGCAGATATGGAACCACGGATGTGGAGGAACCATGGATAGGGAGGGCAGGCTTTGAGTTGTTTGTGGATTTTTGACTTCACAGAGGGTTGGCCTCCCCAACCACCTCGTTCAAGGGTTGCTCAAGCGTCAACCCATACGTTCAATTTTTAAACTCCTGGAGTGAAACTGTTGAATTCAAATCCATTACCATTTGGCCCCAGTCACGAGACTCAATTCTAAAATTCAAAGCCTGACTACTACCATAGAGTGGCTCTGTGACCCTGTTAACCTCTTAAGCCTCAGTTTCCCATAAATGCTCTGTAAAAATGGGCATGACTGACCAACCTCCCGGGGCGACGGTGAGGACAATTTAGAATGTACACAGAGAGCTTGTCATACCATCTGGCAAATAGAAGGCCCACAATAAACAATGACTTATTATCCCCTCTACTTTCCATTGCTAAACAACTCTTCCTGGCAAGAGCACTCCTCCTCGATATCGTTCTCAGGCTGCATCAAATACTCTCCAGCTCAGGGCCCTTAGGGGTAAGAGGCTCTCATTCCATTCACCAAGTGGACTCAAGAGCACAGAGTGGGAAACCAGTCAGACAGGGATTTGCACCCTGGTTTCACCATCTGTTAGCTGTGAAACCCTTGATAAATTACTTTCCCTCTCTGAGCTTCTATGTCTAGACCTCTAGTGATGATGATCATAGGTAACACGCAAAGTGCCCAGCACAGTGTTGAACACACAGTGTGTGTTCCATGGTGGCTCAGGTCCCTTCCAGGAGGCTTTACCCATTTTGGCATCATTGGCATTGAATCTACAACCAGGGGGCGTTACTAGCCTTACCTTCCCCCGCATTAATCACCTGCTTCTATGGGGCTGCCTGCGTATAGGGTGCCATCTATTTCTGTACATAATATGCTTTTCTACATTGCAAACTCAGTGTCAGCTGGGACCGTATCTCATCTGTCTCTGTAGCCCCACCTCACAGCCCGCACACAGAAGCTACTGACAGTTTACAGGATCACATACTTATGCCTGTGCATATTAACTCTCCACTCTGTCTCTCATTTATATTTCTCCCAGGGTTCAGATTTTTTCATTTTTGTTTAGTTCCCCATTGCCTAGAATGTTCAAATGTGGTTCAGGTGTTTGTTTTGTAACCATAGCAATAGTGAAAAAAAGGCTCAGCGGCCTTAAACTTGATACAAGAACATCATATCACTTCTCCTGGCTTTGATTTTCTCTTCTAAAACCCACCTCCAGAAGAGTCTGACACTGCCACAAAACACTGTGTATATCCAAGGCCAACTGTTTAACCTGAGTACATGTGAGGACAATTTGTACTTAGTATCTTACTTTTTGAAGAAATTATGAATCCCACTCAGTAACATTCTTTTGCTCACTAAGATGCTTTGATTGACACACCCAAATGTCATTGGCATCCTGAGATGCTAAACATTTCTGACAACTGCCCTACATCTAAACAGGACAGAGGCCAAGGAAGAATTGGGGATCAGGAGCTTTCCAAGAGAAACAAAAAGAACAAAGGCAGCCACAGGGGCATAAAATAAACTCCATATGACAGTGGAAGCAGAAATTTCCAGACAAGTCCAAATTTCCTAACAAGTTCTCTAGTTTTATTACAAGGAAACGTCTATGTACAATCTAATTCACTTAACGGTGTATTTCCATATATATCTCTTTGGAATAGTTCCTAGTTTCATGTAAGCTTTTGTTCCAAACGGATTCCAAATTCTTCTTCCGTAATGTCTATGTGTGCCCCCTAAAGAACATATTATTTTTGTCTTAAGAAATCTTTGTTGATACTGATTAATGAACAAACAGGAAATCTAGAACAAAACTATACAATTTTTTCCCCAAACTACTGCATAGTAGATCTCCTCCAGCACCTCCAAATGGCAATCTATTAAAATGCCCTATTTCTGGGGTGGGAGATCTCAATCAAGGACTGTATAATCCTTACTAGGAAAGTTAATGTCCACTCTACCCTGTTTAAAAGCAATAGGATCTAGGAACCACTGTTATACAAACTATAACCCTGTGTCTTGAATTAAGTTCTAACAAATCACTAAGTGCCTTGCAAAACATAACATTGCCCTTGTTTTTAAGAAGAGAAAATTTTAAGCCAAGATTAGCATCATGATTGCCTCAAGCACTGCTTGGAAGTTAATGACCAGTGTAGGGTTGGAATTCAACCTTTCCATTTATGGTCTCTTATGTAGCCCCTGACTTCTGAAAGTTCGGATGACATTCAGTAGCCTTGGACTCCAGGATCAGTGCCTCATGTCTTAAAGTAACAGTATCACTAGGCTCCTTAACATTCCTTTTTAGGGAATTCAGTCATGCTTATGAGGAAATCAGTGTGCTCTGGAGCTCAGGTAGCGGGCAGGTAGCTATTGGGCTGTTCCAATCATCCTCCAAAGAGTCATCTCTAAAGACCGAGAGCCTGATCATTTTCTTCTAGCCATTCATTAAATGCATTTAATCTCCTACTATTTGAATCCACCGAGAGCACTGTAACCGTTGAATGGCAGTGAGCATATACACACAGACTTATACACACTGAAGAGTATCACACGTCAGATCTGCTAACAGTTGTCCACAAAGCTGGTCCTGTCTCCAAGGTAACTGCAGATAAAGGGGTGGAGGGCGGGGAGCGTGAGAAAGGATAGTGTACTAATGTCTGTGTGTAAGACCCCTAGCCCCTTGCCCCTCGTGCTATGCATGTACTTACGAGACAACATGTCTGATAAAGCCTCAGTACAGAACCCTTCCTGTAGTTACTGATAGAGTTGCCAGATTTCACAGAACTACAGGATGCCTAAATAAACTGGAATGCAAATAAACTGGATTATGTATACATATTATTACCAGTCTCTCTGAAATTAACATTTAACATAGTGTCATGTACTTTATCTGGCGACCCAATTCACTGAGCACTTAGGATTGGCAATGCAGGAGGCTTTGCTTTGAGGGTTCAAGGAAAAGGTCCTCAAGCAGTAAAAGGGATGATAGGTCCACAAATAATAGGAAGTTAAAAGTGATCCATCCTGGAAGAAGAGGACAATGTAAGATGGTAGCAGGAAGGAGAGAGTGAAAGTATAGCTGTGGAAGTGATGTGAAGGGGTTTGAGATGGAATGTGAATGTAGCAAAGAATCATGAGCTTCATCTCATTGTTTTGTACACCGAACATGGGGGTCTCATTGCTCTGTGTTTGTGCATGTGTCACCTACCATCATTTTTATATTATTTATATATACCAGTGCAGCCAAAAGATAGTAAAATGGAGTAAAAACAACACGACAACAAAAATGCTTTGCACTGAGACTCCTAGCAAACAAAGACAGAAACACAGTGGGATATCCAGCTCTCATTACTTAATAAAAGAAAGAATTCAAATTTGTCAGACCACACAACGTCTTTTTCCTCATTTTGAGCTCAGAGAAATTTGTTTCAGAGGTTTTAATAAAAGGGCAATGACATACATAATTCTCACTGTCGTCTAGAGTAATTTAGGGCAAAAATGCGGGCACCTCCTACATTATGGAACATTAAATAAAAACTGAGGGGGCAATGCTGTGTGTGCACGCATACATGTGAACACATAATCAAAGTCCATGCATACACTTTACATACATACATGCCTCTCCTTTACAGGGACTTGGAAACTGGGAACTAAGGTACCTTAAGCAAAATTCTTACTCAAGTCTAACTTGGTGCAGTGTTAATAATACGGGTGGTCATGACTCCACCCGTATTCTTATTCAAAAAAAGGGAAACAGATATTTAAATGGTACCATTCTCTCTTTTCAAAGGTTTTACCCACCAGGGATCAAGTCAACAAGGAGTTAAAAAGCAAGGAGGGGACTTACTTTCAGCTCTCCCTTCAGGCCCTGTTGGGATGCCGGGGCCTGAGACAGTACTGTCAAAAAACAGAGAAATGATCTGGCTAGGCAGACACAAGAAAATAAATTTAGCCCTGACAACATGTATTGATTAAGTACTTGAATGACAATGGAACATGACAATGACAAATGCAGGCTACCACCACCAGAGTCATTAATACATCAGAAACACTAATTTTTACCAATCTTTAAACATCCCGGTTGGTGGCATTTGCATTTCTTTGCCTACTCTTTTTTCCTGCAGAGATGACAAAAAGTCAGCTTCATTTTCAGTTTCCATCCAGGAAGTTAAAAAAAAAGTCTACATTCCTGATCTTTGATTAGCCCCTGAAAATGAGTTTTTTTTTTTTAATGTATGCTTTTTTTAAAAAAAATTTATTTATTTATGGCTGCACTGGGTCCTCGTTGATGTGCGTGGGCTTTTCTCTAGTTGCTGTTGTCTTCGTTGTGGTGCACGGGCTTCTCATTGCAGCGGCCTCTCTTGTAGTAGAGCACGGGCTCCAGTCACCCGGGCCTCAGCAGTTGTGGCTCACGGGCTCAGCTGCTCCACGGCATGTGGGATCCTCCCAGACCAGGGCTCGAACCCATGTCCCCTGCACTGGCAGGCAGACTCTCAACCACCACGCCACCAGGGAAGCCCTGAAAATGAGTTTTAAACAAGAGATGGATGGCCTGGTGTGCTCAGTTTCAGAGGACAGGACGTCACTGCCAGGCTCCTCCAGGGGAGAAGGTGGGCTTCCTTGCTCAACAGTGGAGAAAGGATGTAAGTGTAAAGGGAGAAAAGGAAGGAAAACCAGGCTCTGCAAAGACTCCCCCATCCCTCATCTTGGTAACTAAAAGTATTCACTATGCAAGGTCAAAGGGACCTTGAGAGTATCTGGTCCAACGCACTCATTTTACAAATGAGGAAACTGAGAACCAGAAATGAAGGCAAAAGTACTTAGCGGTTGACTTGGGACAAGAATCTGGGCCTCAGATCCCCACTTCAGGCCCTTCTCATTACACCTCGAAAAATCAGTACAGGAGTTGTCATGACGCTATCCCCACCCAGACAAGTCACTTGCTTTCCCAGCTTTAAATCCCATTCAGTGTAACTCAGGTATTCCATTCTCCTTCGGATCTGCATCCCCTCCCCAATCACTGTTTTCCGGAGGACTTATGTGTGGTCCAATGTACTGATTCCAGTACATGTGCAGGTAGCACCCACATGCACCTCTGTGCAGCTGCACTGCAGTTGGATTGTATATAAGAAAATGTCACCACGAGAGCCGGCTACCTATGTCCAACTTCCTACATGGGTTCCAGTGTGGCAGGAAATAGCAGCACCCACCGTCTTCCTTGCCTTCCCCGACCTTACCTCCCCTTCCCCAAGAACTCAAAGAGCGCTATAGGTGGGATTTAATAGTTGATACTAATTTCCAATTATTTAAATTCATGTTTCATATTCTTAACTGTAATACAATCAATCCAACTTTCATGGCTTTCTCATTTATGCTGAAGAGTCACAGGGATCTAAAACCACGTCATCTCTTAAAGATGATACATATACAAAACTGAGAAGACAAGCTTGGAATCAGCATGCTTTTCAGAACCTACAAGTACACAACACATGAAGGAGAGGAAAACCACGTCCTGCCATACCCAGGCCTCTCTCTATCCTATCAGCATTAAACAGATCTTCAGGGAAGTACTAGGAAAACACTGGGGAGAAAAGAAGGAAAATGATTATGCTCCTTAAAAAAATTTAACCCCTTGATAAAATGCTTTAAAAAAAACCCCTGAAATCAGTTTTCTATTCTAAATAAAATTTTAAGAACAAATTTTTGAGATATGGATTCAATAAACTCATTTTTTTCAATCAGGAATAACAGAAGAGCGTTATTTATAGAATCACCCTAGAACACAAGAAATAAGGGGGGAGACAGAGAGAAAGAGAAACAGAGAGAGAAAACTGGGAGAGAGAAAAACTGTTTTGGGGATCCTAATATTCATACATCTTTGGTTTGTTTCTATTAAGTTTCTTCTTTAGCCTAATGGGTATAGAGAACTTCCTTATATATTTGGACACATACAACCTTTAAAATAATGCCAGCAAAAACTTTAAATGACCACTAGACACTCTCTTCTTTGGGGTACTTGGAAGAATTTCAAGTACTGGGTTTGATCACATCCAACATACCCAGTCACTGGGTTTGATCACATCCAACATACCCAGCCTAAGGTCAAGAAGGCCAACTTATTTTGCAGGTGATAATGGTTTAGCTGTATCTCAGTAAGCAACTGATGTTCCTACCCTAGCAATCTTGAAATTCTGCATCACAATGATTTAAGGCCCAAGTTACTTTTTGCCTCGCAGAAGGCGCTTCAAGAAACTTAAATCAGGTCTTCCAGCAACAACATCTTCTTAATTAACACTCAGGACTAACTTTTTTTTTTTTTTTTTTTTTTTTTTTTTTTTTTTTTTCGGTATGCGGGCCTCTCACTGTTGTGGCCTCTCCCGTTGCGGAGCACAGGCTCCGGACACGCAGGCCTAGCGGCCATGGCTCACGGGCTTAGTTGCTCCGCGGCATGTGGGATCTTCCCGGACCAGGGCACGAACCCGTGTCTCCTGCATCGGCAGGCGGATTCTCAACCACTGCGCCACCAGGGAAGCCCAGGACTAACTTTTAAGTCCTTCAAATTCTACCTGGTACAGAACTGAAAACGGATTTCTGAAGAGCCGGACTCGCTGATGTAGCACAGCTGCCAGAACTCTCTGGAGCTCATGCACACATCAAAGCAAACAGCCCAGTCTCTCATCTGACTCTCAGTATAAGAGCAGCACATTCGAGTCCTCATGTCTTCATTTAGACTCTTTCCTTGATTCTCCTCTCACGCCTGACATCACCTCCTGGGATGCTTTCATTGGTGCCAAATGTCTGAAGGAGAGATTTGAGCTTCCAATAGGACTCTGCAGCCCGGCTCTGAACAAGGTAGCCACTTGGCAATTCCCAAGCAGCAGGTGACCAGGGGCCTGGGAACCACCAAGTGATGCTCCCCCGTCAGTGGAAACAATGACTCATGAGTAAGCCATCTGCATGGGCGATGAGCTACAGCAGAGGGCCCCCCAGACAGAAAGCCACTGGGAGGCAGCATCTGCCAAAGAAGCTGGCTAGCAGCTGCATGCCCCATTAAGGCGGAGTCTCAGGAGATCTTCCTCCCCTGACAAGGAGATACTACAAACACAAAATACATCGACATTGCCATCTTTTAATTAGAACACCTAGATAGCAAACAAAATATCCAGACTTAAGCTGACATAGGAACAGTGAAGACAGCAAGTGGTTTTAAAGGCTACTTAAAACCATGCACCCTCACCACAAAGAAGATGCTAGTGGATTTGCCTCTTGATCGCTTGGTGACTCAGAAAAAAATAGGTAGAGACACTCTCTAGACTCACAAACCACTGTGGAGGAAGTACACACTGTTACAAGTTGTAAAACAGAACACTAAAGCCACGTAAAAGAATTCCTGCCCCCAGTTATATGCCCTCAGCGTAGAAAATTTTTAAGTATTGAGAGATAGTAAAACAAATAGAAACCAGATGTTTTTAAGCCAGTAAAACCCTAAGTGTGAATTATCTAGGTTCTTTTTCCTGTTGGCCAAAAGCCAAGAATCCAAACTGAGAGCATCTCTGTCTTTACAACAACTGTAAAGATCTTTACCCTTTAAAAGGTTTTAAACTTGCCAGATTTCAAAATATGAACATATCGGTCATCCTTCATGGGCTGGTTAAGTCGAACAGCCCACCCACTGCTCGGTCCACAGTCCCACCACACATCCAAGCTCCCGTGGGCTTTGGCTCTACCCCTGGAGAATCTCAGGCTGGGCACCAAACCCCCCTGACTCTTACACAGCTCAGCTCCACCCTCCCCATGGCTCTCCTGAGTGACCCTGGACCAGGTCCCTCTGCTATATTCTGTGGCACTGATGTTCCCAGTTCACAAATTTCCCTGGTGTCTTAACATTTCCCTCAAACATGTACACTGACTTCACTTTCAATTCATGATCATAGACCTTGAATGGGCTGTCAGTGCTTCCAAGAAACCCTACTACATTTATAGTCTGCCTTCCCATTCTCTAAGAACATTTCAGACTTCCTTCTCTAGTCAATTCCTAGATAACCCTCCCGAAGCCCACACAGATATCTCATAATGCACTGAGAAGCGAAGCCACTGAATCAATTAAACTACCTGCTTTTTCTATGAAAAGAAAATTTATTAAAATCACTGATCTGGAAAGGGAATATTTTAAAATGAAACTTATTTTGAAGTAACTGTGGGTTCGCATGCAGTTGTAAGAAATAATGCAGAGAGCTCCAGGTATCCTTTACCCAGTGTCCCTCAATGGTAACATCTTACAAAACTATGGTGTACAATCACAACCCCGATAATGACATTGCTACAGTCAAGATAAAGAACATTTCCACCATTGCAGAATCCCTCATGTTGGCCGCTCATAGCCACACCTACTTCCTTCCCATGTCCTCTTCCTTAAGTCCTGACAACCACTAATCAGTTCTCTACTTCTATAATTCTGTCATTTCAAAAATATGATATAGAAATGGAATCACACAGCATGTAACCTCTTGGGTTTTTGTTTTGTTTTTGTTTTTTAACTCAGCCGAATTCTTTGGCGATTCACCCAGGCTGTCACGTGTATCACCCGCCATATCAGTAAACAAAGGATGGTGCAGCCTTCAAGCCAGCAGCCACTGCAGCTGCCTCCCAACTGTGTACCCTGAGGGAACTCAGGGTGGAGAAAAGCAGGATTCTGGCCCTAGATAGCGAAGGTACATATCAAAGGAATGATTTCAGAGTCCAGACTCTTGCATCTTCCCATACACCGAAAAGCTCTAAATTCATTAACTTGAGATGTGAGTTTTTCTTTAACTAACAGTCATCTTTGGATGTCCCTACTACTTGTTTCTGTTGTTGTTGTTTCCAAAAACTGTTAAATATCCTGGCTTCTTCCTTACCTCTTCGCAGCAGTTCCTCAGAGCTATCTGACAGGCTGCCTCCCAGGTTTAAGTCCTCAGCAAGTCCACCGAATAAAACATAGTTCTCCACTTTTAGGTTGTGCATTTTTTCTTTTTTTTTTTTTTTCAGTAGACAATTGGTAGTTTGTTCCTTTTTATTGCTGAGTAGTATTTCATGGTATAGATGTACCTAAACTACCTGCTTTTGCAATCATCTTCTCCTCCTTCCTCCTGTTACAATGAAGGAAGTACCTCTCTCCCTACAAAGGCCAAGCATTTGACATGTGCTCCGGATACCCTGCCAGGTGCTTCCACAGCACTTGACTTCTCTGGTTATCATCTCTTTCTTCCGAACCATCCTCAACACCTTACAAACATGCTTGCCTGGTTCCCACATTACAATGGTCCCCTCTGACCCCTCATGCCCTTCCAGCTCACACTCGTTTCCTCTAGTCTCTTATAACTGTACAACTTCTCAAAAGAGCTATCTACACGCTCAGCAACACATCAGCTAGCTTGAAGTCCTCCACTACTGTTTGCTCCTAAGCCAGTTCACTCTAGCTGCCATCCACACTTCAGCACCCTCCTCCTCAAGGTTTCCAGTGACTTACGCTGTTGAATCCAATGACAACTTCTTGTCCTCATCTTATTCTCTTAGATGAAGCCAATCCTTTCCTTCTCAAAATATGACTCTTGCTCCTGTTACTGTTCAGTCCCCCTGGACATTCTGATTTCACATGCCCCACAGGCATTTCAGACCTAATGTACTGAAAACGAATCACACCCAATTTCTTTATTAAAACCTATTGCTCAGTCTTCCCTGATTTTGTAAATGCCATGTTTCCCTGGCCTCTTGTGTAGCTGGACTCAAAGGCCACAGTCCAGCAGGGACCATGCTTCCTAGCACTCCCCCAACGGTAGCACCAGCCTTGAACTTGGCTCTGACCACGTGAGAGGATCTTGCCAAACAAATGCGAATGGAAATAAAGTGTGTCTCTTCCAGGATGGGACTTTCAGGAAGTCAGAAAAGTTTTTCTTCTCTTTCCACTTCTACCAGCTGGAAGCAGAGTGTGGAGGCCATAAAGCAGAGCCGGAGCAGGAAGTGGAAGGAATGCGGGTCCCTAACTCACCAGGGGGGAGAGAGCTGCCTGATAACCCACAACACTTACATGAGCTCGAAATATGTGACAACTGTGTTGAGCCGCAGAAATTTTTTGGTTTGCTTTTGCTCTAGCGCGTGGTATTATCCTAATACACATCATTTTTACATAGGCACTCTTTTGATGGTATTACAAACATGAAGAAATCCAGAGCATATACGAGAGTATTCAGGTGCAATATTTACTGAATACCAAGGCTACCTGGAACATAGTTATGTTTCATGTAAATTTGCTTTAATCTAAATTCTGTCAGACTTGCCCACTAAGCTAAGGAGGCCTTTAGGATGAGAAACCCATTAAACTCTACACAGCACTTCAACAGAATAGCCTTCAAGTTAATTTTAAAGAAAAGAATGTTTTCTGGCATTGTGTGGTCTGTTTTTCCTTTCCCTCGAAGTACAATTCATTCTGAAATGTGTTTTTTTTGAATTTTCAGATGTTATCCCCAACAAGGAGGAAAAATCTCTCAAGTTTTTCCCCCAGACAGAATACAACGATGCTGATAGTTTTCGAAGTTCTAATTTATACTGTCTACAAAGTTGATTTCCCATTATTGTGTGCAAGTGACACACATACAAAGATTCCTCTTTGTTTTACATTCCAAACAACCCAAATATGTTTTGAAAAACACAATTCTCCGCATAAGAAAAAGAAGCCTTCCTTCATTTTCTTCGCGTTAGGACTGCAACACACAAACATCACAGCTGTGGAATGCAGCAGGAGTAGGATTCAGGGCAATCATTTTTTTTTTTTTAACGTCTTTATTGGAGTATAATTGCTTTACAATGGTGCGTTAGTTTCTGCTTGATAACAAAGTGAATCAGCTATACATATACATACATCCCCATATCTCCTAGGGCAATCATTTGCATATCAAGAAGCCACGAGTCACGATCCTGAGGGTCTGCCTTTCATTCTGCAGCTTCCTTGCTGTGAACTGTCAGGCACATTACTACTTAGTCATGCCCAGATTTAAGAATCCGTATGATTTGAATAATGCTTCTATTCCTCGTCAGGGGGCTCCAAAGCTCAGTCAATGTTTACACGATGCTTCTGGGTGCCTATTTAGCAAACTGCGGGCCATGAAGATATCAAACATCATCGGCTTCAAAAAAGAAAAAAAACAAATCCAGGCAGGGACAGGCATGGTGAACACTAGGTCTGTTGTTTAAATGCCAGCCCTGAGTAAAAGGTACTGCTTATTTTTTCCTCTGATCTAATACTCGTAGTCATTCAAAATTTTAGTTGAGGAAGAAAATGTCAAAAGTTCCATCAAGGGTTTCTGCATGGTAGAATCATGGGCTTATGGCTTTTTCCTTTATGGTGCTCTGTATTTTCTAAACTGTCCACATTGAACACATATTACTTTCTTAATTGAAAAATTGGTGAATGTAAATATTTTCACTCTATAAGACTGTTTTTAAAGAGAGACGAAAGCTAACTATGTCAGACTGAATTATTGGTGCCAATTCTTTGCTTTCCCCCAGGAATGTTATAGATCTGCATCTTTGCCAAGGTATCATGGTGGGTGGAACATGCCTCTGGCCCGTTGATGCCGGGCTTGGCCATGTGACTTGCTTTGGCCAATGGAAAGTTAGCAGACATGGTGCCGGCAGAGGCTTGAAACCCGCCTGTGCAGGTGGATGTGCACACGCTTGCTCCTGTCTCTTACCAGGAGAACATAATACCTTGGCTGGCTCAAGGAAGAAGAGACACACGTGGAGCAGATCTAGACCCAGACTACATCCTAGAACCAATCACAGCAGAGCCCAGGCTAAATAACCCCAAACCCAGGTGACCTGCAGCCACAGGAGAAAGAAGGGAATATGTATTGTTGTCTGATAGTGAAACTTTGTGGTTATGTAGCATTACTGTTGTCAACTGGCACACCACCTAATACCACAAAAAAACTCAGGGGCAAAAGTAACTCATGGATTGAATTGCAGGGTATAAAAAGGGCCATGTAGCAACCTTCACTTGCCCAATGATAAAGGGGACCAAGTCAACCATAATCTCAGTTTGAGAAAACTCTTTAGTAGACAGGAATTGTTTTCCTTCCTCTCATTAAATATATAATTATTTAATTACAATTATATTAAGTCCTATGAAAAGATAAGGCCATTCAACAATGAGATTTCACATTAAAAATATATTGTGAGTTTTTCAATGTTAAAATGTATTTTTTCACAACATGATTTAATGTTTATAATTGTTTTCCACTTTATGTGTATGACATATTATGTTTCACCAGTATTCTTTTGCCAGATATCTAGATTTTAGATAATATGCGACTTTAATTATTATAAGTAGTGCTGCTCTAAACATAACTAAAGTTAATTCTCTACACATATTCACAACTATTTCCTTGTGATGAAATCTGAGGAACAGAATGGCTGGATTGAGGAATATATAAATTTTAAAGTTTTTAATACATCTTAATTGTCTAGTTTTAATTTACTTTTGTAATTAAGGGACCAGGATCCATACAGATTGAGTCAGCCCCAGATATTAACTGAGCACAAATTTTCCAATTAATTGAAAAAAAAAATTACTCCAACTAATCCTGCTGGAATATATTGAAAACCTATTGGGTACCAGCTGTGCTAGGCACAGTGTAGTGGCCACAAGTACAGACTGTGGAGCCACAACACCTGGGTTCAAATCTTGGCTCTGCTGTTTCTGAGCATCGTGATCTTGTGCAATTTACTCAACCTGTCTGTGCCTCAGTGTTCTCATCTGTAAAATGGGTATAAGACTGCCTCCCTCATAAGTGCACAGAGATGTTGTAAGGATTAAATAAGTCAATAAATGTAATTCCCTAAAAGCTGTGCCTGCCACATAGTAAAGTCTTCGTGTCAGCTGTCATGTCATTAGGGATGAATAGCTGAAAAGGTCACAGACCTTCCTCTCAAAGACCTAAGAGTTTAGTGAAACTTATAAAGGCTAATTGGGTGGCAAAATTTTCAAAATATAAATTAAGCCTTCACATAGTCTTTGTTTCAAAGAAAACAGGAGAAAACTGCTAAAGGTAAACAAACCTTGGAATAAAACAAAGTTAAAAAACAGGAAGACGGCTGTCTTTAAGTTACAGAAACTATCAGGCACAAACTTATGATGTCAAAACCAGTTTGACATAAGTTTAGCAACACGGTCTATTCCAAGGGAAGATCATATGTGATTATTTACAGTTGCCTAGAACTAGTGGAAACCATGTTTCTTAATGATCAGAAATGATGCTTTCTTCTCTCTGCTCTAATACCTGATACTAGCACAAGTGCCTGACACAAAGCAGAAACTCAATTGATAAGAGTTGCAAATTGATATTCACAAGACCAAGTTACCCATAAACTGCAAAAATCCTAAATTCAATTTGTTATGCAGACAATACTAATAGCCACCATTATTGGGCTAACTGCTTTGTATGAGTTACTTCATTAAATCCTCAGCTATGTAGAAGACCAACTAAGAATGTTTTCTTCATATTCCAAAATCACTTTCAAGCTACTGTTTTTTAAAACAAGCTGATGTTCAAGAGATTTTTTTAAAAAGCTCTCCTAAGGACTATTAAACATTTTTGAAAATTATCTGACCAAAAATTAATTACCTAAAATAATTTTATATCAAGATAAATTGCAAAAGGTTAGCTAGAATTGCTAGAACTGTTGAGATTTTGAAATGGGAATCAAGTTCTGCTTTTTTTTTTTAAAGGTAAAGGCCAAATTTCATGTTTCTGGTCATATATCTGCATCAAGAGCTATATCTTTGCATTATTTTAAAGTTTTAAGTAAACTGATTTAGCAAAAATTGGAGCAACCATTACTCCCCCCCCCTCCTATTGGTCAAAAATAGTTTAACCTAAGTAAGTAAATTCCCTAAGTGAAGTTATTAGTAAGTTAGGGGTGAGCCTTTTAACCATTAAGATTTAATCTCCCCTGCTAAAAAACTAAGGGTTAGACTAAATCTTTAGGATCTCCTACTTAAAAAAGCAAATATTCTGCATTTATAGAAATGAAAGCAAAGAAAATGTCCTAAAAAGCATTAAAAGAACATAAGTAAAACTAAAGTGTGAACATTTGCCCTAATTTTAATGAAGTGCAGAAATTTTTTAATGAATTTTTTCCCCTTGGCCTGAAGTCAGCTTCACCCTACACCTCAGCAGTGTGCCACAGTGGGTCACATGTTCTAGACTCTGCTGATCATGGTACAGAAGCATTTCTGCTCCCAGAAATTTCACCTCCAAAAAGTCAAAATCCATAATTCTCCAAAAAAATGAAGAACTTGTTTTCCAGGTCATTTATGAACTGGCAGACAAGACTGTCATATGTAGAGAAAACTTTATTGTTAAAAAATAATAAAGTTTCTTTAAAATATTTATATTTAGAGGAAAAAGCTCTCAGAATGAAAAAATAGAAATCTAACATTTAGTGATTTAAAATTGAGTTTAATAACATGAAAATTTATATGGGAAATTATTTTTTTAAAAAACATGCTTTAAGTTATTTTAATTTGGCTATCTTTCAAGCCAATAAAAGTTATTTGTAGATTTTCTGGATTTTAATTTTTTAATTAATTACATTTTAACAACACAATTTTAAAATGGGTGAAAAGGGCTTCCCTGGTGGCGCAGTGGTTGAGAGTCTGCCTGCCGATGCAGTGGATACGGGTTCGAGCCCTGGCTGGGAAGATCCCACATGCTGCGGAGCAACTGGGCCCGTGAGCCACAATTACTGAGCCTGCGCGTCTGGAGCCTGTGCTCCGCAACAAGAGAGGCCGCGATAGTGAGAGCCCTGTGCACCGCGATGAAGAGTGGCCCCCGCTTGCCACAACTAGAGAAAGCCCTCGCACAGAAACAGAGACCCAACACAGCCATAAAAATAAAATAAATTAATTAATTTTAAAAAAAACATTGATTCTATTAAAAAAAATGGGTGAAAGGAAAAAATGGGTGAAAAATTTAAATAAGCACTTCACAAAAGAAGAAATATGAATGTCCAATGAGCACGTGAAAAGATGTTTGACATCATTTAGTCATCAAGAAAATATAAATTAAAACCAGAAAGTGATACAACTACTAACCCATTTAAATAGCTAGAATTTAAAAAAAACTTGCACTACCACAGATGGGCAAGGATGCAGAGCAATTAGTTCACTCACCTGTTGCTGGTGGGAATGTAAAATGGTACCATTTTGGAAATAGTCTGGCGGTTTCTTATGAGGTTCAACATACACTACTGATACACCTAACAACATAGATGCATCTTAAAAACATACTGAGCGAAAGAAGCCAGACACAAAAAAGCATGCAATGTATGATTCCATTAGTATAAAATTCTTAAGATAAATCTAATCTATAGTGATGAAAAGCAGCTCTGGGGTTGCCTGGGCCCAAAGAAGGGGCAAGGGAACATGTTATATCTTGACTTTGGTGGTAATTACACTGGTGTGTAAATTCGCTAAAACCCATCCACAGGTACACTTATTATAATGGATACATTTTATTTTATGTAAATTATACTTCAGTAAAGTTTACTAATATAATCCTCAATTTAATGGCTCTCTGAATTGGATTAGGTTGTACCAACTGGTCTGTGGAGGGGCAGGTACATTCTAAGGGGCTGATTTTCACACAGGGAACTCCACTGTCACTGAGGACACGCTACAGTTGTCCCCACCTATCCACAGGGACTGGTTTCAGGACTCTCACAGATGTTCAAGTCCCTTATATAAAATGGCACCATATGTGTTTATCAACTATGCATATACTCCCGGATACTTTAAGTCATCTTTAGATTACTCATAATACCTAATACAACGTAAATGCTGTGTAGATAGTTGCCAGCAGATGGCAAATTCAAGTTTTGCTTTAGGGAACTTTCTGGAATTTTTTTTTTTTTTTTTAATATTTTCCATCTGTAGTTGGTTGAACCTGTGGATGTGGAAACGTGGATACAGAGGGTCAACTGTACTGTGTAAATGTAACCCCCTCTCTTAAACGAGTCACCCCTGCGACTCACCAGTCAGAGCACCCCCCAGGCTTCCTCGCCGCAGCTGTCTTCCATCCTCACTCAGCTGTCTTTTAAACTTCAGCGACTTTCCAGGGCCGGAAGCCACGTCTGGGTTGCTGCATTTCCGAAATGGCATGGGTGGAGGGGATAGTATGTGGTCAAGCTGTAGAGAGAAGGACAGCGGCATCACTTCCTGGGGATGCTCTCAACCAGAATGAAAGACACCGCACCCCTCCCCACCAGGCATACTTTCTTCCCTCTTTTCCTTCTAAATCCCTCTCTCCTAACACTGTTTTGAATTTGGCTGGTTTAGAGACGTCAGGGTTCCACTGTTGAGTCTTCCATCTGAAAGAGTATCTGGCTTGCTGCAAAACCTCCATTGCAGTGTTTTGCAAGCGAATTAGTGGGTCATGAAATCAAGTTTAGTAGATGGTGACCAGCAGAACAGAAATGATCAGAGTCCAATGAAGGAAGGAGAAGAATCATTTCATGAAATGGTTAAGTTATACATGTATGTGTGTGTATCCAGAGTCATTATATAAAAGATACCTTTCTGCGGGCCATGATCCTCCTAAAAAAAATGAAGAATATCACTCTATAGATTCTACAGAGAATCCAAAGGTCACTTCAGTTGTTCACAAAAGAAAATTCACAAGATTTTGGTGCTCACAAATATACGTAGGGAAGGGTACTTTCTAAGCACCACAGCCCTTAATGGAAATCAATACGTCCTGATATCACTTCATACCTTTTTAAAAGAAAATCTGTCACAAGAGTCATAGAAACCAAAGTCACTTCAAAAGACAGCTTTCGGGGCTTCCCTGGTGGCGCAGTGGTTGAGGGCCCACCTGCCGATGCAGGGGACACGGGTTCTTGCCCCGGTCCGGGAGGATCCCACATGCCGTGGAGCCTGTGCTCCGCAACGGGAGAGGCCACAACAGTGAGAGGCCCGCGTAACACACACACACACACACACACACACACACACACACACAGACAGCTTTCTACAAAAGAATCCCTTGTGTCACAACACTTATTTCAAGATCTGTCTTGCTTTCAGAAGAAAACCTCTCATACCTGAATAGGGCCCTATGTTTTAAAATGTTCTCCTTCAAGTAAGTATATATGCATGTATATGTGTCTAGATAGTTACTAAAGACAAAACTATTAATGTGCACATGCATATACCCAGATAGTTATTAAGAACAAAAATGAAGTACAAAAAATATTCACGGATATTCCAACTGCCACAGAAAAGAGCCAAATTCGTAGAAATTTAAAAACAAACAAGAGTTGGGTAACACTGCTCAAAGCCAGGCATTTTTAGGGATGCTTCACTGAGATTTGTTTTGTTTTCCTGGGTAGGGAGAAGGTCATCTGCTTATACCTGTCAGAATTTTTTCAGATTAAGACTCTCATGGGTGTATTTACAGGAAAAAGAAATTCAGGGATGAAGTCATCTATGTGTCTGTCTATGCCATGCAGTATATTCAAAACCATGGCACAAAAAGAAATTTGACCTTGCCTATGAGTAACTCCTCTCAAGCCAGTTGGAAGGAAATGGGCTACGCTCACTCAGCTGTTACATGATGTCAACTCGCCCCCAAGCTCAGCTGTATTCATTAGTAACACAGAACAGCTGGATTTCAAGCACTTGTCAATCAGTACCATCTGAAATTCACTGCCAGTCAGTATTTTACTGTATTTCACTGCCACTTAGTAGTTTAGTGAGAGGTCCTCAGGAAACTAGAGGTGCATCCACTCCAGGATCTGCCCTGATCAGCAGGGAAGAGGAATTGCAGATTGTACTTTTGGAAGTATTTGTTAGGGTTGCTGTTCATTCCATCAGTGTCCTACTTAGCACGGCCTCCAAGAGAGAATTTCTGTCTAGTGTTAGACACTTTGCCCTTAAACCTTACCGACAATGAAATGCAGCAAGGGCACCTTGGACAGTAACACATCAGCTACCAGAAAACGCAGAACCCAGCCAGGGGTCCAAATGCAGTCAGTCCATTACACAACACAGAGGTCAATTTTGCCTCCTTCTTGGCTCTATTTTATGCCCTTACCCCAGTTTTTTTTTTTTTCTTTTTTTTCTGCCAATATTTTGGGGAAATTTTAAGGAAATTTGAAACAACAGAAAAGTTGTAAGATTAGTACAATAAAAACCACATTCCCTTGACCAGTGGTGAATTGTCAACTTCCGCCCATGGCTTTTGCCCCTTCTCCCTCTCTCTCTCTCCCGCTTTCTCTTTGCCCTACCACCCCTATACCGAGAGTTAGTTGCAGACATTGTGGATTTTTACCCCTCAATACTTTGGCCTGCCTCTTCAAATAACAAGGACACTGTCTTAAATTCTCCTGCCCTGTATTAAATGTATTCTTCTAAGATGTCTCAAATCTTTTGTTATCAAGGGAAGTATAAATACTAGGGGAAAAAATATGTAGACTTGATATTAAAAATTTGCTTTTACAGTGAAAGAAAAACATGCAGCCACAAGGTGGCAATGTGTCATAGACATTCAACAAAATGCTCCATAATCGCTACTACTCGCATAAATGCACCAAGAACCCCTCAGAATAACCAAGTGAGTTAGGGTCCATTTCAGTTAAGTCATTTTCTCTTAATTACTAGTGGCAGCTGCATTAAATACAAATATTTATTGTTTAAGGTTCATCAACTTCTGCTACTTATTTTTCACCTGAAGTTAAATTTTTCAGCTTGTGGAATTATAATTCATTTCTCTGGGGAAGTTTGTTATATTGCCAGAGGGTGAAAAAAATAAGTAGACGAAAGAAGATAATTCCTAAGGAGGAATTATGTGATTTCCTTACATATTTCCAACAAAGCCATAAAAGACATGAAACAAGTGTAGAAGAAAGAGAAGGAAACCAAGGAGAAAGTGTAGGCAAATAAAAAAGAAAATCCATTTCATCACATATAGAGTCATAAGCTATTAGTCCATAAGCCAGAGTTTTTTAATCAGAATCACAACCCCAAGAGAGGAGTATTATTTTTAATCTGGCAAAATCGAGGCAGTGAAGAGTGAGGGCTGCAAATGTTCCCAACACAATATAAGCAGAAAAACCCATAAGCATTGTGCCATGTTCCAGGATCCCATTTTCTTCCTCACATCAAATTCACACTCTCAACAGCGCTCTCTCTAAATATATCATTTTTCCAAATTTGCTGTGTTGTCAGTCGCTCTACTTTTCTTTCTAGAGTTAGTCAGAGCTTCTCAAAATGGTCCACTACAGCCTTGCAATTTATTTTTCATTTTTTGTCCTGATTCAAACACTCATGATCCCTTTAAAAACATTTCATCGGACCCTGGAGCTTAAGGCAGACAGTCAACATATCACTTTGGACGCTACCCTCTGAATGATTTCAGTTTAAGGTTTTCCAACCTTTCCAAGCTTCCAAAGTCTCCACACTACAAGGAATTCAACTAAAGACAGAGGTTGTCTTTACAACTTTCACTCATGTTCAAGGGCATCTAAGCCTGCATTTGTCATACTTGCTGTGAACACTTCTAATTTCCCTCACCAAGCAGTCAGTGGACTCCTGGAGAGCCAGACCCTACTCCCTCGTCACCTAGCACGCCGCTAGCCACAAAGTATCCTGGACTGAAACACATTCTCTGTACTTCATCCGCTGATGGCGAGCATTGATTCCTGGTAGACTAGCTTTCCTCAAAACTACCTACCTTTAATTTTCTTAACCGCTTTTAGTTCCAATAGCCACAAAACAGTTTGAAAAGGTGCATTTGCATATTACTGAATTTGGAAGTCAGACAGACAGGGACCAAACTCACCTCTTACAGGTAAGCAACCTCTCTTGCTAGCAGTTTTTTTTTTTAAATTGAAGTATAGTTGATTTACAATGTTTCAGGTATAAGAAAGTGATTCAGTTAAACACAGACACACACAAGAATATGTATATATACACACACTCTTTATCAGATTCTGTCCCATTATGTTATTACAAGATATTGAATATAGTTCCCTGTGCTATACAGTATGTCCTTGTTGTTTACCTATTTTATATATAGTAGTGTGTATTTGTTAATCCCAAACTCCTAATTTATCCCTCCTACCTCCTTTCCCCTTTGGTAAGTTTGTTTTCTATGTCAGTGAATCTGTTCCTGTTTTGTAAGTAACTTCATTTGTATCATTTTTTAAGTTTCCATATATAAGTGATATCATATGATAATTGCCTTTATCTGACTCACTTCACTTAGTATGATAATCTCCAGGTCCATCCATGTTGCAGCAAATGGCATTATTTCATCCTTTTTTATGGCTCAGTAACACTATTCCATTGTATATATACCACGTGTTCTTTATCCATTCATCTGTCAATGGACACTTAGGTTGCTTCCATGTCTTGGCTATTGTAAATAGAGCTGCTGTGGACACTGGTGTGCGTGTATCTTTTCAAATAAGAGTTTTTGTCTTTTCCGTATATATGCCCAGGAGTGGGATTGCTGGATCATGATAACTCTATTTCTGTTTTTCTAAGGAACCTCCACAGTGTTCTCTATAGTGGCTACACTGACTTACATTCCCCACCGACAGTGTAGGAGGGTTCCCTTTCCTCCACACCCCCTACAGCATTTATTATTTATAGACATTTTGATGATGACCATTCTGACTGGTATGAGATGATACCTCATTGTAGTTTTGATTTGCATTTCAGTAATAATTTTGCTAGCAGTTTATCACAGGAAACATGTAAGCATCCTAGAGAACAAACGGCATACACAACTACTGTAAGTCTGATCCAGACTTGGGGGAAAGTTTCCAAAATTACCAGTCCTACAGAAATGCTAATCACCAGAAATCCAAATCTATCTTCTATATTGATCATCTCCAACCATTGTTTGCTGTTTTACAACTATCAGGATGAGTAAAACAGAAGAGTCCACCACAATTACACTGTGGCTTCTGCCATCAGTGAATATGAATTAAAGCCAAATCATTTACAAGACTGGGTCTTATTTTGTTTAGTGTCTCTGCCATCAACACCACAACCACTACCACTGTCTCCAAACATGCACCATGTGTTTCTTCTATGGCTATATCCCACAGTTTCATCCATCTTTCTAAAAAAGGCATATTATAACTTTCGATGAACACTGAACTTGTAGCCTTCTTAACTGACAGTTTTCTCCAGCCTTATCTCCAGACATTTTCCTGCCCAAGCACACAAGTTCTCTCATTTACATGTTCACATAACCATTGTTATTTGGAAACTAAAGAGATTTTTCCAACTTCAGTAAATGGCAACTCCTTTTGTCTAGCTTCTCAAGTCACAAACCTTACACTTATTCTAAACTTCTCTTTCTTACTCTATAGCTGATCAGCAAATCCCCTAACTCAACCTCTAAAATATATCCAGAACCCAATCACTTCACCACTTTTACTGCTACCACTCCTGTCTCTGCCTTCCGGATCTCTCTTGAAATAGCCTCCCAATAGATCTCTTTGCTTCCGTCCTACTCTCAGCACAGCAGCCAGTGACCCTTCTAAAACATAAGCCAGATGCTCCAGATCCTCTGCTTGGAGTCCTCCCATGACTTCCCCTTCACCCAGAACAAAATCTGAAGTCTTGACAATGCCCTACAAGGTCCTACCACCTCTACCCCCATCTCTCTGAACCCAGCTCCTACTAAGCCACTCACTCCACTTCCGTCTGTTGCCGGACCTCAAAAGCCCCAGGCATCTCTCCACCCAGGACCTTGACACTGATTACTTCCTCTACCTGGGATACACTCCAGATATTAGCTACCATGTTTCCCCCCATCCTAAAGGTCTCTATTAAAAGCTTACCCTTTCAGGGGGAGCTTTCTCTAATGGCCCTACGTAAAAATGTTACTGAACACAAGTTTGTGTGCGCCGTGTACAGTGAAGTCAAATAAAATAAACTGAAACAAACATTGGCGTTCGGAGCAGAGAAAGGTTTATTGCACGGCCAAGCAAGGAAAATGGGTGGCTCATGCTCAAAAAACCCAAACTCCCTGAAGGGTTTCAGCAAAGCATTTTTAAAGGCAAGGTGAGGGAGGGGTATCCCAGGGTTTGTCATCAGTCCAGGACTGGTTGATGGAAATCAATCCTTAGGTGCCAGAAGGTCTGGGGGCTACCAGCTCATGAATATCAAGCAGTTAATTTCTTCCATTTGGTGGTGGCTTTAGCATCTGAAAAACTCAGGAAGTATACATCAGATACTATCATCTAGGTACTTCAGAGAGGAGCTAAAGCAGAGGATATGGGGGAGAATTCTGTCCTGGGAAGGTCCCATAGGGTCCTGCTTGGTTACAATGGGTAGGCCCATCACTTTTTTTCTCTTTTCAATTTTTCTCCTTAGCATCTATCACTACAAACATGTTAGACCTTTTATATTTGTTTATTGTCCTTCTTCTCCCACTAGAATGTAAATTACATGAAATTACATACTACTCTGTTTTGTCCACCATTTGTCCACTGCTCTACTTAAAAGGCACCTTATAAATATTTGTTGAGAGAACAAATTACAAATCTCTGGTATTCAGATTAAACAAAAAATAGAAAAACATATGCAATAAAGGACTTTGATTACTGGAAAGAAACAGGATCAACGTATAATATTAAATGTTACTCAAGGTAAAAATGCTAAAGGGAGTCTAGCATTTTGACAACGTTGAACACTTCATATATGAAAAAGACCCTTAGCTTAGAGCAAATGGCATCTTTTCAAAGAATCTTTTCTATATACAAACTAATATGCTAATTTCCGAACACTGCTACCTCTGAAGGTGATTCCTAAATAATGAATTATTCGACCTTTTAAATCTATCCTAACTAGCATAATCACTGTGTCTATCAGCTCCTCCTTTCAGTAAATCCTTATTGTTCCCAAGATGTGGCACGTGCATTTTAAAGACCCATCCAGAATGCATGTGCCCTAAGGCCAAAGTTCATTAGTTCAGAGGGATCACCGCATACATAATAGGGTCTGACAGTAAAGTCTTTTTTATGCTAAAAAAGAGAGAAAGAGATTGACTAGTAACATAGGGTTATGAAGACACTGTTCACTATTCTGTTTCTTGATTTTAAATATTCTAAGAAACTGAAGATATGAAAATAAATGAATAATTGTAACACTGCATAGACTATGCTTATAATCTTAATTAATTGCTCTATTGCCTCCATCCAGAAAGGAATCAAATTGGCAACCTGAAATGAGTTTATTGCAAAATTGGATTTTATTTACATTTAAACCAAGTCCTATAAACAACATTTTGAAATTTGATAGGGTTCTATAGTTAAGACAGTCATTATTGTTTTCATACTAATTCCTTAGTGGCCAGGAATACCAACACTTCCTATCCTAATTAGGACATTTAACTCTTTCTATGCCTGTTTCCTCATCTGCAAAATGTCAGTAAGAATACTACCTATCTCTTGAGGTGGCTGTGAAGTTTAAAAGAATTCATATATGTGCTTAAAACAATACATAGAATGCAGTATGTGTGCAATAAATATTAGCTGTGGTGGCTTTTAACATCCCCATGTAGAAGTTACTTCATTCGGAAACATCTCTGTATGTGTACTTCATCATAAATGGTTTGCAAGGAAATTAAACTGATTATAGTTTTACTGAGTTGTCTTTTTTTTTCTTTATGGCTCAAATGAGAACTTGGTTTGAATGAACTGCTTTAAAATTATTTCAGGCCAAAACAAGAAATAACTAAAACATAAAAATAAATAAATCAAATTATTTCAGGCTGTAATTCTTGTGCTGTGCTCTAGAGCACAGACTCCTGGGTCTTGATCATGGGGTTCTCAGCATGGATGAGGTGAGAAGCTTACTCCCAATTTGAATTGTCAGGTACAGAATCCCATTGTCATGCTACTGAACTCCTCTCTGAAGTAGGGGCCTCAGAGGTGGTGAGGACTCAGAGGGAGGCTGGATGAAAAGGGCTTGACACATACAAGCACTAAGTAATAATGTAGATGGTAAGTGTCTTCACAGCTCAAGTCTCCCCTTGCCTTACTTATTAGCCTGTTGACTCGTAAAGCATATGGCTCTTTATTTGCCTGGCCCTTCCCAGTGGTACCTCTCCAGCATTCTTCTCTCTACGGTGACTCAAAGAATAGAGAGAAGAGAAAATATTTAACATTCTCACCACTGCCTGAAGAATATACAACCTCCCTACCCCTGGCGTCCTAAAATCTTACTATAGATCGAGTCAGACACTGAGAGAGCTACAATCTTGGACCACATCTTACTGGGGCCCATTTAACTGAATTTGCTGACATTCATATTGGACTATGCCACCCAGAATGCATGTTTCCATTTAATGATATTGCAAGAAGCAGCCCTCTATAAGTCCTGCCACTCTGTTCTATAAACATAAGGGCCTATATTGAACAGTATCCTCCTTGTCAAGACTCATCTCTATACATATATTAAGCAGCTGGGAACCAGGTATTCCTCTGGGCACAACACAGAACAGACAAAAATCCGTGTCCACTAGAGCTTCATTCCAGCTGGAGAGACAGAACCCTGGAGAAAATGCTGTCAGTTCTCTGCACTAGAAACAGCTCTGCTTCTGCTGGGTTATGGTCTTATTTTATCCTGGGAAGCCCATGAACCCTATAACTAATCATGTTCCTCTAATTCAGCCACTTGAAATCATAGGACAAAGCTTGCAGTCTATCACCAGCAAGTGTGGCCTGTCCAGTCTCCATCAAAACTTCATGGATCTGGTTGTAACCTGCAGCAACCCCACTGGATTTCACCTTACCCTCTGCTAGACTGAATGTTTGTGTCCCCACCGCAAATTTATATGTTGACCCTTAAACCCCCAAAATGATGGTATTTGGAGGTAAGACCTCTGGGAGGTGATTAGGTCATGAGGGCCGAGCCGTCATGAATGGGAAATCCCATAGAGCTCCTTTGCCCCTTCCACCACGTGAGAACATAGCTAGAAAAAAATCTGGCTATGAACCAGGAAACAGGCTCTCACCAGACACTGTATCTGCCAACGGCTTGACCTTGGACTTCCCAGCCTCCAGAACTATGAGAGGTAAACTGTGCTTATAAGGCACCCACTCTACGGTATTTTGTTATAGTGGTCTCAAGTAGTGGTAATCTTGTTGCCTGGGGGACGTTTGGCCATGTCTGGAACCATTTTTGGTTTGTCCAACATAAAGCGGGCAGGGCATGTGCTGGGATCTACTGGCTAGAGACGAAGGGTGCTACTAAACATTCTGCAAAGCCCAGGACAGCCCCCAGCAGCAAAGAATTATCCAGCATACAACATCCATAATGTCACTCTTAAGAAACTCTGCTCTATACTTGCTTTTCTTTTGTCTATCTGCACCTATTTATTTATTTATTTATTATTATTATTTTTTTTTCGGTACGCGGGCCTCTCACTGTTGTGGCCTCTCCCGTTGCCGAGCACAGGCTCCGGACGTGCAAGCTCAGCAGCCATGGCTCATGGGCCCAACCGCTCCAGGGCATGTGGCATCTTCCTGCACCGGGGCACGAACCCGTGTCCCCTGCATCGGCAGGCGGACTCTCAACCACTGCGCCACCAGGGAAGCCCAGTCTGCACCTATTTTTAAGTTTTTCTTCTTGCTGAGTTATGTGTTACTGCAGGTCATCTTAAAACCTTCTGAGAACAAGAAGTGGGTGGCAAACGTAGAGCACAGATAGAATCTAAGCAAGAATTGTTCATGTCAACAAGATTTGTTATCAAACCATTTCCTGAGCCACATTAATTTACCCAACCTATTTAGCTGTTTATTGCATTTCACTGTCTCAATGAACATCCATGTTTTGAAAACGACATCAGTAGAACATATTTAAACTGAAAGATGTACTAGATACCAATATCATTTTCCATCTTCAGTTTTGTAATTAATTCTTTGAATCACAAACTTCAATTAGCAATACAAAAAGTGTTTCAGAAACATCCTAACAGACATTAGTAGATCAAACTACAATGGCATTCACCTAAACAGAGCTGCACCACTAGTTTCACCTCTTAAGAGAACTGATTTTCTTTCTTCCTTCCTGAGAGAAATATGTAAATTAGCACTTTGATACCACAATCTCGCTTTTGTCTGTCAACTCAGCTTCAAGAAAGTGAATTCCTTTGCTTATGAACATCCTCCCGCCAACAAACACACCACCAGCTGTATCATCACAGTCCCAATGACAAAGCGCCACACAGCAGGCGTTTAATTGTGATGTGTACAGAAAGCATTAAATTCAATTGTCTGAAGATGAAAAAAGAAGAGTTAGTATTATATTACAGTATTTCGAAACACAGCACCTCTTAATTTAGAAACAATGACACTGAGGAAGCACAGGGAATATACCGATTTGACTTTGCATACATATCGCCTATTTTCCCGTCACTTTCATATTCTAGATGTGTCTCTGACCTTTAGTTAGGGATCTGATCTATGCCTGAAGTTGTTTACTTATCCGAAGACATTAAATTCCCCCGGCACCATCATGTCTCCATCAGCAACATAACTAAAGTTTCTGACCACCGTTAACAAAGCAGGCAGAGAATATATTCTTTACCGTTCATTGTCCCTGCACTTAAAGTCAGAGAGGAAAATCTCCACGATGCCACAAAACTTGACATTCTGTGCCAGCTTTCCCCTCTGGTGCGGAGAGTAGACCGCCAGGCAGGTAGCAGTAGTATTCCCATTCTACCAATGGGCAAACACACTGGGAAAGTTTAACCCCTCCAAAGTTATCAGCTCCACAGGAGGTACAAAAGGAATCAAGCTCAAGACTCCTAACTCCAAAGCCCATGGTCCTTCCACTGTTCCAAACCGTGAGAGGGGCTCACAGCAGCAAAGCACATGAAGCCCCGGAAAGTTCATCCTCGGTCCTAGAAGGCTCCCCAGAGAAGACTGGGTCTTACACTCTGGCGTCAACCAATCTGAATGATCTAGTTCAATCCTAATTGGTAGTCTACGGAAGCACTTTCTAGGACTTCTTAGCTGAATCCTCAAGTCAGAATTAAAGAATCACAAAATAGAATCACCTGTAGTCTAATTTCCTGCTTTTCAGAAGACAGAGGCCCGGCCAAGTCAATCGCTCAGGTTTGCAAAGATAACCGCCTAGGTTTCTGGTGCATGAATCCTGACCAGAACCCGGATTTCCAGACCTACAATCTATTACCTTGCTCCCCTTACCTACTCCTGCAGTCCTGCTGGTATCCGCCACTCTATTATAATTGACTTGTATGATTTTCTATGGGTTTTGTTCATACATGCTTTATCAACCAAGAGTTGTTTTAACAACTAGACATTGTGCTAAGGGCTGAAGATAAAAAACAGAATGCACATAGTCATCTTCCTTAGGACGCTTCTACCAGAGTGCAGGAGACAGACACAAAAGCACAACCATGAAACAACATGGCAAGTGCAACAACGGAGTTAGGTGTGAGGGATTGTAGTGGCTTTGAGTAGAGCTGTGGTCCAGCACCTAATTAATTTCCGGTCCTTACTGTACTGACTAAGCCATGCGGGTGTCACTTAATGCCTGAAACGCAGAAAGGAGTTAACGATCATTTACTCACATAGATTACGCTCTTCTCGGGGACCCTGAAGCCAGTGCCTGAAGGAACACAGAGCGGTGTGTAACCACTTGGTAATTTTCCTTCTAGCTTGGGCTTTTCAAGCTTTTCTTTAATGGGGTACAGAAAAAAAATTATTTTCTAAACAAGTTGGTCTAAGAAGGACGTATGAGGAGAATCCTCTCTTTGTTGAGAAGCTGCTGTGCTAAGTACCATAGAGGGGAAATACCTGAGTCCACAGGGTCTGAGGCTGAGGAGAACTATTTTGTGTTACGGCAGGAGGAAGGATTTGCTGTTGCTCCAGAGACGGAAAGAGAAGGAACATGAAAAATGTGAAATAAGCACCGAAAGACAAGTGTTTTTTTCAACTAAATGAAAACCAACCAAGTAGAATAGCTGGCAGCTAAACCTTCTCTGAGAGGAGGTGTAGGAGGAAGAGCAGAGTTTCTCCCACCATCGGTGCCACATAGCCTGACCCTAAACATCCGTCCTTCTTAAGGCACCAACCGCCCCACCATGGTGGGTGGTCTAAAAGCAGTGCGTGCATCACATCCCATTTCCTGAGGGGACCAGAAAACAGGGGAGAGGGGGAGGCAGGGCTGTGAGGCAAGCCTACAGCTAGAACAGCACTCAGCCACTTATAGGGGGCGAATGATAACTTCGTCTATAAAATAAGGAAAATTACTTCCTTCTCACAGGATTCTTGTGGATTAAGTTAGCTGATCAGCATCAAGTTCCTAGGAAGAGAAAATGCTCAAATGTTTCCTCTCTTCCCCTTTCCATTTCCTCTCTTCACCCGCTTCATTTTGCCAGAACCATAAAAGAAAAATAATCAAGCGCTAGAACTTCTGATCAGTAACATCTATTGACCCTAAAAGTAAACGTTCCACAAGTGTCTGGGAAAAACTTCAAAATATGCTCTTCTTGTAAAATAATGTGTCAGCTCTTTAACTGGACAAACGTACAAATTAATATTCATTTCATGATTTTACATTAAGAGGAAGAAAGGTTTGTTTGAAGAAGTCTGCCATGGGTAGCGGTAGCAAACCCAACCCTGACCCAAGAGACAAAATAAACTCTCTTCAGAAAAACATTCCTAAGAAGCATGAGTCACATGCTCTCAGCAGCTCAGGGGCCTCACCTGGTTAAAATGGAAACATTTTGGAAGGACAGGAAAAACAGTCACTGAGAAATTGGCAAACAGTAAGAGAACTCAAAGGAGGGCTCTGGGGATGGGGGGGTGGTGCAGGCCCATGCAAACTATTTTTATCAGCTTCATTTCAAGAGGGAAAACATAACCAGAGAGTGTGCAGAGAATGGAGAAGAAAGAGAAAGAAAGGACTGAGGGAGAAAGGAGAGGGAGATGGGAAGAGGAGAAAGTGATCCAACAAGACCTGTTCAAGGACGCTAATGCCCTGTCAGCTCCCATGCTCCGTGTCACCTCACGCTTCCATTCTGGATGTGTCCCGCTCTCACCACAGAGCCTAACAATCTTCTCTCTTAGCAAAAATAACCCATAATAAATAAATAATTATATAACATTGAATGTATTAAATACTTACAAATGAATATAGTCCACAATTCTAAATAAAGAAATCCCAAGACCTTCAGTCAGTAGCTCCCTGGCTCAGCACCAAATCACACTTGCTCCTGGATCTCTATCTGAACAGGGTCTGCCCAGCTGTCTACCCTGTATCCCTGGGCTGAGTCTCTGCTTCTCAGTTACTACTCTCCCTGGCCTGGGCCCCCAGAACTCAAGGTCTGGGGGCTGCCTTGTGCCCAGGGTCTGGCACTGACTGACTCTTGCCTCTGAAATGCAGCCTGCTGGGGACCAGATCCCAACACAGTGCCTGACCTCAATGCCTCCTGCCTGTCGGCCCAGTGGAAGGCCGCACATCTGCCCCACCTCTGCTGGGAGCCACAGCCAGGCTTCAGGGCTTGCTTTAGAACTTTAGGTCATGGTGCTAACAGCCCAGCTCTCCTGTGTCTGGTCACACCATCCCAGGGCTTAATCCCAAGTCGTCATCCACCACGTGGACTCCCAGCCCCCAAGAGTAGGCCAGGTCTAACCTACCAGGCTCCCAGGGGAACATGAACTAGAGAAACATATGAAGGAGAAAATGACTCAGAAAGACATGTAAGAGGAGGAAGACAGAGGGTGGGAAATGTAATGAGGGAGACAGAAGAAAAAGGAGAAAGAAGGAGCAATGAATAGCTTGATAGACTCTCAGAAAGGAATCTGTCTTAACTTCATAGTCTACTATTCACTTGGGTCATGATTGCGTGAGTAACTTGATCACTTTGATCTTCTGATTACTGATTATACTGTCCTTGCAAAGTCTGATTGGCTGACCAACCATTACTGGGAACTCACATATTTTTATCTATTCTCTACAAAAGGGTCTGGCTCCAAATAGGAGCTCTCTGTTCAGACCCCCAAACCCCACACTTGCTGGGAAGAAAACTCTTCTCCAGGTTCCAGGAGTGAAGGACAAATCAAGACGTTCCCAACAACCACCTGAAATCAGGCGAGGAAAAGATCTTGCCTTTGGGTACAGGTTCATAGCTCTGCTAAAAGAAGTATTCAACAGAAGCCACAGTGTAGTAAAAACAGACAAGATAATTCACGGTCAAGAATCCCTTGAGTTCTCAAATTAGCCCCCAAGGATTGGGTAGAGTTGCATAAATAAGACCAACACAGCAACAAGAAGAGTTGAAGAGGACTGAGAGTTCTATCATCTTTTTTTAATCATGTCTATAAACAAGAATTCTAAAACTACTATTAAAAATATACTTACTTTAGGGCTTCCCTGGTGGCGCAGTGGTTAAGAATCCACCTGCCATTGCAGGGGACACGGGTTCGAGCCCTGGTCCAGGAAGATCCCACATGCCGTGGAGCAACTAAGCCCATGCGCCACAACTACTGAGCCTGCGCTCTAGAGCCCACGAGCCACGACTACTGAGCCCGCATGCCACAACTACTGAAGCCGCTTGCCTAGAGCCCGTGCTCTGAAACAAGAGAAGCCACCACAATGAGAAGCCCACGCACCGCAACGAAGAGCAGCCCCCACTCGCCGCAACTAGAGAAAGCCCGTGTGCAGCAACGAAGACCCAACGCAGCAAAAAACAAGTAAACAAAATTTTAAAAAATGAATAAAATCTATCTTTAAAGAAAATATATACTTACTTTAGCCAATAAGAAGAAACAATTCTGTTTCCCTGCCACTAAAGAACAGAAACAAAACCAGCCCAATAAACGCCACCAGTGAAACCCCTGACAAGGTACAGAGCATTGCAATCAGTCCCTACCCTCGGAAAGCAGGAACACACTGACATCTGACCATGTCTGAAACAGACTTGGGCAGGTGGACCCAGAGAGCAATTCAGCAGTCAGCATCTGACCCAGCTCTGGCTCCCACGCCCCAGGTCTTTATTTTTCCACTCTTGCCTGAGACTTGCCTGTGGATCTAAAGGCTGGAATCAAGAGACGTGCTAAATTAGGGAAAGTTTCAAGTTTGAGCTTGAAACCGGCCAAGAACAGAACACTCCACTCTGTGCATATAGTCTTCCTTTCAATAAGTCTAGGGTTCTCGTATATAAAACTTAAAGGTAGATAGATTACTTTCCTTCTCCTTATATGGGGATTTTAAACAACGAATTTCTCTGCCATTTCAATGTATATTCAAAGATTAACAAACACCAGTTCACAAAACGTGAAAGCATAGCTCTCTTCCACAAGGCCATGCCCATCACACTGGTCTGGCTGGTGAAGTACACCATCCCCATCCATTTGTATCATCACGGCTACCAGAAGCCAGACTGCCTCCCCATTAGGGCTATGGGTTTTCTTTGTCCTCCAGTTCCTGTAATGATTATGGTCATCCCGTACTGCTGAGAGAGGCCCCACTGCCACCAAGCCCAAACCCACCACAGCTACTAAATGTTCATTCCTGACGTTCACCACTCCTTGATGTGGCAGGGATCAGCCAACTGCAGCCCACACACGACAAATAAAAATTTACTGGACGACAGCCATACCCATTCGTTTACATACCATCCACGCTCTGCCCACATCAGCAGGGGTGATCGGTTGTCCCAGAGACCATATGGCTCATGAAGCCCAAAATACTTACTATCTGGCCTCCTTGACTGAACAAGTTTGCCAGTGCCTGATTTCTCCAATAAATTCACTGAGCATCTACTATGTGCCAAGTGCTGTCTGGGCAGTGTGGAGAGAGCAGCGAGCAAAGCCAAGCCCCTTTCTTCAGGTAGAATTAAGGGCTGTGAAGCAGCAGCAGCAGCAGGATATGCCACTCTATTATGTGGGTGGTTAGAGATCACCTCTCTGGCAGGTAGCCATTTGAGCAGAGACCTGGAGGGAGGGGTGCAGGGGGAAGAAGCTTCCAAGCCAAGGGAAGGGCAAGTGTGAGGGCCCAGTAGTGACAGTGAGCTCAGCATGTGAGAAATAGCAAGTAAGGCAGCTGGGCAACACCCACTGTCCCTGGTCTCAATCCACCAGTCCCTCTCTTCCTTGCTAGGCACAGCCCTCACTGCACACCAGGCACCATCCTAAGTGCTTCAGGCAGGTTATGTCATCTAATCTTTAAAAGCACCCTCTGACATGGTATTATCATCACCCCCATTTTACAGATAAGGAAACTGAGGTTTAGGGAGTTTAAGTGACTTGCCCCAGGTATCAAAGCTGGTGACCGATAAAGACTGAGCCCCACGGCTAGTGATCAGACCCATCCTCTTCCTCTATGCCATCTTTGTGCAGGTAGCACCAGTCCCATCACCCAGCTACAGACCAACAGCTTTATGTTACTGTTGTACCTGGTGCGAGGTGTGGGCCACCTGGACTGGTGGAAGAGGCTTCCCTGAGCCTGCTTCCTTTCCCACTCTCTGTTTTTGGACCAGATGCTCCCTGAACTCCTCTCCTTCCTCCTTCCTCCTTCCCTAACGTTACATAAACCTCCTGAGACTACTTCCAAAACAAACTTGCCAGGCTACGGAAGCCTCACTGATGCAGGGAAATGACTTGCAAAAGAAGAAAGGAGGCAGGGAACTAATATTTACAGAAGGCCTTCTGTGGGCCAGGCACCGATATAAACACTGTGGACTTTATTTCTGGGAGATGATGCTTAGTGAGAAGATCAAAGTAGAAAAACACAACATCTTCCATTTAGATTTCTGCATTCCACAGTGCAGGAGCTGCTAGTGGAGGCTCCAGCGCAGACATGCTGTGACTTTTGTACTTTTGTACTGTATGTATTACTGTACTGTGTGCCTCAAGATCACTCATCGTCCAGTGTCCTGAGACAAGATGTGCAGCAACTTCCTATTCTTTCCTACCTCAGCCCATGTTCTTCGATGCCCTCACTGCCTCCCCTCTCTCCTTTAAGAGCTTAGATCAGCCTTTATGCTTTGCTCACAAGTGTTACAATGGTTTCCTGGGCACAACTGATTGGTTCTAAAGCAACCATCTACCCATATACACACTTACCTCTTCCTAGAGGTGCAGGAGCCCACAGGCAGTTAGGACCCTTGGTGATTTACCACCACGATTTCCCAAGCCTTCCCAAGACAGGTATGTGGACCAATGCCCCAGTGTAGCCTTCAGTTTAGAATACTACTAAGAAACCTAAGAGTCATTCACAGCACATTTCCAAAGCAACATGGACTAGGAGAGCTAGGAACACACCTCAATAAATGGTACCCATAAGAAAAGGAATGGAAAAGTGTTCAGAATATTGAAAAATAACCTTCCCTGCTCAGTGGAAAGAAATTAGAAACACGCTTTGCCAATTCCCCTATCTTAGCATAATACACAGGAAAACACAATCTTCTTCTTTGTTAGTATGTCTGCTGCCCCCCATGAATCCTAATCGCTTATCTGTGCTTCCCACAACTTAGCAAAAGGCCTGACAGAGTCAACACTATGCATATGCATCACATGAATAAATGTCTACTTTGGACTTGGGGGCATTATTATATGACAGATACCCCGAGGAGTTAAGAGATGCACCACTGAGAAGGAATGAAAAGAAGACTGAAATAAGGTTACAATGCCTCCACACGTGTAAAAGGAGAGGAGGATTCACTATGCAAAAAAATTCCCTGAAGCTGGGTTAGGAATGGGCCCAGTTATTCCTTACACCTCACTACTATTCCCTTCTGATTGAGGCAAACCAGTTTTACCCACATCTCCTCTTTTTTCTCCCCAGAATTCCTGCCACGGTTGGGGCGGGGGGAGAAAGGGCAAGGAAAATAAATAAGAATGACCTCTCCCTGCAACAACTAGAGAAAGATGTGGCTAAAAGGTGGGTGTCCTCTGTCTGGGGAGGGAGTCAGTAACAGCAGATTTATCTGCAAGTGTAAAATTATTTTACTTTTTATGTTCCACAAATAAATACTAAAAAATGGGGAACTATGCACCATTTCTCTATTTCCCAAATGAACACAAATAAAGGAAAAAGCTGGAAAGTCAACTCCGAGAAATATTTTTGAAAACATAGAAATGACTTTACACAAATCACACAAACATAATTAAGGGCATTTTTCTTACTTAACAAATCACGCTTCATCACCGTAGCTAATTAAACCAAGAAAAAAGAAAATCGACAGGAAAATGACAATGAAGGTATCAGTAACTCAAGACTTTAATAACTGCTCTAAAAGAGGGAAACAATCTTCCTAAAATCTTTAAAGAATTCTTACATTTCAGAATCTTATACAGTCACAATATCTCATAACAAAAATTTATTCATCAACAATGGACATAATCAAGTTGAAGTAAAAGGTCAGAGAAGTGAGATGAAATCTCTCTGTAAGCAGCCTAAGAATATGGTATGCTCACAGTACCACAGGCCTGCCAGTAGCTATAAATTCACCACAATCGAAAAAAGTAAGAAGGCAGACCTGTCACAGCATCTCCAAACTGAAGAATGTCGTGACCATCTATTCTGGCCTCCTTAAAATACCTTTAGAATCTAGAACTGCCCCCTGCACCCGCCCGGCCACAGACACACATACAGTCTTTACCCTCTCCCTGTTTTATTCTCCTCCACAGCACCTATCGACACTTCCTTGTTTGTGTATTGTTGCCCATTCAGAACATAAACTTCAGGAAGGTAGAGATTAGGATCTGTTTCTTTCCCTGGTGAAAGCCCAGAGGCTAGAAGAGTGCCTGGCACATAGGTACAGTGGCCATTAGTGCTGCATGGACCATCGTGAGCTCTCCACCTTCCCGGCACACAACAATATTGCACTTCCTGCCCCTTGGGGTTGGATAGAGCCACGTGACAAGATATGACCAGCGAGAATAAGGAAAAGCGGTATGGTTAACGTGCAAGCTTAAGCGCTTAACTGGGGGTGAGAGACCCTCCAGAGCACTCATCTAACTCTGCTTCAGCGACCACCTGCTCCAGACAAGGCTGCTCTGTCAGCCTCTCCCAGACAATACAAGTCGAGCCCCAGCAAACCCCCAATGGTTATTTATAAAGCATGAGCAAGAAATAAAACTTTGTGCTATACGCCACCGAGGCTTAACTGATAGGGTAGGTGCTCAATAAAAATGTGTGGGTGAATGTGTCAGCTTCCCTCACAGAGCTCACACAGCATAAGGAGCTCTGAGAGGACCTGTGTACTCACAATGCAGCCCATTCTAAGCTGGAACAAGTCACAGGTGCTTCCTGGTACTACGTCCAACACTGTTCCTAAAGAAAAGGATTTGTAATTTTTTTTTTTTTTTTTTTTTTTTTTTTTTTTTGCGGTATGCAGGCCTCTCACTATCGTGGCCTCTCCCGTTGCGGAGCACAGGCTCCGGACGCGCAGGCTCAGCGGCCATGGCTCACGGGCCCAGCCGCTCCGCGGCATGTGGGATCTTCCCGGACCGGGGCACGAACTCGTGTCTCCTGCATCGGCAGGCGGACTCTCAACCACTGCGCCACCAGGGAAGCCCACGATGCTCATTTTATATGTCAATTTGACTGGGCCCTGTTTCTTTGGAAAACCCTAATTCAAATGCATATGGCAGGACTGGGTAAATGGCAGGAAAGCGTTGTTATCCACTCACTCCCTGCTTTCCACGTCTGCTTCAAGCTTTCCTGAAGGGTCCTTTGATTGAACAAGGTCAGGAGAGAGTGACTCAGAAGCTATGTTGTGAGAAGTGATCAGTATTGGTAAGAGAAAGGTTTGTCATATAGATGTTTCACTCAGAAGCCGCTGAAGAAATTAAGCCTCCTCCTAGCAAAGCAGACCTCCAGGATGAAATAGCCCCTCCAGGATGGATCTTAGACTTGAGAGGAGCTTAGAAGTAGAAGCAGGTCTAAGGAATCAAAGTGTAGGGATGAACACTGGGCCAAGAAGGGACTCTCAGCTGCTCAGATGTGGTAGCTTTATTATATGCCCAGGAAGGAATTCTTTGCTACTCCTCCCTCCAAGAGGTAGACCTTGATAACACTCCCTGCTTCAGTGTAGGCTATACTTAATGACTTGCTTCTAAGAATCATAACAGGGCAGAAATGATGGTGTGTAACTTCTAAAACTTGGCCGTAAAAGGCATTGTGAGTTTCTCCTTGTTCTCTCTTTCTCCTCCCATCTCCCCCACTGGTCAATCAATCCGTTCCTCCCCTCCCACGCATCGAATACTTCGTCTGAGAGAAGCCAACTGCCATGTCATGAGGACATTCAAGCATCCCTATGGAGAAGCTCGTGTGGTAAGGAACCGAGGCTTCCTGACTACAGCCAGCACCAATGGGCCAGCAGGTTGAGGGAAACATCTTGGAAGTGGGTCTTCCTTTATTTTTATTTACTTATTGTTTTGGCAGCGTTGGGTCTTCGTTGCAGCACCTGGGGTCTTCAGTTGAGGCGTGCGGGATCTTTCATGTGGCATGGGCTCTTTGTTGTGGCGCACAGGCTTCTCTCTAGTTGCAGCATGCGGGTTCTCTCTCTAGTTGTGGTGCGCGGGCTCCAGAGCATGTGGGCTCTGTAGTTTGTGGCACATGGGCTCTCTCATTGAGGTGTACAGGGTCAGTAGTTGTGGCACACAGGCTTAGTTGCCCCGCGGCACGTGGGATCTTAGTTCCCCGAGCAGGGATCGAACCCGTGTCGCCTGCATTGGAAGGTGGATCCTTTACAACTGGACCACCAGGGAAGTCCCAGAAGTGGGTCTTCCTGCCACAGTCAAGCCTTCAGATGACTGTAGCCCTGGCTGCAATGAATGTGCCCAAGCCGGAATCACCCAGCTAAGCTGCTCCTGAATTACTAACTCAAAAAACTTTGGGGGTAATAACTCATCAGGTTTGGTTTTGTGCTGTTTTGTTTTTTAGGCAGCTAAGTTTGGGGGTAGATTAAAAAATTAAGTACAATTGATTTACAATGCTGTGTTTCTGGTGTAAGGCAAAGTGATTCAGTTGTACATATACTTTTTCAGATGCTTTTCTATTAGAGATTATTACGATATTGAATATACTTCCCTGTGCTATACAGTAGGATCTTATTGTTTATCTATTTTATATATAGTAGTGTGTATCTATTAATCCCAAGCTTCTAATTTATCCCTCCTCCCTTTTCCCATTGAGAGGAAAACAAACCATAAGTTTGTTTTCTATGTTCTGAGTCCGTTTCTGTTTTGTAAATAATTCCCTTTGTATTTTCTTTTAGATTCCACATACAAGTGATATCATATGATATTTGTCTTTCTCTGACTTACTTCACTTAGTATGATAATCTCTAGGTCCATCCATGTTGCCACAAATGGTATTATTTCATTCTTTTTTATGGCTGAGTAATATTCCAACCACAACTTCTTTATCCAGTCATCTGTCAATGGACACTTAGGTTGCTTCCATATCTTGGCTATCATAAATAGTGCTGCTGTGAACGTTGGGGTGCATGTATCTTTTCAAATTAGAGTTTTCTCCGGATATATGCCCAGGAGTGGGACTGTAGGATCATATGGCAACTTCTATTTTTAGTTTTTTGAGGAACCTCCATACTGTTCTTCCATGGTGGCTGAACAAATTTACATTCCCTTTTGTAAAGGGAAGGTTCCTTTTTCTCCACACCTTCTCCAGCATTTGTTATTTGTTGTCTTTTTAATGATGGCCATTCTGACCAGTGTGAGGTGGTACCTCATTGTAGTTTTGATTTGCATTTCTCTAATAATTAGCAATATTGAGCATCTTTTCATGTGTCTGTTGGCCATCTGTATGTCTTCTTTGGAGAAATGTCTATTTTCCAGGTATGTCTGGAAATGTCTATTTTCCAAGAAGAAAGGTCTTCTGCCCACTTTTTGATTGGGTTGTTTATTTATTTATTTTGATATGGAGCTGTATGAGCTGTTTGTACATTTTGGAAATTAATCCCTTGTCTGTTGCATTGTTGGCAAATATTTTCTCCCATTCTGTAGGTTGTCTTTTTGTTTCGTTTATGGTTTCCTTTGCTGTGCCTAAGATTCTAAGTTTGATTAGGTCCCATTGGTTTATTTTTGCTTTTATTTCTTTTGCCTTGGAAGACTGACCTAAGAAAACATTGCTATGAATTACGTCAGACAATGTTTTGCCTATATTCTCTTCTAGGAGTTCTATGGTGTCATGTCTTATATTTAAGTCTTTAAGCCACTTTGAGTTTATTTTTGTGTATGGTGTGAGAGAGTGTTCTAACTTCATTGATTAACATGCACTGTCCAACTTTCCAAACACTACTTGCTGAAGAAACTGTCTTTTCTCCTTTGCCTCCTTTGTTGAAAATTAATTTATTGTAGGTGTGTGGGTTTATTTCTGGGCTCTCTATTCTGTTCCATTGATCCATATGTCTGTTTTTGTGCCAGTAGTGCACCGCTTTCATTACTGTAGCTTCATAGTATTGTCTGAAGCCTGGGAGGGTTATGCCTCCAGCTTTGTCTTTTTTCCTCAGGATTGCTTTGACAATTCTGAGTCTTTTGTGGTTCCACATAAATTTTAGGATTATTTGTCCTAGTTCTGTGAAAAATATCACAGGTAATTTGATAGGGACTGCATTAAATCTATAGATTGATTTGGACAGTATGGCCATTTTAACAATATTAATTCTTCCAATCCAAGAGCATAGCATATCTTTCCATTTCTTTGAATCATCTTCCACTTCTTTTATCGATGTTATATAGTTCTCAGCATAAAAGTCTTTCACCTCCTTGGTCAGATTTATTCCTAGGTATTTTTTTAAAGCAATTTTTAACGGATTTTTTTTCACTTTCTCTGTTATTTCGTTGTTAGTGTAAAGAAATGCAACAGATTTCTGTATGTTAATCTTGTATTCTGCTGCCTTGCTGAATTTGTTTATCAGTTCTAATTGTCTTTGTATGGAATCTTTAGGGTTTTCCATATATAGTACCATGCCATCTGCATATAATGACAATTTTACCTCTTTCCTTCCAATTTGGATACCTTTTATTTCTTTCTCTTGTCTGATTGCTGTGGCTAGGCCTTTCAATACTATGTTGAATAGGCTGTACAGCAGAAATTAACATAGTATTGTAAATCAACTATAGGTCAATAAAAAAATACCATATTGAATGGAAGTGGTGAGAGTGGGCATCCTTGTCTTGTTCCAGATTTTAACAGGAAGGCTTTCAGCTTTTCACCATTGAGTACTATGTTGGCTGTGGGTTTGACATAAGTAGCTTTTATTATGCTGATATATGTTCCCTCTATACCCACTTTGGTAAGAGTTTTTTTTTTTTTATCATTAATAGACGATGAATTTCTTCAAATGCCTTTTCTGAATCTATTGAGATGGTCGTGTGGTTTTGTCTTTTCTTTTGTTGATGTGGTATATCACACTGATTGATTTGCATATGATGAACCATCCTTGTGACCCTGGGATGAATCCAGCTTGATCATGGTGTATGAGCCTTCTTATGCTTTGTTGGATTCAGTTTTCAGGGGATAATTTCTTACACAGCAAAAGATAAGTAATATATCAAGTGTCCTCTGGCTTGGATGTGTGCCTGTGTATGTATTTTGTATCAATGACATGTTCACAGTGACTTTATGGAATGGACTACACATTGACCCTGATAGCCCAGATATAACTGAGGGGATGAAAACATGTTCAAACAAGGATAGTACTCCCTGGGGTCCCTAGGCCTAGGTTTCTTCTTTGTCATATTTAAGCGTAGAATAGTACTTTCCTTCATTGCTATCAAGATCTTTTGAAAATATATATATCACACTATCTATCTGATGGGCCTTTCACTTCAGTATGACTCAGAAAACTACTGAAGAACACAGAGAAAAAAAAAAGGAATGGACCACTGCTGATATTACCTGAATGTAAGACTATGAAACAACTACTCATATCTTTCTTTTTTCATATTCTAACTTTTTCCAAAAAAGACTTAAAGAATTTGGCAGAATAACTCCAGGAGGAATCCCTTCCTTTGACACTAACCCATTGCCATCTTCAGTAGCTAAATAGTTGTTATTGCCTTCCTTCCTCTCCTGAGAAACTGCATTTGATTCTCCAAGTCATTTACTATCTTATCAACCAGTAATTCAGTGAGTGATGCAGAGTAATAATATGGCTCAAATCATGGGCGTGTCAGCAGGCTGGGAAGTACGCATAGACCAAGGTACACACACACTAAAGGACAGAAAGAAACAAAACACATGGTTACCAAAGTATTCTTCATCTCCTGGCATTTTGCAGCTTCTGCCTCTGTCCTACTTGCAGGTGTCAGTGATAGCAGGGACACGCTCATTAAACAGTCTAAGGTTTAACTTCTGAAAAAAAAAGTTAACTGAGTCCCTAACCCTCTCTGGATGAAGACAGGAAAGGGACAATAGTATGAGGGTAAGGAAGGTTAAAACAGGATGGTGCTAAGGTTTGCAGTGGAATCAGTCAGCTTCAACAGGAGGCAAGCAGTGGAAATGGGAAAATTAACTTCTCCAGATCCTCCAAATCCCAGAGCTATTTCCTCGAGGATTAAGTGTTCCACATCACCATATCAGGTAGAACAGTGGAAACCTTATACCAAAAGCACTGAAAAAATATAAGTTATTATAGATTCATTTTACTTGGATAAAAAGAAAGGCAGTGCATCAACTTCAAAAGAAATGATTTCCAATTACCTCCCCAAAATATTGATTGCATGTTTACTCTCTGTTAAGGCACTATAACAGGAATGGTAGGATAAAGTGGTAAGTCAACATAGCCCCTGCAATCAGGAATCTCAATCGAATAAGTGACTCTTGACCTTTGAAGTTCTCAGATTCTATAAAAATAATAGCTCTTTTCCCCAAATAAACACAGAGGCAGAATAAATACAACATTTTGCTAACAATTTCAGGCTATCTGTCAATCCTCAAAGTCTATGGATGCTGTAGTAAGTACTTCTTCATCTACTGGGAGGAAAAACAATTTAATAAATGTAATACATAATATATAACATTAGATATTAACCTAGCCTCTCTTCCAAGCAGCTGACAACATCACCTTCATTCTTATCAAACACCAGATATTGTAGAGGACAACACACATACATTCATGTAAAAGTAACATTTACTAATATGTCTGGCATCACTTTTTACAGGTAATAGTAATTAAACTGAAAGGAAATGTGTGTAAAACCTAAATTTGTAACATCTGCATTTTTGAACTGCATCCTTACACTGGGTGTAGTTATTTTGTATGACTAATTCTGAATATAAAACATTTTCTGTAGCTCCAAGACAGCAAGCTGAGCACTTCAGTTGTTTCAATGGTTTAAATAATTTTTTGCTGTATTGCTGGTACAAAAACATTCACTTGAATATTTCAGTTTTTAGAAAAGCTCAGTTTCTCTACATCAGTTGTATTTACACTGTAAAAAAAAAAAAAAAAGAATGACAAGTGATTTAGGCACTAGAGATTTTTTTTAAAATTTTTCTCATCATTTCTGCAGTGTCTTCCAAGAAACACGTTCTCAGATACAAAGCAGAAGCTGTTCTTTAGGATAGAGCAGGGAATGTTAACAGGTTGCGCAGATGGAAGGAAAGAGGAGTAACTAGAACTGAGAGAAACAAAGAACAACTAGAAAACAGGAAAGAAACATAAATTGTTTTCAAGCTTCAGTAACCCTCAACCACATATGGCTATTTAAATTTAGTTTACATGAAAAATTCAGTTCCTCAGTTGCATTGGCCTCATTTCAAGAGCTTAAAATCCACGTGCGGCTAACAGCTACCATATTGGACACTGCAGAGTACAGAACATTTCCATCAACTCAGAAAGGTCTACTGGACATCACCGTTCTGGAAAGTGAAACCTCAGAAAACACTAAGAACCTAATTAGTCTTGGACATAAAGTACATAGATTCAGAGACGAACTATTTTCTGCTAAGTTCTTCTATTTCTATAGGAACAAGGAAGTAGAAAACAGTTAAGAATTTTGAGAGCCATGGAAAAATGGTCCCACAGTACATAGTAAAGCACAAAGTACCCTGGACTCCCCATCTGAGATTCAAGTGGCTCTGGGGCCACCAGCCAGGGGAAGATCTGTGGATTATTCCTCCTTACCAGCCAACAACATTTACTGAGTTCCTCATATCTATATATGCTCTGCAGAGAAACAGAGTGCTAAAATAACAGGACATATTTTAACTTAGGAATGTAGTGGAGAGGGACAGAAAAAAAATTATATATACATAAAACTTATTTATTTCTATGTATATTTTAGAAATGAGCAGATATAACCTAACTCAACAGTAACAGATGTGAAAGCTGTTAAAGGAAGAGAAATTGATAGGATGCCATCTCACCGGATGCTCTTGAACCAGGAATCAAGCAAACTCCCAAGAAAGGTGATGTAATTAAACTATCATGACACATTAACTGAAACACCTTGTTCTATATGCAGATGTCTGACAGATACACTCCAGTGGCTCTGCAGATAACACCTGTTCTGATCTTTGGATATTGCTAAGCTGCACCCAATGCTGCTTTATCATTAAGCATGTCATGATGAAACTGAAGTGTTATTATGTACTTGTGCATCTCTTTGGGAGCTCCAAAACGCCTCTAAACAACCATTTCTCACCTGGGGCACATCCATGATGTTTTTCCATAAATGAAAACATAACCACTCCAATATTTTTCAGAGGTGGACTAAAGTCTATTTTAACGAGTATGTGTAACAGGTCACACAGCTCAAGACACACTTGATTAACATTCCAAAACCTATTTAGATTAGAATTTGATGTGTTTCTACTGCCAATATATTGAAAATCTTGAAAGTCAATATTCCATTCTAGTCCCAGCTTTCATTTTCTAAAATGTTTTCAAAAGTACTTTTTTCCCTTTTTTAGAATGTATGTGGGTACATAAAGTAAAACAGCAGGTTGTTAACCCATGTCTTCTTTCATGAGAATTTAATTAAGTTGGGGAGAAACACAGTAGATAAGCATAAGATGTACATACATGCACCTGATAACCAGCTTCCAAAACCTACATTTTACTTAGAGACTTTGACAGATATTTGTAATTTAGGCTATCCTGATCGTAACTGATTAATGCGAGAAAAATGTTCTACCTTAAATAACGACTGCTCAGAATCCCTTTAAATTACCACTGATTGGCAATCTGTCACCAGCAAATATGCTTATGTCAAATGCCCTTATAATGAGCCATCACCTTTTCAAATATTTTCCTCCATTACCTAGCAAGGAGATTAACACAATGCGTACCACCTACAAAGAGGAGAGGAAATGAAATATAGGCTCTTGGTTTAAATGAGCAAACCCCGTCCTGAACAGTAGGGGGGAAAGGAATGTATAAATTGAGAAAAGAATTACCTATTCATCTTCATCAATAGTTGACACCATCATCATGTGGCCTCTAGAAAAAAAGGATGTTTTAATTTGCTGGGAAGAATACATCTCTTCAGGGAGGAGATTTGGGGATCTGCCATGAATAATAATGAAGTGAGCAGTTTTCTTCCTGTGTAAAATCTAGCTCTAGTCTTTCAATCCAAATTAGATTCTAAAAGTTACAGGTGGAGGGGCAAGGGATTCGATTTATTTATTCAAGTCCACACAGGCGTTCTCCATCTATACCAACCAGATCTATATTTCTTCTCGCTCAAATTAACATTAAGACAAAAAAAATAAAATAAAATATTCCCATTTGTATTGGGCAGCTTGTAGCAACAACCCGAGGTTCAAAGAACCACAGCTGTTCACAGAGCTGCTCACGGCCCTGCCTAGAATGGTCCCCTGGCAGGGAATTCAGGCACCACTGACAGTCCTCTTGTCATTACCCCACCCCTTCGGTAAATGCAAAACATCCTCTTGGCAACAGCAGTTTGCAATAAATCACTCAGGCTCATGCCAAAGCCATAAACTCAGCATTTATTAATTTTAAGTAAGTTCTGATACCCATTATCAGTTATGGACAATGACAACATTTCTCTAAGCCCATTATTTGTTCTCTGCATTTCAGAAAGCTGAGAAAAAGCAACAATACGGCTGACCTTTTGAGCCTTCCTTATCATGACTGCTTCCCACAGGAAAAAAAAAAATTAACAGGGTCCCAAAGCATTATGCATGTCAGGTAGAGAGAATGAGAATCCAAGTAAAGCAGAACAAGAGACCCTCAATATGCAGCATTGAAGCCATGTATAAATCAATAGAGAATGATTAGAACACTGCTCTATGAAGGGTCTGCATAGTTAATGTACGTTTCATTATGAAAAAGAACGCTGTCTTCAGACCAAATGCTTGGGCTTGCAGTAGACAGGCGAAGTGTGTACCATACTGCTTAAATACATAGAATTCCAAGGAATAGAGTTAATCAACACCATCATTTCTTTAATTTCACTTAAACAAAGCCCCTTCAAATATTTCATTTGTGATTTAAATGACTCCATTAACACACACAAACCCCAAAAGACCTGATTTCAATGTACTCTATCATTTACCAGACACTCCCCCTTCAAAGCCCAGCATCAATAAAAAACACACTCTTCTTACTCAGATTACAGCCCAAAATCCATAGCTATATATCCCTAATTGCATGATCATTGTATTCACTTAAGTAAAACACACATTTACCTCATCCTTCCTATTAAATGGGTCAATTAAGTGCTGCTCCAGTATTTTCCCTTTGTGAAAAAGCAAATATAACAGCTAAATATGTTTCTGTTTCAATTAACTTCGCTGAAAATGTAGTATCGTGTTTACAAAGCAGAGCAAAAACTATCAAAAAGCAAATGGTACTCAAAGAGAGCCAGGAACCAGAGTACTCGGCAGGCCCCTCTTGCTCCTCCCCTCTTAGCTTATACCACCAATACCTCCACTGGACCCAAATACTGGGGACTGACCTCTGGGTGGTAAGTACATTTAGTATGTACTGGTGTAAAAATAGCCATAATGACTATTGTTAAAGAGCATTTTGCCAACCCCTTCCAAAAGAAAAATGAGGTCCCTTCAACCTGTTTTCTACATTTTACTTAAAGGGAAAGTGAAAATTGGTCCCAGTAAAATTCATCTGATGGAGGTGTTCTCTGTTGCCTATTTCCATAGACTTCTACCAGTGACCTCTTTGAGCTAAACTTGTTCACCATACAACAGAAATCAAATCTCTTAGTCACAACTTTTCCATCATTCAAAGAAATCTCATATTCAAAAATTTAAACTTAGTTATCTGAAATGCACTGGAAACCTACCATGCAAAAGATTAGAGTGAAGATATTAAAATATTCAAGATCATACACAGTTATATGTAATTCAGGGGGCATAAAGCCAGTATTGTTTAAAAGCTTTGTTCACTCCAGGAAAATTCAGGGTGTGCTATTCCAAAGAACCAAGGTCCTTCAGAAGCCACCTATAGACCTATCTCAACTTGGATGTATCTTTCCTTCCTGAATTCCAATGCATTTTTTTCATGGAAATTTATACTCTGTTAAAAATTTCAGCACACACCAACAGAAGAATTTTGATTTTAGCTTATTCTATACATGAAACTCAGAAAGGTTCCAGATCTTTCCTAGTGCTAATTAAAATGCTCAAAGTAGTCTAAAGCCAATAATACTTTAGTTACATGAAGAAAATAACAGTGGTCTTTTATTTTAAATGTTTCCTATACTTCACTGTAGTTTCCACATGTTAGTTATCTCACTTAATCTTCATGAAACAAAATAGCAAGGTAGGTGGTATTATCCCCCATTTTATAGGTGAAAAACCTGAGTTATTTGGTCAAAGAAAACTAACAATGGTGTCCAACTTGGGCCCAACCCAGACTCCCACATAGAAACACAAGTGCAGCACCAAAAATTCTGCCACTCTGTATCTAATGAAGACAGGCATGTTAGCAGCAAAGAGAATAAAAAAGGAAAGATGACATCTTTCTCCCTTTCCAGTCCCCCCATGAAATAAAAACCCATATAAAAAATGTTTCCAGCACAACTAACCACCTTCTCAGCATAGATACATTACTTAAGTAATTGGCAGTGACATCCTGTGTGTGGCTCTTTAACTGTCCTACTGAGAGGTCATCAGCTGCCTCAGCACCTTACTTCCTCAATGGAAATGTTTCTATAGTGTATGGCACTTGGAAATAATACCTTTTACTGCCTTCTCCCTCTCCCCACTGCCCTGAGTGGAAGGTGTCTGGAGACAAGAGACCACAAAGAACTCAGAGAGGGGGACGTCCTGTCTATTAGAAGATAACCTAAAGAAACCTGCACAGGTATTTTCCACTCTGCAGGTCATGACGCCTCAGCAGAATCCATTTAACAAGTCAAGGTCAGCATTTTAAAGAAATCAAAATAGAATGGAACAGAAAATATCAGAGTATTGCTACAGATAATAGGGTAAACTGTTCTATGTTAACTCTGCTTCAGCAACATATTCCATAATCAGTTAGCTGTGTATTACAGCATGTGTACTGGGTTAAGATATAAAATGTATTTCTTACTGCAGGTTAGAAAGGTTACTGGACTCCTCTCACCTACACCCCTCATGTGGAACTACCAAATTCTGCTGAGATTACTTCCTAAGTATATCCTGACCTCCACACCCCTCACAAGTCCCTACTTCCTGCACACCACTTCCTAGGTTAAGTCAATATCTCTCACCAGAACCATTAGAATAGGTTCCAAAGCCATCTCTGTTATACTGTCATGTCCCCTTAAATCAACCTCCACCCCTTTTGCCAGAATGACCTGTTCCAAATGAAGACCTGACCCTGCCAATCTCCTACTTAAAGCCCCTCAGTGCCTACAGAATCAAACCAAGGCTCCCTAGAACCACCCAAGCAGTGATCGTGTCCTGTATAACGTAGCCATCTCTCACCCCATGCCTCTGCTTAAGCTCTCCCTCTGAGACCCACTCAAAGAGTCTTCCTGGAACCTTGGAATATGGGTAGGGGAATCTGCTCTGGGCTCCCAGCATAACCTGAATGTACATCTGTCTGATTCTTACCTCATAAAAATTAGATTTCCTATGTGCCTATCTCTTCCACTAGGCAAGAAGGTTTTTTATCTACTTCCTTCAGGTCTTTACTCAAATGTTACCTTCTTAGTGAGACCTTCCCTGCCTTTCCTGACCACATTAAATAAAATTCTAACTTATGATTGCCTTCCCATCCCTATCCTAGCTCCCTTCACTGGCTTCTTTTCTCTTTATCACTTACCACTAACCTGTGTGCACATGTGTGTGTTAGGTTATGTGTATACATGTTACATATATGCATACACACAAAATATTAGTACATGTATACATATTTTTAACTTAATAGCTGTCTGTTTCCCCAATTAGGAATGCCAACTTCAATTTTATCTGTTTTATTACTGCTACATTCCAGTGCCTGACACATAATATGTTCTCAATAAATTCTTATTTAAGGAATAAATGAGCAAATACTATCAAGATCAGATATCACAACGAGGTCAATTTTGAGTCTCCAGCATATATCATGGTGCCTACTGCAGAGTCGGTACATAATAAATGCTTGCACTTTAAAAAGTGAAAATCGAAAGTCATGTATGATGCTTTCTCTTTTTTTGCTTCATATTCTTCTCCTTTTAGTAGACACAAGGACACAAAAACACATAAGGCTAGACAGGCCAGTTAGCAGACCAAAAGGGAAGAAGAAATTTTGGAATATCATCATACCTGGATAATGGGCAAGCCATCTAAGAAACGTTTAGGGATCTTGCAAGTCAACACTATAAAAAGAGACAGTCCCTAATGTGGCATGAAGATATAAGAGCTTTTAAGATCCATATTTTCAGCATTCTTATTTGTTGATATTAAAACCATTAAAGCTCTGAAGGCATTTGAAGCAAATGAATCATCAGGCATCTTATTCTTTTGTGGGAAGGAGGATCTTACTTGGTAATAAGTCACAGGCACATCCAATATTTATAATCATTTTGAAAATTAGATTAAGAATGTAAGGAGAATGATAAAATATGCATATGTTCTTGGAGCTTAAAACTAAATCTCACATGTACTATAACAATTTCTGTTAAAGCACAAATTCGTGAACAATACTTGAAACTAAAAAAGAAATATGAAGCCATTTTTAAAACATTCCTTCAGAACAAATAAAAGATTAATATACTTTTCTTACTTGGACATCTGTATCACTCCATCCCTAAGACATAAATTAAATACAACTGGCAGAAGTTTAAAATGAAAAAAAGTGAAATTATAACAACCAGAAAAATAGTGGCATTTCTTAAAAATGACGTAATATTTCATTAAGAGCAAGGCAGACGTAGGTAGAAAATAAGGAACGAACCACGTTTGAGTGTTTTCAAAAAGAAAAAAAATGGGACATTTAAAGAGAAAACAAAAAAGGATGGTTACAGCCTATAGAAGGACCATTTAAGATAATACTGCTTGAAAGGGTTCGACATTTCAACCCTTTATAATATATAAACATACTCTCTAGTTACTCGGGGCAAGAATGACCCCAAACCCAATCTCTAACTCATCACTAGCAGTCAAAATTCCACCTGGTTGAGGAGTTTACGGTACTTGAGTTTAAAACTTGCTCTGACTGTGAAATCTTGGTTAACCAGGGAGACAGATCAATGCACAAAACCCTGCCACACCTTTTAAGTGTATTTTAAAATCAACAACTTACAACCGAAATCTCAAGAATAATGATATAACTCTTGTTAAAGGAAAGAAAAGGGAATGAACAAGAACTCTTTCCTCTGCCAAGAGGAAAATTAATACCTTGCTTAGTAAGGTGGGCCAATCATCATATTTGCTTGGAAATGAGAGTAATCCCACTAAAAGTGACAATTTCACATTTTATATCCTTGAGTCAAACTTTCAAAATATCTCCCTTGTTTCCCTTCAGCTCACGATCCCCAGAAACATCCTGGCCACGTATTGGCAAAGGGAGAGGTGGGGAGGTGTTCTAGAGACTGCTGAGGGGACAACGTGCCTGGTGTCAATTTCACGATTACCAAATGTTCTGCCTAAAGTATTTTGTTTAAAACAGGAGACAAACTAAGAGAAGTCAGTTTCATAAACCATCATGTTTTAATAAAAATGTGATTTAGTTTTAAGTAATTTGGTCTCTCCTCATAAATGACCCAGTTAAGTGAGAAAAATATTATGTAATAATATGATTAAAAAGGAAAAAAGAATCAATTTGAGATCATTCCTGGGAAAAGCACTCAAGTACCATCTCTGAAGATTCCTATTTTCCTAGACAGCCACAAAGAAAGCTCAAAATTTTCACAAGGGAATAAACAATTTCTCTTAATGTATCAACTTATTTGCACCTCTATGAGATATCAAAAATGAAAAAGAAATAGCAATTTTCTTATCTCTAAGGTTCTATGTGATTTTCAAGCGTTCTAGAAGGAAGTCCTCTGAAAGGACAGTCAGCAATGCCATAGTTAAAGCTCTTTTTAGCAATGCTACTCCACAGCACTGCCATTTGTATAGCAGGGAAACAAACTTGGTTCTGGGCTATTTCTCAGGCCACTTAATAAACTAGTCTTAATAGGAGAGCTAAAGTCAAGAATTCTAAAATAGATTTCATTGTGTTTCAAAACGATCATTTCAACAACCAGATTAAAGAACCATCTTTCAGGAACTGGAAATGGGCAGCCAATACTCTGGACAAGGGCTTCTATAAACACATCTTAAAAGAAAAGATTTCTTATTAAAAGCAGTGTCCATCTAAGTTCCTGGTGCTGCCTCTCCCAACTTCTCACCAAAATGTCACTGAAGATTTAAAAAGGAGTGAATATTCATAGTACCTCCCCAAACCAAGCTTGCTGAAAACACAAACGACTGCCAGAATCTGGCAAGTGCTCACTGTAATGATACGACAGAAATACCCCAATGCTTCTGCTTTACAGCGCCCTCTCATTTCACTTCATGAATAGATTTTCTTTCAAAGCTGGGAAGTTGCTTTATAACTTTTCTACCACTTCCCTGACTCAAGCACATACCTTTCAATGAAAGATGGAGCTATAATACGCTGCCTCATTCTCCCCTTCAGACAGTGATGTGGGAAGTAAGGAGGGCATTGCTTCCCACATGCCTCTCCCTTGCTACTGCAACTATGACTGCCTCCCTCCTTCAGTGGTTAGCTCTCTCCACCCAGAGAGAGGCTGCAAGTCCCAGAAAACTATTGAGAAACTAAGAACAGTGAGTATACTGAACATCAACATTTATGAGCTGAAGCCAGGATTTCTCACAGCCAAATCACAGCCTTCACTCACCATTCATCTGACATAGACTCACCGAGTTCCCTCTATGAGCCCAGCACTGTTCTACGTGCTTTGGACACACTCGTGGAAAAAGAAAGGACAAAGGTCCCTGCCCTCCTAGAATTTACCTTCTAATGAGGAGGCAGATAATAAACAGACACAATAAGTTCTATAATTTGGTAGATAATTAAAAGCACTATGTAAACCAAAAAATTAGAATATGGTCAGCGGAGTTGGGAGTGGATGTGAGGGGCTACAGTTTTAAATAGAGTGGCCAGTGTGAGCCTCAAGGAGATGATGACATTTGGTAAAGACTCAAAGGGGTTGAGGGAATTCACCTCCTGGATATCTAGGGGAAGAATTTCTAGACAGAGGCTTGAAACAGCCATAACAGAAACCCTGAGGCAACAGCAGATCTGGCACATCCAAACAAAAGCAAGGAAGCCACACGGTTGGAGAGCAGCAAGTGGGGGGGGGGGGGAAGGAGAGTTGGGAAAGTCTGAGAAGTAACGGGCCAAGTCACGTTTTAAGGACTTTGGCTTTTATCCTAAGTACAATGTGGAGTAAGGGCAGAGTTTTGAGCAGAAAAGTGGGTTGATCTGCCTAGCATTTTGAAAGGATCATTCTGGCTGCTCTTTTGGGCATAGACCATAGGGGGGCAGTGATGGAAACAGGGAGACCATTTAGGAGACTACAGAAGTACTTACAATGAGAGAAAGCGGTAGTAGCAAGAGAGAAGGTGAGAAGTGACCAGATTCTGGCTATGTTTGAAGGTAAAGCCAAGAGAATTGTTCTGCATATGGCATGAGAGAGAATCAAAAGTTAAGAATAATTTCAACATAGCCGGGGTAACTGGAAAGATGAAGACGTCATTTACTGAGATGGGGAAGATCTGTCAAACAGGATTGGGAAGCAGATGAAAAAGCTCAGATTGAGACATGTTAAGTTTGAGATGCCTATACATCATTAAAGTAGAGCTACATATCAAGTAGGCAGTTGGATATGCTCATCTGGAGTTTGGGAGAAAGATTAGGGCTACAGATATAAAGTTGGAAGCCATAAGTATATGGATGGTAGCCATCGTACCAGGTAAGATCACGAAGGATAGAGTAAAAAGAGATAAGAGAGAGACTAAGAATACACTCTGGGCCAGGGGAAAAAAAGAGGAACCAGCAAAGGAGAGTGAGAAGGAGCAAACAGTGACATAGAAAGATAACCAAGAGTCTGAGGTGCCCTGGAGACCAAGTGAGAACCATATGTGACAAAAGAGGAAGGACTAACCATATGATGACATGAGGTCTGAGACCTGAACACTGTAGTTCAGTGACCAATGGAGGCCACCAATAACCCTGATAAGAGTAGACTCTATGGAGTGAGGGGATGAAAGTCTAATAGACTGATTTCAAGAGAGACTAAGGAAAGATCCATTTGAGACAGTGCATAGAAATAACTCTTTGCAGAAGTTTGTCCAGTAGAACAATGAAACTGTGGGCACCTGGTGGGAAAGCAAGGGCAAGAGAATGTTTATGAAAGATGGAGCTATAACATGCATGATGCAGGAAAGGGAATATCTGAGGTGTAAGAGAGAAGGAAGAATTGCTGGGGTGGTTTCTTCCTTTTCTTCTTGAGATATAATCGACATGTTACTCTGTGTACATTTAAGGTATACATTGCACTGATTTAATACACTTATATATTGCAGTATGATTACCACAGTAGCATTAGCAAACACCTCTATCATGACACATAATTATCATCTCTTTTTTTGCAAGGACAATTAAGGTGCAGTCTGTTAGCAACTTTGAAGTTTATAATACAGTACTGTTGACTATATTCACTACGCTGTGCATTACATCTCCAGACTTATTTATCCACAAGTTAAAAGTTTGTATCCTCAAACAACATCTCCCCACCCTCCATGGGGTGGTTTCTTTTGACTAGGCAAGAGGAGATAGGATGGGGGCACTTGCAGAGAGATTGTCTTTACATAGGAGCTTGAACAGTTAATTATGACTACCCTAGGACTCGTACGGATTGTTACCTATGCAACAAGCAGAAAGAGAACTTAGCAGTGGAGATGCTGGGTCGGGGTATGGGTAGGGGAGTCTCTGGAACCTCTCTTCTGACTGTTTCAATTTTCTCACCAATGAAGGAATCAACTTCATCAGCCTTAAATGAAGATGGAAGGAGAGTTGTTTAAAGTTTGAGGAGAAATGAGGTCAGAAAATAACAGCTTAAAAAAAAGGCACTGTCATTATTAAACAAGAAAAAAATTTTTAATTAAATTATTCAACTAAAGCTTTTTAAAAAATCAAATAAACCTAAGGGAACCAAAAGAATCATTAAAAAGATAAAAGCAGAAATTAAGGGATTAGAATATAAACAGTAGAACAGCTGGTTCTTTGAAAAGATTAATAAAATATACAAAACTTCTGCAAAGCTCATCTAGGAAGAGAAAAAATACAATTACACGAGCTTGGAAATAAGAAAATGGATATAGCCAAAGAGACAAAGGAGATTCAATACAAGTAGAAGGGAATATATACAACTTTATGCTGAAAATTGGAAACACTATGTGAAAAAGATGATTCCTAAGAAAATATAAATTATCAAAATTAACTCAAGAAGTACACTCAAAGCAATTCAATAACTATACAGAAATAAGCAATGTTGACAATGATTTTACAGGGGAGCAATATCAAACCTTTAAGAGACAGAATTGTTATACTATTGAAAACATTACTTGGGGGCTTCCCTGGTGGCACAGTGGTTGAGAATCCGCCTGCCGATGCAGGGGACACGGGTTCATGCCCTGGTCCGGGAAGATCCCACATGCCGCAGAGCGGCTGGGCCCGTGAGCCATGGCCACTGAGCCTGTGCTTCCAGAGCCTGTGCTCCGCAACGGGAGAGGCCACAACAGTGAGAGGCCCGCATACCGGAAAAAAACAAAAACAAAACAAAACAAACCATTACATGGTACAGAAAAAAAATCAAGTTTCACATTTCATTTTCTAAAACCCAGCAAAACCTTGACATCAAAACTTCAAAAAATTGTATAAGAAATATAAATCCATCTAATTTATAAATATGTCAAAAATTCTAAAATAATTACAAGTCACATACAGCTATAATGTGGTCATACTGTTAGATGCCAAAACTGCATTTGACAAAAATCCAAAAAAATTCCTGATAAAAAAATTTTATTAAACTGATAATATCACTAACCAACATTTGAGATCCTATTTCATGATGAACTACCAAAGGCCTTTCCATTAACCTCAGAAACACATGATAAGGGCTCCATAAACGTTAGCTGCTACAATAGTAGCAGAAGTAGTAGATTAAAACAAGAATATCTGTTCCTACCACTGATATTTAACATCTCTATACAAGGTAACTCTTGCCAGCCCTCAGTGGAAGTAACCATCCAAGGATGATGGCCAAGGCTTAAAAACACTTGAGCATAAAATCATGTGACCAACAAGGGCTTAATTTCCAAAATATACAAAGAGCTCATACAACTCAATAATAAAAATAAATATATAAACAACCCCCCCCCAAAATGGGCAGAAGACCTAAACAGACATTTCTCCAAAGAAGACATACAGATGGCCAACAGGCACATGAAAAGATGCTCAATATCACTAATTATTAGAGAAATGCAAATCAAAACTACAATGAGGTACCACCTGACACTGGTCAGAATGGTCAACATTAAAAAGCCAACAAATAACAAATGCTGGAGAAGGTGTAGAGAAAAAGAAACTCTTCTACACTGTTGGTGGGAATGTAAATTGGTGCAGCCACTATGGAAAATAGTACAGAGGTTCCTCAAAAAGCTAAAAATAGAGTGGCCATATGATCCTGCAGTCCCACTCCTGGGCATGTATCTAGACAAAACTCTAATTCGAAAAATACATGCACCCCAATGTTCACAGCAGCACTATTTACAATAGGCAAGACATGGAAACAACCTAAATGTCCACTGACAGATTAATGGATAAAGAAGAGATGTTATTCAATACATATATACAATGGAATACTACTCAGCCATAAAAAAGAATGAAAAATGCCATTTGCAGCAACATGGATGAACCTAGAGATTATCACACTAATTGAAGTAAGTCAGAAACACAAATACCATATGATATCACTTACATGTGGAATCTAAAATATGATACAAATGAACTTATCTACGAAACAGACTCACACACAGTGAGCAGACTTGTGGTTGCCAAGGGGGAGGGTGGGGGAGAGATGGATTGGGAGTCTGGGATTAGCAGATGCAAACCAGTACATACAGAATGGATAAACAACAAGGTCCTGCTATATAGCAGAGGGAGCTATATTCAATATCCTGTGATAAACCATGATGGAAAAGAATGTGAACAAGAATGTATGTATACATATAACTGAGTCACTCTGCTGTACAGTAGGAATTAATGCAACATTGTAAATCAACTATACTTCAATAAAATAAATTTTTAAAAAGCACTTAAGCATAAATCAGGCAGGATGACCACAAACCTTCCTGAAACATAACACAAAACACAAATACTTTAAGGAAAAAAAAAAGTGTTTTAATTGCATTTTTTTCTTAACAACGTAGTAGATATTTGTGTTTGTCCAAATTTCAATGAATTAAGAAAAGAAAATCTGTGAAACACTGAACAGTGAAGCAAGAATATTTTATTTCATCTCACTTTATAAATAATTCAGGATAATGCATAACCCACTAAACATTTGGTCGTAATGTTTACTCAGCTGACAGTTTACAAATAGGACATTCTCAGATTAAGGAGGAAAAGAAAACTTTAAAAACTCTTGTTTCTCTTTTCCAGCTTTAATTCACTGTGATTTCCGGTTGGAAAGAAGGCTCATTAGGAATCAAATTAGTTTATATTTCCTCCAGAAATGATTAGTTACATACTCACTTGCAACTCTTGAGGTTTGAGAAAGCTTTTTAAATCATCATGCAAAAGGAAGTAAGCAAGGTGGTGCCTTCTTGGTAGTAGTTGGCCGGACTGCAAAGCAACTTCATGCCATCCACTGTAGCTGGATACTTAGCTTCCTAAAAGAAGATAATTTCCAAACACATGCACTTGACTTCTGTTGTCTCACTTCAACCCTTTTGTACTTGAAAGATCTACTGCTTCTCCTCCAGGGAATTCAGGAAATTTGATGTTTCTTGGAAAATGCCAGGATATAACTGCACTTGGTGTTAAAGACCAAAAGAAGAGGGACTTCAGAGCCAGAAAGTTAAATGCGTGAATATACAAAGGTATAACTAAGAATAACGCAAGGTTACTCTTGAAAAATGCAAAGTTTCTATTGAAGGACTCAACTGGAAGCCAAGTAAGAGGAAAAGAAGAGAAATTGAATAGTGAATAGTGTAGAAAGTAACCAAGAGGGAACAAGACCTCAAATGTAGGATACGCATGAGAAGGAAGATGAAAGGAGGAAAACGAAGCATTGTAGTAACAGGACACAATCCTGGTAAACTTGGGGAGATTGGGAATTAGTGAAAACCTCAAACACTGTATTTCTTGAAGCAATTAAACTGTACCACTTTCAAACACACACAACCCTGTAATAGATATCTTCAAGGTTGACCAGCAAGCCCGTAGCTCCCTACTTTGGTAACAGCCACCTGGGAGACATGGCAGCTACATTTGTACCATGTGACCTTGCCAGAGCCTGTGGCCCTGAGGCAGGTAGGTGCCTGTGCACACTGAGACCATCAGGCTCACTATGGCCAGCCTCTGCCTGACACTTGAACCGGATCCAGACCCTCATGGTGCCCTCAGGTTCAGCAGATACCAAAAGAACCTTTACTAAGTAAAGCCCCTATAAACTAACAAAATACCAGCGGGAAGAAGAGGCCAGATGTCTGATTTCATGAGCAAGAAGATGTTATATTTTAATAACCTGTACTTAAAGGCAAGCTTTAAGGATGCTTTTTAAAAAATACCTTCCAATATGGCCCCTTTCATTTTGCTTACGCTTTATTTCCTTAGCAAAACTAACAAAATACTGGTTTCAAATTATATATATGTGTGTGTCTCACACCATATAAACCCCATAGATACTGAAAAGAGTCTTTGAAAAAAACGACATTTTTTAAAGCACACAGGATGTAAGCTGCTGTGCAATGGCCAAGAGCAACAAACACTGTCACAGCTGAAATGAAGTCCCTCACGTCCCAGGGAGAGTCGGGGTGGAGGAAGGCTGACATCTGTGCAGAGGTGGTGGGAACCAGGCCCCGACTCAGCCCTCACATGGCCTCCTCCTTTTCTTCAGTCAGTTAATTGGGCTTTGCCTAACTGGAAATGACTAAGACAACTAATACCTGAGGACTATCCCGATGACAACAGGTAGAGATAACCTAGAGAGATTTAATACATATGGACATAAAGGCAGTTAGATGCAGCCTCCACCACATAAAACTGAGGCCAAGGGGGAAAAAAAACACCTAAGACTGAAATGCTAGGAAGAATTTTCCGAACATGGAGATCTATTAAATGCCTAGCAACCTCCCCAGGGAAACTGTAGCAAAGTCACTCAGAGTGGAGCGAGAAATTCATTTCTGAAAGCCTCTTTTCCAACTTGGGACATTTAACTCTATGCCTTTGTAATCCCCAGAGACGGCTTGGCTGAGGCCGTGCTGGATGTAACCATATGTCAGAACTAATACACTGGATATGGCACTTACTCACGATTTGCAAGGAAATAGTCAAAACTAAAAGTGCCAAAGGAATCTTTTCTTTACAGATAGGAGCACAAGCTATGACTCTGTATTATTAAAAATATTTTGTCCTTTGCCTAGACCATTATTTAAAGAGCAAATGTTTAAAAGACATTGGGGGGAGGAGGAGAAGAGCAGGAATGTTGGCCAGCTTTCTGTCTTAATAGCAGCATTTTTACTAGAAGTACATCCTTCCTTTCCATCCTTCCTCACCTGACTAAACAGTCTTGGTCCACTCCTGGGTCCTCATTCTCCAGAACTCAACTTGGGACGAAGACCTAGCTCTGCTAAAAAATCCTCCTCTTAACAACCAAAGCATCATGGAAACCTTTGCTTTGCTCTAGCTTAGTGCTCCTCACCTTAGATTAGATGGCCAGTCTCCCTCTACAGACCTGAGCTCCTTGAGGGATAATTCTTGTCCTCCCCAGCTGTGAGACACACTGGAGGCATGTGACTACTGAGTGAACATTGACTTACCAGGGATTGAGTCAAAACAGAAGAAAAGATATAATCGATAAAGGCAACATTAGTTCTGGCCATGGGACTCCACTAGAGTGATTAAATGTGATCAAGGTGATGGGCCAGAAAAACAGAACAGGGAAGTCAGAGTCCTACTTGCCCAGGTCAAGTTCCTTGGAGAAGTGGTCTGCAAATGTTTTGGTCTTCCAAGCTCATCCAGAGAAATTTGAAAAACTATATAAGTCCTAACACAATATAAAGTTGACATCTAAGCTTGTTCAACCTAGGTTTAAATAGTGGCACAGAATCGAATTTCTAGCATTTTGTAAATATTAACTTTTTTTTTTTTTTTTTTTTTTTTTTGTGGTATGCGGGCCTCTCACTGTTGTGGCCTCTCCCGTTGCGGGGCACAGGCTCCGGATGCGCAGGCTCAGCGGCCATGGCTCACGGGCCCAGCCGCTCCGCGGCATGTGGGATCTTCCCGGACCGGGGCACGAACCCTCCTCCCCTGCATCGTCAGGCGGATTCTCAACCACTGCGCCACCAGGGAAGCCCAATATTAACATTTTTAAATGAAACTGCTTTTATTCAAGCTTTTCAATGTGTCCATTGTTATCTAAATACCATAGGGATTTGATACCAAAGATCTATATTAAAAATACACGAATAACCTTTTCTTTTGCTTTCTACTATTTTTATAGTTTTTTTCCCCTTGAACTTGTACTTCCATTCCATTTCTCCCACATTACATTTTGTCCTAATGTAATACTTCTTTGCTTTAAGGCTTTTTATTGATCACATTATCATACTTCTCTACAACAAAAAGTAACAAAAATTAAAATTTTTTATTTCCTGTGACCAAATGGTTCTAATTTTTTAAAACTTCATCTGGATTAACTTATTATTACAACTATTAACTGATGCAATTTAACAAAACAAATGTCTAATTGTAATAGTTAAAAATTAAAGCAAGCATAAGTCACCTTTTATTGGAAATGCATTTGTTAATGAGATGAATGGTGATGGTTTATTTTTTCAAAGTAGCTAATTTGTCCATGAATAAATATTCTTTATTGCCAGAATAAAAACTATTTCAACAGCAATCCTATTCCTTTTTTTTGTATTAGAAATACAAAGAAAAAACCTTGTTCATGTAAATAATTTTAGAGAATAAAACTTTATTATACAAGTGGTACTTACTTCTTTGATCTCCTCTGAGATTTATGCCCCCCAAATCATGGATAATTCAACATAATTTTATATGATAATTGGTATTCCTTGACAATCCGTTTTGGGTCATCTTCAATTTTGTTTCCCCCCCCCCAAAAAAATAGAAGCCACTAGATTTGCAAAAGGATTAATTTCCGAGTCACTAGATTCATTTCCCTTTCTCAACAACACACCAATACTGACTGTCTCTTTGTCTGGCACCTCAAAGTAGAGGAGGTTATTTCCTGTGACAATACACCATGATGAGATTTGGGAGAGGTAAAGTCAGGCAACCCATTCGTACAGGTTAGTTCCTGTACTATCCACTTTAGGAAAGAGTACATATGGAAGGTAAAGGTCTGAATAGTTTCCTCACAACTTTGCAGGGGCCTGGTTCCTCCTGCAGAGTCTTTATGGACCCCCAGAGGTGACACACCCAAGTTTGTTGACTTCAAGGGCCAGAGTACCAGAGGCATGTCCCTCGGTAGAGAAAACAGATCCAAATACCAGCAGAAGGTGAGAATGAAGAACAGAGAAGCCAACTATCTAGTGAAGCAGAAGACAAAACAAGCCCAGCAGAGACACAGGTAGGACACCCCTCCAACAAAGTAGAGCAAGCAAACCCCAGTGCTTCTCCACTGGCCACACTTGAGCAGGGGCTCCCACTCAATGTGTGGCAAAGCAAGAATATGCCACCTGAAGAGTTAAATTTAAAGAAGGGAGGAGTGGGGGGAAAGAGCAGCATAAACATAAACACAGGGAGAAATGGCAAAAAGCTTAGAGCATTAGATTCTGGATTTAAGAAAACACAGAGGGAAAGGAAGACATCACCTTCAGTGGAGAAATAGGATTTGACAGCAAAAGGCAATGCCCTCAGTGCCAAGGACAAGCAAGGACCAAGACAACACAGAGGAGAAGACACACGAGATAGTAACTCTAATGGCTGTGCCACAGGATTAACCCAGGCCTGGTCTAGGCTCTAACACATCAAGAGAGAGGTCCTCAGTGTTCTCTTCTTAAGTGAGAGGTCTGTTCTTCTCAGTTCTTGGGTTTTGTTTTGTTTTGTCCCATTTATGAAGTATAGTTGATTTACTATATTTTGTTAGTTTCAGGTGTACAGCATAGTGATCCAGTATTTTTACAGATTATATTCCATTAGAGGTTATTACAAGATATTGGATATAACTCTCTGTGCTATACAGTATATCCTTGTTGCTTATTTATTTTATATAGAGTAGTGTGTATCTGTTTATCCCATACTTGTTCATCACATATTTGTCCCTCCCCACCTCCCTTTCCCATTTTTGATAACCACAAGTTTGTCTTATCTATGAGTCTATTTCTATTCTATAAAAAAGTTCACTTGTATAATTGTTTTAGATTCCACATATAAGTGATATCATATAGTAATTTGTCCTTCTCTGTCTGACTTAACTTCACTAAGCATAATATCCTCTAGGTCCATCCACATTGCTGAAAATGTCAGAATTTCATTCTTTTTTATGGCTGAGTAATATTCTATTTTATATATATATATATATATATATATATATACACACACCACCATCTTCTTTATCCATTCATCTCTTGATGGGTCTTCGGGTTGTTTCCATGTCTTGGCTATTGTAAATAGTGCTGTTATGAACACTGGGGTGCACGTATCTTTTTGAATTGGAGTTTTCTCCAGATAATGCTGAGGAGTGGATGGCTGGATCATATGGTAACTATTTTTAGTTTTTTAAAGAACCTCCATACTAATCAAAAGAAAGCCAGAGTAGCTATACTCATATCAGATAAAATAGACTTTAAAATAAAGAATGTTACAAGAGACAAGGAAGGACACTACACAATGATCAAGGGATCAATCCAAGAAAAAGATATAACAATTATAAATATATATGCACCCAACACAGGAGCACCTCAGTACATAAGGCAACTGCTAACAGCTATAAAAGAGGAAATCAACAGTAACACAATAATAGTGGGGGACTTACACCTCACTTACACCAATGGACAGATCATCCAAACAGAAAATTAATATGGAAACAAAGCTTTAAATGACACAAGAGACCAAATAGATTTAATTGATATTTATAGGACGTTCTATCCAAAAACAGCAGATTACACTTTCTTCTCAAGTGCACACAGAACATTCTCCAGGATAGATCACATCTTGGGTCACAAATCAAGCCTCAGAAAATATAAGAAAATTGAAATCATATCAAGCATCTTTTCTGATCACAATACTATGAGATTAGAAATGAATTACAGGGGAAAAAAAAGTAAAAAACACAAACACATGGAGGCTAAACAATACACTATTAAAAAACCAAGAGATCACTAAAGAAATCAACCAGAAAAATCAAAAAAACCTAGAGACAAATGACAATGAAAACACGATGACCCAAAACCTATGGGATGCAGCAAAAGCAGTTCTAAGAGGAAAGTTTATAGCTATAAAAGCCTACCTCAAGAAACAAGAAAAATCTCAAATAAACAATCTAACCTTACGCCTAAAGGAACTAGAGGAAAAGGACAAACAAAACCCAAAGTTAGCAGAAGGAAAGATATCATAAAGATCAGAGCAGAAATAAATGAAATAGAAACAAAGAAAACAATAGCAAAGATCAATAAAACTAGAAGCTGGTTCTTTGAGAAGATAAACAAAATTGATAAACCATTAGCCAGACTCATCAAGAAAAAGAAGGGGAGGACTCAAATCAATAAAAATAGAAATGAAAAAGGAGAAGTTACAACAGATACTGCAGAAATACAAAGCATCCTAACAGACTACTACAAGCAACTCTATGCCAATACAATGGACAACCTGGAAGAAATGGACAAATTCTTAGAAAGGTATAAACTTCCAAGACTGAACCAGGAAGAAATACAAAATATGAACAGAGCAATCACAAGTAATGAAACGGAAACTGTGATTAAAAATCTTCCAACAAACAAAAGTCCAGGACCAGATGGCTTCACAGGTGAATTCTATCAAACATTTAGAGAAGAGCTAACACCCATCCTTCTCAAGCTCTTCCAAAAAACTGTGGAGGAAGGAACACGCCCAAACTCATTCTATGAGGCCACCATCATCCTGATACCAAAACCAGATAAAGAGACTACAAAAAAAGAAAATTACAGACCAATATCACTGATGAATATAGATGAATATCACCATCATCCTGATACCAAAACCAGACAAAGAGACTACAAAAAAAGAAAATTACAGACCAATATCACTGATGAATATAGATGCAAAAATCCTCAACAAAATACTAGCAAACAGAATCCAACAACACACTAAAAGGATCATACACCATGATCAAGTGGGATTTATCTCAGGGATGCAAGGTTCTTCAATATATGCAAATCAATCAATGTGATACACCATATTAACAAATTGAAGAATAAAAACCATATGATCAACAGATGCAGAAAAAGCTTTCTGACAAAATTCAACACCCATTTATGATAAAAACTCTCTAGAAAGTGGGCGTTGAGGGAACCTACCTCAACATAATAAAGGCCATATATGACAAACCCACAGCAAACATCATTCTCAATGGTAAAAAGCTGAAAGCATTTCCTTTAAGATCAGGAATGGGATAAGGATGTCCACTCTCACCACTATTATTCAACACTGTTTTGGAAGTTTTAGCCACAGCAATCAGAGAAGAAAAAGAAATAAAAGGAATACAGATTGGATGAGAAGTAAAACTGTCACTGTTTGCAGATGACATGATACTATACATAGAGGATCCTAAAAATGCCATCAGAAAACTACTAGATCTAATCAATGAATTTGGTAAAGTTGTAGGATACAAAATTAATGCACAGAAATCCCTTGCATTCCTATACACTAAGGATGAAAAATCTGAAAGAGAAATTATGGAAACACTCCCATTTACTATTGCAACAAAAAGAATAAAATACCTAGGAATAAACCTACCTAGGGAAACAAAAGACCTGTATGAAGAAAACCATAAGACACTGATGAAAGCAATTAAAGATGAGATCAACAGGTGGAGAGATATACCATGTTCTTGGATTGGAAGAATCAATATTGTGAAAATGACTATACTACCCAAAGCAATCTACAGATTCAATGCAATCCCTGTCAAATTACCAATGGCATTTTTTACGGAACTAGAACAAATCATCTCAAAATTTGTATGGAGGGCTTCCCTGGTGGCGCAGTGGTTGAGAGTCCGCCTGCCGATGCAGGGGACACGGGTTTGTGCCCCAGTACAGGAAGATCCCATATGCCGTGGAGCGGCTGGGCCCGTGAGCCATGGCTGCTGAGCCTGCGTGTCCAGAGCCTGTGCTCCGCAATGGGAGCGGCCACAACAGTGAGAGGCCCATGTACCACACACACACACAAAATTTGTATGGAAACAAAAAAGACCCCTAATACCCAAAGCAGTCTTGAGGCAAAAAAACGGAGCTGGAGGAATCAGACTCCCTGACTTCAGACTATACTACAAAGCTACAGTAATCAAGATAATATGGTACTGGCACAAAAACAGAAACATAAATCAATGGAACGAGATAGAAAGCCCAGAGATAAACCCATGCACCTATGTTCAACTAATCTATGACAAAGGAGGCAAAGATATACAATGGAGAAAAGACAGTCTCTTCAATAAGTGGTGCTGGGAAAACTGGACAGCTACATGTAAAAGAATGAAATTAGAACACTCCCTAACACCATACACAAAATAAAACTCAAAATGGATTTGAGACCTAAATGTAAGACTAGACACTATAAAACTCCTAGAGGAAAACATACGAAGAACACTCTTTGACATAAATCACAGCAAGATCTTTTTTGATCCCCCTCCTAGAAAAATGGAAATAAAACCAAAAATAAACAAATGGGACCTAATGAAACTTCAAAGATTTGCACAGCAAAGGAAACTATAAACAAGATGAAAAGACAACCCTCAGAATGGGAGAAAATATTCGCAAATGAATCAACGGACAAAGGATTAATCTCCAAAATATATAAACAGCTCATGCAACTCAATATTAAAGAAAAACCCAATCCAAAAATGGGCAGAAGTAAATAGACATTTCTCCAAAGAAGACATACAGAAGGCCAAGAAGCACATGAAAAGCTGCTCAACATCACTAATTATTAGAGAAATGCAAATCAAAACTACAATGAGGTATCACCTCACACTAGTTAGAATGGGTATCATCAGAAAATCTACACACAACAAATGCTGGAGAGGGTGTGGAGAAAAGGGAACCCTCTTGCACTGTTGGTGGGAATGTAAATTGATACAGCCACTATGGAGAACAGTATGGAGGTTCCTTAAAAAACTAAACATAGAATTACCATATGATCCAGCAATCCCACTACTGGGCATATACCCAGAGAAAACCATAATTCAAAAAGACACATGCACCCCAATGTTCATTGCAGCACTATTTACAATAGCCAGGTCATGGAAGCAACTTAAATGCCCATCAACAGATGAATGGATAAAGAAGATGTGGTACATATATACAATGGAATATTACTCAGCTATAAAAAGGAATGAAATTGAGTCATTTGTTGAGACGTGGATGGATCTAGAGACTGTCATACAGAGTGAAGTCAGAAAGAGAACAACAAATATCGTATTTTAACACATGTATGTGGAACCTAGAAAAATGGTACAGATGAACCAGTTTGCAAGGCAGAAGTTGAGACACAGAGGTAGAGAACAAATGTATGGACACCAAGGAGGGAAAACCATGGTGGGGTGGGGATGGTGGTGTGCTGAATTGGGCGATTGTGACTGACATGTATACACTGATGTGTATAAAATTGATGACTAAAAAGAACCTGCAGGGCTTCCCTGGTGGCGCAGTGGTTGAGAGTCCGCCTGCCAATGCAGGGGATACGGGTTCGTGCCCCGGTCCGGGAGGATCCCACATGCCGCGGAGCGGCTGGGCCCGTGAGCCATGGCCGCTGGGCCTGCGCATCCGGAGCCTGTGCCCCGCAACGGGAGAGGCCACAACAGTGAGAGGCCCGCATACCACAAAAAAAAAAAAAAAAAAAAAAAAAAAAAAAAAAAAAAAAAAAAAAAAGAACCTGCAGTATCAAAAAAACAAAAATACAACTAATACTAAACTTTCTTTGGGTTATTTGTATGGAAATATGTTAATATAAATGTTTCAGACATTACATGAAATTTCTAAAAATCTTATATGTTCTGGTACAATGTTATAAGTCATAATTCTAGTTATTACTTTAAAATGTATATCTCAGAAATAACTAAATTTCCTTGTCAATTGCATTATTATGAACTTTCATCAAATCTTTAACCATGGTCATTTTTAAGTCTTTTGTCATTTACAGAGAGTTCTCGGTGTACTTTAATGCTTTTGCAAAAATGTTCCTATAAAAAGGTTTCATCTTCAAGGAATTCATGGAAAAGACTCTGACAAGTGCACGTTTCTGGTAACTGACTATACTGCTGAACTGAATGAATAAGCATTTTCAGAACTCTAATGGAAAACTGATGAATTCATAAAAGTGCTAACAAAAGATCAAGATGAAAAAAAATTAATTACATGGGACTGAGTGAACTGATGAGGATAATTATAATTTTTGTGACTTTCTGTTTGAATAAAAAAAAATTCCACAAGGACTCAGAGGCAAGAAACATACAAATCAATTTTCACTGCAAAGTAAAGGAGCTGTTACAGTGGAGGATTACTGGACTGAATGTCAATATTATGACATAGTATGAGTGTGTTTCGCGTTTGGTAATTGCAATCATTGTTGCTTTTGTTGTGGTCATCCATTTACAATGCTTGGTGTCAGTTTATTTAACTCTTGTAAAAATAAAATACAGTGTGTGTGGAAAAAAAAAACAAAAAGAACCTCCATACTGTTTTCTATAGTGGCTTCACCTATTTGCTTTCTCACCAACTGTGTACGAGGGTTCCCTTCTCTCCACATCCTCTCCAGCATTTATTATTTGTAGACTTTTTGATGATGGCCATACTGACTGGTGTGAGGTGATAAATTCCCGGATTTTTAAAGTTAGAGAACTCCTTTCTTGTGTTCTATAAGGGAAAAACATTAAAATCTAGCCGACAGTCCCAATCATTTTGTCCACATGGTGCACAATCAGAAACTGGCTGGTTATGGAATCTCTTAGGCCACTGGGGACAAACCAGCCTGCAACAAGCCCTGGGCCCAATTTTTGAATCCACTGTTGATGCAAGCCTCCCCCTTTGTAGATGATCTGAGTAGCTGAGAAAGACTGGAGACCACAATGAAGGACAACTTGGACTGGTTAGTTGTGTAGTCAGAGAGAGGTCATCTACCAGAGGATTAAGAACATGGACTCTGGGGCTAGACTGCCTGAGTGTGAATCCTGGCTCTTCTATTTACCAGCTTGCTGAGTAATCTTAGGGCTCTGTGCCTCAATTTTCTTACCTGTAAAATGGGAGTATTAAAAGTATCTACCCCATGGGATTATCATGAGGATCAATGAATATATATATATTTTTATAATATATGGCATTTACAAGAGTAACAGGCACATAGAAATAAGTTTTAGCTATCATGATTACCATCATCTCCAAAAGAGAACTAGGCCACATCAAAAAGTGACTTAAATCATTAAACTGTAACCCTGAACTTATACAGTGTTGTATGTCAATTATATCTCAATAAAACTGGGGGGAAAATTAAAAGATCTGAAAAAAAGAAAAAAATAACAAGAGGCCATGTGGTCCAGGCCCCATTTCTAAGTATTCAAATCTAAAATGAGATGACCAACCTCAGATTAAAACCTCAGTTCTAATTTTCCACTGGCCTCACAAACCTCTGTGGGGAGAGGTAAATATTCACAACTGATCCACTAATAAAGGCATCATAACATTCCCTCGAAAGAGTCATTTCTCCCATAATTGTGAAAAAGTTGCAATAAGAAATACAAAACTAAAACATAAAAAATTCTGTTGAAGATCTTTATCCAAGTGAGTAAGAAATGCAAAAGAAATTAAAGAGGATAAGCAATTAATGCAAAACTTAATAGCCTAAAATATTATTTGATCATTGCATTCTGTATCATGTCTAGCTTGGTACTCAGCATTTCCCAAGGCAGGAGGATGAAGTAATTATGGAGAGAATGCTCAACATACACTGGTTATTTCCAATTCCAAACTAACTTTTACCCACTGTGAGTGGCTTCTCCTACTCATATTCCATGACCCTATCAGTCCCTGCCCCTCCTTCTCTACCAGACCAACACCAGCAAGACACTAATATGTAATCAAGAAAGGAAAAGGGCTGTTTGAAGCAGGAGAGCTGAGTGGCTTCTAGGTAGGCTGTGTCCCAAGAGCGGAAAGGAGTCTTATCTTTTGTGGTGATACAAGTAGGATGCTCAGGCGATACAAACAAGGAAAAAAACCTAGAGCCAGACCAGGAGAAAGAACAAACAAGAAGCAAGGAACTCCCTCTATTGTAGACTGGTTCAGAGAAGTAAAAAAGGTAGAAGAGGGACAATGTGTGGAAAGATCCAGATGGAGAAAAAGTACACCAGGGGCAAATACTTTTGGAAGAATCGCACCAATTCTGGGATTTCCAAATTCTGTTTCCAGTCAGAAATTATTTTTTATACTGGGCTCCTTGGTTCAAAATTTAGCATCACAGTAATGCAAAACAATTTTCCTAAAAGCACTGTACAGGCCTCACTAAAGGAAAACAAAATAGAAGCAAATTCAACCCATTTTCTGATGGGTTTTACTTCTCTATAGATACATTATGTAGAAAATACTCAAAGACATAGCTAGTCTATGTTTCTAAAACATAACTGTAAGAACTTCTCATTAGTTTTTCAGCAAAAATCATCCTGACAATATTATCAAGATGTTAGTTCTTCTGAGCTCAATCTATAGATTCAGTTTGATCCCAATCAAAATCCCAACAAGTTATTTTGTGTAATTGATAAATTGATTCTAAAGTTTATATGGAAAAGCAAAAGACCTAGAATAGCCAACACAATTGAAAGAGAAGAACAAAGTCAGATGACTGACATTAACCTGACTTCAAGATTTACTACAAATTAGTGTGCTACTGACAATAAAATAGACAAATAGATCAATGGAACAGAACAGAGAACCCAGAAATAGACCCACATAAATAAAGTCAATTTATCTTCGACAATTGCACAAAGGCAATATCATGGAACAAAGACAGTCTTTTCAACAAATGGCACTGGAACAACTGGATATCAACATGCAAGAAAATGAATCTGACCCAGATCTTATATACTTTACAAAAATTAACTCACATTGGACCACAGAACTAAATGTAAAACACAAAAATCTAAAACTACAACATAGGAGAAAACCTAGATGAGCTTGGGTCCGGTGATCACTTTTTAAAAACAGTACAGAAAATACAGTCCATAAAAGAAATGATTGATAAGCTGGATTTCATTAAAATTAAAAACTTGTCTGCAAAAGACAATGTCAAGAGAATGAGAAGATAAGCAACAGACTGGGAGTAAATATTTGCAAAATGTAACAAATATTGTTCTGATGAAGAAATGTTATCCAAAACATACAAAGAATTCTTAAGACTCAACAATAACAAAATAACCCAATTTTTAAAAATTGGGGCCAAAGATGTGAACCTGGCAAGATATACAAGTAGTAAATCAGCATATGCAAAGATGCTCCACCTCATATGTCATCAGGGAAATGCAACTTAATACAAGAATAAGATGCCACTACACACCTATCAGAATGGCCAAAATGCAAAACACTGACAATACCAAATGTTGACAAAGGATATGGAGCAACAGGAACTCTCATTCACCATGAGTAGGAATGCAAAAATGGTACAGCCACTGTAGAAGACAGTTTGGAAATTTCTTAGAAAACTAAGCATACTCTTACCATACGATCCACCAATCATGCTACTTGGTATTATAAATATAACAAAGGAGTTGAAAATTTACATCCACACAAAGACCCATACACAGGTGTTTACAGCAGCCTTATTCATAATTACCAAGCTTGGAAGCACTAAGCTGTCCTTCAGTAGGTGAATGGATAAATAAACTATGGTACATCCAGATAATGGAATATTTTTCAGTGCTAAAAGGAAATGTACTACTAAGTCATGAAAACGCATGGAGGAACCTGAAATGCCTATTACCAAGTAAAAGAAGTCAATCTGAAGATACTATGTACTGTATGATTCCAACTATCTGATATTTGAGAAAAGGCAAAACTATGGAGGCAGTAAAAAGATCCGTGGTCACCACAGGTTAGGGGAGAGGAATGAATAGGCAGAGGACAGAGGATTTTTAGGGCAATGAAAATGCTCTGTATGATACTATAATGATGAATACATGTCATTACGGGTATACCTTGAAGATATTGCCAGTTTGGTTTCAGACCACTGCAATAAAGCAAATATTGCAATCAAATGAGCCACATGAATTTTTTGGTTTCCCAGTACATATAAAAGTTATGTCTACTCTATACTGTAGTCTATGAAGTGTGCAATAGAACTATGTCTCAAAAACAATGTACATACCTTAATCTACAAAATACTTTATTGCTAAAAATGCTGACCATCATCTGAGCCTTTAGTGAGATGTAATCTTTTTGCTGGCGGAGGGTCTTGCCCCAGTGTTGATGGCTGCTGGCTGATCAGGGTGGTAGGTGATGAAAGCTGGGGTGACTGTGACCATTTCTTAAAATAGACTGCAGTGAAGTCTGCCGTATCAATGGACTCTTCCTTTTAAGAAGGATTTCTCTGCAGCATGCAATGATGGTTTGATAGCATTCTGCCCACATTAGAGGTTCTTTTGAAATTGCAGTCAATCCTGTCAAACCCTTCCACTGCTTTATCAACTAAGTTTATGTAATATTCTAAAGAAATTGCCTTTTTTAAGCAACAAAGTATGTTTTAATACTACAAAACTTCAATTTGTAAAAAACGCAGTACCTGTGAAGCACAAGAAAACAAGGTATCCCTGTATACATTTGTCTAAACCCGTAGACTATATAGTGCTGAGTGAACACTAAGGTAAACTATGGATTTTGAGTGATTGTGACGTATCAGTGCAGGTTCATCAGTTGTGACAAAGGCACCACTCTGGTGGGAGATGTTGACAGAGGAGAGGCTGTGCATGTGTAGGGGCAGGGGGCATCTGGGAAACCTCTGCATCTTCCTCTCAATTTTTCTGTGATCCTAAAACTATCCTTAAAAAAAAATAAAGTCTTTAAAAAGAAACCATCCTAAGTTTGCTTTATTCCCACATTTTCAAAGGGTATTCCTTGGAACTCTTTTTCTTTGAGATCTCAATAGAGGGAAACTCAGTCAAAGTTAAATCCATTTGGAAGACTTAAGTCAAACAAAGGTAAAACTAAACAGGCTTAAAACACTTCACATGTTCATCCGCAAAGTAAATCTCCCAGCAGGATCCACTATTTCACCAATTCATGTGATAAAAGAAACCTTTTCTCCTACAGGGGTATCTCTCAGGACTCTGTTCCCATAAACACACTTTGGAAAATCCTCGATTACAAATAAAGGTCTAAAATGGGGATCTAGCAATGAGTTAACTTCTGAAGCAAAGCTGCCAGGTTCAAACTATGCTTTATTCTTTATGAAAGATATATGGCATTCTATTACACTTCTAGGAGGGGTCTAAGTTGGTGCAGCAACTTTGGAAAACTGTTTGGCATTAACTCTAAGGGTTGAACTTACACTTACCAAATGACTGACTCCTAGAATACACAAGGGAAATGTATTTGTTGATGCGTGTGTGCGTGTGTATGAAGCAGAGGGAGACATGATGACACAAGAGGTGATGTGAAGAGTAAGCAGATATTGGAGTGATGTACTTTGAAGGTTGAAGAAGTGGCCCAAAGCCAAAGAATACAGACCGCCACTGGAGCTGGAAAAGACAGGGAAATAGATTCTCCCTCAGAGCCCGCAAAAGGAAGGAGCCCTACCAACACCTTGACATGAGCCCAGAGAAAATGATTTCATGTTCTCACCAGCAGATCTGTGAAAGAACTAAGGCATGTCATTTTAAGCCACTAGCTTTGTGATGCTTTGTCTCAAGAATAACAGGAAACTAATGCAATGGGATACCATACAGAAATGAGAAAGAATAAACTATGTTACATACAACAATAAACACCATTCTCACAGAAACAGCATTTGGTAAGTGAAGCAGGACACAATGGCACATACTGCATGATAACATTTACATAAAGTTCAAAAACAGCCCTAACTAATGCACAGGGTTAGAGGTCAGGACAGCAGTGATTGATGGGAAGTGGTACTGACTTGAAGGGAGCTGAGTGGGCATCTGAAATAAGTCTCAATATGGGTGCTGGTTACACAGGCATGTGTACTCTAAGAAAATTCAAAGTGTGCACATATAATATGTATACTCTTGTCTCCAAATATTACACATAAACAAAAGGGTTGTGTATTTTTTTAAAATCATTAGACCCAAATGACTCACAAAGTTTAAGTGCCTCTTGGGGAAGCACTGTCTGGGAGCAACCCCAGAGCTTGGCTGTTCTCACACAGTGAGGGAAAGGAACCAAGATAAAGAGGCCACCGACTAGACCCAAACAGTCAATACGGAAACAGGAAGAATGAGGTCTTTGGCAAACAAAAATAAACCAGTGCTTCTAGCAGAAGGAAAATGATATGGTTCTGCAAATAGAAAGACTCCATACCTAGAATTCTTTTTCTCCAAAAACTCAATCTATTAATTTATATTAACCAAAATAAAGTAAGAATTTAGTAGAGAAGTTCCAGTGGACCCACTGGGCTCAGGAAGATGAACAAGGGACTGTAGATTCATGTCTAGGCAAGAAAAAGAAAGGGGAACAAAAATGATCAGTGAGAACAGTCCTGCCTACCTAACAAGGTCAAGACGCTGCTACAGGGTCCTTCTCTTTTGTTTTTAGCAAGTGAAAGAAGAATAAAAGTATTACTACATTGACCTTGGCATGGTATATATTATAAAACATAACAACACCCTATACCACAGTAGAGTTTAAAACAAACATATAGTATTCCCGTCTGAAAAAAAAAAAAAACAACCGCCATTTCTTCCTCTAGCAAATCAGATGAGAATGAATCTGAATGGAAAGCCATATCATTTCTATAATTAAAATGAACAGATCCAGAGAGAGGTAGAAGAAACTAAACTAGAAGCATTATCAGCAGGGCAAAAGCAGAGATGAATCACACCAACTCCACAAGGCCTGACTTCAGAAAAGGAGAAAGGCTGCAGAAACCAGCACTTTTCCTTTCTGTTACATTTTTGGAGCCAAGGGTATCAAGCTACATGGTGGGCATCTAGAAAAAGCCAGCTCGAAAAGGTAAGTCACTAGATTGAAATAGTCCACAGTTCACATGCCTGTATGGCACCAACTTTGGTTGAACACTTCATTTTCTAAAGCTTAAAATTGCTTTATGCAACACCCAGAGAGTGGAAGGAGTCTCAAAGAGGTCAGGAATCACTAAGCTAGTAAGTCACCAAGTGGGGATTTTCAAACACTCTGGTGATTCTTCGTTTCCACATTCAGCCTCTGGTGAAGGAATGCCAGCATTCATATATTGATATGAGACTGGTTTTAATATTGCACTCAAACATCAAATTCAGATGTAAAATGAACATTGCACACCTGGATCTCACTGAACTCATTTGAACTTCATTGAGTTTTCATTGAATTCATATAACTGAATATAAGTTTAATAATTAAACCTTAAAGAGAAATAGATAAATAGCCAAAATGTCATCCTTTTTGGCTTTAAAAATGCATTTTGAAGCTTCAATATCCCTGAAGGTAACATAGTCAAGCCCAAAACATACATTCTCTGAAGCTTATAAGGTGGCACAGTGAAAGATTTTTAAGCTTCAGAAAACTGAGATTTTTTTTTTTTTAATCTAAGAAAAATCAAGATGTCAAAAACAGCTAAATCTGGGTAGTATCTGTGACATTCTTGGTGCTTTTCTGGAAGTGTGGAATGTTTCATAATTTTAACAGAAAAAGGAAAAAAAGAATCTTACAGAAAATTTCTATTAAAACAGCCACCTGCAAAAAAATGTTTTGGGTGCCTTTGGAGAAAACTAACAGATATAAAAGAAGGGGAACCCTAAGTTTGAAAGTCAAAGTCCTAATTAAGAAAATGATATGCTTTCCATCTGCACAACCTATAATTATCTCTCAATGTACATTCTTATTAATATCTACCCATTTTCTCATTATTTTTAAATGTCAGCATTTTTTAATGTTGTGTTTCCCTCCTGATCATTTATATTTTTTGAATTACTACCACCACACCAGGAAATAAATTTGCCTATGGTCAAAGGAAATGCATGGAAACTGAAACTCAGCTTTTGGGGATGCTATTGTTGTTTTAAATGATTAACTGCTAATAAATGGGGTTGCAACAGACAGCCCATCTAAAACCTTAATGATGGCAAAATATGCAGCTCACTATCACCAGGGGAAAATGAATATTTTCCCCTCATCAACAGAAGGCCAAGTTTACACAAAGCAGAAAGCCCAGAGGAAGCAGGATCCTGATAAGAAATTTGGAACACTCTACAATGGCTATCAATTGCCAGCCACTACTTTTTTTCCTTTATAGGAAAGGAACGAAAGCTCAGAGTTCAAGTGGCTTGCTAGAGTCAGTTAGTTAAATGGGTTCCAATACCAGATTCTTTGTGTAATTAAGCAATTCTGCCTTTACCAACAAAATTCAACATAGCTGAGAGCTTACTGAGATTGTGAGAGGCCTATTCACACTCTCATTTCATCCTTAAGCCATCTGGTGCTAGAGATATTAACCCCCATACCACTTCACCAATGAAGGTCAAACAGAGATGTCTGACCCAAGCTGGTCAGACTTTGGTGGTTAAGACAAGACACCAATCTTGTCTTCCATCTTCCACACTCTTTCGACAAATAATAAAAGCAAGCATGCTGCAGAGACCACACAGTGTAATAAAACTAAGACAGGCTTTGCAGAACTGGGTTTGAATCCCACTTAGTAGCTGTATGAGCAGAAAAGCCATTCAATTTCTTTGCATTTCAGTCTTCTCATCTGTAAAATGGGTCTATCAGCACCATCCTCTTCCCTGGGAGACCTAAAATCGATGCATAAAAGATCTGGTACATACGGGCACTCAAGTGGTAGCTGTTGCTATTGTCAGTAACCCAGGTTCTGTCCTCATAGTAACTCTTCCATAAAGCACACTACAAAAAGGAATCAACCTTAGGAAATCAACACAAAAGAGTTCCACTGATTAAAAGAGGTTGAGGGCTTCCCTGGTGGCGCAGTGGTTGAGAATCCGCCTGCCGATGCAGGGGACACGGGTTCGTGCCCCGGTCTGGGAAGATCCCACAAGCCGCGAAGCGGCTGGGCCCGTGAGCCATGGCCGCTGAGCCTGCGCGTCCGGAGCCTGTGCTCCGCAACAGGAGAGGCCACAACAGTGAAAGGCCCACGTACCACCAAAAAAAAAAAAAAAAAAAAGAGGTTGAAAGGCACTATTCTTTATCACACTGTATGCCCTTGGTCTCCATAACTCCAGGTTCTAACAGTTTTTCCACTGACAGGGACTGAGTTATGTCTCCCACAAATTCACGAGTTGAAGTCCTAACCCTCAGTACTGCAGTACCGGATGTGACCATACTGGGAGACAGGGTCTTTAAAGAGGGAATTAAAGGTTAAATCCAATATGACTGGTGTCCTTAAAAGAAGAGGAGATTAAGACACAGGCACAGAAGAAAGACCATGTGAAGACGAAGGAAGAAGATGGCCATCGACAAGCCAAGGCGAGAGGCCTCAGAAGAGACCAAACCTGCTAATACCTTGATCTTGGACTTGCAGCCACCAGAAGTGTGATAAAATAAATGTCTGCTGTTTAAGCCACCCACTCCCTGATACTCTGTTAAGGCAGCCAAAGCAGAGCAATACACCCACCCACAGCCATCCTCTCCCCACTTGCAGCTCAGCTCAGGAGGAGGAATACCCAGCTGTGCCTCCACCATCACCATATAAGGTGCCAGGAGATTCGCTGGGCTCACAACTGAGTGGCAAGATGGAACCTGTTATGTACTAGCCATTCCAACATTTACAGCCCACGAAAGGACAAACTTTTTCTAGCACTTTCAACGTTAGCGGCTACTTCCAGCACTCCATGAGGAGGGACTGGTATTCAGAAACAGAAAAGCCCTGGTCTCTTACTGGTAGCTTAAGAGAGATGGGGTCTCTTTAGGTTTCCCTGGAGGGAAACAAGTTAAGGCACAAAAAATGAAGCCTCATTGTCTGAATGACCAGGAGAACCACGATGTTTTCAGAGCTATGGTTGGTGTAATTACAAGGAAAATTCACAGTGGCATTGAAAGGCCAACACTGCATTGGTCGTTTCTTGACTTTTACCAGATTATGATAAAATTGTATTGTTATTGCTACGATTATCAGACATTCAAATGGGGCCTTAGAGCAAAGTTTCTTGTGGCCAAAACATTCATTAGACAAGGAGTAATTCAGCTGTGGTTCTTCATAAATCTAAGTCAAACTGCTGGATCATCCCCAGAGAACGAAATCCCTTTTTCACATAATGGCAATTATTCAAAATGCCTGGTTTGAGAATGAAATGGACTGCCCGAAGATGAAAAATGTTTAAGAATCATTAGTTTGAGGGTTTTACCTGATCATTTTAAAGAACAAAAAAAATTACTATCTCTTTCTTCCATCATTACTCAGATAGAACACACATTTCCCTAGAAAATTCTACACTTTTGCAGAGTATCATTCAGTGAAAGAAGTTATGAACAACGTTCATTATGACAAGTCATAAACATTCCTTAAAAGAACACATAGGATAACATGTCTTATTAAGCTCAAATGCTGCCCCCCTTTTGCAACGAATTTAAGTTAAATTTCGAGTTACAAATTGCACTGCCATTTCACATGGCATTATGCATAGAGGTAGGTTTGGGCTTGGCTCTGTCCTCCAACTCTGAGTTCTCTCTGCCCTGGGCACGAATTACAGTCATCATCACAGACAGAGATTCGATCATGAAGGTCTCTGTGCTCCCCTAACATCCTCTGTACTGATGAAGATGGAAAGAACTCTGGGGAACAGTAGAGCAGTATTTCTCAGAGAAGTCCCCTAAAAGACTCCACCAGAGTCATAGCGGGAGGCTCATTGAAAATGCAGATTCCTGGGCTACACCTAGATTTATTAATTTCAGGGTCTCACGCAGGAATTTTCACATTCATCATGCTCCCCAGTTGATTCTTATACGGAGTACAGTTTAAGACCCAAAGCAGCATAGAGTATCTTCCAAGGCCAAGGGGCTGTGGAATTGGACACAGCCATTTACAGCACGTGTGACCATGGGTCAGTTACTCCACCTTACTCAGCCTTGATCCCCGCTTCCTGTATTGTAGAGACAACAACAGTACCTACCTCGGAGAGGGGCTGGAGGATGACACAAAATAACCTATAGAAAGCTTTCCACACACTGCCCAACCCACTGCAAATATTCAAGAACGTTAGCAATTAGTATTATGATATGCAAAAGGACTTTGAATTTATTAATTTTGATTGAGTGACCAATTAACCCTTCATTACAGCAAAGTGAATATTCTAAGGGAACCATGGAAACATGTCTTCTGATTAAAACTCTGAGAGCTTTGAGCACTCAGAGTTTAAATAATATTTAATGGTAAATGCCAGGCATATGGCTGTAAGAACACATTCTGAAAATGCAGTTCTGCAGTCAGCTAGGTTTTCATTTCACAGCATCACAAATGGGGGTGTCACAGCAGACTCGGGAGAACCTGAAACTGTTTCTGTGAAACATTATTTGTCTTTGCTGCCCAATATCACACTACAGCATTCAACTGTATAATTGTGTATTGGGCTCAGAATTTTTTTTTTATCATTTATATCTTTTGTTTCTATCTTTAAAGAAAAAATCCCTATATACTAGTAAAGCAGAGATTAGAAACCCACGTGGGACTTCTGTAGAACTGAAGCAGCACATGTATTTAATTACCGAGAGGCTTCTGGCCTTATCATTCTAAACATGCTCATGCTATTCTCCATTAAGAACCGAAAAAAGGAAGCTACAGGGAAATGCAGACAGTGCACAGTAAGTTTAATCTTCAGATGATCTCAAATGAATTTGTGCAAACAGAATTACAAATTACTGCACGTAAATAAAAAGCAGGAAATCTGCCCCTCCGATATCCACTCTCCAGAGTCGGCTTCAGGAGCACTTCTGAAATAGGTCCTCATCCAAAAACTAGGTCCCCAGAAGAACCACGGTGACGGTGGCAGGGCAGTTTCTATGCCTTGGTGGGCACCAAACAGTCAGGGCTTGATCCTATACCAGAAAGATCCAGAACCCTCATGCTGGGCTGAGTGACCCCTCCTCCAGGGCACCCAGCACACTTAAATACATGAAATTTCCATTTCCCTGGAAGACGGGAGATTCTTACATATAGGAAGAGAAGACAAGACACAAAAGAAGAAAACAGAGGAGTAGTAGGTATACACAATCCAGACCTGTAGGCCAAAACTGGGGCGTAATACTATAGACGGGAGTGATGGTTATTAATGGCTACCTATTAGTGAAAAGTTCTTTCTTTATTGCCATGACTAAGTGCTTTGCATACACTACTTAACAGTCTTTGTAACAACCCTTGAGGTAGCTGTTAAGAGCCCTGTTTCACAGATGAGGAAACAGAGGCTATACACTTGGCACTTAGTAAGCACACAATACACTGTCAAATGAGTTGGGCCAACAAAGTAGACGTTTAGAAGGATGACTTTGGCACTCTAAACAGACATGGCATAATCAAATGAGATATAAATGGTTATACGAAAAAAAATCAGGTATTCAAGAAGTCTGTGTCTTAATCATAAACTCTGGAACACACTAGCCCAGGAACAAAACCATAATGTTGATGAAAATTAGTCCATTTGAGCCTTCTGGCCTCTTCCACCATAATTAATCACTAAAAACACAACAACCAACCTCATCCACCCACAGCATTCCTGCACTTTATATAAAATATGGACAAGCTGATGGTGTTTGCATGTGTTCATGCTTCAGGTTCCTATAAAAGTTTGTGACTAAAAATATTACAGTCTTTGTGTTTCAAGAAAGCTCGTATTTTCTGATTGCCTAAGGAGTTCAAACTAGAGCACAGATAAACACAATTTTTCCCTGATTTGATCTTTTCTATACAAAATGACGGCTGTTTCTGAACTTTGGACATTTCTAAGAGTAACAAAACCACTCCCTTGGATGCATGAAACAGGGAATGATTGCAAATAGGCATGAAGGATCTTTGAGAAATGATCTAAAATTAGATTATGGTGATGGCTGCACAACTCTATATTTATTAAAAACCACTGAATTGTACACTAAAAATGGGTGAATTTTATGGTATATGAATTATACCCAATATAGCTGGTAGAACAATAACTCTCCCTTGCTACATGCCTGGAGAATTCACCCTGAGAGAGCAGAATTACTGACTGGAAAAAAAAGTTCTGATTCCCTACCCCACTTCCCCACTCCCACCGGGGATCCAACTTATTAAACCTTCACATTACTCAAAACGTAAAGGGATTTTTTTATGAGAATGATTGTACTTCTTTCAGAGACTATATAATACTTTCAAGATGAGAATGATTATACTTCCTTTAGGTACTATGTAATACCTTCAAGATTATCCTGACTTTTTTTTAACAACTTTTTTTTCAGGTGTCATATCTAAGGTTGCTTATGCCATAAATGCTGTGCAAAATGAGCTTAAAATTAAGAACATTTGTCACGTCAGTCTTCATTCGGAAGATGTTTGCTGGAAATCGAGCCTTCCTCAAGACACCAAAGGAATCCTTGATGGCTAGGAACTTACGCACCTTTCCTTCACCTCACACGACCACCTATGAGAAGATACTCATGACAGGTGGGAGAAATGAGGTGATGAGCGCTATGCCAGCCACCCTGGGGAAACCACAAGGCTGTGCATCTAATCCATAGTGCTTTCTGGTAGATCTACCCTCTACATGTGTCCAGATTCTGCTCACATATCACATGTCTTGGTTGAAGCCATAGCTCTCTCCCTTCTCGACTCTTGAAACAGCCTCTTCACAGATCTCCCTGCTTCCATCCATCTTCCCTGTTGTCTACTCTGAACACAAAAGCCAGTGAGATCCTCCAAAACTTCAAGTTGTGTCCTGGGTCACTCCTCTCTGATCAAAATCCTCCAGTTGCTTCCCATCTATTCAGTATAAAAGTCCAAATCCCGACAACAGCCTCAAAGCTATGCCTCATTCAGTCCCTGATACGTCTGATTTCCTTTCCTAATGTTCTGTCCCTCACTCCACTTGATCCACACTAACCTCTTTCTTCACACACACATCAGGGCCTTTGCACTTGCAGTTCCTCTGCCTGGAGGACTCTTGCCACAGATGCCCTACAAGTTGGACGGTTCACTTCATTCCGCCCTCCCACAAGCGTCACCCTACATGAAAGGCCTTCCCTGACCAACTTATCTAAAATACAACCTCCCCACCACACACACCCTCCTATCCTGCTTTATCTTAGCACTTAACACCATCTGACCATATGTAATTATTTGTGTGTTGCCCATCTCTACCTACCCGATACCTGAAGGTCAGTCCATGAGAGGAAAGACTATCTTCAGGGGCTTGTAGACCCATAGAAGGTTCTTCATAAATTCTTGGTGGTAGTGAGTGATTTTTTTTTTTTTATGTTAACTCTACATCAGAAAGGTGAGAGTCCACTTGGGATTAAGATGCTCTACTTTGTACAAGGGTAGTTACATATTCCCAGCAGCCAGATGCTCCCATCTCCTTATGGAAGAATAGAGGAAAGGGCCAAGAAGAAAATCAACATTAGGGACTTTTCCAATAATGAAAATTTCTAATTCTGCTCCTGGAGGTGGCACTCACTGAGGACCCACAATTATCTGGGCAAAAACCACCATCCTTCAAAAAAAACCTCCACGTAAGAAATATATTTCAGTGATAGAAGAAATAGATAAAATTAAATTGCATATAAAAGTGAGTGAAAATAAAAATTAGTCAATACAACAGTTTGGTATATTCTCAACTGTATGTGAATTTAATTTTTTAATTGTTTTCAACTTGAAAAGTCAAATTTTTGGTACAGCAGAGTGCTCTGAGAGCTGAAAACTATTATTTTAGGGCATTTGTCACTTTTTTTTTTTTCCAACAACCGCCCTATGAGGTAGGTATGATCACCATTTCCATTTGGTAAAAGAGCAAACAGAAAGTTTAGGAAAGGTTAAGTGACTTGCTCAGGGCCATGAAATTCTAGCATCAGGACTTGTGCTTAGTCCTTCCATTTCAAATCCACTATTTTCCCCATTATTTATATGTTGTTTTTACTGAAAACCAAGTTCTAAAACAGGAAAAACGGTCTTTGAAGTGAAGCCCTAACTGAAGAAATATCTAAATTCAAATAGCAGTGGCCTTAAGCCCTTGAGAAACTCAGTGGTGCCAGATCATAAAATCAAGGTCTAATGTACCACAAGAAACTGGAGAGGCAAAGACACAGTGACTTGTCTATCATAAGATACAGGTGCAGGAAAATCATTAAATGAAACAGAAAATTAGATCTAAGAGGTACACACCACTGTAAGGAGATACATAGTGAGGCACCTTGATATTTATAAAATGGAACAGAGGCAAAACAACACAAAAGAAAACACAGCCAGGTACCACAAGAAATCAGGCATCAATGCCATCATCTCTCAAAATACATTTAAGATAAATTTAGAGAAAAGCAAGTTGTATAATTAATCTTAAACATCATGCCAATTATTGCATACATATCAAACCTAGGCGGAAATAGCCAAGTTTTAGTCACTGAAATTCAAACTTAAATTAACCACCATTTGTTGAAATACGTTTCAAATATGCACTAGTAGTGATTTCAATAATCATCAGTAGTGATAATCAATAATTCTTTTAATAATTATTATATTAATGATTATATCTATGATTAATAATAAATGTACATTATAGTATAAATAGTAATATAAATAGCATTTACAATGCAACACCAAAAATTAAAAATATATTTGCTAATCAGTCTTAAATCATTCCCAAGTTCTACTTGACAATATTTAAAGACCTAAAAGGTCATAAATTAACCAATCTGCTTTGGAAAATAAAAATATTTGAACTTATTATCCAGAAATCCTATGCAGTGTGTGTGTATGTGTGTATATGTATGTGTGTATATGTATGTATGTATGTATGTGTATGCATGTGTATATACGTATTGTGTATATACGTATGTGTGTGCATGTATGTGCATATGTGTATGCATGTGTGTATGCATGTGCGCATGTATGTGTATATGTGTGTATATATGTACCTGTGTATCTGTTATGTATGTATGTGTATGTGTGTTATGTATCTGTGTACACATGTATATGTATGTATATGCATGTTTGTATACATGTATTATATGTGTATACATGTGCGTGTGTGTATATGCATGTGTGTATATGCATGCATGTGTGTATATGTATGTGTATGCATGTGTGTATATGTATGTATGTGTATATACGTATTGTGTGCATATGTGTGTATGTATGTGTGTCTCTGTGTGTATGTATATATGTGTATGTGTTTGTGTGTATATGTATATGTATGTATGTGTGTATATGTATATATGTATGTGTGTATATGTATGTGTGTGCATGTGTATGTATTGTATGTGTATGCATGTGTATATGTGTTGCACGTGTGTATGTATGTGTATGTGTGTGCACGTGTATATGTGTGTCTGTGTATGTATGTGTGTATCTGTGTGTATGGGTGTATATATGTATGCGTGTGTGTATATGTGTATATGCATGTGCGTGCGTGTATGTGTATGTATGTGTGTATATATGTATGTATGTGTGTGTATGAACGTGTGTGTATCTGTAATTCCCCCCCACAAAGCCTCATTTCCATATAGGGAAAGCACTTGCTCACAGTGTTGCTTCACATCACAACAGATGAATATTCAAAGGCAAAAGGCCAATGAAGAAGACTGACTTTCATGCAGGAGGATCTTTAATCCAGGACAAATCGACTAGAAAGCACATTTCTCAATGTCCTAAATCGCTAAATGGTCTACATAAGAATTGCACTGAGAAGTTTAAGAAGACAAGAAATATCTTAACTATTGACAAGCTTTCCAATAAACAATTTTTTTCAGCTTCTGTATACTTTTTGGCTTATAAAATTCCGATAGGCTATCCAATTTTAACAAGTTCTAGCAAGATTAACACGAGACATTTATGCACATCTTATCACAACCTAAGGCTCACAGGATTTTACCAAGATTACAGACAACTTGAACACTAAAGGAGAAACAGAACAAAAATTTGTATGGGGTTAGGATGGAGAAACTATTAGAATTTCCCATTATAAAACAGCAACAGACAAATTTCTATTAAATATCTTGGTGTTAAGAAACAAAAAGGTAATATAACTCTGCTTTTCAAAGTACAATTTATATTCTCTCTGCTCCCAATAGAGTAAACACAGAAAAATCAGTTTCCATTTGAGTCCCAACACCCTAATGCTACATGTTAAGAAGGGAGAGAAATAGCTATAAGGCCAACAAGTTCAAAAAGAAACCAGGCTACTGGTAAGACCAAAAAAAACTGCAACAGCATCTATGCAGCATCTATTACATTCCAGTTTCACAATGATAGCTGCACCACTAATTGATTCTTCATACAAAAATATGTGTTGAACTCCTACCATGAAACAAGCACTGTTGATGGAGTGGTGACCAAGACAAAGTGCCTTCAGAACTTCTGCTCAAATAGAGATGAATGACCATCAGCAAAAACATCTGTATCTCAGAGGACATGGGTTCTCTGAAGACAATACAGTAGGATAATACACTAGGGGCCTGGGGGTGGGGGTGGGGGGATGTCCTGCTTCAGCTAGAGCCGTCAGGACATTTCCACGAGGAAGTCAATATTTGACTGAGAATTAAAGAAGGAGAAGACGCAACCACAACATCTAGGGCAGACAGCATTTAAGGAAGAAATAACAGCAAATTCAGAGACTGAGGTGAGAGCTTGGTATTAATGAGGGAAGAATAACGGCCAATGTGGCTGAAGAGACCTTGCTGGGTTGGGGGAGGGGGTGCAGAGTGAGAGAAGGGGGCTGGATCACACAGGGCTGCCTGGAGGTGGCAAGAAGAAGTTAAGTTTTATCCTGACTGCACTGAGAGCCATCGTAGCAGATTTTAAGCAGAGAAGTGATGTGACTGAAGCTTGAAACAAGCATATGTTTTAAACAAGATGCAAGCTAATGAATGAATGGAAGATGTACTACAGGAAGGAAGAAGCCAAAGCAGAAACATCAGTAACGTGCAAGAATTCAAGCGAGACACGTGGTCTCACTTGGTCAAAGGTCATGGTCAAGGGTTGTGATAGTGGAGGTGGTGACAAGGCGGCAGCTTAAAGGTAGGGACCACAGAATGTGCAGAGCTTGGGTTGCAGATTTAGAAAGCACAGGAGGATGAAGAAACCATTCACAATTTGGGTGGCTGAAGGTACACGGTGATGCTACTTTTGAGATGAGAAACCAAGAACTCTGTCTTGTGCTTATTAGTTTACCTATTAGATATCCAAGTGGAGATGCCAGGCAGATGGTTGGACCATGAATCTGGAGCTCATGGGACAGGAAACACCACCTCACAGGTATGTTCACAGTCAAGGGACTAACTAGATCACTTCAAGCAAATGTCTATATGGAGAAGAGAGCCAGGGACAAAGTCCTGAACTATTTCAACTCTTGTTGATGGAGCAAAGGAGGAGGTCCCTATAAAATGGAGAAGAAAAACCAGGAGTATGTGGGGTTCCAGTAGCAGAAAGAAGAGAGGCGGGTGGGTAGGGATGGACAATGCAGTGGAGAATAGAAGGTTTGAGGAGAGAGAAGGGCAGGTGATGTGACACCGTCGTCTCAGGAAATGAGAACAGCAGAGAGAGGATTAGCAGAGCTGAGATTAGCCAGTGAGCTTGGTTGTGTGGTTGTCTCCAGAATACTCAGCTGCAGGTACTGAGGGGGAAGATGCTTGGATTTTGCAAAGTCAGAGCTGTGTTAAGGCCAGTTCACTGGGGAAGGGAGAGAAATGGGCAAGGGATTGGCTGAGAGTCCAGATTACATACTCTGAGTTAGGAGGGAAGCCAGGCCATAAGAGGGCTGATAGATTGCAAAACAGAGGCAGAGCCACTGGACTGGAGGCTGCCAAGCAAAAGTGAGGGTGTACGTATGTTGAAGGATAGGAAGTGGTGGTGGTCAGATAATGGAATATTAGAAGTTCAGATTTTGGAGGTGGTGCATTATTGGGGTTGACTTGGCCTAGGATAGCAATTCTTAAACACTTTTGTCTCAGGATCCTTTTGTATTCTTGAAAGCTACTGAGTGTCATATCTATTATACATTATTATGGTTATATCTGTTAATAGTTACCGTATTAGAAATTAAAGCAGACATTTAAAAATACCAATTCATGGGACTTTCCTGGCAGTCCAGTGGTTAGGACTCGGTGCTTCCACTGCCGGGGGATCTGGCTTCAATCCCTGATCCGGGAACTAAGATCCCACAAGCCGTGAGACACAGCCAAAAAATAAAGTAAAATAAAATAAAAATACTAATTCATTTTAAAATAAATCCAATACATGTAAACATAAATAATATTCTTATAAGCAAATCATTGTTTTTTCAAAAAACAATGGAAGAGTACCATTCTTTTACCTATTTGCAGATCTCTTTGATAAAAGAAGAAAGCTGTATTCCCATATCTGATTCTTCATTCAATCTACTGCAGTATATTGCCTTGGTCAAAGTATATAAAGAAAATTTGGCCTTGTACAGATATATGCAGTTGAAAAAGGGAGGAGTATTATAATAGCCTTTCAGATAATTGTAGATATTATTCCTCAATATTACACTAAACCTCAACAAGTGCTAGTTTCTTAAAGGTTAGTTGCAATAGGAATGTGAAACCACATCTATGAACAGTTCAGACTCTGTAATACTATATCCATTGGTTTTTCTTGCACGTCGAATGGATGGATCTTTGATCCATGAAGAATTTTGTTAAATCACGTTTCAGTCATTTGGAAAATACTGCTTCTTTACATTAGACAGATTTTCCAAAAATTTACACATCAGAGAAGTCTTTAAGTTTCTGGGAAGTTTTCAAGCTCAGGGTAGTAGATGTTAAGTTTTCCAAAATTCTAATTTTCACTTGAAGGCTTAAATTTATCACTGGTAACAAATACAATCAATTATTTTCCTGAAGTGGCAAGTTGACTTCTTTCAAGAAAATGTCTGCCAACTAACCAAGTCTGATAACCACAGTTCTTCTGCTAGACATGCTTTCAAGCAAAAATGGTGTTCCATAGAGGAAACAAATGGTTAGTTCAGCTTCCAATTCCAACAATCACACAGGTACTTTTCCTTGAGACAACCACCATATTTCACTCTGCAGAGATGCTCTGTGCATACTTTCCTTTTCAGCACACAGAATAAGAAAGTGTTCTCAAGGGTTGAGATATAATAAAATCAATACTATTGTACTATTCCATCAGTAACATTCTCAAGTGCAACTGGCATGATTTACTGCAAGTGAGAGTGAAGAAAACAGTAACAGCTCATACCATTTGGTGCTAAGGTGCTAGAAGTTTCACTCACCACTGCTTTTGCCCATCAGTGCAAACATCAACACAGTAAAAATAATGTCTTAGTATTATTATGAAAACAACTGTGGCCTTGCAGACCTTTGAAAGGGTCCAGTGGATCCCAAGATGTCCACAGACCACACTTCAAGAACTATTAGCCCAAGGCATGTCTATGAATGTGTGTATGTGGCTGAACTCAGAGGGAGAAGAGTTTGTTGGATTGAGGAAGCCTAAGACCTGAGAGGCCCAAATGTTGACATGACCATCATGTGGGTGCTAATGTTACTGAGAACGACAGGAGTATTCAGGGAAAGGGAAAAAAAAAATAAATGAGGAGATGACACTAATGAATGACTGGTTGAGACTAGGAAGACTCTAAAACCTGTAAGGGGTACTAAAGCCTGATGACGTGCCTCAAAGAACTACAGATTTTCTAAGGAGAAAGAAGGAACAATAGCTTGGAAGTGGCAGTAACAGCAGTGAGAATACCTTCCCTGCTTCCAAGCTCTGACAAATGGGAGGTAAGGGAGAGGGACCACTGGCTGGCAGAAACCAGCAAGGGGTGGGCTTCTGGGACACCTTCACTGGCTTCTCTTACCTATGGCATGGTACTCAGATCCACACCTTACAGTCACCTGAGGAGCTCTGTAAAAACAACCAAGCTTGGGGCTCCACACCAAGAAATTCAAATTCAAAGAAGTCTGGGGTGGGCCCTGGGCAACTCATTCTTTCAATAGATCTCCCCGATGATTCAGATGCTTAGTCCGTGCTGAAAACCACTGGCAGGTGGTAGAAATGCCATTTGAAACTTATTTTCACCTCTAAAAAGCCTCCACTCCAGCCAACTTAAAGAGTGTGAGCCTCCCCCCGAGTATGCGCACATACCATCTACCTCACCTAAAATATTCTATCCCTACCTATGTAAGCCTTATCCATGCCTTCAAGATTGGAGCAAATCCTTCCCTTGTTTAAAGCCTTCTTGTAATCATCACAACCTTGGTGAAGGCCTCCTGACCTCCACTGTACTTGCCAGCTTCTCTTTCCACAGTTACACACCCTTGTGTTATTGTGCTATCTCTAAATGTACTATGGCCCTACCTGGATTGAAAGCTCCTGGTGGGTCGGGGCTGTACCTCAGGGGATTTCATAGCATCTAGCAGTGTGTTTTCAACAGTGGGCATTTAAAATATGTGACCTAAAAAATCACATTTTGCTCACATTGTTAGTGATATTTCTTTCATATTCTTGTGACGGAGTGAAAATAAAACACACATTTGGTAGTTCCAATATTTCATTCCCAAATCAGGGTCTTCCTCAAAGGGCTTCACTTATTAGAAGAATATGAAAATGAATAATAAAGTATTTTATAGCTTTCATTTCCCTGTAAAACACATTCACACATTTTAAAATATTTTAATCTTGGATTGTTTTAAAATGTATTACAATTGTAAAATTATATTACAGGCATCAACATTTGTAAAACTTTTATACTTCATATGATGGCAATACTGATCTTTAAAGACTGTTGAGAGTGAGGCAAAACACAGGACATGAAACATTAGTAAGGAAGTCCCAAGGGAGGCTAGCTGCTAACTCCACAACAGAGGACCTTCAAACTTTCAGTCCCCAAAACATGTTCAACAGAGCAAGAGACCCACTAGTCCCTAGAAAAAAATATCTTGTGAAATCTTGTAACCTTTGCACTATTGTGGATAGTTCATTTGGGAGCTTCTTAATTCAGTGAAAAACAATACAAACTTTACAGTCAAAAAAATACATTTCTGCATTCACACGAGCTAAAGATTTTCACTATTCAGTTTTTAAACAAGACTCTCTAACCCCATCCCTTTCCCTTTTCTTCTTACCTCCCTGACAGCTACCATTGGCCTATTTCAAAGCGCACTGGGAAACTTACTGCAAAAGAGTTGGGGAATCAAAAATTAAGGAATGAAATGCAAACGAGTTGACTAATTATCAGAATCTCTAGCAAAATGGTTTAATGAGTCCACTACGTAGAAGCAGTCAGTAAAAGACCCACTTGAGTGTTCTGGTGGTGGACAGCTATTGCCTCTAATATATTTTTTAAAACACCTACCAGGGATGGAAGATGAACATGAGCTGTTCTGCAAGCTGGGTCTAGCCTATGTGATTCAGGACAGCCCTAAAGTAAGGCCAAGCAAGACCCACCCAAAGAGAAGTGGGCTTGAACAAAGAATGAATATAAGCATAAGCACAAAAGTGTTTATACAGGGAAAAAGAGGATGTGGAAAAGTAATGAGAGGAAGAAGTGTGCCTGAATCTCTGATCCAATCAGAGTTAAGTTAGAACTAAGGTTGAATTTTCTTTCAACTCCTTGCAAAGTTTTTCTTATGTGGAATTGAGTTCTCAACAATGAGAGAGGGAAAATCACCTTCTATATAACTTACCTGAGGGAGTAGTTTAACATTCAGTATCTTTCAAGGCTACACAGAAGAAGACTCTTGTCAGGGATATCCTATGTATGTCCTTGGGCTCCTACAATTATTTACACACACACACACACACACACACACACACACACACACACACACACACACAATTCACCCCTTGATGTAAGTCAAAATAAAATTAGGTACCACTAATTGTACATTACTAATGAAACCTCACTCTTGGACATGAACAATCATTACCATAAACAACTAAGAGATGGCTTGTTATCAAGATCATTTTCTATGTAGCCTTTTGTTATTGTAACCCACCTACTCTGAAAAATGTTTTACTCAATTTGATCTTCGCATATTAAAAATGGACTTAAGGGCTTCCCTGGTGGCGCAGTGGTTGCGAGTCCGCCTGCTGATGCAGGGGACACGGGTTCATGCCCCGGTCCGGGAAGATCCCACATGCCGCGGAGCGGCTGGGCCCGTGAGCCATGGCCACTGACCCTGCGCGTCCGGAGCCTGTGCTCCGCAACGGGAGAGGCCACAGCAGTGAGAGGCCCGTGTACCGCAAAAATAAATAAATAATAAATAAATAAAAATGGACTTAATATTATATGAGATATTTCTTTGGCTTTGGCAAGAAGCCTAGGAGAATTAAGACACTTGGAAAAAGCAGTAGTTTAGAATTAAACCATCATAACCAATAGTACAAAAAGGTAATGATTTCTCAAAAAAGAATTCTCCAGCAAAGGGATCCAAAATTCCCTACTTTTGTGCCAAGAAAATTTCTTACATATTCAAAATTTCTTAGTATATACAATTTGTGGGAAAGGAAATCAATCCAATTTTAATGCTTGACAACAACAACAATTGCAGTTCCACCATTTACCAGGTTTTGGAAACTCAGTAATTTAGGTTAGCAACTTGCCTAAGCTACTGTCACTCTAAATGAGTTATGTGGAGAATAAATAAAATCCAACAAGGCAATATTTATATAAGTCACTTAGTAAAGTGCACTCAATAACAGTCACACAATAAGTATGTTGAAATGAAAATGCCCGATTCTTACTTACCAACCTAAATTGAAAGCAGCTATCAATATTCTCCTTCAAGATGCCCTACAGGGGCTTCCCTGGTGGCGCAGTGGTTGAGAATCCGCCTGCCGATGCAGGGGACGCGGGTTCGTGCCCCGGTCCAGGAAGATCCCACATGCCGCGGAGCGGCTGGGCCCGTGAGCCATGGCCACTGACCCTGCGCGTCCGGACCCTGTGCCCCGCAACGGGAGAGGCCACAACAGTGAGAGGCCCGCGTACCACAAAAAAAAAAAAAAAAAAAAAAAAAAAAAAGATGCCCTACAGGCTTCATAACGATGGGGAGAGTAGCCATCCTACAATATGGTATCATCAGCAGGACGGACACATTCACACTTCCAGAACTACAGGAATAAGGTTATTAAAGTAGAGACAACAACTTCAGCAGAAGTTCCATGGTTCTGGCACTCTTAAAATTCACCTCTTCAAATTGTCAACAGTACTAGATAAAAAGTTCTTTGTTTTCTTCTCTCAGAACTCACACAAGTACACAAAGAAGCCTCATAAAGGGTCAACTGCTTGAATGAAGTGATCATAATCGAGGTAAGAAAAGGGAATAACCAGGTATCTTTCAGAACATTCTAGTATTTCAAGAAAAGGGATTTTGGAAATTTTCTGACAATTGACGGCTAATGACCCATGAAGTTTTAGCTCAAGGCTAGGAAGCAATAACTAGAAGAAAACTAAAGCAAATATGTTCAACCCTAGACAATGAAAACAAACACACAATTCCTCAATAAAGGTTATGTGGTTACCAAAATACAAAAAACATAAAAACGAATCTCCTTCCCAGATTTCAGTCCTATACATTCTTATGAAATAGCAGCCCTAAATATATTACACTGACAAAATATTCCAAAGGTTTTCAAATGCTCCTTTATTCATCACTTAACCCTCAGATTAGCAAACCTGTGAGGTAGACAAGGAAGGTATCATGGTTCTCATTTTAAAAATGAAGAAACTGAGACATTAAAAGTTAAATGATTTGTCCAAGGTCACAAGCCCAGTAAGTGGGGGAACAGGAACGGAGTTTCCCTAAATCAGAGCTATTCCATCACCCCAGGCAGATTAATTATTCCTTAGGATGATTAATGTGACTGCAAGGACTAAAAAGTTTCACATCACACGCCTGCAATACACTTAAAGCTTTCCAACAGAGGAGGCTGTACCCAAGTCATGTGAAAAAACTAAAACCCAAATGATTTATGTTACTACTCAGTAGGATGTACAGAATATAATTTGAGATTCTATTACCCTCTTGTAATACTTATGCTTTCCAGGCAGACAGCGCTCTACAATGTACTATACTACCAGGTGCTGTCCATTTTAATGAGTGTTAGGATAAAAAGTAAACTATTTAATCAGAAACACAGAGCTCAGGTTACCTAGTCACTGGAGGTGTTATCCATCAACTTCAAGGACAAACAAACACCCAAAGGTAACCAGCACACATTGGACAAGGCTTAGAATTCCCAACGATTTGGAAGCCAGTAGGTTTTAAGATCAAGGTAGGTCAAATAAATAATAAGGTACTGGGCTAAACTTTCTCAGGGAAGATGCGCCAGTGGTAGATTTAGGAAGGAAAGCAAAGAGAAAGAGAAGCCTCTGAGAAGGGAAGTCAACTAAAAAGGAGAAGAGTCGCTATCCAGGAAGTGGAAGAGTAGACAGTCTAAAAGCACAGTCATCACTGGGGGTTCAGTAGACGTGAGTACTCCAAGGAGACCCATCTCCCCCTCTCCTTGGGACTGAAGAAACCCTGATTAGGGTACAGTACAGATCAAATCTGACCCTGCTCTCTCTTCTAAGAGCTCACAAGATGTTGCAGGGGAGACCTAAGATAAAATGATAAAACAGCATGGGATCAGATAGCCTGAAGAAACGAATACTAAGTAGCAATGAATGGTCTCTATGAACATGAAGAATTTTTATAAAGATCAAAGTAACCAACTGTTTTCATTTTCACTAAAGCTTAAATTGCAAAAAGAGAAACTGTTTAAGCAGAGCAGTTACTGACTCTTAAAACACTGTTACTAGGAGACCCTCAGATCCTCCTTTAACATTTTTTTTTCCAAGGATAGAATTAAATGCCTGAAATAAAGTGCCTGAAATGCCTGGAAGAAGTCTTTTGTGGTTCTGTTGTGATGAGGAGAGCATCATTTTAGGGGCATAAATTTACACGTAAGCCTTTTAAACCAAATTTTTACCAAACGCTCCTCTTCAGTTAAGTATATCCCTGGTCCCCACACACTAGGAGGGCTGCCTGGCGTTAGTGGCCAGTCTTGGTCCAAGAAAGGTCCTTCCCCATCTTTCCCCACCTCTCCCCTAGCCTAGCCAAGAATTCAGAACGTCACCCTAGTTCTCAGTCCCTGAAATCACAGAACACTGAATGGAAACCATTTTCCCATAAGTTAATCTTGTATAATACAGCAATCATGCTTTCCTCTTTGTCTCATTACAGAAGTTCTAGAAAAGATACCACCCTACTCAATACTCATCTAAGAGAGTCTGTGGAAAGATTGGTTCTTTTCTTGTCCAAGGAAATAGAGTAAGGTGTTAAGAGCCAGCCCCTTTTTGTCTTACCCTCACCAGAGCACAGTGTCTCGGTCACCCCTGTAGGTTCGACCTCTGCAGAATTCAGCTTTACAAAAGGGCAATCGTGGGAATTAGCCTGCCTAGTAAGGCTTGGCACATCCAAATTTGGTCTGAAACCATGAACAGAACTGGTTCCAGATAGTGCTTCAGGAGGTATGATTGCCAGAACATTCCTAAGGTTACTTCATACCTATTTGAGTGGGCATGTCAAAGCTGCAGGCACCCTTACCGATGTGCCCAGGGACACTGGTGTGGTAGGATGGTCTTGGCATGGATTGCTCTGAGGCAGAAGCACCTGAACCTAGTGGGAACTGTGCTTAAAAAAAATAAAAATAAAAAAATCTGAAGGTACCATGACCTTACATGGATAGTGAATCATACTGTATGATGTCCAAACCAAGCCAAAGGTTTACCCGACAGTGGAAAAGTTTGACAATTCTCATGGGTATAAGATTTGGACATAAGACCAGTTCAGCTGCTTATGCAGCAAAATCACAAGTGAATGTTTTGTGCCACATGCATGCACCTGGAGAACTGCAGTATGATCTTCAAATATGACAGAAAATGCCAACTGAATTTAGGACCATTGTCTTTTTTAAAATCAACTTTGTCCCTTAAAAGCAAAAAAAGGTGCTGGAAAACAAAAAAGTTATGAAACCGAACAATTTTAGGTAGGCAATTGAAGTTAGGATTTCCACCCATCCACTCAATTAAAAAAAAATTTTTTTTAAGGAAAAACATTCTTTGCACACTGACTTTCAGTCTTCCAAATGACAACCAATTCAAAACCCCTTGAAATAAAAGCAAAAGTTTACCTAAACAAGGCTTAAATATGATGGCTATACTTTTACATTGTAAATTTTGTATAAATACTTTCCATGTATAAGGTACCAAATTATGTATCTGACAATACCAAAACTGTACATGCTGCAATCCCTGCCCAGAGCTCACACACTCTTACGGGGGGGAAGGGGGAGAGGGGGGTGGAGGGGAAGGGAGACGGTTTGAAAAAGAGTGAGGAAAAACTGGAACCTAGAAAGCAATTTTTTTTTTTTCAAGAGCATAAAATGTAAGGGTTAGAGTAGGGAAGAAGCACAGGGAAAGAGTTGATTATGGGCTAATGAGGAAGCAATCCAACTTGAAGCATACAATTGGAATTTTGATACTGTGAAATGTGCTGCTTTTAGGTTCCATTCGGGCAGTGGAGCTAATGCAGGGAAAGCTTGTCCTAGTAGGGGACAGCTGAGAAAGACAAACAGGAGCCCTTCCTTTAAATCTTATTAAAATAACTTTACTCCCATGACAGATTTTTATCTAATTTTTAAATCTCCAAATTAGGAAATTCAAATCTTCGGTTTGCTTACTCAGAAAAAGACATTTCTATAAAACTGTCATATACTTTTTTTTTTTTTTTTTTGCGGTAGACAGGCCTCTCACTGCCGTGGCCTCTCCCGTTGCGGAGCACAGGCTCCGGATGCGCAGGCTCAGCGGCCATGGCTCACGGGCCCAGCCGCTCCACAGCTTGCGGGATCTTCCAGGACCAGGGCATGAACTCGTGTCCCCTGCATCGGCAGGCGGACTTTCAATCACTGCGCCACCAGGGAAGCCCTGTCATATACTTTTGAAAGTGTATACAGCTATAATAAAAACATAATAATAACAATAATAAGAGTAGCAATAACTACTAATGGCTATCATTTGTTGAATGTAGATTATTGTGCCAGATCCTGTTTAAATACTTAAAGATATTAACTCAGTTAATCCTATAACCACCCTCTGAGGTTAAGGAATCTTGTTATTCCCATTTTACTGGTAAAGAAACTAAGGCATGGAGAGGTTACTACTACCCTCAAGTCACAAAACTATTGTCAGGGCCTAAAGACTTTAACCTAGGTGGTCTGACTCTAGTGCCCACATTTTTAACCCCCATGCTCTGATGGAATCAAATATCACTCTTTCCTCTAAAGCAAACTTCAATAGGAAATATATCATCTTTCTGTAGTAATGTACACAGTGAGAAGATCTCTCTCCTACACATCGTTCCTGAAACAAAGGACAAAATTATGGTGAATCTACTTATTTCTATGAAACACATAATAAACTCATCCACTACCATTCTGGAGGACTTTTTTCTTCCATACCTACTCTCTTATTTTATCAATAATTTCTTTTAGGAAAAAAAATTCTCTAGAGAGTAAGAAAAGCAAAATGGTTAACTATGTTTGCCTCTATTGAAACAACTATGCAAATACTTTACTTCCTGATTTCTAATTCCAAGGAAATATTTTGTTTCCTAATTTCCTAATACCTAAAATAATTATCTCCTAATTCCTAATAATGTTCCTAATTTCTATTTCTCTGATCCTTTAGAACTTACCAGATTACCTTTGTAGAACTCATTTGACTATGTGTGTAGCTCTTATTTTGCTAAGTGTACAAGCCCAAGCCTTTGCCCATCTGTTCCTGTTCTTACCCTCTAAGAACCACTAGAATCCTAGAGGCGAACAGCAGGCCCTCCATCTCCCACGAGAGCACAGAGATGCTGACTTAGCACCAGCAAATGCTGGTTCCCTGCAGCATTTCCAATCCGTCAAGGTGACCCCTCTTCATAACCCTTCCTCTTGCCTACTGTAGGCCCTCAAAAATGACTAGTCCTTACTCTTTCCAGGAACAGTGAGATGAAAATGAAAACCTCTCTGCTTGTAACTGACAAAGCAATTGTTACACTGTCTAGGCCTGACTAATTAGACATGTGACTGGCAACTAACCCTTCAGGCAATTTTTCATCCCTGACTTTTAGCCAAGTATATGTATAAGACAGGCACATGTACCCACACCCGTGTTCCTAGATATACATATGAACATATATGAATGAATATATTTATGTATATATGTATACTTATGTATATATGTATATTTATGTGCATATATATATACACACACATACACACACACACACACACATATAAAACAAATTCCTTCCAGAGCAATTTATGCACCTGGTTTCCAAACACATTTAACTGAACCTACTGTTGCTTCAAATGAAGTTTCTACTTAATTGTTAACTGCGTGTGAATTATTAACTAGTGCTGTTGCAGAACAGAACATAAAAAAGAAAAGAGAAAAAGAGCTCCTAGCATAGCTAGAAGATTCAAGAAATGACTACACGTTCCCTCAATGGTTATACGATAGACTTCTTCCCTTTCCTTGGGGTCTGCAGTCAGCTTTCAAGTGCTGTAGGCAGGCTGGCCTGAACGGCCATACAGGAAGAGGGCCATTCATATCTGTGCCCTATCTGGAAGAAAAGATGTTGAAACAGGCTCTGCAGAGCAAGCACTACCTCAGCTTTCATCTTAAGTGTGGAACACAACACACTGATCCCCCTTAAATATCCACTCACCCTACTGTGCCTTTTAAAATAAGTTGCCATATTAGTACTTAAATCAGTGAAGCCTTTCTCCAAAATCTAAGAGATTAGGGTGAAAAACGCAGAAGGTTTGTATGCTGATACTGTAGTTCCTAAGGTATACTACCTATCTTGCCAGCACAAACCCCTGCGCTCCACTCTCTCATCATGAACAGCATGCTTGGATTCCAGGTCCATGTGAACACCAGTTTCTACATCATATATCAGCCCACCTCACATTGCCAAGGGGAACGCTGATGTTTAACCTTGACCCACTTGTTATCTCAAAGCTAAAAAAGGGACCTGGATGATGTGCCCAGGGGTCGAGCTTACCTGGGGCAAACCAAATCCCACTCTTAGGTCATCTTCTGGGGACACACAACATTTATCGACCCCAAGGCATGCCTTGGAACGTGGTTGTTAGGTATACACAGCTGACTAGGGAAGTCTGCTCCAGAGAGGCTGGGGTGCCAGCTAAGCTTTGGGACATTCTTCTTTCATTACTTTAGGTGGCCCATCAGCCCTGATCCTGGCTGGAAGACTTGAAGGCTGGTCAACTAGGAGAACAGGATAGTACAGGTAAGAACAGCAGTTTGAAGACAGATGTCTACTCCATCAGGTCAGGCACTAGCTCTGGGTTACTTTGGAAAACACTACTACATGTACCTTTTAAATACAGCTGGTCAGCAGCCAGCAGAAAGCATCTGATGGTCCAAAGTATCAGAATAACTGCAGTAAAGGGGCATCCCGACGTTAGTTCTTGATGGCGCTCTTGTTTCAATCTACATGATGCCAAATGGTTAACGTCCAAAACTAGAGCTGGGGGTGAATTAAGGTATTTAATCTTTTAAATGGCAGCCAAAATAATGCTGACTGGAGAAAAATGAGCTTGTGTTGTAGGGCAGTGAGGTAGCTGCTCGTCAATCAAGAAGGAAGTGAATACCCATTTCTAAAACTCAGGGTCTTATTTTCTAGCCAAGGTGAGTCCTGGGGGCTGGGTCTCCTCTATCGGGTCCTCCTTTCCTCCAAAGGCCCCACCATTCCTTCCCCATCTTTCATTCCATCCACAACTCCCTATTACCACCAGCCAAGCAAACAGCCAGAGAACAATGTAGAATACAACGAACAACCTCTTCAAAGGTCAGCCTTTGTGGAAGAAAAAACCAGATGCTTTTCTCGCTTACTTATACAATTATTTGTCCCCCACCCCCTTCACCTCTTCAGATAAGTAGGTTATTACCGATGGCACTCTCCCTCTCACGCAGTAGGAACAATACATAACATTTCTTCCCTCCTTACTCTGTGCCAGGCACTATACTAAATGCTTTTAGGTATTATCTAATTTAACAATTCCAAAGATAGGATCCACTATTGTCCTCTTTTCCCATTTATAATGCTGTCAAACAGTAGGTCTAGAATTCTAACCAGGCATGACTCTAGAGCCCTAACTAAACTGAACCCACCTTTACTTTTAGCTTATCTCTTGACAATTCACTGCTCTCAGCATCAGTACTGACATAGCATCTTTCATGTGTGAAAACTTTCAGTGTCTAGGTGATTCCTCAAGTGGCCCTTTCGGTACTCACAAGCTCATGAAGGCAGTTAAGGAACTATAACTTAGACAATGCTAATGAGATTAAGCTCAATGGCCCCATATTTTAGGCACCAAGCATGTACGGCCAGGTGTGCCTGACACATTCTCATCCATTTCTGGGGAGTGAGTCCATCCATGACTGTTCTTGGCTCTGATTTAAGGGGCAGTCTTGTAACTTCGGTCCACACAGACATTTCACCACAGGAAGTAGCAGCAGACCTATCCAACCCAAATGCTTTCATATAGGTCAGGAAAAGCAAGCATGTTTATGATCTGAAATAAAGCGTGGACACCTGTTTACACATTAAAGCAGTTAAAATACACACAAACAGACATACACACTAGACTGTCCAGGGTCCCATCCTCCTGCCTACTCCTGAGTTACCCATCACCTTAACTGATGACCCAGCTGTCTTTACCCCCTAAATGATCCTATACTGAGGAGTTAATGATGGTAAAGCTATTTGGGGGTATGGAGGCTGGAGGAGAATGTCAGTGAGGGAAGAGGTATGCAAGAAAGCAGTGACAACTGAAGGCAAGTCTGCTGTTGTAGCTTCATGAAGAGGCGGTTTGGGAGAAAACAGAAAGTGACATAAGTACAGGTGGGTCGGGGTTCAGCAGCTGCACTGTCACCCCCACAGGCCATTCCTGAAACACCCAGACCTTCCCTGCAGTTTCCTCTTGTCAGCCAAGCTGTGCCCTTTAGCATGAGAAGCACAAATATGAAGCAATTAGGGCTAAGGAAGCATGTTCAGAATTAAGTTTGTGGTTGAACAGAGAAGGGCAGAGCCAAAGTTAAATCCAGAGGATCTCTGCCACCTGTTTTCACGCATCTGTGTGGTGAGTCACCCAGGAAGTCTGTTCCAAATGCAGGTTGCTGTGACCTATCCCTCCTGGATGCTGAGTCAGTCCTTCCGAAGTGGGGCCCTGGAATCTGCCTTCTCGATGGGCCCCAGGTGATGTGATGCAGGTGCTTCCGGCCACCATGGACCAAAAGCTGACTCAGCTGTCCCCGCCCGGCAGCTGGGCAAGAACTTCTGGATGAAGAGCTGGAGGCCTGGGCTCAAGTCCTGCCTCTTGCTGCTCAGAAGTGTCAGGACCTGGGCCAAGTCATCCGATGTCTCTGGATGTCCTTTTTCTGTTAAATGAGGAGACTGGAAATGATCTCTCGGGGTCCCTTCTAGCTCTGAAATACTGTGACTGTGAAAAGTGCTTATGATAGTAAGCCTGGTAGCCCAATACATTTTTGCTTCATGAACTCTCAAAGTTACCACCTTTGGTATGCACATGGATGTGCCCGGGCGTGAGGGGTGACGTCACACTGGATGTGGGAGCATATCACGTTGTTAAAACCTCATGGAACTGGACACATACTCTGCCATGGTCCCCGCTGTGACCAAAGGCACATGCCCTGTGGCAGGGAGGTCAGAGGTGCAGGTGACAGACAAAGAAGGGGCTCAACGACCGACACAGATGCCAGGAAGGCCCGCCCTTGACCTTGGGCCGCTCAGACTGAGCATCTTGCTCCCATGTGCTCCAAGTCAAGGGACTCCTGCTCTAGAGAAGGCTCCTCCAATAACTGCCCAGGGAAAACACCATCAGCGCAGTCTTTTTTTTTTTTTTTGCGGTATGCGGGCCTCTCACTGTTGTGGCCTCTCCCGTTGCGGAGCACAGGCTCCGGACGCGCAGGCCTAGCGGCCATGGCTCACGGGCTTAGTTGCTCCGCGGCATGTGGGATCTTCCCGGACCAGGGCACGAACCCGTGTCTCCTGCATCGGCAGGCGGATTCTCAACCACTGCGCCACCAGGGAAGCCCATCAGCGCAGTCTTGATTCTTTTCTACTTCAGATTCGCCTTTTGAGAGGACTGGGGGGGAAGAGTGGCACCCCAAGGAATGGAGGGAGACCTCCCTTCCTCTTCAGCACGAGCATAACTGCACCAAGGGCCTCCCCACTGCCCAGAAGTAGAGCACTTGTTCACTCTTCTCTGTGAAATCACAGCTTGTTTGCTCAGCAAATAAAGCATCTGAACTAACAGGGCGTTTAAAGAAGGTGGAGGGAAAAGGCCTTGCCCTAAAATAAGACCTGTGGGCACCACCAATGCTGAGCAGCAAGAAGCTGAGCTGACACTCTCATTCCCTCTTTAATTACTAAGGGACGGGGTGCCAGCAGCAGACGCAGAGGGGACTGTCAATGAGGTCAGGAGGGACCCTGAAGGGCGATGAATGACGGCACAGATACAGGCTTAGCAACTGCTGCCTGGCTCTTCCCTTATTTCCTCCTAAGACAACCAAATAAATTAGATTACCAACCAGTGAATCCTATAAAGAAAAAAAAGTCCACAGAACTCTGCCTCAATGTAATGTCTCTTTCCAGAATGAAAGGCGCCAGAAACTAGCAAGTGGAAAGGGACCCAGGTTCACAAAGCATATTCCCAGCCTTTCCGCGGCTCAACCGTCCATCTGGGGGCAGCACTTCAGATGGAGGCCACAGGCCTGATCCAAACAATGAAACCGGGCTCTCTGATATGGATGTAAGATTCTCCTTCCTTCCTCAAGTTGTACAAGATCAGCCTTTACCCATATGGGAAGGGGGGACCTAATTTATACTCAAGGAGTTTGTAAATTCATGCATAAAAGAACAATAATATTTGAGTAATAGCAACTGTAACAGGAAGAAAAAAGTCTACACTGAGCTTAGTGATTCAGAATATGGGCTTTGCAGGATGACAATTCCACCATCAGCCCAAGGGCATTGGTCAAGGTGAGAGCCACGTGACAGTCCTGCACAGAGCACAGCAGAGAGCGTACATGCTCGAAAGTACAGAGTTTATGCCTCCCCGACGCTAGAAAAAGCCCGCAACCCCACCGAGAAGCCCACAGCTTCCATCTCATTAGAACTGCTATAAGGGTGTATGTAGCTCTGTGTGCTTTTCACACAGCATGTTTGCTCTAGGAGTGCCAAGTTTATCAAGTCTAAACAGTGGGCAAGGTAGACGGCTAAGAGGTTATGGCAACTGGGAAGAAAACACCTCACCAGGCTCTCTCTTCCGTGAGGTCTACACGCGCGGGTGCCACCCTGGTGCTCCTGAAGCAGCTTTTGGAACGTAAAGCGTCCTTGAGTTCCGCCAGAAATGGAGGAGTTGTGGCCGCATCCAATCATCACTACATCTGTTCAGTTCTATCCTCTAAATACGATTCGGATCGGCCCCCTCCTCACTGACCGCCACTACAGCTTTAATCCTGCCCTCATCTCTCCCTCCCCCCGAACTATCACCATATTCCATCTACCTCGAGTCTCACATCATTGTCCTCTGTCTCCACTGCCGAGAGGAATCCTTCTAAAATCTAATCTGATAAAGCACTCACTAGCTCTCTATTTTTCACACGCCCCCAATCCTCACAAAAGAAGTTTCTCAAACTCTGTCATACGCCACAGTCGCCTAGACCTGACCCCACCCCCAGACAGTCCTATCTGAAGGAGGGGGAAAGGGGTCGGGCCCAGAACCCGCATTCAACACGTTCATCAGGGTGATAGAGCGTTGGTGGTGTTTACCTTCGGAGGGTGTTTCATTTTCCCAGAATAAGACACTAAGAGAGAGGTTAGAGAGTGGGAAGGAGAGATGCCCAAGGAGTAAAAGGAGTCCAGGGATCAGCACAGACTTTCACAACGCAGTTTCTGGAGACTGCACATTTCCGACTTGGGGATCCTTTACAAGGCTGTAACTTTCAAATCGTGCTGCAAGCTAACTGCTTTTATGCTAATCTCTCTCCATAAATACCACTGCTGGAGAAGACGCATGCACTGGTTGGCATCGTAAAGACCAAAAACCTGGAAAACACCACTTTTTCAACTTTTAACTTCCATTCTGGGTCCAGGCCCCAGAACTTTCCTCACTTGCGATAACGATGCAAGAGGCACTCAATAAATGTCCACCGAGGAGCGTGGCCAATGCGGCCTACAGAGTATACGAAGCCCGAAAAGCTGCTCCTCCACTAAATGACCTTCCGAAAGGAGATATTCTATGAACAAACTCTTTAGCCCAATTCCCAATACTGGATGATGAATCAATATGTAATTTTCTTGACAGAACCATTATTTTGCAACTTGTTTATATTTTTTTTAAGTATGAAAGAGACTGCTCGAGGTCTCTGGCAAGTTAAACTCCCATAACAATTACCTTTAGAATTTACTTCATCAGCCAGGCAATTCTAACATACTGACATCTGAGGGATGAAAATCAGTTTAAAGGAAAATACCTTTAATGTGAAAACCATGAGCCTCCTAAACAGTGGCCACTTGGGTAATGGCGGCCTGGTACCAATTAAGAAAAATCTCCTTCTCAGCAAGTGCTCTGCTGATTGGTTTATGAGCCCATCTTTTCAAATCAAATATTGATTGTCTCATGTAGCTCCTTTTTATAAGACCTTCCCTTCCAGCTTTATGATAAATTAATATTCCCAGCTCTGAAAGCTATTCTGAGTCTTTCACTAGCCTTGTACAGATTATTAAAAATTTTCAATAGTCTTATGAGGGGAGCTTTGGGGGAACTTCAACCTTCAGGGAACCTTAAGGCCTATGAGAGCAGTGTGGGCAAATATGATGGTGACATGCTTGAAATTGCCCCATGGCCTAGCTGGTCACAATTAGTGGTCACAAGCAGTGTGCGACTTACTAGGCTTCCCTTCCAGGTGGACTCAGCTTTCGGGGTTAGAAACCCCCATCTTCACAACTGACATCCGCTGGCTTCAGCTCTGCCTCTGTGGTCACACCACTCACCCTTCCTTCCAGACACCTGCTTAGATTTGCGGACAGAAGCCACATCTCTCAGGTCTCCAGGGGGAACAACTCACCCCTTTAACTGCCCTTCACATGCCATGATTTAATAGCCCCTTGCATTTTGGTCACTCTCTGCCCCGCAAAAAAGCATTCTTGAGTGTAGCCAGAATCGATGAATACTTCATATGTCATGTGACCCCAGAAAAATAGAGGGGAAATGCCTCCCTTGTGATGGACACTTTATTTCCAGCAACACACTATAAGATCACCTTTGGAGTTTTGTATTTGAAAAAAAAAGATGTCAAACTACTGACTCATATACTGCTTCCATTCAACTGAAATTGAAACGTTCAAGGCATTTCCACTTGTGATGCTGTAAAGAGGTAATTTCTTTATTCATCACACATATGCAGCTGGTTTTCTGAACATCAGAACAAGACGTAGTGTTTATTCCCTATGAAATTTCATCCTGTTAGATTCAGCTCTTTGTTCCAGTGCACTCACTGTATCCCTTCCCGCTTAACTTCAAAAGCAGATTTGATGAGCATCCCCTGATGTTCTCGGACAAATCATTAAGGAGCCCAGGCTCTCTCCCCTTGAGATGCCTCAAGGCATCACTCGCATTACCCACCGGTCTTTGAGATCAGATGTTCCATCAGTTATGACTTGTACATGAGACTTTGGGCTGGTGGGGGAGTTTAGCAAAGGTTTTTCTAAAATTCAGAATAACCATCTTTGTGCCACTGTAACCAAAGAATCCCAACAAAAAGGATGAGTTTCATCTGTTATGAATGGCCCACAGTTAACCACACTGGTTCTCAATGGCAATCTCTTTCCTATGACTACTTAGTGAGCATTGACCCTGCCTGATAGCTCTCCAATTTCTGGACACTTTTCTTATGTTTGAGGGTTCAGCCAGTGAGGGAGACTTGGTGGGGATGAGGGAGCCTCACTTTCTTCTAAAGAAGGTAAAAAGGAAGCTAAATATATGCATAGTCTCCCAGAACACAGGCAGCTCGAGTATAGACAACTTACCTAAGCTCAGCAAACACCTGTGCCTACCTAGGACTCTTGAGTTTGCACTGAAGAGCGCAGAAAAGCCAGGGCAATTCACAATGCATACTGGTGTCAGAGTCTAGAGCCCAGCAGGCAGCAGTGAATGTCTAAGAGCAGGGGCCCCAGTGGCAGCTTTCTAACAATTCCTTTAACCTCAGCATAGGCTGGCTGCGTTGATTCTCTGGCCTCACCTGGTGTCTGTCATTCCCTGAGACTGGCTCTCTTGTGTTCCCATCAAGATATCCAATATCCTTCTAATAAGACCCATTTCTTATCAAGTTAATCAGAGTTGGATTCTGTTGTTCACACCCAAGGACTGATAACAGCCTCACAATCAACTAATCAGTCTAGAATTCTGCCCAGAGTCCGTATCAACATGGACCCACCTCTTATCCCTTTTAAAAAGTAGATAACACTATCTCCACTTCTGGCTCCATTCTCACTCCCCAAGAGTTCTGAAAGATGGATTAGCTATAAATTCAGCAATTCCATCTATATATTTTCTCAGTACACGGGGATGCAATTCATCCGAAACACAGAATCTGAGCTCATTTAAACCAAAAGGTGCTTTGTCCAATCTTTTCATTCATCTTAAGTTTCCAATCCCTCTCACCAAGGTTTGTCCTTACCCTTTCCGATCAGCTTATCATTTTCTTTAATAAGGAAGCAAAATAGAAACTTAGTATTTTTTTATTCTCTGTCATCTATCCAGAACTCCAAGAAACAGTCTCATTATCTCTGTGTTTTTTTCTTTGAATAGCTAAGTGGGCTTTGCCCACAAGGTCCAGAAACTCTCTCACAGCAAAGCAAGCAGGGGGTTGGGCTCTGGATGTAGTATTCAAAAGGAAGCCATTTACTCTCCCAAGACCTATTACCTTTTCCCTCCCCTCAAAAAATTAGTCATTACACTTTGTCCCAGAACAAGTTAATCAAACATTTTATTCCCAAGTCATACTTCCCAAGTTTAGACTCTAAAAATTCCCACATGATATATTCATTCTTATTTTTAAGGGAACATCAGATGCTATGAATCAATGACTAGGCACATTCTTGTGAAGCTTTGACTTTCACATTATGTATCTAAAGTTCTTCTCTGGGGAAACAAAGCTGAAATAAATAGATTTTCCATAACATGACTTTCCAGATTTTGTGTAATCTAGAAAGCCTTATACTACATAATGCTGATTTTTAAATATAAAAATGCAAGGTACAATTTCATGTAGATGACTAGTTTGCTATGTTAATGAAAGATGAAGGCTCAAAAGCCATGAAAAAAGCTAAAGTTTTCAACTTCTATTTCAATTAAGTTGAAACTGGTCTGTCTACAGAGTAGTTTAAAAATCTAGACTATTAAGAGTTCCAATAGATAAAAATATAACAGGTTATAATATGTCTCAGAAAGGTACAGTGATTTCATAAGATGCTCAGTAAAAATGTTTCCTCAAAATTAAGATATAATAACTACTTTTAGAAAAATATAACACCAAAAAAAGAAATGAGGTTAGTGGCCTAGGAATCTATAAAAACAAACAACAGGGCTTCCCTGGTGGCGCAGTGGTTGAGAATCCGCCTGCCGATGCAGGGAACACGGGTTCGTGCCCGGGTCCGGGAAGATCCCACGTGCCGCGGAGCGGCTGGGTCCGTGAGCCATGGCCACTGAGCCTGCGCGTCCGGAGCCTGTGCTCCGCAACGGGAGAGGCCACAACAGTGAGAGGCCCGCGTACCACAAAAAAAAAAAAAACAAAAAAAAAAAACACTGACTATGATATCATCAAAATTCAGAGTATCTGTCTAAAGGATACATGAACAAAGTCAATAAATAGCTGAGAAAATGTAGGCAGATACTATTTTAAATGTATACAACTATAGAAATAATTCATTTCTACAATGGGGTATACAAGAAACTCTACAAATCAACAAAAGAAAGATAACTTCAGTAGAAAAACAAGGATGTGAGCAAGCAATTTGCTGAGAAGAAAACCACACATTAAAAAATATGTCATTGATGGCATGCTTAAACACACTGGTTATCAGAGAAACGCTACGAGAACAAGGAGTTACTACTTTACGCCACTCAGATTGGCAAATATCAGCAGGGTGGAAGATACCAAGTGCAGGCAGGTATATGGGGAAAGGGAAAATCTCATGGAACTGTTCGTGGTGTGACCACTAGACAGAGGGCTCAGGCATTGTTGAAGTAAAACAATGTATCTGAGTATCCCATGACCCAACAGTTCTACTCCTGCGTGTATGTCCACTGAAGTGCTCTCACAAATCCAGAAAGCAACATCAACAGGACTCTGATAAAAGTGGCCCCCGACAGGGCTTAACGAATGCATCTCTCCCAAGGTGCGATAAGCAAGAAAGCTACTAGGTGTGAAGGTGTGTCTGTGGCCCATGAAGTGAGACCTGGGAAAAGACCGCCACGCCATTGTGGGGTTACAAGGGCTGGACGGTCAGGAGGCAACCTAAGTGCCAATCAATGACCAGGTGGAGAAGTAAATGTGGGAGATGTAGCCCAGGCGACAGTTGTATACATGGTCTCCATGTCTGCATAGCAACACGGAACTGATCTGAGAAACACTGCGTGGAGCACAAAAAAGCAGAAATACTTTATAATACTACTTTCACTTCAGATATTAGGTATCCCTTCTCTTTCTTCCATCATCCTTGGGAGCATACAATATTTTTAAATGCAAATAAGATAAAGAGAAGCCACATAAAATATAATATAATAAAACAAAATATAAATACATTCCAATAATACTTACTTTGCAATAGCTCAAATAAAAAGATGCACCTTAATTGACTGCTTATAAGGGATGGAAAAAAAATTGAGAATTGACTATGGGATAAAAGGAGGAGGAAGAAAAAAAGGAAGGACATGAAACTTTCAACTGTAACTTTCAACTTTTAAACTTTCTTTTGTAAAAAAGAAGATAATATTTCCAGGTGTCAATGGTTAGGGGCAATTTTTCTTTGGGACAGGGAAAAGGAGCTATGGAAGGCTAGGTAGGTATGCATACCTGAGTAAACCGAGCTAAAGCCCAGGTATAAATGTGTAATTCAGTTACATTTTGCTACCTGTAACCAACATTGACATAACATGGTTTGTATTCATAGCAGCACCAGATATCATAAAATACACTGTATATTTAAATTAAACAAAATTAAGGCACTTGCAAGGATCTGAAAGAATCAGAATATTCATGCACATCTTTGGTGAGTTTCTAGCTCAGCTAAAAATGGGAAAAATTAAAGTTGGTTTGCCAATGTAATATATCTGACATTACAAGATGCTTTTAAAAGTTAAACAGCATTTTTTCCCAAAGTTTTAATGACATTAAGTACCTTGTAGAGCTGGTCATGCTTAACACAATCTAAGCTAATGAAACACACTCTTGACACAGCTGGTGAATCTGTTAGATTTTCAGAATTAAATGAGGAAAAAAATTAGGGTGGACGTTGTGTAAGATCCACTGCACCTCACTTGAAGGAGCTCAGTTTAACCTCTCATAATTCTTGCTCAGTCATGGATGTTACAGGGGTTTGCAGTGGTGCGTGGCTAACACTTAAAAGGAATTATTCCAAAAATCACGACTTCTACATCAAACAAAAGAACATTTTACAGCTGTGGCAGATGCTGTGGACTGGTGACCATTCACAGACGGTTCTTCCTAGTCATCCTCTAACACAGAACCTGAAATTTCCCAGAAACACTTGCAGCTAAAGGTAAGCATGGGACCCACTTCCGACCAACATGACATTCACAGAAGTTGCTAGGTCAGTCTTAGGGAAAATTTCTACCAAGGGATAGATCTAGCTGGCAGGGCCTGTTTTGCTCTTACCCCTTCCCTCCACCCTCACCCCCACTGAATAGAGAAACAATGCCTAAAGTGAGGCAGGGGTTAAAAGCCATACCCTCAAGATGGCAGAATGCAAAGACTGGGTCTCCATTCTTGATAACATCCTTGAACAGCCCTAGACCATCTATTTCCAGATTGCTTGTTAAGTTAAATAAATGAAATCCATATCAGGAAGCCACTATTAGTTGAGTTTCAGCTAAATTCATTCCTAACTGATACAACAGCAAAGAAAAAAACACGGAAACTGTGCAGCAATGCAGTACGTGAGTAATGTTTTTAGTTTGTTCAAAAATATTCAAATAACATATTTATCTCACCCTTTCAATTACAAAAGAGCAAATAATTCATGCTTACCTCTCTAACCGACCTCCCAACCACAGCCCTTTTTCTCCTTTGGAATGGATTCTGTGCTTGTCCTTATAAAGATGTCAGTGCAAAATAGTTGTGACACACTGACTGCAATCCTCAGTGAAGAGAAAATCTCTTGCTTAATATTTTTCTATATACCTTCAATTAAAAGTCATTTTTCTGAGAATTTCTCCAGCCAAAACTTCCTTGTAAATTAGTATACTTTATACAAAATACAACTCATGTTCATCTGGTAACATAATTAAGTAGCTTCCAGAATCCTGATTTATAACAAATCTGGAAGAACTGATCAACCCAGAAGAAAAGTAAGTCAAACATGAGGGGTTGGAAAATTATTTCAAATGAGTATGACTTTTTTGAAAGTTAAAATATTTTAGTTATATGTTTCTTAATACTGAGACCCACACACAACCAAGCAGACACACTGGAGCAGAAGCTACAGAGCTATGACTAATTCAAAGTAACAGTAACTCCAAGAGGCATTTATATTTGACCTTGGAGCATTTGTTCTTATACTTCCTTCTGAATAAGATCAGGACACACAGTACTGTCAACTCCCGTAATAGCCTCACAAAAATTATAACCACCTAGTGCAGAAGGTTAATTGCCACACCTTCACTGGGAATCACCCCAATTCTGCAGTAACCTGGCTTAAATCACCAAATCCTAGCAAGGCATTACAAAGCCCTGCAGGTGCCAGCAGTCACCTGGCTTCTCAGGCTCATCTCCTGTCACTTTCCCCTACTCACTGGGCAGATGTTCAGCTTCATGCTTAGAAGATAAGCTTTGTCCTCCGGCTCTGCCTGTGCCTCCTTTTCTGCTGGCAAACGTCTATGCATTCAAGATGCAACACAAATGTCACCCTCTTTCAAATGCTGAGGCCAAGCGACCCAGGCCAAAAGTATAATTCCTTCCTCCACGCTCCCCACTGAACTAGCTCATTCATTCCAGAAACAATTCTCCTAGGTGCTGGCAGAGCTCTCCAGGCCCTCAACAATCTGCTTTTCTCCAGTCCGGGTGCTGTGGAGAATCACTTCAAACACCCTCTGCAGCCAGTACGGTCAAGTCACCACTCCCCTCGCCCGTATGTCTCCTGGGCTCAGTGCACTGGCAGCCCTGGCTCTGTCCTGCTTTCCTGGTCTTTGCTCCCACCCCCAGCCTCACCGCTGCTGTCCAGGGAAGAAAATCTCCAAAGGGCGGCAACACTCCATAATCTTTTGTTTGGATCTTCAACAACTCCATCCCACAGCCATGATTCCCAACTCCGAGCTCACCCCAAAAAGCCCCAGATGGCTTTAGCCCTGCAAGTCTCACAAAGAAAGAAAGAGTTATCTGAAAATGGAGACTCATCACTGTACCAATCCACCTCTGCTCATTTTAACTAAAAAAGAACTGGTACCCCCGCCTCACCCCGTCCAGCAGCACCTTTTCTATAGAGACGTAGCACATTTCTAGATTGTCAGGATGCAGGCAGTATCCCAGCCCCACAGCACCCTGAGCTAGAGATTATTTGAGAAGACCACACTTGTATCTCTTTACAGCTAGCATCTCTGAGACCTAAGCCTGGGATGTAATAGATGCTGGAAGAGAGGAAAATTCTCTCATGCTGGTTCTACAGTTTTCCTTGAATTGAACTCTTACCCAGGCACTAGACTGAGATTTAAGGAAAGGAACTTGTAACCATGGATGGCTTGTTCTCGCTATAGCCACTAAACTCTTATTTTTAGAGCTTTGGACACTTCCCGACTTTTTTTTACCCTTCAGCAAGAACAGGGTAGCTTTCAGATTTCTCGCCCACTGGATTCCTCTTCTCCCTGCAACAACAGCTCTGCTAACTTCCACTGTGCCTGGTCTCCGAGCAACCAGCAGTTAGAGACCAAATTCAGCCAAGGCCATGTTTCCTCCTACCCCCTAGCTTCTCCCTTCTACTACCTCCGATCATTAAGCAAATCATATCTTACAAGCATGGACAGTTTTCTTGAGACATTAAGTCTGATGTCCCGAAGATTCTCTGAAACAAAATTATACTAAACCAGTAACAGTGAATATTTCTGCACTTCCTATGTACCAGGCATTCTTCTAACCATTTTACATGAATTCACATTTAGACTCACAATCACCAGTGAGTACTATTACTGTCCCATGTTACAGAGAAGACTGGTCCTCTTGGGGGACCTCACTAGCACAGGTAGTAAAGCTGCATAGCTCCCCTTAAGATTACCCCTCACCCTCAGCATCTCCAACCACTGGCTCCAGTCCTTTCTTAAATAGGTACAAATCACCAACCTAAGCAGAAAAGCCATCTTTCAAACCCTTTCTAAAAAGGTGGGAGCAAAGCTTGGAGACTGGATTTCAAACATCTCACGCATTTGCTACAAGCAAAAGAACTAAGATGTCAAAGCAAGCAATTAAGTAGAGGTGATGCTAATACTCAAAAGGGCTGTAAGGATAAAAACTATACATAAAATTGACTTAAAGGGGCTTCCCTGGTGGCGCAGTGGTTGAGAGTCCGCCTGCCGATGCAGGGGACACGGGTTCGTGCCCTGGTCCGGGAAGATCCCACATGCCGCGGAGCAACTAAGCCCGTGAGCCATGGCCGCTGAGCCTGCGCGTCCGGAGCCTGTGCTTCGCAGCGGGAGAAGCCACGACAGTGAAAGGCCCGCGTACAGCAAAAAAAAAAAAAAAAGACTTAAAAATCAGAGTTAAGCTTCCTGACCATGGGTATTGATATCTAATTACAGAATACAAAAAAAAAAAAAAAAGATAAAAATTATAACTCTAGTTCTTTCTTTGCATCTCAAATTGTGATTGTTACAAAATCAAATTGTTCCAAATTAGCCCAACTTTGATTGCACTCTTGAGTGGTCTGGCATTTGGTGCAAAGCCATGGGCCAACTCACTAATCCCATAGAATTACTTCCTCCTTGTTGGAATTCAAGTGGAAGATTTTCCTTAATATAGAGTGAATAGGAAGTGATTCAGTAAATTAGTCAATCTAAAGTTCAACGCATGAGGAAAAAATTAAGTCATCAACTGTTAAAGCAAACTCCAAAATGCAATCCTTTTAAAAGCCAGTCTCACCGTTGATAGATAGTGAAGCTGGTCCTTAATGTTTTTTTCTTTCCTTCTTTTTTTTTTTTTTTTTTTTTTTTTAAAGATTTCTTTTGATGAGGACCATTTGTAAAGTCTTTGTTGAATTTGTTACAATATTGCTTCTGTTTTATGTTTTGGTTTTTTGGCCACAAGGCATATGGGATCTTAGTTCCCCAACCGGGGATCAAACCCACACCCCCTGCATTGGAGGGTGAAGTCTTAACCACTGGACCGCCAGGGAAGTCCCCCTTAACATTTTCAAATTGCGATGAATAGGTGAAAACGAATTGCTATTTGACAATGTGAATACCAAATTCAATCACCATTTACTGGAGAACAAAAACTCAATCATTTCTTGGAGATGCCATTAGCAGCAGCAGACCCATTCCACAGACCAAAAGTATCAAGCAAACAGGTAGTGTTTCCAAGATTTCTGTCTGTGGACAGTAAAATGAGGAACAGGACAAAACTCATTTATAATGATGAGTGGGAGAGTGGGAACTCAGTCAGCATCAACAAGGACTGAGAATAACTAGGTGACAATCTGAGATAAACCATGAATTGGGGGCTTCTAACTGGGGTGGGGGTGAGGGGGCGTGGTCATTGGATAATGCTGCCAGCAGCATTTGGGGGTCTAGTCCAGGCCACAGATGATAAAAGAAGGTACAAGGGCCAACAAAAACATGGTAAGATTATTATATATACTAAAATGGGACTGGATTTCATGAAAAAGAACAAAAACAAAATAAAACAAGAAATGTCCCCCCTACCCCAAGGGACAAGACATTGGTAGTAATTTTACAGTAGTATATTTAGTACAATCCACTATTTCTACAAGGACTAATTATCTAGGTATGAATGATAAGCCATATGAAAGGAGAGCTTCTAATGAGTTAAACTCCTCTACCTTTACTTGTATCATTCCCTTGTGTAAATCTTAACCATGGATAGGGGAACTATATATGTAACTTGTTGTCCAAATCAGTTCTTTTTTGTGAATACAAGGGATGCTATTAATTAATATACACAATAGGCATAAATATCCCAGGAGCCACACCATTTCATAACCCACCCCCCTTCTCATCTGGCTTCCTACTCATCCTGCAGCTCTCAGTGTAGACTCTGCCTTTTTCCCTGGGTTGCTGCCCTCCACCCACAAAAGATGCTGGTGAATTGCCCAGCTAAGTGCCTGCTTGCACCCCAGCATCTATTCTTACCCCAGCATTTGCCGCACTGCACTATAAATAACTGTTTACTCATCTGACCCCTCTACTAGCTATGCCCAAAATTTATTCCTAAATTTCATTTGCATGCTGTGATTTTAAAATGGCCTCGCATTTCTCAATCCTATTAAGTCATGGGGAAATAAAATTTTAAATTATAAAGTTACAGCCACAAGAGTTGTAGGGGCTTTCGTATCAATCTGTGGGCTTGTAAATTTTATGGAAAAACAGCAGTCCTTGAAAAGAAGAGACACTGAAGTGGTTTCATGTTTATCTCTCTATTAGAGAAGACACTCCAGCCAATTCCTCCACTAAATTAGCTTTCTTTGCCATAACGGAGTCGATGTGATAACAACTGTCCCAAAGCCTGTACATTCTGAGTCACATAAAAAGCAAATGTGCAGGAATGAATATTCCATTTTATTTTTGGCATGCCACACAATCCATTTGGTGTGATCTGTGCAATTTCTCCCAGACTACAAAGTTCCATACAAGGGAAGCATACAGCAGAGTACAGATTACCAGATACGACATGGGGAACAAGAAGGATACACACTTTTTCTAGCTGGTTAGGGGTCTATAGAGGTAAATATCACTACCCTCAGAGACATTTCCAAGTCATCCAGAATAAAAATATGAGTCAGATTTTGAAGGCTCAACCCAAAGCACATTTGTAAACATGGTCTTGGCAAACTTAAGCCTAGTATAAAGCTTCTTGAGGGCAGGGGATGCTGAATGACTGAATCAATCACATAGGGCAAGTGCAACCCTGGCTACAAATTAGAATAATTGAAATGTTTTTGTTTTTATCAAAGTACTAATGGTCTACAAAGAACTAATGGTCTAGGGACCTGACACTAGATCAATTAAATTAGAACTTCAAGGGATAAAACCCAGGCACTGGTTTTTTTTTTTTTTTTTTTTTTGAGTCCCCATAAGCCTCTTATAGCCAATGAGAACAATTCTTCCACTTCCAATAAGTTTTCCCAGAGCCAGAGACAGTAGCAAGCAACATCTACTATTTCCTATGTGCTAGGCACTATTCTAGGAACGTGTATGTACTAACTCATTCAAAACTCATCATAACCATCCCACATTTTACCAACAAGGAAACTGAGGCTCTAACAGGTTAAATAACTTGCCCAATTCTCCCCATCTAATAAGTGAAGAAAATAGAACTCAGACCTGTCGTCTGCCACCCAAGTCAGCTCTCTTAAGGACTCTGTAGTTCAAATATTACCACTAAAGAACACTCCCAGAGGTCCCAAGTAGATGCCTCCATATCTAATAGGACCTGGGGAGCGGGAGTTTAGGTGGATTGCAGAGTGAGTCATGAGAAGGATTTTGCTTAAAGGTGCTATTAACACCAAACAAGCCAATGACAGTGAGAATTATACAATGTAAAATACTCCTCTGCTTTCTAAACAATAATATTCTTATCGCAGATCTGCTTTCCTATCTATACCATTTAAAGCCAAATAGAGACTTGGGGGCAGTTATGCAGAAATGTTGGTAATACCCTTGGCCACTGGATCCTAGTCAATGTTACCTACTGAAGGACACAGTACAAGCAGTGGTCCCCACTCTCCTGTACCCACAGTCTCTCTCCTGGATCATTCCTATCAGCATATAAACATATACCAAAATCTAAAGTGAAACAGAAAACCTTGCTTGTCCCCAAGCCCCATTAGCCATCACCTCATTTCTCTGTTCCCCTTGATACAAAACCCTTCAAAAGAATTCATCAAATGCTTATTTATTCCATCAAATAATAGAATTATTTATTCCATCAAATGCTTCTCCCATTCTGCTTTTATCAGTTTTGAAAAATTCTCAGCCACAATCTCTTCAAATATTGCTGAGTTCTATTTTCCTATTTCTTTTTTTGGACTCCAGTGACATGTATGTTAAACCTTTCTACCATATCTCATGTAGCTCTTCAGCTCTTTTCTGTGCTTCCGTCTGAAGATTTTCACATGATTTACCTTCCAGTTAACTTCTTAAAAATTCTGCATAGGGCTGGCCCTAGCTTTGCTTTTTAGAGCAGTTTTAGGTTCACGGGAAAATTGAGAGGAAGGTACAGAGATTTCCCATGTACCCCTGCCCCTGCATTATCAACATCCACAACTGGAATGGTACATTTGTTACAATCAGTGAACCTACACTGATGCATCATAATCACCCAAAGTCCACAGTTTACACTATGGTTAGGTCTTGGTGTTATACCTTCTATGGGTTTAGACAAATGTATATTTAATGACATGTATCCATCATATCATACAGAGTATTTTCACTGCCCTAAAGATCCTGTGCTTTGCCTTTCATCTCTCTCTCCACTGATCTTTTTACTGTCTCCAAAGTTTTGTCTTCTCCAGAATGTCATATAGTTGGAATCATACAGTATGTAACATTTTAAGACTGGCTTCTTTCTGTTCCTAATATGCATTTAAGGCTCCTCCATGTCATTTCATGGATTGATAGCTCATTTCTTTTTAGCACTGAATAATATTCCACAGCCTGAATGTACTACAGCTTATTTATCCATCATGCACTAAAGTACATTTTGGTTGCTTCCAAGTTTGGGAAATTATGAATAAGGCTGCTATAAACATCTATATACAGGTTTTTGTGTGGATGTAAGTTTTCAGCTCCTTTCTATAAATACCAAGGGGTGTAATTGCTTGATCGTATAAGAATAAAACATAAGAATATGTTTTAAGTTAGTTACCCAATGGAGTTTAACCTCCCATTAAACCCATCCATTAAGTTCTTTATTTTGATTATTTTCTGGTTACACCATTTCCACTTGTTTTTCTAATTTCTAGTTCTGACAAGATTCTCAATCTCATCTTTTAATTCCTTGGACACACTGACAGTTATTTTAAAGTTTGTATTCATTTTCTCAATTTCCCATGCATCAGTTTCTATTTTTTTTTCTTGGTTTTTGGACAAGTCTTATGTTTTCCTTCTTCTTCTCTCCCCTATGTACACTGACTGCCTTTATGACCTCATCCAGCCCCCTGTGTTTAAATGCTTCCTATATGGTGATTACTCGAAATTGGTATTTTTAGCCCTGATCTCTCCCTGTAAGTTCAAATTCTTATCTCCTACTGCCTGCTGGATATCTATACTTGACTGTCTCGTAAGCATATCATCAAAGTTAACAGGTCTAAAACCAAACTCTTAATTTTTATCACCTCCCCTAGCAAGCCACCACCTCTTGGTAAATGGCAATTCTATTTTCACTCCCTGGACCAGAAACTTCGGAGGTATCATTACCCCCTTTCTTCCTTACACCCCACATACAAGTCCATCAGCCAATCTTTGGATCTACCTGCAAAACGTAGCCGGGATACGACCACCTGTCACCACCTTCGCTTCTGCCACCAGCCTGGCCTGAGCACCAGCCCCTCTCACCTGCATTACTGCCTTAACTTCCCGGCTGGACGCTTCCTGCTCTTACCTTGGTTTCCCACAGTCTATCAACATAGTAGCCAGCGTGATCTTGGCTTGAAGACTTAGGAGGTATCATTCACTCCTTTGTTCAAAACCTTCGATTGGCCTTTCTTCTCAATTAGGATAAAAAGCAGAGCTCTCCAAATGGTGCTTAAGGCCCTCTGTGGTAGTCCCCGTTCATTCTGAGCACCTTTGCTTCCTGTCACTTGCTCACTCCTCTCCGGCCACAGTGGCTTCCTTACTGCACCTTGAACGTGTCAGAAGGCAGACATCCTCTCCTTCAGGACTTGGTGCTTTCTGTTCCCACCACCTTCAACCTCCTAGCCCCTGACAGCCATGGGACCACTCCCTCTCTTCCCTTAGGTCTTTATTCAAATAAATAAATAAGTCACCTTCTCAAGGAGACTTCACACAACTGACCAATAGAAAAAAATAAATAACAACCCCTCGCATCACTTCTTATACCCCTTACCCTAATTTTATATTTCTCCACAGAAGTTTTCACCATTTGGCATTAACTGTGTGTTTTATTCATTTTAACTGTCTCCCTCTTCTACATTGCAACCTCTGTGAAGGCGGGAGTTTCATCTGTTTTGTTCACTGCTGTGAAATCAGGACCTGACATGTGGTAGGTACTCAAATCACCAGTGAAAAGAGGAATGAATTATGAAAAAACAAGTTAACGAATCACTTTGTACCTGCCTGACTTACATGAACAGATGAAGACCGTTCCTAAAAAGGTGTATCTTTCTAAGGATTTATGACTTAACTACGTTCAGTACTCCAAAATGCGTAACATCCAAAGCAGCATAAACAGAAGTACACAATACTGAGGTCAGCAACGAAATATCCAAATTATCAAAGAATCCGTAACTGCATAAATATCCTGAAGAGACCAAATATTTCCTCCTAAAAAGCACATTCTACAGCTAACCATCTATAGTCTCCTAGAAGACTTTTTTCCAGTTTCTTCTTTTCATTATCTTTAAACAGATGGAAGCAATAAAAGGCACCCAGCATGCTAGCGTGCTAGCTATGTGACTATAACTCTTTTAAAATGCCACTGTCCCTTTAATTTTAAAATAAATTGTTTACACGCCCAAAGTTCAGAATAGTAAGTGTTCCTGAACACAGTAAGAAGTGCCTAAAGAACTAAAAATCCTTGACTGTATTACAATATTTAATTAGGAAAAGAAAAGTATTCTGTAATGAAGGTACTTTACATGATGGAAATGTGAAATGAAGAGCTTAAAATGAAATGATTTGACAGACTCCAAAGAAGTCTTTCTACTCACAGCTTTTGACTGCCTGTGTTTTGTCTCTCTGAAATTGAAGACTGTAACTTAGTTAATCAACCATTACATCTCAGTCAACAAAAGTTTCAAAGATAGAAAAGCAAAATGGAAGGCCAATAATAGTCCAAAGAGTGTTTTTTAATAACCCCAATTATTAAATTATAAGAGCTTACTCAACACTCTAGATTGTAAGTTCTATGAGGGTCGAGATTTTTTTCTCTGTTCTTCACGGCTATATCCCAGGAGCCTAGAATAGGTCTTGATACATGTCAGACACTCATTAAAAAAATTGGAAGGGTTAAGTAGTACCCTGAATACTGGACACAGCATAGGACAAAGCTACATGTTCTGATTACTGCCACCAGTGAGAAAACATCACCTATGATGCATGGCTCCCTTTTGGTTTGGTTAGCACCTGGAAAGTGTATTTTAGAGGGGAAAAAAAGCAAGCTTATAACAGATTATTATTACATCCTGCTGCTCCTTTCAAAATAAAAACTTAGGTGGACCTAAAATTGACTATAGCTCTTGGAACTCCATCTTGTATTTGAGAATACACCATTCAGTTAAAAATATTAAGAAATTCTTTGTGTAGCCTATGTTATTTCTCAATTTATTAGGGGTCAATACAGGTGTCTACTTTGGCTTTTGTTGAATTTTCTTCTTCAGTCCACCCTCTAGCTGGAGTGAATATTAATTCCATCTCCAAGGTGATGGGGCAAATGCATGACAAATCCAGGCTCTAACCAGGCATATTTGAAGATCCTTAGATCGGATATGGTGACATACACTATAGTTGTCTGCCAAATATCCTTTTCTCCTTCTTTCTCACTAGCAGAGTCCAGATTTGTTTCCAAACAGCAATATGCCCATCCAAAGGAAAAAAAAACAACAACAAAAACCTACGTTCTCTGGACTCCTTTGCGACTAGAAATGGCCACACAACAGTTCTGGCCACTGACATGAATTTAAAAAGTGGTTAGGTGGGATACTAGTCAGGCAGACAGCAGGAGCATGTGTTTTACCTATTCCCTTCATCCTACTGGAATGTAAATGCAATACTAGAAGCACAGCAGCCATCTTAAGACCACAAGGGGACAAGCACACACCAAGGACAGCTGACAATAAGGAGAGAAAGGTCTAGATCCCTGAAGGAACACAGGAGCCACCACACCAGCTATGCACCGCCTACCTTATTTTTTTCCTTCAGTGAGAACAGAACCTCTCACTAGGTCAAAGCCACAGTTTTCAGGTTGTATTTCGTGATACAGATTTGAATCCTAACTGATACAGATATTAGTGGGGACTAGAAAATCAGAGGAAATGATAGCTTTTGGTACTGCTTTCCTAAACTTAACTTGGAACATTTATAAAAATGAAAACAAACTACATGCTAATATCCGATTTTTCACATTTTAAGCAAGGCAACAGCATTGAGAGACTAATTGTTGTCTGTAGCTAAGAGAAATTAACTTTAAGAAGGCACATTCTTTTATTAAATAAAATTAACTTAAATTCATACAGAGGTTGAGAAATCCAAGCACCACTAATGAACGTCTGAATTACAGAATTTAATTTTATCCCTTTTATCATGGTAATTAAGATAATTATTTGTATATAAGTAATGTTTCCAAAATATTTGCTACCATCAAAAAACAGCTGAATGTCAAAAATTAGAATCCCTCCCAAAGCATACCAAAAACGATTGACTTGCAACATAAAGACAGTGTTTCCTACACCATGGTCAGCAAGTCAGACCAGCCTTAATGAATTTATCACAAATTGAGTTACTGCAGACAACACAATGCAGTTTTACTAAACACTCACAGATGTTCTTTAAATAAGTCCGGGTCATTGTCAGGCTGGAGATGATGTGAGGCTTGACTTCTACAATCCCGTAGCCTCTGGTCTTGGAGAAAAGAGAGGCTACAGCTCACATACATCACATTCCACAGTGACCCCCAAACCCTGGGCAATGCACAGTGGTGAACTGCATCCCTGTCCTCACCAGCACTCTGCCATATGCCAGGAAGTCCTTCCACCGCCTTCCCACCCAGCAAACTCCTACTGACCCTCGAAGACCCAGAACCAACGCCTCATTCTCTCTGTAATGGTTATACCCTCAGCACCTTACATGCACACCTTTACTACAGCGTGCTCTACACAGCACTATAACAGTCTCTTTGTATATCTGGTACTTCTTATTTGGCTATAAACTGCTCACCAAGACTATGCTTTCTTCATCTTTGCATCCCTAGAGCCCACAAAATTCAGGTAAAAATACTCAAAGTTTGCTAAATGACTGAATGAATGATTCAATGAAAACATGATGGCATTTACTATTGCCAGTATCATCAGAAAGTGCATCAAAATTTAAGTTATGACTTTAGATGGAATCTTTAAAGGAGAACAAAGGGTTGTTTTGTTCACCATTTGGCCTAGAAATCTTCTAAACCTGGATATCAAAGGCCACCTTACATCTGAAGAGCACTTGAGTATTTGTTCGTACAGACACCGTCTGACGAAGCTACAGCATCCAGATGAGGTAGAGACTGTGTGGTAATGGGGCGTATCGGAGATAACACTGGAAATCGGACGACTCGAGCTCAAGTCCCAGCCTGGCTACTTCCAGCTACCAGACGGTAATTGCTCTCCCTCCTACCTTGCAGGCTGCTGCGAGGATAAAATTTTTTATTTGCCGCTGCTCCCCTGCCCTGAGCCAGAGCACACTGTCTGGCACCTAAGGGGCATGCACATGTCACTGAAGCAAAATGACCCGGAGAAGACACAGTGTCTGGCCTCAAAGACCAGGCCTTTACCCACCATGCCCTGCAGGCTCACACTGCTTCTTTACAAAATCCCACTTCACTTTTACCACAAGTTCAAAATATCAGTTACTGGCCCTCAGTGTTTTCCTGAAAGACTATATGCCAGTTGTTGCCTTGACAAGTCCGCTTGCCTAGGTTTAATTTGATATTGATTTAAAAGGAAAGAGGGGAAAAAAAAACATAACCATTCTACAATTAACGGTTAAGCTTACATAAAACTTGGTTGGAAACTGGTTGGTCTCTGCGACAATTTGTTTTCTCTAGAATGAAACTGCATTCCTTTTCAGGCTAAACAGGCCAAACTAAATGTCCAGCTGGAGAATCAAGGGCATGTTCACAATTATGCCTGAAAACCAACTACTTTATCTGTATATTTTTATGATGCAAATTTAAAAAGTGGAATAATGTAGCCTGTGTTCATCTATTCCTAGGCTCTCTTTACACACTGTACACATTCCATTTAAGGCTTCTCTTCAGAGGTGGTCAGCTGGCTCTGAAGCAGCAGCAGCTTGCACTGGAAAAGGCAAACTGATAATGCAAAGCTTACTAGTATCCATAAAATAAATGTTTACACACAGACGCTAAATTTGTATACAGTCGTTCTTTGGTCGGTTCAACACACACATATTTCCCCATATAGGAACACGAGAGAGGATTTTAAGAAAGTATGTGTCACTTTTTACCTTCCTCCTTTATTTTCAGTTGTGCCATCTCCTGCATGGGTGGGTTCCATTTTTAACTGTTTCCATGGTTTATCACACTGGCCTACAGCTAAATACTCCCACATACCCATCAGTAACCAAAGCACACTTTCAGTCATCTTCACGGTTAACAAGGAAGATGACAGGCAGCAAAGTAGGAAGAGAGAGCATATAGAAATAAGCAGAACTCAAACTGAATGGAAATTAAACTTCCCTTGCTGATGGTACTCACACACGCATCTTTCATTCAGGATGGTACATTTACAAAAGCAAAATTCTATTAACTGGAAACGTATATGGGGAATTATACTACAGATACCGATTTCACTTGGTTATAAAATGCTGAAGAAAATTACTGCTATGGAATTGAGGGGATGGAATATCAGCACATTAATACAGAATATGCAATTTCTTCTCCACGCAATATTAGGGTAGCATTATTTCATGAGGATACAATTGGAATTTTAAAGGGTCTCTGGGTGTTGCCCAATTGTCATGAGATTGCAGATTGCTCATCTGTTAGAAACTCTGAAGATATTCTCCTTGGTGATAAGACAGTGTCCTCTGTTAAAACAATGATAATTTGTATCTGTGCTTGTCCAAACCCAGTAAACTAGATACGCTATTGATTTAGACTGGACACCCAAATACCCAAACAACAATGAACGGTGAATAAATTCAGTCATTGATAGAAGACAAAGACAGATCTGTTTCACGTAGCTGGTCAGCAGTCAGTCTATAAAGCAGAAATAATTTACAAAACCTCTGGAATGAACATTTTTCTTGTAAGTTTATTACCTCTACGGAATCTTCCCAGAAATATGGTGAACAACATTTACTCTACAGTTGCAAAAATAAATAAATGTATGAAAGAAAGAGATATTGGATACTACTGGACAAAGTAAGATACACGGGCTCTCGAAACTCAACTTTGCTTGGGAAAAATGAAACTGATATACCCACTATTTGAACTTACCTGCATTACATACCCAAGAAGTATGTCTCACAGGTATAAAAAGGCATTTTGCCTTTCCAAGGCACTAGAGAAGGAGGGCATTTCATTTAGCAATTTAAAAAACATATGTGAGCCTAACACTTCAGAGTACTTTAAAACTGGGGGGTATTCTTTTTTCATAACGTCAAGTCACATAAGCAAAAAAATACACTTGCAACGCAAAAAGCATTCTTTTAGCCAATAAAGCAAGCTATCTTAGATTTGTCTCTCCATTACATGGAAAACCCAGTGAATCTAATCAACTGAGGTTATCAGAGTTTCTTTAATCAATCGAGAGTACCACCCACACTGTCTTCTCATCAATATTTCTCACTGCTTCCTCTTCCCCAATTACAAAAGACCAGATAACTCTGTGACTGATGGGATATAACGCACAAGCTTATTTTCCACTGTTAAACAGAGTTAACATACCCAGGGAAGCTATTTCAATTACTGAATAAATGGAAAAGGGTTAAATTGGAATTTAATGGAACAGGATTTAACAATGTTCCCAACCTCATCAAGCAGGCAAACAGGCAATTTCTGAGGAAAATATGCTAGAAAAGATAAATCTCATGAAAGGTAATGTAGAGACAGCATTCACATTTCAAGGTTATTTCAAAACAACAACAACAAAAACCTGAGCAGTATTTGACATGCAGTGGCCCATTAAGACAAACCAGAAAGTTCTCTGCCCTCATAGAGCCCCACTGCAGAGTTCCCACCTCCGTGCGTTTGTCCATGTGGCCACCTCCACCAAACCTGACTTTCCTGCCTCTTCTGCTATGTCACACGTGCCACTTTCCTCATTACCAGGTTCTTGGTTCACCTCCTTCAAGACGCCATTCCCAACTTTCATACACCACTCTTGAGCTTGTAAAGCCATCAAATTTCTAAGGGCTTTGATTTTCAACAAATATTCTCCAGGTTCAAAGAAAGGACTGATGGCTAATGGTTTGTGGTTCTTTTTTAAAAACACACAGTAAAAGTTTTGAATCATGTCACTCATTTGCACTCAGAACAGGTACTACCACGCTTCATCTGGGTTGGCCTGTTTGTTAGTGAGCCCATTTCCACCTTGCAAACGATAACACACAGGCACTTTACACTGCATTTTTACACATGAGTAAGTGTAGCATCATTGCCAAGTGATGCATCATGTTTCCCAAACTGGGGTGTAAACTCCTTGAGAGAGAAACTTCTCAGGGTGCGTTCTTTACATTCTCTCAGAGCTCCTAGGTTTGAGCATTTGCTGCAGAGCAGGCTGGAACCACCTAGACTTCTGTCCTGAAGAAGAAACTTGGGACAAAATGCTGCCCCACACCATTGAGATTACTAGTCTTCGGCCAATTCACCCTTAGAACTAAAATCTCTTAACATCCAGATTACTGTTCTTTCCATTAAAGTCCAGTTTCTAAAGTGGGCTCTTTGCCTTCTTTTATTATTGACTGGGAGCCAAATACTTGGGTTGTGGCTCCAGCTCAGCTGCCACACTTCTACTTCTCTCCCTCAGCTACAAATGCTGAAGCCCATTCCTCCATGAAAGTTCCATATTCTAAATTTAAAACAGTTCTTTAAAGTGTAGTAATTTTCTAACAAAAGCAGTAATACCCTGACACTCAAGTCAGTCTCCAAGCATTTAACACCAAAATTCTAGGCTCCAACCCCTGCGCCACATGTCTGAGCTGATTCAATGGGCTAGGAGCAGTGTCTGCCTCCCAGTGCTGCTGTCTGTGGTGAAAGTTCAACCAAGTAATGAATGCAAGGCATTCAGCTCAATGCCTGGCATTCCATAAAACACTCAGTAACTATCAGCTGTTACTAATATTAAAACAAATACAACTGGAACTAGTTCTACAGATTTCATCAAAACTCATAACTTCAATGTAAGTAAGTTGACAGAACTGAGTCTGTTTAGAAAATTCTTTTTTTGAAAAAGGGAATAATGATGTATTCACTTGAACGCTACACATCATATAATCAAGAGAAAGCACATCCCAGTAATGCAGAATTTCTGTATTTAATTTTGTGTGATTCTCTCTCTCAGCTGAATCTTGTTTCCTGTTAAAAAATAACCTGAACATAATTCTAAATAAATAAAGCCATCTATCAATAAAGTGAAATTTTCTTTACTTGTTCTATTAAAAAGGTATACCGATACCTTTTTAATATATCCAGAAAAGCAAAAACTCTAATTAGAAAAGATACATGCACCCCAATGTTTATAGCAACACTAGTCACAATAGCCAGGACAGGGAAGCAACCTAAGTGTCCACTGACAGATGAATGGATAAAGATGTGGCATGCATACACACACACACACACACACACACACACACACACACACACACACACACAGGAATACTACATACTACTCAGGCATAAAAAAGAATGAAATAATGCCATTTGCAGCAACATGGATGGACCTAGAGATTATTATACTGACTGAAGTAAGTCAGACAGAGAAAGACAAATATCATGATATCACTTATATGTGGAATCTAAAAAATGATACAAACGAACTTATTTGCAAAACAGAAACAGATTCACAGACATAGAAAGCAACCAAAGGGGAAGGGGAAAGGAGGGATAAATTAGGAGTTTGGGATTAACAGATACACACTACTATATATAAAACAGATAAGAAACAAGGACCTACTGTAGAGCACAGGGAACTATATTCAATACCCTGTAATAACATATAATGGAAAAGAATCTGAAGAATGTATATATATATATATATATATATATATATATATATATATACATATGTATGTGTAACTGAATCACTCTGCTGTACACCTGAAACTAACATAACACAACATAGCAAATCAACTACACTTCAATGAAAAGAAAAAAAAGGTATACTGACAGTGATTATCGTTCCCTCTAAACCTCCTTTCCACGTTTGTTAATTTCCAAAAAAAAAAAAGGCTTCAACAGTTAAATGTTCCATTTTTTCCTATCTACCCTGTTCATCTGAACATTTCCCTCACCACTTCATCTCTTCTCCGAATCAGTAACTGCAAGGCCCCAACTGCTGCAGCATCGTCATTGTCCTCAAGCTCCCTCCAGCCTCTTCTCTGACCACTCATCACCACCTCTGGGTCCCCAGTTCTTTCATGAAGCTCCTGGAGAGCTTTATGTACTCCACAGCAACCACAGTCTTTCAGAACCTAACCACCTCTGCTTGCCTTATGAAAAGATCAAGAGTGTAGGACGCTTGGTGGACACCACTCTCCTTCTGGATGCTTAGTGGAGATTATCCTGTACTTCTTTCTTTCTGTGAGACACAAAGCTTCAACATCAGTACTTTATCAAACGTTATCTCCCAGTGAGGTTTCCCTGACTGACCCACCTGAAGCCCCCTATTCCTCTTTATCACAGCACAGTTTCCCTCACAACAGCTAGCACAGCATTACTAGTTGATGTCTGCCTCCTTCACCAGTCTGCAAGCCCATGAGGACGGGACTTTATTTATCCATTCATCAATGGATGCCAGATGTCTAGTACAGTGTCTCATAAAGCAAAGTATTTAATGTATGTGTTGAATAAATCAATGAAATTTGGGATACTTATGTGGTTCAGCACTGTGTCAAGCGCTATGGGGAAAAAAGGTAATAGAGGTGGTCTTCCATTATGGAACTGACAATTTAACAGCAACAAATTTATTCGAGAAACTTAGACTTTTACGGGACTTACCATTGATTTGGGAAACAAGACACACCAACTAAAGAAAAATATACAGAAGGGGTGGTACAGATTACAAGCACCCAACAGTAAAGAAGTCAGTGTTGAAAGAGATGAATGAATGACCACAGTCATCAGAGAAAGTTACGTGGATGAAGTAGGACTCATGTTGGTCCTTTAGCAGATGGAGTAAATTAGGGCTGGAGAAGAGTCCAGATGGCACTCCTCAATGAGAGGACTCTGGCAGAGCATATGCCAAGGAAGGAGATGTGTATAAGCCTGACCCACATGGAAATGAAACATTTAAGGCTCACACTGAAGAGAGAGCCAGCTGGGCAGCCTGGAAACAGATTAGGAAGAGCCAGATTAGGAAGAATCTTGAAGAAGCAAGAAGCAGCCTGAAGAAAAAGCCTTTGCAGAGGAGGCAAGAAAATCTCCCCAAGTTAAGTGGGGAACATCATGCTGGCACTGGGAGAGGATTGGACAGGTGTTTACAATCAACCAGCTAACAAAAGACTGGAGGCAAGGAGACCAACAAAGATGTGGTGGGGCTTCCCTGGTGGCGCAGTGGTTGAGAGTCCGCCTGTCGATGCAGGGGACGCGGGTTCGTGCCCCGGTCCGGGAAGATCCCACATGCCGCTGAGCGGCTGGGCCCGTGAGCCATGGCCGCTAAGCCTGCGCGTCTGCAGCCTGTGCTCCACAACGGGAGAGGCCACGAAAGTGAGAGGCCCGCGTACCGCAAAAAAAAAAAAAAAAAGATGTGGTGGTCACTAGGATAACGACAGTGAGAACAGAGAAGTAACAAATACCCAAGATTGTTCAAGTTCCTACAACAGCTACCTCTATGTTAGAAAAGGAGAAGAAAAGCAAAAAGGGAGAAATGATGTGGTTTCAGTGGGAGTAAGAATTAACATGCATTCTTTGCCTCAGATGAATGTACACTACATGCCTGGGAGATGAGAACAATATAGTTACTATCAGTGACAAAGGCTAAGTCTTTATGCCCCCTGGCTACACATAAGATGAGCTAAGTGAGGTTGATCCCAAGAATGAACTGTTGAAAATCTATCAGGGACCCAGCACAGCTATGCACCCGTGAACCACCAAAGATCAGTATATGAACTGCTCCCTGAAGATGTGCAAAACGACAATGCCACGTGGCTTGCATTTCGTGGCACCAGCATCCACATTAACAAGGCAAAGCTCAAAGTCACACTAATTCAAATGTTCAAGGCTGGTACTTAGAGAAGTGAGCAATGGAGTATTTGCCTCAAATAAAACAGATAATTTGTTTTCCTTAAGTAAAAACAAAGAAGTTAAAGGTAATGCTATTTTATGCCCAAATCCCCAAAGCCACATATGTTTCTAAGACTCTTAAGACCTAATATGACCAAAGAACTGTTAAAAAAAAAAATAGGAAAACTGTATTATTATCTCTTAGCTTGCATTCAAGATTGAATTCTATTTCTTAGGCAACATGGGTATTTGGGTAGATAAACGGCTATTGGTTGATAGTTATGTTGCTCTTTATACCTAATTCTGAAATAAACGCAAAATTATAATTGTAACTGCCGTGCTGATAAATTAGTTACATTATTTTAGTGGAGAGCAATGATTTTTAAACAGGTTGGAGCAATATGAATAGTCCAAGCTGAAGGATTATTTTTTCCAGGCTTGAAAAGTATTTAAATGTGTTTGTTATATGGTACTATATCTTTGTGTGTAGTTAAGGAAATAAACACAAAGAAAACCAGAGCAATAGGAACAGCTAAGAAAGTCACACTATCATGATCGTTTCATCATTCACCCGTACAAGTGTTTATGGAATCCTGACTACATTGCCGGCACATCAAGGGCAATACTGTACAACGAACGCCTCCTTCACGAAGTTCACGTCCTAGCATTTGCTTTGACGTCAGTGCTCCAAATGGTCTTCTGGGTTGGAGAAGATTCCAATCTGAAGAACCAGTTACACTGTGCGCTGGCATCTGAGCCTTGAAACAAATAATTTAACCTCTCTAACCCCTCATTTCCTAATCTGAAAGATAGGAACTTGATAGGGCACCAGATACAACAATGTAACTGTGGCAGGCAACCACTAGAATAGCCCCAACAATTGCTGCCTCCTCAAACTCATGCCCTTGTGTAATCCCTCCCCTTAAACGTGGGCTGAACCTAGTGACTTGCTTCTAACGCACAGAACATGGCAAAAGTTACAGGTATCACTTCCAGTATCAGGTGATACTGTCGCTTTGTTTTGCTCACCCTATGGAGAAGTCCCATGTAGCAAGGAGTTCTCTGGCCAATAGCCAGCACAGAACTGAGGCCCTCAGTCCAACAGCCGCCAGGAAATGAATCCTGCCAAGTACATGGGAGAGCTAGGAAGTGGCTCCTTTCCTAGCTGAGGACTCAGATGAGACTGCAGGCCTGGAGGACACTTTGATTGTAGTTTATGACAAACCTTGAGGCCAAGGCACCTAGCTAAGCCACACCCAGATTCCTGATCACCAGAAGCTGGGAGAGAATAAATATTTGTGGTTTTAAACTGCTAATTTTGGAGGAATTTGTTACACAGCAATAGATAATATAAATGCAATTTATAAAATAAAGTACATTATATAAGGTTTTAAAAAATTACATCTGGGATAATAGTAAACAGGATTTTTTATTAAAGTCCTCTTATGGCCTTCCTTGTCTTGAATAAAAGTAATCTAAATCACAGAAAGATCCTTTTTGACCCATCTCCTAGAGAAATGGAAATAAAAACAAAAATAAACAAATGGGATCTAATGAAACTTAAAAGCTTTTGCACAGCAAAGGATACCATAAACAAGACCAAAAGACAACCCTCAGAATGGGAGAAAATATTTGCAAATGAAGCAACTGACAAAGGATTAATATCCAAAATTTATAAGCAACTCAGGCAGCTCAATAACAAAAAAACAAACAACTCTATCCAAAAATGGGAAGAAGAACTAAATAGACATTTCTCCAAAGAAGATATACAGATTGCCAACAAACACATGAAAGAATGCTCAACATCATTAATCATTAGAGAAATGCAAATCAAAACTACAATGAGATATCATCTCACACCGGCCAGATTGGCCATCATCAAAAACTCTAGAAAGAATAAATGCTGGAGAGGGTGTGGAGAAAAGGGAACACTCTTGCACTGTTGGTGGGAATGTAAAATGATACAGCCACTATGGAGAACAGTATGGAGGTTCCTTAAAAAACTACAAATAGAACTACCATATGACCCAGGAATCCCACTACTGGGCATATACCCTGAGAAAACCATAATTCAAAAAGAGTCATGTACCAAAATGTTTATTGCAGCTCTATTTACGATAGCCAGGACATGGAAGCAACCTAAGTGTCCATCAACAGATGAATGGATAAGGAAGATGTGGCACATATATACAATGGAATATTACTCAACCATAAAAAGAAATGAAACTGAGTTATTTGTAATGAGGTGGATAGACCTGGAGTCTGTCATACAGAGTGAAGTAAGCCAGAAGGATAAAAACAAATACCATATGCTAACACATATATATGGAATCTAAAAAAAAAAAAAAAATGTCATGAAGAGATTCGTGGTAGGATGGGAATAAAACACAGACCTACTAGAGCATGGACTTGAGGATATGGGGAGGGGGAAGGGTAAGCTGTGACGATGTGAGAGAGTGGCAGGGACATATACACACTACCAAATGTAAATTAGATAGCTAGTGGGAAGCTGCAGCATAGCACAGGGAGTTCACCTCTGTGCTTTGTGACCAACTAGAGGGGTGGGATAGGGAGGGTGGGAGGGAGGGTGACACAAGAGGGAAGACTTATGGGAACATATGTATAACTGATTCACTTTGTTGTAAAGGAGAAACTAACACACTATTGTAAAACAGTCATACTCAAATAAAGATGTTAATAAATAAATAAATAAATAAATTTAAAATAAATAAATAAATAGCAATGAGTAAGACTTCAAAAAAAAAAAAAGTAATCTATTTCTTAACCATTATCATCTAATACACGTGAAATCTAATTAATTCATCAATGGTACTATCCCAAATTAGAGGTGAACCAACTATCAAAAGAAGAATTTTGACAAATTTTATGAAGATACCAGCGCTACTTGGGGACACACAGGGCCAAAACATAAACGGAGAGTAAGAATGAATATTACTATCAGACAAAAGTCTTTAGAGGGGAAAAAAAAAATCAGCATCAAAGAATATACTGAATGATAAAGGAACAGCCTGCTAGGAAATAACCCCACATCGGTGGCTGCCTGACACTGCCTCACAACATACACAGCAGAAATTCAGACTTCATTTTTTTATCCCTAAATCTTCTCTGAATAACAGCTATTACACTGTATGAGACATACTTTAAAAAAGAAAAGGATTACTACTTTAACAAAATCTGCTACCAGAATTTATATCCAAGGCTACTTCCATAAGAAATACAATTTAAAAAAAAAAAAAAAAAAAGAAAAGAAATACAATTTAAGCATTTCAAAGACAGGATTAAATGAAATTAACATAATACAGATATATTGTTTCAGTGGTCACGGGCATGTAGTTTGTTTCAATGGCATGGATAGTATACATCATGGGTGAGACAGTGAATCACTGGCCCCAATCCTTCACCCTCCACTTAGCCATACCCTTTGCCACCTGACCCTGCAACTCCTCCCACTAGAGGCAAAGTGTACTTTCCCATCCGTTTACTTCAAATTCTGCCTCAAGACTTGCTCTGACCAATAGGATATGAACAGAAGTGACAGCATGGTAGTTTTCAGCCTATAGCATTCCTGCACTTCATGTATTTGGGTTCGCCCAGTGAAGCCCTGTAGCCAGCTTGTACCAGCTGAGGAAAACCAGCTGTTACATTTTCAGCAATTTACAGGCCAGTAAATACAACATACCCATTAGTAAAAATTAAATTACATACATTTAAAAAATAAATATTTTAAAAGGTACTCAAAATTCACAACTGCCTAATTATTTTACTACATTTTACTATCGCATGTGCTTTTGAGGTTGTCTATTGCATCCGTATGATGAAAAATACTGTATAACCAGGTGACTGTGCAGTTCTTCAAGGTGATGTCACCTTGGTGGCTTGAAATCAGCCATTATCAAAGTATATACACCACAGAAATGGGCAAATGCTACAAATCAGGGCTCGTCTTTTCCAGAGAGCTGGTTAGGCTTTTTATCACCATGAAAAAGGCTTCCTGGTAGTGTCTACCCTTTCAGCCTGTTCCAGAAGGAACACATATGCAGCAGACCTAAGCCCAACCGGACCACAGCTGGAAGCAGAGCCACTGGCCAAGCCCAGCCTAGGTCAGCCAATCCATAGTCAACCAGGAGGTCCCTGAGTCTGTGAACAAACGCTGACTGAATAAGCTGATTTAGGAGAGAGTTAGTTACTGAACATTATTGTGGGAATGGCCAAACAAAACACATGGTAAAGTGCAGTTTGGTCCATTAATCTAACTGAAGAAGTAAGACTGGCATTAAAGTAAAAAAGTGAACAGGTAATAGGCCCGGAAAGTGAGAAGACAAAGGACAACCACTGAGAGATGGACAAAAATGCCATGCTCCAAAGAGCCAAGTGGGAACAGCTGTGCTGAGGACTCATGGCGATGTTAAAGGAGGATGGCCTGAAGAGGGAATTCAGCAAGAATTTACTTAGCCCTCCCACACACCAGGCACAATACCAGACACCATGGACTCAACAAGGAAAATGAGAGGCGGTCAACCTGCTTCCAGACTAGTGGGAGAAACAGGTAAGCACAGAGGCCATTATAATCCGAGTGCTGAGGGGCAGGTGACAGGACCAGGGTGGGGTGTTCTGGAAGCACAGAGGAGAGGCACCTGGGCCAGTTCATGGCATCCCGGAAGGTTTCCCAGGGGAAGTGACCCGGGAGCTGAGAATACTCCAACAGCTCAATTAGAGATAACTAAAGGCTAAGTAATGAAGAAGCCTGCTGGAATGAAAAGGGAAAGATTCTGCAGGAAAAATGGGCAGGATTTGACAAGTGATTAGATCAAATATGCATCATAGCTGGCCCTGGAACACCTGTGAACACTGCTCAGAGAAAGAGGCCCTATTCGTCTACACAACCCCAGGGATAAGCACAGCACCTAGGCCAACCCCCGCGCTCAGACACCGATTACTGCAACTGTTCTCACTTCTCAGTTGATGCTTTATCCATTCACCTGCCAGACAATCCTAAACGTGTCCCAGAAACAAAACTCAATAGCACAAATTCAGTCAGCATTTCATAGGACCATATATGCACAAGTACTCTATATAAAGGATACAACATCCAAGTGGATCAATTCAGTGTTTGGGCCAGGGCTTCCAGGAAACATGGCATCACAAAAGCGGAACGCCCTGTGCTCCCAACAATGGGGAGAACACACACATGTGGAAACCACCACATTCTTGATACACTTATTCAAAATCCAAATTATACACACCTATTACTTACATTGAGGAAGATATTTCCAAACTACCCAGCTAAAACAGGCCATTTTCAGTAGAAAAGTAAAATGTAAAGGTATCCTGAAACTTAATCTTTTTTTTTAACATCTTTATTGGAGTATAATTACTTTACAATGGTGTGTTAGCTTCTGCTTTATTTCAACAGTCCCGATTCATACTGGATGGTCATGACGACAAACCATCAAGTCTTACTTTAAGATTTTTGCTTTAAGAATTAATTCTGGGGCTTCCCTGGTGGCGCAGTGGTTGAGAATCCGCCTGCCGATGCAGGGGACACGGGTTCGTGCCCCGGTCCGGGAAGATCCCACATGGCGCGGAGCGGCTGGGCCCGTGAGCCATGGCCGCTGAGCCTGCGCGTCCGGAGCTTGTGCTCCTCAAAGGGAGAGGCCACAACAGTGAGAGGCCCGCGTACCGCAAAAAAAAAAAAAAAAAAAAAAAAAAAAAAAAAAAAAAAAAGAATTAATTCTGCAAGTATGACTACCCTGCAAATAATGTAAAAACCAACTTCATTTTAGCCAGGCTGGTAAATCAAGCATACTAAAGCCATTCCACTAGATGACAATTCAAATATTGAAAGAAAATAATATATTTGACAAGGCTTTCATTTAGAAATATCTCAGGGTACAGTTAGCCTGCAATCAAGTATTAAAATTAATAATGCCCTTTTCCTCAGAGAGTTGGATAAAAAACTCAGTAGGAATGCCACAGAAAGGATAGAATCATTTAATTTAAGAAAAAAATAAGTTAAATCATCAACCCATTACTGTCTTTCTCTGCTACCATTTAAATATACACTCAAGGCATTTCCGGTATAAAAACCAAAATATAAACTGTGGAAGAGACAGTCACCCTGTTTTATTTTCCTGCTTCTGCTGGACTTTACTCTTAAGCATCCTGTACATTCTTTTTTCACCAAGTATTTTTTCTGCTCAGCTTGAATCTCTGCCATGCCAAGTTAAACTTTCCCAAATCTTCTTGTTCTAATCATAGCACGGCAAACTCTGGTAAAAATAACTAAGTAAAGCTTCCTTAAAACAACTAGGATCTATAACAAAAAGCAGCTTCAGAATTAAGATTTTTTAAAAATATTATGGCCAAAGTCACCATGTTACCACAAAGTCTGAAACGTCATATAAATACTAAGTGCAATTCACACACACACACACATACAAACACACACACACACACACACACACACACGGGCTACATTAACTACTCAAACTTAAGAATTTCCCTCAAACTGTATATGCACAGTATGTAAGTGACTTATCAGATATAAAGTACAGGTTATTAGAATTAGGTCTCATTCCTGTCTTGACCCCTATATTTCTAAAGTTCAACTCAAAAACTCAGTATTTTCCCCCTTATATTTAAGGCAGCAGAGATCAAGGCATGAAAACGGAATGGTCCAGTCAGTTCAAGAAGCAATGATGGTCCATCAGCGGCAAAAGACACAGGAGTTCACCCTGTGTGAGTATATAATGGGCTTTACTTCTTGTACCACATTGCGGGAGCCCAAAACCCATCACCCCCATGCCATAGGAATTGTGTTTGGTTATGCAGACACTAAGTCTTCAATCAAACTACAAACCACCTAAATCAGAGTTAGATTAGACTTAGGACATTGTAACTTCTCAATGTTTCCCGTTAATGAAACACTGCAAATAATTCTAGGTAATGTTTTTAAGAACTGGTTGATCTATGCAAAACATTAGATAAGTTCCCACCTTTAGGATACAGTAAACACATAGCTTTATTTTTTTTACTCAGTATCTAAGTCATTTGGTGGAAAAAAGAAGTCTGTTAGATATTTTGAAGCTAATTATTTAGCTGTTGGACTCAAGGGTAACAGGGCAGCCACTTGGGAGTGGGAGAAGAGTGTAGAGGTCTGAAAAACTAGTTTTGAAGAGGGATCTTCCAACCCACCCATTCTTTAAAGATTAAAAAATTGGTTATGGAGATACAAAATACTTAAATGATGTCCCGGTCGGTGATTCTGGAGCCAAAGTTTTGAAAACTCAAGTTTTTCAGTAGAGAATGAGGAAACAGGTTATGAGCAACGGTTTGCTTGGCCACGGATTCAGTATATGAAGGCCATTTAGAAGTTTGTTTATGAAGCACTGACATTCATAATCCCAAGTCTTAGTACTAGAACAGCAGTGATGTGCCCTGGAAAAAACAATCGATGTTCTATTACATTTGGAGGCAGAAGGCAAATCTCCAAGTTTGAAATTAACAGGAATGACTTAGACAAACAGCAAAGTAGGACGACCTTATTTAAACGCTATTTTAAAAGTTATTTAAATGTTCAATCACATTGATAACGATAAGCTTTTAGAAGTTACAGGCTTTAAGGCTAGGCATTGCAAAGAGACATGAGTCAGTCTCGAGTCTGACATCGGCTTCTGTCAGCTAGGGTAGCTGCTTGGGGCTAGAGCATTCCTGAGTTATCTGGCCTGTTGTTTGGTTGTGATAAATGGTTTCATAAAGCCCTCATGGCACATCTGACATCATCCACTGAAGCTTAGGAATAAGTGAAACCTGTCTTGGAATTAAATGGAAAATAAAGGGTACATGATTTTCTAATACTTGGTGTTAAAACAGATTAATAAAGAAATTAATAATATCTCTATGGATAATGAACATTGTATTCTTCCCAAAAATAATACTAGCTTTCTGGAAAAATTGTGTTAGATTTATACTTTATCACCATGTTTTTGTTATTCCTACATAAGCTAAAGTGACAAGTTAAGCAGCAAGAGAATGTTACTTTTTAAAGGTAGTAATTGAAGAGAATTTTTAGCACTTAGAGAAGATCAAATTTTCAGCAAGAAGGATTAAAATAAGAGTCTATAATTGAGACTTAAAATATATGTTGCTGTCACAGTTCAATTTCTGATGTCTGCCTATAACTAGTGGCATACCTTATAAATCTGGGGCTCTAAAAACAGTCAAGATGATTTATCACAAAACATTTTCTATAAGTATACCCTTTATCAATGATTAATGACTAAAAAGTTCTCTCATCCAGATATCTGATTGAATAGCAAAAGGGTGGGTTTATAGAGTTTACCCACTGCATGTTGTTGAGGGCATGAATATGAAGCAATGGTGGGTGGGTGGGGGGTGAAATGTACAAGGAACATTGTCTCAGTCTTTAGCAAATGCCTTATAATTTCTCACGCTATCAGTCTCAATTCCAGGACATTTTAACCTGTTGCCATAAAATCAGAGCATTAGCATTATATGGAACAAAAGATACAACTATCTTATACCTTATGTGAATAAAGAAAATATTTCTCTGCAAAATGTTTTAAAACTAAAAGGTGGGGGAAAAATTCAAATCTGGGAAGAATGTACTACTAGGAGAAGGAGGAAAGGGGAGGAAAGATGGAATGCACTGCAATTTGAAGGACAAAATAAGGAGGTTAACATAGGAAAAATTAAAATTCAAAGTAAAATGGCAAACACTGCCAGAGAATTCCAAGCAGTTCAAAATGGTTTATTATTATAAAAGCACATAACTTTAGACCCAATTTACCTTTTTTTTTAAAAAAAAATAATAAAGGGGCAGCTAAGTAGATATTCTAAGGGTGCTTTGAAGACATATAACTACTTGGGAGAAAAAAACTTTGTCCAAATCTCTCTTTACACATAGACACTAAGTTAGTTAAGGAATAAAATCACCTTCCCTAACCGTGTTCCACTGGCTGGGAATGATGTACATATGCAGTTGAAAATCATAAAGTTGAGATAAATATTCTTTAACTCCAGACCGCCCAACACCACTACCAGCTCCCGGAAGCCCCAGCTCAGTTGTTACATTATTAAAATAGCATTGACCTGGACATGGTCTTTGCCCGCCATTTTGAGAAACTAACTGGAATAATTTTTTCCCTTCCACTTCAGAGTCTGAAAGAATTAAATTTAGGATGTCACATTTTAGGCAATGGTCTATGAAGTCAGTGCGCCTATAAAAGCAATAGATAACGAGTAACAGAAACTTAGGTCTTAATCCAGATTTTTTCTGACTCAGAAGAGTGATTTAAAGTACAGCTCTTCATCTCTCTGGGCCTTAGTTTCCTCATCAGTAACATGAAAGACCTGGGTTTATAGTGGTTCTAAGCTTTCCTGGTCACAGGGTCTCCTGTGATATCTGTAGTAAAATCTCCAGGATATCCCCCTGCAAAAAAATGGACACATGCTCACCACTTGATATGTGACTACGGGGAGGTAGACCACCATCTCCCTGAAGCCCACCCATCAACCCCACCTCTAATCACTATACTGCAGGACTTCTCAGGCCCCACCTAGCTCTCACACTCTGACCCTGTTATCAGGGTATACAACCCCTTGATAAATTACCTCCCAAAATGAAAATATTGGGCCATGCCCACCTAATGATAAAAGGTTAGAGCCTGGCTATGACACGGTCATGTACATTTCAGAGAGCTAAGAAAAGTCCTGTATGTGAAAGCTTCTTCAATTTCAATTAAAAAGAAAAACAACTACTTCAAATGTAGCTCTCGAAAACACAAAGAACCCTAACCCATTAGACCTGTGCCTTTGTGGTCATCTCTTCTAGATCCCTATTTGGAAAATTATGTAATGTCAGTTTGGATTCCGGCTTCTGTAGGCTTGACCATCCCCACCTGTAGTCCCTGGAAGCCAATCCTACCAGATGGAATGCCCCCATTCTGGAATAGTAATAATTCCAAAGCCATGCATACCTCTCTCAGTTTATGGATTCAATCCATAAACTGAGCTGAGCCTATGAGCTCTCTCTCTCAATAATGTGAATTAAGAAACAAAGCAACTAGAGTAAGATGGTAGGAAACTATGAACAAAGATTACCCAGAATACAGATTTTGATTGACACAATAAATGTGTAATAACCATTTTCATGTTTTCCTCTGCCTAAATGAAAACTGGCAGAAATGCCAATAATCACCTTAATCCCTGGAGAAATGAAGGTCTGATCAGTAGATCCTTATTACATAAAGAATTTAAGAGCTATTGATATTGATCACACATATATCTAATGGAATCTTAATATTTCCTTTTAAAAAATATTGCCTTTTAAATCTGAAAAAAAAGGAAAAACTAAGTCAAACTGAAGTTTTCCCCAACATTTTATTAACTACCAAAATCAAAGGATATAGTTCAAAAAACCAAAAAGGCTTGTAAATAAACACTTATGTATATAAAGGACTCTATAATACAGAGCACAGTAACTCATATTGCAAATACTATTACAACTCTTCATCAAAATCCATTTTCTACTTCTGAAAGCTATTTGGATTACTTGAATATGATAAAAAACAAAAATCAAGCCATGCTCTTCTTTCCCTCCCAACAAATCCTTTAGAAACATCAGCAACAATTTAGGAATGTAAATGGATTTTCCATTTGCAATTATACTTAATGATGACTTAAACAGAAGGAATACAGCTTAATTTTTGGAAGGAAACTGAACCCAGAGGAATATGTTGTTTGGGGGGGATAAAAAAAAAGGAAAAACTCATCTGGACCAGCAAAATAAAAAGAATGTCAAAAGAAAAAGCGTGGTATTAAAAAGCAGCTGAAGCCAAAGAGAAATTTAAAAATACAGTGCTCTGATGCCTAGTCTAACGGTGATGGAATAGGGGATGCCCATCCTCCCTCTTCACAACATTAAATACTGAAGAACACCTCACGTTAAAAGCCTACAAATAGGTCTTCCCTGGTGACGCGGTGGTTGAGAGTCCGCCTGCCGATGCAGGGGATATGGGTTTGTGCCCTAGTCCGGGAAGATCCCACATGCCACGGAGCGGCTGGGCCCGTGAGCCACAACTACTGAGTCTGCGTGTCTGGAGCCTGTGCTCCGAGACAAGAGAGGCCGCGATAGTGAGAGGCCCGCGCACCGCGATGAAGAGTGGCCCCCGCTTGCCACAACCAGAGAAAGCCCTCGCACAGAAACGAAGACCCAACAACAGCAAAAATAAATAAATTAATTAATAAACTTCTACCCCCAACATCTTCTTTAAAAAAAAAAAAAAAAAGCCTACAAATACCTATTTGAATCCATTTCAGTTTTACATTCTCACTTCTTTTAATTCCTTTTGCTACCTTGAACTTTATATGCAACTGTAACTAATGTTGAAAATCAAACTTTGATTTTAGAAGATATGTGTGGCTATCATAATATGAGACACCATCCCATTCAGGGTACATCAATAGCTTCAAAAGATATTACCTCAATAATAAGGGAATTTCCACACAGATTTCCTTAAGTGAACACTCCTGGGAAGTCCCTTCCAAATGGTCCCTTCTTCTGAAAAAATAAGCTTCCCCTGACACTGCACAGGAAGCAGAAACTTAAAGTGGATTTTGCTGAAGTCTACCCTGCAAGTACTTTTCATATTTAATTGTTAATGTCAGACAAATGACCCAACCAAAACCCATTTCTCTCCTAAAATATACATCTGAGCATAAGCCTATGTCAACTTATATATATATATATATATATATATATATATTTGTGTGTGTATGTGTGTGTGTGTGTGTGGTATGCGGGGCTCTCACTGTTGTGGCCTCTCCCGTTGAGGAGCACAGGCTCCAGACGCATAGGCTCAGCGGCCATGGCTCACCGGCCCAGCCGCTCCGCGCCATGTGGGATCCTCCAGGACCGGGGCACGAACCTGTGTCCCCTGCATCGGCAGGCGGACTCTCAACCACCGCGCCACCAGGGAAGCCCTTTATATATATATTAACAGTCATTCAGGGACTTCCCTGGCAGTCCATTAGTTAAGACTCCACGCTTCCACCGCAAGGGGCACGGGTTTGATCCCTGGTCGGGAACTAAGATGCCACATACCACGTCGTACAGACAAAAAAATTACAAAAATAAAATTAAACTTAAAAAAAAAAAAAAGCCTCAGAGCAATGATCAGCTGCCCGTTAACTCAAAAAAAAAAAAAAAATTCAGTCCATTGAAAGAGAATGCGTTCAGAAATTCACATTTACAGGATGGTTTATGTCCAAAAACTACAGGTTCAATTTTAGATTAGAACATGAGCAATAACATAAAAACTACAGCAAATCATAATCCATCATATTATTAATGTCATGTCCACCCCAGAAAAAAACAACACTAGACAGCGTAAGAGTGCAATACAGTTCAGAACCAGTATTTGACAAAGTGCTCGGCTACTGATTTTGAGTACTCTCAGAACTGAGTATTCTCAGCATGTATAATTATGGGTAATAACACCATAATTATACCTAGTGATTTTTTTTTTTTTTTTTTTTTCGGTACGCAGGGCTCTCACTGTTGTGGCCTCTCCCGTTGCGGAGCACAGGCTCCGGACCCGCAGGCTCAGTGGCCATGGCTCACGGGCCCAGCGGCTCCGCGGCATGTGGGATCCTCCCGGACCGGGGCACGAACCCGTGTCCCCTGAATCGGCAGGCGGACTCTCAACCACTGCGCCACCAGGGAAGCCCCCTAGTGATTCCTGATGGGGATAAGATTAAGAGTCATTTTAAAAAGAAACATTTCAAACCTAGACAAAAGGAGAGTATAACGATCCAGCTCCTACTATCAAGTCATGGTCATTCTTGTTTCCTCTGTCCCTGCCCACTTGCCCACCCTACTAGGCATCATTTCATTGCATCCATAAAAACTCTGTCTATATCTTTAAAAGATAACTCATTTTAAACATAACCATGATATCACACCTAAAAAACTGAACAGTTAATTCCTTACTACCAAATATCTAGTCATTGCTCAATTTCCCAGTTGCCTCAAAACGTTTTTGGTTTGTTTGAACTGAGGTGTGAATAGCATCCATACATTGCGATTGATTGATAACTTTTTAAAGTATTTTTTAATCTTTAGGTTCCTACTCCATGTTCTTACCCATTTTAATTTATTTGTTGGCAAAACCATATGGTTTGTCCTATATATTGTTTTCCATGGTTCAGATTTTGCTGATTGCAACCCCATTTAACAGGTCTCTCTTTTCCCAGTATTTCTCGTAAACTGGCAGATCCAGAGACTTGAACAAAATCAGTTTGGGGTTTTTTTGTTTTTGCTTTTTTTGCTAGAATACATCCTAGGTGGTGCTGCCTACTTCCATGTTAGTTGCTGCTAATGATCATTACTTGAATCCATTACAGTTGACCCTCAAACAACACAGGGGTTCAAGTGCCAACCACCCTGCAGTTGAAAATCTGCGGATAACTTTGCAGTTGGCCCTCCATATCCGCAGTTCCATATCCACAGATTCAATCAACCATGGATTTTTATAGTACCATAGTATTTAATGAAAAATATCCACATATAAGTAGACCCTCACAGTTCAACCCTGGCTGTTCAAGGGTTAACTATTTTATTCGTGTTTGCAAATGGTAACATTCTACATCAATTCTTCTTCATATATTAGCAAAAAGAAGAAGAAAAAGAAAACACTTCTGTAAAGAGAAAGATCAATTATTTGGTTATCCTGAGGAACAATTCCAACTGGAGAAGCAGGATAAATGATTTTTTTTTTTTCTCTTTTGATTTTTAATGATTTTAGTTGTCATCTATGGTGGTAAGGACATTAAAGATGAGATTTACCCTCTTAACAAAGCTTTAAGTGCACAATACATAATTATTAACTATAGGCACAATTTTTTAATTTTAATTTTTAATTATGTAAAACCACTGCCATAAGATAGAGACCGCTTAGTCAGAAGAAGCACTACAGATTTCTGAGGCGAATCCCAGACAGGAATTTTTCCTAGGGGTACCAGACTCTCCCCTCACTTATGGCAGACACGATGATGAATTTCATAGGCATGTTTATTACAACACTCTACGATGCAGGCTGATGGAATTCCACGGATGCTAACTCAGTAGAAACAAGTCTACTGAGTTAGACTTGTTAACTTGATACTTGTTAAGCATCATGTATATGCTAATGACTACAAATTTATATCTCTAGCCTGAAGCTCTCCTCTGAGCTCCAGATTCAGGTACCCAACTATCTATAAAACTTTGATGTTCAATTGTCTAATAAGCATCTCAAGCACATACAAAGCAGAACCCTAAACCACTACTGTTCCCGCACACATGCCCCTCCTGTCCTCCCCCATCTCAGTAAATGGCAGCTGATTACTCAAACTGAAAACCCAAGCATCATCCTTGATTTCTGCCTCTGCCTCATATTTCTTAGCCAATCCTGTTGTAAGTTTTGTTTTTCTCTACTTCCTGTCCCCTCTTCTCCATCTCCTGTGCCACCGCCTTCCCCCCCTCAGGAACCTCTATGTCCTCCTCTCGGTCCTCCAAGCTTCAGGCCTCTCTCCGCACGAGGCATCACCCAACATCCAGAGAGGCCCTTTTCAAGACTAATTTGAACATACCACCCTGAAGTGTAAAATGGACCAATGCCTTTCTTTCATACTTTAATTCTACAGTCCCTCTCAAGGCCCACAAGGTCCTGCATGACCAGCCCTGCCTTCCTCGCCAACCCTCTTTTGTTCAATTCTCCTGCTCTCTTGCCCCCATGCTGAACCACAGTGGCTTCCTCTCAATCCTCAAATGTGCCACACTCTTCCCTCTGCCTCGCAACCTCAGCACAGGTGGTTCCTTTGGCCTGCAAGCTCTTCACTGCACTCTTCTTCCATTTTTACATGGCTGGCTCCTCCTCATCCTTTTAGCTCTCTGCTTAAATGTCACCTCTTCTAAGAAGCCCTCCCTGACAATCTCTACGCCCATCACTGCAACTTACATATAATTATGTATCACCCAGCATATTAACTTCTCATGGAGGGAGGGTCTGCATCCTGCTCCCTGCACAGGCTCACAGAATGCAGTATATATACATTGGGCGCTACTGACTGGGTATTGGCAGATTTCATCCCAGCCTCCCCAAGTATTCCTTGTCTATTTCTGACTCACTTGGTAACTGAGTCCTTCTACTTCTTCCCTACTCAAGAACTTCAGAACATCTAGCCCATCTCTTAGTTTTATCTCACTGGACTATGCAGTAGATTCACAGACCTTAAAATGAAGGCTACAGTGACCATTCCACCTAGAAAAGAGTCCTTTGGTACACAGATCCCCAAGCAATCCAAAAAGATAGAATTCAGAGGGCCATGAACTTGGATGAGAAAACAATTCCGTGTTTTGTTCAAACTCTTAAATTTAGCATTTCTACTCATTATGAAGGTTGGCTACAAACTACAGTACTAGTTGCAACATCTGTGACTTTGTCACCAACGGAGATCTTCAGATGTTTTCATATCTCATAAATTAGACATCTTGAAATATCATTTATCCTCATTACTACTTTGAAATCACAATTATTAAACCTACTACTAGATCTTGTCAGTCAACGTTTTAATAAAGGAGCAAATATTTTTCTGTATCATACATTTTAATATTTTGATAACTATATTTCAATAAAATTGGTTTCCTTTGTAACCCTTGTGTTTTATTTTATGTATTTAAAGTTTTGCCTGGGTCCACATACTAGTGATATAATGAAGGGGTAAGAGGTAAAAGAAATCCATCCTAGTGGGGACAAGTATTCACTTATCAACTTGCCCAGAATTGCCAGCACATGGTGACAATGAAAAGGAGACTGGCTTTTTGTCAGTTTTGGTATTGTTTTTAAGTTCTCTCCAGGCCATGCATTCCCATTTCGCCTGCACCCAGAGTGTATCACTCCCATCACCCTTTCCTTGGAACACCGCTGCCTGGACCACCACAGACCTCCCCAGTCTTCCAACAGGGCTCATGACACACAGATATTTAAAGAATTCCTGAGCTGGAACTTCCATATACTGTAAGAATAAGGAACCCTTGAAGATTCATAAAAGTGACTAGGTAGCTAATTTTAAAATCCTTGATACAGAAATGAAAATCAACAAAACTTTAATCAAGAAAACAGAAAACATGTCAACTGATAGAGAAGAAAGTTTTAAAATAAGAAAAATGGAAACTTTTAAGCTACAATAAAATGGATAATTTCACCCATTCATATACCACTAAAATTGATAGGAAGCAATGAGTACTCTAAGAACATACAGAACTCTTACAAATCAGAAAGAAAAAGACCCAATAAAAAATGTTAAAGGACACAAATTAGCAAGTTAGAGGAAAAAAATAAACTGTCCACAAACATATGACAATTTTCTATTTCACTAGTGATCAAAGAACTGCAAATTGAAATAGGATAATATTTCATCTATGACAGATGATAATATTATCTAGATGATAATATTTTCATCTATAAGATTAACAAATTTTAACAATAATAGCACTTCATACAAACAAAAGGATAATAGAAATACTCATATACATTACATTGTTTCTCTAAAGGACAACATGGCATACACATTCAACATCTTAAAAACTTATCGACTCTCTGTCCCAGCAATTCAACTTCCAGGAATCTATCCTAAGAGGAAGATCACACAACTGTGTAAAGATTCATGTGAAAGTGTGTGATCAAAGCATGGTTTCCAACTACAATTTTTTTTAAACAAATGAGAATACTACACATATCCAAAAAGAAATTAAATTATGGTAAATCCATATAATGTGCAATCACTTAAAACAAAAGTCTAGTTTTGCTGATATGGAAAAATACTTAAGCTATATTAAGTGGAAAAGCTAGATTATGAATTCATATGTCTCTTATGAGCCACATCTTGGTTTTATTTTTAAGTACATACATGTACATAAAACCCTGAAGGCTATCAATATTTCCAGAGTAGTGCCACCTATAGGTCATATACAAATGATTTTTTATAATTTAATTTTCTGATATTTTTAACAAAATAACATATTACTTTTGTGATTAAAAAGTATTTACCTTTTAAAAATGAAACTACCGGGCTTCCCTGGTGGCGCAGTGGTTGAGAGTCTGCCTGCCGATTCAGGGGACACGGGTTCGTGCCCCGGTCCGGGAAGATCCCACATGCCGCGGAGCGGCTGGGCCCGTGAGCCGTGGCCGCTGAGCCTGCGCGTCCGGAGCCTGTGCTCCGCAACGGGAGAGGCCACAGCAGTGAGAGGCCCGCGTACCGCAAAAAAAAAAAAACCAACAAAAATGAAACTACCATGTTTAAAATATTCTGAGTCATAGCGTAAGATGAAAAGTAAGCATCCTCTTAAACAAGATGACTTCTAAAGACAATCTTGGTACGTCTCCCAAACATACTTTCAGGTATCTCCAAGTCAAGGTGGCATGCCCTTCTCTTTAGTATGTATCCTGGCCACATATGGCATACTAAATACTCAACACAGGAAAGCTATACCCCAGGTACTATTAGTAATTACCATCTCAATGTCAGTACCACCAAATACTTATCAAAAGCTGGGTGAAGGGAAACATGAGGGATCATGACTTGAAGGATATGGAACCCACCTTTCTTCTCTACGATACATCTAGAGCAAGCCAGAATCAGCCGAGAAGCAGTTCTGGCCTAATAATTTGTTCCTCTGAGTATTAAACCTACCTCTGAGTATTAAACCTACCACTCCCCATCCCTTACAGACTTGTTTCTACTGAGTTAGCATCCGTGGAATTCCATCAGCCTATGTTGTGGAGTGTCATAATAAACATGCCTATGAAATTCATCATCGTGTCTACCATAAGTGAGGGGAGAATCTGTTACCACTGGGAAGAATTCCTGTCTGGGATCTGCCTCAGAAATCTGTAGTGCTTCTTCTGACTAAACGGTCTCTATCTTATGGCAGTCAAGTGGGGACATGGTCATACATGCCCCTGAGAATCTGATGAAAATTGTGACTCCTCTCTCCATATGCACACACGACCCTTTGCAAACAATTTCAGGGAGTGCAGAGACATCACCCCCGTCTCCAGGTTAAGAATCCACATCTTACGGACCAAGCTTCCTTCTCACAAGTTCTCTTCTCACATGGACTGCTAGAAAGTCTCATTTCCAATTTAATTCCCACCTTCAGCAAATACACAGTTCATCTTGGAATACATTTGCAGTAGTTGCATACCAGTCCACATCCCTGTACTAACCAACCTTTCACTTATTGTTTTGCTGAAGTTCATATATCCTAGCAAACTGATTTTGGGGGAACAAAGGTAGCAAGAGGAGTATCAACAGCAAAACATCACTCTAATTCCAAAACCTAGTCTGAGTCATCTGTGTGGTCAAACTTGTATGTCTAGTGCTCTCCTTTTCCAGGCACATAACAGCATTGCCCTTCCTGGTTGCAGACCACATAACAAGTTCCAGCAAATGAGTTGCAAGCAAAAGTAACACCTGTTATTTCCAGACCAGCACACTTAACTGCTGATGGAAAACCCTCGGAGTTCTTTTCCTCTGGCACCATTCCCAGCAAGGTTAGAAACAGAGGCTGCTCAGGGAGTCTGAGTCCCCAGGTGACCACAACGTCCCTGTGGACCTGTGATGGGCCTGATGCTGCTCTAAGCTAGAGAGATTTGGTGGTGTTTTTATCTGCTTAAGTGGACTGATGGGACTGATGTGCAAAAACAAGAAGCCATACACCTCTCTGTCTCGGGAACGTAGACCCTAAGATTTTTCAAAGGAAACACAGGATGGCAGGGGTCACATCCTGGAGGCAGGCTCAGGTTTTCAGCGGGGCTGGTCACATTTGGAGCACTGATGTCACCAGGTTCCTGCTGACAGGGAGCACTGCAGAGGACTATCCTAGGACAGGAAGCAGAGGGGGTCCGTGTTGGGTTTCAGCAGAGTGGGCCGGGCTGGCTTGATTGGGGTAACTAGGCAGAGGCTTGTTCCGTCACTTAGGCCATCCCCTGGACCCATGCCAGGGCGCTCACACCCAGGATGCAAGAGCTACAACAAAGGGGCAACACCTTCCACCGAGCTCTGCTGACCTTTGCTGAGAAGATTTCAGTGAATGTGCTTCCACAGTCACTGAGGGCCTCTTAGGGCTATTTTGTCCCTGGTGATGTCCCCAAAAGCACTTAAAGTGGTTCACCAAGTGTGTGCATTTTTCTACAAGGGAAGAAATAACAGTTCAACGGAAAAAGCTAAGAATTTTTTTTATTTTAAAAAGATGAGTTTAATTTTTTTTTTTTTTTTGCGGTATGCGGGCCTCTCACTGCTGTGGCCTCTCCCGTTGCGGAGCACAGGCTCCGGACGTGCAGGCCTGGCGGCCATGGCTCACGGACTTAGTTGCTCCGCGGCATGTGGGATCCTCCCGGACCAGGGCACGAACCCGTGTCCCCTGCATCGGCAGGCGGACTCTCAACCACTGCACCACCAGGGAAGCCCGAGTTTAATTTTTTAAAAATCAAATCAAAGCAGAAAAGACACATGATTTGCAGCTCTGAGCACTATAAATAGCTAGGCCACAAATTAGAATTATCATGTTCGTAGGCAGCAGGAGTAAAAAACAGAAGCAGTTACATGAAAAACAAGGTCCCTAAGAACAAACAAACTGGTTACTCTAGAGCAGCCCAACTCTCAGAACCCAGGCCAGGGAGGAACTTGTCCCCTGTGGCTTCATAATGAAGTGACGGTGTATCAAGATCCTTAAGGCAAATGAGGGTTTCAAGGGATTTTTCTCAGGAGCTGTCTCACCGTAAGCTGACAGCCTCCAACTAAGAGCCATTCAGAAGAACCAATTCCAAGGGTCTAACGCTAGGCTTTCAGGAACTCAGCTGTCTGGTGAGCTGAACTGATCCAGCAACAAATTTTAGAATATCTAGAAGAATTAGATGATATGCAGGTATTAAAAAAGTAATTGAAGAACAAAGGCAGAAACCGTGGTTAGAAAAAAAAATCCAATAAACACTTTTGAAGTCTCTGAAACTATAAAGATCCTAATCACTAAAATAATAACCTTTTCAGCTTCAGAATCCAGTAGGATGCCAGAGTGACCTCTGGAAAAATCTGAGAACAATATGCAACTGGTTATATAATAAACTGGACCAGATGAAGGGCAAATAAGGCATGGTGATAATAAAATATTTTAATTAAAAGAATACTGGATTCACAGCATATCCTTCAGGCAATTCTCCATAATTGTTATGCTCCTGATCTAGCATTAGATAACTGAATGGCAATAAGGGGTTCTTGCTTGTACTCCCCGCAAACTACCTGGCGAAGAACGGACACTTCAGCTGCCTCCAGTGCAAATCTAAATATGTTACACGTTAACCAAGCTGGAGATGGTAGCTCGGAGGAACCTATCCCTGAACAGAAGGCATTCTCACATTTCTCTGCAAAGAAGTCAGTTGAGGAAATAGCAAACAGGCATGGCCAGATTTCTCTCAAAAAACAACTTAGGGGCCTTTTTCGACACAAGGACAAATGGGTATGCCAGGCTCCAGAACCAGGCTTCTCACATGGAGGCACCTGAACCCCAAAGAGTACGTGATAGGTAAGGTGTACACGTGAAGCCACAGCATGGACACGGGACATCTGTCTAATGCATCCCTTTTACAGTGGTAAGTAGTCACTTTAAAGAACTTAACATGTTATATATATGGTAGAATGCAAAATGTACATGATGCTTAAAGTAAAAATAGAAGACTTAAAAAGTCTGCTGCTATGAAGTATGTTGCCAAACACCCAGGAACTAGCACTTATTACTAATTCAGGAAGTCTGAAGAGACACGAAGAAAATTAAGTCAACAGAAAGAAAAAAATTCAAACTCATTTATACTAAGATATATATTTAGTTATTTATAAAAAGTGTTTTTATATAGAACATATATAACATTTATGTACATATATTTAATACAATTGATTTTTCCACTTACCAACAATACCCGAATTGTGTAAGATACTCTTCTACATCTCATGGCCAGAATAATTTTTAGCCGGGAAAATATTTTATACTGAGTATGATCAAGTACCCATCTCAGCCATTAACACACACACCCCACTTCACCAAGGTTAAGTTAGGCAATACAACTTTTTAACAAACTCCCCGGAAAAACTGTTTGGAAAAGAGTGCTATGTTGCAGACAATGTGCACCGGGATGCTAGGCAGACATGAGACAGATGCAGGGGAGGGTAATGTCTACCAAACACACACCGTGCAAGACAGACATTCCCATCCCTGCCTCACAGTTAGGGATTCCAGCCCAGGTCTGCTGCTCCCAAGCCCCTGCTCAGCCACCACGTTGCCCCCTAATAATATTACCATTATTGTATTCACGATATTAATGGCATCGTTAGGATTGGTATTTAAAAATATTCTTCAGATCTCTACCACCCCAGCAGAGCTACTTTACAGAAGAATAAATTAAAAACACTAAGGAAATAAATCTACATTCCTTCTAACAGCCTCCTTCAGAAGGCAATCAACAGCAGCAGAACTATCAACAGCAGCATAGCTGTGCCTCAAACCTGCCCGCAGCTTACTATGAGTCCAGGAAGCCCAAGTGTTTTAAGCCCAGCTTAAAAATATGGCAACCGTCACACTTTCCAGTGGTAAAGTAAGAAAACTCTAAACCATGAGAGAACAGGGCAGTAAATCTCCCCAAGGCAGAGGGCGGCAACCGACTGCTGTCACATTTGGCTCTGTCTATGTGGGTTCTGTGTGAGGAATGCAGGATAAAAATCAAAAATCAAACTAAGAAACATATCCAATCAAAGCATGACACCTTTCTAGAAGGCATTTAACTGTTTCAGAAATCACATCCACCCCCAGAGTCAGATTTTAAAGACTAAGGGTACGGATGTTTATTTTGAAGATGCTCTCCAGGTGTGTTCCACCTCTGCAAAAGCAGTATGTCCATTGGAGATTCAAAACCAGCCAGTTGCTCCCAAGGCCAAGTTTTGGGGGACAGTCCCAAGCCAGAACTGCTTTCCTACTTCTTTCCTGATTTGCATAATGCCACTGGCCTGGTAGGCTCCCAGCCCTACGATGATGGGAATAGAGACCACAGGTTCTTAAATATGCAATTCCTCATATAAAACAACCAGAAGTTATGTGTGCCCTCTGGATAGAAATTATAATTATTGCCTTGGGAGAAGGAATTCTGTTGATCTTCCAAGCCAAATCCACAAGTTTGCAGGATAACGACAAAGCTATTAAAATACAAATGGTTACTAGGCTACCAAGAAAGTTGATGTAAATTATTGGGTAGCAAATACAAAGAAAAAAAATCAAATCGTACTAAAAATAAATATTATACTGAAAAAAAAATCACTTCATTTTACACTTAAGATTACCAACAATTTTTTAAAATTACATTACTCATTGCTGGTAAGTTACAGTAAAATAGTTATGCTCAAAGTTTGTAGGATGGATTGATACATGCTTTTTAGAAAATCAGTTTGGCAATACCTGTCAGAGCCCTAAGAATGCTGAGGGCGTCACAACTAAAGACAAGTCTGTCAATATAATTCCAAGAGGACCAATACGGTGGGTCCAGACACAAAGCTCCCCAGAGACTAGGTTCAATTCAGGGATAGGTTTTGGAGATTGCAAAAGGACATATATACCATCAATCCTTCCAGCAGCCTTCTACACACCACTCCCCTATTTCAGTCAGGGTTTATTTGGTGATTAGAATTGAAACTCACAAGAAATTTAATAAAAGTGAATAGAGGTAACTTGCCCAGTCCAACTGCAATAAAAACAACAGGGCATCAAGACAAAGTCAAGCCCCAAATTGTACAACATTGAGAATCAAGACATCAGCTCTAAAATTCTCTTGTACTTTGGAGCCATTGGTCTCTGTATTTGTCCCACTGCTGCTTCCTTCTCTGCTGCTGAGTCCAGCTTCTCTGTTCATACACCTGCTTACAACCCTTCCAAGCCTTCCCCCGAATGTTCTCATGACCTTTATTTATTTTACTGACGTACAGTTGATTTACAATGTTGTGTTAGTTACTGCTGTACAGCAAAGTGACTCAGTTATACATATATATACCCCCATGACCTTTAAACTCAGCTCCCTAACAACTCTCTGTATCTCAATTCCAGATAATATGAAGAGCCAATCCGATTGTTCTTCCTGGGGTCAGGTGCCCAGCTTGGGCCAATCAGCAGTGGAGCAAGATCACCGTCAAAAAAGCAACACCTGGCAGATGGATAGGGACAGTTATCTATAAAAGACAGAGACCAGGAAGAAATGATAGGCATGTTTGCTATGGTTTTTCAGAGTTTCTGAGAGTTACTGAATAGTAGTGAGTTTAAGATTACCCTTTGACCTAGGAGAATTTTTTTGCAGGAACCTATGTTAGTTTCCTACGGCTGATGTAACAAAGTACCACAAAATAGCAGCTCAAACAATAGACATTTATCATCTCACAGGTCTGGAGGCTAGAATTCTGAGGTTAAGGTGTCAGCAGAACCAGGCTCCCTCTGAGGAAGGCACCAGGGAAGGATTTGTTCCAGGCCCCTCTCCTAGCTTCTAGTAGTAATTCCTTCCCTTGTGGCAGCGTAACTCCTATCTTCACATGCCATACTCTGTGTGTGCATGTCTGTGTCCAAATTCCCCCTTTTAAGAAGGATGCCAGTCATACTGGATTAGGGACCCACCCTACCTCAGTATGACCTCATCTTAACTAGTTACATCAGCAGTGACTATTTCCAAATAAGGTCACATTCTGAGGCATGGGGTTGAGGGGGTAGGATTTCAACATATACATTTTTTTCATCTTTATTGGAGGTATTATTGCTTTACAATGGTGTGTTAGTTTCTGCTGTATAACAAAGTGAATCAGCTATATGTATACATCTATCCCCACACCTCCTCCCTCTCACATCTCCCTCCCACCCTCCCTATCCCACCCCTCTAGGTGGTCACAAAGCACCGATGATCTCCCTGTGCTATGCAGCTGCTTCCCACTAGCTATCTATTTTACATTTGGTAGTGTATATATGTCCATGCCACTCTCTCACTTCATCCCAGCTTACCCTTCCCCCTCCCCGTGTCCTCAAGTCCATTCTCTACGTCTGTGTCTTTATTCCTGTCCCGACCCTAGGCTCTTCAGAACCATTTTTTTAAAATTTTTTTAGATTCCATATATATGTGTTAGCATATGGGATTTATTTTTCTCTTTCTGACTTACTTCACTCTGTATGACAGACTCTAGGTCCATCCACCTCACTTACAAATAACTCAATTTCGTTTCTTTTTATGGCTAAGTAATATTCCACTGCATATATGTACCACATCTTCTTTATCTAGTCATCTGTCGATGGACACTTAGGTTGCTTCCATGTCCTGGCTATTGTAAATAGAGCTGCAATGAACATTGTGGTACATGACTCTTTTTGAATTATGTTTTTCTCAGGGTATATGCCCAGTCGTGGAATTGCTGGATCGTACGGTAGTTCTATTTTAGTTTTTCAAGGAACCTCCATACTGTTCTCCATAGTGGCTGTATCAAGTTACATTCCCACCAACAGTGCAAGAGGGTTCCCTTTTCTCCCCACCCACTCCAGCATTTATTGTTTGTAGATTTTCTGATGATGCCCATTCTAACCGGTGTGAGGTGATACCTCATTGTAGTTTTGATTTGCATTTCTCTAACAACATATGAATTTTAAGCAGACACTTAGGATTCTGCTTATGGGATTTTTTTCCCAGGCAACTAATTCAAAGAAGAGAATTTTATGTATGGAAATGTTCAGTACTAGCTGTTTGTAATGAAAAAACTCAGAACTGAGTTCCTAATAGATAGGACACACTCAAGCATCTCTCAAGGCAGTAGAGCACAGCTTGTGAGGACGTGGGGTCACAAGTCAGACTGCCAAGGTTCAGCTCAAATCCAGACGCTGGCAGTTATTAGCTGAGCAACTCTGGGAGAGTTACTTAAATTCTCTTTGCTTCAGTTTCCCCATCTATAAAATGGAGATGGTGGTTATACCTCACAGAAGAATTAATACAACAAAACCTCAACACTATTACAAGGATCCAAAATATTAAATCATGCAAAACACAAAATCTTGCTATTGCAAAGTTACACATAAGGCAGGCTTTTGTCCTTAGCCTGACTCCATAAATGTCCAACAGTCACCAACAGCTTTATATCCAACGTTATATTATTTTAGAGCACATTATTGAGGGGTTTGTTACACATGGAAATCACTTACAGCACCGCCTACCACACAAAAGGCATTAAGTAAATCCTCATATACACTCTCCTAACTCTGGTCTCCCACGGCTCACTGTGACATGTGGTTCTGTTGTGGCTTCTCTCCTTCACGTGTACATGTGTGTCTCATCTCCTCAACAAGATCACATACTGAAATACCAGATTCAGATTTAGAGATGAATGTGTACATGAAACATAGAAACTTAAGATTCCAGAATGGTTTACATTTAAGGCCCCACTTCACTGCTTCTTTTCATTATCCCCCATTTAGAAACCACCCATTAAGCTCACCTTTCTAGAGCATAGCTAAAGGACCAAAAGTAAACCCCAAACAAGTTTATTCACTGCAATTTACAGATTTTGTTCTTTAAAAAGGTCCTTAGGTCTTTACTGACAGCTTATTTATTCTTTATTTGACCCACAATTCTAACTAATTTGATCACGTGGTTTCCAGGTCTATGGCAGAGTAGAAGCAACAAATTAAAAGGGAAAAAATGTGAACCACTATAGAAAAACTATAGAAATAAGATGGAATACAAAGTACATCAGTCTGAGGTCATTTAATAAAAGGACAAATAGCCTTACACACCTTCCTGTTTGCTCCTGAATGCAGCACCTCTATGACCCAGAATGGTTACTACGTGTGTAAGGCTAGATCTGAGTCAGTATGAAATAGTTTAATTATCCTTAGAAATCTTTAAGGCAGCAGAGATTCAGAGAGTCTACTCTCTGGAATGACCTTTTTCCTTTATTTATTTTTTTATTATTTTAGGTTTTGATGCTCTCTACTAGAGTAAACTCTGAACTATATGAGAAAACTCAGATACTAGAATAATCTTAAACAGTTCCAGTCATCCAAATTTAACTTTACATAAACTGTGATTAAAAAAACAGTGATTAGGTTTGTCAGGTAGAGTCTTAAAGAACCTTTAGAGAAATGACATATAATTATTATACAAATAGTTTCAATTTCACTATGTGCTCTAAAGTACTTATTAATTTGCTTTATCAACTAAATTAAACTTCCTTAAAACCTAGTTTATTCTGTTTATAACAAAGTCTTTTTCAAGGTAGAACAGGGATAAACTTCAGTCCAGATACCACCCAAACCAACTCTCAAAATAAAATCTAAATTATTACTATTACGCACAACACTTGTAGAGTTGTTTTACTTTCCTTAAGTACACTCATGCAAACGGCATGCAGATTTAGCATAATAATGCTGGACCAAAAAAAGTATCATTTCAGAGGCTCTATCAACTCTTTACAGTTGTGGTTTAATATCCCTGCAACCTGATGGCCAAAGTTTGCAATCTCTTTGAACTGAAGTTCTCAGCCCTGGCTGCACCTCAGAATCACCTAGGAACTTAAGTAATAGCGAGGCTCCATCCCAGAGAGTCACACTTAATTGGTCTGGGGTGGGAGCCAGGGATTGTTTTCCCCCCCAAACTCAAGTGACAACCAGGATGAGAACCACTGCCCTAAAATGGTCCTTTCTCATCAATAAAGATCAAACCTTATGAGCTAAAAATAGTGTTCAATTCTGCACTCCATTCTGAAAAAGCACCTCATTCCATCTTTATTACAGGTCAATAGTTTTAACTCAAATATTTCAAAGTTTCAAAACAAAAATTCCGGGGGCTTCCCCGGTGGCGCAGTGGTTGAGAGTCCGCCTGCCGATGCAGGGGACACGGGTTCGTGCCCCGGTCCGGGAAGATCCCACATGCTGCGGAGCGGCTGATCCCGTGAGCCATGGCCCCTGAGCCTGCGCGTCCGGAGCCTGTGCTCGGCAACGGCAGAGGCCACAACAGTGAGAGGCCCGCGTACCGACAAAAACAAAACAAAACAAAACAAAAATTCCTACCCAAATGTGCATATTAACAACTCACAGGTACTCTTTACCACTGATTAAAGTTAGTAAAGCACTAGCTTCCCCCCTCCCCCACCACGGTACGAGGGCCTCTCACTGCTGTGGCCTCTCCCATTGCGGAGCACAGGCTCCGGACGCGCAGGCTCAACAGCCATGGCTCACAGGCCCAGCCGCTCCGTGGCATGTGGAATCCTCCTGGACTGGGGCACGAACCCGTGTCCCCTGCATCGGCAGGCGGACTCTCAACCACTGCGCCACCAGAGAAGCCCCAGCACCAGCTTTTTAATAAGTTGTTTTAATGTTAGTCCACACATTTTCAGTCATTCCTGCACCAGCATCCAAGGGCAAGTGAGCAGACAATCAGTGGTCTGACAGTATCTCAGAGTGTTCCACTAAATATTGAGTTACAACAAAGAAAACCAACTAGAGACAGGAAAACAGCAGCTGCTATATATGCTGTAAAACACTCTGAAGCTTTACTTGAAATTCTTTCACTGAGACAAATGGAGACATATATGGGCCCAAGTGGAAACTGTTCATAATGTTTAATATGAAAAGCTCTAAAGTAATTTGCTAAAACTTGAACAGAGTAAGGGCAGCTGGGATTGTAAAGAAAAAGACTTCCAAAGGGAAAGGCTGGTCCACAAGTGGATCAGAGCTTGGCCAGGCTCATCGTACAGCTGAGATCGTGGGTATGAGATGCAGGACCTCCCTGGAAATGTGTTTTTTCCAAACCTCCTCACCTTTTCTAGCTTTCGCTAAAGCCATCAGCATCAAAACCAGAATTTATACTGGGCCTTCTAAAGGAGTCTGAGGACAGGAAGAACATGTTATTAATTGCCAAGTATGTTTTTCTTTACCTAAAGAGACTTCAGTAAGAAAGAACCACAGCCCTCCCTTGCCTCCCCCTCCCCAGGGCTGGTCATCCATGCAGTCACACAGCCCCATGAGGTTTAATATCCAAAGTTAGTCCCCAGCTTGCAGTCCACTCTCTCAACTGTTAAAAAACATAGAGATGACTTAAACTGACAGCATCAATTATCAGTAGAGCAAGTTTTCCCTAAGAAACAATAGCATTCTGTAAAAAATGCCATTAGTAATTTGATAGGGATTGCATTAAATCTGTAGATTGCCTTGGGTAGTATAGTCATTTTGACAATATTGATTCTTCCAATCCAAGAACATGGTATATCTTTCTATCTGTTTGTGTCATCTTTGATTTCTTTCATCAGTTTTCAGAGTACAGGTCTTTTGCCTCCTTAGAATAAAATACCTAGGGATAGACCTACTTTTCTGATGTGAAGGTAAATGGGATTGTTTCTTAATTTCTGTTTCTGATCTTCTGTTGTTAGTGTATAGAAATACAAGAGATTTCTGTGTATTAATTCTGTATCCTGCAACTTTATCGAATTCATTGATGGAGACACAAAAGGCACCGAATAGCCAAAGCAATCTTGAGAACGAAAAACAGAGCTGGAGGAATCAGGCTCCCTCACTTCGGACTATAATACAAAGCTACAGTAATCAAAACAGTACTGGTACAAAAACAGACACAGAGATCAACAGCACAGAATAGAAAGCCCAGAAATAAACCCACATTCCTATGGTAAATTAATCTACAACAAAGGAGGCAAGACTATACAATGGAGAAAAGACAGTCTCTTCAACAAATGTAGCTGGACAGCTACATGTAAAAAAATGAAATTAGAAAACTCCCTAACACCATACACAAAAATAAAGTCAAAATGCATTGAAGACCTAAATGTAAGACTGGATACTATAAAACTCTTAGAGGAAAACATAGGCAGAACACTTTTTGACATAAATCACAGCAACATCTTTTTCAATCCATCTCCTAGAGTAATGGAAATCAAAACAAAAATAAACAAATGGGACCTAATTAAGCTCAAAAGCTTTTGCACAGCAAAGGAAACCATAAACAAAACGAAAAGACAATTCACAGAATGGGAGAAAATACTTGCAAATGATGCAACTGACAAGGAATTAACTTCCAAAATTTACAAACAGTTTATGCAGCTCAATATCAACAAAACAAACGACCCAATCAAAAAATGGGCAGAAGACCTAAAGAGACATTTCTCCAAAGAAGACATACAGATGGCCAAGAGGCACATGAAAAGATGCTCAACATCACTAATTATTAGAGAAATACAAATCAAAACTACAATGAGGTATCACCTCACAGCAGTCAGAATGGCCATCATCAAAAACTCTGCAAATGATAAATGCTGGAGAGGGTGTGGAAAAAAGGAAACCCTTTAACACTGTTAGTGGGAATGTAAATTGATACAACCACTACGGAAAACAGTATGGAGGTTCCTTAAAAAACTAAAAATAGAGCTACCATATGATCCAGCAATCCCACTCCTGGGCATATATCCAGAGAAAAATATGGTTTGAAAGGATACATGCACCCCAATGTTCATTGCAGCGCTGTTTACAAAAGCCAAGACATGAAAGCAACCTAAATGTCCATTGACAGATGAATGGATAAAGAAGATGTGGTATATATATATATATATATATATATATATATATATATATACATGATGGAATATTACTCAGCCATTAAAAAGAATGATGTTGCTGCCATTTGCAGCAACATGCATGGACCTGGAGACTATCATACTAGGTGAAGTAAGTCAGACAGAGAAAGAAAAATATCATATGATATCACTTATATGGGGAATCTTTATAAAAATGATACAAATGAGCTTATTTACAAAACAGAAACAGACTCACAGACTTAGAGAATGAATTTATGGTTACCAAAGGGGAAAGGTGGGGGAGAGGGATAAATTGGGAGTTTGGGATTGACATGTACACACTACTATCTTTAAAATAGATAACCAACAAGGACCTACTGTATAGCACAGGGAACTCTGATCAAAATTCTGTAATAACCTAAATGGGGAAACAATTTGAAAAAGAATAGATGTACATATATATATAACTGAACCACTTTGCTGTACACCTGAAACTAACATAACACTGTAAATCAACTGTAATCCAATATAAAATAAAAATTTTAAAAAAAGAAAATAGCATTGTTTGGATCTTTAATATAATCCTGCTTCTAGCATTATCCCTCAATGTAAGATGCAATTCTAGGTAACTGTGGAATATCTATTGTGGGGATGTTGTTGAGGACACTGTACACTCATCGTTCACCATTCCCCATGTTGTGGGAAAATTTCTCAGACCTCAAGACCAAGAAAAGCTCTCCTTTGCCTGAGTAACCAGTTTGTTTTTGCCTTCCTAACACTGAATCATGTAACAATCATGTTTCTTTTTTGGTCTAGACTGCTATAATTCTATCAAATTCAGACTCAAGTTTTGGCCCTTTTCCAGCAACTATATAGGATCTTCTCTCATACATTCTTGTACACTACCCTCTTTTTTTTCTCCTCTTTTTTCCCCCTCTACCTTTAATTTTTCCCTTTGCTCCAATTTTCTGATTAATTTTATCCTCTAAGCACAAGAAAAAAATTTCCTCTAAGATCTACAGGAAGAAATTCAACCTGACCATGTTAGATGAAGTAATTATACATAATCAACATGTGATTTTGGCTAAATACACAGGCTATAATTTTCCTTATACCTTTGATCTACTGACAAGAACCCTCTTTGTCCCTTGTTTCACAATTCTGCGATCTAAAAAAAAAAAAAGGAAGCACTGATAGCATTGTGCCCAAGAGGAGTTAAAGGGTATTTAATAAATCTGTACACATTTTTAGCAAATCTGAAAGAACATGATGTGAAACTGTAGTAACAACAAGCAAGACCCCAAAATCACATAACTTAACTGAAAAAGACCAGTGAGTGTTTTGTAAAAGAATTCTACTATAGAGAGTTGTTTTTTCTTTACCTAGTACTATTAAAATATTAATGATGATGAATGTTAAATGGTTAGAAGAAAAATGGCAATGATTAATACAGGCCGCAGCTGCCCAAATTGTGTACACTGCGCTTAATTATTTGCAGCCACAGATCTAAAAAGTTCCCTCATAAACACACCACTCTATCCACACTGCTCTAAGGTCGCCGATGTCCTGTACCCTGGTAGACTCACTTCTCAGTCCAGCCCTCCCTGTTCTTTCAACAGCATTTGACATGGTTAATCACATTCTCCGCAAAACATCATCTTAACTCAGCTTCCAGGACACCGCTGGTCTTCCTCTCACATCTCCCCTTTGGCCATCCCTCCTAGTCTCCTTGCTTACTGCCACTGCATCTCCCTGACCTCTAAGCTCCAAGTACCCTAGGATTTGGTTCTCTTCTATCTATGCCAACTCCCCCAGTTATCCCACTGGTCCCACAGCTTTATCTACCACCAGTGACTCCCCAGATCTCTCTCTCTAGCCTGGATGTCTTTCCTCACCCCCAGATTCATTTATACTACCTTCTTCACATCTCCACTTGGATGTCCAATAGAAATCTCAACCCCTGCCACTTCAAAGGATTTAATACCTTCTTTGCATTGCATCTTAAGCACTGACACAACTCCCTAATAGGATCAAGGTAAGACAAAAGCATCTGTCTTCTTAGAAACAAGAACCATCACTTGGAGTCTTCAAATCATTACTGAACTTTAACTGTCATAAATTTGGCAGTGCATTTGAGAAAGAGTCTAGAGATGTGTTAGCAGACAAATTACAGAACGCTCTAAACAGACATGACTGTCCTGAATTGCTTTTTGGCACTGAATTCTACATGTTATTTATATGCACATTAACAATGGAGCAGGAGAGTATTGCACCTTCTCCAAGAGGCACAGAGAACCATCAATAGTATGTACAATTGATGATTCATTTAAGACCCTGGCTCTTGTAGCCACCAGATATCAGCCTACGTATCTCCTTGTGCTTGAGGGCCTATGTGGTGATCTACTGGGTAATGGGATTTCATTCAATAACTTCATGAATAAAAATGGGGGCTTCCCTGGTGGCGCAGTGGTTGGGAGTCCGCCTGCCGATGCAGGGAACATGGATTCGTGTCCCAGTCCGGGAAGATCCCACATGCCGCGGAGCGGCTGGGCCCGTGAGCCGTGGCCGCTGAGCCTGCGCGTCCGGAGCCTGTGCTCCGCAACGGGAGAGGCCACAACAGGGAGAGGCCTGCGTACCGCCAAAAAAAAAAAAAAAAAAAAAAAAAAAAAAATGGATTCACTCAAAGAATGTGTGTGTGGAACATTCACCTGTCCCTTAAGAGTTCAGAAATCTCAGGAACCTGTACGAGCACAAGACACGAACCACAGCAAGAGGCTGAAGTCTGTGACAAACCCCAGCCAGCATGGACACAACAGAACTCAGCCTGGACACTCACGGCCACCAAGGCACACACAAATCCAAGAGGTGACAGATTTGCCTTGAATCTCAGGCTGTATGCTCTATCAGGCCCGGGGCTCTGTGTAGTTGAGACTGCTGGCTGTCCTCCTACTATCTTCCCCACTCAGTAAATGACACCGCACTCTCCTAGTTTACTTTTAAGTCATCTTTGACTCCTCCAGTCCTCATACCCCACTTCTATGGTGAACAATTCCTGTCAGGTCTATGGCCAATGCACATCCTGAACGCGGTTACTTCTCACCACCTCCACCACCATAAGTCTGTCCAAGCACCATCATCTCTGACCCGATTACCTCAATCACCTCTTAGTTGGTCCTCTGGGTTTCCACCCCAGCTCCCCTACAGTCTGTTGTCCATACAGAAGCCAGGGATCCTGTTAAAAGTTAGATCCTCTCACCCTTCTACTCAAACTCCTCCAGTGACTACCCAACTGACTTGCAAATTTAAAAATTAAATTTAAAAAAGCCTTACAAGGTGACATGATGTGACCTCATCCTTCATCCCCAGCCTTTGCCTCTGATCTCAACTTTTACCAATCTCCCTGTCACTCACTCTGCTCCAAACACCCTGATCTTCATCCCATTCCTTGAATTGTCCACCTATGTCCTGCCTCAGGACCTTTGCACATCCTGTTCTCTCTGTATGGGATCATTCTTTCCCCCACATATACATAGGGCTGAACCCATTTTATTCAAATTTTTACATAAGTCACCTTCTAAGTGAGGTCTTCCCTGACCACCCGTCAAAAATTGGGGCATCCCTTGCCCCTACAGCTCAATACTCCACATTCCCTTTCATTCTATTTTCTCCTTAGGACATACTGCCACCTAAAATAGGGGTCTGCAAACTACGGGCTGCAGGCCAAATCTAGCGCTTAGGGCATTTTAATACAACCATCCCCTCTTATCTGGGGTCCCCAGATCCAATTCTACTCTCAAATGAGCATGTACCACTGAGGCTCCCACATATTTATGTGATCCTCCAACTTCACTTTCCTTAAGCATCTGTGATCCCTCAGAGCAAAAAATTATGATTCACCCTCAACTTCTCTTCCTCTATATTTCTCTTCCATTTATTAACAAGACACTGTTGCTGGTGCCCAGAGAATTCAGAAAAAGAAAATAAAAACAATCTATTTAGAAACAATTCCGGCTTAACCACTGTGTCAATTCCTATCCACATCTCCCTTCCTCTGAATTAGGGGGGACATTTGCATTAAAACAGTATCTCTCTTACTTAGAATGCACCTGCTCAGGCTGATGAAGCCCCAACTGGAGTCATAATCCTCCACTTTTGAGATCAATACACCATTCTAACAAAATGAATTAACACTTCTGGTGAGACATAAGGAAAAAAACAATCGGGACCTATAAAACCAGAATTGTCCTCATGTGAAGTGGGAGAAAAGGATGGACAGAGAGGCAGGGAAAAAAATTAAATATTAGCAAATATTCTATTATACAACTCATAAAAATGTTCAGTCACAATTATGGATAATTAACATTCCATAAATGAGACTACTGCCCACAGAGCTCAATTCTTCTCTACTATCAGAAATGCTACATATTGTTTTGTTTTACAAAAGGCCACGTTTTATTACTTCTAAAGTCCATCAAGGTTGACTGCTCTAACAATATCACAGATGATCTGCCCATTCTAATTTCACACGGTAACTTCTTCATAATAAACAGTAAGTCCCACATAAGTTTATACAAAATTCAAAATTGTACTGAGCGTTTAAAACATAGTTACAGGCATAATTCCATTTTTTTTTTTTTTTTTTTTGCGGTACGCGGGGCCTCTCTCTGTCGCGGCCTCTCCCGTTGCGGAGCTCAGGCTGCAGACGCGCAGGCTCAGCGGCCATGGCTCACGGGCCCAGCCGCTCCGCGGCACGTGGGATCTTCCCAGACCGGGGCATGAACCCGCGTCCCCTGCAGCGGCAGGCGGACTCTCAACCACTGCGCCACCAGGGAAGCCCTACAGATGGCTTTAAGGTGGAAAAGGGCAGTCCTGTAGTTCCATGTACCTTCCCACTCACAGATACACATACACACCATACAGTATCATCACTTGCTAATAAAAGTGCTGGAGAAAAGGACAAGCTATCCGTTTTATCCTGTATCAAGGTTTCATCTTACATAGTCAAGCATAATGAAATATGATTTTCCCTAGAGAATATTTTGGAAACGATGCACTATCATTACTGGGTAACAGTTATTTTTTTAAATATTGCCCCTTTCCTCACTTTATCGAAAGGAAAAGTGACTTCAATCTCAACCTCAATTTAAAGACCTATATTTAAAATATCATAATTCTGGTATAATGTATTAGGCTAACATTATACTTTCTTTTTAAGGGCACAAGAATATACACAGTGTCGGTAAGGACGTACAAATCTGTTGTTTCCAACACAAAAGGTGACTTCGCTAAAAACGTTTATCATAAAAAAAATTAAATTAAAAATTAAAAAAAATTAAATCCACTAATTTTCATTCCAGATATACAAGAAAGCAAAGCATCATCATGGTAATAAAATAAATAGATATGCTGAAAACGTATCTGACAAAATATATGCAAGGTTAATGAAATTTAAAATAGTCAATGGAGTCTTTTAAGAATATGCATAAAAATATCTTAGTCACATTGAACCAGTGTGGGGAAAATTATTTTTTTTTCCCTCAGCAAACCCACTTTGGCATATACACAGGCCTCCTATACAGATTCACAAGCACACATCTGTATCTGTGTGTATGAGGAGAATGATGTATCTATTAGGAAAAAGGTGAATAAGCAGCTCAACAAAATTTTACAGGATCTTGCGGGCATTGCTATTGCAACATGAATTTTTATGAGTTTTCAGGGAGAAAAAAATATTCTTACGAAAGGTTGATAAGACCTGACAGCTCCAAGTGAGTGAAATACATACACCCTCGGGCTCTCGCTCGCCAAGTTGCTGCTTTCCAGGTGTTGCGGCCATAACTCGGCATCCAGCAAGCCCTCACTGTGTTCAGGACAGAAACCCCACCAAGTCCCAAGTGTAAACCATCTTCTCTAGCTACTACGGTAGAAGTAATTCTCACATAATGGCCATACTTCTATTTGAGGATCAAAACCCTAACAAATGATGACCAAAATCTATTAGACGAGGGTTAGTCTCCTCTCTGCCACTGTTTTCACCATCCACATCATACTCCACATGGGTTATAGGCTTGACCTGGGGTGACAGGCTGGCATGTAGAATGTTGCCATGAAAAGAATACTGTATTCATAAATGGTACTTTGGTTGGACAACCTCCTTTTGCTGGCTTAATGACCACAGACAGACACTGGCACCCTAGAAAGGGAGAGAGGTAAGCTTCCTTCTGCATTTCCTCTCCCCTCACATCCCCAAATATCCATTAGTTAGGCAAAATTAAGTCAGAAAAAAAAAAAACCTCTCTTTTTGTAAAAATGTGTACTAGCAATCCTCAGACTACTAAAGGAAATGAAAAGCATGATACTCACAATAGGAAAGACACTTTTTAATAGCTGCCTTGCTATTTGAGGATCCACTCAAAGATGATCAGGGTAAACATCCAAAGTTGCATCCAGTTAATGTGAGGCCTTTTAAACTAGCATGTTTATTGTTCCTCAATACAGAAAAAAGTGTTTAGTTAGGTAATGAGACATTAACTTTGTCCAGAAGTTAGGTTGTGGTGAGGATATAAATTTGCAGGGAGCTATGCCTTCAAACACACACACACACACACACACACACACACACACACACACACACACACACACCCTTCAAGTCTTCTGCAGGTTACAAAATACTCATCAACAATGCAGTAAGTACAGCCAAGTATGCAAAATCCTTTGCTACTCTGAGGACACAGACCCATGTCCTTTACATAAAGCCCTCAGGTCAACACTGAAGGTCAGGAAAAATCTGAGTGTAAAAACTTAAGACAGTTGAAAGGCAAAGAGATGAGCTCCAATCCTATCCCTGTCACTAACTAGAAGACCAGGTACCAATGACTTAAGTTCTCTGACACACCTGTTTCCTCACCTGTAAAATGGGGATTCTCCCCTCTACCTAGTGGGCCTGCAGTGAGGACTGAAAGGATGTGTGGAGAGTAACCAGTATGGCTCCTGTTCATAAAGGTGCTGGGTAAATGGCACCCACAGTAAACATGAACTTCCTGCACAAGCCAGCGGGAGCCAGGCCAATGCTTCTACACCCCTGGCCACTCACAAAACCCACCTGGCAGCTTTTACTAGATGGGCAGGCAGAGTCACGATCTCCCAGTTGGAACCTGGCATGTCAAAGCTCCAAAGGGACTTTGAATACAGTCAAAGCTGAAACCAAAAACACTGCTGTACCACCCTATTCAACCCTGGCTACCTGAAAGACAGGCTAAATATTGCACTCCTAGCTTTCTCAGGCATTGTCTGTCTCCCTTTATTAGTTTGCTTTGGTGATTTATTTTCTTAATCGTCATTGGCCCTTCCACATTTGTGCTTCTACAATAAGCTCTCCTCAAGGTGGTACTGTGGGGGGAGAGGGCTTATTATGGGAAGAGTAAACAGCTTTAGCAAGAGAAACAAAGAATCAGGCCATGGGAGCCAGTTATCTATCATGTGTTACATTCTACCCCAAAACTTAGCGGCTTAAAACAATCACTGTTTCATCTTCCTCCACGAATTTGTGAGCCAGGAATTCAGACCAGGTTCAGTAATTCTGCTCCACATATTTTTTTACTAAGTTTACGTTAAAGCAACTGTTACAAAAAATTGATCAATCTGTTCATGAACAACTTTTAAAAATCAGCTCCTCTCTGCTTTTACTGACCCACTGTGGGAAAAGCACTGGTTTTTACACCAAATCCGTGAGCAAGTTATTTAAGTTCTGTGAGCTTCACTTTCCTTAACTGAGAAACGGAGATATTCCCACCTTCCCTGTAAGATCACAAGTAGGACTTAAAAATATAACATATGTAAGCACGAGTAAAGTGCCTAGCACATAGTAGGCCTTCAATAAGGCCTATGCAGAAATGCTTTGTGTTAACACTTTCAAAAGCTAGGGAGCCACAGTCAATCCTAATAAGCAGCGTCAGAAAACCCAAATATATTAATGAGATACCGCTTCTGCTTGTACTTGAAGGTAACCTAAGTGCCTCATACTCAACTTTAGTGTTTTCTTTTACATTTTAGAAAGAAATTCAGTCCATTAAATCATTAATGACAGATCCAATGGTCTCCTTTCAAACTAGATGTGAATGCCCAGGTGTCTGTTTTCAAGGTTCAGCCACTTTGGTTGCAACCATTTTTTCCCTGGCTTTATGTGTTTTTATAGCATGTTATTACACAGAAAACTGAGCTTTGCAATTCAGCAACCAATTGTGGCGAAGCGCCACCAGCAAGGCTGTCAGGGAAATTAATTAGTAAAAGGAAAGAAAGCAGCAGGACTTACCAACTATTTACACAGGGAAGTCTTAGACTTCTTTCTAGAATTTTCTTTTCCAAACGCTTTTAAATGTTTGCCCTTTCAGAGGATGGAGCACCCCCGCCCACTCACACAGAGGCCCCTGCCAGCTGCTCATCCTGGGAGCCTGAGAAAGCAAAACCCTGGCTTCCCCGGGGCTTCACGGAACTTGTCAATCCAGAACAGAAGCCTCTCACCTCCAAGGAGGCCGGCCTTGGGCTTCACCCACTCCTTGACCAGCACTCTCAGGAGTTACAGGAAGAGGACCAGGAGCCCTGAGCTATCCACTCGGATGTCCAGCCAGGCTGGTCTCATTCTGGGTAGTTCTGCCTCACTGGTGACATGCGGCCAGCCAGCAGTGCCAGCCTTCTAGAAACTGATTCGTACTTACAACTTGAACACATACTACTAAAAATGTTTTTAAAACTTAAAATCTTCTTTGAACCCCACTCTGAATTGCTCCCTTAGACGAGGGGACAAGGAACAAATGTGAAAAATGGATGCTACGCACCCGCCCACAACCCTCGAGGTGAAGCGAGGGGACACTCTGTCCTGGAGTTCTCGGATCGGTCTTTCAGGGCCAGCGCTTGTTTCAGTCAGAGCTGCCCTTAAGCTGCAAAGTTTCCTCCGTGCATTTATCTACTCAAAGATTTATTGAACACGGGGAGGCAGCCGCTGCGGCTACGAAGATGAGTAAGACGGCGTCTCTGCTCTCGTGGAGCTTGCAGTGTGGCGAGGGGAGAAGGCATCCAAACGCGATGAGGACAGTGCGAGCCCATGGCTGACACCCAGCGCCAGAAGCCACTCGTCCTGGGCGGGCAAAGGGGAGGGATGGAGGGAGCTCTCGGTGCCTTCTTCTGATCTGTCCAGATGATCACACTTATTTTTTTAGTAAAAATCACAGAGAAGGGCAGGACCAAGCTTTTAAGTATATGGGGTTGTAGCATTGCATCCAGGCATTTTCAGGAACCCACGTTTGGATCATGGGTACAGCAGGTGTGAAACCTCAATTCACAAAGTTAGATGTACCAAACAAAAAAACCCCACCCTTCTCGTGAATTCCCATTAATTCTGATGCTAAGACCCAAGGTAAGAAACTGATCCCTCAGAGTTGTTCCTGGGATGTGACACCAAGGGAAGCCTGCCATGCTTGCTGCGCATGGTCAGCCAGCACCCAAGGGCCCCAGAAATTCAGCACGTCTGTGTTACCATGCCCACAGGTGCCCCAGAATCTCTGCCAAGGCAGGAAGCTCAGGTGTCGAAGTTCTAGCCTTCCCAGGCCCACCCAGGGGCCAGTGGCCCCTTCCCTTACTTCCTGCTGCCACGAGAGGCTCATGAATCCCAATCCCTGTATCGCAGGGCCAACCAACCCTGACCCCAGGGTAGGCAATCTGCTTTCTCTCTCCCTGCCCTAACAGGGACACCACACCTCCAGCCTGGGACACACAGCGTTCTCTATTTCTTAGCTGTAGACTGAGAAGAACCTGTTCTTCAAACTGCTTCCATTTGCTGCCAGGCAAGTATCCCCGAGGCAATGAATTACCACCGTTCCACTTTCTACTTAAAATGCAGAGAAGAGAAAAAGCAAAGAGCAAGACACAGATTTAAAAGCTTAAAAAAAAAAAAAAGATTTCTCTGCCACGTGTGTTCTCCTCAAACAGAGCATCACAAAGGACACCGTGTCTTTAGCTGCAGATATGCACATCCCCAGTAAAGCACCACCACCACCTCCCGCCAGGACGGGTCCCCAGTGCTCTCCCTATCTGTGGACCATGAGGTTCCCCTCTCCCCAAACCACTGTCCCAGCAGCCCCTTCATGTTGGGGGGTGCACAAGGTACCATGTCTTTTCGGCACAAAAGACAGCTCAAAGAACAGGAGGAACTCACTCTCCAAAGAATGGGAAAATTGGGGTCCCTTGAATGGTCTTCCATTCTGCAACATGGAAAACCTCCAATGAGATGTCTCAAAGCTTAATTTAAGATTGGGATCTCACTGCCCTCCTCAAGAGGGAAAGAAATCTAGAGACCCCAAATGCCTTTCAATAAGGGTAAGCCAACGCCTTGACTTCACAGGCCAGACGACTCAAGGCTTACAGGAATAGCTGCTACCCTCTCAATCATTTCATGCATTAACCAGTTCTGCAAGCTCTGGGTGAAGAGTGAATATTTAGTTTTCAGAGTTAAGGTTAATAGCACAGTTGTAAGTATAAATTTCAAAAATCCAGAGTACAAACTGTGGTTAGAATAAAAATAACTGGGACAGAGAATCTTTGAACAAGTCATGGAACTAGCCAGGCACACACATGGGGCTCACAGACGGCTTTCTTCGTTATTTTTCCCGAGGGAAGAGTGAAGGTAAGATGTGCTGGGCCAGGGTAGAGGGGGTAGGGCTAAAAGTCGGTTCACTTGGGATCTTAATGTTCATTCTAAGAGCAGAACTGCCCTAAATGCCCACCTTAGCTTGGTCACTGTAAGTAACACCATCTCCTCTGAGTTTTCCCCACTCCCGCTATAAACTCATTCTCTCCAGACCCCCAGCTGCCTTGCTTTGTAATTTTGTGCTGCTTTTGCCAGCAGTTCCATATCACACATGCCCCCCACCAGGAGCCCATGACTGGTAATCACCAACTCTTAGGCGAAGGAACTCTCCTCTCCCCAGGCCTGCAGATCCTGAAGGAGACGGACACAGTCCCAAGGGTTTTTCAGAAAGTCGGTTTTATCCTCAGTAGGCTCACTTCCCTCCCCACCTGCAAGCACTGGGAACCAGGTACCCTGACAGGTTTGAGGCCTGGAGAGAGTACCTTTCATAAAAATCACAGGCGCCGCCTCGTAAGACCAGTTGGTCTGCGGATGCTGAGGCTATCAAGCAAGTCCACATGGCTCAGAGGTCTCGGAAAGCTGCCGGGGGAAGGGGCTGCCAAGGCCACAGGGCAAGTCCTCCGCTGTGCAGGCAGCTCTGATAGAGCCATGGCTTCTGCCAAAGACCCAGAGGGTGAGAGCTTCTCCTTCGATTTTTTCAAGCACACTTGAGGAGAAGGGGAAGAAAGAAAGAAGACTGAAAGAGTGTTTGAAATTCCAGCTGGGCCAAAAAAATCATTGCTCAAAACTTGACAGATTTCATCTAACGAGTAACCAAAAGATATCCCAAAGCAAGAAAAGCAAGTGCTATCTTCAAGGGATAGCACCAATAATGGCTTACCTGGTAAATTCTCACCAATCATGCTTTCTCCCTCAACTCTGCCCACACAACAAACAAGTTTGTTAAAACAGTTATTTTTTAAAGTATTAGGTGAAAATATTGCCTAGTTATGTAGGGAAATATTAAGCTTAAAAAAGTACTCTTGATTAGAAAGTTATGAAGCCATAATTAAGCTGGTATTAGAGAAAAATACTACAATCCTAGTCATATATTTTTATTAGTAATTTTAAATTACGCAAAGAGTAAACCATAAACAAATGGAAAAAAGTCAACTGGCAATTACTATTCCTTCTAAATATTACTACTTTTAAAGAGAAAAAAAAAAAGACTGTCCTACGACTACAACTGTATCTAATGAACATATCTGATGGGGCAAAACATTTAATCTAGTACAAGCGCTTTTGCTTTCCAATGCTTACATCTTCAAGAAACTAGGAAAACCCGCTCCCAGATAAATCCCATCAGGTTGAAGATTCTGTAGTGGGTTCCCTCCTCACTCCCACCTTCAGCCTGAATCACATTTTCACTTGTTGAAATGTGCACTGTGCATATTCAGGTCAACTCACTCTGTGTGCACTGGGTCTCCTAACGCGACTGTCTGTTGCTTTAGGCGCTGACCAGATTTCTTAGTGCTTTTACATCTCCCATCCCTGCTACCGCCAACTCCTACAGATCTTCATGAGCAGCAAGGCTCAATAAATACCTCTTGATTCGACGAGGAAAAACGTGCACTTTCACACCAGCTCTACCCCACAGCAGGAAGGGTTAGTGGCAGCCTGTGTACCAGGGAGGAGTCTTGTGCCTCACTTCCAACAAGGGCATCTTCACCAGCACCTACTGTTGCAACAGCATGCTAACATAACACCCTTACTTTCTAGGACCTACGTCCACCCATCCAGTCCTCTAACATGTCCTCCTTCTCTGCCCTTCACATGTGCAGGCCAACAGGCCAGGGGAAGAAAGAGAGACACTGGAAAAAAAAAAAAAAAAAAGAGAGAGAGACCCAAGAAGAAGTGGACTTGGCTCAGCTCCTTTGCCTCCCTGGACTTTAATAATACCAGATATATAGCTCCACTGCGAGTTTAGATTTAAAGGAGCCCCACACACAAAACCCACTGTACTCAAAACCTAGTTTTCTAGAATATCCTAAGTGAGCAGCAGTTTTAACCACACCAAACTGAAAGCTACCCCCCTCCAAAAGTCAAATGAGTGTGATTGCCCAAGACTTTTTCATAATGCTGTAAAAGTCATCCATCCATACTGCAAGTTTAGAAACAAAATTTTGAAAACTATGAAACTTAACTTAAAAAAAACCTCTACCTTCATGGCAATTTCGTTACATAATCTGCCACTTTTCATTCAAGCCCACAGAGAAAGCAGCAGCAGTAATTAAATTTACACCCTTAGATGTCCTTAAGTGTCAAAATAAATTTCTAAAAACTGCAGGTAATGGGATCTGAACAATTTCACAACAGTGCCCAGCTGATTACAGGTTTCTCAGGAGTACTGAGTGAGTACCCATGATGCTTCTCAGCAGGGCTTCCATCTAGCATCATGAAATCACTTGGTAAACCTATATTTATCATTTTTCAAAAATCTGTGTTTTACTTTCCTTTTAATTACCACAAATGATCTCTAAAGGGACATTTAGAGAGGCTCTGATGAAATCATCCTTGTTGCTGGAACGTAGCTATAAACTATTTGGATGGGGCCTTCACCATCTCTTTTTAAAAAAATTGCACTAATTCCACAGCTCAGCCTTAACCCTCCCATGAGGAGAGGTGAGAGAGATAGGGGATAGAGAACAAAGAAAAACAGCAGCTCACAGCACAGTGAAGAAAAACCATCCTCCAGTTGCAGTGATGCAGCCACCTTTCCTCAACTCTGGATTCAGGTTCAGGAAAAAAGGCCTTAAAAATCCACAATTAAGTGTAAAGCCCCAATGGAACAAGGATATGTGGCAATTATTTACAGCCTCATCTACAGGATCTATCACTCCTCTCATCTGAGTTAAACTAAAAGATCAAGCATGGGAGAATTTAACCTCTGCTAGTGAGAAAGAGACAGACTATGCAAATTAAAACAGCATTTGTTCTGCAAAGACATGTTGTTATACAAAGAAACACTGTTTTGGAGAATTAACCCCTAGTTACTTCTCTTAATAGTACTTGGTTTATTTAAAAGGCACTCTGATGGGTTTTCAAAGGTAAGCACCTTCCACCATTTTTTTAAAGTGAGATATAATTAATAAAATTATATTCGTCTCAGTTGTACATGATTAATATCAGAAAATGATCACCACAGTTAAGTCTAGTTAACTAGTCATCTGTCATCATAGTCACTAATTTTTTTCTTGTGATGAAAACTTGAGACCTACTCTTAGCAACTTTCAAATATGCAATAGAGTATTATTAACTATAGTCACCAGGCTGTACATTACATCCCCAGAACTTATTCTATAACTGGAAGTTTGTACCTTTTAATCCCCTTCACCCATTTTGCCCATAGCCCCACACCCCTGCCGCCACTGGCAACCACCAATCTATTCTGTCTACGAGTTTGGTGTTTTTTTTTTTTTAAGATTACACATATAAGTGAGATGATAAAGTATTTGTCCTTCTCTGACTTATTTAACCTAGCATAATGCCTGAGGGATCCATCCATGTTGTCACAAATGGCAGTATTTCATTTCTTATGGCTGAGTAACATTCCATTATGTATATACAGAACACACACACTCCACATCTTCATCCATTCATCCATCGATGGACACTTGTTTCCCTACCTTGGCTATTGTAAAATGCTGCAATGAACATGGGTGTGCATATATGAGTTAGTTAGTGTTTTCGTTTTCTTTGGATAAATACCCAGAAGTGGAATTGCTGGATCATAGAGTAGTTCTATTTTTTGAAGACCCTCCATACTGTCTTCCATAGTGGCTGCACCAATTTACAAGGGTTCATTTTTCTCCACACCTTTGCCCATACTTCTTGTGTTTCCGACAACAGCCATTCTAACAGGCGTGAGGTGGTATCTCCTACCTTCTACCTTAAATTCTGAGTCTTTGCAGGTTTCCTCCATTAGAACTGAACTGAAAAGTGGCAGGAGACAATGTTTGGGGTTAAAATAATTTGCCCCAATATGTGAAGGCATCTTGGGCACCCATGTAGGTGCCCTAAAGACAAAGAAAGGTCATTGCCACACCTCCAGGAGGATACCCAGAGCCACCATGCGGATGGAGTGGAGGCTCCCCAAGCTTGCCTGTTCACTAACTCAGAACACCTGGGAGGGCAGGGCCCTGCTCATTCAGGCGTTCAGATGTTGAGAACAGCCAGGGTTTACTTGTGCCACAGTCATCCACCTCAAGAAGATGGTATACCGCCCCTCAATACCCCAAAAAGAACTTCATGTTAGAGACAGAAAGCTAGAGGTGACACTGATCCAGCTGGCAGGAACAGATACAGACCAGAAGGCCCGGGTTCAGGTACCTGCTCTGGCCAATGTATACTTATCTCTCTAGATAAAACAGGATGCTAAGCAGCCTTTGACCTTTCAAATCCAAAATTCTACTTCCTTCATCATTTCTAGCATTATTATCCCATTTCTCAGACTTTACATTCCATTCTAGGGGGTCAATCAATCTTTTGCAGGCTGATCTGGAAACCAAATCACCATTTAAAACGTCTCTATGGGACTTCACACTCTGCAAACAACGGACTTTCAAACGAACTTATAAAACAATCCCAAAACCTTAGGCTAACAGCTTAGGCTGGAGCTGCCAGCCTCTGGTTTAAAAAAAAAAAAAAAAAAAATCACCACAAAAGTAATTTCTCCTTATAGATTCTGATTTAACTTTGCAAACAAACTTTAGTCCACTACAAGGGCTGGATGGCTAAGATCCAGAACAGTACAGGAGGGCCCTGGATGCCCAGGGTAGCAGAGATCATACACATCTTTTAAATGAAAGAATGATTTTTAAAAATCAAAAGGTTTCTGGTCTAGAACATGGGAATGACAGACTTGTGACAGGACATGTGGCCCAGAGTAATTCCAGGCAGCAAGCAAATTCCAAAGCCAAGTTGCTGTTTGGAGGCTACTGTGAATAAGCAAATTCTGCTACTGATCTAAGGATCTGCAGATGCTCTCAGGGAAAAAGATCCCACTCTGCAGTCAGTCTCTGAGAGCTAGCACCAGAAAAACATCTTTTATCATTTCACCTACAACAGTAATTTCTGGCACACACAACAGTGTGCTACAGCATCAAGAAAAATGCAAAAGTGACCTTGTTATCCAGAGTTCAACTCCTCTGCAGGTTTGGGAGGTAAAAGCCCGCTCAACATGTATTCATGATGACTGACAGAAACATACCAAATAATGTTAAAAGATGAACGAAAGCAGAACAAATATGTAAACTTTCTTCGTACGTTTAAGCATGTGCCTATTCACAAATTCAAATTCATCAAAAGACAAATGTGAATGACAGCTCTGTAACAAATTATAAACTGATGACAACTTTAAATTTTTAAATCAATGTTTCTATAGTAAGAGGAAACAAAACACTGGAGCGGAAAGGACCGCTTTTCATCACACAGGAAGACCGTGGAGGTTAACTCCTTGCCCAGCAAGGAGCCAAGGCACAGTTCAACTCCCAACTCCTACATCACCACTTATCCAGCCCTGACAAAGTTGCCAGAATTCCTGACATTTCCACTGACAGCAGTTTATCCTGAGCACTAATGAATACAGCCCAGGATCAGTGGTAAAATTTTAAGGATAGTTGTCAATATTTCATCAGCAATTCAAATAATTCCTTTAAACATGTGGCCAAAAATGGCTTAGAGCTACAAGTGTGATGGTAGTGAACAACTTAACAGAATATGCTTTCCCAACGCTAACAGAAAAATAAGAATTGGTCTATATAGTCAAAACTTCATGTGTAGAAACCCACTCAGACTATTAAACCTAGGATCCTGGGTTTTAGGCCACCAGTTAAATCTTCCCCCTGATCTTTAAAGTTCTGCAGATACTTAACTCAAACTCTTAATGCCAAATGGACAGTACATATAGTGGATAATAATAAGTATTGCCCCAAATTGCCATGGAGGCATACTTGTGTCAAGACACCATTCTGAGTGTTTTATATGCATTTACTCAACTTTTACAAAAGTCTTTTTTTTTTTTTTTTTTTTTTTTGCGGTATGCGGGCCTCTCACTGTTGCGGCCTCTCCCGTTGCGGAGCACAGGCTCCGGACGCGCAGGCCTGGCGGCCATGGCTCACGGGCTTAGTTGCTCCGCGGCATGTGGGATCTTCCCGGACCAGGGCACGAACCCGTGTCCCCTGCATCGGCAGGCGGATTCTCAACCACTACGCCACCAGGGAAGCCCCTACAAAAGTCTTTTTAAGCTTAATTGGTAATTCAACTGGCCCACACTACCATACTGTGGCTAAATGACCCTCTCAACGTTATACAATCTAGTGGAGTAGAGGAGAGAGAAACTATTAACTGTACTACAAAAAGAAGTGTGTACAAAACGAGAATGAGAGAACAGTTGAAATAGTATCAGGAAATCCTGTGCAAACTGGTAAGTACTGTACAAATTTTAACAATATATTCAAGATCTGGCATAACCCGGGAACAAAGATAATTCAGCACAACCCTCAGGAAAAAAGTACTTTGCTAACTTCAACTTTAAAGTGAAAGAAATAAAGACAATTTGTTAATAGCACATGCAATTTTATACTTTTTATGCACTTTTCCATCTTCAGTAGTTTTCGAAGGTGATTGATACCCAAAGTGAGAGCCCTAAAGCATTACAATATGTCCAATATTTTTTTTTAACAAAAGCTAACTTGTTCAGCACAAAATAAGGCAGGAAAACCACACCTCGAAATTATAAGAAAAAAAGGTAAACAACAAAGTGAGAACAAAAGAGCTTTCAAGTTAATTTTCAGTGACTCATAAAACTGAGTAACCAAAAAAGAGTCTCTCCCCCAAACATTCTGTTTAACAAAGGTTTTACTACACTCTTCCAATCAAAGTGATTTGTGATGTTCTTTTTAAAATTCTGATGACCAAGCTATATATAAAAAGGGGATGAAAGAAACAGGAATGATTTAGAAAACAGAATGACAGGTAACCTAACACAGAAAGTGATGACTCAGAAAAATTTTTTTTTTAATTTAAAACAGTATGATTGTAGCAGGTTACACAACTGTCACATTGCTACTCTATCAGTCTAACTCTTCCCAACAGGTCTTATTCTATAATTTTAAAACCGTTGCCCTCAGCTTTTTCCAAGTAGAAATGTTTTAATTTCAAAAGCAGAAGTCTTGAAAAGTCAAAGTGTTATTGACATTATAATTAAGCAAACCAAGTGAGAATGCCCATGTTATCTCTTGTCCTCCTAAGAGACTCTGCATCAGGGCTTAGGACCTGCCATCACCACGGATTAAAGCGAGTCCTGAAAGGTCTCGGAGGCACATTTTGGACCATCCTCCTCCTCCCAAACAACAGTGAACTGCAGTAGCTTATTAGGGAAACAGTGTCTACAGAACAAAAAAACCAAGACATCCCAAAGAAATAAAGTGGTACATGAAGTAAAATTTACAAAGGTAAGATTTCAACACCACATAAATAAAGTACCAAAACGTAGGGGAAAAAGAAGATAGTCTTTCCTTACTTGACAAGCAGTTTTTCTCTCGTTCTCCTTCGCTCTCTCGTGCTCACACATGCTCGCTCAGTGTTAAAACTAAGGCGACGCTGGCGTAACGTGGCGATTCAACTTACCGGTCTCATAAGAGCCACAAGAACAGGAAGGTCAGCATTTTCTTGGGTCTTTCTGATTTGTACTCTACTCATTTGAGATGAGTCTGAAGTTCTCCTTAAGTAAGACTTTCTGATGGTCCTTTCTCTCCAAACAAACATTTGGGACTGCCCTTCTCTCTGGAGCAACTCTCCCCATCTCTTCTTGGCTGCATCTAAGTGAGTAGCGTCAGAGCTGCCCTGGGCTGATGATGATTTCAATTAAGCCTCAGGTGCTTTCAGTTAAGCACTCCAGCTAAAACTAAGGGAGTGACAAAGCAAATTCTGTGAGTTTGAGTGTATGGGAGCTAGACACATTCCTATGGAATCAATTTATTCATAAAGAACCTCTTTGTGAAAATAATCACTTAACCTTTATACACAAAATGGATTTCATCACAACTGCATTCTATATCAATACCTTAATGCAGTTTTTTACCTAGTAATGACTGCCCTAAGAAGCAATTTTAAATTTGTAATTTCTGAGAATATAAGTCTCAAGGACAGTGTACAGGGACATAACATTTTAACCACCAATTTTAACCCAATTTTACTTTATTTCCCTACCACTGGTGAGGCACTGGGACCCTTCCTGCACTGCAGAAGGTACATCCATCTCTGTATAAAGAAATGCCAGTTATGACACACATTAACACTAGAACCCCAAGATATGATGATATTATTTTTAAAACAAACTTGGAAAGCCATAAAATCATCAACCAGGAGAGAACTACGTACCTAACTTCTCAGCTTGTTAAAAAAGTAGCTAACCAAGTTCTAAGGCAGAGGCCAAAAGACACACACCTGATGTGAGTTTGTGAATGCGTATTCAGCTACCCCGTAGCACTAAACTGGGTGCACCTGTGAGCTTGTTGGCCACTGAAAACACCTCAAAAATACAACGTCAAGAAAGTTAAAATTAAATTTTCATTTTCCACACCATAGCCTATGAAATTAGTTAAGAAAAGAAAGCCAATTTGGCAGTATTTCCATCCTCCCCTCCACCTCCCCCTGCCCCCAATATCAGTACAAAGCATTTGGGCTGAAAGGTACAGTGGAAGTAAGCACCATAATCAAAAATATATGGACTGTGTCTAAGAGGAGAATTGATGGGCTAGCAAAAGAGTACAGGCCTAGGGTACAAATTTATAAGCTGTCTCACAGACACATGTGCCTAGTTATGAATTCAAATCACTAAATAAGCAGTGAATGCTTTTCATTAAGAGAAGTTGGAGAAGCAACCTGAAATTTCACACAAGTTCTATACATTTAAATGTGTCTTAAATGTTTGTCTACCGCTGACCACGGTCCTGAACTGACATTTCACATTTTGGGGTTTTCTCTCCTAAGCCTGGAAACACACATGACTACTGTCCAATCCTTTCCAGGAATTCTGAACCCGGTGAGAGAAAAGGACAAAGACAGGGAAAGAAACAAGTGCACACAAGCTGCTGGAGAAAGAGACTTCTGCTTTATCATATTTGATCTTATGCTCTACCCCAAAATAATAGGACCAGATAAGAAACCGGACTAAATATCAGAGACATAAAAGGACACAATCATCCTTGAACTAAATGATGCAAAGCTGTGTAAATGTCAACCTAAACAGGTACATAGAGCAGAGCACCAGGCTGGTGGAAGGGAAAACGACCTTCAGTCACTGCACCAGCATTTACCTGAGTTATATCAAAAGCACTCCTAGGTTTTTGCAATTTTGCCTTAAAAAATTGAAATGTTTACATTGCCCCAAAGGGACAAAACAGACTTTTTGTTGGACAATTCACATACATGAGTTCTTGCATTTTTAATAGTTCTATCACATGTCTAACGGATTTCCCCTCTGTGAAGCTGGGGTGGCCCCCGGACCACCTGCCTCCCCACCCGATGCTTACAGGAACCAAAGCTGGCTTCCAGAAAATCATCTGATTTCCTTGTTTCTCCCTTCTTAGCCCCCAAATCATCATGAAGTACATGGTCATGTCACCAGCCTCACCACAGGGGTGACATGCTGTCTTCTTACTAAATCCCTGGGCACAGCTAGTAATTTGCATGTTCAGAGAGTCTTTTAGAATATCATTTAATACAAGATCACTAGGAGCAGGTTCCATGAGCAAAAGAGAGATCGTGTCTTACAGAGGAGTTAATGAACCATAAGGCTTTGCTATTAGTACATCGTAAGAAATGCTGTGTCCATGAATTTAAAAGTGATCACTATGTTACATATCTACCTACTCATGAATGAAAGGGCCTCCCAGAACCACCCACAAACCATGACGGTAGCATAATCCATCAGGGAAGGGACATCTAGGCTTCCGATTATTCCTGGCTATGGAGCTGATATTCTGCATAAACCAGCTTTTCCATACTCAGTCATATTAGCAAACACCATCATGGAATGCATACTACATGCCAGGAATCATGCTGGGTCCTCAATATAAAACACCTCATTAATTCTCATAACGACCCTCTGCAATAAATACTGGCATGTCCATTTTACAGATAAAGAAACAGTCTCAGTATTAATAACCTTTCCAAAGGCACACAGCCTATAAGTGGCTGAAATGGGATCACTGGTATGTACCCTTAGGTACAATACAGACCCTGACCCCAGAGTAGGGAACACCGGCTGCTGGTCTGAAGGGATGGAGGAGGGGAGAACAAGTCCTTTCCAGGCAACACTACAGAATGTGCGACCGTGCTTTAACATGGCCTGGGGTGTCTTCCATCTAAAAAGGACAATTATCTCTTCTTAGATATACATGTGCATGCATACCTGTATGCGCACGCGTGCACACGCACACGCGCTCAGTTTTCTCTAACACCAGGTTATGGACCCTTCTCATCGGGAGAACTTTTCTACCAGGATTCTTCCCGTAGTTTACCATCTTCACAGCCGGCACTCTAACGTGCTTCCACACCCTTCCTTGCAGGGGCAAAATTAAAAAGACCTGGACTCATACACTGTATCCACTAAGTCTGAGGGAACAGAGAGTCAGCCTTTGTCCCTGGCTCTGAAACACTGGTGAAATATAAACAGTTGACATTTCCTAGAATACCTCAGACCCGAGGTGGAAAGGGTAAAAGCCTCATCCCTTCCCTGACTCTGACCCTACGTTCTTTAGGAACATCCAAGCAAATAAGCCAGACTCTCGTAATGTGTGTTAGCTCACAAACACCACACTTCCCACCACCAGAGGATCTCACACCCCCTCCAGGCAATTTCTCCTCCTTTCACCTCAGGTCAATGTCCCCTGCAACTGACTGTGGACACGAGCATTCGCAAGGCCCTCTTCTCTGTCTCCATTCATCATTAAAGGTTTTCCTTCGAGAAAATACTAGGCTTAAGGCAACATAGCAGTGAAAAGCAGCATTAATAGCCACACGAAAGTGTTCTCTCCATCCTGTTCCATTTCCTGGATGCCTGAGCCGCCAGGAATGAGCCCCCCCGTTCCGCCCACACACCGCTTATTAAGATGGCTTCTTCTCAGGTCATCAGCTCCCTGATAACATGGAACATTTCAACGAGCTACACCTGCAGTTCCCAACAGGTGGGCTCCTGGCTGCCTGGCTTCCCGAAACGCCAATCTGATGGAGTCACTTCCTTGCTTCAAACCTTCGGTGGCTCCTGGTGCCTTAGAATAAAGTCCAAAAGGTGTGTATGACCCAGCCGCTGCTTCTCTCTCCAGCGTCCCCTGAGGCCATGCCCTCCTCGGCTCCACACACATGACCCAGAGTCCTCAGCCCCCAGACCCACATGCTCTCTCTGCCACCTGCATTACTCTTGTCCACCCCCCTTCCCCAATAACTCCTCAGTGAGGCAGTTCCCACCTCCCAGGGGACAGGAGGTGCACACTCCCTCAGAGCCTGTTCCCTATCTACCACGTTGGAAGCCAATTAATGAAAACTCATGTGGCTAGGGACTATCTCCCCCACTACACTAGAAGCTTTGTGAGGTCAAAACTATCTCTGTCTTGGCCACCCTCCTGTTTTCAGTGCCGAAGGTGATGCTTCTCGAGAGTTAATATACATTGGCTGACTGACGTTCTAAACCTGTGGCTCTTATTGAAGCAGGGAGTCAAAAGCAGACTCAATAATAGACATGCCAAGATTTACACACTACTCTTCTTTTCAAATTATGTAGCTGCTATGATTCATAAAACACCAATTCAGTGAAAAGTTTTACTGAATTCATGGTTGCTCTTTGCTATTTATTCTCGTCACCAGTGAAGACGAGACATTCATCTACACATCTATGCATAACATTAAGAGCAGTCTTCAAACTCACATCATTAATAGAACAGTTAAAAGACATCCCCACAAAGAACTACAATCCTGCAGCATGTGGAATGAAAACCACATTCACAGAAACATAGACAAGATAAAAAGGGAGAGGGCTATGCACCAGATGAAGCAACGAGATAAAGCCCCCCCAAAACAACTAAATGAAGTGGAGATAGGCAACCTTCCAGAAAAAGAATTCAGAATAATGAAAGTGAAGATGATCCAGGACCTCAGAAAAAGAATGGAGGCAAAGATCGAGAAGATGCAAGAAATGTTTAACAAAGACCTAGAAGAATTAAATAACAAACAAACAGAGATGAACAATACAATAACTGAAATGAATACTACACGAGAAGGAATCAATAGCAGAATAACTGAGGCAGAAGAATGGATAAGTGACCTGGAAGACAGAATGGTGGAATTCACAGCTGCAGAACAAAATAAAGAAGAAAGAATGAAAAGAACTGAAGACAGCCTAAGAGACGTCTGGGATAACGTGAAACACAACATTTGCATTATAGGGATCCCAGAAAGAGAAGACAGAGAGAAAGGACCCGAGAAAATATTTGAAGAGATTATAGTTGAAAACTTCCCTAACATGGGAAAGGAAATAGCCACCCAAGTCCAGGAAGCACAGAGAGTCCCATACAGGATAAACCCAAGGAGAAACATGGCGAGACACATAGGAATCAAATTGGCAAAAATTAAAGACAAAGAAAAATTACTGAAAGCAGCAAGGGAAAAACGACAAATAACATACAAGGGAACTCCCATAAGGTTAACAGCTAATTTCTCAGCAGAAACTCTACAAACCAGAAGGGAGTGGCATGATATACTTAAACTGATAAAAGGGAAGAATCAACAACCAAGATTACTCTACCCAGCAAGGATCTCATTCAGATTTGATGGAGAAATCAAAAGCTTTACAGACAAGCAAAAGCTAAGGGAATTGAACACCACCAAACCAGCTCTACAACAAATGTTTAAGGAACTTCTCTAAGTGGGAAACACAAGAGAAGAAAAGGACCTACAAAAACAAACCCCAAACAATTAATAAAATGGTCATAAACTATACATATCAATAATTACCTTAAACTTGAATGGCTTAAATGCTCCAACCAAAAGACACAGGCTCGCTGAATAGATACAAAAACAAGACCCATAAATATGCTGTCTGCAAGAGACCCACTTCAGACCTAGGGACACATACAGACTGAAAGTAAGGGGATGGAAAAAGATATTCCATGCAAATGGAAATCAAAAGAAAGCTGGAGTATCAATACTCATATCAGATAAAGTAGACTTGAAAATAAAGAATGTTACAAGAGACAAGGAAGGACACTACGTAATGATCAAGGGATCAATCCAAGAAGAAGATATAATAATTATAAATATATATGCATCCAACACAGGCTTCCCAACACAATACATAAGGCAACTGCTAACAGCTATAAAAGAGGAAATCAACAGTAACACAATAACAGTGGGGGACTTACACCTCACTTACCCAATGGACAGATCATCCAAACAGAAAATTAATATGGAAACAAAGCTTTAAATGATACAAAAGACCAGATAGATTTAATTGATATTTATAGGACATTCCATCCAAAAACAGCAGATTACACTTTCTTCTCAAGTGCACACAGAACATTCTCCAGGATAGATCATATCTTGGGTCACAAATCAAGCCTCAGAAAATTTAAGAAAATTGAAATCATATCAAGCATCTTTTCTGACCACAACGCTATGAGATTAGAAATGAATTACTGGGGAAAAAAAGGAAAAGACACAAACACATGGAGGCTAAACAATACACTACTAAATAACCAAGAGATCACTGAAGAAATAAACCAGAAAATAAAAAAAAAACCTAAAGACAAATGACAATGAAAACACGATGATCCAAAACCTATGGGATGCAGCAAAAGCAGTTCTAAGAGGGAAGTTTATAGCTATACAATCCTACCTCAAGAAACAAGAAAAATCTAAAATAAACAATCTAACCTTACACCTAAAGGAACTAGAGGAAGAAGGACAAACAAAATCCAAAGTTAGCAGAAGGAAAGAAATCATAAGGATCAGAGCAGAAATAAATGAAATAGAAACAAAGAAAACAATAGCAAAGATAAAACTAGAAGCTGGTTCTTTGAGAAGATAAACAAAATTGATAAACCATTAGCCAGACTCATCAAGAAAAAGAGGGGGAGGACTCAAATCAATAAAAATAGAAATGAAAAAGGAGAAGTTACAACAGACACTGCAGAAATACAAAGCATCCTAACAGACTACTACAAGCAACTCTATGCCAATAAAATGAACAACCTGGAAGAAATGGACAAATTCTTAGAAAGTCATAACCATCCAAGACTGAGCCAGGAAGAAACAGAAAATATGAACAGAGCAATCACAAGTAATGAAATGGAAACTGTGATTAAAAATCTTCCAACAAAAAAAGTCCAGGACCAGATGGCTTCACAGGTGAATTCTATCAAACATTTAGAGAAGAGCTAACACCCATCCTTCTCAAACTCTTCCAAACAATTGTGGAGGAAGGAACACTCCCAAACTCATTCTACGAGGCTACCACCACCCTGATACCAAAACCAGACAAAGATACTACAAAAAAAGAAAATTACAGACCAATATCACTGATGAATATAGATGCAAAAATCCTCAACAAGATATTAGCAAACAGAACCCAACAACACATTAAAAGGATCACACACCACGATCAAATGGGATTTATCCCAGGTATGCAAGGATTCTTCAATATACACAAATCAATCAATGTGATACACTGTATTAACAAATTAGAATAAAAACCATATGATCATCTCAATAGATGCAGAAAAAGCTTTTGACAAAATTCAACACCCATTTTTGATAAAAACTCTCCAGAAAGTGGCCATAGAGGGAACCTACCTCAACATAATAAAGGCCATATATGACAAACCCACAGCAAACATCATTCTCAATGGTGAAAAACTGAAAGTATTTCCTCTAAGATCAGAAACAAGATAAGGACGTACACTCTCACCACTATTATCCAACATAGTTTTGGAAGTCCTAGCCATGGCAATCAGAAAAGAAAAAGAAATAAAAGGAATACAGATTGGAAAAGAAGAAGTAAAACTGTCACTGTTTGCAGATGACATGATACTATACACAGAGAATCCTAAAGACGTCACCAGAAAACTACTAGAGCGAATCAATGAATTTGGTAAAGTTGCAGGATACAAAATTAATGCACAGAAATCTCATGCTTTCCTATATACTAACAATGCAAAATCAGAAAGAGAAATTAAGGAAACACTCCCATTTACCATTGCAACAAAAAGACTAAAATACCTAGGAATAAACCTACCTAGGAGACAAAAGACCTGTATGCAGAAAACTATATGACACTGATGAAAGAAATTAAAGATGATACCAACAGATGGAGAGATATACCATGTTCTTGGATTGGAAGAATCGATATTGTGAAAATGACTATACTACCCAAAGCAATCTACAGATTCAGTGCAATCCCTACCAAATTATCAATGGCATTTTTTACAGAGCTAGAACAAAAAGACTTAAAATTTGTATGGAGACACAAAAGACCCCGAATAGCCAAAGCAGTCTTGTGGGAAAAAAGCAGAGCTGGAGGAATCAGGCTCCCTAACTTCAGACTATACTACAAAGCTACAGTAATCCAGACAATATGGTACTGGCACAAAAATAGAAATATAGATCAATGGAACAAGATAGAAAGCCCAGCGATAAATCCACACACCTATGGTCAACTAATCTATGACAAAGGAGGCAAAGATATGCAATGGAGAAAAGACAGCCTCTTCAATAACTGGTGCTGGGAAAACTGGACAGCTACATGTAAAAGAATGAAATTAGAACACTCCCTAACACCATACACAAAAATAAACCCAAGGGACTTCCCTGGTGGCACAGTGGTTGAGAGTCTGTCTGCCAATACAGGGGACATGGGTTCGTGCCCCGGTCCAGGAAGATCCCACATGCCACGGAGTGGCTGGGCCCGTTAGCCATGGCCGCTGAGCCTGCGCGTCCGGAGCCTGTGCTCCGCAACGGGAGAGGCCACAACAGTGAGAGGCCCGCATACTGCAAAAATAAAATAAAATAAAATAAACTCAAAATGGATTAGAGACCTAAATGTAAGACCAGACACTATAAAACTCCTAGAGGAAAACATAGGAAGAACACTCTTTGACATAAGTCACAGCAAGATCTTTTTTGATCCACCTCCTAGAGTAATGGAAATAAAAACAAAAATAAACAAATGGGACCTAATGAAACTTCAAAGCTTTTACACAGCAAAGGAAACCATAAACAAGACCAAAAGACAACCCTCACGGGCTTCCCTGGTGGCGCAGTGGTTGGGAGTCCGCCTGCCGATGCAGGGGACACGGGTTCGTGCCCCGGTCCGGGAAGATCCCACATGCCGCGGGGCGGCTGGGCCCGTGAGCCATGGCCGCTGAGCCTGAGCGTCCGGAGCCTGTGCTCCGCAACGGGAGAGGCCACAGCAGTGAGAGGCCCGTGTACTGAAAAAAAAAAAAAAAGACAACCCTCAGAATGGGAGAAAATATTCGCAAATGAATCGACAAAGGATTAATCTCCAAAATATATATACAGCTCATGCAGCTCAATATTAAAAAAAACAAACAACACAATCCAAAAATGGGCAGAAGACCTAAATAGACATTTCTCCAAAGAAGACATGCAGATGGCCAAGAAGCACATGAAAAGCTGCTCAACATCACTAATCATTAGAGAAATGCAAATCAAAATCACAATGAGGTATCATCTCACACCAGTTAGAACAGGCATCATCAGAAAATCTTCAAACAACAAATGCTGGAGAGGGTGTGGAGAAAAGGGAACCCTCTTGCACTGTTGGTGGGAATGTAAATTGATACAGCCACTATGGAGAACAGTATGGAGGTTCCTTAAAAAACTAAACATAGAATTACCATATGATCCAGCAATCCCACTACTGGGCATATACCCAGAGAAAACCATAATTCAAAAAGACACATGCACCCCAATGTTCATTGCAGCACTATTTACAATAGCCAGGTCATGGAAGCAACCTAAATGCCCATCGACAGACGAATGGATAAAGAAGATGTGGTATATACATATATACAATGGAATTTTACTCAGCCATAAAAAGGAATGAAATTGGGTCATTTGTTGAGACGTGGATGGATCTAGAGACTGTCATACAGAGTGAAGTCAGAAAGAGAAAAACAAATATCGTATATTAACGCATGTATGTGGAACCTAGAAAAATGGTACAGATGAACCGGTTTGCAGGGCAGAAATTGAGACACAGATGTAGAGAACAAACGTATGGTCACCAAGGGGGGAAAACCGCGGTGGCCTGGGGGTGGTGGTGTGATGAATTGGGCGATTGGGACTGACATGTATACACTGATGTGGATAAAATGGATGACTAAGAAGAACCTGCTGCATAAAAAAAATAAATAAAATTCAAAAAAAAAAAAAAGACATCCCCTAATTGTGCCTTTTGTTAATAAGGGAAATTGTTTCCCACCTCATGCCAGTAAAGTAAATCCTTTAGGGTAGCAAAGTATAAATTAGATGCTTTATATGGAGTTGAAAATCCTTTTAGCTAATAAGCCTTTTTTCTGCCATTCTAAGAATCCCTGAAAGTTTCAAGTTCTAACACACACAGTGAAAAGCATAGTAAATATGCAAGTCCTGCACAGGCATTGTGAGTGCATCCTCACTGATTTGACTTTCTTCAAAATTTACCTGGAAAAACTGCTCATAATATTTTCACTGTGATTCAGGAGGCTTTTTTGATAAGAGATCTAGAGGTTTAAGCATAATTCACAACAGACAAAACAATACACACATGGTCACCATTCAGTCAAATGTGCAACCGTTTTCAAAGATGTATTTTTCCTCTTTCATTCAACATACATGTACTGAGCCCCTACTAATATATTAGAAGCATTGTGCTAAACACACAAAGACAAAATTCCTGCCTTTATGAGTTCACTGACACACAGAAAATGGCACTGAGTACTTTATGAGAGTTATTAGAAGGTGCTTTGAGAAGGGACAGGGCAGAGAGCCTCAGAGCAAATCTCAGAAATGTTAGAGGGACACTCATCCAATCCAGATCATCATGACTATCCGAAACACAGTCTATTACCCTCAACTTGCAGAGACCCCCAAATCCACAGGCTTGAGGAATCAGGGGTTGAGATGCACTTTATTTAAACAAAAAACCATGCACTATTATCCCTCTCGTGTGTTTGATTATTAAGTACATAAAAACTACAATCATTGCCATGGTAAAGTATTGTTTTTAAGACACCAAAAGCTTAAAGGGCTGATTTAAGTCTATGAGACTTTGCAAGTTTATACAAATATTGACAGTAAGATAAAATATGAGATAGGTCAAACACTGTTGACATTAATAGTATATGCAAGCAGCTTCAACAAGGGTGCCCCCAAAATTAGCACTGCAATAATACACTAGGAAATTGAATTTTGCTGCTTTTTAAAAACTGATGCAGTAACTTACTGAAAAAAAAACTGGAAGACAATGTCTCCCAAGCCAGACCTAACAATTTTTAAATCTAAATGAACCTCCTTCCATTTTATGGGTTTCCCTTAAGCCTTTTAAGGCTTTCTACTCGGTGCCTTGCTACCGTATAACTAACACTATGCTAACAGTGCCTTCCCATAATGCAACCTGATCCAGATAAAAACTGTTTCCCAGCTAATACTAAAAAAGTGACAATAAACAGTATAGACAAGGCCTCAGGTCCTCTGAAAGTAGGGAGCAGATTAATTATGCGTAAATAAAATAAGCCAGCCCAAACTTGTACCTCTTTTCACAACATTTTTAATCACAAATGAACTTGAAAAATTAATATTTACTTAGCACTCCATGCTAAATGTTAGATACTAGACTAGGATTAAACTAGGTGGCATGTATAAAATGCCTAATGACCCTATTGCTATTATTCCCATTTAAGAGGGGAAAAATCAGGCCTTACATCAGCTGAGTGGTCCACATCTCACATCTAGTTAAGGTGGCAGAGGCGGGAATCAAACCCAAGTCTTTCCACCAAACTGACAGTGTGTAACCCAGTGTTCCTCACTGAACCTGCTGGAATGGTATTTCTAGTGGTGCCCGCTTTCTGAGGAGAGGAGGGAGAGCGTTCATTAGGTTCTCAAAGAGACCCAAAACACCCTCTCAAAGGCTAAGAACCCCTGAACCACACTGGCACCAGTGTAAGAGCCAGAAAATGTGCCCTGGACTTCAACCCCTCTCACCAAGACTATAACTTCTCTACTCCACAGTTTTAGTTTCTCCTTAAAATTCTCAGAGCAAGTCAAGATTTCTACTCCTGGACAATTTCCAGCATCCCCTGCCACAGGTTAAATTACACAATAAATTGCAATACTGTATCACTTTACATCCAATTCTGAGATTTCACAAATACTGACCAATGTTATTTAGTCATTCCACTTTCCAAAATGTGTTTCAATCAACCATTCCTCACTGCAGTGCCTGTGAAATAAGCTATCGTTACATCCACTTCCAAGAAAATAAAACACTGTCACCCTGAGGCCAGGCAATAAATCAGCTACAGGATTGGGATCAAAAGTGAGAAATTCCTGACTTCTCCCACCTGGGATCTGCAAGACCATGTTATATCATGAAGTACCCTCCTAGCTACGCAGAAAACATAGGGCAACAAACTCTACTATCTTCTCTACCGATGGCAACACTACATTAGAATCTAGTGGTATCATTATGTTGGGTCATAGTCCCTACTGCCCAGTGACCAGCGTGCTCATCTCGGGAAGTACGCCAGCACATGCCTGGCATCTTTCAAAGGGAGATGCAACCACTGAGAACACTGGTTTAGTCTGGGGGTTTGGTCGGGTAACTCTGTGGTGGGTGTGATGCTCAGCTTAACTCCTGGCACCCTGTCCCTAGGATCAACCTGCACTTTGGATCCATCCTAAATTCCTGATCGGAAAAGAGGAGTGGGACTTCCCTGGTGGCTCAGTGGTTGAGAGTCCGCCTGCCGATGCAGGGGACAAGGGTTCGTGCCCCGGTCCGGGAAGATCCCACATGCCGCGGAGCGGCTGGGCCCGTGAGCTATGACCGCTGAGCCTGCGCTCCGCAACGGGAGAGGCCACAACAGTGAGAGGCCTGCGTACCAAAAACAAAAAAGAAAAGAGGAGTGTTCGTGTGAAAATAAACTTTACCTTGAAGTTCACTGGTCATACCCCTCATTTTACAGATTATTAAAATAACCTCAGAGGAATCAGCTCATCCAAGATCTCACAATTCAGAAGCAGAGACAGTTCTAGAAAGCAAATCTCCAGGCACCTGTCCAGGATCCTCGCGTTCCTCCGGCACTGGGGAATGGGTTCTGGTTACTGCCAGAGGCTTGGCCCACCACTTGGGTTTGCTCCATCTCTGCCAGGCTAGGACTCAATTCCCCTCACTTTGTGCCAGATCCAGTCTATGCCTCCAGGCTGGGTCCCAGGGGGCTACCGTCAGAGCACTGGCCTCAGCTTGCATCTTCTGACGGACAGAGACAATTACTTACTAAAACTAACTCCATTAGAGAGGAAGAAAATACCACTCTGGCACTGAGGCATTAACTTCACAAGGAGGCTCTGTTAGGGTGATGTTTTATTTATGGCCTTTCCCTGATCAAGATGACTTCCCCTCAAGAAACGTCCAAAGCAACCAATCAAAGACACCAAGGACCTTATGCTTCCTTAACTGTCCTCCAAAAGCAGAAAAAAAGCCAGAGAAAACAGGCGAGAGGACACCAAGTCACAGTTTCAATGTGTCAGGACGCGACCCACAAGTTTCGCACGAATATTCTTCCAAGAAACCAGGATGGACGCAGTCCCCTGAAGAAGGGGGCACGTTCCCCATTCAGTCTGGCGACCAGCACGCATCCGGACACCCCGGAACAAGTCCAAATAGGTGATGCAGAAGCGCAGGTCAGCGCCGCCGGCCGAGGGCCGGAGGACCGACGCCGCGGGACCAGCCAAAACCACCCGCGGGGGACCCCGGGGCCAGTGCAACCGAAACTCCGCCGCGCAACTTCGCGGGTACCTCTGCCAGCCGTTCCCCACCTCCAACACACCCACTCTCCTCTCACACCCGTCCGTTCACCACACTCCCCCCTCTGCCCAAGCGCTACGGTGGGAAGCAACGCCCACTTCGGAGAACGAGGTCTCAGTTGTGGGAACAAGCCAGGCGTCCAGCTCACGCCTATTCACAGACCCAGAGAAGCAAATCCTGACCGACGGAGTTTGCTGCTTTGACACTGGAGAAGCACACTATCAGGCAGCACATGTACACGCACGCACACGCGCGCGCACACACACACACACACAGGTAACAGCCCCGGTGACCCACAGGGAAGCTCCTGTCATTACCCAGGGCTCGGGGCACAGCAGCTGGGGTCCCTCCCCCTCTCCAGGCCCCAGCGCGCGCTGCCCACCACCCGCGTGCTGGATGGAGAGCTGGGGTTGCCGGGCAGCCTGGACCAGAAGGGCGGCGTGGGGGCGGGGGAAGGCGGGCCCACCTCCTCATCCTGCTCTTCCTGGGACGCGCTGCTGCCCCGGGGCGCGGGGGGCGCGGCTCCTCCGGGCAGCGGCGGCGGCGGCGGCGGCGGCACGGGGACTCCACGCTCGGGCACCAAGCGCGCGGGAGCCCACGCGGCGGGCGGCCGAGCGCCGCCCGGCGGCAGCGGCGGCGGCTGCTCCCGAGAGAAGCTGGGCTCCCCTTCCTCTGACAGAGTTTCTGAGCCCGATGAGGACTCGGCCGAGGAAGCTCCCGGCGAGGACGCGGCAGCCGCCGCAGGGGCGGGAGTCCGGGCACCGTGGCCGCTGCAGCCACGGAGCACTGGCTCCAGCACCTCCGAAACTTTCTCCCCCATTTCCCTCTCGGGCCCAAAGTGCGGCCCGAGGGCCGGCGAGGGCGCGGCACGCACTCAGCGCCTACGGGGAAAGCCTCGAACTGCTGGGCTCCGGCTCGCTCTCGCTGCCGCTCCCGGGCTGCAGAGAGCTCCGCCGGCAACTACATGGCCACGGCCGGGCCGCCGGAGCCTGCAGCCAAGTTAGCAGCCGCCTGGGCCCGGTGGCCGACTGGGGCTCCCGTGCGCGGGGACATGCCAGCGCGGGTCCGCGATCTGCACTCCACAACCCTCCCGCGCAGCTCCCGAGCAGCCGGGACTGCGGCTTCTCCAGCAAAATCTACCCCCCCAGGACCGAACGGGGCCGGCGAAAGAGACGGGCAGCCGGGGGAACCAATGGCAGAGCAGGCACGCCGGTGGGCGGAGGCTACGGCGCCCCAGGCGCACCTGCGTCAGGTAGGGGAGGCGGGGCCGAGACGCCAGCTGCAGGGTCGGGGTCCGGGGGACGGGAACGAGGCACCTGCACTGGGAGGGTGGGAATGGAGCCCGGAATCGGAGCCTAAGCCTGGTACTCTTAATTTAGCCAAGGAGTGGCTGGCGGTCCTGGGAACGCCAGGGGGAGATGGCCGAGAGGGCAGTGAGACCTTGGACAAGAACTGGACTTCGTTTCCAAAAAGTGGAATCCAGGAAACTGACCAGAAGAAGTAGCTGGGCCTTAAGGGTAAAAGGAAACATACACACACACACACACACACACACACACACACACACACACACACACACAGTCACACACATGCACGCACCCACCAGCGTGCTGGAGGAGAAAGGGGAAAACTTCATGGTACAGTGAGCGCATCCAAACCGAGCTGATCTCCGATCCCGGATTCTCCACTTAAGCTCCGTGGGCTTCAGTGTTCTCAACTGGAAATGGAGACAGTCATATCTGTCTTGTCTCCCTATGAGCAGAATTAGAACAAATATATTTAAAGCTTCAGCAGACTGCCTGGCTTAGACACATGGAGAGTTTTCAAAAGACTATTTTCTGTCTTTATTTCTGTTTGTAAATTTAAAAGTTAAGTCAAAGACGTGTACCTTTTGAAAGGGAGGAAAACGACAAATTATGCCCCTGTATTTAATTAGGACCGAGAATATGCCCAGCATTGTGCCAGATACTAGACAAAACTGAATTAGAGAGGGCTGCTGGCCCACCATTTCCTGTCTTTCCACATCAGCTAAGCAGAGGATGAAAAGAAATCACATTTCCACTTTACTTTCTCCTAGCCCTGGCTTGTAAACCAACAAGATGCAGGAGTGGTTGCTTCATTTTCCTTACCTCTAAGAACTAGGAGAAAGAACTTTCACCAAGGGCACCAATAGAATCACCTTAAGGCCCTCTCTGGGTGGCCTTCAGCGTGATGGGGTGACTTGAATATCTCAGAAGCCAGCAGTCAGCTCAGCGGTGGGAAATAAATGATTCCTCACTTGCCTTCAGCTCCAGTCCTACTGTGAGCTCTGGCACTGCGACCTGGGATCTAAATTCAACCAGATTCAATTCCACAGGTGTTGACTGAGATGTGTGCCTGGTGCTTGCAGGGGATACAAAGATGAATAAGTCAGGTCCCCTGCCCTGGAGGAGCCTATGGTCAAGCAAGAGATTGATGCTGCATACTATAGTTCCATTATTAATTTTCAAAAGCTATGGCAGTGCTACACTAACAATGTGCCATAGGAGAAGAGGAAAGAGTCATAGGAAAACAATCAGGTCCTCAAGCTCAGGAGTCCTCAAGAATCTTAGATTTCTCCTTGTCACAACAGCCTTGCCAAAGGTCCTTAAGAAGTGGAGGACTCAAGTTGAAAGCCCCTTCAGCTAATGAGCCCTTTTATGCTATCACCATATCTACATATAAGTGATACTTCATACAGAGTGCTTCATCATTTTGGACAGAAAGCTTTGTCCTGATCAGTTTCCCTCCCCAAGATGAGGGGGAAGGAAATATAATGTGACCCCATTGCCATAGACAGCCATACTGCAAAACAGCTCTGGCTGTCAGGCTTCCATTGTGACGCTTCAGAATTATCTGAGGGGCTGTGAGGACCTGCTGAGGCAAAAGAACAGTTCTAGTAAACTGACTAGTTATGAGAGCAAGGCTATAGAGAGAGCACAGTGGGGCAGTCTGAATCCGATCTTGGGCTGCACAATTGCTTTTCTAGTCAGGAGTACAGGTCTTTATCTGAGCCCCTATGTGGTTGATTCACCACAGCTGAAGTAAAATGATGACTTAAGCAAGCCATTCACATGAAAGAGGAGGAGCGGTACTTTTCAGTACATCAGAAAAGAAGCAAGCCATGATCTGAATTGCTAACAGGAAGAATAATAATAGCTATTATTGCTTCCTCCGTAAGCATCTATGGGTATTTTCATTTAATCCTGGCAACAGCCTTATGAGATAGAGTGTATTAGCCCCACTTTATAGATTAAGAAACTGAGGATCTGCAAGGTCAAATAACTTGCCAAAGGTCACACAGCAAGTGAGTGGTAGAACTGTGATTTGAACACAGCAGTCTGGTCCAAGGCACTTTTGTAAACATTCCAACATATTGCCACTCAGAACAGACAACTTTTTCAAGTACATATATATATTAGACTACAAATATCCATAGGGCAGGGAACTTTGTTGTCTTGATTTAATATGTAAAAGGAGATAAAAGGATACTTGCAGAACTGATATTTTTCCCCACAAACATTTATAAGGCACTTAGTGTATGCCAGGCAAGGTTTTAAACACTCGACAAATATTAATTTTCTTAATCCCATATCAACCCTATAAGGTAGCCACCATTATTATTCTCATATTACATATGTGAAATGTGTGAAATGGCACAGAGAAGTCAGGTAATTTTCCTAAAGTCACACAGCTAGCAAGTGATAGTTGAGCAATTTGGCCCCAGCATTCATGCTCTTAACCCCTACAGATCAAAATCAAGTAATAGATCAGTATTTCCTGAACTGTTTAAACCTCAACCTCAAATAAGAGTATTTTACATTGCAACTCATGACACATGTACATACATACAAATATAAATAAAATTCCATGAAACAGTACTTACCCTTCCTATAAGACTGGAGTTTTTTATTATATTTTATTGAAAATAAAAATACTAGTTGTGATCAGCTAAATGAATTTCACACTCCACTTTGACACATGCAGTTGAAAGCAATGTGTTTAATCATCTCCTTAGCTGACCCATGAGGAAAATATGACTATGGTTCAGGCTGAGAGTTTCCAGACCAGAACTGTGCAAACTCAAAGGATGACTCTATAAATAGAAGATGATCAGAAGGTCAGGATAGTTCCCCAAAGGTATCCCAATTTGACCTATGGACAAATGCTGGGGTGTGGCCAAACCACTAGACCAGTTTTGATTGAAACCCTACAGTGCACGTTTCTTATCTTATTAATTCAATTATAAATACCATCCTCAGTGGCCAGAAAAGCACCCCTCCAAGGGAACTTCTCATAAATATCCCTAATGTTGGAGACTTTGGGACCAGAGATAGGCATAAAAGCATGGCTTTTTTCCTGCTGTGTCACTGTAGGCAAGAGCCAGAAAAATAAAAACAACTTAGTCATTACTCCTGGGAAGCTAATACTGTAGCTTCACATGACAGAACCAGATTAGCCTATAGACTGGGAAGGATAAGGTCAGCCTATTCCAGGGTAATCAGGGTCCACACGTTCTACTAGATGTGCTCTCAAGTGTTTGGTTCAGGGACAAGCACCCCAGGCACTGCATGTTCATTTTGTCTTGTGATTGGACACTCGCGTCAGTTCTCTGTGCTCTCCCAGGTGATGGGAGACATTGCCTCTGGGAGTCTCTGTTGTCTCTGCCAGTCTCTGCTGTGTGGGTGAGGCCATGTGTGAATGTCAGTGTCAAGCCCTGTCTCTATGAGATGGAGGATTTTCAAGGACAAGTCATCACACACTTAAGTCTATTCCCAGTGTCATGACCTTTCTCCCAAGTTAGCACTTGATAAACTTGAAGTCAACTGTCCTTCTTTCTTACATACGTAAAATTAGAACATTATAAATTCAGAATGAAGATTTTTGTAAAATTACAAGTGAATATGTTCATATTCAATACCCCCCAAAATCCTAAATATCATATGCTCTTTGGATTATAAAGATATTATTCACCTTTGGTAGGTTTTTAAATTTTCATTATTAATAATAGGTTTGCCTGATGCCCCGTGACCAATAAAGTACAATTTTGTGACAAAGTAAACATCAATAAAAATGTGGCCATTGGGCTTCCCTGGTGGCGCAGTGGTTGAGAATCCGCCTGCCGATGCAGGAGACACGGGTTCGTGCCCCGGTCCGGGAAGATCCCACATGCCGCGGAGCAACTAAGCCCGTGAGCCATGGCCGCTAGGCCTGCGCATCCGGAGCCTGTGCTCCGCAACGGGAGAGGCCACAACAGTGAGAGGCCCGCATACCGCAAAAAAAAAAAAAAAAAAAAAATGTGGCCATTGAGGTGGCCTCGACTGGGGTTTTTGATTTATACCAGAGGGTGTAGCATGATATCGACCATGACAGTTTCTGACTATCCAGCTGGAAGGAAAAGCTCTCGTAGCATCTCAACCTCCTGTTTGTGTTTGAGGGTCTAGGAAAGGAAAGGTTACAGTACAAGGTTTCAGAAGGAAGTAGAAGAATTCCTTCAGTGATAGTTGAAAAGGACAGGGAAGAATAATATCCTGATTTGCTTCTGTTGGAGTCTCTAACCTACATGTTGAGAAGGATGGGAAACTAAGTTATATTAACAAGTTAAAATAAGACTGTAATGGACCAAACAAGAGGATAATGCTGCTCTGATCTCTCAGGTGAATATTTCTCCACGTGCCGTATGTGGAGCCCTTGCTTCATATTGCCAGGATACAGGCAGGGGAACAGGTGCTTGTTCCCTGGCCGCAGCCAAAGGTTTGGGGATCTGCATTTTTAAGGAATACCCCAATCGTGTATCAAGTGTATGAAAGCTTGAGGATTACTGAAGATGATCCTAATTTGAAGATCAGAGAGCTGTTTTGTGGGGCAAATGTGCATGCGTGGCTCTGTAGAAAGTGACTAGAAAGAGCTTGATGGATTGCAGTCTGTATCTCTCTGGACCTCTTTGTTCTTAGAGAACAGCTACCTTGGGGAGACCAAGGCAGCTTAGCAGATGGACAAGAATATGCATGTTCTGAAAACAGCTGGAAAAACTGAGCTAATACACAAAAAGAGCTCAGGATAATGCTCCCTGGAGGATTCTGTTTAAACAACATTCAAAATGGTGACCCATTTCCCACAGAAGACTCCAATCTTTTGCATTTGCCTTTCCAAGATGGATATGATGGATTTTCACATCTGGGATTTTTTTGTTATGCTTTCAGCATGAAATGTTCTTTTATTATCATTCATTTTTCAAAAAGATTTATTCAGGTCTCTTCGCCTGTTTAGGAAATAGAAGACATGCAAACACATTTACTCATTTTTATTCATTATAGCGGTTTACTTTCAGAATCAATCGGTTCCACTTTCCATTTTCAATTCCTAGAGCAACCTCCTTGACTTGTCTACACTGCATGACAAGTAGTTCCTTCTACCGTTCACTCCAACTAATCAGAAAATAAAATGATGCTGAATAGTAACCTAGCAAGTAGCAACTCTTTCCACAATCATAAGCCAGCTTGCAGCCCTAGAGGTAATGTTTAAGGATTTTTGTACTTGAGGAGATAGTCTTCCAGTCCCTTTCCCCTCAAAGTGTGTTTTGCCACTAAGCTGACCTAGGAACTTGTTAGAAATGCATAGTCTCAGTCCCCGCCCCAGACCCACTCTATCAGAATTTTAACAAGATTCCCGGGGACTTCATATACACATTACAGTTAGAAAAGCACTGTTTTAGTTTGGTTCTCACACGTGGCTGTATATTAGAATCACCTGTGGAACTTTAAAAATTATTGACCCTTTGGTCCCACTCTCAAGATTTTCTGATTTAACTGGTTTGGGTTGGGGTCTGAACACCAGGATTTAACAAGTTCCCTAGGTGGGAAGTGGTAGATCTTTGGGCCAAGGTGGGGAAACACAAGATAAGCCTGGAACAATTCATGGTGCCACAAACTAAGGAATTGCTCAAAAAAATATAGGACCTTGTGGGCAGAACACAGGTTCCAGGCTAAAGCAACAAAATAAATCATGATAATGTTGGTTTTAAACCATAGAATAAAATCAATAATCGTGAATCCAAACTCATATAAATATTGAAATAAGAAAGTAAATGGAGGAGCAGAGATAACTCTTCTTCACAATAGAATTCTAGTTAACAGATGTAGAAAGAAAGAGGGAAATAAGAATCACCATTAGGCAAACACCACAAAAATAAATGTAGCAGACAAGACCCAAAAATGTGTGCTCACATTAGCCAGCAAAAGTTTGAGGAAAAGGATTTTCATAGACTCGAAGTACTTCCACCACGATACGTACCAATATGAAACCAAACAGTATAAAGTGAAAGACAGTCACTTTACAGTACAGAAACCCAACAGACACCAACCTAACCATATAAACAACACCGGTAATAAGACATATCAACATCCTGAACCCCATGCTATGAAGTACATCATTATTTTTAAAAATTTTATTGGAGTATAGTTGATTTACAATGTTGTGTTTTGTGACGTTCTTGACCCCCCCCCCCGAAAAATACATAACCTAACACCAATCACAAGAAAACATGACAAATCCAAATTGAGGGAGATTGGTCAGAATTACTGATCAGGACTCTTCAAACGTATCAAGGTGATGAAAGATAAGGAAAGTGTGATGAACCGTTACAGAAACTAAGAAGTGACAACTAAATAAAATGTGGGTTCTTGGGTAGGATCCTGGAACCACAAAAAGGACATTAGTGGGGGGGAAATGGTAAAATTTGAATCAAGTCTGCAGTTTGGTTAATAATATTGGACCAATGTTAATAGCTACACTTGACAATTATACTACGGTTATATAAGATCTTATCATTAGAGGAAGCAGGGTAAGGGATAGTAAGGAAATCTTTGTACTACTGTTGCAACTTTTCTGTAAATTTAAAATTAGTTCAAAATAAAATGTTAAAAAGCAAAAGTCCCTAGGTGAATATAATGGTAGCCGAAGTTGAGAAAAATAATTGGGCCACCCTCAATGGCCCAATTTCTCCCTGCCTCCTTTCTCCTTACTCAAGGAAGATAATTTTTTCCTGTCTTGCCCTCGTCAAGTGGACTAGCTTGGGGTGGTTAGGACAGGGGACAACACTAAGTAACAACATCGATGCTACAACCAGAGAAATGTCCACAGCACGTGCCATGGGACCATATACTTGGAGCATAAACATAGTGGTAGACACATATGGTACTTGGCTGCCCTGATTCCATTCTGCCTCCTTTTGATACGAGCATCCCAATTTATTTTAAGGAATTGCCTATTTCCTTTTGATGGTCCTGTCATTCCAGGAGTGGGCTATCCTTGGATTTTGAATATTGAGAAGAGTAATACAAGGACAGCAATGTCTGGACATAGCTATCAGTTAGCTCCCGTTAACTAGACCTAGAGTTGCTGTGGTTCCAGTACTTTTCCAAGTCTTAACCTCTGGCTCTTACTTTGATTCTCTGAGTTACCAATAACACTTCCTTCTTATTGAATTAGCTAAAATCAGCGATTCCTTGACACCAAGAAACTCTAAGAAACACAGGTGTGCTGACCTAAATCCACTGGTCACCCAATCCGGGTGGGAAGCAGACATCTGAATGCCATCCAAAAGCTATTAGTGATACTAAACTTAAAGATGTATTCCTGACCTCAGTAAGGGTCAAATTTAAGGAAATTTTTAATGTTTCAGGCAGAAAGAGTGGTCTCCCTTACTGGAGGGTCAAATACTTGAGAAAAAAAGAGTACACTTACAGAAAAAAAGCTTTTCAAGTTATGGCAGAAACATATCTCAGCACAGACTATGTTGGAATTGTCTGTCTTCCTACTAGGTTATGAGAAGCTTGAGGGCAAAAGCAAACCAAACATTTATCTAGCACCTTATTTGTGCTAACTCCTAGCATAATGTCTGCCATAGAGTAGCTCATGATAAATAATTATTGAATGACTGGATAAAACGATTGCCACCACATGACTTCAAACCAGCTTTATTAAAACTCTATGTTAATCTAAAGTTTGCTCAGTCCAAGACTTGTGTAGGTTGATAAAAGGACCCCAAAAAAGTCTAGGAGGAAAATAATCTGTTTCTGTAATAATGTGGCCTCATTCCTGAAGAGACCTTCATTTTAATAAAAAATAATAATTGCATGAAAATCTTTAGCTCAAACTACCACTATTGCTGTCCTGCTCACCCAAGTTCCTTACCAACTATTTGGCTTCCTAAAACAGCCAAACTAATAAGAACTGCCCGTATGTGATGTGAATAAGGTAGAAGGAACACTTGAGGAACAGTTAAGACTACTTGCTGGTCCAGGTTGCTGGCAAGGCAGGAAAGGCTACAAGAACCTCCCTGCTGGCAACCCAAGGACACCACTCAGGACCCTACACAGGGTGGGAAGAGTCTGTATCCTTATTTATAGAAAGCCTCATGCTTACAGAAGCTCCATTCTTATATAAGAATGTTAGGACCCTTTATTACACTTAACCATGTTACATAATTAATGCAAAGGAATCGTGGTGGCAGGGAGGAAGTTGACGTGAGATAATGGGATGTTTCAGCATCATACAACTCAGGGTTCTTCGTTGCCAACCACAGAATCAATTCTATGTGGTTAAAGTAGGAAGTGATTTATTAAAAGATATTAGAATCCTCACAGAGTCTTCGGAAGAACTAAAGAAACAGTCTGTGGAGTGAGCTTCCAGAAACAATCCCCAGAACCCCAGTGTAGAACTGGCTGGGGAGGGAATTGCTGCTCCTGGTGATTCCAGAACTACAACGCCACTCCCACCATCTGTGCTTGCAAAATAGATGCCCTGCACCCCACCTGCTTCTTCACATAAATCACTCCTGTATCTCTATCTCTGTATGTGCATCTGATTAGCAGAACCTAAGTCACATGCTCCCTGGAGGCAAAGGAAACGGAGAAACGTTGGGGCTTTGCATTCTATCCTGGGAAGATGGGATTCACACCATGGGGAACCAACATAATGTAGAAGGAGTGTCAAAAGATTTGGCTAACAGGGTAAACTAGAATGATTTAGACTTTGAAAGGCTCCAGCCCTTGATTAATTATGCTAATCTGCCCCCTGGTGTAATGTTCTCAGCCATCAGCTTGAAGTGGGCCTGAGTATCAGCTTCAGGATGCTGGCTCCCAACATCAGTCACTTCCCTGCTAAATATCTCATAAGGGGAAAGAATTATCACGTACTGAACACATTCTATGTGCCAGACACTGTGCCAAATGCTTTATATGCATTATGTATTTAATCTCCTCCTAACCCAATTCAATGGTACTGTCTCCATTTATAGATAAAAATTTGGTGTTGAGAAATTAGTTTTTCTCAAAGTCACTCAGTAAGGTGGGGCTAGGATTTAATCCAAAGGCTCTCTCTTGAGTTATGACAGATGGTCCTCAACTTATGACGGTTCGACTTACAATTTTTCAGCTTCACGATGGTGCAAAAGCGATACGCTTTCAGTAGAAACCATATGTCAAATTTTGAATTTTGATCTTTTCCCAGGCTATACTCTCTCGTGGTCCTGGGCACCTCCCTCCCAATCAGCCATGCAATCACAAGGGGAAACAACCGATGCACTCACAGCCATTCTGTACCCATATAAACTTTCTGTTTTTCACTTTCTGTACAATATTCAGGAAATTACATGTGATATTCAATACTTTATTATAAGATAGGGTTAGTGTTAGATGATTTTGCCCAACTGTAGGCTAATGTAAGTGTTCTGAGCATGTTTAAAGAAGGCTAGGCTAAACTCTGATGTTTGTAATTTAGGTGTATTAAATGCATTTCCAACTTAGGATATTTTCAACTTATGATGGGTTTATCAGGACATAGCCCCATCATTGGTAAAGGAAGATCTGTACATTGGATTCTTACGTAGGCCATTCATGAACCCACTGAAGAAGGTACTAGTTTCAGGAGACCCGGTAAATGTGGCTGTGCATCTTTCTCGGGGGTCATCTATAGCTTTTATCAGATTTCCAAAGGGGCATATGATCCTCAAACAGTAATGAACTACTATACTACCCAAACATATAGTCCATTTGTTCATGATCATAAAGCTGTTTTTGGGAAGTGGGGGTACACTCCAACTAACTTATTTTTTGATCTCAGCACTTATTGACTATGATAGCATTTTGTAGTATGAGATTCATATTTAAAATCTGAGTCAAGAGCCCTGTCTTTCGGGGGGAGGGGAATACATGTCTGTGTAGGAATGAGGAAGGGTTAAAACTGACAAGAAAGTTTCTCTCTGCAAGATGAGAAAAGGCTGAGCAAAACAGAAACATTTTTCATTTAACTACTGAAGTCCTAGCTGTACATCAGAAAGCCTAGTGTCTATTTGTGACTTTGTCACCAACTCCATATATCAGGGCTTCCATCACCTGTATGATGGGGGTAATATAAAACCTGCCATCGTTTCCTCCATCGCAATGTTATGAGATTGTTTTGAAAGTACTTTCATTTCCCCAACAGAAAGGTATTATAGATCTATATATATACCTGTTATGACTTCTTTGGGGGAAAGAAAAGCACCTCGGAGAAGACTTGGCTTACAACTTCTAGGACTGAACGATTTCCGAGCCTCACAGGCATACGTTGCGGGAAGTTCTTTGTGAAGAATGACTTGTTTATTCTTAGTTTTTCATTTCTAGTAGGTTGCCTCTTCTCTTTCCATTTGTTGTGTTTTAAAAAAAATCCAATATAAATAATGCTCTCAAATTGTGTTAGCTAGATGGAATGTTGCTTTAGATGGTTCATTATTTATGTCTTGCTGTCAACATGCATATTATTTCACAGAACACAAAAGCTTTACTCTAGAAACAAGATAACAATTGTTTTAAATCAGAAAGATGCAAAGGAGCCCAGGAGAGTTAGCCCGGCCCACTTGTAGACATAGCAGTAAACCCATAAATATGGGAGCCTGTCTAAATGTAGCATTTTATGAACAGGGTCAATCATCTGAGTGTGAAATGTCCCCTTCTTTGCCATCTAGTCCCCAAGCAATCAGTTTTTTAAATAGCATTTGAGAAAGGTAATGAATATCTACTAACACCAGATGTAAACTTAATTTCAAAGCTGTGGAATAGGCCATAAATAAAAACATTGAGTGATTTCCATAGCTCAGCCTGTTCGTGCCCATGGAAATATGGATGATCAACAAGGAAAGTCAAGAGGTCTTCTCAAATAGGGTAAAAGGGCAGATAGTGTGAAGCACAATTGGTGTTTCTTGTTGTTCTTGCTGTTATTGTTGTACTGTTTTTTTCCTTGAGTGGTTTTCATAAAGAGAAAAACATAAACAGATTAACAATTATGGTGGTATCTAATATAAGGATTCAGCATATGATGTTCATGAAGCAGGTGGCAGAGAAGAGAGACAAAGGAGAAATTTTTAAAACAGTGTCCCCTTGATGTTTTCTTCCAACTATTGTAGTTCATAATTTCAAACCACAGTATTACATATTATATCACTTGGATGAAGATTCATTGTACTTATTCCACGAGATGCCTAATGCAGGAGCAGGTGGTAAGGAATTCTTCAGATCACCACTGGCAAAGGAAGCCTGAGCCACGTTGTTTTGCATTCGTAGGAAGCAGACAAATGCTCCAGCTCTCAGAATTCCCTCCATAGCCAGTCAGTTGTCAAGTCTTGTTGATTTTTCCTTCATGTAACTTTCCCACTCACTGCTTCTTTTCCATGTTAATTTCTGCTCCCCTGCCTCTGGTCCCCATCACCAATAAGATTATGGCAATAGCACTCTAAATGATTCCCTAGCTTAAAGTCCAGCCCTTCCAATTTATCTTGTATCCCCATACCAGATACATCTTCCAGAAATACTGCTTTGATCATGCTACTCTCTAACAAATCAGTAAGATAAAGGTCAACATTCTTAGCCTGGCATGCAAGGCTCCATATCTTTCCAGGTTCACCTTCCAAGTCTCACTCCACAGATCTAACACTCATGCCAAACTGGATTATTCATCGTTTGTGACTCAGACGCTAGGTCAATCTTCTCCTCCATAAGTTTCAATGCACCTAGGAGCCTATTTAGCCCTTCTTGCCACACATTCAAGTTTCACAACTACTCAAATTCTATGTATTTGCCAAAACTCAACTAAAATCCAGACCCCTTTGTGGCAACTGTAAAACGTGTCCCCAATTCTTTGATATTTCTCCCACTGAGAGGTGGGGTCTAGGTCCCCTTCTTTAAATGTAGGTTGACCTTTAGGGATTCTCTTTTAACCAATGGAATGCAGCAGAGGGGATGCTGCATAATTTCCTAGACTCTGCCAGAAATGGTCATGTACCTTCCACCTGCTTGTCTTGGAATGCTTGCTCTGGGGGCAACCAGGAACCAAGTAAAAAGTTCACATACTCCGAGACTACCACAATGGAGAGACCACATCTAGATACTCCGGCCTACAGCCCAGCTGAGCTCTAGCATAACTGCCCATCAAGGAAGGAGACATCTTGGATATCCAGCCCACACAGCCTTCAGATGACTGCCTCAGTCAACGCCCTAGGAAAGAATTGTTCCACCAAGGCCTGCCCGAATTCCCGACCCCCAAATCAGGAGCAAAATAAGCGATTATTTTAAGCCACTAATTTTGGGGGGTAATTTGTTAAGCAGCAGTAGTAATTAGAACAATCCCACAAATTCCCCCCCGACCTCCCTAGAATCAACTCTCTTTTAAATTCCAAAGCAATTATTCTCTATTCTCATCATTCCAGCAGTATTAATTGAAGCATCTACTAAGTCATATAGACCCTGTGTTGGATGCTGGGGAAGCAGCAGATTTTGAGAAAGACACGAATTCCTGCTCATAGATATTTATAGTCTAATGGAGAAAGATGAAAAAACAAGCAATTAAAATACACCGTGTATACAATAAATATTTGAGCATCTATTTTGTGCAGGGCAGTGTGACACAAAGAGATGAATTTGAAAATGCTGAGTTTTATAGGCTGTGGGACATAGATGCAGAATTATCCTGGAGATAACTGAGTATGCAAATCTGAGTTTCTGTAAAGAGAAGTGGGCTGGAGAGTTAGATCTGGGAGTCACCAGCACTTGATGATAGTGAAAGCCATAAGCAGGGATGAGATTCCCCAGAAACTGGGTTGGGAAGGGCAGGGAGCCTAGGCAAGAACCCTAAGGCAAAGGAAGAGTGTCCTTCAAAGGAAAAGAAGGATCAGAGAAAAGGCAAGGGAAGTGAAGTCTGTAAGTCCCCCAAATCAAGGTCAGTGGGTGTTTCAAGGATCAGGGGGGAATCAACTGTGCCTAATGATGTGGGGGCCAGAAAATCAGGCCCAAAAAGCATAATGCTGATGTAGACAATCAGAATATCTCTGACATCCATTTAATTGTGGTCTAGGGCAATTATTTGAAAACTAAGGTCTCTCTAAAGCTTCCAGTTCTTTGCAGATAGTGACTGCTTATGATGCAAATTTCACATAGTTATAAGACTCAGATGTGTAAAATGAAAACTATTTTTTGTTAACTGAAAGGAACTATCTGGTTCCCATTCCTGCTGATGGCAGATTTAATCTTGCCATCGTTCATGTAATGTAGTTCTTTCTATTTTAAAACACATTCCTTTTTTTTTTAAGTACATGCACAAATCCAATATTATCTGGGTTCCCAGGGGTGCTGATGTATGGTCCTGGCAGGGAATCTGTTTCCCATTAGCGTCCACTGCATGTGCTGAATTCTGCTTGGGTGGAGCTCATTCCTCCGGATCTTGAGCATCAACCTGTGTCTTCATTGTATCCACTGCTAACATCTGAGGCCTCATCATGGCCTGCAGTTGTTAATGTACACAACCTGAATCATCTCTGTTCTCTCTCAGGTCTACTAGTCACTCCCTCCTTGCTACTTACCTTATCCTCCACTATGGTGGCCAGAATCCTGGGAACCCTAGACACCTCCCTCAGTCATTCCTCCTCTACCACCCAAGAACCACAGTGGACATAGAGCTTCCCAAGAGTTCATGGTAGAAATTCTCTAATTTTATACTAAAAAGAAAAAACACTGTTATATACTTCTTATTATGTCTTGTTATATATTTCTTATTATACCAAAAAGAAAAAATACTGTTGTATATTTCTTACTCAATACCAATTCAGATCAAAGAATTTCATACATAAGCCAAGTTTTCAAAATCTCTCTCCAAACCTATTCTCTCTTAAGAGCCTTAAGATCTCTTGAAAATCAAAAATGTTTTAGGCTTTCAGACTACGGTCTCTGCTCTGTACTTTAATAACCTTTTTGAAAGTGAACATTGCTTTATTCTAGACTGTATCATTCACCATTTCTTGACCAATAAATGCCATTGATACAATAGGGAGAAAACAGGACAACTAGGTTTTTCCAGGAAAAAAATTACATCAGATAATATTTTTAAAGTATTATCCAATTCTATTGGTTATGTACATAGAATATAATTAAATTATATAATTTAAAATATTTGCTGATGGTTATTTGTTATGAGAAAGGCAACTGAGTTGGCCTAACATTTGCTATCTTTTTGTAAATTTGGGTTTCCAAGGTCAATCTTTAAAGGACCCTATTCCATTACTAGGATTTAAACTATAAACATTTAAACTATAAATAGTATCAACTATCAAAGTGTTGTTGGTGGTTATGGCTTTGCTGTCCCCCAAAATGATATCCCATAGGCATTATTAAATGAGAAATAAAGATTAGTGTGTTTTCCCCTGTAATTATCATTCTTTACATGAAAGTAAAATTCTTTATTAAATCAGACAAGCACAAATACTTATTAATATTACTACGTAATTGCTGTTTAAATGGGACACATAATTAGGATGTAATTTAAAGAAATATAAGATTAAATAAATATAAAACTACATGCTCCTTTCTCATAATCTTTGTTGTTAATCATCGCTTAATTTAACCCTGGGTTTATTCTGAGTTTAAATTGAATTAACACACCGTTTACCTTCCCAAAAATCAAACCTCAAATTTCTGGACCACTTTCCCCAACTGACACACCTTGACTATTTCTGATTAAGGAATATTCCTGTAACTGCTGATTTTTCCAGGGTACTGTTAAAGCAATTTCTCACAAATTCTAACTCTCTTCTTTTTAGAGCATATCCTTGTTCTTTTCTCTTCTTTTTCCAGAAATCTTAGCAGAAATTGAGAGGGAAATAGAGAGAGACGTGTAGTATATCAGCAATTACAGCATAAATGCCCTAAGAAACCTCTTCTCTAGACTAAGAGAAAGTTCTCCATATTACCACCTTGCCAACCCTCTCTACTGAGGAAACATCTTTCATCTAGTAATCAATCCTGAATCATGACTTCATATGTAAAACTGCTTTCAAAATGGGCTAGGTTTACAAAGCAAAGCTTATCAAAATTACATTTTCTAGTTAGAGCCTTGGATTTTAAAAAAACAGATATAAAATAATGTCACCCTAGTTGGGCTAACTTTCCTCTAGCAGAAAAGCAAGGCAATAATTTTAAGGGTGAATACATGCCCTTGACAGTGTTTTGGTTTTGGTTTTTCACAAGGAAGAGAAGATATAGAGGAGGTAAGAGCCAATCAAATCTTAGGTAGTGAACTGCAAATATGGCAAAGTTGGGCAAATAAAGTTATTGAAAATAAAAGAATGGTGGGAGAAAATAAGAAAACAAAATGCTACTAAAGAAAACAAGGGAAGAAAAAAGCTGGATCAGACTGCTTCAAAGAGAGATTGAAGTCAGTGAGGGAAAAGGAGGAAGCATATAGATGATTTCAAAACCAGAACTAAGGAAATGTTGGTCCTACGGTTGGAAAAAATATTTTTGCTGTAATACTTATGGTGAGTGAAGCAATTTACAAGCAGTGCCTACTACCTTTCCTGTGAATTATTAATACGTATTTGTTGACTAACAAAAGCTAGGAAAGGGGCCTCTTGGAGGACACTGGAATGTGTGGATGAGGAAGTGGCTGACAATGTTCTGTGCAGGGAAGATTCAGCTGGCTTACCAAAAGGGGGAACGTCTGCAGCTGACACCTGATCTATGACGTACTTAAATATTTTAGGGATGTGTTTATCGCCGTGGTCTCCCTCCCATGGCTCATAGTGATTGGGTACGTGGCATACCACACTCTAAAAGGCCTCTTTACTGATCTTAGAGGATCACACTGAAAAATCCGTCTCCTCATACGAACCATTCCTTCACTCTTTTTCTTTCTAGCTTCAGTGCTAAAAGCACAAAATGAAGTTACAGAAAATTGTATATCATTTATAAAGTAAATAGGTCTTCTAGTTACTTTCAACATTTTCTGTCTTTACAATTTGTGGAGATTAGAGGTGACGTTTGTTTATCTAGGAAGCACACTTACTTCCTCTATTTCAGACAGTCTTTGGCTGGAAAGTACCAGTGATGACTCCTTGTCCTCAGACAATCAGGCATAACCTAAATTTTACTTAATTTTAATTAATTTACTTAAAATTAAGAACGGTGTGTTTATTTGAGAACCACATTTTCAACAATGGTCTTTTCTACTTATGGTGAGTCTTCTAACACTTTTTCTATAAATTACTGAATTTAAAATGTCAGATATGTTCAACAAAAAGACCATGAAATGTTTTCTGCCTCATACGATCATTTTCCTATTGTGCCGTATAAGACAAAAATGTTCTGGGCTATTTGCTTTAAAATAATCCTCTGGGGAATGGGGATTTGGAGGTTATAAGCAAAACAGGATTGGCATCTGTTGATAGTTGTTGAAGCTGGTTAATAGGATGAGAATGTTCATTATTCTATTCTGTTTTTGTAATTAAATAAAATGTATATACAAAGATGTTCACAGTAACAATACTTATGACACCACAAAAGTAGAAATAACTGGATTATTTAATAATAGAGAATGGCTAAAAAATGATAAATGATGATACATTGTTTAAAAATTAAATTATCATAAAACTAAATTATCATATGACCACTAAAGAAAAATCATGTTTTCAATGAATATTTAATGATATGGAATAATGCTCACAATCTGCTAAGTGAAAAATCTGGGTGGAAATCAATATGTACAGTATGATATCCATTTTAAAATATAAATGTTTGGGATAAAATTCCCCAGGCTGGCCCAATTCTAATTTTCACCCTAAGAAGATAATAAGAAATGCATAAAAAAGAGTTATGTATACAGGTGTTCATTATAGAGTTTATTATAGTTTTTAAAATAGTAGATAATTTAGAAATTGGTCAATTTAATGTGATATGCCTATTTAGTGGAAAACTATACAATCATTAAAAGAAACATTTTTGAAGATATTTAATGAAATTGGAAAATGTCAAGTTAAATAGCACAATACCAAACTCTATATAGATAGTGTTGTTCATATTTATTGAAAAAGGAATCAAATCAATTTATAGCTTGGTAATGAGGAATTTTAAAATTTCAAGTATAGGGCCAACAATTGAAGCAGGAGGTAATTTTCTGGGTTAGAGTTATCCTTAGGTTAGGACTAAGTCACAGATAAAAACTTAACAGCACCCCTACAGATTTCTAGTTCTTTTCTAAAACTCACAAGGCCAATCAAATTACGCTCTCTGATCCAGGCTTTAAAGCAAGATCTCTCTTGGGCAATATGGTAGATGAAGAATTCCCCATATATGTTCCTTGGTCCCTAGGCTGAAGCTTCTAGGCTTGTGATATTTTGATGACTGACTAAACATCCACTTCTTTCTTAAGCCCCACAATGGCTTCTCCCAGGTGAGATACCTTCCCAAACTTCATCTCCAGGATTGATAAGAGAGACCTACAGACTTGGCCCTGGGGCTTAACACCCACGACCTGTCCTCCACTGGAGATGGGTGCTACTCTCAGGTGGGCATTTTCTTTTCCTGGCTTTGTGTAGTTAGGAAATGGACCTACGTGAATCAGTAAATAAAGGGTCACTTCATCTTAAATCCCTACCTGCCTTCATATTTGTCCAGCATGAGACTTCTGACATTCTTTTTAGAGGGCTTCCCACGCTGATTCATTTGGAACAGGAGAATCTAAAGCAAGATTATGGCCTGATTGCTTACCCTTTTACCAACATTGCTCAGCATCCATGCTCGTTCAATAACCTTCCACTCTTGTTCGTAGCGAGGTATGATGACAGGAAACCATACCTCTAAATGATCCAAGTAATATGATACATCTGGAGGGCAAATCATTCCTAAAACCACCCCTACACACACACACACACACACACACACACACACACACAATATATATATATATACACACACACATCAAATAATCCCTAATATAAAAATAGCTCTTAAAAATCAACCCACAAAAATAAAACTCCTTAACCTCCAATAGAAAATTAGGTAAAAGGCATAAAGAGATAATTACACTAAAGAAGAACCCAAAAGACCAATACATGTGAAAAAGAATATTTAGTCTCTCTGATAATTAAAGAAAGATCAGTTAAACCACAGTTAAATATATTGTTTGCCTATCAATTTGGTGTTTTTTATTATACGATAATATTCAATAGCAGCAAGAGAATAGCTTCACGGGTACCATCATGTCTTCAGGTGTGGGTGTAGAGAAGTGTAACCTTTCTTGAAAGCAATTCAGCTTTCAAGTATGTATTAAGAAATACCAAGAGGTTTGTTTTCCTTCACCTAGTAGTTTAATTTCTAGGAATCTGATACAAGTATCAGCAATGTTAACAAAGATTTAAATATAAGCTTTTTCATTACAGTAGTATTTATAATGGTAAGGAATCAGATACACCCTACCTGCCCAATAATAAGAGACTAGTTAAATTGGGGGCATGTTTATACTGTGAAATATTATGAAGCCATAAAAGCAATCATATTTATAGGCTAGCCACTACTAATCCTTTAGCTATCTTCTCACTTCTAGAAAGTCTTACCAGATAGGTGCTACTCTCATATTTTCTATTCTATGTTATGCTACTACCTCATTCCATTATAGTTGCTTTTTAATTGCATGTCTTCTCATTCGACTACAAACTCCAAGAGGGCAAGGGCCATGTCTATTTTTTAATTAGATATATCCCAAGTACCTGGAAAAATACCTGACACATTGTAAGCACTTAAAAATAGTTGCTAAGTAAATATTAAATAATTTGAGGAAATTGTCATGATAAAATTTTCCATAAAGAAAACAAGATACAAAAATATGTGTTAAATCTGATCCAAACTCAGAAGAGGAGATATTATGTGTGTATATAGTCATATATATATATGTATATATACTGAAGAAGAAACAAAACTACTTGCATTTGAGTGGTATCTGGATGATAGGAATGTAAGTTGTTATTCTCCTTTTCAAACTTTTATACATACATTTTCTGCAATAGGTATATATGTATTACTTTTGTAAACAAAGAAAAAAAGTTTACGAATTCCCAATGCAAAACTGAGTGAAAAATCTCCAGAACTAAATTTCAGTACATTTCTAACTTCTCCATCATCTGGAGTTTTTTTCCTACCCTTAAAGTCTTTTTCTTTTTGTAAGAAAAGAAAAAAAAAATTCTACTATTAACATCATTTTAAAAAACAAATGGCATGTGAAAATTGTACTTTTTTTCTAGTCTCATGGGAGATCGTGTGTGTGTGTGTGTGTGTGTGTGTGTGTGTGTGTGTGTGTTTGCCACTAGTATTTTCTAGGTCTGAAACTAAATTCACTTATCACTGATAATGACTGCTCATGCCACCTACTCAGACTGTTTGGAAACTCGCCCTGAGAATCAGGTGAGCTAACAGTCTCCCATCATGCCTTCTGGCTCACTGTGCATTCCAATGTGCAGAGGTACTTGTCCTAGTTGCTCTGGTTACCAATTTTTAAAATGCAACAACACAACAAAAATTATAGGAAGAATGAAACCTTTGAAGCTGGAATCATTAAATATTCATGCTATTACTTGAAAATTAAACAAAGACAACTTTTCCCCCTAAAATGTGTAGGTATAGATTACTTGAAGTTTAGTTTCCTACTTTTTATAGATACTATTGACTACAATTTATGATAATATTAACTGATTTATTTATTCCAGTATTTATACACAACACCGAACACTTGTTCAAGTGCCACAAATGACAAAGGGGACATTTTGAAGGTCAAAAATACTTCAAGGACAAAGAAAATGATGGTACAGGATGAGAGAGAAGAGTCTCATGGCGAATAGAGAAAGGGCATTTAGGTAAAAGAGCACTGCCCTGACCCATTAAAGGTTGAGTCCTTCCTGAAGGAGGTCACTAACTCAAAAATCCTCATCACATTCACTCTGAGGAGAGGCACTCTGCCTTGCCCCTCATCTGGGGAACTGCAGCCTCGTCCTCCTCCAGACTTCACCAGCCCTCTATTTCCCAGCCTCCCAAACTCTGCAGGCCTGCAGGTAACCTCAGGGATGAAATCAGCACAATGCAACTGAGGGCCTGCGTAATCTGTCCACACGAGCCCAGCATGTTCTAGGAAGTACGGGAAAGAATGCTTGGTCCCTCCCAAGAGCTCAGCAGTGTCGGGACAGCTGGAGCCATGGAGCATTTGGTCTGTAAAATAAAGCAACCCCCTGTGATCGTATCTGGCTCCACTCCATAGGCCCCAAGTGCCTACTTCTAAATTGGATGCTGCAGTTTTGAATTATAATGGTCTCTACAATCAAGATACATAATATTATCAGTTAGGAAAAGAGACTGTGTGAGTGGGTGGATACGGAGTACTTCAGGCTCTTCACTCAGAGTAGTGATCCTAACAATTTATTGTGCTTTCTATGTCACTCTCTTTAAGATTTATGAAGTATATTGTTAACACCTTTTGGAAGACATTATCAAAACTCTTAAAATGAAAATAAAAATTTATAAATTTGTCCCAGCAAATATTCTTCTAAAAAATTACTCTAAGGAAATAATCAGTAAACAAATCCTTATGCACAAGGTAATTTATCAAAGTGTTGCTGTAATACCAAACTATGAGAAACAATCTATGAAGCACGATTAAATAAATGATGGTACATACACACAATAAAATATTATTGACCCATTAGATACTAAAATGCAGTCATCTTTATTATTAACTTAGAAAGAGGTCTAGACTTCATCAAATGAAAAACTTAGGCTAAAAATAGTATGCATGGTATGATCCCATTAAACTTAAACATATACATAGAAAAGAGTCTAGAAACTTCTCAACCAAATTATTAGCAATGTTTATCTCTGGAAATACGGTGGGTAAATATCACTCTCTTCTTTATATATTTCTGTGCTGACTGAACAAAGCATTAAATAAGGCAAGTGAAAAAGAATCCAATCCTGCCTTCTGGGACACAGAAAGTTTATTATTAGAATGATCATTTGAATAGCCTAATACCCCATTTTTCTGTGTAACATGCTGTTTGTGTCTGCACTGGGAAGCATTATGATCCTGGCTTGAGTTTGAACCAAGCAGTAGGCATACAGATATGACATATTTTATTCTCCAACTTACTAGCTCTGGAGTGTCAGGAAATCATACTGACTACAAGTTGAATAAAATCAGTCCAAATAGCATTAGCATCTTATCTCCATGCTGTCAGAATATGCCCATAATCTTCCAACTGCAATCTGGCAACCTCATGGATGAATAGTTCTATTCATCAGAAGACTCTTATTCAGGGATTAAAAATACATGGCATGGCTACCACCACCACCTCCTCTCACAACCTTGGCAGACATCATTAATCACACTTTGTCCTGTGAACCCAGATGTGGCCTCAAAATCTTTTCCAACACAGCTGTGCTCCAGGCAGCCCCTATCAATCATTTATTTCAACTCAAGTTGAAACCTATTAGCCATATCTGCTCTGATTACTCTGGCTGCAACATTATTATTCCTTTGACTGGTTCCCAGACTACAGAGTTGAGAAGCATGACCACTTTCCTTCTCTAATGATCTCTCTTCCCTTAAAATGTCTAGAACTTATAAAGGTGTTACTGACATAAGGTTAATTGTCCAAGCAGCCTGTTTTAAAAAGCCCTCTACCTCCAGCCCTGAACCACATAAAAGAACTATCTCTTTTCAAGAATTACAGGACAAAAATTTGAACCCTATTTTCCCTAGGATGGCTGCATTTATATTCCATGTAGAATAATAGAATATTACAAACCGTCACAAATATTAACAGAAAGTAGAATCTTAAAAGGAATATGACAAACTAGAATGGCCAAGGTTGACTTATATGGAACCAGAGCAATAAAGGAATAAGTTTTGTATTCCACATCCACAAAAAAATACTTCTTCCAAAAGTTTGTCTGAGGAAAGTACTGTGAAATCCCAAACGGGGAACCTCCAAGTGTAGGACAGGCAGGATCCAGCTTCATAGAAATGATCACTTGATAACCTGGATCAATACAGCAGATTCATCACATATTTCTAACTCCCAGCCTCAAATCCCAATAAACAAACTAAAATACACACACACACACACACACACACACACACACACACACACACGCAATATCAGCCCTAGAAAAGTAGAATTGTGTCTTACCAGAAATCCAGAAATTTTGAAGAAACCCTGAAAAAACAAAGATGATGTGATCACACTGATAGAGGAAACCACTACCAAAGTCATGTAGAAAAAATACAACTAAGGGAGTGGGAATGGTTTAATAGGAACTCCAGAATGGGAGAATACTAAAACTGGCAGAATAAAATAAAAAAAAAAAAAATCAAAGAAATAATATAAGAAAACTTCCCAAAGCTGAACAGTGACACAAGTTTTCAGATTTGAATGTCCCACAGAATGCTAAGCAGATTGAAATAGACACATCTTGATGAAATTTCAGAATATTAAAGATAAAGTTTCCATAGGGAGAGAGAGAAAGAAAAGATTACTTAGAATAAAAATCAATATGGCATCAGACTTCTCAGCAGAAACACTAGTTGCTAACTGACACTAGGAAACCTCCTCAAATTTTTAAGGGAAAGGTATTTTGAACAGAGTATTTTGTTCCTAGAAAAACTAACACTCAAGTTAAAGAGCAAGAAAAAAAGACTAGTTTAAGAGTGAGGGACTTGTTGCATTAAAGAATTTATAAGGGGGGCTTCCCTGGTGGCGCAGTGGTTGAGAGCCCACCTGCCGATGCAGGGGACACGGGTTCGTGCCCTGGTCCGGGAAGATCCCACATGCCGCGGAGCGGCTGGGCCCGTGAGCCATGGCCGCTGAGCCTGCGCGTCCGGAGCCCGTGCTCCGCAAAGGGAGAGGCCACAACAGTGAGAGGCCCGCGTACCGCAAAAAAAAAAAAAAAAAAAAAAAAAATTAGTCTAGACCCAGACCTTATACCCTTCACAAAAATTAACTCAAGTTAACTTTTTTTTTTTTTTTTTTTTTTGGTGATATGCGGGCCTCTCACTGTTGTGGCCTCTCCCGTTGCGAAGCACAGGCTCTGGACGCGCAGGCTCAGCGGCCATGGCTCACGGGCCCAGCCGCTCCGCGGCATGTGGGATCTTCCCGGACCAGGGCACGAACCCGTATCCCCTGCATCAGCAGGCGGACTCTCAACCATTGCGCCACCAGGGAAGCCCAGGGAAGCCCAGGGAAGCCCAGGGAAGCCCAGGGAAGCCCTCAAGTTAACTCTTAATGGAATTAACTTAATCAATGCCATTAAGAATGGATCACAGACCTAAATGTAAAATTTAAAACTATAAAACTAGAACATAGGAGAAAACCTAGATGACCTTGGGTATGGTGATGAGTTTTTAGATATGACATCGAAGACATAATCCATGAAAGAAAATTGATAGGTTAGACTTCATTAAAATTAAATTTTTCTGCTCTGCAAAACACAGTAACAAGAAAATTAGAAGACAAGCCACAGACTGGGGGAAAAAGACACATCTAATAAAGGACTATTATCCAAAACATACACATAACTCTTAACACTCAACAATAAGAAAACAAACAACCAGATAAAAAACTAGGCCAAAAACCTGAACAGACACCTCACTAGAGAAGATGTGCAGATGACAAATAAGCATTTGAAAAGAAGCTCCATCTCATATGTCATCAGGAAAGTACACACTAAAACGAGATACCACTAGGCACCTATTAGAAGGGCCCAAATCTGGAGCACTGACAACACCAAATGCTGGTGGGGATGTGGAGTTACGGGAACTCTCATTCATTGCTGGTGGGAGTGCACCTTGGAAGACAGTTTGGAAGTTTCCTACAGAACTAAACATACTCCTATCAGATGATCCAGTTATCATGCTCCTTGATATTTATCCAAAGGAGCTGAAAACTTATGTCCAGATAAAGACCTACACATAGATGTTTAGAACAGCTTTATTCATAGTTGCCAAAACCTGGAAACAACCAACATGTCCTTCCGTATCCAAGCGAATGGATAAATAAACTTTGGTACACTCAGGCAATGGAATATTATTCAGTGCAAAAAAGAAATGAGCTATCAACCCATGAAGAGACATGGAAGAAACTTAAATACATGCGACTAAGTGAAAGAAGCCAATCTGAAAAGGCTACATATATTATGGTTCCAACTATATGACATTCTAGAAAATGCAAAACTATGGAGACAGTAAAAAGATCAGAGGGGATGAATAAGCAGAGCACAGAAGATTTTTAGGGAATTGAAAATGCTGTGTATGATGACATAAAAATGATACATGTCAGGGGCTTCCCTGGTGGCGCAGTGGTTGAGAATCCGCCTGCCGATGCAGGGGAGGCGGGTTCGTGCCCCGGTCCGGGAAGATCCCACATGCCGCAGAGCGGCTGGGCCCGTGAGCCATGGACGCTAAGCCTGTGCGTCCGGAGCCTGCCTGTGCTCTGCAACGAGAGAAGCCACAACAGTGAGAGTCCCACGTACCACACAAAAAAAAAAAAAAAAAAAAAAAGATACATGTCAGTATACATTTGTCCAAACCTATAGAATGTACAACTCCGAGAGTAATGTCAGCTGTGGACTTTGGGTAATAATGATGGGCCAACATAGGTTCATAAGTTATCAAAAATACCACTCTGGGGGAGGTGGTGCTGATAATGGGGGAGGTTATGCATGAGCGGGGACAGGGGGTATATGGGAACTCTCTGAACCTTCCTTTTAATCTTGCTGTGAACCTAAAACTGCTCTTAAAAAATTAAGTCTTAAAAAAAAGATTATTGTGCTTCCTTGGTGGCGCAGTGGTTGAGAATCTGCCTGCCAGTGCAGGGGATACAGGTTCGAGCCCTGGTCTGGGAAGATCCCACATGCCGCGGAGCAGCTGGGCCCGTGAGCCACAACTACTGAGCCTGCACGTCTGGAGCCTGTGCTCCGCAACAAGAGAGGTCGTGACAGTGAGAGGCCTGTGCACCGCGATGAAGAGTGGCCCCTGCTTGCTACAACTAGAGAAAGCCCTCGCACAGAAACGAAGACCCAACACAGCCAAAAATACATAAATAAATTTATATATTTATTTATTTTTGAAAAAGATTATTGCAAATGAAAGGGAGAAAGGGGGAGAGGGGAGAAAGAAAGAAAGAGGAAGGAAGGGAGGTAGGGAGGGAGGGAGGGAAACAACTTCCTTCAGAAGCTTAATTAAGGAGCAGTGAAAAGTCATTACCCTCCGACAACCATTTAGTGACTTAAGTGAAATGAGCCTGTTCTGAAGTCCAGTTTCCTATATTTGGAATTTTGAGTTTTATATTCTCAGCAGATATGGCAAGTGCTCTGTCCATGTCCCCTTTTCCATGACAAGGGCAAAGGGCACACAGAAAGATCTACTTCCCTACAGATTCCTCATCGTCACCAAAAGAATAGCTGGTTTCCTATGAAGCTGTATGAGACCCTCTTTCACCTATGGAATTAGGTGACAGGAAAGGGCATTCTTTGTCCTACACAGCAGTAGAGCATTGGCTTCCTCAAATAACCACATAGATAAAATGGTTGTTTGTATGCTGTCTCCCTTACCATGGTGTATATAAAGTGTCATTCATTTACAGTATTTTCCTGATCCCACAATATGTAAACAGGAAGATGGTCCAAGGGAATCATGAGGTAACCTTCTTGTAAAATAATAACAGCTAGCTTTGTGTCCAAAGTGCTTTCACATAATTCTGATTCAACCCTCACAAACAGCCCTGTGAGCTGGGCAGGACAGATAAATTATTATTTATTATTTTACAGAAGGATCATTTTCATCCCAGAGCATTTAATAAATGTCAAAGAGCATTCAGCAAGTCAGTCAGGCTGGCTTCATAAGCACCTCCTGTGTGTCAGTAATTACTGTTCTGAACATGGTCCAAAACCTGGGAAGTCCCTCAACAGGGGACTAGCAGGGAGAGACAGGTGACAAACACACGTCTTAGTCCTTTCAGGCTTCTATAACAAAATACCACAGACTGGGTGGCTTATAAACAACAGAAATGTATTTCTCACAGTTCTGGAGGCGGGAAGTCTGAGATCAGGGTGCCAGCATGGACGGGTGAGGGAACCTCTTCCAGGCCGCTGACTTCTCTCTGTGTCCTCATGTGCCGGAAGGGGTGAGAGATCTTTCTGGAACCTCTTTTGTAAAGGCACTAATACCACCCACCTCCCAAAGTCACCATTTCTTAATACCATCAGCTTTGGGGTTAAGATTTTAATATATAAATTTGGGATGGGGGCACACATTCAGACCATAGCAGCACATATAGATAATTTCAGGCACTGGTACTTGCCACGAGGAGAATAAATAAGTCGCAGATGATGACCTGAGCTGTGGTAGGTGGGGGCTGGGGTGTCTCTGCTTTGGCTCTGGTGGAGTTGGGGAAGCTCTTTGAATTGAGTCCCGGATGTTGAGAAGGGGGCAGGTGTGTGAAGATCTGAGAGAACAGCATCCCTAGGAGAGGAACAAATAGCTTAACTTGGCACGTTAGACAGGTAGAATCAGGAGCAACAGAGCTGGGATACAGTGAGCAAAGAGGAGGTCAGGAAGAACTGAGGTCTGAGAGTTATGCAGGGGTGTAATGCTTTGTGAACGATGGTAAGGAGTTGGGGTTTTATTCTCACTGTAATGGGCAGTTATTTTTAAAAACATTGTTATTAAGGTATATTTTACATGTCTAAGAATTCACCTATTTCAGGTGTGCAATTCAATGATTTTTTAAAATAACTCAACTAAGAGGTGCAACCATCACCATCAATCACTTTTCGGACCCTTTTATCCTCCCAATAAGATCCCTCATGCCCACTGACAGTTATTGCCTGTTCCCACCTATCCCCCTGCAACTGCTAATCTAACTTCTGCCTTTTAGAATCTGCCTTTTGTAGCATTTCACATAAATGAAATCATAGCATATATGGTCTCTTGTGTCTGGCTTCTTTCACTTGGCATAATGTTTTAAAGTTTCCATAGCATGTGTCAATAGTTTGTGCCTTTTTAGTGCTGAACGTCTTCCACTCTATGGATATACCAGGATTTGTTTATCCATTTACCTGTTGAGGAACATGCAGGTTGTTCCAGTTTACAGCTGCTATGAATGATGTTGCTATGAACAGTTGCATGCAAGTCTTTGTGTGGACAGACGTTTTCATTCTTCTTGGGTAGCTACCTAGAAGTGGAATAGCTGGTTGGTATGGTGGTTTTATGTTTAACATTTTGAGAAACTGCCAAACTGTTTTCCAAAGTGGCTGCACTATTTTACATTCCCACCAGCAATGTATGAGGTTCCCATTTCTCAGCATACACACCAACATTTGTTGCTGTATGTCTTATTTATGATAGTCCTTTCTAAGTGAGTATGAAACAGTATCTCATTATGGACTTAATTTGCATTTCCTTAATGACTAATGAAGCTGAGAATTTTTTCTGACCTTATTACCAGTGGACAAGTTGTAAGCAAGGGAGAGATATATTTTATGCTTTAAAGCTCAATCTTGTTGCTAAATGGCGGCTCGACTATAGACAGGAGACTAGTCAGGAGACAGCTGCAGTAATCCAGAGGGAGGTGATGGTGTCTTGGACTCAGGTTATAATAGTAGAAGTGGAGAGGAATTGGAATACAGATACATTATGGGAGCAGAGCCAACAGAGTTGGCTGATGAATTGGATGTGGGGTGTGAGAGTGTGGGAAAGAGAAGTATTTAGCTGAACCACTGTGTAGGTAGTGGTACCATATATAGCCTTGAGAAAGGTTTATAGGGAGTAAATATGGTGATTATACTGGGGGTTGGTAATCAGTACTTATTTTAGCCACATTACATTTTTTGGTTTTTATTACACATCCAAGAGGAAATGTTGAGTATGTAGTTGAATATGAGGGTCTGGAGCACAGAGGAGAGGTACGGGCTGGAGATATAAATTTGAGAGTCATCAGCATATGGCTAGTATTTAAAGCCTCAGAACCTAAGGAGAAAATGTAGAGAAAAGGAGAATAGGGTGGAAAATGAAACCTCGGGGGCATTTCAAAAGAGTTGCTCATAGAGATAAGAGGGTAAGCCTGACAATTTGAAAGCTGGGATTGGGGTGAAGGCAGGCTAAGAGAAGCATCTATAAATATGTTCAGTGGATTAGTGAGTCTATACCTGCTCTGCAGTCACTAGCCACCTGTGGCTGGTTGAGCACTTGAAATACGACTCATCGAATTGAGATGTGGGTAAATATAAAATGCACAGTGGATTTCAAAGATTTAATACAAGGAAGAATGTAAATTCTCCTTCATAATTTTTGTTTTTATTTTTACTTTTTGGCCGCGCTGCACGGCACGTGGGATCTTTGTTCCCCAACCAGGGATGGGAACGTGTGCCTCCTGCAGTGGAAGGGCGGGGTCTTCACCACGGGACCGCCAGGGAAGTCCTCTTTCATAATTTTTACATTGATGACATGTTGAAATAATACTTGGATACACTGGGTAAAATAAAACTATCATTAAAATTAATTTCACCTGTTTCTGTTTTTTTTTAATGTGGCTTCTAGAAATTTTTAAATTGCATATGTGGCTCACATTCCATTCCTATTTCTATTGGGCTGGTCTATAATGTTCAGCCCTCAGTCTCATCCTGGTTTTCCTGAAATGTCATTGTGGCATATTTGTGTTCCTTTGAATTTGTATGAGAATTCCATAGGTATTTGCTACAAGTCTTTCTAAAGACAGACAATGTCCACAACTTAAAAGTGCCAGTGTCTTGGTTATTTTGCATATGTGCTTACATTGTACAGGTAGACCTATATTTTAGTAAGGTCAATGCCACATGGGTCATTTGATCCTTGCTGAACTGAGAAAGTGTTAAAATTCAGGCATCATGTCCTTGATAATTGTAAGACTTAAGATGTTTTTGCTGACTATGAAAAAAGTTCAATTAAATAAACCCTTTCTTCCATCTGGTGAAATGCAACTTGATTAAATGAAGAGAAACTTAATTATTTAATAAGGTCACAATATGAGTTAGAAATTACTTGATTTTTTTTTCTTTACCATCTCTGAGATTCTTAACATACCACAAAAATCAGTTATATCGAATTCTGCTCCCATTGGTATTATGATAAGAGTTTGCCTTTAGAAATAGAAAAAGTTCCCTTTGATTTGAGATCATAGAGATAAACTGTGTGGATGCAATGTGGTAAAACTCTCCCACTTTTTTCCCTGCCCTCAGTGAGTAAGGTCATTTGAACAAGGTAATACCCCCAAAGGAGTAGAGCTACACAGTTTTTTATGTTTTATAAGACAGGTAACTAGGCAGATTTTGCACAGACCTCTGTGAGAACTTTTGTGATCTCAATATAGAGTTTTCCCTAATGCTTGTGATTAAAATATCCAATCCAGAGGTATAGTAATAGCTTATTCCTCTAGGTCATGGAAGGGTTGGTTGACTGTTCCACAGAGATGAATTTTCTTTATACATGTTACTAAGTGGCTAAGCTTTGTACATGTTACTTCTTATAACACTAAATTTTCCTTTCTAAGTACACTACCCAATGCTGGCATGGCTGCACTGGCAGAAAGTGCTAAACACTTTCATCCTCACTGAAGACCTCAGAGAAGCTACTTGTTGTATAAAGACAGTTGAAATTGTCTAGACACTAGGGAGTCTGATCCTGCTCTGCCATTAGCTTCTCACATGATTTAGGGAATGAAACCCAACCTCTCTGGGCTTCAGCATCCTCACCTGCAGAAAAAAGACATCACCCTAAATCAGTAGCTCTGAAATAAACTTCAGCATGCATCAGAAGGCTTGTTAAAACACATATTGCGGGCTTCCCTGGTGGCGCAGTGGTTGAGAGTCCGCCTGCCGATGCAGGGGACACGGGTTCGTGCCCCGGTCCGGGAAGATTCCCACATGCCACGGGGCGGCTGGCCCCGTGAGCCATGGCCGCTGAGCCTGTGCTCCGCAACGGGAGAGGCCACAGCAGTGAGAGCCCCGCGCACCGCAAAAACAAAAAACAAACAACAACAACAAAAACCCCACAAGACACCCAGCCCTACCCCCAGAGTTTCGGATTGAATAGGGTCTGAGATGGGCCCTAAGAATCTGCATTTCTGATCATTTCCAAAGGGATGTTGATACTGCTGTTTTGAGGACCAGTCTAAGGACCGCTGATCATCTCTGCTGTGTCCCTGTGTCCCTTGTGGCTCAGCCTTCTATGATTTTGTACATGTTAAGTGGAAGTTTGTTTGTTGGTTGTCTTACTTAATGCAGAAATTCTCTAAAGATCTGACAGTCTGATAACTCTAAAATAGGATTTCATAAAGCAAACCAGTCATCAGAAATTTAGACATCTCCAATTTTGATAAATGGAAACTAGATTATTAGCATTCTAAGATTGTATATAAAAATACATTTTGCAGTTTGGAGAAAAGATAATTCAGCATTAATTTCTTGTCTCAGTGTACCAATTAGTGCTTCTCCACCAAAGCATTACATTTCAGCTGAAATATAAATCTGGGAAAACATGCAGCAAAGACTGCCTAATCACTCCCTACACAATATCCTCTGGTGTGAGAGCTTTTCTCCTTGGGTCATTTCCATTAGACAATCGTGTTTTATTTTTCATTTCTATTACAGTAAAGCTGAGAATCAAAAAGATTATTTAAAAGAGTGTGTCATAAAACTATCCTTATTAATTCAAATCTTTGCAATGGGAATTAACCAGTGTTTTAGAGTTTTAGCACTGAATCAAACATCATTCCTTTCCTATGTCTGATGCAGAATCTAGTTTTTGGTGCAATAACTACAATACTTTGAAATGTCTTAAATCATGAGAACTTCAGGAAAATAAATGCTAAGTGTGGCTCTGCTAGAGACTTGCCAGCTATAGTTGAAGTCATTTGCTCTCATTTTATTTCTGCTTCTCTATTTGTGAAACAAGAATGGCAGTTTCCCTTGTACACAGTGTTTACTGAGGACATATTTCATTTTAAGCAATATATTCCCCCAAGTTACTGACTGAGAAATGCTGGATTCCCTGTCAGAGCAGGTTGTCCCCTTTCCCATGGGTGCAGCTTGTGAAGGTACAAACTCCACAGAGGGAAGAGAAGAAGGTGTCTCCAGCCCAATCAGCCAGCTGGACGTGAGTGGAGCAGCCCACTAACCTCACATCCAAATCTCAAGCAATAATGATCATCAGCATCAGAAAAGGCCAAGAAATGCCTCATTGAAAGGACTGACAATATAGTATTCAATGCGGGCCAAGGCCCAGTGTTAGAAGGAATGAAAGCTGATACATCACTTCTGGAAAGCAGTGTGTCAGGAATCATCATGATCTGTAGAAATCTACTTCCTTTAACTCAGTAATCCTCTTGCTAGGAATCCACTCCCAAGAAATGTCAGAGATACTGACAAAGATTTATATGCACAGAGAGTTACTGCAGTGCCATTTGTAATACAGAGAAACAGAAAACATTCTAAGTTACCAGTAATAGAGGGGTGGTGAAATAAATAATGGTTTATCAGAATTTCTTCCAAATTAGTTTAGAGGAATATTCAACGATATAGGAAAATGCTCTTGCTATGTTACGTGGGGGGACAGGGGAGGGGGGAAGCCAGATGAAAACCTATAAAACTGCATGATCATGGGTTGGAATAGGCTGTGTAGACTTCGTTAAATTGGGAACCATGGGTCCCAGAACTCTGAATTCAGTTCCCTACATGGGTTAGAGCTGGCCTAAAGAGAAACTTGTGTGAGATTTAGAAGGCCAAAGTGACAAAGCCACCATTGCTTTCTGAAGGCATCTGTGGCCAGATATAGTGAAGGACAGATCGAGAGGTGACTAAGAGGCTTCCAGCTCTTCTCTGCTCTGTGTCCAGCATTTCTTGCTTCTGGCCTTGCTGATCACCCAACAGCGGTCTCGGGCCCAGCACCAGATGCATCTGCAGGTCCACAGAGGACACAGCTACACAGAGGCAATAGCTTTCAATAGCTTTCTTCAGCCACATTCCCTTAGTGATCTCACTTTGTGACTGAATGTGTGCATTTGTTTCCTCTTGCTCCTGTAATGAACTCCAAACTTAGTGGCTTAAGATGACACAGATTTACTCTTTCACAATTCTGGAGGCCAGATGTCCAAATTCCGTTTCAGTAAGCTAAAGGCAATGTGTCAGCAAGGCTGGTTCCTTCTGGAAGCTCTAGGAGAGAATCTGTTTCCTTGCCTTTTTTAGCTTCTGGAGGCCACCTGCATTCCTTGGCTCAGGACCCATTCCTCCCATGGCTCCAGCTGTCACTACATTTCCTACTGCTACGGTCAAATCTCCTGCTTCCTTTTTATAAGGACACATTACACTGGACCCACCTGCATAGTCAGGATAACGTGCTTGGCTTCTTAGTTTTCTGGTTAACGACTCCTCTGCTCTACCAACACCCCCATCATGCACCTTTACTTTCCTCCTTACAACTGTGGAAGGTCCAATTCATATAGTAAATCCCATAGCATGGTGACTCTGCTCCCCTGTTTGAACCCTAACAGATAGAAATGCCAATGATGTATAAAATGTATGTTTATGTATGTATAAAAATGACTAAAGGGAAATATAGCAATAGGTTAACAGTGCAATCTCTGGGTGGTAGGAATATAATTGCAGAGAGGAAGAGGTTGAGAGGAGATGGGGGAAGCTCTGCAGAAAGAGATCCAGAGCATCTGAGAAGACACTGGCTTAGCAAGGAGAAGAGACAATGTAACAGAAGGAAATGGGGAGGAAAACAGGTGCATTTGTAGGTTTCTTGTGGCTCCTATTTTATCTGTGAACTGGAAAGTGTGTTCAAGTGTTAAGATGTGGGGGAAGAAGCTAGGTCTGAAGTTTGAGGAGAACATCTGGTATGGTCCTTACACAGAATGAGAGAGTGAGCTGGCTGGAAGGGCACCGTGGTATTTGTAGGGTTGAGAGCTTGGTTAAGTACCATCAGTCAGCCTGCATCTGTGATTTTCTCTAGTCACCCTCAGTAGCCGGGGTACAGGGAAGAGAAGGCAGACAGTAGGGCCATCCAGAGCTGGGGTTTTCCAGGCAGGCGAGAAGGAAAGACAGCAGGGCATGGAGTTTAAGCTCTCTAGTGCAATTTCTCTCTGTTCCCATGTGCTTTAGAGGAGGAAAGAGAAGCACAGGGTGTTAGACTGACTTATCTGAAGCCCTGGACTACCAGAAGGTGGAGCTGAAACTAACACCGCCCCCCCTTCCTCCTTCCCCACCCCCCGTGAACAGCACAGGCTTGTTCAAAGTGTTGTCTCCTCACCAAGTCAGAATCACCCGGGATAGGAGATGGAGCCTGCTGGTCAAAAATGCAGATTCCCAGGCCCAGATCGCCTGAGTCAGAAACACAGGACAAGTGGCCCAGACATTTAACAAGCACCCCCAGGGATTCTGAAGCACAGCAGGGTTTAAGAACTGTTGGGACAGGGAAGAGTCCCTGTCTTGCAGAATTATGGCGGGGAGAGCAAGGGAGGGAGGAAACAGTCACAGTTCGATGTTGAGAGGCAAGATACATATCTTGTGAACATCTGGGGCAGGCAGTTTGGGCATAACGGAGGTCGATGGATACCAGATGCCAGGTGGGTCTGCAGCGGTGCGTGCGGTTATGTTACAAATGCAGGAAAACCCAAGACACCGCACCCTGTTACCACACTGTTTTCTTTTTTCTCCTGCTGAAGGCTCAAGGGTATCCATAGTCCAAGCGGTATCTCTGCTTCTAAGTAAGACTGAGAGAAATGTAATCTCCTCTCAACTCTCCTACTGACTAAATCTCACATGCAAATGGAACTACCACAGACTCACCAGGCTTTACCTGCAGACCTGCAGCTAGGATAGGCAGGGCTCCCTGACTCCAAGAGTGCCAGAAAGGAAATATTGTGTGCCCCAGCTGGCAGGGGCGCTGTAAGTGTTTCACAAGATGTCAATGTCCAACACCCATGCCAATGGATAGAAAGAACAGATGTACTTCCATGGGTAGTAAGCCTCCTGGGATTTGCATTGTCAGTTCTAAGCTAGAAATAGGTTTCATGCAGCAGAGATTTAAAGGGAAAAGCTGTCTTGTTTCTACTTCAAATTTATCTAAAATGTGTAATCGGACACATTTATCTTAAATTTATTTTACCTATAAAATATCCCAGGTCCAGGAAAAACTTTTGTTAGTTTGATTCTGTTTTGATCAACATCTGGTTTTAACAATACTAGCATAGGCAGTCTTGAGATATTGAACATGTAATAAATGTATCTCCTCTTGCCTGCCCATGACCTGCTAGCATCAGGGACCTGTCATCTCTTAGAAAGATGAGTGTTTTAAGAAATAGGAGGAGAAAAATCATAAAATGATTACTTAAATTTCCTGTTTATTGTTACTAAAATTTGGAATCTCAGTGGCTCCAAGCCCTGTTTTTGTGGTGCTCTGGATATCCTAAGTTACCTTCCCAGGTATCACAAAAATATCAACTTAATATAGCACACATGTCATTTTAAGGGTTAATAAAATTGAACAATAATAGGATGCTACCATGCCAAACTAGTTCATATATATATATGAAAATACAAAGTATCTTGAAGAAAGTTTCCTCAGTAAATTAGTGATCAACTTTTAAAACATACTGCTATATATCAAATTTATAAATCTTTTCCCTTTGATATGTCAAATCCATTTTGACAGATACACATGACCATATACAAAATGATGAAGATAAAAGATGTCTATCTGAAGCATTTTTTTATAATAGCAACAGACTGGAAACAATCTAAGTGTCCACAGTGAGGAACTGGTTTAACAAACTCTGACACATCCACACCATGGAATACTATGCAGCTGTAAACAGAAAAGAAGGAAGCCAATCTCTGTATAGATATGGAAAGTTAGAAGGATATACTATTAGCTTTAAAAAAAACAAATCAAAATAAAGCAAAGCAAAACAAATGATCAAGGTAAAGATCACAGTATAAACTAGGCTGCTGCCTTTTGTGGAAGAAAGGGGTAATAGGTATTTGTATTTGCTGGTATCTGCGGAAAGACACACAAGAAACAAGTAGATGAGAGGGAGGGAGACTGCTTGGTGTTTACCTTGCTAAGGCCTTTCAAATTTTGAACCATATGAATGTATTACTTGTTCAAAACAAATAACAAAATTTTAAAAGACAGAGAATTATGTAAAAATATTTGCAATGTCGTATTGATGTTAAAGGAAGGGAACATATCTGTTTATTTGGTTTGTTACAGTTTCTTTCCTTCCATTGAGCACTTACAACTGCTCAAGACAGATTGAGTACCCACCGGATGATGGCAAGGCTGAGTAGGATTTTTCCCCCTTCCTTATCCCTTCCTTGGCCAGTCACCAAATCTAGTCCAAGTAATTACCTGTGTAGTCCATCATTTCTTTTTATCCTCCACTCTCGTTGCCTAAGTTCAGGCCACCAGCTTCCCTCCCCTAGTTCATTGCCTCTGCCTTCCCTGGGTCTTCCGGTCTCCAGTCTCAACCCTCCAATTCATCCTCCAGGTATAGCCAGAGTGTTCTATTTAAAATAAAATCTGATCTTGTCCCATTCCTGTTCAAAGGATTTGGTTATCTCCCCTTCGTCTACTGCCTTCAAGATAAACTCTAACTCGTTATTCAGCACAGAAGGTTCTCCATGATCACACGCCTGCTGACTTTTCCAGCCTCATTCCTTCCTGGTCCTACACTCCCCTCCCCACTGCCATGTGGAAGGCATAGACGCAGCTTTCCCAACCCACCACCTCTTGTCTCCAGACCTTTCTGAGTGCTACTTCCTCTGAAAGGAACACTCCTTCTCCCCTTCTTGGCTTTCTCTGGCATACTGTCATTTGTTCTTAAAGCCTAGCTTTGGTAGGATCTTTGTGGGAAATCTCCCCTGACCACAGCAATATATCTCACATTTTAAGAGTTAATGAAATTGAATGATAACAGGATGCTACCTGGATAAACACAGTACAGGATTTACCAGTTTATATTTTCATATAGAACTACAGAATCTTGGAGAAAGTTCCCAGGTTATTTTGGAGTGATCAGCTTTAAAAATTGTGTTATTTCGCAAAGTTGTAAATGCTTTTAGCCTTTCTGGGTTAAGCCACCTTTCTCTATGATCCTATAGCACGTTCCCCGTCCCCGCCCCCGCCCCACACACCTGCACTCCTCACGTATCATAGCACTAATCACACCATTTTATAATTGTCTGAGTCCCTCACCAGACTATAAGCTCCTTGGTGACAGGGACACTGCTCTTTAATTGTTGCATCTCCAGTGCCAAGCAGTGAAACCTACATGATGTTAAGCAAGAAGTGATTAAAGGGCAACACCTCTGAGCTACTCCCTACCTACTTCTACCAGGGAGGGTGTCAAATAGTGTTGCACAGCAATTGTCATAGACTCCCTAATTCTGAGCTATGACAAAGGTCTTTACAGACCTCCAAACAGAAGATGACTCTTTTGCTTCAAAGGGCTTTAGACGCCCCACCCAAAGCCATAGGGCTGAGAAACAAAATTCCACAGAGAGAACACTTGGAGAGCTTTCATAAACAAGACCTAGAGTAGTCCTTGAGAAACAAAGTCTAATCTGGAGCTAGTAATAAGAGATCTGTGGCAAGGAAGTCATCTCCAAACCCATCACAGGAGGACATCACATAGATACACAACTACACTGGAAGAAAACAACCCAGTCTGGACTCAGAACTTTTCTTTGTTATAATAGTTAAAGAAGGATTACCAATTTCTCTGGTGAGGAGAAATTAGAGGCTTATATCAGACTCACTGTTGGAGCCTTTATTTTTTGTATATTACAAGATGAATGAGTAAATATACAGTTTTCATTTATAGATTCAGTTATTCTTAACAAAGTTTTGTCTTAAACAACCTCTAGTTATCAATTTTATAAACACCTAGACCCAGGGGCTCCCACCAGATAATTAGAATCAAAATTCTAGGCTTCAGAATGGGCAACACTGGGTAAGTAACTCCCCCATTTCCCTATCCCCTGTGCATTCTTCCTGCCCCACCCACATCCCTTTCAGATGAGATCTTATTAGGGTTTATTTTTATCTCAGGGCATGACATGCATACATAATGGATGCTTAAGCTTTCTTGAATGAATAAGCAAATGAATGAATGAAATATACATGCCACCTGCCAACATTTCATTTTCTACAGCTTAACATTTTATACCTTGTACCACCTTCTCCATTACAAGCATAAAACTAGTAAATGGATTTCATGTAATTCTGCTATGTTATATTAACAGCTAGTTGTAGCTCTCATGCCAAAGACTGTATTTTCTTTTACCATTAATCTTTCTCCAGCTCGTGCGCTGGAAAAGTCATAATGATGGGAGTTGTCATAATGAACCCAAACAGTAATTGTAATAAGGAAACAGGAAGAAAATTGAAAAAGAAAATGTCTCTCCCAAGGCACCACAGATAAATGACCCTATTCTCTCCCGATTCCAAATCCACAAGGTTATATTTGTTCTTGTCAAGGTCATTAGGTACCAAAAGACCATATGACATTAGTGGGAATGATAGTTTTAATAGGAGTAATATATTGATGAAAAAAAGAGCATACCTCTTATTTCTGCAGGTTCTTGTCTAATTTGCAAAACTTTAAAAGTTAAAATGCATTTAAGATACTTAATATAAAGTTTGTATGAATGAGACATTAAAGTGAGTAACCTGCCTTAGCCAATTTTCTTAAATCGAGATAAGTAATTACTTCTAATAAAGCAATCAAGGACTTGAATGAGAACAGGTTTAATGCTAACTTAGTTACATATTAACTTGGGGATTTAAAAGATTCTTTCCATAGCTCTTTTCTCCTCTTTTTTGTTTTTTTTTTTAAAAAAAAGATGTTTTCAAAGTCATTTTGATAAGTTACATCTTCCTGTCATTCCAAAGCATTTAGCATACAATGAGAATTACTAGAGAATATAGAGAAATTTATAAGACTGCTAAATCATTCTGACACCTTCTGGGTCCTGATGGATTTAGTAATGAGTTCCACAATGAGATCCCAGACAATTAAGTAATGAAGAGCTTGATCCAGAGGAAAAAAGTGTGGCCTTATTCCAAAGTGCCAAGAACTTACTTTGGAAAGATTGCTCTAACCACTCTGGCCATTTAGCAGTGACGCCCTAAGAAGGCATTACTTACATTAAACTGATATTAATTTCATACTGTCTCCTTCCACAACTTCCTTGTTCTTGCCCTGATGCTTACCTCCCTCCAGGTAAGTTAATGACAGAGAACGATGATCTTGTCCCAACATTTATGCTTTAATTTAGCAGAGTGGAACACACAGTCTTAAAATAGAGAAATTATTTCTTCTCCAATCTCTTTATTTTTCTCTAGCTTCCTGAAAGTGACTACTTTACATTCGGGCCAACTCTTAGACAAAAACAAGAAATCAGAGACGTGCTGGGTTAAGTCCAGATTCTCAATCCTAGCTGCACACTGGAATCACCAGGGAGCTCTTAAAATAGTCCCATGCTCAGATACCATCCCAGGCCAATGATGTCAGAAGATCTGGGGCTGTGGAGGCTGGATCCAGAGATCTGCTTCTACACTTCTCCAAGAGATTCCAGTGTGTCACCAGTGTTGAGAATCGTTAGGAGAGCTGAAACAAGTTGATGCAGTGTGCTTTGAATGACCAAAAACTCAGTTCGTTCAGCACTCCGCCCACATGTGGCATTGGGCCTGCAGATGCCCTAGCAACCTACGGCATACAAGAACCTGAAGGATGATTTATATCTAGGAAAGTATCCATGAAAAGACTTTTACTTGGTTTAATTTCAAAGACTTCAAATTCATGCACCATGCTAGTGTAGGGACTCTCAGCCACCTACCATAACAGGAGGAATCAGATAAAAAAGTAAAGCGTTGCTATGAACCCAAGGTTCCCAACACCAACTTTTTCATCAAGTTAGTTTTTCTCTGCAGAGAGATCTGCCGGGACCTCACAGACCTCTAAAGGGTCAACGCAAAGCACATAAAAACCTACTGGCAAAATTAAGCCAATCTCTTCTTTAAGAGGAAATAAGGGAAGAAAAGTTCTATCCAACTTGAAGGAGATGATGCTGCACTGTTATATCACCTAAGGCTGTAGACCGCAACCGGGGTAACTTTCTGACACCTTAAAATTTCAGGGTTAGAGGACTGGTGATGTGGCAGATGACCGGGAGCAAGATAGCACTTTCAGGGAGCTGGAACTGATTTCATGGAGGGATTCCTAGACGGCTTTTTCAAGGACTCTCCCTCACACTGAAGTGAGACCATTAAACTCATAAGCCCAGTGCCCAGCGGGCCAGATGTATGATCATCATGGTGAGTAAAGCTACACTGTATGGTTGGTTGTATCTGCTCCTACAGCAACGCCTGCAGAAGTGTCTCCATTGTTAAGGGCAGTGTGACTCTTTTGGATTCCTACTTCAAGAAAGTTTGCTGTGTAGACCTGTCCTAAGCCCAATTCGCAGGAATGAGCAAAATTTTCCCACATTTATTTATCTTTCTTTTTAACTGTAAAATATAAGCTTTTTGAGGATAGGGCCTTTGCTTTGAAGTCCTCTGCAAGCATTAAAGAACAAAATTGTTTGGGGGCCTCTGTTTCTCTATTAATTTAACAATATCTGGTATAGGTTCTAAATTTTATAGTTTTGCTATTAACCAACACATTTGGCCAGGATTTTATTTTATTTTATTTTATTTTAATTTTTTTAACATCTTTATTGGAGTATAATTGCTTTACAATGGTGTGTTAGTTGCTGTTGTATAACAAAGTGAATCAGCTATACATATACATACATCCCCATATCTCCTCCCTCTTGCGTCTCCCTCCCACCCTCCCTATCCCACCCCTCTAGGTGCACACAAAGCACCGAGCTGCTCTCCCTGTGCTATGTGCTATTGGTAGTGTATATATTTCCATGGCCAGGATTTTATTTTTAATGAAAATACCCAGGGTTAGCAGGTTAATCTGTACACTTTCTGAAAGACAACTTTTGCAATATATTAAAAAAAAAAAAAAAAAACCTCTTAAAATATGCATACCAATTCACTCAGAATTTCTGCTTCTAAAAATAAGTGTCCAAAGGAAATAAATACATATATAAATAAGCATATGTGCCAAGATTAACTATAAAGAAGTTCACTGCAGTGTTGTTTATAATAGGAAGTGTTTGGAAATAACCTAAATGAAGATAGATTGGTTAAAAATATTATGGCACATCTGTAATGACCCTTGGGTCCACAGGTTTCCTTGGTGGTACCTTAGGGGCCACAGGTAGGTAGGGAAGGAATAAAGTCAGTGGGAGCCTAAGTGAGTGGGGCCCTGGATCTCCCATTCCTGCTTCAGCTTCAAAAGCTTGAATTTTATGTTTCATGTAGGGTGGCTCCTTTTACAAAATTAGTTCTGCTGCCAAAAATAGCTGGAAACCATCTGAACAGGATTGAAATAGATGTCTACAATACCTTGTAAAGTGGAATAAAGCAGACTGTAAAACTACCTCAGTTTCACCTCATTTTTGTTTCTACACGTGTATATGTATATAGACATAAAAGATACACACACATCAGGGATTTATACAGCAACGATCATATTATTGTTTTGAGTAATAGGAAAAATGTTATTTTTAACTATAAAAATATGTTTTCTACATAATTCTCAACATTTCAAGTTTTTCAACCATTATGATCCCTAAAACAAGTCAATAATTAACTATCAACTCTTCATCTTAAGACTATAACTTTAAAAAGAATCTTGAAACCAATTGTTGTCTATTGCTTTCAGAGGTAGAGAAACTGAGGAATGAAATGATACTGTGAATTACTGCAAAATTGAAAAACCACCAGAGATCCCACAGATAGTTTCCTTTTCAAGTTATGTTTCAAGTGTTACCACAGAACCGTTCAGTTTTTCAAAGTTGGATAAATTAGTTGGTAGGCAGAGGAAAACCATATGTTTCCACAGTAAAAACATAAAATTCTAACATGTTTTGTACTCATTGAAATTATAAGAGCAAAGAGATGTTAATGAAAAGTTAATATAACCAGAGGCAGATGACAAGGTAAGAGGAAACCAGTGGGCAGGATGATGTATGGCCATTATGAACAGCTGAGGATGGCAGAGAGCAGTGGGGCAGTAGCTTCATCTGGGCATCACAGGCACTGGAGGCATGTAATTCAACTCTAAATAATGGCAGTGGTGATGACGATGATGATGGTGATAGTGATGGTAACACTAACATTTACTGAGAGAGTACAATGTGCCAGGGACTGTACTAAGTACTTTATACGTATTAGCTCCTAATTCTCCCCACATCTTTATGGGGTGGGAACTATTATTAGTACCAGTTTCATAAAGTAGCGACTGAGAAACAGAAAGACTACACAAAGAGCATTGATGCCAGGATTTGAAATGCTTCTTTCATTTTTTTTGGTAAGATCGTTATTGGAGTATAATTTCCTAACAATGGTGTGTTAGTTTCTGCTTTATAACAAAGTGAATCAGCTACACGTATACATATATCCCCATATCACTCCCCTCTTGTGTCTCCCTCCCACCCTCCCTATCCCACCCCTCTAGGTGGTCACAAAGCACTGAGCTGATCTCCCTGTGCTATGTGGCTGCTTCTTCCCTCTAGCTATCTGTTTTACATTTGGTAGTGTATATAAGTCCATGCCACTGTCTCACTTCGTCCCAGCTTACCCTTCCCCCTCCCTGTATCCTCAAGTCCATTCTCTGGTAGGTCTGTGTCTTTATTCCCATCTTGCCCCTAGGTTCTTCATGACCATTTTTTTTCTTAGATTCCATATATATGTGTTAGCATATGGTATTTGTTTTTCTCTTTCTGACTTACTTCACTCTGTATGACAGACTCTAGGTCCATCCACCTCACTACAAATAACTCAATTTCGTTTCTTTTTATGGCTGAGTAATATTCCATTGTATATATGTGTCACACCTTCTTTAGCCATTCATCTGTCGATGGACACTTAGGTTGCTTCCATTTCCTGGCTATTGTAAATAGGAAATGCTTCTTTCATTTTATTATCAGCACGCTAAATCTAAAAATACAAATGAGGTTATCGTCATTGGTTTTATTTTGGAACACATGGAGGCATAATGACAAAACCCTCTGATGCCAACAGACTTAGGTTCAAGTTCTGGATCTGATTTTCCTCTCTGAGGCTCAGTATCCTCATCTGTAACAGGGGCTAATACTATTCATCTTGCAAAGGTGCTGTGAATAAGATTTCATGTGTAAAACCTTGGCTCAGAGTGTGCTGCAAGTGGGTATAGAATAAATGGAAGCTAATAAGGTTATTAAGGCAAGAAAATGAAGCAAGTGAAGGGACTGAACTGGATAATATTCTAAGTTATTTTACTACTTTAAAAAGTAAATGAATAAATGAACCCAGGAAAAAGTATGCTTTTATGGTGACTATATAATTTATTATATAAACCAGGAGACTTTAGAGAAGAAAGGGGTTCTATTAATAATTATTCTGAGATAACAGGTATAAGCAGACTCTGTCCTGGGCAAACCAGGATGTGCAGCCACCTACTGGTGATCAGTCGTTCTTAGCCCACAGCTGTGGGACCTTTCCTGGGCCTTCACCTGGCCCACCAGCCCCTACTTCAGGATGGTCATGAGCCCAGGGAGGGAGGAGCACCAAAGAGGAAACTTTCTAGCCTGTACATTAGCAAATGCAGGAGACTGTGAGTTTATATTGCCTTCTGCTTAGATGAATTCTGTTCTTAAGAATTATCTTAATTATTAATTATTGAAAAAAACAATTCTCATCTGGAATACATGTTCCAGTATGACACCTGGTCATACGATCACCCACCCCTCTGTGGTCTTTGAAAAGAAAGACTATATAAGCTCATAGGTAGAAATTTAAAATCAAACTCACATACATATCCTCCTTCAGGAGGCTCTGCTGCCCCAACAACTGTGATTTCGCTGCATGTGCTTTCTGAACTTATGTAGCTCTTGCAATGACATGGTACTTGGCTTGCAAATAGCACTTCCCATTCACAGGATAATAGTATAGCAGAGCTTGCAGGCATTCCTTAGTCCAATCCCTTCATTTCAGGCTGAGAGATCTCAAGTGACTTAACTTAGCCAAAGCCACACACCTAGCTAACTTCAGAAGAAGAACCAGAACCCAAACTCAGGATGGAGCTCAGAACACACTATTTTTTTGATTGCTTTACACTTGCTTCCCTGAAAAATAGCCCTACCAGATCAAAGAGCAATATAGTAATTCCAAAAATAACATATGATTTCAGAGGTTATTAGTTATTTCAAGGTTATTAGTAGGAATTGAATATTTCTCCCATTGTAGTCTGTAGCATTCTTATAATTAGATATATTTTTCAGTTTTTACTGGGAGAAAATTAAAATTAGATTTATGTTTAAATTCTCTGCATTGGCCAGGTAATAAGGAGGCTAAATAAAACATGTGCAGCAAAGGCCAGATGATAAACATAGCCTCTAAGTTGGGATATTTATTTCCAACATTGACATAGATGGGAATATATTTTTAAAAATCAGATATCCCAAGCCAGAGTAAGGAAGCCAGGAAAGAAAAACTGATAGTCATTAATCTGGTGGTGTGGGGATGCCAGTCCAGGCATAAAAATGAAAAGTAACCTAAGTCGGTTATTTGTTTGGTTTCTATTGTTTAAAATTTTTATTTTCCCAACCTTTGTATTCAGTATGGTGGTTTAAGATAAGACAGGAGAGTGGGGTGAAAGAGAACTGGATGAATGCTGCTTGCTGGGACACTGGGTAATGTCAACCAACAGTTTTTAAAAAAAAAAAATTACTCTGCCTCAAATACATATTCCTTTCTAAATAGGGGAATCAGAGGAGAGAGATGGCTTAATTGGGAATAAAGACAAAAGAACACCAACAAATGGATTTATTTGCAAGATACTGGATTCCTAGACATACTTGGCCTCGCCGTACTGAACTTTTTCTCTTCTGACAAAACAAATTCCAAATTCTCCGGAGTCTCCTTAAATTGGATTTAAAATACTCAATGAGCCAGGGAAATCAGGCAATAAAAAGAAATAAAAGGCATCCAGACTGGAAAGGAAGAAGTAGATCTATTTCTATTTGCAGATGACACAATCTCATATACAGAAAATCCTAAAAAATCCACCAAAAACACTATTAGAACTAATAAACAAGTTCATCAAGGTTTCAATATTAAATACTGATATTCAAAAATCAATTGTATTTCTATACATTAGCAGTGAACAATCCAAAAATGAAATTAAAGTCACAATTACAGTTATATAGCATCAAAGTGAATAAAATACTTAGAAATAAACTTAACAATAGAAGTATAACATCTGTACACTAAAAAGTATAAAACAATGTTGAAAGAGTTAAAGAAGACCTAAAAAAATGGAAAGGTATCCCATTTCATGAAACTAAAGACTTAATATTATTAAGAGGGCAATACTACCTAAACTGATCTACAAATTGAGTGCAATCCTTGTCAAAAATCTCAGTTGGCTTTTTTGCAGAAATTGACATGCTGATGATTAAATTCATGTGTAAATGCAAGGCCCTAGAAAAACCAAAGCAATCTTGAAAAAGAAGGACAAAGTAGGAAGACTCGTGCTTCCCAATTTCAAAACTTACTAGAGCTGCAGTAATTAAGATCGTGTGGTACTGGCATAAGGACAGACATATAGATAAGTGGAATAGATGTAAAAGTTCAATTATGTAAAAGTCCAATTAATTTTTTGTAATGGGCCAGATAATTCAATGGGGGAAAAGAGTCTTTTCAACAAATGGTGCTAGGACAACTGGACATTCACGTGGAAGAATGAAGATGGAACCCTATTTCACACCATATACAAAAATTAATGGAAAATCAGAGACTAGATGACCCAAAACCTATGGGATGCAGCAAAAGCAGTTCTAAGAAGGAAGTTTATAGCAATAAAATCTCACCTCAAGGAACAAGAAAAAACTCAAATAAACAACGTAAACTTACAACTAAAGCAACTAGAGAAAGAAGAACAAACAAAACTCTGTTAGTAGAAGGAAGGAAATCATAAGGATCAGAACAGACATGAATGAAATAGAAACAAAGAAATCAATAGCAAAGATCAATGAAACTAAAAGCAGGTTCTTTGAGAAGATAAACAAAATTGATAAACCTTTAGCCACACTCATCAAGAAAAAAAGGGAGAGTACTCAAATCAATAAAATTAGAAATGAAAAAGGAGAAGTTACAACTGATGCTGCAGAAATACAAAGGATCATAAGAGAATACTACATGCAACTATATGCCAATAAAATGGACAACCTCGAAGAAATGGACAAATTCTTAGAAATGCACAACCTTCCAAGACTGTACCAGGAAGAAATAGAAAATATGAACAGACCAATCACAAGTAATGAAATTGAAGCTGTGATTAAAAATCTTCCGACAAACAAAAGCCCAGGACCAGATGGTTTCACAGGTAAATTCTATCAAACATTTAGAGAAGAGCTAACATCTATCCTTCTCAAACTCTTCCAAAAAATCACAGAGGAAGGAATACTCCCAAGCTCATGCTATGAGGCCACCATCACCCTGATACCAAAACCAGACAAAGATATCACAAAAAGAAAATTACAGGCCAATATCACTGATGAACATAGGTGCAGAAATCCCCAACAAAATACTAGCAAACGGAATCCAACAGCACATTAAAAGGATCATACACCATGATCAAGTAGGATTTATCCCAGGAATCCAAGGATTCTTCAATAAACGCAAATCAATCAGTGTAATAAACCATATTAACAAATTGAAGGAGAAAAACCATATGATCAGCTCAATAGATGCAGAAAAAGCTTTTGACAAAATTCAACACCCATTTATGATAAAAATCCTCCAGAAAGTAGGCATAGAGGGAAATTACCTCAACAAAATAAAGGCCATATATGACAAACCCACAGCCAACATCGTTCTCAGTGGTGCAAAACTGAAACCATTTCCACTAAGATCAGGAACAAGACAAGGTTGCCCACTCTCACCACTATTATTCAACATAGTTTTGGAAGTTTTAGCCACAGCAATCAGAGAAGAAAAAGAAATAAAAGGAATCCAAATCAGAAAAGAAGAAGTAAAGCTGTCACTGTTTGCAGATGACATGATACTATACAAAGAAAATCCTAAAGATGCTACCAGAAAACTACTAGAGCTCATCAATGAACTGGGTAAAGTTGCAGGATACAAAATTAATGCACAGAAATCTCATGCTTTCCTATATACTAATGATGAAAAATCTGAAAGAGAAATTAAGGAAACACTCCCATTTACCATTGCAACAAAAAGACTAAAATACATAGGAATAAACCTACCTAGGAGACAAAAGACCTGTACGCAGAAAACTATAAGACACTGATGAAAGAAATTAAAGATGATACCAACAGATGGAGAAATATACCATGTTCTTGGATTGGAAGAATCGATATTGTGAAAATGACTATACTACCCAAAGCAATCTAAAGATTCAATGCAATCCATATAAAATTATGAATGGCATTTTTCACAGAATTAACAAAAAATTTTACTATTTGTATGGAAACACAAAAGATCTTGAATAGCAAAAACAATCTTGAGAAAAAAAATGAAGCTGGAGGAATCAGGCTTCCTGATTTCTGACTAAACTACAAAGCTACAGTAATCAAGACAGTATGGTACTGGCACACACAAAAAAAGAAATATAGATCTATGGAACGGGATAGAAGGCCCAGAGATAAACCCATTCACCTATGGTAACCCAATCAATGACAAAGGAGGCAAGGATAAACAATGGAGAAAGTACAGTCTCTTCAATAAAAGGCATTGGGAAAACTGGACAGCTACATGTAAAAGAATGAAATTAGAACACTCCCTAACACCATACAAAAAAATAAACTCAAAATGGATTAAAGACCTAAATGTAAAGCTGGATACTATAAAACTCTTAGAGGAAAACATAGACAGAAAACTCTTTGACAGAAATCATAGCAAAATCTTTCTTGATCCATCTCCTAGAGTAATGAAAATAAAAACAAAAATAAACAAACAGGATCTAATTAAACCTAAAAGCTTTTGCACAGCAAAAGGAAACCATAAACAAAACAAAAAGACAATCCTTAGAATGGGAGAAAATATTTGCAAGCGAAGCACCCGACAAGGGATTAATCTCCAAAATATACAAACAGCTCATATAGCTCAATATCAAAAAAACACATAACCCAATCAAAAAGAGGGCAGTACTGGACTTCTCTGGTGGCACAGTGGATAAGAATCTGCCTGCCAATGCAGGGGACAAGGGTTCGAGCCCTGGACTGGGAAGATCTCACATGCCTCAGAGCAACTAAGCCCATGCGTCACAACTATTGAGCCAGCACTATAGAGCCTGTGAGCCACAACTACTGAGCCTGTGTGCCACAACTACTGAAGCCTGACTACCTAGAGACCGTGCTCTGCAACAAGAGAAGCCACCTCAATGAGAAGCCCAGATACTGCAATGAAGAGTAGTCCCTACTTGCCGCAACTAGAGAAAGCACACATGCAGCAGCAAAGACCCAGTGCAGCCAAAAATAAATAAAATTAAATTTAAAAATGGGCAGAAGATCTAAATAGACATTTCTCCAAAGAAGACATATAGATGGGCAAAAAGCACATGAAAAGATGCTCATCATCACTAATTATTAGAGAAACGCAAATCAAAACTACAATGAGGTATCACCTCACACTGGTCAGAATGGCCATCATCAAAAAATATACAAACAGGGCTTCCCTGGTGGCGCAGTGGTTGAGAATCCGCCTGCCGATGCAGGGGACACGGGTTCGTGCCCCGGTCCGGGAAGATCCCACATGCCGCGGAGCGGCTGGGCCCGTGAGCCATGGCCGCTGAGCCTGTGCGTCCGGGAGCCTGTGCTCCGCAACGGGAGAGACCACAACAGTGAGAGGCCCGTGTATCGCAAAAAAAAAAAAAAAAAAAAAAAAAAAAAAAAAATATATATATATATATATATATATATATATATATACAAACAATAAATGCTGGAAAGGGTGTGGAGAAAAGAGAACCCTCCTACACTGTTGGTGGGAATATAAATTGGTACAGCCATTATGGAGAACAGTATGGAGGTGACTTTAAAAACTAAAAATAGAACTACCATGTAATCCAACAATTCCATTGCTGGGCATACACCCTGAGAAAACTATAATTCAAAAAGAGTCATGTACCACAATGTTCATTACAGCTCTATTTACAATAGCCAGGACATGGAAGCAACCTAAGTGTCCATTAACAGATGAATGGAAGATGTGGCACATATATACAATGGAATATTACTCAGCCATAAAAAGAAAAGACATTGAGTAATTTGTAATGATGTGGATGGACCCAGAGTCTGTCATACGGAGCAAAGTAAGTCAGAAAGAGAAGAACAAATATCGTATGTTAACACATCTATACAGAATCTAAAAAAAAAAAAAAAAAATGGTTCTGAAGAACCTAGGGTCAGGACAGGAATAAAAATACAGATGTAGATAATGGACTTGAGGACACAGGGAGGGGGAAGGGTAAGCTATGAAGAAGTGAGAGAGTGGCATTGATATATATACACTACCAAATGTAAAATAGCTAGTGGGAAGCAGCCACATAGCACAGGGAGATCAGCTCGGTGCTTTGTGACCACCTAGAGGGGTGGGATAGGGAGGGTGGGAGGGAGACGCAAGAGGGAGGGGACATGGGGATATATGTAAACGTATAGTTGATTCACTTTGTTATTCAGCAGAAACTAACATAACAGTGTAAAGCAATTATACTCCAATTAAGATGTTAACAAAAAAAACTAAAGCTAGAGCTAATATATGACCCACCAATCTCACTCTGAGGCATATATCTTGAGAAAACCATAATTCAAAAGCATGCATGCACCCCAGTGTTCTTTGCAGCACTACTTACAATAGCCAGGACGTGGAAGCAGCCCAAATGCCCATTGACAGAGGAATGGATAAAGAAGATGTGGTACATAAATACAATGCAATATTACTCAGCCATAACAGGGAATGAAATAGTGCCATTTGCAGAGATGTGGATGGACCTAGAGACTGTCATACAGAGTGAAGTAAGTCAGAATGAGAAAAACAAATATCATATAATATTGTTTCTATGTGGAATCTAGAAAAATGGTACAGATGAACTTACTGGCTACACAGAAATAGAGTCACAGATGTAGAGAACAGTCTTATAGTTACTAAGCAGGGAAGGGGGGCAAGAATTGGGAGATTGGGATTGAGATATATATATACTACTCTGTATAAAATTAATAACTAATGAGAACCTACTGTTTAGCACAGGGAACTCTACTCAATGATCTGTTGTGATCTACATTGGAAGGAAATCTAAAAAAGGGTTGGATATATAGATATACATATCTGATTCACTTTGCTGTACAGCAGAAACTAACAATAGTGTAAAGCAACTATACTCAATAAAAATGTTTAAAATGAAGAAAGACAAAAGAAAAAGAAAATCAGAGACTAAATGTAAGAGCTAAAACTATAGAATAATTAGAAGAAAATATAGGGACAAGTCTTTGTGACCTTGGATTAAGCAATGGTTTCTTAGATATGACACCAAAAGCACAAGCAACAAAAGAAAAAATAGGTAAATGAGACTTCATCAAAATTTAAAACTTTTGTGCATTCCTCACCAAGAAAGCAAAAGACAACACACAGAATCAGAGAAAATATTTGCAAATCATCTATCTGATAGTGGACCTGTATCCAGGAAACAGAAAGAGCTATTATGACTCAAAAATACAAAGACAACCCAATTTAAAAATGGGCAAAGGACTTGAGCAGACATTTTCAAAGAAGACATACAAATGACCAATAAGCATATGAAAAGATGCTCAACCATTAGTAAAAACATTAGCCATGGGGAAACCTTCAAGATGGTGGAGGAGTAGGATGTGGAGATCACCTTCCTCCCCACATATGCATCAGAAATACATCTACATGTGGAACAACTCCTACAGAACACCTACTGAATGCTGGCAGAAGACCTCACACTTCCCAAAAGGCAAGAAACTCCCCACAAACCAGGGTAGGGCAAAAGGAAAAAGAAAAAACAGAGACAAAAGAATAGGGACAGGACCTACACCACTGGGAGGGAGCTGTGAAGGAGAAAAAGTTTCCACACTAGGAAGCCCCTTCACTGGCAGAGACGGCAGGTGGCAGAGGGGGGAAGCTTCAGAGCCACGGAGGAGAGCGCAGCAACAGGAGTGCAGAGGGCAAAGTGGAGAGATTCCCGCACAGAGGATCATTGCCGACCAGCATTCACCAGCCTGAGAGGCTTGTCTGCTCACCCGCCGGGGCGAGTTGGGGCTGGGAGCTGAGGCTCGGGCTTCAGAGGTCAGATCCCAGGGAGAAGACTGGGGTTGGCTGCGTGAACACAGCCTGAAGGGGCTAGTGCGCCGCAGCTGGTGGGGAGGGAGTCTGGGAAAAAGTCTGGAGCTGCCAAAGAGGCAAGAGAACGTTGTTTCAGGGTGCGTGAGGAGAGGGGATTCAGAGCACCGCCTAAATGAGCTCCAGAGATGGGCGCGAGCCACGGCTATCAGCCAGGGCACCAGAGACGGGAATGAGACGCTAAGGCTGCTGCGGCAGCCACCAAGAAGCCTGTGTGCAAGCACAGGTCACTATCCACACTTCCTCTCCCAGGAGGCTGTGCAGCCCACCACTGCCAGGGTCCCGTGATCCAGGGACAGCTTCCCTGGGAGAACGCACGGCACGCCTCAGGCTGGTGCAACGTCACACTGGCCTCTGCCGCCGCAGATTCGCCCCTCATTCTGTACCCTCCCTCCCCCTGGCCTGAGTGAGCCAGAGCCCCTGAGTCAGCTACTCCTTTAACCTTTAACCCTGTCCTGTCTGGGTGGGAACAGATGACCTACATGCAGAGACGGGGCCAAATCCAAAGCTGAAACCCAGGAGTTGTGTGAACAAAGAAGAGATAGGGAAATCTCTCCCAGCAGCCTCAGGAGCAGCGGATTAAATCTCCACAATCAACTTGATGTACCCTGCATCTCTGCTATACATGAAAAGACAACGAATAATCCCAAAATTGAGGTGGTGGATGTTGGGAGCAACTGTAGACTTGGGGTTTGCTTTCTGTACCTAATTGGTTTCTGATTTTGTTTATCTTAGTTTAGTATTTAGAGTTTATTATCATTGGTAGATTTGTTTATTGATTTGGTTACTCTGTTCCTTTTTTTAAAATATATACATATATTTTTTTTTCCTTTTTCTTTTTTTGTGAGTGTGTATATGTATGTTTCTTTGTGTGATTTTGTCTGTATAGGTTTGATTTTACCATCTGTCCTAGGGTTCTGTCTGGTTTTTGTTTGTTTCTTTTTGGTTTTTTTTAGTATAGTTTTTACCACTTGTTATCATTGGTGGATTTGTTTCTTGGTTTGGCTGCTCTTTCTTTCTTTTCTTTTTTTAAATGATTTTTAAAATTTTTAATAATTTTTAATATTTTTAATTTTAATAACCTTATTATATTTTATTCTTTCTTCCTTTTATTCTGAGCCGTGTGGCTGATAGGGTCTTGATGCTCTAGCCAAGTGTCAGGCCTGTGCCTCTGAGGTGGGAGAGCTGAGTTCAGGACATCGGTCCACCAGAGACCTCCCGGCTCCACTTAATGTCAAATGGTGAAAGCCCTCCCAGAGATCTCCATCTCAGTGCTAACACCCAGCTCCACTCAATGACCAGCAAGCTACAGTGCTGGACACCCTATGTCAAACAGCTAGCAAGGCAGAAACACAACACCACCCATTAGCAGAGAGGCTGCCTAAAATCATAATAAAGTTACACACCCCAGAACACACCACCGGACACAGCCCTGCCCACCAGAAAGACAAGATCTAGCCTCATCCACCAGAACACCAGCACTAGTCCCCTTCACCAGGAAGCCCACACAACCCGCTGAACCAACCTTACCCCTTGGGGGCAGAAAGCAAAAACAACAGGAACTATGAACCCACAGCCTGCAAAAAGGAGACCCTAAACACATTAAGTTAATCAAAATGAGGAGACAGAAAAACACACAGCAAATAAAAGAGAAAGGTAAAAACCCATCAGATCTAACAAATGAAGAGTAAATAGGCAGTCTACGTGAAAAAGAATTCAGAGTAATGACAGTAAAGATGATCCAAAATCTTAGAAATAGAATGGAGAAAATACAAAAAATGTTTCACAAGGACCTAGAAGAAATAAAGAGCAAACAATGATGAACAGCACATTAAATGAAATTAATACTTCTCTAGAAGGAATCGATAGGAGAATAACTGAGGCAGAAGAATGGATAAGTGACCTGGAGGATAGAATAGTGGAAATAACTGCCACACAGCAGAATAAAGGAAAAAAAATGAAAAGAATTGAGAATAGTCTCAGAGACCTCTGGGACAACACTAAACACACCAATATTCGAATTATAGGGGTCTTAGAAGAAGAGAAGAAAAAGAAAGGACTGAGAAAATATTTCAAGAGATTATAGTTGAAAACTTCCCTAATATGGAAACTAAATAGTTAATCAAGTCCAGGAAGCACGGAGAGTCCCATACACGAAAAATCGAAGGAGAAACATGCCAAGACACATATTAATCAAACTATCAAAGTTAAATAGAGGGCTTCCCTGGTGGCACAGTGGTTGAGAGCCCTCCTGCTGATGCAGGGGACGCGGGTTCGTGCCCCGGTCCGGGAGGATCCCATATGCCACGGAGCAGCTGGGCCTGCAAGCCATGGCCACTGAGTCTGTGCGTCCAGAGCTTGTGCTCCGCAATGGGAGAGGCCACAACAGTAAGAGGCCCGCGTACTGCAAAAAAAAAAAAGTTAAATACAAAGAAAAAATATTAGAAGCAGCAAGGGAAAAACAACAAATAACAGACAAGGGAATCCCCATAAGTTAATCCCCATAAGGTTAACAGCTGATCCTTCAGCAGAAACTCGGCAAGCTAGAAGGGAGTAGAAAGACATATTTAAAGTGATGAAAGAGAAAAACGTACAACAAGATTACTCTACCCAGAAAGGATTTAATTCAGATTCAACGAGAAATTAAAATCTTTACAGGCAAGCAAATGCTAAGAGAATTCAGCACCACCAAACCAGCTTTACAACAAATGCTAAAGGAGCTTCTCTAGGCAGGAAACACAAGAGAAGGAAAAGACCTACAATAACAAACCCAAAACAATTAAGAAAATGGGAATAGGAACATACATGTCGATAACTACCTTAAATGTAGATGGATTAAATGCTCCCACCAAAAGACCTGGACTACATGAATGGATACAAAAACAAGACCCATATATATGCTGTCTAAAAGAGACCCACTTCAGACCTAGGGACACATACAGACTGAAAGTGAGGGGATGGAAAAAGATATTCCATGCAAATGGAAATCAAAACAAAGCTGGAGTATCATTTCTCATATCAGACAAGATAGACTTTAAAATGAAGACTATTACAAGAGACAAAGAAGGACACTACATAATGATCAAGGGATCAATCCAAGAATATATAACAATTGTGAATATTTATGCACCCAACATAGGAGAACCTCAATATATAACGCAAATGCTAGCAGCCATAAAAGGGGAAATTGACAGTAACACAATCACAGTAGGGGACTTTAACACCCCACTTTCACCAATGGACAGATCATCTAAAATGAAAATAAATAAGGACACACAAGCTTTAAATGATACATTAAACAAGATGGACTTAATTGATATTTATAGGACATTCTATCCAAAAAACAACAGTATACACTTCCTTCTCAAGTACTCATTCTCCAGGATAGATCATATCTTGGGTCACAAATCAAGCCTTGGTAAATTTAAGGAAACTGAAATCATATCAAGTATCTTTTCCAACCACAATGATATGAGACTAGATATCAATTACAGGAAAAAAATCTGTAAAAAGAAACAAATACATGGAGGCTAAACAATATACTACTTAATAACCAAGAGATCACTGAAGAAATCAAAGAGGAAATCAAAAAATACCTAGAGACAAATGACAATGAAAACAAGACGACCCAAAACCTACAGGTTGCAGCAAAAGCAGTTCTAAGAGGGAGGTTTATAGCAATATAATCCTACCTTAAGAAACAAGAAACATCTCAAATAAACAACCTAACCTTACACCTAAAGCAATTAGAGAAAGAAGAACAAAAAACCCCAAAGTTAGCAGAAGGAAAGAACTCATAGAAATAAATGGGAAAAAAATGAAGGAGACGATAGCAAATATCAATAAAACTAAAAGCTGGTTCTTTAAGAAGATAAACAAAATTGATAAACCATTAGCCAGACATTTTAAAAAAAGGGAGAAGACTCAACAGAGTTAGAAATGAAAGAGGAGAAGTAACAACTGACACTGCAGAAATACAAAGGATCATGAGAGGTTACTACAAGCAACTATATGCCAATAAAGTGGACAACGTCGAAGAAATGGACAAATTCTTAGAAAAGCACAACCTTCTGAGACTGAACAAGGAAGAAATAGAAAATATAAACAGACCAATCACAAGCACTAAAATTGAGACTGTGATTAAAAATCTTCCAACAAACAAAAGGCCAAGACCAGATGACTTCACAGGCGAATTCTATCAAATATTTAGAGAAGAGCTGACACCTATACTTCTCAAACTCTTTCAAAATATAGCAGAGTGGCTTCCCTGGTGGCGAGTGGTTGGCAGTCTGCCTGCCGATGCAGGGGACATGGGTTCGTGCCCCGGTCTGGGAGGATCCCACATGCCACGGAGCAGTTGGGCCCGTGAGCCATGGCCACTGGGCCTGCGCGTCCGGAGCCTGTGCTCCACAGGGGGAGAGGCCACAGCAGTGAGAGGCCAGCATACCACATACAAAAAAAATAATTATTATATATATATAGCAGAGGGAGGAACACTGCCAAAAGCATTCTACGAGGCCACCATCACCCTGATAGTGAAACCAGACAAAGATGTCACAAAGAAAGAAAACTACAGGCCAATATCACTGATGAACATAGATGCAAAAATCCTCAACAAAATATTAGCAAACAGAATCCAACAGCATATTAAAAGGATCATACACCATGATCAAGTGGGCTTTATCCCAGGAATGCAAGGATTCTTCAATAAACGCAAATCAATCAATGTGATAAACCATTTTAAAATATTGAAGGAGAAAAACCATGTGATCATCTCCATAGATGCAGAAAAGGCTTTTGACAAAATTCAACACCCATTTATGATAAAAACCCTCCAGAAAGTAGGCATAGAGGAACTTACCTCAACATAATAAAGGCCATATATGACAAACCCACAGCCAACATCGTCCTCAATGGTGAAAAACTGAAACCATTTCCTCTAAGATCAGGAACAGGACAAGGTTGTCCACTCTCATGATTATTATTCAACATAGTTTTGGAAGTTTTAGCCACAGCAATCAGAGAAGAAAAAGAAATAAAAGGAATCCAAATTGGAAAAGAAGAAGTAAAGCTGTCACTGTTTGCAGATGACATGATACTATACAAAGAAAATCCTAAAGATGCTACCAGAAAACTACTAGAGCTAATCAATGAATCTGGTAAAGTAGCAGGATACAAAACTAATGCACAGAAATCTCTTGCATTCCTATATACTAACAATGCAAAATCAGAAAGAGAAATTAAGGAAACACTCCCATTCACCATTGCAACAAAAAGAATAAAATACCTAGGGATAAACCTACCTAAGAGGACAAAAGACTTGTATGCAGAAAACTATAAGACACTGATGAAAGAAATTAAAGATGATACAAACAGTTGGAGAGATATACCATTGTGTTGGATTGGAAGCATCAACATTGTGAAAATGACTATACTACCCAAAGCAATCTACAGATTCAGTGCAATCCCTAACAAACTACCAATGGCATTTTTCACAGAACTAGAACAAAAAATCTCACAATTTGTATGGAAACACAAAAGACCCTGAATAGCCAAAGCAATCTTGAGAAAGAAAAACGGAGCTGGAGGAATCAGGCTCCCATACTTCAGACTATACCACAAAGCTACAGTAATCAAGACAGTATGGTACTGACACAAAAACAGAAATATAGATTAATGGAACAGGATACAAAGCCCAGAGATAAACCCATGCACATACGGTCACCTTAGTTTTGATAAAGGAGGCAAGAATATACAGTGGAGAAAAACAGCCTCTTCAATAAGTGGTGCTGGGAAAACTGGACAGCTACATGTAAAAGAATGAAATTAGAACACTCCCTAACACCATACCCAAAAATAAACTCAAAATGGATTAAAGACCTAAATGTAAGGCCAGACACTATAAAACTCTTAGAGGAAAACACAGGCAGAACACTTTATGACATAAATCACAGCAAGATCCTTTTAGAACCACCTCCTAGAGAAATGGAAATAAAAACAAAAATAAACAAATGGGACCTAATGAAACTTAAAAGCTTTTGCACATCAAAGGAAACCATAAACAAGATGAAAAGACAACCCTGAAAATGGGAGAAAATATTTGCAAATGAAGCAACTGACAGAGGATTAATATCCAAAATTTACAAGGAGCTCATGCAGCTCAATATCAAAAAAACAAACAATCCAATCCAAAAATGGGCAGAAGAACTAAATAGTCATTTCTCCAAAGAAGATATACAGATTGCCAACAAACACATTACAGGGTGCTCAACAACACTAATCATTAGAGAAATGCAACTCAAAACCACAGTGAGGTATCACTTCACACTGGTCAGAATGGCCATCATCAAAAAATCTACAAACAGTAAATGATGGAGAGGGTGTGGAGAAAAGCTAATCCTCTTGCACTGTTGGTGGGAATGTAAATTGATACAGCCACTATGGAGAACAGTTCAAGGTTCCTTAAGAAACTAAAAAATAGAACTATTATATGACCCAGCAATCCCACAAATGGGCATATACCATGAGAAAACCATAATTCAAAAAGAGTCATGTACCACAATGTTCACTGCAGCTCTATTTACAATTACCAGGACATGGAAGCAACCCAAGTGTCCACTGACAGATGAATGGATAAAGAAGATGTGGCACATATATACAATGGAATATTACTCAACCATAAAACGAAACGAAATTGAGTTATTTGTAGTGAGGTGGATGGACCTAGAGTCTGTCATACAGAGTGAAGTAAGTCAGAAAGTGAAAAACAAATACCGTATGCTAACACATACTTATGGCACCTAAGAAAGAAAAAAAAAATGGTTCTGAAACACCTAGGTGCAGGACAGGAATAAAGACGCAGACATAGAGAATGGAATTGAGGACATGGGGAGGTGGAAGGGTAAGCTGGGACGAAGTAAGAATGTGGCATGGACTTATATATACTACCAAATGTAAAATAGATAGCTAGTGGGAAGCACCTACATAGCACAGGGAGATCAGCTTGGTGCTTTGTGACCACTTAGAGGGGTGGGATAGGGAGGGTGGGAGGGAGAGGCAAGAGTGAAAAGATATGGGGATATATGTATACGTATAGCTGTTTCACTTTGTTATAAAGCAGAAACTAACACACCATTATAAAGCAATTATACTCTGATAAAGATGTTAAAAAAAAAAAGCAAACATTAGCCATTAGAAAAAACACAAATTCAACCCACAAAGGGAGGGGAGTGGTGAGTTATTGTTTAATAGGTAGTTTCTGTTTGGGCTGATAAAAAACTTCCAGAAGTGGATGGTGATTATGGTTGCCCAACATGCATATGTACTTAATGTCACCCAATTGTACACTTAAAGTGGTTAAAATGGTAAGTTTTGTTATGTATATTTTACAATGATAAAATTAAAAATCACAATGAGGTGCAATTTCATACCCACTGGATAGCTATAATCAAAATGACAATAAGTATTGGTGAGGATGTGGAGAAGTCAGAATGCTCATAAACTCTTGGTAGGAGTGTAAAACTACCTGTTTGAAAAACAGGTAGAAATTTTTCAAACAGCTAAACACAGTGCCACCATATGATCCAAAACTACCACTCCAGGGTATATACCCAATAGAGTTTAAAACCCATTTCCACACAAAACCTGTAGATGAACATTCAATGGCTATTATTCCAAAAAGTGGAAACAATTCAGGTTTTCATCAACTGATGAATGGATAAACAAAATGTGATAAACTCAGGTAATGGAATATTATACAGCCATGAAAAGTAATGCAGTACTGATACATGCTTCAACATGGACAAACCTTGAAAACATTATGCTAAGTAAAATAAGCCAGACACAGAAGGCCACATATTGTATGATTCCGTTTGTATGCAATGTCCAGATTCGGCAAATCCATAGAGACAAAAAGTAGATTAATGTTTGCCAGGGTCTGGAGGAGGGAGGAATAAAAAACAACAGCTAATGGGTACACAGTCTCTTATTGGGTATGAAAATGTTCTGATAGATATTGGTGATGGTGGTAGCATACTTTATGAATGTGTAAATTATATTTCAATAAAGCTGTTTTTTTGGTTTGTTTGAGGTACGCGGGCCTCTCACTGTTGTGGCCTCTCCCGTTGCAGAGCACAGGCTCTGGCCGTGCAGGCTCAGTGGCCATGGCTCACGGGCCTAGCCCCTCCGCAGCATGTGGGATCCTCCCGGACCGGGGCATGAACCCGTGTCCCCTGCATTGGCAGGCGGACTCTCAACCACTGCACCACCAGGGAAGCCCTGCTATTTTTTAAAAAATGATCGGGTTTCCCTGGTGGCGCAGTGGTTGAGAATCCGCCTGCCGATGTAGGGGACACGGGTTCGTGCCCCGGTCTGGGAAGATCCCACATGCCGCGGAGCGGCTGGGCCCGTGAGCCATGGCCGCTGAGCCTGTGCATCCGGAGCCTGTGCTCCGCAATGGGAGAGGCCACGACAGTGAGAGGCCCGATCAAGTGGAGTGCTGAGTAGGCATGGCACTTCCAAGAGTTTAACACCCTATAATTATAACATTGCTAAGTGCACTGAAAGCAAATATTTTAGGGTTGGAAAAACCACACACCTGACATACCCCTTTCTCTGCCTGAGGCCATTGTTCATCATTTCCAGGTGGTTCACATCCCTTTGCTATGATCTCTTGCTCTACATAAGAAGGATCAGCTGAGAGAATGGAAACCTATAAGTGTCGGTGGGTTCCCTTGTGAAATATCGAGAAAAACAGTGATGATCATGCATGTGACTCACTGCTTCACTTGTCCCTGGCTTTGGTGAGGGCAGAGAGCCATATTCTTGGGGAAATGAAGCCAAGCAAGACAGTTATAGGTAAGCCCATGTTGGTCAGAGAGTAGCAGTACACACTCATACCTGAGACAGAGCTTGCGCTGTCAGCATCCCCAGAGCCAACAACAGAGAACCCCATGAAATGGATCCTCACAAAAGAAATGTAAACAGTTCTAGAGAGACTTTAAGCGTAAGCAACATGGTGCTCAGGAAAAGCCTCCACCACACACCAAGATGTAACTGTGGTCTGCTCTGTGTCCAAAAGACTAAAACCTTAGTTTATTACACTAAACAAAATTTGGTGCAAAATGAAGTAAAAAGAGTAATTGAAGACTCTGCCACTTTGGTAGAAATTGTGATATCTTTAAGCATTAAATACCATTTTAGGCATCTCTTCTTAGTAATATCTTGAAATAAATAGAACCTAAAAGTGGTTTTAGGTTATTGGAGAGAGATAATATAATGTACTGGTCAAGTTCAAGAGTTTAAACAACTCTAGCACCTCTTCTTCCTAGCTATAACTTTGGGGAAATTACTTTAAACCCTCTGAGCCTCTGTTTCCTTATTTGTAGCATAAGGATAACAGTAGCATTGACATCATAGGGTTGTTGAGAAAACTAAAGAAGGTACAGTGCAGGTAAAGTGCTTCAAATGGAGCCTGACATACGATACGCCCTTAACTGATAAATCAACTGTTTTGAGCAACAATTCTCTTTCACCGGAGTAGGGAACATAAAGGTCTGGGAAGTACCTCCTCCTAATATTACTTGTGTACCAGGAACTCCAGTCTCCCTCCCATCCTGGCCTCCATCTCCTAGGGGGTACACTGTGCTCAGCGGGAACTTCCCTCTGTTCTTCCTACAAATAGCCTTCTCCTTCAAATTTCACCGTTTCTCTCAATGGCAACCTTATTTGAAATCCTGAAGATATCTTTGACTCTCTCTCCATTCCTTATACCCCCCAAAATATTTTAATTCTTTTTTAAAATTTTATTTATTTATTTTTGGCTGTGTTGGGTCTTCGTTTCTGTGCGAGGTCTTTCTCCAGTTGCGGCGAGCAGGGGCCACTCTTCATCACGGTGCGCGGGCCTCTCACTGTCACGGCCTCTCCCGTTGTGGAACACAGGCTCCAGGTGTGCAGGCTCAGTAGTTGTGGCTCACGGGCTTAGTTGCTCTGCGGCGTGTGGGATCTTCCCAGACCAGGGCTCGAACCCGTGTCCCCGGCATTGGCAGGCAGATTCTTAACCACTGCACCACCAGGGAAGCCCAATATTTTAATTCTTGTCAACTCTTCCTTTCAATCTATCTTGGCTCTCTGACTTTCACTGTATGTATTGCTGTTGCCATCCCTGTAATTTATGCCCATTCTCATCCCTGATGGATTGCCTTACCTGCAGGTCTTTGTAAGGCAAAATACTCTGTTACATATTGGATCAAAGCTAAGTATCAATTCTGACTAAAGACCCAATCATTTCGCCTGTTCAGTTTCATCTACCACCATTTCCCAATATGAAATGTCTGCTTTATTTTATTTTTAAAATTATATTATGCAAGTAAAAAGTTTAACCCCTATTTTCATCAAATTAATCTCCGTATCATCTGTCACAAATACCAAACTTTTTTCTGGTCCTAGTTGTTTTTTTACATAAATTTTATTTTTAAAATTATCATACAGTAAAATTTACTTTTTTCTTCTGATGTGCAGATGTATATACTACATGTTAATACATGTGTGGATTCATGTAACCACAACCATAATCAAGACACAAAACAATCAAAAATAAACTATGGATGAAAAAGACAGGTCAAACTGGGGAGTCACAAGACTGAGACTCAAGAGTTATGGTCCCATTGCTGTTGATAAAAAAATATAGAGAGAGAACAGTTCCATTATCCCCCAAAACCCCCTTTATAGTGCCTTTATAGTGCTATCCCTTGAGAGTCACCCCCTTCTTTCCACCATAACCCCTGACAGCCTGACATACCTTTTGCTTATGCTAATCTCACTACCTAGAATGTCTCCACCCCTCTGCTCTTCCAAGTCTATAAAATTCATCTGTCGAGATATCACACAAGGGCTTCCCTGGCTTCCCTGGTGGTGCAGTGGTTAAGAATCCAACTGCCAATGCAGGGGACACAGGTTCGATCCCCGGCCCGGGAAGATCCCACATGCCGCGGAGCAAACAAACCTGTGCGCCACAACTACTGAGCCTGCACTCTAGAGCCCACACGCCACAACTACTGAAACCTGTGTGCCTAGAGCCTGTGCTCCACAACAAGAGAAGCCACGGCAATAAGAAGTCCGCACGTCACAACGAAGAGTAGCCCCTGCTCACTGCAACTAGAGAAAGCCCATGCACAGCAACGAAGACCAAACACAGCCAAAAATAAAAATAAATTAATTAATTAATTTAAAAGAAAGATATCACACAAACTCCATGTCTCTGTGAATCTCTGATTGTAAACCATGTGCTGGTCTAACCAGATATTCACCCATTTATTTATTCATTCTTGATTCAAGAAGCATTTATGAAACACTATATGACAGACACAATGTGAGGCACAGGGAATACAAAGATGGATCAGAGCAGCCTCCTGCCCTGAGGAAGCCCACAGAGGGAGGTAACAGTGAGTATTGATCACTGTACTACGTGCAGCAGGAAAGATACCTGCACGATACACAGTGACAGTCCAGGAAAGGGGAGGTCAGTTCTGTCAGAGGGGACCACATTTATACCATGTCTTCAGAGGAAATGAACATCCCATGAACATCTTCATGTGCTGCAGGGACAGATTCAGTTTATGAGGCCTGAAGAAAATGCCATTTGGGGCTTTTGATTAAAAAAGAATGCAATGTTACAAATATGAAGATAGGAAAAATTACAAATTTTCTAAATCTGATAAATATCATGAGCATCAAGAATTCCACAAAAACAACACATTATTGTTATTGTTTGGGGGGGGGGTGGTTTTGTTTTAGTGAATTAACTCTCCGAAACACTTGTATATTTCCCCTCAGCACTTTGGTCTCCTCCTCTGATTGATTTTATATTATCCTTTTCAACAGAGAGACTGGGAAGACGATTCAGTTTTTCTTCTGTCATGGGTGTGAGAAATCCGATTTTTGTGACTGATGATTTTAGAAATTCCTTTCGGTTTTACAACTTTGTTATCAGCCATGCCTCGTCTGTAACTTGCTCTGCAGTATCTTTCTGGGGCAGAGGAAAGCCTAAGAGGCTCCCCATTCTCCGATGGCACCCCAGGGATGGAGGTAGGAGTGTGAGGTGGCCGTGGAGCCCGAGGCATAGTGGCCCCCAAGCAGAGGTGCAAGCAGCTTCTAGTTCAGATCTTCCCGTGGAGGTCAAAGACAGGCAGATGCTCAATGAGGCAGTCAGGGGCCGTCTATCACTGAGGTCTGGGCAGGTGGGGAGGCAGCACGGGCAGCCCACTGGCACTGCCTATAGTCCCAGGACTACCACCCCAAGGTGTGACAGTGCTCCTTGACTCAGGTCCCTAGCTGGGCTGTTGCTTCCTCCCTGAGTCCCAAGACTATGCCAAGACTTGGAAGGTGCACCTGCAAATGATGGGCCCTAAAGCATAAGGTTCATAGCATCATCATAAATCTGCTTCTGTGCAAAGCAAGAGTGTTTAAAACAGCAGGACAAATTCAGAGAACTGCCCATTGTCTAGTATTGCTGGGGGACTGCTGGGAAGTTTGGACTCGATTCTTCAGGCAAAGGGAAGCCAAAGAAGGTTTCAAAGCATGTAAAAGAAGTAGTCAACTTTGTCCTGTGGGAAAGGCAATGAGGTGAAAGCTGCAGGATGGATTAGGGGAAGAAATCTTGAGAAGGTGATTGCAGTGGTCCAGGAAAGGAATGACAACAGCAGGAGGAGCAGAGTTGGAAATGTAATGACAAGAATGAGCCTAGGTTATGACGGGAATAAAACACAGACCTACTAGAGCATGGACTTGAGGATATGGGGAGGGGGAAGGGGAAGCAGGGACAAAGTGAGAGAGTGGCATGGATATATACACTCTACCACATGTAAAATAGATAGCTAGTGGGAGGCAGCCGCATAGCACAGGGAGATCAGCTCGGTGCTTTGTGACCACCTAGAGGGGTGGGATAGGGAGGGTGGGAGGGAGGGAGATGCAAGAGGGAAGAGATATGGGAACATATAACTGATTCACTTTGTTATAAAGCAGAAAATAACACACCATTGTAAAGCAATTATACTCCAATAAAGATGTTAAAAAAAAAAAGAATGAAATTAGGAACCTCAGTAGAAACTATTGAGCATGGTGCCAAGTTCTCGTAAGTGTCTTAACTTATTTAATCTTCAGAGATCCTCAGAAAACAGATGAAGAAACTGAGACTTTCAGAGGTTAAGTAACTTGTACAAGATCAGTAGGTAACAGGGAATAGGACTCAGTGCATCTGTTTCCAGCACCACGAAAAATGATGCCAGATTAGATTTGGGGGTAGAGAGAGACGAAAAGAAATGTTGGAAAGGGAAGAATTAAAGGTGAATAAGATATTGTAAACTGAATCAGGAAATACTTTTCCCTCCTCTTGATTCTTATAGCAAAAAATTTATATTATTGTCTAGGTGTTTCACAGGTGAGTGTGTTATTTCTACAACCAGACCATAAACTACCTGAGTATAGCATTACTTATGCTATGTATCAATCAACTCAACTCAATCAACAATGAGTGGGTGTCCACTTAGAGACAGAGCCTGGGCTAGTCACCAGAGATACAAAGATGAAGGTGACAAAATGCCTTCCCTGAACTTCAAGAGTTATAGCCCAGTGTGAGTGACAAGGCATTTTGACGTGATATTACAGGACAACCCTAGAGTTATAAACACTGTAATCTTAAGAGCACAGGGGTGAGAGCTCATCTAGACCCACCTGAGCAGGTCATGAAAGTATTCAACGGCAATAATACTTAAACTAGGGATCGGCATATATAGAGGAGTTCATTAGATAAATATATTGTATTGAATAGAAGGGCCTTCCAGCCTGATGAAACTAAATGCATAGCAGCTAGAGATGCTAGGTGTATTTGGTAAGAGACAAGAGTGACTTCGATGGAAGAGAAACCTAGAGGTGACTGGTTGGAGACTGACAGTAAGTAATTCTGAAAATTACCATTAAGGACCAGTCTGTACTTACTTGACTGCCGGGAATAACTGATGCATGGGATGATTTAACCAGGGTGTTGAGAGCGGGTGAAGCAAGATGTGGCTGCTCACGGTAGATTGCCGTTCCTTATATGCACACCCTTTTCAATGTGACTTTGCTACTCTTTCCATCAGAAGGTGGGTCTATTTCCTCATTCCTTGAATTTGGGCTTGGCCATGTAACTAGCTTGGACAAATGGGTCACTAACAACTGTGATGTAAGCAAAAGCTTGAAAAGTGCTTACACATTGGGGTTTATCATCTCTTGCTGTTCTCTGGGAATTCTTCTACCGCTGTGTGAACAAGCCCAGGCTCGCCTCCTGGAGGATAAGAGGCCTAATGGATAGAGGCTCTATCCCAGCCATTCCTAAATCATCTATACATCTGAGTGACACCAACCTAAATGATCCAGCCTTAGCTAAGCTGGCCTAGATAAGAAATGCCCATTAAACCCACAGAATAGCAAGAAAGTATAAATATTTATTGCTTTAAGCCACTAGATTTTGGAGTGGTATGTTATATAGCAAAAGTAACAGACACACTGCCCTACTGACTCTCTTCATTTTGACCACAATCAGGATTATGAACATCAAAAGCAGTTATTCACTTGGGTTCTTTCCTTAGACTTTGGGAGGGTAAACCATTGAGTCCTTATGATTAGAAAAAAAAAAAAAAAATCTTCCAAACCTGGATACCATTACTATTTGATTATAGGATTCCAATGCTGTTATAATCTGTGAGTTAGTACAAGGACTTTGCTGGACTACTTACCAGCTCTCTCGTCTCTCTAACCACATCTTTTCTGGAGATGCTAAGTTGGGTTTAGGCTCAGGGGTAATAACAGCAAAGCGGACTCATGTTCTTATGAGGAGGATGGAGTCTTTCTCCCCTTTGAGTTTACTGAAAAACTCAAAGAGATATTATGGGGCTGATTTTTCCACCTCAAGGGGAAAAACTCTGGGTTATTGTCTTTTCATAAGCCTATATTGTACCGGCTGTTCTACAAAAGAAACAGTCTCTTACTTATGATCCCGATGGAGTAAAGCTTAAGATTTTCTGCTTTGTTTTCTACATAGTTAAGTTCATTGGTTACTTTCATTAGTTAATCTGAAATATCTTGGAAGAGTGTTGAAAGGGGTTTCACAACAACAAATAATTCTCCTAGAGGGAAATGTCAGGAACTCAGCTACAGATGAAATAAATGTGAAACATGCCATGTCTATCTGCTCCACTCCCCATTCCATCCTCTGAGAAATGAGTAAAGATAAAGATGAAAGATAGTAAATTTTGATACTTGAAACTTTTCTATAGTAAAACTGACTTGAGGCTAAAAAATAAAAAGATATTTCTTAAGTGCATTTACTTAAACACAGAAGTTGAAGACAGTGAGAGCTACAGAAGAAGGAACTAAATCTGTATACCTATCTCAGGGTTCTGAGACTTCAGGGCAGACCACCAGGAGTCCAATTTGCATGAGAGCAAGATACACCAAGGTTAAGACTCTTAGGCAATGAGAGGAAGGAAAGGTAATATTTCAGTATTCACTCTCTCAGAAAGTAGCTCTCCAATTTACACAGTGGAGAGGCCATTCATATCTCCAAACTCAACTTGAACATCACCTCTTCTAGAAGCATTCCTGACTACTGTACCCTAAAAGGGAGTTCATAATTAATTTGTGTTTCTATCTTTGCACTTACCAGCCTGCTTTATAATGTACTTTCTCACATATCTGCTTCTTCCACTAAACTGATAATGGCTTCAGATAGCAAGGGATGGAGGGGCTGTGTCGCATTCATCTAGCAAAGGAGTTATCATACAAGAAATAGAAAATAAGTAATTGTTGAATTAATCAATTAGACACCAGTTAATGGAGAGTGAATAAGATAGAGGGTAGAGCTACTCAAATATCCTTTGGTACAGACACTAAGGAACTTATTCCAGGTTCCTCAATAAATGTAACAGACAGAAGGCATGCAGTAATCTAGGTCCTTGCTATTCAAAGTGTAGTCCACAAACCAGCAGCAGCGTCATGATCTGAGAGCTTGTTGCAAATGCAGAATCCCAGGTCCCACTCTAGACCTACTGAATCAGAATCTTGATTTTAACAAGATCCTTAGGTGATTCACATGCACATTAATGGCTGAGAATCACTGATCTAAGACAGTGGCTTTCATAGTTGCCTGTATATTGGAATCACCAGGAAAGTTTAACAAAATATTGATCTCTCGGTCCTACCTCCATAGATTCTACTTTGAATGGTCTGTGACTTCTTTCTAGCCAAGATTGAGTTGCACAGACCTAATTTATCCTTCCTGCCTTAAATGACAGGACAAAAATAGACAGCCTATATGACACAATGATTTTCAGACTGCATTAGTTATCTATTGCTGAGTAACAAGTTACCCCCAAATTCAGCAGCTTAAAACAACACGCATTTATCACCTCACAGTTTTTGTGGTTCAGGAAACCAGGCATGGTTTAACTATTATGAAATTGCCGCAAATTATCAATATCAAGACTGATCCAGGGTCTCTCCCAAAGCTGCAGTTGAAGTGTTGGCCAGTGCCATGGTCTCATCTGAAAGACTGACTGAAAAAGAATCCACTTCTAAGTTCACTCATGTAGTCATTGGCAGGACTCAGTTCCCCGTGGGCAGTTGGACTGAGGGCCTCCATTACTCTCTGGCTGTTGGCCAGAGACTGCTCTCAGTTCCTTGTGCTTCATCAAGCAAGCGAGAGAGTGTTCCAGCAGGATGGAGGTTAGAGTATTCTGTAACCTTCTGTAATCATAGAAGTGACATCTTACCATACATTTGTTACTGGATCTAGCACCCACTCAAAGCATGAATACCAGAAGGTGGGGGTCATTGGGGGCCACCTTAGAAGCTGCCTACCACACAGATATTGAACAACAGATATCAAGGCACTGTGATTTCTAACAAAAGGGTAACAAACAAAGCCAGTTGAACAACTGTACCAGCTTATTGTCAGAAGGCAGTTCTGGGCTGCAGTGCATGAAAGGGGAAATCAACAGAGTTCTCTATGAAGTGGTCCCTATGAAGTGAAGATACAGAGAGGCCAAGGCTGTAAGAATTTATGAGTCAGAGTACTCTTTGCAGAGAGAAAGCTCAGGAAATCTACTGAGGTGTCCCCTTGAGTCTCTGGCTGTGCTAATATGTGCATGTCTGAAAAGAAACTACCTGAATACAGGGAAATGACCATGAGAAAGGAGTAAACAGAACAATTTCCAGAGTTCACACACAGGGCAAGAATGGAAGTGATCATAATCCAAAAGACATAGAGTAGAATCCTCAGATATTCTTTAGCCTATACTAAAGGCTGCACTGGACTTGTCCTAACAAAATTTAAAAGGAAGTCTCTAAAGTTTCGACTAATTCCAAGTAAATTAATTGAGTGCCAGAGCAAAATCCACCACTATTTGAAAAAATACCACAAAATCCAACAATCAATAATGTAAAAGTCACAAAGTCTAACATCCAATAAGAAATTAACAGGCATGTAAAGAAGTAGGAAATAGACCTAAAACCAGGAGAGAACTCAATCAGTAGAAACAGATCCAGAAGACAGAGAGAATGGAACTAGCAGATAAGAATCTAAAAAAAAAAAAAAAAGTTAGAACAGCTATTGTAAATATGCTGCAAATGTTTAAGAAGGTAAAGAAAAATAAGACGATGAGGTCAAGAAAAATGGAAGATATAAAAAGACCCAAATGAATGACAAAAAAAACCAAAACAAAACAATCCAACACGTGAAATGAAAAATACACTGTTTGGGATTAAGAGAAGACTAGACACTGAAAATTTCAATGTTTTTGAAGACACAATAATAAAAATATCCAAAATGAAGCAGAAAAACAGTGAAAAAATGTGAAGAGAGCAGCTGTGATCTGTGGGACACCATCAGGCCAATATACGTGCAGTTGAAATTAGGATCTATGAAGGAAGATTTTTAAAGGGTTGGAGGGGCTTCCCTGGTGGCTCAGTGGTTGAGAGTCCACTTGCCAATGCAGGGGACACGAGTTTGAGCCCTGGTCTGGGAGGATCCCACATGCCGCAGAGCAGCTCAGCCCATGCGCCACAACTACTGAGCCTGCGCTCTAGAGCCTGAGAGCCACAACTACTGAGCCTGAGTGCCACAACTACTGAAGCCCACGTGCCTAGTGCTCCACAACAAGAGAAGCCACTGCAATGAGAAGCCCACGCACCACAAAGAAGAGTAGCCCCTGCCGGCCGAAACTAGAGAGAGCCCCCAGAGTGCAGCAACGAAGACCCAACGCAGCCAAAAATTAATTAATTAATTAATTTTTAAAAATAAATAAATAAAAGGGTTGGAGGTAATTTTGTATGAAAAAGAAAAAGATAAAGAGTGACTAGCTGTTTTCAAATAAATTAAGAGTAATTACCAATAGATAACTAACAGTATTGCTCGTTCCTACTATACAAGATAGAAACAAGAAGAAATGAGTTTAAATTTCAACAGTGAAATTTGGTCACTGAAAGTAGAATTTATTGACCAGAAGGGTGATTAAGCACAGAGAAAGCTCTAGGTTTGCAAAACATTTCAAGTGAAGCTATGCTCTCCTGACAGCAAAACATCTGGTGATACTGAAAATGTCATCCAGCTGACCTTTTAAAGTCATGTGGATAAAACATCTGTAAGATAACTGGATTTTTTAATGGATTAATTGAACTGAGAAAATGTTTTGTGGCTTTGGGGAAATTTCACCTAAATAATGAAAAGCACAGGAGTCATATTCTGTTTGACCTTTTGGGGGGAATAATTTATATTACATAATTAGAATAACAATCTCCATCTGGCAGTGGACCCATTTCTATGGGCTCATACATACAGCAGATGTATTAGCCCACCTAATTAGTCAAGTGTTTTCAGTGAGATTACAGTAAGATTTACTTAAATTACTCAATGTCCTGACTCCCCAGTGATTCACTGCTCTCTGCCACATATAAACCAAAAGCTTATAAAAACCCTAAACAAACTGATAATTTTTTTTAGAACAGAGAATGAAGGTATTGAGAATTCTCATCATGTTCCAAACTTGTTATCTTCTTGGATTCAGTCAAGAAAGGTCTTTATTGATTAATGTTTTAGAGCAAGTAAAAACTAAGATGAAGTGAAGTTGGAGGACTGTCATGCATCCATAAGCTCTTTATCCAGAAAGCTAATCATCAAATGATCAAGGCAGTGGTTCTTCAAGTGTGTTTTCAGCATCAGCATCACCTGGGAACTTGTCAGAAATGCAAATTCTTGGGTCCCACCCAAGACCTACTAAATCAGAAACTTTGTAGGTGGAGCCCAGCAATCTGTGTTTAATAAGCCCTCCAGGTGATTCTGATACACACTGAGGTCTGACAACCTGTGGGTTAAAAGAATGATTATTCCCAGCGGAGCTGAAGCTGGGTTTCAGAGTCTGGCTGCTTGTGTAATCGGTGATCCTTACGGCTACCTCTCCATGAACTGGGATGCACAGGAGTTTCAGGTTTTCTAGATGAAGGAAAGGGACATGGAAGATGGGAGTACAGCAAGATGTCTGGACATTAAACATTATAGTATATTAAGTCTACTTAATTTTAAAATTAAGTCTACTCACTTAAAATCTACTCATTTTAAAAAATAGAACTTTTACACATAATAGAATCCATAATTATTTGTTGATTATCTAATTCAGCTTAGTCCTTCTGCCTAGTGAACTGGTTTTGATCCCCAAAGGAGTGCGGAGGGCCAGAAACTGAAAGATTGATGCTCATTGAAACAAATAAAAAAACAAAAGCAAAACCCATAATGGGACTCAGAGCATAAGTGACTTGCTTCGGGGCCCAGGAAGAAAAGAAGAGGTCAGCGCTGGACCACTTTGGAGCCTGGGCCCTTTGTGGGCTTGGAGCAGCTCCAAGGAAAAGCCAGCTGTTCCTATTTCTAGAGCGTTCTCTTACAAGACAGCAGTAGAAACAACGGTAAGAACACCAGAAAAACCTAGAGAGGGGTTGAAGTGCTACAGCTGCTGTGATCTGAATATCAATATGACCATATCTATTTATCCACAGGTTGGTAAGGCCTGGCACAGTCAAATTACAAATATAATATAAAACAACACTAAACTCAACTGGGAGAAGTGAAAAAGCATGTTACCCAAGTTCCCTTCCAGGTGTTACAGAGATGGTCATTTGAAGCTCTGGCAAGCATGGTCTAGGTGCTTTCAGATTCAAAGCAGTACAGTGCTTGTCAGGCTCAATAGCTAGCTATCTGCTGATGTAAATAGTTTGGGAATTATGCACCCCTCAAAAAATCAATCCCTATAAAGTTTTTTGTATGGAGTAAGCTGCAGTAGCTTCTATATATATATATGATCAGTAGAACAGAGAATATTGAAGCCATGAGGCTTCAGGTCTATCTTGAACCAGGGGTCAACACACATTTATTGCTTTTATAATGTGTGTCATTCATTCATTCTAGAAATATTTGTTGAGTGCCTCTTATGTATCAGGAATGGTGCTGGACTCTGTGAGCCATTGGAATCAGACAGACCGTGGTTAAGTGCTCTAGAGCTGCTCTCTTCAATACAGTATCCACTAGTCACATGTGCCTACTGCAATTCAATTTCTTTGTCGCCTTTGCCACATTTCAGGTATCAATACTTAACGGCCACGTGTGGCTAGTGGCTGCCATCTTGGAGAGCACAGATACGATACAGAAGATAACAGAGAGGAGTTTCCCATTGTCTGTCTTCCCAATTCCTAGTGCTGGGCTTTTCCTTGTCCACTTCCATCTCCTCCGGGGTCTCAAAGCCCTCCTCCTTTTTTCCAGGCTGATGTTGTCATGAGCATCCTGGACCAGAGCATTGGCAGAAGGTGTCTATGGGAAATATTTTGACTAAGTCTCAGAAAAATCTCGAGGCAGATTCAGGCCTCCATCAGCTAAGTAGACCATGGGGAGTATGCCTCATTCTCTTTCCAATTCCATCGTTATGGCATAAACCCTGGGTATGGTATAAAGCCCTCAGACTCCCCCATTTGATTCTCAAAAAACTCTGTTTTGAAAGTTAAGGAAAAAAAGAAATCTGAAACATTAACAGTTTCCTGCTTTTCTCTTACTCCCATTTTTTTTTTTTCCCGAAGCAGTGTAGATGCCTCTGCCTGAGAGGGGGAAATTCACTTGCAAGGACAAGAGGAAAACAAAAGCACAAAGATTAATATTTCAAGATACCTTGCAACATCAAAATAGTAGAAAACATGATTCTTGCCTCCAAGCTGCTTATATAACTGAGGAAACATGAAAAATGGGGAAATTCATGAAAAGTTAATAACTGTAAAGAGTAAAGGAACAATATTAAACAGAAAGGAAAGAGATGTCACCCAGATCTACATGATTCATAGCTCAGGGCTGGTACAGACCCTAAGTGTGGCTTTCTACCAAAAGGTGAGGTCTGAGCTGCACAGATTTAGATGAAGAGAGGGGAGAAGAGGCAGAATTGCAGGTGGGGCCACACTATAAGTAGATGTGTGAATGTGCAGTGCAAGTGTTGTGTAGGGTACAAGGAAGGTAGGAGTTTGTCATGCAGGGCAAGGGGAACTAAGACTCCGAGAGTAGGCTGAGGAAATACCATGGAAGACCTTGACTGTCAGGCTGAAGGTTTTGGTCCTTATCCCATAGAGGGATGGGGATGTCATTGACGATTTGAATAGGGAAGTGATGTAGTTAAAGCAGCATTGTGTTGATGAATCCGACATGGAACCCTAGCAATGATATCTGGATCTACTGAAGCCGAGGCAGGCTGGAGCACAGAGGGTGGTCAGGAGGCTACTGCAGAGGTGTAGGCATGAAATGCCACAGGGTTGGAACAAGGTGGGTAGCAGTGGAATGACAAGGGTGCAAGGAGTGAGCAGCATGTTGAAGGAAAATCAACAGGGCTTTGATTTTTGGAGCTGAGGGAGAGAAAGAAGTCAAATATACTATTAACTTGGGCAAATTACTCAGCATCTATAAATAGCGATAATGGCTATGTTTTACAGGTTTGCCATGTGAATTAATAAAAAGACCTTTGTAAAATGTAAGAAGTCTCTGGCATACAAATGCCATTGAGATCCACTGTTTGGAACTCAGATGGCCCAGAGATGTCCTCCCCATTCCAGCAGTCAGGGCCCCAGGCAAGCAGATCCTGCTTCAGGGGCAAGACCAATGTGCCTTCCTTTCTTATGGCCCTGGATTCAGTGAGCCTGCGTGCAGACCCACATTCTGAACACCTCCTGCTCACACAGGGTTTACATCCTTGTCGTCCAACACTCAGTGATGGTCTCAGGCCAGAACTCACTGGCATATGATAGAAGTTGCCAGAATATACTGGGTCCCTCTGCTGTATTTCCAAGCACATGCAGGTTCCAGGTCTCTCTTAAAGATTTCTGAGGCCCCTCCCCTAACAAATAAAAGATGCAGCTCAAAACATGATGTGCTTTTGGCTTTTATTGTCTCAGACACTTAGTCCCCTTCTATAAGCCACCTCACCACCTGGTTTCCCTTGGTTTCTAGTCATTCCTAAGAAAATGGTGTTCATATTTCCACATAGTCCAGAAAACCTTGTTCAACACACAATATTGCTGCATATCCTTAGATTTATGATGAAAACTAGAAAAGGGTGCTGTTATAATGTTAGCTATCATATTTTAAAAGTAAAAAAAAAAAAGAAAATAAGAAAAAAATGGGTAGGAAATTATTTTCTTCTATTTATGTTGAATACTAGTACTCGAGGAAAGCTGGTTAAATTAGTGAACAATAAAAGGGCAGATAGATATTTTTGTAAGAAGTTTTTAACATCTTTGTTGGAGTATAGTTGCTTTACAATGGTGTGTTAGTTTCTGCTTTATAACAAAGTGAATCAGTTATACATATACATATGTCCCCATATCTCCTCCCTCTTGTGTCTCCCTCCCTCCCACCCCTCTAGGTGGTCACAAGGCAACGAGCTGATCTCCCTGGGCTATGTGGCTGCTTCCCACTAGCTATCTGTTTTCCATTTGGTAGTGTATATATTCCATGTCACTCTCTCACTTCGTCACAGCTTACCCTTCCCCCTCCCCATGTCCTCAAGTCCATTCTCTATGTCTTCGTCTTTATTCCTGTCCTGTAAGAATTTTAAAGGAAATCTTCTGAGCACTTTCAAGTGGTCTAGAAATGGAAGGTCCTGAGTCTTTATTATGTTTAATGTAAAATCTCTGACCATCCTTTTTACTTCAAACAGGTATATATCAGCAATCTGTGAGGATATAGATATATGGGTGTGTGTGTGTGTGCATGCATGCACACAGGTGTACATACACACACACATGAGTGTATATACCCATAAAAGGAACACGGGAAGGGAAAGAGAGGGTAATATGTCAGAAGAAAGATTTTCCTGTGGTACCTCTAAATAAGGGCAAAGGAGAAAAGAAGTTTAAAAAGAGCATGTGTGTATAGAAAAAGGAATGAATTGATCTGTGAAAAAGCAAGAGTGGAAGGGAAAAAGAGAAGAAGATAAAGACATAAGTCTGGCACCAGGAGGTGTTTGGTGGTGGTCTAGTGAATGAGACCCAGATGCAGAGGCAGACCCAGATGCAGCTGTACAGTGCCAAGAGGAAAATCAGTGTCTGACTAATCATATGAACGTTCAAGGTCTGAGGTGGTAACTTGGAGAGTGTCTCCTTTCTGGAAACTAAATAGAAGTAGCACAAATCAAAAGTTGGATTATAAATAATTGGTACTCTCTTCCAAAGGACACCATGCCTCTTCCTGCTCTGGTTAGACAGGAAGTGCCACCAAGGCATTAACTAGATAGAGCACCACTGCCAGATTTCCTTATTGCCCTGGCCCCCTCAAAATATTCCAATCTGCTGTCCTCTAATTTCAGAACACTGTTCTAAGTGATGGTTTGCTAAACTTCCCCATACACATCTGAATGGGAATATTAATGAGTTAATCTGCAGTTGAGCTTATGATTTTCTAGATGATTCTAGATTTTCTAGATGATTTTAGATGGTTTTCTAGAAATATCTATCTAGGCTCCAAAGATGTTGGAGTTGACACGCTGACAGGTCTGTACAAGTTTGGATAGCGGAGTTTCTATTGGCACAACTTGTTAGGTCACAACATGTAGAACTTTGATTCAGCCCGAACAGAGGGGGCAGGGCTTCCTTCCATAGGTCATTGCCAAGGGGCAGGGCCAAAAACCAGAGAGAGGTCCTGTGAGCTGGGGCTATTTTGCCCTTTTTCAATGAATTCTCAGAGGATCCAATCAAGACTGCTGGCAGCTCTTGGACGAAGGGGGGCAACTATCCCAGTGAGTCTGGAGCTGAGCGGCTCCAGGGACACGGAACTCTCAGTATTAAAGCCAGGAGAATTCTAGGCAAACTCACTCTGTTGGTGACTCTAATATTCCTTCTTACCTAGGTCAGGCCTTGACTTGAGTGAGGAATACCAGAAAAGAATAGCAATCTTCATCTGCGCCTCAGCTAGCTCTTTAGTAAAGACGTGGTAGAGCTCAATATATATCCTATCAAGTCTTCACTATTTTCCAATGTCTTCCTCACCTCCATCCCCACTCCCCAGACATTTGCTGTTCTGTAGTAACAGCAAAGGCCAGGTCTGTTGTTTGTTAGCATCAGTGCAAGTTAAAAGGGCAAATCCGAAATTACAGAAGGTCACAAAGCATCCCATGCAATAGTCTGAGTTTATAAAGCCCAAGGCTGGTCCTGGAAAAAAATTACAGTGTTCTTGTTTCAAGTGTCTCAAGTCCATTACTATCTTCTCTCAAGCAGGACTGGAGTGCTTCATGCCCTTTCTTTCTCGTAGTAAAACCTGTGCCCGGGGAACAATCTAATACCAGCAATTTACTCATTAGTGTGAATGAAGTAGTATCTCCCCGAGGCTGGATTAAACTGTTGTCTTATCTTTAATTATATTCTTTCATTCCTTCTCCTAAGAAATATTCACTGAAAGCCTTCCATGACTAAGTTGGAATACCGTAAGTGAAAGCAACGTAGAGTCTGCTCCCAGGGAACTTAGAAATTTAGCCTCCATTAATTGCAGGCATCAGCTTGCCAGCAAGAAAGGAACAGTTCAGGGCAGGGATGGATTTCCTAACTGCCCCTGAAACGGGAGTTCTCAGGCTGGCACTTAGAGAGGTTGTTGTGTCAGGGTGAGAGGGTTACGAACTCACTGGAGGAATTAATATGGATATTAAAGCTTAAAATCTCAGAGTCTTGTCTTACTTCTCTCTGTATTATATTTGTTCTGAATTGAAAGAGGATGTGAAGAGCAAAGGGGAGGGAGATTGGAGAAGTGGTCCCACAAAAGTCTAGACAAGGAAGAAAATTTTAAAAAGGAGCAAATCTTAAATAGAGAAACATAAACTCTTGATTGTGGTCCAAAAAGTCATTTGATTTCAGGATTATCGTAAAATCCCCCCCAAAGAAACCATTTTACATGCAATGATAGAACCACCTCAAGGTCTGAGACAGAGAGGGGGTGAGTAAATATGGTATATCTTACTGTGGAACTTAGTGCAGCTATTTTAAAGTATAATTATAAAAAATAATATAGTAGCTTGGAAAAATGTTAATATGTTAGCCTTCACAGTCAGGATATGAAAAATTGTCTAGGCTATGCTGAAAACTATATAAAATGTGTATAAGCCTATGAGCAGGGACTAGAGAGGAACTTGGACAATTAAAAATTGCTGATGTGGGCCTAGTAAGATTGTAGGTCACTTATTTCATTTTTAGCAGTCTTTTCATGACATTATCTGTACAGCAAATATTATAATGAATCAATTGGGCAGGTAAGGATGGGGGAAAACAAAGGCTTGTTTGCAAAGCATCTCTTGATTGGACTGACTGCCAACTCAGAATAAGCCAAATGACAGTATTATGAGACTACTTTTTTAAAAAACGGATGAAATCAGACTTCATTAACGGAAATATAATGCAGATCCAACAGAAAATATAAGCTTCAGCATTCTGTGCATGAATATGTCCACATCTGGAATATTCTGTTTAGAATATTTTAGGGGAGACTTATTTTAGGGGAGATGCTAATAAATTAGAGTACAGTAAAAGAAGACAACCAGAAGATCTGGAAAGACCCAAAAAGAATAGTAAGGGACAAATGGCTTTAGAAACTTTGGGATTCTAACTTGGAAAAGAAAAAACTCAGAACGGGTGCATCTGTTGGATTGTTATTGTGAAAATTGTATCAGGTTTTTGTAAGTTTAGAGGGCAGAATTAGACTCAAAAGATAGAACCTCTGGGGAAGCAGTTTCCTGGCTAAAACTAAAGAGGAACTTTCGAATAAGAACTAGCCAACATTGCAATGAGCTATTTCAAAAGTGACCTTCCCAGTGTGGAAAGTGTTTAAGTAAAGACAAGGTGCTGACATGTGTTGGGAGGTGTTCTGGATGGGACCTAAAGACCCGTTGAATCCTTATATGGTACGTTTCTGTCAAATTTGAGAATGAGAGAAATTTGATTATATTTCTACAATTCTTTAGGTATAGACGTGAGACAGGTCAAGTTTTCCATTCCATATCGTCATTCAATGTAGAGGCATAAAATGTAATTAGACTGAAGCCAGATGAGAAGAAACAGATTTCTGTCAGTTCCCACTGGACTGTGTGGGTGTCTCCTCTGATTTTATTTTAAAATTCCATTGCTCAACATCCATTTGATTACATCTCAGCCTAATTACTTTTGGCCACATTGTAATTACATTCTTGACCTTTAGTCTAATCACTGAGGAAAGAGTTAAAGGAAATAACTTTTATGAAGCATCCTTTAAGTGCCAGGTACCATATTATGTATATTACATACATAATTTAACCTAGTCCTCCAACCACATGAGGGAAGAATTATCATCCCCATTTTAGAGTTAAGCAAACGCACCTAAATTCCCATAGTAAGTGCCAGAGCTGGACTTCAAACCCTGAGTCCAGTTTATTCCAAAGCTCTGTTGCCTATGCTACTGCTTCAGCTTTCCCCAAGTCAAACCACTGTGAGGCTGAAATTCATCCAGAAGCAACTACAGCCCTACCTCTGGGTAAGTCTCTGCCTATGTGTTTTTTAAAAATTTGTTTATTTATATATATTTTTGGCCACTCCATGCAGCATGCGGGATCTTAGTTCCCCTACCAGAGGTTGAACTCATGCCCCCTGCAGTGGAAGCTTGGAGTCCTAGCCACTGGACAGCCAGGGAATTCCCTGCCTATGTGTTTTATTTGTTTTGTTTTTGGAAACTGAGCTCATTCCCACAAAACGACCTAAAGCTGCTTGTTCTTTGAATGAGAATGTTCAAGCCAGTAACTTACTTCTGGGGTTACTGGCTTCAGAGCTGTAGTAAAATAATAACAACAATAATAATATCCCCAAAGAAGTTCATGTGGCATGTAAAAGGGACTTTTCAGATGTGATTAAAAGTTTTGAGATGGATTATCCTGGATTGTCCTAGTAGACCCAATATAATCACAAAGGTCCTTATAAGAAGAAGGAAAGAGGGTCAGAGAAGGACAAGTGATGATGGAACCAGAGGAGGGGGGAGGGAGGGAGATGGGGGGGTGAGGAGAGGGAGAGAGAGAGAGATTTGAAGATGCTATACTACTGGCCTTGAAGGGACCAGGAGCCAAGGAATGCTGGTGGCCTCTAGAAGCTGGAAAAGGCAAAGTTATAGATTCTCCAGAAGAACTCAGCCCTGCTGATACCTTGATTTTTAGGACTGCTTTACTTCCAGAAATAAGATAATAAATTTGCGTTGTTTTAAGCCACTGGATTTGTGGTAATTTGTTACAGCAGCACAGGAAACCTCGGCCTTAAATATTCTATTTGAATAAAGAGAAATTACCATATTGAAGAACATCTTGACAACTGTGGAAGGGCTGGGAACCTCTGTCTCTTTTCAGTTCCATCTGCTGATGAGAGAACTAGGTTGGCTGTGAAGGTCCCTGGCAGGCCTGAGACCCAGGTGGGAGAAAAGGGAAAGGGGGGAAGAAAGGGAGAGAGGGAGAAGGCCAGGAGGATGGTGGGATCAAGAGAAAAGGATGGATAAAAGAATGAGGGTAGAGGAGAAAGAAGGAACAACGTACAGGTGGTAACAAGCAGTACCTCATCACTACTTTTGTCCCAATAAGAATGATTTCCTTTTTTTGCGGTACGCGGGCCTCTCACTGTTGTGGCCTCTCCCGTTGCGGAGCACATGCTCCGGACACGCAGGTTCAGCGGCCATGGCTCACGGGCCCAGCCGCTCCGCGGCATGTGGGATCTTCCCGGACCGGGGCACGAACTCGTGTCCCCTGCATCGGCAGGCGGACTCTCAACCACTGCGCCACCAGGGAAGCCCAAGAGTGATGTATTTCTAAGTAGTCTATTCCTGAGTGAATTTACAATGTCAAAGTTAATATTTCTGTAATACAGGTACTGTATGAATACAAAGAGCATCAACTTGCTTCAAATTGTTGGAAGGGTTTTAATTTGTTTCTAAACTGCTTGGATTCTCTCCAGCATTACTCTGTCCACACACACACAACCAAGGAGGAGAGGCAGTCAGAAAGCCATGCTACAGGCAGGGATGACCACGAGCTGAGTAGAGAAGACATGCATTACGCCTAGTTTCTAGCCCACGCGGGTGAAGTGCACTGCAGTCCAGCCCTGCTCCGTATCAAGAAGCAGCACTCAAGCTGTCAGCCCGGTAGCAAGTCCCTGATTCTAACCCTTTTCAGCTTTTCAAAAGACAGCCACAAAGTGCAGACCCTGAAGCACTCCCTCCACTCCCTCCTCTGCCAGGGTGATGATTTGCATACTCACAGGGCTGTAGGCAATCCTAGTTCTACTGAAGCAGATGGATTTGTCCTTAGGTGTTCTGTAATATTAGGAACTTTTGTCTTCCTATAAGGTTTGCCTCATTTACTTCAACCAAGCCATAACCTGATTTGAGCTATATAACCAGAATCTGTACAAAATGCTGCACTTGATTCTACATGATCGCTGACTGTAAAACTAGCTAAGGAACTTCTGGGATTCCAAGGAACTTTGGAAGCTTACTAGCTATGGGGTCCCGGTAGATTTATGTTTAAGTAAATACTGCTTCAAGAGTACTTAGTATACTGCATTGACAAAAGTCAGCTCAGACATTATTTCACTGTGTGACTTTGAGTAAACGACTTCATCTCTTTGTACCCCTGTTTCCTCATCTAGGGTTCAGCTTGTGCTGGGATTCTCTGTCTAAGGAAATGCAAAGTGCTTTATTCCTATTTGCATTTCAGTGACCCTCTCCCTGGACCCTGTATTAGATGGTACATTTTTCTAAGTTGTTTGGTATGAAACGCTCTCTTCAACGCCAGGAAATATATCTTCTCTCAGTATGAAATTCAGCTGTTTCTCTGCTCTCCATCTATTCTCCATTTAAAATGCTCTCATCATCTCTGTAAACCCAAAGTCATCAATTGTGATCTTTTGCTTGGTCACTTTGAATGCAGGAAAAAAAAGATTCAGAGCAGAGTAACTGGAGAGCCAGCCCCCAACAATCAGTAATAACAAAAATATATAACCATGCCTTTACTGAGCTCCTCCCATAAATATTAGTTCTTTCCTTCAATGAATACTTATTGAGGCCCTCCTATCTGCCAGGCACTTGGGATGCAGCAATGAACAACACAGAAAAAGTTCCTGCCTTTCAGGAAGTTACATTCTAGTGGGGGGAAGCACACACTAAGCAGTAAGCACAAATCAGAAAAATACTGCTGGGTGAAGGGATAGAGAGGGATGAGGTAGGCGGAGGTGGGCAGGTGTTGCACTGTGCTAGGCAGGTGCTGTGAGTAATGGCAGGAATTATAAAATATCATCCACGTGATGAAAACTTTACAATGTGGATAGAGATCGAACACCACAGGTTGACATTTGGGGGACCAAACAAGATAGTTTACGTATTTTGAGCTAAATTCAAAAAGCCTTCGGGATATGCTGAGCAATGAAAGAAATTGGGAGGGAAGAGAAAGACAAAGACTAGAACTCCCCCCAGAAGGTCCCTTGGATCCACTGCATGGATCAGAAACAGGGGGTGTGCTGAATTAGTGGAGCTACTCCCCTGCTGGTTCCCAGGTGCAGGAGCCCCGCCATGGACTCAGGAGCCCACGTCCCTTTCTCAACAGGGACCCACACCTCAGAGTCGCGTTCCTAAAAGAAAAGCCTGATTTCTGCTTTCTCTTCCCTAGCACACCTGACCTCATCTCTCCCAAAGGACCACAAGGGAGGATTGATGAGGTAATGTCTCCAAATGGGTAAGTTAGTGCTCTGCTGACTCTCTCAGTAAAATGCAAATTATAACCAGGTGAAGTCACACAGTCTAAAATGGAAATCCTGAAGTCCAAATATTCTAAACATAACACCGAATAATCTCTCCCTAATCAGACAGTTGAAAGTACATATGATGCGGCAGGTTTTCCTGTCTTTCCTTACCATTTAGAACCCTCTAAACTTTGGCAGTAGTATATGGGTTTGGGGATGCAATGTGGAAAAAGTACAACGGACTTTTTGTGAGCCATGGAACGGCGTTCCAAAGTAAATCAGGACACACATATATCAGGCATGTTCATTTCCTTGGCTCTGTGTTTGGCCAGATGATGTCAATACTTAGTTTGCCATAACTCTAGTTCCAGCTGGCAAGCTGTGTCTGCCCAAGTTATAGGATTTTAAGGACTGAAAGATGCAGCGTGACCCAGAAGATGAAGTACAGGACGGTGAGATAGAGAAGCTTTCACTTTCAACAGAAACTCCACAAATCAGCTTATCCTAAAACTTCAATTCATCATCTAGGTGAAAGCCTCTTATAGAGCTGTGAGGCCTCTGATTAGTAGATGCTTTCAAAATACATCTCAGATATGAAATTCTACGGCAATACTGAAGGACAGTCAAATTACATCCTTAACTCTCCCTTCTGAAGGTGTTGCCTTATGAATTGGAGGTCTTAACGGGGCTGTTGAAAGTGGTAGGCTTAAACATGAAAAACTGACCCAAAATACGTGTGTTATTGTTTTCTGATAATATATCTTTATTTTTTAAAAATTTAGGATATGTAAAAATACATATAAAAGTAAATTTGTATCATCCATAATCCCACTGGTCTGAGATAATCATAGAAATAATTTGGAAAATAGCTTCCTGTATTTTCGAAGGCACATATGTTTTTAGTAAACTTAGGATCATATTTTCTATGTTTTGTAACTGGTTTTATAAAATAATTTTGAACCAGAATAGAAATTATATGTGATGTGACTGGTTCCTTGAAAGGCAGCTCAAAGTTCGACCTTCTTAAATACGTTTCCCAGTGTTCACTTAATGAATGCCTATAGGAGGAACAATAAAAGCCCCAGGCTAACCATAGAACAGACATCACACAGGGAGTGGCTCATAGGACTTTCTTCTGTAAAACATAGGACTGTACCAATGAAGAGAACATATCGTTGGAGTGCCGGACATCAGTCACTGTGATGGTTCAGTGAGGTTTTCCATAGCATCTGCTTCTTTCATATACTTACTAGACTTTCTAACTGGGTTGTGTAGGAATTGAACTGACCCTAAAAAAACATAGGTTTCCCACTGCAGCTTAACCATAACCTACACATAGGCATTTCTTTCCTAATCAAAGCAGTTCACAGGTATTTACTAACCTCTATTTCAACCTAATTTATTATCTCAGCGAGCTGTGGAACTTGTGAGGTGAGGTGGGTGAAAGCTATTTTAACTCTAATTTCACAAGTTATCAAAGTGTGGGAGAAATATACAGAATTTGTCTAGAGCCATTAAATAAGCTGATTAGTAGTCTCTTAATAGGAACTCAGCTTCCCAATTACTGCACTGATTCCTCTGTGCTCCTTGCTAACACTAAAGACTTACTAATTCTTTAATGAAAGTGTCCTTGTTCGAAATAATATATATTTTCTCTACTTTTTTCTTTCCCTGACTTTAATTTCTATGAATACTTAAAATGATATATTTGTTTTTAAGAGTTCATCAGCTTCTGCTACATACACTGCAGGCATAATGTTCTTTTAATGTTGGCCTATATAGGACTGGAGGGAGGAACATGGATAGAGGGGGAAATGAGCTTTATTTTTAAAGGCCTATTTCCTGTTTTCCCATGTAACCTTTTCTTTTTCTCTGTCATACCTTTTAGGGGGACTAGTTACTCTGCAATGCCTCTGCAAATGACTCCTATCCCAGCCAGAAACCATGCAGGAACTTGTTGCTCCCACCCCTGAGTCACGCATAGGGAACTGCACAGCCTCCCAGCTTAACACTATGGTCAGAGTGGTGTGCTGGTAAACTGGCTCTTTGGGAAGAGAAGCCTTGAATTGTAGCATTTGCCAATTTCCATGGTGTAAATATTAGCGCCAAAGGTAATTTCGATCTACCAACATTACGTCACTAAGCATGGAGTTGGGATGAGACGCATGCAGACCACTCAGACACAAGCCAGGGTTGGTACACCATTGCCTGGAGCCCTGTGGAACGTGTTTGCCTTTCTCCAGGGTGGCACTGGGGGAGCAAACCCTTGTATTAACACACAGTGAGTATCCCTAGATGCCCCCCCAGAAATCTTTTGCTTAATGTACATAAATCCAGGGATTGTTTTGGAGCCACAATGAGTTCTCAGAAGCCCTAAGAATAACCCCTTCCACAGGGTGTTCCTGGTGAGGCCTGTACCCCAAGTGTGGTCTGAGGACCCAAAGTGTTGGCCACACCTCAGGAGCTTGTCGGAAATGCAGAGTCTCAGGTCCTCCCCAAGCCTACTGAATCTGAATCTGCATTTTAACAAGATTCCCGGTTGAAGAAGTCTTCATTGAGTAAATTTCATCCAATCTCAAAGCTATGATATGACCCAAGAACAACACTACATATCCCATATGTAATTCTCCAAGGTAAGCATTAAACAGAATCTAAGACCAGAGACTGCAGATGAAATGAGCCCCCTGAAATGAAAATAAGTATACTAGTAAACTTATTAGGACAGGTGGATTTTAGGATCCCAAAATTGCTAAGGGGAGAAAGCCTTTATTAGAGTTTGGAGATCTTTCTCCTACCAAGAGCCACAGACTCACAGGAAATACATAATCAACAGAGCCACTGAATTCACCCAACTTGCCTATCTGCTTTTATGTTATACTTAGACGTAAAATATTCTTTTACTTTATTTTAATGAGGAAAAGGGAATTAAAAGTGCTTTCCATGTTGCTTATGTAAATTTAGTTAATTACATCTGACTGCTGCATAACATTCCATGCATTATAACATACAGCAGTGCTTGAGTTCTCTGGTAAAGGACATGTAGAATGTTTCCTACTCTTTGCCACTACAAATAATGCTTCCATGGACATCTGCATACATTTCCCTTTTTGGATCAATGTGAGAGTTATTCTGGGTGTGCATCCAGGAATGGGATCACTGGAATTGCAGGATACATACACACATAATTTCACTAATACTTTCAGACGGCTCTCCAGGATGGCTGCACCAATTTACACTCCCACCAGCAGGGCTTCGGGGTTCCCTCTTCTCCACTTCCTTTTTATTTTCTGACTTTTGAGATTTTGCCAATTTGATGGATATAGAACGTTATAACATGCTTCTTTTCATTTGTATTTTTTCTGATATGAGATTAACCATCTTTTCATATATTACCGGCCACTAAGATTCTACCTCCGGGTGATTGCCTACTCATCTCTTTTCAATGGGATTCTGCTCCTTTTCATGTCCATTTGCAGGAGTCTGTTCACTCAGTTACTTAAATTTTTATTGAACATCTACTGTATCAGGCTTTGTTCTAGGGGCTAAGACAGTAAAGTGAAAGAGTAGACAAAAAGTCCTGACACCATTGAGCTTAGAATATATTGGGGAAAAGACAATGAACAAATAACCATACAACCTTGGATTTTGATAGGTGTTAACGAAGAAAAATAAAGTAAGTTAAGGGGATTAAAAAGTAAGGAGGGAGTAGTGTTTTGGATAGAAATTCAAGGAAGTCCTCTCTGAGGTGGTAATGTTTGACTAGAGAACTGAACAAGGGATTTCTTTTTTTTTAACATCTTTATTGGGGTATAATTGCTTTACAATGGTGTGTTAGTTTCTGCTGTATAACAAAGTGAAACAGCTATACATATACATGTATCCCCATATCTCCTCCCTCTTGCGTCTCCCTCCCACCCTGCCTATCAACCCCTCTAGGTGGTCACAAAGCACCGAGCTGATCTCCCTGTGCTATGCAGCTGCTTCCCACTAGCTATCTATTTTACATTTGGTAGTATATATAAATCCATGCCACTCTCTCACTTTGTCTCAGTTTACCCTTCCCCAACCCGTGTCCTCAAGTCCATTCTCTACATCTGCAACTTTATTCCTGTCCTGCCCCTAGGTTCTTCATAACCTTTTTTTTTTTGATTCCATATATATGTGTTAGCATACAGTATTTGTTTTTCTCTTTCTGACTTACTTCACTCTGTATGACAGACTCTAGGTCCAACCACCTCACTACAAATAACTCAATTTCATTTCTTTTTATGGCTGAGTAATATTCCATTGTGTATATATGTGCCACATCTTCTTTATCCATTCATCTGTCGATGGACACTTAGGTTGCTTCCATGTCCTGGCTATTGTAAACAGAGCTGCAGTGAACATTGTGGTACATGACTTTTTGAATTATGGTTTTCTCAGGGTATATGCCCAGTAGTGGGATGGCTGGGTTGTATGGTAGTTTTATTTTTAGTTTTTTAAGGAACCGCCATACTGTTCTCCATAGTGGCTATATCAATTTACATTCCCACCAGCAGTGCAAGAGTGTTCCCTTTTCTCCACATCCTCTCCAGCATTTATTGTTTGTAGATTTTTTGATGATGGCCATTCTGACTGGTGTGAGGTGATACCTCATTATAGTTTTGATTTGCATTTCTCTAATGATTAATGATGTTGAGCATTCTTTCATACGTTTGTTAGCTATCTGTATATCTTTGGAGAAATGTCTATTTAGGTGTTCTGCCCATTGTTGGACTGGGTTGTTTTTTTGCTGTTGAGCTGCTTGTATATTTTGGAGATTAATCCTTTGTCAGTTGCTCCATTTGCAAATATTTTCTCCCATTCTGAGGGTTGTCTTTTCATCTTGTTTATGGTTGCCTTTGCTGTGCAAAAGCTTTTAAGTTTCATTAGGTCCCATTTCTTTATTTTTGGTTTTATTTCCATTTCTCTAGGAGGTGGGTCAGAAAGGATCTTCCTGTGATTTATGTCATAGAGTGTTCTGCTTATGTTTTCCTCTAAGAGTTTTACAGTGTCTGGCCTTACATTTAGGTCTTTAATCCATTTTGAGTTTATTTTTGGGTATGGTGTTAGGGAATGTTCTAATTTCATTCTTTTACATGTAGCTGTCCAGTTTTCCCAGCACCACTTATTGAATAGGCTGTCTTTTCTCCACTGTATATTCTTGCCTCCTCTATCAAAAATAAGGTGACCATATGTGCATGTGTTTATCTCTGGGCTTTCCATCCTGTTCCATTGATCTATATTTCTGTTTTTGTGTCAGTACCATACTGTCTTGATTACTGTAGATTTTTTTTTTTTTTTCTTTTTTTTTTTTTTTTTTGCAGTACACGGGCCTCTCACTGTTGTGGCCTCTCCCATTGCAAAGCACAGGCCCTGGACGCACAGACCCAGCGGCCATGGCTCACAGGCCCAGCTGCTCCACGGCATGTGGGATCTTCCCGGACCAGGGTACGAACCTGTGTCCCCTGCATCAGCAGGCAGACTCTCAACCACTGCGCCACCAGGGAAGCCCAATTACCGTAGCTTTGTAGTGTAGTCTGAACTCCGGGAACCTGATTCCTCCAGCTCTGTTTTTCTTTCTCAAGATTGCTTTGGCTATTCGGGGTCTTTTGTGTTTCCATACAAATTGTGGAATTTTTTGTTCTAGTTCCATGAAAATTGCCATTTGTAGTTTGATAGCAATTGCACTAAATCTGTAGATTGCTTTGGGTAATATAGTCATTTTCACAATGTTGATTCTTTGAATCTAAGAACATGGTATATCTCTCCAACTGTTTGTATCCCCTTTCATTTCTTTCATCAGTGTCTTATAGTTTTCTGCATAAAGGTTTTTTTCTCTTTAGGTAGGTTTATTCCTAAGTATTTTATTCTTTTTGTTGCAATGGTGAATGGGAGTGTTTCCTTAATTTCTCTTTCAGATTTTTCATCATTAGTGTATAGGAATGCAAGAGACTTCTGTGCATTAATTTTGTATTGAATGAGGGAATTCTTGTGTATGATATATACTATGTCCATTGGGATCCTTTGTCCATTTTAGATGCTGTGAATATCTTTTCCCAGAAGGTTACTCATCTGTTAACTTTATCCATGGTTCCCTTTGTTATTCAGAAATCTTTAATACTGATGTAGTCAAACTCATCATTTTTTCCTTTATGGATTGTGCTTTGCTGAGTCTTGTTTACAAAATCATTACTCAAAGTCACAAGGATATTCTCCTCCATTTTCTGCCAGTAACTTTATAATCTTACCTTTACACTTAGGTTTTTACTTCACTTGATATGGAAGATCAAATTTATTTTCTCAGACAGAAAGCCATTTGTCCCAGGATGATTTATTAACTAACCCCTTACTTTTACATTGATTTGGGATGGCACTTCATTATATACCAAATTTTAAGATACTCATGAGTATTTTAATGAGCTTTCTTTTTTGTTTCTTTGGGGCATCTACCTGTTTCTGATGAGCACCACACTTTTGTCTTGTCTTTTTGAACTATGGCTTTGTAATATATATTTTCATATCAGCTGGGAATCTGCTCTTGATAATAGATAACTGTAAATTAGTGAAAAAAGAAAACTTTAACTTGTCAAAAGGAAAGTCTATGATTCATTCATTTTTGTGTTCTTGGTAGAACATAGCATACGGTCTTATAGGCAGGTTTTGCTCAATTATGATTTTAAAATTATATAGAGGTAACCTTGTTCTTCAGATGTTGCTACTCACTTGGGCTTTGAACATAATAAACAGTTACCTATTGTCCTGTCCATTTGTAGTGCTGAATTCACTTTATCTGGATTGGGAAACTGATTTTCTGCTTTTATCTTAGCATAAAAGCACATTTTGAAAAACAGGCTTATTTTAACATGTAAGTCAGAAGATTTTACATGGGTGAGTGACAATGGTATAGAAACTTAAAATGAGTCTATCCATTTATGATATAAGTTTTTTGTTACCTCGAATTTTGTGAAAAATTAAGATTCACACATTCTATCATATTTTAAAAGTATCATGAAACTGGCATGTATTTCATTATTCTTAGCATTTTTTCTGAATCAATTCCAGCTCTAGTGAGGAAAAGATAAAATTCAGTTCTTTTATCAGTATCAAATTAAGTACTTTGAGAATAGGACTCCTGTTTCAGTTAATGTTGGACTGAATGTAGAACAACCCTCTTTTTTAGAAACTTTGAGACCATAGGAGAGCTAATGAGACAGTGAAGAATTGTGAAGCAAACATACAGAAGAAGGAAACACCAGAAAGTTATGCCTAGCATTTAAATCTGATTCTCCCCTAGGAGAATGTGGCAATTAAAAGAGTCATCCAGGAGACTGAGAAGTTAAACAAATATCTTTGTCAGTCTTACCAAGGGAATAAAAATGATAGTCAAGGACCCACCAGGGAGGAGGAGTCCTCCTGTGCTTTTGGTTCAGACCCCTAAGGGTTACACCTTAGAAATAAAGGTGAACTAGAATAGTCTGGCCCTCACTTAGACTGAAGCCTAGCTTTTTAAAAAATTTTTTTAATTTATTTTTTTTATATACAGCAGGTTCTTATTAGTCATCCATTTTATACACATCAGTGTATACATGTCAATCTCAATCACCAAATTCATCACACCACCACTACCACCCCTCAGCGGCTCTCCCCCCTTGGGGTCCATACGTTTGTTCTCTACATCTGTGTCTCAATTTCTGCCCTGCAAACCAGTTAATCTGTACCATTTTTCCAGGTTCCACACATATACATTACTATGATATTTGTTTTTCTCTTTCTGACTTACTTTACTCTGTATGACAGTCTCTAGATCCATCCACATCTCAACAAATGACCCAATTTCATTCCGTTTTATGGCTGAGTAATATTCCATTGTATATATGTACCACATCTTCTTTATCCATTCATCTGTTGATGGGCATTTAGGTTACTTCCATGACCTGGCTATTGTAAATAGTGCTGCAATGAACATTGGGGTGCATGTGTCTTTTTGAATTATGGTTTCCTCCGGGTACATGCCCAGTAGTGGGATTGCTGGATCATATGGTAATTCTATTTTTAGTTTTTTAAGGAACCTCCATACTGTTCTCCATAGCAGCTGTATCAATTTACATTCCCACAAACAGTGCAAGAGGGTTCCCTTTTCTCCACACCCTCCCCAGCATTTGTTTGTAGATTTTCTGATCATGCCCATTCTAACTGGTGTGAGGTGATAACTCATTGTAGCTTTGATTTGCATTTCTCTAATAATTAGTGATGCTGAACAGCTTTTCATGTGCTTCTTGGCCATCTATATGTCTTCTTTGGAGAAATGTCTATTTAGGTCTTCTGCCCACTTTTGGATTGGGTTGTTTCTTTAATATTGAGCTGCATGAGCTGTTTATATATTTTGGAGATTAATCCCTTGTCCATTGATTCACTTGCAAATATTTTCTCCCATTCTGAGGGTTGCCTTTTCGTCTTCTTTATGGTTTCCTTTGCTGTGCAAAAGCTTTTAAGTTTCATTAGGTCCCATTTGTTTATTTTTGGTTTTATTTCCATTACTCTAGGAGGTAGATCAAAAAAGATCTTGCTGTGATTTATGTCAAAGTGTTCTTCCTATGTTTTCTTCTAAGAGTTTTATAGTGTCCAGTCTTACATTTAGGTCTCTAATCCATTTTGAGTTTATTTTTGTGTATGGTGTTAAAGAGTGTTCTAATTTCATTATTTTACATGTAGCTGTCCAGTTTACCCAGCACCACTTATTGAACAGACTGTCTTTTCTCCATTGTATATCCTTGCCTCCTTTGTCATAGATTAGTGGACCATAGGTGCGAGGGTTTATCTCTGGGCTTTCTATCCTGTTCCATTGATCTATATTTCTGTTTTTGTGCCAGTACCATATTGTCTGGATTACTGTGGCTTTGTAGTGTAGTCTGAATTCAGGGAGTCTGATTCCTCCAGCTCTGTTTTTTTCCCTCAAGACTGCTTTGGCTATTCGGGGTCTTTTGTATCTCCATACAAATTTTAAGATTTTTTGTTCTAGTTCCATAAAAAATGCCATTGGTAATTTGATAGGGATTGCATCGAATCTGTAGATTGTTTTGGGTAGTATAGTCATTTTCACAATATCGATTCTTCTAATCCAAGAACATGGTATATTTCTCCATCTGTTGTTATTATCTTTAATTTCTTTCATCAGTGTCTTATAGTTTTCTGCATACAGGTCTTTGTCTCCTTAGGTAGTTTTATTCCTAGGTATTTTATTCTTTTTGTTGCAGTGGTAAATGGGAGCGTTTCCTTAATTTCTCTTTCAGATTTTTCATCCTTAGTGTATAGGAATGCAAGAGATTTCTGTGCATTAATTTTGTATCCTGCAACTTTACCAAATTCATTGATTAGCTCTAGTAGTTTTCTGGTGGTATCTTTAGGATTCTCTATGTATAGGATCATGTCATCTCAAACAGTGACAGTTTTACTTCTTCTTTTCCAATTTGTATTCCTTTTATTTCTTTTTCTTCTCTGATTGCCATGGCTAGGATTTCCAAAACTAGGTTGAATAGTAGTGGTGAGAGTGGACATCCTTGTCTTGTTCCTGATTTAGAGAAAATGCTTTCAGTTTTTCACCATTGAGAATGATGTTTGCTGTGGACTTGTCGTATATAGCCTTTATTATGTTTAAGTAGGTTCCCTCTATGGCCACTTTCTTGAGATTTTCTATCATAAATGGGTGTTGAATTTTGTCAAAATCTTTTTCTGAATCTATTGAGATGATCATATTGTTTTTATTCTTCAATTTGTTAATATGGTATATCACATTGATTGATTTGTGTATATTGAAGAATCCTTGCATCCCTGGGATAAATCCCACTTGATCATGGCATATGATCCTTTTAATGTGTTGTTGGATTCTGTTTGCTAGTATTTTGTTGAGGATTTTTGCATCTATGTTCATCCATGATATTGGTCTGTAATTTTCTTTTTTTGTAGTCTCTTTGTCTGCTTTTGGTATCAGGGTGTTGGTGGCCTCTTAGAATGAGTTTGGGAGTGTTCCTTCACCTTCAAGTTTTTGGAAGAGTTTGAGAAGGATGGGTGTTAGCTCCTCTCTAAATGTGTGATAGAATTCACCTGTGAAGCCATCTGGTCCTGGACTTTTGTTTGTTGGAAGATTTTTTTTTTTTTTTTGCAGTACTACATGCACCTCTCACTGCTGTGGCCTCTCCTGCTGCAGAGCACAGGCTCCGAACGTGCAGGCCCAGCGGCCATGGCTCACAGGCCCAGCTGCTCCATGGCACATGGGATCCTCCCGGACTGGGGCACGAACCCATGTCCTCTGCATCAGCAGGTGGACTCTCAACCACTGCACCACCAGGGAAGCCCCGTTGGAAGATTTTTAATCACAGTTTCAATTTCATTCCTTGTGATTGTTCTGTTCACATGTTCTATTTCTTCCTGGTTCAGTCTTGGAAGTTCATACCTTTCTAAGAATTTGTCCATTTCTTCCAGGTTGTCCATTGTATTGGCATAGAGTTGCTTGCAGTAGTCTCTTAGGATGCTTTGTATTTCTGCGGTGTCTGTTGTAACTTCTCCTTTTTAATTTCTAATTTTATTGATTTGAGTCCTCTCTGTCTTTTTCTTGATTAGTCTGGCTAATGGTTTATCAATTTTGTTTATCTTCTCATAGAACCAGCTTTTAGTTTTATTGATCTTTGCTATCATTTCCTTCATTTTTTTTCATTTATTTCTGATCTGATCTTTATGATTTCTTTCCTTCTGCTAACTTTCGGTTTTGTTTGTTCTTCTTTCTCTAGTTCCTTTAGGTGTAAGGTTAGATTCTTTATTTGAGATTTATCTTGTTTCTTGAGGTAGACTTGTATAGCTATAATCTTCCCTCTTAGAACTGCTTTTGCTGCATCCCATAGCTTTTGGATGGTCCTGTTTTCATTGTCATTTGTCCCTAGGTATTTTTTGATTTCCTCGCTGATTTCTTCAGTGATCTCTTGGTTATGTAGTAACGTATTGTTTAGCCTCCATTTGTTTGTGTTTTTTACGTTTTTATCCCTGTAATTCATTTCTAATCTCATAGCGTTGTGGTCAGAAAAGATGCTTGATATGATTTCAATTTTCTTAAATTTATTGTGGCTTGATTTGTGACCTAAGATGTGGTCTATCCTGGAGAATATGCTGTATGCACTTGAGAAGAAAGTGTAATCTTTTGTTTTTGGATGGAATGTCCTATAAATATCAATTAAATCTATGTGGTCTATTGTGTCATTTAAAGTTTCTGTTTCCTTATTTATTTTCATTTTGGTTGATCTGTCCATTGGTGTAAGTGAGGTGTTAAAGTCCCCCATTATTATGAGTTACTGTCCATTTCCCCTTTTATAGCTGTTAGCAGTTGCCTTATGTATTGAGGTGTTCCTTTGTTGGGTGCATATATATTTATAATATATATATTATTATATAAGGCATAGTAATATTTAGAGAGATAAGGGCTGAGAATTTTCCCCCCAAATAATGGAATAATGTAAATCATTAAGCCTCATTTTCAAGAAGCTCTACAAATGTCAAGCAAAATAATTCAATGTAAAATCACAAGATACATCATGATAAAACTGCTGAAAGCAAGCAAACATGCATAAAACAAAAATAAAAATCTTGAAAGCAGCCAAAGATTCATATGATCTTTAAAGAAGCAACAATTAGATTGACATCACACATCTTTCCAGAAACAGTGAAAGTTAAGACATGGTAGACTGAAATCCTCAAAGAAAATACCTGAAACTAAAATTCTATATGTAGGAGGGGAAAAAAATCCCTTCAAGAATAAAAGTGAAATATAGATAATTTTATATGAAAAGATAAATTGGGGGTGGGGGATTTTGTTTCTGGCAGACACATTACAGGAAATACTAGAGGATACACAATGAAAGTGATCTCAGTTAGAAGCTCAGATGCAGGAAGGAATGACAAGCAACAAAACCGTAAATGTGTGGCAAAATATAAATGAATACTGACTATGTAAAACAGCGTTAATAATTTCTTACATGTCTTAAACTAGATATAGAAGTAAAATACGTGACAGCAATAGCATATATGTAAGAATGGAGGGATTTAAAATATTCAGCGAGTTACATCACACCTGTTAGAATGGCTATTTTTTTTTTTTTAAGACAAGAAATAACAAGTGTTGGGGAGGATGTGGAGAAAAGGGAACCCTTGTGCACAGTTGGTGGAAATAAAAATTGGTGCAACCACTGTGGAAAACAGTATGGAGTTTCCTTAAAAAATTAAAAACAGAGCTACCAAATGATCCAACAATCTCACTTCTGGGTATTTATCCAAAGAAAATAAAAACACTAACTTGAAAAGATATGTGAAGCCCCACATTCACTGTGGCATTATTTATACTAGTCAAGATATGGAAACAATCTAAGTATCAGTCAATGTATGAATGGATAAAGAAATTGTGATATGTAGATATAGGTATAAAATAGAATATTATTCAGCCATAAAAAGGAATGAATTCTTGCCATTTGTGACAACATGGATAAACCTCGAGGGCATTATACTAAGTGAAATAAGTCAGACGGAGGAAGACAAATATCATATGATCTCTCTTATTTGTGAAATGTAAAAGAGAAACAAAAGAAGCTCATAGCAATAGAGAAGAGATTAGTGGTTGTCAGAGGTGGAGGGTGAGGGATAGGAGAAATGGGACAAGGGGGTCAAAGGGTGAAAAAAAATTAAAAATAAGATGTTTGCATGGGCCGAGATAAAAATGTTCATTTCTAAACCATGATAAGTCAGCATACATGTTTTCATCTCTGGGTAAGCACTAAAGCAAACAAACAAAAACAGTAAAGCAATGTATAACTGTATATAGTGTATAATCTCTGGTAGACTGTACTTTCCAAAGATGGCCACAGCATTATCTTCCACATGCTTTTTACAATGTGACCTTGTCTCTTCCCTGATAAGTTACAGACTCTATTTCTCCACTCCCTTGAGTTTGGGTGGCCCCTGTAGAATATAACAGAAGTGATGCCGTGTCAAATTCAGGAAAGCTGTGACCTGGATTGACAGCATCTGCTTCTGCCTCATAGAAGCCTGTCTTCATGTGACAAGTGTGATTATCCTGAACAACTACGCAGTGAGAAGCACAAGCAAAAGTAAAGAGACTCTACAGAATGAGATGTCACATGTGGAGAGAGAGAAAAAAGAGAAAGAGAGGCCAAGGAGCACCATGGTATCAGACGCCACCTTAGACATTGATCCTACAGCTCTGCCATGTGAATCAGAAATGAGTTGCCCAGCTAAGTCCTTCCCGAGTCTCTGACTTAAAAATCATGACAAAACTGAAATTATTAGTACAAGCTATTAAATTTTGGGGTAGTTTGTTATGCAACCATAGATAACCAGAACAGCTACCAAGCTAGGAAGTAGGGTGAAGAACGAAATAATAACTACTCCAATCAACCTGAAGAGTGGCAAGAAAGATGGAAATAGAAAGAAAATAGTAAGAGGGTAGATTTAAATCTCAGTATACCAGCAGTTACATTAAATGAACCAAATGTCTCAGTTAAAAGAGAAAAATAAAAATCACCAGCCAAGATTTACAAACAACAAAAATATGATGCTTATAAGAGATAACATCAAAAATATAAGGATATATAAATATTGAAAGCAAAACAATGGAAAAATATATAACATCCAAACACTAACCAAAAAAAAAAAAATACTGTGACAATTTTAATATCAGAGAAAGTAAAACTTAAGGCAAAAAACATTATTAGAGATAAAGAGGAACATTTTTATAATGATTAAATGTTCATCAGAAAGAAAAATTGTTTTAAATTTGTATGCATATAATATATTGTTTAAATATATAAAGCAAAAATTTAAAGCACTTCAAGGAGCAATGGATGAATCCACAATCCAGTTAGTTTGAGAATAAATTAGCTAATTCATTTATTCATTTAATCCTCTTTTGGATCCTCATTCAACAAATAAGAACTGTGCCTAGATGGTTGCTGTGGGTGTTATACACTCTGTATTGAAGAAATTATTCTCAGTGATGATTCACCCCTCTCTGTTCACGCCAAAGAAATTAAGGTAAGGCCCAAATTTCTTCTGAAATCTTAAGGTTTCTCACCCATCCTCTGCCTACACTTTATTAACTGATCGATGTTTGAAGGGGTTGGGGAAAGACTAGCCGTCTAGAATCTCAAGGAGATAATTTTCCACATCATCTTATTTACGGACTTATGGGACTACCTCACTACTTCCCCAGGGACCTCTCCTTTTCTTTTAATGCTGTCAGATGAACTTAACTAAACAGCAGTATTTACCTATTTATTTAAGCTCTAGGCCTTTTGCTGTATAGTGGGTCTCACTAATTTCTTTCTTTTTTTTATTGAAGTATAGTTGATTCACAATGTTGTGTTAGTTTCAGGTGAACGGCAAAGTGATTCAGTTATACGCTAATATGTACTTAGCAGGGGTGAGGTACTATGTCACAATGAGCTAACCAACAGATCAGAAAGTGGATTATCATCCAAGACCCATCTACCCATTCTGTAGAGCAGATGGGCTGATCTTACTCCTCTGAGGCTTAGTTTTCTCCTTGACCCCATGGTGATAATAATTTACTTCCCAATAACGATCATTACAGAGCTTATACACATATTCAGTTAACAGCCAAACTAACCCATTTTCCTCTGTTTGCTTGTTGATAACCACTATATGACAGTTCTGTTGCATCTGAATCATCTGTTTAATCACACTTGCTCATAATGCTTTCGCTCTGTTTACACCATTCTTAGGAATCACAGATTATCTTACTATCGACTGTGGTCCATCAGGAATATGGTCCTTTGTCTTATCTTGATTAGAGAGCACTGTTTCTTACCTTAACCAAAAAGATAAACATTCAGAAGCCTTCAATTTTATAGTCCAACTTGGTAACATTTTTGCTTATCTAGGTATGCATATCACTTGCACTGCATGAGCAGTATGGTTCATTTTGAGCATTGTTTTAAATGTTCCAGTATTGAGATGAATATAGGCTCCTGGCAGCTAGACAGAGTACTGGCAGTCTATCACCCTCCAGCTCATGCAGGTCTCCATTAAATAGAGTCTGGACAAATCTGTGCAGTCGCTCCTGCCAAGTCTTGCTACCATGACTGTTACCATCACTCCATGGTCCTGATTCTCAGCCAACAATACATTTATTTAAGTCTGCTAAATTAAAATGGAGGAACAGGATTTTTGCTTATCTGCCAGATAAGCACTAAGGGTTACTCATGGAAGCAGTCAGAGGAAATCTTTCTACAAAATACCTGTCAATGGGATATAGATCCTGTTTAGGTAGAATAGCTCCTCTAACAGGGATGATGAACTCTAGCCTCCAAAAATCTCTGGTGCCTAAGCTCTCTAGAACATCTTTTACAAAGCTAATATACTTTTTCCTCAGTTTCTAACCCCAATCTATGGGTAAATGTATCCATTTTGCTAAGTTTGGTTATCTTTACTCAGAAGCCACCTAATCACCATAGAGAAGCAAAGTGTCTGTCTCACTCTAGTAAGTAGGATGTGTCTCCCCTGCTGAGAGTTAATACTCTTCACTAGGCTAGGTCTTGTCTTTGATCTGCTGACACAATTGATCTTGAATTTCTACTGGTTCTGATGCATCTTGTTTTGCGATTTCTCTCACTAGGCTTTGTTTAATTCTCTCTTGCTTGTCGTTTTATGTCTGAACTTTGAAGCCCTGAGGGGCTTGATTTCTACTCCCCATCCCCATTCCCTTTTCTCTTTTTTCTTATTTTTTAAGCTGATTTAGCAAGATCTTCATGTAGTGTTTTAGAAATAATGTGTGTGTTGGGGGCAGGGTTGGGGTATCTTAGCAGTGGTGTATATTCACAAGTAGGTTGCATTTTTAAATGTTTATCAAGTCCTCAGGGAATCTGTGGAGGCCCTTCTGCTTAGGGCAGTTGTATATTTTCCACAACTTAAGAGCAAGCTAACTGAACAGTCATGTAATGTTGTGATTTAGTTCTGCTGCCTTTATTGTAGCTTCCTGTGATTCAAAGACACCCGCGGTCCATGCCTGGTGCTACCAAAATTTTAGTTATGTAGAGTAAAATAATGCCTTAACTTTGTATAATACTTTAAAATTGAAAATCTGCATTGACACTCAAATGATTTTCGGTGCATCGTTGCATATTGGCAGAACAGGAACAGACATGGAAACACTGATAAGCCAGAGGGGTCAACAGGAATCCCTCCAGGAGGCTAAGCCCTCCTCCTTTTCACTCCTCCTCAACAGAAATGGATATTAATCTGTGCCCTTTGCCTAAAAAGAATCTAAGGCCAACTGAAACACAGAAGCCAAAATGAAAAAATGCTTGCCCAGAGCATTGTATGCTGTCTTCAGTTTACAAACTACACTTCCCTAATGGGAAGCATAGAGGTGAGCTACCTCCTTTGCTTCAGTAAACAAATTATGAGGAGGAGGCTTTAGTTACATGCACATTTCCAGGGCCTTGATAGATAATTAGCCAAGCGGCTATCATTAAGGTTAATGGACTTCACTCTGTTAAATTCCCTTCAATCATATGCCATTGGAAATAGATTCTTTGGGTCAGTGAAGCTATTTTAGGGTCTCTACTGTTATTCAAAAATGTACATTCCCAGAGCCCACCTCTGGTTTGGCTTAACTGATGAATTAACAACAGCTTCTAAATTACTCAGGGATAGAGTCCATTTCCTGGACCAGACTGTGGAAACCAAGCACTAAGGAGAGTTCACACAAGCTAAGTGGATAAGCCTGAAAGGAGCTACCATGTGGTGGTGCAAATAAGTGCACAGCTTCTGGGAATAGCAGGTAAGAAAATGGAGCCAGCTATAGGAGGGAAACAACTCATGAAGGTGCCATGAAAAATCACCTGTCTACTAAAATTACAGCAAAACAGCATGCTGGGGAACTTAAGAAGGATTTTTATGCAGATGGCGATTTACTCTTTTTTTTCTTGCACCTGCTGCCAGTAAGCATTAGACCATAAACATCAGCAAACATTGATTAAGCATATTGCCTTGATGAAATTTCAGGTGAAAGAAGAAAGTAGTTCAGCAACTCCAAAGCCCAGAAGACAAATTACTCTTGGTATAGCAATTAGAAGGGGGGAAATTACTGCACCTTTTTGAAAAAGCACTCTGAGTTTGGTTCTGTAGACAATCTAATAATAGCCAATATGAATTCAGAGAAAGCACTAGTACTCCTAGTATGGACTGTAATTTTTTGAAAATTATTTCAGCTTTATAAAATTCCACATCACCGAAACTATAAAGGTCAGGCTATTTCTAAGCCATACCTCAGACTGGATGTTTCAAACTAGTTTGCTTCAAGAAATATGTGGTATATTAAGTGAAATAACAAAGGCTTTAGGGACCCAGGATTCCTGTACTTCCTGGAGTTATGTCCATCCTGAGCTGAGTTTTCTGTCAATTTCCATCTAGCAAGTTAATAACATAAATGTTTCACAAGCAACTTTAAAATCAATTAGTCATTTTGGGATTCATTTCTTCAGCATTCTCGCTACTTCTTTTGATCATGCAGTTGCAGTTGGGCTGTGAGCACAAAATAGTAACATTCTCAGTTGAGAGGACCCATGTATGCAGTGAACACAATTCTAGTTTACTTCTAGTTTAAACACACCCACCCAAATACGTGTGTGAATAAAAGTAAGGCTGTATAAGTTTGTGTTTGTGTGTGTTTGTGTGTATGTGTTGTGCACATAGCCAAAACTGGACACATTTATTCTTAAGTCTATACTTCTTCTCTCCTTGAAGTGGAAGGAAAATAAAATTCATGTTTATTGTGCATTTATTATGTGTCAGGCTTTGTGCTGGTCCTAATCAGAGCAGCCTAGTGCTTAGGCATGTGGTCTCTGAAGTCAGGCTGCCTTTGTTGAAATCCTGACTCTGCTATTACTGGCCATGAAACATCAGAGAGGTATTGAACCTCTCTAAGCTTCTGTTTTCTCACTTGAGAAACATGAATATTAACAGAATATATGTCATAGGATTATTGGGGTGTTTCAATGAGTTAAATTATGTAAAGTGCTTAGCACAGAGTCTGGCACATGATAATGTTCAATAAATGAGATACTATAATATCTCATTTAGTATGACAATAATCCTATGAAGTACATACCATTAGTCCCATTTTATAGATGTGACAAGTGAATCTAAGGAAAATAAATCGACATATCCACAATTTCAAAACTAGTAATGATCTCACCTATGAAAAAAATTAAATGAACGAGCAACTATATTCATTAGGGGAATGCTAGCTGCTGCAACAAATAAACCTCAAGATTTTGAAAGCTCAAACACAACAGATATTTATTCCATGTAACTTTTGACAGTGGTTGTTCCTAGTTGGCAAATGATCCTCCTCTGCCATGATTCAGACATGCACATTTCTTCCATCTGGGAGGTCTGCCATCCCCCAAGGCCTTGAAGTCATTTATATCCATCAAGCACAAGGGGGGAGAGAGAGCATGGAAAAGGTATAATGACTTCTGAAAAGCCTTGGCTCATCAGACATAATTTCTGCTATTCTATTGGTAAGAATTAGTCACATGGCCACATCTAGATGTGGAAGGTGCTGGGAAACATAGTCCCTAGCCAGGCAGCTGATTCCCAGAGACAATTCTATTCTATGTAAGGGGGAATACAGTGTCAACATCATACAGCTTTCATTCCATGCTGTCAGTGGATCAAGTGATAGCATCTTTAAATATGATAGACATTATTTGTTTTATTTTCCTCTTAGTTCATGAAATTTCTCCAAATTGAAATTTCATTACTCTTCTACCTATCATTTTCCTTACTTCTTGCCAAAGGAATTTCAGATCAATGTATTTCAGGGCTTGAACAATTATCTTCATGGGTCAAGGTAATTTTGCTAAGCCAAGTCTGACAGAGAAAAGAGCATGAAGAATCTGGCCAATTCAACTTATAGCCTGAAGCTTGTGGGTTCGTTATGTGTGTGCTTTTCTGGGCTTCAGATATTGATAAGGGCCATCAAATGAGTCCATCTTTAAAAAAAGTCAAAGCCTTGTGCTGATTGTGAGCTAGAGGGATTTGGCATTGAATAGCTAATAAAACCCACAGAAAAACATATTAAATGCCTGGAAGTGAAGTGCAGCTAAATGAATAATTAAATATGACCACACATATAATCGATGACCCCTGTTTCAGTTAACTATTGTTGTGTAAGAAACCACTTCCAAACAGTGGCTTTAAACAAGAATCATTTACTACCCTCATGACTCAGCGGGTTGACTGAGCTCATCTGGGAAATTCTGTTCTACACGATGTTGGCTGGGGCTGTGGTCATCTGTGGACCTGATTGAACTGGAACATCCAAGGCGGCTGTCTCCTATGACTGGTGCCTTGGTGGAGACCACGGGAAGGTGGGTACAGCTGGGACACTGGGACAGTTGGGGGCTCCATGTCTCCCCATGTAATCTCCAGGCCTCTCCCTCTCCATGCAGCCTCTCCAGGAAGTGTCTCCATGTCATTTTTCTAGGAGAGTATCTGCACTTCTAATATGGCAGCTCAGGATGCCCAAAAGCACAGAAGTGGAAACTGCAAAGTCTTACCAAGACTTAGTTCCAGAACTAGCAAAAGGTCATTTCTGCCGAATGCTATTGGTTAAAGTGAGGCACAGGTGCAGCCCAGTTTCAACAATCTGGAAACATAAAAGGATATATACTAGGAGGTGTGATGCACTGGGCACCATTTAGGAAGCTATTACCACAACCTGAGCTCAACAATGAGAATAAGAACCATGTTATCGTGCTTATTACCATGTTATAGTCAAGGTCTAGAGCGGATAAGAAACTTGATATACTTGGTCTCTAATCCTTCCCTTTCAGTTTACTCTTTCCTAAGAGTTGGTTTTACAGGGGAGCACCATGACTCCATAGCATTCTTGATTTCAGAGTGAGAAAAGGCAGACGGTGGTAATCTGAGTGGTGATGATACAACGTAATTCCATTTATTTAGAGATGGTTCCTTCACTGTTCTACTATTTTTTTAAATCTTTTTTTAACATTTTTATTGGAGTATAATTGCTTTATAATTGTGTGTTAGTTTCTGCTGTATAACAAAGTGAATCAGCTGTACATATACACATAGCCCCATATCTCTTCTCTCTTGCGTCTGCCTCCCACCCTCCCTATCCCACCCCTCTAGGTGGTCACAAAGCACCGAGCTGACCTCCCTGTGCTATGTGCACTGTTCTACTTTTAGATAGCTGAAGAGATAGGATTAACAAAGCTCAAGAAAGTAGAACTAGAAACATGAGGAGGGAAGACAGTCAAATAATCGCATAACAAACGGGATGGCAACTGTGACAAGGGCCATGGAGTGGTGTTAGAGGCTGGGAGAAGAGTTAGGGAGGCTCTGTGTAATCTAGACAAGAAACAATGAATTCTGGATCTGCTGTAAACCACAGAGGGCTTTCAGAAAAGGAGATGCATTTAAGAAACATTTATAATGTATAATCCATAGGATTTGATGACCAGTGGCTTTAAAAAGGGAGGGAGAATAACTCTGAGTTTAAGGACTTGAGTGGCCGGATGAATGAGTTCCATCAGATACCAAAAAAGGAGCGAGAATAGGAGGTGTAATTTGGTGTAAATAATGGAGATTTCATTTGGGACACTTTGGGACAGAACTGGAGGCGGCTGTAAATGATCTAATGAAGTACAGTGGACAAGTGGATAATTGGCTCTGTGGTGGCTCTTTGCTTGTTTCTCCTTTACTTTACCTTTCTTTGTTCCCTTTTCTTCCTTATTTCTATTGCCCATGTCCCTCACTTTGTGTAGATGGGAAATTCTCCACTGAATGAGTCCCAGTGAGGGACAGCTCATATCCCAATCTAAAATCTTAAAAGGCCTGGGCTTCCCTGGTGGCGCAGTTGTTGAGAGCCCACCTGCCGATTCAGGGGACACGGGTTCGTGCCCCAGTCCGGGAAGATCCCACGTGCAGTGGAGCGGCTGGGCCTGTGAGCCATGGCCGCTGGGCCTGCGCGTCTGGAGCCTGTGCTCCTCAACGGGAGAGGACACAACAGTGAGAGACCCGCATACCGCAAAACCAAAAAACAAAACAAACAAAAAATAAATAAATAAAATCTTAAAAGGCCAGATTTGTGTTTCCCCAGACCCCTTACAGCTAGGATGTTTATCCACGATCTAGGTTTGACCGATCAAATGCACCCACCTAAGACTTTGAATTAGGAATGAGTGACTCAAAGAAACAACGACAGTGGAGAATTCATTCTGGACATGGTGACAACACCATTTTCCAAAGAACAACACTGAGAGTGCAAATTGCAGCGTCCACTGCCTCAGGCTGCAGGGACCTCCCTGGACTAACGTGGCTTAGCTTTGGCCTCCCTTTCTCCCAGTCCATTTTCTGAGTCTTGTTCTTCAGTTTTCCAACAATTCTGAGAGCTACACAGTATCTCTTTGGTAATTCACGTTCCTGCTCCAGTCAGCCTCTGTGACTTACAGCTGAGATCCCTGGCCGGCCCATACTTGGAAACCTGGAGGAGGGACTGGGGGTTCATCAGAGAAAACACAGAAGTGGAAGCCACAGGGGTGAATCCGATTGTGCAGGGAGAGGGTGTGAGTGTTAAAAAAGAAGTGGGCTGAGGACGGGGGCCTGAGAAGCAGCCAGGCACAGAGGCTGAGCAGAGCGCAATGACAACACGGCCCTGAGGGCAGTTACTTAAAGGGTTTGCTTCCTCTGCCGTGCTATCACAGTGAAACAATCCAGGGTATCAGGGATTCAGGTGTCAGGGGTGTTTAGGCCTCACAGTCCCACCAACATAAAAGATCTGCTGGTACCTCAGGACAGAGAAAGCATGAAGGCCATCAAGGGGAAGAGACAGGATTGGAAGCAGGAGGCCAACCTCAACAGTCAGACAAGTGGCATCTGGAGAAGCGGAAAGGCAGAAAGGATGAGGCACAGCTGAAAGGTATAGGCATGGGGGCCTCCGAGTCCAGAGCTGGGGAGAACAGTGCTGGCAGGAAGGGCGCACCAAGATGTGTGCTGCACCCAGGATTAGCTACCCTGTCCTTTCACACTTTATACCACCAGGAGGTGCCTGGTCAGTGCATTATAGGTACATATGTAGAGCCAGAGAAGAAACAAGGGCCCGCAAGGGCAAGGATTTATAACTGAAGCAGGAGAGGAGTGCTAGGCCTCCTTGGAAGTTCCTACTCCAGGCAACACAAATGACTGAGTGGTTGAAATAATAAAAAGATTTTATCCAAATTTTATCCAAATATTTCTGGGTGTGAGTTCATCACTGGCGTCAATAGCCAATATCAATAGTTGGCACTGTGTGGTTTAGCCTTGTAAAACACACTGTCTCGGGCTTCAGTTGTAGTATATCTAAGTCTTTTCAACATAGCATTTAATACCTCTTTTGTGGTTCCCCAGAGTAGCTGGCAAAGCACTAATATGTGTAAGTATTCAGTAGGTACCTGACCTGGGTGGCTTATACCTCTAGAACAAGTTTTTATGCCAAAACTTCAGATCAATTCTTACCATAGATCATGACATATTTTTTTTTTTACCATAGCCTTTTCTTTTTTTGCTTTAGTACTTGTCAGAAAAAAACTAGGACACTGAAATTGGAGGACTTACTGAAGTTTGGAGTCTTCAGTTATCTGATGTCTATGAAGGCTGACCTGTCTACTTCTCATCAATAAGATCATATGAAAGCTTCAGTGACAAGCTTCTACTTTGTTAACGATTTTAAGATCCTGCAACCCATTGTAATTGCTTAAATGGCATTTTAATTACCTGCCTTAAATGACTTTGCTTTTTTCCTAAAAGCAGTGTGTGTTTTAGTTTAAAATATGGGCCACTGGTGTTTCCCTTTACAAGATGGCTATGTTTAGTACAAGGGGAAATAAGTATATATTTGCAGAGGTTTTACTGAATCATTTCTGTATCTCAGGTTGATTTCTGGCATATAAATGCTTCAATACTTTTGTGGGTTCAGTGTTGTTATGTAAAGTTTTATTACATTTTTCCTGACTTTTAAATACTGTTAATTCATTCATGAGCTTTCCACAGTTCCAGTTTATTTCTGGTACCTGCAACAAGTCAATCTGCTGTGTTGATGATTAGACACAGTTTTAGAAAGGAGAATTGACTTAGTACATGATGTGCCAGGAAAAAAGTAAAAAGAGAGACACTTACTGTGGATACAGATTTGTCTTCCCTGCATTCATTGCTTCTGCCAAAAAGATAATACCATCCATGGCCTTATCTACTGTCATGGTATTAGTAAATCACTTCACAGCAAATGAAGTGCAGCAATGGGCCCATACTCATGGAATTCACTGGTCTTAACATGGTCCCCACCATCCTGAAGCAGCTGGCTTAATAGAACAATGGAACAGACTTTTGTAGACTCAATTACAGCATCAGTTAGATGGCAGTATCTTGGGCTGGGACAAGGTTCTCTAGGAGGCTGTCTATGCTCTACATCAGTCTCTAATATATGGTGCTTTTCCTCCTCTATGGACAGGATTTATGGGTCCAGGAATCAAGGGATAGAAATGGGAATGACACTCCAATTACCCCTAGTGACTGACTAGCAAATTTTTGCTTCCTGTGCCTGCAACCTTATCCTCTGATGGCCTAGAGTTCTTAGTTCCAAAACGAGGACCGCTTCCATTGAGAGACATAATAGTGATTCCACTGAACTAGAAGTTAAGGCTGCCACCCAGTCACTCTGGGCTCCTTATGTCTCTAAATCAACAGGTAAAAAAGGGAGTCACTGTGTTGGCTGGGGTGATTGATGCTGATTACCAAGGAGAAACTGGACTGCTTTGCCACAGTGGAAGTAAGGAAGAGTGTCTAGAATTTAGGAGAGCCCTTGGGACATCTCTTAGTATCGTCATGTCCTGTGATTTAAGTCGATGGAAAACTACATCAACCCAGTCCAAAAAGGATGATGAATGACTGAGATCCTTCAGGAATGAAGGTTTGGGTCACCCCACCAGACTAAGAACCATGACCAGATGAGGTGCTTGCTGAGAGCCAAAGAAATACAGAATGGGTATTGGAAGACAAGAGTTATAAACACCAGCTACACCCACATCACTAATTACAGAAACAAGGACTGTAATTGCCATGGGTATTTCTTCCTTATTTTGTTGTGACTATGTTTCTGTGTGTATGTGTGTATAACAAATATCTTTGTTTTCATCCCTCTTTTATCCCCTTCTCATGTAACATAAACTGTATTGAGTTTATATCATAGTATTTAAGTATTGTTAACTTCACATCATAGTATTTCAGTTAAAGGATATCAAGGAGAAGAGTAAAGATTACCAAGGACTTTGTATCCTTCTCTGGGGAGAGGGTTAGTGTATTTTCAATTGTATATAGGATAGCTGTATCATGCTAGGCATAAGTGTGACCTTATTATTATCTGCATTTGGAGAGTAAGCATAATTTAAGATGAATATGGGTGCAAAGTTGACAAGGGGTGGATTTGTGATGGTTAAGTCTGTATCAACTTGGCTTGACCACGGTGCCCAGATACTTGGTCAAACATTATTCTGGATGATTCTGTGAGGGTGATTTTGGATGAGATTAACATCTAAATTGGTGGACTTTGAATAAAGGAAATTGCCAACCATAATGTGGGTAGATCTCCTCCGATCAGTTAAAGGCCTGAATAGAATGAAAGATGCCTGCACAAGGGGAAATTTTGCAGCAGACAGTCTTTGGACTTGAACTGCAACATGGGCTCTTCCCTACGTCTCCAGCCTGCTGGCCCACCCTGCAGATTCTGGACTTGCCAACCTCCATAATTTTGTGAGCCAGTTCCTTAAAATAAAAGGAATCTTCACTCTTTCTATGTATATATTCTCTTTCTCATTCTCTTTCCCTCTTTCTCTCTCTACCCCCACCCCTTCCTCCCTCTCTCCTTCCCTCTGAACTGGTTCTGTTTCTCTGCAGAAACCTAATACACAAGATGATTAGATTACTTGTTGATGGCTGTCATGAGTATATTGTTTAGGATGGTGTATGAAAGCCTAGGCAGACTTCTGGTTCTAAAAATATGGCAGACTGGCTAACCAACCCCTACCCCTGATACACATACATAGAAATGCTACACATAATATAACAGAAAAATGCCAAACTGAAAAATATTACCCAGAATTCAGCAAAGAAAATAAAATTATAGAAAATTAGGACCCGAGATTAATAGATGCAAGAAGTTCACTTATGTCTAATAGAAGTTCCAGAATGAAAGTGTAGCGCAGACATTAATATTTCTTTTCTGTAGAGAAACAAACAATAAATCATTTAGGCTTTGTGGGCCATATAATCCCTGTCCCAACTACCCTACTTTGAAGCTTTAATGCAAAAGCAGCCATAGACAAATTTATAAACAAATGGGCATGGCTGTGTTCTAATAAAACTTTACAAAAACAGGCAATGACAAGATTTTGCCCATGGGTCATAATTTACTGACCCCTGGTCAGAGATAATGGATGAAAGCCAATATTTGATAAAAGAGTAGGAATTTTTCCTGAATTTTTAAATGCTTGATCTTTAGGGCAAGGAAGCATACTGAGTCTAAAGCAAAATAAATATAAATAAAGCACACTGTGTCACATAGTAATGAAGCTCCAGAATGCAAGGATCAAGAAAATAATTTTATACGCAACCAGAGAAAACAGAGTATCTATAAAGAACAAGCTGATATCACACTTCTCATCAGCAACAAATAGAATCCAAAACAAAAGGATCAAATCTTCATAGAACTGAAGGAAAATAGCAAGCAATCTGCAATTTTACACCCCGAAAAACTATCAGTCAAGAATAAGGCCAAAATAAAGATATTTTGAAACAAATACTGAAAAAGTTTACAACTCACATACCCTCACTGAAAGGACTAGTGGAAGACACTTCAGAAAGAAGGAAATTGAACCTAAAAGGAAGGAATCGTGTGCAATGCTGAACAGAGACCCATTTTCTGTGGGTAATTTAAATATGCTTTAATGATAATAACTGATGTTCAAGATCTTAAAAATAAGAGGGAACCACAATACTAGGCAACAGTAATTTAGATTTTTAAGTTAGGTGGTGCAAGTTAAGGAAAAACAAACAAACAAAAAATAGAAATAGAATGTTTAACTTCCAAAAAGAGTAAAAGGATTAAAAGTTAATTTGTCAAAAGATTAAGTCTAATAGAAGTTGAAAAGGAAAAGAAAAAAGAATGATGCATGGGAAAATACAAAATAATAGGCAGAAATCAATTCAAGTACACCAGAAATTGCATCAAGTGGGTTAAACTTCTCTGTTTAAAAGATGGAAGTTCCCAGGTTATTTTTTTAAATATAACAACTGAATCAAATTATGAGCTATTTAAAAGAGTCACACCTAGAACTTAACAACACAAAAGGTTTTAAAAGATGGAAATGGGGCTTCCCTGGTGGCGCAGTGGTTGAGAGTCCGCCTGCCGATGCAGGAGACACGGGTTCGTGCCCTGGTCCGGGAGGATCCCACGTGCCGCGGAGCGGCTGGGCCCGTGAGCCATGGCCGCTAGGCCTGCGCGTCCGGAGCCTGTGCTCCGCAACGGGAGAGGCCACAACAGTGAGAGGCCCGCATACCGAAAAAAAAAAAAAAAAAAAAAAAAAAAAAAAAAAAAAGATGGAAATGATATACTAAGAAAATACCAATAAAAAAGATTTTTGGCAATATTGTTGTCAGACAAACTTCAAGACAGTGATATTAGGGCTTAAACAGGTCATTCTCTGATAAAAGGAAAAAATTAAAATTAAAAAAAAATGTTTTGAACTAATATGCAACTAACAATGTAGTCTTAATATATACAAAGCAAACTTAGGCAGAATTACCAGCACATGGTACTATGAATGGAATGTTTGTGTTCCCCTCCTCCCCCAAATTCATATGTTGAACCTTAGCCCTCAATGGTAATTAGGTCTAGATGTGGTCATGAGAGTGAAGTCTTCATGATGAGATTAGTGCCCTTATAGGAAGAGACCAGAGAGTGAACTCTCTCTCTCTCTCTTTCTCTACCATGTGACAATACAGCAAGAAAGCAGCCATTTGCAAACCAGGAAAAGGGCCTCACCAGACCCTGAATCTTATGGCATCTCAATCTCGGACTTCTAGCCTCCAGATCTGTGAGAAATAAGTATGTGCTGTTTAAGCCATTCCACCTATGGTATTTTGTAATATCAGCCTGAACTAAGACAGATGGGAAGAGCTAATTATTTCAGAAATATTTTACCAGTTTTTAGTGTCTTTGTGGGATCACTGTTTGCCAAGAGTTTAATTTTCTTTAGTTCAAGAAGGGTGCTAAGAAACTGCTTAACTAATAATGTACAAGCAAGGAAAAAAAATGTACTAATATTCTGTGATTTGTGCAGGTGTATTTGCTTTCATACAATCACCATCTGCATTACCCTATATTTGGCTTGTATTTATATGCAAAGGGAAACCAGATAACAAAATGGAAAAGGCAAAGATTCATGAGTGAGGAATGAAAGGAGAAAATGCCATAAGGAGTCAGGTATGAGAAATATCTCAGGTAGCAAGGTTAGTCTTGAACAGGTAGAGGGACAGCTTCTCCACTGAGATGTGGAGAAAGATGTATGTGGATACAGAGACGTGTATTTATGGAATGGATTGGGGCAATTAGTTGAGGGGTTTCCACCTGCCAACCTGTATTTGTTTGCAAGTTATTCAGAGGATGTAAACTCTAGAAAGGCAGATATTTGCCTATCCTGTCGTCATTATATCCTCAATACCTAAAACAGGCTACATGTACATGTAAATGGACAAATGTATTTGTTAATGTATTAATGAGTTGTTGAATGATGTGCTGTGATGGAGGGTGGGAGAAGTTAGAACAGAGAGCTTGGGGAAGTGAGCAAGTTAGCCCTCAGAGGGTAACGGGACTTTGCAAATGAGTCCAGGACTAAATGCATCTCTCACATTAAACTTTGGTGGCAGGGTTTGGGGGAGGGAGTAAACTGTGTCCAATAGGAATCACAATCTTTGAAATAAGAAGTGCTAGAAGGCACTTTCAGACATATCATCTTAGAACCAGAGGGGAAGCAGTAGCTCTTTACCTGAGAGTAGAACCACCTTAACTACCAGTTAATGCAATTATCCTATAAAGCCAGTGAAACATGAAGTAGCAGCTCAGTGGAGCCTGAAGAGGTCTGGAGAGGTGTATTAAGCCAGTCATTGGGACCTGGGATTTCAGGCTTAGATAATATGTTCCTTCCATGTACAGATCTGGATTAATACTCAACAACTTGCCTTTTGAAATATTCTGTATTGAATCATTAAGACCTGTCCTTACTCCTCTCTATTCTGAAGATTATAGAGTATCTGTAGACTACAGTAGTTGTACTTAAGTTGATGGCTTCCTTTTAAGATCATCGCCTAAACCCCCTTTCCGAAATTTGGAAATGCCCAAGTCTTAGCTGTAGCCCTAGCCAATCATTTCTTAGGTGGCCTACTGCTGCGATGGTTTTCCCAGATGTCTGCTGGTACCTATTTTCAATGAGCAATTTCAGACAGTGACATTCTTGTAACTTATCGGAAAGAAGTACGCCATTTTGGACTGAGGTTTAGGATCTAAAATATCTTCATTTTCATTTTTTCTCAGACCCTGAGAAATCCAGTTCAGTGTTGCTACCCAATGGTCATATTTTAATTATTTTCCTTTAATGTGCATTAATTTTTACAAAATTTAGATATTTTCCCGATAGAGTATCCTAACTCTATGTCAGAACAAGCTATTATGGAATTTGACAAATCTAAGAGAAGTTGCCATTTTTGACTCACTTACAAGACAATAATTGGTTTCTGGTTAAGAAATCTTGAGTAAACAGTATTAGGCCATCCCTATTAGAAACAGATGTTTTTATTTTTCAAAATATCACTTGGTTTTTGATTAGCAGCTGAACACTTTTCAGAGGCCGTATCAGCGTTAGCACCAGGATAATCTGGGCAACTGGTATTATATTAGTCAAAATGCACAGATAGTAAAATAGTAGAGACCCAAATCAAAATAGCTCAAGGAAACAGAAAAGGATATGTTTCCCTTATGTTAAAATGTCCTCAAATTATATCATCACAATGGCTTCATGCTCAGACAAGCTCTCTCCAAATGGTGGGAAAGATGCCCCCATTAGTTCCAGGGTTACACCATCTTTTGGCTTCCAATCCTAGTAGAGAGAGAGAACCCCCTCTACCCCAGCATCTTTATCAATCTATGAAAATATTCCAGCCCCCTTGGTTCATATGCTCTCCCAGACAGTTCACTAAACCCAGGGATATTGAGTAACCTGACTGGCCAGCCCAAGTCCTGCCACTCCCTCCCTACCCTCATCCCCACAATGGGAAAGGCAGGGCTACATGATTGACAGCCCATTTCCAAAGGCTAAAGATGCTGAGCCAACAAAAATAATAAATCTTCATCTCATTCTTTCCAGGGACATCTCAGTGCAAGGGATCTATACTCAGACATACCTGCACCATTCACTAGCTCGAGCATGTTGCCTAACCCCTGTGGATCTCATTTTTTCTCATTTGTATGCAACTTGCAGAGCTGGAGGTCATCTATGTAAAAAAGCACTATTCAGCTACTTCCATTCCTCCCTTATATCTGTCTCTGTTCTTGGCTGATAACTGTGTCCTCAGGTGGATGCTCTCAAATGCCAGTCCTCAGCCTGTAGAAAGGAAGACAGTGTTCATCTGCTCCTGGAGCTGGCCCTGGCTGCCTGCAATTCTCCCTTAATGTGTCCTCATAACCCTTCCTGGTCCTCATTAAATTAGGTAGAGTTCCCTGCACCATTCTTGGTCTCTGTCCATTCCAGCTGCTACAACAAAATACCATAGACTGGGTAGCTTACCAAGAGCAGCAATTTATTTCTCACAGTTCTGGAAGCTGAAAGTCCCAAGATCAGGGTGCCAGCATGGTTGGGTTCTGGTGAAGGCCCTCCTCTGGGTTCTCATTGTATTCTCACATCGTAGAAGGGACAAGGGAGCTCTCTTGGGCCTCTTTTATAAGGGCATTACTTTTATTCATAAGAGTTTTGCCCTCCTGACCTAATCGCCTCCCAAAGTCCCCACCTCCTAGTACTATCACATTTGGGGGTTAGGATTTCAACGTATGCATTTTGGAGGGACACAAAGATTCAGACCAAAGCACTTGGTCATTGGCTCAGTAATCTATGCTGTGCTAATTCCTCCTCTCCCCCCACTGATGTGTGAACTCCCTCTTATGAGGAAGCAGACAGATGCTGGGAAAAAGTTAGGAGTACAAAAAGTTTTATTGGGGAATCTGCCTGTGAAAGAAAAAGGAAGGAATCAGGGCTGGGCAAAGAGAACTCTCAGACTGTGATGCAGACAGGACAAGCTCTCTGCCATCCCAATAGGAAGCTACTCTCTGATAGGAGACTACAATATCAGGCAGAAATACCTAGGCCATGGATCCATTGTCTTCTTCAGTCATTGCCTGGGGGCCACCCAGAAAAAAGTACGCCCTCAACTACCATCCACTTGCTCAGGCATTGGTAGGGGGATGCCCCAAGAAGACTATGATCTGGGCTCAAAAGCTGAGTCCAACCCCAAAGAAACACCTGGTGCCTGCAACTAATTACATTCTTCAAGCTGGGCAGTGAGACCTTCCTTGAAGGGGGATCTATGTGGTGTCTTGACACATCTGTCATATCCTCCAAGATCCTGTTTAAGAGGAAGTTTTAAAGGAATCATTGTCTGACCTCAAAGGAGGCATCCTGATTATGGCAGGTAGATGGAGAAGACTTAGAGCAGGGGAACCTTCCTAACCATATCGCCTAGAGGTGCCTGCTCAGCCCTCTGAGCCAGCCCTACCTACACCCTGATTTCCTCCAGGACCTCTCGAACCAGGGATCCTTCCAACTTCATCAAATGTATCCTTCTAGCCCTTCTGTGCCCCTTCCAGGTACTGTATTTTCCCAGATCATGTCCATCCAACATTTGGAAGATTCGGGTCAGGGTGGTGGCCTAAGAGAAGTGAGGAGTACTTACTATGTGGTAAAATTAACCAATACTTACCATATAGCTCAATTATGCCTATTTTACAGGTTAAGAAACTGAGGCTCAGTAAGTATAATTAACCAAGGATACTCAACTAGTAAATGGGGCTGTGGGTATTTGCTCTCATGCCCTCCAAAGTCTATATTCCTTCTATTGGCCATTCAGGAGAGTATGTAAAACATTTTCCAGAAAATTTCTTACCCAACATGGTTTTTAAATATTTTGTATGTTATTAGACAAATTTCTGGCTATTCAGGGTGCACGGCTATCTAGAATGACCCATTCCAAAATGGTACTAGAAAGCTGAGATTTTACTCTCCCACAAATTCCAGGCAAGAGGTCAGCATGAAAACTATTCAAGAGGGAACTCTCTTTCATAAATATAGCTAACATTTGCTGGTTAACTCTTGAGAGCTAATCCCCTTGGAACTGTGAAGTCTCTTTCTCAGTCTCTCCTCCCCCTGCCCAGGGGGCATTCCAGTTTCAGCTGACCTTGGCTATGACATTGAACAGTGTTCATTTGTGAAAACCCTGTTGACCTGAGTATCTGATCCTCGATTTGTTATTCAGACCATATCCTCTCTGCCTTTATGTGAGGAGTTAATATACATATGAGGACAGCAAGGCCCAAACCTTACTCGTTCAAATGAGCAGGCCAGAATTACTACAGGGACCAGTATCAAAAGCATCTCACGCACAAAAACAGTCCCTAGTTACTTTTACTTGTTTATGTCTAAGAGAGTCTGACAGCCTTTTTCATGGGAAAGTGCTCTTCAAGACCTGTGGCTTCCACCAGCTCCAGGGGAAGGGCAGACAGAGAAGCAAAGTGCTGGGCTAGTAAGGACAGAGACATCTGCATTCGATGTTTGAAGAAGACATGGGGAATTGGGAACATATTTGTTTAACCACATTACTTATTTCTTTATTATTATTCCCACTTAAAGTCTGGCTGTACTCACGTACATTCAACCCTGGAATCCACAGTTTGAGATGTTTAACTCCTTACTCCAAAACAAACATGCGTGACTGAGGAGCAGAGGATGTGATCTGAAACTCAACACCCGACTTGCACGATGCAGAGATTATTGGTAAAAGAGAAAGGCGTGGGGTTTTCATGCATGTGTTTTTTTCTGCCCTAGAACCACACTGATCTTCATCTTAAAATGCATACTGAAGAGTTAATGAATATACTTTAAGCCAAGCGACCTAAAATTGTTACCCAACCCAAGTAGGATGCAAAGATCTGAGGCTTTCTGGTCAGGGGAACCTGGGGTCATGTGTGTTACATTCCTTGGTTTTTTTGATATAAGCTGCTGCTTTGGGAAAGGCAAGTTGTGGAAGCTGGTGGTTCACAGCTCTGAGCAGCCAGCGTGATGCCGAGCTGACCTCTGTCATCATCAGCGTGTTTAGGCTTCCCTGTCATCAACACTCCGGCTCAGTTAAGATGCTGCTGGGTTGGTGTCAGCAAGATTGCTTCCGCAGGTAATACCCATCTCTGCATGAGAGTCAGTTCACTCTTGGAAAAGTGTTACTTGTTACTTTATTTTTAGGACTTCCTTACAGAAATGCAGAAAACCTCACAAAACAAATGTATAGCATAATGAATGATTAAGGCAAACACTTTTATAACTATGATTCAGGTCAATAAATGGAACTTTGCTCCATCATGGGCCCCAGTCATAAGCTCCTCCCTTCCTCCTCCCTTCCTCCTAAAGTAATAACCATTCTGATTTTTATAGCTGCCTTTCTTGTGTTCCTGTATCGTTTTTCACTCAAGTGATAAAAGATGTGCTTTGTCTCCTTAAACCTACAAAAAAAAAAAAAAGAAAAAGCAATTCTTCTCTTTTCCTTATAATTTATCTGTTGAAGAACTCAGCAAGTTGGATGGGTAGAGTCGGCCATAGTCTGGATTTTGCTGATGGCACGCTGGTCCCACATGTTCTTCTGCCCTAGGGATCTCCTACAAACTAGAAGCTGGAGTCATTACACCACTTGACTTTTACAAGTCTGGTGACCAAAATTTCCTCCTTTTCCCCATCCCCACCACCCCCCAAAGCAAGGGGCCTTTCCTCCAAGGTGCAGACCCAGCCTCTTTGGACACATTGCCCTTTCATGCTTCTATATGTTCTGCCCAGCTTGTTCTACTATCTGAAGTACCCTCCCTGCTTCTCTACCTGGAAACCGACTACTCAGTTTTCAGGGCCCAGTTGAAAAGTCAGTTGTCACTCACAGCTCTCTGACATCTTCTTACATCCCCTTGGCAAACTATGTCACAGCAGCCCCACCACATTCTCACTCTCTTCAATCATAGCACTTGCCCACCATGTCACAACTGCCTGAACTCATCACTTTTCCACCCCACACTGTCCCCACCCCTATCCCCTCCTTGACAGCAGTGACCGTCTTATCTGAGTAGAAGCAGATATTCAGTGTGGGCCACACCCTTCCACCCCACCTCTAGGGAACACCTGGATCCCCATCAAGCCTCCACCCAACCGTGGCCCACAGAGGACCACTCTCCTCCAAGGGCCCTCCTTCCTTTCCTGCTCCTCCAAGATGCCTCTGCTCTTTAGCAACTCTTTTATTTCAAAATGCACAGCATGCTCTCCTGCCCTCAACTGCCTCTTCTTTTTTTTTTTTTTTTTTTTTTTTTGCGGTACGCGGGCCTCTCACTGTTGTGGCCTCTCCCGTTGCGGAGCACAGGCTCCGGACACGCAGGCCTAGCGGCCATGGCTCACGGGCTGAGTTGCTCCGCGGCATGTGGGATCTTCCCGGACCGGGGCACGAACCCGTGTCTCCTGCATCGGCAGGCGGATTCTCAACCACTGCGCCACCAGGGAAGCCCGCCTCTTCTTTTCTTAAGAAGGATCTGTACCCTCACCTGATCTGAAGTTGCCTTGAAACCTAGCATTCAAAAAGAAGGGTCATAGAATATTAGCCCGTCCCCTGCCTGCTCTGTAGCTCGGCACAACAGCATCTACAGTGTAATGAGGCCTTGCCTCAGTCACACCATTAACCAGTACAGCAATGGAAAGACAAGCCCCAAATTACACCAGCCCTCAAGAGGGGGATGGACAAGCAAAGAAGGAGGTATTCTCTCATACCGTTCCATGAAACTCTCTCTCACCTTTCAAATCTGGCTTCAAAATCACTTCCTAAGAACTTTCCCTGATTAACTTGACCTAATTCTCTTAATTCCTGTACTCAGTGAGCCTTCATTAATTATGTAACTAGAGATTTTCCACTATTCATATGCTCTCACTATATATTAGTCTATGCATATGCTTTTCATAGCAGTTTCTCATATGCAGAGAGGAAAGTCTGGTCTTGCAGTTCTTTGGAATCTCTCCCACCACATCAGTTCACATTTTTGCACAGAGGACAGACCCAATAAATGTCACTGACCGACAAACGTATGTTACTATTCTATTCATGCACCAGGACCCTTGGAAATTTCTGGTACAAGAACTGAAAGAGCTAGGGAAGAAAAGATGATAACATTTCTAGCCCCTCCGAAGAACATTTTATCCAAAATGTCTGTTTTTCTTTTCCTGAATGGTTTTTTTCTTCTCACTGGTCTGCTGAAATTTGCTAGTGCCAATCTTTTGAGCTCTTGAAATAAAGACTTGTTGAGCAGATTTTTTATTTTTGACAAAAGGGTTTCAGAACCCAATTTAAAGTCCTAAATATATTAGAGCATATTACTTCAAGTATTGCTATAGCTATCTGTGTTCGTTGTAAATAAACAGCATTGAGTCAGTGTTTTTTTCACCAACCTGTAGAATTTTCAAGAATTCTCCTCCCAGTTCCCCATGATATCGTTAACCGTTTCTCTGAGGCAATGGGCCCTGATAATAATGTTGTGAGTCAAATCTGAATTATTTAAATCTTTTCTTACTTTTTCCTTTACAAAGAGTATTTTTCAGGTCCTGCAGCGGCATGATAGTTTAGAGTAAATGTTGATACTTTTCTGAAGACAAAGGACATTTGTCCAAATCTGGACTGGAGAAACTTGGTATTTCTTCTCAGAGAAAGTAAGCCCCCAGAAGACTCAAGTTATCTATTCATTTACCCAACAGTTTATGAAAAAACTAAGGAGCACGCATGTGTGTGTGTGTATGTGTGAGAAAGAGAAAATATTCAAGTTCTACAGTGCAGGTTGGGGTCCCTACTGCCAAGCTGAGGGAAGGACATCATGTATTCTAGAGCAATGACAGGAAGTTTCTTTGGATCTTTGCTCATGTTTTTCCAGTCAATAAATTAAGGAAGGACCTAGATAATGTACAGAAAAGTGTAAGGTAAGATTAGCAGTGTGTGTGCACACATGTGCCATCATGTACGTTTTGGTGTTCAAATCATTAGTAAATGCATATATTAGACTTCACCTATTAATTTTAATAAGAATCACAGCCTTGATTATGCTAACCAAGGTGAAACACCTTTCATTTACTTATGATAATTTACATATTTAAACTGGAAGATATTACTTAAAAGAAATGAGCGGTTAATTTTTTTTTTTTTTTGTGGTACGCGGGCCTCTCACTGCTGTGGCCTCTCCCGTGCGGAGCACAGGCTCCGGACCCGCAGGCCCAGCGGCCACGGCTCACAGGCCCAGCCGCTCCGCGGCATGTGGGATCTTTCCGGACCGGGGCACGAACCCGTGTCCCCTGTGTCGGCAGGCGGACTCTCAACCACTGTGCCACCAGGGAAGCCCCTGAGCGGTTAATTTTGATAAAATGAATGAAAGGACTCAGTTCATGCTATTTGCAGTGGGATCTCCCAGACAGGGTTCCCCTAGCAAAGGGCTGGCTGAGTACCCAGGCTCAGTCATTCATCCCTGACAGGCTTTCTAAACTCCCTTCCTTCCATTCCACCCTCCACCTTCTTCCAAAACTAGTTAATACTTCTGCCTTTCTTATTGCTAGCTGTTCCGACAGCCTCCCCCCAAGGTTATTTTATTCCCTAAACCTCTCTCTATTCTCCCTCTTTCCATTCTCCCTGAAATAATCGATCTGACCCTTATAGTTCCGGGTTATTAGCTGTCCCTAAAGGAGAGGAAATAACGGGTTCAGAAAATCCTAAGAAGCTATAAACGTTAACTTATTGAACCAGAAACATTTATAGCTTCTTTCTAGACCTGCATTGTCCAATATGGTAGCAACTAGCCACACATGGCTATTTAAATATAAATGTAAAGGAGTTAAAGCTAAATGAAATGAAAATTCCAGTTTCTTAGTCTCACTCACCGCATTTTGAGTACTCAATAGCCACAGCTAAGGTATTAAATGACACAGAATATTTGCATCACTACAGAAAGTTCTATGGGACAGAGCACTATTCTAGATTTCCTTCTCTGAAGGACAGCCCTAATGTTTTTATTCTATCATTTTTTCCTTTCAGCAAATGTCCTTCACTCTTGTTGAGGTGGTCATTCCATTCACCTTCAGACGGAGCCAGACCTCCCGATGGTGTGCTACATCCTATCAGCCATCCTATTTCTGAATCAGGTGGATCATTTACCCCTCAGTGCAAGGCGTATTATAAGTGCTCCATATGAAAGAATCTTAGAGGGACTCATACCTAGAGAGACCCAAGGAAACCAGCATGACCTATGGAGCTTAGTTTGCTGCCAGAACATTAAGTATAGAGGGGGGGGCGGGGGGGGGGGGACAGTAAAGCACATTTAAGGTTCAAAGACAGAATACTTCTCTCTCTTGTGGGGAGAGGAAATTTAGAATTCCAGTGCTATCTCACTTTATGCAACACTTAATGGTGTGTAAACAAATAGGTAAAGAATGCAGAAGCTCACAATTGAAAGAACGCTGCAGTGAAAACACCACAAATTTAAGAATCCCTTTTCAAGTGTAAATTTCCATACGTTTAAAGGATCAGGCTTTCACAAAGCCATGGGGCACATCTGTAACCAAGACCTCAGGGAGTCTGCTCCCAAGGCCCCAAGACGCTAGGCCAATTTTCCTGGAGCTGCTCTTTTCAAGGCTCTCCTGGGACCCATTTCCTGGACTTTTGGTCATTTCCTGTCTAGATCTACTCTCTTATTTTGCTAGAGAACATCTTCTAGTTGTTTTTTGAGACACTGTTTGGAATAAATGTAAGTATCTGAAAATGTCATTATTCTTTTTTTTTTTTGGCTGCATTGGGTCTTTGTTGCTGTGGGCTTTCTCTAGTTGTGGTGAGCAGGGGCTACTCTTCATTGTGGTGCGCAGGCTTCTCATTGAGGTGGCTTCTCTTGCTGTGGAGCATGGGCTCTAGGCGCACGAGCTTCAGTAGTTGTGGCACGCAGGCTCAGTAGATGTGGCTCACAGGCTCTAGAGTGCAGGCTCAGTAGTTATGGCACATGGGCTTAGTTGCTCTGTGGCATGTGGGATCTTCCCAAACCAGGGCTCAAACCTGTGTCCCCTGCATTGGTAGGCGGATTCTTATCCACTGTGCCACCAGAGAAGTCCCAAATGTCATTATTCTACCCTCACATTTGATGGATAATTTTGGCTGGGTTAAGAAGTCACTTTTACTCAGATTTTGAAGGCCTTGTTCCATTGCCTTCAAGCTTTCTGTCGTGCCAACGAGAAGCCTGATATCATTTTGATTCCTGATCTACAGTGTTTGACCTGAGATAAAGTTAACGTGTATATCAGGACCCACAAAATGGAGGACTCCCCAGTGGTCTGGCTCAAGTCACAAATCTAAACCTAAGTCATCCTGCACTTACAGGAAACATCTGACAAGGAAACCAAATGCCAATCACAGTCCTCCACCTCAGCTTCAGCTAGCTCATCTTACACTAGAAAATAAGACCTGTTAGCCTTACAAGGAAATCCCTGACCTCCTAGCCAGTCATGCCCTGCTTCCCCAATTCCTCTTCTCTATAAAGCTCTCGTGCCCTAATTCCCTTGGGAAGCGTCCTCCACTCCTCCACTGCTCGTGAGACACTGTAACCCAACTCCCACCACAGCCCATGGATTGTTTTCTCTTGAATAAAGGATCTCCTTGACTAAATTGTTTTAGCTTTGTCATTTGATGCTTGCTTTTTTTTACCTGTTTAATGTGCATTCATGTGGATTTTTAAAAATTATTATTATTCTTTGGGTAGGAAATTTGATGGACTCTATGTCTGGAGATGTCAATCCTTCTCTCCTGGTAATTACTGCATGCTTTCAATAATAATTTTCTCTCAAGTTTATCTGTTTTATCTTTCTAAAATTCTTCTTACCTAGGTGTAAGATCTCTTTAATTGAAATGTGTAAATATTTGACATGTGCTGCCTCTATTCAGAGTAATTTTCTTTTACAACTCATTTTACAGGATAAAACTTGTCAAAGACTCTCTCTGTTTATCATTAAATGCTGTTTTCTGAACAAACTGCAACCAAGATATAAAGGACTCATTTACAAAATAATATAATACCATTGTAGGTCACACTTAGGTGGATTTATAGTTCTTCAAAGATTCAAAATTTTCTGAATTCCATTTGGTGACAAACAATGAGGGGAGAAAACACTTGTGGCCAGGCTGAAATAACTTTCTGAATTCAGCATCAGCTCTGTCACCAAAATTTTTATGGTTTAGTTACTCTATGCATATTTTAAAATTTTGTAAATCTTAACAACTACAGCTTCTATTTTTATGGGAAGGATACTACAGCTTCTTTGAACACACAATTATGAATTATACATGCACACAACCAGCTCCAAATACATTTCTGCTCCATCATTTTCTAATTTAGTAAAAACAATTATTAATGCTATGATTCTGTGCCTTCCCAAAATTTGTGTTTGTATTGTGACTACAAAAACAAATCATTTTATCTTCAATGTTAAACTTTTGAACTGTATTCATAGTGATGTTCATTATAATGTCAAATATTTCAAATTCAACACAATGAACTTTCAAAAGCTTTACTCTGACTCTATTAATTTGAATAAAAAATGACTCATTATTGGTATTAACTCAACTGATTTCTGTCTGAACATCAGCTGTCACAGATATTAGTTATTCGTTTGCAAATTATTTCTTTGCTAACAGAGACAACATATTGACAGTTATCACTTCATTTTTTGGTACATGTTCAAGAGAATTTAGGATTAAAAATGAGACAAATGAATTTAGAACAAGAGTCATCTTCATGCTCAACATCACTAACCATTAGAGAAAAGCAAATCAAAACTACAATGAGGTATCATCTCTCACAGGTGAGAATGGCCATCATCAAAAAATCTACAAACAATAAATGCTGGAGAGGGTGTGGAGAAAAGGGAACCCTCTTGCACTGTTGGTGGGAATGTAAATTGATGGAGGTTCCTTACAAAACTACAAATAGAACTACCATATGACCGAGCAATCCCACTACTGGGCATATACCCTGAGAAAACCATAATTCAGAAAGAGTCATGTACCATAACGTTCATTTCAGCTCTATTTACGATAGCCAGGACATGGAAGCAACCTAAGTGTCCATTGACAGATGAATGGATAAAGAAGATGTGGCACATATATACAATGAAATATTACTCAGCCATAAAAAGAAATGAAATTGAGTTATTTGTAGTGAGGTGGATGGACCTGGAGTCTGTCATACAGAGTGAAGTAAGTCAGAAAGAGAAAAACAAATACCGTATGCTAACACATATATATGGAATCTAAAAAACAAAACAAAACAAAACAAAAATGGTTCTGAAGAACCTAGGGGCAGGACAGGAATAAAGACGCAGACGTAGAGAATGAACTTGAGGACACAGGGAGGGGGAAGGGTAAGGTGGGACGAAGTGAGAGAGTGGCATGGACTTATATACACTACCAAATGTAAAATAGATAGCTAGTGGGAAGCAGCCTCATAGCACAGGGAGATCAGCTCGGTGCTTTGTGACCACCTAGAGGGGTGGGATATGGAGGGTGGGAGGGAGGGAAACGCAAGAGGGAAGCGATATGGGGATATATGTATATGTACAGCTGATTCACTCTGCTATACAGCAGAAACTAACACACCATTTTAAAGCAATTATACTCCAATATACTCCAATAAAGATGTTAAAAATAAATAAATAAAAAAGGTTAAAAAAAAGTCATCTTCAAAACAATGTTACTTCAAAGGGTGATGTATAAACACACTTTGTGCAGCTGTACATGTTAAATTGTCTTTAAACACAGTATTCTTAGAATAACTACCAACTTTTCAAGTAAATGCTGATAGTTCTTCAGCAAATTTCTGTCTCCTGTTTTCAGTGGTCAGAGCTGTCACTACTGACTCAATGGTAAATGTATAATGGAAGTGTTTTTGCTCAGATTTCAAACTTACCATTGACTTTCTTGAGAAATGGCAATTCAGTTCTTAATTTTTCATTAAACATGTGTTTTAAAAAGTTCACTACTGAGACAAGACAGGGGGATAAGGAATGCTAAAATCTTACCTCTCCATAAAAGCAATGAAAAACTGACAAAAATAATAAGAACCAAGAACTTTTTGTGCTTTGGAAACTTGCAGCACTTATTGCAGCAACCAAAAGCTTGCAGCAACCCAGGCAGCACTTATTCAAGAAAAATGACTGAATCTCAATAAGAACAGTGAGCTTTGTGCCATCTTACTTTAATCCCGTTCCCCATCGCCCAGCTCACCTGTAGCCTTGAAAGTAGCAGCCTGCATTCCTGGTACTGGTAGAGGAGAGAGAAGAACAGATAACCTTTGCAAATTGTTGTTAGTTGTTCTGCCAGGTGGCTTTCTAGAGGAGCTTCTCAAAAGGCTGTCTTTCATACAGATTGCAAACAGGCACATGAAAGGATGCTCAACATGGCTAATTATTAGAGAAATGCAACTCAAAACCACAGTGAGGGGCTTCCCTGGTGGCAGAGTGGTTGAGAGTCCGCCTGCTGATGCAGGGGACACGGGTTCATGCCCCGGTCCAGGAGGATCCCACGTGCCGTGGAGTGGCTGGGCCCATGAGCCATGGCCGCTGAGTCTGCGCGTCCGGAGCCTGTGCTCCACAACGGGAGAGGCCACAACAGTGAGAGGCCCACATACCGCAAAATAATAATAAAATAAAATAAAACAAACTACAAAGAAGTACCATCTCATACTGGTCAGAACGGCCATCATTTAAAAGTTCACAAATAACAAATGCTGCACAGGGTGTGGAGAAAAGGGAGCCCTCCTACACTACTGGTGGGAATGTAAACTGGTGCAACCACTCTGGAAAACAGTACAGAGGTTCCTCAAAAAACTAAAACCAGAGTTGCCATATGATCTAGTAATCTCACTTCTGGGCATATATCTGAAGAAAACTATAATTCAAAAAGATACATGCACCCCAGTGTTCATTGCAGCACTATTTACAATAGCCAAGACATGGAACCAACCTAAATGTCCATCGACAGATGAATGGATAAAGAAGATGTGGTACATATACAGAATGGAATACTACTCAGCCATAAAAAAGAATGAACCAATGCCATTTGCAGCAACATGGATGCAACTAGAGATTATCATACTAAGTGAAGTAAGTCAGAAATAGAAAGACAAATACCATATGATATCACTTATATGTGGAATCTAAAATATGACACAAATGAACTTATCTACAAAACAAAAAACAGACTCACAGAGATAGAGAACAGATTTGTGGTTGCCAAGGGGGAGGGTAAGGGGAGAGATGGATTGGGAATTTGGGATTAGCAGATGCAAACTACTATATATAGAATGGATAAACAACAAGGTCCTACTGTATAGCACAGGGATCTGTATTCAATATCCTGTGATAAACCATAATGGAAAAGAATATGAAAAAGAGGGTATATATATGTATGTATATGTATAACTGAATCACTTTGCTGTACAGTAGAAATTAACACAACATGGTATATCAACTATACTTCAATAAAATAAAATTTTTTTAAAAGGCTGGTCTTGGAGACCTTCAAGATGGTGGAGGAGTAAGATGTGGAGATCACCTTCTTCTCCACAAATACATCAGAAATACATCTACATGTGGAACATTTCCTACAGAACACCTACTGAACGCTGGCAGAAGACCTCAGACCTCCCAAACGGCAGGAAACTCCCCACGTACCTGGGTAGGGCAAAAGAAAAAAGAAAAAACAGACACAAAAGAACAGGGACGGGACCTGCACCAGTGGGAGGGAGCCATGAAGGAGGAAAGGTTTCCACACACTAGGAAGCCCCTTCACTGTTGGAGACACGGGGTGGAGGGGGGAAGCTTCAGAGCCACGGAGGAGAGCGCAGCCACAGGGGTGCGGAGGGCAAAATGGAGAGATTCCCGCAGAGCATCAGGGCAGACCAGCACTCACCAGCCCGAGAGGCTTGTCTGCTCACCTGCCGGGGCGGGCGGGGCTGGGAGCTGAGGCTCAGGCTTCAGTGAATCCCAGGGAGAGTCCTCTCTCTGGGTGGCGTGAACACAGCCTGAAGGTGTTAGTGCACCACGGCTAGCCGGGAGGGAGTCCAGGAAAAAGCCTGGAGCTGCCGAAGAGGCAAGAGACCATTGTTTCAAGGCGCATGAAGGAATTACGAGTGCTGCTTAAAGGAGCTCCAGAAACAGGCATGAGCCCGGCTGTCAGCGCAGACACCAGAGACGGCCATGAGACACTAAGGCCGCTGCTGCCGCCACCAAGAAGGCTGTGAACGAGCACAGGTCACTCTCCACACCTCCCCTCCCGGAAGCCTGTGCAGCCCGCCACTGCCAGGGTCCCGTGATCCAGGGAAAACTTCCCCGGGAGACCACACAGAGCACCTCAGGCTGGTGCAACGTCACGCTGGCCTCTGCCGCCGCAGGATCGCCCCACATCCGTACCCCTCCCTCCGCCCCCCCTCCGGGCCTGAGTGAGCCAGAGCCCCCGAATCAGTTGTTCCTTTAACCCCGTCCTGTCTGAGCGAAGAACAGATGCCCTCAGGCAACCTACACTCAGAAGTGGGGCCAAATCCAAAGCTGAACCCTGGGAGCTGTGTGAACAAAGAAGACAAAGGGAAATCTCTCCCAGCAGCCTCAGGAGCAGCAGATTAAAGCTCCACAATCAACTGGATGTACCCTACATCTGTGGAATACCTGAATAGACAACGGATCATCCCAAAATTGAAGTGGTGGACTTTGGGAGCAACTGTAGACTTGGGGTTTGCTGTATGCAACTGACTGGTCTCTGGTTTTATGTTTATCTTAGCTTAGTATTTAGAGTTTAACCATTTGTTTATTGATTTGGTTGCTCTGTTCCTTTTTTTAAAAAATAGATTTTGTTTTGTTTTTCTTTGTCTCTTTTTGTGAGTGTGTATGTGTATGCTTCTTTGTGTGATCTGTAGGTTTGCTTTTACCATTTGTCCTAGGGTTCTGTCTGTCCCTTTTCTTTTTTCATAATATAGTTTTTAGACCTTGTTATCATTAGTGGATTTGTTTTTTGGTTTGGTTGCTCTCTTCTTTCTTTCTTCTTTTTTTTAATACTTTTTATTTTTAATAACATAAAAAAATATTTTAATAACTTTCTATCTTTTTTCTTTTTCTCCCTTTTCTTCTGAGCCATGTGGCTGACAGGGTTTGGGTGATCCAGCTGGGTGTCAGGCCTGTGCCTCTGAGGTGGGAGAGCCGAGTTCAGGACACTGGTCCACCAGAGACATCCCAGATCCACATAATATCAAACAGCAAAACCTCTCCCAGAGATCTCCATCTCAACACTAAGACCCAGCTCCACTCAACGACCAGCAAGCTACAGTGCTGGACACTCTATGCCAAACAACTAGCAAGACAGAAACACAACCCCACCCATTAGCAGAGAGGCTGCCTAAAATCATAATAAGGTCACAGACACCCCCCAAAACACAACCGGACGCGGTCCTGCCCACCAGAAAGACAAGATCCAGCCTCATCCACCAGAACACAGGTACCAGTCCCCTCCACCAGGAAGCCTACATAGCCCACAGAACCAACCTTAGCCACTGGGGGCAGACACCAAAAACAACGGGAACTAGGAACCTACAGCCTGCAAAAAGGAGACCCCAAACACAGTAAGTTAAGCAAAATGAGAAGACAGAGAAATACAGATGCTCCAGATGAAGGAGCAAGGGAAAAACCCACCAGACCAAACAAATGAAGAAGAAATAGGCAGTCTACCTGAAAAAGAATTCATAGTAATGATAGTAAAGATGATCCAAAATCTTGCAAATAGAATGGAGAAAATACAAGAAAGGTTTAATAAAGACCTAGAAGAACTAAACAGCAAACAAACAATGATGACCAACACAATAAATGAAATTAAAAATTCTCTAGAAGTAATCAATAGCAGAATAACTGATGCATAAGAATGGATAAATGACCTAGAAGATAAAATAGTGGAAATAACTACCACAGAGCAGAATAAAAAAAAAGAATGAAAAGAATTGAGGACAGTCTTAGAGAGCTCTGGGACAACATTAAATGCACCAACATTCAAATTATAGGGGTCACAGAAGAAGAGAAAAAGAAAGACTGAGAAAATATTTGAAGAGATTATAGGTGAAAACTTCCCTAATATGGGAAAAGAAACAGTCAAGTCCAGGAAGCACAGAAAGTCCCATACAGGATAAATCCAAGGAGAAACACGCCAAGACACATATTAATCAAACAATCAAAAATTAAATACAAAGAAAAAATATTAAAAGCAGCAAGGGAAAAACAACAAATAACACACAAGGGAATCCCCATAAGGTTAACAGCTGATCTTTCAGCAGAAACTCTGCAAGCCAGAAGGGCGTGGCAAGACATATTTAAAGTGATGAAAGGGAAAAACCTACAACCAAGATTACTCTACCCAGCTAGGATCTCATTCAGATTTGACGGAGAAATTAAAACCTTTACAAGCAAGCAAAATCTAAGAGAATTCAGCACCACCAAACGAGCTTTACAACAAATGCTAAAGGAACTTCTCTAGGCAGGAAACACAAGAGAAGGAAAAGACCTACAATAACAAACCCAAAACACTTAAGAAAATGGGAATAGGAACATACATATTGATAATTACCTTAAAGGTAAATGGATTACATGCTCCCACCAAAAGATACAGACTGGCTGAATGAGTACAAAAATAAGACCCATATATATGCTGTCTAAAAGAGACCCACTTCAGACCTAGGGACACATACAGACTGAAAGTGAGGGGATGGAAAAATATATTCCATGCAAGTGGAAAGCAAAAGAAAGCTGGAGTAGCAATTCTCATATCACACAAAAGAGACTTTAAAATAAAGACTATTATAAGAGACAAAGAAGGACACTACATAATGATCAAGGGATCAGTCCAAGAAGATATAACAATTGTAAATATTTATGCACCCAACATAGGAGAACTTCAACACATAAGGCAAATGCTAACAGCCATAAGTGGGGAAATCGACAGTAACACAATCATAGTAGGGGACTTTAACACCTCACTTTCACCAATGGACAGATCATCCAAAGTGAAAATAAATAAGGAAACACAATCTTTAAGTGATACAATAAACAAGATGGACTCAATTGATATTTATATGACATTCCATCCAAAAACAACAGAATACACTTTCTTCTCAAGTGCTCATGGAACATTCTCCAGGATAGATCATATCTTGGGTCACAAATCCAACCTTGGTAAATTTAAGAAAATTGAAATCGTTTCAAGTATCTTTTCCGACCACAATGATATGAGACTAGAAATCAATTACAGGAAAACTGTAAAAAACACAAACACATGGAGGCTAACCAACACACTACTAAATAACCAAGAGATCACTGAACAAATCAAAGAGGAGTAAAAAAATACCTAGAAACAAATGACAAAGAAAACATGACACCCAAAACCCATGGGATGCAGGAAAAGCAGCTCTAAGAGGGAAGTTTATGGCAATATAATCCTACTTCTAGAAACAAGAAACATCTCAAATAAACCACCTAACCTTACCCCTAAAGCAATTAAAGAAAGAAGAACAAAAAATCCCCCAAAGTTGGCAGAAGGAAAGGAAGCATAAAGATCAGATCAGAAATAAATGAAAAAGAAATAAAGGAAACAATAGCAAAGATCAATAAAACTAAAAGCTGGTTCCTTGAGAAGATAAACAAAATTAATAAACCATTAGCCAGACTCATCAAAAAAAAAAGGGGGGGAAGACTCAAATCAATAGAATTAGATATGAAAATGGAGAAGTAACAAATGACACTGCAGAAATACAAAGGATCATGAGAGATTACTACAAGCAATGATATGCCAATAGAATGGAAAACCTGGAAGAAATAGACAAATTCTTAGAAAAGCACAACCTTCCAAAACTGAACCAGGAAGAAACAGAAAATATAAACAGATCAAACACAAACACTGAAATTGAGACTGGGATTAAAAATCTTCCAACAAACAAAAGCCCAGGACCATATGGCTTCACAGGCGAATTCTATCAAACATTTAGAAAAGAGCTAACACCTATCCTTCTCGAACTCTTCCAAAATAGAGCAGAAGGAGGAACATTCCCAAACTCAGTCTATGAGGCCACCATTACCCTGATACCAAAATCATACAAAGATGTCCAAAGAAAGAAAACTACAGGCCAACACCACTGATGAACACAGATGCAAAAATCCTCAACAAAATACTAGCAAACAGAACCCAACATTAAAAGGATCATACACCATGATCAAGCGGCGTTTATCACAGAAATGCAAGAATTCATCAATACACACAAATAAATCAATGTGATAAACCATTTAAACAAATTGAAGGAGAAAAACCATATGATCTCAACAGACACAGAAAAAGCTTTCAACAAAATTCACCACCCATTTATGATAAAAACCCTCCAGAAAGTAGGCATAGAGGGAACTTACCTCAACATAATAAAGGCCATATATGACAAACCCAGAGCCAACATTGTTCTGAATGGTGAAAAACTGAAACCATTTCCACTAAGATCAGGAACAATACAAGGTTGTCCACGCTCACCACTATTATTCAACATAGTTTTGGAAGTTTTAGCCACAGCAATCAGAGAAGAAAGAGAAATAAAAGGATCCAAGTCAGAAGAGAAGGAGTAAAGCTGTCACTGTTTGCAGATGACATGATACTATACATAGAGAATCCTAAAGATGCCACCAGAAAACTACTAGAGCTAATCAATGAATTTGGTAAAGTAGCAGGATACAAAATTAAGGCACAGCAATTTCTTGCATTCCTATACACTAATGAAGAAAAATCTGAAAGAGAAATTAAGGAAACACTCCTATTTACTATTGCAACAAAAAGAATAAAATACCAAGGAATAAACCTACTTAAGGAGACAAAAAATCTGTATGCAAAAGTATAAGACACTGATGAAAGAAAATAAAGATGATTCAAACAGACGGAGAGACATACCATGTTCTTGGATTGGAAGAATCAACATTGTGAAAATGACTAGAATACCCAAAGCAAACTACAGATTCAGTGCAATTTGTATCTAACTACCAATGGAATTTTTCACAGAACTAGAACAAAAATTTTCACATTTTGTATGGAAACTCAAAAGACCCCAAATAGCCAAAGCAATCTTGAGAAAGAAAAACGGAGCTGGAGGAATCAGGCTCCTGGACGTCAGACTATACTACAAAGCTACAGTAATCAAGACAGTATGGTACTGGCACAAAAACAGAAATATAGATCAATGGAACAGGATAAAAAGCCTAGAGATAAACCCACACACATATGGTCACCTTATCTTTGATAAAGGAGGCAAGAATATACAGTGGAGAAAACACAGCCTCTTCATAAGTGGTGCTGGGAAAACTGGACAGCTACATGTAAAAGAATGAATTTAGAACACTCCCTAACACCATACACAAAAATAGACTAAAAATAGATAAAAACCTAAATGTAAGGTCAGATACTATCAAACTCTTAGAGGAAAATATAGGCAGAACACTGTATGACATAAATCACAGCAAGATCTTTTTTGACCCACCTCCTAGAGAAATGGAAATAAAAACATAAATAGGGCTTCCCTGGTGGCGCAGTGGTTGAGAGTCTGCCTGCCGATGCAGGGGACGCGGGTTCGTGCCCCGGTCTGGGAAGATCCCACATGCCCCGGAGAGGCTGGGCCCATGAGCCATGGCCGCTGAGCCTGCGCATCCAGAGCCTGTGCTCCACAACGGGAGAGGCCACAGCAGTGAGAGGCACGCGTACCAAAAAATAAATAAATAAACAAATGGGGCGTAATGAAACTTAAAAGCTTTTGCACAGCAAAAGAAACCATAAATAAGACGACAAGACAACCCTCAGAATGGGAGGAAATATTTGCAAATGAAGCAACTAACAAAGGATTAATCTCCAAAATTTACAAGCAGCTCATGCAGCTTAATATCAAAAAAACAGACAACCCAATCCAAAAATGGGCAGAAGACCTAAATAAACATTTCTCCCAAGAAGATATACAGATTGCTAACAAACACATGAAAGGATGCTCAACATCACTAATCATTAGAGAAATGCAAATCAAAACTACAATGAGGTATCACCTCACACCAGTCAGAATGGCCATCATCAAAAAGTCTACAAACAGGGCATCCCTGGTGGCGCAGTGGTTGAGAGTCCACCTGCCGATGCAGGGGATGCGGGTTCGTGCCCTGGTGCGGGAAGATCCCACATGCCGTGGAGCGGCTGGACCCGTGAGCCATGGCCGCTGAGCCTGCGTGCCCGGAGCCTGTGCTCTGCAAGGGGAGAGGCCACAACAGTGAGAGGCCCACGTACAGCAAAAAAAAAAAAAAAAAAAAAAAGTCTACAAACAATAAATGCTGGAGAGGGTGTGGAGAAAAGGTCACCCTCTTACACTCTTGGTGGGAATGTAAATTGATACAACCACAATTGAGAACAGTATGGAGGTTCCTTACAAAACCAAAAATAGAACTATCATACGACCCAGCAATCCCACTACTGGGCATATACCCTGAGAAAACCATAATTCAAAAGGAATCATGTATCACAATGTTCATTGCAGCTCTATTTACAATGGCCCGGACACGGAAGCAACCTAGGTGTCCATCGACTGATTAACGGATAAAGAAGATGTGGCACATATATACAATGGAATATTACTCAGCCATAAAAAGAAACAAAATTGAGTTATTTGTAGTGAGGTGGATGGACATACAGTCTGTCATGCAGAGTGAAGTAAGTCAGAAAGAGGAAAATAAATACAGTATGCTAACACATACATATGGAATCTAAAAAAAAAAAGGTTCTGAAGATCATAGGGGCAGGACCAGAATAAAGATGCAGACATAGAGAATGGACTTGAGGACACAGGGAGGGGGAAGTGTAAGCTGGGACAAAGTGAGAGAGTGGCATGGACTTATATATACTACCAAATGTAAAATAGATAGCTAGTGGGAAGCAGCCTCATAGCACAGGGAGAACAGCTCAGTGCTTTGTGACCACCTGGAGGGGTGGGATAGGGTGGGTGGGAGGGAGGGCGACGCAAGAAGGAGGAGATATGGGGATATATGTATACGTATAGCTGATTCACTTTGTTATAAAGCAGAAACTAACACACCACTGAAAAGCAATTATACTCCAATAAAGATGTTTAAAAAAATTTTCAAATTTGAAGAAAAAAAAAAAATGCTTGTCTTTATCTCACCTGACTAGCACTCTCATCTAAAGAGTGCTAAACCTCATAATGGGACACAGAATGTGTGTTGAAAATATTTATATGCAAATGTTTTAGTCCCTGCTACCCAGTACAATGAACAACAGTTGTAGCAAACAGCAGATGAACCAAAAAGCTTGGGAGGAAAATCTCAGAGTGGGAAACTTAGAAAGACACACATGCCCAGGTTCAAGTTCATGTTTAGCTGTGTTCATCCTCAGGGAAGACCTGAAAAAGTCCTACACTCTCACCTCTGGCTGACTTTGAGGCTCTGAAGAAGCAGGAAGTGAAGGTTAATGCAGGGTTGTCAGCCCCCTGGCCGAGTGTTGAAGGCATATCAATACACACACAAGCCCCTCTGCAAAGACTAGGAGTTTGTTTGGTTCTAGGCATTGAAGGAAATCCCGATCCAATCATTAGCTGATCACCAGGCTAGGGTTATTCAGGGAACTTAAACAGCCAAAACAATTATGACAAGAAAAACAAAGCTGGAAGACACACACTTCCTGATTTCCAAACTTATTACAAAGGTAGAGTAATCAAAATAGTGTGGTACTGGCATAAAAATAGACAAATAGAACAATGGAATAGAACTGAGAGTCCAGCAATAAACTCATATAATTGTGGTCAACTGCTTTTCAAAACGGATGCCAAGACCATTCTTGGGGAAAGAATAGTCTTTTCAACAAACAGTGCTGTGACAACTGGATATCCACATGCAAAAGAATGAAGGTGGATCCTTAGCTCACACCATATATAAAAGTGAAGGCAAAATGGATAAAAGGTCTAAATGTAAAACTAAAAATGCTTAGAAGGAAATACAGGTTTAAGTCTTCACAACCTTAGGTTAGGCAATGGTTTCTTAAATAAGACTCCAAAGTCATAAGCAACAAAAGAAAAAATAGATAAAATTAGACTTCATCAAAATTAAAAGCATTTGTACATCAAAAGACACTACCAAGAGAGTAGAAAGACAGTCCACACAATGGGAGAAAATATTTGTAAATCATGTATCTGTTATTGGGCTAATATTCAGATGTATAATGAACACTTACAACTCCAAAATAAAAAGACAAACCACACAACTGAAAAATGTGCAAGGGATTTGAACACACATTTCTCCAAAGAAGATTTGTAAGTGGCCAATAAGCATAAGAGAAGATGCTCAACATCATCGGTCATTAGGTAAACGCAAATCAAAGCCAAAATAAGATACCAACTCACACCTACTAGGATGGCTCTAATCAAATAACAGATAATAACAAGTGTTTGTTAGGATGTAGAGAAGTTGGAACTCTCATACTTTCCTGATGGGAGTGTAAAATGGTGTAGCTATTTTGGAAAACAGTTTGGCAGTTTCTCAAAAAATTACCATATTATCCAACAGTTCCACTCTCAGGTATATATCCAAGAAAATGGAAAACTTATGTCCACATAAATACTTGTACACAGATGTTCATAGCTACATATTCATAGTAGCCAAAAACTGGAAACATTACAAATGTTCATTAAATGAATGGAAAACCAAATGTGGTATATTTATCTACACAATAGAATATAATTCAAAAATAAAAAGGAATGAAGTAGTGATATATGCTACAACATGGATGAACCTGGAAAACATTGTGCTAAGTAAAAGAAGCCAGACACAAAGGCCTTCATATTCTGTGACCCCATTTATTTAAAATAACAATAATAGGCAAATCCCTGGAGATGGAAAGTAGACTGATGGTTGGCAGAGAATAGAAAGAGAGGGAAGTTGGGAGTGACTGCTAACAGGTACAGAGCTTCTTGGAGACATAATGGAAAAGTTCTGGAATTCGATAGTGGTTATAGTTGCACAGCATTGTGAACATACCTAAAACCTCTGAATTAGACACTTCATACTGGTTGAAATGGTTAATTTTATGTTATGTGGATTTAATCTCATTCATAATAATAAAGCTCATGTTGACGACAGGCTTTCTTTTTGTAAAATAAAAAGTGCTGCCAAGCAACAAAATAAATCAATGTTGGTTTGCACCGTATGATAAATGAGAGAACTGTTGCAACAAAAGCATTCCAACAATCTTCTCTGTATGCACTATGGCAGGATTGTTCAGCTTTTGTTTTCTGGACATATTCCATGGTACGACCTATAATTTCCCCAGTTTCCCACTGACCTCATGCCAAGTGGCCTGGAGACCTTGCTTCTTGCCCCTAGAGGTCCTGGCATATCTGGCTGGATGACCAGTGTCCAGCTGGAGCGACAGTGTCAATCACTTCCCCCACCACTGTAGGCTGGCACGAGCAAGCTGGCCTTCACTGCTTGTGTCTGCAAGCCCTTGTTTTCATCACCAAGTGACCTGCTTGCTGTCCTTGAAAGGGAAATGTTAGCTGACACTGTATCTCAAAAAGGTTAGGAAAAGAAGTTACTGCTGGTCATCTTTAATTTAGCTACGTGTTAAAGTGAGAATTCTGTACGTGTGCCTCACACACAACCTTGGTGGAAGACAGCACAGTGGAGGTCCACCCAAGCCATCCTGGTTATTGTAACGTCATTATTAATAATAAGGCTTTGTTTAAAACAAAACCCAAAAATCTGAGGCAAATACTAAACAGGAAAGGATGCCAAGAAAAGAGGTTAATCTGGACTTCCCAGTCAAATCAGGACCTGTGTGGTGCTATAACTCAAATGCAAGCCATTGAAGGATAAGTGTCAAATGCCTGGCACAGAAATTAAGTCTACAGAGGTGAGGGGTGGAGATCACATCTGGTCCCTTAAAAGCTTGTTTTGTGCTGTAATAATATCATGTAATAATAACAGGTAAAGAGAGGGGAGAAAGGACAATCTGAGAAGAGTGGAAAAGGGGCAGAAAAGCAAAAGGTTCATTTAGAAAGGAACAAACAGAGAAGTTTCCCATGGGGTTCATCTGTTATTGAGTATTGACAGAAGTCATGTTTTAATTTGATTACTTATATTTTCCAACTGTCTGTATACAGACTATGCCTAGGTATTTTTCACATTATCTAACTTCTGGCTCGATGCCTCGTTTTCAAAATAATAAGGAGAAGAACAGGAAAAAGTATTAAACAGCTTGCAAAAGCAAGGGCATTTTCTCTATCTCCTAGTAAACATGTAAAGTCCTCAGAATACTACATGAATGAATAACCATCCTTGGTGTGGATAACCCTTAAAATTCCTGTTAAAACATTGAGATTTATTTTTAAAAGACTTCCTTCCATTAGGTTTATTAAAGACTTAGTACCCACCAAAATGAAGCATAATAATGAAGGAGGCTCAAACTGAGGGTATGTCATGTACTTTTCACCCTGCCCAAGCTGACAGTTGCTTCTAGCTTTTTAAGCTCCTGTGCAGAGCTTCTGAGGAAGCACTAAGTGCCCAGAGCCTTTCACCTCTTTCCTCCCCACAGATTTCTCCAGAGCCTTTGCTGCCATAGAGACCACAAGTGGTTGGATGTTTACCAGTACATTTGATCCTGTTTTCAGCCTACAGTCTGAAAGTTCTTACTGATGTAATTTGGTATTTCCAAAGTTTTGCCAGATATGTGTGCAAATAACTACTTTTGTAATTTAGGTAGATATAATTCAGTTTCCAGAGTAAAATTAGTCACACAAGAGTTTCCAAGGAAGCTGCTGCATAGCACAGGGAGATCAGCTCAATGTTTTGTGATGACCTAGAGGGGTGGGATAGGGAAGGTGGGAGAGAGGCTCAAGAGGGAGGGGATATGGGGATATATGCATACATATAGCTGACACACTTTGCTGTACAGTAGAAACAAACCCAACATTGTAAGGCAGTTATACTCCAATAAAGATGGAAAAAAAAAAAGAAGAGTTTCCAACAGATACTCCTTAATTGATCTTCCGTCCTCTAAATTATCTCCCATCCTTCTCACCCTATTAGGTGTAGCTTTCTGAAAATGGCACTTTCCTGTAGGAATCAAAGTGTTTCAGTGACCATCACACTTACAGGAAAAAGTTAATTGGGTACAAAGGTGTTGTTTGTTTGTATTTCAAATTGTTGTCTGTATTCCCTGAAGCGGGAAACTATTATGGATCCAAAACATATTTTCATCTACTATTCAGTTGGATTTTCATGGAGATTATAAATCTTTGGACAATAAATTTAGAATATGGGATGAGAGTCATAATTAGAAAGTCTGAGCTGAAATCTGTATTTTAAAATTTATGAGGCACCAAAATGAGGTTTTTGAAGTATGATAAAAGTGGAGGAACTATATGCTTTATCTACATAATCTTGAAACACCAACTTACTTAAGCCATTTCTGAGGGAGAAAGTCTATTAAATCAACGGCTGAGCTGCCTTAGATCAGACCATGAAGTAGAGGTTCTTGTCCCAACAGAGTGATGACTTGTAGTTTTATTGTCAGAAAAATTCAGATGTGTCAGTGATGAAACCAAAAATGAAAAAACAAATAATCATTTTAAAAGTTAGAACTGACCTATATAAAATAGTTTAGACTTAGTAAAACTTCACGTTTAGCCCTAGACACTTGTGACATGGCATCAGACTTCTGCTCCATGGAGAGGCAGGCGGCTGGCTGGAGAGTGGCAGGAAGCCAGTCAGGTCAGAGAGCAACTACTTTTTTATTGTTTTAAGAAAAATTCAATTTAAAAATTAGATTTATGAGAAAGCGTCATGAAAAGTTGAACAGTTTCTCCCAGGAGGAGACATAATGGCTGTCACAAGAACAGGACTTTTTATTCTCAAGGATGGTAACCTGAAATTAAGCTCAAGGTCATGGCCAAAGCTGGCCATGGGCTGAGTAACTGAGCTGCCTTGAGTCAGGGTCAGGCTGAGCGGGAAGCACCTAGGACGGTGCCAGGGGTTAGAGTCCTTTCCTCAGAAAACCAAGAAAAGGCAGATTGAAATGTGGCAATTCCTGGATGAGAGAGGAGACATTTTTCTTAAGGGTTAAATCCAAAGGAAATATTATCCTTTATTATCTCAGGTATACTGGATATTGATATTTTCTGCAAATGTACTTCTCCTGGTTTCTTATTCTGTGAGCTCTTAAGAGCAGAGTGCAAAAGCCCAAGGCCTGGTGCTTGCAGGGCTGCCTTGGGTTAAGAATGCCTAGTGACCAGTGTACCACCAAAGTGTAAGGGAAAAGAGATGCTGCTGCCCTCTTCTTTACAAGTCACCAGTGAAAGGAAGGTTCATTTGATGCCACCAACTTTGAAGGAGCTGTTCAGTCTTCTGTGGTTTCCTTAAAGCTAAACACAGTCAAACTCCTTTTGGTATGGAGACACAGGCGTAAAAAAAATTCCTGTCTTCTTACATACAGATGGCCAACAGGCACATGAAAAGGTACTCAACATCGCTAATTATTAGAGAAATGAAATCTAAACCACAATGAGGTATCACTTCACACTGTTCAGAATGGCTATCATCAAAACGTCTATAAATAATAAATGCTGGAGAGGGTGTGGAGAAAAGGAAACCCTCCTATGCTGTTGATGGGAATGTTAATTGGTGCAGCCACTATGGAGAATGGTGGAGGTATGGTATGGAGGTTCTTCAAAAAACTAAAAATAGAGCTACCTTGATCCTGCAATCCCACTCCTGGGCATATATCCAAAAAGACGAAAACTCTAATTCGAAAGGATACATGCAGCCCAATGTTCATAGCAGCTCTATTTACAATAGCCAAACATGGAAGCAACCAAAATGTCCATCGACAAATGAATGGCTAAAGAAGATGTGGTATACACACACACACACACACACACACACACACACACACACACACACACACACACACACACACTGGAATACTACTTGGCCATAAAAAAGAATGAAATTATGCCATTTGCAGCAAAATGGATGTACCTAGAGATTATTATACTAAGTGAAATAAGTCAGATAATGACAAATATTATGATATCACTTATACGTGGAATCTAAAAAATAGTTCAAATGAACTTATTTACAAAACAGAAACAGACTCACAGACCTAAAAAACAGACATATTTACCAAAGGGGAGGGTGTAAGGGATAAATTGGGAACATGGGGTTAACAGATGCACACTACTATATTTAAAATAGATAAACAACAAGGATTTACTGTATAGCACAGAGAATTATATTCAGTATATTGTAATAAACTATAATGGAAAAGGATTTTTAAAAGAATATAGACATATACACATACATGTATAACCAAATCACTTTGCTGTACAACTGAAATTAACACAATATTGTAAATCAACTATACTTCAATTTAAAATAATTTTTTTTTTAATCCCATCTTCCTCTAATTTGTCAAAGCTAGATTTGGTTTTGCCTTAGAAATGAGGACAATAAGCCTCAGTTAAACCTTTGAAGTGCTCTGTGTTCAACACTTTGTGTCCAATTTCTAATCAAGGCCCCTAGACTTAATGCCACCCCATTCTTGGGTTTGCAGCTGTGATTATGGATGAATTGGAGCCAGAAACATACACCTGCCTCAAGTCCCTGTACACCTTTTCTAACAGAAACAGGCCAGGAGGATACTCATTCTCTCCTGTGCTATCCTGCTCCACATTGATACACAGAACAGCCCATCTTGAGAAAGGCATAGCCGTTTGAAAAGGTGAGATTACATAGGCATAAATGCAAATTAGTGCCATATGTTGAAAAGCCTTTGTTACTTATGCCTGAACCAGATGCTTCTATCCCCTACATTATATTTGCAATCAATCATTTTTAGCTCTTTTTCCTGATGCAATGTCAATTTAATAAAAGAATGGTGCTTACTTTTTTCTTCATGACTACGAAAGCTCTCATGACCAGATAAACTCACTATTTCATCTCAGAAAGGTTCCCCTTGGAATTAATTACTTTGAAATCAAAGTATCCACAGCTCCTTTTAAAAACTTCATTGTCAATTCTTCCCAACAGATTATCCACCATAATTGAATCAAATTTTCACCATGATGTCACAGAGAAGAATTAGAGCCATAAAAATATATGGTGAACCATTACAGTTTAACCCAATTATTCCATGGCAGTTTTCAAATGATATTATTATTACTTTACATTGTAAAATGGATTTTTAAATGTCCTGATGTGGAATTAAGCCTGAAATTTAAACATGGACATATGGGATACATGAAATTCTGCCTTGAGTGTAACATACATCATCAACATTGTGTAAATGTATTACTGCTTGTTTTTAAAAAAATATTAACTGAAGTATATACATATATTGCTCTTTTGAAAGTTTAGAGAAAGTTGACTTTCAAATAAGGTGACTCTCAGATAATAAAACCCATTCCCCAAGCTCCCCAAGAATATCCCTCCCATTATTTTGTTTTCTGTCTCTTAGTTCTTCCTTTCTCTGTGCGCTACCCCAGCATCTGCCTCTTTCACTATTTCCTAATGAAAACCTATATCAATTTTCTTGATCTTGAGCTGAGTCAGATTGAAGACACACTCAGCTCAGGTTTTTTTCCTTGTAGACCCACTGAGCATTTCATCCTCATCTGTTACTGAAAAATTGGATATGGGGCTACAAGGTATGGGGGTATAGGGCTGGATTCAGGTACAATTAGATTCAGGGATAAAATAATTCACTGTATTGGATAATTATTTTTCACCATTCCATGGCTGAGCCTCCTGCTACACTGGCTTAATGCTTAGACTCCATGATGAACCCCTGACAGCTTGAGCTCTCTTTGTTGTAATTAAATTCATATAGTGGCTAAAACCTCTCAGGTGGGCAAAAGAGCAAGAGTTTTCAGAAAGTTCTCTTACAAGTCTGAGGTTCACTCTGACTGGGCAAGGTTAAGTCATATGCATCTCTTGAATCAATCATTGTAGTCATGGGAATATGATACAGTAATTGGCTTAAACCATGATCATATGTTGACCCTGAATCTTGGGGGGAAAACCCCCCAAGACTACATAGATCCAGCATAGAGGGTGGATTCCTCACTCCCAAAGTCAGAGACCATAACCAGAAAAAGAATTGAGTTGGGGAGGTAAATGATTAATATGGTTGAGAATGATCTTTCTACCCAGTCTCTATAGCCTGAGCACCTAGCACAGTGCCTGGCACAGTGTAGACTGTTCACTGAAAGAAATGTGTGGTACATATGCGTTACTGTACCCTCCGCGTTTCCTTCCCTTGTTCCAGCCCAACAACTTTTCCAGCGCAGTAAGGCATCTGGTGAATTCCTAGCTGACATCCACTGAGTATTCCTTTAACCACATGTCTTTCCTTTTTTTATACAGCTGAGCTCTGCCCAAGAAGGTGAGACTCATTTGAGTTACTCCAGAGCAATCCAGTTGTTTCTGAAGAAATTGAGTGCAATTGAGTTGCTTGTTGGTATCTTCAGGGGGAACTGAATAGTGTCTGATAGAGTTGGGAGCAATTCAGTTGCATCAGAAAACTTCTCACTGTTCAACTGGGCTTAAAAATTATTATGCCCTCAAATAAAGATGTTATTAAAAAAACAAACAAATAAACAAACAAAAAATTATTATGCCCATACATAACTCTACCTCCATGACATGTAATAATTGTTCTCTGCATGAAAGCCAGCCTAGGGGAAGACTTTTTAAACAATTTTTGACCCATAATATCAATCTATTTTTTAGTCATCAAAAATAAATCTGAATGTTCTTCTAATGGCTATAAAGAAAGCTAGAGAGAGTTTTTCTAGACAAATAGCTATTTAAATAGGTGGAACTGTGGCAGTAGTGGCCAAAAGCATATATCTAGCAGAAGGTGCAAATTGCAATCCTAAAGTTAGAGAAAGAGGCCTTCTAGAAGAGAAAAGAGGACATTACAGAAGGCTTGCTCCAAGAGGTTTTTTCCTGTGGACCTAATTTGGGGTAAGGAATGTGCTGTTCAAGACCTCTCCTCAAAAAAAGTTCAGTTCAGAGAATTCTACTTTGATTTATTATGAGGCTGAGAGTGAATGTGACATAACAAATTAGGTAAATTCACATAAGTGAATTTTCAATACTTTGGGCTCACCTACTCTGACTTTGAAGGCTTCATGAGTTTCATCCTGACTTTTGTTCTCATTATTATTTGCAACAAGTAACTAAATATAGGGAATGGAACACTGGGGGCAAGAGGGTCACATTCCTCTATTTAATTACCACAGCAGCCTGTCCTTTGATTAACTATCAAGCGGGCAGTTTGTCTTTGGCAGTCAAGGTCGGCTTCCCCAGCCATGTTTCTCGGAACTCTTCACCCCTTGGTGGAGACAATTTTTAACTCTCAACTGCCAAGTGGCCCATGCCCTCACTCCCCCCATTTACTAAACTGTGTTCTTCAATAGTTCACACACATTTAGCAATGTGTGACAATGACTTAAAATGCTGCGCCACTGTGGACATTTGAGTTATGATACATATCCAAGCCTTAAAATCATTACATATCAGCAGTGGAATTGCAGACCCCATCATGGAGGAGACAAGACTCCAAGGGATACTGAGCTTCTTGACCTGAGCATGGGCCATGTGGATGTAGTCAGTTGTACACTAAGGATATACTTTTCTGTGTGCATCTTATACTTCAATTCAGCATTGGAGAAAAATATCCAGGAGAGAGATAAGGAAGTCTGCATTAAAGTCAGAGTGGAGAGAAGTAGTCTTATTTCGGAGATTTCAGCAATCAAATCAATAAGGCTTGACAATTAATTGAATGTGAGCAAAGAGAGCCAAGAGTCATAGTGTTTGGGATGCCAGGTTGATAACATTAGCATTAACCAAGATGACGTTTATGGAAGAAGAATATAGGAGAAGAATAGGTTTTAGGGGAAGATAACAGGTTTTACTTTTGGATATGTTGAGCTTGAGCCATTGAGGCAATAGACAGCTTTGAAATAAAGTTCAGTATCTTGGGAGAGAAGAGGAGCCCAGAAATAGATGTAGATCATTGATGTGTCAGTGGTAAATGAAGCGATTGTCAGTTGAAAGTTAGCCAGGAGAATGTATTTGAATGTATTCTTTGAGAAGAAAAGTAGATTGAGCTTGGACCCCTGGGGAGCATCAATATATTACACATTCTCTCTCTCAGTAGATTGATAGGTAGGTAGAGATATAGATGCATATATATATGTGTATATATATATATATATGTGTATATATATATATATATATATATATATATATATATATATATATAATATGTATGTATGTCTAGACAGAGAAAGAGAGAGTCAATGAAGCCACACAGAAGACCAGAGGAGGGGTGATCAGTAGGACCAGATAGAACAATTTCAAGGAAATCAACCATTTTGGCAACATCTCAAGATGCTTTGATTGGATACCATGTAGTAAAAATTTTCTCTCCTTCTTATATAGAGAATGAAGGAAATGGATTAAAGCCATCGTAGAATCAAAATTTTTAACAATCAATATAGCACGGGTACCCACCAATCAGAATGGACCTTCAACCAGTCAGGAGGAATGCTGGCACATAAACCACCTGTGAGGTCACATTGGTGGCATGTGGCTGACTGTGCACCTCCCAAGACCCTCATTGATTGCTACTGAGGTGCAGTATAAGGTAGAGGTTAAGAGAGTGGGTTTCAGGGCTGGGCTTCCCTGGTGGTGCAGTGGTTGAGAGTCCGCCTTCCCATGCAGGGGACTCGGGTTCATGCCCCGGTCTGGGAAGATCCCACATGCCGCGGAGCAGCTGGGCCCGTGAGCCATGGCCGCTGAGTCTGCGCGTCCGGAGCCTGTGCTCCGCAACGGGAGAGGCCACAACAGTGAGAGGCCCATGTACCGCCAAAAAAAAAAAAAAAAAAAAGGGTTTCAGATCCAGTTTGCCTGAGATTTATTTCTGGTTCAGCCATATTCTAGCTGTGTGATCTTAGAATAGTCAGCTAGACACAAACTTCTCTGTCTCTATTTCCTTATCTATGCAATGAGGATAATCAGAGCTGTGAAAAATGAGTTTTTAAAAGTTTTTTTAAAAAAAGCAACCTAGGGCTTCCCTGGTGGTGCAGTGGTTGAGAGTCCGCCTGCCAATGCAGGGGACACGGGTTCGTGCCCTGGTCCGGGAAGATCCCACATGCTGCAGAGAGGCTGGGCCCGTGAGCCATGGCCGCTGAGCCTGTGCGTCCGGAGCCTGTGCTCCGCAACGGGAGAGGCCACAGCAGTGAGAGGCCCACGTACCGAAAAAAAAAAAAAAAAAAAGCAACCTAAGTGTTCATCAACAGATGAATGGATAAAGAAGATGTGGCACATATATACAATGGAATATTACTCAGCCATAAAAAGAAACGAAATTGAGTTATTTGTGGTGAGGTGGATGGACCGAGAGTCTGTCATAAAGAGTGAAGTCAGAAAGAGAAAAACAAATACAGTATGCTAACACATATATATGGAATCTAAGAAAAAAAAAAAGATCATGAAGAACCTAGGGGTAAGACAGGAATAAAGATACAGACCTACAAGAGCATGGACTTGAGAATATGGGGAGGGGGAGGGGGAGGGGGAGGCTGTGACGAGGTGAGACAGTGGCATGGACATATATACACTACCAAGCGTAAAGTGGATAGCTGGAGGGAAGCAGCCGCGTAGCACAGGGAGATCAGCTAGGTGGTTTGTGACCGCCTAGAGGGGTGGGATAGGGAGGGTGGGAGGAAGGGAGACGCAGGAGGGAAGAGATATGGGAACATGTATATATGTATAACTGATTCACTTTGTTATAAAGCAGAAGCTAACACACCATTGTAAAACAATTATACTCCAATAAAGATGTTTTTTAAAAAGTTTTTAGAACAATGCCTGCCATGTGGAGAGCACTAAAAAATGTTAGTTGTTAATATTATTTCTGGAAAATGACCTAGGCCTTGGGGGAAATCAGCCTCCCCAAACCCACAGAGTTGAGTCTTGCTCTTTCAGATGTGTTGAATCCATATGCACAGGCAATGATGCATTCATGCAACCATGATCTCCTCTTGGACAAACTCCTAAATTCAATTAGCATCTTTAGTTCAACTAAACAAAATGTGGGAAAAAATCCCAACTGCTTCAGATACTTTAGTTAGATGAAATCAGTAAGGGAGAAAAAAATCTTTGAAATGAAACCAAAAACTCACATTAGACACATTTCATGGTTGGAACTACAAGAACTTCAAAGGCATTTGTTTTTTGGAGCAAGGTTTGGGGGTTTTGACTAAAATGCTATTTGAGAAGTGGAATTCAGAAGGGAAGAGACACTGCGGTACAACTGTTTCATCTCTGTATCCTGAGATGGACTTTTGCCAGAGTACTTCCTTAAGTTCCGTTTACAGGGGTCATTATTTTGTGGGAAAATAAAAAGAGCTCTTAAATCACAAATCAAAGAAAAAATCAGAGAAGATATGTTTGAAGGAACAAGGAAGAGATCATAAAATGTTCTCTGTGGCTTGCAGAAAAATCTGCTTGTCTGTACTATCTTCTACGGTTTGTAAAATCCTACAGAATTGAAAGCTCTGAGAAACCACAGTGGTGGGCCAGCTTAGGAGTAGTTTCTTGGGGATTGTAGGGTAATTGATTAAAAATGAAAATTTCCAGGTTTCCTCCCAGAAGAGTGGGGACAGACCAAGAGAAGGAGAAGAGCATAATGGGTTCACCATCGTTAAAGGTGGTGGCTCAAATGTCACCTGTGCAGCCTGGCTCACACTTAACCCTCAATATTAAATGATCCCCTTTGTTGTTCTTCAATCTCTTGCTTTCATTTTCTTTACAGCACTTCTGTTAAGTAGATTGCTTGCTTTCTTGCTTATGTCTATTTCTCCTCTAGACTATAACTCTATGAGGTCAGGGACTATTCTGTTCCTCGTTGTATCTCCAGTTCCCAGAACACTGAGAATACAGAAGGATGCTCAGGCATTTGTGTCGAATGAATGAGTAAATGAATGAGTGAATGCAGTTGCTGTAGTGACTATTCTGAATAAAGCTGTTGTGTAAATTCTGTGCCATGTGTATATATCAGTCTAATTGGCATCTGATCGATTTGATAGGGATTTTCATCAAATTAAGCAGTACAATCAAAAACTGATCAACCCAGGAATTTCATTTGGAGCCATAGTTTAGACCTGTTCTAACTGTAACTTTAATTTAGACAGAGAGGTTGAAAATTGTCTTCCTGGTACACCTCTTTCATAATTTTCTTTTCTACTTGGTTGATTTCACAGTCATAATAATAACTAATAATAGAATAACTGATAATAACTAATAGTAATAATAGAAAACAAATAATATATTATATTGCAGAAAAATTAGGTTGTTGAGGCAAAATGGTCAATCTAGGTAAGTCAAATCCAATCAGGGGCTTAGTGATTATGGAGCAATTGACCTGCAAGTGGTCAGTATACTGACCCTTGAATCACCTGATTTAGAGCTTGGACAGAACTCATAACACTAGACCACACTCTCTGCATCCTTATTTTAAATAACTAAGAAGAACTTTCTAGAGTTTAATAGGTGCTGAATCTTACTATTTGAAAAGCTTATAGGTATCATTCATTAGTTTGGGAAGAAAGTCTTAGAAAAAGATAGATAAAAAGGAAGAAAGGAAGGAGGGAGACTGGCAGGTAGTAAAACACACACACACACACACACACACACACACACACACACACACACACACACACACACACACACACCCTCTAAAACAAATTCAAACAAAACTCAATTCCCTAAAATCCGGAGCACTTAAAATGAAAATGAAATGGTGTCTCTAAAGCGTATTACCAGAAGCAACAAACAAATGAGGGACCAGCATAGTATCCTGGATGTTTTTATGAGGAAAAAATATAAAATATCTAGCAGCTGGCTCCACTGTTGGAAAAGTTCTGTAGAAAATATATTTTACCAAATGCACTGAATTAGGTAAGTGAGAAAGGTCTCTTAATATGAAGAAAATGTGAACCATTTTGTTTGCTTGATGTCAACTCTCTGTGGTTCTAAGTGTAAAAACAGAGCATTCTAAAACCACATAGACGAAGCCCTCCGCAAAATCCACGAGGGAGCTTTTGTTCACGTCATAATAATGATGACTATTATGGTTCTTCACTGGCAGAAAAAAGTTCTGTTGAGGAAAAAGATATTTTCTTCTAGGGGTTAAGTTGTATAACATCGAAATAGTTCAGTATAAAGTGATGAAGAACTGTGTGGGGAGAGGAGGAACAAAGGTAGTTTTACAGCATAAATGGAATTCCTTTCCATGCTCTGTAGGTATTTGATGACTAAAGGAATTAATTATCATTTTCATAATGTATGCCAGCCTCCATACTAAATATTTTACTTAAGTTTTTTGCTTTTAGCCTCATAATCATCCCATGTGGTACATATCATCACTCCTGTTTCTCAGATGGGGATATAAAACTCAAGGTCAAACAGTTATTGAGAAGTAGAGCCATGTGGTGGTGAAAGCCACACTCCCATGTGGCAGCCAGAAGCTTGAGAAGACTTCAACAAGAGAGTCCGATTCCGGTCTGCCGTGAAGATTAGGCTATCCTTCATTTGTTGCAACATGGATGGACCTAGAGGTTATCATACTAAGTGAAGTAAGCCAGACAAAGACAAATATTATATCATGTCACTTATATGTGGAATCTAAAAAAAAAAAAGATACAAATGAACTTATTTACAAAACAGAAATAGGCCCACAGACATAGAAAACATATGGTTACCAAAGGGGAAAATGGGGGAGGGATAAATTAGGAGTTTGGGATTAACATATATATACCACTGTATATAAAATAGATAACCAACAAGGACCTACTATATAGCACAGGGAACTATACTCAATATCTTACAATAACCTATAAGGGAAGAGAATGTAAGAGAAGAATATATATATTTTTATATACCTATATATATAACTGAATCACTTTGCTGTACACCTGAAACTAACACAACATTGTAAATCAACTATATTTCAATAAAAATTTTTTAAAAAATTAAATAAATGGAGACAACTAATCTAAATAAAAGGCACTCCTTATTGTTCCACTAAAAAAAAAAAAAAAAAAAAAATCTAGGCTATCCTGAACTTTGGGATAAGTCAGTTCCCCGCAGAACCTTAATTATCTCTCTCCCTGGAGAGAACAAGGAGATTAACAGGGTAGAAGACAGCCCTGGTCAACTAGGCAGAACCAGAACACAGCCTGAGGACAGATGATACTTGGGCACCATGTGAGGGGTCGTGTTTTGTTCCCACAGCATCTGTAGGCAGATTTTCATACTTCTGACACTATGATGTATTCAAACCTACCAAGAAAGGGAACAGTCAATTCCGACATTTAAAGATTTAATGGGAAACTAAAGGGGAGAGGGAAGTTGAGGCGGTCATGCTAGGATTACAGAATGAGTTAGGTTTACTTGGTGAGATTTACCGGAGGAAAACAATTTGGAAACCAGAGTTTCAGGTAAGGTGGCAAGGCAAACGGGAAGCTGTCCCAGAGACAGAGTAAGGACTTGGAAGAACAAAACAAGAGGAAAGTGGGGAGAAGGGGAAGAAGAGGAGACCTAGAGGAGGGGACATAATTCAAACTACCAATGAGAGAAGTGTGCCAGAGCGACCAGCCTCAGGAGAGGGTCCGTGTGAGGGGAGATGAATTAGATTGAGAGGCGTTTGGAGAACTGTGGGCTCCATCCTCCTTTTCATCTCTTTACATGAAAATGAAATATAATTTGTTTGGCGGGAAATGAACAAAAACAAACCCTCTGGGTCTCTGAGCGCACTTGGATTTGTGTAGCCCTGCCCCAGCTGCTTAGAAATGATTTCTGAGCCCCCAGTCTCGTCACCAGCAATGCAGACCCCTAGCTTCATAATGCGTGCAGCAGGAGAACAAATGAAAATCAAATGGGAAAAGGCAGGAGAACTCCATGCTGCTTGCCAAGAGACGGGGGAAGCAAAGACATAACCTTGTAATAAAGTGATCGAACGATTGTGAAAACATCCCAGGTACAAGATAAACCATCATCTCAACAACGTGATTGCTTGATTCCCTGGCAGATAATACGCCAGGTGAACTCCTCCCTTTCCGAATAAAGCGATCTCGCCCTAAGACAACAACAACTTCCCTGCATACTGCAGAGGAAGTGAGAAGTGGCACTTTGGATACGGGATTGAAAGCACCTGTCAGACGTGGTCTCAGAGCCCGCCGCCGTCCATCCCAGGCTCTGGACACCTGCCGAGAGAATTCTTACTATTCCATCTAATCCAGCCCCACAAATGGCAATGGTAATAGGAACCTGCCTGGAACTCACCAAGGGACTGGTTGTTCTTAAAGAAACAAAGAAACAGTTTGGGTTGCATTGCAGCCCATCTGCATGTCTGTATCGAGTGTGTCTAGCAGAGCTGTCTCATTTTTGACTGTTTCCACACAGAAACCCAACCACATGCCGCTCCAGCCTGGGCCGGGCCTGTGGAAATGCAGTGTCTCTGCACTTAAGTGGGGTTTAACTGATGGTGAAATTGAATGTGAATTTCAAGCAGGCCATTTCCTTTGAGTACTTCAGGGAAGTGCGGTCATGAAGAGAGGTTTTTAAAACCAAAGAGGAGAGCTGGTCACTAAGCCTCGTGAGTGGCTGAATGTCATTGAAGGTGTTTACAGACTTTGGCCGTAATTATATTATTATTTATACATTTCCATAATGAGAACTTAGTTCCAAGGGAGCTCAAATTGTTTTATACATGCAAGTTTCTTAATCTTGGGGGTATTTCTCTAAACTGCAGGTTGAGGATTAGTTTTATTAGCTCCGTTTAGAGATAGAGAAAAGGAAGGCTTAGAAAGGTTAAGTTTCTAGCTTCTGGTCACTGAGCACATCAAGATGTAAGTTGTGGATGGAACTCATGTTCCTGCCTTCCAGTCCAGGGCTATTTTCCATTCCACTGGTACAAATGAGAGATGGACGAAAAGGCCTTCTTGTGGCAATAAGACAGGGTTCAGAATATAAGAACAGAGCCGAGAGCAGGGGTGGAGGATGTGAAGCCACAGCTCTGAACAGCACGGCTCCCAGGTTCTTGGTGCTGCACACCCTGCCCCTGGGGGCCCTGAGAACAGGAAGGAGATAGGTGCGAGGGTGGGGATTCAAAGGCCTTCTCTGCAGCCTAGGAATGAGCGTCACAGTGGGAATTCCAGAAATCCCTACGCCGTCTTCTTCCTGGGTTAACAGGGAGAGGATGGCAGCCGGGGCAGATGGTGCCACGTGAAGCGTGCTTCTCGGAGATGCGAGACCAAGCCCTGGGCTCTTAGGCAAATCCTTTGCCTCCTCCCCGGGGGCAGCCACAAGCTTGGAACAGCCCACCAGTGGCAGTAGCTCCCGGGAGCCTGTCAGAAATACAGACTCCCAGGCCCCACCTCAGACCCATGGGATCAGTTTCTGCTCTTCACAAGAACTCTAGGTGATTCATATGTTCATTAGCATTTGAGACTCCTTCTTACAGCGGTTAAGTGCAGAGGCTGGATTTATAGCATCTGAATTAGCATCCCTGATTCTCCACTTAAACCATCTGTGTGACCCCAGGCATGGTCCTTAACCTGCCTTCACTCATCTGTGAAATTAGGGACAATAAGGCTGTCTGCATCAGAGGTTATGATGAGGATTAAATGAGAGAATCCATCCTATGTAGATCCACAAGAGAAAATTCACACCATATATTATGAACAATGCCCACTACACAGCAAGTGCTCAATACACATTGCCTTCAGGGTGCCTCTTCTAATTCATTCTAATGTGACTGTACGTGGTAAAATATTTGGAGGGTAACACATTGATTTGCTCTGGGGCCCCCATTCTTTTAGGAATGTTCCAATTTATAACCCATATACTGTGTTGGATCTTTCCTCCAACCAACTCCCTGCCTACCTCCCCACTCCCAGATTTTCGTTTGGGGAGGGGGCAGTTTTCATGTCAGGGATGCCTGTGGAGGCACAAGACCCTCCAAGAGCTTGAGTCAGTCCCTGCCCCACAACTGAGCTACAGCCTCACCCACACCAGCTTCCACCAGGATCCTGAACGCTGTTGAGAACAATGAGGGTAAATAGAACAACGGGACACAGAGCCACCCGCAAAGCCTCGTATTGTCAGGAAGGTTTGGAGGCTAAACTGGCTTGTGATGAGGCAAAGACATAATGGGATGAAAGAGGCTGCCTACTGTTCGCTTGACCTTTATTTAGCACACAGAGGTTTTGTATAAAAACACGCACGCTACCAGAATGCATTCTGCCAGCCAGGTAAAGGCCAACCCAGGTTGGTCTATTCACGAAAGATTGCCCTTTCTTTAACTACTAGAAAGAGGTTTATAGGAAGAGGCCCACTTCCATCCGTAAACCCTGAATTACTTTATACAGGACTTAATGAAGTAGTGGAACCAGGGCCAGTTCCTCACTTGGCCCCCAGCATCCTCAGCCAGGAGAAAAGGGGGTGGCACATAGAGGAGCCTCCCTCTTGCCAGCCAGAGGGAACCACATCTCACCTTTTTAAAGTTAATTTTCCAATGAGAACATGTCTTCAGGACCCCATGATTAGAATTTCTGAACAAAATATCTAAATTTTTCCCCCTTCTTTCTCTCTTTCCATCCTTCAGACCATAAGAAAGAGAGCAGAGATCTCAGGGTGAAGGGCTAAAATCAGCTGTCATGAATGAAAAGAGGAACAGACTTCATTAAGCAGTTAACCATCTGCTAACCAGAGCACCACCTGGAAATCTGAGACTTCAGAGCTGACAGATATATTATGTTTTTTAAACAGGTAAGATCCAGAAGTGGTAGTGATGTCTCTCCAGACAACCCACTCAATTAAGTGGTGTTGCTACACAGGGCTGCCAATACAAATTCAGATCTTTGTTTTCTCCTACTTTCCTCTGCTTCTCAGCAGTCTGTTTATTTACCCTCTTTATTAACCCCATAAATACACTATGAATATAAACAAGGAGTGGGTGGGATCAAGCCCTGTCATGGCAGGTCCACTGGGGTTTTTAATTCAGACCCCTTCATCCCTGGACTCTTCCTGGAATGTGGACAACCTCTTAGCTTCCAGGTGTGGACTCTGCAAATGTTACTTGTCATTAGCCGGCACACATATTTACAGCAGTGATAGGATGTAACAGGAAGAAATAGGCTTCCTGCTGTGCTCCTGACATTGATTCAGTTGGAGTGGGGTGCATGTTTATATCAATGTAAAACAGCTGTCACATAAACAAGCCTGCCATAAAGAAGAAAAACAAGAACCAAGTGACTAAACAGGGCGGGGAAATACCCGAGACTGAAATATTTACTGGGTGAACAACACACACATATGCAAGCGGATAATTTGTTACTTTGGTTATTAAACATTTAATTTGGTAAAGTTCTAGTCATAAAAGATGAATCCTATAAATGGTTGGGCTTCGGCTTTCTCCAGTAAAATTGGAGCTGGCAAAACTGCTGTGTTGACAGCCTTGCAGGTAGAAATATTCAAAAAGCTGCTGCTTTGGGGGTCTCGGGACGATTTCTGCAAGCTGAATCCCTGTTCATGGCATATCATGGATGTGCTGACATCTCCATTTTTCATTTATGAAAAATATGGGTGCCACTTAAACCTTGGCAAGGCCTCAAGAAGCCAAACAGAAAGCATCTAACAGCATTTTCTACTTACTGCTCTGTCTTCCAGGAAATCCCAGCAAACCCTGTAGATTCTGGATGCAGACAGAGATGGCGTGGATCAGCGCTGGCTTCCATAAGTTCTCTCCTCTTTGGGGAGAAGGAGGCTGGGCAGTCAGTCAAGGCTGGACATCAAACCAACCTTTAAACCCAAGCCACTTTTCCCACTCCTGAATGTCTTCTATCGGTCCTCAGCCTCCAGCAAGTATCAGTATCGCTGGCAGGGCTTGTTAAAACACTAATTGCTTAGACCCCTCCTACGCCCAGAGTTTACCATTCAGTGCTTCTAGAGGGGGAGGGAGGGGGGAAAAATCTGCATTTCTAAGGAGTTCCAGTTGTAGTTCTAGCAAGTGCTAACAAGTGATGCAAATGCTGCTGGTCAAGAGATTGCACCTGGAGAATTCTATGTTAGGAAAACTAGGGGGCTGGGGCATTCCCTGAAAGTCCTGTTCTGCCTTCAATATTTAAGCCTAAACTGCCTTTGGTATCCTGGGGAAAAGTGAGAGTGGTTGCCTCTGAAACAATGCCCTCAGGACCAGAGCTGACAGGAATGAATACGGCTGTTCCTTGAAGAGAAAGGCAGAGACATCTTGGACTTCGTACGCGTACTGTGGGACTTTATTTGGTATCACATCAACCTGGAACGTCTAAGTCGCATGGATCCAGGTCCTCCCATGGCCTGCATGGACCTGCAGGGAAGCCATACCAGAGACGATGAACAATTCCTTTCCCACACCTCTTACCTGAATGGGAAGATTAATTAGGGATCCTCTCTCCTTCCTCATAATCAGTGTTGCTCAGATGATTTAGAGCAAAAGATCAAGGGACACTGTCAAATACAGTGGAATGAGTACAGAATACTCCTGTTCTTCTTGAACATTTCCCCAAACATCTCTGGGGCAGGTTGCTGAAACCATGGAACACTCCGTGAAACAATTTCTCATCGCTGATTCACGTCACCACCCAATTTCACAGGCCACTCGAATTTATCTAAAACTTCATATTTTGATAGGAACCTTCACTTTCTTGGTTATCTTTATTTTTTTGCTCATGACTTTTTAACTTTTTTCTCATTTGCGCATTAACTAATACTTTCCATAATGAAAAAGAAGTTGTAACACATCACCAGAATTCCTGTGTTCTCTGCAAGCAAAGAACTTCAAAGACTGTTTGAGATGTGGGAATTTGCTTGAGAGCTCAGGGACTCACTCCCACACGTTAGCCTTGGAGCATGTGTTTCATCAAAATTATAAATTACAACACACCATGAAGCTTTGAGGTTGAAAGAACAAAGTTAAATCTTTACATGCCAAGGGTGGGTTGACTGGCCTAGGCTGACTAGAATTCTGGGTACCAAGCCAGGACCCCTACACTAACTGGCTATGCACTCTTGTCCAGGTCATTTACTCTTTCTGGGCCCCATCTTCCTTATCTGTGCTTTGGCAGTTCCCCTGACTGGTCGGAAGATCACTGTTTTGCAAGGCAGGGCATTCCATTGTTGGGCAGCTCATTCCAAAGTCAAAAGGTTCTTCTGTAATTTATGCCCAGGTTTGACACCCATTATCACCTACTCACTTTCCCTACTGGTGTCCTCTGGAAAAACACAGATAAGCCTCATCCCTCATCACACGCTTGAAAACAGCTGTCATGTCTCCTTTAAGTCTTCCCTTTTGGTAGTACAGCTGAAGTTCCCTCAGCTGTTTCTCGTAGCAGATAACCCCAAAACATACTATAGCTATTGGCAAATAGGAGCATTCAATAAATGTAAGCTAAATAAATGAATAAATGAATAAATGCAGGGGTAGACGCAGATGTTAACCTTCCCATACTCTCAAGTTAGTGAACAATCCTCTTTAAGTAGGGTGCCTAGACCTGGCCTCAGTACAGCTGACTTTTCATAATCACGAAGATAACATTTGCAGTTTTAACTAGTCACAATGACTCTAAAGGCCTACACCTGTACAAATGTCATTGGGTTATGGCAAAAAAAAATCTGAACTGATGCCACCAGGTTGGTGTGACAGTTAAGCCATTTAAATTATTTAGCTAGTGAGGGTACTTAGCTGATGCTCCAACATCCAAATCTCAATTTGACTTTTATTATGCATGGTTTTTTTTGTTTGTTTTGTTTTTGCGGTACGCAGGCCTCTCACTGTTGTGGCCTCTCCCATTGCGGAGCACAGGCTCCGGATGCGCAGGCCCAGAGGCCATGGCCCACGGGCCCAGCCGCTCCGCGGCATGTGGGATCCTCTCGGACCGGGACACGAAGCCGTGTCCCCTGCATCGGCAGGCGGACTCTCAACCACTGCGCCACCAGGGAAGCCCTATGCATGTGTTTTATAGTGCAAATGATACTCTATCATGGTATCAGAAATTCTGGGAATTTGTAAGGATCTGTGGTCAGATTCCTCTTGAGTTATAAAGGTGAAAGATTTTCCAAATGTACTAACAAAGAATCCAGTGGGCTGATGATTTTCCATTATCTGGTCCCTCTGATGATTGTGGAAGCTGAGCTTTCATCAGCCTTCTTTCTTTAGCTGGTCACACCATCAGATCACACAGGGATTTTTCATAGGAACTGCTCTGCAGTAAGCTCTCCCTCATGCTTTGTTTATGCTTAACACAGATAAGAAGAGGACACTCATCTATCCAAGAGAGATTGGCTGGCTACTCCACTGGCCTCAGAGGGAGATGGGACCTAGGTAGTAGACACTGCTCCTCAGCTTTGTGTGCCGAGAAACTCATCATATCACAGCAGTCATTGCTGTTCAGGCTCTTGGGCCTGAGTCACACAAATCTAACTCCTGAAAGACTGATATATAAACTAAAGTGCTCTTTTAAAATTTCTAATGGGGGCTATAGTTTTACAGTGACTACAATACTTGTGTCTAATATGAAAGGGATTGCTTGTAAAAACCTAGGGAAGCCCAATTAGTAATTAAAAGTTTGCTCAACTGAGCACAGAATCCAAACCAAGAGAACTTAATGCCCTTGTGTTATATAAAAGATTCCCTCCTAGAAGGAAAGTACTCACATCTGCTAAATACTGTCTTTCTTCTTTGGTTTGGGTAAATATTGACAAATCCACACTATCTAATTTCTCTTTATCTAGACTCTAAGCAGACCACTCACCTCCTATAAACCTATTCTTTCTCTAAATAGGAGAAAAATAAAATGGCTTGGGGTATAACCTTCTTAAGGTATATTCCAGGCGTGAAGACATTGTAGCTATCATGATTGTAGTAGAAGGATTACCAGTTCTCTATCAGCTACACATTTAGAAACTATCTCTTAACATGGATGACCTTTCATCTATTTTAGTTTTCCAATTATTAAAATTTTTGAATAGGTAATGCATGTACATGGTAAAAGACATTTTTTTCAAAGGATATCAAAAAAAGATATAGGGCTTCCCTGGTGGCGCAGTGGTTGAGAATCCGCCTGCCGATGCAGGGGACACGGGTTCGTGCCCTGGTCCGGGAGGATCCCACATGCCGCGGAGCGGCTGGGCCCGTGAGCCGTGGCCGCTGAGCCTGCGCGTCCGGAGCCTGTGCTCTGCAATGGGAGAGGCCACAACAGTGAGAGGCCCGCGTACCGGAAAAAAAAAAAAAAAAAAAAAAAAAAAAAAAAAAAAAGATATAGAGTGAAACGTTCTCTCCCACTCCTGACCCCCAATCTCCTCCCCAATCTGTTATCAGTCTCTTGTGCATCCATCCAAAGATAATATATACATATTATTTTCTTTTGCATTACATAAATGGTAGTATACTATGCACATTGTTTTTTTCCTTGTTTATGGAATTATTTTTGAACAGCTGCATAGAAGTCCACTATATTGATTATCATATTTATTTAACTAGTCCCAATAACAATACACATTTAGATTGCTTCCAGTCTGCCATTACAAATAGCACTGCAATAAAGAGAGTTGTTTAATTAACATTTCACACCTGTACAAGTATATCTTTGGATGTATTTATAGATGTGGAATTACATTTTTACTGTAATAGATATTGCCTAATATGTCTCCATGGCACTGATCCAAATTTTAGTCCTACCAGCAATTTATGAGGGCGCCTCTTCCCACACACTCACCACAGAGCGAGTTCATTAGTTATCTATTGCTGTGTAACAAATTACCACAACACTTAATAGCCAAAAACAACGTATATTATCTCACAGTTTCTGTGAGACAGAAATTTAAGAGGAGCAAAGCTAGGCAGTTCTTTAAAAGTTTGCCACTAAGTCCAGTCCACACTCAGAGGAAAATTGTTTCCTCTCTTAAAGAGGAAGAGTGTCAGAGAATTTGTGGATATATGTTTAAATCACCACAGTGAGTTATCAAGCTTTTTTTCTTTTTTTTTACCAATCTGGTAAGTGAAAATGGTATCTACTGTGGATTTTTAATGAATGCATCACAATTTATTTATGCATTCTATTTTTGATGATATCTATGCCTTTTAAAATTGAAGTATTATTGATTTACAATATTGTATTAGTTTCAGGTGTACAACAAAGTGATTCAGATAGATAGAGAGATAGAGGTTTTAATGTGCATTTCCTTATTATGAGTGAGACAGTATTTGTAAAAGCTTCATTGAAGTAAAATTGACAAACACAGAACTATACATATTAAATATATATAACTTGATGAGTTTGGACAAATTGTAAACACTCATGACACTATCACCACAATCAAGATAAAAGACATATCCAACACATTCCAAGATAAACAAGACTGACAAAACTTTAGCTAGAATAACTAAGAAAAAAGAAAAAAATCAAATTAATAAAACTAGGAATCAAAGACAAGATATTACAACTAATACCAGAGAAATAAAAAGGATCATAGGAGACTACTATGAACGATTACATGCCAACAAATTGGATAACCTAGAAGAAAGAAATTCCTAGATACGTACAACTTACGGAAACTGAATTGTGAAGAAATAGAAAATCTCAACAGACAAATAACAAGTAAGGCTATTGATCAGTAATCAAAACCTCCCAGAAAAGAAAAGCCCATGATCAGATGGTTTCACCAGTGAATTCTGAGTATGTTTTTAAAGAATCACTCATATATTATTTCTGTACAATTTCTATCTGTGATCTTTGTTGATTTTTCTATTGGGGTTTTGGTGCTGTCTAAGGATAGGCATTGTAAATATTTTTCCTGTTTTTTTATTTCCTATGTGCTGGGAATTTTTTTTTTTGTCATGCCAACATTTTTTATGGAATTAAATTTTTCAAATGTTTTTTATCTGGAACACCTTAGAAAGACCTGCCCTCTGAGATTTCTTTAAATCCACCATGCTTTCTTCTGTGTTTTTATGGTTTATTTCTTTTACATTCAAATCTTTGATTTATTTAAAATGTATTTTGTTATAAGGTGTGATGTAGGAAACCAAACTTTATTTCCCTCCCTCCACAGGCTGACTACCTAGTTTCACTAATATCATTTATTGAATAACTGTTATTTTCTCCTTGCATCAATTAGTGTCTGGTCAGGAAATCTGAAAGCACTCTAAATATTTCAAACAGAGGGGAATTCAATGCAATGAATTAGTGACAAAGACATTGGACTAAAGGAACAAAGGGAGAAAGTGATATTATTCAGTGATCATGAAGCCGCTAGTACCCCCAGCTGGAAACCACCGGTGCTCAACACTGAACTGCTGGCAGCATGGTCATTGCTTTTTTTTGGAATCTCACTGTCTACACTGAGCAGAAACCCAGAAACTTAAACTTTCATGATGGTGCTGAAATCACTACCATTCTCACTAATGCTGGTAGAGCCCTAATTGCCAGCCATTAATACTACTACTGCTGCAGGAAGAGGCGCTGGAAGCATAAAAATGGCTCCTTCTTACTTCTCACACCTCAATCCCAACCAATGCCTCCCATTCACAGAACCTGACCAAAGGAAGCTGATGAGGAAATCTAGAAAAATAGCATACTGGCTTTCAGCCAGCACCCTTGTAACTCATGAGAGCATGGAAGGTTAAGAATGGAACTGAGTGCTAACCAAAAAATCAGCCCACCCACTGATTTGAAAAGCCATGTTTATCACACAATACATTTCTCCACATGTGAGGGTCTATTTCTAGACTCTCTATCTTTTTCCATTAGTCTATTTACTGTTTAGTGTTAACACTGCTTTGAATATTATGTGTTCATATCTAGTAAAGACAATTTCCTCTCATGTTTCCTTTTAAAATTTTTCTAGCTTTCCTGGGTTATTTATTTTTCCATATAAATTTAGCTTGCCTAGTTCCAAAAAACTTCAGTTCGCATTTTATTGAAAGTGTATTTTAATTTTAGCATATCTTAGGGAGAATTAATTTCTTGATGATACAATTCCCTATTAATTCATTATACTGTTCATTTGTTCAAGTCTCCTTTTGTGATCCTCACTAGTATTTAAAATGTTCTTTCTATAGATCTTGAACATTTCTTGTTAAGTTTACTCATAAGTATTTCATACATTTTGCATTTATTCTGGGGGTCTCTTGTTCTGATTGATTATAGTTCACATATATGAAAGCTATTGATTTCCATATATGATCCATGTTCAGTTATCCTACTGAATTCCCTGACTGTAACAGTACTTCAACTTACTCTCTCGTCGATTTTTGAGGCAAATAGTTATATTATCTGCTAATAATTAGAATTTTATGTCCTCTGTTTCAATTTTTAAGCCATTCTTTTTTTTCTCTTCTCTAATTGTGCTGAAGAACACCACCAGACCATGAAAAATAATAGCAGTGATAGAGTGGCCGTTCCTTGTTCCTGATTTTAACAGGAATGCTCTTATTCTTTCCCTGTTTTGTGTAATGCTGGGTTTGGCACAACAGAATAATATCTGATTCCCATTCTATTAAAACTTTTCAAAAAATAGAGAATAGGCATTGAATTTTCTCAAAAGCCTTTATAACACTCATAAAAATGATAATATAATTTTGCTATTTATATCCATTAATGGGAACTACATTAATAAATATACAAATACTGAAACATCCTTGCATTTATGGAATAAATTCCTTTGGTCATGTAATATTAATCTTTTAATATGCTGTCTGTTTGCACATATTTTATTTAGGATTTCTGCATTGATTGTCATGAGTGAAATTGGTCTGTAGGCTCACGTGGATGTATGCGTACATGTGTACTCTTTGTCCTCATCCATTTTAAATCAATTTTTACCAGCTTCACTCTCAGATAATGACCTTGCTACCAGTATCCTCAGGGTCCCTTACAATAGCCTCCTGTATGCTGATTACAATAAAAGTGATCTTTCAAACATAAATATTGGACTTGATGTTTATTCCTGATAATTTCCTCTCATGGGTTTATGTGATTGCAGCAATCTATCAACATCTTTTTGGTTATTTATTTCCCTTCATATATTCTATTCTGTGATTTAAAGAAACAGTTGGCTGATGGGTCGAAATCCAGTAGTTAGACTGGCCTATAACTTCTCGCTTACCTTGTGAGGAAATATATTTAGAAGGAATCAGAATCAGGTAATGACTCTCCATGCAGTAAAGGAAGGAAACTCAAGAAACACCTCCTAGTGGCAGGTTAGATGAAGACCCACCCACCAAGGCTTCTTGCAGCCAGTAAGGAGCAGGCTATGGGGGCTGGGATCTCAGAGAATTTCTAAGGCCTTTGCTTTGGTTTCCAGAGGTGTGTTTTTCATTAAGTAGAAAGGCAGCATGCTGCAAACTGGGACTGAGGGCAGCAAGTGTGAGGTCATTTATGATTGCTCACTCCAGGCCTGAGTTATCAGGAGCCAGCCTGTCAGAAGCCATTTGTCGTATTTGCTCAAGATTCCTCCCCTGTATAATGGCAGAAGAATACACACTTCCAAGGGATGTTTCATTGATTGAGAAACAACTAAGAATTCATTTTGGAAATTATTGCAGGAAACAATAAATGTGACTTTATGTTTCTGATAAACACAACACTCATTTTTATAGGCTCTGGCTACAATGCCAAGGTTGTTTAAAAAAAAAAAACTAACTAGTTATTTTGTCAAATTGTAACAAATCCTGAATACACAATTAGAATTATCATATCTTCCCAGTGAATTGATACTTTTATCATTAACCCTTTACTGCTGATAATGTTCCTTGTTCTCAAGTCTGCCTCGTCTGATATTAATATAGTCACTCCAGCTCTCCAGCTCTCTTTTGATTATTGTTTGCATGATATCTCTTTTTCTATACTTTTAATTTATTTATGTCTTTATATTTAAAGTGGGCTTCTCCATGTGTTTAGATAATTTACACTTTACCTAATTACTGATATGGTTGGATTTAGAGCTATCATTTTATTATTTGTTTTCTATCTTACCTGTTTTGTTCCTCCATTTCTTCTTAACTGTCTTCCTTTGGATTGTTTGAATATTTTTACTATTCCATTTTAATTTACCTATTGACTTTTGGGATATCTTGTTTTTTAAATGTTTTATAGTTTTACACATTATATTTACATCCATGATCCATTTTGAATTAAGATGTGAGACTTGGGTCTTCCTTCTTTACTCCCTTCCTTCCTTCCTCCTTCTCTCCCTCCCTCTTCCATTTTTCTTTCTTTCTTTCTTTCTTTCTTTCTTTCTTTCTTTCTTTCTTTCTTTCTTTCTTTCTTTCTTCCTTCCTTCCTTCCTTCCTTCCTTCCTTCCTTCCTTCCTTCCTTCCTTCCTTCCTTCCTTCCTCCCTCCCTCCTTCTCTCTCTCTCTCTCTCTCTCTCTCTCTTTCTTTCTTTCTTTCTGCCTATGAATGTCCAAGTTCCAGAGCCATTTGTTGGAAAGGCTATATGGTTCTCTGTTCTGTTCCACTGATCTATGGGTCTATCCTTCCACCAATACCACACAATCTTGATTCCTATAATTGTATAAATATTGAAATCATGCAAACTGATTCCTCCCACTTTATCCTTTCCCAGAATTGTTTTAGCTATTCTAGTCCCTTTTCCTTTCCATATAAGTTGTAGAATAATCTTGTCTATGTCTATAAAATATTTTTCTGGGATTTTTTTTTTTTTTTGGTACGCGGGCCTCTCACTGTCGTGGCCTCTCCCGTTGCAGAGCACAGGCTCCGGACGCGCAGGCTCAGCGGCCACGGCTCACGGGCCCAGCCGCTCTGCGGCATGTGGGATCTTCCCGGACCCGGGCACGAACCCGTGTTCCCTGCATCGGCAGGCGGATTCTCAACCACTGCGCCACCAGGGAAGCCCTTTTCTGGGATTTTGATAGGAATTGCGTGACACCTGTCAATCATTTTAAGGAGAAATGACAACTTCATTATATTGATTCTTTCAACCCACAGATATGGTATATCTCTTCATCTATTTAGAGTCATAGTGTTATGTATATATTCAGCTTTGGTAGAAACTTCCTGTCTTCAATGGTGATTGTATCAATTTACACTCCCATCAGCAATGTATGAGAATCTCAGTTCCTCTATAGCCTTATCAACACTTTTTCATTTTGGCCATTGTGGTGGGTGTGTAGTGGTGTTGCATTATGGCTCTGCATTTTCTTGATGATTAATTACACATTATTTTTAATGTATACTGTTACATTTTATGGTTATTTCATAACGTTCTTTTCCAGTTTTAATGAGATATAATTTAAACCTAACATTTTATAATTTTAAGGTGTACAATGTAATGATTTGACATATGTATATACTGGGAGATGACAACCACAATAAGTTCAGTTAACATCAATCACCTCACCTTTTTTTTCTTGTGATGAGAACTTTTCAGATCTACTCTCTTAGCAACTTTCAAATAGACAATACAGTAATATTAACTGCAGTCATCATGCTGTACATTACATCCTCAGAACTTATTTATCTTACTACTGGAAGTTTGTACCTATTGATCACCTTCTAATTCCCACAGCCCTCATCCCACAAATCTGATCTCTGTTTCTATAAATTTGGTTTTTTTAGATTCTACGTATAAGTGAGATCATATAGTATTTGTCTTTCTCTGACTTATTTCACTTAGCATAACACCCTCAAGGTCCATCCATGGTGTTGCAAATGGCAGGATTTCCTTCTTTGTTATGGATGAATAGTGTTCCATTTTGTATACATAAATACTACATTTTCTTTATCCATTCATCTTTTGATAGACACTTAGGTTGTTTCCATGTCTTGACCATTGTGAATGATGCTGCAATGAACATGGAAGTGCAGATATCTCTTTGAGATAGTGATTTCATTTTCGTTGGATATATACCCAGAAGTGAAATTGCTGGATCATATGGTATTTCTATTTTTAATTTTTTGAGGAAACTCTATACTGTTTTCCACAGGGGCCACACCAGTTTACATTCCCACCAACAATGCAAAAGGGTTCCCTTTTCTCCACCTCCTTGCCAATACTTGTTATTTCTTGTTTGTTTGTTTTTATTTTGTGGGGGTGTTAAAGTCTGCTATTATTATGTTATTGTTGATTTCTCCTTTTATGTCTGTTAATATTTGCCTTATGTATTGAGGTGCTCCTATGTTGGGTGCTTATGTATTTATAATTGTTATATATTTTTGGATTGATCACTTGGGCATTTTGCAGTGTCCTTTGTCTCTTGTAACAGTCTGATTTAAAGTCTATTTTGCCTGATAAGTATTGCTGTTCCAGCTTTCTTTTGATTTCCATTTGCATGGAGTAATTATTCTCAACCCCTCACTTTCAGTCTCTGTGTGTTTTGATCAGAAGTGAGTCTCTTATAGGCAGCATATATATAGGTCTTATTTTTGTATCCCTTCAGCCACTCTGTCTTCTGATTGGGGCATTCAGTCCATTTACATTTAAGGTAATTTTTTTTTGAATTTTATTTAATTTAGTTTTTTATACAGCAGGTTCTTATTAGTTATCCATTTTATACCTATTAGTGTATATATGTCAATCCCAATTGATAATAGCCATTCTAATAGGTGTGAGATAATACCTCATTGTGGTTTTGCTGAGTGATGTTTGTCCAAGGATTTTTGTGGTACTTAGGTAGGAGAAAAGGGAAAAGTATGTCTAGTTCATCTTCCTGAAAGTGGAAGTCCTTGTTTTGGTATTTTTAGTTTGTTTTGGGCTTTGCACAATGATCTGTATGTTTTTGTCATTGGGCAGAGAAAGCATTAATGAAACTTCCTGGTGATAATTTATATTAGCTGGCAATAGTTTGGGAAACATTAGAATTGATGGACCATAAGCCTTTTCCACATTTATTGTATTCTTATCAGAGAATGAAACTGCATTCACACATTCCTCCATTGCTTATTAAATGTTTACTAAGTACCAGACCCTGTGCTTCGCTCTGGGTGTAGAATAATGAACAAGGTATTGTCCCTGCCCTCAAGAAGTTTATGATCTAGCAGGAGAAACAGAGAAGTGATATTTTAATACATTGTACAGTAGTAACTACTATAATAAGAATATAACCAGACGAGGGCTGAGGAGCCATAGAATAACTTTATAGATAAAAAAGGACAGAAACGAACTCTTTCTAACTTAAAAAATAAAGAAATTTAGTGAAAGGATATGGGATACCAATAGAATCAATGGAAAAGCTGAAGAAACAGGCTTATAAAGAGACAGAAATAAGGGCAATTTTGAAGGGTCAGGAAATAGGAACCCAGGCAGGGTCTCTGAGCCAGAACAGTCCAGTCAGAACCCTGCTCCTGGCATGGAGGAATCCAAATTTCTTTCATCTTGGCACTACTTATTCGAGATTCAAAGTCCTGGAAAAAAGCATCTGATTGATCAGCTTAGGTCACAGATCATCTACCTGATTGTACCAAGGCCATGAGAGAAAGGAGCTAACACGCTTTAGGTTCTGTCATAATGGACAGACATTTGGGTTTACCATCTAGCCAAGGATACACAGAAGAAAAAAAGGTTAATTCTCCAGAAGGCAATCAAGATACTAAAGGAAGGGTGAACACAGCCAAAAAATGACCAACGTCCATGGCAATAGCTAAGCCAAGACTGAGGCATGGGGAAGATGTAGCTAGTCTCAGAGTGAGAAAAGAGTATGTTTAGGAAGAGAGACAGGCATGTGCAAAGTCTGGGACAAGAGGAGGTGTGCTGAATCTAGATGACTAAAGTAGTTCACAATGGCTGGGGCACAGAGTTGGGTGGGGATAAAGAGGCCAAGAATTGGAGGAGATGGTGTTAGACAGGAAAACAGGAATAAAGTGACACTGTGTCTTGAAGACAAGTGAAAAGCTTGGAGTTTATTCCTGAGGATGAGGGAGATGTTAAAATGTTTTATGTAGAGTTATGACATTTTTATTTTTGAGAAGTGGCTTTGGCCATCACAGTAATTCAGGGAGAGATCAAAGTAGCCTGAACCAGGATGATACTGAATAGATAGAGAGACGTGATTAATTAGACTTAGGAGAGGAAGAGGTGAGGAACCGAGAGGAGACAGGATGATTCCCAGGTTTCTGGCTTTAGTTGCTGCATGGCTAAGAATGCCACATACAGGGGCTTCCCTGGTGGCACAGTGGTTAAGAATCCACCTGCCAATGCAGGGGACACGGATTCGAGCCCTGGTCTGGGAAGATCCCACATCCCTCGGAGCAACTGAGCCCATGCACCACAACTACTGAGCCTGTACTCTAGAGCCAGCGAGCCACAACTACTGAAGCCTGTGTGCCTAGAGCCCGTGCTCCTCAACAAGAGAAGCCACCACACCACAACAAAGAGTAGACCCACTCGCCACAACTAGAGAAAGCCCGCACGCAGCAATGAAGACCCAACGCAGCCAAAAATATAAATAAATTAAATAAATAAAAAAAAAGAATGCCACATACAGAGGAAGGGAATTAAGGTGGGGGAAATGAGTTTGATGTTGGACATCCTGAGTTTGAAGTAGATTGTTGAATATATGGTTTTGAAAGTTAGGAAAGATAAATAGCCAAAAGATTTAGGTTAGGTATCCATCACCATATAGAGGCCAAAGTCATAGGTGAAACATCCCAGGAATAGTATACAGGGCAAGAAGAGAGTAGACCCTAGGACGGAACCCTCACAGCATCGACACTTAAGGATTGAGATGAAGAACAGCAGTAGCCAAGAGAATCACGAGGATGACCATGAGGTAAGAAAGAAAAACAGATGAGTGGTGTCTGAGGAAATGGCCAGTGCTGTCAAACACTGAGTAACATAAGGAGGTAACAAATCCACTTGATTTGTCAACAAGAGGTGGCTGGTGTGTGAGAAGAGTCCAGAGGATTGATGGGAATAGAGGCCAGATTGCAGTGGGCCAATGGTCAAGGAGGTGTGAGGACATGGACACAGCATTGCCCGTGGGCACTCCATCCCACGGCATGAGAACCACCTGCAGAGCCCTTTCATTTACCGATGCCTGGGGCCACCTCTCCAAGGGTAAATTTACATGATGTGATAGTTTTCTCTTCCTGCTTGGACAAATGGCCATAAACTTAGTGGCTTAATACAACACAAACGTATCTCACAGTTCTGTAGGTCAGAAGTCCTCTGAGGTCGCATTGGACTAAACCCAAGGTGTCGGCAGAGTTCTGTTCCTTCTGGAGATTCCAGGGAAAATCTGTTTTCTTACCTTTTGCAGCTTCTAAAGGCCCCCTTCATCCATCTTTGAAGCCAGCAATGTTGTTTCTCTCTGCTTCTTCCACAGTTACTCTCTTCTTCTGCCTCCCTTTTGCCACCTTTAAAGACCCCCATGATTATATTCTGAGGCCCACCTGGAGAATCCAGGACAACTCCACACCTCAAGATCTTAACTTAATCACAGGGAAGGTAACAGGTCCTAGGGATTAGGACATGGACATCTCTGGGAGGCCGTTATTATGACTACACATATGGGCAAAATTTTAAACCCCAAGTGATTTCTGAGCAGCCAGGATTAAGCAACCCTAGAGGGAGAAAGAGGATGATAATGGAATTGATAAAGAATTTTTTGTCTTTGTTTTGCTTGTGATACACCATATCAACAAACTGAAGGAGAAAAACCATATGATCATCTCAATAGATGCAGAGAAAGCTTTTGACAAAATTCAACACTCATTTATGATAAAAACCTTGCAGAAAGTAGGCATACAGGGAACTTTCCTCAACATAATAAAGGCCATATATGACAAACCCACAGCTAGCATCGTTCTCAATGGTGAAAAACTGAAACCATTTCCACTAAGATCAGGAACAAGACAAGGTTGCCCACTCTCACCACTCTTATTCAACCTAGTTTTGGAAGTTCTAGCCACAGCAATCAGAGAAGAAAAAGAAATAAAAGGAATCCAAATAGGAAAAGAAGAAGTAAAGCTGTCACTGTTTGCAGATGACATGATACTATACATAGAGAATCCTAAGGATGCTACCAGAAAACTACTAGAGCTAATCAATGAATTTGGTAAAGTTGCAGGATACAAAATTAATGCACAGAAATCTCTGGCATTCTTATACACTAATGATGAAAAATCTGAGAGTGAAATTAAGAAAACACTCCCATTTACCATTGCAACAAAAAGAATAAAATATCTAGGAATAAACCTACCTAAGGAGACAAAAGACTTGTATGCAGAAAACTATAAGACACTGATGAAAGAAATTAAAGATGATACAAATAGGTGGAGAAATATACCATGTTCTTGGATTGGAAGAATCAACATAGTAAAAATGACTATACTACCCAAAGCAATCTACCGATTCAATGCAATCCCTATCAAATTACCACTGGCATTTTTTACAGAACTAGAACAAAAAATTTCACAATTTGTATGGAAACACAAAAGACCCCGAATAGCCAAAGCAATCTTGAGAACGAGAAATGGAGCTGGAGGAATTAGGCTCCCTGACTTCAGACTCTACTACAAGGCTACAGTAATCAAGACAATATGGTACTGGCACAAAAACAGAAATATAGATCAATGGAACAGGATAGAGAGCCCAGAGATAAACCCACACACATATGGTCACCTTATCTTTGATAAAGGAGGCAAGGATATACAGTGGAGAAAAGACAGCCTCTTCAATAAGTGGTGCTGGGAAAACTGGACAGCTACACGTAAAAGTATGAAATTAGAACAATCCCTAACACCACACACAAAAATAAACTCAAAATGGGTTAAAGACCTAAATGTAAGGCCAGACACTATCAAACTCTTAGAGGAAAACATAGGCAGAACACTATACGACATAAATCACAGCAAGATCCTTTTTGACCCATCTCCTAGAGAAATGGAAATAAAAACACAAATAAACAAATGGGACCTAATGAAACTTAAAAGCTTTTGCACAGCAAAGGATACCATAAACAAGACCAAAAGACAACCCTCAGAGTGGGAGAAAATATTTGCAAATGAAGCAACTGACAAAGGATTAATCTCCAAAATTTATAAGCAACTCATGCAGCTCAATAACAAAAAAACAAACAACCCAATCCAAAAATGGGCAGAAGAACTAAATAGACATTTCTCCAAAGAAGATATACAGATTGCTAACAAACACATGAAAGAATGCTCAACCTCATTAATCATTAGAGAAATGCAAATCAAAACTACAATGAGATATCATCTCACACCGGTCAGATTGGCCATCATCAAAAACTCTAGAAACAATAAATGCTGGAGAGGGTGTGGAGAAAAGGGAACCCTCTTGCACTGCTGGTGGGAATGTAAATTGATACAGCCGCTATGGAGAACAGTATGGAGGTTCCTTAAAAAACTACAAATAGAACTACCATACGACCCAGCAATCCCACTACTGGGCATATACCCTGAGAAAACCATAATTCAGAAAGACTCATGTACCAAAATGTTCATTGCAGCTCTATTTACAATAGCCAGGACATGGAAGCAACCTAAGTGTCCATCAACAGATGAATGGATAAAGAAGATGTGGCACATATATACAATGGAATATTACTCAGCCATAAAAAGAAATGAAACTGAGTTATTTATAATGAGGTGGATGGACCTGGAGTCTGTCATACAGAGTGAAGTAAGTCAGAAGGAGAAAAACAAATACCGTATGCTAACACATATATATGGACTCTAAGGGAAAAAAATGTCATGAAGAGATTAGTGGTAGGACGGGAATAAAACACAGACTTACTCGAGCATGGACTTGAGGATATGGGGAGGGGGAGGGGTGGGCTGTGACGAAGTGAGAGAGTGGCAGGGACATATATACACTATCAAATGTAAATTAGATAGCTGGTGGGAAGCTGCTGCATAGCACAGGGAGATCACCTCTGTGCTTTGTGACCGCCTGGGGGGGTGGTATAGGGAGGGTGGGAGAGAGGGTGATGCAAGAGGGAGGAGATGGGGGAGCATGTGTGTATGTATAACTGATTCAGTTTGTTGTAGAGGGAAAACTAACACACTATTGTAAACCAATTATACTCCAATAAAGATGTTAAAAAAAAAAAAAAAGAATTTTTTGTCTTTGTTTTGCTTTTAAAAATGAGGTGTGCAGTAGTAGAAATAAAGAAGACAATCATTTCAATTCCTAACTGTTTTTTCCTACTGGAGTCTTAATAGTGAAATCATGTTAAAGAAGAACAATTTTTACCTGATACTTTTTGAAGTCTGCCCAGAGCTGACTCTTTCCTTCTTCTTCCCTTACTCAAAACATGACATATTCTATGACGCTTCCAAACCCATAGTTATAATTAAAAAGACGAGCAAAAGATATGCAGTTGTGGGCTTGAGGTAAGCCTGCAGATACCCAAACCTAGATTTATGGAAAATGAGCTTTTCAGAGACAGAAACTGAAGAGGCTAATCTGAAATGAAACTCAATTTTCTCCAAGACAGCGGCCTGAGGTTACTTGAGACCAGTCTTTTGTCAACACTGGGGACTCAGAAAGGAAAGAGTGCAGAGATGATCAAATGCCAAGATTGCCATATTGCGCAGGGAAGGCGAGCATGTGTTTTGGTTGGAAGGGGGAAGAGTGTTCAATTAATCCTGAAATGTTTGCAAAAACAAATGATGGGCAAAAAGGAAACTCAACTTGAAAGGGGTGTGATTCTTTATGAAAGGGCCATCTCTACCAGTCTGGCAGCCGCAAAATAAACATGTCAGCCAACCAGGCCAGGGCAGATAATTAGGAATGAGCAGGAACACATGGACAGTTTTCATTAAAACCAAAGCAGGGTGGCAGATGGGCAGGCCTTGGTGGCTGGCCTCGGCGGCCCAGCACTATGCGCTGGGGGAGATTGGGCCACGCCTCTCCTGGTCTTCCAGGGGCCCAGGGACCAGCCGCTGCCCCTCCAAAGTGGGGCTAGGATGGGAAGGCACACCTCCAGGCCGTGTAAGCATCTGCGCTCCCCTCAGCTCCTGGCCAGGAGCAGAGGAGTGCAGAGCCAGAGTAATTGAGCCCCTGAAGGGCTCTCACAGGCCTGTCAAAGTGAGGGGAGTCCTTCCTGCTCTTCAGACCCTCCCCTGTACTGGGCACTCCCAAGACTGCAAAGTATTTGAGGGTTGCCTTGCTCTTGACCCCTTATATACAGCAGACAAAGAGCCACCAAAAAATATATATATATATATATATATATATTCTATTTAAGCAATTGTCTCATTGTTATACAGAAACATGAATATTTGCGTAATTCAATGAAGGCAGAGTGCTGATCTACACAGAACAAAGGCTGGAGTTTACAAGGGCACCTTTGCCACTATCCTCGTGGTCGAGTCTGGGTCATGAAATAACCGAGCCTTTGTGGCCAGACTGGTTCCTACTTGACAGGAAAGCACCAATTTGACAACAGTGATGCATCCAATTCCCCGAGGAGGGCCCCTTCATAACTGCTCTGCGTCGACCCAATAGAACATTTGATTTGTGTGGCTGTGAAAAGCACTGTCGACTGCCAGATTGAAGTGAACATGTTGGAACTGACATAGTCAAATATAAGGTGAGCCAAAAATATTCTGAGGTTTCCGGACTCCTGCCCCGCCTCCCCGCTGCCTGTTTCCTCCTGAGGATTCAATGCACTAACAGGGGTGGGTCTATGTTCAGCCTTCGCACCCCACACCCCTTCCAGCCCTCACTCTTCTCCCAGCCACTGCTCCCGTAAAACCACTATTCACCATTCAGCAGAGCCGCCTTCCTTTTCTGCTTTGGGCTTTGTTGGCCTGCCCACCCTGCTCCTCCTGGGGCAGAGCTGGATCACAGAAGACAGTGTCATGACCCATTTGACTGGAGGAACCAGGTTTTCTCACCACTTGCTGTTGGCTGACTGCATCTGTCTGCCCAGAGCTACCTCTCCTCTTGGTGTTCAGGGAGGTCCTCTCCTCAAAGGCAGGAGTTGCTCCAGGGGAGGTGCTGTCTGGAAGTGGTTGTGTCTTCCTGAGTGATGCAGTCTACTCTGTTACTGGACTATATGCTTCCATACTTTCTCCTGCGCATTTATACATACCTGCAAAGAGGCCTGTATGCAGATCAACTGCCCATTTTCTCTTCCCCCGCTCTGCCTCTGTACCTGTGGGAAGCTTTGCCAATGAAGGCTCTGGTGGAAGACTGGAGGATAGGAAGCAGGAAGAAGCCTTTGTCTGCTTCCTGTGGCATCTCCTCCATAGTCTCAGAACTCACGTGACAAGTCTCCCAGATTCATCCCTGGAGTATGACCCTGATTCTGAAGGCCTATCAGTACTGTCTTCTCTCCTTGTCCCTCTAGCAGAGGAATGGTGGCAGCTTCCTGCTGCTGCTAAGGACTAGATGATCTCAAGGTCTTCTGTTTGCTCCTCTGTTCTTCCATCTCCTGAAACCAATTCTCTGTACTAGGTTCACTCATAAAATCATCTTAACCATTTCTAAGTGTACAGTTCAATAGCATCAAGCATATTCACCTTATTGTAGATTCATTCTAAGTTCTAGAGAAGTTTCTTATTCTCCTGGTTGATATAGCTCTTGGAATAGTTTTAAAAAACAGGTTCCCAAAATAGAATTCTGGTTTTGGTTGCTAGCCTATTAGAGCATGGATATACTGATGATCTCCTTGCAAATGGAAGTCATATCTCACATGCAGTGGCAACATCTTCACTTAAATTATCACCTGAAGATTTCCTGGGATCATGTGCCAGTTAAGACAAGGCTTTGGGAAATCAATTGACTCCTGCACTCAATTGGTGTAAGCTGTTAGGTGGCCAGCTGCTTCTAAAGGTTCTAAGAACTTTCAGGAAGGAAACTATAAGCTCAGGCACAGAACCACTGAGCTGCTTTGATGTCTTTAAAAACATCTCTTATTTCCTTTAGCCACTAGTTAGACATGTCTGAAGATTTTGTCCCAAATCAAAGAGTACACATTACAGAATAACATTGTAAGCTTAGTACAAAACCTAGCCATGTCTCATATATTAACGTCAGGGCATTCGTTGCAAAGGAGTGGGATCCTGAGCCTTGAGAGGGGGATATTTGAATGGTCTGACAACACTTAGAACCTTGGAGGCAGTCCGTCTTCCCTTATCTCTGGAAACTAGACTTCCCTTGCTTAAAGTCAGTGTAATGTAATGTAATGATCCTACCTTAGGCAACTTTTGCAATGGGATACTATTCTCAAGACCCATTCCTACTAGTTCTTATTGCCTCTGGACCAATAAATAGAATCCGATCCCACTGTAGGGGGAGAATTGCAAGGTGTGTTCTGGGAAAAGACATCCTATACACCAAAGGAAGTATATGCTCTTGCTAATTCTTATAAGCAGGAACCTGGAAAACAGCTGTGCAAGCAGATTCTAAGCCTAAGAATAGAAAATAAAATTAGATGAGGTTGAATTTGTCAATAAGGATACACTTACTCAAGATTCCAGACAATGTTCTAGCTCATGCAGCTAGAAATAGCCTCAACAGTTTCCTTGATTGGTTGACTTAGCCTTGGATTCAACTGCTTACATTCAATTACATCAAGAAGCCCAAACTTCCCTGCTATAATGAACTTTGCATATTTCTGTCAGTACCATTGTCCATGGATTTAGGGAATGCCTTATTTATCGTGATGGTATTTCACACAACATTCTGAGCAAGGAATACATTTTATCATGAAGGGGGTACAGCAGTGGCTTCACACTCATGGAATTCACTGGCCTTGACACATACCTCAATTGCCCTGAAGTAGCTGGCCTGATAAAATGGTTTGTTAGAGACCCCATCACAGTACCAGATGGGAGATCACACCCTGTGAGGCTAAGTACCATCTTATAGGATGCAATACATGCTCTAAACTCAAATAAATGGTCAGTGCTTTCTTCTTCAGTCAGAACACACGGGTCTGGGGACCAAGAGATGAGGTCTGGCCCCATTCACTATGATACCCATTCTCAAAGATTTGCTTACCGTCCCTGCAATCTTGGAGGTGTTCCCAAGGGATGATTGCTTCCACAGGGAAGAGGAAGGCGAGACTGCCAGCTAGCTAGTGGGATTTCCACATGTTACTGGATCAACAGAGAAGGGGGGTGATTTTAATTATCAAGGGGAAATTGGATTGCTACTACACAGTGGAGGCAAAGAGGCCATCGTTGGAGCTCAGGGATAATCTTAGGTGCCTCTTATTACTTCCAAATAAAAATCAATAGAATAGAGCGAACCAAGAAAGGCATAGCCACTAAGTACTCAGAGCCTCCAGGAATTGATTTTATTCACCCCAGTGGGTCAAGAACCCCAACCAAGTGGAACGCTGGCTAACAGCAAAGTGACAGGGAATGGGTGGAGGAAGGAGGAAGAGATAAATATCAACTGTGTCTCATGACCAGTGACAGAAATGATAGCTTTAGCAGCTGTGAATATTTTGTATATTTCTATCGTTCAATTTTTTTTCCTTTTTTCTGTTCTCTTTTCTTATTTTTTACACTAAGGGTCAGAGGTGTTTAAGTTTACAACTACATCAGTAGACCACCAGACTATGAGACGCCACATCCAGACCTTTGGGAAGGATCATATCAACCGGAAGTTATGCACTTGAAGTGGATAATGACAATGAAGGGACTTTGGGTCTCCCCTTGTTGAGAGGGTGAGAACATTTTTGGCTTATATGACACATGCTTCATGTCAGGCAGATGAGAATGGATGCCAGGTTGCAAAAGGGATAGAGTGTATAGGTCAACAGCCTGTTTCCTTTCATAGCCACTCCCTGTGCTCTTCTGCTCTATTCTGTACTTCAGGGAACGACATTTCTCAGGCTCTCTTTCCCCCTGGCTTCTGAGTAGATATAACCAATAAGTTATGATAAGGCAAGACTGGATGGTAGGAGGAGGAGAGAAGGCGAAGCTATTTCTCTGCCTCACCCTGCTTCTTGTGGCATCTCTGTAATGGCTGCAACTCCTCCATGGCTTCAGCTCCCACGAGACAGACAAACCATGTACTTAAGTGACTCTGGTGATACTGTCTCCTTGGCCTGCCTCTCCAATGTAGGGGTGCTTTTCACCTTTGTAATCAATTCCCTGCATTAAATTCTCTTCCCTTTAAATATTTATAGGATTTTTATTTTTCTGGTTAGACCATAATTGATAGAGTCTGTTTTGTTATGTGATAAAAATAATCTATAGGGCTTCCCTGGTGGCCCAGTGGTTGAGAGTCTGCCTGCTGATGCAGGGGACACGGGCTCGTGCCCCAGTCCGGGAAGATCCCACATGCCGCAGAGCAGCTAGGCCTGTGAGCCATGGCCACTGAGCCTGCGTGTCCGGAGCCTGTGCTCCTCAATTGGAGAGGCCACAACAGTGAGAGGATTGTGTATGGCAAAAAAAAAAAAAAAAAAAAAAAAGATTACTCTACCAAGCAAGGATCTAATTCAGATTTGATGGAGAAATTAAAAGCTTTACAGACAAGCAAAAGCTAAGAGAATTCAGCACCACCAAACTGGCTTTACAACAAATGCTAAAGGAACTTCTCTAGGCAGGAAACACAAGAGAAGGAAAAGACCTACAATAACAAACCCAAAACAATTAAGAAAATGGGAATAGGAACATACATATTGATAATTACCTTAAAGGTAAATGGATTAAATGTTCCCACCAAAAGACATAGACTGCCTGAATGAATACAAAAACAAGACCCATATATATGCTGTCTACAAGAGACCCACTTCAGAGATCAGTGAAAAAGATGGCGGAAGAGTAAGACGCGGAGATCTCCTTCCTCCTCACAGAGACATCAGAAATACATCTACACGTGGAACTGCTCCTATAGAACACCCACCGAACGCTGGCAGAAGACCTCAGACCTCCAAAAAGGCAAGAAACTCCCCACATATCTGGGTAGGGCAAAAGAAAAAAGAATAAACAGGGACAAAAGAATAGGGACGGGACCTACGCCAGTGGGAGGGAGCCGTGAAGGAGGAAAGACTCCCACACACTAGAGGCCCCTTCGCGGGCGGAGACTGCGGGTGGCGGAGGGGGAAGCGCCGGAGCCGCGGAGGACAGCTCAGCCACAGGGGTGCGGAGGGCAAAGCGGAGAGATTCCCGCAGAGGATCGGTGCCGACCGGCACTCACCAGCCCGAGAGGCTTGTCTGCTCGCCTGCCGGGGCGGGCGGGGCCGGGAGCTGAGGCTCGGGCTTCAGTCGGATCCCAGGGAAAGGTCTGGAGTTGGCAGAGTGAAGACAGCTTGAAGGGGGCTAGTGCGCCACGGCTGGCCGGGAGGGAGTTCGGGAGAAGTGTGGAGCTGCCGAAGAGGCAAGAGACCTTTTCTTCCCTCTTTGCTGCCTGGGCGCGAGGAGAGGGGATTAAGTGAGCCGCTTGAAGGAGCCCCAGGGGCGGGCGCGGAGCTGCCGAAGAGACAAGAGACTTTTTCTTGCCTCTTTGCTTCCTCGGGTGTGAGGTGAGGGGATTAAGAGCACCGTGTAGAGGAACTCCAGAAACGGGCGCGAGCCGCGTCTGTCGGCACGGACAGTAGAGACGGGTGTCGGACGCTAAGGTTGCTGCTGCCACCACCAAGAGGCCTGTGCACAGGTCACTCTCCACAGCGGCCCTCCCGGGAGCCCGTGCGGCCCGCCACTGCCGGGGTCCCGGGATCCAGGGACAGCTTCCCCGGGAGAACGCACGGCGCGCCTTGGGCCTGTGCAGCGTCACGTCGGCCTCTGCCGCCGCGGACTCGCCCCGCCCCCGTGCCACTCCCTCCCCCCAGCCTGAGTGAGCTGGAGCCCCCGAATCAACTGCTCCTTTAACATCGTCCTGTCTGAGCAAAGGGCAGACGCACTCGGACGACCTACACGCAGAGGCGGGACCAAGTCCAAAGCTGAACCCCAGGAGCTGTGCGAACAGAGAGGAGAGGGGGAGGTCTCTCCCAGCAGCCTCAGAAGCGGCGGATTAAAGCTCCACAATCAACTTGAAGTGCCCTGCAGCTGTTGAAAACCTGAATAGACAACGAATCATCCCAAGTTGAGGAGGTGGACTTTGGGAGCAAGATATACTATTATTTTCCCTTTTTTTTTTTCTTTTTGTGAGTGTGTATGTGTGTGCTGCCGTGTGAGATTTTGTCTGTATAGCTTTGCTTTCACCATTTGTCCTAGGGTTAGACCGACCCATTTTTCTGTTTTTTTTTTTTTAAAAGGAAATTTTTCTTCTTAATAATTATTTTTTATTTTAATAACTATACTTTATACTACTCTGTCTTCTCCCTTTCTTCCTTCCTTTCTTCCCTCCTTCCCTCCTTTCTCCCTTCTTTCCCCCCTTCTTTCCTCCCTTCCTCTCTTCCTTCCTCCCTTTCTTCCTCTGCACCTTCCTTCCTTCCTTTCTTGCTTCCTTCCTTCATTTCTTCCTTCCTTTCTTCCTTCCTTCCCTCCCTCCCTCCTTCCTTCCTTTTCTTTCCTTTCTATTTATTCTACCTTTTATTTTGAGCCGTGTGGATTAAAGGTTCTTGGCGCCCCAGCCAGGCACCAGGGCGGTGTCCCTGAGGTGGGAGAACCAACCTCAAGACACTAGTCCACAAGAGACCTCCCAGCTCCACGTAATATCAGATGGCGAAAATCTCCCAGAGATCTCCATCTCAACACCAAGACCCAGCTTCAATCAAGGACCAGCAAAGAACAGTGCTGGACACCCTATCCCCAACAAAGAGCAAGACAGGTCTACAGCCCCATCCATTAGCAGAGAGGCTGCCTAAAATCATAATAAGGTAACCAACATCCCCAAACACACCACCAGACGAGGACCTGCCCATCAGAAAGACAAGATCCAGCCTCATCCACCAGAACAGAGGCACTAGTCCCCCCAACCAGGGAATCTACTCAACCCACTGAACCAACCTTAGCCACTGGGGACAGCCACCAAAAACAACAGGAACTACGAACCTGCAGCGTGCAAAAAGGAGACCCCAAACACAGTAAGATAAGCGAAATGAGAAGACAGAAAAACACACAACAGATGAAGGAGCAAGATAAAAACACACCAGACCTAACAGATGAAGAGGTAATAGCCAATCTACCTGAAAGAGAATTTAGAATAATGATGGTGAAGATGATGCAAAATCTTGGAAATAGAATAGACAATTTGCAAGAAACAGTTAACAGGGACCTAGAAGAAATAAAGAGGAAGCAAGAAACGATGAGCAACACAATAAATGAAATTAAAAATACTCTAGATGGGATCAATAGCAGAATAACTGAGGCAGAAGGACGGATAAGTGACCTGGAAGATAAAATAGTGGAAATAACTACTGCAGAGCAGAAGAAGGAAAAAAGAATGAAAAGAACTGAGGACAGTCTCAGAGACCTCTGGGACAACATTAAACGCACCAACATTCGAATTATAGGGGTCCCAGAAGAAGAAGAGAAAAAGAAACAGACTGAGAAAATATTTGGAGAGATTATAGTTGAAAACTTCCCTAATATAGGAAAGGAAATAATCAATCAAGTCCAGGAAGCACAGAGAGTTCCATACAGGATAAACCCAAAGAGAAACACGCCAAGACACATAATAATCAAACTGTCAAAAATTAAATACAAAGAAAACATATTAAAAGCAGCAAGGGAAAAACAACAAATAACACACAAGGGAATCCCCATAAGATTAACATCTGATCTTTCAGCAGAAACTCTACAAGCCAGAAGGGAGTGGCAGGACATATTTAAAGTGATGAAGGAAAAAAACCTACAACCAAGATTACTCTACCCAGCAAGGATCTCATTCAGATTTGATGGAGAAATTAAAACCTTTACAGACAAGCAAAAGCTGAGAGAGTTCAGCACCACCAAACCAGCTCTACAACAAATCCTAAAGGAACTTCTCTAGGCAAGAAACACAAGAGAAGGAAAAGACCTACAAGAACAACCCGAAACAATTAAGTAAATGGTAATAGGAACATACATGTCGATAATTACCTTAAATGTAAATGGATTAAATGCTCCCACCAAAAGACACAGACTGCCTGAATGGATACAAAAACAAGACACATATATATGCTGTCTACAAGAGACCCACTTCAGACCTAGGGACACATACAGACTGAAAGTAAGGGGATGGAAAAAGATATTCCATGCAAATGGAAATCAGAAGAAAGCTGGAGTAGCAATTCTCATATCAGACAAAATAGACTTTAAAATAGACTATTACAAGAGACAAAGAAGGACACTACATAATGATCAAGGGATCGATCCATGAAGAAGATATAACAATTGTAAATATTTATGCACCCAACATAGGAGCACCTCAATACATAAGGCAAATACTAACAGCCTTAAAAGGGGAAATCGACAGTAACACAATTATAATGGGGGACTTTAACACCCCACTTTCACCAATGGACAGATCATCCAAAATGAAAATAAATAAGGAAACACAAGCTTTAAATGATATATTACACAAGATGGACTTAATTGATATTTATAGGACATTCCATCCAAAAACAACAGAATACACATTTTTCTCAAGTGCTCATGGAACATTCTCCAAGATTGATCATATATTGGGTCACAAATCTAGCCTTGGCAAATTTAAGAAAATTGAAATCGTATCAAGTATCTTTTCCGACCACAACGCTATGAGACTAGATATCAATTATAGGAAAAGATCTGTAAAAAATACAAACACATGGAGGCTAAACAATACACTACTTAATAACGAAGTGATCACTGAAGAAATCAAAGAGGAAATCAAAAAATACTTAGAAACAAATGACAATGGAGACACAACGACCCAAAACCTATGGGATACAGCAAAAGCAGTTCTAAGAGGCAAGTTTATAGCAATACAATCATACCTTAAGAAACAGGAAACATCTCGAATAAACAACCTAACTTTGCACTTAAAGCAATTAGAGAAAGAAGAACAAAAAAACCCCAAATTTAGCAGAAGGAAAGAAATCATAAAGATCAGATCAGAAATAAATGAAAAAGAAGTGAAGGAAACAATAGCAAAGATCAATAAAACTAAAAGCTGGTTCTTTGAGAAGATAAATAAAATTGATAAACCATTAGCCAGACTCATCAAGAATAAAAGGGAGAAGACTCAAATCAATAGAATTAGAAATGAAAAAGGAGATGTAACAACTGACACTGCAGAAATACAAAAGATTATTAGAGATTACTACAAGCAACTGTATGCCAATAAAATGGACAACCTGGAAGAAATGGACAAATTCTTAGAAATGCACAACCTGCCGAGACTGAACCAGGAAGAAATAGAAAATTTGAACAGAACAATCACAAGCACTGAAATTGAAACTGTGATTAAAAATCTTCCAGCAAACAAAAGCCCAGGACCAGATGGCTTCACAGGCGAATTCTATCAAACATTTAGAGAAGAGCTAACACCTATCCTTCTCAAACTCTTCCAACAGATAGCAGAGGGAGGAACACTCCCAAACTCATTCTCTGAGGCCAACATCACCCTGATACCAAAACCAGACAAAGATGTCACAAAGAAAGAAAACTACAGGCCAATATCACTGATGAACATAGATGCAAAAATCCTCAACAAAATATTAGCAAACAGAATCCAACAGCACATTAAAAGGATCATACACCATGATCAAGTGGGGTTTATCCCAGGAATGCAAGGATTCTTCAATATACGCAAATCAATCAACGTGATACACCATATCAACAAACTGAAGGAGAAAAACCATATGATCATCTCAATAGATGCAGAGAAAGCTTTTGACAAAATTCAACACTCATTTATGATAAAAACCTTGCAGAAAGTAGGCATAGAGGGAACTTTCCTCAACATAATAAAGGCCATATATGACAAACCCACAGCTAGCATCGTTCTCAATGGTGAAAAACTGAAACCATTTCCACTAAGATCAGGAACAAGACAAGGTTGCCCACTCTCACCACTCTTATTCAACCTAGTTTTGGAAGTTCTAGCCACAGCAATCAGAGAAGAAAAAGAAATAAAAGGAATCCAAATAGGAAAAGAAGAAGTAAAGCTGTCACTGTTTGCAGATGACATGATACTATACATAGAGAATCCTAAGGATGCTACCAGAAAACTACTAGAGCTAATCAATGAATTTGGTAAAGTTGCAGGATACAAAATTAATGCACAGAAATCTCTGGCATTCTTATACACTAAGGATGAAAAATCTGAGAGTGAAATTAAGAAAACACTCCCATTTACCATTGCAACAAAAAGAATAAAATATCGAGGAATAAACCTACCTAAGGAGACAAAAGACTTGTATGCAGAAAACTATAAGACACTTATGAAAGAAATTAAAGATGATACAAATAGGTGGAGACATATACCATGTTCTTGGATTGGAAGAATCAACATTGTGAGAATGACTATACTACCCAAAGCAATCTACCGATTCAATGCAATCCCTATCAAATTACCACTGGCATTTTTTACAGAACTAGAACAAAAAATTTCACAATTTGTATGGAAACACAAAAGACCCCGAATAGCCAAAGCAATCTTGAGAACGAGAAATGGAGCTGGAGGAATTAGGCTCCCTGACTTCAGACTCTACTACAAGGCTACAGTAATCAAGACAATATGGTACTGGCACAAAAACAGAAATATAGATCAATGGAACAGGATAGAGAGCCCAGAGATAAACCCACACACATATGGTCACCTTATCTTTGATAAAGGAGGGAAGGATATACAGTGGAGAAAAGACAGCCTCTTCAATAAGTGGTGCTGGGAAAACTGGACAGCTACATGTAAAAGTATGAAATTAGAACACTCCCTACCACCACACACAAAAATAAACTTAAAATGGATTAAAGACCTAAATGTGTGGTGAGACACTATCAAACTCTTAGGGGAAAACATAGGCAGAACACATAAATCACAGCAAGATCCTTTTTGACCCATCTCCTAGAGAAATGGAAATAAAAACACAAATAAACAAATGGGACCTAATGAAACTTAAAAGCTTTTGCACAGCAAAGGATACCATAAACAAGACCAAAAGACAACCCTCAGAGTGAGAGAAAATATTTGCAAATGAAGCAACTGACAAAGGATTAATCTCCAAAATTTATAAGCAACTCATGCAGCTCAATAACAAAAAAACAAACAACCCAATCCAAAAATGGGCAGAAGAACTAAATAGACATTTCTCCAAAGAAGATATACAGATTGCTAACAAACACATGAAAGAATGCTCAACCTCATTAATCATTAGAGAAATGCAAATCAAAACTACAATGAGATATTATCTCACACCGGTCAGATTGGCCATCATCAAAAACTCTAGAAACAATAAATGCTGGAGAGGGTGTGGAGAAAAGGGAACCCTCTTGCACTGCTGCTAGGAATGTAAATTGATACAGCCGCTATGGAGAACAGTATGGAGGTTCCTTAAAAAACTACAAATAGAACTACCATACGACCCAGCAATCCCACTACTGGGCATATACCCTGAGAAAACCATAATTCAGAAAGACTCATGTACCAAAATGTTCATTGCAGCTCTATTTACAATAGCCAGGACATGGAAGCAACCTAAGTGTCCATCAACAGATGAATGGATAAAGAAGATGTGGCACATATATACAATGGAATATTACTCAGCCATAAAAAGAAATGAAACTGAGTTATTTATAATGAGGTGGATGGACCTGGAGTCTGTCATACAGAGTGAAGTAAGTCAGAAGGAGAAAAACAAATACCGTATGCTAACACATATATATGGACTCTAAGGGAAAAAAATGTCATGAAGAGATTAGTGGTAGGACGGGAATAAAACACAGACTTACTCGAGCATGGACTTGAGGATATGGGGAGGGGGAAGGGTGGGCTGAGACGAAGTGAGAGAGTGGCAGGGACATATACACACTATCAAATGTAAATTAGATAGCTAGTGGGAAGCTGCTGCATAGCACAGGGAGATCACCTCTGTGCTTTGTGACCACCTAGAGGGGTGGGATAGGGAGGGTGGGAGAGAGGGTGATGCAAGAGGGAAGAGATATGGGAACATATGTATATGTATAACTGATTCAGTTTGTTGTAAAGGAAAAACTAACACACTATTGTAAAACAATTATACTCCAATAAAGATGTTAAAAAAAAAAAAAAAAGAGACCCACTTCAGACCTAGTGACACATACACACTGAAAGTGGGGGGGATGCAAGAATATATTCCATGCAAGTGGAAAGCAAAAGAAAGCTGGAGTAGCAACTCTCATATCACACAAAAGAGACTTTAAAATAAAGACTATTATAAGAGACAAAGAAGGAGACTACATAATGATCAAGGAATCAATCCAAGAAGAAGATATAACAATTGTAAATATTTATGCACCCAACATAGGAGCACCTCAATACATAAGGCAAATACTAACAGCCATAAAAGGGGAAATCAACAGTAACACAATCATGGTAGGGGACTTTAACACCCCACTTTCAAAATGGACAGATCACCCAAAATGAAAATAAATAAGGAAACACAAGCTTTAAATGACACATTAAACAAGATGGACTTAATTGATATTTATATAGGACATTCCAGCCAAAAACAACAGAATACACTTTCTTCTCAAATGCTCATGGAACATTCTCCAGGATAGATCATATCTTGGGTCACAAATCAAGCCTTGGTAAATTTAATAAAATTGAAATTATATCAAGTATCTTTTCCGACCACAACGCTATGAGACTAGATATCAATTACAGGAAAAAATCTGTAAAAAATACAAACACATGGAGGCTAAACTACTTAATAACCAAGAGATCACTGAAGAAAACAAGGAGGAAATCAAAAAATACCTAGAAACAAGTGACAATGAAAACACGATGACCCAAAACCTATGGGATGCAGGAAAAGCAGTTCTAGGAGAGAAATTTATGGCTATACAATCCTACCTTAAGAAACATCTCAAATAACCTAACCTTAAACCTAAAGCAATTAGAGAAAGAAGAACAAAAAAAGCCCCAAAGTTAGCAGAAGAAAAGAAATCATAAAGATCAGATCAGAAATAAATGAAAAAGAAATGAAGGAAATGATAGAAAAGATCAATAAAACTAAAAGCTGGTTCTTTGAGAAGATAAACAAAATTGATAAACCATTAGTCAGACTCATCAAAAAAAAAAAAAAAAAACAAAGGGAGATAACTCAAATCAATAGAATTAGAAATGAAAAAGGAGCAGTAACAAATGACACTGTAGAAATACAAAGGATCATGAGAGATTACTACAAGCAACAATATGCCCCCAAAATGGACAACCTGGAAGAAATGAACAAATTCTTAGAAATGCACAACCTGCCAAGACTGAACCAGGAAGAAATAGAAAATATGAACAGACCAATCACAAGCAATGAAATTGAGACTGTGATTAAAAATATTCCAACAAACAAAAGCCCATTACCAGATGGCTTCACAGGCGAATTCTATCAAACATTTAGAGAAAAGCTAACACCTATCCTTCTCAAACTCTTCCAAAATATAGCTGAGGGAGGAACACTTCCAAACTCATTCTATGAGGCCACCATCACCCTGATACCAAAACCAGACAAAGATACTACAAAAAAAGAAAATTACAGACCAATATCACTCATGTATATAAATGCAAAAATCCTCAACAAAATACTAGCAAACAGAATCCAACAGCACATTAAAAGGATCATACACCATGATCAAGTGGGGTTTATCCCAGGAATGCAAGAATTCTTCAATATATGCAAATCAATCAATGTGATACACCATATTAAGAAACTGAAGGAAAAAAACCATATGATCATCACTATAGATGCAGAGAAAGCTTTCAACAAAATTCAGCACCATTTATGATATAAACCTTCCAGAAAGTAGGCATAAAGGGAACTTACCTCAACAAAATAAAGGCCATATATGACAAATCCACAGCCAACATAGTCCTCAATGGTGAAAAACTGAAACCATTTCCACTAAGATCAGGAACAAGACAAGGTGCCTCACACTCACCACTCTTATTCAACATAGTTTTGGAAGTTTTAGCCACAGCAATCAGAGAAGAAAAAGAAATAAAAGGAATACAAATTGGAAAAGAAGAAGTAAAGTTGTCACTCTTTGTAGATGACATTATACTATACATAAAGAATCCTAAAGATGCTACCAGAAAACTACTAGAGCTAATCAATGAATTTGGTAAAGTAGCAGGATAAAAAACTAATGCACAGAAATCTCTGGCATTCCTATACACTAATGATGAAAAATCTGAGAGTGAAATTAAGAAAACACTCCCATTTACCTTTGCAACAAAAAGAACAAAATATCTAAGAATAAACCTACCTAAGGAGACAAAAGACCTGTATGCAGAAAATTATAAGACAGTGATGAAATAAATGAAAGGTGATACAAACAGTTGGAGAGATATACCATGTTCTTGGATTGGAAGAATCAACATTGTGAAAATGACTATCCTACCCAAAGCAATCTACAGATTCAATGCAAACCCTATCAAACTACCACTGGCATTTTTCATAGAACTAGAACAGAAAAACTCACAATTTGTATGGAAACACAAAAGAACCTGAATAGCCAAAGAAATCTTGAGAAAGAAAAATGTAGCTGGAGGAATCAGGCTCCCTGACTTCAGACTATACTACAAAGCTACAGTAATCAAGACAGTATGGTACTGGCATAAAAACAGAAATATATATCAATAGAACAGGATAGAAAGCCCAGAGATAAACCCATGCACATATGGTCACCTTATCTTTGATAAAGGAGGCAAGAGTATACAGTGGAGAAAAGACAGCCTCTTCAATAAGTGGTGCTGGGAAAACTGGACAGCTACCTTTAAAAGAATGAACTTAGAACATTCCCTAACACCATACCCCAAAATAAACTCAAAATGGATTAAAGACCTAAATGTAAGGCCAGACACTATAAAACTCTTAGAGGAAAACATAGGCAGAACACTCTATGACATAAATCACAGGAAGATCCTTTTTGACCCACCTCCTAGAGAAATGGAAATAAAAACAAAAATAAACAAATGGGACCTAATGAAACTTAAAAGCTTTTGCACAGCAAAGGAAACCATAAACAAGATGAAAAGACAGCCCTCAGAATGAGAGAAAATATTTGCAAATGAAGCAACTGACAAAGGATAATTTCCAAAACATACAAGCAACTCATACAGCTCAATATCAAAAAAACACACAACCCAATCCAAAAATGGGCAGAAGAACTAAATAGACATTTCTCCAAAGAAGATATACAGATTGCCAACAAACACATGAAAGAATGCTCAACATCATTAATCAATAGAGATATGCAAATCAAAACTACAATGAGATATCATATCACACTGGTCAGAATGGCCATCATCAAAAAATCTAGAAATAATAAATGCTGGAGAGGGTGTGGAGAAAAGGGAACACTCTTGCACTGTTGGTGGGAATGTAAACTGCTACAGCCACTATGGAGAACAGTATGGAGGTTCCTTAAAAAACTAAAAATAGAACTACCATATGACCCAGCAATCCCACTACTGGGCATATACCCTGAGAAAACCGTAATTCAGAAGAGTCATGTATCAAAATGTTCACTGCAGGTCTATTTACAATAGCCAGGACATGGAAGCAACCTAAGTGTCCATCAACAGATGAATGGATAAAGAAGATGCGGCACATATATAAAATGGAATATCACTCAGCCATAAAAAGGAATGAAACTGAGTTATTTGTAGTGAGGTGGATGGAGCTAGAGTCTGTCATACAGAACGAAATAAGTCAGAAAGAGAAAAACAGGGGCTTCCCTGGTGATGCAGTGGTTGGGAGTCCGCCTGCCGATGCAGGGGATGCGGGTTCGTGCCCCGGTCCGGGAAGATCCCACATGCCGCGGAGCGGCTGGGCCCGTGAGCCATGGCTGCTGAGCCTGCACGTCCGGAGCCTGTGCTCCACAACGGGAGAGGCCACAACAGTGAAAGGCCCCTGTACTGAAAAAAAAAAAAAAAAAAAGAGAGAGAGAAAAACAAATACCGTATGCTAACACATATATATAGAATCTAAGAAAAAAAAAGTCATGAAGAGATTAGGGGTAGGACGGGAATAAAACACAGACCTACTAGAGCATGGACTTGAGGATATGGGGAGGAGGGAGGGTAAGTTGTGACAAAGTGAGAGAGTGGCATGGACATATATACATTACCAAACATAGGGTGGATAGCTAGTGGGAAGCAGCTGCATGGCACAGGGAGATCAGCTAGGTGGTTTGTGACCACCTAGAGGGGTGGGAGGGAGGGAGTTGCAAGAGGAAAGAGATATGGGAACATATGTATATGTATAACTGATTCACTTTGTTGTAAAGCTGAAACTAACACACCATTGTAAAGCAATTATACTCCAATAAAGATGTTTAAAAAAATCTACAAACAATAAATGCTGAAGAGGGTGTGGAGAAAACGGAACCTTCTTGCACTGTTCTTGGGAATGTAAATTGATAATAGCCACTGTGGAGAACAGTATGGAGATATCTTAAAAAACTAAGAATAGAACCACCATATGACCCGGCAATTCCACTACTGGGCATATACCCTGAGAAAACCATAATTCAAAAAGAGTCATGTACCAAAATGTTCATTGCAGCTCTATTTACAATAGCCAGGACATGGAAGCAACCTAAGTGTCCATCAACAGATGAATGGGTAAATAAGATGTGGCACATATATACAATGGAATATTACTCAGCCATAAAAAGAAACGAAATTGAATTATTTGTAGTGAGGTGGATGGAGCTAGAGTCTGTCATACAGAGTGAAGTAAGTCAGAAAGAGAAAAACAAATACCATATGCTAACACATATATATGGAATCTTAAAAAAAAATGGTCATGAAGAACCTAGGGGCAAGATGGCAATAACGACACAGACCTACTAGAGAATGGACTTGAGGATACAGGGAGGGGGAAGGGTAAGCTGGGACAAAGTGAGAGAGTGGCATGGACATGTATACACTACCAAATGGAAAGTAGATAGCTCTTGGGAAGCAGCCTCATAGCACAAGGAGATCAGCTTAGTGCTTTGTGACCACCTAGAGAGGTGGGATAGGGAGGGTGGGATGGAGAGAGATGCAAGAGGGAAGAGATATGAGGACATATGTATATGTATAGCTGATTCATTTTGTTATATAGCAGAAACTAACACACCATTGTAAAGCAATTATACTCCAATAAAGATGTTAAAAAATAAATAAATAAAAGAGCAAACAGAGGTCCACAGTGTTTCTCCACTTTCACTGTACTTACCTTTCTCCCATTCAATCTCTAGATTGGAGTTTGAAAATAGAGGCTGTATTAGTTTCCTTTTGCTACTGTAACAAAGTACCACAGATTTGGTGGCTTAGAGAACATAAATTTCTCATCTTACAGTTCTGTAGTTGAGACATCTGAAATGGGTCTTATTGGGCTAAAATCCAGGGTCATCAGGACTGATTTCCTTTCTGGAGGTTCTAGGGGAGGATCTGTTTTCTCGAACTTTCCACCTTCCAGAGGCCACCCACACTCTTTGCCTAGTGGCCCTGTTCCATCTTCAAAGCAGCAACACTGCACTGATTCATTATCATATCTTATCACTCTGACACTGACTCTTCCGCCTCCTCTGTCCTCTTTTAAGGACAACTGTGATCACGCTGAGACCACCAGGATAATCAAAGCTGGTCTCTCCATCTCACAGTCAGCTGATTAGCAACTTAATTCCATCTGCAACCTTAATTCTCCTTTGCCAGGTAACATAACACATTCACAGGTCCTGGGAATTAGGACATAGACATCTTTGTGGGGGGATTATTCTGCTTACCACAGAAACCCACAGGCCATGGGTTTTATCAGCCTAGTGTTTTATTTTTCTTTCCTCTTAAAAAAAATATTTTTAAAACTTCTTTTAGAAATTTAAGTTAAATGTTTTTAAATTGGGAGATTCTGTAAATGTTTAAAATATCCATATCTAGAAACCTCAGAGACCTAGAAACAAGGGCCTGGATTTCCTCATCAAAACAAAGGCTGGTGCCCACCTCCTTTAAATGGGGCATGGGGCTCCCAGGCTGCAGTGGGCTCCACCTCTTCCTATTGCCACATGCTCCTGGCCCACTTCAGCTTATGTGACCTGCCTTGCCCTTTTAAATTTGCAAACTCTGTATCAGGTATCTAACATCTAGGTCGCAGACTACCATTTTACTCTCTGTTCTGGACTTTAGGGACCTTCTTCGTCTGTTGGCAGCACGTCCTCCCATTCAGAATTCTTCCATCTACACAGAGGTGTCCTGGCAGCCCTCCCTTCTGACTCTAGAAAGTAAATAAGGCCCACGTCTTGGGAGCGGTGTCTTTTAATTTGCTGTTGCTCCATCAACACCCACTCCCTCTTCCTTTTTCTCTTCAGTCCTTGGTACAAGCTCTCCTCTAATGAATTTCTTTACTCTGAGAACAGGCCCGCTGCTGGCTCCCAGCCATGAGGCATGCTGGCTTTCACTATCCTCGTGGGCCTAAGTGAAGGTTATCTCACTCTGTTTCACTTGCAGGTGTTCACAGATGCGGCGCTGGCGTTAATAACATCGCCGGCCTAGCCATTCCATCTTCATCAGTGGCCATGCATCATGTGTAGATGATAAGCTGCCTGGACTGCCAGGGAGAGGAACGCTTCATTACCCAGGTCGGGCTGCGGGGCCTCTACACCAAATACCTGAAAATCACATTAGCCCGGCAAAATCTCTCCCATCACACTAACGGTGGTTGGAAGAAAGAGACCTTAAAGATCTAAATTGTGTTGAAACTCTTACAAAGGTCATGGCAGTGAGAGACAAGGGCGACAGCTCTGTCACTGAGTCAAGAGTTTTCCCCGCCATTGCTGCATAATATCTGTAATTTTATTCGTTTAACATTTTCCTTAGATCAACACTATACTGATTTGCTTTTCTTTAGCCCTAACCTAAGCAATAATAACCATAAAATTGAGCTTAGATGTGCTGGTTATACTTTTTTAAAACACACATTAAAATGGGCATGTTTGTTTAATTAATTAAAATTAGGAGATTAATATTAAAATAAGAAATGTTGATTCATGTATTCTCTAAAGTTATCTTATATGCTCTTCATTAGATGCAAACCATATCACATTTTGGAAAACACGGATCTAATCTATCCTCCCAGCTCAGAACAGAATTTCACCTGAACTAAATGATCAGATTACCCTGTTCCATTCTCTAGGCTCTCTGGGTAGAGTTCCCAAAATTCTGATGGTACCAATGCCCATAGGTACCAGCAACACTGAGAAGTCCTTTCTGACATCTCACCTAAATATTTCCATCTATAGTTGATAGTGGCAGAACTAGGACTTCTAGACCACTCAACAAATGGCTCTAGAAGCAGTCCATCTCTAATGCAGCAGTTCCTAGACGGCATGGCAGAAACCAGCTTGGAGCTAAAGGCTCCAAGTTTAGAGATGGACATGGCCCACATTTTAGAGGTGGACAATTTAGAAAAGAAGCAAGTTAAGAAGAAGAAAAGAAGTGTGAGTAGGTTGAGGTAGACTGAACAACTATATCCTAGAGCAGAGGTTGGCAAACATTTTTCTGAAAAAGCCAGAAGGTAAATGTTTCAGGCCTTGCAGGACAGATGGTCTCTGCCATAACTACTAACCTCTGTCTACGTAGTGTGAAGGCAGTCACGGACAGTACGTAAGCAAATGGGCATGGCTGTGCTCCAGTAAAACTTTATTCACAAAAACAGGCGAGGGCCATAGTTTGCTGACTCTTGTTTTAGTGGATTGACTGATGAAATTCAGTCAATGCAGATGGCAACCTCTCCCGGTGTATTAGTCAAGTTTCTCCAGAGTAACAGAACTGATAGTACATATATTTTAAATATTTATATTATAAATTTTATATATATAATTCATATATGTATGCAAACATATATGATTTCGGTGTATATAAATGTGTAATTTATACATATAGAAAAACAAATAAAATTTATATATGTATAAATCATACACATATATAAATTATACATGTATAAATTAGAGAGAGATAGTTATTATAAGGAATTAACCCACATGATTATGGAAACAACAAGTCCCAAGATCTGCAGGGTGTGTCAGCAAGCCAGAGACATAGGAGAACTGACGATTTAGTTCCATCAGAATCTGAAAGCCTAAGAACCAGGAGGGCCAATGATGTGGTTCCAGCCTGAAGGCTGGAAGACTTGAGACCCAGAAAGAGCCAATGTTTCAATTGGAGTCCAAAGAATGGGGGAAAACCCAATATCCCAGCCCAAAGGCAATTAAGCAAGAAGAATTCTTTCTTACTCAGGGGAGGGCTGATTCATACTGGACATAATACGAGTGGGGTAGGGCTCCCACATGCCTGTACCAGTGGGGAATAATCTGAACCAGTGGAGAACGCCTGAGCTTGTACAATAATAACTCCCCCATTATAGCACTTTCTCCCCATTTTCAGATGACGATGCTGAGTTTCCAAAGTTAATGTACCAGCAGAACTGAACCCTTGTTTAACTCAAAGCCTATGCTTTGTCCACTATATTATACTCTCTTGATAAATGGAGTAAATCTAAACAAGAGTGTCTAAGACACTAAAAATGCAGAGCCTAGAGCCGACTTCAGACTGAAGGCAGACAGGGAGGAAATGGATGTCTCCCTTTGAATATTTAAAGTGTTATTACCGGAAAAATAAATGAAACTGTTCCGTGTTATTCCATGAGTAGACCTTGAATCAACTAGATATCACAAGGAGATAAAGTTCAGCTGATAGCACTAGAGGGATCCAGTATGGAATGGACTTCTTCCCTGGGTAGTGAGATATCTGTCACTGGATGTGTACAAGCAGGTGCTGAGTGAACAGGTCATGGATGTGGAATACTGAGTGGGAGATTGGGTCTTGTTCTCTGCACTCTTTCTTTACACTAAGAGTCTACGATGCTAAGTAGGCAGGAATTTGGCAGAAGCTCCGAACCGTGACCTTGTTCCTGGCTCATGGTCCATGGTCTTGCTCACCCAAAGCAGCCAAAGTTCCTTATCACCAATGTATGCCTGGGAGATGCCCCTGCCCTGCCTACCTGAATTAGTGCACTTCACTCTCTGAATTAGTGCATCAGCCCTGCCTACCTGAATTAGTGCACTTCACTCTCTGAATTAGTGCATCAGCCCTGTCTCCCTTTGCCCCGAGAGCTCCTCAGTAGAATGTCACAACCCAAGCTTCCCCTTGAACCTTCTGATGCCTGACTCACATGCTTCAGGGGAGCCCCTGAATACTGGAGTCCAAGGGAAAGCAGGTGTCATGGGGCAGGAAGTCAAGGCACTTGTCCAACAGTAACTTTCTGGCCCCAGGAGGCCCCTTCACAACATGGGAACAAGCACCCTGCAGAATCGAGAGAAATGGCTGCTAGTTTAGCTGTGAGGAAACCCAGCTGTTGCGACCTAGGAAGGCACTTTACAACTCTGGTACTCGGGGCCCAAACGTGCAGCGGGTAGGGCTGGGCCTCCATGGTCCATTGCAGTGGGACATGCAGATTCCGGGATTCTGGGGGCATCCCTAGACCCACAGTACCTAATGCATGTCAGCCTTCCTGAGGGCTGGTTGGTTATAATTTCTGCACAGGAAACACATATCAATATTTCCACTTTAGTACTTTATTTTTAAAAGAAAATTAGAAAGGAAAGAAGATTTGGGAATGGACCAGGCTAAGGCAGAGATGGCTAGGCATCTCCATCTGTGTTAGAGCCATAACCCCCCAGTATGTGTCCTCCAAGAACTGAAAACTGCTCCCCACCAGTGAAGGACCACAGCAGTATGGGGTGAGTCCCTGATGATGCTGAGATGGGGAGAGGAAGAAACCACCAGAGTTCATGGTGGTTTCATCCCCAGGGAAGGGGAGACCCAGGGACCTGGTTGTGGGGGTGGAAAAGTCACTTGGAACTCTGGGGAGACATATGGAACCCGACACTGGATAGTGTGGGGTTTACAATTCCTTCCTGGAAAAGGACCACCAACATCCCAGGTGCTCTGCTTCAAAAGGCCCCATTTAATGACCATAAATGAGACTGCTCCAAACAGTCCATCTGTCACCCAGCTTTTACAAATACTTTATTCTGTTCACATTCTATTCCCAAGGAAAGTGGTGACACAGAGGTGTTTGCCCACCACAAATCTGTCCATTTGACTCATGAACGAATTCCTCATGTCAGGTACAGAGAGATGGCTGGGACCATGGAACGCCCAGGGGGACCCGCCCTCAGAGACGCTGCTTAGTTAGCTCTGGTGCAGAGTCACAGCTTCCTTCCTCTCCCTCCTTCAGCAAGTCATCTCCAAACGTGGGTGATGGGGCAGCCCTTCTCCACGGGGAGTTCTCCCCACTGACAGAATATCAGGGAAAGAAACGATAAAAGAAGTGAGAAAGAAAGGCTGCTGCCCACCTACCCTCCAGAGTGCAGGGCCTTCAACTCCTGGCTTTCCACTGCCCCTCCCTGTCCCCTTTCCCACTTTGGTTTCCAAATTTTAACTCCCCTCTGCTTTCCCCAGACCTCTTCCTGCCTCATCCAAGGAAAAGCAAGGACAGTATATGGCAGTCACCCCAGGGTCTCGCTGACTCCTGACCTAAAGCCCTGCTTACCTCCGCCGTGTCATGAGCATTGAAACGTTCAGGTGAACATAAATATCTATATTACTGGGTTGGCCAAGAAGCTCCGTAAGATGTTACGGTAAAACCCAAACGAACTTTTTGGCCAACCCAGTATTATAAGGAGCCAGTTTTCTCTTAGACTCACACTCAGGGCACGCTGCACAATTTCAGGGTTTCCCACTTAGCACATGCTTTTCAATAATTATGAGGAAGAAATGTTTTCTTTCATTTTTGGTTTCCTCTATAATTTTTTCTACCCACTGGGCTATTACTGAAATAGTAGCATTGTATTCATACTTCTGTTCCTTGCATTTTTCTCACTTAACAATGTATGCTGGAATGGTTCCCTGTTAGAGCTATAGAAATAGATCGACAGTTCTAGTTCAGTCTTTTTAATGGCTGCACAGTGTTCCACTTTATACTATAATTTATTCCATCAGTTCCATATTCCTGGGCATTTAGGTTGTTTCCAGACTCTTTTTATTTGACACAATGCTACTGTGAATATACATATGTCTTTCAGCACACATTCAAGTATATCCACAGGATAAATTCCTGGAAGTGGAATTGCTGGGTCAAAGGTAGGCTCATTTAACATTTTTATAGATAAATACAGCTAGATAGAGTACATCATAAATATAAATCTTATCAATAGCTTGCAGAGCTAAACTTCGGGCATTAACAGGTGAAAGTATCAATCCTTTGGGAATAGCTGCATATACACTCTTCACATCTTTCTACTTACCCCACACATTTTAGTTTCAAGGTGTTTGTGTTTTAGATGGCCTCTAGTTAAATAGAATTTTCTGGAATAATTGAAATACTGAGGTAGGAAATGTTGCAGACTAATAAAAGGACAACAGAGGAGTGAGAGATCAATCTTACCTAGTTATTCCCAGTGGGTTGGCCAAAATGTTCGTTCAAGTTTTTCCATAAGATGTTACAGAAAAACCCAAATGAACTTTTTGGTCAAATCAATATTTTCTTCCCCCCTCAATCTGTGCCTGGCTTGTTAGAGACATTCAAAAAATAGTTGATGAATGAATGAATGAGTACATGCATGAATGAATGATATAACTATGAAGACTTGCTCAAGGATCCAAGATCAGTGGTTTAAGTTTGGCCATTTCCATCTCCTTTTAGCTGCACCCTGGTGAATCAGTGTCCTTTAGATCTATTAGACTCAGTTTTGCCACTTTATGTATAGATCTATAGGCTTTGGGCTTTCATTTCAAAAACTGATTATATGTGGACAGTCTCAGTAGCCAAGAATGATAGGTTAATATCCATATGCTGGTATATTTTGGAGTTGGATCAAGATCACTCAGCTCCTAATGCCTCATGATCCAGCAGAAAGGAGTTTGGAAATTGGAAAGGCTCTGAAAATGAGTTCTGGTTTGATCTACTCCCCAGCACTGAACACACAGAACAAGTAAACTGTGGCTGCAGCAGCTACCCAGTCTTTCCTGTCTTGGATTGAAGGAAATAGAGCCTACACCTAAAATTTGTTAGATATAAACATAATTAGAGCCATGTGACTTTAAGGTCATGGAATTTCTCCAAGCTTCAGTTTCCTCATCTGTAAAATGGGGATAAAAATAGACATGTTCATGATAAAGTCAATTCAGGCATCTGTAAAGCAAACAAAGCTAGTATCTTTTTTTTTTCCTATATCTGATCTAATCCTCCTCACAACCTGCACTGTCAACTGGGTAGTAAGTGAAAAATAAATAAATAAGTAAATAAATAAGTAAATAAATCGAATCCAGTGACAATCAGCCCAGTCCAACACTTAAAGGAGTTTCTTTTATTAATTCAGTCTCTTCCAGATTAATACCCAACTCACAGCATTTCACTCCCTCCTGTTCCTCCTCCCCATGGTGAGAGCTGGCCTTTGGTGAACTTCCTGGGTAATTAATATCCCTCTGGGCACATCCTTGTACCATCTACTGACTCCTCTGGTCTCCCTTATCTACCTGGATGCAGGGTGGCCTGCTGCCATCCAACAATGCTATCTGTCCCTATCTGTCTCTCATGTTTTGGGCTATTCTCTTGGCTAAATCAGGGGCTAGTGGAACTTCTTGGCTGATGTGAACTCAGTTGGGCCCTTGCTGGAACTGTGAACCCCTGAAATCTGACTGTGACTCCCATTCAATCCTCAGACTAAGCCGCCAGCCTCATAGTCCTCAGCTGCAGTTTCACTTCATTCCAACCACTGTGAATCCATCTCCTCATTCCCATCTGCTCCTACAATCTCTTCAGTCTGACTAAGCAGGCTCTGAATCTCTCTTAAGATTACATTTCTCTCACTTAAAAAAAAAAATCTAATGGGGAGTGTCTCTCTGATGGGTCAGCTTCCTTTAAGGAGCCATGCCAGACGTTCTACTCAAATTTTTGCTTACATTTCATTGTCCATAATTTAGTTCTATGGCCATATCTAGCTACAATGCAGTCCTTCAACTGGATGAATTTCTGCCCCCAAAGTAGGCTTCTGTTACTTTGGAAGACAAAGGAGTAAAAAGCTGGGACATAGCCAGCCATCACCACTGACCTATAGGAACTTGTATATTTATTCCGTCCCATTCAGGCTCTAGAGTTCGCACTCAGTCTTCCTCTCTGCTTCGCAGCCTGGCAGCCCCAAGTTGTGGTTCATATATTATCCCCCATATTTTATCCCCTTCTTCTTCCCACAACCCCAGGAACAGGATTTCCACTTCCTTTCCCTTTCTATACTTGACCTTCCCATATACCCACAACGCATATCCCACAGCCCTGCTTCCCTTTCCCAGATACAACAGGGGAAGGAATGGCTGCCAGGCACTGTGCGGGAGAAAAATTAAAATGCACTGGCTTAATATTTTGAAAGTATTATCCCTATCACACCTATATTCTTTTTTATTTATTGAGCACATGGTAAGCATATAGGCCTTTTGATGAATAATAGCAGTGTCATGGGAATCAAAATGAGATAAAACATGGAAATCTCTTGCCACGATGCATGATATACTATATATGCTTAATAAATGTTAGCCATGATTGTTATTATTATTAGTTAAATAATAGGACACAGTCTGCCTCAGTCTTCTCTCCCCCAGGCAAACATGCTGCATGCATGGCTCCACATCACAGAGACATCATTATGCTCAGTCATGGCCTTTTCTGTTTTGCTTGGTTTCAAACCCTATTTTCTGGAAACAGGAGGAATTTTTTCCTAAGGAAAGGAGATGGTACTTAGAGACCTAACTTCTAATTAACTATGTTACTGGATGCCCTGTAACTGTGAGCAAGTCACTTTCTTTAGGGAAGGGGGCTAACTGGAAGAAGGAAGATTGATGAAGGTTAGCATGGATGGCGATGTGGAATTAAGGCTGGAGGCCGGGTCCGCTGAAGTCAGGCCGTTCCAAATTGCACCTCGTCGTGGACTCTAAACTATTTCTTATCTCCCGCACTTTGTGTGTTTGTGTAACAGCAGCTGGAGAGAGTGTATGAGTTAAATAATGCAAGATGAGAATTGATCTATCGACAGTCAATCAGGGGGTTGGCTCAGGCAGACTGGGAGGGAGTTGCCAGAGGCTCTGGACTGTAATTTCATTTAAACAGATTTGAAAAAAGTGTTAGGAGGAAAACGGGGATGTACATTCAGCTTACTCAAGTGTATTTGGGCCTCGGAGTCCACCAGATGCATCGGATTTCCTAGGGTTGAGCAGGAAATCCTCAGAGATTGGCAGCTGTAAATAAGGAGGTCATTTTAATGTAGGGAAAATATGAATGAGCAAATTTGTAAAGAGTTATAGTTCAGTTACATTCAAGTACAGCACGTAGACATCCAACAAAAATGTCAACAAATGCTTTAAATAGCCTCAGAAAACGACATCGCCAGGGCCAAGCCCTGACAGGGCAGGGATTTCTCAGACCCAGGGAATTTCTAGGTTGTAGCGGATGAGCAGGGCAGTTGAGGCAGGAGGTGATGGGCAGGGTTTGGGAGGACAGGAAAGTGGCATTAGGGGTTCAGCATAGAAATGGTGTTCTCTGAAGAGTCTTGAGGCAAGTTGGTCCCCATTTCATCTCATCTCCCACACAAACAAGCTGAATTAGGTGTAGTCAGCCAAATGTGGAAGTACTTACATTGATTTTACATTTCAGGGGAGGGCAGTGTTCCTGGTGGGAAAGGACTCTCATAGTAATATCTGAAATTCCTCTAGTATTGGGGAAAAGAGGAGGAGGGCATGAATGTAGGTAGAACTGAAACCTACCTTCAGGATGGGTCAGGGAATGGATTGGGGAAATGTCAGATGAAGGCCTGGGTTTCCTAGTTGACACTAATGTTTATTTATTAATAGCTGACATAGAATGACCCCTTTCACACATCATCTCATTTAAATCACAAAGCAAACATAGGAAACGGGTAATATTATTATCTCCATTTTATAGATGATGAAACTGGGGCACACAGAGGTCAAGAAATTTATCTAAAATTACAGATTTTGCAAATGGTAAAGTTAAGATTTGAATCCAAGGAGTCTGACTCCAGAGACCCCTGTTATCACAGGAATATGTCATAAAACAATATTTGCTCTACCAAAAATCCCAACAGTAAAATTTTTAAATCAGGGAACTGATCCTTTTAACATTAGCTATAAAGTACTAGATTAGCATAAATTTCCGTAAGGTAATTTTCAGTTAATTATTTTACAGAATTTTTACTCCCACTCAGAGCTGTCCTTCAGTAAGTGAGTAAGTTAATTTTTTTCTGCATTTTAGAATAATTGCCTTTGATTTGTGTCTTTAGCTCAGATCTACCTTTTCATTTAAAGAGCCAGTGTCCAGGAAATAAGTTCAGACCAACCAAAGGGTGATGAGTTACCCTTAAGTTGCATTTTGAGCTCCAACTGTGTTTTGACAGTTCCCTCTGACAGCCTGGCCTAGAGATCCCTACAGAACGTAGCACAGATCCTGGTTCCTTCCCAGTAACTGAGAACTAAAAGACTGAATAGAATCCGAGGGAATTTCAGACTCATATTTTCATTCATTGACTCTGAGAACTACCTTCTAGTAGCTGTCACTTTCTCCAAGATATTTTAGCTTTATTGTCAGAAATACAAATCGCCTAAGCTGTTTTGTGTTCATATTTTACAACTCGTTTTGAGAATTAATATTTTATAAGAAAATTATTTTGATTCAAAATGTGACTTTTAAAAGGTTTATGGTACTCTTAAGTGTAACTTTTATTATGCCTTGGGGCCAGTAGCTTTTCTGGAGGAACACAGTATAGTTACTGATGTATTGTACCCCTTGTGAATATCCCTTCATGTTCTGAGACTGAAACAGGAGAAACTATTTTCTGTACATAATTTACTACCTTCTTTCCACCTCTACCCCTCCTTTTCCCTGGCTGCCTCTTTTTTTCCTTTCAGTGCAAAATAAATAAAATAACCACCATTACCAGTAAAAGAAAAAAAAGAAGCTTAACAGGTCATGTTTTAGCCAAGCCTAAGTTAAATTAAAGGAACTGGAAGATACTCATCAAGACCTAGGAAGGTAGATGTGAAAAACTATACTCTCAGTTCTACGCCAGTCTAATGTCTTTCCCTCTTGATCATTATTTCCCTTCTCTCTTCCCTGGTCTATGTTGAAATGACTGATCTCCTTTTCCACCTTCCACATGACAGACAGGCAGGCATCAATCTTCAGCTGAAGTAGTTGCCTGATGCTCTTCTAGAGGATCTAGAATGCTAAAGTCCCCAAATTAAAACTGGAGATTCTCAAGTCCCTGTATCAGTTAGTTAATGATGTATAACAAACCACCCTCAAATATGGTGGCTTAAAATAAAAAACCTACTGATTATTTCTCATCGTCTATGGATTGGGTTGGCAGACTGTCTGATCTGAGCCAGGTTTGGCTGATCTTAGCTGGGCTCTCTCATGCATCTGTGGTCAGCTAGTGGGCTAGCTGGTCTAAGTGGCCTTGCATGAGACAGTTCTGCTCTCTTCCACATATCTTTCACAGCCCTCGTGTAGGCTATGTTCTCATGATGGTGGCAGGGGTCCAAGAGGAAAAGAGGAAATGCACATGTGCTTCTCAAGCTTCTGCTTGCACCAGGTTTGGTAACATGCCCTTGGCCAAGCCAAGTCACATGTTTAAGCCTGGAATTAATGTAGGAGGGGACCAAGAGTTACAGGGCAGACAGCCTGATACTGGGAGACCAATATGGAGGCCATAAATGCAATCAATCTACCATAGTTCACAAATTAAAACCTGAAAATGAGCAAAAAGTGACATTTGAAAGCAAAGCATGGCTGTTCCACATTATTTGCAGATTCTATATTTGAGAATTTGCTTACTTGCTAAAATTTGTTTGTAACCTCAACCTCATTACTTGGGGGCACTTTCATAGTCGTTCTTGTACATGCACAGAGCAGTGGAAACTGTGAGTTGCCAGATGCATACGTGCACTGGGATGAGATCGAATAAGGTGATGCTCTGAAATTGAACAAGTTGATGTTCTGCCCTCTTGTTTTGGCTCTCACACTGCAAGCAAGTGTCCTTTTCACGGTATGTTTAGTGCCAAGGTTTTGGCATTTTTTTGTCCTTTATATTGGTGACTTCACTGTTTAAAATGTCCCCCCAGTGTAGTGCTGAAGTGCTATCTGGTGTTCCCAAGCACGGGAAGGCTGTGATGTGCCTTAAGGAGAAAAAACATAAGCTTTGTTCAGGAATGAGTTACACTGCTGTTGATCATGAATTCAATGTTAATGAGTCAACAATATATATTAAATAAGGTGTTTTTAAGCAGACAGACACATAAAACAAGGTTATGTATTGATCAGATGAAAATGTGACCAGAGGCTCACAGGAACCTAACCCTGTATTTCCCCTAAGAGCAATGGTTCAATACTCACTAATTCAGTGTTTGCAGAGACTTCATAGAATATAATTGCCACAAATAATAAGAATCAACTGTGCTTCCATTTATTTTTGAGATTCTCAAAAAAGATTTTATCTTCTAAAAAAGATTTTAAAATAACAAAAGCTATATTCTTAATTCCATATATAATTCTACACTCTGAAAAGCAGAACAAAAACAACTCTCTCATGTAGATATCAACATGGACTTACACAAAACAATCTTTTGTTCTAAGCAGAACATTTTAGGAATGCACTCACTCATTGATGAAGGAACACATTAGTGAGATTCTTAATGGCATTTAACAAATGGTTACTGAGCTCCTCCTATGAATAACTTTAGCCAGGGCTTAATTTTGTAGTAAATGGATGAAAACTCTGAAAGAATTATAAAGATTCCAGAGAGTAAATTGGGGTTCAATGTGTTAATGAGTCTTTTTCTTGAATGAAAATATTGAGCAAGAAAGAAAGGCACAATCATAAAATTATTCCTGTAATGAAAGCCAAGGAAAAACAGGATTCGACACGAACACAGTTTTCAGGAATACACCTATTATATATGGAAGTTCAAAGGCATTTTGTCTGTTAGAACACCTGGTATCCCCAAAGAGCTCTGAGCTCCATATTTGCACTTCAACATTGGGTGTGATGAAGAGGCCAGAGAGCTCCATGTTTAAAAGCTCAGTCTCTGCAGTCGGCCAGAACCAGGTCTGGGTCTTGGCTCCACGTTATTGGTTGGATTACATGGCAAGAGACACACCCTCTGTGGGCCCCAGTTTCTTCATTTATAAAATGAGAATACTAAGAGTAATAGTATGAATATAATCAGACATTTTTTGAGTACTGATCAGTTCCCTGGTACCCTGCTGGGAACTTTCCTTACATTGCCTCATTTAATCCACACAACTGTCCTATGAGGTGGATGCTATCACTACTCCCCATTTTATGCATGAAAACATAGAGGCAGATAGAAGTTAAATGATCTTGCTAAGAATTAGAGTTGGCAGAGTCGGAATTTGATCCTAGGAATATGACTTCACCTTCCTCATGATGTGGTTTGTGAAAATTAAATGAGATAATGCACATAAAATGCTCAGCACAGTGCCAGGCATGTGATAAGCACATATAATAAATTTTTCAAGGATTTTTTTAACTGAGAGCGCCCTACCCTTTCCCCACTCCCACTGCAACCAACAGATCTGCAATATATAGGGCTGTGTAGAGGGTTTGTGTGGGAACTCTGCTTATGCTGAATTCTACTCCAGTTGAAAGCACCGCAGGAAAGAGTCTTACCTCACCAGGGAAAGCATTCCAAATAACCCCCTGGAGAAATCTCTATTTGTCTTCATGAATGGAAGATAATAAATACAAGTTGGGAGATCAGACCCAAGATTTGTGTTTTAATAATTTCTCTCATTGAGGTTAAAACTTCCAGTGATTTATCTCAACCTTTCTTGAACCTGTTTGTTTAACTACCTGATATTGTTACTTATTTTTTATCCCAATCTCAGATATAACTATATTGTTTTTAGGGAAAACATTTTAAGTAAAGTGAAGCCAGCTGTATAAGCCAAACTCTGACAGGCCAAAATTAAACAACTTTTGTATTTCTGGGTTTTCATTCCTTCTAGGAAGTGGAACTAGAGAGAAAATGAAGATTATCTCAAATACCATTTTCACTTACATAACTTTCTTTCTTATTTTAATGCCTGTATTATCAAATTGTCACCATCATGTTTCTCCTAGTCCTGTACTTTAAGGTTGGGTAGATATAGGTATGAGCAGGAATCACTGATTGTCCTTTCACCTCCAACAAACAAGATCCCTTCTGGCTCTGTCTCCTGTCCTAACTAGGCCTTCAGGGGATCCTGACAACTCAGGCAACCCATGAGGTGGCAGAACACTTGAAAGAAACAAAAAGGAAGGAAAGCACTCCCTCGTCATTATCAGAAATTATGTGCTGGCTGAAAGAGCCTGAATTATTCAGTATGCCCTGAGTGTCAGTCTGAAAGAACACTCTGCAACTATTAACAGGACTGAAGTAGAATAATATATGCTAGTATGAAACAACTGCCAGCATATATTGTTAAGTAAGAAAACTCAAGCATGTGTATACTATTTTACAGAGTTGTATATGCATAGACTCTTGATCCAGAAGACATATACAAAACTAGTAATAGTGGTTACCTCAGGAGAAAGGGTTAAATATGAAGGTAGACTTGTTTTTCAACCTATATCCTATTGTAGTTTGAATTTTTTATAAAGAATTTTTGAACAATCAATTGTGAGGTAGAGGCTCTACTTGGAACCACAGTGACCTCCCATTTGGGTGATCTACTCTCCCCAAATGAGGAAAAGCAGAAAACTGAGGAGATACGAGCCCTCAGGGCAGAAAAAGAGAAATCTGGAAAGAGTTCTGAGAAGATGTTCCCCAGATTGACATTCATGACTTCCCCTATTACTATCTACCTGTATAGACTTGTCTCTTTCATATATTAGCACAAAGAATGCAAAATGGGATCCATGAAAAGATAGTACCTAACAAGTAAGAAACGAACCTACCAAATAACAGCAGATTTTTAGAAAACCATTCAGAAAGAGAATCACTTCAGAAATGAGAAGAAAATTTCATATACTTATCTCTATTTTTAAAGAAAGAGAACTTAGGCTCTTTGGGGAGAGACAGATAGAGAAAAGAAAAGAAACCAGACAATCAAAGATTAGAGTATGAAACAACAAAAGGAATTTAAATATAAACTGAAGTAGCATTGGAAAAAATTTAAGATAACAGTAAAAGCATAGGAATGAAAGTCACAACAGGAGCAGCAAGAAGAATAGCTAATACTGAAAACACAGCTACGGTATGGAGGTAGAGATATAGCTTAAGACATTTGTATACAAAGGAATGAAAAAGAAAAGAGATTATAGAAAAGATGGCAGGTGGGTGAGGGGGTTCATCATGTGTATAACTGATATTCCTAAAGTGGAAAACAAATATTCAAGATAACAAAAAAGAAAAGTTTTCTGAAATAAAGGAAAATATGAATCCACTGATTAAAATCTGCAGAAAATAGAATTTTTGTTCAAGGAAAAATACAGTCTCAAATTTGAGCAATATCTTAGTGGAGACCATGAAGTTCAAGAATAAAACAAACAAACAAACTCCTATGGGCATTCAGAAATTAAAAGCATGTTTCCCAAAGAGAGAAAATGGCTGACCTCAGCCTTCTCCATACCAACATTCAATGCAAGAAGTAGGTGGAACCATATCTAAAGAATTCTGATGGGGAAAATGTGTGGCTCAAGAATTATATGCTTTATGTCTAAAGATAATTTTAATAATGCAAAGAATCTGATAACATAGTACTTACGAGCCCTTCTTTTAAAAAAGACACAATAACAAAATCCAACCAACCCAAAGATAAGTAAAAAATATTTGAAGTCATGTTATGAACAGTAAAGTCATGGATGAAAGGACTGTTGGTGACCACTGAGTGTGTCATTACATTCCCACAGCTCAGTTCTATATAAGTTATAAATCTCAGTAATACAAAAAATAATAATAATAAAAAAGTGAAATGACGGGAAGAAGCTGGGAGGAAGTGTGAAATATAAATTTTCCTTTTTTTCATGATGAGGTATAAATCTGTCCAACATTTATAAAGAAAAAGAGATTTAACAATCAAAGTTTTAAATATTATTATTAGAAGTGGGAAGACAAAGCAAAGCAAAGAATGCACAGAACAAATTGCCAAAATAAATTTTGCAGCAACAATATAAACAGAAAACATAGGTATACTCTAACCAAATATACTGTGATAAAATTAAGTGCAACAAATATATATTATAAAATATAAATGTAAATGAGATCTATTTACATAATAAAAGAAAAAGACTATCAGTCTGGATTAGCAAAACTCATCTATTTAGCCTGCTACTAGTGAAAACAAAAGAGGCTTGGATAAAAAATTTATGACACATTCATATCACAGAATATCTGACAGTCATTAAGAAAGAACTGGATATGTAAGAAATGACGTGGAAAGAAATCCAAAATAAATTAATAGAAAAATATTATAAGAACAATGTATGTTATTCCGTTTGTATTTTGCAAAGGCTATATGTTGTACAAATACATACTTGTACATCTGTCTGCATATATATGTGTATACATATACATTTGCTACATGTGTGCGTGTTCAGTGTTATAGCAATAGGGAAGGTGAGCTGGTGAGAGCAGTCCACCCCATAAGGAAGAGTATTTTATCCCTAACATTGTTTAGAATTGCTGGTATATGGTGCTAATAAAAAGCAGACTTTTAGGAGGCTTCATTATTTTTTACACTTCTAACAATGCACTTATTTATTGTCTGCACCTGAGGTGGACCAGTCCAATCTCCTTGCTCTTGGCATGCGTGTGTGCATGCGCGTGCAGGCAAACTTGCGCTTAGTAGCTGGATGATATACAACACACAGTTAATAGTGGTCACATCTAGGAGTAGAGTTGGAGGATGTTTGAAGAGCAGACAACTTATAAACTTTTCTGTACTAATAGGAAAAATTTTAAATGAGAATATATCTCTTTATAATACAGCTTTAATCAGTAATAAAAATAAGAAGAGTATTAAAGAGGTCTACTTGGGACTAAATTGCCCTGGAGCACAAGGGGAGGGCGGCCTCACTGAGGCTGCTGGCTCTGGAGGGGCCCCACCAGCCAAAGCCGCGAAAGTCCTTGGGACCTGGGGCCAGTTTTGGTGATGATGGGATGCCGTCAGAGATATGACTTCATTAAACACAATAGAGTGAGTACAACTTGGAGGAGCTTCAAGATGGCGGAAGAGTAAGACGCAGAGATCACCTTCCTCCCCACGGACACATCAGAAATACATCTACATGTGGAGCAACTCCTACAGAACACCTACTGAACACTGGCAGAAGACCTCAGACCTCCCCAAAGGCAAGAAACTCCCCCACGTACCTCAGTAGGGTAAAAGAAAAAAACAGACAAAAGAATAGGGACAGGACCTGCACCAGTGGGAGGGAGCTGTGAAGGAGGAAAGGTTTCCACACACTAGAAGCCCCTTCGTGGGCAGAGACTACGGGTGGCGGGGGTTGGGTGGGGCGGGTAAGCTTCGGAGCCATGGATGAGAGCACAGCAACAGCGGTGCGGAGGGCAAAGCAGAGAGATCCTCTGATCGGTGCGGACCAGCACTCACCAGCCCGAGAGGCTCATCTGTTCACCCTCCGGGACGGGCGGGGCTGGGAGCTGAGGCTCGAGCTTTGGAGGTCGGATCCCAGAGAGAGGACGGACTAGGGTTGGCTGCGTGAACACAGTCTGAAGGGTTTAGTGCACCACGACTAGCTGGGAGGGAATCCGGGAAAAAGTCTGGAGCTGCCAAAGAGACAAGAGACTTTTTCTTGCCTCTTTGTTTCCTGGTGCACGAAGAGAGGGGATTAAGAACGCTGCTTAAAGGAGCTCCAGAGACGGGCGTGAGCCGTGGCTATCAGCGCGGACCCCAGAGACGGGCACGAGACGTTAAGGCTGCTGATGCCGCCACCAAGAAGCCTGTGTGCCAGCACAGGTCACTCTCCACACCTCGCCTCCCAGAAGCCTGTGCAGCCCGCCACTGCCACGGGCCCGTGATCCAGGGACAACTTTCCCGGTAGAACGCACGGCGCGCCTCAGGCTGGTGCAACGTCATGCTGGCTTCTGCCACCGCAGGCTCGCCCCTCATCCGTACCCCTCCCTCCCCCAGGCCTGAGTGAGCCAGAGCCCCCGAATCAGCTGCTCCTTTAACCCCGTCCTGTCTCAGCGAAGAACAGACGCCCTCAGGACACCTACACACAGAGGCCAGGCCAAATCCAAAGCTGAACGCCGGGAAATGTGCCAACAAAGAAGAGGAAGGGATATCTCTCCCAGCAGCCTCAGGAGCAGTGGATTAAATATCCACAATCAACTTCATGTACCCTGCATCTGTGGAATAACTGAATACACAATGAATCATCCCAAATTGAGGTGGTGAACTTCGGGAGAAGCGATGTGTATTTTTTTCCCTTTTTCTCTTTTTGTGAGTGCATATGTATATGCTTCTGTGTGTGATTTTGTCTGTATAGCTTTGCTTTTACTATTTGTCCTAGAGTTCTGTCTGTATGTTTTCTTTTTATTATTACTTAAAAAATTCTTTTTCTTAATAATTATTTTTTATTTTAATAACTTTATTTTATTTTATTTTATCTTCTTCTTTCTTTCTATTTTTTCTCCCTTTTATTCTGAGCCATGTGGAGGACAGGCTCTTGGTGCTCCAGCCAGGTGTCAGGGCTGTGCCACTGAGGTGGGAGGGCCAAGTTCAGGACACTGATCCACAAGAGACCTCCCAGCTCCAAGTAATACCAAATGGCGAAAATCACACAGAGACCTCCATCTCAACGCCAAGACCCAGCCCCACTCAACGCCCAGCAAGCTACAGTGCAGGACACCCTATGCCAAACAACTACCAAGACAGGAACAGAACCCTATCCGTTAGCACAGAGGCTGCCTAAAATCATAATAAGGCCACAGACACCCCCAAAAACACAACCAGACGCGGTCCTGCCCACCAGAAAGACAAGATCCAGCCTCATCCACCAGAACACAGACACTAGTCCCCTCCACCAGGAAGCCTACACAACCCACTGAACCAACCTTAGCAACTGGGGACAGAAACCAAAAACAATGGGGACTATGAACCTTCAGGCTGTGAAAAGGAGACCCCAAAACACAGTAAGTTAAGCAAAATGAGAAGACAGAGAAACACACAGCAGATGCAGGAGCAAGGCAAAAACCCACCAGACCTAACAAATGAAGAGGAAATAGGCAGTTTACCTGAAAAAGAATTCAGAATAATGATAGGAAAGATGATCCAAAATCTTGGAAATAGAATGGAGAAAATACAAGCAACATTTAACAAGGACCTAGAAGAACTAAAGAGCAAACAAACAGAGATGAAAAACACAATAAATCAAATTTAAAATTCTCTAGAACGGGTCAATAGCACAATAACTGAGGCAGAAGAATGGATAAGAGACCTGGAAGATAAAATAGTGGAAATAACTACTGCAGAGCAGAGTAAAGAAAAAAGAATGAAAGAAATTGAAGACAGGCACAGAGACTTCTGGGACAACATTAAACACACCAACATTAGAATTATAGGGGTCCCAGAAGAAGAAGAGAAAAAGAAACAGACTGAGAAAATATTTGGAGAGATTATATTTGAAAACTTCGCTAATATGGGAAAGGAAATAGTTAATCAAGTCCAGGAAGCACAGAGAGTCCCATAAAGGATAAATCCAAGGAGAAACATGCCAAGACATATATTAATCAAACTATCAAAAATTAAATACAAAGAACAAATATTAAAAGCAGCAAGGGAAAAATAACAAGTAACACATAAGGGAATCCCCGTAGGGTTTCTTTCTTTCTGCAGAAACTCTGCAAGCCAGAAGGGAGTGGCAGGACATATTTAAAGTGATGAAAGAGAAAAGCTACAACCAAGATTACTTTACCCAGCAAGGATCTCATTCAGATTTGATGGAGAAATTAAAAGCTTTACAGACAAGCAAAAGCTAAGAGAATTCAGCACCACCAAACCAGCTTTACAACAAATGCTAAAGGAACTTCTCTAGGCAGGAAACACAAGAGAAGGAAAAGACATACAACAATAAACCCAGAATAATTAAGAAAAGGGGAATAGGAACATACATCAATAATTAACTTAAATATAAATGGATTAAATGCTCCAATCAAAAGACATAGACTGGCTGAATGGATACAAAAACAAGACCTGTATATATGCTGTCTACAAGAGACTCACTTCAGACCTAGGGACACATACAGACTGAAAGTGAGGGGATGGAAAAAGATATTCCATGCAAATGGAAATCGAAAGCTGGAGTAGCAATTCTCATATAAGACAAAATAGACTTTAAAACAAAGACTATTACAAGAGTCAAAGATGCACACTACATAATAAACAAGGAATCAATCCAAGAGAAGATATAACAATTGTAAATATTTATGCACCCAACATAGAAGCACCTCAATACATAAGGCAAATACTAACAGCCATAAAAGGGGAAATCGACAGTAACACAATCAGAGTAGGAGACTTTAACACCCCACTTTCACCAATGGACAGATCATCCAAAATGAAGAGATAAGGAAACACAAGCTTTAAATGATACATTAAACAAGATGGACTTAATTGATATTTATAGGACATTCCATCCAAAAACAACAGAATACACATTGTTCTCAAATGCTCATGGAACATTCTCCAGGATAGTTCATATCTTGGGTCAAAAATAAGCCTTGATAAATTTAAGAAAATTGCAATCATATCAAGTATCTTTTCTGACAGCAACACTATGAGACTAGATATCATTACAGGAAAAAATCTATAAGAAATACAAACACACGGAGGCTACACAACACACTAGTTAATAACCAAGAGATCACTGAACAAATCAAAGAGGAAGTCAAAAAATACCTAGAAACAAATGACAATGAAAACACGATGACCCAAAACCTATGGGATGCAGCAAAAGCAGTTCAAAGAGGGGAGTTTATACCTATACAAGCTTACCTTAAGGAACAAGAAACATCTCAAATAAACACCTTAACCTTACACCTAAAGCAATTAGAGAAAGAAGAACAAAAAAAGCCCCAAAGTTAGCAGAAGGAAAGAAATCATAAAGATCAGATCAGAAATAAATGAAACAGAAATGAAGGAAACTATAGCAAAGATCAATAAAACTAAAAGCTGGTTCTTTGAGAAGATAAACAAAATTGATAAACCATTAGCCAGACTCATCAAGAAAAACAGGGAGAAGACTCAAATCAATAGAATTAGAAATGAAAAAGGAGAAGTAACAACAGACACTGCAGAAACACAAAAGATTATTAGAGATTACTACAAGCAACTGTATGCCAATAAAATGGACAACCTGGAAGAAATGGACAAATTCTTAGAAATGCACAACCTGCTGAGACTGAACCAGGAAGAAATAGAAAATATGAACAGACCAATCACAAGCACTGAAATTGAAACTGTGATTAAAAATCTTCCAACAAACAAAAGTCCATTACCAGATAGCTTCACAGGCGAATTCTATCAAACATTTAGAGAAGTGCTAACACCTATCCTTCTCAAACTCTTCCAAAATATAGCTGAGGGAAGAACACTCCCAAACTCATTCTATGAGGCCACTATAACCCTGATACCAAAACCAGACAAAGACGTCACAAAGAAAGAAAACTACAGGCCAATATCACTGATGAACATAGATGCAAGAATCCTCAACAAAATACTAGCAAACAGAGGGCTTCCCTGGTGGCGCAGTGGTTGGGAGTCCGCCTGCCGATGCAGGAGACACGGGTTCGTGCCCTGGTCCGGGAGGATCCCACGTGCCGCGGAGCGGCTGGGCCCGTGGGCCATGGCCGCTGGGCCTGCGCGTCCAGAGCCTGTGCTCCGCAGTGGGAGAGGCCACAACAGTGAGAGGCCCGCATACCGCAAAAAAAAAAAAAAAAAAAAAAAAAATACTAGCAAACAGAATCCAACAGCATATTAAAAGGATCATACACCATGATCAAGTGGGCTTTATTCCAGGAATGCAGGATTCTTCAATATATGCAAATCAATCAATGTGCTACACCATATGAACAAACTGAAGGAGAAAAACCATATGATCATCACTATAGATGCAGAGAAAGCTTTTGACAAAATTCAACACCCATTTATGATAAAAAGTCTCCAGAAAGTAGGCACAGAGGAAACTTTCCTCAACATAATAAAGGCCATGTATGACAAACCCACAGCCAGCATTGTTCTCAATGGTGAAAAACTGAAACCATTTCCACTAAGATCAGGAACAAGACAAGGTTGCCCACTCTCACCACTCTTATTCAACCTAGTTTTGGAAGTTCTAGCCACAGCAATCAGAGAAAATAAAGAAATAAAAGGAATCCAAATCGGAAAAGAAGAAGTAAAGCTGTCATTGTTTGCAGATGACATGATACTATACATAAAGAATCCTAAAGATGCTACCAGAAAACTACTAGAGCTAATCAATGAATTTGGTAAAGTAGCAGGATACAAAACTAATGCATAGGGCTTCCCTGGTGGCGCAGTGGTTGAGAATCCGCCTGCCGATGCAGGGGATACGGGTTCGTGCCCCGGTCCGGGAAGATCCCACATGCCGCGGAGCGGCTGGGCCCGTGAGCCATGGCCGCTGAGCCTGCGCGTCCGGAGCCTGTGCTCCGCAACGGGAGAGGCCACAACAGTGAGAGGCCCGCATACCACAAAAAAAAAAAAAAAAAAAAACTAATGCATAGAAATCTCTGGCATTCCTATACACTAATGATGAAAAATCTGAGAGTGAAATTAAGAAAACACTCCCATTTATCATTGCAACAAAAAGAATAAAATATCTTGGAATAAACTTACCTAAGGAGACAAAAGACCTGTATGCAGAAGATTATAAGACACTGATGAAAGAAATTAAAGATGATACAAATAGATGGAGAGATATAGCATGTTCTTGGATTGGAAGAATCAACATTGTGAAAATGACTCTACTACCCAAAGCAATGTACAGATTCCATGCAAATCCTATCAAACTACCACTGGCATTTTTCACAGAACTAGAACAAAAAATTTCACAATTTGTATGGCAACACAAAAGACCCCGAATAGCCAAAGCAATCTGGAGAACGAAAAATGTAGCTGGAGGAATCAGGCTCCCGGACTTCAGACTATACTACAAAGCTACAGTAATCAAGACAGTATGGTACTGGCACAAATACAGAAATATAGATCAATGGAACAGGAGAGAAAGCCTAGAGATAAACCCATGCACATATGGTCACCTTATCTTTGATAAAGGAGGCAAGAATATACAATGGAGAAAAGACAGCCTCTTCAATAAGTGGTGCTGGGAACACTGGGCAGCTACATGTAAAAGAATGAAATTAGAACACTCCCTAACACCATACACAAAAATAAACTCAAAATGGGTTAAAGATCTAAATGTAAGGCTAGACACCATCAAACTCTTAGAGGAAAACATAGGCAGAACAATCTATGACATAAATCACAGCAAGATCCTTTTTGACCCACCTCCTAGAGAAATGGAAATAAAAACAAAAATAAACAAATGGGACCTAGTGAAACTTAAAAGCTTTTGCGCAGCAAACGATACCATAAACAAGAACAAAAGGCAACCCTCAGAATGGGAGAAAATATTTGCAAATGAAGCAACTGACAAAGGATTAATCTCCAAAATTTATAAGCAACTCAGGCAGCTAAATAACAAAAAAACAAACAACCCAATCCAAAAATGGGCAGAAGAACTAAATAGACATTTCTCCAAAGAAGATATACAGATTGCCAACAAACACATGAAAGAATGGTCAACATCATTAATCATCAGAGAAATGCAAATCAAAACTTCAATGAAGTATCACCTCACACCAGTCAGAATGGCCATCATCAAAAAATCTATAAACAATAAATGTTGGAGAGGGTGTGGAGAAAATGGAACCTTCTTGCACTGTTGGTGGGAATGTAAACTGCTACAGCCACTATGGAAAACAGTATGGAACTTCCTTAAAAAACTAAAATTAGAACTACCATATGACCCAGCTATCCCACTACTGGGCATATAACCTGAGAAAACCATAATTCAAAAAGAGTCATGTACCAAAATGTTCATTGCAGCTCTATTTACAATAGCCAGCACATGGAAGCAACCTAAGTGTCCATTGACAGATGAATGGATAAAGAAGATGTGGCACATATATACAATGGAATATCAATCAGCCATAAAAAGGAATGAAACTGGGTTATTTGTAGTGAGGTTGATGGAGCTAGAGTCTGTCATACAGAGTGAAGTAAGTCAGAAAGAGAAGAACAAATACTGTATGCTAACACATATATATGGAATCTAAAAAGAAAAAAATATGGTCAGAAGAACCTAGGGGCAAGATGGGAATAAAGATGCAGACCTACTAGAGAATGGACTTGAGGACACGGGAAGGGGGAAGGGTAAGCTGGGACAAAGTGAGAGAGTGGCATGGACATATATACACTACCAAATGTAAAATAGATAGCTAGTAGGAAGCAGCCACATAGCACAAGGGGATCAGGTCGGTGCTTTGTGACTACGTAGAGGGGTGGGATAGGGAGGGTGGGATGGAGGGAGATGCAAGAGGGAAGAGATATGGAGACATATGTATATGTATAACTGATTCAGTTTGTTATAAAGCAGGAACTGACACTCCATTGTAAAGCAATTATACTCTAATAAAGATGTTAAAAAAAAAAAAAGTTCCACTTGGAAAGAAGCAGTCAAGGTACTTGAGCACTCAATTGAGTGTGATGCTCCTGCCAGATCTAGCTAAACTGAATATACCTTGGGTTCCATAGTGCTTATAACAAATAAAAGAAAACATACTGGTTCACCTGTGTTCAAATACCTAGCCCAGTGCCTGGCACACAACAGACACTCAATAAAGGTTTGTTGGGAGAATTAATAAATTAATCTGACCAAAGAAGCTTTTTCCTAGCAATGAATTTCAGCAAAAGTTACATGAATTGTATAATGAATGACACTTTCAAAAAGAGACATACAGGGCTCCTCTGGTGGCGCAGTGGTTAAGAATCCGCTTGCCAATGCAGGGGATGCGGGTTCGAGCCCTGGTCAGGGAAGATCTCACATGCTGCAGAGCAACTAAGTCCACGCGCCACAACTACTAAGCCTGCGCTCTAGAGCCCGCGAGCCACAACAACTGAGCCCACGTCCCACAACTACTGAAGCCCGCATGCCTAGAGCCCATGCTCTGCAACAAGAGAAGCCACCACGATGAGAAGCCTGCACACCGCAACGCAAGAGTAGCCCCCACTTGCGGCAACTAGAGAAAGCCCGTGCACAGCAACGAAGACACAATGTAGCCAAAAATAAATAAATAAATTTATATTTTTTTAAAAAGAGAGAGACATACAAAAGATACAGAAACACTTGCAAAAAGGACCCTTTGCTATATCAATTCTCAGGACTTACAAAGACATAACAATCAGTCTTCTCTCCTGCTAGACCTTTCTTTAAGGGGCTTGAAAGCATTCGTGTGCTGTTTCCTGGAAATCTGAAGTAATATACAGAGGGTGGTTAGAAGATGGAGTGAAAGTGACACAGAGCATGCCCCTTAGACTGTCTATTTCAAGAGACAGATGTCTCAAGTGGTCTTTAGCAATTGCTAGGTTGCAGACGCCTTCAAGTGGTGTCTCTCTCAAGTGTATGAAGTGCCATGTGCTGTTGCTATTGTCTAAAGAGTCATCCACTTTCTTTATACACCTGGTGAGCTAGTGGCAGAGTCGATGTTGCATTCATCTGTTTAAAAACTAATTTACTCATTTCTGCGGTAGAAATAAAGTGGGTTCTTTTTCTTCTACACTAACGGGAGTTTGCACAGAGAGCCAGACTCACAGCATGGCTAAAACCCAAGACAGCTTTTCTTCTGCCTCCTATCGGCCCCAGATCCAGTGGGGAGGAAAGGGACGGGTCCCTGGATGAAGTGGGGAGTTCAGGGTTACAATTTCTCACCACTCTAGGCAGAATTATGTTCATACTGATGGCAGAAAGGGGCACTGGTGCCATCTCAACATTTTATAGCGTACCAGCAGGAAGAAGAGCTGGGGCAGGGACCCAGTACAGTTCCTGCTAACTTAGGCTGACCCCATGGGATAGGCGCTGGGCTTCTTATCAAATGGGACCAGCTGAGTTTGGTCCTGACTCTTGCTGAGGGCCACTTTCAAGTACAGCCTTACAAAACATATATACAGCTAAAAGACAACCACACAGCAATATGTCCATCACGGCATTGACACTTCAATTCAAACTGCAGTATCCAATCAATGTGCATCACCCAGGCTCATATCTAAGACTATATGCTTTTCCTACTCTCTAGGACAGACTGGTGACCACAGAAAGTTTCATCATACAGGGGCATTTTGTTGGAGGGACCCAGGCCATAGGGGAGGTTATTCCAGGGATCCCTACCATAATAATTTCCTATTGTGGATAGTTATGGATTTAATTTGTATTTGGATACAGAATGGAGGCTGGCCATAGAGAGCTGATGGCAGAAAAAAACCAACATTTCTGTCCCCAAATTGAACTGTAAATCTACAAATCCATTCGGAGACAACCTTACTCTTTAGGGATCTGTCTTGATGCCACTGTCACTACATAGGCCTCTCAGTTAACCATTCTTGTTCCCCATGCAGGGATCACAGAAGGCCCTGGACTAGGGATTCCAGGATGTGACTAGACCTTGTTTACAAAGGATGAGGTTGCAGCGTGTTCAAAGCTCCTACCCGTGAATGTTTTTCTCTGCACATGGCAGATGCAGATGGGTACGAGGAAGTCTGGCCATCCAGCTCTCTCTCTTTTCTTCTTCCCCAGGCTCTCCAATCTGCTTCATTTTCTGTCCCCTGATGTGACTGATGAGCGGTCAAATGGCTTGGGTTTCAGAGGAGGGAGAGGTTCCCTTTAGACCTCCAGCCCAGGCCAGAGACTTCCTCACTGGGGTTTCTGGCATTACACCACATAATAGTCAATGGAACTTTGCATGTCTTTGCCATCATCCTCTGTAACTTCACGGGGAAAGAGAGCTGCTTAAAGGTAGGCCAGGAGTGCCCCACCCAAAGTGCCTCACTCACATGGCACTGTGTGGACTGGAAGTAGTCAAATATTTGTTGAATTGAGAGAGTTTGAAGTTTCAGTCATTTGTGAAGAATTAAAGTTCCTGGTGAAAGTGACCTTGGTTTCCACAATATAAAGCATCAGGAATGGCTCCATCAAGGAGAATCCTAAGCCCTATCTTGAGCGAAGATGGATCAGTTGGATAGAATAGTTTCTTGTGACATAAAGGAATTCTAGTCACTTAAATCTCCTCTATGTCTGTGCTTTACAAAGTGTGGTATATGTGCTGCTGCAGGTATGTAAGGGGATTTAATTTGTACACAAGCAAATATTTTATTATAATTATTCTAAATTTATTTAATGTTAAGTAGGAAAAATATAAGTAATAAACAAAAATATGATTTCACAGATACTTGACTAGGATAAGATTAAGGTGTTTATGTTTACTTGTTTGGGTTGATTTACAGAAGTTAAGTAAATAGTAGTCTATGTGATATAAAGTCAAAATGATGAAGATGAGCATATGAAAGACTGAAATTAGAGAAACTCTGCCTTTATCCCTCTCCGTTCATAATATATATTGTCTTGGCAGATCTTGCAAGAGCAGAAGGTTGGATTATGGTCACTAGCATATACTCTGAATGACCTCATAAAAATCACCAATGTCCAGTGATGTACAGTAATTAAGATTTCACCTACATAGACATTTTTCCATTTTATGCTCTATGATCTGAAAAAAATGCTTTTTGAATTGTATGAGATTTACGTCTACTGTAAACATTGCTAATTTTTTTGCTCTTGGTTTTTTAAAAAAAGTTTTGTTGAAATTGCTATTGAATATTGCAATCTATTAATGTACAGTGTGATGGATTTCTCTTGTCAACTTGACCTCCTGTGTTACCAATGTGTATCCTCTCCTTCTCCCTAAAGTGTACTTAATCTTTGCTTTCTTTGCACATTGTCTTCAGTTGCAAGTCATAAGCCTGAGGCAAATAAACTTCCAGTAATTTCCAGGAATGTAGTGTTGGTATTTTCCTAATAAAGAGAGAACTTAGCTCATCAACAACAAAAAACCAAACAAAAAACCCTTAACCCAGTAGCTCTCCTGGGTTATTTTGAGGCCAAACATAGAGTCCTCTAGAGGGAATCTTCCTTCTTCAGCTCTGCACAGTGCTCAAAGGGAGGGTCATTTGGTGTGGGGGAATTGTAGACCTTCCCCAGAGGGCTGGCTTTGCGACCTCAATGGCTTTCCAGGAATCAGTCAGGAGACGCTACAGGGGATCAGGGTGTTTGTGGAGCTGGTCTGCCTTCTTTGAACCTGGTCTGAACCCATAACCTGGGGCATCCTGTTCCCCATTTTTAAAAATAATAGCTAGTGATATGACACAAAAGAAACACTTTTAAAGGAATATAATCTAGACCTGTAACAAGTGGAGTGATGGGAATAAAATGAAGTCTGCTGAGGCAAAAGAAAGCACTAAGCAGCCAGTCAGTGCCCTGGGCATCCTAGAGGCAAAGCTGAGCTCATGCACCTGCAGACTTTGAGCCTTTGCAGCAGGACTGGTCACTCCCCAAGCCCAGAAAAATAGCCCTCATGGTCCATCTTAAGGCATGATGACATTATTCAAAGCAATAATAGTTTGAGAAGGTAAAACACGAATGGCAGTGAGCTGCGATGTCAGAGTGAGGGTAGGATCAAGACGAGGAGCATGAGGTCGATTCTTGCAGGAACCCTAGTGCCAGGCTAGACCCTAGGGGGCTAAGATCAGAACACTTGGAAGCTTGGGACTGAGGTCATGGTCAGGAATGGAAACTCACCCCCATACCAGCCATTCAGTGGAGACCTACGTTTCTGTCATGCCCAGGCCCTGCTCTAGGCAAAGCAGATGCTGGGTGGTTCCTGGCACATACACTGTCATATCTGTGTGAAGAAAAGGTGCTACCCAAGAAATGCCGACTAGACCCAGAACTGGAGAAGAAGTTCCTTGAAGATGCTTAAACGCAGGAGGCAGGGGGAAGAAGCAGCAGGGGAGAACAGCAGCAGGAGGGGCAGTAGATAACTCAGAGATGAGAGAGGCTGAATGTCCATCACAAGAGAGTCACCTGAGCTGGGAGCCAGACGCCTATGATAGAGGGAGACCACACTGCCCACTCCAGACCATGGTCCAGATCTCCAGGAGTCCTGACCGCACACCTGCTGAGATATTTGCCTTGCCCTCGTTCCAATGACCTTTGCAGTTCCTCCCCACTCTGGAGCATGGCTTTCATCCTCAAACCTGGGGAAGCCTGATTGATACACAGGGACCCAGGACAGCAAGACCATAGAGCAAACCAGATAACCATGGTCAGCTGTCACAGCTGGGATCATCGTGGGTGAGGAAGTGGGTAGGAGCCAAGGAGGTTGTACATACTGATGAAGTTCCAATGGACGAGGAAGGCAGGGGTCCAAAGCGAAAATCTAGAAGGGAGGTTCCCAAGGAGAGAGTGAAATAAAAAGAACAGATTTGAAGCATTAGCTCCAAGGAAGATGTTAACAGCCACAACCAAGTAATTAACCGTGATAACTCCTCCCATAAAGCTCATCTCAGACATTATGGCCTCTCTGAAAGCCTTGGGTGACCTTCTTCCAGGCTTGGATAGATGATCCTCCTGTGTGGTCCTCTGGCATCCTGTTCTTATTCGTCTCACAACACTTACCACACTGCTCTGTGCTTGTTGACTCACACTTCTCTCTCTTACAAGGATAGAGGCTATCTCTTACTCATCTGAGTATTTCTAATACCCAGTAGAGGGGAAAGAGAGAGAGATAGAGAGAGAGGGAGGGAGGTGAGGAGGGAGGGAGAGGTAGGGAGGGGAGAAGGGGGGAGAGAGGGAGAAGGAAAGAGAGCAAGATAGAAAGATTAAGTGAACTTGAACCGAAGCAGCAAAACTCCACTACAGCCAAATCACATGGAGCTCTCAAGGGGTGCATTATCACAGGGTTTCGACTACACTTCAAAAGTTAGCTCATGCTTGCTGATGCTTTGGGAGTAACTCATGGTGCAAGCAGGGTGCCTTTGCTGCATCCAATTTCACCCCCTCACAGCAACCTGACACTTCTTTCTCTTTCTGTGAAGGCCCACCCTCCCTCTTCTTTGGAGCCATTGTCTGCTTGACATGAAAAATGTCCTGTAGAAAATGTAATCACTAATTATTTCAATGAAAAAAATCCAACTCTCAGATGTGGAATGATTAACCACAGAAAAACAATTCTTCAATAATAATTTTCCAGTCCTTTATTTTCAGCTAGAGTTGGTTTTCTGCCTGTGCACTGGGTTTTCCTGGAGTCCCTGAATGCTTTTACCCGCCGTCAACTCACAGAAAAAACCCTCTCGCAAAGTTGGTGCTCTGTATTAGAAAAAGTGTGAACTGCCCCTCACCTAACTGAACTGCTCGTCGTGGTTTCTCTTCCAAGGAAGTACATAACCTCAAACGCCATGTGCTTTAAGCTCCTGAGTTTTCTTGACTTCTAAACTCTTCCTAGATTCTCCTCACACCCCACCATTGTATCCTCTTATCTCTGCCTTCCTACTTTCCCAGCCGTTGGCAGGCATCTGCTCACCTGCAGCTCTGTCATGGGCCAGGGTTCATCATCTCTCCATCCCTCAGACAGGTGCAGAGACCCTGCTGGGAGCCCTGCCCTGTGCTAAGGCTGAGACGGGGTCAAGGGCCAATGAGATGTAGGCGGTGGAGCCTCTGGGTCTCTGCCTGGCAAATGCCCTTCCCTTCAAGTCCCACCTCCTCTGTGAAGGCATTCCTGCTAGGACCTCCCTCTTTGGTCTCACTGCTCCCTGTTACGGTGCTGATCCTGTGTTAGGACTTAAGGAAAACAACAGATTACACCCCTGCCCTCTGATTTTGGAATCGATTGAGAAATATGCACGTGAGTCAAAGACACGCAGCTCATGATATCGGCTTCTTTACGTATTGGATGAAGCTAGTGGGAGAAAGCAAAGGGCCTACAGACAAATGAGTTCCTAATATAGCACACCCCCCATACACACACCCACTAACGAGCCTGACTTCTTTACTTGGCCACACTGGGCAGATGGAGAACTTCAGGCCTTCTGCAACAGAGCATGAATTTGAACCTCAGCTCTCCCACTTATTAGCTATGTGACGCTGGGCAAGTTACTTAACTTCGCTACATCTTTGTCCCCTGAGCTATACAACAGGGTTACTGGGCACCTGACTCCTGGTCTGTGGAACGGACTGGATGAGCAAAGGCTTGTGAATCTCCCAGCACAGTGCGTGGCACAGACTCGGGGATCAGTAAACACAAAGATGCCCGTTCCTGTCATACGGCCCTGCGTGGTCCACTGGGGCGTAACTCAGAACTCCTGGTCGGTAAGAGCAGCCCTGGGGCCAGAGCCTGAGCTCAAATCCAGGCTCAGCCCTAGCTCTGTGACCCCGGACCAGTCACTTAACCTCTCTGTGTGTCAGTTTCATTATCAGTAGAACGGGTCATTCTCAGCATCTGTCTCTCTTATTGGTAGGGGGCTGACGTGCAATAATGCAGGCAAAGCGCTTGCAACAGCTTTGGCACATGATATGCAGGTTGGGCTAAATATGTTAGGGTGTAAACAGATATGCCATTTTTCTAGACTCTATTTAAGAGGAGAGGAAAAGAGATGTTTGTGGAAACACTTCATCAAATGACTAACGTTAGGGCTTCCCTGGTGGCACAGTGGTTGAGAGTCTGCCTGCTGATGCAGGGGACGCGGGTTCGTGCCCCGGTCCAGGAAGATCCCACATGCCGCGGAGCGGCTGGGCCCGTGAGCTGTGGCCGCTGAGCCTGCGCGTCCGGAGCCTGTGCTCCGCAACGGGAGAGGCCACAACCGCGAGAGGCCCGCCTACCGCAAAAAAAAAAAAGGCTAACATTAGATTTAGACCCTAACAGAGTAAACTTCCCTTATCAAAACATGTACTTTTCTACCATCACTTCATTTTGCTCCTAGCAGAGGACCGCCTCACGCTGCTCACCAGCAGCCTGTGAAGGTCTTCGCGACCAAGGCCAGACGGGAGAATCGTTAGCACCAGGCAGACCTGGCGAGACCACCTGGGCCCCAGTCCTGGCTCTGCCCTTCCTGGCTGCACAAACTTGGGCAAGTTTTTGAACTTCCCTTTGCCTCGGTTTCCTCTACCTGTAAAATGAAACTAATTAGACCTGTAGCGCCTGGCACATCATGCTAAAAAAAAATGCTATCGATTATTGCTATCGGGAGCTTAGTTAATTGCCGATGATTTCATCGTTATTATTGTCCCCGTTTTACAAACAAGTGAACCAAGGCAGCTAGTTGTTGCTGGAGCTGTGTCTGGAACTCAACCCTCTGTTTTACTGCTTATTCCATTAAATTCCACTCTGAACATTAGAATGATTTTCGGTGTGTAGTTACTACTCGTGCATCATTTTATTTTCCCCTGGTGCATCTTGAAACAAGGAGGTCAGTATTCCTTGCCAACTCACATACATTTCAGACTCGCTAGACTCCTTTTGGTTTCCTCCGTAAAAATAAAAGTGCAGGACTCAAAACAGAATGGCACATTGGAAAAATCTCCCCAACGAAGAGGGACCTAATTGTGGAAAACAGGAGCAAGCCTTCAAGTTGGCACCCACTTGACCTAGAGACAGACACCAGTGATGTCCCCACTTCCCTGCCCCACAGTGGCCCTTCTGAACACAGCTGGTGAAGTAAAGAACAGAGAGAAGAGAAGGCGGCAAGATCCCACCGTTTTATTGCTGTAATTAGAGCACATGAGCAATGTTCACAGAGTAGCTCCCACCCTAAATCCCAAAAGGAACTCCTGCCAAGAAAATACATCTCTTTCTCCCCTCACAGTCTAGAACCTCGCGATCTATCTCTGTTTCTGGAACTTGAAGTTCAGATCCATCATCTGGCACCTTCTAAGGAAAAAGAAGTGGTTTTCATGTTTCAACCACAGTAGCTTTTCATCCCTCTATCTGAACACATAAACAGCTGCCACAGTCATGCAACCTTCCAGCTGACACTCAAGGGTCAAACCCAGGGCAATCACCCCTCTCAGGGGGCCCGGCGTGGAGGTGTCAGTCCTGGCTGCTGTCACATCCTCCTTTCCAGAGCCTTCGAAAACTCAACCCACCATCAGCCAAGTACGGATTCGAGGCCAAGCAGGACTGATCCCTCCTTCAGAGCTCACAGAAAGCATTTTAGCTGCAAGTTGTGAGGGGCTCACAGAAGCTGAAGAAAGCACAGTGATAATAAAAGCCATTTGTAGTGCACTTACTTAAGCAGCTGGAGGCATGCTAAGTGCTTTAATATACGTTATCTAATTTTCACCCAATCTCAACCTGTGAAGTAGTTTCCCATCTATGTCTGAGAAAGCTCAGGCTTATAGAGCAAAAGTCACTTGCCCAAGGTGGCCCAAGCAGCAAACGGCGGGGCTGGGACCTGAATGAGGGTCTGCTCTGCCTTCAAAGCCCACAGTTTACCCACTGCACTGTAACTCCTAAGGCATGTCATCTACCAGAGGTATCACATATTCTCTCCAGAAGCCAGCTGGAGAATCAGCCATTCAGCAGATATTTTACTGAGCACCTACACTATGTCAGACATTGTGCTAAGTCCAGGGGATACAAAGGTGAACAGGAGGATTATAGCCTACTAAAGACAGACGAGGAAATTACACTCAATCGACAGTGCATCCTTTGAAAACAGACAATTGAACCCTCAAACAGGTTTCAGGAAATCCAGGAATAAAAGAGGCTGGTGCTGACTTTCTACCTGGAGCTCTGGAACACCGGTAAACCATGGAGATAAATCCACAGATGACCAAGCACAGCTCAAGGTGTCCAGGCCACTGGTTCTGGGGTCAGCCTTCCAGGGTTTTGTAGATCCCAGCAGCTGTAGGAACAGCAAACAAATCCTCCCAGGTTCCAGGGAAAGAGCTAGAAGAGTATTGCAATCAGGAGGATGAGATGGCAGCATGGTCCTGATATGTGGGCCCAGTCTGCTCCGGCAAATCCCAGCGGGGAGTCTTCACCAGAAGCCAATAGGCAAGACCAGACCACACTATAGAATGCTGAGCAAGCCCCAAGTGACCACAAATCCTGCCCCCTTAGTGTCACTTCACCACTGTATCCCCCCCAACAGGAACAGTCGTGCCTTGCCAAAAAGAGGTAAGGAGGGAGAAATATTGATACTTGAACCCGACTGAGCATAAACCCAAGAAAACCAAGAAATCACTGAATTTCCCTGAGTTGACCTGGGCGTGACTAGATTGAGCTTCCTGCATGGGTCACTCTGGTGACTCGAGGTAGAAAGAAATTCAGTAAAGCTAAAGGAAAACTTACATTCCCGCGCATGAGAAGTGTGAATCCAGCTCAGTGGGCTACAGCGGTAGTTTGAGTGAGTGCTAATGGCAGCCTGGATTAAAGAGTAGAAGAGGAGCTGGGGAGAAGTGGGTGGCTTTAAGTCATATTTCAGAGGCAGTAGTCTGGGGACACCGTGATGGGTTGGATTTCAAAGAGATGGGTGTTATGTGTTGAATTGTGGTCTCCAAAAGTTCATATGCTGAAGTCCTAACCCCTAGCACTTCAGAATGCGACCTGACTTGGAAATAGGGCCACAGCAGATGTAGTTAGTTAAGATGAGGTCATATTGGTGTAGGGTGGGCCCTTAATGCAATATGACTAGTGTCTTTATAAGAAGACAACCTTGGGAAGACAGACAACAGGAAGAATGTCAATGAACGTGAAGGCAGAGATCTGGGTGATGCACCTACAAGCCAATGGACGCCAAACATTGCTGGCAAAACACCACAAGCTAGGAGAAGGGTACACAACAGACTCTCCCTCAGAGCCCTCATACAGAGCCAACCCAATGGACACCTTGATCTCGGACTTCTAGCTTCCAGAACTATGCGACAAATTGCTGTTATTTAAGCCACCCAGTACAGCCGTCCTAGCAAACCAATGCAATGGGAAGGCACACTTTTATTCATTCGTGACACATTTCCTAAGCACCTCGTAGGGGCTGGGTAAAGCAGAAGGTGCTCTGAGGGATACAAAGCTTGACACTGCCTGTGACAGTTGTCTTGATCCCACGAGCCACAGTCTCATCAATGTTCCTTTAGTCACAAGAGGCTGCTGGCGGGAATCCCTGGTTCTCTGGTCAGGGCTTAGTCTGGAGGCCCGAGTCCTTCCCAGCTACTGAAGGTGGAGCCGCCTGGCCACGCAAACCCACTAAGCCTGCCAGTTCTGTGGCCTGGTCCCTACCCAAGACGTAAGTCCTTCTGATTACCTATCTTATCTACCTACTTTAGGCTTCATTTCTCCTGATCTCCTCTCACAAGGCTGACTCCCAAGCTTTCCTAGAACACATACACGGTGAAACACAAATCCCCCAGGCCTCACCCTTTTCACTAAATAGTCACTCTGCCTCTTGATTGAACTAAAACCTCACTCTGACCTGAGGATACCTCTTTCGTTTTCCCCTGGGTTTTGTCCTTTTCCCCACACCCTGGTACTTCAGGGTGTAAGGGTGCATGAAGGAAATACCATTTCCCCTGACAGGAAACTAGGCTTTATTCTTTACCTCCTTCTCTTGCTTTCTTCTGTAAGACAATGACACCATATTCTGTGAGCGGCCACTGGTCCACTCTTCGCCTCTGCTCTTGTAGCCTGGAAAACACCTCATCTCTGGCGGTAGAGAGCTTGTTGATCCATCTTCTTTGCCCCTTGGTTAGTCCAGGATCTTAGCTCATAAATGTTGAAAACATCTTTTTCTCTCCAGACATCCACACTTGTCTTGATGGTCAGGATCTTATTTTGGTACTCCATGACAGAACCTGGGCAACTTGTTTCTCTTTGCATTCCTGGTATAATGTCCTTATCGCCCTGATGCAACAGAAGCCTTTGAGGAACATTTTCATGAAAAGAATGGATCCACAAAAAGAATGTCTTTTCTAGTTTTCTGGCCCAGCTGCCTGCTGCAGACAATGAAGACATTGAGATTGGGGCGAGGTGACCGGGAAATGGACATAAGTAGCTATTCAAAGCTTTACTAGAAGAAAATGGAGAGAGAGAAAATGTGGGACTATTAGCCTGTTTTCTCTTGTTGCATCTGCCCCATGCCTTTCTTCCTCTCCTGACCCCGGTGCCCAAAGAGGCAACGGCACTCACTCATGGCTCTGAGTGGCAGGCATTCGCAGCTACCTCAGTGAGAGGAGAAGACAGACTTCAACTGAGTTTCTAAGTAGGTATTTTTTTATTTCATGGTAGAGCTGGTAGTCTCAACAGCCAAGGTAGTTTTGATTGGCAAGAACCTGACAAGGGTGAGAAAAGATGATAAAAGTCCAAGAGGGACTATTCATCTCAAGAAAGCCACTGGGTACAGAGGCTGATGAGGCCCGTGGGGCAGAATCCAGTTCCTTGGGGCCAGGAGGGTGTGGAAATAAACCCCAGAACTTGGTGCACCCCCAGGGGGAAGAGGAGGAGAAAGAGGAAGGGCAAAAATCTTAAAATGACAAAGGAAACACTGAAGACACTGTGTTTATCTTGAATTGTCTAGACAGTCTAGACTCTAGGCAAAGTTTCCACTACCTAGAAGAATGGGATTTTGAAAGCTAAATTGATTAGGAAGAAAAAAAGATTTTACGTTACATTTCTGCAGCGTGTCGAGGTTTGACCCGTACCCACTGCAACTAATCACAGGCATAATGTCTCCCCAGTTGCATCTTGCAACTCCTTATTCACAGCATATTCCCTGCATACTGCCTCCCCTTCCCTTCAATGACCTCTTTTTTTTTTATTATTGAAGTATAGTTGATTTACAATGGTGCGTTAGTGTCAGGTGTACAGCACAGTGACTTCTTATTGCGGTTAAACTAAAATCCCAGTTTCCTGCCATCACTTCAGAAGGTAAGCCAGGATGTGGTCCCTACCTTCCTGCATCGTCCAGTCTCTACCTCCCTCTCCATCTGTGCAACGTGCCCCTCTCCCCTCAGCTCACATTCTCCAGCCACAATAGCTTTCTTTCAATTCTCACGCCTGCTAACCCCTCTCCCACCTCGTGCTTTCCAAGACTCTGTCCCGTGGCTGCTTACACACTCGTCCTAAGGCTTCTCATCCTTCGGACAGGCTGACACAGCCCTTCTTCGGAGAAACTTCCTCGACTCCCAGGAGGTTCCATGCCTACTCCTACCCCCCAGTTCTCTGTCTCAACACTGAGAGGACTTCCGGTCTGAACTCACCCTATCTGTGATTGTTCCATTTCTTTGCTGTTATTGTTGTCTTCCACCTCAGTGAGTGTGTTATAACTCTGTGGAGGTAAAAACCACATCACTCTTATTGAATCTTTTTTTTCCAACGACTAGCCCAGTGCCCGGCACTCAATAAGTATTCATTCAATGAAGGAATGAGTGAACCAGCCTACTGCCAAGGTAACTTCTTTGATGGAGCAAGAAGAAGAGTGAAGTTTTCTCTGTTGATGTGGGTAATGCCTCTACAACATCTGTTTAGAGTACCCTAGGGAACATTTTGCCTTAACAAGCCCAAAAATTTACATCGCCAAGAAACACATGTGGTTACTAGTGACATTAAACTAGTGGTGAGCAACACTTTCTGCTTGACAGCCAACTCAGGAAAAATACAAATGTTTATGATCGGCATTTAAAACTTTAATATGAAAGTGACTTTACTGAATCCTATGGGGAGGAAGAATTGGTGTGTATTTTTACCACTGCAATGATGTACTTTATTGACCAGACATATATCAGTGGGCAGTAGACATTACGTTGTAGCCACTAAAATGCTAATATGAACAGCAGTTCATAGCTGTCTGTGACATAATAAGAAATACATATTTGGTCTTTGTCCCTGGTTCCTGACAGAGAGCTTCTAAAACCCTCAGAATGTCCTGAATGGTAGAGGTAATAGGAGTGTCTTTTGTTATTCATAACAAGCCCCTTCCAAACTTACTGGGAGTTTATGGTAATGAGGTGATGCTTGATGGGTCCCTAGATATCAATAGCTTCAGGTTGCTGATTGCCAGAAGAACCAACCATGTGATCAGAGGGTTGGAACTTTCAGCTCCACTAACACCTCTGGGGAGGGGAAAGTGGCTGGAGATTGAATTTAATCACCAACGGCCAATGATTTAATAAATCATGCTTATGTAATGAAACCTCCATAAAAACCCCTATACAGTGGAGTTTGGAGAGTTTCCAGGGTGGTGAACACATCAAGGTGATGGGAAGTTGTTATGCCTGGAAGGGGCATGGGAGCTCTGTGCCCCTTCCCCCATTCCTCAAACTATGCATCTCTTCTATTTGTCTGTTCCTGACTTGTATCCTTTATAAGAAACTAGTAAGAGTAAGTAAAGCACTTTCGTGAGTTCTGTGAGTCATTCTAGCAAATCATCAAACCTAAGGAGGGGGCTGTGGGCACCCCCTGAATTTATAGCTGATTGGTCAGAAGTGACAGTCTGGAATTTGTGACTGGCATCTGAAGTGGGGCCAGTCTTGAGGGACTAAGCCCTTAACTTATGGGATCTGACACTAACTCCAGGTAGACAGTTATCAAAATGGAATGGAATTGTGGGACACCCAGCTGGTGTCAGAGGGTCGAAGTCGTGTTGGAAAAGAGACCATGCATTTGGTGTCAGAAGTGTTGTGAGTAAGAACAGTTCAAGGTCTTATCTCTTCCCCTTTAAGTATATATCAGACTTTAAAGTCATGATCTCCAAAGAAGATAAATATACACCAAGGGTACACAAGATTATTTATTGTGTTACAGGAAGAATTTATTAGAATATCTATTTATTTTTGTCTCATCCATTAAAAATATATACTATGTAAATATATAGAACATATGTGTCATTTATGTGTACAGAATATATGTGTATATATATATATACACACACATACATATATAATGGAATGCATGTTTATTAACTTCCTACTAATAGGAGGGCATGCTAAAAAAATATTGGAGGCTATTGATGTCACAGCCCCAAATGCATCAAATTATTTTTTCCTTGAAACAAAAATATGAGTGTCACTATGATCCACATATAATAGATGGGAAAATTGAGGCTCAGAGGTGAAATAACTAGTTAAATGTCACACATGGTGTTAGGGACACAGCTTGGGCTGGAACATGTTCATGCCAGTCCGTAACATCTACTGTGGCAGATGTTGGGGATAAGAAGACAAATAAGTTATGCTCCCCCTCCCAACACATGCACATACCCTCCTCAGCTGGGCCACCCACTCCCACTGTGATAGAATCTTCTCTCCAGTCAGTGTGGGGGACCTAGAGCAACACTAGCTACTGCCTGTTTCCTGGGACTTTCCTCTCTGCTTCTCTCCTGCCTTCCTGTCCCTCCACCTTCATGGAACACAAGAATCTGCGCATCCGTGGTTCTGCCTGAGGTGACTCTAAAGACATTCTAGATGGTGGCCAGGCCCCTCTGGGGCTCAGCAGCACGTCTCAGAATGGGCACTTGCATGGGGAAGGGTGAGTGGACTGAGAGGCTGGACACGTGTCGGGTAGGGCAGCTCTCTGCAAGGCCCCAGCAGGAGACAAGAATAAGGATGAGGTCACCGTGTCAGGGAGTCAGTGCTGGGGCTGCAGAGAGAAATCCATGGGTTGAAGGTTGAAGCCAGAACTGCCGCACGGGCATGTGGTGAGGGCAGCAGGGTCTTGGTCAAGAGGACCACGGCTCATTGCAGGGCTTATATCTCCTGGAGCTGCCAGAGGAACTGGGCAGGGATCTGTTTACTGGAACTGAGATCAAAGGCAGAAGCTTATTAACTAGAAATGAAGCAAGAACCCAGTTACTGGAACTGAAAACATGGTCACAGTGTGCTTGTCAACAATGCTGGCTTATTAAATCATCAGCTACCCATCTAAATTAACTTTAAATTCCCTCACCTCAAAACAGGACTCTTCCAAGAGCCTGGGGGAAACAGAAACTAGAAATGTTGAATTATAAGTCTGTAAGTATATCACCTTTCTTCAATCCTTAGACCAATATTGATTGAGGGCCTACTATGTGCTGGTCAGGGGGCTAGACACTAGGTGCAACAGTGAATGAGACACCTGACCCTGCTCCTGCAGAGCTTTCTGTACAGAGGGCTACTAACAGCTGAGGACTATGGCGGGATGTACTGAGCGCTGAGAGGGGATGTGGATGTGGTCAAAGGCCTTTTTGTGCTTCTTCAATCAAGATGCAAAGACATGAGCATATCCAAGCCAACTCAAGAACTCAAGCCTGTTCACTAATGGAAAGGAGCCTAGAAGAGAGAGAGGCAGAATATGCAGGGGAGAGTGGGGATAACTAGTGGTTTGAGGACCTCAGGGACCCAGGAAGGGAGCAAGACCTAGAGCCTTCTAACTTTGTATGGTATTCTGTTTACCGGGAGGAATAATAGCTGTATCTCAAGTGCCGAGATAATAGGAATAACAGGTGATTAAGTGCTGATGTCTCAATAAGGAATGATATATTTCTAGAAAGGCTGTGAATTGACTGTACCACACTGTCTAATGGAAACGCTTGGCATTTGGAGTTGGATGAACTGTTTTTGAGTTCCAGTTTTACCACTTTCCCAGCCAAGTGAGCTTGGGCAAAGCATTTAACTTCTGTTTGTTTGTTTGTTTGTTTGTTTGTTCCCCTAGGACCTCAAATGGACAGAATTCAGTCCATCACAATCCTTAGTTCATGACACACGCTCATAATTAATCCATCATATTGCAACGATTCATTCATTTTGCTGAATATAGGTAATGTATTTTAAACTCTGTATGATACCTCATTATGTGAATGCATATGTGGATCACTGATGTATGTCAGAGTTAGCAGGACATATCAGTGGGGAAAAGAGAAACTCAACTAAATAGCTCTAGAAAATAAAATAATTTTCCATATGGATAAGATAAAACGGAATCCCTAAATGATCCCATACATAAAAATCAACTTCAGATGAAGTCTTACATGTCAAAAACAAAACATTAAAACTTTTAGAAGAAAATTTAGATGAATGTATTTTAGACCTTATAATAGGGAAAGATTTCTTAAAGAAGACACATACAGCATTGTTTATAAATAAAAGATAAATTAATTTAAGTATATTAAAGTTAACAATATTTTTATCAGAATATAAGAATATTTTCAGCTTCAATTTTCTCACTTATAAAGTGAGGATGATAATACCTTATAGAATTCTAGCAAGATGAAATAACACATATAAAACACTTAACACAGATTTAGCACCTAGAAAACAATAAATGGTAACCATTAATATTCTTCTCAAACAATAATGTTATTATTTATCAAACAATACCAAGTAATATGTCAAGACATATTCAGGCCATATGGGAATAAGTACTTAATTTCATGGTAATGGTTTCAAGACAGAAATGATAATGTAAACTACATCATTGGTCAACAAATATATATTGAGCCTATAGTTAGACAGTCAACAAATATTTATTGAGCATTCATGCCAAGCACCGTGCCAGGGGCTGGTTACATTTATATCAACCACCATGACTTTTTTGCCACAATCTAACACACACACACACAACGTTCAAACATTTGTCTGTGACCAGAGCAGAGAAAGGTCCTCCAAATATTTTGATAATCTGTACACAGCACTACAGAACTTCAGCACTGTCTAAATCAGAAATCCTGGAGGCTGTCATACAGAGTGAAGTAAGTCAGAAAGAGAAAAATAAATACTATATGCTAACAAATATACATGGAATCTAAAAAAAAAAAAAAAAGGTTCTGAAGAACCTAGGAGCAGGACAGGAATAAAGATGCAGACGTAGAGAATGAACTTGAGGACACGGGGAGGGGGAAGGGTAAGCTGGGATGAAATGAGAGACTGGCATGGACTTATATATACTACCAGATGTAAAATAGATAGCTAGTGGGAAGCAGCCACATAGCACACGGAGATCAGCTTGGTGCTTTGTGACCACCTAGAGGAGTGGGATAGGGATGGTGGGAGGGAGACACAAGAGGGACGAGATATGGGGATATATGTATATGTATAGCTGATTCACTTTGTTGTAAAGCAGAAACTAACACACCAATGTGGAGCAATTTTACTCCAATAAAGATGTTTAAAAATAAATAACTAAATCAGAAATCCTGGAACCATCCAACTCTCAATTATTTGTACAAAGGGGAGAGTACAGTAAAACAGATAATCCAAAATAGTAGATAAGTTTTCTCTTATTTGTTCTGTTTTGGGTTTTGTGCAAATAATCGAAAGCTTCAAATCAATCTGACCCAACAATAAGGAAGCAAGGCCAGAAGTAGGGCAGTTTTCAGGAACTGTTTGATCAGCAGCCAACAATGTAAAGTTTCTCTCCATTTCTTTGTTTTGTGGCTCTGGATACAGAAGTACAGACACATACACTTCAATATGGCTGATGGCTGTTCTGGAGTGTACAAAGCCTTGAATAAAGAAAATGAAGCTGTGCTATGGAAACCTGATTTGGGAAGGGCTGAAAAGCAATTCAGGGTCTGCTCTGCTGCCTCTATTTTCTAGGATTACACCACCTTGCAGGCTTTGTATATTCATGTCTCATATCTTCCTCATTGGATTTCTCCTACCAGGAAAAGTCAACATAAGCTTTTAAAAATAGTGAATTGTGTCTAAATAGATTTTATCATATAATTTGCACAATGTGATTTCAGTAAACATTTACTGAGCTTTAGGGGTGTCAACAGTTATTCAGCTCTCAGAAGTGTTGATAATATTTGCTGAAAAATCTACCCAAGAATAGGGTAACAACTTTCACAAAATAAGAATTTACATCTAGCTAATCTGAAAGAAACCTAACCTAAACATCTTTTGGAGAACAATCCTCCTGAAAATCATCCTGATACAATTTATGGGGCTGACAGAGATTTGGACACTGCCTTTTAAAAGAAAAGATAAAGAAGAAAGCTATTGCCTAACACAACATATTCTTTTTCCCAAGAGCTGATGGGTTTCCTCCATTCCTAGAACCAATCCAATCATTTTCAGAATACTTCCTCTTTCTGGGAATGTGCTTAGAGTGGGAATGATGTACCCAGTGTGGGTGTAGGAAGTGGGAAGGGGATTAGACCAGGAATAAAATCCCGGGTTCCAGTTCTGGTCTATCACTTATTAGCTATGCAAGTCTGGACTTAATATCTCCAAGTTTATATTCTGTCATTCTTCATGTCAGATCATCATCTGCCTTCCCTACTTCACAGGTATTGTAGGATAATATTTTCAGAAGCATGTTAAAGGTTATAGCATACTTTATACTTATTTTCTACTAGATCATGAGTTCCTTGAGGGCAGGAAGCATGTCTTAATTATATTTATGTATTTCACCACTCAATAAATGTTGATCTTACATGACAGCCATCATGAAATAAGAGGAAAACAAAAGTCAACAGTAAAAGTTCAAATAAATAAGTATTAGGGATGTAATGTACAACATGGCAAATATAATTAACACTGCTATATGTTACCTATGAAAGTTATTAAGAGAGTAAATCCTAAGAGTTCTCATCACAAGGACTTTTTTTCCATTTCCTTAATTTTATATCTATATGGGATGATGAATATTCTCTAAACTTATTGTGATAATCATTTCATGATATAAGGCAAATCATTATGCTGTACACCTTAAACTTATACAGTGCTGTATATCAATTATATCTCAATAAAACTGGAAGAAAAAATAGATTTAAAAAACAGGAAAAAAATAAAAAATAATTTTAAAAAACACAGTAAAGGTTCAAGATGTCTTCTGGTTGGTATGTGGTACATCACATCTAAAGAAGTACGGTGGCAGTTAAACAGCAGAAAAAGTACACGCTGAAGCTATCTGGTCAGTGAAGCATTGAGAACCACAGACTGTTTTTGGCCACAGTTTTACATTTAGATATGAAAGCTAGTCAGGCTAGGCTGAGAAGAGAGAAGGAGAAACTAACAAATTTCAACAGGCTTAGGATCATTTCCAAGATGAGAATTTATCCTGGCCTCTCCCCACCCTGGTTTTTATTCCTTCTCCTGGGAGTTTCTCTTCCCAAATGTATCCCATGATGGGTAAGTTTCAGGAGAATAATTGGGGCTGGCTCAGCTCAATGTCTCTCACCTTCTTTTTCCTGGGAGTCGGTTTCCAAAGGTGATCTGCAAGGGTAGAGTAAAGCGAATGGGGACAGGGAAAAGAGAGATGTAGGGAAAAGAGAGATGTCAGGAAGGAGAAAGAACATGCAAGACCAAAGAAGACCACAGTGGCGAACAGAGCCAGTGAAAATGAGGACATTCCAACAACGGGGTATCTAACATTCAATTTTTCCTTTTGATTTTGTGAAAATCATCTAAGTGATATGTCAACGTAACCAGCTTCAGTACCCATGGTCCTTCAATAAAGTCATGGCCCTGTGTGCATGGTTGCCCTGGTGAACTGAAGGAAAAGGGGATGGTGCCCATGTGGGGGACATGATATGCATAAGGGACAGTGTGTACAGGAGGAAAGACAAGGAGAAGAGATCAAGAAAACATTCACCAGAAGCAGGAACTTGGAGCTAGAGAAGAAACAGAGGGCTATCTACAATTCCTGGAGATATGAGGGAACACTGGGCTTCCCAAGGAGAGGGAGGCTCAAATCATTCTACTGGGCTGCTAACTAGAAGTGTGGCCCCAAAACACTGAAGAAATAGGACACACTCAGACAGCTGACAATCTGGGTTACAGGTCTCTAAAGTCTTACCGTTGTAGCCTGAGAGGATGGATAGGGCTGGGGGAGAGGGAAGGCCGAAGAGGGGAGTAGAGAACCAGGTACAGAAAGGAGGTTCTTTCTTTTCTTCTCCTATTTCAGGTGTCAGAAGGTGAAGCCAGAGAGCTGGCTATTTCTGCCCACTGGAAGGCAGGATGATACAGCCCATATAAGACTGAAGAGCCAACAGTTAAAGCATTCTAATTCCAGATTAAGGCAGAGAATGAAGCAATTTCTCAGAAATCTGGATTGTTTAAAAATCACCTTGGCCTGGATTATAGGGTAGTTGCCCCACCTCTCTGATTCACCTGTGGATTCATGCTGCAGAAGAATTCCCCAAGTCCAGTTCCAAGATCCTTACCTAATGTGGGTCAGGGAATATTTGGGATATAATAGCATCTTTAATTTTGTGTGAAAAGTATCTCAGGGGCTTGAAACCATTGGCATCTTAAGCAGGAATGGGGCAGTCCCTGCTTAGCACAGTCCCATGACGCCTATTGCTAACCTGGGCCTTTCAGGGCCACCACACCGTGGGCGGGAGGAAAAAGCTGAACTTTGCAGCTCTGCCCTCCAGTCCAGCGGAGGGGACGGTCAGGTGAATAACTCACCTGCTGTACAGACACCAGGTACAGAGGGGCTCGGGAGGGGGAGTGAAACTGCCCATCCTGGCCTGAGTCTCAGACTGACTGTGCCCTCTGATTGATGGGCTGTGTAGACTGCCGGCTAACACGAGACCTTTCCTCTCCCTCCACACGAAGACAAGCTCAGGATCACCAGTGGCTTCTCTTACCCAGATTCCCTGAGCTGCTTTTTTTGAGCCCATCTCATCTTCTCCTGCTTTTGTTCAATTTTCTGCAAGCTTTTCTATCTGGCTCACTCATCTCCCTTTATCCCTCGGAACCATTTCCCAGCTTGCCACTGACTGGAGGGGACATTGTTTTCCATCAGAAAGCAGAGTTGAGCCGTTGCCCCCTCTCCTGCCAGCCCCTACTCTGCTCTGCAGCCACTCTGACCCCAGTGGACCCACTGCCTGGCTTTTTAGGTCAGTGGGGACCTCCCAGACGGTACCTTGTTCTCCTTTAGCTTTTTAATTTCTGGCTGTCGGGCTTTCTTTTCTTAATTACGTGTGGAATGTGTGGAACCACATTTCACACACTAAAGCCAACCCAGTTCTCAGGTGAGTTATGATTCCGCGGGGGAATCTCCTCATTTCCATTCCCTCATCAAAGCAGAACTAAGCTGAACCCACTGTAAACACGAGCACGAAAAGGCCTGGTGAGTGTGGTGCCGGAGAAAGGCACTCAGAGAGGCACCCAGGGGTCCAGCACAGGGCCGGGTCCTGCTGCTTATTCCGCCACGTGATCAAGTCACCTAACCTCCCCGACTTCGAAGGATCGTGCCTCTCAGCCTTCCTCATGATGGAAGTGGCAAATGTGTGCCTTGCTATAAACAAACCTGATAAACTGTAAAGCACTGTTCAGCCCACTGAAGACCCCCGTCAAGGGCAGTGTGCCTTTCTGTATGAACAACCGAGTGCCCCCAGAGTGAGGGCTGGGTAGCTCTAACTCACTGCCTACTCCCCTCACTCAGCACAGGGAAGGAAGGAGCGGAAGGAGGGGAAGGAGGAAGGAGCCTATGCGTCCAGGAGGTATGAAACTTCAGGTCCTCTCCACGGCTGTGATGCCTGTTACCTGTTGGTTAGAGGAAGAACACCTGAAACACCACCCATGTCTCTCCCGAATCTGCATCTGTGAATTAAGTCCCACTGGTGTGAAAAGTGAAAAAGTCTAGAACTGAACCAGAGATGTTTCTATTTAAAAGTCAACAGCCAGGTGGCCTCCTCACCCATGTTCTCTACACATTTTCTAAGACTGTTGTCAGATGTAATTTTCTCACCAACAAGGTCACAGCACCTTACACTTTATGCAGATAAATGTGAAGCCACAATACTGACTCAACATTATGGAATCAAGTTTTAAACTAAAATAGGCAAAGCCTCGATGACTATCTTGAAACTCCTGTTCCTGATCTAATATCCCGCTTCTCTTAGCTTCATTCTATGCATTATTTTCAGTCAGAGTTGCCTATGGTAACTTTTCAATGTCTGAAAATAATGTTTTTAAAAGAGCTAACATTACTGAACATATTACTCAAGAATTAGAAAATTTGGCAACATTTGATTATTTAATGTCACCTGGGCTTATGCATGAATTCCATTAAACTTTCAAAGAACCACTGACCTTGAGGCAGACTAATCTTGACTATGACTCATGGCCAGAGCCTCACTGACTTGTTTTGTATGACCCATGATCTGATTTTTAAAAATTATTTTAATGGAGGAACAGGTGAAAAGAATAATAGTTTATGACAACATGAAAATTATATGAAATTTAAATTTCAGTGTCCATAAATAAAGTCTTATTGGCTCAAAAAACAAAAGTCAACAGCCAAAGTTCCAACCCGGCATGACCCCATGGAAAGTATTCATTTAGGGAAGCCAGTGTTACAACAGTGATATCTTATATGTTTACAGTACTTGGTAGCTTATCAAGCATCTCCTAGGACCTGACCTCATTCTGTGCTTCGGAATACCATGTACGTGGGTAGGACAGACTTGTCCTATTTTCCAGATGAGGAAACTGGGTCTCACAGAAGTGCAAAAACTCACAGCAAATCACAAGGCCAGCAAGTGGCAGAGCTGGGATTTGGACACGGTTTCTCGACCCCTTGGACCTTTCAGCCACTGGTGAGGACAGTAATGAGGGTGTGCCCAGTGGTAAGCTGACAGCCTCTGTAGCAACCAAAATTACTATGATTTCCTCTTTATTTTGCTAGGCTTATCTTTATCATGAATCTCTGGACAGGAGTAGAGATCCTCTCCTGCTAAAATAAGAACAAAAACTCCTTTCAAATAACAAATACAATTGGTAAATAAACACAATTTTAAATAGTTGACTTCATTAATAGTCAATTAATTGCAGACAACAACCATGGTGTGTCATTTCCTCCATCAAGTTAGAAACTATAGAATTGAAGTGATAAGGATGCAGTAAAACTAGTGTTTATTCTCCACGCTGGTGGCCATGTCTACTGCTACAACCATTTAGAAGCTGTTTAGCCATACTTATTAGGAGCCGTGAAATTGTTCACACTCTCTGAACCAGTAACCTTACATCTGGGAGGGAATCTATCCTAAGGAAATAATATGAAACAGAGAAAGAAAATATATATATATATCTTTCCTGACCCCTGGTTGTTGAATTCTCCCTTGTATAGCAATGAGATAGCATGATATCTTTTCAATAAATTTCCTTTGTTTAAACTAGCTCAAGTTAGGTCCTGTCACCTGGCTCGAGAAACATCATTATTATAAAAAAGACAGCTAATACAAATATTAATATCCTCCCCCTTCTTTCCTTCATAATTGATCCCAATTAATTTTTCCAACTGCATTGCCTATTACCCCATCTCTCCACCCCCACCCCCCCATCAAACTCAAAGCTCTGGTCAAGTCCAACTTCTCATGGTGGACCAGAGGGTCTATGAACATACATGTTCTTAACTTTTAGGAGGATCAGAATCACCTGGAAAGCTGGTTAAAACACAGATTCCTGGACTTCCCTGGTGGCGCAGTGGTTAAGACGCCACCTGCCAATGCAGGGGACATGGGTTCCAGCCCTGGTCCTGGAAGATCTCACGTGCCACAGAGCAACTAAGCCCGTGTACCACAACTACTGAACCTGTGCCCTAGAGCCCACAAGCCACAACTACTGAGCCCGCGTGCCACAACTACTAAAGCCTGCACATCTAGAGCCCGTGGTCCACAACAAGAGAAGCCACCACGATGAGAAGCCCGTGTGCCACAATGAAGAGCAGCCCCCACTCGCCACAACTAGAGAAAGCCCGCGCGCAGCAACGAAGATCCAGCACAGCCAAAAATAAATACATAAATTTAAAAAAACACAGACACACAGACTCCTGACACACACTCTCCTGTCCACTCTCTGACTCAGCAGGTCCTGGGAGAGGCCTGGGAATGTGCATTTCTAACAAGTTCCGGGTGATGGCGATGTTGCTGGTGGGAGATTGCACTTCCAGAACCACCATGGTAAGCAGTAGTCTGCCTGTCATGATTTCCCTTCTCCTGGCAAAATCTTTCTAGTCCTTCAAGCCCCAGCTCCTCCCTACTTTTTGCAGCCATCTCCAATCCCACCAAGCTGAACTAATTACTTGTCCCCTGTGCTTCTTTGGAGAGAGAATAGCGCCTATTCCACAGTATAATGAGAGTGAGCTGTGTAATCAATGCCAGCTCCCTGCTAACGGTGAACGTCTGGAGGGCTGGCCCGTGGCCTCGGCATCCCTGTACCCCCAGAGCGAGTGCAGTGCTTGGCACACGGCGACCATGCACACAGGTAAGACTGCACTCTTGCTTGCTGTCTCTCTCTACAGGAAGGGATGGTCGACTCTTGTTCCCACAGGATCCATTCGATATGCGAATGGATATGCTATTTTTTCAAAACCAGCGATTAGCCATGATGGCAAAAGAAGAAACATGGGCAGAGTTTATTAGCTTGCCAAGCTAATAAATATCATCTCGTTTTGCTCCCTAAACTCCCTAATGAAGATAGCAGCTCTCAGGCAAATAAATAAAACATTAGGTTGACAACACACAGCACATCACAAGCACAGTTTGCTAATTTGCTCATTGCCGAAGGACATCAGCCACCTTTGGGATAATCTCCATAAACACACTGCCCAGACTCCCTTTCTCCTAGATATAGAGTGCCAAGCTAAGGCTTTAACATTTTTCAATGTCTTTATGTATTTTATTTCAATAACTGTCTTTTAATAGCAAGATACCCATCTTAATCAAATGAAAGTTATTTTTCAGTAATTGTCCTAAAAGCCAATTCCTTTTCTGGAAAAACATCCTTTTGAATCACAAGTGGTTGGGCTAAACAGTGTTCTTGGAATATGGACGTGAGCTTAAGCCATTAAAATGTCATGGTTAACCTTTTTAAAACCTAATTAAATTAAAATAATAATATGTGGAACAGTTTTACTGGAAGGAAGGGCTCTTTTTCAAAGAACATGTTCCAAGTCTCAGAGCTAGCACCTTGAAGCCACGGTGGGAAAGAGGTTTTGCATGCAGACAACGAGAGCCCAGCTTTGCACCTGCTGTGATTAACTTTTGGTTGTTAGAGTTAATTATTGCAGCATGCTGGAGGGCAGGGACAATTTACTTGCCTGATCACACCTAATAAGATGTATTTGCAGATGCCAGCATCTCCTGGACTTAATCAACAAACTATCAAGACAATCAATGCTGTTAGGCCCCATGTCCTTGTGATAATTTTTCCAAACAAAAAGATAAAAATCCAAGGGCAAAGCGCTAAGGATGTAGGCAAGCAGCTCAGAGGGCCTCCTTTAATGAGCATCAGGCTTATCTCCCTCCCTGGATGGCTGCAGCCACTGTGCTGGAGGTTTGGCTCACCCTAAGGCCTGATTCTATCAAGAGCAAAGTTCAGCCAGCCGACATAAGGAAATTAACATCTGAAAACTCCCTCACTTCTTGGTAACTGGCCCTGGAAATGAGCCTGCAGACTTTATCTTGTGTGGGAAAAGGCTGTTACCACCCCCCCCAGGACATTGTGCTCACCTCTTGCTACACAAGAAATGAGTTTCTGTTCCTTTGTTTGATAATATATGCTTGGGTCCAGGGATAAAGTTTTAAAAGAAAGAAACTGGCTATAATATACAGCAGGTTGGCAAATTCCACAAAATAGCATGCCTTGGTTTCAACCCTGTTCCTTGATGGGCCGCTCTAACATTACGAGGAGGTAGGATGGGCACGCAAAGTAAGGAGGGTGCTACCAAGACTGATTAGAGAGATCTCAGACAGGTGATGGAGAGGTGCAGGTGACAGCAGTAGCGTCAGGGGGGGGGGGGCACTGAAAGCTGAACTAAGACCATCTTTGGCTCATAAGTTGTCTATCCTGAATAATGAAGAATGACAACCTTTCAGCATGAACACTTAGATCTCTATGTAGTCCAGTCATTTATTTATTTGTTCATTCACTCAATATGTATGTATTTGTTGAGTACCTACTTCTTCCCATACACTGGGCTGAACATGTCCTTGTTTCACTAAAAGTGAGCTGTGCAACTTTGAGCTCTTGGTAGTTTGCACAGGGCCCATCTCGAGCAAAAGTGTTTATACGAGAAAGTTGGGAATCTTTGTTGACCTCCTGGCTTGCAAACGATATCACCACCCCAGCAGTGATGTACATCACTTCCATTCACGTTCCATTGGTGAGAACTAGTCATATGGCCACATCTGCAAGGGAGCTTGGGAAATGTAGTCTTCATTCTATTCCCAGTAAAAATTCAGGGGTTCTATTACCAATTGAAAGAAGGGGAAAACCAATGTTAGTGTCTCCGCTATCATAAGATATTTGCTTCTATAACAAAGGCTTTGGTGTCCTAATCAAACTGATGAGGTAAGAATTTGGGGCATCTCCATAGACCAGAGAGATGGAGGGATAGCCAGGATCCAAGAGCCATGCAGGAAGATTTAAGTGGGATTCGACCCCACTTCAAGGCCATGGCCTCAGAGTTAGTGCAGGTCTAGGGCCCCTAGAGGACTAACAGTTAAACCATGTAGGCATCACTATTCAGGCAAACTTCAGAAAAGACAGTGCTCTGTCCTTCTCAGGCGTATGTGGACCTTTTTAAAGTTTGAAAATAAAGGCACACACTGCAGGATTATCCCTGATTTACAATTTCCAAATAGAACATTTCTTAGTATCAAGAAGGAAAAACTTTTCCTCTACCTCTTAGGTTCAGTATTAGGGAGACTGCAAATTAAACTAACACAAGACTGATCACCAAGAGAAAAGACAAGTTTATTCACTTTCCTATATGGATGCTTACAAAGAAAGTGGCTCAAAGAAGTGGTTAGAATTTGGAGTTTACATGCATCTTACCAAGAGCAGGGGCTTAGGATTCCAAGAGACAATAAATACTGAGAAATACATGTGGCAACTAATGGAACATAAGGTTTGTTTTACTAAGGTCTGTTTATGTATCCAGCACTGACTTCTCATCTCTAACAAGAGGAGTTGCTCTTACACCTGGTATGGGAAGCCTCCCTTAAAGGGGGATTGATAACATTTGACTTTTTTTGGAAGTCTCTGCTTTTTAGCATATACGGAGAGTGCAGAGAAAGCCTCTTCCTGCATCTGTTGATTTTCAAATGCCTTTAGCTCAATATGATCCTTATGCCACAGTGGTATATTCTGGACCCCTTCATAGGTCATAAACAAATTTTATAAAATAAATTACTTAGACAGAAAGAAGGAGGGAGGAGAAAAGGAAAGAAGCGAAGCAGGTAGGCACTGGCTCTGATCAAATACTTTTCATTCAATGTATGAATTTTAGAAAAAAAATTATATTTACATCCCCCAAACTCAATGCATCATTTTCCACAAAACAATGTGTAGTGAAAGGCTTAAGTAACGTCCCAAATTCAATTGGTAAGACTTCATACTCAGTGTGAGCCATTCTCTGCCTGTTGTGTCCTTGCCCTGATTGTATTTCCACAAGACTTGGGTGACCTGCCCTGATTTTTGCTTAGTGTTATACAAGTCCTCCCAAATTTGAGAAAGTGTTGAAGAAAAACTTGGAGAGGAGAGGAAAGCCATGACATTGGAAGAGGAAATCTTACTGCACACAGAGAAGATGCCTGTCAACAACCACATTAATAGTCTGGGATTAGCAAGGACTGTTTTAAGCATTTTACATCTTAATAGGAGAGTCTTTTAGTTCCATGTAGGTGTTTTACTATGTTTCAGTTATGTTTTAGGAAATTGCATGGGGATTTAGAATTGATATGTAATGCAGTGTAATTTTTTCCACTTCAGATAATAGGAAATAGGCTCTGGTTATCGTTTTTGTGCAGAACATCTGACTTTTAGAAGCAGATTACTGGTGTTAAGTGGGAGGAGCCTGTATTTTAGAAATTGGATAGGAAGTGATGCCCTGTAGCCCTGTAATTACTGGACACCCATTCGGCAAACACTGCCTGAGTACCGTGAGCCCGGCATCGTGCTGAGGGCTATGGACACAACAGTGAGGAAGCCAGCGTTCCTGTCCTGAAGAGCCTTGGAATGGGGTCAGAGGGCCAGCAGAGTGAGTGGGGGCTGGGGGGAGGGGCAGGTAGTAGGACCCTAATCCAGCTCCCTGAGCGAGGGAGGCATCAGTAAAAGTCCCCATTGCAAAAGGAGGAGAGGGAATAAATAGCCCGTGCAAAAGCCTGAAGACAGAGCACAGGGCAGCTGAATCTGGATGCATCACTGAGCACAAGAGGGCAGGTCCTCCCACTGCAGCACCCTCATTGCTCCCCATGAAAGAACAAAAGTTCCAGCTCCTCTCAGCAGCTCTGCCCACATGCTCCTGCACCCATCTTCATCTTAAGCTACTGTAGGGACAAAACTGTGAATGGGCCCTAGGACTTTGTTTCCTCATCTATAAAATGGGATAATTAAGTTCCTCCTTATAGAGTTATTGTGAGCATTGAAAGAGTTAACATATGAAAAGTTCTCATACCAGTGCCTAGCAATATATTAGCTATTATTTTTCAGCACAATATATTAGCTATTATTATTAACTAGAGGCCCTGTAAACGTGTCACAGTGCAACCAGAGGGTACCTGAGCTCAACCTGGAGCTATTAAGACCCATGTTCCTCTCTCTCTCTCTCTCTCTCTCTCTCTCTCTCTCTCTCTCTCTCTTTCTTTTCACTTCTCTTTTCTTCCACACAGGCAAATGCATAGTTTTGGACCACTTATTGGTGCAATGAACCTACATCCTACATGGATTTAATTTAAGTAAATTCAAGAATGCCCACCCGGCTGGATGAGGCTGGGGAGAACAATTTCAACACTACAAGTCCTCCCTTCCCTCTATCAGGGAGCACAGGCCCCAACCTAAGCTCTAGAGGAGAGGGTGACACATGCCTGTCCCTCCAACGGGGCCACTTTCCCAGCCTTGCCTGGTCTGAACATCTTGAAGCATATTTGCAGGTCAGTTAAGAGAACCTCAGGCATAAATTTGACTACGTGCAATTTTCACCCTCCACACTGTCTTTGGAAGCCAAGCCTCACTAAAAAGGAGACACCCCAGCACCCCTGTCTGTTTAGCACTGAGTAAATTCTAATTGAATTAGACATTTCTAAGGCTTTCTGAGAGCTGGTCTTTGGACCAGCTTGGACGGTTTAAATCCCCCCTAAGCGTAGCCTGAGGAGTAGGACAAATACCTCCCAGATGTGGAAACAAAAAGAAGGGGCTGGGGGCTTCCTTGGTGGCGCAGTGGTCAAGAATACGCCTGCCAATGCAGGGGACACGGGTTCGAGCCCTGGTCCGGGAAGATCCCACATGCCGCGGAGCAACTAAGCCCGTGCACCACAACTACTGAGCCTGCACGTCTAGAGCCTGCGAGCCACAACTACTGAGCCCTCGTGCCACAACTACTGAAGCCCGCACACCTAGAGCCCGTGCTCTGAAACAAGAGAAGCCACCGCAATGAGAAGACCACTCACCACAACAAAGAGTAACCCCTGCTCTCTGCAACTAGAGAAAGCCCGCGCACAGCAACGAAGACCCAACACAGCCAAAAATAAATAAATTTAATTAATTAATTTTTTAAAAAAGAAGGGGCTGGGATTTACTACCTGAGCCACCACCCCTTTTCTCTCCCCAACTCACTTCCAAGGTAAAATCTGCTTCCTCTCTGCCTAAAGTAGAGCTAAAAAGAGATCACCAATATGGAGATCTGTCACATGGAAGCTATGTCAGGGCAGGAATAGAGCTCCAGAGCTTGAAAAATAGATGCTCTCAGCTCACAAGCCCACAAGCCCAGCACTGCTCCTGACCTCAGGCAGGTATGTTCTCCCTGTTGGGTTTAATTCCAAAATCCAGCGCAATCACTGAAGAATGAGGGTGATTCGCTCTTTCAGGTATGCACAGTTTTCATCACCAGCCTCTGGTGGCCCCGTCTCAGACAGTCTTTTATCACCCCCTCCTCATCCTCCCTGTTCTGGGGAAATGGCTTTTCGAATGGCCCGCAAATGCCAGCCTGTGTTTTGAGGCGTTGTCCGCGGGAGTTAGAATGCTCTTTCCCTGGTCAGACATTTACAGAGAGCTGTGATCTCAGATTCCAGCTTCCTTCTTCCTCCTAAAATCCCATCATGCCTTGTGCCTATCAACCACAATTGTATATCAAAAGATAAACATGATGATGCAACAGTTTGCACGGACATGTGTAACAGATGCGCTGCAAGCGGTAAATAGAAGGTGTAATTACAGCTGAAAGGCGGCACCTTTGGGGGGAAAAGGGAAAAAAAAAAAGGGGAAATGTTCTTTACAAAATGTTCCTGTCCTTATTTTCAGTTTTGTGCTCACATCTAATTCTCTAACACACAGAAGCAAGTGTATATCCATGTCCACACAAAAACACTCATATTCACCACCACCCCCACCCCCCGCACACCAAGCAACGTCTTAGAGACCCTTTCAGCAAATGAACAATTAGCCTCAATAGTCACATAAACATCAGAGGAGGAGGTTTTTGTCTTCCTCTGCTGCTACTAAATCTGGGAACAGAGATGAGCAAAACAGCATGAAACCTGAACCAGCTCACGCAGAAGGACTCAGAGAACAGGATCTTCCAAACGGAAACTCCAGTTAGCACAGTGTTCTCGGAATCTCATCACTTAAACTGTGATTCCAAAGAGGAAATCCCCTATGGCCCAGCAGGCACATACAATCAATTGTCCACATTACTTATGTAAAAACCTGTCCTGCTGAATATTCCAGACAGAGAAGTGACTGTTTCCAAATGAGTTTTGCCAACACAACCCCCTTTTCCCCAAACAGTAAGAATCAGCAGAATATCCCTATGAGTCCTCTCAATTTATTCTTCATTATAAGCCAGGGGGGAAAGAACTCAGCTAAGTGAGATCCCAAGCTGCACAAAGTCACTAAGCTAATCTCATCCAGAGGAAAACAAGATGAGAGGGTGAACCGGGCACTTTTAAATTAGTGGGCAAACTCAGATACTAGGGGGAGCTCAGTTAGGCAGGGCAACCATCAGAGCAAAGTCATGAAGAGCCAGATCTAATGAGGTATCCGGGCTGCAGGGCCTGGGGCGGGTGGGCGATGGAGGTTGACAAAGCAAAGGCTCTCAGGCCACACTACCTGTCCATGGTGGGATATGAGTGTCAAGCACAGTGAAGGGCGCCATGTGAGTTTTGCTTTAGAAAGCAGGAGGGCAATGAGGCTTTATGTTACGTGACTTCTACAGTGTTGGCCAAATCCACCATTCCAATTTCCTGCAGGCTCCCCAATGGGAAATGTTCCGATTAAACATAAGATGAGGCCTCAACCATGTGCAAAACGGCCTCACCTAGAATACTGCTCACCTCCTGTGCCCCTCCTGCCTCGCAAGGGTGGGGAGTGGAATCACAGAATCACTGAAAACCTCCTTGCTCATGTGTTCGCTCACTCTTTCCTCTCTTTCCTGGAAAAACGATAGTGACTGGGCTTGCCTTCTGCTTGGGAAGGCTTCTGCTTGGACTGCCCTCTGGGAGGTTGAGAGCGGTCAGGGTGAAGCCCGGGGGAAGGGAGCAAAGAGTGGCTGTTCCAGACCCACACTGGCCGAGTCTTTGGGAAACAAGGGGAAGTTGCTTAACTTCTACCTTATCAGCCCACATCCCTGGCCAGAGAAGAGATAAGGTTTAGGCAGATGACCCAGGAGAATGATGCACTCAGCTGGAATGAGCTCAGGGCCTATGGGAGGCAGGAAGATGTGCAAATCAGGCCTGAGTCAGGGAAGCCCTAACATCCATGGAGCCCGGAAGCCAGAAATCCCCAGCGTAAGGCAGCCACCTCTCTTCCACTGCCCTCAGACCTGAACAGGATGGCACCGTGGTGTGGGAAGCAGAGCAATGCCTGGAGTTGAGACCCCTAATTCTCCCAAGTCCACGTGTGACTGCTTCTCCTACCACACAGCCTGGCACTCAAAAAAACGCATACTATTGAGGGCCTGCAATGGACAAGGCCCTGCAGATGACACAAAAATCAACAAGACACAATTGTGCCCTCAAAGACCAGGTGGTAAGAGGAAAGAGCGTGGGTTTTTGAAGCTGTCCTGATCTTGGTTCTGTCAATTATAAATTCTGTGGCCTTGGCCAAGTCATTTTGCGTCCTTATTAAAGGGGGTAACAATACTTACCACCAAGTGTTTCTGAACTGGTAGAGATAATGTCTACAAAGCACTTCTGCCAGGGGCATGGTGACCTTGATAAACGGCAACAGCATTACTAGCTGTGGAGACCCTCAGACTCATAGGCAGCTAACAACTGAGCAAGGGAATAAGACAGAACAAACGTAGTGGATCCAGAACCAGAGTAAAGCGGGCTTAATGCGGATGGGCCAGGGAGAGAGAGAGAGAAAAGAGATGCATCACAGGGAGCAGACTTAACTGCTTTTGAAATAGGGACAGGCAATGACTCCTACTCTGGAGGCTTCACAGGTGTGCGACGGAGTGGCCACATGGGGCCCTGCACTTAGAAGAGTCTGTGTTTTGTTTAGTGCCCTGCTGTCATCACCTTGAAATTCTTAATAACTGTTGAACAAGAGGACTTGCATTTTCATTTTTAACTAGGCCCTGCAAACTGTGTGGCCAGCCCTGCTCCTCCCGACTGATAGGGTTTTAATTGACTGCAGCTCGGAGGCAGCCCACCCCCTTCTCAGGGCCTCCCAAACTGGGCGGACCCCGCTGCCCCTCTACCATTCCAGTTTGCAGGATAGGTTTTCCTTCTCAGCTCCAGACTTCCTAATCCACATGACACACCCCAGCTTCTCTGGGGGTAACTGAGTGGGTAAAAGATCTGTACCAGGTCATCACTTTCAAAACACAAGGAAATGTTCCCCTCCATGAAAACCATTTCCAGAATTCAAGAATTCTACCTGGCAAAGACCACCATCCCTGTGTCTAGCCCCATCAGCCTTCCATTCAACCAAACTTTATTGAGTACCTACCATGTACCCACTTCTCAGCTGAGCCCAGCTGAACCCTGTCTTCCTGGCCACATGCAAACCCCACCTAGAACTGACAGGTGCTTGGCTAAAGGAACAATGTTCCCCAATACCTAGAGTAAGATAAATCTTTGGGCCATTTGACCTAGAAACTATTACCGAGAAGAAAGAGCACATTCTGGAATAGGCATGAGAACACAGGCGTAGGACTGTGCTCTCTCCAACTCCAGCAGCCAGGCAAGCCAGTTGGATGAGATGATGCAAACCCTGTCATGTTTCCCCGCCTGCTGTTAAGAAATGTCCTGTCCAAAGACCTAAACAGACATTTCTCCAAAGAAGATAGACAGACGGCCAGCAAACACATGAAAGGATGCTCAACATCACTAATCATTAGAGAAATGCAAATCAAAACTACAATGAGGTATCACCTCACACCAGTCAGAATAGCCATCATCAAAAAGTCTACAAACAATAAATGCTGGAGAGGGTGTGGAGAAAAGGCAACCCTCTTACACTCTTGGTGGGAATGTAAATTGATACAGCCACTATGGAGAACAGTATGGAGGTTCCTTACAAAACCAAAAGTAGAACTACCATACGACCCAGCAATCCCACTACTGGGCATATACCCTGAGAAAACCATAATTCAAAAGGAATCATGTATCACAATGCTCATTGCAGCTCTATTTACAATAGCCAGGACACGGAAGCAATCTAGGTGTCCATCGACAGATGAATGGATAAAGAAGATGTGGCACATATATACAATGGAATATTACTCAGCCATAAAAAGAAATGAAATTGAGTTATTTGTAGTGAGGTGGATGGACCTAGAGTCTGTCATACAGAGTGAAGTAAGTCAGAAAGAGAAAGACAAATACTGTATGCTAACACATACAAATGGAATCTAAAAAAACACAAAACAAAAAAATGGTTCTGAAGCACCTAGGTGCAGGACAGGAATAAAGATGCAGACATAGAGAATGGACTTGAGGACACAGGGAGGGGGAAGGGCAAGCTGGGACGAAGTGAGAGAGTGGCATGGACATATATACACTACCAAACGTAAAATAGATAGCAAGTGGGAAATAGCCGCATAGCGTAGGGAGGTCAGCTCAGTTCTTTGTGTCCACCTAGAGGGGTGGGATATGGAGGGTGGGAGGGAGATGCAAGAGGGAGGAGATATGGGGATATATGTATATGTATAGCAGATTCACTTTGTTATAAAGCAGAAACTAACACACCATTGTAAAGCAATTATACTCCAATAAAGATGTTTAAAAAAACAAGAGAAAAAACTGTTCTGCCCAAGTCTATATTTTATAATAGCCTATAATGGAAAAAAATCTGAAAAGATATAAACTGAATCACTTTTCTATACACCTGAAACTAACACAACATTGTAAATCAACTATTCTTCAATTAAAAAAAAAAAGTGTCCTGCCCTCTATGAGTTGCATTACTGCCAGGTGTTCTGCGTCCCTAGGCATGGTCCTCGGGAATCTCAGCTCGGTGGTTTGGGGTGCGGGGTGTCATCTGCCTGGACTCACTTCCCCTGTGGGAAAGGAGTGGGGTGGCCAAAGAGCCCTGGGCATTCCCAGGCACAGAAGCAGCAAGAATGTGAGGATATCCTGAAGAAAGTGGTCTGCAGAGTGGTCAGATAGTGGACAGAGTGCCCGGGCCGGGGGAGGGAGATGCAGGCTCCTGCTGACTAACCTCTCTTCTCTTCCACTGTAAGAGTCCCACCTCTGAGCAGCACAGAGGCCCGAAGGAGAGACGGTCCCAGAAGTTGATCTATAGGATGTGCCAAGAAAAGTTTCCCGATTCATCGGGATCAGTGAACTAAGCCACAGCAGTGAGAGTAAAAACAGCTACATCCATCTCATGAGGAAGAGAGAAAACATATAAAGGGAAGAGGCCGCCCTTCCAAATATGCTCTAAGCCAGGGGCTCTTGGCATTTTTTAAAATCCATGCCTCACTGTAATAAATATGAAAACCTCTCATCCTCTTTTAGAGTCGTATAAACGTCAAGTAAATTAAGTACATCAACTTCGATTACGTAGAAGGCGTAATGGTGATCTAAGCATATCCTTTTTGAACTCAGCTCGCTACTTCTCCCTGTCCCCAATTTTCCTACCCCCATTCCCACCCCACTGCCTGAGATTCTAATGTGTCCTTAATTGGGAAATTCTTTTTGTCCCCCAACTGGAAATATTCAGTTTAAACTTATTTTAGATTGTGACCTTCTTGAGGCACTGTCTTAATCTTCTTGGATATTCTTAAGTCTTCTTTGGGTCTCCGGCTACTCAGAGAAGTGGGGCTCAGGAAGAGAAGAGAGGTTAGCTGGCACAAACCAACATCCCACGGGTGCTATCACCATGCCTAGTAAATGGCCTGATATAGTCAGTGCTCAATACATGTTGATAAAAGATTACATGTGTGGGTGGGTGGATGGATGGGTGGATGGATGGGTAGAGAGAGGTAAGGGATGTCAGATCATTATCCACACTTCTTTAGGACCAAAGAATTTTGTGCTATAACCTTGGGCTTTAGGGGACCATAATCTGGGAGAAAATGAGATCTGGGGAGTGGGCAGATCCTCAAAGAGAACAGGCAAGTCTTTACCAACCTCCTTTGTCCCATATTTGTTGGGAACATCCAACTTCCCAGACCTCAGCATTCCCACGTAGGCAAAGCCCCTTGCCTTTGAGCAGCCACAGGTTTTCGCTAGGCACAGAGCAAGCCAGACCACACCAGAAAATCTTTCAGAGAGGCTCAGCAGACTCCCAGACTCCACACACAGGAAAGCTCAGTGTTATGACCCACCTGGACTGCAGAGAAAAGAAAGGAGACAGCCCACGGCTCACACTGACAAACCAGAGGACATCAAGCGAAACAGGAAGGGGTCTAGAGTTGTGTAATATATGATCAACCATTGAATGAACTGAAGATAGTCAGCCGCTTGGTGGGGGAAGAGTAAAGGTGGACGCTGAGAGCTAATAGCCCTCTTCAGGAATTTGAATGACAGTATGTTGAAAGTCAGTACCTTTGAACATTTAGATCTAGAGAACAAAACTATGACCAAGGGGATACTTACTTAATTTCACACAAGGAAGCAGTTTTCAACAATTAAGGCTGTCCCACAATGGAATATTCAAGTCTATCATTGTTAAGAGGTATGATGAGAAAGTTTCCTTTCAGTGGAAGAATTGAAACAGAAGCTGTATGCTCATCTGTCTGAGCTGTCATGTGAGAGGTTTCTCTGGTGGAAGGGAGGCGGGGCTGGATGATTCAAGCTCTTTTCCACAACTCATTTTTTCAGGTGAGACATCCAGGCCATTCTCACTCCTCACCCAACCCACCCATCCTGACTCAGACTCAAGTTTCAGTTCAAGGGTTTGACTATGAATTCACTTCCCCACTTAGAATTTAGGAATCTTCAAATTCCGAGGTTTATTGGTAGAAAATTCTATTTTCTCCCAGAGGTGTGCAGACCTCAAAAGGGAGCTAGCCTCTTTCTCTCTTAAAGGGACACACTTACCAAGGGATGATGGAAAGCTTCACTTAGGAAGGTCTCCTCAAACTCTGCCTCTGGGTTTCTGTTTCTCTATTTTTCTCTCCTCTCTCCACACCCCCATACTCCAAAGAGATGTTCAGCAAGTGCTTTGGAAATGTTCTCCCTTGGGTCCCTGTGTTCTAACTCCATCCTGGTAAGCCTATTAAGTATTCTTTCAGCTCATCTCTGAAAGACAACTCACTCTAGCGTCTCTGCCTAGAGGTCACCAAACTCTTTTAAGGAAGTGGTCTACAGCCCTTTAAAGAGAGTGTCACTAGAAAGTATGCTGAGGAACACCGAATACCCTTCTTTCAGCAACCTGGTGTCACACTCCTCCGCCCCCTTCGTCTGCATCACACTGTGACCTGAGCAGGGCACAGGCCCAGTGCCAAGTGTCCCGGGGTACCTGTACACATCGCCACCCCAATCCAACTGAGCATTGCAGTATCGGGTATACGAGGAACTCGGAACTCTAAAAATTTTTAATTTCCCTTTACACCCCGACTCCACCCACACTGGACATAAGGAATGCATGCAAATCAGGTGCCAGGAACTGTCCAGAGAGCCCCAAAGTTGACCTTCAAACTAAATCCTGAAACTGACTCTGGATTGCCAACATCGTCAAAGCTGAGGGTGGGTAGGCTGGCCAGGGACACCAAGCCTGGTAGGTGCTCAGTAAGTAGTGATGGGGATAATTGGCTGCACTGCCGAGTGACTCTCAGCACAGATGTGGGACTTGGGAGAAGTGACTGGGCTCTGTTTCTTCATTCATCAAGAAGGAAGTTGGTCTTGGGTTCCAGAGCTTGACCTTGTCTAAAATGACACAATTTTCTGATTCAAAGGGACATTTTCCCTCAACCTCTTCTGTTTCAGATGAGGAAATCTATGTCCTGGGAAGCAGGCTGACTTGGCCAAGCTCACAGTTATCTTTAGAGCTTGGTCTTCTGCCTCCAGGGCCTAGCTCCACTGAGTCCTTCCAGACCAACTGTCCTGGACCCTAGGAGACAGATGGCTCTGGATATTAGGAAAAGGAACTCAGCGGGCACATAGCAAAGGGTAAAAGGAGCCTGCAGTCTACTCCTTGGCTCCCTCTGGCAAAAGGCAGTGCTATTAGCATAAAGCCCTTAAGGAGATATTTATTCTTCACAGTCCTTCCTCTTCCACCACAGTCGCCCATGAGCTCAAAGTACAGAGCAAAGCAAAACAATCTCCCACGGAGGTCTCTGCCTCAGACTGTATTCAGATCTGGAGCAAGAAGCTCCAGAGAACCACTTACTTCTGAATTCAATGTTGCCATAATCCCGGATAGGTGTGTGTGTTTCAGGGGACACTGTGAACTGGCTTGGAGCCCTACCGGAGGTGTGGCAGGCACCTTCTAAGTGTTCCCTAAGCAACTCTCATTGAACCTTTGGGGAATAATTATTATCTCCCATTGATGACTCAAGACTGTTCAGCCACATGAGTGTTGAGTGTCCTGGTATGCTAATAAGGTCAAGTCAGTAGACAAGAGAGCAGTCAGGTCTTTAGTTCCAGGCCAAAAAACATATGTCCAATAGATAAGTTTAATGAGGTTCCCTAAATGAAAGTCGCTCATGGCTACTTGACAATGGTCACGTGATAAAGTTCAGGCAGATGTTAACTGCTTTTTAAAAAATGTTTATTTATTTATTTTGGCTGCACTGGGCTTTGGCTGTGGCATGCGGGATCTTTTAGTTGCAGCATGAGGGCTTCTTAGTTGCAGCACGCATGCGGGATCTAGTTCCCCGACCAGGGATCGAACCCCTGCATTGGGAGCATGGAGTCTTACCCACTGGACCACCAGGGAAGTCTCCAGATGTTGTTAACTTTTAAGGACAAAAAAGGGAGACACTGTATGGTTAGAACAGTCACACTGGAGGAACAATGTTGTAAGAATTTTAATTTGGGGGAAGATCCTTTCTTTTGTAAGGTTGTTTGTGTTAATAACTTGGATGATCTAATTCATCTTCAGTTTTTCCATGACCCAGGCCAAGACTGAAAATAGTTGATAATACAATCATGTGCAACTAACATTTTCTAGATACAAATAATTTGGAACACAGCCTGCCTATTGCTCTGAATGATTTACAGATTGCTCGTGTGAAGACTACATGAGACTTTCAAATGTCTGCCTAGCTGTCGCCAGGCACCGAGTCAGGCGGATATCAGTGACTGCCTAAGTCCACATTCCAGGAATTTGTACCCTGAAATGTCTGCATGGCTCAGCAAGTCAAGAACTTCATGTGCACACAGTACCCATGCTGATGAAAACACTCCATGGTGGTCACCCCTGGAACTTCTCCAAATCCTATTGCCAGAGGCAACCAAAGTAAGTGCTGTAATCTAATTGGCTAAGACATCCCTTAGCGTATGTCAGTTATCTTGTAAGCTACACAGAAACACAGCCATTCCAGTTTTATCGCTAGTTTTCTTCTAAGCCTTGTCTGTTTTCGAAATAGAAGTGAGACAATGCACAGGAAAAGAACCAAGGATTATCAGCGTGGGAAGGGACCTCAGAGCTCATTAACCCAGCTTCCGACTTCACAAAGAAGTAAACTGGGTTTCTGACTAAGTCATGTTCCCTAAAAGCAGAGCCTGAAACACAGATTCAGGCACACATGGTTTACTGAGGGAGTGTGCTTCAAGAAAAACTTATGAGGGAGCAAGTGAAGCGGTACAGAAAAGAGGAAGGTGCTGAGAAAGGCTATGACCTCAAGAAAAGTCTAGCCTTGGCCTGGAGGGCTCTGGCTATGGGCCTCCCCTGGGATGGGAGGATCTGCCGTCCTAACGGCCTTGGATAATGCTCTAGAGAAAGGAGCAGCGGGGAACTATTAGTTAGCAGGCAATGCTCACGGTAGCTGGGGGATGGTTCCAGTACTAGGGATCTGGGTAAGGCCCAGGGGTAGTACCAGAGCACCAGAGAAATGTCTCTATAGATCGTCTGTGTAAATACATATTTTTATTTATATAAATATATAAACAAATGTCTATACATGTCTCTCTCCAGAGATATATAGAGGCAGAGAGACAGACATACAGAGGCAGAGACAGACACAGAGAGAGAGAGATAGACACAAAGACAGAAAGAGACACACAGAGAGGGACAGGGAGGACACAATGGAGATGCTGGTAGAGAAAACACACTGAGTGAAGGCTGAGAAGTCTAGGCCACCAGAGAGCGGAGCAGGTGCACAGAGAGCGTGTGTCTGTGCTGTGTTAATGGCAGAGCTCTAAAACGATGAGCCATGACCTCCCCGACTGAGGCAGAGTTTTATAAGTGAGACCAGGGGCTTGGTAACCTAGGGAACACATTTGTCCATGAGACCAGGACAGATACGGAGGCATGAGCACAGCTAGAGACTGTAGGAGGACACCCAGTGGTCAGCAGCGTGCCGAGAAGCTGGGGGCTGAAACAGTGATGACCACAGAATTACGGCCCGGGTCATGAGTGGGATCCTGTCCAGTGACAGAGCTCTTGTCAGGGGGATGGGAACGGGCTGCCCTTGGGGGGGGGGGCATTTGGGGACATTTGGGGACAGCCTTAGGGAAATCAGAGGTAGGGGTCATGACACAGCCCAAGCCCCAGGTGCCAGCAGGACTAGTGGCCAATTGTATCTTCTTGGGAGGGTTTCTTTGATCCCTCCTCATTGGTCCCAGAATGAAGGACACCCTGAGCCTGCAGGAGGCTGGCTGGGGCGGGGGGATTGGGAAGGTGGTGGGAGGAATGGTGGGAGGTCCATGGACCCTCCAAAGGCAGAAGCCAGGTCTCAGCAGTGGTCTGGGGCAAGAAACCTATTTAGGAAAGCAAGCTTTGCAGGCAGTGGAAGACTCTGGTTGGGAGTCTGTACCTGAATCTCTAGGGGATCAAGGCAGCCCCTCTCGTTATCCAAGCCTGTGTTTGCCGAATGTGCAAACATTCAGAAGTACAAATCTTAAAAAATGATTAAAAAGAACAAAGCTCCTATAGGGAAAACACACTATTAATCTTGAAAGTTCTCTTCCATTTTTTTACAGCTGCTCCTCTCCAATAAAACAACACATCGTGGTTTTGTTTATTTTAGCTTATTACAGTTTTGATAAAGCCCCAGATCCTTACAACAAATATATTCTTCAATGTCAAAAGGACACACAGAGAAATGTTTCCTAATGAAAGATTTATCTTTTATCTGACATTGATGATTTAGCTGGTGCTGATCTCTTCATCCTCTTTTTCATTAAAAAAAAAAAAACGTTGAACAAAATTACCTTTCTTGGAATAACAGCTCCTTTTAAAACCTGACTGCTTTGTCATTACCTCTGTAATCTCCCTTGGAGATCATGGGCTATTCATTTCCTCCCTAACTCCAATTTGCCTTTTGATATTTTTCTTTGGTCTGTTCAAACAGTCCTCCGATTGCCCAGCTCATCAGAGTGAGGCCTTAGAACGAGCAAGAGTCCACTGCCATGGCGAGTCACCCGCGGTGTGTCACCCACAGCGTGTCACCCAGAGGTCAGCCAGCTCCGGGGCCCCTCCGTGCACCACGGAGGTGCTTTGAAAATGGTCTAAGCTCTTCTCATTAAAGCTTTCTCTAGCTCTTATCCCTGTGATATCTTTTATCTATATATTATGTCAGAGGCCGCAGCCTCATAGCCCTAAAAAAAAAGTACCGACTGAACCTTTAAAAAAATGAAAACCTGACAAAAGGAATGGCTGGAAATATGACATGATTACCTGTGGACACTCAGGGCCCCGTGCACAGCTATGAGGGGGGTTCCCTGCATGAGGGGGCCTGGTTGAGAGGTAAGTGGACCTGAAATTCAGCCCACGTAGGGCTGCGTGTGCCTAGAGAGGGTGCCTTTTCCCACTTTGCACCAAGCGCCATCTGGATTGGCAGTATCTCTGGGTTCTTAGTGGGTACTTTCTTCCACATGATGAATTGAGCCAGTGGGTCAGGTTAGGTTATTGTTTTTTCTCACTGTGCGGAATTGTTGCTCTTTTCTTCTTTGGTTATTATTTTTCCAGTCCTTCCTTTTTTTAATTTTTAAAAAACTTTTATTTTATATTGGAGTATAGTTGATTAACAATGTTGCATTAGTTTCAGGAGTACAGCAAAGTGATTCAGTTATACATATACAGGTATCTATTCTTTTTCAAATTCTTTTCCCACTTAGGTTATTATACAGTATTGAGCAGAGTTGCCTGCGCTCTACAGTAGGTCCTTGTTGGTTATCTATTTTAAATACAGCAGTGTGTGCATGTCAATCCCAAACTCGCAATCTATCCCTCTCCCTCACCCTTCCCCCCCTGGTATTTGGTTATTTTTTTTCTTTTATTTCATCTATGTAATTTGAATTTTGCTGTCCCCTGTGGAAAGTTGGGCAGCCCCTGGCACAGTCATGGTTCAGAGGGAGCATTGCACACACAAGAAACCTCACACTCCTCTCTCTGCCTCTCTTCTTACACGTCCTCTCAAAAAGAAATTTCTTTTCAACTATGTTTAATCAGTGGTATGGATCCAAGTGCACTGACTTAGTCCTTATTAGATTTTGAATGCACAATAACATCCCAACTCATTAGTGACAAGAAAGCTGAGCTGTCAAGCATGACTTCCGAAACTCTAGGGAAGGGGTCTGTATTAGAGCAGGGTCCAGGATCCACACACAAGCTGAGCTGGCTTTTTCTTTTCTCTTAAGCTTTATTGATCTCAGGAAGAACTGAAGCCCTGTTGAAAAAGGTGGGAATCAGCTCAACATACCAATTTATGTATTATTTATGGACTTGAATAAGCCTAGACTCACAGCAATAAAGAAAAATTAATTCATGTGATAGAACTACAACTGTATTCAATTCCAACGTTAGAAGCGTGTCACACAAAGACAGAGATCTTGCAGGGTGGAGAATGGGGTAGTAGAAGCAATGTGGAATTTTGGATCAGACAGCACCACCTCCCCTAAGACCTGGAGCAAGGTCCTAGGCTTCAGTTTTCTCATCTGTAAAATGGACAGAAATATCGATTCTCAGCGTTGCTGTGATAATTACATGGGAAAAGTAATAGAAACTCAAAGTGGTTACAAGTTCCTGTTGTGGGTACCCCATGTGAGGAGGGGTGCAGCTCCTAGACTCTTGTCACAGAACAGTCACCTTTCCTGACTTAAGGCCCATGGAAGAGGCAACTCTGGCAGCAGTAAAGAACTCCCCCATTTTTACTCCAAAAAGACGTAAGAAGAAAGACCTGCTGTACTAACAAGAAACAGCTTTCTCTTGCTCGCTCTCTCTCTCTCACTCTCTCTCTCTCTCTCTCTCTCTCTCTCCGTCTCTCTCACTCTCGCTCTCTCCCTCCCTCAATCTCTTTTCTGAAATAAATACAAAACTGGCTCAATCACCCACCTACCGTATAGCAATAAGTCCAGTATTTTTTCTAACTATACCCTCCAAGTAATGGCCAGTCTGCCTTCCACGCTGGGCAAGGAGAGCCCTGATCTCCAGGTGGTCCCCTCCTGCCCTGGCTTCTTGCTGCCACCAGAGCAGCTGTTAAAATCTGATTGTCCACAGCCTGAGATACCCATCCACCATGTGCTGATCCAATACCCTTGGTCCCCTGAGAGGGGACAGTGGACTTCAATGTCAAGTTCAGCAAAGGATACCCACCCCAACGTGGGTTCCCAGGACAGCACTTCTTAGGTAATAGTCTCCCTTCCCTTTCCACCTGTTCCCCAGACATCAAAGTTCTCAGGAGCTCTTTGTCAGAATTAGCTCATGTGGCTAGAACCCTCTGACCCTTTCAGTTCCCTGGTATCTATGCCCTCCAAGGGCAAGGTGAGTTGTTGTTGTTGTGTTTTCAGCTTTGAAATCCAATGGATCTCCTAACAATCGAGGAGGGCTGGCCTGACTGTCTTCAGGGAGCTGAGTCCTCACCTACTCCGCCAGCTCCCCTTTCACGTCCCCTTCCCAGAGCCAACTCCATCTTCTCTCCTCTCCTGCCCCTTCCCACCCCAAAAAGGACAAAGCTACCGCCTGAGTTTCACCCCAGGGATTTCACCTCTCACGAAAAACACAACATATCTTCAGTGAGACATTTTACTACAAATATAACATTTATTGAAAGATTATTATGTATGACAAACACTGTGCTAAGTATTTTAGTTCCCTTACCTCCTTTAATTCTCACAACTACCTGGTACAGGTATTATACTCTCCATTTTACATATGAGAAACTGAGATTTAAGAGGCTAAACAACTCATCCAAGGACACAGAGCCTATATGTAGCAGAGTACAGTTTGAACCCCTTCTGTCGGATTCCTCTACTCCTTAGAGCCTCCATCCCCCTGTCATTCACTCCACACTACTATTCTATATATTTGACAAGCAGATACTGTACCAGGAAATCCTAGCAGTTCTTAGCCCTCCTCATAAAATAACTCATTTTATTCTCACAGAAATCCTATGAAGTAAGCACCATTATTATCCCCATTTCACAGATGTGGAGACTGAGATAGCATGAGCTTAAGTTAACTTACCCAGGGTCCAACAGCTGGTGAGGAGGAGGACAGGGGTGCAAACCCAAGTAGTCTGAGACCCTTTAGGCTATATGGCTCCTACCCAGCCTAGCTCCTCCCAGAAGCCTCCTCCCCACAGAAGAGCGGTGGTAGTGTTGATGGGACAGGGGAAGGGCCGCTAGGACAAGGACTCTTGCACCTCCGTCGTCTGAGAACAGAGTTTCCTAAAGTGTCCTGCTCTGAGAAGATGGCGGCTACGATCAGGAGGACCAAGGAGGGGCTCAAGCCAGGGCCACCTGCTTGTGTGTGACGTCCCTGCGGCCCCTGCCACAAACGCTGCCCCACCCCCTGGACTCAAGGTGGCCAGATCTCGTCTTAAAGAAATACTCTCCTGAATCCTGTAGACTTTTCCGGGACTGAGAGTCATCTGTTAAAATGCAAATGCCTGTGGGCACTGTACCTCCTCAAATACCACTTCAGCAGAGGTGACAACCAGTCAGAGCACACCGCCTTCCTTTCGGTATCTGCTCTCAGCCATCTCGGTGTGCTGAGCTCAGGTGCACAGCCGGAGGCCCTGACTCAGGAAAGAGGCAGCACAGAGAGCTGGACTCCGAGCCAAGGCTGACTTGCTACGGTTGGGAATTGTTACACGGGGACAAACAAGTGTTCAAGGAGCGGTGGATGGCTGGCTGAGACCACAGGGGTCCCCCACCCCGCCTTCACACTAGCACTTCCTGGGGCAGCCTGGTTGCACACACCTGCAGGGGACCCAGTTGGAGCCTGCCCCGCCCCCTCAGCTGCACTCCTTGCAACACGACAAACACTGCTCACTGGGAACCCGTGTCTGTCTGACTGAAGAGGGTCTTCCTTTGAGCTTGGGAGCGTGCTCAGCTGGCACCCAGGGAAGCTGGGAGCACCAGCCAGTTAGTTAATGCCCCTGAAGGAGGCTGAACCAGTGTGGATGGGCATTGGTGACTCAAGACCAACTCCCTCGCCCCCCCTGGGGATAACTCCAGGGAAGTCCTATGCTGTCTCCCACGTTCTCCTTCAAGACTGAGCTCCAGGTACCCCCACTGGTGACTGGCTTTCACCCACCCCCTCCTTTCCTCCTTTGCCACCTCCCCAGTGTTCTACTTCACCTGGGGTGACCTCCCAGATACACTATGTGTACTCAATCCTTGTCTTAGGGTCTGCTTTGGGGGGCATTACTTTGAATATTTAATTTTATTCTGATTTTTCCTTCTGTGTTGTGTTTGCCTTCTTGGTTGATGTAGGGCTGTTTTACCACAATTCATTCTTGAATATCATCCCATTTTGTACTTTGCATGGGCCCATGTATACAATTCTGTGATACAGGAGATGACAGAAGTGGACCGTGGAGATACAGGAGCAGAGAAACACTGACAGATAAAAGCAGAGCTCTTGTTGAAGAGTCACACTGACTGTCATCGTAAAAATGAGCCTAACCTTGACCCTTTCTATCAAGTTCTATATTGGCTCTTGCCAATCAGTCAATGAATGATCATTGAGCACATATGTGCGTAGAAAAAGCTGCTAGACACTGTGGATGATACCAAGCATAAGACACAGTTCCTCCCTCTAGAAGTTTTTAAGTGAATTGAGACAAAATCTGGACACCTGAAAATAGTTCATAAAGCAAGGTGGCATATGTAATAAATACTAGATGGATGCCATGTGACTTTAAATTTCAAGGAACAGTGGAATAATTTAATTTCTGGATAGCTCAACGAAAAGTTCAGAAAGATTTCATTCCCTTTGCTAGCTGCAAAGCAAATAGCTTTCCATCAGAGGAGTCCCTGGTCAGTTTTGCAGTACAAGGATCCGAATCACTACCGACAGAGTTTCTTCTTTGCATGAGGCATGCATTTGTTGATTAGAGATCTATTAACATACAAACATGTTTTCTAGAGGTAAACCTGATTCTAGGGATTAGCACCAATGATCCCAGAATCTTTGAATTCAGAGGTAGAAGGAAACTTCCAGAACTTCCAGCCTAACCCTGTCTCCCACAGGTGGCCAACCAGCTTGACCACCTACAGCTACCTGAAGCTCACTCCCTGCAGTATCTCATTTCTTTGTGGGATACCCTAAGCAGTAGAAAATTCTTCCTCCAGTAGTGAAGGTTCTGTTGGAGTCACAGAGAAAGGCATTTTGGAAGCCCTGGTCAGTGCCCTTGAACACCAGGATGACAACACTTTTACAGAGGGAGATGAGGGCTGCTATAAACACCTAGAAAGGCAGGGAGCTCACCCCTCGCCTCAGGCATAGGTCAGCACTGGAGAGGAACGGTTTTGAGGATGCATTCCTCAAATCTTCCCAGGAATTTGTTCTACAGTCCTCAATACAGGGGTTTATAAGTTTCTGCGGGCATGAACCATTTGAAAACACTCGAAGGCCTGATATTCTGAGATGAGCTAAAAAGAGCTCTAATCACTTTGGGGTGTGCTGGGGCAGGGACCCCAGAAAGGGCAGATCAAGAAAGGCAACAGCAGAGAGTGACAAGAGCAACCTTGGACCTTCTGAGAAAGAAAGTTGTTCAGGGGGGTTGAAATTCCCAGGATTCAAATGGGTGAGCATTTAGAGTCAAATCTGTACCTATAAGCATTAATTGAGCACCTACTATGAGCTTAATACAATGATTAAAACCTTGGGTCCTTGCCCTTGAGGGGCTCAGTCTACGTGCCTTTGCCCCTAAGCCTTTGATTGCCTCCCATCGGTTACACCTAAGTTGATTCAAAGCTGCAACGTGTGTTTTTCTTGTTTTAAGACTTAGTTTCGTAAACAATACAAAAAATAGCAAGTAATATTTTAAAGTCTGTATTCCCCCCATGCAGAATTAATCATTTTGTTTGCTGTCTCGTTTTTTCACAAGCCTCATCTCCCTCATCTTTAGTCTCACCCCCCAACCTTCACCCCCAGAAAATTACTACCATGAGTTTAGCAGATACTCAGTCCATTTTTCCTACAATTTTATACTCATAATCCTTTATTTTTCACTCCTGATTTCACTTTATATTTCTATTTTTCAGTGGTCACCCTTAGATTTTAAAATACATATTTTTGCAACTAAATCTAGAGTTATTTGATATCTACATTCTACCTCCCAAATATTTGCTTGCTTTAACTTCCCTCCCAAACTTACCCAGTCTCAAACCTTTGTTGTCTTTATGACCAGAATTTTAGTTACAAAATTGTACTTGCTTTTAAACAAGTACATAAATTGCTTTGCTTTTGCATCCCATACCTTCCTTCTGGGTTTATCTGCATTCCTGCTTTAGGACATTCTTTATTAGTTCTTTCTATCAGTAAGTGGTAAACTCTCCAAGTTCTTTTATGCTTAAAAATGTCCTTATTTTGCCCTCATTCTTAAAAATATTATTTGGCTGATGCTATACAGTCTATAATTTACTTTTAAATGTTTCAGCAGAATAGCATGACATGTATCTATGAATGTACGCTAGTTTTAATCTATGGTCACGGTTGGTTAAGACTGGAAGTACCCTAATCAATAATAAACACTCCAAGAGTGGTTAGTGAGAATTTGAATTTAAAAGGTTGCATTCAAGACTCCCCAGAGGCAGCTTCTGCAAGCCTTGTAAAGACTGCTATCCAAAACCACAGAGAGAGCATGTTAATTATGATAATTTTATAGAAATATTTTTCATTGTTGAAATAATTGGTGGTCAAGCTACTTGGAATGGTTAGAAATATTGCATAGACACCTCCTCTGTTCCTGTGTAAACAGGGTATAGAACTGGACCAGCCCAGCACCTTCTCTGTTTTGACCTGTGTTCCACCATTTATTTAATGGGGACTCTGTCATTTGATCCAACAAGAATATCCTTCTTCTAGAATAATATCACATCTGCCTCCATGACATATTTTATGCAAGGTATTGGCAGAAATGCCTAAAGGATGCCAAACTAGAATTTCCTGGACCTTATAAGAACAGGTATGACTGTTATTTGCACCTGCTCACCAAAAATGTTTGGGAGTGGGACAGAATTCCATCTGAGACTTGCTTTCATTATAACATCCTACTTGGTGGCAAGATTGTACAGAAGTGGACCTCACTCACCACTAATTTCCAGAAGCCACCAAACTCTATCAAAAGAATAAAGCAGTGATTGAATAGGCTTAGTTTAGTTCTTAACAGCTGGATATGAAATTCTGAGGTCGAGTGTTCCAGAGTAATAGCCATTGTCTTCCAGAAGAAGACATCTACTGATGAGAAGTCTTCTGTCAGTCTGATGGCCGCTGCCCTGTAGGTAATTGTGGTGGATATTATAATTTTATACTCTGCCATTCTACCACAATTGAAATCTACTGAAGGATTTTTTTTCTTTTTTAATCCTTGGCATTCTGACTTTTTCTTTCTAAAATGTTATATCTTCATATTCAGAAAAGACTTGGCCATTGCTTCTTTGAATCTTGGTTTTCCATCATTGTTATATTCTTTGTTTACAGAGTTCCTATTCAATATAAGTTGAAGTGTCTCATCATATCCTATGTCTCCTAATTTCTGTCATATTTCTACCTCTTGATCTCTCTGTACGCAGGGAAAACTATGTCAGTTCTATCCTCCAAATACTACTCCTCTCTCTTTATTTGTGTCTAAACTATCCTATAACCCATCTATTGAGCTTTTTAGGTCAATGACTCTGCTTCTCATTTCCAAGATTTCTGCTTGGCTCCTCTTAATTTGACTTTGAATAATTTTTTTTCTGGCATTTCTCTATGTTTGATATGGGAATAGGGTCTCTTAGCATGTCCTCAGTTTGACTCTTTGATTTAGATATTATCACATTAATTCTTCAGTGTAACTGGGAATTGGATACAAGGCAGCTTGATTTTAGAAAAGTATGAGGGTAGAAGTATGAGTAAGGCACCCACCCAGAATCTGTTTGCTATTAGGAAGACCAGAACCAGGAGAAGGACAACAGCAAAGCAGGAATCTGCAAGATTTCATCTGCGTGGAGAAACCCTTTTACAGCTACTTTACAATTACATTGCGTTCTCTAAAATCGGTTTTCAGCATCATGGGTAGAGCTTGGCTTTGTAACTCCAAACTCTTGAGAGAAAACTGTGCCCCAAAACAGAAGTGTTTGATCCTGTGAGAGATAGTTATTAAGGGACTATTTGATGCAAATAAATCAACAAACACTAAGCAGCTGGATACCTGATACCAGGGCAAGCTTGGAAAGACTTAGAGGCCAGCCGGCAGGGAAACTGCTAATTGGAAATAGACAATCATGGGGTTTTTAAGCAGACCAGTGACATCATGCTGCTACTTCATTTTTCTTTTTCTGCTTTGTGACAGAATTGATGAAAGATACAAGGGACCTTTTAGCTGGTCAGGAATGCCAGAAAGATTAAATCAGGCAATCCCTCTCATTAGCAAACAGCCTAGACAGAAAAATAGTTTACGGTTCTGACAGAGAAGTGATGGAGGGCTATAGGGCTAGAAGCCTTGCAATTGGAAAAAAACAAAAACAAAACACTATAAGTACTAAGATTCATTAATGGCCTCAGGACAAACAGTGTTAATATTAATTAAAACCAGTTAAGTAGGGGCTTCCCTGGTGGCGCAGTGGTTAAGAATACGCCAGCCAATGCAGGGGACATGGGTTCGAGCCCTGGTCCGGGAAGATCCCACATGCCGCGGAGCAACTAAGCCCACGCGCCACAATCACTGAGCCCACGTGCCACAACTACTGAAGCCCGCGCTCCCAGAGCCCATGCTCCGCAACAAGAGAAGCCACCGCAACGAGAAGCCCACGCACCACAATGAAGAGTAGCCCCCACTTGCCGCAGCTAGAGAAAGCCCGCGCACAGCAATGAAGATGCAACGCAGCCAAAGTAAATAAATTTTTTAAAAAACACAAAACAGTTAATTATTGCTGTTGACTCTCACAAAGAGTCCCTGGAACAACTGCCACAATGCAGCACAATGCAGATTCCTGGGCTTCCACCCAGAGTGCTCCACTCAGTAGGTCTGGAATTGGGCCCAGGAACCTGCATGTTAACAAGCATCCCATATTCTGATATGAATGATCAAAAATAATATACTTTGAGAAACACTGGATTAAATTGTGGAACAAATTATTTCTAGGAGATGGTATATATTTCAATTTAGTCCTTAAATGTGATTGAACTTTTAAATAAATAAAATAATTACTCATTAGTGGATAAAGTTTCTGTCACTGAAACAATGCAAAAAAAAAGGAGAATGGAAAGCTATGCTAACCAGGATTCTCAGTTACACGTACCTGAGATGGGCTTCCTATATAGGAGCTCCTCCAGTTGAGATGCTTTAACACAGTGGTTCTCATCCGTGGCTGCATATTACAATCATCTGGGGCACTTATTAAAAATACCAGTGCCTGGGCTCAACCTCAACCAATTAAATCTGAACATCTGGGGGTAGAGCCTGGGCATCAGCAATTTTTAAAAGCTCACCAAGCAATTTTCATGTGCAGCCAAGATCAAGAAGCACCAGCTCTAATGAGAACGGAGGGGCTAGTCTTGCAAAACCAACCTTGGAAAGCAAAGGCAAACATTGCTGCCTTCAAATGGCACTCAGGCTGGACCTTAGAAATAATTAGGTATCTGGTGGAAAGACCAGTATTTCAGAACGTACCCTGAAAGCAAGCTGCTTTGGAATTCCCAAACGGATTTTGCGGGTAGGAACTCTTTCTGAAATAACACCAGGCAGGTGCCTTTTGTTCCAACGATGGCTTATAAGTGGGACGTTACAGCTCCACTCTCAGTAAATTATCAGCTGCAACTGAAAATTAGCCTAGTTGTCATCATTGATTAAGCAGTATATTTCGAAGACTCTATTCATCACGAAAGGGACCCCACCACTCAACAGATTAACAGATTATTTTAGTGATTAGCTAGTGTTTTCCATCAGGTTAGCAAAATGCTTTATAGATATACTTTGGTCAAGCAGTAACCCCTGATATTGACAAAAGAAGTCTCCCAGAGCCTCTCCCACACCCACTCCTGACCCTCATGGTCTGGGAAAGCAGGAAATTCATCCCACAGGCCCCTGGTATCATTTCCATTACCTCCGTCTTCTGCATCCTTTCCACCTCCTCTTACACTCCAAGGAGAGGATAAGTTCTGGGTTTGGACTTGACAACAATATACAAATTATCTTTTCAATTTTGCTTTTCTAAATGAAATAAGCTCTATATCGTGAACCCTCTTCTTCCCAAAGTACCCTACGATCGTGAAAGTATTCTTATAAGCTTCCTCTGTACTCTGCATCTTTTTCACATCTCTTAAATAGCAGTTTCAGCAAGCAGTGCCAGTCAAGCATTCAGAGGATGGTGTGCCTTGGGTAGGGGGCAGTTGGCAGGAGAGGGACGAGGACTCCTCCACTCTTGCCCTGAAATCTCCAGCACCCGATCTTTGATTCTTTGCCAGCTTTGTGGAAGCAGCCTGGCTAGAATTGCATTTTCTTGTTGCCCCTGACAATGCCACTGTGGGGAGCAGCTGGGTGTGATGGGGTGAGGGAGGGGTGTGCCAGGAGCCTGGAAATGCAAATGAGTGTTACAACTCTGCCTTGTATCTGGATGACCTTGGGCAAGCCATTTAACCTCTCTGAGCTTCTGTTTCCTCTTCTGTGAAACAGAAATAAAAACACCCATCCTGCTTCCTTAACAGACAGTTGCGAGAATAAAGTGAGGTGATAGATGTGAAAGTGCTCTGGAAATTGTGAAGCCTGATATAACTCCCAAGTTTTATCATCCGACTGTATGATCCATGCACCCCTGATTCCATTCTTCAGGACAAAGAAAAAAGTCAACATCAAATGCACAATTGAAGCATCCCCCAGGACACACGACAAGTTCTCCTTCCTACTGTCTGAATTACTGATGGGGATAGATATTCCCAAGGCATAGAAAATTCTGCTGGCCTTGGTCCACTGAGAGCTGTCATAGAAAATATGACAAGGAAGCCTAGAGAAAGATAAAGGGATTAAGGGGCATCAAAGAAAAGAGTTTTGTTTTAGCAAAGACCTTTTCTATAGAGTCTTTAAGCCAGAACAGGCTCTTCCTCTCCCCAGATGGTTTCCACGGTGGCCCTATTGGAAGGCCACAGATGGCCACGATGATCTCTAGGAGAGCCTCATGCTTTCCGAGGAGACTAAATTATAAGCAAGCAATCAAGCTTCCGGTTTTTTCACATTGTGCTTGATCAGCCAAAATGCATCGGAGGGCTTCCCTGGTGGCGCAGTGGTTGAGAGTCCGCCTGCCGATGCAGGGGACACAGGTTCGTGCCCCGGTCTGGGAAGATCCCACATGCCGCGGAGCGGCTGGGCCCATGAGCCATGGCCGCTGAGCCTGTGCTCCGCAACGGGAGAGGCCACAACAGTGAGAGGCCCACATACCCCCCAAAAAAACAAAAAACAAAAAACAAAAAAACAAAAAAAACCAAAATGCATCGGAGAACAAGTATTCCACCAATGTCAAAAACAGAACCATGCACATTTTTACCACAATATTTTCATAGCAAATGAAATGTGAATCCACTTGCCACACAGAGGATGGGCTAGAGGAGTTATTCCTACCCAAAGAATAAGCTGGCTTACTGTCAAATAGGATGAAGCTGTGTTCCTAAGAATGAATTTCACATTAAACATAAAAGATTTAGAAAAAAAAAATGATGTGGAAAAAGTATACAGTACAAATAGAGTTTTAAAATATTAATAGAATGAAGGGAGCAACGGTTGGTAAATCTTCCAACGCAACTGTTCTAAGAAGCTTGACATTTAGTGACATCTAGTGGCATGACATATGAAAGCCTTCATGGGTGTTATTTTTAGGATGGCAAAACAATGAATTTAACCAAATTTGCCTACTGGCCAGAACACAGTTTTGCAGGGGAGGGTTGCAACTTTTGTCTTCACTTGCCCATTCCCCATGGACCAGGATGTGAAGAATTACATCCGATGGCAAAATATGGTAACAACTGTCATGGAGAACAGACTGTCTTCAGGACTGTTGTATTCTTCTTTTTTATTTAAATTGGTGCTAACTTAAACCTGCTACCTTAAGACACAGTAGATGATTGCAGCAGCAAGAATACAGCATTTGCAGGCCAACAATCTAAGACATGTTGCCTGGTACAGGCCTGGTTTAGCACACCACGATGTTAAAGAGACAGTGGCACCAAAGAATAACCTTGTTCAAAAAATGAACAGCATATTCCCTTTTAAAATAATAAGACTTTTAAAAGATGCTTTTATCCCCAAATAGTAGCCTTTCTCCCTTTTTCCCATTGGGTTTACTGTTCTTTTATATTATATCATCCAAACCTTGCTAGCATAAACTCTGTCTTACAAGTCTTCCTGGACAGTGAAGTAGCACGACAATACCTTTCCAACATGTCTTCAAAAACTCAAAGTGTTCAGGGCTTCCCTGGTGGCTCAGTGGTTGAGAGTCCGCCTGCCGATGCAGGGGACACAGGTTCGTGCCCCGATTTGGGAAGATTCCACGTGCCACAGAGTGGCTGGGCCCATGAGCCATGGCCGCTGAACCTGCACGTCCGGAGGCTGTGCTCCTCAACGGGAGAGGCCACAACAGTGAGAGGCCCGCTTACTGCAAAAAAAAAAAAAAAAAAAAAAAAACGAAACAAAACAAAAAAACAACTCCAAGTGTTCAAATGGCCACATGCTTCAGTTTCTGAGACACTCTTTCTGAGGAGGCTTTTATTATTAAGAAGCCAGTGAAAGTCTCTGAGTAAATCATCATTGACAAGAGCAAGGAGCCATTAAGTAGACAGAGAGTAAGGCTCAGATGGGACTTGCCTCAAGCATAGGAAAAGAGCAATTGCTTTACTTCCCATCCTCACCCCCTTTTGAAAATTCTCCTGGAATTTTGCCTAAGTATTCATTCATCCATTCATTCACAAAACAAATAATTCAAGACCAAGATCAGTAAAGAAAAGTAGAGAAATGAGACCTTTATGAGATTTTCTTGTCTTGATCATTGAATTTATTGGATGAGGTGTCTTTTGATCTCAAATTAAAAGTATAATTTGAGCTTGAATAAGCTGATAATGCTTCAGTCCCTTGCATCACATCCTGTACGATGTGGACACCTCAGAGTATGCCTTGTCCTAGATGTCATCCAGGCCGATTCAGGTTCTCAAGAGAGCCCCCTAGTGTTCAGAAGCAGCATCTGCACCAAGTGGAACTCCCTGTGGCTAGATCCCAAGTACAGCCAAGCCTTAAGGAAGACCTAGAGGGTTCTGTGTCAGAATCAAGGGTGGGAGGGAGGAGAAGGCATGGCTGGAGGCACACTCACCATCAGGGCCAGAAGCCTCACCAGAGTTCACAGATGGATAGATTGCTACCCACAGACCGCAGGACGAGAGGGGAGGTTATGCCTTTACCTGTCGGTTAGCATCTTCCTCCCAGCCCTGCCTCCATAGCTCTTATAGCTGTTAGGAAAAGCAGCCTGAGAAATGGCCAGCTACTTGCATGAAAAATCTGCATTCCTTGCTCTGTGATTCCATTCAAGTATCGGCTTGAATGTTTCCTCTTCAGAATGGCCTTTCCTGACCATCTGTCTCAAATACACCACCCTGTCCTGCTTACTGTTGGAGCCCTCTCCCACTCATATTCCTGGCTGCCTCTGGAATTGCCACCCCCTCTCCCTCCCATCCCCTCACCATCCAAACCATCACCAGAATCTCATGGTTCTTCCTTCTACATCTCCCTCTGCTGCAGTCCCTCCATCCCTTCCTTGGTTCAGGCTCTCATTGCCTTTTACTTCTCACTTGGCTATTGAAAGAACCTCTCTGCCTTCAGGCTCACCTCGTCCAGTTTATTCTCCACACCAAGTCAGAACAGCCTCTCTGCTCCTATCCCCCATGGCCCTCCTACCTACCAAATTTCCTGAGTCCTGATATGTACAGGATGAAGTCCAAGTCTCTCCAAGACCTGAACCCTAGGCCCTCTCTTCCCTCACCATCTCCCACATGCTCATTGTTTCATGCACACACAGGTAACCATACTTTCTAGAACATTTCACCATCTTCCATGCCTTTGTACCATTTCACATGCTTCTCCTTCTGACTAGGATGCCCCATCTTCCCAGACGTCTACTACTCTCCTCCTCAGCCTCTTTCACCAGAGATGTGGTTGCTCCTTCCTCTGAGTTGTCATACACCTTTGCTTTAACTCTCTTCAACAACTGTCTCATATATTTTTCATAATAGTTTTGTTCACCTATATGTCTCCTCCACTAGACTGTAAAATCCTCAAGGGATAGGACATTCCTTTTATTATTCTTTGTATCGCCAGCATTTGGCAGAGTACCAAGCACGGATTTAATGGTCAATAAGTGTTAGCTGAATGAATAAAAAACTGTAAGGCATCAGTTAAATCAACTACATGGAGAGATTTTTCTTCAGTATCAGAGCAGTCTAATGACTGTAAATACCCCTTTGCTGTCCCATAGTCTTCATTATTCAAGTATCTCTTCCCTAATCTTCTTCCTCCCTAAGAGAATCCTGATTTCCTTCAAGGAAACACCCTCTCCTCCATGCAACCCATATAGGAAATCTGATCTCATTTCCAGCTTCAGAATGTTGCAAAGGTAATGTCATTTCCATCCCTTTCCAGTGATTTGCTCCACAGGGGCATATGACTGAATTCAGACCTATGAAACACGAGAAAAGATTTTCCTGGGGGCTTCTCAAGTATCCAGAAGCAATCATTGCTCTCTTTCTCTAGACATAGCCCAGTGCTACACACTCAAGAAGAAGCCCACCCACAGAGGCCAGCAAAGCCAAGAGCATCTCAGGAAAATGGGGCAAGAGCCCCTGTATTAAGCCAGCACTGAAGCCTGCCCTTTCTCTGGACTTCCAGTTATATAGCCCAATAAACATCTTTCTTGTTTAAGTCTTTTTTAGTTCTTTATGCTGTTATTCTTTTTTTTTTTTTTTTTTTTTTTTTTTTTATGCAGGCCTCTCTCTGTCGCGGCCTCTCCCGTTGAGGAGCACAGGCTCCGGACGCGCAGGCTCAGCGGCCATGGCTCACGGGCCCAGCCGCTCCGCAGCATGTGGGATCCTCCCGGACCGGGGCACGAACCCGCGTCCCCTGCATTGGCAGGCGGACTCTCAACCACTGCACCACCAGGGAAGCCCTGTTATTCTTATTCATAATAAAAATCATCTCACCTAGAACATATACTCACAATAATATATATACATGTACATTCAAAAACTACCACTTAATCACTCATTCCCTGCTTGATTCTCCAAAAGTAAATGGTATTCATATCACCCATCCTGTCTGACTTTGAAATAGAGTACAGATTAAGGAAAATCAGTAGAGCAACTGATGTCAGCTCATCAAGTTCACTACACAATAAAATCAGCGGACAGATCCAGTCACATTTTGACAAAACTTGCCTAGTGGCTAACCTCCTGCTTATAGGACAGAGGTATATGTCACAACTGAGATCAGGTTCAAATCTCCATCACTGTTCACTGTCCTATGCTGTCTTCCCGGGCTTAATTACTGCAGTTTATTGATATGTCCAATCTCTGGATTGTTTGCCTTAAAAAATTTAACCCTGAAATAATCATATTAATGGTCCTTAGTCATCAAAAGAAGAGTACACAGAGATGCTGAACAAAACTTGGAAGCTAAGAGCATAAAATCACACAGATCTCCGCCCCTGGTTCAGAATGGTCTAAGACTGGTCAAAATAACTGCCTGGATCAGTGTTCACTCAGGAAAACGAGACCCCCCCCCAGGGATATTTTGAGGAGAAAAAGATCTACAGTCAGTTCATGCAGAACTGACTGTAGAGACGGTACATGGGCTGGAAGAAAAGATGAGAAAAGGTTTGGTGAGGGTGAAGGAGCCCGAAGGAGAAGGCGGTGGTACCCAAAGATCAAAGAGGTGCTGCCGCCTCCCCACCATGGGAACCTGCAGGCTCGGCTTTGCTGCTGGAGGAGCTGTCAAAGCTGCTGCTGGCGGTGATCAGGAGCCCCCACGCCTGCTGGTGCCACAGAAGCTACCACCACACAACTGGAGCCACAGCTGCCTGCAGTCGCACTTAGCCACGTGCCGCTGGCAAAGGCACCACTGATGTTGACGGCTCCCCTCCTCCTCCTGACTTTCAGTCCCCTTCTGTGGAGCACTGGCAGACCCAACAGGGAGGGAGTGTGGTTTGCAGACTTCAAGCCCCTGTAGAAGGGACAGAATGTGGAAGGGTGAGTGTGGCACTTTCCCACCCATGCCATTAAGAGTCACATTGGGGATGACAAAATAGCCTGGGAATGTTCAAGATCATTTGGTGTGCTTGTTGTGCAAGGGAACCACATAACACAAGGAGAGGAGCTCAAAACACAAATAACATCTGCAAAGCGGGCACGCCAGAGTGCATGACCTCCTACTAGGCAGTCACACTTATTTCTGCATGGGGTTCAAGGGAGCGCTCCAGGGAGCTGCTCACTGGCTCTACCTTGCCTGCCAGTCCACTCTCAGGCACGTCTTCCTTCCCTTTTCTTTCACCGGTCTTCCATTCTCTCCCCAGTACCCAACTCTCCATCTTTTTTAACCAGTCCTGTGATGCACCCCTCCTCGCATGCCCCTCAGTGGAGGTAGAAGGGCAGGGTTGAGTCTTTTGAGCCTTCCTAGCAAACTAATCAAATAAATCTTCCTCTGGTTACTACTGGGCGTTCTTACAACAAACGTACAAAGTGTTACTAAGCTAACAGAGACTCTGTATTTTCCCCTCATTTTCCTGAGATCACCTTCCAAGGAGTGAGAGGGGAACGTCCTGGAGGAAGTTTGGAGAGATGGCAGGTTGCTCAAACCATACACCTTACCCCCTGAACGTGCTGCTTTGAGGCATCCCCGGAAGAGTCCGGCCCGTCCTCACACTCACGCTAATACCATGTCCCTAGTCAGCAGTGGGTTCCAACCAAAGAACATCCCTCTTCCTGATATCTGCACAAAAGTTTGGGAATTTAAGCCAAAGTGCTAAAGTTGTGCTATTCAAGGCTCACCTCCAAGGTAATGGATGCTAAAGCCAATGTGTGGGTTATCATGAATATTTCATTCTACTCTCAAATTCTTCCAGAGGCCAATGGCAAGCATGATACCTTCCCTGCTTATTTCACAGAAATCACCTTGCAAAAAAAAAAAACCCTATTTGGCCAGCCTCCCGCATTCCCCCAGCCCCAACATCCAGGTCCAGACCCACCCCATCAGCCAGGAGGGCACAGGGGCCACAAAGCAGCGGATGGCAGGTGTGTGGCCGCATGAAGAGGGGCATTGTGAATCAGGAGCTCCACTTGGGCAACTCCCTCCCTGTCCAGACACCTGCTGTTCTCTCAGTGACTCTTTAAAAGAGATAAGGAAGGAGGAGAGAGACAACTGTGTAGACAGGGGCATACATGCTCCCTGTGTGGAAGCAGAATAGAGCAGCACCTGCACAATACCTTTTGAGGAATACTGAAAAGGCCATTTGACATAACCAGCTCTTGCAGTAGCCCATCAGGTTATCTGAAATTTCCAGGATTCATGACATCCCTTAGGGCCCCAGAATGTTTTCACGAAAAAGAAAAGAAACACACTCATAGGCCACAATATTGCTACTGGGTAAACTTCAGTGATTACAAATGGCTGGCCATCTCCAACAGGGATTTATTTGGCAAACCCAGCCCTACTTATTCCCTCACGGTCAGGAGAACAGGATCTTCTCAAGAGCCCCAGGGGTCTCCAGGGAAAGGTCTTGGTGGCAGCAGGATGCAGTGTTAACAGAGTGGCTACGAGCATGAGTTCTGGAGGCAGGCAGCTCCAGTTTTGATTCCTGCCTTTTCCAATTACTGTTGTGTAATCTTGGGCAGTTTACTTAACCCTTCTGGTCTCAGTTTCTTCAGATGTTAATAAACAGGCAGAATTCCAAGATGACCCCAAGATCTACACTTCCTGGTGTACCTGCCCTGCATAACCCCTGGGACTATAAATATAATGGATTTTACTCCTGTGGTTGGGTGATGTTATGTGGCACAGCTGACTTAAAGAAAGGGAGAGTAATTGGGTGGGCCTGACCTAATCAGGTGAGCCCTTTAAAAACAGCATTTTCTGTAGTTGGTCACAAAGAAAGATGTCAGAGAGATATGCTCTCCTGCTCTGGCCTGAAAGAAGGAACAATCCTGCTGTGAACTGCCTATCAGGGCCAAATGTCAAAGAATGTGGTGGCATTGAGGACTGAGAGTGACCCCTAGCTGACAGCCAACAAGAAAATGGGCACCTTAGCCCCATAATCTATAAACTGAATTCAACCAACAACCTGAATGAGTTTGGAAGTGGCTTCTTCCCAAAAGCCTCTAGAAAGGAACACAGCCCTGCTGTTACCTCGATTTCAGGCTTATAAGACCCTGAGCAGAAGACACATACATGCCATGCCCACACTTGTGACCTATGGAAGATAATAAATGGGTGTTGTCTTAAGCTGCCAAGCTTGTGGTCATTTGTTACAGGGCAACAGGAAACTGGTACAACACCAACTGCATAAAGTTTTGCTGAGAGAGAAATATTGGGTTGGCTAAAAAGTGTGTTCGGGTTTTTCCAAAAGATGTTACAAAAAACCCAAACTTTTTGGCCAACCCAATACATATAAACATTTAGCACCATTTCTCGTACATAGTAATCTCTGAGAAAATGCTAAGATTATCATCATTCATGGGACACCAACAGGGCACTGAGAGAAAAGACAAAACTTTATGGTTTTAAATGCTTATTTTGGAAACATTACTTAACTTCTCTGAGTCTCAGCTTCCCCACTAGTAAAAGGGCACAGCAGAGTAAATAATAATGACTGATGCACAGTCACTGTCCTCTGTATTATAAGTCCCCTTGTCCTTTACTTATCTACTTTCTCCCCTGGTACTATATCTGTATCTCACAGCATATCTCACAATGTGTCTGCATCTCACAGTGTGTGGACCCCACATAGAGGAAGCAGAAATTAGGATGGTAGGGTGAACTCTAGAGGGAGAGAGATCTTGAGCCGTTGACCATGACTGGTTGCATAAATGCACTGACTAAGCAGAGATTCTCAGTACTTTATACTGGAGATCATTTTCTAACAACCCACAAAGTAACAATTACTAAGATCTGTCTCCATGGAAAACCTGGACACCTACACATATATTTTCAGTTCATTATGATTTTATATTCTTTCCAAATGAGGAAAGAATAAAAACATAAAAGGAGTCAGAGAAAAGAGGGAGAGTCAAAATCATAAAGGTTAATAACAAGCTTTAAATGATACTATAACAAGATGGACTTGATTGACATTTATAGGACATTCCATACAAAAACAACAGAATACACTTTCTTCTCAAGTGCACATAGAACATTCTTCAGGATAGATCATATTTAGGTCAGAAATCAAGCCTTCATAAATTTCAGAAAATTGAAATCGTATCGAGTATCTTTTCCGACCACAATGCACTGAGACTAGATATCAATTACAGGAACAACTCTGTAAAAAATACAAACAAATGGAGGCTAAACAATATGTTATTAAATAAAGCAGTTCTAAAGGGAAGTTTATAGCAATAAAATCCTACTTCAAGAAACAAGAAACATCTCAAATAAACAACCTAAACTTACACCTAAAGCAATTAGAGAAAGAAGAACAAAAAAAGCCCCAAAGTTAGCAGAAGGAAAGAACTCATAAAGATCAGATCAGAAATAAATGAAAAAGAAATGAAGGAAACAACAGCAAATATCAATATAACTAAAAGCTGGTTCTTTGAGAAGATAAACAAAATTGATAAACCATTAGCCAGACTCATCAAGAAAAAGAGGGAGAAGACTTAAATCATCAGAATTAGAAATGAAAAAGAATTAACAACTGACACTGCAGAAATACAAAAGATCATGAGAGATTACTACAAGCAACTCTATGCCAGTAAAATGGACAACCTGGAAGAAATGGACAAATTCTTAGAAATGCACAACCTTCAGACACTGAACCAGGAAGAAATAGAAAATATAAACAGACCAGTCACAAGCACTGAAATTGAAACTGTGATTTAAACTCGTCCAACAAACAAAAGTCCGGGACCAGAAGTCTTCACAGGCGAATTCTATCAAACATTTAGAGAAGAGCTGACACCGATCCTTCTCAAACTCTTCCAAAATATAGCAGGGGGAGGAACACTCCCAAACTCATTCTACAAGGCCACCATCACCCTAATACCAAACCCAGACAAACGTGTCACAAAAAAAGAAAACTACAGGCCAATATCACTGATGAACATAGATGCAAAAATCCTCAACAAAATACTAGCAAACAGAATCCAACAGCACATTAATACGATCATACACCATGATCAAGTGGGGTTTATCACAGGAATGCAAGGATTCTTCAGTATATGCAAATCAATCAATGTGATACACCATATTAACAAATTAAAGGAGAAAAACCATATGATCATCTCAATAAATGCAGAAAAAGCTTTTGATAAAATTCAACACCCATTTATGATAAAAACCCTCCAGAAAGTAGGCACAGAGGGAACTTACCTCAACAAAATAAAGGCCATATATGACAAAGCCACAGCCAACATCATTCTCAATGGTGAAAAACTGAAACCATTTCCACTAAGATCAGGAACAAGACAAGGTTGTGCACTCTCACCACTATTATTCAACAAAGTTTTGGAAGATTTAGCCAAAGCAATCAGAGAAGAAAAAGAAATAAAAGGAATCCAAATTGGAAAAGAAGAAGTAAAACTGTCACTGTTTGCAGATGACATGATACTATACATAGTGAATCCTAAAGATGCTACAAGAAAACTACTAGAGCTAATCAATGAATTTGGTAAAGTAGCAGGATACAAAATTAATGCACAGAAATCTCTTGCATTCCTACACACTAATGATGAAAAATCTGAAAGAGAAATTAAGGAAACACTCCCATTTACCACTGCAACAAAAAGAATAAAATACTTAGGAATAAACCTACCTAAGGAGACAAAAGACCTGTATGCAGAAAACTATAAGACACTGTTGAAAGAAATTAAAGATGATACAAACAGATGGAGAGTTATAACATGTTCTTAGATTGGAAGAATCAACATTGTGAAAAATGACTATCCTACCCAAAGCAATCTACAGATTCAGTGCAATCCCTATCAAACTACCAATGGCATTTTTCACAGAACTGGAACAAAAAATTTCACATTTTGTATGGAAACACAAAAGACCCCGAATAGCCAAAGCAATCTTAGGAAAGAAAAATGTAGCTGGAGGAATCAGGCTCCCGGACTTCAGACTATACTACAAAGCTACAGTAATCAAGACAGTATGGTACTGGCACAAAAACAGAAATATAGATCAACGGAACAGGATAGAAAGCCCAGAGATAAACCCACACACATATGGTCACCTTATCTTTGATAAAGGAGGGAAGAATATACAGTGGAGAAAAGACAGCCTCTTCAATAAGTGGTGCTGGGAAAACTGGACAGCTACATGTAAAAGTATGAAATTGGAACACTCCCTACCACCACACACAAAAATAAACTTAAAATGGATTAAAGACCTAAATGTGTGGCGAGACACTATCAAACTCTTAGGGGAAAACATAGGCAGAACACATAAATCACAGCCAGATCCTTTTTGACCCATCTCCTAGAGAAATGGAAATAAAAACAAAAATAAACAAATGGGATCTAATGAAACTTAAAAGCTTTTGCACAGCAAAGGAAACCATAAACAAGATGAAAAGACAACCCTCAGAATGGGAGAAAATATTTGCAGATGAAGCAACTGACAAAGGATTAATCTCCAAAATTTACAAGCAGCTCATGCAGCTCAATATCAAAAAAACAAACAACCCAATCCAAAAATGGGCAGAAGAACTAAATAGACATTTCTCCAAAGAAGATATACAGATTGCCAACAAACTTGTGACAGGGTGCTCAACATCACTAATCATTAGAGAAAAGCAAATCAAAACTACAATGAGGTATCACCTCACACCAGTCAGAATGGCCATCATCAAAAAATCTATAAACAATAAATGCTGGAGAGGGTGTGGAGAAAAGGGAACACTCTTGCACTGTTGGTGGGAATGTAAATTGATACAGCCACTATGGAGAACAGTATGGAGGTTCCTTACAAAACCAAAAATAGAACTACTATACGACCCAGCAATCCCACTACTGGGCATATACCCTGAGAAAACCATAATTCAAAAGGAATCATGTATCACAATGTTCATTGCAGCTCTATTTACAATAGCCAGGACACGGAAGCAACCTAGATGTCCATCGACAGATGAATGGATAAAGAAGATGTGGCAGTTATATACAACAGAATATTACTCAGCCATAAAAAGAAATGAAATTGAGTTATTTGTAGTGAGGTGGATGGACCTAGAGTCTGTCATACAGAGTGAAGTAAGTCAGAAAGAGAAAAACAAATACTGTATGCTAACACATATATATGGAATCTAAAAAAAAAAAAAATGGTTCTGAAGCACGTAGGTGCAGGACAGGAATAAAGACACAGACATAGAGGATGGACTTGAGGACATGAGGAGGGGAAAGTGTAAGCTGGGATGAAGTGAGAGAGTGGCATGGACATATATACACTACCAAATGTAAAATAGATAGCAAGTGGGAAAAAGCTGCATAGCATAGGGAGGTCAGCTCAGTTCTTTGTGTCCACCTAGAGGGGTGGGATATGGAGGATGGGAGGGAGATGCAAGAGGGAGGAGATATGGGGATATATGTATATGTATAGCTGATTCACTTTGTTATACAGCAGAAACAAACACACCATTGTAAAGCAATTATACTCCAATAAAGATGTTAAAAAAAAAAGTGTACAATCCATCAGCCTGACACACCTATACAACCATGAAACCAGCAGCACAACCAAAACAAACATTTCCATATCCTCCCAAGGTTCCTTGTGTCATTTTGCCATCCCTCCTTCCACCCCTTTTGGCAGGCAGCCACTCACTTGCTCTGTCGCCATGCATGACTTTACATCTAGTTTTTATGCAAATGGAGTCTTGCAGTGTGTGCTCTTCTCAGTCTGCGATCTTTCACTCAGCGTAATTAGTTTGTGACTCATCCATGTTGCTGTGTGTACAGTAGAGCATTTCATTCTATAGCTGACTGGTATTCTGTGATATGGCTGTACTACAGTATGTCTATCCATGCTCATATAGATGGACATGGTTATTTACCTGTATGTACCTCAGTTTCCTTACCTGTAAAATGAGGTAATACCCATCTCATAGGTTTTTAAATTTTTTAATAATTGACTTTATTCTTTAGAGCTTTCAGTTCAGAGCTATTAGTTCAGAGCTACTACAAATAAAGCTGACATGAACGGTTGTGTACAGGTCTTTGTGTAGACAGAAGTTTTCATTTCCTTGGGTAAATACTTAGGAGTGGAAGGGCTGTGTCATATGGTAGGTATACATTCAACTTTTTAAGAAACTGCCAAACTATTTTCCAAAGTGAGTGTGGCATTTTACATTTACGGCAGCAGTGAATGAGGATTCTAACTGCCTCACATCTTCACCAATACTTGGTGTGCTCAGTGCTTTGTTGTTGTAGTTTTATTTTTGTTTTACTTGTTTGTCTGCCATTCTAATGGGTGTAGTGCAGTGGTATCCCATACGGCTTTATTCGCATTTACTCATTGACTGACTCATGATGTTGAACACATTTTCCTGTGCTTATTGGCATTTCACATATGATCCATCATAACATGTCTGTTCAGATCATTTGCCCATCATCTTATTGGGTTGTTTCTTTTCTTATTATTGATCTATAAAAGTTCTTTATATATTTTGGATCCAAGACTGAACATTTCTGAGAGGGCCTAACAGAGGTGGAGGACCTCGGGTGGAGTCTCCAGCTGGTGCTGCAGGGGAAGCCCTGTCCAGAATGGGGTCCAGCCTCTGCCTCTCTGTGAGCTCAGGAGGATGAAACCCAGCAGCACCACTGAAAAGACAGCTCCACGGGGGCTGTGGAAATGTGCCCATACTACACGTCACTCAGAGGCTGTGGCCGAGGTCTCTCCTACCGTGGACAGGATCTCCTTCCTCCTTCCCCTGTCCCCAAGGCCACTGAGGGGGCACTGTCCTGCCTCAGCACCACAGGGCCAGGACGTGGAGGGAGAGCTCATGGGCTATTTTGCTTAGTGGAAGCATCTCAAAGTGTGGGGCTAAGGGCTCTGGACGTCTAGAGCAGGTTCTCCAGCTGCCACGTGCCTGGGAACCCCCTGGGGGTCTTGTTAGAGTGCGGCTTCTGCTTCAGGAGGTCTGGGCTCAGGCCCAACATTCCGCATGTTTAATAAGCTCCTGGGTGGTGGTCCAGCTGCTGGTCTGGGACTACAGCTAGGGCAGTGAGGGTCTAGATCAGAGAGTCTCCGAGTGTGGCCCACGCATCAGCAGCATCAGCACCCCTGGGAACAGGCTGGAAATGCAGATTCTTGGGCTCGACCCAGATGCGCTGAAACAGAAACTCCAGAGGTGGGTCTAGCAGTCTGGTTTTGTTTTGTTTTGTTTGGGTTTTGTTTTTTGTTTTTTTGCAGTACACGGGCCTCTCACTGCTGCGGCCTCTCCTGTTGCGGAGCACAGGCTCCGGACGCGCAGGCTTAGCGGCCATGGCTCACTGGCCCAGCCGCTCCGCGGCATGTGGGATCTTCCCGGACCGGGGCACGAAGCCGCGTCTCCCGCATCGGCAGGCGGACTCTCAACCACTGCGCCACCAGGGAAGCCCAGTCTGTTTTTTAACAAGCCCGCCAGGTTATCCTGATGCCTGCAAGCATTGGAGGACCACCTGGTACCCCTACCCACCATGTCTGAGAGGGCTCCACTGGGGGAGTGTTTGGTTCTTTTGAGTCCCTATATTTCCATGCTAGACGAAGTGTTTATAGATTGAGTGGTTTCGAAATAAAAAAGAAAGAGAGGAAGGAAGGAAGTGGAAGGGAGAGGAGGAGAGGGGAGGGGAGGGTCGGAGGGAGGGAGGGAGGGAGGGAAGGAAGCAAGAAAGAATAATAGAGGAAAAGAATCTCCTCCACTCTCCTGCCTGTTTTGGCTCTTTTTATGGCTCTCCACCGTACCCTTTCCTGTTTTATGGATTAGAGAACAGAAGGAACTTGAGCCCTGAGAGAACGTGCCCCACTTGCGCCCCCACTCGAGGGCCTCTGTGGAATACTCTCCACCCTCCTCCAGTCCTGCTCAGACCCTTGTCCAGCATCTTTAGATCCTTCAGGTCTTGGCCTGCGTGTCACTGACCCCCCTAGACTGTAACCATCTGCTTAGTTATGTCTCTCCTACTCTCTGCTGGCCACGTTGGTCAGGGCCAACGGGGGTCAGGGCCAACGGGGGACAGGGCCTGTCTTGCCCTGCAGTGCTCTACATAGCGCCCAGCACCAGTTAATGTTTGTTGAATGAATAAATGAGAAATAGCCAAGGGAGGAAGTAGCCCTGGGAAGGGAAGAAAAGGGGCATTGAGCGCAAGCTGGACAGACCACCCCCGACACTCTGCAGGTGAGAATACTTACAGAGGCAGCACTGTCACCCTCGTCCCTCCCCCGCCCATTCTCACTGCCTCCAAGAAAAAGAATCTAGAAATCCTGACGACAGGCACCAGTCCTCTGGCAGATTATGCCAAAGCCAGGCCTCTTTGCTTTTGCTGACTTGTGCCCACACTGAAGGTAGACAATATCCTGGGCTCGCCAGGCATGGACGCACTCAGGGGACACCAAGTCACCGGGACCTGAAACAGACGGCTCTGTCCTCCGGGGAAGAGAGGCTGCCCTTGCGCCTCACCTACAGGGGCGGCTCACACACGTTTGTCTCCCATCCTGTAAACTCCTCCCCAGCCTGCGAACGCAGACCTCTTCATACACTATCCACATTATAACTTGTTTTGCACGTTTCTAGAGCAGAGAACAGGTTATGTAACTCCAAAATCCTCCACACAATAAACTAACAAGCATTGACCAGGTAGGCACACACGGAATCCCCAGAAACGTGGTGACTATAAAGTATAAAAAATGATCCCGGGACGCATCTCAGTGCTTGCATTCACTCCGGCAAGAGGCCGTTTCCTGCCTTGACTTCTGCCTGATTCACCTGTCACCTAATTCTGATGCCCATCCAAGGCATTAAATAGATTTTAGGCCTTTTAACTTAAAACCCTCTGCCACCTCATTCATTACACGCAGAAGCCAGACGCAGAGTGGGGCATTCTAAATATTTGTCACGACCGGTGCTGGTTTCCGTCTGAATTCCTGCGGGGTTGCGGGGATGCCGAGGTCCCGCTGGGTCCGTAGGAGGTGGTGCCCTTGGCCTTCCTGCTGGGCTTCCCCACCCCACGTGACTCCTGGCCCTTCCCGGGGTGAGAAAAGCTGAAGGCGGGGCTCACTCCGCAGCGTGGGCTTTTTAGCCATTACGGTCTGCTGCGCTTCACGCTGGACAATGACATGTTTGAACTGACTGCCCGGGCACGTGTGGGAGAGAATAAAGAGAGGAAGGTGTAGCCTTCCCCCTCTCCCTGCTGCGCAGAACTCTGACGGCTGCCCTGGGCGGGGCGCCTGCCGACGTGGTGAGGCCTGCGCTTCTTCCGAACCTAACTATCAAAATCTCAGCCATTTCAGCTCATCTATTTATGAAATGGATCTCTTTCACTTAAAGGAAACAAACCAGGCCTGACTTAGAGGCTGAATCATTTTCTTTCCAAAGAGTTCAAAGGAGATGGGCGTTAACCTTTATTGAGTGATCACGATGAGCGTCTGGGGTTTTGACGGACACTTTTGTGCCTTTTTACCTCCTTTGACCTTCACAGTAACCCTACGAGGTGGACAAGTGTGAGGCGGAAGAGGGCATTCAAGTTAGGTTAACTAGCTCATTCAAGGGCCCACAGGGAGAGAGGCCTGGGTACGCCCCTGGCGAGTCCCTCAAGGCGCCAGACTTTGGGACCTTGAAATAGGAACCTTCTAAAGATGTGTGTGTGTGTGTGTATATACATACAAATATGTACACACACATATAGGATGTGTACACAGATATACATATACACGTATCTACATATATAAACACACATAGATACATATCTACATATATATAGACATATGGACAGTCATCCCTCCATATCCTGTAGGCTCCACATCCACAAATTCAACCAACCTCGATGGAAAATATTCAGGGGAGGAGGAGGAATTCCAGAAAATTCCAAAAACTGAACGTGAGGGCCACTATTTACACAGTCTTTTCATTGTATTTACAACTATTTGCATAGCATTTACATTATATTAGATATTATAAGTAATCCAGGGATGACTTAAAGTATATAGGAGGGGGCTTTCCTGGTGGCGCAGTGGTTAAGAATCTGCCTGCCAGTGCAGGGGACACGGGTTCGATCCCTGGTCCAGGAAGATCCCACATGCCATGGAGCAACTAAGCCCATGTGCCACAACTACTGAGCCTGCACTAGCCACAACTACTGAGCCCGCATGCCACAACTACTGAAGCCCACATGCCCAGAGCCCATGCTCTGCAACAAGAGAAGCCACCGCAATGAGAAGCCCATGCACCACAACGGAAGAGTAGCCCCTGCTCGCCACAACTAGAGAAAGCCTGCACACAGCAACGAAGACCCAACGCAGCCAAAAATAAATAAATAAACTTATAAATAAATAATAAAGTATACAAGAGGATGTGCGTAGTTCATATGCAAATACTACATCATTTTATGTAAGGGACTTGAGCATCCTTGGCTTTTGGTGTCTGTGGGGGTCCTTGAACCTATCCCCTGTGGACAGCAAGGAAGAATTATATACTTCTTTATCTATGGTCAAATTAAGGGATTTATTATGTGTTCTAAACATTGCAATTGATCTTATAATGGAATTGTCTATCATTTTGTAATTTTTCCTTTGAAATTGTTTTGAGTTGGTCCTGTACAATCACAAAGATGGGTTCACCCACATCCACTCTCCTCAATCGTTTTTCACATTATCCACACATAGAAAATGATAATATTTATATGGCATGCTGAGGTAATCTGGGGAAGATTTGGGCACATCTCTTTGGAACTTGGGTAAAAACATTACATTTTATTTGTTTTATATTTAATCATGATAAAAATAAAAAATATTAGAGAAGATATGGAATATTGAGCTAGAATAAACCTTCCCCAAATATCTTTTCACATTTTTTAATGAGAGCCTTGAGCCTGCTTCCATGAAGATAACAAGAATAACTTTCTTATATCACATTTTGAGGCTGAAATGGCTACACACAATTCCTGATCAAGAGTTTTCAGTGGTGACCCTTGAAATTTGTGAGAGTTACATCAATGAGAAATTTTGTTCACATGCATATAATACAAATTTTAAAACCATTTTTATAACCATTGAAAATTTTATGACAGTGAAAACTGTACTTTAAAAATCCAACCAGGGACTTCCCTGGTGGTGCAGTGGTTAAGAATCTGCCTGCCAATGCAGGGGACATAGGTTTGATCCCTGGTCCAGGAAGATCCCACATGCTGCAGAGCAACTTAGCCCGTGCACCACAACTACAGAGCCTGCGCTCTAGAGCCCGCAAGCCACAACTACTGATCCCATGCGCCACAACCACTGAAGCTCGCACACCTAGAGCCCGCACTCCGCAACAAGAGAAGCCGCTGCAATGAGAAGCCCGCGCACCGCAAAGAAGAGTAGCCGCCGCTCGCTGCAACTACAGAAAGCCCACGTGCAGCAACAAAGACCCAACACAGCCAAAAATAAATAAATAAATTCATAAAAAAAGAATCCAACCACTTTTCACTGGCAATATAACATTGAGACGTATTTAATGATGGGAACAGATTTTTGATGCAATGAACTTTTTTACATCAAGCATTTCAAAATAACAATAACACCCTAACTTGGAAGGCACGAATGTCATCCTTCAGACCCAGTCACCACCTGCAAAACAGACAAGGGAGCCATCATCTGTATGGAAGGCTGAATAACAGTCCCCCAAAGATACCTATATTGTGATCCCTGAACGTCTGAATGTGTTACTTCACATGGCAAAGGGGACGTTGCAAGTGGCTAAATGAAGAGTCTCGAGATGGGAGGATGCTCCTGATTACCCATGTGGACTCAATGTAATTCGAAGGGTCCTTATAAGAAAAAGTAGGAAGCAGAAGAGTCAGAGTCAGAGAAGATCGAACAACAGAAACTAAAGACAAGAGTCAGGGAGAGATTGCAAGACGCCATGCTGTTGGCTTTGAAGACGAAGGGAGGGGTCACAAGCTGAGGAATGCAAGTGGCTTCTAGAAGCTAGAAAAGGTTAGGGAACAGATTCTCTCCCTGAGCCTCCAGAAGGAATGCAACCCTGCAAACATCTTGATTTTTGTTCCAGTGAATCCCATCTCAAACTTCTGGCTTCTAGAACTGTAACATAATAAATCTGTGTTGCTTTAAGCCACAGAGTTTGTGGTCATGTGTTACAATATTAATGGAAAACTAACACACATACTTAGACTGAGGTAGAGCCAGGACCAGGAGCTAGGCTCACAAGGAGCCCTATCCGGCCTCTGTACCTCCCCCACTGCCAACCACCTACTTTTTTTTTTTTTTTGCGCAGTACACAGGCCTCTCACTGCTGTGGCCTCTCCTGTTGCGGAGCACAGGCTCCGGACGCGCAGGCTCAGTGGCCATGGCTCACGGGCCCAGCCGCTCCATGGCATGTGGGATCCTCCCGGACCAGGGCACGAACCCGTGTCCCCTGCATCGGTAGGCGGACTCTCAACCACTGCGCCACCAGGGAAGCCCCAACCACCTACTTTTAGGGCACCAAACATACGGATTCTCCAACAGCTCCATGGGTAGGTACTTATCCACAGTGGGTAGCAGAGTGTACTTTGCAGCTGGCTGCTGAAGTAGGTCTCTGGGGAATAGAGTTCCCTGACCTCACTCAGCACAGCCACCTAGAGCCATGAGTGCTGGGTGTTGCTCAGCAGGGTTGCCACCCAAGGGGACCACAGAGCAGCCCTGAGACCCTGCTCCTGAGGCTGCTCAGGAGCTCCTCCCACTGCGGCCCCTGCCCTGCCACCTGAAGGCTGAGAGTAACTATGTCTTGTAGCAACACAAGTACCCATTTGTGATATCTCAGCATACCGATGACAAACTATTGGGAATCTCTGAGTTCTGTGGCCATTGTTACCAAGTTTGGTACAGAGAAACACACCATCCACATTTACACAATGAATCTTGCCCTGTACAGAAGTACTCAATAGAAATAGATCAGTGCCTTATACTTCCACTTAAGGGTACTGTTTATTTCAATGACAGGAATGGATTTATACTTTAGTTATGTAAGGATCCTTCAGTTAACTGGTGTAATATTTCCCTTTAATTCCAGTGATGTTTTGGTGCCAATTATAGATTTTTGTCTTGGCATGCCTTAATCTGGTTTTAATAAATCTCACTTCTGGGCTTCCCTGGTGGCGCAGTGGTTGAGAATCTGCCTGCCGATGCAGGGGACATGGGTTCATGCCCCGGTCCGGGAGGATCCCACATGCCGCGGAGAGGCTGGGCCTGTGAGCCATGGTCACTGAGCCTGCGCGTCCGGAGCCTGTGCTCTGCAACGGGAGAGGCCACAACAGTGAGAGGCCCGCGTACCACAAAAAAAAAAAAAAAATCTCACTTCTTTCCTGCTAGTGTGTGTGTGTCTGTGTGTGTGTATGCACATGCGTGTTTTCTCTTGGGGTGGGACAGCCAATGAAGACATTCTGAAGTTTCCAAGTTCAGCCCATGCCCCAGAGCTGACACTCAGCCAGCACACACTGACACAGCTGTGCACATATGTAATGATTCATTGGGGTTCCACTTTGACTGTTTGGTGCCTGTACTACCAGTGGTTAAATTGCATTAATATAACCCTTGTTGTTCCACTTACCTGAGTATTGGCCGTATGACAACACTGGGGAACCAATTTTTCAAGGGCTCTGACGTGAGCATTAAGAAAGGAGAGATGACCAAAGAAACTTTGCTGTAGATTTGAATATATCTGCAAGAATAGATCAAGTCATATTCATAATTATCCCCTAAAGAGATGTTTAAAAACCATTAGACCTGTTTCTCCTTCCGAGAATTAGCCATTTCTATACCCCAAAGCCAGTCCTTTGTGGTCCTTTTCAAACTCTCAATCCTCTGCAAGGTATAGAATGGCTGCTTTTTATGCAGTTTTCTTTCTCAAAAGATAAGGAAGGAAATAGGAAAGCCGTAGAATAAGAGATTGCGGCCCCGCCTATCTCTTTTCTCAGATGCATCATCCTTCTCACAGCATTTTTGTCTGAAGATTTCCAAAGCCCTTTTGAACAATCTGTGCAGGGCTCAGAGGTCAAAACACCTCACAGCCACCAACCTCCCTTTTTTCCTTCAGTGCTGGAGTCAGTCTGGTACTATGAGTCTAAGTGTATCATAATGTCCATTCTACTTGTTGCTAAATATACATGGTAATTTTTTTAAAAAAAAACATAAACTGGGATGATGTTTCCTATCATTTTTAAAATGTGGGCCTGAAACACTAGCGCACACAAACAATTTTATTTTTTCTTGGTTCCTCTGACTTAAACTGAGCAACTAGGACTAGGCTGATGGTAATGACTGATCAATGGTCTGAAGAGAAAGGCAGCTTGCCCAGGCAATTTATCTAAGCAAGTCACAGGCTGAGTCCTATAGAAATCCAACTCATTATTTTATAGGCACAGCACATGTATTTTTTCACTGAAATAAAATTTTATTACAAATGGAGCGTCGACACTATTCCAATTTATAGGCTATGTTACACAATTCTGAAGGACCATTTAAAATAAATACAAACTATTTCATGAGACGGAAATCTACAAAAAAGATGATATATGTATATGTATAGCTGATTCACTTTACAGTATAAACTAACACAATATTGTAAAGCAACTATACTCCATTTTTTTAATTGAAAAATTAATTAATCATTAATTAATTAAAATAAATACAAACTACTTTAAATAGATGCAAACACAGTTTGTATTCAAAATAAATGATAGAGGGACTTCCCTGATGGCGCAGTGGTTAATAATCCGCCTGCCAATTCAGGGGACACAGGTTCCAGCCCTGGTCCGGGAAGATCCCACATGCTGTGGAACAGCTAAGCCTGTGCACCACAACTACTGAAGCCCACGCACCTAGAGCCCATGCTCCACAACAAGAGAAGCCACCACAATGAAAAGTCCACATACCACAACGAAGAGCAGCCCCCACTTGCCGCAACCAGAGAAAGCCCGCATGCAGCAAAGAAGACACAACACAGCCAGATAAATACATAAATAAATGAATGAATGATGGAGTGGTCCATCATGGCAAGAAGCATTTTATCACTGATACTGTTTAGAATACTGGTATAAGTGCTAGTAAAAAGCAATCTGGCTTTTAGCCAGTTTTATTATTGGTCTTAAACTCCTCTTCTGCTTGTCTCTGAGGCAGACAGCTTCCCACCCTTGGTATGTCACAGTCTTTGTAACTTCCTCAAGTCCTTTTTAGGTTAAAGCAAGTACAAATGAGTGAATGCTAATATACCTAGGAACTAAATATACCTAGAAAATATATTTAGAAATTTCAGAATACCATTGCCTATAGGAAATCTTGTTAAAACCATTCTAATAAATCTACAACTGTTATCAGTCATTGCTTAATCATCCTTCCATTTCCCTATTTTGCTTTAGGAAGATGTAGTTAACTCACCTCTCAATCAAGGTTCAACAGCCACACTTTATTAGACTTGGCAGAGCCCACTGCAGCCTTTCTAATGCAGGCTTCAACTAAACTTATTTTACACTTTGGAAGATTGCCCCAGCCCAGCCCCCAGCACATTCTGTGAGTATAAACTCCTGTGTAATGGCTTTTAACCCAAACAAAGAGAGTAAGAACCTCTTATTAAACTTTTAGCCTTTATCAAAACTTGCAAATTCAAATGTATAGGGCCAGGCAAGTAAGACAAATAAGTAAAACTATCAGGGACTTTTGGGACCATGTAAACTGGAGACCTGGAAAGGGTGTGCATTCAAAAAAGTTCTGCATCATGCCAGATCACAAGGATATTGTGGTGGTGGTGATGGTGTGTTGGAGTTTCTTTTTGGAAAATTTATTTACTTTTCTTTAAGATCTGTTTTAGGTAATTTTAATAATATTTCCATAGATGCTACAAAAAAGATACATAAATATAGATATAGATTAGATTTAGATATAGATATCAAAGTAACCCTCATTATTGATGTTGTTCAGATTCTCTTTCTACTTCTAACATTATATGCTTTGTATACTTTGAAGCAATGTTATTTGGTTCATAAGGATTCATTATGGCTATATAGTTTTCAAAATAATTTATTTTATCAAAATAAAAGATCTCATAATCTTATTTAATTTGTTTCTTAAATTCTACCTTATCATATTTACATTATCCCTTGTTTTGTTTTTCATTATCTAACATACCTACACTTATCCTTTTACATATAAACATTGCTTCACTTTGTTTTAGGTCTACTGCTTTTCAACAGCATAAAATTGGATGCCATTTTTTGACTCAATATGAGAGTCTACCTTTTTTAATAAAGATATTTTATCCATTTTTATATTTTTTAGTTCAACTGATCTGGTTGTTCTTATTTTTATCCCAGTATTCTATACTTTCTTGATGCTAATTTACTTTTATGTCTTTTACTATGTGTATTCTTTTTGTTTGTTTCCTTTATGTTTGCTCAGGTGATTTTGATTTATTTTCTCCAGGGTTCTGTAATTCGTTTGCCTTTTATTGCACTAAATAATACCTCTGTATATAATACTTTAGCCTATATTTCCCCATCAGAACCAAGACAATATTGTAACTCTTAAGTTGCCCCTACCTGAGATAAGAAATTAAGCACATTCCGTCTTCTCTTCTGTCCACTCTAAGGTTATTTTTCATATAATCTGGACTTTAAAATCCAGATTATTGTTAATTTCATATTACATATTCTCTTTAAAGAGGATCATGGGACATTTGCACTCAGCTTTTTTTAACATCAATTCTGCTTTTGCTTCCTTCAGTGTAATTGTTAATTCCACAATTGCATTATTTCTGTGAGCAATCCTCTCTCAATTTATCTAACTCCCTTTTTATCTTATTTAACTGCCTTTTCAGTTCAGCTCTTTTTTACTTCTGGCTTTCTCTCGTGATAGAGGTCAAGTCTTCTTGAATATCAAAAAGTTTTGTGAAATTTTCTTCTCGGTTCTGTGGGAGATGATATATAAAGACATGTTTTTCCTCTGAGTTACCCAGATCCTTTCCTTTCCTTTGCTAGGCACAATTTTTTCACATGCCTCATGTTATTGTTATCTCCTCCTTGAATGAAGCATCCTTCTAGCCTCAGAGTTTGTCAACAGAGAATGTGATATGCAATCTCCCAGGGTAATTAATTCTCAGTTTTGTCTGGGTTTTCATAAAATGATCTTTGATTTTCTGCAAAGGTATCTACTTCATACCTCTTCTTTCTTGTTCTCTCACTCTTGAACCAATGGAGTACATGAGAGACTGGAATTCTCAGCATGCACTGCTCCTGAACTAGTGCTTTATTCATGAGGCTATATCTCCCAAAATATACAGTGCTGCTGTATGCACGTGTGTGTGTGTGCACACACACTCACACACACATGCACATACATACCGCCCTCATGCCCAGCTGACTTCTGAGATTTTAAGTCTCTGCCTAGATGTAGAAAATTTGGAGGAATCTTGCAGAAACCTCTATATAGCCTCATCCATCAGAGGGCAGAGAGCAGAAGCAAGAAGAATTACAATCCTGCAGCCTGTGGAACAAAAACCACAGTCACAGAAAGATAGACAAGATGAAAAGGCAGAGGGCTATGTAGCAGATGAAGGAACAAGATAAAACCCCAGAAAAACAACTAAATGAAGTGGAAATAGGCAACCTTCCAGAAAAAAATTCAGAATAATGATAGTGAAGATGATCCAGGACCTTGGAAAAAGAATGGAGGCAAAGATCAAGAAGATGTAAGAAATGTTTAACAAAGACCGAGAAGAATTAAAGAACAAGCACATAGAAGAATTAAAGAACAAACAGAGATGAATAATACAATAACTGAACTGAAAAATAAACTAGAAGGAATCAATAGCAGAATAACTGAGGCAGAAGAATGGATAAGTGACCTGGAAGACAGAATGGTGGAATTCACTACTGCGGAACAGATTAAAGAATGAAAAGAAATGGAGACAGCCTAACAGACCTCTAGGACAACACTAAACGGAACATCATTCACATTATAGGGGTCCCAGAAGGAGAAGAGAGAGAGAAAGGACCCGAGAAAATATTTGAAGAGATTAGAGTCAAAAACTTCCCTAACATGGGAAAGGAAATAGCCACCCAAGTCCAGGAAGCACAGAGAGTCCCAGGCAGGATAAACCCAAGGAGAAACATGCCGAGAAGCACGGTATTCAAACTGGCAAAAATTAAAGACAAAGAAAAATTATTGAAAGCAACAAGGGAAAAACGACAAATAACATACAAGGGAACTCCCATAAGGTTAACAGCTGATTTCTCAGCAGAATCTCTACAAGCCAGAAGGGAGTGACGTGACATACTTAAAGTGATGACAGGGAAGAACCTACAACCAAGATTACTCTACCCAGCAAGGATCTCACTCAGATTTGATGGAGAAATCAAAAGCTTTAGAGAAGCAAAAGCTAAGAGAATTCAGCACCACCAAACCAGCTCTACAACAAATGCTAAAGGAACTTCTCTAAGTGGGAAACACAAGAGAAGAAAAGAACCTACAAAAACAAACCTATAACTTAAGAAAATGGTAATAGGAACAGACATATTGATAATTACTTTAAACGTAAATGGATTAAATGCTCCCACCAAAAGACATAGAATGGATACAAAACTGGCTGGATGGATACAAAAACAAGACCCGTATATATGCTGTCTCCAAGAGACCCACTTCAGACCTAGGGATACATACAGACTGAAAGTGAGGGGATGGAAAAATATATTCCATGAAAATGGAAATCAAAAGAAAGTTGGAGTAGCAATACTCATATCAGAAAAAATAGACTTTAAAATAAAGAATGTTATAAGAGACAAGGAAGGACACTACATAATGATCAAGGCATCAATCCAAGACGAAGATATAACAATTATAAATATACATGCACCCAACATAGGAGCACCTCAATACATAAGGCAACTGCTAACAGCTATAAAAGAGGAAATTGACAGTAACACAATAATAGTGGGGGACTTTAACACGTCACTTACACCAATGGACAGATCATCCAAACAGAAAATTAATAAGGAAACACAAGCTTTAAATGACACAATAGACCAGATAGATTTAATTGATATTTATAGGACATTCCATCCAAAAACAGCAGATTACACTTTCTTCTCAAGTGCACACAGAACATTCTGTAGGATACAACACATCCTGTGTCACAAATCAAGCCCCAGTAAATTTAAGAAAATTGAAATCATATCAAGCATTTTTTCTGACCACAACGCTATGAAATTAGAAATGAATTACAGGGAAAAAAATGTAAAAATCACAAACACATGGTGGAGGTTAAACAATATATTACTAAATAACCAAGAAATCACTGAAGAAATCAAAGAGGAAATCAAAAAATACCTAGAGACAAATGACAATGAAAACATGATGATCCAAAATGTATGGGATGCAGCAAAAGCAGTTCTAAGAGAGAAATTTATAGCAATACAAGCCTACCTCAGGAAACAAGAAAATTCTCAAATAAACAATCTAACCTGACACCTAAAGGCACTACAGAAAGAAGAACAAACAAAACCCAAAGTTAATAGAAGGAAAGAAATCATAAAGATCAGAGCAGAAATAAATGAAATAGAAACAAAGAAAATAACAAAGATAAATAAAACTAAAAGCTGGTTCTTTGAGAAGATAAACAAAATTGATAAACCATTAGCCAGACTCATCACAAAAATGAGGGAGAGGACTCATCAATAAAAGTAGAAATGAAAAAGGAGAAGTTACAACAGACTCCACAGAAATACAAAGCATCCTAAGAGACTACTGCAAGCAACTCTGTCCCATAAAATGGACAACCTGAAGGAATGGACAAATTCTTAGAAAGGTATAACCTTCCAAGACTGAACCAGGAAGAAATAGAAAATATGATCAGACCAATCACAAGTAATGAAATGGACACTGTGGTTAAAAATCTTCCAACAAACAAAAGTCCAGGACCAGACGGCTTCACAGGTGAATTCTATAAAACATTTAGAGAAGAGCTAACACCCATCCTCAAACTCTTCCAAAAAATTGTAGAGGAAGGAATACTCCCAAACTCATTCTATGAGGTCACCATCACCCTGATACCAAAACCAGACAAAGATACTACAAAAAAAGAAAATTACAGACCAATATCACTCATGTATATAGATGCAAAAATCCTCAACAAAATACTAGCAAACAGAATCCAACAGCACATTAAAAGGATCATACACCATGATCAAGTGAGATTTATCCCAGGGATGCAAGGATTCTTCAGTATAGGCAAATCAATCAATATGATACACCATATTAACAAATTGAAGAATAAAAACCATATGATCATCTCAATAGATGCAGAAAAAGCTTTTGACAAAATTCAACACCCATTTATTATAAAAAACTCTCCAGAAAGTGGGCATAGAGGGAACCTAATAAACATAATAAAGGCCATATATGACAAACCTACAGCAAACATCATTCTCAATGGTGAAAAACTGAAAACATTTCCTCTAAGATCAGGAACGAGACAAGGATGTCCACTCTCACCACTATTATTCAACATAGTATTGGAAGTCCTAGCCATGACAATCAAGAGAAGAAAAAGAAATAAAAGGAATACAAATTGGAAAAGAAAAAGTAAAACTGTCACTGTTTGCAGATGACATGATACTATACATAGAGAATCCTAAAGATGCCACCAGAAAACTACTAGTGCTAATCAATGAATGTGGTAAATTTGCAGGATACAAAATTAATGCACAGAAATCTCTTGCTTTCCTACACACTAATGATGAAAAATCTGAATGAGAAATTCAGGAAACACTCCCGTTTACCATTGCAACAAAAAGAATAAAATACCTTGGACTAAACCTACCTAAGGAGACAAAAGACCTGTATGCAGAAAACTATAAGACACTGATGAAAGAAATTAAATATGATATAAACAGATGGAGAGATATACCATGTTCTTGGGTTGGAAGAATCAATATTGTGAAAATGACTTTACTACCCAAAGCAATCTACAGAGTCAATGCAATCCCTATCAAATTACCAATGGCAATTTTTACAAAACTAGAACAAAAAAATCTTAAAATTTGTATGGAGACAAAAAGGACCCCAAATAGCCAAAGGAATCTTGAGGGAAAAAAATGGAGCTGAAGGAATCAGACTCCCTGACTTCAGACTATATTACAAAGCTACAGTAATCAAGATAATATGGTACTGGCACAAAAATAGAAATGTAGATCAATGGAACAGGATAGAAAGCCCAGAGATAAACCCATGTACCTATGGTCAACTAATCTATGACAAAGGAGGCAAGGCTATACAATGGAGAAAAGACAGTCTCTTCAATAAGTGGTGCTGGGAAAACTGGACAGCTACATATAAAAGAATGAAATTAGAACACTCCCTAACCCCCTTCACAAAAATAAACTCAAAATGGATTAGAGACCTAAATGTAAGACTGGACACTATCAAACTCTTAGAGGAAAACATAGGAAGAACACTCTTTGACATAAATCACAGCAATATCTTTTTCTGATCCACCTCCTAGAGTAATCAAAAGAAAAAGAAAAAGAAACAAATGGGTCCTAATGAAACTTAAAAGCTTTTGTACAGCAAAGGAAACTACAAACAAGACGAAAAGACAACCCTCAGAATGGGAGAAAATATTTGCAAACAAATCAATGGACAAAGGATTAATCTCCAAAATATATAAACAGCTCATGCAGCTCAATATTAAAAAAACAAACAACCCAATCAAAAAATGGGCGGAAGACCTACATAGACATTTCTCCAAAGAAGACATACAGATGGCCAAGAAGCACATGAAAAGCTGCTCAACATCACTAATTATTAGAGAAATGCAAATCAAAACCACAATGAAGTATCACCTCACACCAGTTAGAATGGGCATCATCAGAAAATCTACAAACAACAAATGCTGGAGAGGGTGTGGAGAAAATGGAACCCTCTTGCACAGTTGGTGGGAATGTAACTGATACAGCCACTGTGGAGAACAGTATGGAGGTTTCTTAAAAAACTAAAAATAGAATTTCCATATGACTCAGCAATCCCACTACTGGGCATATACCCAGAGAAAACCATAATTCAAAAAGACACATGCACCCCAATGTTCATTGAAGCACTATTTACAATAGCCAGGTCATGGAAGCAACCTAAATGCCCATCGACAGACAAATGGATAAAGGAGAAGTGATACATATATACAATGGAATATTACTCAGCCATAAAAAGGAACCAAACTGGGTCATTTGTAGAGACGTGGATGGATCTAGAGACTGTCATACAGAGTAAAGTAAGTCAGAAAGAGAAAAACAAATATCATATACTAATGCATATACGTGGAACCAGAAAAATGGTATAGATGAACCGGTTTGCAGGGCAGAAATAGAGACACAGATGTAGAGAAGAAACGTATGGACACCAAGGGGGGAACGTGGTGGGTGTGGGGGGTGGTGTGATGAATTGGGAGAATGGGATATGTATAAAATTGATAACTAATAAGAACTTGCTGTATAAAAAAAATAAATAAAATAAAATTCAAAAAAGAAAATTGGTAAGGGAGGCACCTGTGAAAAAGAACATACTCCTCTGGCCTCAAAGAGGGGGACCCAAAAAGTGTAACTGATCATTTTCAAATTATATAGGACTTAAGTTCTTGTATTGAGAGGACAAGTGGTGGTAAGATATGCAATATTGCTTGACTTTTTTTTCAGGCAGTCTGCTTTGGAAATAAATCTAAAGCTTGAGTAGTTTTCCTAGTCCAACTCCATCTGCCTCATAATTGTCAGTCCCTCTCAGATTCTGTCATTGGGTTGTCTAGTTTGGGGTGACAATATGAATGGTCATCTCGTGCCGGATCTTTGTGGATATTTTAGTAAGAAATAAACCAGAATTCTCTTTAACTATTCATACAGCTCGCCCCAACGTCTGTGCCTAAAAGGTTGTAGGGCTGTCTTCCTTTCAATATCAAGATCCAAGGCTTTTCACACACACACTCACACACGCATGCATATGCACACACACACATCATGGCTGCCAGGCTATTTAAGATTCCCTTCCATCTAATTTTGATGTCAATGATGCAAAAAATCTCTGGAAATCAATCAAAGAAACTCCTGCCAAAAAAAAAACACCAACTCTGGAAGTCACTCAAAGACGTATCTGTCATCCAGTGCTTAAATTTACTCCTATTTCACAGCCGTCATCCATATGTTGGGAAGTTCACAGGGTGATGCCTAACTTTTGAACTCAGTCTATAGGCCAAGGGAATAAAACTGCTGAGGCTTGTCTTCTATGTACCACTCTGCTCCTTCCCTCTGCACAGGAGATGGATGTTGGCAGATGTCTTTTCCACAGGTCAAGTCATGGTCTTGGTGTATTAAAAACTCATCCCCTCTCCCCCCTTGAGGATAGTAGGCTGCCATCAGATGCTGTGTGCTCCAGAACACGACACCATATGATTGCCACCATAGCCAGAGGCGGCTTAGTAAATGTTGCTAAAAGGCAGACAATTGAAAGAGATGCCTCTGCTTGCTGCTGAGGGCTTCGTCTTGCCAAAAATCACTACCTCCCCTGGGAAGCCCAGATAAAGATGGCAAATCCAGCGGGGGAGTACAGCATCTGCCCTATCGATAGCCGGATAGCCGAGGGAGAGGGTGATCTGATGAGCCATCAGAGTCAAACCCCACCTAAGCCATCGGCTGTAGAGATTCAAATTACCCTGAGGTCCACGAAGGCTCAGTGGGGGGAAGGGGAAAGCAACAGGAAAAATCCAGTTGAAAGTCCCAGAGCCAACCTAACCTCAGCATCCTCCCAGTAACTTACCTAAGGTCTCCTGAGCCCTTCACTCAGGGGTGTGTGGTCAGTGGCCCAGGCTCAGGGACAGCATTCCCTCTGCAGTTCTTCTCTGGGCCCACATTCCCCTGCCTTCCCCTCAAGCAGCAGGCAGCAACTCAGCCTGCCCCGGTGTTTCAGACAGCCTCTGTCACAGACTCGACTAATTTTGTCATCCTTTCTTCCCTCCTTCCTTCCACTCTCCCCTTCCTTCTTTTCCTTTATTTTATTTAATTTGGGGGTTGGGGAAGGGAAAGAGATGTCAAGCTGTTTGGCCAACTGAGCAATCTGTGTTGTGGCAGATTTTTAAATACCGCTAATAAAACAGAATCCAAAGAATTATAAGCCTCTGTTATGACAGGTATGATTAAACTGCCTGGGCATGATTCATCTCTATTATATTAGAGCATGAGAAAAAATATTAAACCATGATCTTTATCACCATTGGGGGGAAAAAAAGCCTTCCCTGCATACTGAAGAGTGCACCTCTGCTCAGAGAGAAATTTTTTTTTTAATTGGGTTATAGTTGCTTTACAATGTTGTGTTAGTTTCTGCTGTACGGCAAAAAGACGACCCTCAGATTGGGAGAAAATATTTGCAAATGAAGCAACTGACAAGGAATTAATCACCAAAATATACAAACAACACATGCAGCCCAATACGAAAAAAACAAACAATCCAAAAATGGGTGGAAGACCTAATTAGGCATTTCTCCAAAGACATACAGATGACCAAGAGGCATATGAAAAGATGCTTAACATCACTAATTATTAGAGAAATGCAAATCAAAACTACAATGAGGTATCACCTCACACCAGTCAAAATGGCCATCATCAAAAAATCTACAAACAATAAATACTGGAGAGGGTGTGGAGAAAAGGGAACCCTCTTGCACTGTTGGTGGGAATATAAATTGATACAGCCACTGTGGAGAACAGTATGGAGGGTTTTTCCTTAAAAAACTAGAGATAGAACTACTATATGATCCAGAAATCCCATTCCTGGGCATATAACTGGAGAAAACCATAATTCGAAAAGATACATGCACCCCAGTGTTCACTGCAACACTATTTACAATAGCCAGGATGTGGAAGCAACCTAAATGTTCATTGACAGATGAATGGATAAAGAAGATGTGGTACATATATACAATGGAATACTACTCAGCTATAAAAAGGAATGAAATTGGGTCATTTGTAGAGACATGGATGGACCTAGAGACTGTCATACAGAGTGAAGTAAGTCAGAAAGAGAAAAACAAATGTCGTATATTAATGCATATATGTGGAATCTTTAAAAATGGTACAAAATAAACCTATTTGCAGAGAGAAATTTAAAATCCATTCATGGTTATGAACAATCAATGAGCTGGCCATGTTCAGAGCATTTGGAAAGGAGTTGATATTTGTGTCTGAAAAGATGATCATTTACATTAATGTGGACAAGGAACTAGAAATCCCTACCACCTATCAAAACAGCTAAAATGAAACGTGGAGCCGGAACAAAAGATCCTTCTGAGGACAGGCAGCCCACAGCAGGGCTCATGGGTTTGGTGTCAGTGCTGAGTGTTGCAGGGGAGGGGATATGAGTAGTGCTGTGGAAACACTGTCTTCTTTCATCTTAGTTTACATAGGGCGTTAGTGTCTGCAGACTTTTTGAAAGAGTGCTCCAGGGCATGGTGGTTCTTGCAGTGAAGTCCAGCACCCTATGGCTTCATACTCAGTTCTTGGGGGTGTTGCAATTCTCCCTACCAATATGCTGTCTTGAATCAGGGAGAAGGCAGCAGCAGAGCTGATACTCCAGACGTTTTAAATATCCTGGGTTCTCCCAAGGGAGGATGCACCCATCATCCATTACAAGTTAGGAAGAAAACTGACTTGCTAATTTGGAAGTTCTCACTATTCTTTCTCTCCCTTCCCCCACCCCACTCCCCGGAGACACGTGACCTACCCTCCCACCACTTCCTCTCACTCTCTCTGCCTCTCTCCCTCTTTTACTTTGTCTTCAGGTATATATGATATCAAACATACTCAGAGTGTGTGACATTTTATATAAAAGGACTTAGAACACTTGGAATGTAGAGAGTATTTTGGTTTGGGTTGGCTGATAAGCTGTTTTAATCAATCTGATTTTATTAGTAATTTATTTCTAACTCCTTAGCCATCCATGGAATACAGCTTTAAGAAGACATAACAGCTGTACATCAACAACTCCATAAAAATTGAAACTAAGCCTTCTTTCTTAGTGTAGCAGAAAAAGCCTTGTACTAGAAGCCAGAGACCTAGTTTCTACTCCTGGTTCTGCCACTACATAGTTCCATGATCCTGGATGAATTATTTTGACATCTTGGCCATTGTTTTTCTTATCAGTGATACCTATTTAACCTTTGGGGTCATGGACTCCTCTGAGAATTTGATGAAGACATAGACCCTCTTCCCAAGGAAGTGCACATGAACACAGAGCTTTGCACAGAATTTCAAGGTTTTTGGGCTCTCCACAATAGCCCACCTAGGACTTCACCTGTGTAAGTGAACCCCAGGTCAGGAACTTGTGGATGGGAGAATCGCTACAACCTTATCCAGTTCTAATGGGCTCAACTTTGTGAATCTGAGAGCAGGAGACATTGCTCAGGAACTTATTTGAGAAAAAAAGAGGAAGAAGGAAGAAGAGGAGCAAAAGGGAAGGAAAATAGAAAAAGGAGGTAAAAGAGAAGTTCTATTTCTAGTAACTCAAAAAATATTTAAAAATCCAGTTCTTAGATGAACACTTACAAGAATTAAATGCAATATAATTAAATTTCATGTTATAAAGGAAAATGTAATGTAACATGTTAACTCATTTTAAAGTTATAACCTCTTGGGAACAATAAAATAACTCATAGTGAATAAAATAAAGAAAGGAAAATGGAAGCAAAAAGCATTTACAATAACTAATGATTATCTCAAAATGTGATTAAATAATTCAAATTCTATGATAACTGAAATAATCTTTACATTTTTGTGAACTATCTAGTTTCTGTGACTTGACTCTTAAGTCTTTTGGGAAAATAAACCTAAACTACAGGTTTTTAGTTCTATAAGAACACATCACTAACCCCATTTTTTAAAATGCAATTTTAGCAACTCAGCATAGGTATTCAATCTAAGAGATTTAATTAACTTTAGATGAATGTCTTGAGCCAATTCCCAAGCAGAATACAGTCTCTTACAAACATTACATCAACACTAAGTCAGAGAAGCCATGGGCTCAAGAGAGGAAGTGCTACACTCCAGTCCTGGAGATGGGGCTCTAGGCGAGTCCCTTGCTCTATCTGGTGCTCAGATGTTCCCTCTGCAAAGGGAACATGTTCCCTCTCCTGTGCTACTTTTACAACGAGTCTCTCTTCATCACAACCCCCAAGGCACTATTATAAATCAACCAAGGGACAAACCAGTTTCCTTCCAAATATAGGTAGTTGTACATTTGTGGCTATAAATACATAAAAGTCCAAACTGAGCAGGGAAAGTAAAGGTAAAGTATAATCTAACCTTATGACAATTCCCCAACATGCTTTCTAACTGCTATAGGTTTTCCCAGAAAGTAGAGAACCAAGGAGAGGGAAGAGGGTCTATGTTTATATACTTGAATATTATCAACTAGTAATTATTAATTACTAATTTGCCCTGAACATCCTGCTAGAAGGAAAAAGTTAATTTGTCTCCTAACGCTAAGAACTTGTAACCTAATGTGGCCAACAAACTAAGCAAACATGAATGTACTTATTTTACCAAGATTTATAGCAGAGATTGCACACCTGGAGGGGCCAGGCTGGTGAGGTAAAAGTGTGAAGCAAGTTGTTTCTGATGCAATAGGGAGCAGTGGGAACTGTGGAAAACTGAAATATTGTGTTAGCCAAAATCAATGTGTCTGCTGGTGAAACTGATGCACTGGTCAGATCTAGCTTGAAATTTGGACTTAAGGCTGAGAGAAGTGCCTTTTGAGGTCATCCAGCTAGTTAAAGGCAGAACAAGAATTCAAAATTAGGCCATTTAATTTTCAGACCGGTGTTTTCTCCACTTACACCAAAACTTCCTTTCATCAAAGGTCAGAGCAAATTCCCTTCATAATAGATGTTGGCATCATTCTCTTCCATCACTTCCACTGCTGTCCCTTGAACCATGCTCCACACTCACCATCATCAGACTCTTCCTCCAAAATACCACTTTTATAATGTCCCTTCTCTGTTCAAGAAGCAACCAGGCCCCACCTGTCTCTTTATGCCACCGAGGACCTCTCTAATCAGGCCCTGCTTAACCCAAATCAAGGTGATTTAGACCAGGGTAGATAGACTCTTGGTGCTTACTTAGCCTCATCATTCATACCTTGACCCTTTATTCACCACATTTCCCCCTTATGGAAAGTTCTCCTCACTCATTAACCAAATTCTTTGCAAACAAATAATGAATCAATAAGTCTCAGTTCTTCACTCTAAGATGATGGACACACAAAGGGGCTTCCTCAAATCCTTCCCACTTTCTCTTCTTGACCTGAGACGATGCTAACTTTGAGGAGACTCTTCGTTTCAGAAGCCAGTAGTTCTCTCATTTGCCTAAAGGGCTCAGTGACAGAATAACCAGGGAATCCACAAGAGGGGTAGGTGCTCAGCTGCACAGACACATTGTTCACAAACAGGGAGAGTTTGCCCCTATGGGGCATGAACCCATTTTTCTGACTCATATCAATGTTCTCTGGAGGATAGTGATATCAGCCACATATCATTTCCAGAGAAAGAAAAAGCAAGTAACTTGGCTGATGGATGGAGTACCCTCCCACCATCCAAATCTGGCAATTTTTTGTGTGTACAGAGAGAAGGGACTGGAAGAGAATCCAAGCATGTTGAAAGAGAAGTGGCATTTGGGGATCATTGTTTTCAAAACCACTGAAGCACACTGGACATCATGCTTCATGCTTTAACATCCAGAAGGTCACATAACTGTTAACTCTCAAGGTTTATTCTCCTTTTTACTACTTATGTTTTATGGTATTTCATTTCTCTAATTTTAAGGCTGACTCTGGTGTAATAATGAAATTCTAGGTCAGGGATAATTTTTACAGATGATTAACAAGCTAAAAGAACAGTGCCTTTCCAAAAAATGAATTGTTCACCTGAGGTAATTAGCCAGTGGTTCCTACTTTCTAAATATTCTCATTATAACCTCTTACTGCCAAAATAGGACTTGCTGTGGAATTTGGACCTTCACGCGGGCACCATTCCCATTTGTGGGTTTTGGAATGAGCAGAGGTGCTGACGCCTTTCATCTGCCATGAATGACACTCAGTCATCGGACTGAGGCTTTAATCAGCCAGCTCTGCTGGAAACCTTTCTGTGTGAGCAGCAGCCTGCCAGACATTCATATCAAAAATCCAGAGGCTTTATTTAACTCTCCCTGGAAGGAGGTATAAAGGTTACAAATAATGAGGAAGAGCTCTGTTGAGCAGGAACCCAAGAGTCACAACCTCTTTGTTAAAACTGACAAAAGAGGTGGGAGATAAACTCTATGAGGAACAGAACCTGGGCTATTTAACCCACTGTAGGGGAAGCTGGAAGGGAACAAAATCGCAGGATTCATACATATAAAGGGATATTATAATAGGGGATACTGAGCGCTGTTCCTGATTCCCCTGAGGACAGGTAAGAAATGGGCTTTAATAGCAGCAAAAGGCTTTGCAAGTATTTAAGCATATTAGAAAGAATATATATGAAGACAGAAAATCTGAGTTCTAAACCATTTCTCCCTTAGGCAGTTAACTAGCTTCAGTACCTCTGCTTTCTAGGAAATTAGAATGGGGTAGCCACCTCCCCACCTAGTGCTGGAGGATTATTGTGAGAATAAAAAGAAATGACGAGCATTTAAATGCACAAAATTGCACTTTAAAAGTGAAGAGTGTAAGCAAAAGCTAAGGAATTGTTATCTCAGCTTCAGCAAAAAATAGGTGAGGGGTTTGATGTTATTTTCACCAGTCCTGCACTCACTTACCTGGTAACCTTATCAGGTAGAATATAGTCAGCCCTGTACGTACCTTTATTTCTCAAGAGCAAAACGGATGGAGTATGTATGTATGTGACTGTGTACATATGTGTGTTTGTAGACACAAAGGGTCCTGATAATGTCACTTTTTAAATTCTCTTTTAGAGACTGATTTAGGCCTAAAATCAAAGTAACATCATAAGAAATACTGAGGTATATGAGAAAATAACTTGGTTTATGGGTCTTATTACTGAATACTGATGTCCAGGACTTTGTTATCATGTGACTCTTGCAGTTTTTGCTAAAACCACTAAAATACAATATCCCAGGAGCTGATATTATTTTATATCTAGAAAACCCACAAGAACCCAAGGAAAAACTACTACAGATAATAATAAAATAGCAGGTTATACAATTAATGTACAAAAATTAATAGGTTGTTATATGTAGAAACAAAAACCAGTTTGAATAGAAGAGAATGTCCCATTTGTGATATCAAAACATGAAATAGGGCTTCCCTGGTGGCGCAGTGGTTGAGAGTCTGCCTGCCAATGCAGGGGACACGGGTTCGTGCCCCAGTCTGGGAGGATCCCACATGCCGTGGAGCGGCTGGGCCCATAAGCCATGGCCGCTGAGCCTGCGTGTCAGGAGCCTGTGCTCCTCAACGGGAGAGGCCACAACAGTGAGAGGCTCGCGTACCACAAAAAAAATAATAAATAAATACAATAAAGTAAAACATGAAATAAAATTTCTAGGTGCAAACTTAATCAGATATGCCGAAAATCTATATGAGAAAAACTACAAAACACTTTTTTAAGTCCCAAAATTAGACTTGAAAGGAAAAAGAGATATACCATGTTTTGGCATATCAGTTATCATAAAGGTAATATACAAATATAATACAATCCCAATACAAAATTTCATCAGAATTTTTTTTCTGGCACAAAGCAAGTTTACTACAAAGTTCATCTGAAGAACAAATAAGCAATAATAACCAGGAAAAAAAATCTTAAAAAAAGAAAAACAATATGGGGAGTATAGGGAACAAGTTTATATAAAATAAAATCTCTACAATTAAAAACACTGTAGCATTGGCACATGACTAGAGAACCAATGAAACAGAATAGAAAATTCAGAAATAGACCCAATGGCACATGGAAATTTAGTATACAGTAAAGGAGGCTTCTCAAATTGGTAAGAAAAGATAATAAGTGCTGAGAGTATAATTGGCTAGTTATATGAAAAATAAAATTGGATCCATTTCTCACACTATACACTATATTAAAATCCAAATGGATTAGAGATTTAAGTGTAAAACATAAAGCTCTACTAATACCATATGAAAATATAGATAAATTGCTCTAGAATTAGAGAGAGGGAAAAATTTTGTCACTATGACCCCAAACCCAGAAGAAAGATAAAAGATTAATAAATTTGATAACAATCAAAAACATTTGAATAAGTCAAAGCACCATGAACAAAGCAAAATACCAAATGATGAACTAGGCAAAACTATTTGCAGCTAATCACAAAGTGTTAATATTACTGATATGTAAAGAACTTCTAAGAATGCAAGAGTAGGGACTTCCCTGCTGGCACAGTGGTTAAGAATCTGCATGCCAATGCAGGGGACACGGGTTCGAGCCCTGGTCCGGGAAGATCTCACATGCCGCGAAGCAACTAAGCCTGTGTGTCACAACTACTGAGCCTGAGCTCTAGAGCCCACAAGCCACAACTACTGAGCTCATGTGCCACAACTACTGAAGCCCACACACCTAGAGCCCATGCTCCATAACAAAGAGAAACCACCACAATGAGAAGCCCGTGTACTGCAATAAAAAGTAGCCCCCATTTGCCGCGACTAGAGAAAGCCCATGCACAGCAATGAAGACCCAACACAGCCAAAAATAAATAAATAAACAAATTTTTTTTTAAAGTATGCAAGAATAAAAGTCCAAGACCCCTGTAAGAAAAATAGGCAAGGTGATGTCAGTAAAAAGGTCGGAGTAAGAAACTGCAGAAGTCCACCCCTCCATAAAAGCAACTAAAACTCTGGCAAAAACTCAGAATCAAACTTTTTTAGAACACTGGAGACAAACCAAAAGCTTGTTGAAACTTGGGGAGCACTGAATCAGCAAAAAGGGCTGAATCTCAGTAAAAACAGTGAGCTTTGTGGCATTTTAGCCCCATCACCTGTTGCTCAGCTTAACAGTAGCTTTGAAAGAAACAGCCCACATTCCAAGTACTGGTACTGATACCAGAGGGAGCAGAACAGACCTCATCTGGAAAGTGTTGTCCTTAGTTGATCTGTCCAGTGACTCCATGGAAGACTAGCTCAAAAGGTATGTTTTATCTCACCTACCTGGAACTCAGCCAGCACTATGACCACTCCTCAGGGGCCATTTGTCAAAAATATTTACAGGCAAATGTTTTAATTGATGCTGTAGGCAGCAATGGGTAACAGTTGGAAAAAACAATAGATTAACTAAAAATCTTGGAGGAAAGGCTGGGAAATGATACACATTAGCAAATAAGGGCTTTGAAAGGCTCCAACATATTCCTGACAATCTAGAAGGCCTTACACATAAACAGAACTGTGCACATGTTCAGGAAATACCTTAGAAGGTCTTACCTTCTCAGTTCTGACTGATCTTGCCTCTCTGCACAAACAGGAAATGAAGGCTAGGGCAGAGTTGTAAACTGCCTGGCTTATTACTGAAAGTGTGCCCCAACATAAGAGAGACCATGTGCAAAAACAGGGAACAGAAACTTCAGTGGTCACAAATGACAAAAAGACACACTTTTTAAAACTGGTTCAGAAAAGTCACTAAAAAACCAACAACTAAAACAAGTAGAAACAACAAACCCTAAGGAAGATGGGGAATCTTATTTCTAGAGTCACCACATTATAATATTCAAAATGCTCAGTTTTCATTTAAAAATTATGGGCATGGAAAGAAACAATAAAATATGGTCCATACACAGGGGTAAAGAAACAATCAATAGAAACTGTCCCTGAGGTAACACAGACATTGGAGTTACTAGAAAAAGATTTTGAATCAGATATTTTTTTGCTGTACGCGGGCCTCTCACTGTTGTGGCCTCTCCCTTTGAGGAGCACAGGCTCCAGACGTGCAAGCTCAGCGGCCATGGCTCATGGGCCCAGCCGCTCCGTGGCATATGGGATCTTCCTGGACCAGGGCACGAACCCGTGTCCCCTGCATCGGCAGGCAGATTCTCAACCACTGCGCCACCAGGGAAGCCCGAATCAGCTATTTTAAATATGTTCAAAGATCTAAAGGAAATCATGCCTAAAGAACTAAAAGAAATCATGAGAATAATGTCCTACCAAACAGAGAATATCAATAAAGAGAGAAATTATTAAAAGGAACCAGATAGAAAATCTGGAGTTGAAAACTATAAGTGAAATTAAAATTTTACTACAGGAGCTCAACAGCAAATTATTGCATACAAAAGGAAGAATCAGCAACCCTAAAGATAGGTCAATTGAGATTATCCAATCAGAGAAACAGAAAGAAAAAGAAAAAATGAAGGAAAATGAAAGAATCTAAGAAACCTGTTGGACTCCAATCACACCAACATACACGTAATGGGAGTCTCAAAAGGAAGAAAGAAATGGAAAGGAAAAGAAAGACTATTTGAAGAAATAATGGCAAAAAATAATTGGCAAAGCCCTCTAAAATCTCTTAGTATCAAACGAAATATTTTCATTAAATGCCCTTTGTTACTTAAAAAGATTGACTAACTATTTCTTCACAATCAAGAAAGGTATGGTTAGGAAGAAGTCAACAAAGAATTATTACTTTGCAAAACCACATTGGAACCTGAACCTTTTCTTCTAGAGGTTAAGTATAGAATCACTGCCAATAGCTCATTAACCTGCTTCTTTTTGGAATCATCTTCTGTTCTTGCTGACAGAAAAACTCCTGTCATGCCCCAAACTGGTGTGGAAAAATATCACCAGGAGAATTCAGCTCTCAGAGTGAGTGGTCTTAGCTGATCACCAAAGCAGAATATCCACAGAAAGACAGAGACCAAACCATGGGCTGTTTCTACATGACAACAAAATGAATGGCTGAATACATCAGTCTAAGGACTTCTCTCAATCTCATGAAACCTAGGGGAATTTGCACTGTATTGATTTCTTTTTCTTCTCTGAACTGATAGAGCTGATGATGGATTTGGTATCATGTGGCTATGGCCAGAGTGTGCATTTATTAAACATCTCAAACAGTTAGTTGGTCATATAATTCAGGTTCAAATGTTTTCTTTCAGTTCTTAAAAATTCAGCTCAAGGAGACCTGGCATCGATTCACATTCAAAGAGCTGCCAGAGTTAGCACAATGGTGGAAGGTGAAATTCAGCAGATACCACAGTGTGAAGAACAGCTTTGCTGGTTCCAGTCTCTCCTTTCTGTGTCTGCAGAAGTCCTTCCAGATGTAAGGAAACTGGCTCCATATGTCTTGTCTTTTCTATTTTAAATAGGTTTCCTGGGAGTTCTTCTGCAATCACAAATCTTTAGGACCCTTTCTAATTCATCACTGTAGAGATCAGTTCTCCAAAAACAGGGTTGAGTTTTGCCAGAAACACTGAAGACATACATAAATTAAAAATCACGTTAACCCTAAAACTGAACTTTATTTCCATTTAGGATGAACACTTCTTTGTTTTATTGTTACTGTGTTCCTCTTAGTTTCTCTTAAAAACCATTTTTTAAATTTTATGATGCCTGGAAAATCCTAGAATTAGGTGGGTGTGCAAGTATGTAACCAGGTTAGGTTTCAATCACACCTGAGTCCTTAGTGTACTCCCTGCACATGGGGCTTCCCTGCATCACTGGGTTACTACATGAAATGCTAATTGTCTATTTACCTGTCTAGCTGTGTGAACATGAGCAACTAAACCTCTCCATGTCTTTATTTTCTCACCTGTAAAGTAGGAAGGAATAAAAATATTTACCTCATGATATTGAGGAATGGCACACACTAAGCATTCAGTAAGTATTTTCTGCTATTATTATTACTATTATTATTATCATTATTATTAGACTGTGAGCACCTTGAACAGGAGCATTTGGTCTAATTGTCCATGCCATGGTGCCTGGCACATACTAGGTGCTCAATAAGTATTGCGTGGGTGATTGAATGAATGAGTGAATGAATGGACAACTATTTAAAAGAGCAAGCAGGGCTTCCCTGGTGGCGCAGTGGTTGAGAGTCCGCCTGCCGATGCAGGGGACACGGGTTCGTGCCCCGGTCCGGGAAGATCCCACATGCCGCGGAGCAGCTGGGCCCGTGAGCCATGGCCGCTGAGCCTGCGCGTCCAGAGCCTGTGCTCCGCAACGGGAGAGGCCACAACAGTGAGAGGCCCGCGTACCGCAAAAAAATAAATAAATAAATAAAAATAAAAATAAAAAATAAAAGAGCAAGCAGCTGTGAGAACAAGAAGGCAATGCACAGTCCCACTGAATTTGGGTTTGGGACTTGCTAGGTCTTTCTGACAAGATATCCATTGGTGCTCCTATGTCCAATGGAAAAGGAGTGTGTGAATAAAACTGGGGGTGATGCTGGGACTCCATGCTTTATTTGTTGATGTAGTTATTAAAAGAATGTGCTCATTTGTAGATTTGATACTGAAAGAGTGATGATGGCTGCCCAGCCAGAGAGACCTAGCACCTGGGGACACAGGAGGTATCCCAAGAACCTGAAGAGGATTCTGGAAGCGATAGCTATTGAGAGCTGCTGGTTCTGTAACTGAAGCTACTACTGATCGTGTTGCCATGAGGGAGTTTCCTCAGAAAGATGTCGAAAACCAGTGGGGACCAGGGAAGAAACTGCTGGGACATGCTTTCATCGGGAGGGCCTTGCCAAGAGACACTGTGGGTTCCACATTGGGAACCATACAACCAGAGACAGGAGACCACTGTGCTTCCGTTTCCAGGCCTCTCTGCCTTGCAACCCTTGACTTTCTGGTAGTGGGTGAAGATTATGAGTGTTTCAGTGTCTTCCTCCTAGGAGAGAGAATGGTGTGGATCTGGGCCATCCTACTCACAGAGAGCTCAGATGCTTGGTGAAGGATATGGGTCCCTGCCCCCCTTTTGTACTCCATTGTAGGTGAGGGAAATTTCCTAATTACCAATCACTACTTAATCCCTCACTTGGTTGCTTTTTTTTTCTCCTTAGGGATTCGCATGATGGTAATACTTTAAAGAACAAATCATGAAAGTTCATCATAAGATATTTATTCATTTTTTGCTAGAAGCTTACTCCGTAAGCCTGGGCAAGTTATTGAACTTGGCCTTCTTCTAATGTGGTTTATCCATCTATGAACTCAGACTCCCTTTCCATTAAATATGGATAGTGTTAATCTCTACCTGCTGACTCTCCCCTTTGGGCTGGTGTTTTATATTCATGGAAGCTCAGCAAGGAACAAAATATAGAATTCAATGTAGAGCTTCTGTCCATTGGGTTTTCATTCAAAATTCAACAGGTAGACAGAACCCCCTGCATAAGAAAAGGATGAGGTGACTCGGGGAAGGCAAGTAATGATGCTTAAATGTGGGCTGCCAGAGCTCTGAGGGCTAAAGAATGATCTTTTCAAAGAAAGTGAGTCTGGAGATGTGAACAGTGTTTGTCAAGGTCACGCTGAGTGAGTTTTGCAACCCCCAAAGTCAGCAGAGTCTTAGCTATGCCAACACAGTAAACTCCCATTTGCCTGGAATCAGACTTGTATTTTTGTGCTCATTTTTATGAGATGGGGACAGATGGATATTATACAAACTGTATATGGGTAATTTATCCAAAAAACAACTAACCCAACAGTGTAATGTCTACTATCTTATGTGTGAAGATGATGGTAATAACGTCAGAAACTGCAAACAAAGGTTACTAAGCAAGCTCCCTGCCCTCACAGAAGTCACCATATTGTTGGCAAAACAGATCAGCTAAAAACAAAAGACAAAATTGAGCAGTAGTATAAGATAGATTTTTAAGGACTAGTCTCAACTAAAAAGATTGAAGGATTTAAGGAAAGGAAGATATGATCTGTACTTGGAAGGTTTTGTAGCAAGTTGGAATTTTGGCTGGACCTGGAAGATTGGGTTGGATTTGGGTCAGTGGGGAGGAAAAGGATAAGCAGTGGCCTTCCCTTTAGGGAAGTCCCTAAACTTTAAAATATATCATGTTGGTAGTTGTTATATCGTGAATGACACCATAAAAATTGAAGAAATCGGGGCTTCCCTGGTGGCACAGTGGTTAGGAATCTGCCTGCTAATGCAGGGGACACAGTGGTTCAAGCCCTGGTCCGGGAAGATCCCACATGCCGCAGAGCAACTAAGCCTGTGCGCCACAACTGCTGAGCCTGCGCTCTACAGCCCACAAGCCACAACTACTGAAGCCTGCGCACCTAGAGCCCGCGCTCCACAACAAGAGAAGCCACCACAACAAGAAGCCCGCGCACCGCAAGGAAGAGTAGCCCCTGTTCACCGCAACTAGAGAAAGCCCGCATGCAGCAACGAAGACCCAATGCAACCAAAAATAAATAAATTAAATAAATAAAAAAATTTTTTAAAAATTGAAGAAATCTTCCAGCACTGGAAAATTATCTGATTGAGAAAAGAAGTCCCTCACATCATTGATGAACAGTGAAGTTCCAACATGCTCATTCACGGAAATAAAAATATCACCCACCATTCATGAAAGAACTACAATGAGAAAGCTGGTTATTAAACATTTACCAGTGCACCACTGGAGGAAGACCACGTCATAAAGAAATAACAGCATGTGCAAAATGGCAGAAGCTGAAATGCTCATAGTGAAGGGGATAGTGTGGTGGGAATAATGTGGGCTGTAGACATGGGTTCAAACCCCAGTTCTGCTATTTACTAGCTGTGCAGACTTTAGAAAGGCACATAATGTTACTGACCCCAAGTTTCCTCATATGTAACATAGACAACAAAGTCAATCATACAGTGTTCTTAGAAGAACTAGAAAGAATATAGTGTTCAGTGCCTCAAACAGTGCCTGATGATATCACACACCCAATACTGATACTAATTATTATAGTCAAATATTCTAAAATCTATATAAAATTGTTTGAGCAGTGGGTTTATTTAAGGGGTGGGTGGAAGCACTGGGTTTTGAATTTCAGGTAAGAAGAAATGTGGAATTTATTATGTAAGAATTGGTGGGTCCCTAAGGGTTTCTGAACAGGACACTATGTGAATGAAATGTATCCTAGGGAGATGGTGACGGCATGATTCTGTGGTCCAACCCCTTCTTCTACATGTGGACATCTAGTATAGTGCTGAACAATAAACTTAATGTCCTAGAGACACTGGCAGATCCTTAATTGCCTTCCAAATGAAAGAAAGATTAAGTCATGTTTAATATAATTTTGGTATAAAGTATACCTCAGAACATTCTAAATCTTTAGAAATGTATAATATATCCCCAGTAGCTATAATAATGTGCAATTAAGCAAGAACTCCAGACTCATCCTCAATATTTTTCCTACCCATCACTCTCACTGAATTGATCACCAAGACCTGTGGTTCTACCTCCATAATATCTCTTGCCCTACCTGCCATTGACCATCCACAGTGCCTTGCCTTAGTTACTGGTTAACAACCTTGACTTCACATTGGAATCACTTGGTGATTTTAATAAAAATGTGCCAGTGTCTGTGTCTTACCTCCAGAGATTGTAGCTGAATTGGTCTGAGGTAGGGCTTGAGCACGGGTATTTTTCAAACTCTAGGATGTTCTACTATTCATCCAAGCCTTAGATCATACTCACATTTGCTGCGCACCTGAATCACTGCATGAGTCATCTGCCTGGGCCAGTTTTTTGGGGTTTTTTTGGTTTTGTTTTTGTTTTCAGTATGCGGGCCTCTCACTGCTGCGGCCTCTCCCACTGCAGAGCGCAGGCTCCGGACTTTGGGCCAGTTTTGATTTCTTCAAATCCCTTCTTTATCCTGCTTCCAGATCGATCTTTTAGAAACACTAATCTTACCACACCACTCTTGCCTTACAACTCTTCAGCACCTCCTCAGTACCCATCTAATAAAACCCAAGCTCACTGACACCAATCTTCTTTAACACACACGCACACACAACTCTAATAAAAGGGTTATAACAAATCCAAGAGATAAAAATTGAACCAAAGAGTGACCTAGCCTTGGAAAGATGCTGCAAATTCCGACGTTTAAAGACAGTGTTAATTCATCTGTCGATGGACACTGAGGTTGCTTCCATGCCCTGACTATTGTAAATAGTGCTGCAATGAACATTAGGATGCATGTGATTTTTGAATTATGGTTTTCTCAGGGTGTATGCCCAGTAGTGGGATTGCTGGGTCATACGGTAGTTCTATTTTTAGTTTTTTAAGGAACCTCCATACTGTTCTCCACAGTGGCTGTATCAACTTACACTCCCACCAACAGTGCAAGAGGGTTCCCTTTTCTCCAGCATTTATTGCTTGTAGACTTTTTTTGTGGTACATATATATAATGCAATATTACTCAGCCATAAAAAGAAATGAAATTGGGTCATTTGTAGAGATGTGGTTGGACCTAGAGTCTGTCATACAGAGTGAAGTAAGTCAGAAAGAGAAAAACAAATATTGTATATTAACACATATATGTGGAATCTAGAAAAATGGTACAGATGAACCTAGCTGAAGGGCAGGAATAGAAACGCAGACATAGAGAATGGACATGTGGACACAGAGGGGAAGGGGAGGGTGGAACGAATTGGGAGATTAGGATATATACACTATTGTGTAAAATAGACAGCTAGTGGGAACCTGCTGCATAGCACAGGGAGCTCAGCTCGGTGCTCTGTGATGACCTAGAGGGGTGGGATAGGGCAGGGAGGGAGGTCTAAGAGGAGGAGATATATGTATACATATAGCTGATTCATGTCATAGTACAGCAGAAACTAGCACAACATTGTAAAGCAATTATACTCCAATAAAAAAATAAAATAGGTAAACAAGGTCCTACTGCGTAGCACAGGGAACTATATTGAATATCCTGTAATAAACCACAATGGAAAAGAATATGAAAAAGAATATATATATGTATGTATAACTGAATCACTTTTTTGTATACCAGAAACTAACACAACTTTGTAAATCAACTATACTTCAATTTTAAAAAATTTTTAAGTAAAAAAAAAAAAAGACAGTGTTGAAATATACACCCCTAAGTAACTGCTGTGCAATGCAAAATGTGATTGAGAGCTTTGGGAGGGAAACAAGTCCAAGAGGAAGAAGCAGCTCTCAGCCCCTGTGGCCCAGTGCAAAGTGTGAGGAGATAGGGAGAAATGCTAGCCTAGCAGTATCCAGTAGAGACTACTCAGTTCAGCTTCCAACTCCCAACACATTCTCTGATTTCCCTCCTGGTATGGGTTGAATTGTGCCCCCTAAAATGTGTATGTTGAAGCCTTAACCCCTAGGACCTCAGAATATAACCTTATTTTTGAGATAGGGTCTTTACCTATGGAATCATCAGGTTAAAATAAGGTCATTACGTTGAGTACCAATCTAATATGACAACTGACTTTATGAAAAGGAGAAATTTGGAGATAGGCACACATACACAGGAGAATGCCATGTAAAAATGGAGACAGAGATTGGGGTGATGATTCTACAAGTCAAGGAATGCCAAGAGATTGTAGGCAACTACTCTGTACTAGGAAAGAGTCACGTATCAGATGTTTTCTCATCCCTTGGAAGGTACCAATCCTGCCCATAACTCGATCTTGGACTTCTAGCCTCCAGAGCTCTGAAACAATAAAATTCTGTTGTTCAAGCCACCCAGTTTGTGACTTTTATTGTGGCAGCCCTAGCAAACTAATACACCTCCCAGGTCAGCTTCTTGATCTGACCCCTTCCTACCTCTTTAGCCACATCCCTCCTCCCCCGCCCCAGGTTTTACAATCCAGCCATATCCATCTACTTCAAATTCCCCAAATGTGCTATGTTCCTTCATGCCTCTGGGCTTGCGCCCAGGCCGCTCTGTCTACCTGGAATACCTACTCCCCTGCCCACTTCCACCTGGAGGTACCAGTGAGCCTTAGAAGATTCAGCTCAACCCTCCCTTCTTCTGTTTCCCTACACCCTTCTCCCTCCCAACCAAACGTCCACAGAATCAACCATTTCTCCTTAGATATACCTCAACTGTTGTTTGTCTCAGTCCTGTCTCTTACTCAGCCACTGCCCCAGCAACTGGTCCCAGGCCCACTGCAACCAGCTTTGCACACGTGTGACAATGACAGCCCCTCTCCTCAGCCCACACTGCTTGCCTCTCACTTCCTGGCCCAAGCCTTCTCTGATGCCAAGATTGGAACATCCACAGAAACCCAATGACACACTCATGGGCCAAACCCAAAGACACGCAGGGAATGTAACCCCTCTGGGGCCACTCATGGGTAAAGTTTCCCCTTTTGTCCCCTGTGCAGACAGTTCTGACTCACATTTCCTAAAGCTCCTCAGCGGATTGACCACTGGCCGTTTGGGCAGTGGCCGACTCCAAAAGCATCCCATGTATTGTTCTTTCCTCCTTCCCTGTTTTACTCCCCTAGTCCCTCCCTGACTTCTGATCCCTGGAATCATTCCCAAATAAATACATGCATGTGTTTGTCTCAAGCTCCATTTTCAGGGAAAGTCAAGTAAGACACTGTGTTTATTTTGTATTGGATTGGATTAAACTATGTGAAATTGCCAACATTTGACCATTCTTGACCTACAAAAATGTCAATTTCATATGATCTGACTAATGATTATTTGTTTGCATTTAGCTCTTTCCAACAGAATGTAAGCTCCTTTATTTCTCCCTTTTATTTATTTATTTTTTAAATTGAAGTATAGTTGATAGACTGTAAGCTTCTTGAGGTCAGGAGCAGTATCATTCATTTCTCATCCCCGGCATCAACTACTAAGGCTGGTACTTAGCAGTCCCTCAATAAATGGTGAATGAGTATTGGGTGATCTTCTCAGGGTAGGTAAGGAGAAGGGTAAGGGAAGAATTCTTCTGTAAACATTAGGACAATAAACTGAGATCTCTACCTCACACTCTACACAAAAAAAGGTCAATATGAATTAAAGATTTAAATATAACAAAGAAATAATTTTTTTAAGTACTAAGAAAATAGTTTATAGCCTACTGTGGAGGGAGTTATATTAAACATATTTCCAATGAAGAGTGGAAAGGGCTCCACTAGCAGAAGTGTGGGCGTTAGAGAAGCATCCAAGGCAAGCCTGGGGGCTCCTGGGGACGTGACCTCTAAGCTAAGTTCTGAGAGACAAGTAGAAATTAGGCAGGAGAAGGGTTAGAGAGAGCGTGTTCTGGGCAGAGGGAAGAGCCTGTGCAAAGGCACAGAAGTGAGAGAGTTAACTGGAGGAAATGAAAGCAACTGTCTTGAAGCTCTCCATGTAGATACTAACTAATCCATGGGGATTAAAACACCCTGGCTTTGGGGAAGGCATGTCAAGTCTCACACAGACGGCGGCTGTGTTTCTTGGGGCAGGAGCTCAGAGTTAGATTTGGAGTCCATGCTGTCTTCTTGGGGGTGAACTGGGATCTCTGTGTAGGGCCAAATGGTTGCTGAATCCCTGGGGTAATTGCAGCTTTAGTCTGCACGCTGGCACCAGCCTTGACAAGTGTATATGAAAACCTACCTGGCCCACTTGTTCACATAAATGTATATTTGTTGGATCCTGCAATAAATATACATTTATAAACACTGTCCGTTCTCTTTTAAAGCTTGTGAGAAAGCTGCCTAGTAAGTCACCCCACTATGGCCCTGGAGCTGTTTGAATTGCCATCACCCAGCGTGGCTGAGAACCAGGATCCAACACAGGGCCAGAGAACAGGGCATAACGTAGGCTGGCTCTTTATTTTTCAGTCTAGACTTAATTGGAGACTATTGGTGCTACATTTCATGGTCTGTAACAATCAAAATCTTTTCCCCTACACAAAGCCCAATGCTTAGATCATGCTTCCCCTCGGGAATTGCTCTACATAATAAGAAGATGGTTCTTTGCAATTCAAATTGATAACTTATGATAACTTTTTAAATTGTCCTGTTCCAAGAATTGGGCAAATTGAACCAACATACTTCATTTTACAGTAACCATGCAATACTTCACAAAGTGTCATTAAAAGCCACTTAAAGTAGTAAAGTATGTGTTTTGCCGTGAAATCCTTTAAAACAAGAGAGTGAAGTAACAAAACACCATGATATTCCAGTATATTCCATGCCCCTTCAAGAGCAGTGTCCTAATAAGGAGGGGTCCTAATAAGAGCTTTTATGGTAGGCTCATCGTTTGTCATTTATAATAATGAAGAAAAGTCACGTGGCTTCAAAAACTTGGTCTGTCAGTAGAGGGTAGGAATAAAAAATTCCAATATTTTTTAAATCACCTATTTTAAAACACCTGTCTTCAGCCACTTATCTACTTTTTTCAGACATCTGATAGGATAAATTGGAAGAAACTGATCAAATAATATCATGGGTAACATACCCAAAGAATTTCTATAGTCATTTATTTCCCAAGTTACAACTGTGTGTTATTTATCACTCATGTCAAAAATGCCTTAGGGCTTCTGCTCCTCAACTCCATCACAGTTTATTTCACCAAAACTGTGCCCATGTTTTACAGCAAGGTCCACAGCAATAAAGCAAGAAAGCGGAAAAATCAGCATTTGATATCCACAGTTTAGCATTTTCTGCTACTTGGGATAATCCAGAGGAGATCACAGAATGGGTCTTGGTGACCTTGCAGCAGCTGCAAATCACTGTGATCTGAATTATAATAGGCTCCTCTTCAATAATACATTACAGACTCAGTATACTTAGGCATCCTCGGGATTTCTCAGTAGGAACCAAAATTATTACAGCACACACCACATTTTTCTTATCACACAGCTTCCATCAATATATTTATGATCTCTTTAAAGCACACAATAGAGGGCACACCTATGCATCGTGACTACGTTTATCCACAAGTGCTCAGATAGACACGTAAGTCAATAAATTCTAAATAAAAGAACTAACTAAAATTCTTATCCAAGGGGCGAAAGCATGGCTGCTCACATTCAAGATTTGTCCTAATAGAAACTGTGTTAGAAACCAGACAAAAGCAAGCCAGTGGAGGTCAGCTGGGAAGGTCAAGGAGATGAAGGGGCTGCCATACCAGGCGGCGTCAAAAGGAGACGGAGCAAGACCCTTGGCATTAGCTGAGAATGAGTCCCCAGGCTGTTGGGTGTCCCCATATTCAAGCAAGTCTGTATAGGATAGGATTCCACAATAAAAAGCAATAACATACAAATAGAAATGCAATGTCCCTTCAGACCTAAGAACCACAAAGCCACACTGAAATGTCAATGCTCATTGCTGGGAGTCCTGGTGGGGACCCAGCCAGACCCCAGTGCCCCCGTCCTACCCAGCAAACACATGCCTCCTCCTCAGCTTCCTCAAGAGCTGAGTGATTCACACACAACAGGAACAATTCAAGTTTGTCCCTCTGTATGATGACAAATTACTGGATGCCATGATTATAAAAATAGCTAAGATGTATGGAGAGCCAACTGGATAACAGACACTATGCTAAATGCTGTCTGTCTATGACCTCATTAAATATTCACCTCAACTGAATGAGGCAAATATTATTACGATCCCTCATTTAATACATGACAATCTTCAGTTTAGTGAATTAGACATCTCAGCAAGGGTCTGTCCAGTTCACAATCATTTTGCCCATCTCTTTGATCTCCCCCATCTTCATCCCACAATCCAGAGAGGTGGTTCCCCAGGATACATGTCTGTACCACCTGATTCTATAGGTTGAGCCATTCAAAATCCCAAATTTGAATGGAGAGCAAGAGAGACTAGAAGTTGGTTGATGAGTCTTAGCAGCAGAGACTGAAAAGAGGAGCCGTGAATTCAGGCTGCTGATGTCCAGGCAGCCTTTGGGACCCATGAGAGACCCTCCAGCAAGCGCCATTTTTCCTAAGCTAGATTGAGTTCTTTCTGTTCCTTGCTGTGGCTGCCATGCCTCTGATGGCAGGAGAAAAGAGGGACCACCCCCTGCCCCACTGGAGGAACTGAGAGGGGGCTCCACACCCCAGGAAGACCTTATTCTCTCCAGTCTTGGCACTTCCATTAGCAGGAGTCAAGAGGGAGCCCTAGAACTCTCATGGCCTGGTAAGACCCCCTGCCCACCCTCCCTCCACTACTCACATCTTGGTCACCAATGTCTGCCTTGTGGCCACCAGCCCTTTTATTCCTACTACATCAGCCACCGCAAGAAGCCCTGGGCTCCAAAGCATCTGGACATCTCCTTTTCTGAGCCTTGTCCTCTGCCATCATCCAACCCCAGCTCTGGAAACTGCAGGATCTACTGTACCTGCAGGATCACACAACCAATCCTCAGCAAAATCTCTGCTACCCTCAGCCTCCCCTGGGACCATGCCCTTCACCTCTTGCTGTAACTAAATCTGAGGATACTGCTTCTCCGGCAGCCCTTTCAAATGGTGGCCGTTTTCCCCTTAAACAACCGGACTGGAGATGGGATAACTGTCCTCTCCTCATCAGTGTCTTTTCTAGACCTTTCTTCTTCCCAAACCCCTACCCCGGAGCTCTGTATCTTATGTCATCATGCTGTCCCCCCACTACCCCTCCTCATCACAATCATCCCCACTGAGGCCCCAGCCCTAACATCACTACCTTCATTCCTCTAAGATTTTTGCTCTTGGCTCACTGCTACTCCCTCTAACAGTACCCTTATCAAAATTCTTGGAAAAAAATTTAATATCCACCTGGATGATCTTGCCAATATTCTGTTGTTTCAGGTCCTAAAGATCTTGCCTTCCACCCTACCTCAGCCACCCACTTCCAGGGTCACACCCTGGACTTTGTCATTTATCAATAATGGCCATTTCAAGGATTTCACTCCTATATCCAACTGCCTATTTAATATCTCCATTGTCTCGTGGCCATCTCAAACTTAGTACATCCAAAACCAAACTCCTGATCGTCCCCCTAAACCTGCTCCAACTGCTGTTTTCCCATCTCAATTAAGATCCTTAGCTAAGCCTCATCCTTCCAAGCCGGTGGACCAACAACTTCAATTTTTCTCACAGCCCATATCCAGTCTGTCAAGACCCCATTGAACCTACCTTCAAAATATTTCCAGGGCTTCCCTGGTGGCGCAGTGGTTGAGAGTCTGCCTGCCAGTGCAGGGGACACGGGTTCGTGCCCCGGTCCGGGAAGATCCCACGTGCCGCGGTGTGGCTGGGCCCCGTGAGCCATGGCCGCTGAGCCTGCGTGTCCGGAGCCTGTGCTCCGCAACGGGAGAGGCGGCAACAGTGAGAGGCCCGCGTACAGCAAAAAAAAAAAAAAAAATTTCCAGAATCCGACCACGTCTCACCAACTCACTACAACCACCCTGATCTGAACCACCATCTTCTCTTACTTGGATTATTGCAGTAGCCTCCTATATGCTGCCACTACTTCTACCTTTGGCAACTCTCCCAGCTCCAGGCTCTTCTCAACCCAGTACACAAAGCGGACCATCTAAAACATAAATCAAGTCATGTCCTTCAGTGTTTGCAAGCTCTGCATTGCCTTTCCACCACATCAAAAGTAAAAGCCAAACTCTTTATGATAACTTATAAGACCTTAGAAGTGCTAATCCCAGCACCTCTTGGACCTCCTCTCCTGCTGCATCACTTTGGTTTTTTTGTGTGTTTTTTTTTTTTGCGGTATGCGGGCCTCTCACCGTTGTGGCCTCTCCCGTTGCGGAGCACAGGCTCCGGAAGCGCAGGCCCAGCGGCCATGGCTCACGGGCTTAGTTGCTCTGCGGCATGTGGGATCTTCCCGGACCAGGGCACGAACCCGTATCTCCTGCATCGGCAGGCGGACTCTCAACCACTGCGCCACCAGGGAAGCCCGCATCACTTTGTTTATTCTGCTCCAGTCACTCTGGCCTTCTTGCCATTCCTTCAACACGCTAGATGTGCCTCTGCCTCAGGGCCTTGCTCTTTCTCTTACCTCAGCCTGGAACGTTCTTTCTTGCAGACTTTTACTACCTTACTCTCTTCTCTCCTTCTGGTCTTTACTCAGATATTACCTTCCCATTGAGGGCTTCCCTGACCACCCAACCTAAAACTGCAGCCTCTCTATACCCTTTCTTCCTGCCCTGAAACTTCCTGTCCCCCTTTCTTGCTTTATTTTTCTTCATGACACTTAATTGTCATCTTCACACTGTAAACATTTACTTCTTTTTTTAGTGTCTGCCTCCACCTGGTGGAATGCCAACTCCACCAGGGCAGGGGTTTTTGTGTTTTGTTCACAGCTACATCTTCAACAAATAGAGCAGTGCCTGGCACATAGTAGGCACTCAATAAATATTTTTGGATGCATGAATGAATAAATTAGAACGCATAGATTTAAGTAGTTTAAGAAATTTCTCAAAGGCCACAGAGCTAGTAAGTGGCACAAACAGGACTCCAGCACACATTTATCTGAGGCCACATATTGTGCTTTCCACTCACAGACTTCCCTGCCTCACGTGACCATGTATGCTTGGGCTAGCTCACAAACAGACACAATCAGAAATGTTAAATTCTCAAGTGATGAGTCTGTTATACCCTTATTTGAAAGATGAAGGATAAAAAGGAGTCTGCATGGAAGTGTTTAAATCAGGGAAAATTCTGTAAAAGGCCAGTTGGTCAATATTTTATGCTTTGCAGGCTGTTTGGTCTCTGTATCAACTACTTAACTCTGCTATTATAGCACAAAAGCAGCCATAGACAATATGGAAACAAAGAGGCATGGCTGTGCTCCAATAAAACTGTATGTACAAAAAACAGATGACGGACTAGATTCGACCCACAGGCCATAAGTTTCTAATCCCTGGTTTAAATCTGTAACATTGCAATTAGAAGGACTGTATTCTTATGTTTCAAATTTTAGGCAATTATAGGAGGCAGTAAGATAAAATGAAAGGAGAATTGACTTTGACTGGACACAGTTCTGGGTTCAAATTCCAGCCCTACCATGTACTAGCTGTGACATCACTTAGGAAAATTACCCAGCCCTTTGAAATTCAGTTTGCTCATTCGTCAAAAGGGATAAATGATCCTTGGTTGGCAGGGCTGTTCTGAGGCATAAATGAGATGGTGTGTGTACAGCAGCTGCTGAATTGTACATAACAGTTTCTCTGTTCTGATGATGTTGACAGTGATGATGATGTTGATATTAGTATTGTTCGATGGCTCTGATGAGACCCCACTAGACTATGAACTCCTTGGGTCCAGGTCTCTCTCTTTTTTCATTCTGAGGTCCCCTTGGCAGGTTCTGGCCTGGAGATTTGGGTACCAAGCATTTTGTAAAAGACAAGTGAAAGGACATATCACTTTACATAATGCCTGCTAAACTACCGAACCCAAGATGTAACATAGACTTTAAAAAAAAAAAAAAAAAAAAAAAAAAAAAGAGTTCTAGAAGAGTTCAAGCCCATGAGGATTAAGGACATGGTAGCCGTGAATTATGATGATAGCAGCATCAGGGGAAATATTAAACCAACTCAGTTTCACCCTTGCATTATCTAGTCCTCAGCTATTCTGTGGTAGACATTGCAGATTGTCTCAGGCATTTCCATTCCACCCCCTCCCCGTGGCCTTGCCAGACACACTAGAGTCAGGAAAACAAGACTGCATTTCCGTGATGACCTTAGATCTCAGGCTCCTCTATCACCTGGCTTCCCCCAAGCAGACACCCCCCAGGAGATTTGGAAATCCTCAGTGAGGTGGCTTTTCCACTGGCAGAACACCCAGCACATATTTTGCTGGCTTGGATGCTGGCTGAGGCTGCGTGGTCCTGCTGTGGAGACAGAGGTTTCCCTTGCTGATTTCCCAGCAGAGGTAGCAGCCTCCTTGGTGGGCTAATCCTGCAGTGTTCTCCTGAGGGTCACTCCTGGGAGCTCGGCCCAGAGCCGCCTCCTCTGGCCTGTCCAACAGAACGTTTTCAATCTGTTTGTATTAAAACTAACAAGTGACTGCTGCCAGCTGGAGCTGAACCCAGACTGATACTGCTCCTTTTTTAGGAGCCCAGCTGGCCAATTCAGATCGTCAAGTTTCTTTTGCAGTGTAGAATTCACTCAAGATGTGACCTCAGACTGGTTCCTGAAACAGGAAGGAGAGACAGACCTGCCCTTTCTAACCAAGTGGGGTGTGAGGAGAAGGACAGAGAGAGAAGACGCAGGCAATGAGGCACATGCATCTCACCTCTCTTCTCTGGGGAAACATCCAGAGGGAGAAGGTGTATCAAGCAGAGTGCAGCCAGCCAAAGCAGAAGGGGCTTCGTGCCCTGCTCCCCACTGGGAGCACGCCATGGGCAGAGCCCTGGCAGGGTACCCGCACATCAGCACGGGGTGATCACACAGCTGGCTCCCCTATGGCCTTGAGGTTTCAGAAATTTCCACATACCTGTGGAAGAGGGTGAGCTGCAATGAACAAATTGGAAAACAATGTGCAAGACACTATAATTTTTGTATTTAAAAATGGGCTCTCTATAGTGTATTTGTGTACAAACATTTTGCCAAAAAAATCTGATGTTCTGTGTTAAATTGTGAGCCGTGGGTACTTCCCACAGAAAGTGGGAAAGAGTCAGGGGGAGGGGAGAATCTTCACTTTTTCTGTTATAACGGTCAATATTGTGTGAATTTTTAAAGTTAACGTGGAAAATGGAACCAGCCAGGTGTGCGAAGCTATGTCAGGAGCTGTTAAACATGATCTGCTCGAGGAAATTTCTGTTCAGACGTGGCTGTTAACACAGACATTCATATTCTAGAAGCTTCCCCTCTGTCATTTTTGAGAAAATGTAAATTGATGACATCAAAATGGTAGTGGGCAGAAGCTGCATTCTAACAAGACCCCCAGGGGGCTCCCAGGCACGTGGCAGCTGGAGAACCTGCTCTAGACGTCCAGAGACCTTAGCCCCACACTTTGAGATGCTTCCACTAAGCAAAATCGCCCATGAGCTCTCCCTCCACGTCCTGGCCCTGTGGTGCTGAGGCAGGACAGTGCCCCCTCAGTGGCCTTGGGGACAGGGGAAGGAGGAAGGGGATCCTGTCCACAGTAGGAGAGACCTCGGCCACAGCCTCTGAGTGACGTGTAGTATGGGCACATTTCCACAGCCCCCGTGGAGCTGTCTTTTCAGTGGTGCTGCTGGGTTACATCCTCCTGAGCTCACAGAGAGGCAGAGGCTGGACCCCATTCTGGACAGGGCTTCCCCTGCAGCACCAGCTGGAGACTCCACCCGAGGTCCTCCACCTCTGTTAGGCCCTCTCAGAAATGTGCAGTCTGCAAAGCTACCACTCAAACAGAATACAACCCAGCCAAATGGAAGGCCCTCTGGACATTTCAGAGACAAAACAAGCACGATTCCCACCACTTAATTCATCCTGGCGTTCCCATGATGAGACGGATTATGCAGGCCACATGCCAAACCCAGTTTCACTGCCATATGGTGGTCAAGCTGGCTACCTCTAGATCTTTAATACCATCTGATTAGGCCAAACAGCCTCCTGACATATACACTTTGTTCCTACAGCCCAGGGAGACTCAGAGGAGAGTACCTGCTGCCCTCTCCCTTCCTGCCCAGACTTGCCTCTGACCCCTTCCTGCTTCAGGGATTACCCACATATAGGATCCCATGCAACCCCACAGGAGACGATCACATCAAGTCAGAGCTCTCTCCCTCGAAGCCGAACCAGGAGGAAAATAGAAATTGTGAACAAACAAACAAAAAGGCTTTCAGATGATTACATAGGCTGTTTTTCTCTATTCATCCACAGAGATGTGTTTCTCCATAACTCACTGCAAAGTCCCAACGCCTCCCACAGAGAAACAGAGTTGTGATGACTGATCTCCAAACCACAGGGTCAAGGATTGGATGGTGTGCTGAATATCTGAACAAAAAAATCAACTTGAAAATTGGAAGAATTAAGTAAAACAATAATTTCCACATGAATAAGCAGGTATAAGTTGTTCCATTAATTGTTCTAATTGTGGTTTAAAAAGAAATCCTGGGCTTCCCTGGTGGCGCAGTGGTTGAGAGTCCGCCTGCCAATGCAGGGGACATGGGTTCGTGTCCCGGTCTGGGAAGATCCCACATACCGCAGAGCGGCTGGGCCCGTGAGCCATGGCCGCTGAGCCTGCGCGTCCGGAGCCTGTGCTCCGCAACGGGAGAGGCCACAACAGTGAGAGGCCCGTGTACCACAAAAAAAAAAAAAAAAGAAATCCTAACCCTTCTCAACACTACCACTTGAGGTTTACCAAAGGCTGGCACCAATACTAGACCTTTCAGGATTACCTTACTTATTTTCACAACAATTCTCTGTGGTGGAAGGAGCTGTTTTTACTCACAGCACCTCAGACACCCACATGTGTGGGGTTTTCTTCACACCAACAACCAGTTCTCCAAACCTCCAACACCATCTGGGTGTCCTACAATTCAATTCAAGTCTGACACTAATGACCTGGAGTGAGCGTCAGATCCCACGGGTTAAAGGGCTCAGTCCCACAAGGCTGCCCTCACTGCAGAGGGCAGTTGCAAGCACCAGGTTCCCAGGGGACCCACACTTCTGTCTGACTTGGCTACAAAGTCAGGGGTTCCCACAACCCCCCTTTCAGCTTTGCTAATTTGCTAAGTGGTTCACAGAACTCAGGAAGACACTTCACTTAGTATCACCAGTTTATTTTAGAGGATACAAGTGAAGAGCTAGATGAAGAGGTACCTAGGGAAAGGTCCAGAAGGATCCAAATCACAGGATCTTCTGTCCCTGTAGCACTGGGTTTCACCACCATCCCAGCACGAAGAGGTGTTCACCAACTCCAAAGCTCTCTGAACCCCATTGTTTAGAGGTTGAATGGACGTTTGATTACATAGGCATGATTAAATCGCTGGCCATTGATGGCTGAACTCAACCTGCAGCCCCTCTCCCCTTCCTAGAGGCTGAGGCGTGGGGGTGAAATTTCCAAGCCTCTAATCAAGCCTTGGTCTTTCTGGAGACTGGTCCCCATCCTGAAGCTATCAGGGAACCCATTAAGAATTACCTCCTTAAAATAAAAGACACTCCAGTACCCTCATCCCTCAGGAAGTTGCAAGGGTTTTTAAAGCCCTGGGCCAGGAAAGTTGGTCAAAGATCAAATCGCTTCCTATGATAGCCAAGTGGGTACTGTTCTCTCTTTTTACAGATGGGAACACTGAAAGTTAAAGAGGCTAACTAACTCGCACAGGGTCATAGAGCCAGGAACCTGGATAGGCTGACTAGAGCTTTTATGCTTAATCGTTAGACTATACTGCCTTCCAATCTTACGGTCTAAAGGGGAACCTCCCTTAAGAAAAAAATAAACACAATAATAAAAGGAACATCCAAACACTTCGGGAAATATTGGAGGGGGTAACCTGGGTAACCTGGCTTTGTGTCAAGGTAACCCCTGAGTAACGTCATCACATATGTCTATGGTGGGGCACGTTTAGGGGTATGTTTAGGAGGCCCAGATGGATCATGTACTGTTTTGATAAATGGGGAGCAGTCACTCCCATCATTGGCAGGGAAAGCAAAATTATGCCTCACCTCCAGGCCGGCTCATCACGGTGCCAGCCGCAGAAACACTTCATCGGGTCATGACCCAAGCATTAGTGCTGACTGCTTTGACGCGCACAGAGACCCCAGGTCAGCAGCCCAGATTGACAGCACGAGGAGACTTCCTGCTCCTCAGTCCTCCTATCTATGAGCCTCATTCCTCATTGCCAGGATGACAGATTGCCTTGTGTCACGCTGGGGGAAAACACACACATGAGCACACACACAAACTGGTGATGCCTGAAAGGAGTTCAGCATCACTAGATAAGCATGAGGTAATAGAAATTAAAGAACTCTGCCTATGTTTGTTGCAAATGGAAACAGGAAGTTGGTTTTGATTATTAAACCAAAGGATGATTTCACATGCTTTGGAGAGCTGGCTACTTCCTCATAGCCTCATAGGAATCGTCCTTTTGTAAATGTTAGCCTCATAAGTCAGACATAATTCAAGGTGGGGAGGGCAATGCCATTCATCTATAAAGTGCATCAAACACCTAAACTCATAAGCATAAAAGAGAAATATAAGGCGAGGGAAAGGCAAATGGGAGTGTCATGGAAAGAAAAGCCAGGTCGGTGTTTGAAACTTGCTGCACAGCAAATAATATATAGCACAGTAAATCACAAATTGACTCAAATGTCTTGTTGAGACAAAATAGAGCTAAGGAAATTGGAATCATGAGCTGATTTATAGTGGTCATAATGATAAATAACAGTTATTGAGGATCTTCTATGTATCAAACAACATAGATATTATTCCCATTTTACAGATGGGGAAAGTAAGGCTTAAAGGGGTTAAATAACCTACAGTAGATGTCACAAATGATAAAAAGCAGAACCTGGATCCAAATCAAGGTTGAGCTGAATCCAAAGCCTAAAATTTTTTTAGAATACATGGGAAATGGCTATGAATTTTTTTAAGACTATGTATTAGAAAATGGCATCCAATTTGAGATGTGCCTAGAAGGGCCTAGGGTGACCACCATTGGTGACCTGTCCACCATCCTTTCCCCTTTTCTTCTTTCTTGTCCAGACCTCAGTTATGTTGTATAATCATCCAATTTCCAACTCCCAAAGGAGAGTCCTGATTGAACTAAGAGAATCCGTGACTGGCATTCTTCTAGTCACTGTTATTGATCTAGTGATGGGCACATGACCTTAGATGGCAGTTACACTAAAGAGAGGAACACGTATTCAAAACTTGGAAGATACTCTTGTCTTTGCTCTGGATAGAACAAGGATGCATGTTGCCCTTTGGCTAATTGGCAGCCATATTGTGACCATGAGGAGAACCATGTGAAGACAAAGCCAACACCCCACCAATGGCATTGTGGCAAGATGGAAAAAAACAGGTCTGTAATAAAAAAACCCATTGATCTGCTGACTTAACCAATTTTTGAAACTGTCATACATCTGAATTTCTTGTTTTGTAAAATAAAATGTATATTTTTAACTAGTTTGAGGCAGAGTTTGTCACTGATATAGAAAAGCAACCTAATTTATATGTGTTCCCTGCCCAAATTATCTCCTTTAATAGTCTAACAAGTCCCCATGTTCTACAATTAGATTTAGTCCTTTTAATATTTGTGTTCTCTAAAAGGTAATAGGTAAATAATTATATAACCTTAGAGAGGGGACAATTTTTCTTAGTATTGCACAAAAGGAAATGATTTATAAAGGAAAATATTAATACATTTAACTACATAAAAAGTCAACACTTTTTAATGTAGAAATACCATTAATAAACTTTAAAGGGAAACAATAAACTGGAGAACAATTTTTCTGCATACAATACGAAGAGTTAATATCACTTCTGTATAAAAAGCTCTGAAAATAGTTGAATACCTTAAGAGAAAACATGCAAAGAATACGAACAAGTAGTGGCCATTAAATATATTTTTTAATGTTTAATTTTACTACTAACCAAAGAAATACAAGTTAAAATATAAATACTATGTTCATCTACCAAATTTGAATTGGTTATTTTTTCCTTAAAGGAATAAAGACTACCTTATTAAAGAAAGGACTGCCTTATTAACTCAGCTACAGCTGAGGTTCCTCCGTCCTCCTCATTCTTCATCAGAACAGCCCAGGCTTGCTTTCACTACAGAGGCAGGGGTTACAAGAGAGAGGGTGGAAACACACAGGCCTCTTGAGACCTGGGCTCAACACTGGCAAACCATCACATCCACTGCATTCTATTATCCAAAACATGTCACAAGACCAGCATAGACTGAGGGGAAATGGACTCTGCTCTCGATGAGGGGATTTGCAAAATCATATTGCAAAGTTTCTGAATCAAGGAAGAGGTGGAGAATTGGGTCCACTTTCAATCAATCTGTCACAAGAATGTACTCCATTATTCCAATTATACTTTAAAAAATCATGTGTATCTATCTAAAATATATATGCATAAATATATGTGATATGTGGATAGATAGAACATCCATAGAAATCTACTCTCAACTGAGCAGGCTCTACACAGAAGAGAACACCCAAATAGACAATGAGTCTATGCAAAGATGTTCAATAGCACTAGTCACTATGGAAAAGCAAATTAAAGCTATAATGAGGGCTTCCCTGGTGGCGCAGTGATTGAGGGTCTGCCTGCCAATGTAGGGGACACGGGTTCGAGCCCTGGTCTGGGAAGATACCACATGCCACGGAGCAACTAGGCCCGTGTGCCACAACTACTGAGCCTGCATGTCTGGAGCTTGTGCTCGGCAACAAGAGAGGCCGTGACAGTGAGAGGCCCGCGCACCGCGATGAAGAGTGGCCCCCGCTCGCCGCAACTAGAGAAAGCCCACGCACAGAAACGAAGACCCAACACAGCCCAAAATAAATAAATAAATAAATAAAATTTTAAAATAAATAAATAAATAAAGCTATAATGAGACACCATTACCTACTCACCAGAATGGCTAAATTTAAAACAAACAAATTTTTTAAAACTGACAACACCACATATTGGTGGGATAGGGAGTTACTGGAACTCAGATACTGCTGGTGGGAATGCAAATGGGTAGAACCATTATGAAACTTGTCCGTATCTACTCAGTTGAACATATGTACACTCTATCAGCCAGCAATTCCATTCCTAGGTATATACCCCAAAGAAATGCACATACATGCATAAAAAGACACAATTAAGAATATTCATAGATGTATATTCATGATAGCCAAAATCAACCAAAGTGTTTGTCAACAATAGAATGGAAAAAATGTGAGATTTTTCTCAAAGTGGAATACTACACAGCAATGAAAAAGAACAAATACTGCTACTAGCAACAACATTGATAACTCTAACAGACCCGAAGTTGAGCAAACAAAACCAGAGCCCAAAAAAGTATAGACATCCACTGCATGCTATTAGCCATTGCACATGTGTAAAACTAACTTGTGATCGTGGAAATCAGAATAGCAGTTACCTTTGATGACAGGGTGGTCCAGGCATGGCACAAGAGCCCAGCACAGAGCTCCCCGGAAGAGGCACTGGCTGGGGCAGGCTGAGGGACAGGTAAGAGCCTGCAGGACTGTCCGGTGGGAGAGGCCTAGCCTCCATGGGGGCGTGGAGGGGGAAGGGACTCTGAAGGCTCTCGGCAAATGACAATAAGCCCCGCTACTTGACAGTGACTGCAGAGGACCCCAGAGCATATGTGTGCAAACAGCAGGCCCTGGTTTACAGCAAAACCAGCCTCGGTGCCCGTGGCTCTGGCAGCTCTTTGTTACCCAGCTCCTGCCTGCCTTGCTCCCGCCACCCCGCCCCACTCCCCCAGCCCCGCGCTCTCGAGGAGCGCAGTGTTCTGCTCCATTTTGTGTTCTTCCTGACCCTTTAAATCATCAGCACACAGCACAGCAAAATCTAGAACGCCTGCTTTAATGAGCGTGGAGAAGCAACAGGGAGCTTGCAGGGACCCAGATGTCCCCAGCTGAAAGAGCTCTTTCTCACGGCTCACTTCCATTTCCCTCTCCTCTTCAACTTCAATTTTCTCCATCTAATCCCTCACTGTCAACACATTTAGGATTTTCTCATTGATCAAAATGAGATCCGTGTTCCCGAGGCTTGGGGCTGCCTAATGGATGTTCGGGACAAGCTGCCAGGAAGGATAAGTAAAAGGACAGAGCTCACTCAGGAGCACTTTGCAAATAGATGACTATCTCAAGAGGAAAGCATGCAAAGAATGGGAACAAGCAATGACCATTAAATATATTTTTAAGGCTCAATTTTACTAGTAATCAAAGAAATATAAGTTAGAAGATAATACTATGTTCATCTACCAAATGTGGTTATTTTTTCCTTTAAGGAGTAAAGACTACGTTACTAAGGAAAGGGCTGCCTTATTAAGTCGCTACCAGCTGAGGTTCCTCAGCCCTCGTCGTTCTACATCAGACCCGCCTGGGCTTGTTATCATGGTCGGGGTGGGAGGGGAGAGAGAGGGAGAACACAGGCCTCTTGAGGCCTGGGCTCAGACCTGGCGAACCATCACGTCCGCTGCATTCTATTAGCCAAAACAAGTCACAAGGCCAGCATACGTTAGAGCTAATGGACTCTGCCTCTTGATGGGAGGATTTGCAAAATCATATTGTAAAGGTTCTAAATACAGGAGACGTGGAGAATTGGGGACCATTTTCAATCACTCTGTCACAAGCATATACTATGTGATCCCAATTATACTTTTAAAACTTGTGTGTATCTATTTAAAATATATAATACATAAATATAAAAATATATTTTATATACAAGTATTATATTTTATATAAATATATACTATACACACATATATGTGATATGTGAAGAGATAGACCAGACAGATAGATGGATTAGGAAGATTATTAATACAAATCGTGGCATTTCCATAACAGCTAGGGACATTTCTGATGCTGTTTATCCAGACGTCGTTCAAGAATTTTAAAATGTGCCACCGTTTGCCCCATAGAGGTTTTAAAATACATATGAATTTAACCAGTGCAATGTTTGAGCGTGTCTGGCCTCTACCAAGACAGGTCAATAACAAATGTGACTTACTAAATACAGCAAAGTAGGGCACTGTTGTCTACAAAAATCACTTACAATAATCAAATGAATACAGAGAGAAAATGATGGGAAACAGTCATTTTCAAGGTGGAAAATCAAATACTGTACCTTTTCTGGACAGATACAACCTGCTGCAGAAGCACAACAGTGATTTGCTTTTCAACCACAGGGACCCATTCTTCTTATAGCCGCACATAACAAAGTCCTAGGATAATATAAATAAACACATAAACATTTTGCAAGTAGAATCTTGGGAGATGATTTTGACCTCGTTACATCCCACACCATGTAAGCCAACCAATGCCCCAGCTAAACCCTAACCCAAATAGACAGGGATTGCACAAATTTTTTACAGGCCAAACTCACGGTAACTTCCAAGTACCCTGCTAGCTGGCCTACCTGCCTCCTGAAAAATACCATGACTACCCACATGACGAAGGAAAGACCATGGTTAAGAGGTCCTGCTACCCTCAACTATAATCCTCTTGAGAGATCTGACCTTCCAAACAACATGGTCAACCTCTTTAGCACCCAGCTGACCTCAAAGATACTAAACTCTAGCTTTTATATACCAGTTAAAGGAAAACATATATTCTTCTTCTGTCCAACTATAGCTATGTTTACCAAGGGCTGTAACTGGGCCTGAGTCTAAACTGAGCAGGTTTATTTAATGGAGATATTCTATGCAACAACTGGACGTGAAAAGAAAACAGGAAAGAAACAGAAAAGCCAGAATGCAGATGTCTGAGGAATCCAATCCTATTTAATTTTCATAAGATTATTAAGTCCCAATAGTACATAGCAGTTACAAACTCTTCATTCATTTACTAAATCAATGTGCCCTGATCATCAGCTGTGAGCTAGAAACTGTGCTGGGGCTCGGGGTTTGGGGGCGCAGGGGGAGGAGCAGTGATTATTAATAAGATATAATTGCTCACTTTGAGAAGCTCAGTTTAGAGGGAAGAGGCCTGTGTGAGGTCGTTATGAGCCAGTGTGCAAGTATTCCGAGTGAGACCGATCCCTGTGCTAGAACACACATTTCCCAGAGCCTCTAACAAGCACAGTAGGCTGGTTGATGGCCACCCAAAGATATCAGGTCCTAGTCCCTGGAACCTGTTACCTTATAAAGAAAAAGGATTTTTGCAGATATGATTAAGGATCTTGACATCAGGAAATTATTCTGGATTACACTAGTGGGCCTGGCTAATCTGATCACAAGCATCCTAAAAAGAGAAAGACAGGGCTTCCCTGGTGGCGCAGTGGTTGAGAGTCCACCTGCCGATGCAGGGGACACGGGTTCGTGCCCCGGTCCGGGAGGATCCCACATGCTGCGGAGCGGCTGGGCCCGTGAGCCATGGCCGCTGAGCCTGCGCATCCAGGGCCTGTGCTGCACAACGGGAGAGGCCACAGCAGTGAGAGGCCCGTGTACCACAAAAAAAAAAGGGAGAGAGAGAGAGAAAGACAAAGAGAGACGTGACACAGACACACAGAAGAGGAGGTGATGTGAAGACAGAGGCAGAGACTGGAGTGATGCAGCCACAAGCCGAGGAATACCAGAAGCCACCAGAAGCTGGGGAAAGTCAAGGAACAGATTCTCCCACAGAACCTCTGGAAATGCAGCGCTGACGACCCCTTGAATCAGACCCTTGATTCCAGAATTGTGAGAGAATAAGCCTTTGTGGTTTTGAGCTACCAGGTTTATGGCAATTTGTTCAGCATGCGCAGGAAAATAGAATACTATGAATTGGAAAAGACTTTCAAGAAACAAAAAAAATGCATGAGCTGAGTGTAGAAAGGGTGTGGGGATAGAAGGAGAGAAGTCAACGCTGATTATGTCTCGTGTGTAAAATGCAAAAGGGTGAGAGACGAAACTAGCCATGGAGGGCCCAGTATGTTTTTGTCAAAGTTGTATTTCGCTTGACGTTTTTTCATAGTGAATGAGGGAGAGCTAGGGTTTAAGTCACTTACATCTTAGAAAGTTCTCTCTGTCCGCACTGTGGAACCTTTCTCTCACCACCCATCCCCAAATCCAGTCTGTCAGAAATTCCTATTGGTTCTATATTCCAAATGCATCTAAATTCTTACTTTCAGCAGTTTCCTGGCAGTCCGGGGGTTAGGACTCCAGGCTTTCACTGCCATGGGTCCTGGTTCGATGCCTGGTGGGGGGAAGCTAAGATCCCGCAAGCTACGTGTCACAGCCAAAAAAAAAAAAAAAAAAATTCTTACTTCCCTTCCTATAACCACCGCTACCATTCTGATCCAAGCTACCGTCCTCTAGATTTGAAATAGTCTCCCACCCGGTCCTCTGCTTTTCTTCTTGCCAGTCTACACCTACTCTCCACATGGTGGTCAGCACAGACCTTATAAAACTTCAGTCAGATCATGACACCTCTTCGTCCCATTCACTCCTGTTCTTCACTGTCGTCCTGCCTCACAGCCCCGCCCACCCTGCTGCAGCCATTGTGGCCTCCTTGCCTTCAACACACCAACCTCCAACACAGCCTTCGACACACCAACACAGGCCTGCCTCAGGGCTCCCCCCAGCCATTCCCTGTCTGCAGTGATCCATCCCCCAGACATCCTTACCTCCTTCTTTGCCTAACTGTCTCACTCTCCATGAGGCTTACACCCTGACCACTGTGTTTCAAACTGCAACCCTCCCAAGGCACTTCCTATTCCTCTTTCTTTTTAACTTTTACTGAAGTATAGTTGCTTTACAATGTTGTCTTAGTTTCTTTTTTTTTTTTTTTAATTTATTTGGCTGCATTGGGTCTTAGTTGTGGCACACGAGATCTTCACTGCAGCATGAGGAATCTTTCCTTGCAGCGTGTGGGCTCTTTGTTGTGGCGCACAGCCTTCTCTCTAGTTGTGGCACTTGGACTGCAGAGCTCGTGGGCTCGGTAGTTGCAGCGCACAGGCTTAGCTGCCCCGCGGCATGTGGGATCTTAGTTTCCCAACCAGGGAATCAACCCTGCGTTCCCTGCATTGGAAGGCAGATTCTTAACCACTGGACCACCAGGGAAGTCCCAGTGTTGTGTTAGTTTCTACTATACAGCAAAATGAATCAGCTATACATATACATATATCCCGTTTTTTGGATTTCCTTACCATTTAGGTCACCACAGTGCATTAAGTAGGGTTCCCTGTGCTATACAGTATGTTCTCTTCCTATTCGTCTTACCCTGCTTTTCTTTGTCTTTTTTCCATATCTTCTAACCTAGCTATAATTTATTATTGTGTTTATTGTTTAATGTCTATCTTCCCCACTAAATATAAGATCCATGAGGAAAGAAATCTTTGTTTTGTTCTTTGCCATAACCCAAACATTAGCACACAGTAGGTTTTGACACATAGTAGGTGCTTGGATAAATATATGATGAATGACTAAGTGAACAAATGAATGGGGAAAGGACTGGATTAGAGGTCAGCCTGAGGCTGAGAAGCCAGATGAACTCAGAACACTGCAGAATAGTCTTGACTCTGAAATGATGTGTCATAAAATTATGGGATCAATGATAAGCCTTTGAAAGATGACTTAGAAGGATTGGCAAAAGAAATCTATTGGTCTGAAAGTAAACTAACCCAAGGAGGATTTGCTAATGCAGAACCAAATTGTGTCAAATTTCAAATAAATTTTGGTAAATATTCTGAGAATTGGGCTTAGAAGCCATTCAACAAATATTTATCAGGTTATTATGGTGTTCAAGGACATTCAAACATTAAATCTCAAAATTTTATAATTTGATAAGGGAAATAAGATGTCTAACAGGTTGTAACATAGCCTAGAGGGTTTTTTTACAGTAGGTTGTTACAAGAATATTCATAAGAATACAGTAACTACAAACAAACAATGCAAAGAAAGCCATTCTCATATAGTGATCGCTTGAGTATAAATTAAACCAAGATTTCTGTAAATCTTTTTGGTAGTACATACCAATTGCCTTAAAAAATATTCATTCCCTGATCTAAACTAAAGAGAAAAAATGCGTAGGAAAAAGAAAAAAGACACCAAAATGTTAACAATTACTATTTCTGAAGAATAAATCACCAAATTTCAGTGTCTTAACCTAACAGTGTATCCTATCCATGTAAGAGTATAACCCAGTGTTCCTAGTCCACAGGTGGCTCTCCTCCATGCAGTGATTAAGGGATCCAGACTCTTTCCATCCTGTGGTTCTTCACATCCCCTAGGGCCTCATGATCAGTTACATCCTTTCAGCAAAAGGGGAAAAGATTATGAAGAAAGCACACCTATTTCTTCAGTCTTGGCCCAAAAGTGAGATATATATATATATATTTGCAAAAGGAAGAAAGTTAATAATTTTTGACTCAGTCACCCCATCTACAAATCTATACTAAAGAAATAGAGTTGTGGGAAAAATTATGCTAGATAGATGATTAATAGTTATAGAGACAGGCCTTCCCTTGTGGCACAGTGGTTGAGAATCTGCCAGCTTATGTAGGGGACATGGGTTCGAGCCCTGGTCTGGGAGGATCCCACATGCCACGGAGCAATTAGGCCCGTGAGCCACAACTACTGAGTCTGCGCCTCTGGAGCCTGTGCTCCACAACAAGAGAGGCCGCGATAGTGAGAGGCCCGCGCACTGAGATGAGGAGTGGCCCCCGCTTGCCACAACTAGAGAAAGCCCTCACACAGAAACGAAGACCCAACATAGCAAAAATAAATAAATTAATTAGTAGTTACATAGACAGATACATAGATAGATGCATAGATACCTACAGAGATATATGGCAGTAGATAGAAAAAGATAGAGGCATAGATTGTGGCAGAATTATGAAAAAAAAAAAACAACAAGAGTTCCACCAATAAAGGAGTGCTCCATCCACATTGTGAAGTATTATTCAATCATAAAATATTTTCAGCAGTATACATAAAATAGTAATTAAATGGAATTTTTACTGGCCTGTGTTAATCTATTCAATTAGAATTTATATTTTAAATGATGATACCTATTTTGGCCTAAGTGCAGGGATACGTTAACAGTCTAAATAGGTAATCTATTTCAAAGGCAATTGGGAATAAGTATAAAATGTCTTTGTCCCAGCAATTGTATGCTAGGATTTATCATAAGAATAAAAGTACAGATGTACAAAAAGAGTCACTTCTATGAATGCTAAAAATGTTGATTAAATTTTCCCTGCAAAAAGAAAAATTATGAGCAACTTAAATTTACAATTTCTGATTCTTTAAATATATTCTGATATATTCTGGTGCATTCATGTGATGGATTACAATGTAGCCTTTTTAAATGTGCTGTAGAAGATTACTGAATAGTATAGAAAATATTCACATTGTGTCAAGTTAAAAAAAAACAAATTTCAAAGTAGTATGCGCAGTAATTTATATGCATAAAATATTTAGAAGACTGGAAATGTATACATCAAAATGTTGTGTTATTTCTGAGTAGTGGGACTACACATCCTTTTTGTTTTATTGCTTATGATTTCTCTCCCTTTTTCAACATTTCAACAATAAATATATAACACTTTAAAATCAGGTTTTAAATATTGTACTTGTATTTTAATAATATTGGGGGAAATTCTCATAACGATACTGAACAAAGTAAACTGCTAAACTGTACACAGGGTGTGATTCCAGTTGTATGTGTTCACAAAAATATATATACTGGAAGAAAAGACATCAAAATGTTAACAATGTTTATTTCTGAGTAGTAGGGTTGCAGTTCAGGGGAAAATGGAGTCAGCAAGTCCACCCCTATCTCTCCCCTACTAAATGCAGTTGTAAAATCTGAACAGAATACAAGGAGCAGTGATTTAAGGATTCTAAAAATAAAGTAGCAGGAGGATTAAGGAAGATCAGCATTTGAAGTGCCCCTGAACCAACTTACCATTTTTCAAACTCCAGTGTACTCTTGCCTGGGCTCAGGGGTTACAGGTGAGAGTAGGCAGGGAAGAGCCACAAGCAGCCTTCCACGCAGACAGACAGCTGTGGGAGAAACCCTCCAGCTCTGGCTCCAGGAGCGGTAAACGGGTCTCCTGGTAGTAACAGTACTAGCAAAAGGGGCCCACAGATGTGTGAAACACTGAGGGAGGGAAACTTTCTCCTCTGATCAGAGGAGCTGTATTCCCAAAAGAATGGAACAAATACCATTGCTTTTTTCTCTCTCTGTCCTCCCAGCACTTGGTCCTGAAGGCAAACACAAATGTGGGAGAGCACAGCAGAGCAGGGTAAATAAAGCCACAACTTTCTGGGGTAAGTATCAAAAAGAAGACTCCCAGGGACTTGAACGTGTAAAGAAATCACAGAGAGAAAGGAGCTTGGAAAATCAGTCCCATAAAGTTGTTGATAAACCCCTGGGCTCACTGCCAAGCTGCACATGCACAGAAATAATCCCAACCAGCATAACAACTTTGAGAGCTGTACTAAGAGATAAACCACCACCCAAGTGTCAGCCTGGTGGCATACATGGGACAGGTCTGAATAGCACTGCAAAGGCTTTGAAAAAGAACTGACATTGAAACCACAGCCCACAAAAAGCTGGTTAAGAACTTGCAGCCTGAACCCAAATGGACCAGTTGCCTTCTAAAAGAAAGTACCGGGGGGAGCGAGAAGATGGCGGAAGATTAAGATGCGGGGATCACCTTCCTCCTCACAGATACATCAGTAATACATCTACACGTGGAACTTCTCCTATAGAACACCCACCGAACGCTGGCAGAAGACCTCAGACCTCCCCAAAGGCAAGAAACTCCCCACGTACCTGGGTAGGGCAAAAGAAAAAAGAATAAACAGAGACAAAGAATAGGGACGGGACCTACACCAGTGGGAGGGAGCCGTGAAGGAGGAAAGATTCCCACACACTAGAGGCCCCTTCGCGGGCGGAGACTGCGGGTGGCGGAGGGGGAAGCGCCGGAGCCGCGGAGGAGAGCGCAGCCACAGGGTGCGGGGGCAAAGCGGAGAGATTCCCGCAGAGGATTGGTGCCGACCAGCACTCACCAGCCCGAGAGGCTTGTCTGCTCCCCCGCCGGAACGGGCGGGGGCCGGGAGCTGAGGTTCGGGCGTCAGTCGGATCCCAGGGAAAGGTCTGGAGTTGGCAGAGTGAAAACAGCCTGAAGGGGTTAGTGCGCCACGGCTGGCCGGGAGGGAGTCCGGGAGAAGTGTGGAGCTGCCGAAGAAGCAAGAGACCTTTTCTTCCTTCTTTGCTTCCTGGGCGCGAGGAGAGGGGATTTAGCGCGCCGCTTAAAGGAGCCCCAGAAACGGGCGCGAGCCGCGGCTGTCGGCTGTCGGCACGGACAACAGAGACGGGTGTGGGACGCTAAGGTTGCTGCTGCCGCCACCAAGAGGCCTGTGTGTGAGCACAGGTCACTCTCCACACCGGCCCTCCCGGGAGCCCGTGCAGCCCGCCACTTCCGGGGTCCCGGGATCCAGGGACAGCTTCCCCGGGAAAACGCACGGTGCGCCTCGGGCTGGTGCAGCGTCACGCCGGCCTCTGACGTCGCAGGCTCGCCCCGCATCCGTGCCCCTCCCAGCCCCTGGCCTGAGTGAGCCAGAGCCCCCGAATCAGCTGCTCCTTTAACCCCGTCCTGTCTGAGCGAAAGGCAGACGTCCTCAGACGACCTACGCGCAGAGGCGGGGCCAAGTCCAAAGCTGAACCCCAGGAGCTGTGCGAACAAAGAGAGGGGGAGGTCTCTCCCAGCAGCCTCAGAAGCAGCGGATTAAAGCGCCACAGTCAACTTGAAGTGTCCTGCATCAGTGGAAAACCTTAATAGACAGCGAAATATCCCAAGTTGAGGAGGTGGACTTTGGGAGCAAGATATACTATTATTTTCCCCTTTTTTCTTATTGTGAGTGTGTATGTGAGTGCTGCTGTGCGAGATTTTGTCTGTATAGCTTTGTTTTCAACATTTGTCCTAGGGTTAGACCGACCCGTTTTGGGGGGTTTTTTTGGGTTTTTTTTTTTTTTCTTTAATAGAAATTTCTCTTCTTAATAATTATTTTTTATTTTAATAACTATATTTTATCCTATTTTGTTTTGTCTTCTCCCTTTCTTTCTTCCTTTCTTCCCTCCTTTCTTTCCTACTTCCCTCCTTCCTTCCTTCCTTCCTCCCTTCCTTCCTTTCTTCCTTCCTTCCTTCCTTCCTCCCTTCCTTTCTTCCCTCCCTTCCTCCTTCCTTCCTTCCTTTCTTGCCTTTCTATTTTTTTCTCCCTTTTATTTTGAGCCGTGTGGATTAAAGGCTCTTGGCACTCCAGCCAGGTGTCAAGGCTGTGTCTCTGAGGTGGGAGAACCAACCTCAGGACACTGGTCCACAAGAGACCTCCCAGCTCCACGTAATATCAAACGGCGAAAATCTCCCAGAGACCTCCATCTCAACACCAAGACCCAGCTTCACTCAAGGACCATCAACGAACAGTGCTGGACACCCTATGCCCAACAAAAAGCAAGACAGGTCTACAGCCCCATCCATTAGCAGAGAGGCTGCCTAAAATCATAATAAGGCTACCAACATCCCGATACACATCACCAGATGTGTACCTGCCCACCAGAAAGACAAGATCCAGCCTCATCCACCAGAACAGAGGCACTAGTCCCCCCAACCAGGATACCTGCTCAACCCACTGAACCAACCTCAGCCACTGGGGACAGCCACCAACAGAAGGAACTACGAACCTGCAGCCTGCAAAAAGGAGACCCCAAACACAGTAAGATAAGCAAAATGAGAAGACAGAAAAACACAAAGCAGATGAAGGAGCAAGATAAAAACACACCAGACCTAACAAATGAAGAGGAAATAGGCAGTCTACTTGAAAAAGAATTCAGAATAATGATAGTAAAGATGATTCAAACTCTTGGAAATAGAATAGACAAATTGCAAGAAACAGTTAACAAGGACCTAAAAGAAATAAAGAGGAAGCAAGTAACGATGAGCAACACAATAAATGAAATGAAAAATACTCTAGATGGGATCAATAGCAGAATAACTGAGGCAGAAGGACGGATAAGTGACCTGGAAGATAAAATAGTGGAAATAACTACTGCAGAGCAGAATAAAGAAAAAAGAATGAAAAGAACTGAGGACAGTCTCAGAGACCTCTGGGACAACATTAAACGCACCAACATTCAAATTATAGGGGTCCCAGAAGAAGAAGAGAAAAAGAAAGGGACTGAGAAAATATTTGAAGAGATTATAGTTGAAAACTTCCCTAATACAGGAAAGGAAATAGTCAATCAAGTCCAGGAAGCACAGAGAGTCCCATACAGGATAAACCCAAGGATAAACACGCCAAGACACATAATAATCAAACTGTCAAAAATTAAATACAAAGAAAACATATTAAAAGCAGCAAGGGAAAAACAACAAATAACACACAAGGGAGTCCCCATAAGGTTAACATCTGATCTTTCAGCAGAAACTCTGCAAGCCAGAAGGGAGTGGCAGGACATATTTAAAGTGATGAAGGAAAAAAACCTACAACCAAGATTACTCTACCCAGCAAGGATCTCATTCAGATTTGATGGAGAAATTAAAACCTTTACAGACAAGCAAAAGCTGAGAGAGTTCAGTACCACCAAACCAGCTTTACAACAAATGCTAAAGGAACTTCTCTAAGCAAGAAACACAAGAGAAGGAAAAGACCGACAAGAACAACCCGAAACAATTAAGTAAATGGTAATAGGAACATACATATCAATAATTTCCTTAAATGTAAATGGATTAAATGCTCCCACCAAAGGACACAGACTGGCTGAATGGATACAAAAACAGGACCCATATATATGCTGTCTACAAGAGACCCACTTCAGACCTAGGGACACTTACAGACTGAAAGTGAGGGGATGGAAAAAGATATTCCATGCAAATGGAAATCAGAAGAAAGCTGGAGTAGCAATTCTCATATCAGACAAAATAGACTTTAAAATAAAAACTATTACAAGAGACAAAGAAGGACACTACATAATGATCAAGGGATCAATCCATGAAGAATATATAACAATTGTAAATATTTATGCACCCAACATAGGAGCACCTCAATACATAAGGCAAATACTAACAGCCATAAAAGGGGAAATCGACAGTAACACAATCATAGTAGGGGACTTTAACACCCCACTGTCACCAATGGACAGATCATCCAAAATGAAAATAAATAAGGAAACACAAGCTTTAATTGATACATTGCAAAAGATGGATTTACTTGATATTTATAGGACATTCCACCCAAAAACAACAGAATACACATTTTTCTCAAGTGCTCATGGAACATTCTCCAGGATAGATCATATCTTGGGTCAAAAATCTAGCCTTGGCAAATTTAAGAAAATTGAAATCGTATCAAGTATCTTTTCTGACCACGACGCTATGAGACTAGATATCAATTACAGGAAAAGATCTGTAAAAAATACAAACACATGGAGGCTAAACAATACACTACTTAATAATGAAGTGATCACTGAAGAAATCAAAGAGGAAATCAAAAAGTACTTAGAAACAAATGACAATGGAGACACGACGACCAAAAACCTATGGGATACAGCAAAAGTAGTTCTAAGAGGGAAGTTTATAGCAATACAATCATACCTTAAGAAACAGGAAACACCTCGAATAAACAACCTAACTTTGCACCTAAAGCAATTAGAGAAGGAAGAACAAAAAAAACCCCAAATTCAGCAGAAGGAAAGAAATCATAAAGATCAGATCAGAAAGAAATGAAGGAAACTATAGCAAAGATTAATAAAAGTAAAAGCTGGTTCTTTGAGAAGATAAATAAAATTGATAAACCATTAGCCAGACTCATCAAGAAAAAAAGGGAGAAGACTCAAATCAATAGAATTAGAAATGAAAAAGGAGATGTAACAACAGACACTGCAGAAATACAAAAGATTATTAGAGATTACTACAAGCAACTCTATGCCAATAAAATGGACAACCTGGAAGAAATGGACAAATTCTTAGAAATGCACAAGCTGCCGAGACTGAACCAGGAAGAAATAGAAAATATGAACAGACCAATCACAAGCACTGAAATTGAAACTGTGATTAAAAATCTTCCAACAAACAAAAGCCCAAGACCAGATGGCTTCACAGGTGAATTCTATCAAACATTTAGAGAAGAGCTAACACCTATCCTTCTCAAACTCTTCCAAAAGATAGCAGAGGGAGGAACACTCCCAAACTCATTCTATGAGGCCACCATCACCCTGATACCAAAACCAGACAAAGACATCACAAAGAAAGAAAACTACAGGCCAATATCACTGATGAACATAGATGCAAAAATCCTCAACAAAATACTAGCAAACAGAATCCAACAGCACATTAAAAGGATCATACACCATGATCAAGTGGGGTTTATTTTAGGAATGCAAGAATTCTTCAATATATGCAAATCAATCAATGTGATACACCATATCAACAAACTGAAGGAGAAAAACCATATGATCATCTCAATAGATGCAGAGAAAGCTTTTGACAAAATTCAACACTCATTTATGATAAAAACCCTGCAGAAAGTAGGCATAGAGGGAACTTTCCTCAACATAATAAAGGCCATATATGACAAACCCACAGCCAGCATTGTTCTCAATGGTGAAAAACTGAAACCATTTCCACTAAGATCAGGAACAAGACAAGGTTGCCCACTCTCACCACTCTTATTCAACCTAGTTTTGGAAGTTCTAGCCACAGCAATCAGAGAAAATAAAGAAATAAAAGGAATCCAAATAGGAAAAGAAGAAGTAGAGCTGTCACTGTTTGCAGATGACATGATACTATACATAGAGAATACTAAGGATGCTACCAGAAAACTACTAGAACTAATCAATGAATTTGGTAAAGTAGCAGGATACAAAGTTAATGCACAGAAATCTCTGGCATTCTTATACACTAATGATGAAAAATCTGAGAGTGAAATTAAGAAAACACTCCCATTTACCAATGCAACAAAAAGAATAAAATATCTAGGAATAAACCTACCTAAGGAGACAAAAGACTTGTATGCAGAAAACTATAAGACACTGATGAAAGAAATTAAAGATGATACAAATAGGTGGAGAGATATAGCATGTTCTTGGATTGGAAGAATCAACATTGTGAAAATGACTTTATTACCCAAAAAAATATACAGATTCAATGCAATCCCTATCAAATTACCACTGGCATTTTTTACAGAACTAGAACAAAAAATTTCACAATTTGTATGGAAACACAAAAGACCTCGAATAGCTACAGCAGTCTTGAGAATGAAAAATGGAGCTGGAGGAATCAGGCTCCCTGACTTCAGACTATACTACCAGGCCACAGTAATCAAGACAGTATGGTACTGGCATAAAAACAGAAATATAGATCAATGGAACAGGATAGAGAGCCCAGAGATAAACCCACACACATATGGTCACCTTATCTTTGATAAAGGAGGGAAGGATATACAGTGGAGAAAAGACAGCCTCTTCAATAAGTGGTGCTGGGAAAACTGGACAGCTACCTGTAAAAGTATGAAATTAGAACACTCCCTAACACCACACACAAAAATAAACTCAAAATGGGTTAAAGACCTAAATGGAAGGCCAGACACTATCAAACTCTTAGAGGAAAACATAGGCAGAACACTCTATGACATAAATCACAGCAAGATCCTTTTTGACCCATCTCCTAGAGAAATGGAAATAAAAACAAAAACAAACAAATGGGATCTAATGAAACTTAAAGGTTTTGCACAGCAAAGGATACCATAAACAAGACCAAAAGACAACCCTCAGAATGGGAGAAAATATTTGCAAATGAAGCAACTGACAAAGGATTAATATCCAAAATTTATAAGCAACTCAGGCAGCTCAATAACAAAAAAACAAACAACCCAATCCAAAAATGGGCAGAAGAACTAAATAGACATTTCTCCAAAGAAGATATACAGATTGCCAACAAACATATGAAAGAATGCTCAACATCATTAATCATTAGAGAAATGCAAATCAAAACTACAATGAGATATCATCTCACACCAGTCAGATTGGCCATCATCAAAAACTCTAGAAACAATAAATGCTGGAGAGGGTGTGGAGAAAAGGGAACACTCTTGCACTGCTGGTGGGAATGTAAATTGATACAGCCGCTATGGAGAACAGTATGGAGGTTCCTTAAAAAACTACAAATAGAACTACCATATGACCCCACAATCCCACTACTAGGCATATACCCTGAGAAAACCATAATTCAAAAAGAGTCATGTACCAAAATGTTTATTGCAGCTCTATTTACAATAGCCAGGACATGGAAGCAACCTAAATGTCCATCAACAGATGAATGGATAAAGAAGATGTGGCACATATATACAATGGAATATTACTCAGCCATAAAAAGAAATGAAACTGAGTTATTTGTAATGAGGTGGATAGACCTGGAGTCTGTCACACAGAGTGAAGTAAGTCAGAAGGAGAAAAACAAATATCGTATGCTAACACATATATATGAAATCTAAGGAAAAAAAAATGTCATGAAGAGATTAATGGTAGGACAGGAATAAAACACAGACCTACTAGAGCATGGACTCGAGGATATGGGGAGGGGGAAGGGTAAGCAGTGACGATGTGAGAGAGTGGCAGGGACATATACACAGTACCAAATGTAAATTAGATAGCTGGTGGGAAGCTGCCGCATAGCACAGGGAGTTCACCTCTGTGCTTTGTGACCACCTAGAGGGGTGGGATAGGGAAGGTGGGAGGGAGGGTGATGCAAGAGGGAAGAGATATGGGAACATATGTATATGTATAACTGATTCACTTTGTTGTAAAGGAGAAACTAACACACTATTGTAAAACAGTTATACTCAAATAAAGATGTTAAAAAATAAAAAAAGAAATAAAAGAAATAAATAAAAGAAAGTACCAACATACTCCACAAAATTTAAACAACACCCAAAGTCACATAACATAAAAGTCAAAATGTCTAATATGCAATCCAAAATCACTTGGAAGATGAACAACCAGGAAAATCTCAACTTCCATGAGAAAAGATAAGGAACAGATGTTAACACAGAGATGACATACATGTTGGAATTATCTGATTAAGACTTTAAGGCAGCTATTGCACCCCAATGTTCATAGCAGCATTATTTACAATTGCCAAGATATGGAAGGAACCTAAGTGTCCATCAACAGATGAAAGGACAAAGAAGATGTGGTACATATATAATGGAATACTACTCAGTCATTAAAAAAATGAAATCTTGCCATTTGCAGCAATATGGAAAGATTTTAGAGGGTATTATGTTGAGTGAAATTAAGTCAGACAGAGAAAAACAAATACTGTATGATATCGCTTACATGTGGAATCTAAAAAAATAAAACAAACTAGTGAATATAACAAAAAAGAAATAGACTTACAGATACTTACAGAGAACAAACTAGTGGTTACCAGTGGGGAGAGGGAAGGTGGAAGTGGAAAGATTGGGGTAGAGGATTAAGAGGTACAAACTACTATGTATAAAATAAATAAGCTACAAGGATTTATTGTACAGCACATGGAATTATAATCAATATTTTATAACAACTATAAATGGAATTAAACCTTTAAAAATTGTGAATCACTATGTTGTACATCTGAAACATATAATATTGTACATCAACTATATCTTAACTTTTTAAAAACAGACTTTAAAGCAGCTCTTATAAACTTCCTCCACCAAGTAAGCATGAACATTCTTGAAATGAACAGAAAGACAGGAAGTGTCAGCAAAGGAACAGAAGATAGAAAGAAGAGCCAAATGGGAAATTTCAAACCAAAAAAAAAAAAACCAACCTCACTGAAGCAGCTTAATAGTAGAACGGAGATGACAAAAGAGTCAGTGAACGTAAAGATATATCAATAAATATTATACAATTTGAGCAACAAAGAGAAAAAAAGATCAAAAAGAATGAATCTACGTACTACTTCAAATACCTGTGGGACAATACCAAAATGCCTAACATTCATGTCATCAGAGTCCCAGGAGGAGAGGAAAAAGGAAAGGTGTGGTGTAGAAAAAGTATTTGAAGAAATAATGGCTGAAAACTTGCTGACTTTCATGAAAGATACAAACCTAATTATTCAAGAAGCTCAGCAACTCCAATGGGATAAACTCAAAGAAATCCACACCCAGACACACAGCATAATCAAACTGAAAAACTGAAGACAAAGAAAAAATCTTGAAAACTATAAGGAAAGAAATGATGCAGTACTTGTAGGGAAAAGAAATTTGAATAACTACAGATTTCCCCTCAGAAGCCCTAGAGGCAAAAAAAAAAAAAAAGAGAGAGAGAGTGCAATATTTTTAAGGCTAAGAGGAAAGAATTATGAGAATTCTACATCCAGGATAATACCCCTCGAGATAAAAGACATTCTCAGATGAAGAAAAACTAAAAGAATTCATTTAGTACTGCTCTAAAGAAGTGCTAGGGCTTCCCTGGTGGCGCAGTGGTTGAGAATCCGCCTGCCGATGCAGGGGACACGGGTTCATGCCCCGGTCCAGGAAGATCCCACATGCCGTGGAGCGGCTGGGCCCGTGAGCCATGGCCACTGAGCCTGAGCGTCCAGAGCCTGTGCTCCGCAACGGGAGAGGCCACAACAGTGACAGGCTTGCGTACCACCAAAAAAAAAAAAAAAAAAAAAGTGCTAAAGGAAGTTCCTCAGGCAGCGGGGAAGTAACATGAGAAGGAAACTTGGATCTTTAGGAACAAAAGAAGAGAAACAAAATGGTAAATATAATATACTACTATTCTCCTCTTGAGTTCTTTAAAATATGCATGGCAGTTGAAAATAAAAATTACATTGTCTGACAGGGCTCTAGTGGTATGTAGATGTTGTGAGATCACTATAGCATAAACAGAAGAGAGTGAAGGGAACTATGTGCTGGTGACATTAGAATAAGAACTTAATTAATGGGAATAGATTCATGTTCTGGAATGAATGGGGAGCAGGAAGAATGTTCTCCAGACCAGAGCATGTCCTTAGCAACTACTAAGTTGTACCTAACCTGGAGCATTCTGGGTACACAGAATCCAATCCTCCAATTGTACAGCTGGTAAAACTGGGCTGGATTCAGAGTCCAGAGGGCAAGATGTAGAGAATGGACTTGAGGACACGGGGAGCAGGAAGGGTAAGCTGGGACAAAGTGAGAGAGTGGCAGGGACATATATACTCTACCAAATGTAAAACAGATAGCTAGTGGGACGCTGCCGCATAGCACAGGAAGCTCACCTCTGTGCTTTGTGACCACCTAGAGGGGTGGGATAGGGAGGGCGGGAGGGAGGGAGACGCAAGAGAGAAGAGATATGGGAACATATGTATATGTATAGCTGATTCACTTTGTTATAAAGCAGAAACTAACACACCATTGTAAAGCAGTTATACTCCAATAAAGATGTTAAAAACAAAACCCAAAAAACTGGGCTGGTTTGTTTTGTTTTGAAATTGAGTTCAACCCATAATCCCCAAAGAAGGACAAGCCAATGAAAGGTCAGACCTGGTAGGTCTTGACTATGGCTCTTGAGCTTCCTCCCAAATAACATGCAAGAAAAGGCTGAGATAGTTGGAGGGAGTTTTGTGCAAACTGCCGAGCCATTCTTGATCCTCACTGAGATCCGAATGAAACAATTTATGTTTCTGAGCATCAATACCTTCGACTGACCTTGGTGTTGAATGCTTATTGTGATTTTTTTTTGCTGCAGCACATTCCAAGTTCAAAGTAAGATGGATATATCTTAGTAATACATGCTGGAGAAAAATCAATTTCTATGATAAATGATGTGATGCTTGTCTTGACTTGGGGCTGTGTGGGCAGCCTCCTGAGAGGCCACAGCTCCCCCCTGAGCTCCGCAAAGTGTTTGCTACCTTGGAATGTTTAGGGCTGAGCTGCAGTATGCAGGGAGAGAAATAGTATCTAACCATTTGATTGTAACATCTGCTCTGGTCTGCACGTGTCCCTCCAAAATTCATATGTGGAGATCCTATCCCCTCCAAACACGATGTATTAGGAGGTCAGGCCTTTGGAAGGTGCTTACATCATGAGGATGGAGTGCTCCTGAATGGGATTAGTGCCCTTATAAAAGAGGCCCCAGAGAGCTCCCTCACCCCTTCCACCATGTGAGGACACAGTGAAGGGCACCAGCTATGAATCAGGACAAAGGCCTTCACTCAAATATACTAGTACCTTGACCTTGGACTTCCCAGCCTCCAGAACTGTGAGCAATACATTTCTATTGTTTATAAGCTACCCAGTCTGATATTTTGTTACAGCAGCCCACATGGACTAAGACAACATCAGAGGAAACTTTTCACGGAGGAGGCCCATTACATTGGGAAGGAAAAGTGGAATTCGGACTTGCAGAAATGGATTGGAAGGGATGGGGTACCTATGGTATTCCAAGCAGAGAAGGCAAGGGCAGGAAAGGGGACCAACTAGTAAGGAACAGAATTTGACTGGAGCACAGAATATATATTCAAAGGAGGAAAAAGGAACATAGGTTAGAAAGATGGATCGGGCCTACATTAGGCAGGATTCTTCCAATTGAAGTAATTGAAACGCAATTCAAATTTAGCTGAGTCAAAAAAAGGGGGGAATTCAGTGGCTCTCATTACTGGCACATCCAGAGATGGTGACAGCCTCAGGCATGGCTGGATCCAAGCACTAAAAAATATCCTCCATTTCTCTCTCTCTCTCCCCTTCCCTCAGCTGCTCACCAATGGGTACTAGCCTCATTTATTCCCTCTGCAAGCCCAATTCCTCCAGGTAGTCATGGGAATAACCATCAGCAGATCAATCTCTGGCCTTGTCTACAACCCTGGCCTCTTACTGGGCAATCACTGGGCCCTGGTAAATGGGGTGCAATGGTTGGCCAGGCCTGGTTTATATTCCCACCCTCCTGCCATAGAATAGGAAGGATATGAAATCAGAAGAAAGGGGATGGGAAAGGGGGAGATAAAATGCACAGTTAACACAATCCACCACAGGGCCACAAATTCAGAGTACCAGGCTGGGACTGTATTGTTTAGACAGTGGCAGGGACAGTGGATGCTTTTAAGGTGAGAGCCATAATCAGAGACGTGAGTTAGAAAGAGGAGTCTAGGGAATTCCCTAGCGGTCCAGTGGTTACGACTCAGTGCTTCCACTCCACGGGGCACGGGTTCAACGGCAAGAAAAAAAGAAAGAAAGAGGAGTCTAGTGGCAGTGTGCAGGCAGGACTGCAGTGGTCGGAGGGCGGGGCGGGTCCCTCCAGCCCCAAGGGCTCAGGTCTGATTCCAGAGGACAGAGGACAGGCCCTTGCCATGGAAGAATGAGGGAGAGCAGAGCACTGGAAAGGAGCAGTTCTTATCTCTTTACCCTGAGAACCAGCAACAGAGGACAGGGGCCCTAGAAAAACAATCAGGCTTCAGTGTTTCCTCTGCAAGCCTGTGACACCATCAGACTCACAAAGCTTAACATTGGAGAAGAGGTGGGACGTGGAATGAGCTTTTCCCAATCCAGCAGATGGGGGCTCCGGAGGATAATTACATGAACTTTGCATGTATATGGAATAAGATCTAGAAGGATGCCTCCACACTATCAAGAGTGGTTTACAAGAGGAGAGAGAGACTTTCACTTTATACGTTGAACATTTTGATGTTGTATAAGATAGTTTTACCTTTGTAATGAAATTATACATATGCATTTTATATACATTGCACATGCATTACAAATACATGCACAGTAAAGGAAAGGAACTGTAACTTTTCGTACCTTGGTCCGGTGACTTGGGACACAGCAAGTTCACTATGGTAGGGGGATGAGCTGGGTACAGTGGGGGCACAAAAGGGAAGTGGCTAGTTAGTTCTCTCTGGGGCCTTAGGAACATTTCATTGAGAAGATGTTCCTCAAGCTGAGACTTAAAAGAAGAGTGAGTTTTGATCAGACCAAAGAGACAGAGAAGGAAGATACATTCAAGGCTGCGGGCACAGGGCAGACAGATGTATGAGGCCAACAGCAGCCCGGTGGGTCTGGATGGCTGAAGCGCAGGGAGCAGAGCCAACTGAGGCCCCCACTTATATGCCACACCCCAGCCTTTGCTTGGAGGGTGATAGGAAGCCACTGAAAGATTTTTTTTTTTTTTGGTTTTTTTTTTTTTGCGGTTTGCGGGCCTCTCACTGTTGCAGCCCCTCCCGTTGCGGAGCACAGGCTCCGGACGCGCAGGCTCAGCGGCCATGGCTCACGGGCCCAGCCGCTCCGCGGCATGTGGGATCTTCCCGGACCAGGGCACGAACCCGTGTCCCCTGCATCGGCAGGCGGACTCTCAACCACTGTGCCACCAGGGAAACCCGCCACTGAAAGATTTGATGCTGGGAAAGTGGCATGAGCAGCTTTGAGTTCAGAAAGTTCACTGTAGGCAAAAGTTAGTGGGAGGAGAGAGACAGGAGGCTCCTGGAATAACCTGCACAGAACCGCTGCAGGGCCTGAACCAAGGCAGTACCTGTGAGGGTCGGAGGTTTCTCACCTCCGTGAGGAACAGTCGCAAACAGAGCAGGAAGTGGCAGTATTGGGTCAGGGCTACTGGCTAAGGGTTCTGGTCTGAGCTGCCACTGGATGGTGGGCTGTAGCGGCAGGAGAGCTTTCTTAAGGTCACATCTGAAGTTCTATCATTATAAAGCAGCACTGGCTTCTCTCCCCTTCTCTTAGGTTAATTACCTCCACTTTGTGGCTGCCACCCGGAGATTCTATCATCCCCGTTGATACTAAAGAGGCCAATGGTGGCAGCGTCCTGAACATGCCCACCTCCTGCTGGCCAGCGCACTCCGGTCGCCTGGGTGAAGGGAGGTGCCCGGTTCTCTCAAGAACACAGCCAGGAGGTAGGTTCTCAGGCCCCACCAAGGAAATACATACTGACATGCCCTGTCCCTGAGCTCCACGCCCGGCCTCAGCACTCTGCCAGGTGGCTTTGTGCCACCACCCTTATATCCTGTCTCAGAGGGCAAGCCAGCCACCCGTCAGGACCGGCCCAGACATCTTGGCCAGGAGGGCTCCAGCATCAACCACTTCCCTGCTTCCCATCCTTGCATCCTCCCAGCCCCGGGCCCAAGCCCTCCGCATCCATCCACACGCTGCCACCACACCCTGCGGTCACCTGTGCCTTCTTGCGACTCTCTCAGCATGAGCTCTGATTGGAGGCAAGATCTTAAGGAAGATGGATCCTCTGCGAGGCCAGGCCTGCCTGAGAGACTAGCGGGTCCCAGCAGGGGCCAGGGCCACGGTCCAGAGCAAGGGCGGTGGCCGTCACCAACAGGGCATCGCTCCGCAATTTCAAGCCCAAGGGCCGGCTGGAAATGGCTCAGGAACGCTTTAGGAGGCAGCCATGATGTGTGAGCAGCGCCCACGCCTCTCTCCTCCCCCTGCTGGCCCTCCTCTCCCACCTGAGGCTCCCTTCCTGCTGCGGGCCACTTAGGCTGGAGCACAAAGCCGGGGAGGCTGGGCTCCGCAGAGCCTGAGAGCACAGTCAGTCATTTTAAAAGCTGGTTATTTCTGAGGCCCCCAAGCTCAAGAAATGAATTCGGAGAGAAAATGAAAAAAATAACAAGACGGATAGCGGGAGTGCGGCCTCCGCTAACACGGGCCGTCAGCTGAGACCAATTTGGATAGCTCAGCTCAGTCTCAGCTCATGAACTGCGCTCTGCCTCAGAAAAGCCCTTGAGCACGGGGACACACACACACACACACACACACACACACACACACACGCACACACACAGGCACTATGCACACGCAGAACGCAGGCTGGGTCTCAGAGCTATTCAGCATGGAAAAAGCAAAGGATCCCGGCTTCCTTTTATTTAAATGATAATCGCTGTGATTTTGACCTCACTGGCTTAAAGTCTTCTGAAGAGATCTTAGATGGGACCAGCTGCTCAGTTATCCCGGGCCTGCAAGCTGGATTTCTAGGAGATACTTTGGGTTAGAGAACCTCAGGAGAAATGCAGAAAATTCCAGAAGCAGCCCCTGCTGCCCTAGTTTACACTAGCCACTTACCCCTGCAATACCTTGTCTCTCCACCCACCTTTATTTTTCAAACCCAGAAAGGAAGGGTTTGAAGTCCTAAAATATGTAAAGTGCCCCAACCCAGAGCTCACCAGAGAATGCCTGAATCTGAATGCCTGAAAAGTGGCTGGGTCTGCTCCTTGGGAAGATGAAAGTTCTTCCCTTCCCGCAGGTCTCCATCATCTGGCCTCCATCACCTGGGGGCTGGGAGGAAGACAATGAAAGGCTTACCTCTCCCCAGTTCCTTTAAGACCCCAGCCAAGTCCCACCTTCTCCTTGGAACTTTCTGAAAACCAAGCCAGTCCTCTTGAATTTTAGAATCTCCACACCCATCCTGACCTGCGGCACAGCTCCGCTCACCCAGCCACTCCTGGTGTCCACCCAGCAGCTTGGATGCTTTCTCTACGTGAGAAATATCCCTTCCCCTTCAGGCCATGACAGAAATGGGGTAGAGAAATGTTTCACTCTAATATTCAGTGAAAAAAGCAAAGTTCAGAGCTCTGTGTATGGTAAGCTACTAATTATATTAAAAGGGGAGAAAATGAATGCAAATTAATTTACTTGCATATAAATAAAATATCTCTGGAAGGATACATAAGAAGCTAATTACACTGTTTGCCTCTGAGGAGGGAACCTGTATGCTTTTGTCACCTTTGAATTTTGAAACATATGAATGTATTACCTATTCAAAAGGAAGTAATGAAACCACAATTTAAAATACACATTTATTTTTAAAATATTTTTATTCACCGGAGCGTCAAGGTTGACTAAGGAAGGTAGGGCTAACAGAAGTGTACTCGTGAGGTAGAGTAGTGGTCTACATACTGCAGCAGAGGAAGGGTCAAATGTCAGGATCGTGGACTTCTGGGCTACAGTGGAGCCAGAGGGGAGGGGAAACCAGTGTGGTACTAAACGGTCGTGGTACCAGTGTGTGGAACTATAACTCCTTCGACCTTTTTGGGGGGCCGTGCCACACAGTTTGTGGGATCTTAGTTCCCCAACCAGTGATTGAACCCGTGTCCCGGCAATGAAAGTACCGAGTTCTAACCACTGGACCGCCAGGGAATCCCCACTCCTTAGACCTTCAGTAGCATTTCTGAACTCACAAAACCATGAGTGTAACTGGACTTTTTTTTTTTTTTTTTTTTGCGGTAAGCGGGCCTCTCACTGTCGTGGCCTCTCCCGTTGCGGAGCACAGGCTCCGGACGCGCAGGCTCAGCGGCCATGGCTCACGGGCCCAGCCGCTCCGCGGCATGTGGGATCTTCCCGGACCGGGGCACGAACCCGCGTCCCCTGCATCGGCAGGCGGATTCTCAACCACTGCGCCACCAGGGAAGCCCCCTAATTGGACTTTCTTGAACAAAATAGGGACAAGGACAAGGCTAGTGAATTGGCTAGTACAGGGCCAAACTGAGGCTGCACACTTAGGCGGAGAAGCTGATTCCAGGCAACCTTGAGGAGGAAGGTCAGAGGTTCACTGAAGTCACCAGAAAGCAGGGGGTACACACAGACTGGGGATTTGAGCCAAGTCCCCGCAGAGAGCCTGCCAAACCCCAATAAAGAAGTTTCTCTGAGTTCCTGCTTCACCGAGACCAAGGCTGTCGTTGCAGGGAAGTGGCTCTGAGGCTCTGGTGGCAGAGGTCCATCGGGCGGCACCGCCGGCCCATACAGACCCTTCACGAGACCCAGAAAATGGCACCCTTCCTCAAGACACCTTCCTGCCCTCTGCCAGAAGATTGCTGATTGGCCTGTGAGTGACACCCCCTAGGGTGGTGCCGTCCCCAACATGTTCAGCCACCGCGGCTGCGGAGGACAGCCCTGAGGAGGTGGCAGGGAGCCAGAGGGAAACATTGGTGGCTCGGGAGGAGGCAGGATTGCCTGTCTTCTAGAAAACCTTTGCAAAATACACACACACACACACACACACACACACACACACACACACACACACACACGAGTCTGCCTTCACAAAACAAAACCCTTAATGGCTAATTCACACATTTCAAAAAACTACTTTATGAACAGACTTCTCTTAAATAAGCTCTGTTTTTAGGTCGAAAATGGAATTTGTTATTATGATATCTTCTTTCTATATTTTACTATACCCTGAAATTTATTTGTGCCAATTTCTCATGATTCAAAAAAATATTTTAGAAACTCATGATTGAAAGACTCAGAGTTGAAAGAGCAGAGGCAGCCCTTTTCCTCAGTAAGATCTGCTTCACCTAGAACGCGCTCCGTGCGTCAGCCGCACTTAGCAGTAACGGGCGATTGAGTAAATTCTGGTTTTGGTGACCTAATATGAATAACAACTCTCTTTCTAGCATACAGAAATTGTTCTCAAATTCTAATGTGCATAAGAATCACCAGGGAAGTGTGTTAAAATCACATTCCCACCTCCTTCCTCCTACAGCCCCTCTTCTGACCCAGTGGATTGGAGTTTTGTTAAATACCCAAGCAAGGACTCAGTTATTACATGCACTTCCCTCTCTAATGCTAACTCAGTGGAGACCTGCCAAACAGGAACAATGACTGTGATCTACTGTATTACTGTTGGTTTTTAAATAAATATGCAAAGATCATATGGCTCCATCAGGTACTTGAAGCAAATAAGGCTAGAGTCCAGGATATTCAGAATTGCCTTTGATGGCTGTTCCCAAAGGAAGATATTGGCTTGCATTTAGCAGCTTTTTTTTTTTTAATTTTTTTAACATCTTTATTGGAGTATAATTGCTTTATTGTTGTTTTAGTTTCTGCTGTATAACAAAGTGAATCAGCACTGTGTATACATGTATCCCCATATCCCCTCCCTCTTGTGTCTCCCTCCCACCCTCCCTATCCCACCCCTCTAGGTGGACACAAAGCACAGAGCTGATCTCCCTGTGCTATGTGGCTGCTTCCCACTAGCTATCTATTTTACATTTTGTAGTGTATATATGTCCATGCCACTCTCTCACTTCGTCTCAGGTTACCCTGCCCCCTCTTGTCTCTGAGCTTTAGAGACATATCCACTAGGAAACACATCCACGTGCATGACTTATAGGTGTCTGAAATTGAACATGTCAAACACTAAACTGTCTCTCTTCAGCCCCTCCCACTCCATCACAATCCTTTTCCTTCCCCAGGCTTCACCACTGCACTTACTGGCACTGCCTTTAACCCAACTGCTCAAGCCAAAATGCTGAGCATCATTCCCTCACCCTCCCACACATGATACCTTAGCATCTTGAGATGGTACCTCCAAACTGTAACTGAAACCTAACTACTGCCCACTATTTTCTGTTTTCTCCATCCAGGTGTGTATATATGCATCTCTGGACCCATATTTCTTAACTGTAGGGTTGCAGTCAAACAAGTTTGGCAGCCACTTATAACTCATCAGGTCATGGCTCCTGCCACCTCTTTGATTTCATCTTCTATCACCTTCCCCTCTTTTTCCCTTCAGTCCCTGGTTAAGTGTTGAGCTCTTTCTGAACTTGGAGTATTTGCTATTCCCTCCACCTGGAACATCCTTCTCCTTATCTTTCCCATGCCTGGCTCAGTGTCATCCTTCACGTCTCAGTATAAATATCACAACCTCAGAAAGGCCTCCTCTGACCATACTATGTAAAGCGTGTTCTACACATAGTCATTTTTTCTAATGAATACTTACCAGTTGACTTGCTTATCATCAGTTTTGCCATGAGACTATAAGCTCTGAGAGGACAAGAATGGTTTGTGTAGGGCTTCCCCGGTGGCACAGTGGTTGAGAATCCGCCTGCCGATGCAGGGGACACGGGTTCGATCCCCAGTCCGGGAAGATGCCACATGCCGCAGAGCAACTAAGCTCATGTGCCACAACTTCTGAGCCTGTGCTCTAGAGCCCGCGAGCCACAACTACTGAGCCCGTGTGCCGCAACTACTAAAGCCTGCGTGCCTAGAGCCTGTGCTCCACAATGAGTCAAGCCACTGCAATGAGAAGCCCGCGCACCGCAATGGAAAGCAGCCCCCACTCGCCGCAACTAGAGAAAGCCCGCGTGCAACAACGAAGACCCAGCACAGCCAAAAATTAAAAAATAAAATAAAGAAAAGAAAGAATGGTTTGTGTAAATGATGATTCCCTGCACCCCACTTTCACCTAACTCAAAAAACTTCCCCACATGGTGGGGTAATTAATGACTGCCTCAAGTGTTTTGGTGTTCATAGAAGTAGTAGGGCTGCATGTTGTGGTGGGTAGAATTGTGTCCCCAAAAAGATATATTCAAGTCCTAACCCCTGGTACCTGTGAACATGACCTCAGTTAGAAATAGGGTTGTTGCAGATGTAATTAGCTATGATGAGGTCATACTGGAATAGGAAGGGCCCTTAATCCAGTATAACTGATGTCCTTGTAAGAATAGGAGTGAAGTAAGTCAGAGATAGAGAACTATCGTATGATATTGCTTATATGTGGAATCTAAAAAGAAATGATACAAATAAACTTATTCACAAAACAGAAACAGACTCACAGACTTAGAAAATGAACTTATGGTCACCAGGGGGGAAGGGGGGGGAAGGGATAGTTAGGGAGTTTGGGATTGACACGTACACACTGCTACATTTAAAATAGATAACCAACAAGGACCTACTGTAGTAAAACAGGGAACTCTGCTCAGTATTGTGTAACAAGTTAAATGGGAAAAGAATTTGAAAAAGAATAGTTACATGTATAACTGAATCACTTTGCTGTACACCTGAAACTATCACAATGCTGTTAATCAACTATGTTCCAATATAAAATAAAAAGTTAAAAAAAAATAGGAGAGACACAGGGATACATACAGGGCTAATGTCATGGGACAATGGAGGCAGAGACTGACAGATACCTATGAGGCAAGGAACACCAAAGATTGCCAGCAGCACCAGAAGCTAAAAGTTAGGCATGGAACAGATTCTCCGCAGAGATTTCAGAGAGCACAGCCCTGCCAAACCCTTGATTTCAGACTTCTAGCCTCCAGAACTGTGAGAGAATGAATTTCTATTGTTTTAAGCCACCCGTTTGTGGTACTTTGTTATAGCAGCCCTGTTATCCGCCACTTGAGTAAAATGAGAATATGATAATAAATAATTTCTAAAATGAAATCTAGCTCTAAAGTTTGTGGATATTATGATAAGTCATTAATAACAGAGTGAAGTTAGGTACAATATAGGATTTGGAGGACCTGGAGATGAGTTCTAAGGCAGGTTTTATTCCTTGAAGGTAAAATACCCTAACCAAAACTCTAAGAGTTCATCTGAATCAATGTTATCCCAACCCTTGGAGCCAAAAATGAGACATATTTGATTCATCAAGCAATTAAATTGCTCATTAAACTTTTGCCGCCTGACCTGGAAGAAAAGAAAATCATATTAATGTTAGAAGATGTGCTCATTATTTGTTTTCCTAGATAAAATACTTTTTAAAGTCATGTACTGATAATGAAGTTACATCGGCCTTTTAGGACATCTTTGAACACAAATTACATTAATGCGGATGTCTTGGTTGGTTCATCAAGAGTAATGAAATTATTACTGCCAGAAGCCATGATTCCATGGAAATGAAAATTGTATTTTTTCAAGTACTATAAATGATGATGCTTGGAAGTCCTGTAATTATTGAATAATAGAAGTCATCTTTTTATTGGTATTTTCAAGATGATTGTCAGCACTGGAAGGAAAAAATCTATCCAAATTTTAATTTATAAAAATGGTAGTTAAATATTGAAAGGAAATTGCTCATGGTCGGGCAGTGGGTCATGGAAGGAACACAGCCTGGAATCACAGCATTCAAGCCTTGTTCAGACTCTGTTACTTAGTAGTGGTGAGACCTGGGGCTACTCACTTCCCCTTTGAACCCTGGGATTCTTCAACTGTTAAAGAGCAGGAAGGCAAGAACTAAATCATTTCCAAAATCCTTCCAAGCTCTAAAATAGCCTTGTCCAGAGATATTTTATTCTTCTTCCTCTGCAGCATGTGTATATTGGCTCAGCATTTCATGGTTAGGCTTTCATCCTTTTTTAAGCCAATAAACATCTCACTCATCTCTCAGTCCCTCCCTGTGCCAAACAGGCTGGTCAGAGGCTGGGGCTGGAGGGGGCAGATTATTGAAGCCGCCTCCTGCTACCGTAGCCCCACAGACAACTGTGTAGTGTGTTTATTGCACAAAGATGCCCAGTCCAGGAGACAAGGGAGCCTGAACTTCAAACTGAACTCCATCTGCCAAGCCAAGCAGCCATGCAGTTGCATCACCCAGAGGAAGCATCTTTTCTTAACCCTCACAAAGGGCACCAGAGGCTCACAGCTGCCCTGCTCCCACCTCCCTGGATTTCATATTTTCTTTGAAAAGATGCCAGATTCCTTTCTTATTTCAGAGAAAACAAAGAGAATACTTTTATTATTGTTATTAATTTATTACTGTTTATCATCACTACTTTTAAGAACTGACGAATAGCCTACATGCCCATGGACCCAGGGAGCAACCGACTAGCTAAATAATTTCCAAATTCTAGTTGTCCTTATATTACCCTACTCTACACCTGACAGCAATCTAAGTTGCTAGCTGTGGTTTAATTAAGATATTTAGTTTAAATTGTTAGTTTTGTGATTTGTCCCATAATCATATTCTCCTGACTAGGGTGTATCTTCGTTTAACCTCTGTTCAAATTTCTGATATTAGCTTGCTCTCACACCATGTAATTAGTAGGAGCTTGAAGTTAGGACAACAAACATAAGGGTATGCAACACAGATTCAGCTTGTGAATATTTGTGACATTTCAGATATTGGACATCAGACAACAATCAGATCAGGCCAGTGATCTCTGATCAACAAATGAGGTGAGCCCTGTGATTGCCCCCAGCTTACTGCCTGGGGGAAGTCTACAGGCTGAAGCAAAAGAAGGGGAAACCAAGGCAGAACCCAGTGGTCTGAGTTGAGGAGATGCTGGGAGCCCACTGAGGACAAGATAGCCACAGATCACAAGAGCAGAGTATGGATTAAAGAGCTGCACAGCGAAAAAGCTCTGAAGATCTGCACACTGGGATGTTTGTGTCTTCAGTTGAGTAATGGTCAGCATATGCATGGGAAGAAACTACCCGAGGCTCAGGAATAAACACCAGAAAGGATCAAAGGGGAAAACCCCCAAAGCTTAAACAGACTGGAAACTGTTGGTGTTCCCATGGGCCAGGATGGGGGTTGGAGTAGAGCATATTTCATAGAGCATCAGGTACACAGAAGAGTATCAATTCAGTAGTAGGGTAATATCAGCCCTAGATAAATGGCTAATCTGATCCTTCCAAACAGTTCCCAAGTAACTTAAAAGCTTCTCAGAACAAAGCTAAAGAATATCAATAGGATATTCAGAACTAAAAACATTCAGAACCAAAAAAAGGTAAAATTCACAAGTTATATTTTATATGCTTGAATTATTTACATTTTAACATGTAAAATAGAGACATGGAGGATACAAAAATGACAAATTGAACTAGAGTTGCAAAACACCTTAGACCTTTTTAAAAATGATACACTGGATAAGATGAACAGATTAGATTCTACAGAAGAAAATATTAATAAACTCAGATATAGCAATAGAACTATCCAACGTGAAACAAAGAAGAAAGCTGAAAAAACGAACACAGCATCAGTCAGTGAGCAGTAGGACTCCAAGTGGCAATATAAATGTAATTGAAGACTATCAAGCGTCAAAGAGAAAGAAAACATATTTGAAGAAATAATGGTTGGAAATTTTCCAAATTTAAAAGAAACTCAAAATACACAGGCCCAAGAAGCTCAAGGAAACAGAAGCACATAAAACAAAAATAAAACAACACCAAGACACATTATAATCAAATGGATTAAAACCAGTGAATGAAGAGAAAATCTTGAAAGTGGCCACAAGAGAAAGTCTGCATTCTGTATAGAGGAACAATGATCAGAATGATAGCAGGCATCTTAATGGAAACAAAGTAAACCAAAGGACAGTGGAGCCACATTTTTAAAGCACTGGGAAAAAAAACAACAAAAAACACGTCAAGTAGAAGTCTATATCCAGCAAAAATATCTTTAAAATATTAAGTTGAAATAAAATTCAGCATGGAAAAGGTGAAAGGTTCCATCACTGACAGTCCTGAACTATTAGAAATGTTAAAGGATGTCTTCAGTCAGAATGAAAATAGTATCAAGTAGAAATATGAGGACTTCCCTGGTGGTACAGTGGTTAAGAATCCACCTGCCAATGCAAGGGACATGGGTTCGATCCCTGATCCAGGAAGATCCCACATGCCGCAGAGCAACTAAGACCACAGGCCACAACTACTGAGCCTGTGTGCTGCAACTACTGAAGCCCACACACACACAGAGCCTGTGCTCCACAAGAGAAGCCACTGCGATGAGAAGCCCAGGCATCACAACAAAGAGTAGCCCCTGCTCACCACAACTAGACAAAGCCCACATGCAGCAACAAAGACCCAATGCAGCCAAAAAATTTTTTAAAATATGAATATACACAAATGAATGAAAAGCACCATAAATTGTAAATCTGTGGGGAAACAGAAGAGACTTTTTTCTTCTTTTTAAAAATCTCTTTAAAATTGACTGTTTAAAGAAAAAAAAATTACACCATATTGTGGACACTTTGACACATTTTAAGTAAAATGCATGACAAAAACAGCACAAACCTGAGAGTGGGAAAATGAAAGAATATTATTGCAAAGTTCTTATACTATACATGAAATGGTATATTAACTTACACATACAGTGATAAATGAAAATACAGAGTAAACCCTAAAGCCACTCAAAAATTAAAGAATTATAGCTAATAAGCCAACAGAGATGATGAAATGGAATAATCAGTACTGAGTCCAAAAGAAGGCATATCAAAAGGAAAATACAAACAAAAACAGAGGAGATAAATAGAGGATAAACAGCAAGATGACAGATTTAAACCCAAAGAAATCCATAACCACATTCTATGTAACTGGTCTAAACACTCCCAACTAAAGCGAAGATTGTCAGACTGGATTTTAAAAAAGGAAGACCAAACTACATGAGGCCCACAAGAAGTACCCTTTAAATATAAAAACAGTGAAAGGATGAAGAAAGATAACACCATGCTAATGGGTTTTTAAAAAAATTTTTAAACTAGACTGCTAGCATTAATATAAGAAAAATATTTCAAAGCAAAGAATATTACCAGGAATAAAAAGTAATATTAATAATGATGAAAAGGTCAATATGAGAACATAACAACCCCATTTATGAGCCTAATAACAGCTTCAAAATACATGAGACAGATAGAACTGAAATGAGAAATAAACAAATCCACAATCTAGTTGAGGATTCCAAGACCTCTTACTAATTAATTGACAGATAATGAGTGATGACAGGCAATGGCAGACAGAAAATCAGTAAGAATATAGAAGACTTGAACAGCCCCATCAACAAACATGACCTAATTGACATTATAGATGTTCACCAAACAACTGCCAGAAGATACATTCTTCTCAAGTGCACATGGAACATTTATGAAGCTGTATCATTTGTGGGCCATAAAGCAAGTTTTAGACAATTTAAAAGGAATCAAACCATACGAACTATTTCCTAACCACAATGGAATTGTTAGAAATCAATGACAAAGATCTTGGAAATTCCCAAATATTTGGATAGAAAGTAACACATTTAAAATAACCTGTGGATCAAAGACAATGCCAAATGGAAAATCATGAAGTGTCTTCAACTGAATGAAAATGAAGATACAATGTATCAACATTTGTTGGAATGCAGCAAAAGCAATGCTTAGAGGGAAATTTATAGCACTAAAATATCTCTATTAGGAAAGACGGTCTCTCAATATCTTGTAATAACCTAAATGGAAAAGAATCTAAAACAGAAGATATATGTTTATATATATTAAATGAATCACTCTGTTGTATGTCTGAAACTAGTGCATTGTAAATTAACTGTACTTCAATTTTTAAATGGTTAAAAAAAAAAGGTCTCAAGTCAGTGATGCCTGCTCACACTTTAAACTAAGAAGAAAAAAAAAAGAGCAAACTAAGTGGAAACAAGCAGAAGAAAGAAATAATGAGTAGAAATCAGTGAAATAAAAAGCAGAAAAAAAGAGAAAATCTGATGAATAAATCTGACTACTGGAGAAAATAAAGCTGATAAATCTCTAGCCAAACTCATCAGGATAAAAAGAGAAAGACATTAACAATATTAGGAATGAGAGAGGCTATCAGTATAGATCTCACATATATTGAAATAAGAGAATGTCATAAACAACTTTATGCTGACAAACTCAACAACTTAGATAAAATGGACAAATTCCTTAGAAGACAAAGAACACCAAAACTCACTCAAGAATAATAGCCCTAAATCTATTTTTAATGTTGAATTTGTATCGTGAAAAGGAAATTCCAGGCTCAGGTTAGTTTTCTTGGGGAATTCTACCTAATATTTATGAAAGAAACAGTGAACATGACACAAATTTCTTCAGAAGATTCAAGAGGGAACAATGTCCAACTCATTCTCTCAGGCCAGCATGACCTGTATACTAAAACCAGAAAGACATTTCCAAAATTACAGACCAATTGAAAGGAATTTAATCAAGTAACAAATTTATGTTGAATAGAATTTGGAAAAAGGCCTGAAAAGATGTCAGTTCTGATGAAAAACAATAAGGAGCAGAGGCATAGACCTGGTATTGTAAATTGAATGTTTTGTTTGGAACAGGATAAATGGTGCTGGTAATAGCTAATAATCAGTGAGTTCTTTGTGTCAGGTGCTACACTAATCAGAAGGACTGGAACTCAGTAGAAGGAAAAACAGTACTAGAAGTCATGCTTATATAACTGATTCCACTTACCACCTCTGATTTTCATACTGTGGCTATTACTACCTTAAACAGAGTGGTATACTTTTTAAGAGACTATTTTTCAGTGAATCTTATTTTTCCCAAGGTAAGAAAATCATCATTATAAAAACTAAATGTACTCTAATTATACTCCTTAATTACTATTTAGAAATCATTCATAACAAAAATAATACAACATTAAAAGACATTTTGTCTGGAAGTCTACTGTCAAATGTGGCTGCTACTCCAATCTGGCATTCCTTTAGGAAGTCCTGTGGAGGTCACACCTGGAGAAGTTCAAACTCATTACTGGCAAGGATCTCTCCTCTCTCACCCCCAACTCATCCTCACCCCATGTAGTTCAACACATCTGGAAACCAAAATGGCTCATGGTTTAACCATAGAAGGCAGCTAAAACAGAGGGCCTACACAGAGAAATCAGTGTGTACAGCCTCACCATCTCTGCACCAGCTAAACCACCAGGTCATACAGGGGTCTAAATTTACATATCTGATAGCCAATGTTTTTTTTTTTTTTTTTAAAGAGGCACTTCGAATAGGCTGTCTCACTTAAATGACCACCCCAAGTACACAGCTCATTCACCAAATGGAGAGTTATACTTTGGATATACCGGAGAAGGCATTCCACTTGCTGTTAAAAGACAAGTAGTGGCAATTTTCACTGTGCAAATACCATAGTAAGAAGTTGATTCTGAAAACAAAAGGGAGATTCAAAGAGCTGCTATCACTTACTGGAACACTATAAAATGTTGGAGATGCAAAGCTCTGACTACAGTTATTGCCACACAACATGAAGTATGCCCAATGATCAAAAATCTCTATTTTGGTGGTAATTTTGAACGCTAAAGAGGCTGTTACCAAACCTTTCAGTTATAAAAATAAGCTGTAAATATGCAAATACATGTCTTAGAACTTGGTGAAATTACTACTCAACAGGGGAAAGATTTTAAGATTTTCATTTTATTAAAAATATAGCAACACAATAGCAGCAGCATCTGATAAATGTTCACTAGTACCATATGGAAGTAGTCCTACTCACATAATATACACCACCTATGCAGCACCTTTTTGTTTACATTTTGAACCCTTCCCTTGATAATCCATAGCATTATGTAAAGAATAGTACTACTGTATTAACCTAATTAAGATGAAGGAGAGTAATATTTAACTATTAAATTGAACTACCTATACAACTACACAGTATACCCAAATGGAACCTTCTGTGGAAATCAGAGAATTCTGTAGCATGTTTCCTAACAGTGTTTTGCCTACCAGTAACCTTAAACTGGTGGAACTCAATCTCTTCAACTCTAATTCAGCATGAATTTCATGAGTTTGAACTTACATATAAAGAAATTATCTATCTAGCAAATAAAAGTCAATCAAGAATGGAAAGAACTATTATTCTACTCCAATCCTTGGAAAATAAATCTTAATGGTAAAATTTGTGAAGTTTTACAAAAGTTGGCAATTCTCAAAATTAAAATGTTAGCCAGATACAAAGTAAATTTAAAAATCAGGCAACAGGCTAAAAATCTGCTTTTAAGAACAGTATGTTAAGAAATGTATTATATATAAACTAACAATTATAATAAATTAATTGCTAGAAACTATAAAAGTACCTTAAATGGAATAGAAAGAAATCTAGTTATTAGTTACTAAATCCAACCTAGCTTCAGCTTTAGCTTTTATTTTTAAAATAATGTACCACTCTTTGGCAGAATCACCAATAAAAGTGTATTTAAGAAAAACAAATTCACCCACAAACCCAAGTTTAAGTAGGGAAGTGAATTTTATTTTAAAAGATTATTTTATTACATTTATACTCGACTCCTGCTTCCAGAAATATCATTTAGCCCTTTGAGAGCACTAACTTCTGAAATTTGAAAATAAACAATTTAATTTTAAATGACTATTACATTAGTAAATAAACATGAGAACATCTAAGTATATAGGTAGTGAAATTTTTAAAAAATATATTTAAAACACATAAGGAACAAAATTACTTTGTGGAAACAGCTCTACTTCATAACTTACCCAGTTAAAACCAGATACTATCTTTCAATGAAAATATAAGAAATGTCCCACTGAAATGTTATAGATGCATCCCTCAAAAAGAATTCATTTTAACTGCTAATTCAACTACTAAAGATTTAAATCAAATCATACTATTCCAAATAGGTTTTTAAAAAACTTTTAAAAGCCATTAGTATATATTATAATCCTTAAATTTGAATATCTTCAGTTGAGACCAGATTTGGCTCAAGTTTTTTTTTTTTTTAATTTCAAAGGTAGCAACCTATATATAGGAATGAATGAGCATCCTGAAGATGACTAATACCACAAAAGAAATTATTTTGACAAAAAAAAAATTGATTCTAAATGCCAGTTTTTACTTTTAATTGAGGCATGTCAAAATTTAAGTTTCTATGATACTTCTGAAGATCAACATAGCATATACTGAACCCCTTGGAAAAAAAGATTCTAAACAGAAAAATCACAAGCTGACTAGTGTGTTCGTAACTACAAGTTAATTAAATTCAATGGAAAATAATGAGATAGCTGTGGAAGTTAAGGGTTTTATACTTGTTTCCTCACATGAAACTGGCTAGCTTATGAAGGACCATCTTTTATTACCAATTAAGTGCACACTGCTGAAAAGCAAGAACAAGAGGACCAAGAGAATTTGTCTAGAATGATGAATAGCAACTACAATTTAAGGAACAGAATGTACTCACTATATAATCAAGAAGAAAAAGATAATTTACAGAAGGTATTAAGTGTAAAATGGCTGTCTTCTTGGCCTTACCTCAAGTTTTCCTGACAATATCTACCTGGGATGAAAAAGACAGTTTTAAAGAAATTTTAAAATACCTTACAAGAAAAAAATAAATGAAAACATATCAGCTCTTAAAAGTGAACAAAGAGAAAAAGATCTCTCTCTCTCTCTTACACACAACACACACACAAACTCACACACTCCCTCCTTCACTCCAGTACCTCTAGACCCTAGAAAGCTTTGCTTCCATAAGCCTGTTTAAGAAAATGATTTCACTTTCTCCAGACTTCTTGTATTCCTATTCATGTCCAATTTTTATAAATCAGTATCTGTCAAGATTAGTATGGTTATTTTAAAGATGAATAAACCTCATCAAGAAAAATAACTGGCAGCAGGAACCAAATAACTATGTTAATTACTAACATAAAATCATTTAATAGAGTCCAGAGTACAAGAAAATACTCAAACTTTAAATGATGGCTTTAGACACCACACAAACATGCACTCTCCATATCAAAACAATTTCTATGCCAGCTAAAACAAGAACAGGATAAACCTAAGATGCTGTTTTGAAATGCATGAACAAATACTTTCCTCTAAAATACTTAGCTTTATTAGAGAAACAGTACTACAAATAACAAAGGTTCAAACAACATTTGCTCTATTCTACTTACATATCATAAATAAGAAGCTTTGATGCAAGACACACACACTCCTTCACAATCTTTCCATATACACCCAAGCATTCTTATATCAAAATAAGCTGTTTACCAGCCAACCGTATGTGGTTGAATGATTAAAATGACCATCTATACTTTACATAGTAAAGCATTTTCAAAAATTTTAATGTACACAGTGGAAAAAAAGGAAAAAACAAAAACAAAAAAACACAGTAATTCTGAACACATGAGGAGTAATTAAGCAGCTTCATAATCAAACCAGGCTTCATTACTTGCAATAAGGGCAATTCTTTCCATTCTCCACCAAATACTTAAATTTCAATAGTATTAACATTAAAAGAAAACTCAAGTTGAAACCAAGTAACTGATGTGCTACTCAGCTTTTTAAATCTATAAGAAACTCTTCCCATGAGGTAAGGCAACTGAGTAATTTGATTGTATTAGACTGCATTAAACTAATTATACTTGATTTTTTTAATAACATGCTAAGTAAAAGGTATAACTTTTGGAAATACAACAATGAAAAGAGTTCTGAAACTATGAGTTGTGGTCTGGGGGAAAATATTAGCAATGTTGTCATTTTACTACTTGCATACTTTCTGCAAAAAGTGTGCCTAACAATGTCGGATGACCTATATTTTAAGCTTAAGTAAACATATCCTTACACATAAGACAAACTCATATGTTCTCCTTTAAGTACAATTTCTGCACATCATTTATGAGAAGGTGATTGAGAGGTAATAATTAAGGCCATCTAATATAGACAACTAAAGGGTTTTGCTTTAAGTAAAATAAGAACATGCTGCTTCATTTTCAATTATCACAGTATGAAACTGATGGTCCCAAAACTGCATTGCTGTTTTAAGCTCTAAAGTCATTCTTGAAAACAGACTTCCCTCTCATATTAGGTGAACGAAGTAAGAAGCTCTTCTGACATACCACTTTCACACTTCTCTATGGGAGGGAATGGAATATCCATCTAAATTCCATATGAATTGAGAATGACTAGTCCATATAAAATTCTAGAAAACAGTATACCACGTTGTAGAAGGCACTAAAGCTTCAGCTTGTGCTCCCATAGCCCATTTTGAAAACCCAGGTTTCTTTTTATAAATGGCACCTTTGCCAACTACAACTGACAACACACACTGCGATACTGTTCATAAGCTTGGAAATGTCAAGAGAGTTCAAAAAGAAATGCTTACTTTGTGGGGAGACCCAATGATTCTGAACACTGAATACTAATATATTATTAGTATTCAACACAGTTGTTCTTCCTTTTGAAAAAGAACAGTAGCATGCATTGTCAGTTGGTTTTTAATCCACTTATTTAAAGCAACTTTAATATGTAAAACTATTTTAAAGAAAAACTGCTGTCCTAAACAGTGAGCAAAAGAAAACACAATAGTGAGAATTTAACACAATCACTGTAAATCCTGTGAAGTCAATGTTAAAACTTCTTACATACTCCGCACTTACAAGGGTGTGTATATATTTGCACCAATTTCAAGCACATCATCAATCTGTAATATATTGAAATTTTAAAAAAAAGTAAAACAATACAAAATCAGTTACTAGCATTTTTTTAAAAGAGCCTCCAATGTTTATCTCCAGTCTTTAATGGATAGTACAAATTTCGATCTTTAATGTCCCATTTATTTTAATGGTTCTTGGCAAACACTTAACAAACCACATGACAAGTGTGTCAGCCACCATGGATATGCACAGCTTTTAGAAGATGAGGAGTTTGGGTAACACCTGTTATTTTCACGATGTCCATGCTTTATTTTCTTACTCAGTAACAAGATGGCCACAAAGTCACCTAACAACTAAAAAAGCTGTTAGCTCATATCTTTATGCTCTACTGGATTTCTTCACTGTTTAACATCTTGTTGAGAGAATTAAAAGCTTTGGATTCTATTCCAGCGTGGGTTTAGAGGTGCATTTGTAGGTCCTATACTGCTTCTGTTTTGGTAGAGAGGTTTTCTTCATTTGGTTGACAACTCCCATTTTGCTGTACTTTGTTTTCCTCAGTCCTTGGTGCATCCTTGTCATCTACTTCTTTTCCCACACTTGAATCTGGTTCTTTATTGTGCTCCTTCTCCTACAATGAATATTTAGGCATACATTTAATATTTTTCTCAAGAGTTACCAGCTATTACATCTAGCTCTGGCTAAAACTTTATCTTTTGTGAATCACTCAAACTGGGTATTATCTCCCATTACATTTTCATATAAATAGTATATACAAACATGTATCAATATGTCCTTTGTACTTCTAATAAAAGATAGGACAATCTATGGAGATTAAGTTAGAACAAAATAGGTAAATAGAAACTCTAGGGAAGAATTCAACAAACGTTGCTGACTGACTTGAAAGGTGGAACTGATCTGCTGAAAGTAAAATAGTTCCCATAGATGCCACGATAGATTTGTAATCTGGATACCAAAGAAGCAAAAACAAGGGAATGTAGAAAAGGAAATCACTATTCCTCCTACCAAAGACTGTTTAAGAACAGTCCAAATTCAGCTCTCAACTTAACAGAGAATTAAATGAGAACATATGGAACAGTGCCTGGAATGTATTAAGTGCTGAGGAGATATTATCAATGTTACTGACAATGATGATAAACCTCTATCAGTATGGGAATAAAAACTGTAAGATAAAAGCTTCAGAACTCATAACTGATTTCCAAACACAAATATACTTACCAGTAAAATAAGGGAATTAACCTAATTCACAAGTACTTAAAATATTTTATCAAAAAAATGAAGGAAAACAAAACAAAAACCCTTACCTGGTGGAATTTGGTTTTCCATTAATTATTCTAATTCAACAAACCTAACTTTGGTATATATTACAAAAGCAATGATAACATCACCTGTCAAACTTGCTAAAACACATATAGTGAGGAAAACGGCAACAAGTAAAAATATTCCAGTACATAGTTAAAATTTTTATTGTATGCCATTCTGTGATTCTCTAAAATAAGGAATGCAATTGTTTACACTAGTAAACATTACATTATTTAGTTCTTATCTTCAAAAATTAGGTTAAAAAACTACCAATTTAACAGATAGTACCAAAAACATACAAGGCACTGGTAGTATAAAATTACCTCTATGGAATAAAGAAGAACAATCTCAAACATTAATTATTCAAACCGTAAACACTGAACGACTTGCTTACTTTAAGTGAAGTACTGTTCTTCTCCACCTTTTCCTTCCCATCTCTGTCATTAGAACTCTTTCTTGTAGAGGCTGAACGTTCTCTCTCTCTTCTTTCACTGATGTGGTCCCTTTCTTTTTCTCTCTTTTTATCCTTCTTATTTCTGCTATAAGAATATTAATAATATGTCATTAACTTCTAAAAAAGTAAACACCCACTATATTGTTGACAAAATATTTTTACCTAACATTAATGCACTGTAAACAAGCGTATCAGTAACCTGGTGGACCAAATAACATAAATGAGTCCTGTAGCCCACCTAACTCCACCCCACACCCAGTTAATTTTTTTAAGACACACAAGTCATTAACGCAGAGGCCACCAAGTGTTCACATAAAACATAATTCTGTATTACCAATTTCTTAGTTTTGAAACATTTAAGGTTTATTTATCTACTGTAATCAGGATAAAACAAAACCAAATATATAATATTTTTTTACCCATCTTTTCAAAGTAAAAAATGAATAAGCAGAAAAGAATAAAAACGATAGAGAATCATGCATGGCTCTCAGGTAAGGCTGAATGACTTCTAGAAAAACATGGAACTTCAAATAGCCAATTATGCCATGTGCCCTCCCCTCTCATTCACAATTACAAAAAAGTCCCACCCACCATTTCAAGAGCAAACATTAAGCAGAAGATGGAATGAACAAGTTCCATTTGTAAAACTTACATATCCTTAAAATTAGAGGGAAAAAATGATGCATTTCATATCAGAAGCATAACAGACACCTTCTATTCAAAACAATTAGCCTTAATATGGAATTCTAAACTTTTCTGTCTTAATATTTTTAAAATAAACACAAAGATCAGGGGAACAAATAAAAACACTTAGGAAAAAGACCCAAGTACCTATGAAAATTCAATAAAACAAAGGGGTGACATCTCAAATCACTGGGGCAAAGTTCGTCTTTTATAAATAAAAGACTTGGGGACAACTGGATTATTATTTGGAAAGAGACAAAACTGGGTCCATATCTCATTCACATAAATAAATAAATCCAAACAGATTAGAGACTTAAATTTTTTACATGAATCAATACAAGTACTAGAAGAAAACATGAATAAATTTCTTTCTAACTTGAGTGAAGGGAAAGATTTTTTTTTAGCCATAAATAAAATTCCAGTTATGATAAAAGATTCATTAGTATGCCTACATAAACTTTTGCAAAGCAAAAAAATCAACAAAACAAAAACCACTACTAGCATATTCAAAATAAAATGACAAAGAAAAATACATTTGCAACATTATGTATGTGTATCTTTATACACAACTCTTAAAGCCAAAGAAACAACTACATCAAAACGAATGAGATTCTTGGGACCTTCCTGGTGGCAGTGGTTAAGAATCCGCCTGCCAATGCAGGGGACACGGGTTTGAGCCCTGGTCTGAAAAGATCCCACATGCCGCGGAGCAACTAAGCCCGTGCACCACAACTACTGAGCCTGAGCTCTAGAACCCATGCTCCACAACAGGAGAAGCCACCGCAATGAAAAGCTCGCACACCACAACAAAGAGTACCCCCAGCTCTCCACAACTAGAGAAAGCCCACATGCGGCAACGAAGACCCAAAGCAGCCAAAAATAAATAAATAAATTTTTTTTTTTTTTAAAAAAAGAATGAGAATCTTAGGAATAAATTTAACTAAAAAGGCAAAAAAACTGCTGAAAAGAAATAAAGACATAAATAAATGGAAAAACATCCCATGTTCTTGGATCAGAAGGCTTAGAGTTAAGATAACAATAGTATCTAAAGTGAGCTACAAATTCAATGCAATCCCTATCTAAATCCCATTGGCACTGTTGGCAGAAAAAGCAAAACCCATCCTAAAAATCATAGGATCTCCAGGGACATCAAATAGCCAAAACAATCTTTAAAATAACAAGAAAATTGGAAGACACACAATCTCTGGTTTTAAAACTTACTACAAAACTACAGTAATCAAAACAGTGTAGTACTGGCATAAGGAGAGACTTACAGACCAATGGAAAAGACAGAAATATATAGTCACATGTATGGTCAAATGATTTTTGATAAGGGTGCCAAGACCCATTCGACAGGGAAAGGACAAGCTTTTCAACAAATGGTGCTAGGAAAACTGGACATCCGCATGATAAAGAATGAAGTTTTAGACTCTTACCTTTCACCATATGTAAAAATTATCTCATAATAGATCAAAGACCTAAATATATAAACGAAAACTATAAAACCCTTAGAAGAAAACACAGGGGAAAATCTTCACGACACTGGTTTTGGCAATGATTTCTAGGATATGACAGCAAAAAGCAATGAAAGGAAAAAAACATAAATCTGAATTCATCAAAATTAAAAACTTTTGTGCATCAAAGGATACTTACTCAAAGAAAGTGAAAACACAACCCATAGTATAGGAGAAAAATACATGGAAATCATATTATCTGGTAATGGATTAACAACCAGAATATAAAGAACTACAACTTAACAAAAAACCGAATTATCTAATTCAAAATGGGCAAAAGACTAGAATAGACATTTCTCCAAAGTTGATACACAAATGGTAAATAAGCACATGAAAAGATGCCCAACATCACTAATCATTAGAGAAATGCAAATCAAAACCTTAATAAGATACCATTACACACTCACTAGAATGGCTATAATCAGAGACAGACAATAACAAGTGTCAGTGAGCACGTGGAGAAATTAGAACACTTATACATTGCCAATGGGAATATGGAATAGTGCAACCACTTCGGAAAACAGTTTGGCAGTTTCTCAAGAAGATAAAGAGAGGATTACTGTATGACTCAGCAATTACAACTCCTAGGTATAGAAACAAAAACGTGTCTACATCAAAACATGTACACAAATGTTCACAGCAGCATTATTTATAACAGCAAAAAAAATGGAAACAATACTAAATGTCCATCAACTAATGAATGGTTAAACAACAAATCCTGGTTTTATCCATAGTGGAATATTACTCACCCCTAAAAAGAAATGAAGTACTGATTAATGCTACAATATGCATGAACCTTGAAAATGTTACATTTAGTCAAAGAAGTCAGATACAAAAGACCGCACAGGGACTTCCCTGGTGGCACAGTGGATAAGACTCCATGCTCCCAATGCAGGGGGCCCGGGTTCGATCTCTGGTCAGGGAACTAGATCCCACATGCATGCTGCAACTAAGAGTTCGCATGCCACAACTAAGGAGCTGGTGAGCTGCAACTAAGGAACCCTGGAGCTGCAATTAAGGAGCCCACCTCCCACAACTAAGACCTAGTACAACCAAATAAATAAATAAATATTTTTTTTAAAAAAGGCCACACATATTATATGACTCTATATGAAATGTCCATAACAGGCAAATCCACAGAAACAGTAAGTAGATTAGTAGCTATAAGGAGCCATGGGGAGTAACTGCTAATAGGTACAGGCTTGCTTTCAAAGTGACAAAAAATGTTCTGGAACTAAGTAGCAGTGATAGTTGCACAAAACTGTGAACTCTTAAGAAAAATGCAATGAAAATTACTAAAAATCACTGAAATGCACAAAGCGTGAATTTTATTTTACATAAACTACTTCTCAATTTAAAAAATAACTCAAGAGGGTGCCTGCCAGCCACTAGTGGGGGACTCTGATGCCCAAGGAGACAGGAGGAACCCCAAAGTGAACCGGTAGGATGTAGGGGGACTGAGGGGGGAGGAGAAGAGGAGGGCAGACAGGATCGGCACCCCTGAGGCTGGGGAGATGAGGAGAGTCAGCGGGGAGGGACCCTCCAGAAAGAGCAGAAGAGGAATGGAGGGCGATTGCCTTGCCCACTCAGGCCGCAGAGCCTGCAGAGCTCCCAGGCTGGTGCCTCCCCTCCAAAGCCCCCTCCAAGCTGTGTGGGTCCTGGGGGCACAGGAGGGAGGCTGGGAGATCAGGAGAGGCATTGAGGAGGAGCCCTCTGGGAGCAGCGGGCAACTACCATGCCCACTCAGGCCCGGGGAGCCTACTGAGCTCCCAGACTGATCTCGTCCTCCAAAGCCCCCTCCAGGACGCATGGGTCCTTGGGGGCATAGGAGGGAGGCTGGGGACATAAGGAGAGGCAGGCAGGAGGGGCCCTCCCAGACTGGAGGAGAGGGAAAGGAGAGGAGGGTGTTTGCCCTGCCCACTAGAGCCCAGGAAGCCTGCTGGGCTCCCAGGTGAGGTTCCCTGCCCTCTGAGACCAGGGGTGGGGGGCATTCCTGGGCCCCTTCTGTTCCTTGAGCCTAAACCCCAGCTCCCCACAGCTCCCAGGGCCTCTTGCAGCCCTGGAGGTCCCGATCATTGGTCCCACCCACCACCCAAACCTCACTTTTGCTTAGGCCCCACCCTCCACAGCCAAGACCTCTCCCCTTGCCTTTTTTTTTCTTTTCCCTCCTCCTCTTTTTTACTATTGTGGTACTGCTGTACCTTCCAGTTGTTGATTCATCTGTATTTTTATTTTTATATTCTTCTGAATCTATCTGTTAGTTTCCTAGTCTAATTTTTTGTTATTTTTGTTTTTTGGGCACTGCAGGCAGCTTGCAGGGTCTTGGTCCAACGAGCCCAGGGTCAGGCCAAAGCTCCTGCGGTGGGAGCTCCGAGTCTGAACCACTGCACTAACAGAATCTCAGACCCCAGGGAATATTCATCAGAGTGAGGTCTCATGGGGTTCCTTATCTCGGCACCAAGACGCAGCTCTACCAAATAGCCTACGAACTCGAGTGTTGGAAGCCTCAGGCCAAAAACCAGTAAGACAGGAATACAATCCCACTCATTAAAAAAAAAAAAAAAAAAAAAAAAATGAGATGGCAAAAAAATATGTCAGATGAAGGAGCAAGGTAAAAACCTACAAGACAAAATAAATGAAGAGGAAATAGGTAATATACCTGAAAAAGAATTCAGAGTAATGAGAGTAAAGATGATCCAGAATCTTGGAAACGGAATGGAGGCACGGACTGAGAAAATACAAGAAATGTTTAACAAAGACCTAGAAGAACTAAAGAGCAAACAAACAGAGATGAACAACACAGTAACTGAAATGAAAAATACACTAGAAGGAATCAATAACAGAATAACTGAGGCAGAAGAATGAATGAGTGAGCAGGAAGACAAAATGGTGGAAATAACTGCTAAGGAGGAAAATAAAGAAAAAGAATGAAAAGAATTGAAGACAATCTCAGAGACCTCTGGGACAACACTAAACGCATCAACATTTGAATTATAGGTGTCCCAGAAGAAGAATAAAAAAAGAAAGGGTCTGAGAAAATACTTTAAGAGATTATAGTGGAAAACTTCCCTAACATGGGAATGGAAATAGTCACCCAAGTCCAGGAAGCACAGAGAGTCCCATACAGGATAAACCCTAGGAAAAACACACCAAGACACATATTACTAAAACTAACAAAAATTAAATTCAAAGAAAAAATATTAAAAGCAGCAGGGGAAAAACAAAAAGTAACATACAAAGAAATCCCCATAAGGTTATCAGCTGATTTTGCAGTGGAAACTGTGCAGGCCAAAGAGAGTGGCAGGATATACTTAAAGTGATAAAAGAGAAAAACCTACAACCAAAATTACTCTACCCAGCAAGGATCTCATTCAGATTCTATGGAGAAATTAAAACCTTTACAGACAAGCAAAAGCTAAGAGAATTCAGCACCACCAAACCAGCTTTACAACAAATGCTAAAGAAACTTCCCTAAGAGGGAAACACAAGAGAAGAAAAAGACCCACAAAAACAAACCCAAAACAATTAAGAAAATGGTAAAAGGAACATACATATTGAGTATAATCTTGAATGTAAATGGATTAAATGACCTAACCAAAAGACACAGACTGGCTGAATGGATACAAAAACAAAACCTGTATATATGCTCTCTATAAGAGACTCAATTCAGACCTAGGGCCACATACAGAATGAAAGTGAAGGGATGAAAACAGATATTCTGTGCAAATGGAAATCAAAAGAAAGATGGAGTAGCAATACTTGCATCATATAAAATAGACTTTAAAATAAAGATTATTACAGAGATAAGGAGGGACACTACATATTGATCAAAGGATCAATCCAAGAAGAAGATATAACAATTATAAACGCTTATGCACCCAACAGAGGAGCACCTCAATACATGAGGCAAATGCTAACAACCATGAAAGGAGAAATCGACAGGAACACAACAACAGTAGAGGACTTTAACACCCCACTTACAATAATGGACAGATCATCCAAACAGAAAATAAATAAGGAAACATAAGCTTTAAATGACACAATAAACCACACTGATCTAATTCATATTTATAGAACATTCCACCCCAAAGAGGCAAAATACACTTTCTTCTCAATTGCACATGGAACATTCTCCAGGATACGTCACATCTTGGATCACAAATCAAGCCTCAGAAAATTTAAGAAAATTGAAATCGTACCAAGCATCTCTTCTGACCACAACGCTATGAGACTGGAAATCAATTACAGGAAAAAAAACTGTAAAACACACAAATACATGGAGGCTAAACAGTGCGCTACTAAATAACCATGAATCACTGAAGAAATCAAAAAATACATAGAAACAAATTACAACGAAAACACGACGACCCAAAACCTATGGGACGCAGCAAAAGCAATTTTAAGAGGGAAGTATACAGCAATACAATCTCACCTCAAGAAACAAGAAAAATCTCAAACAATCTAACCCTACACTTAAAACAACTAGAAAAAGTGGAAGAAAACCCAAAGTCAGGTGAAGGAAAGAAATCATAAGAAAAGTGCAGAAATGAAATAGAAACAAAGAAAACAACAGCAAAGATCAATAAAAGTAAAAGCTGGTTCTTTGAGAAGATAAACAAAATTGATAAACCCTTAGCGAGATTCATCAGGAAAAAAAGGAGAGGACGGAAATCAATGAAATTAGAAATGAAAAAGGAGAAACACAATGATGCTGCAGAAATACAAAGGATTATAAAAGACTACTACAAACAACTGTATGCCAATAAAATGGACAACCACGAAGAAATAGACAAATTCTTGGAAAGGAACAATTTTCCAAGACTGAACCAGCAAAAATTAGAAAATATAAACAGACCTATCACAAATAATGAAATTGAAACTGTGATTAAAAATCTTCCAACCAAAGTCCAGGTCCAGATGGCTTCACAGGCAAATTCTATCAAACACTTAAAGAGTTAACACTGATCCTTCTCAAACTCTTCCAAACAACTGCAGAGCGAGAAACACTCTCAAATTCATTCTACAAAGCCATCATCACCCTGATACCAAAACCAGAAAAAGATATCACAAAAAAATAAAATTATAGACCAATATCACTGATGAACATACATGCAAAAAACCTGAATAAAATGCTAGCACTAGCAAACAGAATGCAACAGCACATTAAAAGGATCATACGCCATGATCAAGTGGGATTTATCTCAGGGATGCAAGGATCCTTCAATATACGTGAATCAATCAATATGATACACCACATTAACAAATTAAGGAATAAAAACTGTATGATCATCTCAGTAGATGCAGAAAAAGCTTTTTTGTTTGTTTTGCCGTACGGGGGCCTCTCACTGCTGTGGCCTCTCCTGTTGCGGAGTACAGGCTCGGACGTGCAGGCTCAGCGGCCATGGCTCACGGGCCCAGCTGCTCTGCGGCATGTGGGATCCTCCCGGACCAGGGCACAAACGCGTGTCCCCTGCATCGGCAGGCAGACTCTCAACCACTGCGCCACCAGGGAAGCCCAGAAAAAGCTTTTGACAAAATTCAACACCCATTTATGATAAAAACTCTCCAGAAAATGAACATAGAGGGAACCTACCTCAACATAATAAAGGCCACCTATGGCAAACCCACAGCAAGCATCACACTCAATGGTCAAAAACTGAAAGCATTTCCACTAAGACCAGGAATAAGACAAGGATGTACACTCTCGCCACTCTTATTCGACATAGTTTTGGAAGTCCTAGCTATGGCAATCAGAGAAGAAAAAGAAATAAAAGGAATACAAATGGGAAAAGAAGAAGTAAAACTGTCACTGTTTGCTGATGACATGACACTATACACAGAAAATCCTAAAGATGCCCCCAGAAAACTACTAGAACTAATCAATGAATGTGGTAAAGTTGCAGGATACAAAGCTAATGCCCAGAAATCTCTGGCATTCCTATATACCAACAATGAAAAATCAGAAAGAGAAATTAAAAGAAACACTCCCATTTACCACTGCAACAAAAAAAGTAAAATACCTAGGAATAAACCTGCCTAAGGAGGCAAAAGACTTGTACTCATAAAACTGTAAAACACTGGTGAAAGAAATCAAAGATAAGAAACACATGGAGAACTACACCATGTTCTTGGATTGGAAGACTCAATACTATGAAAATGACTATACTACCCAAAACAATCTATAGATTCAATGCAATCCCTAGCAAACTACCAATGGCATTTTTCACAGAACTAGAACAAAAACTTTCACAATTCGTATGGAAACACAAAAGACCCCAAGCAATCTTGAGAAAGAAAAACGGAGTTGTAGAAATCAGGCTCCATGACTTAAAACTATACCACAAAGCCACAGTAATCAAGACAGTATGGTACTGGCACAAAAGCAGAAATATAGACCAATGGTACCGGATAGAATACCTATAGATAAACCCACGCACATATGGGCACATAATTTACGACAAAGGAGGCAAGAACATACACGGTGGAGAAAAGACAGCCTCTTCGGTAAGTGGTGCTGGGATAACTGGACAGCTACACTTAAAAGAATGAAATTAGAACACTCCCTAACACCATACACAAAAATAAACTCCAAATGAATCAAAGACTTAAATGTAAGACCAGACACTATAAAACTCTTAGAGGAAAACATAGGAAAAACACTCTTTGACATGAACCACAGCAAGATCTTTTTTGACCCACCTCCTAGAGTGACAGAAATAAACAAATGGGATTCAATTAAACTTAAAAGCTTTTGCACAGCAGAGGAAACCATAAACAAGACAACCCTCAGAATGGGAGAAAATATTTGCAAACGAAACAACAGACAAAGGATTAATCTCCAAAGTATACAAATAGCTCAAGGAGTTCAACAGCAAAAAAACAAACAACCCAATTAAAAAATGGGCAGAAGACCTAAATAGACATTTCACCAAGGAAGACATACAGATGGCCAAGAGGCACATGAAAAGTTGCTCAACATCACTAATTACTAGAGAAATGCAAATCAAAACTACAACGAGGTATCACCTCACACTGGTCAGAATGTCCGTTATCAAAAAATCTAGAAACAATAAATGCTGGAAAGGGTGTGGTGAAAAGGGAACCCTCCTGCACTGTTGGTGGGAATGTAAATTGATACAGCCACTATGGAGAACAGTATGGAGGTTCCTTACAAAACTGAAAATAGAACTACCGTATGACCCAGCAATCCCACTACTGGGCAGATACCCTGAGAAAACCATAATTCAAAAAGAAACATGTACCACAATATTCACTGCAGCACTATTTACAATAGTCAAGACATGGAACCAACCTAAATCTCCATCGATAGGTGAATGGATAAAGAAGATGTGGCACATATATACAATGGAATATTACTCAACCATAAAAAGAAACCAAACTGAGTTATCTGTAGTGAGGTGGATAGACCTAGAGTCTGTCATACAGAGTGAAGTAAGTCATAAAGAGAAAAACAAATACCATATGCTAACACATATATATGGAATCTTAAAAAGAAAAAAAGTGGTACTGATGGGCAGGAATAAAGAGGTACACATAGAAAACGGACTTGAGGACACAGGGTGGGAAGGCAAAGCTGGGGCAAAGTGAGAGTAGCATCAACATATGTACACTACCGAATGTAAAATAGTTGGCTGCTGGGAAGCAGCAGCATGGCACAGGGAGATCGGCTCGGTGCTTTGCAATAATAACCTAGAGGGGTGGGATAGAGAGCATGGGAGGGAGGCTCAAGAGGGAGGGGATACTGGGACGTGTGTATGCATATGGCTGATTCGCTGTGTTGTGCAACAGAAACTAACACAGTATTGTGAAGCAGTTATACTCCAATAAAGATCTATTTTTAAAAATTAAATTTAATTTAATTTAAAAAATAAAATAAAATAAAAAATAGCTCAGGATGGAAGTGGGGCTGGGTATAGTCACTGACCATACACACACACACACACACACATACACACACACACATACACACACACAATGTATATAGTGATAGTGGTGAATGCTGTCTTTTGTGAAGAAAAGAAGAAATTCAAATACATGTATCTGCTTAATTTTGCAAAAAGAAACACAAGGAAAGAAACAATTGATCACTTACAGAGGGTGGATGCAGACTAAAGTAAAAGGAATGGGGAAGGAAGTGACACTTTGCAAATATAAATACCTTTTTTTCTATTTTGAGTTCACAACTGAGAAAAGTTTTGACTTTCATGAGCAAAGTATTTAAAAAAAAAAATTGGCATACCTCCTAAATATCCTATGCCTTCCTTTATTCTCACCTAAAAATAATAACCCACAAACAAATAAACAAAAGAGCCCCCTGCTGGGAAACACTCTCCTTCTACCCTGGGAAAGCTTTTTAAAAGTTTCTCTTCTAGGCTTCCCTGGTGGCGTAGTGGTTGAGAGTCCACCTGCTGATGCAGGGGACATGAGTTTGTGCCCCGGTCTGGAAAGATCCCACATGCCACAGAGTGGCTAGGCCCGTAAGCCATGGCCGCTGAGCCTGCACGTCCAGAGCCTGTGCTCCGCAACAGGAGAGACCTCCTCAGTTTTAGCACATGCTTTCAACCTACCTCCTAGGGGATGGAGACCTAGAAGATTTCCTTTTTATGGTTTTTGATGTTCTTGGCGATCTGGAAGAACTCCTGCTCCTCCTCCTACGCCTTTCCCTGAAAGTCAAAAATATGTCATTTTAAAAAACAGTAATTTAAATAAAAGATAATACAAATACACAAAATCAAAAGGGTCCTTAATGCTCTCAAGTGAATACTATTCTTTACAGGCCAGTTTAAACTAATGTCTTTCATGAAAATGTTCTATTATCTAATTCTAGTACAGGTCAAATTATGAACTGTAAATTTTACAGACCAATGAAAACATATTCTAAGATTTCATATCAGAAAGGGTAGACAACCTCCTTTTCACCTGATTTCTTGAGTAGAAAAAATAGTAATGGATGTTTCACATTCTCTCTCAAGTCAAACATGTTCTTCCTCAGCACCTAAAGCATGTGATCCTTTGTCATGCATCTAGCTCCTTGCTGCCCCACTGTGGATTATTTTTTAACAAGGTAACAGGCCCTTTTCAAGAAGTGAAAGGTAAATGGGCTTAAAAAATGTGAACTTTTTAAACCCAAGTATGTAGAATGTCTCTAAACATTAATTCATTTGACAGAGAAATTGCTTTTATACCCTTAACCTACCACTTCATTATTATTGCTCTATTCATTTAAAATTGGGCACACAAGTTGCTTAGATGTAAGGAAATTACTTAAAACCTGGGATTTAAATATGAAGAAGTCAAAAATAATTATTAAATAGATTAAGTTTTATTATTATTAAAAACTATTTTGCTTATTAACACATTACCAAATGATGCATACTCTAATAAACTATTTCATTTATAAGGGTGGTCAACTTAGAAACAATGAATTTCAAGATGTCTATTATTCAGGTGATGAGGTATAAGGGTACATTTATTAAATGATTAATGTAGCCAATGACCTATCTCACAAGAAGCTCTGACAATTAGTGGCCACATAGCTGAAACAACCAAATCCTCTAGAATTCAAGTTCTCCTTATCACCTCAGTAAGCTGATTCTAGGCTAATGAAACATTTTGTGTACATTTTTTCCTCTGTAAAATAAAAAACTAGACAATGTTCATATGTGGTATACACAGTAGATGTTATGACCAAAAGAGCTCAAGAACTTTGAGAACACAAATAAATCAATTCCAACTCTACCTAAGGTTCTCTCCTTCATTACCCAATTTTATTTCCAAGTCACCCCAAAATTATACTTCCTAATATGGAAATTAGATGACGTTATTCCATTTAATCAATTCCATCCTGTAAGAGCACCTCCCTACCCCCACAAAAGAACCACAAGTACTTTTTTCATAGCATGAGAGTATCAGTGTATTCCAGACTTTAGGTTTACACAAAATGGCTCCATCTTCATCAGTGTAACTCTTTACCTGTATGTTTAGGGAGCACTATGCACAGGTGGGCATCTAATAATTACCAGTTAGTGATAATGAGAGCTAGGGCTGGACAGACAGGAAGCTAGAATGTCAGTTAGTCGAGAAAGAAGCTGTCAGCTCTAATATGCAGAATTGGAGTAGATTAGGCTTACATTAAAATTTTAGTTCCATATCTTACCAACTGCACGACTGGGGTCATATTACTTTATCTGAGACTCAGTTTTTCCTACTGAAAAATGGAGATAACTCAAGTCTTGTAGTTTTGTTATGAGGATCAGGATAATACCTGTGAAGTACCAAGCTTAGTGTCTGGTGCACAGCAGGTGCTCAGTAAATATGTTCTCCTTCCCTTTGATGGTCTCATCCTTATTAATTGTAATTCCAAGCATTAAAAGTTTTTAAATATCAAAATTTTTCCTTAAAAATGTAGCTCAGAAGACAATGTTGAAAATAAAAACACTAAGTAGACTATTATTCTGGGCAGTTAAGAGGTTTCCCATTCACTAAACAAATCAGAGCACCTGAAAGGAAGAAAAATACTAAAAGATAAGAAATGGTAACTCTTCAGCAAGCTCTTCTGAAAGCATGAAACATTCCAAACTGCTGAACCTTTAGGAACTAACATTAGTCAGCCTTTATTCTCCAGGCCCCAGAAGTTATCTAAGAACTAAGAACTCAATGTGAACATCTACACTTTCTTAAGTATCAAGCAACTCAAAATGACCCAAGAAAAAATTATAAACATTTCAAAGTCATCAGAAAAAGTAAATTCAACTGAATTTTAAAGGAATCAAGGGGACTTCCCTGGTGGCGCAGCGGTTAAGAATCTGCCTGCCAATGCAGGGGACACAGGTTCAATCCCTGGTCCAGAAAGATGCCTCAGGGCAACTATGCCTATGTGCCACAACTACTGAGCCTGCACTCGAGAGCCCACATGCCACAACTAATGAAGCCCATGGTGCCAAAAGTACTGAAGCCCGCGCACCTAGAGCCCATACTCCACAACAAGAGAAGCCACCGCAATAATAAGTCCATGCACCGCAACAAAGAGTAGCCCCCACTATCCACAACTAGAGAAAGCCCACATGCAGCAATGGAGACCCAAGGCAGCCAAAAATAAAAATTAATTAATTTTTTTAAAAGGAATCAAAATATTATTTGGTGTTGTGAAGGGCAATGTCTAATGATCACAAAAACAAAGGAATGTGTAAAACACAACCAATAAAATAACTGCAGTAAAGATGCAGTCTGCAAGGCTCAACTGATACCCCCAGCAAATGAGTTATTTTCTTCAGGTTTTGGTTCAATGTGCTGAAATATGGCAATGACCTACTGATTTGAAGTCACATTTTAACATATACTGTTGCTTTCAACTATATACTTCTGACGCATTTTTTAAAAGCCAGTACCAAGTACTGGTTAGAGTCCTCAATTAAACAATCTCTAAAAAGAGGAGAAAGAGCTACTATACTACTATACTTCTAACTAAAGTGCAGAGCAGATGGAAAATTTCCTGAGCTTTGGTTTCCTCATGTTTTAAAACCATGATAACAGTCTTCTCACAGGCTTACTGTGAGGATCAAATAAGATCAGTCATGAAAAACTCTGCTGAGACACAAAATCTGGCATATGATAAAGCACTCAATAAATGCTTGCAATTATCTTCTATTAACTAGCCAAAGACTAGTATTAAGAATAAGCTGTTAGGGCTTCGCTGGTGGCACAGTGGTTGGGAGTCCACCTGCTGATGCAAGGGACGCGGGTTCGTGCCCCAGTCCAGGAGGATCTCACGTGCCACGGAGCGGCTGGGACCATGAGCCATGGCCGCTGGGCCTGCGCTCTGCAATGTGAGAGGCCGCAGCAGTGGGAGGCCCTTGTACCGCAAAAAAAAAAAAAAAAAAAAAAAAAGAATAAGCTGTTAAAACAAAGTTTAAAAATGTTCATTGCAGCTCTATTTACGATAGCCAGGACACGGAAGCAACCTAAGTGTCCATCAACAGATGAATGGATAAAGAAGATGTGGCACATATATACAATGGAATATTACTCAGCCATAAAAAGAAATGAAACTGAGTTATTTATCATGAGGTGGATAGACCTGGAGTCTGTCATACAGAGTGAAGTAAGTCAGAAGGAGAAAAACAAATACCGTATGCTAACACATATATTTGGACTCTAAGGAAAAAAAAAATGTCATGAAGAGATTAGTGGTAGGATGGGAATAAAACACAGACCTACTAGAGCATGGACTTGAGGATATGGGGAGGGGGAAGGGTAAGCTGTGACGAAGTGAGAGAGTGGCAGGGACATATATACACTATCAAATGTAAATTAGATAGCTCGGTGGGAAGCTGCCGCATAGCACAGGGAGTTCACCTCTGTGCTTTGTGACCACCTAGAGGGGTGGGATAGGGAGGGTGGGAGAGAGGGTGATGCAAGAAGGAAGAGATATGGGAACATATGTATATGTATAACTGATTCACTTTGTTGTAAAGGAAAAACTAACACACTATTGTAAAACAGTTATACTCCAATAAAGATGTTTAAAAAAATAAAAATAAAAAATAAATAAAAGGCAGCCTGATAAATTCCCCATTCAAAAAAAAAAATTAGGAAATATATAGTCCGTTGTCTCAGAAATTATGTTCTATGAAAAACCATTTTTAAATATCTTTAAAACTTGCAAAAAAATATTTTTAAAGTATTTTTAAGATATAGTTTAACACAACTTGGGAACTTCCATTTATTTATAGTCACAATATCATCTGGAGCAATGGATGTAGGTTTGAGATAATCTTGAATTAAGGAAGGTCCTCATTTTGCTGATGTTACTATGGCAACCTGCTGCCACCTGGTGGCAGTGTACCTATTAATAAATAGTCCTAAGAAAAAAGCAAATCCTTAACAACAAATTAAAAAATGAAAACCAAAATTTAAACGTCATGTATTCACAAAGTAGAGCAGTAAAAATGAACCTAGGTGACGAAAAGGACTCATACTGTAACTTCAGAAATAATTTTATATATTAAAATTTACCACATCATTCCAAAGAAATATAGACACCTAAGAAGTCAATTTCTCTACATAAAAAAAAAAAAAAAAAAAAAGAAAAGAAAAAAAACTTGCCCCTGCCATCCACCCTCCAAGAAAATAATAAGCAGCAGCAACAGCAGCCACTGACACCACTGCCAGGTTAAAATAGTGGATTACAAAGGACAGTTAACTTTTCAAGTAATTCTGGCCAATACTCTCTCTTCCTCCTCATAGATTCAATACTGTAGCAATCCCTCTGCTAGAGAAATGTCTACTCTGCTATCAGAGGGAAATGTTTTGATATTATTGTACTGATTCCACTGTGCACAATTATCTTTTTGCTCCAGTTAAAATTTATGTTTTCATTTGTCATCATTTGATGATTTATCATCAAGCCCTTTGGTAAAAACTTTAAGCATTATCAAACCTGCTGGAACTACGAGATCTTCTTGATGCATTGTAACTTCTGGGTGGTGTTCTGGACTTTTTATCCTTCTTTCTTTTCTCATCTATCTCTTTGGATCTGTCCTTTTCTCGTTCCTTTTCTTTGTCCTGTTCCTTCTCCTTCTCTTTGTCTCGTTCCTTTTCATGCTCTTTTTCCCGCTCTCTCTCTCTGTCCTTCTCCTTGTCTTTATCTCGGTCCTTTTCCCGTTCTTTATCCCGGTCTTTATCTTTGTTTTTACCCCGTTCCTTTTCTTTTTCACGTTCCTTTTCCCTATCTCTCTCTTTTTCCCTTTCCTTTTCTCTATCTTTTTCTTTCACTCTTTCCTTTTCCTTGATTTTTTCTCGGTTGTCTTTTCTTTTGTCCCTTTAAAAACAAAAGTAAATAAATAAATTCACAACGAAAATAATTCTACTCCCCAACAGGACCTCATTCTCTTTCCTCAACAATTATCAACACAAAACAATGTTTAATAGCTGTAAGACATTACATATAAGTTTCTAAATAATTTATGTATACATGAAGCTGCTAAATGAAACAATTATCAGGCTGAATTTAGTCTGGAAATCTCATGAGTCATACTAACCATCAGATTCAAATCAATGACAATCGATATTAAATCATTACTGAAACAATCAGAAAAAAGTTTAATTTCTTTCATTAAAAATTTAAACAACAGATTTTTAACAAATGAGGTCATGAGAAAACTACCCTTAATTTCCAAAAAACTCACCGTGAACGCGAACGACTCCTTGACTTCCGCCTCTCCCTTGATTTAGAGCGTTTTTTATGAGGGCTCTTAGATCTACGTCTATCTTTTTGTCTTGAACGTGATCTATTATGGGATCTACTCCTAAAGAAAAACAAATTGTTAGAATATCAAAACTTATTCTTAGAATTTCAATTTATAAATATTTAAGATCTTTCAAATAAGAGAATTTTAAAACCAATCCTGACAGTGTTTATAAATATTTTAAAATTTTCTATTATATAATGCTTCAAAATTAGATTATCTGACATAAATTTATTTATTGGAAACTTCACCAGACAGTTCATTGTCCAGAACACAAAGATAGAAACAGAAAAAGAATTTAAGTTATTTCCTATGTCAGACTTAAGTTGACAGTTTCAGGTGTGGCTTTCTTTTGCTAAATATTACACGGCTCAATTAAAACAGACAACTTCTCCCATGGTCCAAGTTTTCATACCAAAAATTGTCTTTAACTCTTGACTTGCATGTAATGTTACTGCTTGTGGCTATAACTTATCTTTGACAGGGAGTAGTGGTTATATGGTTCAATGGTTTCTACAAATGACTGTGTGCTATTTGTCATAACACATACTAAGAAGAATGCATAGGGAAGCACAGTACTACTGATGGTGCTAGTGTGACAGGAAACCAAACATCTTACTCATGAGTTAAAGCTAAATATAATCAAATGTTGAATTTGCAAAGCCTTGATTTTATTACATAAACAAAGCTATTAAAAGAAACCTTTATTACTGGAATTCTTGGAGAAAAAATAACTTTTTTAAATTCTGAAATTCTCCAGGCTCCTTTCCCAACTGAAATAATAGCTTATATAATGTGATGTTTTTCATAATGAGGTATCCTAGGAACTATTTATTTAAATGTAACCAAACTGAAGGCATACAACTTAAACAACAAAGGGATGAGACTCACCGGCTTCGGAGTTAAACAATCTGGCTCTGACACTCAGTTCTGCCACACAATTGCTGTGAGAACTCTGGCTAATCACTTAACCTCTCTAAGCCTGAGTTTCTTCATCTAAAAACTGGAGTAAGAATCATACCTATACCTCCTAGAACTGTCATGAGAATTAAAACAGATGATATACGGAAAACTGCCTAACAGTGAGTGCAGAGTAAATGATTAAAAATCCTATCTCAATATCTGCATCATCATCATTATTAACAATTAACATAAATGAAAACTTTAAGTTATATCTCTATTTATTCCAAGGGGTCACATGAACGTCTACAAGTATGCCTTATATAGTTAAAACTCATCTTGATAGTAATATCTTCATGAATTAAGTTAAAACAAATATCTATAAAAGAAATACATATAGTTAAATGCTTGTGCTATGCCATGAAACCAGAAAAGTCTCCAGACAATCCTCAATTAAGTAATGATCTTGTTCTTAAAACACATTTTTCAGTTAGTTCAAATTTGTTTTCCAACAGCTAATTTTTAACTGAACCACTCATCTATTATACACTTATCTTCATACCTCATTTTTAATATACGAAGATAATTCGTAGTTTGTTGAAACCTTTATCACTAATAACCTAAGAGACACAAGGGTCAAGTAGTAGCTATTAGGGAAAACTTAAAAACTTATTAACATTTTTAGTCCATTTACAGACATCCACATGAGGGTAATAATGTTTTAAAGGGCCTTTGCTTCTATGTACTTAATAAGTCTTAAGATTTCTATTCTAGTTAATCTTGCTAAAAAATATAATAATTTTGTTTTCTTCAAATAGTACTTTCCAATCTTAATAAACTCCTTCAAGAAAATTAACCATAGCCATAACAAATAAAAGTTAATAATAAAAAAAGCACTGACCACTTGGATTCCCACCTTATCCTGTGGGTCCTCAGAGTTTGAAAGTCACTGCTCAAGAGTAATTATTGTATTTCAATTTTGACATTAAATATTTCATGTCTGTCTCACCCACTAGTTGCCTACAAGTTTTCTATTAGGAAAGCTAAAAGCTTCAAGTCAAGAGCAAATCTAATCCAACCAAAGATAAAGATTTGAGCTATCATTAGTAGCTGTCATTTTAACATGATGTACAAATTGCATTTATAAGTTAAATTGTAAATAAAGGGCAACTTACCATTATGTTGCATCAAAGTTCATTTGTAAGTCAGTTGTTTCCCATTAAAATATTATAAAATGTCTTATAGTTCCTATGCTGGTCTGTAAAGGTTACTTAACTTTAAAATATAATAGAGTACTACTACCCACCTTTTCTAACACTGTCCCTATGAAAAAAACACATATAAAAATTTGGACAGAGTGGAAACACATCTTCCCAGTTCTAGCCAAAGTCACAGTAACAAATAACTATTTCCTCCCTCCTACAGAAAGAAGAAGGAACAGGGAAAAAGTCAGGGGAAAGTTCTAGAAGTATCAGAACACTAAGAAGGTAGAAGAAGGTGGGGCTTCAAGAACAACGGCTCCTGCAACCCATACTCCTGCTAGGTCTAGTGGGTCAGAGGCAGAGCTGACGGTATCCAATCCCACTAGAAGGGGAGGGGAAGCCGAGAAATGTTTGCCATCCCCTACCAGTGGAGGGGGGAGGGAGTTCCATAAGTCAAATGTTTTTGGGTGAGGAGTTTTTCTTTTCAACAAAACTCATCCTCTTTTTTATTTCTTTATGACCTTAGTAAAGGCTTCTTGTGTTTATATACACCATGTATAATAACAGTATATGCTGACAAAAAAGATATACAGGCATACCTCAGAGTTACTGTGGGTTTGGTTCCAGACCACCGCAAAAAAGGGAATATCACAATAAAGCGAGTCAGGAATTTTTTGGCTTCCCAATGCATATACAATTCATATTTACTCTACACTGTAGTGTATTAAGTGTGCAACAGCATTGTCTTTAAAAAAAAACAATCTACATACCTTAATTAAAAATACTTTATTGCTAAAAAATGCTAATCATCATCGGACAATGCAGGGCTGCCACAAAATTTCAATTTGTTAAAAAAACCACAATATCTGTGAAGCACAATTAGGCAGAGTAAAATAAAACGAGGTGTGCCTGTGTGTATGTGCGTGTTTGGGTGTGCGTGCCAGCCAAGAACAATTAATTTCTAATGCTACATAATTAGATAGACCTCCATGAAATCACTCCCATGAATAAGAATAATTAACTAATCTCATTTTAGACAGAATAACTCTTCCTCCACTAACCCTTGGAAAGGGAAAATATCCCAATATACTGAAAATAAGAGTAAAATCCTTAGTTAAATTATTTGTCCCAACAGAGAAAGCTTCACAGAAACTATCAAGGAAAAAATGGTATTAATAATCAAATTTTGCTTTTTTTTCCAGCCATAGAAAACCACTAAGGTATTAGATTTGGAGCATGGCTCTTATAACACAAAGTAAGATTTAAGTCATTGCTCTTTTTCTTCCTCAGAAAAGTTATTACTCTTCAGCTCAATTCTGTATTTTCTTGATCTCCTTTACCTTCACCACCCTGTTGAGCTATAGAAATATCCATAATCTAGTACCACTGATTCTATAGCACTTTCCTTCTCCAATTCTGGCTTTGCTACACTGTCTTATTCCTTGTACATGAAACAACTTCCTTCTCTTGAACATGAATTTGCCTTCCTGTAAGGCCATGGATAGAGACAGAGATTAAGACCATATTCCAAAAGGAATTCTGCACGCTAACAGTAGAGAAGTATATACCAGTAGAGAGCTGAAAGCACAGTTTGCTAGAGTCTAATTAAGAATATCTGCAGGCTTCCCTTGTGGCGCAGTGGTTGCGTCCACCTGCCGATGCAGGGTACACAGGTTCATGCCCCGGTCCAGGAAGATCCCACACGCCACGGAGCGGCTAGGCCCATGAGCCATGGTCGCTGAGCCTGTGCGTCTGGAGCCCGTGCTCCACAACGGGAGAGGCCACAACAGTGAGAGGCCAGCGTACCGCAAAAAAAAAAAAAAAAAAAAAGAATATCTGCAACTAGGGATTATCATACTAAGAAGTCAGTCAGAAAGAGATGACAAATACCATATGACATCACATGTGGAATCTAAAATATGATACAAATGAACCTATCTATGAAACAGAAACAAAATCAGGGACATAGATGATAGACTGCTGGTTGCCAAGGGGAAGGGAGATGGGAGAGGCGAGACATGAGAGTTTGGGATTAGCAGATGCAAACTGGTATACATAGAATGGATAAACAACAAGGTCCTACTGTATAGCACAGGGAACTACATTCAGTATGCGGTGATAAACCATAATGGAAAAGAATATGAAAAAGAACATATATATATGTATAACTGAGTCACTCAGCTGTATGTTGTAATTCAAGTATACTTCAATAAAAAATAAATTTTAAAAAAGAGGATCAGGGCTTCCCTGGTGGCGCAGTGGTTGAGAGTCCACCTGCCAATGCAGGGGACACGGGTTCGTGCCCCGGTCCAGGGGGATCCCACATGCCGTGGAGCGGCTGGGCCCGTGAGCCACGGCCACTGAGCCTGCGCGTCCAGAGCCTGTGCTCTGCGACAGGAGAGCCGCAGCAGTGAGAGGCCCGTGTACCGCAAAAAAAAAAAAAAAAAAAAAAAAAAAGATCATATTTTCCTCTCATCGCCTCAATCTCCTTGATTAGCACAGAAAATCAGGACTAAACTGAGCTTGCTGGTGAGGTTCAACATAGAGCATATTGGTTCCTTTCTTCCTTCCCCTCAAATCCTCCTCCTTCTCTAATACTCCCAACAAACATGCACACACACACACACACAATTTTTCTCTGCCTCTTCTCTTGAGAGAGTATGCGTATGTATGCACACATAACGTGCAATTAGGATCCACTGCATACATGTTCACATTTCAGTAACAGCCCCCTCCATATCTTAAAGAAGACAATAAAACTTATTTTAGACATGACTCTTAGGTTACTTCCAATCAAGATGGTGTTTCAAGTTTGTATCTTGAGATCCCCTTTGCACCAAACACAAAAGATTTTAAAAGAACTTCAAAATGACAAAGCCATGCTCAAAAATAAGGTAAACAGAACAGAAATAGAGCTTAAGCACAACAGTTGCAATTAAAGCTGCAAGTTACTCCTATGCTTCAGGTCCCAAAGTGGGTGGAAGAGGCTCTTATCACCAAGAGTACAAGGACTGAAAGTACCCCATTTGACGCACAGTATTGGAGAAAGGTAACTACTTGAAATCAAGACCTGGGGTGGTACTCCCCAGACCCTGAGGGAAGAGGGGGAAGAAAAAACAAAAAAACTGCAACAACTTCAGCAATATTTTCAGCATCAGATGTTCCCTTTTCCCAATATGAAGAATGAAAATATTCTGCTAGTTCTGTATAAAGACTAGTTTACTCTTAGAAAAATCAGGAATAGCATATCTTAAGATAGAAAACCAACTTCTAAAACTAAAAATTAGTTGAAATTATATATTAATTAGATAAAACTTCATTCTTTAGCATTACAATTAAAGCAATATCTAATGGTAACCATACTCCCTGGTGAACACCAGTGAAATTTCTACACTCTGATACTTGGACAAAAACTCAGAAAATCTCAACCACTGTAAATACAAAACCGAAAAAATTTAAATATGACAGTAGAAATTCTCACCTGTGTTTTGACTGTGATCTTTTCCTTCTAGAACGGGATTTTGAGCTAGACCTGGATTTTGAACGAGTGTGGGAACGAGATCGACCGCCTTTTCTTTCATTGTTCTTTCCAGACTCTGGGAGGAAAAAACCACTTTGCAGTGTAAGCTCAGAACAATTAAAGATCCCAGTTAATAATCAGGCACAAGTGGAATGTACCACATATAGTGCAAGGGGCCTACTCTCTGTACATCCTCCTCCTGTGCAATTATCCTTCAGAAACATCCAAGAAAGTCATTGCATAAACTCGTTGAGTGCAGCCACCCTGCAGCAGTACATATAAACCAGATGATTATAAACAGCTGTTCGTAGTATTTTGTTGCTGCCATAATGTACGATTATAACATGTCTGTAATTCCTATGACAGTGATTTTAAATCCTTTTTCCATTTATTTTCCTAGAATTGAAGCTTAAATTCTAATTTAGAAAATTTGCTCAAAGGTAAAAAAACATCTAGACATTTTTAGGTTGGATTTCTAATTTTAGTTAGCAACATAAAAGTTTGAAAGGGTGTTCCTTTACCATGCTAAAACAGACTCTGTAGTTTTCCTAACTCATGGGCTCTCTTCTCTATTTTTAAAATTAAAACTTTGAAGGAAAAGTGAATCTGCTTAATCATAACATTTAAAATATATTTATTCTTGTCTTTAGCCTCACAATAATATTTACACTTTGCTTTAAGCAAATCAGTTCTGCGTACTGATTTTGCTATTAAAATAAAAGAACTGATTAACTCAAGCTAACGTACCTCAATTCAGTATCATGGAAAAAAGATATTTGTGCTAAATAGTTCTTCAACCTTTAACACTAGTTAAGTCACTTACTCTTTCTTGAGTTTCAGTCTTCTTGTTTGTAAAATGAAGGGACTGAACAGATAATTTCTAAAATTCCTTCCAGTTCTAAGATTCTATGATCTTCAACTATGACCTATGTAACAACACTATGGCCTTACCTGGTTCGATAGCTGCTGAGATAAAGGACTGAGCCTCTCGCACTCGCTTCATTACTTCTTCTAACTCCTTAGCTGCAGCCTGAGGTGTCATCTCAGGGGGTTTTACTATTGCATTGTTGGAGTGATTTATTCTAAATTAAAAATATTAGCATATCACAAATACACACCATATTTTACAAAACATGAAACTAATTGTTTATATGATACACATATTTACAAATCTGAGGACATCTCAAAAGCACGTTTAGAATAATATAGCTAAATACAGAATAACCAAAACCAACCTCAAAACCATGATTTATCTCATTCCCATCTGCCATCATCTCTTGCTAACAAAGGCAAAAAGCAGGGGAAAGAAAGAAAAACTGAACCCTAGCTAACTTCTTTAACAACCTAAATAGACCAGGACAACGGCTTCTCCTCACAGCTTAGAGTTATAATAAATTAAAATGGTGACACCAGTATTAAAATGAATCACTTCTATTCTTAGATTATAAAATTTTGTTGATAACCTCTGCACCCTGGGAGGATGAAAGGGAACCTATATATCATGTGCACCATTTTAATCGACCCTGGACCATGGCCTAGTCATACAGCTACAAATATGGGAGGAATCTGATAAAACTCTTCCTTTATGGGTAACAGTGGTTTCTCTGATGCACATAAAAGAATTTGGTGTGCCTCACTTTACCATGGTGAAAACACAGCATTCACCAAGAACAGTTTCTTATCCCTTAATAGCAGACTCCTGATCAAACTGTATAATTAAGGCAATTATCTACAGAATTCAGATAAAATTGGTGCCTCAATAATGTGCATGAAATAGAATTTCTGGTCTTGAGTACCTGAAAGGCTACATCAATTTTTCATCACGCAAACAAGGATGTGAGCAAACCTTAAAATGTATAATTTAAAACATTTCTGGGTACTTTCTTCCTGAAATTTTGGATTTACCAAAATTCTTATTACTATATTACTGTAAGTTCTACCCATGTTAAACTGCCAATTAGTCTAGTGTAATAATGCAAATCCAACCTAACTTGTTAAAGCTTATGGAAAAAGACCTACAATCAATATGTACGGTATAAAAATAATGTTAACTTTAAATTAGACCTTATGAAATAGAAAATAAGATGTCTTCAAATGTAACTTTAATTTAAAGGCTAAAATGGTAAATATCTGTGCTTCATTTATACTTAACACAAAGTCTTCCTTTCCACAAATTGCCAATTACTATTAAAAAGAGAAAAAAAAAACCTTCATTACATCAAAACCACAAAATTTTTTCAAAATTATTAAAATTTCTTTGTTTAGTGTTTCTTACTTCAGTGGCCTGTCTCCAAACATAACTCCATTAAAAGCAAGGGCCCTTGGTACAGAATTTTGGTCTGCAAATTCCACAAAAGCAAACCGAGTTGGCTGAGTCTCATCACCTGCCATCCGCACAAACTTCACTTCTCCAACTTGTTTAAAAAATTCAAGTAGCTGATCAGCTGTTGTTGTCTGAAGAAACAAAGTAACACTTTAATAAAGTATATTCTTCTTTTAAAAAAATCAGGTAAATACTACTTTATCAATTGATACAATTTTTAAGAAAGGGAAAGGAATAAGAGGTCCCACCACTCAATTTCTTCTTATATTAGTTACCTGGGAATTCAAATTGCCAACATAGACTGTTCTCCTAATTTCATCAATTTTGGAAGGATCCACATTTCCCATAAGTGGTGGCTGTGGTATCTCTCCAAGTGTTGCAATATTGGGGTCTAGTGCTGCTGCTGGTATAGCTCCCAAACTGCTAAGGGAAACACCCAGCTATAAAAAAATTAAAAAAAAAAAAAGAGCAGATATTTTCTATTAGTGTCAAAAATTACCATTCTCTAATCTTGAAGAATATTGATCAACTCAGTAAGTATGGGAAAGAGACTAGGGACTCCTAATTTAAGCCAAGTATATATCTGAATTATTCAGAGTAAGGTCACAGTAGTTTTCAATGTAATTAGAAATACAACATATTTCTTAACTATCTGGGTATTTTAATTACTTCTAAACTTGACACTAAAAACAAACAGTCCATTCTTATTATCTGTAGTATTTATGTCCAATAAAGTTTGCCATGAAGACTGAATTATTAAATACTGAAATCGCTGCTCCTAGGGAAAAAACACAGGGCTAGGTTCCTATGAGCCTTTGGTCATAACACTTTCATCAAGAGATAAATATATGACCTTGTTTTATGTGTGCTTCTGTTTAAAAATACCTTAGTTAGTATATATTATTGATTCATTAACATTAAACTCATGACCAGCAGCATGATCAACTCATGCCTGAATGAACCTTATCTTACATAAGAATTTTCTCTGTAAAGTACATCACAGGCTTCCAACACTTAGGAACACTAGAAAGAACTTTAGCACTATGTTGGGGGCCAATTTAAAAAGCAAAACCACCAACATAAAGCACAAAAATGCAAAACACATGACACTCGACACACCACACACAAAAAACTTATTTACACCATTAGAGCTGAAATAAGAAGGCAGAGTGTTGCTCTGTTTGAACTCATCTGGGAATGAACATATCAAGCAACTCAATTTTTTCATCATTCTATTTGTGTTGATGAATAACCACAAAAGCACCACAAGTACTGATTTTGAGATTTCAAATAAATTTTAGCTAGTACGTGAATTCACAAATACAGAATTCACAAATAATGAGAATCAACTGTACCTCAGGCATTCACCAACACTGTGAATTCCTAATTTTTGCTAGGTTATTAACTCAATTCTCAGAACAGCCCTAAGAGATAGATATTACTATTATACCAATTTCACAGATAAAGACAAAGTCTTACAGAAAATAATTTTCCCAAAGATACTCAGCTAACAAGTGGTAAAACCAGGGTACCACCAGGCACAGACTAAAATTAAAACAGGGACAAAGTTTACCTAAGAAAAGAAACCTAAAATATTAAACCCTTACTTATATTACAGTAGGAAAAAGATTAATTAAAACTTTTGAATTAACTTTCATAACATTACTAAAATCAGTTTTTAGTACGAGCATTAAGAAACACATTTTTAATGTGAATTTAAACTTGAAAAGATAGATCTCAGAATGTGAAAATGAAAAATTTTGCAGAATTCACAAGACTTTTCAAGGAAAAAAAAACCTGTAACTTTCATTTCCGCTTGTACAATTTAAGTCAAATAAGTTAACTGACTATATATATTGTTATATTGTTGCAAAACTACTAAAATTTAACAAATGTTAAGTAACAACACTTCCTAAAGGTGAAAATACTAGTTTATGAAATGAGTATCACTTATGCTTATCACAGCAACCCATGTGTAAACTTTTCAAAACATGTCAAATCAAGTTTTACCCCCGCTTAAAACCCTTTAGAATAAAATTCAAACTTCCTTCTATGGCCTAAACAGCCCTACATCATCAGTGCCCTATCTATCCCTCCAATCTCAAAACACCTACTACCCTGCCGCCCCCCACCCCGCCCCCCTGCCTTCACAACCATTCTGCACCTGGAACACAAGTTTTTCTCACTTTAGAGTTTCTCACTTGGCATTCCTTCTGCCCTAGAAAGCTCTTCCCCTAGCTTCTGGGGGCTGAATCCTTCATCCGCCAGGTCAATCACCCTCTCCAGGAGGCTTTCCCTCACCTTATGCAGAGCCTCATTTACTCTCTACTACACCACTCTGGTTTTTGTTTTCCTTCATAGTATTTATTACAATCTGTGGTATCTTGCTACTAACAGATCTTATATTTTTTGCTGTCGCCATTTCAAGTTATCATGATGTTGCAGAAAATATCTTAGTTCAAAACAGGTGAATGATTTAGCCTCTCTCCGCATGTTGCATCTAATCACACTCCTTTTTCATCTTTGATAGTCTAACATTCACAGATGATTAAGGGTCATAACTTAATTTTTTTTTCTACTATGCAAGAGAATTATTATATACAATTAAGATAAATTGCAAATATGAGTCTTATTATTTGTCAGTTTTGCATGGATTTAAAACAGGCCTTTCCAGGTATTCCCAGCTGTCAATCCCTTTGACCTACAAATTTCTCCACTGGGACATACAATTATAGATCTCTAATGGGCCTACAATTATAGATCTCTAATGGGCCTTTCCAAATCATCTAATCCAACTCCTTTGTTTCTCAAATTTAAAGATCATTCAGTCCTGTTTTTAGAAACTTTTCCTGTCTCTCTCTCTCTCTTCTTTGCACTATACCATTCTTCGACACTTGTGTCATTTAACATGGTAATCACCAATCACATATGGTTATTTGAATTTTAATTAAAATTCAGTGCCTCAATAACACTAGCCACATTTCAAGTGCTCAAGAGCCACATGTTGGGCTTCCCTGGTGTCACAGTGGTTGAGAGTCCAACTGCCGATGCAGGGGACATGGGTTCGTGCCCTGGTCCGGGAGGATCCCGCATGCCACGGAGCGGCTGGGCCCATGAGCCATGGCCGCTGAGCCTGTGTGTCTGGAGCCTCTGCTCCGCAATGGGAGAGGCCACAACAGTGAGAGGCCCACGTACCACAAAGAGCCACATGTTGCTAGTGGCTTCTATACTAGATAGTAGAAATACAGACATCTCCATCATAGCACAAAGTTCTACTGGATGTGGCTGCACTGTAACAATACAACTACCCTTCGTTAGATTAGCCTATTTTCTAGCCCTGGTCTAAAGGACCTAAATACTTAAGTTGCCCTTTCAGTCTTTGAGGAGGTAAAGGTGACCTGACTCCCGATATAAAACTTTTGCCTTCTGACAAAGAAACCTTGGCCTCCCTGGAGATGTGATTTTTAAATAGAGAGAAACCTCATGAAAGGTTTCACTCTTATGAAAGAGTAAGCCTTTTTAATGTCTGGAAAAGAAATGTTCTAGGCAGAGGATAAATAAGTACAACAGCCCTAAGACAGAAATATCTTTGGCTTATCCAAAAATCAACAAAGCCAATAAGACTGAAATAGAGGGGAGCCAGGAAAACAAGTACGATAAAAAAGGTCAGAGAGGTAGCTAGGAGCCAAATCACAGGCCACCTTTCCCCTGTTTTCTACTTAAAATTATTCTTCATGAATTAAGTTTTATAAAAATACGTATCTACAGCTGAATCAAAAGGAATCATTTCCCCTCACAGCAACAAATTAAATAATAAAAACTTTCTATTCTTGATAAATAAAACCTAAAAATTTTCAAGATAGCAAGACAATATTTCCTGAGGAGGGCGAAAAAAAGATGATGATCCAGGAATTAATCTTAAAATATACCAAAACATACCCAAAATAAAATTTTTAGAAAGCCCAATTCAAATGATCAGATGTTAAATTAAAAATCATTAAAAGATCAGAACCTTCCAGATGGCAGAGGAGTAAGCTCTGGAGATCATCTTCCTACCCACAAATACATCAAAAATAAATTTACATGTGGAACAACTCCTAGAGAACACCTACTAAGCACTGGCAGAAGACCTCACACTTCCCAAAAGACAAGAGACTCCACACATACCAGGTCATGTGGCTGACAGGGTCTTGGTGCTCTGGCCAGGTATCAGGCCTGAGCCTCTGAGATGAGAGAGCCGAGCTCAGGACACTGGACCACTTTCACCTCCCGGCCCTGTGTAACATCAATCAACAAGAGCTCTCCCAGAGATCTCTGTCTCAACGCTAAGACCCAGCTCCACTCAACTGCCAGCAAACTCCAGTTCTCGGCATCCTATGCAAAACAACTAGCAAGACAGGAACACAACCCCAAGCATTAGCAGAGAGGCTGACTAAAATCATAAGTTCACAGACACCCCAAAACATACCACCAGACGTGGACATGCCCACCAGAAAGACAAGATCCAGCCTTATCCTCCAGAACACAGGCACCACTACCCTCCACCAGGAAGCCTACACAACCCACTGAACCAACCTTATCCATTGGGGGCAGACACCAAAAACAACAGGAACTACAAACCTGCAGCCTGCAAAAAGGAGACCCCAAACACAGTAAGTTAAGCAAAATGAGAAGACAGAGAAATACAGAGCAAATGAAGGAGCAAGGTAAAAACCCACCAGACCAAGCAAATAAAGAGGAAATAGGCAATCTACCTGAAAAAGAATTCAGAGAAATGATAGTAAAGATGATCCAAAATCTTGGAAATAGAATAGAGAAAATATAAGAAACGTTTAAAAAGAGCCAAGAACAAACAAACAAGGATGAACAACACAATAAGTGAAATTAAAAATTCTCTAGAAGGGATCAACAGCAGAATAATTGAGGCAGAAGAACAGATAAGTGACCTGGAGGATAAAATAGTGGAAATAACTACTGCACAGCAGAATAAAGAAAAAAGAATGAAAAGAATCGAGGACAGTCTCAGAGACCTCTGGGACAACATTAAACACACCAACATTCGAATTATAGGGGTCTGAGAAGAAGAAGAGAAAAAGAAAGGGACTGAGAAAATATCTGAAGAGATTATAGTCAAAAACTTCCCTAATATGGGAAAGGAAAGAGTCAATCAAGTCGAGGAAGCGCAGAGAGTCCCATACAGGAAAACCCAAGGAGAAAAACGTCAAGACGCATATTAATCAAACTATCAAAAATTAAATACTAAAAATATTAAATATTAAAAGTAGCAAGGGAAAATCAACAATTAACATACAAAGGAATCCCCATAAGGTTAACAGCTGATCTTTCAGCAGAAACTCTGCTAGCCAGAAGGAGGTGGCAGGACATATTTAAAGTGATGAAAGGGAAAAACCTACAACCAAGATTACTCTACCCAGCAAGGATCTCATTCAGATTCGATGGAGAAATTAAAACCTTTACAGACAAGCAAAAGCTAAGAGAATTCAGCACCACCAAATCACCTTTACAACAAATGCTAAAGGAACTTCTTTAGGCAGGAAACACAAGAGAAGGAAAAGCCCCAAAATAAAAAACCCAAAACAATTAAGAAAATGGTAACAGTAACATACATATTGGTAATTACCTTGAATGTAAAATGGATTAAATGCCCCAACCAAAAGACACAGACTGGCTGAATGGGTACAAAAACAAGACCCGTATATATGCTGTCTACAAGAGACCCACTTCAGACCTAGGAACACATACAGACTGAAAGTGAGGGGACGGAAAAAGATATTCCATGCAAATGGAAATCAAAAGAAAGCTGGAGTAGCAATTCTCATATCAGACAAAATAGACTTTAAAATAAAGACTATTACAAGAGACAAAGAAGGACACTACATAATGATCAAGGGATCAATCCAAGATGATATAACAATTGTAAGTACTTATGCACCCAACACAGGAGCACCTCAATACATAAGGCAAATGCTAACCGCCATAAAAGGGGAAATCGACAGTAACACAATCATAGTAGGGGACTTCAACACCCCACTTTCACCAATGGACAGATCACCCAAAATGAAAATAATTAAGGAAACACAAGCTTTAAATGATACATTAAACAAGATGGACTTAATTGATATTTATAGGACATTCCATCCAAAAACAACAGAATACACTTTCTTCTCAAATGCTCATGGAACACTCTGCAGGATAGACCATATCTTGGATCACAAATCAAGTCTTGGTAAATTTAAGGAAATTGAAATCGTATCAAGCATCTTTTCCAACCACAACGCTATGAGACTAGATATCAATTACAGGAAAAAAAAAACTGTAAAAACTGCAAACACATGGAGTCTAAACAATACACTACTAAATAACCAAGAGACCACTGAAGAAATCAAAGAGGAAATTTTTTAAAACCTAGAAACATGGGCTTCCCTGGTGGCGCAGTGGTTGAGAGTCTGCCTGCCGATGGAGGGGACACGGGCTCGTGCCCCAGTCCGGGAAGATCCCACATACCGCAGAGTGGCTAGGCCTGTGAGGCACAGCCACTGAGCCTGCGCACCTGGAGCCTGTGCTCCGCAGCAGGAGAGGCGACAACAGTGAGAGGCCCTTGTACCGCAAAAAAACAAAACAAAGCAAAACAAAAAACCTAGAAACAAATGACAATGAAAACATGACAGCCCAAAACCTATGGGATACAGCAAAAGCAGTTCTAAGAGGGAAGTTTATAGCAATACAATCCTACCTCAAGAAACAAGAAAAATCTCAAATAAACAACTTAACCTTACACGTAAAGCAATTAGAGAAAGAAGAACAGAAAAAAACCCCAAAGTTAGCAGAAGGAAAGAAATCATAAAGATCAGATCAGAAATAAATGAAAAAGAAATGAAAGAAACAATAGCAAAAATCAATAAAACTAAAAGCTGGTTCTTTGAGAAGATAAACAAAATTGATAACCCATTAGCAAGACTTATGAAGAAAAAAAGGGAGAAGACTCAAATCAACAGAATTAAAAATGAAAAAGGAGAAATAACAACTGACACTGCAGAAATACAAAGGATCATGAGAGATTACTACAAGCAGCTATATGCCAATAAAACGGACAACCTTGAAAAAATGGACATATTCTTAGAAAAACACAACCTTCCAAGACTGAACCAGGAAGAAATAGAAAATATAAACAGACCAATTACAAGCACTGAAATTGAAACTGTGATTAAAAATCTTCCAAAAGGGCTTCCCTGGTGGCGCAGTGGTTGAGAGTTCGCCTGCCGATGCAGGGGACACGGGTTTGTGCCCAGGTCCAGGAAGATCCCACATGCTGTGGAGCAGCTAGGCCTGTGAGCCATGTCCATTGAGCCAGCACGTCCGGAGCTTGTGCTCTGCAGCGGGAGAGGCCACAACAGTGAGAGGCCTGTGTACCGCAAAAAAAAAAAAAAGAAAGAAAAAAGAAAAACAATCTTCCAACAAACAAAAACCCAGGACCAGATGGCTTCACAGGCGAATTCTATCAAATATTGAGAGATGTGCCAACAACTATCCTTCTCAAACTCTTCCAAAAATAGGAGAGGAAAGAACACTCCCAAACTCATTCTACGAGGCCACCATGACCCTGATACCAAAACCAGACTAAGATGTCACAAAAAAAAGAAAAATACACGCCAATATCACTGATGAACATAGTTGCAAAAATCCTCAACAAAATACTAGCAAATGGAATCCAACAGCACATTAAAAGGATCATACACCATGATCAAGTGGGAATTATCCAAGGAATGCAAGGATTCTTCAATATACACAAATCAATCAATGTGATAAACCATAAAAACGAATTGAAGGATAAAAACCATATGATCATCTCAATAGGTGCAGAAAAAGCTTTCAACATACTTCAACACCCATTTAGGATAAAAACCCTCCAGAAAGTAGGCATAGAGGGAACTTACCTCAATATAATAAAGGCCATGTATAATAAACCCACAGCCAACATCGCTCTCAATGGTGAGAAACTGAAACCATTTCCACTAAGATCAGGAAAAAGACAAGGATGCCCACTCTAACCACTATTATTCAACATAATTTTGGAAGTTATAGCTACAGCAATCAGGGAAGAAAAAGAAATAAAAGGAATACAAATTGGAAAAGACGTAAAACTGTCACTGTTTGCAGATGACGTGATACTATACATAAAGAATCCTAAAGATGCTACCAGAAAACTACTAGAGCTAATCAATGAATTTGGTCAAGTAGCAGGATAAAAAACTAATGCACAGAAATCTCTTGCATTCCTACACACTAATGATGAAAAATCTGAAAGAGAAATTAAGGAAACACTCCCATTTACCATTGCAATAAAAAGAATAAAATATCTAGGAATAAACCTACCTAAGGAGACAAAAGACCTGTATGCAGAAAACTATAAGACACTGATGAAAGAAATTAAAGATGATACAAACAGCTGGAGAGACATACCATGTTCTTGGATTGGAAGAATCAACATTGTGAAAATGACTATACTACCCAAAGCAATCTACAGATTCAACGCAATCCCCATCAAACTACCACTGGCATTTTTTACAGAACTAGAACAAAAAATTTCACAATTTGTATGGCAACACAATAGACCCCGAATAGCCAAAGCAATCTTGAGAATGAAAAATGGAGCTGGAGGAATCGGGCTCCCGGAATCCAGGCTATACTACAAAGCTACAGTAATCAAGACAGTATGGTACTGGCACAAAAACAGAAATATAGATCAATGGAACAGGATAGAGAGCCCAGAGATAAACCCACACACATATGGTCACCTTATCTTTGATAAAGGAGGGAAGGATATACAGTGGAGAAAAGACAGCCTCTTCAATAAGTGGTGCTGGGAAAACTGGACAGCTACATGTAAAAGTATGAAATTAGAACACTCCCTAACACCACACACAAAAATAAACTCAAAATGGGTTAAAGACCTAAATGTAAGGCCAGACACTATCAAACTCTTAGAGGAAAACATAGGCAGAACACTATACGACATAAATCACAGCAAGATCCTTTTTGACCCATCTCCTAGAGAAATGGAAATAAAAACACAAATAAACAAATGGGACCTAATGAAACTTAAAAGCTTTTGCACAGCAAAGGATACCATAAACAAGACCAAAAGACAACCCTCAGAATGGGAGAAAATATTTGCAAATGAAGCAACTGACAAAGGATTAATTTCCAAAATTTATAAGCAACTCATGCAGCTCAATAACAAAAAAAACAAACAACCCAATCCAAAAATGGGCAGAAGAACTAAATAGACATTTCTCCAAAGAAGATATACAGATTGCTAACAAACACATGAAAGAATGCTCAACCTCATTAATCATTAGAGAAATGCAAATCAAAACTACAATGAGATATCATCTCACACCGGTCAGATTGGCCATCATCAAAAACTCTAGAAACAATAAATGCTGGAGAGGGTGTGGAGAAAAGGGAACCCTCTTGCACTGCTGGTGGGAATGTAAATTGATACAGCCGCTATGGAGAACAGTATGGAGGTTCCTTAAAAAACTACAAATAGAACTACCATACGACCCTGCAATCCCACTACTGGGAATATACCCTGAGAAAACTATAATTCAGAAAGACTCATGTACCAAAATGTTCATTGCAGCTCTATTTACAATAGCCAGGACATGGAAGCAACCTAAGTGTCCATCAACAGATGAATGGATAAAGAAGATGTGGCACATATATACAATGGAATATTACTCAGCCATAAAAAGAAATGAAACTGAGTTATTTATAATGAGGTGGATGGACCTGGAGTCTGTCATACAGAGTGAAGTAAGTCAGAAGGAGAAAAACAAATACCGTATGCTAACACATATATATGGACTCTAAGGGAAAAAAATGTCATGAAGAGGTTAGTGGTAGGACGGGAATAAAACACAGACTTACTCGAGCATGGACTTGAGGATATGGGGAGGGGGAGGGGTGGGCTGTGACGAAGTGGGGGAGTGGCAGGGACATATATACACTATCAAATGTAAATTAGATAGCTGGTGGGAAGCTGCTGCATAGCACAGGGAGATCACCTCTGTGCTGTGTGACCGCCTGGGGGGGTGGGATAGGGAGGGTGGGAGAGAGGGTGATGCAAGAGGGAGGAGATGTGGGAGCATGTGTGTATGTATAACTGATTTAGTTTGTTGTAGAGGGAAAACTAACACACTATTGTAAAACAATTATACTCCAATAAAGATGTTAAAAAAAAAATAAAATAAAATAAAATACAAAAAAAAAAAAAAAAAAAAAGAAAAATGGAGCTGGAGGAATCAGGCTCCCGGAATCCAGGCTATACTACAAAGCTACAGTAATTAAGACAGTATGGTACTGGCACAAAAACAGAAATATAGATCAACGGAACAGGACAGAGAGCGCAGAGCTAAACCCACACACATATGGTCACCTTATCTTTCATAAAGGAGGTGAGAATATACAATGAAGAAAAGAAAGGCTCTTCAATAAGTGGTGCTGGGAAAACTGAACAGCTACATGTAAAAGAATGAAATTAGAACACTCCCTAACACCATATACAAAAATAAACTCAAAATGGATTAAACACCTAAATTTAAGGCCAGTCACTATAAAACTCTTAGAGGAAAACATAGGCAGAACATTATGACATAAATCACAGCAAGATCCTTTTTGACACACCTCCTAGAGAAATGGAAATAAAAACAAAAATAAACGGGACCTAATGAAACTTAAAAGCTTTTGCACAGCAAAGGAAACCATAAACAAGATGACAAGACAACCCTCAGAATAGGAGAAAATATTTGCAAACGAAGCAACTGACAAATGATTAATCTCCAAAATATACAAGCAGCTCATGCAGCTCAATATCAAAAAGACAAACAACCCAAACCAAAAATGAGCAGAAGACCTAAACAGACATTTCTCCAAAGAAGATATACAGATTGCCAACAAACACATGAAAGGATGCTCTACATCACTTATCATCAGAGAAATGCAAATCAAAACTACAATGAGGTATCACCCCACACCAGTCAGAATGGCCATTGTCAAAAAATCTACAAACAATAAATGCTGGAGAGGGTGTGGAGAAAAGGGATCCCTCTTGCACTGTTGGTGGGAATGTAAATTGATACAGCCACTGTGGAGAACAGTATGGAGGTTCCTTACAAAACTAAAAACCGAACTACCATACAACCCAGCAATCCTACTACTGGACATATACCCTGAGAAAACCATAATTCAGAAAGAGTCATGTACCACAATGTTCACTGCAGCACTATTTATAGTAGCAAGGACATGGAAGTAACCTAAGTGTCCATCAACAGATGAATGGATTAAGAAGATGCAGCACACATATAGAATGGAATATTACTCAGCCGTAAAAAGAAACAAAATTGAGTTATTTGTAGTGAGGTGGATGGACCTAGAGTCTGTCACACAGAGTGAAGTAAATCAGAAACCGAAAAACAAGTACTGTATGCTAACACATATACATGGAATCTAAAAAAAAAAATGGTTCTGTAGAACCTAGGGGCAGGTCAGGAATAAAGACGCAGACATAAATAATGGACTTGAGGACATGGGGTAGGGGAAGGGTAAGCTACGACAAAGTGAGAGAGTGGCATTGACATATATACACTACCAAATGTAAAACAGATAGCTAGTGGGAAACAGACGCATAGCACAGGGAGATCAGCTCCGTGCTTTGTGACCACCTACAGGGGTAGGCTAGGGAGGGTGGGAGGGACACGCAAGAGGGAGGAGATATGGGGATATATGAATATGTATAGCTGATTCAGCAGAAACTAACACAACTTTGTTATACAGCAGAAACTAACACAACATTGTAAAGCAATTATACGCCAATAAAGATTTTAAAACAAAATAAAAATAAGTAAAAAATAAAATGTATTTTCCTCCCATGGATCACAATACAGGTCTCCCGCAGAACAGTGCCGTGTGAAAATCCTAAAATTTTGCACTTCCAAGTTTCAAAAACCACTTTTATAACTTGGATAAACTATGATCATAAAGTTTACTGGTTCACTCCCTAAGAACCCAGTACCACAAAGTAAAACACAGCTTTCCATTAATGTGAGTTCTGTTATTTGTCTTGGGTTTATTTTTGAAGAAAAATGACTCTTATTTAAAATAAAAGACCAGAATCTTTTTATATAAACCAAGAACCCAGTAACAGCAAATCTTTTTTTGACACCACTTGGAAATCACAAATGAGGCATTAAATTACTATTTAATTCTGCTAATGAAAAATATTTTTGCCATGTTTTTACCATGTTACATTTTCTTAGTATCAGACAAAAAATTCTCTTGAGATATTTTTCCCAATACCAATGGTGTAAATTATTTCATATTTTTCAAATGGATTTAGTCCTCCTGAACTGGGAAATAGTTACCTAGATTGTCCAATTCCCTATGCTATCTAAAATGCTGAATTTCAATAACTGATTTCCTAATGAATAATATATTTCAGTTCTCAAATTTAAATGAATCCCCAATTACTTCATAAGCAATTCCAAAAGGCAGTTCAAGTCAGTAACATGGGGAAAAAAGCAGACATTTCGAATCCTCTCCATTTAAAAACACAAATACTTAAAATAGAAATAGTTTTCTAAGCTCTTAAAAAAAAAAAAAAACTTTCTAAGCTCTTTATTCAACCAATTACACAGTTAAATGATCACTCCCTTTAGAAGAGGGTGTATCATACTTACTGTAGTTAAGGGATTTGGAGTCGGTATGGGAAGCAAGCCTGCACCAGGCATCAGACTTGTCATGGTTGGAGCAGGAGCCAATAGAGAGAGAGCTTTGGCTTCCTCTGGGATTTTACCTGCAGAGGCAAGTTCCAAACATTACAGAAAGCAGAAACACCACACATACTTTATACTATGATTTTACAATTACCCTTGCACTTAAAAAATAATAATAATAAATGAATCTATCTATCAGATCCGTATAAAGAAATAAATAAGAACTTAAGTCTTTCCTTTTACCCTGCTCTACTAGGAAAAATAAAAGTGAGCAAAACTTCAAAGACTAACAATCTCATTAATGGAATATTATTTTAAAAACTGAATAATGTAGACAATTATTTAACACTTTGAGCTATGGGTCACCTGTACTGGAAACTTAATGTTCATGAACCAAACGATATCAAGCATGGACGCTTTCCCAGGACGGTGTTTTCGCGGTGATCGAAAGTTGTGTTACACATGACAACCGTTCGTGTTGGCTGCATCACTAATAGCACACAGAACATCAGATACAGAAAAGAAGAACATTTTTTAAAGTTTAATCCCCAGAAATGGCAAATAACCAAATTAGTCAAAAAAAAGAAAAAGAAAAAAACAAATATGTGCGAATTGAAATCTGTTCCTGAGTGTCCCTATCCTGTTAATTGAAACTACCTACTTGTGATGCAAACAATTTTGATAACCTTCCAAAAGATCCCATTTAATTTCAAGCAGACAGAAAAAAAGCCTACCACATGTAATCAGCTTCAATTGGAAAGGAAGCCTACACCCATTCAGTTAATAAGGTATCTCACCAACAATGACAGAGATGACTGAAAGAATCCAGTTCCAAAAAATATGCCTTGGGAAACTGCTAACATTTTTGAAAATGACTAACAAAAAAAAGTTCCCTAGTCTCAGGAAACTTCTTAAATTACTGACTTTTAGAACCGATTTATGTATACTTATCTGAAGAGGGGTGATTAATGCCTAAATGTCTTGCTTATAAGCATCCTAAGTGCCTAATAATAACAACAGTAACATTAAAATAATCCTAGACACTAAGAAAAAGAAATCCCTATGACTAGAAAAATGAAAATTTACTCTGAATTAAGTCTATCAATTTGCCATATTTAATTACTGAATTCTAATCAATTAATTTTGATAAGGACTGCGACTTTCACACATTTTTTCTGGTCCTTTCTCTCAACCTTCCCAAAAAGAAAATTTCTAAAAAGTTGACTACGTATAGCAATTTCAGAACTACTCATAATTATGTGGTATTTGGCTACACGTTTCCATTATGAATTCTTCAAAAGTAATTTAAAGTACAAATTCACGCCAAATTGAAAATAGCATGTGGAGTAAATTTTCAAAAAAGCACCATGTAGGGTTTCAGTGGTGAAAATTCTACTTAACACAACCACATGTGCAGGGATAAATCTCTAAAAAAATTATCTGAATATATTTCTAAACATGGCTGGAATACAAGACGAATTTTAAAACTTGCTTCAAGTAGTGGTTACACCTTATTTATAGAAATACAAAAATTACATTTTATTAGCTTTAGCAAGTGCCTACTTATTTCTAAGCTTTGCAACATCTAAGTCTACATTACCTTAATTTACTAATGTCAAAAACAAAGTCATTTTATTATTTCAGTAAATTCTGCATAAGCACTGATTTTAACATGCATAAAGATTAAAAGGCGGGAAGGCCTTACTGAAGACATCAAATAACAATAATTTATTTTGTATTTATTAGTTATTAGCATTAAGACATCTGTATACTCACATATACTATTTACATCACTATCAGACCTGCTTTATCTGTTAAAAATAAGTATTATTTTTTAAATATTTGTAAAACCTGTACACATCTTGATAAGTCAACTGAGGTCCTAAGGTACAAACCCTATGCTTCACTACCCTAATTTATGCATCTAAAAAACAAATAAAGTGTTCCAATCTAGTAATGTCCCCAATTTAATATTACCTGTCCATTAAATAAGCAAAACTATCCACATGAAAGACCACACAAACAAAACGGGTATTCAATACAGGCCAAAAGTTGATTACTTAACATAATAAAGTCATTCAGTGTTGGCTTAAAAATAGTATCAAGAGGGCTTCCCTGGGCTTCCCTGGTGGCGCAGTGGTTGAGAGTCCGCCTGTCGATGCAGGGGACACGGGTTCGTGCCCTGGTCCGGGAGGATCCCACATGCCGCGGAGCGGCTGGGCCCGTGGGCCATGGCCGCTGAGCCTGCACGTCCGGAGCCTGTGCTCCGCAACGGGAGAGGCCACAACAGTGAGAGGCCCGCGTACCACCAAAAAAAAAAAAAAAGTATCAAGAGGTTGTCTGCCTCTCACTGTCTCTCACAGTATAATAAACTATTATAAGTATTAAGTCTAACTAAAAGCACTATACTTTTTACTTATTCTAATTACCATTAAAGATACTTTAAGAAAAAAGTTCCATTGCTTAATTTCCAAGATAGAATTCTACCAAATATACCCTCCAAATACTATCAGAGTGTATAAAAGTATAAAACAAATAAGCAGTTAGCATTTTTCCCAAACTGTACTCATCAAAGACAATTGAGAGAAAAAACAATGTCTCTCACACATCCTAATCTCAGAATCCATTTAGTAACTAGTCTCTGAACATTTTTCAACTAAAAAATTCAAGCAAAAAAATACACACGTGTAAGTATTCAACAGTTTCTCAAATATCCATTCCCCATGTAGGCAATTAAAGTGTTTTCAAATCAAAGAAATGCTATTTTCTATAATAAATATCATAAAAGTGAAAAGTCTCTTGTCCTCTACCCCCAGAATGTTATAAGAAATTTACTTATTTTCTTTGATGATTTTGTATGCCTAAAATTCTAAGGGAGGAGGACGAAAATTAGAAGCTATCAGTTGGTCTTTATGAGAGATGCAGACTTGGGAGAAAACTGCAAAAATGTTACACTGAGATCAAAATGTGTTCCTAAGAATCTCATCAGTGTTTTAGTGTTTTGGGAACAAAATGTACCTGATCCGTTTATAAACACCAATTAAGACTAGCATTGAGCTTCACGAAACCATATCCTAATTTACTGTGAATATTTTATGTTAAGGATGAGCTCTACTAATCATCTCCCAATATAATTTGCAATGCAATGTTATGAACCCTTAATGGAATACCATTTACAAAGAACTGGAAAACCAGCTCACAAGTTAAAGTGAAAGAGATTTAACAAAACAAAAACAAAAACAAAAACAAAAAAAAGGGACAAAATAAAGAAAAAGAAATGAAATTAAAGTAAAACAATAAAAAACAGAGACAGGGCGTCCATCTTCTGCGGTTCAGACTCCGATCTCATTTCCCCAATGAAGGTTTCACTTGACGGCAGGTTTAGTGGCATGGCAAACAATGCCTAACTCAGGCAAGTGTAACAGGTCTGCCTTGGCCAGTCTAGTCATCTAATAATGCACAAATATCACATAGAGAAAACATACAAAACCAAATTAATAGTCAAAATCCATCTACCAGAAAATGTGGACATAAACTTATGACTGATGATTAGGCTGACACCCTTATTATGTTTGACCTTATCTTTTTCTAAGTGTTAACATTAAAAAGAAATCTGAGATGCACGCAACAACAAAAAGAGGTCATATTTGGATGAGTATAATGAAAGTATATTTTATTTGAAGTGGCATGTTTTATTAACAATAGCTAATGCTTAATATGTACGAAACTATTACACATCAAACATTACTTAAATGGCTTAGGACCTCACAGTACTACTGTCTGCATTAAAAAAAAACAGCAAATTGAAAGAAACTGAAAAAACTTCTTACAATTTTTTTCTATGGTTTTCTCACTTCTTTCATAATGCTGTTTCTATAATATCAAGGAAAGAATACAATCAGTGAAGTAAACAGAAGACTGCTTACAGCACCACAGCACATCTCCTCTTACAGAACTTACTCCACTGGAACTCTTTCCTTTGATTTATTTCAAACTCACTTTGCTATCTTTTTTAACACAACAATACATTATTACTTTGCTTGCAGTGCATAATCAGATCTTTTAACAGCTCACTGTGACATTCTTCAGGTTCTATAAGTTCATTTTTGTTGTATTTAATGAAAAATGTGTATCTGAATGTTTTTCCAATACAAATTATTTTATAGGTTAGTGTTCTAAAATACTTACAACTAAACTGGAATAAAAATATGCTTGAATTTTCACGTTCAAAAACAGTGAAATTTTGTCTCAGTTTGTTAATACTAAAAATATTCAAAAGCCATTATAATAAATGTGCATTTATTTATTTCTATCAAGTAAAACAAACAAAAAAGGAACCTCTACATGCCCATAATCTTGAACATTTATGACAAACCATGGTCACTTCTCAATATATGAAAAACTTTATGGGAATATAGCAAGGTTCCAACAGAGCAACACTCACAAAATTTTTCCTTCCAGTTCAATAAGCTAAAATCACACAAGATACTGTGCTGCTGGTGGCATAATTTTTTGATACGATTAACACTCCCATTTAGTAAACCTTCCACCTGATTTATTTTTTCCCATGCAGTTTACTTGGTATGAACTTGGTATACAGAACTAAATTATTACCAGCTCTTTTCTCACCTTGTTCTCCAATTTTGGGGTCACTGACCCTTACAGATTAGTAGATAAAGATAGATTTAGCAAATAATTAACTTTAATTCATTTTTTATTTATTCTACTATATTCATTATTATTTATTTTATTCTCCCTACGCCACTCTAACCCCCAGACATGGGAAAAATACTTTCAAATTTATCTGAAAAAATCCAGAATGTCCTATTCTGGGACATCAAAGATAACAGAGCAATACTCACTGTATCTGACTAATGTTTTTGACATCTCAGAACAGGCATTCTGAAATATGCATAAAACCTTGAAAGTGCAGCAAACTGTTTATTATACAGTATTTTAATGTGAGCCTGGTTTCTAAAAAAAGTTTTAAAACATGACATATGAAAGCTCCTTAAATTGTTTCAGGTAAAATTTTTATGTTGTGTAAAACAGTTACCAACAGCCACCAGTGAAAATATATTTTAAAGACATTTAAATTATAATAACCCAATTCTAAAATCCATGTACACGTCATAGTTAGTGCTCTGAATAAAAGTTAATTACACACCAGAACTGTCAAATTCAGCACAGCCTAGTATAATGAATGTGAATGGCTCTGCAAATAGAAGTTACTAAAAAAAAAATAGGCATTAGCTCTTAAAGCAGGTTATGTCATAAAATTTAACGAATTACTATAAGACCTTTGGCCTTGTTTCCACCTTCAACAACTATTTCCTCAATGGGGCTTTGGAAAATTGCTTTCCATGATTTTTCTTCTATTAATCACCACCACCACCACTCCTCCCTCACCCGCAAAAAAAAAAGCCAGCAAAATTAGAAGTAAATTCTAGTTGCACAGCAAATTACACTAAATGTAAAATAATGGTCTCAGTAACAATTAAGGTAAATTACCTTAAGAAGATACTTTAAAGATTAAATTATGAATATTTTTCTTAAACATAATTACTACCTAACCCCCATTTGGTGAAATGTGTACACTTTTTTTTTTATTTTTTATTTTTTTAAATTTTTTATTTACTTAATATCATTAATAGGTATACACAGGGGCAAATGCTTACTTATTTACACATTTTAAATAATGTCCTCTACCAATTTAGTATTTTAATTTCAAAACGCTTTCTTTACAACTTGCAAACTGAATACAGAAAGTCAAAGCAAACCAAAGAAGCCATGTAATTTATAAATTTTTAAATGTTTAGCTATAAAATCTCAAATATACATAAGTAATAAATTAACCATTTTATTATTACGTAAAATCCTTTCTACCTCCAAATTTCATTCTTACACACACACACACCATATTTACTTGCCAATTTCTAGGAAAGCCAATGGTAGTAACAGACAGGACAGAGATTAAAATAACTGAAAAAAACATGTGAGATACTAACCTTCTGCACAAGGAACAACTATCAGAGCTCTGTCAATAAAAACCGTGTTAGTTAGATGCTGGGCCACGCCAACACTTGATGGATCACGAAACTTAACATAACATACTTTGGAAGAAAAAGCAAGAGGTGCGTTGCTGCAAGATAAAAAGAAAAACAATTGGACTAATTAACATTTGGTTGGTTTTGTCATTTTCATTTAAAATTTCTTACTTATATCTTTACATAATCTTACAATCAAGACAGGAATTTTTGTTGCTAAGGATCATTAAGACATGAAATAGCACAACTTAGTCTTTTAATGGTGATTTGCTGCAACGACTGAAGGCATATCTAGGCAGGCCTATAGCCTTATTTGTTAAAAACCTGCAATTTAAATTAATGCCTTCTTAATCTGAGTGAAATGTGAAAATAGCTGACTTAACCCAAGGATGTCCAATCAGTGCATCATCATCAATAGGCAAAATCCCGTTTCATAAAAAAGCCCCAATCCTTCAAATTTTCTAATTACTTCCAAGCCTCCCTAACATGATTCCTGGCATTTAAATCACTGAAAACTTCACAACAGTCTTAAAAACAATCAGATAACCTGGAATTAAAATTAAGGTCTTTTGCATATACTGGCCTACTTCAAGCTAGGCAGCATTATGATTTTCCAGACAAAAATTTTACAAACAAAATTTTACATACTTTATATGCAAAAGAGCAAAGACTCTTATAAGTCCTACTAGATTTAATCTAGGCAGGACTATAGGAAAAAGAAGCCAGACACCGCACAGATGAAAGCAATTTTTCCACAATAGATTCCAAAATACACTATCCTCATAAAGGATCATTTTGTCAACCTGCCCATAATTATGTTCAATTAAAGTCTGTAATTGTCTTTAGCAAGTAAAAAGACACTAAATATACAGCTAATGTTTAACATAAATGTACAATCCTTTAAAATATTAAATTTTTCACACTAAAAAAAGATCATTTGAAATATACTAAATATGCATTGTGCAGCAACAATAATTTACTTTAGTTTACAAAACAGGTCAAGGAAGTTCACCATTATTCTAGACCTAGTAAATGGCAAAGATGAGATTTAAAGTCTAATCATCTAATTCCAAATCTCATGCAACCTTAATTATTCAATTAATCAAGAATTAATTTTAAAGCCAGTTTAATGTACTACTTAATTTGTAATTCCATATTCATTTTTTTAAATTAAAAAATTATATACAGCAACAAATCCAGCTTGCTAATGGTTAAATATATTTATGATATTAACCAAACACTAAGGCAATAAAATATATTTGCATTTAGAACTTGAAACTATATATATTATTATTAACATAACTAGTCAGGCTAATTAAAGTAGCAAAAATAAAGGTAAAACTCTACCTCTTTCTCACCCAATCCAACTCAATTCTTTCCTGCCTAAGGCCATCTGATTCAGGCTTCAAGCCAGTCCTCTCCAACAACCTCCCCCTACTCAACATGTAAGTCAAGCACTTGTACTTGCCATGAGGTAAACACATCTGCATCCAGACTTAACTCACCTATACATTACCAAGTCACCAATTTAGGCCTCTCCAGAGCTCTAGATTCCCAGATCCAAGTGCCTGCTGGCATAATGCACGTTGATAGTCACAGGACCCACCCCTGAACTTATTCTTAAATTCATTACCCTCCTTCTGCACCAATCCTGCCCTTTGATCTAACTTCATATCTCAGTTAAAGATACTACCACATTATCTAAGTCAGAAATCTGGAAGTCGCTAATGTGACCATCATTAGTAGTGTTCACCAAATATTTCCAAATCTCCTTCTGGCTACATAATAAAATTCTATTTCTTTTTTCTTTGAAGTTAGGTGTGGCCGTGCAATTTGCTTTGGCCAATTAAATTTGAGCATAATTGACATGTGTTCCTATTCAGTAGCCTTAAGGGCCACTGTTCGGTTCTTTTTCTCTGCCACAGTGACAAGCAACATCAAAGAGATGGGTGTCTGATATATCAGCTTCATCCCAGAATGAGTGACTACAACAAGTAGAGTCCCCAACCCCACCAGTTTAGTCTAAGAAATAATCTTGTTTTTATCAAACTACTGAGATTTGGGGGTTGTTTCCACCCGTGACCCTTCCTTCTTTTTCATCCTATTGGTCTTTAAATCCTATGAAGACTGCCTCCCAAATATTTGTCACATTAATTCTTTCAACACTCTCAGTATCAATGCCTTCATTCATGCCCTTACCATTTCTCACCTGGATTACTACAATGGCTCCTAACTAATTACACTGCCTCCAATCTCAACTCCTCCTTATTAACAATCTTCCACAAAAGCTGTTAGAGTAATCTTTCTAAACCATAAATCTCTTCATGTCATGCAACTGCTTAAATTTCCTCAGACACCCTTCTCTTCTTGCTTCATCATTTAAAAAATCCAGGCATAAAAATACTTGTGGTTCCCAGAACACATCCTGAACCATCTGGGCCATCTTTGTACATGTTGTTTCATTTGGCTATGAAGTGCTCTCTTACTCCTTTTTTGAACAGTAATTCCACTTTTCTTCAAGGCTCAAGTTTCAAAGTCTTCTGGAAAGCCATTTTAAAATATCAAAGTGACTAGGTACCCCCTCCTGTATGTTCTACCAATACATCTTATATACTTTCAGCACAGTTTCCTTATATGAAACCCTCAACAGATCTTGCAAGCTTTCAGACACAACTGATCAGCTACATAACACAAGGGCTTATTTCACTGACTAACCCGAAACCTGTAATTTGAGTGGCCTGACCAAATGTACTTGAAAGTCACTTAGAGTAAGGGCTTGGGCCAGATGCCACATGAGTACAGAATAGGTCTGAAAAGAAATTGAGCAGATACACAGAAACAAACTGAGTTGACAATAAAGCCTGACAGGAAGAGGCAGATAGTCGCCTTGGATGCTGATACCTTTCTGGTTCCCAGTCCCAGGTCCCATGAGGCCTAGTCTTTATTCTTCTACTCAGGGAAATCTCTTCCTTTTAATAATGTCTCTTCTTGAGCTAGATTAGGTAACAGTTTCTGTCCTTTGCAACCAAAAAAAAATCTATGATTACAACTAAAGCTACTAAAGCCCTAGCAATTTCAACAAGAATACTCTCTTTTAACACTTGAAGAACCTGGCAAGCCACCACTGAAACTGTATTTCCTAAATTGACAGATCCTTTTGTGAAAGGATGGAAACCTAAATCATCACTGTTGAAAACTACAAACATTTCCAAATATCCCTACTTGAAAACCACATCATTTCAAATTTAAAACATCCACAGGAATAAGAAATGTGAGCCTGGTTAGTAAACCACACACTACTTAGATGTGAGAAGCCCAAAAACTGGTTAAAAGATGCTGATCTGTTCTGAACAGCATTATAGTAAGAGCATGGATCCTAGTGCTATAAGCAATTTTTTTCATCAGCATCTCCAATTACCTTCCTTAAAATAGAGAGTAAAAGCAACACAGTATTTACTTTATAAAAAATGTAAACATATGAGCTTTTCAGGAGAGGCAGTAACACTTTTATTTTGAATATTATAGGCTAAAATAATACAGTGGCAAGCCTAAATACAGATATCTCAGCAAACAAATATGTATTTACAGATTTATAAATCAGTGTATTACCATATCTTATATTTAGATCTTCCTCTCTAGTATATCTAGGCTATTAAATAACATTTACTTTTTAAAAAATTAAATAGGATTATCATTTTCAAATTTAACTCTGACCTACATTTTTTAAAAGGGGTTACATATTCCATTTGGTCTAACTGTATGCCTCTAAAGAAAGTAACAGTACTCAAACATAGCAGATTTTACTTTGACCTCATTTGTTGAATCAAGCTTTGTTTTGTTTCTTTAAATATAAAACCTTCATACAATCACTTTTCAAACAAATCAGAATTTCTCACTGGGAGTTTAATGGAGAAATCACAGCACCAACTTTTTGAGCACCAGTTAAATTTCTTAGACCCTAATTGGTTATCTTATTTTTCATTAAACATGCTGATGGCACTGTACAATCTTTTAAAAAATCAATGTGGTAATACCATGTCCAATACTACATCCCTTGAGGATCTACCAAAAAAGATACAATGCAAAACATGGACAAAGTATACAGCTCTATGTATGAAAATATTAACTGACACAATGTATAACAGGGTTTCTCAGTAGGGCTCCAGTGATTGTCTGGATGCCACAATTCTCCTTTCTGTAAGACTTCCTTATGAATTATTGACACTTACCCACTAAATGCCAGAGGCCCTCCAATCACTGTGGGCAATCAAAAATACAAATTTTTCAAATACTTCTAGCTAAAATTCAATGACAATTTCAAACACACATATACACTTGAGACATCAGCCTTTAAATATTACAATAAATAAAACACAACAATATGAAAAATGCTTACCACAGGCTGAGTGAAAAAAGTTTACAGTAACAGTGTATAAATCCTTTGATTACACTATATTAAAATAAATCCATGTAAAAAGGGCTGGAGAGAGGTTTTGATAGGGTGGTAGGATCACTGGCAGTGTACCTTTTTCTCTATTTCTCCTGATGTGACTATATTGGTTGTATTAATTTTAGCTAGTTGACAGCTTTTACCTTATTAGTACTTTTAAAGACCAGAGAAATGAAGAAAACCAGCAAGCAAAAAGAACAAAAAATCCCACAGGTGTTGATGTTAGAAATGATGTTAGAAATCAGGCCAGGATTACCCTAGGGGTATTATGCACTTGAGCAGGAAAAGGAGAACTCCTAGGGTACAGAGAATCCTATCCGGGTGCTGGATGTGTTCACTTTGTGAAAATTCAACAAGCTGTATACACTTAACCCTGCACTTTTCTGCTCCTTATACCTCCATGAAAAGCTTACTGAAAAAGACAACAAAGGTTTCTTACCATTGTAAAAAGGTTTTCATGATGTATGAGATTCCCTTATTGAGTAAACAGTTAAAACAGAAATTCTGGATATTTATCATCTGGCAGCACTAATAAGAATTTTAATATTTACAGTGAATGTTTACACCAATTCTTAATGTTTAAAAAGAAACTGAATCATGGCCTCTTGCCAAAAAAAATTAAATTTAAAAATCTGAATTTTCATATTAGCAACCAAGTTCTTAAAATGTTAATGAGAAACTATTCTCACATTCTATTAAAGAAATATCATTCCAAATTTAAAACAAATCAACTTCTACTCAGCTTCCAAAGATTAATCGTAAAATACTGTTTCCACAACACTGCAAAATAGAATTATCTGTCTTCAATACAACTACTACTATTACATTTTTATGCATTTCGGCCCAAATCTGCAAACACATCTTTAATGTAAGGACCAGGTTATGACAACTTCATTACAGAGCAAGCAGAAAACATGTCATTCGAAAGGCATGTCGGGCTTCCCTGGTGGCGCAGTGGTTGAGAGTCCGCCTGCCGATGCAGGGGACGCGGGTTCGTGCCCTGGTCCGGGAAGATCCCACATGCCGCGGAGCGGCTGGGCCCGTGAGCCATGGCCGCTGAGCCTGCGCGTCCGGAGCCTGTGCTCCGCAACGGGAGAGGGCACAACAGTGAGAGGCCCGCGTACCGCAAAAAAAGAAAAAAAAAAAAAAAAAAGCATGTCAGTACTTGTGAAAAACAGGAATAGGGACTAACTGCCTTTAAGAAAAACTGCTCAAGGATTTTGCCCGGCCCGTATGTGTTATATTTGTTACGATTTTGCAAAATGTATTACAGTTTGTGACACAATAATTCTATATTAATGCACTGTTTAAGTAACGAGCTTTTTTATTCTGACTTTTAAACTCCAAGCAACTAACACTTGATTTCAAAAAACAGCCCATTACTAAATGTCAGATGATAACTGGCAGCAGCATATTGCCACCCAAGTGCATTTTTCAACTATGTAAGTGGTGTTATGTTGGCAATGAAGAATATTCTGTGATATATTTCTTCTGCCAATGAGACACCTTATTATCACAACCTTGAAAGCAAGGTTAGTTTACAATCATGTACAAAATATTTTACTATTTGATTCCAATTCTTTCAGAATACAGCACTCCTCCAAACTGTTCTCAATTATTAAGAAATGTTCTGAGCGCTTAAATGAAGAGATAGCTGAAAGCACTTTCAAAGTTATAAGATATTCAAAGCTATACATGAGATGGCTAGTCAGTAAAGATACATGTGCATGCCCTTATGAAGCATCTTTGACAAAACTGTATTACCAAATCTATTCATGTAGAACCAATTTATATTAACCCAGATGAGTCATTCTACAACACAAACTACAAGACAAAATATTATTGTCATGAAAAACTTTTTAAAAGGTGACTGGGAAAAAAAATAAAAGGTGACTGGGAGGCTGGATGGGTGACTGTCCTAGATTAGAGATAACCAAATGCATTGTGTGATCTGATTATCTTCTAGATCAGAAAAAGAAAATGAAAAAAAGGCATTATCAGAATAACTGAAGAAATTCAGATGTTATATTTTAATCAATGTTAAACTTCTTAGATATGTTAATAGTATTGTGGTAATGCAGGAGAATGTACTTAAGAGATTCACATTTAAGTGTTGAGGAATGAATAGTTATGGTGTCTGCAACTACTTTTAAAAGCATGGGAGGGGGAGGGTTGTATGGGTGTCTGTGTGTAGGTGGGGAGAGGGAGACACAAAGACAGAAATCAACTGTGGCAAACTATAAATGCAGATGAAGGGAACATGGGAGTTATTCTTTAGCTTTTCTGTATACATGAAATATTTCAAAACAAAAATGAGAAGAAAAACTTAAGTAAAATTTAAAAATCCAAACACCAACTTTTATCAATATCTATGCAGTAGCAATGAAATATACTTACAGAGAGAAAACCGAAGAAAAATAGGTCTACATGCATCACTATGAAACAAACCAAAAAGTCAAATACAAATTTTTTTTAAAAGGAGAAAAATCCTGGGAACTACTATCCCTTCCTTCAAAGATTTTGAGAAAATGAACAAAATACTGAGAATTTTCATATTCTAAGCTCTAGCTTTAAAAAGTTTATGCCTGTAAGAAAGTAAGCAACCCTCAAACCCCTTACAAATTTTGTGAGTAGATAGTACTGTACAAGGGAAATGTTACTTCAAAATACACTACTTGGGAAGTGTCTGAGAACTGTGAATGCCAGTCCAGATCAAGACTTTTACAAGTATACAGCAGGAGTAATCCTGTACGGATTACTTTTTCTGAAAGGTTTAGGACGGTGTGACCTTCTAGGAGGAAATTTTAATCCGTTGCCAAATGGGTGAACAGACATGATCTTTAACAACATGGATGGGCTCGGTTAGATGAACCAAGAAGATGCTAAATTTGTGAACATAGGCCTAGGGACAAATATAGGCCTAATTCCATCTGTCATCAGCTGCACACTTCCCCGTCAGCAACAACGGTCCGACACTGAGGCACTAAGAACTGGACAGTTTATCAGGCGCAGTCTCCGCGATTTGCCATTGCAAAAACGCTATCAGGAGCTTGCCATGAGGACTACCTCGGGCCCACCTGCGGCCATCTTAAGTTCGGGAAAAAAAAGAAAGGGAGGAAGGGCACTGAATTCGAGGACCCGACGGCGACCAGAGCGCGGAAAGCACAAAAAAGGCAACCTCTCTAACTCCTCTGTAAGGGTTCTGTGCAGAGGTTAACCCACCAAATACGACTAACAAGGAAAGCAGGAGCGTGGGGCCCGGGCCGCGGTGCCCTAATCAAACATGGGCACCAAGGTAAACCCGGCGGTCACGTGACTGACACCGCGCGCCCCCGTCCGCTCTCTCCCCCATGCCTCGGTTCCCTAGGTCTCTCTGGCGCTCGCGCCCCTCCCCCAGCCGAGCTTGAGCACTTACTCTGGGGGGTAGAGCCGCAGCTCCTCGATTTCTCCTAGGAAGGAAAAAAGCGTCCGCATCTGCTCGCTGGTGACCGCCGACGACAGATTCGTCACCTGAATCACCGCCGTAGGGGTGAGGCCGAAGCCTAAGCCCAACGCGAAGCCGCCGCTGCTGTTCATCCCGATCCCGCTGCGGCTGCCTGCCTCCCCAACGTCTACGACGCGTCAGCGACGGAGCCGGGAAAGCGGAGAACGCGCGGCCGCGAGCGCGCTCCCGCTAGCGAATTCACGGCAGCGGGCAGGTCTAGCCGCCCATTTCACAACTCCCCTGCTCCCAGGGCTGCGCGCGCCAGCCGGAAGCGTCGCCCCGGCAACCCGGCGGATCTCGCGGGGCTTCGGCCTGGGGCTCCCGGGTGGTTGAGGTTGTTTCTCCCGCTGCACTTCTCCCCGGCAAGGTTTTGATCGATTTTTTCCGGCCTCCACTCGATCAGTTTCCTGTGTTCCTGTAAACATGGGAGATCCACCTCTTTCCAGTCTTTACACTAGATAGGACTGGGGAACCAAAAGGCCTGGCCTGCTGGTGCGGAGCTGTGAAGAAGGAATGACTAGAGCATCGCAGATCAATACTTGACCGAACTATAACGTGTCATTATTAAATACAGGCAGCTCCCTCGCCCCGACTATTTTAAAAAATTGGTCGGTGTCCTCATTGTGAAAAAACTTGGGAAATTTTACAAAACCTGTAAATTTTGACGGAATTAAGGAAGGAAGCAGTTAAGATGAAGGCTATGCGGTTGTCGTTTATAACATTTATTCGCTCACTACACAGATATTAATATTTGAGTATTATGTACCAGACACTGTTAGACAAGAGCACATAAAGGACAGTTACAGAAGGTCCACATAGACCTTGCAACCTAATGAGAGACAAGTAACAGTAGTATGGGAAACTAGGGCAGCTGTTCCCAAAATGCCATTCACAGAACCTGGAGGGTCCTCGAAGCCTTTTGAGTGATTGTGCAAGGTCGAAACCGTTTCCATAATACTAAGACTCTGTTGATCTTTTTCACTTTGTTGACAATTGCACTGATGGTGTAAAAGCAATAGTGAGTGACTGGTGGCACCTTAGCAGGAATCAAGGAAGTGGTGTCAAACTGCACTGCTGGTATTTTGTATTCTTCACCTCCTGGCACTCATAGCATACAAAAATTATGATTTTTAAAATAAGCTAGTTTAACTTAAGAATGTCCTTGACAAAGGAGTAAAAATTATTAATTTTATTAAATCTTCACCCTAGTATACACCTCTTTTTAATGTGTGAAGAAATGGTAAGTAGTTCTGCTGTATGCCCAAGTAGGAGGAACATCTCCATAAAAAGCACTTGTGTGATTGTTCGAGTTTTCACACAAAAATCCAAAATTTTTAAAATTTGTATCTACCACCTTGAGCTTGACAGCTTTCCAGTATTTAGACTTTTCTGCTAAAAACACCAGTGATATTAACAAACGTATTTTTTCACATTATATATTGAAATAAGTGACCATTTGAAAATCTCTACAACTCAATGAACCACTGTTTTCAAAATAACCAATGCATGCTTTTACAGAATCAAAAACAGTCACCAAAGTTGATGGACCCATGGATTTTAATCTAGCAGAATACAAAAAGTTAATTGATATGATTTCAGATTCAGTCCACATTGAAATTGCACTCTTAGAAACTATCACATATCCAGTTTGGTGTAGTATCAAACAAGAATATCTAGAATTATCTAGAAAGACTATGAAAATAGTTTCCCCTTTTCCAGCTCCTTATCTATGTGAGACCAGATTTTCTTCATATGTTTCAACAAAAACATATCACAACAGATTGAATGCACAAACAGATAGGGAAATCCAGCTGTCCTCTATTAAGCCAGACATCAAAGAGCTTTGAAAAATGTAACACAATACCACTCTTCTCAAAATTCTTTTTTGGGAAATATCACTTTATCATAAAAATGCATCATTTACCCCCCATAGCCATTGGGAACAGGCTGAAAAAATGCATCATTTATGTAAGTACATAACAGGTTTATAATTTTTTTACATAGGTTTTTTAAATCTTAAATTTCACAGATTTAATTTTTTTTGATGTATTTATTGTGTTGAGTCTTTGTCGCTGCACACGGGCTTTCTCTAGTTTCAGGGAGCGGGGCCTACTCTTTGTTGCGATGCGCGGGCTTCTCATTGCGGTGGCTTTCCTTGTTGCGGAGCATGGGCTCTAGGCGCACGGGCTTCAGTCGTTGTGGTGCACAGGCTTAGCTGCTCCGCAGCATGTGGGATCTTCCCGGACCAGGGCTCAAACCCGTGTCCCCTGCATCGGCAGGGGGATTCTTAACCACTGCGCCACCCGGGAAGTCCCAGATTTAATTTCTAATATGATAAATATAGATAGATATCCCATAAATCTCTTAGGGGCCTTGATAATTTTTAAGAGTAAAGAGTAAAAGGGTCCTAAGACCAAAATGTTTGAGAACTACTACCTGAGGGATAAAGCACAGGGAGAATTGGGAGCATGTAGAAAGGCCACTTAAACGCAGTGCAGGTGGAAGTCTTCCCAGGAGAGATGTTGCTTGCACTGAATCTTGAACAAATAGGAATTCGTCAGACAAGGAGGGAGGGAGAAGCAGTGAAGGGCATTCCAGACTGAGCTTGAAGAATATACAAAAGCAGAAAGGTATGAGGGCCCAAGTGAGGTCCAGAATATTCAAAGGTTAGTATTGCTAGACCAAAGGCTGAGAATGACTAGAGATACACATGAAAGAATAAGCCTTGATGAAGGATGCTGTTTGTCATGCTAAGAGGTTACTTTATCACAAACTGTTGGCAGCTGTTGAAGATGTTTGAGCAGGAGAGTGACTATGTCAAGATTCCTAGAATGATTGTTGTCACTGCAACATGGAGATATATTGAGAAGGGTGGAAACTGGAGGCAAAGGGACTGGATCGAAGGGTAAGTGGTGGTAGTCGTGGAAAACAAGAAACAGTCCCAAATTTAGGGTCATTGAACCCATTTAAGAATAAAAGGAATACAAACTATCTGTTCAGAAAAATATATATGGGCATACACTTGGTTTTAGATACAATTACAAGTGTTTTTCGGTCTTCCTCAAGCCCAACCATAGACCCCAGGATTAACTACCACTTGTTTAGAACACTGGTCGTCAGACTTTCATGTGCATCAAAATCACCTGGAGGGCACATTAAAACAGATTCCTGGCTCCATCCCCAGATATTCTGATTCAGTAGATCTGGAGGAGGAGCCTGAAAATTTCAATTTCTAACAAGTTCACAGGTGATGGTGCTGCTGGTGATCCAAGAACTCCATTTTCTAAAAATAAATTTATGTATTTATTTTTGTTTGCATTGGGTCTTCGTTGCTGCGCTTGGGCTTTCTTTATTTGTGGCGAGCAGGGGCTGCTCTTCATTGGGCCGCGCGAGCTTCTCATTGCAGTGGCTTCTCTTGTTGCGGAGCACAGGCTCTAGGCGCATGGGCTTCACTAGTTGTGGCACACGGGCTTAGTTGCTCTGCAGCATGTGGGATCTTCCCCGACCAGGGCTCGAACCCATGTCCCCTGCATTGGAAGGCAGATTCTTAACCACTGTGCCACCAGGGAAGCCCCCAAGACCCCCAATTTGAGCACCACTGGTTAAGAAGTTTGTAAAGCGGTACTTATTAGACTTAGTAATCTACTGTTGATGGTAAAGCAGAGGGAGGAATTTATTTCTGGCCTGAGGGACTGTGTAATAGTGCCATAGTTTAGGACCAAAAATAAGAAAGAAGAGCAAATTTGTAAAGAAGGAGCAAAAAATATTGAAATCCATTATGGACAAGTTCCTGAAATGAAATTTAAGGAAAATGTTCAGAACTAAGATAAAGTATGTGATTTAAGCTTCAAAGTAGATACAGTTATGCCAGGTACATGTGTAGCATGAGAAATGCATTGGGTAACATTAAAGGGACAAATACAACAAACAGCCAAAAATAAATAAAACCAAGCCAGGAGGAAAATTAGGAGGGAGGATAGTCACAAAAGTTGAGGGAGGAAAAGTTTTAATGGGAAAAAATGAAGAGTAGGGAGGAAAGAATGATAAAAAGTGTCAGTCTGCAAAGATGACAAAATCAGGAATAAAATGTACCCATTGGTAGATATAATGTGACTACTGAGACAAAAGCTACTTGAACCAATTTAGAGAAGCAAAGGTCACAGTGTCATTGTCACTTCCACTGATTCCTCTATGACTCTCTCAGCCAAATTTCCCACCCCTTGGCATGTCCTAGCTCTGCCACTCTGACCAATTTCAGACTGCTCCACCCTGGCCCTCTGAGATTCATTTTAGAATTCCAGCCTCCATGCTAGTATGTTCTGTCGCCAATCTCTGTAATCATTTTCATGGCCCCAATTTGCAGATATTTCTTCATCACGAGGCCCCTTGATTTCGTCTGCCTACTGACCCAACATCTAAATAAGACAAGCAGTGACAAAGTTGCAGTGCAGGAAAAAAGGTCTCCTCATAAGTAAAACAGGCCCATAAGAGCAAACCAGAAACCAAAAATAAGAATGATAAACTCTAGCAAGTAAATTAACAACAAAAAGAGAAAGATATGCATTAAAATTTTATGCATGTACAGTACTGGATTTAGAACCAAGAGGTGACTTTGGAGAGTACAGTGACAGGAAGAGAATGCTTGAGCTGGGAAGGGGTGCAGATGATTGTGGACTGTACTTATAAGAATAGGTCTTGGTGCCTTTGTTCAGTCTTGTTTTGCTTTTCAAACAAGCAAGATCTGCAGCAAACCTACTCTATGGAATTTTAAAGGAAATTTGACAGTAGAGAATAATTTAGAAGTAATTTTAGGTAAGGAAGGATCTGTAAGTAGCCCTATCTTTGAAGGAGGAGTGCAGATTGTAGTCCTAAAACAGCAAGAACACACTGGAAGGAAGGTTAATCAGTTGTACTAGAAAGAATCAGAAAAGGAGTGAGAACTGTGCATGCATAAGTGGCCCTGTGCGTGTACAGGAAGTCCCCTGTATGTGAATGAGTTCCATTTGGAGAGCACATTCATAAGCCCAATTTGTTCATAAGTCCAACAAAGTTAGCCCAGGTACTCAACTAACACAATCGGCTATATAGTATTATACTGTAATAGGTTTATAATACTTTTCACACAAATAATACATACATTAAAAAAAACAAACACAAAAAATAAAGAAAACATTTTTAATCTTACAATACAGTACCTTGAAAAGTAGAGTAGTACAGTACAACAGCTGACATACAGGGGCTGGCACGCATGTTCACATCTTTGAAAGTTCGCAACTTGAAGTTTCGTACGTAGGGGACTTACTGTATTGTGTGGGGTGTTTTGAAATAGGACTTTTCCAGAAATGAAGCAGAAACTTTTTTTTTCGGCCACTCGGCTTGCAGGATCTAAGTTCCCCAACCAGGGATTGAACCACGGCCCCCAGCAGTGGAAGCGCAGAGTCCTAACCACTGGACTGCCAGGTAATTCCCTTTTTCTGGCTGTGTTGCGCAGCTTGGGGGATCTCTAGGCCACCAGGGAACTCCCCAAAGCAGAAACTCTCTTAGTCTTTTTAGTCTTTTCCTGTGCTAAACCACATGACCCTCTTCTTTCAATACCCAGAACTCTCAATTAGTTCATGGTGTCTCTAGTGGGCTAGTTCTGGAACCCTATCATTGGCATAATTTTTTTGAATTACTAACAAATTATTTTTGCTAGCTTCAACAGAGAGGAAAAGTGTAGACAGTAATAGAGTAGAAGAAATAATCGCACAACAAAACTTGAGAAGGGATCTAAATAGGGCATATTTAGAACAGGCTTTGGCTACTCTAAATAAAGTAGAAAATATGTAAGAAGATGACTAAGGTATTTAATGGACTTGCAGGAAGAACAGAACAAAGAAATATTAGCAAGGGAAGTGACCAGGGCAGCTCTGAGAACTTTGGCAGCAGATATTCATAGACCATCTCAAGAGTGTTGCCAATAAGGTAAATCAACTCCAATAATTCCCAGCTCCTGGCAACCACTGATCTGCTTTCTCTTTCTTTACATTTGCCTTTTATGGAAATTACATATAAATTTAGTTATACAATACATAGTCTTTAGTGTCTGGCTTCTATCATTGAGCATAATATTTTTGAGGTTCATTCATGTTGGAAAGTGTTTCAGTAGTTTATTCCTTTTTAGTGCTGAATAGTAGACCATTGTATGAATTTTCAACATTGTGTTTACTTGTTCAACATTTGATGGACATTTGGATTGCTTCTAGTTTGGGGCTATTATGAGTAACGCTACTATGAGCATTCATGTAAAAGTGTAATTTCTTTTTAGTAGATACCTAAGAGTGGGATTGCTGGGTCATGTGGTAAGTTTGTTTAACTTCTTAAGAAATTGCCCAACTGTTTTCTAAAGAGGCTGTACCATTTTACATTTCCACCAGCAATGATGAGAGTTATGTAAGTAATGATATATCATAGTTTTAATTCCCATTTCCCTAGTAGCTAATAATGTTGAGCAACTTTTAATGTGCTCATTAGCCATTCATATATATTCTCTGATGATATATCTATTCAAATATTCAAATCTTTTGTCATTTTTTTAATTGGGCTGTTTCTCTTTTCATACAATTGTAAGAGTTCTTTAATTCTGGATATGAATCTGTTATCAGATGTATGACTTGCAAATATTTCTTCCCAGTCCATCACTTGTCTTTTCATTTTCTTTTGGACATGCATCAGTGTTTTGTCTTTTCATTTTTTAATAGTGTCTTTTAAAGAGTAAAGGTTTTTTATTTTGATAAAGTCCAAATTATCAGTGTTTTGTGTTATGGACTGTGGGTTGTTTTTTTCTTTTTTTTTTTTTTGGCTCTGACCAGGGATGGAACCCACGCCTCCTGCAGTAGAAATGTGGAGTCCTAACCACTGGACCACGCCAGGGAATTCCCAGGACTGTGTTTTTATTGTCACATCTAAGAAATCTCTGCCTAACCCAAGGTTATAAAGATTTTTCTCCTGTGTTTTTCTAGACATTTTTAGTTTCATCTCTTACATTTAGGTCTCTGATCTATTCTTAGTTAAATTTTATGTGTGGTGTGAGGTAAGGGTCATTGTTGTTGTTGTTGTTGTTGTTATCATCCTTCTCCTTCTTCTTCTTCCCCCTCTTTTTCTTCTTCTTCTTCTTCCTCTTCCTCTCCTCTTCCTCCTCCTCCTTCTTCTTCATATGATATCAAATTGATCTAGCACCATGTGTTGAAAAGACTATACATTCTGCATTGAATTGTCTGATCACCTTTGTCAAAATTCAATTGACCATAAGTTGAAGAATTTTATTTCTGGACTCTCAATTCTGTTCTACTAATCTATATATCTATTCTTACACCAATACCACACTATTTTAATTACTGCATATTCATAATAATTTTTGAGATGACCATGTGATATTTCTAGGATAACTTCCACTTAGTCATGATGTGTAATCCTTTTTGTGTGTTGTTAGATTTGGCTAATACTTTTTAAAGAATTTTAATATTTATTTTCATGAGGGTTACTGGGACCTAATTACAAACAAAAATAAACAAATGGGACCTAATAAAACTTAAAAGCTTTTGCACAGAAAAGGAAACCATGAACAAAATGAAAAGACAACCCTCAGAATGGGAGAAAATATTTGCAAATGAAGCAACCAGGCAAGGGATTAATCTCCAAAATATACAAACAGCTCATGTGGAACTTCCCTGGTGGTCCTGTGGTTAAGACTCTGCGCTTCCACTGCAGGGGGCGTGGGTTTGATCCCTGGTTGGGGAACTAAGATCCTGCATGCCACGTGGTGTAGCCAAAAAAAAAAAAAAGATCATGCAGCTCAATATCAAAAAAACAAACCACCCAATCAAAAAATGGGCAGAAGAGGGACTTCCCTCATAGTCCAGTGGTTAAGACTCTGTGCTCCCAGTGCAGGGGGCCCAGGTTTGATCCCTGGTCAGGGAACTAAAGATCCCACATGCCACAAAGGAGATCCCATGTGCTGCAAATAAGACTCAGCACAGTCAAATAAATAAATAAATATTTTTAAAATGGGCAGAAGATCGAAATAGACATTTCTCCAAAGAAGACATACAGATGGCTAAAAAACATATGAAAAGATGCTCAACATCACTAATTATTAGAGAAATGCAAATCAAAACTACAATGAGGTATCACCTCACACCAGTCAGAATGGCCATCATCAAAAAACCTACAAACAATAAATGCTGGAGAAGGTGTGGAGAAAAGGGAACCCTCTTGCACTGTTGGTGGGAATGTAAATTGGTACAACCACTACGGAGAGCGGTATGGAGGTTCCTTAAAAAACTAAATATAGAACTACCATATGATCCAGCGATCCCTCTCCTGGGCATGTATATGGAGAAAACAATAATTTGAAAAGATACATGCACCCCAATGTTCATTGCAGCACTATTTGCAATAGTGAGGACATGGAAGCAACTTAAATGTTCCTCAACAGAGGAATGGATAAAGACAATGTGGTAATATATACAATGGAATATTACTCAGCCATAAAAAAGAACAAAATAATGCCATTTGCAACAACAACATGGATGGACCTAGAGATTGTCATACTGAGTGAAGTAAGTCAGAAAGCGAAAAACAAATATCATATGATATCGCTTATATCTGGAATCTAAAAGAAAGGGTACAAATGAACTTACCTTCAAAACAAAAATAGAGTTACTGATGTAGAAAACAAACTTATGAATACCAGTGGGTAAAGGGGGTAGGGATAAATGGGGAGATTGGGACTGACATATACAAACTACTATATATAAAATAGATAACTAATAGGGACCTACGGTAAAGCACAGGGAACTCTACTCAATACTCTGTAATGGCCTATATGGGAAAAGAATCTAAAAAAGAGTGGATATATGTATATGTATAACTGAGTCACTTTGCTGTACACCTGAAACTAACACAACATTGTAAATCAACTATATTCCAATAAACAATTGTTTAAAATCATGAAAAAGAATTTTAATATTTCTTTTCAGGCTTCCCTGCTGGCTCAGCAGTTAAGAATCTGCCTGCCAATGCGGGGGACACGTTTTGAGCCCTGGTCCAGGAAGATCCCACATGCTGCAGAGCAACTAAGCCCATGTGCCACAACTACTGAGCCCACATGCCACAACTACTGAAGCCCATGTGCCTAGAGCCCGTGCTCCACAACAAGAGAAGCCACCACAATGAGAAGCCTGCACACCGCAAGGAAGAGTAGCCCCCACGCGCTGCAACTAGAGAAAGTCCCTGCTCGAGGCGACGAAGACACAACACAGTCAAAAATAATAAATTAATTTTTTTAAAAAGGTAACTATCCTAAAAAAAACCCTTTTTTCTTTTCATGAGGGATATTGGTTTACAGTTTTCTTTTTTCACAATGACATTATCTGGCTTTGGTGTCAGGATAATACTGACCTCATTGAATGAGTTGGGAAGTATAACTTCTTCCTCTATTTTATGAAGGAGTTATATCAGATTGGTATTATTTCTTCTTCAATTATTTCATAGAATTTGACTATGAAGCCATCTAGCCCTGGGATTTTCTTTATGGGAAGATTTTTCATTACTAAGCTAAATTTTTACTTCTTATATGTCTATTCAGATTTTATACTTAAGTAGTTTTGGTAGTTTTTGTACTTCTGAGAATTTATCCTTTGCATCTAAGTTGTATAATTTGCTGACCAAAAAAAAGATGTTCAAATAATACCTTAATACAGCAGTCCCCAAACTTTTTGGCACCAGGGACGGGTTTCGTGGAAGACAATTTATCCACGGACGGGGGCAGGGGGCAGGGATGGTAATGCGAGTGATGGAGAGCAGCAGATGAAACTTCGCTTGCTGGCCCACCACTCACCTCCTGCTGTGCAGCCCGGTTCCTAACAGGCCACGGATCAGTACCAGTCCGAGGCCCAGGGGTTGGGGACCCCTGCCTTAATATATCCTTTCAATTTCTGTAGGGTCAGTAGTAATGTTCTCTCTTTCAATCCTGATATTGGTAATTTATGCCTTTTTTTTTCTTGGTTGGTCTAACTAAAGATTTATCATTTTTGTTGTACTTTTCAAAGAATCATCTTTTAGTTTCATTGATTTTTCTCTACTATTTTTATTTCATTGATATCCACTCTGATTTTATTATTTCCTTACTTCTGCTTAGTTTGGGTTTAAATTGCTCTTTTCTAATTTCTTAAGGTAGAAGCTTACATTATTGATTCAAGACTTTTTGTTTTCTAATATTACCATTTAATGCTATATATTTTTCTCTAAGCACTGTGGGGAATACTTCCTTTAGAGTGTTGGGGAAAGCTATTCAGAGGTAGAGGTCTCACCAGAAACACAATGCTACAAATCCAAGTTTCTTTTTCCTACTTACTTATTTATTTATTTATTTGTTTTGGCTGAGCTAGATCTTAGTTGCAGCATGCATGTGGGATCTAGTTCTCTGACCAGGGATCGAACCTGGGCCCCCTGAACTGGGAGCGCAGAGTCTTACCCACTGGACCACCAGGGAAGTCCCTTGATACTTATCTATAATTTAATTGTTGTGGTTGTAAAACATACTATGAATGATTTCAATTCTTTTAAATTTATTGAGACATATTTTATGGCCTAGCACATATTCTGTCTTGGAACTTTTTTGTGTGTGCAATTGAAAAGAATGTGTATTCTGCTGTTGTTGGATGGAGCATTCTGTAAATATCACTTAAGTCAAGTTGGCTGATAGTGTTGTTCAAGATTTTTTTTTTTTTTTTTTTTTTTTTTTTTTTTTTTTTTTTGCGGTATGCGGGCCTCTCACTGTTGTGGCCTCTCCCGTTGCGGAGCACAGGCTCCGGACGCACAGGCCCAGCGGCCATGGCTCACGGGCTTAGTTGCTCCGCGGCATGTGGGATCTTCCCGGACCAGGGCACGAACCCGTGTCTCCTGCATCGGCAGGCGGATTCTCAACCTCTGCGCCACCAGGGAAGCCCTGTTCAAGATTTTTATATGCTTGTGTGACATGCTGTACAACAGCAGTCCCCAACATCTTTGGCACCAAGGACTGGTTTCACGGAAGAAAATTTTTCCACGGACCGGGGGCAGGAGATGGTGTCAGGATGATTCAAGTGTGTTACATTTATTGTGCACTTTATTTCTATTATTATTACATTGTGATGTATAATGAAATAATTAGACAACTCACCATAATGCAGAATCAGTGGGAGCCCTGAGCTTGTTTTCCTGCAACCTGATGGTCCCTTCTGGAGTGATGGGAGGCAGTGACACCCGAAGTGCATTGCTTATGTCCAGTCTCCTCCGTGATCTCGTTTTGGTCGCTGTCACTGCAGAAAACCCTGCTTCACAAAGACAGGATGCTGGAAATGGAAGCAGGCTTTTCAGTGCTTTTGTGGCAATCTCAGGATATTCCACCTTCACTTTAATCCAGAACGTATGGAGATTTGAAGTTGTCTCAAACACACTTTTAAGGCCACCGTCATTTGCGATCTCAAGCAGTTGATCCTCTTCTAGCATGGGCAAAGTCAGTTCACCTGGCTTATTCACAAATGGGGCGTGGATCCATTCCTTCCCAGTTAATGGGTCTTTTGTGGTTGGGAAGTAATGCTCAAATTCTTTTCAAAGCTGAGATAGGTGACCATGCACCAACTGGGAGAAAGAAGGCCCTGGCTCAGTCTCTTTCAAAATCTCTGCTAATGTTTGAAACATGTCAAAAATCCCAATGTTCACTCATCGCCCCCATAATTCCACTTTGGCTTTGAATGCAGCCACTTTATCTGCTGACTTGAACACAGCTGTCCTTCTCCCCTGAAGTGACAGATTGAGTTCGTTGAGCAGGTTGAATATGTCACACAAGTAAGCGAGTTTTGCGACCCATTCTGTGTCACTGAAATGTGCTGCCAGTGGTGACTGTTTTTCTCAAAGAATTCTCTGGAGCGGCTCTCATAACTCAGAAACTCTGGCCAGTGATCTACCTTTAGAAAGCCATCTCACTTCTGTGTATAAAAGAAGACGTGTGCTCTGTGTCCATCTCCTCACAGAGCAGCGTGAACAGACGTGAGTTAAGGTCATGTATTTTAATGTCATAATTTTAATCACATGCTGAAAAACATTGTTAAGTTCAGGTGACATTTTTCGGCTAGCCAGCATTTCTCTATGGATGACACAGTGCGTAGACACATTCAGAAGCCATCTCTGACTCGAGTAGTGAAACCAGAAAGCCGTCCAGTCACGGCAGCCGCTCCTTCTGTGCATATACCGACACAAAATGACCAATTCAGTTTTCCTGATATGTAATTATTCAAAGACTTGAATAGTTCTGCAGCTGTGGTGTTGGTTGGTAACAAAAGTGTTCATAACATATCCTCATGCACGTCCTCCTGAAAAATGTATCTCACAAAAACAAGCATCGTTGCCTTGTTGTCAACATCGGCAGACTCGTCAACCTGGATTGCGTACCACGGGGACTCATTAATCCTCTCCAACAATTGTGCCTCAATATCATCTGCTATTTCATCAATTCCTTTAGTTATGGTGCTAGCCAGAAGAGGAACATGTGCCACCTTTTGAACTTCAGCCTCTCCTAAAAGTTCACGACACATGTCCTTAGCAGCAGGCAGGATCCACTCTTCACCAACAGTAAAGGGCTTCTTAGCTTAAGCAATGCGTTTAGCCACTAAGAATGATGCTCTCAGTGCAGACACATCTGATGAAGTGGTAGCCTTCAATAATTGCTTCTGTTCTTCATGTTCACGTTTTTTTTCTTTTGAAAAATTCCAAAGGCTTGTCTTTTAATACAGGGTGCTTGGTCTCCATGTGGCGAGGCAGTTTTGAGGGTTTTATGGCTTCGTTGGATAGCCGGTCGTCACGTATTATCCAGAGCAGGCTTGGAGAATATGAATCACCTGTTGCAATGAACCTGTAATTTAAGTAGGACTCTTGGTATCTTCTTTTAAATACAGTTTTCTTTTTGTTGGCAGTCTTAGAGTCTTCTGCTGTCTCATCATTGGGTCTTTCCCCCTTTTCAAAGAAGCTCTCCAGTGACGTTTGTTTTTTACTCATTTTGGCTAGTCACACCGAAACTGTGACTGAGACAAGTGCGCAGTGCTTTTAAAATTGTAGGAAAGAGGCACGGATGGAAGTGGTAAATAAAATAATGGGTGGGCCACATGGACTAAAATAAGTGTCGGATTCTGACTGAACGCCTGCCACCAGATGCAGCTGTACAATTGAAGTGCATCAACCTACTTGCCACTATAAAGCCTGCCACCAAATGCAGTTAATTGCCACTTGCCACTCACTGATAGGGTTTTGATATGCGTCTGCAAACAACTGATTTATTATGGTCTCTGTAAAGTCAAACCTCTCTGCTAATGATAATCTGTATTTGCAGCCGCTCCGCAGCGCTAGCATCACCGCCTCAGCTCCACCTCAGATCATCAGGCATTAGATTCTCATAAGGAGCCTGCAACCTAGATCCCTCACATGTGCAGTTCACAGAGGGTTCGCGCTCCTATGAGAATCTAATGCTGCCTCTGATCTGACAGGAGGTGGAAATCAGGCGGTAACGCGAGCAATGGCGAGCGGCTGAAAATACAGACAAAGCTTCACTCACTCGCCCGCTACTCACCTCCTGCTGTTGGCCCAGGGACTGGGGACCCCTGCTGTACAGGATTCTAGTACTGGAGAAGCTGCCCATGCTGCAGAAGCATGGTGGTAGGCAACCACCTACACTGTAGGATCTGGACTCTGGTGAAACCTTTCCAATTGCAATGATTCTCCATCACCCCCTATTGAAAAACTTCAACATTGTGCCATCTGGTAAAGAAAAATTATTTCAAAGGCTCATCTTTTACACAGAGTTGACAATCAAGGGTAAATTTTGAGTTAAGAGACAGTAGACATGTCTGTCCTGTGATGTGTGGTCATTATGTCCCTGCTCAGTTTTTTTTAATTCTTACTTTTGTGTTTTAGCTTGCTTTCTAGGTGTTGCCCCTCTGTCTGCATAGACTGATAGTCAACCACTGATTAGACCAAGGCGGTGCTAAACCACCTCAAAGCAGTAAGGTTCCCCACACTTACCAATGGATTTGTATGTGCGTTTATGAGTACATTCAAAATTAAGGAACCTTTAAGATTTGCCCCAGGTTTTACTTCTTACCAGGCTTCTAGGTCTCCCCGGGCATGCTTGCAGCCTACCAATCAGCCAGAGATGTGTCGAGAGCTTGTCTAGCCTCTCTATGGTTCTCTTATTGCCAGGATATATCCCTATTATATATCTTGCTGTCCACTCCTCCCAACTAGAACCATAACCTAAGATTAGCAGAATCATGGACTCTGCCCATTCATTTTCTATCAGATTTGCTGCTTTTATTGACCACACTATGGGGTGGTATTTTCTGTCCTCTGTTCCAAATCAAGTCATCCAGCTCTGGCAGTGAAGCTGCTACTTTCCACAGCCAGCTCCACCCTGGTAGAACCTCTGTGCCATTGGAGGAGGAGATGGGCTGGGGTTGGGAATGGGAACAGCCCCAGGCAAGAACCCCACAGACTCATATTGCTCCTACCTGAAGTTCAGTCGTTTTTCATAAATAAGCACTTCTCAATTTGTTTGTCTTTAGTTAATTTTCCAGAACCCTGAAATGACTGGTTCTGACAATTTTGTCTAGTTGTTTACAGGGGAGAGCATTTGCCAACCTCTTTACTCCACCATGGCCAGAAGTCTCTGCTGGTAGACCTTAAGATGGAGATTTATTCACCTCTGAGAATAATTCCATGATAAATATCTGTCATTACTGTGAGGCTCCTAAGGAAGCAGCAGACACATAACCAAGCCCTAAAAAGCTGAACTGTAGATTTAAATAACACGACTCTCTCTCATTACATTCCAAATTTTCCATGATTTACAAGTGAAGAAACTAAAGCACAGAGAGATCCACTCAGAAAACATTTGTTGAGCACTGACTTTATGTCAGACACTATTCTAGGTTCTGGGGACCGAGTAGTGAACAAAATAGTCCCTACGCTCATGGTAACACATTTTAGTGAATTAAATTCTGGAGACTAAGAAACTTGCCCAAGATCACATAACCAGTGAGTGATTATTCCAGTCTCTTTGACTCCCAAGCTCTTCCCACTTCTCCACAATGTCCCTTGTCTAAGTCTGTTGGGTTGCTATAACAAAGTACAATTGACTGAATGGCTTTAAAAAGAAAATTATTTCTTACAGCTCTGGAGGCTGTGAAGTCCAAGATCAAGGTACCAGCAGATTCAGTGTCATGATGAAGACTTCCTTCCTGGTTCACACATGACCATCTTCTCACTGTGTCCTCACATGGTGGAAGAGACATGGGAGCTCTCTAGGTTCGCTTTTATAAGGGCACAAATCCCATTCATGAGGGCTCCACCTTCATGACCTAATCACATCCCAAATGTTCCACCCCCTAATACCATCACTCTGGGAGTTTGGATTTCAATGTATGAATTTTGGGGGATACAAACATTCGGTCCTTAACACTCCTCAGCAATAACTTAGGTGTGAATAACGCTTTTCAGCATAAAGTGAACTTTCAACAATTTTACCTTGTTAGATCGTCAAGGGAAACCTGTAATGTAGAAATTTTAATGAAGGTTAAACGGAAGCATAAAAGAAGTATTTAAAAAGAAAAGCAGGGCTTCCCTGGTGGCGCAGTGGTTGAGAATCCGCCTGCCGATGCAGGGGATATGGGTTCGTGCCCCGGTCCGGGAAGATCCCACGTGCCGCGGAGCTGCTGGGCCCGTGAGCCATGGCCGCTGAGCCTGCGCGTCCAGAGCCTGTGCTCCGCAACGGGAGAGGCCACAACAGTGAGAGGCCCGCGTACCACAAAAAAAAAAAAAAAAAAGAAAAGCATACCCAAGACTTAAACACAGGCTTTCTAATACCTAATTATTTCCCTTAGTCATTGAAACATAATTTTTAGAGCAAAAACCTTATTTGATGACAAATTTTTTTGAATAGATAATACATGCATATAACTCAAAATTCAAAATCTACAAAAGGGTATATAATTCAGTTACTTAAGTAGGTACTCAAAAAGGGAAGATATAGTTTAAAAGTCTCTCCCAACCCCTGTTTCTCAGCCACCTAGTTTCCCTTTCGTGGGAGAATAAATTGCATTGCTTGTTTAACATCCCTCTTGGCCAGACACTCAACTAGGTGCCTAATAGGTCCTAACAAAAGTAACTCAAAGTTACTACATACACATAGTACAGTGTTAAGACCAATATAAAGAGAGTTGGGGTTTTTTAAATTAAAACAATACATGTTTATTTCTCAGTCATGCTATCCATCCAATGTGCCAGGGAATTCTGCTCATTGTATTCCCCAATGTATATGAATATAATCTGACATGCAAGATAGGAGAGGGATGATTTCTTAGCCTTTAGTATAGAATGTGGTCTTCTAATGAACTGAAACAAATTAAAGGAAAATATTTTCCTGACTTATTTCAATAAGCTTTGGAGGAAACATCAAAGAAACATTTATTAAAACCTCTAAGGAGGGCTTCCCTGGTGGCGCAGTGGTTGAGAGTCCGCCTGCCGATGCAGGGGACACGGGTTCGCTCCCACGTGCCGCGGAGCGGCTGGGCCCGTGAGCCATGGCCGCTGAGCCTGCGCGTCCGGAGCCTGTGCTCCGCAACGGGAGAGGCCACAACAGTGAGAGGCCCGCGTACCGCAAAAAAAAAAAAAAAAAAAAAAAAAAGACACAATCCAGGTTGCTCCCCATTTCATACAAATACCCTGTTACACCGGCTGACCAACTTTTCAAAACCATTAAAAAGAAAGAAAAGGGAATATCTACAAAAATTAAAAAAATTAAAAAAATTTAAAAAAAAAACCTCTAAGGAATAAACATTCTTAAATAATTTATTCTCACAGAGATTCATAGGAATATTTGTAAATTTTAAGAGCAGAAATTTTATATTCTTACCCTGGTTGACTATTTAGACCTAGCTGTCCTTCTTGAAAACTTAACAGAATAATAAAAATTGAAGCAGAATTTTCCACTATGAAATGCTCAAAGCTCTTCACTCTGCTGTCAGGAGAGTGTTGCTAGAGACGCAACATGGAACGCAACATGTTAAGGAATGCAACATGTTAAGCAATGAAATTTTTAGTGCAATAAGCAGAAGAGTCAAAACGTCCTTCTTTGGCAATGGTCTATTTGTGTTCACAGCTGTCATGCTCCCCAAATCTCCACATGTTCACAACCCAGAAGCTCTTGGAACCCCATCCTTTTGGGTTTTTATGGAGGCTTCATTACATAGTCATGATTGATTGAATCATTGGTCATTGGCATTGATTCAACCTCCAGCCCCTCTCTCCTCCCCAGAGATGGGTGTGTGGGTGGTGGGGCACTGAAAGTTCCAATCCTCTAATCTCATGGCTGGGTTGCCTGGCAACCAGCCCCCATCCTTAGGTTACCTAGATGCTTTCCCCAAAGTCGCCTCATTAACATAACAAAAGATACCTTTATAGCTCTCATCTCTTAGGAAATTCCAATGGTTTTGGAGCTCTGTGCCAGAAAACAAATAAATGTTTCACACCTACCCTAACAAGAGATTTGTATATCTAACTGCCTCCTGGTCATATCCCCTTGAACGTCCAAAAAGCTGTTCAAACTCAAAATGTCCAAAAGTGATCCATTTTTATTTCCTGATGCCCACATCAAACTTGCTGCTCTCTTGCACTTGTCAACCTCTCAACTTGTACATATCCCTTCCAACCCTTACCCGCCATGCACCTTACACTTTAGCCTTGTTAGGCTATGTCTACTTCCTACAAGGTACCCTACTGTTATTCACATTTGTTGCAGAATGACTTTTGCACCACATAAGTGACAATGCAATTCATAGTTCATTGTCCCTAACCCATTCCTGTGAGTTAATTAATGCTTGGCACTTACTGCTGCATGGACACAAAGGAAAAGATTGATGTCCTAAACGCTCAATTCCCCATTCTCTCACTCTGGAATCCTGGCTAGAAGGCTATGGGTTCTGACAATTCTTCCTTTGCAAGGAATGCTGCTTTCCAGAGTAGTGGTGCTGGCAATTTGGATATTCTCTTACTGTGCTTAATTATAAATTAAACTTTATAATAGGTGTGTGTGTACAGGAAAAACACAGTACCTTATAAGGTTCAGCACTGTCCTCAGTTTCAGGCATCCCCTGGGGATGGACTGTATCCCCCATGGATGAGGGGGAACTACCGTACCACAAATTTTAAATTACATTGACAGTGACCCTATTTCCAAATAAGGTCACTTTTTTTTTTTTTTTTTTTTTTTTTTGCGTTACGTGGGCCTCTCACTGTTGTGGCCTTTCCCGTAGCAGAGCACAGGTTCCGGACGCGCAGGCTCAACGGCCATGGCTCACGGGCCCAGCCGCTCCGCGACACGTGGGATCCTCCCGGACCGGGGCACGAACCCGCGTCCTCTGCATCGGCAGGCGGACTCTCAACCACTGCGCCACCAGGGAAGCCCAAGGTCACATTTTGAGGTACTAGGGGATAGGACTTCAACATATGAATTTAGCGGGCACATGGTCCAACACATAAATGCCTTCCCTCATTTGTTCACCTGGAAATGCCTGCTCATTTTTCATGGCTCACAGCATCTTCTATGAAGCCTTTCCTATCTCCTCTGGGGATTATCAACAATCCCTTCCTTTGTGGCCACACTGGGCCCTGTGCTACCTCTATTGCATTTATTTATTTTCTAACCTTTCTTCACCTACTAGACTGTAAGTTGCTTGTGGGCAGGGACCTGTCTTGCTCATTTTTCACTTCTTAGCTTCTAGCAGAGTGCATAGCACATAATTAATGCTAAGTAAATATTTGCTGATTGAATGGATGAGTGGATGAAATGGGTATAGGACAACTTAAATAGGAAATAAAAACAAGCTCAATCCCCAGAATCTGTTTCAAAAAAACGAGATGAACACAGAGAACTTGTCCAATTGGGCTCGGCATTTGAGAGAAACTTGTGCTGTTCCTCAACGTAAATTCTCGTGGATCTAGACCTATCCAATATAGTTACCACTAGCCACATATAGCTATTTAAATTTAAGTAAATTAAAATTAAATACAATAAAAAATTCAGCTCATCAGTCACACTAGCCATATTTTTTAAAATAAATTTATTTATTTGATTTATTATTTTTGGCTGCGTTGGATCCTTGTTGCTGTGCGTAAGCTTTCTCTAGTTGCAGCGAGTGGGGGCTACTCTTTGTTGTGGTGCGCAGGCTTCTCATTGCAGTGGCTTCTCTTGTTGCAGAGCATGGGCTCTAGGCACGCGGGCTTCAGTAGTTGTGGCAGGTGGGCTCTAGAGCACAGGCTCAATAGTTGTGGCACACGGGTTTAGTTGCTCCGCGGCATGTGGGATCTTCCAGGACCAGGGCTCGAATCCATGTCCCCTGCATTGGCAAGCGGACTCTCAACCACTGTGCCACTAGGGAAGCCCCACACTAGCCATATTTTAACGTTCAATAGCCACTTGTGGCTGTTGGTTATCATATTGCACAGCACAGATATAAAACGTGTCCATAATTTCAGTAAGTCCTATAGGATGGTGCTGGTCTAGAAAATAAAATACTCTCAAGGAGATAGTCCTTCTCAAAGACACAATTCAATTTAATAATATTAATTCATCTTTTCCTATAAGACAGTATCATGTTTGGTGTCAGTAAGATATAGAAAATGAATACGATTACTGTGATCTTAAGGGACTCACCATTTATTAGTTCAGTGAATTTGTTTAAAAATGTTTCACTGGGCTTCCCTGGTGGCTCAGTGGTTGGGAATCTGCCTGCCAATGCAGGGGACTCAGGCTCGAGCCCTGGTCTGGGAAGATCCCACATGCTGCGGAGCAACTAAGCCCGTGAGCCACAGCTACTGAGTCTGCGCATCTGGAGTCTGTGCTCCGCAACAGGAGAGGTCAGGACAGTGAGAGGCCTGCGCACCGCTATGAAGAGTGGGCCCCGCTCACCGCAACTGGAGAAAGCCCTCGCACAGAAACGAAGACCCAACACAGCCAATAAATGGATAAATAAATAAATAAATTTATTTTTTTAAAAATTTTTTACTAAGAAGAAATTTGTTACATTTGAATAATCATCTACCAAAGAAAACAAAAGTAAGGAAAGCTCTGGAAATGTTTTACCAATGAAATGCTTTTTTACTCACCACTGGATTATTAAATTGACAACTTAGATACCTGTAAAGGTCATGGCTATCATGCACACATGCTGATCACTGTGTCAGAGGTGGAATAGGGCCACACTTTGATTTAACATACATATGTCCAAACTGAGACTTCTTAAATAAGTGTTTAAGAAGAATTTAAATACACATTTAGGGAATTCCCTAGCGGTCCAGAGGTTGACTCCGTGCTTTCACTGTAGCCGTGGGATGTGCCTAAAAAATTTTTTAAAACCCACACATTTAGTATTTAGCTGTGTTCTAGAATCTTATGAACCACAATTAAGTCAAACTAAATTACATTTTTTTTTTTTTAGTTTAGAAACAACCTCAGGAACACCTTTACTACAAACCATCAGGTCAGATGGGAGCTGGGATGTAGTGAAAATCTAGGGAAAACCAGTTTTCCTATGACATATGGCAGAGCCCCCTCAGGCTTATAATTAGACCATCATAAAACCGAAGGTCACTTTATGTGTCACAGAGGGTGTTTGTGCAAACAATTCAAGATGATCACACTGAATTCAAAAATGGATATATTGATTAACTTACAGATAAAGTTAAGAACACTGGGGAAATTAAGAGAAACAATTTTGTATGGAAAATAAGTATCTTTCTTGCATAGTAAATTTGAAACCATACTTACAGAAATATTTCAATCCTTTTCAAAAGACCCACCTTAAATATCATATTTGGTTTTGAATTATATACAATGGCTGCTTTCATTTTTCCCAGCTTTACTGAGTTATAATTGACATAAAATATTGTGTACATTTAAAGTGTACAAAGTGTTGATTTGATACACATATATTGTGAAATGATTTATCTCCCATAGCATCAGCTAACGCCTCCATAACATCACCTAACTACCGTTTTTTTTGTGTGGTAAGAACATTTATGATCTACTTTCTTTATTACATTTTTTTCCTGTTTTTGTTTTTTTTAAATAACCACATGTTCTAAGTGTACATTTTTGTCAAACTTTGCAACAGTTATTTCATACAGATATTTAATACTTAAGTTATTGTGTACTCTCTTGATAAGTATTCTGATTTTCAAGGATTACTTTTTTGTATTATCAAAAAACACGTTTGAATTTAGCATAAAAAAAAACTTGGCAAACTTTCAAGTATATAAAACAGTTTTATTAATTACAGTCACCGTCCTGTACATTAGATCCCCCAAATTATTTGTCTTATAACTGGAAGTCTGTACCCTTTCACAAATATCTCCCCATTTCCCCCACCCCCTCAGCCCCTAGTAATCACCATTTTATCAATTCTTTCTGTTTCTATGTGTTCAGCTTTTTAGATTACATGTAAAAGTGATATCATACAGTATTTGTGTTTGTCTGACTTATTTCACTTAGCACAATGCCCTCAAGGTCCATCTACATAGTCACAAATGGCAAGATTTTCTTCTTCCTACTGGCTTCTTCCACACACACATACACATAACATGTATCTCACATCTTTATCCATTCATCCATTAACAGACACTGAGGTTATTTCCATATCTTGGCTATTGTGAGTAACGCTGCCATGAACGAGGGAGTGCAGATATTTTTCAAGATCCTGATTTCATTTCCCTTGGGTATATACCCTGAAGAGAGATTGCTGATAATTTCTTAAGGAGCCTCCATACTGTTTCCCATAGTGGCTGCACCAATTTTCATTCCCACCAACAGTGCACAAGGATTCCCTTTTCTCCACATCCTCGCAAAACTAGTTATCTCTTACCCTTTCGATGACTGCCATTCTAACAGGTACGAGGTCATGTCCTATTGTGATTTTGATTTGCATTTCCCTGATGATTACTATGGTCGAGCATCTTTTTATGTACCTGTTGGTCACTTGTATGTCTTCTTGGGAAAAATGTGTATTCCATTCCTCTGCCCATTTTTTAATCCTATGTATCTTTTGCTATTGGGTTGTATGAATTCCTTATATAATTTGGACTTTAACCCCTATCAGATACATGATTTGAAAATATTTTCCCCCATTCTGTAGGTTGTCTTTTCACTTTGTTGATCATTTCTTTTGCCTTGCAAAACCTTTTTAGTTTGATGTAGTCCCATATGTTTACTTTTTATTTCATTACTTAAGCTTTAGGTTTCATATTTTAAAAATCATTGCCATGACCCATGTCAAAAAGGTTTTTCACTATGTTTTTTTCTAGCAGTTTTATGGTTTCAGGTCTTATGTTTAAGTCTTTAATCTACTTCAAGTTAATTTTTGTTAGTGATGTAAGATAAGGGTCTAATTTCATTCTTCTGCATGTGGTTATCTGGTTTTCCCAACACCGTTTATTGAAGAGAGCTTCCTTTCCCTACTGGGTATTCTTGGCTCCCTTGTCAATTATTAGTTGACTGAATATGCGAGGGTTTGTTTCTGGGCTCTTGATTCTGTTCCATTGGTCTAGATATCTGTTTTTATACCAATATCATACTGTTTTATTACAATAGCTTTGTAGTATAGTTTGAAATCAAGAAGTGTGATGGCTCCAGCTTTGTTCTTCTTTCTCAGGATTGCTTTGGCTTTTTGGAGTCTTTTGTAGTTCAATACAAATTTTAGGATTATCCTATCCCTGTGAAAAAAATTCATTAAAATTTTGATAGGGATTACATTAAGTCAATAGATGGCTCTGACTGGTATGAACATTTTAACAATATTAATTTTTCTAATACATGAACAGTCATATCTTTCCATTTTTTGTTTGTCTTCCATTTTTTTCATCAAAGTCTTGTACTTTACAGTGTATGGATCTTTCATCTCCTTGGTTAAAATTATCCCTAAGTATTTTATTATTTTTGATGATATTGTGAATGGGATTGGTCTCTTTGTTTCTTTTTAAGATGTATTGTTATTGGTGTATAGAAATGCAACTAGTTTCTGTATGTAGATTTTGTATGCTGCAACTATACTAAATTCACTGAGTAGTTCTAACAGTTTTTTGGTGGAGTCTTTAGGATTTTCCATATTTAAGTTTATATCATCTACAAAGATAATTTCACTTCTCCCTTTCTGGTGTGAATATATTTTATTTCTTTTTCTTGCCTGATTGTGCTGGCTGGGACTTCTAGTCCTATGCTGAATAGGTGTGGTGAGAGTGGGCACCCATGTCTTGTTTCTAATCTTAGAGGAAAAGCTTTCAGTCTCTCACCATTGAGTATAATGTTGGCTGTGGGTTTGTCATATATGGTCTTGATTATGTTAAGGTATTTTCTTCTATACCCAGTTTGTTGAGTGTTTTTATCATAAAAGGATGTTGCATTTTGTCATATGCTTTTTCTACACCTATGGAGATGGTCATATGATTTTTATCTTTCATTGTATAATGTGGTATTTTTGATTTGTGTATTTTGAATCATCCTTGCATCCCAGGAATAATCTCACTTGATCATGGTGTATGAGCCTCTTAATGTGCTGCATTTGGTTTGAATTTGTTTTATTGATATTTTGTTGAGAATTTTTGCATCTATATTCATCAGGGATATTGGCCTACAGTTTTCTTTTCTTGTAGTGTCCTTGTCTGGTTCTGGTATCAGCATATTGCTGGCCTCATAAAATGAATTTAGGAATGTTTCCTCCACTTCAGGTTTTTGGAAGAGATTGAGAAGGATTGGTGTTAATTCTTCTTTAAATGTTTGGTAGAATTCTCCAGTGAAACTATATGGTCTGGGCTTTATGTATTGGGAGGTTTCAGATTACTAAGTCAATCACCTTACTAGTTATAGGTCTGTTCAGATTTTCTATTTCTTCATGATTCAGTCATGGGAGTACCTATGTTTTCTAGAAGTTTATTTCTTTTAGGTTATCCAATCTGCTGGCATATGATTATTGTTCTCTTTCCCAAGGCAGTTCATAGAATCTAGAAGAGGTAACTGCAGTGCTCAGAAAGGCTGGGAAAGCTAGTGGCTCACCTCATTCTGTTTTTCCTGGTCTGGTGAGAGGAACTCTTTCTAGCTGGCAAATTCTCTCTTGGTGCTGAGCTGCGCTGGCTTGGGGAATGGGGTGATGCAGGCAAAATGAAGCTGTCGTTCCTCTCCCCTTATGGGGCTATTCTCAGGTCTTTCGTTCCACTGTGTTGCTAAAATTTCTTAACTGAACTCCAGGGTTCTTCTTGTTCATTGATAGCTAGCTCTTTGTGGGGGTTTGTCAGGGGAGCCCATGGATGGGGTCTCCTACATCACCATTGGGCCTACAAGTCCTTTTTTCAACTTCTCTGCTAATTGTTGTTGGTCAAATATTTGCTATCATGTTTGATAATGACTGATCCGAGATCACTTTTCCCCCTTAACATTTAGAAAGACCACATAACAATTACAGAAATTTTGGTAATAGGTCAAGGACTTTCTACAGAGCCACATTCCAGTCTTTATATAACATTTCTGTAGTGGCAATCATGAGGTACATATAATTTTATAAATTGCTTTTTCCACTTAACATGATGTTTATCTATGTTGCCTTCCTATTTTTCTATGTCACTTTCTAATCTTCCTAATTATCATTTTAATGATTTATACAGTAGACCAAGTACTTGGTTTATTTAATTAATTATTCTCATATTATTGCCCATTTGGGCTGCTACAGTTTTTTGCTTTACATGTAGTACTGCCATGAACACCAAAAGAACTTCATAAGGTTCAGTGACATGAGGGTCCTCACTTTCGTGTGACAATAACCAATTCAAAAGCCAATATTCTAATTTGTACCCTGTCTCTTTTATATTTAGCAGAGTTTAAAGCAAATTAGACAATATAGGCTCTTCAAAATTGTCTAGAATTAAATAATATCCACATTATTTATTATTATAGAAGTCTTCTTTTTCTGGATTTTCAGAATGATGGAAAAATTTAGATTTTTTTTTGTTACTGACCAAAATAAAAGATGCCTAGGGAATATTAAATACAAATAAATGAACATTTTATTTTTCTAAAGTACTAATCCAGTGGAATCTTTCCCTCTTTTTAAATGTTTCAATACACATTAGCTTTTGCCATTGTATTTTATAATAAATGCTTGATAAATGAAATTCTTAGTTTATTAGTATTAGTATCTTCAAAATGGTAGCACAAATAATGATATTTAAAAATGGAAGATTAGGTACTGCTGTATAATGCTTTCTTAACACAGTAGCAAGAAAGTTTTCAAAACTACTGAGGTAGAAAAGCTGATGTTCTGTACCCTGACATCTGTATGGTTGTCTAATACTTGAAAAACATAACCGCTTAAATCCAATTCATTTTTAAACCATGAACACAGTGATTAAAGTAGAGATTGTTTGCCTTTGTTCCTAAAGATAATGAAACATGCTACTGGGTTGTAAAGAAACTGAGGATAGAGAACAGATGGGATTTCTGGCAAAGGGCAGGCAAGTCTGAGTGTCAGCAGCAGGAGCTGGCTAATGCTCTAGCATGTGGTGCTGATAATACTTCAATCAATTAAAGAAGTGCCATCCAGGATTTGCCAGTCAGAAGACATCTTAACTACTTTTTTAAAAAAATATTTTTAATTCAATTTTATTTATTTTTTTATACAGCAGATTCTTATTAGTTATCCATTTTATGCATATTAGTGTATACATGTCAATCCCAATCTCCCAATTCATCACACCACCACCACCCCTGCCACTTTCCCCCCTTGGTGTCCATACATTTGTTCTCTACATTTGTGTCTCTATTTCTGCCCTGCAAACGGGTTCATCTATACCATTTTTCTATGTTCCACATATATGCGATAATATATGATATTTGTTTTTCTCTTTCTGACTTACTTCACTCTGTATGACAGTCTCTAGATCCATCCACGTCTCTACAAATGACCCAATTTCATCCCTTTTTATGGCTGAGTAATATTCCATTGTATATATGTACCACTTCTCCTTTATCCATTCATCTATTGATGGGCATTTAGGTTGCTTCCATGACCTGGCTATTGTAAATAGTGCTGCAATGAACATTGGGGTGCATGTGTCTTTTTGAATTATGGTTTTCTCTGGGTATATATGCCCAGTAGTGGGATTGCTGGGTCATATGGTAATTCTATGTTTAGTTTTTTAAGGAACCTCCATACTTTTCTCCATAGTAGCTGTATCAATTTACATTCCCACTAACAGTGCAAGAGGGTTCCCTTTTCTTCACACCCTCTCCAGCATATGTTGTTTGCATATTTTCTGATGATGCCCATTCTAACTGGTGTGAGGTGATACCTCATTGTAGTTTTGATTTTGACTTCTCTAATAATTAGTGATGTTGAGCAGCGCTTTTCATGTGCTTCTTGGCCATCTGTATGTCTTCTTTGGAGAAATGTCTATTTAGGTCTTCTGCCCATTGTTGGTTTGGGTTGTTTGTCTTTTTAATATTGAGCTGCATGAGCAGTTTTTATATTTTGGAAATTAATCCTTTGTCAGTTGATTCATTTGCCAATATTTTCTCCTATTCTGAGGGTTGTCTTTCATCTTGTTTGTAGTTTCCTTTGCTTTGCAAAAGCTTTTAAGCTTCATTAGGTTCCATTTGATTATTTTTGTTTTTATTTCCATGACTCTAGGAGGTGGATCAAAAATGATCTTGCTGTGATTTATGTCAAAGACTGTTCTTCCTATGTTTTTCTCTAAGAGTTTTATAGAGTCCAGACTTACATTTAGGTCTCTAATCCATTTTCAGTTTATTTTTGTGTACAGTGTTAGGGATTGTTCAAATTTCATTCTTTTACATGTAGCTGTCCAGTTTTCCCAGCACCACTTATTGAAGAGACTGTCTTTTCTCCATTGTATAGCCTTGCCTCCTTTGTCATAGATTAGTTGACCATAGGTGCATGGGTTTATCTCTGGGCTTTCTATCCTGTTCCATTGATCTACATTTCTGTTTTTGTGCCAGCACCATACTGTCTTGATTACTGTAGCTTTGTAGTATAGTCTGAAGTCAGGGAGTGTGATTCCTTCAGCTCCATTTTGTTCCCTCAAGATTGTTTTGGCTATTCGTGGTCTTTTGTGTCTCCATACAAATTTTGTGTTTTTTTTGTTCTAGTTCTGTAAAACATGCCATTGGTAATTAAATAGGGATTGCATTGAATCTGTAGATTACTTTGGGTAGTATAGTAATTTTCACAATATTGATTCTTCCAATCCAAGAACATGGTATATCTCTCCATCTGTTTGTATCATCTTTAATTTCTTTCATCAGTGTCTTATAGTTTTCTGCATACCGGTCTTTTGTCTCCCTAGGTAGGTTTATTCCTAGGTATTCTATTCTTTTTGTTGCAATGGTAAATGGGTTTCCTTAATTTCTCTTTCAGATTTTTCATCATTAGTGTATAGTAATGCAAGTGATTTCTGTGCATTAATTTTGTATCCTGCAACTTTACCAAATTCATTGATTAGCTCTAGTAGTTTTCTGGTAGCATCCTTAGGATTCTCTATGTGTGGTATCATGTAATCTGCAAACAGTGACAGTTTTACTTCTTCTTTCCCGATTTGTATTCCTTTTATTTCTTTTTCTTCTCTGATTGCCATGGCTAGGACTTCCAAAACTCTGTTGAATAATAGTGGCAAGAGTGGACATCCTTGTCTTGTTCCTGATCTTAGAGGAAATGCCTTCAGTTTTTCACCACTGAGAATGATGTTTGCTGTGGGTTTGTCATATATGGCTTTTATTATGTTAAGGTAGTTTCCCTCTATGCCTACTTTCTGGAGAGTTTTTATCATAAATTGGTGTTGAATTTTGTCAAAAGCTTTTTCTGCATCTATTGAGATGATCATATGGTTTTTATTCTTCAATTTGTTAATATGGTGTAACACATTGATTGATTTGCATATACTGAAGAATCCTTGCATCCCTGGGATAAATCTCACTTGATCATGGTGTATGATCATTTTAATGTGCTGTTGGATTCTGTTTGCTAGTATTTTGTTGAGGATTTTTGCATTTATATTCATCAGTGATATTGGTCTGTAATTTTCTTCTTTTGTAGTATCTTTGTCTGGTTTTGGTATCAGGGTGAAGGTGGCCTCATAGAGTGAGTTTGGAAGTATTCCTTCCTCTGAAATTTTTTGGAAGAGTTTGAGAAGGATGAGTGTTAGCTCTTCTCTAAATGTTTTATAGAATTCACCTGTGAAGCCATCTGGTCCTGGGCTTTTGTTCTTGGAAGATTGTTTTTGGTTTTTTTTTGCAGTACACAGGCCTCTCACTGTTGTGGCCTCTCCCATTGCGGACCAGGCTCTGGACGCGCAGGCTCAGTGGCCATAGATCACAGGGCTAGCCACTCCACAGCATGTGGGATCTTCCCAGACCGGGGCACGAACCCATGTCCCCTGCATCAGCAGTCAGACTCTCAACCACTGCACCACCAGGGAAGCCCTGTTGGAAGATTTTTAATCACAGTTTCAATTTCAGTCCTTGTGATTAGTCTGTTTATATTTTCTATTTCTTCCTGGTTCAGTCACTGAAGTTTGTGTTTTTCTAAGAATATGTCCATTTCTTCCAGGTTGTCCATTTTTTGGCATATAGTTGCTTGTAGTAATCTCTCATGATCCTTTGTATTTCTGCAGTGTCAGTTGTTATTTCTCCTTTTTCATTTCTAATTCTGTTGAGTCTTCTCCCTTTCTTTCTTGATGAGTCTTGCTAATGGTTTATCAATTTTGTTTATCTTCTCAAAGAACTAGCTTTTAGTTTTATTGATCTTTGCTATTGTTTTCTTTGTTTCTATTTCATTTATTTCTACTCTGATCTTTATGATTTCTTTCCTTCTACTAACTTTGGGTTTTGTTTGTTCTTCTTTCTGTAGTGCCTTTAGGTGTCAGGTTAGATTATTTATTTGAGATTTTTCTTGTTTCTACATGTAGGCTTGTATTGCTATAAACTTCCCTCTTAGAACTGCTTTTTCTGCATCCCATAGGTTTTGGATCGTTGTGTTTTCGTTGTAATTTGTCTCTGTATTTTTTGATTTCCTCTTTGATTTCTTCAGTGATCTCTAGGTTATTTAGTAACCTATTGTTTACCCTCCACGTGATTGTGTTTTTGTGGGTTTTTTTGTGTTTGTGTTTTTTATGTTTTCTTCCCTGTAAATGATTTCTAATCTCATAGCATTGTGGTCAGAAAAGATACTTGATATGATTTCAATTTTCTTAAATTTACCGAGGCTTGATTTGTGACCCAAGATGTGATCTATCCTGGAGAATGTTCCAGGTGCACTTGAGAAGAAAGTGTAATCTGCTGTTTTTGGATGGAATGTCCTACAAATATCAATTAAATTTATCTGGTCTAGTGTGTCATTTAAAGCTTGTGTTTCCTTATTAATTTTCTGTTTCTATGATCTGTCCATTGGTGTAAGTGAGGTGTTAAAGTCCTCCACTATTATTGTGTTACTGTCGATTTCCTCCTTTATAGCTGTTAGCAGTTGCCTTATGTACTGAGGTGCTCCTATGTTGGGTGCATATATATTTATAATTGCTATATCTTCTTCTTGGATTGAGGCCTTGATCATTATGTAGTGTCCTTCCTTGCCTCTTGTAACATTCTTTATTTTAAAGTCTATTTTATCTGATATGAGTATTGCTACTCCAGCTTTCTTTCGATTTCCATTTGCATGGAATATCTTTTTCTATCCTCTCACTTTCAGTCTGTATGTGTCCCTAGGTCTGAAGTGGGTCTCTTGTAGTCAGCATATATATGGGTCTTATTTTTATATGCATTCAGCGAGCCTGTGTCTTTTGGTTGGAGCATTTAATCCATTCATGTTTAAGGTAATTATCGATATATATGTTCCTATTGCCATTTTCTTAATTGTTATGGGTTTGTTTTTGTAGGTCCTTTTCTTCTCTTATGTTTCCGACTTAGAGAAGTTCCTTAGCATTTGTTGTAGAGCTGGTTTGGTGGTGCTGAATTCTCTTAGCTTTTGCTAGTCTGTAAAACTTTTGATTTCTCCATCAAATCTGAATAAGATCCTTGCTGGGTAGAGTAATCTTGGTTGTAGGTTCTTCCCTTTCATCACTTTAAGTATGTCACGTCACTCCTTTCTGGCTTGTAGAGTTTCTGCTGAGAAATCAGCTGTTAACCTTACGGGAGTTCCCTTGTATGTTATTTGTCATTTTTCCCTTGTTGCTTTCAATAATTTTTCTTTGTTTTTAATTTTTGTCTATTTGAATACTATGTGTCTTGGCTTGTTTCTCCTTGGGTTTATCCTGCATGGGACTCTCTGTGCTTCCTGGACTTGGGTGGCTATTTCCTTTACCATGTTAGGGAAGTTTTCGACTATAATCACTTCAAATATTTTCCTGGGTCCTTTCTCTCTCTCTTCTCCTTCTTGGACCCCTATAATACAAATATTGCTGGGTTTAGTGTTGTCCCAGAGGTCTCTTGGGCTGTCTTCATTTCTTTTCATTCTTTTTTCTTTATTCTGTTCCATGGCAGTGAATTCCACTATTCTGTCTTCCAGGTCACTTATCTGTTCTTCTGCCTCAGTTATTCTGCTATTGACTCCTTCTAGTGTATTTTCTAGTGTGGTTTTCATTTCAGTTATTGTATTGTTCATCTCTGTTTGTTTGTTCTTTAATTCTTCTAGGTCTTTGTTAAACATTTCTTGCATCTTCTCGATCTTTGCTTCCATTCTTTTTCTGAGGTCCTGGATCATCTTCACTATCATTCTGAATTCTTTTTCTGGAAGGTTGCCTATTTCCACTTCATTTAGTTGTTTTTCTAGGGTTTTATCTTGTTCCTTCACCTGGTACATAACCCTCTGCCTTTTCATCTTGTCTATGTTTCTGTGAATGTGGTTTTTGCTCCACAGGCTGCAGGATTGTAGTTCTTGCTTCTGCTGTCTGCCCTCTGGTGGATGAGGCTATCTAAGAGGCTTGTGCAAGTTTCCTAATAGGAGGGACTGGTGGTGGGTAGAGCTGGGTGTTGCTCTGGTGGGCAGAGCTCAGTAAAACTTTAATCCACGTGTCTGCTGATGGGTGGGGCTGGGTTCCCTCCCTGTTGGTTGTTTGGCCAGAGGCGACCCAACACTGGAGCCTATCCGGCTCTTTGGTGGGGCTAATGGCAGACTCTGGGAGGGCTCATGCCAAGGAATACTTCCCAGAACTTCTGCTGCCAGTGTCCTTGTCCTCATGGTGAGCCACAGCCACCCCCCACCTCTACAGGAGACCCTCCAACACTAGCAGGCAGGTCTGATTCAGTCTCCTATGGGGTCACTGCTCCTTCCCGTGGGTCCCGATATGCACACTACTTTGTGTGTGCCCTCCAAGAGTGGAGCCTCTCTTTTCCCCAGTTCTTTTGAAGTCCTGCAATCAAATCCTGCTAGCCTTCAAAGTCTGATTCTTTAGGAATACCTCCTCCCGTTGCCGGACTCCCAGGTTGGGAAGCCTGACGTGGGCCTCAGAACTTTCACTCCAGTGGGTGGACTTCTGTGGTATAAGTGTTCTCCAGTTTGTGAAGTCACCCACCTAGCAGTTATGGGATTTGATTTTACTGTGATTGACCCCCTCCTACTGTCTCACTGTGGCTTCTCCTTTGTCTTTGGATGTGGGGTATCTTTTTTGGTGAGTTCCAGTGTCCTCCTGTCGACGATTATTCAGCAGTTAGTTGTGATTCTGGTGCTCTTGCAAGGGGAAGTGAGTCCTTCTACTCTGCCATCTTGAACCAATCTCTTCTTTTTTTTTTTTTTTTTTTTTAGTTTCTTGAAAAAATGTTTATGTCAAGGTGCTAAAGCATAGGTAATTTTAGAACTCCAATTAAAATAATATTCTTAAGTCTACACAATAAGCAAATTAAAGCTTAAACTCCAGGACTTTCCACATGCTAACAAACTAGTAATTGATTAAACAATTCAATTACAATAATTGAGTAGAAGAATATGATCTACAGAGTGAAGTCAGAAAGAGAAAAACAAATATATATTAATGCATATATGTGGAATCTAGAAAAATTGTATAGATGATCTTATATGCAAAGCAAAAAGAGAGACACAAACATAGAGATCAAACATAGGGATACCACGAGGGAAGGGGGGGTGGGATGAACTGGGATATTGGGACTGTCATATATACACTACTATGTGTAAAACAGATAACTAATGAGCTCCTACTGTATAGCACAGGGAACTCTACTTGTGTTCTGTGGAGACCTAAATGGGAAGGGAATCCAAAAATGAGGGGATATATGTATATGTATGGCTGATTCACCTTGCTGTACAGCAGAAACTGACACAGTAGTGTAAAGCAACTACACTCCAAGTAAAAAGGAAAAAAAAGAATATGATCTACAGACTGCCTGTTCATAGACCTCCAAAAGGATTTAACCACTTTCTTCTGGTTTTAGGCTCACACTACGCCTCCACTTGCCGTTTTATTCTCTTTATCTCCTCTGCTGGCATTAATTAGTTCATAAGCAAAAGCTACAAAAGTCAGTTTGAAATTTATTTCATTAACTTAAAAGATGAACAAAATGGTTTTTGTTTTTGTTTTTGTTTTTTTGTGTGTGGTATGTGGGCCTCTCACTGTTGTGGCCTCTCCCGTTGCGGAGCACAGGCTCCGGATGCACAGGCTCAGTGGCCATGGCTCATGGGCCCAGCCGCTCCGTGGCCTGTGGGATATTCCCGGACTGGGGCACGAACCCATGTCCCCTGCATCGGCAGGCGGACTCTCAACCACTGCACCACCAGGGAACCCCAAAAGATGAACAAAATGTGTACTTCAAATACTATTAAACTCATTTATCTGAAACATGTTTACACAGAGGACAAAAAGATATAGGATTTCAAGTAACTTATGGTGGAGTCCATTGTCCATTTAAAAATATGATTCTTTCTTTCACAAAAACTCTACATTAAAAGGCAAAAAGAGGGCTTCCCTGGTGGCACAGTGGTTGGGAGTCCACCTGCCGATGCAGGGGACGCGGGTTCGTGCCCCGGTCCGGGAGGATCCCACATGCCGCGGGGCAGCTGGGCCCGTGGGCCATGGCCACTGGGCCTGTGCGTCCAGAGCCTGTGCTCCGCGATGGGAGAGGCCACAGCAGTGAGAGGCCCGCGTACCACAAAAAAAAAAAGGTAAAAAGAAAACATTTCTTTTGCCTAAGAACTGGATGCATACTTCTGATGTAAATTTATTTCATTGTCAACTCTGATGCTGAAGCTGGGAAGCACAAATGTTCATAGTTCAGTTAAATGATGCAAACAGAAAGCTTCTGTTTCTCTCAGATACAAAGGAGAAACCTCCATTCATGTCTCTTACAGTAGTACCACATCCTTGATTCTCATACCAGGTCACTTCTTCTTTCCCTTTTTTACTTCCCTCTCCTTGCTGAAGACTTTGGTCACCACCTCCTGTTTTTTGTGTCCTTGTTTTCAGTTTAGGTATCATTTCTGCAGCATACAACATTACTGACTTACGTGATGGGAACTGTACAAGACAGAGGCTGCCATCTTCCTGTTTGAGCTGGACCCGGACTCTGCCCCTGTACTGAAGATCACGATTCCATTCTCTAGAGTACATTTTATTTTTCTCAAGAAATACATTAAGTTCAACTGCTGAGCATATATCTTGAATCTCTGTAGCTGTAGGATTTTCAACAGCCTTACTTATGGGGATTCGCTGCCCCTCTGCTATGGTCTTCTTGTTATTTAAATAAGCAGGATAGATACAAATGAACCTGTCCTGGTCAGCGCCCGGGAAACCTCGCAGCGGCGCAAGCCATCTTCACCCAGCCCCCAGGCCAAACCTGCAGGGAAAAACCCGGCCTGAATTCTCAACCAATCTCTTCTTAACTACTTTTTCTTAAAGCCAAGAGCAGCTTCATTATAACCCACTATGTGGCCAAGCAGCCAATTTATGATTCACTATTTTTTTTTTGAGTTTAAGTGCATTTTATTTTTAGACAACCTACATGACGTGTTTTTTTTTTTTTCCCTCAAAAACAATGTCTCCGCTCCAAAAAAATCAACATCAAAACGAAGAGCTCAAGATGACATCAGTCCCATTTGTCTAAGTCCTGGTGTTGTGTGGATGAAAAGCAGCAGCCAGCCAGTTATGACGAGCAGGTGATAGATCCAAACAGCCAAATTTGTTAACATTTTTCCATTTCTAGACCATACTTAAAGAAAATCATATACGGGGTCACACCATCCTCATGGTAGTCCAGCAGAGCAACCATGTCATCTGGATTCACGTTTTCACCAATAAAGAACTGATAGTTTTTGAAATTAGCAAGGATATGTTTGATTTGTTCTGCAGCCCCTGTCATAAAAGGTTTTACTCTTTCTGGTCTCTGTTTTTCAAGCTTCCCTTTGATTGACTTCATGTAATCTTTGATGTACTTCTTGTAGGCTTCTTTTGTGAAGCTGGTTTCCTGCAAGTGATGGTTCATGACAATATCCACACCAGTGATTACTGTGCTTTCGGTACCTTCGCCCTCGGGGCCTTCCGTGGAGGCATTTCCACCAGTGAGCGAGTCATCAATATTACCCTCTGTCCTACTGACCATCTTCCCCTCCACCTCCAGACAACAGCCCGTCGGCGACCTCCCGGATCTTGTAGATGTCAGAGAACATCTCATCATGGCTGATGAGGTCCCGGTAAATGATCATGATGGCGACTGGAGGGAGACAACGGTGGCACTAGCTAAGGAGCGCGGAGCTCAGAGCGAGCGCGGTGCAGCCGTAGCGGCGCTCATGGGAAGTGGGGAGCGGGCGGAAAAGCTACGATTCACTTTTGACAGTTGGCTGATGTCAGTTTTTTGAAGAATGTTGTAATTTGTATGATACTGAGTCACCATCTGAACAGCACCCACATAATTTATTCGTCATCTACAAATATTTATGGAACTCAAATGCTGAGTGCTTTAATATGTACATAACAAATCTTTTGTTTGCAAAGCTGATTATGCTGCAAGTTAGCATGGGGCTTCTTGTGAAGGTCCATAGCTATTCCTCCTGCAGCTCTCTTCACGGCATTTATCACTTTCTTTTCATACTCTCTCCCTCAGTAAAAACCAAAGTCATCTTTACAATGGCCTAATAGGCCCTACACAAATGTCCCATGTATATCTGGTCTCATGACCTAGTTCTCTCTCTTTCTCTCTGATTCCCTTCATGCGTGGATGAAGTGTAAAATTCCAGTGTAGGGCAACAAACTGTCCTTTCTACTGTGCTGATACCCTACTGCAAAACCAGTATACCGAAGTGGATATAAAAGATTCTTCCATCAAGGAGTTTCCAATAGTTTCAGAAACAAGACTAAATAATACACATGACAATATGTGAATAAATAAGTTGTTACTAAATTTTGTGGTATAAATTTTAAATAATAAATTCTAGGAAAGTTCAGAGTTCAGATAAGGCATGATGAGGACCGTCTCCTTGTGTCCAGTTACCATGATGACAATAACAAACTGAAGGCCTCTAACTCTTTCTCTCTCCCACTACTTTTCTTGAGTACCAGGTGGGCATTTCTAAATGCTCCAAAGTAAGCAAGTGCAAGACAATTTATTATTCCTGATTTCACTTAGTGGCTTCACCACCTATTCTCCAACCCCAGCCAGAACTTGGAAGTCACCCTTAATTTTGCCTTTTAACTGCCTCCTCACCCCAGTCTGCATCTTGTTAACCTGGCCCTTCCTAAGTATATTCGATATATAGATCCCCTTCTCTAAACTTCCATCCAGTACCTTGGCTGGTGCCAATGTCATCTCTGTTTTGGGTTTTACAACAACCATCTAACCATGTCACTAACTCTAAGCTGTTTACCCCAGCTACTGCTACCCCATCTGTTTTATATACAGCAAAGTGATCTTTCTAAAGTTCAAATCAAACGGTTTATTTCACTCACTATTGTTCTCAGAATAAAATCCTTTGCATGGCATCAATGGTCCTGTTTGTTACACATCTTTTCTAGGTGGTATTCTGGATGCTCTCGGGTCTGATGGAAGAGAGTGGGTGCTCTTCATATCACCAAATCTAACAAGGTCCACTAGGGCCAGTATTAATCAAGTGGGTCTGATCCAAGGGAGTGGAGTGGGGTCGTTGGGGGAGAAACTTTGGAAATGTAGTTCTAGGCACAAAGCCAAGACCAGGGTTTAGGCTCTCAAACAGGCTCCACTCCAGCACTGCTGTGTAGTGTTAAAGGGGTCATGGGAGCAGAAATAGAAACTGAACTATGGCCAGACGTATTAGGCATCTATTGCTGTGACTACAAACTTATCAATTTAAAGCACAACACACATATTATCTCACAGTTTCTGTGGGTCGGGAGTCCAGGCACAGCTTGGCTGGGACCTCTGCTCAGGGTCCCACAGGTTGTAGTCAATGCTGCTGGGCTGCATTTCCATCTGGAGTTTGGTGTCCTCTTCCAAGCTCATTAAGGTTGTTAGTAGAATGTAGTTCTTTGCAGTTGTAGAACTAAGGCCATCAGCTCCTAGAGGCTGCCCCTCTCCATAGGCAGTTCACAATACGGCTACTTCTTCAAGGTCAATAGGAGAGCATCTCTCTTGCTTCAAGTCTTTCTTTTAGAGAAGGCCTTGTGTCCGGATGCCTGTCAGTCTGTCTGGCTCCTGACTCTAACATATCTCTTTAATTCTGTAGCTCCTTCATTTTGTTATCCCTTCCTCTCTCATACTAGCTATAAAAATACATTATGAAAAAATATGTTTTCTTTCCTTTCTTGATAACATGCTGAATGGATAACATGTCATCCATTAACTATTACTACTCCTATTTCACAGATTGGGAAATGAGGCACAGAAATGTTAAAGAATTTCCCTAGGGGGCTTCCCTGGTGGCGCAGTGGTTGAGAATCCGCCTGCCGATGCAGGGGACGCGGGTTCGTGCCCTGGTCCGGGAGGATCCCACATGCCGCGAAGCGACTAAGCCCGTGAGCCATGGCCGCTGGGCCTGCGCGTCCCGAGCCTGTGCTCCGCAATGGGAGAGGCCACAACAGTGAGAGGCCCGCATACCGCAAAAAAAAAAAAAAAAAAAAAAAAAAAAAAAAAAAAAAAAAAAAGAATTTCCCTAGGTTCACACAGCCAGGGCTGGCCAAATGGTAGCTCTGGAATTCAAGACAGCTGGGGAAGGGAAATTTGGATAACCTATGTCCTACTCACAGTGACCCTGAAAGAACGCATGGGAAGGAGCGGCCAGAGACAGAAGTTGACTTTCTCTGTAGAGGTGGACATGTGGGTGTCAAGAGAGAGGGTACTGACAGTAATGATGTCAACCTGGGGTTTCCTCTGAAATGTGACTAAATCTCACTGGTGCTTGCCATTCAAACAGTATCTACATGACAGAGACATTGAGATCACATCCAGTGTGAGGCTCTTGTTACATGGAGGATCTATGAATACCACCCTTTGGAATGAAAGAGAGATTATGAAGGACAAAACAGTGCATTTTTAACATGATTTAGACAGGAAAAAAAAGGGCATGTATATCATACTTGTGGAGTGCATTATTAGAAGGCATAGTGTAAGCAGCTTTTGGCAGGAAAGAGCTCTTTGTAGGAAAGAGCTCCCTGCAGGAGGCACTCTTTTGTCTTGTCACTAACCTTAAACCTGGCACCCCCATGCTCTACTCATCTCCAGCCCTAGCACACCTTTCAAATCTTCTGATCACACAATACCTTGCCCAATCTGTTGGTTCTTTCCATAGATCAAAGAAGTAGAAAAGAAGAATAAGTAACTAACAGATGACCAGATCGCTTCCCTAGATTTCCCTTCAGTAATCTCATGAGCAAACTGTGTGAACAAGGTAGCATCTAAAGAAAAATCACAAGAGGTCAACAAGGCTGCCCACAAGCCTGCACACAGTGGGAGATGACGACGACTCTGCCCCCTTATCCCAATAATTAACTGAGATTACTTCTCTTTTTCCTTTTAAAAATTTTCATGGCCGAGCAGAATTGATTTCTGGGGGACACCAAGTCCATCATCTCCCCAGATTGCTGGCATTCTGATTAAAAGCAACTTTCCTTTCTACTAACATTTTTCTCTCTCTCATGTATTGATTTTCTAGCACCGAGGTGCTGGACCTGGTTTGGTAGCAATAGCAACTCCATTAGCTTGCAGAATAAGGATTCAGAAAGACCTCAGTAGGTACAAATGATAAACCTCAGCTCACAAAGAGAAATTTAATAGTAATAAGCATAGGGTTCTGCCTTTGGACTTGACCTCTTTCTTTTAAACTGTGGAAAAATTAAATTAAATCACATAACCATTTTTTTTTTTTACATATTTATTGGAGTATAACTGTTTTACAATGGTGTGTTAGTTTCTGCTTTACAACAAAGTGAATCAGTTATACATATACATATGTTCCCATGTCTCTTCCCTCTTGCATCTCCCTCCCTCCCACCCTCCCTATCCCACGCCTCTAGGTGGTCACAAAGCACCGAGTTGATCTTCCTGTGCTATGCAGCTGCTTCCCACTAGCTATCTATTTGACATTTGGTAGTGTACATATGTCCATGCCACTCTCTCACTTCATTACAGCTTACCCTTCCCCCTCCCCATATCCTCAAGTCCATGCTCTAGTAGGTCTGTGTTTTATTCCTGTCCTACCCCTAGTCTCATGATACATATATATTTTTTTTCTTAGATTCCATATATATGTGTTAGCATATGGTATTTTTCTCCTTCTGACTTACTTCACTCTGTATGACAGACTCCAGGTCCATCCACCTCACAACAAATAACTCAATTTCATTTCTTTTAATGGCTGAGTAATATTCCATTGTATATATGTGCCACATCTTCTTTATCCATTCATCTGTTGATGGACACTTAGGTTGCTTCCATGTCCTGGCTATTGTAAATAGAGCTGCAATGAACATTTTGGTACATGAGTCTTTTTGAATTATGGTTTTCTCAGGGTATATGCCCAGTAGTGGGATTGCTGGGTCGTATGGTAGTTTTATTTGTAGTTTTTAAAGGAAACTTCATACTGTTCTCCATAGTGGCTGTATCAGTTTACATTCCCACCAGCAGTGCAAGAGTGTTCCCTTTTCTCCACACCCTCTCCAGCATTTATTGTTTCTAGAGTTTTTGATGATGGCCATTCTGACCGGTGTGAGATGATATCTCATTGTAGTTTTTTTTTTTTTTTTTTTTTTTTTTTTTTTGCGGTATGTGGGCCTCTCACTGTTGTGGCCTCTCCCGTTGCGGAGCACAGGCTCCGGACGCGCAGGCTCAGCGGCCATGGCTCACTGGCTTAGTTGCTCCGCGGCATGTGGGATCTTCCTGGACCGGGGCACGAACCCGTGTCTCCTGCATCGGCAGGCGGATTCTCAACCACTGCGCCACCAGGGAAGCCCTCATTGTAGTTTTGATTTGCATTTCTCTAATGATTAATGATGTTGAGTATTCTTTCATGTGTTTGTTGGCAATCTGTGTATCTTCTTTGGAGAAATGTCTATTTAGTTCTTCTGCCCATTTTTGGATTGGGTTGTTTGTTTTTTTGTTATTGAGCTGCATGACTTGCTTATAAATTTTGGAGATTAATCCTTTGTCAGCTGCTTCATTTGAAAGTATTTTCTCCCAATCTGAGGGTTGTCTTTTCATCTTGTTTATGGTTTCCTTTGCTGTGCAAAAGCTTTTAAGTTTCATTAGGTCCCATTTGTTTATTTTTGTTTTTATTTCCATTTCTCTAGGAGGTGGGTCAAAAAGGATCTTTCTGTGATTTCATATAACCATTTTTAAGTGTACATTTTGGTAGTGTTTATTTATGTTGTTGTACAACAGATTTCTAGAACTTTTTGACTTGCAACACTGAGACGTTATACTCAGTCAACACTAAATTACCCCTCCTCCCTTCCTTTAGCCCTTGGTAACTATATTTTCTGTTTCTATGATTTGACTACTTTAGATACTTCATATGAGTGGAATCATACCGTATTTGTCCTTTTTGACTGGCTTATTTCTTTCAGCATTATGTCCTCAAGGTTCGTCCATGGTATTGAATATAACAGGATTTCCTTCCTTTTAAAGGCAGCCATAGTATTCCATTGTTTGTATATACCACATTTCTTTATCCATTCATCTGTCTATAAACATCTGGTTGCTTCCACATTTTGGCTACTGTGAATAATGATGTGATGAACATGGGTGTGCAAATATCTCTGTGAAATCTTGTTTTGAATTACTTTGAATATATACCCAGAAAGGGATAGACAGATATATATACATATCCCCAGATTGCAGGATCATATGATAATTCTATTTTTAATTTTTTAGAAACTTCCATACTGTTTTCCATAATAGCCGCACGATTTTACATTACCACTAACAGAACAACAGAGTTCCAACTTCTCCACATCCTCTTCAACACCTGTTATTTTCTGTTCTTTTGATAGCAGCCACTCGGTGGACATGAGGTGGCATTTCATTGTGGTTTTGATTTGCATTTCCCTAACGATTAGTAATGTTGAGCATTTTTTCATGTTCTCATTTGCCATTGTTATGACTTTGTTTAATTAACATTTTAAAAGTGGATCACAGAATGGTGAGCCAAGGTTCAACAAGGATCACAAGAGAAATTGAAATAGAAAAGTTTATTACAGGTTTTGGAGGAAGTACACTGCATGCCTCCAGGGGTCACAGAGGGAGGTCAAGGCAGAGTGCAAACAGAGAGGCAGAACTTGGGGCACATGCCTTTATTAAGGTCTGTGGGTGGAGTGCTTTGGGTTTCCTGGGCTAGGCCTGGATCAGTCAATTCAGAGCAAAGGAGTGGGGTTTCTACAAGCCCCACAGGGGTCGTATCTAAAGGGCACATAAGGCATACAGGCATTGGGAGGCAGGGAAGAATTGATCATAGGTTGTTGGGGAAATCATATCAGGACTTGAATTTGCTTGTGACTTTGTGGCTGCAATCTAGGACATGGGCTTGCATGGGGAAGCAGGCAGAGTTTATGATCCCTGCAGGTCACTTGACCAAACAAAATGGATGCTGAAGCAGCAATACCATGGAGTAGCTTAGCTAAACATTCAGTAGCCATTCTTGGGATAAATGTCTATTAAAGTCCTTTGCCCAATTTTTTTTTTTTTTTTTTGCTAGGCGGGCCTCTCACTGTTGTGGCCTCTCCTGTTGTGGAGCACAGGCTCCGGACGCACAGGCTCAGCGGCCATGGCTCACGGGCCCAGCCGCTCCACCGCACATGGGATCTTCCTGGACCAGGGCACGAACCCGTGTCCCCTGCATCGGCAGGTGGATTCTCAACCATTGCACCACCAGGGAAGCCCCTTTGCCCATTTTTTAATTGGGTTATTTGTTTTTGTTGTTGTTGAGTTGTAGAAGTTCCTTACATGTGCTGGGTATTAACCTCTTGTCAGATACATGATTTCCAATTATTTTCTCCCCTTCTATATGATGCCTTTTCATTCTGTTGATTGTTTTCTCTAATGTGGAGAAGTTTTAAAGTTTGATGCAGTCCTGTTTGTCTATTTTTTATTTTGTTGCGTGTACTTTTGCTGTCATATCCAAGAAATCATTGCCAAATCGAATGCTATGAAGCTTTCCCGTTTGCTTCTAGGAGTTTTATAGTTTTAAGGCCTTACATTTAGGTCTTTACTTCTTTTTAAGTTAATTTTTATATGGTATAAGGTAAACGGCCTAACTTTATTTCTTTTGCATGTAGTAGATATCCAGTTTTTTCTTAACTGTTTGTCCTTTCCCCATGGGTAGTCTTGGCATCCTTGTAAAAAATTATTTAGCCGTATATGCAAGAATTTATTTCTGAGCTCTCTATTCTGCTCCGTTGGTTTTTACATCTATCTTTATGCCAGCCCACAGTTTTGGTTTTTTTTAAAGTAATTAATTAATTTATTTTTGGCTGCATTGGGTCTTTGTTGCTGCACGTGAGCTTTCTCTAGTTGCAGTGAGTGGGGGCTACACTTCGTTGTGGTGCGTGGCCTTCTCATTGTGGTGTCTTCTCTTGTTGTGGAGCACAGGCTCTAGGTGTACGGGCTTCAGTAGTTGTGGCTCGTGGGCTCTAGAGTGCAGGCTCAGTAGTTGTGGTGCACTGGCTTAGTTGCTCCGCGGCATGTGGGATCTTCCCAGATCAGGGATCGAACTCATGTCCCCTGCATTGGCAGGTGGATTCCCAACCACTGTGCCACCAGGAAAGTCCCATAGTCTTTTAATTACTGATGCTTTGTAATATGTTTTGAAATCAGAACATCTTAGGCCTCCAACTTTGGTTCTCCTTTTTCAAGATAGTTTTGACTATTCAGGTCCCTTGAGATTGCATATGAATTTTAGAATGGTTTGTCCTATTCCTGTGAAAAATGCCATTGGGATTTTGATAGGGACTGCACTGAATCTGTAGATTGTCTTGGGTAGTATGAACATTTTAACAATATTATATTTTCCAAGCCACAAGTACAAGGTGTCTTTCCATTAATTTGTATCTTCTTTGATTACTTTCAGCAATATTTTATACTTTTCAGTGTACAAGTCTTTCACTTCCTTAGTTAAGTTTATTCCTAAGTATTTTATCCTTCTTGATGCTTTAGTAAATGTGATTGATTTTTGGATCCTGCAACTTTACTGAAGTTGTTAGTTGTAATAGTTTGTGTGTGTATAATCTTTAGAGATTTGGATATGTAAGATTATGTCATCTGCAAACAGAGGTAATTCTCTTTTCTAATTTGGATGACTTTTATATCTTTTTCTTGTCTAACTGCTCTGGCTAGAACTTCTAGTACTATGCCGATTACTAGTAGTGAGAATGGGCATCCTTGTCTTATTCCTGATCTTAGATGAAAAGCTTTGAGAGTTTCACCATTGAGTATGATGTTAGCTGTGGGCTCTTCATAGATGGCTTTTATTATATTGAGGTAGTTTCCTTTATTCTTAGTTTGTTGAATATTTTTATCATGAAAGTGTGTTGAATTTTTGTCAAATGCCTTTTCTGCTTTTATTGTGATGATCATGTGGTTTTGGTCCATTTTATTAAATGTGGTGTATTGCAGTGATTATTTTCATATGTTCTACTATCTTTCATTCTAGGTATAATTCCCACTTGGTCATGGTATATAAACCTTATATCTGTTGTTGAATTTTGTCTGCTAGTATTTTGTTTAGGATTTTTGTGTAAATATTCACCAGGGAGATTGGTCTATACTTTTCTTATCTTTGGTTTTTATATAAAGATAATGCTGGCCTCATAGAATGAGTTTGAGTGTGTGCTCTCCTCTTCAATTCTTTGGAAGCATTTGAGAAGAATTGGTATTAATTCTTCTTTAAATGTTTGGTAGAATTCTCCAGTGAAACCATCTGGTCCTGGGCTTTACTTTACTGGGAGGTTTTTGATGACTAATTCAATCTCAATCTCTTTACTAGTTATAGTTCTGTTCAGATTTTCTTTCTTCATGATTCAGTCTTGGTAAATTGTATGTTTCTAGGAATTTATCTATTTCTTCTAGGTTATTGAATTTGTTGGTATGTATTTGTTCATAGTTATCTTATGATCCTTTTTATTTCTGTGGCACTAGTTGTAATGTCTCCTCTTACATTTCTAATTTTAGCCACTTGGATCTTTTTTTTTCCTTAATGTAGTTAAGGTTTGTCAATTTCATTGATCTTTAAAAAAAACAACTCATGGTTTCATTAACTTTTTTCCTACTGTGTTCCTTTTTTTAATATATAAATTTATTTACTTATTTTGGCTGCATTGGGTCTTTGTTGTGGCATGCAGGCTCTTCATTGTGGCATGTGGGCTTCTCTAGTTGCAGTGCACGGGCTTCTTTAGTTGAGATGTGCAGGCTCTAGAGTGCGCAGGCGCAGTAGTTGCGGTGCATGGGCGTAGTTGTGGTATGTGGGATCTCAGTTCCCTGACCAGAGATCGAACCTGGGCCCCCTGCATTGGGAGCACAGAGTCTTAACCACTGGACCACCAGGGAAGTCCCCTTTCCTATTGTGTTCCTATTCTCTATTTCATTTATCTCTGCTCTAATCTTTACTATTTGCTTCCTTCTGCTAACTTTGAGTTTAGTTTGTTCTTTTTCTAGTCCCTTGAGGTGTAAGATTAGGTTGATTTGAGAGCTTTAATCTTTTTTAATGTAAGCATTTACTATTATAAACTTCCCTTTTAGTACTGATTTTGCTGCATCCATGTTTTCATACCCCATTGGTTGTTTAAGGATGTATTGTTTAACATCCACATTTTTGTGGATTTTCCTGTTTTTCTTCTGCTATTGATTTCTAGCTTGATTCCACTGTGATCAGAGAAGGTACTTATATTTTTTCTTAAAATTTTTTCTCAAATTTAAGATTTATTTTGTTGCTTAACATGTCGGTTTCTTTTGAAGAATGTTCCAAGTGCACTTGAGAAGAATGTGTATTTTGCTGTTGTTAGGTGGAGTGTTCTGTGTTTATTAGGTCTAATTGTTTCATAGTGTTTTTCAAGTCCTCTGTTTCCTTACTGATCTTCTGTCTGGTTGTTCTATCTATAACTGAAAGTAGGGTATTGAAGTCTATTCCTATTGTTGTTTTGCTGTTTCTCCCTTCAGTTCTTGCAATGTTTGCATCATATATTTGGGAGCTCGAATGATAAGGACATATCTATTTATGATTGATATATCTTCCTAGTGAATTGACCCTTTTATCTTTATATAAAGCCCTTCGTTGTCTCTCATGACTTTTTGTCTTAAAGACTAATTTGTCTGATAGAGGTATAGCCACTCCTGTTCCTTAGGTTCCTGTTTGCATGGAATATATTTTTGTACCTTTTCACTTCCAGCCTATGTGTGCTCTTAGATATAAAGTGTAAACAGCATATAGTTGGATCCTTTTTATCCATTCAGCCAGTCTATATCTTCTAATTGGTGCATTTAATCCACTTACATTTAAAGTAACTACTAGTAGAGGACTTACTATTGCCATTTTGTTAATGGTTTCCCATATATCCTATGGCTTTTTTATCCCTCCTTTCTTCCCTTGCTACCTACTTTTTTGTTTCATTGATTTTAACTTTTTATAGTGACATGTTTTGCTTTCCTTCTCATTTCTCTTTATGTGTATTATTTAGATATTTTCTTTGTGGTCATCATTGTAATTAAATAAACTATAAAAATTTTAACAATCTATTTTATACTGATAACACTTTTAATCGTATATAAAAACTACTACTGTATAGCTCTGCCACCCCTTCTTAATGTTATTTGACAAAAATTAGCTCTTTTTATACTGTGTATCCATTAGTATTTATAATTGCTTTTGTTTTAAAAATTATTTACCAGATATTAAATGACTTACACACCTACACTAAATAATACAAGATTCTACATTTGTCTATATATTTTCCTTTACCAGGAGCTTTATATTTTCACATGGTTTTGTGTTGCTGTTTATCATCCTTTCACTTCAAGGACTCCCTTAAGCATTTTCTGTATGGCAGGTCTAGTAGTCATGAACTCCCTCATCTTTAGTTTATCTGGGAAAGTCTTAATTTCTCCTTTGGTTTTGAAGGACAGTACTTGGCTGGCAGGTTTTTTATTTTGGTACTTTTGAATATATTATCCCACTCCCTTCTAGCCTGCAAGATTTCTACTGGGAAATCTGCTTATAATGTAAAGGAAGCTCCCTTGTATATGATGAATCATTATTCTTGGGCTGCTTTCAAGATTCTTTGTCTGTGTCTTATGACAGTTTGATGTGTCTTGGTAAGTCTTTAGATTTATCCTAGTTGGAGTCCTTTGAGCTTCTTGAATTTGTGTGTCCATTCCTGTGTCAGATTTGGGAATTTGGGGGCCATTATTTCTTAAAATAGATTCTCTGCTGCTTCCCCTTTCTTCTCCTTCTGGCATTCCAATAATGCATATGTTTTTCTGCTTGATGGTGTCCCATAAGTCCCTCAGGCTCTCTTCATTTTTCTTCATTGTTGTTTCTTTTTTTCTGTTCTGCCTCAGTAATTTCAAAATCCTGTCTATGAATTTGCTGATTCTTTCTTTTGCCTGGTCAAGGCTGCTGTTGAGTCCCTCTAGTAAATTTTCTTTCAGTTATTTATGCTATGTTTCAGAATTTTCGTTTGATTCTTCTTCATTGTTTCTCTGTTGATATTCTCATTTTATTCATGCATCATTTTTCTGATTTTATTTAGTTGCCTACCTGTGCTCTCTTAATTCATTGAGCACCCCATAATGACAGTTTTGAATTATTTGTCTCGTAATTCATATATCTCCATTTCTTTAGGGTCACTTTGTGAAGATTTCATTTGTTCCATTAAATGTGCCATGTTTCCTTGTTTCTCTGCATGTTTCTTGTTGGGATTTTGGTATTTGACAAATCTGTCACCTCTTTCAGACTTGCAGTTTGGTTCTGTATAGGAAGGACTTTCTCCATTCAAACTGGTTAGAGATTCTGGAGACCTCTCAAGCATTCTCTGTGGATGCATTCTCTCTGGGCTTGTGTGTGTAATCTCCTAAATGAAGAGTTTAGCTGGTTTCTACTCAGGAGTTCTTCCTCTTGTCTGTCTGCGTTACAGGGACTCTCGGGTGCTACAGTAAGCAGTGATACCACTGTTTACTGGAGCTCCAAATGTCTGTCTGTGGTACTGCACTCTGGTGTATGATAATTGTCTTTGTTCTTAGAGACCTGCAAGTTTGCACCTTGTTCCTGCCTGTGCTTGGATTCAAGCAATACAGAAACCAGTCTTTCATACAGCACCCACTAAAAGACAGAATGTTAGATGTGTGGGCTTCCCTGGTGGCACAGTGGTTGAGAATCCACCTGCCAATGCAGGGTTCGAGCCCTAGTCTGGGAAGATTCCACATGCCATGAAGCAACTAAGCCCATGTGCCACAATTACTGAGCCTGTGCTCTAGAGCCCGCGAGCCACAACTACTGAAGCCCATGCACCTACAGCCTGTGCTCTGCAAGAAGAGAAGCCACGGCAATGAAAAGCCCTCACACTGCAATGAAGAGTAGCTCCCGCTTGCCACAACTAGAGAAAAGCCTGCGCGCAGCAACAAAGACCCAACACAGCCAAAGATAAATAAATAAATTTATTTAAAAAAATAATGTTAGATGTATGTCCTACCTCTTTCTCTCCCTAGGGAGTAGATGGGAGTTGGGGGTTTCCTCCCAATCACACTGCACAGCATGAAGGGCTCTGGCAAAATAAAGTGTCCCAAATTTTCCTACCAGGATTTGATATAGTTGTTTTTGCAATTGCCTGGTGTGCAGGAATCTTTTAACTGGTTTCTTTCTCTCTCACATAAGTATTTGACCCAAGAACTGTTGTTAAATCTGTGTCTCCACAGAGGCATAAGGGTCTAGGGCTTCCTGTTCCACCAATTTGCTGATATCATTCTGTGCTTGACCCTCTTTTAAAGGTCTTATCTGATTAGATTGGGTACATACAGGATAATCCCCCTTTAAATTCATTCAAAGTCACCTGATTAGGTATCTTAACTTCATCCACAAAATCCTTACAATTTTGCCATATTCTATTGGTTAGAAGCAAGTCACAGGTTCTACCCATATTCAAGGGGAAGGGATTATACAAAGATGTGGACATCAGGGGTCAGGAATCATGGAGACTATGTGAGAATTCTGCTTACCACACTAGTCCTATCTTAGTTGGTGGTATGGGTACTTACAGAGAGGCTAGAGCCTAACCTCAAGTGCTTCCAGGACCTATATTAAATCTTGGCATAGAAGTGTTTTGACTCCACTTACTGGTAAAAATGGGACTCTTGTTCTGATGCTAGCCTCTTCTCTCATTAGCTAAGGACCTGACAAAGGCTAAAGGTAAGCTCTTATCAAGATTTTATTTTCCAGTAGATGACTACATTTAAATTTCCTGGTGCTTCACAACCCAAGAGCTTCACTCCATCGTTCCCTGAATGTTCCACATCTTCTGAGCCTTTGTTTGGGAAGTCTTAGGTATCGCTGAGTTGTGCAAAACAGAAACCCACTCAACTGAGCTTCAGAAAAAAATGAGAGGATTTTTAGTGTGGATCTAGAGGAATCGCCCAGAATCCAAGAATATTAATTGGGTTTTATCAGGAACTGAAACCAATAACTGGAAATCTCTCAATCTCTGTGTAATGTTACCTTCTGGACCTACTTCATTCTTTCTACTTTTTCAGCTTCTCAAAGCATACAATAGAAAATGGCTTTGTTACAATAGAAATTTTAGCACCTACTTACCATGTTTATACAAGTCTAGTACCTGCTCTGTCTAGAATCACTACCCCAATTCCAAATTCTTGAGAAAGAATCTAATTAGTCAAATTTGAGAAAGAGGTACAATCAATTACAACCAGGGAGATAATGGTCCACGAGGTTGATCTCAGCTAAAGCCTCTTATTAGTTCTGCAAAAGTTTTGTTAAATAAATAATTTTCTACATTATGATGTGTGGAAAAATAAATTTGTTCTCTATTTTTCAAATATCTATTTTACATTTATTTACTTATTTATCTAATACTTTATATCATGTTAGATTAGCTAGAATCCCACTACACTACTGAGTAGTGGTGGTAATGATGAGTATCTTCCTTTTCCCTGTGTTTAGTGGGAATGCTTCTACAATTTCACCAGGATGTTTTTTTGATTTACCTCCTGACCCATTAGTTGTTCAAGACTATGTTGTTTAATGTCCACACATTTGTGAATTTTCCAGTAAAGGTGTTATCAGCTTAAAATAGACTTTATATCTATAAGATGTTTTATGGGAGCTTCATGGTAAGCACAAAACAAAGATATACAGTAGATTCATAAAAGATAAAGGAAATCAAAGCATACCACTATGAAAAATAATGAATTCCAGTGGTACTGGAGCAGTCTTTAATCTAGGGCTAATTGTTCCCCATTACTGAGGCAAGACTATTCTGTGTACTCTACCTGATGCCTGTGAATCATGAGGTTTTCCACACTTGCGGATGGAAATGGGCATTTTTATTCACTTTTTGTGAGCACAGGGCACTGTTACCTCAAATCCCTTCAGGCAATTTTTTATCCTGCCCTGAGGACTTTCCTCACACATGTGCTGATCAGTACTCAGCTGAATTGAAAATAGGGACCCTACACAGATCTCTGGAGTTCTTTTTATGTGCAGCTCTCTCCACTTCATTATTCTGCCCTGCGAACTACACCTCCCTTGGTGTCCTGGACTCTGAGCTCCACCTCCTCAATTTAGGGAGTCTGGCAGGCTTGCCTGGGCTCCCCTTCCATGATCTATGGCCTGGAAATATTCTCAAGGTAGTAGTAAGCTGGAGACAATCGTAGACTTCACCTCTTTTTTCCCCCTTGTCCCTCAGGGATCACTGTTCCTCACTGCCTGATGTCCAGTATTTGAAGATCATGATTTCTTATATTTTATCTGTTTTGGGTTATTTTAGGAGGGAGGATAAATTCATCATGGCCAGAACAATCAGTACCAACTAACTTACTCTGAAACATACATGGAAAAATAAAAATGTACATATACCTGAGCCAATTTTGAAAAATAGGAGCAAAAAGGGAAGATGATTCTCTGAGTGTTATCCCCATACCATAAGCGTCAGCATCACCTAGGAACTTGCAGAAATGAAAATGTGTGGGCATCAACCCAGACCTACTTAATCAAAAGCCCTTTTAGGTGAGGCCCAACAAGCCCTCCAGGTGACTGATGTGGCAAAGCTTGACAATCACTGATATATACATATATATATATATATGAAGTTTTAGTTAAAAAAGAAACATAGTACATAAAAGCAAATATAGAAAAATATTAATGGAAGACTCTAGATGATAGATGTTCCTTATAAAGCTTTCAAATTTGCTGGAAAAAAAAAAGTATAGGTATAAGAACAGAAAAACAGACCAAAAGAACACTACAGAGAACTCAGAAAGTCTGCATATACAGAGGTATTTGCTATACAATAAAGATTGCATCACAGATCAATAGAAAGAAGTAAGCCTGTTTAGTAAATGATGTAAAGAAAACAAGGAATTGATCCCAACATTAGGCCATAAACCATGGTGGACCCTAAATGGATTAAAATCTAAATAATAAATATATATATCTAGTAGAAATAAATGTGAGAAAATAGCTTTTTGACTCAGCAATGGGGAAGACTTAAGAACAATAAAGCATAATGATATACTTTATTGTTGACAAATTGATAGACTCATCTTCATCTATGTTAAACTTTTTTTGTAAACAAAATACACCACAAACAAAGTTAAACAGACTGGACTGGGAACACATATTTGCAAATGTCCAAAAGGAAAGGAGAGTGATATAAGGAATGGACAAAGAAATACTACAAATCAGCCTTGAAAACATGAGAAAAATGGGCAAAGGGAATAGGACAATTACAGAATGGTAAACCTTAATGGCTACCAAGTATATGTACTTGTCAAACCACGGGTAATTAAAGGAATGAAATTTAAACCAACGTCAAAATACAATGTTATATTCATCAAACATGCAAAAGTTAGAAAGTCACATAGTACTATTTGCAAATGTGGAGAAATGAGATCCATGTTTAGCTAGTGAGAGCATAAACTGGTGCAGACTTGTGGAAAGTACTTTTAGTGGTATTTTGTGAAATTAATAGTATCTATGACCTAGCAATTTTACTCCTAGGTACATATTCTAGACAAATTTTCACACAGGTTCAAAAAAATGAAATAAGGATACTCACCACTGTGGTGTTTATGGCAACACGGGGTGAAGTGGAGGCATCAAAAGTGTTCATCACTATAAAAATGGATAAGTCAAATGCAGTGGAGTCAAACTATATGTATACACATTATTGTATGACAAAAAAAATCTAGAGACTGTTGCATTTACTTGTATAAATAAAAAACATATAATACTGAATGTCTATTCTTTGTATAATTATTCACATGAATTCCAACTTAAGATTTTTCTAATATTTTACATCCACATTATTTATTATCAATACTAAGGACATTTATTTCTGCTCTACTACAAGTGGTTTTGGTCACATTATTTCTTGGATCCCAAATTTACTTTTGAGATTAAATTTTTATTTTATTCCAATATATCCCCTGGTACCTCTTCTGGAGAGGCTATGTAGGAGGTAAATTTTGAAACCTTGAATTCCTGAAACTGTATTTTGCTTTCAGACTTAAATAACCTTAAAATTTTGGATATATTGCTTTACTGTATCTTTGCATCCAATGATGCTGATGAAAATTGTTAGTCAATCTGATTTTGTTCACTTTGCAAGTAATTTCCTTCACATTTTAGAACTTTGCATGGTGTCCTTTATTATACCTGATCTGAAATTTCATGAAGATCTATTTAGAAGGGTGTTCATGTTACAGTTTTTGTTATGAATGGACCCACTGATCTGAGGACCTATGTTGTTCTTCAGATCTAGGACATTTCCTTGAGCATTTTTTCTCAAGCATTTTTTCTCATTCTGTATCTATCTCCTGCCTTCTCCCTTTGAAATCCTATTGGATCCAAGATGGAACATGAAGACTTTTCATGTCTCACTTCACACTATTTCTTTCTTTTTTAAAAAATATTTATTTGGCTGCATTGGGTCTTTTTAAAAATATTTATTTATTTATTTTTGGCTGTGTTGGATCTTTGTTTCTGTGCGTGGGCTTTCTCCAGTTGCCGTGAGCAGGGGCCACTCTTCATCACGGTGCACGGGCGTCTCACTGCCGCGGCCTCTCCCATTGTGGAGCACAGGCTCCAGACGCGCAGGCTCGGTAGTTGTGACACACGGGCCTAGCCGCTCCGCGGCATGTGGGATCTTCGCAGACCAGGGCTCGAACCCGTGTCCCTTGCATTGGCAGGCAGATTCTTAACCACTGCGCCACCAGGGAAGCCCCACACTATTTCTTAATTCTTTTGCATTACATTCTATGGAATCCAAATCTAAGAGAGAGAGTTGATTTGCTCTTTAGGTGTATACTTGCTACTTAGCACAGTTGTTGAATTTGTGACAAATTCCACTTTACATTATGAAGATTTTAAATACTTTCATAAGTTTCAGAAGATATTGCTTTTAAATAGTGATTTCTTTGGTGACATTCTTCATGGTGTTGCTTTTCTTCAATTGTTCAGTAACTCTTGTTGTCATCATAGTATGAACTTGACTGCAGTAAGCGAATAACCTTCTCAAACCACCTGCACTGATGGTGGGTGAAGGCGATATTACACTGGGTAGGCCATGCCACTTCAAAATGGCTGCACTGTTTTTTTTTTTCTAATCTAAGCATCCATACTCATTGCTCCTGCCTTGGGCCAGACATCTCCTGCACATTGCTTGGCATAAAAAAGGTGGTTGTCCTAACCAGTTTCTCATGATGCAGCACCCAGTCATCACTAGAACTCTTGCTTGATCCACTGTCCTGTCTCTACTTTTGAGGTATCCCTGAAGCCAAATTCACCTTTTGTGATAGAATCTTCTGGCCCTACCTGCCCTAGGTCTTCCAACAATTCCTTGAAGTTTATCCAGTGCACACCTTTATTTTCCAAAACTTTGGAAATTAAATACTTCCACCTATCATAGTATTAAATAATCTTTTGTCACTTCTAGGGATATGGATGGGAAGGGGAGCATGAATGATGAGCCAGTGTGCAACCTTGAACAATTTACTGTGGGAGATAAGCCTGCACGTGGTTCTTGGGAAAACAAATGCTCCTTTGAAGGATGATCCAAATATGAAAGAAATGTTTTAATATCCATTCTGGGATGGCAATAGTTCTGAGTATTAGGTTTGGCCCTTCATGAAGATGGGGAGCCCTACAATCATCTACCCTAAGAACTCATGCTCCACATACTAATTTTTCTTCAATTTTAATTTTATTTCTTCATTTTGGGCTTATTTTTCTTTAAGTTTCCTGACAAGGAAATTAGTTGGGAAGAAGAACACATTAAAAAAAAGATCCTTCTAAAGCTCTGCCTTGGAGGAACTAAATTGGTTTGATTAGATTAAAGCAAGGTCAGCTGAGGAAAAATATTTATCGACAATGTTCTTCATACAAAACAAAAATAGCTTTATTGAATCACAGGGCTGGGGGGAGGAGAGCATAATTTTATAGCTTGTATTTTTTCATTTATGAGTGATACATGAGCTTTTCATATTTCATCCTGAAATCAGATTGAGGGCTGACTGAGAAGCTAGGTTGGCCAGATGAAATCCCATGAAAGATTATAACTCTCCCGAGTTGTTATATTTGAAAAAGGGAATTATAACAGTAGCATCATTTTTCACCCTCTTTCTTAAAAATTCTACTGAGGTATTTTCCCCAAATAAACCTTCTCAGTTTAGAATGCTGCTTGGATTTTAGGACTGTACATTTTTGGAGACCGTAAATTTTAATTCTGCAAATTGCTTCACAAAGAGAAAGGACTTCACAAAGTCCTAAAAAGAAAATGGCATTCTCTTAAGATTTTTCCAAAACTATAAATGACTGTGTTTGCTACCCCGCTGGGCTTAAAATTCTGCAGAGGTAAAGAAACAGCAGCTTTAGATATAAGATAGTCAACCTTTTCTGAATTCTATTATTAGAAACAAAAGGATTACCTAAAGGTTTGAGCTGGCTACTTATATAACCTAGACTACCTTTTAAAAGTAATTGCTTGTTCCCTTGTTCATCATCAATTATGTGTATTCATTAACTCTTTTAAACAAAATTATTTTAATTTTGATTTCAATATATCATTCATAAGAAATCTATTCACTATACATTAAACCAAAGGATAAGCTAATAAGAACTTCAAAAAAGAATGAAAAAAATACCTTTTCAAGTAGATGTGACTGATCACCAATCCTGAACTAAAAAACATTTCCATCCCAAAGGCTTCCTTCAGAAGTAAAAAATAAGGTAAACCTATACTTCTTCCATACCCAGAAATACAAGGGATTAAATGTTCTTAAAGAATTTTTCAAGTATATACACAGCTTCAAGTCCAAAGAGGTCAGGAAAATATTTACAAAATAAATATGTAGGGAATTTTAGAATTTCGTGGACTCAGGAACCAATGATTCCTTAATGAATCAGCATAAAACTTTAGTTTGTGTAACAATTCTGTGCTGGACATATAATTTTTAACGGTTTAAAATTTTAGGGTGGTCAATTTTAAATGCTGTTACTAAAAATAAGACAGTTTTGGTTTTGATGGTTTGCTACATAATACTTAGTAAAAATAAGTATATCAATTATGGGCATGGGCCTTAACTACAGATTACTCAATAATATATAAACTAAAAATGTCTTTTCTATTTCCTCAAAAGATTTAAATTATTACTTTTATTCAAAGTTTGAAATTTTATCATTACCAAAACAAAAAGTCTAATGAAGAATTCTTGTTATTTAATTTTAATTTTCCAGTATTTTAGAAGAAAACTTTGGCTATTAATTTAAGTGCAAAACTATTTTGCTATTAGTGTTTTAAGTTATGTGTCACATTACTCATCTTGTAACAAACTTTCTTACTTGACTTTATGTGTTATGAGAACATTAAAAAATTTTTTAATTAACTAGAATAGAATAAAATACTAGTGCATATAACATTTGTTGCACTTGTAATATTTCAATATAATGTGCAGACAACTAATTTAAGGTTAGCTCATTGATGAATCAATTGTTCTTTGTGGCTTATTTCCTTTTCCAAAATCACAGTCTGTGTATCTGATTCAAGGTAAAGAAGTTGAAAATGTCAGAATTATACCTATTTTTTGTATTCCTTATTAAAAGCAGAATGTGACTGTGAAAAGTTGACTAAAACCAATAAAAAATGATGGGAGTAATTTTAGAATGCCAAAATTAATATTTTAACATAAACTATGAATAAAGGGAACACCAAGGCTTGTGTAAAGAAGCTGTTTGTCATTTTTTAAAGAGATTACAACACACACACAATAAATGAATTTTATCAAAATACAGCACATTTTTTCTACTATATTCATAAAAATCAATTCCTATGTAAATAGTACTAAAAATCAACTAAAATGAGTTAAAATTTACAAAAGTTGTTAAAGAGCTTCAATCAATATTATTAAAACTATACAGTACAATAACCAATTGATACCATCTTGAAAGAAGTGCAGTATTGGAATTCACATCTTTTTAAAAGTACTGCCTATATACTCTGAACAAACAAGTCCAACACACTTTTGCAAAAATAATGTAGATTGCTGTTTTCGCTAGTCTTATAGAAGACTTAACCTTAAAACAAGGTTGAAGAACAAAGCGTAACAGATTCAAAATTCCAAAATTATATTTCTTAGTAACTAAAAATGAATTGCAATAAATGAGTATTGTTCTAATGAAACGCTCGGACTAGCCTCGACTAAAAACAGTTATTGGTCTTCTATGGCACTTTTTTCTGGTCCAAATAACCATGCATTAATTCTTACCATTGCATGTCACTCAAATTTTATTTGATTACATAGACAGAACAAAAACAAATAAAATTAATGGTCTGAACAAAATTAATAAACCTCTATCAAAATAATTGTTACACTAACGAGGAACAAAGGCAGTTGGTGGTAAAACACTATTACACTGATACACTTAGAAACCCTTTAAAGACTCTGAAGTGTCGAGTTCACATTTAATGTTACCTGTAGGAACAGCCCTTTATCTGAACACCATTATACATGGTAGGCCTCATGGACCCATCCCTTTTCTCTACAACTCTCCACAGCAATTCTCTATCACTGTGCCAGTTTCACAAACTTGCTTTGGTTTCCTAGCTCCATGCGTACTGTTTCCTTTTACTTTACCAAGGCAATGTTGAGGCCAAACAAAATCAAGAGGCTTTCCTAAATCTTCTTACATTTTGTGTTACAGCAACACAATCTTAAAACTGGCCATTTCAGTTTCATTTGTTGCTTAAAATAAAAATTATAAATTAAGATTAAAATGGAGTACTAATTATAAAACAGATTGCAAGTACCACCATTTGCAAAAAATCAAGGAATTTCTGCATCATGGAAAATGCATGGACCAAAAAAAAAAAAAACCAAAAAAACAAAAAGGAAAGAAAATGCATGGACATGCATCTACAGAAGAGTTAAAAATTTCCTGTGACTAAAAAATTGAAACTTGATTCACTAGTAGCAAATGTAGAGTAATGGCTATGACAAGAACAGATCCTAGAGCTCATAAAATGCAATTATTGTCTTTTTTATTTCTTTAAAAAGACATCACATTTTTATTGCATTATTCTATTAATAAAAACACATTAACAGCTGTTTTTTTCATTCTTTGCTTCCAGATTTTTATAGGAAATAACTGTTTTAATCTGGCCTTGGAAAGTGAACCCACCAGCACCACCTTCACCTACTCACTCTTCAATTCAATATGCACATAGCAAAAGCCAACACTTCAAATCTCCTGCCCACATAAAAAAAAGTTTCAGCAGAAAAACATTAATACCAGTTGAATAAAAATAAGGGCATAAAAGCTATGAGATAGACAGCTCTGCCATCTGTCTCTGGGCTACAATCAAGGCTAACTAGAGCCTTGCACAGAGTTCAATCATGTGCATGAAATCCAAAAATAAACCTACACTCTATACAAAAACAACATACATTTGTTTTTGTAGCCTTGACTGCTATGTTTAAAAACCTAAAAGTTTTATATGGTATGAATTCAACAGTCTCCCCTATATACTGTACAGTGGTTCTTTCCCTCTAACCACAAATTCCATTATTTCATTAATGTACAAATTTGAACATATTTGAGTTCTTTATATATAAAAATAGTCAAAATATTAATTTCCCCTGCAAGTATCTTCCAATAAATCTTGCTGTCTCTCCATCTTTTAGTCCACAGCTCTTATGAGGAAACCTCTCGTACAATGATGAGTTCTACTGTGTTCTGGAAAGTTTTTAGCAAGGACACTGCTTGTCCATGTTCAATATTGATAAAACTGTAGCCATTAGCCTAGAAGAAAGAAGAAAAAAGCTCAAAAAAAATTTCATAGTCATTTATTTGCATTTGTGCATTTCAATTTCTTCCAGGTCACAAACCTGGTAGAAAATAAGTATCATTTTGGCAATTTAGAACATCTAGACTCCTGGGCCCTACCCCATCTCTATGGAAATAAAATCTCTGAAGGTGGGACCCAGGAACCTGTATCTTGCCCACATTTTCAGATGATTCTTAGTATCAACCCGACATTAGGAAGCACTTCTAAGACAGTGTCAGACATGGTGTTGTGTGTATATGCTAAGGTGCAACTGAGGTCATCAAGCTGCAAGGGTAACAGAGGTCAAGGCCTAGTCTTTCAATTGCCTAGGAGCCACCAGATCAAAGACACTACACGATATTTTACTATACATCAGACACACAGTTCTAAGTGCTTCTTGTGAATTAAATCCTTTAATTCTCATAACACACAGAGGAGATTCTTTCATCATCTTATTTTAGAAGAAGTTAACATTCATAAACTTAAACAAAAGGCTAAGATATATTCCAAAAAATGCTAAGGTTTATTTAAAAATATCAGTATGGGCTTCCCTGGTGGCGCAGTGGTTGAGAGTCCGCCAACCGATGCAGGGGACGCAGGTTCGTGTCCCAGTCCGGGAAGATCCCACATGCCGCATAGCGACTAGGCCCGTGAGCCATGGCTGCTGAGCCTGCGTGTCCGGGGCCTGTGCTCCGCAACGGGAGAGGCGACAACAGTGAGAGGCCCGCGTACCGGAAAAAAAAAAAAGAAAAAGAAAAAAGAAAAAAAAAAAAAAAACCACACATTTATATCAGTATGATCTTCCAAGGTACAAGGTGGAAACATTTTAAGCTATGAAAGCACTGGAAAGTAGCCTATAAGAAATATCACTGTTTTCATCCACAAGTATTTAAAGATAACTTCATAAAATGCTTTCTTTCAAATCTGGCATTTAATAATCCCTTGATGAGGAGGGAAGATGTTATAAAACAAAAAGTAATTTTTAAAAAATGTATCTTAGTTACCTGAATAATTTTATCACCTGGTTGCAATAATTTTGATGCTGGTCCTTCAGGCTGTACCCTTGTTACAAATATACCCTTTAGTAACAACAAAAAAGATGATTATTTGATGGAAAGCAGGATGCATAAATAAAACAGTACCAAGAAGCAATCCTTTTTTAAATATTATGCAAATATTTGAATTGTGGTGCAAGTTTTCTCCCTGTCTCCTCTGAATAATATTGTGACCACGCTATGTTATTTGTGCTTCTGGTAATTCTTACTTTAGTGATTTTTATTAAAGTGATAAAAAAAAGTTACTTCTATAGATGTGAAGAAAAGTATTAACAATTAAAAAATCACTTTACAATACAATGAATATTAAAAATTTTTGGTTAAATTTGTAGTCCTCAAACAATTAATTTGAGCTGATCACATTTCAAAACAAAAAGCTGAACAATACAGAGGGATATCACAAGGTGATGTCTGTCTAGATCTATATAAATATCTGTTAATTAATGGGCATTTCAAGGATATATAAACAAAACTCACATCATCATCAGGTCTGAATGGGTTTCCTCTTCCCCCAACCCCTCCTGATATGCTAAATCCAAGTTCTGGATCCTTGTCAACTCTCACTCGAATCTGAGTTAATATGAAAATAAACTTATTACAAATATCAGAAAAAGCTACAATACAATAATAACCACACTAGAAAATTAAATTCAACAAAACATAAATATGTAAGAATTCACCTAAAATAAATATTGGGGCAGATGAAATGAAACTACAATGTGAAATATTATGTTAATGAGTTAGTGAGTTAAAGGCACAGCTGGGATTATAAAGCATAGCTCCTAAATTAATCAACTGCTATCTTATGAGGATATGCAACCAATTAATGTTGACTTTATATATCTTGGACAGCATGGACTTTAATGACATAGAGTATACACACAAAACATGTATTTTATTATCAGTTTCCATTTGTAGAACATCTAAATTACATAGTATTTCTGACTACTGGACGTTTCATAAAACATCTAAAAGATCCCTGGGTGGTTGTTGGATATTAACTCATTTCCTAAATCTGCTTATACACTTCAAAGGAGTTGGGATTGATGATCAATTGATACTATTTTTTACAACCAAGCTATAGAAAAAGATGCAAGAACTAAACTTTTGTTTTATAAAACACTCCCTTTCCCCAGAGACCAAAACAAAATGAATGAAGCATTTGTTCTCTAACTTTCTAATATTATTTTATTAATAAACTATCAAAATACATGAATATATGACTGTTGACTTTTTAAGTACTTTGTAAGATTTAATTCTTAGTCTGGAAAGCTATAGTCCAAACTATAGTTTCAAAAGCTAACTATCAAATAACACTTAGCAAACTATAATATGCCATTAGCAAACTATAATATGCCATTCAAGTTTAATAGTCTACTATTTTTATTCCGGAAGAAGGTCTGATTACTGGAGTATCATCATCAACCAGTTTTGGAAAAACAACCACCTTAGGAAAAAAAAAAAAATCATGCCCTCAATACTATCCTATGTCAATTTATCAGAACAGGGGGGATCATACAGTCAAGTTAAACCACAAAGTTTAATACCTTATAAACTTAACATGAAACCAAGCTATTAAACAAAACAGTAAAAACTATGTTAAAATTCTGTATGGATTTATTGCTATAATTAAATAACCTATAAAATACATTAAAAACTTAGTCTCATATTCCAAATATTCTTGATCATTCTTACCTCTTGCCTTGCCAGTTCATGGCCTTGTCTAGGAGAACAATGGGGCTGTGTGTATGGAGGCTGGTGGGCCACTTTCAGCATCAAGTAATCAATTAGTTGTTCTCTAGAGGGATGCCTTGCCACAGATGCCTGAGGAAGGGGGTGATGTATTTGACTATAATTTGCCTGAGGCCTGAGAGGCTGGCTCATCTGTCCATTACTCAAAGGCATCTAAGAAAAACATGAAGTCTCTTAAAATGACCAATAATAATGCCTTGTTACAAATATTTGGATTTTCTTCTTGGAGCAATACAAAAGCACTAGAGTTTAACATTCTAAATCACACAGTATCATGCCATGTGTGCCATTTTTTCTAATTTTACACTTTTAAAAGAAAAAAACCTGTCAATATCTTAATTCTAAGCTTGTCTGAGTGCTCACTGATAGATTCACTCTTTAAAAGTTTCAAATTAAGGTACATCATATCTACATTTAAAATTATTTGCTTTTCTGTAAGCTTAACCCAATGTTAAAATGGTAAACAGTATATCAAATTTTAAAACTTAAGTAAGCCCATTAAAAGGGCATCTCTTCCCATACTATACTTAATCTCTCACATACACTCAAAAGATGCATTTGCTGATATTTTTCTTCAGAATGAAAGTATAAGTAGTTTTGTGGTAGAAGTTTTTCATAATCTGAGTATATTCTTCTACCTCTATTCCTTCCTCACCAGAATTAAAAAGCCAATCTAGCTATGCAGTAGAAAATTGAGTTATTCCTCGTGTGTGTGTGTGTGTGTGTGTGTGTATCAAGTAAGGAATTTTTAAACTAAGTATTAATTCCATAGAATGTTAACCACAAAAAGTAAACCATGACATTTTATTTTGCTTTTCACAAGCTAAACAAAAACTCCAGATTATTCTGTTGCTGTTAAAGAAATACCTTTGTCTTAGTCTCTTGTTTTTTAGACTTAAAAATAACCTTTATGGAAATGTGATAATAGCTTACTCTGTTAGTGTGAGGAATCTATCTGAAAAATAAGAGGTTATATTTACATTACAAATATTTGCATATAAAGAAATTTTTGTGTAGAAGAGGAAATAAGTACATTTAAGCGATTCAGTCATTTAAAACTTCATTGTTAACTATTAACCCACAAGGAAATTAGAAAAAAACTGTGATGATTTGAGTCCCATTTCCCTAAAATTATCCAAAGTAGAAAAGTTTGGGGAAACATTATGGCAATAGTTTCAGAACTATATATCTTCTTACGTTCATCTTGCTGAGGAATATAAAGTTTGGTTTTGGTGAATAATATTTTTACTTAAAAAAAAGTTCTCTTTTTCACTGTATTATACTTGAGAACTTAGTTAACTCTGAAGCCTGGGAACATACATGGGTGTTTCATGACAGGGCACAAAGATATTACTCCCTCACAAATTTTATGTTGGTTGGGGAGAAGAGGTGCTATATTATCTCTTTTTAAAAAATATTGTGGTTGTTTCCCACTTGATCACTGTAGATTTGAAGCAATTAATCTGCCTAGGAGTACTTAAATAGTTGTACAGTTATTTTATTATTTTTGCACAACTCTGTAGATAGCACTTGCTTTTCTTCATGTTAGTACAATTTATTCCTACATGCAGATTTAATACCTTTCTCCTGGGGAGAATACTCCAGACAATAACTACTTCTGACCCATTCTTAAGACTCCCTGACACCTAGAACTTGGACATACCTGAATGTGTAGAACACATTCTACATCAGTGTTAAACATAGCCATGGAATATACTAAGCTATGATTAGCAGATAACTCAGGAGAATAAAAAACATAAAACAAACTCAGTAACCCAAACCAGAAAATGGATATTAAAAAGAAAAAAGAAACTGGATAGCGGAAAAAGAAACTCGACAGCGATTAAAAGAAAAACAATAAAAAAAAGGTAAAATAAATAAATACGTACAAACTTATATGGCTGGATTCCTACTCTCAAGAACAGTGTAAAAGTTTATATAGTACATAACTATGCTTCACAATTATAACTGGTTATACTAGGGATATGGGCTTAGTTAAGATGAAGAACAGCTGAGGAAAATACTAAAGAAAAGAATTATCTATCCAGCATTGGTGACAAAAAAGTAAACTCTCTAAATGAGTGATGCTTTAGTTATAAAAGTAGTAAGAATACAACCATCATCTATTCTGCCATATACAAAAGTCTTTCAAGGTGATTTCTAATTACTTTTAAAGAATGTTAAAATGCCTTGATCCTCCAAGAATTTAAGACAGGTTCATATTTAACTCTCCAAACAGTTTTACTATCAGGAATGCCAAAAACTAGGAGATACTACAGAAATCCAAAGATAACAAAATGATTCTTCAGTGTGGAAGAAATCATGGAATAAACTAAGAAACAGCAGAGTGAAATTTTATTTCATATTTCTCAATTATTAAAAAAAAACCTTACTAATCAAGAGGTAAAGGTTTAGTTCAAAAGCTGTAAAACACAATAAGCTCACAGATACTACTTCATTCCCTGAGCACCTACTTTCATCAAGCTGTCTGGAAGAACATCTTTGTGACTAAGTGTAGCTGACGGGTAGTTCTGCTGTCCTGAAATGAATATATCATCTTGACAAGGATCTCCTGCACAGGATGTCTGGGGATGCTTCAAATGAGGGGGAAATAAAAAATAAACAAAATGATCTTTAAGATGTGAAACCAAAATGATGATGACACTTGAGAGGAGATACTGCTAGACAATGGAAAGATGAAGAACCAAATCAAACATTACCATCATAACTACCATTGATATTAGCACCTTTATAATGGGTGTTAACTAGATTTATTTATTTACTATTGTGGTAATCACTTTGTAATACAGCACCTTTATAATGGGTGTTAACTAGATTTATTTATTTATTATTGTGGTAATCACTTTGTAATACAGCACCTTTATAATGGGTGTTAACTAGATTTATTTATTTATTATTGTGGTAATCACTTTGTAATACATACATATATCAAACCATCATTATGTATACCTTGAACTAACATGTTATATGTCAGTTATATCGCAATAAAACTGGAAAAAATATTAGTACCTTTAACAGTCTTTCAAAGTTACATGGCAAAATGTTTGTTCTTATAACGTGTGAAAAGTACATATGAATATATACTGTTAAGATATTCTTTTATAATACTTTTAGGTTTATTTACAGTAATACCTAGCTTTTAACACTCTGAGCAATAAATTTAGTTATTAATCCAAGTTAAGAGTCCCAAATTTTAAGAGAAACTAAAATATATGCACTCCTGTTGAGCACAGCAAAGTTTTTTGGTAAAAAAATTAACTGCTGTTTTTTTGTAACAGCACAGTATCACCCAGGATTTCCTTATTAATGATGAGCAATATCAGTAAACATACAATCTTATAAAACTTGCTTTAGCCTAATTGTATCATACTAATATTAGCTCAGTATTTTTAAAAGCACTGCTCTGATGAAATGCTTTTAAATTTTATTAATTAGAGTTCATATTTTTATACATCAAATAACATCCTTACATTATAGTTTATCTCACTGATACCTTTAGAGGAAAAAATAAACTCAATATCTCATTATCTCTGAATATTTCTTATAAATATGCTGAGAAGAAAGATGCTTATTTTTCATCTTAATTTAGTTCTAAACACACCTAGCTATATTTAAGAAAACTACAGAGACTGTGATAAATAGCAGTACCGTTACCTTCAAAACAGTGTATGGCTGGCAACACATATATGCAAACTACGTGATCATGTTGAAAAATAATCTGAAATTCAGTTCATTATGATATGCCACAGGATACATGTAAATCTAAGGGTTTATAATTTAGTCTTAGGAACCATATCTGCAACAAAACTATCATGTGCAGTTTGCTGCTAGTTCAAACCATGGCTTAGCATTTTTAGATGTAGTTCGATCTAATTTTATTTATACAATGAATACTTTATTTTCCTTTTCCGTTTTTGAGATGTGTTTTCAGAATGCATAATAATCAACTCAGCTCACAGCTTGAAGTTTAAACTCAAGTGTGAATGTACGACTATGTCTTTAAATGAACAAGTGCATTATGGATGAAAAAGTTAAATGCAACAGACTCAAAGACTCTGACTTGAATAAAACAAGCAAAAGATATTACTGTTCAAGAATTTGTAAAGAACAATTGTTCCACATGACTATAAAGATTATCCCTGAGTTAATAAAAGTCCCCAGTCTTTACCCCATGGCTTCAGCTGGAATGAGTGCCAGAAACGCAGGGCTTACTTGCCATCATCTCCTCTCTGTTTCAAACTGCTAAGTTACAAAACGATTGTTGCCACTATTATGTAACACAGAAACCAGGTGGTGGCAGGTGACAGAAGGCAGAGCAAGATGGGTGAGGCCCAGCCAGAACAAAGTGAATCGAGGATACTGCTCCTATCCTAGAATACAACAGAGTTAAGCCAGGAGTATATTAAAAAGTAGTAGGAGATTGGGGGTGTTGGGAAGAAGACACTCAGGAAAAAGCAAAGGACCCAGAAGCAAGGTCACTATGGAAATAAAACTATGGGGGAGAGAATGCGGCTTTACAATGGGAGAAAGCGCTTTTCAGGATGGAGGAAGAGGGGCAGAGGAAACACTTCGAGGCCATGCTACCACCTCAAGTTGTCAGGGAAAGAAAAATCTTAAAACAGCCACGCAGAGTTGTTCTGTTCTTTCTCCTTTTCTGTCATTCTTAGTCCCTACCCTTAACTTTCATTAAAAGAATAAACCTTTCTTCTTCCCTACTAATGATTACATAGGTAATAAAGGATTTGGGTTTTGCCTTTTCACTGGTACTTAATGCAATTTCTCCAGGCTCACATTTAATCATATTCTGCAAATTATTATTAAACTTAGTTCCAAGTATTTATTTGCCAACCCTCAATCACTAAAGTGAAAATTATTCTTTCCCACAACCCCTCTGTGAATCACACATGGCAGAGCCTTAAAACCTTGAGTTAGGGAGAGGAAGTGAATTTTAAGAGAAAGCACTGCGAAGAAAAATAATTTTTTACAAAACCTCTTAGAGTCCTATCGCTCACCCCTTTTTATATAATAGCTGACTACATCCTTAGTTATGACCACAGAAACTTGAGATAAAAACTAAATCAGCTTTACAGAGTTTTAGAACTAAGCCATGGAAGAACTGGGGGGTAAACAAGATATTTAACCCACAGCACAAATTTATTTTCTAGAATTGTTAAAACATCAAAATGTGGGTTTTCTTCCTCTTCTACGTACTAAAGGTACTGATCTACTACAGGTACTCACTCGAAAAATGTGCCCACCAGAATCTCTTCCGTCTGCAATACTCAAGGCAAGACTGCCTTGGCTGCCATGCAGATCCCTAGAGCTGCCATAGTGAAAGTGGCTTACAGCAGTAAAATTGGAATTAAAGGACCTTGACAGCATGCTCTGAATAAAGAGGGGATAGATTTAACAGAGATTAGTGTAGCATGCATAATTCACAAGACATGTTATGTACATAGACATACAAGTAACCCCAATACCACACAGAAATATCAGGCAACACTGAATTTTCAGTGCCACTGAAAGAAACTGGCACTATTTACCATATATTTACATGAAAACATACATGTACACACATAAATTATATGTAAACCCAACCATTCACATGTTTAAACACCAAAAAAGAAAGTGCAAACATACAGCTGCTTTTATAATGTGATTATTTCTTTTACTCCTAACATATCTTATTAGAAGGTTGTCGGAAGATAGGAATTGATGTTATACCCAGATATATCTGTACATATATAGTTACACACAGAACACAAACTAATTTCTTTATAAAGACAAACTTTACCAACATTCAGTTATTTCTAAGTCAAAATGGGTTTCTAGAGAGTCTGCTTCATTTTATACAAATTAATTCTGTCTTATTAAGTAAATGGAGAGTTTAGACATACATAATACAGCACAAAATATATTTGCAAAAAAGAATACTTGGCTCTTGGCTATTGCAATTTCTAATAAAAATTATCTTCCACATTTAGGAAAATGTCTTAACATCAGAGAAAAGTTTAACATACACACAGAGTTTTAGGATATAACATTTAAAAGGCTCCTACTGCTTTACAATTACCAGGAAAAAATTTTCAATAAATCTAGAAAATGCACATGTAAAACTTTTTTTCCCATTCAAATAGATAGATATTAAAGATTATTATATTTTAGTAGTGGCTTTGCTGCTTAAACTTGAAGAATGCTTCAAGTTTCACTGATGGAATCCTTCTATGACTGAGTTTACTATAAATGCCTAATTGCCAATCCCAGAGCTGCCTGAGAAATGTACTTCAATAAAAGCACTGCCTGATTCTCATTGTTCCTGCTTGTTTATTGCCAGAGTTAACTACTGTTCTTTCCCATGTGGATGCTTTTAGTCATGTCCCTAAACTTTAAGGGTCTGATGGTTAAACCGAGAGAAACCATATTTGGGGCATGACTTATTAGTAAGAAATCCACAAATCCACAAATACTTGTTATGACATTTACAACAAGCATTTATATATATGTTATGACATATATAATAAGCATTTCTGTATTATTCTTAGGAAATACAGATTTTCTCCAGATTATGAAGTTGATCTCTAATACCAAGAAACATTAACGTGACATTCCAGAATGAAAAGAATCTGTAAAATTACAATGTACACGTTTAGTTATTTTGTGGATTCTGAAGTAAAGACTAAAGAAAAAGCTGAATTTAACAGGCCAGGCCTGTACTTTCCCAAACCATCTCACAAAGAATAAGGATTTGGCAGAGGCAGTTCAGAGGTTCCCCAAACACCTGATTAGAACGTAAAAATAAATTACACACATAACCACACATACAGAGAAACATTTCAGCAACACACCCTCCCATGTTACACAGTTTTAACGTGTCAACTTGAGTGGTCTGATTGACCCTTTTTAATAATATGTTGATCTTGGAACAAAGCCTTTGCTGTCATCTCTGAACATACATGAGGTTTTTGTAAATATTTCACTGATTAAGAAGGTTAAAGTTTGGAATAGGTCTGACTTTGAATTCAGGCTTGTACAGAGACAGCCACATAAAACTGCACTCTGTCACAACACATCAACACATTGTGCAAAGCTCAATTAAGTGCTGGGCCAATGTCCTGGGCACTGTTTTTCACTACATGCTAACAGCTGTATAATAGCAAGTGAACATGGAAATCATCTGTTTTGTTAATCATATTCTGGTTGAGTGCTTATCAGTTTTTTGTTTTTTGTTTTTTTTGCAGTACGCGGGCCTCTCACTGTTGTGGCCTCTCCGTTGTGGAGCACAGGCTCCGGACGCACAGGCTCAGCGGCCATGGCTCACGGGCCCAGCCGCTCCGCGGCATGTGGGATCTTCCCGGACCGGGGCACGAACCCGTGTCCCCTGCACCAGCAGGCAGACTCTCAACCACTGCGACACCAGGGAAGCCCTTATCAGTTTTTAATATAATAAGGAATATTGGCAAATGCTGATATTAGAAATAATTTTAATTTTGAAATAAATATTTATTCCTTTTCAGTCTCTGTTGATGAGTTTAATTAAATAAGTCTCAAGATTTCTGAGGTGGGATTTATTTTATAGATTTGTGTTCCAGGTACAGTTTGCTGCAGTGGTTGGGAAGGAGGGATTACTACTACAAGGTTAAAAAACACCAAGTAAGCTTCAATAACTTATCTCTTTCTGTGTTACTACTAAACTCCTCAGCTGGGCAAAGTAGCAACTTTTCCTCTAGAGGTGGGGCAGGCATTGTGAAATCCCGAGGAAAATTTTCAAATGTCTACCACACCATTAGAATTATGTTTAAGGGAGAGAGGAGGAGATGCAGAGGAGCAAATACAGATCTTCCATCACAATCTAAATCTTGTTGCCCTGTGTCCTCAAAAGGTTTTTCCTAATTTCACTGAATTGATTCTCACCTATAAATTACCAGTGAGCACAACAGGCAAACTACTGTCATGCATTCTCTAAGCAATCATACAGTAAATTCTAAACATGAGGTTTAGAATTTAGAGAGATACAGTGAACAATGAGATGGCTGCTACTTGCTTCCTATTTACTAAAGTCCAGGCGTGTCTGTGTCAGGAAAGTAGTGGAGAACAGCCATCTGAGATGCCAACTAAAAAACATAATGATAACCAAACTCATCTCTTCCTCCAAACCTGCTATTCCTCTTCCATATCCAGTTAACAGCAGTCCCAAAAAACAGTTATTCATGGTACCAATCTCAAGCTTAACCCCTTTTCCTCAATGAATGATTACAGGAATATTCCCATCAGAAGTAAACTCTTATAATCTATTTCAGAACTGCCTCTTGAATTTGTTCCTTTGCCTCAATTCCACTGAAATATTTCTCATTCCATTTATTTTCTGGACCATTAGACAGCCTCATAACTTAATCAACTTGACTATAGCCTCTTTCTCCCCAAATCCAGTTCCACACCATCACCAGAAGTTTATTTGTAAAACAGTTATGTTACTCCTTTGCTTAAGAATTTTCCAAATTCCATAGATAAGGCACACAAATTTAAAGAGCCTCAACAGTATGTAGAGAATTACAGCCGAAACAAAATGGAGAGCTGACAACGAAGTCGCCTAATGCTATAGATGCTCAGCTACTTAAAGCTAAGAACAGAATTAAAAAGAGCTAACAATTACAGACAGAGGTTCAATGTGAATTGACATAAGGTATTAATCACATTTTAGACATTGATTTCTGAAAAACTTAAAGAATTTTTTAAAGTAATGATTAATTGAGGTTGTATACATTCAGCTGTTTTTAAAAATATCTTATACCAATAAACAAAGTTAAAATAATCCTTGGGTAAAATCCACTGAGAGATATGAAGCTAAATCTTGAAGAACGAATATGCCTTATATTCTTGGGCCACAGAACTGCCCCAAAGTATCAGTTTTAAGCATAATTTTAAAAAAAATTTTATCTCCTTTCAAAAAAGGAATATCTATACATAAGGTTATAAACTGAACATGAGCTTATTTCCAAACTACACTACACTACACTAGAGCCACAGACACCTGAGTTCAAATAGGTCAGAAATGCAATTCAGGAAAGTCAAGAGTAAATGCCATGCCAGAAGCCATCTGAGTCAGTGACACTGTTAGTCATACAACATGAACTGGGGAAAAAAATCTTAGGTGAAAGATATACATTTACAATACATTTCTTGTTATTCTGTTAACTATATGGTAAATTGCTATTTCTGTAAACATATTTACATGATTAATTATTAATAGACAAGAGCAGGAAGCCAGAAAATAAGAGGTAATCATGTATATATGTGTATTATTTGTAGTATGGCACAATCTAAACGAGATACACACCTAAATATATAAAATGAAGGTAAGCCCATTAGAAAACACTAAGGAGTAAGAGACGGGAAAGAAGTTTATATTAACATCTCAACTGTTTTGAGACTGGGTAAGTCTAAACTTGGACCTTTAATCTCACTACCAAGGAAAAACTTATAGAATATAGGTATATATTCAATAATTCAGAGTATCTTGTTTCATCTAGTTTCAAAAACAAAGACTGCCAAATATTTTAAAGGAAAATTAGTAAATTCATAAATAGGAGAATGAAAAATTCATGTTTAATTACCTTTTCTAACTTTTTGGCCTCAATGTGTCGTAGTACTTGTTCTCGCCAATCGTGAGGAACTTTACTTTTTCCTGGAGGATCTAATAATGAATGTTCAGAACCAACCCTTGCATTTGGTCTTTTTGAAGGACTAGTCCGTGAATAATTGAAATCACTAACTGACATAGTTCTCTCTGGTATATCACTAACAGAGGGTCGAGCACTCTGAGGCCTTGATGCATTTGGACCATCAATGCTGTATGTTCGTGCAGAAAGAGGTCTCTGTGATCCTGACATCATTGGAGGAGTTCTTCCCACTGAATGTAACTCTCTGTATGATAAGTAATCTCCTTCAGGAACTTGGGCCCGCCTCGTGGGACCTGGCTCACCAAGATTTACAGAGGCTGTAGAGGACACACTACTCTGTCGCTGAATCGTAGTTCGCGATGCTCCAGGAATGAGTCGGTCATTTGGTGAGATGGCCCACATTTCCCCATGTCTTCCTGGACCAAGTCTCTGATGTAAATGGTATCCAGTATTAGCTCGAACATTGTTATGATTAGAGAAATTCATATTGGCAGAATGTTTAGCATAACTGTGATTTTCTGTACTCTCTGATCTAGGAAAGCGCTGCGGAGGAAAATTGACATGGTCTACTTGGGGATTTTGTTTGGAGTGCCACAAAGTGTCCTTGACTGTAGCACTGCTACTGTACTGGATATTATACTGTGGAGGACCATATATTTGAGGCGTGGACTGTGGGCCACTTATTGTGGGGCCTCTTATTATATTTGGTTCTTCAGGATTATAATTTGAATCAAACTTGAAAACTGCCTTTGTACCTGCTATTAAATCAGAAGATGAAGAAGAACCAGTAAATACTTGCAATGGTTGATCATACAAAAGCGTAGCTGACTTGCTCCTTACTATATTTTTTCCATCAATAGTAGATGTTACTTTAACTGTTGCACTTGGCTGCTGAGGTCCATTATCACTAAGTATGTCATAGATTTTTAGCCCGCCAGTCTCCATATTAGTTATGCTATGAGATTTCACAACAGATCCAATTGGCCCACTTCTCTGAGGGGAGAGATCTTCAGTGCTCTTGGAAAGACCTGCATCAACAGAAGAACTGGTGTCATGTGGTTCAGTCCTCCTAGGAGACTGTGGAGTTTCCTCAGAACGTCCATTTACCTTATTTATGCATTCAAGAGTAGGATACTTGTTTCCATTATCCAAGTGCTCAACCTCTCCTTCAGCATTATTGCTTAAAAAGCCTGTTTCAAGCACTGTATCCTCTGTCTTTGATCTTTCCACTATCTCTGGTTGAAATGTATCATTAGTTACAGGTTTATTAAGATTCATATTGATATGGTCTAATTTGTGAGATTCATCAGATGTGGCTGTTGAGTCAACACCTTTTTCAATAAGAACTAATCGCTCTTCAATATTCAAATCATATTCAGGTAAGTTAAAATCTTTTTTATCAGGAACCTCGGTTTTTTCCTCTGTTGAATGATTTAAAATATCCCCATTTTGTAAAAGGCTGTTAAAATTTTCATCTTCTTGCCTAAAACAAAGAAAATTTTATCACAAACATCATAAAGCCCAGTTTTCTTAGTAATGGGGAACATTAACAACTAATTAATGTGGAGGTACATAAAGATAAGAGCATTGATGGGAGTTACAGATAAAAGGCATTTATTATCAAGCATGTAATTTTAAAATATTATTGTAACAGTCAAATAATATAGATTTATGGAGAAAAGGTAAAGCATACTAATTAAAATTCATAGATAAGATTAATTTTCATCAATATCATCAATCTATCACAATAGTTTAATAGTGCTAAACAATGAAGAAAAATGTGCTTATTATGTAATGAAATAATTCTCTTCTACTGCTGTATCTTTTCATGACTGTGTTAAAACATGAAATGCTTGAAAGATGGGCACATACATGGAGAAAAGGCCAGTAAGTTGAATAGTTAAGTAAAAAGCACAGAATATTTTTACAAATAATTCTGAAACTTCACATTATTGATCAGTTAATGATATTAACTAAGTAGGTATTATTAGATCCAAATATATATAAGGAAATTATACAAAGAACTAAACAATCACTCAAAGATCTACAAAATATGAAGAAAGATCAAAAAAGAAACTAAATCTAATCATTTTTCTGTGACTACACTGTATTTGGCAAATATTTATAAAATGTACCATTCCAAAATTATAGAAGATATTTTATTTCTATTTGGTGATATGAAAACATATTTGCATCCTCTTTGTAAATATTCAAGTTACGTTTCAACAAATTCTTTTTTTCAAAAAAATTTATTTATTTTGGGCTGCATTGGGTCTTCGTTGCTGTGTACGGGATTCTCACTGAGGTAGCCCCTCTTTGTTGCAGAGCACCAGCTCTAGGTGCAGGGACTTCAGTAGTCGTGGCTCGCGGACTCAGTTGCTCCACGGCATGTGGGCTCTTCCCGGACCAGGGCTTGAACCCCTGTCCCCTGCATTGGCAGGCGGACTCCCAACCACTGTGCCACCAGGGAAGCCCTCAACAATTTCTTTAATACTGATCTTCCCATTAGGTAACAGAAAATATTACTAGAAATACAACAAAAAAGTGTGGCAATATCTCTTTCTTAGCCTTTATTTCATTACAAAAAACATGACTTAGACTAAACTACTTCCCAACAATATCAGTAAAATTTTACTATTTGACAAATTAATCATTATCTTAACCTCTAAGAGGTTTTAAAATTAATATTTTACCATACTGATATTAGCCCCAAATTCAGAGGATAGATATAAATGATTAATCGTAACTACAACTACATAATAGTTAAGCTCAATATGAGACATAAAATTCATCTTTCTTTTAAAGCAATGCAAATCAATACATAGAAAAATTTGACTTAAATATGCCTGGAATTTAAGAACTATTTAACTCTAAAAATTAGTTAACAATATCCATACAGGGCTTCTCTGGTGGCGCAGTGGTTGAGAGTCCGCCTGCTGATGCAGGGGACACGGGTTCGTGCCCTGGTCTGGGAAGATCCCACATGCCGCGGAGCGGCTGGGCCCGTGAGCCATGGCCGCTGAGCCTGCGCATCCGCAGCCTGTGCTCCGCAGCGGGAGAGGCCACAACAGTGAGAGGCCCGCGTACCGCAAAAAAAAAACAAAAAAAAAATATCCATACAATAAGCTTTAGATTCAGTAGTAACCCAAATCTTTCTATCAAGCACTCTAGATGATACAATAACATGAAGGTAAAATGGTATAGTCTCACTTTGATAACAAAACTTTTTGAGAACCCTAGTAATAAATTTGTTTTAAAATTCACCTAAATTCAAGCCTATAGGAAGTAAATCTTGTTTCAGCGAGTTTGACCTACAAATTTAACTCTAAACCAAAAATACAGCACTAATCAGAAATATATGATTGAACACTTTAATGATAACCCCCAAAGTGACTTTGCATTTCTAACTCTAAAAATACCCCTTTTAATGTGAATTATTCCAAACAGGCTCTTTATGTTATAAGACCTAGAAATATTATAAAACTGTTCAACCTTTAAATGAAGAGAATTAGAATATATTTTAAATCTTTTCTCCCCCATTTAAAAGACTGATTTAAAATGGAAATGTATAAAAGCTAAATAATTAGTAGCAAAGTGGGGAAGAAACCATATACTGCCTGAACCATTTCTATAATATTAATTTATAAAATCTTTTACATTTTAATAATATATATTTATTTGCCTTACCACTTCTATTTATTGTACAAATAAATTATTTTGTTAAGATGTTCACAAACCTGATTTTGGAATTAATACCAATATGAGTTTGTTTCACAGGAGAGCAGAGTGAGGTATCTTGACTACTATCAGTATTAAGAGAAACTGAATCAGACATCCGAGATGGAGAAGAACAGTTGCTGTTATTCTGATTGCTATTGTGTGTAACTTCATCTGATAAAGAATCTGTATCCTTTGTATCATCTGAAACAAAAAAAACTTAAGCTATTGATAAAGCCAAGAAGAATTTCCAGTGATGACAAATGACATTTATATTGTCCTGGTTCAATACATAAGGTAAAGAATTATATGGTTAAGAAGATAACCAGAGGCTCACCTCTGAAAACTCAGTCCTAATACATAAAAAGATTAGAGAATTTAAAAATAGTGATACCTTCAGTTAGTTTGTTTTTAGTGATACCTATAGTTTTTTTAAAAAATATGTTAGTTACCCAGAATTTGATTTAGTTTAAACTACTGACAAGATGGTATCACACAATGTTTAAGGCCATCAATTAGTTTTAGTGAATATAATTTCCACACATCTTTGGTTTTAAAAAGTCATAATAGTAAGAAATACATAATACAGTTCATAACCTTGGTGAACTTTCCTCGGGTAGAAATTATTTCATACATGTATGGAATTGTTTTTATCTATTCTGATAATAAAAATGAACAGCACAATCAACCAAAAAACAAACACCAAACAAATCCAGAAATTTTCACAAGGTCAGTTTTCTACTTTTTAAAATCATTTCAAAGAATTGTATATGAATAGTGAACTCTCAATATGTGAGATGGATTTTAACAACTATATAAACAGAAATAGACAATATTCATATTCCATTATAGTCAGGTAGTATAAAAAGTACTATTTTTTAAAGTAGTAATAAAAAGATCATAACTTAATATCTTTACAACCCTAAAGGCTATTTTTAACTAACTCAATTCTAGCCAAATCATAGAAACAGTACATACAGACATGTAGTCATAGGTGATTATATGAATTTTTTGCTGTTCCAAATATCTCAGTTCAAGTAGTCTGGATTGTGTTTACAGCTGAAAACAGTAGCACATGGGGCTCTGTAACTTCAACTTTAAGGTATTTGGGTTTTGGATTCTGAATTTTTAAAATACTGTTAAACTATATGGCACTTAAGTTCTCTCCTAGATATATTCTTCTTCTTCTATCTCCTTATCATGGGGCAATTGTGACAATTAGATAATAACATGTATACTATTTAGCATGGTAATTAGCAATTAGTAACAAATATCAGTACCATTATTATTATGAAACCCCAAGCTATCCTCCAAAGGGCCACCTTGATAGTATGTTTCATTAATGCCATAAAGGTAAAGGCTGGATAAACCTCTGGTGGAGATAATGTAGAGATGTTCAGACATTTGGTGGAGAGGAGTGAGGGAAGGATAAAAGGAAGGGATAGAGACTCTTCAAGTTCTCTTTCCTTTCCAAGAGTCTGAGACTCCATGTCGGGTGGGGGTGGGGATGTTAAAAAGTACTGGTAGAGGGCTTCCCTGGTGGCGCAGTGGTTGAGAGTCCGGCTGCTGATGCAGGGGACATGGGTTCGTGCCCCGGTCCGGGAAGATCCCACATGCCGCGGAGCGGCTGGGCCCGTGAGCCATGGCCGCTGAGCCCGCAGCCTGTGCTCTGCAACGGGAGAGGCCACAACAGTGAGAGGCCCGCATACCAAAAAAAAAAAAAAGTACTGGGAGAGATAAAGTAACAAGCAGCATCTGTTATACATCAGGTACTATGCTAGGTCTGAGGTGCACTAATCCGATATATTTGAGAGTCACAAAACCCTTCACTAGCCTCATTGTATGTCTAATATATACACAGACAAAATTAAGGAGTGCAAAGATCATACAGCAAATAAATGGTAGAGATGGAATCATAACCTAGGCTTATTTGTCTATAAAATCTATGCCATGTAAGTAAACTTGCACGAATGAGGGAAGAGAAAAGATCCATCAAGATTTTTCTTTAAAAACGAGAGGTAAGAAACAGAGCTTTTAGAAAGGCATGTTTTAAAGGTTGTTTCTAAAAAGTGTTTTAAATAACACAATGACATTTAGTGAAATTTATTTGAAAAAATGTATAAATTTATTCAGCCCATTTCTATTCTTAGTGCTTTTCTTTAACACCTAACCTTTTTTGTTATTACTAAGTGCTACCACTTTGGGCTGGTTAATAGAGGTTTCAATTAATGGTGGTCGCATCTCTGCCATTTTCATCTCTTCATCAGAAGAAAGTTCTTCAGATTCCTAATTTAAAGAAAAAAGAGAGAAAATATTTACAAAAATAAATTTTGGTTTCTTTAACGAATATTTAGAACAGGTTAAAAAAAAAACCTTTTTAAGGTAATAGTGAATAAAACTAGTATATGACTTAAATTTTTCAAGACATGGCTGTAAAACTATGGAAATTGTTAACAGTACACCAAAGTGTCTAAGGTATAATTTTCTGTGCAGTCCTTAATCCAACTGTATTAATGATTGGTATGTACCTGGTAATATGTCAAGTGCCAAAGAAACAAAAATGAGTAAAACACAATCCTTACCATTGAAAAACTCAAGTTTAGTGAAGGTACTCTAACAAAAAGTCTATTCCTAATCCTCAAATTTATTCCCTCAAGGATCACTGGGTTCCAAGGAATCAGAAGGACTGAGATGTTCTTCCACCAAACTGGATTAATGGCAATTTTTGCCAAATTTGATTTTTTTCTCTGATATTTGGCAACTGTCCCAGACTATCTACCATTGAGTGCTGTTAGCACACAAAAGAGACCTTGTCGTCAACAAATATTAATAGAAAAATTTTAACACTGTATATAAAATCATATCTACTGCAGGTTAAATTATTCTTAGTTAATATGATGAAAATAAATAAAAGCTCTTAAAAGGGTGTTCTATTAAAAATACTAAGATTTCTAGGTGCTTTAAGAGTGCCATAATAAGACATGGACTGGAGTCTGAAAACTGTTTCAGTAAAAAGGCCAGAGAGTAAATATTTTACACTTTGCAAGCCATACAGTCTCTTGTTTCAACCAACCAATTCTGCTGCTCTGGCACAAGAGTAGTCACAGGCAATATGTAAACAAACTACCATGGCTGTGTGCCAGTAAAACTAAATTTCATCTAATTTTTCACATTTCACGAAATACACTTTCTTTTGAATTTTATTCAACCATTCAATAATGTAAAAGCTGTTCTTAGCTTGCAAGCCACACAAAAACAGGCAGTGGGCTGGATTTGGGCCATAGGCCATAGTTTGCCAACCCTGTTCCAAACTGCACTACGACAGAGTTAGAGTGCTAAGTAGATTAGGGAGAGAACGTAAATTGGATTTAGTCTTGAAGGGTGAGTTAAGAGGGAAATGACATTCTGAGTAGGGGAAAGCATGGAAATAAGAAAAGGTATGGCAAGTCAGTTCCATGCAGCTGGAACTTAAGATAAGTGGCAGGAGACAGAAAAGGAGGACTGGAACAGATAGTAAAAGGTTATGCTCTGAGTATGAACTCAGTTAAGTATGTATTGGTCATTACTGAAAGTTGACAAGCCAGGAACTCACAAGATCAGATTCTTTTAAAATAGTAACTCTGGTATTAAAGATGTATGAAAAGAAAAAGAGACTGGCAGAAAGGAAACTAGCTATACTGATAGTCCTGAAGAAAAAAAACTACATCTGTCCTGCAATGGCAGTGATGCACAGTAAAGAATAAAAGAATTTGACAGAAATTTTGCTATTAACAGGACTTGACTGATAGAATGAATGCGAAGAATGAGATAAAAGAACAAAGAGGTCTGTCTTAATCTTTGACATCTGCAGCATTTAAACTGCTGACCAGGCCTTCTCCTTCATGAAATTATATTACATCTGGGCTTCTGGGAACTGTAGTCTCCTAAATCTCCTCCCACCTTTCTGTTTTCCTTTGTTCATCTCAATTAATCTTCCTGCAGTTAGCTCATATTCTTTCCTTTCTTACTCTTTCTCCCTGGATATTGCATTTTTCTCCAATGATTATGTTTAATGTAGATAATTCTGCTAATAAGTCTTCAGTGGCTCCCTGAAGACTACAGTGTAGAACATCAAGTCCAAACTTCTTAGCAGAGGTATTAAGGGCTTCAGAATCAGGATCCAACCTACCTTACTAATTTTATTCATATACTATAACCCCTGACATAGTCAGATGGAACATGCTCTTTTCTACATTTTCTAAATACCATGCTTTTGCTCTCATTATTCCTTCCATTTCATTCAATTCTCCTATTTCTGCTAATTGAAACACTTCAAAATACAGGTTAAATGCTTCCTTCGCCTTTAAGCATCCACGGTTCTTTGTAGCCAGAAAATATCTCCTTTCTAAATTTCTGTAGCACTTAATATCTCCAGCAGTGTATGAAGGGAATATAAAATGGTGTAATCACTTTTGGAAAACTGTCTGACAGTTTCTCAAACAGTTAAACATAAAGTTACCATACAATCTAGCAATTCTACTCTGAGGTTTATACCCAAGAGGAAAGAAAATATATATCCACACAAAAACTTGTATATAAATATTCAAAGAAGCCTTATTCATTATAGCCAAAATGTGGAAGTAACCCAAATGTCCATAATGGATGATTACAATGAAATATTATTCAGATATTAAAAAATGCATGAAGTATTGATTCATGCTACAATATGAATAGTCTTGACATTATGTTAAGTGAAAGAAACAGTTATGAAGACCACATATCAGATGATTACACTTATATGAAATGCAAAGGACAGCCAAATCTAGAGATGCAGATAAAGTATATTACTAGTTGTCTAGAACTTGGGGGGATGGAGAAGTTGTAGGGAGACAACTAAGAAGTACCGGCTTTCTTTCGGGGTAATGACAATGTTCTAAAAGTGACTGTGGTGAGGGCCACACAACTTTTAGTAAACTGAAAAACCACTGAACTGCACCCTTTATTTAAATGAGTGAATTGTATAATATATGAGTCATATCTCAATAAAGCTGTTTTTTAAAAAAAGTTACAGTTTTTATTGATCCACAGGAAGAATCTCTTTAAAAAAAAAGTCTCAGATATTCAAGAAAAAAATTACTTCATAAGCAATGATAGATACCTAAAGAAGTCAAATAATTGAAGTACACCTAAGGCAACCTTTTCATTTTTTTTTAACATCTTTATTGGAGTATAATTGCTTTAAAATGGTGTGTTAGTTTCTGCTGTATAACAAAGTGAATCAGTTATACATATACATATGTCCCCATATTTCTTCCCTCTTGCATATCCCTTTCTCCCACCTTCCCTATTCCACCCCTCTACGTGGTCACACAGCACCGAGCTGATCTCCTTGTGCTATGCGGCTGCTTCCCACTAGCTATCTATTTTACGTTTGGTAGTGTATATATGTCCATGCCACTCTCTCACTTTGTCACAGCTTACCCTTCCCCCTCCCCGGGTCCTCAAGTCCATTCTGTACCTCTGCGTCTTTATTCGTGTCCGGCCCCTAGCTTCTTCAGAAGCATTTTTTTTTTTTTAAGATTCCATATATATGTGTTAGCATACGATATTTGTTTTTCTCTTTCTGACTTACTTCACTCTGTATGACAGACTCTAGGTCCATCCACCTCACTACAAATAACTCAATTTCATTTCCTTTTATGGCTGAGTAATATTCCATTGTATATATGTAAGCTTTTCATTTTTAAGTTACAGAAATAAAAGCAATTGCCGTTATGAATTTTACAGAATTAGAACAACACTGCCACAATCTGATTTACATAGTAGGGACTTCCCTGGTGGTCCAATGGGTTAGACTCCGCACTCCCAATGCAGGGGGCCCAGGTTCGATCCTTGGTCAGGGAACTAGATCCCACCTGCATGCCACAACTAAGAAGCCCACATGCCACAACTAAGAAGGAGTCCATATGCCAAAACTAAAGAACTTGCATGCCACAACTAAGACCTGGCGCAACCAAAAAAATATTTTTTAAAAAGACATAATTTACATAGTAAAAATTTTATACCCACTGTACTCCAATGCTTAAAGTGATAAACGAGTGGTATAGCAAATATTATGAGATTTCTCAATGGCAAATGCATTAGCATATTTTCTGCTATCAGTATCAGGTTTCTCCTATCTTTAGTTAGCAACAATAAAATATTAAATTCTTACCATTTAACACTACTCCAGAATAATCATAAAGCCATACCTCAAAAACATCATCATGATTAACAATATGCTTCAAGTTCTCAGAGGCTTTCATATTTGCAGTCACTGGCGGATTCCCAGGACTGACCTCAGCTTCAGGTTCACTGGTCTTCGGTATAGAGTTTCCTATCATATACTTTTCTCTTTCATCAGCTTTGCTTCTTACTGGAGTAATACTTTCTGAAGTCTAAGTAAAAGAAAAGATAAAGAATTCACATTCTTTACATCTATTCTTGTATTAAAGTTCAGGTGAAATTTTAACTGTAATTTAGTATCTTCCTATTCTGGATAAACTGAAGAAACTTTAAACATGGAAATCTGTAGGACTCACAGATAAAAAATGCTCATTTTGGGAACAGGTGGTCCCAAAGGTCCATGAGCCACATTAAACTTTACAATTTAGCTGAGGCTACATTTCATCCTAGAAGTTGCAAAGCTGGTATTTATGAGTGAGTCACTTAGCTCAGCATGCTCAAAATCACGATGGCTAGATATTTTCCTGCTCATTGTGGAATATACAGTAACTCTAGTGACATGATAAAACTTCTGTTTCTGTGATACAATGGCGGCGGGGAGAGGGGGGAGTCCATTAAAGGAACACACAATTTAGGGATTAGTGTAGGTTTCAGAAACATCCTGAGGAAATGCCAATGGTCTATCATAGCAATTATATTTAAAATGAAAACTGGGTAGAGTGAATCAATATTACCAGGGGAAAAAGTATTTCTATAACAATGAACTTTCTGACATTTGTTACCTTATTCTTTGTTCAGGCAATGATTTTTCAAAGGCTATGCTGACACTCCCCTGCCCATATGGACAATCTGTAACCACAGTGAAGTGGTAATAATAGCAATTAGGGAGTTGGCTCACTATTATAGCTTTTAGTTCAGGTATTTGAGAACAGTGCCCTAAGTTTGGAAGTACATTTTCTTGTAAACAAAAAGGATCATTATATCATTTATCATTTAAGAATTTTAAAGAACCTGAAACAGGTTTTGGTCAATGCTTTTGAATTTTCTAACCTTCACACCCACATCATTATTTATAACTTGCTGATCTTCATGTGGTTTTAAATCTCTTCCAGAGTCTTCGTTAGTCTCTTCATCTTTCAACCTATGTACAATGGTTTGAACAGTTTTAACCATATTCTTAAGCTCATCTGGGTATGGTGTTGGATATCTCTTTAAATTTCCCTCCTAGAGAAATAAAATAAGCACAATTTAAAATACAGATAAATATTTTTTAAAAAAAATTTTTATTGGAGTTGATTTACAATGCTGTGTTAGTTTCAGGTGTACAGCAAAGTGAATCAGTTATACATACACATATATCTACTCGTTTTTAGATTCCTCTTTTCCCATATAGGCCATTACAGAGTACTGACTAGAGTTTCCTGTGTTATACAGTAGGTCCTTATTAGTTATCTACAGATAAATATTTCTAATGTCAATCTCAAAATTTAATCTATAATCCTTCTTAATTATATTGCTCATAGGGGTAACTGTGAAGACAGATGATAGGCCTTTGAAAGCATTTTAGACTCAATAAAAGTATGGTTTTATTGATAATCGAAAACTTCACAGTTACCTGTTTTAAAAGCTTTTTTTTTAGTAGTCTCAAATATATTCCATTTGGAGATATATGATGTGGATATTGCCAACACCACCTCTTGGCTTTGAAACAGATATATGTTTTCCAGCTAGATGTTTATGCAAACATACATAAAATTCCTAGATTATTATGACTTATGTGCTGGGAACCAAACACTTCTAAGGTCAATCTAATCATTTTCTGGGATTCAGTTAGTTTTATTATATAAGGGGAAAAAATTACATCCATAAGTAACTAGGAAATGTGTATTTGCTACTTCTATCACTGCAACACAGTCTCACAAAGAAACAAAATGTTCATATCAAAGAGTTCTTTATTCCTATAATATATATAAATAAATCACTAAAGAAAGGAAAGCGGGAAATAATAATCTGTTTTTCTCTTATATTTATACACACTATGAAATTTGGCTTTTAATTGCATAATTTTATATTGTTCTCGAATACCTTCACATGATAAATGTATTGGATTAATAAAATTTCAAGTGCCTTGAGGGCAAAATAGCACAGATTAGCTATATAGTACCCAATAAATATCAGCAGAGCTGTTCAAATTTGAAGGAAAAAAGAATAGACTCACTCTAGGAGGTGCTTCCCTTTCATCTTTGTCTTCATCACATTCAAATGCCACTTGAGCCCGCTGTTTTCTCTGTTCCTCCCACAATGAAGGATTAAAACTTTCATTATCTGATATGAACATAACTAGAGAAAAACAAATAAAACCCCACTGTATTTTACTATAATTATGAAAAACTATTACTTGCTCATGAGGTATGTTCATTAAGATAAATCAAGACCAGTCAATGTCAGCAGCTATAAGTGCTACACTAACAACTAGGCTGTGTTTCCAACATTTCTTCACAATATCAATGACATATCTTTTCTTCCTTAAAGCTGATTTGTCTTGTTTTGTTACCAGAAGGATTTCTGAAGAGAATATAACAATTAAGACACTATAGATATGTGATTGTGTGCAGTTCCCTACAAAAAGTAACATGGTAATATATAAATTATTTCATCCAGGTTCTGGCATTCAGAAACCTTCCTAATTCCAACATTGTTCATTATGTACTGGGGGAGGGTGTTAAGTCAGAAAGAGGGAAATATTTTGGCAAAAAATGACTATCCCGATGGCATGTAATTACATCTTTGCATGAAACATTATATATAGCTTTACTATGTAAATAAAGTAATTACAAGATATTCTCTATCAAAACTAAGGAAAACTGAAAATTTAACATAAACTCAACACTTACATATCCTGCTATCTGATATTAATATTAAAGATGTGACAACTGTCACAAAGTAAGAATGCCATGAAACCAAACATTAACAACAGGAATAAAGCTTTGAGATTCACCTTTTTCTTTGTTTTCATTACTTGACTCAAAAATTTAATTGCTTTGTGTTGTTGCTTAATAGTAAATGAATTAGAGTGTTTGTTCTTGTTTGTTTGTCCAATGTGGTTCAAACTCCTGGGAAACCCTACTGACATACTTTTTGTGGTATACTTGGAAAGACAAGCAGAGTCAAGCAGTTTCCAACAAAGTCTATTTCCAGGATTGAGAAGATTTCTCCTCCCGTCTTAGGCTTTTTTGTTACCAGAAGGATTCCTGAAGAGAATCTAACAATTAAAACACTATAGATAGATGATTTTGTACAGTTCCCTCTGTTCCCTACAAAAAGTAACATGGTAATATATAAATTATTTCATTCAAGGTTTGGCATTCGGAAATAATCTTCCAAATCCCAATACTGTTCATTATGTACTGGGGGTGGGGATGGGGGTTAAGGCTCCACCAGCCTAGCCCAGAGATCTCTAAGAGTTTTAGATTACATCAAAGCAATTTAACACCAGAATTTTTTTAGAACCCCAAAGAAAACTTTTACCATGCCTCTCACTCCTGTCAACTTCTGGTCACCTACATTTTCTACCCTTTAGTGTAAATCTCACATCTTTTGCGATTCAGGGCATCAGGCAGTAACATCACTTTTTCTGCATTTCAGATGCCACTAGATCTGATCACACTGCCATATTCATTGAGGACTCTAGTATTTGCCTAGAGTGTTTCTCTCTACCTACGACCTGCCAAAACCCTGAATGATGAAAATGTGCGATGACCCCACCTCAACCCTATAATTTCATAATTCCTCGATGCCCTCAATTCCAATGTCCATCTGCATTTCACCCATGTGATTCACAATCATGGTAATACTCAAGACCTTAGCTTCTGTAATACTTTTCTACCTCCCTGACCACTACACTTGTCCTTCTAAATCATTCACTTCCTTATTATTGCTGGTAAACGTCAAGTTCCTTAACCTCATTTCTTTTTCTTCCTGTAAAAGCACTCTAGGTTTTATTTCCTTCTCTATTCACCTTAGATTTCATGATGTATTATTTCCACCATTCTCACCTTTCTTGCCCCCTTTCCTTAAGTCATACCTATGCAATAAGTCCGTAACGTGGTACTTCAATCACCTACCTCCTTTGCCCTGGAATTTAACCAGAGAAAAATGACATAACCTTGTTGTTTAGAACCACTGCAAATTTATGGTATTCCCTCCTCTTTGCTCCACCTTCAATGCTGCTCAGGAATTCTACTTATTCTAAGTCAGTCTGCTCTGCCACTCCAAATCACTACCACTTCCTCAAATGCCCTTCCCCCAGTCTTTAGAGGCAATTTTCTCTTTGACTTCACTGAGAAAGTAAATGCAATGAGAACCCTCAGACTGATGTTGCTCCCTGATACCTTGTTTTCCTCAGTTATAAATTTATTGTTAGGTGGATCCATACTTCCCCTTTTTCCTGTTTAAGACTGATTCCTCTAACTAGGCTCAAGATATCATGCCCTTTCTTTCCAATTTATTCATCATTATCCCCCTCTTACATCATACGCTTCTTGAAAGCAAGGATTTAAGATCTTAAATACTCAGATCTGAGACTTCCCTGGCGGTCCAGTGGTTAAGATTCCACGCTCCCAATGCAAGGGGCGCAGGTTCGATCCCTGGTCGGGGAGCTAAGATCCCACATGCCATGTGGTGCGGCCAAGAACAACAACAACAACAACAACAACAAAGACCAAAAACTTAGATCTAACACAATGCCTGGCACATAGGTGGTAATAAAAATGGAATGAACTAAATGTGAAGCGTCTACTCTCGAAGTACTAAAAAATTCCGCCTCAAGGATATTGTTTTCTGACTCATCTATTTTTTAGAGACACTGTGATAAAGGAAAAACGCTTTTCTTGCAGTTGAAAGGAAATTCACCTGCCTGACCATACCAAATGTAGTTTCTGATTCAGTATTATAAGTATACTAGTTATAGTGCTCTCCTTATAATACCCATAGTGAAATACTTTAAAAAACACATGAACTCTAAAAGGACTCAGAATATTATAAACTTGTACTTTTCGGTTGAAGCCTCTCCCACATTAAAATGCATCTAACAAAATCAAAGGAGCTATTTAAGGAAACATATGGTATACATATACCTCTAAATTCAACTATCTATAACACTGAGATATTGCCTTTCTTTCCCATTTTCAGAGAACTTCATTAACCAATTCTCCAAATTTTCTTCAAATTAGTAAAAGTTTTTGAGACTTAAAATTAACTTTACACCTTTGCTGTAATTTGTCAGTATTTGTTTTTTAAAAGAAAAGAGATTCTTAAATTCCTACCATCCTCAGTCCTTGGCTGCTGAGGGAACATGTAGTTAGTAAGCACCATTTTCTGGGTCTCTGAATCAGTCTCTTTTTGAAGAGGTATCAGCGGTTTGGACTAGGGAAAGAAAATAAAAGTTTAGTTTTCAATAACCCTAAAGCAAATACATATCCAGCAATACCTCTGAATAAGCACTCACCATTTTTTCTATAAAGTATCAATGTGTAGGTTACCCCAAAAAATGTTTTTAACATACATAATAAAACTTTAAGATTTGAAACAATATATAAACCTAAAAAATAAAATTTAGCTTTTAATACAAAGCAAACTCACACTGCATTGCAATTATCACTGATCATCAATACAGTTTTAAAAGTTCTCATATATTAAGTACATCCACAGTCCAATAATTACTTATCATAGTGATTTTAATAGCGCCAAAAACTAAGCCTTTCCATTTTATGTTATTTTGCCCCTTCTAGTATTCCCCTTTGGGAAGATGCTTTTGTAGAAATGATTTAGAACGTTTAGTCTAGTTATCTGCAGGTTTATTTTAGCTGAAAACAGAGTACTTAAACGCTAAGTTGTAACCTTCTCTTTTCTGCCCCGTGTCTCCTTTCTCCATTAAAGATACCACAAGTTACTAAGTGGCAGAACTAGAAAACCCAATTATTTTGGACCTCATTTTTCCTTAGGACTCTTTTCCTAACTGGTTATTAAGTGTTTTCAATTTACTTCTTAATATAACTCATACTTTTGCCAGTCTACTGACCTAACATCCTACCAATCCAAGCCTCGGCTAACTCCAGACAAGCAGGAACTACCCAATCCTCCCCTCACCTGCCACCCTATCAATTAATTCTTTGGACTTACTCTTGTGAAAACCGTGCAGCTAGTTAATGCCATCCTATAATCTTACTCCCATTCAAACATTTCCTCTGTGCCCCCATCCTTCTTCCACAGTAGAGATACTACTGCCCTGCATCTCAAACATCTTCAATGAAAACTTTCCTTGACCTCCTCAGATAATGAAAATGGTAGATCTACTCCTTTCCCAAGGACAGCACTTCCCTGAAGCCTTCTCAGATACAGATTGCTTCTTCTCCCACAACTCATAAACTCTAGTTCAGGCGGTGGAGTTAGTGTTTACAAATGCTATGAGATCATTACTCCTCTCTCAATTATAAACACCTCTTCTTTTAAGGGAGAGCAAACCCTGCCCCAACCATTCTAGCTCCTTTCGTAATATCCACTGACCTCCTGATAGTATCCAACTGTTCCTGACTCTTTTATGCCAAATCTTTCCACAGTAATGGGTAATTCCACAGATATAAAATGTAGATGACATAGCCATACTTTTAGCCCAGTTATTTCTCAGTAGATGAGGAGTGGGTTGGAATGAGGAAAGAAGTCTACTTAGATAGACACAATTATCTGGGAGGGAGTTCTCTGGTGGCCTAGTGGTCAGGATGCCAGGCTTTCACTGCCATGGCCTGGGTTCAATCCCTGGTCGGGGCACTGAGATCCTGCAAGTCACGTGGCATAGCCAAAAAAAAAAGAACATCACTAAATGTAACTACATAAGTAAATATAAAAGTTAAAAAAAACAAAAATTATCTGGGAAGGGGAATTCCCTGTCAGTCCAGTGGTTAGCACTCCAGGTTCGATCCCTGGTTGAGGAACTATGATCCTGCGTGCCATGCGGCGTGGCATGCATGCATGCATGTATGAAGAAATAAATAAATAAATAAAATTTCAAAAAAGAATGGTAAATTCTATGTTTAGAAAAAAAGAATGATCTGGGAGGCTTTTAAAAACTAATCACACCCCTGAAAAAGTTCTAAAATTAACTGTGGTAATGGCTGTACAACTCTATGAATATATTAAAAACCACTGAATTATGCACTTTAAAATAGGTAAATTGTAGAGAATGTGATTTATATTTCAATAAAGGTGTTATAAGAAAACTAATCATCTGTTATTTATTGAGTGCAAAGGCAGAATGAGACTGAGAACTATTTACCGAGCATCTCCATTCCCTAAATAATTAACTCCAACGATCTTTATTACTATTTCATTTTAGATACTCATTCTACTCCCTTGCCATAATTCCTACAATATAACCTGTTAATGTTCTTTCTCTGAAATATAAATTCACTCATTCAGCAAGTGTTTACTAAGTGCCTCCTATATGCAAAGCACTATGACAGGCACTGGGTATAAACTAGAGAGCAAACCATCTTTACTGATTTGATTCTGTAGAGCTTACAATATATGAGAGGAGGGATAGTGATAACAAAATAAATTACAATACAATGTAAGAACTAGGTAGAGAGGGTATAAGGCGCTAAGAGAACACAAAGCAGGAGGTATATGCTTACCAAAATCTTGAGCCATAAGGAAAGCATTCCTGAAAGAATGTCTTCCTAGATGAGGATGAGCGCATTAACCAGGTAAGAAGGGGAAGGATGCATGTTCCAAGAGAGCAGAACTCACTTGAGGAAATGAGAATAAGACGTAAGGGGAGGAGGTGAAGCTAGAGGATGAGCAGGCATTTTAAGCAGGTAGTGCTAGAACAAGATTAAAGGATCACTTGAGTTGCAGTGTGGTTCTGAACGGAACCAGGGTGAGAAGAGATAGGGGCTGTGGCAACACCCAAGGCAGAGACATATCAGGAAGCTACCTCAATAGTCTAAGCAAACACTGTCCAATAGAGATATAATGTGAGATAAAAATGAGAACCATAGATAATTTACAATTTTCTGGTAGCCACGTTTCTAAAAGGTAAAAAGAGATTAAATTTTGATAATGCATTTAATTTAAACTTATATATTCAAAGTACTGTCATTTTAATGTGTAATTGATAATAAAAATTGTTGATGTGATTTTACATTCTTTGTTCATACTGAGTATAGAAAATTCAGTGTATATTTTGCACTTACAGCACATCTCAATTTGGACTAGTCACATGACCATGTCTACTGTATTGGACAGTGCAGGTCTAACTGAAAGATGATGGTGGACTGTATTTAAGGGAAGGGGGAGCAGGGATAAAGCAAAGCACAAAAACATCTGATATACTTAACAGTTAAGACTAAACAGAGCCTGGTGATTCACTGTACTCAAGTACAGGGAGAAACACTAGTTAAGAATTACATTCCCAGGTCTCTGTCTCCAGCAAGCACTTTTTTTTGATCTAGGGAACCCAGGAAAAGAAAAAGATTTGGAGCAGAAGATGAAATGTTCAGTCTTAGGTTGGCTGAATTTGAGACATCTAGGGGGGGCAATGTTAAGTAGACAGTGAGTGTGAAGTTCAGGAAAGAGAACTGGGCTGAAGACAGTTGTTAGGAATAATGATGATATAGTCAGTAATTGCATCCTTCCCAGAGGAAAGTATAAGGAAAGTAACTAAAGCAGAGCCTAGAGCACCATGAGGGGCACCAACATATAAGATACTGGCAGAAAAAAAATTCCTGAAAAGGGAACTAAGGCGTGGTCAGTCAAAAGGACAACCAGCAGAGCATGGTAACATAGACACCAGGCAGATCTCTCACTTCATTGCTCCTACAAGACTTGCTCATCAACCCCACCAAGACTGCCACTCTCTTGAACTTTTTACTTTATCACCATCATTCTTTCCTGTCTTTGCTTCTCTTTACATATCTGACCATATCTCATTATGACCAGTTTCCTGCCAATTATCAAGACCTTGCTGTACTGTCCTTCTCTTGCACCTGGGTTGGCAAAGCTGTAACCCAGAATTATTCTAATTGTGTGCTTTCTCTGTATCACACAACTGAGCAAATTAGTACTAACAATAAGTCTGTGGTAACAAACTTCAACAGACTCCCAATGTTGCTTGAAAATTCTTCTAAACTTCCTAAATTGTATTCTGAAGAAGATATTATTTTCAAAAAAAAACTTTTTTTAATAAAAATAAGATTCAAGAACTGCTAAGAGTTTGGAAACTGCTACATTCTAAGAGTTTCACCATATAGATTATTAGCCCTCCCTCTCACAAACTTCATACCCAAGATCCCTTCAAGAACGTAAGAATCCCTGCCAGAGCTTTTGATTCCATCAGTTTCCACTCCAGTTATCCATCACTCTAATATCCTTAATTTCAGTCTCCATAGAGCCTCTTTCCAACAACCTATAAACATGCTCTCTTAACTTGTGCCTAGCTACCAATTTCTTTATGTTCCACTCCTGTTCTTTCTTATCCAACCTTCTTAAAAGACTAATCAACATTCATGTCTCCATTCTCTCATTTATTTATTCCTTAAACTACTTCAATCTGGTATTTGACATATACTTCTAAAACTGCATTAGCTATAGTCAAGATAAGTTGACAAGATAGGTATAACTTGCCAAAATATAATGGATATTTTTCAGACTTCATTTGAATGAACCTCTCATTGGCATTTATCTTGTTTCAACTCCTTCCTTTAGGCCAGTTGCTTCACCCTTAATGTAAAAACACCATCATATAGTTTTCCTTGTAAAGAGCAGCCATAGAGGTATGGCCACTCTTTCTAAGCCTATTAACCTGCCTGCCACTTAAATGTTAGTATTCCTCAGGATTAATCCATTCCTAACATTTAAAAAAATAAACTGACAATAACCCCTTTTGACAAAATAATAAAAAGCTATGAAACCACTTTCAAGAAAAAGTGATTAAGATGATGGACTGGGGGCTTCCCTGGTGGTGCAGTGGTTGAGAGTCCACCTGCCGACCGGGAAGATCCCACATGCCGCAGAGCGGCTGGTCCCGTGAGCCATGGCTGCTGAGCCTGCGCGTCCGGAGCCTGTGCTCCACAATGGAAGAGGCCACAACAGTGAGAGGCCCGCGTACCGCAAAAAAAAAAAACAAAAAAATGATGGACTTCATTTACATCTCTTCTCATGCTAAATACATTTTACAAATGAAAGAAATAAATCTATAATAGTACTGGGGAAAAAATCATGCCTTCAGCAGCTATTTTGAGAACCCCTGGAGGTTAAAAATTAAGAGTGGAGAAACCAAGAGCACAGAAAACCACAGCCTAAAACAAGGCGATGGGTGCGGGTGGTCCAAGGCCACCTGAACTGTTCTATGCGTGCCTACCTGGATACACCAAAAGTACTTCAAACTCAATAAACCTAACCAGAACTTCACATCTTCCCATAAACAGATTTCTTTCTCTTGTGGTTCTCTATCTTGGTTATGGTATCAACATCTACCTAGTCACTCAAGCCACGTCTCTGAGGCTCACCTTTGCTTTTATTTTTTCTTCTCACATACATGCATTCTTCTCACATTCCATTGATGTGACCTTTTAAGTTATGCCCTAAAAAGACAGTATTTTCCTGGGCCCTGTTATCATTACTCTACTTCAGCCAACACTTTCTGTTGCCTTGAGTATGGCAACGCCCTCCAATAGGTCTTCTCTGGTCTTCCCACTTGGCACCACCCCCTGCTAAATCCATCTTCCATAATGCAGCCTGCAAAGGCTTTCTAATGTATCAGGTCTGATCATGCCACTTGCCCGTTCCGTTCATATGTTACACAGCTTTCTTATCTCCTGTAGTAGGGTTGACATGTAATCCCAGGACCACTTCTCTTAAACTGATAACATATATGAATAATTGACCAAGACTATAATGACCAAACATCCAGGTTGCCTGGGACATTCCCATTTTACACATGCTATTCTGACACTTATCATAGAGGCCCCTTTCACTATCAAGTGTCCTAAAATAGACAATAAATTACAGTCACCCTAATCACAATTTTCCACTGAGCCTGAATATGACCTTAGAATCCTTTAAAAAAATCATAATTTATCAAAGTTGACATGCAAGATTAAAAAAATCTATTTTCCATCCTTGAAATATAATGCAAGTTCCTTTGTACGGCATATGTGATCCTCCATGACCTGATCTGTGTCCACCTCTGTGGCCTCACGTCCCACTCTTCCATCTCACAAGTTATGCTCTAGTTATAAAACCACTTGTAGAGGTACTGAATATACTACACTGCTTCACTAATAAGTGCTTAGGCTCATGATAGATATTCCTTCTAACCAGAACACTCTTCCCCTTTCTTTAATCCTATTACATTTGTTTTTGAGAGGAGCTGTAAGTTTTTTTTTAAAAATAAATGTATTTATTTATTTTTGGCTGCATTGGGTCTTTGTTGCTGCACGTGGGCTTTCTCTAGCTGCGATGAGCGGGGGCTACTCTTCATTGCGGTGCACAGGCTTCTCATTGCGGTGGCTTCTCTTTGTTGCAGAGCACGGGCTCTAGGCACGTGGGCTCAGTAGTTATGGCTCATGGGCTCTAGAGCGCAGGCTCAGTAGTTGTGGTGCATGGGCTTAGTTGTTCACTAGTTGTGATGCACGGGTTAGTTGCTCCGCAGCATGTGGGATCTTCCTGGATCAGGGCTCAAACCCGTGTCCCCCTGCATTGGCAGGCAGATTCTTAACCTCGGCACCATGAGGGAAGTCCCAGCATGGCTCACTCTTAATTTCATTTGAGAATCTGCTTAATCTTCCCTTCTTCAGACAGATACTTCCTAAACCACTCTAACTAAAAATAAAATAGGATGTTTACTCCAACCCTGCTATCAGGGTTCCAATAGCAGGGTTGTTCCAATGCCTATCAAACTTTATTTTTCTCTGTAGTTCTGAAATATTATTATGTAGTTACTTATTTGTCTCTGTCTCCCATGAGAATGTAAACTCAATGAGAATGTAAGAAGATTCTATTTGCTTCATCAGTATAACTCCAGCTCCCAGAGCAGTTCATGTCCTATCGTAAGCTTTCAATAAATGTTTGTCAAACAAAGGAAAGTCCAAGGAACAAGTCTTAATTCCTTAGAAATACTTCTTCAAGGTTTGTCAAAGTGCTTGATTAGAAGCATAATTTAAATTATCAAATTTATACAGATATAAGCCACAGAGAGTCTATAAAAATGTTTAAAAGTTAGGGAGAATTCTGTCCTAATCTATCTTTTTACAGATATAGAAGTTAGACAAGCCCAAAAGGACTTACCGTTCACGAATCTACACATATTTCACAAAAAATTATGTGTATCTAAGTATTTTCCTTATACATGTGTACCAGATTAGAACTTCTATTAAATAATCCTAAGTAAATTAGAATGCATAATCATATAGAATAACTGGAATTCTATCAATTTACAAAATCAGAATGTCTACCTGATTATCTGAGAGCCACATAGCAGTCAATTGCTGTAGCTTTGTAAAGCTAAAGGGCAAATGTTTTAATCTGTGGGAAAAAATACAAACAAAAATTAAACTTTAAAAATGAGAAATGTTAAAATGAGAGCTACATCTAATGGTCTTCTAAACAATGTTATATTATTGCATATGAAAATAGGAGAAAAACATTTAATTCAGGAGAAAACCCAGTATAGGTCTTTGAACAGGATATAAGACAAAATACTATTCAGTTTTATAAGAATTAATTTTAAAAATATAATTCTTCAATTGAATCAATTTGATTGGGGGAAAAATGGATAATCTAATAACCTCAAAAAAAATTATCTGCTAAGAAAAACTGGTAACTATCCCTACCTTACTGCAAAGGCAAGGACAAATTAAACAATGTCTCATAAAATTGCTTTGGATGTTTTACTTGCCTTTACAGAGAACAAACTGTTATAGGAACCACTCTGAGTAAGAGCTTGTTATAAATACTGCACTCTTTTTATTTCATTGTGACCCAGCACTTTCATACTCAAAAAGACTATTTTAACACTATAATGAGTAAAAACAAAGTAACAGCAATACTCAGTAGAATGCTAAATTGGAACAGCACCCTACTTAAAGCTTCTGTCTTATGCCTATCTATTCTATGCCTAACTTCCAAGGAACCTAGGGAATCTAGGTCTCTAGAAACCTAGGGTGCTGGAACTTAGGGCTCTAGTTTTAGGGGACAAAGTATGGGCTGAAACAAGGATTTAATTTTAAAAGGGATTTAATTTTAAGGATTTAATTTTCAACCACACTGGATAGCTATAATTAATAATTTACAAGTGGGGGCAGGGACAGTAGTTCTTCTTAAATAAAATGGAACAGTCTGAATACCCTAACTAGTCAGAAAACTGAGTTTACATTAAAGCTCTATCTTAAAAGCTATGTGAATCTCCTTAAATCTGAGTCTTAATTTTCTCCTCCATAAAATGGGAATATCCATTTATTACTTTATAGGGCTGTTTTGAATACTTTGTAAGATACTACAAAAGCAAAATGTAAAAATGCCCTTACAATGTTCTTTTATCACTATTAGTATCTTTACATCAGAAAAAATTATGGACAATCTGTTAACTTAAACATTGTTCCAATTTGTGATCTATTTTGCTCTATACCTTGGCTGCGTTGTCCAAAATTATTTGAGTGGGTGTCTAATCACACCTTTGCCCAGATTAATACAAGGAGTAGATTAGATTAAAAGCTGCTCTGTTCAACAGCAGTTATTAAGGTGAAGATCTGACTTTAGAAATAAAAATGGCTACTATAAGGAGATAATTAAGACTATATAGCTAAAGTCAACATAAAATGAACTGTGACAACCACAGTACGATAATTAACATCAGGTAAAATTAAATCATTCTTTCAAATGAAAATTCTACACAAAAAACCAAAAATATATATGAAAAGAAAAACATGCATTAGATTTTCTAACACATATAATGAAATTTTAATTTCATCCAATAGATGTCTTCTACAAACCAAATGATGAATTACATTGTTACAAACCTATTGTCACTCAAATTAATGACTTTTAATTTTTGCATATCACCCATTTCCTCTGGAAGTGTCTCAAGTTTATTGGAATGGAGAAACAACACAGTTATATTTTTCCAGCTTCCAATCTGAAAGAGAAACACAGAATTGTGGATCAAAACTTCGCCTACTGCTTAACAGACATTAAGTGAAGTATCATTTTCAAAAGTTATAAAAAATACTCTTCTCATTTATAAAAGGAAATATATTTTCCCTTTTCAATTATTAACTTTCATGTATGGAGAAAAGAATTTAGGTATCTCTTGAAAATCAATATAACTAATTATTATTCAGAAAATAAATAACTTAGTTACAAAATTATTTCTGAAAGAAAATAAAGAAAACCACACTGATAGCTATAATTAATAATTAGAAAAAATAAAAATTCAAAATAAATTTTAAATACAGTACCTCTGGGGTTAACTGTTGTAAGTAATTATGATCTGCAGCAAACGTTCTTATATTAGTAAGCTGCCCAATAGATGAAGGCAAAGCTTCAAGTTCATTGAAGCTACAATCCAGTTCTTCTATTGACACTAACCTTTAAAAAAGAAAGCACATATTTTAACAAGAGTTCCTGTATATCATTCAAAACTTAAGAACTTATGACTATTTGAACTTGACTTTAACAAACCTAGAGAAAATCTACTTCCAATAAACTAAAGTTCACCTATAAAAGTATCAGCCTGTCTTAATTATAAATAAACCCAACCTGCAACCAACTGCTCATTTAAATGCTTTTAGAATCTCCTTTAGATGTTAACAATTATCTGAAAACAATATATGGCATGCTGAACCGAAAGAAAAATCTTCTAGTTCTATTAATACACAAAAATCTTACCCTCCTATAGAGTCTGGCAGATACATTAACTGATTTTCATCTATTTTAAGAGTTGTTACATTCTTCAATGAACCTATCGAGGGAAGAAATAATATACAATTTTCCATCTTGAACTAGAATCAAGTCAACCAACAGTCAATGTGAGCACATATTACATTTGACATGAATCATAAAGAACTTTTAAAAACCAACATATCTAAAAAAGATACCACCCCAACCCCACCAACTCTCTATTCCCTCACCCTGTAATTACAATTTTCACATACATACTACCTCTTGACAGTAGTGTATATTTATCAATTTAACCCTCACTAAAATGTAAGCTTCATAAAAGTATGTACTTTTTGTCTCCCTTTGCTCACTGTAGTAGCCATGCTCCTTAAAACAATGCCATGATAGCACAGTGAAGATACACAATACAAACTTATGGTATCAATGGATTAAAGAAGTGGTACTATGACCATAATTTTCTTAAGTGTATAACAAACTTTTCTACATATTGTACATATACTAAAAACTAAAACAATAAAAATGGAGTTTAATTTAAAATTAAAAGTGTTGAATAAATTATAGTAAAGTTTGCAAAATGTAACCTGAACTAAAACAGTTACGTAGGGGCTTCCCTGGTGGCGAAGTGGTTGAGAAACTGCCTGCCGATGCAGGGGACGCGGGTTCGTGCCCCGGTCCGGGAAGATCTCACATGCCGCAGAGCGGCTGGGCCCGTGAGCCATGGCTGCTGAGCCTGCACGTCCAGAGCCTGTGCTCCGCAACGGGAGAGGCCACAACAGTGAGAGGCCCACGTACCACAAACAACAACAACAACAACAAAAAAAGTTATGTAATTCAATTGAAAAATATGTAAAAATAATTCTGATTTTTATATTTAAACAACATGAAGATGCCAAGATTTAAGTTTTTGGTTCTTTAAGATAATTCAATTTCCTTGATGCATCATCAGACAAACAATTACACAAACACAGTTGACCCTTGAACAACACAGGTTTAAAGTGCATGGATCCACTTACATGCAGAGTTTTTTCAATAGTAAATACTACAGTTCTACATGACCCACAGTTGGTTGAATACATGGATGCAGAACCATGGATAGGGAGGAAATGAATGCAGATACAAAGGTGCAACTACACATTATATGAGATATTCCCACTGTGCAGAGGGTTGGCCCCCTAACCGCCATTGTTGTTCAAGGGTTAACTGCATAGATTTTCGTAGGATTTTGCTTATCTGGCTGTCTTCTTGTGAGTCTAAAATGTAGTTAAGATTGAAAAAAGTTACTAGATAATGGCCACAATCAAGAGTTAAACCAAATTTGGGTAAATTAAACTCTTTTAAAGAATTTAAACTTTATTTCAGTGATAAAAACGACATTTCCTTAAAGTAAAGAAAAACAGTAATGTCAACAAGAGTAAATTGTATAACTGATCACAACAGAAAAAAATTCAAATAAGATCTGTGACTTCAGAGAACAACAGTAAAACTATCTCATAACAAATACAATTTAATATATGGAAGGTCTGAATCAAGAAATGGCATTAAGTTTCTCATATTTTATATTAGCAAATATTAATTACATGATTTAGAGAGCAATACAAACCAATAGTCTCAGGCAGTTGTTGAAGTGAATTGCTTGATAATAGGAGGTCTTGAAGGTTTTCACATGCTGAAATTCCTTCTTCAACCATTTCAATATTATTTTTAGAAACATCCAAATATGTAAGCTGTTTCAAGCTACCGATAAACTGTAAGTAAAAAAAGGGAATCTAATGACTCCATCAACAGTAAGTGGTGAAAAGTTTAGATAATAAACCTAATGCCAAATTATAATTTAAAATTAAATATTTATATGAGAGGATTCATAATTTTTAAAAATGCTATTAGTAATGTATTCAGTAATAAAGCTAAGAGCTCCTACTAATGTTAGCCCAGCAGAGTGACAACAGACATATAATTTTCTTTGGGAACTTAGCTGCCCATCATTTGCAAGGGGGAGGGCAAATATGGGAATTCGTATGGCTTTAGGTCTGAGAATGAACACAATGTCAGCTGCTAAGAAACTACATGGAAAATAGCTTACTTCAACAATTCCCTGGGCAAAATGAAATAAGATATAAAGCCAACTGCAACCACTGGGAAGGACACACTCCATGGCATTAAAAGAGAGTGACAGTTGACCCTTGAACAACACAGGTTTGAACTTCACACATCTATTTACACATGGATGTTTTTCAACAGTAAATACTGCAATACTATACTATTTGTGGTTGGTTCAATCTGTGGATGCAGAACCGCAGATCCAGAGGAGGAACCCCAAAACAATGAAGGAATCTCGGATAGGGAGGGCTGACTATAAGTTATACACAGATTTTTGACTGCGCAGAGGGTCAGTGCCCCCAACCCCTGAGTTGTTCATGGGTCAACTGTGTTTTACAAAAATTTATTACAGAAATTTAAAAATTTTAATCAAGAAAGTGTTGACAAACCCAACCAAAAAATGGGCGGAAGATCTAAATGGACATTTCTTCCAAAGAAGACATACGAATGACCAAAAACCACATGAAAAGATGCTCATCACTAATTATTAGAGAAATGCAAATCAAAACTACAATTCTGATTGTACAAAACCGGTTTTGATTCTACAAAACCGGTCAGAATGGCCATCATCAAAAAATCTATAAACAATATATGCTGGAGAGGGTGTGGAGAAAAGGGAACCCTCTTACACTGTTGGTGGGAATGTAAATTGGTACAACCATTATGGAGAACAGTATGGAGGTTGCTTAAAAAACTAAATATAGAACTACCATATTTAGCTCTATAAATATGGTATAGATTCAGCAATCCCACACCTGGGCATATATCCAGAGAAAACCATAATTCAAAAAGATACATGGGGGGCTTCCCTGGTGGCGCAGTGGTTGAGAATCCGCCTGCCGATGCAGGAGACACGGGTTCGTGCCCTGGTCCGGGAAGATCCCACATGCCGCGGAGCAACTAAGCCCGTGAGCCATGGCCACTAGGCCTGCGCGTCCGGAGCCTGCGCTCCGCAACGGGAGAGGCCACAACAGTGAGAGGCCCGCATACCGCAAAAAAAAAAAAAAAAAAAAAAAAAAAAAGATACATGGGGATTTCCCTGGTGGCGCAGTGGTTAAGAATCCACCTGCCAATGCAGGGGACATGGGTTCGAGCCCTGGTCCGGGAAGATCCCACATGCCACACAGTAACTAAGCCCGTGTGCCACAACTACTGAGCCTGCGCTCTACAGCCCACATGCCACAAGTACTGAAGCCTAGAGCCTGTGCTCTGCAACAAGAAACGCCATTGCAATGAGAAGCTCACACACCACAACAAAGAGTAGCCTCCGCTTGCCACAACTAGAGAAAGCCCGTGTACAGCAGCAAAGACCCAACGCAGCCAAATAAATAAATTTTAAAAAGATACATGCACCCTAATGTTCACTGCAGCACTATTTACAATAGCCAAGACATGAAAGCAACCTAAATGTCCATCAACAGAGGAATGAATAAAGAAAATGTGGTACATATATACAATGGAATATTACTCAGCCTTAAAAAAGAATGAAACAATGGCATTTGCAGCAACATGCATGGACCTAGAGATTGTCACACTGAGTGAACTAAGTCAGACAGAGAAAGACAAATATCATATAAGGACCTACTGATTAGCACAGGGAACTCTACTCAATGCTCTGTAATGACCTATATGGGAAAAGAATCTAAAAAAGAGTGGATATATGTATAGGTATAACTGACTCACTTTACTATACACCTGAAACTAACACAACATTGTAAAAAAAAAAAGGAATGTGTTGACAATTTTAAAAATGTAATTTGCTCCTATCTAACAGTATTAAGAATTAAGTAATCATTTTTAAACTAATTAAAACTTTAAAAAAACTAATTAAAACTTATTTGAAAATGTATAATTCATAAAAATGCAAAGGATAGACAGCAATAAGGAAAGTCTTTAAAATTTGATATACGTACCCCTGGAATAAAAGTCAGTCTATTACCATCCATCCAAAATTCTTTCAATCCACTTAGCTGCTCAAGTACTTCAGGCTATTTAGATTGGGGGGAGGAGGGAATATATTAATTTACTTGAATATATTTATTTGGCAAAAGAAGCTCCCCTGGGAATTTCTAATGGTAAGTTTCACTTTAAAAAATTAGGAAAAAAAAAAGCAGAGCCAAGACTCAAGCCCTTCCACTATATTATAGTTATTACACAAATATTACTAAACAGATATTCCATAACAGATTACATAAAATTCCTTTAAGCTTTTGATTACATAACAGGCTCAAGTATTTATACAATTAATAAATAAAACAAGACCCATTACTTTCAAGAATACAATAAAAAGATACTCTCAATCATTATCTGTAAAAAGATGTAGACTTTTAGGGAATCTTAAAAAAAAAAAGATATTCTCTGATGACCTAGAGGGAGGAAAAAAGAAATAAGGCAATATACATCCTAAAAGTCCAATAATAAGGGAAAGGTAAGTAAACCAAGGCATAATCATATGATAAGCGTATTGTGTTATTTTCAGCTTCCTGCAATTACATGGTACAATACTGTTCATAACATGACGTTGAGGACCAAAAAATTAAAAAGGTGTAGTGGACTTTGGTATTCAGGTAAAATTTTGCTCTTAGGCAAAATTCACCCTTGGAGGCTCTTCTGAATGCATCCTTTGAAGATATTTCCGTCATTCCAAAAACCTGTGTCCAGTCATTGACAGTATGATGGCATGGAATGTCATCATATCTAATCACCATAATAACATGAGTAATACATAAAAGGCATGTCATTCAGATTTACTGTTAACATTAAGTATAGGTAAGAATTCAAGGTTTAAATTGTATTAAAAGAAATCTCTTTCTGTGCTTTACCTGTTACAATTCTAACAGTAATTTTTTTTAATGTGTAGTGTTGGAAGATGGAAATGGTACAAAAATTAATGATTCTGAATGATGCTCTGATTCATAAAATAAACAATAATTTAGAATTTTCAAATAGTTAATATGGAAATAGATGAATACATATAAGACAAATATTGAGAAAATGTACAACAGTTAGATACTTTAGGAAGCACAGAATATTCATTTTTTCACAGGAGTAAAAACTTCTACAACACAGAGTAAAAGTCATCATATACCAGCTTCAATTAAAATATAATAAAGAATATACTGCACATTGTTAGAGCTTGGAGTTGAGGCCACTGGCCAATGAACTCACAAGTGTAGGTAGTGTGCTACATGAGGGGCAAGTTTTTCGCTAACATCACAAGGGTCTCTGGCCCAATGAGTGGAGTTTGATAGTAATACTTGCTACAAATGTAAAAAAAAAGAATATAAAGTAGCATATTTTAGAAAAAAACATGTGATACCCAAAACCACCATGCTCCTCCAGTGACTTCAGCTGAAAAGCTGTCTATTTAGTGAGCAAATGTACAATACAATATCCAAAGGGCAATCATGCAACTGGTGGTGCTGAGAAATTCTTGTTCTTAAGACTATCATTTGGAACTTAACAGCAATTTAAAAAAACGAGCTTGTAAACATAATTTAAAAATTTTAATGATGATGATATTGTTAATGAATTCCTCTTCAAAAAAATATCTGGCTTATTTTTCTGAGTTCTCTTGGAGCAATGACTGCAGACAAAAAACTGCTTACATACTTCTTTTGTTTTTGATTTAGCATCATACTACTTTGCATACAAAGCAAAAACACGATCCTGAGGTCTCATTACCAACTCGAAAATAATAGTGGTTTCACTCAATGTTTTCCTTTTAGCTATTAAGTAAAATTATAGAGAAGTACTTTATCACTGAGTAAATTCCTAAGCAATACTCCCATGGAGTTATTTTTGACTCACAAGTACTTTTCCTGATGCATTCTAGGTTTGATGAAACTTTTCCCTTATAATCTTTCAAAGTTTCTACTTTCTGTCCTAAAAACTTTTAAATACCTTTTCTATGGGTTTCTCATTAATTTTACATTTTTACCCTCACTCCTTTCAGATGTTGTTATCTGTTTAATTTTCCCTGTTAAAAATTTTCATATCTTGTCTCCCTAAAATATGTGTATATCTTTACCCAATTTTATACTTTACAAATGCAGAGAAATAAACACATTAATTTTCACATTTTGCTCTTGATCAAATGAAAAGACTTATGGATAGTGAGATTGGTGAGAACTTACCACTTCTGTGAATTCATTACTTCCCAAATCCAGTCTTTCCAGCTGGGTCAGTCTATTCATGGTTCTATGCACAATGGATAATAAAGAATTAAGTATACAAAAATATCAATTACACGGAATCTTTTAAAATTTATAGTGTAAAATATTCTATGTATTATCTAATAACATACAGGCTTTCAAATGTTGATAAAATAAAAATAATTTTCTAATACAAAAATGTCATATTTAATTTCTAAATAAAATGAAATGTTATCAATTATTCTCTAATTTTGCCTTCTCATCAGGTTCTTTCTTTTTTTTTTTTTTTTTTTTTGTGGTAGGCAGGCCTCTCACTGTTGTGGTCTCTCCCTTTGCGGAGCACAGGCTCCGGACACGCAGGCTCAGCAGCCATGGCTCACGGGCCCAGCCGCTCCACGGCATGTGGGATCTTCCCGGACCGGGGCACGAACCGGTGTCTCCTGCATGGCAGGCGGATTCTCAACCACTGCGCCACCAGGGAAGCCCAACATCAGGTTATTTCTATTCTTAAGAAGTAACTGCAGTAAATTTAAACCCCCAGTCCAGAATACAAGTAATTGATTTTCCATTTTTTTCCACAAAATAAATTTTCAGATAGTATAAATTAACTAATTATTAGGTTGTTTGGCAGCTTTATATGAATTACCATTTTTCAAGACTGGCGATATATTTGTAACACTTTAGGATAATTAACTGAAAATCAACATTCAAAATTCCAAGAACAGTAAATATTACACTGTTGCCCACATTTTCAAATTAAATTCAATACAATTCAAAATAAAGTTTTATAAAATAAAGTTTTATATGAATCACAAAAATAATTCGTAGACTGCATTTATTTTAAATTAAAGCTACAATATACCATTTTTAACTTCCAACTTAATACCAACATATCTCTGCAACTACAGAAACTTGAAGAATGTACAAATGGATTTCATGATGAAAAAAACTGAGTTGTATTTTTATAGCTCCTTCAATGAAGGCACTTTTTAAACTAAACTAATTTCTATGAATTCAAACACATATTTATATTCTGAAATTATTATTTTTAGAAAAACCTATTATTTAATAGGTTGAGGTGCTACCAGCTACCCAGATAAGGAACTACATTAATTTTTTTTTCTAACTTAAAAAATTTTTTTTGGCAGTGCCGCATGGCTTACGGGAGTTCCCCAACCAGGGATTGAACCTGGGCCACAGCAGTGAAAGCACCGAATCCTAACCACTAGACCACCAGGGAACTCCCTAGGAACACATTAAATTTTTTTTAGGATATGACAAAATGATGGCAAAATACAATCATAATATTATCAATATATCAATATGTTAATTAGGAAATTAACACCATTAAAAACCAACAGACTCCTCAAATTATGACACAAGAACACAGATTATTTTTATCTTCTCTTGAAATTCAACAAATTAGTAATAGTAAGTAAAATAAAACTTGATTAAATTTATCTGGCTTTTTAGTGGAAAAAAATAAGAATACGTATCATAATTGTAATGTAATTATGTTACTGACCTACCATTAGAGAAAGCTAATTTTCCCTAACCCTTCCATTTAAAATATGCCATTCTATCAACACTAATTGAATTCATCTCCCAACACCAATTTTTCTCAAAGCTGCTTTATTTAACTCTGATTTACTGAGTGCCTATTCTCAGGTTCTATGAGGTACTATAATTCTACCTCCCTTACTCACATCTGTCTTTGTCCTGAAAACCTGTAAACTAGCTCCAATTTGCTTTATAACAAAGCAAAAAGGTGTTTCCAGGATCTTTCTCAAGAAAGATTAGATACTAACTCCTATGTCCATAATACTATACCAGGTCGACGTTTGAGAAAGGTAAAGAGGGCTGTAAGGAGGGGGGGGTAAGATTGAAAGAATAAAACATGGTCTTATTTTTCTTAATTCAGTATTCTTATAATGACAAGATAACATAGAAAATTCACATGCAGCAATTAAACACTTTATATCAACAAGGGTAAGTTATTTTTTAAAAAGGGTACAAAAAGAAAAGCAGTGTGCTAGAAAATTCAATTACAAACAATATCGTTAGAAATTTAAGTTTTAAAACTGATTTAGGAAAATGTGAATGACACAGATATGTAATAAAAAAGAGGAAATACATTGTTAAATTCTAAAAGCATCTGCATTGCAACTTGCTGTAGCAAACACTGGCAACTTTGGTCCTACTCATACACCTCAAAAATCTATCTAAGACACAAAATTTCATTTTTAAGTCTATTCATTTAAGATCCAGCTTCCTACTTCACGGAGAAAGTAAAAACAATACCCCTCAAATTTCATCCTGTTTGTCTCTAAAATTCCTTTGTATTTAATTCATTTTTACCTTCTCTTCTGTCTCAGAGGAAAAATATACATCCTTTGTGTTCTTTGTACTGTACTCTCCAGTATTAAGATGGTATTAAATTTCATTTAACTGCGTATTTAAAACAGCTTTCCCACTGTTCTAATCTTGGATCATAAAAAGGTCCACTCACAGACCCTGAATGCACATGACTTTCCTAACACATAAAACTGTGGCCTCAAAAAAAAAAAACAAAACTGTGGCCTCTTTATAGTTTGTGAGGCCTCAAATATTTTAATCATGTCTTAAAAAGAAAGCAGTAAAGAATTGTATTTGCAAATACACTGAGAGAGCCCAATCTGAAGTTAAATAAAGACTTAAAATAGAACGAGTTAAAATAAGTGAATTACCTATGATATCAGAGACACCATATTAATTGTAGGCTTAGATGTTTCAGTAAGCAATTTACACCTTGTTTATTCAAATCTCTTAGCAGTCAAGTTCTGAGCTAAGGAGTCATCAATGCCAATACCAAATCTGTAAAAATTTAAACCTTTTTGAATTTTAATATGGATAATTCCCACTTTAATTTATACTCACAACCATCACCATAAACTCTAATCAATCCAGTCTTTTGGGAATCAAAACCAGATATGCTCCTTGCCCTCAAAGCCTTACACTCATGGGGGTGTAGGGGTGGGGAGGAGGAAGGACCAAGTATATGTGCCCATGGGAGTATGCTGGCCAGGTAAGACAAGAGTAAAATGTATTTTTAAAATTTGGCTAATGCAGTAAATGTCCTAACAGATATAAGTAAAATGCTACAGACGTTGGGTAAACAGAACAACTAACTCCTGGAGAACTGAAGATGCTTCTATCAAGAGGTGACAACTCTTGACAAATAAACTACAACAGGAGTCTGAGAAGTTTTCTGTAAGGGTCAGATTTTTAGGCTTTGCAAAAAGTCTCTGTCACAATTACTTGACTCTACCACTGTAGAGCAAAAGCAGCCATAGACAATATGTAAATGAATGAATGTGGTTCTGGGTGAAACTATTTACAAAAAGTAGGCTCTGGGACAGATTTAACCAGTCTGTAGTTTGCCATTACCTAAACTGTAAAAATGCAGCAGTGAATCAGGGTGTTTTAAGACATTTCTTCAATAAATGGACATAGACCAGTGCATTTTGAGTTTGTATATCTGCTTTAGTTTTATCTTATTTGCTCTTGGACTGCCATCTCCTCTTGATGTTAGCTTACCAGTAGGGGGCCCTCCATCCCATTTCCAATTTACAACAGACTAAAACCAAACAAGTTCTGAAAACTTAGGAGTTACCAGACTTTACATGAAGACCTTATGAGTCTCTCTAATGAGTACTATGTAAGAGCTCTAATATAGAAATGGGGATCTTAATTTGGGACTCAGGTGGGCTTTACATACTTATTATTCTGACTTTTGTCACACAAGACTGAGTTCCAGAGAACTATGAAATCACTATTAAATACCAACAGAGGGCTTCGCTGGTGGCGCAGTGGTTGAGGGTCCGCCTGCCGACGCAGGGGACGCGGGTTCGTGCCCCGGTCCGGGAAGATCCCACGTGCCGCGGAGTGGCTGGGCCCGTGAGCCGTGGCCGCTGAGCCTGCGCGTCCGGAGCCTGTGCTCCGCAACGGGAGAGGCCACAGCAGTGAGAGGCCCGCGTACCGCAAAAAAAATAAATACCAACAGATATACAGATTTTTATACTGAACACCACTAATTAATATACAAAGACCACAAATGTCAGTCTTTTAAAATAATTTGCACTCACATTTTAGATATTAAAAGGTTAATATTTCTCTAAGGATTTAAGAATTTAAAATTCTAAACTAAATTTCACAAAGGATAGCACCTTTACTTACTTTGGCAACATTTTCAACTGGTTTTCTCTAAGTTCTAATATCTGGAGTTTAGTTAATCTGCAAAACAAATAAAATAAATCAAGCATGTATGACAAAGATAAAGAATTTAATTAACAAATTAATGCAATCCTCTAAAATTTTAAAGCAACCAATATTTATTGTGTAATTACAATGTGCAGAATATTGTATTAAAAATTACACAGAAATATAAAGGAAGAAAAGACTATTTTTGCTCCTCAGAATTAATGGGGGGGGATAAACACTTCTTGACATATCCAAAGCACAAAATAACTGTCCCCTAATATCCATCCTAACAAACTTCATGCATTTTTCTAAAAACACCTCCCAAGATTATTAGTCATTAGTAGATTAGAGAACAATAAGTTAACTCTAGGGTTGAGCTCTGAGAGAGAAAACTAAAGAAACACAAGGGGACATGGAAAAGGAGAAAATCCTCTGGCACTTCAGTGATGCACATTCCAATAAAATTAGAGGATAAATGAGCAGATGAACTGGGGTGCTCACTAATGCTACAACAGCAATCATATTACAACATACAACGTATGCAGTCAGCAGGCTGTATACTTTAACTTACACAGTGTTACATGTCAAATACATTTCAATTTTAAAAAGTGGTCCAAATACCAGATACAGAAGAGAAATCACACATATATATGTGTATGTATGTAAATATATAAAGCATTATAATGTGGTTCCCAAAGGACAGTCACTGGGCTGCAACGACACCCAAAATTCTTTTTTCTTTTGTGAAATACAATTGACAAACAACATTGTTAGTTTCAGGTGTACAATATAATGATTCGATATTTGTATGTACAGTTGACCCTTGAACAACATAGGCATCAGAAGTCCAACGGGACAGAGTAACCACTTGAGCTAAAGCCAGCCTATAGCTGACCCTTGAACAACATGGGTTTGAACTGTGCGAATCCACTTATACACAGATTTTTTTCAACAGTAAATACTATGGTACCACATGATCTGTGCTTGGTTCTGTGGATCTGGAACCTTGGATACTGAGGAACTACAGATATGGAGGGCCAACTATAAGTTATATGCAGATTTTTGACTGTGTGGAAGATCAGCACCCCTAATCCATGCATTGTTCCAGGGTCAACTATATTGTGAAATGGTCACCACAAAAAGTCTAGTTAACATCTGTCACTATACACAGTTACAAAATTTTTTTTTTCTTGAGATGAGGACTTTTAAGATTTATTCTCTTAGAAACTTTCAAATACCACACAATACAGTACAATTAACTATAGTCACCATGCTGTACATTACATCCCCATGATTTATTTTATAACTGGAAGTTTGTACCTTTTGACCACCTTCACCCATTTTGCCCACCCCTGCCCCCTCACCTCTGGCAACCACTAATCATTTCTCTGGTATCTATGAGCTTGGCGTTTTGGTGGCTTTTTTAAGATTTCACATATAAGTGAGATCAAATGGTATTTGTCTTCAAGACAAAAAAGATGACTACCATATTAACAATTATTTGGATAGCATTTTCTCTAGCAATTAATCTAAACACAATAATAATTTGATACCTATTGTTCATTTACTGATTCATTTTTCCATTAGGAAAATTACTCAGGGACTACAGTATGACAAGAATTGGTCTAAGTTCAAGCAGGGAGCAATGGGGTGGACACCAGAAACACATTTTTCTTTTCTCCAGAACTTTGATTCCAGTGAAGACAGATAAACCAATAATTAGATCATTTTAAAAAATGTGTAAGTGCTAAGAATAAAGCATTCTATCTCAAATATGCAAAAATTATCCCGATTTAAATAAACTCCCTATTTTTACATAGTTTAAAGCCAAGTGTTAAATTACGTTTTTCTTTTAAATTTTCACTGCTTATTTCTACTTGGGAAAATAAATTCCAAGACAAAATAACAAGTTCTGAAGAAACTACAAAAACTACAATGCTTGGAAATAATTACAAAAGAAGAGCCTATGAAACTGTAATTAATAGTATTACTAAAGCGACTTGTAGTTTGTAAACTTTACAAGGGCTAACAAGAGAAGGTTTTAGAAGAAACTGTAACTTACCTGCCAAAATTAGCTGGCAAGAACTCAAGGAAAGCATCATTCAGATATAACTGGGTTAGGTTTAACAGCTGAGAAAATCCATCAGGAAGCCTATGTAAAATAAACCAGAATTTAAATTTAATTCATATACAGAATTTTAGTCTCTTATTAAAATCTGTATAAGAAACTTAACAGATAACATGTTCTTAACAGGTAACAACCACCTCTTCACTTTTATGAGTGATCCTCAAATTGAGATTTGCCTTTTATAATAACTTACCTGTTTCAATGTTTACACCTTCATCATTTTATAAAAAGGAAGTGAGGCAATATTTGTCTCAGTAAGACAAAATCTGCACATAAGTCAACTATGAATGAGCCACAACACACAGAAATGTATTCAGGCTATGACTATGATATATCAGCAGACAATCTTGAAATTCACCTTACCTAACACCAATCCAAAGGACTAGACAAAGAATTCTAAACTTTGACAGTATTGACTTTTGGGGCTGGATAATTCTGTGTTGTCAGGAGGCTGTCTTCGGCATTGTAGGATGTTTAACAGCAACCCTAGCCTCTGACCCACTAGAAGCCAGCAGCACTGTCCACCACAAGTTGTGAAAACCAAAAAATGTCTCTAGAATTTACCAAATAGCCATAAGAGCAAAACAGTCCCTATTTGAGAAACACTAGTTTAGATTATTTTCAATTTCAATATTGGGTCCCTAAATAATCAAATAAAGATTGTATAATTTTATAATGATCAAATGGAAAGAAATAATATTAAAAGCTGAATGACATTTAAGATCATATAAGAACCTATATAAGTAGCTTTACTTTTATTTTCTCTGGCTTACAAAAGAAATTACAAATCTAGAACTTGATGCTAGAGCAATATTTTCAGATGAAGGTAAAACATCATCTTTACATGTTTGTCCTTTACAAGTTTGCCTATGTTTGGAAAAACTTGTTAAAATACAATACTGTAATACGTGAAAGCTGGTTTCAACTTTCAACTTAGCTATACTAAGCTATGCTTCACACTATTCACCTTTTGCTTCATCATTCCAGTTTTGCAAAATTTAAAATTTAAAGCATTCTGCTTAAAGCCATTAGCATCATAAAAGAATATATGTGACCTCTGGTATACAGTACAACCAATCACATGGCTTTTCCCTTTTTTTGTTGTTTTTACCTTTTTGACCTTTCGGTTTCTTTTATTCTTTTCAAAAGTTTGAGTGTGCCACACACATTGGATTTGCAGGTGAAGACATTTTTATATTGTGCAAGTAACACTGAGCTAGGAGACCTGGATTCTAGTCTCATTTCTGACATTTACTATCTGTGAGACTTGCGGAAAAGCAATTGCCTTATCTGTATGGATGTCAAATTTACCTCTGTAATGTATGGAGTTAGAAAGTAATTAAAAGGCTCCTTTTTAATCTAACTAAAATTTTGTGCAGATATCAGATTGGTATTAACTGTTCATTAAAATGTATTAAGTAATATTCTACTATATCATACTTGCTTTATTCACAAAGGTAAATAACTTAATTCAACAGAGAAGAACTCACTTGGAAATAGGATTTACACTGGCCTCCACAACTGTCAAAACTTTACAATTTTTTATATTTTCTGGAAACTCCTGTATTCCTAGAAAACGAACAAATAATCAATGATCAAGTGAAAAGAATCTATTACAAAGGAAAAAATAATGATATTAATAATTAATGTACACTTTTCAGATTCAAAATTTACCAACTGAGCAGATTCTTGATAAACTGACAACACCAATGTCAAACGAACAAAACCATCTGCACAACAATTTCTCTTCACTCTTTTGCCTCTTTATGACTACTGCTACTTATCTTGTTTAGTTTTGCCTTCCTTTCCTTCTCCCAGCTCTTCTGAAAATCAGTGCCTTCTCTATGTGGTATTAAGGACACAAAATTCAGAACAATTAAGCATTCTTTGTTTTTTCACATAAAACGAGGCATTAAAAAAAAAATTTTATTGGAGTATAGTTGATTTACAATGTTGTGTCAGTTTCTGCTGTACAGTAAAATAAGTCAGTTATACATACACATATATCTACTCTTTCTTAGATTCTTTTCCCATATAGGTCATTACAGAGTATTAAAAAGAGTTCCCTGTGCTATACAGTAGGTTCTTATTCGTTATCTATTTTTTATACAGTAGTGTGTATAAAAGAGGCATTACTTCTTAATTGCTGGGCTCCAGATTGAGCTGGTCCCTAATACATACAGGATAACAAAGCTGAAAGCAAAGCTGAAGATAGAAGAGGTAGAAAATATGTATCAGATATGCCAGTGGATATGCCTGACGCAGTTGTATACCAATATTTCTGTAAAATACAACACAAATGTGACAAGTCAAATTATGGTAGAAGTTTCTTAGCACTTAATCTTATCTCTTCAATTTATCTTAGCAAAAATATAGCAACAATAATTTGTGAATTAGCAACAATCCATAGAGAAACTTTAAGTAGTACTGTTCTAATCTAGACTAGAGGAATGCGAATTAATAACTTTAAAAAAATTCAAAAACTTCTGTGTTATATGACTCATTCCTCCACTAACATAACATGTATATCAAAGGGGCTGACACTAGACGATCATTTAAGGCTCTTTCAACTTCATTGATGTATGATTCTAAGCAAGTTTACCACAGTGCCCAAGTATAGAGTTTCAGGTAATGAAAAATGAATGATACAAAATCAACTGGCAAATATTACAGTAATAACTGATCAGTCAAAACTCATCAATGGATGCTAAAATTAGTGGGTTAAAGAATGAAGAAAAACAGTATACATTTATATAGTCTCAAAGTTTCTCTTCCCAAAATACTTATTAATTTTAAGAGAGGGAAAAAAGTGAAGAAATCTCATAGGCACCACTTAAACTGTTTCAAAGTTAGCATCAGTAGTTAAAAGCATCATCACGGAGCAACTAATCTTAAGATGCACTGAGAATGGTTGCAGCATCTACTGTCGTGTTCCTGCCCCAAACACCCAACCTGAATTGAATCATAAGCAAACATGAAACAAATCCAAACTAAGGGAAATCCTATACACCTAGCCAGTAATCTTCAAAACTCTCCGGGTCTAAAAAGATAAAGACAAAGAAAAACTGAAGAACTACCCAGGTAAGAGGAGATCAAAAAGAACTGACTGTGGTAAATAGCCAAACCTCCTTCACACACACAAACACACACACACACAAACTGGAAAAATCTGAGTAAGACTGGGGGGCTGTATTAATGTCAGTATTATTACTGTTCTATAATAATTGCAAACATTACCATTGGAGGAAACTAGGTGACAAATACAAGAGTACTACTCTGTAAGGTTTCTTTCTTTTTTTTTTAACATCATTATTGGAGTATAATTGCTTTACAATGGTGTGTTAGTTTCTGCTTTATAACAAAGTGAATCAGTTATATGTTCCCATATCTCTTCCCTCTTGCATCTCCCTCCCTCCCACCCTCCCTATCCCACCCCTCTAGGTGGTCACAAAGCACCAAGCTGATCTCCCTGTGCTATGCAGCTGCTTCCCACTAGCTATCTATTTTACGTTTGGTAGTGTATATATGTCCATTCCACTCCCTCACTTCATCCCAGCTTACACTTCCCCCTCCCCATATCCTCAAGTCCATTCTCTAGTAGGTCTGTGTCTTTATTCCCATCTTGCCCCTAGGTTCTTCATGACTATTTTTTTTTCTTAGATTCCATATATATGTTAGCATATGGTATTTGTTTTTCTCTTTCTGACTTGCTTCCCTCTGTATGACAGACTCTAGGTTCATCCACCTCACTACAAAAAACTCAATTTCGTTTCTTTTTATGGCTGAGTAATATTCCATTGTATATATGTGCCACATCTTCTTTATCCATTCATCTGTTGATGGACACTTAGGTTGCTTCCATCTCCTGGCTACTGTAAATAGAGCTGCAATGAACATTGTGGTACATGACTCTTTTTGAATTATGGTTTTCTCAGGGTATATGCCCAGTAGTGGGATTGCTGGGTCATATGGTAGTTCTATTTGTAGTTTTTTAAGGAACCTCCATACTGTTCTCCATAGTGGCTGTATCAATTTACATTCCCACCAGCAGTGCAAGAGTGTTCTCTTTTCTCCACACCCTCTTCAGCATTTATTGTTTGTAGATTTTTTGATGATGGCCATTCTGACCGGTGTGAGATGATATCTCATTGTAGTTTTGATTTGTATTTCTCTAATGATTAATGATGTTGAGCATTCTTTCATGTGTTTGTTGGCAATCTGTATATCTTCTTTGGAGAAATGTCTATTTAGGTCTTCTGCCCATTTTTGGATTGGGTTGTTTGTCCTTTTGTTATTGAGCTGCATGAGCTGCTTGTAAATTTTGGAGATTAATCCTTTGTCAGTTGCTTCATTTGCAAATATTTTCTCCCATTCTGAGGGTTGCCTTTTCGTCTTTATGGTTTCCTTTGCTGTGCAAAAGTTTTCAAGTTTCATTAGGTCCCATTTGTTTATGTTTGGTTTTTATTTCCATTTCTCTAGGAGGCGGATCAAAAAAGATCTTGCTGTGATTTATGTCAAAGAGTGTTCTTCCTATGTTTTCCTCTAAGAGTTTTAGAGTGTCCAGTCTTACATTTAGATCTCTAATCCATTTTGAGTTTATTTTTGTGTATGGTGTCAGGGAGTGTCTGATCTCATACTTTTACATGTACCTGTCCAGTTTTCCCTGAATCACTTATTGAAGAGCCTGTCTTTTCTCCACTGTATATTTTTGCCTCCTTTATCAAAGATAAGGTGACCATATGTGCATGGGTTTATCTCTGGGCTTTCTATCCTGTTCCATTGATCTATATTTCTGTTTTTGTGCCATTACCATACTGTCTTGATTACTGTAGCTTTGTAGTATAGTCTGAAGCCAGGGAGCCTGATTCCTCCAGCTCCATTTTTCAATCTCAAGATTGCTCTGGCTATTCAGGGTCTTTTGTGTTTCCATACAAATTGTGAAATTTTTTCATCTAATTATATGAAAAATGCCAGTGGTAGTTTGATAGGGATTGCACTGAATCTGTAGATTGCTTTGGGAAGTAGAGTCATTTTCAAATGTTGATTCTTCCAATCCAAGAACATGCTATATCTCTCCATCTATTTGTATCACCTTTAATTTCTTTCATCAGGGTCTTATAATTTTCTGCATACAGGTCTTTTGTCTCCTTAGGTAGGTTTATTCCTAGATATTTTATTCTTTTTGTTGCAATGGTAAATGGGAGTGTTTTCTTAATTTCATTTTCAGATTTTTCATCATTAGTGTTTAGGAATGGCAGAGATTTCTCTGCATTAATTTTGTATCCTGCTACTTTACCAAATTGATTAATTAGCTCTAGTAGTTTTCTGGTAGCATCTTTGGGATTCTCTATGTATAGTATCATGCCATCTGCAAACAGTGACAGCTTTACTTCTTCTTTTCCGATTTGGATTCCTTTTATTTTTTTTTTCTTCTCTGATTGTTGTGGCTAAAACTTCCAAAAGTATGTTGACTAAGAGTGGTGAGAGTGGGCAACCTTGTCTTGTTCATGCTCTTAGTGGAAATGGTTTCAGTTTTTCACCATTGAGAACGATGTTGGCTGTGGCTTTGTCATATATGGCCTTTATCATGTTGAGGAAAGTTCCCTCTATGCCTACTTTCTGCAGGTTTTTTATCACAAATCGGTGTTGAATTTTGTCGAAAGCTTTTTCTGCATCTATTGAGATGATCATATATGGTTTTTCTTTCAAATTTGTTAATATGGTGTATCACGTTGATTGATTTGCATATACTGAAGAATCCTTGCATTCCTGGAATAAACCCCACTTGATCATGGTGTATGATCCTTTTAATGTGCTGTTGGATCCTGTTTGCTAGTATTTTGTTGAGGATTTTTGCATTTATATTCATCAGTGATATTGGCCTGTAATTTTCTTTCTTTGTGACACCTTTGTCTGGTTTTGGTATCAGGGTGATGATGGTGGCCTCGTAGAATGAGTTTGGGAGTGTTCCTCTCCCTGCTATATTTTGGAAGAGTTTGAGAAGGATAGGTGTTAGCGCTTCTCTAAATGTTTGATAGAATTCGCCTGTAAAGCCTTCTGGTCCTGGGCTTTTGTTTGTTGGAAGATTTTTTATCACAGTCTCAATTTCAGTGCTTGTGATTGGTCTGTTCATATTTTCTATTTCTTCCTGGTTCAGTCTTGCCAGGTTGTGCATTTCTAAGAATTTGTCCATTTCTTCCAGGTTGTCCATTTTATCAGCATAGAGTTGCTTGTAGTAATCTCTCATGATCTTTTGTATTTCTGCTGTGTCAGTTGTTACTTCTCCTTTTTCATTTCTAATTCTATTGAGTTGAGTCTTTTCTCTTTTTTTCTTGATGAGTCTGGCTAATGGTTTATCAATTTTGTTTATCTTCTCAAAGAACCAGTTTTTAGTTTTATTGATCTTTGCTATCGTTTCCTTCATTTCTTTTTCATTTATTTCTGATCTGATCTTTATGATTTCTTTCCTTCTGCTAACTTTGGGGTTTTTTTGTTCTTCTTTCTCTAATTGCTTTAGGTGCAAGGTTAGGTTGTTTATTTGAGATGTTTCCTGTTTCTTAAGGTAGGATTGTACTGCTATAAACTTTCCTCTTAGAACTGCTTTTGTTGCATCCCATAGGTTTTGGGTAGTCGTGTCTCCATTGTCATTTGTTTCTAGGTATTTTCTGATTCTCCCTCTGATTTCTTCAGTGATCACTTCGTTATTAAGTAGTGTATTGTTTAGCCGCCATGTGCTTGTATTTTTTACAGACCTTTTCCTGTAATTGATATCTAGTCTCATAGCGTTGTGGTCAGAAAAGATACTTGATACGATTTCAACTTTCTTAAATTTACCAAGGCTCGATTCGTGACCCAGGATATGATCTATCCTGGAGAATGTTCCATGAGCACTTGAGAAAAATGTGTATTCTGTTGTTTTTGGATGGAATGTCCTATAAATATCAATTAAGTCCATCTTGTTTAATGTATCATTTAAAGCTTGTGTTTCCTTATTAATTTTCATTTTGGATGATCTGTCCATTGGTGAAAGTAGTTGCCTTATGTACTGAGGTGCTCCTATGTTGGGTGCATAAATATTTAGAATTGTTATATCTTCTTCTTGGATCGATCCCTTTATCATTATGTAGTGTCCTTCGTCTCTTGTAATAGTCTTTATTTTAAAGTCTATTTTGTCTGATGTGAGAAATGCTACTCCAGCTTTCTTTTGATTTCCATTTGCATGGATATCTTTTTCCATCCCCTCACTTTCATTCTGTATGTGTCCTTAGGTCTGAAGTGGGTCTCTTGTAGACAGCATATATATGGGTCTTGTTTTAAAACTGCATGTGAATCCACAATTATCTCAATAAAAATTTCAATTAAAAAAATTTGGGCTTGGGTTTCCCTGGTGGCACAGTGGTTGAGGGTCTGCCTGCCGATGCAGGGGACACGGGTTCATGCCCTGGTCTGGGGAGATACCACATGCCGTGGAGCGGCTGGGCCCGTGAGCCATGGCTGCTGAGCCTGCGCATCCGGAGCCTGTGCTCTGCAACGGGAGAGCCCACAACAGTGAGAGGCCCGAGTCCCGGAAAAAAAAAAAAAAAAAAAAAATCTGGGCTTAATGATTCCTTAAGGAAAGGTTTTATCATTGTTGTTTTATTAAAATTCAATTTCCCTAACAGTTTCAAGATGATTCTTTTTTTTTTTTCAATTTTTGTTTAAGGAACGTTTGCTGGAATTTACAAAATTCATGTAAAGCTTCAAATCAGAAAATGTTAACACTGATGGATATCTAATGATATTAAGCAATTACTGTTAGCTGGTTCTCTTTTTTTAAGTGTGAAAGTAGAGAGTTTCATCTTAACATACTTATACATGAAAGAGGTTGTCTGATTTGCCTTAAAACAATCAGAGGTGGCAAAACAGTAGGTATAAATGAAACTATAACACACTGATAAATTCTGAAGCTGGTTGGTAGGCACATCAGGTCTATTGTATTATTCTCTCTACTTAGATAACAAGATTAACCAAAAAAGGACTTTAAAGCAGCTATTGTATTTAAAGGGAAAAAAGAACAAAATGGGGAGGAAAAGATTAAATGTAAGAAATAGAAACTTTACAAATGATAAATACAATATGTGAATGAAAAATCCACAGGACAGGATTAAAAGATTAGTCACTGTAGGAGAACATGTCAGGGAGACAGGAAGACATGGCAACAGAAAACAGCCATTCTGAAACATAGAGGGGGAAAAAAATATATGAAAACCCAGGGATACATGGGACAATGTAAAGCAGATTAACATATATTTACCTATCTTTAGAAGTTTGCTTATCAGGCACCACTAAGAGTACATGCTCTGTGAGGGGAGAATCTTTGCCTCTCTTGTTCACTACTGGAATAGGACATGACACATAGTTATCAGTGTCACTAGGTAATGTCCAAATTCTTTTCCAGGGTGGTAATATCAATTTTCATACTACAGTACCTATTTATATTCTTGTTGACATTTGATAATGTCTTTACTTTTTGCTAGTATAAGGGGTTGAACCTCACCAGAAATAATAGAAATATTAATTAAAACTAGATATTTTCCTGATATTTCCTAGAGATGCTGAACACATTTTCACATGTTTAATGATCTATTTAAATTGAAGTAGAGCTGATTCACATTACATAAGTTTTAGGTGTACAGTATAGTAATTCAGTATTTTTTACAGATTATACTCCATTAAAAGTTATTACAAGGCAACGGTTATAATTCCCTGTGCTGTACAATATATCCTTGATGCTTATCTATTTTATACATAGTACATCATATTTCCTAATCTCATGCCCCTATCTAGTCCCTCTCCCCTTCCTGGAGGAATCAAGCTCCCTGACTTCACACCATACTACAAAGCTACAGTAATCAAGACAGTATGGTACTGGCACAAAAACAGAAACATAGATCAAAGGAACAGGGTAGAAAGTCCAGAAATAAACCCACACACCTGTGGTCAATCAATCTACAACAAAAGAGGCAAGAATATACAATGGAGAAAAGACAGTCTCTTCAATAAGTGGTGCTGGGAAAACTAGACAGCTACATGTAAAAGAATAAAATTAGAACATTCACTTAACACCATACACAAAAACAAACTCCAAATGGATTAGAGACATAAATGTAAAACCAGATGGTATAACAATCCTAGAGGAAGACATAGGCAGAAGACTCCTTGACATAAATCACAGTAATATATTTTTGAATCCATCTTCTAGAGTAATGGAACTAAAACCAAAAATAAACAAATGGGACCTAATTAAACTTAAAAAGCTTTTGCACAGCAAAGGAAATCATAAACAAAACAAAAAAGACAACCCACAGAATGGGAGAAAATATTTGCAAACAATATGACTGACATGGGATTAATCTCCAAAATATATAAACAGCTCATACAGCTCAATATTAAAAAACAACAAACAATCCAATCAAAAAATGGGCAGAAAAAAAGGTGGGGGGGCAGATCTAAACAGACATTTCTCCAAAGAAGACATACAGATGGCCAAAAGGCACATGAAAAGACTCAACATCACTAATTATTAGAGAAATGCAAATCAAAACTACAATGAGGTATCACCTCACATGGGTCAGAATGGTCATCATGAAAAAGTCTACATAAAAATGCTGAAGAGGTGTGGAGAAAAAGGAACCCTCCTCCACTGTTGGTGGGAATGTAAATTGGTACAGCCACTACGGAGAGCAGCACAGAGGTTCCTTAAAAAACTAAAAATAGGGCTTCTCTGGTGGTACAGTGGTTGAGAATCTGCCTTCCAATGCAGGGGACACGGGTTCAAGCCCTGGTCTGGGAAGATCCCACATGCCGCGGAGCAACTGGGCCTGTGAGCCACAACTACTGAGCCTGCGTGTCTGGAGCCTGTACTCCGGAACAAGAGAGGCTGTGACAGTGAGAGGCCTGCACACCGTGATGAAGAGCGGCCCCCGCTTGCCACAACTAGAGAAAGCCCTCGCACAGAAACGAAGACCCAACACAGCCAAAAATAAATAAATAAATAAATTTTTTTAAAAGCTAAAAATAGAGCTACCATATGATCCTGCAATCCCACTCCTGGGCGTATATCCAGAGAAAACTATAATTCAAAAGGATACATGCACCCCAATGTTCGCTGCAGCACTATTTACAATAGCCAAGACATGGAAGCAACCTAAATGTCCATCAACAGAGGAATGGATAAAAATGTGGTACATGTATACAATAGAATATTACTCAGCCATAAAAAAGAATGAAATAAGGCCATTTGCAGCAATATGGATGGACCTAGAGATTATCATACTAAATGAAGACAGATAGAAAAAGACAAATATCATATGATATCGCTTATATGTGGAATCTTAAAGAAAAAAAAGATACAAATGAACTTATATACAAAACAGAAATAGATTTTTTGTAATAAGCTACAAGGGAAATAATCTGAAAAAGAATATATATATATATATATATATATATATACACACATATACACACACACACTTACATATAAACACCCACATAAATGTATATGTATAACTGAATCACTTTGCTGTACAACTGAAACTAACACACTGTAAATCAACTATACTTGAACTTAAAAAATCTTTTAAAAAGGGGACCTCCCTGGTGGTCCAGTGGTTAAGACTCTGCACTTCCACTGCAGGGGGCATGGGTTTGATCCCTGGTCGGAGAACTAAGATTGAGCTAAGATCCTGCATGCTGCATGTCACAGCAAAAAAAAAAAAAAACTCTAGCTCAATCCACATTGCTGCAAATGTCAGAATGTCATTCCTTTTTACGGCTGATTAATATTTCATCGTGCACACATACACACACACGTGTATAAAACATGTCTTCTCTATCCATTTGCTGATAGACGCATTGCTTCCTACTGATCATTTTTATTTCTTGTTGTTTGAATTCTCTGTTCAATGCACATTTTTTATTGGATTCTTTTAATTATTGATTGTAAGCATTCTTAAGAAATACTAGTATATCAAATGTTTCCTCACAGCCTGTCATGAAAGAAATTTCATTCCTTTACTGCTGTGCTTTTAATATTTGAATAAGGCATCTTTTCTACTCCAAAGTTGTAAAAATATTTTTCTACATTTTCTAATAATTGTAATTTTTGTTTTTCATATTACTTAATCTATCTGCAATTTATTTTAGTATATACTGTGAAGTAAGGCTCTCTTTGTTTTTACTATTTCCCATATAAAAACACTGTGCCAAAACTTATGAAATATTTGTTTTCCTTATTCCACTGATTTGTAGAGGCATTTCTGTGTGTCATATTCCATTTGTAGAGGAATTTTTCTTTTTTTTTGTAGAAGAGTTTTTGTGTGTCATATTCCATGGTTATGTTTCTGGACAGTCTTTTCTGTTACCCTCTTCTACTGATCTATTCCGTAGTTTTATGTCTTCCTGTTTAGATCATACTGCACATTTTCTGTTAAGTTTATTTCTAGATATGTGTGATAGATGGATTACATTAATGACTGCTCACTACTCCCTATTACCACTCTCTGAATGTGATATACCAGCTCCTCCCAACAAAATGCAAAGTATAATTTCCCTAATCCTGATTCTGGGCTCAGCCATCTGTTTTGGTTTGGCCACTAAAATGTTAACACATTTGATGAAATCAAGGGTTTAAAAAAGCCCTGCCTAATTTCCACTAGATCTCAGGTTCCCCTAACTGTCCTATGAGGACATGCCTGGGATGCCTGGGCTAGCCTGACAGAGGATGAGATCCACAGCAGAGCCACTCCTGTCATCCCAGCAGAGAATTTCCAACATTTTAATTTAAACAGTCTTTATCTATTTCTGTTATTAAAGTATTATTACCCTTATAAACTGAGTCAAGTACTTTCCTCCCATTCTAATTTCTAGAATAGATTTTATAAATTAAGGATTATCCCATTCCATGAAGGTTTGGTCCAACTTTTCCCTAAAATTAGGTCTAACAGTTTTTCTGACCACTAATTTGATTTAGTATTTTCAGTTTTCTATTTCTTCTTGAGTTGATTTTGGAAATTTTTCATTTCATGTAAGTTTTAAACTTCAGTGGCTTTATAGCATTCATTTTCTTTTGAGTGAAAAGTCAGTTTTAAATAAAATTATGGTAATAGGGATGTGAGAGATGTTGCTTTTTGGAGGGAATGAGGGATAGGAATTTTCTTAATGCTGACATAAAAACTTGACAACCATATTACAAGTCCCCAAAATGGAAATATTGATCTACAAAGCATTCCTTTACCTGCACATTTAACACTTCAAATATATATTTTAGGGCATTTATACAAAGAATTACTTAATAGTATCTGTATGCTTCTTGTATTATTGCTAATAGGTCTTACTTAGGCTGACTCAATTCTCTATTCTAAACACATGTAACTACTTAATATACTATACTTTTGTACAACAACTCGTTAAATTTGACTTACCCACTAATAATAACATCGATATGTTTTACACTAATTTTTCTTCTTTCTTTTCTCTCATTTATTTACATACAAAATATTTAGTGTTACTGAATCCTATAAATTTAGGAGTCAAATTCTTTTTTTTTTTTTTTTTTTTTTTTTTTGTGATATGCGGGCCTCTCACTGTTGTGGCCTCTCCTGTTGCGGGGCACAGGCTCCGGATGCGCAGGCTCAGCGGCCATGGCTCACGGGCCCAGCCGCTCCGCAGCATGTGGGATCTTCCCGGACCGGGGCACGAACCCGTATCCCCTGCATCGGCAGGCGGATTCTCAACCACTGCGCCACCAGGGAAGCCCAGGAGTCAAATTCTTATCAGTTCTTCAACTAACAAATAATTTGCCTCAAGTGATAATTCTACTGAGGATACATTAAAATAACTCTCCTAGGTGGCAGGCCCTAAGGAATATCTGGTAGCAGCAGGGTTCCCATAGCAGATGTGGGAGACACTGAAGAATAGGGCAAAAAAAGGAAGGAGGTTTCAATAATTATGAAAAAAGTGCAATGAACTTTTTTTTACAAATCACTATATTTAATTTCAAATGACATGTATTTCATTTCTTTTGAGTAAACACCGAGGAATGGAATTACCAAGTTCATTATATGTCTATTGATGTGTTGAATAACACTGATTTTTTTCAAATATCAAACTTGAATGCCCAGAATGAGTCCCACTTGGTTGTGGTGAATAATTCTTATCATATACTTAAAAAAAAAAAAAAAAAAAAAATTCCATATCTAGAGGGAAGGTGGGAGGAGGACATTCTACACCGTCCTCATTAGAGCCTGACTTCATTTTCATACTCAGCTTTACATATCATTTCATTGGTTTTTATTAAAGTCTATAATGTATCTTGAAATAGTCTATGTAAATGACGTTATTCCAAGAGCTGTAAAATTTTTAGTACATGATAAAGTCTATCTAAGTAGGTCACTACTGTAGAACACTACTGACCTAAAATTTTATATGAAGAAAGATAATTTTAAGAGTTCTAGGGGGCTTCCCTGGTGGCGCAGTGGTTGAGAATCCGCCTGCCGATGTAGGAGACACGGGTTCGTGCCCTGGTCCGGGAAGATCCCACATGCCGTGGAGCGGCTAAGCCCGTGAGCCATGGCCGCTAGGCCTGCGCGTCCGGAGCCTGTGCTCCGCAGCGGGAGAGGCCACAACAGTGAGAGGCCCGCATACCGGGAAAAAAAAAAAGAGTTCTAGGACTTCCCTGGTGGCACAGTGGTTAAGAATCCGCATGTCAATGCAGGGGACACGGGTTCGAGCCCTGGTCTGGGAAGATCCCACATGCCACGGAGCAACTAAGCCTGTGCACCACAACTACTGAGCCTGAGCTCTAGAGCCTGCGAGCCACAACTACTGAGCCCGTGTGCCACAATTACTGAAGCCTGCACACCTGGAGCCCGTGTTCCACAACAAGAGAAGCCACCGCAATGAGAAGCCCAGGCACCGCAACGAAGAGTAGCCCCGGCTCGCCGCAACCAGAGAAAAGCCCATGCACAGCAACGAAGACCCAACACAGCCAAAAATAAATACATAAATAAATTTATTTTTTAAAAAAAGTTCTATGTTAGACTTCTTCAATTTAAATTTTTAATGGACAGTAATGCTTATATCATCTTCCACAAATACATATACTTCATATTTTTCAAATTTTAAAGTACTTTATTTCATAGCATGTGGTTTATAAAAATTAACCAACCAATATCTGTGAAATAGTAACTCTAATTTCAGATACATGGTAGTAATTTTTTCCTAAGCAAGTAGTTTTGAAGTACTCACTGGTTTCCTGCTTTTACAAATTGCTAGCAATGTATTCACTGTGATTTCAATTCTTATCATATATATGTTCAGGTTCCAAATCTGTATCTCCGGTTCCCTCCTCTCTCCTTAACTCCAAATAAGAATTTTCAAATGCCCTTTAGGTACTGGTTAGGTACCTTAAATAAAACATGTCTCAAACTGAAATTACTTATTCTCTATATTATCCAGCTAATATGTACCCATGCTATGGACTGTAGATACTGAGACATAGTTCCTTTTCTTGAAAGCTAAAATGTAGCAAGAAAAACAAATATTTTCATTCTATTGGCTTCCTTCCTTCCTCAGTAGTGTTCCTTCTCAGTATCTTTTGTACCTTTCTCTCCTTCCTCCAGATCTCTTAATGTCGGGTTGCCACCAGGGTTCATTCTTTAGTCCTCTTTCATATTCATGGCCTTGTTGACTGTATCTAATCTCAGGCTCTATATACCATCTACATTCTGGCAATTCTCAAATATGTATAGCTAGCACATTTCCCTTTCAACTGAACTCCAAACCCCTATGAACATCTGGATATCTTATCTGAAATGTAACATGTCCAAAAATGAATCCCTGATTTTTTTCCACTAAAAATTACAAGTCCCAGAGATGTCCCCATCTCAGCTGGCAGCACTCTATCCTTCCACATGCATAGACCAATACCACTGAGATCATTCTTGACTCTTATCTCACATCCCACATCCAAACCATCATGAAATCTTGTTGACTCAACCTTCAAATGTATCTAGAGTCTGTCTACATCTCACTATTTCCACCACTATCACTAGAGGTGACTGAAATAGCACCTAAACTGGTTACTTTTCACCCTTGTACCATACTGTTTCTACATATAACCAGAGTAAACCTTTAAAATGCAAGTCATTTCATGCTCTGAATGACCTGACTCAAACTCTTCCAAATGATTCCATTTCACTGAGAGTAAATGTCAAAGTACATACAAATGCCTATCAGGCTCTACATTATCTGCTGCTCCAAATCCCTACCTTTCTGACCTCTATTCCTATCACTCTCCCATCCTGCTCACTATATTTTAGCTACCATAGCCTTCTGTTTCTCATACATGCTATGGATACTCATACCTTATAAACTTTTACACTGGCTGTTTCTTCTTTCTGGTACATTCTTACCTTAGAAATCTACATGGCTAACTTCCTTAAGTCCTTGCTCAAGCCACTTTCTCAATGAGGCCTACACTCAATGCTTGTTAGCTTGTCTCCAAAGAGAACTCTTTTTATTCTTGTACATAAAGTATGCAGAACCTGAATCTTATCATGAGTTACTTCTTAATTCTCGAACAATTTCAGCTACCTGTTCCTTTTTCATTCTCCCTTAACTTCAATAGTGTTCCTTCTTTGTCATACACTCTTTTTATACGAATGTGACTCTTGCTAAAACTCAATAAAATGAAGATACTATAAAACATCGCTATCTTTCTCATATTAATCTATTTTGGTTACAGAAGAGTTCTCCCTTTATTTCTGAGAAAGAGAAAATACCTCCTGAAATCTAAGAACTGGCCTTGTACTATCAGCTAGTCCTTGTCATACTACAAACAAGCTGCATTCAAAGGGAGGTCTTGGTATTTTCCTGTTGAACTAAGCAATTTCACTGAATACCAATATCAGATGAGGCCATTCTTTAACCATGACAGATCAAGAAAAAAGCAAATTTGTAATCATGTCTTGAAAAAGATAAAATATGAACCTTGTACAAGCCACCCCTTATCCTAATGACTGACAGCTGCTTTTTTTTTTAACTGATTATAGTTTTAGCCTTGCTCTAATCTGCCCGCCCTATAGATGAGATTTATTAATATTCTCAATCACAGAATTACTCCTACTTCGTGACAGCATTCCATCCACAGCAAACCCTCATATTCTCAAACCTTCTTCCAGTCACCAAGTACAAGCCCAAATCCTATAATAAGTCTTTTAGCACCCCCTAAGACTCCCCTTCCATCCCCATGGCTCAATCACATGGAATCCTGGTGATCTCTGTTTGGAGGGCATCAACACTCCTCCAATGCCCTAAATGTACAATATAAGTTAATAGTGGCTCCTTACTGTTTCTGTATTTTAAAGGCTAAGGTAATTAAATAGTATAGAATGTAACACTGAGTTCCAGTCAAAACAGGCTAAAGGAGAAATTGCAAACTCAGATGATTATATTGGCTAGGGAATAACAGGTATATGGTTTGGATCAGTTATAACACAGTGAATGGTGAGGCCTATGGCAAGGCACAGTGACTGCACACCCCACTTATAGTCTACATTAACAACACACTTAGCAGTGACCAGTGATTACCAGCCTACATTTTTTAAGTTCCATGTCAGTTTAACACATGGTTTTTCTTCTTTCATTATCTTAAATAAGCTGATTTATTAAAACAGCTGAACTTAAACATTAACTATTAAGCAAATTAGCAATTTTAGAAATTTTAAAACAGAGAGAAAAATAGTGACTTCCCCAGCAATCTATAATTTCCCTTGTAATCAACATAACTTCTTTGAACTTAAAGTGAAGAGGCTTTTCCAACATTTTGTCCCCAATCATCAGATTTTCTCAGGTTCAAGGAACTGCTTTCTGTACTGACCCACAAACTTTCAACCCATTCTTTCTGGACTTTTGGACTCGATTTTTTTAAAAAGGCCTAATTAACCTCTCTAGCATTCCCATATCAGACAGAAAGATCTGAGCTACTCTTTCTGGTTTCTTTGCCTTACAATTCCTAGCTTTTAATCAGTGTGCTTATATAGAGAGAATTAACAACTAGTCTTCATTTCTTTTCTCTCTCCTCTCCATCAGCTTTCTCTATCAATCCCTTTCGCAAATTGTTTTAATTATCATCCCTATTGGTCTTCTCAAGAAGACAGGCCATTTGAACACAACGGATGATAACTTCTCCAACACCAGTTGCTATCTGCAATGGTTTGGAATAGCAGCTTGGTGAGCTTTTCATTTCTTTAAAAAGCTAACAACAAATCAAAACTTTAGACATGAAAGGAAAGAGCAAATTAAGACTCATAAATTAACACTCTAGTTTTATCATAGAATATAAATGATAAAAAAAAGAATTCCATACAAAATGAAGACAAATACCTTAAATATATATACATCCTATACATAGACTAGTCCACAATTCGGTCGCCAGTGTCATGAGGCAAAACGGGAAGTGGTAATATTGATAATATTATGTATAGTCTAACCGAGAATGAGATTAATTCTCCAATATAACAACAGGGCAAATAAACAGAGAAGCACTGATTAGAGTACAATTCTTTTTCCTAAATAAATGTTTTAATCACTAAACCATGTTACTAGGCCAGCTGAAAAACTTTGGAAGAAATATGTGAAAGATCAGAAACTAAGAAAATGTGAAAGTAAAAATCCTAAAACAAGTGCTTTTAAATAAATACAGCTTGCTGAAACACTAGTAAAGTATGCCACAATGTTTCCTGCCTCCTTCCAAGCAGAGCATGTAGATAATAAATATGAAAACAGCATCTGGTATATTAAGATATACTAGAATATTATTAGATTGAACTAATAAAAACACCTAAAAGGAAAAAATAGTAGAGCTTGGATACAAGATTAAAGCATCTTATGCAAGATTTAACATGATGAGATGTTGTAATAAGAGAAAAAATTTAGGGGTAATTCAATTTTCTCATTCAGATTATAAGATGAAACTCCCATCCATCTCTAACATAGTGGTCATGTTAATACTAAATGTAATTTTAATACTTCCAAAATCTGATAAACACTACTTTCATTTAGTGTGCTATCCTTTCTTTTAAGCAAGTTGTTACTTAATCAAATACGCAACTAGCAAAACTCAAATTTCTCATAACCAACACCATCAACTATAATATGCATGCGATTTTCTTGTTTTCAGTAACGTAGCTGGAGTTCCCTGGTGGCCTACAGGTTCGAATTCTAGGCTTTCATTGCCGTGGCCTGGGTTGAATCTCTCGTCGGGGAACTGAGACCCCACAAGCCACAAGGCACAGCCAATAAATAAATAAATAAAATAGACTTGTATAAACATACACTTTAGAGTTACATATTACAAGTTAATTTAAATAATCTCAACTCTCTAAAAGTAAAGTGGGTTAATTACATCAGTTGTAACGATGACTATCAGATTAGGAATTAGGAATACCAGAATTTTTATCAGTCAAGGTAATGGTTCCAACATTATCATAGTTTCTTGTCTCGCCTCACTAGCTTTTTTCACCATAGGCAAGGGACTGATTCTGCCATTTAAAAAACAGATGAGGGCTTCCCTGGTGGCGCAGTGGTTGAGAGTCCGCCTGCCGATGCAGGGGACACGGGTTTGTGCCCCGGTCCGGGAAGATCCCACATGTCGCGGAGCGGCTAGGCCCGTGAGCCATGGCCGCTGAGCCTGCGCGTCCGGAGCCTGTGCTCCGCAACGGGAGAGGCCACAAAAGTGAGAGGCCCGCGTACCGCAAAAATAAATAAATAAAAATTAAATTAAATTAAAAATTAAAAAAAAACAGATGAGATCACATATAAAGAGAAGAAAAGAACAGATAAATCAACTTAATTTTTAATGAAAATAAATTGTAAGGTTTTGTTGGCAACAATTACTAAAGCCATTCTCTTTCAGGGCAGAATATTTAAGTGCTTATCCTAAATCTTTTGGTCACATAGAAATTATCTCCGACTCCTCAAAAACACAAGCTGACACAATTGTACAAAGCAGGTTTTCAATATAAGCAAGAAGGAACTGCCAAAACTAGAATGAAAAAAAAGAAACACTACAGTTCAACAGGTTGTCTTAACTCAAACACATTCTTCAAGAAGTTGCATGAAAGTCTAAGATATTAATTTAATGATGCTGCAGGGCCATAATTGCACCATTCTCAATTTAGAGTAATGAGTTTGGAGTTGGTGCATTTTCAGGAGGATATATGTAAGCGTGTTCATTATTGAGCCAAGTAATAGTTTCATATCATGAAGACTAGTTACATGGGTTACTAGCCTTTCCCAGGTGCATAGAGTGTTATCAATAACACCCAGATTATTTCAGGTCTCTTTCCTTACACCTTAACATCTCTCATTTTAAAAGACCAAAAAGTAGAAAAGATACCCCTTTGGAGTGGAAGGTTACACTTGATGACTTCTAATGTCACAATAGTTCCAAAGTTCTATAACACTACTTAACTGTCAGCATATGCAGAGCACAATGTAATGGATCAAGTTCATTTACTTTGGAATTTATCAAGCAATACTTGCCACTCTATTAAGCACAAGGAATGGAAACAAATTTCAAACTGCCCTTAAAGAGAAGTTTCAAGCTGAGGAAATTTATTTAACCTAAAATAAAATCATGAGAAGAAAACTCACACAAATTAAAAACCAACTGACCTGAACTCTACAAAAATGACAATATCACAAAAACATGGGCAAACTGTTCCTGGTTTTGAAAGATCAAAGAGACACAACTGAATGCTGTATGTGATCTTTAACTTGAAGGTGGGGGTAGGGTGAGCAAACAGCTAAAAAGGGCATTATTAGGCAACAGGGAAAATGTGATGTCAAATTTCTTGAGCATGATAATGATATTGTGGTTATGTATAAGGATTTTCTTGCTCTTGGGAAATGCTTATTCCAATATTATTCCAATATATTGGAATATATGCTCATTCTAAAATTTTCAAGTGTCTTTCTCTCTCCCTCCAAGGTAAACACTTAACATTTTGGAATATATCTTCCATACTTTCTTCAATGTTTATCAAACTAAACAAATAAAACCAAGACTGTGTGCCCCAGGAAAACAGTGACCATGTCCTTTTACTTTTCATCATTAATTGTAATCCAACTCCTAATAAAGTATTTGGCACAGAGTGGTCTCTCAATAAATATTTGTTGATGTTCAATTCATTTATGTTGCACAACTTTTTTTTTAACCTTTACCACTACACTGAATATTTTATGTCAGTATTGATGGAGCTACATTACACTCCACTCTTATGGATGCATCAAATTATGTAATAAACAACAGACATTATAGTTAGTTGTTACTAGTTTCTCACCATCACAAACAGGGCTGTAAATATATATTTAAAAACAGATATAAGGATATATAAATATGTACATGCATTTACCCACAGCATTTTAATTAAACAGTCATTTAAAATTGTTTATACTTACTCTCTGCCTTTAAGTTCTCATAGATCATTTATATATACATGAAAGCTAATTATGATAATACATTACAATCTGACTTTTTAATTCTATCTTTTTATTTGCTAAAACACAATAGAAATTTTAATAATATAACATGTTCCCAAGTACAAAAAGTTAGGGGGAAAAAAATCTTACCATTCTTGCTGACGTCCAGTTCCCTGAGATTAATGAGATTTGCAATAGATGCTGGTAATGTTGTTAAATCATTATCTGGCAAACTCAGTTTGTGTAGAGACTGACAGTTAAAAAGTTGCTGTTGAAACAAGGTAGAGAAGGATTTTGATTATTCCTTAAGTTTCCTTAAATATTTCATTTATTAACCTTTACACAAACAAATATTATTAATGTCATTAAAACTGAATGAGTTATACCTACACAAATACAAGTGAAGATCTCTTATTTTATGCTATTATGGAACTGAACACAATTGGACTACTCAGAATGATTTATATCCTCACACTTCTGCCCTGGGTGAAATGCACTTAGTGAAAATAAGAATATGGTGTATTTTCTGCTAAAGTCATAAAAAATAAGTGGCTGTTAAATATGGTAAACTTTGGATCTTGTATTCCAAGCATCCTTATTCCAAAATGAAAGTTTATATAAATTAAATTCAATATGTACAACTGATTTTAAATGACTTAAAATACAGAATTCTGATTTGGGAGCACAAAATAAATAAGGAAGCAAATATACTGTTATGCTAAAATCACAATAATGAAATGTGACCAAAATATATTTAACCAAAAGCAGTAAGTAAATGGGCTACTTCTAAGCCCCATACCAAAAACTATACAGAGGATACAGGATTTTTAGGGCACTGAAAATACTCTGTTTGACAGCATAATGATGAATACGTGTCATTATATATTTGTCGAAACCAACAGAATGCACAACACCAAGAGCAAATCATAATGTAAACTATGAACTTCGGGTGATTATGATTTTTCAACATAGGTTCACCAGTTTTAACTACTCTGGTGGTTTAACCACTCTGGTACCACTCTGGTGGGGGATGCTGATAAGGGTGGAGGCCATCCAGGTGTGGGGACAGGGTATGTATTTGGGAAATCTCTATACCTTCCTCTTAATTTTCCTGTGAATCTAAAATTATTCTAAAAAAGAAGAGTCTTTAGAAAAAAACAAAACTGCACGGCAGGATGGCACTGAATAAGTCCTATTTAAGAAGAGCATTCTTCCAAAAATGGAAAATTGCTAGGCATGATAAGTGATTCAGTTATTTTCACTATCATAGCAAGCCTCTCTCTTTTCAACACAGTCCCCAGACTGAGACCTTGCTGGTGGTGATTAGAAAAAGGGACTAATTTTAGTTTTCCATTTTCTCTAGGAGAACTAGCTAAGGAGGATAAGTTACTTGCTGAAAAACAATATACAAGGGAACAGTCAATTACAAAGCACCCTATTACAACTTAGGGGAGAAATTCATGAACATGCAACCCACAACCTTCAATATTTTATCCACATCTATATACAGATTTCTTTATAAGATGATCTTGGATAGCACTGCTTTCAAAATGATTTTACTACTGGCCACCCAAAGAAAACCTTTTTCAAAACACTGCTGCCATCCAGTATGTATATATACACACAAACAAATCTAAAACAAATATTTTAAGTAACAATAGATACATTCAACCCTCTTTATTTTCTACTCCACAGTTAAGGTTGCCAGGTAAAATACAAGATGCCTGATTAAACTTGGATTTCAGATAAACAATAATTTTTTAATGAAAGTATGTCCTATATACTGCATGAGATACACTTATACTAAAAAATTATTCACTGTTTATCTGAAAAGTGTAATTTAATTGGGTGTCCTGTACTTTTTATTTTCTAACTCTGCCAGTCCAAATAATAGTTCATTATTTGGAAATGCCCCATATATTAAATTGATTTTTATGAGCCACTAGTGAGTCTTCACCCACAGCTTGAAAACCACTGCTGTGTGGGTGGTAAAGCTCTCTGACAAAACTATCATAGCTTTCCATGCAACAATAAGAAACTGAGTAGAGGATGAAGACGAGTTAGAATTTAAGGGAAAAAAAAGCCGCCACTAAAAAATTTCAGCAAAGCAGTAGTTAATGTGAGATGATGTTTCATGGCAACAAACCTATTTTCTCCTGCTAGTTGCTCCTACATTTCAGAAAGTTTAGCCCTCCAAAACTTTTCCAAATAAACTGAAATGGGGAAAACAGAATACTACATCTACAAAGCTGTTAAAAAGCAAAATTCTGATGTGATAACTGAAAGGACAATTTATCCTCAATAACTATAATGTAGATCAATGTCTCAGGAAAACTAGAAAAACATTAATTTCAATTCTTTGTCTAGTTAAATCTATTGGCTGCAGAAATTGTGTAGTCTTATTGTCTACCTTAGTGACTAAGGTACTGGAATTAAATACAAAATTTAAAATTATTTGCACAAGTATTTAAGCAATTAACTTGAAGAGATAAAGGTTAAAAATTCTATTTAAAAAAATTTGAGTCATGTTGCACACCCTAAGGTGAAATTAAACCAAAAAAAGGGGAAACAATGCATATATATATATATATATATATATATATATATATATATATATGCGCAGCATTATGGCAACATTGGGAATATCATACTTCTAGGCATAAAAATAACCAAAAGCAATTCTTGAAAGACTGGATTAACATACCTTTGGAAGCTCTTCAATCTGATTAGCATCTAAGTAGAGCTCCTCCAGAGTTTTTTCAAAAGTAAAAATCTCTTTGGGAACCTGTTCCAAACTGCAATGAGAATAATCAAGAGTAGTCACGGTCTCCTCTTCTCCTCGTAGACAACGACATGGTACCAACCGCACAAACAAACTTCGTTTTGTAGTCATTTTTAGACACTGCAATATACAAACAAAAATAAATTTAGTAAAAACATGTATTATAACAATTTTTAAAACAAATTATTCCAATTCAATTCTCACAGTTTACATATCACAGATAAATATCTCCTCCCCAACACACACTAAATAGATGCATTTAACATTGCTTTACTATCAAATTTTATATACAGAACTTCAAATTAAACTCAAGCACTTCTGTACTTCACAAAATGATACATTAAGCAACCAATTATATGCTTCAATAAGCATATAGACCCACCTCCCAGAGTAATGAAAGTAAAAACAAAAATAAACAAATGGGACCTAATGAAACTTAAAAGCTTTTGCAGAACAAAGGAAACCATACACAAGAAGAAAAGGCAACCCTCAGAATGGGAGAAAATATTTGCAAACGAAGCAACGAAGGATTAATCTCCAAAATATACAAAGAGCTCATAGAGCTCAATATCAAAAAAACAAACTAATCAAAAACTGGGCAGAAGACCTAAATAAACATCTCTCCAAGGAGGACATACAGATGGCCTAGGGGCACATGAAGGATGCTCAACATCACTAATTATTAGAGAAATGCAAATCAAAACTACAATGAGATGGGACTTCCCTAGTGGAGCAGTGGTTAAGAATATGCCTGCCAATGCAGGGGACATGGGTTCGAGCCCTGGTGCGGGAAGATCTTACATGCCACGGAGCAACTAAGTCCGTGCACCATAACTACTGAGCCTGCGCTGTACAGCGTGCGAGCCACAACCACTGAAGCTTGCATGCCAAAACTACTGAAGCCCATGGGCCTAGAGTCTCTGCTCTGCAACAAGAGAAGCCACCACAATAAGAAGCCTGGGCACCACAACGAAGAGTAGCCCCCGCCTGCCACAACTAGAAAAAGCCTGTGTGCAGCAACAAAGACCCAATGCAGCCAAAAATTAATTAATTAATTAATTAATTAATTAATTTTTAAAAACTACAGTGAGGTATCACCTCACACTGGTCAGCATGGCCATCATCAGAAACTCTACAAACAACAAATGCTGGAGAGGGTGTGGAGAAAAGGGAACCCCACTGTGGAGAACACTAAAGAGGTTCCTTAAAAAACTAAAAATAGGACTTCCCTTGTGGCGCAGTGGTTAAGAATCCGCCTGCCAATGCAGGGGACACCGGTTCAATTCCCAATCCGGGAAGATCCCACATGCGTGGAGCAACTAAGCCCGTGTGCCACAACTACTGAGCCTGCGCTCTAGAGCCTGTGGGCCACAACTACTGAGCCCACGTGCCACAACTACTGAAGCCCGTGCTCCACAACAAGAGAAGCCACCGCAATGAGAAGCCTGTGCACCACAACAAAGAGCAGCCCCCGCTCGCCGCAACTAGAGAAAGCCCGCATGCAGCAATGAAGACCCAATGCAACCAAAAATAAATAAAATTGATACTTAAAAAAAAAAAAAAAAAAACTAAAAATAGAACTACCATATGACCCAGCAATGCCACTACTAGGCATATACCCTGAGAAAACCATAATTCAAAAAGAGTCATGTACCCCAATGTTCACTGCAGCAGTATTTACAATAGCCAGGACATGGAAACAACCTAAATGTCCAATGACAGGTGAAAGGATAAAGAAGATGTGGTACATGTATACAATGGAATATTACTCAGCCATAAAAAGGAATGAAATTAGGTCATTTGTAGAGATGTGGATGGACCTAGCGTCTGTCTTACAGAGTGCAGTAAGCCAGAAAGAGAAAAACAAATATCGTATATTAACACATATATGTGGAATCTAGAAAATGGTACAGATGAACCTATTAGCAGGGCAGGAATGAGACAAAGACGTAGAGAATGGACATGTGGACACGGGGCGGGAAGGGGAGGGTGGGATGAATTGGGAGATTAGGATTGACATATATACACTACCATGCGTAAAATAGACAGCTAGTGGGAACATGCTATAAAGCACAGGAAGCTCAGCTCAGTGTTCTGTGATGTCCTTAGATGGGTGGGATGGGGGGATGGTGGGAGGGAAGTCCAAGAGGGAGGGAATATATGTATACATATAGCTAATTCACTTCCTTGTACAGCAGAAAATAACACAACACTGTAAAGCAATTATATGCCAATTTAAAAAAAATTTTTTTAAAGAAACATGATTATTAGTCTGCTCATCCTCAACAAGAAAAACCCTAATACAACAAAGATATTTCTTTAATTTCTGACTAAGAGCTGTTTCTCAATTAAGAACTTGACTCTATAAAGTTCTGAGTAGAAAGTGGGAGTGCAAAGATATTTTCAGGTCTCCTAACCAGCCATTAACTTTCCTGTAACTCTCCAACATCAAAATTCCAATCTATGCCAAGTCAATTTCGTTTCAATTAATACTGTTCTTTTAATTTTTCTAAAGTTTATAGGTCTTATATGTGTATAAGGTTACACACTAGAGAAGAAAACTTGCTCCAGTAAAGTGCAGACTTCATTTTTTTGATCTAATTGGGGGGAAAGGCTCAATTCTGAATTAGTGAAAATTCTCAAGGCTAATTTTATTAAGAACACAACATTCATACAGAGGTTAATTCCAACTAGGAGGCTAACATTATACTAGCAAAGAAAAACCTACATCAATAAGTAACTGCTAATTAATGCTATCAATTCTTTGTAAAATAATAATAAATTCTTGCCCTAAGCAGAAGACTCTATTAGAGTATTAGATTACTTCTACCCAGAGCCAAGGCTAGGTTGAAGCCAGTGCAGCAAATGCCTCAGGCACACACACACACACAAAAAACTCAGTAATCAAATTAAATATTTTAATGCAATATCTTTTTAAAAAATCCAAATCACTGAAAAATAATCCATTAATGACCAAAATGATAAATTTAAAAATAAAGACAGAATCAGTATGACTAATTTTTTTTTCTTTTGCCTCAGGCTCCAATATGGCTCTGCAAGGCACTGCTTCTAACTCTTCTAATTATATCATATTCTTAAAGAGTTTGATAATAGGATAAGTATTTCCCTTGCAATTAAAAAAAAAATCTGACTATTCTTACTTACCATGTGTGCCAGGCACTGTCCTAAATTCTTTATATAAACTGTATGTTTCAGGACTTTCCTGGTGGTCCAGTGGTTAAGAATCCACCTTCCAATGCAGCGGACATGGGTTGATCCCTGGTCGGGAAACTTAAGATCCCACATGCCATGGGGCAACTAAGCCTGCGCGCTGCTACTACTGAGCCTGCATGCCACAACTAGAGAGCCCTCATGCCGCAACAACAACAACAAAAATTTATTTTTAAAACTATAAGCTTATTCTCATTTCATCCTCGTGTATCTTTCTAAGGCATGTATTATTATTATCCCTATTTTTCCATAAAGAAACTGATTCTGTGCTTGTAGTGCACTATACTGCTTCTCAATATATAATGATGTACTTGAACTCAGATTCATGAAATAATTCAAATATCAATAGGTCTTTACTACATACTTCTCCTTTAGGGTTCACACAAACAAGCTACCGTTGGGGTTCAGGACAAACCACCCCAAAATATGGCACCCTAGCATACTGAATATTATAAGCTAAAGGAGTTTGATAAAACAGCAGAAGCAGGAAGGTCACTCTGAACTTCCACACCCTTCTCCCCTGAAACAGGTAATAAAATCCTCCTGTGAAAGGTGCCCTCCCTATACCAGAAGGTATCTCTGAAGACGAAGGAAGAATTCTAATGAAGGGACTTGTTAAATCTCCCCCAGTTTACTACACTTACTTCATACTCTTTGATCTATTGTATTTCTACACAACTGTCCACTTCATCAAACATGGCATAAAAACACTCAGGTTTAACTGTTTCTTTGGGTCTTCCTTTCCTAACAAAGGCTCCCTGTGTCACTTAAAACTTACATTAAATAAATGTATATACTTTCTTCCTTTTAATCTGTCTTTGTCAGTTTAATTTTCACACCCAGCCAGGAACCCTAAGAGGGTGAAAGAAAAATTTTTCCTCCCTTACACTATGATGTCAAACATCAAATGTTTCTATCTAAAATTTTTGTCTCATGGGGATGTAATGTACAGCAAGGTGACTATAGTTAATAATACCGTACTGTATATTTAAAAGTTGCTAAGAGAGTAGATCCTAAGCTCTCATCACAAGAAAAAAAATTGTTACTACGTATGGTAACATGTTAACTAGACATATTGTGAGGATCATTTTACAACATATACAAATATTGAATCACTACGTTGTATTACTTGAAACTAATATAATGTTATATATCAATTATACCCCAATAAAAACAAAAAATTACTTTGTCAATAAAGTTTACTGAATATGCTTAATCTATGTTTATATGAAGGTGTATTTTACTGATAAGAATAAGCAGTCTTATTGATCTAATAAGAATTTAATCACTAAAGGGGAATTTAGCTTATACTTGGTGTGTTTAATGAGATAATTTAAAAAGATTCTAAAAATGAATATACACTTTCTTTTTCAAGAGATTCTAAGACTTCGCTGATAATGAGTTAGGGGGACACTTAAGAAAAATGGGAAAAAAACCTCTTATCTGCTCTGTCCAATCTGGTAGCCACTAGACACAGTGGCATTTTAACCTGAAAATTCAAGTTAAGTCAGACAAAATTTTAAATCTGGTTTCAGTCACACTGACCATATTTTAAATGCTCAATAGCCACAGGTGGCTAATGGATACCATACTAAATAACAGAAGATACAGAACATTTCTATCACTGCAGAAAGTTCTAGGAGACAGAACTAATACAATATTTCAAACTATTATTCTGGTTCATATTATAACTACTGTATGCTTATATTTATACAATATGATAGTATGCAATAACTTGTAAGATATGGCCTAAAAAATCCATTTTCCAGAAATTATAATGGATTTGGAAGTATAACTCCCAGCTGAGAATAATGGACATGAAATGTTATTACCAAATGTACATGGTTTAAGAGTGTAGGGACTTCCCTGGTGGTCCAGTGGTTAAGACTCTGCACTCTCAATGCAGGGGGCACGGGTTCAATCCCTGGTTGGGGAACTAAGATCTTGCATGCGGCACAGTGTGGCCAAAAAAAAAAAAGTGTTATTTATTTTACTATATTTATTTAAATCATCTGTGCAGGGCACTTGAGGTAGGCGGCAATTTACAAGGCAGAATAATTGTTAATAAAGGTAAAAAGACTTCCAAGACTTTTCTGTAGTGCTAATCATACTGCAGAACTTCTCAGAAGAGACCATGAATTCAGAAAAAGATTAGACACTTAGATCTAGGAAACTGCAAAGAGTTTATTTACAACTCAAGTGAAAATGTCCCCCAAAAAACAAAAACAAAAGAAAACTTCCCCAAAAAAACAAAACTTCCTGTGGACAGACAGTGGAAAGAGCAATTTAGACCTCAGAATAAATTCAGTGGGCCTGAACCAATACAAAAATGGATACCAATTTAGACTAAAAACTTCTGATTGATAAGAAAGGAGGGGGACCTTAATTATTGAGGTCAGAAGAGGAAAGTACCATATGAAAGGGAATGAATAACAAGACCCAAAGAGATCCTCCCTTACACAATACTACAAAGAAGTAATAAACCAAATGGAGAAAGATTGGCCTGGTCAGAACAGGAAGTGATCAACATGGGACGGCTAATTAGAATTTTAGTGTTGTGATAAAGAGCCACTTAGAAATCAGACTTAAAAGGGCAGACACAAAAACATTCTAATCAAATGGAGGAAGAGAAGCCAACAACAAAAAAAAACAGGCAAAATAACTCAAACATTTTCTAACAAAAGAAATTAAAACTACTTACCACTGGGTTGAATTTATCTCACTGATGTTTCTTAACTGAGCCAACATTCTATGGAAACCATAAAAAGAAACAAAATTAACTATAAAAATAGATCTTTATGACTTTAAGGAATATCTCTTCTAATTTCTTATTTACCTCAAAATGTAAATTAAAATTCTCAATAATTCAGCCCCATAAACTGACACACACAAATTTGCTAACTTCTAAAAACATGGCTACCTTCTCAACCAGTCACTGGATTTACTGTTAATAATACATTTGTAAACTGTTGAGAGCCCTCATCTATATCAAATAATAAATATCTCTCTATCTACCATTAAAACCCCATTTATTTGCACTTACTGAAAAATAATAAAGTTTTCCCAAGCAAATAAACGCTAATCACCAATTATATTTAAATTTAGTAATTTTTGATGGTTCTATGCAGCAGACACTGTTAACTGCTTATCAGTCTTTTCCCCCTTTCCACAATTTTCCTTATTCAGGGTGGTAATGGACCCAGCTAAAAACCCACTTTTGAGCTTTCCAAGAAGGGTGAACAGGTAACGGATGACACAGTTAAGATCAATGACATATACTTAGTAGTCTACTTTGGGGGTGGGATGGGGGTTGGTCCTGGAAAAACATTTGCTTTCCTTATCCAGGGAGAGATGTGAACATGTCTACTACTATCCTATGACCATGAGTCAACAAGCATGAGGATTAAAAACCTACCAAAGGGCTTCCCTGGTGGCGCAGTGGTTGAGAGTCCGCCTGCCTTTGCAGGGGACACGGGTTCGTGCCCCGGTCCGGGAAGATCCCACATGCCGCGGAGTGGCTAGGCCCGTGAGCCATGGCTGCTGAGCCTGTGCCCCGCAACAGGAGAGGCCACAACAGTGAAAGGCCCACGTACCACACACACAAAAAAAAAAAAAAAAAAAAAAACTACCGAAAAGGCTGACAGAGTAGAAAGACAAAACAAGCTGGAGGTCTCTAATAGCACAGTTTAGTAGCTGAACTACAGAAGTATCTGGATTTCTTGGTTTATAAGAAAACTAAACCCCTATGTGCTTAAACCATTGCTAGGTTTTCTGTACCTGTAACCAACACATTCCAAAATAAGACAGCTCAAAACCCAAAATAACAGCATTAATGTATATACATCATAAAAAATCTTTTTAAAAGATATTAATAAGTATGTGTTTCAGAATTTACAGGGTCACTTTAAATATACTGGGCTATATGTCTCTATGCTAAATTGTTTAGGACTGCTGAGTTGTTTAACCTTCTCCACAAATTCCACCCATAGTACATGTCACAAAGAATACCTCTGCATGTATCAAGCAAAGATGGCCACTTAATTTGTCACTCAAGGTACTCCCACATACATAGTAGTCGGGTAAAATGGCATTGCCAATGAACTGAGATGGAACAAGGCTACAGAAGGAGCAGGTTAGAGAAAAGAGAGAAGGAACTTTGTGTTTAGAGGCTTTAGCTTGAAATACCTGAAAGCTGTCCTACTGCGATCCTACACAGGCAGTTGGATATGGGTATTCAGAGATGTGGGGAGAAATCCAAACTGAGGATATAAATTTGTAAGTTATCTGTTTAGAGATGATATTTAAAGTAATGAAATTAGATGAAAGAATCAAGGGCATGGGGCTTCCCTGGTGGCGCAGTGGTTGAGAATCCACCTGCCAATGCAGGGGACACGGGTTCGTGCCCCGGTCCGGGAAGATCCCACATACCGCAGAGCGGCTGGGCCCGTGAGCCATGGCCGCTGAGCCTGTGCGTCCGGAGCCTGCGCTCCGCAATGGGAGAGGCCACAACAGTGAGAGGCCCGCGTACCACCAAAAAAAAAAGAATCAAGGGCATGAATGTGGACAGAGTACAGGTTCAAAAAAGAAAGAAAAGAAGAAGGGAAGGAAGGAAGGGGGAAAGAAAACAGATTCAATGATTGAGCCCTGAGATATTATAAAAATAGGTCATAAAAAAGAAACAGAACCAGAAATAGAACACTGAAGAGAAGCAGTCAGCGAGTCAAGAGAAACTACCCCCCAACCACCCACCCAAAGTGTGATATCCTAAAAGCTAAATGGAAAAAAATGTTTCAAGGAGGAAGTTATCAACTATGTTAGTAAGAACTTTAATTGTCACTGTGTAATAATGTAAAGGTCATTGATTATCTTACTGGGCAGTGGTAGAGACATAACACTGTTCGGAGGGGATTCAAGAAATAGGAAGAGGATAATTTGACATAGCAAATATAGGCAACTCAGGTAGTTTAACTAAAAAAGACATTGGAAAAATAGAGCAGTAGAGACAGCAGAATGTGAATCAAAAGTCACAGCACTGGATTTGTAGGCAGATGTGAATAATCTAGTAAGAGAAAGAGATACATTTTTATAAAGAGATTTGGAAAACCATTCATAGACCATCCTAACAAAGTTTCCCACCAGTTTCAAATAAGAAAACCTGCTCATGAGGAGGAGAAGAAAACAAAAGAAACCTCGGGTGCCATGGTACAACTAGTTAAACGAAATTCACTTAGAGTATTTTTAAAACTACTACAGATTACCGTAGCTTCTCCCTAGAGATTCTGATTTAGGAGATGAGATACGAAACTCAAGATTCTTTTTCATACACAAAATGCTGATGTGATACTTTTTTCTAACAGTTTCAACAATAATCAACCCATAGTCAATATTATTTCATCTATACTCAAACCACCATCTTTTCAACCCCTTTCCATCCTTTTTTGATAAACTCTCATTTGGGGGATTACTGTACCAACTGAAAAGTGAAATCACTATAAAGGTTTTCTAAAATATAGTATGTTATACTTCCCTATGGATCTGAAGAGATCACAAGTTATACTTGGCTAGATTTAAGAGAAATCTTACATTGGAACCATCTTTTTAAATGAGTTCAGAAGTTGAAATGCACAACAAAGGCTCCTCAGGCATGCCCATAGCCATTAGATGGTATTTAGTGGTTGTGTAAAATCATTTTAGTTTAATCATGGCTATCACAGTATTTGCTAATCTGTATTTGGTACAACCTGTGCTTAATTCTGAGGCATTTTATGGCCATTATTAACCCATTACCGGTAAGTACATGAATAGTAAACAATGAAAATAGCTATATGCAAAACAGCAAAAATAAAAACGTAAAAAAACCTACGTAATGAAAAAAACAAATACTGTACAGAAGCATTTGATTCTGAAGGACAAAAATAACTCAACGTATAAAATGCACTATGCCTACAACATATACAGCAAGAAATGAGGAAAGGAGGCTGGTGAAATAACTAAATTTCACACTTACAAGGTCAATGTTGCTGTCTAACCCCTGCTAGCCTAATTCTAATTCAGTAGAAAGTTGAGAGCTTCTTCAATGTCTGCACTGTTAATCAAACTTTCACATCAAACCATGGTTAGCCTAAATATGCCACAAAAAAAATCTTAATGTGGAATAAAATAGTTGACATACATACTGAAGTTATACGGAGTTCCCACATTTGCAGAAACTTCCACTTTATATTTTTACAAATAACTTACGTAATAAAAAAGACCTTTAGAGTACAGTTTGGCAAATGCATACATCCATATAACCAACAGCAACCAAGATATAAAATATTTCTATCACCCCAGAAAGTTCCCATGTGCTACTTTCCAGTCAACACCCTGGCCAAGGCAACCTATCCTAAATAAGAGTGCTATGACATTTGTGTACAAGTATTAGGAGAATGCAGGCTTCAGTTCTTGTGGGTAAATATGGGAGTGAAATTGCTAGATCAAAGTCTATAAGCATGTTTAATTTTATTTTTTTTTAAAAAGGAATAAACACACAAGTCATTTTACAAAGTGGTTTTATCACTTAACACTCCCAGAGTTCCAATTAAATCCTCACCAACACTCGATATTCTCAGTCTTTCTTAATATTAACCTATGTAGGACAAGTAGCCCGCTGTATTTGTGTTTTGCATTTCTCTAATTACAAAATGGCATAGCAGAGCCTCATCTGTACTTGGAACTCACATTATAAGAAACTGGAATCAAGCCTTACATGACACTCTAGTGGGATAAGACTTTTGGAGAAAAGAGTGATGAAATTTTGTATATGGGAGGATTGCAAATTATTGTACAAGAGGACATATACTATATTAGAAAACAATTCTCCATGAACATCTCACATTTCTGCATGGTCTGGGTCCACTGAGCAATGTCATTTACAGCCAATATAAGATGTTTATACAAGGATACATTCCAGATAATAACACTTAGCAACACTGAGACAGTTCAGTGTCCTCTCTCCAGAGATGATTTGTTTAAATTCCAGAGTAAAAATAAGGTTTCTATTTCTCACTCTCCTGAGGAGAGGATAGACATGTCATCAGTGGTCCTATGAAAGATCAGAGTTTCCTAATTTGGGGTTCCCCTTCTGTAATGCACACTACTATCTGTGCAGGTACCATCTGACCCTCACTGTAAAGCCCTATGAAGATTTAGGCTCAGGCAACTGACACAAAATATTGCCCTGGTTGCTGCTTTTTCAGGGAGTAATAAACCCTTTGTTTCTGGTCTAGAAGTCTTGTGTTTTCTGGCAAGTTAACATTTTAGCTTGTAAGTAGGGTAAAACCTCAGACTCTTTACTGTTTCTGATTTAACCAGCGTAAATTAAGAAACATGGCCACGATGTTTTATACCACCTGAGATCAAGAGATGCAGAGTCTATTTCCCCACTCCTTGAATTTGGGCTGAACTGTGACTTGCTTATACCAACTCAATGTGGCAGAAGATAAGCAAGTAACAGTGCCTATGCCTCAAGAAGATTTACAACTTCTGCTTTTACCTTCCTTGAATGCAGCCCTGAGGACATCATGCTGTAATTCTTTCTAGGATAAAAGACCACATCCTGATTCACAAATTCAAGAGCTATATAAATTGCTGTAGTTTTAAGCTTAAGTTTACCAACTGTATTGATTTTTCAAAGAGAAAACTTCATAATTTGTTCATTTACTTATGGGACATTTTCCATTTCCCTGATTTCACTTTTCTCTATATTTTCGGTCTTTTATTTATTTTGAATTTGTCTCTCTTTTTCTGACTCTTAGGGTAAAGCTTATTAAGTAATTGATTCTAATACTTTATTCTTCAAGATTTAAAGCTATAAATTCTGAGATGTACTTCATAAAATTTGATGTTGTCTTTCTGTTGAATTTGTTTAAAATGCTAATTTCCCATTTGATTTATTATTTTACCCATGAGTTATTCAGAATCATCTTAATTTCAAAACATTCAGGGATTGGGAATTCCCTGGCAGTCCAGTTGTTAGGACTTGGAGCTCTCACTGCCGAGGGCCAGGGTTCAATCCCTGGTTGAAGAACTAAGATCCCACAAGCCGTGTGGTACAGTCAAAAAAAAAAAAAAAAAAAAAAAATTCAGGGCTCTACTAAACCTCATTTTGTTACTGATTTCTAATTTAACTCCACTATAATCAGAGAAAATAATATTATGATTTCAAGTCTTCACAATATGTTGAAGTTTTGACAGCCCCACATGAGATCTACTGAGGTGAGTGTTTCACGTATATTTACACGTCACATTCTGCATCTCTTGGGTTTAGTGTTCAAAAAATGTCAGGTTAAATTGATTGAGAATGGTGTTCAAATCTTCTGTACCCTTACTAATTTATGGCATTCTTTTTCTACTAATTACTGAAAAGTACTGAAATCTCTAATCGTAAGTGTAAATATGTTTTATTTCTGTCAATTTTTATTTCATGTATTTTGAATCTCTTATAAAGTATCAATAAATACAATTTGGGGTTCTTGTACCTTCTTGAGGAATGGATCCTTTTATCATATAAAATGTCCTTTCTCTCTGCTAATAATCCTTGTCTTAAAGTATAGTTTGCCTGATATCACTATAGCCATAGGAACTTTCTTTTGGTAAGTGTTAATGTATATTCTTCCAACCATTACTTTTAACCAAATTTGTCTTTAAAGTGCCTATTTGTATGAAGCATATAGCTGGGTCTTACTATTTTATCCAATCTGACAATTTCTTTGTTTTGATGGTAGGCTTAGACCATTTGTATTTAATATAATTACTGGTGTGATTTAATTTAAGTTTATTACATTACTATTTATTTTTTATTTGTTCTTTGTTCCTTTTTTGTCCTGCCTTCAAATACAGATATTTTTTTCCTGCCTTCAGATATAGTTATTTTTTTCCTATATTGTCTCATTTTATGGACTTTAAGCTATACATATATATTTTGTGGTTGCTCTAGGAATGTACAGTATGTATTCTTAATTCATCATAGTCCACCATCAAATAATATTATACTATTCTAATTATAGTATGTAATTTTATATATGATGTAACAAATATAAGAGTATAATGTATTTATGTCTACTCTCGCTCTTACTTCATGCTATTGTCATAAATTTTACTTCTACATATTATAAATCCCACAATTTTTGTTTTATACTATTCAACTGTCATTTATATAAATTTAAAAACCAGAAAATAGACTTTCATATTTATTCACACATTCACCATTTCTTAGTCTATTTCTTACTACTATCAAGCCCAATTGAACAGTTTTTTCAAAAGATACTGCATTTTTCAGTTCTAGAAAACATCTGGTGTTGGTACAAAGTTCCCAATACTCTCCTGAAATACTCAACCCCTCACGTTATCCTGTAAATTGTTTTAAAATCATTGTCTCCTAACTCACTGACTCCTAACTCTCGGTTATCTAATAAGTCTGGTTTTATTAACTGTTTTCTCTTAATTATACAATCATATTTTCCTTTTTCTTTGTATATTTTGTAATTTTTCACAGTATTCTAGATGCTTTTTATAAAATAACAGTTGAGAACTGAATGTAATATTGTTAAGTTTTACTTATTACCCAGAGAGTCTATGCTCTTCTCTCAGTTAGGATGAGTGACTGATAATTCAGATTCCTAGTAGAACCAACATGAGCTGGGACTGGCTGCAGCTTTAATTAGAGTGAATTCTTCTGTGATCAATTCAACCCCCAACTTCCCATCTCCAACCACAGCCATATCTTTTTGATCTTGTCAAAATCTGAGATAGGAAGAATTTGGGCTGCAATTCCAGATATTTTTGGTTCAGTTTACCTTTAGATTCAACCCCAGCAGGTGGATAAAATTATCAGGTTTAACGATTTAATTTTGCCTTTGGAGCTCTGTCAGATTCCCATCCCTTTTCCCAACCCAGTGGACAAAAGCCCACATGTCACTTGAGGACTAGACGATTTATATTCATCCCTTCAGTCTTTCCATTTATGGTAAGTCCTGCTTCATCCTATACTGAAATCTGGCTGGGAAACTGCCACACTCTTGACTCACCTATGAGAGGTTCATGTATCTACGGAAATCAGTTCACTAAGGCTTCCTTGATTCCACTGATTTTTTGCTAGCTCTATTTTTTTTTTAAGTGTGATTTTTATTCTTTACAGGTTTTTCCTTATTCTTACCAGGTGACCAAAAAATTTTTGTGCCCTCCTATATGCTAACTAGAAGCAGAAACACTAGGAGAAAGTGCAATAAAATTTCTGGGGAAAAAACAAACAAACAGAAAGAAATACTAGGAGATTGCCAGTGTAGATAAAACGTTCTATTTATAGAAAAGATACTCCCATGGAAGATATCCAGTCTGACTCACCCCTTTGTGAAACAAACTTGGTCAAGGTAGAAGACAAACCTTCAGAATTCTCCTCCATCTCAGTTTAGAAGGAATGACAATTTATGGAACAAAAAGAGGGCCTAATTATTTTTACAGAAAAATCTTTCATTCCACAATTAGAAATAAGACTACAAATGCAAACATCCCAGCTAGAATTGGTTTATTTAACTCTGAAAACCTAACATTAGATCATTCTATAATCAGAGGGAGGAAACAGAGGGAGAATGAGGAAAGAAAGCAGCTCAGTATGGCTCATAACTAAACTCAAAGAAGGTGAAACTGTGCCAAAAAGGAATACTGAAGGTCTGTGAGTAAATTTCAACTTTTTCTAACACAGAGTTAGCTCTGTTATTTTCAACAATAGGTCAATAAAGCTGTGCAAAGAGACGTTTGTTGGCAATATGCATCACAAACATATATTCACAATGATGTTGTGCTTAACATGGTAGGAAATTAAATCTTGGCATTATTTCAAACTTAGAAATACTTTCTCATACAGTCTTGACCGGATTCTAAACTATTCCCATAACACAATCCAGTGGCAGGACTAATTTCTTCGTGTGTATTCCCTTATTTTTCTTTACTTCCTAATATTCATCTCTATGCCAGAGTAAATCCCAATCTTCTTAGTTTCTGCTAATGACTTATAACAACTTCTTTTCCTTCTTGAACTCATTACACATGATTTGGGGAGCCTTGATGGGTACAGAACGAGATGCTCAAATAAACCAAGGAGAACCCGAGTTCTCTAAGATATTCTAAGGAACAACTGATTCTGCATGATCACATGCAGAAATACAAGACACCGAGTTGGTGTTACTTCTCCTCCCATCTTAAAAAGGACCTCTCCTGAGGATATCTCTCCAGTTACTAACCCATTTCTCTGCTCACTTTTACAGCAAAATTCCAAACAAGTTGTCTATATGCACTGACTTCAATTATTTCATCAACAGTTCTCAAATCCACTCCCCAATCACACTTTTGTCCCAATCACTTCAATGGAAACTGTTCTTCCTAGATTATTAATGGCCTACCTATTGCCAAATCCAACAGACAATTCTAAATTAATCTCTCCACTTTATGTCAACCTCTTAACACATTATAGTGACTGAGAATACAGATGTTGGCCCTCTTCTCTATCTATACTCGTACCTTTGTTGATCATCCAGTTTCAAATCTTGAAATATTATCAACTCTTTCAATACTAAGTCCTCTACCGACACCTGTCTTAGTTTGGGTTCTCTCAAAAACAAAGGCTGAGGTAAAGACTTGAATGCAGATAGTCTATCTAAGAAATGACCTGAGGGAGTAGTGAGAGTATGAGATATGGAGGAAAAGCCAATATAAGAAATGGTATATTATCAAAGTCATCCCTAAGGACAACTGGGGTTCAATCTACTTAAACTCCCTGAGACAGGTGCACAGGAGGTCTCAGAACTGTCTGCCTATAGGATGAGAGGCAAGCTGTTATCCATCTGCTCCTGTCTCCCACTAGTTAAGGACTGCTTCTGTGGACATTAACTTTCCCAAACCACCAGCCCATGCTTGCTTTCTAGTCTAGATGGCCTCCCACAGCAGAAAAATCACTGGGGCTCACTTTCACTAAAAAGACAAAACTTAACAATGGGCAAAGGATTTGAAGAGGCATTTCTTCGAAGAAATACCAATGGCCAATAAGCACATAAAAAGATGATCAACATCATTAGTCATTAGGGAAATATAAATCAAAACCACAAAGAGATAAAATTTTACACCAACTAGGGATGGCTACAATAAAAAAGGTAGGTATCAAGACAGATGTGGAGAAATTGAAACCCTCATACATTGCTGATGTAAATGTATATTGCTGTAGTCACTTTTGAAAAACAATTTGGCAGTTCCTCCAAAAAGTTAAACACAGTTACCATATGACCCATCAATTCCAGTCCTAGGTATAAAACCAAGAGGACTGAAAACACCTGCTTTCAGAAAAACTTGTAACTAATGTTCATAGCAGCATTATCCATAATGGCCAAAAAGTAGAAACAATCTAATATCTATCAACTAATGAATAGAGAAACAAAATGTTTTATATCCATACAATGAAATGCATATTATTCAGCTATATAAAGAGATGAATTACTGATAAAGGATACAACATGGATGAACTTTGGAAACTTTATGCTATGGTAAAGAAGCCAGACACGAAAGGCCACATACTGTATGATTCCATTTTTATGAAATGTCTCAAACAGGCAAATTTATAGAAACAGAAAGCAGATTAGTGGTTCAGGGTCTAAGGGCAGTGGGAAACAGGAGTGACTGCTCATGGGTATGAAGTTTGGGGAAATGATGAGATTTTTTGGACTCAGATGATGATGATGGTTGCAGGGCCCTGTAAATGTACTAATTACTGGATTGTACACTTTAAACTGGTGAACTTTATTGTATGTGAATTAGAGCTCGATGGAAAAATAGCTTAAAAAAAAGAAAAAATATCAGGACATTGGTTAATGCCACTATGATGTATTAATACAAAAGATTCCAAACTGATTTCCTAATCCCATTCAGTTAGCACCTGACTTTTCATTTAAATTTATTTTACCACCTTCCTTCTCCCTTTAAAACCTTAAAATAAATTACTTATACCCAACCCCATAATCTAATCCCAACTAAGGTTTTACAACTTTACTGAGCCAAATCCTTTGCTCAGTTGAGGCCCTTTACCTTACCACAAGACTCCTCCTTTCCACCTGACACTTCAATATGCTAATTACTTCTTTGTTCTTTAAGTGGCATTTTAAATGAAGCTGTCTATAAATAAAATGTTTTTATGCACCGTGTACAGTGCCCTAGAAACTGAGCCAAACCTGTTGAAAAGCATGACCTGATTTGCAAATCCTGGACACAAGTGCCCTAGTGCTTGAAATTCCACCATTATTTATTTTGGACACTCTCCAAACAACCTCTATTAAAATGCAAATCCACCTGGTAAAGACAAGGCCCTAACTTCTTAAGGTAAATTTCCTTACAGTATTTCCTAAATTCAAGAGAAAAGGAGCTATAGAGAAGGAACCACAAGCAAAAAGCAGAAAAAGGTAGAAACCAGCAAATGCGCGCATGCGCACACACGAGGCAGGTTTGAAATCATCATTTTTCTGTACAGCTAATGTGTTTGTTTTGAGGTTACTTAGCCTAATTATGATTATAAACACCACAAACCTTCCAAAGAAAACCAGATCAATCTTAACACCTTGTTACAAAAGGATTTTAAAAGCTTAATTATTAACACTTATAAGTAAAAGCTTAAAAATACCACCACTTGATCGAAGTCTTATGTATAAAAAGTTTCACTTTTAGTAGGATTCAGATTAATATTTTAGGTATATTTATAATTTTATTAACTCATTCTAAAAATCCCTTAGGGCTGAAGACATTTATTTTTTTAAGTAAAATAGCATCTTATATGTAGAGAAGAGAAGCAAACCCAAATTTTAAGCTGCTTCTACTTCTAAATGTCCCACCTAGGGCTTCCCTGGTGGCGCAGTGGTTGAGAATCCGCCTGCCGATGCAGGGGACACGGGTTCATGCCCCCGGTCCGGGAAGATCCCACATGCCGCGGAGCGGGTGGGCCCGTGAGCCATGGCCGCTGAGCCTGCGCGTCCGGAGCCTGTGCTTCGCAACGGGAGAGGCCACAACAGTGAAAATGTCCCACCTATACCTAAATCCTCTTGTGTTTATCTCATAGACAATGTGTGGAATTAGCCTTAATTTGTCAAACATTACTTTTGAAAGTTACTTTTTTTAAGTAACAAATTTCTTTAAAATTCTCTGTAGAAAATGAAGTGGGAAAATGTTGTGAGAACAGCTAAGAACTGCCAGGTGCTTTGTGCCAAATTCATTCACATCCTGAACTCTGACATCCCTCTAAATTAGCTATTATATACACATTTAAATATAAACAAAGACCACAGGATAAAGAAGAGGCAAGTCTTAAAGCTCCAAGTATAACAGTGTTCCATATCATCAATGATTCTCAATGAATGAAAGGACACCTTAGGTCCAAAAACATCAAGGACCAACATGATAATAATTACACTTTCAATACTCCTGTTGAGAAAACATTTATAGGCATATGTATGAGTTTGGGAATCTTTTGCAATAAAACCCCATGGCCTATGGGTGGAAACAATTCTGAAATTTCAACAGATATTCTATCTATTCTAAAATGGATGACAGGGAAAAATGACATAGACACCATTAGAATAACTTCCCAGTTCACAATGACCCCTTCCTTTCTCCGAGAAAAGGTGACCGCAAATCCATAAAATATTACAATCGATGCAATTAAAAAAAATATAGCCCTTAAGGCAATACAATGGCACCAGACAGTCTTTTCAACAGATGGTGCCAGAACAACCAATCACATTCAAAGCACTGAACCTAGACACAGAACTTATACCTGTCACAAAAATTAACTCAAAATTGATCACAGGCCTAAATGTAAAACATGAAACTATAAAACTCCTAGAAGACAACACAGAAGAAAACCTTGGGTATGGTGATGATTTTTTAGATACAACATCCAATGCACAATCCATGAAAGAAATAATTGATAATAAGTTAGACTTTGTTAAAACTATAAACCCGTTCTGCAATGTGAAGAGAATGACAGGCAACAGACTGGCAGAAAATATAACTGGCCCTCCATATTTGCAGGTTCTGCATCCTTGGATTCAACCAAACTTGTATCAAAAATATTTGAAAAAAAAATCCCAGAAAGTTTCAAAAGGCAAAACTTGAATTTGCCACAAGCTGGAAACAATTTACATAGTATTTTCATGTACTTAAAACTATTTACAAAGCATTTACATTGTATTAGGTATTGTAAGTAACCCAAGGTGATTTAAAGTACATGGCGAAGGCTTCCCTGGTTGTGCAGTGGTTGAGAATCCACCTGCCAATGCAGGGGACACGGGTTCGAGCCCTGGTCTGGGAAGATCCCACATGCAGCGGAGCAACTAAGCCCGTGAGCCACCAACTCCTGAGCTTGCGCTCTAGAGCCCATGAGCCACAACTACTTAAGACCGCACGTCTAGTGCCCATGCTCTGCAACAAGAGAAGCCATTGCAGTAAGAAGCCCCATGCACAGCAACGAAGAGTAGCCTCTGCTCGCTGCAACTAGAGAGAAACCTGCGCACAGCAACGAAGACCCAACGCAGCCAAAAATTTAAAATAAATAAATAAATATTTAAAAAAATAAAGTACATAGGGAAAATATGCCTTGGTTACATGCAAATACTAAGCCATTTTACATAAGGGACTTGAGCATCATCAGGTTTTGGTATCCTGGGACAAGGGAGGGTCCTCGAACCAATCCCGCCCCCTCCCCCATATGTGGGAGCACTGTATTTGCAAAAGATACACTGATAAAGGACTGTTATCCAAAATACACAAAGAACTCTGAAAACCCAACAAGAAAACAAACAATCCAATTAAAAAATTACAAAGATCCTAACACTCTCACATCACCAAAGAAGATATACAGATGGCAAATAGGCACATGAAAAGATGCTCCACATTGTAAGTCGTCAGGGAAATGCAAATTAAAACAAGATATCACTGTAAACCTATTAGAATGGCCAAAATCTGGAACACTGACAACACCAAAGGCTGGTGAGGACGTGAAACTCTCATTCAATGCTGGTGGAAATGCAAAATGGTACAGCCGTTTTGGAAGACAGCTTGGCAGTTTCTTACAAAACTTTAACGTACTCTTACCAAACAATCCAGCAATCATGCTCTTTGGTATTTATCCAAAGGAATTGGAAACTTATGACCACAAAAAAAATCTGCAGGTGTATGTTTATAGCAGCTTTATTCATAACTGCCACTACTTGAAAGCAATCAAGATGTCCTTCAGTAGGTGAATGGATAAATAAACTGTGGTACATATTCAGAGATTAAGAAGAAATGTGCTATCAAGCCATGGAGGAACCTGAGATGCATACTGCAAAGAAGAAGAAGCCTGAAAAAAACATACACACATATGTGATTCCAACCACATGATATTCCAGAAAAGGAAAAAACTATGGAGACAGTGAATAGATCAGAGGTTTCCAGGGGTTGGGCGTGGAAGGAGGATGAACAGGCAGAACACAGAGGATTTTTAGGGCAGTGAATCTACTCTGTAAGATACTATAATGATGAATACATGCCATTATACATTTGTCCAAATCCACAGAATGTGCAACATCAAGAATGAACCCAAATGTAAACCATGGACTGTGGGTGATAGTTATGTGTCAATGTAGGTTCACTAACTACAACAAACGTACCACTCTAGTGGGGGATGATGATAATAGGAGAGGCTGTGCATATGTGGGAACAAGGTTGTATATAGGAAATCTCTGTACCTTAGGCTCAATTTGGCTGTGAACTAAAACTGCTCTGAAAAAAAGAAAGTCTATTTTTAAAAAGAACAACTAGTCCTGATATTTTACTTATTATGAAAAAAAGAATGGATGCACATGAACTGGAAGACTTACAATCTCTGTCAGTGGTACTCATATTCCAACATGCAACCACTTAGTTTTAAATAATACCTCAAAGTCACCTCTTTTAACTATCTGAAAAAAAAAATTTTTTAAGCTAACTCAATCAAGCAAACTGGGACACCATGCTGCCCAAAATTTGACATTTCCTGGGACTATGAGGGTTTTTTCTATAGCAGACATGTGATTAGTTATAGACTTGGAAATCTTGAAAATCTGTTAAGCCAGAATCATCTGTACCATATTATCTGGTATTTTAGTGATCTCAGTAAAGCATTTGCATTAGGTGCCTATTAACAGCTATAAACCTGCCTCCTGAGGAAACTACAAGCTTTATAATAGCAAGTGCCCCTATAGAGAAGGAATGCTTGGCTAGCTAGACATAAATACTTATCACTTTCTTAATCCGACAATAAACATACCATTCTCTCAACTGATTTCCAGAGCATCAATAAGCAAAATAGAATTCCGATATGCCATTCTTTCATTAGAAAGCAAAATCCTGAAACTGTCTGCTACTCAGCTAGATAAACTCCAAATTAGAACAGTGATGGTTAGAGGAGTATAAAAAATACTGTCTCCATCCATGTCTATTTTACCCTTAGATCAAGTAAGAGTGCCAAAATATATATATATATATATATATATATATATATATATATATATACACACACACACACATATATGTATGTGTCTATACATATATGTGTGATATATATGAATACATATAATATTCTGAAACACATTAGCCTTCCCTCATGTATGATCCATCTTTGCTGAGTTTTTTGTATATTATATCATCCTATATTTATTAAAATACATATATATTAAAAAAGAGCCTGAGAGCCATGGAATATGTGTTGTTAAATTATTGTCAACAGTACTGTCCATTCATTACTCAACAGCTCTTAACGTAAGGGAATTTACATTTTAGAAATCATTTAGAAATTAATGCAAGGAAAATCTTTGTGAATCCTTTGGAGAACTTGATATGTATTTCTTTATTCAGGGTAATGAGAACCTTGGCTCCCAGGCAGCTTGGCTAAATCGGATGTTCTTCATAGCTAAATTACTTTAATGTTATATATTTCCTCACTCCTTTCCTTGGATCTGATTTTGTATTTCTATTAACTAGTATTCACATCCTATCAAAAGTCACCTCGAATCTTATTTTTAAGAAGAAATCGTTTTTTTTTTAAAAAGTCAAACTGAACACACAGGGATCTTAATAAATAACTCTATTATATGGTGAAAAAAATAAAAGACAAACTATTAAGGCTGCCCTTGAATTATCTTTTGAAAATATCTCCAAATAGACCCCCAAAGTGCTAGAAAGTTACACAGAAAGCTAACTGAATAAGTATAGAGGCTGAATAGCACAACAGATCCTGGCAAAAGAATGCCTATGTGTCTCAGCTTATTCGTTTATCAGAATAAAGGTAGGGCTACTTATAGACTAGGAAAGTAAGACCTCAAATATTTATTCTTTGTCCTCACTTGAGCCTAGAACAGTTCTTAGCACAAGGTAGGTGTTTAAACGCTGTTGTTGTATCTAACTTCTAAGCTAGAAGAGAACAGAATCTGATTCTGTATTATCCTCCAAAAATCTACCTCAAATTCTTGCTCCTACATGGTAAGCAGACTATATAGGTGAGACACTGTAGTGCAGGAAAAAACTGTAACTCCATAAACTGATACACTGGAACCTCTTCACCTTGTATACAATTCAAAGAACTAAACACTCTACTCTGAAGAAAGTGCCTAATACTAGTATATATGCCAATGCACGGCAGAAGATAGTAGATTAAAAGTTGAACTTTGTTTTGTCTTTTTAAGGTATGATGAGTAGGTCTAAATTAATTTGTCAAGTATATGCTGAGAATCTATTCATTATGTGTTAAGCACTATGCTATGAAAATAACAGATGGAAACACTATAAAATCCCATCAATAACAAACTACAGCAGAGCTACATGAAGTTACAAAACCATTAAATGCTGTCTTTTTATGCAGAAATGGAAAACTGCTCATAATAAAAAGAGTACAAAGAACAATTTTTTTAAAACAAAAAGTAATCTTATGCACATATACAGAGGCTTAAAAAACTAGAAATACAACAAAATATAACAGTAATTATCTCAGAGGTGGAACTGCATGTAATTTTTATTTTCTGTTTTGAACCTCTCCTTATGTTAAAAAATGTCTACACACACAAATATTCCCAAGTGATTTTCAACGAAGATGCAAAGCAATTCAATAGAGGAAGAATACAGCCTTTTCAAGAAATGGTGCTGGAGCAGCTGGATACGCAGAGGCCAAAAAGATATCCTTGACCTAAATCTCACACCTTATATAAGAACTGACTCAAAATGGATTACAGATTTAAATGTAAAATGATAGAACTTTCTGAAGAACACACAGAAAATTTTCAGAATACAGGGATAGGCAAAGAGTATTAAGCACCAACCATAGAGAGTGATAAATTGGACCTCATGAAACTAAAAAACCTTTGCTCTGCAAAAGACCCTGTTAAAAAAATATTTGCAAACCGCATATCAAGAAAGGATCAGTATTGGGCTTCCCTGGTGGTGCAGTGGTTGGGAATCCACCTGCCAATGCAGGGGACACGGGTTCGAGCCCTGGCCCGGGAAGATCCCACATGCCGTGGAGCAACAAAACCCATGCACCACAACTACTGAGGCTGCGCTCTAGAGCCCATGAATCACAACTACTGAGCCCGCGTGCCACAAATACTCGAGCCCACGGACCTACAGCCCGTGCTCTGCAACAAGAGAAGCCACCACAATGAGAAGCCCATGCACCGCAAGAAAGAGTAGCCCCTGCTCTCTGCAACTAGAGAACGCCTGAGAGCAGTAACGAAGACCCAACACAGCCAAAACTAAATAAATTTTAAAAATATATATATTTTTTAAAAGGATCAGTATCTAGAATATATAAAGAACTCTCAAAATGCAACTGTAATATATATATATATATAAAACTAGAAAGTGGATGAAAAACAAGAACAGATATTGCACTGAAGAGATATACAGATGGTGAATAATCATATAAAAGATATTCACCATCATTAACCATCAGGGAAATGAAAATTAAAATATGATGAGATACCACTATGTATCAAAAAGAACGGCTAAAATAAAAAGTAGTAAGAAAGTAAGAAATAGTAACACCATCAAATACTGGCAAGGATGTGGAAAAACTGGATCTCTCATACACTGCTGGTGAGAATAATGTAAACTAGTACAGCCACTCTGGAAAGCACTCTGACAGCTTCGTATAATATTAAACTACACAACACAGCATTACACTCAGACATTTATCCCAGAAAAATAAGAACTTATCTCCACAGAAAAACCCATACATGAATGTTCATAGCCCAAAACTGGAAACAACCTAGATGTCCTTCAACATGAAATAGTTAAACAAACTGGTAGTACATCCATACTGTGGAATATCAACTCAACAATAAAAGTCTATGAGCTATTACTATAAGCACCAACTTTGATGAATTTCCAAGGAATTAGGCAATTAGCCAATCCCCAAAGTTATATACTATATGATTCCGTTTATAAAGTTTTGAAAAGACAAAAAGGGAGGGAGGGAAGTATGGGAAGGAGATGTTATTGTAGTAATAAAAGGGCAACAACAGGGATTCTTGTGATGATGGAACTATTTTGTATCCTGACTATCAACTTCAATATCCTGGTTGTGATACTGTACTATAATTCTTCAAGATGTTGCCTCAAGGGGAAAAAAAAATCTCACTATATTATTTCTTAAAACTGCATGTGAATCTACAATTATCTCAAAATAAAAGGCTTAGCTCCAAAGAGAAGCCCAAAATGCAACATTAATAAACTAGGGGGGGGACTTCCCTGGTGGTGCAGTGGTTAAGAATCTGCCTGCTAATGCAGGGGACATGGGTTCGAGCCCTGGTCCGGGAAGATCCCACATGCTGCGGAGCAACTGGGCCCACGAGCCACAACTACTGAGCACTTGTGCCACAACTACTGAAGTCCGTGCGCCTAGAGCCCGTGCTCCACAACAAGAGAAGGCACCACAATGAGAAGCCCATGCACCGCAACTAAGAGTAGCCCCCACTCGCCGCAACTAGAGAAAGCCCGCGGGCAGCAAGGAAGACCCAACACAGCCAAAAATAAATAAATTTATTTTAAAAATAAAAATAAAAAATAAACTAGGGGAAGAGAGAAAAATGCTAGCATCTTTACTTTTATTTAAAAAAGAAAAAATTTAGTTAAGCTAACCAAAATACCCAAAAATAATTAGAAGAGTTTATATATTTAAGTTTTAAATTAAATAGCTAAGCACATTTAAAAGTTACAATCCAAACTAAACTCTTAGAAGAAAACATAGGGAAAAACTTCACGACACTGGATTTGGCAGTGAGTTGCTGGCTATGACACCAAAAGCACAGGCAACAAAAGAAAAATTAGACAACTGGATTTCATCAACATTAAAAAAATGTTGTGCCTCAAGCCATTATCAACAGAGAAAAAGGTAACCCACAAAATGGGAGAAAATATTTGCAAATCATATATCTGGGTAAGGGATTAACATCCAGAATACAGAGAACTCCTAAAGCTCAACAACAACAGAACAACCAGATTCAAAAATGGGCAAAGACATCTCTCCAAAGAAAACATATAAACAAGCATATAAAAAGATGTTCAAAATCACTCGTCATTAAGGAAATGTAAATCAAAATGATGAGATACCACCATCACACATATCAGGATAGCTACTATCCAAAACACAAAACAAAACAGAAAGGGAGTGCTGGCAAGGATGTACTGAAATTAGACCTCTCATTAGACCACTTGTGTTCTGTTGGTGGAAATGTAAAATAAAATAGTACAGGTAACTGTGGAAAATAATATGGCAATTCATCAAAAAACTAAAAATGAAATTATCATATGTTCCAGCAATTCCATTTCTGCATATATACCCAAAAGAACTGAAAGCAGGGTCTTGAAGAGTAGTATCTGTACACACATATTTATGGCAGCATTATTCACAATAGCTAAAACATGGAAGCAACCCAAGTGTTCATGACAGATGAATAGTGAAGCAAAATGTGGTACATACAAAGGAATATTCAGCCTTAAAAAGGAAATCCTGACATATGCTACTACACAAATGAACTTTGAGGACATTATGCTAAGTGAAATATGCTGAAACCAAAAGGACAAATATTATACGATTCTATCTTTATGAGGCACTTAAAGTACTTTAAGTAGAATGGTGGCTGCCAGCAGCTGTGAGGAAGAGGAATGGAACAGGGAGTTATGGTTTAATGCGCAAAATTGCAATTTTGCAAGATGAAAAGAGTTCTGAAGATGGATGGTGGTGATTGATGCACAACAATATGTACTTAATACCACTAAACTGTACACTTAAAAATGGTTAAGACAGTAAAGTTTATGTTATGTGAACTTTATCATAATCTAAAAAAAATTTAAATTATAAATCCAAAGAAGCGAAAACTTCTCAAATATTTAGGGAAGCTTCAGTGGAAACAATGGTACTTGAGCTGGGCTGTATGGATGAGTAGAAAGAGGCAAAAAAAAAAAAAAAAAAAGAGCATTTTTTTTAAATGTGAGATTACAAATTGCATGCTGCTTTAGTATAACTCTTTCCATGAAAGTTCGTGGCTCAAATATTGATGCTTTTTTTTTTTTTTTTGTAAACTGACCTGTATTCCAGTTATTTCTAAAATTAAAAACAATCATCTATGACAAACTAGCACGTGCTAAAGGAAAAAGAAAAGGTGTATTAACTCAAGGTGTCCTCACTTACATGAACCCAGAACTTTTTTTCTATAACACCTATTAAAAATATTTGGAAAATAGTGCTGTTCTAGCTGCCATTTAGGAGTATAGTTCTGGGGAGGGGGGTGATGAGAAACAAACGAAAGAAGGATTTAGTTTTAGGGATCTAATGCACAGCATTATGACTGACTATAGTTAACAAGTATTATATACTTGAAAGTTGCTAAGAGAGTAGATCTTAAATGCTCTCACCACAAAAAGGAAAAGGTGAGTATGTGAGGTGATGGAAGTGTTAGCTACCCCAAAGGTAGTAATCATATGGCAATACATGTGTATAAAATCAACCCATTATACACCTTAAACTTACACAATGTTACATGTCAACTGTATCTCAATAAAGCTGGGGGAGGGGTAGGGAAGATGAGAATTGAAAGGAGGCACAAAATAAACATTTAGCAAATTTTTTTTAAAAAATAGTGCTATTCTACAGAAACTATCTACTTCAGAACATACCTAGTAAAATTCTGGTATAAGGGAAAAAAAGCCACAGAGTCAGGAAACCTGGATTTTTTTTTGGCCATGCCACGCACTTTGTGGGATATTGGTTCCTTGACCAGGGATCAAACCCAGGCCCATGGCAGTAAAAGCGCCAAGTCTTAACCACTGGACCACCAGGGAACTCCCTGGTTTTTTTTTTTTTTGCGGTACGCGGGCCTCTCACTGTTGTGGCCTCTCCCGTTGCAGAGCACAGGCTCCGGATGCGCAGGCTCAGCGGCCGTGGCTCACAGGACCAGTCGCTCCGCGCGGCATGTGGGATCTTCCCAGACCGTGGCACGAACCCGTGTCCCCTGCATCGGCAGGTGGACTCTCAACCACTGCGCCACCAGGGAAGCCCTAGATTTATTTTTTGAATCTCACTTATGTCACTAATAAACTAAATGACCTCTAGGATTTCACCTCTCCCTCTGGGCCAAAAGTTTCCCCTTCTGTTAATTGAAAAGAAAAGAGTGGTTACTTAGACTAGACTGTTTCTAAGTCACTTTCAGTGATAAAATCCACTGAATATGAGGAAAATATCAGCATTCTGGGGAACGTCTTTCATTTACACCAAATTATCTATTAAATATATTAAAAGGAAGGATAAGATCAAGGTCAGTGAAACATGTAAATTGACAAAAATAAACTAGGGTGTAAGCAGTGGCAAAGATCTCTTGGGAAACATTTACTATGTGTATAAACTACATAGCTAGAGAGTTTAATATTATGATCAAATAAAGGACCAAAATAACTATCATTAAAAGATATACATAATACTACTGTGCATCACACTAAATACTAAGAGTTGAAGGAAAATGTTTGTAAGTAGTCGTATTTTTCTCAGAAATAAATCAAAAAGCAGTAAAGGAACAAGGTTGAAGAAGCCATTCTCATACCACTGAAGTCACCTTTGAGAGGCAGTTACGGGGCAGAATAGTGATAGAAGGAACCAACTTCTACTTAAATCACCCTCAGAATTTAGCAAGTTTTCTTGTTCCCTTTCCGATTCCCCCAGACAGACAATGCGAGAAAGAAAGTGTAGTATGATTAAATGGAAACTCCTGGGCAACAATAAAAATCCCCTCGTTGAAGACTAAATTAATCAGACTGCTATCCTAATGTTGGAGGATGATCTCAAGGAACGAAAGGAAATGAGGAAACAGACATTTCTCCAAAGAAGACACACAGATGGCCAAGAGGCACATGAAAAGCTGCTCAACATCACTAATTATTAGACAAATGCAAATCAAAACGACAATGAGGTATCACCTCACACCGGTCAGAATGGCCATCATCCGAAAGTCTACAAACAGCAAATGCTGGAGAGAGTGTGGAGACAAGGGAACCCTCTTTCACTTCTTGTGGGAATGTAAATTGATACAGCCACTATGGAGAACAGTATGGAGGTTCCTTAAAAAACTAAAAATAGAATGACCGTATGACCCAGCAATCCCACTACTGGGCATATACCCAGAGAAAACCATAATTCAAAAAGACACATGCACCCCAATGTTCACTGCAGCACTATTTACAACAGCCAGGTCATGGAAGAAACCTAAATGCCCATCAACAGATGAATGGATAAAGAGGATGCAGTACATATGCATACAATGGAATATTACTCAGCCATAAAAAGGAATGAAATTGGGTCATTTGCAGAGACGTGGATGGACCTAGAGACTGTCATACAGAGTGAAGTAAATCAGAAAGAGAAAAACAAATATTGTATGTTAACACATATATGTACAATCTAGAAAAACGGTACAGATGAACTGGTTTGCAAGGCAGAAATAGAGACACAGATGTAGAGAACAAAAGTATGGACACCAAGGGGCGAAAGCGGGCAGAGGGTGGTGATGGTGGGATGAATTGGGAGATCGGGATTGACATATATACACTAATATGTGTAAAATAGATAACTAATAAGAACCTGCTGTATTAAAAGAAAAAGGATATCAGGGAAGAATTTTACAGTTAAAAAGATAGGTTACTAAGTACTTGTCAGAATGTATATTAAATTATAATACATGAGACTATACAATTTAATATATTTATAATTCAATTTTCACAAAGGTGCTATTACTCATTCATCTATAATTATATACCTAGAAGATATACCACACTATCTAAAAATCTATTAGCAATTTTTAAAAGTCCTCAGTAGAATGCAGTAGGTAATAAATATGAAAAATCAATCTCCTCCCTCCATTTAAGTATCCAGATAAGAATACAATGAAAGAAATAGCCCCATTCATAACAGCAGCAGCTCTCACCTTCCCTCCATTAAGTTTTTTGGAAATAAGCTTAATGAAAAAATATACATAATTCTTAACAATAACAAAAAATATGCATACTAATGAGAAACATGGATATGACAAGAAGAAAATCATAGAATCCACTGAAGGGCATAAAGTAGTAAATAAATGGAAAATTTACTTTCCTAGAAAGAGATATGCTACTGTAAAGGTATAAATTACTTCTTAAACTATAAATTCAAGCACTCTCAATCAACATACCAACAAGAAGTATTTTTAGAACTTAATGATTCAAGTTCACCTGGAAAGTTTTTTCAAAAGTAGAGTAATAAACTGACACTTCCAGATATTAAGCATACTATAATGAAGAGGGGGGAAAAAAATCAAGATAGCATAGTATTATAACAAAAACACAATAAATAAAAAAGAAGACTTTCATATAGATTAAGTATATTTGGGAAGGAATTTTCTATTGAGAAAGATAGAATTTTAGAAGTAAAAAAGGTGATTTATTCAACAAATGGTGTTACAACAACTGGTTAGAACTTTGGAATCTATCTAGATAATTATTTCACTCCTTAAGCCAAAGTAAGAAAACTTAGGTTATTATTTTTATAATCTTGGCATTAATTCTTTCTAAGAATACCCTTAAACCCAAAAATGCACAGACTGACAAATATGACTACATTAAAATTTAAACTTCTAAATGGCAAACACCATAACCAAAGTATATAAGTGACAAGTCAACTAAATCCATGTAGAATACAAAAGGCATACAAATATGTAATATTCCTAAAAGAATTTTTACATTTAACTTGCCAACATCAGTTAGTAAGTTGCAATGTGACTCCAAAGCCTATGTTATATATATACTATACTATGCTGCCTGTCTCAGATCTGCACAAGTACTTTAGCTAATATCCAATTTGTTCAAGAATGCTCATAAAGAGGTACTCACATATGCAACTGGTGGAAGTATAAATGGATACAAACTCTTCATAGGGAATTTGATTCTATCAATTTCAACTACACACATAGCAAATGCACTTTAGGTATTTGTCCACCAGAAAAAATTCATACAAGTGTAAAAATTTACATGCAAAGAATCCAAGAATAAACCTATATTCTGTACAGCATTGTCATGTATATGAAACAAAATTCATATTTACATCAAGACAAGAGAAATTTAAACGTAAAATTTTTCTCTGCCCTCTCCTCACACTGTGCATTGTGTATCCACATTATGCATTGACCAAACCTCCCCCATCAGCAGGAATACCTGCTAAACCATGAACAGCAACATTCTGCCAGCGTCAACATGACAACTCAAAGGATACCATTCCTTCTTGATCTTGTAAAGGGTCACATGACCTACCCCAATGGCACTTAAATCTGGATTATGTAAACTGTCAATAATTTACCATACAGCCCTCTGTCTCAAAAAAAACTTATATACTATGTGTTGACTTCTAATAGGTAGAATAGTTCTCAGAGCTTTCTGAGATGCTCTTCCCAGGTTATAATCCTCAAATTTGGCTCAAATATAATTTTCCAGTTCTTAGATGGACTGATTAATTTTTCATCAACATGTATAACAACCTAGAAACAATTCTAATGCTAATTAACACCTATACATACCTACTATATCCCCTTATATATAAATGAAATATATCTTCCATTTTTATTTAAAGATACTTACACATGTACACACATGCACACTTACATGTTGGAATACATACAGAAGTCTTCAGAAGAATAAAAAACACACTGAGGATCTCTGGGAAGTGGAATTACAGGGAATTTTCATCTTCTATAAATTTCTGTATTTGAATTTGTATAACGAGTAAAAAAAAAAAAAAAAAATAAGGTAATTGTTTTAGCACTTTGCCTAACAAAAGCCTCTCAGTGCTTGTACCATGTCCAGCCCTCCAAGCCTACCCTAAAGTATATCACTCTATAGATACCTAAAAGACAGAATTGATAGAAATGGTACTGATTTCAATAACCAAGTTCCAAAAAGATAAAGAAGATAGACTCTCAGTGTTTCTGGCTTGGGAACAATTTTCAAGAGAAAGAGCATACAGGACATTATGTTGCTATCAGGTATTTCTGACCCATTGAACTGCATCTACTATACACAGTCTCTGATATTCTTCAGCTAGCCCCAGGAAAATTAACTAAATCTTTTCAAGTCCCCAGAGATTAACAGGGCACCCAAAGAATCTGTTTGTTGCCACCAGGATCCTTATCTTTTCCTAAAAGACTGAGAGTAAATCTATTCTAGCCACAAAAAGATATCCCAATAAGCCTCTAAAATCACTTCCAAAAATCTCCAGGGATGGGGGAAGTCAAACCAACTTATTCTAGACTGGGTGATAGCCTCGGCAAGATTCTTTTTTTTTTTTTTTTTTTTTTTTTGTGGTATGCGGGCCTCTCACTGTCTCACTGTTGTGGCCTCTCCCGTTGCGGAGCACAGGCTCCGGACGCACAGGCTCAGCGGCCATGGCTCACGGGCTTAGTTGCTCCGCGGCATGTGGGATCTTCCCGGACCAGGGCACGAACCCGTGTCTCCTGCATCGGCAGGCGGATTCTCAACCACTGCGCCACCAGGGAAGCCCAAGATTCTTTTTTTTTTCTTTTTTTTTTTGCGGTATGCGGGCCTCTCACTGCCGTGGCCTCCCTCATCATGGAGCACAGGCTCCGAACGCACAGGCTCAGTGGCCATGGCTCACGGGCCCAGCCGCTCCGCGGCACGTGGGATCTTCCCGGACCGGGGCATGAACTCATGTCCCCTGCATCGGCAGGCGGACTCTCAACCACTGCGCCACCAGGGAAGCCCAAGGAGATTCATTTTTACATTACACGTTTCTTGTGTTGGCCCTAATACAAATGACACAACTTTCTCCCACCCCAGCCCACAGCATTCTAGAATTGGCCTAAGGTTTGAAATTCCAAGGACAAAATTATCAAGAAAATAAGATACACGCTCCAAAGTTTGGGATTATATAAACAATAAAATCTTCATATTAAAAAAAAAAAAACACCTTCATATGGAAAAATACAATTGCAGCAAAATCACTGCACTCATACTAAAATCAAACCCCAACATTATCTCCACAAGGAACCTATCCAACATAGACCATAAACATACTGATTCATTCCATCCACCTTTCATATAGTAATCTGGAATTACTAAGGAATGAAATATTTCACCTAAGTATATTTTACCATGTGCTACATTTTAGAATTTTATCCCTTTAGAAATACGTCAAAAATTAACTGGACTACAGGGGCTTCTGGCTGAAAATGTCTGATCAAATGTTTAACTCATCTCCCTTACCAAAAAAAAAAAGTACAGAAACAAAACTAGTTCTCACTATCAGAAAAAAGTTACAAATATGGGAAGGGAAAACACTAGAATGAACTGTGTGGTACTGGATTAGAATCAGAAGTACCACTGCAAAATCATTCTATATTTATAGAAATATAGATGTAAATGTGAATGTGTACATGTGCGCACGTAAAAATATCCCCACCTCTATATACTAAGAAGGCCAGGTGCAGCAACACCCCAAGAGCAATGAGCACAAGAAGTGCCCTGATCTTGGCTTCTAAGTACCATTTTCCACTAAAAATAACTGGGGCAAGTCTGAAGGTAAGTCTGGAACAGCATATTATGCTAGATACAAAAAAGTGCTCAAAGAAGGAAGAGGTATGTCAAAAAGAAAATAAGCCAGATGGAAGGGGTTCCCACTAGCCTAATCAACAACAATTTGAGTACCAAAATAAATGACAGTAGATTATAACTCAGTGCATATAATATGTAATCATGAATAGACAGAGCTGTAAAAAAAATCTGATGAGGAACAAAATATTTACATAGTTTCAACACGTAGCCCAAAAATATTTATTAATTACAAATGAGAAAGGAGTACCTTGACATGGCACTTACAACCTTAATCACATAACCAATTCCTATCAATAATGGGACAACTGAAATTGCCTGGCACCAGATAAGATACAGGAGAAGAATGCAACATCACTTCCATGATAATCCTGCCAAAGATCTAATAATGAAAATCTAATCAAAATCTAATTAAAATTTCAGAGAAATGCAAATTAAGGGTTATTCTACAAAATAGCTAGAGCTATAATCTTCGAAGTGTCAAGTCAGTCCCCTGAAAGTAAAGATAAAAACTGTTCCAAATTAAAGAAGACTAACGAGGCATGACGACTAAATGCAATACATGATTCTAAACTACTTTTAATCTAAAAGACACTGGGGGCTTCCCTGGTGGCGCAGTGGTTGAGAGTCCGCCTGCCAACGCAGGGGACACGGGTTCGTGTCCCAGTCTGGGAAGATCCCACATACCGTGGAGCAGCTAGGCCCATGAGCCATGGCCACTGAGCCTGTGCGTCCGGAGCCTGCGCTCCGCAACGGGAGAGGTCACGGCAGTGAGAGGCCCACGTACCGCAAAAAAAAAAAAAAAAAGACACTGGGACGATTTGTCAGATTCAGATGTTAGTAATGTATTCTTGTTAACTTCCTAATTTAATAGTTATGATGTTATTATGTAGGAGAATGCCCTTGTTTGTAGGAAATAAATATTAAAGTATTTGGGGCTGATGAGACATCAGAGGTGGACAGCTTACTATCAAATGGTTCAGGAACAAAAAAAATTCTTTGCACTATGCTACTAACTTTCCTGCGTATCTGTCATTGTTCCAAACTTTAAAATATGAAAAAAAATTACAAAAAAAACTACAGTGACCTAAAAAACCTAGGAGGGGTACATCTACAGATAAGAACAGAAAGGAATTTGTAGAGAATAAAAAGTGGATTGGGGCGGGCGGGGGGGTGGGGGGGATAGAGACGGCGGATGACAACAAAACACATCTGAAGAACCAGATACACAAGACAAGTATAAAGTGGGATCTCCAAAAAGGATAAGTTTTCTTAGCAAGAAGCATTGGAAGAAGTGTGTGTCCCGGGCAGTCAGCCAGGTAATAAAACCATAGTAGAACAGCTGCATGGCTAGGGCCTCCAGCACAGCTCTCAATACTGTGGGAGATCTGACATTTGGACAGTATAACTGTGAAATAGGGGAATATTATCTCCTGAGGGACAAGAAATATGTGTAAGAGGACAAGCTACCCTAAGGAGAAACCCATTAGCTAAATATACCAAAGACAGAAAAACTGGGATTCACTTGAGCTCGGGAAATACACTTAAATGACCAATACGGTATAGTCTGGACCATCATATAAAACTTTACAATGAAAAATCTAACATTTGAGGAAAAACCAAAAGCATGATGGATATACCAAGCACAAGAACAAACTTCCTATATTGTTAACAGAGCAAACAGAAGTCAATGTAAAAGTAGTACATATCTCAGAGATTCAAGAGCTTATGTGTGGACCAAAAATACAACCAAAAAATAAAAATCAACTCCTTTGAAAATGCAAAGCAAGAGTTCTTAGAAATTCTATTTTCCTTCCCAAAAAAGTAATGAAATAATTGAAAAGAACTGAAGACCAAATTAATGAGCTAAACAATCAAGCCTCAGGTTTCTCCCAGAATGAAAAAAAAAAAAAAAAAAAAAAAAATCAAAGCAAGTAACAAAAGCTCCACAAATCCCAACATCCACCTAAGTTCCCAAAGAGTGGTCAATGGGCCCTGGCAGTCCTGGGAGACTTTCAAGGACTTTTCAAGGTCAATACTATTTTCATCATAATATTAAAACATCATTTGCCCTTTCCCACTATACTGACAGCAACGGTGGGTAAAATCCGTAGCATCTTAGCACAAACAGTGACATCAAGCTCGACTAGCACCATTACATATTCCCAGATTTCTTTTCAAATGCCACTTTCACTTAAGTATATCTTTTTTGTTGTTGTTGTTGGTATGCGGGCCTCTCACTGTTGTGGACTCTCCCGTTGCGGAGCACAGGCTCCGGACGCGCAGGCTCCGCGGCCATGGCTCACGCGCGCAGCCGCTCCGCGTCATGTGGGATCTTTCCGGACCGGGGCACGAACCCGTGTCCCCTGCATCGGCAGGCGGACTCCCAACCACTGAGCCACCAGGGAAGCCCTCACTTAAGTATATCTTTAATGAACCAATAAAAAAAATTTTTTTTTAATTTGGCCATGCCGCGTGACTTGCGAGATCCTAGTTCCCTGACCAGGGATCGAACCCCGGCCCTCTGCAGTGAGTCCTAACCACTGGACCGCCAGAGAATCCCCCTCCCAAAATAATAATTTTATTAAGTCTCAACTCTTCGATACATGTCCTCTTCATATTCTATGTGGAGAAATAGCAATCTTGAGGAAGAGCACTTGTGTAAATAAATGAGTTGTGAATTAAATTAGCCTTTTTTTAATGGAACAACATTTTGACCTTAAAGAATGAGAAATTATGGTTATATAGACTTAGGAATTCGGCAGACATTTTCTCAAAAATAAACCGAGTAAGCCTGTAACTTCAAGGGAAAAACTGACAGTATCTGTTACCAATGATTAATGTTCGAGCTTCCAAGTGAAAATTTAGAATTGTGGAAAACTTGTATCTGCCACCCTGAGCTTTACAGCTTCCTATTAAGGACTTCTGCTGAGATTACCGGTGACATTAACAACTTTTCTGGTTTTGTTACTGCATAATGAAATGTGTCAACTTTAGGGAAAAAATGTGTAACTCAATGAACCTGTATTACCCAAACAACCAATACACAGTGTTACAAAATCATAAACAGGTGAAAGATTCATTCAAAGTGCAAGATATGGGCTTCCCTGGTGGCGCAGTGGCTAAGAATCCGCCTGCCAATGCAGGGGACACGGGTTCGAGTCCTGGTCTGGGAAGATCCCACATGCCGCGGAGCAACTAAGCCCGTGAGCCACAACTACTGAGCCTATGCGTCTGGAGCCTGTGCTCTGCAACAGGAGAGGCCACGACAGTGAGAGGCCCGCGCACTGCGATGAAGAGTGGCCCCTGCTCGCCACAACTGGAGAAAGCCCACACACAGAAACGAAAACCCAACACAGTCAAAAATAAATATAAATAAATAAATATTAAGACACAAAAAAAATAAAGTGCAAGATATACCACGGACTTTCAGATAACAAGAAATGGAAAATTCAGTGATATGGTTTCAGATTCAACATTGCAGCTCTCCTTTAAAAAACTACCACTTGTCAAATGTTGGCTAAAATACCTCTTCCTTTTCCAACCATGTGTCTGTATAATACAGGATTTCTTCATATACTTCAACCAAAACAATATATTGTGGGCTTCCCTGGCGGCACAGTGGTTGAGAGTCTGCCTGCTGATACAGGGGACACGGGTTCGTGCCCCAGTCCGGGAAGATCCCACATAATGTGGAGCGGCTGGGCCCCGTGAGCCTGAGCCTGCGCGTCCGGAGCCTGTGCTCCGCAGCGGGAGAGGCCACAACAGTGAGAGGCCCGCATAACGCAATAAATAAATAAATTAAATTAAATAAAACAATATATTGCAAGATTGAATGCAGAAGCAGATATGAGAATCAAGCTGTTTTCTATTCAACCAAACACAAGAGACTTCCAAATACATATAACAATGTCACTCTTTGCTAAAGATTTGTTTTGGGAAACAGGTTTTTTTTAAAAAACCTAATTTAATTTTTAAAAAATATTTTTATTAAAAGAGGGTTACACTAACAGGCAATGGTTTATTATTTTTAATTAACTTTTGAAAGTTTGTAATACAGGAAATATAATAAATATAACCCACATAAACTGAAGCTATGTAGGGTTCTTAGTAAATTTTAAGAGAGTAAAGGAATCCTAAGACCAAAAAGTTTGCGAACAGCTGCCTTAGGGCTAGTTACTATTACTTGTAATTATACTATGCTATAATAGAGTGAATCCTCCTAAGGACAAATAAAATGTATAAGGCACTCATCCGTAAAGCAAGTTGTCTGAGACTACTCTTTTTTTAATTTTTTATTTGTATACAATTTTTAAAGGTTACTTTCCATTTACACTTATTACAAAATATGGGCTATATTTCCCGTGTGTGAGACTACTGTTTTCTAAGTTACTCAGTCTTCTTTTCCACTCTTCTATTCCCTCATTGTATTGGGTTGGCCAAGAAGTTTGGATTTTTCTGCAACATCTTATGAAAAACCTGAATGAACTTTTTGGCCCACCCAATATCATGGACCCTAGCTTCATGATGCTGTCAGGGTGCTTTCTCACCTCTTCTAGTACATCAAAAAGGCAGGAAACAGCTCAGTATAATCAAAAACAAATGGGCTCTGAATAAGGATGTCCCTATGAATGAAGTCCCCGGATTTTATTACATCTATTTTGATTACTTAAATGTCTCTTTTATTATTTTCTAGTTCTTCTACTATACTCTATATACCTAAAGTCATAGGTAGATAAATAACCTCCAGATAAGTAAAATCTTCTTTTATTAACTTAATTTTTAGATATTCTTTCCTATTGTCTCACATACTATCAATAAGAAAGCCTGGAGTGGCCTTAACCCAATGGTACCTGGAACAAAATTTGAAGTGAGAAGAATAAAGTGAGTGAAAGAATTCCACTCTGCTTATTTCATAAAAACAGACAAAAGAAGGCAATTTCAAAAATTTAGGGACACTGACAGAGAAGACAACTAATTTGAGAGGTAGGACAGGAAGGAAAGGAACAAATAGAGAAGGGAGGTATAAAGGTATAAGCTTGTGTGTTTTAAGAGGCCGAAAGCATAATAAAGCAAAAAGGTATTGGGGAGAGGGTTAATTAATATAAGAATACATAACACCATGATATTATCTTAACAGAGGTAAATCTGGTAATATTAAAGAGAAAAAAAGAATTGAGGAAACAAAACATAAATAAAAACAAATACACTGATGAGTATTAGGTTAACACTGACATGTAAACTGAGTTGGAATGAAAAGGGATATTCAGAGTTGAATGGAGCTGAGCAAATAAATATTTTCTACTCATGTTTTAAACAACTTTTTTTTTTTTTTTTTTTTTTGCGGTACGCGGGCCTCTCACTGTTGTGGCCTCTCCCATTGCGGAGCACAGGCTCCGGACGCGCAGGCTCGGCGGCCATGGCTCACGGGCCTAGCCGCTCTGCGGCACGTGGGATCTTCCCGGACCGGGGCACGAACCCGTGTCCCCTGCATCGGCAGGCGGACTCACAACCACTGCACCACCAGGGAAGCCTTAAACAACTTTTTAAGTGATAAGCATAGACTAGTAAAGTTCAAAAAGAGGAGAAGGGCAAAATATAATTTAAAAACAAGAACTGAACATGGAGAAAATAGGGGAAGTAAATGAAGCTAACCATAAAAATAAGAAGATAAAGGAATTAGAAGAGAAAGCTGAATAACAGCTAGATTTGTTTTTTTATAAAGACAGAAAAAGTTAAAGCTGAAAAATGATGTAGTACATTTCAAGTGATGATAGGCACCAAGAAATAAACAAAAAATAATAGGGAGTAAATCACAGAAAAGTAGAAAGCAGAAGTGCTGAGCTTATTTCCTTAGACAATTCAAAAGTAGATATTACAGAGCATAATTCACATACACATTTTTCATGGCAAACAGTGTGCATTTAAAAACTGAATAATTGGGACTTCCCTGGCGGCACAGTAGTTAAGAATCCACCTGCCAATGCAGGGGACATGGGTTTCAGCCCTGGCCCGCGAAGATCCCACATGCCGCGGAGAAACCAAGCCCATGCGCCACAACTACTGAGCCCGTGTGCCTAGAGCCCAAGCTCCACAACAAGAGAAGCCACTGCAATGAGAAGCCCACGCACCGCAATGAAGAGTAGCTCCCGCTTGCCGCAACCAGAGAAAGCCCGCGCACAGCAACAAAGACCCAACGCAGCCAAAAATAAAAAATAAATTAAGTAAATTTTAAAAAAATAAAAACAATCCACATGGGACACGGGTTCGAGCCCTGGTCCGGGAAGATCCCACATGCCGTGCAGCAACTAAGCCCACGAGCCACAACTGAGTCTGCACTCTAGAGCCCGCGAGCCACAACTACTGAGCCTGTGCACCACAACTACTGAAGCCCACGTGCCTAGAGCCCGTGCTCCGCAACAAGAGAAGCCACAACTAGAGAAAGCCTGTGTGCAGCAACGAAGACCTACCGCAGCCAAAAAATAAACTCATTAATTTTTTAAAAACTGAATAATCTATTATGAATAGCTAAACACGGGTACAGTATATGTTATCAGGAAAGGAAAAGAGAAAGGAATCTTTAGGACTTTATAGGTGTTCCCAGAAAATAAACAAGACATGTGACAGAGAAATGGATGAGCAACGGGAAAAAACGCAAGCAACAACGTCTGTTTAAAGAGAATCTAGGTAAGCAGCAATTACAAAAAAAAAAAATTACTTTCCTATCCAATATCACTAAAACCTGCATAATCCCAAATACTTTGTAAACACTGCCATAATCTATTTCTAAACAAAAAAACAGCTTAAACTCTAAACCATGTCATCTATAAACAATTATTTAAAATAAATGCCCAAATATGCACCTAATTTTCTGAAATTTTCATGTGCTTCTTAAAGGTATCATTTACTACCAAGAGCTCAATACCAATATTCCTAAAATACCTGAATTTTAGAGATTTACCAATGATACATGCAAAATGTCTCTAACTATAATTATCACCTCATTAATAAAAAACATGCAATAAAAATTTGCTTTCCATATTTGAACCTCTGTAAGCTTTTTATACATGAAAAGTTTGTAATAGTTTGTTCTCAAACAGCAAGCAGACTTCATAACATAATATTTGAATTAATTAGTTGAAAGATTAAGTTTATCACTATGGAATACTCTTAAGTACCTTCAATAAACAGTGCCATTAAGAGCGCATTTTGCGCAAACACCTTGGACATACTCTAGATTTGCCAATTTAATCTAAGAAAACCCACACAATGTTAACAGTATCCAAAATTTGAAGCCATTTTAAAATATTTTAATTGATTATCATCTTTTTTAAACCTCTTTTCACTGTCACATTTTAAACGAAACTTTGAAAAATATTTATAGTTTGACCATAGTATAAAACCTAAAATTCATTACGTTAATTCAGTGCTAACCTAATAAAATTCTAAGTAAACTGAAAAGTAAATTTTGCCTTGTTAAGGGGAAAAAAAGGACTCAAAGGCAACTACAAAGGTGAACATCTCACTTTTAAAAATGTGCTGTCTGCATTTAAACATACTACTGCTCCCTCAAGGAAAAAAAAAAAAAAAAAAATCAAGAACTATATTTTAAAACAGGGATTTATTTAAGTAGGTATTTTCGCGGGCTATAATAGTTTTTATAAGTAAAATTCACTAATGCAGAGAAACATTTTCACAAGTGATAATTCTCTATAAAAGACTTGCTCTATTAAGGTTTTGCTGCTCTGAAGCCAAGTATAAACCATATAAGGAAACCGAAGTTCAATGCCATTTATTTTGTTCCCCTCTTTCAGATGCCCAAGAATAACCTCTTTTGTTGCCTAATGATACGTCCCCAAATCATAAAGTAGATTAGTTATACGCTTTAAATTTCTGGATAAAGCCACTCTGACCTAACAGGAATTACCTGATGAGTCACAAATCTTACCAACAATTTTTAAAATTAAAAAAATTTTAAAAAGGAGCTCCAGAGACTAAGCTCTAGGGAAAAATTCAAAACAGTACAGAGTAAGACTTAAAAGATTCCCATTTTGAAATATACTTGTGAAATAATTTGATCCTGTCTTTTAAGACCTACCTTTTCTCTTCTTTGAACTAAAGAAAGCCACCTATTTTTCCTTGAGGTAGCATGGGCAAATAAACATCAGTTTATATTTAAGATACACCTACCAACAAAATACCATATTTATTTAATATTTATTCAAAAGCACAGTACTATCTTTCACCTCCCTTTACCACAAAGTACTGGGGGAAAAACCAACCTTAAAAAGACACATTATAACACGACTGAAGAAACCGTTTGTGTTTGCTACGACCAAAACTAGTTTCATCTATACAGACTGCCGACTGGTTCAGAAGTGTTTACATCTATAACTGACTGGTGGAATGTCCCCCCTGCTTCACTAATCCCTGCCCCCAAGGCGGATACTCATCACTTTCTGGGCGGCAGAACCGGCCAAAACACTTGGGCCAACACAAAAATGTAAATACTGTACTATTCAAAAAGCACAGCTGTTTATCACAATTAACGTGCTGCCCATGAAAATTGTTTTAAGCGTTTTACTTCCCTTCCTGTATCTTCTGTTCTGAACTGCACAGAAGTCCTAACAAACCAAACCACTTACAGATGTTTACGTTTGTTTTTCAATTATAACTCTCCCTTTGTCCATAATACTTACTCCCTCCTTTTTCTTTCTACTAAGTCAATGACTAGAAAAACCTAGCCGACAGTTGCTTTCAATTAATTAACCTAACAAGTATTATCAAGTTCTAAATGTCTGAAAGAAACAAGTTATTGAAGAAATGTATTACCCTCCTAGAAAAACGACTAAGAATGGCAAAGGCTTTTGGCTTATAAGATCCAAATGAAATATACCCATAAAGGTTGGTACTAAAAAAATCTCTATATACAATTAAACACAAAAGCCAAGTAATCGGTAACAGTATAAACAAATGTGGCAGCCATCTCAGCAGCAGCAAATCCCTCCCCGCAGTGACATAACTTTCTTCCAAAACAAAAAGTTGCCGGGTTCAGCAACTTAATAAATCAGAAATATACATCGTATATGTTCCGGGAAACTAAAACTTCTGGACCTTGTGCCGAACAAAGGCACTCCTTCCTCGGATTGCTAAAAACTTTTCGACCCACCGCACTCTTACAACCTCTTCTAAAATAACCAGAGTCCAGATGGTAGAAGAGGGAATAAAATCAGTTCTACTATTCAGCACCCAAAACACTATCCAGTTCGACATCAGAAAGGGAGAATCTAGGTGAACTTCACAAAAAGTGAAAAACGCTGAAGTTCCCTCACTTTCCTGGCCCGGGAGCTTTGTGACTCGTAGACACTTGTGAAAATTACCTTTCGGTGGGGCAGCGTCTCAGGGCCGCTTTTTCAAGGCTTCGCCTGACATGATTTCCTTCCCTTCATTAGTCACTTCGGATCCAGCCGAATTTCTCTCTCTGGTGAGAGCGGATGTGAAGTGGCCTCCCGCAGTAGGAAGAGTAAGGTGGCTTTGGTGGGGGCTGGGACGCGGACTGGTTTCCTGGTCTCGAGTTTTGCAGGAGTTTCCCAGACCCAACTAGGATCTCCGCCGAAAAACAAAAACTTTTCACTCGTGACACCGCCCGGAATTACCGTACGAAACTCACTTCCTGCCGTGGCGAGCAGCAGGATCCAACTCGGTCCAGGGAAACCCGGAAAACCAGCTCCACGCGCGCCGGGGAGAGGGAGGGCAGGGGGCGTCAGCTGCGAGCCTGGGACTCCGGCCGACCCGCGCGCCCCGACACCCGACGGCGGCCGAACCTGGCCGGCGGGGGGCGAAGACGCCGCCGGGGCGCTGGGCGAGCCTCGGCCGCGCTAGGCCGCCACCTCCTTCTCGCCGCCGCCCCCGGAGCCGGGCGGCGGGGTTATTGTCTCGATAGCGCCTGCCGCGCCCTTCGCCTGCGCCGCCGCCGCGGCCGCCCCGAGCTAGAGCTAAGGGGCTGGATAGGCTCGATGGCGGCCCCCTCCCCGGGCCGTCCGTCGGGCCGTCCGTCCTTCCGTCCGTCCCTCCCCACTATCCCTTCTCGCCCTCGAGCCCTCTTCTCCTCCCTCTCCCGTTTCCCTGCCGCTGTCCCCTCGCTCCCCTCCTCGTTCTTCTTCCCCGGCAGCGGTGGCTCCCCCGGGAAGCGCAGGGGGTGGGGGCAGGCGGCCGCTTCGTCTCCTCACGAGCTCGCGGGGCCGCGGCAGGGGCCGAGGCTGTGTCCCGCGCCACCGCGCCACATTCACTCGAGCGAGAGAGTGCGAGGGGCGGGGAGGGGAGGGAGGGAGAGGAGAGAAAGGAGGAGGAAGGGGGCTGGGGCGGAGGGGAGTTACTGCCTCACAGGCCGCGGCGGCAACAGCGCCTCCGCCCCGGCGGCGAGGGGGGAAGAGGCTGCGCGCGGTGATGGCTCGGCGGCGGGGGCGGAGGCGGGGGCGGGGCGGCCTCCCGCGGGCTTCTCCCCAACCGCCAACAGTCTGGCTGGAGGCGGGGGCGGGGCGGCCACCGCGCGTGGGGGCGGCGCGGGCCGACGTCGGCGGTGGGGTGGGGCTGCGGGCCCGGGGCCGCGGGCCGGGGACCGGGGGGTGGGGCCGCCGGCGGCCGGGGGTTCGCTTGCGAAGCGCGGCTTGAGGCCCGCTCAGGCCCAGGCCTGGGAGGCCTTCCTGCGGCTTCCCGGCTGCCCAAGGTGGGGGACTCGGTTGAAGCCGACCCCGGCTGCCCCCGCCCATCCTGGGAGACCTAGAGTCCCCAAGCCTCCTCCACCCCAGTCGATTGAGTTTCTTTGTACGACAGTAATCGGTGCGAAGGGTTCATGTCCAACCCGATTTTAAGGCTGCAGGTATCTATCTCTTTCAACTGCAGCACTCCAACTTCCTCTAATGGCACGCTCAGTTTGCAAGAAGCCACAGCGGCAGCGTGGTGGAGCTTCCCACGCCAGCTCTTGCTCCGAGCTTGCTCGGACAGCAACGCAGCTGGGGCTCCTCCAAGTCTCGACCTCACACCGGCGGGGAGACAAAGCTGGCACTGGGAGGGGGAAAATGGTCTGCGAAATTGCCTCAAGATAGTGCCTTTGTTAGAGGAAACATTGGATACACTCCGAACGCAACGTAGGCTTCCAACCCTGGCGGTTTCGGTGATGCAGTCGTTGAATTACGCTGGCCCTAGTGAAACTCAGCCTGGCAGGGTTTGCGTTTATTGCGGAGAGAGCTGCTTAGGCATTCTATCAACACATATGGCATAAAACGCCTCAACCATAACATTGCAGTTTTTGCAGTTACCGCTTTAAATATGTGAACAGACAAGACGGCCTTGTTTTACCCCGAGAAGGAACGCAGTAGATACGAAACAAACCATTCCCCGCCCCCAGTCTCTGCTGTACTTAACCGTGTACAATGACGGTAATTAGTCTCTGTGTCCCTGAAGTCACTGCTTCAGTTCTTCCGTCTGTGCTCCAAAGATAATTATTTATTACCAAGTTTGAATAAAGAGCTGTATGCCCTACAGATGATTTTTGGCTTGCATCCAAAGGAAGGGGTTGATAAAGTCCAGCAAAGAATTATTTACCAAAGTGAGTTGTATGCTAGTGATAAACACTTGAAATAACTCCAAAGATATTCAAGACATTCTGTTAGGGGTGGGAGCTTTTAACTACTTCAGAACTGGTAGAATTAACACAGGTAGTGCCTTAGCCTAGAGCAGAAGTTGAAGGTTCACAGATAGTACAAAGTGTTCAGGCTTATTCAGTGCTGAACTAGACGTAAAAGCATTAAGCTGGAAGTTAGAAGAAACGGCAGCCAGGTATACTAGTAAGCTAGTTATCCATTTTATGTGAATATGACTCTTGGCAATTGTATAAAAGTTAGCATATAAACTATTTTTAATCGACACAAGAAAGATTTCCTACCCCACTTTCAAAAACTGCTTTGAGTTTGACCAGAATCAGTGGTATAGCTCTCTCTTAAAGCAACCCAGAATGAAGAGTCTCCCACACCAGCGGGAGACCAGATGGATGGTGAAATTCCGAAGTTGCATTTAATCTCAGGTTGATTCAAGACCCCTTTAAATGTGGCATCATAGATTCAAGTAAACCTAACCTCCCATTCCCTGCCCCACTCCCAAACCTAAATAAATAGGACTGGACCAGTCCCTAGGCTAGAACCTGCCCTGGCCCCCGGCCTTTTTTTTTTTTTTTTTTTTTAACTTAGATGCCTACTGGGACCTATCTGGCCGATTACCATTTAGGCTAGGAAAGTATCTATAACCAAAAACCCCTCCTCCAATTCACCTGAAATTTTGCCACTAGAGTGGCAAACCATAAATAATAAATAAACCACACAATAAACCCTTTGAGTGGTTTATTTCTCTAGCACAAAGCCATAATCCTGGGAAAGGTAATATTTTAAGCCTTATTAGTCATTTGTACCACTTCATCAGATTGTTTCCCCAAAGCAGCTTTTGGTGGGAGGGAATATAGAGATAGCATATGCTGATGTTGAGTAGGTAGGAGAGGGAAATGTGGTTTCATTCTTTGGGGCCATCTGCAGAGAGTAGAGAAGTATAGACAGTAAAGTGCCCCTCATTTGATTGTTAAATAAATCCTACTTATACTGTAAGAATGAACCCTAAAACACTGACCTTAAGAGGATGGAAGCCAGGATACACTTATCAATATTACCTATTTGAGGGCGTTCCCTGGAGGTCCAGTGGTTAGGACTCAGCACTTTCACTGCGGGAGCTGCGTTGGATCCCTGGTTGGAGAGCTAAGATCTCCCAAACTGTGTGGCTCCGCCAAAGCAAAAAAAAAAAAAAAAATACCTATCTTGACAAATATTTCTTTAACAGCCCCTTGGTAAAGTATCTTCAGCAGGAATTCTACATCCATGCTCATACAGAAAGGTGAAATGACAGCTATATGATCAGGGTACTCAGTAATCAAAAGTAGTGATTCATCTTAATTATTCATCGCTTACTACTTAGTTCAAACTCATATGAGCAGAACATACACCTATAGCTAAATCTTCCATTTGTTCTTTTTATACAAGGCATTTCTGTTCTGTGCTTTACAGATTAGTTTCCTTTGAAAATCCTCCTACAGTTGAACTAATATGGACTTAACGTTTCTTTCAATTATGATTAAAAGGAGAACTAAAACCCCACTTTAAACAAGGCTGCCTAACTGTGATTCTGTAATAATTAACTGAATTCCAGGACCACCTTAGAGAGTAAACTAATAAATGTTTGTTGATAATATAGCTTAATCTTCCCCATTGTGATTCTCTAAATAATTCTCTGTGGAAATAGGAATTGCTTCTTAGGGATTTCCCTTCCCCATGGCTGGGTTCAGGAAAGGGCTACTGGAGATAAACCACATACCTGAAGGAAAGCTTTAAGGCCTTAAGCATTCCAGGGAATGCACACAGCAGCCATCAGGGAAAAAAGCAGAGTTTTTAAAAGGATTCCCCTGTCATTTCCCCATGCCTGCCCAGCTGCTGTGCAGAAGCATTGTGCGGACAAAGTTAGCAGAGGGCAAGGAAAAGTTTAGGGTGCTCATTCTTCTTTTCTTTTGATCTTAACACCTAATTGGTTACCTAAAACCAAAGTTTTTATCACAGCAGTTTTGGGAAAACTTTATCTTTGGGCTAGAATAGAGTTAGATTTGAAAAAAAAAAAAAAGTCTAGACGCATTAGATTAAGTGGATCAAAATGCATTATAAAATGTGTTTTTAATAGGAATTGACTTTCCTATTTTCATATCCATCTTAGCCCCTAGATAGAGAGGGCAAGAGGTTAGGGTGGCAAGTGTGTGGGAAAGGGATGTTTGGGCTCAAAAGAGGCAGTACATACAGGAACTAAAATTAAGGATTTTATGATATATTGGGAATGGAATCATCCCTCTTTCTTTCTTTCAGACATATTTGCAGTAATACTTTATGAATCACAGGGAAGTCTGCCTTGACTTATGAAAAGCTTTTTTAAAATTTTGAAGTTTTGCCCCCTACTATATACTTGATAATTTTTTCTGTCCTATACATTTTGTAGCCTATCAAAGTTAAAATTTTCAGATGTCTTATGAAGTTTTTTAAAGTATGGAGAAAATAAATGGTGCATGGTGATTATTTTTGTGAACACTGAAACAAGACTGCTTGAATTAGAAACGGCTACTGTGTAGCCTTGGTCAAGTTCCTGAATAGATATAAACATCAACTTGAGCTTCCTCATCTCTAGAATGGGGACTATAATACTAACTGTCTCATAGATTATTGGGAGGACTACATGCGACAATACTCATCAAGTGCTGGGCAGACTCAAAAGTGTTAGCTATTATTAGCAGTACAATTAAAATGCACTGATAATATGTACCATGCTGCCACCATTTCTAAGGTGACCATATAGTGTATCATCCAATGTAGAACACTTCTAAGAGTGAAAGCAGACATTAATAATAATTACACAGGGACAAGAAATGTAAAACCAGGGCTGTCCCAGCCAACTGAGACAAATAGTCACCCTAATAATTTCCAACTTTATTACCATCTTCTGATCCACTTCCCCTTCAGATCTTCTCTGGCATGAATAATAATGTTTCAATCATATTACAATATGCACACTTCTTTCTAAATCATAACAATATTAAATCAACAAAAGGTTAAATACTGCTGCTTATTGTCCTTCGATGCAGGCCTTCAACTAAGAATATTTTCTTTGGGTAATGAAACTGCTGTTTTCCTACTCACTTAAGCCGACTTATAACTTTACATTTTTTTCTATAGTATTTTGTTTTAAAAAAAAAAAACTGTTTAACATCAAACATGCCATAAAAATAGCCAATACATGGGTATTATGCATAACTTGAGCTGTAGTAAAAGGCTAAATGCCCTGCTCTAAAATGCCAACTATGTTCCATAAAACCTTGTTTTTTTGTTTTTTAGTTAAGCAGCATATCATTAATATTTCAAAGTAAAAGTAAATCATCTCTTTTGTCGATGATGGCCATATCATAATCAGAATACTGAGTAAATCTCACCTAAATCTGGTTTAATCAGTATTTGGAAAATAATATATCTCAACTGGATTTTCTAAAATAATTCTGAATATACTTTAACTCATACTTTCTTTCCTTGGAAAGAAACTTATTTTCTAGGAATTGACTGCAATTATCCTTCAAAAATGCTGATCTAAATAATAACATATTTTAAAATGTTTCCTCTCCTGTTTTCATTGTCCAATCCCTTTGTTTTTATGACATTAAATTTATGTCAACCATCAGATTAGTCAGAGTATTTTAGTTTTCTTAGTTTTTAATTACTTTGAATTTTCCTGTTCTTCCATTTTTCCTTTAAAACAGATGCTGAATTTCCCTTCCTTCTACCTCAGGAAACTGTCTCTGAGGGTTTTTGTTTTCTTATACAAAACTTTATATATTTTTCATATTTCCTGCTATACAGTATACCAAACTATTAATAGAAATGTCATTTCTTTCCAAAAGGTTTATACTTCTTTATGTAGAAATAAATACATAGAGAAGAAATAGCCTTCAAATATTTTTATAATTTTCAATGTAATTTTTCTTCTTCATTCTTGACATTTTATTTCATTTACCTGATTTCTAGCCACGCTTCCTCATAGATAACTGATATTTCTATTTTGTCTTCTGTAATAATGAAACCTAGCCAATAAATTCTTTCTTGACAATATTGTCATCTTTCAGAAAAGTTCTGGCAGAGGCATTAGCATTTACTAGCTGGTGACCTTGGAAAAATCATTTACTCTCTCTGTGCAATAGTTCATGATCTATCATATGGAAAATAAAGCTCTGTCTTATCTACCTCATAGGGTTATTGTGGGCACCAAATGAGATGATGGACATGAAAGCATACTACATAGATAAAAGCTATTTTTTTCCCTTACATCAGTAGTGATATGTTTCATCATTATCATCAATAAACTATCGTAAGCCATATTCAATGTCCATTGACTTAGTGGCTCTATGATATGCATACTTTAGGTTACATATTAAATGTGGTGTCTATTCTCTATAAAAGCCTATATCTAGAAGAAGAGGTAGGTATAAACTCATCAAATTTTATATAAAAATTCAAGACTAATTCAGATGCCAAAAATTCAGAAGTTTTAATAATTCAGACACTGGCTAGATTTTACACTGTGAAAATGTTGCTAGGCAAATTAGAAGTGTTAGTTTCAGGGAGAGTGTTTGGCCTACTTAAAGAAAATAAGCTTTTAAAACTTTAGAATCTAAGAATTTTCAGTAGTGGTTGAATATGCAGGAAGTAGATCTTAGAAGTCATCTGGTGTCTATTCCCCTCCATTTTATAGGTGAGGGAACTTAGATTTGAAGACTATTAGCAGAACCATAATTAGAATCCAGTTCTATTCTAGTTCAGTCTGTGTTTAGTGTATACACTTTGCCACCACATAGTAATCCAAATATGGGACAACTAGAAACCATCAAAGAAAAGTTTGATAGACAGAACTACAATACTTAAATTTATAAAACTTCTATTGCTAAAAGACACAATAGGGCTTCCCTGGTGGCGCAGTGGTTAAGAATCTGCCTGCCAATGCAGGGGACACAGGTTCGAGCCCTGGTCCGGGAAGATCCCGCATGCCGCAAAGCAACTAAGCCCGTGCGCCACAACTACTGAGCCTGCGTGTCTGGAGCCTGTGCTCCACAACGGGAGAGGCCGTGACAGTGAGAGGTCCGCACACCGCAATGAAGAGTGGCCCCCCGCTCTCCGCAACTGGAGAAAGCCCTCTCACAGAAACGAAGACCCAACACAGCCAAAAATAAATAAATAAATTTATTTTTTTTAAAAAAAGAAGACTAATGCAGACCTAAAACTAGGAATAGAAGTAAAATATTTTTAAAAGTTTGAAATAAATTTGTAGGAAACACAACAGATTAAGGGAGAAGAAAAGTGAGAGGTAAAAATCACTAAAAAGAGCAAGTAGAGAAAAAAAATTTTGTTTAAATTCTCCTAAAGCCAGAAAATCAGATTCATTTCAGTATATTATATATGAGGGGGAAAAAGTACCAAAAAAACCAAAAAATCACATCGACAGTAAGAGGAGTGTGGATAAACTAAAACAAACAATCTAGGGAATTCCCTGGCCATCCAGTGATTAGAACTCTGCGCTGCCACTGCAGGGGGCACAGGTTTGATCCCCGGTGAGGGAACTAAGATCCCACAAGCAATCTGCCAGCGTGGCCAAAAAAATAAAAAATAAACAATCTATAATAGATCCCTATATCTTTCTTTCTCTCTCTCTCTCTCTTTCTCCCTTTCTTTCTTTCTTTCTTTCTTCTTTCCTTCCTTCCTTCCTCCAGTCAACAGTTGTGAATTTGTTAAAAGGAAAGAAAACAGCAAGAGACAGTTCAGTTTCTGAATGAGTCTGATATTCCCAGGAAACGGGGTCCTATTGCACCCTGGAAACAAGGGGTACTCTGAAACTGCCTTGGGACATCTGGAGGCTCATGGCTCTCTCATGGCTTCTTAGCTACTTGTGGAAGCAAGTGCAGTCAGCGTCCCTGGTCCCGCATCTGCAGATAGGGAGGACCAACTATCCTATGCCATTTTATATAAGGGACTTGAGCATCCATGGATTTGGGTATCTGCAGGCATCCTGGAACCAATCCCCCACACACCCCACCCCAGCGGATACCAAGGGGTGACTATATCTGACTTCTATAGCTGATCCAAGCGGCACAACCTGGCCTCCAAACACTTCTCCGAAGCTCTCCCCTCCCTCCTCTTCTTCCATACATCCTTATCAGAAATAATAAATTATGTATCCAGTTAATAGATAACCTCCTGCACAAGATCACATAGGTAGGAAGTTGTAGAGCTGGAATATGAACCCAGCAATCTGAGACCAAAGCGTAAGTGCCAACTATTCAGTTCTATGCAGTCCTATAACTATGTTTAATACCTGTACCAGTAGATTTTCCACACGTTATATAAGCCACCATTTCCACTTTTAGTCATTGGGGATTTTATTTTCATAATTCACAACCTTCTGTCAAATAAAAACAAAAGCAGCTTTAATTTCATCTCGAAATACTTCTTGTTTCTTCATCTTCCTCTTCCTCTTCTCCTTTGAAACAAAAGCTGGTCCCTTGCTTTTCTTCTCTTTTATCTCTCTTTCTATTATAAAGGCAATGTGTATGCATTGTTGAAAAGCATACAAAATAAGAGGAAAATATCCCATCAAGTACAAACAACTAAAAATAAGACCCTGATAATGGTGTTATTCAAGTGCCTGAGTATAATTGTAGAGACTAGATGATTTCAAAATCTTTTCTCCAGGACATAGTGCTCATTTTTTTGAAGCAGTAAAAATGATTGTACTAGATCTATAACTAGAGTCACACATTCTTTTCTTTTTAATTAATTTTTATTAGAGTATGGTTGCTTTACAATGTTGTGTTATCCTCCACTGAACAACAAAATGAATCAGCCATACACATACAGATATCTCCTCCCTTTTGTACTTCCCTCCCATTTAGGTTACCACAGTGCATTAGGTAGAGTTCCCTGTGCTATACAGTATGTTCCCATCAGTTGTCTATTTTATACATAGTATCAATAATGTACATGTGTCAATCCCAGTCTCCCAATTCCTCCCACCCCACCCCTTTCCCCCTTGGTATCCATACATTTGTTCTTTATGTCTGTAGAGTCACACATTCTTTATTCATGGGGCTGAAAATGAGCCATTCCAATTTGGTACTGCCGTAGTTTACCTTGAAGTGATAATACTGTGTTTTCTCTTAACCTCATTTATAATCATCCCATCTCATTTTACCAAAAAGCAGTTGCATTGGAATCTTGCTGATAATCATTCTTTACATATATCTAATGGAATAAAACAAAAATAGAGTAAGCATGGTTTCAATACTGATATGCTAAGTGGTGCCTAACACCTTGGTGTTCTTCTCTTTTCCTAAATGTATATATTACTCATTGATACTTCTGAGCCACTCGTAGAGAAGGTAGTTTAAAAATCATTACCAACATAAATTTTCATCCACAGACTCTACCTTTTACTTTCTCACACCACCTCATTTAAAGTCTTTTGTGTTTAAAAGTATGTAATAGCCCTAAAGGAATGTATTATGTGTTTCATCTGTTGCTCCAAAAGAAGCGAAAAACTAGACTATTAACCCGCTGTGTAATCCCTGCACAGACTACAACGCCTTTCAGTGGGAAGCCAGGCTCTGCCAAGAGCAGGGAGATTGCAGTTTAAACATTACAGGGTCAAGTTCAACATTTGTTCCATTCACAGAACTCCCACTGACATCAATGAGCGTTTTGTGCAGAGTAGAATTTCTTCCTCAGTTAAATGATTTCTGTAATGCCTTCTATTTTGCCAGAACGTATTCCACAAAGAATGTAATAAAGAAAATACATGTAGTACTCCTCTTTTTTTTTTAAGTCTACCCTTGATTTCAATAAAATATCATCTACAAAAAAGCATTTTTCTTATAGTACATGATTTAAAAGGTAAATAAGACATTTTGCAGAGAATGGAAAGACTTTTAGATCATTCTAAACTCATCTGTTTGCAATTATATATATATAGTTTTGCCTGCAATATAAAAATCACAAATGAATTCAGTCAGAAGGCTTTGAATCTCTGAAATTTCATCCCCTATGATATATCATTGGCTGATTGGGAACATGGAGTTCTTAAGCTTATTAGACTAACGTATATGGAACTAAAAACAATTCCACAAACATTCCTAGGTAAATAAAGGCTGATAAACAGAAAAAGTGAAGGCACTGAATTTTATATAATGGTTGGAAGGGTAGGCAGTCTATATTAGTGATGAGTTTGAACACACAATGTAATTTTTTGTTGTTAAGTAAAACAGTAACATCAATGAAAATAAAGTATTTTAATAAATTTATATTAATAATTTATAATTAGCTCATTGCTTACATGACATAATTTTAAGGGACCTTTAACAGAAAATAAAATGTTAGAATATTAAAATATTAAATTTAAGGGAAAGAGAATATTAGATTTTCTTTCTTTGCATAGCTATAGGAATTATCTGTAACATTTCTATCAGTTTGGGAAATTACACATTAATTTACATTAGAAATGAATTTCACCATAATTTAAGGTCATCTTTGACTTTTAAGATTTAAAAAGAAAATTTGAAGCTTCTTATAGACACAGAAATCTGGTGTGTGTTTTGCTAAATCTTCAGAAATATTTTAAAACAGATTGGATTCCAAAAATCATTAGTATTCTATAAAAAGCTTTGGCATGACACATTCATACATCACATAAGGGAGATGCTCCTATTTTTCTGTTGCTCAGGAAAGTTTTTAAAAAGGCAATCTGGGGAAGAAGAAAACTGATAGAAAGTAAAAACAAAATGGAAAACAAAATAGGCACTCTGGCTTATGCAATTACACCCTCTCTGTTATCTCTAACTATCACCCAAATGCAACATTTTAGAATGAATTTTAGTTTCTACAGAGGTTCCATTCCTCCTACAAACTGTAACTATACCAAGCCTTTCAGAGAATCACAAGGTCACCCCAACTTACTACAACTTATTAATGGTGCACTCACCGTTAATAAATGCAGTAAAAACTTCCGAGGAATTTAAACATGTATCAGATATCACCAGCATTTGTGGACCCAGTACTGGGCTGGGCTTTCACATGTGACATCTCATAAGGTAATTAAAAAGATACCAAGTTATGAAGTTTTAGATTATTCTATAAACTATATGGGAATTTCAGAAGGAATCAGTTGTTCCATGGTCTTAGGAATCAGAAAAGTCCCTGCTTATGAGTAACCATGATAAATAGACTGTCAATTCTTTTGTGGTCTTTTGAGTTGAGGACTGTTCACCAGATGTGTGTGATGATGTGGCAGTTTTTAAATATGTCTGCAAATTCTTTGGCATTCCTCTAACCAAAAATGCAATCTATGAACTCTCTCCTTGAAAATGGGCTGGCTTCTTCTTCTGCTTCAACCATGAGAATACAGAGGAAATGACACTCATGAGAATTTCCAGGTGAGGGCATAAAAGGCAATGTGCTTCCACTTTGTTCACTGAATACTGGCTTTTGAAAACATCAGCTACCAAGTAAATACTCTGTCTGCCCTGAGACCATTAAGTGTGAGAAAGATCAAATTCACCCACATACAGAGACCACATGGAGAGGCCCTATGACTACATATAGGAATTGAGAAAGAGAGGGCTGCCTGACCAGTCTCAAGCTGTTCCAGCCTTTCTTGCCATTCTGCCCTGCCCTGCCCCTGCCTCTCACTCCCCATTCTGGTACAGCTCCAGCCATCAACACATGAGAAATTGTGAGAGCCAGGACTTCCCAGACAAGCTCTTCCCAAACTTCCAACCCAGAGAAAATATGAGATACAACATGATTACTGCATTTAAGCCTGTGCATTTGGGGATGATACGTTACACAGCAATAGTAACCAAAACAGATTGAATTTTTTTTTAGTTTAAAAAAATGTTTTGTATTGAAAAATTTCAAATACATTCTAGAGAGACTATACAATAAACTTTCATGTACATTACCCAGATTCAACAAATTAAAATTTTTGCCACATTTGCTTCATCTGTTCCCTCTTTTTTTTTTCTTTGCTGAAATATTGTAAACTGCATCCCAGACATTGTGTCATGTCAAGTGTCATATGATGCTTTGGTATGAATATCTAAAAAAATAGACACTTTCTTACATAACCAATATGTCATTATCACACTTAACAAAATTAACAGTAATTCTCTGGCATCATCTAAAATCCAGACCATAATCAAATGTGCTGATTGCCTCAAAAATGTGTTTTTACAATTCTTAGAATAAGGATCCAAACAATGTCAACAAACGGTATTTGGTTGCTGTGGCTCTTTGCCTCTTTTCTTCTAAAAGAGTCACTCCCTCTCCTCCCCTTTCCCTTCTGCCATTAACTAGTTGCAGAAACCAGATAAGTAGTCTGAGGAATGTTTATTTTCTTGTGGTGCTCCTTTATCCCCTGCAGTTCCTGTAAATGAAAGTTGGATCAAAAGAATTGATTAGATTCAGAGTCAATCCCCCCCTCCCCACCCCACCCCCCACCCCCGCCCAGGGACACTTGATAAGTGCTATATGCTTTGCAATGCATCACATCAGGAGGCACGCAATATCTGGTTGTTCTACTTTTAGAGATGCTAAGATTGATCAGTCATGTGCAGAGGGCCTTATCCCTCACAGTAAAGTTCTCATTCACCTTTCAACTAACAGTTTCATTCAATGGTGATTGTTGCCTGAGTCAAGTATTTCATCATTGCTACTGGGGTGTCACTGCTTCTAGGAAATATCTGTACTTGAAAAGGAAAAAATACTGATAGTAATATTTATAATTCAAATACGACATTGTAACAATGTAATCCTGTAGGATTTTTTTTTTACTTACTTTCTTTTTGTTTCTCTTACACTGAAAACTTTGTTCCTAATGTCAACATAGTTACTTATTTGTATTAATCTATAGTATATTTTAAATAGTTTCAAAATAATAATAGCAATATTGCCTCTACCAAGTAGATACAGAATACAGTTTGTGATTTCTTTGTACCTCTCTTTGTTCTTAGAATATGTTCTGGTAAGGTGTACCCTTGAAATAATTATTTTTCTTGTATCTTTTTTTTTTTTTCTTGTATCTTTTTAGTTGTCTTTTTGTGTTACTGACTTGATATTGAGTTCATTTGCTTCAATTCATTAATATACTTCGGTTCAAGTTAGGTTTTTTTGTTTCAGTCTGTTTTGAATTTTTATAGATTATTTAAATTTTTAAAATTTTCATCTTAGAATATGTGAGATATTTATATACATTACATGACCAAACTATATAACAAGATTTATTCAGAGAAGTCGTTTCATTTCTTTTCCCACTACCCTGTTCATTCCTTTTTGAGATAGTCATTGTTAGATTGGGTTTGAGTGTTACGTTTTTAAAAGATTTTCATTTATTTACGCTATTTTAAGAGACTGAGGGATGGCGATTAGGCTTTAGGCTGAGTTACTATAGGAATTCTTAGGATCATGACAGCTGTAGATTGAGGAAGAATTAGTCTTCAGATGAAGTGGTCTTCATAAAAACAAGTCATTTTTGCCTTTCTCTCCTCACTGCTTCCTTATCAAAGCCTTTTTTAAGTGGAGAAGTAGTTCTCTGCCTCTCTTCTTAATGGTCATTTGCCACATCTGCCGAAATGTGCATTACTAAGTTAAAAGATTTCTTTTTTTTAATGGCTAGAAAATAGAACTCATAATAGCATTCCATTTTACATGTATATGTTTGCAAGAGGAAAACTAGTGACATGATATACCAAAATACTAATGTTATTTGTGAGGAGTGATGTTTCAGATGATCTATTTTCATTTTTATTTTTATCTATATTTCCTAATTTTCTATAATAATGATTACATACTTGAATAATAGTAAAGGGACATGTGCTTTCCATTATATAAAAAGATTTTAAAAACCGTTTAAAAATGACTACATGAATTATTGTTAGGTATAGAATTTTTGTTTGGGATGATGAAAAAGTTCTAGAAATGGATTGTGGAAATGGTTGCACAACATTGTGAATGTACTTAAGACAGTGAATTGTACTCTTAAAAATGGTTAAAATGGGCTTCCTTGGTAGGGCAGTGGTTAAGAATCCACCTGCCAGTGCACAGGACATGGGTTCGAACCCTAGTCCGGGAAGGTCCCACATGCCACGGAGCAACGAAGCCCATGTGCCATGACTACTGAGCCGGTGCTCCTAGAGCCCATGCTCCACAACAAGAGAAGCTACTGCAGTGAGAAGCCTGTGCACCTCAATGAAGAGTAGCCCCTGCTCGTCACAACTAGAGAAAAGCTCCCACGCAGCAATGAAGACCCAACGCAGCAATAAATAAATAAATTAAAAAGAAGTTACTGATCATATTTGAGCTAACAAGTCAGTTGACAGGTCAGGCAGAAATGTTCACTATGTATCCATTTGAAAAAAAATGGTTAAAATGTTAAGTTTTATGTTTATGTTATGTATATTTTACTACAATAAAAAAAATAGCGCAGGTAAAAAATTACTCCAGATTATCCCTAGTATTAAATTAAACTTACTAAATACCATGATCTTGCCTTACTTCAGTTATGTTCTGTGTACAGGTATCCAAAACATTATTACTTGCTTGGTGTCTAGGAATAATAAATATAAACATATTTATTGAGGGACTGAATAAGGATTTTATACACAATGTGTCACTTAATATTCTCAAAAGTACATAAGATAAGTACCATTATTATCTCCATTTTGAACGTGAAGTTAAGGCTCAGAAAGCTGAACTCATTTGTAAAAGTCCACTCAGATAGTAAGTGGCAAAATCAAGGCTTGACTCGCGGTCTGTTTGACACCAAATCACTGCTCTTAACTACCACATTATAGCAGTTTGACTATACCAGTTCTATATTTCCGTATGGGACTTACAACACAGCATCTTCGTGATTATAAAGTGTTTCAAAACTTTCCAGCTATGGGTTTACTTAAGAAGTCTCCCACATTTACTTTTAAGATTTTGTGTTTCTGCTATGTTTAAAATTGGTTAATTGAGCTTTCATGGAAATCACTGCTGTGATTATAATTATTTTTATAGTCATGTCAAATAATGATAATCGTGGTACATTTACTCTATTTTAGCTAAAGAAAGAGTCAACAAGAAGGTACAATTTAGGATGTATCTTGAACACATTTTTCCAAGGTGAGGTCAGCAGCTTTCTGGAAATGCCAGAAGAAAAAAATCACATAATTATCTTTCTACACCCAGTACCTTACGAGTCTCCAGGCTCTGGGGAGAGGACCAGGGTTCAGGTTAGACCTGAATTTAAGACACATAGTCACAGATGGACCTAAAGATTATCATACTAAGTGAAGTATGTCAGAAAGAGAAAGAAAAATACCACATGATATCACTTATATGTAGAATCTGAAGACACAAATGAACATATCTATGAAACAGAAACAGACTCACAGATACAGAGAACAGACTTGGGGTTGCCAAGGGGGAAGGGGGTAGGGGAGAGAAGGATTAGGAGTTTGGGATTAGCAGATGCAAACTATTATATATAGGATGGATAAAAAACAAGGTCCTACTGTATAACACAGGGAACTATATTCAACTATACTTCAATAAAATTAAAAAAAAAAAAAGAAAGAAAGAAACCTCACACATTTTCCTTCCAGCTTGGAAGCTTAAAGTGTATTTTGTTAGTATATTCCCAGGGCAGCACACTGGTCCTAAGACCCACTCCCTACTTCTTCCTCATACTCCAAAATCATCAGAAGTGAGGTCTGGTTAAGAGTTGGTAGAATTTGGGCCCCCTCCTTTTTTTTTTTTTTTTCCAGGCATGGCTTAGAGCTCCTGCAGGGATCCTGGAACCAATCCATTCCTTTAGATGCCATTATGAATTTCAAATCTGAACACCAGTCCTGGATGGACTGTTAATAGCAGCACATTTCTTGGGGCCTTTCAACTGGCCCTTTAGACACTGAAGACTCAACTTTGGAATGCAGTAAGCTACCTAGGGTTTGAAGTGCAGATGAACAGCCACAAAATGAAAAAATGTCTCTACAAGGAGCCAGCTTATAGCTTTGAATTGTATTGACTTAATTTTCCCAAATAAAATTTAATTTATTTGTTTAAAAGAAGAAATGCTGTTTCTAGAACTGTTGAGACAAATGTAAATTTAAGAGCACTATAAGCTCACTTCTGAAAGAAGTGTGAAAAGCAATTAAAAATTATCAACATTAACAAAACTTTTAGAATGAAGATGAGAAAGTAAGGTTCATTCCAAGAATTTGTCCAGTCATGCAGAACTGAAGTCTGAGCATGCAAGTAACTCAGTTAATCAGGGTCAAAAATGGAGACTGAAATAGGCCTTTGAGGTATGGAAAGAATACATAAAAATTGGATGAACATTCAGAAACCAAAATACCCAGAGAACTGACCTTTTTGAAGTCCAAAAGATTTGACATTGAGAATATTTTCCACACTCTTGGTTAAGACTCTATGGAATGTTCTTCACACAAATTTCTACTGCCCATAAATATGCCTCAGCCATTGTGCAAATGCCCAGCATTAGACATTCTCCTTTGAAAAGAAGGGGTGTCTCCCACTGAAAGGCATGGATGAGGAATGATGAATGTATAGTCAGTGTCCATTTCCCTTGTTCATAGAGGAAAGCTGTGGAATAGAGAATCCAAAACAGAGGATAACCACCAAGTAACTCATACTTTAGTTTGAAATGTATGTGTTAATTGTAAATCACTCCCTATTTTATCCTTATTTACCAGTATTTCTCAACTTTAAGACTACTGACCTTTTGGAACTGAAACTCTTTGCTGTGGGTACCCTGTGTATTATGTGATGTTACCAGCATCCCTGGCTTCTATCACTAGATGCCAGTTGTGACAACCAAAAATGTCCCCTTGGGAGGCAAAATCAGTCCCAGTTGAAAAGCACTGATTTACACCAGTATCAAAATTAGTTTGTTATTTCTGCTGGCACATACCAGCTAGACGGGAGGGAAAGTGGTTAAGAGACTACAAGAAGAAGCCAGCCCAGGAAAAAGAAAATTTATTGCAGATAATTTGCAGTGTAGATAATCAACATGCAATTTATGGAAATTAAATGTAGGGCTGGGACCAACTTATTAGAACCAAGGTTCTCAACTGGTACACAGTGAATGATTAAGGTTGATATAAATACCGGACTTAGTTATAACCACCTTCCGGCCACCAGACTCCAGCCACTGAAGATCAAATCAGTATTCCTTTTATAGAACTGAATTACTTGATACACATTGTGCAATGAGAGCTTGCTTGTTTTCCATTCATTGACAGCTGGTCTAGCAGAAAGGCTGCCAGATGCTTGGGTCATGCAACCAAATCTCAAAAAGCAGATTGGGCCTGAGAAGATATAGAGGTGATGAGAAGGGATTTTAAGAAAGAAGTAGTAATCACTTCTAACTTAAACATAAATTTGATGGTGTTGCTGATGCATTTAGGCATAATATGGTTTAGTCTCCTTTACATGCCTTGTATATATTTTATGGACAAAAATCTTATTTCTATCAGAAAGACTTAAGCAGGACGGTATGTGAGTTAGTACTCTGAAGACCAGTACTACAAATACAGGCTAAACCTCCTCAGGCTTCCTAATCACTGCCTCCTCCAAGGTTACCACTCGACTGATTCTTAACAGTATAGTAACTTTTGCCTGTTTTTGTGATGTATTTAAGTGGAATAATATAATGTGTGTTATTTTGTGTCTGGCTTCTCTCACTCGACATTATTTTGTGAAATTCATCCAGGTTGTTGTGTGTAACTGTAATTTGTTTTTTTGGCTGCGTTTGGGTCTTCTTTGCTGCACGCGGGCTTTTCTCTAGTTGCGGTGAGCAAGGGCTATTCTTCGTTGGGGTGCGAAGGCTTCTCATTGCGGTGGCTTCTCTTGTTGCGGTGCACGGGCTCTAGGTGTAAGGGCTTCAGTAGTCGTGGCATTTGGGCTCAGTAGTTCTGGCTCGCTGGCTCTAGAGCTCAGGCTCAGTAGTTGTGGCACACGTGCTTTGCTGCTCCGCATCATGTGGGATCTTTCCAGACCAGGGCTCCAACCCATGTCCCCTGCATTGACAGGCGGATTCTTAACCACTGCACCACCAGAGAAGCCCTGTTCTTTTCATTGCTATGTTATTATTGCAATGAGTTAATATACCACAATTAATTTCTCTACTGTTTGGTTGTTTCCAGTTTAGGATTATTAAAAATAGAGATTCTATGAACATAACACAGGCTAGAAAATGTACATTTTTAAGGAGACTATATCTGTTAATGCATTTCTTCTTTTTCTTCCATTAATCACACTGACTGGGTCCTGAACTCTGTTGTGTGTGAAGCATTTAACAAAATGTTGTACAGATGTGCCTGTGGATTGGGAAAAAGTTTACTCAGTTGTACTTATATCAGGTTGAACAACCATGCTCTTTGCATGTTCAGCAACAGTTTTCTATCTACTTAATCACCTAGAGACAAAGCTAGGGTTAAGAGATACGTCTTAACATATCAAGGGGTAGATCCTTGAATCTAAGTGTATGCAACAATTTTAACAGCTAATTTAATGAAGACCTCTGAAAAAGGCATTTATTGTACACCTAACACAGGACCTGGCACAAGGAAAACACATATTTATTGAATGAATGAATAGATGAATGGATGGATGCCAAAGTGGGACAAAGTCAATACGGTTAGTAAGAAAAAAATGTTATTTAAGAAAATTATAATATTTACAACGTAAAGTAGTTTGCCCAAGAAAGAGAGCCAGACAATGGATGAGCTGGGTTCTGAGCTCAGGCTGTCCAACTTCAAAGCATTTTACCTCTAAACCAGGTAAAATGATCAGAAAAGAAATGCTAATAAGGATGAATATAAATTCCCAAATTTAAGAGGACAAAATAGATTGTACAAGAGCAGAATTGTGTGCTGCTAAGAGCCACAGTTCATATAAGAGACCCGATGGCTTTGGTTGACCACAGTCTCAGCTGAGCCCACAATGTAATGCACTACTAAGAAAGTGACTGCTGTCTGAGGCTACATTAATCAAGATAGAATATCCCGTTTGAAGCAGTAAAAGTACTGTTTAAACCAGCTCAGCACCTTTCATTTTTCTCTCCCTGACCAAAGTCTTGGATAGGATGTTGTAAAAAGATTCAGCTCCTTGTCCCTGTGTTTCTGTGTTTTATTGTCACTGGAAACATGTAGGCTTCACTTCATACAGACAAGAAACCAAGAACAGATTTTAAAACTCCAATTTAACCATTCTGGATTATTAATCTTTTATTTCAGGTCCAATTCTTGCCCTCTGACTATTCCCCTTACGTGACATTTTGGATTGTCTCTTACTTCTGGTTCACACTTACATGGGAAGTGGCCATTGAATGTCTGTTTATAACTCACAGGCCCAAGCCAGCAAGGTTCACTCCCACAGCCAACCTAAAAATCCTGGCCTGGGTCAAGCCTTGTGCTGTACTAGTGTGGAAAGGGGACTTACTCTATGATGGAACATTGTATTTAGTCACGGGAGTCTTGAAAAGACAGATATTGATAAGCAAGGATATAAGATAATCAAGATGATGAAATATCTGGAAACACCATACCACAACTGATCTTAGCCAAAAGACAAAAAAGGAAGTATTATCCAAGGAAAAGCTGAAGAAACTTAAAGAGTTTTACTTGGACAAGAAAAGGCAATGCTGTGCAGTGGGCATGATCGTGTTCTGCATGTGAACAGCTGTTATACAGAAAAAGGAATAGTCTTAATCTTATTCTATAAGTAGGAAATGCGAAAGGGTGGAAGTTTTTAGGGGGCACTTTGGGTTAATGAGAGGAAGAACTTAACAATTAAGAGGTTTCTATTGCAGTCATGTTTACACACTGAAGAGAAGGTATTGTCCTTTGAAAAATTCAGAGGGAGAGTTGGCTTCAGGCTTGAGAGGAAAATGGAGTAAAAATAAAACAGGGATGAATCCAAAACGTATTTGAGTCACTTTAAATTTCTAGAGGTTGGAGTGTTTTAGGGTCAATTTCTTGGAAGAGTTTGGTTTTTTAAGTATTTTGAAGAATAGAATGGAGATGAGGGACTTCCCTGGTGGCTCAGTGGTTAAGAATCTGTCTGCGAATGCAAGGGACACAGGTTCGAGCCCTGGTCTGGGAAGATCCCACTTGCCGCGGAGCAACTAAGCCCACGAGCACAACTACTGAAGCCTGCACACCTAGGGCCTGTGCTCCGCAACAAGAGAAGTCACCGCAATGAGAAGCTCGTGCACCGCATTGAAGAGTAGCCCCTGGTCACCACAACTAGAGAAAGCCTGTGCACAGCAACGAAGACCCAGTGCAGCCAGAAATACATAAATAAAATAAATAAATTTATTTTAAAAAATAATTTCTAAGAAAACATAAGAATGGAGATGATTTTCAGGGAAACTGGTAGACTGTTCACAATTCAGCTGGGGTTGAGAGAAGAGAATATTGGGTGTAGTAAGGGGCTATCTATTTGACTAGAATTGAACAAGAAGTGTACAAAAGGTTGAAAGGATACAAAGTTCAAGACAGGGGCAGAGCAAGTGATAAGTCTTATTCTAGCTCTCAAGGTATTTATAAAACACTTTAGGTCACAGAATCCTAAAATTTCCTAAATGTTTATTTAAATGTAAAATGAGATCTGCTTATCTGGAAAAGAATTATTATATTGTTTACAAAAATATACTGATATGTTATTAAAATATCACGTCATTGAATAAGTTGTCAAAAAGTTTATAAGAATATTTACAGATCTGACTTCTCTAAAGAAAATATTGAGGACTTCCCTGGTGGTGCTGTGGTTAAGAATCCACCTCCCAATGCAGGGGGCACGGGTTCAGTCCCTGGTCTGGGAAGATCCCACATGCCGTGGAGCAACTAAACTCTCAAGCCACAACTACTGAGCCCGTGTGCCACAGCTACTGAAGCCTGCACACCACAGCTACTGAAGCCCGTGTACCTAGACCCCATGCTCCGCAACAAGAGAAGCCACGGCAACGAAGAGTAGCCCCTGCTTGCCACAACTAGAGAAAGCCCACATGCAGCAACGAAGACCCAATGAAGCCAAAAATAAATAAATTTATTTTAAAAAAAGAAAATATTGAATATCAAGATACTAGGCTATAACATATGTTTCTTTATGTACAGCACACCTTTGGGAAAAGATACAAGGAATTGGTAGTAATTACCTCTAGGAGGGAGACCTAAAGAGCAGGTAGGTGTTGAGGTGGGAAGGAGAATTTTCATTTCATACCTTTTGAAACTACTTGAAATTTTATAACATATTACTTACTCAACTTAAAATTATTAATAAAATAGTAATCTTTTATACCTGCTTAAATCAATATCAAAAGTTTGAAAGAGTCTATATACATTTTCCCATCGATCTGACTGTTGGTTTTAATTTCCCTCCCTTTCCACATAGTTTGGATCCTGTTTTAACATGTTCCTTTTGACAAGGAACATGGCTAAATAAAATTGCTATTTGATCTAACTTGTTATTTGAGGGCAAGCCCTTGATCCAGACTTATCTTCTTTTCCTTGCTATTGGTCACTGTGGCACCTAGATAGGAAAATTCCTGAGGCAGAAGTGACTAGAAGTAATGTAAGTGAATAACTTTCAATGTGTCCAGGCTTCTCTGTTCCCATGGCAACTACCTTAACCTGGGGCATCACATAATCTCTCATGGTTACCTCCACAGTCTCCTCACTGGCCTCTCTATCTTTAGTCCTTTCTCTCTCCAATTTGTTCTCCACGTTGTGGCCAGTGATCTAATCATGTTACCATCATTTTTAGGAAGAAGTCCAGACCTCAGCCTTTCAGGATGTGGCCCCTGCCATGTTCATCATCATCTCTTGCAACTCCCCACTTCTATGCTCCAGCCTTCCCATCCTTGGCCCTCTCTTACTTCTGGAATGGTCTGCTACACCATCTTCACCTGGCTAACTCTTTTTTTTTTTTTTTTTTTTTTTTTTTTTTTTGCGGTACGTGGGCCTCTCACTGTTGTGGCCTCTCCTGTTGCGGAGCACAGGCTCCGGATGCACAGGCTCAGTGGCCATGGCTCACGGGCCCAGCCGCTCCGCAGCACGTGGGATCTTCCCGGACCGGGAGCACGAACCCGTGTCCCCTGCATCGGCAGGCGGACTCTCAACCACTGCGCCACCGAGGAAGCCCTAACTCTTATTTTTGAGTTCACATAGATATCACATCCCCTGGAAAGCCTCTCAGCCCCCTAACTCTGGGTTAAGAAACCCTCCCAGGTACTTCCAGAGCACTCTGTACTTCCTTTCATTGTCTATTATTTCACTGCACTGGACTTACTTTACTTTCCTTGCTTCCCACATGACTCTCACCTCCATGAAGACAGGGACTGTATGCATGTGCTCACAGGTATACCCCCAGACTTTAGCACAAATCTCGGAATGGATAAACACTTAAGTCAATTGTAGGAATATTCAGGAGAGAGGAACTATTCTTTCTTATGTGTTGAAAAATAAGATTATCATATTTGGTAATGAAGATTCGCCTGACAGGAACATCAGATAAGAGGGATCTTATCAGTTTAATTTGTTAAATTGTGTTAATATAGTTTTGTTCATGAATATTGTCTTTATTGAATTCCTGGAAGGAAGACATTAGAATGTTTCCTCTAGGTTGAGAGTATATTTGTGCCCAGGACATGTATTAATAAGGCTGGCTCTGCTATTAGAGAATTCTATGGTTTAAGAATACCTGGATATCTAATTGTATTTGATTAGAACTTCATTAAATTTTCCTTAAAATCGCCTTTTGCTTGCCATTGCTCTTTTTCTTCTTTAAAAAAAATTTTTTTTTTACAGTGGGTCCTTGTTGGTTATCTATTTTAAATATAGCAGTGTGTACATGTCAATCCCAAACTCCAGTCTCCCCACCACCACTCTTTTTCTTATAGCTCCTACTTCTTCACAAAATACTCCTAAATAACCTCTTTCCAGTTTATAGTATTTTATCCTAATATGAACACATGCTTTTACCTCTGAATAAAAGTTGAAATTCAATTCTTATAAAATAATACATGTGTAGTTTCTCAATTTTAAGATGACAAAGATTTTTTTTCTTTACAAGGAAGAAGCAAACATGAAATTAAATGTAGCCAACAACTTGGTGACTCATCACAATTTCAGATACATTATAATCTGTCTTAAGTACACGCATATATACATACGAACATTCATTTGAAGAAAAAAATGAAAAAATACAGCAAAATATTAACATTGCTGGGATGTAGAATTATGATTAATTTTTCTTTTCTTCTTTCACTTTTTCCCAATGTTTCTACGAGAGGAAGGGCTACATTTTCTGCATCATCAACAAAAATTAATAAACTTTAAAAAATAGGTTATGTTGTATTGAACACGTTTTCTGCTTTTCTGCCAGATGCTTGAGGTCTCTGAGTTCTAAATGAAATGAATCTCAGAAAATGAATTAGGGCCTCTGACCTAACTGCACATTCTAATACAAATAGGACATTACAGAAATCACTTTCTGAGAGCCTACAGATAGTACTAGATTTTGTGACTAATTGATTAAATTTGTTAATGGTGGAAAACTTGTTTAGTGGGTGTTCAGCAAATGTTCTTCTTTCCTTCTCAAGCTCGTGATGCCCAAGAAAAGAACAAAACAGCTCAGGAACAGTGTTTTCCTTCTATTTCTTTTACCTGTAACATTTCTTGCCCAAACAAGTCTTCAGATCTTACAGATCCCTTTTCTTTATAAAAATGTAAACAGTATATGTGTAACTGATTCACTTTATTGTAAGGCAGAAACTAACACACCATTGTAAAACAGTTATACTCCAATAAAGATGTTAAAAAAGAAAAAAAAAATGTAAACAAACATCTTGGAAAATGGCACTTTGAACAAAGCAAAGTTAACTTCAGTTCTTGACAGTTTGCCTGAGTGCTGCCTCACTGGTTCACAGGAGCACTGAATTCCCAGAAGGGACAGGATAGAGGTTTTACCTTAGGAGAAATACCCCATACAATTCAAATTTGTACATCTCAAAGCACTTTTTTTGAAAAAAATTCATTTATTTATGGCTGTGTTGGGTCTTCGTTCTGTGCGAGGGCTTTCTCTAGTTGTGGCAAGCGGAGGCCACTCTTCATTGCGCTGCGCGGGCCTCTCACTGTTGTGGCCTCTCTCGTTGCGGAGCACAAGCTCTGGACGCACAGGCTCAGCGGCCATGGCCCACGAACCCAGCCGCTCCGCGGCATGTGGGATCTTCATGGACCGGGGCACGAACGCATCGGCAGGCGGACTCTCAACCACTGCGCCACCAGGGAAGCCCTCAAAGCACTTTTTAAAAAGCTCATTAGGTAGAAGAAACATGGGAAAAAGCATGGGCTCCCTCAGTTAGTAGTACAGAGCTCCCCCCCCCAAAAAACCTATTTTTTCCTGTTTAATGATTTCTTTTATTGAAGTATAATTGATGTATAACATTATATGTTTCAGGTGTACAACAGAGTGATTCACAATTTTTAAAGCTTATACTCCATTCATAGTTATTATAAAATATTGGCTATATTCCCTGTGCAGGAAAATATTCTGACCTACTCACCACATGGTCATTTAATACTTACCTAATCTTGGGCACTTAGCCTTGAACTTAAAAGCCTGTAAATTCTGATAGCAATAATGATACACTGCTTCAGTGTTGTCTTTTTGATTGCATATTTATATGTTTTTAGCCATTTTCAAGAAAGAAATCAATTCCTTTTTTAAAAAATTAACCGATTCTTTTTTCCCAACATACCTCCATGAAGTAGCTCTTACCCACCTCCATGGCTCCAGCCACCACCTCTATGCCAAGGGCTCCCCGTTCTACATCTCTTGCTCAGATCCCTCTCCTGAGCCCAAGATGATCAACTGCCAGCTAGATATATCAATTTGGATATACCAGAACCACCTTGTGCTGTATATTCAAAACTTATCATCTTCTTCCCATACCTTCTCTCATCTTTAGTTTCCTACCTAGGTGAATGGCCTTACCATCGACCTAGTTTCCCAAGCCAGCCACCTGTCACCTTTGATCCATCCCTGACAATCATTTCTCGCATCCAAATGCCAAGTCTTGTTGCTTTTACTTGCTAACATATCTCAAATAACTTCTCTCCATCACCACTGCCACTAACAGTCCAGGCCATTTCTCACCTCAGTTACTGCAAAAAGCTTCCAGATCACTTCCTTGCCTTTGGTCTCTATCCTCGAAAATCCAATCTACACACTGTGGCTAGAGTGATCATTCTAAAACACAAACCTAATCATGTCTCTCTCCTGCTATAAATAGATAGTACTAGGTAGCTACTGCCCTCTGAATTAAGTCCACATTTCTCAACCTAGCTTTATAAAATTTTCATGATCTGGTCCCCACTTATTTCTATAGCTTCATCCCCTCCAATCTCCCCTTCTCCCAAACCTTGCTGTAGTCAGTGAGTTTCTTTTTTGTGGGCTCTATTATTTCCTGGTCTTTGTCTATACTACACTCACCACTTGGAACACCCTGGCTTCTCTGCATCACCTGATACTGGTTATCAACTACACTCAGTCTCAGATTTCGGTGTAAGTGCCATGTTCCCCAGGAAGCTTTTCAGCATTATACCCACTCTAGACTAAGGTGCCCCTTCTTACTCCTGACGCCCCATACTTACTCTCATATTTTAATTTTTTGTTTATTTGTCTGTGTCCCCCTACTAGATTGTTAGCCCCCTAAAGACAAATACAATATCTTGTTTACTTTTATATCTCTTGTAAAGTGCTCTTGTCTTGCAAAGAACCCACTAACGTTCTGGAACCAGTAAGCAAGCTCTCAATGAACATTTGTTGAGCTAATGAATAAAGTAGGAGTAACAAGTTCCCTGGCTACTAGAACATTTATAAATAAAGCTTGAGTTACACTGACTGCTTGCATTAGCAAGTAAACCTTCAGACGCAGACCAGATTGGGGAAAATCAGGACTCTGACTTTTTTTTTTTTTGTGGTACGCGGGCCTCTCACTATTGTGGCCTCTCCCGTTGCGGAGCACAGGCTCCGGATGCACAGGCTTAGCGGCCATGGCTCACTGGCCCAGCTGCTCTGCGGCATGTGGGATCTTCCCGGACCGGGGCACGAACCCGTGTCCCCTGCATCGGCAGGCGGATTCTCAACCACTGAACCACCAGGGAAGCCCAGGACTCTGACTTTTGATGGAGGGCCTAGTCTGGATTAGGTTCCCTCATCAGTCTGAAGCATGTGACTTAAAAAGCTCCTAATCCCTGATTCTGACAGAAGTAACTTCATCTTTTAAATGGGTTATAGGGCTTCCCTGGTGGCACAGTAGTTGAGAATCCGCTTGCCAATGCAGGGGACACGGGTTCGAGCCCTGGTCTGGGAAGATCCCACATGCCGCGGAGCAACTGGGCCCGTGAGCCACAACTACTGAGCCTGCATGTCTGGAGCCTGTGCTCCGCAACAAGAGAGGCCGCGACAGTGAGAGGCCCGCTTGCCGCAACTAGAGAAAGCCCTCACACAGAAACGAAGACCCAACACAGCCAAAAATTAATTAATTAATTAAAAATTTTAAAAAATGGGTTATAAACTAGGCAAAGTGAGTTGCCTATTCTCTTCTCTGGAGCATTTTTCTAGGGATTTGATGGTTTCAACCTTAGATTCCAGAAAAACAGATAGGCAAGAGAAGATGAAGATTACTGCTAGAGAACAATGCAGTGACTGAATTTCTGAATGCATGGATTGAATAGTTGGAATATTTTTATGGGAATATACCAGAAACAGAGGTGAACAAGAGACAATGCCCCTGCTGAATGAAAGGGAAGAGTCAGACAACAAGCAAACAAATCAACAAGATAACATCAGAAAGTGATCAATGCTATGATGTCAAAACAGAGTGATGTGCTAGGAGGTAAGGGTGGGAGGTGGCTGCTGACAATAGGGGGTCAGCAAAGCCCTCTTTGAAGGGGTGACATTTGAGCTGAGATCTGAATGGTGAAAAGGAGGCTGGCATATAAAGAAATGAAGGAAGAACAATCCTGCTGGAAGGAATAGCAAGTGCAAAGACTAAATCTGCAAGTTCAAGGAACAGAGGTAAGAACAATATGAACGAGGGTGCATGGGTGCAGATGAGAGCAAGGAGGTGGGCAGGGGCTGACTGAGCAAGGCCTATGGCCTGTGGTGGGGAGTTGGGGTTTAATCATCAGCACACCAGGAAACCACTGGAGGGTCCTCGCACGTAATTGACTTTACCTGAATATCCTTGAATTTATAGACTGAGGATGAAGGAGTTGAAAAGTGAAAAAAGAAAAAAAGTATTTTTTTAACCTCTCCTATTTAAACTAAAACCATACATCTGTGCTTTTCAGCATTTCAATACTCAGAGTGAATTGCTGACATATTAAAATGCATTTATTATATATTTTATTTCCTTAATTGAAGGAAACAGAATATCCCTGTCATTAGTAAGTCTAGCTAAAGAATCAATATTCCCTGCACACTTTTACTTTTTCACTGTTCCTACCCAATGGGAGATTAGAAAGTAATTTTGTTTAAGAACTAAAATTAATTACTAATTTTAACCTATTCTGCTCCCATGTGGTTATCACAATTAAAATCAGAATTTATAACAGTCACATCCAACCAGAATTCAAGTTTTAAAACCTTTCATTCTAGACCTTTAAGTGAACAGCTGAAATCTTGAAAATCTTCTGTTTAATTACAATTTACACAGCTTTTCTAGTGAAACTATGAGGTTTAAAGGTGAATTGAATCTGAGTGCAATTAAAAAGTTGTTTGGACAGCATTCCTTGCTAGGAAATGTTATCTACACAGTGTTTGTTGCTGATTATAAAGCTTGATTTGTTATCTATTAATCAGAAACTTTATGTGGTTCTGTCAAAATAAAAATGTAATAATATACTGTAGGACTGAAAAAATATTTTTTTTCCTGAGGAGCTCAAAGCACTTCACCAATGTTTTCTCATTAGTCCTCACCATTTCCCCAAGGTAAGTAAATGGAAAGTGTTATGCACATTCAATAGATGGGGTAACAAGGCCAAGAGAAATGAATGAACATGCCCAAGGTCATAGAATACGTCAGAGGCAGGAGTGGGATGAATCTCAGGTCTTCTAATTCCCAGGAATCTGGCATTTTGTAATGTAGGGCAAGGTACCAAAACCAGTGCTTGTTTGCTTTGGTACATTTACATTTCCATATATACAATTACAGTGAACTAATATAAGATATCTGTTCTAGGGCATATCTATATTTGTTTGGTGTTTACACTGGCAATAACCCTTAACTGTTATTTTTAAATGAATATATTTGAGGGACCTAAAAAATGCGGTAAGACTAAAATATTTATTTCATATATTGCATGTGCGTTGTCTGCTAGGAACCTATCTGACTATACAATCATTTTGCTAAAGACTACATTTGTTGCCTGCTATTTAAGGAATTAGAAATATAAAAATACACACACACACACACAAACTTCATTGCATCATTTTCTCATGGAATGTTTTTCCTCCATAATAGGATATTTGAAACTTGTGGGCTCCTAGAAAAAGTTAAACTTGTCTAAGCTTTGGATTTTAGGTTTTAAAGTTTATACGTCCTTTCATATTAGTATATATTTGTACTTCTTTGCCTTTTTCTCTCTCTTCCACGTCTGAATCTTTACTGTAAAACAATTCCAAACACATATAAGCATAGCAAGATAGTACAGTAAACCTCCATTTACACCCTGATTACAATTATATGTAATTATAATTATAAAAACTTTGCAACCTTTTTTGCCTCTGCTGAACTTTCAAAAAGTAAACCTCAGACTTCGTTATCTCACTTCTGTATACTTTACCTATGAATCTCCAAAAATAAAATTTAAAATCATAGTCATAATGCCATTATCACACCAAATACTTAAAAATAGTGCCTTTGTATTATCTAAAATCTATTCCTTAAGCAAATTTCTCAGATTGTTCAAATCAGGATCCAAATACGTGGCATTTGGTTGTTGTCCCAGCTCTCTCCCTTTTTCTTCATCCACTGCTGTTGATTACAGTGGGCTCTCTGTATCCGTTGGTTCTGCATGTGAGGATTCAACTAACCATGGATCAAGAATATTTAGGAAAAAAAATTCCAGAAAGTTCTAAAAAGCAAAACTTGAATTTGCCATGCACTGGCAACTATTTACATAGCATTTACAACTATTTACATAGCATTTACCTTGTACTAGGTATTATAAGTAATCTAGAGATGAATTAAAGTATACAGGAGGATGTGCATAGGTTATATGCCAGTTCTACACCATATTAAATAACGGATTTGAGCTTTCTTGAATTTTGGTGTCCTTGGGGGTCCTTGAACCAATCGCCTGCAGATACTGAGAGACTATAGTTGCAGAAATCAGTTAAGTTGCCCTGAAGAATGTCCCACATTCTGAAGTTATCCGTTTGCGTCTTTGTGGTATTATTTAATTTATTCTCTATCTCCTGTATTTACTAACTCTAGAGTCTTGTTTATATTCAAGTTCATTTTAAAAAAATTGTTGCTGCAAGAACACTTCGTGGAGGTACTGTGAGCATTCTATTATACCATATGAGGAGGCCCACAATGTCTGGTTGTTCCACTCTTAGTAATGCCAAGATTATTAGAGGGTTCATATGGTGACAGGCTGATTCCTCCATTGTTAAGTTCCCCATCAGCTTTTCAACTAATGGTAGCAACCATAGATGATCTTTGCCTCAATCAGTTATTTATGGGTTTCAAATAATTATTTCCTATCTTTCCTTTCACATTTATTAGTAGAAATTCTTCTGTAAAGAAGAAACTTTCTTCATCAACTAAGCCTGTTAGGTTAAAGATAGTATTAATTCTTAATAATTCTTTCCTTTTATTTGACAAGGGGTTGGTATCCTAGTTACATTCATTGGTGTCCAATGAGGTAGGTTTCAATTAATTGCATTCATGATTTTTCTTGATACTGAAATTCATGCACTGAATTTTTATTTCTAACAACAGCAATTAGTGAAAGAAAGTAATACAGGTGTAGTACTTGCTATGTATAAGTTTTGGGGGGGGATCAGTGGAACAGCACATAGACCTCTGTCTCTAGTACAAAATATTTCACCATCTCAACTGAACTTTTGCTTTCTTGGGCTTTCTTCTACTCATGGGTATGAATGGGATATAGAACCAAAGAGGAGGGAAAAGCAGAAAAGAAGCCAGGTAGAAACAAGAGGGGGAGAACTGCGATTAATGGTCCAAAGCCAAGTATACTGGAAAAAAAGAAATACAATTAAACAAGCATTTCAGAAAATACTTCTATACCATCCAGGATCTCTTGAAGGGAATGAACAACTACAGAAAGTTCTTTATACCTCTGTTCAAGGCATATGTAATGAGCTTTATCAGTATTTTGCTTTAATAATTGTATAATTAATTGTGAAAGTAGCTAAAATGTGGAGATGCTGGTGACCAGGACTTCTTGCAACACCGAAATCTTTCACGTTGTATATCAAAACAAGATCACTAGGGAGGGCTTCCCTGGTGGGGCAGTGGTTGAGAATCCGCCTGCCGATGCAGGGGACACGGGTCTGTGCCCCGGTCCGGGAAGATCCCACATGCCGTGGAATGGCTAGACCCGTGAGCCATGGCCGCTGAGCCTGTGCTCCGCAACGGGAGAGGCCACAACAGTGAGAGGCCCGCGTACGGCAAAAAAAAAAAAAAAAGATCACTAGGGAGAAATACCCTTACAAACTTATGAGCCATGGTGAATTGTACTTTTGGTTTACTTATGAGCTCACAAGGTTTGTGGAATACTAACATTAAAAGGGAACATAGTCCTGTTTACGCAGCCACCACAGGCCTAACTGGTTGGATAACTTCTTTCTAATAACAATGCTTTATTCTACAACAGTATATTTTTTGTTGTAGTTGTCAGAGATAATTTTATCTTTTGTTCATGTACAAAATGAGGTCGGAGACTAGCTTTCAGCAATGAAATTTATAACATTTTAAAACTTTTAACATTAGAGACATTTACATAATATGAGATATTACAAAAATGTAAAAGGTAAGGTTAATTCACAATATTTTTTGAATGGTCCAGAAATTCATGTTGAAAATCTTCCCTCAGAATAAGAACACTTTGTTTTTAGCTCACCTTCCTGTAATGGATATTAATCCCATAAGGTGTAAAACTTTTCTTTGCCCTGCCAAGTTACACATTCTAAAAATCTAAGCTTATAATACAGCTTGACATTCCTCAAAGATAAACAGCATTAGGCACAAAGGTTTTAGAATATTTAAAGACAAGGTAGGAGTAGTAAATTACTGACCTTTTATAGAGAACAGTCTTAAATAGTGTCTTTTTCTAAAAACAGTTGAAAAGAATCTTGACACTCAATTCTGCTATCAAGTTAGTGGTAGCTCTTTTGTGGAAAGTTATCCAAAGGTTAGACTGGGAAAGTTTGAATAATGAGTTCCCAGAGGTTAAAGTGGAAATAATTGATTTGGGTGTCTTGACAGTATTTATCATTCAGTAGCATATACATTTGTGGATGGACAGATGAGAGTGCACATGAAGTGTAAGGATCTTTGTACCACATATTAATGCCCACTAGGGATAATTCACCATGCAAGAGGTACTAAGCAACCAAATGACTTGGCTGGTTGATGTCAGTCAGCCTACGTCATCTGCCAGACCAGCTCTGGTGTAACAGGCACATGAACACAGAGCCATGGAGGAAGATGGAGACCAGGTATGAGCCCAAGTTCATGGGCTGCCACTTGCCAGATCTGATCTAAGTGTCACTGCCAAATGGGCAACATGTCAGCAACAGAAACCAATGTTGAGTCACTAGTGCAACACTATCTCCAAAGAGACAAAAGAGCTATTTGGTAAGAAGTTGAATACACAGGGCCCCTTCCACTCAATATTTTCCTGATAATAAGAGGCAAATATTCTGGCTATATGTTAGCTTTTCCTGCCTACAGAGCCTCTGCCAGCGTAACTATCCAAGAGCTTAGGGAGTGTTTGCTCCATCAACATGAGATCCCTCATAACAGCTGTAAGACCAGGGGACCCACTTCACAGCAAAGAAAATGTGACAGTGGGCCCACGACCATGGAATTCTCCTGACTACTTATCACTTACCATACCAACCAGAATGTGCTGACCAGACAGAGAATTGGAATGGCTTGCTAAAGACATGCTTAAGAGCCAGCTCAGAGCCAACACTTTGTAAGAATGGGGCATCATCTTCCAGGGTGCAACATCTTCACTAGGAAAAATTCATGAGACTGAGGACCAAGGAATCAAAGCAGGAATGACCTTAGTTACCATCACGCCCAATAACCCACGTGGGGAACTCACGCTGTCCATCCCCATTACATTTGGCTCTGCAGGGTCAGAGCTTCTGATCCCCAAAGGGGGAATACTTCCCCCAGGAAACACAATAAGAGTCCCATCGAACCATTAGCAGGCTGTGCCTGAGTATTTCAAGCTCCTTGTGTAGAGAGACCAGCAAGCAAGTGGAGGAGTCTCTATTTAGGGAGCAATAATTGACACCGATAGTCAATAGGATGCAGGGCCTCTATTACACAACCGGGGCATGGAGGAACATGTTGTGAAACTTAGGTGATCTACCTGAACACCTCTTGTTAAACCCTCACCAAAGCATGATGAAAATAGATGAGAGAAGTATCCCTAGCCAGAGAAGGGCATAGAGATGAGGAGCTCATTCCCCTTAGGAATGAGAACTGGATCATGCCACCATGTAAGCCACCAAAACCAGCAGAGATGGTGACTGAGAACAAGGGGGTTCTATAATGGTTAGTGGAGGAGAGATAGAGTATCAGTTGCAGGGCCAAGGCCAGTCTCAGCAGCAGGGGGTATTTTTGTTCCACCAGCCTTGCCATTCTAAGGAAGAGAGGCCCACTGGACTCCCAGGAAGCGGTGAATCCAAGCAGCACAAAGAATAGTCTGGGAGTGTAACTGTCAGATCTTGCAGGGATTGCCTCAGCTGCAGAGATCCACCTTACCCAAGGTCACATCCTGCTGGGGGGTACCCATATCCAATGACTAATGGAGGTGAGAAGATAAAGGTCTGGCTAATGTGGCCCAGTGTGGGGCATCTTAGGGAGATGATTTCAGCTCCAGAGCTCCCCAAGGAATGGGCTGATGCTGCCAGGCTTGCATCACAGCTTGACTTCTCTCTCTGCCCAATTCTTTTTCTCCTTCTCTAATAAATAGCCCTAACACTAAGCCCTGCCTCAGAGTCCACCTCCCAGAGTACCCAAACTGTGAGTACTAGTTACATAGAATCCTGCTTTCATGAATCTTCCTCAGTCTGCCAACTTCTTTTGTTAGTCATGTCCACGTGGGGCCTATAGATTGCACAGGCAAAGTTGGCCCCTGGCTTCTCTGTGCCACCACAGCCCTGAGTTTATTCCTTTCACTATAGCACTCACTATGTCGTGCTGAATTGTCATTTATGTCAGAGTGTCAGCTTCCCCTCTAGACTGTCAGTCTCTCTCTTGAAACCAAGGATCCTTTCCTCACCAACCTTTGTCTTCCTAGTGCCTAGTGCATAATCAGTGCTCAGACAACGTGGTTGAATAGTAATGAATAAAGGGAGAAGCCTTAACTTTCAACAAGGTATTTCACTCCTTCTTGAAGTCCTAAGCCCTTTATGAAATGACAAAAAAAGATCTTCATTAGGGTGTCTCCTCTGTTTGACTCTATGTCAAGGAAAGTCATACTGATCACATCAGAATTTATTTTCCCTTCGTATTGTGTATGAATCAAGTGACTAATGGCTACCAGCAGCAAAGCGGCCACAGATTTTCCAAGCAGGGGGAAAGGGTGAATGAGCTCTGTCTGCTCCTCTGGTCCACCTCCTGGAAGTCCCTACCTTTCTGCTGACATAAGCAGCTGTCGTGTACTGAGAGGCTGATTTTCACCAAGCACACGGCTAGGTCAGGGGTCAGACAGGAAAGACAGTCCTATCCTAGGAAGGCTAATCTAATGAGGAAGACATATGGGTAAATACAGCTTGGGTGTAGATAAGCCAAGTTCTTCCTAAAACACTTGTAGACAGTATCAAGACCAGGATGAGAATGAAATGTGAAGTATTCTTTTTTTTGTTTTGTTTTTTGGCTATGTTGGGTCTTCGTTTCTGCGCACGGGCTTTCTCTAGTTGCAGTGAGCGGGGGCTACTCTGCATTGGGGTGCGCAGGCTTCTCATTGCAGTGGCTTCTCTTGTTGCGGAGCACAGGCTCTAGGCACGCCGGCTTCAGCAGTTGTGGAATGTGGGCTCAGTAGCTGTGGCTCACAGGCTCAGTAGTTGTGGCGCACGGGCTTAGTCGCTCCATGGCATGTGGGGTCTTCCCGGAGCAGGGATCGAACCCGTGTCGCCTGCATTGGCAGGCGGATTCTTAACCACTGCACCACCAGGGAAGTCCCGGATTCTTTGAAATGAAATAATAAAAGCCAACAGTAACTAGGGTTTCACTGGAGATACACACCCATACCCACCACCACTCCCTACCTCCTCAACACACACACATTTTCTCCATAAGTAAGTGGCTAAGGAATCACAAACCTTTCCAGCAGAAGATAGTTGTAGAAAGGGCAGATTACTTACTGGGAAAATAAATTAATGATGAAGTGATAATGAAGAATTTGTGCATCAGAAGCTCTAGGAAAATTGTACCAAACATGAACTAAGGGATCAAAAGGGGATGCCAGAGGGCTCATGTTCTTTCTTTCTTCTCTCCACTTAGAGGGGGATGTGGAGTCAGTGGATAGACAGAGAAAAGAGGGGATTCATAGTTCTTTCTTATAAAATGAGAAGCTATCAAAATAGTATTATCCAACAGTTTTAAATGCATAGGATAGGAGGAATAAAAAGCTTTTTACCAGGATATCAATTAATTACTTACACAAGGAAAAAGAAGAAAGTGTCAGAAAGCTAATGCATCTTCTGGAAGACTAGAACAAGAGCTGACATCAAGATAACAAATTTTACACTAAATTAATGTGCTGCCCTTTGTCCACAATTAGGATGCTACAGCACTACCACCCCCACCAGTAGGACTTCCTCTTTGAAGAATAACAGTGCATTTGACCTAAACCAGTTCTACTCTTTGACTCCTTGGTCAGGAGTAAGAACAGTAAGCAGGTTAGGAATTAGCAGGATCTATAGTTAGATATTCACAGAAGATCACGTGCTCATGGGAGAACCCTGTCTAGGCAAGTGTCACTTTCAGAGGAATGTAATAAGGGAAGATGCCAGAAGAGAAATGGAACATAGCTCCGATCAAGGCAAGATGGAAAATGTGGTTATCATCCAGGTGCCTACTGCAACACTCCAGGAAAGTCGTTATTAAGCTTTCGTCCTAAAGCTTACATTGGAACTGCAAGTCTTACAGCTGGGTAAAGGGTGGGGCACCAGAGACCACTTCTCCTCTGACCTAAGGTCTACCCTGAAAGCATGCTCTCTCCGCTGAGCCCAGAACTGAATCTTGGTTTCCTCACCCCAATGGGGAAATGAGCCAAGGGGAGATAAGCCCAAGGAAAAGTAACCAATTGAAAGAACATAGACTAACAACATGGATGAATCTCACAGACATAACAATGAGCAAAAGAAGCCAGACATAAACCGAGCATACTGTGTGATTCCATTTATATCAAAGTTCAAGAAGAGCAAAACTAACATATGGTGATAAAAGTCAGAATAGTAGTTATCTCTGGGTCTCGGCTGGTGGGGGTGGTAGACACTGCCTGGGAAGGAATTCAGGGCACCTTTCTGAGGTGTGGGAAATGTTCCATATCTTGATCTGGGTAGGGGTTACATGGGTGTATCCAATATGTAAAAATTCATTAAACCATACATTTAAATTTGTATACTTTATGTATGTTACACCTCAAAGAGTAGAAAAAACTACTTATTTTTTTTTAACATCTTTATTGGAGTATAATTGCTTTACAATGGTGTGTTAGTTTCTGCCGTATAACAAAGTGAATCAGTTATACATATACTTATGTCCCCGTATCTCTTCCCTCTTGCATCTCCCTCCCTCCCACCCTCCCTATCCCATTCCTCTAGGTGGTCACAAAGCACCAAGCTGATCTCCCTGTGCTATGCGGCTGCTTCCCACTAGCTATCTATTTTACATTTGGTAGTGTATATAAGTCCATGCCACTCTCTCACTTTGTCCCAGCTTACCCTTCCCCCTCCCCATGTCCTCAAGTCCATTCTCTACGTCTGTGTCTTTATTCCTGTCCTGCCCCTAGGTTCTTCAGAACCTTTTTTTTTTCTTAAGATTCCAAACGACTTATTTTTAACTCCATTTCTTTTCCCTTACACACACACACACACACACACTCACAGCACACAAGTTATATAGCCCAAATACCCTGAGTTTATATCTGAGCTCCTCTTCCTCAGGAAACGGAGGTGGTAGGGAGGGACAGCCTGGTGTTTACCCTAGTGGCTGGTGCCAGGGATGTAGCAGCACATGACACAGTCCCAGACAAGGGGGCTGAGTATGGGTAGAACTTCATTTCCTGGAACTTGGGAATGAGGGGGGCAGGTCTGGAACCCTAAAAGAAAGGGGTATCTACAGAGACAAGATTAGGTACTTACAGGAAGTAAAGAGACTTGCTAATGAACACTGGGGTGCATATGTTCTTTCAAACCAAGTTTTTCTCAGGATATATGCCCAGGAGTGTAATGACCTAAAAGGGAAAAGAATTTGAAAAAGAATAGATACATGTATATGTATAACTGAGTCACTTTGCTGTACACATGAAACTAACACAATATTGTTAATTAACTATATTCCAGTATAAAATAAAATAAAGAGAGAGAGATACTTGGCAACAAAAAGCTAGACCAGAGTTCTTTCCTGCCTGGAAGTTGCCAGAAGAAGAGGATCCGAAACAACAGTGATTTTGCAGAACACCCTGGAGCTAACAGCCAGGTTCAATGATTCCCCTGGTCTAAGAACAGGATTAGTTCCAGAATCTGCAGTGGAATTAAACTACAGGTAAGAATTGTTCTGTGGCCCCATTTTTGTGAAAGGAGCCAGAGTAGTCATTAGAAATACCATCTGTAGCCAGAGAAACCAAAGGAAACTAACTCTCACCAAGGGATTAACCTGAAACCTTAGGTCCATTAGCATTGTATTTTAATCAAGTGTCTTCCAAAGAGGTAACAGGCACTCAAAACAAAAGCAATATTGAACCTTTTCAGGATATGAGACCTTGTTCATTACCTTTATAGCTTTATAGCTTTCAGATTTGAGAAAAATGTAATGTGTCAGTGGCATAATGCACATAATGGGATGGCAGGATGTCATCTCACACTGCAATCAGTAGATCCATGAATAGAAGCATGGCTTGTCTCAGATCAGACATAGATGCTATTGTAACCAGAAGGACAGAGTGGCTCTCCGTGCAGTCATTTAAGGACAACGTTAACCATTTTAGCATGCAGAGACAACAATGCCCTCAGAAACAACAGCTGCATCAGAGAATGCACTACTCATCAGAGACAAGCACCGAACTGAGTAATCAAATAGAAGTCCAGTAAGTAATTTAGAGATTGTCCCAAGCTAGCTACTGGTCTTATTCATCAATGCCATTTATTAGAAGCATTTTTTTTTCAGCCTGGACAAGAGTACATGTTTATGAAGGTGAAAATACTACTCCCAGGGATAGGAACTGCTGCTGGATTTCCCTTCCTGAAATACCATTTCCAGGAAGCTCCTCCTCTGCTCACAATTGTTCATGGCTCTTCTTTCTGACATATCAGATATGCATCATTTTAAATGGTTTTCAGGATACTCCATTTCCGGCCTCTTTCTCTGTAGCAATATTCTGACTGCTTAAGTGACTCCTTCTGCTTTGACCAGTTTAGAAAGCATTTGCTGGTGCTGTTTCCTTACCCGGACCACCCTCTCAGCTTCCCTCTCATCTGTTCAAACACTGAGCATGATGCAGAACCCATTCCTAGAGCCCCCTTCTACGGATGTGGAACGGTTCTTTATTCAATCAACCTTCATTGAGGTCACCAAGTCCGTCAACCCTTAGCCTCTCGTGCAGAAAGTTTATTAGGGAGTACTCTTAGAATCAACATGTGTGGAGGGGAAGGGAATGAAGCAGGATTGGACAGAGGGAGAAGTTGGACTGTGATACAATCTCAAGGAAAGCCTCAGCTCACCCGACCAGGAGCTGTGAAACCGAGACACAAGAGTTGACCTATTTGGGCTAGAGGGCTAGACCTTTATAATTCCACATGAACAGGGAGAATACACAACTTAGGGCAAGACAATTCTTTTTAGCTGTTTTATGACACTTTGTCATAAATCAATTTTCCATAATGTGTAATTTTGTTTCTAGGCTCTCCAGTCTGTTTGTCTATTCCTCTACCAATACCATGTTGTCATAATCACTATTCCTGCATTGTAGCTATACATCAATTTTGTGAGAATATTCTTAAAATATTGAGTCTTCCTATCTAAAAAGATGGTTTAGGGCTTCCCTAGTGGTGCAGTGGTTGAGAATCTGCCTGCCAAAGCAGGGGACACAGGTTTGAGCCCTGGTCTGGGAAGATCCCACATGCCACGGAGCAACTGGGCCTGTGAGCCACAACTACTGAGCCTGCACGTCTGGAGCCTGTGCTCCGCAACAAGAGAGGCCGCGACAGTCAGAGGCCTGCTTGCCGCAACTAGAGAAAGCCCTCAAACAGAAACGAAGACCCAACACAGCCAAAAATATAAATAAATTAATTAATTAAAAAAAAAAAAGAACAGTTTTAAAAAATAAATAAATAAATAAAAAGATGGTTTATATTGCAGTCTTCCTTAATGTCATTCAGTAAGTTTATAATCATCTCCATACAGGCACTTTATAATTTTTATTGCTATTGTAAATGGTGTTTTCCAACATTTTGTTGCTGGTGCTTACAAATACAATAAATTTTTTTTATACATATTTTAAAAAATTACGTTATTTATTTATTTTTGTCCTTGTTGGGTCTTCGTTGCTGCGTGCAGGCTTTCTTTAGTGGCGGTGAGCGGGGGCTACTCTTCGTTGCGGTGCGCAGGCTTCTCATTGTCGTGGCTTCTCCTGTTGTGGAGCACAGGCTCTAGGCATGCAGGCTTCAGTAGTTGTGGCACGTGGGCTCAGTAGTTGTGGCTTGCGGGCTCTAGAGCTCAGGCTCAGTAGTTGTGGCACACGGGCGTAGTTGCTCCGCGGCATGTGGGATCTTCCCAGGCCAGGGCTCGAACCTGTGTCCCTTGCATTGGCAGGTGGATTCTTAACCACTGCGCCACCAGGGAAGCCCTACAATAAATTTTGATTTTTCTCTAGCAATCTTACTAAATTCTTTTATTAATTCTAATAATTTTTCTGTAGATTCTTTTTAGTTTTCTGGTAATCATATCTATTTCATATTATCGAACTGACAACAATACATTTCAATAATTATTCATTGTAATACAAAGATGTCTAAAAACAAAGCTAATTATTCCCCTCCTCCCCTGCCACAGTCCACATTCTTCATCCTCCTGAGTTTCCAGCCTTCTTGTTCATTCACTGTGTGTACCAATATGCAGGTGGGTTTGTGGGCTTTTGCTGGAATAGGACTATAACAAACATTATTCAGCAACTTGGTTTTTTTCACCTATCTATTGTGAGGTTCCCTAACTCCACCTTTTTTGCTAATATCTTTATACATTTTGCATAAATGATCTCATATCATGTATGCTAGCCGGGGTTTTGTTTGTTTGTTTATTTGGTTGGTTGTTTTGAGTGCCTCACTCTTTAAAGAAACAAAAAACTGTGGTTAATCAGCAGACCAAATATGAAGGATTTAACTCTCAATCAAAAGATTGCTGAACTAGTTACACATATGTTTTAAGGTTTTAAAAAAATTTTTATTGGAGTGTAGTTGATTTATAATGTTGTGTTAGTTTCAGGTGTGCAGCAAAGTGAATCAGTTATACATATACATATATCCACTCTGATTTAGATTCTTTTCCCATATAGGCTGTTATAGAGTAGTGAGTAGAGTTCCCTGTGCTACACAGTAGGTCCTTATTAGTTATCTATTTTATATACAATAGAGTGTATGTGTTAATCCTAATCTTCCAATTTATCCCTCCCCCAAGTTTTAAGTTTAAATAAAATATTTAAGGCATCTATGTATCTTATTTAAATGATTCACACTTTGACTTTTTGGATTACTGGACACAATTAGAGTTACACACTGATGAGGGACAAAGTCGGTTTAACTATAAAGTACTGAGCAGACACACAGACCAAACAAGAAGTCATGCTCAGAAAAATACGTTTTAGGCCTCCAAAGATAAAATAACAATCTGAATTTATTGTTCTAGGGTAATGTACTGTATCAGGTGACTCCAGTTGTTTCAATGGCACTGTGCCGTGCCACCCAGATCATATCTGTCCGGTGGGATTAAGTGGGAACAGAAACTGATCCAGTCAAGCTGCCAGTACCTTGACTGAAATTTGAAGGCTGTAATGTAGCAGTGATTTTGGACTGGAACAATGTGAGGAACTAAACATAACAAGACTTGGTCACTCCTGCTATGTCTTTGCAGTAGAGCATTCTATTTCTATGACAGTTTACAAAGTCCTATTACATCAAAATTCTAGAAAACATGGAGCTTTTGTAGAAGCATGATGTGTTATCTGCCAACAAGATATTAAACAAACTAAATTCATCTGGTGTTTTCCATAAATAATGCACTACTATTGTCTGGCATCTAGTAAGTATTGACTACGTTTGTGAAAATAGAATTCTAGTAATGACCTATCCTATTTTCTGTGATTTCACTGAAGAAAGAACATATTGTTTTATTTGCATATTTCATCTCAGTAATGTTTTACTATTATAATTCCATGTTAATATGTTGTTCTTGGTACCATGAAGTCACAGTACTTTACAAACTAAGTGATTTGTTATTTATTTGAAAGTTAGTGGTATATTTCGTTCATCATCTTCATTGTCACCATTAACAATAAATATGAAGTGTGTATCACATAGAAAGCTCTACTACACAGAGTTTAAAGAAGGATGCTAGAATATATGGTGTGCAGTTTCTGTCATCCAGGATTTGACCATCTAGATGGAGAGAGGAGGGGTCAATAGATGAAAAAAAGATAATCATAATGCCAGCTTTTTTGAACTATGAATTACTATGTTCTGGTTGTGTTAAGTGCTTTTCATAATTATCATAATCCTCACAATAACCTAATTTGATGAGTAGTATGTCCCTATTTTACAGATGAGAAAACTAAACAGAAACTTGAAGATTCATTTCTTCATTTGATAATGATCACTTCTTGAGTATCAGATATTATATTATATAATATAGGAATTCAAGAGAGGGTGAGAGTTACTTGATCAGAGTTTCATAGCTTTGTTGGATTTTAGTGAATAGAGAGGAGAGAGAGCATTCCAAGCAAAGGACACTCCCAAAGGCTGGTAACATGAGAGCAAATTTGGTGAGAATAGTTGGGCTCAAGTGAGTATAAGTAGGAGAGTGAAGGTGAAACTCAATTCTATCCAGAAACATGTCTTAAAGATTGGCAAAAGTGGTTTGGAGACAAATTGTTGAGTGCTTTAAGTATAAAGCTAAGGAGTTTAGACTCTGTTTTATAGAAAGTGGTGAGTCAAAAGTGATTTAACATGTGTTTAAATTATGTAAATTATAATAGTAACATGTACATTAAAACTATACAGGGACTTCCCTGGTGGCACAGCGGTTAAGACTCCACGCTCACAATGCAGGGGGCCTGGGTTCGATCCCTGGTCAAGGAACTAGATCCCACATGCCTGCTGCAACTAAGAGTTTGCATGCCACAACTAAGAAGCCCACGTGCCGCAACTAAGGAGCCAGAGAGCTGCAACTAAGGAGCCTGCCTGTTGCAACTAAGACACAATGCAACTAGATAAATAAATAAATAAATAAATAAATATTTTTAAAAAAAACCTAAACAATACAGAACATAGAAAGAATAGGCAAAAGTTCTCCTCCCTCCCTTCACACCATAATTTTACTTTCCAGAAATAATCATTGTTAATAGTTTGGGTATTACCTTTCAACCTTTTACAATTAATAAAAATATAGATTTACTTTTAAACATAAGTGGAATTATACTACACATGCTTTTTGGCCACCTGTTTTTTTTTTCACTGAGTAATGCATCATGAACACCTCTGCATGTTAATACATGCTACGAAGACCTTTGTACCGCTTCAAGCATTTCAAAACTTGGATGCACTAAAATGAAAAAAATCTAGAAAATATACGTTGACATAACCAATGTTGCAATAAATATCTTTGGTTATCTTCCTACACTTGTCCAGTTATTCCTTTAGGCTAAATTCCTAAAAGTGGAATTGCTGGATATACACATTAAAACTTGATATTAATTTTCAAATTGTCCTCTGAGACAATTATATCAATTTATGTTCTCAAAGAAGGTGTTTGAATGCTTTTTTCTCTGTACCTTCACCAATACCAGATCTTATCAACAAAGAAGCTTTTTGAGTGAGAATGTGACATGATCATAGCTGTGGTATGTGAAGTAGCTGGCCTATTACAGACCATTGTTTGTAATGCATGATTCATTGTCTATTTAAAGTCTTAAAGCCAACAACTGGGTAATCAGACACTAAGGAAATGAAGGTTTCTAATGTATTAGGAAGGTGACTAAACAGAATAAATCTCACCTGGCAGAAAACTAATCGTATTGCTTTAAGTCAGTGGTTCTCAAATCTTGGTGCACAGATAAATCATCTGGAGAGCTTTAAAAACTATCAATGTCTGAGTTCTATGCCCCAAATTCTCATTTAATTGGTCTGAGCCTGAGCACTGAGGTTTTTTTAAAGCCCCTTAGGTGATTCTAATGTGAACCACAATCAAGAATTCCTGCTTTAACTGACAAGGGCTTAATTTCCAAAATATAAAAACAGCTCATACAACTCAACAACAACAAAAACCAAACAACCCAATCTAAAAGTGGGCAGAAGACTTTAATAGACATTTCTCCAAAGAAGACATACAAATGGCCAATAGGCACATGAAAAGACACTCAACATGGCTACTTATTAGAGAAATGCAAATGAAAACTACAATGAGGTACCACCTCACACTGGTCAGAATGGCCATCATTAAAAACTCTACAAATAATAAATGCTGGAGAGGGTGTAGAGAAAAGGGAACCCTCCTACACTGTTGGTGGGAATGTAAGTTGGTGCAGCCACTATGGAAAACAGTATGGAAGTTCCTCAAAAAACTAAAAATAGAGTTGCCATACGATCCAGAAATCCCTTTCCTGGGCATACATCCCAACAAAACTCCCCCTCTTGTTTCTACCTGACCTTTTTCCCTCTTTGGTTTCTACATTCCATTCATACCTATGAGTGGAAGGAAGCAAAGGAAAAGATTTGGTTGAGATAGGGAAATATCAATACTTTGTACTAGAGACAGAGGTCTATGTGTTCTTCCATTTATTTCCCCCAAAACTTATACATAGCAAGTACTCCACCTGTATTATTTTCTTTCACTATTTGCTGTTGTTGGAAATAAAAATTCAGTGCATGAATTTGAGTATCAAGAAAAATCAAGAATGCAATTAACTGAAACCTTCTTCATTGGACACCAACGAATGTAACTAGGATACCAACCCCTTGTCAAATAAAAGGAAAGAATTAAGAGTTAATTCTTTCAATTACTATATGGTCCAGCAGTCCCACTCCTGGGCATATATCTGGACAAAACTATAATCCAAAAAGATACATGCACCCCCAATGTTCAGAGCAGCACTATTCACAATAGCCAAGACATGGAAACAACCTATGTCTATTGACAGATGAACGGATAAAGAAGATGTGGTACATATATACAATGGAATGCTACTCAGCCATAAAAAAGAATAATGCCATTGCAGCAACATGGATGGAACTAGAGATTATCATACTAACTGAAGTAAGTCAGAAAGAGAAAGACAACTACCATATGGTGTCACTTATATGTGTAATCTAAAATATGGTACAAACAAACCTATCTACGAAACAGAGATGGACTCACAGACATAGAGAATAGACTAGTGGTTGCTAAGGGGAAGGGGGTGGGGAAGGAATGGACTGGAAGTTTGGAATTAGCAGATGCAATCTATTATATATAGGATGAATAAACAACAAGGTCCTACTGTATAGCATAGGGAACTATATTCAATATCCTGTGATAAACCATAATGGAAAAGAATATTAAAAAAAGAATATATATATATATATAAAACTGAATCACTTTGTTGAACAGCAGAATTTACACAACATTGTAAATCAACTATGCTTCAAAAAAAAACAAATCAAAACAAAACAAACAAACAAAAAACTTAGCCCAAATAAGAATGCCAGTGTCACTGTGGGGGAAAAAAAAAAAAAGAATTCCTGCTTTAAATATTAATTTGAAAAGCTTCTGAACTCCATGCCCACCCATCTCATAAAGATACCTGTTTTCTGAGACTCCTGGAAAGTATGATATATGTTCTACGTTTGGGTGATGTCTCACTAGATTCAAACCAGTCACTTTATAGTAATTGTCTGAAGAAATTTTTACTTCTTTTCTTGGCAAAGACCCTGGATTGTATTCCAGGGCTTAATTTCATTTCTATACTTTAAGCCACAAAGACTAAGATACATAAGTATTCTTGAGCTTGAGTCAGACAGTATGTTAGGCCTCAGGTGAATTAAATAGAGGCCTGGTAAATCTGCAGAAAACAAACAAAATAAACATCATTCTTAGAACATTCCCTGGAAGATGAAATGTACAAGTTAGAACAGCTTTGGCCTGGCTGAAATGCAGAGAAGGCAGGATTTACACAAGGCAGTATTATCAGAATAATGAATGACCTAGGCCAGTGGAGAATTTTTCTTCAAGTATTTCAACTGTATGAGATCTAATTTCTCCCATCTTATTATAATATAATCTTTAAACATATTCATTGTGATTAATAATATTGGAAGGAAAATCCCATAATATTTTGAGGAATGAATGTCTCCTCACTTTTCTGACCAGGAGAATGAGTCATTCACTTCCCACAGACCTCAGGATATTTTGGTGCTCTGTGTCAACCCATCACTGCCAAGCAGCAGCTGACACTTTAAAGTGAACTTCTCCCCTTCACAGATGGAAACTGAGCTCTAAATATTGGTATTCTGAGTTTCACATTTGCCTGGGTTGGTAACTTTCTAGGTATGATAAGAAGCAGGTTGCCGATAAATGGCAGCAGAACATCACGCCTGCGGTTCATTTCCTGACATCTCACTGGATACTGGATGGCTCAACCTAGGGTGTGATGGTAAACCAGCTCTCTAGGGTGGAAGCCAGGTGTGAGGGGGTTGATTTGCAGCATTTGCTAATTTCTGTGGTGTAAATACTCCGATCATGGCTGATTTTAGGCTACCAAGTTTTTAAAAATCAGCACTCAAATTGCTGAATATTTAACAATCGGCTCTCTTCAGCTGGCTCCAGCATGCTACTGGTCCTCACTAAAAACCAGAAGTCTTGGTTTTCTGGTGGGTAATTATAGATTGACAGCTAAAATATAGTGTAATTATTAGACTTGAGGCCATTTTGTTGTTCAAAATTCAGCCCAAGTGAGCAGCAAAGCCCAGTACTGACCTAGATCACAAGTTTCACAGTATCTACTTTCAAAGACTCTCAGGGTCTAACAATGTGAAAGCTCAGCCATTAGCACCTTAGAAAGGTATACTTACAAAAATATTTATAAGAATTACAGTCTAAAGCAAAATAGTTATTTTGGGCTGGGACCATGGGATGGATTAAAAATTAAAAGATATTTAATCAAATAACTAAATCAACTTCTCAGCAGTAATGGTTGCATGCTTGACCACACTCCTTTTCTCATGAAGTTCAAATGCTCTTTTAGGACTGAGTGGCTGTTCCAGACCCCATTTTATTTGACCCAAATAAGAGTTGTAATCTCTTTGGAAGAAAGGACTCCTCTGTTTCCCTTGTGAAGGCCTATGTCCCTCAAGTGGATGGCTTCTAGAATAGAAAGAGGCACTGACTGGCCTGGCTCCTGTTTGGACCAGTCCCGTCTTCCTAGAAAATGATCATTTTTATACACTGTATGTAGGAGGTAGTCATTATTTTTATTTAGCACTGTTCCTGCAAAAATATCAGAAATGCATATGTAAAACGTCAGTAAATAACTATTTGAAATAATCACCTGTATGTTCTTTCTATACCACCATGTCATAAAAGCCACTTAATGTTATTAACATACAAAAATAATAACACCTTGCATTTGTAGAGAGGTTAAGAGCAATCTGGAGTCTGAACAGACCTTAGCTCGTATCCTCACTTTTACCCTCAATTTGTAAATTAGTATCTTCATTTGTAAACAAACATAAAAATAGTAACTGCTTCATGGGGTTACTGTGAGGATTAAATGAGATCATGTAAATGAAGCACTTAACATAGGCTTGATGTTTAGTAGATGCACAATAAATCAAGAAATTATTTTTATGCTGTTATTCTTTTGACCTTTTGCAAAGTTCCTTAATTAACCCAATCTCATGAGATCTTTTACTATAGTTATGTGAAGTATGAAAGTTAAGCATTATTATAGCCCCTTTTAGGGGCTTCCCTGGTGGCGCTGTGGTTGAGAGTCCACCTGCCAATGCAGGGGACACGGGTTCGTGCCCTGGTCCGGGAAGATCCCACATGCCGCGGAACGGCTAGGCCCATGAGCCATGGCTGCTGAGCCTGTGCGTCCATCTGGAGCCTGTGCTCCTCAGCGGGAGAGGCCACAACAGTGAGAGGCCCGCAAAAAAAAAAAAAAAAAAAAAAAAAAAAAAAAAAAAAAAGATATAGCCCCTTTTAAAGATAAGGAATTGAATTGAGAACTTCCCAAGATGGAATAGCTGCTAAATGGCAGAGCTAGGATGTGCTTTTCATTGTGTTATATATAATAAATAATAAATAGAGGTAAAACTGATATTCTAGTCAGAAGACTTTTTCATTCACGAATAGGATAAATATAGCTAGCTACTGATTTGGGAAATACTATTACACCTTGAGAACAACCAAAAAGTTATTCTATTAGTAGCAGCAGCAGCAGAAACTATTTCAAAGTGTTTTCTATGTGCCAAACACTATGTTAAACATTTTCTATGTTTCATCTCCTTCGAACCTCAGAATAACCCTCTATAGAAGGTATTATACCCCTTTCACAGATAATCATAAAAGCTAACATTTATGCACTTGGTCTGTGCCAGACATTGTGCCAAATATTTTAGATGCATTAACCTCATTTTACCCAACCCAACAAACTTCTGAGATAGTGAGCCACTATTGTTATTAGTATTCCAATTTGCTAATAAAGATAATATATAGACAAATTTGCTGATGGAACTATAGAGCAGGAAACTTTTAATTAGACATTATGTCTGTGTAATTATATACTTTAAAGGTCCTGCCAGAATTATCTTGCTAGAGCCAGTCCCATTAAATATAATCATTGAGGTAGACATCGGAAAGAAAACAGATTTTGGGGCAAAATTATGTTCAAAGTGTGCTTGTGCATTCCTTTGATACTACCCCCACAACCAGAGTTGTAAATTAAAAGATATGCTGTGGAAAAAAAATTTGGGGGAGTCATTGTATTAGTCAGGTCCTATCCAGTTTCAGTAGAAATAAATTGTTTGGCAACTGCACCCTGTAAACTATTCTTAACACCTGGTAACTCATCATAGCCGTTCTGAAGATAAAAACAGTGATGGGGTCAAAGAAGGATGTTGTTTCAGGGCGTATGTTGCTAATAATAAAACAGTCTCTCTGCAGGAAGTATACACAGACAGCTCACAAAAACAGGAAAGTCACTCAGGAACCTGCTGTAAAACTCCTGGTCTGAACTCATGAAACTGCCCTAAAGTCACAAGGAAGGGATACCACACATTTGAAGTCAAAGAGAAGAATGCAGTTTTTCTCATACTGTAACTCCGACAATACTGTATTTTCAATCCTGTGAAGACTGATCTAGGCAGACTAAGGAATAGACCCTTTTACACCAAACCCATCATTTTTCAGATAAAGAAACTAAGACAGTTGGATATGATGGACATCTAGTGTTTTTGCCTGCCCAGAATCTATTTCCCCTTTTGGTAATAATCCATCCCATGAAATTTTCTTTGGTACTCCTCCCTGACTCATGATCTTTGGGTTTGGAGAGGGTCGATCACACCCCCAGTTCCAGGGATGGGCACAGAGCAGGCATGGACAAACCGGGTGACAGTAGAGCATTCAGTGACAGGCATGAGGTAGAATCTGAATTGATTTAATACAGAGGTTAAAGTAAATCCAAGATCACACAGTTAATGCCAAAGTTAGGACTATATTCCAAGGCCAATGCTCTTTTCATACTATGATGCCACATAACTTCTGTAAGTTTTTAAAAATTCTTACTAATTTAAAAAATAGTTGTGGGTTCCATTTCATTGCTAATAAGCCAGACTGTCTCAGGGTCTATGCTACTTCCTGTTCATATATTAAGTACCTTCATCATATGCCCCCATTTTCTTCTATTTCCTTAAAGAGAGTAATAATTTATACCAGGGTAAGGAGAGGACAATGATAATTTACTTTATAATGAATTTCCTCTAAGGCCATTAAAATATTATATAATGCCCCTAGGATACCACTGTATATTTTATTCTATTACTGATTGTGGTATGGTTTCTAGCTATGTGAAAAAGGGGCTAGGAAAGAAATGGAGAGAGTATAGTATTCCATGATGCTTACGTGGTTGCACTGTAGTGACTGCGTTATAATTCCTTTCATACCTTAATTTTCCCATTTTGGGGGTAAAATTATATTTCAAAAATAAGCTTATACTTTTCTAATAATCTAATTATTCAAAGATCAGTTATCTGTGCTTCAAATTATGTTTTATTCTCTTACAGCTGTTTCTATTTTGGCTATTAGTCTCCTCCTTAATTCTGCTGGCAGAAAAAGATATGAGACTCAAATTAAACTATAATCTGCCTATCCCAGGGGATAATTTTCCTAAGAGCACCTGTGTGAAAGGATGGCTGGATCAGGGCTTGAGCATCAGGGCTCCCAGGAAATCAGTGAGCAGTGAAGAGAAGGTTTAGGAATTATCCAAATCAATCAACTCTATCAATATGGTTTTCCATTACTTCAGGAAAATTGGAGTCAGCATTTCTTAAAATTATATTTGAGAGTCACACACAAAATGTCTGAGCTGAATTCCTTATCTTCCCCTTTCCAAAACAGTTATACACTCTACATACCCATATCTGTCAACTCTTCCTCACTGCCCACATTTAGTAGTCATCAAGTACTCATGTGTTTTTGTCACCATTCTCATACTGCCACAACAAGTGCTGTTTGGGCTAATCGTTTCACAGTCACAATCTCCTTTTCCTCCCTTTAATCCTCCACAAAGATCTTTAAAATCACAAACCCAATCCTGCCGTTCCCCTGCCCCATCTCCATCTCCACTCAAAATCATTCTATGGGGGCTTCCCTGGTGGTTCAGTGGTTAAGAATCCGCCTGCCAATGCAGGGGACACAGGTTCGATCCCTGGTCTGGGAAGATCCTACATGCCACGGAGCAATTAGGCCCATGCGCCACAACTACTGAGCCTGAGCTCTAGAGCCATTGTGCCACAACTACTGAAGCCCGCACGTGCATAGAGCCTGTGCTCCGCAACAAGAGAAGCCACCACAATGAGAAGCCCATGCACCACAATGAAGAGTAGCCCCTGCTCGCTGCGACTAGAGAAAGCCTGCGCGCAGCAACAAAGACCCAACGCAGCCAAAAAAATAATAAATTTTAAAAATATATTAAAAAAAAATCATTCAGTGCTTCCTTATTTCCTTCTGGATAAGACCCAAACTTCTTAGAATAGCATTCAAAGCCTTTCAGGATCTGGCATCTGGCTATCATTTTAGCATCCTCTCTCACCAGCCCCTGTATACTCACTGACTTCACTTCAGTCACACCAAGCTATCTAAATTACTTAGCTGCAGTTCTACAGTCCACTCTGCACAAACTATTGCCTCTATCTGAAATACCTTGACCATTTTTTCTGGGGTTGGTTAATTCACAGTTGTCTACAAAAGAGTTTGTATGGTGTTGTGGCGTTGGTGTAAACATGAGACTATTTTTATATATATGCTTCTACATGTAGAGTGTGTTTCTAGAGGAATACACAAGAAATTGGTAATATTGGTTGCCTCTGGAAAAGAGAACTGTGAAACTGAGTTGTAGGAATGGGAGAGAGACTTTTCACTAGATGCTCTTTTGTGCCTTTGCAATTTTGTGCTCTGTAAATACACCAACAATTTGACTAAAGCTGAAGATACGTCCACTCTGTGACCCAGCAATTCCACTCCTTGGTATATACCCAAGAGAAATGAATGCATATGTCCACCAAAAAACATGTACAGGGATATTCATAGCACCTTTTCTCATAATAGATAAAAACTGAAAACAACACAAAAGTCCATCAATGGGAGAAAGGACATATAAGTTAAAGTATATTTATTTAATGAAATACCATGTAGCAACGAAAAGCACAAACTATGATATAATCCATCAGGGACGTAGTGTTGAGCTAAAAGATCCAACATAAAAAAGTAAATAATGGATGATTCTAGTTATTTCAAGTTCAAAGACAGGCAAAACTAATCAATTGTGATAGAAACCAGAATAGTGATTACCTCAGGCAAGTGTGGGGCATGGGGAACTAGGAAGGTGGGGTGAGAGCATATTGACTAGGAAGGGATAATTCTAGGGTTGTAGGACTGTTCTGTATCTCAAGTTGGGTGGTATATGGTAAATGGGTGTATACCTATGTAAAATATACATATTCAATGGGATAGATACAAATGTAAAATATAACTGAGCTTTACACTGTAGATTAGCATATTTTATACTCTATGTATATTGATAAAATTTTTCAGAGTTTTAAAAAACATAACAAGTACACATAACCAATTTGAAAAAAGTAGCTAAAATAATTTTAAAAAAAAATCTCACCCAAATGTCAAATGATTTCTCCCTTTGCATTGATAAAAGTCAGTGCAACTTCCATACTAAAGGTCAATTTAAAAAAATAGGGAAAATAGTAAGAATTTCTTTAAACTAAGAGAAAAGTTCGAAGCAATTATTGATTGTAAGAATAAATTTTTGATTAAACCAATTATAAAACAAACAAAAACCCCCCAGAATTTTCCATCATGACCTTACTGCCTCCAAGACTATAATGGAATGCTTCAGCCCACCAGGGGCAAAAACGTTCTTTTACAAATTTGCTAAGCAACTTTTAGAAATGTAAGTGAATAAGATTCAGTTTAGACTGGCATTCTATCAGGGAACACCATGGTAACCTGGAGAGAGGGTTCAGTTTGCGGGAAAGTGGAAGCTAGAAATGGAAGTGACAAGTGCAATATTGAGTAAATAAGGTTTATCTGGTCCACAGAGAGGCAGAACAATGGTGATCTTTGTAGGTAAAAGGACAGAAGAACCAGGTAGTCAAGAGAAAGGGAAAGAAGCAAGGAAGAGAGAGGGCTCTAGGCATTCCAAATATTTACATACCTTATTAAATTCAAAAGTGAATTTAAAAAGGTATGTGAAAATGTAAAATAAGCTGTTTAGAATATACCAGATGAGCTGGAGAATAAGAAAAGGGAGGGGTAGAGTCACTCAAAGTGAAAGCAACATTGCTGCTTTTTAAAAAGACTCCTTTTCAGTTCAGGAGAGGCAGTAAGGTACCAAGAGGAAGTGTTTAGGTCAGTCCTCCCCACTCCCAAGGTTTAATACTCTGAACATCTAATTTGTCAGGTCTTTTTCCTCTTAATAAGTTATTTTTTTTAATTAAAGAGTCTCATTGTAGAAAATTTGGAAAATACAAAAAAAATTTTAAGGAGAGACCAAAAACCACTCAAGAGATGATCACTGTAGCATTTCGGCATAGGACAATTTCTAATTGGCAGAGAGCTGCAAAAAAAGGAGCAGGTCAGAGGCCCTCCTGCCTTAGGAACCCAGATGAGTTTATTACTGGAGATGTGTCATTTTTATTTTATTTGTACATTTTTTCACTAGAAGCTCTGTGAGGGCAGAGATTTTTGTCTGTGCTGTTCATGGCTGTAACCCGGTGTCTGGCACATAACAGACACTCCAGAAATATTTGTTGAATTACCTATCTTTTTTTCCACACTTACTTATGAAGATTAGTGGCTACTTTTTTTTTTCCTTAATTATTAAAGCACTTAAAATCCTTTTCCCGTTCTATTTCATGACTTTATCAGAACAAGCTAGTTATTAAATGAAAATGTCTATTGAAGTTTAGGAAAATGTCAAAAGTAAGCAAAAGCTTCATGATTCATATTAATATCACAGTATATTTCTTCTGTGATGCCCTGCTGTGCACTCTCCCTGAATACTCATAGAAACAATTCCTTCCATTCCGTATGTTAAGCTATTGTCCACATAAACTTATTAAATAGAATTTGAAAACGAATTTAACATTTAGGGCTTTGTAGCTCCTTTTCTCCTTAAAAACCAGGATTTCTTTTTAAAATGTGAGTTGGAATATTAAATTTTTTCCCCCAAATTTAGGACTTGTCTTTGAACAGTGAAAAATGATGGAGAAGATTCTATGATGCTTAGAAGTAAAGGAAGTTAAGAATATTGAATATTCTTGTAGTAAAAATTTTCAGGGAGGGCAGATGGAATTAATCAAGCTTGAAATGTAGCCAGAATTCTGTAGTCAACATTCCCACTCTTGGAGTTATTGATAAAACGAGACCCTTGGAATCTTTCATAATAGGAGGTAGCCAGGGCCTTTCAATCATTCCAAGGCAACCAAGGCCTCCAGGGGCTACAACACAGTTATTTTGGAAAAAAAAAAAAAAACATGCCACATAGTTAAGCAAAAGGAGGTTTTATTGGTTCACATAACTGGGAAGTCTGGAGGAGGAACTTAGCTGGGCAGGCTGGGTCCAGGGGCTTTCACAATGTCAGGGTTCTCTCAGCATCCATGTGATCAAGTCTAGGAGACCCATTGGTCCTACTTGGATCATGTACTCTATGCTGGATCACTGATAGTAACCAGAAATTAAGACATTTGAATTGGCAGGGAATGGGCAAGGCCTGGGCCAACACCCTTCCATATAAGGAACACAGTGGGATCACCCTCACCCAAACCAAGTGAAGAAGTGGATTCTCCACAAGGGACATTCTGTCACCACATGGACCGGCAAAGGATATTGTGACAATGTTGAAATCACCTGAGTCCTGTGCTCCTGGAACACAACCCCCTCATACATGCACCCATTCACCTTTGTGTTCCAAGAAATGCTTATGGCAAAAACCCTTACCCACGTGACTTAGATAAGACTCATGGCGACCCACTTGTCTACCTATGACAAGACCAGACTTAGACCTCCTAAATTCCCGTTCTTTGTCTCAAACTGATTAGCTGAACTGTTGATTCCACTGACCAAGCTGGACAAGATGTCGGCTAACTCGACTTGAATAAACTTTAGTCAGGCTTCTCTCCTTCCCCCTGAACTTGGTCCTGGAACTCAGCCTACCTTTGAACATGAGAATCAGCTGACCTTTGGGGAAAAATTCCCTGATCAACCACCTGATGACTCCACCTACCATCCCAATCCCGCACACCTGGTTATTTCCATCCTTATTTAATCCTGGCTATAAAAGGACTGATCAGCGTGACCTTTGAGATGCTTGCAGATCTCACAGCCTATGATCAACGCACTCTCCCTACTGAAATAGTCTTCCACTCCTTGTTGCAATAATCCTTTTGAATAAAGTCTCTCCTTACCTCAGTTTGTATTTGTGGTTTATTTGACACTGGCCAGACAAAACTATAGTCTACCACAACACTCTATTATCCAGTATGATGGATCTTGAGGGGATTAAAATTAACTATACCCCTCCTTCCTACTCTCAGTTTTGAATCATTTGAGGAATAGAAATGGAAGCCCGAATCAGGCAGGTAAGAATTCAGAATGTCATCTTAATTGAGGGATGAATGGATAAATAAAATGTGGTATATACATGGATTGGAATGGTAATGTTAACACATGCTACAGCATGGATGAACCTTGAAGATATTATGCTGAGTGAAATGAGCCAGTTACAAAAAGACAAATACTGTATAATTCCACTTATCTGAGCTATCTAGAGTAATCCAATTAACAGAAACAGAAAATATAATGGTGGGTTGCCAGAGCTGGGAGAAGGGGGGAAATGGGGAGTTGTTGATTAAGGGGTAGAGAATTTCAGTTTTGCAAGACAAAAAAAGTTCTGGAGACTGTTCACACAGCAACGTGAATATAAATAAAACTACTAAATTGTACACGTAGAAATGGTTAAGATGGTAAATTTTGTTATGTGCTTTTTTTACCACAATAAAAAATAATTTTTAAAAAAGTCAGCTTCATTACTAATAAAGCTGGTTGGAGAATGTGACATAGATCCGTGATCATATGGCTCAGTAATACTTCACTGAATTGAAATAAATTGCCTTAAACTTCAGGCCTTCTCTCAGGGCAGGGCTTACTCTAGTAAGCTTATCACAAAAGTCTTCAAGGACAGGCTGTCCTGAAAGAACAAAGGACTGAGTGACACAGTAATAATTCCTTCCTTCAGTCTTACCAAAGAAAGTGTTTTTTTCCCCAAGGAGCGAGTGAACAAAGGGGGAGAGGCCTGAGGGGTTGTCCTGGGGAGTGGACAGATCTGAGGGGATAAGCATTTACTCCTAACCAGTCCAATACAAGAAAAACATAGTAGAATATAGACTGGGAGGGAATATGAAAAACTGTGAAGTCTTTTGTAGTTTTGTTGCTAGGATAACAGAATTTGGAGTGATCGTTCTCTTCTCAAAACAATTTTATTGGTATGCCTTTTTAAAAATATAATTTGTTAACATTGGAAGTATCACATTTATAATAATTTGATGCACTCAATTTATTAAATGGCTGAAAGGGAAAAAATAAAAGGGATTATTAATGTACAGTTCACATTTTAAAATTATCTTAACTATTTTCTGGCTTTTTGTCATGTCAGTTTCATTAATACTATCAGTGAAGCTGAACAATTTTTCAAAATGCTTTTAATTGATATTAATGCCAAAACAAGAGGATAATTTTGCATGGTAAAGCATACATTTGACTTATATGTTTTCATTTGAAAAAGAAAGATACTCCCTTGGGCATCAAAACTTCAAGCTCAGATACAAGTAAATTAGATATATTTGACTGGATATATATATTTTTTAATGTGTAATTCAATTCACTAGAGTACTGGGACATTCTTTTCTGCATCTCTCTGGAGAAGTTGAGCAGTTTTCATTTTTCTAGGTTATCAGATGAGAAAACAGTATATTAGGTTTTGTGCTTGGGATCTTATATTTGGGGTGTGAAATAGCTGAATTTAAAACTATATACTCCTCTCTCATTAATTTGTGGTGAAAGGACTATCTTAAAAAGTTGCAGTTATTTGCAATCAGATTTTTAAAAGAATAATTTATTCACATTGAATGTAAATTATGCCTCAATCTAAAAATTTAAAAATCATAAAACAAGGCTGGGGGAAAAATTCCTCTGTAGGAACTTCAGACAAATAAATGAGTACATTTAGAATAGGCTGTGGTATGGCGCTTCGGATAGTATAAAAACACTTTGCATCTTTTAAAGAAAGATGGATACTGTTATGTCAAAAAAATGTATCTCCTCTATCAACCCAAAGCACATTTGGTTTGAATAATTTCTACATCCTTAGAGACATTCTCTCTCTAAGGAATCAATCCATTTAGGAAATTACTTCCTAGAACTTGTACTAAAAAATGAAGAGGCTTTATCTATCACATTTGCTTTGAGGGGAAAATGGTGCACTTTAGATAAAACAGTACAGTGACCAAAATACCTCCCATCTGTCAACTTTATATTCCTCTCATTTAGTTTCACATCATGCATGTTGGCAAGATTCATAGGAGGAAAACAGAAAGAACCTATTTTTACCATTCTTGAAAGCATGCCAATTTGGCAAGGGTGTGTAACAATGGGCATTCTCATACACAGTAAGAATGTCAACTGGTTCAGCCTTTCTGGAAGGTAATTTGGCAATAAACAGGCTATCAGAAATTTAAATATGAATGTCATTTGCCCCAGAAACTCAACTTCTGGGAATTTATCACAAGTGAATGAACTGGAAAAATATGTAAGACATACATGCATACATGAGGCATCATTTACAACAAAGATGAGTTACGAACCACCTAAATCTTTTATCATTGGTGGACTGATTAAATACATTATAATATATCTATTCAATGGAGTACTTTGTAGTGCATTAGAACAATTATGAATACCTGTGTTTATTGTTATGGAAAAGTTATAAAACAGCATATATAATCTGTGTTGTAAAATTTTTTCTATATGCTTAGGGAAAAGCCTGGAAGGGTATATAGCAAAATATGGTTTTATCTCTGAGTTGTGGGGTTTCAAATATTTTTTACTCTTTCATTCCTTTTATGTTTTTTGAAACTACACCATGAGCATGTGTCATTTATTTAGTCATAAAATACATGTGTTCTGGCTTGAAAAAAATGTAAAACGTCAAATTAAACAATTGTTTTTCAGGGGAAAATATTTGCAAATCATATATTTGATAAGGAATTAATATCCAGAATATATAAGAAAACTCCTACAGCTCAACAACAACAAAAACCCCAAACAACCCAATTTAAAAATGGGCTAAGGACCTAAACAGATATTTCCTCAAAGAAGATATATATATAAATGGACAGTAGATACATGAAAAGATGCTCAATATCACTAATCATTAGGGAAATGCAAATCAAACCCACAGTGAGCTATCACTTCACACCTATTAGGATGGTCATTATAAACAAACAGAAAATAACAAGTGTTGGTGAGGATGTAGAGAAATTGGAATCCTTCTGCATTACTGGTGGGAATGTTGCTATGGAAAACAATATGGCGGTTTTTCAAAAAAATACAAAAAATATACCATTTGATCTAGCAATTCCACTTCTGGATATATACCCAAAAGAACTGAAAGCAGGAACTTGAGCAAATATTTGCACACTAATGTTCATAGCAGTATTATTTACAATAGGCAAAAGGCGAAAACAACCCAAATGTCCACTGACAAAATGAATGGATAAACAAAATGTGGTATACATATACAATGTGATATTATTCAGCCTTAAAAAGGAAGGAAATTCTGATACATGCTACAACATGGATGAAATATGAGGACATTATGCTAAGTAAAATAAGCCAGACACTAAAAAACAAATACTGTGTGATTTTACTTATATGAGCTATATGGAGAGGTTAAATTCTTAGAGTCAGAAAGTAGGATGGTGGTTGCCAGGGGGTAGGTGAGGGTGGAATGGGGTGTTGCTGTTTAATTCATAGAGTGGTGATGGTTTCACAACAAACAATGTGAATGTACTAAACACACTGAACTATACACTTAAAAATGGTTAAAATGGTAAAGTTTATGTCATATATTATTTTACCACAATTTATAAAGAAACAGGGAACTATACTCAATATTTTGTAATAACTTTTAAGGGAAAAGAATCTGAAAAAGAAAAAATATATAAAATATACATGGATATTATATATATAACTGAATTACTGTGTGGTACATCTGAAACACAATATCGTAAATCAACCATACTTCAATTAAAAAGAAAACAACTGTTTTCTACATAGAGGTATTTACTTCTATCATGACTAAGGAAGATCTAACTCGTCGGAGATATATCTATAGACTTTGAAAAACAGAAAACATATATTCATTTCAATTCATATTCTCTAGGGCTTCGATGGGGCTGCAGCAGTTAAGAATCCGCCTGCCAATGCAGGGGACACGGGTTCGAGCCCTGGTCCGGGATGATTGCACATGCCGCGGAGCAACTAAGCCCGTGCGCCACAACTACTGAGCCTGTGTGCCACAACTACTGAAGCCTGTGTGTCTAGAGCCCACTCACCACAACAAAAAGTAGCCCCCACTCACAGCAACTAGAGAACGCCCGCACACAGCAACAAAGACCCAACACAGCCAAAAATTAATAAATTAATTTAAAAAAATTTATATGCTCTTACACATTGGCCTACATTGGAAGGTATGTGACATTAATCCAAATTAATAGGAATTGAGTTAATCTTCTTTGTTTCCCTCAATCCAATTAGGTTTATTTATATGTGACCCTTATTTCTCCAGATTGTACCAGATACCTGAAAGACGAGGAGAGACTGTGGGGTAATGACAGGCATATGCGTACTCCAGATATGTCAGCTATTTCAGCCCACCCAAAGTAGTCTGGCTTGTAAATGATTATAGATCTTCAGGTTCTCAGAAGTAGATGTGGGCTTCCTACCTTTTGCTGAGTCCCTTGTGGAGGTCCTCGCCTTGATCCAGCTCTTCCCTGTGTTAAGGCAGCCCCAGCAGAGTGGCCTGTTGTTTATTCTTCACTGTCCCCTTTTCTTCTGAACCTGGTCTCCGCCATTAAGAACTTTGAAGGCAATGTCAAGGTGAAACATAGGCATCCCTAAAGCTCTTCTACCTTTTGCAGTTTCTTTTGTATATTGGGGGTGTTCTGACCAATAAAAGTCATATTGACCATCTTTAAATTCTCTGGGGCCTCAGGATCTATATCTGTATGATGCCTATAGGTTTTATTATTATATTTTTCTGGTTTAATTTAATTTTTTTTGGCCACACCTTGTCACATGCGGGATCTTAGTTCCCCGACCCGGGATCGAACCCGTGCCCTGTGCATTGGGAGCACTGAGTCTTAACCACTGGACCGCCAGGGAAGTCCCTGTATATTGCCTATAGGCTTTAAAAACGCTTTTTAGAAATTCTGAAGAATCCTCATTTGGTTTCTGTCATACCTCCTGTACTTTATTAAGGCTTCTTTGTTTTGGCATCCCTCTTCGCAATCCCGCAAGAATGCAATCTTGATAATGTTCACGTTTTGGCCTATCCCCAGCATTCACATCCCAATTAGGATCAGCTGTTGGTATAGCTACATTTGCTGCAACTCCTACGGGGTTGCCAGGGGTTTCTGTACCAGGTGGATCTGCGTCTTCCCTAGCTTTATTGAGCACCATTCTACATTCTTCTGAAGTGAGGAGAGTATTTAATAAATTTTTAAAATCTGCCCTGGTCGAGTTGTGGGTTGCAAATATCGATGAAAAAATATTTGCCATCCTCTTTGAGTCATCTTTAAAAGTTGGCATATTGTTCTGCTAATTAAATAAATCTGAAGTTGAAAAGGGCGAGTGGGACCCAGATCAGTCCCATTGGCGGCCCAGTCTCAGCACTCACACCTGCACTGGGGACTTGCCTTAATGACTATTGTCCCCCATGAGCTTGGGTAGCTCTCTGGCCATAACAAGTGCCCTGGTGGGTATGAGAGGAGGAGGCCATTCCGATTTTTCAGATCCTCAGAGCCTGAGGTGGGCGTGGCAGGGGATCAGCCTGAGGCTGTGGCTTAGGCGCTGCAATGAAGGAGCAGCAGCCCATCGCATGGGGGGTGGAGGAGGGGCAGCCAGAGTGTTTGAATCAATAGCAAGTCATCCTCCTTTTCACTAAAATCAAGCAAAACAGGTTTCTCTGCCTTCTCTCCTGTTGTACCCTAACCTTACATCTTCTCTGCACAAATTTATTCCGATACAATAACACAAAAGACTGTACACAAGGTATTTCATCCCATTTTTCTTCCCTTTACAAAACAAATGCAGCTGCAAAAACTGTCTTGTAATTTAAGGATCCATTTTCAGGCCATTTTGCTCCAGAATCTAAAGGATATGCAGTGTTAACAAAAAATACCATCTTTTAATTTTCTGTGGATTCATAACTGAAAGTCACCCAGTTTTGGAGAATGCAGCCTATAGAAGGGCTGCAAGAGAGAGTTGAATTAACATTTCCCATTTTGAAGGGGCTTTGCTTCCAGGTGGTTGAAGCAATGAAATCTCACTACAGGTCCTTTTGCTATTGGGCACCAAGAAGCTCAATCCCCTATAGCCCATTCTTTTTTTTTAAAACACCTTTATTGGAGTATAATTGCTTTACAATGTTATGTTAGTTTCTGCTGTACAACAAAGTGAATCAGCTATACATATACATATATCCCCATATCTCCTCCCTCTTGCGTCTCCCTCCCACCCTCCCTATCCCACCCCTCTAGGTGGTCACAAAGCACAGAACTGATCTCCCTGTGCTATGCAGCTTCTTCCCACTAGCTCTTTTACATTAGGTAGTGTATATATGTCCATGCCACTCTCTCACTTCGCCCCAGCCTACCCTTCCCCCTCTCTGTGTCCTCAGGACCATTCTCTATGCCTGTGTAAGACAATCGGACATAGAGGGGCCAAAGCCTGGGGCCTCTAACCTGAGTATGCAGTACCTTAGCAGATATAATAATCATTACCCACGGTTTCACTCTCCTATTCTCATGGATATTTAAGTTTACAGAATTTAGCATATACTTGCAACTAGCTACATGAACAGAATGGTTAAGCACTATGAATAATACAGCAAAACAGCTAGTTGAAAAATAATGTATTTTCTGAAAATAAAGTCACAAAGTTAGGTGTGTACACACACACAGAATATTTTGAGTCTCAGCTTTGGAAAACTGGGTCCTACTTGCTTTTGGAAAAGGCCTTATTCTCTATGGTTAAGCCATTCATGGTTAACTGGAATTGGTCGTTCTAACCATCTTTTATAGTGTATATCATGAAAGTTGGAAGCTTGATGCTTTCCTGGTGGCTGCATGAAGCTGGTAAGATGGGAAAAGTTTAAGATCTGCCTGTCATGGTTGGACAGCAAGATGGACCTGGCTGCAAAAGTTGACTCCAGAAGCCTAGCCAGCTGGGACAGGCAAAGCTACTTATTCAGTGTTCAAAGGAAATAGTCATGTTAATTCCAGATATGGTGACCACTGATTTCCTAATAAAGCAGGCTGCGTACAGTACTAGGAAACTCAGATGGTACTCACTACTAAGGACTCAGATTAAAGGGTGACATAGTGGCAAGGGTTAGAAGGATAGGGAAGGGCTTAAGTCTGGGATAATTTGGGTGTAGAAAGCAATACAAAGCCCACTCCGCATAGGCAGGGAGCGGCAAGAGATGGTAACATATCCATAATCATTCATGTAGATACCTTAAATCCAGCTAACAACATGAATACCTAGGGACTAATTAGTCCCAGGGATTATCATTAGAACATTAATAGTTGGAAGAACTCACATTCTTTCAGCACTCCTGCATGCTTTTCATACCATACACACACACACACACACACACACACACACACACACACACACACACACACACACACACACAAAGAGAAAGAGATTTATTGCAAGGAATTGGCTTATGTAACTGTGGGGGCTATGTAGGCAAGTCTGGAATCCGCAGAGCAGGCCATCAGGAAGGGTAGGCTGGAAACTCTCAGGAAGGAGTTGACATTTCAGTCCACTGGCAGAATTTCTTCTTGTTTAGGGACCTCAATTCTGTGCTTAGGCCTTTCAACTGATTGGATCAGGTTCACCCAGATTATGGAGTATAATCTCCTTTCCTTAAAGTCAATTGATTGTAGATGTTTATCACATCTGCAAAATATCTTCATAACAACACCTAGATTAGTATTTGATTGAAGAACTAGGTATAGCCTAGCCAAGTTGACAAATAAAATTGGACCATCACACCGGTTAAATATCATCGAGTAGCTGTCAAGTATCTGATTTTAGGTTTGGAATCTGAGCCTCTGAAAGGTAATGACTGTGGGTTTTTTTGTGTTCTACCATGTCTCCCAGAGGGAGACAAATACATTCTAATCATCTATGTGATTAATGTTCCTAAGATCTTAAAAGTGTGGGAGAGACAGAACCAGAGATCTGTCTTGTATCTCAGAGATGTATAGATCTGAAAACAAGTGAGACTGAGCCTTCTGGTGAAGAACTCACTGGGGCCAGCTGTGGAAACTAGGTAGGGCAGAGATGAGGGGAGGTGGCATAATTTCATAAAAAGATGACAGACTTTGGAATCAGACACACTTGGGTTTGAATTATAGCTTTACTACTTTGCAAATGCTGAGACCTTAAGCAAATTGCTAGTTTAAAAAAATTCCCTTTATTAAGGTATAATTTACATACAATAATAATGCACCCATTTAAGTGCATACATCAATGAGTTTTAACAAATTTCTACACCTGTGTAATCATGCACATAATTGAGATATAGAACAAGTTGCTTGTGCCCCTTCCCAGTCATATCCCCCTACTCACCAGCCCAAGGCAACAACTGACTTGCTTTCTGTCCCTATTTATAAACGTATTCATTTCAAACAATATATATTGAGCACCTACTATGTGTCAGGCATAGTTTTGCATTCTGGGATATAGTAGTGAATGAAACAGACAAAAATAGCTGCCATTATGTAGAGGGAAACAGAAAGCAAACAAAATATATAAAGGAAATATGTGGTAGGTCACATGATGATGACTTCTACAGACAAAAATATGGGAAGTAATTGGGGCAAGTCAGAGTAGGGATGGGGCACATGTTGCTCTTTTCAATATGGCAGTCTGGGATCACATCACTAGTAAGGTGTGTTTGAGCAAAGATCTGATGGAAGTGAGGCATAAGATAAAAATGTTCCAAGTAGAAAGAACAGCAAGTGCAATGGCCCAGAGGTGAGTATTGCTGGAAAGTTTGAGAAATTCCAAAGAACCCAGTGTGGTTGGAGTGAAGGAACAGAGACGGAAAACAGAAAAGATAAGAGAAGTAAAGAGGTCCAGGTATGGTAAGGCTTTATAGTCCACTGTGAAAACTTCACCTCTTAATCTTAGTGTAACAAGGAGCCATTGCAGAGTTTTGAGCACAAGTGCGCCATCATCTGATATATTTAAAAGGATCACTCTGGCTACTGTGTTGGGAATTGACTGTAGGGGACAAGTTCAGAATTAACATAAACTGCCTGATATCTAGTATTGATAAATGTTCAATAAGTTTTAGCTATTTGGAGGTTATTAACTTCTTAGTACAAATGATGCTGTGACCTCTTTTTGTTTCTTTGTTTTTGTATAGTGCAAATATGGATTCATTCATTTACTCAACAAATACTTGTGAAGCATGATTATAGTAGGTGCTGGGTAATGAAAGTTGACGTAAGAAAGATAAGATTGCTGCAAATTCATAGAAACAGAAAGTGAATGGTACCAGGGATGGGGGAAGGGGAAAATGAAAAGTTGTTTTTTAATGGGTACAGAGTTTCAGTTTTGCAAGATGAAAAAGTTCTGGAAATCTATTGCATGGCAATGTGAGCACACTTTACTGAATTGTAAACTTAAAAATAGTTAAGATGGTAAATTTTATGTTACGTGTTTTTTTACCACAATTTAAAAAATTTTTTAAATTGAATATAAAAATTAAAAATTTTATTTTAAAAAGCAGAAAAAAGGGCTTCCCTGGTGGCGCAGTGGTTGAGAGTCTGCCTGCCGATGCAGGGCACGTGGGTTCGTGCCCCGGTCCGGGAAGATCCCACATGCTGCGGAGCGGCTGGGTCCGTGAACCATGGCAGCTGAGCCTGCGCGTCCGGAGCCTGTGCTCCGCAACGGGAGAGGCCACGACAGTGAGAGGCCCGCATACCGCAAAAATAAAAAAAATAAAAAAAATTAAAAAGCAGAAAAAAGATAAGACTATTGTTAGGGGAGTTAATAAATTAATATGAGAAATATTAGGTAGGAATACGTACTTACGATGAAAAAATGATGATGTGCTGTGACTGAAGGGCTACTTTAAATTAAAAAAAAATTAAGACCAGTAAAAAAAAAAAGAAAGTGTGACCCTGTTTATATAAAGATACATTGATATTTAGGTGTCTGCTGCTTGTCTAGACCCTACTCACTTACAAGAAATATCCCAAATAAAATGAAAAAGTCTTATTTCTTTTATTCCCTTGGTTGTAGAACCAACTATATAGTTAAAAAAGTAATGCCTTTTTTCTTACTAAAAATAGATATGTACATATATGTTACATGTATGCATATGTATGTATACACACATGCTTGTGCATATGTATGTGTACATATGTGTACATGCCATGTTAAACAGAGGAGTGCCTAGTTACTTATCCAGCATCCAGGTAATAAGATGTAATTTTGGGGGACTTTCATTTCATTTTTGTACTTTTCTGAATTGTTTGAATTTTTAAAATAATAGGAATGTAATATTTTCTTGAAAAGAATAAAGCTACTTTAAAAATTAAAACTACAACAACACAGCAGTACAGTTCTGCTGTATGAACTCATGAATGTGAAGTGCTTGGAACTTGTCTGGAATACACAAAATGCTAAATAAGTATTGGCTGTTTTCATTCTGATTATTACCATGTGGCAGGCCCTGGTCTAAGTATGTTACAGTATTTTTCTCTCTTAACCCTTACAGATACTACACGTACTGAGACACAGACAGTTTATGACAAAGGTCACATAGCCTTTAAGTAAGGATATTATATTTTACAGACAAATATCTTTTAATTCCTTTAACATAAATGGCTATTTATAGTCCCTTGGTCCTATACTTGTGTAAAAACTGATTGCTAAAGATGTTATTAACTGATACTATAAATATGTGTTTTATATGATTCAAAAGATTGATGTGTAAATTTTCATAAGGTTTCTGGAAGTCTCTATTACTTTAAAATAAATGAGCTAGGGACTTCCCTGGTGGCAGGTTAGGAACCTGCCTGCCTATGCAGGGGACACTGGTTCGAGCCCTGGTCCGGGAAGATCCCACATGCCGTGGAGCAACTAAGTGCGTGTGCCACAACTACTGAGCTTGCGCTCTAGCGCCCGTGAGCCACAACTACTGAAGCCCGTGCACCACAACTACCAAAGCCCGCACTCCTAGAGCACATGCTCTGCAACAAGAGAAGCCACCACAATGAGAAGCTTGCACACTGCAACGAAGAGTAGCCCCTGCTCACTGCAACTAGAGAAAGCCCACATGCAGCAATGAAGAACCAACGCAGCCAAAAATAAATAAATTTTTAAAATAAAATAAATGAGTTAAATAGCTCTACATTCTAAGACATACATAATTCTTATAGTAAACAAAAGATTTGTACCTCAATATATGGAATCTAAAAAAAAAATGGTTCTGAAGAACCTAGGGGTAGGACAGGAATAAAGATGCAGATGTAGAAAATGGACTGGAGGACACGGGGAGGGGGAAGGGTAAGCTGGGATGAAGTGAGAGAGTAGCACTGACATATATACACTACCAAATGTCAAATAGATAGCTAGTGGGAAGCAGCTGCATAGCACAGGGAGATCAGCTGGTGCTTTGTGACCACCTAGAGGGGTGGGATAGAGAGGGTGGGAGGGAGACGCAAGAGGGAGGAGATATGGAGATATGTGTATATGTATAGCTGATTCACTTTGTTATACAGCAGAAAGTAACACATCATTGTAAAGCAATTATACTCCAATAAAGATGTTAAAAAATAATTTGTACCCCAAACTTCATAGCAAAATCATTAATGATAGTACCAGTTTGCCCTTGAATAGTAATTTATAGTTTACAAAGCACATTCACATAATTGGCTCATCATGATCTCCGAAAACCACTGAGTTAACTAGGAGGGCAGGGCAGACAATATCTCTCCTTAAAGTTGAGGAAGCTGAATCATATATGTGTGCTTCATTCAGTAAGAATGTCTTTGGCCACAAGTAAGAAAAACCCAACTCGAACTGGTTTAAACAATACAGAACTAGCTTGGCTTGCTTACTTGGAGACCACCTTGCCCAGAGGTGAGGTGGTCTTTGACATAATCTAGCTGCACTGACTCTAATGTTTTTAACTCTTTTGGTTCTGCCCTTCACCAAATGTTGGCTTCTTCAGCCTGATAGTTAAATGGCTGCTACAGTTCTGGGTTTCAAATCTAGACCAACAATTCCAGAGGAAAAGACCCTTTCTTTCTGTAGCTTTATCCTGAGAACTAGGGAAGTGTCCTCGGATGTCCTTAGCAAACTTCTCCTCACTTTTTATTGGTGCAGGTTAATTTATATGACCATTTCTGAATCAATTATTGGCAAGGGTCTTGGCATAACCCTTAGGTGAATCAAGATACCTGGTGAAAATCTGGGCTCTGTTAGGAAAAAAGAAAAGGGGGAATGATAATGCATACTGGTTGAGCTCCACAGCCTTGGGATGAGCAGTCAGGAGTCTAACCAAACTCTTAGATTAAGCCTTGGGGCCAAGAGTACCACTGAGGCTAAGATGGCAGGACTCAGGCCCCCTAACTCCCATGCTTTTCATATAACAACCTCAACTGTTTCAGATTTACATTAGATTAGAATGCTCCTTTTGGGCATTTACGGGGGCACCCAAGGGGCATTCTTAAGCAAAAAGTTTGAATGTGGGAATTCCATATGCCCTGGGTTTGCAAGATTGCTGTTGGATGGATTGGCAAAAATTTACTTTGAAAGCTACATTCTGACAAATCTCTCATAAGTATTATTATTTTTTTATAAAATATTTCAAGCCAATAAACAACAAAGCTTTAAAAATTCTTATACCATATTTGCATTGGCTTTTTAAAGAAAAAAAATTGCAGTTATAGTTGAAGCTCCCTGAATATCTTTCCTACATCCCTTTCTCCTTTCTCCCTCACCAGAGGGAAACACAGTCCTGAATTTGGTGTCCATTTTCATGTGGACGTTTTTATACTTTTACTACTATGTATAGATCCAAGATATCTAGTATTGTGTTGAATATATATATATATATATATATATATATATATATATATATATATATATATATATATAGTATATAGTACCCCAAACATATTCTTCTGCAATGGTACTTTTTGCTCAACATTGTTCTTGAATTATATCTATATTGATATATGTAGCTTAGTTCACTCATCGTAATTGCAGTATAGCCCATTGTTCGAATACACCACAATGCATTATCCACTCTTATGTCGGCAGGTATTTTGTTGGTTTTCACTGTCTTACTATTCCAGACAAAGATATTGTGAATGCTCTGGAAGACCTCTCATGGTACACATGCTGAAGTTTGTCTCATGGTACATATGTTGGAGTGGAATTACTGGATGTGCACATCTTCAACCTTAATAGATATTGTCAAGTTGTTGCCAGTCTGACAGCTGTGAATGGAAGTATAATAATTTCTTTTTTCCATGATATTTCCTATGCATTTGAAACTCTTCAGTTTCTTAAATTTAATCCCATTTTCAATATTGGAAACTTTCTTTCCTTTATAATGGGAAATTGCAGTGGCTATTATGAATCTGTTCATGTTGATGTATCTTACTTAAGTTAGCCTGTTTTGTCCTTTGAAATGTATTTTATTGCTTACTGGACATGGAGAAATGACGATAAGAGAAAAGAAGTAAACACACATATATGGACTCTTGTTTTCTCTCTAAATTGTTATTTGAGATAGGGTAATTTTTTCTTGATAATTTCTTGCTCACTTAAGTGTATAATTTGATTGAAATTTTTATATTTTATATGGGGAATGGAATATAGCTCCCTTTCTTCTCACTGGAGAAATTCCAAGGTCAGAAGATTTAAGAATAGCCTTGGTAATCAGTTAGTCTGATTATTTGGCAACCCTGTCTGGTAGAATACTTGGACTTGCTCTTGGAGTGTGGCGATGGCACTACTGAATGATGTCCCTTTAGCATCTTAAAGCATCACTCTAGTTTTATACAGTGTCTACCTAAGAGATTCAGCTGCACTTGGAGACGCTTACAGCAAACTCCCTGAAGAATTTCCCTGTGTTTGGGGGATGAAGTAATGTCAGTAAATCAAAATTTACCCCCTACTGGCCTAGGAAATACAAAGGCACCACAATAAACACACATGAGATCATATTTCCATTTTGGTTGAGCACAAGGGGAATATTTAATCCTGAGCAGAATGAGAGAGACAGGAGGGAACAAATGCACACTGATTGAGAATGGACTGTTTTCTCTTGTAGTTTGCTTTGCAAAATCCAGATGGGAAAGGAATAAACATTTATTTCTCTCATTTTCTACACTTACCTTTAAAGCATCTTAGCATCAAAAGAAACACCCAACCTGAAACTGTATTTTCTTTCCTCAAAGAATGTGGTGTAAGTGAGAACGTGTAGGAGAGGTAGAGGTGCAGTGTGAGCTTTGTGGGCAAAAAGAAATATTCAAGATCAAAGTCATGATAAAAATGACAATCTCCGAATACTACTCAGTCATAAAAAGAAAGAAATAATGCAATTTGCAGCAACATGGATGCAACTAGAGATTATCATACTAAGTGAAGTAGGTCAGAAAGAGAAAGACAAATACCATATGATATCACTTATATGTGGAATCTGAAATATGGCACAAATGAACCAATCTACAAAACAGAAACAGACTCACAGACATAGAGAACAGACTTCTGGTTGACTAGGGGGAGGGGGTGGGGGAGGGATGGATTGGGAGTTTGGGGTTAGTAGATGCAAACTATTACATAGAGAATGGATAAACAACAAGGTCCTACTGTATAGCACAGAGAACTGTATCCAATATCCTGAGATAAACCATAATGGAAAAGAACAGAAAAAAGAATGTGTGTGTATATATGTATATATAACTGAGTCACTTTGCTGTACAGCAGAAATTAATACAACATTGTAAATCAACTATACTTCACTTTAAAAAAAAAGGAGAATTTCTGAGTTTTTTATGTTGATTATAGGTTCCTAGAGGGTTCAGTGACATCATTTTGTCCTTTTATTTATTGATTAGGCTGTTTAGGAATGTTACAAACTGTTGTCAAGTTTGCCCGATAGCTCCTTTTATGCTTCCTCTAGAGTCTCAAGATGACAGCTAGATTTTTCTGGCATGCACAGTAAGGTCACCTTTGGTAATGTTCCATTAAAACATGACTACAGTGCTTCCCTGGTGGAGCAGTGGTTAAGAATCCGCCTGCCACTTCAGGGGACGTGGGGTTCCAGCCCTGGTCTGGGAAGATCCCACATGCTGCAAGATCCCGCGGAGTAACTAAACCTGTGCGCCACAACTACTAAGCCTGTGCGCCACAACTACTGAGCCCGTGCGCCTAGAGCCCGTGCTCCGTAACAAGAGAAGCCTGCGCACCGCACCTAGAGAATGCCTGCGTGCAGCAACGAAGACCCAATGCTGCCAAAAAGAAAAAAAAGTCGGGGTCTTCACATGACCTTTGGGGAGAAAAAAAACATGACTAAAAAGCTTTTAATACATAACAGGTAATAAGGAAGTATTTAGGAGTTCCTTCTAATTCATACCTTTTATTATTAAAGCTTTGTAAGACCTGAAAAAATTTTGGTTTTAGATATTCTCCTATATTATTTTTGAAAAGTAAAACTTCCCCTACTCCTCTTGAATTATAATAATAGTTTGTTAATCAAGTAGGTCTTTGAAACACAATACTTTCTTCTCTTGAATATTAGTGCTCCCCCTTTGATGTCTAAAATTGCCCTAGTTCACAGCCAGCCCTTCTAGCTGTGAAGTTCTCAGCTCTCCATTCTAACACTGGTCTCTCAGCGTTTACCTTCTGATAGACACATTTAAACTTCAGCCTCCACACCAGCCACTGTCATTACCATCTCAAATATCATAAACCTCAATGTTTCTTGAGTGACACTTCCACTTCACTCTCTTCCGGCTACTTCCAGCTGACAGATTAGTGACCTTAACCTGGGAGAGTCAGTGTGTTCAGGGTGAGAAGTGTACCTTAAGCACATGATTCATTTTCTAATGTAATGACTTCATTTCTATTATCCCAGAGGAATGCAGCAGGCGTATTGACATTTTGTCTACTGGCACCACAGAAAACAGTGTGTGGTTGAACTAACACGCTCTGGCTGGGTTCTGATAGGGCCCTGAGAAATTTATTAGGTAGTCAGAGCGACTAATAAGATCTTTGTAGACTTTAACCCAAATACACAGCACCCTTATAACACAGGTTGGTTTTAACTAGGGAAAAGTTAAACTAGGGCTAAAAAAGTTTAACCAGGGCTTAGTGATTTTTTTCCCCCTTATTCTGAACTTCAGCGGCTAAGGGTCAACCAGGTAGCAGTCTGGTTTTCCTGGAACAAGTTTGTAATCTTACTTAAAATTTGGTTGATGAGTTATGCAAGAAGCCAAATCTTTGAGAGCTCTCATGTATTCTGCACAGACATATAAGGAATTTCCACAATCAGGGGCCCCCCAAAGGAGGAAATGTCCTGGGGTGTATAAAAGCTTGAGAGAGGAAGTGTGAGAAATTTCTCACTTGCCACCTGATCCCAGCTGGAAATTCACTGGCTAACTGTGTCACTGACAGAACAAAATAGAGAATAATAGCCTCTGGCTGAAGATTTTATAATCGAAGCTGAGACAGAGTGGGCCATGTACATGTTTAGAACAGTGACTGCATTGTGAATTACAACAGAGGTCCCACTTATCAGTCACACAAACGTTTAAGACCACAGAAAGGCATCTGATTTGAGACAGGGATGACAAAATGGATCTTTTGGTTTTCCCTACTTTGCCCTGAATACAAAAGGACTGATGATGGCTTTGTTCTGGGATAAAGTCTTACATTCCTTTTGGGACCCACCCAATCATTAATGGAGAAAGAAAATTCCTGTCTGGAATCACTCCTACCATTTTCTAAAAGAAGTAACCTTTAGTCCTCATCACCCAATGGGGAAAGAAAGCAATATAAATGATGTCACGCCAGATATTTTGCTTTGCTGGCTAATCACTTTTCTTCATTTATCTTTTGTGACTGCCTCAATGTTAAACAATTGTAGTAAACAGTATTAAGAAACAGGGCTCTAATTTGACAATATATGTCAACATTTAAAGTGTCTCTACCCTTTGAATCAGGAATTACACTTTTAAGAATTTAATAGCTAAACTGACAGATGTGTCCAAAGAATGAAAACTACATAAAAGTTCATTGACAGGGAATTGATTAAATAAATTACTGTACATTTACACAAGAAAATGAGGTGTAAGTTGAAAGTCTAGTTCCAGTCCTTGTCACGAACCCTGGAACTCTGAAGTTTTTATAGTCTTTCATTGATCTAATGCTTAATTAGTTGCTCTCCTCATATAAGGAGGTTACAAATAATAGACAGTGGGGGATTGAAGAGTTGGGTGCTTTTCCTTTGGCTCTTATTGGTAGTAAACAAACATTAACAACACTGATGGGAGAAGGAAGTAAGGAATCTTGACTAATTCTGGACCTTCTCTAAACAGCTCAATGGTCATCTTAGCCTGTCTTCTAGATTTACAGGATGTACCAATGCCTCTTGGGTATACAATATTTATCAGGTCAAGAAGAGTCCCACATCCATTCCTCTAATGGCTAGAGGTTTATAACCATTTAATCACAATACATAAAAATGGTTAGAATGAACATTTTCATCTCTTATTCATTAGTCCTTTAGCCACAGAGTCTAAAAAACTCTTGGATAAGAGATAGAACACCATTTAATCCCACTGTTGACATGCTGAAAAGAGAAAATCAACCATTATGTTAGAAATAAGTCTCTGGTGGCAGGTGGCATGGTAATTGTAAAATTTTGTGGCACAAAGTTCTAATTGTACAATGGAGTCAACAAGTATTGGGGAAAAACAGCAGAAAAGCTTTTTAAACATACCTTTCTTTTATAATTTCTCGACGTATTATGAACTTAATTGCCTTCCTCATATATTGTGAGCAACTTGAGTTCCAGGTTGTCTGTCATTTTTGTATCCTCAGTACCAGGCACAGCACCTGATACATAATGGGTACTTTATAGTCTTCAAATTGAATTAAAAAACAAAAGTCTGAAAAAAATTAAGACAGTAGTTCTTAAAATTTTCTGATTAATGCTAGGGATCCTTTCCCCAGAAAAGTTGCACTTATCCATGTACACAAAAATTTCAACATAATTTCAGGGCAGTCATGGACATCTGTTCCCTTCCTCCTTTCGTAGATCTTCTAGGGAACCAGGGCTTCTACATTAAGAAATTCCGAGGTTAAGAACATAATTACAGAGAGAAGTGGAGGACTCTTTAGAAACATTCTCCACTCCTTAATTTTTCTTTTACAAAATGCAGGTTTCTTCCATCTACTTCACACAGAAACGTTTTCAGTATACTAAGGAAAAGAGTCGCTTCTTGTGGAAGGTGTAAAAAGCATCTATGTCATTTTAGATTCCTTTATAAATTAGATATTTTGCAGTAGAAAAATGTATCCTTATAGCAAAAAGTAATCTTAAAGAAGGTATGTTTACTTAACATTTATGGCCTATTCCCTATGAGCCAAGGACTGTGGAGGACAGGAGATAGAAATAATGACCCAAAGAGATGGCAATGTGGTGGAATGCATGCATAATAAACTGGATATTTGAGTTAGATTTTTGCCTCTGTGTATGTGTGATGAAGATAGCAGTGGGTGGAATGGACAGAGAGCAACTGTAAATTCTCTAAAAGGGAGAAAAAGAACCTTATTCATTCTGTGAGAGCTTTTAGCTTTCTTATGGTCAAATACGGCTCTTAACCTCCCATTCTCAGTTACAAGATTACCCACCAGAAAACTGATAATAATGTCTGGATAAACACTGGCTGATCATGAATGTAGAATAAGGCAATGCTTAAACTACATCCCTATAGTATAAAGGAGCTGCAATCATCTAAATGCCATTTCTAAGATCCAGCATTGTAAACATTTCTTTCACCTGAGTGATGGTTTTCTGATGACTATTTGTTGCATCTTAAACTTCGGAGGAGACCTCAAAGCTGATCTGGTACGAACATCTACTCAAAGAAGGAATTCCCTTTTTAACACTCCTGGTGGCCACAGGCTTTGTTTGAACACATTAATAGCAGCGGAATGTATTTGTACTCAACAATAATTATTAGAAACTGCTTCCTCATACTGAGCTAAAGTCTTCGTATATTTTCCAACCATTTTTCTAAAGCTTTGGCACTTGAAACAGTGAAGAATAACTCTATTCTCTCTTCCATATTCTTCAAGTATTTGAAAACAGTTATCATTTGTATGTCTGAATTCATCTCCAGATTGAATTTCCCTTAATTCTTTTATGTATTGCTCTTGAGAAGTATTTTCAAATCACCCTCCTTTTCCTACTCTTCCAAACATGGTAATACTTGGCCAAAGTCTGCTTAAAATGCAACACCTCAATTAGAACACGATATTCTAGCCATGATTGATCTTAACACATCGGAGTCCAGTGGGACTTTTCTTTTGATCTGGACACATTCTTCCATCAACCCACTTTTACAAGGCTTTAGTTCTTGCCTCCTGTCCCCTCCCAAGGTGTGCAGTACTGTGAGCTTATACTAGAACTTGGTCAAATAAAAATTTCAGGTTTTTTTTTTTCTTGAGTGTACCACTATCAAGTCAGGTTTCCCCTCCTATCACCTTGGCAATGGAATGGGTCCAATTTCATCTTAAATTTGTCTCAGCACTGAAATAGTTTCAAGTGTCATCGTATGTAATCATTCCAGCTCTGTTATCTGTAAATTTGATAATACCTTCTATAGGATGCTTTGTGTCTTCATCCAAAGGACTGGAAATTTCCCTCAGTGCAATGTGGATCATTATTCAGCTCGTTCAGGTTGTTTCAATAGCTTGAAATCCAGCTGGCTAACGATTATCCTGTCATATCCTTCATCTTAGCCTTAAAAGACATCCATCAAGGCGTCAAGTGTCTTGTTGGATTCAGTGAACACCATACCTTTAAACCATTCTAAGCCATACAGTGTCTCTGACAACAAATGCTAGTGACATTTTATCATGGCAGTAAGATTTTAGGTGAGCCCCCAAGCTCTATGAAATAAGCAGCTAGAATGGGTTTCAGATCTTATGGGCAGAAACAAGAGAGCCTGGGTCATATTCACCTCTTCCCTTGTACATACATAGTGGACCAGATGCACTGGACTTATATTTTACCAGGAAAGGGAACTACAAGGTAAATGCAGTGAAATAAAAGCTCAAGAATCATTCACTGGAGGGGGGTGTTTGAAGGGTTGTTGTGTTCATTACCCCAATTTTTCAAAAAAATTTTTAACAAGTATCCATTTATATAGCATTATTGTGGGTATGTTGGAAAAGGTTAGCTTAACCTAGTATTTAGATTTTATAACCTTTACCCTTTACCTTGATACAGTTGGTACTAGATAATCACTTAGGTGGATTTGTTTCTAGTGGAAATTTCTCCATTAAAAATAAACTGAAAAAGTAAACTTTGGACATTGACTGCTTTTCAAAGAAAATGAAAGCATGTATATCTTTTTTGCTTTTATTCTCATCAAATGTTCATAAGAGAAGGCATATTCAATTTTGAAGGGCTATCCAGTTTCAGATGAGAGACATAACTGTAATAATGTTGTGTTGAGGGAGGGAAGAAAGAAACCTTGGTCATTGTGTCTAGTCAGATGGGATAGGGTTTCTCTTTTAACACTCTTTGGGGATCAGCTAACTATGCCGAAACCCAATTTGGGGGATTAGTATTTTAATTAAATTTTCTCCAAGCATGAAAAATTCTTCTTTTAAATGTCAGAAAAGGAAAAAATTAAAAATGGTCATAAACAAACCAGCAGATTCACTGGGGAGGCAGGATCACTATACACCTTAATTTCTACAAAAAGGCTAAAGGCAAAATGGTAAAGTAGAAAGTTAAGTCATTCCCTACTAATTAAGGTAAATTCCCTACAAATAAAAAATCACGGTATCAAAAACTTTTAAGAGCTGTTTTCTGCTATTTGATTTTGGTCTCTTACACAATGCTGTTTGCAGGTGTAAAGAGCTACCCTTCATCATAGTAGTTTAGAAAGGCAAGATTTTGGTGTAAATAATCTTCAAGAGAATTTTAGTTCTTTAGGTAACACACAACATTTGTACTAGAGGAAAAAAAATCTATGTTAGGTGGCATTACATTAGGACTTTTCTTTCTCTTCTCTGTAGCATCTTAAAATTAAACCTTTAGGAACCAAACCTACCACACCTAAGATGTTTAAGAACTTGCCCTCAGTGAAATGACGACTGCCCTAAAACCTGAAACAGGCCCAAATCTCCTGGATCAATAACCAAGGAGACTTTATTATATGTGTGTCAGTCCATAAATCTAAAGTGTAGGTTGGTGAATTACAATTTTTATAGTTTTCCAACATTCAGAATACTCACCAACACTCTATGTTCTGTTCTAGGAAAAAAAGAAGCAGATGGATGGCCACATTCAAAGAGGCTTTAAAAAATAGGTCCTTAGTTTTGAATTATGTTAGAGAATATTTCTTGATGAGTATTTGATTTTATTGCTGTTCTTTGGTAGATTTTATAAAGATTTTTTTTACTTTTTTATTGAAGTATAGTTGATTTACAATGTTGTGTTAATTTCTGTATAGCAAAGTGATTCAGTTATACATATATATACATTTTAAAAAATATTCTTTTCCATTATGGTTTATCATAGGATATTGAATATAGTTCTCTGTGCTATACAGTAGGACTTTGTTGTGTATCCATTCTATATATAAAAGCTTCCATATGCTAACCCCAACTTCTCACTCTACCCCTCCCCCAACCCCCTCCCCCTTGGCAACCACCAGTCTGTTCTCTATGTCCGTGATTCTGTTTCTGTTTCATAGGTTCATTTGTGTCACATTTTAGATTCCACCTATAAGTCATATAATGTAGTATTTGTCTTTGTCTTTCTGACTTATTTCACTTACTATGATAATCTCTAGTTGCATCCATGTTGCTGCAAATGGCATTATTTCATTCTTTTTTATGGCTGAGTAGTATTCCATTGTATATATGTACTACATCTTCTTTATCCATTCATCTGTAGATGGCCATTATGTTCTTTGGTAGATTCTAAATACTGGATGTGAACCCTAAATAAAAAGAACACCACAGCACTTTTGTTTTCTTATGTATTTCACTTTTAATATTAAAGTATGAAAGAAATGTGAGTTCATTCTCATGGATAATAATGTAATTTTATTGTGTGCAGCCTTTTTCACACCAAGTATTAGTTTTTCCATGTGAAATAAGTTAAGATTTAAAATGATAAAGTTATTGTTAAGGAGATGCATTGGGCGATAGAAAAAGCTGAAGAGAGTTTTTGCCTGAAACTGGAAGACAGAACAGTCTGGAAAAAAACAAATATGAGAAAAGTATCATACATTGCTCAGACCAACCCCCTCCCCCCCAAAAAAAACAGCTTCACGGACCTGAGGTGGTGATGCTGAACAAATGTCGGGGAGAGAGGGCCAGGCAATTGTCTCAGAAGGGAGGGTGGGATTTCCTGTGATGTTAAGGGTATTTGCTTGACAATAATAATCTGAATTTTCTTCTGTGTCTCTATAGCTCTTGATTTTTCCTGCTGTCTACAGTTTGTCTATGCAGCATAATATTTTTTTTAATTTAGCACAAAGTCCATTTGGACTAGAGAATGGAAAGGTTCTAATTTTGTTCCTGGCCAGCAAAGTCACACATCAGGTACACACTGGACAACAATTAGAAGTCCTGTGAAGAATGCATACATTCAAAGTTAGTTTTTTTTAATTAAAAAAAAATTATCCTGTTTCGGTTTCTTCATTGAGTAGACTCCTAGAGGAAAAATAAGTATATGAGTTTCCTGGTCTGCTACAGAATTGGAATTTAGGCCCAGAGTAAAGAGAATTAAAGTGATCCAAAGGTTCACTTACAATCACAAGACAAAATAAGCTATGGAAGAGCCTCCTCGCCATGGCTGAGCTGAAGCACATGTAACACTTGGGGCAGCTGTCCTCAAACACTTCTGTGCAGAACCTACTCCTCTCCTGGAGTTTCTGGACTCTTTATGCTCCATATCAGCTTCAGCTCTCTTCCTGTGGCACTCGAGATAGACCTTGTGACATGTCTACCTACCACTTAGGGTGAGGGGTACAGTAAAGGAGGCAAAGTCCCTACCACTTATTAGAAACATGAGAAGAGAAAAATGTCCTTGGACTTGCTTTAGTGTTCTAATTGGCAAATATGCAGAAAGGCTGACACTCTTGTATGCTGAAGTGGAAATGAACCTCTAATCCAAGATCCAAAATTCTCTAATACAAGATACTAAAACCTGCAATATACATTAGGTAATTTCAGTTAAAACTCATAATTTTCTGGTGTTCTCTGACTGGACGTTAGATAGAAAAGACTAAACCAATTGGAGTAACATTATTCAAGTGTGGCAGAAAGTTAGAAATCATGAGGCCTGAAATACAAAGATAAATGCATTACTGAGGCATATTCCCCTGGTCCTGAGGTATGCAGGCAAAGAGGTCAGGCACACTTTACTGGGAGACAGAGTCAAAGTGGATGCAAGGCTCCGAGACAATATTTAACAGAGGAACGTGGTGATTCATTTATCAGTTCAGAAATCCCAAGTACAAAACTTCAAGATATAAGAAGGATCAAAGTATATAATGTATATGATTCAATTTTAAAATTCTTAGATTATAATAGTAATCTAGATTCCAACAGTAAAAAAATCAAATTACATTCATATGAAACTTTTATAAAATGAAATCAAATCCATTTTTATGAAATTTTATAGTACAATTATTTTCTAATGGGTCTTTTCTTAGGCCACCATATTTATAATTCCATTTACATCTGTATAATTTTTCAAATCAAAAAACAAAAGGAAGTCAATAGAAATCTACATTTTCATTTGCAAAACTCCCTTCAGTTTCCAGGCCAGTAACACAAGATGATGTCAGCTTGTCCTCCAGACATGGACTGCTCCCAAAGATCCCCAGTTTACGGAGCATGCAGGCCTCTACTCATTAGGAATGCTTTTTGGTTTGGCTCACGTTTCAAGAAATTCTGGAGCATGTCCATGCCGTCCATAGATCCCCCAGGTTTCAGGATTAGGTTTCTGTATTTCATTCCAACCTGATAAAATAAAACACGCCTAATAATTCATGGTTATAGCAATTTCCCAAATCTCTAGATACGAAAGAGAAGAGAAAAAGGGACTTCAGCTTTGTCTGGATGTTCTCCCTCACCTAGACTGCAGCTCTGTATTATTTATTTACTTTGGTAGCTAAGGGATCTGGAGCTTAGACCTCAGTCTTCCACACTTCCCTTTATTGCTGTCTTGTCTCCTTGGACTCTCAGCAGTGTGCTGACTATGTGAGCAAACAAACAAAAAATAGCCAAATGGAAGATAGAACAGGCTCCTATTTGCCACCCCATCCCAAATGCGATTTCAAAAGAGTTAGTAAAGCAAGTGTTCAAGGAGGCTACAAACAGGGGTTCAGTATACCTGGAAACGGTAGCCCAGCTACTGTCAAGATGGCTTCTGCTATATTTTTATGAAGGGCTCATTAAAAAAACCCTTTTTCCTTATGGATGAGGGTAAGGCAACAGCACATGTCCCATGGTGTAGGGTAGGACATTTCTGTGGGCCCAGCATGGGGAAGGAGGACCTTTGTAAAGTTTTCTTTGGGGACAAGGTCTGGAATTTTAAAACACATCATAGTTCCTCTGCCTTTATTTACACACATACATGAGCAGATAAAGCAAACAACTGTAATTCAGTATCAGCATTATTCAATATTTTCACTTCCTTTTCACCGTCCTTTTAGGAAAGAAAGGCAAGACAATTCAGTAAAGCCTAATTCTAAATCTACGCATAAAATAGTGCACAAAGTAACACTCAAATTTATATCCATTATATCATTTGAAAAATCACTAATAGTCTCTCCAAGTACATAAATAGCTTGAGAATTTCTGGAGACAAAAGTAATCTCATTTTTGGGTTATGACAATGATTCTGCTTGGTACAACCATCAGAGATGAGTCTAGTCAAACTGTTAAGGAAAATAAAATGTTGATGAATGAAATCCACCAGGTTAGATACAAAACTACTTAATGTTTTACAAGGGTCATAAAATCAAAACTTTCCGGGTTATCTTTTAGTTATAAATAGAAATAATCTTCAACTTATTAATGGTCTATAGGCGAAGAGCTAATTTCACAGACGGGCCTTCAACAGGAGTAAACAATTAGTCAAAGTTACTTCCTATAAACTCTAGAGAGCACTGGCCAGTAGAAATATAATGTGGTCCATGGTCCATATATATCTTTAAATGTTCTAGTAATTGCATTAAAAAAGGGAGGAAAATAGGTAAAATTAATTTTAATAAAATATTTTATTTAAACCAGTATATCTATAATGTTATCATTTCAACATGTAACAATATAGACTGCTATTGAGATTTATTTTTTGTGGTATGTCTTCAAAATCTAGTGTGTTTTTTACATTTACAGCACATCTCAATTCAGTTCTTCAGTAGCACTGGCCACATTTCAATGGCTCAGTAGCTACATGTGGCTATTATACAGGTCTGGGGCCTAGCGAGTAGCAATCTTGTTGCCTTATTTACAAGCTTTGAGTAAATTTTCTTAAAAAGTGTGTGGGCCTGTAATCACTGATATTGGACTTCCTGAAAACCCTGGTAATGACAGTTTAGAGCTAGATCTAATTTTGTTTAGGAAAAAAAAAAGAAGATGTGTCATTTCTTGCTTGGTCTGCATCAATTAATTACTGTTAGAGTAGCGATCTAGAACCTAAAATATGAGTGATGGCTATTCTCATCATGGACTTTATTATTCTAAGAAGTAGCAGATCAGAGCTCTTGAGCCCAACACAGCTTACCCTGCTTCCCTTTCTTTCATTGCCCAATGTGTCTAAATTTGACCAGTGTTAGATTAGTGGGTGGGGCAAGGAAGGGCAGTTATCTCTGGACAAAGCAGTATGGGAAGAACTTAGAAAATGTGAATTAAATTGATCTGAATGATAAAAATATTTTAAACCACTTATTACGGAAAAATTTTGAATATATACTAATAGTAGAGAAAACAGTATAGTGAACCTTCTTGTACCTATCATGTAACCTCAATTATTAATATTTACCTGCAGAAATTCTTAATGCTCAAGATCTGAGAGTCTTTTATTTAGTAAAAAGGCATATTTCATTGCACAAATATTATAGGAACAGTAGTGAAATTTAAATAAAGTAAAAAAAAAATTGTCACCAAAATGTGGATATCTGCCAGAATATTCTCATTTTGTACAGAGAACTGTAAATGTTGGTAGTAAAGAAAAGCAAGCGTTAGAGGAGCTGCATGTTGCTGTGAAGAGCCAGCTCATGCCTCCTCTGCCGCAAAGTCACTGTGGAGCAGGGAGCTGTTTGGTCTCACAACATGCGGCTCAGGGCAGTGCAAGTCCTCCCGTTTATAGCTCCAAACAAGTTGATTCCATTTCCTGAATTACAGAGCAATCGTCTTTTAATAGTTTCATTTCCTTTACAGTGAAGTTTGGAGAAGAGTTTAAGAGTCATTTTGGTAATCGGATCTTGCTTTTCTTTAAAAAAAAAAAAAAAAGTTAACCAAATTTGTGTGTTAGGAAGGAACCGGCTTCTCTGGGCCAGAGAACACTGGGAGACATATGCCACAGGTGGAAGGAGTCTTTGCTGTGAATTGTTCTACTCTGTTTATATAATTAAGGAACTGTAACTGTGAGCAAAGCAGGAAGAGAAGCTCTAAGGCAACCACTAAAAGTTTTCATGCTAAAAAAATCATTCAGGGGGATCTGCATAGCATAGGAGCTCCTATTAGTTCAGGGAAGGAAAATCAGCATCAGTCACCTCTGTGGTTTTTACTCCTGGAAGGTTAACATGTATCTTTTGGCAACTGTGCAAGTCCTCTCTAACACGTCTTCTTTGCTTCTTTTCTTTTTCTTTATCTATTTATTTATTTTTATCTATTTATTTTTAAAATTTTATTTATTTTTGGCTGCGTTGGGTCTTTGTTGCTGCGCGCTGGCTTTCTCTAGTTGCGGTGAGCGGAGGCTACTCTTCGTTGTGGTGTGCGGGCTTCTCCTTGTGGTGGCTTCTCTTGTTTTGAAGCATGAGCTCTAGGTGTGCGGGCTTAAGTAGTTGTGGCATGTGGGCTCAGTAGTTGTGGCTCGCGGGCTCCAGAGCTCAGGCTCAGTAGTTGTGGTGCATGGGCTTAGCCGCTCCGCGGCATGTGGGATCTTCCCGGACCAGGGCTCGAACCTGTGTCTCCTGCATTGGCAGGTGGATTCTTAACCACTGTGCCACCAGGGAAGTCCATCTTTTTCTTTTTTAAAAAATGTTTGAGGCTTCCCTGGTGGCGCAGTGGTTGAGAGTCCTCCTGCCGATGCAGGGGACACGGGTTCGTGCCCCGGTCCGGGAAGATCCCACGTGCCGCGGAGCAGCTAGGCCCGTGAGCCATGGCCGCTGAGCCTGCGCGTCCGGAGCCTGGGCTCCACAACGGGAGAGGCCACGGCAGTGAGAGAACCGCGTACCACAAAAAAAAAAAAAAAAAAAAAAGTTCAGATGATTGACTGATTGATTGCCATGCCATGCCATGCAGCAATGTGGGGTCTTAGTTCCCTGACCAGGGATCGAACCCGTGCCCCTTGCAGTGGAAGCATGGAGCCCTAACCACTGGACTGCCAGGGAATTCCCCAACACTGATGTTTTCTAAAGCAGGATCAGGAGTTTTGGAGTCAGGCCAAGGTTTGAATCTTGGCTTCATCCTCAGCTATGTGGCCTTGGGCCTTGGCTTCCTTACCTGTAAAGTGGGAATATGCCTACCTCCCTCAGTGTATGAGGAATTAGAGGAGATGATTTTAGTACCTTGCCTGCTCCTTAGAATCATTTCTGCCATATGGTGGTATTCAATAAACCTGAGTAGTCAGCCATCCCTCCTTTCATTCCCTTCTCCTCACACCACCCCTAAGTTCAGTTACTTATACACAGTCAGGGAAACAAATGCATTCCTGTTTTCAGCATTTCCTTAAAATTAGTTCTGCCTCCTAATAAAGCTAGAAAAAAGCACAAGAGATTTGATCTCCACTATTAGTGTAAAATAGAATATATAGTTCAGTAGGAATACTAAGAAGAGACAAGGCACTCATTTTATGCAAGAATCTATGCCCTTTATTTGAGGTAATATTTTAAGAGCAATCGTAATTATCCAAATGAAGGACACCCATCATCTACCAACAATGAGAACACATAAATTGGGAAACAGATTGGGTCTACTGCCGTCTCTGGCTTCTCTGAAGGAGCACATGCAAGCTCCCACGCCTTCCCGCCCTCCCTTCTTTCTCCTTCCTCTTGTGACAGTCTCTAGGGAGTGGAGCCAGGTATCTCCTTCCTACACTGAGTAACAGGCAACAGGGCAGAAAGTATCTGCCCAAGGACAGGTGATGACAATCAGGCACCTCCCAGCCTCACCAGCCAGCTTTTAAAGTGGACTTTGAAACCTTTCCTTCCGCAACTCATCTGTAAACTCTTTTCCAACAGCACATACTTTGTTTTTTATGAGTGAGGGTGGGCAGAAAAAGAATACTTTTTTTTTTTTTTTTTTTTTTTTGCGGTATGCAGGCCTCTCACTGTTGTGGCCTCTCCCGTTGCGGAGCACAGGCTCCGGACGCGCAGGCTCAGCGGCCATGGCTCACGGGCCCAGCCTCTCCGCGGCATGTGGGATCTTCCCGGACCGGGGCACGAACCTGTGTCCCCTGCACCGGCAGGCGGAGGACTCTCAACCACTGCACCATCAGGGAAGCCTCAAGAATACCTTTGACAACAGACAGGAAGGAGGGAGAGAGTGAAAGATTGTACGGAAACAAAGAATGGCGGTAGGAATCTTCCCTTGAGTGAAAGCGGTCTTCTGGAAACCTTAAGCGAAGTTTCAATTTGTGAGGATGGAAGAATAAATAATTATGGGGAGGGAGGAGATCTGGACAAAAAAGGGAGTAGTAGGGGACAGAAGAGTGGAAGCAGCTGGAGCAACTACCAGTTGGGCCCAATAATAGTTAAATGTTCTGAAGCAGAGGACGAACACCAAGATGAACAAAACAGTTCCTATTACAAGGACCTTATGATCTAGGAGGTGAGATAAAGAAATAGACAATTAACAAGGCAGATTATTAGAGCTCTAAGAGAAACACAAAGAAGCGCTGTAGGAACACAAAAAGGAAGAAAAACTGCTTCCAGCTGGTTGGGATTCAAGGCTTAGAAGGTCTGGCATTGTAAATATTCAAGAAGTAGGTTGGAAATCAATCCCATTTCCTTCCTTTGTCCCTTAAATCAGGCAAAATTTAATGCTGTTAGAAAAGGTTGAAGTGTAAGAAAAATCAGCTTTGGGGTGGTAGATCGGGGAGCTGAAGCAGAATTTAATCCATTTGTAAGGACCGTCAGGAGAGGAATTTTATATTCTCTCTTAGCAACATATTATAGCAGGAATTGGTCCTAGGATTCTGTTTGAAGAGTCCTGGAATACTTAGCTTTATAAAACACTTTCTGGAAAAAAAACAAAACAAAACACTTTCTGTCAGGTAATTCTTTTTCTTGTTTAACCAAGATTCTTCGTATGTTTCTGTGTCTGTTATTGCATGTAAGATCTAACTCCTTCCATATGGCATTGTGGATAGTTATACTTAACTGCCTTGACTGTCTCAGTATTCCTTTCTGCACGTGATACTTGTTTGTATTTCTTCTTCACTGATGGAAAAAAACAAAGCTTAGCAATTACTCTAAATGCGGAAGAGGAGGAACATCATTCTAGCTTAACAATATAATTGCCTTTGAATCCACAATGTCTATTACCTTTTAGGAAATTTTCCCACAATGAAGTTGCCTTATAAAAAGAAATGGCCTGGGTTTCCCTAGTGGCGCAGTGGTTAAGAATCCGCCTGCCAGTGCAGGGGACACGGGTTCGAGCTCTGGTCTGGGAAGATCTCACACGCCTTGGAGCAGCTAAGCCCATGCTCCACAACTACTGAGCCTGCGCTCTAGAGCCCACAAGCCACAACTACTGAAGCCCGTGTGCCACAACTACTGAAGCCTGCACTCCTAGAGCCCGTGCTCCACAAGAGAAGCCACCACAATGAGAAGCCTGCACACAAAAAGAAGAGTAGCCCCCACTTGCTGCAACTAGAGAAAGCCCGCCCACAGCAACGAAGACCCAAGGCAGCCAAAAAGAATTAATTAATTAATTAATTAGAAAAAAAAGAGAAAAAAAGAAATGGCCCTAGTTAAAATGCCCTTATTCTTTCAACACTATGATTAGCTGCTAGATTTTGAAACTACATTTGGCAACCTTAAAGGGCTCCTGAAAGAGCTAGAGTTTGCTGGAAAAGTGTTACTCCCAAGCAGCTCCCTTCCACAGTTATTTAAGAGATGAGCTGGAAAAGTAAAAGGTATGTCTGTTGAGACAACTTCTCCATGTTTACTAGAAACGAAGGCTTTAGGTAATATTTAACATACTAATTAAACAGTCAAGATGTTACACCTATTTACTATGAAGAAAATAGAAAATTACAGATAAAACCAGAGGCAGCAAACTTTTAGGCTATTACAGGTAAGTGGCCAGTTCTAACACTTTGATAGAGGCCATCGAAACAATAAAAACGATTGTACTGTAAAATATTCTATTGCTAACATTTGATATTCAGAAGCCTGCAGGTTTGTATTTGACCTTTCCCATTACTGTTTTCCCAGTGAGTAGCACACTTTCTACAGTTCTGCTTATTAAGATCTGAAATGGTTCTCAACCAGACCCTGGGCTTTGCAGGATGGTAAAAGGTTACAGAGGGAGGGCCTGGAGGTGTTCTTTTGTGGATACTAATGACCATGAACAATAATGTCAACAATACATGATCTTTCAGCCCCCAGCCTCTCTAGAGCTGGGGACTAAGAATAGCAGGCACTGTCTCCTTGAAGGGGCATCCTGCTATCTTCTCAAAATGCTCCAAATATACACTAGGGAGTGTGAGGGGCCTTGAGACAACAAAGTCTGCATGATATATTGCGACTGCTCTGATTCCCATGACTTCAGATCAAATTCAGTATTTCTTTATACCACAAAAATTCTTTCCCTTCATCACAACATAGTTGTAATAATGACTGAAGTTCTTTGTAGAACAGGATTGTTATTCCAAAGTGTTAATTTTAAATAAATGGATATTTAAATTGTGTAAATTGGGTGTTATTTTAGAGCAAACATTTGTAAAAAAAAAAAAAAAAAAAATTAAAACAAAACCAAACAAGCAGTACACTGTAGGAGGGAATAGAATGGTTATTTAAAAAGCTGTTCCTGGGCTTCCCTGGTGGTGCAGTGGTTAAGAATCCACCTGCCATGCAGGAGACACGGGTTCGAGCCCTGGTCCGGGAAGATCCTACATGCCATGGAGCAACTACGCCTGTGCACCACAACCACTGAGCCTGTGCTCTAGAGCCTGCGAGCCACAACTACTGAAGCCCGTGCTCCGCAACAAGAGAAGCCACCGCAATGAGAAGCCTGCACACCACAGCGAAGAGTAGCCCCTGCTCGCCACAACTAGAGAAAGCCCGCAGCAACGAAGACCCAACGCAGCCAAAAATAAATAAATAAATAATTTAAAAAATAAAAAGCTATTCCCGTAACTGCCACTGCAGTGAAGAGTGTGAGGGTGGGTGCAAAGGGATTCTCCTTGGCCACTGGAGCCAGACTCACTATTGCTGTGACAGCAAGGGAGCAAGAAATGACATGATATTCCAGAGTATTTAATAGGAAGGAAAAAAGAAGGGATTAAAGCCAGCTTCCTGGCATAAGATGAGTAATAATACACAGTACAGCTGAATTCAGAATTTTAGTAAAACTGAAAACTGTTTTTAACATCACAAGGCAACAACTCCAAGTTGTAGGGAATCTTGCTTTCTCCACATTCAACCCAGCCCTTTTGTCTGAATTAAGAGTAGCCTGGCTGCCTGCCAAGCTGTGAAGCCTGAGAAAAAAGGAAGTATATAGAAGCATAATGGCAGGGATCGCTCCTGCTGGACCTGCAAGTTCCTTGGGATCCACTGGGATCAGTACTTGGGCTGTTACCTTGACAGCGGAAGAGGAGAGGAGACAGTGGAGGCTCCTGGGGATGTGGTCACGTGAGTGGACCAGAGGAGACCATGTGAGTGGACCAGCACCTCTGTGAAAGAGGTGCTGTAGCAATTATGCCAGGAAGCCTTGCCAACTACTAAGAGTGAGTGGAGGTCATAATTGTACCTCTGCATATCTGCACCTTGTGTCTCTGTAAACATTGTTTTCTGATTTCTACAATAATTCATGTTCTATGTAAAACTATGAAAAAGCTTCATAAAAAGTACAGAAAAATATTTAATACTCAGAAACTTACCACTCAAAGATAACAATAATGGAAAACATTTTGATGTACAGTTTTTTCTGAATGTATATTTTAAAATAAAAATTTGCATTTGATGGTGTAAAATAGTTTACAACCTGATTTTTTTCATTTTGTATAATAGTTATAGTAAACATTCCAGACACAAGAAAAAGCTCATTGAAACCCTTACCCCATGCCCAAGTTCACTCTTCTGTGCAGAGAATGGAAAGATCACGTCTGGTTTCGATGATCTGGAAGATTTCATTTGAATAGGGCCTTTATGAATGGTACGATTTTGGAGAGGCATAGACAAGGAAGGCATACGTTTTAGGTGGAAGAAGTACAATGAATAAATCTGTGAAGGAGGAAAGACGCAAGGGAACATACCAATTTGGCTGACACACTGGGAGCTCTGGGCAGTGCAGAGGGATTTGTTGGCTAAGCTAAGGGCTGTGACAAAGAGAGGAATACCAAGAAGCAGAAAGTAAAACAAAAGGTAGATGAGGGCCTTTGGGAGTTGGCGATTGGATCCTCAGTGGTAGGTAACTCCGGAGGGAGCGTACCTTTCCAGTTCAGTTGGTGGAGGCAAAAGCCAGGAAACAGAGGTTTGCAGAAACTTTCTTATACCAAGAGAGTAGGCTGTGAAAGGAAGAACAACTGAGTGGTAGCACTGAGATGATCAGAGTCAGTGGTAAGTTTTTTTCCTGAGATGGCAAACAAGTAAGTCTTATAGACATGTCTCCTGAGACAGGAGGAAAGAAGATAAATATTGAAGTACAGAAAGAGAAAGAAAGATGAAGGTACTCACTTTCAATAATCTTAATGTTCTTAGTAGAGAGGAGAGAGCCTCTGCTGAGAGAGAGAGAGAGAGAGAGAGGGTGGGGACCCCAATAAGGTAAGTAGAGCGGGACTGTGGAGTCACACTGGGGGTCCAGTGCAGGTTTGACGGCGTGACTCTGGGGCATTAAGTGGAGCCGCATGATCTTCCCCAGAAGACTGAATCCCAAGGTCACCATCTCTAAATGAGACAGGAGAGGAATCCAGGGCTGGGAACTGGCTGAAGGTCATGCAAGAGTCAGGGTATTTATGAGAACAAGTTAGTGGTTGACCGTTGTAAGTGGGGTGGCCAGGGAATGGAAGGAGACCAAACAGGGACCCAAACAGCCTGGGTAGGGTGGGACTGAAGATGCAGGGATTGGAAAGGTTAGTCTATAGAATGTAAGTGTCCTGGAGGTGGTGTTTTGGGGGCGAAGGGTGGGGGGAAGGGACGGTGGCCTAAATTACATCAATGTCTTTCAGTGCATATGTGTAAGGTAGTATGCAATCTAGAAACATAAAGTCTGGAGAACAAATCAGTTGGTTGAAATAAGCACAGAAAACCTGATTTTGATAATTTGTTCTTCTAATTTCTACATCAAACAGAATGAAAAACACACTGGAAAATCTATCAGTCCTAGAAATAATCTGACAGCTGAGTCTTCAGCAAGAGTGGAGACTGAGGGACTGTAACTCAGGAAGGTTTGGCTGGCAGCCACCTGGCAGTTAACTCATTGTACTCAGAAAGGAATGGCTCAGGTTAATGAAGCAGCTTAAATTACTTAAAGGCATTTAGGTTACAAACCATGTAGTAGGCAGCGCATGCCAATCACAGAAAAAAGGGTGCCTTCCACAGCAAATATATAATGAAAGTGTGTAGAGTATATCAAAACATAGGCAGACCATTTATATCAGGAAGGAGTTTACCTTTCTTTCCCAACCTCCTATAAAACTAAAACACTGTATGGCACATGTCAAAACTGGCAGCTATAAATGCTCAGATGCATAAACAAAGTTTTGAATTTTAAGTATGCAATATATTGGAATGTTAATAAGCAAGAAAATGCAGTAGGGTTTTTCTTTAATTTATAGGATTAATCACTTACACAAAGCAACTTACAGATGTATGATGATGTGAGAAGATGCCAGACTTTAAAGTTAAAATTTGTTATCAGATCTCTTACTCTAAAAATCTAGGTGTAATAAATATTTTTTTTACTAGGAGTTAAAGGGGAGGGGGCAACTACAGAAGTGACAAGAGGAGGAAAAAAAATACAATACCTCTGGATTCATTATCCCTTCTTTTTTAAAACAGCTGTAAAACATGTCCATGGAAAATACTTCACTCCAAAGATATCCGTAATATTGGCCATCATATCCACCCGCCAAATGTCCAAAAGTTGCTGGCATATTTGTGCCTTTAAAGAAAGATACATTTCAATCAAGTGATGGCAAATGTTAAATAGCAGGTTCTCAGCTAGCTAAGGTTTCCCTATGGGGAGTCCAGCTGTGGGAGGAGACAGTGATAGGTCCTCACCTCTAGTACTCCCTGGGTTTATGGGTGCTGTTGGCCAAGATGTTTACAAACTTCTCTCCTATGACAGCTCCACCTCAGAGCTGGTTTCGGCCCTAAGCTCTGGAATGCCTAACAATAGTTTCAGAGGCTTTGTCCACACCTATAAGACAACTCACTCCTTTCTTATCCCTTGGACACATATGTGCCTTACAAATACTCTAATAATAAACCTACTCTTTCTCACACCTATTTATATATGAAATGTTATCAGTATGGCACTTATTTGAGGTTCATAATCACTGAAAAAGAACTCTTTATGTGAAGAGCTAAAAAGGTCTTACCAATTCACTCTACCTCTAGGGCTACTTTACAAAAGGATTTTGTCAAAGTGGCCTGAGGCACAAAGTTGCTGTTCAGTCTACTAGAAACAGATCACAAGAGGAAATGAGGAGCCTGGATGAACTCAATGGACTATTCTGACCTTTAATATCACTATAAATGTGACTGATTCAACTAAACAACAATTTCTTTGATGGAAAAAACTCACCTTTCCAACTACATATACACATACAGCTACATGTTTGTTTAAAATATACAAATATAAATGTAAATAGCATATGTCTGAGCATCTCCCACCCCCTCACATGAATCTCATAAATAATACCAGGTTAGAAACTGCTGGTCAAACTGCCTTAAGTGACCTCAGAAGTAGAATCAGACACAAGGTAGAAGCTTGTGCCTTTCTCTCAAACTGCCCCTTCTGGCAACATCTTACCGAAACCCTAGGGAAGTCATGGTGCATACAGGGAGGGCAGAGCCAGGAAGTGCTGCCAAACGCGAGTGGCTTTCTCTGCTCTGGGGTGGAGGCCGACTGCTCACGCCTGATCACACTAAAATGCTGCAGAGCTGGTGCCGCCTCCCCTTCAAGCACATTTGGACAGGATAACTCTGAGGACAGAGTATGCTGACCTGAAAGTCATGGCCTGATTTCAGAAATCAGAAACAAATTATATTAGGCAACCTGCCTGACAAACTCTACCTTCTCTGGCAGTGTTAGGAGTATACCCTGTGCTTCACAGAAAGAGTGAACTTTTAGTGATTGTATTTACGTACCTGGGGTAGCTGCAACACCTAAAATTTCTGTGCAGTATTTGGCATATTCACTTGCAGCATCCAGCGAAGTGTTCATATGGAGAGACTGATCAACTTTGCTCAAAACGATCTGGCGTAAGGTCAGGAGACCTAATAATGTAAGAATGTTGGACATGTTTTGGAGAAGAGAGAACTACATGTTCTAATCATAGATCATAGATTTCAAAAACTGATTCCTGTAGTACTCATTGCAAAATCGGAGCAAGACATCTCATTCTATTTAAGATTTAAAAGATGTATTTTTTTTTCTTAGACATAATTTCAGGGTTCAGTATTCCAATATACTTAGCAGTCTTCCCTTCTCATATTAACACTCTGGGGGTACTATCATTACAAAAGACGAAATAAGTTCTATAGAAGAAGATGCAGCAGGCCTCCTGCCTTCTGAGATGGCCCACACTCAGTCTGTGGAGTGTGTTTCTTTTTTTTTTTTTTTTTTTTTTTTTTTTGTGGTACGCGGGCCTCTCACTGTTGTGGCCTCTCCCGCTGCGGAGCACAGGCTCCGGACGCGCAGGCTCAGCGGCCATGGCTCACGGGCCCAGCCGCTCCGCGGCATGTGGGATCTTCCCGGACCGGGGCACGAACCCGCGTCCCCTGAATCGGCAGGTGGACTCTCAACCACTGCGCCACCAGGGAAGCCCCGCTCTCACTTTCTGAGACGACCCCATGCTCTGGTGCCGCTCTTGCCTTTTGAGATGGTCCACGTTCTGTCTATGGAATGTGTATCTCTCTAAATAAATCCACTTCTTACCTAAAAAAAAAAAAAAAAAAAAAAAAAAAAAAAAGCCACCAATTCTCCAATAAGCAATTCTAGTTTATTTTCTAAAATTATAAGTCATACCTGTGTTGACCAGTCTCGAAGCAACAAGTTTTTCAAGCAGATGGTCTGTAATAGGGCTTCCATCTTTATAATGTTTTGACAGTCTTCGGAGGGAATCAGTGTCCCACACCCAATTTTCAAGCATTTGTGATGGCACCTCTACAAAGTCAGTTTCCACATTTGTTCCACTAAATCGTGCAAAGTCAGTCTAAAAAGTAAACATAAAGGTCTTTTTTAAAAAGCACTGAATGAAAACTACATATATGATGAATTATAATTAAGACTCACCAAAACTTAAGTCAGAATCAGAGTCAACTGCTTCTTTGAATGGTTAGGATAACCTCAAATTTATATTGAAAATAAAACACAGTAGCCAAGCAGCCTGAAAAATAACCCCCAAATACTCTATATTAAACTAATATTTCATTCTTTTGAATCACAGAACACACTTGAAACAATCATTAAGAAATCATAACTGAAAAAAAAATCAGTCTAAGTTAAAAGAAGGCTTAAGCTTTGAAAGTAAAAATATTTTAAAAGAATTTCCCATTAGAATTCCCTGGCAGTCCCGTGGTTAAGACTCTGCCCTTTCACTGCTGAGGGCGCGGGTTTGATCCCTGGCTGGGGAACTAAGATCCCACAAGCCACTCAGGGTGGCCAAAACAAAACAAAACAAAAACCGAAAGGAATTTCCCATTAAAAATGAAGAGATCCATAATCTAAAACAATCTCTCCCTAGCTCCCCTTTCTATTTGCATATTTTTGTTTACTCAATACATGCCTTTCTGGGGCATTCGTCAGTCTATTATTCAACTACTCAAGTTTCCATCTAAATCAGTTAAAGAGTTAAATTACAACATTACAGACAGGTGCCCTTTTCATGTGTGTGGTGTTTTGTGTTCTAAACTTTAAATAAGTGTTTCTAAGACAACTGTGTTGTAGAAAGCCAGAGTTGTACCTTTCAGATTGGGTAGAAGATGTTACCTTAAAACAAGAAGCCCCTTCAGTGGGATTTAGCACTATAATAGTTGGCAAGTGAGGTGAGTTAAATGCAGCTATGAGAAAAGAGAAACAACTGATATACTCAGAAGTTAAAGTACCCACTGTAAAAATAAAGGACTTATTCTGAGGGTGTGGGCTAAGCGTTAAAAAAAAAAAAGTTTTATTTAAAAACGGAAAGTTTAGTAAATTGTAGAATCAGATGTTAGAAAGCTCTTGAGCAGAAAGATGGGAATTCACTAGACAGGCTGGTGTTTTTCAACCTTCACACCATCCAGAGAACTCATGTAAAATTGCCATCGGCAGAGGAATATTTAGCATTTACCCAACTGGGTCAGCAGCAGAATGGGGGTTATTCTGTTATCTTTCCCTGAACCTCTGTCCTGTTTCCCTATTTAGATGCTTTACATCCCAGTCCTCTCTCTCTGACTTCATCATCCCTGGGGCTCTAAATGGAAGGAAGGGAAAGGAAGGGGACTTAACCTTAACTGGAGAAGGCAGCAGATTGGTTGCCAAATCAGCAGCAAATAACCATTCTGTTTTTGGCCCAGGGCAGAGGCACAGATGTCAATGCCACCTCACATTCTGCCTTCCTCTCTTTATGAAAAAAAATGTTTTGCTTGACTTCCTATTATAATTGTGCTGATTCTAGATATGAAGAGCTGCAACTACTGAAGGGCCAAGGGAAACTAAATTCACTAGGCACTGGAATTAGGTAACCTCTGTTTGAGGACAGATAAATAATTTTTTATTCCAAAAAAAAATTCTTACAGGGAAAGAGTCAAGGGCTCCAGAAAACTGAGTATTTTGCCACTTTCTTGTATATAATCTTCTGAAAATAACTACATCCAACATTATAGATAAAATAATTTTATACAATAATTATAATAGCCAACATCTATGGAGACTTTACTATGCCAGGCATTTTGCTAGGCTCTTTGCATGGATTATCTGATTTAAATTCCAAAACAATTGTATAAAGCACTGTAATCTCCATTTATGAGATAAGGAAATTGAGGTGTACTGAGATTAATGGTAGAACTAGGATTTTAAACCAGGTGGTCGGACTACAGTACCCCAATTTTAACCACAAATGCTATTATACCGCTCTATCTCAGAGAAAAATCAAAGAAAAAAAGGCTAAATTATGATGTGACAAACTGATGAAATCATCTTAGATCTAGTCTTATATCAAACTTGCCTTTATGTGAATAGTAAAAGCGAGGTTTCAGTGTGCTTCCTTAAAAATCTGATTTCCTCTATATACTGGAAGATTTTTCAAAGTTCAAACATGAGATTGAGGTGTAAAGGCCAGCCTCTGTAACCATGTGTCCTGGATTTGGGATTCTGTAATGCTAACTGCATAACTTTCTAAATATTATAGTTGTAAAATAAGTATATAAAGACAAAATCACACCATCAACTATCACTGTAAAATATTTTGAAAAAAATATAAATTTTGTATATCCTGCTTGTGTGAACATTTTTTGGTTAGTATTTGCTGATGAGAGGGAAAGTCAACCCCAAATAACAATAAAATGTATGTGTGTATTTGGTGGTGGCAGTGGTATTTCAGAACCTAGAAAAACATGAACAAATGAATAACTCATGAGTTAAAATTAAATGAGAATTAACACAATTCTGTCACGCAGAGTAGAGAAGAGAGGGCTTATTCTATCTGAAGCCACCCTGTAGTTGGGGAGAGAGCACAGTACATGAATGAACAGATCAACAATGTCTTCTAAAGAACAAAAGGAAATGTTTGCTAGGAGTAAAAGCTAAAAATAACTCTACTGCTTACTAATTTCCCGAAAGTCATGCTGTTTCTCTGTGTGCCCTTTGGGCAATACCATTTAAATATTTTTCAAATGAGGAGGACAAAGAACTTACAAAATCCAAAAGCTCAATTTCCAGCAAATAACTAAATTTGAAAGTGCTAAGAAATCCACAGTCAGTCACTGTGTACGTCCACAAGGAAACCACGGGCAAGTCTTAGGATCCAGCAGCCTGATGGGGGCCTGACATGCAAAACAGCCTGGCTGTTGAATTCCATTACTCATTGATGACCAACTGGCAAATACCACTCCCTGGTTTTCAACTGTAGGTTCCAAAGAACCCAACAAGTACTTTATACAGTTTTCAACACGAATAATTGTTGAATATAGTACCTTATAAGCATTATTGCTGCAGGAAATATTTTGACAATAAAAGCCTAGAAAACAAGGTAAACTAGATTCCTGTTTGGTTAGAAGTTCTCGAGAGGAAGAAAGTTGTCTAAAAGTAGGAGATTTTTCTATATTATCTTTCTAAACAGACAGTCGGATGCCTAAAATATACTCCGTTATAGATTTTTACAACAAATGACTTGATGCTACAGAGATTAATTTCTCAATTGATACAACACAGTGAGAGCTGGAGCAAAATTATATAAACTGAAGCTCAAAAAGTAATGTGAGCTTTAAAGACCAAATCCCATATGGGTTATTGTTCTAATTAAGAGACTGGTTGCTTTTAGCATTTACAACTAAAGTGTTATTTTCATGAAAGCAAATCTCAGCTCAAAGAAAGGGCAGTTGTTGAAGTCAATAAGTATACTGTGCTGAGGAAAAAGAACAGGGCTCAGGAGAGCGGACCTTGGCTGTCTGAGATGATCCCCTACTGATTTCTTAGCAGTCATTCCATGTCCCCTGTCTGATCTACCCCTAAATCCAGGGATGATGAAGTTTAAGTAACAAGGCAGTGGAGAAAAAAAGTGCCACTGTCTCCTAGGCTTTGCTATAAACAGAAGGTGAAAGGTCATACTTTTAACTTCACATATACCTAGCAATCACTGGCCATGAAAATAGTAATAAAGAGAACCTGAATAACACCTTGTTAACTTTTACAACAGCCCTATAGTTCCACAGGTCAGTATTACCACCATCATTTAAGACATGTGAAGCAACACATTATCTGCAGAAGATTTTTCTTTTTGGCCATGCCACGCAGCTTGTGGGATCTTAGTTCCCCAACCAGGATCGAACCCGGGCCCCAGCAGTGAGAGTGCCGAGTCCTAACCACTGGACTGCCAGGGAACTCCCTGCAGAAGTCTTGAATACTGCACCTTAAATTCACATGCTTACCCCCAAACTGGTTATATGTTCCTAACTACTACTTCTTATACTAAACTACTTCTTTTTAGATGAAAATAAAAATACTATTCAAACTCAAACACTAATAACCTTATATATATGTATACCTAATTAACAACTGTACCTCCAAAATCTAGCACATGCCCAGAAAGTTGTAGATGGTCAGTTAATCTTTGTGAAATAAGTGAAGCTGTGAGGAGTATGTTTCTGTGTTGAAGACCCAACCTTAAACAACTCTGAGAGAGTTCTCTTATTCTCATACTTGACTTGACCTCTTAGCTTCCCACCCAACATCACCTCTCTACTCTGTCTTCTTTCAATACTTAATCAGTATATCATTTGTATCATTTTACTTAATAATATTCTGGTTTTAATTGTTTAATTGTTACATTTCATATCCTCACACTTAACTCTAAACATTCAAGATACTATATCTTTTGAACCCCATTCTACCGTATCTAGTATAACAGGTCAGACACAATAGATAATAACTCTGTTTCTAAGGAGTCAATGAAACCCTTCTCTTTTAAACATATTTTTCTATTTAAAAAAAATGCAGAAAATACAGTAATGAAATGAAAAAAAAAAGTCTCCAAACAGAAATAAACAATGTGTATGCCTCACATTTGGTTTATGACTTCAGCATTTATTCTATGTACAGGTGTCTATGTGCTTGTGTATGTATAAACAAACACACAAATATTCAAATGAAAAAAATTGGATCCTGAAAGAAATTGCTCCTAACACTGATGTTGGAAACTGTAACAGTGTGCAGGATTGGGGGCAGGGGGTAGAGGCTACAAGGTTGTTGATAGGACTTCAGTGTACTTCAGGACTGAGACCTAAAAGGTCAACTTACACAGAGGGAAATGTGGAACTAGATAAACTCATCATTCCACACAAGTTCACATGAGATTGATTTAGAAGGAATGCGGTTTAAGAAACTTGGGAGAAAGAAGTCCATCCAACAGGAATACACACCTGGGAGCCCAAATTCAGACCACATGACATAGTGCTGTCTCCACCACAAGAATGGGGGGATGCAAAGAATGGTTACAGGCAATAAAGTACAGGGGTGAGGAGCACGGTGGTCAGATCCTGGGTGAACATTTAACCTTTCTAAGTCTCAGTTTTTTCCCACTTGGAAATGGGGGCAATAATAGTATAATAATACAAGTAGACAGGTAAACTCACTTCAGAGAACACTGTAAAGATAAAATTAATGAACGAATGTAAGGCACTGACTATGATGCCTGGCACAGGGTCAGTGCTCAGTGAATCTTGGCTGCTTATCATACTTCTTGGTCTGCTCATTTTGCATGACCGAGCATGGTCTTGGCTCGTCTGACCAAGCCTGTCCTCGGCTTCCTCCAAGTACCTATTCCTTGGTGTTAATGCTGAAGATAAATGGACCCACATTTCCCTTCAACTAATCTTCCACCCTTGCCAATACTCTAAACTGCTCATTCTGTTGAACTCCCTGGTGTTCCAGTGGTTAGGACTCTGTGCTCTCACTGCCGAGGGCCCAGGTTCAATCCTTGGTCAGGGATGTAAGACCCCTCAAGCTGTGTGGCTCGGACAAAAAGAAAAAAAAAAGATACTTTCAAAAATAAATAAATACATAAATAAAGTGCTCATTCTGCTTCAGCTCCAGGAATCAAACTTCTAAGTAGGCAGTAATCATTAAAACAAAACAAAAATACAAATGTAATGCTTTCCAATCACCTTCCGCAGATCTTCACCCAAAACCCGTGGAGGGTAAGCATTTGTGAACTCTTTAAAATCTGAAGTGACAGTGCTTTTCCTCATGGCAATCTTTTCCCCCGTCTCAAATTATGACCTGTATGCTACTTATTGATTTCAAAAGAGTTGAATTATATATAAGCACAGTTACAAGAACACTTCAAACATGTATGGCACTTTATTCTTTCCCAAGTACATTTTCACACATTATTTAATCTCATCAGCACTCCAGGGAAACAGATATGAGAATTGTTATTGTTTCTTATTTTATCAATAAGAAATAAGAGATGGCCCAAGGAGGTCAGAAAATGTGCCAAAAGTCACATAGCCAGGCCTACAAATACAGGCATGATTTTTAATCCAGTGCTCTTTTCATAACACTAGGGTGCCTTCCTAACTGATATAGGCTACATTTATTTAAAACAGCATCTAATCCACAATATTTAAAGCAGACAAGATGTTTTACTAGTCTTTAGATGAAATTAACAGATTATTTGAAATGTGAAGTTTTTCTTTCACTTTAATAAGGCTTTATCGTGATTCTCATGTGTTGCTTTAAAATAATGATATCTAACAGTCCAAAACTCACTACTGCTCTTAATGCACAACCAACACAGAGACATCACAATGGAGGCTGTTAAGAAGCATTACTCTTCTTTTCTGCAGGAAGTTCAAAAGTCCAGCGATTACTGACACCCAAACCACAATAAAGCCATGAAACAGGAACAGATACTAAGGATGCCACCTCCTGACTGCTATCTCCAAAATTATCTACCCTGTAGTGTAAACACAAAACTATGACTGAAACTCATTCTCTTGAATGATGAGATAGTAGACACCTTGAACTAGTCCATCTACATGTTTGAAAACTGGATGTTCCTGCTGACATATTTAAATATTACTATGACAAGCTCTAGCAAGCTCTTCTGGTCATCAAACTTGCAAACTGCCACAATGGAGAACTCAAACACTTGGCTGCCATATCTTAAAACCAATCTAGCGAATATGTATGGCAAACTTATAAATTCACTATGTATTTCTCAGATAAGTCAGAAGTATTACTGGACACAGAAACTATTAAACTCCTTTTTCACTGCCATCTACTTTAGGTCAGTACAAAAGGTTTTGAAATCATTATAAAGCTGCAAATATATGGATCTGCATCTGTTACTTTTAAGACAAAAGCAGTGATCACTGGTTTCAAATATGTTACTTTAAAAGATCTTAAAAAGTTACAGGACACTTGAAAGGATTAACAGACAAACAAGAGATTTTTTGAAGATAATGTCATTACGTGATGACCACGCAAGGGACTGTACTGATACACTATTCATCTGTATTTCGTGTTCAAGAAGGAGGTTAGGCAAATTCTAATTGAATATAATCTACTGTTTCAAGAAAGAGACATCATTCATCATCAGTATATACACTGATTCATGTATATATTCATATGTATCGTTGTCATATATATAATTATATGTTCATATATATAGTTGATTCATATATAAGTGTATATACGAAACATACATATATTTCATTCATCAGTATATATATTGATCAACAGTAATATGCTATAAGCAGAATATCAGTATATATACTATCATCAGTATATAAGTATACATACTGATTCATATATATTCATGTGTGTAGTTCAGTCATATATTTTGGTCATATATATAATTATATATTCATATATAGTTCATTCATATATATATGTATATACATTTCATTCATGAGTCACAGCTTTAAAATGAAATAATACCAAAACAGTTATTTTCCAGTACTAAAATGAGTATTTCAAAGAATCAAAATTAATGTAAGAAATAATGAGAATAACAGAGTTGTAGAGAACTGTATCGTGAATACACGATAAGCATACAATATTAAGGTTATAAGAGGGCTGTGTTTGAAAACAAGAACATGCATCAAAAGCATGGAAAACCCTATTTGAGGATCAGTATTATTTTAATAAATGTGATTAAGACAGCAAATTACTTCCTTAGAAATCATTAGCTGATAATCAACATCCAAATAAAGGAGGAAACTGCTCTAACCCAGTTTTTAACTTGGAATTCAGTATGGTCTGGGCTTCAGGGGGTCGGTGTGCCCTTTGAAATTCCAGGTAGAAATCTGACTGTATAAGTGTATGTGCATATTTCTGGAAGAGGTATCTATAGCTTAAATCATATTTTCATAGGTTCTCATATCCAAAGAAGTTAAGATTCACTGTTCTAAAAGCAGACTATTGTTTATCTGTGTACAAATACATAACTAAGATCTTAGATAATCTAAGTAACCTAGATAATCTAAGTAACCTAAGTCTGAAATTAAGAAAAATATTTGACTTTTCCAAATTATTCATAAAAACACTTGAGAAAAATGGAACCAAGACTTACCCTAATTAAAGGAAATGTCAGTCATAGAATGAACACTGATGGAAAATAAATATTCCAGGAACCCTATTGCTGTGAAAATAGACTTTAAAATTACCTAAGAAAGAAAATTTAGGTTATTCTGAAAGCTTTATTTTCCTTGGATTAAACAGAGAGTAGAAATGGCTGTATCAGTATATTAGGATTTATTTATCTGAATAGATTCATACCAGAGTCCCCTCTGTTTTTTAAAATAAAACTTGGAAACACCAGGATGTAAAGATAAAATGTTGAAAGAACTAAATACTTTTTTTTTTTAACAAAAATGATAGTAGTATTCTGGAAAAGAGTGGGTACATTTTTGGTTATTACAATGATTAGGAACTGCTCTGGGCGTGGGATGCTGGATGTCCAGGACTGAACTGCACATGTCAAGACAATAAAAAATTGTCCCCTATTCTGCATGTCATTCATATGTCCTGCTGGACATTCATATAAATGAAAAATCTATAATTAAGTGAGCCTAGGAACTAACTCCATTGCACATATTTTTACAAAATTTTTTTGCACACTTAAAGTTTCCAAGACTCTAACTACTAGAATCAATCGTGTAAATCAAAATAAGATTACTTTCTATTTGGAAGTGTCCCAAGAGATAGTCACCATTTTGGAAAATCATGTCACTATTGAGGCCTGAATGTTTGTGTCCCACCCCTAAATTCGTATGTTGACACCTGACCCCCCAATGTGATGGTAGGAGGTGGGGCCTTTGGGAGATGATGAAGTCATGAAGGTGAAGTCCTATGGATGGGATTAGTGCCTTATAAAAGGGATCCCAGAGAGCTCATTTCTACTATGTGAGGACACAGTGAGACGGTGCTATCTCTGAACCAGAAAGCAGGTCCTCAGCAGACATCAAATCTGCCAGCACGTTGATCTTGGACTTCAGCTCCAAGAACTGTGAGAAATTTCTGTTATTTTTAAGTCACCCAATCTATGGTATTCTGTTATAGCAATATGAACTAAGACAACTGGCTATACCATTCTTGGACTTGAATGGAAAAAACAAACTGCTTACGTATCAGTCTGCAGTTTTTGCTGCAAGATTTGGGGTCATTCATGTATAACCTGAGTACTTCATTATGTCTTACTACACAGCCATGCCCAGGAATTACAATTTGAAAAACATAAACAAAATGCTTTCTTTTATACAGTGAGGATATTGCACAGATTTTAAAAAAATTATCTGTATAGAAAAAGACCGTTAGAGAAAAACTAGTTAAATCCAAATAAAGTGTTGAGTTTAGTTAGGAGTACTGTACCAATGCTGTTAGCTTCTCAGTTGTGGCAAATGTACTATAAGATGTGAACAGCAGGGGAACAGGGTGAGGAGTACTGTCTTTGCAACTTTTCTGTAAATCTAAAACTATTCTGATAAAGAGGTTATTTCTAAAAAGTTCATCTTTAGAGATGCATGGAGATTTCAAATTTGGAAAACTGCCCCTCCACTTCTGTAAATATCAGTTTTTTAAACTGTTAGGCTGAATAACTGAACTAGATGCTTTCATATGTCAACAGCGGTTAAATATTGGCATGTTCATATGGTTCATCCTAGAATAGTGTGGTCCTAGTTTACTGGACTATGTTACAAAGTTTAGAATAAATACAGTTTTTTTTTGTTTTTGTTTTTTCTGGTACACGGGCCTCTCACTGTTGTGGCCTCTCCCGTTGTGGGGCACAGGCTCCGGACATGCAGGTTCAGTGGCCAAGGCTCACGGGTCCAGCCGCTCCGCGGTATGTGGCATCTTCCCAGACGGGGGCACGAACCCGTATCCCCTGCATCGTCAGGCGGACTCTCAACCACTGCGCCACCAGGGAAGCCCCACTTATTTTTAAAAATAAGGAGAAATTAGTTACAATCTGCTGCACACACACATTCTCTTTCTTAGTAAATTCTCCCCATGGTTATACCATGTTATCTGTGATTTTAATTGAAGGCTAGTAAAGGAAAGTGTTACAAAATATTTATTATTAAAAAAGGAGTACAGGGCTTCCCTGGTGGTGCAGTGGTTGAGAGTCCGCCTGCCAATGCACGGGACACGGGTTCGTGCCCCGGTCCGGGAAGATCCCACATGCCGCGGAGCGACTGGGCCCGTGAGCCGTGGCCGCTGAGCCTGCGCGTCCGGAGCCTGTGCTCCGCAACGGGAGAGGCCACAACAGTGAGAGGCCCGCGTACCGCAAAAAAAAAAAAAGAAGAGTACAGTCTGGATGATTGAAAACCATTGAACTAAACAAAGCATTAATAAGCAGAAGAGACAAATTACAGCACAGTTTATCTCTGAAGCTTACATCAAATTCCTATGAGAAAAAGATTTACAAGGAAAAAACACAGTATCTGTAACCCTTCCTTAATGACAGTTTTCTTTTGTTTTTCATAGGGTGGTATTCAATGAAGCTCTTTCATTAGTGGATCAATCTCTGAGAAAAAGTATGTTGTGAAAACACAGTAAGAAAAATTTTGTGTTTTTGCAGAAGGCCTATGAAATTTTTGAACATGTTCAGCTTCTGAGAAAACATGTTAAGAAACATGTTGAGAAACCTGACATCAGTGGAAAAAAAATCTGGAAAAGCAATTAGTAGGTCTACCATAAAAAAAAAAAAATCACTCACCTGTGCACAAATCTGATGCATGACATGGCCAAATTCATGGAAGTAAGTCCTCACCTCATCGTGTCTCAGGAGAGAGGGACGACCTGCTAGTGGCTGTGAGAAGTTCACCACGAGGGCAGCCACAGATATCATGCGGCTCCCATCAGGCAGGAGGCAGCCAGGCTGGAGACCAAAGCAGGCTGCGTGGTTATATTTTCCTTCCCTAAGGAACCAGAAGCACCATTGGTGAGATACAAACACTCTTCTCTAGCAACAACATTGGCATGGTCTCTCTCAGTCATTTAACCATAGTTGATAACAGAAGATGCTTTGAAACATTTAATTCACCTTTTACAAAGTAGGTTGATGTTTTGTTGAAATGAAACAATGAAAACTAGACAAACAAAAACCCCACTATCACTAGATATGAGTTATATTTCCTAGGTTTCTTTTGTTGAAATCTTAATATAAGAATTAAGAATATATACCACAAGTAGGGTACAGCTGAATGCCCAATTTATTGTAACAAGCTCTTGCTTTTCGTCTTCAAAGACAGAGTTGTTAAACACTAAATAGTGTTGAAGCAAAAGTGAAATAATCGAGTTTGACTTACTAGGTAGTTTTTCCTTAAAGTTAAAATTGATTTAAAAAAACTGATAAAAACCAAAATCCAGACAGTAATATTGTTATTTTATTAAAGGAGGGAAGAATCAGTACTCATAATTAAATAAGCTCCTTTTATAAACCAGACAGGCCTTTTTTGAAACAGAATCCTTCTAGTTAGCCTTGGAAAAAGCATAAATTATACTATAAAGTCATCTATTCTAGGACAATGTGATAACAGTGATGGTAGCTCTCAAAAGCTATGGGCCATTAGACTTTATTACGGGGATAGGTTTCCTCCTTTTTTCTTTGCTCAGAACACAAATGTACATTCAGGTTTAGGGTGAATTTTTTAGTTTGATGTTTTGATTTGTTTATCTTTTTCTGTATTATCTTTTCTTGGCGACTCATAACTGTTTTTTTCTTGCTGAAGTTATTCAGGTAAAACAAAAACAAAAATAAACTAGTCTTTTTACTACTTCCTATTAAGATATAGAAAGCTGAAAAGGGCATTGCTCCTATTCTTACAACAACATGCTGGACAATTTGCAAATCACAACTTTTCTTGAACCCATCAGAAAGTGAAGGTTGAGGGGCAAACCAACCTACAATCTATCTAAGACAGATGCCTCCAAGGAGAAAGAGAAAGGAAGCAAGCACTTTTTTGTTTGTTTGTTTTTAACCTGGGGCAGACACTGCAGACACCAGTAAGAAAATTTTTAACAAATTGATAAAGATTGATGGTGAACCAGCAAAAATAGGGAACCACTAGGAGCTATTAGATAAGGGAAATTTTGCATCCATTTGCAGGGTCTTCTCCTTAGACCTCAATGAGTACACACAAAAAAGACAGGGGCAGGATGAGAGCTCTGAGAAAGAATCAGTGCTGATGCAAGCCTGGTGGAAGGGAGCATTGCCTAGATCCATTTCACCTCTCTCCTAGTGGACACGAGCCTTGAACTTCTCATGGAAAGGCAACAAACCTGTTGCCCTAAAAGCACTGGTAAAAACCCACTGCCACTGGGGGGATGATAACAGAAAAAAACACTCTACTCCTGAAGGTAGGGCAGGAAAACATCCTGGGCCCAGACCTACAGCTAAGGGTGGGGCAGTATCACTATATAGGTATACTCCTCAGACCCAGGGTAAGACTGAACAACAGAAAAGACCCTCCCCTTTCCAGGCTAATAGGCATCCAGTAATAAACAATAGCAGTCTACTGCAGGGAGAGGAGCAGGAGCATGAAAAGAGACCTGCTCTAGGGGCCTCCCTGGTGGCACAGTGGTTGGGAGTCTGACTGCCAATGCAGGGGACGCGGGTTCGCGCCCTGGTCTGGGAAGATCCCACATGCTGTGGAGCAACTGGGCCTGTGAGCCACAATAACTGAGCCTGTGCAACTGGAGCCTATGCTGCGCAATAAGAGAGGCCGCGATAGTGAGAGGCCCACACACCGCGATGAAGGGTAGCCCCCTCTTGCCACAACTAGAGAAAGCCCTCGCGCAGAAACGAAGACCCAACACGGCCATAAATAAATAAATAAATAAATAAATAAATAAATAAATAAATAAATAAATAAAAAAGAGAGACCTGCTCTAAGGCACAGCACAAATGAACAACCTCAAACTAAGTGGAACAGACACTGAGAAAAACTCTGGCAAATAAGCTCTCATCCTAAACACATACAGGAATCTGAAGCTTTGGGTTCACTGAGGTTAACCATAGCAATAACAAGGTCCAAACCCAGCTCAACTACTAAATGGAATGAGTTAAACGCTCAGATTAAAGGCCTAGCAGAAGTATGTATGTGCCCGCTGCCAGGTATAAAAACTATTTACCTTAGTCTTTTCTGTCTTATATAAGTGTCTGACTTAAAAAAAAATTGTAAGGCACATGGAGAAGTAAGGAAAAAAGACACAACGTCAAGAGGCAAAGAGAGCAAGAAAAATAAACTCAGATATGACAAAGATGTTGGAGCTATCAGACAGAGTATTTATAATAACTTAAATGTTAAATGTTAAAGATTCTGGAGGAAAATGCACAGTCAGATGGATAATTTTGGCAGAGAGCTGGAAACTATGAGAATAAAATGAAAATGCTAGAAATAAAAAGCACAGTAATGGGGATGAAGAATGCCTTTGATAGTCTCATTGATAGGCTTCCCACAGCCAAGGGAAGAATCACTGAACCAAAAGATAGGCCAATAGAAATTACCCTAAAACACAAAGGTTTTTAAAAGGGTGCCAAAAACAAAAAACAAAACAAAACAAACAAAAAACAAAACAAAGACTCAAGAGCTGCAGGACAATATCAAATGATCTATTATATATGTAAGTGGAATTTCAGAAGGAGAATAGAGAACAGGATGGAAGAAATATTTGAAGAATAGCTGAGACTCTTCCAAAATTAGGGAACTCCCTGGTGGTCCTGAGGTTAGGACTCTGCGCTTTCACTGCTGAGGGCATGGGTTCAATCCCTGGTTGGGGAACTAAAAGCCTGCAAGCCGCGTGGCGTGGGCCAAAAACCCCCCCAAAACCAAAAGAATAGCTCAGAATTTTCCAAAATTAACAACACGAAACCACAGATCCAACAAGTTCAAAGAATACCAAGGAAGACAAATACAAAGCAAACAACCAAAAAAAGAAAAAATTATCCCATATGCCTAAGTGTATGGAACTTCTGAAAGAGAGGAACAAAAAAAAAAAAAAAGAGAGGAACAAAGAGAAAATCTTGAAGGCAGTCAGAGGAAAAGAACACAGTACAGAACACAGTAAGAACACAAAAAGAACACAGTAAGAATTATAGCCAATCTCGTCAGAAACTATGCAATGTCCAGAAGACAATGGAATGCCATCTTTAAAGGACTGATAGAAAATACCTGTGAACCCAGAATTCTATAAATAGTAAAAAATATATTTCACAAAAGAAATTAAAGGAAAGACTTTCTCAGAAAAAACTGGTATATATTACCAACAGACGTGAACTACAAGAAATTTTAAAGGAAGTTCTTCAGGCAGAAGGGATGTGATACCACTCTAAACTTGTAACTACAAAGCAATTAGTGCTGAAAATATAATAAATGAAGATCTATTACAATCTATTTTGAATTGCTGTGAATAATAGTTGACTAATCAATAATACTAACAATGCACTGGGTGTCAAGCATATGTGAAAATAATATGTAGGCCAACGATAGCACAAATGATAAGAAATATAATATAACTTGAAGGTAGACTGAGATTAAAGATATTGATATATACTTTAAACCTTTAGGCAATTTTTTAATTTAAAAATATTAAAAGGAGATGTAGATAATAAGCCAGTTGTAGAGACAAAAATAAATCATAAAAAAACCTATCAACCCAAAAGAAGTCAGAAAAGGGGGGAAGTATAGATGGGACAAAAAGTAAGATGGTTATATTAAATGTAGGTTTCCCAAGCATGCCAAATAAAACATTATTAGAGTGGATAAAAAAGCAAGCACCAAATACAGTGTCTATAAGAAACCCACTCTAAATAAAAAGGCAAAGGTAAAAAGTTAAAGGATGGAAAAAATACACTATGCAAATGCTAATCAAATGAAAGCTGAATGGCTATAGTAGTAGCAGACAAACAGAATAAGGAATATTACTAAAGATAAAAAGGAACATTATATAACGATAAAGGGGACAGCTCTCTAAGTAGACATAACAATTCTAATATGTACATAACTAAAAGCAGAGCTTCAAAATATACTAAACAATTCAATATCCTGTGACAAATCATAATAGAAACGAATATAAAAAAGATTGTGTATATATATATATATAAAAAACTGAATCACTTTGCTCTACAGCAGAAATTAATACAACATTGTAAATCAACTGTACTTCAATTAAAAAAATACATAAAGCAAAACCCCATAGAACTGAAAGAAGAAATAGACAAATCACTTAGAGACTTCGTTCCTTTCTCAGTAATAATTGAACAGGCTGAGAGAATATCAGCTCAGATATAGAAAACCTGAACATTATTGGTCATCTTCACCTAATTGACATTTACAGAACCCTCAACCTAACAACAGAAAACAAATACTCAAGTGCACATGGAACATTCACCAAGACTAATTACATGTTGGCTGTAAATCAAAACAATTTAAAAGAATTGAAAGGATATAAAGTACATTCTCCAACAATAACAGAACCAAACTAGAAATAACAGAAGGCTAGGTGGAAAATATCCAAATATTTGGAAATTAAAAATAGTCAACTTCTCTTTGACAAAAGGGCAAAGGCACAGATAAAGACAATGGATCACAGACACTTTTTTCAACAATGATGCTGGAACAACTAGAAGTCCACATGCAAAAAAATGAGTCGACACACAGACCTTACACCCTTCACAAAAAATAACTCAAAAATGGATCACAGACCTAAATGCAAAATGCAAAACTACAAAATTCCTAGAATATAACATAGGAGGAAATATAGATGACCCTGGGTTTGGCAATGACTTTTTAGATGAAACACTGAAGGCACAATCCATGAAAGAAAAAAAATCAATAAGATGGATTTCATTAAACACTGTCAAGAAATTGATAAGACAAGCCATAGACTGTGAGGAAATATTTACAAAAGAGACATCTGATAAAAGACTGTTATCCAAAATACACAAAGAACTCTTAAAATTCACCAATAAGAAAACAAACAATCTGATTAAAAAATATACCAAAGACCTTAACAGACACCTTCTCAAAGGAGATACAGAGCTGGTAGTTAAGTATATGAAAAGTTGTTCCACATCATATGTCATCAGGGAAATGCAAATTAAAACAACAATGAGATACCACTACACACCTATTAGAGTGACCAAAATCCAGAATACTGACAACACCAAATGCTGACAGGGATGTGGAACAATAGAAACTCTCATTTATCGCTGGTGGGAATGCAAAAATGGTACATGCACTCTGGAAGACAGTTTGGTGGTTTCTTACAAAACTAAACATACTCTTACCATACAATCTAGCAATTGCACTCCTCGGTATTTACCCAAAGGGACTGGAAATTTATGTCCACACAAAAACCTGCACATGTTTATAACAGCTTTATTCATAATTGCCAAAACTTGGAAGCAACCAAATTGTCCTTTAGTAGATGAATGGATAAATAAATTGTGGTATATCCAGACAACAGAATATTATTCAGTGCTAAAAAGAAAAGAAATGAGCTATTAAGTCATGAAAAGACATGGAGGAACTTTAAATGCATAATGCTAAGTGAAAGAAGCCAATCTGAGAAGGCTACATACTGTATAATTCCATCTGTATGACATTTCAGAAAAGGCAAAACTATGGAGAAAGTAAAAGGATCAGTGGTTGCCAGGGGCTGGGGTGGTGGGGGAAGGGATGAAGAGGCTGAGCACAGGGGATTTTTAGGGCAGTGAAACTACTCTGTACGATATACTATAATGGTAGATACACATTATATATGTTTTTTCAAATCCCAAGAAAGTAACATCAACAGTGAACCCATCAACAGTGAACCCGAATATAATCTGGGTGACAATGATGTGTCAATGTAGGTTATAACAAATGTACCACTCTGGTGGGGGACGTAGATAATGGGGGAAACTGTGCATGTGCGGGGCAGGGGATATACGGGAAATCTCTGTACTTTAGGGTCAGTTTTGCTGTGAATCTAAAACTGCTCTAAAAGATAAAGTCTGTTTAAAATAAATAAGTAAAAATAAATAAATAACAACAACAACAGAAAATAACTGTGTCAGGCTGAGCTAGGAGTGAGCAGGGACATGGGAAGGGAAGGCAGACAGAGGAGGGGAGAGAAGGGAAGAGAACCCACGGACATGTACCCCAGAAACCGTGCACTGAATTTGATAACATTTTCAGCCGGTCCAGCCTCTGGATGTTCAATGGGCCCATCAGTGTTTCTGGAATGATTTCATGTAGTTAAACTGAATTGTTTAAACAGGTAAACAGATCTATAAATATTATTTTTACCGGGAAAAACAAACTAAAGTAATCTGCAAGGTTTTTATCCTGTTATATTTTATACATCTTGGTCCATTATGAAACACCATAAGGACTTTGGACCAATTTAAAAATCAGTGCCACTGAGGGGTTTTTATCTTTCTTTTTAAAAAATAAACTTGGTTTATTTAATATCAAAGGTTTCCTTACTCTGAGAGTATATCTTTTTAACTTTGTGTTTATAAAATGATGGTGATTTTAAAAGTTGCCCTTACCTGGCAATCTTATGTTGGAACCATTAGAGGATTTTTTTTTTCCTGTTGTTTGAGAATCTCAGTGTTTGATGAATAAAAATTGATACGTGATTAAACCTTTCCTAACCTACTACAAATATCCTTTTTTTGAGTCAAGGAGACAAAGAAAACAAGAAGCAAGCACATCAGGTGACAGAAAGTGAATATTAACTAGGTCACTGCCCTCACAAAACATCACTCTCTGGTCCCCATACCTGAGTGCTGGTAGCAATGGCCAGATCTCTGAGAACAAAAGACACCAGTTATATCTTGGCAAAGAAACAGCAGGATGGGGTAGCTAGACTTGCTATCTTTGGCCATGGAAAGAGAATCCGGGGACAGTTATAGGAGGCTCCAATGCTGAAGGAGTTCCCCTGAAAGAATTCTTGGCCTAAAACTGTATCCTGACACTCTTCAATTAAAAATAGACTTATCCAGTTTGACATGGGTTTATTTTTAGATCAGATCAGAAGTGAAAGTGAGTCCATAAAGCAGTGGGATCAGACAACTCTGCCTCCTGTCTGGTTGACAATAGTTAACCAGCCTCCTTCCTGAAGTCATGCAAAATCAGTAGGTTACGAACTTGCATGTGCTGCTGATCTAGAGATGCTATTGATATAATTTACTCTGGCCTAGTTAGTAAAATTCCAACAGGCTGGCTTTGTTTTAGAAAGCAGCCTACAGAGAGTAATCCAAATCCTGTGGAATCCATAGTTACTACATGCTACAGAGACAATGATAATAATATTTTAAATTCTTACTACTGATTGAATGCCCAGGCTGGGTGATTAGCATATATAGTCTAACGCACAAAACAATCCTGTAAAGCAAACATCATTCCCATATAACAGAGGTGGATAATAGAGACTCATAAAGGTTATGTCACTCAAGCATTCCAACTCAAGTTTGACTGACCGCCAAGATTTTGCTATTCCTTTATACTGTGCTGCCTTTCAGCCAGACTGAAGGGAGTGGACATAGATTTAAGAGTACTGGCAGACAGATCACCTGAACAGTAAACATTTTGAGGTCAATTTTAAATTAAGAAATGCAAGGAATTCCCTGGCGGTCCAGTGGTCAGCACTCTGTGCTTCCACTGCCGAGGGCCCAGGTTCAATCCTAGATGATGATGATGATGATGATAATAGTGATGATGATAGCAGCTCACATTTATTAAGCACTTGCTGTGTGCTGGGTAGTCTTCGAAAAGCTTTGTATGTAATTAACCATTTTAGTCCTTACAACGACCTTACAAAGCAGGTATGACTGGTATTCCCATTTCATAGGACTGTAATATAGGTAAGGAAACTGAGGCAGAGAAAAATTAAGTAACCTGCCTAGTAAGTGATGGAGCCAGACATTCTGGCTTCAGAGCCCACATTTTTAATCCCTTTACTAGGAATCACATATGAGAATTATGAAAGACAAGAATCTTAATCTGGGTAGGAGTTGAATCCCTAAGGTCCCTTCCAACACGGTGATCCTCAGTACCTTGGATAGAGGTCCAAGTAGAACTGTCCTAATACTTCTCCCGTAGCTTTATCTTTCACAGTGTAAAGTGTAACACTCTTATGCCAAACATGAGCATCTGTCACTTGCTCAAATGAAAGTCCCAACAGCTCCTGGTAGATGTTCAGTAAGCCTTCAGTGACCACTTCAATTGGGAAGTATTCCTTGAGGATCTCTTGGTCTACAGAGTACTTGAGTTCTTCTGTCTGAGTCATGTAGTAATATAGATCCCAGGCATTGATCTTCCCATCGTATTCAAGACCTCTCTCTTCACATTCCTTTTTCTTCAAATTCAAAATAAACTCTCGTTCTGCTTCACCCAAGGGTTTTAATTTCTGGCTTAAATCATCTGTGAGGAGAGGGAAAAGTTGGCAATCCACTGTTCTTGGAAGCAAGCATATTCATACATACCAGCAGTATTTTAGCATGGTGCTTCCTCCTTTGTCACACTCAATACAGATACATCAGGAGAAAAGAAGGAAGGAAGGGTGGAAGGAAGGGGAGAGGAAGGGAGGAAAGCAGGCTTTATTATGACAGCACTGCTGTTCTCTTCAGGGTAATTTATTTTATGGCTCCTCACCCTTCTTTTTTTTTTTTTGCACCACCCAAATCAGGCCACAACTTCCTTACAGCATAAACAAAGCTGAAGTTTATCTCAGAGAACTCTGCCTTAAGAATATTATAATTCACGGAACGAAGCGATAGTGAAACTAAACTCATGTACGTGATTATTCTTCAATAAGGTTAGGCTCCTCAGAGACCTAGAGAAAACAAATCAGATGTGACCTGTGGTCAGAATTACTGAAAATTGTTCATTGCCTTTGAGAGCCATGGGTTTAGTTAATCACTACCCCATTCCTATGAAGAAGGTCTATTTGGACATGGCAATGCTACTTTTTAGATGAATACTGCAATTTAACACTGTGGTCAGTTTTTGACTATTGCACTGTATTTGACTAAAGGAGTATGCTTTTATTATGTATTTATTTTCCACAATTTGCTACATATGTAAGATAAAAAGCATTGCCTCTGTAAGGGGCATCCCCATAGTGTGAGGTGAAGGCAGCAGCTTGAGGAGTGCTGTGAAACAAAAAGAGGAAAATCATGGAAGATAAAGAGAGATGTAATTCTGATTAGAGAGAAAACTGCTTAAAAAAAATTAAGTTAATGAGGTATTAGTAAGGAAAATTTTCAGTATACACAGTCACCACTAAAGGAAACATTCTCACCAAACCTATTAACTCCCCAAGCCAATCTCTTGTATACAATACATCAGAACAGATGGCAATTACTGGTTCACATCTCTGTTGTTTCCGCTCAGTGGAAAATTCATTGAGGAAAGAATCTTGTCTTAGCCCTTTCTATAGTCCCACCGTGTAGCATGCACACTAATACAGGGCAGTTATTTCATAAATGTCTCATGAATGAATAAATGAATTATATAATAATGAATAGCTACTATTTGTGCAACACTTGCTACATGTCATATATGATGTCAGCGTATACATTAATAATTCAAGATATGGCCATTGAGAACACAGAGGACTAAACTGCAGGCTGCATGCTGATTTTGATACATTATTAATAATCTCCAACTTAACTAAGCTAATAAAATTATAAACTAGTGTTAACGGTGAATAAACTCTGAAAGGGGTCAATGAGAAAGTTAAAAAATAAATCATACTCTGATAAACTCTGATTAGAGAAGATTAAAACAAAAATTAGTATTTTTGCAATGGTTATGTTATTCAACCATTTTTCACTAAAATGAAAGAGAAAACCAGAGTGATCATTGGAATAATGACACTGAGATTGACAGGGGTAAGGGTGATAGAGTGCCACTGACTAAATGTCATGGACATAAGCTCTATGGTTTTAAAAAGATTAATGAAAAAGTGATTTTAAATGAATGTGAAGATAGTCATTAGATAACAATTTTGATGCATATTATTTTATATTCTTTTATGTATTAACAAGTGGCTTCTGGAATATAAAATATTTTTTGTTTCTATATGCTTTATTTTCATTTATGTCCTATTTGTCAGCTTATTTCATACAACAGGCTAATCCTCTCTCTGTAGGTCCCTAGATATCTTCTTAGAAATTAATATAAAAATCCCCGTCAAGATACAAATAGAATGAAGCAAGGATTATAATAGTAATATAAACAATGAGCAACTCTTAGGGCCAAGCACAGTATCTAACATAAAGTAGGTGACCAATACATTTCTCTTGCATGAATGAAAAGCAGAATGTTCTCAAGGGCATATTAAGTTCTGAGGACCTCTGTCAAGTTGGTACTATGCAGCAAAACAGTCACAGAAAAAGAGAAACGGCAAAATACAAGAGATTAAGAAAAGAAGACTAACCTAGAAAGGCTGTTACGTGGCCTGTAGTCTTTGCAGTATTCATTTCAAGGACAAAGTCAGCATGTGTGCTATAGCCGAGCAGTTTGGCTACTTTGGCCCGCAGTGGGAGCAGCTGATGCAGGATTATGGTGTTTTCCTGGTAATCGACAACAATAATAAAAACCAAAATAAAGGTTAATAATTAACTGGATCCAAAGCACTAAAAAGAAGAGTTTCTACATTATTTTCAGGTTGGTAAAACTGTCAAATATTTTTAGATCATCTCAACTTCTAGTAAGTTATTCCATTTCAGTGTTACAGACTTTTTTCTGGATTCATGATATATAATTGACTTTTTAAGTCTCAGGAGATAGCTATGAGGGTCTTAACAAAATTTTAGGTACTGTTAAATTTGAGTAAAAACATACTCTTTTTTTTAAACATCTTTATTGGAGTGTAATTGCTTTACAATGGTATGTTAGTTTCTGCTTTATAACAAAGTGAATCAGCTATACATATACATATATCTCCATATCTCTTCCCTCTTGCATCTCTCTCCCTCCCACCCTCCCTATCCCACCCATCTAGGTGGGCACAAGGCACTGAGTTGATCTCCCTGTGCTATGTGGCTGCTTCCCTCTAGCTATGGGTTTTGCATTTGGTAGTGTATATACACCCATGCCACTCTCTCACTTTGTCCCAGCTTACCCTTCCACCTCCCCATGTCCTCAAGTCCGTTCTCTAGTAGGTCTGCGTCTTTATTCTCATCCTGCCCCTAGAAACATATTCTTAAGGACTATACTGATCCCACAGTTAGTCTCGTCAATACTGCACCAAATATTGGTACTTAAAATTTTTCTTTTATTGTGGTAAAATATACATAATACAAAATTTACCACTTTAACTTTGCACCCATAAGTATGGCTATTTAAAAAAAAAAGGAAGGACTTCCCTGGTGGCACAGTGGTTAAGAATCCGCCTGCCAATGCAGGGGACATGGGTTCGAGCCCTAGTCTGGGAAGATCACACGTGCTGCAGAGCAACTAAGCCTGTGTGCCACAACTACTGAGCCTGTGCTCTAGAGCCCGCGAGCCACAACTACTGAGCCTGTGTGCCACAACTACTGAAGCCTGCATGCTTAGAGCCTGTGTTCCATGACAAGAGAAGCCAGAGCACCACAACAAAGAGTAGCCCCCGCTCGCCACAAGTAGAGAAAAGCCCACGTGCAGCAATGAAGACCCAATGTAGCCAAAAATAAATAAATAAATAAAAATTTTAAAAAATAGATAAAAGGGAAATAATAAACGTTGGTGAAGATGTGGAAAATTTGGAACCTTTATATCTGATGAGAGTGTAAAATGGTACAGCTGCTGTAGAAAACAGTATTATGATTTCTCAAAAAATTAAACACAGAATTACCATATGATCAAGAAATTCCACTTCTGGGTATACATCCCAAAGAAATGGAAGCAGAGACTCAAACAGGTACTTGTATACCCATGTTCACTGCAGCATTATTCATAACAGCCAAATGGTAGAAGCAACCTAAATGTCCATCAATGGATGAATGGATAAAGAAGATGTGATATATATGTACAATGGAATATTATTCAGCCTTAAAAGGGAAAGACATTTTGACACGTGAAATTATGGATAAACCTAGAAGACATTATGCTACGTGAAATAAGTCAGTCACAAAAGGACAACTACTATATGGATTCTACTTACTTGAGGTTCTTAGATTAGTAAAATTCACAGAGACAGAGAGTAGAATGATGTATGCCAGGGGCTGGGGCTGGGGGGATGGGGAGTTAGTGTTTAATGGGTACAGAGTTTCAGTTGAGAAAGATGAAAAAGCTCTGGAGATGTATGGTGGTGATGGCTGCACAACAATGTGAATATACTTAACGCCACAGAACTCTATGCTTAAAAATATTTTAGGGATTTTGATCAAATTATTACAAACATTTTATATATTTTATTTGTATTAAAATGCAAATAATGATATTGCTTTATTGTTTTCTTAACAATAAAGGAAAAAATAATCTCCTAGAGAAAGTAAATAAACGTTGAGGTCAAAGAAAAACACTATTAAATCATCAAGTTATTTACAGACATGCTTCTAAGGAAGATCACACTCCAAGGTCAGACTACCAGGGTTCAAAATTTGGCTCCACCATTTACTAGTTGTCTAATTATTAGCAAGTCCCTTAATCTTCCTAAGCCTCAGTTTTCTCATCTGCAAGACACAGATAATAAAAATAGCTACATCATAGGGTGATCATGCAGATTAAGTGAGAATATAAGTAAAATGCACAGAAAAACACTTGTCAGAAGAGCAAACACCATATAATTATGTTATTATTTTAAAATGAGAATGGAAACATGGATATGAGAAACACATAATACAATTCTCCAAGTTCTAAAGTTAACTAGTTTGAGTCTTTCAAACTAGTCTTGGCCCCCTTCTTCAGTTTCCCTAGACCTTCTCCCTAGACTGCCAATTTTTTCCTAATATCAATTCCCCCATTCTTCCTTTTAGTAACAGAATTGTCTGAGTTTTTGCTGGACACACGGTCTCCTGACTACCTTTCCCAGCCTTTCTTTTTTTTTTTTTTTTCGGTACGCGGGCCTCTCACTGTTGTGGCCTCTCCCGTTGTGGAGCACAGGCTCCAGACGCGCAGGCTCAGCAGCAATGGCTCACGGGCCCAGCCGCTCCGTGGCATGTGGGATCTTCCCGGACCGGGGCACGAACCCGTGTCCCCTGCATCGGCAGGCGGACTCTCAACCACTGCGCCACCAGGGAAGCCCTCCCAGCCTTTCTTAAAGCTAGCTGTGGCCATGTGATACACAATGGGATAATGGAATATGAATGAGGTGATAAGTGAAATTTCTGGGTCATCTCTTTATAGATGCTTGTCTTGCTAGCTGTGAACTGAAGATAAGAACAATGACCTTGGAAGCCACATACTAAGGACAGCAGAGCTGTCTTCCAGCTCTGGACCCCTCACCTCTGTACTGTTAGTTGCAAGAGAAATAAACCTTAAAAAAAAGTGTAGTAAAACACAGCTAACACAAAATATACCATTTTAGCCTATTTTTAAGTGTACGATTTAATGGCACCAACTATAATTTACACTGTTGTGCAACCATTACCACTCTTTCCAAGACTCTTCTAACACCCTAAACAGAAACTTGGTAACCATTAAGCAATAATTCCCCAGTCTCCCAGCCCCTGGTATCCACTAATCCTTTCTGAAGAAAAATAACTTTTAGCTTATTTGAGTCACTGTGCTTTTAGTTGGCTCTGCACATTTGTTTAACCTGAAGCCTAATACCCACAGAGACTAATAGTAGGAATAGGGTGCTTCTATAACCAAACTGAAAAATGTACAAGAATGGAAGGTGAGGACACAGATGCTGTCAAGTGGGAAGCTGGTAATCCTCATGATATCATGGATAACATTTGTTAAAATTGTTGCTCGCCATAACTTGGAAGGCAGGCCAGTCACCTACTGAGTCTTAGCTCTAGGGTAATTGTTTGGGAAAACTAATAATGTTGGTGTCTGTTTGTTGGTATTTGTTGCTTTTGGAAAGATTACATGAGAGAGAGCTCAAGTGAGGATTGGTCAGTTTGCAAAGATGGAGGGAAAAGAGTTCTGCTAAGAGAGGTTCTGCCTGTGGCCCCTGATGTGGGGCTTTCAGGTGACTGGAAAAGGTAATTGCTCTGTTCTCCAGAGACCAGGAGAAAAGACTGCCACTCAGAGTTACTGAACTGTGAAGATTAGTGTGAGGGTGCTGCCTTCTTCCTCAAGCGTACTGTTTCAGGGGGCCCTGAAGCAGACTCCATTAAATTGAAGAACAGCAGGATGGATACCATACAGGAGCCCGTATATAAGAAAAGATAGGGTGGATTTGAGGACTATGACCAAAAGCGGTATTTGGGTGTTGTTATTTTAACATGAACCTGACTGGAAGCAAACAGATAAGAAAGCTATTAAGTTTTTGAGGGAATTATATTACCAAAGATATCATTAAGCCTGGCCTACAAAAGCAACCCTCAGGCTTCAAAACTGGCATCAGCAGGAATCTATACGAGCAGCTGCCCAGGATATGGTCATGGAGGGTAACGGACAAGAAAGAATTCTCTGCAGGCAAAACTAGGGGCCATGGCATACAATTGCTAAAGGGATTCCTGCTAGAAAGGAGAACCAAGTAAGTCCAACGGGCCATCCCAGGAACTTCACCAGAGCTCGGAATCCTCACAATTCCTGCCAAATTGTTTCTGAAAATTGGTATGGGTTTGCTTTGTTTCCCATTCTTTCCTTTTCCAAATGGGAGTCTTTAGTGTGGTTTTCTGTTCCTATTCTACCACTGGGTACGTGTTGGAGGTGAGCGGGCCAGACAAGTTTTCTTACCTTTCACACGTGGCCAGATCACGAGAAGGTATAACTGGGGAGGACTGTGTACCACTCACAGATCCTGGTCTTTGAGCTAAAGGCAGTAACTGGTTGGGATCTGACATATGGTGAATGGGTTCTATGTGGGGAAAAAAGGATGCTCAAGATTACTAGGATAGCCAGAGAGGCAGACTGTGGTGAAGGTGGCTAGTTGACTCTAAGAATTCATTCCTAATTCTTCCTTTTTTTCCTTTTAGTAATAGAATGCCCTCAACTGAGCAAATGGCTGTCAACTGAAGACTATATTTCCCAGTGTCCCTTGCAGCTAGATAGTTATATGATGGAATTTGGGTCAATGGGATGTGAATAGAGTTGATGGATGTCATTTCCAGGTCTTCTTCTTCAAGATGCTTGCTCTGTGTTTTATTTTTCCCTCTTCCTAACAGGCTGGAAAATGGTGACAACTGCCTTAGAAGTCACTTGTTGAGGAGAGAGAGGTATCCCGCCAGCCCTGGACTGTTGACTTGGAAGAAGAATACAACTTTTAGTTTCTTTAATCCATTCTATTCGTATTAGAACAGCTTAGCCTATGGCCATACCAAGCAGGTTGCCAACGAACAAGGAAAAAGGTGTCTTGTAAGTCTGAGGATTTAGGAGGCATAACCTTCACACAAATAGAAATTCTCACAGAGGAATCAGCCTCTGATTCAACATTGGTAAACAAAGGAAACGCTTTTCTTAAAATCTTCCATAAAAATAAAAGAAAGACAAACATTTATAGTACCTCTTTGCATCTTGTATTAAAAGCCATTTCCATCTTCCTTCTGGTTTCAGGGATACAACATTTCTTCATGACAGGAAAATAGTGTGGATATTTTAAGGTAATTTTATACTTGTCATCATCTGTCTTTTCCAAACTGTCAATGAAATCATCAGGAAGAGCACCTGCAAAAAAATCATTTTCTCATACTTTAATTTTTCCACTCATTATTGGTTTACTTAGCATTGGCATGGTGCCTTTAAGAAGATCTAGGAATTTTGTGGAGTAATTGAAATTCAAGTAAAATAATGACAATCCTTATCATATCGCTTTGACGTTACTGTAATGGGGGTGGCAGTTAGAGGACAGGTGGCCTGGGAGATGGTAATTCAAAATGTGAACAGGCTTCAGTGCACTTGTATAGATGGCATTTTGATGAAGAACAGGCAACATTAAGCCAAGAAAAATCCATCACAGAATAAGGAAAGACTAATGTAGAGGACATTGTGAGGCAAAAAAAAATTCAAAGCACTGAAGGCTGTTAAACACTAGCATGAGTTACCAAGAAAGATTATGAAATTTCTTCTGGACTGTCTCTACAAACAGTATATATTCTCATAGCCTAAAATCTAGATGTGGTTTGGTTGTGTTTTTTGTAGAAGGGGTGGTGGGTTCTGTAGAAAGTACATTTTAAAAAGAATTCTTCTAACTTTGATTTGGCAAACTGTGAGGTGACATTATTTGCCTAAATTACAGATTTAATCTAAAAAACAACAAAACTTTACCAAGTTCAGCCTTGGAAAATTCAAGGAAGGTATCATCCTCATTGAGGTTTTTGTTAAAGTCAATACATAGCTCACTCGTTCTTTTCTTCATTGCTTTAATTTCCTGAAACAAAGATACAAATACAGGACCTTAACAATAAAATGAAAATTTCATTTTTATTGCCATCAGTCAAGTAAGTTTCATTTTTATATGAAGACTGGGTTCTGTACCCAACTGTCAGGAAGTACTTTCTTAGAGATGTGCTTGATACCATAGTTTTCTGCAATCTTCTACATTGTGTCTATGAGTATTTGTGTGTAATATGTACAAAAAAGCAATCCTGGTGATGTGTTAGAAATCAGGCATAAATTTGTAAGAACTAAATACATTGAGGAGGTATAGTCAAAGCAGAGTCTGGCATATAGCACATACACAATAAGTAGCTTGCTGAGTGAATGAATGAATCTAGTAGCCTGTTAATAATTAACACTTCTAATCTTTCCAAATTCTAAATTTTAATTTAGCAAATCAGTATTGGGTACTGAAGTAAGCCAAGAGATAAGAACTGAGTAATTACTTCTATGGTTCCTTTGGAAAACAAGATATGTCTTAGTTTTATAGAGCGTTTGCAAATAAAGGCGATTTATGGGCCCTAACGTTTACATAAAAAGTACTAGGTGGGAAAAAAAGTATTAGCTGGGAGATCAAAGGAAGCAACAGAAGGGACACCACAAGAAAACACATGAGATAATTTATTAACCTGTCCCACTCGTCTAAAAGTGCTAGATAATAAAACTTACATAAACCACACACTTTCTCAAAGTGTGCTTCTGACCAGAAGCATCAACATCACCTGGGAACTTGTTAGAAATGCCCTCTTTTTTTCTTTTTAAATAAATTTATTTATTTATTTATTTTTGGCTGCGTTGAGTCTTTGTTGCTGCATGTGGGCTTTCTCTAGTTGCAGCAAGCGGGGGCTATTCTTCATTGCAGGGCGCTGGCTTCTCATTGTGGTGGCTTCTCCTGTTGTGGAGCATGGGCTCTAGGCACGCGGGCTTCAGTAGTTGTGGCACATGGGCTCAGTAGTTGTGGCATGTGGGCTCCAGAGCACAGGCTCAGTAGTTGTGGCGCATGGGCTTAGTTGCTTCGCAGCACGTGGTACCTTCCCGGACCAGGGCTCGAACCCGGGTCCCCTGCATTGGCAGGGTGATTCTTAACCACTGCACCACCCAAGTCCAGAAATGCCAATTTTGAGACCCATACCAAACCTGGTGAAACACAAATTCTCAGAGGTGGGGCCCTGTATAATCAGAGCTTTAACAAGCCCTCCAGGTAATTCGTATACACAATAAATTTGAGACTTAACACATACTGTGCAGTGTCATTTTTGGACACTCTGGTCGTGTCCCCAGCTCCCTTCCACTTCTCCCCAACTCTACAGCAGCCATGCAATTTAGGCGGGTCCGGATCCTATCTGAAGTCCAGGGTGTGACCTCTACACCAGTCAGGTAATCCCATCCTCACTGCAGCAGTGACTGCTTCAGGGAACCCAGGCCTGGCATTCCCCTGACTAAAGAAGGATTCAGGATTAGGCATGTGATCCCATCTGGGCCATTAAGACACGAGGGGAGGTCTAATGGGGGCTTCTCTATGTCCTTCTGGATGGTGGGGTTTTTATATTTGCAGCCATTTTAGTAATAAAAGGAAGCCAGCCTTTGGATAACTAACACTGAAGGAGACAGAGTAGAGAAATAGAAAAATCAGGTGGCCAATGACACCACTGAGCGTCTGACTCAAACTAACTCCTGAATCCCAACTACCTCTGGATCTTCCGCTTATACGAGCAAATAAAATTCTTCTATTGTTTGGACTGTTTCAACAGGGTTGACTAATATAATGTTCATGAAGGCAAAGTGAGATCAGTCACACTTCTCTTGTAACTAGGATGAAGAAGATACGAGGTGTCTGAAGGGCATTCTGGTGGAGGAAAGGTGCCCATATCTCAGTGGTGCCTTCACATGTATCTACCATGCTGACATCACTCGGTTTGAATTTCTTTCCAACTTGTTTCCAGTTCTACTGGCGAGAAGAATAACCTGGAAATAAATCATGGGTTATATATCCTGTCCAGAAGAATGAGTTAATTCTGCAGCTGAGTTTACTTCTGAAACTGAAAGATCTGAATGGTATTAGACAAAGGAGAAAGTCTGAAAAGCTAATCTCTCCGCCTTTAAGGAGCATATATTACTCACAGGGTATTCCATTCCAAAATGCTGGTTTGAAAACTCTCCATCATAGGGATTTTATTACCAGGGCCCTATCTCTTTATGAACAAGGGAGTAAGAATACAAATCAACTATTAAGAGCTGAACTAGCTACCAGAGAATGTACACTAGAGCAGGGAAAATAAGCCTGGCACACATGAAACAAATAAAACCTTGACAGGATTAAAGAACAACTAAGTTATCAGTCGTTTGTCAGCCATCATGAGGTTAATAGGAGTTGTGGAATTTAAAATTGTTGACTACTAAATACATTGTAAACTGATTTGTATTATTTCCCATATTACAAACATGTGTTTCCCTATTTCCTGTTTTTTGTTGTATTTTGTTTTATTTATTCTTTTGTTTTCTAATAAGAAAAGGAAACAAACTCACATTTTGTACTTGTTCTGGAAGATGGAGCCCATTCCTTTTTCCCATTTTCACTGATTTTTCCAAGTATCGTCTGGCTTCAGGCTTTATCTTTCCCAGATCACACGTTTCCTGAAATTAAAGAATGTGACAACCTCTTTGATTTTTGTTACAACAGTGTATGGGTAAATTATAAACTATGAGGCCACAGCAAAATTTATTCATCATCTCTGGTGGGCTATGAAGTACATAGGTGATTATGAGGCAGGTCTTTTTGAAAACCTATGTTCTTTTATGCTTTAGTAAACTTCTGCTTATTTAAAACTGAAAAATTAAATAAATAAAAAGCTAACCAGAATTTCCTTGCCTTGCATCAGAATCAAGCATGCCTGTACCACTTGAAAATGTGATAATAGGGAACATTTGCATAATCTCATAAAACATTCTTTATGACTGAGTAGTCTTTTTCACAAAACATATTTCTTATCACAAATCATCTGGATTTAATTTTCTATCGTTTGCTAACCTGGTTCCACTTGAGAGGCAAAAATAGAAATAATGGGCAAATTCTACAAAAATGGAGAGTAGGACTCTTTTGCCAACATACTAAACAAGGACAGCTGGATAGAACCCCAGCAAAAGGCTTCCAACACTTCAAAAATGCCTTACTGTCATTCGGTAAGAGAGATCAAGGGACCACATCAAGCTGCATATGGACAAGTATCTGGGGAAAATGAGTTAGCACTGCACAAAGAGGAGGAAAGCTGGACAGTACATGTGAACCTATATGCAGCAACGCAAACAACACTCACTCAGAAGGACGGAGGGCCCTGAAGGAGAGTGGAAAATTCCCTCAGCTACAGCAAGATAGTAAACACACCAGATGTTTCTTCAAAACACGTGGCAGAATATACATGGCACATCTGGGTGGCTGGTTAGTTTGTGGTCCCTGGGAGGAAAGGGGCTCCAGACAGATTCAACAGGTGCAAAGGATTCAATGTGGTTGAGAGCCAACGAGGGACTTCTGTCTCTAGAGCCTTAGAGCCCTTGCAGCCTCAGAGACCTACTCTGGTTGCACTCTCTCCGTGAAAGACTTGGGCTGTTCACCCCAAGCTTTATATTTTCCCACCTAATCAGATCTTTAAAAGGACTGTGCTTCGCTTTAGAGTCTGCATTTTAGACTTGCTGGTAAAAGGCTCTTGCTGCAATAGGTCTGTCATTTCTGATATTTTGTTGCAGCAGGTAAACAGAGAGTTGTATTTTAACTGAGGGTCCTACTTAATACAACAATCTGTATCTCACTTTACCTGCCAATAAATAATTTTGTGTCATAGTACTAAAGCACTTGTTATGCATACATTACTCACAGTTTCCTCTGAGTTTATTCTCAGTGGGGGCAGAGAACTGTTATAGACCCCTTTGTCCATAAATAACCCCTTCTGTACCCTTGGAGAATTTCTGAGCATGCTGGCATGAGTGGAGTGGGAACCCTCCCTAGCTGGTATTGGCACATACTGGGATCCCGGCAGCAAGTGCCTACAATGGCAAGAAACCCAGAATGGCTAGGGAGATAGCTGGGCTGTGGGCTGATTCCCTCAGAGATGGCCAGCATTTCAAATCACAGTGTTCATATGGATGTGGTTAACGTGGGTTGACTGAGGCTGGCTTTAACAGCACCAGGAAGTCTGTTCTGAGATATGGGGCATGGCAACAGGAGTCCCTAGACAGGACGATACTCCAAGTTGTAAGATTGGGGAGAATCTAGGCAGTAGCTATATGCAGTGGAAGAGAGGGGAAAAAAAATTCCTGGTGAGCAGGGCCCAGCAAGGGCTGGGTACACTGTGAGGACCCAAGTGATCAGGTTGAGGTCCAGAGCAGAGGACCTTCCCACCTGGGCAGTGGGCCAAGGCAGAAGCAAGGCACACAGCTGGACAGCAGCATGGGTTTTTGGGTTCCTGGCATTCACCTGGTCACATGTGGCCCTGAGCTTAGGACAGAGGCTCATCATAAGCCTCATCAGCTGATGTAAGCAGAATTCTTACTCTACTCCAATGCTTGATCAGGATGGGCTCTCATACTCAGTGGGCCTGGACTTGCCATATCTGGGAGTAGCAGGGCTGCTACTTCAGAAAGCCTGAAAGTGTACTCGGCACAGTAAACTCAAAACTCCTGGTCTAAACTAGGTAAAACGACCTATCTCCCCAAATAGGTAATCTGAGTGTAAACAGGCAGAAGGATGTTCTGAGAAAAATCAGCTCTGAATTAGGTCTAATTAAATATGAACAAATTACCTGTACTGAAATATTCGACTTACCACAAAAATGACACTTAGCAAAAATCTGATTCAATGATATCCAGACACCCTTTGCCAGTCAGACTCTGAGGTCTTGGGAAATCTCCGGAGGGCTCTGGTAGGAGTAAAGCATGTCTAAAATGTGCTTCTAAAGCACATTCCTGTCCCAAAGCTGATCATAATAATATTCTCCCTTATAATCTCCAGGCAAGGTCAGAATTACTGCCCAAGGATTTTCTAAGAGGGAATCAGCCAACGCTTCTAGACTGCTCTGCCGCAGTTGCATCTTCCTTCCTGAAAAAGAATTTAATCCCCTTGAATCTGAACCAGTCTCATGCCTCTTTGGGGGAGTAGGGAGCTAAAGTTCTCTGAAGTAATTTTCAAATTTATATAATCTGACAGCAGGGGATCTTATTTTAAACTCTGTGATGACAAGCTTTAGTTTTCCCCATCTTCCTCCTGTAACTAAGAACTTTTATATAAAAGTGTGAGTAAATACACACACACGTTCTTACATGTATGCTTATATACTAATTTCACAGACAAGAAAATTGAGGTTAAATGATTTCTCCAATATCACACAGTTGTTTAGTGGTAAAAATGGGGAAATAAATTCTTTTATATTTGCAGTGTCTTTCCCTTTTTTTTCTGTTTTTTTGTTTGTTTGTTTGTTTTGTTTTTTCAATCACATTTGCTGTCACGTTTCTTTCTTTCTTTTTTTTTTTTTTTTTCTATCCTACTACTGTGAAGAGGACGTTCTTAGGCAGCTGCCTGCACTCTGGACAGGAGGGCTGCAGAAAGGCCTCTTGCTGACTCCTAACTCAATACCCTATCATGAGTCTCTGCTTTTGAGTGGGCCACAGGCACAGTGAGAACACGGAGAGGGGAACCGCACTGCATGAAGACACATTTTAACTGAGACCAGTTCTGTTCCATTCAACAACCATTTTACTGAGCTCCAATTTACGTCAGGCACTAGGAAAACAAAGATGAATATCCTTGAGGCTAAGTCACATGAAGGGAAAAAAAGATATATCAGCAAATAATGTTAATATCATGCAGTGAGTGAAAAGAGAGTAAGTATTGTACTTGAGAAGCACAAAAGAGGGACAACTGGCTAACAGGGAAACTAAGGCAAGGTAGTTGATGCTTTATATTGGATCCCTCAGCTTTTAAGAGCCTGACAAAGGTACAAGGTTCAGTCGTATTATGACCAACGACTAGACTTATGCATTTCAAAATCAAGAAGGCATGGTAAGTAGAGGGAATTACCACTGCTATGTTGAATTTTGCACAGAGCTTTTCCTCTTTAAAAAAAATTTTTGTTTTCTCTCTCTTTTTTTTTTTAAACTGTGGTTTTAAGGCACTGATTCTTCCACAGCTGGTAGATCACATAATGCTTAAAAGCATCTATACTTAATCCTGTGACCTATTCATTTACACTGTAACATTCAAACTTTTCTGTTTAAATTACTAATTGGCTAAGACGAACTGGCAAAGACCAAATTCTACAGCTCTGAAAAAATATAAATAATATTACAATAGATAATTGTATTTCTCAATTTAGCTTGTATAATTCACTCAATTTCACTAAAGAATCCCTTTCCTGTACTTACTACTCAGTAGGCCACTGGAATAAAATATTACAGGCCTGGATTGTTTCAACATGGAGACATTGTACATTTTTTCTCACCAATGTGGCTTTTTTGATCTTTGAAGGATTTTTAGCCAATGATCGAGAAGCCTTTGTCAGCACAGGGAAACACCAAGACTTGAGTCCATACTGCTGGCTTTTGATACCTGGACATTTTTTAGATAAAGGGAAGAGGACACCCTTGTTTTTCACTTCTTTTTTTTTTCTTCTAGAAAATTAAGAATTAATTTTAGAATTAAGGATACATTAAATGTTATATTTTTATGTAATATTTGAAATCTACAAATGACTATAACTACATATATATGTTTTGAAGACAAATTAAATCCACCCTTAAACTTATGAAGTATAATATTAAAACACTGTTGCCTTTATCTATGTAACAGGTAACCACTCTCTTGAATTTTGTGTTATGCATTTTCTTCCAGTATTACCACTTATGTATACATTGTTTAGTTTTGCTCCTTTTTGGCCTTTTTATTATTTTTATTTTTTTTAGTACAAATCTTTTATTTTTTAATGATATCATATATGCAGTGTTCTGCAATTTCTTTTTTTCTTTCATTGTTCCTAAGATTCAACCATGCTGTTGCATGTTGCTGTAGTTTATTTCCTTCACTGCTATAAAACATCCCATTGTAAATCTACTACAATTTATTGCTCCATTTTTCTGTGGATGGAAATCTGAGTTGTTTCAGTGTCTTGCTATTATAGATAATGTTGTTATGAATACATGTCCCATGTCACCTGTACACAAATGCAAACCTATTTCTAGGTAAATGCTGAGGTGGGGGTGGGGAGAGTATGCTAAGTTACGGAGAATGTAAGATCCAACTTCATGATATTAGATTTTTCTCCATATTAGTTATTACTATTATTTAAAAAATCATTTTACACCTTTACTAGCAGTGCACAAATATTCCCATTGATTCACATCCACACAGATACTTGGCATTGTCAGACTTGTTCATTTTTGCCAATCTGGTGAGTGAAAAATGGTATCTTATTGCAGACTTTAGTTGAATTTCCCTGACTTAATGAGGTTAAACATCTTTTCATATGTTTAATTGCCATTTGTGTTTCATCTGAAATACCTTTCACGTCATCTGCCCATTTTTCTATTGGGATGTTTGTCTTTTTTACTGATTACAGTAGCTCTTTATATATCCTAGGTACTAATGCTTTGCTAGTTTCATATTTTGTAAATTTCTTTTTTTAGTATTTGAGTATTTTTTTTGTATCAGTGTCTTCACTTTATTAATAAAAGTTCTTTATTTTATTCTAGTTACGTTTATCAGCCTTATATTTTATAGTTAGCACTTTTGATGTCTTGTTTAAGAAATACTTCCCTGATCAAGATGTCATAAAGGTGTATTTCTATATAAACGTCCAGAAGCTTTAAAGTTTAACTTTTTAAGACTTTTATCCATTAGGAATTGTTTTTCATTTAGTTGTGAAGAGCAATTCAGTATTTTTTTACCCCACATGGATAACCCATGTCCTTGCATCAATTACTGAAGGCCTGTTTTACGGATCTGTCACCGTTTCTCACTCTAGTTTGAAGAACATTTACTAAGTGTTTACTGTACTTTGTACCAGGCACTCTGCCAGAGATACAAAATAGAATCAAATGTGACACCTCCCTCCCTTGAGGGTTTTAATGTAAAGTCTACATGGTTTTTGGCAAGCATTTACCAGCTACTTCTATGCTTCCTGGAAAGTTACCATTTCTGAGCCTCAGTTTCTCTACTAATAAAAAGGGATACTTCACAAGATTGGTATAAAAGTTAACTTAGATAACTATATTGCTATACAAATGTAAAGTAGTATTACTAGCCACACTTGGGAAGGAGGTAGGAAGACTATAGCACGCTGGTTAGTCTCATTTCATCTATCCATTTAGTCAACAAATTGCTTATTTTAAAGGTTTTGAAACATGACTGCAAATCAGATGATACTTCCTAGACTGTGATGTGGTGCCCCTTGAATCTGGGTAGATCGTAGCGACTAGTCCATCAGTATGGTATTGCAGAAGTGATGCTACATGACTTCTGAGACAGGTCATAAAATGCAATGCAGCTTCTGTGTAGTTTATTGTAACATCCGCGTTGAAGCCCTCTGTCTCCATGAAAGAAGTCCTACCACCCTGACGCTGTCATGCTGTTAGGAAGTCCAAATTAGCCTACATAAAGACACTACATGGAGGTGCCCTAGGGGGACACGAAGAAAGAGATACCTGGTTAGCCTCTACATGCTCCAACTCCAGCCACCACTGCCTGAAACCACATGCAAGACCCCAGAGCTGCCCAACTAATACCTTTCTGAATTCCTGATCCACAGAAACTATGAGAGAAGATAAAATGATTGTTGCTATGTTCAGCCACTAAGTTTTAGACTTACATATTTTATATCAACAGATAACTAGGATGTTTACTGAGCACAGATTTTGCCATAAAGAACTGTGAAAAGTAATTTCACATTTCTATTCATCAATATTAAGTGAAAAATAACATAAGAGCTAAAATAACATTTTATATCTAATTAAGATAATACATTTGATTATTGCCTACATTGGTGGTATCTTGAGACCTCAAAATATTCAGAGCACCCTCATTTTAGGAGAGCATGCCTGAAATTGATGACTCTACATAAATTTAAAATCCTATTACCCAGTCTAAGGAAGGCTTCATGTATTATATCATGGTAGCCCTATTTTATTTATGGTGTTACAGGAAAAATTAAATACAAGATTTAGATATATCTAACTTTGTCCTTTAGGTATGAATGGGATGAGATTTACCATCTATTAACGTGTCCAACTCTAGCAGAAAACTGATTCTGATAGTTCTAGATTTTTAAAAATACTGACTAAAAAATGTAACTATTTGTCAAGGAAGGTATTTAAATTCACCAAATAAGCTCCAATTCATAAACAAACACAATAGTTATTTAAAAAATTATTCTGATGTAGCCTTAACATTTTAAATGCCCCTGAAATTGTTCACACAATAATCCACATGTATGAGAATAAACTCCTGTGGAAAGAGGAAAAATTATGGAACTAAATCTGAAACTATTATAAATTAATATAATAAAACACTGAAGTGAACCAGCTCAAGTAAATGAACAAATCTGATAAATGCACTGGTGTTTATGAGGTCACTTACACTGTGCTAGGCTGCTGTCTCGTCTACTAAGCAGGCAGCAATTTGTTCCCAAATTTAGTGGGATCAGATGCCAATATACACAAAATTTAAAAGTATAACAAAGAAATCTAAAGAGACAAACCTCCCATATCTTGATAACATTTGTAAGAATCAGAAACGGTGGAAAAGTAACAAAAACATTAGACTCAATAACATTAAGATTGCAGTACCTTTTTGAGGCTAGAAAATCCCAAATGGGAACTTAGAAGTCAGGATGAAAAAGAATTAATCAAAGGAAATTAGAAATGTGGGGGAAAAGCTCTATAGTACATATATAATATCCAGATAGAAAAGAAATTAAATGGTTTTGGGATGAAGTAAAAATAGGAGACTATAAGGGCCATGATTGGAATTGTACAGAATAACAACTGAAGCTAAAAGTTGAAAAGAGAATAATTTAACTAGCAAAAAAGAGTCATAGTTATTTTAATTTATGTTTTTATAGTGCCAAAGATGAACAATTATGAACCATCAGAGTTGAACATAAATTAAGGGTGAAAAACGTTTGTCTGACATGAGAAAATAGGCAGCATGTACATCTTACATGTCTAAATAAATAAATTCCGGATTACATATTCTACAGTGAGTTACAAATAAAACATTTGAAATAAAACTGCTTTTTATTTCAATTCCTGTCATAACTTGCTAAAAAGAACATAAAATTTTGAGATTTTTGCATATACAACGTGCAAAATTAAACAAAAATGCCTAGGATTGTGAAACACTGGTTGTTTTCCAAACAAATTGCTGAGTGCCATGAAAATAAAAATTCAAAGCAAAGACATGATGAAAATGCTAGGAAGCAAACCAACACTGTTGATGAAAAGACCTGAAATACTCAAGGCAGACCCACTTAGAGCTTTCTTAATCCATAATTTCTGTGAGTCCTGAAAAATGTAAAGATGATAGATAGGAATGTCTCTGGCATGCAGCATCAACAGTATGTCATCAGTATTATGGCCAAAACCACATGATATTTATAGATAACTCAACTCCATTTGCTTCTAGTTGATCTGATCTAATATAAACCTTGCAAAATTTTGAAAATTCAAAGAGGTTTTTATATCAAACCATTAAGTTCATGATGGCTAAAAAGCCTTAGATTTATGGATGTACACTCTTTTATACTTGGTCTTAAAAATTTTAAGTGAATGTAATTAGTAACTTAACATAAACCTAAGTGATATAACACTATGTTGTGCTCACTATCATAATAGTTAGAAACAAAATCTAGGAACATTCGAATACTTTTTATCATTGGTCAAAGGGTTTTACTTCTTTATTGTCAGTTTTTTTCCTTTTAAAGGGAATTATAAGATCATTTACCTTTAAATGAACGATTCTCAGAAAGATATCTTCTCTCATGCTCATCTCGATATCAAAACGAGAAAGTCTTTTGTCTGCTTCTGTACTTGCTGCTCGTACTTCTTTGTCAGAGGAGACGTGCTGGGGAAAGTCTAGCATGGTTCGTTCCACTGTTAACAGAGGAAAAAACCATAAGGACTCATTAAGTCAGTATTAAACAAAATACCTCGTACCTAGATGAATGATTATCCGAATGTAAGTTTTTCATTACATACTTTCCATAAAGGCTCCCAGGGCTATCAAGAAACAGCATCTAACACAGGACTTGGCTATTCCTGGGGCATTGTTAGGAACAATAAGGGTGTACACTGAGTACTTACCAAAGGATGTTTAGTGTGCAATTAATTAACTGGGAATGTAGAAAAAAAAAGATGTAGTCCTTTTAAAAATTTTTTTTATTGGAGTATAGTTGATTTACAATGTGTTAGTTTCAGGTGTACAGCAAAGTGAATCAGTTACACATGTACATATATCTACTCTTTTTTAGATTCTTTTCCCATATAGGCCATTACAGAGTATTGAGTAGCGTTCCCTGTGCTATACAGTAGGCTCTTATTAGTTATCTATTTTATATATAATAGGGTGTGTATGTCAATCCCAATCTCCCAATTTAAAAGATGTAGCTCTTGGGGACTTCCCTGGTGGTCCAGTGGTTGAGACTCTGTGCTTCTATGGCCGGGGGTATGGGTTTGATCCCTGGTCGGGCAACTAAGATCCTGAATGCTGAGCGATATGGCCAAAAATAAAGAAAAGAAAAGAAAAGATGTATTGATAGTTCTTATACTGAGGCATTTTATAGTCTGGGAGTCGGGGGTAGGGAACAGTACATGAAAAGATAACAATACAGGACAGAGCAGCTTAGCTGTCAAATGAATGGGACAGAAACTCAAAGGCTGCAATACCGAGGGCTGGGGCATTATGCCATGCCTGTGGAGAAGGCTGGATCTTAGAGGATGGGTGGGGTGAGAGGAAGAGCTCAGTTGGGGACTGCAGAAGTAGAGACTAAAAGCATGGGGACTGGCAAACAAACAGGATGTTTAAGAAACAAGCAGGCCAATTTAGTGGGATGGGGCTTGTTTAGAAAAGAAGTTCTTAACCTTTATGACAGACTCCTTAGAAAATCTAATCCAAGTTATGGACCCTCCCCCAAATGCAAACATTCATACTAATATAAAAAGCTGCATACAATTTCAGAATTCTCAGTAATCTCAGTGGACATATTCAGTAAGCAGCTGAATACTGGGGCTATTCTTGTTAAATGATGGTAGTAATGTCATCTGCTCTTACTTTCACACATCAAAGTTGGTTGTTGGGTTTTTCAAACATTTGCATTTTGACTTTAATTAGGCAAAAATCTGATGTCAGTGAAATAATCCATACTACAGCAAAAAAAAAAAAAAATCAGTATGGTTTATAACCATAGTTGTGGTTATGCTGTGACAATGAATACATTTCAATTTTACTATCTTTAGCACTTTGAAGGTATTATAAATAGGTAACATTTACACATGTGATATATGGTAGACAGTAAAGCTATCCTTTACATACCATGGAATTGTCCAGTTAAACAAGCTACCTTATGCATATCAGTCCTCTTAAAACATTGTCACAAAGAAAGCTGTAAAAAAATTGCCACAAATCAATAAATTCATAGTGTCTGTTTTTAAAAAATCAAATTAGATAATTATTATTTTAGGATTTAATATATCATTTTTGTCCCTTGATTAAAGAAAGAATAGAATGTAAGATTTAATATTTAATACATACAGCACTTGTTTAAGTGAGTTAACTAGATAGTCACAATTTCTGTTTACTTTTATAAATTAGCTCAAAAAGGTATTAAGAAGGAATCAAAATTGCTCAAGATCTTAAATGAGCAGAACAAAATGCAGGAGTCTAAAACTGGAAACATATTCTTAAACAAACAATAATATTGAAAACCATTTCCTTCCTTACTTTGCCACAAAGACCTGGAACACTTATGTTCTTACTGCCAAACTATAAACAATGCTGATGCCCGGTACCTGACACTGGACAAATGGGGTTTTAACAGCTACTGCAGGAGGCTGAGAACATACACAGATAAGAGAAAGTTAGTCTTTAAAAATCTATTCCGAAACTCAAACATTTTTATGATTAACCCATATAGATAAATTTATAGGAGAGGAAGAAAAAATATCAGAAAACTAAAGGTATATTTAAAAGATGTATGATTGGGAGAAAAAACATAATTTAAGATAATTCTGTTTTAAAGATTTTTTCCCCACTTTTTACATTTGCTAAATGCATAAGCTACTAGGCTGGCACACCGTCTTAGTCATAAGTGACTGAAGAGGTGAGTATGTGAACCAAGGACAAACCACATACAGGGTGGGGCTTGTTTAGAAAACAAGATGCACATGAAATTGCCTGCTGGGAAAGCTCTGCTGAATGGGGACCGCCTCCATTCCTTTGACTAACTATAAGAGCAACCAGACTTTTTTAACGAAGAGTTTAAGCTCAAGGCCTGTAGCAAGATTTAGTGGCTATTAATGAGAGTGAAGCAGTTGGTAGTAAGAGGCAGAAACTGAAACAGAAATGCAGAGGGAAGAGAAAGTAGCCAAGTCCCTATTATGGTGGGACATAGGGTAGGGAACTCTTGGTGGGGAAAAAGAGATGACTAGGTCACTAGGACTGTGCAGGATTTTGGACAACCTTCCAAATTCCAGAATCCATACAACTGCTTATAATTCAGTTCTACAGACAACTTATGTTCTTATGATGCCTGGCTATACAGCCAAGGTTGTTTAGCTATAATTATCCAACAAAATATATCCAATTCTTTGAGAAAACTGGCATGAATCTTCATTCCTTACAACTCAAAGGGTTTAATACTTATATTATTAAAATAATATATTTTAAGTGTAGGAAATATGGAAAATAGAAAAAAGCATGAAGAGTAAATGAAAAATCAACTATAAACCTGAAAAAAAAAAATGAATGGCTGCTTCCAAATAATACACTGTTCTTTGAGAAAGTCACTTAAAATATCAAATTTATCTCAGCTCCAGTATCAATTTTTCTGAAAGTCTCCTTTGGATCATTTATCTTTGTGATCATTGTTTTAATCCATATATTGGCATTTAGACAGGTGGGACAGGTGGACAATATCTTAAAAAAAAATACAAATGTATAAAAATGCATCCATTATATCCTTACTGAAATATTAATGATAAAGAAACTAAATTTAATGTGCTCATTTTTATAATAACTTTAAAGAATTCATGATTAACTAAAAGTGATCTATAAATCACAAAAATACTATAAACCTAGTACCAAAAATATTGGCCATTATTAAAATTTGTTTCCTTTCTCTGTCCTTTTAATGTTATTAAATACTTCTCCTAAACATGATTTTAATGGCTACATAATGTTACAGAGGGTGAATGTACCATAATTTATTTAGCTATTCTACTTGTTGACACTTAGGGGTTGTTTCCAAGCTTTTGCTATGATAGAGTACCTGTTTATACATAAGTTTATACATGATTTTTCCTATATCTGATTATTTACTTAGATTATGCCTAGATGTGGAATTAATTACAGGGCTAGGGTATGAACTTCTTAAAAGTTTTGATATATATTGCTCTCCAGAAAGCAGTTGTAATGAGAGTGTACATTTTACAGCACCTCTGCCACATAATAAAATTTTTAAACTCAGGTAATATAAATAATTCTAAGCAATTATGAATCATTAATCATTTAAGCAATTACAAATCATTATGTAAAAATCAATGTCTTTGGGGCTTCCCTGGTGGCGCAGTGGTTGCGATTCCGCCTGCCGATGCAGGGGACGCGGGTTCGTGCCCCGGTCCGGGAAGATCCCACATGCCGCGGAGCGGCTGGGCCCGTGAGCCATGGCCGCTGAGCCTGCGCGTCCGGAGCCTGTGCTCCACAACCGGAGAGGCCACAACGGTGAGAGGCCCGCGTACCGCAAAAAAAAAAAAAAAAAAAAAAAATCAATGTCTTATAAAATTGGAAAATGAATTGCCAAGACAGGAAGCATAAAATGGTTTATGATGCCCACAAAATGAAATATTGATGTGCTTTTGCATCCTACCCACCTATATACTTCACTTCTACATCTGCCAGTGCCTGCAAACAGTTCTCGTAAGTTACTTCCTCAATGTCAAGCATTGCAATAGCATCGTACATCTGTTTGGTCTGTGCAACAAGCTCCTCAGTTCTTGTTCTAATTTGCTCTGGTGAAAGATCCCATCTTAAAACATTTCTGCCAGCTGCAGTATAGGAAGACATTGCCTGAGGAGGAGACATCACTTCTTTTCCTAAAGTCATTCTGAATAAAATCCTGGAACCACCAATTCTATGAAGAATCAGAAAAAAGATAAAAATTAGGCATTTTGTTAGTCCAAAGTCAACACACAAATGTGTATTATCTAATTAAATTTTAAAGTAAAAAGAACTTTTTAGTAAAATTGAGCAAATTTCTTTCAGGTGAGTACATATGCACAAAACTAATGCTCTTTACTTTCTTGTTTTCTTGAATAGTTACAGTTAATGGAATTTGGACTTTCCAAACACTGAATTGCTTATGTAAATAAATCATATAGAGAAATAAAGTTAGGTGTCAAAGACATAATAATTGTCCTTTATAAATTAAACCAGTAATCTTTCTTAAACATTTTTCCTGTGCTAATATCCACCTACTACGTATGTAGAATCAATATTTTGATATTCAGCAAGGGAACATTTTCAAAATTCTTTCTATGTTGAACAACAATTTAAAAAATGTTTTACCAAAATTTCATGTAAATCAACTATGTCAATTTGAATTTAAGACTTAAAAAATAAAATTTGGTATAGCTATGACATTATCCTAAAAGATAAAGGAATGATACCAACCCTTTACTCACTTAAAACACTGAAACTAAAAACTGATGCCATATGTGTGTATATATATTTATAATATATAATTCTAGAACTTATAAATAAAAATATTGTAATTAATAGCTAACATTTATTGTGTTTGGGCACTGTACTAATTACTTTCCATTTATTAACTCAGTCCCTACAACAATGCTATGAGACAGATACTGTGGTTATTTCCATTTAGCCAAAGAAGTAATTAAAACACAGAGAAGTTAAGTAACTTGCACAAGGTCACACAGCTGGCTACACGGTGGGCACTAGGATTAAAAACCAGGTAGTACAGATCCAGAACCCACTCTCTTAACCACAATACTAAACTTAATTCCTATTATCTTACAAGACCCCAAAACAACCACAGGCAGGACAATATTCCCTTTTAACAGATGATGCAGTTGAGACTCAGAGAGGCTAAGTGACTTGTTTAATGTCATTTGTTCAACAAATATTTATGAGCATGCACTGTGTCTGGTCATTGTGACAGGCACGAAGGATAAAAAGGCAAATTGACTGGGATGCTGGTATTTATATCATGGAGAAGACTAATTGATAAACAGGCAATTGTACTGCATTGAGATGAGTGCCATGATAGGGTAAACAGGGAGAACTCTGAAGGAGCACAGAAGGAGCTTTTCTAGAAAGATTTTCTAGAAGGAATGGTGAGCAAGCCAAGATCTGAACAATGTGCAGAAATTATCCAAAGGTCAAAGGTTGTAAGGAAAGAAAAATCTGAAAAGGTTAAGTAGGGACTAGAGAATGAAGAGCCTTGGGAATCATTTGAGTTCAAACCTACTCTGAAGGCAATGACAGAGCCACTGAAGGGTTTTAATCAGGTGAGAGATGAGAAAAGACATGCATTTTAAAGAAATCACTCAAATTACAGTGAGTTGAAATGTTTAGAAAAGAGAGATCATTCCCAGAGAGAAGCTATAATGGTAACTGGGGCATAACATTATGGTATACCTAACTAGGAGATAGGGGGAACTGGAGTGATTTAGTAGATATTCACTAAGAAGAATCAATATGACTTGGTACTGAATGGATGTCGGGAGGAGGTAAGATACTCAAGGATGACATCCAGGCTTCTGTCTTGGAACTGGAGGGATGGACAGAGGATCTGTTGCTAAAACAGGGGACTCAGATGAAGGAGGAGGCTCTCTGGTGGGACAAAGGGAAATTCAGTTTTGGATGTGCCAAGTCTGAAGTGGCTGTAGTACACGTAAGTGGAATTCATTACTAGTAAATGTAATTGGAGGGGACTTCCCTGGTGGTCCAGTGGTTAAGAATCGGTCTTGCAATGCAGGGGATGCCGGTTCAATCCCTGGTTGGGGAACTAAGATCCCAGATGCCGTGGGGCAACTAAGCCTGTGCGGTGCAACACAGAGCCCGTGTGCAGCAACTAAGCCCTGATGCAACAAAAAAATAAATAAATTAATTAATAGATATTAAACAAAATGTAATTGGAGTTACATGGGTGGTTGAACTAGCCCAAGGGAATTTGCGGAGTGAGAACAGAAGGACAACCGAGCTCTAACTCTAGTTTAACCATTGAGGTAGAAAGAAAACCAAGTAGGCTGGGTTCTAAGAATTGTGAAAAGTTAAGCATTGAAAAAGGGAGTGAATAACAGTATGAAATGTACGAATATCAAGAAAGACACAAGAGTCTCTGTTGAATTCAGCAACAGGAACGTCACTGATGACTGACAAGAGCAGTGTTGGGGGTGGTAGAAGTGGAAGTCAGATTACTATGATTGAGGGCTATGGAGATGGTAAAGAACCGGAGAGAGTGCACCTCAGCAACTCTCCATAGAGCTGGCTGTGAAAACAAGGAGAGCTAACGCAATATAAGGGGCTGAGACATACAAGGGTGCATTTTTAACATAGGAGAAGCCAGAATACTGACCCCCTTTAACTGTCTCTCCACAATAACTGATATTGTCTATGTGAAACATACTGGTGGATGGTTACACTCAAGGCTGGCAGACTATTTTCCAACGTATTTCCACATTTCTCCTTCAACCAGTTGAGTTATATATTCACCAATAGTCAAGTTCAAAATTGCTCCAAAACCTGTTTATGCTTACTATACTCATTTCCTTTTATTTTATTTTATAACAATTTTTATTGGAGTATAATTGCTTTACAACGTTGTGTTAGTTTCCACTGTACAATGAAGTGAATCAGCTATATGTATACCTATATCCCCTCCCTCTTGAACCTCCCTCCCCACCCCCAACCCACCCATCTAGGTCATCACAGATCACTGAGCTGAGCTCCCTGTGCTATACAGCAGGTTCCCACTAGCTTTCTATTTTACACATGGTAGTGTATTTATGTCAATCCTAATCTCCCAATTCATCCCACCCTACTCTTCCCCCCATGTCCACATGTCTGTTCTCTATGTCTGTGTTTCTATTCCTGCCCTGCAAATAGGTTCATCTGTAGCATCTTTCTAGATTCCACATATGTGCATTAATATACAATATTTGTTTTTCTGACATTTCACTCTGTATGACAAACTCATCTCTATGAATGACCCAATTTTGTTCCTTTTTATGGCTAAGTAATATTCCATTGTATATATGTACCACATCTTCTTTATCCACTCATCTGTTGATGGACATTTAGGTTGTTTCCATGTCCTAGCTATTGTAAAGAGTGCTGCAATGAACATTGGGTACATGTGTCCTTTTGAATTATGGTTGTCTCAGGGTGTATGCCCAGTAGTGGGATTGTTGAGTCATATGGTAGTTCTACTTTTAGTTTTTTAAGGAACCTCCATACTGTTCTCCACAGTGACTGTATCAATTTACATCTGCATCAGCAATGCAAGAGGGTTCCCTTTTCTCCACACCCTCTGCAGCATTTAGTTTTTGTAGATTTTTTTTGATGAGGGCCATTCTGACCAGTGTGAGGTATAGTTTTGATCTGCATTTCTCTAATAATTAGTGATGTTGAGCAGCTTTTCTTGTGCCTCTTGGCCATCTGTAATGACATCATGAAATGTCTATTTAGGTCTTCTGCCCATTTTTTGTTTGGGTTTTTTTTTTGGTATTGAGCTGCATGAGCTATTTGTATATTTCGGAGATTAATCCTTTGTCCGTTGATTAGTTTGCAAATATTTTCTCCCATTCTGAGGGTTCTCTTTTTGTCTTGTTTATAGTTTCCTTTGCTGTGCAAAAGTCATTAGGTTCCATTTGCTTATTATTATTATTATTTTTTTGCGGTATGCAGGCCTCTCACTGTTGTGGCCTCTCCTGTTGCGGAGCACAGGCTCCAGACATGCAGGTTCAGCGGCCATGGCTCACAGGCCAGGCTGCTCCGCGGCATGTGGGATCCTGCCGGACCGGGGCATAAACCTGTGTCCCCTGCATCGGCAGGCAGACTCCCAACCACTGCGCCACCAGGGAAGCCCTTTTTGTTTTTATTTTCATTACTCTAGGAGGTGGTTCATAAAAGAGCTTGCTGAGATTTATGTCAAAGAATGTTTTTCCTATGTTTTCCTCTGAGAGTTTTACATTTAGGTCTTGAATCCATTTTGAGTTTATTTTTGTGTATGGTGTTAGGGAGTGCTCTAATTTCATTCTTTTACATGTAGCTGTCCAGTTTTCCCAGCATCACTTATTGAAGAGGTTTTCTTTTCTCCATTGTATGTTCTTGCCTCCTTTGTTATAGATTAGGTGACCACAGGTGTGTGGGTTTATCTCTGGGTTTTCTATCCTGTACCATGGATCTATATTTCTGTTTTTGTACCAGTACCCCACTGCCTTGATTACTGTAGCTTTGTATTATAGTCTGAAGTCCGGGAAACTGATTCCTCCAGCTCCAGTTTTCTTTCTCAAGATTGCTTTCGCTATTAGGGGTATTTTGTGTTTCAATATAATTGTAAAATTTTTTGTTTTAATTCTGTGAAAAATGCCATTGGTAATTTAATAGGGATTGCACTGAACCTGTAGATTGTTTTGGGTAGTATAGTCATTTTCACAATATTGATTCTTCCATCCAGGAACATGGCATATCTCTCCATCTGTTTGTCATCTTTGATTTCGTTCATCAGTGTTTTATAGTTTTCTGAGTACAGGTCTTTTGCCTCCGTAGGTAGGTTTATTCCTACCTAAGGTATTTTATTTATTCCCCCTTAGGTATTTAATTCTTTTTGTTGAAATCGTAAATGGGATTGTTTCCTTAATTTCTCTTTCTGATCTTTTGTTTTTAGTGTGTAGGAATGCAAGAGATTTCTGTGCATTAATTTTGTATCCTGCAACTTTACCACATTCATTGATTAGCACTAGTAGTTTTTTGGTGGCATCTTTAGGATTCTCTATGTATAGTATCATGTCATCTGCAAACAGTGACAGTTTTACTTCTTTTCCAATTTGTATTCTATGCTGAGGTAGATTCCCTCTATGCCCACTTTCTGGAGAGTCTTTTATCATAAATGGGTGTTGAATTCTGTCAAAAGCTTTTTCTGCATCTGTTGAGATGATCGTATGGTTTTTATTCTTTAACTTGTTAATATGGTGTATCTCATTGACTGATTTGCATATGCTGAAGAATCCTTGCATTCTTGGGATAAATCTCACTCGATCATGGTGTATGACCTTTTTAATGTGTTGTTGGATTCTGTTTGCTAGTATTTTGTTGAGGATTTTTGTGTCTAAATTCATCAGTGACAGTGGTCTGTAATTTTCCTTTTTTGTGATATCTTTGTCTGGTTTTAGTATCAGGGTGATGGTGGCCTCCTTGAACGAGTTTGGGAGTGTTCCTCCCTCTGTAATTTTTTGAATGAGTTTGAGAAAGATAGGTGTTAGCTCTTCTCTAAATGTTTAATAGAATTCGCCTGTGAAGCCATATGGTCCTGAACTTTTGTTTGTTGGAAGATTTTTAATCACAGTTCCAATTCCATTACTTGTGATTGGTCTGTTCATATTTTCTATTTCTTCCTGGTTCACTCTTGGAAGGTTATACCTTTCTAAGAATTTGTCCATTTCTTCCAGGTTGTCCATTTTATTAGCATAGAGTTGCTTGTAGTAGTCTCTTATGATGCTTTGTATTTCTGTGGTGTCAGTTTTAATTTCTCCTTTGTCATTTCTAAGTTCATTGATTTGAGTCCTCTCCCTTTTTTACTTGATGAGTCTGGCTAAAGGTTTATCAATTTTGTTTAACTTCTCAAAGAACTAACTCTGAGTTTTACTGATCTTTGCTATTGTTTTCTTCGTTTCTATTTCATTTATTTCTGCTCTGATCTTTATGATTTCTTTCCTTCTATTAATTTTTGGTTTGCTTTGTTCTTCTTTCTCTAGTTGGTTTAGGTGTAAGTTTAGATTGTTTATTTGAGATTTTTCTTGTTTCTTGAGGTGAGATTGAATTGCTAAAAACTTCCCTCTTAGAACTGCTTTTGCTGCATCTCACAGGTTTTGGGTTGTCATGTTTTTGTTGTCATTTGTCTCTAGGTAGTTTCTGATTTCCTCTTTGACTTCTTCAGCAATCTCTTGGTTATTTAGCAGTGCACTGTTTAGCCTCCATGTATCTGTGTTTTTTACAGTTATTTTTCCCTGTAATTGATTTCTAATCTCATAGCCTTGCGGTCGGAAAAGATGCTTGATATAATTTCAATTTTCTTAAATTTTCCAAGGCTTGATTTGTGACCCAAGATGTGATCTATCCTGGAGAATGTTCCTTGTGCACTTAATAGGAAAGTGTATTCTGCTTTTAGATGGAATGTCTTATAAATATCAATTAACTCTACCTGGTCTATTCTGTCATTTAAAGCTTGTGTTTCCTTATTTATTTTCTGTCTGAATGATCAGTCCATTGGCATAAGTGGGGTGTTACTATTACTGTGTTGCTGTCCATTTCCCCTTTTATGGCTGTTAGCATTTGCCTTAGGTATTGAGGTGCTCCTATGTTGGGTGCATAAATATTTATAATTGTTATATCTTCTTCTGGGATTGATCCCTTGTTCAATATGTATTGTCCTTCCTTATCTCTTGTAACAGTCTTTATTTTAAAGTCTATTTTATGTGATATGAGTATTGCTATTCCAGCTTTCTTGTGATTTCCATTTGCATGGAATATCTTTTTCTATCTTCTCATTTTCAGTCTGTATGTGTCCCTTGGTCTGAAGTGGGTGTCTTGTAGGCAGCATATATACAGGTCTTATTTTTGTAGCCATTCAGCCAGTTTGTGTCTTTTGGTTGGAGCATTTAATCCATTTACATTCAAGGTGATTACTGATATGTATGTTCCTATTACCATTTTCTTAATTGTTTTGGGTTTGTTTTTGTGGGTCCTTTTCTTCTCTTGTGTTTCCCTCCTAGAGAAGTTCCTTTAGCATTTGTTGTAAAGCTGGTTTAGTGGTGCTGAACTCTCCTAACTTTTGCTTGTCTGTAAAGCTTTTGATTTCTCCATTGAATCTGAATGAGATCCTTGTGGGGTAGAGTGTAGATTTTTTCCCTTTCATCACTTTAAATATATCCTGCCACTCCCTTCTGGCCTACAGAGTTTCTGCTGAAATATCAGCTGTTAACCTTATGGGGATTCCCTTGTATGTTATTTGTTGCTTTTCCCTTGCTGCTTTTAATATTTTTTCTTTGAATTTAATTTTTGTCAGTTTGATTAATATGTGTCTTGATGTGTTTCTCTTAGGGTTTATCCTGTATGGGGCATTCTGCACTTCCTGGACTTGGGTGGCTATTTCCTTTCCCATGTTAGGGAAGTTTTCGATTATAATCTCCTTAAATATTTTCTCTGACTCTTTCTATTTCTCTTCTTCTTGTGGGACTCCTGTAATTTGAATGTTGGTGCTTTTAATGTTGAACCAGAGGTCTCTGAGACTGTCCTCAATTCTTTTCATTCATTTTTCTTCATTCTGCTCCTTGGCAGTTATTTCTACCATTCTATCTTCCAGCTCACTTATTTGCTCTTCTGCCTCAGTTATTCTGCTATTGACTCCTTCTAGTGTATTTTTCTTTTTTTTTTTTTTTTTTTCGGTACGCAGGCCTCTCACTGCTGCGGCCCCTCCCGTTGCGGAGCACAGGCTCCGGATGCGCAGGCTCAGCAGCCACGGCTCACGGGCCCAGCCGCTCCGCGGCATGTGGGATCCTCCCGGACCGGGGCACGAACCCGCGTCCCCTGCATCGGCAGGCGGGCTCTCAACCTCTGCGCCACCAGGGAAGCCCTAGTGTATTTTTCATTTCAGTTATTTTGTTGTTCATCACTGTTTGTTTTTCTTTAGTTCTTCTAGGTCTTTGTTAAACATTTCTTGTATTTTCTTGATTTGTGCCTCCATTCTATTTCCGAGATTTTGGATCATCTTTACTATCACTACTCTGAATTCTTTTTCAGGTAGGTTGCCTATTTCCTCTTCACTTATTTGGTCTTTTAGGTTTTTACCTTGCTCCTTCGTCTGTAACATATTTTTTCTTCTCATTTTTTTTGATGGGTGGGGCTGTGTTTCTGTCTTACTGGGTGTTTGGCCTGCGACATCCCTCACTGGAGTTTGCAGGCAGTTGGGTAGAGCTGGGTCTTGGTGCCGAGATGAGGACCTCCGAGAGACCTCACTCTGATTAATATTCCCTGGGGCCTGAGGTTCTCTGGTAGTCTAGCAGTTTGGACTCGGTGCTCCCACCATAGGAGCTCAGGTCTGATCCCTGGTCTGGGAACCAAGATCCTGCAAGCCGTGTGGCATAGTGAAAGAAAGGGGGGGAAAAAAGGAGCAGTAAAATAACAAAGAATAAAAAATAAAATAAAATTATAAAAATGAAAAATATTTTAGGAAAAATAAATATATAAGTGAAGTAACAACAACAAGATAAAACAGAACAACAGAAAAAAAAATGCGGGAGGGGAGCAAGCCAAAAGGAACAGAGCAACAACAAAGAATAGAGAATAAAATAAAAGTAGAAAAATAAAAAACTTATTAGAAAAAATAAAAATATATAACAGAACCACAACCTAAAAAGAAAAGAAAAGAAAAGAAAAGAAAAAAAGCCCAGGGGCTTCCCTGGTGGCACAGTGGTTAAGAATCCGCCTGCCAATGCAGGGGACGCAGGTTCGAGCCCTGGTCCGGGAGGATCCCGCATGCCATGGAGCAGCTAAACCCGTGAGTCACAGCGGCTCAGCCTGCACTCTAGAGCCTGCGAGTCACAAGTCCTGAGCCTGCATGCCACAAATACTGAAGCCCACGTGCCTGGAGCCCATGCTCCACAGCGGGAGAGGCCACCGCAACGAGAGGCCCATGCACCACAGTGAGGAGTGGCCCCCACTCGCCGCAACTGGAGAGGGCCCGCGTGCAGCAGCGGAGACCCAACACAGCAAAAATAAAATAAATAAGATAAATAAATAAATTTATTTTTAAAAAAAGAAAAGAAAAAAAGCCTTGGCTGTGGGGGGTGGAGCTTAGGCAGGGGGAAGGGCTTAGGCAGGGGTGGGACCTAGGCTCGGGACCCACACAGCTGGAGGGAGGTAAGGCCCTGGGTGGAGATGTGGGGGTTGGGCTTAGGCTCAGCATGGCCAGAGGAAGCCTTAGAGGGTAGATGATCAGGCCTGGGACCTGTCTCCCGTCCTGCCTCCACTTCTCCTCCCCTGTCCACCCCCCCCCACATCCTACCCAGTCGCTCGGGGGTTCCTCCCACCCCCTTAGGTGTCCATGGTCCCCCACCAGTGCCTGGTAGGTGCCCTAGTTGTGAGGAGACTCGAACTCCACATCCTCCTGGTCTTCCATCTCGACTCCACCCCTCTATACTCATTTTAATGTTAAGTTAAATATTTAACTGATTAAATGCATGCAAAAAGAATGATCTGTTTTTTCAGTAAACTATCTTGGGAATACTTTAAAAAAGGCAGTTACTAAAAAGCCAACCAAGAAACGGCTGTTATAGAAGATTGAGAAAAGAATTACAAAGATTCAGAAGGCTTCTGAATTCAGATCACTTATGTGTGTCTGGAGTGTTCTTGCTTTACTTTATAGAAACTGAAACTGGAAATGAAAATAATGTATTTCTGGTAGAGTTTACTCAAGGACAATGAGGAATGCCAATCAAGTGATTCACTCTTAACCAAAAGGCCTTGGACTGGGCTTCCCTGGTGGCACGGTGGTTGAGAGTCCGCCTGCCGATGCAGGAGACACGGGTTCGTGCCCTGGTCCGGGAGGATCCCGCGTGCTGCGGAGCGGCTGGGCCCGTGAGCCATGGCCGCTGGGCCTGCGCGTCTGGAGCCTGTGCTCCGCAATGGGAGAGGCCACGGCAGTGAGAGGCCCGCATACCGCAAAAAAAAAAAAAAAAAAAAAAGGCCTTGGACTTACCTCAAAATATTTGAAAATAAATACTCATTTGTTTTCTTTGAATACATTGTTTGAGCAATTTAACATTTTTTATGATTCTATTTGAAACAAATTTTAAAAATTAATTATTAAATGACATAAGCACTGGGACTTCCCTGGTGGTCCAGTGGTTAAGACTCTGTGCTTCCATGCATGGGGGCATGTGTTTGATTCCTGGTCAGGGAACTATGATCTTGCATCCGAATGCTGCACGGTGCGGCCAAAAAAAAAAAAAAGATATGGAGCAAGGTCTTCATGGAGGTAGCAAGAAATGGCATATATACCATGAGCAGAGCAAATTGTTTTAGATAGGAAGAGACTACAGTCTCAGTAAAATCAATGAAACTGGTAAAATGGAAGTAGTTAGGTTATAGTAAAAAAAAAAAAAGAGATGTTTGAACTTAAGAAATCAAAGATTAAGCCTGACAAGAACCAGGATACTTTCTTGGAAGTGGATTAATATAAATGAGTTGAAGAGTGCAAAGAACCGACTGTCTACATGAACACTGGCGTCAGCGGCTTGATGGCTGGGCCTGGGAGTAGAAAGGAAGACTGAACCAGGAACCAAAACCTTCAAAGAATGGAGGGGACCAACCCGGTGGGTGGGAGAGGACATCATGAGCAGGGACCCATGAGCCTTGAAGGTGTTTTTACACCGTGGTGAAGAGTGTTGGTCTGGGAGTATAACGGGAGACATGGTGGGAGTCGGGCAACAAAGAAGATGTGGATCTTTCCTCCTTACTTAGTGGTATGGGGTGTAGAGGAAACAGAGATAGGGAAATTCTCCTCAGAGTTAAGTGAATTTCAGTAAAGGTTAAGAGGAGAAGAGAGGATCCAGAGAATATGAAGAAATGGGGGAGTTTGTTTACTATGGGACAAGGGCTCCAGAAATAACAAAGGAGGAGTCTGAGTACAACCAATAGCTAAATATGTGTTGGCTGTCCAGTCATTCACCTCTTCCCCATCTGATTACATACACATTTTCTTCCCAGTACCCATGCCTCCCCAGCAAAGTCCATGATCTTTGAAGGTGGCTGCCCCCACCCTCAGAACTCCTGTGAGAGAAAGGGGTCTCATTCCTATTGAATATAACTGAGCAAGCTGGTGTCCTTGACTGTAGCTGGCATCTATCTTATGAGAAAGGGTGGAACCTGACTTATGATGAAATAAACACTGTGATTGGAAGAATAAAGGAAGGAAACCAAATATTTACTGACATCACCGATCCCTTAGATCAACTAATTCTGAAGCCTGACCTAGAACTAGACTTTCTAGTTATGTGAGCATATTGTTTAAAGGCAGTTTGAATGTGGTTTTATGTTATTTGCCTCATACAGGATTCTAATGGAAAAAGGAATGAAAACTGATAAAGGAATGAGCACAGAAAAAACAAGTAAGGAGGTCAGAATATAAGAAATGATGGAGGGTCTCACAGGCTTGGTGGTGACCTAAAATAATAGGGATGTGAAGTTCAGTGTGTTGGCTGAAAATTTCCAAAATAATTATTCCCACAATCCCTCATGGATACACAGAACTGAGGCCTTAAACAAGGAGTCAGCCATGACCATGATTGGTTGGGCTTCCAAGGAAGTTGCAGTACAGGTGAAGGGACTGGCCATGGGATTACTGAGGTAAGGAACAGCAAGAGGGAGACTGATAAATAAAACATAAGACTTCTGCATCTCAATACCCTGCGCTTTTCACCACTTCTCTTAGTACAAACCAATTACTATGAACAAATTTGCATTATTGTTAAACAGCTTTAAAAGAAAATTATGTCAAAGATTTCACTGATAAGATGACCTCTACTGGTTTTCATTTACTTCCTAACATTTATCAAAAGGTTGATGGGCTTCCCTGGTGGCACAGTGGTTGACAGTCCGCCTGCCAATGCAGGGGACACGGGCTCGTGCCCTGGTCTGGGAAGATCCCACATGCTGCGGAGCAGCTGGGCCCGTGAGCCATGGCCGCTGAGCCTGTGCGTTTGGAGCCTGTGCTCTGCAACGGGAGAGGACACAACAGTGAGAGGCCCGTGTATCGCAAAAAAAAAAAAAAAAAAAAAAAAAAAAAAAGGTTGAGTGTTTGGCCACAGCACACCTCAGTTAAACTGATAAAGATGTCAGCAGCAAAAAACAAAACAAAACAAAAAGATGACAGCAGCTCTACCTTGGTTGAACAGCTATATCAATAATCACCCTTGTACAGTTTCTACTGCAACTAATGTAAAGCTACCCCTTCCTTAAAGAAGTATTATTCCCTAAATGTAGAAGGGGTAAGAAGAAAGCAACAGAAGTTAGAAATCATGATTTCATGGGTCAACAGAACACATGAAAATTTTTATGTTATACCTTCTTTTCTTGCCTTCTGGGATTCTGTCTTAATTCCTTTCAGGATTTATAATTCTTGTTACCAAAGAAAAGAAATGGAGACAGAAGGATTCCCTTACACTTCTAACTAAAACATTTTGATCTATGGAGAATTTTTCTCCCTGCACTGTCTCCACTTTTCCTCTTCCACAGTTTTTTTGCTGAGTATCCCTCCTTTTCCCCTTTATTACGATTTCAAGCTCATTCAGTACTTCGGATGCTGGTACACTGATCTCTTCCTCCCCTTCAGTGTCTCTGCAGCCCTGGAGAACTGCACTTGGGTGGGAAAACCGGTGCACCTGCAGTCATTCTAGCAACTGTGCTTGTACCGTTGAGAATCTGGTGAGGATTTTTTATTGACTTTTTGCAACCGAGAGCTACAAAATTTGAAAGCAGGCAACACACCATGATCTTGTCTTTCTCTACAGGAGTTATTACGTGCAATTATGTGAACATGAAAATCTAGATTAAATCCAAGATACCTACTGTCTGATTAAACTCTAGGCTTTTTTCCCCCCTACAAACTCCCAGGCTCTCTATTATTTCAGTCCCAACTACACCTTCATTTTCTTCTGTCTTTAAAGCACTTTCAACACACAACTCTGAATTTCTAACCAAGAAATAATACAGAATACCCTACTAGAATTGATAAGAAGATGCATTTGTTAGGGTTCTAGTCTCCTATGTCCAAAAACCAAATAAAATATTTAGGCAAAGAAAACAAGTAGTACAGATTTTGACTGAGATCACCAGGCTAAAGAATTTCATTTGGACAAATAAGCATGTTACAGTTACTGTGAGTTAATTAGTGTACTAAAACTTTAGCAAAACATTTTATGGAATGTACTTTCAGAAATGTTCTGATTTGCTGGATTCATTTTTTTTTTTAACATCTTTATTGGTGTATAATTGCTTTACAATGGTGTGTTAGTTTCTGCTTTACAACAAAGTGAATCAGTTATATATTCCCATGTCTCTTCCCTCTTGCGTCTCCCTCCCTCCCACCCTCCCTATCCCACCCCTCTAGGTGGTCACAAAGCACTGAGCTGATCTCCCTGTGCTATGCGGCTGCTTCCCACTAGCTATCTATTTTACGTTTCGCAGTGTATATATGTCCATGCCACTCTCTCACTTTGTCACAGCTTACCCTTCCCCCTCCCCATATCCTCAAGTCCATTCTCTAGTAGGTCTGTGTCTTTATTCCCATCTTACCCCTAGGTTCTTCATGACATTTTTTTTTCTTAGATTCCATACATATGCGTTAGCATACGGTATTTGTCTTTCTCTTTCTGACTTACCTTCACTCTGTATGACAGACTCTAGGTCCATCCACCTCACTACAAATAACTCAATTTCAGATTCATTTTCTTTTGAAGCATAGCTTAAAGGTCTCCAAGTCCTCCCATCAAGGCGTCTTTGTTCCAGTTCATACAGATCTGGGCTTCTATCACCTTTTATCTGTGCCATTCATTTAGACATTTAAATTACTGTCATCCACCTGTTCAACTGGCTTGTGTATGCCAAATCAGACTAGGACTTGTCCAGCACGATAACCATTGTACATACCTTGTGTCACAACCCTAGCACATTGCTGAGCAAATAGAAGATGCTTTATGTATTTGAAATGAGATAGTATTGACGTGGCTAAAACATTACCGCAACACCATCTCCCTTTGTCATCCCAAATAAACATCCATACAGGAAAGTGTGTTTTATTAGGGCCAAGACTAGAGTGAAACTCTACTACGTAAAATGTCACAACTTCCATTTCCCCAGACTTTACATTTAATCCATGCTCCCATCCTTTCCCTACAGTGTTACTGTGTTGTAGTACACATTTTGCATGGCATTTCCTGAAATTTGCCCCAATTCTTTAAAATACTTGGCAAATATTCCTAGTATGTACTTTGGAACTAATGTTTCTCTACAAGTTATGAAGGCTGCATTTCATCAACCTCTTCGACTGGAATTTCTATAGGTTTCTTTTAGTTATTTCTCATCTGGCTATTTTGTCAGAACCATTTCTTTTCTTTTCTTTTTTTTTTTTTTGCGGTACGAGGGCCTCTCCCATTGTGGAGCACAGGATCCGGACACGCAGGCTCAGCGGCCATGGCTCACGAGCCCAGTCGTTCCGGGGTCATGTGGGATCTTCCCGGACCGGGTCATGAACCCGTGTCCCCTGCACTGGCAGGCGGACTCTCAACCACTGCACCACCAGGGAAGCCCAGAGCCATTTCTTTTTAATCTTGATCCCTACTGGTCACAAAGTTGTTCATTTTCAGCCATTGATTTAACTAAATTGCCCCTCTCCTTACAACTTATAGGTCACAGCTCAAGTCCAGGCTCCTTTCATCAGAGTACACGGGGCTCCTTAATGTTGCATTTCACCAGTGCCAAAGCCCAGCTATGCACCTCCCCGAGGCTCACCTGTAGACACTTAGCCTATTTCTACCTTGAAGCCTCCAGCCAAGCAGCACTTTATCCACTACATCTATGCTTTCTAATACAGTAGCCACCTGTGGTTATTTACATTTAAAGTAAATAAAATTAAAAATTCAGTTCTTCAGTTGCACTAGGCACATTTCAAATACTCAATAGCCACCATGGCAAGTGGCTCCCATAGTTGACAGCACAGATAGAGAACATTATCATCACTGTAGAAAGTTCTAATCAACAGTGCTGTGCTAGATGATCTCATTGCAGGAATGAGATGTACGCCTGTATCCTCCTATGGGTATCCTTTCTCTTTTCCACTAGCAAAGCAGTTCCCCTGGTGTCTTCTTTGGAGGGAAGAAAGAACAGAGAAAGTGAGGAAGGGAGAACTCATTTACTGAGTAGTTCCTATGTGCCAGGCAGTGTTGAAAACACTTATTTAATCCTAACAACATTCTGAGAAATATGTCTGAGGAAGCACTATTTTGAAGAGCATCAGTGTAGAAAAAAAGACTTTTAGTTCTTTCTACAAGAAGCAGGGCCAAAAGGTACTGATAATATCATTAAAATATAACAAACGCTTTTCTACAAGATTGTTTATATTCCACAAATCCTTTGTTGTTACAACTGAGAATCAATCTTAATAAGCTGTGCTTACCAAGATAGAAAATTAAGTTACAAAATTTTACCTGAAGGTTCTTGGTACTAGTCCCTCAACATATCAAACATATGCGAACTTACTGTTTTCTCTCTGCTCTAAGTGTCCTGTTATGTCTCACCTTCCTGCCAATGTCCCAAAGGTTAAAGCATCTCCAACTGGTGAACCCATCCCAGGCTCCCAGTCTCTCTCCTGATACTCAAGTTTCTGTACATCCTCAACCTCTTCAGAGCACGGTCTATTCCACTGTCTTAATTGAAACCTGGATCCGTGCAGAACCCATCACCTTCCCCAGGACGTGTGCTCGTTCTCTCAAGCTCCTCATGCTACTGGGCCTTGTGACAGGGTGAACTTTGTCCTAGATCCCCAACATAGTTTCCAGACCATTACTGTGATACAACCGTATTCCTCTGAGGCTGCTGCCTTCCTGCTATACTACTCGCTATTATCAACCAACCTCTTTGCCACCCCCTCACATTTATCAAGATTTGGCTCTACACTCTTTTCCATCTTAAGCTCCAAAATCATCCCGGGAAGACTCTAAGGAGAGATGGATGAGCTATACCTCTCCCTTAACTTCAGTTTCTTGACCTACTTCACTCCAAGAACCTTCATGCTTATTCTTCTTACCACCACTTGGAGATGCTCCTAAGAGATGATAAATTCTGATGTTCTACTCTCTGATCACAACCTTCTATCTTCTCAGCTTCCATTTCTCTACTCCTATGATTCTTATTTTTCTATCTCCTTTAGACCTCAGGTCCTTTGATTCTTCTCTTTCCTCACTCTACTAGGCATCTCCTGTAGCTCCACTTAGACCTGGGAAATTACTGCACTTTAGAGGGGCTCACTTTGGCCCTCCTGCATCTGCACTCTGATCAAAAGAGCTGAGAGGAGGTGCCCATGCAGAGTCTCACACCTGCTGACCACGAAACCATGCTTTGAGTTCCCAGGATCCCAGAATCCGTTGCTCAAATGGCTCCCAGAGCCTATGCGGGTCTCTTCTCTGGGCCAGTCTTCCAGAGGTTGAACTGTACCATTGGTGTGTATATCTCTTGGACTGACGGGTGGTCATAGGTAGGAGAGGGTGTGTTTAGAGCTTGGACTTACAGGTGGAGATACCCATGCACATGTGAGGCTCCTCAAGGAAGAGGAGGGAGCCTGGGTGGTCTTCCAATTGGACTGTTCTCCCACGTTGCACAAATGTCAAAGTGAGCCTCATCTATCAATCCAACATCCTTCACTAAAACCCCAACTGCCCTGCTCCTAGTCCTTCTGCTATATCCACCTTAAACACCTCTGCCCAGGACCATTTTAACCAGCCACCTTTCCTATTCTTACATCCAGATTTCTGAACAGGGCTATGGAGTTTGATGTTATTATATCATGGTCTCTAATTTGAGCTGAACTCTCAGGCTTCAGGAAATCCATCCATGAAGGTCTGCCTCCCATTTCCCACACTAATTACTTCAAACCATGACCAGCCTCCCCAAATTTCTCCTCTCACTGTCACTAGCTGACCTTGCTGCCTACATTACTGAGGCCATCAGACAGAAATGCCCTCAACTTCCCACGTACAAACATAGCTACATTTGTATCATCTTCTCCTCTGTACTCCTAACTAGTATAATGGGAACCTTGTTCAAAGCCAATTTCTCACTCTGTGCTTGGGTCCTATCCCATCTCCTCCAGGACATCACTCTGAAATATTATCTCTTTTAGTAGAATCTTAAATGTCTCATTTGTATTGCCTCTTTATACACATATACATGCTTGAGCGCTTAGGTTTCTTCACCTAAATAAAACAAAATCTTCCTTGATACTGGGTGCCCCACTAGAAAACACCCTATTTCTCCCCTTTCCTTCATTCCCAAGATTCTTCAGAGTGGTCTAGCCAGCACTTGCTGTCTTCATGTCCTCAACTCTCTTTGACTCTTCAACCTACTTCAGTATGGGTCTTGGCCTCATAAAAGATGAAAACTGCTCTCAGCAGTCCCCAATGATTTCTAATAAACCCAAGTGACATTCTTCAGTACTTACCTATCCTGACTTTTTGTGATATTTGAGTGTTGCAATTCCTTCTTTTTTTACTCCCTCTGTTTTGGAATTTTTTTCTCCCTTAGCATCTGTGATAATGATAGCTCTTTTCATTCTATGTCTCTGGCTGTATCTTTACAATCTCCATCATGTGTTCTTTTTTAATCCTCTTCCTTAAGATTCTTTAGTGATCCTCAGGATTCAGTTCCATGCCCTCTTTTCTTCTCTTTTCATTTTGTACACACTTCCTGGGTATTCTGGTCCACTTGCATGCCTACATATGCCACCTGTAGGTAAAGACTTCCACATCTGTATCTCTAGCCCAAATCTCCTAAGTTTCAGACCCATACAGCTAACTCTATTGGACAGCTCCACTTGGATGTCAATGGTCACATCAAACTCAGTATGTCTAAAATTAAAGTGACCATCTTCCTTATTTCCCAGAACCAAACCTGTCTTCCTCCTGTATTCCTCATCCCAGTGAAGATCACCAGTGTGCATTCAGTTGCCCAAGTCAAAAACCTAGGAGACCTTTCTGGACGCCTTCTGATCTATTTTCCAGATTGCCTGCAGAGTAATCTTCCTGAAAGGTTAAGTCTGATCATGGCACTCCTTCAGTGGCATGGTTCAGGATCAAGTTTTGACTTCACTGACTTCAGGATCAAGTTCAAGCTACTTAACATACAAGGCCCTCTGGATCTGCCCCTATTTTGCTGGCTTTCTCAATGCCACCTTTCTGCCCTCAAATCTATGCTCTAGGCATCAGTAACTACTTTCACATCTCCCTAAAATTGTTAGGCTTTCTTCAGGCCTTTGCAGCATTTTCCCTCTCCCTGGAACACCTTTCTTCTTCCTCACCTGAGGAACATCACCTCTTTCATGTCTCACTTATCTTTCAAATCTCAGTTCAGACTTCGTCTTCTCCAGGAAGGCTTCTTTGACTACCTCCAGCTGTTTCAGAAACTCTTTCTCTGTGCTACTAAACTATCCTACATGTACACTGACCAAAGCACTTATCGCACTGAAGAGTATTCACCTACTTAACTCAGCTGTGTCTCCAGTATACCCTAAGCAGGCACTGGGTTTTAGTGATATTTGTAGACCCTGAACCTAACATAGTTTGTGGTACATGTATATTTTAACTGTGACAAGTTTACCCAAAAAATTCACTTGAAGTTATTTGTTTAATACTTCTATTATCTACATGTCTAATACACAAGTAGTTCCATCTGAGAGCATTTAACTTCCATGGAGCATTATACTGATCCCTGATCTGCAATGAGGGAATACAGACTGGATAGAATGGCATATATTGGATACTCAAGTATCCTGAATATTGCTAATAATTCTTCTTCTGAATGGACTGCTGCATTAGGGAATCAGACTCAGGAGTAGTACTCACCAGTTATTGAGCCTCCCAGTTTGCATACTTATAGCCCCCTAACAAAGCTAAGCATCTGGTATTTGAGCCACTAGTGTTCCAGACAACAGCTTTCTCATTTGAGGACCTTTTAATCTGACTTAGGATCAAACTGTTTTATGAACAGAATGCTCTGGAATTAAATGCCTTAGAATAAGTCAACTTTAACAGCAAACAGAGAATCACATTCTTAGCCAAGACTGTTTCTTTTAATGTTCTTTAGTAGAATTAATGTCCAGAAAGGTCATTCCAGCTTGGTTTCTAAGTTTATAGAAAATGTAATTAAAATATGATAAAATGTATTTATATCTCTACTCATTCCCATCTTCTTTCTCTCAGTTTTAAAGAAAGATGTGTTCCCCAACCTATGGTCTTCAGCTTTGAGTTCTATAATTTTCTCAGGTACTGACTACACTGCCTTGCCTATCACTAATTCTTCCACATCATTCCACCAAAAGTGCTCTGGCAAATGTCACTTCGCTATTTTCCTAGTCCTTCTTCCACTTTTCTGACCATTTCTTCTCAGTCTCCTTTGCTGGCTTCTCTTCCCGTACCCATTCAAAAAAGTTGGGTGTTTTCAACGAGTCCACCTAGACGTCAAGCTGGAACTCCAGACCCACAGATATCTCAAAAGCAACATGTTCAAGACTTGGTCTTTCTCATGACTTCCCAATCTCAGTTTACCACTCTTCACCTATGCTCCTAAACTAGAAAGTTGTCACACATATGAATGATGAGTATTATCATCACCCCTAAAATTTATTAACAGTCTATTAACATGCCAGGCACTATACCAAGAGTTTACATCTGTTTTCTTATTGAATCCTCCCAACAAGCCAAGAAGTAGGCATTATTAACACAATTTTACTGGGCAGAGAGAAGTAGCTTGCTCAAAGTCACAAAGCAGGTATGGAGCTGGGATTTAAACCAAGGCCTGACTACAGAGCCCACATTCTTAACTACTATGCTATACTCATGTTGCACCTGAATCCTAGAAAAGGAAAACATCAGATGTGTCACCAACTGCACCTCCCTGATCTTCCACCCCGCTTGTAATGGGGAGAGAATAAGGTAGGTAGTTAAAGCATATATACTGATATCACTAGTCTGATCTGTTATCTATACCACTCCCTGAAGGATTGCTGCAAGGGTTGTGGAGAAATGCTCCACTTCAGCTTTCATCCAGCTCTGAAAAACAGGCTAGCTAGGCATGGGCACCTTTTCTTTTAATAGAACTTAAAAAATATATATATTTATTTATTTTTGGCTGCATTGGGTCTTCATTGCTGTGCATGGGCTTTCTCTAGTTGCAGCGAGCGGGGGCTACTCTTCATTGCGGTGCACGGGTCCCTCATTGCAGTGGCTTCTCTTGTTGCAGAGCATAGGCTCTAGGCGCACAGGCTTCAGTAGTTGTGGCTCACGGGCTCTAGAGCGCAGGCTCAGTAGTTGTGGTGCATGCGCTTAGTTGCTCCACAGCATGTGGGATCTTCCCGGACCAGGGCTTGAATCCATGTTCCCTGCATTGGCAGGCGTATTCTTAACCACTGTGCCACCAGGGAAGTCCCCATGGGCACCTTTTAGTCACCCATTTCCAAAGAGTAAAACAACTCAAACTCGGACAACCTGACGGTGACCCTTTGCACCCAGGTCTCACTTTTTCCAGAGCCCTTTGATTAACTACTCGTAGGTAAGCGGTAAACCACTTGATAAAGTATATTCCTAGGAAGTTGCAAATGCTTTCTTAAAGTACTGAGGCAAACGAATAACCTACGTTGCTTGTGGATAAGGTTCAGTTGAGGCATTCTAAGAAAACTTTCTATACAACAAATGCTAGTTCTCTATTCCCTGGTGATTTCTCAGATAAAGATATGGACTTGTTACCATCCTCTGTGATTATGCCTACATTGCAGATTATATTCCTCCCCAAAAAGGGCTCATTACAAAGGGCTTTCCCATGAAGTATATTAGTTGACTCAGTCACTCCTTCAGTAAACACTGAGGTTACAAAGATGAATAAGACACGGTTATTGCCTTCCAGGAGCTTATAGACTTGTGAAGAAGAGACACAGAGATGGATGAGAATATCAGGCAGCAAATTTTTAAAAAAATATATATGTATATTATTTATTTATTTATTTTTGGCTGCATTGGGTCTTTGTTGCTGTGCGCGGGCTTTCTCCAGTTGCGGCGAGTGGGGGCTTCTCACTGTGGTGGCTTCTCTTGTTGCGGAGCATGGGATCTAGGTGTGCGGGCTTCAGTAGTTGTGGCACAAGGGCTCAGAAGTTGTGTCTCATGGGCTCTAGAGCACAGGTTCAGTAGTTGTGGTGCATGGGCTTAGTTGTTCCACAGCATGTGGGATCTTCCACGACCAGAGCTTGAACCCATGTCCCCTGCATTGGCAGGTGGATTCTTAACCACTGTGCCACCAGGGAAGCCCCAGGCAGCAAATTTTATATGAATAAAGCAATGGGGAATTTAGAAGACAGGGCAAGTAACTCTACCTTGGGGAGGTTCTTATATTTCTCTCACTCTGCACATACACACACAACCTTAAAACTTGGTTCTCCTCTTTCTTTTATATTCTTTGTATAAAATACTTTATTATTATTACTACTACTACTATTATTAGCTGTCAGTAAACAGCTAACAGAATTGATCTAGAATAGCTTACTTTAATTTTATTTTGACTAGCGTTTGTGGAAGGTCTTCTAAGTATATTCCAGGAAATGTTACTCCGTTAACTACTTCTAAATCCTTAAGTTCAATGTTTTAGTGTCTATATGTCAACCTGATCTATATAATCTGAATTGAAAAAATTTTAAATTAATGCTACTTCTCCTGAAGAGCGTTTTGGTCTTTCTAAAAAAAACTCTGGGGCTTCCCTGGTGGCGCAGTGGTTGAAAGTCCGCCTACCGATACAGGGGACACGGGTTTGTGCCCTGGTCCAGGGAGATCCCACATGCTGTGGAGCGGCTGGGCCCGTGAGCCATGGCCGCTGGGCCTGCGCATCCGGAGCCTGTGCTCCTCAATGGGAGAGGCCACAACAGTGAGAGGCCCGCGTACCGCAAAAAAAACAAAAAAAAACTCTGTTAGGAAAAAAGCACAAGTTTATTAATTAAGCCCCTACATAGGACCTGGTACCCAGTAAATATCTGTTGAATGAATTAAAATTTCTGTGAATACTGAATGCCAGCCACAGGTTACTTGGAGATACACTTGGAAGGCTGAATGATCTGTTCTCCCAGGTCAGGGGAAGAATGAAGACATTCTTCTCATTCCACTAGAAAGTAAGTTCTTTGAGAATGCAGACCGTGTCTTAGTCATCTTGTTACTTGTTGGCAAATGTGGAAGAATGTATCCGTGCATAGTGTATATGTTTTAACTGTTGAATCAAGCAATGAAAAATCTAAATTAGCCTGTCTTAGAATTACTATTAGTTTCGGCCCCAGACACTAATAAGGTGATAAAGCAATCAAGAGAAGGTGCTAAACACAGACCTACTAGAGCATGGACTTGAGGATATGGGGAGGGGGAAGGGTAAACTGGGATGAAGTGAGAGAGTGGCATGGATATATATACACTATCAAACGTAGGGTGGATAGCTAGTGGGAAGCAGCCGCATGGCACAGGGAGATCAGCTAGGTGGTTTGTGACCACCTAGAGGGGTGGGATAGGGAGGGTGGGAGGGAGACGCAAGAGGGAGGGGATATGGGGATATATGTATATGCATAATTGATTCACTTTGTTGTAAAGCAGAAACTAACACACCACTGTAAAGCAATTACACTCCAATAAAGATGTTAAAAAAAAAAAAAGAGAAGGTGCTAAGACAATAAAGTTGTTAAAGAAAGTAATTAAAGTTATATATCAAAGGGCTTCCCTGGTGGTGCAGTGGTTGAGAGCCTGCCTGCCGATGCAGGGGTCACGGGTTCGTGCCCCGGTCCGGGAAGATCCCACATGCCGCGGAGCGGCTGGGCCCGTGAGCCATGGCCGCTGAGCCTGTGCGTCCGGAGCCTGTGCTTCGCAACGGGAGAGGCCACAACAGTGAGAGGCCCGCACACCGCAAAAAAAAAAAAAAAAAAAAAGAATAAAATTTAAAAATCTATCCGTGACTCTTCCCGGACCGGGGCACGAACCCGCGTCCCCTGCATCGGCAGGCGGATTCTCAACCACTGCGCCACCAGGGAAGCCCCACGGATAGATTATCTACAGGACATGCTGGTACACTTAGAAAGCAAAGTACTACAATTTGATTGCTCTTGCTTCCACCTGCTGGTATAGGAAAGTAATTTTTAGATTGGGCAGAAAATGTTTAGCAGCTCTAGAAAGAAACCTTATGAAAAGACTGAACTTTCAAAGTGCTCTTGCCAAAAGTTACACAGTACAATGCCCATAAACAGCCATTCACAAAAATGTACACCATGAACTCAGCTACAAACATATTGAGAACAGAGCAGATCTGTCCTAAACATGGAGACATTCCAGTGGCCTTTATTCTGAGTAGCCTCCAGCATCTGATAAAGCCAAAAGCATTACCCATTTTCTTTTATTGTGCCATCCCGTTTTGGTATTCACAAATGTACCATTTAAATTGAATGACTAAAGTGACCAGTGCAACAATAATGGTCCAATCTTGGTCTTACACAGTGAAAACATACTATTTTGGAAACAGTACCACATAAAATCTCAGCTGTGTACTATTTCCTATATCAACAGGCTTAAAAGTAGAATTAATTATATTATACAAAGGCTCCCCTAGGAATGAATGATTTACTTTCAACTCTTTCTTAAAATGTTAGTGACCCATTTAAAAAAAGGAAAAAAGGCAGTTTTATTTTGGATTTTGGAATGTAATAGAAATAAGTTCTTGTTTCCAAATTTCATTGTAAATAAGTGAAAAGGGCCTCTTCAAAGTCATCTTTTCCAAGAAATAGAAATAAAAATTAAAAAACGTTAGAAAGAAACAGCTTAAGGTCTTTTTTTTTAACATCTTTATTGGAGTATAATTACTTTACAAGGTGTGTTAGTTTCTGCTTCATAACATAGTGAATCTGTGTGACACTATAAATGTTTGTAATATTTCTACTCTTAATAAATAGAACTTTTAGGGCTTCCCTGGTGGTGCAGTGGTTAAGAATCTGCCTGCCAATGCTTGACCACGGATTCGATCCCTGGTGGCCCGGGAAGATCCCACCTATGGCCCGGGAAGATCCCACTTGTGGCGGAGCAACTACGCCCGCGAGCCACAACTATTGAAGCCCGCACGCCTACAGCCCGTGCTCCACAACAAGAGAAGCCACCGCAATGAGAAGCCCGCACACCGCAACGAAGAGTAGTCCCTGCTCACCGCAACTAGAGAAAGCCAGCGCGCAGCAACAAAGATCCAACACAGCGAAAAATAAATAAAAATAAATTTATTTTTTAAAAATAGAACTTTTACAAAAGGTTCATATCACTAAGTTATAAAGAATGAAGTAGAAAAATCTGAGATTCTGAAAATAAGAAACAAGATAATAGTCTAATTGACTTGTATAGGACAAGTGGTTTAATAATTACAGGTTTTAAATAGTTATAATAGATGAACATGCAAAGACTTCTTTTCTTAAATCCTTTAACTGGCTTAAGAAAAGCCACCTGAGACCACAGAGCATCTAAAATCAAGTACTGTGTCACAAATGAAATCAAGACTTCTTCAATAATTCATTAGTAAAGGGTATACCCACATACATGCAAAACCACAGCTCAAAAAAAAGACATTCCACTTTTATTTTTCTCTAGACGGATGAATAAATTGCTTCTGGCACATTTAATTGGTGTTTGGGGCATAATTTTCAGAATTGAAATGCTTAGTAAATTACTCAGGAGAGAGACTTCTCTCCTCAGTACAGTATTTAATACTTAGCCTTTTTTTTGGGGGGGGGGATCATCTATGCATGGGTATTTTGTTGAGTGAAAGATGATGCCCAAATCCTCTTCCTAGGCCTGGCTAATAACTAGTTTGCTTTTATTTTTAAAGACTGGTTCAACCACAAATGGGTGTTTTGTTTTTTTGTGTTTTTTTGTGGTACGCAGGCCTCTCACTGTCGTGGCCTCTCCCGTTGCGGAGCACAGGCTCTGGACGTGCAGGCTCAGCGGCCATGGCTCACGGGCCTAGCTGCTCCACAGCATGTGGGATCTTCCCGGACCAGGGCATGAACCCATGTCCCCTGCATGGGCAGGCGGATTCTCAACCACTGCGCCACCAGGGAAGCCCCTAAATAATTTTTTTTTAAATACCAATGAGTGTTTATTATTTTTACATGTGACAATGGTATTGTGATTATTTTTGAAAAAAAATTTTATCTCTTAGAGCTATTTATATACTGAAATACTTATGATTAAAGTAGTATCAATAAAATGTTGGGTATACGTTTAAAAATAATTGGAGGATGAAGAGGTATATGAAAAGAGATTGGCCATGAGCTGGTAATTTTAAAGCTATACTAATTTCATGACTTCTATTTGTGGCTGAAAATTTACATAATAAAAAGTAAAATTTTAAATTAAAAATAGCTCTAGTTGCCATTCTAACCTCAGACATGTGGTTTGAAAAACATAATAACTCAACATTAAAACAATATTCATGCTGACAAGCAGATTAAAAGGGATAATAATGGAGCAAACCCCAAGGGAAAACTAGAGCACACGTTAAGAAGAAGCTAGAAGAAACTACAGCACAAAATATATTTGACCAGTAAATGAAGGTTCACAAATTCACAGCTGGAAGGGGCCTAAGAAACCAGCTGGTTCAAATCCTTTAATTTAGGATGAAGCTCAGTGATGTTAAGTCAAGTAAGTAACTATACTTCACTGCAGATACAGTGAATATTACATTATAAATGGATTATTAGAGAAGATTCAAAGTGATCCTGCTTTCTAGTGTATCTAAAACTTGAGGCTGACAACTTTGGACATAGCTATCAGATGGCTGGTTTCCTACTTCCTCTAGTTAATGAATAAGCTTCTAGTTGCTGTTTGGCCACTGCCACTACCATCAACAAAAACAGTGTCAAACGTTTACACAGCAGGCGCTGCTGTGCATATACTAACTCATTTAATCCTTTGAACAACACTGTGACAGAGACTCTATTTTATCTCCATTTCTAGAAATGATGAAACTTTTTTTTTTTTTTTTTCTTTTTAGAAAACTGCCTTTATTCTATTAGTAGTTGGAAAAATTAACTGGTACAGAAAAGAAGTTTAGTCAGCTGGAAAGGACAGAGAAACCGTGGGCCACCCAAAAGAACTGGTGACTCCTCTGGGAGGGAACCTGGATACAGTGAGAAGAAAGAGCACTGTGAACTAGAGCCAGACCCTGCAGTCCAGGTGAGACAGGTTATGCCACCTTCTGAAGTATCTAAGTGCCTCAGGCATAAAACCAAATTCCTATTTACTTAGCCCAGCTCTGGGGAAGGGGGCAGTGGAATATGTGGGGCCGAAAAGGGGAGACATGGCCATCTTTTATCAGAGAAACTGACAAGACAGGAATTTTAAAAATGAATTTTCCATCTGACTTTATTTTCAAATACACTTTTCTTTTTAAAAAAAAAACCAATACACTTTCTGTGAGGATGACAAATATCAGTATTAGGAAATCCAATTATACAAAAAAATACTACATCTAGTCTGGGGTAGATATATTTATTTTTGGTAACATACATTAAGCGGCACTAATTACACAGTAACTATAAGGTAACTAACATGAAACCACAGAACTGTAACTTTGCCACAGCTGCTTGGACGTGGGCCTTTCTGGCTGCGCACATTTTCAAAAAACTGGATTGCCACCCAGAGCTATGCCAATGAAATCTGTTAAAATGAGTAAAGCTCTGAAGTGGTGACTCACCAGAGTACCTTGCAGCTGAAAGATGATAGGCAGGACATGTTAGTTATAAAGTAGTTACAGCCTAATTCACAAAAGTTACCAACTGTTTCTCTTTCTAGAAAGAAGCAAGAAGTTAGGAAATTCCTTGAATTAGCGCCTAGTGTGTCAGGTGAGAGTGCAGAGGAGGGCTGTTAGAGCAGTGTCAGAAGGACCCTGGTGGGTCAGGTGGGTTGGACACAGAGAGGCACAGAGAGGTCAAATAACTTACCCAAGGTCACACAGCTGTAAGTGGTAACTCCGGCAGTCTTGCTCTGGAGTCAATGCTGTGAAATACTAAATCACCAATCACACCATTCACTTTGGCAGTTCTGCCATTCTCTTCAAGTTGCCCACAGTTATTAACCTAACACCTCGTCAGTGCCTGCTACTTTTCTTTACTCTTTCCTGTCCTTGTTGAGACAGACAGAGACATAATCAGAGGGCATAGTCCATGTGGCTCTGTGTTGACCCATGCCATATCCCAACTCTCCTGCTGCTCTGGCCAGCAACCCCTAGAAGTCAACTGTCATTTACTTATGTGAGAAATAGGTAAATCAACAGACTATGTGAGAAAGGAAAATAACAATGACATCTTGTATTTAATTTACTTCAAGATGGTAAAAATGCTTTCAAATTCTTTGACTGTCTGTATATCAGAAGGCTATTCTTTAAAGCAGAGAAGAGAGAGTTTCCTCACTGATCAAAGATAAAAGGCAGGTTTTAAAAACACTTCCTAACAAAGATGAAGGATGAATAACTACCAACCTTAGGTCCTTGAGGTTTGGAAGTCACACTGAAAGCAAAGAAAAGCACCTACCTGAATATAATACAAAGTCACTTATGCACTTCTGAAGTGCTAATTATGCCCATGCACTGTGCTGTTTTTTTAATGCATTATCTCATTTAATCCTCATTGTATAGATGAAGAAATCGAGGCAGAGAAAGGTTGACAGTCATGTCAGAGTCACACAACTAAGTAAGTGGCAGATCCAGAGTCTGAAATCTTAACTATTTACTAAGCTGCTTCTTTGAACCCCCAAAAGTTATACTATTTTGTAACAGGCAAGCTGCTGCTTACCAACAGAACAACAGAGTTTCAGAACTGGAGGGTCTAGACTGAATCTTTCAACAGCAGCCCCACAAGACTTGGTGAGACGAAGGTGGGAGGAGAGAGGGGGTGTAAGATGACCACTTTTGGCTTTGCATGGAAATGAGTGATAGCTAGAGGGTTCAGGAAGAGAAGCAGATTAGGATGTTTCCTTCTTTTTCTTTTTTCGGGAGAGAGTGGGAAGACTGGGGGAAACTGGAGCTTTATAGGCATTCAATTTTAGACATGCTGAGTGTATAATGTCAGTAATATATCCAAGTAGAGAAGTGGAGCATGCATTTGGAGCTCTGGGGAAAGTAAGCACAGAGCTAGCTGCTAAAGATAAAAGATGAATAAGGCTTCAAGGAACCTAGTGGCTAGTATGGCAGAAAAACATACTAAAATGAATGTAGCAGATACTTACTGATCTTATGTGTATCAGACACAGATAACAACAATATCATGTAAATGCAATTACAGAATTATATACAAGATGTTACAGTTGGACAGAGAAACAATACTCAGACTGGGAAATCAGAGCAAGCTTCTTGGGGAGGGAGCATCAACAGGAATTATCCAGGGAAGGATGGGGTGTGGTATGTGAAGAAACATAAGGGCAAGTCTGGAATAGAGGACAGGATTAGCAAAGGCCCATTTTCAATCACTGGTAGAGTGTACTACAAGAATTACAACCAATTTGGAAGTTAGAAATGGGAGTCAGAGAAAGATGAGGCTGGTGAGATTGATAGGCAAGATTCCATGGGTTTATGTATGTCATGCTGGAGACCTTAAACTTTGTATCAAAGTCCTGAGTGAGAAGGTAAGATCTGTATTTTATTTTATTTTATTTATTTTTTTATTGAAGTATAGTTAATTTACAATGTTGTGTTAGTTTCTGGTATACAGCAAAGTTATTCAGTTATACATATATATTCCTTTTCATTATGGTTTATTATAGGATATTGAATATAGTTCCCTGTACTATATAACAGGACCTGTTGTTTATCCATTCTATATATAAGCGTTTGCATCTGCTAATCCCAAACTCCCAATCCATCCCTCCCCCACCCCCCTCCGCCTTGGCAACTGTAAGCTTGTTCTCTATGTGAATCTGTTTCTGTTTCGTAGATAAGTTCATTTGTGTCATATTTTATATTTCACATATAAGTGATATCATATGGTATTTGTCTTTCTCTTTCTGACTTACTTTCGCTTGGTATGATAATTTCTAGGTCCATCCATGTAGCTGCAAATGGCATTATTTCATTCTTTTTTTATGGCTGAATAATATTCCACTGCATATATGTACCATATCTTCTGCTTCTTTTTTTTTTTTTGCGGTAAGCGGGCCTCTCACTGTTGTGGCCTCTCCCGTTGCAGAGCACAGGCTCCAGACGGGCAGGCTCAGCGGCCATGGCTCACGGGCCCAGCCATTCCACGGCATGTGGGATCTTCCCGGACATGGGGCACAAACCCGTGTCCCCTGCATTGGCAGGCGGACTCTCAACCACTGCGCCACCAGGGAATCCCCATATCTTCTTTATCCTTTCATCTGTTGATGGACATTTAGGTTGTTTCCATGTCTTGGATATTACAAATAGTGCTGCTATGAACACAGGTGTGCATGTACAAGATCTGTATTTTAGCTAGGTACTCTAGCATCTGTAGGAAGTATGAAAGGTCCATTTTAGGAGGCAAAGGAGGCCAGTTAGGAGGCTTCAGTAATTTAGATGAACAATTAAATTAAAAGTGGTAGTAGGGGGTCTTCCCTGGTGGTCCAGTGGTTAAGACTCTGCACTCCCAATGCAGGGGGGCCGGATTTGATCCCTGATCAGGGAACTAGATCCTGCATGCTGCAACTAAGAGCCCACATGCCACAACTAAGATCCCGAAGGTCCCGCACATAGCAGCGAAGATCCCAAGTGCTGCAACTAAGACCCGGCACAGCCAAATAAATAAATAAATATTTTTAAAAAAGTGGTAGTGGGAGTGGAAGAGGAAACAATGGGTTCAAGAAATATTCAAGAGGTAAAACTGGCAGGACTTTGTGAAAGACGGGATGTCATAGTTTCCAGTTTGGGTGGGTGGGTTGGTGGGTGGGACCGTAGCAAATGAACATAGCACATTTACCCTTGCAAATAGAAAATGCAAGAGCAAGGTCAGGTTTGGGGAAACACTACTAGGTAAGTTTCGGAAATGTTGATTTTTTTCAGTGCTTATGACATACGCCAGGGTATGAAACTGTGGTGATCTGGCAGTTGGATATATGAGCCTGAAGGCAAGGAGATGGCTCTGGGTGGGAGACATAGCTGTAGATGTATTCAGATGTACAATTCTTAGAATGGACCGGGGCATCTAAGGACAGCATGTAGATAAGAACACTGGGGAAGTCTAGAAAAGTATGGAAAGGAAAAGTGCATACCAGGTGGGTTGAGGGAAGGTTTCAGACAGCAGGGTATGTGGGAGAGACTCCAGCATATATGTCTGCTCAAAGAAAGGAGACCAAAAAAAGGGATTTACAGTAGAAGTTAAGAATAGAAACTTGAGAAAAACTAGGGCTTGAGAAGCAAGTGTCAGGAAAAGGAAGCTTGAAAGAAATTTGAGGATTGCTTGTAATAAAGGGAAATTAGGAATTTGATTCTCTGGAAGTCAAGAAATCATGTGTGGCCAACAGTGTAAATGTTACATGGAGACCAAGCAAAGTCAGGACTGATAAGTATCCACTGCATTTGGCAACTAACACCCAAGACTTAAAGTGTCATCTGATTAGTGGCTCTTTTTCCTCTCTTGTTCTTTGGCAGCCACATCAAGCTGCTAATTCATACTGAAACCGAAAACAACTCAAGGTTCTAAGTTTTTCCCATGTGCTGCTCTTACGTCATCCTGCTCTCAGATAGGTGATGTGTTTAGCTTAAATATAAGACTTCATATTTGATACTATTAAGAATCTCCTCCTGGGCTTCCCTGGTGGCGCAGTGGTTGAGAATCCGCCTGCCGATGCAGGAGATACGGGTTCGTGCCCTGGTCCGGGAAGATCCCACATGTCGCGGAGCAACTAAGCCCATGAGCCATGGCCGCTAGGCCTGCGCGTCCGGAGCCTGTGCTCCGCAACGGGAGAGGCCACAACAGTGAGAGGCCCGCATACCGCAAAAAAAAAAAAAAAAAAAAAAAGAATCTCCTCCTGATTAGAATGGTGTAATAGTGAGTTGAGAGCCTCTGGAACTTTAATTTTTCACTACTAATTTCGTTAGTAGGTCATTTATAGCCTCCCCCCAGTCACTGATAAAGCATTTGTGACTTTCAATATTCACAAGTATAGACAGTCCTTGAATTACAATGGCTAGACTTAAGAGTTTTGACTTCATGATGCTGTGAAAGCGATACGCATTCAGTAGAAGCTATACTTCAAACTCTGAATTTTGATCTTTTCCCAGGCTGGAGATACATGGGACGATACTCTGTCATGATGCTGGGCTGTGGCAGTGGGCCGCAGCTTCCAGTCTGCCATGCAATTATGAGGGTAAACAACCAATACACGTACAACTATTCTGTAACCACACATTTCTGTTTTTTACTTTCAGTACAGCATTCAACAAATTACATGAGACATTCAACACATTATTATAAAATAGGCTTTTGCTAATGTAAGTGCTCTGAGAACATTTAAGGTAGGCTAGGCTAAGCTATGATGTTTGGTAGGTAGGTGTATTAAAAGTATTTTGACTTTTCAACTTAAGATGCGTTCATGGCGACATAACCCCACTATAAGTTGAAGAAGATCTCTAGTCAGTTCTAAATTATCCAAGTCCTTAGGGCTTCCCTGGTGGCGCAATGTTTAAGAATCTGCCTGCCAATGCAGGGGACACGGGTTCAAGCCCTGGTCTGGGAAGATCCCACATGCCCCGGAGCAACTAAGCCCGTGCACCACAAGTACTGAGCCTGCGCTCTAGAACCTGCAAGCCACAACTACTGAGCCCATGTGCTACAACTACTGAAGCCCTTGCGCCTAGATCCTGTACTTTGCAACAAGAGAAGTCACTGTAATGAGAAGCCCGCGCACTGCAACGAAGAGTAGCCTCTACTTGCCACAGCTAGAGAAAGCCCCCACACAGCAATGAAGACCTAACATAGCAAAAAAAAAAAAACCAAAAAAAAAAAAACCAAAAAACAAACCAAGTCCTTAGAACTACTTTCTTCTACCTTGAATGGAAGGGAGCAAATTATAAGTTATTATGTACTCACTTGGTATCAAGCACTGTGCTAGATGTTCTCACATACAATGGTTCCTTTGCTCCTTACAAAAACTGTAGGAGGTAGTAAATGTTATCTCTATTTTAGGGTTGAAGAAACTGAAGCTTAGTGAGATTATACAAGCATTTGAAACCAGGTCTGCCTCCAACGCCATGTGGTTTGCAAATTCTTTTTTTTAAAATGTATTTTTAAAAAAAGATTGTATTGATGTGGACCATTTTTAAAGTCTGTATTGAATTCGTTACAATACTGTTTCTGTTTTGTGTTTTGGTTCTTTGGCCCTGAGGCATGTGGGATCGTAGCTCCCCTACCAGGGATCGAACCCGCACCCCCTGCTTTGGAAGGTGAAATCTTAACCACTGGACTGCCAGGGAAGTCCCTGCAGATTCTCTTTCCCCCCCTTTTTTTGGTGTTAATCTCTACATACTGAGCTTTGTTCTTTTTCCAGCTTTATTGAGCTATAATTCCCATATAACATTGTGTAAGTTTAAGGTGTAGTACATTCTCTTTCTTGGAGTCATTTCATTAGTTTTTAGCATGTTTGCCTTGGACACTCAACTTACTCAATGTGCCTATTTCTAAATTCAGGTAAACAGTCTGAGGGGAAGAGAACTCCCTCCCCTGGTCTTCACACGTCCAAATCCTTCCACCCTTCCAGGACCAATTATGACCTTGCCGCTTCCTTTTATCCTGAAAATAATCTCTCCTTCCTCTGAACTCCCATATCAATTTCTCTATTACTCTTTGTGGTACTTATCACCCTCCATCTTGTATTCTAATTATTTATGTATGTGCCTTATCACCCTTACTAGCCTGTACTGCCTTGGCCTTTTAAGATCAGAATAAGAAATCGCCCATACAAAGTCTACTTATGCATTTACTATGTAAGTATTATTGAGGCCATCATTCATTGCATTCACTCAATTTCCCCTGTATAATGCACCCACATGATAAATTTATCTCACAAACAGTACCAGGAAAAACTCTGTTTCTGATATATATATATTTTTTTTCTTTTTGCGGTACACGGGCTTCTCACTGTTGTGGCCTCTTCCGTTGCGGAGCACAGGCTCTGGACGCGCAGGCTCAGCGGCCATGGCTCACGGGCCCAGCCGCTCCACGGCATGTGGGATCTTCCCGGACTGGGGCACGAACCCGTGTCCCCTTCATCGGCAGGCGGACTCTCAACCACTGCGCCACCAGGGAAGCCCTGTCTCTGATAATTTTTAACAGTATATTTTCCCTTTGCCTTTACTGCCAGGAAGTTAACAGTTCTGAACCCGGTTAAAAGAATTAGACTGACTCTAATGTTTAAAAAATTTTTTTGCCTAATATTCTTTTCCCTTTAATAATCTTAAGGTGCATTTTTAAGGCAAGCAATCACAAATTAATTATGGTAAAGAGGGGGAGTACAAAGTAAATTTCAACAAGCAAATATTAGGTTGGCCAAAAAGTTCATTTGGGATTTTCCGTAACATTAACTGCATTCGGTTAATATTTGTCACATGAGTGAATGAAGATTTGAAAGTTTTGTATAGGTTTCAATCAACCACATTCTACTATCCATCATTTCTATAACTTTGCAATTTTTCAGTGTCATTAAAAACATTTTTGATGAGCTGTTATACATCTTACTGAGTAGCCTTGGTCCTTTTTGCCATTCTAAGCAAGTTTTTCTTGTTTTTACTTCCCTTCAGTTTCTTCTGTGCAGTTATGGGAGTATAGTGCTTATAGCACAGGGTCTAGATCTAATAGAGCAGGAATGAGATGTGTTCCAGTATATGAATCCACCATCATGGCTTTTTTGGGTTCTCCTGGGTACTTCTTCCACCAAGTAGGGCAAGCTGCATGTCATTACCTTCCTGGTCTGAACAATAAGTTAAGTATTTTGGCTTTTCTCAGGATTATGCTCTGCTTAATGTCATGTGTTTCCCCAGTGCCAAGTAACTCCCAGGTCATACAAGTCCAGAGAGTCTGGTTTCCCTGCCCTGGGCTTACCCCAGACACGCTCATGAGAAGTTCACCTTCTGTTACGTCTCAGCTTGGCTGCTTCTGACCCAGTACTTCAGAAACTAGCACCTCTTTCAACTTCTTTCATATCCAGGTTGACAATGCAGAATGAGCTTTGCTATTAATATATTAATGTATATTAATATACAGAGTATTCATTAATTAGACTATTACTCTACAGATCCACCAACTGGTCTGTAAGGCACCAAGTCACTATCTGAATGCCCTCAGTGGTGACAAGGGAATATGACAAAGATCATGTCTTTTAACATATGGCTTCTCTTCTGCCTCATATCACCTAGTGTATACTCAAAATTCCTATGAGTCTGTTGGTTAGGTTAGCGTCCTACCGCACTCTATTCTGTAATTTTTTTATTACACGACTAGATCTAAATTAATACTTAGACATAAATTTCCTCTTGCAACTCTTTTTTTTGCATAAAGAAATTCACAATGAGCTATTTCCTATAGGGTTTGAAATATTTACTTCCTACTAGAAGTTATACTGTCATTGTCAACATAAAAATACCAAATCTAGGCCTATACTCCTTAGATATCAGGAATGAATGTTGAATTTTCAGTTATTACCACTGATGACATCTTTTCATCCATCCAGTCACTACATATGGTTGTTAAGCAACTACTCTGGGAACACCATTCTAAATGCTGGAGGTATAGACATGAACAACAACAAAAAAACAGGCTCCTAATCTCAGAAAACTTGTGAACTACTGTGAAAGACAAACACTATTAATAATAATGTATATGCTATGGAATTACTTACATTATTCAAAGGGATCAAATTTAGTAGGAGTCAGGCAAGTTGACCCTGAGGAAGTGCAAGCTAAGCTGATATTAACAGCATCTATCTTAATCTAACTGTTTTAGAGATATGTTTGATTACTTTCTGAGTCCTTAAATAGAGTAAGGGCATGAACCCTGTGGACAGGGATAATTTGTCATGTCCACAGCTCCATTCTCAGAGTTAGCTCAGTGGCTGGCATAGGTAAAAAACACTATAAATATGTGCTTTTGAATGGAAATCAAATGAAACATATCTAGAATATATAAATAGTACTTAAATTCAATATGAAATGAATAGACAAGCAAATAAGAAAATGGGCAAAAGACACTAACAGGCATAAAATACAAATGGCAAATAAACATGAAAACAGCTCAAACTCATTAGTAAACACAGCAATACATAAAAAACCAAGAGATACCATTTTACAACTTTGGATTGGTAAAAGGTTTGACAACACCAAGAATTGCTAAGGATGGAGGATCAATGGCTACCCATGAAGGATATACAGCGAGAGGGAGTAAATTAGCAACACCACTTTGGAAAAGAATTGGACATCATTCGGTAAAGTTGAGAATGTACATATGTCCTACAAATCCAGCAATTTTTCTTAGGTCTTCCCCTTGCACATATGTATCAGGAGAAAATACAAGAATATTCATAGCAGTATTGCTTATAATAGCAAATAACTGGGAACAACCCACTGACAAGAAAATGGATAATAAATTTTGGAATGGTTACACAAGGAAAGATCTAACAACCGAAAAAATGAACCACAGCCATGTCAAACTAGTTCCATCATGTGAAACTAAACCATATATTGCTTAGGGAAACATACATTTGTGATAACAGTTTAAAGAAAAACAAGAGGACAATAAATGTAAATTTAGGACAGTGGTTATCTCTCTGGGATAAGGAGAAGAGATATGGTTGGAAAGGGGCACAGAAGAGCCTTCAAAGATGCTAGAAATATCTTTTTAGATATATATACCTTTTCTCATTCTTTTAACTACATATATATTATATCTATTACTTTTTATGTATAATATTTTATAATAAGTTTTAAGATGAGTGACAAGTATTAGTTAGGCTGTGGAAAGGTAGGGAAAGAGAAGCATACTCCAAATAAGATATTAACATGTGTTAATTTAACGCCAGGAGATGAGGATATGAATTCTCTGGCTGAAACACTGAGGAAGAGAAGCCGGGAGAGCTAAGTCATGGTCAGACTGTATAGGGCTTTATAAACCATATGAAAGAGTTTTGATTTTATCCTAAGATTCATGGCAATCAAAAGAAGAATTTTAAACTGGAGTGTGACACATCACATTTGCGTTTCATAAAAATCTCTGTTTTCATAAGGAAAGTATATCAGTAGGAAGCAAAAATTGAGGCTAAGACTGATGATGAAGATTTGGATTATAGCGGTGGTACCTCGAATAGAGAAAAAGGAAAGAATTTGAAGACTTGGGAGTTGACAGAAAAGTTACAGAGAGAAGGCCAAGAACAGCTCCAAGGCTTTTGATTTAAGTAACTGGTGACATTCACTGAGACAGAGAACAACGGCAAAAGAGAGTATTTACAAGGGAATGCTGTATAGTTTAGGATAAGGTGGCGCTGAGATTAAACAATAACATAACATGCTCAGTAAATATTTGTAAAATGAAAAAGCGGAGCAGCTGGGCCCGTGAGCCATGGCTGCTGAGCCTGTGCGTCCGGACCCTGTGCTCCGCGGCGGGAGAGGCCACAACAGTGAGAGGTCTGCGTAAGGCAAAAAAAAAAAAAAAAAAAAAAAGAAAAATAATTTGTGTTTCTTTATGTTGTGTCTTGGCAGAAAATTACTATGAGGATGTGAAAGCTGTATAAATATATAATTTTCAGTGTTAGAATGATAAGATCTAACAATGTAGCCTTATAGTATATATGTCATGCTTTGTGGCAAGCAGGCGTCAACTGAGAGCTATGACTGTTTCAGTCCCTACAACCCTGTCTATGATGTGAGGCAGAAAAAGATTTTCTCTTGGTCTTGACAGCAAGTAAGATTAGGTATCAAAGATACTAGCTAAGTGTGGCTGAGAAATAGAGGGTGCCCTTTTGAACGCTAAGCAGGAGGTATAGATAATCTCAGAGTAGGTGGAAAAGGACAGGGTCTTCCAAAGTAAGCTATGGTAAGTCAGAAATCCATATTTTGTAAGCTGGACTTTCTCTTATACTTACTGCAGTTTCTGTGTTGATTTCCTTTTTGTTTCACTTAATAAGAAGAAAAAGTCTTTCAAAAAAATGTCAGTCTTCATAATAGAGAAAGGGTTTAACTGAAAAATGAAACATAAGAGTACTAGAAGAAATGTAGCTGATTTAAAAAAATTATAATCCTGGGGTAGGAAAGGGCTTTCTAGGCATGACACCAAAGGCAGAAGTCATAAAGGAAAAAAGACTGATATGCCTTATTACAGTAAAAATTTAAACTTCTGTGGGGCAAAAAAGCAAAAAGCAGTAACAATCTACCCCAAATTTCAAAGACAAAAAAAGTCTGCAACATCTATGAAGGGCTCTTACAAATCAATAATCTCAATCGGAAAATCCCAAAATACAACTAGGCAATTCACAAATGTAAAAACAATAGCTAATATTTATTGAGCTTTTATGGGCCAATGTGGCTAATTAATCATTAAAATGGCCTCCACCCCTCTATATATCAATGTCTTCCTATAATTTGAGTTTGCTGTTCCCTCCCATCAAAAGACAGGGTCTATTTCCCCATTTCTTGAATCTGGGCTGGCCTTATGACTTGCTTTGGCCAGTCCAGTAAAATGTGGCAGAGCTGACGCGTTCCAGTTCTAAGCCTAGGCCTCAGGAGGTCTTTATACAATCCCACACTCATGGAACCCTGGCCTGCCATGACAGCAAACCACTTAGCCTCCTGCATGATGAGAGATAATGTGAAAGAGAGCCAAGTGGCTGCAGCTTTGGCCATCCTAGATCCCCACACATGTAAGAGAGCTCAGCCAAGATCAACAGAGCTTCTTACACAACCCATGGCTGACTGGAGGTTCAGAATGCGCCCAGTCAAGACCAGAAAAATTGCCCAACAAACATGTAGATTTGTCAGCAAAAATAAACATTTATCATTGTACTCCAACAGAGATTTACTTTGTTATACGGCGTTACTGTGGCAACAGTAATGGATTTAGCTAGGCAATGCTCTAAGTGCTCTATATTCATTATCTCTCAATCTTAAAAAGGTGATGTGAGTTAATAGAAAATATATACATATTGTTCTCTGCCCCTGGTTCCTGGCACAGCACTCCTAAAAACCCTTGTAATTTCCTAAGTGATAAGAGTATCTTTTGTTCTAATATTTGGTCTCTGACCCTGGTTCCTGACACAGGGCTCCTGAAACCCTTATAGTTCCCTGGGTGATAGGACTGTCTTTTGTTCTAATGAGGTGAGTCTGGGTGGGCTCCTGGATGAGGGCTGGTCACCAGAAAGACCACCATGATTAAAAGCTTGGAATTTTCAGCCCTACCCCCCATTCTCTTGAGAAGGGAGAAGGGAGAAGGACTGAAAATGGAGTTAATGACTGATCATGCCTACCTGATGAAGCTGCCATAAAATCCCTTCAGAGAGCTTCCAGTTCAGTGAACACATCCACACTGGGAGGGTGACACACCCCAACTCCAAGGGGACAGAAGCTCCTGCACTCAGGATCCTCTAAGACCTTGCCATATGTATCTATTCATCTGGCTGCTCACCTGTATCCTTATAATATCCTTTAATAAACTGGTAAATGTAAGTAAGTGTTGGACTTCCCTGGTGGCACAGTGGTTAAGAATCCACCTGCCAATGCAGGGGACACGGGTTCGAGTCCTGGTCCGGAAAGATCCCACATGCCGCGGAGCAACTAAGCCCGTGTGCCACAACTACCGAGCCTGCTCTCTAGAGCCCACGCACCACAACTACTGAGCCCGCATTCCACAACTACTGAAGCCTGCGCGCCTAGAGCCCGTGCTCCACAACGAGAAGCCACCACAATGAGAAGCACACGCACTGCAACGAAGAGTAGCCCCCACTCGCTGCAACCAGAGAGAGCCCGTGCACAGCAATGAAGACCCAACACAGCCAAATTAAAATTAATTAATTAATTAAAAATTTTTTAAAAATGTAAGTGTTTCCCTGAGCTCTGTGAACTGCTCTAGCAAATTAATCAATCCCAAGGAGAAGGCTGCAGGAACAGTCAATGGACTATAAACCTCAGGTGCCAACTCAGCTGGCATCTGAGTTGGGTGGGGGCAGTCTTGTGGGACTGAGTCCTCAAGCTGTGGGATCTGATGCTATCTCCAGGTAGAAAGTGGCAGATTTGAGTTAAATTACTGGACATCCAGTTGGTGTTGCAGAGAATTGCTTGTTGTGGTGAAACACCTCCAATACATTTGGTGATCAGAAGTGTCAGAAGTGAAGTGTTCTGTGTGAATAGTAAAGGAGACTCACAGGGGAAGGGAGGACTCGGTTTTCTAGTACAGGTGAGTATAATTTTCCCCTCTCTTGTCTCATCTCCCAGTCTATTTGAGGCACAGGATCACCTTCTCAGGGAGCCCTTTCCTGTCAAATTTATAATGTTGTTCCCACCAATACATACTGGGTAACCTCCTTTGCTGCTTTACTCTTGCTCTTAGCACATTTCCCCATTTAACATACTCTATATTTTCCTTCGCTGTCTCTTCTCTGAAGGTACAGACACAGGGATTTTTGGCTGCTTTATTCACTGCTGTATCCCCAGACTAGAATACAGTTTGAAACATAATAGATGCTCAATAAATATGTGGTGAGTGAAGAAATCAGTCAATCAATTCCCAATTTATGGATGAGGAAACAGACACAGAGAAGTTAAGTAACTTTGCCTGAAATCACTGTGCTAGTCAGTGGCAGAGCCAGAATACAAATTTAGGCAAACTGGTTCCAGATTACTAGAGCCTGTCTAGACTAGTCTAGACTACTGGGCTACACGCCTTCCTAATGCAGAGCTCGGCATATACATATGTACCCAGTAAACATCAATTTCCTTGGTTCTTCAGATTTTAATCTAGGTGCCTCATGGAAGTTCTGTGCTTTGTCTTTTTTTTTTTTTTTTTTGCGGTACGCGGGCCTCTCACTGTTGTGGCCTCTCCCGTTGCGGAGCACAGGCTCTGGACGCAAAGGCTCAGCGGCCATGGCTCACGGGCCTAGCCGCTCCGCGGCATGTGGGATCTTCCCGGACCAGGGCACGAACCCGTGTCCCCTGCATCGGCAGGCGGACTCTGAACCACTGCACCACCAGGGAAGCCCTGTGCTTTGTCTTAATGAAAGAGGTGACAGAACAACAACAACAATAATAAAAATAAGGATAAAAAATATTAAAAGGCTCAGTGTTGGTAAAGGTGTAGGAAACTAACATCGCATATTCTGCTGGTACAAGCATAATTTGGTAGAAACATTTTGAAAGAGAATATGTAGTAAGTATCAAAAGCCTGAAAGATACACATACTGTTTGGTGTACAAATTCCATTGCTAAGGACTCATACTATGGAAATAATTAAGGACTTAGGAAAAAACTTGATAGCTAGAATGTTTATCTAAGCACTGTTACTCATAGCATGAAGTTGGAAATAGTTGATATATCCAAAAGTAGGGATTAATTGGATTCTCATACATCCCCAAATGGACTACATTATAGGTGTTTACATTATGGAATGATGTTTGTATTACATAAAAACTATAATAGAATAAGTATTATATAATCTCATATTTGTTAAAAAACATGTCTCTACATGGGAAAGACTTTGGAAGCTATTAATAACTGGTTCTTCTGGATGGGTGGACTGTGTATATTTTCTTCTGCTTGTCAATATTTTCTAAGTGTTCTACAAGGAACATGCATTGCTCTCATAATTTCACAAACCAAGTTGCTTTTCTTTAACTGAAAGAGTAAACTAGGGCTATTATAGCTATAATTTGGACTAAGTACTGATAAATCACTTCTCTCATTTTTTTGACCATGCCATCCATCCCTTACTCCATAATGTACATCACATTTTGCTTGGCTCACATGCTCTGCAATCTGGTCTCTAGGAGGGGAAATTCTTCTGGTTTAATCGTTATGGCAATAAGAGTTGAAAGAAATCTTCGATGTCATTTAATCTAGTCCTTTTTATTTTACAAAATAAGGAATTCAAGAGAAATCCGAGAAATTGGGTGATTTAATTAAGGTCACAAGGTTAGTTGAACAGCAACTACAATTCAATCTCCAGATCCTCAGTCTACTTATTCCCAAGAAATTGGCTAAATACCCCCATCAATGATCCTGGCTGCAAAGCTGGGTTTGGGAAATGGGTATATAGCAACTATAACAACAGGAAAACACAAAGAGAAATCATAAGCCAGTTGAGTAAAAACCTAGTTACTCATATAACACTAAAATGAATTCCCGAGTGTCAAAGGAAACAGGAAAACAATCAGGAGTACATAGAGGGCCTTCCATATGGTCGGTCAAGTACTGACTCCTTTAGGAAGATACAGGTCTTGAAACAGAGATTCTGCGATTAAGTCACTCACAAGAACCATGGGTGGATGACTACTACTACTGTAGAGTATGTTGATTAACTGCAATATATGCCCTTAAATAACAAAATAGTTAATATATTTACGGTAGATTGCTAGCTTCTAAAAAAGTAATAATTGTACGGCTTTTTACATTTATTTTCTTCCATGCATAAACAAAGAATATGCATAACACATACCAGTGGTTCTCAAAATGTGGTCTGCAATCCTATGGGGAGTGGTTCTTGAGACCATTTCAAGGAGTATGTGAGGTTGAAAGTATTGCATAAAAATTCTAAGACATTATTTACCTTTTTCACTTGGTTGACATCTGCACTGATGGTGAAAAGCAATGGTAGATAAGATTGTTGGCACCTTAGAACAAATCAAGGTAATGGCACCAAACTGTCCTAGTAGTCATTATATTCTTCACTACCACTCCCTCATGCTAAAAATAATGTAAATTTCATTTTAGAATGTCCTTGATGAGATAGTAAAAATTATTAACTTTATTAAATCTCAACGATTAAATATATGTGTGGCAAAGTAGGCATAAAGTGCACCGGCTGAATACTTGAGTACAATGGTTGTCCAGAGGATTTGGTTGTGCAAATTAAAAGTACTTGTGGGGGCTTCCCTGGTGGCGTAGTGGTTGAGAGTCCGCCTGCCGATGCAGAGGATCCCACGTGCCGCGGAGCGGCTGGGCCCGTGAGCCATGGCCGCTGAGCCTGCACGTCCGGAGCCTGTGCTCCGCAACGGGAGAGGCCACAGCAGTGAGAGGCCCGCGTACCGCAAAAAAAAAAAAAAAAAAAAAAAATTAAAAAAATAATAAAAGCACTTGTGCAATTGACTGAATTGTGAACTGAAATAGCTGCTTTTCTCATGGAACATCATTTATACTTGAAAAAATGACTGACAGACAAACCATGGTTACTCAGACTTAAGTGTTTCGCAGAAACAACTCTCAAAAATGTAACACAGTAAGGCTGTCACTTCAAGGAAAACAACTGATAGTATTTGTTACCGATGATAAAATTTCAGCTTTCAAATGAAAATTAGAATTTTGAAAAATTGTATCTGCCACCATGAGCTTGCCAGCTTTCTAGTATTTGAAGACTTATGATGGGATGATGATATTAAGGAATATGATTATTTGATAATGTAAAATATGTCAACATTAGGAAGCTATGTATAACACAGTGAGCCACTATTTTCCAAATGAATAGTGTTTGATATTACAAAATCATGCATAGGTAAGAGACTCATTCCAAGTGAAAGAGAGACCTATGGACTTTAACATAATAGTAAGAAAAGGTACATTGATAGTTTCATATTTCACATTGCAACCATTCTTAAAAAAACTACCCGTTGTCAAACTTTGATGTGATATCAAAGAATACCCATGATTATCTAAAATGTCTATTAAAATTAAAATACTTTTCTTTTTCCAACTACATATGACAGGTGGGATTTTCTTCATCTTCTTAAACCAAAACGAACCAGTGCAACAGAATAAACGCGTTAGCAGATGTAAGAATCCAGCTACCTTCTATTAAGTCACACATTTGTTTTGCAAAAATGCAAAACAATGCCACTCCTAGGATAGTTCTCATTTAAAAATAAATAAATAAATAAAACAAGTGTTGATGAAGATGTGGAAAAACTGGAACTCTTGTGCTTTGCCAATAGAGTATAAAATGGTACAGCTGCTGTGGAAAACGGTAAGGTGGTTCCTCAAAAATTTAACAAAGAACTATCATGTGATCCAGTAATCCTCCTTCTAGGTACCTATCCCAGAGAATTGAAATTAGAGACTTAAACAGAAATGTGCATGCCAATGATCATAGCAGCATTACTCAAAGTAGCCAAAAGGTGGAAACAACCCAAAGTCCATGGATGAACGAGTGGACAAATAAAATGTGGTATATCCATACAACAGAATACTACTCAGCCTTAAAAAAGGAAATTCTGACACATGCTACAACATGGATGAAGCTTAAAGACATTATGCTAAGTGAAATAAGCCAGTTGCAGAAGAACAGATATTGTAAGATTCCCCTAGTATGAAGTACCTAAAAAAGTCGAATTCAAAGAGACAGAAAGAATAGTGGTTACCAGGTACTGGAAGAGGGGATAATGAGGAGTTTCAGTTTGGGATGATGAAAAAGTTCTGGAGATGGATAGTGGTAATGATTACATAACAATGTGAATGTACTTAATGTCACTGAATTGTGCACTTAAAAAATGATTAAAACAGTAAATTTTATGTATATTTTACCACAATTAAAAATAAAAACCCAAAGGAAAAAAAATCCACAATACCACTCTTCGCACTGATTTTTTTGGAGATGTTTTGGAAAATAGTTATTTTTTGTTAAAATATTATTTATGCATGTAATACATTTATTACTGCTTTAAAAAAAACTAATAAATACTTAAAAATCTCCCTGGTTTCATTTCTAATATGGTAAATATGGAAAGATATAAACCACATAAACAGAAGCTCTTAGGTCCTCAGTAATTTTTGAGTGGTAAAGAGGTCCTGAGACCAAAAAGTTTGAGAACTACTGTCGTATACGAAATTTATTCTCTCTTCTCACACCTGCGTTATAGGAAGATATATATTTCTTCATTTGTTGGTATAGCTTCATTTGAGAGCTATACCACTTGCAGCCTACAGACTAAAAGGACAGCCTGAAATATGGTTAAAATCATCACATTAACTCTTTATGATCACTACTGTCCCCAGATGCACCAAAACTATAAGGACTGAGCAGCCTGAAGCTCCACACAGATGAGTGGCAACGTACAACAGAAAACTGTTAAAAAGCTTACAGGCTGATTGCTAGGTTCTCAAGTGGTTTCATAAGGATCTAGCAAGAAACACATATTTCCCTTTTTCTGTTGGTTCTTCATTCAGATTTTCAGTTCAAAGCTAGATTTGGGAATGCGGGTGGTAGAGGCATTGTTTCTGAAAACCATTCCATCCAGCGCATCCGTGCAAAGAATTTAATTCTCTCACCATCTTGCTACTGGTCTATGGCACAGGGGTGTGGCGAGGGCGCTAAGGAAGCAGTCCAAAACAGCAGCTGGGGCTGCACCAAACCGTGTCCAAGCAATCATTTCCTCTATTTGGGGCCAAGTCAGTTAGCCCCGGCCAGAGGCCGAATGTTTTATGGGAAGTAAATAAAAAGGAAATTAGAAAGCATGGACGGAAATAAGCAGCAAAATCATAGCGGCTGCATCTAGTGCGAGTGTTAAACGATGTGTATACTAACGATGTACATGAGGGGTAAATGAGAATTGTTATTCGAGTCTACAGCTGCTGGCACTGTTAACGACAGGCCTGCAGTTCTGGATGGGGACGAAAGTCAAATGATTTTCTTATCCCGACCATCTTTCTGCATTCGTTTTGGGCTGGGCCTGGGACCAGTCTCTGCTTGCAGCTGAGGCAGTCCCAAACAAAGGGGAATGGACGCCCTCTCAAGGAAGCGGATGAAGGAAAGGTGGCCCCAAGTTCCCGCGCCAGGTATCCCTCGGGGTAGACCATGCGGACTGTGGGGAGGAAGGGTTCCAGGAGCGTCGGAGGAGTGCTGTCTGGAAAGGCTGGGCGGAGGTGCCTGGCAGTGACGGGGCAGAAGACCCCGCTCTGCCCAAGGTCAAGGTTAACCCGCGCACGGGAGGTACCTGTGGAGGCTTCGCACACCCGAAAAGCACTGGGCGATCATGGGAGCGCCGAAAGGCGACGGCGGCTGAGGGCGCGCTGTCCTCCGGTTTGGGGTTGAGGGACTGGGGACGCTGGGAAGCCGCGCGGCGGCCTAGCTGAAGAGGAAGGAGCGGTGGCGGCAGCAAGCTCCGCCTGAACCCTCCCACGTGCGGCAGCCCCAAGCCGGCGCCCACTTCAGCCCCGCCCCGCCCCGCTCTGCGCCCTGCCCTGCGCCCTGCCCCGCCCCGCCCCGCCCCGCCCCGCCCCGCCCCGCCCCGCCCCGCCCCGCCCCGCCCCGCCCCGCGCCGCCCCGCCCCGCCCCGCGCCGCCCCGCCCCGCCCCGCCCCGCCCCGCGCCGCCCCGCGCCGCCCCGCGCCGCCCCGCGCCGCCCCGCCCCGCGCCCGCTCCGCGTCCCGCCCTGTGCGTCTTGCACCGCCCCGGGGGCGGTTCTGGTGAGGCTCATCAGCCGGGTTGAAGCGCACAGCTGGGTGGGCTAAGGGGCGGCGGCGGTCTGGGAGCCGGGGAAGTTTGGGCCACCGCTCGCAGTGCTGCGCTTCGAAGCCAGGCTCAAGCCCGGAGAATCAGGGGGCGGCGGACCGACTTACCGACGCCCTCGGGCCCGCTGCCACCGTCTCGCGTCCTCTTCCCTGGTAAGGGGCTTCGGTATGGGAGGGGTCCGTCTTCCGCCGCCCCAGACCGGGCCTGCACCGCGCACCCGCAGCAAACCTCGTCAGGGCCAAGGCGGGGCCTGGGTACCGAAGGGAGGGAGATGGAGGTCGATGTGCTCTGGGGAGAGGTAGGGGGAGAAGCCCGGAGGAGGTTGCCCTTCTCCATTTCCCCTCCCACCCGCCGCTCCCCTACCCCCACCCCATTCTTTTTTCACCCTTCTGCCCTGGGGCCTTATTTAGTACTTGCAACCCCGTGGCCTATTGGCTGGGCTCGCTTTTAAAATAAGCACACAAATAATAAACGTCCTAGTGGTGGGTACCACACCCTGGCTTTGAATTAGGGAACCTGGGGGGGCAGATGGATGATTCGATTTAGTGGAAATAAGCCATTAATGCATGATGGCCCTGCGCCACTGTTTGGATGCGATAGTATTCCATGTGAATTAACATGACCCAGAGCTTCCAGTTTGTCCACGAGAGCACAGCTACTGCAGAGAGCATTGGTCGGTTTGTAGTATCCATCGACTTAGGCAATGATTTTCTGACATGTCTTGATTAAATAGAAATGCCATTTTTATTAAAAATGACACTCAATGGCTGAATAACCTTTCCCTAATATATTTCCTCATCACATAACTGTCTCCGCCTACAAAAATAGGTGGAGTGTAAATTGTGTATACATTTGAAAAAAATCTCATGAAACAGAGGAAAATACTCAGCGTGGATCAGCTTCTGAGTCAGCAGTATGAAATCTCCCTCAACTTAGTACTAAAGCTTTTTGGGGATTTCTATATCTGCATCTATACCCCTGTTCTTTTCTGGATCTGTACCATATAAACTGTTAAGATACAGTGAACTATTCAGTGAGAATCTAAGCTATGTTGTACATGCTTTGAGAAAGATTTTACTTTTGCAAGTTTTAACATAATCTAATATTGCTGGGTGTAAATGAAAATGTCATACATTAGCATATCTATACTTTGTGCTCTCTTGACTCTTTAAAAGGAAAGGAGTGTAGATAATACAGGCTTTTTACTTTTAATGTAATTTATGACCCTTGTGATTTATAATCTTCTTCACTGATTCTTTAAAATTACTTATTTCAGTGTTTTCCTTTTTCTTATCAAGGAAAAGTGTTTAAACTTTAAAAATGTCATCCATCAAGCACCTAGTTTATGCAGTTATTCGTTTCTTACGGGAACAAAGTCAGATGGATGCTTATACTTCAGATGAGCAAGAAAGTTTGGAAGGTAGGCACCTGTTCTCTATGTTCATTTGTGATATAATTATAAGTAAAGACTAAAATAGCTATAAGCGTGACTTTATGATCTGTTGTATCAAAATCAGAACATTTTGTTGATTTTTCAAGGAGAGAGACCTTATAATAAGGTTATGGTGTTTTCATTCTCTGAGGCTTTTTTTGTTTTTTTTCAATTAACAACAAGAGGACTATTGTTTTTTATTTTTAAAATTATTTTATTTTATTTTACTTTTGGCTGCATTGGGTCTTGGTTGCTGCACGTGGGCTTTTGACGAGTGGGGGCTACTCTTCATTGCAGTGTGCGGACTTCTCATTGCGGTGGCTTCTCTTGTTGCGGAGCACGGGCACTAGGACACGCAGGCTTCCGTAGTTGTGGCTCGCGGACTCAGTAGTTGTAGCTTGCGGGCTCCAGGGCACAGGCCCAGCAGTTGTGGCGCACGGGCTTAGTTGCTCTGTGCCATGTGGGATCTTCCCGGACCAGGGTTCGAACCCGTTTCCCCTGCTTTGGCAGGTGGATTCTTAACCACTGCGCCACCAGGGAAGCCCAACTATTGTTTATTTATTGAACAACTATTATGTGTCAGAACTATGCTATTCATATTGTAGTGAAATTTTTCTCCACAGTAACTGTTAAGTTAGTTATTATCTGCATTCAACAGATTAAGTAAATGAAAGCAGATAAAATAATATAACACAGTTAATATGTGACAAAGCTGAGATTTAAATCCTGGTTCTTACCTTGAAGATCTTGTTGTCTCTTTCTAATAGGAAAGCATCCAGTTTAGAGTCAATATATGAAAACACCTTAGTCATCATAAAAGAACTATGCAAGTCTAATAATTATATCACTATTAAGCTCTGATAACTTCCTCTTGGGGGACTTGAAATAAGAGGATTTCACCCTTGTCTATGTTAGCTTTAAATATTAGATTCAGTAATCTGTAAAGTTGAGCAGGACTTGGATGATAGCATCACATGTTTCCTTGACACCATCTTTTCTGCTTCATGTTTATGCATTAGAAAATTTAAATTCAGTATAGCCATAACAAGATAGAATTCTGCAGCTGGGCTTGTGGAGTTTCAATGAGCCCATCTTCCTTGTGGCCTGAAGATTTAATTATTGCAGTGAGACAGTACATTTGAGAGAATTTAATAAAAGTACAATTTGAATTGCCCATCTCGAGCTGTTTCTCCTCTAAAGGGGACACATCTATTAATTTCAGCAAGCACTTCCCTTGTGAATATGCATTTAGGAAGTTGGGATGAAAATTGGGCATTTGCTCTAAATCTGCTTGCAATCTGGTGAGATTATCTTTCCAGGTGGCAGTGAGAGGAGCTGGTGACACACAGTTGGAGATTGCAATCAGTCCATTAGGGTCTTTTTGTCCTCCTTGATGGTTAGACTATGTGAAGATAAAGGCGACTGGTTATCTAAGGCAAATGTTGTTTATGGTGCTCTGTAGCAAACAGATAAATGGAATCATTTAATAAAAGATGTTTTTATCTCATCAAAGGCAGTATAATACTTTTAAAGGCCAGAAAGAAAACTGAGAGTTTTTTAAAAGCCAAGATGTTGTATCCTATTTTTAGGATGGTATTTGGCCAAAACTATGTGCCTTCAGCTGTGTGTTATATATGGCAGTCAGAAGTGGTGCCAATTGTTTTTGACCAACCCCTATTTTTGACTCTGTGAGTCTAACTTAATTGAACATGAAATCATGTGGAAATGTCTGCCCACCTTCTAGACATTTAAAAAAGCCCTAGGAGGACTTCCCTGGTGGAGCAGTGGTTAAGAATCTGCCTGCCAGTGCAGGGGACACAAGTTTGAGCCCTGGTCCAGGAAGATCCCACATGTCGAAGATCCCACAAGCCTGTGCGCCACAACTACTGAGCCTGCACTCTAGAGCCTGCGAGCCACAACTACTGAGCCCATGTGCCACAACTACTGAAGCCCGCATGCCCTAGTGCCTGTACTCCGCAACAAGAGAAGCTACTGCAATGAGTAGCCTGTGCACCGCAAGGAAGACAAGCACCCGCTCGTTGCAACTAGAGAAAGCCTGCGTGCAGCAATGAAGATCCAATGCAGCCAAAAGTAAATAAATAAATAAATAATAAATAAATAAAATTAAAAAGCCCTAGGAGAGGAGCCTAAGTTCTCATACCAGCTTTACCACTACAGTGAAGCTGATGTATTATCACCTTTGAGCCTTGTCATCAGGTTATGTCACTCACTCCTAATTATTGTCATCTGCTGACATCAGCTTCATGTTTTGACTATGGTGGCTCCTGCTCACGGTCTCTCTGGCAGTACTCCTGTCTTAATTCTTGGCAATTGTAATACATTCATACATGATTCTTCCAGTTCTCTCCCGCTTGGTTCCTTGACCTTCTCTACTCCAGTGATCTCAGCCACTTTCACTTGCTTGGTCATACCCTAGACCAGTGGTTCTCAATTTTGGGCAATTTTGTAGTAGCTGGAGGTATTTTGGTTGTTACGACTGGGGGGATGGTATTATTGACATCTAGTTGGTAGAGGCCGTGGATGCTGCTAAAGATACTGCAAATGCTCAGGACAGTCCTGAACAATAAAGAATTGTCTAGTCCAAAATGTCAATAGTTGCTGAGGTTGAGAAACTCTTCCCTAGACCTTGTTATTGTTATCCTCCATAATCTCTATCTTAAAACATTTCACTTCTGCTGCCTGTCTTTCCAGCTCACTCCCTATAGAATCCCTACCCTAACAATTCTTTGACCTACCAATACCTCCAAGCTATTGATCCCTTACCTTTTCACACCCCTCTTCTCACCCAGCTTAAATTCCATTGTTGATCATTATAATCACCCTGGTGTATATGGCTCCCTTTCTTGTAAAGCCCAACCTTGTTTGAATCCAGCTCTCCACCTACTCCATGCCCATATCCATGTGACTTTGTATAGATGGATTGAAACACCCAGCTTTACTGACTAGTCCCACTTTGAGTTCATGACCGTGAGCCTCAAGTGGACCTTTAATGCTGCCCTCTTTCCAAGTTCATTCATATTTTTGCTCTCTAGATGAGCACTTTAACACTTTCTCATGCCTTCTCAAAACCCCAAACCTCCTCCCCTGTACTCACTTTTTGTTGATGACCTTGGTTCTTACTCCATCAAGAAAATTGAAGTAATAAGAAAACGACTTCCACAGACTCTCTCTGCCCCATCTACCCACCTACCAGCATCTATACTCACATACTCTGCCTGTCTGCCTGTCTAACTATTACATAAACTATGGATTAAATACTTGTGTCCTCCCAAAATTCGTATGTTGAAACCTAATGCCCAGTGTGATGGTATTAAGAAGTGGGGTCCTCCTGACTGGGATTAGTGCCCTTATGAAAGAGACCCCAGAGAGCTCCCTCACTCCTTCTACCATGTGAGGACACAGCAAGAAGGTGCTGTCTGTGAACCAGAAAGTAGGTCCTCACCAGATGTTGAGTCTGCTGGCACCTTGATCTTGCACTTCCCAGTCTCCAGAACTATCGGCCACCCAGTCTATGGTATTATGTCATAGAAGCCCAGGCTGACTAAGATACCATAGATGAACTATCCATTGTCCTTTCTAACTGAAACCCCTTTACTCGCAGACTGGATTCCATCCTGTCTCACCTACTCCAGGCTCTCACTCTAGTTATTTTACCCTCCTTGTCTTACATGAGCAAATTTTTAATCTTTTCTAGATCATTTCCATCAGGGTATAAACTTTCTCCCTTCTTAAAAATTCAAAAACAACAATTAATTACTCTTGCCATACTACTACCTACCCCTCCCCCCTCTGAAATATTTCCTGCTTTTTTTGTCTCTCTTTTATTGGAAAGCTCTTTGAAACAATTGTCTATACTTGCTTTCTGCAATTCCTCTCCTGTCCTTCCTTCCTTCCTAATATTTATTTATTTATTTATTTATTTATTTTTGGCTGCGTTGTGTCTTAGTTGCAGCATGTGGGATCTTTTGTTACAGCATGTGGGCTCTTCGTTGTGGCACGCGGGCTTTTCTCTAGTTGTGGCGTGTGGGCCCCAGAGCTCGTGGGCTCTGTAGTTGCGGCACATGGGCTCAGTAGTTGCGGTGCATAGGCTTAGTTGCCCTGCAGCATGTGGGATCTTAGTTCCCCAACCAGGGATCGAACCCGCATCCCCTGCATTGGAAGGCAGATTCTTAACCATTGGACCACCAAGGGAAGTCCCATCTCCTACTCTTTCTTAAGCAATCCAGATAGGCCTTTGCCTCCATCTCTCCACTCATACTGTTCTCATCAAGGTCATCAGCAATTTCTGTGTTAGGTAGTTCAATGGTCAGTTTTCAGTCTTCATCTGACTTATTAGCTGCCTCTGATAAAGTTGATGGTTCCCTCATCCCTCTCCCCCCATATACTTTATTCACTTGGCTTCCAGGATACCTCATACTCTCTTGGTTTTCTTCTATTCTCATTGTTTGCTCTTTCTCTGTTTCCTTTGCTTGTTCCTCTTGTTTTCCCTCACCTGGAATATCCAAAGTCCAGTGCTTGATCTTCTTCTCTTCATTATCTGCACTCACTTTTTTGATGATACAGTTCAGCTTCTTGGCCTTAAATATTCTTTTTTATATGCTGATATCTCTCAAATGTATACCCTCAGGTCAGACCTTTCTTCTGAACTCCAGACTTCTATATCTAACTGCCTACTAGCTATCTCCACTTATATATCTAATGGGCATCTTAAGTTGAACATTTCCAAAACTGAACTCCTGATCCTCCCACCCAAAATCTGTTCTATTCCACAACTTCCCTAACTCAGTTGATGACAATTCCATCTTTTCAGCTGCTCTGGCCAAAAGTTTTGTTATCACTCTGGACTCTTGTTTTTCTCTTAGACTCTGCGTCTAACTGTTCAATAAATCTTGTTGGCTGTGACTTCAAAGGATATCTTGACTTTTTCCCACCTCCACTGATATTACCCCTGGATAGAACTAAGTATTTATTTTACTGTAATGGCCTCTAACTGGTCTCTCTGCTTCTATAATTGCTGCTTCATTAACTTTTCTAAACGCAGCTACCAGTGATCCTTTAAAACAGACTGTGTCAGATTCCATCATTTTTCCCCTCAAAATCTTGCAGTGACTCTTCATGTTACTCAGTCATTGTTTAAAGGATGTATATAATTTGGACTTCTGTGATGTGTTGTTCACAAACTCCTCCTCTTTCTCATTTGACTTTAGTCAAATTAGCTTCCTCACTTTGAATGCACCAAATGAAATGCTCCAAATGCTCTTTCCTAAAGGCTTTTGCTCCAGTTGTTTTCTCTGCCTGGAATGTTCTTCCCCCAGATAATGGTAATATCCCCGTCTCCTTCAAGTCCTCGTTTCTGAATGAGGCCTTCCCTGAGCAATGCCATTAAATCTGCAGCCAGCTTCCCTGCTCTGCTCCCCACGCTCCCATCCTCTTCACCCTGTTCTACTTTGTATAGTTTATTGTTTACAGTCTACCTCTCCATCCCCCACTGCAATGGCAGCCCCAAGCAGTCAGGAATCTCTTCTGTTTTATTCACTGTTATATACAAAGCTCCTAGAAAAGTGCCTGACAGATGATAGGTGCTCAATAAATATTTGTTCAATTGAATTGATGAATTGAATCAAGTGATCCTGGGCATCTCACTCATTTGGTCTGTAACTTAATTTCTAAGTCTGTTAGGTGGAGATCTCTGCCCCCTCCATCTAATAGATTTGTCAAGACAATCAGAATTGGTGATGGCAGGTAATATAGCATATGGAAGCTTTAGTATGAAGTGCTATATAGATGGGATATGGTATTATTGAGAATTCTTCGCTTGTCCTTCTCCTTATCGGTACCAAACAGACTATTATTGTTTGGTGTTAAAAGTGGAGCAAAATTGTGTATAGAATTTCTTTAGATTTTTATGATTTATTCCTGAGTATAACCTTCTGAAAGGAGGATCACATATAATAATCCCTGTTTCATAAATGAAAATCTTGAGGTAAAAGTAAGATAAATTATTGCACCCAGGTTATTAGATTTTTTTTTTCTGGATTAATAATGATAATGAGAGTGCTGAGTTCCAAGGCTGTGGTGGGTTTTTTTCACTAAACCATTTATCTCTCTAAATATGTGTTAGTGTTGGACACTGAACATTTTGGCAGCAAGTTTATGTATCAAAACAATTGTGTTTACTTAATGTGGAATCTAAAATAGTCAAATGCATAGAAGCACAGAGCAGAATGGTGGTTGCCAGGGGCTGGGGTAAGAGGAAATGAGGAGATAATGGTCAAAGGGTACAAAGTTTCAGTTATGCAAAATAAATAAGTTCTAGAGACCTACTGTTCAGCACAGTGCCTCTAGCTAACTGGATTGTATACTTAAAATCTAGTAAGAGGGTAGATCTTACGTTGTGTTCTTAACACATACACACACACACACACACACACACACACACACACCAATAAAGGGGACAAGAGGAAATGTTGGGAAGTGATGGGTATGTATATGTCTGTGGCCTTGATGGTGTTGACAGTTTCATGGGTGTATACTTATCCCCAAGCTTGTTGAGTTGTGTCCATTAAATATGTGCCGCTTCTTACATGTCAATCATACTTCAGTAAAGTGATTTTAAAACAAACGAACAATTGTGTTTAAAAAAAACCCAAACAGCCACCTCCTTTAGTAATACTTGATTGTGTCTAGAATGTGCTAGATCTGTGTTCTAAGGTTAGTTGCAGCAGAGGTAAAGGAGCTGGACTGGATTGCCTCAACAAGTTAGAGTGTAAAAATCCCTCATATTTTTATGTGGACTTTTCCCCTGTCAGTGTTTAGCTGTGAAATTCCAAACTCTGGTTCTGGTTAAGGCCTCGGTAGGGTTCTATCCACCTTTCACAAGGCTGTGAATTAATGTTTTGGGGGGAATAAGTGCTGTCTTCTGCAGATTTTATTGTTTCTATTTCCTCTGCAATTAAACTGTTACTTCCACTATAAACAAAGACGTAGATTAAATTTATTGAGCATCTATTATTTGCCAGGCTGTGTTAAAGTCAAAAGATAAGTAAAATGTAGGCCTTATTGTCAAGGAGACAGTCTAATATGGGAGACCGATGTTTTAAGTGCATGTAACGTAGTATGTGTGATAAGTACGATACTAGAAACATGTACCAGCTAGCTACATGGCACAGTAAAGTAAATGACCAATATGATAAGGGAAGAAAGATGCCGATCAAAAAGAAATATATACATATACATACATGGATTATTATTAATAATAATTGATTTTTAATTAATTGTCTTCATGGCAATGAGAGCCTATTTTCTTGTGGCCCAGTATGTTTAGTGCAAGTACAATTGAAGTACAAGAACAACTACTTAGCAAGGATAGAAAGGGAGAGAATGAGGGCTGGGTAAACAGTGCATTATTTTCTTTCTAAAAGACACTTTGACTTTTGGTAGTTGGTAACTCAGTTTGTTATTCAGCCCCTTTTCTAAGGAGAATTGATCTGTGGATAGTGATAGTGATAGTGTTTCTTTTATGATAGAGGTAATTTTTTCAAGACCATAATGTGTCTTTTAAAAGTCATACACAAATGTAATTGGATCTATAGTAAGTCAGAGTAAGACAGATACCCTGTGATCTCTCTTATATGTAGAATCTAAAAAATAAATAATAATAATAATTAAAAACCTAAGTTCATAGATACAGAGAACAGATTGGTGGTTGCCAGAGACAGGGAGTGGGGAATGGGAGAATGGGTGACCTGTTTTTAATTTTTGTTTTTGGCTTAAACAAACTGAATTAAAAAAAAAAAAGTCATACACAAATGTAAGTGAATCTATTCCACACTGTCTAGAAGTACACTGGACATTTTGGCTACATTCCCACCTTGTTGAGCCAGAAGAGAATTCTTTTTCAAAGGAGAGCACTCTCAGGATAAGAATCTGCCTCCATTCCCCTCAGTGAGGACTTGTAAAAAGGGCAGGATATGCTTTCTTCTCTGTTTTTGCCCTAGTTTAGGCTCCTTGTTTGTTTAGGTCATTGATGTAGGAACCCATAAATGGGTTCCTGGTTTTTTGCTTCCATTTTCTCCCTGAGCTTCCCTCTCTAATTCATTCTCAGCATTCTTACTAGACTTTTAGTTATAAACACAAATCCAGTTATGTTGTTCTCCTTCACTAAAATCTTTAATGGCTCTCCATTTGCCCATAGCATCAAATCCTTTAAAATAGTCAAATGTCCTTTAAAAATATTATTTAAGGTGCCTCGTCATCCAGTGACAGACTTTGTTCTAGCATAATCACCATCATGTCTTTCCACCCAGTCTGTACCCTAGCCATACTGGTTATTTTGTCATACATCAATGTAGATGAGGCACCTGTCAACATTTAACATGCCATATACTTTACTTTCTGTGTTTGTCTCTCTCCTTCTATTAAGGTTGAGCTTCATCACGTGAATCGTGATTTTTTTTTTTTTTTTTTTTTTTTTTGCGGTACGCGGGCCTCTCACTGTTGTAGCCTCTCCCATTGCGGAGCACAGGCTCCGGACGCGCAGGCTCAGTGGCCATGGCCCACGGGCCCAGCCGCCCCGCGGCATGTGGGATCTTCCCGGACAGGGGCACGAACCCGTGTCCCCTGCATCGGCAGGCGGACTTTCAACCACTGCGCCACCAGGGAAGCCCGTGAATCGTGATTTTTGTGTTAGGTTAACTGTTGTATCTCTACCACCTTATAACAGCACCTTGCACATAGTAGGTGCTTGGTAAATTTGCACACCTGAATGAATTTTTAAAAGCCAAGCTATTTTAACATAAGTAAGTACACCAGGATTAATATTTAGTGTTTCCTATGTGCCAAAGACTGTTTCTCTTACTGTTTTTAATCAGGTTGAGAATTCTATTTCTCACATTAAAAAATATAATTTTTAAAGTTTTATTCAAGATACTGGTAATGGGAAATATGTTGTTAATGACCTGCTTTAAGAAGAATATGATGTAATACATATACTGAGAAATTATATTCTAGGTAACATTTTTATTTAAGTGAGGAATAAGAAACTAAGTTGTCTCCCCTCAATAGCTGGTCTATAAACAGAAATCTTTATGCAGATGAACCATTTAGTTTTCCATATGTTCTGTGATCAAAATGATGAATTACCACAGATTGCAGAGTGCAGATTTCTACCAGAAAGAAAGGTTGTTTCTTTTTTTAGGTTGCTAATTTTTTTTCACTATTAAAATTTATTTCAAGTTGCAATTCAGTGCTTGGAGACAGTTTTTAAAATCAGCGCAGAAGATACACATCTAGCAGTTTCACAGCCTTTGACAGAAATGTTCACAAATTCCTTCTGTAAGGTAAGCTGTCTTTGTTTTCTCATTAGTATCTCATTATCTAAGTATGACTGCAGTATTATGTTGGATTGTTAATATTTGAGGGGCCAGGCTTTAAGTAACTAACTTCTTCCTGGGTATAAGATAGTTGGTCCACATGGATGATTTGGGACCTAAAATATAACTTTTACTGTGCTTTAGATGTTCATATTAGTAACTCTTCTCATCCTCTCACCTTCTTTTATATTTAATGATATATCGTAGTTGACTTTTTAAGTCCTTTACAGTATCGGGGTGTTTTTAGATTTCTGACATCTGAATTGATATGCCCCGAAAACATGAAATACAAGTTAAAAGTAAAAGTTTTAGTGTTTAGGAAGAAACCATATAGAAAAGGAATCATCAGGAATTGCATCATCATTTTGAAGCATATTTTATCAAATTTGGCCATTGATGGGGCTCTTTAAACAGGGAAAGGTTCAGGGTCAGTGTGCAAAGCCAGGACTGAAATCCAAGTGTTCTGATCCCTGCTCCCTAGGACTGTTTACATGGTCTCTGGTTTCTGGCCTTTTCAGGAAAGATGGACTATAAGATTGAAAAATCTTAAGGCTAGTGAGTTTAGGGCCCCAGGGGGACCGCCCACGTGGTTTTTCATTACATTTTGGTGCCATGTGAACCTCTTGTATTATTCTAACTCTGTATTCAAGCTTCAGTACAGAATGAGGAACTAAGGAGAGGAGCTGAAACATGCAGAGTATACTTCAACTTGGCAGAGACATGGCTGAGAATACTGCACAGACTGTTTCTAGAATTTGTTGGGAAGATGTTCTTAGCGTTGCAATGAAAATGGTAATTTGGCAGTAAACTGCTCCCACTTTTTATACTTGGAAAAAGGATAATACAGTTATACATTAATTCATCAAACAGATGAATTCTAATTATCTGACAAGATGCAAGGAGATAGTGGAATGTCTCTGTGGTCCTTTTCTTCTCTTTGGTTTCTGTGGTTCTTTCATTGTCTGAGCTTATGGCATCCTTAGGGAGCCCTATTTCAGAGGCTGGACATGGCTATGGCAGAAGTCGACCTTTACTCCGAGATGCCCGAGAGGCTTGTGCGTGAGACGGCACTTGGATTTGCTCACTCTTTAGCTCCTGTTATCATTGACTAGTACTGAAGAGATCAATACTTTTTTTTTCCTCCCAGGAGGCTCAGATTGATTGAATAGAGCTCTTTTTTTTTTTTTTTTCTATTTCTCTCTGATTGTACTTAATTGTAAAAATTTGTTGCTTACTATTTTAAAAATATAGTTTCTTAAAACTGGCTCCATAGTATATCTACATGGTGTTATTTGTGGTATCAATCCTTTAACACTCCTATTTAATACCTGTGGCTTCATTATGTATGTGTCTGTTAGCAGAGTATCGCAGGGAAAGTCTAAAACTTGTTTGAAGCAGCATCAAGACTGTTATAATTAAAGAAACGACTGCCTCTCCAATTGTACTTGGTTGTTAAGTTGGACAATTTATTTTTAGGATACTGCTTTTCCCCCAATTAAGTTTATATACTAAAAAGATTCATTCCTTTTATACAAAGTGGATAACACTTGTCCTCACAACATGGGCTACTCAAATGTATTGAATCAACATGAGAATTAATTTTCAAAGTTGTAAAACTATGGCAATTTCATTAAAATAATTCAAAAGGATCTAGAAGACAGAACAGATTATAATCCATTTTTCAATAAGCCATTTTTATGCCCCCCCCCCAAAGTCACTTTTTTCACATATAAACTGCCTAGGCTTGTTAGAAAATTTGAAGTAGAAGGAACCTTAAAAGCAAGTACTGTAGGGCAGTAATGAGTCTTTGAACTACACTTACATTCTGAGTGGCTACACAGTCAGTGTTTAGTATTGATCTCTACTTATTAAGGCTCCCATTTTGATTCTATACTAATACTTTATGTTTAGAAAAACTGACTGATAAAGATATTTTAAAAATGAGAACAACTCATACTTTATAGTGATTTTGTACTTGTGAATACTTGTGTGTAATTAGCACAGTGTATTTCCAATGTTAGAGCTATCAAGTTCATTGACATTTTAGTCAAGACAGAGGTAATGGTGAGTATATTTTAAATATGGTACATAGGTATACTGACTAAAAATTATAGTTTTTTGAAAATTATAAACATTTATGAACTTCAGAGTCAAGCTGAAAAACAACACAATTTAAAAAGAGTCTTTTCCCAAAATGGAAAATACACTGTTCCCAGTGCCACTCAAGACATTTCTGAATTTTCATTTAGTTTTCATAAGCACTTTGGTTTGAACCTTATTGAAAAAGAGGTTTGAGGATGATAGTAGGTGCTAAAAACAGGAATCTTATACTGCTTATTATCTTAATGAGGAAATAAATCTATGACCATTGTTTTAAAAAGTTTGGACAATATGGAAGGATATAAAGAAGAGACTGAAAATCCTACTTCCACATATTCCTACTGTTAACCTTTTGTGTATACCTTTCCAGTCTTTGATTTTCAGCCTGTGTGCATGTGAATGTATGTGCATATATTTAAACAATAAGATCATATTATAAATGCTTTTTTTGGTACCTGTGAATTTGACTTTCTCTTAGGGTATTAACATTATGTTTCAAAATTTTCACTAAACAATCCTTTGAGCATAATTCTATTACTATTCTTTGTATACTGATTCTATTTTTGTTTATGAAGTAGGATTTCTATATACAGTGAAAGCAAGTAAAAAAATTGATTCACAGTTGCCCATTTTTTTCTAGAAAAAATTCCACATATTTATTTTTCTACTAAAGTATGTGGGGGGACTTTTTCCTTATTTCTTGCTGACATTGTTATTTAGATGTTAGATTTCATGACACAGATTTACAGATGATATACTAAATAATAAATAATTATTACTTTAATTTATAGTTCTCTGGGATGACTCTTTATGTAGCTAAATGGAAGTACATTGTATTTTATTTAATTTCAGAATGACATTCTGCCTCTCTCAAACTCAGTGCCTGAAGATGTGGGAAAAGCTGACCAATTAAAAGATGAAGGTGAATATTTCATAGAAAAATTACTTATTTAGTAAAGCTTTCTGAAACTCTAGGGAAAGTGACTCTGTCACCCAATAAGATTCTGGTTTATACTGCCAAGACGGGGTTGTCATAAGTCCTCGTGGCATTTGTGAAACAGAAATGAGCCTGGAAATATAGAATGGCTTGTGAACAATATAGGTATGGCTTGCTTCAAGAGAAGCAGATCTGTTGTGAGTAAAACTTGCAAAACAAGTCACTTAAGGGTTGATTATTTGCAACTGTATTTGCTGTGTGTACTCTAGGATCCCAAATTCTTTATGCTTAATTGAAGACATGAAAATGATTTTCAGTATTATTTTTAACTTTTGTGCATTTAGCATTTTTGAGTTCTTTGAAATTTAATATATGTATATGGCACTTAAGGATTTATTAACTAGCACACGATTACTATGTTATTAAATTTTCTAATAGTGACTATTGAAGCATACTTGATTTTAATAAATAAGTCACCATTGAGGATCTGTGTTCAGTTTTTATATCATGTCAGTTTTGTTAAGCTATAGAGGCAAGCCAGGTCAGGCCTACAAGATTTGCACTAAGGAGCTGTAGGGCAGAGTCCTGATCTTTACCAGTGAATGAGAGCCAACGAAGACCCTGTCCTATAGGCAGAGAGTTATTAGGGAATGTGCAATGTTCTGAAGCTGTACACAAATGGTTCAGAACCATTTTATGGCCTTTTCTTTAGTTTATACTCTGAAGAAGGCAGTTGAGTTTTTTCTTAAAAAAATTGGTTGGTGTCTAAAAACGTAGATATGGAAAAGAGTATGCTTTTCCTATTCCTCAGGCATGGTCCTTTCTATTAGGTCTATAAATTACACTATATCACTGCTTTTAATGGCTACATAGTGTTCCATGGTACTGTTAGACCATGATTTACTTACCTAGACAGATAATTTTGTAATCCTAAGTAACACTGTCTTAATATCTTTGTTTATATTCATTTTCACTATTGTGTGATTATCTTCTTTGGATTACATGAGAAAGTGCTGTGTTGCCTACAAATAGACTGGTTTCAGTTTTCAATTTTTTATTTCCTCTAAGAAATCTTATCACTACAGTGACTTAAAATTTTAGAATTAGGACTTTCGTAAATTACATGTAAAATAAAGTAACAACCAGATCCTTATTGTCGTTTGAATTATAGTATTCCCCAAAGAATTTGCATTTGAACTATCCAGATACAAATGCATTTTTCATATATTATTCTAAATGAAACAATTTAATCTGATGTTTCTTTTTCCTTCTACTTAGACTTTTGTAGTGTGTGAAATCCTCAGTGATGTAATATATGCTCCACTAACATTTTGCTTTTTCAGCTCTCTTGTTTTAGCTGTAGTACTAAATGGCAAATTGAAATTTTATTTTTGTCCCTCATATTTACTCCCTCTGCATGGCAGAACATTGGGAGACTGCATTCCCTGTAGAGTTTGTTTTGATATAATGAATGTTAGTAAGTTGAGGGTTGGAAGGAGATGCAGAGTGAGGCTCATTTACTCTGGCAGCACGGGTAGACTGAATTACTTACTTTCGGCTTTAACCAAAAGCTCTTATTCTTTGTTTTCACTAAGACATGTCACATCTAAGACATGTTACACATAAAGTTAAAGCAATTGTCATACAGATTTTGCTATTCGTGTGAAAACAAATGACCATGGTAGACTGTCAAGCATAGGGTTATTACAGGCTGCATGTTATACTTACCTGTGTTAATCAGGGCTTCTGGCCAGCTAGTACCTTCCTGGAAGGTTGCTTTCAAATATTTTTGTGTGCTTTGCTTCTGAAGAGCTGCAATAACATCAGACAAAACCAAGAAGGGTTCATTGCTTTAATTCCCTGCCATGCCACAGAAGTAAAGGCATATCTCTAAGGGTTGTCTTGAGGATTAAAGGAGACAGGAGAGTTCTGTGTATAAATATAGAGTGCTGTGCAGTGCCTAGTTATATTTTTTTCACAAATATCTGTGTCCTGAGTTTTTGTATATTGAATATTTTCTGACTTGAAGATTTTTATCATTAATATTGCTATATATATTTTTAGTATCTGTACACTTAGTGTGGTTTACGGGAAAAGACATACACTAGGTTTTACTACTACCCAAGAAATGCCATCCCAAGACAAAAAGACCCAATGGCAACAAGAAAATCCACATAACCTGGAGAATTTAAATCTTTTACATGGAAGAAGCAAATCTATTTAAGTACTGAGGCTAATGTAGTTAATTTCTTGCTCAATCATAAGAGCTATGTAACCTTTTAGCTTCATTTCTTTTGGGGGGTGGAGAACTAAATTTTTTTAGCTTTAAAAAAACAGCTTTATGAGCTGTAATTGATGTACCATGCGATTTACTGTAACATGTATGAATTCATTGATTTCTAGTATGTACACAGAGTTGTGTAGCCATCACCACAATTATAGAACATTTTATCATCCCAAAGAGAAATTATGTAGAAATCACTTTTTATATTCATTTAGCAATCATTCTTTATATTCATTTTTGCTTCTTAATTTGAAGTAACGTTTGTATGATTTTAGGTACTCTTATCTACCTGTCTTTCCTTTAATCTTACTGTTATCTGCAAATTTACACTCTTCTCCCATTAAGTAGCTAAAGATCTGTTAAGAAAACAAGGCTAATAGGAGAGCTTCTGGTTCAGAGAAAGCTGGAAGGAATAATAGAGGCTTTTGAGATGTAAACACTTCCTCATAATCCCAGTGTTTTAAAAATTTCAATTTTGAGCATTGGTTCTTATTAGTGATCATGACACTTTTTTTCTGTTTAATGGATTACAGAAGATAGCCACAAGAAATCCCTTATTTTGCCGACCAGTCGTTAACGTAGCTAAATTATTGCCAGATGTATCTGCAGAAGCCCTTCCTGAAGATCAGTATGCTGTGGGCTAGCTGTGGTATCTGAAATTCTGTCTTTCTAGAAATTAATCTCCAATAATCTTCTTTAAAAGAGAATCTATCCCCGGAAGGGATAGCACATAAAAATATCTGCCAATGACATGACATGTCATTGGCAGATATTTACTGGCTTACCCTCACCACATGTTCTGAGGGCTTGCTCATCAGCAGGTGCATGTTTTGACAGGGAAGGAATGGAGGACCAGGTCCAGACTGAGATAGTGATTGTGGAGGGTGGTCCATCTGGAATGGGGTGGGGCAGCTCTAAAAGGAAAGAGAGAGATGAAGATAAGGAAGGTGAGAAGAGATTAGGTTTTGCCAAGAGGTAATCATAATTGTTACACTTACTTATTGAAGTCTGGTTTTATAAGATATTCAAAGATTAAGTTTTTAAAGACTCTGCACTGTTAAAAATCATTCAAACACACTGAAAGCTAAGGGGTATCAACTCTATAGTACAATATAAAATTTATTTCCAGTATGAATGAAAAATCATGTTGCTGACCTTCGTATTACTGTAGTTTCTATGATTAAAATTTATCTTCCAGACTTCTTTTTTCTGTATATTGTACTTACTGTACCTATTGGTTATTTTAGGCAATAACCACATGAAAGAAGAAAATTATGCTGCTGCAGTGGATTGTTACACACAGGCGATAGAATTGGATCCAAATAATGCAGTTTATTATTGTAACAGGTAAACTGGCACTGTTGTGGCAGGTTTACAGTTGTTAAACATTTGCATTAATAACTCTGAAGGAGTTTTTTATAGCTCTGTAAATTTGTTTTTTTATTTAGAAAATTTTGAAAGTTTGGAAACATATAAAAGAAGGAAAAAATAAGCTCATAAATTTACCACTTAGAGGCAACCACTGTTACTAATAACCTTTTGGCATATGTTGTTTGATGTAAGAGTAATCAATTTCAGATTAATCTTTATTCACTAGGCATATCACAAACACGTCCTTATTTTATTTAAATCCTTCATAAACATTATTTAAATGAATACAAATTAGTCTATTATTATCTCTTAATCTTTTTTATATATCTAGCACTTTTCATTGTGGCTGGCAAACAAGCAGTATTATTTTTTAATAAATTGATAGCTGTACCTTACTTTGCCTTACTTTGCTTTGTCCTACTGGTGGACGTTGAAGGTGTCCTTTTTTTTTCAATATTATAAAGCTGAAATGAACGTCTTTGTTTCTAAAATTATTTTCTGGACTTAAGATTTTCTAGACTTTGTATCTATCCTTGGAAATGCACTCAGTTGGTCTAACAGTATAAACATTTAAAAATTTGTTGATGCTAATTTCAAAATTGTTCTGGCTTCTTTGAAAATATTTTGAAAATTCTTTTTTTCCCCTAGGATATGTGAGTGTATCTGTTTTTAACACACCCTTATCAGCACTAAGTACTGGAATTATTATTTATTATTGTTAATTTAATATTATTCTTATTTTAGTAATGATTTGTAATTTACATTTAATTACTGGTGAGGTTGGACATTTTCAAATGTTGGCCATTTGTGTTTTTTTTTTTTTTCTCTATAAATTATTTGTACCTGTGCCAGGCCTCAACCTGTTTGACCTCAGACATTCCTTTCCTTCCCTTTTCTGCCCTTTTTAACAGAGGGTCTGACCCCTGCAGGCTGTATTTCCCAGGCTCCTTTGACACCTGGGTTTTGTCTGTGTTCAGCTGTGGGAGGTACTGGCAGGAGATTGGAGCGCAGAAGGAAGGCAGAAGTTGGGTATTTCTTCCCCTCTTTTTACATCAGGGTGTTTATCCAGCAGGGGCTGCTTCTCCTCCTTGTCTCCAGCTCCCACCCAATACACCCACTATGGTCCCAGCTTTTTCCAGGTGACATTGAGTTTTGGGCTCTGCACTCTGTTCTGTCTTAGGGACGGTAACGGCTTCCTGCTGTTGCTAATCTCTGCATTGATGCACAACCCCCTGTTTGGCATCTCAGCTTGTCCATCCATCAGCTATGTAATGAATTCCCTGCACTAAATTTTTTAAATATTAAAATTCCAGTAGAACTTCCTGCAGTGATAGAAATGTTCTGTATCTGCATTGTCCAGTATAGTAGCCACTAACCACAGTGGCTGTTAAGAACTTGAATTGTGGCTAGTGCAATGGAGAAACTAAAATTTTAATGGTGAATTAATTTAAGGTCAACTTAAATTAATTAAATTTAAATAGCCATATGTGGCTTGTGGCTGCTGTACTGGACACCATAGCTCTATATTAAAGATAAAATCCCTTTGTCCTATTGTATAGCTTATTGTTTGCCTTTTAATGTTTTTCATATGTAAAAGTTTTAAATATTTATGTAGATAAATTTGTTTATCTTTGCTTTTGCATTTTATTACAGTGTTTTTAGGCTGAAAGCTCTCTGCATTTACAGACTTGGCAAATAACTTTTATTTTTTCCTTTATGTTTAAATTTTGTCATGCCAAGTCTATTTTGGTCACTGATATGACTTTTAATCAATCTGAAGCATTTTATGACAGATTTATAAAAATTACCTTTTACTATATAGTAAGTTCTTAGATTTGAAAGAGATCTTCAGGCTAATTTGGTCCAATCTTTCATTGAGTTATTTTGATCATATTTAGGGTATTCATACCCTTATGAGATACTTCTTCTCTCCCACCTTTTCTTTTGTGGTTATATCTGTTAGAAAAGTCTTCCTTGACACTGATTTTGTTTGCCTGTAGCTCCTGTAGCTTCTCTCAATTGACTTTATTTTTATTCTTATGGACAATTACAGAATAAGTGTGATTCTTCTTTTTCATGACAGTACCTTACATTTTGAAGTTTGCTACTGTGTTCATTTAATTCTTGCGTCCGCATTAAATGTTCACAGCTTTTTCCATTGTACCTCACATAGGTCAGTTTTAAATCTTACACTTTTGCTCTACACTTGTTCTAGGTTACCTGTGTCTTTACTCTGTAGTTCCCAGAAGTTAGCTCAGCATATCTGGCATTGGTCTGACTAGAACAGTCTTGTAGAGTGCTCATTTAACCTACTTCTAGATAACATAGTTATATGTTAGTGTTTTGTAACATTATCTATTAAATTTGTATTTTGCTTTGGTTTTATTAAAGCCTGTCCTTTTTCACACACTCTCTCTCCCCTGCCACTCAATCGTACATTCATTTGACAGGTTCTTGCCCAACACCTGCTGTGCACCGTGTTGTCACAGGAGGTAAAGGTGGTTGTTTGGACTCAAATGCAGGATCTTATATTTTATCCCTATGGGATTTTATCTTGTTAGTCTTTTATTTACATGTCCCTTAATCGTTCGGGATAAATTTTAAAGTACTATATTTGCTTTTGCTCCTAGCTTCATGTCAACCACAAACTTGACAAGAACACCGTATATGACATTATATCAGTTACAGAGTCACCTAGGGGAGCAGTCATGGGGAAGTGGTTAAGAGCAGGGGTTCTGACCCACACTCTTTGGATTCTAATTTCTGGCTCTTCCACTTACATGTATGTGACCTTGAGCAGATTATCCTAACATCTTAGTTTCCCCATTGGTAAAATGTGTATAATAGTATTTATCTCATCACGTTGTAGAGATCAAATAGTTAATATATATAAAGTGCTAGGAAAGTGTCTAGTAAAGAGTATTGTACACAGCAGTAGCTATTATTATTTATGCAATCTGGGGTTTTTGCCTTAATCAGATTAAGAAGAGAGATCCAAATTTATCGGGGTCCAAATACATTGTCAATTGTTTTTTTCTGAGTTACTAGTCTGGTGGTAATCCCTATAAAATAGAAAGGAAATGATGTTAGCCTCATAGGACTTGTTCTGAATTAATCTAATGTTATTTTCCTTCTTTTTTTTTTTGATCTCTAACATTTTTTTAGTGAAAATTTAGAAAAGTCAAAGAGGTTTACAGTGAATATGCATATATCCACACCAAGATTTTGCCATTAATATTTTAGTATATTTGCTACATCAATATTTATTCATCTATCTGTGCCCATCTTATTTTTGATGCATTTCAAGGTAAATTGCAGCCATCAGTACACTTTCTCCCTAAATATTTTAGTATGCGTGCCATTGACTACAGTTCAATATTTTACATTCTTTTCTTTTGAGGTAAAATTTACATGCAATAAAAAGCACAGATCTTAACTGTATGTTCACTAAATTTTGACAAAGGCATACACCATATAACTCACCACCCCTATCAAGATAGTGAAGATTATCACCAGCCCGGGAAGTTCTCCCTGCCTGTTCAGAGTCCGTTGCCTAAAACATTCGCCAGAGAAAACCACTGTTTTGTTTTGTTTTGTTTTTCCACCATAGATTAGATTTGTCTCTGTTAGAATTTCACATAAAAGGAATCATACTATGTATACCCTTATGTGTGAGACCATTTTTACTTGACATAATGGTTTTGACATTCAGTCCTGTTGTTGCATGGTTCTTTTTTTTTAAAGTGCTCAGTAATGGTTGTTTGAATGCATCACCGTTTGCTTAGGCATTTTCCTATTCATAGGCACCCAGGCTGCCTTTAGTTGTTGTTGTTGTTGTTTTTTGTGTTTTGTCCAGATTTTAGAGTTGTTATTTTTGGAAGCATTGGATCCATAAGGAATTTAGTTGGCCATACTGAAAACCTACATTTTCTGTCTTCACATACACACACACACACACACACACACACACACACACACACAAATCACTTTGTTAATCTTTTCTAATAATCCAGCTCAGAAAAATAGAAAATCCAAATAATTTGTGGAGAATTAATTTCCCAAGCTCTGCTTTTATGGTTGAATTTTATTCTCTGTAATAAGATGACTAGACATGTTTTCATTTAGCATATGAAATCTTGAAATAAATACATTTAATACTGCACAGAATGTTATGACCAGGTATAAATGCTATCAGAAAATTGATTATTTATAGTGCTCCGTAAGCCATATACTTTTAACTATTAATATGATGAATCTGAGCCTAGATAAATCATTTATTTTTAATGAGATTAGTGTTTGTTAATAGTCACATGTCCACTAGTACAGTATTAGAAGAGATTCTTGGCAGTACCTGTACTTGCTTTTCATTTAATTATTGTTAAATTGAAATGAATAATTACACTTCTTTTTTGCATTTAAATAGTATCTTCTTCCCTGAGGAGTTCAGTAATAGAGTATGCAATTTAATATTAAATAATTAGAAAACTTTATTTGTTTATGTATTGCAAATATTAAATAAAGCTTTAGGAACTTTTTTTGACTCTAGTGGTTATAAATATCTCAATAGCCTGTAGTTTGCCAACTACCCCTTGCTATTTTTCTTAGCCAGCTGACTGCCACGAGTTGGAAGCTCAGAATAGCAGGTCTGAATCTTTCTTTTGATATTCATTTTCACAGTTTATTACTAATCAAAATATTGCTCGCATATTAAACTTGCTAGGATGAACCAAAGTTTACTTTTTATGGAAGTGACTTTTTTATATGATTAGAAAACAATCAATTGGTATATTTCTTAAGCATGAATCTTTCTTTTCTAGACTTAATCTTCTATTTTGGACTTTTAGGATCCTAATGATGCTTTAGGCTCAGCTCAGATACCAGGACAACATGAATCCTTCCTTGAAAACCTATTATTTAGTTTTGCTTTTATTCTATGTTCCTAGCACTTACTATGATATATAACACTTATAGAAGTTTATCATATATGTTCTGCCTTATAATTATATGCATACTTGTTTTATTTCTTCGGCTGAAGGGCAGAGATTGCATCTTGTATCTATTCGTATTCCCTGTAATACCTAGCACTGTGCCTCACAAGAGTTCAGCCAATTTTTGTTGGATGCATGGAAGACTATAGAAGAAGTGTAAGAAATTTCCAGTGATGTTGAAGTGACCAGACACTCAAATTAACACTTGTATACATAAAACAACAAATGATTTCTAGGTCTAAAATATTTCCAAGTATTTTATAATATGAAATGATATTTCATATTAAACTCGCTAGTTTTCCATGTCTTCCATCCCTAAACAGTACAGATCTTCCTCGATTTACGATATTACATCCCGATAAACTTGAAAATGTCATAAGTCGAAAATGCATTTAATACACCTAACCTACTGACACAGCTTAGCCTAGCCTATCTTAAATGTGCTCAGAACACTTACATTAGCCTCACAGTTGGGCAGAATCATCTAACACAAAGCCTATTTTATAATAAAGTGTTGAATGTCTTGTGTAATTTATTGAATACTGTACTGAAAGTGAAAAACAGAAAGGTTGCATGGGTACAGAACGATTGTAAGTGTGTCATTGTTTACCCTTGCGGTCGCATGGTTGACTGGGAGCTGCAGCTCGCTGCCACTGCCCAGCATCACGAGGGAGTATCATGCCACTTATCACTAGCTCTGGAAAAGATCAACATTCAAAATTTGGAGTATGGTTTCTATTGTATGAGTATTGCTTTTGCACCATCGTAAAGTCAAAAAAATTGTAAGTTAAACCATTGTAAGTCAGAGGCCATATGTATTCTTATAGGTGTTTCTTTTGTACAGCCTCATTGCTGAGTACATTACCTTACACAGAATAATCTCCTGTTTCTGGGATGGATAGGTGGTTCAATGACTGAGTCAATAAATGGAATTAAAGATATTGGGAAAGAGAGTGCATGATGGAAAGAATTTGTCTGGAAGGCCTCTCACGTGATGGGGAATTTGAATTGAAGGTGGATTTGGTGGACAGGTAGAACTGGGATAAACAGAGGATAGGGGAAGGCATTTTAGGTTGTAGAGCGTAGTTTAAAACGCAAAATTAGGAAGCATCAGGGCATTGTACCAAGGAATGCTGGTGACAGCGTGAGCTCTCAGAAAGATGGGAACAGAGACCTCATTGTTTTGCATTTTGTTTTCTTCCACCTCCATAAGCAGCATATAGTCACTGGGTTCAGTGGGACTTGATTTTGGTTTGATGAACTTAGAGTTGAATCTCAGTTCAGCCACTAACTAACTGTGTGACCTTGGGTAGCCACTAAACCTTTCTGAGCCTCAATTTTCTCACTTGTAAAATAGAGATAATACTAACCTCTTCACAGGGTAGTTGTGAAGAGCAGTGATATGTGTGTGTGTGTGTGTATATATATATATATATGTCATAGTTCTAGGCTTTCAATATTTGTTTCTTTCAAAAACAATGTAATTCCTAGTTGTAGGAGTAGGCTTTTGCTATAATTTATTTATATGTGATATACAGTATGGGAAATGTTAGGTACCTGTAATTTTTTTTTGCCTTATTTCCTATAAAAATAGAGCACAAGTTATATTCATGCTCTCACTCTAACAAGGTAAAGAAAGCGAGGGTGTCTGAAAACATGATGACTCTGACTGTTTTGTTCTGCTGGAGTTTCATTAGTTATGCCCTGATAACTAGACAGCAGGGTCAGAGAGAGCAGACCACATTGTTATTCAGTTCAGACACTGGCGTGTTTGGCTGCATCTCACAGAAGCTTCAAATATAGCCTGATTTCTCTTCCCTTTCCTGGATGCAGATTCAGATGCCTCTCCTCTTTCTTTTGTGAGCTGCACAAATCTGCTTTCATTCCAGCTTGCAGTTTGTGATCTAAAGCTAAAGCTGTCAGTGTTGAAACATAGTCATACTCTTTCCTTCTGCCCACTCTTTTTTCTGGGTCTGATTCTCCCAGCTTTATTCCTTGTTTTATTATCAATATCTGAAGCTAAATATCAGGGAGTCTTCCTCTTTGTTTCCCTTTTCCATATACGTCCCCAATAGCTCATTTGTTCCCTATTTCACTTCCATCCAGATTCTTAACTTTTGCTAAACTAGTGCAATAGTAACTTCAATTGGCTTCCCATTTCTACTTGCAGCCTCTACTCCAGTCTTCTGTCAAAATGATTGTTCTAAAATATGAAATTAATTGTCTAACTCTTGCTTTCTGTTCACTAGTTCCAAATACCATGATCAGATTTAAGCTCCTCTGGATGATACATCAGATCTTTTATAATATAAGCTCCCTCTTTTCTTTTAACTTAATTATCCTCACTATTCTTCTTACCCCATTCCTCTCCTCTGCTCTCTATGCCCATGTAACGTGAAATTTACTGATTTCCTAAGAATGCCATGTTGGGACATCTCTTCATGCTTTTATGTGCTTCTTTCTCTGCATAGAATATTTCCTACCTTATGTAATTGGGCAAATTCCTGTCATCCTTCAAGACCCTGTTAGATGTTGCGTCTTTTGGGAAGACTTTCTTAATTTCTTCTCTCTTCAACCTCCCCTTCCCTGCCATGCCCTATGGAGTGGTGCTGTTCAATATGGTAGCTTCTATCCACATTTGGATGTTCAAATGTAAATTAATTACAATAAATAAAATAAAAAATTTAGTTCCTCGGTTGCAGTAGCATATTTCCAGTGCTCTTTAGTCACATGTGGCTAGGGACTGTTGTATTGGATAGCACAGGTAAAGAACTTGTCTATCACAGAAAGTTCTATTAGACAGCTCTGCATACAGTTAACCATATCTTTCTCTGTTTTGCCTCTTCCTTTGATATCTCCACTGTTGCACTTATCATACTATTTATTTATTTACCCGTCTGTTTCCCTATTAGACAGTGAATGTTTGAGGGCAAAGATATAGCCTCTTCATTTCTGTATACTTGATTTTGAGCAGGATTTAGCATATTGCAGGTGTTCAACAAAATTTTGAGTTGAATTGATTCAGTGAATTTTAGAAGGGAGAATTGCCTCTACTTGAAGACTTCTAATGGTGAAACAGTCACATGGCAGCATGTTGGATATATATATTCACAAATAATACATATTTATTATATATAATAATTTTATATGATATATATTTATTTAGGGAAACAAATTTCAACATATTTAAAACCTATTTAAACTTACTGGAAGAGAAATACAATGAACATCCATGTATGTTTACCCTAGAGTTAATAGTAGCTAACACTTTGCCATGTTTACTTCCTCTCTTTCTTGCTCTCTGTCTCTCTACAAGGGTGTGTGTGTGTGTGTGTGTGTGTATACACACATAAAAATTTTTCTTGCTGATCCCAAATACTTTAGTTATATCTCCTAAGACATACCCTGCATAACTACCCTACGATTCACATGTAAGAAAATTAGCATTAGTATTGAAATTTTTCCACTTGTCCACCAAATATCGTCTATAGCTATGTTTTTCGATCCAGAATCCAATCAGGGACCACACGTTGCATTTTGATATATCACTTTAGTCTCTTTTAATCTAGAAAATATTCCTGTCTTTTTTGGTTGTTTATTTTTCATGACATAGACTTTTCCAAAGAGTTAAGGCCAGTGATTTTATAGAATGTGCCATATTCTGGATATGTGTGATGGCTTCCTCATGATTAAATTTAGGTTACATTTTGGCATGAAGCCTACATAAATAATTTGTATACCATTTATTGCATTATATTAGGAGGCCCATAATTTCAAACTGTCCCACTGATGGTGATTCTGATATTTATATCTTAAGGTGGTGACTACCATATCTTTCTATTACTCCTTTTATAATTAAAAATAATGTATGAGGAGCTTCCCTACGATGGCTGAGTAGGAAGACCCTGAACTCGTCTCCTCCCATAGGCACACCAAAATTAGAACTGCTTACAGAGCAAATATCTAGGAGGATGACCTGAACACTAGCAGAAAAGATTTTCCACAACTGAAGATGTAAAGAAGGAGCCACATTGAGGAGGGGCAGAGATGTGGTATAGGCAGGATACACAACCTCAGGTTGATGACCCACAGACAAAAAAGATACTTCAACTGCAGAGGTCCTCCTCAAGGAGTGAGGAGTCCAAGCCCCACCTTGTGTTCCTCATCCTAGAGGTTCTGAACCAGGAAGGCGAGTCCCCAGAAAGTCTGGCTTTGACAACTACAAGGGCTTACATTTGGGAGAGCTGGAGGGCTGTAGGAAAGAGGGACTCTACTCTTACTGGGCGCATGCAAAATCTAACACCCTCGGGGTCCCCAGTGCAGAGGCAGTAGTTTGAAAGGAGCCTGGGTTAGACCCACCTGATGGTCTTAGAGAGCCTCCCAGGGAGGCAGGAGGCAACTGTCTGTCTGGGGACAGAGACACTGGTAGCAGCCATTTTGGGGAGATTGTTCTACTGTGATGAGACTGGCACTGGGAAGTGCCATTTTGGAATCCTCCCTCCAGCCTGTTAATGCTGGAGGCTAGCACTGCCTACCAGCATGCCCACAGTAGTCAGCCCACCACAACAGAAGAGTGCCCATGGCCCACATAGAGGGAATTCTTAGATCGTATAGCCTGGTGATCAGAAGGGAGCATGATGTTGGGCCCCATAGCACATCTCCTACGTAAAGCTACTTCTCCAAGATTGGGAGATATAAGTGACCTACCTAATACATAGAAATAAGCAGAGAGAGTTAGGCAAAATGAGGAGACAAAGGAATATGTTTCAAACAAAGGAACAAGACAAAACCTCAAAAAAAGAACTAAACTAAGTGGAGATAAGCAATCTACCGATAAAAAATTCAAGGTAATTATCATAAAGATGCTTACTGCAGTTGGGAGAAGAATGGATGAACACAATGAGAATTTCAACAAAGACTTAGAAAATATAAAAGAATGAAACAGTTGAATAATAAAATACAATAACTAGAATAAAAAATACATTAGAAAGAATCAACAATAGATTAGATGATAAAGAAAAATGGATCAGCAATCTGAAAGACAGAGTAGTGCAAATCACCCAAGCTGAACAGAAAAAGAAAAAAATAATTTTAAAAAATGAGGATAGTTTAAGGGACAATCACGTGTACTAACATTTGCATTAAAGGGGTACAAGGAGGAAAAGAGAGAGGGAAGGGGGCAGGTAACTTATTTGAAGAAATAAGTTAGCTGAAAATTTCCCTAATCTGGGGAAGGAAGGAGGAAAGAAACAGGTCCAGAAAGCACAGAGTCCCAAACAACATGAACCCAAAGAAATTCACAGCAAGACACATTATAAATAAAATGGCAGAAAATAAAGGTAAAGGGAGAATCTTAAAAGCAACAAGAGAAGCTACTAGTTACATACAACAGAACTCCCATAAGGTTATGAGCTGCCTTTTCAGCACAAACTTTGCAGGCCAGAAGGGAGTGGCATGATATATTCAAAGTGCTGAAAGAAAAAAAAACCTACAACCAAGAATACTTGGCAAGATAATTTCCTTCAATTCAGAATTGAAGGAAAGATAAAAAGATAAATAGAGTTTTACACACCAGCAAAGATAAGAGTTCAGCACTACTAAACTGGCTTTACCAGAAATGTTAAAGGGACTGCTCTAAGTGGAAAAGAAAAGGCCACAACTAGAAATATGAAAATTATGAAAGGAAAAATCTCATTGGTATAGGCAAACACACACTAAAGGTAGTGGATCAACAGTCTGTAAAGCTACTATGAAGCTTAAAAGACAAAAGTAGTAAAATTATATCTAAAATAATTACTTAAGTGAATCACAAAATAAAAAGATGTAAAATATGACATCCAAAACATCAAATGTTGGTGGAGAGGATTAAAATGTAGTGCTTTTAGAACGCACTTGAACTTAAGCAACCATCAACTTAAAATAGACTACAGTGTACAAAGGTTGTTGTATATGAACCTCGTGGTAACCACAAACAAAAAACCTGTACAGATACAAAAAAATTAAAAGGAATAAAGACACAGCACTAAAGAAAGCAATCAAATCACAAGGAAAGAGAATAGAGAAGAAAAAGAAACAGAGGAACTACAAATATAACTAGAAAACAATTAACAAAATGGCAGTAAGTACGTACCTATCAATAATTACTTTAAATGTAAGTGGACTCTATGCTCCAGTCAGAAGACTTTGGGTGGCTGAATAGAGAAAAGAACAAGACCCATATACATGCTGCCTACAAGAGACTCAATTCACATATAAAAACACACACAGACTGAAAGTGAAGGGATGGCAAAAGGTATTCAATGGAAATGGAAATGAAAAGAAAGTTGGGGTAGTAATACAAATGTGAGACAAAATAGACTTTAATACAAAGGCTGTAACTAGAGACAGGAAAGGACATTACATAATGATAAAGAAATCAACCCAAGAAGAAGATATAATTGTGAATATATATACACCCAACATAGGTGCATCTAAATACATAAAGCAAATATTAACATAAAGGGAGAAATTGTTAATAATACAATAATAGTAGAGGATTTTAACACCCCACTTACATCAATGGACAGATCATCCAGACAGAAAATAAGGAAACACTGGCCTTAAGTGACATATTAGACCAGATAAATGATATATATAGAACACTCCATCCAAAAGCATCAGAATACACATTCTTTTCAAGTGCACATGGAACATTCTCCAGGCTAGGCCACAAAACAAGTCTCAGTAAATTTAACAAACTTGAAATCATATCAAGCATCTTTTCTGACCACAATGCTATGAGACGAGAAATCAACTGCCAGGAAAAAGCTACAAAAAACACAGGCTTGTGAAGGCTAAATAATGTGCTGCTAAACAACCAGTGGGTCACTGAAGAAATAAAAGAGGAAATAAAAAATACCTGACAAATGAAAATTGAAACACAGTGATCTAAAAACTATGGGACTCAGCAAAAGCAGTTCTAAGAGGGAAGTTTGTAGTGATACACACCTATCTCAGGAAATTTAAAAAATCTCAAACAATCTAACCTTACACTTAATGGAAATAATAAAGAAGAACAAACAAAACCCAAAGTTAGTAGAAGGAAAGAAGTAATAAAGATATGAGCAGAAATTAATGAAGTAGAGACTTTAAAAAAAGAAAAAAATCAGTGAAACTAAGAGCTGGTTCTTTGAAAAGATAAACAAAATTAATAAACCTTTATCCAGACTTATCAAGAAAAAAAAGAGAGATGGCCCAAAGAAATAAAATCAGAAATGAAAGAAGAGAAGTTACAACAGACACCACAAAAAGACAAAGAATTATAAGATATTATTATGAACAAATATACACCAATGAATTGGACAACCTAGAAGAAATGGATAAATTCCTAGAAATGTACAATCTTCCAAGACTGAACTAGGAAGAAATAGAAAATATGAACAGACCAATTACCAGTAATGGAATTGAATCAGTAATTTTAAAAAAACCCCCAAAACTCCCAACAGACAAAAGTCTAGGACCAGGAGATTTTCAGGTGAATTCTACCAAACATTTAAAGAAGAGTTAACAGCTATCCTTCTCAAAAATTTGAAGAGGAAGGAATGTTTCTGAGCTTATTTTATGAGGCCAGCATCACCAAAACCTGATACCAAAACCAGACAAAGACACCACAGAAAAAGAAAACTACCTGCCAATATCACTGATGAACATGGATGTAAAAATTCTCAACAAGATATTAGCAATTTGAATTCAACAAGACATTAAAAGGATCATACACTATGATCAAGTGGGATTTATCCCAGTGATGCAAGGATGGTTCAATGTCTGGAAATCAATCAATATGATATACCACATAAACAGATTGAAGAATAAAAGTACCTTTCTGGGCTTCCCTGGTGGCGCAGTAGTTGAGAGTCCGCCTGCCGATGCAGGGGACATGGGTTTGTGCCCCAGTCCAGGAAGATCCCACATGCCGCGGAGCGGCTGGGCCCGTGAGCCATGGCCAATGAGCCTGTGCGTCCGGAGCCTGTGCTCCACAACGGGAGAGGCCACAACAGTGAGAGGCTCGCCTACCACAAAAAAAAAACAAAACAAAAACAAAAACAAAAAACAAAAAAAGCAAGAAAAAAACCAATACTGATTCTTGGGTTCCATCATTGGAGATTCTTATTTAATTGCTTTGATATGGGACTTGGGCAGTAGTACTCAAAGTGTTGTCCGTGGACTAGCATTATAATCATCACCTGGGGGAGTCTTAAAAAGACAAATCACTGGGCCCCAGGCCTACTGAATCAGAAAGAATGGGAGTGGGGTCCACCAATCTGTGTTTTAACAGGTATTACAGATGACTGTAATGCATACTAAAGATCAAAAACTCTTGTTCAGGAGGATATACCAAAAAAAAAAAACCAGATTGAAGAATAAAAGTCATATGATCATCTCAATAGATGCAGAAAAATCTTTTGACAAAATTCAACATCCATTTATGATAAAAAGTTTCAACAAAGTGGCTATAGAGGGAACATACCTCAACACAATTAAGGCTATCTGTAGCAAACCCACAGCCAGCATCATCCTCAATGTTGAAAAGCTGAAGTCATTTCTTCCACAATCAGGAACAAGACAAGGATACCCATACTCACCACTTTTATTCAACATAGTTTTGGAAGTCCTAGCCATGTCAGTCAAACAAGAGGAAGAAATAATAGGAATCCAAATTGGAAAGGAACAGGTAAAACTGTCACTGTTTACAGATGACATGATACTATATATAGAAAGCCCTCAAGACACCACCAAAAACTATTAGAACTAATAAATGAATTCATTAAAGTTGCAAGATACAAAATTAATATATGGAAGTCTGTTGCATCTCCATACACTAGAGATGGACTAACAGATTAAGAAAACAATCCCATGTATAATTGCATAAAAAAGAATAAAATATGTAAGAATAATTCTAACTAAGGTGGTGTAAAAGACCTGCACTCGGGAAACTATAAGACATTGATGAAAGAAATTGAGGATGATACTAACAGATGGAAGGATATACTGTGCTCATGGATTGGAAGAATTAGTATTGTTAAAATGACGATACTACCCAAAGCGATCTACAGATTCAGTGCAATCCCTATCAAAATACCAATGGCATTTTCTACAGGACTAGAACAAATAATTTTAAAATTTATATGGAAATAATTTTAAAATTTGTATCCAAAAGACCCTGGATAGCCCAAGCAATCTTGAGAAAAAAGAACAAATCTGGAGGTATCATGCTCCCTGTTTTCAAACTAAACTACAAAGCTAAAGTAATCAAAACAGGGCTTCCCTGGTGGCGCAGTGGTTGAGAGTCCGCCTGCCGACGCAGGGGACATGGGTTTGTGCCCTGGTCCAGAAGGATCCCACATGCTGTGGAGCAGCTGGGCCCGTGAGCCATGGCCGCTGAGCCTATGCATCCAGAGCCTGTGCTCCGTGACGGGAGAGGCCACAGCAGTGAGAGGCCCGCATACCTCAAAATAAATAAATAAATAAATAAATAAATAAATAAATAAATAAATAAATAAAGTAATCAAAACAGTATGGTACTGAAACAAAACCAGACACAGATCAATGGAACAATATAGAGAGCCCAGAAATAAACCCACACTTACATGGTCAATTAATCTACATCAAAGAAGGTAAGAATATACAATGGGGAAGAGGCAGCCTCTTTAATAAATTGTATTGGGAAAACTGGACCAGTTTCTCACACTCTATATCAATACAAAAATAAACTCAAAATGAATCGAAGAATTAAACCTAAGACCTGAAATCATGAAACTCCTGGAAGAAAACATAGGCAGTACACTCTTTGATATTGATCTTAACAATATTTTTTTTGGATCTGTCTCTTTGAGCTAAGGAAACAAAAGCAAAAGTAAGCAAATGAAACTACATCAAACTAAAAATCCATTGCAGAGCAAAGGATACCATCAGCAAAATGAAAAAGCAGCCTACTGAATGGGATAAGATAATTTGCAAATGATATATCAGATAATGGGTTATTATTCTAAACATACATAAAACTCATACAATTCAGCATCATTAAAACAACCCAATTAACAAATGGGCAGAGGACCCGAATAAACATTTTTCCGAAGAAGATATACAGTTGGCCAACAGACACATGAAAAGATGCTCAACATCACTAATCATCAGGTAATTGCAAATCAAAACTACAATGAGGTACCACCTCACACCCATCAGAATGGCTGTCATCAAAAAGACAGCATATTACAAGTGTTGGTGAGGATGTGTACAAAAGGGAATCCTCATGCAGTTAGTGGGAGTATAATTTGGTACAGCCACTATGGAGAACAATATGGAGGTTTCTCAAAGAATTAAAACTAGAACTACTGTACAATCCACCAATTTCAGTTCTGGGTATTTACCCAAAGAAAAAAACAGTCATTTGAAGAGATATATGTAACCCAGTATTCATTGTAGCATTATATACAATAGTCAAGATATGGGAGCAACCTAAGTGTTCATCGATAGATGAATGGATAAAGAAGATGTTTTATATATACATACATATATACACACACACACACACACACACACACACACACACACACACACACTGGAATATTACTCAGCCATATAAAACCCCAAATCTTTCCATTTGTGACGGTGTGGATGGATCTAGAGGGTATCATGCTAAGTGGAATAAGTCAGATAGAGAAAAACAAATATTGTATCTCACTTATATGTGGAGTCTAAAAAACAAAACAAACAAAATAAGAACAGATTCATTGATAAAGAGAACAAACGGGTGTTTGCCAGAGGAGAGTGGAGTAGTGGGTTGGGTGAAATAGATGAAGGGGATTAAGAGGTGCAAGCTTCCAATTATAAATAAGCCAGAGGATGTAATATACAGCATAAGGAATATGGTATACAATATTGTAATAACTTTGTATGGGGAAAGTTGGATACTAGAATTATTGTGATCATTCCGTAATGGAAGTAAATGTTCAATCACTATGTAGTTCACCTGAAACTAACATAAAATTGTACATCAACTGTATTTCAATTTTAAAAAAGGAAAAAGTTATCTTTATGGTCAGATCATGTGAATATCCTGTTCCCCAGCAATCTTTTAATGTTTTGTTGGCTGCACTGTGCAGCATGCAAGATCTTAGTTCCCCAACCAGAGATTGAACCCCGGGCCCTGGCAGTGAAAGTTCCGAGTCCTAACCACTGGACCTCCAGAGAATTCCCCACAACAATCTTTTATTCAGTGTTTTATCATCCACTGATGATCTGTCCCTGAATCATTAATACATTGATGGTTACAAAATGGTGATTTTTCTAACTTTATCTTTCCTTTACATAATATTTTCTCACATATTTCTGAAAAGAAGAGTTTTCTTTCCTTTTCACTCTTTTTGGCTTTCCTTCTCCTTTGTCCTCTGAAAGTATTGTATGGACTCATGAATTTTTAAAAATTTACTATTCAGTGTGTTATAATAAATTACCATAATTATTATTTTGACCCTTAAATTATCCTATACGGTAAGTCCTCTACATACAAACGAGTTCCATTCCGAGAGCGCATTATTAAGTCCAATTTGTTCATAAGTCCAGCAGAGTTAGCCTAGGTACCAACTAACACAATCAGCTATATAGTACTGTACTATAAGAGGTTTATAATACTTTTCACACAAATAATACATAAAAAACAAACACAAAAAAATATTTTTAATATTACAGTACAGTACCTTGCAAAGTACAGTAGTACAGTACAACAGCTGGCATACAGGGGCTGGCACTGAGTGAACAGGCAAGAAGAGTTACTGACGGGAGGAGGGGGAGGAGGTGGGAGATAGCAGAGCTGAAGGATCATCAGCAATAGGAGACAGAAGGCAAGCTGCACTTTCATTCATGCCTGACGTTGATGGCACAGGTTCTGATTCTTTTCTGGAATCAATTCTATCCATCTTGAAAAAATGGTCCAGTGATGTCTGGGTAGTAGCTTTTTTTTTTCTCATCATAGATGACACAGTAGCACTGGATTGTGAACAGCTGCTGCCACCTTCGTGTATGTGTACTGTTCTACATTTGGGTCTTGTGCCTTAGAAACTAACAGTGCCTCCTCAAATAAAGAAAATCCCCTTGCCATTTCCTGCATCATGAATCTCTTTGGTTCTTCAGTTACTTCTTCCTCTTGTCTCTCTTCGTCCTTTCTCTGGGCCTCCAATCCTAGAGCTTCTTAGTAGTACCAGCTACATCACCGCTGCTTTTACGCCTCCTGATATCCTGGGCTTGAAATAAAGATACCGTACTACTGTACTGTATACAGTACTGTACAGTAAAATACACAAAAGCAAAATCACTTGTAGAGGATGCATGCACGTGACACTGTAAGCCAGACACGTGAACTAATTTATGGGATTGGACATGCAGATGCACGTTCACATCTTTGAAAGTTCTCAACTTGAAGGTTCATATGTAGGGGACTTACTGTATTTGTCTAGTGGGAGTCCCTTTAAACTGGCTGTGTGTCCTCTTACATACCTTCATTTGTTTTTGAACACTTTCTTGCTTTCTGGGAGAACAGGGTATTCCAGATTTGCCTTGTACTTTCTCTGCCCCTAGACCTGGGCTCAGCTGTTTCTGCAAGGAGCTCCTGTTCCTTTTAGTGCAGAAACCAAGATCTGATTGCAAGACCTGATCATTGCTACTGAAGTGTTACTGCTTCTAGGTCCTTTTAAAGGACAGAGCTAGGAAATATGTTTTTGGAATAGTCATCACTTTATCCAGATACCCTCAATTCATATCCAGTGTCACAGAGGTTATCCTTACTTTCCCCCATTTTATATTTGTATCTCTCTCTCACAAGAGAGCCCTGCTTTCCAACAGCACCAGAGTACGTACTCATTAGCTCTATCCTTCAGCTGATATTACAACACCAGTGTTACATCACTAGCAAGCCTACTAAGGAAACTTAAGGATTTCTTTGCAATTTATTTTTCATTCTTAGAATGCGCCTCATTAAGGATATATACTCAGAATACTGTGTTTGAAAGTTACTCGGTTGGCCAAAAAGTTCATTCGGGTTTTTCCATTAACATCTTATGGAAAAACCCAAACGAACTTTTTGGCCAACCCAATACTTGAATTCTTTCTTTTTGACATACAGTTAGGATCATTTGTTTCTGTTTTATTCCGTTTGAAGGTTTTCTTTTTCATCCTTTTTGAAGTGTCATTCCCATTTCTATCCCATTTACCCCATTCCCACCCATCCTCTAGAGGATGAGAGTGGGGCTTTTAATATAGGTTTGACTTCTGAGTCATGTAAATGTTTTTCATAAAATTAAACTAAAAAGAATGTTAATAAATGATGACTTTGTATCCTTAATAATGTTCTTTGCCTTATGTCTAATATTAATGTTCCTACACTTGCTTTGTTTTGCTTGGTTTTCAGTTTGTCTCATTGTCTTTTTCTACCCCTTTAACTTCAGCCTGTGTGTGCTTATGTTGTAGGTGATATCTTATGTATACAGTTTTAGAATCTGATATTTAGCTAGGCAACTTTGTGATTACTTATATATTTGAATTATTTTCTGCTATCTTATATTTTGTCTTCTTCTCCCTCTCCTCTTTTTTTTGCTTTTGCCTTCTATTGTAGTGATTGTTATTTTTACTTCATTTTTTCTTTCTAATTATTTGGAATTAGAATTATAGATTCTGTATCTCTAATTCTACATTCTACATTCAGAATTATACATTCTGTATCTCTTCTTTTAATGGTCATTTTTAATGGACATTCTTGTCATCCTATTAATTTTTTCCTTTTTATAAATTTATTTTATTTATTTCTATTTTTGGCTGTGTTGTGTCTTTTTTGCTGCACACAGGCTTTCTCTAGTTGTGGCGAGAAAGAGGGCTACCCTTCCTTGCAGTGTGCGGGCTTCTCATTGCGGTGGCTTCTCCTGTTGCAGAGCACGGCCTCTAGGCACATGTGCTTCATAGTTGTGGCACGTGGGCTCAGTAGTTGTGGCTCACAGGCTCTAGAGCGCAGGCTCAGTAGTTGTGGCGCATGGGCTTAGATGTTCCGCAGCATGTGAGATCTTCCCGGACCAGGGCTCGAACCCGTGTCCCCTGCATTGGCAGGCAGATTCTTAACCACTATGCCACCAGGGAAGCCCCATCCTGTTAGTTTTGTGTTGAGTATTCAGTCAAATAAACCCATACCACTTTTCCACATGAACTACCAAAATGGGTTTATTGAATCATCTACTTTCATATTGATATTTTTTAACTCAAGCAAAGAAGACTATGTGTTTATTTTTTTCAAATTTTATAATCTCAGTTTGAGAAGTAGTCTTGGTCATTCAGTATAAACAAAGGTTGACAGAAAACTGGACTCACCACAACCTTTTCTTTATAGTCTGCCAGCCCTCAGCCATCACCCTTGCCCCTGCCCCAGAATCTAAGCACTATTAAGGCCAGGAATATTATTTTGATTACTGTTTTGTCCATTATGTCTAGAAAAGTATCTACACATTAGCTCACCCTTAATAGATATATTAGTTGAATGTACAAGGTAGAAATACTTAGTCTGGAGAAGAAGGAATGGGGTAATGGTGGGATAGAGGGTAGGAGACATTACAGAACCTTTTAGTTTGAAGGACTTACATGTTGAACAGTAATTCTACTTGTTTAGTATGGCCCTGAGGGTTGAGGTGAACACTACTACAGGGAAACAGAGAGCTGTATACTATCAGGATTGTGTGGAGGGGGGTAAGTAGCTTCATTGTCAAGTCCCAATTATTTCAGGAGAGTTTTGTTAGAGGTAACCTGGACGGGTTTAAATAGTCCTTAATTGCTCTGAGATTCTATGCTAAGTAGATGGAATACATTGCCATACTTAATTTACAGTCAGATTTAGGCACACAGGTTAAGTTTCATTTTTCATCTTAGACTTGTAGATGATCTTAACTCTACTAATAAAGTGATCATTTAACAGCACAACACTCTGAGTGGCCATTCACAGCAATCAACCACTCTGTGTGCCTCACCAGTAATCCCAAATGTCCTGGTGTTTTCAGTTTTCTGTTTGGGCAAATTAGAAAGGCAATAAGCAGGTAGATCAGTTGTTCAGTTGTAGGGTTCTCATAATTATCTTTTCTATAGCAAAGCAAACTGGAAAGAGCAGACTGCATATTTTCTCTGAATTTTGTTTCTGAGTTTTCATTTGATTACAGAATTATCTTAGTTTGATTTAGATATTTACTGGGAATGATACACAAATTGGAACAAGTTAAATGTAGTTTTATTAGCACCTGGAAATCTAAATTAGTGCCTTGAATGCTCCTTATAATAAAAATCTCTTCTCTTTCTCTTAGGGCTGCTGCTCAGAGTAAATTAGGTCACTACACAGATGCAGTAAAGGATTGTGAAAAAGCAATAGCGATTGATTCAAAGTACAGCAAGGCCTATGGGAGAATGGGGTAAGTTTTGGGAGAACGTTCAAAGTAAGTAGTATCAGATATGCTGTTCTTAATGTCTTGGTTTTTTTTTTTTTTTTTTTTTTGCGGTACGCGGGCCTATCACCGTTGTGGCCTCTCCTGTTGCGGAGCACAGGCTCCGGACGCGCAGGCTCAGTGGCCATGGCTCACGGGCCCAGCCGCTCCGCGGCATGTGGGATCTTCCCGGACCAGGGCCTGAACCTGTGTCCCCTGCATCGGCAGGCGGACTCTCAACCACTGTGTCACCAGGGAAGCCCAATGGCTTGGTTTTGAATTTCCTGCTTCATATTGTACCCTCTGAACTAATAAGAAGATAAATAAAACATTTAGGTAGGAAATGACTGCAGTTTCTGACTTGGGAGAGAGGTGATTAGTGTATGATGAGTGGTTGGTTTTGGAGAAAATCATAACAACCATACTGAATATACCTACTTCATATTCAAGGCTACAAATCTCAAGTAAGCACTCAGTATTTTGTTAGATAATGCTACTACACTTCCTTCTAGATTCACCTTACTACTCTCTGAGTGGACTGTTTCACACCTACTCTTTTCAGATTTCCACTGTACATTCCATGGTGACTCTCAACTTTTTACTCAATTGAAAAATAGAATGTATTTAGAAGAAAAGTGATTCATCTTCTTACTTGCACATCCACCAGTCTACTTGCACTTGAATCTACACAGATTGCCTTTTTTCTGTTAAAATGGAAGACTTCTTATCTAAGACTACTGCATTCATTCATGCTTGAGATCTCATTCCTTTGTACCTTCTCCAGGACTTTACACTTATAATCATCTCCTTTATCTTCTACAACACCAGCTTTCCTATCTCTAACAGTGCTTATGACTGCATGTGAAAGGATCATAAAAAATCATCTGTTAGAACCATCTTTTACACAGCTACATCATTCCTTAGTTCCTCTTTCTCTGCAAAGACCCTAATAGTGTCTGTACTAGCCGTCTCGTCTTCACCATCTCTTATTCTCTCTTCAGCTCACTCCAGTAGGACATTTGTCTGTATCGCTCTGTTGAGAACTCTATTCAAAGTCACCAGTTGTCTATATTTTCCCAAGGTCAGTATTCAGTTTTGTATCCTCACCCTTCCCCATCTTTTAGTATTTGGCAGGATTAACCTTTCTTTTTTGTTTGGCAGCGAGGCTTGAGGGATCTTAGTTCCCCAACCAGGGGTTGAACCTGGGCCATGGCAATGAAAGCGCCAAGTCCTAATCATTGGACTGCCAGGGAATTCCCATGTTTAACTTCTTTTTGAAATACTTCGTTCTCTAGGCTTCTGTGACACCGCACTTCGTGGTTTTCCTTCTGTTTCACTGGATGCTCTTTTCCAGTCTCTCTTACTAGTTCTTCCTCCTCTGCCACCGGTAAATAATGGTGTGCTTCAGGGCTCTTTCCTCTGCTGCTGCTGTTTCTCTGTTTATATTCTCTCTTTGATTTCATCCTGTCCCATGCTTTTAAATTCCATCTACAGTCAATACTCTGTATTAATGAATACTGTATTTATGATTCACCTGCTTGCTAAAATTTTTTTTGTAACTCCAAATCTGTACTCAGTATGCTTTGTGGTCATCTACAGAGTGGTGAAAAACTTGAGTCATCTGATGTGCAAGATTTCAGCTGAGGTCAGATAAGGCAATGCTCTACCTTTTTGTTTCAGCTGTCATGCTGTAAAATGAATGTCCTTTTCACAGTCTGTTTAGTGCTATATTTTTTGCATTTATGTGCTTTTTGTTGTTGGTTTCTCTGTTTACAGTGGCCTGCAAACATAGGCTGAAGTGTTGTCTATTGTTCTTGCATGCAAGAAGGCTGCAATGTGCCTCACCAAGAAAATACATGTGTTAGATAAGTTTTGTTCAGGCATGAGTTGGTGCACTTGGCTGTGAATCAGTGATATGTATTAAATAAGATTTCTTTAAACAGAAACATACATAAATCAAGGTTATGTATTGATTGGTTAATGAAAATGTTGTTGACCAGAGGCTCATAGGAACACAACTTTTATTTCCCCTAGAACTAATTGTTCCGTATTTGCTAATTTAGTATTTGCAGTGACCTTTTAGAGCATAATTACTGTGGATAAAGAGAATCAATTGTATATGTTGATGGATCTCTTAAGTTATATGTCTGAACTCCATACTCATATATTCAGCTATTTTTCATCTCCACTTAAATGTTTAATAGTCATTTTAAACTTAACATGTCCCAAACAGAACTCTTGTTCTCTTCTTAAATCTTTCTTACCTCAGTAAATATACTGTCATTCTACCTACCCAGTGCTCCAGTCAGAAGTCTAGGAATCATCCTTCATTCTTATTACACCTGACACATCTAATCTATCAGCAAGTCCTATGAATTCTAGTTTCCACATATTCCTTGAATTCAAGTATTGATTGCTCTCTTGCTTACAACTGTAGTCCAAATTACCATCTCGTACCTCGGCTGCTGCAATAGCTTCTTAACTGGTCTCCCTGACTTCACTTCACTCTCCTCAGAGAAGCCAGAGTGAGCTTTCTAAAGCATAAATCAGATCATGTCATTCTGTTGCAACCAGAGTAAAATCCAGACTCCAAACCATGGTCCTATAATATTCCCTGACGTCATCTCTTCCCACGCTTTGTTTTCTGTGCTCCCTCAACCTTTGTCCTGTTCCTTAAGCATACCAAGCTTGCAACGTTCTCAGGGCCTTGGTGCTTATTGTTGCTTCTATTTAGAATGTCTCTCCTCTAATTTTCATATGACTGCTTTCTTCTCATTGTTCAGGTCCTTTCAATATGGCTGCCTTTGAGCAGCTTCCCTATTCATTCTCTTTAAGATTATAGTTTTTTTATTTGCATGTTTATTGCTTATCCTCCCCTGTAGAATGAAACTTTCTTAAACTCAAGAACTTTTCCTTTTTCACTGAGGAATCTAAAATAGTGCCTGGTACATAGTAGGATTCCAGTAAATATGTATTGACTTAATTAAGTGAGGACTCTGATGAAGTATCTTTCATGGTTGACTGGTAGAAAACTAATTAGGTTCTGAGATATTTTTGTATGATTAAGTATTATATTTTATCTAGATCAGAAGTCTGTGAGATAAGTTGGCCAAGAAAGAATTGGAGTAATTTGTTAAAAGTAAACCTAGGAAAAAAAACATTCTATACTATCTCTCCATATATACCATTATTGTTTAGTTCTGAAGTAATTTTCCAATAAATAAATTCTAACTAGGTGGAGGAAAACATTAAATTTAGTAACTAACTCTTTGACCTGTGCTTGGGATAATGTGTTATTGAAGTGTAAAGGTTGCCAATTTAGTTAGTTGTTTAACAATTTAGTTAGTTGTTTAACAACTAACATGTCTTATTCAAGAGTAGTTTAGCTGATACCCAACAGCCTACTTTTATTTTTTATTTTTCATGGTAAATTGATATTCATTGTGGCTCAATGTCTCTGCTAAGAAGGAAGAAAGAAAGTGGGACATAGTGAAGGGCAAATCTAGTTCAGAGTTCTTTAAATGGTTTTAGCATCATGGAGTTATATGACCACAGAATTGTTAGTCAGTTCACATCTTTATGGAGCTTAATCATTCATAAAGCAAATTACTTCACATATTAGGCTTAAAAATGTAAGGGTATGTAAGGTTCATTTCTAATCATTAAGTTCTTTTTAAAAAAATTTTTATTAAAGTATAGTTGATTTACAGTGTTGTGTTAGTTTCAGGTGTACAACAAAGTGATACAGTTATACATACATACATATCTATTTTTTTTCAGATTCTTTTCCCTTTCTAATAATTAAGTTCTTGATTCATGTAGGACAGCTGAGGTTGTCACCACGGAGAATGGAGAGAGTCCAGACTTACAGAATCTTGGAATTAGAATGAAGTGATACTGCTTTGAGCCATAGTACGGTTGATCCTTGAACAATGTGGGTGTTAGGGGTGCTGACCCTCTGCGCTGAAAAATCTGTGTATAACTTATAGTCAATCCTTTGTACCCGCAGTTCCTCCATGTCTGTGGTTCCTCTGTATCTGCAGATTTAACCAATCTCAGATCGTGTAGTACTTCTATATTTACTATTGAAAAAACTCCATGTATAAGTGGACCCATGCTGTTCAAGCCCTTGTTGTTCAGGGGCTAACTGTACAATGAATAAATTAAGTGTAATCTGGATTCAAATTGAATACAGGATAGATGTTTGACTACATTTGTGGTGTCCTGATGTTCTTTAATCATATATCTTACACTGCATTCTTTTCAGGCTGGCCCTCACTGCCATGAATAAATTTGAAGAAGCAGTTACAAGTTATCAGAAGGCATTAGATCTTGATCCTGAAAATGATTCCTATAAGTCAAATCTGAAAATAGCAGAACAGAAGTTAAGAGAGGTATCTAGTCCTGTAAGTTACTAATGCCAAATGAGTGAAATATTTTGTCATTCACAATTTATTGTAATCAAATTATAGTGTTTAGAGTAATTTTCATATATAATTGTTTTACAGACAGGAACTGGATTGAGTTTTGACATGGCCAGCTTAATAAATAATCCAGCCTTCATTAGTATGGTGAGTATATTTCCTTTTCTGCTTTGCTGGCTCTATTTTCCGTTAGAACTATATAGTTCCAAACTTCTTAGAAACAAGTAAGAGAGCTTTTGTGATGGCGGTGGTAGGAGAGTGGTGATATAAAGCTATGGCTGAGGTTTTAACCTGCCCCTGTACTGCTTTGTGAAAAAGCCATGGGTGGACTTCAGGAAGCCCATGGATTCCCTGGAATTGTAGATGAAAATTTGTGTACATGTGGATATGTGCATTTTTCTAGGGAGAGAACCATATTTTTCATCAGATTGGCAAAGGGGTCTGCAAATCTACAAAAGGTTACAAAATACCCTCTTACATGAAAGTGACCCTAGGAAGGTCTAGTAATCAGACTTCTAATAGGATTTTGGCTATTGTGGTTTCCTAAGCTCTTTTGGCTTTATTGGTCTGATAGTAGGAAGCAAACTGCTGTCAGTATCCTTAGTTTATAGTGTTTGTAATTTCTTTATCCTTGAGATGTATTTTTAATACCAATTTTTCCTAGTACCTCCTCTTTTTTACATTCCCACTCACTTTGTATAGCACACTAAAACTCTACAAAATGTTAGTATATACATGGTTTAGCTTTCACTCCTCTGCTTAAAAAGAAATCCTTGTTAAAGATCCCTAAATATTAACTGCCTTTAACGGGAGATGCCATTTTTCAATTCTAGGCAGCAAGTTTAATGCAGAATCCTCAAGTTCAACAGCTGTAAGTATATAGAAAGAGCATATTATGTTTCTCCCTTCCACTTGCCAGGCTCCTAATTTGAGCACAGTAGCTCCAAAATGATAAAACTGGCCCAAATGCCAATCAGTTGGAACTTAAAGCCACACCCAATTGGCCTAACCTACACAATGTGGATATATCTACCTGCTTTTCCTTGTCTGGTATCCTACTTGTTAAGAATATATGCCAATTCTTTTTAAGTGCTTTGACTCAGAAAAGAATTATAGACTGTCAGTACTAGGGGTTATTTAGGTTTATGAGATTGGGTTTCCACTTGATATGCATAATGATTTCTGGGTTCTTATTGGGAAGGGTAGGCAAAGATGCCAAAAACTGACTGACTCCACACAGAGTTGCCTTTTTTTTTTTTTTAAATTTAGTTTTGGCTGCATTGGGTCTTTGTTGCTGCGCGCGGGCTTTCTCTAGTTGTGGTGAGCAGGGGCTACTCTTCTTTGTGGTGCACAGGCTTCTCATTAAGGTGGCTTCTCTTGTCCTGGAGCACGGGCTCTAGGCAAATGGGCTTCAGTAATTGTAGCACACAGGCCTTAGAGTGCGCGGGCTTCAGTAGTTGTGGCATGTGGGCTCATTAGTTGCAGTGCATTGCCTCTAGGGTGTGCGGGCTTCAGTAGTTGTGGCTTGTGGGCTCTATAGAGTGCAGGCTCAGTAGTTGTGGCACACGGGCTTAGATTCTCCCCAGCATGTGGGATCTTCCCAGATCAGGGCTCGAAACAGTGTCCTGCATTGGCAGGCAGATTCTTAACCACTGTGCCACCAGGGAAGTCCTGCCTTTTTTAAAAAAATTAACATTCTAAAAATATCAATCAGTGAACCAATTTTTAAAAATACACTAATTTATTCCCGCTATACATATATATATATATATATATATATATATATATATATATATATATATATATGCCAATTTGAGTGATATATCTCTTGCCTACTCTAGAATGTCAGGAATGATGACAAATGCTATTGGGGGACCTGCTGCTGGAGTTGGGGGCCTAACTGACCTGTCTAGCCTCATCCAAGCGTAAGTGTTATTTAAAATAGAAATAGTAAAAAAGTATTTTATATTTTACAGTTTGTCTCTAAGGTAAGGCGACCAAGGTTTTCTTTTTAAATTTTTATCTTTTACTGTTAGTATCAGTTACCTCATTAGTTATTAAATTTAAAAGTGGTTCATAAATTGAAATTTTCAGACTGAAGGGCAGGAATCCAGAAGATCTGGATCCAAGAAAAACTTTTTCAGCAGACTTGAATAGCTACTCAAGGATGTATATGAATGTCAAATATCAACTTAAAGTAGGTATGAATTTAGGTACACGTGTATATTTAAAAATCATATGTTGCATATATGTGTTCAGACAACTTAGGCAGCTGTTTTATTCAAACTCTGCAGTGCACTTCATTGCTAAAGGAACTCATTTCATCTTCTCATTACTTGAACACATTACCTCCACCTCCATCCAAGTTGCTTAAACTCTGTGCTTTTTGAATCTGTGTGATGCTGTCACTAGAAATATTATATGAAGCAACAAGTATCATTTTCTGTTTGTGATCACAGCTATGTAAACTCACTTGCAATATGGCATTTTTAGAGTGATCTGTAAGTGGCAGGATTATAGTGATACCTATCACTTGCAGTTGGGAGGCACACACTCAGGAATTTTGATTAAATTTCTTTGCCTTTCTAAAAATTAGTTCTGTTGGGTGACTTCATAAGCATCCCAAAATGGCTGTGACACCTGTGATATGAGAGACTAAGACTTGACTACAAGAACAAATACCCTTCATTATATTTGTGCACATACAATAAAAGCATATACGTTTTAGCCTTTTATCTGTGGTTAAGCACTGGGTGGGGGGTGGATTTCACTCAATTCAGGAACTCTTTTTAGCTTGGGTGTTTTCATTTCTCATGAAGAACACTGCACTGTAGTAATACTACATGGAGGCACTGGTAAACTTGCAGATACTAAAGTCATGAATCTAAAACTTGCTTTCATAGAAAAAGTTCCCTTTGGGTAGTACCCACATCTTCTGCAGTTCTTTTTGCATTGGTATTGTGTGATTGGAAATTCCCTCATTCATATGACTTTGCCTCTTTACTACAGGGGACAGCAGTTTGCTCAGCAGATACAGCAGCAGAATCCTGAACTTATAGAGCAACTTAGAAATCACATCCGGAGCAGGTCATTCAGCAGCAGTACTGAAGAACATTCCTGACTTGACCAGGGGCCCTAGCCCAGAATGCAAATGGCGATGGCTCTGAAGTGTTTGCTGTAGATAGTGGCCAAAACAAAAACAAACCTAAAAAATAAATCTGTCTAGACAATAGGTTTATCACAGACTTGAACATAACATGATTCCTTTGTAAATGAGTGATCATCAGTAGCCTTGTTAAGTGCCAGTATAGCACTTAACTGGACAGGGTTCCATTTTCAAATCTTCATCATATTTGTATACTAGATTTAATAGCAGAGTATATTTATTGAACAGTAAGGCTGTTTACTGGTGAATTCTCTAGCACCAAATTCCTGTAGGCAAACTTTTTGAAAGGGGAGATGACTAAGAGGAAAGGTTTCTCACGCTGATGTAGGCGAAATATACTTGCCACTGAGCAGCATCTCTAGAGAGAAGAAATTCGTTACTGGGTGGTTTGTGACCACCTAGAGGGGTGGGATAGGGAGGGTGGGAGGGAGACGCAAGAGGGAGGGGATATGGGGATATATGTATATGCATAACTGCATATACATATATGCATATGCATATATATAATATATGCTTTGACATATGCTTTGATAGTGCAATCAGTAATGAATAGATGATATGATATGGACCAGTACTATCTTTAATGCTGCTTGTTCTGTTGGGTGATGAAATCTTAAGAATTGGTGGCAAGCAGTATTCAGTGTTGTTTAGAAAAGCAAAAAATAGATGCTGTGAATGCATAGAAAGTGAATGTAGGGTGCTCAGGTTTTTTGCATAGTTCTTAACTAATCTTGCCTACAGTTTGGTATTGATAACATTAGCATGGCCAGTTATGCTAAGTACGTAATAAAATACATTTAGACACCCTTAATGATACTGGTTAGGTCAGTTGTGTAACTATTCAGTTTAATTAGCACAATTTCCCCAGTGGTGACCTTACCATGGAAACTCTCAAATATATCTACATTTAAATAAACCAATGGCTTGGCCCTTAAGGATATTCTAGGTGGCATTTAATTATGTGCCTGTAAACACTGATTTTTTTTTTAAACTCAGTAATTATTTGATGGGTTACAAAAAGCATCTATCACTATCACTGCTTGTTCATGTTAATCCTCTGCTATAATTTGGCTTGGCATGTTGCTTTTATGCTTAACCTTAATTTGATGTAGCTTAAACATAACAGGGGACTTGAAATATTTTATTGAAATTAGAATACATATTAGTAGAGAGACGTGGCACTAAGTATTAGTGGAATGGCTTTAACTATAGTGATGGATGAGACTGTTCTAATTCCAACTGGAATTTCTTTGGTTTGTTATTATGAAATTGGTAAGGTTGGCAAACACATAAATTTCACAAGTGTTGTGAGAGAAAACTGAAATAGAAAGTAATATAAAATTAAATCAGTAATACCGATGATGATCAGGGCTCTACTATAACTGTTCTCCTCAAAAGGCTAATTACTTGGTATTTTGAAGTTTAAAAGCCAACTTTCCCTTTTTTCCCTTTGTGAGATTAGAACAGTGGTTCTATAATTTCACTGTAAGAGTCACCTGGGAATTTGTTAAAAATGCAGATTCAGGGGCACACTTTTCAATTTTTATTTAGTACGTCCTGTGATAAGGTCTGGGAATCGCCATGTCAAATAGCACACCAAGTGGTTCTGATGTAGGTCCAAAGGACTCTTAATTTAAAGCAACACTAGGTTAGAGATTTCTCTCTTTTAGGCCAGCAAACACCTAACTGCCTGGGTTCAGGCTACAAGGAAGAGCTATATGAACCTACAGTTCTGGTCAGAGCAGAGCGGGACTTAAATCTAAGCTAAGCCTTCTGAATTAAGTCTCCTATATTGCATCTAAATCAACTGAATTTTTCATGAAGTTAAATTCAGATCCTGGTGTTCAAATGTTACACAGAATAAAGTACTAACTAATCATAGGAAAGTGATGACTGTGAAAAAAAAAAGCAAAGTTGATCCTTAATTAAAAGTTAGTCACTCTTGGGAATTCCCTGGCAGTCCAGTGGTTAAGGCTCAGTGCTTTCACTGATGAGGGCCCAGGTTCAAATCCCTGGTCAGGGTACTAAGATCCCACAAGCTGCGTGGCACAGCCAAAAAAACCCCCCAAAACCACTCTTATCCAGTGTTGAGTAAGAAAAGATTCCTAGCATAACTATCTTGAGTGCATTAAAAATGCTTTCAAATAAGTAAAATTGGTAAGCCTCTAACTGACTAGGAAAATAGAGAAAATATGAATCAACAGGATCAGAAGTGAAAGAGGGGATATCACTGCTGACCCTGTAGACATTAAAAAAAACTAAGAAAATACTATGACCAACTTTACATCCATGTATTTAACAACTTAGATGAAACAGACAAATTCCTTGTAAGATGCAAACTACCAAAGCTCACTGAAGAAATAAGGATATCCTCCAGAAAAGAAAGATACAGGCCCAGTTTCAATGGTGAATTCTACCAAACACTTAATACCAATTCTACATAATCTCTTCCAGAAAACAGAAGAGGAAACACTTCCCAACTCATTTTATTTCACCATTACTTTGATACCAAGATTGAAGACATTATAAGAAAAAACAGTTTAAAACAAATGTTTTGATTTACTAATACCTGTAGTTAAGGTAGCCATTCTTTTTACCTGAAGTAATGTGAATTGGTGTATTTCTTCCATTTCATCCTTCTAGTTTGTTTCTTTTCTAATATACCATCCATAACAAATTAAACCTAGATAATCTGTCCACTTACCTGGATTTCCATTCTATTCAAGCCACTTTTGCTTTTTAAGTACTTTCATCACTTTGGAATTACTGCATTGCACGCTATCGCAAGAAGGTTTTGTGTAGCTGTATTGTGTTAGCTACTCTTAAAATGATAAACAATGCTCCAAAAGTTATTTTGCTTGTCTGAAACAAGAGGGCATTAAAGTAAATCTTTATATACATTCTACTTAGGAATAACTGACTTTCATTAACCACTTTTCATTATAGTAGCTGTAGCTGTTATGATGCTATGTAAAATTTACAATGTCCTTTTTACGCAAATAACATTTCCACTTAATGTACCAAATTGTTTACCTAATTTTTATAACATGGTTTAAACAGATCCTTTCTAAGATGACATTTTCTAACCTTTACTTAAAGAAGGAACTTTATGTGTCTAGGTATTGCTTATAAAAGGAGTCTTTGTAATTAACAGTCAAGTTATATAGCAGATTCCAAGTGACCATTATATGTTACTTTTAAAATATGAAACAGAATGAAACAGAAGGTTCAGTCATGAGAAGATGCTTGAAAAGTTATCACAGTACCCAGTACAGTGGCTATAAAATCTTATTTCATCATTTAATCAATTGTACTCATTTTGGAGGAAACACAGACTTCAATTTTATACTGCTTGCACTTTATTTTGCACAGACATTTCATTGATTACCTCTCCAATTTAAGAGCAAATCTCATTCTGAATATAGCTTTCATTTTGGACCAAACAGTTTGTCATGGCAATAAATAATCATGCATTTAAGAAAAACCAACTTTTGTATTTGACTTTATGCACTCTTTACATGTAAGCAATTATATATACATCCTTGAATTTCAACTTAGCAAAATAAGTTTTTATTTAACAGTATTAGCTTTTGTTTTCAAAATATTGAAACTTCATTACATTCATGTTGTAAAGTTGTTTATAGTCTTAACTTTCTCATTGTTTTGTATATGGCATAAGTAAATGAGTGTGATTACATGCAGAGATAGAAAGTTTTGTAATATTAATACATGATGTAGAGTTCAAAAGCAAATACCAGAAGCTGGAAATCCTTTAAGTATGCTTTATGAAAATAAGTGGCTTATTTTTCAATGGGAAAAAAAACAGGACTTTTTTGGCTTAGAATTAGAAAATTATCAGATTTCTTAGTTAACAGAGTAATCAACAATTTAAGAAATAAAACCAATTCTGATCTGCTGTTAGTAACTGAAACTTAGATGTGTGTGTTTGTATGTACACACAAACACAGATACCAATATGATAATTTTGAAAATAACTAGAAAAACTCATATTGTGTTAACAAATACAAGATTACATGAGGACCACCCCGGTTAAACGTTTTTTATTGACTGAGGGAAAAAACTAGGATTAACGGGAATACTTCTAAGTAAAGTATGATAAGAATTCTAAAGTTTTAAGAAACAACTGTATCTTCTAGATTGAGGTCAGCAAACTATGGCCTGCAGGCCAAATCTGGCCAGCTGTCTGTTTTTGTAAACACTGCTGTGCAGTTTTTGCCTACTGGCTGCTTTTGCACTACAACAGCAGAGTTGAGCATTTTCAATAGAAACCACATGGACCGTAAGGTCTAAAATATGTAGTATCTTGCCCTTTACATGAAAAGTTTGCTGACCATTATTCAAGATACCTGCTAGGGACAAATAGCCTCAAATATAGAGCTTTTGGAGAACAAAGTCCAAAACTCATTTAAAATGAAACAAAATAGCATATGTGTGGAAAATATACAAATGTTCATCTAGACTGTAACTCACAAGAAAAAATCAGTAGATGGTTGTTTTCAAAACAAATATTTAATATTTTAACTGTTTTACAGGAAAGAAATTTAAATAATATATACCTATTTTTACTGTTGACTTGATCATTTTACAAAAGTGACAACAATACAGAAAGTTCTGGGAAACTCAATGACAAGCATAACATTGGAAATTTTCTTCAGCTTTCCACTTTAATGGCTGAAGATACCACGCAGACTTGTGCGATGTCATCATATTCATATGTTCTCTTTAAGAATGTGTCTGTTAGTCTTAAGCCGGAGACACTCTATTGAGAGAAAAATATAGACCTAAGTTTTCATTCATTGGTAATGACCAGAGAAAGAATGGGTATAATAAATGACTATGGATTAATAGCCCCCAAATGCTGAAATTATTGAAAAGAAAGCATACTTGCAGTCCCTGTACTGAAGACAGTAGAGTGAGGGCAAGGCAGAGAGAGGAACTTGGATGGAGCTTTCCAAGTTGTCTTCCTGAAATGCCACACCAGTGGATAGAACTGGTATTGCACATTTCCAAAACGAGATCCATCGTCCTTTCACTGCTGGAGGAATCAGAAAAACAGGAATAAACCTTGTTCCTTTCACAAAGAGGTACTGCAATATTTCTTCCACTATTGTGGGTGAATTTCTTTTCTGGGTGTCCAGCAGAAAACCAGAAACAAATGAAAAGCTATCATATCATTTTTATTTCACTTAAGGTAGAATCAGGAAAATGAAAGGAGATGGTGTCTTCTGGGATTTACAGTGACACTGAGACTAATCTGCCTGTCTGGATATAGGCTTTCTGGTTCTGTTATTGAACACTGGCTCCCTGGTGCTGATCTGTTAACAGTTTTGCCATTTCTCTGGAAGACTTCCAGACATCTGTGTCTAATCTTGTTGCTATGCATCCTTCCTATTTCTGTAGGGCACTCTACAGGAAAGAAAAAGATAAACTTGAGTCTGGTCCAGTGCTTTTTCTATTTAATCTATGTTCCTTTACCATGCAGACAACATAGAAAATGGCAAGATTTATAAGTAAAACCATTTAGATGTTCAGATAACACGAAAAGACTACCTCTGCTTATAATTGATACCACCAGTTCAACTTAAGTTAAAAAAAAACTTTTTTTTTTTTTGCGGTACGCGGGCCTCTCACTGCCGTGGCCTCTCCCGCTGTGGAGCACAGGCTCCGGACGCGCAGGCCCAGCGGCCATGGCTCACGGGACCAGCCACTCCGCGGCATGTGGGATCCTCCCAGACCGGGGCACGAACCCGTGTCCCCTGAATCAGCAGGTGGACTCGCAACCACTGCGCCACCAGGGAAGCCCCCCCAAAAAAAACTTTTAATGAAAGTATGCACATTGTTTTTAAAAACAAAACCAAAAGGCTCATAATGAAAACGGTCTGGTACTCTCTCACCATTCATGACTTGCTTTCAACTCTTTAAAGCTATTTTTTTCTCCTTGGAGTTGGCTCCACATTTTAAATACTTATTTAATTTTAAATTCCAACTTGATTTTTAGACGTGTTGATTTAATGATATTTAGCTTTTATATGTCTCCATCTCTCCCCACCCCCCGCCAAATTTGAAATGTTCACTGTGTGTCACAGACCAGTTTAGGTGCAATGAATGAATTTTCTCATTACGTTTCACAAAACTCCGCTAAGTGTATGTTGTGTGTATGTGTCTCTGTGTGTTGGGGGGAGTGGAAATCCCATTTTTATAGATGAGGAAACTGAAGATCTAAGAAACAAGTGCTTTTTAGAAAACTTACTTGAATCGCCAAAAGGTAAAGTGAATACCCAAATAAACTTCTTTATTTATTACAGCACTTTGTCATTTGGTCGATAACTGATTTGTTATAACTCAAAAATGCAAAACAAACCAAAAATCCAAAAGCACACCCTATATGCACAGGGTCTTTATCCTGTGTGTGTTGTCTACTGAGCTCCTATGATGTGGCAGGCACTGCATTTATAATGCTGGGTAAGACATGATCCCTTTTCTTGAATTATTCCAATTCAGTGAGGAAGAGACTAATGATTATAGCAATATATTAATACCACTAAAAAACTATATTACAATTTGCTATGACAGAGAAAGGGATGATTGTGCACGGAAGGGTCTAGGAAGCTTCACAGGGAAGTAGGTATTTTTGTAATTCTGAAGGATGAATACTTCTTATCTCCCTAATATCATAAAGTTGTAAGGGGTATAGAATTAAAAAGGATTATACATTTGGACTAAAAGGATAGGGATTCATCATTGCAATATTATCAAAATGCCCCAATTAATAATACATACCAAGTAGTAATACAAGTAGTAGAAAAGTGATAGGACTGGGATTTAATCCTAGGTTTTTCTGGCTTCAAAGCCCTGTGCTCTTTGCTTTGCAATAGCTAGATTATACTCTATTATCAAAGCCCTGTTTTCCAATCTATGGTTATCCCCTATATTAAATTCATAACCACTTCTAACTTTCTTAGTACTTAAGATACAGGTCAGGTATAAGTATGGCACATAAAAATCTATCTTATTACAGTAAATCTATAATGTATTATTCCATAAGAAACTGCTAGTTCATATTTTAGTAACCTGAAGTGTGAAGGAAGTGTAAATGAGGAAAAGAGCATGGACTTTGAAGTCAAATACACCGGGTTTCAGATTCTGATCCCATCTTTTCTAGCTCTCTGAGGGTGAATAAGCCACATCCTCTGAATTGGCTTTCTCTTGCAAAGAATGTGAATAATTAATACCTACCTCATAGGTACAGAAACAAAATACAAAAAATGCCTAATACAGTAGGACCTCTAAAATATGTAATATACAGCTACCAGATGAAAAACTTTACAGTATTCAATGTCAACATCAGAGAAGACTATACGGCAAGAGGAAACTTACAAGGAGGTAGCATATTTAAAACATTTTAAAATTCTCTCTTAAGTAGGTGAGGAAGAAAGGACATCCATCCACAAATACTGGCATTACCTGCAGTTTGTTATTTTACAAGTAATATGAAAAGGTTCTTCTAGGTTTACAGTATCTGGGATTGCCTCCAAAGACAACCTAACATCTCCATAACCTGGAGCCTAAGAGAAAAAGCAATACAGTTAACATACATCTATTACAAAACCTTTCCATTTTAGTGAGGGTACCACAGTCATTCTAACTTCTTTTGCTGCTACTGCCTACAGAATAGCACTATAGACCCCGACTGATTTTGTTATAATTACTCCATGTTTAGTAGAGTTAAAATGAATCTCACAGGTAAATAGTAAAGGAATTTCAGGGGGTCTGATCTTAAAGGGATACTTTCCAAAGATACTGTAGCTTATACATATGTAACTCTTCATAGGTAAAAGAGGAAAAGGAAGGTCACTGAAATGATCCAAGAAGAAAATCATGTCTGTTCACAAGACACACTGGCAGGGACAGACAACAGAATCAACATGCCATGGCAGGATGATAGCTAATGGTGATATTTAAAAATAGGCCCAGTGATAATCTCTCTCTCTCTTTTTTTTTTTTTTCCAATTTTTACCTCAAACAGTAAAAGAAAAGTAAATTTTAGAATATATCGCAGTAGGTGATATTCAGTATAAACAGGATTCTGTAGTATATTCTCACTAGCACACAAAAAAGAAGGCTGGTAGCTATCCATACTCTCGGAGTAGAAATTAGGTAAAATATCCAACCTATGTTTACAAGATAATTTGAGTGGGACTCACCTGAGTTTCAGATGACCCACATTTTAAATATCTTTAAAAAAGGTATGTATGAACTGAGTAGGTAAATGTAGTATAAGTCCAAGAGTTCCAAGACATTGCAAGAAAAGAAAACTTGAATATAGCGGAAGTCAGATAACGGTGAGGACAAATTACCATAGGAGGAAACAATTGATATGCAGTTATTTAAATTTGTTTGGTAAAGTAAAAACCGATGTATAATGCATAAATTCACATTTGAAAATTTCCCATTCATATCAATACCAATTTTCTACCTAGATATCAGTGAAATTATTAGTCTTTTATTCTCCAGTAATATCAATGTCTTTTATTAAAAGTGCTCTGATTTTTAGTGACAGACCTAGGAAAATTTAAGTTGTTCTAACTATCTGCACACCACATACCAAAACCCCCATCAGTGTTTTTTCTAGACTCACCATTCTTTGAAGTTGGCTGGTCTGTAATCTTCCCCTTTCACCTAGATTTGTTTTCCATACTATATCCAATTTTCCAATTACCGTTACTCCCTTAATGATGCCTGCTTTTTCTGCAAACTCCTTCTTGGGTTTTAGGCAGTACAAGTACTGGCGTGTATCCATTGGCTGCAGATATGCTCTTGACCCAAATGTAGTTACACTGTGGGGTGGAGATAGAGATGGAAAAAATTCGCTAGAACCTTTTAGAAGAAAAACCATAGCTGTGATTGTTCCTTTGGACAGGAACTGAATGATTTACCATCCAAAGATCCAGAATACAACAGGTCGGTGGTTTCAACACAATGAAAAGGACTTGTACTGAGACGACTTATTTTTTCTTTAATTTTTTTCAGTTGATATGGAAAATCTTGAGATTCTTTATAATAGAATGCAATATATTACCTGAAGCATTGGACATACATCGATTAACTGAAAAAAAGCAATAGAAATCAGAACCTTAAGTATCCTGTCTATTCTCTAAAATTATGAAAGCAAATAGTTTAGAATAAAAAGAAGCATACCATTCTAAACTAATGATTTTTCAAAATTAATTAAAAGATCAGGAAAAGAGTGGAAAATTATTATTTTCCTCTTTGGGGGTATGAGAGGCTATGAACTTTACTGTAACCCCCATAATAAGTAAAAGTAAATTTTTCATTCTTGATTATTAAAATCAGGTATTTTCTCCAGCTATTAGCTTCTTATCCATATTAATATCAACCCTACATTTATTTATTCTTCTTTTTCTAAATTACCTATAAAGATGTGTATTTCATTTTCATGAAAAATTAAATAATCTATTCCTATGCTCACCCTTTTGATGTTAAGAGAATACTCCTTAAAACTCACCGCTTACTCTTACCCCTTCTAACTTCTCCATCATTTCTTCCCATGCCTCAGTTTTATCATTTGCAGGATAAGGATGAAATATTCCATATTTATCTCACTAAATTGTTATAAAAATTTAAAAGAATAAGTGCTTCAAGTACAAATGCCTAGGATCTTATTTTCATGTGAAGGGAGGGCTGAATAGGTGGACCATTGATTTTAAGGGCAGTGAAACTCTTTTATATCCTACAGTCAGGATGGCTACATGTCACCACATTTGTCAAAACCCACAGAATGCAAAACACAAAGAGTGAACCCTAATGTAAACTATGGACTTCAGTTAATAATAAGTATCAGTATTAGTTCATCGATTGTAAAAAATGTGCCACATTAAACAAGATGTAAATAACAGGGGACCCTGTAAGTGGGGAGGAGGGCATGTGGGAATGCTGTGCTTTCTGGTCAATTTTTCTGTGAATTTAAAACTTCTCTAATAAAATAATGTCTATCCCTTAAAAAAAATTTTAAACCACCCAAGAGTAACAATGTTAGAAAAGTTCATATCTTTCAAAATAAAAGCAAACACTTCATAATCCATATTTACCATTCTCCAGCTTGGTTGACTGAATTTAATTCTGCTACATTGTACATTATAGATGGCTCCAATGAAACCTTCTCCATAAACATGGGTGAGGTTGTAATATTCTGAATCTGGGCTTCAAGAAATACTTCATCAGTCTGAAAATACGAAAAAAAAATCCACCAAAGTATGCTGGTGTTTAAAGTACTTTACCACCACAACAATATCTAATTTATAGGAAGAAAAAACATTAACCACAAATGTGATTAGTTCATGCCTGCAAATCAAAGTTATCATAATTAACGCAAGAAAAGAAATTGTTCTCCTAACATAATTCACAGGGGCAGTCAAGTGTTAGTCAACTGGTAAGTTGTCAAACAATGGATGGGGGATAACTATAATATTTTTTGTATTGATATCCAAAAACACTTAACTGGAATTTCATTTACATATATCTTAAATTTTCTGGTAAGTCATTAAAATGTGAAAATGCAATTTAGTATGATGAATATACCTGTGCACCTATCATTTCAGAGATGTGTTAAGATAATTAGGTCTTTGTTATAATGTTCCAGCATAATTTATTAATTTCAATTTTCATGTTACTTCAATTTAGATAGTATAGCAAATAATCTATTTTATAATCTTATAAGAATTTAACTTTTTAATTAAAGTATTTTTTTAAGTAGTCATTAGTGATTTCTTGGTTCACTGAAAATGTATATTTAGAGCAAAAAAATATGTGAATTATACTTGAAATCTTTAAGTTTTAAAATCAAACAAGGTATTTTGTAGTCTTAGTGACTTAGTGAAAACTGGTGCTATACAGCAGTGTTTCAGTCAATGGGTAACTTACATATGTACTTTAAAATAATATTTTAAATTCCCTAATTATTTATGTTAAACATTTTTCTTTTTATGCTATTTGGTTATTTTGGGGGGTATATATTGGAGGATAACAGAAAACTTGGCTCATTTTTGATAAAAACCTATACATAAAATGGTATACTAAGGATATTCTAGAATTATTTTATTCAGAAGTTTCATAGTAATATATATACAGAAATAAAATAAACTATGACCAAAAATTTTTGGCACTTATGAGCTTTTTTAACACTAAATCCAGGAAAGTAGAAGTCATTTGCAAAAATATAATGATGAAGTTATAATTTAATGTATTATTATCTAAAACAAAACAGATTCTTTAGTCCTTGGCACATGTGCTCTAATGAAAATAGAAATACGATTTATCAGTTTAAAAGAAGTACACATTCAAAGGCATTATTCTGTTACTTTTTCTCAAAAAAAAATATCCCATCAATCCATTGCTTTAAAAAAATAACCATAGACCCACATTTCAAATTTAAAAATGCAATTTCTGCATAAGTTTAGAAGAGCTCAGATAAAATGAAAGAAAAACAAGCTGCATAATGGAAAATTAAGCTAGTTTGAACAGGTAGCATGAAATAACTTGACATTAAAAAAATTAAGATAAGAATTCAGTGCTAAGGCAGTTGATGTTTTTATCATGTATATAATGTGTTATAAGCAAATGCTCCTTATATTAAATATAAATTTGAAAATATGATTTTAGTCAACGTGGGAAAATTTAATTTTCTTCTGTTTACTGTTGTCAAAGGGCCATCTTTACCTGACCCAGACTTAAAACTAAAACCACTGCTCATTTGAAGATGAATTTCAACTACACAGTTTACTCAAAGAATTGAAGTATAGTAGGATATTTTATATTAAGAGGTTGAAAATCCCGAGGCTATTTTAAACAAGGTTAACATGCCTCTTTTTAAAAATAGCTACACGAAACACACTAAAAATAAGAATATAATTGTTTCACTATGACAATTTAATCTTTGATGTATTTTTTCCCATAGAATAATGATCAATATAATATAAAAAGTACAAATTATATACATATTTTTGAAGTCATGTAAGTATATTCACAACTAACTTTGTTTTTCCACTATGTTCTGTAAAGAGAGATTAATTAGGCAGAGTCAAAAAGTGGTAAGTAAGAAAAGCATATAAATTTATAATAAAAAATCAAATTACCACAGAACTGAGGTCACTCTAATGGAAAAATAAAAAAGAAAAATTAGAAAAATCAGATTAAATGTTAAAGAAAAAGAATAACTAACTTTAAAATAAAATGCATTTCTGCATTTTTTAAAATTTACTAAACAAGACAGCATTAGTAAAACAAGGAAGTAAACAGAAAGTAACACAAAGAAATATGACAAATCATTCTTCTAAAAAGGTGAAACTGCTCAGGTTAAATGAATAGAGAAGAACACTATAGGTGAATACTTAAACAGGAACAAATATTCAAGGGCATACCTTGGGGGAGAGAGGTATATCCCATGCCTTTCTAGTTCTATAAATTCTTTACTCACTTTGTAATTCTTCATAGATTACTTAGGTTGGGTATATACTATCTGCCACATTCAGAATAGATATACACTGTATAGCTTCTCTTAAATTTAGCTAATAATGGAATCATTTTTTCAAGGAGGATCTTGGGTGATTAGAGTTCCACTGATCACACTTCAGGGAATGCTGGGCTAGACCACTTCAGACAACTGAGAGTTAACAGATTTCACAGGTTGTCTTTTTTTCACATATATATTGCTAAAGCTACTTATTTACCAAGGGCCATCTCAAATGTTAGCTCTTTCATCAAACACATAGCTGGAAATCTTTTTCACCTATGTTCCCAGAAAATAAGTACACTTCATGATCCGGGTGGGTGGGGATGCTTACACTGTATTTATGTCATGTTAGTCTCCTCCACTAGATCTAAGTACCGTGAGGACTGGGAAGATGTTCAGTTTATATTTATTTCTCTTCAGTACCTGGCATGGAGCTGTGACCAAAGGTTTGATGCCTAGCTTCTAATGTCACCAATTTTTTTTTTTTTTTACAAGGCTTTCTTATATTGGAAGACTACAACAAAGTTTCTCACAAAACTTGTTTTCCTTTAGGTGATTCACATAGTATTAAAATTTTTAGAAGCAGCATAAAAAACATGTTTGAGACAAATGTGGGGCTAATAACAGTTTTGTAAGGACTATGGCATAGTGTAATAAACATAAACTACTGATATCAGTGTGGTTAACTAACTCCTACAATTTACCTGAATTTCCTAGATGGAGTCCATAGAATCTGCTTCATGTTACAGGCAGAACAGTATTTGTTTGCCTAACAGGTAATACCAAATATCTTAGAGAGATCCTAAATGCTCTTTGTTCACTCCTCATTTTTAAAAAAATGTCTAATTTCAAAAGTTCAGAATTTTACTAAAATTTTTTAGCTGAAGTTTGTTGGCAAAGTTTAGATTAAAAATTATGTCGGGCTTCCCTGGTGGCACAGTGGTTGGGGGTTCGCCTGCTGATGCAGGGGACGCGGGTTCGTGCCCCGGTCCGGGAGGATCCCACATGCGCGGAGCGGCTGGGCCCGTGAGCCATGGCCGCTGAGCCTGCGCCTCCGGAGCCTGTGCTCCGCAGCGGTGAGAGGCCCGCGTACCGCAAAAAAAAAAAAAAAAAAATTATGTCTATACTTAATGTTAACTGAAAAAGCAAACAAAATTGTTACTATGATAATGAGTAAAGACTGAAAGAGAATATGGGTTAATGAAGAATCAATTACTTTTTAGTGTGGTGGACTTGTGGGTTTTTTCCTTTCTTTTGGGGGAATATGTTACTTTTATGTTATTTATGGAATAACTAGCAATTTAAAAAACAATTTGCAAGTCACTCTGAATATTGGTGTGATAAAACTACTTGACAAGTATCTTAATGTACCACCATACTTCAACAAAGAAAACCTGAAATAGTTTAATATGTGCCTTCCTATACGTGACTTTATTTTTTATTATTATTATTTTTTTCTGTATGCGGGCTTCTCACTGCTGTGGCCTCTCCCGTTGCGGAGCACAAGCTCCGGATGCGCAGGCTCAGCGGCTATGGCTCACGGGCCCAGCCACTCCGCGGCATGTGGGATCCTCCCGGACCAGGGCACGAACCTGTGTTCCCTGCATCAGCAGGTGGACTCTCAACCACTGTGCCACCAGGGAAGCCCTATACGTGACTTTAAACATCTAGTAATCTCCTTGATGAGACTGTATTCTCGCATCAAATATGTATACTCTTCACTACATACTCTACGTTCCACTTGTATTTCCAACTCTGCTTGGAATGCCTTCACTGCTCTGACACTGACGTTTCTAACAACTATTCCTTCTAGACACTGATGCAGTTCTCTTCCTTTCCTATGAAGCTTCTTTAGACTACTCCAAAATCTCATCCCCTGAGTACCTGTAGCACATCTTTTTGCGTCATGCTCTTTAGTCTCACTATATACTATACCAGTTACTTTTGTTATTTTATGCACTTTTTTCCGTTCTCCTAATAGGTTTTTACTTTAAGGTTAGGTTCCTTATCTTAGATGTCTTAGTATGCCCAGCTGTAGTACAAACTTTATAGTGAATAAAAATTCAGATGCTGATGGTAAAAATATATATCAAATTTGACATGTGACTACAAATTTCTGATCACCTGGTTTTGGAGTAATAAGACAAAATTTTCATTTCAAAACACTGCATTTGAATATCTTTGAGTTTATCACTGTGATATGAAATACATGATTTTGGGGGGGTAAAAGGCCCATTAGGAAATCTGCTTTTTCTGGACCTCGGAATACCAGGATAAAATAGAATTTTGTAAAAGAAATCCAAGCCATAAAACCTTTTCCTTATGGAAAATTCTACTTTATCTCTTTTGTTAGGAAAGAAGATAATCTTCTATTCTAAAAGCTACTTCTTTCTATATTTTTGCCAAATTTGTTTCTCCCAAGGAGCATTTCAAACCATTCACTAAACTTAGCAACCTAACTCTGGCTGGCACACTGACTTCCCAGGACAAAGAATTTAATGTACTGAGCTCTACTTAATATTTTTCTAGGTGAATATTAAATCTGTTTTGCAGGGTTGGATCTATGACTTCAATTTTTGTAATATCACAACCACATTTATAAAATATTTAACAGATTGCTAATGTTTTTAGACAGTGACAACAACTACTAAAAGGAAGCACAGGGCAATCATTTAATGAAAGAGGGTGAAAGCCTCACAAAATTAACGAGAATAAAAATCAAGGCATATTGATTCCATGTCAGTTGAAAACAGCAAATTAAAAGAGATCTGCAGTGAAATTATTCACTTTCAATTGAACTTTATGCTCATTTTTCACAAGTAATTCACAGTCATATCAGCAATTTACTCTGATATGAAAAGGAATGTAATACATGAGAATTTTAGTGAAATAAGATCTTAATGTTGAATCTGAAATCCCATTAAGTGCTCAACACTTACCTCTGCATTGTAAAATTTGGTTTTCACATCCAATGGTTTGAGAACCTAGTTGAATAAAGCATATCAATCAAAGGAGATTATTATCATCTGACCATTTATTTTGTTTATCTGTTTTAAATCATAGGGCTTAAATTTGTCAAAGGCATTTTCCAATTTTAATTGTAATAGACTTTTCTAATGGGTATGTAATACTCTTGTAAAAACAAAAACAATCCCAAATGCATTTTTAAAAAAGCCACCGTAATTTCTTGACCGGGTAATAGTTACATGAGTTATATGGATTTGTACTTCATAATAGTTTGTTAAACTGAACACATATATTTTTGTGTATTTCTCTATATATATTTCACAAAGCATGTTTATCAAAATAAGCAATCAAACCTTCTATTTTCTTTTAAAAGCCATGCAAAATCTTAAACAGATGAGTGATAAAAAAAGCAATAGAATAAAGCAAAATTTTTCTTCCTATTTTTGGTACTTTTTCTTCCACTTACAAACAGAGGAATGAAAAATATATATAGTATCATATCTAGATCTACATAACTGTATATGGTCATCTCATTTCCCTATCCACATACATACATGTGTTAAAACAGTGGTTTTTAACTATTTTTGATAATGGACTTCGAAAATTGTGTATAAATAAAAAATTCTAACTACAATTTCAGTGACTCATGAAGTCTCTGGAGGAAGCTTGGTCCACTTAGCCCAAGACAATAATCTCTCATTTAAATATTTCTTTAGAAATCTGATATTATTTACACTTATTTTGTCTGGACTTTACACTCATTTTATCTATCTTCTAGATTCTTTTTGTGTTTTGTCAAGGCATGAAAACACAACACATTTTTTTTCTGAATAAAACATTACCTTGCCAATGATAATTTCTCTACTTTTATTGAACTTACTTTAGTGCAACTTTAGATTGCTAGTAACCACAATGATAATTTCTCTGCTTTTATTTAACTTACTTTAGTCCAACTTTAGATTGCTAGTAATAAGACAAATCCAAAAATATTAAGCTATTTGCTTTATTTGAAGTTTGTTTTTACTGCAGATAAATAGTAGTAATTTCCTAGGGGAAAAAAGGGCATCTAAACACTATTTACCACTGTCATGTTCAATACCTGAAATTTGAAGAATTTTCTAAAATACATTTTTTCTCCACCCTGAGTTGTATAACTCACTGCACACACCAAGCTGAAACAGAAAGATGTTTTAATGATTTTCAATCACTTTCAATTTTGTTTTTTAATAGTTAATCTACTACACTTCAATTCTACCAACAAATTTGGAGAGTATTTATACTAATGACACAAAAGTGTAGCCAAATGAGCTTAGAGCAGGAAAAAAAGAGTTCCAGTAGATATGGATATAATTCCATGAACAAGAAAGCTCTGATTAGTAAAATGAGATATACAATTTTTAGAGCAGGAAGTCAGAAACCTTTTTCTTCAGAAAGTAAAGCATAAGCCAAAATAAATCAGGATAACTAAATAGTTGAATGTAAAAAGTTCATATAAACTAGAAGAAAATACAAATTTTAAAAAAATTCCAGGATGAAGAAAGACTTTTTAATATAAATGCAATGGAAAGGAAAAGACTTCCACAAATTTAGAAATTGGATAAATCAAAAACACTAAAACAAAATTTTAAGAAGAACAACAAACTGGGAAAAAATGCTTCTAACAATATGAAGAGAAATTCTTGTAAACAAAACAATATCTCATTCAAAATAGAAGAAAAGGATATACACATAAATTGTAGTACCATAATCGACTAACAAAAATGTGGAAATGTTCAGCCTCACAAGTAGTCAAAGAAACAAATTAAAATAATGAGATAAGATTTTTCCTTATCTTAGGATTTGGCAAAAATTCTTTCCAAGAAATATCAGGGTTGGTGAGAGTTTAGAGAAACTGACTCTCTTTATACTGTTGGTGGTTATGAGAAATTTAGAAAAGAATCCTTCAGGACAGGAGTCTTAAAAATGCTTATATGCTCCTATAGTAAACCCACTTCAAGCAATCTATTACAGGAAATATTAAGATGCTCACCACTGCATTATTTATAATAGTGAAAGACTGGAAATAATCTAAAGTCCAACATTAGGGTAAACAAATTACAATACACAGTCCAAGTGTGTAAGATAAATTCATTTTAAAAAGAATGTTTTCAAAGAATACTGACTCAACTGGGTTCATGGTGTATTAAAAAAGATAAAACCATGTGTAATATGATCAAAATTCTATAAAATATTATTTAAGTTACTTATACACATCTGTTTTATATATATATGCACATAAAGGATTGAAATATACCAATATTATAATAGTGGCTATACTAGGTGGTGACATTACAGGTAATTTAATTTCTATTTTATACTTGTACCTAGTACTAAACCAGGTGCTAGGTATTTAGAGTTGATCAAAACTCAATACCTGGGCTTCCCTGGTGGCGCAGTGGTTGAGAATCCGCCTGCTGATGCAGGGGTCACGGGTTCGTGCCCCGGTCCGGGAAGATCCCACGTGCCGCGGAGCGGCTGGGCCCGTGAGCCATGGCCACTGAGCCTGTGCGTCCGGAGCCTGTTCTCCGCAACGGGAGAGGCCACAACAGTGAGAGGCCCGCGTATCGCAAAAAAAAAAAAAAAAAAAAAAAAAAAAAAAAAAAAAAAAAAAAAAAAAAAAAAACACTCAATACCTGCTCTCCAAGTGCTCACAGTTGGAAGCAGTGTAGCAAGGTACAGGTTATGAAGTTAGATTTAGATTTGAGTTCTATGCCATTATGTGCTAGCTATTAAATTCTCTAAGAGTCTCATTTTCTATAAAATGGGGATTTTACACATTTAATATCATTTCAATAAAATCAATTTCAACAAATATTGACCAGTTTTCTCACTAAACCCCGGGGATGCAGGTGACTTTGTGGAACTCATACTTTAATGGGAATGGCAGGCACTCAGTAAGTAATGCCAAGCATAAAAGACAGAAAAAAATGACAAGTTATGGATGCTATAAAATAGACAAGAAGGGGAATTTTATCTAGTCTAGGAGGTCAAAAAGTCTCTTTGAGAAAGTCATGAATCTGAGATATGACGAAGTAGAAGTAAACTAAACAAAATGACACAGGCATTCCTTTGTAAGGGAAGGATACATTTCAAGTAACAGAGCAGTTCAGAGGTAAAAGAAGTCCAATATGACTGCAGAGTAGAGAGGGAGGGAAGCATGATGAAAGGTGAGAACTAGAGTACGTAGTTGGTAAGGATTAGTTGTGGAGAGCTCTGCAAAACCTATACGGTTAGAATTTCCTAAGGGTAGTAGGAGATCACTGAAGTGTTAAGTGACTTATCCAAGATCACATAATTAAATAAATAATCAAGCTAAAATGTGAACTCCAGAAAATCTGACTCAAAGCTCATACCAACCACAGAATATATATTAAAAACTGCCTACAACAGAGCTTGTCACCAAAATGAATTAAATAATAGATAATATTACATATTTCTTTAAGACAAAGAAGAGAAGCAAAAATGGTGACGTTAAGTGGAGATGAAGAGAGGCTACTGAGAGACAGGTAATAAGAACAAACAGGATTTTGTGTATCAACTGGATATGGGGGTGGTAAGGCAGATAGAGAAGTCTAAAATTACTTTAGATGGTTGAAATTTTCATATTTGCCTCTCAGACAAAGAAAAATACAGCATTCACACTCAAATACATACACAGGCCAGGAATACAGTATTTGAGATTTTTTTCCCTCATACCTTTACTTTGGTTCTCTATTTTTGAACTCTCAGGGTAGAGTATATTTATACAGTTAAATACAGAACTGAAAAACTGTGAATTTAAAAATAAATGTTATTAACATCAGTTAGCATTTCAAAAGAATAAATGTACTTTTAGAGTGCTACCTGGGTTTTAAAGGTTTGCATGGATTTTTATTTTTAGATAAGATTGTAGATGCAAAAATGAAACTACAGATAAGTAAAGATAAATTAAGATATTTTTTCCTTTCAAAAATAAACATTTTGTTTAAAGTTTGTTTCTGGCAAGCATGTAAACATGGTACATAAAACTCCTTCTGAAGTAGGTTCTTAGGCTTAATAAAAAGTGGAATAAGTGGAAATAAAGCAAAAATTTCAAATAAAGGCATATATAAGTAAAAGCCTCTGAGATCTAGTAAAATTAATTCTTACATGTGTGTTCCAATCTCCTTTACTTCATGGTGTATGACATCATCTATACAACAATCAGGTTTAAGTTCAGCCACCGCAGCATTGGAGGCTGAAAGATTTAAACGCTGAGAACTTGTCTGAAGATCAGCCTTGAAAGAGAGAATAAAATCCAAATGAGACTGGTTACCTACAGGGCGTGGATAAGTATGGGTGGAAAGAATAGGGGAACAAGAACAAGGAAGTAGGGATGAAGAGGGAGCAACACGTCTCTGTGTACATCTTTTTGTATAGCTCTGATGTTAGGAACAGGGTAGTGGTTCACACACACACACCTAAAAATAAATATTGATAAAATCAATCCAAAATGTAATACAAACAGTACCAAATGAACCTAACTGTATTACAAATGAACACAACCATACTGGGAGGAGGAAAGGGAAAAAAAGAACTAACTTAAGTTTGGCAAACAAAAGCTAAAACTGAAAAGAACGGCACACAAATGTTTTACTCTAGCTAGCCCATTTGCTGTTTTGCAGGTGTATGGATTAGCAGTTCTGAAACTTCTACATGTATACTAGGACAAAACAAAAAAATATATATTATGGATAACAAGAGACAAGTTTCTTACTTTTGGAGAAAAAAAGGTACAAATAAGGAAAGGGAGAAGCCTGCAATGAAACCTTTGGTGCTGGACTGGAATTTGGGGCATCAGTATGAACATACGGTTTTGAAATTTATATATATACAGATGGGTATTACAGAAACATATATAGATGTGTACAAATGCGTTAGTATATAACACTAAAAGGTAAAAGGTAAGTAATCATTCAAAACAGCATTAGATGTCGGAGACCAGCTGATTTGTAGAACTAGAGATCAGCATTAAAGTCATCAGCTAAGAAAGGAACACTTTCTCTCTTGCCCCTACCAAGTTACTTTCTATCATATTCCCTCCCTTATTCCTTTTGAACATTGATCATTTTCTCTAATTCTCTTAGATGGCATCCTCCCTCAAGCTCAGCTACTTTCTATCACATTCAATTTTAACTTTCTTTGTAACATTTATTATGATCTATAATTACCTTATTTATGATTTTGTTTACCTGTTTCCTTCTGTCTCCCCTACCAAAGATGTAAGGTCTGTTGAGGCAGGAACCTCTTGCCTTCTCTTGTTCACCACTATAACATGGTGCCTGGCACACAGAAGGCAATTAATAAATGTCTGTTGCATACTGAATGAAGTTATGATAAAACTTCAAGGCAAATGTCAAGAAAAATTCAGAGAAAGCAAAGATCACATTAAGTCATGGGGATTAGGGGAGGTTTTGTCCATAAGAGTACAGATTTTTTAAAAGCTTTTTTTTTTTTTTTTTTTTAAATCAGTTAACAGGCTTTCTGCAGTTAATTCTAACCTAACATTCTTAATGCAGGTACTTCCAAGTGGGATATTTATTAGTGCTGTCTTTTTTGTTATTATATTCAGTTATTAAACAGTAGTAGCTCACATTTATTGGGCACCTACTATGTGCAAGGCCCTGTTCTAAGCACATTACTCATTTAATGCCCACAACCCTGAAGTAGGTCATTATACTATCCCTATTTTACAGACAAACCAAGGCACATGGAAGGAACAACTCCCCTTAGGTTATACAACTAATAAGTAATGAAGCTGAAATTCAAAATTCTTTAACAAACATTTTTGAAATTAGAGAAGAGGGGGAAAAGAAAAGAAACAGTCAAACCCATGGGCTTTCTGTCCACTGTGTTTTCCTATGTATCATTTTTTAAACATTAATCATAACTATAGCATGTATTATATATGGCTGAACACTTTTACTTTTCTCCTTTTTCATCTTATAAACACTGCTGCACTTAACATTTATTTCCTAATTACCTACGAGGGCTTTTCCAGGAGCTGGAGATACACCAGTGAACAACAGACCAAAATCCCTGCCCCTAGGGAATTTAAATGTTTGGGGAAAAATAATATAGAGTAAAGGAGGAATGGAGGGCTGACTTGAGGTAGGGGAATACAATTAAAATCACAGGGTCGGCTTCATGCTGCAAATTGGTTTTTAGATGAGCAGTATTTTAAAAGGGAGAGAGGAAAGGGGAAATGGAGAATCATTTCAAGTAAGTTAAAAAAAGCAAAACACCTTAAGTGTAAAAGCTCAAGATCAAGAAAGAGTTTGGTATAATTAAGGAATTCATGTTAAAAAATAAGAAAAAATCATTTAAAAACATCTAGACTAAACTTCAAGCGAATAGAGGCCTTGTCTCTTTTGTTTCCTGCTATAACCCCAGTATCTAGAATTGTGCCTGGAATATATACTTGTTGAATGAATGAACAAATGCCTATTACTCACCATTGGTTCTCAAAGTATGGTTCCCAGACTAACAGAATCAGCATCACCTGAGAACATGTTAGAAATGTAAATTCTGGGAATTCCCTGGTGGTCCAGTGGTTAGGACTTTGCGCTTCCACTGTCAGGGGCCTGGGTTTGATCCCTGGTTGGGGAACTAAGCTCCCACAAGCCCCGTGGTGTGGCCAAAAAAAAAAAAAGGTAAATTCTTGGGCACCATTTCAGATTGATTAAATCAGAAACACTGGGGGTAAGGCTCAGCAATCAGTGTTTTAAAAAGTCCTCCCGATGATTTTAATACCTTCTAAAGTTTAAGAACCAATAGTACAGGGACTTCCCTGGTGGTCTCGTGGTTAAGAATCCATCTTCTAATGCAGGGGATGCCAGTTTGACCCCTGGTCGGGGAACTAAGATCCCACATGCTGCGGGGTTACTGAGCCTGGGTACCACAACTACAGAGCCTGTGCACTCTGGAGCCCATGCAACGTAACTAGAGAGAAGGCTGCAAGCTGCAACTAAGACCTGATGCAGCCAAAAATAAATAAATAAAATAAAAATAAACCACCAATGGTACAGATCATTACAGTTATTTTTTTTAAAAATTATTTATTTATTTATTTTTGGCTGCACTGGGTCTTTGTTGCTGCGTGTGGGCTTTCTCTAGTTGAGGCGAGCGGTGGTTACTCTTTGTTGTGGTGCGCGGGCTACTCATTGCAGTGGCTTCTTTTGCTGAGGACCATGGGATCTAGGCGTGTGGGCTTCAGTAGTTGTGGCTTGTGGACTTGGTTGCTCCCCAGCATGTGGGATCGTCCTGGACCACAGCTCGAACCTGTGTCCCCTGCATTGGCAGGCAGACTCCCAACCACTGCACCACCAGGGAAGTCCCTACTATTTTTTTATTTATAGTACACTACACTGTCTTTTGTTTATAGAACACTTCATGTTTTAGTAGCATGCTAAGGTTTTCAGACTTATTGCTGAAAATTATTTTTCAATTAAAAAACAAACAGAAAACCCCCTAGTGGTTTCCAGTTAAACATGATAGATTATATAGCATTTTTATTCTCAAAAGCAACACTAGGATGTCAGTAAAGGAAGTAAAAGAGTACAGATTCATAATCTCTTTTCCACATTCCAAAATTCCAAGAGCTATAAAAAATTAAACTTTTGAGAGCAGAATTCTGAGTAGCTGAAGTAATGGCAGTGGAGTAACTGAATCTCCCGAGTCATCCTCAAATAAATAAATAAAATTTAAAAACTATACAAACTCAGTGTTAGTATAGCTAGAGAGCAGCAAATGTCTAAACTTCAAATTTCTGCTAGCTATTTCTCATGCTCTTGTCATGAGCCTTTGCAAAGAACAAGAGAAGTTCATGAAAAATTGAGCTTAAGAGAGAAAAGGAAGGTAGAGACAGTCCTAAGAATGATGAAAAGTACTGCCAGAAAGACAAAGTCTATCCTAAGTGTCAAAATACTGAGAAAGTACATTACTGGAAGATGAGAGCACAGCCCACAGGAGATATAACAGTACGTTTAATGGTGAAGAGGCAATTCTGGAAAGATAACAATTTAGGGGAAGAAGAGGGTTAAAAAGGAGGAGAACCTTTTAGAAACTGTCAGTGAAGAGAAAATGAAGGAGGAGGAGAAAATTGAGGATGCTGTCACTTAAAAGAAAGAGAAAAACTGAGGAACACTCAACCCTTTCTTCTTCCACCACCCTCCCAAAAGCCACCCAATAAAGAAACGACACATTTCTTTCAAGGCTTTAAGAGAGTATTCTTGAACTAAGAATATCAAAGCACCCCAAACTGCATTTCACAGAATGCAAAGCTAGCAACAGTCTTAATCCATACAAAAATACTAGTAAAAAAATCCACACAATGATAATTTAAACAATTCACTGATCCAAACTGCCACCCAAAACTAATAGTGAAACAAGAAAACTGCAACACAATATTCAAAGTGAATTAAATACCCTCAAAAAAACATTTGGAGATAATTATAAAGCACCCAAGGAAATATACATTTGAATGAAAATTTACTAAGGGGAACTAAATAAAAGCAAAGAAGAGCCAATTTATATGTAATTGGAGCCTGTACAATGATAAACAAAATGCTAGTTCTTAGTTAAGAGTAAGAAGATTCTTGGTGGGCACTGTACTGCTCAATAAACATTAGCTATTTCTGTTATTATGCCAAACACCACTGCCTTTATAGAAATTAAAACTGAGCAGAGGGGCTTCCCTGGTGGCGCAGTGGTTGAGAGTCCGCCTGCTGATGCCAGGGACGCGGGTTCGTGCCCCGGTCCGGGAAGATCCCACATGCCGCGGAGCGGCTGAGCCCGTGAGCCATGGCCGCTGAGCCTGTGCGTCCGGAGCCTGTGCTCCGCAACGGGAGAGGCCACAGCAGTGAGAGGCCCGCGTACCGCAAAAAAAAAAAAAAAAACTGAGCAGAGCCCACAGAAATATGATCACATATTTTATAAGAAATACACTATGGTAATATTTGTTCTTTTTAACATTTACTTAAATTACACACATTTGCTGATTTATTCATCTTACAAAAATAAATTCAACATTTACTGAATGCCAACGGTATGACAGGAAAAAAGTATACATTCTCAAAGTTCTGAACGTCAGTCCTTTTCATAATCAAATGCAGAGGTCAGCAAACTTTTTCTTTAAAAGGTCAGATAGCAAATATTTTAGACTTTGCAGGTCATACAGTTTGTTGCCACTACACAATTCTGATGTTGTAGCTTGAAATCTGCCACAGATAATAAATGGATGAATGTGGCTATGTGTCAATAAAATTTTACTTACGGACTGAAATTTGAATTTTATATAATTTTCACATCACAAAATAAGCTTTTGTTTCTTTTCAATCATTTAAAAATGTAAAACCTTCCTTAGCTCATTCTTAGCATAGCTTCATACTGTCTTGCAAAAACAGGCAATGGATCAACTTTGGCCTGCACGTTATAGTTTGCCAACCCCGATCTAATGAAAGGCAGAAACCCTATCCATAGAGTGACAAACATATGTACATGTATGCAAAAATTTGCATCCAATTTCTGGTAGTTGGTTCATATATGGAACTTGGAATATTTTCTTTCTGAGATCCTTTTCAATTCTAGTACTTGCTGATCATTTTTCAATCTCATTCTAACTGGACTTCCCTTTCCCTTCCATAGGCAATGTTCTAGTGACCTAAACTCACCACTTGAAGATGGCTTTGATCACTTCTCAACAACATATGATGAATTTTTCCTTTTTTTATGCCCTTTCTTTTTGGGAATAAATTTCCAGTTGTTTAACTGAGCTAGCATATTCTCTCTCTTGATTTCTCAAAACTGCAAGAATATTCTAACTGGCCTATTTCCTACAAACCATCCCATACAATGCTTAAATGACAGTCTTCCAACATAGCCTGAATACCTCTGCTCAAAAGTCTCCACTGACTGCACAATGTCTTAAAATAACCTTAGCCTTAGTCTTGCTTTTAAGATGCTCCACTGTATGGCTACTACATATCTCTACAACCTTACCTACTCTTACTAAGTGAGTTCTGTTCACTGCTACAAGAACACATTCCATATTCCTATGTCTCTGCTTCCAATTACCATGTCCCTCTTTGTCTTTTCTTCTAAATCCTGCCATTCTTTCAAGATCCTCGTGTGCTCCCTTCTCCTTCAATAAGCCTTCCTGAATGATGCAATCCCCAGTGATCTTTCCTCCTGTTTCAAATTTTATTATGTTAATCACAAATTATTAACATAAAATTTAAAGTGTTATTTACCTTTGGTACATTTTCTCATCCAAGCTATCACAAATTTTGAGGATAAGGAAAAATGATTCTGTGCACAGCATATCTTAGAACTTTAGGTGTTCAATTAATACTTGTTATTAATGACAATTAAAAAGTCCAGTATCAAGCAGGCATTTTAATGAAGTTTCAAAACATAAGAAGAGAAATTAAAAAGTTAAAAAAAATTATCTCAAATAAGAATGCCACTTACTTTAACCAATATATCTTTTACAACTTGATTGCTATCATTATGAACGCTGATATAACTGGAAAAGGTCTCTCCCAAAAATATATTCCTGTGAAATAAAATAAATTTTTAGGCAGAAATCCATTCAACTTTCATCATAAATCTTCTATTTGTGCACCACTGAGAACGTCAAATGGAGAAATTACTAAAGAATAGAGATCAGGTGAAATACTATTTCAATATTTCTTTCTTTATACTAAGCTGCTCACTCATTACCTAGTGCAATTAAAAATACAGATTTAATCTATAAAACATGCTATATATCTTGACCCTCAACTACTGCCAAAACTGCCAGCCCTCCTAAAAATAAGTCATTGAAATCAGATCCATGTTAAGAATCTGAAGATTTGATACTGAGGAGGCTAGAGAAAGGCAGTTTTTTTTTGTTTGTTTTTTGTTTTTTTTTTGGCGGTACGCGGGCGTCTCACTGTTGTGGCCTCTGTCGTTGCGGAGCACAGGCTCTGGACGTGCAGGCTCAGCGGCCATGGCTCACAGGCCCAGCCGCTCCGTGGCATGTGGGATCCTCTCAGACCAGGGCACGAACCCGTATCCCCTGCATCTGCAGGCGGACTCTCAACCACTGCGCCACCAGGGAAGCCGGAAAGGCAGTTTTTGAAATAAGTTATGCCCCGAATCTAGAAGAGACCAAGTTATTGATCTCAGAGTACTTTTTACCAATTTATTTTATTTTTCTTTTTCTAAGTCATTCTAATAAAAATAATGACTAGTGGCATTACTTTATAAGTATATGTTATATATATATAATGCATATAAACATATAAATATATGTAGATATATTTATAAAAATATTTTAATATGAATACATTTTTTACATGAATATATTTCTAAGCTTTCAAGACACTAGCCAATGACCACATCCTGTAAACCTTTTGAAAAAACCTGAAAAATTCCTTTTGGTCTCAAATTGTCTCTGTTGCAAACAGAATGGAACCAGGGACTTCTACCTCAGTAATAATCTAGAGTAAGAGAATAGCTAAGAGCAAGAGAAGGAATAAAATATTTAGAACTCCTAATGAGCTGACAAGTCCAATAACTTAAGTTGGTAAAGGGCTGCGATGGTGAATAAAAGAGCTGCTTCTGAAAGACATTGAGATTAAATCAGTTAAAATAAAAAGAATATGTAGGCATTAAACAATATAATAAGATCTAAAGAAGAAAGTTAAAATTCTACCACCCTAGGAACCACTGTTAATATTTTGGTATGCATCTTATTTTTTTAATTAAAAAAAAACCCCAGAATCACATAGTATAATTTTGGTAAAACTTTTTTTTGTTTTCAGCCACATACATGTATCATGAGCATTTTCCCATGCCATAGTTACTTTTTGAAAACATGATTTGTAATGGCTTCAGAGTGTTTCTGTGTTTCTAATGTGAACATATCATTCTTACCCAAAATTCTGTGGTAAAGTCAACATTTCTCCCAACATTAAAATCTCTGCACCATTTACAGTTGAAGGATCATCTCTCATGAGCTGGTTAAAGAGGTCTCCTGTAGAAAGAGAAAAACATCAAATTCTAACACCTACCTTGTAAATAACTTTTATTTATGTGCAGAAATAGCTGGGAGAGATATTTAAAAAAATAATCTCATAACAAAAACTATATTAAAAAAAATCTAATTTCTAATCTTCACTACAACAAATGAATGCCAAAAAAATTCTGTTTCTACAGAAAATGAACACTTCAGGAACAAAGGAAAATGTAGGTCATGAGATATATAGAAAGCTCCAATGATTTTTAAATAAAGGGAATGCTAACACACATTGATGGAACATTTAAGGATAAATGAAATTTTAATAGTGTCATTACGAGGAATGTATTTTTACTAAAACTAAAATAAAAGTCTCTAGTTGCCATGGATATCAATAGTATTTTGATGTATAGATTATGATTGAGACCTATTACTCAGATGGCCACCATTCACACGTACAAAAACAGGCAACAAATAATGCAGCAAAGAGTTAGTGTAAGATTGGCAAGGTTAGGCTTATTCCAAGGTAAGGCAATCCACGTTTCAACTTTTCCCTAGGTGCAAGTAGGATAAAGCATGTGTCATACCAGGCAAGTCTTTCTCTTCACATGTTACTGGAATATTGGTGAATAAAGTAGGCTTAGTCAATCGCATCACTGTGAATTGGGAAAGTACACAAAAAAAGAAAAAAGAAAGAAAGAAAATATTAATCATTTTATGCCAGTATTCGCAAGTTGAATGTATGGTATTCATCAATTTTACACTAGTATAAAATATAATCGAAATACTTCCTAAACAATATAATATTAAGTATTTCCTAAGATTATTACATAGCAATGATTCACTAATAAAAATGTTAGGATATAACAAAAAGAATTTTATATATGACAAAAAGAAAGAACAATTTTGCTTTTATTTACAACCTAATGAATTATAAAAATTAAATGCAAATGCAATATGGCTCATTATACAAAAAGTAGAAAATAAACTAATTTCAAAGCTTATGGTTTATTACAAGAATAAGGCTTTAAAAAAATCTTGAATGACTTCGCTGTAAACAATATCAACAAAATATTAACCAATGTTAGTCTGATAGGGACAAGAATTTAGATGTACCATTCTGAATATGAAACAATAATTTTATGCCAAAAGGATTTTTGTTAACTTTATTCCTTGGTTATAATCACTGGCCACTGAAGTTCAGTAAGTGGCCCTTTAAGTAATATTAATTCTTTGTAAAAATTATGAAAGTGTCAGTTAATGTGTAGGTTTATAAAATTCCAACCCAAACTAGTATTTGTTCTCGGAACATGACAGAATGTATCTAAAATTTATCTAGAAAAACAAATAAATAAAAATAAGCTAAAGAAATTAATAGGAAATAATGGTAAAAAACTGGACATAAAAAACTGGACATAACATGTAATAAAACATTTAAGCCCATAATCAACTAACTGGCTTATTAATACAAGACCATACTGACATGTTAGATAATTTTAAAAAATTATTAGGATGCAGCAAAAACAAATCAACATTATAAGGTGCTAGGACAACTGTTTCACTATCTGGGAAAAAAGAAATTTAGTTTTCAAATTCATTTCAAATATTAAGCTGCATATGTATCAAATAGTTGGACAAAAATTAAGCAAGAGAAAACTAGAAAAAGTGAAAATTAAACCTAGTCTAGCGGGGATAGGACATTCTAATTAAAAAAATCTTTTGCAATTTTTTGTTAAGATTGACATTTGACCACATCAAAATAAAGACAAAAATATAGAAGTAAAAATCATAGAAACTCATAAAACATTTCAGAAAATGAATCCCAGAAGACTGTTTCTTTATAGTCTATTAAGTAAAAATCATAGAAACTCATAAAACATTTCAGAAAATGAATCACAGAAGACTGTTTCTTTATAGTCTATTAAGATGTTCATTCAACTCAAAACTCAAATCTTCAAAGACTATTGATCTAAATGGTCAATGCACAATATGTGGTATTCGTTAATGTATGTAAAAATGTACCACTAACTACTAATTAACTAGCTATATCATTCATATCAAATTTAGTGCCTTCCTCATTTTGGTCTTAGCTTAAATGTCATCTTTCTCAGAAAAGAAGCAACAGGTCACCCTGTTTCTCACATAGCACCTTGTATTTATCACGAATTATGTTTATTCACTTATAAGTTTATAGCACTCCTATCCAAACTCCTTGAAGTTTAGGCTCTTATGTATCATGTTAAGTTTTGTGGGCTCGGTGCTTGACACAGGTTCTGGCGCATAGTATTAACGCCTCACCAAACTCTTCAAGTAAGTGGTATTTTTGAAGATGTAAAGTTTCAAGAACTGAGGCCATTAAACAATGTTATATTAAATAGATGGCCGCAGACTTCACTCTGCTCAAAAATAATTTTCCCTATTATTAATTATAAGCACAGGGTCATAAACCTGGAATGTCATGCTTTATTAGAAACATCCCATGGGTATTCCAAGTCCACTCTATTTCAAACAGAACATTAACAAGCTACACATCAATGAGGTGGGTGGGGGAGTGAATGGGGAAGTGTTTCAAACCTCTTTCACTCTTACTTTTCACCAGGAAAACATTAAAATTAAGTACAATCTGCAGGGGATAAAAAGGTGTTCTGAAAATGACACATAGGAAACAGTTTTTTTCACAATCTTTCAAGACTCTAAGCTCAACTGTAACACCAACTGGTGCTCTTTCCCTTTTTTTCATTTCAGGTGAGACCAAATCTTAACAAATAAAGAGGAAATACACTCTCAAGGGAATCCTGAAACACTTTTTAAAAAGTGTTCTTCACAACACTGTAAATCAACTATATATCCCAATAAAAATTTTATACCCCAATAAAATTTTTTTAAAAAAGAAAGTTATACTCAGTTAATAGTAAAAAGTAAACAAGTTAAAATAAACATAAATTTGGAGTGATCAAAAATAAAAGTGTTCTTGAATTCACCTAGATGTGTAGCCAGCTTATTTGCTTATTATATGCTCAAACTTCCATTATGTACAAAAGTCCTTTAAAGCTTAGTTTTTACTGATGCTATGGTTTTCTAGGGGATGAGACAGTAGAGGGTAAAGAACAGTAGAGGGTAAAGAACAACCCTCCATTAAAAATAAAAACATTCCAAGCTGGTATTTAAAGTACCAGTTTCCGGGCTTCCCTGGTGGCACAGTGGTTGAGAGTCCACCTGCCGATGCAGGGGACACGGGTTTGTGCCGCGGTCCGGGAAGATCCCACATGCCACGGAGTGGCTGGGCCCGTGAGCCATGGCCGCTGAGCCTCCACGTCCGGAGCCTGTGCTCCAAAACGGGGGAGGCCACAACAGTGAGCGGCCCGCATACCGCAAAAAAAAAAAAAAAAGTACCAGTTTTCTTCCTATTTTCAAAAGAGGGTAAAAAATCAGCAATAGGGGATAGCAGTTGGTAAGAAATACTATCATCCTGTGGAGGCAAAGAAAATTACCATATAGCACAATTTGTCATATTGCAGATTTTTAAACACAAACTGAGAAAGCCAAGTTTGTAACATAAAACTATCTCATTCCTTTAAAGAAGATGTGGCACATATATACAATGGAATATTACTCAGCCATAAAAAGAAACGAAGTTGAGTTGTTTGTAGTGAGGTGGATGGACCTAGAGTCTGTCATACAGAGTGAAGTAAGAAAGAAAGAGAAAAACAAATACCATATGCTAACACATATATGTGGAATCTAAAAAAAAATATGGAGACGCAAGAGGGAGGAGATACGGGGATATATGTACATGTATAGCTGATTCATTTTGTTATAAAGCAGAAACTAACACACCATTGTAAAGCAATTATACTCTAATAAAGATGTTAAAAACAAACAAAAAACTATTGTAAAGCAATTATACTCCAATAAAGATGTTAAAAACAAAAAACTATCTCATTCCTTGAAGGATGATCCAAAGTATGTCCACATCAAGTATAGATTTAAATCTTACTATTTCCTGTCTTATAATGAATTAATGAAACTCAAAAATTAAACACAATGTTAGAAAAGAGAAAATGTCAACAAAAAACAGGGTTTAAAAAAAAACTGGGGCTTCCCTGGTGGCGCAGTGGTTGAGAATCCGCCTGCCGATGCAGGGGACATGGGTTCGTGCCCCGGTCCGGGAAGATCCCACATACCGTGGAGCGGCTGGGCCCGTGAGCCACGGCTGCTGAGCCTGTGTGTCCGGAGCCTGTGCCCCACAACGGGAAAGGCCACAACAGTGAGAGGCCCGTGTACCACAAAAAAAAAAAAAAAAAAAGAGGCAAACAAGAATATGTGATTTTTAGTCGAGTGATAAATATTCACTACACACAACGCATAGTTACTGCCATGTGTAGAAACACTCTCAGTGGAACTCACAAAATACAGACATTTGATTTACTTATGAAATTCAGGTTTCATCTAAAATCTTATTAAAAAAACTTTTTAAAGTCTTCAGTAAATTGAAAAAAAAATAGGCTTGAGGTTATAAACTAATGAATTAGCCCAGTTCAACTTACCTATACATTTTGCTTGGCCACAACATTAAAAAAATTATGTCGAATCTTCTTGACTTTCAGAGTCCTTACCACATTCTATAGTCTTACTTTTCTAGTTCCTGAAGGCATTCAAGTTTGTGAACCTTGGAATAATCTGGGGCATTCTGAGTGGCATAAATCAAAGTGAACCATTATGCAGGAGCTCATCTTAGAAATTTTCAAAAAATGGTCTTTAAATTATTTGCTAAGTTGGCAAATAATTTAAATTCATGTGATGCCCTCCACATCTTTTATCTTAGAATTTGAGTTAACATTTATTTGAAAGTGGATAGCTTGTCAGGGAAAAATAAAATTATGGCACTGTTGCCACTTTCCTAGAGTAAATGCTTCGTCATTTTACCAAATGCGCTCAGATTCACCTCCCTGCATGTGTCTTTTTGTTTCCCCAATTTATTCATGTCTGTGACTTAACAGTGGAACCCAGAAATACTGGAGAGCCCTACTATTACCTAGTGCTAGAATCATCAGTCCTAACGTTCTCAATACTCTAAGAAGGCTTCAAAGACATGGCAGTGGGCTAAATTCTTAGCCCTTAATTACTGCCTAAGCATTGTCTAGGTAGATAGAGAAATGAATAGCTTCTTCCTTTAAGATCATGGCATTAGTTGCAGTAAAACTCAATCTTCATTTTCCCAGTTCTGATTCACCTTTTCATTGTTTCTCAGAGGGGTAGAAAGCAATTTATACAGACTAAATTAGAGAAATTTAAATCTGCCACATATGAAGACAAAGAAGCTCTTTCTAATGTATGATTCTTAAATTAAAAAACTGCTCATAAGAAGCCCATAGAAAATATTCATAAGAATATTTTGAGTTCTGTGTATAATCATTTCAAAATAATAAAAATGTATCATAAAAGAAACGCTGTGGTCTATGTAAGTGACACTGTCTTATGATTACCTAACTTTTAACCCTTGATTAGCAACCTAATGCTAAATAAGACCTGAACAACAACCAAAAAAACAAATCCACCATTTATGATTGCCTAATAATATTAGCCAACTCTTACTTGCAAAGCTCGCTGGTAATAATGAATAACTTCTTGACTTTTCTCCATCACTCTTGATTGAAAAGTAAGATGACTAATGAATGAAAGAGGAAGTAATGACTGATGAAGTTACCTTGGAAACTCCCTCTACACCTGGTGATTTTTCATTTAGACTTTTGGAAGCATTCATGCACATGATGATTATTTTCTACAGAGCAGTCTCATTTGAGACAATAAAAAAGGTATTAAAAGTTAAAAACAAAACAGTGTTTGGATAGTGTGAAACCTAATTAGAAAAGATAACCTCTTTAGTTAAAAATTGGTAGACTCCTTATGTTTTAAGGAACCTCAGCCAACCCAAACCCCCCAGAGGGCACATTTACCATGTGGTATTGAGCCCCTACCATGCCAGGCACTGTGCCACAAGGCAAATGTGTTTCTGCCTTCCTAATGAGTACAGTATTACAGGGTTTTTTTCAGGGATGTAGTTTAACTACTTAAATGACTCTATGTTAGCTCTGTGAGGGCAGGATCCATGTTCGTCTCCTTCCCTACTTTACTCTAGTATCTAGCTCATGGTATGCATTCAAATTTGTTAAATAAATATACTTTTTAATAACACTTTTATTATATAATCACTTTGAATATTTTTATAAAATGATGTGTAAACCCAATTTATAACATTTTGCTATGGGAAACCCATGACTCCAAGAACCAGAGCATTAGTAATCAGCAATAACAGTCATTAAGATTGAATTATCTGTATTAAATAAAGAATAACTTGATCTCTTACCCATATTTGATAATTAAAAAGAGCTTATTGCCTTAAAGATATATTATGGTCTTAGATAAATTATACATTTTATATTTTTGTTTCAGAACAACACATCAACTCTTGTCTATTACATATCTTTGGAAATATCGGCAGAATCTGGGCTGGTCTCTCAATTTGAATACCACATTCATGGCACTTGAATACCATTCCCAACAGAACTGGTTTTAGTTTTATTTTTTTAAAAATCATTACACTTTAGGTGAGTAAAGAAAAAATACTGTAAAATTAGATTTGGGGGATTTACCAAAATCCAAACTAGTCACTGTAATTCATAGGAATATCTAATTCAACCATTGGAAAAGTAACAGAACAAAAGGAATAAAACATTTTACCTTTAAATTCAGTAAAAATAATAATTTATCACAATTCATTTAAAAGAAGGCTGCTCAAAGTAGAATGCAGAAAGTTCCTGACTTAAGTGACAAGCCTAGGAATTCACCTGATATTTATTTCTGGGATACAAACTGTACATGTATTACCACACAATTAAAAATTTATTCATCTGTTTCAGTTCCTACTCAGTTGATTCAGAATATTTTTCTTTTTGACAATTAGTGGAATTCATTACATACTAAAAATAACACCATGTTTATGCACAAATAAGTTAATCTTCCCCATAAGAGCTAATCTTCCTTTAAGAAGACTTCCCACATATTCACAGTACATAACATCACAGAACACCCATATCTGGCCTAAATGTCTCTGAATTGTAGCATTACAAGATGGAAGTTCATTGCACCTGATAATTCGATTGAGTTTTGCCCAAATGTCTTCCAGAGTTTGGTTGTTACAAACAGTGTGCTCTATTGTCCATCTTGCTCTATAAAATGAGTGCAAATTTAGTGCCTTTAAACTATCTTGCAATTTTTCAGACAAAGGAAAAATATTTTCAGTACAATTACGGCTGGGAAGTGAAATACTCCAAGACCTCTTCTTGTGCTGTTTTCCTTTTTCTGACTGTTTATCCAGACTTCCAGAACTAGTCTGTTCATTCAGTGTGTGTGATCGGATTAAGTGCTTCATTTTTTTCAAATTAGGTTGAAACTCCAGTAGATCTACTGTGCAATCATAACTCTGCAATTTAATATCATGTTCTGAAATGGTGAAGTACTGTCTTACATCTTCAGTTGCCTCTTTAGAAATCACAGGTGGTAATCTTTTAGGTTTGAGTGGAAGTCTGGACCCATCATGCGGAAACCAAGGAATAAATCTTGATAGTGGACGTGTAGGAAAGTCTTGAATTGCTTTCTCTGCAATTTTTGGCAGTTGTGTGGTTTCACTCTCATATGGTCGATAATGTAATATTACTTCTGTAGTCATTCTGCAGTAATCCAGTTACTCTTAATGAAGAGAATATTTCTTAGCTGAGCTCCTCAGAGCTAGAATGCAATTTATAACTACAAGACTCTCTCTCTTTCCAAATCAGAGGGAAACAGGACCTAAAGTGGAAGTATTGCAAAGAATAAGATATGGTAGGGATAGCCTATATACAGATAGGCAGGGAAAAGGGAAAAAAGAAAAAACCAAAACCAATTCCAATATGATATTTTACCAAAGTGCAATTGGTAAATGTGAATGTAATCCACAAAACTGGAAATCCTTTCTCTTACCAAAATAAGAGATCAGGATTAGATGCCCTAGCATATCCTTTCAGCCTAAAACTGCTAGTAGTCAACATGTTTAACTGAAGAGATATAATGGATTTGGAAGTACTGATATTAATATGTTAGGTAATAATAATCTTAAGACTATAGCAGAAACAAAAAGTAAATTAGTGATTTTTAAAATACTAGATTCATATGAAGATAATGAACAAAAATGTAATAAAACTAAAAAATCTGAGACATGTGAATTGAGGACAATGAAAATCACTGTAATTTTTAATTTATTTTGAAGAAAATGGATTATTTTATACTTTAAAATTACATGAATTCTACCAAACAAATATATAGACAGAATACTCAATGATTTTATTTCATTCTCAGTAATAAATACTGAAAACATGAAAATGGTTTAACTTTGCATTTTAACCATACTAGAAACTGGTTTCCTGAAAAAGTCTCATTTGTATAAATGAGGAGCTTAAGCAGTGTCAAAACCTTAGTAGCATGGCTCCTGAATTCCAATTTGGAGGATGAACAAAAAGACTAGAGCCTTACTTTTTTTCCTCTTAGAACACAGACATCTTCAAGTTGCCCCAAATTAAGTCATCAATAATAAGTTCCAGCATACAGTACACAGGCTCAAGAATGGAGCCTACCAGGATCTGCAAGTTAGGTTTCCTAATCGGGCCCAAAGTTGCCTGAGCCATAATGCAAGCTCTTTCAAATCCTAGCTACCAGAGAAAAAAACAAGAGGTCAAATCCCTTCTTCCAAAAATCATTAGAGAACTACTTGACGGGGGTTCTCCCATTGCCGGGATGACTGTGAGTGGGGACTCCTTGGCATGATGTCACAATACTCATTTAACCACTGACTCTGAAAAGTCAAAATAAGTAATCAATCTCATAATAATTCTTTTCCTTACTGTTAATGTCCACTGACTGACAGATTTGGCAACTCAAATTCATAAATGACTGTGATCCTTAAATATCCATAATTTTAATATGGATCTAAATATAGATAGCATATTCTTTCAAGAATTAATAATGCTTTTATTTTTTTCTTCCCTTTTCCTTACATTTTCACATTTTAAGACATGCCACTGAGAATTCTTTCATTGTTGTCTGAACTTACTCAGTGTTGTATTCCAGGGACACTGATGTTGTGAGAGCTCCTTAATACTTTACATACATATGAAAGTAAACTTATATGACAATACAAATTGATATACTTGGCATCCAACACGGGTAAAATTAAAACTTGTGAAAACTCTTGGATAACTAGAACAGTGGGGAAGAATGGGGCCAAAGAACTTTAAGCGGAAACTAACACTGAATTTCAAAGCATTTGTCCTTTTAGGTTGCTAAAATACTCTTCTCCAGGAAACTTCTGTTTTGGAAAATAGAAGATACCTGGGAAAGACCACTGTAGCAGCCTAAAAGGACTATGGCAGTTAGCCGCCACATCAGTGGAATTTAACTGTATTTAATAGCTTCCAATTTTTATAAAATGATACCTAGCAGCTAACAGAACTGCTCTAAATTTCCATCAAACTACTAATGGAATGATATCTGAAAATGCTCTTTCCTTTATTAGGAGGCAACATGGAGTCTTGGAAAGATGAAGGCCTTGTGTTGAAATATTACCTCAATCACTTACTAGCTGTGCGATCTTGAAAAAGTTTAACTTCTGAGAGTTAAGTAATATATATTTCACATACTACATATGAGTCTGAGATAAAGAACATGACAATTTCTCTTCTTTCTTCAGGAATAAGCCATTTCAGTCCAGGCTAAGCTCACAGGTCCTATTGCTATTACATTAGTTAATATTTTAGTTTCTTAGTTCTACAGTCAGAGACCGTTCTGATAACCCCAACTATCAGTATATGATTTTATACTACAAATGAAACTGGTGAGCTTCTGGAAGGTTTGATGCTTACAACACAACTAAGGGGATAAGGGTCCCTCAAAATAGATCCCACAAGGAAGGTTAAGTGCAATTCACTTGAGTTCACATGTCTATCGAGCATCTTTTCAGCTCAGTCCAAGAAGATACTAGTAACCACAGAGTAGGGCATCCAAGAAATAAGTGCATTTGTGGTAGTAGAAAACCGATGAAATAAAGCTGAAAGCGTTTCAAATAAAAGGTTTCACAAAACAGGAATTCCAGAAAAAGAATGCCCTGCTCATTTCCCCTAAATAATGATCCAATTAAATCATCAAACTTACTCAAAACTGTTTGCTGTGTATGCAAACCGACATGAATTTCCCCCTAACACAATACTTTGACGTAAACAGTGAGTTTTAACAAACCTAAATTATACGTTGTACTATGTACTTCTAAATCCTTGGCACAATACTAGACTAATTTCACAAATGAAGCTGAAGCCTGGTAACTTTGTCATTGCCGCATGAAGAGACAAGAGACAGAAGAAAAAACCACTTTAGATACCCGCTGTTAATCATCTCGGTTCACAAGGCTCTTCCCGGGTACAGTGGGGACGTCAGCATCTGCGGCTAAAATCTGTCTGGTGACTGCAGCAGCATGTAACAGAGTAAGTAATTTACCAGGTATCTATTACATTCTAACGGGGGCTCTCAAACCTAAAAAGCAAAGAGGAGAAATAGTTTCCTTTCGCTCGGCGCCAAAGAACCAAGCAGGAGGGCGAGCACTGACAGTGTTTAAGAAGGACGAGGCCTATATCCCAGAGGCCAGGTCTATGTGTCAAAGGCTTCGAGAACTAGTGAGAGAAAGGGAGAAAACAGATTAAAGGGAGTCAGGTTCGCAAAAGTTTACCTTTCAGGGCCAGCAGGTGCTCCTGTTTGGGGGGATTCACTTCCATTTTGACCGGCACTTTGGACCCACTGCCTACGGAGGCTGAAGAGGGTCAATCAGCTCGGAAGAAGACAGAAAAGCGCACGTTCGGGAAGACAGGGCATCAAACACACTCCCAAGTTTCTCTCTGCCGGTGGTGCCTTAAATTCTCTTCTTACCAAGTCCTTTACGAACCCAACGGCTTTTTAACCAAAGCCATCTCTTGCCTCTTAGAGGCCTATACATAAAATACTTCTCTATTTTCCAGTCACAGTCACACACCGCGACTTCAAGGAACCATTCCTCGGTGACAGTTCACGGCCTCCCAAATACCTACATTGCAGAGTAAAAGATATAGATGTGGCATGCTGGGACTTGTAGTTCAAAAGCCGCAGGGCATGCAGGGACATGTGGTACCCTCTCGCCCCGTCTGTTTTGCAGTTGGGGAGAAGAGGTCGTTCCTGGAGCGGGAATTTCACCCCAAAACTTTACTTTTGTTTTATCCCTTCTTTTTTCTCTTAATTTTACTCCTTCCATCTATTTCAGACTCCTCAATAATAACAATAAAAAAATAACAAAGTGCCTGCGAACCCAAACACCTAGCGGCTGGCGGGAGGATGCGCGAAGACACGGTCCCAGCAGCGCCCCGCGTGGTACTGCGCCTGTGCGCCAGCGGCGAGCGCCGAGGCTTCTGGGTAGGTGGCTGTACCCCGCCCATCAGGTGAAGGCCTTGAGGGTTGTTTCTGCGGCGCCGCTCCTCCTAGGATGGCTGCCCTAGTTGTAAACAAGCCTGGAGCGGGACTAGACAGTGGTCGTCAGGGCAGCCGGGGGACGGCCGTGGTGAAGGTGAGGGACCTTGCGTGCTCTTTTCTCCACCATCGGCTTCCCTTCTGTTTATCCCGGAGAGCTGGCGGCAGCACAGCGGCCCTGGCTTTTTTTGGGCAGGATGCGCGGCCTCTGGCCCCTCTCGGCTTTACAAGCCTATCCCTCACCTCCGGACCTTTATCCCACCAGGCCTGAGGTTACCTGGTGTTCTGGTCACGCTAGTCCTCTGCTTGGAGTCGCCAACGGGGACGTTTGTGAAAAGGAGCTAATGGGCCTGGGAGAGCGACCTGGGCTGGTCTTTCCCCAGGCCCTCTGGTTTTAGTTAAGCCCAACAGGTATTAATTGGCTTATTTGTAGGAAATTGAGCCGTTATTATCGCCAGGTACTAAGTTAGGTATTTTAGCTTGTTAATATATATTTAGGAGGTAAGTGTTGATTACAGTTTTACAGGTGAGGAGACACAGGTTTCAGTTAACACTGTTTATCAGAACCAGAGTTGACTGGCTGTAAAGTATGCTTTTCACTATGGCACTACTTCTGTAATCAGACCTCTATTATTGGTTGACCCGCCTCTTCCTCTTTTGGGAGTACGGTCTGTCAACACTTTTGAGAAGTCTCCAACAGCCCCATTAACGCTGGGGAATATGAATTACCCTGTGCTTGAAGTTTGAAATTCTAACATGTGTAAGTGCTCTAAAGTGGGTTTACTAAAAATTAAGATGAAGTAGGTAGAATTCACTTTTCCATAGGTAGATAGATCTGAAAGGGAGAACTGATCTTAAAGGTTTGTAGAGTAACCTTCAGGATCAAATGTAATCCGAGATATTGGCAATTCTTATTCCTGGCTACATATTAGAATCACTGAGGACTTAAAATTAAAAAAAAAGAAACTACTTAATCCCCCACTTCTGAGTAAGTTGACATCAGTATATTTTTTGCAGTCTCAGAGTGATTTTAATGTGTATCTAGGATTCAGAACCACTGGACCAGATATCTGAAGTTCTTTTAAGATCTTGAGTAATAGATGCCTAATGGTTTTTCACTTAATGTTGGTTTTTTTGTTTGTTTGTTTTTTTGGTGTTACACGGGCCTCTCACTGCTGTGGCCTCTCCCTTTGCGGCGCACAGGCTCCGGACGCGCAGGCTCAGCGGCCATGGCTCACGGGCCCAGCCGCTCCGCGGCATGTGGGATCTTCCCGGACCGGGGCATGAACCCGTGTCCCCTGCATCCGCAGGCGGATTCTCAACCACTGTGCCACCAGGGAAGCCCTAATGTTGGTTTTATGTGACAACAAATGATACATTTCTGCTTACAACTGTATTATCAATCAGTATTGGTGGTGGTTGATTTGTCTGACCTTTATATATTAATGAAGTTATTCTGAAGGTACATAGCATATCTGAGATGCAGAGGAGCTCTCTTATTATTCAGCTTGTTGTATGGTTGAGATTTTATCTATTGAATTGTGCTTTTTCTATGTAGAGAATACCTGAAGGTTATTTTGTGAATTAACTTCAATTAAGAAGTAATTGGAATGGATATTATTGCTGTATCTACTTTTGTTACCCTGTTTGCCTTAAAATCTGAAAAATATACCAAAGCCTGACGTAACTCCAGTTTATTATAGCACAGAGTTTGATAAATTAGAGGCTCATTTTGTTAATCTTCATTTTTATGTGTAAATTGTGACAGATGTGCAGTAGGATAGTCCTTTTTGGCAAGATCCTCATGCTGTCATTTGTAAGAAATACAGTGGCATAAATTTTAAAAGAATCTCACAGATGAAAGCAAGAAGTGTTCATTGGAAGGTGAAAGTTGAAGTATATAATGGTAATATATATATATGTAAAATGGTTTCTTGCTTAATGAACAAGTAGATGATGACAGGGTTTTTATCATTGAGAAAAACAGACCAAAATTGGTGTGTACGTTCACAAAAGACTAGTGAGCTTTCTTAGTCCTTTGAAAATATAGCCTGGTGTATTAAAATTTGATTTACACGTAATAAATTTGAAGCCCTCTTTGGCATATTGTGATGTTTGTGAAATAAAGAGCCTTTTTCCTATCTAGGACTTAATTTCTTATGCTGTTAGCCACAATTCCTATTCATAAACACTGAAGAAAAAATTTCTTACTCTTATTTGCTGAGTTGATGCAAAATAGTCTAATAACTATTTTTGGAATTATGTTTGGTTTACTAATCAGTGGGATTTTACTAGTGCTTTTTGGAAAAAACCTATGGTCACAACATGAGTAAGTTCTCTTATCTTGTGTAATGATGGGGTTAGAGATGAATGAAAAAAGTAAAATTTTAATTTGGTTCTTTGGAGTTTATTGTCATATATAAGTTTAATATGGTGTCACTATAGTGAGGACATTTATTTAAAATGTTGCGTTTATAATATCTAATTCTGTTGTATCTTTTCTGTATTTAGTTGAATTTGATATTCAAGTGAGGATTTTTTTCTTTTCTTTTTTTTAAAGTGAGGATATTTAAGTGAAGCTTTTTTCCTGCCTTTTAAAAAAATACAGGATAATTTGAAGTGTGTGTATTGTGTGTGTATATATATATATATATATATATATATATGATTTATGTGTAGCTGTTTCCCAGCTGTTTCCCTTCCTCAAAGAGAACTACAATTCCAATGTAATGTTTCTTGTGTATCTTGCAAGATAGTATGTTTGTAAAACAATATATGTGAAAATACATGCTCTCTTTATTTCTTTTCCTTTATGCAAAAGTTAAATATTCTATGTCATTTTTCACTTTGCTTTGCTGATATGAAATCATTCTGTGTTTGTACATAAAAAATTTCCTAACTTTTCCTCACCAGATTGCAGTTTTGCAGTATATGAATGTGCCATAATTTATTTTCCATATATATTTACTTTGTTTCTAATCTTTTGCTAATGCAAAAGTGCTCTAAGGGATAGCATATAGATCTCTTCACACATGTGATATTTGTAGGATAAACTCCTGGAGGTAGAATTACTAAGCTATTCAAACTTTTGATAGGTATTGCCAAATTGCCTTCCATAGAGGCTATTATCAGTCAATAAACATTTCACGGCAACCAGCAATTTATTTATTCTCCCACACTTTCACTAGCACAAAGTGTTATCAACTTTAAAATACATAATCTGAAAAAAAAGTATATTGGGGGCTTTCCTGGTGGCACAGTGGTTGAAAGTCCACCTGCCGATGCAGGGGACATGGGTTCGTGCCCCGGTCTAGGAAGGTCCCACATGCCGCAGAGCGGCTAGGCCCGTGAGCCATGGCCGCTGAGCCTGCGCGTCCGGAGCCTGTGCTCCGCAGCGGGAGAGGCAACGACAGTGAGATTCCCGCGTACCGCAAAAAAAAAAAAAGAAAAAAAAAGTATATTGGGATATACTTCAAAATGACTTCAAAATGTTTTGGGTGAGATTGGACACCTTTTCATATAATTAACGAGCTGTTTTCTTTTCCTGTTCTGTGAACTATGTGTTACACTTCAGCTTCTTTTGAACCGTACTGAGATGCGAGCCAGTTATGAATTATCAGTTTATTTACAGTGAAAGATATTTACATTTCAAGCACTGACTCCAGTTTAATTGCGGAGTTAAGATTAAAATTTTAATGGATTAAGTCTGACTTCCACTGTGGGTTTTCTGTTTTTTACCTTGTATTATGTATTTGTTGGGGGATGGTGGTTGGCTGTTTTAAAATTTTTATTTTATTGGACTTCATTAATATAAGCACGTAGGTGCTTGGTATTTGGAATACCCTGTTCCTGAGGGCTTTTTGGTCTAACAGGGAAAGATAGGCTGGAATGCCAGTAAAAGTATTAAAGTGTTTTGGGTGTTAAGATCGACACTTATCCATGGTACATGGGGGCCCAAAGGATAGTGTGTTCATTTACGAATTTGTTGGCTTATTAATGTAAAAAAAGAATCCACTAGGAAAATGTCTATTTAGCTGTTTCTTCAACATTAGCATAAAGAAAGAGACAAAAACAGTTTGTTATGTGCTGTGAACTACAAATTGTTTGATAGAGTTTGAGAATAGAGTTTGGAAGGGAAGAGAAGCAATAGGACAGGGGCCAGATTGTAGTAGGTCATGGATGGTGGGCACCGAGTTTGGGGTACAATCAAACAGTTCAGTGTGGGTATTTTTTAAAAAGTAATTAAATTGTGAAACACTTAATATATTAATAAAAGTACCTTCATTGATACAAATATAGTTTATTGACTAATTATAAAACAAACTGATGAGCTGGGGAATCAGAGTATGCCAATTCTTGTCACCTTTCTTTTTTTTTAGTTGAAGTATAGTTGATTTTTTTAAAAAATTGAGGTATAGTTGATTTGTCACCTTTCTTTTGTCTGACTACATGGCCTTGAGCAAGTCATGTACTTGTAATTGGAACTAGATAAACAAAATATTTTCTATTTTCTAACCTAGGGGCATATTTATTAATCGAGAACAAGGAATTGAAATTTAAGTCTAATTGCATTCTTATCTTTACATTGTATGATGTAAATGAATAGTATAAGACACTTGAAAATTACTTATAGTCTTAACAAGTTCTTTATCATTTACAAGGTTAAGTTGTCATCCTAGCACATATTTCAGATTATTTTTGTCCAGATTAATGATGGTTTTTTGAGGGTTAGGTAATTGCAGAGAAATTGTTTAAGAACCCAACTTTGGTACAGTTATATATGGTTACGGACACAGATGTAATGAATCATGTCATAATTTTCAAAAGCTAAAGATGTTAGTTTACAACATTATCTTGATTCCTAACACCCTTTCAAGGAGATTTCACTATGATATAATTGTGGTAAGATCTGTCAGATGAAAGGATAAAAGGTGATTTAAAATTTTATACCTAGACAGTTTTTTTCATGGAGGAATAAAGTAATTTAACAAGATTGATTCATTAAATTAGATCAGGTTTTTCTTTGTAGCCTAAAATATGTATGTTTTTAAAGTCATTTAAAGAATACATGTGTCCTTTCCAAATATTAGGTGCTGGAGTGTGGAGTTTGTGAAGATGTCTTTTCTTTGCAAGGAGACAAAGTTCCTCGCCTTCTGCTTTGTGGCCACACAGTCTGTCATGACTGTCTCACTCGGCTGCCTCTTCATGGAAGAGCAATCCGTTGCCCTTTTGATCGACAAGTAACAGACCTAGGTAGGAAAAAAATATATATATAATTGTTCATGTAATACAAATATTATAAAAACAATTTTTTTCTACTTGATTTTAAAAATCATAAAATTCTGGGAATTCCCTGGTGGTCCAGTGGTTAGGACTCTGGGTTTCTACTGCAGGGGCCACGGGTTTGGTCCCTAGTTGGGGAGCATGCTGTGGTGCAGCCAAAAAAAAAAAAAAAAAAAGAAAAATTATAAAATTCCAAGGAGGCTTCAGTTTCTATTAAAGCCAGTAGTCTTGAAGCTATAAACTAGCCCACTCTTAGGTACTAATTTTATTTCATCTTCTGAAATTTTTATATTCAGTACTTATAGATCAATAGTTTTAAGACACCTGAGAAAAACATACTAACCTTTTTCATTTGCCTGTAAAACAGGGTTTACCTTAGACATGAATAGGCCAATAATGAAAATACAGGTAAGTAATTTGAGTTTCAGCATGTTGTTATTTACTGATATCTGAGGCAGAAGTGTTTGCAGCTAGTGATAACTACTGACTACTCCTTGTTTTCTGTTAAAATGAATTTAAAGGTCTGGTGGATTTTTTTCAGTTTCCTACATACTTTTATTTATTTTATTTATTTTTAAAATAAATTTATTTTTGGCTATGTTGGGTCTTCGTTGCTGTGCGTGGACTTTCTCTAGTTGAGGTGAGCGGGGGGCTACTCTTCCTTGTGCATGGGCTTCTCATTGTGGAGCACAGGCTGTAAGCGTGTGGGCTTCAGTAGTTGTGGCACGCAGGCTCGGTAGTTCTGTCTCGTGGGCTGTGGAGCACAGGCTCAGTAGTTGTGGCGCATGGGCTTAGTTGCTCCGTGGCATGTAGGATCTTCCTGGACCAGGGAATGAACCCATGTTTCCTGCATTGGCAGGCGGATTCTTAACCACTGCATCACGAGGGAAGTCCCCCTACATACTTTTAAAACTTCACTTTATATTTTTCAAAATGAATTAATTACTGTGGGATACCAGATTTGGAAATAACATTTATTAACATTTGAACAGTTATTTTACAACCATAAATTCTATGTTTATTATTTTTAATAATTGAATTTCTCCAAAAGTAATAGTTTAAGGTTGTCAGTTTTTTTCAGGTCAGTAGCACTGTTTTAAGACTGTTTTAATGTATTCATACTATATGTCAAGTGGAGCACATTTAAAATAATTTAACCACCAAAAAAAGGAAGCAAGAGTACCCAGATTTTTAGACTGAAAAGCTTTAAAATGCTAAGAAGCATGGTTGTAAAATATTTTCTTGTAAGGAAAGAATGGGTTTCATAAGGTTTTGGTAGTCCTTGATTTAAGTAAGTAGTATGCCCATTTGCCAGAAAACTAATATAGGAAAGTGTTAGCATTAACTTACTGTTAGCCAAGAAATAATAAAGTGGAGGGGGGAGATGTCTATTTTGACATTCTTTTATTTGGCCTTTTATTCTGCAATTTATATATATCATACCATCTTCTTTATATAAAACTATATAGAAGTAGTAATATTTTGCAAACAGAGGATGGACCCTTCCACCATTTTGAAGGGCATTATCTTTTCTACATAAATACCACATCATCCTCACCGTGTTATCATCCTTACTGTAATAAACTAGGAATTTATGACAGGTAATGGTTAGTCATATCCTAGGTTGAAATCAAACATGATTGCTATCATATCAACATTAGAAAAAACAAGCAAACCAACAATTCTGCCTCGGATATAGGTTGTAATTATTATAGGTAGTTACTATAGCTTGTAGGTTAGATTTTTGCCATGATTCCAGCCTATGGAATATGTGTTAATGACCCTTGATATAGTTTGCTGTCATTGTTTTTAAATCTATTTTTAAATGTATTATAGAAATAATGTATATATACATTGCAGAAAATTTGAAAAATCTATTAAAAAGTATAAAGAAAAAAATATCATTTTTTGCTTTTAAAGAAGCAAATTACTGTTTTTTTTTCATTATGGTTTATTACAGGATATTGACTATAGTTCCCTGTGCTGTATAGTAGCACCTTGTTTATCCATTCTATATATAATAGTTTGCATCTGCTAATCCCAAACTCCCAATCTCCCCTGCCGCCACGCCCCGACCCCCCAAACTATTGTTAATATGAGGGAATCAGAATTAGACTTCTTTTCTAGTTCAGGAATAGTATGAGAGTCAGAGGGAGGCTGGGGCTGGGGCGGGGGTGGGGGCAGGGGTCTGGGCCTGGGTATTAGGAAGGGAGGGGCGGGGGAATAAAAAGGGCGGAGGTGGAGAAGGGAGCACTTGACGCAAGGTGATGGCCTACCAGGGAGGAGCAATGGCTGAGATGCGCACAGTGGCAGCCGGGCCTGGCGAGGAGACCATGCACGTGCGCCTCAACCTCCAGGGGCCTGCCTGCCTGCCTGCCAGGGTCCCCGCTCCGGACCCTGAACCCAAGGAGGTGCTGGGTCTGGGCCAATTGCCCATGGAGCTGCTCGAGATGGTGCTGAGCCACGTGCCCCCACACGTGCTGCTTGGGCACTGCCGCTGGGTGTGCCGGTGCTAGCGTGACCTGGTGGACTGCCAGGATGTGAGGCTGAGCATCCTGGTCCGATACCGCGCCGCCCTGTCACCTGTCCTCCACACCTACCTGCCCCCCGCCGGTGACCTCAGGCCCTGCATTCTGGGCTGCTTCTGCGAGCGAAGACCGATAGGACTCAACCTCCTCTGGAACCCCAAGGGCCTAGAAGGTTTCCGGGACTGGACGATGCAGAGCAGTGGAGACGGCTGAGGAGAGGAGGAAAACATGGATGTCAGACCTGGGGCCACTTCCCAGGCCTCCTTCCTGTCTGCTTACAAGGTGGTGTCACAAGAAGGAAATGTTGGACCTGGAGGAGGAGAGTCTGTGGCCAGAACTCCTGTATAGTGGAGAGATTGAGATTTGTGTCTCTGCTGGTGGACAGACCAACAAGGCACGGCCTGTGTATATGAGCTAACTATCCAACTTCTAGATGCCAACCAGACCGTGCTGCATAATTTCTCTCCTATGCCTGTTTCCATCCGGCAAGGTAGAAACAGTGTCCGCTTTGAGGTCAACCATGTGTTCTTCAGCTTCAAGATTGGTGTCCGCTTTGTGTCTGTTGAACACTGGGTTTGGGACTTGTGGTTCTGGCCTGAACAAAATGGAATCTATCTGCCTAATGCCAGTGTGATTCCACGTGTACATCTGTTCAAGTGAAAGACTGTCCTTGTAAAACAACCTGACCATGCTTTCCAGGAGCTGGGACCATTAGCTGGGCCATCTCATTAATCAGGTGCTTATAGCTCCTGGCATCCTGGGATCTGCTGGGGCCCTCAGGGTCCTACTGGGCCCTGTCTTTAGAATCTGGAAGCTACTAGAAGAATGTTCTTCATCAGATTTACCGCTGCTGCTGCTGTAAGGCAGCCCCTAGTCTATTGAGTGGAAACCCACAGTGAGCACAGGGAAATGCTGTATTGGGAAAGGCCCTCACCCTCCCATCACACCAGGCCCTTGAAACCAGTAGTTTCAAGACTGGGACCAGGACTCAGAGCTGAAAGTCAAACTAGCTCAAAAAATGTTTGGAGACAGGTTTCTGTCCACCCTGTGAACAATGAAGTGGTCCCCTGAGCCCAACCCTACCCTGAATTGTATGATGTATAAAATGATTTTGTTGTTTTGAAATTCTTTTCAAACATGGAGAGAATAAATGTTTTATTTATAAAATATCTGTCAATCATAGGTAATAAAGGTATTTTGCCAAAAAAAAGGAATAGTATCAGTAGTTGTTTGTCATGGTTATTAATACTGATCAGCATTACTTATGGTTCTTCTCTTCCATTCTCATGGTAAAATTACACTTCCCTGCCCTCTTATGATTAGGTAGGAAGAGCTGTGTGATTTCCCTTTAACCAGTGAAATTATGAGTAGAAGTGAAGTGTTAACTTCCAGGTAGAAGCTGTTAAGAATGGATTTATGATGGTTTGCAATAAATCCCTCTCCTTGCTGTAGTGAGGTGGTCCAGGGGGTTGGAGCCTCAGTGGCCTGTGTCCCCTGATCATGGACAGTAGGGAACAAAGCCTCTCTTGTCTTCACCAACCCTTGAGATGCTGCGTGAGCAAGAAGCAAATCTTTGTTGCTTTAAGCCATTGAGATTTTAGAGTTATTTTGACAGTTACAGGAGTATTAAGTGATATACTAGGCAGTAGATAGATACTGCCTAGATACTGCTAGGAGTTTACATGTATGTGTTTACTATATAATGACAGTATTTGGATATAGTCAAGGTAATACTTTTAAATAAAGGACTCAGTATACTTCTTAATCTTTTATAAATAAAGTAGATAGAACTCAGCTTGAGGTAGAATATGTGTGAAAAATTAAAACAGTTGAGAAAGCCCTGTGGGGTGGCAAGGCTGAGGCCCTTCCCTTCCCTTCCCTTCATCTTCCTTTCTTCCTTCCTTTTTTTCTTCCCTCCCTTAGAAGAGAGGGACCAAGAGGAAGGGGAGACATGTAGCCAATGACCCCATCATCCTTTTATTTATTTGCTTTTTCAGTGAATAGGTATTAGGTGGCAGCTTTGTGTCACATGGTATTTGTTGTATAGAAGCTCATCATAACAGACATATTCCTTCTAATTGCTGAAGGATCTGGCTCTTATTTATAGGGTTAGAAAGAGTTTGTGTATGTGTTTGCACGTGCACATGTGTGTATACACATGCCCATACTGTGTGGGCACACATGTGTGCACATATGATTGCTCACCTCGCCTTTTATGGTCAGTTCTGGGGAAAAGAAGCATTGGTCCGTATTCAAATGTGCTTAGATTCTCATCTACCTAAAAGGGACTATTGTCATGCCTTAGTGTGAAGCTCTGTGTATTTGTGTGAGAAAGAGTTTATATGTTCATTGACTGCTATCAGGTTCTAGGTTAGATGAGGGGTGGGGAAAATATTATTTTTAGCTGTTCTAGTTTCAGTTTACTTAGAGACGGACTTATTTTTGGTTAAGTGTATCTTTCATACAGTGGTTTTCAAACATGAGTCATAGCTTATTTGTGGTCATAAAATCAATTTAATTGGTTGTGAATAGGATTTTTTAAAAAGAAAGAACAAAAACCATCAGAGTATCGCAAACAGTGAGGGTGAATATTGGTGTATAAATCTTTTGTTTCAGTTGTGTGTATGTGTGTGTGTGTGTGTGTGTGTTATCCTGGGTTGAAATGTGAAATGTGTTTCTTACTGTAGGTTGCTGTTAAAAATATTTAAAGCACTTGCTTTAGTATATGTAGTAAAAGTCAGTGACAAAATAGGATTTTATAAAGTTAAATTATAGAAAAATAATAGAACTTTAAAATATGTTTCTACTTAGAATGCTAAGGAGTTCTGTATTTTAAAGAGAATATTAAGACAACTGTTATAGCATTAACAGAAAATGGAGAAATTTTGAATTTTTAAAATTTAGACATTATTAATGATTGAACTATGAGACATAGAAATTTCTATTGAGATTTGAGGTAAAATAAATAATATTCCATTTTGTTAGATTTAGTTTTTATTTTTATATTCTAGGAGATTCAGGTGTCTGGGGATTGAAAAAAAATTTTGCTTTATTGGAGCTTTTGGAGCGACTACAGAATGGACATATTGGTCAGTATGGAGCTGCGGAAGAAGCCATTGGGATATCTGGAGAGGTATTGATTGAACTTGTTGAAATTTTTGTTATGAGCATGAATTTTTTCTTTTAGTTTAAAATATTTGCTATTAGATGCACAATATTACCTTACTTACCCCAGCAGGTAGGATTCCAGAAACACAACTTTTCATTACATTATAGTTCTGAAGGCAAAAAGTCCCCAACTAAACAAAAGTAAAACTGAAATTTGAATTGTCTGAAAATGCTGTACCCAAAGTATGTTTAGTGTGTAAACTTGTGTCCTTATCATCATTAATTCTATCTAAGGGTAAAGTGAAAAAGTAAGAAGATTATGCATGAATAAGAAGGATGTGTAAGCTACATTAAAGCAGAGGATGCAAAAGTGAATCATTCAACAGTAAAGCACAGAGAAAGAAAGAGGAACTCCTTGAAAGGGGCCTTTTAGTATAGAGGCAGAATGCCTTAAAGATAGCAGTAGCTCCTGAGGGAATTGCTATTAAATATCTTCATGAAAAGTTAAATTGTGCATAGATGTACTCTCTTTATCCAGACAGGTAAGTATCCAGTAAATATTAGAAGACCATTAACACAAATTAACATACATTTTTAACACTTATAAAATTGTCTGCATAGCTCATAGACTGTTCTGATTATAGGAATAGTTGTAGTAAATAGCAGTTAATAGTTTTGATGATCAACTTTAAAACCACATGTTTAGGGCTTCCCTAGTGGTGCAGTGGTTGAGAGTCTGCCTGCCGATGCAGAGGACACGGGTTCGTGCCCCAGTCGGGGAAGATCCCACATGCCGCGGAGCGGCTGGGCCCGTGAGCCATGGCCGCTGAGCCTGCGCGTCTGGAGCCTGTGCTCCACAACGGGAGAGGCCACACAGTGAGAGGCCTGCGTACCGCAAAAAAAACACCACATGTTTAGTATGAAGGAAAACATGTCAGGTTGACTTTTTACTTCTCTTTTATTAGATCATGATTTCCTTATATAAAGTGAATCAGTGAAATGGATTTCAAACTGAAGCACTGTTTTCTAAAATTTGCAGTTTTTTCCCATGATTTATCTTTTATCTTTGTTTTGAAAGACATTGAGGTTTTTTTTTTTTTTTTTTTTTTTTTTTTTTTTTTTTTTTTTGTGGTACGTGGGCCTCTCACTGTTGTGGCCTCTCCTGTTGAGGAGCACAGGCTCCGGACGCAGAGGCTCAGCGAACATGGCTCACGGGCCCAGTGCGGCATGTGGGATCCTCCCGGACCGGGGCACAAACCTGTGTCCCCTGCATCGGCAGGCTGATTCTCAACCACTGTGCAACCAGGGAAGCCCGCCATTGAGTATTATCCGATGTTGGTCTTGTAAATTATTTATCAGGTCTGGAAAACAGAAGACATGACTTTTAATTTTACACGTATATATTTCTCATAATTGCAAACAAAACTGTTTAACTTTGGGTTCATTTTCTTATTTAGTGTGATATTGAATGACATCATTGATATGTTTTCTAATTTTTATTGCTGCAAAAATTTATACCAAATCTTTCCCTTTCTAATTATGGCCTTTTAATATGCAGAAAAGTTTTCAAAGATTCTTGAATATCTGACATGTAAAATTTACAACTCATAATGCTTTTTACTAATTCATAAAAATTATAAACATTTCAAAGGTTACGTATAACATAAAGTTTTTGTTGTTGTTGTTGTTGTTTCTTAACTCTGATTTTCAACCAGGATTGCGCAGTGGACAACCTGTGGAGTTTTAGAAAAAATACACAGCTTCCACTTCATCTCTATCTATTGAGAAATAAGTGTTTCTCAGGTTGGAGTCTAGGCATCTGTATTTTTAAAAGCATCACTTGGTTATCTAAATAGCATTTGTGCTTCTCTTCTTCTATACATCATGCTGACAAGTAATATTTAAAGCAGTGAGGATGTATTTAGTATCAGTTTTTTCAGTCTTAAAAAAAAAGACTTCTGTCCTCTGTTGTCAATTTCTTGAGTGTAAAGTGAGGGGATTTTGCAGAAGATATTTTTGCACTGACTGTGAATCTATAACAATGGTTTTATTTTTGACCTCAAATTCATGGCATATATTGATAATCAATTTTAGAAATACCTTCTCACTTACCTATAGAAATGAGTAGCAAATGACCTTTGTACTTAATTACCAGTATATTTTTATTTATAAAGGCTGGTCAGTTAAAAAAAAAGATTATGGGCTTTTATATTTCAAAATTTGGCATGTTATTTATTTATTTTTTTTGGTTGAACAACAAAAATTTATTTATCTTATCACAGTTCTGGAGGCTGGTAAGTCCAAGATCAAGGTGTTGGCATTCTGAGACCTCTTCTTTTGGCTTGTAGGCCACAGCTACCTCACTGTGTGGTCACCTGGTCTTTCCTCAGGACATGTGCACAGGGAGAGAGGGAGGGAGATCTGTCTCTTCCTCTTCTTATGATGCCACCTACTGGATTAGGACCGCATCCTTATGGCCTTATTTAACCCTAATTACCTCCTAAAGACCCTGTCTCCAAATGCAGTAACATTGGGGGCTAGGGCTTCAATATATGAATTTTGGAAGAACACAGTTCAGTCCGTAGACCTGGGAAAATCTATTCTAGGAAGGAAATAAAGATGAATGGGAAGGAGGTAAAGGAGACAGTAGAAGAAGAGAGACATCCTGTGATGCTTACTCAGATTTTTTAGAAGTCTGACATTGAGGTGAGAGTAAAGGATTGAAACAGGATCCTAAAAGTACACAAGGAACTACTTTTATTAATACTAAAATTACCTATTGGGAGGCAGGTCCTGTGCTCAGTGCTGTAAATGCAGGAAACAGTAAGACAATGTTCTTGCCTTCATGCAGCTTGTACCTAGGTGATGACACAAACAAGTAGATGATTTCATTATTGTGAAAAGTTCCAAGAGATTATCTCAGTAAAGGTAGGCTTGGTTATAAACACTATCTCGTCTGCTGAAAATAAAGTGGAATAAATTCACTAAAAATTATTTTAAAAGCATTAGAGACCTGATGTTAGGAACAAAAAATCAGGCCAAATCTGAAGGGAAAATGGAAATTCACTGAGATACAGGAGCAAAGAACGTGCTTTTGCCCTGAGGGCATTAGCCTATTCAGGAAAATCTCTGGGTTTTTTAATGGCCTTCAATGGTGAGGAAGCATAAGTCAAATACCAAACCCACACCTAGATGAGACATCCAGCAGAAGACATTCACAATAAGCCAGGCCACCAGTTGAAACAGACATGCTATTGCATAGAATTAGATTCAGAGTTTTAATCTTTGGATTGTCCAAGTAATACCCATTTTTGCACTCATATTAAGGTGGTCCACTATTGATAATACCGTAAAATCATGAAAAAATAAATATAAATCCCTTTCTAGAGTAAACTACCTTCATCCTAGATCTCAGTTACCTCTCTAAATAATTTTTTTTGTCTTTCCTTGTCTTTTCTTTTTTTTTCTTTTAACTGGGGTATGGTTGTTTTACAGTGTTGTGTTTCTACTGTACAGCGAAGTGGAGTTCCCTGTGCTATACAGAAGGTTCTTATTAGTTAACTATTTTATACATATTAGTGTATATATGTCAATCCCAATCTCCCAGTTCATCACACCCCCCCACCCCCTGCTTTCCTCCCTTTGTGTCCATATGTTTGTTCTCTACATCTTTATCTCAATTTCTGCCCTGCAGACCCGTTCATCTGTACCATTTTTCTAGATTCCACATATATGTATTAGTATACGATATTTGTTTTTCTCTTTCTGACTTACTTCACTCTGTATGACAGTCTCTAGGTCCATCCACGTCTCTACAAATGACCCAATTTCGTTCCTTTTTATGGCTGAATAACCTTGCATTGTATATATATGTACCATGTCTTCTTTAACCATTCTTCTGTTGATGGGCATTTAGGTTGCTTCCATGACCTGGCTATTGTAAATAGTGTTGCAATGAATATTGGGGTGCATGTGTCTTTTTAAAATTATTATTAAATAGGAGTCGCTATTTTAAAAAAATTTATTATTTTATTTATTTATTTATTTGGCTGTGTTGGGTCTTCGCTGCTGCAAGCGGGCCTTCTCTAGTTGCGGCGAGTGGGCTTCTCATTGTGGTGGCCTCTCGTTGTGGAGCATGGGCTCTAGGCGCATGGGCTTCAGTACTTGTGGTTTGCAGGCTCTAGAGCACAGGCTCAGCAGCTGTTGTGCATGGGCTTAGTTGCTCCGCAGCATGTGGGTTCCTCCCACACCAGGACTTGAACCTGTGTCACCTGCTCCGGCAGGCAGATTCTCAACCACCATGCCACCAGGGAAGCCAGTGTGTGTGTTTTTGAATTATGGTTTTCTCTGGGTATATGCCTAGGATTGGGATTGCTGGGTTGTATGGTAATTCTATTTTTAATGTTTTTAAGGAAACTCCATACTGTTCTCCATAGTGGCTGTATTGATTTACATTCCCACCAACAATGCAAGAGGGTTCCCTTTTCTCCACACCCTCTGCAGCATTTGTTGTTTGTAGATTTTCTGATGATGCCCATTCTAACCAGTGTGAGGTGATACCTCACTGTAGTTTTGATTTGCATTTCTCTAATAATTAGTGATGTTGAACAGCTTTTTATGTGCCTCTTGGCCATCTATATGTCTTCTTTGGAGAAATGACTATTTAGGTCTTCTGCTCATTTTTTGATTGGGTTGTTTGTTTTTTTGATATTGAGCTGCATGGGCTATTTATATATTTTGGAAATTGATCCTTTGTCCATTGATTCATTTGCAAATATTTCCTCCCATTCTGAGGGTTGTCTTTTTGTCTCATTTATAGTTTCTTTTGCTGTGCAAAAACTTTTAAGTCTGCTGATCTTTTTTGACCCATTACTCCTAGAGTAATGGAAATAAAAACAAAAATAAGCATGGTGTATCACATGATTCATTTGTGAATATTGAAGAATCCTTGCATCCCTGAGATAATCTAACTTGGTCATGGTGTATGATCATTTTAATGTATTGTTGGAGTCAGTTTGCTAGTATTTTGTTGAGGATTTTTGCATCTGTATTCATCAGTGATATTGGTCTGTAATTTTCTTTTTTTGTAGTATCCTTGTCTGGTTTTGGTATCAGGGTGATGGTGGCCTCATAGAGTGAGTTTGGGAGTGTTCCTTCCTCAGCAATTTTTTGGAAGAGTTTGAGAAGGATGGGTGTTAGCTCTTCTCTGAATGTTTGATAGAATTCACTTGTGAAGCCATCTGGTTCTGGACTTTTGTTTGTTGGAAGATTTTTAATCACAGTTTCAATTTCATTACTTGTGATTGGTCTGTTCATATTTTCTATTTCTTCGTGATTCAGTCCTGGAAGGTTATACCCTTCTAAGAATTTGTCCATTTGTTCCAGGTTGTCCATTTTATTGGCATAGAGTTGCTTGTAGTAGTCTCTTAGGATGCTTTGTATTTCTGTGATGTCTTTTGTAACTTCTCCTTTTTCATTTCTAATTTTATTGATTTGAGTCCTTTCTGTCTTTTTCTTGATGAGTCTGGCTAAAGGTTTATCAATTATGTTTATTTCTCAAAGAGCCAGCTTTTAGTTTTATTGACCTTTGCTATTGTTTTCTTTGTTTCTATTTCATTTATTTCTGCTCTGATCTTTATGATTCTTTCCTTCTGCTGACTTTGGGTTTTTTTTGTTCTTCTTTTTCTAGTTCGTTTAGGTGTAAGTTTAGATTGTTTATTTGAGATTTTTCTTGTTTCTTGAGATAGGATTGTTTTGCTATAAACTTCTCTTTTAGAACTGCTTTTGCTGCATCCCATAGGTTTTGGGTCGTCATGTTTTTCTTGTCATTTGGTCTCTAGGTATTTTTTGTTTTCCTGTTTGATTTCTTCGGTGATCTCTTGGTTACTTCATAGCATATTGTTTACCCTCCACGTGTTTATGTTTTTCACATTTTCTTTCCTGTAATTGATTTCTAATCTCATAGCATTGTGGTCGGAAAAGATGCTTGATACGATTTCAAGTTTCTTATATTTACCAAGGCTTGATTTGTGACCCAAGAGGTAATCTATCCTGGAGAATGTTCCATGTGCACTTGAGAGGAAAGTGTAATCTGCTGCTTTCAGATGGAATGTCCTATAAATATCAATTAAATCTATCTGGTTTATTGTGTCATTTAAAGCTTATGTTTTCTTATTAATTTTCTGTCTGGATTGTCTGTCCATTGGTGTAAGTGAGGTGTTAAAGTCCCCCACTATTGTTGTGTTACTGTTGATTTCCCCTTTTATAGCTGTTAGCATTTGCCTTATGTATTGAGGTGCTCCTATGTTGGGTGCGTGTACGTTTATAATTGTTATATCTTCCTTTTAGATTGATCCCTTGATCATTATGTAGTGTCCTTCCTTGTCTCTTGTAACATCCTTTATTTTAAAGTCTATTTTATCTGATATGAGTATTGCTACTCCAGCTTTCTTTTTTTTTTTTTTTTTTTTTTTTTTTTTTTTTTTTTTTTTTGCGGTATGCGGGCCTCTCACTGCTGTGGCCTCTCCCGTTGCGGAGCACAGGCTCCGGACGCGCAGGCCTAGCGGCCATGGCTCACGGGCTTAATTGCTCCGCGGCATGTGGGATCTTCCCGGACCAGGGCATGAACCCGTGTCCCCTGCATCGGCAGGTGGATTCTCAACCACTGCGCCACCAGGGAAGCCCCTCCAGCTTTCTTTTGATTTCCATTTTCATGAACTGTTTTTTCCATCCCCTCACTTTCTGTCTGTATGTGTCCCTAGGTCTGAAGTGGGTCTCTTGTAGACAGCATCTATATGGGTCTTGTTTTTGTATCCATTCAGCAAGCCTGAGTCTTTTGGTTAGAGCATTTAATCCATTCACATTTAAGGTGATTATCGATATGTATGTTCCTATTACCATTTTCTTAATTGTTTTGGGTTTGTTTTTGTAGGTCCTTTTCTTCTCTTGTGTTTCCCGCTTAGAGAAGTTCCTTTGGCATTTGTTGTAGAGCTGGTTTGGTGGTGCTGAGTTCTCTTAGCTTTTGTTTGTCTGTAAAGCTTTTGATTTCTCCATCAAATCTGAATGAGATCCTTACTGGGTAGAGTATTCTTGGTTGCAGCTTCTTCCCTTTCATCATTTTAAATATATTGTACCACTCCCTTCTGGTTTGCTGAGTTTCTGCTGATAAATCAGTGGTTAACCTTACGGGGAGTTCCCTTATATGTTATTTTTTGTTTTTCCCTTATTGCTTTTAATACTTTTTCTTTGTCTTTAATTTTTGTCAGTTTGATTACTATGTGTCTGGGTGTGTTTTTCCTTGGGTTTATCCTCCCTGGAACTCTTTGCGCTTCCTGGACTTGGGTGGTTATTTCCTTTCCCATGTTAGGGAAGTTTTCAACTATAATCTCTTCAAATATTTTCTCAGGTCCTTTCTCGCTCTCTTCTCCTTCTGGAACCCCTATAATGTGAATGTTGGTGCATTTAATGTTGTCCCAGCAGTCTCTTAGGCTGTCTTCATTTCTTTTCATTCTTTTTTCTTTATTCTGTTCTGTGGCAGTGATTTCCACCATTTTCTCTTCCAGGTCACATATCTGTTCTTCTGCCTCAGTTATTCTGCTGTTGATTCCTTCTAGTGTAGTTTTCATTTCAGTTATTGTATTGTTCCTCTCTGTTTGTTTGTTCTTTAATTCTTCTAGGTCTTTGTTAAACATTTCTTCCATCTTCTTGACCCTTGCCTCCATTCCCCCCCCAACCCCGAGGTCCTGGATCTTCTTCACTATCATTATTCTGAATTCTTTTTCTGGAAGGTTGCCTATCTCCCCTTCATTTCGTTGTTTTTCTGGGGTTTTATCTTGTTCCTTCATCTGCTACATAGCCCTCTGCCTTTTCATCTTGTCTATCTTTCTGTGAATGTGGTTTTTGTTCCACAGGCTGCAGGATTGTAGTTCTTCTTGCTTCTGCTGTCTGTCCTCTGGTGGATGAGGCGATCTAAGAGGCTTGTGCAAGCTTCCTGATGGGAGGGACTGGTGGTGGGTAGAGCTGGGTGTTGCTGTGGTGGGCAGAGCTCAGTAAAACTTTAATCTGCTTGTCTGCTGCTGGATGGGGCTGGGTTCCCTCCCTGTTGGTTGTTTGGCCTGAGGTGACCCAGCACTGGAGCCTACCTGGGCTCTTTGGTGGGGCTAATGGCAGATTCTGGGAGGGCTCGTGCCAATGAGTACTTCCCAGAACTTCTGCTGCCGGTGTCCTTGTCCTCAAGGTGAGCCACAATTGCCCCCTGCCTCTGCACGAGACCCTCCAACACTAGCAGGTAGGTCTGGTTCAGTCTCCTGTGGGGTCACTGCTCCTTCCCCCTGGGTCCTGGTGCACAGACTACTTTGTGTGTGCCCTCCTAGCGTGGAGCCTCTGTTTCCTCCAGTCCTGTCTAAGTCTTGCAGTCAAATCCTGCTGTCCTTCAAAGTCCAATTCTCTGGGGATTACTCTTCCTATTGTCGCCCCCCAGGTTGGGAAGCCTGATGTGGGGCTGAGAACCTTCATTCCAGTGGCTGAACTTCTGTGGTATAATTGTTCTCCAGTTTGTGATTTGCTCACCTAGCGGTTATGGGATTTGATTTTATTGATTGTGCCCCTCCTACCGTCTCATTGCAGTTTCTCCTTTGTCTTTGGATGTGGCGTATGTTCTCTGGTGAGTTCTAGTGTCTTCCTGTCGATGATTGTTCAGCAGTTAGTTGTGATTCCGGTGCTCTCACAGGAGGGAGTGAGCGCATGTCCTACTCTGCCATCTTGAACCAGTCTCTCAAAATTTGGCATGTTATGATGATTGGGGTTCAGTTTAAAAAATTTTTTTTAAATTGAAGTATAGTTAATTTACAGTGCTGCGTTAGTTTCAAGTGTACAGCAACATGATTCGGTTGCTGTACACCTGAACCATGACACATATATTCATATTCATGATACATATATTCTTTTTCAGATTCTTTTCCTTTATAGGTTATTACAAGATATTGAGTATAGTTCCCTGTGCTGTACAGTAGGTCCTTGTTGTTTGCCTGTTTTATATATAGTAGTGTGTATTTGTTAATCCCAAACTCCTAATTTATTTCTCCTCCCCCTCCCTTGCTATCTATCCCCTTTGGTAACCATAAGTTTGTTTTCTATGTCTGTGAGTCATTTTCTGTTAGGTAAAGGGGTTCAGTTTTAATACGTTATTTTTTTGTTTATCAGAGCATCATTCGTTGTGATGAAGATGACGCTCACGTTGCATCTGTATATTGTACTGTATGTGCAACTCATTTGTGCTCAGAGTGTTCCCAAGTTACCCATTCTACAAAGACATTAGCAAAGCACAGGAGAGTGCCTCTGGCTGATAAACCTCATGAGAAAACCATGTGCTCTCAGCATCAGGTGCATGCCATTGAGTTTGTTTGCTTGGAAGATGGCTGTCAAACTAGCCCACTCATGTGCTGTGTCTGCAAAGAATATGGAAAACACCAAGGTCACAAGGTATGAATATAGTTAAACTGGATGACTCCACCTAGTTTACCAGCCCACCATTTATTTTCACTGACTTGGTTTTTTATGCTAAGAGTAGAGATCAAAGAAGAGCTAAATGATGCATGAGTTGAGCTTGGTAGCATGAAAAGAAATGAGAGATTTATTTTCTGAATATTATAACAAAAATTTCAGGGTCCTCATGATTCTTTCTTTATTGAAAAATGGCTTTCCAGCATGAAACAAAAGTTCTTTTCTTTGTGTGCCTGTTTTTGTAATGCACTGGATTATTTTGATAATAATCATGTCTGTTGACAAACTAATGCTTGTGGTAAAATTTTAGAGAGGGTTTCTTGGATTCTTGTTTAGCAATAAATGGACTTCCTAATTTTAAATTATTTCTTTGAAAGGTAAATAGTTTTGGGGCAAAGGCAAATTAGTATTTCTTATGCTGTGTTTTTTGTAAATGTGTTATAAAAGCCTCTTGTGGCTGATGCTTTTTTATTAATAGGAGCCATTTAAGTAGCATTTTATATCATTAGTCAATACTGTGAGTTCTTTTCTATAACTATGTTGCATCTTATAGCATTCAGTATTGGAACCAGAAGCTAACCAGATCCGAGCATCAATTTTAGATATGGCTCATTGCATACGGACCTTCACTGAGGAAATCTCAGATTATTCCAGAAAATTAGTTGGAATCGTTCAGCACATTGAAGGAGGAGAACAAATAGTGGAAGATGGAATTGGAATGGCCCACACAGAACATGTATGGGTTTTTTTCTTCTTCACCCTTTTCCTTGCCACTTTTTCACCTTGTAGGATTTATTGAGCAATTACATTGTGCCAGTACTGCACTGGTCACTGGAAATACATTTCTTAGAAAGTCTTTGTCTTTATGGAAATTTATAATCCATCATGGAAGAGAGCCAGTTTGAAGTGTGGTAACTTTTACTTTGTGGGGGAAGTACAGGATGCCCTGGCAGTGTGCATAAAAACAGCAATAACTTGGGTAAGTCGTAGAAGACTTTCTAGAAGATGTGATATCTAACTGAGATTTGAAGGAATTTAGTCAGGGAGAAGAGTGGGGTGGGGAGTGAGTTCCAGAGAGAGAAGCATATGTTAAAATACATGGAAGTGAGAATTGGACATATTGTAGAAACTAAGTTCACTGTGGTTGAAGCTTTGAGTATTGGGGTGGGGCGTGGCAAGAAAAGATGTTGGAGAGTTAAGGGCCAAATCCTGTAGCATCTTGTTAGACATGTTAAAGAGTTTGGACTTTATCTTACAGGCAGTGATGAGCTGTTGAAGAATTGGCATAAGAATAACATAATCAGGTTTGCATTAAGAAAGGTTGCTCTTTAATATAAAAAAATGAATTGGAGGAGGAACAAGATTGGAAGCAAGGAGGCCTATTGTGAGGTTGCTGAAATTATCTACTTGAGAAATGTTTATGGCCCATAATACTGGAGTAGTGAGAATGGAGAGGCGTACATGGATTTGAGATTTTAAAGTAGAATAGTGATTTACTGATAATATTAGTGATTTATTGATAATATTGATTGGATAGGTACTTCGCAGGGTCAGGCCTAATGCCTAGATTTCTACCTTGCCCAACCTGGTGGATGGTGATATTGTGCTCTAATGGGGGAGGAAGAAGAATTTGGGAGGGGATAATGGGACCAAGGTGATAAGTTTAATTTGGATGTTGAATTTGTTATTTCTGTGAGATAAAAGGAGATACCCTTCAGTAAAATGAAGAGTCAGTGGGTGTTAGGAAGTATGTCTAACTTTTAAGAAGTTTGGCTGTGAAGAGAAGAAAGGAACTTAGGTGGTAGTGGTAATTGCATTTTAAAATTGAATTATAGAGAAGAAAGGGATATTTTCAGATAGGAATATAAAGTACAAGGACAGACACAAAGTAGTGTTTTTCTTTTGTAAAGAAACAAAGTTAAGCTAAGTCATTGGGGAATAATGCTAGAACTGCTCTCTGTCAAATATAGTAGCCATTAGCCTCATGTGGCTATTTAAGTTTAAGTTATTTAGCAGTTCAAGAAAATACAGAATTTACTTCCTCAGTCTCACTAGCTGCATTTCAAGTACATTTTACGTGCATGTAGCTGGTGGCTACCATATTAGTCAGCACAGATATAGAATATGTCTATCATCACATAAAATTCTACTGGACATTTTTGTGCTATGGTGGAAATATTTATTCCTTCAGCAAATATTTATTGAACACATCCGAAGTTCTAGACACTGTTGAAGTCAAAAATACCTGCTTTTGCAAAGTTTACATTCTAATGTGGGGAGAGAGACAGTACATAAGTAAAATATAGAAGTATGTTATTAGATACTTTGGAGAAAAATAAGGGAAAGGGGGAGTACACTTTTATATGGGGTGTTTGGGGACAGCCTCGCTGAGAAGGTACATTGAGCAAAGACCTAAAGGAGATGAGAAAGGGAACCATGCTAATATCTGGGCGAAGAGCATTCTAGGCTGAGAGAAGAGGAAGTACAGAGGCCCTGAAGTTGGAGTGTGCCTCGTGTGCTTAAGAAACTTTGAGGAGGTTGAGTTAGCTAAATTGAAATGACTGATGGGGAGCATAGCAGGAGTTGAGGTCAGAAAGGTCCTTAAAGGCACTTGCTTTACTTTCTTCCAGGAATGCCCTTGAAGATATTCACATGGTTCCCTCTCTTACCTCCTTCAAGTCTTAGCTCAGATGTCTCTTTCCCAGGGAGTCTGTCGTTGAACATCCCCTATAAAGGACTTTGGCATTTACTCTGAGTGGGAAACCACTGGAGAGTTTTGAGCAAAAGAATAATTATCATTCTGACTTAACATTTTAAAAGGATCAGTCTGGCTTCTGGGTGGAGAATACATTATAGGTGGCAGAGGTAAATCTAGTGAGCCCAGTGAGGAGGCTATTATAATAATCAGGTGAGAGATGATAATGGCTTCAATCAGGTTGGCAGAGGTGCAGGTGGTGAGGCATGATCAGATTCTAGATATATTTTGAAGTCAGCAGAATTTGTTGAGAAACTAGTTGTGAAATACGAAAGAGAAGTGTTAAGGGTGACTCCAATTTTTTTAGCTTGAAAAACCTGGAAGATGGAGTTGCCATTTATTGAGATGGAGAAAACTAGGTTCAGGGTTGGGAGAGACTGGAGATTAGGTATTCCTTGTTGCTTGAAATGTCATTTAAACAGTTGGATATCCAAAGGCTGTGGTTAAGGGGAAAAATTTAGTGTGGAGATAAACATTTGGGGATTTTTAAGGATATAGATTATATTTAAATTTTCATTAATTCACATATAAAATCTTGGTTAAGATTACAGTTGTTTAAAACTTATTTTTATTGCCTTAGGTACCAGGTACTGCAGAGAATGCCCGATCATGTGTCCGAGCTTATTTTTCTGATCTACATGAAACTCTGTGTCGTCAGGAAGAAATGGCTCTAAGTGTTGTTGATGCTCATGTTCGAGAAAAACTGATTTGGCTCAGACAGCAGCAGGAAGATATGACTATTTTGTTATCCCAGGTTTCAACAGCCTGTCTCCATTGTGAAAAGACTTTGCAACAGGTATGTGGTTTAAACATGATTAGGACATAGTTTAAGAAGGAGGATTTGTAAGCTTAAGTATATCATTACCAGAGGTACACACTAGTCTATTTTATTAATTTAATAAATATTTTTATATTATTACTCTGTGTTACTGTGGGCATTAACATTGTGCTTAGGACATGGTCTCTAACCTCCAGTTGCCCCACTCAAACATATCAATGTCCTTTCTTTCATGTGTCTTCCCCACCATAAAACCATAGGTTCTAGAACCTCTCTAACTTCTTCTCATTCTTCAGTCATCCCAAGCCCTTTAACCCTTCTTTGCCAAGCATATACTATTCTTTCTGCTTGATGGGCTTATGTCTCCCTTTTCTGATATTGGAAATCCTTCTTCAAATGTTTGCTGTTCTTTGAAGCTACTTACCCTTCCTTGTTCTTTTTTGTTTTTGGTGGTGGAGGTGGGGTGCCTCTCTAGCATGTACTCCCTATCTCTGCTCTAATTTATTGGTTCTTAACTTTGATGTCACAGAAAACCCGTGTTTTTTCATGGTTGAGGTATTATAAATAACTTGTTACCCAGTTTGCAGATAATGTGCTTTTAAAATAGATTTAAGGTTATTCTAACAAAAATGCCAGTCTTACTCATTACTATTTTGGATCTGTCTTCATTAATGTGCAATTTAAGGCTAATTATTGCCCTAGGAATTCCTGATAAGCTTCAGTCACTCTCATCTTTTGATATATTGCTAATGATTGTGCTGATATCAAATCATCATAGAGCTAAAGTTTTTACTGTTGTAGAGCTTTTTCTCATAAATATCTGATTAGACTTAAATGAATGTGGCCAGGCTGTAACCACATCAGTCTTGAGTCCTTTAGTCCTTATCACATTGAATTGTAATAATTGATGTTTATGTCATTTAATAAGTTGTCTTTGAGCTCCAGTTCTATTCTGTCCTCTGCTTTGTGATGCTGATACTGGAACTCTGCAAACCACATACCAGCTTTGCCAGCTGCCTCCATGCAATTTTAGACTCTGCCAATAGGGGACAGTAGAAGGAAGCTGAAAGGTAGAGGCGGTTTCCTGGGCGTTCCCATTTGCTGGGGGTTCCTGTGAATGACACTGCTCATACTACGAGACCACTTTCCTTAGAGATCTGAATTTTAGCTCCATGGGATCCCTCCTATAAGCTTTTAAGTTTTAATAATTCTAGCATCTCTCCTTTATTCTCCCAGCCCTGAGGGTGGTAGCTGGTTCCTACAGTTGTTTCCTCTATGATACCTCAGAGTTCTTTTTACCCTTTCAGTTGCCTACTTAATAACTACACCTAGTTAACAGTTCTTCATATTATTTTTTTCTATTCATATGACTGTTGTGGTTTTTATCTCCTGATTTGAACCTAATGATACAATATGCACATTTGTCCTTCTGGATGTATCTATCCAGATACAAAGAATTTAGAGATACAAAGAGCCTAATAAATACTTGTTCGGCTCAAGCTACACAGCAAAATTAGAAATGGATCATGTCCTAAATCATACTTAAGTGAATACTTCAAAGTATTTTTATATTTACTTTATTAAAAAGAAAGCTCATAGTTACTGAAATATTTAGAAGTATTTGGAAGTATTTTAGAGTTTCTGAAGCATTTTGTCAAAGTGATTGATAATTGTTAATGACATGGTATTATCTCACTATGTTACCGCAGATGAAATTGGGGTATTAGATTCATTCTTCATATGGACCTATTAGTTTTGTTCTGATTTATGGACACAGAACCCTAATCTCAATCAATATTCTTAAAAGTTCCTCCACAGAGATAACTGAACAGAGGAATGGATGGAACATCACATATATATTACCAATTTTGAGAACAAAATCATCTCTCCCCTCCAGAAAAAATTGATGCATCATCTAAATTCAAGGCATAATACTGAATGGTTAGGATTTGTTTATTAAGCAGATATTTGTTGTGTGCCTATTATGTGCCATGTATATTCTAGGTACATGGAATATGTCAGTAAACAAAGCAAGCAAAAAGCCATAATCTTGTGGAATTAGCATCCTAGCAAGGAGAAGGCAGACAATAAGCCATAACCATATCTAATAAGTAAATTATATAGTATGTTAAAAAGTGATAAGAGCTAAGGGGAAAAGAAAAAGTATGAGGGTACAGCAGATTGTATTTTTTTTTTTTTTTTTTTTGCGGTATGCGGGCCTCTCACTGTTGTGGCCTCTCCCATCGCGGAGCACAGGCTCCGGACGCGCAGGCCCAGTGGCCATGGCTCACGGGCTTAGTTGCTCCGCGGCATGTGGGATCTTCCCGGACCAGGGCACGAACCCGTGTCTCCTGCATCGGCAGGCGGACTCTCAACCGCTGCGCCACCAGGGAAGCCCCAGATTGTATTTTTAAATAGGGTAAGCATCACTGAGAGAAGGTGAGATTTGAGCAGAGACTCAAAGGGGAAGAAGGTGAAGGGAACTAGCACACACCTTAATGAAGAAGATTTCAGCTGAGGAAATGGTTAGAGCAAAAACCCTAGGGTGACATGCCTGGTGTATTTGAGGAACAGCAAAAGAGGTCACTGTGGCTGGAATAGAGTAAGCGATGGTGAGAGTAATAGGAGCTGAAATTAGAGGTAATAGGGAATTATATGTAAGGAGGGCCTTGTGGGCCATTGGAAGGACTTCAGTTTTTACTGATTGAATTGGGGAAACCATTGTGGGGTTTTGAGCACAAGAATGATTTGATCTTACTTAAAAGGATCTGGCTGATGTGTAAAAAACAGATTGAAGGAGGGCAAAGATGGAAGGAAGGAGCTCAATGGTTAGAAGACTGTTGTAGAATTCCACGTGAGAGAGGATAGTAGCTTGGATAGTGGGGGATAGAAGTACCCAAATTTTAGATATTCAGTAGGATTTGTTGACAAATTGTATGTGGGAATAAGGGAGGAGAAGGCAAGAATGACTCAAAGTTTTTGTTCTGGCAATTGGAACAACCAAATTGCTATCACCTAATTTGAATATGCAACTGTGAGCAAAAACTGACAACATCGCTTCTCTCATGTAGCTTAAATATTGTTGGGAGATTTCTGTCTTAAGAAGAATACATTGGTAGATGTATAGAATATCTCTGGAATAATATTTGAGAAACTGAAAAGTGCTTAACTTTGAGGAGAGGGCCTGGGAATCTAAAGTGAGAGGGAGACATCACAGTTAGACCTTTAGTCTTTTTTTTTTTTAAACCAACACTTGTATATCTTAAATTATTTAAAAAACTTTTTATAGGAGTACTATATATATATATATATATATATACAGAAATATGTGCATAAGTGTTCAGCTTGCTGGATTTTCAGACTGGACATTACTGTGTAATGAGCATCCAGATCAAGTAACAGAATATTACCAACCCCAGAAGCCCCTCAGACTCTCTTCTAGTAACTACGCGACTTTCCTCCTAAGGATAAACCACTATCCTGATTTCTAATATATACCTTGTTTTGACCTGTTTTGGTAATTAATAAAAGTGGGAATTATGCAGTACAAACTCTTCATGTCATTTCTTCCCTTACTGTATGTTTGTGAAATTCATATCATCACATGTAATTGTAGTTCATTCTTTTTTTTTTTTTTTTTTTTTTTTTTTGCGGTACGCGGGCCTCTCACTGTTGTGTGGCCTCTTCTGTTGCGGAGCACAGGCTCCGGATGTGCAGGTTCAGTGGCCATGGCTCACGGGCCCAGCCGCTCCGTGGCACATGGGATCTTCCCGGACCCGGAGCACGAACCTGTGTCCCCTGCATCGGCAGGCGGACTCTCAACCACTGTGCCACCAGGGAAGCCCCTTGTAGTTCATTCTTACCTGAATGAACCTGTAGTTCATTCAGCCATTCATTTTGGTTGTGTTGCATTTGTGAATATACCATACTTTATTTATCTATTCTTCTGTTGATGGGCTCTTAAATTATTTATTAATGCCTGATTATTGTTAACTTAGTCAAATTTATACATAAGTTAACTTTCAATACTGTAATGTTAAATGAGCTTTTCTTGCGTTTTAGTGATATCTCTTTTTTCGTTGTTTCTTTAAAAAGTTTATAAGAAATATTGTCTTCTCTTTTCTAGGATGATTGTAGAGTTGTCTTGGCAAAACAAGAAATTACAAGGTTACTGGAAACATTGCAAAAGCAGCAGCAGCAGTTTACAGAGGTTGCAGATCATATTCAGTTAGATGCCAGCATCCCTGTCACTTTTACAAAGGTAATATATTCTATACTTTGTTTTTAGGTGTGTTTTTGAACAAATCATAATTGTTTTACATTCCATGATAATCAACTAAGAGACAACTACGAAATTAATGAACCACAGAATTAGGGAAAAAAAAAGTGACTGTATCAGTGGAAAATAGAAGGTGGTGGTATAATGAGTCTCCCTGTATCATCACCTACTTGAACAATTAAAAACTTTTTATTTCATCTACCCTTTCCCCTAGTTTCTTTCTACCTACAGTCTCCCAGGTTATTTTGAAACAAATCCCAACATATTTCATCCTAATAGGTCATTTCATCTATGTAATATTTCCACGTTTCTAAAACACGGGTTCTGTTCTCTTTTTCAAAACACAACCAAAATACCGTTACCACACCTAAAAAATTGAATAATAAATCTCTAATATTATCCATTATCCAGTTAGTATTCAGATTTCCCAGATTGTTCAAAAAAATTTTTTTAGGTTTGAGACAAAATCCAGCAAGGTGTGTATTTGGCATTTGGTTGATATGTTTTGGTCTCTTTTCAAGTGGATTCCCCCTAATTTAAAAAGGCATGTGTATTCCATTTTGCTATTTTTCGAGAGTGGCACTTTTAAAAAAAAATTTATTTAATTTATTTATTTTTGACTGTGTTGGGTCTTGGTTACTGTGCGCAGGCTTTTTCTAGTTGCGGCGAATGGGGGCTACTCTTTTTTGTGGTGCGCAGGCTTTTCACTGCAGTGGCTTCTCGTTTCGGAGCACGGGCTCTAGGCACGTGGGCTTCAGTAGTTGTGGCTCGCAGGCTCTAGAGCGCAGGCTCAGTAATGTGGCACCTGGGCTTAGTTGCTCCGTGGCATGTGGGACCTTCCCGGACCAGGGCTTGAACTCGTGTCCCCTGCATTGGCAGGAGGATTCCTAACCACTGTGCCACCGGTGAAGTCCTAGGGAGTGGCTTTTAAAACTTTTAAAATCTTGTTTAATAATTATGTGAAACATTCACATGGTCCAGAATCAAATCTACAAAGCAAGGTTAATTCAGAGAAGTCTAACTTATATTCCTGACCCTGCCACCCTTTTCTTCCCTTCTCCATAGAAAACCATTAAGAATTTTTCTTAGTTCTATTTGTCATTTAAAAAAAATAGAGAAATATATTTGCATGCACACTCCCCATATTTAAAGGTAGAATACTGTATGCACTTCTCTACCTTGTACTTTGCACTGATGTGTACATCCTGGAGGTCAGTCCATAGCAGTATACAGTGACATTTTCTGTTCCCTTTTACAGCTGCAAGGTACTTTATTGTGAGGATGTACATTTTTTTATTATGGTGAAAAACACATAAAATTTACCATCTTAACCATTTTTTAAGTGTTTAGTTCAGTATTGTTAAGTATGTTCACATTGTGTGAAACATTTCCAGAAATTTTTCATCTTGAAAAACTGAAACTATACCTTATAAACAGTGACTCCCCTATTCTCCCCTTCTCACTAGCTGCTGGTAACCACCATTCTACTTTCTATTTCTTTGTATTTGACTACTCTAAATTTATCATGCAAGTGCAATTATATAGTATTTGTCTTTTTGTGACTGGGATTTATTTCACTTAGCATTATGTCCTTAAAGTTCACCCATGTTGTAGCATGTGAAAGAATTTCCTTCTATTTTGTCTAAATATATTCCATTGTTTGTATATACCCCATTTTGTGTATCCATTCATCTATCGATGGATATTTGGGTTACTTCACTTCTTGGTTATTGTGAATAGTGCTGCTATGAACATGGGTATATGGATATCTCTTTGAGGCTTTGCTTTCAATTCTGTTGGATAAATTCCCAGAAGTGGGACTACTGGATCATATGGTAGTTCTATTTTTAATTTTCTGAGGAAATGCTATACTGTTTTCCATAGTGGTTGCATCATATTATACAAATCCCACCTAAAGTGCACGAGGGTTCCAATTTTTCCACATTTTCACCAGCACTTGTTATTTCCTGTTTGTTCTGGGTTTTTTTTTTTTTTTTAATAGTAAAACAGGATGGCTTACACTAGTAGCCATCCTAATTGGTGTAAGGTGATATCTCATTGTGGTTTTGATTTGCATTTCTCTGATGATAGTGATGTTGAGTATCTTTTTCATATGCCTCTTGGCCAGTTCTTTGGAGAATTTTGTACAAGTCCTTTGCCTGTTTTTCTATTGAGTTATTTGATTTTTTTTGTTGTTGAGTTGTAGGAGTTCTTTTTATATTCTGGATATGAATCTATTATCAGATACATGATTTGCAAGTATCTTCTCCCATTCTGTAGTTTGCTTCTTCACTCTATTGATTGTGTCCTTTTATTCACAAAAGTTTTTAAGGTTGATCTAGTCCCATTTGTTTATTTTTGCTCTTGTTGACTGTGCTTTTGATGTCATATCCAGGAAATCATTGCCAAATCCAATATTATGGAGCCTTTCTTCTGTGTTTTCTTCTAGGAGTTTTATAGCTTTGGTTCTTATGTTTAGGGCTTTAATTCATTTATTTATAATCCAAGTATTTATAATTGTTATATATTCTTTCTATATTTGCCCTTTTATCATTATATAATGAACTTCTTTGTCTCTTATAACAATTTCTGGGCTCCCCTGGTGGCGCAGTGGTTGAGAGTCCGCCTGCCGACGCAGGGGACACGGGTTCGTGCTCCGGTCCGGGAGGATCCCACGTGCCGCGGAGCGGCTGGGCCCGTGAGCCGTGGCCGCTGAGCCTGTGCGTCTGGAGCCTGTGCTCCGCAACGGGAGAGGCCACAACAGTGAGAGGCCTGCGTACCGCAAAAAAAAAAAAAAAAAAAAAACAAAAAACAATTTCTGACTTAAAATCTTTTTGTCTGATATTAGGATAGCCACACCTGCTCTCTTTTGGGTATGATTTGCATCTCAAAGATTTGCATCTCTTTCCATCCTTTCACTGTCAGACTGTGTATTCCTTAGCTATAAAGTGAGTCTCTTGTAGATAGCATATTTTTGGATCTTGGTTTTTCACGCATTTAGTCAAACTGTGTCTTTTGAGTGGAGAGTTAAGTCTATTTAAAGTGATTATTGATAGGTAAATACTGTTGTCATTTTGTTCATTGTTTTCTGCATAACTTGATAGTTTTTTTTGTTTCACCTTTCCTCTTTCATTGCCTTCTTTTGTGTTTTATTGATTTTTTTTTATAGTGTCATATTTGATTCCCTTCTCTTTTCCTGTGGTATATATTCTGTGGATTTTTTTTTGTGTGTGGTTACCATTGCAATTACATAAAACATCTTATAACATTATATTATAACATTCTATTTTAAACAGATAGCAGTTTAACTTCAATTGCATACAAAAACTCTATTCTTTCACAGCTCGATGCCCCTGTACTTTATGTTATTGATGTCACAAATTACATCTTTATTGTATACCTATTAGCACAGGCTTCATGTTTTTTTTCATGTGTTATTTCAATTCTATGAAGAATTAAATTTATGCACCCAAATTATAATACAGGTTACTATTTATCCATGTAGTTATTGTTACCATTTTAGATTTTCATATGGCTTCATGTTGCTGTCTAGCGTCCTTTCATTTCAACTTGAAGGAATCCTTTAGCATTTCTTATAGAGCAGGTCTAGTGGTAATGACTCCCTCAGATTTTGTTTTTTTTGGAAAGTCTTGATTTTTCCTTCATTTCTGAAGGACAGTTTTGCCATATATAGCATTCTTGGTTGACAGTTTTTTTCTTTCAGCACTTGGAATATATCATCCCACTCTTTCTGGCCTGCAGTGTTTCTGCTGAGAAATTTGTTAATAATCAAATTTATGTGATGACTCACTTTTCTCTTGTTGCTTTCAAGATTATCCTGTTTTTGACTTTTGACAGTTGGATTATAATGTTTCTAAGTGTGGGTCTCTTTGGATTTATCTGAGTTGGAATTGAGCTTCTAGAATTTTTATGTCCATTTCTTTCCTCAGATTGGGAAGTTTTCAGCCATTGTATCTTCAAGTAAGATCTCTTTGCCCCTTTATTTCTGTATCCTCCTTCTGGGACTCCCATTCCCATATGTCTTAGGGTCTTTTCACTTTTCTTCATTCTTTTTTCTTTTTCCTCCTCTAACTCCATTAGTTCAAATTACATGTCTTCTAAAAAACTAATCCTTGCAAAAATCCTATGTAAGTTTGGTACAATTTTTAATCCCCATTTTACAGGTGGGAGAAGTCAGGCAGAGAGGTCATGCAGCTAGCAATATATACAAGTATGTTCATTGCAGCATTATTTGTTAATATCAAAAAAAAATCAGAGATGACCTAATATCTCTCAGTTGGTGATTGGTTAAATTGTGATACATGGAATATAATAAAGCAATTAAAAGAAAAAGGTAGGTCTATATGTTTTGAAATGAAAGGATTCCATAATATACTATTGAGTGTAAAAAGTAGTAGTTGCAGTGTGTATTTTTTTTTTAAGTATATCTGCTTTGTGTATGTCAACCAATGTCTGCACAGGAAGATATCTTGAGGGATATATGTGAAATTGTTAACAGTGGATATTTATGGGAAGTGAGTATCACTTTTTATTTTTAATTAAAATATTTAACACAATGAAAAATTTTATTTAAAGAGGATTCAGTTGAGTTAGAAAATCTGGGAAAAATAAGTGGGTATGTGTATTTTTTTTAACTTATATAAAGACAAAGTAAGTAGTAAGTTTTACTAAGCTAAGATTTAGCAAAGCAATGAGGATTGATTTCCTCTTTCTAAAGATCAGAATAAGGGTATTTTAATAGGGGACTATAACTTTGATTTTAATGGATTAAGAAATGAGTAGGAGACAATAATTAACAAAGGTATTTTATAAATAAAAGTGTAAGTACTAATACTTTTAACTCCATATCAAAATAAAAAGATTAATTTTTTAAAAAATTATAGGACAATAGAGTTCACATTGGACCCAAAATGGAAATTCGAGTTGTTACGTTAGGATTAGATGGTGCTGGAAAAACTACTATTTTGTTTAAATTAAAACAGGATGAGTTCATGCAGCCTATTCCAACAATTGGTAAGTATGAGTATTGCTTTTACCTTAATGGACATTTTACAGACCCTAGCTTATAGCTGAGTTCATTGGGACTTACTTTATGTCAATCTGGTGTGGAGATTGGCTTTAAGACACCAGCATTTCAGAGAAAAAATGCAAGATTCAGTGGCTATGGGATTGAAATGTGGATGGGGAGGATAGCAAGAAGGAACAGAATATTGGTGGGACAGTTGGAAGGAATAAAGGATTGATGACCCTGGCTGAGGATTAGGGTAGTGATGCAGATCTGGTACTTGGGTGTCAAGGTCTTAAGGACTCTGGTGGATTAGATGGCTAACCCTGGTTAAAGGTATACATTTCCCCATGCATGTTTATCACGAGTGGAGTTGGTTGGGGAGCAGTAGATAGTGCTGTATTCAGATAATTTGTAAGTCACAGTTATAAACAGGGTTGCCTGTGTTTGGTGTGTAAATGTAAGTTCAGTATTAAAGTAAGTTTTTTTAAAAACAGGTTTTAATGTGGAAACTGTAGAATATAAAAATCTAAAGTTCACCATTTGGGATGTAGGTGGAAAACATAAATTAAGACCATTGTGGAAACATTATTACCTCAATACCCAAGGTAAGAGTGTAAAAATTACATCTTAATTTTTCAAATTTTTAGGATGCCAGTTCAGTTTTCAATTCATTGATTTAGCTAATAAAACTGATATTTTAGCATTGATTAAAAACGTGACTATACCTTTAAATATTGGTAGCAAGCTCCACATTATTAAGAAAATTAAGGTGGATAAGACTGGGTTATGTACTCTGGTTTATTTCATGAAAACCTGTAAGTTAGCATAAAGACCAAATTTATCTTATATATGTAGGTAATTAAGGGTACTTTCCTCTTGCTGCTCTTAACAGTTAAAGTATATTATTAGTGTTCATATGAGCATGATCACTGGCAATATTGTGTTATAGGGTAGAATTTGTGGTATATAGTTCTCTTGCTCTATTCAATTAAATTCAACTCAATAGTTATCCCATTATAATCTCTCAATAGCTCCACTCCTTCATTTCTATTCACAATTAGTTGTTATCTGCAGAAGAAACTACAGTGGTTTGCTTTTGACCAAACTGTGTTATATCACATATATTCCACTTAGCATTTATTCACATTTGGGCCCCATTCTACACTATGCCTCTTGTACCCCAACATAAAGCTTATTGTGTTCATGCTACCTGTTCCATATGTCATCCTATTTTCCACCTAGAAGAAAGACTAGATAATTTTTACTTTGGGATTCTTGATATTAAGTTTAGTATGAGACAGTGATTTAGGGGACAAAATGGAATTTTGAACATGAGGAATAGTTGAAAGTCTGGGATGTTTAGCCATAAGGTAGCTGGAAAGATTTCAAAAGAGAATTAATTCAGTAGATATTTATGAAGTTTCTGCTGTGTATTTTGAGTACAATCTGTGGAAAGTGCTGTGCCAGGCACCTAGAGAGAATACTTGGGAGAGATAAAGATGGTGATTTATTTATTTTTAAAACACTATCTTTTGGTAAAGCAAGTAGTAATCAAAGAAATAACATCAGTAGGTAGATCATAAGAGCTACATTTTCATTCATTAAGAGAAAAGTATTAATGATATGCACGACAATCTATGTTTGGTAGGCAAGCATTGTAAATCCTGTTACAGATGGGGAAACAACAGCTGAAAAGTTAGGCGAACTGTTTGAGATTATATCATTAATTATTGCTAGGTGTTCCTGTAATAAGCAGCCTTTCTGTGAAAATAATGATGGTAGACTAACCGTAGTATATTAATGAGAACATTAAAATATTTAGTCCATTTGCTGAAACTTAACAAGTGACTAAATGAATATTTTTCTCTTTTTTTGGTAGCTGTTGTATTTGTTGTTGATAGCAGTCATAGAGACAGAGTTAGTGAAGCACACAGTGAACTTGCAAAGTTGTTAACAGAAAAAGAACTCCGAGATGCTTTGCTACTGATTTTTGCTAACAAACAGGTAACACATTTTTATTTCAGAATATTTATTTTAGCATTGCACATTATAAGTAGCTGTTAAGATTTCAAGGGAAATAATTCAGTAGATATAAAACTTCTGTATTTTGAGTACCATCTATATGGAAGGTGCTGTACTTGGTACCTTGGAGTATACAGAAGGAAATAAAGTAGTTGATGCTCACTAGAAACTCCTATGTATTTAGGTAAGCATGTTATATGTATATTTTTAATACAAAGAAAATTGATAAGTGACTTCAGTAATGTTAACAAAGTGTTAAGGAAAATTGGAGAGTAGTTCTAAAGGTGGTATTTTGTAAGATTTGTAAAAAGTAGGATTTGAATTGAAACTATAAGAGTTGAAATTATGGATAAGACTTTGAATTAATATGTGAATGAAAGAACACTGCAGGCAGGAAAAAGTATTTTTAGGGAGCATCAAGGAGATCTGTATGTGAGGGGTAGGTAGAGGATGAAGAAATCCTAGAGTAACAGATGAGGTTGTGTGATAAAGGCCTGCCAGGGCCAGGCTGAGAAATTTAGGTTATATTCTATGAGTAAAGGAGAACCATTAAAAGTTGGTGATAAGATCATATTAGTGTTTTAGGATTGTAATTTTGGGGGTAGGATGTAGAATTAATCAGGGGCAAGGGAGTAGAGACAGGCAGATGCAGTAAACGGGGAGGATGAAGGATGGGGAGTAGCTGAAGATTCTTAGATTTTGGGACAAAGCTTCTGGGAGGATGAGAATGCTTTTCTTTAGTGCAGTAGGGGGGCTTAGATGTCATAAGAGGAGTAGGATGGACAGGGAATTTCCCCTTAATAAAAAAAAAAAAAGCAAACTATTAAGAGCTGATATACTTCACTTTATTTATGATTAAAGATATACAAATAAGACAGAGTGAAATACCATTTTCCACCTATCATATTGTTAAAGATGAAAATGTTTGGTAATCCTCAGACTTGCATACACTGCTGGTGTGGTTATTAAAAGGAGACATTTTCTTGGAGGGCAATATGGCAGTACTTTGTCAAAGTTTTAGGTGCATATACCCTTTTACCCTGTAATTCTATCTCTAGTAATGTATTCTGCAGACAGATATCCTGAGGTTATCTTAGAGTTAACTTTGTAAATGTATGTATGTAAAAATACATATGTTTATATGAATGTGTATGCATATGTAATAGCACATAAACACACATCTTCAATCTAAATATTTAGTATAGGACTGGTTAAGAAAATTATGTTGCACCTACAGTGGAATGCAATACAGATGTTAAAAATAATATGGAAAATGTGCTTGTCCTGATAATAGAAAGATATCTTTATCTTCAAGATATGTGTTAAGTAAAAAACAAAAAAAGAGTATGTTTCTGTTTATTTGTGTGAGTGTGCATGGAAGTTTTCTGAAAAATATGAAAGAAATTGTTACTGATGATCGCTTCTGGGAAGAAGGGGTATTTGGAGAGTTTTTTTTTTTTTTTAACTGATAGTTGCTTCTGGGAAGAAGGGGTATTCAGAGGTATTTGTAGAGGTTTTTTTTGGCTGTGCCATGTGGCTTACAGGATCTTAGTGTCCTGACCAGGGATTGAACCCGGCCCCCTGGGAGCGAGAGTGCTGAGTCCTAACCACTGAACCACCAGGGAATTCCATGGAGAGTTTAATAAACTCTTTACTATATAAACCCTATGTAAAAGCCATTTCTTACAATGTACATGTATTAATTTTTTTTAATTGATGCCTTATAATGACCTGGGCAGTTTTTTCATTCAGGGGGCACAGCCTTTATTGATTTCATTGCAAGACTTCTTATAGACTACCTATATTATAACCAAAACTCAAGTTTTTTCTCATTAATCTTAAAATAATTACTGAAAGTTGAATTTAGGTTTGAACTTTAGTATAGGCTTCTGTTAGAATGTTACCAACAGAACTGTAAATAAATAACAATAATTACAAATATGATAATTTTGATGGACTGATTAAAATTCTGATGTGTATATATCTTTCAGGATGTTGCTGGAGCTCTGTCAGTAGAAGAAATCACTGAACTTCTTAGTCTCCATAAATTGTGCTGCGGCCGAAGCTGGTATATTCAGGGCTGTGATGCTCGAAGTGGTATGGGACTGTATGAAGGGTTGGACTGGCTCTCACGGCAACTTGTGGCTGCTGGAGTATTGGATGTTGCCTGATTTTAAAAGCAGCAGTTTAAAGTTTTGTGGTTAAGAGTTATTTTGCACATAATATGTAAGAAATAATACATCTCAAAGGTAGTTAATTTACGATGTATATATAAAAGGAATTTTAGTTTGGGAATTCAGTACAATATTGCTTTTAAAAAACTGTAGTAAAATTTAAATATCTGATGGAGCAGATTAAATTGGATTAAATAGGGACTTACTGGGTATACATTTTTTTTCAACATACATTTGTTATTTAAGTTTTTCAGATTATATGTGACCCATATATTGGGAAAGAAGTAGTCACAAAGAGTAGGTGAAGGTTTATTCTTTCAAAGGAAAAAGGATAGCCAACTGAGTGCCTAATGGAACCTCTGTATGAAGAAAGTGAAGCATGGCTTCTTCAACTTGGCTTTTCACTGGATTTTGGCAGTATTTAGTAGCAAAACTGGCAGTGACTTAATGAAATACAATTCAAACTGCATCTTTGGGTAATAGGATTACTTTAACATTCAGTATAATAGAATACCTTTAATGCTAAGAACTATAAGCTATAGAAAATTAATATTTTAGTGTTTTATTAAAGCTCTCCTAAAGCCTTTTGTATAAAACCCAGTGAGTCAGAATGAAATGTAATCTAACTAGGCCTGATGTCGGATTAGTACTACACTGAAGAACAATTAATAATAAAACTGTGAAAGTCAGTTATATTCTAGTTGATCTTCACTTATGAAAGACCCATTTGCAGGGCTGAACCTGAATGTATTATTTCCCAGGTCAGAGCTCTAAATTCGTCCTTCTGTTTTTCACTATATTTAAAGTACTTAGCATTGTGTCTTTTAAAAATAATATTGACTCTTCAGTGAGAGTGACTATAGGTAAAATGTAGTAAGTTACACACAGAAACCAGAGTTGGTATTACATAAAAGGTAGAGATATAAATAGAAAACTACCTCTACCACAGAGAAGTTATTTATGCAGTAGAAAATGCTTATTACAATTACTTTAAAATGTTTTCCCAAAATAAGTGTATTTATGTTAACAGTAAAATGTGATCAAGACTTTTCATGACAAGGCCTTGAAAAGTTGTTTGAGAAACATGTCTAAGGAAAAGAAAAGTTCAAAAAGTTTACATCACATTTATTATGCAGTGTTGTGAGTAGAAGTTTAAAAAGTTTGTGCTCTTTACTGTTTTTCATTTTTTAAGGACACTCCCTTATTATGGCAGTACAATTTATATTAACATAGATTGAATTTTATGGTTTTTGTTTTTCTTTTTAAATGCTCTTTATACTTTAGGATGAGGTTAAATCCTAAATCTTACTATTTGAAACGCTATGAGGACATTGATGTCTGATGATAAGATGTGACTCCTGGGTGGCACTGTTTTGGTTCAGTCTCTTCAAATGTACTTTTGTTTAAAAACAACAAAACTTTTAGAAAACAAAGCATTAAAAAAAAAGTCCGTCAGTATTATGGGCAGTGTGTAAATAAGTAATATTACATCCTTTATTTTTCAAGTAAAAGGTCATGCTGTTACAAGTGTAGTTTGTGCATATAAGTTAATACTTCTGAATTAAATTAACATTTGACTGATTGCAGTAACTGTGAAAAATAAAAAAGGTGTTACATTTGCCTGTGAGCCCTTGAACTATTTTCTCTACTAGGTAATTGGAAAAAAAAAAAGTCTAACACTAACACGTAAACTTGCATTTTCCTTGTAAATTAAGTTTATTTTACCAATTTTGCTTAACTTTTAAATTCACATTCCTAGCATATTTCTAAAACAATTTAAAAATTGCGTTTAGACTTGATTATAACATACATGATAGTACTGTTTGTTACTATTTTTTTAAGAAATACTTTTCTCAGGCTCTTATTACTATTTGTGGTTGTATTCTTTCACTAATTATTAAGATTGTGCTTGCTAGTTCCCTCTGGGAAATGTCAAACTTCAGAGAGAGGTTTTAAATACAGTCTATTTGGATTAGCCTCCTGGCACTGAATTTCTGTATCAAGCCTAAATATTATTGTATGGTTTATGTAAAGCAGGTTTTTCAAGTGTAAAGTCTTGGTCTGTAATTCTGGAATGCTTTATAATTAATTACCAGAAGCCGTTATTTGCATTACACATATGATCAGTATAGACAGCAATAAAATGATAAAATCATTTTAAAGAAGTCCTATCATTATTCTAAAAATTCTGTTTCTTGAACCATCTATATAGTAGTATTGCTAGTAACCAATTAAAGTTATATTTGTGCTGTGGTTAAGAGAAAACAAAATGGGATAGGGATTGACTTGTATGATTTGAGATATACTTTATTAAAAATTTAGAAATACCATTCTGTGATTCCGTATTTGCAATTTGTCACACTTAAGTATTATAACTGTAGTGTGTTTTTTTGTTTGTTTGTTTGTTTTTCTGTACGTGGGCCTCTCACTGTTGTGGCCTCTCCCGTTGCGGAGCACAGGCTCCGGAGGCGCAGGCTCAGCGGCCATGGCTCACGGGCCTAGCCACTCAGCGGCATGTGGGATCTTCCCGGACCGGGGCACGAACCCGTATCCCCTGCATCGGCAGGCGGACTCTCAACCACTGCGCCACCGGGGAAGGCCAACTGTAGTGTTTTTAAAGGAGAGCTAAAATTTTGCATTGAACAAAGTGAAATTATTGCTTTTAAAATTTTAAATTTAACCTTGTTTCACACAAGAACATAGCATTTAAAATAACTTTTTAGAAGAGGGTTTGGAAAACTTAGCTATATCCTATGAGCTAATGTTGCTAAAACACTTTATGTGACACTGAGATACTTCTCAATTTGCAAAGTGGTAATAAGGAAGAAGATAGCTGTACGTTTCCCTAAAAGAATAATGAATGAAAAGGACTAATGAATAAGTATCAGATGGTATCTTGCTAATAATTTAAAACATGCTTTAAAAAAGACATCTGGCAGTGTAGGTTTTTAGGTCTACTGATTATGTTAAATTTGTGACATGGAATGGAAAAATTCATTATATGATTTTCACTCAAAGCAAAATTATTTTGGGAAGAATGAGGCATCACTACCACCACTTGGTGGCAGTATTACCAAAAATTTAGGATTAAGCTTTTACGAATGAATTGATAAGTCTGAACACCTAAAATTAGGGAGAAAAGGTAAATGTCATAGTGAAGAGTCATTTTCTGTCCAAAATGTAGTTCTTTTTAAAAGGAGGATACAATATTTAAAGTTAGCACAGTTTGGCATGTTCTTCCATCACAGTTTATGGTACAAAAATGGATAAAGGAAATAATCCTGCTAATCAGTAGATGGAAAAGTATAAGCTTAAATATAAAGCATAAGAATGTGAATTCCCTAAACATGTCTGTTGAACATGTTCCTCTTATAAGTTCTTAAGAGTCTGTTTGGAAAGTAGAAGCAGTGATTCTGAAGTAATTTATGAGGGTAAGTGAAGAAGAAATGAATTGGACTCATAAGATTTGGACTCATATTGTTTTATTGCTCCAATTTCTGCTCATCTCTCCATTGTTATATATTAACATTTTTATTCAATATATTCTTTCTTGATGGTATATTTAGTAAGGTAAGAAAAGATATATATATAAACTGAAGACAAAAACTGTTTAGCTACATTAGACAAATGATGTGAAAATAGTTAATCAGTATATAAAACCAAGGACTCAGGTGTTCATTTATTCTGATTTTTATATTTGAAGAATATTTCCTAATTATTAAGGAATTAAAACAGTTTTGACGAAAGGCACTTCCTATTTATTTATTGAAGTTTTACTTACCACTACTTACTACTTAACAGTGATCAAAGGACAAAACTATTTGGCATGTAACACAAACCTTGTAAAAGGAAATGGTATATCACTGTCACATCCTGACCCTTTCTTATTGGATCTAAAGAAACATTTGAGGGCAGACTATCTGGCATATTTTTAAAAAGCTAAGGAACAAATGCATACCATCCTCATTGTTTAATAATGGTTTTAAATCTCATGAGAAATTAGGTATAAGGAGTGCTATTTGCCTGAGTTTTGGTCCATTTCAGTTTATCACCTCAGGATAAGAAATACTGCAAGAAAACTCAAAGGCAGAGTTTTAAAAAAATGGCCTTTAATGAAAAATATAAAAATAAATCTTAAGAGCTTCCTTATGTAAAATAATCCTGTTTAATATATGTGTATTTTTATTTACAAAGATGATGAGACAACTCTTATTTTACTTGACAGTAATATTTATGATGCTGACATCCTCATAGGGCTTATCTGTTTTGGGATTGACTTTGACGTTGGAGATCCTCTGTACAACTTCCATTCCTTTAGTCACTCGTCCAAACACTGTGTGCTTATTATCAAGCCAAGGCTATGTTGGAGGACAAATAGAAAATCTTGGTGAACTCCAAATTCTTAAATCACACCCTCTGGGTGAGCAAATTAAAGAGAATTTAAACTTCAGCTTCATTTTAAAATATAATTAAAAAGATATACTTTGACTTAGCAGCTTTTAAGAGTAATTTCCATGTTAAAGCATAATCTAATGTTTAATTAAATATCTGCATCTTTCAGACCAAACAGCACTTGAAGATGTTTGCTGAAGGTAAGTCCTTTGCATGGCTTAAAGAATTATGGCTAAGGCTTTAAAAGTTTTCTGCAGGAATCTTACCCTGCACAAGAGGCAGTTTGGAATCGTTTAGGCAGCATGTGCTTTGGCATCAGAGAGATAGGAGCTCAAACTCTGGCTCTGCTACTTACTTGATGTTTGTCAAGTTAATCAGGTCTCACTGTTTCCTCATCTGTTTTTTAAAACTGGGTATAGTGATAGTAGAAGTATTGTGAATATTACATGAGATCATATGCCTGGCAGACAATAGTTATAAGTATTTTTCCTTTACTGCTTGGTGCCTAATCTAAAAAATAAAATGTATAATTTTTATAATTTTGTGGAACTGCATAGCAATAGAGCTAGTTATTTTTACACTGTATTTCATCAAATCTACAATGTCATTGATTAAGGGCTGCATTCTGATTTCAGAGACATAAAAATGTGGGAAAAAAATGTCTTACAATTGGCAATTCTTATACTCTAATCCTCTCATTCTAAAGATGAGGAAACAAGTCCAGAGGTAAAATAATTTGTTTTGGATTGTCCAATTAACAATGGCAAAGTTGACTTAAACTGCAGTGTCCTGAATTACAAAAGTACTGTTTTACAAAGTAAAATCTGATTTGTTAGGTAATTTTACATTTTCTTCTCTAAATTGTTTTCATTTTTATATCCTGGCATATATAAATAATGTAGAGAATAATAAAGCTCTCTTTTCCACTAAATTCACTCTCTTAGATCAAAACCTATGAATCTTTGGCTTATAGACAATGCTGTTCTACTTACCGTTGGTACTACTGTTATGAAAAACTGGGATCCATTAGTATTCGAGCCAGCATTGGCCATGCTGAGTGTATATGGTCTGTCATGTCGTAATGTTGAATGAAATTCATCTTCAAATTCTCCTCCCCATATGCTTTCTCCTCCCATACCAGTACCTGTTGGATCTCCTGTCTGAATCATGAAGCCCTTAACAGAAAGTAGATAAAATCACATTACACGTGTTACATATATGTATGCTTTGGAGTCTTATGTTTGTCAAGAGTGCTTTGTATGGGCTTCCCTGGTGGTGCAGTGGTTGAGAGTCCGCCTGCTGATGCAGGGGACACGGGTTCGTGCCCTAGTCCGGGAAGATCCCACATGCTGCGGAGTGGCTGGGCCCGTGAGCCATGGCTGCTGAACCTGCACGTCCGGAGCCTGTGCTCTGCAATGGGAGAGGCCACAACAGTGACAGGCCCGCGTATAGCCAAAAAAAAAAAAAAAAAAAAGTGCTATGTAGTCAATAAAATCTTAACTCTATTAACAGTCATTCTATAAAGTGATTTTATTAAACTCTTAGTTATACTTTAATTTGGATGATATATTTCCATTGCTTAACTGCTACCTTATTTCAATGACTGAAACAAAAATGTAAAGGTTTTTCCATTTATACATAGGTACTATCTTGCTCAATAATCTAAAGGCAATTAAAAATTTAGATAAGTTCTAGGATCTTACATAATGTGTTAGGTCTTAATTGCCCAGCTCTTCTCTCTTCCCTTTCCCTAAGCACTGGATTTTTTGGTGAGTCACTTCACTAATTCCTTCAGAACCCTGAAATCTGATTTTTCCTTCTGGCATTTCTCCTGCCATTTCTTTCTTTCTTTTAAAATTTTTTCTTTAAATTTATTTTTATTTTTGGCTGCCTTGGGTCTTTGTTGCTGCGCCCAGGCTTTTTCTCTAGTTGTGGCGAGCGGGGGCTACTCTTTGTTGCGGTTTGCGGGCTTCTCACTGGGTGGCTTCTCTTGTTGTGGAGCACAGGCTCTGGGCACGTAGACTTCAGTAGTTGTGGCACTCGGGCTCAGTAGTTGTGGCTCGTGGGCTTCAGAGTGCAGGCACAGTAGTTGTGGTGCATGGGCTTAGTTGCTCCGTGGCATGTGAGATCTTCCCGGAGCAGGGCTAGAACCCATGTCCCCTGCATCGGCACACGGACTCTCATCCACTGCGCCACCAGGGAAGCCCCCCGCTCCTGCCATTTCTGACCTACCAGTAATCAAGAACCACATCACTGCTCCATCCATTTTATGGAATGCTGCTCAACAAAATTCTGGGCTGAATTCATTCTGCTCATCAGGTATTAATGGTAGTTTTCACAGATAAAGTGGCAACATGGCTCTTCTATTATTTAATCTTATCTTCTAGATCCAGACCTTATCTAGCCACTGGGAACTGGTTACCTTGGCTTTTGGTCTTATCTCAGCAAGATCCTTTATTCATTATCTGATCCTTTGCTTTAACTGCTTTAATTGCTGCAGTGTTTCTAAAAAGGTAACCATGCTATTATTCTTATCCTTGATTCTAGATCTGATTCATGACCATCCATTCTTCTTTTGACTTCCATAGTCCATTTTTCCTATTCCTAATAAACTGCTAAGTGTGAGAGAACAAGATTCCTTAGGTTTTAAACCTCTTGTTATGCAATAACATACTATTCCTTAAATCACATAAAATTTGTATAACTGACCTTAATTATGCGATGAAATGTATGTCCATTATAATAACCATTTCTGCTGTGAACACAGAAGTTTTCCACTGTCTTAGGGCACCTAGTAAGACATACATTAAAAACATGAAAATTAATTGGAGCACCTTACGACAGTTGTCTTTGTAGTTCAACTTCCTAATGGTGTTTTTAGAATCTTCTGTTTCAGAAGGACAGTCTTTTTTTCATAATTTCTTCTGATCTCAGGACAAGCAAGAGTTGATAGGGCATATAAGCAGTAGCCTATTCTTATAGTTTAATATACTATCTTTAGATCGTGACTGCTTATTGTATTTGAGTTTGACAGTATTTAGATTCCAAAGTCATTGAGCAGTTTAAAAAAAAACAACCATAGCACCTTAACCCACTGCATATAGTGGGTTAAGTTCCTGGCAAAGGTAATTTTCTTATTAAAAAAATGATATAGTATGGTGATATTTCCCGACCAATGACTAATTCATTGATATGACAGCTACTAAATGTAATAAACCTTAAATGACAATCACACATTCAGATACACTTTCTAAATAATATTAACTAATCTCATGAGACGTGTTAATACAGTACTTTATCATGTAATAGCTCCTAAAGCTGGGAATGGCAGAAGGAATCAGGAGAATCTGTACCAAGCACATCAAGGAACAGGCTTAACAGATGCATGGGTTCTGAATGCTTAAAATGAGATGGTCCGGGAGTCTAGAACTGCCTAGTTTTTTGTTCAGTGCCATGAGATGGTAAAACACTGGACATAAAACATTCATATCCAAAATAACTAAGTACTTTTAAGTCAAGGCATTGTAAAAGATGTCATCTTTGGGATCAAGAAGAGCCAGCCATACTGTATTGTATTTAGTATGTTCATTCTGCAAACTTTTCAAACATCAGGAAGGAAAAATAATTATCCTCCCCTTACAGATGTGCTTTGAGAGGAAAGTCAGTTATAACAAGTCACCCACAAAACCTATAGTTGGAATGTGTAGTTGATGGTAGTGGTAATATATATTTATCACTTTACAGTTACATTTAGCACTGTCATAGCTATGATATTCTGTCCTTATAATAATAAACCTGTGAAGTATGTATATTGAAGTATGTGTATGTATTTGTAAAATTTTCCCATTTCCTAGCTTAACAGTTATCAGAAAGCTCAGGAAAGATGCTCTATCTAACATTTCAATTCTTCTAAATTCCTTAAGTCAAAATAGCAAGAGTTTTAAGTTGCATAGTTTCTTCAAATATACACATTTACACTGTTTATTTACAACAACAAAAACAGTACATACTCAACAGGAAAAAGTTTGATGTGAATGTCTCCCATGCTCGTGTGGATAATGGCACTATCTGACACTCGTTTAGGTCCCTCAGCTTGAGTAGCTGCCATGACTTCTTCTTTAGAAGGTTTCTCATTAAAAACATCTCGGTCAGAATCTGCACTTTTTGTATCTTCTGGTTCTCGTTTAGTAAACTCAAGGAGGAAAATAAAAAGTAAGTAAATGAATTAAATTTTTCATCTGGTTAAAATTTACGAACAGGGCTTCCCTGATGGTGCAGTGGTTGAGAATCTGCCTGCTAATGCAGGGGACACGGGTTCAAGCCCTGGTCTGGGAAGATCCCACATGCCGCGGAGCAACTAGGCCCGTGAGCCACAACTACTGAGCCTGTGCGTCTAGAGCCTGTGCTCTGCAACGAGAGGCTGTGATAGTGAGAGGCCCGCGCACCGTGATGAAGGGTGGCCCCCGCTTGCCACAACTAGAGAAAGCCCTCGCACAGAAATGAAGACCCAACACAGCCAAAAATAAAAAAAAATAAAAGTAAATTTACGAACAAGAAAATTTCATTTCTAATAAAGTATTTGAGGAAACTAAGAATTTACATCAGAATAAATGCTTATTTCAGGAATCACTTCCTATCATAGGATGTGTAAGGCAGCTAAATTATTTCTACACTTGTCTAATATGAAAATTCATATGATGAAGATGTATGATTTCAAATGGAATTTAATTTCTTTTTTGGTGGAAATTTTTATGGGTACCCATTTAACAAGATGCAGTTTTATGAGGTAGCTCTCTGCTTCTGTCTTCTAGTATGTCCTACCTAACCTGCAATCTATTGCTTACTTTTCTCTATTTAGATTGCCTGAGTTTGAATTCCAGCTCTGCCACTTAACTAGTTATGTGACTTTGGGGAAGTAAATTGATTACTTTCATTTCCTCATTCATAAATGGGGATAATAATAAAAACTACCTCAAAATGGCACCTGATATGAAGATTAAATGGAGGGATGTAAAGTGCTTAGAAAACAGTGCCTAACATATAGAAGGCACTATATACATATTAATAATTGTTATTTCTATGAGTAGGACCTTGTGCTGGTAGGATGAGGATTCAAAGATGAATCAGTAATGGATCGTGATCGTTTTGTTTTGTTTTTTTTTTGTCAGAGCCCATCTGATCTATCTAAACCCTGAAGCTTAGAAGAAAGGATTACATTTTCAGTGAAATTGTAGAAATCTCAGGATCCTCGGGGTCTACGGAGAATTGAGAAAAATCTTTCAGTTGTTGAAATTCTGGACTTCTCAAGGCCTGTTTCATTTGTTTGACTCTCAGCAGAAATCTTTTCCCCCAAGAAAGTTCTACTGGATGTCAACTAAGTTCCAGGAAGGTAAAGCTAGTGCCCAGGCCCTGTCTTGCCTAATGTCATTCCTTGATCTACTTGGATCAATTCCAAATAAAGGAAAAACTAAGCTAGGATGTTACTGCCTTAACATATTATTCTCCATTTATCAAAGGAATGGCATGTCTGTTATACTATTTAATTATGTGAATTTTAAGTTATCTTGATTTAGTTCACATGTGGAACTATTAAAGTTCAAATTCTGCAAAATTTTACTTTTATTTCATGATAGTGGATTTGACAAAAGGGATATGAAATTTGTGTATATGTATACCATTTTAGTTTTGCTTAAGAATATGTACATCTAATTTAAAAAATTCATGAAAATGTTAGCAGTATAAATACACAGTGAGTGACTTAACATTTTGTTTTTCTATTTCTTCAAAGTTTCCAAGGAACATGTATGGTTTAATCAACATAAGCATAAACTCTAAGGAAAGATAAAGAAAGAAAATTTGTTAAAGTTTTTAAATAAAGTGGATGGAAAATTAGTATAGTGTATATCAAGAATTATCTTTTTTTTTTTTTTTTTTTTTGGTACGCAGGCCTCTCACTGTTGTGGCCTCTCCCGTTGCGGAGCACAGGCCCCAGACGCGCAGGCTCAGCGGCAGTGTCTCACGGGCCCAGCCGCTCCGCGGCATGTGGGATCCTCCCGGACCAGGGCATGAACCCGTGTCCCCTGCATTGGCAGGCGGGCTCCCAACCACTGCGCCACCAGGGAAGCCCAAGAATTATCTTTATGGTTTATTTTTACCTTCAAAGCAGTTAAATTACAGGTAAAAACAAGAAAAATTATTTTCCTTTAACATATATTAAGAAATCTTTAACAATGACTCTGAAAGTTATAAGCAAAATTCTCATCTTAAAAGAATATACCCATTTTAGGCTAAAAGCTTGGTTGGAGGAGATAAACTGCTATTCCTACATTTACCAAATGCTGGTAACCTTCATAGCATCACAGCTGCTTCTAATGTGTCAGATGAATGAATGAGTATACTATAATGGGCCAGATACTTTACCAAACTCTGTGGAGTTTGGTATGTGAAGAAAACATAGTGCCCTGTAATTATGGATTTTATATTATCTTGAGGAAGAGAGGATAGTGTCAGAGACACCCCACCACCACCACCAAAAATAAGCAAATTATTCCAAAAAGTGTGACACATAACACAAGCAGGCACACCTAATCCAGAATTAATGTCAAGAGAAGGCTTCCAAGCTGAGACCTGAAGTATGAGTAGGAACTGGGGAGAGGTGTGTGGCTGGTAGAAGGAATAACCTGTGCAAACACCTACAAGTAAAAAGAACACTCAAGTCTTGTAAATGGAATCGAGTTCAGTATGGTCAGTATAGCAAATGAACTAAAAATGAAGAAAGATAAACTAGGAGGGCAGCTAATACAGATAGCTGGGGAGTTATTAAAGGATTTTAGGCAGAGAAATAATCACATTTGGGTCTTAGAAAGTCTCTGACTGACTGTGAAGGATAGAATGCAAGCAACAGAAGTCTCTACACTTCAGATTTTTCTGTTTGACTGAACAATTAGAACGGTGCTACTTCTAGATAGCTTAGTAGTTTGATTTTGAGCCCAATCTTAGTTAACACTGCAAGGTACTTTTAGTTCTCCAGAAATCTCTCAGGAATGTACAATTCCAAGGTAGAATCATTAGAATGGAATCAAAAGGTAAAAATATGTATGTAGAGAAGGAGGTGTGCAAGTTATGTTCAAGAGTAAAAGGGGAAAAATACTAAAACAAGAATTTTTAAAACTCCACAGCAAAAACTATCATAGCCGCTTACTATCATCTTAGCAGCACAAATAGTTGTAGAAGCCAGGTTGAAAAATGTTCAAAACAGGATGTAAAACAGTACAGAAATATTTAAAATCAAACCCTAGTTAAAAATTCTACAATATTAATCTTATAAGATGGTATTCTGGTTGTTTAGAAAGTCTGCTATTATTGCCAACATTTTCTTCAGTTGAAAGCACAAGCTAAAAAAATAAAACTCCAACTAAACTGGAAGAAACATTAAAGTCTATCTCCTAGTACTTCCACATACCATATAAAATCTATTCTTTTTGAAAGATGTACAGACTATTGTTGGGTCAGCTTGAATATTCTGAAGAACAGGGTTTTCAGAAGCTTTCATTTCTATAGTAGTTGCAGCACGATGTTTTTTGGCTATTCCCTGGAACAACGCCAATTGCATCACTCTAATATTTTCTTGCTTGCCTAAGATCCGCACACACCTGGAAAATACAACAATGTTTTATTCAACAAAATTATCAGGATTAACTCCAATTATAAAAACTTTACAGATAAAAGCTAGGAATCAACTATATCCTTTATCTTTGTACAAAATAACTAGTGAAAGGTTTTTAAAAAGTGTTTTTCTACCTCTCCTTCTCCCTCCCCAAAATTATTTTAAATTGGTAGCTATCTATAATTTTCAGATTAAAACAATAACAATCATTCAGTCATACAGTTTTAACCTATCCCTATCATTTTAATCTTTCGGCAAGTCTTCAAAGATTTTATATTGCCAATAACTACAATATAAATTTGTTTATATGTGAGAATGTATAGCACAAGATTTTTTTCCTTTAAATATACTTTAAGTTCTTTTCATTTACATTCTGTGATAGTATCTGATTATAGCAATTTTGTTCTAAGACCAAATGGGCTGTTTGCACAAAAGGCTTATTGTGGTTTCATACATTTTAACTTCTGATTTTATGTCTAGCAGGATGTAATGCTGAATTCTGTGGTTAAAATATTTGGCAACATTTAACATGAACCAGGCTAATTTAAATCAATAAGCAAAAGACAGACTGAAACTTGTTAAAAAAAAAAAATTGAAACTATGCATATCTTCCTTCCATTTCTTTTACAAACATGAGTGGAAACTTTTTACATAAGATTATAAACAACCAAAAGACCACAGAAAAATCCAGTCAAAACATTTGGTTAAGTTTAGACATTTGGGACCATTCCACTTGTCTTAGAACAAACAAAACTCCCATTGTTTCCCAAAAGGAGGAAATGGTCCCTTAAAAGTACATTTTTAAAAAGCATAAATTATATTAAAGCTTACCGGTTTGTTTCTACATTTATAACTTTAATGCCCAGCATTGTTCCATAGAGCACAAAGTGTCCAGTTTCATCAAAAACTATATTAATTAATCTTACTGCATCCACCTTCTCCAATTCACGTTCTACAGCCATGCGTCGGCCAAATTCCATGTCTGGTAGCTGTTGCCTCATCTGCTGCAGTTCAGTAAACATCTACGAAACAAACCATTTATTAACAAAAAATGTTACATGATAAAGGGAAAGAGAATTTAAATAAAAGAGTATACATTAAGAGCCACTAACAGTTTATGTACTTATATATCTTAAGGAGTATTCTAAACACTTGAAGCAGGAAATCAAAAGATGTAAGTTCAATCATAAAAAATAGTATTTATACTAACTGGTTCTTCTAATGAAAAAAAATAAAAGAGTAAATATAACTACTGCTTTCTCTGCAGAAACAATATATCTGCTGCATTTTATAAGCCACAGACTAACACTTTCCAATAGAAATATAATGCAAACCACATACATAATTTAAAATTTTTTAGTAGCTACATTAAACAAAGTAAAAATAAACAGATAAAATTAATCTTAATGTTTTATTCAACCCAATATATCTAAAATATTATCAAACAATTTAAATTTAAGTAACAAAAAAATAAAAAAGCAAAATAAAGATATTAAGACATTTAGTAATATTTAAAAATTGAGATATATTCTTTTTTTCTTATATTAAGTCTTTGAAGTCCAGTGTGTATTTTATACTCAGTCCAGCTCAATTTGGACCAGCCACATACCAAGTATTCAACAGCCATATGTGGTTAGTGGCTATTAAACTGGACAGTGCAGCTATGGACTGTGAGGTCCTTGTACAAGGATCATGGGCCAGCCATATAACAAGCACTCAATTTTTGTTGAATGAATGAACTCTTTTATGATTTCACTAATTTATAACAATTTCATAGTTCAGAAAATGTTTCAAGTTATTTTGGAGCACCATTATAGTTAATTATCATTAGGTAAATGTGGTTTAGGATAGATGAATATTTTTATGAGTACCCTTTATTTTGGACATTTGGTTTACTTTTCTTTAGATATTTAATACACAGCTTTCAAGATGGAGGTCTCATCTCAATTACTATGTACTATCACACTCCAGCCTCCCCAAAGATGTGATCTTTACAGTTTTCTAGATATTTAGGGCATCAAACTGCAGAAATCAAAAGTAGCTCTCTATTGCAGATGAAAAGAAGTCAGGCTTATGTCCTGTCTACTTCTTTTTTTCATGCTTGCATTAACAAAATAACCAGTTTTTCTAGATATAGAAAGAACAACATACATAACTCCAAAAATGTAAAGGAGGTATGTGTTAGGGAACAACATGAGGCCAAGTTCTTAAAGAATAGCTAAAAAGCTTGGTCATTAGGGTTTCTTGTCTCCAGTCTCTGAGACTGATATATTGCTTTACTCATTTGCCAGAAATAGCCTAGATGCCAGACTACATTTTTGTAGTGTGGGACCCTTGATTATTTTTGCTAGAGAGAAGATTCATTTACAAGACTTAAAGTCTGTACATGGCCATCTGCCCACATATATGTATTTAATAAATTTAATTTAACCTTTTAGGCACATCAGTATCTTTTTTTTTTTTTTTTTTTTTTTTTACAGTATTCTAGCTTTAATAGCTGGACCTCTGTAATACACAACTGCATGGCCATATGCAGTGCTCCTGACTAATAAAATACCAAAAGATACAACTTCATACCATCTAATTAAATTTGTCCATTAAACCAGGACTCTAACTAGTTAGAAGCTTCCTCCCTTAACATGGGACTATGAGATTCTAGTCATTAAGCAGTCATTAGCATTGTAAATAATTTAACTGGCATTTGCCTTTTTTTTTTTTTGCAAACTCTCTCATTCTGAATTTCAACTTCTGTCATACACTTTGCTACTGACCTTCTGGTATTACCTCAGTCCTATAATTTCAACATATGTTAAAGACAACAGTGAAGAAATAGTGGATTGAACATATCAGAGTATATGTGTTAAGAGATGTATATCGGGAGAATAGATTTTAAGTATTTCTTAAGGAATCTGGGAAGAGCCACAAGTTATAAACAGTTTTAAAATTATATTTAAGTTGAAACCAATATGTAGTTACCAGCCACCATTAAAGAAGAAAATATCATAAGGAAAGGTTTCTCCTTCTCCTAAAAGCATAATGGAAAGCTATATTCTTCCAGTAAGAAAATGAGTTATGAGGATGATTTGATTAGCAAACAAATCTTCCCTTTTTGTGCAGATGATCAACCCAACTTATTACTACTTGCCACCAAAAAAGATTATCACTAATAAGGGTGATAACATTTTTGAAGCACTTAATTCAGGGACTCTAATGTAAACTGGTGACTACCAAGACTGTAGAATTGACACTGTCATACAGTAAACATTATCACTACAAAGTTTCAACCCACAGCCTTTCAAGAGGATTTAACATACCATTAGCAGTTAGAGAACCACATGATGGAAACACGTGATGAGATTTAAATATCCACAAAAAGCAATTACCTTAGCATGGATAAAAACTCTTATTCTACAACTACATGCTCTAATAAAATTTTTTTTTTTTCTGTTCTATTGGCCATGCTGCGCAGCATGCAGGATCTTAGTTCCCCAACCAGGGATCGAACCTGTGCCGCCTGCAGTGGAAGCATGGTATCTTAACCACTGGACCGCCAGGGAAGTCCTAATAAATTCTTGTTAGCAGTAATTATGTGTCAAGTATTGTTCTTAATGCTGGTAATACAATCATAAGCAAAACAGATACAGGACCATAAATCACACACAGTTTAGTTTAGTGGGGGTTGATACACATTAATCATAAAATAAGACCAAATATTCTAAAAGAAAATAAACAGTGATACTACAACCATATTAAAAAAAAAAAGTTGTCTGAGACTGTAAGAACAGTGGAAGATTACCAAGGAAAATGACTCTTCAAGATTTGAAGGATGAGTTCAATAGGTAATGGGAGGAATGGGGAGAGGGGTCACTCCATACATGAAGGACAGCATATGCAAAGACCCTGTGGTGGAAGACATTGTCAAGAACTGAAAGAAGGCCTGACTGGCTAGAGTAAGAGGTAGTAGAGGTAGGTTGAAGGCACAATATTGCAGGCCACGATTTGGTCTTGATCTTAAGAACAACAGGTAGTCACTAAGAGATTCAAAGTATGACAAGATCATCGCTTCTCGGCCTTTTGGCTAAGATCAAGTGCAAAGTATGACAAGATCAGATATGTGCTTTGAAAAGATTCCTTTGGGTGCAGCATGGATAACAGATTAGGAGGAAGCCAGAATAGATGCAGGCAATAGGCCAGGCAAAAGATCATGAGCTACAGTAGTGACAGCTGTGCTAAAAGAAGTGTATGTAAAGTATATGTAGAAAGTAAAATTAACAGGACTCATGATGAATTAAATAGAGCGGTAAGGAAAAACAGGTAAAGATGACTCAGGTTCTGGCTTGTGCAAGCAGATGGATATTTGTGCCATTCATGAAGACAGCAAAAATAAATAAATAAAATAAAAGGATATGACCAGGTCTGTTTATAATAGAAAGCTGGAAAAATCAATTTGGAAGTAATCATACAGACAGACAGGAGTGTAGAGTGAGAAGAGTTAGGGGCCTAGCATGGGTTTTGAGGATCTCAAAGAAGGAGCTTGCAAACAAAACAAAACTGAAAAAAAGGACACATAAGTATAAGAAAAACTGGCTCAGAATTTATCATATCATAAACCTAGGGAAGGGAGTTTTGAAAAGCAACAATGCAAGACAGCAGACAGTTGAATAATATCTTTAATGTGCTAAGCGAAAATGATCATCAATCTAAATGTCCATATCCAGAAAAAAAATGTCTTTTAAGAAATAGCACAAAATAAAGACATTTTCACAAAAGTAAAATCTGATTAAATTTATATGGCACTTACACTTAGTGATTCATCGAAGACTCTCATGAGTTTTCCAGTTAAAAATCTGAAAATTCTAACTTTTCTATCAGAACCAATAGTAGCTATTTTCTTCCCATCAGGTGAAAAACATATGCTGGTTGGATAAGCCTTGCACTTGGCAAATTCATATAAATCTGTGTCAGTTTTATATTCCCAGTTCACATTTTTGGGGAATTTATATTCGTGAAGAGGACCGGTCCAGTATTCAATCATTCCAGATTTGTCAGAAGACACTATTGCTTTGTAAACTGGGTTTAGCCGTATCTGAGTAAGAGGTGATGTATGGAGTTTGTCAAAAATATGTAGTGGCTGGTTATCTCCTCGACCGTCATAAATGAAGATTTTTCCTGTACTCTTCTCAGAAGCAGCAACTGAAGATATGGCATCCCCTGGGCAATAAATCCACTCACACTGTCCAGGAAAATAGCTAAAATAGTAAAGAATTGAGGGGGGAAAAAAGAGGTCAATACAAGAAGTAAGCATCCTTCCTCATTCTCATCACCAAAAAATGTCCTGGCCAGTGATTTACTTGTTTTGGATTCTTTGCTCAGAAGTAGCAGACAGAGATACAGAATGGGGAAGAATAAGAATAGCTACTGATTTTTCTCTTTCTGACTTCATCAAGGTAATGATAATAACTTGAGGATTTATCAAACCACAAGAAGAGAACTGCATACAGCAGATCATTTACAAGGAAACCTGAACAGACGTGGGCCTTAAAATACTCCAGGGCATTGTTTTCTTGATCTTTGTCTATGTCTCCATCTATGTATAACTTACTTTTAAAGGTTAGCATGTAACAGTGTACTTCATAAATCCATTCTTGAAATATTTAAGATAAAAGTATTTTAGTCATGACTATGCTCAACAGAAAAACATTCTGATATCACACTCATTATCAGTAGCTTGATCTTACAACTATGAGCTTTGAACATGCTACCTGATAAAGTGTAAAAGAACTGGACAGATTTCATCAACATACAAAACTTACATGTTCAATTGTATGTTGTCTCCTTCAAAACAGTCAGTCTGAGAAGTTACACAGTTATTCCAATGATTGAGGTTATGCTCAAAACCTTTTAGGGGCTCTTAGAATTTCTATCAAAGCTTAAAAAATATAGGCATACCTTGGAGATATTGCAGGTTTGTTCCAGACCACTGCAATAAAGTGAAAACTGCAATAAAAGCAAGTCACATGGATATTTTGGCTTCCCAGGGCATATAAAAGTTTATGTCTACACTACCTGCAGTCTATTAAGTGTGCAATCGCACTATGTCTAAAAATATAAATATATATGGATATATGTACCTTAATTAAAAAATATTTTATTGACTCCCTCTTGTGAGAACACCAGAATCACAACTAGCTGCTGCACAATCATCGAGAGGAAGACACTGGGACTCACCAAAAAAGATACCCCACATCCAAAGACAAAGGAGAAGCCACAATGAGATGGTAGGAGGGGGCGCAATCACAATAAAATCAAATCCCATAACTCCTGGGTGGGTGACTCACAAACTGGAGTACACTTATAGCACAGAAGACCACCCACTGGAGTGAAGGTTCTGAGCCCCACGTCAGGCTTCCCAACCTGGGGGTCTGGCAACAGGAGGAGGAATTCGTAGAGAATCAGACTTTGAAGGCTAGCAGGATTTGATTGCAGGAATTCAACAGGACTGGGGTAAACAGACTCCACTCTTGGAGGGCATACACAAAGTAGTGTGTGTGCATCAGGAACCAGGGGAAGGAGCAGTGACCCCATATTAGACTGAACCAGACCTACCTACTAGTGTTGGAGGGTGTCCTGCAGAGGCGGGGGGAGGGGGGGTGGCTGTGTCTCACCATGAGGACAGGACACTGGCAGCAGAAGTTATGGGAAGTACTCCTTGGCGTAAGCCCTCCCAGAGTCTGCTATTAGCCCCACCAAAGAGCCCAGGTAGGCTCCAGTGCTGGGTCTCCTCAGGCCAAACAACCAACAGGAAGGGAACCCAGCCCCACCCAGCAGCAGACAAGCAGATTAAAGTTTTACTGAGCTCTGCCCACCACAGCAACACCCAGCTCTACCCACCACCAGTCCCTCCCATCAGGAAGCTTGCACAAGCCTCTTAGATCGCCTCATCCACCAGAGGACAGACAGCAGAAGCAAGAAGAACTACAATCCTGCAGCCTGTGGAACAAAAACCACATTCACAGAAAGATAGACAAGATGAAAAGGCAGAGGGCTATGTAGCAGATGAAGGAACAAGATAAGACCCCAGAAAAACAACTAAATGAAGGGGAGATAGGCAACCTTCCAGAAAAAGAATTCAGAATAATGATAGTGAAGAAGATCCAGGACCTCGGGGTTGGGGGGGGAATGGAGGCAAGGATCAAGAAGATGGAAGAAATGTTTAACAAAGACCTAGAAGAATTAAAGAACAAACAAACAGAGAGGAACAATACAATAACTGAAATGAAAACTACACTAGAAGGAATCAACAGCAGAATAACTGAGGCAGAAGAACAGATATGTGACCTGGAAGAGAAAATGGTGGAAATCACTGCCACAGAACAGAATAAAGAAAAAAGAATGAAAAGAAATGAAGACAGCCTAAGAGACTGCTGGGACAACATTAAATGCACCAACATTCACATTATAGGGGTTCCAGAAGGAGAAGAGAGCGAGAAAGGACCTGAAAAATATTTGAAGAGATTATAGTTGAAAACTTCCCTAACATGGGAAAGGAAATAACCACCCAAGTCCAGGAAGCGCAAAGAGTTCCAGGGAGGATAAACCCAAGGAAAAACACACCCAGACACATAGTAATCAAACTGACAAAAATTAAAGACAAAGAAAAAGTATTAAAAGCAATAAGGGAAAAACAAAAAATAACATATAAGGGAACTCCCCGTAAGGTTAACCACTGATTTATCAGCAGAAACTCAGCAAACCAGAAGGGAGTGATACAATATATTTAAAGTGATGAAAGGGAAGAAGCTGCAACCAAGAATACTCTACCCAGTAAGGATCTCATTCAGATTTGATGGAGAAATCAAAAGCTTTACAGACAAGCAAAAGCTAAGAGAATTCAGCACCACCAAACCAGCTCTACAACAAATGCCAAAGGAACTTCTCTAAGCGGGAAACACAAGAGAAGAAAAGGACCTACAAAAACAAACCCCAAACAATTAAGAAAATGGTAACAGGAACATACATATCGATAATCACCTTAAATGTGAATGGATTAAATGCTCTAACCAAAAGACACAGGCTTGCTGAATGGATACAAAAACAAGACCCATATAGATGCTGTCTACAAGAGACCCACTTCAGACCTAGGGACACATACAGACTGAAAGTGAGGGGATGGAAAAAACAGTCCATGAAAATGGAAATCAAAAGAAAGCTGGAGTAGCAATACTCATATCAGATAAAATAGACTTTAAAATAAAGGATGTTACAAGAGACAAGGAAGGACACTACATAATGATCAAGGGATCAATCTAAAAGGAAGATATAACAATTATAAACATACACGCACCCAACATAGGAGCACCTCAATACATAAGGCAAATGCTAACAGCTATAAAAGGGGAAATCAACAGTAACACAATAATAGTGGGGGACTTTAACACCTCACTTACACCAATGGACAGACAATCCAGACAGAAAATTAATAAGAAAACATAAGCTTTAAATGACACAATAAACCAGATAGATTTAATTGATATTTATAGGACATTCCATCTGAAAGCAGCAGATTACACTTTCCTCTCAAGTGCACATGGGACATTCTCCAGGATAGATCACCTCTTGGGTCACAAATCAAGCCTTGGTAAATATAAGAAACTTGAAATCGTATCAAGCATCTTTTCCGACCACAATGCTATGAGATTAGAAATCAATTACAGGAAAGAAAATGTGAAAAACATAAACACGTGGAGGGTAAACAAAGGCAGAGGGCTATGTACCAGATGAAGGAACAAGATAAAACCGCAGAAAAACCACTAAACGAAGTGGAGATAGGCAACCTTCCAGAAAAAGAATTCAGAATAATGATAGTGAAGATGATCCAGGACCTCAGAAAAGGAATGGAAGCAAAGATCGAGAAGGTGCAAGAAATGTTTAACAAAGACCTAGAAGAATTAAAGAACAAACACCTAGAATTCAAGAACAAGTAAACAGAGATGAACAATACAATAACTGAAATGAAAAATACACTAGAAAATACACTAGAAGGAATCAATAGCAGAATAACTGAGGCAGAAGAATGGATAAGTGACCTGGAACAGAGTGGTGGAATTCACTGCTGTGGAACAGAATGAATACAAATGAAAAGAAATGAAGACAGCCTGAGAAACCTCTGGGACAACATTAAACATAACAACATACGCATTATAGAGGTCCCACAAGGAGAAGGGAGAGAGAAAGGACCCAAGAAAATATTTGAAGAGATTATAGTTGAAAACTTCCCTAACATGGGAAAGGAAATAGCCACCCAAGTCCAGGAAGTGCAGAGAGTACCAGGCAGGATAAACCCAAGGAGAAACATGCCAAGACAAATAGTAATCAAATTGGCAAAAATTAAAGACAAAGAAAAATTATTGAACGCAACAAGGGAAAAACAACAACATACAAGGGAATTCCCATAATGTTAACAGCTGATTTCTCAGCAGAAACTCTACAAGCCAGAGGGAGTGGCATGACATTTAAAGTGATGAAAGGGAAGAACCTACAACCAAGATAACTCTACCTGGCAAGGATCTCATTCAGATTCCATGGAGAAATCAAAAGCTAAGAGAATTCAGCACCACCAAACCAGCTCTACAACAAATGCCAAAGGAACTTCCTAAGCGGGAAACACAAGAGAAGAAAAGGACCTACAAAAACAAACCCAAAACAATTAAGAAAATGGTAATAGGAACATATATATCGATAATCACCTTAAACATGAATGGATTAAATGCTCCAACCAAAAGACACAGGCTCGCTAAATGGATACAAAAACAAGACCCATATATATGCTGTCTACAAGAGACCCACTTCAGACCTAGGGACACATACAGACTGAAAGTGAGGAGATGGAAAAAGATATTCCATGCAAATGGAAATCAAAAGAAAGCTGGAGTAGCAATACTTATATCAGATAAAACAGACTTTAAAAATAATGAATGTTACAACAGACAAGGAAGGACACTACATAATGATCAAGGGATCAATCCAAGAAGAAGATATCACAAATATAAATATATATGCACCCAGCATAGGAGCACCTCAATATATAAGGCAACTGCTAACAGCTATAAAAGAGGAAATCGACAGTAATACAATAATAGTGGGGGACTTTAACAACTCACTTACACCAGTGGACAGATCATCCAAACAGAAAATTAATAAGGAAACACAAGCTTTAAATGACACAATAGAGCAAATTGATTTAATTTATAGGACATTCCATTCAAAAACAGCAGATTACACTTTCTTCTCAATTGCACATGGAACATTCTCCAGGATAGATCACATCTTAGGTCACAAATCAAACCTCAGTAAATTCAAGAAAATTGAAATCATATCAAGCATCTTTTCTGACCACAACACTATGAGATTAGAAATCAATTACAGGGAAAAAACAAAACAAAACACAAACATGTGGAGGGAAAACAATATGCTATGAAATATCCAGGAGATCACTTAAGAAATCAAAGAGGAAATCAAAAAATACCTAGAGACAAATGTCAACAAAAACACGACAATCCAAAACCTATGGGATGCAGCAAAAGCAGTTCTAAGAGGGAAGTTTATAGCAATACAAGCCTACCTCAAGGAACAAGAAAAATCTCAAATAAACAATTTACACCTACAGGAACTATAGAAAGAAGAACAAACAAAATCCAAAGTTAGTACAAGGAAAGAAATCATAAAGATCAGAGCAGAAATAAATGAAATAGAAACAAAACAATAGCAAAGATCAATAAAACTAAAATGTGGTTCTTTGAGAAGATAAACAAAACTGATAAACCATTAGCCAGACTCATCAAAAGGGAGAGGACTCAAATGAATAAAATTAGAAAAGAAAAAGGAGAAGTTACAAAAGACACCACAGAAATACAAAGCATCCTAAGAGACTACTACAAGCAACTCTATGCCAATAAAATAGACAACCTGGAAGGAATGGACAAATTCTTAGGAAGGTATAATCTTTCAAGACTGAACCAGGAAGAAACAGAAAATATCAACAGACCAATCACAATAATGAAATTGAAACTGTGATTAAAAATCTTCCAACAAACAAAAGTCCAGGACCAGATGGATTCACAGGTGAATTCTATCCAACACTGAGAGAAGAGCTAACATCCACCCTTCTCAAACTCTTCTAAAAAACTGCTGAGGAAGGAACGCTCCCAAGCTCACTCTATGAGGCCACCATCACCCTAATAACAAAATCAAAGATACTACAAAAAAAGAAAATTACAGACCAATATCACTGATGAATACAGATGCAAAAATCCTCAACAAAATACTAGCAAACACAATCCAACAACACATTAAAAGGATCATACACCATGATCAAGTGGGATTTATCCCAGGGATTCAAGCATTCTTTAATATATGCAAATCAATCAATGTGACACACCATATTAACAAACTGAAGAATCATATGATCATCTCAACAGATGCAGAAAAAGCTTTTGACAAAATTCAACACCCATTTATGAAAAAAACTCTCCGGAAAGTGGGCAGAGAAGGAACCTACCTCAGCATAATAAAGCCCATATGACAAACCTACAGCAAACATCATTGTCAATGGTGAAAAATTGAAAGCATTTCCTCTAAGAGCAGGAACAAGACAAGGTTGCCCACTCTTGCCACTATTATTCAACACAGTTTTGCAAGTCCTAGCCATTACAATCAGAGAAGAAAAAGAAATAAAAGGAATACAAATTGGAAAAGAAGAAGTAAAACTGTCACTGTTTGCAGATGACATAGTATACATAGAGAATCCTAAAGATGCCACCAGAAAACTACTAGAGCTAATCAATGAATTTGGTAAAGTTGCAGGATACAAAATTAATGCACAGAAATCTCTTGCATTCCTATACACCAATGATGAAAAACCTGAAGGAGAAGTTAAGGAAACACTCCCATTTACCAGTGCAAAAAAAAGAATAAAATACCTAGGAATAAACCTAGCTAGGAAAAAAAACAAACAAACCTAGCTAGGGAGACAAAAGACCTGTAGGCAGAAAATTATAAAACACTGATGAAAGAAATTAAAGATGATACAAACAGATGGAGAGATATACCATGTTCTTGGATTGGAAGAATCAATATTGTGAAAATGACTATACGACCCAAAGCAATCTACAGATTCAATGCAATCCCTATCAAATTACCAATTGCATTTTTTACAGAACTAGAACAAAAAATCTTAAACTTTGTATGGAGACACAAAAGACCCCAAATAGCCAGAGCAGTCTTGAGGGAACAAAACGGAGCTGGAGGAATCAGACTCCCGGACTTCAGACTATACTACAAAGCTACAGTAATCAAGATAGTATTGTACTGGCACAAAAACAGAAATATAGATCAATGGAACAGGATAGAAAGCCCAGAGATAAACCCATGCACCTATGGCCAACTAATCTATGACAAAGTAGGCAAGGATATACAATGGAGAAAAGACAGTGTCTTCAATAAGTGGTGCTGGGAAAACTGGACAGCTACATCTAAAGGAATGAAATTAGAACACTCTCTAGTACCATACACAAAAATAAACTCAAAATGGATTAGAGGCCTAAATATAAGACTGGACACTATAAAACTCTTAGAGGAAAACATAGGAAGAACACTCTTTGATATAAATCACAGTGAGACCTTTTTTGATTCACCTCCTAGAGAAATGGAAATAGAAACAAAAATAAACGAATGGGACCTAATGAAATTTAAAAGCTTTTGCACAGCAAAGGAAACTACAAACAAGACGAAAAGGCAACCCTCAGAATGGGAGAAAATATTTGCAAATGAATAAATGGACAAAGGATTAATCTCCCAAATATATAAACAGCTCGTGTAGCTCAATATTAAAAAAGCAAACAACCCAATTCAAAAATCCAAAGAAGACATCCAGATGGCCAAGAAGCACATGAAAAGCTGCTCAATATCACTAATTATTAGAGAAATGCAAATCAAAACTACAATGAGGTATACCGCACACCAGTTAGAATAGGCATCATCAGAAAATCTACAAACAACAAATGCAGGAGAGGGTGTGGAGAAAAGGAAACTCTCCTGCACTGTTGGTGGGAATGTAAATTGATACAGCCACTATGGAAAACAGTACAGAGGTGTCTTAAAAAACTAAAAATAGAATTACCATATTACCCAGCAATCCCACTACTGGGCATATACCCAGAGAAAACCATAATTCAAAAAGACGCATGCACCCCAATGTTCACTGCAGCGCTATTTACAATAGCTAGGTCATGGAAGCAACCTAAGTGTCCATCGACAGACAAATGGATAAAGGAGAAGTGGTACATATATACAATGGAATATTACTCAGCCATAAAAAGGAACGAAATTGGGTTATTTGTAGAGATATGGATGGATCTAGAGACTGTCATACAGAGTGAAGGCAGGCAGAAAGAGAAAAACAAATATCGTATATTAACGCTTATATGTGGAACCTAGAAAAATGGTACAGATGAACCAGTTTGCAGGGCAGAAATTGAGACATAGATGTAGAGAACAAATGTATGGACACCAATGGGGGAAAGTGGCCAGGGGGGAGGAGAGAGGGGTGGTGGTGTGATGAATTGGGAGATTGGGATTGACATATATACACTAATATGTATAAAATGGATAACTAATAAGAACCTGCTGTATAAAAAAATAAATAAAATTCAAAAAAATATATTTTATTGCTAAAAAATGCTAATTGTCATCTGAGCCTTCAGCAAGTCATAATCTTTTTGTAATAGTAACATCAGAGATCATCGACCACCATAACAAATACAAAAATAATGAAAAAGTTGAAATATTATGAGAATTTCTAAAATGTGAAATAATGACACAAACTGAGCAAATGCTGTTGGGAAAATGGTGAGTATAGATTTGTTAATGCAGGGTTGCCACAAACTTCTATTTGCCCAAAACCCCACAGTATCTGTGAAGCACAATAAAACAAGATATGCCTGGTTCTCTTTCAATATCCTCAAAGGGGGCAAATGTTCAACATTTATGAATAGATTTGATGTTTTAAAATAGCTAAAGTCTGAGGGAAACACAGCTGGGGAATAAGACACATGATCAATAGGTATTTCTATTTATAGTGAAAAAATAAATTCTGACCACAAATAATGAGACTGATTTCCTTCAGTGTCTCATAAACTGATTTTGAAGGAAATTCCAAAGAATTCCTGCTACATGCTGAACTGTGTGTAGTTCCAACCCCCTACTCCTCCAATTCACATGGTGAAGCCCATATCTCCAAAGTGACTGTATCTGGAGAAAGGGTTTTAAACACATAATTAAGGTTAAATGAGGTCATAAAGGTGGGGCCCTAATCCCACAGGCCTGTGGCCTTCTAAGAAGTGGAAGAGTAAAATATTCCCCACTCTTTCCCCTGTCCCTAATGAGGACAAAGTGTGAAACCTGGAAGAGAGTCCTCACCAGAAACCACACCTGGTGGAACCTTCATTTTTGGACTTTCCAGCCTCCGAAACTGTGAGAAAATAAATTTCTGTTGCTTAAGCTACCCAGGGTACAGTCTTGTTTAATCTCATTACTGTACAGTCTAAACACATAGTTTGGATGTCAATATACTTCAAAGTTAAAATAACCAACAACTCCAAAAATGTGCCTAAGCCTTATACAAACACAATGCCATATTACTGAAATAAGCATAACAAGGAAGTTAATTCTATGTACCAGTAAATTAGACATGATGGATACTCATTAATTTATTAAGTAGTGTCAAATGGATATAATGAGTCCTTGTTGTGGCGCTGTTGGGATATTTCTGCTGTAATTAATGACAAAAACCACAGCAGGAGCCCCCAAAAAGCATCATAACAAGGATTGATAATATTTAATTTTCCCAAGTAAAATCAAAAGTCACATTTTTTAATGTAATGGTAATATATTCTGTTTAGAAACACCTATGGAACAGGGAAGTTTAGTTCAAGAATTCTTCGACTAAGTTAAAAAAATATATACTTTAAAAAAGACTCACCCAAGCTTCAGCATATTGATCATGTCAAAGTTCACTACATCAAACACCTTCATTGCTTTATCATCACCCACGGAACAGAACAATGCTCCCTCAGAGCTAATTGCAATACTCTCAATAACTCCTATTTAAATAAATCAAATTAAAACATTCTAGTAAACACCAATGAAATGGACATAATTGAAAGAAAAAATATTTTAAAAGAAATTTTAATCAGTACAGTTTAAAAGAGAGCCAAAAAAAAAAAAAAGTGAAATTCTTACCTAGGTGACTGCGAAAATGTTTAACAAATTCAATCCCCTCTTCTACCTTTTTCCAGAATTTAACATGTCCATCATGACTGGCAGTAATAATAAAGTCTGTCCTGCATATATAAAATTGTAGAAGTTAACTTCTAAAACAGATCTATGAATCACTTAGTACTCCCAAAGCAATCATTCACTGAGAATCTTTGACTCTTAACATCAGGTTAAAAAAAAACAACCTTCCTTTATGCAGATCACTATATCACTATATTAGGGTAGATAGAACATTGCAAAATTTGATGATCTTTTTTGGATATCATAACAGCTTCTGTGGCACTAATTTTAAATCCAAGAGCTAGGATCAGAATTGAGCTAGAACTTGACATTTAAAAAAAAAAAGAAAGAAAGAAAAGGAAAAAGAAAAATCTCACCAGGAATCACTAGATCTTAGGGTCCTTTAATGCTAAAATTACCCTATAGGCAGTCCTTTCACTGGGAAAATGTACTATCTTTCAGAAGTTGATAAATAATTAAATTCTAACATACTACTTACATATACAGCAAAATTCAATGTAAGTTTGTTTCAGATACTATCCAAGGTATTTTGGTTCTTTAAGTATCAAAATCTTGTACAGTATAGCCTCCTCTGTCAGGTATATAAAAATAGAAACCATTTGTTGAAACCTAGTATATGTCAAGTACTCTACATACATTATCTTAGTTACAACTACCTTTCCAGCAACTCTATTAGGGTGAACATTTTTTACCACCTTTTAAAAAATTAGCAAATAGTTTTAAAATGTTAAATGTATTTGCCACAGGTCCATAGCTGGAGAGCAGCATTCAATATTGGGTCTGCCTAACTTCAAAATCTAAGTTTCTATAAAATCTTCAAAAATTTTTCTATTACACGCTGCTGACTTAGGTTAAACAAAGAAACTTGGAGTGATAGAATGCTAGTCCTATATGCTGCTTTATACACTGACAACTTTGGACTAGGAAAAAAGAGTTAATATTTGGTTAAAATTATCCCATAAATGAAATATAAAGATATTTAATTTAAATCTTTAACTGTCTCCAAGAGATCAAGATCCAAAGAGCAACAATTCATCTTCTTTCCATGCTCACTGCCCATATCATCCCAGCCACCATCATATCTCATCTAGGTTTCTGTATTAGCCTCCTAACTGTTCTCTCTATATCCATTCTTGCTCTATTTGAATCCATTCATCTCACTACAGCCAGAGTGATCTTAAAAAAATATATATATATATATATGTATATATATATATATATATATATATATATATATATATATATATATATATATATGGTGTTACTCTTCCAATCAGGTTCAAATTCCATATAAGAAATAGAAAACTCTCTGGGGTTTAGTCCTTGCCTTTTTCCTCCAGCCTCATCTGCCATTTAACCGCTCTAAACCTGCTTCCTTATCTGTAAAATGTAGATGATACTACCTTATAAGATTGTTAAGATAAATGAAACAATTTATGAAAAATCCTTGGCACTGTACCTGGACATAATATGCACTCAACAAAGAGCAGAATATTACTATTATTATTATTATCCTTCTACAAATCCCTATTCAGCTATTTTGAAGGTCCTGTGACATTTCCAGAATGTCTCAGATCTCATCATTTTCCACATTAGTACTGAAGATACCAGCTACCAATTACTCCCATCTTAACTAATAGACTCTTCTTCATGGAAGCTCAGATACTACCTGGATCATCCCCTTTTATCTCCAAAAGACATGTACACAAACTAGGGAATTTTGTCTTAGAGAATGCATTCCTTGTATGATATAGGAAAGACCATGTAGGTCTTTATTTAACATAAACTATTACAAAACGTATGGAATGAAATAGAAATCCTTAATATCCTAAAGTTACTTCTACAAATCCATCTCAAAACTGAAGCATTTTAAAAAACGATAAACTTCTCAGAAAAAAATTAAGATGTGATAGACTTACTTGGTGCACACCACATGGGTGATAACATCTCTATGCATGTAACTGCGCTCATACATGGATGCACTGGGGAGATTATCAAGATAGACTCTTTCAAACTCTAGAACTAAGGAAAAAAAGTAAAGAAAAATATTTTTTAACAACTGTTATGTTATTTTGTATTTTCTTCTAGATTTTAATTTCTCTCAATTCATGTATAATGAAAAAAAAATCCAGTGTCAGTTATGTCAGTTGTAACTTATTTCACAGTACTGAATAGCACCATTATTTAGTCGGTCATAACAGGTTCTCAAGTACTATATAGACGCTCAACTGTTCCCAGAACTTAAGAATTGAGTGGTTCTGGCTTAATATAAAAGTTCCATTAAAAACCAAAAATCTTAAAGTTTCATGAAAATATCACAACCATATTTCTAACCATGTAGATCCAATTATTAGTGCTCATTTAAATAAGTAATAAGAGGCCAGTGACAATCTAGAATGTCTCAGTTTATCTTGAAGGCAATGATCCTCTTTGAAGTCACTGATACTAGGTTTGAAACAGGTAAACACGACAAATGCTTAGATTTTTGGAGCTGAGAAAATCCTAGAGAATATCCAGTTGAGTGCTTCTCAAACCTTTCCCAAGGGTGAAATATTTTTAAGAGTGGTAATCTGAGGAAATATTTCGTTATATGAGCTATGAAAAATTTTACTAGTAAAATATGCTATTATACTTGTAACCAACAAAACAATCCATGATGGCCAAACACGCCTATAAAAAGTTCCTAAATTAAGCATGACTGTTTCATGGTTTTTCATAACTACTATATAGCAGACTCAAAGTTGTGTCCAACAAATTACTTTTCCCTTAATTTTTAGTAACAGAACCCCTGTTTTTATATGGGAATATTGACATCCAGCCACAAGATCTTTCTCACCAACTCTGCAATTAGGTGTGACCAAATGCCAATGAGATAAAAGTCAAAGTGTTGTGCAACAGTCAAGAAGTCTCCTTGAAGCATTGTGCCCTTCTTCCCTTATTCAGTCCTACAGCTGGGAACTGGGAGATATGCACTGTTAATTCTAACAAACACTAAGGACAAAGATGAGGTCCATACCCTAGCGATGTTTGGGCAGGAAGTTGGAAAGAACCTAGGTCCCTTTGGAGCCTCCACACCAATCCTAGATTGTCTACTTTAGGACTTTTATCTTTTTAACGTTACTGTCATATTGAATTTTCCTGTAATATGCAGCTAAATTTAATCCTATCTGATGCATATTCCTTTTACTGTTTGTTAGTTCACTTGTTGAACAGATATTTATTGAAAACAAACTAGGTTCCAAGAGACATGGACTTAAAGAAGAATTGACACATAGTTCCTGTCCTTGAGAAACCATCAGTTTAATTAAAGGTAATGCCATATCATCATTTATAGTGTCTTTCTGAAAATGTGTACAAAAGTCCAATGTCCAAAGAACATGTTAAAGGGGATGGTTCCAATTCTAGAAAGTTTTAAACCCCTGTCCTACTACATAAAAATCTTCAATGATATTTTTCTAACATTTCATACATGTTTTTAAATTTCAACTTTTTCTTCAAACTGAATACACTACTGACTGGCTTAAATAGAATGAACATCTAATTGTCTCAATTGTATCAAGTTTATAAGCTTTTTGTCTCCTAATGCTAATATCAGCACTTTGATATTTTTGGATTTTTCCATTCCCTCCACTCATTTCCACAAAAAAAGGACATGAAATCTAGTGCAAGAAAATAATTACGAGCATAATTATAATATTCAATCATTCAGTACTTATTGAGCATCTGCTATATGCAAAGCACTGTACCAAGCACTGGAGCAAAACAGGCATGTTCTTTGCTCTTATATGTTTACAGTCTTAACAGTGAAGAGAAACATTAATCAGACAATCACATGAATAAATATACAATTAAAAATGCAACAAGTGTAATGAGGAAACAATTGCTATGGAAACATTTAACAGAAAGACCTAGTAGTGAAAAAAAGGTAATGCACTTTAAGGGTGTTAATGTTCAAAAAAGTAGCTTCTTCAAAATTCGGATACATAAAATTTGAAGGCTACCTATAAATTCAGTGTGATAAACACACCTCAGATTTATGATCAATGTGCTTTAGAAACCTAGCCCAGACTGGAGAAATCACAGGTTTCCCAGAGGAGGTGATAGCTGAGCTGAGTGCTAAAGGTTAGTAGGTTAAGTGAAATGGGTGAGGGAAATTATTCCAGGTAGAGACACCATGACAGCCACGCAGGCATTCACAGGAGAAAAAGGGCATGCCCAATTCTCAAGTGTTTTAGTATGGCTGGAGCACAGAGCAAGAAGGAACTACAAGGGTTTGGTAGAGGGAAGTAATGGAAATGCGCTGAGGGAGGTAAGGAGAAATCATATCAAGAAGGACCTTGTATGCTATGTTAGGGAGTTTGGACTTTGTTTTGAAAATAATGAGAAATCACTTAAAATTTTTAAATAGGGAGAGTAATAAAGATTTGAACTTTCAGAAAGATCACATTTTAATGGTCTTATACGTTTAAGGAAAACATTTCAAAGAACTTGAAAAATAAGAAAATTTAATCTGTCCCTTTCACCACTGCCCCCCCCCCCGCCCTTTTTTGGACCACCCTTTTTAGTTGATAAAATTTTGTCACTAATCCACGTTAGTGGCAAAATGCTTCAGGCCATGGTATCTCACGAGTATGGTTTGAAAACCACAGACCTTGGTTTTTAGGTGAAAGATTTGTGATCCAGGAAACTTATGTAACTATGTCAGAAAACTCATTAGTGTAAGAGTCAGGACTGAAATTATCTTTACCTATTCTTTACCACCCTAAATAGGCACCGCCTGCCCCAGCCGTCCAACACACTACACCACTCTTGAACTGAAAACCTTAAATAGAACCACTATTCTTATCCACATCTGCTAAACGGGGTTAAAAATTCCAAACTCATACGGCTGCTGTAAGGATTAAATGAGAGGAGCCAAACACGTAAGTACCGGCGTAAATTAGCTTTAGCATCTATTGTAACAAATCAGAGATTAATTGTGTTAGATATTATCAAAAAGACGCTTTACTCAAACCAAATAACTATTTCGGGAGTAAAGAAGGGCCAGAAGTGAGAAGACGACCCTGTTCCGAGGGCACAAATCCTCCGTTTGGGGGTCTGGCTTGAACTCTCCTACTCGGGGGACACAGCATTCCAACCTGCCCTGTGCCTCTTTCTGTAGCTACCTTTCCTCTTCTTGACCAGCGTTGCCTCTACGGGTAAGGGCCCAACCCAGCGCTCTTCATTTTCTTCTTCGGCCACAGCCACTACCAGCTCTCCCTCGCCGAGTTCCGTTTTTTCAGGTTCCTCCGGGTCCCGGCGCCTTCTCCTTCTCAGCTGTGACTCGCTACCACCTTCGGCCGCCATGTTGTCCAAATCGTCAAAAAAAGCGCGACACCCACAGCTCTGCTACCAATCCAGAAGCAGCGGCGCGGCCTGTTTGTCAGCGGCCGAGCAAGTTCCGGGATTGGCTGGGAGCAGAACCAATCAGCAATCAGCGCGCGCGGGTCCTCGGCCGCAGAGCCGCGTCTCCGGTAGGCTCAGACGACCTGAAGTCCGGGCCTCTGTGTGGTGGTAAGCGATACGCCGGGGAGAGCGCCATAACGGTTGAAACTTGCCCCGGGGTTGGCAACTCCCAGGATATGGAGCTGCAGCCTCAGTGGTGGGACCCTTACCTCCGAGGAACCTAACGTTCCTGAATACCTAACGTCCAGCCAGGCCTTGAGTCCCGTTCTTTTCCGGCTCTAGAATCCCACCTGTTAGGACAGAAAGACACAGGGGTGGGTAATTGAAAGAATTGGTTAACTTGCGGGCTTCCCTTCAGGTGCTCCAAACATGTCTTTTTTCCTGTGTGTTTCTTTCACACAGTCTCTGAAGAAGGTAGTGAGCTCTTGTTACTGTGGGGCGTGGGGCGTAGGGGGTGGGGAGGGACGGGGCAGAAAACCAGTCATGGCTGGTAACCTAAGTGGCCCAGGCAGGACCATTCATTCACCCTTCTGCCTTCATTCTGGTCTAGGTTTGCATCTCTCAATGGCCTTCTGGACTTAAGCTCTCTTCTTTAAAAAAAAAAAAAAATTTTTTAATTGTGGTAAAAACACAAAATTTACCATTAAAAAATTGAGGTATAATTGGCATATGTTATATTAGTTTTAGGTGTACAGCATAATGATTCAATATTTGTATATATTGCGAAACGATCACCACAGTTAGTCTGGTTAACATCCATTACTATACATAGTTACAGAATTGTTTTTTTTCTCCCCGTGGTGAGAAATTTTTAAGTCTCCTCTCTTAGCAACTTGCAAATATGCAATATAGTATTATTAGCTGTAGTCACCATGCTGTACATTATATTCCCATGACTTACTTATTTTACATTTGTACCTTTCAACCCTCTTCACCCATTCGCCCCCACCCCTGCCATCTTTGGCAACCACCAATCTGTTCTCTGTATCTGTGAGCTTGGCTTTTTTGTTTTTATTATTTTTTTTTAGGTTCCCCATATAAGTGAGATCATGTGGTACGTCTTTCTCTGTCTGACTTATTTCACCTAGCATAACACCCCCAAGGTCCATCCATATTGTTGCAAGTGACAATATTTCATTCCTTTTTATGGCTGGATAAAATTTACCTATCCATTTGTTATCTGTCTATATTACATATTCTTTATTCATCAGTTGATGGACGCTTACGTTGTTTCCATATCTTGGCTATTGTAAATAATGCTGCAATGAACATGGAACTGCGTGTTTCTTTTTGAATTAGTGTTTTTGTTTTCTTTGGATAAACACCCAGAAGTGGAATTGCTGGATCATATGGTAGTTCTATTTTTACCTTTTTGAAGAACCTTCATTAATTTCCCATAGTGGCCACACCAATTTACATTTTCACCAGCAGGGAACAGGGGATCCCTTTTTTTTCCCCACATCCTGGCCAACACTTGTTTTTTCTTATCTTTTTGATAGTTGCCGTTCTAACAGGTGTGAGGTGATATCTCATTGTGGTTTTGATTTGCATTTACTTGATGGTGTTGAGTATAAGATTGCTTTTTGGTATTGAGTTGTATGAGTTCTTTATGCATTTTGGGTAGTAACCTCCTATCAGATACATGATTTGCAAATATTTTCTCACATTCAGTAGGTTGCCTTTTCATTTTCTTAATAGTTTCCTTTGCTGTGCAGAGGCTTTATAGTTTTTAGTATAGTCCTACTTGTTTATTTTTGCTTTTCTTGCCAAACCCCCAAAATGATTACCAAGACCGATGTCAAGGAGCTTACCACTTATGTTTTCTTCTAGGAGTCTTGCGGTTTTAAGTCTTACATTCAAGTCTTTTAACCATTTGTAGTTAATTTTTATGTATGGTGTAAGATAGTGATCCAGTTTCATTCTGTCCAGTTTTCCCAACACCATTTATTGAGGAGACTGTCCTTTTCCCATCATATATTCTTGGCTCATTTGTCATAAATTATTTGACCATATATGTGTGTGGGTTTATTTCAGGGCTCTTTATTCTGTTTCGTTGATCTATGTGTAAAATTTACAATCTTAATCTCTTCTTTTTTATCCAATAAATATAAGTTGTCAAATGCCCTCCATAAAACTCTGCTTCCAAAAGCCTACTGAAAGCCTTCTGGTTGCCTATTTCAAACCAGATAAGTCTCTTCTTTACTTTTGCTTTGAGGTGGATCCCAGATACAGGGAAGTAACTGCCCATAGGAAATAACTTCTTAAAGGTTTTTTTTTCCCTTAAATTTTAAAGGTTCCCATTATTTGACATGCCCTACCTTGCAAGTCTCGTTTCTTCTCTGTCTTCTGCTCTAATCAGACCAGTTTCTTTTGTGTCTCACAAATTTTACATGCTCATACTTGCCTCCAATCTTGTTTCTGATGCCTTGAGAGCATCTCCACAGCAAATCTAGCCTTCACCTTTACAACTTCTCATAATCATTATCATTCTAGTGAGTTAGTACTGTGTACTGAGCACTGTACTAAGCCATTCGTTCTTACAGGTAGATTTCTTTGATCTTCTCTATTGTGAATTCTGAAAGCACTTGCAGTCTTTGGTGTATAATTTACCACATCATAGCACTTCTAACTACCTGAAATCATATCAGGTATTTAGTTGTCCATTTGTTTATATTGTCTCTCTTCAGTGAAAATGTATGCTCCATGAGGACAGAGACTTTTTCACCAACACAGCTAGAGCCATAGTGTCTGACAAACGGCACACATTAAGATAATGAGTTGGATAAATGAATACAGCTTAGAATTAACATGGGTACTTTCTGTTACTTGATTTCATGTATATTACTCTTTTTCCAGTGATAGTATGAGGTTCTTTAATTAGTATTAGGTCTTTTTTTTTTTGCGGTATGCGGTCCTCTCACTGTTGTGGTCTCTCCCGCTGCGCAGCACAGGCTCCGGACGCACAAGCTCAGCGGCCATGGCTCACGGGCCCAGCCGCTCCGTGGCATGTGGGATCCTCCCGGACCGGGGCACGAGCCCATGTCCCCTGCATCGGCAGGCGGACTCTCAACCACTGCGCCACCAGGGAAGCCCCTAGTATTAGGTCTTGGTATTAGATCTTTTAAGTTTGTATGCCATAGTATCCCTAAATATAGCACTATTGTTCTTTAGTAAATAATTCAAAATTGTAATACCAACTGAGGATCTCAAAAGATTGACTTGTTCTCTTTACAGAAAGGTAGATTTAAGGATACAAATTGTGGGGAAAGGATAAATTTAAACCCTTTAGCGATTTTATTTATTTGTATTTTAATGCTACATTGAGCTGCACATTCAGCTAACTTGTTGAATATCTATATACACATACACACACACAGACTTTCACATTTTGCATACTGATAATGTATTTTATTGGTTAGTATTCTACAAAGCAGGGAAAGTTCAGTTTGCACTTAATTTCTAAATTAAAGTATATTTAAAACAAATATTTATATAATGTTAGAATATTTTTAAGCAAAAAAGTCAAAAATTGTTAATGACTGTTTATGGCTTTGTGAACTTAACTATATCTTTTGTGTGTAGCAAGGAAGATGTTTAGTGTAAACATTTTTGGATATGGCGTAAGTTATTTAACCAGCTTTCTACTAGTTGACATTCAGTATTGGCTATTAACATTAATATTAATGTTAATAGCCAATACTGATATAGTTCTTTGTATGCTAGGCACAGTTCTAAGAGCTTTAAGTATATTAACTCATTTAATTGTCATAACAATCCTATAGAGTAAATAATATTATCTTCATTTTACAGATAAGGAAACCAAGTCACAGATAGTTTAAGTGACTTGTCCAAGGTCATACGGCTTGTAGGTATTGAAACCAGAATTTAAATCAAGACAGTGTGATTGAAGAGTTCACTCCCATAAAGTTTTTTTATAGATAATGTTGCAGTAAGCATACCTGTGTAGACTTATGCAAATGTATCTATCTGTAGGATTATTCCTAGGAGTAGGCTTTCTGGGTCAAAAGATAAATGCATTTAAAATATTGATGGATATTGCTAATTATCCTACAAAGGGATTGGTCTACAAACAGTGCATACCTTTTGTTCTACACTCTTGCCAATATTGTTTTTTATTAATGTTTTCATTATTGCTAATCTGAATGAAAAATAACTTTTAATTTGCATTTTTATGACTTATGAGTAAGGATAAGTGCATTTTTCTATATTCAAAAGGTAATTCTTTTTTTAAATTCTGCATTTGTGTTCTTTACTCATTTCTATTAGATTGTTTTTATTGTTTGCCTTTTTATTGCAAATACAATACAGATGTGAAAAACTCCACACAAAATAAATATAAAGTTTATAAATTGTTATAAGGCGGACACCTTTATCACCATGCAGATTAAGAAATAAAACTTTGATAATCACTTTGGAAATCTCTCCATTTGACCCATCCCAATCAGAGCTCCCCATCTCCTTTTACCTTCTCTCTCCCTCCCTCCAAAAGTATTGGGTTGGCCAAAAGATTTGTACAGTTTTTTCCCTACGATGGCCCTACTAGTGCTTAGTTGTCTTTAACTTCATTTGAAACAATTTTGTTAGATTGTATTGTGACAGCTGTCATATCTGCGTGCATTTAAAAAAAAAACAACAAAATTGGTGAATTTTTGTATAGCCATTTTAATATTGAAATGGAAGAAAAAAAGCAACATTTTTGCATATCATGCTCTATTATTTCAAGAAAGGTAAAAATGCAACTGAAACAGAAAAAGATTTGTGCAGTGTATGGAGAAGGTGCTGTGACTGACTGAACATGTCAAAAGTGGTTTGTAAAGTTTCATGCTGGAGATTTCTCGCTGGACAGTGTTTCACAGTTGGGTAGACCAGTTGAAGTTGATAGCAGTCAAATTGAGACACTGAGAACAGTCAACGTCATACCACCCAGGAGGTAGATGACATACTCAAAATATCCAAATCAAGCGTTGAAAATAATTTGCACCAGCTTGGTTATGTTCATCACTTTGATGTTTGGGTTCCACATAAGTTAAGCGAAAAAAAATTTCTTGACCATATTTCCCCATGCGATTCCCTACTTAAACATAATGAAAACGTTCTGTTTTTAAAACAAATTGTGACAGGTGATGAAAAGTGGATACTGTACAAAATGTGGAACGGAAGAGATGGTGGGGCAAGCTAAATGAACCACCACCAACCACACCAAAGGCTGGTCTTCATCCAGAGAAGGTGATGGTGTATTTGGTGGGATTGGAAGAGAGTCCTCTATTATGAGCTCCTTCCAGAAAACCAAACACTTAATTCCAGCAAGTACTGCTCCCAATTAGACCAACTGAAAGCAGCACTCGACAAAAAGTGTCCGGAATTAGTCAACAGAAAATGCATAACCTTCCATCAGGATAACACAAGACCGTATGTTTCTTTGATGACCAGGCGAAAACTGTTACAGCTTGGCTGGGAAGTTCAGATTCATCTGCCATATTCACCAGACGTTGCACCTTTGGATTTCCATTTATTTCGCTCTTTACAAAATTCTCTTAATGGAAAAAATTTCAATTCCCTGGAAGACTGTAAAGGCACCTGGAACAGTTCTTTGCTCAAAAAGGTAAAAAGTTTTGGGAAGATGGAATTACAAAGTTGCCTGAAAAATGGCAGAAGGTAGTAGAACAAAAGGGTGAATATGTTGTTCAGTAAAGTTTTTGGTAAAAGTGAAAAATGTGTCTTTTATTTTTACCTAAAAACCAAAGGAACTTTTTGGCCAACCCAATAATTAATAGCCTGACTTTTATAGTGATCACTTTTTTAGTTTTTTTTTTCTTTTATGATTGGTTGTTGGCTTTTTCTTATTAATTTGTGGGCATTCATTATTCATTAAGGAAATTAGGTCTTGGGTGCCAAGTATATTACAAATTTCTTAAGTTTGGAGATTTTAAATTTTAACTTTTAAATGATACCTTTGTCCATTCTGAATTTAAAAAATTTTATACAGTGATTTTACTTAGTTTTGTCTAGAAAGGCCTTTCCTAATCCAAGATCTAAAAAACGTTTTCTCCCTGTTCTTTTTTATGGTTTGGATTTTTTGAGGGATGGAGGAATAGTATAAAGACTGAGACATATATCTAGGCTTATTTTTCCCCACAAATATTATGCATTTGTTAAAAAGAATGTGGGAGGTGTGTATGGGCCAAAATATACCTAAAAAAAAAACAGTGTATATCATAGGTCTGTAAATGTGTGACTCTACAAAGTCTGTGTATTGTGTTCCATTGTTCAATTGCCTGTCTATGTGTTGATTGAACAGTATCATAATTAGTATCGTTTTTAAATAAGTTTAACACGTGGTAAGGCATGTCTTCCCATCTTAATCTTCATGAAGGTCTTGGCTGTTTTTGGTCATTTACACGTCCATATGAATGAGAATTAGTTTGTCAAGTGCCACAAACAAACAAAACCTCTTAGAATTTTGAAATAAGATTGAATAGATCAACTTGGGAGGAATTTACATCTTTACAATATGGAGTCCTCCAATGTATGACATATCTATTTACGTTTTTAAAAGCTCTCTGTTGATAAGTCATAGATTAAGCAATATAAAATTTAAGTTTCATATGAAAAAATATTTTTGGGGGGTGGGTTATTCTGGTTTGCATTTGGTGTTGTGGGATAGACATCCTCATTGTTTTTTATTGCTCTGTCCACCTCCTTAAAGTTACCCAACATTGAATCTTATGCCATCGGACTATACCACTGATCATTCCTCCTTGCAGCAGTTATCTAGCAGGACTCTGTCAGGCTCCTTCATTCCTTGAAGATTTTTAGCTTCTCTCCTGCAATACTGTCGTAATACTGTCACCCTCTCCTGCAATACTGTTGTAATTCTTCCTTGGTGATTTTAATATCCATATAGATGATCTTTCAAATAACCTGGCCTCTCTTTTTCTTGACCTCCTTTTCTCCAGTGGTTACATTCTACATCTTATCTTAGCTACTCACTCCTCTGGTCATACCTGAGAGACTTTGTCATTCTTTCACTTTGTCTCTGTCTTCACCTATGCCGTTACACTATAGAGGAAAATACACAACCATGTTCTACTTTCACTTTAAATTCATGACTACTAATCTCAAGTGGGTGTTTAATGTTATCTAGTAATCCTACTATTTTACCCTCTTCCACTCTTATATATCTATTTAATACATTTTTTTGGTTCTTAAATCTCCAATGCTTTTTCCCCATCTTCATTTATAGCTGATGACTTTAGTTACCATTTCATTAATAAAAGAGAAACAATCCAAGTAGAACTTGTACAATCTCCTACCAACACATTTATTCACCTACCTGTCTGTATCTATGCCCCTAATATTCTGCCTACCTTTCCATTAAAATGGATGAACTGTATGTATATCTATCTTCAGCCAACCCCTCTACTCGTGTATTAGATCTGATTCTTCTCTTTCCTCTCCTTTCTCTTCAGCATCAGCAATGTTTGCTTCTCTTACTGTATCATATAAAGATGCTGTATTTCCTCCTAACTTAAAACAAACAAACAAACCCATATCTCACTACAGCTGGTACCTCACTTCTCCTTCCCTTTAGAGAAGAATATTCTTGAAAATGTTTTATATGCTGGATATGTCCAATTCTTTGCCTTCTATTCTCTCTTGAGTCTACTTCAGTCAGGTTTTCACTTCCACCATTCTCCTGAAACTACTTTTATGAAGGTTAACAATGACCTCCATTTTTGTTATTTACTTTAATGAAATTGTGTGACAAGTTACTCCAAAACTTATGTAATAGGAGTGGGGCAGGCGTGCAGCCATTGGGGCACGACTGTTAGCCTGGCGGTTAGAGGTCCTGCTCCAGCAATGGTCAGTCTTGCAGTGGTCCTCGCGGCAGAGAGTGCAGTATGAGGCGGACTGTGGGCTTCTCCCCAGATCCTCGGGCCTCAGGCTGGTGGGTGAGCTGAGGGGCCCAGGGACAGGCTAAGGGCTGTGTCCCATGGATCTCCAGAGCCCTTGCCCTAGCCACCCACTGGCCGGGCCCAGGCCTTGAAGCAGCAGTGAACCTCTGCCCTATCCCTACCTCCTCGACCTAATGGTGGTGGCAGTCTCCATGGGTCGAGGTCGGAAGAACCTGGTTTGGATGGCCTGAGGAGCCTGAGGCAGGTTGGGTCCTGGGTGCCTTGCTCCCTCAGTGATGATGGCTGGGCAGGGTCTGGGGACCTGGCCCTGAGGGCACCACCAGCTGAGATCTGTCTTTTCAGCCAGGCCTGGGCACTGGCGGGAGGGCCCAGACTGGGTGCAGGATGGACGCTCCTGGGCAGGATACACAGGATACACGCCCCCACACAGGGAGGCAGGATAACCCCCTTCTCTTTGCCAGGGTCTGAACCTCGGAGGGTGAAAGTTGAGCCTTGGGACCTTGCCCTCTCTTGTCAGAACAGAGAATAACGTTTGTTTTGTTGGAGGTTTACAGGAACATCATGACCTGACCGTGACCTGACCTCAAGAACAAAGGACCTGACTTCAAGAAGTTTGCAACAACTAACCATGCCCATCCCTCACCTTTCCTATAAAAGGGCTTTGCTGAAACTTTTCAGGGAGTTCCGTCTGGGTTTTTAAGGATGAGCCACCAGTCTCCTTGCATGGCCCCGCAATAAACCTTTCTCTGCTCCAAACTCTGACGTTTTGGTATTGTTTGGCCTCACTGTGTGTGGGGCACACAGACTTGCGTTCATTAACAGAGACGTAAAACAACCATTTATTGTGCTCAGTAATTCTTGCATCAGGAGTTCAGACAGGACATAGCAGGGACAGCTTGTCTCTGCTCCACAATGTCTGGGTTCTTATCTAGAAGACTCAAAGCCTGGGGGCTGAATCATCAGAAAATTTGTTCACATGCGTGTCTGATGGTTGATGCTAGCTTTTGGCTGGGAACCACTGTTCCTTTCAGTGTGGGCTTCTCCAAGTGGTCCCTTTATTTGTGCTAGTTTGGGCTTCCTTATAGCATGGCTGGGTTGCAAGTGTGAGTATTCTGAGAGAGAGAGAGAGACGGCTGTAAGCCTTTTATAACTTAGTCTTGGAAGTCATGTGACATCACTTTCATTGTATTCTATTCATATAAGTAGTCAGAAAGTCATACTCACTTTCAAGGGGGAGGGTAAAGAGGCTCTGCCTCTAGTTGGGGAGTGACAACCTGAAATATTGCTGACTGTTTTTGGAAAATACAGTCCTTTATCCATATTGCCAAGTAAATTCTCAATTCTCTGTTTTTATCTTATTTGACCTATCACTAGTAGTTGATAGTTCATCACTCCTTCCTTGAACACTGATCTTGGATTTCAGGATATCATACTCTTTTCTTCCTTTTAACTTACGCGTCACCCCTTCTCAGACTATTTAGGTCACTCCTTCTCAGACTATTTCCTCATCTCTTCAGTCTCTCCAGGTCTGGAACTCTTCTTATTTCTATCTGTACACTCTTCCTTTTCTGATCTCACCTAGCCTCATGGCTTTAAATATCTGTATGTGGGTGACTCTCAAATTCTAGCTCGAAACTTTCCCATAAACTGCAAACATGTATATCCAGTTGCGTAAATAGAAGCTCCACTAATAGACACCTTAAATTTAGCACGTCCTGAACTGGATTCTTAATCAGCATCACCTCATGCCTTGCTGAATCTGTTTCTTCTATCATCTTCCCCATCTCAGTAACTGGCAACTCCATCTTTTCCAGTTGCTTAGGCCCAAACTTTTAAAATAATAATTGATTCATCTCTTTCTTTGACACTCTATAAACAGACTGTTAGGATATCCTTTTGGCTCTATCCTGGAAATATATTTAGAATTGGACATTTTGTACTCTCTCAATATTATCCTGGTCCCCATCTTACTTGGATCATTGCAGTAACTTTCTAATTGGTTTTCCTACTTCTCTCCTTACTGGCTGTAGTTATCCCGAGTTATAATGTTAAAATACAATTCAAATCATGTCATCCCTCTGTTCAAAACCCTCTAATCACTTAACATCCCAGCCTATGTCATTAAAATGACTTGCAAAGCCCACATGATCTCATCCTTATCTCTCTGACTTAATCTTGTATTCTCTGCCTTACTCTGCTCTAACCACCAGGGCTACTTTACTGCTTTAGGACACAGCAGTCATGTTCCTTCCCCAAGGCCTTTGTACTTACTTTTCCCTCTGCTGGAGCCTCTTTCCCTGAATGTCCACATGTCTTACTTCCTTCTCTCCTTCGTGTTTTTGCTAAGTTGTCAACCTCTCATTGACCTTATATGACCACCTTATGTAAAATTACATTGCCCCTGTCTGAGCACTCCCTGTGTTTCTTCCTTGTCTTGCTTTTCTTCAGTGTACTTACAAATTATTTGATATGTAACACTATATTTTTAAAATCTTATTTTATTTATAGCTTCTTTATATTTGTTTTAATCTTTTTACTTTATTCTGTTTTCCTCACCTAGAATGTAAGCTCCATGGTTGGAGGAATTTTTGCCTATTTTCTTCATTGTTACATCGTTAGCACCTAGGTGAGTATCTGACAGGTAATGGGTATTCAACAAATATTATTAAATTACTATTTTTTTACTTTAGTTTTTCTTACAAGGCTAAGAAAATCACAAGGCACATGTCAGTGAATCAGCAACATCTAGATCCAGATAGTACTACAGATGTGGAAGAAGTTACAGATGCTGAAGAAGAACTTATTAAAAAATGTGAAGAAATGTGGAAAGGTATGGAAGAAGTAAGTATCAAGACATAAAAGTGATATCCCAATTACTTACTCTAAGATTGACTTCTATTTCAATAATAGACTTAAGAAAGAAATAATTATGCTGGATTCTGAAAGCCATTATATGATAAATACTTATATATTTTTTAGACCTATGAGCATCCATTTAAGAAACTTTATACTAGGTGAGCTGTAGAAAGAGAAAAAATTATGGCAGTCCCTACCCTGAAGGAGATTATCATCTAATGGAGGCAATAACAAATTATATTAGAAGTGTGGTGGTAAAGTTCAAAGACTATACTTAGGAGGAGTACTAAGCCTAGACTGAAGCAGCCAAAGATAGCTTTCTTAAAGAGGAAATAACTGAGTTCATTTCTAAAGAATAAATACGAGTTGGCCTGTGAAAGTGGAAGAGGTATACAAAGCAGAAAGAACAAAATATATAAATGTTGGGAGAGTTTAGAGAACTCTAAGTAGAATAGTATGACATGTAAATTAGGAGAAGGATATGTAGAGTGAGACTGGAGAGGTAATTAGGGGCAACACATGAAGGATTTTGTTGAATGTATATTATGGGGAACGATTAAAGGATTATAAACATGAAGTGACCTGATGAGATATCTTGACTGAGAAAATAACGGGTGGTTTTGAAGAAGATGGGATGCAGAAGAGTGAGACTATACAAAGAAAGAATATTTAGGAGTCTCTAGTAGTAATCCTGTAAGAAGTACTGAAGCCTAAGTCTTGTCATTGCAAATAGAAAAATGGATTCAAGAGATGCTAAGAAGTTTGGACCAAAAGGACCTGGAAGCTAATTGTTGTGAAATGGGGAGGGGGAATTACAGATAGTTTCAGGTTCCTGGTTTGGGCTATTGAGTGGTTGGTGAGGTTATTTCCCAAGATAGAGAATATAAAGGGGGAGAACACATACTTATGGAGTTTGAGTGAAAATATGAATTAATTTAGAAGATGTTGTATTTTAAGTGTATGTACATTTTCTGAGTTACAGGGGTAGAATCACTTCTGGGACACTATAGTATGCTGGTAAAAATTTGTTTTACTTAAAATAGTGTAATATTATAGTGTAATATTATATATATATATATTATATATATAATATATATATTATATATATATATTATATATATATTATATATATATGAAAACCTTACTGGGGAGGTTTATATATATATATATATATAATATATATATATATTACACTATTTTAAGTAATATAATATATATTATATATATATAATGTATATAATATATATTATATTACTTAAAATAGTGTAATATTATAGTGTAATATTATCTGTGGCCTATATAATATAGGCCACAGATATTTTTTTACATCCTATTCTTCCCAGTAAGGTTTCATATTAAGGCAGGTTAGTGGGGTTTTTTTCTTTAAAAAAAATTTTTTTAACATATATCCTTGGTACTCTGTATCATTACTGTATTTTCAAGATAGTCTGTATTTCTTTTGAAATTTTTTCAATATAGAAATTTGAATTTAAAAAACTGAAATTTTTTTTGATGGAAAAATACTGCACCTAGAAATAAGCACAAATAAAATTTAAATTGTCCACATTTTTACTCAGATACAATCACTATTAACAATTATGGATTTTTTTTTAATGGCATAGTAGCAATGTCTCCTGATGGCTTTATTTTCTTATGATCTTAACTATCTCCTTACCTCTTTTGTTATCTTTCTGTAGTGTTTCCCCCTTGTTCTTTTATTTCCCATTTTTCCATTATCTAGTTTCTAATTCACCCTAGCTATTAATTTTTGTTTTTGTTTTTCTTATGCTCATCTTTTCATTCTGTGTTGAGTTAAGCATCCACGTTTACTTTTGAACTGTTCACATTGGGTCCTATTTGGCTACCTTCCTGATCCTCTTGCTTAGGAAGTAAAGAATTTAAACAAACTCTTCTCATATATCAGATATTTGTATATTGTTTTAGAGGAATATTACATTGGTATAAAAGGACAAGGACAAGGAATTGTTTGTGGTGTATAGTGTGTGACTTGTTTTTCTTTACTTTTTAAATCAAGTGTCAGAACAAATTATCGCTTGTTGGAACTGAGACACTCACTGATTCAAATGCTCAGGTATGATTCTTTTTGTTCTTCCGAAAAGTAGGTAAGTGGAATTTATTGTTTTAGATAAGAAGTGTGTCATCTATATTTATGCCAAGTATAATAGCTTTGTTAATACCTGTATGCTTAATGATTTGGAAAATTTTCTACTCTTTCTGATTGAAGAGGAGTATTCTAAAAACTTTTTGAATAATCTGTTATAAATAAATTCTTCATTATTTATCTTTTAACAACTACACATACATTCAACTTTGAGTGAATTACTCATTGGCTTCTATTATGATACCGTGTTAAACATTAGAACAAAGACTGTCATACTTTGTGTTAGGTGCAGTAGCCACAGTTATTTTACTGTCTGTGTGGAATCTTAACTGATTTTACCCTAAGCTTAATAAAAGGATTAAAATATTCATTTTAAAATGCAAAGACCTATGGAATTGGTTTAGGGATACACCAGTGGTTCAGTGCAACAGATTAAGAATTTAAAGTATGACAAAGATGATAGTTCCAATTTTGGGGAAGGGGATGAATTAGTTAATAAATGATAGTGGTACAACTGTATATCCATCTGGGAGAAAATAAAATTGGACTTCTATCTTTCATTATATAAACATAAATTCTGGATGAATTGCTATGAAAATCTTACAAGAAAAGCTGGAGACTATTTGTGCAATCTAGTTAGAGACCAGGGGAAAATGTCTTGGCTGATAATAGAAATTTAGACACGGTAAAAGAAAACTTAGATGCATTTGACCATATAAAAAGTTAAAAATGTTTTAGTGATAAAATTCTAAGAACAGATTTAAATATACAAATAATTCCAATGAAAGTTCTCCAAAACTAGTGGGAGCATGTCAAAAGACATCGGAGCCAATTGAAGGCATTTGGCTGTCCAAATTTAGTATCATGTGAGCATTAAAAGAAATAATGGCTTCAATTGATTATAATGATGTGAAAACATAAAAATCTATGAGCATAATAATACTCAGTAATAAATGAGAATAAGAGAGAAAGAGGGAAAAACTAATTTGTCACTTTGGAAGTGCCTATTACACTAGATCTTTAAAAATTGGTGATAAAAAATTAAGCCATCTTTTGTAAAAAGCTTTTTATCCATCAATAAATAAATAGTGTTCTTTTGTACAGTGTAAAAAATATTTTATTTGGAAAAATATTGTACAATAAATAAATAATTATCTGGTTTCCTTGGGAAATGTGGTTCTTATGTTGTAGAAATTGAGACCTACTGAATCAGAGTCACTAGGGATGAAGCCTGTAAGTTTCCTGAATGATTTTCAGGCAGTAAGCCAAACACTTGGTTTTGAGGGAAGTGCTTATGTAGTTGTAAATAACCAGTATCCTGAGATAGTCAATAATAACATTATCTAAAGAATCCACAAAAGGTCTTCCTATTTTGTTAGAGATCCCTAATATTCCTCCCAGATTTGATGATTCTCTAGGAACACTCACAGTACTCGTAGTCATACTCATGGCTGGGATTTATTGCACTGAAATGATACAGAGTAAAATCAGCAAAGGGAAAAGAAGCATAGGTTGAATGAAGTTCAGAGGAAACCAGGCACAAGCTTTCAGGAGCCTTTCCCAGTGGAGTCACACAAGACATGCTTAATTACCCCAATGAGTTGTGACAATGAGTGTGAAATGTTGTCTACCAGGGAACCTCATTAGAGACTCAGAGCCCAAAGTTTTTTGTGGGGGGTAGTCACATAGGCACCCCTTGCCTAGCAGTTATCAAAATACCAGACTCTCAAGAGGAAAGCAGGTGTTTCACATAAATTGTATTTTCTCACACTTTAGGCACAGAGAGCCACTCTTGTGAGTTAGGTTGGTGGGAACCTTCTGAAGCCAGATGCCAGTTAAGGGCCAACCTTCCAAGCAGGCCTTTAAGCATAATTTCAGGCTTGCTTTGTTAACTCTTATTGGCATATCTGTTAACTTCAAAACTTCAATATTAAAACTCAATCCATTTTCCAAAGAAAGAACTTAGATATTTAAATGAGAGAATGGCAGGATTTCTCAAATATGTGTGTTTAAATCACTTTAGAAATACTACTGTTATTTTCTTTTTCAGAAAGGGTTTAATTTTATATCAGTATCAGAAATAATTTGTGTGTTTGCTTTAGCTGGGCTTTAGAAGGTAAGAGCTGAGTTTCATCAGTATAGTATGAGGTTAAATTACAGTTTTTTACTGGTTCAAAAATAAGTATCAGTAATTTTATATATTTCAATCTAATATGTTCAGGAAAAGTGATATAGATACCTTATCATTATGATAGTTTTGCCTAGTTTAAATAGTACTTTTTAAGTACTTGTTATCCTTTTCTAGTAATAATAATAATTAACATTTATAAATCACTTTATAGTTCACAAAAAACTTTTTTACATTCTTATTTAATTATCTCTAAGAAAATAATGTTAAACTCTTTTTTGGTAAAAATTTTAATACCCATAAATGTATTTTTATATAATTATATAAATCTTTCAAAGAGTCTAGGTTTTTTTTCCTCTGACTGTTCAACAGCCAGAGTTATGATCCAGAGCAGGGTCTTCAAGCTCCCCACTCTGCATCATAAAAATTTGTTAAAAAAGAGTACTTGGTGTCCTTTTAATATAAATATTACAGGAATACCTATTGCATTTTTGAAATGTGAATTTTTGATCTGTTTGTCTATGTATAAAAATTATATAGAGGAGATAAAAAATGTTCTGAAATTTAAGCATGCATAAGTTTTAATTTTATGGTCTAATCAGGCAACAGATTTATCACACAGATTTATAATTATCAAATTTACAATGATTGGAATCACCTAATATTAGAAACAGTTATCCTAATTTATTTTTGGCTAAAGGGGTACACAGTTTACGAACTATTGTATAGTAAAACTGGTTTTTATATGTGATTTGTGGAACCAGTCTCATTTTATAATTGTCTTTATATATGTATTGATATTTAAACTTATTTTTAACTGCTCAGCTAAACATACTTGCAATTTTCTGAAAGTGCATAGAAAGGAAAAAAAAACGCATATTTAAAGCAAATTTGTTTAAAAAATGTTGGCAAGAAATAACATTCTTTTTTAAAAAGAATATTAATTTAGGGAATAAACTTAATGTACTTAGGTTTTTTTAGGTTGAATGGTGAAGTTAGAATTGATCATTTTTAATACTGTATTGCTGGTGTAATGGCAATTTATAAGCCATTTAAAGGAAAATTCTGTTAGGAGTGATAATTTTTTATACTTTAGATTGCTATTATGTTAACCATTTATGTTAGGAACTTGTGTTAAAGTATTAAGACTGTCTATACTTTCGTCTATGAATAAATATGAATATTCCACAAGAAATGACTTTGTTTTATTCTCTTGTTCTTTTTTTTTTTAAATAGCTGTCATTATTAATTATGCAAGTGAAATGTTTGACTGCTGAACTCAGTCAATGGCAGAAAGAAACTCCTGAAAGTAAGATTCTTATTTTTAGGCTTATATTTTTGTAAACAAATTAATGGTGAATTAATTTAATGATCACAAGAAGAATTCAAGGTCCATTTACCCTCTTGAAATTGCCTAATTTCCATTGCTATTAGGAAGTCACCTTATTTTTCTTTTTTTACACACATTATTTCATACTTCATTATTATTATAGATGAACATATCTGTCTCACATTAGAATATAGTAATCTTGATTATGGAGATTTTATTACAGCCCTCACTGTATCCTCATAGACACTGTTTTATATGCTCAGTAGAAACTGTAAATTGTTTCTTAATGAATGAAACTTACCTAGTAGAAGAGAGAAATTATTTTAGATACTTACATAAGGGCCACATAGATTTTATGTTGCCTTTTGACTTGTCCAACTGAGGCCAGCTATATTTTTGCCTTTGGTTGAGCAATAGAAAATGGCTTAAAGGGGACTTCTCTGCTGGTCCAGCGGTTAAGACGCCACACTCCCAATGCAGGGGTCCCAGGTTCAATCTCTAGTCAGGGAACTAGGTCCCGCATGTTGCAACTAAAGATTCTGAATGCTTCATCTAAAGATCCTGCATCCTGCTATGAAGATCCTGCGTGCCACAACTAATACCTGGTGCAGCCAAAAAAATAATAATTAAAAAAAAGCCTTAAAAATCTGTAGTTATAATACCCAACTAGGAGATATTTTTCTATTATTAAAGCCTACATTCCTTTATGTGGTATGTATGTCTGTATTTGGTCTTATATATGGATTGTACCCTCTTTTTTCATTTATGTCTCCCTTCTGCTTTCTTCTGCCCCTCTGTCTTCTTTCTTTTAGGTGCCCCCCATCCCTTCTTAGTTTACTCCCCATTCTCTATCCCAGTTATTGGGATTCTTTTCTCCTCATTCTCTTCTCAATTTTATCTGCATTCTTGTTTTAAACTATTATATTCATACCAATGTCCACCATTGTTTTGTGTCTTCACTCACCTAATAGTCTTTTTTTTTTTTTTTTTTTTTGGCTGCGTTGGGTCTTTGTTGCTGCGCATGGGCTTTCTCTAGTTGCGGCGAGCTGGGGCTATTCTTCGTTGCAGTGTGCCTGTTTTTCATTGCGGTGGCTTCTCTTTTTGCCGAGCTTGGGCTCTAGGTGCACAGGCTTCAGTAGTTGCAGCACACAGGCTCAGTAGTTGTGGCACACGGGCTTAGTTGCTCCACGGCATGTGGGATCTTCCTGGACCAGAGCTCGAACCCATGTCCCCTGCATTGTCAGGCAGATTCTTAACCACTGCACACCAGCGAAGTCCTCACCTTGTAGTTTTTTTAATTTCAGCACATCAGATAGGTATGTATATACAATTTTGATTTTAATTTGCATTCAACTGTTTATCTTATTGCCTCCTCTAGCATTATATTGGGCATCTCAAAGACTGCTCATACTCTGCTATTAAAATGTTGGTGTTCTTCAGTTGACTGTGTTCAGTGATTTTTGCTTCTTACTCTATACACTATTTCAACAGTATATTTTCTGCTTCTGTTTTTATGGGTTATATCTGTATTAATGACTTCTATATTAGTTTGCTAGTGCTGTCATAACAAAGTAGCAGGACTGAGTTGCTTAAACAACAGAAGATTATTTTTTTCCTTCACAATTCTGGAGGCTAGAAGTCTAAGATCAAGGTGTTGGCAGGGTTGGTTTCTTCTGAGGCCTCTCTCCTTGGCTAATAGATTATCATCTTTCTGTGTCTTCACATGGTTACCTGTCTGTGTTCTAATCTCTTTGTATAAGACTGCCATTCATAATGGAGTAAGGCCCAACCCAATGACCTTGTTTTAACTTAATTACCTCTTTAAAGTTCCATCCCCAATATAGTCACATTTTGAGGTACTGGAGATTAGGGCATCAAAATCTGATTTGGGGTGGGGTGGGAGAGGGTGAGGGATAGGGAGAGGACACACAATTTCCACAACAACTTTCAAGTCTGTATATCCAAACCAGACTTCTCTGTAACATCACACTTATATATCTTTCTACCTTCTAGACTTCTTTTCCAAATTATTCTACAGATGCCTCAGATTCATGAACTGATTGCCATTCCCTGACACATTGAATGGAATCTATTTGATAGCTACAAATTTAAGAGTCTTTTTAGATTCTTCTAGATTTTCCCATTTCACATATAGCTGGTCATTAAATATTGAGCCCTACTGCCACAGATTTACTTTAGGCCTTTATCACCAGTCCACTAGTTTATTAAAATACACTTTTTACCTCTTGATCAAGAATTCTTTTTATTAATTTTAGAAATTTTCAAACTTAATGAAAAGTTGAAAGTCCAGCTTCATTCTTTTGCATGTGTATTATCTACTTTTCCCAGCACCATTTGTTGAGAAAACTGTTCTCTCCCCCATTGAACTGTCCTGACACCGTTGTCAAAAATCAATTGATGGTGGTGAGGGGAGGCGAGGGTGGAGTGTGATGAGTTGGGAGATTGGGATTGACATATATACCCTAATATGTATAAAATGAATAACTAATAAGAACCTGCTGTATAAAAAAATAAATAAAATTCAAAAATTCAAAAAAAATCAATTGATCATACAGTGAGGATTTAAAAAAATATTTATTTAATTTATTTTTTTTGTCTGTGTTGGGTCTTTGTTGCTGTGTGCGGGCTTCTCTCTAGTTGTGGCCTACGGGTTTTCTCTCTCTAGTTGTGGTGCACGGGCTCCAGGGCACATGGGCTCTGTAGGTGTGGTGCGCGGGCTCCAGAGTGTGTGGGCTCTGTAGTTTGAGGCATGTGGGCCCTCTCATTGAGGCGCTCTAGCTCAGTAGTTGTGGTGTGCTGGCTTAGTTGCCCCGTGGCATGTGGGATCTTCCTGGACCAGGGCTCGAACCTGCATCCCTTGCACTGTAAGGTGGATTCTTTACCACTGGACCACAAGGGAAGTCCCTACGGTGAGGATTTTTATTTCTGGGCTCTCTACTCTATTGGTCTATATCTCTGTCTCTATGCCAGTAGCACACTGTTTTGATTATTGTAGCTTTGTAGTAAGTTTTGAAATTAGGAAGTGTGAGACCTCCAAATTTGTTCCTTTTTTTCAAGATTGTTTTGGCTATTTGGAGTCCCTTGAGATTCCATGTGAATTTTAGGATGGATTTTTCTGTTTCTACAAAAATATCATTGGGATTTTGATAGAGATTACATTGAATCTGTAGATTGCTTTGGGTGTTATTGACATCTTAATAACATTAAGTCTTAACAGTCCTTGAACACAGGATGTTTTTTTCTTTTCATTTGTGTGTCTTTAATTTCTTTCAGCACCATTTTGTAGTTTTCAGCATATAAGTTCTTTGCTTCCTAAATTAAATTTGTTCTTGAGTATTTTATTCTTTTTGATGCTATATGTCAGGGAATTTAAAATTTTTATTTTTCTTATTTTCATAAGCTTTTACATACAGACCTTGTACTGCCAGCACTGAACACAGTGACCTGTTGGTCAAATACCTACCTTGCTTAAGGTTGTGAATCCCATACTCTGCCACACTAGAAAGATTATTAAAATCTTTATATTCTTAGAGGCTGTCATATTGTATCCATTGAAATGATTGTTTTAACATTAAAGTGCTACTTTTGGCCACATTCACCAAGAGGGAGATTTTTGAACTTTATGTTTTTAGATCCTTTTCATTGTATAGCCATCCTAGGGCTACCTATAATTAGTTCTAATACAGAGCCTATGAAGTACAGAGCTCTTTTCTATTAGAAAACCCTCTAGGATGGCAAATAGCTTAGAAAGTTTTCAGTAGCATATCATTTGAGAAATAGCACTTTATTAGGAAAGATAAACTTTTCTTAGTATGAGTTGAACTTTTCTAAGTATAAGGGATTTGATTTTGCTCTGTAAATTAATTAAGGAATATTACTTTATACTCACTAGACTGGCAAAAATTTTAGAAGAGTTTATAGTATCTTTTGCTGTTTCTTGTTCATTGCTTCTAGAAAAATTTAAAAAAAGAATCTAGCATCCTGTTTTAAAATTCAAAATACACATTTCCTTCTATGAAATTCACTTTCTGAGAATCTATCCCACAGGAATGACAGCACCAGTGTATAAAGACATAAATAAAATAATGCTTCCTGTGTCATTGTTTTTTGAGGCTAAAAGCTAGACACAAAGTCAATGCTCAATCAGTAGTGAAATCCCTGAACACGTTTGGTGTATTTACCCTGTGGAATATTATACAATGATTTAAAATTATGAATTAGACTTACACCAGATGAATATACAGGATTTCCATGGGGGTTTTTTGGGGTGAAAATAAGAATAATGTGTATGATATTATCTCATTCTTGTAAAACCAGCAATAACAAAATTAATAACATATGCATGTATATGTACGAATATGTATATATGTATGCATAGAATCATGTAACCACAGAAATATTTAAGGAACACACTGTAGATTATTAATTTTGTTTTTGATGGATTGGAAAAATAAAATGAGAAGAGAAAAAGGCACTGAAAACAAAATGCATAAATATCACATTTGTCTAAAATTATATATAAGTTGGCTGTATAAGATGTTAAATTTAAAAATTTCATTAAAACTGTACACATCTCATAAAAACTTCTGTAATATATAAATGGAAAGGGAAAGGGGTATCTCAGAAACCACAAAATCAAATTCTTGATTTTTGAGAGTTAACTAAGCATATGTATAATTTTGGTTTGTTTTGTTCCTGTAGTGATTCCACTGAATGAAGAAGTTCTGGTAACATTAGGAAAAGAAGAGGTAAGTTACTGAATTTATAGTAATCCAAAATAACTTATAACTAGAAGTGTTTTGGATAAGTTCATGCCATAATGAGTAAGATGAAACCACTTTAAAATTGTATTAATTATGTTTTATTGAACAGGATATTTTAGATGATTTGAATTTTGAATTAAATATGTAAACCTTACTCTGTACTTAATTTTTAGTTGATTAAACTCTTCATAATAAAAGCAAAAAGGTTAAACATAGCTAAATGATCATACATGTATATCTGTCCCCAAAACTTAACACAAATGTCAATAAAGATTTTTTTTAAGTGTCAGTTTATTAGATCAGAGTATAGGAGAGAAGGTAGAGGCAAAGAAGAATTTTAAACAAGGTTGTAGAGCATGGAAATAGATAAGTATCTGTGTTCCAAGAGACAGAAGTAACAATGACAAGAGAGATTATCTGCCCTACAGAACTGAAGAGAAAGTCTTTGAATTTGAAGGAACCTTGTACTTCAAAATTCAGGGTTCAAGAGTGGAGCTAAAAACAAGGAGTTTTTTTTAAAGTAAGAACAGACTACTAGACCTTCTCCCTCTCTCTTTTGCAATCAAGAGGCTAACTTTTACCCACACACCTAAAAACCAGAGGTATATGGTGTGGAGACATTAAACTATTGAGGCTTTGGACTCAGCACACTAAGTTGGGTGTTTAGTAGGGGTGGTGTGAGGTCAAAAGTCAGAAAGTTCAAGTTAACATTTTTATACTGTGTGATGAAGTACCAGCTTCTTCCCTTGATCTATCTCCAGGGGTCCTACTGTATGGTATAAAAGTAGCTTCAGACTGGAGCTAAAATAATCTCTGGGAAATCTAAATGGCCTGAGAAAAAAGGTCTATAAGTATTAATATATGGGGGTTCCCAGTGAAAAGCGGATGGCCATCCATCAAAAAGCCATTTATAAACAAAGTTTGTTTTTGAGCTTTAAATGAGAATGCCAACTTTTATTCAACATAGTGTTGGAGGTCCTAGCCACAGCCATCAGACAAGAAAAAGAAATAGAAGGAATCCAAATTAGAAAGGAAGAAGTAAAACTGTCACTGTTTGCAGATGACATGATCCTATACATAGAAAATCCTAAAGACACTACCAGAAAACTACTAGAACTCAATGAATATGGTTAAGTTTCAGGATACAAAATTAATATACAGAAATATGTTGCATTTCTATACATTAACAATGAACTACCAGAAAGAGAAATTAAGGAAACAATTCCATTTACCATTGCATCAAAAAGAATAAGGTAACCTAGGAATAAAGCCACCTAAGGAGGTAAAAGACCTGTAATCAGAAAACTGTAAGACACTGATGAAAGTAATTGAAGGTGACACAAATAGATGAAAAGATGTACCATGTTCTTATATTGGAAGAATTAATATTGTTAAAATGACCATAACTTCCCAAGGCCATCTGCAGATTCAGTGCAATACCTATCAAAATACCAATGGCATTTTTCACAGAACAAGAACAAAAAAATCTTAAAATTTGTATGGAAACACAAAAGACCCCCAATAGCCAAAACAATCCTGAGAAAGAATGGAGCTGAAGGAATCATGCTCCCTGACTTCAGACTATGCAGCAAAGCTACAGTAATCAAAACAGTCTGGTTCAGGCACAAAAACAGGCACATAGCTCAATAGAACAGAATAGAGAGCCCAGAAATAAACGCACACACTTATGGTCAATTAATCTACAACAAAGGAGGCAAGAATTTACAATGGAGAAAAGACAGTCTCTTCAATAAGTGGTGCTGGGAAAACTGGACAGCTACATGTAAAAGAAGGAAATTAGAACATTCGCTAACACCATATACAAAAACTAAAGATGGATTAAAGACATAAGTGTAAGACCAGAAACCATAAATCCCCTAGGAGAAAACTTAGGCAGAACGCTCTTTGACATAAATCATAAGAATATTTTTTTAGATTTGTCTCCTCAAAGGAATTAAAAACAAAGATATACAAATGGGACCTTATTAAACTTAAAATCTTTTGCACAGCAAAGGAACCATCAACAAAATGAAAAGACAACGTACTGAATGTGAGAAAACATTTGCAAATGCTATGACTGATAAGGGGTTAATATCCAACATATATAAATGACTCGCAGCTCAACATCAAAAAACCAAACAAGCTGGGACTTTCCTGGCAGTCCAGTGGTTAAGACTCCATGCTTCCACTGCAGGGGGCATGTGTTCAATCTCTGGTTAAGGAACTAAGATACTGCATGCCATGTGGTGTGGCCCCCACAAAACAAAACAAAACAAAACAAAAAACAAACCAATTAAAAACTGGGCAGAAGTCCTGAATAGACATTTTTCCAAAGGAGACATTCAGATGACCAATAGGCACGTGAAAATATTCTCAGTATTGCTAATCATTAGGGAAATGCAAGTCAAAACTACAATGAGGTAACACCTCACACCTGTCAGAATGACTGTTGTCAAAAAGAACACAAATAACAAGTGTTGGTGAGGATGTGGAGAAGAGGGAACCCTCATACACTGTTGGGAATGTAAATTGGTGCAGCCTCTGTGGAAAACAGTATGGAGTTTTCTCAAAAAACTAAAAATAAAACTACCATGTTACCCATCAATCCCTCTGCTGGGTATATATCCAAAAAGAAAAAAACCCCACTAATTCAAAAAGATACATGCACCTCATTGTTCATAGCAGCATTATTTACAGTTGCCAAGATATGGAAGCAACCTAAGTGTCCATCAACAGGTGAATGGATAAAGAAGATGTGGTATATATGTAATGGAATACTACTGAAGCATAAAAAAGAATGCAGTTTTGCTGTTTACAACAACATGGATGGACTTGAAGAGCATTATGCTAAGTGAAAGAAATCAGGCAGAGAAAGACAAATACTGTATGATATCATTTATATGTGGAATCTAAAAAAATACAACAAACTAGTGAATATCACAAAAAAGCAGACTCACAGATACAGAGAACAAACTAGTGGTTACCAGTGGGGAGAGGGCAGCGAGGAGGGGCAATATAGGGGTAGGGAATTAAGAGATACAAACTATTAGGTATAAAATAATCTACAAGGATATATTATACAACAGAGGGAATATAGTCAATATTTTATAATAACTATAAATGAAGTATAACCTTTAAAAAATAAAACTAAATAAAAAATACAAAAAACTAGTGAATATAACAAAAAGGAAACTCAGAGATATAGACAACAAACTAGCAGTTATCAGTGGGGAGAGGGAAAGGGGAAGGTCAATATAGGGGTAGGGGATTATGAGGTACAAAATGTTATGTATAAAATAAGCTATAACGGGACTTCCCTGGCAGTCCTGTGGTTAAGACTGCACTTCCACTGCAGAGGGACGTGGGTTCGATCCCTGATTGCGGAACTAGGATCCTGCATGCAGTGCGATGTGGTGGGGGGCAATGGGGGGGAAACTATAAGGATATATTGTACAACATAGGGAATGTAGCTGATACTTTATAATAATTATAAATGGAATATAATCTTTAAAAATTGTGAATCACTATTTTACACCTGTAACATACAGTATTGTATGTTAACTATACTTCAATTAAAAGAAAATGTTGACTGGCCAGCCGATGATCATTGACACTTGTGAAATGCCTCCAAATGGAAAGGCGGAAACCCAAAACAAGTGATGAAGATGAATCTTGAGAAAATAGAGGCAATTCAGGGAACAAAGAGAATTTAATAAAATAATATCTTCCTAATTTGATTAACTCTACTTTATCAAGTTTTATTTTAAGGCAGCAGTCCCCAACCTTTTTGGCACCAGGGACCAGTTTCGTGGAAGACAATTTTTCCACAGACTGGGGTTGGGGGTGGGATGGTAATGTGAGCATTGGAGAGCAATGGAGAGTGGCAATGAAGGAAGCTACAATTGCTCACCCACCGCTCACCTCCTGCTGTGCAGTTCCTGTCTGCGGCCCGGGGATTGGGGGCACCTGTTTTAAGGTTTGTGCTCAAATATAAGAAATATTTGCCCAACTTAAGGTCACAAAGACTTTCTTGCATTTTTTTTTTAGAAATTTTAATATTTTAGGTTTCACATTTAGATCTACGATCCATTTTAGAATAACATTTGCATGTGGAATGAGTTATTGGTAAAGGTTCCTTTTTTTTAACGTGGATACTAATTATTCTAGCACAAATTGTTGAAAAAACTATCTTTTTCTTTTGAATTTTCTTTGCATATGTGTTGAAAATTAATTGATCATATATGTGTGGATCTATTTCTAGACTCTCCATTTGTTCTCCATCCTATGTGGTGGATATATCTTCCTTTGTTCTGTATTTCTGTCTTTAGGCCAATACTGTGTTGGTTTGTTTACTGAAGCTTTGTAATGTCTTGAAATTAAGTAGTATGAGTTCTCTAACTTTGTTTTTTTACCAACATTGTTTCATATTTTCATATAAATTAGAGTTGGCTTGTCATTCTGTCCCATAAAGAAGTTTACTAGAATTTTGACTGAGATTGCCCTGAATCTGTAGTTCAAATTGAGAAGAGACATATTGAGTCTCAGTCCAGATCCATGAGCACTATATGGTCTCTGCATTTATTTAGGCCTCTGTTTATTTTTTATTTAAAAATGTCTCACCAATGTTTTGTAATTCACTATATCAACAGACTAAAAAAGAGAAAAAGCATTTTATCATTTCAATAAATTCAGAAAGAATAAGTGACAAAATTCATATTAATTCATGATTCAAAAAAAGACTTTATAAATTGTGATAGACGTGTGCAGGTCTTGAGGGATTTCCCTGTCAGTCCAGTGGTTAAGACTCTGCGCTTCCACTGCAGGGGGCACAGGTTCAATCCCTGGTTGGGGAACTAAGATACTGCATGCCACAGGGTGCGGGCAAAAAAAAAAAAGAAAAAAGAAAAAAGATGTTTGCAGGTCTTGTATATGTTTGTCAGATTCATCCCTTTAGTATTTCATATTTTTGGTGCTATTAAAATGGTATTTTTTTTTATTTCAATTTCCAATTATTTATTGCTGGTATATTCAAATACAATTAATATTTATGTCGATCTTGTATCTAGTGAGCATGATAAACCCCTTTTATTCTAGTAGCTTTTTTGTAGATTATGTAGAATTTTCTTTTATATTCAATTAATTAATTTATTAATTTTTAAAATTTATTTGGCTGCATGGGGTCTTTAGTTGTGGCAGGCAAACTCTTAGCTGCAGCATGCATGTGGGATCTAGTTCCCTGACCAGGGATTGAACCTGGGACCTCTGCATTGGGAGCACAGAGTCTTCATCACTGGAACACCAGGGAAGTCCTCTGTAAGATTTTCTCCATAGTTAGTCATGTCATCTGAGATCAAAGGCAGTTTTACTTATTTCTTTCCATCTGGATGCTTTTTATTTCTTTTTCTTGGCTTATTGTACTGTCCTAGAATATTTAGTAATGTATTGAATAAAAGTGGGGAGAATGGACATTTTTGCCTTGTTCCTGATCTTAGTGGATAGCATTCACTCTTTGACCATTAAGTGTGATGTTAGCAGTAGGTTTTTCATAGATGCCATTAATAAAGTTGGGAAAATTACCTTTTATTAGAATTTATGAAGAATTTTTCAAATCATGAATTAGTATTGAATTTTGTCACTTATTTCTAAATTCACTGATTTCAACTATTTAATTAACTTGATTCCTAAGATAAATCCCACATTGCTATAATGTATTAATTTTTTAAATTTATTGATGGAGTTAATTTGCTAAAATTTTATTAAGTTGTTTTTTTTTTTTTTTTTTTTTTTTTTGTGGTACGCGGGCCTCTCACTGTTGTGGCCTCTCCCGTTGCTGAGCACAGGCTCCGGACGCGCAGGCTCAGCGGCCATGGCACACGGGCCTAGCCGCTCTGCGGCATGTGGTATCTTCCCGGACTGGGGCACGAGCCCATGTCCCCTGCATCGGCAGGCAGACTCTCAACCACTGCGCCACCAGGGAAGCCCCTATTAAGATTTTTGTGTCTGTGTTTTTGAGAGATATTGGTCTGTGGTTTTCTTTTTTGGTGACATCTTTTTCAGGCTTTGGTATCAGGGTAATACCAAGCTCATAGAAAGATTTCAGAAGTATTCTGTCTTCTAAAGAGCTTGTATAGAATCAGTATTATTTATTCCTTAAATGTTTCTTAGAATTTATAGGTGAAGTCGTCTGACGTTAGAAATTTTTTGGTGGGAAGATGTTAAACTAAATATTCAGTTTCTGTGTGGCTAGTCAGGTCATCTTTCTCTGAATGAACCTTGGTAGTTTGTGACTTTGAAAGAGTTTGTCTCATCTAGTTTGTCAAATTTATTGACAGAAAATTGTTCATAGCATTCCCCCATTACTATTTTAATGTTTGTAGCAACACTCCCTCTCTTATTCCTGATGTTGGTAATTTGTGTCCTTTTTTTCTCCTTTAATTAGTCTGGGTAATTTTATTGATCTTCTCAAAGAACTAGCTTTGGGTTTCATCAATTTTTCCCTATTTTTCTTTTTGTTTTTCTCTTTCATTGATTTAAAACTTTTACCATTATTTTTTCTTCAGCTTACTTTTGGTTTTATTTGCTCTTTTTCTAGTTTCTTGTGGTGGAAGCTGAGGTCATTAATTTGAGAGCTTTCTTCTTTCTAATACAGACTTTCAGTGGTGTAAATTTTCATCTGAGTACTCCTTTTGCTTTATTCCAGAAAATTTAACCTTTTCGTTTTCAGACAGTTCATAGTAATTTCTTATTTTCCTGCTGATTGCATCTTTGGCCCATGGATTATCTAGAAGTGTGTTTTTTTTTTTGTTTTTTTTTGTTTGTTTGTTTGTTTGTTTTTTTTTTTTTTTTTTTTTGCGGTATGCGGGCCTCTCTGTTGTGGCCTCTCCCGTTGCGGAGCACAGGCTCCGGACGCACCGGCTCAGCGGCCATGGCTCACGGGCTTAGTTGCTCCGCGGCATGTGGGATCTTCCCGGACCAGGGCACGAACCCGTGTCCCCTGCATCGGCAGGCGGATTCTCAACCACTGCGCCACCAGGGAAGCCCTAGAAGTGTGTTTTTAGTATCCAAATATTTGCACATTTTTCCAGGTACCTTTCTATGATTGATTTTTTTTTTTGAACTTTTAAAAAGTTTTATTAGTGCAGTTATTATAGTGAATTGCAATTTATATACTGAACTATTTCTTTTTCTTCTCTTTTTTTAAAAGTATGGGCTCTGACACTTTTTATTTGTGAAACCTCAGGCAAGTTACCTAGCTCTTTTTTTTTTTCATACATCTTTATTGGAGTATAATTGCTTCACAATGTTGTGTTTGTTAGTTTCTGCCTTACAACAAAGTGAATCAGCTGTATGCACACACATATCCCCATATTCCCTCCCTCTTGAGCCTCCCTTCCACCCTCTGTATTCCACCCCTCTAGGTGGTCACAGAGCACCAAGCTGATCTCCCCGTGCTATGCAGCAGCTTCCCACCAGCCATCCATTTTACATTTGGTAGTGTATGTATGTCAATGCTACTCTCTCACTACATCCCAGCCTCCCCTTCCCCTCTGTGTCCTCAAGTCCATTCTCAATGTCTGCATCTTTATTCCTGCCCTACCACTAGGTTCATCATTTTTCTAGATTCTATATATATGCGTTAGCATATGGTATTTGTTTTTCTCTTTCTGACTTACTTCACTCTGTGTGACAGACTCTGGGTGCATCCACCTCACTACAAATAACTTGATTATTATTTTAATTTAATTCCATTATTGGATCATATTTAATGTAATATCATTATGGTTGCATTAAAATGTACATACTTGATTTTTCTTCCGTATTTGTCCTACATTTTCTCTATTCCTATTTTCCTCTCTTCCCACTTTCTTGGATTAATTGTGTATTTTTCAAAATAAATGCATTTTATTTACATTATTAGCTTATTAGGTATATCTCCATTTTTTTTTCATGGTTGCTCTAGGGTTTATAATATACAATTTTATATTATTACAGATTTAGATTTATAAGAAGCTAATGGAAACCCTTAATATCAGGAGAATGGACACTAGCTAATGTGTTCTAGAAACAAAAGGATACTAGAAAAAGTTTAGTTTTTTGTAATCCCCTATAGCCATACAGTCTTCTTTTTTTTTTTTTAACATCTTTATTGGAGTATAATTGCTTTACCGTGGTGTGTTGGTTTCTGCTTCACAACAAAGTGAATCAGTTATACATATACATATGTTCCCATATCTCCTCCCTCTTGCGTCTCCCTCCCTCCCACCCTCCCTAAACACAGTCTTCTTATATGTTCCTCAGATACCTCATACTTCTGCCTCAGGGCCTTTGTACTTAAAATTCCCTTTGCCTAGAACATTCTTTTGCTAGATGGTGACATGACTTATCTTTTGATGTCTTTCTCTGTTGCTAAACTGTTAGTAACCTGATCAGAAAGGTCTTTTCATATCATACTACCTACCTAAAAGAGCCATCCCTGCTCCTCATTTCTGTACTCTCATTTTGACCTATTTTTACTTTATGGTATTTATCCCTCTCTGGAGTTACAAGTTTGTTTCTTTGTTTGGATTCACCTCTTTGTTCTGTTCATCTTTGCATCCCTGACTCCTTCATCAATGCCTGGTGGCCAACAACTGATCCATAAATATTTGTTGAATGAGTGATATTCATTTGTGTCTGTTTTGTATAGTCTCCTTAGAAAAGAGACCTAATCTGCCTGGTTACTGAAAATTCACCATTAAATTGCCTTTCAGTATGAAATTTAAAATTACTGCTCAAAACCCCTTATATTTTTTAATTTAACAATGAAATATTACAAAGAACTTAGTACCTGCTGTATAATTTCCCTTTCAAAGATTTTTTGCTAGGCTTTTTTTTGCTGTTGATTTCTGAATATATATACTAGTATGTAAATTTCACTCTCATTCAGAAATATCACTCTTTACAGGAGTAAAGACTAAGCAATTAATTTTAATTATTTTGTTCTAGTTCCAAAAATTGAGACATGATCTTGAATTGGCACTATCTACTATTCAGTCAAAGAATGAAAAGTTAAAGGAAGACTTAGAAAGGTATATTTATGTTATAATTACTATTAATCATTGATATATATTGAATTGGCATTAATGTTTTATTTGAATACTGTTTTGTTTTTCCATGTTTAAAGGGAACAAAAATGGTTGGATGAACAGCAACAGATATTGGAATCTCTTAATGTACTACACAGTGATTTGAAACAGCAGGTTGTGACATTTTCTGAATCAAGGTATTGATTTTGTGTTCTAGGTTTTCATAATAGGAGAAATTATTTCTTTTTTAATGTTACATGAAATACATAGATGAAAAGAAGGTAAATTTTACCAGAAATTGTGTCTTATCCTGACTTTTGCCAATTGTTAAGTTACCTAATTTTTTATGAATAATTTGACTTTTAGTTTTCCTACATGTTAGAGACTATTTATCTCATAAGGCTAGTTATTTTGAGCAATGAAGTTTGAACAAAGTTTTTGATTAACTTTATAAGTAACCAGTTATATATACTTAAGTATTTTATCAGCAAATTAATTCTCTTAAATTTAAAAAACAATCTTTTAGAATCTTTAATGAGCTGAAAACGAAAATGCGTGATATAAAAGAATATAAGGAGAAACTCTTGGTTACCTTGGGTGAGTTTCTAGAAGACCATTTTCCTCTGCCTGATAGAAATGTTAAAAAGAAAAAGGTAAGTTTTAGACAGCTTTTAAAAATAATGTATTGAACACTATCAAAGGAGTTTATGAAATCTCACAAATTATTGATTGTTAGAAGATAAAACACAGATGATTAAATTGTGTGAGTCTAATTTGTACCAAAGAATGTAATAGTGCTTATGCCTGGGGCTAAGATTGTAGGTAAGATTTGTTTTTGTTTTCATTTTCATTGTTTTTCAAATTTTCTATGGTAAACATATGTAACTTTTAAAATCAGAAGATACCTGTAGTTAAGGTAAGTTATTGAGTATTTTAATAACAATTATGATGGAATAAACCTTTTTCACAAAAGCAAGTAAATATTTCATTGAGTGACAGAAGGTTGGGATCAAGCACTTTAATTCCTTTTTTAAAAATAGTATAGGTATAAATAGAACTTGTGGAAGTGGAATAGGCATTGAAACTGGGACCAGAACAATCTTTCTAAAAATATACACATTTAACAATTTATTTAATCATGTATTTTAAAATATACATATTTTAATCATTTTTCAACATAAAACTTTTGATGCCTCCCTCTGGGATAAAGTCTATAAACTCCTTAGAAGAATGAATTTATATTCTGGACTTTGTCTATCTTTTTAGCCTCTTTTTCAGCCATTCTTTATCCATCTCTTGCATGAGTCCATTCAACCATAATACTACAGTTCCAGCAGATATGCAATGACCTGTCACTTTTTTGTGCCTTATACATTCTATTCCCTCTGGTTACAAAATGATTCCTATTTGGTGAAAATAGTAAATGCTTTCTTAAAGCAACTCAAACATCATCTTTTGTGTGATGCATTGAATGAAGTTTTGGTGTCATTTTATTAGCGTTTATTACATGATTTTGTAGTAATCATTTATGTCTCTTTCTCTGTTGACCCACCATTCTCTGTGAGCTCCTTGGTTTGTTTAATTCATCTTTGTGTCTGTACTGTCTTGCATACCTATTGTAGTACCTTCTGAGTTCATATTTCTTGAATGACTGTGAGCATACTAGGAAAAGGAGAAAAAAAGTTTTGTTTGTTTTCTTATAATCTGTGTTTATTTATTCTTCCCTGTGTTCTTTGTAATTATCAGTAGGCTTTACATTTGTTATGGACAATTTCTTCCATTCTATCCATTGTTATTTATGCCCCTTAGTCATTTCTGAAATTGTTGATGACCTTCTGTTAACGATTTCAGTAAATTCATGATCCCTTACCTCTTAATGATCATAATCTTAAAATAACTCAATGATTTATTTTCTGATTCCAGTCTCTCTTTTTTCCAACTTCTTTTTTTTAACCTATTAAGGTTTTCCACTAATAGAACCAGAGGTTTGAGACACTCCTAAACAAAAGCATTGATTACCAGAAGCCACCATGAGTTTATTAAGTCATATTGGATAAGCTCACTTTTTTTAAATGAAGTATAGGAACTGTTGATACATATTACAAACTGATAGGTTACTCTCTCTCTCCCTCTCTCTCTCTCTCTCTCTCTGTCAAGCAATAATAATGGATGTATCAGTGGGCTCAAGCTGCCATAACAAAATACCAAAGAATAGGTGGCTTAAACAAAATAAATTTATTTTGTCATAGTTTTAGAGGCCAAAAGTCCAAGATCAAGGTGCCATCAGAGTCTTATTTAAAATAAATAAATTGTGTTATTTATTTTAACTTTGGTAGTTTCATTGCATTTATATTCTGTTCTGATACCATCATTCATGTATACATTAGTCTTTATTGTACATTATGTTGGATTCAATCATCTTTTACCATTCATTTTTGAGTTTTTAAGTTTAATCCATTGTTTGATATGATGGGTTTGTTTGACAAGTAATTTGTTCAAGAAGAATTCATGGGTGTTTTATTTTTTGAATTCTTAAATGCTGAACATACTTTGCTGTATACTTAAAGGCTTATCTTAGGCAGAGATTTTAAAAGTCACAAGACTTGGTAAGGGGTTTCTCCATTCTTCTCAGATTGAATGTGCTGTGGAGAAGTCTGAGGCCAGCCTGTAGATGTCTTGCTGTTTCTGACTATTTGCCTGAAGGATTCTTTATCTCTGAACTTCAGTAACTTAACAGGGATATGTCACAATGTTGATCGTTCAATATCAGTTTTGCTTTGAAGATGATGTATTGTTCCCAGGGGCAGATTTAGGTCACATTGCATTTCATGGCAATTTTATTTTATTATATTTTACATTGTTTATCATATCCTTATGTTAAAACATTTTTTTGGTTTTCTTTCATTATATTTTTCTTCATTTTCTTTGATTGTCTCAAACCTTTATATTTTAATCTGTGCCTTGCTGCTTGTTTCTTTAATGTATTTATTTCTATAAAACCTTAGGAGGACTCCATGCTAATCTTTGACTATTGTCAGGAAAGTACTAGATGTCACAATAGTAGGAGAACTTGTAGTTAATTGAATGTCTGAACTCAAAAGCTACTGATTAGATTTAGTATTATCCTAGAAGATTTCCCTTAGAACCTTATCCTATGGAACATTTTTAACAGTAATTTGGATAAAGAGGTAGAAGACAATAGTCATCAAAGTTTACAAATGATATGAAATTGAGAGAGCACTAGATAGTAAATTTATTGGATGACAGAATTAGAACTGTATTTTTTAACTGGCCAGATAAAATAGCATGGTCCAAATAAAATAGGATGATATTTAGTGGAGGTGCATAGAATATTTTTCTTGAGTTTAAAACATTGAAGAACAAAGGAGACATATCTTAGCTATATACAAGGAAGGAAACTTTGGCACTTTAGATGATAGTGTTCTCAGATAGAGGTCAGCAGGGCAGAATAGATGTCCAGAAGCTAATTCAATCTTAATCTTAAACTTGAATAGAATTCCAGCTTCTACACATATGGAAGTGAGTCTTCTATTTCATCTTCGGTTTTCTAATCACAGCTATATCATTGTGGAGACTGGATTTTTTAAAAAAGGTAAATTAGAGCACATTTAGAGAACAACCATACTATTGAGAGGATGCAAGTCTATGAGGAATAATTGAAGAAGCTCATGATGATTAATATGGAGAAGGCAGGGAGCTCATAATAGCTGTCTTTAGATGTTTGAGAACTCTAGGGTGGAATTGGAATGAAATTTATTCTCTGTCATTCCAAGAAAAAAAGAACTAGTGAGTTGAGTTAATATTAGGAACTGTCAAGAACTATAGAAAGATGAACAAACCTCCCTGGGAAGCAAGTTTCCTGTCCCAAAGCTGTATCAATACAGTCTGGAATGTCATTTGTTTGGGATATTTTGATTGGGAAGGTTCAAAATTAGATTTTCATTTATATGAATATATATAATATGTGTAATATAATTTATCCATTTATATATTTAGAGATAGATAGGTAGATACTCTGATTTGTATCTTCTAGTAATTGCAAAAGATTTTCCTGTCTTAGAAGTTGTTTCAACTATTTTTATGAACCTTACTGTTTAGTACAGCAGATTGTTTTCTTTCAGAATTCTTTTTAAATCATCTCATTATAAATGTTTGGTTTTAGTATATCTTGTACCACTGCAATTGAGGAATATTAATTTTTGAAATTTTGCAATAAATACAGTGTAATATTCTGCCATTAGAATTGAAATGTTAATTCTTTGTTATTTACACTTCTCTCAAAGAAAAACATTCAAGAATCAACTGCACAGCTGATAACACTGCATGAAATGTTAGAGGTAAGTGTTTTGTGTAGTTGTTTTGTCTTGATCTTCATTAGTGATTTGTGAACAATTTTATACATAGGCTTGAAAAAGAAAAAAATGCTGCTTTAGTTCTTAAGGTATATACCAAACTTTATTATATATATTAATATCTTAGTATAAAATTAGTTTCTATTTTCTATGTAGTAAGAAAGAATATTATTTTTTAGAAGAAGATGAAACTAAATTCTTACTCTTAATCGTGTTCCCGATTATTGCTTTAAGAAAATTTTTATGATGTTGTTTAGTATCTACACAGTGAAAGCCTATGCTGTTACATTGATGTAATCTTTAGTTGGCCAGTCTGTATTCTATCTAAAATACACAATTGAGTTTAAGGATTCTTTCCACAAAGTTGCAGAACTTCATTCACAGATTTTCCTTAAATAACATTCTTTTTTCATAATGTAAGGACTCATTACACCTTTTTCTGCCTGACATTTGCTTTTTATTTTTTATTATTATTATTACTATTTTGTGGTACACGGGCCTCTCACTGCCATGGCCTCTCCCATTGCGGAGCACAGGCTCCGGACGCGCAGGCTCAGCGGCCATGGCTCACGGGCCCAGTCGCTCCACGGCATGTGGGATCCTCCTGGACCGGGTCATGAACTCGTGTCCCCTGCATCAGTAGGCGGATTCTCAACCACTGCACCACCAGGGAAGCCTGCTTTTTATTTTTTTACAAATATCTTTGACCTTTTTAAAAAAGAAGTTTTTGAACTTCAGCCAAATTACCAACTATATTAAATACTTAAATCTTGATATGATGACCTATTGCAGATAGGGTGGAGAGGAAGGTAGTCTATGAAGAGCTATTTAACAATTAATGTGGCTTTTTAAAGTCATTGGTAAGTTTAGAATAAAGTGATTTCAGAAAACTTGTTTCACATTGTAATTTTATACATTGGATGCTAAAGTCTCTTTATCTAGCTAAATGGTTTTGGTGCCTCAGGATATCTTAATAAAGAATATTATTACTTGGAAAAGCAAAATACAGTTATTTTTTAGATTGTGATTTTAATCTTTTAACATATTCCTATTTACTCCAGTTTATATCGAAACTACTGTTTCTTGTGGATGACTTGACTTTTTTTTAATAAAAGTTGTTATATATGTGGCAAATATTGACAGTTGTTAACTGGGAAATACATGTATAATTTTTGAATAGTGCACTATGGGATACCATGTAAAACTAAGATTTAGAAACTATTTTTGTCTCCAAGGCTTGTATTATCAATAATAAATGTAAACAATTTAAACTGCAGTTCAGTGAAGAATAAACCAATATACTTTAACATTCATGTTAAAGTAGAATTTTTAGCATTTAATTATTTATGGCATCTACTAGAATTTTGATTAATATAATTGAAGTTAGAAATGAAAAGTAAAATTTTAAATTATATTAAAATAAGCAGTTGCTCTAAAATGGGAATAACATTTAATTATTTTATTATCATACCTAAAAGAAATGAGACCAAGAGCTTTTTTCTCCAGGATGTGGTTCTGAAGTAGCTAAAGTTAGGGAGTTCCTTGGTGTCCTGGTGGTTATGATTCTGAGCTTTCACTGCCACGGCCCACATTCAATCCCTGGTTGAGGAAGTGAGATCCCACAAGCCACATGTTGCAGCTAAAAAAAAAAAAAAGAGAGAAATAGCTAAAGTTAATGACAGATGAAATTATTTCAAGAATTGAGATGTTAAAAAAAAGAATTGAAATGTTGATATTATTATGAAATGTGATTGAGATGGGAGCTTTATAGTTTTAATTTTATTTCTATGGCACTTTATATTTGTATCAATTGTATTTTTCCTTTTCTGTGTTTCTTAATATAATATATTTAAATTAAAGCTTTGGCTTGGCAATTCAGAGATATGGAGTCTAATCCATGATCTATTACTAATTATGTGCCCCTTGAGGAATCTTTTAACCCTTCTGGATTCTGGTTTTGTAATTTGTGAAGGCACTGTGTGGGAGCTGAGGAGGTAGAGTAATATTGATACATATTTAGCATTTTTCAGTATGTTTCATAGAACATTAGTGTTTAAAGAATTTTAAATGTGTGTTTCTTAAAAAACCTTTTTTAATGCCAGTGGATCTGGGATATACAGGTGATTCTGAGTGCACATTGGCAGTCTTTCTCCAGCTTATATAAGCATAGAACCCTGTTTCTCCACACTAAGAGCATCCTTAGGGAGACCAATTCCATGGAACGTAGTTCAGGAAATGTTAGTCTTATATAATTTACTGCAGATACTCAAAACATCCCAATTTGTGGTTATAACCCCTCAATATCCTTAGTGAAGAAATCAAAGATATTTAAGATAATCTGAAGGAAATGATGATGATAGAATTGTTGTTTCAAAGATTTATCAGATGAATAGGTGTTTTTTGGGGGAAGAGTAGCATTGGTGATTTCTCTTTCCCCCAAATATTAAGACATGTATGCTGTTTTTGAACTTTGTGAGTATTTTTTAATTTTTATTTTTAAGAAATGGTTATAACCAATCTTGTAACATAAACAAATTATTAATCCTAAGAGAAGTGAGAGAATTGTAAATGCCTTTTAACTAGTTTTTAGGAATTTTAAAAGTTAAGTTGCAAAGATTCATTTTAAAGCTATTTCCATTCACTAATATTTGTTTTTTAAAAAAGAAAATCAACTATTTAAGTTAATACATAGAAATTATGATATAAACAGTTACTCAAAGGGAAAAGACATTAACATTCTTTGGTAAGAAACTTCATTAATGTTTTATTATAGCTGTATCAATTTTTTTCCAAGTAAAGTATATTTTGAATGATTTTTTTTCTAGATTCTTTTAAATAGATTATTTGATGTTCCACATGACCCATATGTCAAAATTAGTGATACTTTTTGGCCACCTTATATTGAGCTGCTCCTGCGTAATGGAATTGCCTTGAGACATCCAGAAGATCCAACCCGAATAAGATTAGAAGCCTTCCATCAGTAAAAAGATGGTCTTTTTTTCACACAGTACCTAAAGAATCTTGTCATTCAAGGATAATGGAAACACTGAGAATTACTTGGATAAGGAACATTATTTACAAATCAAAGCACATAGTCCATCTTCCTTTTGTGCTTAAAATGACTCATGCTGACATCCACTATTCATTTAAAAATGGTCCTTTTGCAGTCAGTCATTGCTTTGGCATTTTCAACTGGGTGGACAAGAATGCAAGTGAAAAATATTCTAGATTTAATTATTACAAAACTTTAAATATACCTTACTAAGGCAATATTCTTTGGAAAATTCGTTGTTAATTTATGATATTGATAATGTAATATTTTTCTTTTAAAATTTATGACAGTTTCTTTTATGAATTTGATTTCCATTTGGTGCTTACATCCTTTAAATTTACAAATTGTAATGGAAAGGCCATTTAATTTGCAGGAGGTTTAAAAATTGACTTAGTATCTTAATGTAGAAGGAAGCATAATTTAAAAGTATTTAGTAAATACGTTCCATGTATACTGCCATATTTCTAGATTTGTTAAAAATTGGAATGTTAAAAAAACTAATGGATAAAGGTAGCATGAAAACTATATTTTAATGTGTATTATATTACAAGTGATAATATATATTAAATCATTCTTGATTCTGTTATTACCAACAATACTGTGTTCATAAAATTTCGTTAATCCTCTGTGACTTTTCTGTAAATAAAATTCTCATTTAAAACTCTCTAGCTTTTTTGGGGATGTGGCATGATATTTTAATAAACTAAATAGACTTTTTTCATAGGTAGATAAATGATGATATTATAGAACTACATATAAGCTAAACTAGAGAATTCCAAATACTTTTTGTATCATTAGTTTTCTAAGACGACTTAGTGTATACTTTTAGTTTTGAAAATGCTTTCTACTGCATTATAGTATCCACGTTTCTTGTTTACCTTAAATACTTCATCTTTTTTAAGGTAGGCAAAAACTATTCCAAGTATACCATGTTCCTTTTATGGAAAATACAAATACTGTTATATTTTAGAAAATGTGTAAGTTCTTTTATGGGAAGATGACATACAAAAGTACCTTCCTAGAATACTCTAGTTGGGAGTCAAAGGATTGAGCAATTAATTATTCCTCAAAGTTACTGGAAAAAGGAAAAATGGTGCTAGCAGTATAAGTCTGACAATAATTCTATCTGACAAGAGCAGATAATACTGTTGTCTGTGAACTTCTCTGTGTTGCAAATTACAGAAAGAAATAGATAAAGGCAATAAACAACTTGATGATTTATTTGGCAAGTCTTTTTTTTTTTTTTTTTTTTGTGGTACGTGGGCCTCTCACTGTTGTGGCCTCTCCCGTTGCGGAGCACGGGCTCCGGACGCGCAGGCTCAGCGGCCATGGCTCACGGGCCCAGCCGCTCCGCGGCATGTGGGATCTTCCCGGACCAGGGCACGAACCCGCGTCTCCTGCATCGGCAGGCGGATTCTCAACCACTGCGCCACCAGGGAAGCTCTGGCAAGTCTTGATTTCACATATATCTATTGGTTTGGATCTTTTTACTGTAGCATCTTGTGTAAAGTTTTAAAGAAAACTGTGATGATTGCATCCTACTTTTTAATTTGTTAACCCAGCCTTCTAACATAGCATGATTTTTTGCCCACTTTTCATCTCAATCATAAATGAAATAAATTATAGCAGAATTCGTCTTGATTTGTACTCCATCTAAGCTTACAGCTCTTGAAGTTTTTTTGTGTGGTTTTGAGTATGCTGGAGAAAATGTTTCAAGTTCTGAGAACCTATATGTGGGGGCCATCACTACAGATCCCAGGAACATTGAGGGTAATAAAAGAATATTTTGAATAACTCTGTGCCCACAAATGTTATAACTTAGATGAAACGGACCAATGCTGTGAAAGACACAATCTACTAAAACTCACACAAGGAAAAATAGCTACTTTGCATAAGCCTATATATTAAAGAAATCGAATCAATAATTAATAAGCTTTCAAAACAGAAGACATCAGGCCCAGTGGTTTCACTGGTGAATTTGAGAAGAAAATGTTGACAATTCTGTGTTCCAAAAAATAGAAGCTAATTCAATCTGTGAGGCCAGCATTATCCTAATGCCAAAACCAGACAAAAACATTACATTACCCTAATACCAAAACCGGACAAAGACATTGCAAGAAAGGAAAACTACAGACAGATACCTTTCATGAACATAGGTACAAACATCCTCAACAAAATAATCAAATTCAACAATGTAGTACAAAAAATTATGCATAACAGCCAAGTGGTATTTATTCCAAATATCCAAAACTGGTTCAGCATTCAAAGATCAATTAATGAAATCCATCATATCATCAGACTAAAATAGAAAAATCATATGACTATACTAATAGATTACAAAAAAGCTATATGACAAAATCAGATAACATATTCATGATGAAAACTCTCAGCAAGCTAGGAATAGAAAGGAACTTCTTTAGCTTGATAAAGAACATCTACAATCTGATGCATTATTACTTACTTTAAAAAAAATTCAGAAGACTTACAGCTAACATACTTAATTGTGGGAAACTAGATGCTTTCCCTCTAAGATCAGGGACAAGGCAAGAATGTCTCCTCTCACCAGTGCTAGTCAGCATAGTACTGGAAGTTCCACCTAATGCAGCAAGATAAAAAAACATCCCAAGAACCAACAAAAAAATCTCTTGGAACTAAAGACCAATTATAACAAGGTTGCAGGATACAAAGTTAGCATAGTAAAGTCATTTGTTACCTATATACCTGAAATTCGAAACATTATTACATTAACATCAAAAATATGTACAAGACTTATATGAGGAAACCTACCAAAGTTATAAAAGAAATCAAAGAAGATCTAAATAAACGGAAACATATTCCATGTTTATGGGTAGTGAAACTCCATACTGTTAAAAGTCTCAATTCTTTTCCAAATTGATTTATGGGTCTAATGTAATCCCAATCAAAATCCCAGCAAGTTACTTTGTGGAAATCAACAAATTGATTCTAAATTTATATGGAAGGACAAAAGACCCAGAATAGCTGCCATAATATTGAAGAAGAACAAAGTGGAAGGACTGACAGCAACCTTAAGACTCACAATAAAGCTATAGTAACCGATACTGTGAAATTGGTGAAAAATCAGACAATAGATCACTGGAACAGAATAGAGAGCTCAGAAGTAGACCCATACAAATATGGTCAGCTAATCTTTGACAAAGAGGAAAGGCAAGCAACCCAATGGAGAAAGCTTAGTCTTTTTCAACAAATGGTGGTAGAACAACTGTACATGCACTTGCAAAAAAAAAGAAAGAAAAACTGGTCACTGATAATATTGACATTATACCTTTAACAAAAATTAACTAAGAATGGATCATAGACCTAAATGTAAAATGAAAAAGTAAAATGTATAGTTATACAACTTCTAGAAAATAACATAAGAGAAAATCTAGTCTGACCTTGAGTTGGTGAAGACTTTTTAGATAAAATACCAAAAGCACAATCCATGAAAGAAAAAATTGATAAGTTGGATTTTATTAAAATTAAAACATTATGCTCTGTTAAAGACACTGGTAGAATGAAAAAAATAAGCCACAGATTGGGAGAAAATGTTTGCAAAACATATATGAAAAAAGGTAACACAGAACTCACCAAAATATACAAAGAATTCTTAAAACTCAACAATGAGACAACAAACATCCCAATTAAAAAGAGGGCAGGGCTTCCCTGGTGGTGCAGTGGTTGAGAGTCCGCCTGCCGATGCAGGGGACACAGGTTCTTGTCCCGGTCCGGGAAGATCCCACATGACGTGGAGCGGCTGGGCCCGTGAGCCATGGCCGCTGAGCCTGCGCGTCCAGAGCCTGTGCTCTGCAACAGGAGAGGCCACAACAGTGAGAGGCACACATACCACAAAAAAAAAAAAAAAAGGGGGGGGGCAAAATGTCTAAACTGACACCTCACGAAACAAGATAAACAGATGGCAAATAAGCAGGTGAAAGGATCTCCACATTGTGTGTCATCAGGGAAATGCAAATTAAACAACAGTGAGATGCCCCTACATACCTATCAAAATGACCCAAACTCAGGACATTAACAACATCAAATGCTGAGAAGAATGTGGAGCAACAGGAACTCTCATTGATTGCTGGTGGGAATGCAAAATGATAGTCACTTTGGAAAAAAAGTATATTCTAAGCATACTCTTACTATACAACCCACAAATTTGCTTCTTGGTATTTACCCAAATGAGTTGAAAACTTATGTTCACACAAAATCCTGCACACCAATGTGTATAGCAGCCTTTTTCATAATTGCCAAAAATTGGAAGCAATCCAGATGTTCTTCAATAAGTGAATGGACAAATCATGGGACATCCATACAATGGTTTATTCAGACATGAAAAGAAATGAGCTATCAAGCCACGAAAAAACAGAGGAAACATTAATACATATTCCTAAGTGAAAGAAGCCAATCTGAAAAGGCTACATACTATATGATTCCAGCTGTATGATATTCTGGAAAAGACAAACGTATGGAAACAGTTAAAAAATCAGTGGTTGCCAGAGGTTGTGGTTTTGGAGGATTTGTAGGGGGTAGGGCAGGGAAGGGTGGGATGAATAGGTGGAGTACAGGGGATTTTTAGGGCAGTGAAACTATTCTTTATGATACTGTAATGGTGGATACATAACATTATGCATTTGTCAAAATCCATAGAACTATACAATATGAAGAATGAATCTTAATGTAGACTATGGACATTAGTTAATAATAATGTTTCAGTATTAGTTCATCGGTTGTAACAAGTGTAACACAAAGACAAGATGTTAATGATAGTGGAAACTGTAGGCAAGGGGAAAGGGGGTATATGGGAACTAAGGAATTTTGGGAAAGATTTTTCTTTTTTTTTTTTTTTTTTGCGGTACGCGGGCCTCTCACTGTTGTGGCCTCTCCTGTTGCGGAGCACAGGCTCCGGACGCGCAGGCCTAGCGGCCATGGCTCACGGGCTTAGTTGCTCCGCGGCATGTGGGATCTTCCCGGACCAGGGCACGAACCCGTGTCTCCTGCATCGGCAGGCGGATTCTCAACCACTGCGCCACCAGGGAAGCCCTTTTTTTTTTTTTTTAACATCTTTATTGGAGTATAATTGTTTTACAATAGTGTGTTAGTTTTTCCTTTACAACAAACTGAATCAGTTACACATATACATATGTTCCCATATCTCTTCCCTCTTGCATCACCCTCTCTCCCGCCCTCCCTATCCCACCCCTCTAGGTGGTCACAAAGCACAGAGGTGATCTCCCTGTGCTATGCAGCAGCTTCCCACTAGCTATCTAATTTACATTTGATAGTGTATATATGTCCCTGCCACTCTCTCACTTCGTCACAGCCCACCCTTCCCCCTCCCCATATCCTCAAGCCCATGCTCGAGTAAGTCTGTGTTTTATTCCCATCCTACCACTAATCTCTTCATGACATTTTTTTCCCTTACAGTCCATATATATGTGTTAGCATACGGTATTTGTTTTTCTCCTTCTGACTTACTTCACTCTGTATGACAGACTCCAGGTCCATCCACCTCATTATAAATAACTCAGTTTCATTTCTTTTTATGGCTGAGTAATATTCCATTGTAATATTCCATTGTATATATGTGCCACATCTTCTTTATCCATTCATTTGTTGATGGACACTTACTGATTAAAAAAATTCTCAGGAAGAGATGGCTTTTCTTTTTCTGGTGAATGTTATTGGGTCTGCATGAAACATCTGGAACTCTAGCCATTCTGTGATCATTAGGAGAGCTGCCATGGACAAATCTGGCATATTTAGTATGACAGAGTCTCAAAAAAGAACAAATCATAATGTTATTGAACTGGGGAATTAATTGACCCTAGAGCTGCCATACTGGGGAGTATGATTTACAAGATAATAAATTTTCATTCTGGTTTAATCAATTGAGACAGGTTTTTCATGTTTCTTGAAACTGAAGACATTCTATCTGGTAGCAACATACCACCAAACCATTAAATGGAACTTTCACTCTCGCTGAAATTATGGAACAGTCTGACAAAGACTTTAAAATGTGTATTTTGAGGTTGCTAGAAGAAATAAATTTCTTCCATTTAGAAAGAGCTAGTCATTGTAACACAAAAATAGGAACAAATGGGGCTTCCCTGGTGGCGCAGTGGTTGTGAGCCCGCCTGCCGATGCAGGGGACACGAGTTCGTGCCCTGGTCCGGGAATATCCACGTGCCGCGGAGCGGCTGGGCCCGTGAGCCATGACCGCTGAGCCTGCGTGTCCGGAGCTTGTGCTCCGCAACGGGAGAGGCCACAACAGTGAGAGGCCCACGTACCGCAAAAAAAAAAAAAAAAAAAAAAAGGAACAAATGAAACAACAGTTGGTTATGAAAAGGAATTAATTATAAATCCCATATCTGATTAAATATAATAATTTAAATACAAATTCTACAAGTAGGATAAACTCTTGGATAAAGACTGAATTAATGAAAGATATTTGAAGAATTCATCCAGAAAAATAAAGAGAAAAAAATTATGAAGAGCAGACAAAAGAGATAGAGAACAAATTGAGGCACTTCACCAACATAGAAGTTCCTAATGAAAAGAATAGCGGGAATGATAGATAAGCAATATTTGAGTAGATAATAGCTGAAAATTTTTCTGCAGAGCAACCGAAAGCCTCAGAAAAACATGCACACTGAATACTGTGTAGGATAAACCACACCATCAAATGGTTTAGTGAAGCTGTAAAGTATCAAGAAGAAAATTTTCAAAGATACTAAAGAGAAAAGATTGTTTTCCAAGACAGAAATAGCAATTATATTGTTCACCTGCAAAAATAAATGTTGGTGCTGAGGGAAAAGAAAGACCATCAGCCTAAAATTCCGTAACCAGCTAAACTATTAGTCAATAATGAAGACAAAATAAATTTTCTGACAAATAAAAACTAAAAACCTTTCCCACAACATACTCTCCCTGAAAGACCTGTTAGCAGACATACTTCAGAAAGAAGAAAAGTTAATCTAGGAGGAGGATGGGGCATAAACAGTCATGAACATGTCAATTTATTTAATGTCGGTTATGAGAGGAAGACATTTAGAAAGAAAAAGTGTTTCTGGAAAAGATGTTGCGAAGATATCATACTTCAGAATATCTGGCTATTCAAATTAAAAAATACAACCTATGTTTAAAGGAAAAATCCCTATAGGGTTACCAAGTTTGTATTAGCCTGTTCATAGTGGGAAAAAATAGCAATTTTTTTACATCATCATATGCATGTATCTTAGGCATTAGTATTGCAGAAGTAAGGTATAAAAATTTGGTAGGAAGTTAATCTGGGGGAAATATTCAAGGTTTTTTGAAGATGAGATAGGATTTCCCTTTTAATTTTGCCTTATCTTAGGGTATAAAGTGTTTTGACTGTGGAGCATGATATGCGTTCTTACTGTTAATGGCAGCAGAGCAAAGGGTTTTTGCTTCAGGATCATTGCATACTATAAAGAAACCAATAACTTTTGCTTTTTTGTAAGAAAAAAATGTATAGCAAGTAGGCAAAAAATATCTTTAAGAGAATATAAAGAGCTCTAAACATAAAAGAACAAGAATTGAAATAGATTACATTAAAATTTGGAATTTCTGTTTATAAAAAAGGAAAACACCTTGAGAGAGAGTTGGAAGGCAACCCATAAAATGGGAGAAATTATTTACAGTATCTATAACCAACAAAGAACTCTAATCTGAGATATATAAAGAGTGCCCCAAAATCAACAAATAGAAGACATTCATCCCAATTAAAAATTACATTGGTAAAAAGACTTAAGAGACGCTTCATAGTAGAGAATAAATATCTTTTTTTTTTTGAGAATGAGTATCTTGAAAATGTTTTTAAAAGCAAGGAGAAAGAGCTTCTTAGTTCGTTCTGGCCGCCTTAAGAAAACACCACAGGGCTTCCCTGGTGGCGCAGTGGGTGAGAGTCCGCCTGCTCATGCAGGGGACGCGGGTTCGTGCCCTGGTCCGGGAAGATCCCACATGCCACATGGACCCGTGAGCCATGGCCGCTGAGCCTGTGCGTCCGGAGCCTGTGCTCCGCAACGGGAGGGGCCACAACAGTGAGAGGCCCGCGTACGGCAAAAAAAAAAAAAAAAAAAAAAGAAAGAAAGAAAGAAAACACCACAAATTGGGTAACTTATAAACAAGAAAATTATTTCTCACCGTTCTGGAGGGTGGAAGTCTGAGATCAAGGTGCCATCATGGTCAGGTGAGGGCCTTCTTCCTGGCTCACAGCCAGTGACTTCTTGCTATGTCCTCATATGGTGGAATGTCTGAGGGATCTCTGTATGGTCTGTTTTGTAAGAACACTCATCCCTTTTATGAGGGTTTTACCCTCATGACCTAAACACCTCCCAAAAGCCCTAGCTCCTAATACCATCACATTGGGCATTAGGATTTCCAGAGGTTGGGAGTGATCAACTGAATTGAATGTTGTTGAGAGATCAAGTAAGCACTACAAAATTGACCACAAGATTTCTCAACATGGATGTCCAAAATATCATTATTTAGACTTCACTGAGTTCTCTATTATTTGAAGCCCATAGTACTTACAATATATGTCACTAAATTATGTAACTTATTGCAGTTTGTAACTTTATTGGGGGAAGGAAACTTGCCTTTTATTTTTATACTGCTTTGCCCTTCACACAATGCTAAAGAATAGGCAATGGCTATTGGCATATCAAGGTCTTTGCTGTTAGCTCAGTGATATCCTTTCTTTCTTTCTTTCTTTCTTTCTTTCTTTCTTTCTTTCTTTCTTTCTTTCTTTCTTTTTTTCTTTCTTTCCTTCCTTCCTTCCTTCTTTCTCTTTCTCTCTTTTTCTCTCTCTCCCTCCCTCCCTCCCTCTCTCTCCCTCTCTCTCTCTCTCTCTCTCTCTCTCACTCTCTCTCTCCCTCCTCCCCTCCCTTCCTTCCTTTCTTTCTTCATTCATTTTTGGCTACATTGGGTCTTCATTGCTGCACGTGCACTTTCTCTAGTTGTGGCAAGCGGGGGCTACTGTTCGTTGTGGTGCGCAGGCTTCTCATTGCAGTGGTAGATCTTGTTGCGGAGCACGGGATTTAGGAGTGTGGGCTTCAGTAGTTGTGGCACACAGGCTCAGTAGTTGTGGCTTGCAGGCTCTAGAGCACAGGCTCAGCAGTTGTGGCACATGGGCTTAGTTGCTCCACAGCATGCGGGATCCCCCCAGACTGGGCTCAAACCCGTGTCTCCTGCATTGGCAGGCGGATTCCCAACCACTGAGCCACCAGGGAAGCAGTAGCAGGTGTTAACATTTTATGATAATAATTCAGGTTGTTTTGTTTTTCAAACAAAATTTTATAGATTTAGTTGATTCTCACTTTGTGCTCCTCCTTAATTGCATCCTCTTCTCTTTCTCTGCCAGGTAACTATGATCAAGATACCATATGTTCTTCCTCTGCATACTTTGGTAAGTTTGAGGTATATATTTGGTGTTAAAAATATTTATAATTAAAACTTTATATAAATTATCATATATATACAGCCTATCCCAGTTTGAATCATAATGTATCATATTGCAGCATTCCAAATTAATGTTGTATAATTTACCCATGTTGACATGTGTGGATTTTGTTCATCATTTAACTGCCAAATAATACTCCATTGTAGAAATAGATCACAGCTGTTTTTTGTCCCCTATTGAAAATCATTTAGGTTGTTTCCATTTATTCACTGCTACACATAGTGTTTCCTTAATTATTAATGGGGATTCTCATGTGCAAGAAGCTAGTAAGGTTATATATTTTATTTTTTTAAATTAATTAATTAATTTATTTATTTTTGGCTGTGTTGGGTCTTCGTTTCTGTGTGTGGGCTTTCTCTAGTTGCGGCGAGTGGGGGCCACTCTTCATCGCAGGGCGCGGGCCTCTCACCTTCGCGTCCTCTCTTGCTGTGGAGCCCAAGCTCCTGACGCAAAGGCTCAGTAGTTGTGGCTCACGGGCCCAGTTGCTCCGTGGCATGTGGGATCTTCCCAGACCAGGGCTCGAACCCGTGTCCCCTGCATTGGCAGGCAGATTCTCAACCACTGCGCCACCAGGGAAGCCTAGGTTATATGTTTTAAAATGAAATAGCTGGGTCAAAGATGCACATCTTCCTCTGTATTAGATATTGCCAAATTTGTTCTTTGTGTTGTTTGCACTTAATTTACACTTCCATCAATGCTATATTAGATATCACCTCACACCAGTCAGAATGGCTATCATCAAAAAGTCTACAAACAGGGGCTTCCCTGGTGGCACAGTGGTTGAGAGTCCGCCTGCCAATGCAGGGGACACAGGTTTGTGCCTCGGTCCGGGAAGATCCCACATGCCACGAAGCGGCTGGGCCTGTGAGCCATGGCCGCTGAGCCCGCGTGTCTGGAGCCTGTGCTCCACAACACGAGAGGCCACAACAGTGAGAGGCCTGCATACCACAAAAAAAAAAAAAAAAAAAGTCTACAAACAATAAATGCTGGAGAGAGTGTCAAGAAAAGGGAACCCTCCTACACTGTTGGTGGGAATGTAAATTGGTGCAGCCACTATGGAAAACAGTATGGAGGTTCCTTAAAAAAACTAAAAACAGAGCCACCATATGATTTTGCAATCCTACTCCTGGGCATATATATGAAGAAAACTATAATTCAAAAGGATATATGCACCCCCAATGTTCGTTGCAGCACTATTTTCAATATCCAAGACATGGAAACAACCTAAATGTCCATCGACAGATGAATGGATCAAGAAGATGTGGTATATATATACAATGGAATATTGCTCAACTGTTAAAAAGAATGAAATAATGCTATTTGCAGCAACATGGATGGACCTGGAGATAATCATACTAAGTGAAGTAAGTCAGACAGAGAAAGACAAATATCATATGATATCACTTATATGCAGAATCTAAAAAAAAATGATACAAATGAACTTATTTACAAAACAGAAACGGACTCACAGACTTAGGGGATGAACTTACAGTTACCAGGGAGGAAGGGTGGGGAGGAGGGATAGATTGGGAATTTGGGATTGATATATACACATTGTTGTATTTAAAATAGATAACCGGGCTTCCCCGGTGGCGCAGTGGTTGAGAGTCCGCCTGCCGATGCAGGGGACACGGGTTCGTGCTCCGGTCCGGGAAGATCCCACGTGCCGCGGAGCGGCTGGGCCCGTGAGCCATGGCCGCTGAGCCTGCGCATCCGGAGCCTGTGCTCCGCAACGGGAGGGGCCGCGGCGGTGAGAGGCCCGCGTACCGCAAAAATTTAAAAAAAAAAAAAAAAAAAAAAAAAATAGATAACCAACAAGGACCTACTGTATAGCATAGGGAACTCAGTTCAATATTCTGTAATAACCTAAATGGGAAAAGAACTTGGAAAAAGAATAGATACATGTATATGTATAACTGAATCACTTTGCTGTACACCTGAAACTAACACAACATTGTTAATCAACTATACTCCAGTATAAAATAAAAATTAAAATAAATAAAAAAGAAAAAAACCAAAAAACCAAAAAACAATATACTAGACGTTCCGTTTGCCCAATCTTCCCAAACAGTTGATATTATCAAATTTTAACATTTTTGCCACTCTGATGAAAGAGAAACATTTCCATTTCTGTGATTGCTAGCAAGATTGAACATTTCATTCTCATTTATTCATCATTAGGTTTTTTCTCCTGCAACTCTCCTGTTTATGCCATTTTCTTATTTTTTTATCTTTTTGGGGCTGTCCCTTATAGATTTGTTAGAGTTCCTTCAATATTCTTGATATTTATTATGATTCAGTTATATATGTGTTACAAATTTTTCTCCCACTTTCTGGCTTATATTTTCACTTTTTAATGTTTTAAAATTTTTCATTTAATAAATTTAAACGTATCAATCTTTTCCTTTATGCTTTGAGCCTTTGCACATTACTTAAAAAACCCTATAATAGTCTTTCAAAAGATTAGAAAATATTTATTTTAACTCTGTCAAATTCAAATCCAGTCTCAATGAAAGAATAAAATATTTTGAGTATTGAATCTGGTTTTGATGTCTGGGAGGTAAATTAAAAACTCATCATCTTTAGAGATAGTCACTTGCTCCAATTTAATAATTTCAAACAAGCATAAAATTAGGATTCTTCATCTCATTTTTTTTCTGAAAATACAAGAGAACTGTCTAATTTTAAGACATGCCTTGGTTTTTAACTAAAAAAAATTAATGTGCATGCTAATATATTAAAAATTGTAAGGTAGAAGTTTATTCTTACCTGTAACATGTCCTCAGTCCCTATTCTTTGACTCTCAGTCTCTTCTGCCTTTCTGTTTTTCAGTCTCTGAAATAAATACACACATGCATGCAGGCATACATACATACAAGTTCCTTCCTCTCCCATATTTCCATTTATTCCATCTTTGATTTCCTGAAAGGGCCCATTCATTTATATTTAATTCAATTTCTAAAGACTGATAGCAAAGCTTTTTTTAGGTAGGGGGTTTGCTATCACCTACACTTTGCCCATAATCTTCATTTCTTTTTTAAATTTTTAAATTTATTTTTAATTTTTTTTTTTAAAGCCAAGGTGTCTCCCACTGAGAGGTGAGTGCTTTAATTGTATACACTCTTTTTCTATTCTTTTCCATTACGGTTTATCACAGGATGTTGAATGTAGTTCCCTGTGCTATACAGTAGGACCGGGTTGTTTATCCATTCTATATGTAATAGTTTGCATCTGCCAAATGCCAAACTCCCAGTCCATCCCTCCCCCACCCCCAGTATCCCTTCATTTCTTAATTAAACAGAGAAATAGAAGGAAAGCTGGAGGAAATTTTTTTCAAAGAATTTCTATTGCAACTTAAATTCATTCAGGGTTTGATTTAAATTTGTTTCATATAATTCAGTTAAGAAATGATGCCTGTGTAGTGCACTAAAACACTTCCATGCTAACAGAAGTGCTGTGTATAATATTAGGATGGCAAGATATTAATATAGCATTTGTATTGCAAGATAAGAAACGAGGAGGAGCCAATAGATTGAGTTAGACGGATACATGGGCAGGTTCTGTTTGTGAAAATTCATTATACAACACTTTTCATCAAGTTATATATTTATGTACATTTCTTTATGAATATTCTACTTCAATAAAAAGTTTTTAAAGACATAAGAGATCAACCTAATGCAATGTATAGATCCTGATTCCAATAAAAATAGTTTTTTAAGCCTTTATTTGCAATTGAGGAAATCTAATATTTGACAAAATTAAGGAATTATTATTGTTTTAAGAGTCATAGTGGTATAGTAGTGGTTATTTTTTTAGTCCTTATATTTTAGGAATACATGTAAATATTTAATGGATGCAACAAAAGGTTATCTGACATTGGTTTTAAGGTAATCCAGTGGGATGGAACAAGTAATGGGGAAAAACTGGTCTGGTTTGACACTTACTGAAACTGGATAATGGATACATTGGGATTCATTGTACTATTTTTCTACTTTTGAATGTGTTTGAATTTTCTGTAATGCAGTGAAAATGTACACACACACACACGTATACACACATACAAAGTTAAATTGAGAATTCATAATTTCTCATGCTGATAATTTTTCACCCTTACTCATAGTTTTTCTTGATTTAGTCATTTGGAGAAAAGGACTCTTGGAAATTTTTCATTACTCTGTTTAGACACAGGATGGCACTCTTTGAATAAGTAATTAGCCAAAGTCCACTTCTCATTGAATAAGCTCCTTTCCTTTACAATGCTGCTACTTCCTAAGGTAGTTTGTCTTAGTTAAGAGTAAAAACTTTTCAGTCAGCTTATACAGATGATTATTACTCACACTTTTAGTTTTCTCTGCTGGCTGTGTCTATCTACTACCAGTTTTTGAAAAATTAAGGATAAGTTTCAACAACTATTTAAAGCCTGGTTTGATGCTAAACCAGCTCTGTGCCCACCCTTATTTTTAGTATGTACAATTATTGCTATGAGATTAGCTATCTTGTGTATTTTAATGCAAATATATATATCTATATCCATATCTCTCCATGTGAATCACCTTTATTTAAAACTGTCAATTCCAACCATAGGTCATATTTCTACATTTTAAATGGAATTGAGCTAGATACTACAGATTAAGGTCAAGGTGAGGACTATTGACTGTGGACAGATGCTTTCCCCTTTCAGTCCTCAAAAAAAAATGGAAATAACTGTATTCTTGGATGTCCTCAGTCTGATTCATGCCTTCTTTTAGCCAACTATTCATGTATTCACCAGAAGAATTACACCTACTACCTCCGGTGTAGGAAGAAAAAAAAAAAAATCAAATGAGCAATAATGTTAACAGAAGCTTGAAACTTAAGAGCTGGTATTCAAAAAGTTCCTCCTCCCTATCCCCTTCCCTCCGGTCCAGTTCCCCTTCCTGGTTCTGGCCATCGGAAATTGACTTGGCGTTAACTGCTGGAATTTCAAGGCGTCAATTCCGAGCCCCTCCCCCCCGCCCCCCCCTCGGAAACTCTTAAACCTCTCCCTTCCCTACTCTCAACCGTAGAGGCAGATAAATGATGCAGCAGATTACACCGCTGAAAGGCAACATTTGTCCTGAGCTATTTTCACATTTTTTCCTGTTTCCGATTTGTGTGCCAGACTTTGTTTGCTTGCTTAGGACATGGAAAACATATTTGGGCAATTCCCTACAGTTTAATGCTGGTAGCTTTCTCCCAGCAAATGAAAGTGAAAGTGCTACGTAGTAGCCGTGTTTTATCCTTAAAGGTACGGACTGGCAGCTGGTGTGTATGGAGTTGGGGGGAGGGGGTTGGATTGAGAAGCTTGAAAAACCAGTTTTGAGGTTTTGTTTGTTTATCTTGAGATAGTAGCAGGGTTCCTGCCCCCCCACCCTTGGGGTCTGATTTAGGATTTATTTTCATTTGGGCAGTCATTGAAGTTTCATTCAATATACTGTATTAAAAAAAATACGCTCCACTTGTAGCTTTCCCCGGTTGCACTTTAAAACACCATCCAGTCTCACCCTCATCTGGAAATAATGCAAGTTTCTCTCTCTTCCCCCGCCCCCCCTCCTCCCCCACTTCTCCTTCTCCTTTTTTTTTTTTCTTCTAGAGCCCCGCATAACCTGAAGTCAGTAATCAGATGGAAAGTGTGATGGTCTTAGTTTACTTTAGTCTACTTTCCCTTTTGGTGGCAATTTTACTTGTTGAGGTATATTAGAAAACAAACAAACAAACAAAAAAAGGCATTTTGTGCACATGTAGCTACCGAGTCTTGAAATCTGCCACTGATTGAAGTTTACTATAGCTTCCTCAGACACTGTTTATGTGCAACTTTTAACATTATTGTTGCGTGGACTTTAAAAAAAATACACGGAGAAGGGCACTACAGTGACATTAGTTCATCTAAAGCCATTCATCCTCCCTCCCCCTTCCCTCTTCCAAGAAACAACTAATCACAAACCAGGCTAGAATTTCTAAAAGAGGTTAGAGGAGGAGGAGGAAAAGAGGCGGAGTGGGGAAGGGGATTGAGGTTAGAAGGGCCAGAATTTCTCTCATTCACAGGGTGGAAAAGTTGACATTGTCTAAACCCTTCTGAATGGCTGGTAGTTGGTTACCCCGATTGTACCTCTACCTCCCCTCCCCCTCCACGTGACGACCCAGGACACATGCGCACCCGACGCAGCCCGGCACATCTGCAGACTGACGTCAGTGTGCTCTGCCTCCGAGGAAAAGCTGCCAAAATTTTCTACTGCTGCAATTCAAGTTGGCTGGGGGCCGGTAGTGAGATCTAGGGCTACTTCAACAAAACTTTGCTGCCCTTCCTGCTCCTCTTGTCTTCTTTTCTCCTGATACCTTTTGATGCTCTTCACATGTTATTTGCATAGCAAAGGCACTAAGCTGTCCAGGAAGAGAGGGCACCACTTCCACCCCCAATAAGTCTTTTTTTCCCCTTCCTTCCTTTCTTTTTTTTCTCCCCCCCCTTTTTTTGGAGGGAGGGGGTGCGGGAGAGAAAGGGGGTTTGCAAAGGCAGCATCTCAGGATGATAGCCTGGATGTATTGAAGGCATCTCTTTTTCTGCCAAATCGGAAAGTCCGTTCTCTAAAGCCCGGGTTAGCCAGACTATAGGGTTTTATTCTGGCTGCAGAATAACTAACTCACTGCTGTGGCTTTGCAAAGGGGGGCAGAAAAAAAAAAAAAAAAAAGAGGAGAGGGAGTACGTGAGTCGTCCAGTGCAATCTCTATTGTTTGAAACTTACTTTTTATCAGAATTTGAAGATGAAAACGGTAAGGAAGACTTCACAATATTCAATGAAAACTTTTTTTTTTTTAAATTAAAACTTGTGCTTTGCTTGTCTTCCGAATAACGCGTAGGAAACTTTTTTCTGTGTGTTTTTTTTTCTTTTTTCTTTTTTTTTTTTTTTTAAATGGCAATGAGTGAGCTTGACTGAACTCATTTTACAGATAGAAATCTTTTAACTCCAGACTAGTCGGGGGTTGGAGAATTCTGGGTCTTGCAAATATTTTATGATGCAAAAAAATATACGTTTATTATACAAATAGACATGTTTTGTGAAGTATGACTTGATGATTTTTGTGGTCTTTAATCACCAAATAGTAATCGGGAAAGTAATAATGATGTGTATTTTAATCTGATTTTCAGTTTTCTTAAAGAAAAACCTTCTGCATTTTATAGTTCAAGTCAGTGTCTTAGTCAGACAAGTGCATATTTTATGCCTGGGCTCAGAGGGCAGAATTAATATGCTAGCTATAGTCCCGATGCTCTAGATATGTTAAGCTCTTAATAGGCTAATCAAAGAGATGGAAATGTGTGTTTTTGATTTACTTTTGGCCACTTGGGACGTGCTAGACTCATAACCCTCCGGAGCCTTGAATATCGGGTATGTCTGTATATATGGTATATGGGATCAAAGTTCAGAGATTGGGGAGGGGTTTGTGCTGGAGGGTTTATTGGAAAGCTGCCTTCAGATAATGTGTACTACAATTCCTGTCTTTGGTAATTTCTTTCCTTGTTGTACTGGAGGCAAAGAGAGCAAGAGAGTGAGAAAGCGCACTGAGAGGGAACAAGAGAGTGAGTTTCTTACTCTTGTTTTTATTTGAGCTGCCGGTGCAACGCGTTTGGGCCAAATGCCAACTGTCTGGGTCACACGCGTTTTATCCAAATAGATTTAGCGCTGCTGTCTGGAAATGGGCTGCTGAATGTTAACTTTAGGATCAACTCAACCAGGGCAGCTCAGACTGTTACCCTCTGTCTGGGTGAAGTGGGATGGGGGTGGGTGGGCGAGGGTGTGCAGAACGAGGGAGGAAAGGGGAAACTGAACTATTGCTTGGAACTTTTAAAAACACACTGGAGTGTGATTTCCAACATATTCCTTTAGGTTCAAATTTCTTGGACAAATTTTTTTTTTCCTTTCCTTTTTTAGCTTATGTTGATTAGACTGAAACTTAGATGTGTGAATGATAGCTCTCAAAATTCATGACAGGGAAAGAAAGGTAACATAAAACTGGTGTAGTTGAAAGGAAATTGAGAAAATAAATTTTGGAGATAATTGTTTTCCTGTGTTTCACCAAAGTGGTAGCTGCAGTTCTGGTTTATATTAATTTAGTGTTTATATGTGATCATTGGTGTTTGGGGCTTTTAAGGAATAGCTATAGAGGCAAATAAGTTGATTTCAAACAAATCAACTTCATTCATTTCTCACAAATGGCGGCAAATGAAATCTGTATTGTGGTATTAATATTTTTGTGATTCTCAAGGGCAAAAACCTCTACCCTCAAGACCTGAAATACTTTAATATTTTTCATGACTGGGCCAATACGTGTAAGATTAATTCCTACTCTTGTCTACTCTTACCACTTCCTCTTCATTTCCTTGGCAAGCATTAGTAACTACTAGTGGATGGGCCCCTATGCCAAATCTTACCCTGTGTGTGACTTTCGTGAGAGAATAAAGAGAGTTAACATATTAAGACAGTTAGTAGCACATTCTTTGGAACATTTGGTGGGAGAAGAGTAAAAGGTGGAAGAAGTGGATAGCTCTTTTGGTTCTACCAAAGGGCATAGTTGATTATCAACATTTTGAGCTAACGTCAAGAGAAAAAGGTGTTTCTGTTTTTCAGGAAAGAAGTTATAATACGGATAACATATATTTAACTTGCCATCTGGAAAAAAACAGTTTGGGACTATATGTAATTTGGGCCTTGATTTTTGTAGAATAATATTTTGTATTTTTGCTTTTGGCTTATTTGCTTTTCTTGTTAGTAAGTTTTAAGTCTCTTTAACTGCACCTTTCCTTGGAAACCAATCTCGCAAAATTCATAACTGATCTGGAAACTTTTGTACTTCAAGCCTTGCTGTATGGTAGGTGACAATAAATATTTGTTGAGTGAATAAATGGAAAATGAGATGAAAAGTTAATTTTCACATATAAAAATTGAGTACCTGAAGGAAGCATAATATTGTTGCTTCCTCTGTGAAGACAAAATCGGCTTTAAAAGAAATATCCGGAGTTAAGATGAAGGAAGTTGAGAAGGATGTTATACATGTTCTATAGCTCCATAATGATAGTTCGTGAAAGGAAATTGTTACTTGGCTACTCCTAGATCATTTGAGTGGGAAGTAAAGAAGATAGAGGAAAAAGACAAGTAAGTACCCTTCAACCAGGGCAGACTACTGAGGGAATCAATAAAGTGCAAGTTGTCTGATCTTATTTCTACTTAGTGTAGCTTTGATCCATGGAAGCTGTTAAATGATCCCTTTACTGGTTGGTGCATTTGTCTTAGGGAAAAATGCCTATGTGAAATCAATGTAAAATGGAAGTTCTGATTCTGTTTTCAAATTTAAAATAGTTGTAAGCCCAGTAACCATGACTTAAATTCTTTACTGTTTGCTCTAAAAGACAATACAATCTAGTTGATTGATTCCATCATCATATCCAACCATTCCACATTTAAGGGAAGGAGGAAAATGAAACTATTTTTGAAGGAAGGCCTTTGAAAAGTGATGAGTCAGATAACAAGGAGAAAAGGACTAATATTTATTTAACCATTAAAATGAACTATGTGAACACTTTACATCACGTGTAATCTAGGAAACATCTCATCTATAAAAGTTAGGTAAACTGTAGTCAGGACAGGACTCAAAACCTTTGTGCTTTCCACAGCTTAATGCTTCTGCTGTACAATGTAAGGAGTTAATGAATTATGATTTCTGGGTAATTATGTACTATTTTAACATCAATCTGAATTTTGGAAACTATATCTGGATCTGTTAGTACCTATACATATATGTTTATGATGTCGAGATTAACTTCTTCAGTAGGTATCAGAAAGTAGGTTCACCCGTTCATTTTTATTGTGTAGGTAACTAAGAGTGGTTAGTTATGGTAGTTGTTGTTGATTTTAGTTGAACTTGAGCCCACTCGTTTACTTATTGTTAAGTTTCCTCACTGGCATTGGAGGCTTGAAAAATGTGGGGAAGGAAGGAAGGAGTGAGAAAGGAGAAACAAACTCAAATTTATTGAGTGCCCATGTGCCAGATACTGTAGCTAGTGGTGGAACCAAGACTGTAGCTCTGATTTGCTTAACTTCAAAGCTCCTGCCCTTTCTAATATGCATCAGTGCTCTTTTTACTGCAGGTCCTTAAATCAAATGTTAGTGTACTTTTGACCAGGTAGTTACATACTACCTTTTCTTTCAAGACTTCTGGCTTACTTAACTTGGGCGCTTACAGGACAGTCTAGTAGTGGTAAGAGTGGAGGTTAAAAAACTGTGAAGAGCAGGAAATTTCTCAAGGGGGAAAAAAAGGGTTGTTCCCTAAACCCAGGTAATTATATTGCAAGTTTGTCAGTTTCAGAGCCCAGGAATATAGGATGAATGTGATTCAATACAAATCTGTCACCACTACTAGAAATTAACTCGAATGTGTTAATTATATATTCCTCTTTAAAGGAAGATTAAAGTATATGAGGGACTCACTTAATGTCAGACATTTTTATGCAAAACACTCAAGTGATCTGAAAAAAAAATGAAGAGTAAATGTTCATGAAGCAACTGTTAAGGAGCTGGAGACTGTACATAAGTAGGTTGGGAATCAAGATAACTGGATTATTTTCTTTACCGATGACCCTTGAACAACACTGGTTTGAACTACAAGTCCACATATACAAGGATTTTTTTCAATAATAATACTACAGTAATACACTATCCTTGATTGGTTGAATCTATTATGGAGAAACCATGTGTGTAGAGGGCCAACAACTGTAGGTAATATTCAGATTTTTGCAGAAGGTCAGTACCCCTGGCTCACATGTTGTTCAAGGGTCAACTGTGCTGTTATTGAATGACAGTGTGATTTAATCTCTTTATAGATTTTTGCCTGCGAAAGGACATATAGTGCCTGTTGTTTTGCCTAAATCATTGTAGAAGAAATTTTGAGATGAAACAGTTATTGTGTATCAAGTTGCTTAAAATTTCATGTTAATTAACATATCATTTATGAATATCTATTTTGATACTGGTTGTATGCAACTGCTATTGTATATTTAAATTACAGTGACTTAAAGTGGAAGTGTGATATAATAGAAAGAATTTAGACTTTAGAGTCAGATAGTCTTATGTATGACTCTGGGCTCTGCTGTTTTCGAGCTGTGTGGCCACTATGACTTCAACTTCCTTACCTGTAAATTGGCAGCTGTATTAGTTATCAATTGGTGCAAAAAATATCACCATAAACTTAGTGGCTTAAAACAACACACATATTAACTAAAATTTTATGTGGTTCAGGAGTCTGGGCATGGCTTAGCTCTATCTTGTGCTTGAGTCTCTCACGAGGCTGCAGTCAAGGTGTTGGCAAGGACTAAGGTCACCACAGAACACTTAATTGGGGAGGCATATGCTTCTAAGCTCACATATTCAGGACTTAGTTTCTTGCAAGCTATTGCATTGAGGGCCTCATTTCCTAGCCAGTGGTTATCTGAAGGCTGCTCTCAGTTCCTTGCCATGTGAGCCTCTCCATATGGCAGCTTGTTTCATCAAAGCCCGACAAGGGAGTCTACTGTTAAGATGAAGTCAGAATCTTTTGTAATCTAATCATAGAAGTGACATCCCCTCACCTTTGAGGTATTATATTAGTTAGGATCAAATTACTCAAAGGAAGGGGGTTACAGAAGGGCATGGATTTTAGGAGGAAGAATCATTGGGGCCATCTTCGTGACACAGGGGCAATAATACCTACTTTACAAGATTGCTTGTAAATATTGCTTGTGAATATTAAAAGTAACATATATTTAAAGTTCTCTTTATTTTTGGACCTGACCTTAAACTACCTTTCTAGATATTATTACCTGTTAGTCTTCTGCATACGAACCAAACTTACTATTATTACTAATAATATTTTCCATTTTTTTCTTTCCATCTAGACTTTGTGGACTCTGTTTCTTTAATTTGTAATGATTGCCCCCAGAAATTTGACTTGTGAAATTCTGTTCATCTTACAGAGTCTATCTGAAATGCTACTTTTTTTCATAAACTTTCCTTCACCCATCAGACTCAGAAGTCATCTACCTCATCTGATCTCCTCTAATACCTTTTATAACTTTATTATGGCATATGTCAGTCCGTCTTGAGTTTTTTCTTTGTTCCTTAGATTATGAGCTCCTAAAGGGCAAGGATTGTGTCTTAATCTTTTCTTATCCCCATGTTGTTATAACATCATTTTTAAAACATTGTAAGACAATAGTTGTTGATTAATGAATTAGTTTTTCCAAGGCTTAGCAGTTTAATAACTTGTAGACACAGATATAAGGAACTTTAAATGGTTGTGGTTGTTTTATATGTTGTAATAACAATATTTCTAGCACTATAGGGAATGAAGTATTCCAAATAAGTTAATTTTACAGTTAATGTTAAATATCCTTTACTATCCCTAAATTGATTTTATTTTAATCACTATTAATTCATTCATTCATTTACTCATCCATTTTTTTCAATCAACAAATATGTAAGGATTTATTATATGATAATCCCATGTATTAGGGTCTTGGGATGAAAATCTAGTATCTTTTGTGTACTTCTCTGTCATAACAATAAGTTACATTATTAAAAGTAATTTAAACTTTTATTCCTGACTTAGGCATAGTATTTTGAATATCAGATATTCAGCTGTAACACAGTCGTAATACACAATATGAACTATTAAGCTACATAAGGGCTATTTGTCTCTACCTCCAACTGTATTGCTTGGGCTTCTAAAACTACTTTGTAGTTTTTCCTCTTTTTTTGTCACTTTTGTGCTTTTACTGAGCTAGTTTCTAGTCCCTTTGTTATTTTATTATTCTAAAGTGCTATGTGCTGGGAAATCAGGTAGCCAAGTATGTCAGTGTTCTGTATAAAATGTGAATTCACGGACTCTGAAGTTGTAAGTCAAAAGAAAAGTATGTGAGATAGGACATGAAATCTGCTGTGATACCTGAATTGAATTTTTAAAAGTTCTTTTCAGAAAATGAACTACTTTTCTTTACAGTTACATTCTAGATAGTTTAAATTGTCTCATATGTGTTGCTTTATGAGTCATAAAAGACTTCCAGATAAAGTCAAGGATTACAGTAAATATGGTTCAACTTTTCAGAAATTTAGTTTATGCTACTGTCTGAGTTTTCACAGACAGCTGCTTAATGCCACTGTGTATTTGTAGATCTACTCTGTAAGAAAAAAATGATAGGTGCCTCATAAAGCAACAAATCAATTTCTGGACAGCAGTGTACTGAAAAGCATGTTAAGGAATGCAATCACATACTGCTTATCATTTTCACAAAATGAACTTTGTAAAGTCAGCCTAGTTTTTATTTTATCAAAAGGTTAGTCACTATACCCACACATTGTTACCTTCAAAGTTTTAAGAAGAATTTTTATAATCCTCTTCAGGTTCCTTCTTTGATTATTAAGTAGCTTTGGCATTATCCTGCTAACCATTTAGGTTTCTAATTTGGTCGTCTTGTGAATGTTTATTTAAACTATGAAGGACAACAATGGTTTGATTTAATTATGTTATTTTGTAGTATATGTCCTTTGCCAAGCATTCAGCAATATAGATCTGTCCATTCAAAATATTTTTCAGTTAACTTAAATATTTTTTTTCTAGGTTAAAAAATGGCCATACTTTAGTGACTAATCAGCTTAATGCTCTGCTTATGAAAATTTTACCATCATTATCTTTTAAATTTTGGACTGAGAAAATGAATCCAAATACAGAAGAAAGTACAGGATGTTGGAAAACAATACCCGTTAAACAGTGGAATATCTAATAACTAATCTGCAAGAAGTATTAAAGAAATAAAATTGTTATGCTTCGATTTTGGCATGGTATTGACTCTCTAGCACATAGGTAGCCCTCTAAAAAATCATCCAGTTTTCTAAATTATGGAAATTTTGTGGAAGACGTTGACCTGGATTTTGAGCCTCATCATGGCTTCATCGGAATTTCATGGTGACCACAGGCTTTCATACAGTTCTCAAGGTAGGATTCCTGCTTTTGAAACTGACAAAAAAACGTTGCTATTAATCTTACAAGAAAAGACTGAATATTTAGTTTGGATGAACATTTTCTTTGGGATGTATATCGGTAGGAGCGGAGGACTACTGTGTCAATTCAGTACTAGTTTCATAAATGTTAATGACTCTAAAAGAGTCTGTTTAACTTGTCCTACTAGTATTTAATATCCAGTGCATTTTAGAGTTGACTGGTCTTTCTTAGAAGATGATAGACCTAGACCTCTTCTTCTGAATTCTAAACTTTAATAGGGTTACTCATTGCCAGGATTTACAGGCAAGGTCACGTTCAAAAGGAATCCAAAGGTTTTCTCGTAAAAGAGCAAGAAAGCAGACAAATTCTGATATAAGATCCTTCTAATATGGATCTTTAGTGGAAAAATATGTTTCCAAACTTAAGAATTCTGATGTAAGGACTGGAAGCTGGATAAAAGAGTAAGAGTTATAAGAAGTTCAACTTTTCAAATTCTAACCCATAGGACCCTATAATTTTAATCCATAAAATTGAACTTCATATCATAGAAAAGATCTTAACAGAGGTCCCAGGGGTGAAGGTCATTTTGTTTTCCATAGACCAGTCCAATTCTTATGGAATTATTGAAAGCATACCTTTTGGATTCTCCTCCCATGAATGTATAGTTCATTTTTTTGGTGCTGATGAGCCAGATTTTCAAGGCTATTATAGATTGATGTATATATCTAGAAGTCTATATGTACAAAATGTGGCTCTCAAGGTAGATCAACAAAGCCATAGCATTTAGTATGAACTCTTATTTATGAGAAGGGAAATAAAGATTATTTTTCAGGTTTTTTTCATTTGGTCATGGTTTCATGGGAGTTTATATTTGTGGATGAACTTCATGTGTAGACAGTGAAGCAATTTGCAGACATTTGGTTCAACCTTAGTGATAAATTTAGCTAAAGGAAGATGTGGTTAAGAAGGTAGATTGGTAATATTTAGTACACCTAAGTGAGGAAAATATATTTAATAGTCCCCTGAATTTTTTGTCAATCTGATAATTTTTAAACAACTTTATTTTGATATAGTATACATACCATGTAATCACAGAGTTGTACAACTATCATCACAATCAATTTTAGAACATTTTCATTACCCAAAAAAGAAACTCTGAAGTCATTAACAGTCACTCCCCAGTTCCCTCCAAACCAACTTACCCCCAGGTCTAGGCAACCTCTAACCTATTTCTCTCTGCAGAGATTTGCCTATTCTGTATATTTATATAAATGGAATTCTGTGTGACTGGTTCCTTTCACTTAGCATAATGTTTTTATAGTATTAGGTAATGAATTTTGATTATGAAGGCATTCATGTCATACCATGTATCAGTACTGCATTCCTTTCTGTTGTGGAATAATCTGTTGTATGAATATACCACGTATTATTCATTCATTCATTCATTCGTCAATTGATGGACATTTGTGTTATTTACCCCCTTTGGCTATTATGAATAATGCTGCTATGAACATTCATGTACAAGTTTTTGTGTCAATGTATGTTTTCATTTCTCTTGTAAAAATACCTAAGAGTGGAATTGCTGGGTCAGGTGGTAGTTCTGTGTTTAACTTTTTGAGGAACTGCCAGACCGTTTTCCAAAGTGGCTGCTATATTTTACGTTGTGAGTGATAATTAAAAAAAAAAAATTCTACAAGACTGTAGAGATTATATGTAAACTCTTTTGGTTAACTTTCATAAACATATTTTATCTGAATGAAATTCTGTTCTTTTACATATATGTACTTTTCACTGTTTTTTGTTTCAATATAAAATATTCATATTTACTGCAGAATTTAGCTTTTAGAATTCATGTCTTTAAAATTAGATTTAAAAAAGAAAAATAGCCTTTCAAAATAATTTTAGAATTTTTTTTAAGGAGTGGAATACTTGGAACTTAATTCATTTTGAGATTTTAAACTTCTACTCTTTCATTTTTGTTTAATATAACATTTTTTGTCCATGCCTCACATATAATGATGCATAGTTTTAAGCAATGTAGTTGTTGTTTATACTGCTACTTCTTTGTTCTGTTAAATTTTCTTCTTTTCCATGTGTTTTTTCTGGATTCTCTGCCTTGTGATTACAAAGAGGAATTCCTGACTTATCTAGAACACTACCAGCTAACTATTCCAATAAGGGTTGATCAAAATGGAGCTTTTCTCAGCTTTACTGTGAAGAATGATAAGCACTCCAGGAGAAGACGGAGTATGGACCCTTTCGATCCACAACAGGCAGTATCTAAGTTATTTTTTAAACTTTCAGCCTATGGCAAGCACTTTCACCTAAACTTGACTCTCAACACAGATTTTGTGTCCAAACATTTTACAGTAGAATATTGGGGGAAAGATGGACCCCAGTGGAAACATGATTTTTTAGACAACTGTCATTACACAGGATACTTGCAAGATCAACGTAGTACAACTAAAGTGGCTTTAAGCAACTGTGTTGGGTTGGTAAGTAGATGTTATAATTTTAAATTTCTGATGGGGAAATAAATTCACAATATAACTGTCTTTCCTCAGATTAATAAAATATATACATATATACACATATATATGTGTATATATATATGTGTGTGTGTGTATGTATATATATATATATATATATATATATATATATACGGTTTATCTAGGGAAGGTAACATTCTAAAATTTTTTGTTATTTCTGCTGCCTTTGCTTTTTTTTTTTTTTCCCCGGTATGCGGGCCTCTCCCCTTGCGGCGCACAGGCTCCGGACACGCAGGCTCAGCGGCCATGGCTCACGGGCCTAGCCGCTCCGCGGCATGTGGGATCTTCCCGGACCGGGGCACGAACCCGTGTTCCCTGCATCGGCAGGCGGACTCTCAACCACTGCGCCACCAGGGAAGCCCTGCCTTTGCTTTTGATAATCTTTTTCATAATGTTTGTATTGACTTTTCAAAGTAAGAACAATTTCTAAAACCCTATATTATTAGTAGAAGAATGAATGAAACCTCACGTTTCCTTTTAGAGTTACATTTTTCTGTTCAAATAAGATATCCTTAATGCATAAAGAAAACTCAATCATTATGAGGAGCTTAAGGGTATTGTATGTATGTATGTATATATTATGGCAGGAAACCATGACATGGATTGCCTCCTTAGGTCTCTTTCTATACTATCTTTCTCTGGTAATCAACATAGCTTAAAATTACTTATGACCTACTTATGTTTATAAGTTCTTGAAGGAAAATCTTTTATATCAATGTCTCTTTATGAAATAATTTTCCCTGTATTTATCTGAAAATTGATAATAAATCTTATTTTACTTAGAAATTGGATTTCAAGAGTATAGGTTCTAACCTGGGCATTTGAGCCCATTCTACTCTAATGGTAAATACGTAGTTCAAGGTGGCACATAGTAATGGTTGTAGAACAAAGCATGTTCTTCTACTTCTACTTCCTCTAGTTCACACTTCCTTTACTGCTTTTATCCTGTTCAGGCTGGTATAGATGTTTCATTAAAGCTTTATCTGTTTAAAAGAGTATACACATTTTGATGCTCAACTCACATTTTCAGAAACTGTTTTTCTTCCTTACTCTATCACATCCATATCCTCATTTTTACTTCAGTATAAACAACTACATAATTAGAGTTGGGTTTAAATAGTTCTAAATTTGGAAGGAGTTTTAAGAACCACACAGTGGAGAAAAATTTTCACTATAGGTATATATAAGAATTTGCTCAGATTATCTATTTTCTTTAACTATTAATAAGTCAAAATGATTACTTAGATTTTAATATTTGGGTTTAATTCCTATAAAATAGACACATTGAATACAGTCCTCACTAGCTTCTTTATCTATAATCAGTGTTAAGCTTTATATACAAGAGAGATTTATCTTTTTGAATAAAGATAAATTATCCAAAATAAATCTGTTTTAAAACTTCTTACATGTTAAAATGACATTTGCTGTTAAGTACAATAGAAAAATACTGTTCCTAGTCATTGACCAAGCTCTTCAAATTTGGCATTAACATTCATTATGCCATTGATAATTTTAACAGGGTGGTGAAATGAACAGATTTGAGATTTAGGGAAAAAAAACAAATTCCATTGTGAGATTTGAGGGAAGAGGAGCGATTGGAAATATGAGGATGAGTTAGATCATGTAGGAGATAATGAAGGCCTATAGCAAGACTATGGCACTGGGAATGGAGAAGATAGAAAGAATTTGAACCACATTTTGGTGAGAAAATTTATAGGATTTGTGTCATTAATTTTTCTTCCCTGGCATGCAGTACATAATAGATATTTAATAATATTTTTAAAAATTGAAATATCATTGAACTGGGTGTGGGATGAAGGAGAGAAAGTAATTGAAGTTGATTGAGGTTTCTCTTTTTGATGAGGCTGTATATGAATTTAGTAGCAGAGAAAGGGAATGGTAGTGGAATGTTGGGTTAGGAAGGAAGATGAAGATATTGACTCTGATATAGTAAATGTGAAGAATCTGAAGAAACAAAGGTTAAAGATGTCTAGTTGGCTTTTGGGAAACATAGCTCTGAAATTTAGAAGAGAATTTAATTCTGGAAACAGTTGAGAATTGCTGATATAAGTGACTACTGATGAAATGGTGAAAGATGTTGATGAGGCAAAAGTGAGAAGATGGTTGTAAATGGAAACTTTTCTATACTTAAGGGGATAGCAGAGTGTCATTTATCTATTTTTCATCCTCATTGAGACTTTCTGTGTGTCTTATTCTCTCTTATTTCTATTCGTTAACACCTGTTGTACTTTGCTTCCTATTGAAACTGCATGGTCCATGTTGACTCACTTTTTTGTCGTTGTTAATTTTTATTGGCGTATAGTTGCTTTACAGTGTTGCTCGATCTAGGTGTGGTCTGCCAGGTTTGTCCACTAAAGTTACTATTTCCCCTTGGGAACTAATAAGGAATTTGTGAGCACATATTTTGTGAGCAAATACTATGTAAATATCCTATTCTTCATCTCACTTTTACCCACCAGTTTTAGTAACCCTTGCCTTCATTCTTATTTTATATCATGTTACATTTTTAATCAAATGGAATATGTAAACAAGTTTTTCTAAAATCCCACTTTTCTAAGGCCCCTTTTAACCAATTCTGTTTTTAATTGTTCTATATAAAATAGTTTTCAATGTAGAGATCATTAGTGTTTTCTAATCATACTACCTTACCCATAGTTTCAGTTTTACAATGCTTGCACCACTCAAAGGAAAAAATTCCTAACATTATAATCTATCAGTTGTTTAAAATAATGTTACTTTTTAGTTTGCTTTATATTTGAACCATGGCTTTCTTATTTAGGTTTTGTTTTTCTGGAGTTTCTAGTTACTTTTATTTTGTCTTACTGAGAAAAAAGAAAAAGATTTCTTTACCAACTGATCAATTTCATCCAGTTCCTTAGTCCTTATACCTATTGCTTGGAATATATTCCATTCTTCTTTGGAGGCATTTTTCTTGGAGTGTATGGGTTAATTAATTTCTTGAGCTATTACACTTCTCTCATCTTGGGATTTCTTTTTTCCTAGGTTAGTTCCACATCTTCTTTCTGAGTTTACATCCTGGTTTTGTTGGAGAACATCTTCAAGTAATTACCTCAGAAAAGGTGCCTGAGAAGTAAAATTTCTGAGTCCTTGCCTATTTGAAAGTGACTTTATGTTACCCTCATGTTTGGTTAATAATTTAGTTGGATATAGAATTCTAGGTTCAAAAATAGTTTTCCTTCAGAACCATGGATAATAGAATTGGAAAAGGGAAATATGGGCTATCAAATTTATCTCTATGGTTTTATATCTTAGGAAAAGATTTAAAGAGCTAAAAATATGGCATTGATACATTTTGGGTGGCAGATAGACATTTGCTTCTTGTTCTTTTCCTCTTCTTTAAAAAAATTTTTTTTTCAAAATGATATGCTTTTCTCCTTATCCTTCCTGTTTCAAGAATTTTATAAATAATGTGGGAAGCTGTGGGTCTTCTTTCCTGACCCCTATTTTGTATTTGATGGGTGATTTCAATTTAAAGACCCTCCTTCAACTTAGAGAAATTTAAGAAAATATTTCCTTAGTGATTTTATCTCCTTTTCCCTCACCACCCCATTCTGTAATTGGTTTTCTGCTTCTCTTATCTCTCTTTCCCCCACTTTTTTTCTGTTCTAAGTTCTATGAGATTTTCCCACTTTTGCTTTCTTTTTCTTTAACTGATTTAAAAATTATAGCAGTCATATTTCTAATTTTCAACACATCTTTCCTGCATTGTTTCTTTCTTCATATTTTGTTCTTATTTGATGAAAAATGATTTTCTTCTATCTCTCTAAGATACTAAAGACTATAAAACTAGTTTAAAAAGACCAATGACCCCATTAGACTTTCTGTTCATTTAGTTATGTTCATAGTTGCTTGTCTTCTTTTTCCATTATTAATTCATCCATTCACCAAGTGCTTATAAGTACCTACCATGTAACAGGCACTGTTCTAGGTGCTAGGAGTACAACAGTGAACAAAACAAGAATCCCTCTTATCGTATAGCTTGCATTCTAGTGGAGGAGATACACAATAAGATAAGTAAATAAAAATCATAATATGTTGGATACTGATAAGTTCTAATGTAGAAAAAATATTGAGTAAAACCTTAAAAGGAATGAGGAAAGGAATACTGACATCTGAGGGATAAGATTTCCAGGTGGAAATCTTCAAGTACAAAGGTCTGATCTGAGAGTGTTTGAGGAAGAGCAAGAAGACTACCATGGCTAGAGCTAAGTGAGAGAGAGGAAAAGTAATGGAAGGTGAGGTTAGAAAGAAAACTTGGGGGCCAGTTGTTAGGTTTTAGAGGACACAGTTAGGATAGAATCAATGATGATTCCAAGCTTGGGGCTTGAGCAACTAGAAGAAAATAGCAGCCATCACATGAGATGAGAAAGACTCAGACATTAACTGAGATGGAAAAGCTGTAGGAGGAGTAGATTGGGGGGGTGGTATATATCATAACTTCAGTTAGACATGTTAAACTTGAGATATTGTATAGGATGCTGGGTATGCAAGCCTGGAGTTCAGGAGAGAGATGTGAGTTATGAAGTTATTTTGGGACTCATCTATATAAATATAAATGACATTTAAAGCCAGGAGATTATATGAAATTGCTTAAAGGAGAGTATATATAGAATAAATAAGAGGTCTAAGGACTGAGCCTTTGGGTGCTCCAAGGGGTTAGGGAGGTCGGAAAGATGTGGAGGGGACAGCAAAGAACAGTGGAGTAAGAAGGTTGAAGGAAAACCAAGCAAATATCCTAGAAGCTAAGAGAAGGAAGTATTTCAAGGGAAAAATGCTGCTGAGTCAAAATAAGAGTATGACTGAAAACCAATCATTGAATTTATCAGTGAAGAAGTTATTGATGACCTTGACAAAAGCAGTTTTGGTGAAGTCATAACGGGGTTTGGAAAAGAGGCAAAAGCCTGATGCGAGTAGGTTTAAGAAGGAATGGGAGAAGAGTAAAGAATATATAGACAATTACTTTGAGGACTTTTGGAAAAGCAAGAATGATCAGTTGCTGCAGGCAGAAGTGGGAGTCTTTATCATTTTATTTTATAAAAATGAGAATGACTGTGTAAAGAGTAAAGAAATTTCTGGAGTGAATTCTTTGATAGGCGAGAAGGGATGAAATCATCTACATAAATCGAATAATTGTTCTTATCTAGGAGAATGGACAGTTCATCCATAATAACAGGAAATAATATAGAATATATGGACATGAGATGCAGGTAGGTTGGTATTTGTGGTTGTAGAAGTTTGCAGGAGGTTGTGTGCTGTTTTCTGTTGGAATGGAAGATGGAAAGATGAGGTGTTAGGGGATTAAGTAGAGAGGAGAAAGTATGAAATATTTATCCCAGAGAGCAGGATACTGAATGAACTAGAGAAACATAGTATAATTGCCATGAAGCGTCAAGGACACAGTTGAGATTATGATGATGAATTTAAAGCAAGACTAGTCTAAGGTAAGATGGACAGAATATTCAAAGGAGAGGAAGCCAAGGAAGTGAGAGGACAGGGATTGAAGAGACCATCTATGTAAGTAGTTCTTAAGCTGGGGTCTATGGATAGAATTCAGGGGTTTTGTTAACTGGAATGGGGAAAATTTCATCTTTATCTTTACTAATTCTTAAGTGAAATTTAACATTTCCTTCAGTTAACAATATAGGTAACAAGCCAGTAAAGTAATAGCAGTACCTGTAACTTTGTCTTGATAGAAATGATATTTTCATATCGTGTTACAGTTTTTGCAGGTTCCTTAAAATATTATTTATGTTAATCACTATTGTGAAATTATAGTAGTTATTAGATCTATTGCAAAGCTTCTTACAGTGTTACAAAAAGGCATATGTATTACTATATTACATTTTAAAAATATTTTGATAACTGTATTTCATTACAATTGGTTTTATTTATAATCCTATATATTTCTTTTGCATTTAAGATATTATTCTGAGAAGTGGTCCCCAGGCTTCACCCCTAGACCTTCAGAGGGATTCAGGGCACGTGCACACACACAAATTTTAAGAACCAATGATATAAGAAGATACTGAAGTCAACAATTATTCAGGAGTGGTATTGCAGAGGGTGACAATGACCCAGAAGCTAAGATCTTTGAGGAATGAGGAAAGTGACTTTGGGTCAGTAGATAATTACAGCTAGCAGAGGGAGAAGGTGATGGTATGGGATTTGAAGGTGGTAAGGTTTTTTTCTTTTTTTGGAGGAGAGAGGGATAATTGTTTAGAAATGGCAATGAGTACAAGAACTCTTAACCCTACCTCCAGGTCCAATAGGAGGTATGTAGGAGAGAAAGTAGCCACTATTCCAGATTACAGGGAAGAAAGAGTGTTATCTTGGGAGATTCAGGTTTTTGTTTGAGCAAGATGAAGTGAGCATTCACAGATGAGGTTGAGTGTATAGGAGATTTTGTATATAATTGACCTTGAGTTTGAGAGGGCACAGTAGAAGTGTTTTAAATGGTAGAGGGGGGAGGTAGAAGATGGGATCAGAAGAAAACATGATGTACTTAACCATATGGGGAGTAGAATCCAGGGGATGGATCTTTGGCATTTTGGAGGCACTGGCATGACAAGGAAAGGGGGCATGATGAAATTAATCCTGATGGTCCTGAGGCCAGCAGTGTCTAGGTGAGTGGGATGCTGAGGGAAGTGGGAGTAGGGCTCTTGCTAGGCACGCCCAGATTTCTGGGACTCCCACCTAACTCAGGTCCTCTTATCATCTGGCCTCCAGCACCTTTCTAATCTCATAATCATTTTCCCCTTCCCTCCCTTTAGCCACAGTAGCTCCTTGCTGTTTCTCAAATACTGCATGCATGCTCCTACCCTGTTGCCTCTGCATTTGCCATTCCCACTGTCTGATCTGCTCTTTCCCAAGATATCTGTTTGGCATGCTCCTTCACTTTATTCAAGTTTCTGTTCAAATATCACCTTATTATAGAGGATGTTCCTGACCATCCTAAATAGTTTATATAATTCTCTCTGTCCTCTGATTACTTTCTGTCCTCTTACTGCTTTATTTTTCTTCTTGACATCTCTTACTACCTGATTGGTTATTTATTTATATAATGAATGAATGACTTTTTTCTACCTCTTCCCACCAAAATGTAAGCTCCATGATAGAGCCAGAACTTTGTTTTTTTTTTTTCACTTTTGTATTCCCACCACCTAGAACAGTACCTGCCATGTGATAGTGTGATAGGTACTCAAAACATACTTGGTGAATGAATAGACAAAGTTAGAAGCACCCCTCAGGGGACTTCCCTGGTGGTCCAGTGGTTAAGACTGTGTGCTCCCAATGCAGGGGGCCTGGGTTCGATCCTCGGTCGGGGAGCTAAGATCCCACATACCGCAACTAAGCCCACGTGCCGCAACTAGAGGGCCTGCACTGCACGCTGCAGTGAAGACCCAGCACAACCAAAATTAATTAATTAATTTTTCTTTTAAAAAAGAAGAAGCAACCCTCAGAGGATAAGGGAATTATAGTGGCTAAGAGTCCAGTCTCCAAAGATAGTTGAGTGAATTTGTTACTCAGCTTTGCTCAGTATAGGTTTCTCATCTGCCAAGTAGACCTGATAGTAGTACTTACTTCATAGAGCTATTAAGATTAAATGAGATAATGAGTGTAAACATTTTACAGAGTACCTAACTCTGGATTTTCTTCCAGGGCCTTTCCATTCTTGAAATTAGAGATTTTATTTACTTACCAAGTTTCTGACTCTAATTTTTCTCCAGCAACCTGAGTTTTTTGCTGAGGACCTTTTGACATCTTCTGCCCACAGTCCAGCATCACATGACTTTAGTGCTCTGCCCTTTCTGGCCAGTACTCTAGACACTTATCAAAACTTCTTATACAAGCCCTCTCTTCTGCATGCACCCTCTTTTCTTCAGGAGCCTTGCTCAGTTTGCTATTACTTTGTTAATCTTTATGGTAAAGTAATTCATGATCAGGTATTAGAGTTTGTTACTGGCGTATTATATTATTCCTGTCAGTATTTGCATTTAATTTAGGGACTAATATCCTTAAAGTAAAGCAAACAGTGGTGAAAATAATGTGAAGTGACTAGGTCTGCTTTTTTGTTTTTTGCATTCTTTAGCTCATTTCATGTAGGTGGCTGCCAACTTCATCTGTAACTTAGAGCAGCTCTGATTATGTCTTATTTCTCTTTCCAAGCATGTGGTACTTAGCATGAATTTCTCTAAACAGAATCATGGAGGTTTAGATTCAAAGGGATCTTAGAGATTATCTGGACCAGAGGTTTTTAGCTTTTTTTTTCTTTTTAAATTGACAAAATTCTTTTCTCAAATGAAATGTTATGTGGAAACTTAATATATAGATTAATAAAAGCACAGCTGATTCCTAATCCCAGGAATCCAAGCCATGTAGGTCTACCTTTGTTGTCTGGGGAAGTCCCCTAAGGGCACTTCCATGGACCCCCTTAGGGCTCCCTAGAGTGCTGTTTTAAAACCACTAATTTACACCAACCCTTTCATTTTTCCAGCTGAGGAAATACGCTCAGAGAGTTTATGTTTTATCCAGTGTTACAGGGTAAATTAGTTGGGTTAAGAACAGTCCTCACATGTGCCATTCTTAGGAAAACACTATTAGACAAGGATGGAAGTTCTTATTTCTGATGTAGATAACTTACTATCTCATTTCTTTTAATCAGCAAGTTTTATTTGCTGTATATACTACATATGAGACATTTTCTATGGGTGTAACTGATACCAAGAAACCCTTTCTTTAAGAGAGCAAATAGTATGGTTGGGAAAATAAAACATGCAGTTGGAAAGTTATACCAAATTTAAATACAGATTCAAGACTTGAGATGTAGCAAAGCATAATAGGATTAATTTAAAATAAATGATAGCAATAATAAGCTCTGTTGGAGATCAGAGGAGGCTGAAGCTACTGCAGTTGGACTCAAAAAAGTTTTAAAGAGGAGCTATGACTGAGCTAAGTAGGACTTGGCTAAGTAAATAGATGTAAGGCAATATAATACTGTAAATAAGAGCAGAGCTTTGTGGGAATACCAGTGCCTTCACTTACCTCTATATAATATTGGGCAGGTTCTTAACCTCTGAACCTATTACTGCATCTGCAAAATGGGGATGTATGGGACATATATGAATTAAGGACATATATACTGGTATAACATAGAACTTTAAATGGGAGTAGTTTATCACAATAGTTTATTTCTCCCTTATGTGTGTCTAGATTGGACAGCTTTCCATGAGGTCAGTCAGGGACCCATGTTCTTTCTCTTTTGGCTTCCACCTTTCCTAGGCCTTTTCTCAGAGAGAGTAGAGAATTCCACTGGAGAGGTTCTCAGAGGGTTGGGCCTGAAAGAGGCATATGCTCTGCCTATTTTCTATTGGCCAAAACTCAATTACAAAGCTATACCTAAACACATAGGAGTCAGTTCAGTTGTGTGCACAATTTGGAAAGGAAATAAGTCTTAGTGAACATACAGAGGTCTCTGCTACCTCACATCGTTATTGGGAAGATTAGAGGAAATAATGTATGTGTTATGCTTAGTACAGGGCATAGCATGTAAAGGTATTTAAACATCCTTTTTAAAGAATAGGAAAATTTATATAATGTTTTGCCAAGTATAGATAATTCACTAAATTTCTATTAACATGTGTTTTAACCTCCTTTTTGGAGAGGTATCAGTTTATTTTTGACTCCTGGTAATAATACTAATTAATATTTAAAATGATTCTTCTTGGTAAATTCTTTGTTTCTTTTTCTTTTAGCATGGTGTTATTGCTACAGAAGATGAAGAATATTTTATTGAACCATTAAAGAATACCACAGAAGACTCCAAACATTTTAGTTATGAAAATGGCCATCCTCATGTTATTTACAAAAAGTCTACCCTTCAACAACGTCATCTATATGATCACTCTCATTGTGGGGTTTCGGGTGAGTGTGGGGCTTTTAGAAAGTATAGTCTTGTATTGCCACTTTCTTCTGGCACATAAGGTAAGATTAATAATAAAAGTAAATAGGAATTTGAGTAATTAGAATGATAATATCCAGAGTCCTCTTAAAAGATGTCACCTATTGATGGTTTTAAGTCAATTTTGGAAGCTGTTAAGAAGTACGTAAAATACAAACCTGTGTAAAATTTGATATTTTTTTCTTTGAAGGGGAAACCTTATTTTATCCAGGTAATAGTTACAGCTTTCATGCACAGGTGTTCCATAGTACTCTGTGCTGTTTGGTTTGCCTGATATTTTTATGCTAGTGGTAGGAATCTAAACATTTGAATAAGACTTGAAGAGTCTTAAAGGTAGTATTCAAAGATAGTGTTAGTGGGCTTCCCTGGTGGCGCAGTGGTTGAGAATCCGCCTGCCGATGCAGGGGATACGGGTTCGTGCCCCGGTCCGGGAAGATCCCACATGCCGCGGAGCGGCTGGGCCCGTGAGCCATGGCCGCTGAGCCTGCGCATCCGGAGCCTGTGCCCCGCAACGGGAGAGGCCACAACAGTGAGAGGCCCGCATACCAAAAAAAAAAAAAAAAAAATCAAAGATAGTGTTAGTTAGAGTACTATAGAAATACATAATAGGGACAACAAACCTAGCCTTTAGTGGTCAAAGAAGCCTTCAGGGAGGAAGTGACTTTTAAGCTGAGGGAGTAAGGGGTAGAGTGTTCCATATAAAGGGAATAGCATTTACAATGGTTCTGAAACAAAAGAGAGAATGTCACATTCCAGGAACTGACAGTTCATATAACTGGATATTAGAGAAGGGGTGAGATTCATAGTGGTTGGGGGGGAGTGGTTGTAAGAGGTGAAACTGGAGAGATAAGAAGTGGCCAAATCACAGGGGGCTTGTAAACTGTGTCGAGGAGTTTATCTTCAGTATACTGGAATCCCACTGAAAGGTTTTATGCAGTAGAAATCACATGATCAGATTTGGGTTTTAAAAAGATTACTCTGGCAACCATATGGAGATAGATTTAGAGAAGGGAAATAGAGGATATAGCATAGCATAGTAGAAAGAACATGGGCTTTGGCATACTTGTGGACAAATTACCCAACCTCTCTGAGTACTCCTTTCAAGCACACATTAGTTACTCAGTACAGTGGTAGCTATCATTATTATTGGGATGACTTTTTCTAGCATTTAAAGAGCCACTATATTAAAAACAAAAAAAAAGGAGTAGGTTTATTCCATGTAGTTCTAGTAGCTGGAACTAGGAGCAGAATATTTCAGAAGGAGATTTCAGCTCAATACAGAGAAAAGTTCACCAACAAGTAAATTTAATAAAAAATAGAATGGGTTCAACAGGTAGATTTGTAAAAATGTAATGGGTTGCCTTGTGAATTAGTGAATGCATCACCCTCTTGTTTCTTCTCTGTATCCTTATAGGCTCTTTTACTTCTGCTTCACGTACAAGTGTTCTTTGGAGTTCTCTCCTCAGCTGACTGTTCTCATTCTCCATACTCTCTTCTTGAGTAATCTCTGAGGCTTTTAATTATGGGAGGTTCTTGTTGGTCAAGAATAATTGGTACTAGAAAAAGGTCACTTAAAGTGAATCTAGTTGAGGCATGAAATATAGTATCATGGTAAATAATGAAAAAACGTTTGATTTGTCTTTGAAATGAATAAAGAAGCTAAACATTATAGAAATAGTTTATCTTATATTTAACAAAATTTAGGCTATAAGTACAACTTTATATAAATTTTTTAAAAACTAGGATTCACATATTTAGCTGTTTATTGTTATATAATTTTCCCACCATTTTTTCCATAACATGATGTTTAAAGATCACCTTTTGGAAAAATATTTAAAGATTTCATCATGTTCTGAAAGGTATCTCTTAACTGTTTGAGATTCAGGTTATCCTCTTTTGAAGTGCCTATTTCGTTACTAACTGGTATTTACCAAGCAGAGCCTTATTTTTCAATGGTTTAGGCATGAATCAGGCAGTTCTCCAAATCTACTTTTAATGCCATCATAGAACACTGTAATGACTTTCTATCTAGTCTTCCTATCTCCAGGTTTGTCCTTTTCTGTCTTTAGTCAAGTCTATCTCCTAATTCTGGCTTACACGCCTTCACTGGCTTCCCAATAGTGGGATTATAGTAGTAGCTCCCTAAATTCTATGGGAATGTCACTAGATGTTATTGGGGAAAAAAAATCACTTTATGTTTAATAAGTTTGAGAAATGTCTGGTTAAGAACTACCTTAATTGTGATACTAGCTCAACAGTGTCGTTCAAGTGAGATGTACATTTATAGGCATACATTGCCAGTTAATCTGTTAATCAGGAACTCAAGTTTATATCAGAATATAAGATACAAAAACCCTCTTGACAGTGGGTATTTTTATCTCATATTCAAATATGAATTTTCCCATTCTAATTAGATTTAAGCTATTGATTAAAAATTTTTTATGAAAGTAATATCTGTTCTTTGTAGAAATTTTAGAAAATACAGGATAAAAAGAAAAATAAAAAAGAAAATGAAAGTTGCTCTTTTACCACCCAGAGATAACTGAATGTTCTTATAGTCTATTCATATAGATATTATTTTGTCTTTATACCTGCATTATCTACTTATGTATTTATTAAATAAATATTAATTTAGCATGCATATGCAAGACTATTCTCAGTGCTGGTATGCAGCAACAAATAAAGCAGAAAAAGTCCTTACTCCAAGGGATCTTATATTCTAGTGAGGAGAGACAGTTAACTAAATAAGCATTTAAACAAACATAAATACATGGCCAACCGTCAAGAAGTAGTAAGTGAGTAATGAAAAATAAACCAGATCAGGGACTTCCCTGGTTGTCCAGTGGTTAAGAATCCGCCTTCCAATGCAGGGGACGCAGGTTCGATCCGTGGGCAGGGAACCAAGGTCCCACATGCCGCGGGGCAACTAAGTCCTTGCTCCGCAACTACTGAGCCTGTGTGCTCTAGAGCCTGCACGCAGCAGCGAAAGATCCCTCATGCTGCAATGAAGATCCCTCATGTCGCAATAAAACCCAATGCAGCCAAATAAATAAATAAATATTTTAAAAAGAAATAAAAATATCAATGAGATAATTTTGCATTGTTGTATATATTAAAGATATTTTGAGATTGATCAAAAACTCAAAATTATATTTCAGATGACAGAGATCTATGTACTTGGCTTTGGGGGAAAAGTTCTTTATTGTATATGTTTGTGGAGGAATGTTTTCTTTAACATTCAACACTCAATCCAAAATTAAACTGAGCAAAGCACATGTAATGAGTATCATTTGAACTACTAATCTCTATTTTGAAACAAAATAAAACAAATCAGTTGTGTATTTTATTTTAGACTAAAAGAGATATTCATTACAGATCATTAAACTTAATGTTAAGCAGTCAATTGACAATTATAAAATGTAGATATTGTTTTGTAATGATTTAATCATGCAGGAAAGATTTTAATCTTTAGAATGAAACTAAAGATGTTATCTTTTTAGATTTTATTCATTCAGTATGCATGTGTGTATATTACATATATTTATCAGACTACAAATCTTTTGAGTATAAGGATTATATCTTTTCATTTATGAATGTCCATCAGAGACACTGTATATATATATATTTCTGATGGAGCAATAGCCAAGCAAACTAACAATTAAAAAGCTAAAAAGTTGAAAATTGTGAATATGATGATAACAGCAGCTACCTTATACTAAATCCTATCAAATGAGAAACACTATTGCTACATGTTATGTTGCCCAATCATGGTCTTATTCTTTATACAATACTTCAAATAAAAATAAGGAGAAATTGAATGAGAGTGAAAATTATCAAAATAGTGGAAATTCTCTCCTGTATTTAGACATTTAAGCTGTCCAGCCAGAGGAAGGAGAAGACTAGGCATGATTTGAACACGAGTGGTTTCATGATCACAGAAAACTGAGCAAGAGAAATTGGAGAATGTTAAGGCAGAAAAGATTTGGCTGTCTCATAACGATATTACCACAAACCCAATGGCTTAAGCAATACACTTTCATTATCTCACATTTTCTGTGGACCAGGAATCTGTGTATGTATAGGTTATTTATTTAACCTCAGCCAGGGCTGGGTTCTTATCCAGAGGCTTTACTGGGGAAGAATTCACTTCCTCATGCCCATGGTTGTTGGCAGCATTCAGTTCCTTGCTGTCATAAGACTGAAAACTTTAGTTTCTGGCTGGTTGTTTGCCAGAGGCCACCTGCAGTGCCTAGGAATGTACAATGCACCTACTTGGTTGTTTCCTTCCTGTAAGTCAGCAAGGGAATGACTTTAGTAAGATGCTACAATATTATGTAACAGAGGTATGTAGTCATATACATGTAATCAGGTACGTCCCATCATCTTTCCTGTCCTCTGTTGGTTGGAAGCAAGTCACAGGTCTGGCTCATACTCAAGGGAGGAGATGAGGACACAGGAGGTTATGGGAGCCACCTTAAGAGTCTGTCTGCCACAATGATCATAGGGGAATACTCACTGGCTGTCTTGGGGATATGCTATTGAATTAAGAAGTAGTATAGGGCTTCCCTGGTGGCGCAGTGGTTGGGAGTCCGCCTGCTGATGCAGGGGACGCGGGTTCGTGCCCCGGTCCGGGAGGATCCCGCATGCCGCGGAGCGGCTGGGCCCGTGAGCCATGGCCGCTGAGCCTGCGCGTCCGGAGCCTGTGCTCCGCAGCGGGAGAGGCCACAACAGTGAGAGGCCCACATACCACAAAAAAAAAAAAAAAAAAAAAAAAAAGAAGTAGTATATTTCTGCCTCTCTTGACCTTTAGGAATAAAGACACCCATTTAATTTATATGAGTTTCAAAAGTATTTGACTGATGCTTCTCATGGTCATTTCCATCTCTTATTTCTTAAAATTTATAACTTTACTCAATGTAATTTTTAAAAGGGAAAGGCTGAAGAAAAACAGTATAGTGCCACTTTCTGTCAAGTAGATTATATAGATTACTCTTTTTGTCACTAAATTTTTCAGTAAGTGGCGATTAGAAAGATTTCCTGTTCAATATAAGGATATGAAAGTGAGGTATACAGAGGACCTGTACTTGCTCAAGTTTATTAAATGAAGATGAATGTAAATGAGGCAAGTGTTTACAAATGCCATAGTACTAAAAGGTTTCCTCTGTGCTGAAGGACCAAATATCTAGAAATCAAAGGATAAAGCTGCAATCCACACTGAAATGTGGTTTAAAGTGAGTCATGTCGGAATCATTGTCTTTCAACTCTCAGTCTAATGCCATTGACCTCTAGGTTTTGGAAAAGGAATACTTTGGGTACTTTGTCAGGATAAATAGTAGCATACAAAATTAAATGAAAAAGATAATTCACAGCCTTTTGGATTTGAGATTTCTAGAGCAGAATAGAATTGCTCTATTAAGATAGTTTAATAAAAGCATCTTACTTTAAAATAAATGCTCAAAAAGCATTTTAGGAATAGATTTTTGCAACATTAATATTCTTCATCAGAACTGTCTTAGGCTGTTTAGAAAGGCAATGCTTTAGTTGCTTTTTAAACAACTTTAAATGATTTTTTTAAAGTACATATTCTAAATTTAAAAGTATTATCACGTAATCACTCACTGGAAAAATATGGAATGATTATTTGAAGATTCCTTTTTTTAAAGTAAACTATTAGATTTATTTTGTTTTGTTTTCATGAACAGTTGAATGTTATTAATTTTTTCAGGTAATATGATTATTTTGAAAAATTTGAAGTTTAATTTTTTCACTACTGCATTTCCTCATCCCCTTCCCTCACCTTGAAAAATCTTAGTGTGTTAGAGAATTTATGATAAGTATGTCTACATGAAAACTCCATGAATAAATACGTTTAATTAGTGAACCTATGTGAACTAGATAATTGTTTTTATTGTAGACCTCCTAAGAAGTGGCAAACCTTGGTGGTTGAATGACACATCTGCTTTTCCTTCTTCACTACCAATTAATGGCATACATATCCACCAGAGACAGAAGAGATCAGTAAGCATTGAGCGGTTTGTGGAGACATTAGTAGTGGCAGACAAAATGATGGTGGGCTACCATGGCCGCAAAGACATTGAACATTACATTTTGAGTGTGATGAATATTGTAAGTTTGATCCCTCTATATAATTTTAACTTAATAGTTTGTTGTGGTTTTTGACTAAGGTCATGGATTTTTATTGTGAAATAATGATTTTGAGAATTGACTCATTGAAAGAAAGAATCGATCTATTACTTTTTCAGTTCCATAGAAAATAAATTTAAAGGTAACCTTATTGTTCATTTAGATCAGCTCACCCTCTTAATTAATTACTATGTTGTAATTCACCTTTAGGAGACAATTTTTCTTGGAGTGGACTTGTATAACAAGTCTTTTACCAAGGCATCTTGAGGGTAGAGTTCTAAGTGATATGGGATAAAATAATCTTTTTATATAAGCAGTGGTTAAATGGATGAAAAATTGTTTTACCACTTTAAAAATAAAATCAAACAATCACCTTATGATTTTTGTCTGACTTTGTGTCTTTTCTTATTTTCTGGAGGTCAGGTTGCCAAACTTTACCGTGATTCCAGCCTAGGAAACGTTGTGAATATTATAGTGGCCCGTTTAATTGTTCTCACAGAAGATCAGGTAAGAATGAGTTAGTTTATAAATCTAAAGCTCTTAACAGACAGACTGTAGAATTATGTATTAAAGAATAATATATTTTATTATTGTTCCTCTTAGAAAGTTCTAGTTGACTATGACTTTCAGCTCTAAGCATTTAATATTTTAAGCAAATCTGAAAGAGTTTACAAGAATATACCTCTTATGTCATGTTAAAGCTATATGTATGTGTGTTAGCTATATGTTTCAGTATAAAGATGAGCATTTGCATGGCAGACCTTATAACAGTGGTTTTGGTTGGTTTTGTAGGCTGATAATCACATATATTCACATTATCATTAAAGCTGGAACTGGAAAGAATGTCTGTTCAATAATACACTAAATTAATTCTAGGTCAAATATTACAGAGATAAAAATTGGCAAGAGGTTATTCCTAGAAACCACTACTTCTAATTATAGTCCCACTTTAGCCTTCAAAAGTTTTAACAACTGACCTTAGTAATTTGTTTGGAACATTTCTGGTATGCATGTTGTATTGCAGCCAAACTTGGAGATAAACCACCATGCAGACAAGTCCCTCGATAGCTTCTGTAAATGGCAGAAATCCATTCTCTCCCACCAAAGTGATGGAAACACCATTCCAGAAAATGGGATTGCCCACCACGATAATGCAGTTCTTATTACTAGGTATGGTTTGTTGCAAGTATTTTACCTTTGATTATTATGTTTGATATTGTAACTATATTTGGTTCTATCTAAAGCCTCATTCAGGTAATGAGTATAGAGAAAGCAAAATGGTAATTTATTATTCACCACTGAGAAAGAATATACTGCAGTATTGTTGTGTTTGCATTAAATGAACCAAATAAGAGAAAAGATTTAGAGTTGACTTAGAAATTTAATATATATCTTTTCTTCTGCTAAGGTCTATTCATAAATTTTAACTGGAAGCACATATATGTTTTGTTAATTGAACAAAATACATGCTGAAAGCAAGATTGAAAAGTATGAGAAAAATCTGTTTTAAACATAAAAATCGGTCATCACTCTTGGTTATAAAATATATTAATTAGTCTTACCTCCAAATTGTTAAAAGGGAGGAGGACATCGGTGGTTACTCCGTTTACTTAGATGAATGTTTATTTAATTAAAAATATTTTAATTAAGAGATATAAAGAAGCATATTTACTATACTATATATTGAATAGCTTTTCTCTCAGGCAAAATTATTACTTGATGATAACCCAATGAATTCATATATTTCTTTCCTGTTTTATAAAACTGTATTCAGATCCATTTTCTCCTTACTCTCCAACAACAATTCTGTGAAGTAGATATTCTTATTATTTTTCCCATGTAAGAAATGAGGAGACCAGTTCAAAATATTTAAGTGAAAGAGCAGGACTCAAGCCCTGGTGATCCTGTCTTCTTTGATTATACTTTTTTGTCTGTCTTAATTTTTTAATACTCTAATCATGGTTGGTTAGAACCATGATTAAATCATTTAAAGATGCTTGTCTTTTGATCTCTTATTAGTATTTAAAAATGAAAACAAGTAATGACAAATAAACAGATAAGTAAAATGGAAGCGTTATTCTATCTTGGCTAAGTGGATTATTTCTTTTAATTTGCAAGGCAGTATTTAACATATGCGTCATCTGTGGTGTGCCCATTGACTCCACATTAGACTCTGTGGAGGGGGGAGTATAAAGTGTACAGGATCAGAATCTTGAGACCCAGTAAGATAATGTGAATTTAGCTTTTTGAAAAATGTTCCTGTTAACTGAGTTGTAGAGTTAAAGTTTCTGAGTTCATTTATTTTTTTTACAGTTACACTTATTTTAATATTGACTTCATCTACCTCACATTGTAAACCTAAAAACTTTGATTATGATATGCTTGCTGAATAAAACCAACATTTTAAGGTTCTATATTCATATGTGTTGACACGTCAGTCTGATAAATTCTGCAATTCCTCAGGTCTTGTGGTCTGGCATGGTTTCCAAATATATTTGAGGAGTTAAAAATATACTAGGAATTGTGCAAATATAGAAACTTTTGTATAAAGATATATATGATATGATTAGTTTCAATGAAATTACTAGAGGAAAATATCTTTTATATATGTTTAACAGAATGATCACAGATATTTGCATTGGCATCTGTACTTATATTTATAAAACTCTACCTCTGGGCTTCCCTGGTGGTGCAGTGGTTGAGAATCCACCTGCCGATGCAGGGGACACGGGTTCGTGCCCCGGTCCGGGAAGATCCCACATGCCGCGGAGCGGCTGGGCCCGTGAGCCACGGCCACTGAGCCTGTGCGTCCGGAGCCTGTGCTCCGCAACGGGAGAGACCACAACAGTGAGAGGCCCGCGTACCACAAAAAAAACCCCCAAAACAAAAAAACTCTACCTCTCCGCAAAAAAGGCAATGCCCAGTGGGCTCTTGATGCTTTACATTTTTCTTATTGTATCTGCATTGGATTTTTAACTTTTTTAAAAAAACCAATTTATTTATTTATTTGGCTGCCCTGCACTGTGCTGCCCAGTTTGTGGGATCTTAGTTCCCTGACCAGGGGTTGAACCCAGGCCCCCCCTGTAGTGAAAGTGCCAAGTCCTAACCACTGGACTACCAGGGAATTCTCGGATTTTTAACTTTTGCATCAAATGACAGGAGTTATACTAAGAGTGCACATTTATAAGTATTTGAGTAGGGAAATACATCTGGGCAGTTAGCCACCCTTTCTTTGTACTGGCTACAGCATTCAACTGTCTGACTTGTTACTCTGAATTGGCCCAGATATTTTTCTGATCCTCTGCAGTGCTCTTCTTTGCTTCTGTAAGCTACTTTGAGTGCCTGTTTGATGTCTGAGATTTGAACACAAAATTTTCTTTTGAAACTTTTCTCCTGATGTTCAGATAGCACTTGAAATTATCTCAGGATTTAAAGAACAGTACTATAAAAAATTCATACCTCATATCATTTTAGATTAGTTATGTAATGGAGGTTAGAAAAATGCCCTTTGGGACAGTATAGAATGCCTTTTTGAATTGTTATTGAAGTCTCAAATTAACTTTTAGCTTACTTAAAAGTCTACAATTATCTTTGAATTATTAGGGCCACTGAGTGACTTATCTAAATGAGATGACTATCTGAGTATTATCTCTAATATTTAAGTTTTTATTGGTTGGGGGTTTTACCAGTTCTTGACTCTCCCTTACATATTTTTGATTTGTGAAATTGAACATATGTTTAAATCCCAGTGCTACTTTTAGTAAAAATAATTATGAGAATTCCATAGGTAATTTTATATTAACTTTGAAAATTGCTTCATGTAACTCACTTATTAACATGTTCAGCGTTGTGACTCCACCATTTACAGGTAAGATCGTGATTTATGTTTGCTCAAAATGTCAGCTCACTAGGGAGAATATATAATGTGTTTATCAAGAATTCCAGAGAAAAATTGATGGATATGTTTATCTCTACTAGGACAAATTTTGTCCTAGGGATTTAAATGTTTTAAGCAGAAAACCATTTGGAATCTAGTTACTTAGGTAATCACAGTTACTTTTGGAAAAAAGTATAAAAACTCAAAATGTTATCTCCTCTTAGCAAATGATATTTTATCATTTTATTTTATTGATATAATTTTAAAACAAACTGCTGTACAAAGATATCAGATCACCATAACTAGACAGAAAGAAAATAAAGAAAATTTTAAAATAAAATTTTGTTCTTTTATCTGGTATCAAAAGTATTGAATTAACACCAGAGCATATTAAAAATGATTAATATATACATATATTTTAAAATTTTTATATACATTTATGTTTATTTTTATGTGTAAGTATATATGTATATATAATATATAGTGAAATCTGTTATATATCAGCTAGCTTTATCTAACCATTTTTTAAAAAACCGAGGCTGGTAATTCTCTGGTGGTCCAGTGGTTAGGACTCTGTGCTTTCACTGTGAGGGCCCAGGTTCAGTCCGTGGTCAGGGAACTAAGATCCCGCAAGCCGTGAGGCACAAACAAAAAAATTAAAATTAAAACCAAAAAAAACCCCTGAGGTATAATTGACAAACAAAATTGTGTATATTTAAAGTGTACAGTGTGATTATTTGATGTACATACATTGTGAGCTGATTGCTGTAATCAAGTTAATTAACATCCATCTCATAGTTATCTTTTTTTTTCTTTTTTTGGATGAGAATGCTTAAGATCTACTCTCTTAACAAATTTCAAGTATACATATAGCATTATGTGTAGTCACCATGCTGTACCTTAGATCCTCAGAATTTATTCCTTTTAATAGTTAAAAGTTTGTGCCCTTTGACTAATATCTCCCCATTTACTCTACCCGCCCCCCCCCCCCCAACTCTGGGCAACTCCCATTCTATCCTTGGTTTCTATGAGTTCAACTTTTTTTTTTTAAAGAGTCCACATATAACTGAGATCAAACAGTATTTGTCTTTCTCTATCTGGCTTGTTTCACATAGCAAAATGCCCTCCAGGTTCATCCACATTGTCACAGATGACAAGATTTCTTTCTTTTTTGTGACTTACTAATATTCGTGTGTTTGTGTGTGTGTGTGTGTGTGTGTTTCACCTTTTCTTTATCTGTTCATCTGTTAATGGTCACTTAGGTTGTCTCCATATCTTGACTATTGTGAATAATGCCCCAGTGAATGTGGAGTACAGATACCTCTTCAAGATACTAATTTACTAATTTCACTTCCTTTGGGTATATACCCAGAAGTGGGATTGCTGCCTCATATAGTAGTTCTATTTAAAATTTTTAGGGAACCTCTATACTGTCTTCCATAATGGCTGTACCAATTTACATTCCCACCAACAGTGTACAAGCGTTCCCATTTCTTCATATCCTCAATACATTTGTCATCTCTTATCTTTTTGATAATAGACATCCTAATAGGTTTGAGGTGATATCTCATTGTGGTTTTGATTTGCATTTCCCCGATGATTGGTGATGTTGAGCACCTTTTCATATGCCTGTTGGCCATTTTTGTTACCTCTGGAAAAATGTCTGTTTAAATCCTTTGCCCATTTTTAAATTGGAATTTTTTATTGTTGTTCTTGGGTTGTATAATTTTTATATATTTTAGGTATTAATCCCTTATCAACTATATGGTTTGCACATATTTTCTCCCATTCCTTATACTGCCTTTTCATTTTGTTGATTGTTTCCTATACCATGCAGGATCTTTTCAGTTTGATGTAGTCCCACTTGTTTATATTTGTTTTGTTGCCTGTGCTTTTTGTGTCATATTTAAAAAATCATTGCTTAGACCAATGTCAAAGAGGTTTTCATCTATGTTTTGTTCTAGGAGTTTTAGTTTCAATTCCTACATTTAAGTTTTTAATCAATTTGAGTTTATTTTTGTGAGTTGTGTGAGATAGGGGTCTGATTTCATTTTTTTGGCATATAGATATCGAGTTTTCCCAACATCATCTATTTCAGAGACTATCCTTTCCCCCCATTGTATGTTCTTGATGCCCTTGTCAAAGATTAGTTGGTCATATATGCATGGGTTTATTTTTGGGCTGTTGATTCTGTTCCACTGGTTTATGTATCTGATTTTATGCCAGTACCATACTATTTTGATTACTTTACCTTTATAATATAGTTTTGACATCAGGATGTGTGATGACACCAGGTCTGTTTTTCTTTCTCAAGATTGCTTTGTCTATTTGAGATCTTTTGTGATTCCACATGAATTTTAGGATTTTTTTTCTATTTCTGTGAAAAATGTCATTGGAATTTTAATAGGAATTTCATTGCATCTGTAGATTGCTTTGGGTAGTATGGCTATTTTAACAACATTAATTCTTCTAGTCCAAGAACAAGCAGTACCTTTTCATTTAGGTGTTTTGTCTTCAATTTCTTTCATCAATATCTTATAGTTTCCAGTATAGATCTTTCACCTCCTTGGTTAAATTTTTTTAAGATCTTTATTGGAGTATATAATTGCTTTACAATGGTGTGTTAGTTTCTGCTTTACAACAAAGTGAATCAGTTATACATATACATATGTTCCCATATCTCTTCCCTCTTGCATCTCCCTCCCTCCCACCCTCGCTATCCCACCCCTCTAGGTGGTCACAAAGCACCGAGCTGATCTCCCTGTGCTATGCGGCTGCTTTCCACTTGCTATCCACCCTACGTTTGGTAGTGTATATATGTCCGTGCCACTCTCTCACTTAGTCACAGCTTACCCTTCCCCCTCACCATATCCTCAAGTCCATGCTCTAGTAGGTCTGTGATTTATTCCCGTCCTACCACTAGTCTCTTCATGACATTTTTTGTTTTTTCTTACATTCCATATATATGTGTTAGCATATGGTATTTGTTTTTCTCCTTCTGACTTACTTCACTCTGTATGACAGACTCCAGGTCCATCCACCTCACTACAAATAACTCAGTTTCATTTCTTTTTATGGCTGAGTAATATTCCATTGTATATATGTGCCACATCTTCTTTATCCATTCATCTGTTGATGGACACTTAGATTGGTTCCGTGTTCTGGCTATTGTAAATAGAGCTGCAGTGAACATTTTGGTACATGACTCTTTTTGAATTATGGTTTTCTCAGGGTATATGACCAGTAGTGGGATTGCGGGGTCGTATGGTAGTTCTATTTGTAGTTTTTTAAGGAAACTCCATACTGTCCTCCATAGTGGCTGTATCAATTTACATTCCCACCAGCAGTACAAGAGGGTTCCCTTTTCTCCACACCCTCTCCAGCATTTATTGTTTCTAGATTTTTTGATGATGGCCATTCTGACTGGTGTGACGTGATACCTCATTGTAGTTTTGATTTGCATTTCTCTAATGATTAATGATGTTGAGCATTCTTTCATGTGTTTGTTGGCAATCTGTATATCTTCTTTGGAGAAATGTCTATTTAGGTCTTCTGCACAGTTTTGGATTGGGTTGGTTGCTTTTTTGTTATTGAGCTTCAGGAGTTGCTTATAAATTTTGGATATTAATCCTTTGTCAGTTGCTTCATTTGCAAATATTTCTTCCCATTCTGAAGGTTGTCTTTTGGTCTTGTTTATGGTTTCCTTTGCTGTGCAAAAGCTTTTAAGTTTCATTAGGTCCCATTTGTTTGTTTTTATTTCCATTTCTCTAGGAGATGGGTCACAAAGGATCTTGCTGTGATTTATGTCATAGAGTGTTCTGTCTATGTATTCCTCTAAGAGTTTGATAGTATCTGGCCTTACATTTAGGTCTTTAATCCATTTTGAGCTTATTTTTGTGTATGGTGTTAGGGAGTGTTCTAATTTCATACTTTTACATGTACCTGTCCAGTTTTCCCAGCACCACTTATTGAAGAGGCTGTCTTTTCTCCACTGTATATTCTTGCCTGCTTTATCAAAGATAAGGTGACCATATGTGCGTGGGTTTATCTCTGGGCTTTCTATCCTGTTCCATTGATCTATATTTCTGTTTTTGTGCCAGTACCATACTGTCTTGATTACTGCAGCTTTGTAGTATAGTCTGAAGTCAAGGAGCCTGATTCCTCCAGCTCCATTTTTCGTTCTCAAGATTGCTTTGGCTATTCGGGTATTTTTCATGTTTCCTTAAAAATTGTGAAATTTTTTGTTCTAGTTCTGTAAAAAATACCAGTGGTAGTTTGATAGGGATTGCATTGAATCTGTAGATGGTTTTGGGTAGTAGAGTCATTTTCACAATGTTGATTCCTCCAATCCAAGAACATAGTATATCTCTCCATTTATTTGTAGCATCTTTAATTTCTTTCTTCAGTGTCTTATAATTTTCTGCATACAGGTCTTTTGTCTCCTTAGGTAGATTTATTCCTAGATACTTTATTCTTTTTGTTGCAGTGGTAAATGGGAGTGTTTTCTTAATTTCACTCTCAGATTTTTCATCATTAGTGTATAAGAATGCCAGAGATTTCTATGCATTAATTTTGTAACCTGCTACTTTACCAAATTCATTGATTAGCTCTAGTACTTTTCTGGTAGCATCTTTAGGATTCTTTATGTATAGTATGTCATGTACAAACAGTGACAGCTTTACTTCTTCTTTTCTGATTTGGATTCCTTTTATTTCTTTTTCTTCTCTGATTGCTGTGGCTAGGACTTCCAAAACTGTGCTGAATAAGAGTGGTGAGAGTGGGCAACCTTGTCTTGTTCCTGATCTTAGTGGAAATGGTTTCAGTCTTTCACCATTGAGGACGATGTTGGCTGTGTGTTTGTCATATATGACCTTTATTATGTTGAGGAAGTTTCCCTCTATGCCTACTTTCTGCAGGGTTTTGATCATAAATGGGTGTTGAATTTTGTCAAAAGCTTTCTCTGCACCTATTGAGATGATTATATGGTTTTTCTCCTTCAGTTTGTTGATATGGTGTATCACATTGATTGATTTGCATATATTGAAGAATTCTTGCATTCCTGGAATAAACCCCACTTGATCATGGTGTATGATCCTTTTAATGTGCTGTTGGATTCTGTTTGCTAGTATTTTGTTGAGGATTTTTGCATCTATGTTCATCAGTGATATTGGCCTGTAGTTTTCTTTCTTTGTGACGTCTTTGTCTGGTTTTGGTATCAGGGTTAGGGTGGCCTCATAGAATGAGATTAGGAGTGTTCCTCCCTCTTCTATCTTTTGGAAGAGTTTGAGAAGCATAGGTGTTAGCTCTTCTCTAAATGTTTGATAGAATTTGCCTGTGAAGCCATCTGGTCCTGGGCTTTTGTTTTTTGGAAGATCTTTAATCACAGTTTCAATTTCAGTGCTTGTGATTGGTCTGTTCATATTTTCTATTTCTTCCTGGTTCAGTCTCGGCAGGTTGTGCATTTCTAAGAATTTGTCCATTTCTTCCAGGTTGTCCATTTTATTGGCATACAGTTGCTTGTAGTAATCTCTCATGATCTTTTGTATTTCTGCAGTGTCCGTTGTTACTTCTCCTTTTTCATTTCTAATTCTATTGATTTGAGTCTTCTGCCTTTTTTTCTTGATGAGTCTGTCTAATGGTTTATCAATTTGGTTTATCTTCTCAAAGAACCAGCTTTTTGGTTTATTGATCTTTGCTTTTGTTTCCTTCATATCTTTTTCATTTATTTCTGATCTGATCTTTATGATTTCTTTCCTCTGCTAAATTTGCGGGTTTCTTGTTTTTCTTTCTCTAATTGCTTTAGGTGCAAAGTTAGGTTGTTTATTTGAGATGTTTCCTGTTTCTAAAGGTAGGATTGTATTGCTATAAACTTCCCTCTTAGAAGTGCTTTTGCTGCATCCCATAGGTTTTGGGTCGTCGTGTCTCCATTGTCATTTGTTTCTCAGTACTTTTTGATTTCCTCTTTGATTTCTTCAGTGATCACTTCGTTACTAAGTAGTGTATTGTTTAGCCTCCATGTGTTTGTATTTTTTACATATCTTTTCCTGTAATTGATATCTAGTCTCATAGAGTTGTGGTCAGAAAAGTTACTTGATACAATTTCAATTTTCTTAAATTTACCAAGGCTTGATTTGTGACCCAAGATATGATCGATCCTGGAGTATATTCCATGAGCACTTGAGAAAAATGTGTATTCTGTTATTTTTGGATGGAATGTCCTATAAATATCATTTCAGTCCATCTTGTTTAATGTATCATTTCAAACTTGTATTTCCTTATTTATTTTCATTTTGGATGATCTGTCCATTGGTGAAAGTGGGGTGTTAAAGTCCCCTACTATGATTGTGTTACTATCGATTTCCCCTTTTATAGCTGTTAGTATTTGCCTTATGTATTGAGGTGCTCCTGTGTTGGGTGCATAAATATTTACAATTGTTATATATTCTTCTTGGATTGATCCCTTGATCATTATGTAGTGTCCTTCTTTGTGACTTGCAATAGTCTTTATTTTAAAGTCTATTTTGTCTGATATGAGAATTGCTACTCCAGCTTTCTTTTGATTTCCATTTACATGGAATATCTTTTTCCATCCCCTCACTTTCAGTCTATATGTGTCCCTAGGTCTGAAGTGGGTCTCTTGTAGACAGCACATATATGGGTCTTGTTTTTGTATCCATTCAGCCAGTCTGTGTCTTTTGGTAGGAGCATTTAATCCATTTACATTTAAGGTAATTATCGATATGTATGTTCCTATTACCATTTACTTAATTGTTTTGCATTTGTTATTGTATGTCTTTTCCTTCTCTTGTGTTTCTTGCCTAGAGAAGTTCCTTTAGCATTTGTTGTAAAGCTGGTTTGGTGGTGCTGAACTCTCTCAGCTTTTGCTTGTCTGTAAAGGTTTTAATTTCTCCATCAAATCTGAATGAGATCCTTGCTGGGTAGAGTAATCTTGGTTGTAGGTTTTTCTCCTTCATCACTTTAAATATGTCCTGCCACTCGCTTCTGGCTTGCAGAGTTTCAGGTGAAAGATCAGCTGTTAACCTTATGGGGATTCCCTTGTGTATTATTTGTTGTTTTTCCCTTGCTCCTTTTAATATGTTTCCTTTGTATTTAATTTTTGACAGTTTGATTAATATGTGTCTTGGCGTGTTTCTCCTTGGATTTATCCTGTATGGGACTCTCTGTGCTTCCTGGACTTGATTAACTATTTCCTTTCCCATATTAGGGAATTTTTCAACTATAATCTCTTCAAATATTTTCTCAGCCCCTTTCTTTTTCTCTTCTTCTGGGACCCCTATAATTCGAATGTTGGTGTGTTTAATGTTGTCCCAGAGGTCTCTGAGACTGTCCTCAGTTCTTTTCATTCTTTTTTCTTTATTCTGCTCTGCAGTAGTTATTTCCACTATTTTATCTTCCAGGTCACTTATCCGTCCTTCTGCCTCAGTTATTCTGCTATTGATACCATCTAGAGTATTTTTCATTTCATTTACTGTGTTGCTCATCATTGCTTGCTTCCTCTTTATTTCTTCTAGATCCTTGTTAAATGTTTCTTGCATTTTGTCTATTCTATTTCCAAGATTTTGGATCATCTTTAGTATCATTATTTTGAATTCTTTTTCTGGTAGAGTGCCTATTTCCTCTTCATTTGTTAGGTCTGGTGGGTTTTTACCTTGCTCCTTCATCTGCTGTGTGTTTTTCTGTCTTCTCATTTTGCTTATCTTACTGTGTTTGGGGTCTCCTTTTTACAGGCTTCAGGTTCGTAGTTCCCGTTGTTTTTGGCATCTGTCCCTAGTGGCTAAGGTTGGTTCAGTGGGTTGAGTAGGTTTCCTGGTTGAGGGGCCTAGTACCTGTGTTCTGGTGGATGAGGCTGGATCTTGTCTTTCTGGTGGGCAGGTCCATGTCTGGTGGTGTGTTTTGGCACCACCAGGGAAGGAAGGGAGGAAGGGAGGGAGGAAGAAAGGAAGAAAGGAATGAAGAAAGAAAGGAAGAAAGAAAGGAAGGAAGAAAGAAAGAAGATAAAATAAAGTAGGATAAAATAAAGTTATTAAAATAAAAAATAATTTTTAAGAAGAAAAATTTTAAACAGTAAAAAAGAAAACAAAATGGGACGGTCAGAACCCTAGGACAAATGGTGAAAGCAAAGCTATACAGACCAAATCTCTCCCAGCACCACACACATACACACTCACAATAAGAGAAAAAGGAGAAAATAATAATATATCTTGCTCCCAAAGTCCACTTCTCAACTTGGGATGATTCGCTGTCTATTCAGGTATTCCACAGATGCTGGGCACTCCAAGTTGATTTTGGAGCTTTAATCCACTGCTTCTGAGGCTGCTGGGAGAGACCTCCCCCTCTCCTCTTTGTTCACACAGCTCCTGGGATTCAGCTTTAGACTTGGCCCCGCCTCTGTGCCTAGGTCGCCCGAGGGCCGCTCAGACAGGACGGGGTTAAAGGAGCAGCTGATTCGGGGGCTCTGGCTCAGGCCGGGGGGAGGGAGGGCTACGGATGCAGCCCGAGCCTGCAGCGGCAGAGGCCGGCGTGATGTTGCACCTGCCTGAGGCTTGCTGTGCATTCTCCCAGGGAAGTTGTCCCTGGATCCCGGGATCCTGGCAGTGGCGGGCTGCGCAGGCTCCCAGGAGGGGAGTTGTGGAGAGTGACCTGTGCTCACACACAGGCTTCTTGGTGGTGGCAGCAGCAACCTTAATGTTTCATGACCGTCTCTGGTGTCCGCGCTGATAGCCACAGCTCGCACCCGTTTCTGGAGCTCCTTTCCACGGCGAGCTTAATCCCCGCACTTAATCCCCTCTCCTCATGCCCCAGGAAGCAAAAGCCCTTGGTTAAGTTTATTCCGAAGTATTTAATTGTTTTTGATGCTATTGTAAATGAGATTGCATTTAGATAGTTCATTGTTAGTGTATCAAAATGCAGCTGATTTTTGCATGTTGATTTTGTATGCTACAACTTTAGTAAATTCATTTATTAGTTATAACAGTTTTTTGGTAGGGTTGTTAGGGGGTTTTTTGTTTTGTTTTTGTTTTTTTTGGTACGCGGGCCTCTCATTGTTGTGGCCTCTCCCGTTGCAGAGCACGGGACAGATCCTTTCAAAACTGCTGCATTTGGTTTGCTAGTATTTTGTTTAGGACTTTTGCATCTATGTTCACCAGTGATATTGGCCTGTAATTTTGTTTCTTGTAGAATCCTTATTTGGCTTTGGTGTCAAAGTAATGCTGGCCTCTTAAAATGACTTTGGAAATGTTCATTTCTCTTCAATATTTCGGAAGAGTTTAAGAAGGATTGGTATTATTCCTCTTTAAATGTTCTGTAGACGTCACCAGTGAAGCCATCTAGTACTGGACTTTCTTTGTTGGGAGATTTTTGTTTACTGATTTAATCTCCTTACTCATCATAGGTCTATGTTTTTTTTTTTTTTCTTCATGATTCAGGTGATAGGTTGTATGTTTCTAATAGTTTATCCATTTCTTCTAGGTTATCCAATTTGTTCATATATATTGTTGGCTGTAGCCTCTTATGATCCTTTGTGTTTATGTGGTATCAGTTTTAATGTCTCCTCTTTCATTACTCATTTTACTTATTTGAGTCTTCTCTCTCTTTTTCTTAGTTTAGCTAAAGGTTTGTCAATTTTGTTTATTTATTTCGGAAAACCGGCTCTTAGTTTTCTTGATCTTTTCTATTGGTTTTCTAACCTCTATTTCTTTTATTTCTGTTCTGACCTTTGTTATTTCCTTCCTTCTACTAACTTTGGGCTTAGTTTGTTCTTCTTTTTCTATTTTCTGTAAGTTGTAAAGTTAGGTTGTTTGTCTGAGATATTTCCTTTTTCTAATGTAGTCATTTATTGCTGTAAACTTCCCTTATAGATACGCTTTTGCTGTATCCCATAAGTTTTGGTACATTGTTTTCCCATTTTTGTTTGTTTCAAGATAGTTTTTGATTATTCTTTTGATTTCTTCTTTGGTACATTGTTCAGCAGTGAGTGTTTTTAAATTTCCATGTATTTCCTGCTTTTTTCCTGTTGTTAGTTTCTAGTTTCATACCATTGTGTTCATGATTTTAATCTCAAATTTGTTGACACTTGTTTTGTGACCTATTATATGATCCAGCCTGGAGAATGTTCCTGATGTGCTGGAGAAGAATGTATTCTGCTTCTGTTGCATGCAGTGTTCTGTACATGTCTGTTTTGTCTGTTTGGTCTAAAATATAGCAAGTCCAACATTTCTTATTGATTTTCTGTGTGAGTGATCTGTATATCCATTGTTGAAAGTGAGGTATTGAAGTTCCCTACTGTTATTGTATTGCTGCCTATTTCTGCCTTCTGATCTTCCAGTATTTGCTTAATATGTTAAGGTGCTCTGATTTTGGAATACATATATATTTACTATTGTCATATACTCTTGATGAATTGATCCCTTTATCATTATATCATGACCTTCTTCATCTCTTTTTCAGCTTTTGACTTAAAGTCTATTTTGTCTGATATGAGTTTAGCTGCCCCTTTTCTGTTTTGGTTTCCATTTGCATGAAATATCTTTTATATGTTTTTGCATCCCTTCACTTTCAGTCTATATGTATTCTTAAAGCTGAAGCATTTCTAGCTCTGGAGAAGGCCCAGCAGTGTAGTCTTCATGCAGCTTCATCAGCTGAGGTTAGCATTGATGAAGATTGTAGGGGTCCCCAACGGCCAAGGCTGCTTTTGTCTGCAGCAGCAGCAAAGGCTGCTGGAGACCATCTGATCTCTTTTTCTCACATAGGTCATGGTGCAGGGGATTTCTCTTGGTGCTGGGTCCAGCTTGTAAGAGCTTACACCAGTGCTGGTGTCTGATGTGTGGGCACCTGTGGAGCAGTCTTGGAGCTGGGGACTGGAGTACTAGGGCTTGCAGAGTGACAGCAGCTCTTGGGTTGGTATGCTGGCTGTACCACAGCAGCAGCGATGTATGAGTTGCAGGTATGTGTGAAGTGGCCATGAAGACGGAGTCTGAAGCATGAGCACATAGAAAGCAACAGTGGCACGTGGGTCCAGGCGTTGGCTAGCTTGAAGTGTGTGAAACAGAGACAGGGGTGGAGTCTGGAGCCTGGATGCCAAAGAGTGGCCCTAGATTGGGGCTCTAGAGTGTGGGAGCAAGTGGAGCAGCTATGACTCTGGAGTCTGGAATGTGCTCAGGGTTGGGGAGTGCTGGAAGTTCTTTTCCTAGGCTAGCACAACAGCAGCTCCTTCTTGGGGTGGACACAGTGACATCTCCTTCCCCAGAATCTGTGGCAGCAGTAGCTTTTGGCCACCTTGGTGGTAAAAACTGCCGGTATCCTCTGGAGCAGGCTTCTGGGGCTTGTGAAAACCAGTGTTACAGTGTCTTCCACTGTGAAAGCTTTGGCGAGTCCACAGCTGTTGTCAAGGCTCCTGAGGCTTCTGGCTGATAGTTCCCACTCTTCCTCTTTGTTTCTAGTTGCCTTTAGACATCTCCACTAAGCTGATCTCCCCAGTGATCCTTTCTATGCAGTTATTCTCCATTTTTTGCCCTACTATATTACTGTAGGTTCTTAATTGTACTGTTGAGCCCTCCCAGGGCTACTTTCATTTGTGGATTGCTATCTAATTTTTGTTTTCTGTTGGGTGATGAAGGTTGATATCTTCTACTTCACTACCTTGCTGACATCACTTTCCTAGCTTTATTAAATCTTAACATTTTTGCCACATCATAGAGCAGTTTCATGTCACTTTCTAAAGTGATATACTTTAAAAAAAATAAATTTATTTATTTTGGCTGCGTTGGGTCTTTGTTGTTGCGTGCTGGCTTTCTCTAGTTGCGTTGAGCGGGGGCTACTCTTCATTGTGGTGTGCAGTCTTCTCACTGCGGTAGCTTCTCTCGTTGTGGAGCATGGGCTCTAGGTGTGCGGGCTTCAGTAGTTGTGGCACATGGGCTTTAGTAGTTGTGGCTCGCAGGCTCTAGAGCATAGGCTCAGTAGTTGTGGCACATGGGCTTAGTTGCTTCACGGCATGTGGGATCTTCCTGGCCCAGGGCTTGAACACGTGTCCCCTAAATTTGCAGGCGGATTCTTAACCACCAGGGAAGCCCTATAGTGATACACTTTAGAAACAACGGTTACTTCTCTGTAGTGTATCAACTATACCTGACATTTTAGTTCTGAATACCAGAGTTAGTGCTATAATGTATACATTTGTTGAAATATGACCATATGATGCTTTATTGAATAATGGTGCTTTATTGAAACTGATCTTCCATTTTTGTGATCTGTTTTTAGTTAAAATATCAGTAGTAGTAACTTACATTGCTTGTTTCTATAGTCTAGATCTATTAGGATTATCTGACAATTATTAGTGCTCATCTAAATCAACTTGACATTTATTAACTCTTTTAAAATAATGGACTATGACACTCTATAATTAGGTCAAGAAATGATTAATAGTTTGTACTTGATACTCTAGAAACAGAATTTAAGAAGATAAAACAGAACTTAAATTCTATAATCTACTTTTTGTCTCTATAGCTTTGCTTATTTTAGACTTTTTGTATGAATGGAATCATACAATATACAGTCTTTTGTGACTGGCTTCTTTTACTTTGCATAGTGTTTTCAAGATTCATCCATGTTGTAGAACATACGAGGATGTCTTTCCTCTTATTAGCCTAAATTCTTGAAAATTCAAGATACAGATCTTTTAAGAGTGTCTCTGTTAATAGGCTATTCTTCAAAAAATATACTTTTCAATTTTTCATTAATGAAATGCATAGGACATATAAATGCAACTCAAAGTACAGATGCAAAAATTGCACACCAAGTGACAGACATAATTTAGTCTTTAATTAAAATGAACATATTTATCCTCTTACGGGATCATGAGTATTTGCTTTGATGCTGCTGGATTTTAAAGGGATTAGAATTTCCAAAGTCAACTAATGTTTTCAGGTGGGAAATTAAAAATAGCTATAAAAGTCGTTTCTTGCTAAAACTTGGCCTGTGATGTGTGGATTTAAAGAAGTTTAAAAAAAAAAATTTTAAAGAATATTTCAGAGTTATATATTGATTTTATGATTATATATTACAAACAGAGGAAAAGGAAATTAAATGTGGTACCTTAATATTTATTTGGTATTCATTTACAGATTTTTTTTAATCCTTAAGGAAATGCCAGTTAAATTTTTTATGAAGTATTACTAAGCTTTTAAGAATATGCTGGGTTTACAGGCAGCAGGGGAATCTTGAGTTTGGGTTGTGGATGTATTGGTTTTGGTATTTGGACATTTTGATTAGTCTCTTGCCACTCTGGCTCTACCATTCTTACCTATCCCCACTGCCTATACCTTTCTTCCTCCTTTTTCAGGTTTTTCTTTCTTTCTTTCTTCATCCCTGGTTTGTTTGCTCCTTACGCAGATGTGTTTATCTAGATTCAGCTTCCATTACAATCTAGGATTATGACACACTTCAGTGACCTTAATTTTTGTGCAGTCTGGGACACTTTAAGAGTGAAAGAGGGTACCATTGGCAGTTTTGCCTAGATAATAGGCACAAACGAGGACCAGGTAAAACAGGATTATGGTCATCCCAGGCATTACATATGTTTGCTTGTTAAACTTTGATTTTAAAATGCAAATAAGAAGATAACTTTTCCTTCAATGCCTAAGGTTGACTAAATAACATGCAATTTAGTAAATTATATTTGTACACATCTTGGCTAAAAATGTTCTTTTTTTGTAATGGGCATCATTAAGTAGTTAAATCAAAGAAGGATGTGTTGTAATCAACACAACTTTAATGAATAGTAAGTAAATATTTATGTTGTTTTTATGGATGTATTTGTGCAGTTGTTTATTATGTGCCAAATAATTGGTGCTTTTCAGAATTATATTTAATCATTTAAGCCTCACAATAACTGCATGAGATAGGTTCTATTATTATCTCTTTTTTATAGATGAGGAAACTGAGGCATGAGGTTAAATGTTTGGCAAGATAACACATTAATTAGAAGACCCAGAATTTAAACCAGGTAGTCTGGCTCCAGAGTCCTTTTAGAGAAATTATAAGAGTGTTCAACAAAAATTAATGCAGAGATACTTTACTAATATTGGTACCCATGGTAGGCAGTCTTCTAAGATGGCCCCGGATGATCTCTGCCTCCTGATGTTAAGGACTTTGTGTAATCCCCTCCTCTTGGGTTTGGGCTGGACCTCGTGAATTGACATCTTAACAATGAGAATTCTTCCTACCTACAGCCAAGGTATATCCCTCCATTTGTTTAGGTCTTTTTAAATTTCTCAGCAATTTTTGTGGTTTTCACACCTCTTGTCCTTTTTTGATGTTATTGTAAATGTTCGTCACGAGTCTATAAAATTATTAACTGTTCGTCACGAGTATATAAAAATGCAGTTGATTTTGTATAACTGTGCTAAGTTTATTTCTCTAAGTAGCTTTTTAAAGATTCCAATGGTATTTTCTACAAAGATGATCATGTTTTTTGAGATTAAAGATAGTTTTACTTCTTCCTTTTAATCATAAAAGACATTTCTTTCTTGCCTTGTTTCACTGCTAGACCCTCTAGTACAATGTGGAATAAGGTGGCAATAGCAGACATCAGTGTCTTGTTCCTGCTCTTAGTGAGAAAGCATTCCATCTTTCCTCATTAAATGTGATGCTAGCTCTAGGGTTTTTGTAAATGCCCTTTATCAGGCTGACAAAGTTCCCTTCTATACCTAGTTTGCTGAGAATTTTTATCAAGAGTGGATATTGGGGGCTTCCCTGGTGGCGCAGTGGTTGAGAGTCTGCCTGTCGATGCAGGGGACATAGCCATGGCTGCTGAGCCTGTGCGTCCGGAGCCTGTGCTCCACAACGGGAAAGACCACAACAGTGAGAGGCCCGTGTACTGAAAAAAAAAAAAAGAATGGATGTTGGATTTTGTCAAATACTTTTTCTGCATCTATTGAGACGATCATATATTTTTTAGTTTAATACAGTGAATTGCATTGATTGGTTTAGAATGTTATATCAACTTTGAATTTCTGAGATAAACCCAATTTGGTCATGATGTATTATTCTTTTAATATATCATTAGATATGATTTGCCAAAATTTTGTTTATATTTTTTTGCATCTATATGTATGAAGGGGGGTATTAGGGGGATAATGTTAACCTCACAGAATGAGTTAGAGAATATTTTCTCCTTTTCAGTCTTCTGGAAAAACTCATGTAGAATTGGTATTACTTCACTATAAATGTTTTATAGCATTCACAAATGAAGCTATCTGGACCTGGAATTTTCTTTATGGGGTGATTTTTAACTACCAATTCAAGGTGTTTAGGAGATATAGGGCTATTAATGTTATCTTATTCAGTGTGCTTTGGTAGTTTGAGTCTTTCAAGAAGGTATTTCATCTAAATTGTAGAATGTATTGACAAAGTTGTTCATGATGGCTTCTTATTATCCTTTTAAATAGGTACCTGGTAGGGAGGCACAGTAATAATTTGGAGATATTATTAACTGTATGTTAGGTACAAGCAGGTTTTGAGAAGACAAAGTATATATCATAGAAGCAGTACTTAATTTTACATGAAAGTATAATATTTCTTCAGGGACCTGAAAGTTTAATAGGAATTTGGGTAAATAATAGGTGCTTTTTCAAGAAGGAAGCACTCCATGTGCAATGATATAAAATGTGAGAGAGAAAATTGGGGAAACTAAAAGTTCATTTGGGTAACTAAAGCATGGTATTTTTATGGTAGAAAATGTAGGTAAGGTTGGGAAGGTAGAAATTCATTCACTGATTCATTCTTTCAAGCTATATTTATTAAATTGATAATGTGTCATGCTGCTGTGTATATATTTCCCTTATTTATGAGTATTTAAATTGATTTTTGTTTTTTAATTAATTAATTAATTTTATTTTTTAATTTTTTTGGCCGTGTTGGGTCTTTGTTGCTGCTCAGGGGCTTTCCCTAGTTGTGGTGAGCAGGGGCTACTCTTCATTGTGGTGCACGGGCTTCTCATTGTGGTGGCTTCTCTTATGGAGCACCGGCTCTAGGCACGCGGGCTTCAGCAGTTGTGGCACACGGGCTTAGTTGCTCCGCGGCATGTGGGATCTTCCCGGACCAGGGCTCGAACCCGTTGTCCCCTGAATTGGTAGGCGGATTCTTAATCACTGCCACCAGGGAAGTCCTGTTTATCTTTTAATTATTAAAAACAATGGTGGGCTTCCCTGGTGGCGCAGTGGTTGAGAGTCCGCCTGCCGATGCAGGGGACATGGGTTCATACCCGGGTCTGGGAAGATCCCACATGCCGCGGAGCGGCTGGGCCCGTGAGCCATGGCCGCTGAGCCTGCGCGTCCGGAGCCTGTGCTCTGCAACGGGAGAGACCACAACAGTGAGAGGCCCGTGTACCGCAAAAACAAAAAACAATGGAATTCTCTTTGTACACAGGTACAAGTATGTCCATACTATGCAATGCTAATCCGGAGTATATGGACATGGAAAATTCTTCATGACATAAAATAAAGCAAGGCAACAAAGTTACAGAATAATGCATAAAGCATTATTTCTTTAATTTTTAGAGAATCAGTAAAACTAGTAAAAAAATTTAGCTTTTATTTTATTTACATAGTGGATGGAATTGGAGAAATTTAAGCAGAAAAGTGACATGAACAAATTCAAAAAAATATGTCCCTGGAAGGGGTGTAGAGGATAATGATTGTGTGTGTGTGTGTGTGTGTGTGATTAAGTGCTAATATATGCAAAGCAGTGAACAATGGGTAGAAAAAACTCAGTGCCTCTTTTCTCTCCCGTTCAGAAAGGCTTTTTTTTTTTTTTTTTTTGTGGTACACGGGCCTCTCACTGTTGTGGCCTCTCCCGCTGCGGAGCACAGGCTCCGGACACGCAGGCTCAGCGGCCATGGCCCACGGGCCCAGCCGCTCCACAGCATGTGGGATCTTCCCGGACCGGGGCACGAACCAATGTCCCCTGCATCGGCAGGAGGACTCTCAACCACTGCGCCACCAGGGAAGCCTCAGAAAGGCTTTTTAGAACCATTTGAATTAGCATTTCACTTTCCTGTTTTTTTCTTATCCCAAAGAATTGAATGCCAGCCAAAAATCTTTGAGTTCTTGTATTGGAAGATGAGGACTTCTTGATGAGTGAGGTAAAAGGGTAAAGAGAAGGAGAAAAAGGAGATTTGGGGCTTAAAGAAGGTGGGACAATTCCACTTGGAAACATTTATGATGAGTTCTTCCTCTTCTTTTGGTTAAATTTTAACACTGGATTCTTTTGGGACAATATTCACTAAATTGGCTTTATCTTTCTTACCCCACTCCCCCCAAATTTATCAAAAATCAGCGTCCCTGTAAATGATATCTTTCTCATTTCATAAATTCTCAGCACCTTAATAATAAGCCAATGTTAAAGAAATGTTGATAGAAATAATTCTAGAACATCCTTCTAGAATAAGAAAAAAGTAGTGTTTGTGTCTTTTACCGATTTCTCTCACAATCTCTTCTCAACTTACATTTACTTTTAGTGATCTCATTTATTTTCATGATTTTAAGTAACATCTATATGGTTAGGTGCATCTCTACAGGTTTTTTTTTTTTAACATCTTTATTGGAGTATAATTGCTTTACAATGGTGTGTTAATTTCTGCTTTATAACAAAGTGAACCAGCTATACATGTACGTATATCCCCATATCTCCTCCCTCTTGCGTCTCCCTCCCACCCTCCCTATCCCACCCCTCTAGGTGGTCACAAAGCACGGAGCTGATCTCTCTGTGCTATGCGACTGCTTCCCACTAGCTATCTGTTTTACATTTGGTAGTGTATGTATGTCAATGATACTCTCTCTCTTTGCTTACCCTTCCCCCTCCCGGTGTCCTCAAGTCCATTCTCTATGTCTGCGTCTTTATTCCTGTCCTGCCCCTAGGTTCATCTGAACCATTTTTTTCTCTTTTTTTTTTTGTAGATTCCATTAAGCACCATTTATATTTAAATATACATCTTCAGCCCAGACTCCTCTCCTAAACTCTGTATTTGTGTATGGAGTTGCCTAATTTACATCTCCATGCATCTCAAACTTCACATGTCCTAAACCAAATTCCCAATCTTTCCTTTAAACCTGCTCTTTCTGCAGCTTTTCTTATTTCAGGTTGTCCCTGAATGGCAATAACAGTATTTTTTCCTGTCATAAAAAGCAAAAGAGTTTCCAATTTGGAAACTAATATAGAGAAATTAATAACTTGACCCTGGGAAATTAATATATATTGAATTCAGCTCACAGAATTTTCAAGTATTTCCTCTGTTTCCTTGCTTTGAATTGATATTTTTTGTTTGCTAATCTCCCATATCTTTGTTCCTGGTTCCTAATAGTTTACATATGTTGTGAGCTATGTTAGCAGAACCGACACACTTAAAAACACTATTAAGAGGGAAGAAGATGAATTATAGTTCTTGCAAAGGTATATGATGTATTTAGGGGTTCCGGCCAACCAGTCCATTTCTCTGGAGTTCTAGATTTAAGTTTCCAAATGGGTTTAAGTGCCTGAAATATACACTTGAAATGATATAGTAACTTTTCAGAAGTCCCTTCATAAAATAAACTGTTTCTACATTTTACTATTAATAAAGGATAATTGAGAAAGCAAAGACTGAGAGATTTATATAGGGCTTTATAGGGCTGCAGTGGAAAGACTAGAAAAAAGAAATAGGCAAGCGATTTAAAAATAATCCTGAGATGTAAAGAAATTGTTATCTCTTCCAAGAATATCATAAAGCTGCATTTATTCATTCACTGAGACATTCAACAACACTTATTAACATATATTCAACATTTATTGAGTGCTTACTGTGTGTAAATTGTTGGGATCACAGTGACTAAGATAAAAGTCTGAGCCCTTAGCTTTCACTCTACGGAGAGAAATAGATTATGAATAAGTAAACAGACAAAGAAATGTATGTGATACGTATAGAGTTAAACTATGTAAGGTAATAGAAAAGTCTCTTTAAAAAGGTGACTGGATTTAAAAGTTCTGAAGGATGAGGAGTTAGCCTACCGGAGGAGGACATGACAAGGGCATGTGTTTTAGGCAAAGGAAACAGCACATGCAAATAATAAACACTACTAAGTAAAATAGGTGGTAAAGAGCTTAGTTTGTATGAGAATATTTGCTACAAATGCAAGCACAGTCACTCTTTTTCCCCCTGTTTATTTTTGCTTTCTCCTTCTTTGAACACCCTTGGCTGTCTGTTCAAATTGAAAAAATGCTAGTTGGGAACCATATTTACATTGGGTAGGGCTTGTTGAGGAGGGTTTCCCTTAGGGTGATTTTAAGTGGTTTGACTTTTTTCCTGGGAGCAAAAGTGTCAGTGTCTATGGGTCTTTTCTGTGAGACCATTCCGTTTCTCCAGAAAATAACCTAACAGCTTCCTGCCTAATTGCAAGTGTTCTGAAAGCAAGATGGAGGATGGGGTGGAAAGGTTAGATGTAAGCACACTCTCAGTTTTTTCAACCTTGGGCTTTAACCTTTGCCTGACACTGGATAAGATATCCTTGAAACTGAGCCTCTCTAGTTTCATTTCTTCAGAGAACAAAACTGGAGGTTAGGGGTGCGAAGGAGGGTGATTTTCTAGACTTGTAGAAATACCTAATCTTTTGCACACAGATTTTAGAACCAATCCGTTTTCATCCTCTTGTCTCAGTCTTTTCAAAGGTGGTTAATTTTTAATTTTCCATTTCCTTTTAGCAAAGATAATTTATTTAAATCATTCAGAAATATAGAACTAATGTTGATAATGATAGCTGAAGTTAGATATCATATGATAGTTAATATCATATCAACTGATATTGATAATGATGTATGTGGAATAGACAAAATTTGTAAAATTCGAGATAAATTATTAAGTGTAGTTTTGTGACTTCATGGAAGGTACCATGGTAACATCTTAATTCTTGAGTAAACAGTTGTTAAAATACCTACTTTCTTAAAATACTACCTATAAAATCAGACATGATTGGAATACATAGTATGTAATAGCAGTTTCTAATTTTTTTTATAAAATCTTGATTATTCAAATAGAATTACTGTGTATTTTTTCTGTGTCAAATGTATTACTAGCCTTCCATTTTATTGACTTTCTTTTAAAATAGCCCCAATTTAGTGATTTAATTTTAATTTTGTCTTGTTACTTAGGGCTGGTTAGTTATGATTAATCCTTCAGTAGTGTGATGGTAAATAATATAATGTATACAGTAAATTTATTTTTATTTCCCATTGACCCTGTTCCTTCCCATGGCAATTCTTCACTTTCTCAATTTTTTTTCTTAAGTATTTTGGTTGTGATCCTTAGTCTAGTTAGAAATAAAACTTTGATTTCCTACTTTTTGTACAAGTATCAATTCAATATAGACTGAGCATCCCTTTGGACTTCTGCCAGGTAAACTCTCTAGGAAGTCATCAGGATTACCAGGTAGCAACGTACTTTGTTGTGTAACAAGGTCCTCAGGAAAATTCAAATATGTAAAATAAGTTAATAGCTTCCAGAAAAAAGCAAGTATATTATCTACCCAACTTGGGTGCAGCATGTAAACTACTGAGTCATTTCAGTGCTTCTCAGGCAAGTACTACTTGAAGCCCTATATCTCTGCTCTAGCTTTCTTCCTTTGGCATGTAAGTACTTTTACTTTTTCATAGAGTTTGTAGACGAATAATGATTATATTCATGGGTCTGAATATTTATTAAATGAAAGGTGACTAAAAATAATAACACTTTCTCAGTGTGTGCTTAGTGAACCTTTCTAGTGGGAATAGAGGCAATGATTAAAATGACTTTCAAGTCATGATTTTTGAGCTTCTTAAGTACACTTGTTATATTACGTCTCATTTTTCATAAATTATTTCTTAAAACAAGAGAAGTTTGTAATAAAAATTCTTATATTAACTTAATTGTGATTAGAATTTTGATTAGTTATGTTTTCTTGTTTTCAAAACCTATCTTTTTTTTTCTAGAAGTATAGCTTTAAATTAAAGATAAAATATTTTTTTTCAAATATTGTTCTGAGTCATACTGGCATTTTGATTTATACCTGCATTTAGTGTGTTTGGTTATCTGTCTACTCTTACTTTAAACTTTGGGGTTTTTGTATACCAAATATACATTTTCCTATCCGTAAGCTCTTTTTTCTACCACTGCTGTTTTTGTGCTTTTTGTAAACCAGTTATGTTTGCCACTTATGGTAACAAGTCACAGTTTTAGAAATCAGTGCATTTATAGAAGAAGCCAAAACATTAGTTGTCATTTCTTTTGGATTGGGTTTTTTGGTAACACTTTTATTAGATACTATCCACAGACCATACAGTTCACCCTTTTAAAGTATACAATTCAGTGGTTTTTAGTATATTCAGAGTTGTGCAGCCATCACCACAGTGTATTGATTGAGTTGTTTGCTTATTTCTTTTTATTTTTTATTTCCCCCCTCCTCTATTTGTATGGAAGTTATATATTTCATTTTTATGCTTTTAATGGTTACTCTTGAAATTTTATCAAGCATACTTAACACAGTAAAGCTAATTAGTATCATTTTTTTGCTGAACAAATCAAAATATTAAAACATCTAGGTATGACCCCTCCTCTTGACTTCTATGATATTGCTCTGTATTATTATTTCTAATTTCTTTTTAATTCCACAAACTAGACACCACCACCACCATGCCACCATCACCACTCTCCCCATCATCATCATTGCAATTTTTATATAGATAACTGTTGTTTTTACTTATTTACGTATGTACCAGTTTCTTTCTTCCCTATACTGCCTTGCATATTAGGGATTATTTTCCTGTTTCCTGAAGTGCATTTTTAGAAGTTTCTTTAGAGAAACTCTGTAGTAAACTTTCTCTGTCTTCGATCTGGAAATGTCTTTATTTTGCCCTAGACTTTGAAAGATAGTTTTGCTGGGTTCACAATAGTTAGGTTGATAGTTACTTTCTCTCAACATTTTGAAAATAATATTTAATTCTGTTTTGGTTCCTACTGTTGCTGATAAGATGTGTGAGGTTAGTGTGATTATCATTGCATGTGTGATCAATCTTTTTAACTGTCAGGTTCTTCTCTGTACCTTTGCCTTTCTGAATTTCTCTTAAGGAATATATTTCTAGGTATTTACCTTGGTTAATATAGAATGTACCTTTTGTATCTGTGGATTTGTATATTTCATCACTACTGGAAGTTTATCAGGTATTCGATTTGCAAATATAGGTTTTTTTAAACTTTATTTCCTCCTGGGTGTCTTTAGATGTATGTTTAACCTTATCATTTAACCTTCTGTTCTTTTAATATTTTTTTTCCCCTGTAATTTTCATCTTCTTGTGTCTTTGTGCTGCAGTCTGGATAATTTTTTCATAACAAGTTCCTAATTCTCACTTCAGCTGTAATTAATCTTCTGTTGAACTCATTCACAGATTTTTTATTTAAAAAAAAAATAAATTTATTTATTTATTTTTGGCTGCATTTGGGTCTTCGTTGCTGTGCATGGGCTTTCTGTAGTTGCACAGAGCAGGGGCTACTCTTCGTTGTGGTACACGGGCTTCTCATTGTGGTGGCTTCTCCTGTTGCGGAGCACGGGCTCTGTAGTTGTGGCTAGTGGGCTCTAGAGCTCAGGCTCAGTAGTTCTGGTACACAGGCTTAGTTGCTCCACAGCATGTGGGATCTTCCTGGACTAGGGTTTGAACCCGTGTCCGCTGCATTGGCAGGCAGATCTTAACCACTGCACAACCAGGGAAGCCCCAGATTTTTTGTTTAAAATTATAAATTTTTTTTCTTTTTTTTAGAAGTTCTCTTTTGCCTTAAGTCTGCCTACTCTTTTTCCTGGCTTTTAAAATACTTAATTTCATTTTTCTGTTTTTAACATTTTACATTCACTTTCATTTTTTACATATATCCAGTTCCCTATGTAAAATAGAAAATAGATTAATCTTGAATCTAATTGAAACCATTAGTAAATTTGCCTTTCCTTTTTAAAGTTTATTTATCACTTAATAATAAAGTAATGATATTTTAGGAATGATAATGGCTAAATTGCACTAAAATGTACTGTATCCATTCATTGTTATACTATTCAGTCATAAAAAGGAATGAAGATATGATTCATGCTACAGTATCAATGAACATTGAAAGCATACTATGTGAAAGGAAACAAATAGGCTGTATCTATATTATATGGTTCCATTTATATGAAATGTCCAGAATAAGAAAAATATAGAAACAGAACATAGATTAGGTGTTGCTTAGGCCTGGGAAGAAATAGAGAGTGACTGCTAATGGGTACAGGATTTCTTTTGCCATGATGATAAAATTGTTCTGGAATTAGATATTGGTGGTGATTGCACCACTTTGTAGATATACTAAAATAGCAGAATTGTACACTTTTAAAAGGTGAATTTTATGGCATATTGATTCTATCTCAGTTTAAAAAATAAACAAAAAAGTGGGGGATAAAGTTAGAAAGATAGACTAGAGTCAGATGGTAAATTTTTTTATTGTTGATTTATAATAGTTTTTTATATATTCTATATACTAGACTCTTATCAGATATATGATCCACCGATATTTTTTTCCCCATTCTCTGGATTGTCTTTTCACTTTTTTGGTAGTATTGTTTGAAGCCCAAAAGTTTGACATTTTAATGAACTCCGAATTATTTTTTCTTTGGTTCTTGTGCTTTTGGTGTCATATCTAAGAAACCAGAGCTGCATACAAGGTCACAGAGATTTAATCTTATGTTTTCTTCTAAAATTTCTTAAAATTTTCTTCTAACATTTTTTAGCTCTTACACTTAAATCTTTGGTCCATTTTGAGTTCATTTTTGTATGATCACAGGTAAGGGCAAAGTACACTTCTTTTTTTTTTTTGTGGTACACGGGCCTCTCACTGTTGTTGTGGCCTCTCCCATTGCAGAGCGCAGGCTCCGGATGCACAGGCTCAGCGGCCATGGCTCACGGGCCCAGCCGCTCTGCAGCATGTGGGATCTTCCCGGACCGGGGCACGAACCCGTGTCCCCTGCATCGGCAGGCGGATTCTCAACCACTACGCCACCAGGGAAGCCCCAAAGTACACTTCTTATCCTTCATGTCTACAAAACACATTTTCATAATTTTTGCCTTTTTTTGGAAGTGTTCCTGCACTTGAGCTAGTCTTCTCCCCTTCTGAATCATCTCCAAATTCTCTCTGTCTTTAATGGCTTGTTCAAAATGCTTGGAAATCCTTTTAAAATTTGTTTCCTTTATCCCCCCAAGAAACCAAAAATAACCACATCTCTCATATGGCTTTATCTATGTTCTTACAATACCTTTGTCACTTTGCATCTAATATTATAGTTATTTATGAAAAATCTATTAGCATTCCCTTCCTTAGGGCAAGTTCATAGTTTGATTTGTTTTTCATAGTTTAGCATTTAGTATTGATAAATATATATCTGTTAATTGAACTATATAACAGACTATAGAGGAGGCAGAAGGAAATTATAATTCTTTAGAGAAGGAATAATATTAATCTAAAACACTAGTAGAATAGCAGTCTTCAATGACCACTGACCTTTCAGAGTGTGTGTTTAGTTGGTTCTTTATTAATTGTATTGCTTTAATGTGTAAGAAAAGGGTATACCTTTATTGTAAAATGACTTTTACTTTATGGAATCAAGTTAAAAATGCAGTTTTTTCTCGGATTAAATATGGAAGACATTAGATGAACACATTCTTTGGGGATAGAAAGGAATCTTTCATTTTATAATTTAACTGACTAATTAGGAATGATTAATAATATTGCTTATATTTTTTCTAATTTTAAATATTAATCTTCTTTTACAAATGGTCATTTATAGGTAATGAGGAAATAAGTTTGCTTAAAAAAATTTCCCTGCAGTGCTTTATTTTTTTTTCATGCATGTGTTATATCTTTTTTTTTTAACATCTTTATTAGAGTATAATTGCTTTACAATGGTGTGTTAGTTTCTGCTTTATAACAAAGTGAATCAGTTATACATATACACATGTTCCCATATCTCTTCCCTCTTGCATCTCCCTCCCTCCCACTCTCCCTATCCCACTCCTCTAGGTGGTCACAAAGCACCGAGCTGATCTCCCTGTGCTATGCAGCTGCTTCCGACTAGCTATCTATTCTATGTTTGGTAGTGTATATATATCCATGCTACTCTCTCACTTTGTCACAGCCTACCCTTCCCACTCCCCACATCTTCAAGTCCATTCTCTAGTAGGTCTGCGTCTCCATTCCAGTCTTACCCCTAGGTTCTTCATGACCCTTTTTTTTTTTCTTAGATTCCATATATATGTGTTAGCATATGGTATTTGTTTTTCTCTTTCTGACTTCACTCTGTATGACAGACTCTAGGTCCATCCACCTCACTACAAATACCTCAATTTCGTTTCTTCTTATGGCTGAGTAATATTCCATTGTATATATGTGCCACATCTTCTTTATCCATTCATCTGATGATGGACACTTAGGTTGCTTCCATCTCCTTGCTATTGTAAATAGAGATGCAATGAACACTGGGGTGCATGTGTCTTTTTGAATTATGGTTTTCTCAGGGTATATGCCCAGTAGTGGAATTGCTGGGTCATATGGTAGTTCTATTTGTAGTTTTTTAAGGAAACTCCATACTGTCCTCCATAGTGGCTGTATCAATTTACATTCCCACCAGCAGTGCAAGAGTGTTCCCTTTTCTCCACACCCTCTCCAGCATTTATAGTTTCTAGATTTTTTGATGATGGCCATTCTGACTGGTGTGACGTGATACCTCATTGTAGTTTTGATTTGCATTTCTCTAATGATTAATGATGTTGAGCATCCTTTCATGTGTTTGTTGGCAATCTGTACATCTTCTTTGGAGAAATGTCTATTTAGGTCTTCTGCCCAGTTTTGGATTGGGTTGTTTGTTTTTTTGATATTGAGCTGCATGAGCTGCTTGTAAATTCTGGAGATTAATCCTTTGTCAGTTGCTTCATTTGCAAATATTTCATCCCATTCTGAGGGTTGTTTTTTGGTCTTCTTTATGGTTTCCTTTGCTGTGCAAAAGCTTTTAAGTTTCATTAGGTCCCATTTGTTTATTTTTGTTTTTATCTCCATTTCTCTAGGAGGTGGGTCACAAAAGATCTTGCTGTGATTTATGTCATAGAGTGTTCTGCCTATGTTTTCCTCTAAGAGTTTGATAGTATCTGGCCTTACATTTAGGTCTTTAATCCATTATGAGCTTATTTTTGTGTATGGTGTTAGGGAGTGTTCTAATTTCATACTTTTACATGTACCTGTCCAGTTTTCCCAGCACCACTTATTGAAGAGGCTGTCTTTTCTCCACTGTATATTCTTGCCTGCTTTATCAAAGATAAGGTGACCATATGTGCGTGGGTTTATCTCTGGGCTTTCTATCCTGTTCCATTGATCTATATTTCTGTTTTTGTGCCAGTACCATACTGTCTTGATTACCGTAGCTTTGTAGTATAGTCTGAAGTCAGGGAGCCCGATTCCTCCAGCTCCATTTTTCGTTCTCAAGATTGCTTTGGCTATTCGGGGTCTTTTGTGTTTCCATACAAATTGTGAAATTCTCTGTTCTAGTTCTGTGAAGATTACCATTGGTAGTTTGATAGGGATTGCATTGAATCTGTAGATTGTTTTGGGTAGTAGAGTCATTTTCACAATGTTGATTCTTCCAATCCAAGAACATGGTATATCTTTCCATCTATCTGTATCGTCTTTAATTTTTTTCATCAGTGTCTTATAATTTTCTGCATATAGGTCTTTTGTCTCCTTAGGTAGGTTTATTCCTACATATTTATTCTTTTTGTTGCAGTGGTAAATGGGAGTGTTTTCTTAATTTCAATTTCAGATTTTTCATCAGTAATGTATAGGAATGCCAGATATTTCTGTGCATTAATTTTGTATCCTGCTACTTTACCAAATTCATTAATTAGCTCTAGTACTTTTCTGATAGCATCTTTAGGATTCTCTATGTATAGTATCATGTCATCTGCAAACAGTGACAGCTTTACTTCTTCTTTCCCGATTTGGATTCCTTTTATTTCTTTTTCTTCTCTGATTGCTGTGGTAGGACTTCCAAAACTGGGTTGAATAATAGCGGTGAGAGTGGGCAACCTTGTCTTCTTCCTGATCTTAGTGGAAATGGTTTCAGTTTTTCACCATTGAGGATGATGTTGGCTGTTGGTTTGTCATATATGACTTTTATTATGTTGAGGAAAGTTCCCTCTATGCCTACTTTCTGCAGGGTTTTGATCATAAATGGGTGTTGAATTCTGTTGAAAGATTTCTCTGAATCTATTGAGGTGATCATATGGTTTTTCTCCTTCAATTTGTTAATATGGTGTATCACATTGATTGATTTGCATATATTGAATAATCCTTGCATTCCTGGAATAAACCCCACTTGATCAAGGTGTATGTCCTTTTAATGGGCTGTTGGATTCTGTCTGCTAGTATTTTGTTGAGGATTTTTGCATCTATGTTCATCAGTGATATTCGCCCGTAGTTTTCTTTCTTTGTGACGTCTGTCTGGTTTTGGTATCAGAGTGATGCTGGCCTCGTAGAATGAGTTGGGGAGTATTCCTCCTTCTGCTATCTTTTGGAAGAGTTTGAGAAGCATAGGTGTTAGCTGTTCTCTAAATGTTTGATAGAATTTGCTGTGAAGCCATCTGGTCCTGGGCTTTTGATTGTTGGAAAAATTTTAATCACAGTTTCAATTTCAGTGCTTGTGATTGCTCTTTTCATATTTTCTATTTCTTCCTGATTCAATCTTGGCAGGTTGTGCATTTCTAAGAATTTGTCCATTTCTTCCAGGTTGTCCATTTTATTGGCATACAGTTGCTTGTGGTAATTCACATGATCTTTTGTATTTCTGCAGTGTCCGTTGTTACTTCTTTTTCATTTCTAATTCTATTGATTTGAGCCTTCTCCCTTTTTTTCTTGATGAGTCTGTCTAATGGTTTATCAATTTGGTTTATCTTCTCAAAGAACCAGCTTTTAGTTTTATTGATCTTTGCTTTCATTTCCTTCATTTCTTTTTCATTTATTTCTGATCTGATCTTTATGATTTCTTTCCTTCTGCTAAATTTGGGGTTTCTTTGTTCTTCTTTCTCTAATTGCTTTAGGTGTAAAGTTAGGTTGTTTATTCGAGATGTTTCCTGTTTCTAAAGGTAGGATTGTATTGCTATAAACTTCCCTCTTAGAAGTGCTTTTGCTGCATCCCATAGGTTTTGGGTCGTCGTGTCTCCATTGTCATTTGTTTCTCAGTACTTTTTGATTTCCTCTTTGATTTCTTCAGTGATCACTTCGTTACTAAGTAGTGTATTGTTTAGCCTCCATGTGTTTGTATTTTTTACATATCTTTTCCTGTAATTGATATCTAGTCTCATAGAGTTGTGGTCAGAAAAGTTACTTGATACAATTTCAATTTTCTTAAATTTACCAAGGCTTGATTTGTGACCCAAGATATGATCGATCCTGGAGAATATTCCATGAGCACTTGAGAAAAATGTGTATTCTGTTATTTTTGGATGGAATGTCCTATAAATATCATTTCAGTCCATCTTGTTTAATGTATCATTTCAAACTTGTATTTCCTTATTTATTTTCATTTTGGATGATCTGTCCATTGGTGAAAGTGGGGTGTTAAAGTCCCCTACTATGATTGTGTTACTATCGATTTCCCCTTTTATAGCTGTTAGTATTTGCCTTATGTATTGAGGTGCTCCTGTGTTGGGTGCATAAATATTTACAATTGTTATATATTCTTCTTGGATTGATCCCTTGATCATTATGTAGTGTCCTTCTTTGTGACTTGCAATAGTCTTTATTTTAAAGTCTATTTTGTCTGATATGAGAATTGCTACTCCAGCTTTCTTTTGATTTCCATTTACATGGAATATCTTTTTCCATCCCCTCACTTTCAGTCTATATGTGTCCCTAGGTCTGAAGTGGGTCTCTTGTAGACAGCACATATATGGGTCTTGTTTTTGTATCCATTCAGCCAGTCTGTGTCTTTTGGTAGGAGCATTTAATCCATTTACATTTAAGGTAATTATCGATATGTATGTTCCTATTACCATTTACTTAATTGTTTTGCATTTGTTATTGTATGTCTTTTCCTTCTCTTGTGTTTCTTGCCTAGAGAAGTTCCTTTAGCATTTGTTGTAAAGCTGGTTTGGTGGTGCTGAACTCTCTCAGCTTTTGCTTGTCTGTAAAGGTTTTAATTTCTCCATCAAATCTGAATGAGATCCTTGCTGGGTAGAGTAATCTTGGTTGTAGGTTTTTCTCCTTCATCACTTTAAATATGTCCTGCCACTCGCTTCTGGCTTGCAGAGTTTCAGGTGAAAGATCAGCTGTTAACCTTATGGGGATTCCCTTGTGTATTATTTGTTGTTTTTCCCTTGCTCCTTTTAATATGTTTCCTTTGTATTTAATTTTTGACAGTTTGATTAATATGTGTCTTGGCGTGTTTCTCCTTGGATTTATCCTGTATGGGACTCTCTGTGCTTCCTGGACTTGATTAACTATTTCCTTTCCCATATTAGGGAATTTTTCAACTATAATCTCTTCAAATATTTTCTCAGTCCCTTTCTTTTTCTCTTCTTTTTCTGGGACCCCTATAATTCGAATGTTGGTGTGTTTAATGTTGTCCCAGAGGTCTCTGAGACTGTCCTCAGTTCTTTTCATTCTTTTTTCTTTATTCTGCTCTGCAGTAGTTATTTCCACTATTTTATCTTCCAGGTCACTTATCCGTCCTTCTGCCTCAGTTATTCTGCTATTGATCCCATGTAGAGTTTTTTAAATTTCATTTATTGTGTTGTTTATCATTGCTTGTTTACTTTTTAGTTCTTCTAGGTCCTTGTTAAATGTTTCTTGCATTTTGTCTATTCTATTTTCAAGATTTTGGATCATCTTTAGTATCATTATTTTGAATTCTTTTTCAGGTAGAGTGCCTATTTCCTCTTCATTTGTTAGGTCTGGTGGGTTTTTACCTTGCTCCTTCATCTGCTGTGTGTTTTTCTGTCTTCTCATTTTGCTTATCTTACTGTGTTTGGGGTCTCCTTTTTGCAGGCTGCAGGTTCGTAGTTCCCGTTGTTTTCAGTGTCTGTCCCCAGTCACTGAAGTTGGTTCAGTGGGTTGTGCAGGCTTCGTGGTGGAGGGGCCTAGTGCCTGTTTTCTGGTGGATGAGGCTGGATCTTGTCTTTCTGGTGGGCAGGTCCATGTCTGGTGGTGTGTTTTGGGGTGTCTGTGGCATTATTATGATTTTAGGCAGCTTCTCTGCTAATGGGTGGGGTTGAGTTCCTGTCTTGCTAGTTGTTTGGCATAGGGTGTCCAGCACTGTAGCTTGCTGGTCTTTGAGTGAAGCTGGGTGTCAGTGTTGAGATGGAGATCTCTGTGAGATTTTTGCCATTTGATATTACGTGGAGCTGGGAGGTCTCTTGCGGACCAGTGTCCTGAAGTTGGCTCTCCCACCTCAGAGGCACAGCACTGACTTCTGGCTATAGCACTAAGAGCCTGTCATCCACACGGCTTAGAATAAATGCAAGGAAAAGTAGAAAGAAAGGAAGAAAGGGAAAGAAAGGGAGGAAGGAAGAAAGAAGATAAAATAAAATAAAGTAAGATAAAATAAAAAATAGTTATTTAGAAAAAAAAGTTTTTAATTAAAAAAAAAAAAAGGACAGACAGAACCCTAGGACAAATGGTGAAAGCAAAGCTATACAGACGAAATCTCACACAGAAGCATACACATACACACTCACAAAAAGAGGAAAAGGGGAAAAAATAATATATCTTGCTCTCAAAGTCCACCTCCTCAATTTGGGATGATTTGTTGACTATTCAGGTTTTCCACTGGTGCAGGGTACATCAAGTTGATTGTGGAGATTTAATCTGCTGCTCCTGAGGCTGTTGGGAGAGATTTCCCTTTCTTTTCTTTGTTCCGCAAAGCTCCCGGGGTTCCACTTTGGATTTGGCCCCGCCTCTGAATATAGGTCACTGGAGGGCATCTGTTCTTCTCTCAGACAGGACGGGGTTAAAGGAGCAGCTGATTCGGGGGCTCTGGCTCACTCAGGCCGGGGGGAGGGAGGGGCACGGAGTGCGGGTGAGCCTATGGCGGCACAGGCCAGCGTGACGTTGCACCAGCCTGAGGCGCGCCCTGCGTTCTCTCGGGGAAGTTGTCCCTGGATCCCGGGATCCTGGCAGTGACGGGCTGCTCAGGCTCCTGGGAGGTGAGGTGTAGATAGTGACCTGTACCCTCACACAGGCTTCTTGGAGGCAGCAGCATCTGCCTTAGCATCTCATGTCTGTCTCTGCGGTCCGTGCTGTTAGCTGTGGCTCGCGCCCGTCTCTGGAGCTTCTTTAAGGAGTGCTCTTAATCCCCTTTCCTCGTGCAACAGAAAACAGAGAGGGACCAAAAAGTCTCTTGCCTCTTCGGTAGGTCCAGACGTTTTCCCGGACTCCCTCCCGGCTAGCCGTGGCACACTAACCCGTTCCTTCAGGCTGTGTGCACGCCGCCAACCCCAGTCCTCTCTCTGGGACCCAACCGAAGCCCAAACCTCAGTTCCCAGCCCCCGCCTGTCCCGGCAGGTGAGCAGACAAGACTCTCAGGCTGGTGAGTGCTGGTCGGCACTGATCCTCTGTGCAGGAATCTCTCCACTTTGCCCTCCGCACCCCTGTTGCTGTGCTCTCCTCTGCAGTCCCGAAGCTCCCCTCCTCCACCACCTGCAGTCTCCGCCCGGGAAGGGGCTTCTAGTGTGTGGAAACCATTCCCCCTTCACAGCTCCCTCCCACTTGTGCAGGTCCCGTCCCTATTCTTTTGTCTCTGTTTTTCCTTTTTTCTTTTGCCCTACCCAGGTACGTGGGGAGTTTCTTGCCTTTGGGGAGGTCTGAGGTCTTTTGCCAGCGTCCAGTAGGTGTTCTGTAGGAGTTGTTCCACGTGTAGATGTATTTCTGATGTGTCTGTGGGGAGGAAGGTGATCTCCGTGTCTTACTCCTCTGCCATCTTCCCAGCTCTCCTGTGGTGCTTTTTATTGGACATGTTTCTGGAAAACCTGAGTAATAACATTGCCCTACTGAAGAAAATTGCCTGGGAAAACTATGACTGACAACTTATGCTAAGGTTTACAATGTTACATAGGTATCATGCCATGTTTTCATTTATTCACTTTCTTAAAAGTGGAGAGACTTAGGAAAATATAGGCTTACCGCCGAGTTCCTTTAGAGAAACTATTGTCATCTGAGAAGATGTCCCACTGGGCCTGCCTATAGTTGTAGCCTGTGATTCTTTAAGAAGATATGGAGGCCTGTTGCTAGGTTTTATAAGCTCATTTTGAGAGGCTACAGATTAATCAAAGCTACAGGTTCTTCCTTTGGTGCTACAGAGAAGTAAATACAGTTCTATGAACTTTGATTTTTAATGTGTAGTTTAGGGCTATTTATTAGCAAACTCTTAAGCAAGTTATAAAGGTTTGTGAAAACTTGCTATTCATAAAATTAAGCAACATAGTAGAAAGTACTGAGATACACATAATTAGGGACTTGTAAACTAACATTAAACAGTTTGCAGCTGCAGATAGTTGGATTTTCAGAAAAACACTTTATTAATGTTATTTTGAATTTTTCCTATTACATTATTAATTTAGTTTTATTTAATTAATTTTGTTATTTGGTATCAAATATGTACTTTGCATAAACAATCTTTTCTTTTTGCTTTTGATGTATGATAACTATTGTATATCTCAATATGAATCATCTATATCTTTATTGCTAAAGCAGATGTATATAAATTATATATATATCTTCTCCAAGTTTATTTGTGTAGGCATATTGGTGATGTGTGCTATGAATGTATAACATGTAAATAAATAGTTTACAACATACTGTCAAGGTAAGACTAATAAGATTATTTCCTTAAAATATTTATAGGACATTGTTCTACACTATAAAATTATGTGTGTATGTTCAAGTAATATGTGTATGTGTGCTTGCACAAAAAGGTAGTTATACATGACTTTACTACCGTAACTCACTCTTCCAAGGACTAACTGTTAATAAGTGAGGCTCTGAATTCATGTTTGTCGTTCTACTATTACAATTTAATTTCTTGGTTCTTAAAGGTTTTTAGCATTTGGTATTCCTGTTTTCACTTTTGAAAATATATATTCTCCCAGAATATATTACATTGTAGTCAGTTGTTGCATTAAAGATGTCCCTTGCTTTGCCTGTGTGTCCTTGGATAAATTACTTCTTTGTACTTAATGTTCCTCACCTATAAAATAGGGATTATAATAATGACCTACCTCATAGAGTGATTATGAAGATTAAATAATTCTTGTAAGTATTTTAGAACAATGCCTGGTACAAATTAACACTCAATAAATGATAGCTATTATTAATATTTAGCACCCTAGTGAGATTAATTGACTTGTAGGAGACTTACAAATGGAATTCATTGTAGGGCAGCTCTAATTCCCTACTTCCCCATCCTTAAGAGCATAGTAAAGTGATCTACAGGAGAATCTAGATTTTAGCTTGTGACAACCTTCAGCAAATGCATAATTACTTTCAAGGCTTCTGTGCGCCTGTTACTCCATAATATATCCGTGTTTATTTTAATAATAAATAATTTCAGTTAACATTTAAATTGTTTTTCTCTCTTCCCCAATGTACCCCTATCTTTGAATAAAATTGAATCAGCAGGAAGATGCACCATATTTATCTTATGATTTTGCCTACTTAAATCTAATTACCTTCTTAAGGCCCAGCCTCCAAGTACCATCAAATTTGGGATTAGGGCTTCAACATATGAATTTTGGGGAGGACACAAACCTTCAGTCTACGGCATAAGAAAAAAGAATGCTAAGAACTATTATTAGCTCTAATTTGTATCTGTAATTTATTCAACTTAATGTGTTATGCATTGCTCAATATAAACTGTTAAGTGTAACATGATTGAATTTGTATGTAATAATAATTTATATAAGAATAAATGTTATTTTTCATGATACACAGACATGTTGCTTAGTTGGTTACCAACAATGTCTGGGATTTGAGCACTTGTGATATGTCCAAGTTTGTCACTAGGACTCCCAACTTCTCTTTTTGATGCCCTTTCTCACTCTTCCCTTGCTCCCAGTATTGCCTGGGAGCATAAGTATGTTTTTAGGAAAGAATATGATAAATTAACCAAGTGGAGTTGTTAATAATTTTCTGAAATTATAAATACTATGTTTTCTCTTCTTAGAGTATGTGATTTTCATAGAGGCCAATGCCTTTAAGTAACCTACAGTGCTTATATTCAAAAACTGAGTCAAATATATTTCCTTAATTCATTGATTAATTAATATCAATACTAAAAGGTGAAAGCTTATTAGAGTTTTTGATATATCACATCTGGATATAATGGACAACGTGGATGAAGACTTTTAAGCGGTGATTTTAAATTAGGATGTGTAATATTCATGAATTTATTTTTATTGAGCCCTTATGTACCATGCATTCTAAGAGCTGAAGTACAACAGGGAACAAACAAAATTCCTGCTGTCTTTGGGAGAGCTTGCATATAAGTTGGGGACACAGATGAAAAGCAGGATAAATGAATACAGAATAAGTTAGCTAGTAATAAATGCATGAAGATATTAGAATCTTGAAAGTCCATTATGTGTTTATGTATGTGTGCGGGAATCACTGAAATTTAATTTTAGAGACTCAGTTGAAGTGATAGAGTAAGTCAGGTGGATACTTGTAGATATTAGGAGAAAAGTGTCTGGTCAAATGATACAGGGAGAATAAAGGCTTTGAGGCAGGAGCAAGCTAAACATATTCAAGGGAAAACCAAGGGACCAGTGTAGCAGGAGCTGAGTAAATGATGGGGATGGGGAGAGAGGTAGAAGGTAAGATCAGAGATGTTCATGGACTAGATCTTGTATGAACTTGGAGACCATGGTAAAGATAGTATTTTACTGAGTGAGAGAGAAAGTCACTTCAAAATCATTTTGACTTCTAGGTGGATAACATGCTGTAAAAAGAGCAAGGATGAAAGCCAAGTTACCAGTTAAAAGTTATTGAGCATTTCCAGTCAGACATGATAGGAGCTTGAACCAGTATCGTGGCAGTGGAGTCACATTCTAAATGTATGCTTAGAAGGCAGAGTTAATAGATTTTTGCTAGTGTATTGAATAGGGGCTAGGGGCATCAGAGAAAGAGAGGAGTAAATGAAAGCTCCAAAGTTTTAGACTGACTAACTGGTTGAATGGAGTTGCTTTTTTTTGTTTCTATGTTTTGTTTTTTGTGGTATGCGGGCCTCTCACTGTTGTGGCCTCTCCCGTTGCGGAGCACAGGTTCCAGACACACAGGCTCAGCGGCCATGGCTCACGGGCCCAGCCGCTCCGCGGCATGTGGGATCTTCCCAGACCGGGGAGCGAACCCGTATCCCCTGCATCGGCAGGCAGATTCTCAACCACTGCGCCACCAGGGAAGCCCAGAGTTGCTTTTTTAAAACATGTTTATTGGAGTATAATTGCTTTACAACGTTGTGCTAGTTTCTGCTGTATAACAAAGTGAATCAGCTATATGTGTATATATATCCCAGTATCCTCCCACCCTCCCTATCCTACCCCTCTAGGTGATCACAAAGCACCAAGCTGATCTCCCTGTGCTATGCAGCTGCTTCCCACTAGCTATCTGTTTTACATTTGGTAGTGTATAAATGTCAATGCCACTCTCTCACTTCATCCCAGCTTACTCTTCCCCCTCCCCGTGTCCTCAAGTCGATTCTCTATGTCTTCGTCTTTATTCCTGTCCTGCCACTAGGTTCATCAGAACCTTTTTTTTTTTTTTTGAGTCCATATATATGTGTTAGCATACGGTATTTGTTTTTCTCTTTCTGACTTACTTCACTCTGTATGACAGCCTCCAGGTCCATCCACCTCACTACAAATAACTCAATTTCATTTCTTTTTGTGGCTGAGTAATATTCCATTGTATATATGTGCCACATCTTCTTTATCCATTCATCTTTCGATGAACACTTAGGTTTCTTCCATGTTCTGGCTATTGTAAATAGTTCTTCAGTGAACATTGTGGTACATGACTTTATGAATTATGGTTTTCTCAGGGTGCATGCCCAGTAGTGGGATTGCTGGGGCATAAGATAGTTCTATTTTTAGTTTTTTTTTATTTTATTTTTTTGTGATATGCGGGCCTCTCACTGTTGTGGCCTCTCCCGTTGCGGAGCACAGGCTCCGGACGCGCAGGCTCAGCGGCCATGGCTCACGGGCCCAGCCGCTCCGCGGCCATGTGGGATCTTCCCGGACCGGGGCACGAACCCGCGTCCCCTGCATCGGCAGGCGGACTCTCAACCACTGCGCCACCAGGGAAGCCCTATTTTTAGTTTTTTAAGGAACCTCCATACTCTTCTCCATAGTGGCTGTATCAATTTACATTCCCACCAACAGTGCAAGAGGGTTCCCTTTTCTCCACACCCTCTCCAGCATTTATTGTTTCTAGACTTTTTGATGATGGCCATTCTGACTGGTGTGAGGTGATACCTCATTGTAGTTTTGATTTGCATTTCTCTAATGATTAGTGATGTTCAGCATCCTTTCGTGTGTTTGTTGGCAATCTGTCTAACTTCTTTGGAGAAATGTCTGTTTAGGTCTTCTGCCCAGTTTTGGATTGGGTTGTTTGTTTTTTTGATATTCAGTTGCATGAGCTGCTTGTATATTTTGGAAATTAATCCTTTGTCAGTTTCTTCATTTGCAAATATTTTCTCCCATTCTGAGGGTTGGCTTTTCATCTTATTTATGGTTTCCTTTGCTGTGCAAAAGCTTTTAAGTTTCATTAGGTCCCATTTGTTTATTTTTGTTTTTATCTCCATTTCTCTAGGAGGTGGGTCAAAAAGGATCTTGCTGCGATTTAAGTCATGGAGTGTTCTGCCTATGTTTTCCTCTAAGAGTTTTAGAGTGTTCGGGCTTACATTTAGGTCTTTAATCCATTTTGAGTTTATTTTTGTGTGTGGTGTTAGGAAGAGTTCTAATTTCATTCTTTTACATGTAGCTGCCCAGTTTTCCCAGCACCAATTATTGAAGAGGCTGTCTGTTCTCCATTGTATATTCTTGCCTCCTTTATTAAAGATAAGGTAACCATATGTGCATGAGTTTATCTCTGGGCTTTCTATCCTGTTCCATTGATCTATATTTCTGTTTTTGTGCCAGTACCATAGTGTCTTGATGACTGTAGCTTTGTAGTATAGTCTGAAGTCAGGGAGCCTGATTCCTCCAGCTCCATTTTTCTTTCTCAGGATTGCTTTGGTTATTCAGGGTCTTTCGTGTTTCCATACAAATTCTGAAATTTTTTGCTCTCATTCTATGAAAAATGCCATTGGTAGTTTGATAGGGATTGCATTGAATCTGTAGATTGCTTTGTGTAGTATAGTCATTTTCACAATGTTGATTCTTCCAATCCAAAAACATGGTATATCCCTCCATCTGTTTGTATCATCTCTAATTTCTTTCAACAGTGTCTTACAGTTTTCTGCATATAAACTTACCTATGGAGTCACTTTTTTACAAGAGATGGGGAAACAGGCTTGAGGAACAGGTTTGTAGAGAAAGATCAAGAGTTCCTTGTCTTGCTAATTTTAAGATGCTTACTGTATAGCCAAGAGGAAATGTCAAGATACACAGGTCTGGATTTTAGTAAGCAAAATAGCACTGTAGTTAAACTTTTGAGAGACTTGAGTATATAAATTGCATTTAAACTTTTTGAGCTGGATTCGGTCATTTAGGAAGTAAGCACATGTAGAGAAAAGAAGTGGTCCAAAGATTGAGTCTGGATTACTTTCTTTAGTGTTTAACAGTCAAAGAGAAGAAGAAAAAAATCAAGAAAAGAAACTGAGGAAAAGCAACCAGTGAGGTAGAAGGAGGACCAAGAGAGTGTGGTGTTCTGGAAGACAAGTGAAGAAAGTGTTTCAAGGAGGAAAGCATGGTCAGCTATATCAAATGTTCCTGTATGAATAAAATGAGGCCCTAGAAATCACCATTAGATTAGGAAAGATGGAGGCTATTGTTGATCTTGGAAGGAGTGGTTTCAGTGGAAGAGTAAAATGAAAGCCTGATTGAAATGGGCTCATGGGGAAAAAAAAATGAAAGGGAAAGAAATGGAGACAGTAAATATACAAAAGTTTTTTTCAGTGCGTTTTGCTATAATCAGAGAACAGAATTCAGGCAATAATGGGAAGGATCATGGAGTCCATGGAGATTTTTATTTTTCTCTTTGCTTTATAGAATGGAGAAATATTACATGTATTGTATGATAGTGAGAATAATCAAAGACAGGTAAAATTTGGTAGTATAGGAGAGTGAGGGGAAATCTGCAGTAACAGTGCCCTTGAGGAGGCTTAAAGGGATAGGATCCAGTACTCAATATGAGATAGAGTCCTTGGATGGGAGTCTCTTGAATTTACTCACTGTAATATGAAGGAAGGCAGAGTATATGCATTGGAATATAGTTAGTAAGATTTGGTGTGGGAACATCTGAATGCTTTCTTCTGGTTGTTTCTATTTTCTCCGTGAAATAGGAAACAATCTACTGAGAGCAAATAAGGAGGAAGAAGTAGAGTTACTGAAGATTTGAGGAGAGAAAAGTATGAAATAATCATTGATGAAAATAGAGTGAAATGTTGTAGTATTGTTGTGAATTGCTAAGGTCTTACTTGAGGTTACTTCTTGAATTTAAAAGTACAATCAGTCAACATGGTCATGTTTTTTTCTTCGGTCACATTCATCTGGTTGGGTGTCAGTGTAGGATAGGTGGAGATTTGGATTTCCCTAGGACTGGGGGTTTTGCAAGTGGGTACACTGGAGGGATAAAAGGGAAAGGGGTGTGAAGAGTAGATGCAAGAGGGTGACGATAATGCCTGACCTTGGTGTCTAAGCCTGTTAAGAAGGAAGTAAGTACACAAAGGTGGTGAGGAACAGTGAAAAATGCTAAGAATCTGGGAAGACACAAGATAGTGGTCAGAGAGTGGAATGCTTGAAATTAATAATGACAAGGTCTGGTATATGACAATGAGATTAGGTGAGGGGACAAGACTATTGGAAATAAGAATGTCGAATAAATGAGAAGCCAGGGTATTAGGGTGATTTCAATTGGTATTGAAATCTTTGGGAGTTATGACAAGTGAGAGTGGAGGCAGAGAAAGGGAAAGAGGAAGGGAAAAATGGAAAAGGAAGAAAGAGGTAGAGAGGAGGAGTGATCTGGAAAGGTGATATTTTCTCTGTACAGATCATTTTGTTAGATATTGTAATGATTACAGAGAAGTGTAAGATATAAGGATCTAGACAATGAATTCTTATATAAAAAATATTTGTTCTAAAAGAGGAAGAAAGATGGAGAAGTGAGGTTGTCTTAGAGAAGACTAGAGTACGAATTGCTTTAATCATTTTTAAGTACCCAAGTGATTTTTGAGTGTGGGGTGCTGAGCAATTATTTTCTATTTTCACAGAGGATGGAATATGTGTTTATGGTTCCTGATTACTTTAACTGTTGTAATGCACAGACATGGTACCTTTAAGAAATCAGCAAAATAGCATGCATTTTTATTCTTTTACTTTTTATGAATATAGGAGATTTTAAGGAAATTGCTGTTTAGTATTCCTTCCATATGGAGAAAAGAAATTTCCTTTGAGACTAGCTGAAAGAGATTGAAATTATCCTATGGAAAAAAAGATATTATTCTATTCTTCTTAAGTATATTAGAAGTTATCTAACAAATTAATTCGTCAAGGCTGGGATTATGTTGGAGAGAAGTTAAAAATTTGATATGTTTGAAATACCTTTGAAACTGACTTGAAAGTTTTTAATCAGTGGAGAGCATTTTAATGAAGATCTCATAAGGAGCAAAACGAGTTCTTATAAATTATGCCATTACATTAAATGAGTGCTTCTCCTAGGTTATCCATGGCCTTACAGTTTGATACTTCTAGAAATCCTTCTTCATCTTGCAATTCAACACACAGGCAAAGTGCTGGCAACATTACTGAAAAGCTAGTAAGAACTTGAGCTTGTAAGAACGTCATAGTCCACAGTGAAGCTGCGACTTTGAAGGTACAGGACATTCATCGGCCTCAGTTTTTGGTGTTTTTTTTTTTTCCCTTCGGAAGTACTACCTCCACTATTTAAGACATCTCTTTACAGGAGTTTAGTATTAGAAGGGCTCTTAGAAGTTGCCTTGCCCAATTTTTCATTGTATTGCCAAGGAACTAGGGGAAAGAAAGAATTTTATTCAGATGCTAATTCAAGGAAGTGAAATCTAATGAAAATATTTAGACATTATGAAATTAAAAAGTATGTATGGGGCTTCCCTGGTGGCGCAGTGGTTGAGAGTCCGCCTGCCGATGCAGGGGACACAGGTTCATGCCCCGGTCCAGGAAGATCCCACATGCTGCGGAGTGGCTGGGCCTATGAGCCATGGCTGCTGAGCCTGTGCGTCCGGAGCCTGTGCTCCGCAATGGGAGAGGCCACAACAGTGAGAGACCCGCGTACCAAAAAAAAATAAAAAGTATGTATGACTTTATGGAGTCAGAGGGGTCTTTTGACCACTCAAAGTGGTCATTAAGTGTACAGGAAAATACTGAACCCTCTTGAAATTTGTGATAACATAAGTAGCATAATTTACACATTTATATTTAATATCTATATAATCAATATACATATAATTCATATATGAATATATGTAGTATTCAAGAAGAAAATACCATAGATCTTGAATGGACCTGACAGAAGAAAAATTAGAAGAAAACTGTCAGGAGTTAAACAATAAAACAAAAATAAAACTGAAGTTAAATGTCAGGAGTGATTGTGGAACATTAAAAAAAAAGCACCAGTTAGGATTTAAGGTAGAATGATATTCCAATATATATATATATATTCTATTTATATATATTTATATAAAATTCACAGCTTTATGCTGTGAAATTTCTGATTGTTGAATAGGAAGTTGGAGAGCTGAAAATAGAGAGAGAGGAGGGGAGAGGTTCACAGTACCAACCCAGGTGGGTTAGGTGAAGAGTGACTAGAGGAGAAACTGGGTGCCCATAGATAGGAAAGGTCTGTTCCAATCAGATAGCAGTGTAGTTTTCTTTCTTATCTCATGATCAAGACATATTAAGCCCTGTAAATTTTATCATAATGTTTATTTTTCCAACTTAAATGTTTTACTTAGATAAAGACTGTTATCTCATTCCAGTTCTTGGCAAGAATTATTAAAATGGTTATATACATACATAAAAGCAGGGGGGCAGAAACTAGAAATGACATCATCTGGACTGTTTATTAACTTTCCCAAAAAAGGAGGGACAAAAGGTTTTTAGAGTTCTAGTTTATTTTCTTGGGATAGCTAGTTTACTTTATTGTCTTTTGTCTCTGTAAATTTTCTAGAGGGAAATAATCAGATTAAATTCCCTTGGCATATTACCTTAACTGTATTTATTTGCTTATTTTTTAGGCACTGAAGTGCCATTCTAGTGATTAAGCAAGTGCATTGTGGCTTATGGTGGGCTAACGTGGCAAGTATGTGGCTTGAAGCCAGTGAAATGTGTCTGTTGTAATAGTACAACTTATTGTTTATCTGTCAAAGTGTAAGTCGTTTGGTTTCTTTGGACCATCAGTTGGAAGAATTTTTTTGGTATATCTTTTCAATGTTGCAAAAGGGACCAGGATTTACAGTAGAACTACAGAAGCTTTAAAATATTAACAGCCCATTAAGTACAGGATATGGTTCATGAGGTTTAATGCGAAGTTGTTAAAAGGAGATGGAACTAATCCAATGGTTAGGGAGGGGTGGTTAGTGGCAAAGAACAGGGCAAAGACTTTAAAAACCCTGTTTTTTCTATAAATAATCAATGTTTGGGTACACTGAACAACAAAAACAATAGCAACAAACCTCTTCTATCCTGATAAGCAGTACTTGGAGCTCTATGAGAATTCCATTTGGTCTATATGTTAATTTTCCTTTTTGGAGGATGTCCAGCAATGTTGTGTTAAAAAAACTTCCTGTGGATTTGAGATGCTTGGCATTCATTAAATCAAACCTTTGGACTTTGAAATAGCACCTACTTTGTTTAACATTTAAAAAATTACAAGGCTCCTGAGACTGTTCCTTGGAATAGCATTTAGTGATTATCCAGAGAATAATAAAAAAGCAAGTTTTTCAGAGGAGGGTATTTTTAAAGCAAAAGAGTATAACACTTAAGAGCATAATATTTAATATACACCTGAGTCTTCCTTCTTTGGTGAGTGGCACACTTCTAGCATACACCATATGGTCAGTGACAATTAGAGTCTAACATATCATGTGTGCTCCATGCACATACGTAGGTCTTGGATCCCAGATCAGGCTAGCAAGTCTAGTCTTCTACTTGTATGGATTTAAAACATATTTCCCCCAGCTCTTCAATCCTGAGCAATTTGTGTAACTTTTCTGAGTCTCAATTTTCTCTCTGTAAGGCCCTGCTACTTCACAGGATTATTTATAAGATCAAATGAAATCAGGGACATGAAAGCACTTTGTAAATCATTATTTATGAAGTATATATAACATTAGTATATTAGAATAGGTAAATCAGAAGCCAAGAGTCTGGAACTTTGGAGATAGACCCAATAATTGGAATTATAACTCTACTTAATGCTGCTGCTAACTCTTTCTAGTAGACCAAAAGTTAGCTTTATCACTTATGCTTCATGATATTTTTGCTTTGCAGTTTATATTAGATCAATATTATTGAATGAACTTTGAAGAAAACTGAGAGCCCTGTGGACACTTGAATGAGAATTACAATAAACATTCAGCATGACTTTCATACCTTTAATTCTTTACCTGACATTCCTTTTCAAACCAGTCCATGGTATTATTCACTATTGACTGTCTGGAATGCTAGCATGTTATGCTGCATAACAAATCACCCCAAAACTCAGTGGCTTAAAACAACAATTACTTTTATTATTGCTCACAGATCTCTGGGTCAGAAGTCGAGAAGCACTCAGTTGGGCAGTGCTGGCTTGTTCTCTAATACAGTTGCAGTTAGCTGTGGCCAGAGTTGGTAAAGGGGGCCAATGCAGCTAGGGACTGACTGGGCATCTTTGTCTCTTCATGTGGTTTCTCCATATGATCTAGTTGGGACTTTCTCACAGCATGCTGGCCTTAGGGTTAGCCAACCTGCTCACAAAAGAATACTAACTTGCCAGGGTTCAAGAGGAAGAACCATAGATCTCACCTCTTGGGAGAAGTGTCAAAATCACAGGCGCATGGGAGACGTTATTCTGACCATCTTTGGAAAAAATAATCTGCCACATGAATGATGATTGATCTTGTCATTTCATATATAGCTCTTGCACGCTGATATCCTGACCTCTCTAGGGCCACAATATGGAATGATTTACTTTCATTTTTCTTTTGTAACTACCCAAATTTCCTGCTATATATGAATAAGGAAGAAACAAAAGCTAACTAAAAGTAATAGGACTACTCTTTTTATATGCTCTTAAATCTGAAATCAGCCTCATCTTCAGATAATCTTTGGAAAGATTATTTGACACATCTAATGAAAAAAAACCCCTCAATTTTATCTGGAGTCATACTTACTTACCAAATGTGTGCTACAAAATACTAGTTTGGACAGCACATATTAAAAGTATGTATTGCCATTGACTTGCATTAAAACTCCAGAAACTCTTCTTGGGAGAATAATTTGTGCTATGACAGGTAGTGAGGATGTTTATTCTTATTTTGTATGGCACTTTTTGTACACTTTTCTTATCAAATTTATCACTTTACACTATGTTATAGTTACAGGCATGTCATCTTCAGAATATATTGCCATCTCTTTATAAGTAAAATTTGTTGCTAATTTATCATTACTGTAGGTGCTTGATAAACATTTGTTGAATTTGATAAAATAATCTATATTTTCAGGGAGTTGACTAGCACTAGTTGGCTAGTACCCATAGGTAGTGACAGTTATTCAGGATTAAAGAACATAAGTTATTAGCCTATTTCTGGTTTTGAAACCCTCTTCTATTAATTCAGATTAACTGGGTAATTTACCCATACTAAATTAAGCTCATACCTACTCTATTCTGTTTCTTTTTTTCCCCCCAATTTTTTGTGATGTAATTGACATATAACATTGTGTAAGTTTAGGGTATACAATGTGAGAATTTGATACAGTATATATATATTATAAAATTACCACAATTAAGTTAGCTAACACCTCCATCACCTCACATAGCTACATTTTTGTCTTTCTTTTTGTGGAGAGAATTTTCAAGATCTACTTTCTTAGCAACTTTCAAGTTTACAATACAGTTTTGTTAACTATAGTCATCATATTGAACATTAGATCTCAGAACTGATTCATCTTATAACTGGAGATTTGTACTCTTTGACCACCTTCATTTCCCTCCCCATTTTCCTACTTAAATCTCTGCCACTCCCTGACAACCACTGATCTGTGCTCCACTTCCACGAATTAGGTTTTGTTTAGACTCCACATATAAATGAGATCGTATAGTTTGTCTTTCTCTGTGTGATTTATTTTACTTACCATAATGTCCTCAGTGTTCATCTAGGTTGTCAGAAATGGCAGGATTGCCTTCTTTTTATGGCTGAATAATATTCCATTGGGTATATACAACATTTTCTTTATCCGTTCATCACTCACCCATGTCTTGGCTGTTATAAATAATGCTGCAGCAAACATTGGGGTGCAGATGTCTCTCTGCAACAGTGATTTTATTTCCTTTGGAAATATACCCAGAAGTAGGATTGCTGGGTCGTATGGTAGTTCTGATTTTAGTTTTTTGCAGGACCTGTTTTCTGTAGTGTTTTCCACAGTGGCTGTGTCAATTTACACTGCCATCAAAAGTGTACAAGGGTGTCCTTTTGTCTATATCCTTGCCAGCTCTTGCTGTCTCTTGTCTTTTTGATAATAGCTATTCTGACAGGTGTGAGGTGATAACTCATTGTGGTTTTTATTTGTATTTCCCTGGTATTTAGTGATATTGAGCATCTTTTCATGTGTCTGTTGGCCATTTTTATGTCTTCTTTGCAAAAATGTTTATTTAAGTCCTTTGCTCATTATTTAATCAAATTATTTGTTTTCTGCTATTGAGTTGTATAAGTTCCTTATATATTTTGGATATTACCCCTTATCAGATATATAGTTTACAAATATTTCTCCCATTCTATAGGTTGCCTTTTCATTTTGTTGATTGTTCTTTTGCTATGCTGAAGCTTTTTAGTTTGTTGTCCCGCTTGACTTTTTCACTTTTGTTGCTTATGCTTTTGGTGTCATATTCAAAAGATTATTGCCAAGACCAATGTCAAGGAGCTTTTCCCTTATGTTCTACAGTTTAAGGTTTTATGTTTCCATCTTTATTCTATTTTATCTTTATTATCTCTATTGTATTTTAATTTTTGTGAATGGTGTAAGGTAGGGATCTAATTTCATTTTTTTGTATGGGAACAGCACCATTTATTGAAGAAACTATTCTTTCCACATGAATTTCTTGGCTCCCTTGTCAAATATTAGTTGACTGTATATACATGGGTTATTTTAACAAATTTAACTCTTCTAATCCATGAACATGGGATTTATTTTCATTTATTTGTGTCTTCAATTTATTTCATAAATGCCTTACAGTTTATAGCGTATGGATCTTTCTCCTTGGCTAAATTTATTCCAAAGGTTTTTTTTGTTTCATTTTGTTTTGTTTTGGGACTATTGTAAATGAGATTATTTCTTTTTTCAGAAAAAATGATTCATTATTAGTGTACAGAAATGTAACTGATTTTTTGTGGGTTGATTTTGCATCCTGCACTTTATTGAATTCATTTATTGGTTCTAACCATTTTTTTGGTGGAGCCTTTAGATTTTCTATAGACAAGATCATGCCATCTGCACACAGAGACAGTTTTACTTTTTCTTTTCTGATTTGGATGCCTTTTATCTTTTTCTTGCCTTATTGGTCTGGCTAGGACTTCTAGTACTATGTTGAATATGAGTGGCGGGAATGGAGAGGCCACCCTTGTCTTGTTCCTGATTTTAGAGGGAAAATTTTCAACCTTTTGTCATTGAGTATAATATAGATATGGGCTTATCATATTTGTCATATGGGCCTTTACTATGTTGAGGTATGTTCCTTCTATACCCACTTTGTTGAGGGTTTTTATAATGAAAGAATGTTAAATTTTGTCAAATGTTTTTTCTTCATCTACTGAGATGATCATATGATTTTTATCTTTCATTTTATTAATGTGATGTATAACATTTATTGATTTGTGTATGTTAAGCCATCTTTGTATTTCAGGAATGAATTCTATTTGATCTTGTGTATGATCCTTTTCATGTGCTGGGTTTTTTGTTTGCTAATATTTTGTTGAGAATTTTTGCTTCTATATTAATCAGGGATACTAAAAGGAGTTTGTAATGACTTTTCCTACAAACTTTAAGCAATTTTACAAATTATCAACTGTCTGTGTGTTCAATAAATGTAACGTTTTAAGCCAAGACAGTAATGAAACAGACATCTTTTTATTTCACTACCTATTTGTCCTCTGGAGAAACTATAGTTTGTTAAATACTTTTTTGACTTTGATGTTTGAATTAATTTTCAAGATTGCGTTTAAATGAACAGCTATGAAATGATAGATATGTGAGCACTTTTTGAAAATCAGTGTTCATCAGGAAAAATAAAAGTAAAGTATTGTCATTTTGAAATGTTGATAAAATTTGTCAGAGTTGGCAAATATTTAGAGTATACCACTCATATCCTGAGATTCTAGGTAAGTTAGAAAGAAATATAAAATGTAATATTTTTTAAATTTCATGATTATCATGTTTGGGGTGGCTGTAAATTTACTTGATAATTGAGACGTTTAAACTTTTAAAACATTGGAGAGCTTTAAAATGTGAAATCACCAGGCAGTTTTATAATGTTGGCTTCTCTATTGTTTTAGAAACTGCTAAAGTAGATTGATCTTTAAATTCTAACAATTAAAAATATTCTAACTTTGCAAAGAAAAGAAGGATCTAGAGACTCCTCAAAGAAATGGATGATTTGGGGAGTAGGTTAGGGTCAGTGCTCAAAAAATGATGGTGCCATGTAACAAGAACTCAAGAGCCCTATTGAAGGGGTTCACATTGGCCAACCTGGGACCAATTGAGCACCAAAATAATTAAGTGTAGTAATAAGTTATAAACCATTGAAAAACTAGTAACTGATGGGTTCATAAATAAAGAGAGGCTCTTGCTTATAATAGAATGCTGAGGGCTGACTGTAAATATAGAGGAGGTCTGAGTTGGAAAATCATCATGATAAAGAGTAGATCAGGGAAGGATCATGTATGGATGCTAAATCTAGGCGGAAATTTTGATGAGGAGCAGGATATTTGATTGATTTCAAGTGTCATTCTACTTATTCAGTTGCAAGCAGAAAAAAATCCCAGTAATTATGTGTGGAGAAATCAGGCAACAGCTTGACCAGGTGATTAAAATTTACAAAATAAATGAAGGACATATAGACCCGGTATGTCTCCAGATGTGATATTCTGGTCAAGAATGCCTGACTTCATCCTAATCATATCAGACAAATGCAAAATGAGGAATGTTTTATTTAAAGAAAGGAGGGAGGACTGTGTCCTTTAAAACTGTCAATGTCGTAAAAGACAAAGACTGTGGAAATGTTCACATTTAAAGAGATTGAAGAGACATGACAACTAAATATAATACCTGACCCTAAACTCTTTCTGGTACTGGAGGAGAAAAAATACTGTAAAGGGCATTATTAAGTTAACTGACAAAATTAGAATATTAGATAAAAGTATTTTTATAAATGTAAATGTATATAGTTGATAATCTTTGTGGTTATACAGGAGAATATCCCTAAGTGGATTTCTTAGGAAATACACACTGAAATTTTAGAGGTAAAGGACCATGGTGTATGTATCAATAACTTACTATCAAATGGTTCAAAAAAAATTTGTGTATGTGTGTAGAGAGCATGGTGCAAATAATACAGCAAATAGGGTAAAAGGTTAACAATAAGTGAGGCTGGGTATGTGTTCTTTGTGCTATTTTTGTTTTTGCAACATTGTGTAAATTTGAGATTTTCAAATAAGGTTTTGTTTTGTTTATAAGTTTGTTTGGTGATGGGGTGACTGAAAACACCTAGCTGATGTTAGAATTAAAAAAATAATAAGGCAAAACCAAAAACCTCTCAAGGCATAATTTCATTATTTATTAAGGTAGTAGAGGATCCATTACTTTGAGACATTTAAAACTATATCTCATAAAGACATGAAAGAGATTATTTGATGAAGGCATTAAAGTGAACAACATGATGAAATTTCTTCTGCTGTCTATGATTCTTTCTCTCTGTGATTTTGGCAACTGGTATAATCAAAGCTGTGAGAAAAGGTTATTGTAGTAAAGATAAAGGAAAAATAGCAAAGAGCTTGTTGATAATGTCCTGACTTGTTTTTATTATTTTGGGGTATTGAGATGTGTAAGCAAGAAAAAGGGACCCAAACTATTGATATTATCCTTTCTTTTAGAATTGCAGAATTAGAGAGGAAACAATATACCTTATTTTCAATGACCTGACTATGAATTTACTGTTACTTGTGAAAATAGTTGCCAGCCTGTGCTACTGTATTAACCATTCCTTTGTTTATATCTTGCTTTGAAAGCTCCCTTTCCCTCTGTTCTGCAGCCCTGTAATTAGATTCATTAATTTTCTAACCTACCCTAATTTTCACCAGCTTACTGAAATCTCTGGCAGCCTACTCTATCAATACCTTCCTTACTTATTTTCTCCTCTTCTCTTTGACCCAGGGATAAAAGTTCCTGACCAACTGAAACAGTTTTAAAATGCTTGACTAAGCAAGTCACAGCACCAGGTGTTATCTCTCACTGCATTAGAACTGGTCTGTGATGAATTTGTCATATTTTTGGATTTGTTAATCTTAATATGCTTGTATCAAATTCTTTATGGAAAGAGGTTCTAATTAAATGAATAAAACTAGTTTGTTTTCAATGACTTTCTATTTCTACTTTCAGGATTGTTAGGGAGGACTAGAATTACGATGTAACCTGTTAGACCCTAATTATAATCACTTCTGCTTCTAAGAAACTGTATGATTCTAGGCTTTGAGAGTTCTCTTGAATACCTTATATTCTGTTCTCTTCATTAAACCAGAGACATACATTTCTAATGATAAAATTTCAAGAATGGCTGTTAAGGGTGACTTTTTTTTTCCGCTCTAATGACCACAAAAGTGAGTACTAAATCTGTCAATATGTACCCATTATTTAATTTCTGCTGTATAAAGCCTGAAAATGGAAATCAAATCATGCCCATCAGACCACCCCTTCTTCATACCCCAACTATTACCATAAACTGGGAGAAACAAACACACCTAGCCAAATATATATAATAATAAATATGCATAGGGGAACGGATGGGTACTAAATTTTACTAAGAGCTATCTTGGGCTAAGCACCATGTATACATTATCCTAGTTGAAGGAAAAGAAAAGTACAGACTTTTTTTAAAGACAAAAATATTGTCTCAGATACTCCAGTATTAAATTAAAATATTTGTATTATCATTGTTATTTAAATGTAAATGTATAAATATAAAACAAAGTATAAGTTTCTTATGCTTATAACTCTTATAGAATCATAAAGCCAAAATGAATTATAAATTTAATAACAAGAAAAGTATGAAACCAATAAAAGTTATGTCACCTTCAAGGCAAAAACTATTTTTAAAAAAACTTTATTCATTTATTTATTTTTGGCTTCATTGGATCTTCATTGCTGTGCGAGGGCTTTCTCTAGTTGCAGCGAGCGGGGGCTACTCTTCATTGCAGTGCGTGGGCTTCTCACTGTGGTGGTTTGTCTTTGTTGCAGAGCACGGGCTCTAGGCGCGTGGGCTTCAGTAGTTGTGGCTCATGGGCTTAGTTGCTCCATGACATGTGGGATCTTCCCGGACCAGGGCTCAAACCCATGTCCCCTGCATTGGCCGGCGATTCTGAACCACTGCGCCACCAGGGAAGTCCCCAAAAACTACTATTGAAAATAAATTGCCTCTCAAAGTGAATATGACACATTTCTCTGAGTTCAGCATGCCTACACCACTGTATGATGATAATTCTCCTACCATCTTTCTCTATTCAAACTTCTATTCAAAAACCTTCATTTATATAGCATTGTGACCTCATTTGGCCTTAACCTGGCACAAAAACATTTTTTATGGAAGTATTCCTCTGCCAGTTCTCATTAAGATATGACAATTAAAATAGTACTTTGGGGGGACAATGTGATTCAGAACACAAATGCCAAAGCAGCACTGACACAACACAGCAGTACTTTAAGGTGTTCATTCACTTTATATGCTTATTTTTTTTATCATACTTGTGTTCATTATTTTTAAAAAGATTGTCATCAAAATATAAACCTAAAACTAAAAAAAAATTATCAGTATATCCATGACCAGGAGGAGTTTGTACACTAGCAGGATGAGAGACACTGCATTATTAGATTTAATCCTTATAACAACCCTAGGTAGAGATTATTTTTTACCATTTTACAGATGAGTAGATTGAAGTTCAGAGAAATTAAATAACTTGCTTCAAATCACACCGTAGAAAGTAGATATAGGGGAACCCTAAATGCAGTGAACTATAGGAGGATGGTAGTGGAGGAGTGACAAGTGTTGGATTGCATGTTATACTTACTGTAACAGTTTTACAACATTTATTGTACAACTTCTACCATTTATTTTCTTCTTTGGTCTCCTACCTTACATAAGTATTTATTGTTTCAATTCACTGAATAGTCTTTTGTATATGGTAGCATATGGTAATCACACTTCTTTTTGGCCAGAAGATTTACCTACAAACCTCACTGTGGAAATTTTCAGGGTAACCCATGAGTTTAATCCACATGAGATGAACAGCAAACAACTTATTGATGGTCTCCTTCTTTATCACCTTCTGAGATCATAGATGTCAGTACTATAAAACTGCTGATGATTATGTGCTTGGAGAGTAAGGAATTTGTTCATGCAGTCCAGTGCCTTGTTCCATCACTCAGGTATCAGGCTGGCTTGACTTAACCATGAACCTGAAGTTTACAATGACCTTACTGTCAACCTGTCAGACATTTTAAAACTTTTGATTTAAAAGGCACACTGTCACCATATATAAAATATAAAATTCTAGTCCTGTGCTGGAGATAGAATTATAAAGTTTGAAAAATGTGTTATTGAATACCTATTCATAATAGTTTAATGACTAAGGAATGAAGGAATTAGCTAATCTATGAGGTACATTTTATCTCTTATTTTGAATATGTTTAGATGAAATGAACATGAATATATTTTTTACATTTAAGAGTAATTACATACATATATAACTAGTTTTCTATCTTTCACACTAAAATTCAGACTAATAGCATAGGTTTTGTTTCTTAGCACTGATAATTTTAAAAAATAAATAAATCACCTATGCTGATATCAACAAATGTCAGTTATCATACATACTGCCCCATGTTTTGAACCAAAGAATGACTCTGCTGAAGCAACTTCAGGTACCATGGAAGGCCAACATGAGATAATTTTTAAATTTTACAGTTTCCAAGTGACTAACGTAGAAACCAGCTTGCATTATTGTTCTTCCTTCACAAACCCGGTGAAATCATCTTTGTTTCTCAATAATCATTTTGTATGCATCAGGACCTAAAAGTTAATAGTTAACACTTGTTAAGATGTTGATTAAAGAAGCTAATAGCAATGCTTATTAAGGTATTGTGTCATAAGCTCTCATATCCCCTGTGTTTGGTAGTATAAATTGGTATAACATTACTGAAAGGCATTTTGTCAATATGAATTAATAGCGTTAACATTTATATGTCTTTAGATCCATCAAGTGCATTTCTAGGAATCCCTTTTAAGAACATAAACAGATTCGTCATTAAAGATTTGTGTTACAAAGATATTCGTTACCATATTATTTATAATAGAGGAATACTGGATGCAACTTAAGTATCAAGTAATAGAGGATGTTTAAATGTAAAATTTCAAATATACACAAAAATAGAGTAGATGTACTCATTACCTAACCTGAACAAGGAACTTTTTTTAAAAAAAGAAAAAAGTGAGATATTTTCAATGCCAGGCATAATGTAATAATATATGGATTAAAATTAAATTAGAAGACAAACATCTACAGATATAGGCGAGAAGCCATTGATATAATTTTTTGTAGAGTACTTACAACCCTGGTAGAATATAGCTTAATTAATAAATTACGGATCCTATATTGTGAAAATATTCAAATATCAGGCTGGAGGGGTTCTGATAAAATAAACTAAAATCTGGTTGCCATAAACAGCTTCTCTTTTCTCTGACCATAGAGGTCATCACTGCCCCATAATTCTTAGTCCTCCATGCTCAGCCAAAATGAGTAGTGGTAAATTGTAATGACCACATTGAACCTTTCATTTGGGCAGTGCTTATACTCTGAGATATTTCTCATACTATACTATGCCTTTTGGTAATTTTTTAATTCCTACAACCCTTCTTCTCGAGTATTATAAAGTTGGATGTATTAACCCCTTTCTGTTTAAAAATACTCAGTAATTGGATACAATGTCATGCCATAGCAAATAGGAAGAACAAGCATCCTTCTATCCCGATGCTTTTAAAGTTTATTGGGGAGACTTCCCTGGTGGTGCAGTGGTTAAGAATCCGCCTGCCAATGCAGGGGTCACGAGTTCGAGCCCTGGTCTGGGAAGATCCCACATACCATGGAGCAACTAAGCCCGTGCGCCACAGCTACTGAGCCTGCTCTCTAGAGCCTGCAAGCCACAACTACTGAGTCCACGTGCCACAACTACTGAAGCCCGTGCGCCTAGAGCCCGTTCTCCGCAACGAGAGAAGCCACTGCAATGAGAAGCCCACACACCGCAAAAAAGAGGAGCCCCCACTCACCGCAACTAGAGAAAGCCCGCGCGCAGCAACGAAGACCCAGCGTAGCCAAAAATAAATAAATAAAATTTTAAAAATTTATTGGGAATCAGAATTAGTTTTGAGAAATTGTTGATCTTTATATAGAAAGGATGACTCATACAATATAAATAATAATATAAGAAATAATAACAATGTGAACAATAAATATAATAATAAAATGATAATAATAGTGGGGTTTTTTTTCTTTTTTTACTAAATAATACTGTGAACCCGTCCTCTGCTAAGCACTTGATATATATTAATGGAGTTTTTAAAGAGGATTCACATGTTGGTGAGAAGTGAAGAAAACAGTATATTTGAGATACATTGCTTGAATGGGGAGACCTTGAAAGTAGGGAGGCCAATTCAGAGACTGTTGGCACAAATCAGACTCAATGGATTAAACTTTTTAAAATTATTGCCATCTTGAAAGAAAGATTAATAGAATTGGTGGTTGATTGAATATTGGGAGATGAAAAGAATAAGTTAAAGATTATTCAAGAGATCTGGGAGTATAATGATAGCATAGAAAAATTTGTAGGAGGAAATAATGCATTTTATATGATGGGATAATTAGACATCTAATTTGAAATATCCATTTGTCAGATGCTATATGGGTTGGATTGTATCCCCCTAGAAAAGACATTTTGAAGTCCTAACCCCCAGTAACCCAGTGACCTTATTTGGAAATGGGATCACTGCAGATGTCATTACTTAAGATGAAGTCTTACTGGAATAGCATGGGTCCTTAATCCAATGTGCCTGGTGTTCTTATAAGAAGAGGAGAAGAGACACAGAGACAGAGACACACAGGGAGAAAACGGCCATGTGATGACGGAGTCAGATATTGGAGTGATGCATGTACAAGACAAGGAATCCCAAGGATTACAAGCAAATACCAGAAGCTCAAAAAGTCAAGGAATGATTCTCCCCTACAGGTTTCAGAGGGAACATGGCTCTGCTGACAACTTGATTTCGAACGTCTACCCTCCGGAAATGTGAGGCAATAAATTTCTGTTCTCTTAAGCCACTGAGTTTGTAGTACTCTGGTATGGCAGCCACAGGAAACTAATACAGATGCTGATGCTATTCTATAATTCTTCTTTTCCATATTCCCTTCCCCCAGCTTCCTCCCTGGGAAAAATTTACAAAAACAAGACACAAATAAGTATATGGAGTCAAAAGTAGAAAGAACAGTGTGTTAACTTTTTAAAATATCTGTGCATTTTCTAGTATTTTATTCTTTTATCATCATTCTTAAATGGGATTTTAATGTGGGCCAAATAATCTTGTTGGATTGTGCAGGGATAGGTCATTGGAGTGTGTGCTCTGCATATGCTTTTAGGGAGTAAAGATAATTACAAGTCTTTCCAGCTTGTTTCGTAATCTAAAATCCCATTACCTACATTTTTAAGAATATCAGTTGTCAGAGAAAGTAGAAATTTAGCCATGTGAAGTGGGAGGAATATGGGGGTCATAAAGGAAGGGAAGGAAACATGGATCACAGAGCATGTGGCTATTGGCATATGCTCAAATGCTTTGAGAACTTGCTGTAATAAAAAAACATCAAAAAAGGAGAGAGTAGTAAATACTTGTCCCTGTCACTCTCTCTAAAGAGGTCCCAGGTAAGCACTTGTATTAGTGCTGTTGTCTTAACTGACAAATTCAATTTTTTAATGATTGAAATGATATCAAGGTTGTATTTAATTTTAGTCACTGTTCCCTTTTCCCTTAATCTGCTCTTCTGGCTTGGTTTCTGACATACACACACACACACACACACACACATATGTGTATATATACACACACACATATGTCTTCCAGGCAGGAATACCCTTTGTTTTACTCTGACTGTTAAGTTTTGGAGATTGGTCAATTAGGCTACCAAATATTTGATGTAATTTGGAAACTAAAACTGTGCTTAGGCCCAGTGCCTAGGCCACAGCTTTTTATTTATTTATTTTTTTAGTGAAAATATAGACTTTGACGCTCATTGACCTTGGAACATAAGTTCCTTTTCCAGAGGGTATACACTCCATTTGGTTTCCATGTAAAACTCTCCCTTTGAACATACTGGTAAAGAGAGGTCTTTATTTCCCTCGGTTCTGTTATCAACTATGAAATCTGAGTGACTGTACACTTTTGCTGGTTCAGATGATTTATAGAATTGTTATCTTGTTACAGAATTAATCACAGCAAGAGAAAATATGCCTATGTGGAAAATTTATGCTGAAAGGAAAGCCAGATAGCTCATATTTGTATTCTTGTTAATAATATACCTAATTTATAGTACTTAATATCCTTATTCAGTTAGAATAATTTGATTAAATAAAATGCCAGTATATTTTAATATTCACTCTTAATAAGATATTATAAAGCTATTTAAGTGGGTACTTAAATTTTTTTGATGTATTAGTTGTTTTCTATAAAATCTGAGTTGGCTGTAATCATAGTTCACATTTACTTTATTCAGATTTTAGTGTTTATTTTATTTTTTTTAAATGAAGCATAACAGTGATTAATAGCTCCCCAGCTAAGAGCATAGGAAGATTTGAATGCTTAGCCAAGAAAAAAAGATAGTTTGTCTTTCTGAATTTCTGTGCTTCTTAGTTTGAACCATATGAAACTGCCATTTTTGTAGGTCAAATAGAGAACTTCATATGGTTCAACCTATGATTTAGTTTAGAATAATAATGTTCATGGTCTACCCTGCTTTAGCCACTTCTATGTAAGACTATAACACACGGGCTATAAAACAACAATTTATCCCATTTATGTATTTTTTGGCATAATTAGAATGGATTTTCAGATGTGGAACATAGTTTATTTCTTAATCCAGTGCTTTAATTATTTTATAGTTTAAGGTCAATTCATATTATGAAATTAATGTGCTGTCACTGATGAAAATATTATTCTTTTTATAAGTAGAAGTCCCCTCTTACTGCTTAAATGGATATTTGATTGTTTACTTAGGACAAACAAAATAAAGATAGAAAATCAAACTGTTATTGGCTTCCTTATGGAAACAGACTATTCAAATAAAACAACATTCTGGAAATACAATATTAAATTAACTTAATTTGAACAGATACAAAATTGTTTCCTATGGGGGAATTCTGTCTTTTCCTTTAAGAGTATCTGCAGTTTATCACTGCATATCTATAATATAGATTTTGGTTTGTTAGCAGCACAGAACACCTGTGAAGTTTCTTAGTAACACCACTCTTGCAGTTTTAGAAAGGATTATCCCAAAGGACATGTTAAACATCCATCCTTCTAGAATAGCCCTTATTTTATATCAAATTAGATTACTAAACTAAGTAATTCAGCTTTCAGAGACCCAGATTATAGCTGTGTGTCTCCTTTCAATTTACCCCTATCTCAGTTTCTTTCCCTCCCTCCAGCCTCTTCATCCTTCCTTTCATTCATTATTATGCCTGGAGTTGGTAAATATGGTTCAATCCCAGACCACTCTTAACACATAGTCTAACTAAGGGAGACATGCAAAAAAAAATGTTATACAGTGTCCCTATGTGAAAACTTGGTGAGAAATTCTTTATATAATTTAATGTAAAAAGAAGTTTGTTTCTCAGCACAAATGCGAATCCTGTTGTTATTAAATAATGGATGTAATGGAAAGCTAAAAATAAGTAAATCCTTTACTGGTTTAAGTCATTATTTTTCTTATGTAATAAGAAATGTGGAGGTAGACAGTCCAAGGGCAGGTATAGTGGCTCCTTTTATATTTTCACTCTGCTGTACTTAGCATGTAGCTTTTATTTTCTTTCTTGAGGCTTCAAACTCAACATGGCTGCTGCATTTCTGAGCCTTACATTTACTTTCCAGGCAGGAAGAAGAATAAAAACCCTCATTTTTGTGAGGCTTCCTCTCAGTCCCTACAAAGAAGAGAAGTTCTCACCAGGGACTTCTGCCTACATCTCATTGTCTAGAATTGTGTTACATGTCTGAAAGTATTTGTTTTCTAATCTCTGCAGTAGAGGAATGTAAGGGAAAGAGACATTGAAATGGGTATTGAGTGACACCATAAAGCAACTAGTGATAAACCATTCAAGACTAGTAAATTTCAGGCCAATTGAGTTGGTCTTTGCATTCTGAAAGCAGATATGCTTTGAATAATAAGAATCCAAAAGAAATCTTGTTACAGGTGAAATGATAGCTTAAATAAGCAAAAGGAGTTTCTCCTCTTAAACATAGGTAAATTGATTTCTAATGACCGTATTTGCTACAGGGAAATGTGAAATTAGAATGAAGAGGCAAAACAGACATACTGTGACCAACTCTAAAAAGTTAAGTGACCTGAAGACATGTCTATTAAACCTTTCCTTTCAGTGTTGTACATTACATTCTTAATTATTTTAATTCTGTACCCCTTAATTGCTTTCACTGATTTCACATCCCCTTCCACCCACTGGCAACCACCTGTTTGTGCTCTGTATATATGAGTGCGTTATTGTTTTGTTTGTTTTTTAGATTGCACATATAGGTGAGATCATAAAGTATTTGTCTTTCTATATGTGGCTTATTTCACTTAGCCTAATACCCTCTAAATATGTCTCCTACCTGGCTGCTGGTGGGCTGGCTCCCTGGTAGGCACAGCCAGGTCCCAGGGTCTCTGACTGCCAAGCCCTGGGGGTCTGGAGTTGGTGTCAACCTGCTGGTGGGCAGAGCCATGGCCTAGAGCATCCTGAGGGTGCCTTCCCACAAGTGGGGGAGGCTGGTCCTGGGACTAGTGCTGGCCTATAGGTAGGTGGAGTCAGGCTCCAGAGACTCTGGCTGCAGGGCCCTGGGGATCCTGGAGTTGGTGTTGGCCCACTGGTGGGTGGGATCTGTCTTCTTAAATTTATTGAGACTTGTTTTGTGGACTAATGTGTGATCTATCCTGGAGAATGTTCCATGTCCTTGAAAAGAATTTGTATTCTGCTGTTTTGGGGTGGAATGTTCTGTATATATCTATTAAGTTAGTCTGATATAACATGTCATTTACAGCAATAGTCCCCAACCTTTTTGGCACCAGGGACCGGTTTCATGGAAGACAGTTTTTCCACAGACCGGGGTGGTTGTGGGATGGGTCAGGTGGTAATGCGAGCGATGGGGAGCGATGGAGAGCGGCAGATGAAGCTTCACTCGCTTGCCCACCACTCACCTCCTGCTGTGTGGCCCAGTTCCTAACAGGCCAAGGACTTGTACCGATCTGTGGCCCAGGAGTTGGGGACCCCTGATTTAAGGCCTTTGTTTCCATGATTAATTTTCTGTCTGGATGATCTATCCATTGATGTAGGTGAGGTTTTAAAGTCCCCTACTACTATACTATTGTATTAGTGTTGATATCTCCCCTTATGTCTGTTACTATTTGCTTTATGTATTTTTGTGCTCCATGTTGGGTTCATAGATATTTACAAGTGTTATATTTTCTTGCTGGATTGATCCCTTTATCATTATGCAGTGCTCTTCTTTGTCTCTCTTTACAGTCTTTGTTTTAAAGTCTATTTTGTCTGATATTTACATTGCTACCCCAACTTTGTTTTCATTTCCATTTGCATAGCATGTCTTTTGCCATCCCTTCACTTTGAGTCTGTGTGTCTCTTTAGATCTGAAGTGAATCTCTTGTAGGCACCGTATATATGGGTCTTGGTTTTTGTTCTCCATTCAACCATGCTGTATCTTTTGATTGGAGCATTTAGTCCATTTATATTTAAAGTATTTTTGACAGGTACACACTTATTGCCATTTTGTTAATTGTTTTCTGGTTGTTTTTGTAGTTCTTTGTTCCTTTCTCCTTTTGTTCTCTTCCCTTGTGATTTGATGACTTTCTTTAGTGCTAAGTTTGTATTCCTTTCTCTTAAGTTTTTTGTGTATCTGCATAAGTTTTTGATTTGAAGTTGACAGTTGCTTAAGTTCATGTGCATTCTAAAAGCATTACTTTTTTAATCTTCCCCAACATTTTATGTTTTGAACATCATATTTTACATCTTTTATTTTGTGTATCACTTAAGTAATTATTTTAGATATAGATACTTTTGCCTTTTAAGCTTCATACTATAGGTTGTTCATCCTCTACCTTTACTATATGTTTGCCTTTACCAGTGAAATTTTTTTCTTTCATAATTTTCTTCTTTCTATTTATGGCCTTTTCTTTTGCATTTAAAGAAGTCCCTTTAACTTTCTAGTATGGCTGGCTTAGTGATGATGAACTCTTTTGTTTGTCTGGAAACTCTTTATTTCTCCTTGCTGGGTAGAGTCTTCTTTATTCTAAGTTTTTTCCTTTTAGTGCTTTGAATGTATATTTCCGGTCCTTTCTAGCCTGTAAAGTTTCTGTAGTCTTACAGGGTTCCCTTGTATGTAACTACCTTTTTTTTTTTTTTCTGATGCTTTTAAGATTCTCTGTCTTTAACTTTTGACATTTTAATTATAATGTGTCTTGGTGTGAGTCTTTTGAGTTCATCTTGTTTGTGCTGTCTATACTTCCTGGACTTGGATGTCTGTTTCCTTTATTAGGTTAGGGAAGTTTCCAGACATTATTTTTTCAGGTAAGATTTCTGTCCTTTTGTTTCTCCCTTCTACTTCTGGGACCTCTATAGTGCAAATGTTAGTATGCTCAATGTTATCCAAGAGGTCCCTTAAATTACCTTCATTAAAATCATTTTTTTCTGGGCTTTCCCTGGTGGCACAGTGGTTGAGAGTCCACCTGCTGATGCAGGGGACACGGGTTCATGCCCCGGTCCGGGAAGATCCCACATGCCACGGAGAGGCTGGGCCTATGATCCATGGCCACTGAGCCTGTGCATCAGGAGCACAGGCTCCGCAATGGGAGAGGCCACAACAGTGAAAGACCCGTGTACCACAAAAAAAAAAAACAAAACATTTTTTTCTTTTTGCTATTCCCATTGGGTGATATTCACTACTCAGTTTTTTGGATTGCTGATCAAATTTTTCTGCATCCTCTAATCTACTGTTGATTCCCTCTGGTTTATTTTTCAATTCACTTATTGTATTCTTCAGTTCTGATTATTTCTTATATATATATATATTTTTTTTTAAAGATGGTAGCCAATTCTTTATTTTTATTTTTATTTATTTATTTATTTACTTATTTATTTATTGGCTGCGTTGGGTCTTCGTTGCTGCGCATAGGCTTTCTCTAGTTGTGGTGAGTGGGGGCTACTCTTCGTTGTAATGCGTGGGCTTCTCACTGCAGTGGCTTCTCTTGTTGCAGAGCATGGGCTCTAGGTGCGCAGGCTTCAGTAGTTGCAGCACATGGGCTCAGTAGTTGTGGCTCACGGGCTCTAGAGTGCAGGCTCAGCAGTTGTGGCGCACGGGCTTAGTTGCTCCGTGGCATGTGGGTTCTTCCCGGACCAGGGCTCGAACCTGTGTCCCCTGCATTGGCAGGCAGATTCTTAACCACTGCACCACGAGGGAAGCCCTCTTTTTTATATTTTGAAGTTCTCACTGAGTTCATCCATTCTTCATCCAAGTTTGTTGAACATCTTTATGACTATTTCTTTGAACTCTTTATCTGGTTAATTGCTTATTTTCATTTCATTTAGTTCTTTTTCTGAGGTTTTATCTTGTTCTTTTGTTTGAAGAGTATTCCTTTGTCTCCTCATTTTGCCTAACTCTGTTTTTCTATGTGTTATGGGTATATCAGCTACATCGCCCAGTCTTGAAAGAATGCCTTTATGTAGTGGATGTGCTATGGGGCCCAGTATCACAATCTGCCATGGTCACCAGAGCCAGGTCCTCCAGGGGTATCCCCTGTGTGAGCTGTGTGCTCCTCCTGTTGTAATTGGGCTGTGACTGCTGTGGGAAGGCTGGTGGTTGTGGCTGGCCCCTTGGAGTGGGAGTCACTTTGGAGGGGTGCCACTGCTGGCCAGGGATGCCCACTGGGTATGGTGGTTTGGGGGCCACTTTGGAGGGGTACCAGTGCTGGCCGAGTTGGCCTACCAGGTGGGATGAGGCAGGGACAACTTTGGAGGTACTGGGGGTGGTGGTTTGGGCAGGGCTGGTCCTTAATGGAATGCTGAGGTGGGGCATTAGCTAATGTTAACAGTGTTAGTTAGGTTGATAGTGAGTGACAGAAATGATGCCTGCCATTGCAGGACCAGGTAGGGGAAAGAAGAGTTAAAAAAAAAAAAAATTGGTACCTACCAGCACTTTCATCCACAAAGTTCCACCAGATAGATCCCTGCCTGTCTGGCACATGTCCTAAAATTAGTCAATGAGTTTCCTTCTTGTATGACCCAGGTGCTTTTCAAGCTACTGCCTCTGCGCTGGAACTTAGAGCAAGTGAGTTTGTGCATGATCCCTTCAAGATTTGACTTTCCATTTCCCACAGGCTTTCCTGGATGTAAGCCCCACTGGTTTCAACACCAGATGTATGAGGGCTCCTCTTCCTTATGCAGGTCCCCCAGGCTGGGGAGTCTGATGTGGGGCTCAGACCCCTCACTCCTCAGGGGCGATCTCTGTAGTTGTGATATCCCTCCTCCTTGTGGGTTGCTGCACTAGGAGTGTGGGTTCTAACTAGACAGTGTCTATGCCCTTCCTAGTTGTCTTGATGTGACCATTTCTTTATATCATTAATTGTGGAAAATCTGTTCTGTTAGTCTTAGTTTGTTCTCAGAGATAGCAGTCTTGTATGTAGTTGTAGTTTTGGTGTGTCTGTGGGAGGAGGTGAGCTCAGGATCTCCTTACTCCACACCCTTGTTATTGCTTTTTTAAAAAATAGAAATAAAGCCTGAATTAAGGAAAAGAATTTTGTACAGTAGCATATGATGTAGTATGATCATAAATAGAATTTTATGTGATAGTTATATATGTAGTCTTGTTTGATTTATATAAGTAATCCTATTTGATTTATCTACAACAGTTGCAGGTTGGTTCCCCAGGAAGCAGGATTAATATGCTGGATGTTGTTAGTGAGAACTTTTGGGATTTGCATCCATGGGGAAAGGGAAGGAAGCAGGATTGGGCTGACAGAAAAATAGGGCTGTGAGGTCTCAGCCATACCTACGGGGAGGCTGTTCAGAGCTGATCTAGGTTGAAGTAAGGAGGATGGCTCTTTGTACCCTTACATTGATCAGGCATTTGATGCAAGCTACCCTCAAGAGGTGGTGTAATCTTGGGCAAAGTGATTTATAGAACTGAGAATAATTCCTGTAGAGGACTGACAGCTGAGGGCAGACAGCAGTTGCAGAATAAATTCTTCTAATCTAATTTAACATTGTAACCATGGGAAAATAAGATATAACTTACAAATTTTAGTTTTACGTTATGGTTTTTAGGAATATTACCCATGGTAAGTGCAAGATCTATTGATATGTGTCCTTTTTTTTTCATTTTTTATTGAAGTAGAGTTGATTGACAATGTTGTGCCAATCTTACTGATATGTGTTCTTATTTAAGGCTCTGGAGTTGAACTGTTAAAAAGTGACTTATTCTAATAAAGAGGGTTTTTTTTTTAAAGATTAATATGGAAGCTTCACCTTAGTCTCCCCTGCCTCCACAAATGTTAATTCTGTTAAATCACATTTGTAATATCATTCTGCATATGTTGAATACTAAATAAGAATAGTGAATTGTCTTTCAGTTTTTTTAGTTTTAAATTTAGTTTATTCATGGGAATATTCATTTTAGTGTATCTCCATAATTATCTCTGTAATATTTTGAAGAATTCTGATGTCATGCATAATTCTCCATTCTCTTGTCCTGGCTCATAAATTAACTGGCCTATATTAAAAGAATCCCCCCTTCCTTCCCATTCTTTTTCTTGGAATGGAAGCTTAGAAAGGAGAGAATCTGTCTTGGTTGTTATCTGTGCCTTCCTTGCCTCTTGGATAGACTGCTATAATTTATTTTCTTTTGGGCTTTCCCTGAATGTCATCCAGAAGCAACAGTATTTATAGAACATAGCAGCTCTACTACTGAACTTGGCAGGGGGTAGAGGGGTGGGGGATATCTGGAGCTTGTATTGATTACAAGAACAGCAATCAGGTGGATTGAATTTAGATTTTACTGATTTAACAGTTAGAATAATCTGGACTTTAAATCTGTGACCAGTTTGTGAGACTATGGGATCAGTAAAGTAATAGCTTTAGGAACATGGATTTTTATAACAAGCATACTAGTTATAGGAGAGTCTCACACATCTTAAATAGCAAGGTTATACTTTTTGGAGTGTAAATCCACAAGGTCAAAAACATCAGTAATGATTGAAGCATCATTTTACTCAGCTGCCTGGGGCATTGTGAGTAACTTCTTGCTTCATGTACTCCTGATATTGGTTGGAGTCAAATAAGTTTGGTAGATTTTGGTAGAGTTTTTACATTAAGTATTTTCTTCTTCTCCCACTCTTTCTCCTTTCTCTTTGGCTATTTGAAGACACAATCAGAATGGAAGTTATAGAGATGCTACTTTTTATAGGCCTGCCAAACTTTTTACCATTACCATTAGCAAACAGTTTGAACTAATTGATGTAGGGTTCTCTGAATAATAATAATTCTCACTTCTACCTTTATGTAGCACTGAAGGTTTTGTACTCCTAGGGGACACCCTAGGAGTTGCATTTATGAAGTTAGTTCCTTTTTTCAGGTTCGTTTTGGAAGCACTGAAAAAGTTTTTGTTACCTGAAATCTGATGAAATGGTCTGGTTTAAACCTGGAACAAATGGATTTTTGTTTTTTCAGTATAGTTGATGACTTTGTGCCTATGGCATCAAAAGAGATATTTTTGGTTTCATGTGATGACTGTAAAAGTCCAAAAACAGAACCAGAAATGTATATGCTAGCATTTGCTTATATAGGAATGCTTATTCCCTGAAACTATAGATGTAGTAAATCTCTAAAGTGCTAAAAAGTCTGTATGTAAGTAAAGCAGTTAGCACGCACAGACACTGTGGCATATTATAATCTAGTAATCTTTATTCTACCTTGTAGAAAGAGTGACATTGCTTGCTTCTTTAATTCAGGTTTAAGCTAATTTTACATAAAAATGACCCATCTAAAAAAAGCAACCCTAGGGGCTTCCCTGGTGGCGCAGTGGTTGGGAGTCCGCCTGTCATTGCAGGGGACGCGGGTTTGTGTCCCAGTCCGGGAAGATCCCACATGCCGCGGAGCGGCTAGGCCCGTGAGCCATGGCCGCTGAGCCTGCGCGTCCGGAGCCTGTGCTCCGCAACGGGAGAGGCCACGACAGTGAGAGGCCCGCGTACAACAACAAAAAAAATAAAATAAAAAAATTTTAAAAGAGACCCTAAATACAGTGCTTAGAACAAATAGACTTTTAGAAATTCTGTTCCAAATAATTTATTTAACATTGCTATGTTCAAATAATATTGAGAAAACTTATTTTATTTTATTTTTAAAGTATAGATGATTTACAGTGTTTCAGGTGTACAGCAAAGTGATTCAGTTACATATAGATTATATACATACACACAGACACACACATATATACATACATATACATATTCTTTTTCAGATTCTTTTTCATTATAGGTTATTACCAGATACTGAATATGGTTCCCTGTGCTATACAATGGGTGCTTGTTGTTTACCTATTTTGTATATACTAGTGTGTATCTGTTAATCCCAAATACCCAATTTATCCCTCCCTTACCCCTTTCCCCTTTGGTAACCATGAGTTTGTTTCTTATGTCTGTGAGTCTATTTCTGTTTTGTAAATAAATTCATTTGTATCATTTTTATAGATTCTCCATATAGGTGATATCCTGTGATATTTGTCTTTGTCTGACTTACTTCATTTAGTATGATAATCTCTGGTCCATCCGTGTTGCTGCAAATGGCATTATTTCATTCTTTTTTTTTCGTTCTTTTTTAATGGCTGAATAATAGTCTATTATATGTATATACCGCATGAGAAGACTTTTCCCTTAAAATTTTCCCTATTTACTAAATAATGTTTGCATACTATGTTTCAACTTACAGAGTACTTTGGCATATTTTTTGGTGATTATCATAATAATTACATGGAATGGTTAAGTCAGTTACTGTCCCTTATCTACAGATGGGTGATCTGAGGCATATGATTAATAAAATGGTAGATCTCACTCTAGTGGTCCTTCTACCACATTGTACTATTTCCCATGGACGATCAGTTGTTTTGATTTCAACAGGATTTCTCTCTATCTCTGCCTTGAACAAGTAAAACCTTTTTAAAAAAGGTAGGAATAGGTGTTGTAGGATAAGAGATGCAGATCTTTTTGAGGCTGCCAAGAACTATAAAGTGGTAAGGTGGACTGATCTGGGCAGCATATCTATGATAAGTAGATTATATCAAAATAAACCAGGATTCCATGATCAGGAACTTAGCAAGGAAGCAAGAAAGCTTTCATGATGATGGTGATACTTGGGCTGAATTTTGAAACTCCAGGGGGCATACTCATATTGTCTTCTCTATGAATGTTATCCTCTCAAGTTGTGCAACATGGCAGTACTCCATTATGTATTAGGAATACTAAAAGAGAATAGTTATTCGGTGAAGAAGCTCTAAAGACTGAGGTCTTTTATTCTGCTAACCTTGATAATCAGTAAGTCATTTTCCCAGACAGAATCCCTTGGTCTTAAAAGACTGAGGTCAACTCTCACAGCTGTAGTTTCTCCAAGGAAAAATAGTCCTTGTACTTTGCCAAAAGACTTTCACATCAATATTTGAAGAGAGAAAACCATGTCCTACAGTCAAATTGAGGATATTTATGCCCCTTCCAAACACAGAGAGGTTGACTTTTTAGATGGTGAACTGTTTGGCAAGGTGACAGGAGTTCAGAACACCAGACTTCTTACCATATATTCATGTGATTTTTGCACTTAAGTTTTTCTAAATTCAAAATAGATTGTGAAGGTAGCTCTCAGTTGGCTCTGAGAAATTTAAATTATGGCTTAGATCAACTTGAAATATCCTGGGGTGATTTTTAAATGATTAATAATTAGCTATAAGCTTTTCATTATGTTATTATTTCTGTTGGACACAGAAAATCATTCTTTTTGAATAGTTGATGATTTGTTTTGATTTGAAATTATAAATCCCAAAGATAATTTTCTTACCATCAATGCTGTGTGGTTTGGCAGGTGGTTCTCCCTAAAGATTATTTTAAAGTCTCTTACCTTTAATTGAATGTTACTCAGCATAAAAGTTCACTAAGCAATGCTTCCAAAACTTATTTGCATTTAGTGGGTAATGTATAACCCCCTTTTAGAGTTGATGAACGGAGTCAATAATAGTAAAATAAGCTTAAATGAATTTTCAAGATGCCAAGGAGAATAAATATTGGTCTGAAATGAATTAACCATAAACTTTGTATCTTATATAACAACGTATCATTTTAGAGGGAAAAGTTAATGATTTTAAAAATTCATGTTAGGGGCTTCCCTGGTGGCGCAGTGGTTAAGAGTCCGCCTGCTGATGCAGGGGACACGGGTTCGTGCCCCGGACCGGGAAGATCCCACATGCCACGGAGCGGCTAGGCCCATGAGCCATGGCCGCTGAGCCTGCGCGTCCGGAGCCAGTGCTCCACAACGGGAGAGGCCTCAACAGTGAGAGGCCTGCGTACCACCAAAAAAAAAAAAAAAAAAAAATTCATGTTAATGATAATAAAATTTTCTTTTGCTTTGCTACTGCTAACTTTAAAATTGGCCAAAATAGCATTATTTGCAGTCTAAGCATAAGCGATATGTAATTTTACTACAGTAAAAGAGGTTGAAGCTCTTGTTACAACCTTGTTGGCCATAGATTACCATCTTGGTATCTTATCATATTGACTTAAAAGTAGGAAAACAGGGAAACCAGTATTTGAAGCAGCTTAAGTTGAAATTACATCAGTAATATGCTATAGTATTCTCTATTTTTTTCTTCAAAAAGATGGGGTATTAGGTATTTTACTTATATGAGAATTATAATATTTTATCCATGGATTAGTATATATTCATGGAACTAGGCTACAATAAATACTTAATATGAAACTTATTTTGAGTATAATTTAATACATGATGGATCAGAAATCCTGATAGACTCCTGCATTGTCTTGGGTATATCTTTATGAATTCTAGATATTATACATACCATGGGAAAATGCCAGTTGTTTTAATCTTACCTTTTGGATTTTGGATAAACTGGGGTTTGTTATATATTCCTTCTCCATTCTTTGATGCCAATTTTTGGAAACAAATTATTTTTATTCAGTGATATTTAAAAGATTCCTTTTTAAAAAAGTTCTCTACTGAAACAGGATAGTTCTCTTTGGTTTTAAAATCACATTTATGAATGACTTATTTCCTGGAGTGAAAATTGTAGACTGGCCTTTGTTTGTCTCTTCCCCAACTGGAGGCAGAAATCTCTAATGAAGTCAATAAAAGGTTAGCAAGAGAGAAATAAACTATGTGATTGGAAGAATTGAGTCCACTAATTCCTGGTATTATGTTAACTTTCATCTGAAACGTGGGATGCTCTTCAAGCTGTTTCCTATTGTTGAATCAATACAATAAATGTCTATAGAATACGATTTGAGTAGTGTTTACTTTTCTAGATTTATGATTTGATTTTTTAGGAAACAGTCTCAGAAAAGTACTTAGCTTGTATAATTTTTTTTGGAGGACAAATAATATTCATTGACAATTCTCTCAGGGTTAAAAAAAACCAATAAAGTGAAGTTATTTTTATTAATTTTGATTGGTTAGTTTATAACATTCATTAAGTACATTTCTGTTCATGTGGAATATTTCATCTGGCTCTCCTGGCCAGATACTGTGAAGTTGAGGGAGCCAGTATGAGAAAATGAAAATGAACTCTTTCAAAAATCTACCAGAATCATTCATTCAGGTACACTACCATTAGTTCGTACAAAGCAGGTTTTTTGAGTGATAAATACAATATTACCATGGTAAAAATAATTTTTGCTCAAAAAGATAGAGAATGGAAATAAGGTGATGCATTGGGTTAAGGCACCAATTTCTAGCCCAACCAACTTAGCTCTTTATCCTGGCATGAATTTGGTGGCACCTCCTACTCCCTCATGGACTTTTTTCCACATCAGACAAAACCACTGGATGGTTTTGTACAGTCTGGCAAGATTGTTAGTTGCAGTGGTGTAGAAACGGAAACAATTTGGGAGTTGTAGGTTGAAACTGAGGTGCCTGGTTCTATGAAGTGGTATTGGTTCTGAGCTCCGAGTACCAAATTTATGTATATATTTAAAACAATTTTTTTAAGGTCGATGGTAGTGGTGGCTATTTGAGTATCTTTGGAATACTGAGACATTCAATATAATTGTACATCTTATAAAGAGGAATTTTGGAGCAAGGGTGTCTTGTAAATTCACTGCAGATTTAGAATCCAAACAAAACTCATTTCATGTTTGTATAAACTATTCTAAGCCATCTTATTCTTACTGAATTTTTTTTTCTCTACTGTAGTTTTTGTTTCTAAGGCTGGTTTCCCCTTTTTCACTATGGGATTTGTATTCATGGGCTTGCTGAATCACTTCTAAATGGTCCCAAAAGAGGTTGATGCTACTCTATTTGATTAAATACATTATAATCTTTATTTGCAAATCATTTTTGAAGATCCACAGATTTCACTAAGTTCTTGGAAGAGCTGACATGGTAGAGAGAAGATATGATCAATACCTTCCAAAAGTTCATTTTAAAGGGGTATTAGACCAGCATGGTAAACTATTAAAAAATATGAAACATTTTTTAAAAGAGATACAGCATTAAGGTTGTATTTTAGCAACTTCTATACATGATATAGATAAATTTGGAGTTCTTTTGAGGATATACTCTCTTTCTCTTCTGAACTCTCTTATTCACTATCCTTTCTGAAGTCTCTGGGTCAAAGGACTATTTGCTTTGGTAATGGTAATTTCTCAATGTGTGAATGAAATAAGGAAAATGGTTTTGAATTACAGATACAGTATTGCCTTAAAATTTACAATTTCATTCATTTATTTCAAAGTCATCTTATCTAAATGCTTCTCATGTAACTACAACACATGGAGTAGTTTTGTTTGTTTGTTTCAAGCCCTTTTAAAATTTAAGTATAGTTGATGTACAATATTATGTATGTTACATGTGTATAATATAGTGATTTACAATTTTTAAAGGTTATATTCCATTTATAGTTGTTATAAAATATAGTCTATATTCTGTGTGTTGTACAATATATATCCTTGTACCTTATTTTATACATAATAGTTTGTACTTATTAATCCCCTACCCCTACACTGCCCCTCCCCACTTCCATCTCCCCACTGGCAACCACTAGTTCTCTATATCTGTGAGTCTGCTTCATTTTTTTGTGATATTCACTAGTTTGTTGTATTTTTTAGATTCCAAATATAAGTGATACCATGCAGTATTTGTCTTCTTCTGCCTGATTTTTTTCATTTAGCATAATACCCTCCACATTCTTCCATGTTGTTGCAAATGGCAAAATTTTAATTCTTTTTTATGGCTGAGTAGTATTCCACTGTGTGTGTGTGTGTGTGTGTGTGTGTGTGTGTGTGTGTGTGTGTGTGTATGTTTATATATGTGGGTATGTATTTATGTGTGTGATCTGTATATACACACACACATACACATATAGCACATCTTCTTTATCCATTCATCTGTTGATGGACACTTAGGTAGGTTACTTTCATATCTTGGCTATTGTAAATAGTGCTGGTATGAACATTGGGGTACGTATATCTTTTCTAATTAGTGTTTTTGGTGTTTTTTTTGGGGGGATATATATCCAGGAGTGGAATTGCTGGATCATATGGTAGCTCTATTTTTAGTTTTGTGAGAAACCTCCATAGAGTTTTCTACAAAGGCTGTACCAATTTACATTCCCACCAACAATGTATGAGGATTCCCTTTTCTCCACATACTCACCAACATTTATTATTTGTGTTCTTTTTTACTACTTTTTTTTTTTTTTTTTTTTTTTTTGCGGTACGCAGGCCTCTCACTGTTGTGGCCTCTACCATTGCAGAGCACAGGCTCTGAAGCGCAGGCTCAGCAGCCATGGCTCACGGGCCTAGCCGCTCCTCGGCATGTGGGATCTTCCCGGACCGGGGCACGCACCTGTGTCCCCTGCATCGGCAGGCGGACTCTCAACCACTGTGTCACCAGGGAAGCCTTTGTGTTCTTTTTGACCATAGCCATTCTGACAGGTGTGAGGTGATATCTCATTATGGTTTTGGTTTGCATTTCCCTGATGATTAGTGATGTTGAGCATCTTTTCATGTGCTTGCTGGCCATCTCCATTTCCTCTTTGGAAAAATGTCTATTCAGGTCTTCTGCCCATTTTTTGATTGGGTTGTTCATTTTTTAATGTTGAGTTGCATAAGCTGTTTATATATTTTGGATATTAACCCCTTATCAGTCATATCATTTGTAAATATTTTCTCCCATTCAGTAGGTTGTCTTTCGTTTTGTCAATGGTTTCCTTTGCTGTGCAAAAGCTTTTAAGTTTAATTAGGTCCCATTTGTTTATTTTTGCTTTTATTTCCTTTGCTTTGGGAGACAGATCAAAAAGATATTGCAATGATTTATGTCAAATAATGTCCTGCCTGTGTTTCTCTCTAGGAGTTTTATGGTTTCCAGTCTAATATTTAGGTCTTTAATCCATTTTGAGTTTATTTTTGTATATGGTGCTAGCGAATGTTCTAATTTCATTCTTTTACATGTAGCTGTCCAGTTTTCTGGCACCACTTATTGAAGAGGCTGTCTTTTCTCCATTGGATATTCTTGCCTCCTTTGTTGTAGATTAATTGACTGTAAATGTGTAGGTCATGGAGTAGTTTTATACATAGTTTTGAGAGCAGTAAATTCTGTTAATTTTTCTTTTACTATTTGGCACTCTTCTTTGCCTTCACCCCTACCACACTCCACAGCAAACTCCATGCCAAATCCAGTTAGTGCCAGTCTGCACTAGAGGCTATTTCATTATTAATCTTATCACTCCTGAAAAATGTGTGATATCTTCATTTAAAACTAAAATAAAAATGAGTTGAGATATGGAAGGTAAGCAGAGGTAGAAGCCTGAACACCTTCATTGTTCATTCTCCAAAACACACAATTTTAACATACCCTTAAAACTTCAGGGAGCAGCTGCATCAATATTTGGTTGGAACTTAACATCCCTAATAAATTCCAACTTCCCAGCGAAATAGAGTTTGAGCAAAGTGATAAATATTAGTATGGTGTCATTGGCTTGGATTAATTTGAAGAGACATACACAGAGGAGATCCTTGGCAGGGATGAAAATATACATAAACAAAAGATATTAAATTCTAAACAGGAAAAAGTGCAAAATATTTTCCCTAAGACAAGAACTGAAAAGCATGGCTCTTTGGGGCTAGCCAGCTGCTGTCTGGATCCTGGGAGGTGGGGTCCTGTTGTTTGGCTCTTCCTTTCATATTGCATGCCTTCCATTTTTATGGAATATGCTTTTGAGATAAATGAGGGAAAGAATAGCACTCCTCATCTGACATAACTGTAGACAGGTTCAGAACACTGTAGACACACCAGAACACACCACACCACAACAGGATTTAGTTCTCCTATTTGCCTAAATCAGGGAACTCTTTCTTTTGAGAACAACTAGTTAGAAAGAGACCCACAAAAATGTTTTATTTTCAAGATAAAAAATATTTGTAAATGAGATGATTTCAGTGGATTATTATTTAAAAATATCTGTGCCTTTAATTTTTTGTGATTCCTTGTATTTTTCTGGCTATCAAGCTTGCAAAATTGGATGTATGAAATATATTGATAAAATCTGTAAAGGTATACATTTTTAATCACTTAAATGTAAGCTAAAAATATGTCTACTAAAAGTAGGAGCCCTGGTACTAAAATAAAATCTCATACTAACATGAATGGTTTCTTAGCATCACTTTATCGTATGAATGTGTGTTGTTTATGTTTGAGCTAGGAGTGAGGAGTGCAATGATGAAATTAGGGGATGGAAGGAAGTATTTTAAAAAATAAAGAAACCGAATTAAAATACATAGTTTAGGGCTTCCCTGGTGGCGCAGTGGTTGAGAGTCCGCCTGCCGATGCAGGGGACACGGGTTCGTGCCCTGGTCTGGGAGGATCCCACATGCCGCGGAGCGGCTAGGCCTGTGAGCCATGGCCGCTGGGCCTGTGCGTCCGGAGCCTGTGCTCCGCAACGGGAGAGGCCACAACAGTGAGGGGCCCGCGTACCGCAAAAAAATAAATAAAAATGAAATAAAATAAAATACATAGTTTAATGTTATGACAGCAATTATTATTCCAGACATATTTTCTGAAATAATATCATACATGAAGACTATGTATTACTAGTATCATTAAACATGTTCCTAGACCTATTATGATACTAACACAAACTCCAAAAAGATTAATTTAAATGAAGCTGATAATTTTATTAAAATAACATCTTGGCCATGCATAAGAGAGGGTGTTTGATTTCCTAAGTTACTCATTTCCCATGGGTAGAGTAATCCCGATAATATTTATCCAAGGTGGCTTTGTGTTTTATCTCTCAAGTGGACACTATTTTGAAACCTAAGTGACTAAGTGACAGGTTAAAGATGAATTTAGAGAAGTCATTTGATTTCAAAGAGTAAAGTACTATCTTTACGTTGGTCAAACTTTTTTTTCTTGTTTCAGTGATGCCAAATGTGGGTGTCATAGTTCAATTTACCTTTTGGCATAATGATTCCTTGGTGAGAGTAAAATCATGTCCTGTATAGCACAGGGATTAAGTTCATAATGGAAGTTGAAACTTTGGGTGAAGATAAATTTTCCAACTATTTTGGTATTTTGAGGGTCATTCTGCATTCTAGAATTTTGCTCTTTGTGTCTAAAAAAAGGTCCCATCTTGGATTATTGCCTTGTCTTTGTACAGTTTTAACATATCCTGTCATTACATCCTTTAACTATTGATATTTACCCAGTGATTCATTTTCATGAAATATTCATGTTGATGTTCACATCAGTATGATTGTTTTGTGACAGAACATTACCACATCACATTGTGACGCACTTTGGGTTATGATGAATCCATAAGAGTGGCCATTAGGACTTTTGCTCAGAAAAATTTTTAGTTTTGGAAGCAATGTAAGGGGCAAAGAACAAGAGGAAAAAACTAGACAATATACTAGATTTGGCCAAAAAACAGCAAGAGCACTTTAGGGATTTCAAATTTGATTTATACATCTTCTAAAAAAAAAGTTGACTACTTTTACAGTGCTCACGAGACTAAAAGGATAGTGGTTTTGGAAGAAAGGTTAAGGATTCTTTAAATTGGCAGATAGAAAAAATTTACCAGCCAAACAGGCCTTCATACTTGCCACAAAATGTTTCATGACACTTCATTTATCTTAACTACATTAGGGCTAATAATTTTTTAGTTTGGCACCCTCCAAGGAAACCTCGTTGAATATTCAGAATAAATTGCGAGGCAGTTCCTAGCTTGCTATTAGTTACATTATAATTCTATAAATATCACCTTTCAGTGGCTGTTTTGTGAATTCAGTTAAGTGGGAATCTACAGAAAGTAGAATATTCTTAATTGCTTCATAATCTTTAATAAAAGAGTTATTGTTATTTCTAAATTATTCAGTTTTTACTGATGTGAAGTTTGGAATTTGTGATTAAGTTTTAATAAAGCTATGAAAATTTTTAACACCAAAATAATGTATTATTATGGTAATAAGCAATAGTCTCGCTCCATTCCTTTCCAGCTGTTACTTCTGAGAGTTAGTGCTCTGTCTATAAGTAATATGACTTTTATGACAGTTTTTTGATTTGTCAATTTTATACATTCTCTTTTATTTGTGTGTCTTATGGATAATAATAATTTCACTGATTTAAACCACTGACCTTATGCCCATCTTCCTAAATATAGTTAATCATTTTAAATTCTTTTTTTGGTTATCATTAAATTTTTTTTTAAAGAGTATTTTTTTTATGTGGACCATTTTTAAAGTCTTTATTGAATTTGTTATAATATTGCTTCTGCTTTATGTTTTGGTGTTTGGCCACGAGGCATGTGGGATCTTAGCTCCCTGACCAGGGATCAGACCCCCATCTCCTGTATTGGAAGGCGAAGTCTTTAACCACTGGACCACCAGGGAAGTCCTGGTTACCATTTTAATTTTAAACAATGAATTAACCTTTGTTTCTTATTTATAACTATAAAAGTTAGAAACATCTTTTGCATTTTGTAGGGGACAGTATTTGTGCTCACTTGATATTTTTAATAAAAGTTGTCAGGAACAGCTTTGTTCAGATGGAACATAGAACACCATGATTACTTTTCTTTTCCATGGCATGTATGTACTGATCTTTGTCTTTCATCTCTTAAGTACCTTTACTCTTTTTTTTTTTTTACTACAGATTAAAAGGTATAATTTATAATGATACAAGAGTCAATCCAACAGTGTTTAATATATAATTCATGTCTGTGTGATAGCAATAGGTGACTTGATGGATTTTATCTGGCTATATATACTTCCATCTTAATAAGTTCCTACCCAGTGGAAACCAGATCAATTCAATTTTCTTGGTATTTTATTTGAAATAGCTCAACATGTAATAAGGTCATTATGAAAGTACTTTTTTTGGTATTTATCAGTAAACTTATTCAAACAAATCTTGTTCAGTTAATGACAGAATGGAAGGCCTGCCTAGTAGAGCAAGGTAACCCAAATAGTTATAATGTATTGTGATTCTGCATGCTTTTTATTGTTTTCTACAAAAGAAACTGGTCAGTATATTGGGAAAATTTTAATCTACCTCTTTGAGACCTTTTGAAATTATGAAAGCATTTTGTTTTTTCATATCTTCTACCTTCTAGCCCCTGAGACAGACAGTGCTGGGCTAGCACCTGAAGATGATGGAGCAAATTTAACAAGGTCTCCATAATCATACTTTTTCAGAGGATAAATGCTGGCATTCAATTTTTTTTTCAGAACACTTAATCCCCTCTTATAGACATGTAATATCACTTATTCTAATATTCTTTTTGTTTTGGTTTTTTTGGGGGTTTTTTGTTTTGTTTTGTTTTGTTTTTTGCAGTACACGGGCCTCCCACTGTTGTGGCCTCTCCCGTTGCGGAGCACAGGCTCCCGACGCGCAGGCTCAGCAGCCACGGCCCACGGGCCCAGCCGCTCTGCGGCATGTGGGATCCTCCTGGACCGGGGCACGAACCCGTGTCCCCTGCATCGGCAGGACTCTCAACCACTGCGCCACCAGGGAAGCCCTATTCTAATATTCTTAATAAATTATTGCAAATTGGAATTGGAGAGCAATATGGCAAGAGACATCAATACATTATTATATCAGAGTAGAAAGTGGTGTTAGACTAAAATAATTCTGCAAATTGGAATATTGATTAGAAACTAGGATAATGAAATATGGTAGGGTACAGATATGAAGCAATATGATTAGAGAGGAAGAATATTATAAATTCCAGAGGGTAAGTAACTGACTATATTTAAGTAAAGTTGGAAGGCCCCTCAGTAATAAAGGAATAATAAGATTATTATGGGTTAACAATGTAGTGTTGTGGTTAAAGCAAACACAATGTAAGGTCATATAAATAAAAATCAAGAATGTGGGAAACTTGAGATTATTTTCCCATTGTACTTGTCACTGGTCAGACCCTTTTGAGAGCATTGTTTCTAGTTCTGGGCTCTACCGCTAAAGAAGGACATGGAGAACTTGGAGGAAGTTCAGAGGAGGACCACAAAGATGATTAAAGGGTTGAAAAAGAAACCTAAGAGAAAAAATTTAAAGTCGCAGGGATTATTATTATTCCAGAGAAGACTTAGAGGTATTTATGTGTAAAGGATGGAGAACAGATGGTCTCAATCTTCACTGAAGGTCAAACAAGAAGAAATCAATTTAACCTGTGTCATGAAGGATTTAGTTAGATATGAGGAAATTTTTATACATAGAATGTTAAAATAAGTGACTATGGGACATGTGAAATCTTTTGCAACACTGGATCCTAAGTGATTATATCAGACTTCTCAAAGGGCATTTGAGGCATTTATGATCGTAGTAGCTCATTAAGTAAACCTGCATTTTTTTCATTCTCTTTTTCTGACTGAGGAAAATTAACAGTTAATTCTTACTTATGATCAGCCCTTATGGAAAATATGTCTAGTTGACTTGATAGAGGTAACGTAATTCAAGTTATAATCAATTCTGTTAATTAGACAGTGTAGTATGATGTTCCATTAAATCAGAAGGATAGTCAATATGACCTCTTTCCCCACTTTCTTTAACTAGACCATGTTTTAGAATACAAACGACAACTGTTCATTGGTTTGATGGTGAATATCAATAAAAGAGAGAAATGATTATGTTGAAGTTTTAAGTTATATTTCTATTTTATATACATATTTACAAATGTTAAGATGCTGTGGTGGTGTTTTTATTCTAAGAGTAGCCTGTTCATATGCATTTTGGAAACACAGTCAGGCTTTCAAAATCAATGTTGTTAAATAGTTTACTGACCACAAATAAAAATTATTTATCTTTGCAAATCAACTACTAAAGTACTGACAAACAGAACTAGACTATTGGTTGCTGTGGCTAGATTTAAAAGACCCATATACTAACAATACAAAAATTCTTCTCCCTATTGAGCAGTGCTTTACATGTATATTATGTTTTTCCTTTTTTTGCTTTAAATAGCTTCTTTGGTTTTGAGGTTTTTGAGGAAAAAGACAAAATAAGCTATGTACTTTATTTTAAGGCAAAGAGCTCTTGTGGTCTACCATGTTCTGTAAAACTAAAAGGATGCTACAGTAAAAATTTAGAAAGAAAAAAATTTTATATGTAGTCTGTCCTTATAAATAATATAAAATGTACTGATCAATTTTACATTGTTTATAAAGCATTTCCATTCTGTGTGATGTCAATATTAATTTTTAGTACTAAATGAAGCTTTTTTTTTTTATAGGCAGGTAATTTGTTTTCTAACCAAAGAGCAACCTATTAATTATTTTATTTTTTTAGAAAATAAAAAAATATTCAACAATCTTATCCATTTTTGTTCTAGGTGCTGTGATGGTTGAAAATATTTTAATATTAAAAGTACATGATGTGTTTGTTCCTACAGCTGTGAGGGAATATTGAGATTCTTATTTACTCCCTAAAGAAGAAAATATATAACTCAGGGTAGCATTTATTAATTACGTGAATTTAGTATACTCTAGAACCTGGCCCTTTACCTTGGAGATTTAAAAATCTGATTTTTGTTAGCATTCAAATCCACTTTTAAAGACATACAATTAACCAAACTTTTGAAACTGATCTATATGGAATAAAAATGCCCCATTCATTATTAATTTACAGTGACAAATAGGCCTGAGAGTGGACTAAACTGTACAAGTTAACATAATCAGCACTTTTCTTCTTTGTTGCTAAACCACATGAAAAACTTAATCATAATCTGAGGACCATTTAATAATTTTACAATGAGAAATATAAATATCCCAAGGATAAGAAACCCATCAAACTCTCATAGTCATTATATTTTGTTCTCTTTCTCTCTCTTTTTTTTTGGGGGGGGCAGATTTTATTATATCCCCTAAATACTGATGAGAGTATTTGGGAGGAAAATTAAGTTTATACAAGAAACTGTGGTATAAAACAACACTGTGAAACACTAAATGCTGTAATAATTAGAGAAGGAATAGGTCACTTCAGGCATAATGAAGGATGAGATATTGGAACTGAGCCTAAAGGATGTCTAGAATTTTACAGTATAAATGGAGGAGGATATTGCGTGATCAAAGTGTGGGACGTGAGAAAGATAAGAGCCTTTTCAGACAATGGTGAGTATCTAGTCAATTTTTTTTTTTTTTTTGGCTGTGTTGGGTCTTCATTGCTGCATGTGGGCTTTCTGTAGTTGAGGCAAGCGGGGGCTACTCTTTATTGTGGTACGCGGGCTTCTCATTGTGGTGGCTTCTCTTCTTGCAGAGCATGGGCTCTAGGCACGCGGGCTCCAGTAGTTGCGGCGCGTGGGCCCAGTAGTTGTGGCGTGTGGGCCCAGTAGTTGTGGCACGTGGGCTCTAGGGTGCACAAGTTTCAGTAGTTGTGGTGCGCGGGCTCAGTAGTTCTGGCTCACGGGCTTAGCTGCTGTGTGACATGTGGGATCTTCCCAGACCAGGGATCAAACCCGTGTTCCCTGAATTGGCAGGCGGATTCTTAACCACTGCACCACCAGTCAAATCTAGCTAGAATAAAAGACAAATATAGGGAGAAGTAAAAGATAATTCTAGAAAGGTAAGTTGAGATTTATGAGGGTTCTTGAACTCCAAGCTACAGTGTTTAGATTTTTGGAGAGAGTTGAATTTTTGAGTGGGAAAATGGCATGAGCAGAGTTATGCTTTAGGAATAATAAGCTACATATAAGGTAGAGTTGGATAAAAGATATTTGCATTCACCCCAACAAGAGCTACTTAAGGATATAAATTAGGGTGTTATAAGTAGAGTTGGAGCTCAAAGGATGAATACAGCTACCCTGAGAAAAGGTTATCCAGTTCTTGTGAAAGAACAAAGGAAAAGGAGGGCACAAAAATAACTAAAACGAATAAAGTTGAGTCCAATAAATTGTGCTCCAGTGGTGTAAAAGAGTGAAAAGATTTTGTCTTTCTAATGATGCCTGATTACACCTTTACTGATCTTAGAAAAGTTTCTAAGCATCTTCAGATGAAGAGTAAGTTAGTCCTGTCCATGTTTTTCCTTATCCCAACACATGGTAAGCTCTCAGTAAATATTTGTTGAAAAAGTGGTTTAGTTTTTAAATTTATTAATATGAGAGAATCTTTTAGTAGATAAATTTTTAATGAATCAAACTTATTCCATTATCTACTTATCAAGACAATGCTATATTAAATGTACCTTTAAAAAAAATTCTGCTTCCCTGATAAACACACAAGAGCTTCATTTGGGCTTCCCTGGTGGCGCAGTGGTTAAGAATCTGCCTGCCAATGCAGGGCACACGGGTTCGAGCCCTGGTCCGGGAAGATCCCATATGCCATGGAGCAACTAAGCCCATGTGCCACAATTATTGAGCCTGCACTCTAGATCCCGCAGTGCCATAACTACGGAACCTGTGAGCCACACTACTAAAGCCCGTGCGCCTAGAGCCTGTGCTCCGCAACAAGAGAAGCCACCACAGTGAGAAGCCCGCGCACCGCAATGAAGAGTAGACCCCGCTCGCCACAACCAGAGAAAGCCCGCGTGCAGCAATGAAGACCCAACGCAGCCAAAAATAAGTAAATAAAGAAATACATTTTTTTTTTAAAAAAAGAACTTCATTATTTAACTTTGTTTCAATACCTTAAAATAACTTTCTTCTCATTAACTGGTGACAAGGGTATCAGGAAATAGGATTGTGGAAGCATAAATTGATATAACTTTTCTAGAGGGCATTAATTCTATAAACACTAAATACCTATTGTGCTCCAGGCATTGTGCTGGGTGCTGGGATACAGTAGTGAACAAAACAGGCCAGTCCCTAATCTCAAAGAATTTGCAGTCTAGTGGGAAAGACACATACATGAATGTACCAGTCTGATAAGAGCTATGAAGGAAAAATTTAGGGACTTCGACAAGTATTGGTTAGGGGAACCTCATCTAGTCAAGGAAGACTTCCTTGAGGAAGTGCATTGACTAGGAATCTGAAAGATTAGTAGGAGTAACCTAGCAAAGAGAGTAGGGTTGGTAGAAAAGTGTTTCAGATAGAGGTAAGAGCAAGGTCAAAGTTCATGAAATGGAAGGAAATATGGTATGTTCAGGAAAACAAAAGAAGGTAAATATGATTTGAGATTGCAGAGAGGGGAGAGAGGTGGACATAAGGTTATTGAAGTGGGCAAGGGTGAGATCATTACAATATGAATGATAATCCTTAAATGTGTTTCTCTTCTAGGATTTTAATATGAAAAAATTATCAGATAAATGTGCAAAATTATAGTGATGTTCATTGTGATTAAGTTTATATCAGTGAAAACTTGGAAACCATTTAAGTTTTCAACAATAGGGCATTGTTTAAATTTTGTGACAGTAGAATTTGATAAAGTCACTAAAATGATGTGCATATTTCTTTACTGACATAGAAAGATGCTCAAAATATATTGTTAGCTAAAAGACAGTATGCAAACAACATAATATCCCATTTTTGTGAATGTGTAGAAATATAGAAACAATTTATTCATTGTAAAGAATATATCATGATTTAGTGACAAAACAGTCAAGGAGAAAGTTAATCAGTTAACCAGGAGATGAAAAAGGATTGAAATACTATTGAGGATAGGCCCAGAGGACAAAACTGATAATCTGTTGAATTGAGGCTACTGATGATTGTAAAGGAATGAAAATCCTGTGTTGTTAGGCTTTTTTAACTTAGATACGAAAATTTCAGTCTTGTCAGATAGATCAACATTTTGCAATGGCTTAGGACAGTTTTGCAAGGGCAAAGGCATTCTTTGCTAACTATCTCTATGCTTCCCAATAGAAAAACCCTAGTAGAATGAATGGAAAATTCATATTATCATGTGAATAGCCAGGGCTATGTTTCACAATCTAATAGTAAATCTTTAATTCATTCCATGAGCAGAAACACTGGTAGCCTCTGACATGAGACAAGAATTAGTAGCTAAATATATCTATTATTTATTAAGCAAATAACCCTGACATATTATATAAGATAGTCAATAATAATAATAAACATGTTACCTCATCAGATAATATACATATGGGTGGTCTTGGGTTTTAAGGGTTCAAAAATATCAGCAAGTAACTTTTCCAAGATAATTAATGTCATTTGGATAAAGAGATGAGTATTATAAAAAATGTAACTTGTGAAGTGAAGTTCATAAACTGAATCAAATTCGCTGTTTAAAGTAGTATTGTGGACTGAATGTAGTCGCATAAAATGCATATGTTATAATCTTAACCCCCAGTGTTATAGTATTAGGAGGTTAAGACCTTCAGGAGGCAATTAGATTTAGATGAGGTTTTGAGGGTAGAGCCCCCATGATGGAATTGGTGCCCCTATAAGAAGATAACAAGACCAGAACCCCCTCTCCCTCTTCCATGTGAGGATACAGCAAAGAGGTGGCTGTCTGCAAGTCAGCAAGAGGGCCTGGGCTTCCCTGTTGGCGCAGTGGTTGAGAGTCTGCCTGCCGATGCAGGGGACACGGGTTCACGCCCCGGTCTGGGAAGATCCCACATGCCACGGAGCGGCTAGGCCCGTGAGCCATGGCCGCTGAGCCTGCGTGTCCGGAGCCTGTGCTCTGCAATGGGAGAGGCCACAACAGTGAGAGGCCCAAGAGGGCCTTCACCAGACAAACGATCTGCCAGCACCTTGATCTTGGACTTCCTAGCTCCAGAAATATGAGAAATAAATATTTGTTGATTAAGCCACCCAGTCTATGGTATTCTGTTATAGCAGCCCAAGGTAATTCAGCAATTGATACTGAGAAGTGGGGTACTCCTGTAAAAAATACTTAGAAATGTGGAAGGTTTGAAACTGGATAGTGAGTAGAGACTGAAAAAGTTTTGAGATGCCTGCTAGAAGAACCTAAGATTGCTGTGAAGGGACTTTTAAAGACGATTCTGGTGAGAGCTCAGAAAGAAAAGAGGAGAGTTGTAGAAAAAGCTTCCATGTTCTTAGAGAATACACAAATAATCATGAGCAGAATGTTGATAAAAATACAGATAGAAAGACCATTTTGGCGATATCTCTGTCAGAAATGAGGGTTATTGGACAATGGAGAAAAGGTGAACCTTGTTGAACCTTGTCATAAAGTGGCAAAAAACTTGGCCAAATTATGTTTGTGTTCTAGTATTTTGTGGAAGATAGAACTTGTGAGCGATGAAGTTGGATATTTAGCTGAGAAGATTTCTAAGCAAAGCATTGAAGGAGGGCCTTGGTTCCTCCTGACCGCTTATAGCAAAATGCAAGAAGAGAGAAATGAAGAAGGAATTATTAAGCAAGAAAGGAACTGGCACTTCAAGATTTGGAAAATCCTCATCCTATCCAAATTGCAAAAAGTGAGGAAGCGTGTTCAAAAGAGAACACTAAATATGTGGCTGACTGACCATCTAATAGGGAGGGTAATGTGGATATGAACTACAGACCTAATCAGCCATCTAAACAGTCAGGAATAGAGATGGGATTATACCAGGAAAAACACTGCCAGCTGGGACAAAAGGAAATGGAGAAAATAGGATGTAATGAAGGAAGGCTGTGAACATGCATTATCCTTTAAGAAAAGGGAAGAAGGACCCCAAAGACAATTCAGAGATCAGCAGGGCTACTACTCCCACCACAGGCCCAGACTGTGCAGCCTGGGAGGCAAGACTACTTCTACCCTGGTTTCAAAGGGCAGGGCCATTGCCCTGCAGAGCTGCATGGGAAGCTGCATAGAAGAGAGCATGGCAGAGCTGCATAGAAGCTCTGCATGCCCTGCAGAGCTTCTATGAGGGAGGGCCCTCATAGAAGCAGAGTGGGTGACGCCAGGTGGGCAGCCTCTGCCAAGCTGAAGGGGTGAGGCCACCTCATAAAGCCATGGGGTGATGCCACCACCCCAGTGGTTCTAGAGGGGAGAACGTCACACCAAAGAGGATTATTCTCAAGCCTTAAGATCTAACGGCATTTGCCTTGCTAGGTTTTGGACTTACTTGGGACCCGTCACCCCTTTCTTCCTTCTGATTTCTCCCTTTTGGAATGGGAACATTTATTCTATGCCTAATCCTCCATTTGGAAACACATTGCTTTTCCGGTTTCAAAAGTTCACAACTGAAAAGGAATTTCGCCTCAGGATGAGTTATACCTAGAGTCTCACCCATATCTGATTTAGATGATATTTAGGTAAGACTCTGGACTTTAGAGTTGATACTGGAATGAATTAAGACTTCTGAGGCTGTTGGGGTAGAATGAATGTATTTTGTACGTGAGAAGGACATGAATTTGTACATGAATCTGGGGGTAGGAGTAAAATGTTATGAACTGAACATTTGTCCCTTCCACACCCCCCATTCCAATGTTGAAGTCCTAATCCCCAGTGTGATGGTATTTGGGAGTGAGGCCTTTGTGAAGTAATTAGATTTAGTTGAGGTCATGAGGGTAGAGTCCTCATGATGCGATTAGTGCCCTTATAAGAAGAGGAAAAGAAACCAGAGCTTTCTCTCTCTTCATGAGCAAGCACCAATCAAAGGCCATGTGCACACACAAGGAAAACAGCTGTGTACAAGCTAGGAAGTGGGCTCTCACCAGACAGTGAATCTGAGGCCACCTTGATGTTGGAATTCCCAGCCTCCAAAACTATGAGAAATAAATATCTGTCATTTAAGCCACCCAGTCTATGACATTCTGTTATAGCAGCCCAAACTAAGGCAGGTGGTTTTATAATCTTTTCATTTATCATAAAGAGTGGTGTACATTCTCACGCATATTGGGTTAAAATAATTTTTCTCCTCATTATTTTATTACAATTGTCTTTAGAACTGAGGTCGTGTTTTATATCAGTACATGTAAAGAAAGCTGAAAAGTGCTGTGTCACTATCACTTGGCTTTCACCACCACATCTAAGAGAACAAAATGAGACAGCACAGTACATAGGACATTCTGTTTGGAAGTTAGTCTGTGACTCAGTGTTAAACAAATGAGACTCAAAGTTTAGATTTTAATTCGTTCCATTTTCAAAAGTAAATCTTTGAAAGGAATGCTTCTTTGCAATGATCATTTCTCTTACATAAGAATGGAATGTAGTTTTTGGAAAAGGTTTGAAGAACCCATCTAGGTATTTCATCATTGTAAGGTAGTGCTATATTTTGCAGACCTTAAAATGGAGCTTCATCATGTGTTCTGGTCAGTTTCTTCCGATAGCCATGCCTAGCCAAAGTGATTAGGAGATTCAATAGCAGAAAGTATCCACAGCACAAAAGTATACCAATGTTATAGTAACAGATATTTAGCCAACTCTGGTTTTGATCTTGCTCAAAATTCAACCATATGAATTTAGGGTAAGGAAACAACAATGTATATGCATTCATCTACTCACCCAAAAGGAACCCTGATTTCCTTTATGTATCTGGCTTTACATAGAATCCCCATGATCACGTTTCTTAGCTCTTTTTCACCTGCCTTGACTGAGCCCTTTATTATTCTTTCATTAAAAGAAAACAAAGAAAAAAGTACCACAGTGATAAAGTGCTGTTTTTCAGAATCCAGAGAACCTTTTCTAATCACACTTTAGCTTTTCTCTCACTACTTAGGATGCCAGTGTACTTCTTAGCCTAGCCTGTAGTTCAGACCAAAGGCCCAAGTTTTGGTGCTCCTGCCACATCTGGGTTGGTCAAGATTTAGTAGAGATGATTTGTTTAAAGGGTGCTGAGAGTGGGTAATGGGGAACTCCTTTTCTTCTGTCTCTTCTTTCTTCAATTTATGTGGCAGCAAGGTAAATCCTAAAAGCACACAGATTATATCTTTGGGTTAAAGCAAGATTCCTTGCAGTTTTTTTCTTTGCAATTTTTCCCGAAGTGGCTTAGGTTTGGAGGAAAATAAGGCAAAACCATAGTGTGGCAGAGAAGAGTTGATAGAGTATAGAATGAATTTGATGCGAGGTAAAAATCACGAGAAAGAAAGGGATGCAGTGTGAAGTTTGTGAGGATTATCATGGCATAATGTGGAAAAATGATGTTTAGAGGTTAGATATGAGAAGATTGAGGGATATATATAGAAGTTGAAATAAGCTGGTTCATCCTTGGCCTAATTTGAGAAGTCCTGGTTTAAGCGTAGCATAGCTTGAATTAGATAACTCACCAAGATTCTTATCATTTGTAGAAATATGGGGCAAAGACAATATTTGTAGGAAAGGAAAGATTCAGAAATATATGCATGAGAAAGAAGGAAAAATAGTTATGAGAAAATGGATGGAATATGAAATAACATAAAAAACACATTAAAAAAGGTAAAATGTGAAAGAATAAGTTTATAAAAGTATGGAAGTAACGGAATTAAAGCAATTTTTAATTTTAAAAAAATATCTCAAATGATTACCTTGCACTTACGCTGAACATTTTGTTATGTACAGATAACACAATGTTGAACAAGCACACACAATCAAGGAATGGAAAAATATTTGTGTTAATCAATTCTGTGTTGAAGTGGAAATTCAATGTAGTCTTTTAAAAGTATGATAGATATATAGCTACATGTAAATATTTTTCTTATTACTGTATCACCTCTTCCTTCCATCAATCAGGAATTTTTATTGTTTCAAATTGACCTAAGTGAATATGATCAGGCATACTCTGAGGGTTTGGTGAGTGAGTGTTGTTATCTAGTGTAATGAAGGGGAGTTTTCGATCAAGTTTCATTAAACATACAAATATTTATTAAATAAACAAGGAGGCACAAAATAGTTCATACTGCTTATTTTATAAGTTGGATGACATTTCAGTTGTAATTTCGGTGCTCTGACAATACTTTGCGTGAAAAAATGCACTCAACGTGTGCATGAACATATTTTAGGGACAGAATTCTGTTACCCTCTTAGTTGTCAGCTGGCACCATGATCCTCCAAACCAATGAGCAGACACACAAGTCTCAGAAGCTTTACCTAAGTGTATAGCCTACAGTGTTTGCTGAATTCTTGTAAGTGTTCATGAAGAGCAGTAGAGTGCTTCTGAAATCTTTTGGCAAATCTACAGATCTGGAACACCATTAATTTTTTTCTTCAATGAAAAACACATTTTCAACATTTATTAAACATTAATAGACTAGCTATAAACTATCTCTTGTGTTGATCATCAGAGGCCAGCATAGCTGAAACGCTTTCTGATTAAACATTAGCTAATATAGAAATTTATATAATAGAGTAGAAATCATTATATTCTCCCTACTCTCCCACCTCCTTCTCAGCTACCCATCGTTAAGCTCCCAGACTTTTATCTGTGTACAAACTTAGCCTGTATACACATTCATATAAACATACTTAAAAAAAAAAAAAAAACTTTCCTACTATGCAAACATTTTCTAAGTTTCTTTTGCCTGCAGGAAAAAACAAATCTGGTTTGGCATTCAAGGTAGTTAATAGCCCTCCTTCCTACACCAACTCTCCAAGTTTGTATTCTGCTATTTTACCCTATATGTTCAATGTTTCAGCCTCTCTGAACTTTTCATAGTTCCCCATATATGCCATACCCTTTCCTTTTTTATTTTATCTGGCTACGTCTTTAAAATCTGTTTCAGATGTTATGTTATATATGAATCTGTTTCCTAGTTTTCTATTGTAGAATCATTCCTTCATCTGTATTTCCATAGTATTTTGTATATAACTTGACTGTGACAATAATTATAATAGCTAATAAGTATTGGCTCTGTTGTGTTAAGTTTAATTTTTTTTACATTTATTTTATTTAATCATCTTTTCACATTATTTTGTAACTTATCTGCTTATGTGTCTTTTCCCAAATAGACTACAACTTACTGATTCATCTTTAGGTTCTAGTATATGGCACTATACCTGGGCATGTGATAAGTGCTCAGTACATCTGTATAAGAAAGGATGAATGCAAAAATGTTGCTCTTTAGTACTTGGTATTAAAGGTGAAGCATAGATCATAACTGCTCTCTGTGAATGTAGAATAGAGAAGGATAGAGTGTGAATTGAATGAAGAAGCCACTAGGAAATCCCATCTTTTCCCTATAGAATGGCTTATGGAGAATTCTGTAGGTATATTAGAGGATTGGAGAAAGCTGAAGAAAATGCAAATATAATTATCCTAGTCTAAGATGCTTTAGCTTGTATTATTTGTTGGTGGCTTTAGCCTTTGTGTAGGTATTTTTGCAGTTGTGACAGAATGAAATAATATTCATCATGAGAATAATATAAAGGGTGTAGGCAAAATGAGAACACGGAAAGGAGATGAGAAAGGACTGCTTTTAGGTGGAAATATAAGTTGTATTTATCTGTGCTTTTCCAATTTTTTGCTTAATTTGCCTCGTAAAATAATTTTTTTTTAATGATGTACCACTTTGTATATATTAAAGCTGATATCTAAAATACTTTTTATCAACGGTACTGATGAAACTAGTGGCAGGGCAGGAATAAAGACGCAGGCATAGAGAATGGACTTGAGGTCATGCGGCGGGGGTGTGGGGAGGGGAATCTGGGACAAAGTGAGAGAGTAGCATTGACATACATACACTACCAAATGTAAAATGGCTAGTGGGAAGCTGCTGCATAGCACAGGGAGATCAACTTGACGCTCTGTGATGACCTAGAGGGGTGGGATAGGGAGGATGGGAGGGAGGCTCAAGAGGGAGGGGATATGTGGATATATGTATACTTATAGCTGACTCACTTTGTTGTACAGCAGGAACTAACACAACATTGTAAAACAATTATACTCCAATAAAGATATTAATTAATAAATAAAAGCAGTGAGTTGAAAAGAAAAAATAAGTAAAATAAAATACTTTTTATCACAAGTTTAAGTAGCTAGAGACTATAGCTAAAAACATATATTGTGTATATGCTTTAAATAAATTTTGGCAAAACTTTGGAGCTGCCTGTTTCATTCAAGCATAAAAAATGTCTGCATAAAATCTGACTGGCTAAATCACTCCTTGTTGCCAAACTACTTAGGTAAGTCAGAGTTACTATCAGTCAAAACCAAGCCTGACTTCATGTTTTAGGTAAAATCAACCTGTTAATACACTCCATGACAGCTGTCTCACTTCTGAATTCTAAATGTGAGATAGATATATAGATTGATTTATAAATAATCATACTGACAGACCCCAGGTCTTCCCAGGATGAAACAAGTGTCATCCCCTTCAATTTTTCTTGCTTTGCTCATAAAGGATTATCCTCCAGGATCAATGCATTCTTTTTTTTTTTTTTTTTAATTTTTATTGGAGTATAGTTGCTTTACTATGTTGTGTTAGTTTCTATTGTACAGCAAAGTGAATCAGCTATTCGTATACAGGTATCCCCTCTTTTTTGGATTTCCTTCCCATTTAGGTCACCACAGAGCATTAAGTAGAGTTCCCAGTGCCATACAGTAGGTTCTCATTAGTTATCTATTTTATACATAGTATTAATAGTATAAATATGTCAATCCCAGTCTCCCAATTCATCACACACCCCTCTTTCCCCCTTGGTATCCATACGTTTGTTCTCTACGTCTGTGTCTCTATTTCTGCTTTGTAAATAAGATGGTCTACACCAAATTTTTCAGATTCCACATATATGTGTTAATATACGATGTTTGTTTTTCTCTTTCTGACTTACTTTATTCTGTATGACAGTCTCTAGGTCCATCCACGTGTCTACAAATGACCCAATTTGTTCCTTTTTATGGCTGAGTAATATTCCATTGTATATATGTGCCACATCTTTATCCATTCATCTGTCAACGGACACTTAGGTTGCTTCCATGTCCTGGCTATTGTAAATAGTGCTGCAGTGAACATTGGGGTGCATGTGTCTTTTTGAATTATGGTTTTCTCTGGGTATATGCCCAGTAGTGGGATTGCTGGGTCATATGGTAGTTCTATTTTTAGTTTTTTGAGGAAGCTCCATACTGTTCTCCATAGTGGCTGTATCAATTTACATTCCCACCAACAGTGCAAGAGCCCTTTTCTCCACACCCTCTCCAGCATTTATCATTTGTGGTTTTTGTGATGATGGCCATTCTCACCAGTGTGAGGTGATATCTATTGTAGTTTTGATTTACATTTCTCTAATAATTAGTGATGTTGAGCATCTTTTTATGTGCCTCTTGGCCATCTGTATGTCTTCCTTGGAGAAATGTCTATTTAGGTCTTCTGCCCATTTTTTGACTGGGTCGTTTGTTTTCTTGATATTAAGCTGCATGAGCTGTTTGTATATTTTGGAGATTAATCCTTTCCGGTGCTTCATTTGTTCCTCTTCTTTGGTTGCTCTGCCCCTGGGGCTCAGCTGTGGTTTTAACCCCACCTCTGCATATGGGCCACCCACAGAAGTCTGCTCTGAAGGCTGCCCTGGAGCATTCGGGTCTGCCCCGGTGAGGACAGGGCACAGAGGTGGCACGATTTCCTGGGTCACGTGGGCCCCCGTGGCGACAGGTGCACGGGAAAGCTGGTGGCCACAAGCACAAGAGATCTGGCCCTAGTGGGAGCGTTTCCTAGTGCTTGGCGGCCGGCGCGAGAACGTCTGCTCTGGTGGGGGCTTTTTGTAGCGCCTGGTGGCAGGCATGAGAAGGCCAGCCCTGTTGGGGGCTTTTCCTAGTGCCTGACGGGACAGGTGGTCGGCGCGTGGGGAGAGAGAGGCTGCAATGGTGGCTCCACCCCCTGCACATCACTCAACAGTGGCGCCTTGCTTCTATGGCAGTCTGGGTTTCCTCCACAGCATTCCTGGTTGCGGATTTCCTCCCTCCTGTTCCCTCAGGCTGTCTCCTCGCAGCCAACAGCAGTTTTGCCCCCAGGTTTGCTCTTCAGTCCGTATGTTCCAGCTCTCAGCGCCTCCCCCCGCTCCCCCCACCCACCCTTGTGCACCATCAGACACACGTCCCACCTGGGGCGCACAGGGCTGTGGCACGGACCATCTGTGTAGTTCTCACTGCCCTATCTGTCACAGACAAGCCGTTTCATCCTCCTCCAACAGCCTCAGATGCTCCCCTTCTGTCCCAACTGATTTCCCCGTCAGTGAGGGGATTTCCCCGGATGTGGGAACCTCTTCTCTGCTTTAGCTCCCCCCCCAGGGGTACAGATCCCGTTCCGCTGCCTTTCCTCTTCTTTTTCTCTTCTTTCTTTCAACCTACCCAGTTGTGCAGGGATCTTTCTTGGCCTTTCCAGTGTCCAAGGTCTTCTGCTAGTGTCCAGCTGGTGTTCTGTGAAAATTGTTCCATCTGTAGATGTATTCTTGATGCATTCGTGGAGAGAGATGAACTCCACGTCCTCCTGCTCATCCACCATCTTGGATTTCCCCCAATGCACTCTTGAATTATCCCTTTGCATTATGCTCTGGAGACTTTTATCCACAAGGGTGGGTGGGGAACAAGGCACCATAGCAAGGTTTGGGATGGGTGAGAAGTATGCTTTCTTTTTTGTAAAGTAGAAACAGGATGATTGTGAAAGTCGAAAGAGGGACAGAATACTGGTGACTTGCAGGTGCATCCTCAGGCAAATCAATTTTAGGAAAGGGTACATATGGAAATTGAGGATTTGGAAGTAGGCTCCGTTTAAACATTTATATCTGCATTACCCATGGAAAGCCTTTTTTTTTTACATTTTGTTGAAGACTGCTGGTATGGGTTCTATGTAATGTCATAGGCATTACACATATAATTACAAGATAAATTGGTTGTGACACCCAGAATATACTTTCTGGTGCTTTGGTAAGTACACCAAGTACCCTCTCGCTATCTTATATTCAGGAGTGTACCAGATACTGCAATCCTGTGGTTTCCAATTACAAGAGAAGAGAGGGGATGAATATGTGAATGGTCAGAAGAGAATGGTATGCAAGAGGAGAAGAAATCCCTTTTCTCAGATGTAAAGTGAACAAGATGAAGATTTTGAAATTCAAAAATAGGCAAAGGGAATCTCTAGGGATTTTAATGAGAATAACCAGTGGTATGCTGGTATATTTGTTTCTTGAAAATAAGTTTCAATCTGATGAACAAGAATGGGATTAATTATTAACACCTTCCTCTAGTATTATGGACTAACCATTATTTATACACAATTAAAAAAAAAAACTTTTACAACCTGGATTTTCATTTAGCTGGTGAAATTTTATTTTTTTCCTGAAAATCTTTTCATTTGTAGCATAAATTGTAGGCAAATAAAAATGTTCAGTCTTTTTAACTTTATTTTTTATTCTCACTTTGGAACTTTGAATATTTTTGATTTTAGAGATTAGTTTACAAAGATATTATAAAAATACTAAAAATAAATGTCCACATCAATACTGATTTAGTATTCTAAATGTAATATATTTTAAAATATGCAACATTATGGATTCCATCTTTTGTATTGAGTTATAATATAGTACAGCATTAGAATAAGTATCTGACCATCATTAGGAAAGCTTTCAATTGAGCTATTTATTTAGCTGTTTGTAAAATATTTGTGTTTTAACCACACTAAATTGCTGGTATACAACTAGGAAAACTATGTGATATCAACTTTATTCCCATTGCTGTATTGCCCTAGTTTATTTTTATTTTTTAAAATGTATTTATTTATATTTTATTTTGGGCCGCTTTGGGTCTTCGTTGCTGCGCACAGGCTTTCTCTAGTAGCGGTGAGCGGGGGCTACTATTCGTTGCGGTGCACGGGCTTCTCATTGCAGTGGCCTCTATTGTTGTGGAGCACGGGCTCTAGGCGTGCGGGCTCAGTAGTTGTGGCTCACGGGCTCTAGAGCGCAGGAGCAGTAGTTGTGGCGCACTGGCTTTGTTGCTTCGTGGCATGTGGGATCTTCCTGGACCAGGGCTTGAACCTGTGTCCCCTGCATTGTCAGGTGGGTTCTTAACCACTGTGCCACCAGGGAAGTCCCCTAGTTTATTTTTAAACAAGAACCTGTGTTAGAGTTAAAGAAACTCCAAATATTGCTTATAGCTCAGAAGTTTAAAATATAGTCTGTGGCTATAATAAAAAAATATTCCAGCAGGTCCAAAAGATATTGGGAATAAAAAGCCACCCATTTGCTTTTTGTAGAAGCAGTAGCAATCTGCAGACAAGCTATTCTAGCTTCAAAACAGTATGGTAGATGGTTTTATGGAACTTGCAATTACAAAAATCCACTTTAACCTTTCTTTCTTACTGGCAGGTGTCCCATTGGCTTGCAGCCAGAGGCTGTGAGTGTAGTGCAGCTGGCTTGTCCCCCAGAGTGCTGAAAATGCCGACACTCCAGCTGGCTGCTCATAATTGTGCTGATTGTGGTCTGACAACCAGAGCTCCATGAAAGAAATGTGATGAATATACAAAAATATTTTACAAATTTGATCAGATTACAAATTTCATTTCTCTTTTTTCTCCTCTATAGATATGATATCTGCACGTATAAAAATAAGCCCTGTGGAACACTGGGTAAGTTTTTTTTAAAGGGAGGATAGTTCAGATTGTCTTTTTAGTCCAATGGCTTTTCTTTTTATTATTATTAATTTGGTAATTTTCTTTTCTGCCACATCTGAAATTATTCCTATAAACTGGTAAACCTGACCTTTGTGTTTATGTCACTTACTAGGAAACAAGTAGAATGATGATTAAAAACAGCTTAGGAGGTGATTCAAAATCATCAAGCAGTAATAATAAATCAAAAGTTACCACTCATTTTCATATAATCCATCTCTGTAATCTATTTTCCCAAAACACTAAGGAGTTTGAGAGCAAATTAAAGCAACCAGCAACTTCAAATCTCAGTCTAGGAAGGAAAGGGAAAAAAAACTTAGGGTATACTTCATGGAGAGGCATTAAGAACAGTACTTCTTTTGGTTCAATTTTGTGGAAAGATTATATCCTCATAAATAAAGGTATTATTGGGAAATTTTATTACCTGAACAGAATAAAACCAATTTTGTAAAATATTACAGCCAGAGGTGGAGAGAGAGGACAGAATTATCTTTCTTGTTCTTCCCAAATATAACTTGTTTTTTTTAAAGCAATTCTATAGTATTCTAGAAATTAAAAAAATCATTTTGTTGCAGAGCATAACTTTGTAGTGGTTAAAAGTTAACTGCAAATACAAATGGGGGAAAATGGTAGCTTTCAAGTAGACTAAATTGTTAAGCAACTAGAATTATTTTAAGTAAAAGCAGGAGGCTTTTACATGGTGGGTTTTTTTAGAGTCATAGAGACTTTTTACAGACTCAGAAGTTAAGCAACTGAAGGTGAATTCTCTAGATTCTCTGACAAGTCTCACTTTTCTTATCTGTAAAGGAATAGTTATGAATTCTGTTCCTATGCACCTCATGAGAATTTGGGGATGATCAGATTTAAAGTAGAGGTCCTGGAGAGGTCAGTGAAACATCTCTTCAAAAATTAAAATTTCTCTTGATGATTTTACCTGCCTTCCCAGGCTTCTCCTTCCTCATTTCCCTCAGGATTTACAGCAAAAGGAGAAATCCCAATTTGACGATGACAAGTATTATGGTGGAGAAGTTTGCTGGTTAAAATAATAACACAGAGAAGAACTCTTTGCTGAGAGAGCTCACATCAAAAAGATTTTCTTCAAAGTGTTTTAGGTTAACAAGACCAACAATAATCCAAAGGAAGGGAATCTGAGCTGAAAACCAACAACCGGCTTTGACAGTTTCAGTGCATTACCTTTTACAGTTTATTTAGCTCTTTGTTTCTCAATTTCCTTATCTATGATATAGGAGTAATATCTGCCCTTATGCTGCAAGGATATTTTTTAAGTCATTTAAGGAAATATAAAGGCGTTTACTATAGGAATGAACTGGTGTTATTTAATGTAGAAATTATACTGTTTAACTTATTCCCTGTATTGTACACACTCCATAAGCATTTACTAAGTGCTTAATCAATTTTAAGTATAATATTCACCAAGTTTCAAAGAAGGTACAAGCTCTAGCTTGTATTCTCTATTGTGTTTATTTTGAGCAAATATATATGTATAGCTATATGTATATGTATGTATCTATACATATTCTATTCTGCTTTTTAAAGGTAGTTTATTTACACTGAGATATGGTCTTCATTGGGACATGAATAATAACACTGCCTAATACTTTGGGATAGTTTATTAATTTCCAGAATCAATATTTTAATACTTGGGTACATGTCAGTGTATTTTAAATCCTAATATAAATTAGTTTTCAAATTATAGACCATTATAACTTATTTTTATACTATTTCTTATACTGAAAACTGAATGAATTGTGTTGTTTATACATGTGTTGATTTTAATATGTGGAAAATATATTATCAGCACAGCTGATCAGGTTTTGTCTTTTTGAGTGGTCTTTCTGGTAACTTTCATATTGGTTTTCATGCTGATTCTTGGATATTTGCTTGCTTAGTACTGCTGGTGACCAATTGTAACCTGGCTAAGTAGATTTCAGTGTGCAAACTGGCCATCAAACTGAGGAAATCTAAATGATCTGAATAGTAATCAAACCCCTATTAACACAGTCACACGTAAGAACTTTGACAGCTTCAGTTTTACAGGAGTAGAAAAAATGGTGGGAAGTTGTGAAAAATACATTAGCATCTAAATTCTTTTATTTTAGTTAAGATTTACCTTATACTTTCAACAAATAGTTATTTCTCAGATATATTTTTTCTTAGGTTCTTTTAGTAGAGCTAACAATTTTATATCAGATGCATAAGTAAGGTGCTTACAAATACACCTTGGGGAGTCATTTGGAATTCTCAATTAAAAATAGGGCCATATGGCACATACCAAAGAAGAAAAACAACAACAAAAGGATAATGGCATAATAGATTTCAGGAAATATAAGTAATGTTAATTTAACAATAAATATTAGTAATTTTTTAAACCAGATTTCCTAAAGCTCAAAACAGAAACAATATTCTAACAGAGTGGCTTTGTTTTTCCCATATCATGGACCATTTTGAACCCAATAGCTTAAAGGCAGATAATGTACTGCAAACTTTTTTGTATTTTCCCTCTCTCTGTCTCTTTTTCTCTCAGTGGAATTTGGAAGTAATATTCATTAAATATTTTTGATTAACCAAAAATAATTAAGTCATCGTGCCTCAACTAGTCCCTCTTTCCTTCCTCTTCTTCAAGTCCCAAGACATCTAAGTGAATGGAAGGGCAGAACAAAGGTATCACTATTATTACTCTGTAAGGCAAAAATCACCTCCTCCCCAACTCCTGTCCCCCTTGCAACATAAATCAGTAGGAAAAGCAGTCTATCAGCAAATCCAACACTAACCTCAGCTCTTTTCCAATGTGGTTATTAATGTTGATATTTCATATTAGAGCATACAAAAATATACAATTTCTAGAGCTTTCTTCTCAGTAAGAATATGAATTGAATAGCTTTTACTGTTCCAAATTAGTGCAACTGGACTTTGTACCTAGCGTAGAACATTGTTTATTGCATTCGATAAATACTAATTGAATTGGATTGAAATCACTTTTGGTGGGAAAGTAATTAATACCTGGGTGTTGATAGTAGACTACTATCATATAAAATATTTTTCCTACTTTTCCTTCAATTTCTTCTAAATAACTTTAGTACATGTGTGTGTTAAGTATGACTTGGCATCTGTTTCCTTATAACACATGACATTATATCTTTCACATAAAAATTCTTTTTTCTCAGCACTATTTTAAAGTTTTGAACTAATCACAGAGCATGATATTCATTTGGAAATAAATACTAAAACTTTTACATACTAAAATTCCCAAGGGAAGAATACCTTGAGTAATATAACATTTCACTAGGATCAGTGAATTAACACCATAGTTTTTGCTTTATTACTAAAACTAATGCATTTAAGGGGGTTGAGAGGGGAGAACCACGCTGAATGTGTGGATGACTTTCCGCCCATTAAAATACTTATAGAAATTGTTGCATCACTTGCAGGACTAATTTCAGAAGATTAAAAAAATGCAAAACCCTCCCATCTTTAACAGTTCTTTTTCTGTTTTTAGTCATTCATTTTTGTTTTTATAAAAATGTCATTTTAAAAAACCATTTGGGATTCCCTTTTTTTGGTAACTAAAAAGTTGCTTGTATATTTTTATGAACCCACTAAACTTAAACAGATCTTTTTAGAAAAATAATGTGGATATATTTTGCTTTCTACAGCCTGAAGAATGTTAAAATAGAAATGCTTTCTTGAATTCCCTCTTCTGGCTCAAGTTACTAGGTGGTCCCAAGTTACCAGAAGTAAAATTTATAAATCTAACCCCTAGTCTAGACATTTTCCAGCACTGACTGCAGTTCAAAAAATATTAATGTCTAGCCGGCAAAGTGAAACTCCCCCCAGTGATTTTGCAAATGACTAGAAAGTTAACCTTTTGCCAACTGCTCCTTCTGTGCATGGAGGTTATTAAAAAGAATCCAGGCATTTATAAGTATGGGCTTTTTAAAACTGAAACACCTTGGCTTGACCCTTTGTGTCTCCTTCTGTTTATTCAGGCTTGGCCTCTGTGGCTGGAATGTGTGAGCCTGAAAGGAGCTGCAGCATTAATGAAGACATTGGCCTGGGTTCAGCTTTTACCATTGCACATGAGATTGGTCACAAGTGAGTGAGTTTAAGAAAATCAAAATAAATTTTAGAACTCCACTCTTTTGAGCAACTCATAACTACTGTGTGGAACGCCCGTGCTCAATCATATTTTACTGCCTTTTTGTCTGATTTCAATAGAGAATGTTATCATTTAAGGTATTGGGATAAATCATCTTAAGAACTGGAGACTTGTTAAATAATCTTTCTGATTGAATGACTAGTGTCCTCAGAGTGGTGAATGCACCACACTTAAGTTTTGTTATGTACATTTGAAACAACTTAGCTTTACCGTGGTCCACTCAACGCCGAGTTTCTCACAGTCAAATTGTTTAAATGATCTTTCTTTTTTCTCAAGTGACAATACATATATATTTAAAAATCATCATTGACACCATTACCATAAAGTGTACTTTGAGTTTTCACTCTTCATACAGCTGTGAGCATGCCTTTTCTAGGTTTGTGTAATCACTGCTATGCAACTTGTATTTTCAGGTGCACTTGCGTGTCAGTGGAAAAAAAAACAACCCTGATATTTACAAGAGTAGTGAGTTATCTTCCTCACTACTTTTCAGGAGGATCTGGAGTTTTTAATATTTGTTTTAAATAAATCTGTGCCAAAAACTATCCTATGACTTCCCCCTCCCCCAACCCACCACCCAATAGCGATAAAACCCTTACTTTATTTTAAATAACAGGCAATAGTAAATGTAAAAGCTTGCTTATGTGGAGGGAGAGAAGTTTGAAAACTTTAAAAGGATAGTCAAACATTTTAAACTAAAACAAGCAGCCTATTTGTAAGAACTTCTGATGTTTATATGATTTAAATTTTACAGTCTGCTTTTTTTGGTAGAAAAATGGATGGGGGAGAAAAGAACAAATAAAATGAATGTTTATTATATGACTTGCCTCAGAGGTCATTCCTGAGATAAATCTGTAGTTCAGCTTTTTTTTTTTTCCCCAAAGGGGAGAGTAAAATTGGGTCAGTCTGTTGCATTATTTTGAAAATTGCAATTTAAATTTTACCAAATTGGTATTGATTTATGTGTGAATTCAAGTAACCAACAAGTTTCAAACCTGACTTAATTCAGACACAGGGAAAAGTCAGTATTACACTTTTAGTGGAATCCTAAGAATATTGGTATTCTAGTTTCCATTTCAATAAACAGCAGGGGAACAAAAGGGAAAAGCCTTCTTAACCAGGCAGTTTATCTTCAACTCACTTAAAAATCTGACTCATTAATTACTGTCATAATCTTATGCAACCAGGCTGAATTTAATAGGTTCTGTTAGATTCAATTAAATTGAAAGGATAGGACAAGTAACATGCAGTGGATAAATAATGTGTGTATGAGAGCAGTATTACCTCATGCAGCCATGAGTTAGTCAATGTCAATGTATGCATTATAATTCCCATTCTTATATGTACTTAAATAGGCAAGGTGAGGGTTTATCTCTCTTTTTATCTTTTAGTAAGATTCTAACTGAGCTACTCTGAGGGTTCCTAGATTTTTTTGTTGACCATATGGATAATTCCTTTTAATTCTTCCTAAGATGAATGGTTTGTACCTTATGTAGAAGAAATGTAGCAGAGAAGTAGAATATAGCTCTTAAGATTTATGTGCCTTGGTGTAACTTTATTTCATAGCTAATTCTTTTTTGATGATGTGAGTGTTAAAAATGAGGGGGAGAAATTCACAAAATGCTTTATACTGAAAGCCAGAAGAAACGCTTCAATTCAAAAATTTTATTTGAATCCCTAAAAATTAACTTTCTTTCCATGTTGATTCCTATGTCACTATCCCCCTATCCCTTTGTCCTCAGACAACTAGGTAGGGGATGTTTAACACACTGTCTTATTCATGGATGAAAATCCTTTTACTTGCTTTTAAGATCTTAGGGTTTAGCTTTAAGGAATTTAGCAAGTCAAGTCTAGTACAACTCATGTCATCATTAAAATATAGTGCTCTCTATTCTTCCTGAAACAAAATAATAGTCATGGTAAATATATCAGGTATACTTTTCAAATAGAGTATAATGCGCTCTATACTCTATAGAGTATAAAACAAAGTTTTTTGTAATTTTTATCATTTAGTAGAATGAATGTTAAATGATGTGATGATATCTCCAGATTAATTACAGTGAAAAATATTCAACCATGAATTAGTGAGAAGTGCGTCTACTGAGTCACTAGAATGCGAATACTTTCTACCAATCTTTAGACTGTGTAGAATATGGTTTTGCACCCATTGCATACTTATGTAGGGATATTATATCCATTTTAAACAGCAATGGATAACTTTTTTTCTTTGGCTAGGATTTAGTGACCACTTTTTATTTCCGTTCACTCCCTTATGCAAACAAGAAATTAGTTTCCTTGTCAAATGAAAATCTGAGCTTTATGCTATATTTAAATGACGTCTAGTTTTAATGAAGGCTATAAGCTATCGACACTTAATGAAATCTTATAGAAAAGAATATTCTTTGAAAGACTTTTTTATTAATAATGTAGTTGCCATAGTTTTCAGAAGTTGAAAAAAATTATGATGTTGAAGACAGGTGGCAAGAATTCAACCAGGTATGTAGTATATTGAGAAAGCTAGCTAATACATTCATACTGTACAAATATAAGTAATCTTAAAAAGAAATCTTTTTAAAAATCCATATTTTTTAGAGATGCATATTGAAGTATATGTGACTGAAGTGGCAGGACATCTGAGATTTGCTTGTTAAAGAAAGGAGAAAAAAAGAAAGATAAAGCAAGAATAGTAACATTTTGAATTTTATAATGTTGATGACGTGGATGGGAGTTTATTATGGTGCTCTCTCTACTATTATATATGTCTGACTCTTTTTCACAATAAGTGAACAGGTCCTATCATCATAAAACTTTTAGATTTGACTTAACTCATGTATTAATTAATAGAGATTGAGTGAACTGTTACTCTAATTTTGAAAGAATTGTCAAAGTTGTATTGAAAGCTGCAGGGGTTTATCAGTCTTGCTTTTAGAAATCATTTTCAATGTTTGGTCTTACCAGTAGAGATATATTTTTATAGAAGATTGGTTAGGAGATGAAGTTTTTAAAGAAGGAGAAATGTGGCAAGACTTCAGGGTAAAATTATAAATTAGGTTACTGTGTTAGGAAGCTATTATTACTGTTTTCTTTATCCAAACTTCCCCTCTCCTGCTGCAAATACCTAAGTATCTTTAAATGCTTGATCAGTGCTGTTTTCTTTTTTTTCTTTTTTTTTTTGTGAGTGTACAATATATGGAGACTTGAAATTTTTTTTTTACTTTTTATTTTATATTGGAGTATAGTTGATTAACAATGTTGTGATAGTTTCAGGTGTACAGCAAAGTGATTCAGTTATACATATACATATAGCTATTCTTTTTCAAATTCTTTTCCCATTTAGGTTGTTATACAATATTGAGCAGAGTTCCCTGTGCTATATAGTAGGTCCTTGTTGGTCATCCATTTTAAAAATAGCAGCGTGTACAAGTGCTGTGTTTTCTTGATAGAAGGCTAATAATAAACATACACCAAGGTAGTTGGCACTTTAATGCCTTTGTCTAGTTTTGGTATTGAAATAGTGTTAGTCATAAAATGAGTTAAGTATTCTATTTTCTGGAAGTGTTTGCTTTCCCATGAGTAAGTTTTAAAACATTTAGTTATAATTTATGTACAATAAATATGCGTCCATTTTGTGTACAGTTTGAGAAATTTTGACAAATGTGTATAACCATGTACCCACCACCACAATCAAGCTACCAACGTTTACATTGCCTGAAAAAGTCCCATTGTTCCCTTTTACAGTCAGTCTCCACATTCCTCCCCCTTTCCTTGGCCCCAGACAACCACAGATCTACTTTTTATCTTTATAGATTAAACTCATCTTTTCTATAGTTTCATTTAAGTGGACTCATATAGTGGGTATTCTTTTGTGTCTAGCTTCCTTCCCTCAGCACAATGGTTTTGAGGTTCAGTCATGTTGTTGTTGTGTGTATCAATAGTTCTTTTTTTCCCTGAAGAGTATTCCATATCATAATAGCACATATCACATTTTAGATTGTTTCTAGTTTGGAGCTATTATAAATAGATCTGGTATGAACAACCATGTACAAGAATTTGTCTGGACATATGCTTTTATTTCTCTTGGGTAGTGCTGCTGGTAGTATGGTATATGTTAGTTTCACTTTATAATAAACAAGAAAACTCTTAATTCAAAGTGGCTGTATACCATTTTGCAGTCCCACGAGCAATCTATGAGAGTTCCAGTTACTGCAGATCCTTGCCAACATTTATTATTATAAATCTTTTTGATTTAGCCATTATTATGCGTTTTAGTGGTATCCCACGGTGTCTTTAATTAGTTGATTATTTTCTGATAAATAATGATGTTAGTGATGATGAACATCTTTTCTTGTGCTTGTTATTCATTATCTTCTTAAATGTCTATTCAAATTCTTTTCCCATTAAAAAAATAAGCTGAGGTGTTTCCTTCTTATTGAGCTGTAAGAGTTCTCAATATATTCTGGATAAAAGTCTTTATCATGTATACATAATGTGAATATTTTCTCCAAGTCTTTTGCTTGCCATTCATTTTTTAATGAGGTCTTCTGAAAAGCAGAATTTTAAAATTTTGATGAAGTCTAATTTATAATTTTTCCTTTATGGTTTGTGTTTTTGTGTCCTAAGAAATCTTTGCCTACTTCAAGATTGTGAAGATTTTCTTCTATATTTTTGTCTAAATTTTATACTTTTAGCTTTTATATTAAGATCTATAATTCATTTTGAGTTAACTTTTTTTGTATGGTGTGAGGTAAGGGTGGAAGTTGCCTTTTTTCTAATATGAAGATCCAGTTATTTCAGCCCAATTTGTTAAAAAAAAATTTGTTGGTTTTTAGTTTTCTTTTAATGTCTTTGACTCGTTTTGGTATCAGAATAAAGTTAGTCTTATAAATTGAATTAGGAAGTGTTCTATTTTCTGGAAGAGTTCGTATACATAAGGTTGATATTATTTCATCCTTAAGTGTTTGATAGACTTCACCAATGAAACCATCTGAGCCTGGAATTTTCTTTGTGAGAATATTATTAATAATTTAATTTTTAAATTAGATATAGGATAACATATCTAAATCTTTTGAGTCTTTTTTTGGTTATGTCTTTCAAAGTATTAGACTATTTCAGCTAAATTGTCAATTTTGTTATATAGTTATTCTTAATATTCTCTTACTGTCTTTTTTAATGTCTATAATATAAATAATGATGTTCCATCATTCATTCCTGATATTTGTAATTTGTGTTTTCTCCTTTTTTTCCAGCTTTATTGAGATATAATTGACATATAACATTGTATAAGTTTAAGAGGTACAACGTGATGATTTGATACACGTATATATTGTGAAATGATTACCATGATAAGGTTAGTTAATAGATCCAACACATCATATAATTACCTTTTTGTTTGTGTGTGGTGAGAACATTTAAGATTCATTCTCTGAGCAACTTTCAAGTATACAATACAGTATTATTAACTATAGTCACCATACTTTACTGAGCCCCCCCCAGAACTTATTCATCTTATAACTGCAAGTTTGTACACTTTGAACAACATCTTCCCATTTCCTCCAGACCCTGATCCCCTGACAACCAGCAATCTACTCTCTATGAGTTCAGCTTTTAGATTCCACATATAAGTGAGATCATACAATATTTGTCTTTATCTGACCTATTTCACTTACCATAATGCCCCCAAGGTTCATCCATGTTGCAAATATTTTCTTCCATTCCATAGTTGGCCTTTTCATTTTGTTGATTGTTTCTTTTGCTGTACAGAAGGAAATGGCAGAATTTCCTTCTTTTTTATGATTGAATAATATTCCACTATGTGTGGGGGTGTATGTGTATCACATTTCCTTTAGCCATTCACCCACTGATAGGTACTTAGGATGTTTTCATATCTTGGCTATTGTGAGTAATGCTGCAGTGAACATGGGGGTATAGATATCTATTTGAAATAGAAATTTTATTTCCTTTGGCTATATAAGCAGAAGTGGGATTGCTGGATCATATGGTAGTTCTATTTTTAATTTTTTTGAGAAAGCTTTATACTATTTTCCCTAGTGACTGTACCAATTTACATGCCCACCAACAGTGCACAGTAGTTCCCTTTTCTCCATATCCTTGCCAGTACTTGAAGTCTCTTATTAGCCATTCTAACAGGTATAAGATTATATGTCATTGTGGTTTTGATTTTCATTTATCAGATGATTAGTGATGTGAGCACCTTTTCAAGTACTTGTTGGTCATCTATATGTCTTCTTTAGAATAATGTCTACTCAGGTCCTTTGCCCATTTTAAAATCAGATTGTTTGTTTGTTTTGGCTATTGAGTTGTATGAGTTCCTTTATAGTTTGGATTTTAACCCCTTATCAGTTGTGTGGTTTGCAAATATTTTCTCCCATTCCATAGGTTGCCTTTGCATTTTGTTGATTGCTCCTTTTGCTGTGTGTAGAAGCTTTTTAGTTTAATGTAGTCCAACTTTGTTTATTCTTGCTTTTGTTGCTTATGCTTTTGATTTTATATCCAAAAACGCATTGCCAAGACACTGTCAAGGAGCTTTTCCCCTATGTTTTCTTCTAGAAGTTTTATAGTTTCTGGGTTTCCATTTAAGTCTTTAATCTATTTTAAGTTAATTCTTGTGAGTTGTGTAAGATAGGGGTCCAATTTCTTTCTTTTTTTTTTTTTTGCATGGTAATGTCCTGTTTTCCCAACGTCATTTATTGAAGAGACTATCCTTTTCTCATTGACTATGCTTGGCTCCCTTTTCAAATATTGTTGACAATATATGTGTGGGGTATTTTTTTATGGACACCTCATTCTGTTCTATTGGGTCTATGTGTCTGTTTTTATACGAGTACCATACTGTTTTGATTACTGTAGCTTTGTAGTATAGTTTGAAATCAGGACTAGTCATGACTCCAGCTTTGTTCTTTCTCAAGATTCCTTAGGCTATTTGGGGTGTTTTGTAGTTCCATACAAATTTTAGGATTGTTCTTCTGTTTCTATAAAAAATGTCATTGAAATTTTGATATGAATTCCATTCAATCTATACTAGATGGTTTAGGTAGTATAAACATTTTAACAGTGTTAACTCACCCTGTCCATTTACATGGACTGTCTTTTCATTTATCTGTGTCTTTTATAAATGTCTTATAGTTTTCAGTGTAGAGATGTTTCCTGTCCTTGGCTAAATTTATTCCTTAATATTTTTTATGCTGTTGTAAATGAGATTGTTTTCTTTGTTTTTTGTTTTTATTCAGCTTATTCATTGTTAGTATACAGAAACACAACTGATTTTTGCATTTTGATTTTGTGTCCTGTACTTTATTGAATTCATTTATTCTAAAAATTTTTATGTGGCATCTTTAGGTTTTTCTGTATACAAGATCATAATGTCTACAAGGAGGGACAATTTTACTTCTTCCTTTCTTATTTAGATGCCTATTTATTTGAATTTTTTAATGTAGGCATTTATTGCTATAAAATTCCCTCTGAAAATTGCTTTTGCAGCATCCCTTAAGTTTTGGTATATTGTGTTTCCATTTACATTAGTCTCAAGATAGTTTTGATTATTCTTTTGGTTTCTTCTTTGACCAGGAGTATGTTGTGTAATTTCTATGTATTTTTGAATTTTCTTGCTTTATCATGTTGTTGACTTTAGTTCTATACTATTGTGGTCAGAAAAGAGACTGGAAATTATCTCAATCTTCTTAAATTTGTTAAGACTTGTATTGTGACCTATTATGTGATCTATCCTGGAGAATGTTCTGTGTAACCTTGAGAAGAATGCGTATTCTTTTACTGTTGGATGGAATGATCTGTATATGTCTTTTAAAACCATTTGAATTAAAGTGTGATTCAAGTACAATGTTTCTTGATTTTTTTGAGTGATCTATCCATTATTGAAAGTGAGGATATTGTAATCCCCATCAATTATTATTTTATTAATTTCTTTTTTTACTTTGCATTATATATTTAGGTACTCATTATGTTATGTGCATAAAATCTTTACAATTGTTATATTCTCTTGATGAATTGACCCCTTTATTATAATATTTGACCTACTTCGTCTTATATTAGTTTTTGAGTTAAAGTCTGTTTTGCCTGTTATAAGTGTAGCTACTCCTGTTATATTTTGGTTTACATTTGCATCGAATATCTTTTCCCACCCTTTCATTTTGAGCCTATTTGTTTCCTTTAAGGCTGAGTTAAATCTCTTGTAGGCAGCATATGGTTGTCTTTTTTTTTTTTTATCCACTTAGCCACTCTGTGTCTTTTGATTGGAGAATTTAAGCCGTTTACATTTGAAGTAATTATTGATAGGTAAGGACTTAATAATGCCATCTTATTAATTGTTTATCTGGCTGTTTTGTAATTCTTTTGTTTCTTTTTTCCTTTCTTGCTGTCTTCCTTTGTGAATGATGATTTTCTGTGGTGGTATGCTTTGATTCCCTTCTCTTTATCTTTGTATATCTCCTGTAGGTTTTTGCTTTCTGGTAACCATGAGCCTTACATAAAACATATTATAGGTATAACACTTTATTGTAAGCTGATGACAGCTTAACTTTGAGTGCATAAAAAATTCTACCTTTTTATTCCTCCCCATATTTTATATTTTAGACATCACAATTTACATCTTTTATATTGTATCTATAGATTTTTATAATTATATTTTATGAGTTCCTTAACCTTTCTGCTAGAGTTAAGTGATTAACACATTACCATATTACAATATTGGAATATTTTGAATTTGACAATATACTTGGCTTTACCAGTACGTTTTATATGTTCTTGTGTTTTTGTATTACTTATTAGCATCCTTTCATTTCAACTTGAAGAACTTCTTTCAGCATTTCTTGTAAGGCAGGTGCAGTGGTGATGAACTCCCTCAGCTTTTTGATCTGAGAAAGTCATCAACTCTCCTTCATTTCTAAAGGACAAATTTGCCAGTTGTCCTTGGTTAAGTGTTCTTGGTTGACAGTTTTTTTCTTCTAACACTTTATTTATTTATTTATTTATTTATTTATTTTTTAAACATCTTTACTGGACTATAACTGTTTTACAATAGTGTGTTAGGTTTTCCTTTACAACAAAGTGAATCAGTTATACATATACATATGTTCACATATCTCTTGCATCACCCTCTCTCCCACCCTCCCTATCCCACCCCTCTAGATGGTCACAAAGCACAGAGGTGATCTCCCCGTGCTATGTGGCAGCTTCCCACTAGCTATCTAATTTACATTTGGTAATGTATATATGTCCCTGCCACTCTCTCAATTCGTCACCACTTACCCTTCCCCCTCCCCATATCCTCAAGTCCATGCTCGAGTAAGTCTGTGTTTTATTCCCGTCCTACCACTAATCTCTTCATGACATTTTTTTTTCTTAGATTCCATATATATGTGTTAGCATACACTATTTGTTTTTCTCCTTCTGACTTACTTCACTCTGTATGACAGACTCCAGGTCTATCCACCTCGTTACAAATAACTCAGTTTCATTTCTTTTTAGGGCTGAGTAATATTCCATTATATATATGTGCCACATCTTCTTTATCCATTCATTTGTTGATAGACACTTAGGTTGCTTCCATGTCCTGGCTATCGTAAATAGAGCTTCAATGAACATTTTGGTACATGACTCTTTTTGAATTATGTTTTTCTCAGGGTATATGCCCAGTAGTGGGATTGCTGGGTCGTATGGTAGTTCTATTTTTAGTCTTTTAAGGAACCTCCATACTGTTCTCCATAGTGGCTGTATCAATTTACATTCCCACCAGCAGTGAAAGAGGGTTCCCTTTTCTCCACACCTTCTCCAGCATGTATTGTTTCTAGACTTTTTGATGATGGCCAATCTGACCGGTGTGAGATGATATCTCATTGTAGTTTTGATTTTCATTTCTCTAATGATTAATCATGTTGAGCATTCTTTCATGTGTTTGTTAGCAATCTGTATATCTTCTTTGGAGAAATGTCTATTTAGTTCTTCTGTCCATTTTTGGATTGGGATGTTTGTTTTTTTGTTATTGAGCTGCATGAGTTGCTTATAAATTTTGGATATTAATCCTTTGTCAGTTGCTTCATTTGCAAATATTTTCTCGCATTCTGAGGGTTGTCTTTTGGTCTTGTTTATGGTTTCCTTTGCTGTGCAAAAGCTTTTAAGTGTCATTAGGTCCCATTTGTTTATTTTTGTTTTTATTTCCATTTCTCTAGGAGGTGGGTCACAAAGGATCTTGCTGTGATTTATGTCATAGAGTGTTCTGCCTATGTTTTCCTCTAAGAGTTTGATAGTGTCTGGCCTTACATTTAGGTCTTTAACCCATTTTGAGTTTATTTTTGTGTGTGGTGTTAGGGAGTGTTCTAATTTCATACTTTTACATGTATCTGTCCAGTTTTCCCAGCACCACTTATTGAAGAGGCTGTCTTTTCTCCACTGTATATCCTTCCCTCCTTTATCAAAGATAAGGTGACCATATGTGTGTGGGTTTATCTCTGGGCTTTCTATCCTGTTCCATTGATCTATATTTCTGTTTTTGTGCCAGTACCAGACTGTCTTGATTACTGTGGCCTTCTAGTATAGTCTGAAGTCAGGGAGCCCGATTCCTCCAGCTCCATTTTTCGTTCTCAAGATTGCTTTGGCTATGCGGGGTCTTTTGTGTTTCCATACAAATTGTGAAATTTTTTGTTCTAGTTCTGTAAAAAATACCAGTGGTAGTTTGATAGGGATTGCATTGAATCTGTAGATTGTTTTGGGTAGTAGAGTCATTTTCACAATGTTGATTCTTCCAATCCAAGAATGTGGTACATTTCTCCACCTATTTGTATCATCTTTAATTTCTTTCATCAGTGTCTAATAATTTTCTGCATACAGGTCTTTTGTCTCCTTAGGTAGGTTTATTCCTAAATATTTTATTCTTTTTGTTGCAGTGGTAAATGGGTGTGTTTTCTTAATTTCACTCTCAGATTTTTCATCATTAGTGTATAAGAATGCCAGAGATTTCTGTGCATTAATTTTGTATCCTGCTACTTTACCAAATTCATTGATTAGCTCTAGTAGTTTTCTGGTAGCATCTTTAGCATTCTCTATGTATAGTATCACGTCATTTGCAAACAGTGACAGTGTTAATTCTTCTTTTCCAATTTGGATTCCTTTTATTTCTTTTTCTTCTCTGATTGCTGTGGCTAGAACTTCCAAAACTATGTTGAATAAGAGTGGTGAGAGTGGGCAACCTTGTCTTGTTCCTGATCTTAGTGGAAATGGTTTCAGTTTTTCACCATTGAGAATGATGCTGGTTGTGAGTTTGTCATATATGGCCTTTATTATGTTGAGGAAAGTTCCCTCTATGCCTACTTTCTGCAGGTTTTTTTTGTTTGTTTGTTTTTGGTTTTTTTTGTGGTACGTGGGCCTCTCACTGCTGTGTGGCCTCTCCCGTTGCGGAGCACAGTCTCCAGATGCGCAGGCTCAGCGGCCATGGTTCACGGGCCCAGCCGCTCCAGGGCATGTGGGATCCTCCCAGACAGGGGCACGAACCCGCGTCACCTGCATCGGCAGGCAGACTCCCAACCACTGCGCCACCAGGGAAGCCCTCTGCAGGGTTTTTATCATAAATGAGTGTTGAATTTTGTCAAAAGCTTTCTCTGCATCTATTGAGATGATCATATGGTTTTCCTACTTCAGTTTGTTGATATGGTGTATCACGTTGATTGATTTGCGTATATTGAAGAATCCTTGCATTCCTGGAATAAACCCCACTTGATCATGGTGTATGATCCTTTTAATGTGCTGTTGGATTCTGTTTGGTAGTATTTTGTTGGGGATTTTTGCATCTATGTTCATTAGTGATTTTGGCCCGTAGTTTTCTTTCTTTGTGACGTCTTTGTCTGGTTTTGGTATCAGGGTGATGGTGGCCTCATAGAATGAGTTTGGGAGTGTTCCTCCCTCTGCTATCTTTTGGAAGAGTTTGAGAAGGATAGGTGTTAGCTCTTCTCTAAATGTTTGATAGAATTTGCCTGTGAAGCCATCTGCTCCTGGGCTTTCGTTTGTTGGAAGATTTTTAATCACAGTTTCAATTTCAGTGCTTGTGATTGTGGTCTGTTCATATTTTCTGTTTCTTCCTGGTTCAGTCTCGGCAGGTTGTGCATTTCTAAGAATTTGTCCATTTCTTCCAAGTTGTCCATTTTATTGGCATACAGTTGCTTGTAGTAATCTCTAATAATCTTTTGTATTTCTGCAGTGTCAGTTGTTACATCTCCTTTTTCATTTTTAATTCTATTTATTTGAGTCTTCTCCCTTTTTTTCTTGATGAGTCTGTCTAATGGTTTATCAATTTTATTTATCTTCTCAAAGAACCAACTTTTAATTTTATTGATCTTTGCTATTGTATCCTTCATTTCTCTTTCATTTATTTCTGATCTGATCTTTATGATTTCTTTCCTTCTGCTAAATTTGGTTTTTTTTTTTCTTCTTTCTCTAATTGCTTTAAGTGCAAAGTTAGGTTGTTTATTCGAGATGTTTCCTGTTTCTTAAGGTATGATTGTATTGCTATAAACTTCCCTCTTAGAACTGCTTTTGCTGTATCCCATAGGTTTTGGGTTGTCGTGTCTCCATTGTCATTTGTTTCTCAGTACTTTTTAATTTCCTCTTTGATTTCTTCAGTGATCACTTCGTTATTAAGTAGTGTATTGTTTAGCCTCCATGTGTTTGTATTTTTTACAGATCTTTTCCTGTAATTGATATCTAGTCTCATAGCATTGTGGTCAGAAAACGTACTTGATACGATTTCAATTTTCTTAAATTTGCCAAGGCTAGATTTGTGACCCAATATATGATGTATCCTGGAGAATGTTCCATGAGCACTTGAGAAAAATGTGTATTCTGTTGTTTTGGGGTGGAATGTCCTATAAATATCAAGTAAATCCATCTTTTGCAATGTATCATTTAAAGCTTGTGTTTCCTTATTTATTTTCATTTTGGATGATCTGTCCATTGGTGAAAGTGGGGTGTTAAAGTCCCCTACTATGATTGTGTTACTGTCGATTTCCCCTTTTAAGGCTGTTAGTATTTGCCTTATGTATTGAGGTGCTCCTATGTTGGGTGCACAAATATTTACAATTGTTATATCTTCTTCATGGATCGATCCCTTTATCATTATGTAGTGTCCTTTTTTGTCTCTTGTAATAGTCTTTATTTTAAAGTCTATTTTGTCTGATATGAGAATTGCTACTCCAGCTTTCTTCTGATTTCCATTTGCATGGAATATCTTTTTCCATTCCCTCACTTTCAGTCTGTATGTGTCCCTAGGTTTGAAGTGGGTCCCTTGTAGACAGCATATATATGGGTCTTATTTTTGTATCCATTCAGCCAGTCTGTGTCTTTTGGTAGGAGCATTTAATCCATTTACATTTAAGGTAATTATCGATATGTATGTTCCTATTACCATTTACTTAATTGTTTCGGGTTGTTCTTGTAGGTCTTTTCCTTCTCTTGTGTTTCTTGCCTAGAGAAGTTCCTTTAGCATTTGTTGTAGAGCTGGTTTGGTGGTGCTGAACTCTCCCAGCTTTTTCTTGTCTGTAAAGGTTTTAATTTCTCCATCAAATCTGAATGAGATCCTTGCTGGGTAGAGTAATCTTGGTTGTAGGTTTTTTTTCCCTTCATCACTTTAAATATGTCCTGCCACTCCCTTCTGGCTTGTAGAGTTTCTGCTGAAAGATCAGATGTTAACCTTATGGGGATTCCCTTGTGTGTTATTTTTTGTTTTTCCCTTGCTGCTTTTAATATGTTTTCTTTGTATTTAATTTTTGACAGTTTGATTATTATGTGTCTTGGCGTGTTTATCCTTGGGTTTATCCTGTATGGGACTCTCTGTGCTTCCTGGACTTGATTAACTATTTCCTTTCCTATATTAGGGAAGTTTTCAACTATAATCTCTTCAAATATTTTCTCAGTCCCTTTCTTTTTCTCTTCTTCTTCTGGGACCCCTATAATTCGAATGTTGGTGCATTTAATGTTGTCCCAGAGGTCTCTGAGACTGTCCTCAGTTCTTTTCATTCTTTTTTCTTTATTCTGCTCTGCAGTGGTTATTTCCACTATTTTTTTTTTTTTTTTTTTTTTTTTTTTTGCTGTATGCGGGCCTCTCACTGTTGTGGCCTCTCCCGTTGCGGAGCACAGGCTCCGGACGCACAGGCCCAGCGGCCATGGCTCACGGGCTTAGTTGCTCCGCGGCATGTGGGATCTTCCCGGACCAGGGCACAAACCCGTGTCTCCTGCATCGGCAGGCGGATTCTCAACCACTGCGCTATCAGGGAAGCCCTATTTCCACTATTTTATCTTCCAGGTCACTTATCCGTTCTTCTGCCTCAGTTATTCTGCTATTGATCCCATCTAGAGTATTTTTCATTTCATTTATTGTATTGCTCATCGTTGCTTCCTTCCTCTTTAGTTTCTCTAGGTCCTTGTTAACTGTTTCTTGCAATTTGTCTATTCTATTTCCAAGATTTTGAATCATCTTTACTATCATTATTCTGAACTCTTTTTCAGGTAGACTGCCTATTTCCTCTTCATTTGTTAGGTCTGGTGTGTCTTCATCTTGCTCCTTCATCTGCTGTGTGTTTTTCTGTCTTCTCATTTTGCTTATCTTACTGTGTTTGGGGTCTCCTTTTTGCAGGCTGCAGGTTCGTAGTTCCCATTGTTTTTGGTGGCTGTCCCCAGTGGCTAAGGTTGGTTCAGTGGGTTGAGTAGGTTTCCTGGTTGGGGGGAGTAGTGCCTGTGTTCTGGTGGATGAGGCTGGATCTTGTCTTTCTGGTGGGCAGGTCCACATCTGATGGTGTGTTTGAGGATATTGGTAGCCTTATTATGATTTTAGGCAGCCTCTCTGCTAATGGATGGGGCTGTAGACCTGTCTTGCTCTTCGTTGGATATAGGGTGTCCAGCACTGTTCGTTGCTGGTCCTTGAGTGAAGCTGGGTCTTGGTGTTGAGATGGAGATCTCTGGGAGATTTTCGCCATGGAGCTGGGAGTGTCCTCAGGTTGGTTCTCACACCTCAGAGACACAGCCCTGATGCCTTGCTGAGGCTCCAAGAGCCTTTAATCCACACCGCTCAAAATGAAAGGGAGAAAAACTAGAAAGGAAAGAAAAGGAAGGAAGGAGGGAGGGAGGGAGGGAAGGAAGGAAGGAAGAAAGGAATGGAGGAAGGAAGAAAGGAAGGGAGGAAGGAAGGAAGAAATGAAGGAAGGAAGAAAGCAAGAAAGGAAGGAAGGAAGGATAGGAAGAAAGCGAGGAAGGAAGGGAGGAAGCAAGGGAGGAAAGAAGGAAGGAAGAAAGGAAGGAAGGAGGGAAGAAAGAAAGGGAGAAGACAAAATAAAGTATGATAAAGTATAGTTATTAAAATAAAAAATAATTATTAAGAAGAAAAATTTCTATTAAAAAAAAAACAGAAAAACGGGTCGGTCTAACCCTAGGACAAATCGTGAAAGCAAAGCTATACAGACAAAATCTCACACAGCAGCACACACATACACATTCACAAAAAGAAAAAAGGGGAAAATAATAGTATATCTTGCTCCCAAAGTCCACCTCCTCAACTTGGGATGATTTGTTGTCTATTTAGGTTTTTCAGAGATGCAGGGCACTTCAAGTTGATTGTGGAGCTTTAATCCGCCGCTTCTGAGGCTGCTGGGAGAGACCTCCCCCTCTCCTCTTTGTTCGCACAGCTCCTGGGGTTCTGCTTTGGACTTGGCCCCGCCTCTGCATGTAGGTCATCCAAGGGCGTCTGCCCTTCGCTCAGACAGGACGGGGTTAAAGGAGCAGCTGATTCGGGAGCTCCGGCTCACTCAGGCTGGGGGGAGGGAGGGGCACGGGTGCGGGGCGAGCCCGCGGCTGCAGAGGCTGGTGTGACACTGCACCCGCCTAAGGCGTGCCACGTGTTTTCCCGGGGAAGCTGTCCCTGGATCCCAGGACCCCGGCAGTGGTGGTCTGCACGGGCTCCCGGGAGGGGCAGTGTGGAGAGTGACTTGTGCTCACACACAGGCCTCTTGGTGGCGGCAGCAGCAACCTTAGCGTCCCACACCCCTCTCTACCGTCCGTGCTGACAGCCGCGGCTCACGCCCGTTTCTGGAGCTCCTTTACGTGGTGCTCTTAATCCCCTCTTCTCGAGCCCGAGGAAGCAAAGAGGCAAGAAAAGGTCTCTTGCCTCTTCGGCAGAGCCAGACTTCAAGCAGACTCCCTCCCAGCTAGCCGTGGTGCACTAACCCCTTCAGGCTGTTTTCACTCTGCCAACTCCAGACCTTTCCCTGGGATCCGACTGAAGCCCGAGCCTCAGCTCCAGGCCCCCGCCCGCCCCGGCGGGTGAGCAGACAAGCCTCTCGGGCTGGTGAGTGCCGGTCGGCACCGATCCTTTGTGGGAATCTCTCCGCTTTGCCCTCCGCACCCTGTGGCTGAGCTGTCCTCCGCGCCCTGGCACTTCCCCCTCCGCCACCCGCAGTCTCCGCCCGTGAAGGGGCTTCTAGTGTGTGGGAATCTTTCCTCCTTCAAGGCTCCCTCCCACTGGTGTAGGTCCCGTCCCTATTCTTTGTCTCTGTTTATTCTTTTTTCTTTTGCCCTACCCAGGTACGTGGGGAGTTTCTTGCCTTTTGGGAGGTCTGAGGTCTTCTGCCAGCATTCGGTGGGTGTTCTATAGGAGAAGTTCCACATGTAGATGTATTTCTGATGTCTCTGTGAGGAGGAAAGAGATCTCCACGTCTTACTCTTCCGCCATCTTTCTCTTCTAACACTTTAAATATAGCTCATTCTCTCCTGGTTGCAAGGTTTCTGCTGAGAAGTCTGCTGATAGAGTATGGGGGTGTTCCTTTGTATGTGAGTAATTTTTTTCCCTTGCTACTTTCTATAAATAAGCTTTCTGCCCCATTCTTCTCCCTTCTCTTTCTCTAATAATGCATAGATAGTTTCTCTTAATGATATTGCATAATTCACATAGGCTGTCTTCCCTGTTTTTCATTCTTTTTTGTTTGCTTCTCTGATGGGATAACTTCAGTTGACTTTTCTTCCAGTTCACTGATTTTTTCTTCTGTTTGTCAAGTCCATTGTTGAAGCTCTCTACTAAATTCTTCAGTTCTGTCATTGTATTCTTCAGCTGCAGCATTTCTGTGTGTGTGTGTGTGTTTTTTAATGGTCTCTTTTTTAGAGTTATCTATCTGTGTTTTCTTACAGTTCACTGAATTTCTTTAAGAGAGTCATTCTGATTCTTTTTCAGATAGTTCATAGAACTGTATTTCTTTGGGGTTAGTCACTGGAGCTTATTAGCCTCCTTTGATCCTGAAAGTTTACCTGAGTCTCTGTGATCTTTGTATCTTTGCACTGGCGTCTGTGCGTTTGAGGAAACTATCTCCTCTTCCAGGCTTTTGCAGCAGTTTTGTTGGGCTACTGATATGCTTCTTTGTCATGGCTGAATGTCAGATGTGCTGCAAAGCTACCTGGCATCACTGGCCAGGCATCCTGGTTGAGTAGGGATGGAGGTTCTGGTCAGCAATTGGGCAGGACTAATGACTTATTTTCCTGTGTGGGGCTCTAGAATGGGTCCATGCTGAGAGAGGTCAATAGCAAGGGACTCAAACCTGGAAAAACTGCCAAGCAAGCTGCCCAGCCAGAAATGGACACCAGTTCAACTTGCAGATGAGTAGAGCCACTGGGATCTCTGCTCAGTTGCCACCATTAGCAAGAATGCAAAGTGTTCATTGCTGTGAGCCTCATGCTCCCCTTTCCCATCTTTATCTGATTCCCAAAGTGATCCCCATGAGGCAGTATCTAAGTGGTTCTCCTGGTATATGTCCAAGAATGCTGAGGAAACTGGATGGCCACCTTGAGATCTCCTTTTTCCACTGGCATAACTGTAGGCCCAGGGAGATCCACTTGGTGCAGTGATATGCTGCCCTGGGAGAGGGACAATGCAGTCAAAGTGAAACTGTTCCTATTACCTTTCTTTTATTTTCTTCTCTTTTTTTAAAATACATTTATGTATTTTATTTATTTTATTTTTGGCTGCGTTGGGTCTTCATTTCTGCGTGTGGGCTTTCTCTGGTTGCAGCCAGCGGGGGCTACTCTTCGATATGGTGCTCAGGCTTCTCATTGCAGTAGCTTCTCTTGTTGCAGAGCACAGGCTCTAGGCATGCAGGCTTCAGCAGTTGTGGCACATGGGCTCAGTAGTTGTGGCTTATGGGCTCTAGAGTGCAGGCTCAGTAGTTGTGGCACATGGGCTTAGTTGCTATGCAGCATGTGGGGTCTTCCCGGACCAGGGATCAAACTTGTGTCACCTGCATTGGCAGGTGGATTCTTAACCATTGTGCCACCAGGGAAGTCCCCCTATTACTTTTCTAATGTGGTTTTTCTTGTTTTTTTTTTTCCTTGTTTCTGTTTTGTTTTGTGTTTTGTTTTGGCTCAAGTGGATGCTTCTAACTCATCCCTGGGTTCTGGGTTCTTCACAAAGGCATCTTATCTACTGATATTTGCTAGCTGCTCTTTCTGTGAAGGGAACCAAGTCAGGAATTACTTATTGTGCCATCTTGCTAATGTCTCTTATCCTTTTTTTCTTGATCAATACAGCTAAAGGTTTATTAACTCTACTGTTTTCTTAAAAGAAAAACAGATTTTGATTTCCCTGATTTTCTTAATTGTTCAAGTGTTCTATAGTATTACAGCTTTTCTTTACAGCTGATCTATCAAAATTACTAATAGAGAAGTGTTGAAATCTCCAAATGTATATGTAGGTTTGTCTGTTTCTTCTTTCATTTTTGTCAGTTTCACATCATGTATTTTGAAGTTTTCTAATTAAGTGCATTCACATTTAGTATTATTATGTCTTCTTGATTAATCAACCCTTTAACATTATGAAATATCCCTTTTTATACTTAGTAATATTACTTGTTCTGAAATCTATTTTATCTCATTAATACAGTTTACATGGAATATATTTATGTATGTATATATTTAAATCCTTTTACTATGAACTTACCAATGCCTTCTTTTAATGTGTGTGTTTTTAAATATTTTACTTATTTTATTTTAATTAATTCATTTCTTTTGGGCTGCATCAGGTCTTAGTTGCGGCACTCAGGATCTTCGTTGAGGCATGCGGGAACTTTCATGTGGCATGCAGGCTTTTCTCTAGTTGTGGCATGCTGGTTTTGTCTTCTTTCGTTGTGGTGCGCAGGCTCCAGGGTGCGTGGGTTCTGTAGTTGTGGCACACAGGTTCCAGAGTGCATGGGCTCTGTAGTTTGTGGCACACAGGCTCTCTAGTTGAGGCGCACGAGCTCAGTAGTTGGGACACATGGGCTTAGTTGCCACGTAGCATGTGAAATCTTAGTTCCCTGACCAGGGATCGAACCAATGTCCCTGCATTGGCAGGTGGATTCTTGACCACTGGACCACCAAGGAAGTCCCCCTATGTCTTTATATTTAAAGTGGACTTCCTTTGGGCAACTTGGGTTTTGCTCTTTTAAACAGTTTCTATCTTTTAATTATATTGTTTTGTCCACTTACATTTAATGTAATTTTTGATACAGCTGGGTTTGGGTCATTAATCTTGTTGCTTGTTTTCTAGTTTTTCCTATCTATTTTTGTTGTACTTTTTCTCTATTAATTAACTAAATATTTTAAAAATGTGTTATTTAATCATTACTATTGAATTATTAGCTATACCTCCTTGGTTTATTTATTTTTTAGTGGTTGCTGTATAGTTTACAATTTGGATCTTTATCACAGTTTATTTTTAAATAAAATTTCTGTAATTCACCTATAAGATACTGTATTTCCTTTTCCTCCCTCTCATCCTTTGTTTATTATTGTCATAGATTTCTACTTCTTTATATATTGTAAATCCTGTAAGACCTTGTTATTATTTTTGCTTTAGATTGTCAATTATCTTTTACCGAAATTTAAAAATAAGAAACAATATATTTTATAAGTACACACACATTTACCATTTCAGGTGCTTTTTTCATTCCTTGATGTAAATAGATCCACATTTTCATCTATTATGTTCGTTATACCTGAAAAACTTCCATTAGTATTTCTCATAATGCAATTTTCCTGGCAACTTATTCTCTTACATTTTATTTGTCTGAAATTTTAAAATTTTACCTTCACTTTTGAAGGATATTTACATTGGATTGAAATTCTCCATTTGCAGGTTTTTTGTGGGTTTTTTGTGTTTTTTGTTTTGTTTTGTTTATGAGCCATGGCACCTGAAATATCAAAGAATATGATTCATCATGATACCTATATGGAGTTTAATGATGCTGGGTGTTGAAATGCCTAACCAAGAACTTGTGAAATGAAACTGGTGAGGTGGACAAAAAGTAGATGATAGATTGCCTTATGTATATAATAACAAGCTTGTATATTATGTCTTACAACAGTGGAATGTCACTGAGTAATTCTGAACACAAATAGCATGATAAGATTTTAATTTTAGATAGGTCACTCTGGAAGCTGTATGGGATATGACTTTCACATAGGAAATCATGCTGTTGCATTTGTCCAAGTTAATACTACAAATATTATTTGGGGGGTGGGGAGGATTGCAGTTGTTCTAGAAGTGTGTTAAACACAGTGAGTACACACAATAATACATATTTTACCCATTATACAGGTGAATTAACTGAGACACAGAGAGATTAAGTGGTTAAGTCAGGGTTGAAGGCAAGCTCTCTGGCTCTAGGATGGCTCTAAAACCTTTCTGCTATATACGTTATAGATAATGAAGGCTGCAACTTGGGTAGTGGCATTTGGATGGATTAAAGACATATTGAAGAGATAAAATTAGCAAGGTTTGATACTTGGTTAAGTGTGAGTGATGAGAGAGGGACATCTGAGTATTACTCTCATCTTTCTACCTTAGTGAGTGAGACTGTAGACTCATCAGTACCACCCACTGAAATAAAGGTGGAACCTGTTTAAGTAAAGGAGTAATGAGTTCAGTTTTTTATAGGTTTAGGTTGAGATGCCTGTAGAACATCTAAGTGGAAATGTACAGAAGACAATTACAAGGCTAAAATTAAGAAAGATGTGGGCCGAATGTATAAATTTAACAGTTATTCATAATGGTGGAGCCCCAGAGAACTGGCATAAAGTAAAAAGAGCAGAGGGCTCAGATCTGCATACATTAAACCTAGTAATAATTTAAAGTTTAAGAATTGCCGTATGTCCCAACTGCTGTTTTTTATAACTGTTATTATAGAATAACTATCACTAAGGAATTGTGCACATAATAAATCTTATTGAAGCAAGATGGTAAAGTTAATAAGTATTTAGACATGATAGTTGAATTAAGAACTCTAAATCTTAAAAGATACAATTTTAGGACAGATAAATTATATTTAGTTTTTTTCACAGTAATAGACTTACAAAATTATTATATTAAGAGGTGATTCAGCATGAAAATATAAATACATTTAAGATAGTTAGGAGCCCTCTGCTCTTTTAACTCCTCTCTCCTTGAGAGTAAGGATTACTTATTTTTGCATTCCCACTTTCTACTATATACTCAGTTTTTATCTGTGGAACCATAGGCTTCTGAATACTAAATCCAAAAGGGGTGCAACTTGACAATTAAATCTCTGTATCTTTTGAATTAATGTCATACTTACCTTATGTTGCTACTGTGGATATTGAATTCTGAGCTTATATTAAAAAAATCTGAAACTATGTTAAATTAAAGTAATATAATATGTAAAATCATTTTTTAAACATGGGGAATTGATAAAGTAAATATTGAATTTAAAAATTTTTACAGCAATATTCCCTTTCCTGTTTCATTAAGCATGAGAAATGTCTGTAATTTAAATGTTAGGTCTAATAGATTTAGAAGTATCTAAATTAAAATCAAATTTTGAACACAGTGATTGAGTATATGCCTAGTTATGCTTGGAGTAGACTGGTAGGTTATGCAATGTCTGAAGTGGGAGAAAGCCCTACAATATTACTTTTTAATCTTAGTACTAATATTTTAATATGTTGTTTCAATTTCATCTGGTATTTGTATTAATCACTAAATACATAATGTTAATTCTTATAATTACTCTATAAGTATATAATATATATTTATGTATGTAGTTTTATATGTCATACATGTATGATAATTTTTATACCTAATGAAAAGCAAAAATTGCCATTTACCCCTTTCTCCTATGATGCCATCTTCCTCAGACTGTCACATTTGACACATAGATTTCCAATCTGTATATTCACACATATAAATGTGTTTTTTTATAAAAATGATATCTTCCTATATGCTTTGCTTTTTAAATTTACTGTTGTATTTCTTTATATCCATGAGCCTGTTATGAACCCCATTTTGTACCTTTTATGTATTTGTCTATTCCATTTTAATCACTGCAGTTTCGTAATGTATTTGACAACTTGTATTTGAAATCTGTTTGTCTATTCTGTTTTAGTTACTGTAGCTTCATTATATTTGACACTGTTTTGCATTTTCAAGATTTTTTCACCATTTTTGTACATTTCTTTCCCAAATAAACATGAGAAATATTTTTAAGTTTCCATAAAAGTGTGTATAGGAATTTTGTTGGTAGTTCATTGAATTTATAAAAAGGAACATAATACAGTCAGCCCTCTGTATCCATGGGTTCCACATCTGTGGATTCCACCAAGTATAGATGGAAAATATTTGGCAAAAAAAAATCCAGAAAGTTCCAAAAAGCAAAATTTGAATTTGCTGCACAGTGGCAACTATTTACATAGCATTTACATTGTATTAGGTTTCATAAATAATCCAGAGATGATTTTAAATATATGGAAAGATGTACATAGGTTATGTGTGAATACTATGCCATTTAATATAAGGGACATATATTCATGAGCACTAATCTCATGGAATGCTCCATGAAAGCATTCATGGATTTTGGCATCTGTGAGTGGGTCTTGGAACCAGTTCCCTGTAGGTACTGAGGCATGACTGTATTCCTCTCCATTTATTAAGGTGTTTATTATATCCATTGGTTTAGATTTGTTATCTCTTCGTAGGGTCTTATTCCTTTTTTAAAAATTTCTAGGATTTTTTGTTATTGCTAACTTGTAAACAGGATCCTTTTTCATTATATTTTCTAATTCATTATTGTTGAATCCAGAAAAGTCATTAATTTTTCTTAATGTTGATCTTATATCTGGCCACTTAAACATTTTTATTAGCTTTAGCAGTGTCTTTTTTTTTTAACATCTTTATTGGAGTATAACTGTTTTACAATAGTGTGTTAGTTTCTCCTTTACAACAAAGTGAATCAGTTATACATATACATATGTTCCCATATCTCTTCCCTCTTGCATCACCCTCTCTCCCACCCACCCTATCCCACCCCTCTAGGTGGTCACAAAGCACAGAGGTGATCTCCCTGTACTATGCGGCAGCTTCCCACTAGCTATCTAATTTACATTTGGTAGTGTATATATGTCCCTGCCACTCTCTCACTTCGTCAAAGCTTACTAGCAGTGAGTCTTGAATTTTCTCTGCAGTCACTTGTAATTTCTCCAAATAATTCATGTTTTGGCTCTTTCTTTCCAATATTTGTACCTTTAGATTTATTTATTTATCTATCTTGTTTGGGCTAGGGTAGCCAATAAAATCTTGGATATAATTAGTAATAGAGGGTATCTCAGTCTCAGTCTTGATTTTAGTAGATATAATTCTAATATTTTATCATTAGACATGATTAAATCATTTCTATTTTTTCAACTTATTTTTGTGTAAATTACTAATGAGTATTGAATTTTATCTTTTTTGGGGGGGGGGTATCTGCTGAGATAAAACTGTCTGAATTCAAATCTGTGATCTGCTGCTTACCAGCTTTATGATCTTGAGCAAGTTATTCTGTCTTGTTTTCCATAGCTGCAAAATGAGAAATTGTGATAAATTATGGAGTTATTATATATAAAGTATTTAGAATAGTGTCTGCCTCACACTATATGAGTTTCCCATTATTTTTTCTTTAATTTATAAATATGTGGTTAATACATATTTGTTGATATATAGTGATATAAATAATAGATTTATTAATGTTGAACTATCCTTACATTTTTTTAAAAAATTATTTTTGGCTGCATTGAGTCTTCGTTGCTGCCTGCGGGCTTTCTCTAGTTGTGGTGATCGAGGGCTCCTCTTCATTGTGGTGTGCGGGCTTCTCATTGAGATGGTTTCTCTTGTTGAGGAGCATGGGCTCTAGGTGTGAGGGCTTCAGTAGCTGTGGCAAGAGGGCTCAGTAATAGTGGCTCGCAGGCTCAGTAGTTGTGGTGCACGGGCTTAGTTGCTCCGCAGCATGTGGGATCTTCCCGGACCAGGGCTCGAACCCATGTACCCAGCATTGTCAGGAGGATTCTTGATCATTGCACCACCAGGGAAGTCCTGCATGTGCTGTTTTTATCCAGTTTTTTTTCTTTTTTTCTGTATGCGGGCCTCTCACTGTTGTGGCCTCTCCCGTTGTGGAGCGCAGACTCTGGACGAGCAGGCTCAGCAGCCATGGCTCACAGGCCCAGCCACTCCGCGGCATGTGGGATCTTCCCCGACCGGGGCACGAACCCGTGTCCCCTGCATCGGCAGGAGGATTCTCAACCACTGCGCCACCAGGGAAGCCCTATCCAGTTTTTATATTGTGGTTTGTCTAGACTCTTAGACCGATTAATATATTTCTTAATCTTGATCTTTTCAGAATCAAGTTTAATGAGAACCTGAACATTAATCCCTGTATAATATTACCTTGTTTTTTGGTTCCTATTTTGTAGTATGTTGAATAATGTCAGTAGATCAGTTTTAGAAAAGAATATTGCTGTATTTTTCTAACCTTAATATGTTATATAGAAACCAATAGAAAAATTCTGTCTTTTGGCAGAGTGAAGAGATTCTTAATCATTTAAGGTTCTTAAGATTTTTGAGATTCAAGTTTTTTGAATTATTTTTTAAAACCCTTCTCTTATTGAAGACAATTAAAATTTATCCTCCAGTTGACAAAATTGTTCCTCTACTCCAAGAATCAAGGAATAGTGATTTCCTTAATGGATATCCTATTTTCTCTGTTATTCTATTGCAGTTATACAGACATATAACTTACGTAAATTAGAAAATATTTCATAACTTTGGTAAAATGATGTATTGCCAATATAGACTAAAATATTTCAGTTGTGAGGTTTGAAATATCATGAATCTAGTAATTGTGATATATTTTTTATCCTTATAAAAATTATTTCTAAGCTTAGCATTGTGTACATGATTCTAAACTCAGTAGTCTTACATTGGAAATATTTGATCAATGAAATATAATACAGTTTTAGCATATCTTATTAAAAGCCTAAGAGAAGTGGAATGTGTAGAGGTTAACAGAAGGGATAGACAACATCATTAATTTTGGTTTCATGTTCTGAAGAGAAATTTTATAGTAAATCCTATTTTTTCATAATTTGAGTAAGTACAAAATTGTCTGTTCTATCAAAGATCAGTTCACTATATAGTGTGTCTATTTCTGGGTTCTCTGCTCTGTTCCATTGTTCTATGTGTTTGTTCTTTTGCCAGTACCACACTATCCTGATTATGGTAGCCTTATAGTAAGTATTGAAATTGCTAGTGTGAGTTTTCCAATTTCATTTTCTTCTTCAATAGTGTGTTGGCTGTTCTGGGTCTTTTGTCTTTGCATACAAACTTTAGAATCCATTTTTCAATATCTGCAAAGTAGCTTGCTGAGATTTTTATTAGGATTTTATTTAACCTAGAGATCAAGCTGGGAAGAACTGACATCTTCAGTATTCAATATCAATACTCAATATCAACAATATTGAGTCTTATAATCCATAGACACAGAATATCTCTTCATGTATTTAGATCTTTCACTTGTTTCTTTAGAATTGTGTAGTTTTCTTTATATGAATCTTGTGCATATTGTAGATATGTAGCTAAGTATTTAATTTTTTGTTGCTATTGTAACCAATATTGTGTTTTGAACTTGAAGTTCCAAACTGTTCTTTGCTAGTATATTGAGAAGCAGTTGTCTTTTGTACATTACTTCACTTTCTGTGACCTTGGTATACTTTCTGAGTCATTCCATGTGGTTTTGTTTGTCTGTTTGAGTCTCTTTGGAATTTCCTATAGAAAAAATTGTGTCAACTGTGAACAAAGACAATTTTATTTTTCTTCCCAATCTCTATATCTTTTAAAAAATTCATTCATTCATTTTTGTCTTACTGCACTAGCTAAGATTTCCATTATGACGTTGAATAGGAAGGGTGAGAAGACATACTTTCCTTGAAAGTTCTCAATCTTAGGGTGAAAGTGTCTAGTTTCTCACCATTAAGTATAACTGTAGGGATTTTTTCTAGATATTATTAATCAAGTTAAGCAAGTTGCCTTCTATTCCTTGCTTGCTGAGAGTTTTAGTACAAATGGGAGTTGGATTTTTGTCAAATGGTTTTTATGCATCAATTTTTGGATTATATGCTGTTTTTCATCTTTACCCTGTTGATGTGATGGAATATATTGGTTGATTTTTGAATGTTTAACCAGCCTTGAATACCTGAAATAAATCCCACATGGTCATAATGTATAACATGTTAATGGAAAAACCTGAACTTTTTGGCCAACCCAATACGTTGTTGGATTTGATTTGCTTATATTTTGTTGAGGATTGTTGCATGAGAGATATTGGTCTTTATTTTCCTTTCTTGTATGATGCTGGCTTCCCAGAAAGTGTTAAGAAGTGTTTCCTCTGCTTCCATTTTCTAGAAAATATTGTGGAGAATTGGTACAGTATCTTCCTTAAATGTTTAATACAATTCACCTGTGAAATCATCTGAGCCTGGTATTTTCTAATTTGGAAGGTTAATAATTATTTAATTTCTTTATAAACTGCGTGAGTTTTGGTAGTTTGTGTCTTTTAAGGAATTGGTCCATTTAAGTTAAGTCATCAAATTTGTTGACTTAGAGTTGTTCATATTATTTCTTTATTATTGTTTTTCTGTGTCTAAGGGATCAGTAATTATAACCCATATTTCTGATACTGGTAATCTGTGTCTTCTCTCTGTTTTAGTTGATTATCTTGGCTAGAGATTTATCAATTATATTGATCTTTTCAAAGAATCAGCTTTGGTTTCTGTTTTTTCTTTCTGTTTTAATTTCTTTGATTTCTGCTCTCATTTTTATTACTTCTCTTCTTCTTGTTTTAGGCTTAAATTGGTCTTTCTCTGGTTTCTTAGGTGGAAGCTTAGATGTTTGATTTTATGTCTTCTTTTTTAATATATGCATTTACTGCTATAGATTTCTTTCTAAGCACTGCTTTTGCTGCATCCTCCAAAATTTTTTTTTTTTTTTTTTTGGCGGTACGCGGGCCTCTCACTGTTGTGGCATCTCCCGTTGCGGAGCACAGGCACCGGATTCGCAGGCTCAGCGGCCACGGCTCACGGGTCTAGCCGCTCCACGGCATGTGGGATCTTCCCAGACCGGGGCACGAACCTGTATGCCCTGCATCGGCAGGTGGACTCTCAACCACTGCACCACCAGGGAAGCCCATCCTACAAATTTTGATAAGCTGTATTTTCATTGTCATTTAGTTCAAAATATGTTTAAAATTTCTCTTGAAACATCTTCTTTGGGACATGCGTTATTTATAAGTGTTCTTTAATCTCCAAATATTTTGAGATTTCCCAACTATTTTTATGTTATTCATTTCTAGTTTAATTCCATTGTGGTTGAAGAACATATTTTGTATGATTCTTATTCTTTTAAGTCTGTTTAGGTGTCTTTTATGACCTATAGTGTGGTCTATCTTGGTGAATATTCTATGCAAGCTTGAGAAGAATATGTATTCTGCAGTTTTTGTATGTAGTGTTCTATAAATGTCATTTGGATCAAGTTGATTGATAGTGCTGTTCAGGTCAACTATATCCTTACTGATTTTTTTTTCCTGCTTGATCTATCAATTATTGAAAAAGGGGTGTGGAGGTCTCCAGTTATAATGGTGGATTTGTGTATTGCCCTTGCTTTTCTATCAGTTTTTGACTCAAATGTTTTGATACTATTGTTAAATGCCTACACTCTAATTGTCTCCTTGGAGAATTGACCTCTATATTATTATGTAATATCATTCTTTATCCTGAGAATTTTCCCTTTTCTGAAGTGTGCTTTGCCTAAAATTAATATAGCTACCCCAGCTTTCTTTTGATTTATGTTAGCATGGTATATCATTTTCTATCCATCCCTTACTTTTAACTTAGCTGGGTCATTATATTTATAATTAATTTCTTTCTTTTTTTTTTTTTTTTTTTTGCGGTACATGGGCCTCTCCCTGTTGTGGCCTCTCCCGTTGCGGAGCACAGGCTCCGGACGCGCAGGCCCAGCAGCCATGGCTCACGGGCCCAGCTGCTCCGCGGCATGTGGGATCCTCCTGGACTGGGGCACAAACCCGTGTCCCCTGCATCAGCAGGTGGACTCTCAACCACTGCGCCACCAGGGAAGCCCTATAATGAATTTCTTATGTTCAGCTCTTATATTTCTATTCACTCTGGTAATTGCTGTCTTTTAATTGATGTATTTAGACCATTTATATTTAAATTGATTATTGATATAGTTGAATTAATATCTACCATTTTTGTAACTTTTCTCTTTGTTGCACTGTTGTTTTCCTTCTCTTTTTCTCCTTTCTCTGGTTTTTTTTTTGTTTGTTTGTGTTTTGTTTTTTTTTTTGGTGGTACGCGGGCCTCTCACTGCCGTGGCCTCCCCCGTTGCGGAGCACAGGCTCCAGGCGCGCAGGCTCAGCCGCTGTGGCTCATGGGCCCAGCCGCTCCGCGGCACGTGGGATCCCCCCGGACCGGGGCACGAACCCGTGTCCCCTGCATCGGCAGGCAGACTCTCAACCACTGCGTCACCAGGGAAGCCCCTTTCTCTGGTTTTAATTGAACATTTTATATGATTCCATTTTATCTCTTCTCATAGCTTATCAATTATACTTCTTTTTAAATTTTTAATTGTTTCTCTTGAGTTTTAGCATAAAATTTTAATATAAAATATATTTAATAATATAGATACATACATGTTTATATATAGTTATAAATTTTTATATATGTTATAACTAATCTAAGTCCCCCTTCAAATAACAGTATCCTCCCTCATGTGTAGTGTGGGTACCTTATAGCAGCATACTTTCAATTCCTCATTCCAATCTCTTATGACAGTGCTGTACTTCATTTCATTTAACCGTTTACTATAATCACCAATATATTGTTGCTATTATTATTACTTTTAGGAAACAGTTATCTTTTGTATTATTCAGAATAAGAAAAATAGATTTTATTTTTGCTTTATTTATTCCTTTTCTGATGCCTTTCCTTTACTTATGTAGATCCAAGTTTCTGACCTATATAATTTTCCTTTTCGCTGAAGAACTTCTTTTAACATTTTTTTCAGTACAGGTCTGTTGATAATAAATTTCATCAGTTTTTGTTTGTTTGAGAAAGTATTTATTTATCCTTCAGAGCTTTTGAAGAATAATTTTACTAGATATAGAATTTGCATGGTGTCTGATCAGAAATTGCTGTTATTCCTACCCTTGTTCCTCTAGAAGTAAGGTTTTTTTGTTTTGTTTTGTTTTGTTTTTCTCTCTGGCTTCTATTAAGTTTTTCTTTGTGTCTTTTGTCCTCTGTAGTTTGAGTCAATATGCATAGGTATAGATTTTTTTGGTATTTATCCTGTTTGGTATTCTCTGAACTTCCTGAGTCTGTGGTTGGTGTCTGTTGTTAATTTTGGAAAATGTGTGGCCATTACTTCAAACATTTATTCTGCTCCATTCTTTCTTTATTCTATCTCTGTTATTCACATTACATATATGTTATACCTTCAGATATTGTTCCAGAATTCATGGATGTTTTATTCTGTTTTGTTGTGTGTGGGTGTTCTTTTTCACTCTTTTTTCTCTCTGCGTTTCAATTTGGAAAGGTTCTATTGAACTGTCATCAAGCTCACTGTTTTCTTTCCTCAGTGAGTCCAGTCTACTGATGAGATTATCAAAGGTATTCTACATTTCTGTTACACTGTTTTTGATTTCTAGTATTTCCTTTTGATTCTTAGTTTTCATTTTTATGCCTGTATTACCTATCTTTTCTTCTATATTGTCTACTTTTTCCATTAGAGCCCTTAACATATTAATTATAATTATTTTCAATTCCCTCTCTGTTAATTCCCAAATTTGCATAATATCTCAGCCTAATTTTAATGCTTGTTTGGTCCCTTTTAACTGTATTTCAGCATGTCTTGCCATTTTTTATGTAAAGCCGGACGTGATGTATAGGGTAATGGGGACTTAGGTAAATCAACCTTTAATGTGAGGTAATAGGCATTCTGTCAATAATTGTTAATGGATGAATGAATGAATGAAGAATGTTTGTATTGTAAGGTCTAACTCTAAAATGAATATTGTGGTTCTTTTAAGGTTTTTTACCCTTTGGAAAAAGCAAATGAACTCATTTTTTTCTTGTATGGAAACATTTTTAGTTTATGGAACATGACAAACATTTTACTCTGTCAGTTGATTAAGCTTTAGAGCTGTACAGTGCCATTGTTATTTACCCAAACTAGTAATAAAAATAGCATGCATGGTATTATTTTCCTATTTTTTCCTATTTATACTAGTTTTTATGAATCTACTATAAAATTTTTATATATTTTAAATTAGAACATATTGCTATTATTATTAAAATGCTACTCCATTACTGTCAGGGCCAGGAAGATGCCAAAATTATGTTACCTGTTTGTCCACACACACATACATGTACATACATACACACACACACACATATATATATTATATACAATATACATTTTCATATATAGGCTGTCACATATGCAGACATACTCCCATAGTAGCTAAAACAATGATAATAACATAAAGATGTTTTTTAGAAAAGTTCTTATAATAAAGTCTAACAATTAAATTATTTCAGTGATTAAGTCTTTGCCATGACATGCAGTAATGACAAAAAATAGATTAAACCAGTCAGGTAATTACTGAATTAAGTGTCTGGAATTACAGAACGGAGTAGGTGTATGTATGTGTGTTATAGAAATAATAAACCTACTGAAGTAAAATTTAGTCATTATCAACTTTAGGAACTTTGATAAGACATTCCCTTCATTTTGCTGGACAAAAAGAAATGAATTTGTAGGCAGACAACATTGTACTAATTGGTTGATATGATTTCAGCTGCCATAAACTAATTCATTTACATTCTGCTCATAGTACAAGGAAGATTATAATAGCAAAGGTTTCCTTGTTCCAGCTACCTTCCCTATCTTTGCCATGATTTCCCTATCTTCCCTACCTTTTCCCTACACACACACACACACACACACACACACACACACACACACACACAAATGTACATACACCTATACACTGCACCCAGAATCTTAGTATATCTCAAATAGCTTGTTTCCTCTGGTTCCTGGCATCTTTAAAGTTAGATGAAAGGAAAAAAGTGTAAAGTAGTAGTAGAAAAGATGTAAATGTATTACAGTGATTTCATTGGCTTTGGAAACCTAACTTTCAAGTCAGAAATGTTTATACTAAATCTGAACATTTCTTTCTACACATATGGAAAGAGTCTAGGTCCTAGATTCTGTTAGGCACCCCTCTCATTAAATATCTTCCTAAATAAGTTCAGAATCTTGAGTTCACTTAGTTTAATAAATTGTATATAAAGCCCAGAAGTAGAAGTGAAATTCCAAACTCTGTTTTAGAAAACACATGAACAAATTGTTATAACTATCCTAGTGGGTAACTGTTAAATCTAAAAAATGTTTGCCAGATGTGGGTATAGAAGTTTCTGAATACATCCCTTAAATTTCGTCTTTGCTTTTTCATAACAAGTGATTCATAGCCAAGATCAGTTATGAATAAGAACAGATCAAAGAGATTATAAGTGGAAAATAATTGTAAAGAAAGATGTCCCTTTCTTCCTTTGTATTTTTCTGCTACCATGAGAAGGCTTAGTTTTGAGATTTTATAGTTGTCACAATTTAGACTATAATTATCTCATCACCTTTTAAAAAAAATCTCATCACTTTTTGAAGAGAAATTTAATCATTTTAAAAACCATTAGGAAACTGTTCTTTTTTTCTGTAATTGTAAATGTGTTACCTTTTTGAAGAACTGATTGATCATCTACTGAATTTTTCTTTTAGTGGAGAATTTTAAAGTACATGTTCTGTGTACTAGTGATTATTTAACAAAATGAAAGACAGGGTTTAAAGTACCATGGTTATCTAACAAGAATAATGATGATAATATATTAGCAACATGGTAAAATTGATTGCTTAGACACAAAAATTCAATTAAGCATTTTAAGATTTTCCTTAGCTGTACAGATTTTATTAGGTTTGAAAACATCTATTTTGATTTTTAAAAGAAATCCAGACTAAATGCATATTAAATTTATACTCAGTAGTCTATGTTTACTCTTTTTCATTTTTACAAATCTTCCAAAAGAACAAGTAATAATAGTGTACCAAAATCAAGAGTAAGCTATTATTTTGTGGTACAGTATACATTGTATTACTTTTGAAATCTTAAGTTGTCATATAGTATATGGTAAAATGTTGTAAAATATAATCACAAATGAGCTGCCTCTTATATATCCTTAAAAATACAAAACTTAAATTCTCTCCTTACATATAATCTCTCCATATCTATCTATTTATCTATCTACCATCATATAAAAGGAAATTCTGTTTTGTTACATGTAGTTTCAAATGAAAAACTATCAGTTTCATAGAAAACTATGTACTTTACTAAAGAAAAGTATTTGAGAAAAGCGTGTGTAACAATAGATTAATATATATGATAGACTCTCCCTGAGTTATAGAAGCTTAACTTAATGAATAACCTTTAGTGCATAATCTCTCAGTCTCTATATACCAACCACCTTGTCTCTGACTTGTGATGCCATTTATTTTGACCCAAGACCTTCCCTCCCCCACCTTATTACTTTTTATATGATACTACATACTTTTAGTATGTAGTATTTACATTATTTACCATCAAGGGAGGTATACAGGTATGATACTTACCAAATTATGTCTCATGATTTACAGTTGATCAGTAGGTATTCTCTCAATGATGTACAATTTAATTGATTCCAGAGATTCACTGAGCACCTGCTATATTTACCTAATATAGAATGTATTGTGGATACAGTGATAATGAAGACAAAGGCTCCTCTCCTGAAAGAAGACGGTTTTTTATTCACTTTCTCTTTTCCTACTCTTGGTCAGTTTTCCAACTCTTGATCAACTGCTTCAAGAACATCTTCTAACATTTCTTTTTTTGTATTCTTTTTTTCTTCCAGTTTTATTGAGATATAATTGAATATAACACTGTATAAGTTTAAGATGTACAACATAATGATTAAACTTACATACATCATGAAATGATTATCACAATAAGTTTAGTAAACATCCATCATTTCATATAGATATAAAATTAAAGAAATAGAAAAAAATTGTGATAAGAACTCTTAGGATTTACTCTCTTAGCAACTTTCATATGTAACACATGGCAGTGTTAATTATATTTATCATGTTGTTACATCCCTAGTACTTATTTGTAACTGGAAATTGGTACCTTTTGACCACCAGCATCCAATTCCCCCTCCCCCTACCCACTTCCTCCGGTAATCACAAATCTGATCTCTTTTTCTATGAGTTTGTTTGTTTTTGAAGTGTAATTGACCTACAATACTATGTTAGTTCCTGTTACACAACATGGTGACTTGGTATTTTTATACATTTCAAAATGACCGCCACAATAAGTCATTACCATATGTCACCATATAAAGATATTACAAAGTTATTGACTATATTCCCCACACTGTACATTTCATACCCATAACTCATTTATTTTGGAACTGGAAGTTTGTACCTCTGAGCCAAAATGAAAAGCAAAACTGCTAGGTTGGGGTTATGTAATGTTCGTGGTATATCTTTATGAAGGAAAATAAGAAAAACACAAATTTTAAGATTCAGACATAAAAGGATCAGAACCATTTACCTACAGAACTTTTTGATAATACTTACAAGTACCTTTTAGTACTTCTTCAGTAACTTTCACTTATCTTTTCCTTTAGTAAACCTGCTTTTCTTTGAGTACTATTAATTCTACAGAAAAAAAATTAAAATGTATTCCACTTTGTTTAATTGTTAGTTCCAACAGTGTTGTTATATACTATTTTTCATTTCAGAGGCACAGTTTTAGCCTGTAAAACAGGTTAAATAATAGGCTTGTGTAGGCTACCCTGGACATAGAAAAATAATTTATACTATTATTTCTGGAGTAAAATGTTTCAAGGTCCCCAAAATTAGCTTTAAGACTTTAGAACTGGGCTTCCCTGGTGGCGCAGTGGTTGAGGGTCCGCCTGCCGATGCAGGGGACACGGGTTCGTGCCCCGGTCTGGGAGGATCCCGCGTGCCGCGGAGCGGCTGGGCCCGTGAGCCATGGCCGCTGAGCCTGCGCGTCCGGAGCTTGTGCTCCTCAAGGGGAGAGGCCACAACAGTGAGAGGCCCGCGTACAGCAAAAAAAAAAAAAAAAAAAAACAACTTTAGAACTAAGTCAATTTACAAAGGCAAGTCAGCTATCTTGTATAATTGGTCTGAAAGGAAAATTTAATTGCTAAGTTTTAGAACAAAGTATTATTTATATGTTCAGGTACATGAATTCACTATATATTTTCTTTTAAAATATTTTACTTAGAAATATTCTGTGTTTGTGTATGTATGCTTGTATGCATGTGCACATGTGTTACGACAGACATCCATGAGCACACCAATCAGATTTAACAAATGTTAATATTGTTCCATTTTTGTTTTGGAGCTTTTATTGTTGTTATTTTCAAAGGTTCCCTGTGCCAAGATCATGTTGCTTTAATTACCATAGTTTTATAACAGATATTGAAGTTCTCCCCTCCTTCCTCAAAATCCTCTTGTTTTTTTTCTGACCCTTTACTTTCCTATATTAATCTTGCAATCTTAATGTCAGTTTTCATAAAAAATATGATAGGATTTTAATTAACTGTTTTATTAAAATGGCATTGATAGGTTAACAGGTGATTTATATGATTCCTGAGTGTTTCTCCATGCACTGAATGAACACCTGTTCTCATATGGGGTGAAGTCAAGAATCTAGGTTGCGCTTTAGTGAGAGGGACCATCCAGGTAGGACTGTGCCCCAGAGAAGAGAAACCCTGCTGGATAGGCCAGGTGAAGAAATCAGGCCAAATGAATAGAGTGCCCTTTTTTCCCCTCTAATGGTATAGTTGTAATTCTTAAGATCCTATGTTATTTAAAATTGTGTTTTTAAATGTTTACATATGAAAAAATTGATTAGCAACCAGAGTTTCAAACTCACTGCTTCACAATTTTTCCTACAGAAATTAAACTGCTAAGGGTTTTGATCAAACTTGACAAACCTAATTGCATCATCTTTTTCTTTTTAACCACACACTCCACAGCCACTGTCTTCTCTGTCCCTTTGGCCTTGACCTTATATTTTTGCCTAGAGCAGCACAATGCAAAAGCATCAATAGTTCTTAACGAAAACACACAAAACCATGAGTAAAATAACATTCTAATAAAGCAACTATGTGTTCCTATGCTATAGTCATAAGCTTTTATTTTCTAAATTGCTCTAGTTTGCAATACCTCCTGCTATATAATCAACGGGGTCTATTTAAAGTAACTTATATTAACTAATTAATTAAGTACATCATATCCAATTCACTTTGTGAGAACTTTACTAGTTTAGTCTGCCAGCAGTGTTTAGATAAAAATTCAGTCAGGAAATTGTCAATATCAGGTAAGTGCTGTAGATAGCTGTAAGTGTGTATCCCAGAGGGTGAAGCATAAGGGAACCTGGGCTACATACCCAGAACTTTAATACCACTAAGCCAAATGGAATCCCTGATCAAAAAGAAGTGGAATAATGGTCAAGGTCTCAGAGTCTCAGGAGTAGGTGAAATAATCAAGGAATTCAGTTACTAAAGATTTATGTGCAAGGTAGTGTCTTTTTCACAAGAAGTAGGACCAGAGCCCAACTACAGTTACCTCAAAAACTAGAACTGAACTGGACCAACAATATGCCATATTTATTGCTGTTCCACAAAGCTATTGGCTTCAGTCTCTCTATATTCTCCCTAATGGTGAACAAAATTAGTCCCAGAACCCATGAGCAGAGTTGAGCCTTCCTGTAACTTGTGAGTTATATAACTCCAGTTATGGTAATTTCAAGAACAAGTGCAGAAAAAAATGAAGTTTCATTGTAGTGAATATGGAGCGTCAGATTCTATGGATTCCATGCTTTATAAGAGAATGTTTATTCGATCTTCATTTTAACCTTGTGAGTCTCCTCAGTTTATCCAAGTTAAATCTCAGCTGATAGATTTTTCGTTCACTTCACTAACCCTCTAAGTGTTCATCTCCAATTATTAAACTCTGATCAGATGTTAAGTACTGTGAATAAAACAAAATATAAAAAAATACTTTCTGCTTAGTGAAGTAACTAGTATAAATAGATCCCTGTGTCAAGCCATACTTAAGCTTAAGATGTATTATTAACAGTCACTTTGGAAGACAGTTTGGCGTTTTCTTACAAAGCTAAATATATTCTTACCATAGGATCCAACAATACCGAAATGTAGAAGTCAAACCATTACAGTTTTAGAACATATAATAGAAGTAAGACATAAAGAATACTAACCATTAAGTATATGATTGACCAAATTAACTACATTAAAATTAAAAACGTAATTGAATGAAAAGATAGGACACAGTGTAGGAAAAGATGTTTGCAATGACATACAGCTGATGTAAGTAAGGAACTCCTACAAATTAAATATACAATGTACTTGAACATTTTACAAAAGAAGAAATCCAAATGCTTGATAAACATATATGTCAAAAGATGTTCAATCTGATTAATAATCAGGAAAATATAAGTTATATCCACCATGATTAGCACAAATTTAAAAGTCTGAAAATACCAAATATTGGTGAAGATGTGGTACAACTGGAATTATTATACACTACAGGTGAGAATGCAAATTGGTGCCACCACTTTGAAAAGCTGTTTGGTATTATCTAGCAAAGTTGAAATTTTATCTAACTATGACCCAAGAATTTATTTTCTACAAATATCCCAGAGCAGTGGTTCTCAAATTGTGGTCCATAGTCCCTGGGATTCCCAAAGCACTTTCAGATTAAAACTACTTTCATAGTAATACTAAGACTTAATTTGTCTTTTTTTTTTTTTTAAACTGTGTTGTTTACTCTGCGCAAAAACAGTGATGAGTATGTACTGGCACTTTAGCATGAATCAAGGCAACCATACTAATAGTCATTGTATTTGTCACCATCATGCCAGTTTCACTTAAGAATGTCTTTGATGAAGCAAAATAATTACTAATTTTATTAAATCATGACCCTTAAGTACATGTCTTTTATCAAATCATCTGTATCACAAAATGGGAAGTATGTAAAGCACGTTTTGCTCCATATCTCAGATGAACTAGCTGCTTTTTTCCCTGGAACACAATTTTTATTTAAAAGAACAAATGAGAAACTATGGGTTGTTGGCAGAAATTCATTTGAAAAATGAACAAATGAGCTTATTGTTCAAGGAAAACAACCAACGTTATTTATTACCAATGATAAAATTTGAGCTTTTGAGCAAAAATTCAAATTTAGGATAAGTTCCAGATGTCAGTGTGAGCTTGACAGCTTCCTAATGCTTAAAGACTTTTCCAATGAGATTGGTGATATTGATGAAACAGGATACAAAGAGATCACTGATAATGGATTCAGAATCCACATTTCAACTAACCTTTAAGAAATTACTAGTTGTCATGTTTTCTTGTAGAATCAAAAAAATCTATCATTATCTGAAAGGGCTAACAAAAATACTCTTCCCCTTTCTAACTATACATTAGTGTGAGGCCAGATTTTCATCATATACTTCAACCAAAACGAAATACCACAGTAGACTGAATAATGAAGGAGATATGAGAATCCAGCTATATTCTAGTAAGCCAGACATTAAAGAGATTAGCAAAAATATAATTAAACAATGCTATTACTCTCACTGACATTCTTTTGTTTGGGAAGATTTTTTAAATTAAAATGGTTATTTATGTTAGCATGTATTGGGTTTATTATTACTTAAAATGAATTAATAACTATTTTTAAAGTTTCTCAGTTTTAATTTTTATTATGATAAATATCACCACATACAACCTCATAAACAAAAGATCTTTGGGGTCTTCAATATTTTTAAGAATGTAAAGGACACCAAAAGTTTAAGAAGCTGTTTTAGAGATACTCTTACATATATGACCAGGAATTATGTTTACGAATGCTCATAGCAACATCATCCATAGTAGCACCCCATATCAGGAACCACAGCAAATCCTTCATCATAGAATGGATAATTAAATGGTGTAATTATAAAGGAAATCTATATAGCAGTGAAAATGAATGATGTATATAGCTAGACGGCTCAGTAGAGACGATGCTTTCTAAAAAATTGTTGAATAGAAGAAGCAAGTTTTAAAAGAATATATACAGTGTGATTCCACTTTTATAGATTTCAAAACCAGGCAGAGTTAACATATATTGTTTAGCGATGCATAGGGAATGATAACCACAGAAGTCAAGATAGTAGTTCTCTCTCAGGGAAGGAAGAAGAATATAACTGTTAAGGTGAATACAGGAGACAAGCTTTTATTATTCTGAAAATGTTGTATTTCTTAAATTTGGTAGAGATAACATGGATGTTTGCTTTATAATTATTTTTTAAAATGTAAATATATGTTTTATTTCTCTCTTAAGTATGTATGATATAAAATATCATATATTATGAACATAAGAGAATAAATTAACCTCAGAAAAACAAAACAAGAAAATATAATTAAGAATTATGACGAGGGAGTTAATCTGACCGGTGACCAGTTTCACTTGTGTTGTATGCATTGCCTTCTATGAAACCCAAATAGAGTCACATAGAGTCAATAAACCATCAAACTTCTACATTATTTTTAAACAAAGCTGAAGTTTATCTTGAAGCAGTTTTTGTTAGAATGATTCATAAGATCTCTATTTCTTGAGTTATTGTTCAAAATGATTTTATACTGTTTGGCTGGATGCAAGATTTTTCCTAGGCACTGCTCTATTGTGTGCTGGTGTTAAATGTCACCATGGAGAAATCTGAAGTTAATCTGATCGTTTTACTATTACAGGTAATTTGTTCTTTTGCCCTGATTGCCCAAAATATATTTTATTTTTGATGTCCAGTAAGTTTACTAGGATGTGACTCAGTGTGGATTCACCTGTGTCAGTTTTTCCTAGTAGAATAGTTCACATTTGATGAGATTTTAGCCGTTTTTGTTTCTTGAAATTTTTCTTGTACTTTTAAGTCACTTTTCTTTCTGTTTATTATTTTGATTCTTCTCTTTGGGGACAACAGTGATATATATATATATTGGATTCCTTTACTTTGATCCTTTTAAACTCTTTGTACAATTTTATTTTGTTTGCTCTTTTTACTTCTATGAGGAATGTTTTCAGCAGTTGCCTTTTTTTTGCTAACACATCATGGCCTTTTTCCTGTGATGGTTTTATCCCACCCCGCCCCCCACACATTTATTTCCTCTGACAGTTCATGCTTTTATCTCTCGTCTTGCCATATCTTCTCTGATTGCTTGTATCTCTGAGTTAAATTCTTGTTTTTATGAAATGATGGCTTCTTTAAGTTTGAGTTCACATGTCCAATTTTTATCTTTCCTGTAGCAACATTTTTTTCTGCCAAGTGTCCCTCATCTTCTGTTCACATTTTCCTGTTCTTTTTTAAAAAAAATATTTAATATATTCTAGACATACTTCTTGTTCCTTTTGAATCACACATCTTTGAATGAGTTTGATTTTTCTGGATGACCTACTTGTAGAAGGTTTATGTTGGGTAGGTACCAGAGCTACTTTCTCAGCAGGAATTTATTACTGATATACAGTATTGTATGATTCAAGTTCTTTAACCCTGTATTTCTTTAACAACTGCTGGCAAGGTAGAATCTCTCTTTCACCTTTCCTCACTGACAGACTGATTCCTACAAATATGGTTTTTATGACTTCCCGGTTAGCCCCATCTACTCTTCCTCTGACAATTAGAACAAGGGTGTATATTCCAACAGTTTGCACCCTTACACCAATTGCTTATAAGAAAGTATTGTTGGTTTTGTCCCTCAGATTGTTGCACTTAACTTGGGAGAACATGCTCTACTCGTTTTAGCTTAGATCACTTCTTGTTGTCCCCTCTGTGTCTTTCCACATTCCTCTGATTTTTCTTTTTTTCTTTTTTTTTTTTTTTTTTTTGTGGTACGCGGGCCTCTCACTGTTGTGGCCTCTCCCGTTGCGGAGCACAGGCTCCGGATGCACAGGCTCAGCGGCCACGGCTCACGGGCCCAGCTGCTCCGCAGTATGTGGGATCTTCCCGGACCGGGGCATGAACCCGCGTCCCCTGCATCGGCAGGCGGATTCTCAACCACTGCGCCACCAGGGAAGCCCCCTCTGATTTTTCTGTATTCAATCAGTCTCCCACATACATTATGATATGATGGGTTATGGTTTTAGAAGTTTCCTACTTTTCATTAAATGTAAAGTTTGTGGGTTTTTTCTTATTTTTCATATTGCTTTCGGGTGATATCTTAGAGGAAAAGGGAAAACTTTTTACTCACAATGTAGAAATAAGAGTGTCCTTTAAACTTTTGAAATAAATCAGAAGTACTAAGATATGAGAAAGGGAATTTCTGATCTTTCATTTGTTTCCCCTGGGAGATCTAGTTGAAAATCTTCAACATATAATTTATTTCCTGGGAAATAACTTACTTTGTTTTAATAGATTTGGGGCTTCATTTTCTGAAAAATTAAGACTAATTTTGAAGTACTTTAGTTTCAGGATTACTTAGCTTTCCATAATTGGGTATGTTATCGTAATCAACTACAAACTTCTCTCTCATTGAGTTTGATTTTACCTTATTTATAAGCTAATAAGTTAGCTTATTACCTTTGCATGGATGCTAGCAAAAGACATGAGATTCCTGGATCAGAGACTTCAGCACAGCAAGCAGCATAAGCATCAGCATATTTATTTTGGTTCCTTCTGGCCCCAAATCCCATATGGGCAAAACAGTATGGCCCAGATGAATGCCACACATGTAGTGGATTTGCATCAAAACTGAGAAACACTGAGCTTGGGGACTCTAATACTTTTATAGCAAGTAGTAAGTAAACGTGCTTTGTCCAGAGGGAGATGTTACCTCATTTCCTAAAGTTGTCCTGAGGAATGGCCTGGGTTAAGAGCAGGCCTTGCCAACTTGGCATACTCAGCAAAATGTGGGGGAATCACAAGAGGCCTAAGGAAGACTTTCTCTCCCGATTTTCTCTCTTTCTCTAACCCTCCACAAATGAGAATCATTGCCTAATCTATTAATTTTATTAAAATTAAATGATTAATTTTATTAAACACATAAAACCAACCATGGAAGTATTCTCTTGTTACCACTATTCACTAACTGGGGTGGGCGCCAGGTTCACCAAACTCTTTTGTTCTTTTTTTTTTTTTTTTTTTTTTTGGTGGTACGTGGGCCTCTCACTGTTGTGGCCTCTCCCGTTGCGGAGCACAGGCTCCGGACACGCAGGCTCAGCGGCCACGGCTCACGGGCCCAGCCGCTCCTCGGCACGTGGGATCTTCCCGGACCGGGGCACGAACCCACGTCCCCTGCATCGGCAGGCGGACTCTCAACCACTGCGCCACCAGGGAAGCCCTTTTTTTTTTTTTTTTTAATTATTATTTTTTAACTAAAGATCAGAGAGTTGAGTTTATTTTCTTTCTATCTATCTATCCTTATTTCTTGGCACAACATCATTATCAGTCCCAGCAAGGATCCTTTTTGTTTCATATATGTGCATATATTTCTATATTCTCATTTTCCACTCCGATTTCTTCCCTCCCATAGATAACTCCTTTAATAAATTTGATATCTATATTTGAATTCATATGTATCCCTGCAAAATATTTCAGGTTGTTTTATATATGTCTGTGTTTATTTTTTAACTTTTTAAGTTTGAAATGTTTTCAAACTTATGGAAAAATTGGTACAGTAGAAAGATTTCCTATGTGTCCCTGAGTCAGATTTAAAAATTGTTAATATTTTGCAACATTTCTTTCTCTCTCTTTTTGTATATGTACATGTATTTTTTTCTGTACTATTTGAGAATAAGTTGTAGACATGTCCCCTATACCTATTTCAGCATCTGTTTCCTGAGAAGAAAAGATAATCTCTTACATAAGAGTATAATTATCACATTAGAAAGTTTAACATTGATACACTACTATTATCTGATATATAGTCCAATTCAAATTTCCTCAATCATCCCAGCAATATTTTTATAACCTTTTCCCCCTCCAATCCAGTTTCTGTTGCATTTGGTAATGTCTGTAAAGTCTTTAATCTGGAAAAATTCCTTGGCCTTTCTTTGTTATTTGATAAGATACATGTAATTTTTGTTTGCATGTATGATATAATGCTATAGACCTTGTTCCTTTTCTCAGTTTTTTCAGTGTTTTTAAGATCTACCTATATTTATGTGTAGACATCTATCTTGTTTGTTGCTTCCAACTTCTGCTTAGTATTCCATAATATGCATCTGCCCTGCCAAAGTTTATTTATCCATTCCCCAGTGACAAACACCTAGATTGTCTTCAACTCCTTGCTATCATAAATAATTCTGTCTTGAACATCCTCATACATGTTCCCTTTGGGAATATTTCTGGGATAGCTCTCCAAGAACAGGATTGCTGGGTCATAATGTTTCCTCTATTTAATATGACCAAATACTGCTGAATTGCTCTCTGGAACTGCTGCCTGACCACACAATAACTGTTGCGTGCTAAGATCCCAGTTTTTCTACACCACTGTCAACACTTAGTCCTAGGTAACATTCTAATTTTTGCCACTATGATGGTTTAAAGTAGACTCGTTTATTTTCTCTAATCACTAGTAAGTTTCATTTCTTTTGACAAACTCCTCACTGATAGAGTTTCCTCAGGAAGGAGCTTATCTGTAATATATGTGTGTGTGTGTGTGTGTGTGTGTGTGTGTATATATATATATATATATATATATATATATATATATATATACACACACACACACACACACACTCTCTCTCTCTCTCTCTCTCTCTCTCTCTCTCTCTCTCTCTCTTTCTCTCTTTCTCCAGCCTGGTCAGTGTATTAGAGGGATCTTTTGAAGCTGATGTCATGAACGTCAATTGCAAACTCCCATTTCACTTTGTGTCACTGTTAGTGAACTAGTTGACATTGGTCAGGTCATTTCTGGGATTTCTTATGTTTTAAATATAAGCTGCAAAAGTATACATTCTCTTAGACACCTGAAACTGAAATCCTTAAGACAGCTATCTGCATCTGACACTTAAACTATAAGGATTGTAAGTAGAAATAGAATTTAAAGTTTACTTCGTCAGATACTTGAGTTCATTAGTTTTTAAATCTTTTCCCTTATATACTTCTGGATTTTTTTAACATCTTTATTGGAGTATAAGTGCTTTACAATGGTGTGTTAGTTTATGCTGTATAACAAAGTGAATCAACTATACATATACATATATCCCCATATCTCCTCCCTATACTTCTGAAGTTTTAAAAACTATGTACCCTATTGTTTATTTTTCAGTTGATGTCCAAAATTTTTTATGTCTAACTAATTGCAAAGGATAGAATTTCTAGAGTACCACAAAAATTAGTATGTAAAAAATTAAAACCTCCTTTAAATATACCTGATTGAATCTAAATGCCATAAGCAGTTTGGTAACCATCATTATGCATTTTAAAAATACACTAACAGGGGACTTCCCTGGTGGTCCAGTGGGTAAGATTCTGTGCTCCCAATACAGGAGGCCCAGGTTCGATCCCTGGTCATGGAACTAGATTCCACATGTGGCAATGAGGATCTCGCATGCTGCAACTAAGACCCTGTGCAGCCAAATAAATAAATATATATATATATTTTAAAAGATTATTAAAAAAATACACTAACAGCTTCTTTTATAGCCAAAATTTGCATCTTTTTTCTCTCCTTTAACTCAATATGTCTGCTCTTCCTTTCCCTCCCAGAATATCAATCCTAATGTATATTTTAATGTCTTAATATACCTTTAAAATGTTTTTTTGCTTAAAAGTATTTTTAATTATATCAAATATCTCTGTAACAAAAAAATTTAAGTGGCAATTACATTTTTAAAATTTCCTGTGATCATAAAATTTTTTTTCTGAATTATATGTTCATTATATTACAATTATTAGTTAATAATTGAAGAATTAATTAGAAGAATATATACATATTATGAATTTTAATAATTAAATATAAAAATAAAGTTTTTGTTAGAAGATGTATCTTTAAATGTATATTTTCAATTACTGCCGTTACTTCATTAGTGCTAGAATGAGGCAGGATTTCAGCACCAATTCAGTTTCTTTATTTTGTTTCTATAGATGTGAATATTGAGAAAATTGGATCACATAAGTAAATAGATAAGATGAAAGGAATTTATTATAGAAATATCACTCAGTTCTTTGAGCTTCTTTTGAATTCGTTGTCAAAACGTAACCATGGTGATCTATCATCAAATTTTTTAACAACCCATCAGCTGTTAATTTTATTATATCTTCCTATAAACTTGATGAAAGCAAGAAACTACATGTTATTTAATCAATAAAGTCATTCTTTTTCTCAGTGCTGACCCTAAATGTTTCCAGTTGTCTCTTTCCTTGACACCCATTTTTTATAGCCAAAGGCAATGAACTATTGTAAAATTATGGATGACTGAAAGATAAGTATTTCTTTTATAATGTGGGAGAAATATGATTTCAAAAGAACCTTTACTTTTTTTTTAGAAAAGAGTAAGTAAGGAAGTCGGGAATCTCAAAAGTGATTTTCTGAAAGCTATCTGTGCCTCCCTACAGCTATCTTAATATTACTCAGAGATTTGTATGAGACTACTGCTAAAAGGAAATAATATTTTTTAAGCTATCAGTATCATCATTTGAAAAGAATCATAGTAGTAATCATATCATAGCATCAACCTTTGAGAGAAATGTAGAATATTAAGTTTATTGAATTATAAATTTATAGTAAGGAATTTTTAATGTAAATTTTCACAGAATATATGTCTAATTCAACAAACAGTAAATTCCACCATTATGTTCCTAGAAAAGGTTGACTTGAGTGTGTTGATATCAAACACAAGAAGACTAAGTATTGATGTTCTTGGAAGGTTATTTGGTTATTTGGAAGGGCTCTCATATGATTCTCTTCCTTTGCTTATGTTAGTCCCTATACCTGAATTATTAGTTCCTCCTCCCTCCTCCCGCCATACACGGACATATTTTATGACTTTATTATAGCTCTTTTATATTGTATTTATGAAGGCCAGTTCTTTCACCTTCCTAAACATGTCTCAAATCTAATCCCACTTCTCTATCCCGTTCCCTAGTTCAGACCAACATCATTTCTTAATTGGTTATCATCTTCTCTCTGTGCTCCCTGGCTCTATTCTCTTTCCACTCTATTGTTTCCAGCACAGAATTACTATAATGATCTGTCTAAAATACAGGTCAATTCCATATTTTCCTACTCAGAAATCTTCAGTTGCTCTTTCTGACAAATCTTCAAAGTCTGTACACTGCCAAAAGTATCGATATTTACTTTCATTTATTATCTTGTGATTATCTGTTCTCAACTATCTCTCCAAATTTTTCTCCTGCAACTATTCTTATCTGTATTATACTCATGTCACACAAATTACTTATTCCCTTGAACACATATCATGGTGCATTTATTAGAATGTCACAGTGGACACAATAAGGATTTTTTTAGTGATTTTCACCTAAACTTCTGGCTACTTATGATGAAAGGCTTAAATTTATTTATATGCAGTAGATAGATCCTTTACAGAAAAATTTTATGATTTATCATTGAGATATGTTTTTAAATCACATTGATAACACTAAGCATGGCTACAGGACACAGGAAAAAATGACAAAGAAAAGCTTTAAAAAATCAGGGAGGCCATGGTAAAGAAAAGGCTATATTCATAATCCTTAAATGTATCAGGATTTTTCAAAAGGTGTTTTGAAGACACATACACACACAAACATAAATTATATAATGTATTTAATTCTCCTTTATCCATATTAATAAGAAAAAGGACTTTTACGTTTGGCCTATAACCTAGAACTCTATGGGTCATAACTATCTTTTCATAATTCCCTTTTGGATTCAGCAAGTGAGGTAGCTTGAACTCTAGCCTGTTAGAAGTAGGTTCTACTAACAATTTCAACACTTATTAACTGTGTGATCTTTAATAGGTTAATTATCTTTAGTAAATCTCAGTTTTTCTCATCTATAAAGTTAGAATTAATATATATCCCCTCTCTGTTCAATGAGAGACTGTATCATATGAGATAACATTTGAGAGTATATGATAAATTTAAAGAGATTTAGAAATATATTGTATCATTGAATTATTCCTTAATCTCTTTAACATATTTCCTTAGAGGATCTGGTCTATCTTGATGGAAGCCATATGTTGATAAGGCCAATAAATTATCAAATAAGGAAATAAAGGATGTATTGAGGGTTTGTTTGTTTTATTTTTTCTTATTTTTTTCTTTTATGTTTCTTATGTTTCTTCCTTGTTAAAACAGTTTTGGTATGAACCATGATGGAATTGGAAATTCTTGTGGGACGAAAGGTCATGAAGCAGCAAAACTTATGGCAGCTCACATTACTGCAAATACCAATCCCTTTTCCTGGTCTGCCTGCAGTCGAGACTATATCACCAGCTTTCTAGAGTAAGTAACCTCTGGAGAGTGATGATGAATTGCTCCAGAAGTAAGCCATTGATAGAAGCCTAATATGTAGTGCTTCAAACTTTGCATAATGAGTAACTTTTATAGGGCCCAGTGTTCCCATATTTCAGGCTGTTCCCAAAATACTTTACTATATCATTGTGGCAAATTTTCTCCTGCATACTCAAACAGAACACAAACTGAACAGATTAGGAGAACTGAAGCGAGGCTGTAAAAGGGGTTGATGATGTGAGTGTTAGAAATGTTAAATAAATGGGAAGCAATATCCGAAAAAATTTAGATTTATATAATTTAATAGCACATAAGCCAAGCTTTAATTCAGTGATTACATATTTCATTTTGTTGGTAAAAATACTAAGATCTATAGGAATGCCAAAGTATCTAATAGTAACAAACAACAACAACAAAAAACCAACGCCCAGGAAATGAAAATGAGAAAATGAAAATTTGTCTTTGAAAATTTATTATAGTGACTCATCTTTTCTACAGTTTGAGAACTTCTTTGCTGGTCCTTTAACATATATTCCAAGAGTCTGGTTATTTAAGTATGAAGAATATAAATTAGCTCAGGTATAACTACGTTTAGGAAAGCATGTGTCATCCACATTGGGCTCCAGGATTAGACTTTGGAAACTGATAGACGTAGGTCTCACTTCCTAACAGTGTGACCTTGGACATATTACTTAACCTTCCTAATATTCAGTGACTTCATTTGTTAAGTGAGTTTAGGTAGTAATACACACATCATCAGGTTGTCATGTAAATAATTATGTATAACACTGTAATGTATATAAAACACTTAACAGACATTCATTAAGTGGTATAGTATTATTTTAAATAATATCGAGGTTTTAAGCACTATTGCTCTATCATTACCTTCAACTATTTTGTGCCATTTTTTTCTGAGGAGGAGAGATTAAATACTTTGTGAAAAAGTGAGTCATACATAAAGTACAGGCAAGCAACAAAAATTCTTTTTAAAAATTGTCTTTGTTCAAAGTTCACCTTAGCATGATTATAGTGTAAAATTTTAGAAATTCAGATAGGTTATGTAGGGCAACATTATTCATTAAAATTTTGGTTCATATCTGCTTATAGCCAGATTATATTCTTAAAACTTATAGTTACATATTTTTAAAAGCCCCAAACAAGAGATTTTCAATTACCTAGCACAATGCTTTATTCAGTCAAAGATCAAAAGATAAATGTTTAAAATGGGCTCTTTTGAATTAATTAATGTGATGATGAAATTGAAGGAATTGGAAATTTATTTTAGAAGGTAGCTCTTCTGAATAACTATACTATAGCCTAACAATTTTTAATGTTAGTAATAGATAAATTATAACACTGTACTTGCCTTGTGCCAAAACTGGGTAAAGGGCTATAAAGATAGACCACAGAGAATTTGTTTGACATCTTTTGGTAGTTATTAACAGAAAGCACTAGCAATATCATTTTCTGAGATGTTTTTAACGAGATCATATAACCTAAATATTAAACATTGTTGAAGATCTACTCTCCCCAGAAATCAAGCCAGTCTGGAATTTCTCCCTTGACTTGGCTCATGTTTTTATAATGGAATCTTAGTGTCTACCACCAGAAAGACAAACTGTATGCATGCTCAGTAGTCCTGTGCATTTTTGAAGGCTTTCCTCTGCTTGCTTTTTTTTTTTTTTTTTTTTTCAAGTACCATTTCTCTATGCTCTATCCTGTTTCTATTGCACAGCCCATTTTCTAGGACAATCTCTGTATACTAAGTACAAGAACCGGTTTTGATCTCTTGCCAGACCCTGCCTAGTTAAAGCTCTGTGAAGGCCGTTAAACTCCAAAAGGGAATCCCTAAATTGCTGATAAAATACAGTCAAGAAATCACCACTGGTTTTGTCAGAGATGTAAAATTATTACTAGTTGCAATAAAGTGTTCGATTGAATTAATTGAAAGAATTAATCCAAAAAGCATTATTGCCTCTTTGCATTTTCTATGTGTAAGCATGATTAGTGTTGACAGGGTTGTAATGGGTTTAATTATCCTGTATTTTATAAAAATATTTCTGTTGTGCATCCTCATGAGAATGCTCACAAAGTTAAAGCCATTAGTAAAAGATAGATGTGAAAGACAATGGGTAGAGATTTGGGGGAAAGTTGGTGCTTTTTTTTCCTTCTTTAATAGTAAACTGAACAACTCTGATTGTAATCTGACCAAACAATAAAGTTTTTTTAAACACAAGGCCCTTTAAAAAGGTCAGTTCACTGGAGCACAAAGACATAATAGTAACTTTCTTGAATTTCTTTTTTCCTCTTTATTAATGCAGTGGACTTAATTGCTTTAACAGCTATGTGTGATATTTTAAAAATATACAGTGATATTTTGATCAGGGATTGAGATTACATTTATGTTTTATAGTTGGCTCAAAAAGAGTCATAACATTTTATTTTAGTTTCTCTTCTCAAGAAAAAGAAATCCTGAAAGATGAATTGTTTAGGAACTGCAGCCCAGCCAACAGAATGCATACTTTTCTCTACTTAGTGACTGTATAGGCCAAAGATGATGGTGGATTTTAACAATGAGATTTCTATGATTTATAGAGATTCACTATTCACTATGTTCAACTGAAAACAGTTTCATGGCCTTTAAATGCCAATAGAGTAAAAAGTCTCTCGTGTCATTCTGAAAGACTAGGTGCTATTGATCAATCAGGAGATGGTGTTTACCAACTCCCAATATTTTTTTTCAGATTTCTTAAACTCGGTGATTCAATAAGTGGTTCATGAATCGCCCAGAAGCCGTCCTGATTAAATAATAAAGAACCCATTACCGTTAAAATGGACGTGTTATGCCAGCTTCTGATGTTTTCGACGACGGCTTTGCAGGTAGTGTCCTTCCTATCTGCCTGCGGGACTTATTTATTTATTTATTTATTTATTTATTTATTTAGAAACTAGAGAAGATGAACCTGGTGTTATGGCTCACACTCATTGATGTCTGTGGGCTAATTTACCAGGCAGTGGAAGGCAGCCAGAAGTAATTTAGGCCAGTTTTTCATATATTTTCCACCACTCAGTGGTAGTACAGAGTAATTTCATATAGTCTTCAAATATCCTGGGGCCTCTGTGAATCAACTCTTGCTCTATTTAAATTAAAGTCTGTTATATTGTTTGAACTGTCAGAGATCCATAGCAAAATTTCCTACAGTTCCAAATTAAATACAGACTAGCCATTTTCACAGAAAAGATGGAAGCTGAAAAAAAAGAGAAGCAACATTATCGTTGAAGATAAACTAGGAAGAAAAGTAGAGCTGCAAGAGAAGTGATATAAGATGAACAGGACAAGCAAGGTGCTTACAATTCCTCTATAGCAATTACCTTTGAAAGTTGCTATCAATAATTTATTAGAGAGAAAACAAATTTTATAGTTGGGACCTCTTTTTTATGTGGAACCCCAAAACAGCGTAGCAAAACAGATTTCTCCTTCCATTTATCTGACACATTTTGGGACTTCACTCTAACCCATAAATATCTTTGATAAGTCATAACTACATATGGAGAAAAAGAGCATAACTTAGTAAATGTTACTAGTATAGTGTTTGTATATTGGAAGCCTCAAGTTCAGTTGTATTCAAGCATCCTAGTCATATAGAGGTCAAGAAAGAAAGGTCTGTCTTAGAGTAACTCATTTTAGAAGGTAATAATATTGTTAGTTTTGTGAAGATTGATAGAGCAGTTTATGAGAATGTAGCAGGTAAGACACTTGACTTGCCATAGATGAGTTAACCTAATTCATTTGTACTTAATTTAGGTATATTAGCACAATTTTGTGGGAAAAAGTAGGAGATGGTATTATCTGTTAACTTTTTGTTGTTGTTGTTAAGAAACTGTTAAGATATGTACAGGGTTATATAGAAAGATTTATTTCTTAGATTGACCCACTGTGTTATAGACTGAAGGTCTGTCCTTTATAGTATAATTGTTTAAGTGAAAAATAAATCTAAAATTTCAATTAGGAGTATGTCTTCATGTGTTCTGGAAACAAAGCCAACAGACCATATTTTACATAAGGATTTGTAAATTTTCATTGAAGACTCAACTCTGGCTCATGTACCGATTTTTAAGGCTAATTTTTGAACTATGTAAATAAGACTTCTCTAATTAGAAGTAGAATACATAAAACATGACTTCGCTATCATACTGCAAGGATTCTAGAAATGTAAACATACTTTGATTTACTAATTTCATAATCAAGGGAAAAGCATGTTCTCAAACTAATAGACATTTTTTTGCCTTGTCTTAGAAGCATAAACAAAAGTAGAGTGTATTAATTCAATAATTACCTATAGTGCTATAGATATTAATCAGGATTGGGCTTTTAGTTGTGAAATATATGCTGCTAGGGAATTAATCAGAGTTCCACTTTTTATGTATACAGTTTTGTTCAGGACAAGTATATCTATGCTGAACAACAGTAAGTTGTAATAACATCTCATATATGGAAACTACAGTGTTCTTCATTTCATTTATTAATGAGTGAGGTTTATCTTTTCTAAGTGAAAAAATTCACATATGACACCAGGGCACAAACCAGCTATACTTAAAAGTGGCATTTTATGAGAAAATTCAAGATGATTTATATATAATATTACCACTATTAATTTGAAAATAGTAGCATAAATAACCCTAGGCTCAGTATTATGAGAACTGTATATTGATTAACTAGAACCCTAGATTAAATAAAAATTACTCAGAACTTCTTTTTGTTAAAAGGAGACAATTACAAAATATAAGAAAATAATTCATATCTAATATTTTTAAGAAAAGCATTGGTACCAGAAGACTATACAAAAATGTTTATATCAGCATAATTTGCAATTTCCAGAAATTAGAAATAACTTAAATGTTTATTAATAGAAGAATGGATAAATAACTGTGGCATAGTCTTAAATGGAATATCAGGGCTTCCCTGGTGGCGCAGTGGTTGAGAGTCCGCCTGCCAATGCAGGGTACATGGGTTCGTGCCCACTTGTGGGAAGATCCCACATGCCGCGGAGCGGCTGGGCCCATGAGCCATGGCCGCTGAGCCTGCGCGTCCGGAGCCTGTGCTCCGCAACGGGAGAGGCCACAACAGTGAGAGGCCCGCGTACCGCAAAAAAAAAAAAAAAAAAGGAATATCAAAGAACAATATAAATGAGCAGCTTACAGTTACACACATCAACATGAATGTGTCTCACATTCATAATACTGAGCAAAAGAATAAAGTCACAGAAGAAAACCTACAGTATGACTCCTTTTATATAGAATCCAAGAGCAGGCAGATGAATAATTGGGAGATAAATAATTACTGAGAAAACCAAAGAAATTATTATTTTAAAAATCAGAATATTCGCTAATTCTTGGGGAAACAAAGAGGAGTATGATTAGGGTTGAAAACTGGGAAATTTTCTAAGGAAAGAAAACAAAGAAAAGCACTCCTAGGGTTATATATACATCTCTCAGATTCATGTCCTCTACCTTCCATACCTATGTCTGTGATATTTCATAGTAATTGATGGTACAGAGGCATGAACATATCCAGAATTACTATCTTCTAAGAGTTAGTTAATAACTGTGGTCTATAGATTTAACTTACTTGAAAGTAGCAGGAAAGTGGCAGACAAGTTTTAGTAATATTATGCAAAAAAAAATATTTTCGTAACTTAACCCTCAGTTAAGAATTAAAGTATGAAAACTATCTCACCCCCCAAATACTTTAATCAAGGTTTTACTGTATGTAATGTTTATGGTTACTAGAATGAAAATATGTAGTACATTTTCTACCCAAAATGTACAAACAGTTTAAATCAACCTTGCACATATCCCACACTTGCTATCCTGGAGCCAATACTAGTAGGTAAGATGCTTGACTTCAAGCATTGATATTTTGTACAAATATAGCCAAACCCATTCTAAAGGGTCTTTGTTGATGCCATATTCCTAAATACATGTTCATTATTTAAAGATCTGTATAATTTTTCACTTATTGTATTTCATATGGTGTTTTGTTCTTCTCCAAAAATATACTGGAAGAGAGAATGAGACGTCTAGATATTTAACTTGACCACATTAATATAAAGCAATAGTTACTTCCAAAGAATTGAAACACAAATCACTTTTGGGATAGACTTTCTCAGAAGAATTTTCCCACAGGTGACCACCGTGCATGCCATTACTTCGTCATCTGGAGGCTCCTGCAATGGTCATCTGATTTGGTATATTTTATAGAACGTGAACTGTGATTTGAAGACCATTAATACCTGGGAATAAGAACTTTAAATGAAGCAATTATTCTTGCTTCCTTCTGGGTTAAGCCAATTCTCAGTTTGCTATCAGGAAAGAATATTTTTCTCAGGTTATTTTTTCCTCAGGATCCTCAGGTTATCCTAATCTTAAACTCTTTGGGGGGTCCACATGCTTCTTCCTCTAAGTTTTTAGGTTAATTTTCTGTAGTAATAAAAGTAATTATGTACAATAATTTTTAATGGATTTTGAGTTGGTGCCGCTTAGGTGAATATATCTTATACTTTCTTTGTATGCTATTGGCAAATATTTTTATCCATAGGATCCTGTAGTTAAGTACTTCAGTGCTTAAAATTTTCCCATTGATTTATATAGAACTTAGCTTGATATTTTATTTTTATTACATATTTAGCTCCTTTCAGATAGACTTTTATAGTTTTGTTGTAGATAGAGATGAAACTAATATTCTAGGAGGAAAATTAGGAAATTAAACTACTAATACAATTATCTCATAAATTCTTCTAACATTATACTTTTCACATTGACCACTTTATCACTAACCTTAATATAAATTTTGAAGTTACTAGTAGAATTACATTTGCCTAAAATTTGCATACCCATATATTTTACATAATGAAATAAAAAGAACTTACTATTTTTAAAATTCACTTAGAAATAGTTTTTCTTGCTGAGGTACATGACAATTTCTAAAAGTACAAAAAACAGAAAATAAAAAGCATTCTGTCATGAAATCTGGATAGTTGGGTGAAAAAAAGTTGTTCTCTATTAGTTAAACACCTAGAGCAGTGACAAATGAAATGATTATAATAGCCAATAATAACATCCATCTATTCAGTACCACATTTAATATTCCATTTAAATACTTTTATTGTTTAAAAAATTAATCAAGAGGGGGCATAAATGAAAGAAAAAGGGCATAAAGAAGATAATTTTCTATCCTTTGGGTCTTTGAATCTATCACCCTATGTGTAGTATGGTTCAGTTTTTTAAAGGTATTTATTTGCTACTGTGCAGATATACATTTTTATTTAACAAATTTGCTTTCTCATTTTAAGAATATGATAAAATTTTAAGTGAATATGAAACATTATTATGCATGGTTCTTTCTTACTTACCTATAAATGAAAATTTGTACTGTCCTAAATAATAGTTGAGGAACTTCTACTTGTGAAATTATTTTCCTTTGGCAAAGTGGATGGAAAAGATTTGGAAAAAAAAACACAAGTGCTGGCACAATTGACAGGAATGTTGGAAAAAATTTTTAAATGTTGGCATAGGAATTCCTTAAAAATTCTAACTTACTCACATGTGAAATGAAAGTAAAAAAGCATCTGTCCTATTTTATGCACACTGACTAAATAAAAATGAACAATTATATTTAGCAAAGTATAAAATTGTTTAAACTAAGATATTCTCTCTGGCTTTTGGCGATCTTTATGTTATTTGTTCCACTGAATTAAAATATTATGTTTGAGTGCAAGCATACTCTGAAAAGCAGAAATTATATAGAGAGGAGAACATTCTCTTTTCCAACTCTGATGATCCTAGATGAAATATGAAATTTTTGAGAGACTAAACACTTCTAATATACTTGAGAGGACAACTTTGGATCTTGGCCTCATCTGTCATTCAGCCCATTTGTTATTGAAATATTTCAAGAAGCTTTGGACATGTCTTACCACAGCATCTATTGTTCTGCCCAAGGTGGAAGTATATAGATTAGGTCTTTAAGGATCACAACCATAATTTTTTTTCCACATTTGATGTTTTTGATTCTACTACCAGATGTGGTTATATTTCCACTGAAAACAAACAAGAAGCTTAGAGCAGTATGAAATTGTTTTGATTCCTTCAGAAATTAGTTTAAATCAGTGTTTAAAGGCCAACATGACATTTTTAGATTGTTTTGTGAGATGCTTGTATTGTGTCTTGGTGCTGGGAAAAACTATTGGAGCTCTTATTCAAGTTTTAGTAAAGATATTCTATTTTGCCATATGATTATTTATTTGTAGAATATATTGTTTTTCATGCATCAATTATTAAAACAAAGAGCTCAACACATGGTTTCATAGCTGTGATTGAAATAGTCCACAGTGTACCTAATTTCCTTTGATCCTTTATGTTGAACAGTTCAGGCCGTGGTACTTGCCTTGATAATGAGCCTCCCAAGCGTGACTTTCTTTATCCAGCTGTGGCCCCAGGTCAGGTGTATGATGCTGATGAACAATGCCGTTTCCAGTATGGAGCAACATCCCGCCAATGTAAATATGGGGTAAGAAGTCTTAATCCTTATGTTTAGTCATTTATATGTGTTTTTCATGACACAATTGTTAAGATGGAATTATGATGAATGTAGTTTACCTCTGGTAACAGTATTAACACAAATATGGCCTTTAACACTGCTCTTTTTCTGATATAATTTGTACAATATCTATTTCTAAATGTTAGAGTAATCCTTAATTAGACAAGTTTCAAATGTCTTGTGAGGGTTCTGGGCAGAATTTTAAAATTTTCTAACGTATTCCTTTTTTAAGTTCTGAGTTTACAATACCAACTTTTGTTTGTCTTCGAAATATTATGATTTTGAAACCTCCCTGACTCCCCACCTTTTCTGGTACTCTAATAATTGGGTTCAGGGCATTTTTACTTTGGCTAGGAGCCTTTATTTTATCTTATACTTTTAGTATTGAGTCATTTCAAGTTGCTTTATCCACTGCCCACATTCTAACATGATAACTGAGTGTGGACAAGATGACATTAACCCAAATAGAGAAACAAGGAAAATTGCTATGGAAAAAAATGGAGGTATAATGATTGACTCTTCTTGTCTGCCTAAAAAAGTCTCAGTGTCTATCTCAAAAAATGTTAAAAAAAAATCTTTTTTAAGTTTCGTAGAGAAAGATTTCAGTGTCTAATATAGGAAGATGTTCATAGTAGATACACAATAAAAGCATGTTGAGTGAAAGACTAGGATTTTTAAATGAAGAGTTGTTGGTCAAAAAATATTCAAAAAGTATTTAAAAAGCAAGTTTAAGGCTTAGTTCCAACTTTTACGCAAATAGTGTATTTAAAATCCTTTTAAAAAAATAATAACAATAAAAGGAATTAAGTTTTAAGGTAGTTAAGACTAAACAATATATGCGTTGTACTGTAGCAATTATTCTTCTTGGGTACAGTACAAAAGAAAGTGATTTTTTAAAAATATCCCTTGAGTGACAAGTATATTATTATTCCTAGTAGGCTTTGGCAGCACATTTTGTGCACTGGATTCAAAGATTGTGTGCAGCTATCTAAAGATCTAGAGCCTTGAATAAAACTTTGGCATTTCTTGTCTCTCTGTGAAGAGTCTGTACTTGTTTCTTGTTTCTGTGTGGTTTTAGTTTCTTTTTTCCCTTGGGTTGCTTTTTCCCTCAGAAAAAGTCAGTCAAACTTTAATCACAGTCTTTGTATATACTTGTAGCTTAGTAGGTTGAAATTCATGATCAAATGTGATTACAGATTTTCTGTTAGATTTTTCTCATCTATGGTCTCTCATTTCTTTGTTAGCAAGTGAAAATGCTAATCTACATTTAGTGCTATATATTACTAACAAAGTTTCTTGGGTTGTAACAGATTCTTTACAACCACTTACACCTCTTAATCTTGTGCCTGTAAAATTGGGTTTACACAATTGACAGACACCCAAAACACACACGTGTTTTATCTGGATTATCCCTAAAATTTTAAATGATTCTAAATGCTACTTTAGAAAATAATAGTGGCTTTGCAGGTGAGAATCCAGACAGGTAAACAAGTCATGCTTCAGATGGTAGCTGGAGGGAAAAACAAACCAGCCCTGATTTAGATGGCTATCTGAGTGTAGTATCCTGAGATGAATGCTAAACACAAGCACTAGAAGTTTAGAAAAGCACTGTAGCCTTTTAGTGAGGAGATACATTTGGTGTTGAAGCATCATGAAATGATCCCTCTTTCAACTAGCAGATCTCTAATGATGTCAGGAAATATTTTAAACAATGACCCTGAACTGCAGCAGCGGTCAGCTTTCCATCTCCGTCATGTGGTCATTGTGGGGATTATCAATGATTACATCTGTAGTTATGAAAAATCTTGCCTGCATTCTTTGTGAGTAGGTTTATTAATATACATTTGGCAATTTACCAGTGGAACAGAATAGAAACCCGAAAATGAACCTATGCATATACGATCAACTGATTTTCAATCAGGGTGCCAAGAATACACAATGGAAAAAGCATAGTCACTTCAATAAATGGCTTTGGAAAAACTGGACAGCCACATTCAGAAGAATAAAACTGGACCCTTATCTTACAACAGATGCAAAAATTAACTCAAAGTGGATTAAAGACAAATGTAAGACCCGAAACTATAAAACTACTAGAAGAAAATATAGGGGAAAATCTTCTTGATTTTGGTCTAGGCAGTGATTACTTGATATGAAAAGCACAGGCAACAAAAGTAGATATAGACGAGTGGTACTACATCAAAGTAAAACGCTCTGCACAGCAAAGGCACAGTCAACAAAATGAAGAAGCAGTTTATGGAATTTGGAGAAATTATTTGCGAACCATATACCTGCTAACAGGTTAATGTCCAAAATGTATAAGGAGCTCCTACAGTTTTAGCGAAAAAGCAAGTAATCCAATTTAAAAATGGGCAAAGGAACTGAATAGACATTTCTCAAAAAAAGATACACAGATGACGAACAGGTATATGAAAAGTTGCTAAACATCACTAATCATCAGGAAAATGCAAATCAAAACTGTAATGAGATATCACCTTACACCTGTTAGGATGGTTATTATAAAAAAAACGATAACTAGTGTTCACAAGAATGTGGAGAAAAGAGAATTCTTATACACTGTTGGTGGGAATGTAAATTTGTGCAGCCACTGTGGAAAACAATATGGAGCTTTCTCAAAAAATTAAAATTAGAACTACCATATTATCTAGGAATCCTACTCCTAGGTGTATATCCAGAGGAATTGAAATCAGGATCTTTGAGTGTGTATTCTCATATTTATTGCAACATTATTCACAATAGCTAAGACATAGAAGCAACCTAAATGTTCATTGACCACCAGCAGATTTTACTCAGCAACAACTTTTTACAGCGAATAGCAGCTAACTTGTTCTTGAAACCTTTAGAAAGTTAAAGAGTGTGACAAGCATGCAAAGTGCTTTTCATTTACCTGGCACATGGCAGATATTCTATACATGTTTCCCTTTCCTCTGTGAATATCTATGTCATCCATGATACCATCCTATATAGCTGATATGCTAATAATGCTTTAGGAGAATCTGAGCCATCTGTACTTTGGGGACCATGTTAAGATACTCTAACGGTCACATTTTGACTAATTCTCATCCTTTAATCTGAGCTCACATGCAGTTTCTCTTCAGACAGATTTTCTGTCTGATCCATCTATACACAAAGGCTTCTCCCAGTTACTTACATTTATGCTCCCAGTTAAAGCAAAAAGGAAATTATGCTTTTTATTTCCTTCATAGCACTTATTACAATCCATAATCATTTTGCTTATTTGATTGCTTGTTAATTAGTTAAATGTGATCTTCTAGGTAAGGCCTTTCCTAACAACCTTATCTAAAATTGCACATGCATGCATGCACACATGCACACACGTACACAAACACACTCACTTCTTGTCATTTTTCCTTGCTTTATTTTAATCCTTACCATTTGTTACTTTCTAACATACTATGTATTTTACTTGTTCATCTTGCTTACTGCCTGCCTATTTATTCATGGCTATTTATAAAGTGGCACAATGCGTGCCTCATAATAGGAGCTCAGAAAATATTTGGTGAATAAATAAGTGAGAAGAATTATCTGGTAAAGAGAGAGAGGAGTAAATTGATACAGCCACTATGGAGAACAAAATGGAGCTTCCTCAAAAAACTAAAAATAGAACTACCATATGACCCAGCAATCCCACTACTGGGCATATACTCTGAGAAAACCATAATTCAAAAAGAGACATGTACCACAGTGTACATTGCAGCACTATTTACAATAGCCAGGACATGGAAGCAACCTAAGTGTCCATTGACAGATGAATGGATAAAGATGTGGCACATATATACAATGGAATATTCCTCAGCCATAAAAAGAAACGAAATTGAGTTATTTGTAATGAGGTGGATGGACCTAGAGTCTGTCATACAGAGTGAAGTAACTCAGAAAGAGAAAAACAAATACTGTATGCTAACACATATAAATGGAATAAAAAAAAAAAAAAAAGGTTCTGATGATCCTAGGGGTAGGACAGGACTAAAGACGCAGACGTAGAGAATGGACTTGAGGACACAGTGAGAGGAAAGGGTAAGCTGGGACGAAGTGAGAGAGTAGCACTGACATATATACACTACCAAATGTAAAATAGATAGCTAGTGGGAAGCAGCCGCATAGCACAGGGAGATCAGCTCTGTGGCCACCTAGTGGGGTAGGATAGGGAGTGGGGGAGGGAGATGCAAGAGGGAGGGGATATGGGGATATATGTATACATATAGCTGATTCACTTTGTTATACAGCAGAAACTAACACACCATTGTAAAGCAATTATACTTCAATAAAGATGTTAAGAAAAAGAGAGAGAGGGCTTCCCTGGTGGCGCAGTGGTTGAGAGTCCGCCTGCCGATGCAGGGGATACGGGTTCGTGTCCCTGTCCGGGAAGATCCCACATGCCGCGGAGCGGCTGAGCCCGTGAGCCATGGCCGCTGAGCCTGCGAGGATCCAAATCAGACTTACAGGCCATGTTAAGAATTCTAGGTTTTTAAGAGCAATGGAAAACTACTGAAAGATTTTTTTTTTTTTTTTTTTTTTTTTTGCGGTATGCGGGCCTCTCACTGCTGCGGCCTCTCCCGTTGCGGAGCACAGGCTCCGGACGCGCAGGCTCAGCGGCCATGGCTCACGGGCTTAGTTGCTCCGCGGCATGTGGGATCTTCCCGGACCAGGGCACGAACCCGCGCCCCCTGCATCGGCAGGCGGACTCTCAACCACTGCGCCACCAGGGAAGCCCTGAAAGATTTTTAATGAATGAAACCAAGAGAACTTATTGATGTGCAGAGAATCACGGAATTTCAAAGACACATTATCTTAGGAAACAAATATGATTTTGTAATCTGGGAAAACCATATTAGAAAATTGATGACTTTTGTAAAGTGATCTATGTCCTCTTCCCTTCCCTTTTCTCTTCCCCTCCAAAAACACCCTACACAGAGTACTAAAGCAACTCTGCCACTGATAATACTCCCTTATAGCAATGCCCTTGTTTTTCTAGGGAATTACAGATTTATTCTTATTTTATGGGAGGGTGCTGCTCCATAATTCTATGAAATGAATGGAGGTGTTTATGTACAGAAGTACGTGGGCTCCATAATTTTGACTTTAATATTGCAGAATCCCAGTGTATTGTGGTGGAAACAGAACATACAAAAAGAAAATATGACATTGCTTTGGAAACTTTAAGACTTCTCATTCAGTTTGAATCTTTCCAGGGGAAATGTGTTTGTGGCAAGTGCTCTATTTTACTTACAGATCATTAAGCTTTTTAATGTTTCTCTTCTACATACCTCAATTAAGTGATTAATGATAGAATAATCTGTAAATGACTAAGTGTACTATATTTGTTCCATACTTTAAGTTATGAGAGATTTTTAGGATCTAATATTAGACATGAAAGATCAAGGGAATATATATGTTTATATATAAAATTGGATTTATTAATTTATAGTAAGAAATGTAGCCTCTCTGTTTATATTCAGTCAACTGTACTGAAATCTGAACATTTTATTTCCTAAGGAAGTCTACCCAGTAGACAAATTTATTATCAAAAGTTGTTTGGTAAGCATAGAATTAAAATACAGGATAGTATAAATTATTTTTATTTAACATGTTAATTAATATCTTTAATAAGCATGCCATCAAGCTGTGTCTGCCTGAACTATAGCTCTTTGGAGTAAGGGTAACCTGCTAAAGATAAGATATTTGAGTTCTCTAATCAGGGTATTATCCCTGTGGTGTATACTTAAGACAGACCTCTTTTGTCTCTTAGACTCAGTTTTTAATGTTTTCATGCTTAACCCTTTTGTTTATTATTTTATCACTATCAATTAGCTAAGATTCAAGTAATTTTTGCTTTCTCATTGAGAATCATTACAATAAAAATACTTTATTAGTCTTTTTTAGGGTACTGTTGGCTACCTACCTAATTTTATTTTTAAGAGATGCAGATAACTTGGAAGAGGATAATAGTGAAATACTTAGAAGTACATATAAGGGAAGTTTAAAGAAATTGAGTTTGAATAGCCTGTGAAAAAGAAAGCTAAATGTTGGCTTCAAAATCACTTTCAGGCTTTGGAACATTTATTATAGTTTGATTCCTGGTAACAAATTGTTCTCCTTCCCCACCAAGAGCATAAAAAAACACAGTCGCCTTAATTTTTACAGCTGGAAGGTTGTAGATTAGGTAGTAGGAAGAATTTCAAGTTATTAATTATTGAAATTTTGTACTGAGAGAGATTGTAGAATCACTTTCCTTGAGGATTTTAAGGTGGCATAAATATTCTACAATATGGTTTGATATGGACTTAGGAAATAAAAGGTATGGAATTGTTTTAACACCTCAATATTCTTTTGGAGTCCAAACATATATATCAGGCATATACTTGACAAGAAGTTGAGGTAATTTTTATTTTTCCTTGAATTTCAAGCCAAAATCATAGGTTCATAATCATTTGTGTTCTTAGAGATCAGTAGTTTTTACTCTGGGTTTGCTTCTTAGAAGTATTTTTTTAAAACAAGTTAATAATTTTTAACCCCTTCAAATTGATAATTAATTGTTTAATCTGCATTTCTAGATTAGTTTTTTGTTTATATATGTATATATGTGTGTATATTTAATATATATATAAAATACATATAAAACAAAAAACATATATAGATATAATTTTTTTTTTGCCTTTTTTAGGATCTCTTGCACTTAAATTACCCACATAACAATATTAACCTATTTAAAGCTGAAATAAGGGTGCATTATTCTCTTTCTTCAAATGGCTACTAAATACCTGGAGCCAGGCCACAGGGTCACCATATGTTGGTTTTCAATTTTCCTTTGTGTGATACCAGGATAAGTAACCTTTCTAATCACTGATGCTCCTTCTTGACTTCTTCAGTGTTCTGCTCTCCCCCTGGGCCATCATGATCCTTTATTCCACACGGCTGTGGAGAGATACTACCGATAGGATAATGAGGACAAAGAGAATATTTCTTATCCAGAAGCAAGGACCCAAGATGGCCTAGGCTTCAGGGTTTCCCAAGGGCAGAAAATTTGTGTGTGTATATCTTTATTGATCTTTACAGTTGTTTAAAAAATTAAAAAACAAAAACCATTTAGCAATAAAAATGCCATTTTCTCTTCATAAACTGTTTTATTTTCTTAATGATACAATAGTTGTGAAACGGTTTTACGCCTTTATGATATCCCTTTCCCCCTTATGTAAACTGCAAATTTTAATTTTCCCAGGTAAATCAAAGGGTTTTTCTTCCCATTTTTTAGCATTAATAGCTATAGTTACTTGAAAAGAATGGAAAAATTAGAAAAGATAATCCTAATTTCTTTTATGGTACTGAAAGGGTCTTTGACTGTAAAATAATCAATTATTCTATTCTGATCAAAGGAGCCTGAGTTTAGTTCTTTACAAAGTTATTTTCTGAATATCAGGTAAATTATTCTTCATTAGGTAATTACTTTAAAACCCTCTCTATATATTTTTAATTATGATTTATACTTGCTAATATTTTCATTGTTATTAATGTTTGCAAACCATGTCATTCATTTGAAAAATCAGTCTGATTTTAGAAATTTAGAAATTTAGATTTTTAGAAATCTGGGAGTTGATATTAAAATTTTAAATAAGTAGGAATGTTTTAAATGTCTTGTCTTTTGGAAGACCATGGAACACTTTTGAGGAGTATGTTAACAGTATCCTTAAGTGGTGATGTTACATTTAGAAGTTCCAATAATAATAATGTATAAGTTGGTGCCTAAGCTCATATATTGAATGGATATATTATGAATTAGTACATAATAATCTTAATTTGAGATATTGTCCTTTAAAATACGGGTAAAGGGTAGGAGGATATTATGAACATTTAGTGAGTTTTTGTATTATATTAAAATACAAGTAAACCTTTACTAATCAGCTTTAATTGGCCAATGACTTTATTCAATTTTGATACATTTAAAAGAAACTGCAAAGTACCTTAATTGTGTGGAGATATTTTGGGCATTGATATCAGACAGCTGGTTCAAATCCAGATTTAGTTAGGATTGAAGCAAATTGCTAAGTCTTTCTGAACCTAAGTTTCTCATGCTTTCTAAATAAGAAGATTGTCATGATGATTAAATGAGATACAAAGATGCCTAGCACAGTAGTTAACAGTATATCCTGAAAAAATGTTAGTTTCTTTCTTTTTTTCCTGCCTACAACATTGCTGCTAAGAGGTTATTTAGTGTATGCTGGAGTATCTCCAGTGATGGGAAATTTCAGTTTTATTTTATGATTGTTCAGGTCTGATTTTTGGAGGATTTTCTGTACGTTGAACTGAAATCTGCATAGCCCCCAGCTTTTTTAAACCTTTTCTCCCCAGTTTTATTGAGAAATAATTGACATAGATCACTGAGAAGTTATGGTGTACAGCATGATGGTTTGATCAACCAATGTCTAGGATCTAGCAGTTTAGAGAAAGAAGGATATTTCTGAAAGTATGAAATTGTTCTCAGATTCTTTCAGGAAGTGTACCTCTTGCTTTCTCGGTAAGAAATAAAATTTTCTTGTTTTTTGTGTTCCAAGAGAATATTTTTTATCTTGGGATTCTTAATTGGGGTATCAAAATCTTTCTTAACCACGTTAATATTCTAGATGAGAGATCTATTTGAAAACTCTTCAGAGTCTTCTCCAAGACTAGCTTAACATCTTGAGAGTGTTTCCCATCCTAAGATTTCTAGTCCCATACTTTAAACAACAATCTGTGAGAAGTTAATGCCCTAGCAGAATTCAAATCCCTGAGAGCCCACTAACATAATAAAATCTTTTAAAAGCAAGAATCAAACTTTCAAAATGTGTCATTCCGTAAAGGATAAGAGGGCTTTATCAGAGGACTGTACTGTGAATCTTGAGATTAAAGTTTTGGAAAGAGTATATTGAGCACTTGCCATTTTGGGTAGAGATTTTCAAGGCATTTTTGGAAAATAGAGTTTCTATAACTTGACTAAATAGTATGTTTTCCTAATAGGTTCTATGAATACTGTCCTTTTCAATGATAGAATTTTCATTGCATAGTTCTGTCTAAAGAAACTTTAGGCTTCTTTTACTTCTGTCTAAAGTAATCATAAAATATCAAGAGGATGGTCCAGGATTATGGATAATTTTGTTAGTGATTTCCTAATACATTGTCCTAGCAATGCGTCTCTGTTTTTGTGAACATATTTCTCTTTGAATATGAATATTTTTGATACATGGGATAATATTTTAAGAGCTTAAAATGGTAATACTACTGCTTTTAAAATAAACTAAGAGAATATATTTAGGAGCATATAGTAAGAAACCATCTCCTATCGAAAAGGAAGAATAAAGTAGTATAAATAGCATTCTCTTTAAACAGAAACTGAAGCTTTGAAAGAAAGTAGAATTTGTAATACCTTGGATTGTAAGAACAGGAAAGTTTTATCTTTATATTATGATCCACAGCACATGTTTTTCTTTTCTGATGTTTTAACTTTCTTCTAGCTCAGTAATTCTCCACATGGAATTTAAAGTAGATGAATAAATTAAATATAATATATAAATTTTGAAAAGTATTTTAAAAAGTCTAATATAAATTTTATGTCTCTTTCTCTGCCTGGTGGAGTGGAGCACCCTAGAGAGGGGCCCAAAAAGATTCTTTCTTTTTGCTATACTCTGTGAGGCATCTCCATTTGTAGTAGTGGTTAACCAGTGAATTCAATGTTACTGCTGTATTTCTGAATTGTGTTTATGTGACATAAATTCTTTTTAAAAATTTTTAATTAAGATATAATTGACAAATAACATAATGTTAGTTTCAGTTGTACAACATAATGATTCAATATTTGTATATACTGCAAAATGGTCACAACAATAAATCTAGTTAATATCTATCACAATACACTGTTACAGACTTTTTTCTTGTGATATGTGGCATAAGTTCTTACAATTATGTTTTGAGAATAAAAGAGCAGTTGGGGAATAATAGCAATAGAATTGAATGTTATATATAAATGTGTCTTTACATTCAAGATTAATATATTTTTATTGCAAATATATATTTTTTTCTTAATGGTTCCAGTTTAAATTAAAAACCTTTATCAGTAATGATGCTAGTCGACGATCATATATAACAATAAACTGAAAAATTTGAGTATTTTCTTCAAAGCAATCTGTGTTTTGGCTGTTCAAATACTTTACTTTGGGATATGTTGGACAGCTTATTTTAAAATCTGATAGATTAATATTAGTGTGAACAAAATGAGGTATTTTATATTGCCAACATTACAATAAGTGTAATTCTCCCATGGTGAGGTGGGATAATGAGAAATCATAATAAAGAAGACAAGACAGCGCCAAATAACATCTGAAATATATCAGTTATGGAAATGGCACATAAATAGCAGCATTTGTTCAAAACCAAATTTCCCTTTCATGAAAGTGGGCTACATTGATGAACTACAAATAACATTGCTAGATTGTTCTTTAGACATTTATGAATTTTATAAATCACTTCCTCTCCATTCCTGTAGTCTCTCTCTTTCTCTCTTTTTAAAAAATACACTTTATTTGAATATTTCAGTAGGACTAGGAAATCACCTACTTGGCCACTCTATTAGTAATTGGAAAGTTTGTGCTATTGTATGTTTTGGGGGAGTAATAAACATATATTTCCTTTCTACATATTCATTCTTTCTCACTACTCTTCTCTATTAATGAAATTTCTGCACATTATTTTTAAAAGATTCTAATCAGTATTAAAAGCTAAGATACACTTTATCCACTGAAATAAGAATTATAGGGCTTCCCTGGTGGTGCAGTGGTTGAGAATCCGCCTGCCGATGCAGGGTACACGGGTTCGTGCCCCGGTCCGGGAAGATCCCACATGCCGCGGAGCGGCTGGGCCTGTGAGCCATGGCCGCTGAGCCTGCGCGTCCGGAGCCTGTGCTCCGCAACGGGAGAGGCTACAACAGTGAGAGGCCCGGGTACCACACACACACACGCGCACACACACACACACACACACACACACACAAAGAATTATAAAGAAAAATATTAAAATGATTTTGTGAAATGAGTAACCTACCTTCCAGAAGGACCACCTCCAAAATCCTCATCTATGATGCTTCAACACCATCAAGAGACAAGTAATGCTTAGTATTGCTTATATACTATGGGTATCTTTATAGAAGAGTGGACATGGTTTTAGTCTCTACTTCTGATCAACTTGCTTTTGCCTTCTTTCCTAGGAAGTGTGTAGAGAGCTCTGGTGTCTCAGCAAAAGCAACCGCTGTGTCACCAACAGTATTCCCGCAGCTGAGGGAACACTCTGTCAAACTGGGAATATTGAAAAGGGGGTAAGCTCAAATGATTCATTAGCTATTTAACATGTAGACTAAACTGATAAATTTCTGTTGTTGATATTCAACCACTAGGAAATCATGCATACTAATTAAAATGTGCTTGAGAAAATAATAAATTCCTAGCCTAATGAATTGTCTTGATATCTGCAAATATGCATTGTTTAGGAAAGTATAGTGAGCATTTTCCGGGTCAGTTTCACCTTTCTATATGTATACATTTGAGTTATATTTGCACAAAAACGTTCAACAACAATCTTATTTAATAGAGTCTGTTTAGTCATATGTCTGTTTTTTTTCCGACAGTATCCAAGAAAATTATGTGATCCTAAAATAGATTTTATAACTATGGTCTAATGAGTCACTTTTAAATTGCAATGTGTGAGAAAGATCTAGTAGTAGAAGAATAGTTAATTTATTGAGCATAGAAATTGTTGCTAAATAATTTTCAGTTTCATCAGCCTAGTTTTCAAAAACTATAATTATTAAGAATTGTTCAAACAGATAAGAATATTTTAGGCTATTCCTGAAATTCTTTAGGAATTGCTATATATGTGGATTCTAAAATTTATTGCTATGGCCTGAATTTACAACAATAACGACACTGTCATCTGTTCTCAGTTCTGACTTCTTCCATGTTAGTTGGGCTAGTTTCAAAAAAGATTACACTGAATTTCTGCTTGCAATCTGACGTTTAAATAAAAAGAATGAAAGCTTTTGGGCAGCTGTCACAGTTTATTAATCCTTGCTGACGGCTTCATTCGGGACCCATGACCTAGTGCCATGTTGATGGCTTTTCCATGCTGAGTTTGGAAATGTTGGTAAATTATGCTAAATGTATGAATTGATAGGGTAATTTTTTAAAGATTAAGGATCTCTTTTTGAAACTTTTGTAAGTAGCCAATAAAAATACAGAGACCTTCACACACTACCAAAAATTCCTTGCTTTTTTTCATAGATGTAATAGAAAATATTAGGAACTGCATTCTTGAAACAACAATCTGGGTTTATTTTGGAACCAACAATTCTTGTCAACGACAAGTAGCAATTTTTTTTTTTTTTTTTTACAAGTAGCAATTTACATCAATCTGTACTTCGAAGAGATACACAACTGTAAGGGGAAAGTCATAGTGAGAATCTGGTTCTTTATTTGCCACTGATTGATTATTATTATTGTGATCTATACCAATTGGCCACTGTTTCTATTTGCTTGTAATAATACTATTACTAGGCCTGATGGATCTTTTTATTTTACTTTATTGTTTAACCCAAAGCACAAAGAACTCTATTCTTTTAAACCTCAGAGCTCTCCTGAAAGCATTGTATAAACTATATAATCACTCTAAATAGGTAAACAACAAGTAGTGGCTATCTGAGAACACAGAACTCAACTCAGTCATCTTTATGGTAAACACATATTTAATATCTTATCATTTGTGCTTAATAGCAGGACTCTGGAATGTCATATCTTACAGCTCATGTGCGTATATTTGACAGAGATGACATTTACATGCCAGTTACAATTTTGAAGGCTACTTAGAAAATGCTCAAAATAATATCAAATCTAACAGTATCGAATTTAAATTTAGATAAGCGAATTGAAGGGAAATATAATTACTTCTAAGCATAAATAAGAATAAGCACAGACAAGAGAACGTGACTAAAATGGGGCAGAAATGTATTTGATTTCTAAAGATTCACTTTCTTAATCTAGGCTAATGGTTGTCAACTTTTTGATCCTTAAACCCTTTATTCAAATGCATTCTACATAATCCTGAGATATACATTTGAAAAAAATGGAAAAGCTCAGGTTAAAAGAACCCCTTGGCTGCCTCCTTACCCTGTCCTTAGAATCTTGTCAGCTTCCAGCATATCTTGGCACAGCATCTTGGGCTCCATGAAAATCTATTTAAGAACTTGGAAGCGTAGCAAAGTTTGTATACCAAGAGGTCATTAATATTCACATTAGAGTGTAGTTTCGTAAAGGCGATACATTGGATTTCATCATCTTAAATTAATCTACGAAGCAAATCTTAGCCATTCTTCCAGGGGCATGGAAGGTCTGTAGACAGATTCAGGTATAGGACTAGGAGGTTTTTAAATAAATAAATGAATGAAGATAACAAATACACATGCAGACTCCTAGAAAGAAAACGGACAGAGTACTAGGAGAAGACACTCAAAATATCCCTATCATTAACTTTGAATTTATAAAAAAGCTTTCAAAGAACTAGATCAACTTACATTTTTACGGGAAAAAGAATACAAAGAACTATTCATGTGAGCTGAGCACTTCATTATTTTTAATTTATTTTTTAACTAACTGCATATGCTGTGTTATCTATTCATGAATTTTCGTTGTTATTGCTTTTTTTCTTAAGAGAGAAGCATGTTTACTACTGACAAATGCGGATTTTCCTCTTAAGGCTATACCTATTTGGATATTAAACAAGAGCTGAGAATTTTGACTCAAACCAAAACAGTCATGCAAACACTTAATGACAAAATTAAAGTGAAATTTTCAGTTGGTCTGATCAACTTTGTGTGGCTAGTCTGTGTTCTTGCCATCTATAAATAGTTGACATCAGTAATAATGATATAATGAATAGTTTTATTTTTTATTAAATTTATTCATTTTATTTATTTATTTTTGGCTGCGTTGGGTCTTCGTTGCTGCGCACAGGCTTTCTCTAGTTGCAGCGAGTGGGGGATACTCTTCGTTGTGGTGCGTGGACTTCTCATTGCAGTGGCTTCTCTTGTTGCGGAGCATGGGCTCTAGGCATGCGGGCTTCAGTAGTTGTGGCGCACAGGCTCAGTAGTTGTGGCTTGTGGGCTGTAGAGCTCAGGCTCAGTAGTTGTGGCACACGGGCTTTTTTGCTCTGTGGAATGTAGGATCTTCCTGGACCAGGGCTCGAACCCGTGTCTCCTGCATTGGCAGGCAGACTCTTAACCACTGCGCTACCAGGGAAGTCCCATGATAATGAATAGTTTTATACTTACCCTATGCCAGGCACTTATTTGTTCTGTTTACTACTGACAAAAATCCTATAAGGTGGGTACTGTTTTAACTCCATTTTACAGATGAAGAAAGTGAGACTTGAAAGCCTAGGATTACATAGCAATTTAATAGTAGAGCTGAGACTCCAGCCTGGGTCTTTCTGATTCCAAAGAGGAAAACATTACCTCTCTATACTGCCTCTGATTATCCTTTACTTTCAGATGAGAAATTGTGTAGAATAAAAAGCAGATTTTCATTGTCACAGGAATAGTGAGTCACTGAGCCTGAGATGGGTTAACAATGTTTTACCCTTTATTACTAAGTGTATTTTTTATTTGTTTACCTGTAACAGTTTGTTACCTCTGGAATCACAATAAAAAATGCACCTAGACAGAACATTGAGCTACGAATATATGATAGTGTTAAAATTGGCAAAATAATAAATCTCCACTTTAAAATGAGAGAAAATCTATTTCTACATATTTCATAGAGATATTGTGAGGATGGAATGAGATAATATCTCAGTGAGCTTTTTGTTGCTTTCCTCAGAAGGAGGGAAGGTGTTAATTTATATTACTAGAGCATCATCATTACTCTTCATTATTATGTGCCAGCCTTAGATGATGGTGGGCAGAAAATTCTTTGCCAGACTGTCTTAACTGGCAGTAATGAGCATAACAGACTATAAGCATGAGTTTGTGTGTCTCAGAAGCATGAATGGTATATCCACGACCTCTGATCTTAACTCTGAATTTCAAAACTACTCTCATCAGAAGGAACAAGAAAGAGCCTACATCCTGTCTAGCCAGCAGGATAAAACCAAAGCTGCTCATAGCTTTTTGAATAAATCTTTTTTTAAAAGGTTGGGGGAAGGGGAGAAATATGGCTCAAGTGATAGCATAGACATATCCAGAGGACTGGATCCACAATGATCTCGTCAAACTCTGGCTGCAAAAGATATGGGATCTTTGCCCGGGGGCGCAGTTCCACAAATGTTCCATGTAAGTATGGGAACTGTTCCATGCACATTTAGCAGATGGAGTAAGAAATATGGCCAAAAAATTAAAAACTGATCTTTGCGTGAGTCCTGGGGGGTCTGACATCGCTATTACAGCCATTGGATGTTTGCCTGAATAAGCCATTCAAGGACTGAATAAGAACCATATGGTCTGAATGGATGTGCTCAGGGACAGTAGCATTAACCAAAGGAGGAAATTTGATGAGCCCAGACAGTGCACTGGTACTGTGTGTCCATGGGTCACGCTTCTACAAATCAATCAATATAACTTTCAGCCAAAAGAACTTTTCTTAGACATGGCATCAACAATAGCCCTTTGGACAGAAATCGGAGGGATGCCATATTTGATGAAATGGTAAACAAAGATCTACACTATAAAAACTCTGATAGCAGTGTTGGCATTATTACTGAACAGGATATTAAGGATAATCAAAACCCAGTCCTTGCAAGCTCTGATGGTGACCACAAAGGTTTCAAATACTTGGTTTATTGCCAAGAGATTGATTTAATGATTCTACAAGCCCCAATTAGAGACATAACCCAGCATTTGAGCTTACATATACATGACATTGATTCCTAATATTTTTGCATGGGAAACACAGGGCTGGATTAGAATAGGATTATTACATGCCCTTCTAAAGCACTGGATATGTAATAGGACATTTGCAGCCTTAGATCTTAATTCACTTAAAGTAGAATGTAATATGTTTTGACTGAGTCCCAAACTATAAACACAAGAAGTGAAGAAAGAATGACTCTTCCAGTTGCTCTAGAAATTTAAATAGTATGGGATGACAAGTTCTGATTTAGAATTTAGGTTGAAATAAACTTTAGCATTCCCGCACCTGCAGAGCAGAAAGATAAGGCTTTTAATAGCACTGTGCTCCAACTCTTAGCTTTTCTGATTTAGGAAGAACGTTCTATATTGAATCACCAATATCACTTCCTTTAAAATCTTAGGATTTCCTTAGAGGTATCTTCTTCCAGATGCTGGCTAGACCCATTGCTGGCTGTGGTACAAGATCTACCATAATCACATCCTAAAATATATCTAGTTTTTAAAAAATTATTTTAAAATACTGTATATCTACTCATTTTGAAATTTTCCTTTGTAGATTTCTGACAAATTTTCAAAGTTAGATTTTTTTATTTATAATATATCTTGCTTAAGACAGTTCCCTGATGGAGATCATGAAATTCAGTGGCCTAACAGAAAGAGATGTTGTTTAATGATGAATAAGTGTTTCTTAAGACAATAAGTGTTTCACTAGAATATATAATCTTTCTAGATAGTTTTAAAGACATATTTCTTTTATTTAGAAGGAATGTGAAAAGCAAGAATGAGCAATATGAGATTTTATTTTTGAATGCGATAGTTTCACTTCTTTCACCTTTCTGAATCTGGTTAAACACACCTGAATTAACAAAAAGAAAGACAGATTTATCCAATTTATCTGGATAAGTTAGGCTATAGTAATATGACTGATATTTAGAATAGTCCAAAATCACTAGATTGGATATAACCCTTGGGAATAAAGATTAAAAACTAGTTTCTATCTGAATATTGAACTCTTCTAGTTTAAGACATGAAGTAAAATTCTATGCCTATGGAAATAGAGCTTTTACAGTTTGGCACCTTTAGATTAAAAAAAAAAAGGATAGGGCTTCCCTGGTGGCGCAGTGGTTGAGAATCCGCCTGCCGATGCAGGGGACGCGGGTTCGTGCCCCGGTCTGGGAAGATCCCACATGCCGTGGAGCGGCTGGGCCCATGAGCCATGGCCGCTGAGCCTGCACATCCGGAGCCTGTGCTCCGCAATGGGAGAGGCCACAACAGTGAGAGGCCCGCATACTGAAAAAAAAAAGGATAAAAACAGAAAATACAAAACTAAAAATTCTCACCTTTAATGTGCTTGTAGGATTTGTATACTTGAATCTACTTTAGTTGGTGTAATCCAATTATATTAATTATGACTTACATTAAAATCTTAGTATCTATTGCTTAATATAGTCATCTAGAAAATTAGCTCAAATAACTTGATTCACCTGAAGTTCCCTATAGGTTTCTAAAAAAACTTATTAAGTTAAATAAGTTTCTTCTCTTAAAATCATGTACTATATCAAGATACTTAATACTACCAGAAGGAGAAGTAGCAAAAATTCCAAGGAGATCCTTTCCTATAAACACAAGGTGAGGGGAAAGCACAAAAGAACATTTTGCTAGACAGCAAAATTAAGTCATTTTATAGATTTTTAATTTCTTTGAGGGTATGTCTGTATAGAACTAATTTCTATAGTCATCCTAATCCAAATCATATTATAATCAAAAACTAAAGTTAGTCCCCATTTTGTAGTCAGGGAAACTAAAGAAAAGAAACAAATGACTTGCTCTGGACCAAAGAAAGATATTGCTAGAATGAGAACCCAAGTTTGTAATACAGGATAGCCACAGACTGAAGTCATCCCCACACAGACTGAGTTGTTAATTAGTTGTTAAACTAGACACTAATCTCTTGTCAGCTGCTAAATGACTGATACTTATATTATTATTATGAATTCTTCATTCTTTACCCATTACTATGTTATTTAACTTTCTGATATAATTGTCTATTATAACTCTATAGAATAGATATAATCAATAGCATAAATTTATTCAGTAAAAGGTTTTAGCAAACCACTTATAGAATACTACTGCTGTGTAGATTTTTTTTTTTTTTTTTTTTTTTTTTTTTTTTTTGCGGTACGCAGGCCTCTCACTGTTGTGGCCTCTCCCGTCGCGGAGCACAGGCTCCGGACGCGCAGGCTCAGCAGCCATGGCTCACGGGTCCAGTCGCTCCGCGGCACGTGGGATCTTCCCGGACCGGGGCACAAACCCGTGTCCCCTGCAACGGCAGGCGGACTGCCAACCACTGCGCCACCAGGGAAGCCCCTGTGTAGATATTAACTAATGGTAAGAACTGAGCAACATTTTACAAAATATTTGTATTTATCTTTTACCTTCAGAATAAGTTTTAAAAGGAAAACGAGAATTTATGTGACTTCTTTCCCTGTGCTACATTTTGTGTGCATCTAGGACACATGTAAAACAATATTATTAAATACTTTAGAATCTACATCTTTCAGTGTTTTTGTGGCCTTCACAATTTCGTCCCCTGAAAAATGCAAAAAGTGGGATATATTTCCTCTACTAATTATAAGAATACTCAAGGAGGTATGAAATAACATGGTTGTATACTTGCAGCTAAGTGGGTTTTTAAAAAAAATCTCTAGTGTTATTTTGTATTTTATGTGGTAAAAACAGTTCAGTAAAATATACTAATGTATTCTTTAATGTCTTCAAATATGTAATCCTACACATCCAATTGATTTTTTTCCACTTGTTTTTTGTGTGTATTTGGACAGCTAATCCTTTTCTGCCAGTAAGTGACCTTGGGCAAGTCAACCTCCTTCAGGTTCTGGTTTCCTCATGTGAAAAAATGAAGTGCTTAGACCACATGAATTCTAAAGGCTCTTTGAGCTTTAAGTGCAGCTCTGTGATTATATAAAATAAATGTAAAATCAAATTTTATTGTTATTTGAAATCAGTAATGCTAAGTTTCCAACTTGAAGAAAATAGGCAAGTTTTAAGATTTGGAATTTTTTAGTATTAAGTATCATTAATTGAAATCACAGGAAAAGACAGTAATTGCTGGTTAATACTACATTGCTCAGTTACTCTCATAGGTGCAGGCATAAATATTCTTACACATAGCTACTTGTAATAACAAAAATGTAAAACTGGAGATTATTTGGTCCACTGTTGTGACTTTTATATAGATGAAAATCTAACGCAATTGGTATATCATTATGCACACGGTGGTCTTCAAGATCAGTTAGGTAAATCATAAGCTGGCAGCTGGAACATTCTCCCTCTCACATGTACATTATTAGCAGCCCTGCTCCCAGAGTTGGTACTGTATTATCAGTTCAGCCAACTACCTCTGCTTCATCATTTTGGACAGATGATTTTCCTCATGGTAATTTTTGTTGCCCAAAACTCGTAATCTTTTTTAATGTCCTACTTTGATACTTATTAGATTTAGGGTCAGAACGTTTGGTCTTATAGCCAACCAAATTTTGACTTCCTCTTGCCTAATTGCTTAGCACTTTTCTTAAGAAGTCCTTTATGTTGTTAACAACTACTGTAATATTCGCTGAATGCCAACTACCAGGGAAGCAAAGATGAATATGACTTTCTTTACCCTCCAGTATCTCCAGTTCCTTCCTGAAATGTAGTAACCAAAACAGGACACAGGATTCTATAATTTAATGTATTCATTCATTCAATAAAGTTTTGTTGCATATCTACTACCTTCTAGGCACTGTTCTAGACATTCAGCATTTTCAATTAGAACATTCTGTGATGATAGAAATGTTCTATATCTGCTCTGTCCAAAATCATAGCCGCTAGCCACATGTGGCTATGGGAGCCCTAGAAATGTAGCTAGTGGGTCTAAGGAACTGAATTTTTAATTTTAATTAATTTAAATTTGAATAGCCACATTTGGCTCTCAAGGCTTTTACATACTAAGGAGAGCAGACAGTAAAAATAATAAGGAAGTAATCTGAGAAATAAATAGGGTGATTTAAAGTAGGTGTAAGAGGGGACTAAAACAGGAGGATGTAATCTCTATACATCCTGGAGTAGGGGAAGGGGAGGGTGGAAGGGGTAGTGAAGTACAACCACTTCAGAATAAGAGTGATCAAGGAAAGACCTCTCTGATTGAGTGACACCTGACCTGAGACCAAACGATGAGAAGACAATATAAGGAATCTGAGGAGTATTCCCAGGAGGACCAGCAAATGCAAATGCCCTGAGAAGAGAACAGATTTAGTGTATGGAGGAAAAGAAATAAGGCCAATGAGTCTGGAGCATTCTGTACCAGAAAGAGAATAAGGCTGGAGAAGGAGGCAGAGGCTAGGTCACAAAGGCCACCGTTGACCAGAGTTAGGGGAAGGAGGAAACCACCACAGTCTTTTAAGCCAAAAAGTGACATAATGCCATAATATATTTTTAAAAGACTTCTCTGATAGCTCACTGAAGAATAGATTGATTATAGGTAGAAGAACGTGAGGCAGGGGGACCAGGTAACAAGCTGTTCTATTTGCTAGTTTGGTCTAGAGTGGTAGTAGTACAAATGGTGAAAGTGAAAGAATTCTGGATATACAGAATGAATATAATAAACATTACTTTCAAAGCATCACATGTCATAATCCCTTTACATTTTAATATAATGGTTGAATTTTTATTTAACAATCTAACATTGCTGACAGTTATTCAACTCTAATAATGTTCCCTATTGTTATTCATATAAACAAATGACTTTCATAGCATCAGTATGGTTCATCAAAGTTTGATAACTCAGAAAAATGCACCAATAAAAGCCTAGCCTAATGCTTGGTTTAAAAAAAAAATCATTTTACCAATTCTGCAAATAAGATTTATCATGTTAGAGTTATGAGCTGATTATGCGATGTCTGCATTTCAATAAATTATTCCTGGCTTTCTACTTATGTGCAGTATGTGTGGTTTATTGCAGAGAGTAAAGCTGAGAAGAATTCCAGTACACATGTTCATGCAGGGACTATACACATGGCTAGTCACTGTATATAAGGGTTTTTTTGTACCCTGTCCCTAGTGTCATGGCATTACTTTTATTATGTCTGCAGCAGTCATGTAGATGAAATGCCACAACACATTCTTTTACTCTTGTAGCCTCAACCGGCCTTTTTTATTTTTTTTAAAGAAAAAGCAATTACCATCATAAAAATTCCTTACTGGGGAACTTTCCATATTGCGTTATCATTCCATGAGTCTAATAATAGTGGAATATAAAAAAAATGTTTTAATACTAAAATATCTAAGAAAGACTTTTGAGGTCTCTATAATGAGAAACACTAAAAGTCTGGAGGAGAAGAAATAAGGAAAAAAGAAGTAAAGTCAAGTTTTTTAGACTCCTGGTACTTGTTAGAGATTTATAAATCATTGCCTAGCTAAAGATAATTTGCAAATCACATGCACCTTTACCAATGTGTAAACACAGTTAAAGAACTCTCAGTCTGTTATCTATTGGGAGAATGCTAATGCCTGACCCTTATGTATTTATTTCTATCCTGATAGCTCTATCTGCCTAAAAGCTAATTCTGTGTTTTCTGTGAAATCTTGCAGTGGTGTTATCAGGGAGATTGTGTTCCTTTTGGCACTTGGCCCCAGAGCATAGATGGGGGCTGGGGTCCCTGGTCACTATGGGGAGAGTGCAGCAGGACCTGCGGGGGAGGCGTCTCCTCATCCCTAAGACACTGTGACAGTCCAGCGTAAGTAGCTAAAGTAAGCCGGAGCCAACAAAAAGACACAGTTGGAAATGATTCAAAGCTGTGGTTTCACATGTTATCTGTAAAAACGTTTCACTAGTGAGCCAAGTGCTTGTCTTCAGAACAAGCAGTAGGCACAGGAAAGTGGAGGAGCCTTGTTAGACAGACTTTCTTTTTCTTCTTTTCTCCTTACTTATGTAGCTAAAAAGAAAAGAAAAAGAAAAAAGAAAAGCATTGTGTATCTATCCCAGATATAGCCAGACTTTTAATCTAGTAATAATCAGATAGATTTCCTCCTCCAAAAACTACTGAATTATGGATGAATCCAGGTCTTGTCTTAGCTACATTACCATTATTCCCAGGAAACATAAGGTCTTTTCACATGTCACATAAAATTATTACTGCTACATTAGTATTAAAAGGACCAATGAGAGCACTTTGAGGGTTGAAATGCCTTGATTCGCATCACAAATCACAATGAAAAGAATACTGCCCATGTGTTAAAATAGTTTCCATTCACATGCCCCCATTAATCACCTTCCGGAGCTGCATCCACTTTTCTCCTCACGATTGTTTTATGCAGGTCAGACTGCTCCTCTCCCACCACTCTTTTTCTCCAGTCAGAGTCCCCCTGGCATAAAGCCAGCCCCATCAGTATTTCTTGCTAGCTGTATTGCTTCTCCCTTCCACCAGTGCCCATTGCAGGTGGATGATTCCTTTAGTTGGTCTTGCGTGTCCTCCTGGAGACTAAACTGCTCCTTAGCTGCTTCATGTCGAGTGCTCCCATTTCCTTCTAGAGCTCAGGTTGAGGACCTTCTTTCCTGACAATTATTTGGTTCAGAATGGTGTTATAATACCACTTCTACTTTTTTCCCCCTGCTGGGGTAGAAGATGGTCTATTTTTATTTTTCATTTTTTCTCGTTTTAACTCAGGATACCTGTCTTTGGCTCCTCTCTCTAAATGTCTCTTTTCTTCTCTTTTCTTCTTTTTAGCTTGAAATTGTTTCCCTTTGTATTAGTTCTGTGTTTTCATTCTCCCACTTTCTATTATTACCATCCTGCTAAACAGAGCTCACTGTCACCCACTCATAAAACAGCATTGCCACCACCATCCCCACTACCTTGTTTTTGTCTGACCAACCCATTTCTCCCAGCTGGTTCAAGCTGGGCCATTTCTTTCCCTTGCTTAAAGTCAGCATTCACTAGCATTCAAAATATATTCAAAGTGTAACTTTAATTATCTCATTGATACCAGTGGGCCAAAATTATAATTGAGACTTGATCTTTTTAAAACAAGTGCAGAATAGTTAACCTAAGTTCAACTGCAAGCTACTGTAATTTAATAATCAAAAGTATAAAACCCTATGATAATAAATAATATACCCAAATACTTAAGAGAATGACTTGGACCTCTTTTAAAAGAACAAGTTAGTTTTTTCCATTCAAAAATTGCATGTCCAAATAATAGCATATGACTTTCTCTAATGTTAAATACTCCAAAACTTAATTTATGTATAACACGTATTTAACATCCTAATTTGAATGTAGTATAAAGTACCTATATAATATAAACCTATCTTAGATTTAGATTTAATTTTTTGAAACTGAAGTTTTTAAAACTTCATGTAATATTTGAATTGAGATAGAAATTTATTTCTTAATTAAAAACTTTGAACTGAAGCTATTTCCAGGGAGTTATTTTGTGTCCTTTCCTTATTTCCAGTCTGGAAAAAAAACCACAAACTTTCCATTTTCTACTTGGTGAACATATAGTATCAGATTATGTGTTTTGTTGAATATGATTCAAATGGCTTTTCATTATAAATGATTTTTAAACTCATTGTGTTGACCTGAATACCTGTTTACTATGATAATTAGAAAATACATTGATTTGATTGCATTTTCTTAAGAATGTGTATCATCACAATTAAGAGCCTTATAAAGTTACTCATAGTAGATTGCCTTAATTTTTTGTTCAACAACCATAATCATTATTGCTAACTGTCACCAGCATGATTATTATTTTAATAACTAATAAAATGCCAAATATTTTGTTTTCTTAAAGTAAATGTTAATATGTTTTCATCAAGCAATATATATACTGTTTATGTGGTTAGATATATTATATTCACATGTTACACAAAATGTGTTTGCAGACCTTCAGGAGGTGGAAAATATTGCCTTGGGGAAAGGAAACGGTATCGCTCCTGCAATACAGATGTAAGTAAAACCAAACTCTGCTATGAAAAATTAGCTTACATTTCCCCTAGAGCAGGGAAATTTTTTAAATCGTTAGCTATTTGATCAGAAATCCATGTGCGTGAGGGTCACATGAATTTTTGAAACTGAATGGAACCAGCCTCAGGTCCATCAATTCCTTTGAGTCAAGAGAAAGCTCCAGCACTAGAAGCAAATACACTCTCCCCCAGTAGGAATCAAGAGAGAGACACACACACCCTGAACTTCCCTGGCCCCCCAACACTCACAGCTTTGCCACCATTATCTTTCTTGAGTTCAAGAAACAAGGATTAATCTTATTATGGCCTTTACTCCATTTTATGTTTGCCACTGAAAGAAGTCCCAGACTTCCATGTCACTCCTCATCTCTTGCCATCCAATTCCATAAATTTCTGCATATCCCTTCTTCTGTTTCCTATCCCTGCCCAACCACTGAAACTCTCCTGTGCCCTCAGAAACTCATGGTCCATCATCAGCAAAATCCCTTACATCCTGACGTCTCTGAATTTTTCTTCCCTTCACCTTCATGTTCTAATGGAGACTGGCTCTCTTCTGAACATACTGCTTCCTCTGCAGGCCTCTAAAGTTAAGGACATGTATTTTCTCCCTCAGCTCTTGAAAGACTGGGCCTGGAAGTGAATTGAGTATCTTCTTTATATCTTATTACTCCTCCCAGATAATTTTTCCTTCCTCTTATCTAAAAACCACAGCCTTTAATTTCATATCATCAGACTATTACCCATACTCCCACACGATTCCTCACTCTTACGCTCTCCAACCCTATGCCTATCCTAATCCTTGTTTATTCATAAACATGTGGATGATTTTTTCAACATCTTCTCTTCTGGGTTTTTCCATAACCATACAATCATGCTGTTATTTCTCCTATCTTGAAGAAACAAAAACAAAAATACTTACCGTATCTAATTCCTTTTCTCATTTTTCCCTAAAATTGCTCATATAAAGTTTTTGCCTCCAACATTGTACTGAAAATGTTCCTGTCAAGTCAAAGATGTCTTCCATGTTGCTAAACCCAATAATCAGTTCTGAGTGTTTATTTTACTTGATCTTTACCAGGCTTCCATGACACTATAGCTTTTTGGCTGTCCTTCTATATTGCTACTTACTCTTTCTCATTCTCCTTTACTGGTTCCTATTCTTTTCTCTGACTTCTTAATGTTAGAGTACCCAGGACTTAGCCCCTTGGTCTTTTTCTCTGCCATACCAATACTCATTTCTTTGGTGATCTCATCCAGCTTCATTGCTTATGATACCATTCATATGTTATTTGACCCCAAATTTATATTTTCATCCCAGACTTCTTCCATGGATTTCAGACTCATATCTTACCATTTATTAGACTTTTAATAGACATGTACTATTTAACATGTCCAAATGCTGTCTCCAAAACATTTCCACAAACATGTTCTTCCAGCAGTTTTTCCCATCTCAGATGTCAGCTTCATCTGGCTCAAGCCAAAAACCCTTGAGTCATTCTTGATTCCTTTCTCTGTCTCATAGACTATATCCAATCCCTCAGAAAATCCCATTGGCTTTGCCTTCAAAATATATCACAGATCTGACTTCTTCTCACTGCCTCTACTGCTACCTACACTGTTTCACTGGATTACTCTAAGTGGCTTTATTCAGTGGATTTCCAGATACTACTCTTGCTCCCTACAGTCCTCAGTATAAGAGGCAGAGTGATTCAGTTTCAGTATATCCTTTACCCAAGACCTTTCGATGGCTCCCTGTTTTACTTAAATCCAAAGTTCTTACAAAGGCCTGCAAGGCCTTCACAATCTGACCTTCTATTACTTCTCTGAACTCATCTTTTATTATTTTCCTCCTTATTCACTCTGCTCCAGCCACACGGGCCTCCCTCCTTGTACGTGCCAGGTGTGCTCCCACCTTAGGGCTTTTGCATTGGCTGTTCCCCTTGCCTTGTATACTCTTCCAACACACATATCTACATCGCTAACTCCCTTACCTCACCTTTACTCAGCTGTCATCTTCTCAATGAGGCCTGGATTGAATACTGTATTTAAAGTTGCAACCCTCCCTACTCCCTACAACCCTGGGATTCCTAATCTTCCTTACCCTGCTCTATTTACCCTCATACTACCTCTAACACACTCTATAGCTTATTTATCGTATTTAATTTTATTACATTTACATCTTGAATTCATTACATGTAGCTTCAATTACAATGATTATATTGTTTCCAGCATTATTTATTCATTCACTCAACAAATAATTAAGTGCTTACTCTTTATCAGACTGTGATAGAGTGAGAGAGGCTCTGCCCTCAAGGATTTTATAATTTCTTGGGAAGTCGCAGAAAATCACAATGCAGGCCGATATGATATGATATGATATGATATGATATGATATGATAGAATAAGTATGGAATGCTATAAAAGCATGTGGAATTGTCATATAGCCTAATTAGGGATTTAAGGATTTCTTCCCATGGGAAGCTAAAGATCTGAAAGGGCAAATTGTAGCTGACCAGAAAAGAAGGAAGTGACAATGACAGCATTCTAGGCACAAAGAAAATAAAGTGCCAGGTGGGTAGGTTAAAAGATTTAGCCTCAGATTTATGCTTTAGATAAAAATAGGTTAGGGAAAGGTGAGATTACAACAGAACAGTAAACAAATCAAGAATTTAAGGATACTGGTGAGAATAACTTGCTGAGCCATGCACTCTATACTAGGGAATGACAGTGAAGTCTAAAGAAGACTAGCTGGGAGAAAATTAAGGATGTCACTTTGAAAAATCCATAAAAATTAAAGAACCAGTGTTGTAGGAAACACAGGGTGAGAGAGGTAGCAGGTGAGGGGATCAGAGAGTGGAATGTATTTGAATTTAAGATATGAGAAGTGAGACTGTTCTCAGTGAGAACAAATCTGGAGTGTGGCCATGGGAGTGCATGCCTAACCTTGATTGGAGGTGAAGGAGTTCTAGGAATGTTAAGGCTAGGGAGTTTGGGGAGTCTTCTGTGTGGATGTTGGATTCACTCAGGATGTTATTAGGACTTGGAGTGTATAGTGAGACTGTGAAGCGGGTATCAAGCTCTTTAACAAATGAGGGGAAATGACCATCATAAGGTTAGGAGAAAGCAGTGATGAAACCAAATAGTGTTTTGGATGAATAACATGAATCTCGGAAAATAGAGGTTTTATGCAAGGGAAGAAGAATGGAGTACCTACAGCATATTAGACTGTGTTAGGTTGGAGTGAGAAAGGCAAACCCACCTCTCAATTCCCATCTATTTCTGTTATGTAGTTGTAGGGGTGGGCACACATTTTGGGTCCAATAACACAGGTGCTATACAATATGCATAATGTATGATAGGTAACAGAAAAAGGAAAAAAAATGCCAGACACACATGCCAGGCTTGTTGCATTTTACCCATGAACTATGTTTTAGATGCTCAGATTGTGGAGTTTGTTATTGGTAGGTTGACATTTCTATTACTATCTTTGTCTTCTGTTTCAGCTTTTTGCAAATGTTAAGGAGACATGTTTAACATATATGTATCATGAATATACAATTACGTTTTCTTCATTAATCTTGTCTCTACTAGTTCAGAGTTTGAGACAATTCAGTTACCACACCAAAATTTATTTTCACGCTATCCAAGTTAATAAAGCTGTCTGAACATAAGTTGTGTAAACTGGAGCCTTTTAAAATGTAATCTAATACATGAAAATTTAAACTTTCAAAACACATAATCTAGCCCAGCACTGTCCAAGAGAACGTTCCTCAATGATGGAAATATTCTATCTGTGCACTGTCCAGCCTGGTAGCCAGTAGTCAAATTAGCTTTTGAGTATTTGAAATGCATCTAGTGCAACAGAAGAACCGAATTTTTAAGTTTAACTAATTTAAACTTGAATAGCCACATGCGGCTAGTGACAACTGTATTGGGCAGCACAAAGCTAGTCTAGCTATGCAGTAGAAAAATAACTGTTATGAAGAAGATTGTATCTGTTAATCCCAAATCCCTAATTTATCCCTCCCCCTTCCCCTTTTGCTAACCATAAGTTTGTTTTCTGTGTCTTTGGGTCTGTTTCTGTTTTGAAACACAGGGGACTATATTCAATATCTTGTAATAACCAATAGTGAAAAAGAATCTGAAAAAGAATATATAATATATATATATAACTGAATCACTTTGCTGTACACCTGAAACATTGTAAATCACCTATACTTCAATTTTAAAAAATTTAACAGTATAAAAAGAAGACTGTAAATATTATGTATAAAATTCTCAAAACAAGTCAAATCAATCTTAGCTCATTTTAGAAACAAACGTGAAATTTCTATTTTTGGTAATGACAGATTATTCTGACAGAAAAATTTTCTAGGTTGCTGAATAAGATTTTTTTTTTTAACATTTTAAAATCAGCAAAGAGCTGACCAGATAGTAAGGGAAATGCCGTAAGGTCATATTTTTTGAAGACGAACTCAAAAGCATCAAAAAGGAAATATCAGAGCAACTAAGGTACTCTTACCCTAACAATATTCAGAGAGGAGATTAAGTGTTCCAGTGTGTCTTTCTTAAGTATATGAAAAGTTTTTTCCGAAGCTTCTCCCCTGCTACCTCAGGAGACTTCCTTCATGTTTTATTGGCCAGCAGGCCAAATGCCCACCCTTAACCCAGTCATGGGCAAAAGGAATGGTATTACCATCATTGGTTTTGACTAATCCAGATATGCCCCTAAAATGGGGTTAGAGTCATTTTCTCTGAGAGGTAGATTCCTGAGCAAAAATCAGAATTCTGTGAGCAAGAAAGTAGGGAGTGATAGATATTGAGTATGCCACAGATGTCTGCATCAGAGCTCTTTTAGTTTCCATCTTTATGAGTAGAAGTAGCAGCAACAAAAGTAGTAATGGTAGTAGTAGGACTAGTACTAGTAGTAGTACCAGTAGTAGTAGTAGTGATGGCAGTAGCTGCTGCTAACATTTATTGAGCATTTACTACATACCAGACCTATTATTTTAACCATATTTTCTTTCCACACTGAGAGTTCTCCTCAGTGGTGAGTTCCTTGGTAAGATATTTTAAATTTCTATTTGTTCAGTATAAATCTAGAAAAACTATGCTATAAAGTTGTGTTATAATCTGTTCTGTTACAGCCTTGTTTCTGCAACACAAATTAGCTCATAAGTGACTGAGTTATTTTGTGCCGCTAAGAAATATAGCAGCTGAAGTCAAACTATGTTTTGCCTTTATACAGCTGAACAGCTGATGAAAATTGTGCTGTACATGATGACCATTCACCTCACACTCTTCTTTTTGGCCACATGCTCTGTCATTTCTGTGTGTGTTATTGTGTGTTTCTGCCTGCTCTTTGTACATTGGCCTCGTGTCTCTAAGATGTATGTTTTGAATGTTCTTTTTTTTTTTTTTCTATAATGCCTGGGTGTCTGTGTGAACTACCCTAATTTAAGGGACTCAAGAGAGTATACTTGTCTTTTATCAGATCAGCCTCCTGCCTTAGTGCATGTTTTATTTAATTTAATACTTTACACATCATATTGAGTGACCCTGTAAATAAGATGTGAGAGAAAACTTTCCCATTAGTTAGAATCAGTTTGACAGTCAAGACCTAGAAAACAATTCATAGGCATTGTTGCTTTGTCATTTGTGATCCAAGAGCTTTTCTGGAGACTTAAATAGGGATAAAACAAGGGATAAATTCAAATGATCCTGGAAGAATTTTCAAATCAGTGTCCAGAATGAGATTATGTTAGGTAATCAAACAGAAAGAGCACCAGGGTTCCTTATCTAATGGCATGAATCTTTGAGGCTTTGCTCTCTACTTTCTCACTTAAGCATGTTATAATAGAAAATAGGAAATCTAGGAGATATAAGCCTGATTAACATATATTTGATACATCCTACTTGCATTTCTTTTAAGATCTTGCGACCAATTCCAAACAGCCTATCAGTTTGCCATATAGTATAGCAGTTTTGACCTTATCTTTTCTGTGATTGACCAGCTGGTACTATAGATTACAGCTTAGTTCTTAACGTTTTTACATATAATAATTATTATAATTATTATTTATAACTCTCTTATTAGAATTGAATTAGCTTCATTAAAATCACAACAGAAGAATAGAATAAATTAGAAAATCAGAAGAAAAGGAAAAATAATATAAGGTTGGGATCAGTCCCTTAAATATGTACCACAAGGTCCTTTCACTCACTAAAAGTGGGCCATAGATTTTACTCTGGGTTTCCTAGTAACCTGAGTAAAGAAGCAAACACTACCAGTTCTAAGATTCATAATGTCTGATAGCTATGACCAAAGGAGATATATCCACAAAGGAACACTTCATTATTTTGAAGCTTTGATACTTCTCCTATGTGGATCCCTACACTAGTGAATCAGATTGAAACATACAAGGCTGACAGTATTCTCTTTGCTTAGGTTTGAGGAGAAATTGGACCTAGAACCAATGCAGGCGAGTCTTAAAAAGTGGCAAGCACAAAAACAAGATAGCCACACTCTCTCCCTAATGCCAGTGTAATTCCTACCACAGACATTTGAAGGGTACAGGAATGGTAAGAAGAGAAGAGCTCTCTCTCCAGTGGAAAGACAACAGTGTCCCCGTTAAGTCCTGTCCTACTTACCCCAGTTTCAAAGAAAGTGATCCACAGACATAGAAGAGGCAACTTACAAAGAGAGAATCTTTAATATTTTAAAATAAAACAAAAAAGGATAGCCAGCTGTAAAATTGGCCTGACCACTCTCAACAGCAACATAACCAGCCTAGAGGCCAAAGGTATTCACACAATAGACTCTGAGGCTGGTTATCTGCATCAGAATGTACTGGATGTGCAGCTTGTTCCCTACATCACCATTGGTCACCCTCAGGAGCCTTCAAAAGCATCTAGAAAAAGATTCATTCTTTGACATTCACATCATGGTCTCTAGGACAGAATACCAGGTAAAGACAATAGCTGTGGCAGGAACAAGTGAATATACTTCTTGCCTTGAAGCTACTGAGAAACCAGGAGCATCTACCAAAGACATAGGATATTTGGATGAAGTTTGCTCTCACCATTAAACCAGGAACTTCAATAGAATATTTGGGATCATAAACTAATCTAATAGATATGGTCTTAGGGAACTTGGGTTTGGAGAGCAGAGATTTATGGAAGTCATGATGCTGAGGATTCATTGTTTGAGGACACAGTTCCCCTCTTTGGACTTAAAGATAAATGATTGTTAAGGTCCTGACAGTTCTTATAAATGAACAAATGTAGGAACTAGCATGATTATCAGGTAGTCCATTATGAGAAATCAAGGCCCCAGATCTGTGCTCAATCTTCTAAAAAGTGTTTGTTTGCTCAAGAGCTGCTAAAAAAATACTTTATTATGTATATGGAATCTCCTTTTTATTGACACAAAAGAATATTGACTATTAAGCAGGCATTTCTGCTTTCCTGAGCAATTTTTCACTGCAGTGACTGAAACTATCATGCAAAATGGTCTCAGAGGGTAAAAGTTGGTGTACATAATATAAGTATTGTAAGTAGCAGAATTTATAGGTCAGTGTTATAAATACTTGAAAACTTGATATTTGTCAAGAGTAAAAATATTGCTATATTGAGGTTATAAACCAAATTTTATATCAAAGCCTAAAGAAGAAATATTGGCTACTGTGCAAAGGACTCTTCTACATTTCTAAAAAGAACGTCCTGGTGTTGCTTAGCTATTTTCCAGAAAATCCTTGTGTTTCTCCTATTCCATTTTATTTGTGATTTGCATGTCTGCTTGATAATGTGACTAGGATAGAACTTCTGGTGAAAAGCCTAAGGTCCACCTTGGCTGGGGTGAAGTCATATTATTCTTGCATCTTAAACATCTCATTTCCTCCTTTATTTTATACATCAAAACTATAAAAAATTATGGAGACAAAGGATTTTCCAGGTCATCTGCGGTCTGTTCTAAAATTTAAGCATAGGTTATGTAGTACAGGGACATTTTTTCAGTCAGCTTTGCTAGAGGCTCATGCTGTTCTGCAGTTTTTTTCTTCTTCATTGCGTAAGGTCATTAAATGGTGTCATTGCCTTGGTTGTGGTACACAGGAAAAGTATAGCCTATATTCGGAAGTAGTACTGTAGTGAAAAAAGTATGGACTTTGGATTCAAACTGACTTAAATTTAATCCTGACTATAACAGGATTGTTTCTATTTTACCTTGACAAGATAACCTAGCTTCACTAAACATCAGAGAACTCCTATATAAAGAGTATAATTATATCAAACTTGCAGGGTTGTTTGAGAATTAAAAGAAATAACACTTTAAAACATCTAGTGCTATTCCTGGTACTTAATCTGTATTTACTACAGTGTAGCTATTACCGTATACATTTATGTTATATAGATTACAAAGTACTTTTTATATAACCTCATCAAATCTTCAAATCACTTTTTCACCTTTTTTTTGTGTGTGTGTGGTACACGGGCCTCTCACTGTTGTGGTCTCTCCCGTTGCGGAGCACAGGCTCCAGACGCACAGGCTCAGTGGCCGTGGCTCATGGGCCCAGCCGCTCCGCGGCATGTGGGATCTTCCCGGACCGGGGCACGAACCCGTGTCCCCTGCATCGGCAGGTGGACTCTCAACCACTGCACCACCAGAGAAGCCCTCAAATCACTTTTATAAAGGGAAGGACAGGGTTTTGTTTTGTTTCGTTTTTTAATATTTTAAAATGAGGAACTAAAGCTCATAGTGTCTTGGAAGGGATTCAGTAAGGCATAGAATTTCTGAGTGCTGCTCTAGCACTCTTATAACAGATGGAGCCTTTGAGAGGTGGGTGTGGCAAAGTAAGCTCTGAAAGAGTTTGGTCACCTTTGACATTATCTTACTTCCAGTCTAACCTTACCCTGCAGCAGAACCAGATAGCTGAGGACATTATGAAACTACAGACTTTGCCCCCAGGGAAAGGTGTGGGGTAAGTGACGCCAAGGTACAGAGTTGATCCATTAACTAACAGTGTTATAACTGTGTCCCAAGTTATAATTAGAAAACATATATGTATCAACCACATTATTCTCATATACTTCAATATACTTATAAAAGTATACTTTCATATATATGTATATATATGTGTATGTATATATGTATATATACATATATATAAAATGGCAAAAAATAGCAGGAGCAGTGTCATTAATCTTTAGGTTAGTATGAATTTTATAGAGTGCATCTTGTTGTGAGAAATAAAGATTAGCTTTTAAGTACAGAATAGAGCTTTCTTATTTATTTTGTTCTTTAAAGCGACATTTTAAAAATCACAAAGTAAAAGTTTGTTTCTTAACATTTTTACAGGCTTAGGGGAAAGGGTCATGCTATGGATAGATGACATTTAAATTAAATTTAGGCCATACAAGGTATATAGAAGTAGTTTTAATTTTGAAAACTTGCATACAAGATTATGGTATCAAACGTGACAGCTAGATTTAAGTTTGTCTAGACAATGTACGTTTATCAGGCTTTTGTTTTCTTTTTCTTCAAAAGTAAAGGTACAGTGAAATTACTCCCCCGAAAGCAGAAACTATTTGGGGGAGAAAATATGAGAAGTTTGCCTCAAAACTGGGGATGAAACGATTCACTACATGCATTGAACACTAAATTTAACCTTGGAAATGCCCTTGTGAATTACTTTAATGAGCTAATTAGACAGTACCTGATAATTAGGAAATCAGGAGTTTTGTTTGCAACTTGTAAAAGAGGGTGTAGAAGCAAGGCTTTTGTTAGCCCATGTGGCAGCTTTATGTATATCACTCCTGTCTGGGTGAACAAGCAGAAATATGTCCCTTCTTCACAGTCTCATGTCAAGTGCATGACTTGCTAAGCAAAGCAGAGATTGAAATCCAGCCTCCACTTATGCTCCTTCAACTAACAGGGTATAATTGACTAAGAGTGTGTTGCTATCCTGAAGAAAAAGAACATTAAATTTGGGGAGTGTAGAAGTTTGGTCTAGTGTAATAGTGAAGAAGCACAAGTGCATCTGGCATGAAAGTAAGAAAGAAAGAAGAAGCAGAAGGTGGGAAAGAGAGAGAAAGGGAGTAAAACAACAAAATGCCAGTTTTGCTCATTTTGCTGTGTTCCCTGAGGCTGTAGGAATCCTGGCATCTTCCCAGCCTGTAGGAATGCTTGTATCTTCCCAGCCTACGCATCTTTTTTTAGGAAGAAAAGAGGAAAGGGAAAGGGGGAAAGAGTTTCATTCTCAGCTTGCTTCTCACTCTTTATTATCCATAAGACATAATACAGTATTTGCAGAATTTTCCTCATTTGGAAAACATTTTGGGATGTATTGCTCTTGAAGGTAAGGGTATTTGGGGTGTATTTTGCAAATGAAAAAAAGAAGGCACAAAGAGATTCCGGGAAATGCCCCTAGACAGTTGGTCAGCAGAAGCTGAGATTTCTTTCTGCAGCAACTTTTATGCCCTAAGGAATTTTTTTTTTTTTAGATTTATCTCCCAATAAAAAGCACAGTCAAAGGAGATTCTTTTAATCTATCAGTATAACTGGAAGCAAAAGATAGTCTATAGAATGTGCTAACATACATATTTCTCTAAAAAAAAAAAGTAGTGAAAAAGATACTAATATTAGCTTTTTGTATCTTTGAAAATACTCAGATCAAAAGATACTGAGACCTGCAGTGTTGCTTTCTGGATTTATATGGGGCCCTGCTGGTTACTTTTTAGAAGAGGATGCTTGATAAGTGTTAACACTAGGAGGCTGAAAACCTGTCAGGCTTCACTTAAAAAATTTGTTGCTTGTGCCTACCGTTTTCTGTTGCGGTTTCTGCATAGTGTCAACATTTATTATACTTAAGTAACTTAAAAAGCGTTACTCCCTAAACTCTCCACTATTCTTAAACAAAACAAAAATATATTTTATGTAATTTTTCCTTAAGAAATTACTCTTTTCTTTGATCTCTCTCATTCTTTGCAGCTGGAATACACAGCTCCTACTGAGCTTATTTCTGATCAACACAGATTCAGAGCATTCACTGAAGGAAACATTTAAATCAAGAGAACAGAACACTAGCTGATATATGCTAGAAACAGAAAGGCATGGGATCAAGTCCCCAAGTCTACTACAGTTTCCAATTTACAGCACCTTCCATCTTCCATGTTTTTCTGTGAACATCCTAAACATTCCTGCCTCAGGGCTTTTGCATTTAATGTTTCCTGGAACACTGTTTTCACAGGTTTATACGTAAGTCACTTCCTCAGTTTCTTTTAACTCTCTGCTCAAGTGCCACCTTATCAGAGAGAATTTCTCTTGCTCTACCATTTAAAACAACTCCCTCACCCGTGCCCAGCCCACCCCGCCACCTTAGTACCCTGCTTTACTTTTCTTCTTTCTCATCTCCAACTACAGTGGGCTCCAGGAAAGCAGGGACCTAATCTGATTGGTTTATTCTCCAGAACCTAGATCATATGTTATATATAAAAGCTTTTTATATATATTTGCTGAATATAAATAGACACTTAAGGCCAGTTCTTGGTGCCTGGTTTTAAGAGTATTAATGACAAGTTATTATGTCCCCATAGGAAAGCCATCAAGGTCTAGATACCTTTCAATAAGGGATTAGATTTGTTCAGTGTGGGTTATGGGAAGGAAGACAGATTTTGGCTGAAAGAAAGAACCAGATGATAATTGCAGCTGTCTGAAAAGTATTTGATCTATCTTTCTGTACATTATACAGATTGTATAACCACTTTGGGAGTAACTGTACAGAAAGTTTAAGAGTTTTGTGCAAATTATATTATTTTCTGACATCAGTTCTTAAAAGTGTATGATTCTGTATTGACTCAAAAATTAATAATTGAGCTTGGTTCTTCTGCAAAATGCTACCAGACAGATGTATCTATAGGTTAACACTCGAAATCAGGGGTTGGCAAATTTCACCTTCTGGGTCAAATTTGGCCCATTGCCTCTTTTTGTAAGTAAGATTTTAGTGGAACACAGCCCTGACTGTCATTTACATAATGTTTATGGCTTCTTTCACACTATGATATCGCAGTTGAGTAGTTGTAACAGAGGTTATATGGCCCACAAAATCTAACATATTTACTGCGTAGCCCTTGACAGAAAAAGTTTGCCAACCTCTGCCCTTAACCAATAAATTGCAAAATATAACACAAGGAAACATATTTCTATTCAGTCTCCCGAGTACCACTACCACTACTACCATTTCCTCCTCCTTCTCCTCCTTCTTTTCTCCTTCTTCTTCTCCGTCTTCATCATCAACTTTGTGTGTGTGTGTGTGGTATGCGGGCCTCTCACTGCTGTGGCCTCTCCCGTTGCGGAGCACAGACTCCAGACACACAGGATCAGTGGCCATGGCTCACGGGCCCAGCCGCTCCGCGGTATGTGGGATCTTCCCGGACCGGGACACGAACCCGTGTCCCCTGCATCGGCAGGCGGACTCTCAACCACTGTGCCACCAGGGAAGCCCAAATAAATGTATTTGTTTATTTATTTATTTATTTTTGGCTGCCTTGGGTCTTCGTTGCTGCGTGCGGGCTTTCTCTAGTTGTGGCGAGCGGGGGCTACTCTGTTGCGGTGCACAGGCTTCTCATTGTCGTGGCTTCTCTTGTTAGGGCATCAACTATTTCATCTGTAAAGATCCAACCATAATAATATAAACCACTCTAAATATTTAAACAGAGGGAATCTAATGCAAAGAATTGGTTACGTGGATAATGGAAGAGGCTCACAAGCCCATAGATCAGCATCAGCAGAAAGATACCACCACTTCTACCAGAAAAACATAGGAAGGAGGTAGTTTTATTAAAGCCTAGAGGCTGAAATCACACAGCAGAATCTGGAACCATACAGTTGGGGTTGGGGGTGACTGTTGTCTGATATTGGAGCCACAAAAATATTCTGCTTCTGCCTAAGATACTGCTTGAGGTAGAGAGGAGATGAGAGAAATACCCTTGCTTCTCCCACTAGTGCCTTCCATTGCCTGAACTCAACCAGAAGTCAGCTGACACAGAGGCCTAGGAAATGGAGCCTGCAGATTTGTTCCCCCAAAATAAAGAGCAAAGCAAGAGAATGGTGAGGAATGAGTCTAAGGATGCCTAGACCAAAGACCACACAACTGCTAATGGTTATTGAGTGCTACCAGTACCAGGTACAGAGCTAAACAGTTTACATGAATCCTCACCTACTGAGTAAATACTAGTATTATCTCCAGTTTATAGATGAGGCTTGGAAAATTAAGTACATTGCTGAGGGCTATGAATTAAATACATGTTAGAATTGAATCCAGGTCTGTCTTACTCCAAAATTCTTACTTTCAGCCCTCTCATTTTGTAAATAAGAAAAAAGTAGTTTGGAGCAGATAAACTTATAGCTGGTAAAGACAAGGCTAGGTCTAGAACCCAAGTTACTCCTATTAGGTTTTCGTACATCTTAAGAACTTAAAAACCTATTGTAGCATTTAGAGAGTCCAGAGGAGGCCCCCACTCAGATGCAGAAAGTGTCTTTGCACCTTGAAACTATTACTAAGCAGCCTTCCTGGACACAATTTACTCAGTTATAAAATGGGATTATTAATTATAACTACCTTATGAGAATGTTGAGAGAGCTTAAATAGATACAGATCTAGAGACCTCTGAACAGTATGCTATGAGATAGGTACTTACTAAATGCTTAGAAAAAGATAAGTAGGTGTTTTTATTGTTAGTATTTTTATTATGCTGAACCTGGGAGTGGTTATCACAGGAAAAGAATAAATCAGAAATCTTATGAAATGTTATCCAAGTTTGTCATTAAACAGTAATATCCTCCTTTTGGACCTTTTACTTCTCTTCTATCTAGGATAATAATTACAAGATAGTCAAGAATAGGATTTTTGTTCATTTTTGTTTTTTTTGAAGAGAGACTTTTTATTTTTATTTATTTATTTATTATTTTTTTATGGCTGCGTCGGGTCTTAGTTGTGGCACATAGGATCTTTCATTGCAGCAGGTGGGCTGTTCGTTGCAGCGCGCAGGGCTTCTCTCTAGTTGTGGCACTCGGTCTCAGTAGTTGCAGTGCACAGGCTTAGTTACCCTGCAGAATGTGGGATCTTGGTTCCCTGACCAGGGATTGAACCTGCATCCCCTGCATTGGAAGGTGGATTCTTAACCACTGGAGCACCAGGGAAGTCCCTGTTTGGTTTTGTTTTAAGTGAGTGGCCCTCGAGATGCCTTAGTTTATTAATTCAGGGCTTTTTTTTTTTAAACCGGTTCTTATCTATGAAATGTTATCTCTTATGCTTCTATACAGTTCCTTTCTTTCATCCAGGATAGCTGTTGTCCAGCTATTCCCAAAATATGACCTTTTCTTTCCTGTCCCCATGGCTTTACTTGGCTTCATTTTTTAAAAAAAAAAATTTATTTATTTATGGCTGTGTTGGGTCTTCGTTTCTGTGCGAGGGCTTTCTATAGTTGTGGCAAGAGGGGGCCACTCTTCATCGCTTTGCGCGGGCTTCTCACTATCGCAGCCTCTCTTTGTTGCGGAGCACAGGCTCCAGATGCGCAGGCTCAGTAGTTGGGGCTCACGGGCCTAGTTGCTCCGCGGCATGTGGGATCTTCCCAGACCAGGGCTCGAACCCGTGTCCCCTGCATTGGCAGGCAGATTCTCAACCACTGTGCCACCAGGGAAGCCCTACTTGGCTTCATTTTTAATAGAAGTCCTTTTTCTTTCTTAACCAGCTCAATTCCTATAATACTTTGTAATATTATAAAGAATAAGTATGTATGATACTTTATTATAATTCTTAAAATATACTCAAGATTTTCCTCCTGAACAAATATTTCCCTAATTACATGACGCATTGATCTTTCACCTATATACAGCACCTGTAGACAATCTATAATGTGCTGTCATATAGTTATTGCCTGAAATAGGGCTGTAGCTTTTCCATTTTTATCTTGTTACTCCAAATAGATTGAAAATCATGCTTGGGTGCTTTACAAATACTTAAGTATTGTGTGAAAACTTGTGGCTAGATTTCAAATTACCTGTGTTTTATTAAATTGATGATATTTTCTTTAAAACTAGTCTTGTGGGCTTCCCTGGTGGCGCAGTGGTTGGGGGTCCGCCTGCCGATGCGGGGGACACGGGTTCGTGCCCCGGTCCGGGAGGATCCCACATGCTGCGGAGCGGCTGGGCCCGTGAGTCATGGCCGCTGGGCCTGCGCGTCCGGAGCCTGTGCTCCGTAGCAGGAGAGGCCACGGCAGTGAGAAGCCCTCCTACCACACACACACACACAAAAAAAAACAAAACAAAAAGAACTAGTCTTGCTACATGGCAAAACCACTGACAACCTTGGTCGTTTTCTGGGATTCCCTGAAAATGGCTTGTAAAGGGAAGCATTTCTTTATTCCAAAGATTAGCACACCATGAAACAAAAAACCCTGGAAGCATATCCTTCCAGCGTCATGCACTATGTAACCTCTGGTAAACAGTTATTTTTCATTTTTTTAAAAGGCAAATAAGAAGGATAATTCGACAGGCAGAACCATTAGGTTTAGCATTGCGGTCTCATATTTTAATGTGCAGAAAATATTTTAAAATGCAAGGCTCAGAACAGAATGTAGACATGCTGTCACTATTTTCAGAATATGAGGCTTTGGACTTGATATGGTAGAAATTTTAACCACAGTATATAGGAAGTAATGATGACCATGCACATATTTGCACCTTGTAGTCTATTAGTTTTGCACATGCTTCAAGGGACCATTTGCAATGTATTGATCTCAGGAAACTATATAAAGTAAATGTGGGGATCTAAGGGAGGGTAGTATAATGTCCTCAGAATGATCTCTGAGAATGTAACATACTTGCCATTTATTCACAATTGAGACTTTTATCTAATGACTTATTTTGTTCTGTCATATTTAAGGGAAATGTTTTCCCCACCCATGTTTCAAAAGCAGCCTTTTGCTTTTTAAGTGCTATTGCTCCAGAACTCTAAAAGATAAGTCAAATTAGGTCATATTTCCTCAAACACTATGAGAAGTTATACTTTTAATTCTTTGTGAACTTTAAGATTAAATTTAGGATGGCCCTGTGGTATTTGGAACCTAACTAGATTGGCAAGATTTTCTTCTCTAAAAAACTTAGGTAGAAGAAGCATTCCAAACTTTTAAAAGCAAATAATCCTCTCTTCACCCTCTCAACATCCTTCTCTCCTCCACCACCCAACACATGTACATGTTTTGAAAATTTAGTATTTTATTTTCTGTGATGTTAATAGGTTAAATGTAAATCTTAATAAGTCTGAATTCCTTGAATTTAAAGGTGTTTAGACTTGAGGCCTAGCATTTTGCCCAGTTCATTCCACATCTTAAAATATGGTTTTTGTCAGGTCTAGACAGTAAACAGCTATAGTAGTTGGGATCCAAACCACAATTAATAGTGCTGAATGTCATGTTACAAACCTGCCTCTTGATTTCTTAAAATAAAGAGCTAGGAGTAGCTGTGGCAACTGGACCTCAAATAATGTTACCGAAAAGGATTTTGTGTTTTAGTTTCTTCATCTAGTTTTTATGTCTGTTTATAAGGAGATACCTGATGGATTGATTGCAAAGTGGACTATGAGATACATCTGAGTGTAAAGTTATATGGAAACTGTCTAACACTTAACTTTGTTTAAGTTACTTCAGTTATTTCTTCTGTGGCTAAGATTACAATTCAGACACTTCAGTCATAATACTGGTTGTAAAACAGTAAAGCAAATGCCAGAATTATAGCCAGAGAATAAGGGAGTGAGTTAATGTGATGGAGTTCAGGCACTTTTAATTTTAGGGACATTGTCCCTTGGTTTTGGTATTTTTCAGCAATCATACTATTTATGATTTTATTTTATTTTAGCCATGTCCTTTGGGGGCCCGAGATTTTCGAGAGAAACAGTGTGCAGACTTTGACAATATGCCTTTCCGTGGAAAGTATTATAACTGGAAACCCTATACTGGAGGTAATGTATAACCTGGCAGAGTTTTCATCATGCTTGAGAGCTTTGCAAGTATAAAGGAATATATAAATACATACAAACATGCCTGTATATTCATATACATACTAGTCAAAATTAGTGTTTGCAAATCACAGGAAAGTGCTTCTAGTACTATAAAGGTCTCGTGTTTTAGTTTCCCTGTAATGAAGTTAATATGTTAGTACAGATGATCAGAAATCAACTTTTAAAACCCAATTCTATTTAACAAGGTACAAAGTTCCTAGAAATGATGTAAATCCAAATAATATTTCTGAGTTCTTGAGACTTCCTTGGGGTGTATAGACATTATATTATAATAATTTACAATTATTGAATATGTGGAATTATCACCCTAAAAACAAATTATAATGATATAAATCAACTCAAAAGAGGCCAGGAAAATCTGTGTCTTTCTTGGTCACAGACAAAGGATCTTTCCATAGATTATTATTGTTCTTTTTCAGGGAAACATTTTTTGCTCTTTATTTTAGGCAAGTATCAGACGCTAATTGCTCTATAAGCACAAGAAGTTTTCTTACGCTTCCAAAATACAAACTAAATTTTGTTAAAATTTTCTCTTAGAAAAATAGAATGTACTCTTAAAAAAACTTTTATTTATAGTTTTTCCAATATCTTAGTTAGTTTTTTGGTTTTTTTCTTGGCCATGCCACACGGCTCTCGGGATCTTAGTTCCTCAACCAGGGATTGAACCCAGGCTCCAGCAGCGGAAGCACCAAGTCCTAACCACTAGAGCGCCAGGGAATTCCCCCAACATCTTACTTTGAAAACTTCCCAACATAGAGCAATATTAAAACAATTTTGCAGTGACAACTATATGCCCACCACCAAGATTCTATCATTAATATTTTAAATATACTGTCTTTATTACATGTCTAGTCATCTCTCTATCCATTCATTAATTTATTCTATTTTTCAGGTGCATTTCAAAGTAAACTGTAGTCATCAGTATACTTTCCTCTAGATGCTTCAACTTGTATAAGTTTAACCGCAGTTCAATATTTATTTTCTTTTTTCTTTTCAGGGAAGATTATGTACAATGAAATGTACAAAGCTTAACTGTACATTCCCTGAGTTTTAACAAATGCATATACCTGTAAAACCTTACTGAGTTATACAACATTACCATTACCTCCAAAATTCTCATAGTCCTCATACTTCTTCCCATCTAGTAGCTGCCTCTACCTATTTCCAAGAGGCAACCAGTTCTGATTTTTTTTCCTTACCATCGATTAGTTTTTTCTGTTACAGAACTTCATGTAAAGGGAATCATGGCATATTTACTCTTTTATGCAAGGCTTTTATAAGCCTAATTTTTTTGTGTTTGTTTGTTTGTTTGTTTTTGCGGTATGCGGGCCTCTCACTGTTGTGGCCTCTCCAGTTGCGGAGCACAGGCTCCGGACGTGGACGCGCAGGCTCAGCGGCCATGGCTCACGGACCTAGCCGCTCCGCAGCATGTGGGATCTTCCTGGTCCGGGGCACAAACCTGTGTCCCCTGCAAAGGCAGGCGGACTCTCAACCACTGCACCACCAGGGAAGCCCTCTAAGCCTAATGTTTTTGAGATCCATCCATGTCCTTGCAAATGTAATTAGTTCATTCTTTTTTATTGCTGAGCAGTATTCCATTGTACTAACCAGTTTGTTTATCCATTCTGCTATTGATGAAAACCTGGATTGTTTCTAGTTTTCAGCTGTTATAAATAAGCGGCTATGAACATTTGTGTATGTCTTTTTGTGGGCATATGTTTTCATTTCTCTTGGGTAAATATTTAGGGGTTGAATTGCCGGGCAATAGGGTAGCTGTGAGTTTAGTTTTAAAAGAAACTGCCAGATGTTTTTCCAAAGTGATTGTACCAGTCACACTCCCATCAATAGTGTATAAAAGTTCTGTTTGCTCCCCATCCTTGCCAACATTTGGTGTTTTCAGTCTTCTTCTGGCGGGTGTATAATGTTGTCTCAATGAGGTTTTAATTTGCATTTTCTGATTATTGAATATGTTGAGAACGTTTTCATGTGCTTATTGAGCATTTATATATCTTCTTTTATAAAATGTTTGTTCAAATCTTTTACCTGTTTTTTTTGAATTTTATTTATTTATTTTTTATACAGCAGGTTCTTATTAGTCATCAATTTTATACACATCAGTGTATACATGTCAATCCCAATCGCCCAATTCATCACACCAACACCAACACCACCCCGCCATTTCCCCACCTTGGTGTCCATACTTTTGTTCTCTACATTTGTGTCTCTATTTCTGCCCTGCAAACCGGTTCATCTGTACCATTTTTCTAGATTCCACATATATGCATTAATATCTGATATTTGTTTTTCTCTTTCTGACTTACTTCATTCTGTATGACAGTCTCTGGGTCCACCCACATCTCTACAAATGACCCAATTTTGTTCCTTTTTATGGCTGAGTAATATTCCACTGTATATATGTACCACATCTTCTTTATCCATTCATCTGTTGATGAGCATTTTGGTTGCTTCCATCACTATTGGAATAGTGCTGGCTATTGTAAATAGTGCTGCAATGAACATTGGGGTGCATGTGTCTTTTTGAATTATGGTTTTCTCAGGGTATATGCCCAGTAGTGGGATTGCTGGGTCATATGGTAGTTCTATTTTTAGTTTTTTGAGGAAGCTCCATACTGTTCTCCATAGTGGCTGTATCAATTTACATTCCCACCAACAGTGCAAGAGCCCTTTTCTCCACACCCTCTCCAGCATTTATCATTTGTGGTTTTTGTGATGATGCCCATTCTAACTGGTGTGAGGTGATACCTCAATGTAGTTTTGATTTTCATTTTTCTAATAATTTATGATGTTGAGCAGCTTTTCATGTGCCTCTTGCCTTTGCCTATTTTTAAATTGGTTATTTATCTTTTTATTCTCAAGCGGTTCATTTATCAGATAGGTTTTACAAGTATTTTCTCACAGCCTATGGCTTTCTTTACTTTCTTTGCCTTCTTTATGTTTTAAATGGTGTTTTGGATGAGTATAAGATTTTAATTTTGATGAATTCTAATTTTTCAGTTTTTTACAATTTTATGGTCATTGTGTTCTATGTCCTGTCTTAGAAGTCTTTGCCTACCTTAACTCAGGAAGATATTTTCTTCTAAAAGCCTATGGTTTTGATCTTTATATTTAGATCTACAGTCTAAAAATAATTTGGGGGGTATGGTATGTATTTATAGTGTATTTATAGACTCTATTTTGTTTCATTGATCTATTTGTCAACACTATGCTGGTACCACACTGACTTGATTACTTTAACTGTAGAGACTTGGACATGGGTAGTGTAAGCTCCTCCTACTTTGATCTTTTTTTAAAGAGTCCTTTGTATATTCTAAGTGCTTTGCATTTCCACATAAATTTTAGAATCAGTTATCAATGGTTACAGAAGAACATGTTGGGCTTATGATTGTTGTCATGTTGAATCTTTATATCAATTGAGGAAAAACTGATATACTAACAACATTGAATTTTCCAATTTATGAACATGTTATATCTCTCCATGTTTTCCTTAATTTCTCTCAGCTATGCTTTATAGTTTTAGGTGTAAGGTCATACACATCTTCTGTTAAATGTATTCCTGAGTAATTTATGGTTTTGACACTATTGTAAATAAGAGTTTAGAATTTTTTATTTTCAATTGTTTCAATTGACTTTTATATATTAACTTTGTATTCTGTGACCCTTCTAAATTCCCTTACTAGTTCTAATAGTTGTTTTGTAGATTGTTTAGAACTTTCTTGGTAAATAGTCATGTTATCTGGAAATAGAGATTATTTTTTTCAATCTTTGTACCTTTTTATTTTATTTTCTTGCCTTAATTCACTGACTTGGCCCTTCAGTACAATTTGTGCATGTATTAATTATATGTGTTTTTCTTCTTTATTCTGTTAACATAGTGACTTAGTTGATAGATTTTATAATGCCAAACTGACATTTTACTCCCAGGATAAACCCCATGTGATAATGATTTATTATCTTTTTATTTATTATCTTGTTATTGGGCTTAATTGCTAATATTTGATTAAGGATGTTTACATCTATCTTCATAAGGAATGTTGATTTGTAAATTTTTTTCTTGTCATGTTTTTGGTAAGTTTTGGTATCAGAGTTACTCTGGCTTCCAGAAGTAGAGTCCTTATTTATCTTGAAGGAGTTTGTAGGGTTGATAATATATCTTCCTTAGAATAAATTTTACTAATAAAACCATCTAGGCTTGGTATTTTCTTGTGAAAAGAATTTTTTTATTACAAACTCAACTCTGTAATAGACAAAGAGCTATTCAGATTTTTTATTCTTATGTCAGTTTTTGAATTTGTGTCTTCAAGAAATTTATGTTACTTACATGTTGTCCAATTTATTTGCAGATAATTGATCATAACATTCTCTTATTATCCTGTTTAGTATCTATAGGATCTGTAGTGATATACACTCTTCCATTTCTGCTATTGATAATAAGTATCTTCTTTCTTTTTGTTGATCATTCTTTCTTAAAGTTTATCAACTTTATTACTCTTTTCAAAGAATCAACTTTTGGCTTTAGTACTTTTTTTCTAATTAATTTTTTGCTCTTATTCTTATTTGGGGGGAGGGGGTAATTTTGCTGTTCTGCATTCCTAACATTTGATGTATTTTTATTTCCTTCAGTTCAAAATATTTTCTTATTTACATTGTGATTTTTTCTTTGACCCATGGGTTATTTAGAACTGCATTATTTTTATTTCTAAATAGTTGATTTTTTTCTAGATTTTTTGTTATTGACTTATCATTTAATTACATTATGATCAGAGAATACTCTGTATGATTTAAATTTTTAAAATAGTTGAAATTTGTTTTATGATACAGCTTATTTTCCAGGTTGATGAATGTTCTATGTATACTTGAAAAGGATGTGTTTTCTCCAGTTGTTGGATATAGTGTTCTATATGATAATAAGGTCAAGCTGGGTGATAGTATTGTTCAGATGTTTTATATTCTTTCTGATTTTTTTCTGCTCTGGTTTTTTAATCAGTTCCTGAGAGAATTGTGTTAAAATCTTCAGCTGTTTTATGGCTTTGCTTTTTGTGTGTGGGTGTAGGTTTTTGCTTCATGTATTTTGAATTGCTTTTATTAGGTGCATATACATTGGGGATTGTTTTGTCTTACTGTACAAGTAAGTCTCTGAAATAATTCACAGATTTAATAATTAGCATCTAGATAATTGTGTGCTTTGTAAATTAACCCTAAATTCATAATAAGCTTTAACTGAAGGTAATTGGTAATGTGACTTTCCATTCAGAGAATCATCTTAAATCCCTTCTTGAAATAATAACATTACCTGTTTTGAAAACTTATTGTATCAGAGAAGCTGAACACATCTTCAGCAATAAAGGAAGAATAAATATATTTGTATTATTGTCACACAGTGTAGTGGGCTAAGGAATACAACCAGAGCATTTATGTGTTCTGCCTATCAAATACTACCTTACATAATTAATACTAAAATTGTGTAAATAAAAGACTCATGTTCTCTTTTTATAGTCTGATGCATAAAAAGCTGCATTAAATTCCAAAGCATTACAATAAAAATTGGAAAAAGAACTACACTGGGTAGTAATGAAAAAAAAGTCCCAGTTAGATCTGGAAATTTAGAGCAATTTTATTTATGAGAATCTTATAAAAATATATATAATACCTTGATTATCAGTTCAGGAAGAAATTTTTTTTTTTTTTTTTTTTTTTTTTTTTTTTTTTTTTTTTGTGGTATGCGGGCCTCTCACTGTTGTGGCCTCTCCCGTTGCGGAGCACAGGCTCCGGACGCGCAGGCTCAGCGGCCATGGCTCACGGGCTTAGTTGCTCCGCGGCATGTGGGATCTTCCCGGACCGGGACACGAACCCGTGTCTCCTGCATCGGCAGGCGGACTCTCAACCACTGCGCCACCAGGGAAGCCCCGAAATTATTTTATTTATTACTTGTTATTTCTGTGCTCAGTACAGCAAAATGTATCATTAACCTAAGCCTAATAATAACATTATGTTATATAGAAGTTCTATAGCCTGTAGACATTGAAAATGGAAGAAAACACGGACTTCAGCCAAAGGTTGTAAACTGGCAGTTCAGGAACCGTTTTTACTTATATACATGTTTTAGCTTCCACAGTATTTTGGAAAACTTTATATGAGTTGCCAAGAAGAGTTTATATTTTTAAAGTCTAGGTTTCCATCTCCTCTTGAAAAAACAATGTCTGACAATATTGGGCCATCTTCTTACATGACAAAAGTCATGTAACTGTAATAATAACTGTAACAGTGAAATACTTTAATCGGTTGTTCTCTCTATAATTTATCATTGTCTGCATCACTCAGTTGGCTTCTCTTTTACTTCACCCCGTAGAAACCTGGTTTCTACCTTCACTAAGACCTAGGCATGTCATTTCATCTTTCTGTCTAATTTTCTTTTTTAGAGGTAGTCTTTTTTATTTCAAAGAAATTTTATCAGATCATTATAATAAGGCCAAAATGTTTTAAACATCATGAAACAAAGGTTCAACAGAAAGTATTTTTAAGTCCTAATTTTAATCAATAATTACATTTTTATAAATAGCTTTTTTATGTTCAGTTTTGAATAAAATAAATCCATATTTATTGCTACTTTCCCAATATACTGAGAAATTATGATATGTACTCTGCTTGTTTTTTTTTAAATTGCTACTATTTATACCTATTTTTCACGTCAACCTTGAAATACACACACAGCTATTGAAATACAAATTTCAAGTTACAAAATGAAAATTCTCAAGTTACTATATGCATTTATTCACAATATAAAATTAAATTTTTAAAAAATTATTCAAGTTTATTTCTTTAAGTTTTTATTCAATTTATTTAAACTAAAAAAAGTTTGATGCTATGTAATATTGGGTTGGCCATCTTACAGAAAAACTCAAACGAACTTTTTGGCCAACCCAATATTTATCTTTGATTTATTAATCTCATCAGAATTTTTCAAATGTAATGCTATAATTAATTTTATCTTTGACTTGCTAATCTCATAAGAATTTATCTCCATGCTAGAGCCACTTTCATTGAATATGATATGTTTAAAGCAGGTCTAAGTTTACTTTTATTTTATAATTACCATATCTCTGCTTGAAGTAGCAGTTTTTGTATCCTATTCAGTAACAAGTGATATAATTTGCATAAATTCTTATTTGTCATACAAGGTCATTCTCAAGGCCTTCCTAAATTTTATTTTTTTAGTTTTTATTGCTTTTATTTCATCCATTTTTTTCAACATTCAGTTACCTCCACAGTGATCCCTTTTGACCTAAAATATATTGAAAATATATATGGGAAATACCTGAAATTTTTAAACCTTAAGATTACTCAGCAGGTCCTCCTTCAAGTTGCACAAGCAGTGAAAGTAAACATGAAATTTTAGCAAATAAGAAAAGAAACCTACACATCTAGATATATAGTCAGAGAGTGATGGTCTGTTATCAACTGTAAATATGCTGTGGATGATACTGAATCACTGTTCCTTAGGAGAACCACTCCATTTATTTCTCTTCTACTATATTTGTCCAGGTGGGGTAAAACCTTGTGCGTTAAACTGCTTGGCTGAAGGTTACAATTTCTACACTGAACGTGCCCCTGCGGTGATTGATGGGACTCAGTGCAATGCAGATTCGCTGGATATCTGTATCAATGGAGAATGCAAGGTTGCTCAGATTATGAATTTCATTGCTTTTTGTTGCCGTTTTTGAGACTTTTGTCTTTTTTTACTCAGATAGTAGCTCCTAATTAATACTATGCTAATTTTTAATAAAGAAGGCTGCATTTTAATTTAATTTTCAGTAAGGAAATATACATAGTTAAAGGTAGAATTATCCATTCACCTTCAAGCACCATGCAAGTGTGATTTATTCTGGTGCTCTAGTTATGTTTATAGGTATTGCTAGAGCTATGAAGATATTTTGGAATTTAATTTCCATTATTCTTCTTTTCTGTTTACAAACAAGATGATAGCAAAGAGGGGGAATGAGGATTCAGCTCATTCATATGTCTACCGTGTGTTCTCAATGAAAGATTATTTGATATATTTCATAGCAAAATATTTCCTCAAAGTGTAAAACAGCTATGCTCTTCCCAGTTTGTCTTCTTTTGAAGCATTTATAATGGTTTTCGCTATAGAATTACTCTTACCTTATTAATGCATTTACTTAAGAGAATTAACCAAACCAGTTGGGAATTGCAGGAGCAAATCCATGGTATTTTCCTAGATCTGTGTATGAATCTTATCATAAGAAATTAGCCACAAAAACCACTGTTTTCTTAACTTTTTTCCTTGTCTGCTTTTGTTTGACCTTAAAGAGAAGCATAAAACTAAATGCCAGAAACTGAGAAAGATGAGATAAAAAAACACTGTCTATTTTAATTAGTCTCATAATTTCTTGCAAGTTTCTGTCCTTCTGGTTAACTTGTCTCCAAATGTATCTGATGTTGCATTGTGTGTGTGTGTGTGTGTATGTGTGTGTGTGTGTATTTACTTGAACAAAAAGTTATTTCTGGGACGGTATAAAAATGTTTTTCAGATAACCAAGACCCAGGCACAGGTTATATTCAGACATTGCATGCCTGGTATCAATGGCTAAAAGTCAAATTACAAATTTAAGTGCCAAAATATGCTAAAAATATATGAAGGCCACATTTCTATGATTAAATACAAAATTGAAAGGTAGAATTTCAGCTTCTACAATAAAATTTCATGTTTATATCTCCTTTTTCTTTATGGTAATTTTATTCGGCTAATGGAAACAGGTATTCATTTTTAGAGATTTCCTCAGGCATGAATTCCACAACTAATCCTTGACACTAACACTAACAATTGGATATCCAAAAGAGCCAGTGGTTTAGAAAGGGCAAACCATAATGCTTAGTCAAGACTCTTGTTGTTATAACCCTTGTCGTGTAGGACCATATGCCATTTTTTTGTAGTTCTTGCATTTCTTAATTGAGGGTATAAGTAAGAGCCCATTGCCACCAAATTACAATATTTTAAGAACTGGAGCCTGGTATTTATAAATGAAGAAGAAGTCTAAGCTAGAAATACAGGTATACATTCCTGGGGAATCAGAATTTTTTTCTTTAAACTTATGTGTTGAGAAGTATTAGCTAGAATTACTTAGGGAATGAAGGTAAAAGTGGAAAGAGGAAAGTATTTCCTGTTTAGATTTCCTGTACTGGAAAAACACGTAAATAAATAAGTTATATTCATTTGGTTAGTGGGTCCAAGAGTTCCTCCTCTTTTTGACACACTGAATATTCTTCTCTGTTTTCAGCATGTAGGTTGTGATAATATTTTGGGATCCGATGCTAGGGAAGATAGATGTCGAGTCTGTGGAGGGGATGGAAGCACATGTGATGCCATTGAAGGGTTCTTCAATGATTCGTTGCCCAGAGGAGGTGAGTGTGTAGAAAGAACTCTTCCTCACACCTCTGGTGTACTTGGAATAGCCAAAATATTTGATTTCCCCCCTTATTTTAAAAATTTCTTTATTCAGGCAGACAATGGTTTTTCCCCAAATTGCTTTCAGTCCTTTAAATATTAAATGTGGCTTCAGGTTAGATATTTTAAGGACATATTATTCCATTTCTACTTGACTTCATTTAGCCACGTTTCTTTAAGATGGGAATTCCTGCAGAGCCTTGAAGTGGGGGCCATGTGTTGAGGGGAAAAAAAAAAGAACCAATATTATATATCTTGAGACTTTAAAGATATCTTGAGATAATTTTAGAGGAAAAGAAAAATACTCTTAGATGTATTCATGAACCGAAAGGGGAATTTGCTCATTATTCACAATTTATAAAGTGCAAAAGAAAGCATGGAAAAATAAGGAAACTGTTATTACTGAATGCTTACTAAACACTCATTTTCTGACGAAAGCTCCAGATGCTGCTTATTACTGGCTGTCTTCTGTGTTCCAGGCTACATGGAAGTAGTGCAGATACCAAGAGGCTCTGTTCACATTGAAGTCAGAGAAGTTGCCATGTCAAAGAACTATATTGGTAAGTAGCATATGTTGTTAGATTTTAAAAATTAATGAGGAAAAGCACTGCAGTATCATGAAGGAAAAGACATACTGCTTTGAGGTGGAACACTTTCATGTTAAAAAGAAGTTCCACATGAAAGAACTAAACAAAAAAATTAGTAGTTTATAGCTTACCCTTCACTGGGTTAGTTGATTTTTTTTTAATTTTTGGCTGTGTTGGGCCTTCATTGCTGTGCACAGGCTTACTCTAGTTGCAGTGAGCGGGGGTTATTCTTCGCTGTGGTGCACGGGCTTCTCATTGAGGTGGCTTCTCATTGCGGAGCACGGGCTCTAGGCGCATGGGCTTCAGTAGTTGCGGCACGCAGGCCATAGAGCGCTTGGGCTTCAGTAGTCGTGGTGTGTGGGCTTCAGTAGTTGTGGCTCATGGGCTCTAAAGTGCAGGCTCAGTAGTTGTGGTGCATGGGCTTAGTTGCTCTGCGGCATGTGGGATCTTCCCAGACCAGGGATCAAACCCATGTCCCCTGTGCTACCAGGGAAGTCCCATAGTTGATTTTTTAAAATCAATTTTAATGAGGTATAATTTACATATAATAAAATGCATCCATTATAAGTGTATCGTTCAAAAAGTATTTACAATTTTATCTGTATCTATCTCTCTCTATATATAGATATAGAGATCCATATAAATACCACAACCAAGATGTAGAACATTTCTGTGACTCCAAAACATTCTCTCATTACCCTTTGCAGTCAAGTCCCCCTAGCCTTAGCCTCAGAAAACACTGATCTCTTTTCTGACATATTATTATTTTACTTTTATTTATTCTGGAATTTCACATAAATAGGATCATATGGTATGTACTCTTATATCTGGCTTTTTTTTCATTCATAACATAATGTTTTTGAGATTCATCTATATTGTTGAGTGTATCTGAAGTTCATTCCTTTTTATTGCCAAATAGTATTCCATTGTTTTGATATACCATAATTTATTTATCCACTCACTTGTTGATGGATATTGGGGTCATTGTCAGTCTTCGACTATTATGAATAAAGCTTCTTTGAAAATTCATAGACAAGTTTTGTGTAAGCATATGTTTTTGTTTCTCCTGGATAAAAAGCCTAGGAGTGAAATCACTGGGTCATATGATAAGTACATGTTTAACTTTATAAGAAATTAATTAAATTGTTTTCCAAAGTGATTGTATCATTTATATTTCCACCAGTAATGTAAGAGTTCCAGTTGTTCTACATCCTGTCAGTACTTGGTATTGTCAGTCTTTTTAACTCTACCCATGTAGATATTTTTTTTGTAAAGTGTCTAAACAAATATTTTGCCTACTTTTACATTTTTTCTTTTTATAAAGTTATGAGTTCTTTATATGTTCTAGTTATGTCTTGTTCAAATATATGTTTTATGAATATTTTCTTCTAATCTGTGGCTTATTTCTGTTCTTAATGGTGTCTTTTAATTCTGATGAAATCTAATGTATTAATTTTTTTATGGTTTGTGCTTTCACATCCTATCTTAGAAATTTTGCCTACCCCAAGGTTGCAAAGATTGTCTTCAATGTGTCTTAAAGAAATTATGGGTTTAGCTTTTACATTTAGATATATGGTCCATTTTGAGTTTTTATGTAAGGTATAAAGTAAAGATTGAAATTCAGTTATTTTCACATGGATATTCAATTACTATAGCACCCTTTGTTCAAGAATGTTATTTCCCCCATTGAATTACCTTGACATTTGTGTTAGAGATCAATTACGCATGAATGTATGGATCTATTTCTGTTCCCTCCCATTGTTCCGTATGTCTGTCCTTAAACCAAAACCACACCATGTTGATTAATAGAGATTTCCATTAGGTCTTGAAAATAGGAAACATTAGGTCCTCAAATTTGTTCCTCTTTCTCAAAATTATTTTTGCTTTTCTAGGTCCCTTACATTTCTATATATATTTTAGAATCAGCTTGTCAATTTCTACAAAAAGAGATTATTTGGAATCTATAGATCAATTTGGGGAGAATTGACATCTTAAAAATATTGTCTTCCAATACGTGAAAAGACTTACCTGTATATTTATTTAAGTCTTTACATTTGTTCAGTAATGCTTATTTTTCAGTGTACACATCTTGCGCATACAGATTTTTAAAAAATCTATCACTAAATATTTCATGCTTTTTGATGTTATTGTAAATGATATTGATATTTTAATCTCATATTTGAATTGTCAGTTGTTATACAGCAATTGATTTATTTTTGTGTTGACCTCATGTACTGTGACCTGGTTATACTCATGTATTAGTTCTAATAGTTGCTTTGTACATTTCTTTGGATTTTCAACATAGATTATCATGTGATCCTTCAACGAAGGCAGTTTTACTTCTATCTTTCCAATATTTATGTCTTTTATATCTTTTTTCTTGCCTTATAATAGTGATCAGGACCTTCAGTACAATGTTTAATAGAAGTGAGGAGACTGGACATCCTTTCATTGTTACTTATCTTAAAGGGAAAGAATTCAGTTTTGGGGGGTATTTTGTTTGTTTTTTTTAACGACTTAATATAATGTTAGCTAGAAGATTTATGTAGATGCCCTTTATCAGGTTGAGGAAGTTCCCTTCTGTTTCTAGTTTTGAGAGTTTTCTTCATGAATAGGTTTTGAGGTTTACTGCATGATCATATGTTATTTTTTTTCCCTCCCTTTCCTGTTAATATAGTAAATGCATTGATTGGTTTTCAAATGTTAAATCAATCTAGGATTCTTGGGATAAAAATCACTTTGTCATAAATTTATTATCCTTTGTATATATTGCTAGAATTGATATACTAATATTCTGTTAAGAATATTTGCATCTTTGTTCATGTGGGATATTGGTCTGTAGTCTTTTCTTATAACATCTTTGTTGGTTTTTATATTAGGATAAACCTGTCCTCATAAAGTTGGTTGGGAAATATTCCTTTCTTCTCTGTTTTCTGAAAAAGTCTGGGTAAAATTGGTATTATTTCTTAATGTTTGATAGAATTCAACTGTGAAGCCATCTGGGCTGGAGTTTTCTTTGGAGGAAGTTTTTAATGAAAAATTCAGTTTCTGTAATAGGTGTAAAGTTGTTGAATTCATTGGCATAATTTTGTACATAATATTCCCTTATTCTCTTTGAATGCCTATAGGATCTGTAGTGATGGCTCTTCTCTCATTCCTCACATTGATGATTTGTATCTTCTTTTTCTTGATTGTTCTAATGAGGTGTTTATTAACTTTATTGATCATTTCAAAGAACAAGCTTTTGGTTTAAATGACTTTTCTATTATTTCTCCATTTTTCAGTACATTGATTCCCACTCTTCTCTTTATTTTTTCCTTTTTGCTATTCACTTTGTGTTTAATTTGTTATTTTTCTAGCTTCTCAAGATAGAAACTTAGATTATTGATCTTAAAAATCTTTTTTCTAATATAACATAGGCATTTTGCACTATAAATTTCCCTCTAAGCATTACTTTAGCTTCATCCCATATATTTGATATTGTTTTTTTCCAACACACAATTTAAAATATTTTATTTACCATATGACGCATGGCTTAGAAGGTATTATTCAGTTTCCAAATATTTGGGGGGGGTTCTTAATTCCATTATAGACAAATAAGGTACTTTGTATGATTTTAGTTCTTTTGTTGAGGTTTGTTTTTACGGCCCAGAATATGGCCTCTCTTAGTGAATGTTCCATGTGCACTTGAGAAGAATGTATATTATAGTGGTATTGGGTTTAGTATTCCATAAATGTCGATTAGATTAAATTGGTTGATAGTTTTGTTCAAGTCTTCTACATTTTTATTTATTTTCTGCCTCCTTGTTTCAGCAAATATTGAAAGAATCATGTTGAAATCTCCAACTAGAATTGTGGATTTGTTTATTTCTCCCATTAGTTGTAAGGTTTTGCTTCAGTTATTTTCAGAGTTTGTTGTTAGGTGTATAGATGTTTAAGGTTGTTAGATTTTCTTGATGTATTGAGCATTTTATAATTATCATATGTTCCTCTTTATTTCTGATGATATTCTTTGACCCTCATCTATTTTCACATACTAATCTAGCCACCCAGATTTCTTCTGATTAGCGCTTGCATAGTAAATTCTTTTCCATCCATCCACTTTTCACATGTAGGTGTTTCTGAACTTTAAATATTTTTCTTTTAGACAACATGTAGTTTGACTATGATTTCTTACTGTATCTAACCATCTTTGCTTTTTCAATTACAGTCTCTAAATGGGGGGCTTGCCAAACTTTTTCTGTAAAGGGACAGATGGTAAATATTTTCAGCTTTACAGGCCATGAAGTCTCTATCTCAGCTATTAAGTTCTACTATTGTAGTGTGAAAGCAGATACAGATAATATATAAATAAATGGGTATGACTGTGTTACAATAAACGTTATTTACAAAACAGGTGGTGGGCCATAGTTTGTCAGTTCCATGCCTGGATCATTTATATTTAATGTAATTATTAAAATCATTGGGTTTAAGTCTACCATTGTGCTATTTTTCTATTTGTTCCATATATTTTTCCCTTTATTCTCCTTTTATGTCTTCTTTTAGGTTTATCAAGTGTTTTATAGTATTCCGTTTGGACTCTACTAATGGCTTATTAGCTATACTTCTTTTTTCTATATAATTAGTGGTTGCTCTAGAGTTTACAAAATACATCTTTAATTTATCACAATATACCTTCAAATAATATTATACCATTTATATATAATGCAAGATGCTTATAACAGTTTATTTCCATTGTCTTCTTCCATCCTTTGTGCTATTTTTTAAAAACACATTTTACTTTTTCATATGTTATAAACCCTACAATACATTGTTATTATTTTTGTTTTAAAGAGTCAGTTATCCTTTTTAAAAATTTAAAAATAAGAAAAATTATTTTCTATTTACCTACATATTTATTGTATCTGGCATACTTTCTTTGTGTAGATCTGAGCGTATATATATATATATATATATATATATATATATATCATCCAGTTTTTTCTCATTATATTTGTTTTCCTTTAAAATCCTTGAATATATTTATAATAGCTGTTTGAAAGTTATTTTCTGCTAATTCCATAATTTGTCATTTCTGAGTCTGTTGCTTTTACTTGGCTTTTGTGGTTTGTACCATATCTTCCCCTTTCTTGCCAGTTGTAGTAATTTTTCACTGGATGTTGTACGTTGTGAATATTTTTTTATTGAGAGTTTGGATTTTGTTGTTTTTTCCTTTAAAGAGTGTTAACTAACTTGTTGATGAGCTTGATATCTTTGAGGCTTGTATTTGAGCTTTGTTTAGGTGAGTCCAGAGTAGCCTTAATTCTAGAGCTGCTCAGCCCTACTAAAAAGGCATGATTCTCTGCTGAATGCCCTAGTGGTTGAAACTCTCTGAATTCTTTCTCTAGAAATTTTTCTGCTTGTGGTTATCTAGTTTTTTGGTTTTGTTTCTGTTTCTGTTTGTTTTTTGGTGTGTTTTTTTGGGCCTGGCTTCATGGAATTTTATCCTATGCATACATGGATTGCTATTCAGCAACAGATTCCCTTCTTTTACTCTAATTCTCTGGTTCTGCAAATTCCAAGTATATTAGCCTTCTCAGTTTCTGATCTCTGTCTCCTTAACTCAGTGAGACGACCATCCTCTGCTTGGGTTCTCATGGTCTACACTGACAGAAAGTGCCTCCAGGCAGGAAGCTAGGGAGATTATATGACTCACCTTGTGTTCCTTTGTGCCTGTGTCACAGTCCTGCACAGTCCTGGCCAATGTCTAAAAACAGCTGATTCGTATATTTTGTGACTTTTCTAGTTATTTATAATTGGAGGGCAAGTCCAATACCAGTTATTTCCTCTGCAAAGAAGTGGAAATTCTGTTTATTTGATGTTTAATCCCTTGAGACAGATTTAGACTCTGCAGAGACCCTTATGAAATCTGGTTGAGTTCTTATTCCCCTTAAAATACCACCTCTTTTTCCTTAAATCTTTTAAAAATAAGACTATATCTAGAATGCATCTTTAGGTAGAATACCAGTATCATCAGGCTCTTCTTTCCTTTATTTAGGAAGACTCCTTTATTTTTACACAATAATTTTAGATTCTTTTCTGCATTAGCAAGAATCAAAACAAAAATAAGACATCAGATATTTTCCCTTTGATAATTCTTTGTCCATAATGCCACATCCTCCTCCCTTAGCAAATTCTTATTAAGTCCTTCTTAAATGTTTGGTGTTTTTCTGAACTACATTATGGTACCAGCAAAGGTGAGTTAGGATTCCTTAAGTGAGTAGATGGGAAAATGGAAAGTGAGAGCTTAAATTGAAGGAGAATTCAAAGCTGCTAGAGGTTTTGTTTTTATTTTTGTTTTTAATGTTTCATATGATACAGGCTCAGATGTCCTATATAACCAAGTAATTATGATGTTTCAAATGAGACAGAGAATTATTGTGAGAGTTGAAAATAAAAAATTTTAAATACAAGACAAATTTAAGACTAAACAATCCTTAAATTTGGTTAACATGTTCTTATCTCAAAAGATTAATTAGATTTATTTTTGACAATCAAATGAATTTTATAACATGTGAAGTCAAGAAAGTACAGATATATTTGCCAGGCAGATGGGGGTGGGGGAATGAAAATGGTCTATACTCTTAAATACAAGTGGCAGTGGTCCAGAGAGTCAGAGACTCTCTGCATCATGACCCTTTTAGTCCTGTGGGCCTGCATGTTTATCTGGCCTGATAAAGTTTTTGAAGAAGCTAGCATACTAACAAAAAAATTAACCTGACGTGTTTGTCACTGTCAAAGCGTGATAATCATTGTCAAAATTATCACTCATTTATTGATAGATGTCTTTGTATAGTAGTGCTAATAACCCTTTTTCTACCACATTTTAAAACTTTTTTATATGTTTTTTCCTATAGAGGTTTAAAAAATTATGCATGCATATCTACTAATCTTTTTCTTTATACTTTCTGAGGTTTTGGTCATGCTTAGAAAAGCTTTTCAATACCCCAATATTATTTATTTAAAAGTACTCTTACATTTTCTCCTACCATTTTACGATTTAACTATGTTTACATTTAAATATTTACCCATCTGGCATTTATTCTTTTCTCTCTCTCTCTCTTTTTTTTTAATACATTTATATATTTTATTTAATTTAGTTTTGGCTGTGTTGGGTCTTTGTACTTGTGGCTCATGGGCTCTAGAGCACAGGCTCAGCAGTTGTGGCACACGGGCTCAGTTGCTCCGCAGCATGTGGTATCTTCCCGGACCAGGGCTTGAACCCGTGTCCCCTGCATTGGCAGGTAGACTCAGCCACTGCGCCACCAGGGAAGCCCTCTTTTTTTTTTTTTAATATCTTTATTGGAGTATAATTACTTTACAATGGTGTGTTAGTTTCTGCTTTACAACAAAGTGAATCAGTTTTACATATACATATGTTCCCATATCTCTTCCCTCTTCTGTCTCCCTCCCTATCCCACCCCTCTGTGTAGTCACAAAGCACCGAGCTGATCTCCCTGTGCCATGTGGCTGCTTCCCACTAGCTATCCACCCTACGTTTGGTAGTGTATATATGTCCATGCCACTCTCTCACTTCGTCATAGCTTACCCTTCCCCCTCTCCATATCCTCAAGTCCATGCTCTAGTAGGTCTGTGTTTTATTCCCGTTCTACCCCTAGTCTCTTCATGACATTTTTTTTTCTTAGATTCCATATATATGTGTTAGCATACGGTATTTGTTTTTCTCCTTCTGACTTTCTTCACTCTGTATGACACACTTCAGGTCCATCCACCTCACTACAAATAACTCAGTTCCATTTCTTTTTATGGCTGAGTAATATTCCATTGTTTATATGTGCCACATCTTCTTTATCCATTCAGCTGTTGATGGACACTTAGGTTGCTTCCATGTTCTGGCTATTATAAATACAGCTGCAATGAACATTGTGGTACAAGACTCTTTTAGAATTATGGTTTTCTCAGGGTATATGCCCAGTAGTGGGATTGCTGGGTCGTATGGTAGTTCTATTTGTAGTTTTTTAAGGAACCTCCATACTGTTCTCATAGTGGCTGTATCAATTTACATTACCACCAACAGTGCAAGAGGGTTCCCTTTTCTCCACACCCTCTCCAGCATTTATTGTTTCTAGATTTTTTGATGATGGCCATTCTGACCGGTGTGAGATGATATCTCATTGTAGTTTTTTTGTTTTTTGTTTGTTTGTGTTTGTTTTTGTTTTTTGCGGTACGCGGGCCTCTCATTGCTGTGGCCTTTCCCACTGCGGAGCACAGGCTCCGGACGCGCAGGCTCAGCAGCCATGGCTCACAGGCCTAGCTGCTCTGCGGCATGTGGGATCTTCCCGGACCGCGGCGCAAACCCGAGTCCCCTGCATCGGCAAGTGGACTCTCAACCACTGTGCCACCAGGGAAGCCCCTCATTGTAGTTTTGATTTGCATTTCTCTAATGATTAATGATGTTGAGCATTCTTTCATATGTTTGTTGGCAGTCTGTCTAACTTCTTTGGAGAAATGTCTATTTAGATCTTCTGCCCAGTTTTGGATTGGGTTGTTTGTTTTTTGATATTGAGCTGCATGAGCTGCTTGTAAATTTTGGAGATTAATCCTTTGTCAGTTTCTTCATTTGCAAATATTTTCTCCCATTCTGAGGGTTGTCTTTTGGTCTTGTTTATGGTTTCCTTTGCTGTGCAAAAGCTTTTAAGTTTCATTAGGTCCCATATGTTTATTTTTGTTTTTATTACCATTTCTCTAGGAGGTGGGTCAAAAAGGTTCTTGCTGTGATTTATGTCATAGAGTGTTCTGCCTATGTTTTCCTCTAAGAGTTTAACAGTTTCTGGCCTTACATTTAGGTCTTTAACCCATTTTGAGTTTATTTTTGTGTATGGTGTTAGGGAGTGTTCCAGTTTCATTCTTTCACATGTACCTGTCCAGTTTTCGCAGCACAACTTATTGAAGAGGCTGTCTTTTCTCCACTGTATATTCTTGCCTGCTTTATCAAAGATAAGGTGACCATATGTGTGTGGGTTTATCTCTGGGCTTTCTATCCTGTTCCATTGATCTGTATTTCTCGTTTTGTGCCAGTACCATCCTGTCTTGATTACTGTAGCTTTGTAGTATAGTCTGAACTCAGGGAGCCCGATTCCTCCAGCTCCATTTTTCGTTCTCAAGATTGCTTTGGCTATTCGGGGTCTTTTGTGTTTCCATACAAATTGTGAAATTTTCTATTCTAGTTCTGTGAAAATTACCATTGGTAGTTCGATAGGGATTGCATTGAATCTGTAGATTGCTTTGGGTAGTATAGTCATTTTCACAATGTTGATTCTTCCAATCCAAGAACATGGTATATCTTTCCATCTGTATCGTCTTTAATTTTTTTCATCAGTGTCTTATAATTTTCTGGATACAGATCTTTTGTCTCCTTAGGTAGGTTTATTCCTAGATATTTTATTCTTTTTGTTGCAATGATAAATGGGAGTGTTTTCTTAATTTCACTCTCAGATTTTTCATTAGTGTATAAGAATGCCAGAGATTTCTGTGCATTAATTTTGTATCCTGCTACTTTACCACATTCATTGATTAGCTCTAGTAGTTTTCTGGTAGCATCTTTAGGATTCTGTATGTATAGTATCATGTCATCTGCAAACAATGACAGCTTTACTTCTTCTTTTCTGATTTAGATTCCTTTTATTTCTTTTTCTTCTCTGATTGCTGTGTCTAGAACGTCCAAAACTATGTTGAATAAGAGTGGTGACAGTGGGCAACCTTGTCTTGTTCCTGATCTTAGTGGAAATGGTTTCATTTTTTCACCATTGAGGATGATGTTGGCTGTGGGTTTGTCATACATGGCCTTTATTATGTTGAGGAAAGTTCCCTGTATGCCTACTTTCTGCAGAGTTTTGATCATAAATGGGTGTTGAATTTTGTCAAAAGCTTTCCCTGCATCTATTGAGATGATCATATGGTTTTCCTACTTCAGTTTGTTGATATGGTGTATCACGTTGATTGATTTGTGTATATTGAAGAATCCTTGCATTCCTGGAATAAACCCCACTTGATCATGGTGTATGATCCTTTTAATGTGCTGTTGGATTCTCTTTGGTAGTATTTTGTTGGGGATTTTTGCATCTATGTTCATTAGTGATTTTGGCCCGTAGTTTTCTTTCTTTGTGACGTCTTTGTCTGGTTGTGGTATCAGGGTTATGGTGGCCTCATAGAATGAGTTTAGGAGTGTTCCTCCCTCTTCTAATCTTTTGGAAGAGTTTGAGAAGGATAGGTGTTAGCTCTTCTCTAAATGTTTGATAGAATTTGCCTGTGAAGCCATCTGCTCCTGGGCTTTCGTTTGTTGGAAGATTTTTAATCACAGTTTCAATGTCAGTGCTTGTGATTGGTCTGTTCATATTTTCTATTTCTTCCTGGTTCAGTCTCGGCAGGTTGTGCATTTCTAAGAATTTGTCCATTTCTTCCAAGTTGTCCATTTTATTGGCATACAGTTGCTTGTAGTAATCTCTAATAATCTTTTATTTTTTTTTTGGCGGTATGCGCGCCTCTCACTGTTGTGGCCTCTCCCATTGCGGAGCACAGGCTGCGGACGAGCAGGCTCAGCGGCCATGGCTCACGGGCCCAGCCGCTCCGCGGTATGTGGGATCTTCCCGGACCGGGGCACGAACCCGTGTCCCCTGCATCGGCAGGCGGATTCTCAACCACTGCGCCACCAGGGAAGCCCTCTAATAATCTTTTGTATTTCTGCAGAGTCAGTTGTTATATCTCCTTTTTCATTTCTAATTCTATTGATTTGAGTCTTCTCCCTTTTTTTCTTGATGAGTCTGGCTAATGGTTTATCAATTTTGTTTATCTTCTCAAAGAACCAGCTTTTAGTTTTCTTGATCTTTGCTATCGTTTCCTTCATTTCTTTTTCATTTAGTTTTGGTCTGATCTTTATGATTTCTTTCCTTCAGCTAAATTTGGGGGGTTTTTTTGTTCTTCTTTCTCTAATTGCTTTAGGTGCAAATTTAGGTTGTTTATTCGAGATGTTTCCTGTTTCTTAAGGTAGGATTGTATTGCTATAAACTTCCCTCTTAGAACTGCTTTTGCTGCATCCCATAGGTTTTGGGTCATCATTGTCATTTGTTTCTAAGTATTTTTTTATTTCCTCTGATTTCTTCAGTTATCTCTTCATTATTAAGTAGTGTATTGTTTAGCCTCCATGTGTTTGTATTTTCTACAGATCTTTTCCTGTAATTGATATCTAGTCTCATAGCGTTGTAGTCGGAAAAGATACTTGATACGATTTCAATTTTCTTAAATTTACCAAGGCTAGATTTGTGACCCAAGATATGATCTATCCTGGAGAATGTTCCATGAGCACTTGAGAAAAATGTGTATTCTGTTGTTTTGGAGTGAAATGTCCTATAAATATCAATTAAGTCCATCTTGTTTAATGTGTCATTTAAAGCTTGTGTTTCCTTATTTATTTTCATTTGGAATGATCTGTCCATTGGTGAAAGTGGGGTGTTAAAGTCTCCTACTATGAATGTGTTACTGTCGCTTTCCCCTTTTATGGCTGTTAGTATTTGCCTTATGTATTGAGGTGCTCCTATGTTGGCTACATAAATATTTACAATTGTTAAATCTTCTTCATGGATCGATCCCTTTATCATTATGTAGTGTCCTTTTTTGTCTCTTGTAATAGTCTTTATTTTAAAGTCTCTTTTGTCTGATATGAGAATTGCTACTCCAGCTTTCTTTTGATTTCCATTTGCATAGAATATCTTTTTCCATCCCCTCACTTTCAGTCTGTATGTGTCTCTAGGTCTGAAGTGGGTCTCTTGTAGACAGCATATGTATGGGTCTTGTTTCTGTATCCATTCAGCCAGCCTGTGTCTTTTGGTAGGAGCATTTAATCCATTTACATTTAAGGTAATTATTGATATGTATGTTCCTATTCCCATTTCTTAATTGTTTTGCATTTGTTCTTGTAGGTCTTTTCCTTCTCTTGTGTTTCTTGCCTAGAGAAGTTCCTTTAGCATTTGTTGTAAAGCTGGTTTGGTGGTGCTGAACTCTCTCAGCTTTTGCTTGTCTGTAAAGGTTTTAATATCTCCATCAAATCTGAATGAGATCCTTGCTGGGTAGAGTAATCTTGGTTGTGGGTTGTTCTCCTTCATCACTTTAAATATGTCCTGCCACTTGCTTCTGGCTTGCAGAGTTTTTGCTGAAAGATCAGCTGTTAACCTTATGGGGATTCCCTTGTGTGTTATTTGTTGTGTTTCCCTTGCTGCTTTTAATATGTTTTCTTTGTATTTAATTTTTGACAGTTTGATTAATATGTGTCTTGGTGTGTTTCTCCTTGGATTTATCCAGTATGGGACTCTCTGTGCTTGCTGGACTTGATTAACTATTTCCTTTCCCATATTAGGGAAGTTTTCAACTATAATCTCTTCAAATATTTTCTTAGTTCCTTTCCTTTTCTCTTCTTCTTCTGGGACCCCTGTAATTTGAATGTTGGTGTATTTAATGTTGTCCCAGAGGTCTCTGAGACTGTCCTCAGTTCTTTTCATTCTTTTTTCTTTATTCTGCTCTGCACTAGGTATTTCCACTATTTTGTCTTCCAGGTCACTTATCCGTTCTTCTGCCTCAGTTATTCTGCTGTTGATCCCATCTAGAGTATTTTTAATTTCATTTATTGTGTTGCTCATCGTTGCTTGCTTCCTCTTTAGTTTTTCTAGGTCCTTGTTAAATGTTTCTTGCGTTTTGTCTATTCTATTTCCAAGATTTTGGGTCATCTTTACTATCATTATTCTGAATTCTTTTTCAGGTAGACTGCCTATTTCCTCTTCATTTCTTAGGTCTGGTGGGTTTTTACCTTGCTCCTTCATCTGCTGTGTATTTTTCTGTCTTTTCATTTTGCTTATCTTACTGTGTTTGGGGTCTCCTTTTTGCAGGCTGCAGGTTCGTAGTTCCTGTTGATTTTGGTGTCTGTCCCGAGTGGCTAAGGTTGGTTCAGTGGGTTGAGTAGGCTTCCTGGTTGAGGGGACTAGTGCCTGTGTTCTGGTGGATGAGGCTGGATCTTGTCTTTCTGGTGGGCAGGTCCACGTCTGGTGGTGTGTTTTGGGGTGTCTGTAGCCTTATTATCATTTTAGGCAGCCTCTCTGCTGATGGATGGGGCTGTGGTCCTGTCTTGCTAGTTGTATGGCATAGGGTGTCCAGCACTGTAGCTTGGTTGGTGGTCGTTGAGTGAAGCTGGGTCTTGGTTTTGAGATGGAGATCTCTGGGAGATTTTCGCCATTTGATATTACGTGGAGCTGGGAGGTTTCTTGTGCACCAGTGTCCTGAAGTTGGTTCTCCCACTTCAGAGACACAGCCCTGACAGCTGGCTGGAGCACTAAGAGCCTGTCATCCACACGGCTCAGAATAAAAGGGAGAAAAAATAGAAAGGAAAGAAAGAAAGAAAGGAAGGAAGGAAGAAAGAAAGGAAGGAAGAAAGGGAGGAAGAGAGGAAGGAAGGAAGAAAGAAAGGAAGGAAGGAAGAAGGAAAGAAAGGAGAGAAAATAAAGTAGGATAAAATAAAGTTATTAAAATAAAAAAATAATTATTAAGAAGAAAAAATTTTTTAAAGTAAAAAAAAAACTGGGATGATTAGAACCCTAGGACAAATGGTGAAAGCAAAGCTATACAGACAAAATCTCACACAGCAGCACATACATACACACTCACAAAAAGAGAAAAAGTGGAAAAAAATAATATATCTTGCTCCCAAAGTCCTCAACTTGGGATGATTCGCTGTCTATTCAGGTTTTCCACAGATGCAGGGTACTTCAGGTTGATTGTGGAGCTTTAATCCGCTGCTTCTGAGGCTGCTAGGAGAGACCTCCCCCTCTCCTCTTTGTTCGCACGGCTCCTGGGGTTCAGCTTTGGACTTGGCCCCACCTCTGTGCCTAGGTCGCCCGAGGGCGTCTGCTGTTCGCTCAGACAGGACAGAGTTAAACGAGAAGCTGATTCAGGGACTCTGGCTCACTCAGGCCTGGGGGAGGGAGGGGTACAGATGCCGGGCGAGCCTGCGGCAGCAGAGGCCAGCATAACTTTGCACCAGCCTGAGGCGCGCCGTGCGTTCTCCCGGGGAAGTTGTCCCTGGATCCCGGGACCCTGGCAGTGGCGGGCTGCACAGGCTCCCGGGAGGGGCGGTGTGGAGAGTGACCTGTGCTCACACACAGGCTTCTTGGTGGCGGCAGCAGCAGCTTTAGTGTCTCATGCCCATCTCTGCTGTCCACGCCCGTATCTGGAGCTCCCTTACGTGGTGCGCTTAATCCCCTCTCCTCTCGCACCAGGAAACAACGAGGCAAGAAAAAGTCTCTTATCTCTTCGGCAGCTCCGCGCCTGTCTCTGGAGCTCCTTTAAGCGGTGTGCTTAATCCCCTCTCCTCACGCCCCAGGAAGGAAAGAGAGAAGAAAAGGTCTCTTGCCTCTTCGGCAGCTCCAGACTTCTCCCGGACTCCCTTCCGGCCAGCCATGGTGCACTAGCCCCTTCAGGCTGTTTTCACGCAGCCAACCCCAGTCCTCTCCCGGCTTCCGACTGAAGCCCGAGCCTCAGCTCCCAGCCCCCGCCTACCCCAGCGGGTGAGCAGACAAGCCTCTCGGACTGGTGAGTGCTGGTCGGCACTGATCCTCTGCGGGAATCTCTCGGCTCTGCCCTCCGCACCCCTGTGGCTGTGCTCTCCTCCACGGCTCTGAAGCTTCCCCCTCCGCCACCCGCAGTCTCCGCCCGGGAAGGGGCTTCTAGTGTGTGGAAACCTTTCCTCCTTCACAGCTCCCTCCCACTGGTGCAGGTCCCGTCCCTATTCTTTTGTCTCTGTTTATTCTTTTTTCTTTTGCCCTACCCAGGTACGTGGGGAGTTTCTTGCCTTTGGGGAGGTCTGAGGTCTTCTGCCAGCGTTCGGTGGGTGTTCTATAGGAGCAGTTCCACGTGTAGATGTATTTCTGATGTATCTGTGGGGAGGAAGGTGATCTCTGTGTCTTACTCTTCCGCCATCTTCTCTCTCGAGAACTCTCTCTTTTTTTTAAACTTTGTTTTTATTGAGGTAAGATTCAAATAACATAGAAATCAAACATTTTTGAAGTGAACAGCATACTGGTATTTAGTACATTCCAAAATATTTTCATCACCCCAAAAGGAACCCGGTGTCCATTAAGCAGTTACTTCCCATTCCCCAGCCCCTGCCAACCACCAATCTGCTGTTTGTCCCTATAGATTTACCTTTTCTAGATATTTCTTATGAATAGATGCATAGAGTATGTGACCTTTTATGTCTAGCCTCTTCCACTAAGTGTAATTTTTTTTTTAGTCTCATCCTCATTGAAGCATGTACAGTTCTTCATTCTTTTTTAGGGCTGAATGTTATTCCATTGTATTGTATATACCCCAGTTTGTTTATCCAGTCATCCACCGATGGACATTTGGTTGTTTCTACCTTTGGCTATTGGGAATAGTGCTACTATGAACATGTGTGTACGTATATTTGTTTGATATCTATTTTCACTTCTTTTGGTTATATATCTAGGAATGGAGTTGTGGTATCTATTCTTATATAAGAATGAGACAAATTCAGCATTTTTATTTATTTATTTATTTATTTATTTATTTTGCCAAAAAGCTAGTCTTTTGTGTTAGTTCCATTTCTTGTTATCTTTCCTTTACTAATTTAGGGTGCTTCCTTTGTTATATATTAATTCCCATATGTACTTTTGTTTATTTCTTAACTGTCCATTTTGTTCTATTGTTCTGTCCATCTGTGTGCCATACCACAAGTTGTTCCCACCCCATATTTGTATAATTACTGTTTTAATATTTGGACAGGAAAATTTGCTCCCTAACCCCACCTCCATCCCCAGTTATTCCTTTAGTCATAATTTCCCTTGCTAGTTCCACGTTTTTATTCCTGTAGATAAGCCTTTCATTCCTTTCTATCAATAACATTATAAATACTTAATATCTTCTTGACATTCACATGGAAATTACTGTTTTAATTTGTGCTTAAGAAAATGGTCAAGAATCCCATCTCTACATCCAGCACAGCAACAGTACCCCTTGGTTGAGTTTGCAACAGACTAATGTCATCCAAAAAGATCTGTCTAGTTTCTGAGTGCTGTGGTGTTGTGGTGTTGTAGGATCCTATCTCATAGTCACCCAGCCTCTGCTTAAGCTCAGTGGGTCTGGATCAGAAAAGTGCCCATCTCTTGGGCCCCTTAGAAAACTGTATTCTGTTAAATATCTCCATGACTACTCCTGACTGCCATGCTAATTTGTTATTGTTTGTGATAACTGTGCCCACCTCCATTCTAATGGTTACTCCATGCCTCCTGGCCTCTAGTATGTTGGAATCATGCCCATTGCTGTCTGCGAGCCCAGTTCTGTAATGACAGTTCCAAGCTTAAAGACAAAAGAGGGGCTTCCCTGGTGGCGCAGTGGTTGAGAGTCCAACTGCCGATGCAGAGGACAAGGGTTCGTGCCCCGGTCCGGGAAGATCCCACATGCCGCGGAGCGGCTAGGCCCGTGAGCCATGGCAGGCTGAGCCTGCATGTCCAGAGCCTGTGTTCCACAACGGGAGAGGCCACAACAGTGAGAGGCCCGTGTACCACAAAAAAAAAAAAAAAAAGAGAGAGAGAGAAGAGTGTCTCAGTGATGCTGGTGCCTGTCTCACCAGCACATTCTTTTTTTTTTTTTTTTAATTTATTTCTGTATTTATTTTTGGCTGTGTTGGGTGTTCGTTGCTGTGCACTGGCTTCCTCTAGTTGCGGTGAGCTGGGGCTACTCTTCATTGTGGTGCGGGGCCAATTCTAATATGCTATTAGATTGCTATAATATGTTATTAGATACATATCTGGAGCGCAGGCTTAGCAGTTGTGGCACATGAGCTCAGCAGTTGTGCCTCGTGGGCCCTAGAGCGCAGGCTCAGCAGCTGTGGCGCATGGGCTTAGTTGCTCCACGGCATGTGAGATCTTCCCGGGCCGGGGCTCAGGCCTGTGTCCCTTGCATTGGCAGGCAGATTCTTGACCACTGCACCACCAAGGAAGCCCCAGCACATTCTTTATTGTTCTAATAAATGGAAGGTCTTTCAGGCCCTTGTGTAGAATGTAGTCAGCTGATAGGGTTTTTGCCTTATATACTATATTCACTTTAGAATGTCCACTTCTGTGAACTTTTGATCCCTTCCTCTTCTCCCTGCTTCCACCTCCTGCTGATAAGTGCTACCAGTCCCTGCAGCACCACAGTGCTCTCTACAACCATTTGGGAATTTTTATTGAAAGTCACTAAATCTATGGCTTAATACAGGCAAAATTGAGTCTTTATAAGAACAGGTTATTTCTCTCCACTTGTTTAGATCATTCTTGATGATTTTTATTAAAATTTCATAATTTACTCCACTAAGGGTTTGCCTGCCTTTTGATAGAATTATTCCTAAGTATTTTTATATTTTTTGTTGCCACTGAGAATGTCCTTATTTAAAACTGCTTTATAACTGCTCTTCCTGATGTAGTAATATAACTGACTTTCATATATTGATATTTGTATCAAAACTTGCGAAACTTTCTTGTTAAATGTCTTATTTTTCTATAATTTATCTTAGATTTTTTACATTAATATGAAAATTATGTCATCTGCAAAAAAAAAAAAAAAATGAGTCTTTTGGCTCTTCTTTTCCTTCCTTATTGCCTTTATTTCTTTTTTTCCTACTCTGTTACACTAGCTAGATCCCACAGTCAATGGTTGAATAGAAGTGATGGTAACAGGCATCCTTAACTTTTTCCTGATCTTAAAGAAAATGCCATCAACATTACATCTTTAGGTTTGATGTTTACTATACATTTTTGTTTGAGTGGTTTTGTTTGCCTTTTATAAAATTTATAAAGTTTCATGCTTTCCTAGTTTACGAAAATTTCTTTTAAATCATATACGAATATTGAACTTTTTAAAATGCTTTTTCTGCATCTGTTAAGGTAATCATCTGCCTTTCTTCCTTTAATAATATGAAAAAGTATATTAATTGATTTTCTATTATTAAACCAGCATTGCAATCCTGGGATAAGCTTACCTTCTGATGTATTACCTTCTATATTACTTTATGCCAATTGCTAATATTTTATTTAATTACTTACATTTTGCATGTTTGTTCAAGAGTGCTGTTGTTGCATAATTTTTATTTATTTGACTGGCCAGGTTTGAACATGAAAATGCTGGACTCATAAAATGAGATTGGACGTATTATCTTTCTCTATCCTCTTGGAAGAATTTTGTGAAAAACTGAAATTATTTTTTCCTTGAATGTGTGGTAGAACTACTCTGTACAAAGTTGTCTGAATCTGATATTTTCTTGTGGGAAAACTTTTATTGACTTTGAATCATCTAATATACATTTTTTGGTATTTTCTGAGACACTAATTCACTGGCAGGTGAATCATAGTACTTCTACTTTACCAAATTATATAGCATCATTATCTATGAAGAAGAATGTACTTACTGAATTTCTACCAACAGTGGCTGGAGATTACCAAATATTTCTGTTTCTGTGGTAGAATTCCTGGCACCTCATCAGAAATCACTTCACAATGTATATCTAAGTAACAAAAAATAAATCGTTGGTGTTGTCTGTAAAAAAAAAAAAAAGATTCCCGTCTCGAAATGGAAATAGATATTCATTGTACACTTCAGTGCAATTATTAATGAGTGACATTGCGGTAAATGAAGTTTCACATTTTTAGGTAGACAGTGATTTTTTTGTTTTTTTTTTTAGCTTTAAAATCTGAAGGGGATGATTACTATATTAATGGTGCCTGGACAATTGACTGGCCTAGGAAGTTTGATGTTGCTGGGACAGCTTTTCACTATAAGAGGCCAACCGATGAACCAGAATCCTTAGAAGCTTTAGGTCCCACCTCAGAAAATCTCATTGTCATGGTAAATATGCCTTTGCCGCTTCATTTCTAATCTTTGTAATCTGCCCTGTGAAGTAGGAAGGGGAAGGCTTTATCATCTGAAATTAAAGTAAATAAAGGTAAAATGGTATGCCCAAGGGTGTAAAAGTCTGTGTAAAGTTAAGACCATAGTGCTCTTTCCATATGACTGATCTTTTCAATTACTGCTTGAATAATATTTTTATGACCAAATAAGGCAAATGAGAGAAATGGCTCCAATTACCCATGAAAACGGAAATAGAAAATTCAGTATAACTGCATGTGTTCTAAAAGTTGTCTTAAATTTCCCTTAAGATTTACATTATGACATTTTCTTCTTCAAAAGAAATAATAAATATCTGAATAAAGGCTCATTGTATTTTAATTATCTTCACCAGTTGTTTTCAATGTCAGGTTCTGCTTCAGGAACAGAATTTGGGAATTAGGTATAAATTCAACGTTCCCATCACCCGGACAGGCAGTGGAGACAATGAAGTTGGCTTTACATGGAATCATCAGCCTTGGTCAGAATGCTCAGCTACTTGTGCTGGAGGTAAGACACCCACTAGGCAGCCCACCCAGAGGGCAGGATGGAAAGCAAAACATTCTGAGCTATGCTTTGTGTTTGCTAAAGAAGCTAATTGGAAATATTTCTTGCAGGTTTGCTTCAAGCTGTAATTTAGCAAAAGAAACTTTGCTTTAATTATATTATATTCCGTTTGTTTTTAACCTCATGTAATTTGTACAGATTTGTTGGTAAAATACATCTTGGCACAGTGAGTGTCTCTGCTGGTGCTTCTCCCAAGACTATCTTGAAGGTGGGCTGTTTGCTTTTCGTGAACACATTCTTGGTAAAGAACATCAAGAGTTTTAAATAAGAAAATGAGCAAGAATCAGACGGCACAGATGTAACGTCTTGTAATGGGGGATGAGAATGTATGTCTGTGTGCTTGTGTGTTTGTGTTTGTGTGCTTGTATGTTTCCCACAATCCTATTCAAACTCCCTTCTGCAGCCATCCAAGTTAAGGGGCTATATACTGGGATACTACAATAATTACTGGTGTCTGGGTCTCTGGGTTAATGGTGTTTGCAGACCCCATGATAGTCCCTCAGAGAGGTAGCTGCTAGGCGGTGGTTGGTGATGTGTTGGTTGTCCCATGTGCGTTTTTCATGGGTGCCTTTTCCCCACAATTTACTCTATTCCTAATCCTCCTCCCTCTAGTGGCCACCAATGCAATTCTTTACCTCTGGCTGGGAGAGCAGGACAGTTGGCTTCCTTCAAAGCCAACACCCTTGCTGCTGCATGGACTGGTGAGTAGAAGTGCTGTGCAAGCAGCATCTTCCTTCTCTCTGGAGACTAAATGCATCGCCTCCACCGTACACCTTGGTCCCAATAGGCAAAGAAACAAAACCTATCCCTCAGGCCTGCGCTGGACTAGAGCACCTCACCATTCCGAAAGCAAAGATTAAATTTTGGATAGTGATATTTAGAATGGGAGAGATGGAACTAAAGTGAATCATCCCATTTTACCCCGTATTCCAATGTATTACCTACTTTTCCTTTCTGAACCGCTCAGAAACACATGATTTACATGGACTTCATCCTATCTTGTCCTGTACTCACTGACTCTCTAAACACTTCTGATTCTCAAAGCTTGAATCAGAGAAATTATTTTCACAGAAGTGAATCATCACAATAATACATTCAGTAATTTTAGACTCATACAAAATTAAATCATGGATAAACTCCAACTCCAACTTAAGTAGTAAACACTATGCAGAAAAAAGCAAATTAACAATAATAATGTTTTCCTCCTGTGTGAAGTGTCATGAAACATGGTTATGTGTAATCTGTGGCATATTTAAAAAGATCTCTAATTCCCATCCGTTTTATGTATGAAATGGCTGGTGATTTATAAAGTTTTTAAAACTATAGGGCTTTACTATTTCTTTTAACAAAATAAAGGATATTTGAAATTAATTGTTCAAGTGAATGCCATTATATTATATTATAGTGGCATTTATATATATATATATATATATTTCTTTGTTCCAATTAAATTCCTTTTTATTTAATCTATAAATTAACTTTCCCCTTTTCACATACCAAAAAGAAGTCTTCATGATAACAGTAAATACATAATTCAGGCCCTGAGGTAAGGTGGGATAAACTTATTAAATAAGAGTCAAAATAATTTAAAGTTCAGGAAATTAATGAAGTAGTCTAAATGTCGAGGTTGATTAGCTTGGAGAATAGAAGGCTAAGGGAAAGTATATTATGATAGTATCTTCAAGTATGTGACAGAATGTTGAATTGGAGGTTCTTAGTGCCTGTTCATCTTTGTACTGAATATTGCTATATTTGGGGATGGTTTAGATACAGTCTTGTCTGAGGCCAAGGAGGGATTAAGTGAATTCTCAGTGTTCCTTCTAACTCTATTCTTTTGTTCAGAAAGGAGATAGTCCAACAAAAAAGGGGTGGGGAAGAAGGCCAAGAGAACTGAATTTAGAAGAAAAACTATGATTTTATTAAAGTAAAGAAGTATGAAAAATTTGAATGTGTGTTATTCTTTTCCATAACACTTGTATTGAGAAATCATAATAGAAGAGTGATTTCTTGTGATGGGGCATAAAACAAAAGAAAAACAAGGAGGGAGCAAAGCCCCTGGAAAGAGAATTTTCTCTTTATTTTTTATACTTCTTTCTTCTCTTCTGGAGCTACCAATCCTAGATATTTGAGGTGGTTCTGGGAACTGTAACTCTGCTCAGTTGTGAGTGAAAAGCCTTTATAAGGCCATTGCCTTGTTTGGAAGAGAGATGTACAGTGTTTGAAAGTCAGCAGGCATAGTGTGATGAGCTGCATTTCTTGGTAAGTGGTTCTCGAAGTGTGGTCCCTGAACCAGCAGCATCAATGTCACCTGAGAATTTATTAGAATGCTAATTTGGGGGCCCCATCTCAGACCTACTGAATAGAGTCTCTCTTTGTGGGACCTCAAAATCTATGTTTTAACAAGTTCTCCAAGTGATTCTGATGCTTGCTCAAGTTTGAGTACCACTGGTCTTGGTTGACAGAGAAACTGAAACAGCACTCTAGACACATAGAATCCACGTCCTCATCACTGAAGTCTATGCATCTTTCTAGACTCATTTTGTATCTAAAACAATGTCTGGAACATACTAGGAACTCAATAAATGCTAACAGATAAGTGAATGAACAAAAGGAACTAATTATTTTGGCAATTATATATTTGTGTTATTCTTTCCAGTGTGGGAAATGAGAGTTTAGAATTGTCACTTTTCTTGTAAGGTGGGGCAAAGCAATTGTCAGGGAAAGATAGTATAATTTTGATTATATTCTTTTGTTTACTTTGAATAGGTTGGAAATATTTCCTAGAATATAGAGTACAGATATCAATTATTGGAGTTATTCTTCCTACACATACCCCCACTTTTAACCCCAGGTTCTTTAAATACAGGAGGTTTAGGATTGAGGAAAGGAAAATCCCTTAGGACTCTGGAATCTTGATCAAAGAGAGAGCCATGGTCATCTATCTGTTCAGGAATGGTAAATGGAACTTCATCTGTAGTTAAGGAATCTTTCAGGAAAAAGTCATTTCTTCTCAGTTTTCACTCAGAAACTAAGGATGCATACTAACGTGTGTTCTTAATTGGGATACTCCACTCTCATCTTTCCAAAGTGGTGCTAGGTATCTTGAGACTGCCAAAACTTTTTAAAATGGAAAAAGAGGGAACAAGAAAGATCTCAAAGAACTTTCTATTGCAGTCTCAAAAGACTGTTCAATGTTCTCACGACCTTTGGACTTTGAGTTTGGGAGCAATGTTGATATTTTCTCTTACGAGATCTTTTAAGATAAGAAGTTTTGAGATTGTTTTTCTGTTGCTTAGCAGACCCAGTGACAAATCTAAGACTGCAGGAAACTCTGCTAGTGATTCAGTCCAAGAAATGGTCTTTTCTCTGAGTCAGTGCTGACACACTTCCTTAGCCTGAATAAGAACATTGAGATGCTGTGGAGTGTTGTCTTCAGGATAAATGTGATTTTTAAGATACAGTTATGACTTTTCCTTTGAGAGAATTAAAACTGGACTATTTTCTGAACCATTGTTACTCCCACTAGAGTTTTGTTTCTATACTCTGTAATTAATCTGACTCCTAAATTTATATACTACTGTTGTATTCGTGATTAATGTGTTGATTGATAAAGCTTGGCTAGGTAGTGAGAACTACCTTGTATTTTAAAATACAAAGCTGTAGGAGTTTTTTTAAGTAGTAATTTATGCTGATATGCCTTTGCACTGTGACTTTTAAAGATTAAAAAAATAATGTGTATTCATCTTTTGATTTTAGTTATATATACTCTCTTTTTACTGATGTTTGGCCAGATGTGTGGTTTTCAAGTTGTAGTGTGCATCAGAATTACCTGGAGGGCTTGTTCAAACAAGATTGCTATGTTCTGCCTGTTCTGCCTCCAGTTTCTGATTCGGTAGGTCTGGGGCAGACTCCAAGAATTTGCATTTCTAACAAATTTCCAAGTGACGCTGGTGATACTGGTTCAGCAACCATACTTCAGGAAACATTGGGCTAGATTTCATAAAATAAATGTCTATTAAAACAAATTGACATATCCTTTAGGTAATAATCCATATTACAGTTGTAATCACATTACACCTAGTTTTTTAATGATAAATGGTTCTAGCTCAGCTGTGTAATGACAAATAAAACTTTATAGTTTATGAAACATTTTTTGGTTCCCTGTTTCATTTGCTCATTCTCAGTAGTACCATGAGATAGGCACTGCTATTGTTATTCCTGTTTTACAGTAATACTCAAGTGAAGTAACACTGAAATCAAGACTTAGAAGTCTAGTGATTTTTTTTTAATGTAGTATTTTCTCTTGTAATAAAAATGGTCCTTTACATTGAAGAGAGCTTTTTCATTAGTTGAAAATAGAGCAACATGATATATTCCCTACTCAAGAATTTCTCCTTTACTAGCTTGAAATTTCATTTTTTCAAATGCTTTCCCTAAAGCAATGATTCTCAGTTTTGACTACTGCACATTGGAATCACCTGGGGAACTTTAAACAATTTTGACGCTTGGGCCCGCCCCCATAGATTCCGATTTAATTGCTTGGGAGTATGACCTGGGCATCAGATTTTTAAAAGGTCCCTAGGTAATTCTAATGCGTAGCCACGGTTGAGAAGTACTGCCTTTGAGGCTAATTGAAGGTTTATTTAGTCTTCAAATAATTTACATTCAGATGCAAATACCTTTGGAAGCATTAATAACTCACATCTCTGTTATCAGTTGGCTACTAGTTGAATGCAAAGGTTAATGAGATTTAGGTAGAAGTATCTGGGGTGGGAAAGTAGCTAGAGACATCAGAGGCGGGAATGAAAATAGTGGTAGAATACCAATTAATTTCATAATTTTGTTTAGTGTGGCCATTGGCCTTGAACATGCCTTTAGAAAGCTTTTTTGTAGTTTAGTTTATTTACATGCTTTCTTCTTTACCTGATGGATCATTTATAAGCATCTAATTAATGCTTTCAAAACTGACCAAAATTGTGCTAAATATAATTTCTTGGCCTTTTGGCTAAGATCAAGTGCAATTGTGCTAAACAGATTTTCTAAAATTCTTTCTTCTCATTTCAAGTTTCTGTGGTACTTAGGGAGCTAAAATGAATAAGTGGTTATGTACTTAATCAACTTTAATTTAGACTCACAAGTCAGAATATGAGGCCCCTGTTTTAACTCAACATTTGTGAAAACTGATAACAAACTTTTTTTTCTCTTTGTCACTTATAGTTGTAATCAGAGAAGACCTTTTATTGTTTTAGGAAATTGTTTTTGTTAGGGAATGAATTTTTGCAAAATGCAGCAGTATTCATGATAATTTCCTCCCCTATCTTTCTGGATGTGCTCTCATTTCCCACTATTCAAACCATTCCCCTTCCACCCCCACCCTACTCCCCGCCCCCCCAACTCCTCCTCTTATTTAATACAACCCTTAGGCTTTAAAGCAAAACTTCCAAAACCAATTAACTGAGAGTTGATGCTGTACTGTTGTACCTGTTCTGTTAGGAAAGAAACCTTAAGGATCCTTTAGTTGTGCAAAGAAAGGTCAGAAATACATATGTATTTTCATGTATTAGTTTTACATTTATACTGTAAATATACAGTCTTCCTCCTGCAATCAGTTCAACTGACACTTCTGATTACTTTCTTCAAATTGTTTTTTCTAGGCTTTTCTTTCTCTTTGTGTTGAAGTACAAAAAATTGCATACCAATTTGGTCAGGTTTCTGCTGACAAAGGCATCTCTCTGCTAAACATTCATTGCTTAGCAGCTCAGGGAAAAAAAAAAAAGATAAGCTAAAGCTATGCTTAGATGGAGGACTGGGAGGGGGAGACAGGTTTATTTTTAGAGGCAATTTTGATTTTGTTTGAAGATCAAAGAGCACAGATTTTTCTTACTTATACAATGGAGTGTTTCAGGAATGTTTCTAATCAACTGTGTTTGACCACTTAGAATGTTATCATTACTTTTTCTTTTACATTTACATGGCCTAATTAATTTTTATTGTGTGTTTGATGCTCAAATTTTATAAAGATGCTTGTTTTATTTGTTATTCTTTTTCTTCCCTGGATGGCATCTTAAGCCTAATGTGGTGTGGTGTGTGTGTGTGTGTGTGTGTGTGTGTGTGTGTGTGTGTGTAGCATATAAATTTTAAAAAGATTTTCTATGTTTTTCCTCTTTTTAACTAAGGCAAATTCTTTTTATTTTACTTTTTGTGGTTTCACCTGGCTCACCTGGATTCTTATACATATTGAAACTGGTTTCTACTCTTTAAGATTTTTAAGATGCTTTACATAGTTTCCAAGTACTGTTTTGTATTTTCCTGATTTAGGGCCATATTTTTCACAATGCCCCATAATACCCCAGGACACTACAGCAGACTCACAGAGGCACTGCAGAATATTGTACGTTTTCAATGGAAACACAGTGACACGGTCATACACCACACAAATTATTACTATTGAGTTGTTTGGACCTAACTACTTAAAAAGTGAAACTCAGATTTTTTTTTTTTTTTCCCGCCTGGGAGGGCTGTGAAAAAAGTACTGGGACACTAAGAGTACTGTGAACCAGGAAAGTTTGAGAACTCTTGATTTCAAATGAGTGTCAGTAAAGTTGGATAAAAATTAGTCACCTAACTTCCTTTCAGTAGATGGTGAACTTCATTTTGTAAGAGGAAAAAAATGCATATAAACTCCTTATTCAGCGTCCTGGTGATGTTCAGAGTTTAAAAATGGAGACTCTTCTGCACTTCCATTAAGAAACTAGAGGTTTTGAGTAATATGTAAATTTCTCCTTCATATCTGTTTTAAGTATTTCTTCTGATGTGCCCTCCTGAATATGCTTCCTTCCTCTGTCTCTGTTAGTTCAGTTTCAGGTTAGTGGGTGATTAAAGCGAAAGAAAAAAGAGAGAAAAGAAAAAGAAACTATATATTTAAAAGAGCCCTTGAAAAAAAAATAATAATAAAAAAATAAAAGAGCCCCTGATAGCAAATTCTCCCTTGCAGTTTACTACCTAACAAGGTTATGTAATAATCCATACTATTCCATTTATTAATAATAGACTTTTCAAATTATTTTAATGAATCTATCATGCAGATTACCTGGCCCCTTTAGAAAGCTGGATATTTCTACATTGTTTCTATGGAAGCACTTTATGTTAATGTTACATATTTTATTGTTTTCAAGAATGGTACAACAGAACTGTAATTGTGCACTTAAAAGTGCATAAGTCCATTCTAAAATAACAATTTTAAAAAGTAATTATTAGAAAAATATGATGCAATCTTTTTGCCACTACTAATATCTGACTGAAAGAGAATAGCTCTCAAAGTACCAGATAAAACAAAGGCAAATGCTTTACATATTCACAGATGTCCTTTTAATTTCTTTGCTAATTCTAACATGGCTAACATATTTAACATCACTAATAATGGTCAACTGACCATTAACACTTGTATTGCAGCTTATAAAGGACATATTCACTTAACTTGGAAAAAAACTCAAAGTGGAGGGGTCCCAAAATGGAACAGAGGAAAACAAAATTCAATTGTTTTTCAAGTTTCAAAATAGACTTGATTGAAATTAAGTGTGAAAGACATTAATAAGTCAAATCTTATAATTATTTGCTTCACTTTAATTTAGGAATTACCATCCAAAATTTACTTTCAGAGTTAAGTAAAAGATACCAGATGGAAATTTTAGTTTGAATAATTAAAAGCCCTTTAGTCATTGTCATTTCTTTCCCTTTGAAGAAATATAGTTATATAATTAGTTTTTAAGAAAAATTCCCTATAAAAGATATTTTCTGTGTGAGGTTGTACTATTGTTTGAAACTATGAGGGTCCTTTTACATTTGGTTCCTGTATATACCAAACTTAGACATAAAACAGATCACTGTGATGTTTTTAATGATACAAGTCCCTTGTAAAACGTGACTTGAGTTTACAAGGAATAAAGATTTGCATCAGCTTTGTTCATTATTCCGTAATTTTCTCTTTGGTCTTTGAAAAATAAAATATTTGTAAGACTAGACAATAGTCTATCATTGCATTGACTGTGGCATTCCCCTATTCACTCTCTCCCATCATCCCCTTCTTTCAGTTCATTTCCAATGTTGAGAAGGAAGAGTACCCTTTAACATATAGGATTAGTTGTACCAGGCATCAGGGTGGGGTACCTGTGAACATCACAGCTCCCAAAAGCCTATGCTTTGTAGCCATCAGTTGCACCTGGCTCAGTTCTCATGTAACATGCCCTTGAGAAGGCTACTCCTCTAGGTAGACTCATGCTCTTGGCTGGTTCATGCTTTAGAAGTTAATATGTTTTTTCTTTTATTTGTCTCTAATAATTATTTCTATTTATCTTTTTCCTTAAGTATGTAGCTTCCCCTATAGAATACACTTTTTTAAAAAATTCTTTGAATTCTCCTGTGTATTTTCAATATAATTTAAGCTTTCTAACTTCTTGTAAAAAATTTACATCTGAAAGTTTAGTTTGATAACCTGACATTTTTTACTGTTTACCCTTGCATATTGTGGCTTGCATTTTCTCTAGTGTTAAGATTTATAACTGAGGGCAAGAAATCTGTGCTAATCTAAAACATTCCTCCTAATGCTGTTTTCCTTCCTCTTCCATTTCATTTCTGTTGCCTTAGAGATTATATTCTTCTCTAACATGAATAGGGCCGGGATACATCTTACTCACTGAAAAATTTGGGTAAGGCTGAAACCAAAGTTTAAGTACATTCCTATTGTATTTATGATCTATGTGTCACAGGTCATGTTTCACTTCACTGAAATTTTGTCCCAAATCTCATTTTTGACAATCATAACACTATGCATCTTTATAAGGTATGCATAAAATACTTTTGGAGAAAATAAAACTTCTTGTAATGATAAGCATTATCACTCTGATTTTATAGGATCTTATGATATTATTATTCCCATTTTTTATCTAAACAAAATTAAGATTTTAGTTTAAAACTATACAGCTTGTTTATGATTGTGTCCTTGTTATAATTCAAATCTGAAATATTTACTCTTTGGTTCCAAGAAAAGGATTCTATATTATAATTAAAGAAAAGCTTCTTTATTGGTAATAAATCCATCACAATGTGTGGAAGAAATTCAAGACCTCCTTGTACTCCAGCATCATTTCTCTAAAATGTTTAATGAAATACCCAAAACAAATAAGCTCCTACTAAAGTTCATGGAAATTCCTTTTTAGTATAATATGAGTTAATTCTTTATATTAGGAAACCTGTCTCTCACAAAGTCCTATTTCTAGTTAGTGTTCTGCCTCTTGACATGTCTAACCCCTTTGATACGTACCTCACACTGCTAAGGAATGAGACACTGAAACACGATGCAGAACCAAATGGAATCTAACAAATGCCTGTTTTCCAGACTTATTATTCTGTAGAGGACAGGGGAAAAGCAGACCTAGAAGTGGGAAAAATGAACAATTGAATTGTGGAGGAATTGTAGAAATCTGAAATGTTCCTTTCAGATCCAAAATTCTCTGAAAGTTGTCTTTCATAGAATTTTGGATCTGAAAGGAACATTAGAAATCATCTAATTTTTTGGTCTCATTTTACAAAGGAGAATGAAAACTTGCCTTAGATCATTTACCTAAACTGCCTAGAACTCAAAAAGAGGTAGTAACTAAACATGGCAGAAGTCAAAGTGAGAAAAAAAATATCATAACAAGATAAAGTGAAAGGGAATTACATCATAGACATTTGGCTATGAGAAGAGTTCTTAAGATCCATGAAGATAAAGGAAAGAGAAATCAGACAGCAACATAATAAAATGAAGGAACTGTAAAATTAAAAGTATTACATCTGAAATTGCATTGTTTTATTAGATAAGGCAGGTTCCATAATATAAGTATAATGGTACTTGCTTTATCCCCTCCCTTCATTATTAATGTAATCTCATTGAGGTCAAGTCTGTCTCACTCATTTTCTTAATGAAAACCCATGGCTTAGACTTAGTAGGAATTCAGTGAGTTAAGTTAGACCTTTCCATGGAAGGGATTACTGTTAATTTATAATGAGTAGTCGGAATTCCCTCCAGGGATAGTGTGATTTCAAATAAATGCAGTATATGTATGTGCCACCCTACCTTACCATCACTAAACAGAGTTGTTCTAGAAAAATAAATATTTTTAGAGCTGCATTTTCCTTTTCTTAATCCTGCTTCCTTGGGACATTTAATTTTGCTTAAGACAGAAGGGAAGACATGGAAAGGCAGAGAAAGAAAACCCTTGGGAGATAAAAACTAGCAGGAGGCTCTTGAGAAGGAAGCAAATGGGTGGAGCTGATTGGTACCCTGATGCCAGCCAGCTGTTAGATCCAAGGCAGATGGGCTTTGCTCTGCCCTACAAATGCTTATGTCTGGCCAGTAATCACACAGCACAGCAGCCAGATTCCAGCCATGAAAGGCAGAGCAGAGAGACATTTTTTTCCTGGCACTTGTTGCTCTCTGGATGCTATCTGCACTGAAGATTTAGATTAAATTAATGTTGTTGGCCATATGCTCTGTATACTGTGGTTATATAGTGTCTTGGTTGCTAGCTACTTTGGATGCTGTGGTTAAGCAAATTGTTGCCTTAGCCACCAACCACATTTGTACTGTAAGCTCTGACTTATTAACTTTTTCCCCCCTATTCTTCAGAAAATTGTTTTTTGGGTGGACAGGATGTGCTTTGCCACTAGGTTAAATTATCTAGATGTTGATTAGCCCATCAATCCCAAAGTTACACTTTTCCTTGCTGTCTTTCCCTTACTGACTTACATGTAGTTACAGACTGCTCACTTACCAATTGAATCGTCTAGGACTGAAATGCTGGCTCTTATGAGTAGATCTGAGAAGACCTAGAAGATCTTTCTCTTGCCCTTAACCTCTCCCACATCCTTCGTGGTTTAATACATATCACTCTTTCAAATGAGATTCAAGTGGTAATTTCTGTGCATTAAGTGCCCTCTCTCTACTTTTAAAATGATGAACTACCCTGAGAAAAGCAATAAATTGCTAAATATTGTTACACATGAACTTATTAAATGATTTAATTATCTGAAAGAAGAGAGATGGGACATGAGGACATTGAGCAGCTTAGAAGAGTAGAAGAGGGATTGAAAAGGAGGCAAGAAATGAAGAGGAAGAAGGGTCTCTAAAGGCTTCACTCAGGATTGGCTCTGCAGCTGCTGAGCAAAAGACCCTGTATTCTTGAACCATCACCATTTCCTAGAGTAAGCACAACAGATGAAGGGCTCCATATAGGACTCACTTGCAGCTTGGTGGACTTCTTGCTCATTTTCCTATGGTGTATGCTACTTCATAATACTAAATGCCATTTCTTCACGTGTAGCTTGAGCAGTGATTCAAGTTGGGTACTCCTTCCTCCCATTGGACAGCAGAACCTTTGATGGGCAAGTAGATCATCTGTAACTTTTAACTATTAGCAGAAATTAAATGTAAGATCTGACAAATTTAAACTTCCAGGCTAAAAATAAGAGTTACATTTCCGTACCAAAGAACCATCTTTGGTATCAAAGAACCCAAATGGTAAGCAAATTAAAAGGCTCTAAACAGGATACACCCATTTTAGAGAGTTTAAAGTAAATATATATTGGTAATGGCATCTTTGTACTTAAATTTTGTAATATGAAACCATTAAAGTTTGTTTTTTTTTTTTTAAGCATGGAAGAGGAATTGCGTTTAAAAACAGAATTGGGTATAGAATTTGCATGCCAGTAACTTCAGGTGTTTAAGAATAAAATATAATTAGTGCAGTTTTAAGTTTGACCAATTAAATTCTGTAGAACACCTGTATATCTCCAGGGGATATGGGCACTAAGCCACCAGAATTTTGTTTTTGATTAGGCATATACTGACTGGTCATACGGACATTTTATGTTTTGGGTTATAAACTATACATCTTTAGATTTGAAAGCATAGTGGTTTTGTGTAACTGGACGTAATTATTCCTGAAAGGTTTAAATCAACTCCTTAGCAATGTTTTACAGATTACTTTAAAAGAAGCTATGTACAAGAGGGTTGATCATATAAAAAGATTCTAAACTCAATCATTTCTCTTGTTGACTTGGTTTAGATTATTTCCAGTTGATCTGTATTTTCTAAAGCTAAAAGCTGCATTTCCCTTAATCCAAAAGTATGTGTTGAAAAATCCATCCAATTAGGTGCATTGATTTAGAGAGTTATTCTGTTGCTGCTGATTTAAAAAGAAAAAAAAAAATTCTGTAAGCCTGCCAAGTGTGGGGGTAAAAGTTGGAAGGAGATTTGTGCTATTGAAGGGAGATAGTTCAGCATTTTAGGAAGGTTTGGAATAGATTACTAGTATAGTCAGTTCTCGAGTGTGAAATACCACACTGTCTAATATGACCTTTTAGAAGAAAATTAATAAAAGATGAATGCAAGGAAAATGCATCTTTGTAAAATACAGTTATTTCAGCTGCTTATTCAAGGACTTTAATTTTTACTTCATAAAAAATAGCATTCTGAAATTATGAAAGTGAAATGTACCCCCAAATATCCTAAATTCTAGTTTTTAAGAAGTCTGAGAGGCATGGCAAAATTAAGTCAGTTTGTAATTCTCAGCACTTAGCTCAATATCTCATAAGAAGTACAGTGCCTGTATTCAGTAATTATTCTCTATTGAATGAATGAATGGATGAATGAATGAATGAATGACTCGCCAACCATATTTAGCTGGCATTTTTAGTTTGTGTACTATGTAATTTAAAATTAATTACTGGATCCCACCAAAGAACAAAATAGCCTTAAAAATAAAGGTCCAGAGCAAAGATATGAGATTGTGGATAATTTTTATTTTGTTCTTTCTGGTTTTGTGTATTTTCCAAATTTTTAACAATAAATGTTATGTAGCTGAAGTTTTTCAAGATCATACATGGCTAGAATTTATCTTAAAATCAAATGTAAATCTTATCTCTAATAACTAATATCTCATCTGTGATTCAAATTGCAGAGGCCTTGCTTTTATATTAAAGGCTACTTTTAAAAACTAATGTCATTGTAACCAAACAACATTTCTCAGATTTTTAAAGGAAGTAGAATTTTATCTTAACCTGTAGAAACTGAATTGCTGTTTCTGCCACTTATATAAAGCAATATCAGTTCCATTTTGTAGTGTTGAAAATGTTTATCCTCCCTCAGTAAAATAAAATAAAAATTAAAAGTTCATCCTTTTCTGAAAAACAACCGAGATACTAGCTTGAGTGCCAACTTCCTTATTGCAAGTTTAATCATATTTTCTTAGTTATTAAATGTATTTATAAAAGTTGGCTGAAGTTGTAAATCCTTTGTGTAAGTGGATGTTTTGAGTCTCCCCCCTCCAAGTATAATCATATTTGAATGGTTATTTTAAAAAATAACTATGCTAACCTATAAAAACAGTCCGCTGCTCCTCCTGATAGGAGCAAGTATTGAACCCAGGTAGATGGCTGTTCTGAGCCACTGTGGCAGTGGGTGTTGAATCCTATGACTAACAATAGAGATTTTTGTCCAGGTGAATCACATGGACTTAGTTATCTGCCCACTGGAATGACACAATGAGGAGATATGTGGTGAATACTGTGGAACATCTGTGAATGGGTCGAAGCTATGCCTGGTGTGAATCATTCTTCCCTCAAAAATCTAAAGTTTAATAGTTAAAAAATTCCAAACTGTTGTCGTATAAACTGAGATATTTGGCCTATTTAAGGGGTTGGGATGGAATGAATACAGCACATACTCTGAGACATTTTGCAAGTAAGTTGTTTGTCTATATTTTAAACCCCTAAATTTAGGAAAACCAAAAAACTTGATCAGTAAGAGCCTTGGGTCACTGCAAGAAATAAAATATACCTTCTTCATCTGGTCACCACCATCATGGAGGCTATGGGACATAATGGTTTTCGCCATCAGGAATAGAGATTTCCCTATCTTTAAATTCAAAGTGCTTAGTTAGAGGTGTGCAAAACATGATGACTGAGGTACTCCCACCTGCAGACGTCCCAGGATGTTTAAGGGACCTTGGGGAAGCATTTGGTGCGTAGCTCTATAGGTGACAGTTTCCTTCACTGAATGGTCCTATTTCACATTGATTTCCCTAATTTGGGGTCAAACTCTTTTCTTTAGGGCACTACTAAAAGCAACTGAGAAAAAAAAAAAGAAAAACTGAAGGTTTGTGTGGGACTAGGTAGGTATGAAGCTGTAGTTGCTTGGATACTGCTAATGCTGCTTTTATAACTGGTTCTAGGTAATTTAGCCTACCGGGTTATAGAGATGGGATGGATGAGTAGGGGGATAGCTTAGTTTGTGCTTTTATTTTCAATTCTGGGAGTAAGCTGCTACCTCTGTAGGATCTGGAACATTTAGCATTGTCTTGTAGATTGACTTTCCTCTGAGACCTTGATACACCTATCTTTGCTTCTTTTGATTCCTCCACACTGAAGAGAAAGTGAATCTGCATAAAGTCTATTCACCAGGCATGTTTACAGTTAAGAGTGTGTTTGTGTGTGTCTTCGTATTTTGTGAAATGTGAGCAAGGTGTGGTGGATCTCTTTGCCAATAAATAATAAACATATATTTAGAATTTTACAAATTTTATGAGAATATTTTTAGCTGTGACAAACAGGTTACATAGACCAATTTTTAAGAATGAGATAAGTATTTTGTAAGTTAATATTTGATGGAAAATGTGTATATCTGTTTGCCAGTGGTGTAATCAACAAGGGCCGACTCTATCAAAGCAAACAGATTACTGATGGGTTGCAGTCCAAAGAGGCTCACTGCAGTCTTTAAATTCTAGACTTTGTGGGTCTTCAGAGAAATAAATCTGTAAATGGAAGGGGAAAAAATGAAATGTGTGAATGTTACGTGTTCCTAACGAAAACTAAATTGATTGGATTTGTCCTACAAAATATTAAAAAGTAAATTTGTCCCTAATGTTTTGTTTTTACATAGATATCCAACCATTGTTTTGCACTGAAATGTATATTCATACATTTTATCTGATGATATTTTGGGAAAATAAAGTTTCTTTTTTTAAAGGAAAGCATGAAGAAGAATATACAATGGGAATACTAATTGTTTAAAATTACCAATAGTTTCTTTTCTGAACTTGAAAACAGTTATGTTTCTAAATATGAGAACAATAATTTTGCCTAAATTTGCAATATAATGACCAGGTCTTCTCTCCTTTTTAGAGGAGCAGTCAAGTGTTTCTGGAACAGATAAGACAGCAGCGATCCAGTGAGGTTGATCCCCCACAGAGGAAAGCTATGCATACCTAATTTACTGGAAGGTAAACTACTCGTCAATTAATGATGTCCTCCTTTTCTCAAGGTGTCCAAAGACAGGAGGTGGTCTGTAAAAGGTTGGACGACAACTCCATTGTCCAGAACAATTACTGTGACCCTGATAGTAAGCCACCTGAAAATCAAAGAACCTGCAACACTGAGCCCTGCCCACCAGAGTAAGTAAGAGAAAGAAGTGAGAATTATTTTCTTCAAGTGCAAAGAGAAAAACATTAGATATTCTTATTTGGAAACATACATTCATATGGTATATATAAATTAGGCTGAGAAAAGGGGGTAGAACATCACAGAGGGTGGAATTTTGATTTCTTCTTATCCACAGGACTAAGTAATTAACCCCTTTAAAGCAGGAACTTCAATAGGTTGATCCTGGCATAGTGCTGGCAATTGTCATATTTCATTAATTCTAAAGCATATATCATTTGCATTTTAACATCTCTGAAATTAGATTCATTTTGCAATTGACGGTATCTTACAATAATAATCGGCATTATTTTTCTTCAATGGTACACAACATAATGGTATCTTAGATCCAGTAAAATATAGTAGATGGGGGTGCAGTCCTGTCTTTTCCAGATATTTATCCTAAAGGCTTAAAGACTTTTTAAATGGTTTAGAAATATTCTGTAATGGAGTATCAGTGCTTTAATTTGCTGACCCAGTTTTAAGTCTGTCATCCTAAGGCATCCTATCTTCTGAGTGTAGAACACAGGCCTAGAGGTGTACTTCAGTCCCTTTCTGTTGATTAATGTAGCAGTTACAACTCACTGTAAAGGGAGGTACAAGAAGAGAGCCCATCCATCTTAATGATGACTTTTTAAAAATTTAAACATAAAAATATGAGACCTGCTATCAGTGGGCCACACTATAATCTGAAGGAACAGAAAGGTTTCTTGTTTGAGCAAAGGGCAATAATTATGTGAAAAAGGACAAAGATGCTGAATTAATCCTGAAAATACTGATTTTTGTAGGGATTTTGCCTGATTGACAATAGCAAGACAAAATATGTGTGAATGGCATTTCATTCTTGTTTGAGAAATCAGAGTAACCATTATCCCCCAGATTAGCTAATTATCCCAACATGAAATTGATAAAGAAAACAAGAGTAGGCAAATGAGATTATGTATTCCAAACTCTCTAGAACTGGAGAGGAAAGCTCTATAATGAAGTAAGCCTTTTCCTAAAAGTGGAGTCACAAAAATCTGGGACTTACAGTGGATAAAGATTGCAGGTCCCTAATATGGTTAAAGCAAGATGCATTTCTTGATATTTGTTCCAAAATAATAATGCCTTTGAACTTTCAATATCCAAAGTCAGTGTCTGCCTGAATGTTTTCATCTTAAAGGGAAATACTCAATCCTAATCTCTTGAAAAGGTTTAGGGCAGTGGCTACCAAATAAGGAACACAGAATCTAGGGTGATAGAAGTTTTTATTCTAAGACTTTTAAAATTTCATGTCTCTTCTTTTTCAAATGTGATCACCATGTAACTAACTCCTTAAAAGCCAGACATGAGAAAGTATAGAAATACAACCTATGATATGTATTACAAAGACAAGATATTTGTTTTTTATTTTCCTTTCTTCTGCTAATTATTTTTATAAATTTATCTCAAGAGAAACTGAAAAGCTATATAAAACAAAGTGATGCTCAAAAACCACAAGATATTTTTGACGTTTCCAATAACTTAAGCATATTTTCATATAATTGTGAGCCTCAACCCAGTAAGTTAATTCCCCGACACTCAGTACTTTAAGTATTATGTTTGTCATGATCAGCCATTTAAGGCATCTGAGTGGGCCTGGTCACACCTGTTCTAGTTTGGCCTCAGCTTTTTTATTTGTTTAAGTTCAAATACTATTCAAACATCCTTTGAGGGCTTCCCTGGTGGCGCAGTGGTTGGGAGTCCGCCTGCCGATGCAGGGGACACAGGTTCTTGCCTGGTCTGGGAAGATCCCACATGCTGCTGAGCAGCTGGGCCTGTGAGCCATGGCCACTGAGCCTGCACGTCTGAAGCCTGTGCTCCGCAAAGGGAGAGGCCACGACAGTGAGAGACCCGCATACTGCAAAAAAAAAAAAAAAAAAATCCTTTGAGATTTCAGTGGTTGGTCATTTCATTCCATATATCATGTGCTTGGATATTACATGGGAGATTTTTTTTTAACATTTTAAGGATAATTGACATATTCGAATTAACCTACGCAATTAAAATTGTTTCATATTTCCCTTCCTTTTGTAGTTCGGAAATTAAAAGTTACTTCTTAACTTTTTTTGTTGTTTGGAGGTAAGACAATGGAATTTGAAAAAGAAAATTTAGACAGTTTTCTTTGTTGGAAAGAGCTAATGATACGTATTTAAAATATTTCTCTTTTATCAGTCCAGTTTTTCTTAGTTCCTTTTTAATTTCTTCTTTATTCCTTTGAATTCAGACTATGAAAAAGGAAATCTTAATTATTCAGAATGGTTGTCATATGTAATAAGATTCCCAGTAGACATTGGTATTATAGAGATAAGGATCACTGAAAAACTACTGAATTCAGTAAGACTTTAAATGAGTGTGGAAGAGAGAAGGTTTTTCAGATGACAATGTGATAATCATATTTGGTTTTTGTCATACATATTAAAGCATAAAATTTTTTAAATGCAGATAAGTAGAAAGAAGAAACTGAAAAAACACAGTACTTGTAAGACCACTGTTAATATTTTGATCTATATAGTTCATCTTTTTCTATGTCTACATAGGTACATGTATATAAAAAAATGGAATTATTTATGATGCTTTGTAGTCAGTTCTCAACATATTGAACATTATGTTGTTCTGAACATTAAACATCATCTACAACATTTACTAGATATGTCATTATTTATTTAAATTGGTTTTCCACAGTTGAACAGTCTTGTCTGGATCCTAGCTTTTGATCCCTTTCTATTCCACAGCATTAACCATTTTTGCTACTAAAACTTTGCTCTCTATAATTATGCCCTTATACTAAATGAATAGGAATAAAATTTCTGGTTCAAATGGAATTATATTTTACTCTCTGAGACAGGCTGTCAAATTGCTCTCTAGAAAGAATGTATGAATGTATATTCCCACCAACAGTATGTATATGACTGTCATTTTCCTGAACTGAACAACACCAGGTATTATTTTAAAAACAATCTTTAACTATTTTATAGGGAAGAAAAACCCTTGATATCTAATTGCTATTTTATTTTTTGTGCTAGCATTGCTGGTGTGGCTGAACATTTAAAAATTATGTTCAGTGGCCATTTGTGTTACTTCTTTTTTGCTTTTCCTCTTCATGGCCTGACCCATTTTTCTATTGAAATATTTATCATTTTGTTATTGATTTGTATGAACTCAATGTATTAAGAATATTAACTATTTTAGACATTTTTTCCTGGTTTGTGATATATTTCCTATATTATGGTGTTATGATCTATTTTTACTTATAAAAGTTTTTTTAACTATGTAGGAAAACTGTCAAACTTTTCTTTCTTTCGTTGGTATAATGTTATGAAGGTCTTACCCACTTTATGATTATACTTTCAAAGTTTTTTTTTAAGGTAAACTCTATCTGAAATATATTTGCCTGCTTTGAGGAAAGGATCTATATTTATTTTCAGATATTATTGTTTTCCCAATACCATTAATTTAAAATCCTAAATGGTATTTTTTAATCAGAAATTATCTAATGAAATATTTTAAATGTCCTTTAGTCATACTGGAGACTTTGTAAGTAGAGTATGGAAAAATAGAGGGCAGTAAGGTTTTTCCTTGTTCTGCATAAAGAAAATACAGGGGACTAGGAAGAATAGACAAAAGAGGCATTGTTAAAGAAATAATAATAATAGTGTTTATTTGGAGGACCTTGAAAGGCCAGAGGAAGCCTTGCTGGGAAAAAGTAATGTGGTCAGAGCAGCAACTCTTTTATGAGAAAAAGAATAGTAGTCAAGATGGTGAGGTGACTAGGGATAGGAGAAAAACAAGAATTCTAGAGGCATTGAATGAAACTGGTAGGATTCATGACATAGGCAGAAATAATTAGGAAAAGGAAAAAGGAGGAGTTGATATTAAAGAGCATGACTGATAGGAAGCTAGTGCTCCACTGTAAGAAAAGGAAGCAATGTTGAGTTGGAATCCAAAGAGAAAGGCCAAGAGTTCAGTTTTGACCATGCTGTCTTTTAATAGCAAGAATATTTGTATATATGACCTCATTTGAAGAGTCTTTGGATACTGAATATAATTCCTGTATGTTACTGTGAGTTTTAAATTTGCGAAAATAAGAAAGGTAAAAACAATGGAGTACAGTACATTGTGATAATACTGTGACCAATAATTAAAAGACATTTTTTTAAACAACTGCGATATGGAAGGCACTGTGCCTTAGGAAATGGTTCCTTTTCCTAAGGACAATCTAATTGGGCAAATACATACAAAAATAACTATAGTACAAGGCAAAATGTGTTAAGTACAGTAAGAGTTATAAGCAAAAGGGCCAAAGGATGGTCAGACTAGAGAGAATTTTTACCCAGGGGCTAGGTTTTCTCTAATAGTATCTTTTTATTTTGAGTCATTGCACCTCACCCCATGGACGACTATCATCTGTTATTTTAAGTTTAGAAAAAGATCATCAGAGTCCTCTATAAAACTCCAAAATGTAGGACCTGGGAGGAATCATAGAACTCATATAAGGCAACTCCCATCATCTCATTCTCTCCCCCCATTATTGTTTGTCCTCTTAAGGTACAGATAATGTAGATCAGATTACACAGGCTGCATCAAGCCACTCATTTCAGACACTCAAACATGAATCCCACTAACTGTATAGCTTCTTCATCCTGGTAAGGATGAAGACAATTTTATCACTGGGTCTTCAGCTCAGAAAGAAATAGCCCCAGTATTATTCAGATTATAATAATTCAGCAGTTGATAGTTTCAGAGAGAATTTTCATGCTCATATTTTACCACTGAAACTAGAGGATGAAAAAAAGAGAAATAGGGAGAATGTCATCAGAGGGTCATGGAGACTACATGGAGAATGAAGTTGAAGGAAGCAGTCCGTCTTACACTGGACAGGAGAGTGGTGAAACCGGGACTAATAGATGCAGTGGTAAAATTGCAAAACTATTTAAATAACTGGATGGTGATTTAATCCTTTAGAGAGACATGGGAAGGGATGATTTGGTAAGCAATAGAGATGCAACAGGGACTGAGTGTGAAACCTGAAATCAAAGTTAAAGTCAGAAGGAAAATTGGAAGCATAGTTAATATTTTTACTTTCATACATTCTGAGTTAAATGCTAGAGTGATACATCTAGGTTAAAAGATGGTTGGCAATAAAAGAGAGGACGAAGAATAAAAAGGCGGAGGTGGCCCTGGGGTCATGCACCAAAAAAATAGCAACACCTCCTGAATTACTGCTGTTACTCTGGGCACCTGTGTTTAATTTGAAGGCCTCCATCCCTCTTACATTATGAGACCTAATGAGATCATGGCTGGAGATGGTATGACTGAACTTTTTGTGGCTGAGTTATACACATTGCTGTTTTATCCCCTAATCTTGGTGATGAAATCACTGCTGCGAATTGAATCAGAGTTTCACTGTGGCTGGCATGCAAGTTATTATTCTCAATACACATTTTCCTCTTTACCAAAAATGGTACTAACAACTTAGGATCCTGTTCATCTGCGGAAAATAAAACAGAAAGAATATGAAAATCACTTTAAATCTCCTCTGGAAAATGACTTAGAAAAAAAAATGTTAATATCAGATTTTTAAAATTCAGGATTAAATTGTCATTCTTTAAATAAATCTTATGTTGAAAATTTTAAAATTTTTGACAAAATATATTTTTAAGTTTGACAAACTGGTTAATTATGATATTTCTAAATGCTGGTTTCCCTCTGTAAGTAAAGATAATAAAAATAATAATAAACAAAGGCCATTGTGGCTTATTTGGCTGAGTGTAGGCTCAAATTTAGGATACTAGTACTCTGACTTCACTAAGGTATTATATTCCACATACAAAACTGGCACAAATGAGCTAAGTTCATGAAAAGACGTGAAATTTGTTCTTAAAGTTTAATACTCTTCTCTCTGGTTACTCTCCTACCAAGAACATGAGCATATCCATTTAGGATATATGTGTGATTTCTAAGCACGGACTGAAGAAAATGTCTTTTGACCTCATGCTTGTGATATAGATTATATTATTTGGCAGTGTTATAAATGAAATCCAGTGGATATCAGTTGATGGGGGATCTAGTCCTAGCTCCATCATTGCACTTTTCATGATTTTGGAGAACTGTTTTCCTAACACTGGGTCTTACTTTCTTCTATAAAACAAAGCACAGTGCCTTGAGCATAGAAGGCATTCAGCATATGTTCATTACATTAAATACAATAATATATCAGTCAGTACTCTGGTTGGAAATAGCACAACTTCAACTTTGGCTAGCTTCTGCGCTTAAGAGGATTTATTGGTTTATATAACAAAGCTGAGGGAATCGTAAGAGTGGACCTAGCTTCAGGAATGGCTGGAATCAAACACTCAAATACCTGCAGGACTCTCTAGCTTCTCTGCATTCTTTCAGATCAGCTAATTCCACTTGACAGGGGACATGGCCATCATCAGCTCTTATATCTTTATACACCTTTGTGACCAGAAAGGAAAGCGTCCCTTTTGCTATCATTGAGATATAAAAATTCTAAAGCTGAATTCTTATTGGTCTGATTGGGATCATGATTCATACCCTTGGACCAATTAATGTGCCCAAAAGAGTGAGTCCTGCAGAAATACTACACACACACACACACACACACACACACACACACACACACACACACACACACACACACACCTGAAATTGTATATATGAAAGTTCATTGATGACTTTAGGAGTGGTATACCTACAAATATGAGATATGTTCATTTATTAAGACATTTCTGTTTCTTCCCACATTAGCTGTGTAGAAGCTGTTTTTAAGAGTAAAGGGGTCAAAGCAAGGGATCTCCATGTTTTCACAGAGCTGGCTCAGGGCTCTGCTTTTACCGCAGAGTTTTTAGGACTTCCAAGTCTTCTGGATGGATACCTGGGCCATCTCTGCCCCTGTAAGGACAATAAAGACGTCTGTCTTATGCAGAGCAATACATTCATTTCTGGGAATCAGAAAACAAACCCCTAGCTCCTGTAGTGTGGTTTTATCACAAAGTCCTCAACTGAGGGAGAACCTGCCTCAATGTAATAATAAAAATGGCTACTGTTTCTTGTTTGTTGTGTGTTAGACACTGTTAGAAGCTCCTGAGATCCTATTACTAGCATATCTTGTCTTGTTCGTGTTCAGTATGTCAAGGTGATAGGCTGAAATTAGCCATAGTGAAGCATTTATACCACAAAAACTGGCAAATGCAACAAATCTGGACTCCCTCCCTCCCATGAGGAACCAGTTGTTACCATTTACCAGCACATGGCTTGTAGCTTCATATGTTACCTTGCTTAATCATCAGGACAATCTCATGATTGATATTGTTATCCTCGTTTTAGAAATTAATAAAAAAAAGACAAAAAGAAGTTTAAAAACACATAATGCATTGCTTGTTTGAACCTGGGTTCTGCCTGCTCCAAAGCCCATGCACTCTGCTCTAGAAGGCAGCTGACAGTGGGTTATCTTTTCCTTAGCAGTTCTTCCATTTGTCATTTGTCACATCAACTGACACTGAAATGTTAGCTCTTCTGAGAAGAGGAGGTAGTCCACTGAGAAAGTGCCTTCATTCTACTGAAATCTCTGGCTGCACTGAGGGAATGCTTTTCTGTGTTTCTTCCACTTCTTGTTGCAGGTGGTTCATTGGGGACTGGTTGGAATGTAGCAAGACTTGTGACGGTGGGATGCGCACAAGGGCAGTGCTCTGCATCAGGAAGATTGGACCTTCTGAGGAGGAGACACTGGACTACAGTGGTTGTTTAACACACCGGCCTATTGAAAAAGAGCCCTGCAACAACCAGTCATGTCCACCACAGTGGGTGGCTTTGGACTGGTCAGAAGTAAGGAAATCTGAGGCTGTATGTTTTGAGATGTCTTAGCTATCAATACCAAAGCATTTAATATTAAGGACATCTGAGCATGTGAGCACCTTAGAACTCAACAAGTAAGGGCTGCATAACTCTGAATTTGTCCATGTTATATTTTTTGGCTGCATATCAAGAAGTAAAGGTTTTTGGAGTAAGGAAAATCAATGAGAAACTAGTCATCAATTTAATTAAAAAACAAGCCTGAAGTGAATTTGAGAGAATAAGTGGGTTTTCTTCTTCGTTGCTATTCTTGAACAGCATTATAAGCTCAGAATTAGTGATATGTTATATCTTTTTTTCCAAGTAATGTTCCAGCCTAACCATATAACTCTTACATATGAGTTTAATTTATCATCACATGTTATATATCTATATATATTTTAATTGCTTCTGGGGAAGAAACACAGAGTTGAGGTTTATAACTGTCAAAAAGTCAAATTCAGATTTTATCATTACCTCCACTTATATGATCATTGAGGAAGATCTGACTAAGATAATGTTTTTCTGGCATACATGTATATATAAAAAGTCTTATATAATCCCGAGGCCTCAGAAAAATGGTCTTATGAAAAACGAGGTAAGAGGTAGAGTTAATTCTTGACTCTTCATCCTGCATGAGACATATACATATACAGACTGTACCATTCTCTACATTTCCTAAAGAAGATCTGAATCCTTCTGTAGTGTTGGTTAATGTTAGAAAGAATGAGTATCTGGCTATATAACTAAAGGTCATTTTTCTAAGTTAGCAAAACAGGATGCATTTCCTGCTGGAAACATTGTGGTACTTGCTTTAGGTATTTCCTGTAGACCTCATAAGTTTGTCAAAAACTAAACAACAGAAAAAAATTAAACATTGTTCTTTAGGAACCTCTGGATGTAACTTTTCTCCCTATGAATCTCACTGCTTGAGTGGCCTTATTTTGCTAGAGGCACAGGACTAAAAGAGAGACCTGTGTTTAAGATGGTACATGGAAATGGAGATTCTGACCAGTTGTGGTTATCTGTGGAATCTTTGGCAGCAGTTGGGAGTGTTCTTCCAAGTTTCCTGGCCATAGTCCAGCTCAGTAATTACATTCTGCCTACCTAACTTTTATTTGTGTTTCAGTCAAATGTAGAGATATTCTCAGTATTATTCAGTGGTTATGGAAAACAGTATGCACTCTTCTGTTCCCTAACAGTGGGTAGATTAACTCCTATATTCATTTGGAAGATAAAATCCAGTGATAAAGAAGAGACATTTTACAGAATTGTACACATGTTAGTAGTTATTTTACTTGCAAGTCAGTGCCCAAGACCCTTATAGAAGTTCATAAATAGTCTTTGATAATGATGGCAATGTTGTTATTGGAAAATCCTAATGCGAGACCTGATAATTGGCTGCAACATTTTTAGGGTTTCAGGCCAAGTCAGTAAGTATAACTGGGTGCTTTCTAACCACATTGGGATAGGAGCTATGGAGAATTCAGAAAAATCTCGTGAACTTGGAAAATAAGAAATATCCGTGAAGCAGCTAGAGAATAACATAAGACAGTGTTTAACAAAGTGGTGGATTGTGAGGTATAAATGTATAAGTGATACAGAAACTCAGAGCTGAGAAGGTCAGAATAGCCTGGAGTAGGCTCAGAAGGCTTTTTAGTTGATGGGGGTTGAACTGAATGTTGTAGGAGTATAAGATTTGAAGTAGGGAAGAGAACAAGAAACTGGAGAAGTATTTCTGATAAGAGAAACAACTGAACAGAAACACAAAGATCATGTGGTGAAAGTAGAGTGGGAGAAAAAGGTTTGTTTTAAAGAATAAATGGAAGATAAGATTGAATAAAGTAGTGATAGGTAACAAGAAGGCTTGAATACAGAACTTTATACCATATCATCCTTCTACAAAAAGTGGAGAAAAATGAACAAGTTCAAAAACAGAAACTAGAAAAAACTTCTGCTGACCACTAAAATGCCAAAATCTTCTCATGTGCATACTCACTTCACATTGGTCTCTGGACATACATTTTTCTGTATCATTATATTTTTAACATAAAACACCAAATATAATCACCTTAAGGAATAGATTATGTATATTACTGTATGTTTCCATTCCAAATACCATTTTAAGATTTTCTTCCTAATTCAACTTCATACAGGTTGTAGTTACCCTACTTTTAGCATTTTGCTTCTCATCTACCCAGTCTTAGAAGTGGCTTGCTCAAATGGCTCTGCAAGGCTGTTAGGTACTCCTGGAAGCTGCCTGGAGAAATATGTTTAAGTTAAGGGGACTTTTAATCACATTTCTGCCATCTTCTTTAAGATAGCTGAGTCAAAGCTTACGGGAGAGAAGTGGAGCTGGGGGCATAGAGTACACATGTTGGGACTATCACTTCCCAAAAAACCAAAAAATAGTGCCTGTTGTCTCTCCACAGACAACATAGGAAAACTATTCTGGGGTAAGCATGAGTCAGGAAATCCTGCCATTGCCATCTCAAAGATTCTAGTTGAACATCATCTATACCATCATCTTCATCCTTTGTTCAGGAGGAAAGAGATGATTTTTGTCCCCATTCAGTTTCTCCTGTTTATTTTCCAAAGGAGAGGGTGCACTCTCACCCTTACATTTCCCTTTACCATAAAACCTACCTCTTCTCTAGATAAGTTAAAAATAAGTAAAAGTAAATAGCATTAAGTGAAAAACAATGTCTGAGTAGCCATGGAGAACAAAGTGAGAACAAGGAACCTGTTCTTCTCAGAGGAATATAACATCTCCCACTAATGAAAACAGGAGGTCCCAGCAGAAGAGCAGGCAGTGTTCAACCTCTTTCACTTAACTTTTTCAAAGATATTTCACACAATATCTTTTTCACACGCCCATGAAAACTTCCCTCCTCTTTCTGCCCCCTTCCCAATTCCAAATATCAGCTGTCTCAGCTCTGCTAATCACAAGGGTGAGGTTCAACTGGTGAAAACATGTTGCAGTAAGAGGAATGTACCCTCTGACCTTTTTCTTTTCTTTGCTGGCTGCTCTAATGTAAAATTTCCATTGTTGCAAAGCCAGGAACCGTTTTCATTTTCCCCATCAGTGAAACCCACCCAGTGCTTATGGCAAAAAAAAAATTAAGCCAAATTGCCTTGGTGGAAAATGGCTCTTCTGCAGTCTTTGTGAAACTAATGAAGCCATGGCTTTCCCATTTCCTACAATTTAGCCTCACTCCTGGGATCACCCATGCAATGTTGGACTTAAATGGCTTTCTGTTTTTGCCCTCTCTTGGCATGTGACTCTTAAAGTGTTGCTGTGTACTGTGAATGGGCTCCAGCAATCCGTAGCCATTCTTTTGATGTATAGGAATGGTTTCTTTTGACTCCCACAGAGTACCCATTGAAAAAGTTCTGTTTCTTGTACTTATTCTTGGGCAAATAGATGACTGGCATCATACTCAATTGACTTGATTGGATTTACATTTAGGTAGCATTACTTAAGAAGGATGGGGCGAGGGGAATCTTCCTATGGAAGCACTGTTCTTTGTTTTAGTAGATACTTGTGCTGTCACTTTGTTTACTCCTAGGTTCTACTCTGATGCCATAACTAAGTAAATTAAACCCACCTCTCCAGAGAGAATTCAGTCTAACCCCAAAATGTTAATGTTTCTATCCTTTACAAGTGAGAGCCAAGTTATTTTCCCTGGTGTGGTTTCAAATGTTTTTTCTGCAAAATATGTTTTTGCTTCTTAATCATAGAATGTTGAACCGAAGTATGAATGTATCTCTCATAAAAATCACCTCCTGTATCCCACTGAGATGAGAACAAAAAACAAATGGTCTGGTCAGATTTTGAATAATTGTAAGATTCTGATTATATGAATAAAAGAAGAAAAAAAGGATATTTATCTGCAATGAGGAGAAATAGTGAGAGAAGTAATTTTACTAAAGAATCATTTTCCGCTGAATTGTCTTCCACCTAGCTACCTAATGGTTTATTACGAGAATGAATTGAATGGATTTTGATATTTATAACTAGACTTTAGTCTAAAAGAATGACTTTTTATTACTAAGTATTCAATTTCGAATTATTTCTAATGAATTTTACTATATACTCAAAAAGTGTGCAAAAAATATATCCTTTACATGGGTATAGACTAATGATTATCTCTGAAACATGCTCTGAATCACTATGGTTAATTTAATGCCTATTAATCATATACATAATTGTGGTTACGTCTTGCTTTTCTAGGATTTCGTATTTTTTTAGGTAGCTAAATAAAACTGAGGCTGTCAGATAGATAAACATTTATTCATCAGAAGGCTAGAGAGGCAAAGATGAAATGTAAGCTAAATAAAGCAGAGGGAAGAAGCAAAAATAAGAACAAGATGAGGGATGTCTCTGCTTGAACATCTCTGACATAAGGTCAGAAGAATTTACAAGATAGAGTTCTACTTAAAACGAACTTGGTCTCAGTGGCATCCCCGTGCCTTTACTATTTTTTACAAGCAATTTTTAAACATTTAATTTTACAGTCACCCTCTAGAAGTGCAATATTTGCAGAGACCAGAGTTGAGATTCCAGCTATAGACATGTAATATTTGTGGCTAGATCTGCAGGGCTCAGGGCTGGTATATTCATTGAATCAGAATGTAGTTTTCAGTCATTCACTATTTTGAGAATCCAGTTGATTATCTCTACTTCTAGTGCTATAGGATAGAATATCTGTGACTTATTTAGTGGAGCTTGGGCAATAATTTTCTTAATTATTTCTTGCCTCAGTAGAAGATGTCGTATGTTAAGCTTTGAGTAAGCTTTTCACATCGTCCCACAGAGGGCTTGTGTCTTTGTACATTTACCTTTCAGAGCATTATCTTTTTCAGAGCTGCCATCTGAATTTGTCTGTACTTCTCAGTACTTCAGTTTCCCACTAGTAAAATGGGTGTGAAAACAGCACTTCATGAGGTTTCCATGAAAATTAGGTAGATTGTGACATGCAAAGGACTTAGAACACTGCTTGACACTTAATAAATTTCAGTGTTGCTTTCTCTTTTTATTCTTCTCCCTATTATCGTCAATCTTATTTGGTTTTTTTGTCTTTGATTCGCTGGGGACTTCTCAGACACAGATGAATGAATTGTCTGTCTTTGCATTGTCTGCCTCCCAGAACTGTAAGCAGGATTTTGGCATAGGCTCTTGGGAAAGACCACTAGATGTTACTGCAGTCTTCATATAATAACAGAAGCTTCTTGCTACTGGAAAAGGATATTAGAATAAGCAAGAGACCTATGTCCTAGGCTTTAATTAATTTTTGTATTGAAGTGGAGTTGATGAACAATGCTGTGCCAATCTCTGCTGTACAGCAAAGTGATTCAGTTATACATAGACAGACATTTTTTTTGTCCCAGGCTTTAATATACATACATATGCTTTTAAAATGAGAAGAGGGAAGGGGAATGGCACAAGTGCCTTTTTCAGTAAATTTTTGCAATATAGAAAATTAATCATAGCCTCAAAATACTAAAACTGAATACTAAATACTAAACTGAATTCCCTGTACATCCTATGTGTTTCTGCCTCTATCTCTAAAGTCTGAAATACCCTTCCATCCTCTTGTACTTTATCTCATTTATTTTTATAATAATTAATACTTCTTATGTATTCTCAAGACTTTGTTTCTGCCAATGCTAGGAGCTAAAGTATAGATCAGAAGGCTTAGGATTTAGTTCCAGCTCTACCACTTGCTGTCTGTTTAACCTCGATTAAGTTGCTTAAGCTTTCCTGTAACAAGAGTCAAAAACTTATATGAGAATAATGTATTGAAAGTATTTTGTGAACTGTGAAGCTCTAATGGAATATAAGGTAGTAGTGTTATCATTATCAATAATAATGTTAAGCATTAAGAGAGTGACAGAAATCCCCTAAGGCTGTGTCTTCTAACACTGGTGGACGGACGGTGGAAGAGACTTGGTGAGAAGTCAAGAGGACCAGACACAAGTGAGACAAGCTCAAGAGACGTGAATCAGGGCTTTATTCATTCTACAGAATGCATGATTGCAAGATAGGGTTGCGTGTCTTGGTTTCTTGATATATAAAGTGACAGGGTTGTTGTGAGGACTAAATGAGATAATATGTGCAAAGTACATGATGTAGTGTTTAACATGCACTCAGTAGGTGGTAACATTAGGTCTGTCATTTAAACACTGCATGACTTTGTACCAATCACTTACTCTAGGTTGTTTCTTCGTTTTAAAAACAGAATAATAATTGTCATCTTACAGGATTTTTGTGAAGACTGTGTGAATTACAGCGCTTAGCACAGCTATCTAGAGTGTTTATTAAATGGCAGCTGCTATCAATATTATAATTATTAATAGCAGCAGTAGTCATAGTAGTAGCAGCATTAGCTTTGTGCCTGGCACTGGGCTGGCACTAGGAATACTGTACCTTGTTTAGTATGGAGAGGTGAATCTGAAGAGGTAAGCAGAGCCTTCCTATCAGTGTATAGTAAGATATTTAAAGAGTTTGAATTTTTATCTTGAAGACCACTGAAGGATTTTTTTAAAAATCAGAACAGAATATAACTGGATGTGTGCTTTAGAGAGTGGATTGGAGTGAGGCAAGAACAAGAAACAGGGGACCTGTTAGAAAGCCATTGCAATGTTACATGTAGGAAGTGATGTTTGTCTGTAGCAAGGTTAGTGGCAGTGGAGACAAAGAGAAATCAACAGATGTGAGAGAGATTTACAACTTAGATTAGTAGAACCTAGTGACTGAGTATATGGGTAGAGTGAGGCAGCAGCTAGAAATAAGGATGCTGATTTGGTTTTGAAAAAGAATAACAGGGATTGGGAATTTCTCTCTTGATTTCTAAATCCCTAACTAAAACCTTTTTTGGAGCCATATTGGAAAGAACTGGATGTTATTCTCCTTCAAAATGCATCTTAATGTAATGTTTTCTAAGTTGGAGGAAATGCACTCTGTTACCACATTCATTGTGGTGAAGAGTGTTCATGAGATCCTTGATTTACACCTGAAAGAATTTTAATATTTTTCTTTCTTTCTATGACATGAACCAGGTTCAAGGATTATCCCTGACAAAGCCACTCAGGGGTGTGTACATTGTTCAAGAAGACGTTCCCATCCCACAACTAGTACATGTTGATTTACCTAAAAGTAAATCAAAACTGTCATCTTCCCAAATAAAGGAGGGTATATATTTATAGAGTGCTTTCTCAAAACCCTCTGCTGGATCCTGAGGATGGGGGTGAGGTTGTGTATGAAAATGAAGCAGAAATGAAATAATTTTAAGGAGCTTATGGTGTGGTAGGAATGAGAAGACTTATGAATACATAATTATAAAATAAGAAATTGGTGATTAGGGGCACAAGAATTTATATATTCTTACATCCTCTTTTATGTTACTTAACCTTGTGTTCACCTATCTACCTCCTACATTAAAACTGTGAGCTCCTTGAGGTACAGACTGACTTATTCATTCTTATGGCCTCCCCTCTCCCCGGTCTAGTGTAGTTCCTGTAGGAAATTTGGAAATGGCTTTTGAATGAAAGGTATAGAAACAGGGCTTCAAAATATTGTGGGTAAGGTTCTCACTTCCCTAAGAAGTATAGATTATAAGGAAGGGGAGAAATGTGCAGGGGAGATGTGCAGGGGAGAAAGCTGGAGGACTTCAGTCAGCCACCACGTTGAACAGGTGGCCCTAGAACAGAGCACTCCAATTAACTTGGAAAAGAGGTAAGTAATAGACTTCATGACATAGGAAGAAGGATCTTTTCCTCAGTATGAAGAGCAGACTGGTCCAACTAAAGAACAGTCAAATTCATCATGTTTAACTGATGGACAAGCAAATGTCCAGAGATTTTCTGTATAGTAAACCTTTACCTGTGATCATATATCCTTAGCTAGTACACTCCAAGAATACAGTTGGTCCTCTATATCTCTGGGTTCCACATCCATGGATTCAACCAACCAAAGATTGAAAATGTTTGGGAGAAAAGTTCCAGGAAGTTCCAAAAAGTAAAACTTGAATTTGCCGTACACTGGCACCTATTTACATAGCATTTACATTGTATTAGGTATTGTAAGTAATCTAAAGATGATCTAACATATACAGGAGGGTATGTGTAGGTTATATGCAAATACTATGTCATTTTATACAAGGGACTTGAGCATCCACAGATTCTGGTGGCCTCCAAGGTCCCAAAACCAGTCCCCTGCGGATACTGAGGGACAACCATACACATCTAAATCAAACCTTAGCTTGCTTCACAAAGACAACTTCTGATGGTCTACTAGTAACATAAGAATTCTTTTCAGAAGACTACACCTAGCAAGTAAGAAACCAAGGATTCCACATTCCAAAAATTAGCAGAATCTTATCACAACTGAATATGGCCAAGAATAGGGAGGAATCACGGAATAAGCCTACACACAATAAAAGAAGAAAGTACGCTGCCAAGAAAAGCAAACTTTGGATTTAGCTCTTAAAGACCTTAGGGAAAAAGATTAAAGTTCTTCTATTTAAAAACTTAAGGAATTTTCATATATGTAAGACTGCCTGGAATTTAGTATGAGTGTATGTTGTTTACCCAAACACACATTTACTTGGAGAAAGAATTTCCTCAAATTTTTCTCTATCTTTAGACTATCATTATTCATTAGTATTTGTTTTATTTACAGTGCACTCCCAAATGTGGTCCAGGATTCAAGCATCGGATTGTTCTGTGCAAGAGCAGTGACCTTTCTAAAACATTCCCAGCAGCACAATGTTCCGAGGAGAGCAAACCCCCAGTCCGCATCCGCTGCAGTTTGGGCCGCTGTCCTCCTCCTCGCTGGGTGACAGGAGACTGGGGCCAGGTAGGGCAGTTGGACTGTGGGCTCCTGCTGAAGCAGCACCTTGAGACACTTGAGGTTCCTGATGGGGTCATTGTAGGGGCTCAAGAGATGAGTAACAACACATAGAGATCCAGGTATGAGATGTGAGTGTAAGACAGTGCATAGGCAGCAGCAGTCACACATAGACACACTGAGCCATGTTTCTCCCACACCTACACACTTCCCACTTTCACCTACTCCTTGGATTCTAACATTTTAACTTAAAATTAAAGAGAAATAGTCTAATGGCCAGAGATTTGAACAAGCTACCAAAACTTTGGATTCTAGTGCCAACTCCCTCAACTAATTCAAGACCAGATCAGTTAACACCATTGTCTTAATTTTCCCACTTGCAAAATGACTTCTCTTAACCTCACAGAAAAGATGTGGAGGTTTTAATTAGTTTGATAATATGATTGACAATCTTTGAAATGTTATTAATACTTATTCTTCAAGGGATTTAACTGATGGAGACTATGAATTTGGGAAACGGGTATATAGGGCTTTTAGTATGTATTTTTATATTGATTGGACTCATTTCTATTTTATGTTCCAATTCCTATTTTTTTTCTTTCTTCTTTCTCAGTTTTAAATTGTGTTATCTTCACACTATTGTAAAACAGTTATACTCAAATAAAGATGTTTAAAAAAAGGGGGGGGGAAGGAATGGATTTGTGAAATAAAAAGAGAAAGTACTAACAAAAAAAAAAATTGTGTTATCTTGCTGAAGGTCACCTTAAATCCTTTAAAAGCAAATTGATATATTTGGATAGAAGGAAAATTAAGTATTGTTCTTTCGAATGTCAAAAAGGAAATTTATTCGGTTATATTAAAAAAACAATGCTCCAGAAAGTAAATTTCTAGTGAATCAATGCCCTTTTACTGTGGCTTTTTTTTTTTTTAACAGTGGCTTTATAATTAACCTTGAGCTGGTCACTTTCTAATAACTGAGACCCAAATATATCATAGTGGCATATAACTACACCAGCATGATTTTGTTTGTGCTCTGGGACCTGCCATTACTTATTTATAATGGCATTTCATAGAAGTAGTTACCAAAATTATGGCCAAAATTCAATATTGCTAGAGTGCAGCAGTATCTACAGACTGTTTGGGGAGCGGGCAAAGATTTTCGGTCTCCATTAAGGCAAATAAATATACTTACTCTGTGCTCAGCCCTGTGGGGAAACAAAAGAAGTATGATCATAAAATAATTAACATTTGCATTGTCTAAAAAATAATTAATAATTTGCTTTTGTATAACAGTATTTAGTTTGATTTACAAAGTGCTCAAGTGGAATATACATCATAAGCTTAAGTAAACATTGTTTCTCTGTAGAAGAGTGACAGTTTCACAATTTATAATTGATATTATGCTATTAAAGAATCAGTACAGACATGCTGTTATGATTTTTAGTTAAACCGGCTAGAAATTTCCTGTCTTATATGTTCTTTGTTTCAATTCACTGTTATATAAAGGGCATTTGAAAGTTTTTGCATGTTGATTATTTCACCAAATTTACAGTTATCAGTTTGAGATTGTTCTTTTAAATGTTGTCAAGTCCTTTTCTTCTCCTCTATATTTTCTTTTTTTTTTTTTTTTTTTTTTTTTTTTTTTTTTTTTTTTGTGATACGCGGGCCTCTCACTGTTGTGGCCTCTCCCATTGCGGAGCACAGGCTCCGGACGCGCAGGCTCAGCGGCCATGGCCCACGGGCCCAGCCGCTCCGCGGCACGTGGGATCTTCCCAGACCGGGGCACGAACCCGTGTCCCCTTCATCGGCAGGCGGACTCTCAACCACTGCGCCACCAGGGAAGCCCTCTCCTCTATATTTTCAATTCAGTTTCCTAAAATTGAAATTAGCCAGTGAAAATACATTTTTAAAGATGCTTTACTACATCTTTATGGTGCATTTATTTTTTCATTCTGTATTTAGAAACTAAAAGTATCTGTAAATATCCTTGCAAGTTCTGTAAGTGCTTTGAGAGTTTTTGCAAATAAATCCAACACGGGCCTCGGTTTGTTTACCTTGTAAACATCACCATCACCTGTCTTTGCACAATTAGTTCCTCATCCCTTTGATCCCAAATCTCACAGGCTTTCTGGTATTCTGGGTGGCAGGCCCAAAGAATAGACCACAGCTTTATTCTTCAGCCTGGACAGCTGATCAGTCCCAGCTGAAACTAAGCCCCTCAGAGAGTAACTTCAATTCTAAAGTAACCGAATCCTCCGAGTAGATGAAAAAGGAGAAGGAGACATGCTAATTGGCTAACACCAGACCTCTTCTCAGATTTGTCTCAGATTTGTGTGACTGAAAATACCTCACAAAACTCAAGGTACTTATTTATGCTCTTTTTTTTTTTTTATTTCAAACTAGTCCCATCACCAGGCCCCACAGCAGTCACTGCTGTTATACTGAAATAATATTTTGATCAGATTAAGAGCACTCCAATAGACCATCAGGTTGTTTCCCCACAAATGTATAATATATAAATAGGCAGCAGTAGTGATGTCCCAGCCCTAGAACCTCTGATTATTCTACTTCATCACAAATATTTTCTCATTATACTCTTGTTTGTGTTCACTAGCACTGCTTGAAACTGTTGAAATAATAGCCCAAGAAATCTCCATCTGTTGTCTTCTGGAAACTAAGTTGCTTCCATTTTCTAGGGTAATAACATGATCCTTGAGTTTCCAAACCAGTTCTGTAATAGAATGACCTAACCACATACCTCTCCAAGGTGAACTACATATGGGCTTTAAAAGCTAATATCTTTGGTATTTGAAATGACATAGTATCTTTTTTACCTCCTGAAAATTGTTGAGATCAGTTTTTTGTTTCTCCTTGTCTTTTGGTTTAGTGTTCTGCTCAGTGTGGACTTGGACAGCAAATGAGGACTGTGCAATGTCTTTCCTACACTGGACAGGCATCGAGTGACTGTCCAGAAACTGTTCGACCTCCATCAATGCAGCAGTGTGAAAGCAAATGTGACAGTACCCCCATTTCCAGTACTGAAGGTAAGTTTCCCAGTACCTCCAGTATAGAAGGTAAGGGGCCTCTGGTCTCTAGTGGTTCACCTATACTGATTCCCAGAGTTCGAAGAGCCCCATAAAACCACTGTTGTAGTGTGTCTGCATAGAGCATTTGTAAAAGCTACATATATACTGGATATGTAATCAGGAAACCTAAGTTTTCTACCAGACTCTTCCATTAACTGTATGACCTTATTAAGTCAACTTTTCTGGAGCTAAGTTTACTCACCTATGCAATGAGGGAGTGGAGTGGATAATCTCTAAGGTTGTGTCTAGTCTAGCATTCTATGTTTGATTTGTGCTAGAAAGATAGAGATGATTTCTAATGAACCAAGCTTAAAACTGAAAACTTCTATTTCCTTTTGGCAACAACAATGGACCTCTGCTATTGTAAAGATTAAAATTCATGCTTGTGATACATATAATGAAAGCATATGTTTGAAACTACTTATGTCACAAATGCTAATTTTCTCCTTGAAGAAAAATAGAAGAATGTTATTATATAGCTGTTTATATAGGAGGACAAAAGTCTTCAAACTCTGAAATTTCTCTTTGTTATATATAGGGAAATCCCTTTATTAACAGCAGATGCCCATCCAAATCCTGAATTTTCTTATATCTTATTTAAATAAAGGTACTTTGTTTATTCAGTTAAGCATTCATTGAAATTTCCTGAATGCTACTATGTACAAGGCATAATAACAGAAACTATGGGGAGTATAGAGACAAATATGGCATAGTCAGGAATTTCAGACTGCCTTCTCACATGAAAATGGAAGCATGATCAAATATACAAACATCCGAAGCCATGAATTTTAATTATGTAAGAAACCCAGCCATCGGACTCTGCTTGAAAAACAAAACAAAAATAAAGAGCTATGCTGACTATAATTTGTGACTACTTTTCAAATGAAAATGATATGGTCATTATTCTATTAAAAAGAAATTGTTTCTTTTGATCAGATCTATCCAGTTTGAGGGATTTTTTTTAATCCTATTTTTCAATGTTTCCATAAGGAATTTCATTTTAGGAAGAGCAATCATCTTGCATGACAAGATGCAGAAAACTTGCATCTTTGCAAGTGGCCTGGTTCTTATATCTGAGCCTCAACACAGTATACTTACTGTGTAACTTACTCTTTCAAAGAAATAAAGCCTTACCCTATATTAATTCAAAATCAGAATTTTAATTTGCAAAATCTCTGGCTCTAGTGCCATTTCCTTTTTTTTCCCTTTGGTAAGGGATATTCTGGAAATCTAGCTTTCCTTCTCTCGAGAAGGGCTCAAAATCTATGACAAACAGAAGTACTTTTCATAGCAAAACTATTTTCTTTAAATGATCTAAATTTTAAAAATCTCTTTTCTCTAAGATTTGTAGCAAACAAGTCTTTATGTATTGTAAATTATTTGCATTCAGTCATGTGGTTTTGGGAGTCTGTTTTTCAGAGTTGGAAGATAAAAGGTTAAGGTGGAAGAGAGGATATAACTATCATATTAAACTATGTTGGGTATTATGTTAGGCCCTTTATATTTATTATCCATTTTATATATCTCATATACATAAATATCTGTGTGTATTATATAATCATGATAACAACCTTTCGAGAATTGGTATTACTGATGAGGAAACTAAGGCACAGAGAGAGATAGTGACTTACCCACATTATAAGAGTAGGAAGTAGTAGAGGCAGGATTTGGAAGAGCCCTAGGGCATGTCATCTTCAACTACGTTTATATGCTATTTGTAATTCATTCTTTAAAATCAGGAATTTTAAGCTGTGACAAAGTGAGAGTGGCATGGACATATATACACTACCAAACGTAAAATAGATAGCTAGTGGGAGACAGCCACATAGCACAGGGAGATTAGCTCGGTGCTTTGTGGCCACCTAGAGGGGTGGTATAGAGAGGCTGGGAGGGAGGGAGACGCAAGAAGGAAGAGTTATGGGACATATGTATATGTATAACTGATTCACTTTGTTATAAAGCAGAAACTAACACACCATTGTAAAGCAGTTATACTCCAATAAAGATGTTAAAAAAATCAGGAATTTTAACATGAAAACAGAGCTTGTGATTATGAAGTACAGACACTTCTGGCATGACTGTCAAAAGATTAAGTCTTGGGGCTTCCCTGGTGGCGCAGTGGTTAAGAATCTGCCTGCCAGTGCAGGGAACACGGGTTCAAGCCCTGGTCCAGGAAGATCCCACATGCCACGGAGCAACTATGCCCGTGAGCCACAACTACCGATCCTGCACTCTAGAGCCCGTGAGCCACAACTGCTGAGCTCGCGTGCCACAACTAGTGAAGCCCATGCACCTGGAGCCCGTGTTCCACAACAAGAGAAGCCACCTCAACGAGAAGCCCGTGCACCGCCACAAAGAGTAGCCCCCACTCGCCACAACCAGAGAAAGCCTGCGTGCAGCAACGAAGACCCAATGCAGCCAAAAGTAAAATAAAATAAAATAATTAAATTAAAAAGAAAAAGATTAAGTCTTAATTGTTGTTGAAAGACTGGCTTTTTTTTTTTTTTTAATTATTTATTTATGGCTGCGTTGGGTCTTTGTTCCTGAGCACGGGCTTTCTCTAGTTGTGGCTAGTGGGGGCTACTCTTCGTTGCAGTGCATGGGCTTCTCATTGTGTTGGCTTCTCTTGTTGCAGAGCATGGGCTCTAGGCGCACGGGCTTCAGTAGTTGCGGCACGCGGGCCCTCGAATATGCAGCCTTCAGTAGTTGCGGGGCGTTGGCTCAGTAGTTGTGGCACATGGGCTCTAGGGCGTGCAGATTTCAGTAGTTGTGGTGTTCAGGCTTAGTCGCTGTGGCACATGGGCTCAGTAGTTGTGGCTCGTGGGCTCTAAAGTGAAGGCTCAGTAGTTGTGGTGCACGGGGTTTGTTGCTCCGTGGAATGTGGGATCCTCCCAGACCAGGAATCGAACCCGTGTTCCCTGCATTGGCAGATGGATTCTTATCCACTGCACCACCAGGAAAGTTCCAGAACTGGCTTTTTGACATGCCCACAATAATATATGTTGAAGTTAAGTTATGTTCATAACTTCATTTTAGGCCATTTTAATAATTTCTCCAAACACTTCTCTGTAGTGGATAATTATCATACATAAGCTTTGCAGCTGAAAATGTAGTGCTGTTTTTATAGTAGGCAGAATATCATTTGCAACTGCACTTATTTCTGCCTTAAAGAAATTTTCTCAAAATGGATAGGTGTTAATCTGATATTTCTTGGATTATTTGGAGAAATACCTCATAGTCATTTCTGTCTGGCCAAATCACCTTTTATTAATATTAATCTGAAGTAAGCAGTTAGGACAATATTTTTATCCTTCTCAGTAAAGGAGGAAACTTTTAGGAAATTATTAATCCTGCAAAGTGTGACTAATCTTAGAGTTGTTATTCCCTAAAGCTGTTGACTCATTTAAGACAGGATCACTCTCTTTTATAAAATTAGAATTAAAGTAGAAACAGTATATCTGTTGTAACTTGTTTTGTATTCTCTTTTGCTTCCCAATAGTATATATTGAATACATTTAAATACCTGAAACCATCTGTTCATTTCATCAGAAGCTACTTATTTAATGCTTGCTGTGGCCAGCCTCGGCCACTTATTATGGAAAATTCAAAACATTTATAAGTTCATAGTCTTACAGGGAAGATACTTCTTTTTTAAAAAATGCAAGGTAGAATGTGTTATATGGAGTGGTTTACACAAGTGCTAAGAGTACTCATATGAATGACTGATGACTTTAACATTTTGGATCAAGGCAAGCTTCATAGACTAAGTGGTCCATGAGCCAGTTGTAATCTGTAGTTGGAAAAACCCAGTGTGTACCCTGAGAAAAAGGATGAAACAGTTGATTGAAGTTATAACTTATCCATAGAGATATGAAATGGGCAGATAACATGGATTTTAAAAGAGAAGAGACTCTTGCATGAAAGTAATGTGAGAGTGAAGCTCTCACATTAATGTGAAGCTTCACATAATGTGAAGCTCTGATAGAGCTTCTGGAAATCAGATCAGGGAGTGAGGAAGTGCCTCTTAAAAAGGGGAACTTGGGAAGAAAGTCCAATTGTGGGGGAAGGTGCAGGTTCTGGTTAATGCAGGACATAGAAGAGGACCCTTTTTTTTCCTACCAGAATCAGGTTCCCTTGACTCTTGGAAAGGAGGCTATTGAGAAACTAGTTCATCTCTACTCTAAGCAAGACAGGGTAGGACTAACAGAGCTCTCTTGGGATCTAAAATACAGTCTTTCAGTGGGGTCTTTATGGGTAACATGGGCCACTGATAGAATCTTGGGTATTGTTTCAACTACTGAAGTTTAGGAGATGATTCCTCTCCTGATATCTTATTATTAAAATAATAAAAAGTTTCAAACATACAGCAAAGTTGAGAGAATTTTACAGTGGACACCCGCCATCTAGATTTTACAGTTAACATTTTACTGAACTTGATTTATCACATAGATATCTATCTGTCCGTTCGTCAAGATGATGGTGTTTAAAAAATGTTCTCTCCAGGGCTTCCCTGGTGGCGCAGTGATTGAGAGTCCGCCTGCCGATGCAGGGGACACAGGTTCGTGCCCCGGTCTGGGAAGATCCCACATGCCGCAGAGCGGCTGGGCCCGTGAGCCATGGCCGCTGAGCCAGCGCGTCCAGAGCCTGTGCTCCGCAGCGGGAGAGGCCACAACAGTGAGAGGCCCGCGTACTGCAAAAAAAAAAGAAAAAAAAATGTTCTCTCCAGTCATCCAACCATAAAGTCATCTAATTAGCAAACCTACCTACCATGTGCCAGCCACTGAGACTAGGAAAGGTTCCTGTCCTCAAAGGAAGCACAGTTTAAGAGGGGTGGCAACATGCAAACAAATAATTTTCACAATATGGGCAGTACTGTAATAGGGGTAGAAAGAAACTACCATGAGTACACAAAGGAAGGGGTTATTCAGCAGAAGCATCATGGAGAAGGAAAGCTTGAGCAGGGCACTGGAAGGTGTGAAACAGTTGGCCAAGAAGATGTTGAAATGCTGGGCATTGCTGGCAGAAGGTGACTGTGTGCAGTCACAGGGCCGTGGAGTCAAACATACTTCAGTATGGTTGCAGAGGGTGACAGATGAACAGGTAGTAGAGATGAGGCTACAAAGAACGAGACAGGGACTTGGTTTGGAGGGTCCTGTATGCAGTGGAAGGAGGTTAGGACTCTATCCACCAGTTCTGGGAACAAGCGAGGGAAATTGGGGAGTGACATACTTAGGCTGACCGGTGTATAAGGGGTAGAGGGAAGATAGCCTTGTGTGGAGAAGAGTTAAACAGTTGTTCTGAGAGCCCAGGCTAGAGATGATGCAGGCTTGAACTCGGGCGGATATAGGAAGGATCAAAAAGAGGGTAATGAATTGGAAAAAAAGAATAAAATGGAAAGGAGAATAAAAAGATCCTGATGAACAATTGGACATAAGGATGAGAATATGATGTGGAAATGTTCAGTATGACTCCCAAGTTTCAGATTTAGGGAACTAGATACTATTAATCATGGTGAGGAATTTAGGCATCTATATGGAAATTAAGCACATTAGTCCCCGAAAGCCATAATAAAATAGTGGAATTTGAATAACATTTTAAAAAATAAAAATAAACAATAGAGAGAGATTGAATAAATGGAAGGTTAAGGCAACAAAGGATAGTAAGAGAAAGAAAATCAGAAGTGGAGCATCAAGAAATTAAAAGTAAATATTGAGAGGGAACTAGGAGGAGGAAGAAGGAAGATATAATTTGCCATGTTTAACATCTACTTTAGCTTTTTATTCCTGAAAGCCTTCAACTAAGAGTGAAGGCATTATAGGCTTGATCTTAACAGACTGCCACTGATGAGGGTAACACCACTTTGCTGCTAAGAGTGAATTATAGACACACTGGGTATCACTGCATTTGAAATACTACTCAGTATAAAGCACATCTGGCAGCTGAGACTAATGTACTCAAGCTCACCTGAATTTCTATCCCAAATGCCATTTTATTCATCTTTATTCAGTTTCAGTTTCCATTGTAGTTTGGTGAGTCTTTTCAGCTTCCCAATAGCACAAGGCACTCTTTCAACTAGTATTTATTGCTGCCAAATAATGATTCATGGTGTGGAAAGATGAGCAGGAAAGGTGTGGTTAGTATATACATTGGTTTACCAGACCAGGTTGTCTAACGGTGGCTTTGGCAGGTCTCAGTCTCCCTCAAGTACGTGATTCTGAGAGAGCCTAAGCAGCTCCAGAAATCTCCTGAGATCCATGGAACAAAACAGATACTGAATATGGGTTTTAAGGTGGCTTCTGATGTATTAAAATCAGTGAAAGGAATGAATGGTGAAGGTCATTTGAACTTTGATTTCAAGGAGGTGAGGAAGACCAGACATTTTTGTTGCCAGTTTTTAAAATGGTCATAATCCACCTTAACATTCAGGGTTACGTTCCCAGCTGTCTGGTTTAGAGGGAACCCTGGATTTGTATTGGGATCAAAGCACCTCAAGTTGACTGTGGGTGGCATCCAGAGAATAAGACTGGGTAAGAAGAAACCAAGGAAGCAAAGAGAGAAAGAAATGGCTTAGTCCATGGTAGGATGGAATCAGAATAAAGTTCCATAGTTGATATCACCTTGCTTCAAGGGTAAAAAGTCAGTGGACTGTTCCCACTGCAATGAATACTGTCAGGTTCCCAAGCAAAACATGTTATTTCATCCTTTTCCAGTTTGAATATATAAAATATCAAGGACTCAGGTACAGTTTCATCAGGAGAAGTATGCTGAGTTCACATCCCCCGTCCCCAACTCCTGCACCACACATGCACATGCACAGCCTTTGCCACCATCTCACTTCTCACCAGGCTCTGTGTCTCCATGGGCAGTTTGACAGAGGTACAGCTGGTTGTACTTTTGTAATCCAAAGGATAGACCCTTAGGTGAGAGTCATAACTCTCTGCTTACTGTGCTCTCTCTCTGAATTTCAGAAAGAACTTACAGGCACAGAGAACATGCATTCTCCAAAGAAAGATGCTGAATGGTCCAACTTGGTCATGGAAGGCTATGTCCCTGTGTACCCCAACTCCTCCATTGATATGATTTAGGCAGGCTTGACAACATTTTCTGAAATGGATACAGTTTATTTACAGAAATAAATACAGTTGCTCTTATACTCCATGGATTAAGTCAAGCCATCAAAGTCACAATGAATCCCAATCCAATTACATTCTAAATTCCTAAGCCTATGTTCAGTGTGAGTATTTTGAAATCATGTCTTTTAGGTCAGAGTTTTGAAATATTAATGTAAAGCACCTGGGGAAAAACTCACTGGCACTTCAATGATAAGTAGATTCATGTGTTGCCTATGAAACAGGTTATCGAATTTTATCATTCAACTCTACCAGAACCCAGATTACCAGTGAGACCCACTCCAGCATACCTGGCGGATTACTTAAGATTCTAATCATGGGTCTAGTTCACATCGTATGGCCTATGAGCTGGCTTTCAGCCCTTGATACATCCCTGAGTCTCTCTGAGAAAATTTAGGAATAGTCCATAAATTGTCATTCCCACCAGAAATCTCTAGCCTTGGATAAAGTGAAACTTCATTTTCAGGCAGGGAGGTGAGAGGAGATGTAAAAAAAGGAGAGACTAGTTAGGTCCACAAAATATTTCCTAGAAACCACACAGTAAAGACCTCTCACCCTTCTGATAGACTCTGAAGAAAAAAGGTAGAAAGAGTGTCTTGTCATTCTCCTCCCCAGAGAGTACTTAACTGGTACATGAAGTTAGTAGAAGAGAATATCGGGCTCCTTCATCCTAAAATCTTTGACCCTGCTGGCTCAGATTCTGCTACTTAAAAAGCAGTAAATACAAGTGTATCTGTGTGAAGAAAACATGATAGTAAAGATCAAACCTTCAAAATAGATCAATTACAAAGTGATTATATTATTACAAAAAATTCTACCTAAACTAAAGGAGTCCTTTCAATAGCTCTCCTAGTATAATTGTTTATGTTCAGATTATGTATTACTTGGTTATAGAGAAACCAATTTTTACATATTTTAGATATTAGCTAGAAATCAATACCAACTGAGGATCATTCAGAAATTCAATCAAAACATGTCTGTTATTGTTTTAATTTCAATGGGAAAATGTGATTTAATTTATGCACAACTTTTCCAGAATGGTTTTATCACAAATGTAACCTGTATTGTGTATTGGCTGAAGGGTAGGAATGAAAAGGCTATTTAATATTTTAAATGGGCTTTGGGAATGAGGCAGACAGACTAGTCAATGGTAAGTTTTATAATTAAGGCCTCACAACTACGTACATCAGCAAAATGTCAGTGAGTCAATCCAAGGGCTTACCAGGTCAGTCCTCTCTAGCTAACTAAAAAAGTGACACATGGGCTGAATGCACCAATATAATTTAAAGCTTGTACTGATATTTTTAAGATTACACTCAGCTTTCTGTAATGATGGGGCTTTAAAACTTCTTGGTGTGTTAAAATTACCTTTCACTCATGTAATTTTACAAAATCTAGGGAGAAAGCGGTAGTTGAAGAAAGGTATTCAGGCTATTCTGAATGCCCATGACCTAGAACCCTCCTTTCAAAAAAATGTACCCCTTCTCTAAGGTGGCAGAGCAAACCTCCTGATAAGGATGTCCCCAAAGATTGAATTACCAGGGGTATCAGCCAAGAATAAGAAGTATTGACAGGCAGAAACCTTTTTGCATTAAGATGCCAAGAATGCTGCCAGAATAGAGTGGTTTGGGAGTCAGACAAACCTGAGTTCTGGTCCCACTTCTTAGACCAGCTAGCTGTGTGACCCATAGTGAGTTTCGTACGTAACCTTTTTGAGCTTCAGTTTTGCCATCTGCGTAAAGCTGACATTTTATATACTTAAAATGATTAAATATATATAAATATGTAAAAGTGCCTAAGGCAATGCCTGGCACATAGGAAGCACTTGATAGATTATTTTTAATGTTGTCATTACTAGATTAATCTCTCATGGAGTTAAAAGACTGGAAGAATGTAAGACCAGTCATTGGTGAGTAGGTTTTCATCACTCTGAAGACTGACTCTTCCAGTCTAGGCAGTCCCTAGACAGCAAAACCAAGAAGTGGGAATGGGACCTTCCTCAGGGCCCCTCCTTCATGGGAGCCCCCTACACTCCATCAAGGCTGTGTCCTCTACAGCCCAAGAGTCACCATGTAATATCTCATCAAGGCCCATTATCTTCTTGGCAGTCCTCAACCCTGGATCTTCCCTCAGATCTCTCCCTACCTCATCATAATTTACCTGCTCTCTGTTAAAATCTTTTCATTAATTTGCTTATGGGTGCCAATGAAGAGCCTATATATATTTTGACAGGGATCCCGGAGAAATAATACAGGATGGTTGTTCTCAGATGTGTTATTGGTAACAGTAACAAGAGCTGATAAACTGAGTGCTCATTCTGTGCCAGGGCCACACATGTGCTGTAGGTGTTACCTCATACAAGCCTCACAACATCCTATGGGCCTCATTTCACAGATGAGGAAACTGAGGTTTAGAGAGGTGAAGTCACTTGGCCAAGGACAAACAAATGCTGGGAGGAGGCAGTGCCAGAATTCATCCCAGATCTGCCACCCCTCACCACTGGTGCTCTCAGGTCCTGGGACACACATAAGCGGTCCCTACCTCCCTAAGCTTGATCCTGCTCTTAGGACCCAAATGAATTCCTGCTTTCAATCAAGTTACTTGGCATCAAGTTAGCTGAGAACAAACTTAAAAGAGGTATTGGGAAGTTCCGAGGGGGACACCCTGGCAGCTGGCCTCCAGCTGGCCCCTAGACTGGACACTGCTCCTGGCTGAAGGGCTGTGCTGGGGGCCTCTGCATGCAAAGGACACTTCTCATTTCCAGCACCTACCTAAGGAGCTGAATCCCTGAGTATTTAATAGCCTGAATGGGTGGATGGAGGGGGTGGTTGGAGGAAGAAATAATTTATGAATATTTTATTTTATTCATTATTTATTATCTACTATTTAATCAGATTCTAAAGTCTAAATCCAAAAGAAAAGTCTGTGAATTTCCTTGTATTTTGCTCATCTCAGAATTTTCCTGGTTCAGAAACTCTTCCAAACATGGAGTAATGAATCTCCCAATAAAGTTGTACCTCAGGAAATATTCTTCTTTGTTTTGTCTTCAAACTGACTTGTGTCTATAGGACAGCATTTTCTCAGTAGTAATCTAAATATTGCATCCTTGTTGAGAAATTCAGAGCACAACTTACTGTCATCAGGTAGTAACAATAACTAATAGTGATAATGATAATAGTAATTCAGTATATAACACGTATTGAGAGCCAACGACCATTCTATGCACTGAGCTAGGTGATATCATAGGATACACATGCTACATGCGGGAGTGGGAACCCTCATCTTTCCCTATTCACAGATAAGGATGCTTCACCTCTTAGGCACAGAGAAGTTAAGCAATTTGTTCAGAGTCATAAAGTTAGTAAATGGTAAAGCTGGGCTTAAACCCAGCAGTCTGGCTTCTAACTTTATTTCCTTGTACTATTAAAACAACCAATCATCCTCTATCCATTTATCAACTAAATCATTTTTATATTTTAGCAAAATAGACCAAAGCCAAAGTTTATCTGGTACTTTAAGCCGTCTCGCCAAGCCCTGTTAACAGAGCATGACAGTGGTAATCTCCGCTGGAGGGCTGCCCCATTAGGATGGTGATTTGAAATTAAAGATGAGTGATATGTGTCAGCTGTCCTCATCCTTTATGCTTAGCTTTTCTCATCATTTTAATAAATGCATTATCTGGACAATATATTCCTCTAGGTAACACTGATACAACTTTTTTTTCCCACAAAAATATTCTTAGTCTAAACTTTTTTTGGTTACTTTTCACTGGTCATGACAGAGAAGGGAAAAAAAATAACTGATGATTTCCAAATTAAAATATATGGGGACTTCCCTGGTGGCACAGTGGTTAAGAATCCGCCTGCCAATGCAGCAGACATGGGTTTGAACCCTGATCCAGGAAGATCCCACATTCCACGGAGCAACTAAGCCCAGGCACCACAACTACTGAGCCTGAGCTCTGGAGCCCGTGAGCCACAATTACTGAGCCTGTGCACCACAACTACTGAAGCCCATGCACCTAGAGCCTCTGCTCCACAACAAGAGAAGCCACTGCAATGAGAAGCCTGTGCACCACAATGAAAGAGTAGCCCCTGCTCACCGCAACTAGAGAAAGCCCGCGTGCAGCAACGAAGACCCAATGCAGCCAGAATTGTTTTAAATTAATTTTAAAATAAAATAAAATATATGGAAATAATAAAATAAAATAAAATATATGGAGATATTTTAATCTCAAATTCAAGCTTGATTCACCAAATATCATCCATTTTCTTTTTTTTTAGTACAAAGTTTAAAGAAATTTTTAATGTCTCTCCTACCTTCTTTCAGCCAAAACTTAAATTTATTGAAAATCTTAGTGTAGAAAGTTTCTATTCAAATTTCTTTTATTCTCTTTGTAAATCAAATCTCAAGTAAGGGAGTTCAGTGGTGGCAGAACTTATGCTTTCAGAGGAGTAAGGGTTACAGTTTAAAATTTTCAGTCTTTCACCAAAAGAGCCTTGAAAGTAAGATCAATAAAATTGCTTCCTTACTTTTTAATAATAAGAACTGGAAACTTTCCCATTTCTTTGCATTTAATTTTCCATGTTTACCATATGGCTCATGTACCATGTACATGATCTCTTAGAACTTTAGTGGATTTCTGAAGCCAGGAAAAATAAACAAGGAAGCAACAACAACACTGTTACACTGAACATTTCCCAGTGTTCTACCTGATTCTAATTACCTTAAACAGTTTACCCAGGATGCTTCAGTATAACCACCTGGAAAAATGAGGGTGGAACTTTGATTCTCAGAGGCAAACATAATCACTAGATTTACAAAGTATTTTAAAATCCCCAGATAAAATTGAAGAGAGGACTGGAGAGGAATATCACTATTAGCAGTAGTGAGGTTGTATGGGGTGACGGGGGTTTCTGAGAATCAAAGGTCAGTGTCTCTTTTTCTGCATTGGCCCCTCAGCCCCATCTTGTGCAACCAGCCTCAAGGGGAGGTGGAGAAAGAATCATTTATTCACCTTCTGGCTGCAAGAACTGCAGACTTCAACTGTGGCAATTCTAGCACTGAGGAGAAAACACACATAGGAAAAAAGAAGGCCATGTCTCACTTCCAAATTAAAAAAAGACATTTCTACATGTTTCCATAACCCACAGACTGCTGCCATTTGAGGCCAACCCCTCAAAGTTTTCCTCTTTGTCTAGTGTAGTTGCTGAATCTAGGCCACTGTCAGCAATCCTTTTCATTCACCGAGGCCCATCCCCACACCCACAGATGCAGAGATTCTCCTGGGACATGTGTACTTTGGTATCAAACAATGCAACTCATGTTTGATTTTGGATAACCTTGCACTGCTGAATAAAATAACCCTTGAGAAAGAAGCAATAAAAGTGCTGTAAGAAAAATGACTCATGTTTCCAAGCTGTCTAAAGTGATCACTTATCCCAACAAATGGTAATTCTTTCAAGACACAGTGGGCATACACCATACTTATAAAAGTCTGGGAGAAAAGCCTTGCAATCATTTTTTTTAAATTTCTGTTAAAATGTATCAAAAGACTATTTCTGGTAGTGTGTACCAGACAGGGTATGCTTGAAAACAAAAACAAAAACCACATGGATGTGAAAGCCAAGGTGCACTGGCCCAAGGAGGTGGGATGGGGCAGGGGGGTGGGGTGGGGGTGGTCCTTGCTGAACATCCAGGCTCATTGTTTATGTACTTGTTTATGTGCCTCTAATTGTTTTCCCTTTTCTGCCCTCACTCATTAGAGTGCAAAGATGTGAACAAAGTGGCTTATTGCCCACTGGTGTTGAAGTTCAAGTTCTGCAGTAGAGCATACTTCAGACAGATGTGTTGTAAGACCTGCCAAGGACACTGACCCATGGAAAGCCAGAGAGAGCGCCTTGTCATTTCATCGTGGAAATGCATCCATCACAGAGAGCCACCCAGAGGAAGAGGATTGATGTCCTTGCAAATGCATTACCCTGTGGAAAACGTAACCACTGGTCAGCCCTAGCTGACAGGATTTCAATATTATTTTAACTTCTGTGAAGTGGGATTTATTGATCCAAAGTGCTGGACACGGTATTAGGAGGGAATGCCAGATTGGAGAGATCCAAACAACACAGGGAGACTTGTTTACTGTGGAACGTTTGTGTTCTTTCGAGTAAATCCAATAGCCTGTTTACCTCCTTGGACCATTAAGATAATTTTTATTATGGACTTAGCAATGACACTGAATCCATTTGTATTTAAAACTGTTTAAAATGTAGCTGTTTTGACTTGGTCAACTATGGAAGTAAAGAAGATTCAGAAATCTTAAGTCATAGCTTAAAAATATTTACTATACTTTATCACTACAACAGCACCACGATTTAAATTCTAAAACGGGCTTTGAACTGTAATTTAAGGAGCAATTATAAATCAAAAGTAATGAAAGTTTGTATTATTTTTCTTCATTCCACTTAATTTCCTTAGGAATAATCCCCCTGTTCTGAACACTGCTGTGAGCCATATATAAACTATATTAAACTGAACAACAATGAAGGACTTAGTTTAAAGCAGCGCATCAGTTACTGCAGCTGTGCAAGTCTATAAATTCACTGCTAGAAGACTGTGGCTAACTTGCCTTTGTGCAAGTGAAGCTGAGATTTCCATTAAAACTTTAAGAGAAAAACATTTCAATTTCATGCAGAAGCCAGACCTGGGGTATGGTAGAGACTGAAGTACCAGGCCTTTTGCTGCCATCACACAGGATGCCTCAGTTCTTAATTGAGTCACCCCAACTCACTTGTGTTTACATCCTCTCCAGCCACAGAACGGCTTCTGCCCTATTGGATTGTTGCATATGCATGTTGAGCTTGCTGAGATGATACCATGCAGAAGATAGACTGGCTCAGTGACAACCAGGCAGACCCTTTTGCTGACAATTACGATGGGTTCCAGATGTCCCTTCTTTGATATGGCAGAAGGGCATTTATTTATATGAGAACAAGTGTGTGTGTGTGTGTGTGTGTGTGTGTGAGCGCTTTTGAGTGTGTGGGTAGATGAGTGTACTTGCACATAGATGTGCTATTTCTGTGAGTTTTAAAGTAGGCAAGGGATAATAACCAAAGAAGAAAAACTCATGAAGACTAGAGATCATAAAGCATCATTTTAATAGTCACTCAACCAAGTATTTTGTATTTTTTATGGATACTCTGAATGGCAATTAAATGTGAAACCCAATTTCTTGGGCAAGTCAAATTCTAGAATCAAGTCCACCTAAATTAAACTGACTAAACTCACATTTTCCCAGTCCACATCACACTCGTCGAGAGATTTGACAGTGAGATTTTTTAAAAGAGAACAAAAAAGAGGGTACTTGCTTATATGAATATTTTGTACTTGAACACTTGCAACAGGATCTTGATGAATGTGTTTTGTGTCCTACACATGAGTGCACCTTGTGACACCAACACCTCAAACTCAAACCAAACGGCTATTTTGGAAAGCCACTACTTGCAGTTAAAGAGTATGTTTGACTTAAATCCATCACTGTGTCCTGAAACAACGTGTCAGGTGTATCAATCACATACACCATAACCTAAAGTGGCTGATGAGGTTTTTTTCAGAAGGGGAGACTCACAGACTTCAAAACCAAACGTCAGATTTGCTGTGGACAGTCAGCATGGGACGTTTGTTGCTCTGTGTGTTCAGTCGCCCTCGTCTGAGTCTCCTCGCCTGCTTTCTCTCTCAGCACCACCACAGCTCATGTCCCTGAGTTTCCAGAGAGAGCGGTTGACAGTAGACAGGAGTGGCCAGGACCCCAATCTCTGCTGCCTTGGAAGACAGCCCAAGAGCCACCTCAGCCGTCAGTAAAGGGCAGGCAGCCACAAGCAGCACGGCCCCAGCACTGACTTCCTTTGGCCCCTTGCAAAGAGCACTTAACTTGGTGCTAATGTGCCCTGGTGAAATAAAATAAGCGAACAAAAGATGGTTGGTTTCTCTGGCATTTTAGGCATAGGTTTGCTATCGGGATCTGCTTTTCTCCAACGTAAATATCAGCTTATGTTTTTATTTCAAACAGATTCCTTACATTACTGACTAAAGGCTACTTTTCCCCTCACCCAGGAACTAACATGGTGAGGGCCATACCCCTGAGCCCCGTGCAGCACCCCAACTGGTGCTAGAAGAGGAGGGCAGACGTGTCCCTCTGGGGTGTGCAACAACACCAAGGCCAGCGGGCAGAGAACTCCCGAGGGCAGCATCAGATTACCTTTCTAGAAGGAACCAAGCACAGGATGTGTAACAGGACTAAACTTTCAGTTGGCCTTGAATTTAAACCTGAGTGAGGAAAAGTCATATTCCACAGCACATCACAGTACTGCTGCTACTCTGTCGTCAACCACGTGGCTACACGATACTCTATTCCTAAATGATAACAATAGGATTGTCGGCAGATGCTGAGCCACCATGGCTGGCCCTCCAAAATATATGTAGGCTACTTAGGGAACCCCAAGGAAACTGGTACCCCGTGGCTGAGAGCAGTATCCGTCACTGGCATAAGACCCACCAAAAAAGGCAAGGTAAGCATACCCAACTGACTCCTTAAACAGTCCATTTCATTAAGAATTTTATTATTTGAGTGAATGTCACATAGGTATCCTTAATAATACAGAATGAAATTACCTTTGTATTATTGCGATTAGTTGTTGCTTATTATTTTATACTCAGTATTAATGTGGTACACTGTTACTTTTTTTTTTGCTTTTGTAAATTATATTCTAATTTATTGCCATGTTTCCTAACACGTGTCCTACATTCAATTTCCTGCTTGTAATGAAAATGAAAAAGTCATTGTAACACTTGATGGAGTGAAATTCCACACCAGGCACAGATTTTTTTTTAACATAGATAATTTAGTAAAAATAAAATTCAGCTTGTAAGAATGAATCAGATGGAAGTTGTCTATTCCCTGAAAAGCTGGTGTTAAACTCGCAATAGAAGGACCCTCTATCCCTTGCAATACCACACTACATTATCCAAATTTTCCAGGTCGTGTACAGGATTGCGATAACTTGTTGCATTCTTTTCTTCAGCCAGCTATTCTAAGGCCAGAAAGGAAGTCCGGATTGACCACTGCCACATACCTTCAGTCACACGGCCCACAACTCTTTTGCCCCCTGCTTCTTTTGCCTTCCATGTAAATTCTTTAGCATAGAAGAGGACGCGAGATATTTCACTGTGGGAAGGGTGCTGAACAAAGAATTCATGCTTGAAGGGTTTTTCTACTCAGACTCAACTGGGAACAAAGAACATGATGAGCATACTTTTCTGCCTGCAGACTTTTCCTCTTAGCTGAGCTGCTTTGCTGAACTGGGGGATACTATCATATGCAAAGGCAACTCAGCAGTTAAATCTGAAGGTGTCCCTCCTGCATGCTTAGCTATTTGAGTACTTTCATAATGACAACTTCATCAATTGCGTAAGAAGATGTACAATGTCCAAACATGGTTGTTTTAATCCACTTACCGCCATATCCCTCTCCCACAGATTCAACTGTATACATTAGAAGAAATCAAGTGAGGTGATTAGAAAGTCCTGGGGGTTCCTTCCCCAAGGTCATCTTAGGAACCAAAAGTGGTGAAGTAGTATGAATTCTTAGTTAACAGGAAGACCCTGGCACCAACTATTTTAACCTCCCACTGCATTTGCAAAGGGTAGTTCTGCCTAGGGGTCAGGGAGGAGGAGAATACCGAGAAACAAGGCTTACCTTAGCTTAGATTCCTCAAATTCAAGTCTATCTTTTCATCTACAGTTGGTTTAATGTTTCTCCCCCTGTGGGATATCTACAGGACACTCTCCTGCTTCGGGCTCTGACCCCAGGGACAGTCTGCCTTCCATTAAAAGATTTTGCCACTTTTCGAGGCCAGGTGACATTTTTTCAAGTAAATTAGGAAGAAAGTTGGCTATTGATCTTGGTTATAAATATATGTGAATTTGTGTGGCAAGGGTAAGATTCATTACTTTTAAAAGAAGAGAGCAGAAATGTAATTCAGACAGGAAAAAAAGTCATAGGCCAGGAGGATTGGAAAATTCTAAATAAGTGGTCACAGAAAAAAGATCACTGTCTGAATAAAAAAAGGGACAGATTAACTATTTTTGCAATTCTGTCTCATGCATATCATCAGAATGTGTGGAATAAACTAACATGTTTTTTAAAAGACCAGCTCTTCCAATGGTTTTGTGCCTTAAACTTCAAAACCTCAGGCTGGAACTTAAAAGGAAAATGGTCTGTTCTCCCGTCTCTTTCTCAGAGGGTTATTTCTAACATTGCTTGTCCCTCATTTCATCCACAGATGATATCTGAGGCCAGAAATGGAATAGTGGTTTGAGGGCTGGAGGAAACCAAGGTTATGCCCATATTGTCTCTTGGTCAATGGCTTTCCTTAGCCCACTGAAAGCCTTGAGCTTCTTGGATCTTGGTGTGGATACCTTACCTTACAGAGAGGTTTCACATAAGAAGAGGCAAGTTATCACACCAGCTCCAGGCCTCCTAGCAGTCAGAGTGCTTCTTCAGGTCAATGGCTCAAGAGTTGGTGGCACCCACCAGCCCTAGGCAGATATAATTCTTGGATGGCCTGGTCTGTGCCCCCAGCAAAGGCAGTTGTGGATAGCAGGCTACCGTATGGGCCCACAGAACAGTAATTATGAGATGAGGCCCCTGAAATCACAAGCAAACGTGGCCAGAGGAAGTGCCAGTCTAGGTCCAGTCCAGGCCAGGTGTGGCCTCTGTGTCTGGAGAGTGGCATCAGCCACGGTCATTCATTCACAGCAGTATTTGCTGAGGCCCTACTGTGCCCAGGTTCTGTGCTAGGCACTTAGCATACGCTCTCTCATGGAATATTCTCTCAACAAAGCTATTGAGGACAATACTGTCAATCCCCATTTACAGATGCCAATACTGAGGCTCAGAGAGGTTAAGTTGCTAATAGTCGCAGACCAATGAGGAAGAGTCCCTCTTTGACACACAGAAGGGAGCTACCTGGTCTGCCTCTAGGACAAGGAAGCTGGGGAGGATGCTCCTCTACCAGAGAGAAAGTGACTCACCAGGCCAGAGGAAATGGGGTCCTCCTTCCTGGGAAGCAGTGAGCCTGAGGCCTTAGGAGGGGCCTCAGGGGACAGGGAAGGGTGAACTTTGGGCTCCCGTCTGGTAGGTGGTGTTTGGTGTTCGCTATGAAAATTCCTATGTCTGGTGACAAAATTACAGTTGGGGACCAAAAGTGGTTTCTTTCTTTTTTTTTTTTTTTTTTTTTAAACAATGTATATATTTTTAATGTATTTATTTTATTTATTTATTTTTATCTGCGTTGGGTCCTTGCTGCTGCGCACGGGCCCTCTCCAGCTGTGGCGAGCTGGGGCTACTCTCTTCCTTGCGGAGCACAGGCTCCAGGCATGCGGGCCCCAGCAGCTGCAGCAGGCGGGCTCAGTAGCTGTGGCGCACGGGCCCAGCCGCTCCGCAGCCTGCGGGATCTTCCCGGACCGGGGCCCGAACCCACGTCCCCTGCATCAGCAGGTGGATTCTCAACCACTGCGCCACCAGGGAAGCCCCCAAAAGTGGTTTCTGAGCATGTGGTTAGAGTTTGTGGGAAGAGGAGGAGAAGGAAGGTCAAAGACATTGGAGGATGAACGGTGTCTGCAATGGCAGCAGCCAAACAACATGAAAGCTCTCACCTCCCCTGAAATGTCCTGTTTTGAATCACAGAGCCTGTCCCTGCCTGACAGCCCCCCACACCACTTCCAGACATGCCAGATGGCCTTGCTGACCTGCCTCCACGCAACTGGAGCAGAATGATTCCCGTGTTGGCTTTAGGGTAAGTTTTGAAGAAGAAAGGTGGGTTTCTCTCTGTTTCAGTCAGAACAGGACCATCAGGGCTTGAAAGCTCAGGCCATGGTGTAGCTGCCAGCAAGCACATTCTTTGACCTTCTGTGGTGGGTCCACAGAGTGGAACCAGGTGTTCTTTCAGCCCACGCCAGAATGTATCGGCCGCCCAACTGGCCACCTGCCTCCACCCCACCGACAGGGCTTTGGCTGGCCCTCTACCAAACAGCTGTGCTGAGAGCCGCAGATGGCCTCCCACGCTTGTGCCCAAGCCAGCAGCTGCATTGGCCTGACAGCCTGGCAAGGTGGACCTCGTGTGCCTCTGACCTCCGTCCTAAGTCCTCCCCAAGCCAGGTCACTCAAGGGGCTGGGGAGAAGGAAAACCAAAGCTCACATACACTAAGGAATTGCTTTTGTGGTCCAAAGGCAAGCAAAAAGCACACTGTTCTCTTCCCCTTCCTTCAATATCATCAATTATGGTATTTTTATTTTTAATCATTCAAGTTAATCTGATATAAATGAATCAACATTTAGTTCCTGTTTGTCAAGGGTATTATTGTTAGAATAAAAAAATCTCCTGATTTTTTATTTTCTATGTATCTATACAAAGGCAAAGGAGGATGACATCCCAAGTTCAAAAAGACAGTATGTACTTATTATCTAGATAATAATAAGCATTGCTTGATATTTTGAAAAAACACCCACAGAAGTGGCTAAAATGTGAGTTTGATTGAAAATGGGGAGGAAAAAAAAAGTTATCACAGCTGAACTAATTACAATAAAAATAATTTGATTCAGAGTTTTAAACTTTAGAACAGAAAAAAGTAAAATTGAGAAATTAAATATATTTTATGTTGAGATTGAAAAAAGAAAGTATATGTTGAAATTATGAAACAAGGTAATAACCTGGAGCCACATTTATCTTTGAAGATTTTCTGATTGTAGGCTGGGCCAGGAAGACATTATTATCTTCCGTGCTCAGGAGCCAAGTCCCCACCAATGTGGGAAGCTCCTGCTGGAGGGAAGGAGGAGGGGACCCACTGTTTTATTTCTTTCCACATTTAATCTCAATTGCAGAAACTGCATGTACCAGCTATCTCCTAAGTCTGGCTTTTAAAATCGATACATTAGAACTTAACTCTCCAAATGAGTGCTGTTCCCTTCCATGTAATCACCGGAAATCACTCTGTACTCATTCTAAGAGCAAAATCACCACTCAAAACTGTCTTAAAGGCTTCCCTGGTGGCGCAGTGGTTGAGAGTCCGGATACGGGTTTGTGCCCCGGTCTGGGAAGATCCCACATGCCACGGAGTGGCTGGGCTGGGCCCGTGAGCCATGGCCGCTGAGCCTGCGCGTCCAGAGCCTATGCTCCGCCACGGGAGAGGCCACAGCAGTGAGAGGCCAGCGTACAGCAAAAAAAACCCCAAAAAACAAAAAACTGTATTAAAATTGCTTGTTTAGACTATCTTCCAGGGTAAGATAGATTTGATTTTCACAAAAGTCCAAAACCAAATCTGGTGGTGAGTAATTTGCATATAATCATTTTGGCTACAAAATCTTCTGTCTTATAAATTGACCCCAGGTCATACCACAAAAGCAATTACAAATATGCTTTGAGTAAGTGACTTTTTTGAAGGATTTCACTCATTTGGGTACAAAGTGCTGGTGTTTTGTCTAAAAATTATTGACACTGCTGTATAATCCAATTTAAGACTGATAGAATACAAGCTTTCACTAAATGTTATACTATTTCCAATTCTAAAATTAGCTGGAACCTGGACCACCTAAACTGGCATGTTATCTTTTAGGGAGAAGAAAGGTCTCTGACCTCTCAGAATTGAGTCAACCCTTAAATACAGGAGGCAAAACCACTGTCTCAGACCCTGGAGGTTAGCAAAGAGCTGTCCTTCCAGGATTCTCCTTCCAGAGGGCTAACTAACCAAGGTCTGCCAGCAACATGAGCGAAGCTGCTGCCAGGTGTGCAAGACCTGGTGCTCTGCTTCCTCACCACTGGGATGTGCCTTGATTTACACAACTGTAAGTGTATTCCATTCCTGTAGATTGAGTCCTTTCCCATTTGCTTAAATGATCATTCCTAGAGGAGCCTGTCCCCTGATCCTGAATTGGCCAGGTGTGGGGCTGACAAGCCAGCACTGAGTGTCTTCTCCCTCAGTCTGCCTTTTTCCTAGAGTCTTCAAGGAAGTTGTTAATGATGTGTAAATAGATACTTAAATCTATGGGGCCGACTGCTGCTGTGAGGAACTCCGAGAGCGGCCTTCTGAAGAGGAGAGTTACTCCCTTATTTATTCAACTTTGAAGGGTGAATTTTCACCATGGGTTTTTATACAACAGATACCCGTGTAAATATCAAGACACGAACCAAACTTTTTTATATATATTTTTAACATCTTTATTTGAGTATAACTGTTTTACAATAGTGTGTTAGTTTCTCCTTTACAACAAAGTGAATCAGTTATACATATACATATGTTCCCATATCTCTTCCCTCTTGCATCACCCTCCCTCCCACCCTCCCTATCCCACCCCGCTAGGTGGTCACAAAGCACAGAGGTGAACTCCCTGTGCTATGCGGCAGCTTCCCACTAGCTATCTAATTTACATTTGGTAGTGTGTATGTGTCCCTGCCACTCTCTCACATCGTCACAGCTTACCCTTCCCCCTCCCCATATCCTCAAGTCCATGCTCTAGTAGGTCTGTGTTTTATTCCCATCCTACCACTAATCTCTTCATGACATTTTTTTTCTTAGATTCCATATATATGTCAAACCAAACTTTTGTTCCCAACATTTTTGCTGGAACATGCCTTAAAATCCACAATTTTTATACTTTTTTTCCCCCCCTGAAAGAACAAAATCATTTTAAATTCACACCCTTTCTTTCTAAACAGCTTCAAAAAGGCTTCTTGGGTGGCCAGGAATCCTTGTTCCTCAAAATTAGCACTGACAGCTATGGTCAGGGACACTGTTGGAGTCCATTGTCACTCCAAATCAAGAGGAAACTTCACTTTAAACATGATTACAACCCCCCCTCCAGTAGTCTAACCAGATGTATCTTTTTCATCAACTTCATAATAATTCAATTGATGCCTAGGAGAAAAGCTCTGATAAGACAGATGGGGTCCCTTCAGGAAGTCATAATGAAGAAAATAATGAGTGACTGTGTACTTATTTAATGCAATATCCTTTATAAGAGTAAGGGGTGCTGAGAAATTAATAGTGTTTCCTACACTGCTGAAGATATTTAATTCAATTTCTTTTTTGCTTTAGTCAAGAAAGTATCAACTTTGCTTATTTTGTTTTTATTTATTTTGGAAATTTTCAAGCATATGCAAAGATCAGAGAGACTTGTTTAACTACTCCAGCCTTCCTCACCCAGGTTACAGCAGTTATCAACATGTGATCAGCCTTCTTTCCATCTATACTCCTCTACTGTGGATTATTTAAGCAAAATTATTTCATCATTAAATAAAGACTCTTAAAAAAGACTACACTACTATTTTCAAAATTTATATTTTCATTGTAAAATTGCATTTGCTCTCTTTAAAACTACTGTCCCCGGGCTTCCCTGGTGGCGCAGTGGTTGGGAGTCCGCCTGCCGATGCAGGGAACACGGGTTCGTGCCCCGGTCCAGGAAGATCCCACATGCCGCGGAGCGGCTGGGCCGGTGAGCCGTGGCCGCTGAGCCTGCGCGTCCGGAGCCTGTGCTCCGCAACGGAAGAGGCCACAACAGTGAGAGGCCCGCGTACAGAAAAAAAAAAACAAACAAAAAACAAACTACTGTCCCCAAACTTGAAGAAAGTAATAAAAATTGTATATACCACTTAATGAACATCTATTGTATACTCTATTCCAGGCAGTATAGTAGGTGCGTTCTGTCCATTATCTTATCATCATCATTATTACTGATTTTTATCAAAGAGGAAACGGAGGCTGAGAGAGGTTAAGAGACTCATCTGCTGGCAAGTCGGGCCCAGCAGGACTGTGGAAAACCAGGATTTATGAGAAAAGAACTGTCACCACCAGTGCCTATCCTGTTTCTCTGCTGCAAATCACATTTAGGAAGAGGAACATCCAGTATCCCTCTCTGCTTGTTGGTCCCAGAAGAGTGGTCCAAAAACAAGTAACTCCTGGAGAAAACTATCCTCCTTCTCTGGCACTTCTGGACGGTGGCTGCTTCCAGCCTTAGTTGCACAAGACAGCGTTGCCTTCCTGTAACTGCCTTGTTGCTGCGAATGATTTTAGCCATATTTTTCTTTACAATCAGCAAGTCAAAATCTACACTAGTTAACAAAACTTCTTTCCAACTCCAACTCCATTGCAAAATTTCTAACTGTAACCATACGTAATTAATAATTAATTGTAACAAACTCAACTGTGGAATAAAATTAAAAGTTATCTGGGGGGCTTCCCTGGTGGCACAGTGGTTGAGAGTCCGCCTGCCGATGCAGGGGACTCGGGTTCTTGCCCCAGTCCGGGAAGATCCCACATGCCGCGGAGCAACTGGGCCCGTGAGCGATGGCCGCTGAGCCTGCACGTCCGGAGCCTGTGCTCCGCAACGGGAGAGGCCACAGCAGTGAGAGGCCCACGTACCGCAAAAAAAAAAGAAAAAAAAAAAAAAGTTATCTGTAGGGAAGTGTCATGATGTCTGCAAATATATAGTTTTCAAAGAATTATTTTTTTAATGGGGGGAGGGACAGAGAGAGAACAATAAAACAAATATGGCAAACGTTAATAATTGGTAAATATAGGTGATGGGTAAATAGGAAGAAGAGAATTCATCTCTGTAGAATGTGTGTGCATGTGTGTGTATGTGCATGTGTGTACGTGTGTGTTCACATGCATGTGTGTGCATGTGTGTGCGTGTACGTGTATGTTGACATGCGTGTGTGTGTGTGTGTGTGTGTGGAGAGAGAGAGTGAGAGGGAATGAGCAATGGTTTATTGATATCTTGGTCAAAAAAGAAAGCTTAGTGAACTAGTCTTTCCTACCCTTTTTCATCTTTCTAAGCAGGAAACCAAGTGAAGGGCAGGACTTGGAGTTACAAGTCTTTCATATACGGAGTAGCCAGAAAGGAAACCAACTGGGCTAAAACCCAATTCCTAGTCCTGGTCCAAAAATGAGTTTTTCTCAAGTTGGAGCAGTGGTTCCCAGACTTTCAGATTTCATGGACCAGTAAAATTTCAAACTACTTTGAAGATGGATGTACAATGGCTAACATTTTGCTTTGCCAAGCAAAGACATTTAAAAAAATCTATCATTTACTATTGCCATAAAAGTACCTTTCTGGGCTTCCCTGGTGTCGCAGTGGTTGAGAATCCGCCTGCTGATGCAGGGGACACGGGTTCGTGCCCCGGTCCGGGAAGATCCCACATGCCACGGAGCGGCTGGGCCCGTGAGCCATGGCTGTTGAGCCTGCACGTCCGGAGCCTGTGCTCCACAACAGGAGAGGCCACAGCAGTGAGAGGCCCGCGTACCGCAAAAAAAAAAAAAAAGTACCTTTTTAAGAGAAAGTACACTTTAACCCCAAAGACATGAATATATTTCTCTTTAGCGGAAGTTACTACCTTGTTCTTATTTTTCCATTTAACATCTTTTTCAAATAAGAAGGCTTTTAGCTGCAAGTATACAAAACTAAACAAGTGACTTAAACACTAAAGGCAGAGAAGTTCCAGTTCCAGATGGAAGTCCACTGTTCCACAGGGTCCTAAAGGACCCAGGCCTCCCCCTACCTGTCCCCTCTGCCTGTGGAGATGTGCCCATGGCTTCCCTTATCCACAAGACGGCTGTGGCAGTTCCAGGGTCGCATGCAGAAGAGACCGCTGCTAGCAGAGAGCAGAGGCTATTTCTGCTGGCATGTCACCATCATGGAGAAAGAGTCTCCCAGAAGCTGCAGCACATGGACCCTCAGGACGCAGCGGCCAGGACTGAGCTACACTCCATGATCCAGCACCAGGGAGGCTGAGACGATCTGCAATATCTTTGCATCTCTACTGAAGCTGCTGCCTCTGCTACAAGGGTCAGGGATTGGCTGTTTGTAGGGACCAAGGGACAATATCAGGTGTCTGAAAGCCTCATCTGGGGATGAAGCCTGATATTTGGGAGCTCTTCACTTAGAGCTTCCCATGCTGAGGCCTGCAGTGCCTGCTGAGCATATATCCACAGTCTAAGAAATGCTTTATTTAGTTTCATCCAAGTTGAGAGCAGATTTATGTAATAACTCTCAAAATCTTCCCGCATTGCAAGGGAGCCTGAAGAAACCTGGCCAAATGATATCATAGCTCTGCTGAGAAAAGCTTGAATAATCTCCCATCATTTCACCCCCAATTGCATGTGAACAATTACTCATCTTTATTAACTGCCTTATTGAATTATTCATGAAAGCCAAGGTATTCAGACCCACAGAACTGGCCTTCCTCTGCTACATAAAGGAAATTGTAACAGCTCCTAGTGAGAGCCATTAGAGTAATTAAAATGAACTTTTTACTCTCTTGACAAGCTGCGGAAAATGTGATAACCCACAGATAATTTTAAAACAATGTTTTAGCCTGGAGCTGCAGTCTCTTTTGAGACATGTACCATCACTGAAATTGTATAAAAGATAAATTACAATTTTGAGCAAAAACTAAAGAAACGGATAAAATGACAGAATAAAGCAATAATATAGAATCTCTCTTCCCCCAAACCAATAAAATAAACAAGAGGATTTTTAAAAGGACTAAAAAACAAAAAAAAAACAACAAGCAAACAAGAGAGGCAGAATAATTTTCTGCTGTCAGTGCCAAAAAATGGTAGCTGAAGGGAAGTCTTGCGTAGTCCACGGTTGACGCGGCATCTAACTTTGCACCCACCCATCGTCACTGGTACTCAGAAAAGAAGGTAAGTATCAGTCACCTTTACTAATCCTTTTAGTAAAATCCTAAAACTTCTTACTAATACTCTCAAACATGGGAAGAAGCGGACTGAGGGACTGAATAGGTGGCTCGGGCAAAAACAGAGAAAAGTGATCAGCAGCAGAAGTCTGTGCTTACCACAATTTCAGAGATAAGAAAGGTCACAATCTATGAGAAACAATATGGGCATTCCTCAAAAAATTAAACATAGAATTACCATATTTTCCCGCAGTTTCACATCTGGGTATGTACCCGAAAGAATTGAAAGCAGAGACTCAAGATATTTGTACACCCATGTTTATGGGTGGCATTATTCACAACAGTCAAAAGGTGGAAACGACCTAAGTGTCCATCGACAGATAAACAAAATGTGATACATACATACAATGGAATACTATCAGCCTTAGAAAGGAAGGAAATTGTGACACCTGCTACAGCATGGATGAGACTTGAGGATGTTATGGTAAGTGATATAAGCCAGTCTGAGGTACCTAGAGGAGTCAACTTCATAGAGACAGAAAATAGAATGATGGTTGCCAGGGGCTGTGGGGAGGGGAGTGAGGAGTTAGTATTTCGTTGGAGTTTTAGTTGAAGAAACTGAAAAAGTTCTGGAGATGGATGATGGTGATGGTAGCACAACGACGTGAATGTGCTTATGCTACTGAACTGTGTGCATTAAAATGGTGGTTGTAAATTTTATGTTTTGTATATTGTACCACAATTTAAAAAAGAAAGAAAGTCTACAAGGACTTGCTATCTCCTAAAGTACTGTGCAGATTTTGGGAAAAGATCCCAAGCCCACAGGATAGGGATATACTAGCTACATAAGTGTGTCATGATACAGGGCTGTGGTGGAATGTATTGTCCTTCCCAGCTGCTCCTTTACTTCCCCGTCCTTGCCCTTTGCCCTGTGATTTAAGGTGGCCCCTGCAATGGAACAGAATCTACTCCCTGCCTGTTGACTTTGGGCTTGGCCATATGACTTTCTGTGTTTCGCCAGTGGAATGTGAGCAAATGTGATAGACTCTGTATCTTGGCCATTGGTGGTTGACTCTTTCTTTGTTCTTCCTGCCGTGAGATTGGCTTGTCCAAAATAGGCACTGCTTGGATGGTTTCCACTTTGGAGGTTTACTTGAGTACATTGGAAGCACACATCACACACTAAGAACAAGAAGAAAATGTTGACGTGTTAGCTCAAGGGATCCTCTTTCCCTACCTGCTCTTCTCTCTGTAACCTTCCCCCTCATTTCCCCCAGTAGGGAGGATGCTTCCTGAAAACATTGCCCTAGATGGAATGTTCTTTTCTGCCACATGCCTAGTTGCCCAATCTTGTGAGCCAGGTTCTAGCTGAGGGTGACTATTCTGAGATTCCATTGTGAAATCTGTCTTCCTCCAAATTTATCTAGAGACATGAAAACAGCCCATCCTTATGAGCTCATGGGAAAATCCTGGCACTCTTGCCAGAGCATCAGAAGGGAAAGGCCATTACTTCAGACAGACAGGGGTGTCCAAACCTGGAGTGGAGGGAACGTTTTTCACTGCAGCCCCATCCCTCAATGTTCTTCCTCAGCTCATATAAATATACCCTCCGTTGTTCTTGGTTTTCTTCTTTATTCCAATATTCAGACATTTTCTACTCCTACTTGAGATGCGTAAGTTGCTAAATCCAGGGCAGATCCTTTCTTTCCCAATCTAATACTGCAGGAATTCTTGCCTGTTCCCTCAGTGTCTGCCCCAAATAGGTACAGTTATGAGAACAGCTGCCGCCCACAAAGTGCAGGCTGCTGTCCCCTGGGCTGTGGAGCAGACAGAGGGAACGAGAGAGGGGTTTTGCTAAGAAAGCCTGTGGCAGAAGCCTGGATGCACACACTTGCCAGACAGAAAATAGCCCAAGATGACGATCTCAACTTATTCTTTATTGCTGCTAATTTCTAATTGCTGTACTGAACACAGAGTTTGAAACAGTCTCTGCTTGGAGGGTTTGCAGTCTAAGCTGCCAGTGTTGTGCCCTGTGCATGAGGCTGGTCAATAACTACCATTTGATGAGCCAGAGGTCTTTTGGGGGGGACAAACCTGCTCCCTGAAGAGTTCAAGCACTCAGTCCAAGAGGAGAGAAATGGGATTCCGTCAGAAGTCAAAGTCTGGCCTGGATGAGAAGTAGTAACAAAATGATAAATAATCATGCCTGTTTAGGAGCAGGGAGCTTTTATGCCACAGGACTCAGGTACTTCTGAACATAGCTTCTGCCCCTGCCCCGTGGCCTCAGGAAGCTTCGAGGGACAGAATCATCCCCATTTTTGAGAAGGAGAAGTTGAGTTATGCAGACATGAGTCAGCTTTTCCACGGTTGTATCATACAAATAACCCCAGAGTTAGTTTCCTGCCTACCAGCCAAGGGAGGCATTTTTTCAGACATTTTTGAGACTCCTTCTCAGCAGTTCTTGTGATACAATGTCACCTGTCAAACATCCAAAAAGTTCTACAGCCCAACACAGTTTGGCTTCAAATTCAAGTTGGCAACAGTTGGCGACGTGAAATGGAGACCTTTCCCCAAAAGGGCAGGAGTGAGTGTGGCCCAGGGTGGTGTCCTCTGCTGGAGGGAAACAGACGGACATCAGACACCTCTGCTTCCCTGATGTGTGGCCCCCCTCAGGTGACAAACAGGACAGGCTCTCCTGCCAGTGCTCGGATTGTCATCTGAGACACTGGATAACAGTTGGCAAAGGACAGACTCCACACCTGGCAGGCCCAGCTCAGACCTCTCAGAATGAGCAGGTGGCTGCAAAACCCCTGTAAGTGCCTCCGTTCCGCTAACCTGGGGCAGTCTGAAATGTCTAGAACCAACTTAAAACAACAAGAAAACTAAATGACATCCCCACGGGCATGGTTGCCAAGTTGATCATCAGCAAAAAGAAAAATCAATATACTGAGTTATCCTGAAAAAATGAAATGGAAGCCAACTAGTTCAACCAAAGAGGCAAGGACCTGAGTTCTTTAAAAAAAAAAACAAACAAACAATTCACCAGACACCACCAAAAAGAATAAAATACAAAGCCAGGAGTTGCCAGTCAGTAGAGACTTGGCATGTTGAATGTGGTGGACCAGCTGTCCAAGATGACAGGATTGTTGTTGACGGGTACAGGCCTCCAGGGAGATGGGCTTTGGATGATGTTGCCATGGCCTGATCACAGTTGTTTACATCTGTTCCTTGGAATACTAAAACAGCATTGTACTCCAAGCCCGGTGCCTCAGAAACTAGCTGCTGCCCCCTTGGAAGCACAGACAGCCCTGTCTTGAGAAGGATCCTCCAGACACAGGTCAACTAGAGGGCACAAGGGGAGACTGGGGCAGAAAAAGCATTAGGTGAGGGGTCAGAAGAGCTGTCTTCCACCTCTGCCTCTGTCACCTGTCTGATGTTGCTGCTTCAGTTTCCTCTGGGTGAAGTGCAGCTCATACTTTCCTACCCCCTGTGTTGATGTGAGGCTCCAATGACATCTTGTGTGTAAAATGCCAAGTCTTGAGGTTGTTGGTGTCCCAGGGCTATTCCACCACCACCACGGCTTCTGGTAGATCTCAACGTGATTCTGTGCCATCCTCTCAGTCACAGGTGGGGCTTGGCTTGCCACGCCCCCCCTCAATTCTTGGAGTGTGAGTGCATCTTTGGATGTACCTGTGGATTGTGGGTCCTGTTGGATGATTTCCACCTAGGGGCTACAGTGATACCCCAGCGTCTGCCCTGTTCTAGACATGTTTGCTAGAATCTAATGTTCACTCGACTCCAAGCAAAGATACTGAAGATTCTGCCAAAGGCTTAGAGTGTCTCCTAAACCTGCCCCCAAGTTTCAATCCTACAGAAGATTGTTTGACAAATCCTGAGAATCAGCGTGATTATCTCTACATTAGAGGAGGGAACTGAGAAGCCAGGACTAAAAATGGAGATGCAGTGCTTAATGAGATGAAAAGCTTGAGATGATCAGAGTGAATGCATGATAACAAATAAGCACGTGGACATTATGAGTGGAAATGAAACTGTGAAGGATTGTGTATTTTGGGGTGCCTGCTCAGCCCCTCTTCTCTGAGAAGGTCCCCCTCTCATCCATCAGGTGAGAGTCTCACAGCCATATTTGTAATATGTGTCCTTGCTTCCTTGGCTACAGCTGATAGGGGCCTTAGTGTGGAAGGGCTGATGGAATTTCCCTGGAAATGTGGTGTTGGGATTTAAAGATGCAGCCAGTCTCTGGGCGTGGCTGGACCTGCAGGACATATAAACTTGTTCTGTGTGGAACAGACATCTTCTGCCATGTGCATGGTGGTGCAGGAAAGCTGACCCAAATAGATCAGAGAAAAAGCAGACACACAGAGACAGCCAGAGGTGAGAGCCCATATAGCCCTAAGGAGAGAGTGGCCGCCTTAGTTCCTGACAGCCACCCAGTCCCTTGTGAAAGCAGCTCCTTCCCACTATTCCATGAGACACTTCTCAATCCTTATACCACATCCTCTTTTTCTCACTTATACTAGATTGAGTTCATTTCTATTATTTGCAATTCTGTAATATAATTATATAATATAATCATAAGGAACTCAAGAATCTTGCCGATCAAATGAAGAAGTTTAGACGTTATTCTATAAGCAATGGGGACAGTGCACAGCCAGTAAATCAGTAGCTCCTTAAACCACCACTTAGAGAAAATGTTGAAATGAATCTGACACATCTTCACGTAACAGCCACTCAACGAATGGTTCTTGAATTACAAAGTCAGGATAGGACTTAAGTCATGTGTAGTCCACTATATTGTATTTCAATAAAGGAGAGGAAGACAGTGAGAAAAAAGTGCTTATAGGTCTTATTGATCATCATGACAATTGAATGATCTGTTACTTAGGAAATTATACCTGGGGGCCTCTATCTCCTCTAAGTAGTATACTTTCAGAATATATCCATATATTCTGGCACCTCGTGGTATTCACATGGTACAAGAAAGGCAATATTTATGGAGTCTTTTTTTTTTTGGTACGCGGGCCTCTCACTGTCGTGGTCTCTCCCGTTGCGGAGCACAGGCTCCAGACACGCAGGCTCAGCGGCCATGGCTCACGGGCCCAGCCGCTCCACGGCATGTGGGATCTTCCAGGACCGGGGCACGAACCCGTGTCCCCTGCATCGGCAGGCGGACTCTCAACCACTGCGCCACCAGGGAAGCCCTATGGAGTCTTCTTTTATGTATGGTAATTACAGACAGATGGATCTACACTTCAAAATACTTCCAAGATGTTTCCCAAATATATACATAAATATTAGACAAATGCTGGGGGAAACCTAGTCATTTCCTTTCCAGTGATATAGGGCTTCTCACCCTCCTCCATTGTGCTACACTGGAGATTATGCTGGGGACCGAAGAGGGATAGACACGGACAAACTAGAAGATGAACACGTGACTTGCCATATGAGGGGACTTTACATTAAAGAATGTCTTAGACCAGAGAATATTTGGCATGGAGATGAATTCTTAGTCTTTACACTTGTCTTTAACTATTTTAAAGATATTCAAGTTGGAGAGAAATTAGACTTGTCATAAGGCTGTTCCAGAGGAGGAAACTACAGGGGCATATTTTTCATCCAGAAAAAAGGCAATATCATCTCAATATTAAGTAGTTGGTATGGGTTCACTACTCCTTCTGGTAGCAGCTGCTATGCTTGGCCTCACAGTGGGCCAGTCATGGAATCCTGTGACTTGGCCTTTCCCATTGTTTGGTACGTGAATCAGGAATTTCCCTTTCCATTGGTGTCTTTGTCTGTTCAGGCTGCTATAATAAAATACCGCAGGCTGGGTGGCTTATAAAAAGCAGAGATTTATTTCTCACAGTTCTGGAGACTGGAAAGTCCAAGATCAATATGTCAGCATCTTCACATTCTGGTGAGGACCCTCTTCTTGGTTCACAGCCAGTGCCTCTTGCTGTGTCACATGGTGCAAGGGGCAAGGGAGCTCTGTGGGATCCCTTTTATAAGAGCACTAATCCCATTCATGAGGCTTCACCCTCATGACCTGAGCGCCTCCCAAAGACCTCACCCCCTAATACTGTCATCTCTGGGGTTAGGATTTCAACATATGAATTTGGGGGGACACAAACATTCAGACTGTAGCAACTGGGTTCATGTTACAAGCAACCAAGAGAGTCCTGCCCAGGATCTATAAGAGCTGCCTGGTAAGAAGCAGGTTGCCCCTCAGCAGTCAGTTACCACAATGGGGCATGTCCCCAGAAGGGCTAGAAGCCGCTGAAAGGGGACATTGAGGGAAGTGAAAAATCAAGATGTCCTTTGCACTAACTGTGATCTCTCTGGCTTCCTGATCACTGAATAATAGTAAAATTCTTCTTTCACAAATTATTCACTGGCAAGAAGAAAATAATGCATAGTCCATGCCACATAAAAAATAAAAAGGCAGCAAAATGCTGTAAATGAATTAATATTATACTCAATGACAATTTAAATTTATTACTCAGCTCATCTTTATTAATATTTACCTCTCTTCCCAGCCTGTAAGTTCTTGAGGACAGTGTCCATATCTTTCTGGGGTTTGGGGAGTTTTTGTTTTTGTTTTTTTTTCTGTAACCCAGGACCTGGGACAAACATTTTTTACAGAATTGTATATAGGTGGATCGTTGTTTATAATAGTTTTGAACTTTTAAAGGAAATGACTTAGTTGAATTCAGGGATTTACTTAAACTGGCAAGTGTACTATCTTTGTCAGCTTGAGCTACTATAACAAAATACCATAGACTGAGTGGCTTAAATAACAGATATTCATTTCTCACAGATCAGGAGACTGGGAAGTCCAAGATCAAGCTACTGACAGATTCAGTCCCTGCTGAGGGCTCTCTTCTTCTCACTGTGTGCTCATTGGCAGAGAGTGAGCTCTGGTGTCTCTTTCTCTCTCTCTCTCTTTTTTTTTTTAAGGCTTTCTTTTAAAACATTATTTAGTTAGTTAGTTATTTTATTTTGGGCTGCACCTTGTGTTAGTTGCGGCATGCAGGATCTTTCATTGTGGCATGAGGGCTTCTCTCTAGTTGTGTCGTGCGGGTTTTCTTTCTCTCTAGTTGTGGCACACGGGCTCCAGGGTGCGTGGGCTCTGTAGTTTGTGGCACACGGGCTTAATTGCCCCGCAGTATGTGGGATCTTAGTTCCCCAACCAGGGATCGAACCCGCGTGCCCTGCATTGGAAGGTGGATTCTTTACCACTGGACCACCAGGGAAGGCCCTCTCTTTCTCTTCTTACAATGACATTAGTCCCATTATGGGGGACCCATCATCATGACCTCATCTAAACCTAATACCTCTCAAAGTCCCCACTACCAAACACCATTATACTAGGGTTAGTGTTTCAACATATATATTTGGGACGAAAACAAACATTCTGTCCATAACACACATTTATTAAGAAAAGAAACTCTCCCCAGTCTCACTCAAGGTCCAGACTTTCTCTTGGAGGAAGAAGAGAATGCTCATTAAGGCTGTGCACTGGGTTAAGTTCTGATTTCCCACTTCCCCAGGGGCAGCCCACCATATGGGAGTGTTTGAAGCAGGCTCTTTCATATCCCAGGATGGGACTGGCCCGCGTGGTGGGTTGTCCTGCTGCTGTGAGAGGATTATATTAGTGTCAGATTTCTTACCTTAGCCCCAGACTAGACAAGACTTGGAAGCCTCCCTCTGGAAATCAGTCATGATAAAATTAGCCCCACCAAACTCCAAACAGAAGGCACCACAACTCTGCAGGCTGAACCTCCATAGGCTGACCCAGGGCAGCAGAAACTGTTAGAATGTTTAAGGAAGATTTCTTGTGGCTTTGGCCATTACTGTTCCCCTCTGACCCCAACTGCCTATCCTCAAGGCCTCTCAGATCACTACAGGTCAAAGGCCCCAGATCTCCCTTCCATAAACAGTTGTCAATCACCACCCAATAGCATCCATTGGACACTGGAATCCTGAACATATGGAAGCACTGGGGAAATCTGCGGAGTAGTAATCTTGTTTTTGTAGAGTACGGTCCTTTATAGGGTGAGGGTAACCAGACAGAACTGTGATCTCAGTTCCTGGAGAGAGAGAGAAAACTTAAAAATCATTTAATTATGACTTTGGGGCTTAATATTAACAAGCTCAAAAGTTTTCCAACACCCTTCCACAAAGCCTCTTAGCCTCCAAATGACTTCAGCTGCTCCAAGACAATCCACTCTGTGTCTGGGGCATCAATTTGATTTACAGAGCATTTCAAAATATTTATATATTTTTTAGGGTTTCCATCATGGCCTCAGCCAGTAACCTGCTGTGTTTGAAAATGTCTGGGCAGTAATTGTCATTGTTTGCAACAGCTATTTTGGACTCCAGCGAGTGCCGTGGCATTTTGTAGAATCTAGGAATGCAATTACCAAAATTGTATACATAATCCAAGTGACCTCCTGGCTTCAGAAGCTCAGCCCCTAGGAAAAAAAGGATAACAACAGCAAAACGTTTGTTTAATTTTTCTTCTGTACTTGGTCAGTGGTAGGTGGATTATATTATGGCCAATTTGGCAAAAAGATGATTAGTGTAACAATTCCTTATAAGTACAAAACAATGTTGAATTAAACATACAAGAAAGACTATGACTGGGATAATGGGCTCTTCTGACCCACTTTCTTACCTAAGTGTTTGTGGAAGAAACTGGATACTGAGGGGACATCTGGGTCCTGTAATGACTCATCCTTCAGGTTGCAAGAGATTGTTTTTTACCAATTAAAAGTGGTCACTCTAATGTCATTTAAAAACAAGTTGCTAACAGTCAAGAAGTTTATGTAAAACAACAACAATAACAAAAAACGCTTACTCCATAAGAAGAGACCATTCTGGAGTCAGTAAATGAATTTACAAATTGCCCCCAGTGTTTTAGGGATTTAAGTTTCTTGGATCTTATCAGTTTCTGACAGGCTCAGGTTACTTCCAGATTAATTTCTCCTCTCCTGTTGTTTTTCTCCTTTCAGATACCATCTGGAAACTGCACTGTGAAAGCCCCTCCCTTGGTGTGAAACAGAGTTGTCAGACCTAGGTAAGGAATTGATAAACACGATCTCTTGATTTCCTAGCAGAACAGTTGTTTGGGTAACTCTGTTGCTGGAAATACAGAATTGCCAAGAACGGCCTCCAAATTTCCAGACTTCCCTTAGAAAAAAACCAATAATTTGTCATATAGAAATACCCAGGATTGGGCTTCCCTGGTGGCACAGTGGTTAAGAATCCGCCTGCCAATGCAGGGAACACGGGTTCAAGCCCTGGTCGGGGAAGATCCCACATGCTGCAGAGCAGCTAAGCCTGTGAGTCACAACTACTGAGCCTGAGCTCTAGAGCCCGCGTGCCACAACTACTGAAGCCCGCATGCCTAGAGCCTGTGCTCCACAGCAAGAGAGACCACCACAATGAGAAGCCCACGCACCACAACAAAGAGTAGCCCCTGCTCTCCGCAACTAGAGAAAAGCCCACGCGCAGCAACGAAGACCTAACGCGGCCAAAAATAAAATTAATTAATTAAAAGAAAAAAAAAAGAAATAACCAGAATCATTTTGCTAGTACCTTTTAGGCTTACACAGCAACTCCCCTCTCCTGTCTGTCCACAGCCGTGTACAGTGCCTGTGGATCTGGACCCGGTATGTTTCAAGCCTTTGCCAGAGCTTTCCCTTAGATCTAGCGCTAGGTGGATGACATCGCTCCTCATGTTGCCCTGGGCCTTTGCCTGATGATGGTCTTTGTTTTCCAGCTTGTTAACAAGGTAATGGCAAACTAAAATGAAACTGGCGGTAAGCGGGTCCTCTGAAGCTCTATGAGGGCCTAAACCTCCCTGAAGTGACTCAAGACCAAAGAAGTGGGCCCTCTCACTGTTCTCACTGTTTGGGGTTCATTTTTATTTATTCTAATTCTTTACCAACCCCTTCATTTCATCTACTGTTTCCTCGCTCCTGCATGGAATTTTACTAAGTATAGACAAACTCCCTTCAACCCTCACATCCCCCCAAACCACACGTTCGTTCAGAAGGCTGTTCTAAGCCCAGGCTGGGCTCCCCAGCCGTCTAGGAGAACAGCAAACCAGAGCGCCAGGCGCACACACAGGGCTGTCTCCGAAGGCAAGCACTGCCAGTGAGTCTCATTTGGGGAGGAGCTTCGTCAGGACAGGCTAATCACTGCCAGTCGAGCTAGGTGCTGCAGGATTGTGTGCAGACAGCTGTCGGCGGTGGTTACAGAGGCAGTAGGCGGCCCAGAGAGGCCAGGGAGAGGTCCTGAGCCCAGACTCGGGAGGGTCTCATTCATGGTCATAATAATTATCTCTAAAGTGTCTGCCACCTAAAGAAGTGACCTTATGTGCAGGCTCTTGATAAATCATCTAGAAAGCTCCAGTGAGAAGTTGTCCTCCAGGAAGATCTCTGGTTTTTTTCTTTTCAGGTTATGCACGTGACCAAGCTAAAATATCTCAGTGGCTACCGTTTACATAAATTATATGGCTCTGAAATGCCAATTTTGTATCCAGACAGGCAAATCTTTCAGCCAAAGGAGCTTTTATAATGTGAGCTTTACTAGGTACCTCCTCCCGCTTTCATGTATACTCAGTTACCCCGGTTTGTCTTTTATTACTATAAGCATGGCTTTTGATTAAAGGAAATGAAAGCATCAACATTTTTGTTCATTCATTCATTCATTTTAAAAGGCGCCTGTTGCTTTTGTGATGTAAAGATGTTCCCTGGGAAGCAATGACAGCTCTGCTGGAAGAGCGGATTTAACAACAAATACATTATTCTTGCAGAATTTTTCCTTGTGCGGGAAAGCAAAATGATGTGAGCTTCATGGGGGAATGCTGCCCTGTCCGTGCGAATTCAAGGCAGTGGAAAGGGCTCCAGACCCTCTGGTGTTCACTCCAGCTATCAGCTAAAATGCCCACACCACGAGCTAGAAAATTAACCCTTTAACATGTCTTTAACTCTATTAAAGTCTAGATAGCCAGGGAATGGGGACGCTACAAATTTATCATCCATCATGTATGCCTGAGTCTGAAAGAAATATTTGAGAGCAGATTTTGACAGACGGGAACCACAGAATGTTAGAGTCTAAAGAATCTTTAGAGGAGACCAAACCCAACCCCCAAGTCCTACATTTTACTTTCTAAGTGGTCTGGACAATGCTAGCCAGTCTCTGAGACAGGTCTGTGGGAGAGTGGTTCTTTGGAATTCTATTCCCAAGTGATATTGGTCCTAATTCTGTTGTTTGGAGCAAAATACAAGATATTCTCTTTTCTACCTAAAGGCCTTCAAATATGTGAGGATAACCGCTGTGTTTCCATTCAGTATTCTCTTCTCTGGGTTTCTGTTCCTTCGGTCTCTCTTCATATGGTATGATTTCCAGACCCCTCATGTCCTAACTTCCATCCACTAAATCTGCTCCAGTGGATCAGTGTTTTTAAAATGTGGTGCCTAGAACTGAACACAGTATTCCAGGTGCTCTGTGGATCACGTTCTGTGCTCCAAACAGTCCAGTTCTCTTCTCAGAGCCCACTCTCTTATTGAGCTCAAAGCCAACTTTCTTCCCCATGAACTGGCATCAAGCCATGTCACCCCCATCCTGTATTTATTCTTAATGTAAAATTTATATTTATCTATATTAAACATTTCTCCTTGATAAGCTTCCCGTCTTGGTTGTATCTTGATCCTGACACCTTTCTTTGGTTTTTGTTTTTTTTTTTTTTTGCGATACGCGGGCCTCTCACCTCTGTGGCCTCTCCCGTTGCGGAGCACCGGCTCAGGACGCGCAGGCTCAGCGGCCATGGCTCACGGGCCCAGCTGCTCCACGGCATGTGGGATCTTCCCGGACCGGGGCACGAACCCGTGTCCCCTGCATCGGCAGGCGGACTCCCAACCACTGCGCCACCAGGGAAGCCCTCTGACACCTTTTGTACTTGCTAACTTACTTAGTTTTGTGTCAATCTCAAATGTGACAAATAGGTTTCCTATTAATGTTTATCAAAATCATGGGTAATAATATCGCATAAGATATGAACAATGCCTGAGATTTGCGGCATGCCACTGAGGACCTCCCTCTAGAAAGAAACCAATTCACTGAATGGCATTTTTGGATTCTGTTCTTATTCACTTTCTACCATGATCAATTTGTCTTTGTATCTCCTTTAATTAGCCCACTGCCTGGCACGGTGTAACTTAACTGTTTACTGAATGAATGACATCCACTGCATTTCTCCACTTGATGCATAAGAATAGACACTTTATATATGTATATGTCTGCACTGTCTTCCCTAATCTATTAATGTGGTAACCGATGTAAAAGGAAATGAGTTTGTCTAGAATAACTAATTCAGGGTCGCATTCTTTCCCAACCAGGACCCGTACTTTGGTGTAGCGTACCTGCCACAGCTGGGAGCTCAACCTTCTTTGGCGTTTGCCTATTCTTCTGATTAAGTCCTGGTCCTCAGTTTTCTCTGCCATCCTGCAAGAGCTGGGAGCCTTTTTATGTGACAGGTGGGAGGCGCTTTGCTTTCACACTTCACTTTCTCTTGCCTGGTTTTTCCTTTCAGCCTTCTATTATCTTTTCCTAATGTCTATGGAGCTTAGCAATATCCATTCAATTTCATTGGCTTTCAGTTACTGTTTGTCTCATATACCTCAAAAGCCTGACACTTTGTCCTAGTTCATATATTTCCTTCTGCTAGTATAACATCCCAATCCACCAATAGTGGAGCTTTTAACAGTTGGACTTCCATTTGGGCTGGTGGCTGTTGTGCTCTACCTACCACCAAACGGGCTATAAGTAATCCAGCTCTAAAACCCAATCTTACCATCTCTGCTCCCAGACTACTCCTGGTACCCACTTCTTCAGGAAGCAGGTTCAGACAGAACATATCATGCAGGATATTTATTAGGAGTACCCTTGCCATAAACACCTGAATATGACCCCAAAATGCAAATCAACTGTGTTATGAAGGTTCAGTAAAGAAACAGTAATGCATTTGAACTCTGGAGGGAAATCTGGCTTTGTTAAACTTACTAACAGATGATGACTTTGGGTCCTGACATAGCACCTTCTTGAGGAAATGTCAAGGGGAATTTTGACTTCATATGAATGTCATATTATGCCTAGAAAACTAGCCCCATGTGAGCTATGCTTTACTTCTAGTTTCACATCATTCCCGAGGGTGGAAAGCAAACGTGAGTGCACTGACACAGGAACTGAGGGGACATTTGCCTACATCACAGTTTTGTCCATATTTGGAGATGAATAAGCCACAGAGTATTCTCACTTATCACCATACATTCACTGACATTCATTCAACAAACATTTCTGACTGCCACACACCAGGAATCAAACGTAAAAAGCCATGGGCCCTGCTTTTAAGCTACCCCCTCATAGGACAGACAGAAATATAACCAAATAATGTATTTAGGGATAAAATAAAACATGTGTGTGCAATAACAGAGGTATAGAAAGCAACATGGCATAATGAACCTGAGCACAGATCTTGGAGCCATGAGACCTGGGTTTGAATCCTGACACTGGAAACCTATTAAGCGTGAAGACTTGGGCAAGTCACTTAACCTCTCTTTACCTCAGTTCCCAATTTCTTTATTGGACATAAGGATCCATACAGACAATTGGTTAGTAGCAGAGAAACTAGTATATAGTATGTATGTGATACATTATTACCATTATCATTAACATAGATTGGCCACCATAGGGACACAGAGGAAGATTACTCTAAACCTGCTTAAGAAAGTTCTGGCAAGCTTCCTAGATCTCGGTTGTCTTAAGCTGGCCAAGTTGACATAGGAGAAAGCACATTCTAAGCAGAGGGAACTATATATGCCAAGGTACAGAGACACGAAAGATAATGACAAGTATCAGGAACAATATTTAGATAGTCAGGGTGATGCATGTCCAGAAGGGGCTGAAAGTGAAGTGAGAAACGTCAGCTTTGGCCAGATCATAAAAGAGAGGGACTCTATCTTGGGTACATCATATAAGAACTTTAAGAAGAAGAGCAACACAATTAGCTTTGCGTTTTTATGAAGATAACTCTGGCTATAATGGCGAGGTTAGGTTGAAGTGAATGAGGCAGTTAATCAATGAGACCAGTTGGGAGGTACCACCTCTACTGGGCAGGCTTGGCAGAGACAGAGAGTAAAAAGGATAACAGATAAGCTTTGTTGATTGAATGGATATTGGCGAACAGGGAAAGAGGAGTCAGAAAGTGACTCCCAGGCTTCTAGATTGTGCTCCTAGGAGGCTATGGACCACAGAAATTGGGCCAGTTTGGGATGTAATTGGAAATACACATCTGGAACCAAGGGAGAGATTCTAGAAATACACATTTGAAAGCCATCAATGACGAGGTGGTAGCTGGTATAATTGGTTCAACTTGTTCACCACTGTACTAAGTTCTGGAGATGCTATGACATGGACTTGCTCTCAGGGCCTTATAGACTAGTGTGGAAAGGTAAGACATTTAATAAATAATAAGAAGTGTGATGAGTAGTGCTGTGATCAAGGAAATACAGAATACCTAACCCAGTTTCGGGTTCAGAGTCTCTCTGACAAAGTGATATTTTACACTTTGACTTTAAGGATGAGTCAAAACTAGTTGAAGAAAAGCAATTCAGGCAAAGTGAATACTATGTACAAAGGCCCAGAAGTGATCAAGAGAGAGCACTGCACATTGGGCTCCACTGCATGTGAGAGCAGGAATGGAAAAGATGGGGCCAGAGAAGTGGGTAGGAGCGCGGGCGTGCAGGGCCTGGTAAGGCTTGGAAAGGAATTTGGCCTTTTAAATCTGGAGTGTCTTGATAAGGCTGGAGTTCTAGAAAAGTCATGGTGGCTACCCTGGGAGAACGACATAGAAGGGAGTGAGACTATTTGCAAAAATCAATTAGAAGGCTTTCAGTGGCCTGGATGAGACTGTTGGTAGTATGCACAGAATGAGCAGAGAACACTGCAGATTTGATTTGTTACATTTCAGAACTCTCAAAGAGACAGGAACAACCTCTAAGAAGCTCTGCTAAAGATGGGGAACTTTTTGGCTCCTATAAGCAAATCATGGAAAGGCAAGGCAGCTGCTGGCTCTGGAACAGCTGGAGGGGGATGGAATCCTGCCAGCTCCTATTTTTGTTCTTATCTCTGAGAGTTAGCTGTTCACTCTTTCAGGCCTGGGTACATGACCTGTTGGTGGCTCTGAAATCATGTCTTTACAGCTTCTGATGAAAGAAGGAGTCCTGGTCTCTCTGATTCAGAACAGATTCAGAATGTAGGGGCCCAGGAAAAGCTGTTATTGGCCAGGCTTGGATCACGCGCTTACACCTGGGCTCATCTCTGGATGCAAGGGGAGAGGTACTAAGGGACTCGCTCTCGTCAGTGGTCAAGGAGGTAAGGACTGTCACCAGATAAGCAGAAGGGAGATACAGGCAGTCCTGGGCAGACACAAAGGCACTGCAGAATTAACTGAACTTGGTGATTGATTGATTAATTGATTGATTGTGGAGGAGGGGCAGGACTGAGCCAAGGAGAACACTTAGATTTCTAGCTGGGGTGATAGGGAGGAGGTTGGGGCCATTCTCTTAGGAAAAGAGTAGAAGCAGGTTTGAAGGAGAAGACAGTGGGTTCAGAGCTGTACCTGGGGAGTGTTGAAGAGCACCTGGAACCTCCACCTTGAGATGCCCAATAAGAAGCCTGGTGCTCAGAAGAAACAACTGAACTGGACAGAGATTTGGGAATCATCAGCGTTGAGAGGGTCCTTGCAGCCCTAGGGTTGGAAGTGATCTTCCAGGGAGAATGCAGAGTAAGAAAAGAGGTGGTTGAGGAGGAGTTCTGGGGACTCTGTCTGTCATCTGAAGGAGAGACAGAAAAAACAAGTAGCAGAAGGGAGGAGGGAACCAGGAGAGGATTCTAGCGCTACGTGAATTCTGGTTTACAATGGTGGGAAGGGCTGGCAAGGAAGGATCAAAACGCTAGTGGCAAAGGGTAAGAGAGAAGACACACTCCCCAGTCTCTTAGAAGCTCACCAATGTCTCTAACAAGATAAGAACACATCAGCTGACAAAGCAAGTAGTGTGTCATAGGTGCCAAAATGAGTTCTAGGAGGGAGGGAGAGAGAAGGAGGGCTGTGATTGATCGGGGTAGTCAGAGAAAGCAGGATTTAAGTAGATCCTAAATATTGAGTAAGAGTTCAATAGCTGGACAGTGGGAGTGGGAGGAGGAATTCCAGGTTGGAGGATTTCATAAGCAAAAGAGGAACCACAGCAGAAACAATAAGGAGACATGCCTTATGTTGGGGATTGATGAGAGATCATTTTAGGAAGGTAAGCTTGGGCCGAAGGACAGGGCCTTGAATGCCAAGCTAAGACATCTGATAATCAATTCTAGTTAGTAGGGAGCCTTCAAAGATTTTGAATATGCCCTAAAAGAAATAGTCTTGTGTTATTATTATTTTTTTCCTTTCACAGCATCTCTGTCAGACCAGGCCTGTTATGTACACTCATTTCGCTCCTGTCATGTTGTACCTCCCCTTGTTGACTTTATTTTCAAGAATATTAGGTGTGATTCTGACACTTCTTGAGTGTCAGTGTTGATCTGGGACTATTCAGAAGCTTTCTCTAACAGGTAGTTAAGTTTTCTTTTCTTCCATCCTATTAGTTCCAGTTACGTCCCTCAGGGACTATGTGAAACAATTCTATGTTCTCCTCGTGTTTATGTTCTGGGGATGCTTATAGAGTTTCCACATTCCCTCTGCTTTGAGCTTAGCCAAGGTATACATGTTTAATTCTTTTAATCTCTTCCCCTAAGTCACTCCCTCTGGCCTCTTAATCATCCTAATTGCTCTTCTGTGAATGGCAGCCAACTCAGTGTGTGCATCTTCCCTGTGAGGCCATGAGGAACAGAGTATTCCACACGTGGTCTCACTAGACCCATTTATTACCTCCCAGTTTCATCATCTGATGGCTGGACCTGTGGAGCTGCACCGCTCCTGCTCTTCCCTCTCCCCACAGTGCACCCTGGCCTGGGTAAATCCCTTATCTCAACAGGTTATCTTTCATTTCCAGGTGGCCTGTTCCAGAGCTTGGAGTCTGTATTTGTTCTCCCCCAAGCTCCCATCCCTGGAGGCTTCTTCCTGGGGAAGGTAGCCTGAGACCAGGCTGAGGATCTGTGGAAAATTGCAGCTAAGCTTGCATAAGTAAACCTTGGAAGATGGGAGGCTGAAGAGTGCCCAGAATGGAAGGATGCTGAGGCCTGCCATGAGCTCTTCGGCCTGCTGAGCTGTGAGCCTTCAAAAAGGTGCTACTTGGAGGCTGCTTCTCTGTTTCCAACTCTCCTTTTTATCTCTGCTCTGGCCCCTCTCCTTACCTAAGTGTTTTCATAGCTCTCAGCTATTACTGTTTAGCTTTGGGAGGATAAATGTGAAACCAAACAAATTATAAATATCCTGTTTCAAGATGTGTTATCACTCCGTGAATAGAAACCCCCAGAAGCTGAATCTTTTGAAAGCTCCAGTCTTCTCTTTTTTAAGCCTCGGGGGAAAAAAAATATCCTCTGCCCCTCTGAGGATGTGGTGGCAGAGGTTAAACTGCCTTTGAGAAAGTTAAATGTTTGGATTTCAGTGAAGGTTGACATGGAAACCCACCTGAGGCTTCCTCAGGCGTCTCGGGAGGAAATAAAACCCGAGATGGACGTTCCTGTTGCAAGAGAAAGAGCAGCTCGGTGGGATGGCAGGTGGGGCAGCCGGTGTGACCGGGAGTGGAAACTAAAAGCCAGAGAGGGCACGCGTGGCACGTGTGCAGGAGCCCGGGGGGAGCTGACAGTCCCGGGACTTTGCAGGGCTGCGACTGGAAAGTTGTTTTTTTTTAAATTCCAAACCCTTCCTTCAAGCGGCTCGATAAACAGCAGCGGCCTCCGGGAGGCCACGGGGATGGCGGCCGGGGGGCACCTTCCTCCCGGGCCCCGCCATCCAGCCCGCACCCGCCCACCCTCCCGACTGGTGGCTGCAAATGCTAATGAAGCTTCGCTCGCACATCAGGCTTAATTGCTTCAGCCACGTCCACTTTCAGGGCACATAAAAACCACAGTGAAAAAGAGGGGTTTTTTTTGTTGTTGTTGTTGTTTGTTTTTTTGGCTTTAAGGGATACCGTAGGGAGAGGAAGGGGCGGACACCTGTCTGCTTCCACCCTGTGGGCCCGGTAGACCAGGTTTATGGGATGGACTAGCCCTTGCCCTCCAGGCATATCAGACTCTCCACTTCTACTTCGGCCACTTGAGGATGCCCTAGAAATCTTGAGAACCTTTCTCTTTGGGAATTTGTAGGCCTCATTCTTCTACAACCCCTGTTTCTTCCATGTCTGGGCCATCCATTCAGTAGAAGGTTGTGAGGATGCCCAGTTCAATCTGAACATCAGATAAACCGGGACTATGTTTTAGTATAAGTATGTCCCATACAATATTGTTTGTTTGCTTGTTTGTTTTGCTAAATCTGGCAACCCTAACTCAGCATGTATTTATGATTCCTCTAGATCAATTCCTGTCCAGACAGCAACTCTTTAAAGCAGGAAGGGGGCATGCTCTCACCATGACAGCCACCAGGCATAATTTCCTGTCTTTCCCTTTGTCCCTACTAAAATTGGTGCAAGTCTATCTTTAGGCTAAACCCTCAGGTGTTTTCTGGGGCAGTCAGCAGAGAGAGTTGAGGTGGGAGTGGAGATCTAACGGGGAGTAATTTAGGTCACCTAAGTCAGCAGCTGGAATATCCAATGTGACATAACATTACTACTAGTAAGTGCTGTATTTTCATTTACTGGAGGCATTTACAAGATGTGCTGTGAACATAAGAGTTAAATAGTAATCGCCTTTTGTAAGCAGTAACTCTAACTGGGGTTTACATTTGGGATTAATAGTAAACTCCCCAGGCCTTACTGACTGAAGAATGTATTTGCCCAAATAAACAATATTTTCAATCGGGAGTCAGGACCAGTCCTCAGAGCACATAGCTTCTTCCTAGCAAGGAGCATTTCCCAACTCTGAAGTAATTTGTAATGTGCTAGGAAAACATTTTCAAAAAATGGATATCTTAGATACCATAAAAGGGAAAACAGTTCTTTCTTTTGACGTAATCAGTACCATTTGTAGCAGAATTCCTTCAGTTTGTATTTCTCAATTATTTTCTGATAATGCTAGGCTTATAGTGCCTGATGCCTACTGCCTAGTAAGGAAGCATCTAATGGAACAATTTGGGTCTGGGGTTTACTGTCCTCTAAATGTTACACATTCTTCTCAGGACACAAAGCTAAGAATGCCTCCCACTTATCGGATTACTGTCAGCTTCACGGGGCTATCCCTTCAGACACAGAGTGGAAGGCCCTGCAGACGGTGGAATTGTGTTACACAGTCTCCTAGCAGCCACTGTTCCTTCAGCCTCTCTAACCAACAGGGTAAAATGAATTATCAACATTTCCCAAGGAATAGCAACTTTCCAGCTGACGGCCTTCCTCTCCTTGCTGTCCTGACCCGGACATCACACGCTGGATTTCAGAGATACCTCACTTTGACTAGAACACAAATGTGCCGAGAAACACAGAAAATATGTTGTTGTTCTACTGGGAGGTCTCAGATGGCTCCAGGAAAACTCTCCTGAAAAGGCACCGGCTCTCAGTCAACCCCGAAGTGCTGTTCACTCTGCCCCCTGGTGCATGTGTGTGCGGCTTGTTCAATGAGGAATCCCGTCCTCCCCACTTCTAGGTGATGCTGTGAGCAGCTTGGCAGGATCCTGCCTCCCAGGGGCCTAGTGAATGTTTCTCACTCTGTGTGTCCTGTGCTTAAGGCTTGAGGAAACCAAAGACTTGGATTCCTTTCCAATTCATTCCTTCAGCAAATATTTGATGATTTCCTTCTGTGTCCACATCAGTCTTCACCAAGCTGTCAAGGGAGGCAGGCTTGTGGATAAATGTAGGGTTCTGAGTCATCGTGGGGAGTGGTGAGGGGTTGGGGGTGGCAAGGAGACAAGGTGGGCATGCGGAACTTTAGCAACAGTAACGCTGCTGTGTGCCTAGTGTCCAGCACTGCGCCTGGCACCAAGCAGACGCTCAGAAAATATTTGCTGAATCTCTTCGAGGATGAAATATTCTGGGTAATTAAGTTTTCTGTTATCCCTAAACTAACTCCTCTTTTCATCTCAGTAACTATCTCTTATCAATCCTACCTGAGTAATGGTGTGTACTAAACAAAGCAGATTTTTTTTTTTTTTCTTGGATGGTTAAAAACCTGGCAACATATCAGACTCGTTCTGATCGTGGATTGAGTCTGCCTGGTAGGGAGTGGGTCCTCAGCCAGAGGCATTGTAGGAGATGGGGTGAGTGTGCACTGACCCAGGGACAGGTCTGGCTTTCCTGAAGGAATCCCTGATGTGAGTTTCTTTGTGGAGATGCTGCATCTCACTGAAATCCACATGTGATGTTTGGATTCAGGATGGGAAGGAGAGTAAAGTAGTTAACTAGAAAACTGGTTCTCTTTGGGAACCCTGCTACTTAATGCAGTGTATGCATCCATCCCATGGCACTATGCAGGTGCTTTAGGTTTGCTTGAGTAAAGTGGATGGGCCTCTTCTCAATCTTTGGCTGGCTCATAAGAACATTCTGGGAGACACCTATCAAATCCACGTGGCTGGCTGCTCACCCTACATGAAATTTTAAGAAAAAGTTTGCCCAAGAGTTGACATGAGAAACAATGCTACTGACTTTTCAAGCAATTAAATAATATTTTTCAAGCAATCAGATATTTAAGTCTAGAATGTGAGAACATTCCACAGTGCTCGATGTGGTGGGAGAGGAGGAAAAGGCTCTGTCTCTACCTGGTGGGAGCTTGTAGTGTAGTTGAGGAAGCACAGCTACCACACACAAACCCACCATGTCCCTTTGTTTGTTTTTTAAAAAAAATAAATTTATTTATTTACTTTTGGCTGCATTGGGTCTTCTTCATTGCTGCACGCGGGCTTTCTCTAGTTGTGGCGAGCGGGGGCTACTCTTTGCTGCCGTGCGAGGGCTTCTCATTGCGGTGGCTTCTTTTGTTGCGGAGCACAGGCTCTCGGCGCGCGGGCTTCAGTAGTTGTGGCTCGCAGGCTCTGGAGCTCAGGCTCAGTAGTTGTAGCACATGGGCTTGGTTGCTCCGTGACATGTGGGATCTTCCCGGAACAGGGATCGAACCCGTGTCCGCTGCATTGGCAGGCGGATTCCTAACCACTGTGCCACCAGGGAAGTCCCCACCACCAGGTCCCATTTTAAGGAAGAGTAGAAAAGGCAGAGACAGGCATGGGTCTCAGGACCTAGAGAGAGTTGGAAGGCAAGGAGGGACTTGAGCTGACAGTGTCACCAGCAAAGCCCATTAATAATTCCTGGGAAATAAAAATAGAATCTGGGTAATAAAGTCTAAACTTTAAAAAAATCTTTTGTGCTTAGTCTGGTTTCACATGCTCATAGGGGGCCACGTGCAGAGGCCTCCCAGACCAGAGTCTTCAGACCAGAGTTCCTGGTGTGAAACACCTGTTGCCAACACCTCAGCTCGGGCCCAGCCATGTGCAGTAGCGCCAAGCATGACGCTCAATTCGAGATGGCAGCAGTGGCAGCGGGCGGTGTGCAGACACGCTGCACCTGGACCTGCGATCTGGAGCCTGAGCAGCGCACCTGCGCCAGCCCCGCGAGAATTCCGCCTCCTCTGACGAGATCGCTACAAAGGAGACCCGCCCACAGCCTGTGGGGAGGTCGTTTGCTCTAGAGCCGAGCTATGGCTTCTCCATTCTCTGATCAAAGAAGAAAGCTTTCCTTTGCTTCTGCACTGGACTTAGTCTCACTGGCTCGAAGGACACGGGGCAGGAGGACCTTTGTTGGAGTCCGACTTGAAAGGGTCAGTAACAATAGAATGATAATAATGGGCCAGGCACTGTGCTAAAGGTACTGAGTAGCCAGTTTCCGTAATCCTCACAGCAGCTCCCTGGTAGTTTACCGTTGTCCCTATTTTTCACGTGAGAAAACTGAGCCTTATGGAAGTTAAGTAACTTGCCCCATGTCATTCATCGAATGGAGGCGAAAACGGTTGTACAGAAGGTAAGAAAGGTGGGTGAAAATTGTAGTCTAGTGGAAAAAACAGTTTCCTCTTCCCCTTCTCTCTTTACACTGCAGATAATAATTCCCACCTTTCAGGATTGTTAGGCGGGGTAAATGAGAGTGTTTGTGAACGTTCTGAGGTGCTTGTGCTCAGTGGGAATTCAGACCACATTAGGGAGAGGGAGGCAAAGACAGATGTGGCACAGAGGGAACTGTGACATGACTAATGGCAGCAGTGGGAAATAAATTTGGAAAGGAAAAGGGGTCTGGTTCATAGAGGACCTTACAACCTGAAAGAGAGGGTGGGGACTGATGTGGCATTAGCTACTTTCATAAAAGTGATTGTTCTTTTCTTATTTTAAAAGTAGTACATACTCATGAATATTTGGGGGGGGAAAAAGCCAGAAAAGTTATAAAGATGAAAATAAAATAATTCCACCACCCAGAGATACCCACTTGGAATCTTTTTTGTATTACTTAACTTTGATCCTAACTTTATGAAAGGTGATATAGGAAATTATGAAATAGTGTTTATATGCATAATATGTATATAAATACAGTATTTATGGTTATACTGTATAATAAGCCCTGCTTTTTTCACTTTTGTTGTGAACATTTTCCTCATCACTAGATAGTATTTTTTTAAGTTTTTAAGGCTATTGAATATTAATAAAGTAAACCGTAATATACTTAACAATTTATTATTGTCCTTCGATTGTTTCCAATTTTTCACTATTAGAAATAGGACTGTGATGGATATCCTTATACATAAAAGCTTTAATTACATTAAAAATTATTTCTTTAGGCTGAATTCCTAGAAATAGAGACATTAGGTCAAAGAGTATAAGTGTTTTTAAGGCTCTTGATTCGTATTGCCAAATAGCTTTCAAGAAAGGTTGAATTCACTTATACTCCCATCAGCAGTGTATGAGAGTTTCCATTTTATGGAACCTTTGCCAACAATGAGGGTTTTTTTTTTTTTTTAACTTTGTCAATTTCAAAGAAAAAATAGTATCTTGTTTCAATTTGTATTTCTTGGATGATAAGTGAGGTACAAACAATTTTTCGTAGTTTATTGGCCACTTGTATGTCTCCTTTTGTGAATTGTCTCTTTGCTTTCCTAATCATTGTTTTAAAACAACACTTTCCAATAAAGACCTAATTTGAAACACGTATGTACTTTAAAATTTTCTAGTAGCCACATTAAACAAGTAGAAAGAAACAGGTAAAATAAATTTTAATGAAAAGTTATTTTAATAATAAAATTTATTTAGCCAAATATACTCCAAATATTATCATTTCAACATTAACACTAGCCATATTTCAGTTGTTCTTGTGGCTAGTGGCTACCATATTGGACAGTGCAGATTTAGAACATTTTCATCATCACAAAAGGCTCAATTGGATAGAACTAGCACAGAATGTATCTTTGATGTTAATTTATAAGAGACCTTTATATATTCGGGTGTTACCTTTTGTCTGTCATACTTGTAACTTTTTCTAGTATGTTGTTTGCCTTTTAATTTTGTTTATTCTTTTGAATTACACATTTTAAAATTACATAGACAAAGCTATCATTTCTTTCCTCTGTTGTTTCTTCCGTTGTTTTTAGACTTACCCATTCCTGGATCAGTTAATTTTTCACCTGTATTTTTTCCCTAGATTTTTTTTAAAAAAATAATTAATTTATTTATTTTTGGCTGCATTGGGTGTTTGTTACTGTGTGCAGGTTTTGTCTAGTTGCGGGGAGCAGGGGCTACTCTTTGTTGGCGTGTGTGGGCTTCTCATTGCGGTGGTTTCTCCTGTTGCGGAGCACGGGTTCCAGGCACGGGCTTCAGCAGTTGTGGCACATGGGCTCAGTAGTTGTGGTTCACAGGCTCAGTAGTTGTGGCACATGGGCCTACCTGCTCTGCGGCATGTGGGATCCTCCCAGACTGGGCTCGAACCTGGAACCCCTGCATTGGCAGGAGGACTCTCAACCACTGCGCCACCAGGGGAGCCCTAGATTTTTTTTTTAATGGTTTCATTTTTAATGTAATTATTTAATTCCAGAATTTGTTGCATTTATTTTTAAAGTCTACTTGACTTACCAAAAAGATTACTCTAATTGTATGTCTATTAATTTCTACTTGTAATTTTTAATTTTTCTATCTATGTATTTTGATGCTTTGTTACTTAGTGCACAACAGATCCTGATTGTTGATACTTGTAAAGGAATATGACCCTCCTTATTCTTTCTAATGTCGTTTGCTTTAACTTCACTTTGAAATTAATATTGTCATTCCTGGTTTTGGTGTCTGCATATGCTTAAGAAATCATTGCCCAATCTTCAATTTTTAACCTTTCAAGTTTATTTTGTACACAGTTTTGTGATCATTTTTACAACTGTCATTTAATCTTAACTATTAAAAGGATCTTGGTTCTTATTACTGGTCCTTTTATATAGTGATTTCTCTCATTTTTGAGTTGTTATTTTTGTTTTATCACTCAAACATCTGAAGTATGCCTTCAAGTAATTATTTTTAAGTGCCCATTTTATAGTGAGTGCTCAATAATATTTTCTGAATAAAGGAATAAATGAATGAATGAAGGGCATTAGGCCTATTCATGTCACAGAATGTCTTTTTGTACTGTCATTCATGGATGGCATCTATTTAAATATAAAATTCCCCCTCAAAATTCTATAAACTTTGCTGAATTATCATTTAGTAGAATAGCAGAAGAGAAATGGAGGCCAGCATGAATATTTATGCTGTGATAAATCTACTTTTCACACCTGGAGTATGGTCTCGTGCCTCTCTCTAGCCCTCCTTTTTAACAAACTTTTCATTTTTGAATCCTGTATATAAGATTATATATTTTTGTATTTTACATTTAAACATTTTGCTCCAATATGTCTATGCTCTGGGTTTTTTTTTTTTCATTGGTTTTGCCTGAAACATAATGAGACACTTATATCTGCAAATTTAAGTTTTTGGGTTTTTTTTTTCATTTTATTTTATTTTATTTTATTTTTATTTTTGGGACAGCTAGATAGCCATATTTATTTAGAATTTTTGAATTTCATTTTATTTTATTTTTATACAGCACACCACATCATGGGACCGTGGTCTCCACACCCATTTTCCTATATTCCCACCCTGTTGTAGACTGGAAGCGACAGTCCTAAAAGGATGTAAAAGGGGACACACTCATGAGGATACTTCTGAGGAGAGGAGGGGTATGTACTGTGCTACTTCAAAAAGCAGTACTCGCACAATGCAGTGACAGCTGCCTGATTTTCTAAAGTACATACCAGAATGTCAGGCAGGGAGCAGGAAGTGGGAAAGAAACAATGTCTTTGACTTCTTTAACGGTTTGTTCAATTTTAAGTGGCAAAAATGTCACCTTCTATAGAATTTCTCAATTCAGTGCCAAAGGTTTTGTAATTAGTAGATTGTCCTCCCATGTTTTAGAAATGGATTGACTGACAATCTTGGTTTTAGTTTTTCTCTGTTCATAGATATACACACATTAGGAATTGTTAATCAAACACCACATGTTTTTCCTCCATGATAATAATTCATTTCTGACCAGAAGTTGAGATCATGAAAGCCATGCTTTAGAAGGATGCCTGACTTTACAAAAGATGTTTTGGAAGAGTTTGAGCTTGGAGGCATGTACACAGGCTGGGAGGCAATTGCAACAATCTTAGACTGAGGCAGTGAGACCCTTGATAGGATGGGGACAGGAGGAATGGAGCAGAAAGTGTGTGTCCACAAACATTTCCTCTCAAAGGAAATACTGAGTCTTTGTAAAAGATTGGACATAGCTGATTAAAAGAAAAGAGTTGACTTAAATTTTCTTTTGTTTAGTGGACAGAAATTCTGTGTGGTATTGCATCACAAAAAAATGGGAGGATTGGAAATCTGACTTATGGGAAAATGTTATTTTAATTTGGGATATGCTAAAATTGGAGGAGAAAGCAGTCCATATGTGGAAGAAACTGAAGATTAGCTTATTCAACACTCATTCCCTCTCCCTTCCAGCTGTCTTCTATCACAGGGTGTAGAAAACACACCTATTTCTCTCAAGCTCCTCAACAGATAGGCTATAAGCATGTGACCTAGATCCCACCGTTAATTGCACCTTGTGAGATGTAATTGCAGAATTAAGCACAAACAGGCTTGGGGAAGAGGTAACATTTGAGCTTGGCTCAGTAATTATTTGCTGAGAGTAATGCAGTGGTAGGAGGCTGGCTACTCAAGGAGAAGAAAAATGTGTTGGTAAAAAGTGTGGGGATTGTGTTAAGGAGATACTTTGAAAAGCATAAAAGGATTGATTAGATGCAGTTGTGGGGCTTGTTGAGGCTAAAAGGAATGAAACTGTAAGGGCCATGTCAATTCAATTTTGTATCTTTTTTCTTTGGCAGCCAAAGCAGTGCCTGGCAGAGTAACATGATCCGTATTTGCTATGACTTTATTATTACTTTTAATAATATGACCTTCAGCAAGTTGCTTAGAGTTTCTGAATTTCAACTTCCTCCTCTGTAAGATGAAGATCATCTTACATATGCAGCAGAGTTTTTGCCAGGATTGAAGCACCCTCCAAAGTGAATATGCAATAGCAGTTCCCTGCCCCTATATATCAGGCAATGGGCTAAGCAATTAAGATAGGAAGATTGTTATGACAAGGTCCCTGCCCTCAGGGGCTCACATTCTATTGGGGGAAGCAGACAAGCAAACAATAATGACAGTACAGTACAAATAAAACCTATGATAAAGGTATGCACAAGGTGCATCTCTGCTTGGGTAGGGCAGGGGAATTGCAGAGGAAATCTGGGAAGGATTCTCAGAGGAGGGTAGATTTGCTCTGGATCAGAAGGGTGAGTGTAAGTGTTAAGAGAGAAAGCAGGTCAAGTCATTTCTAGCTGTGTTGAGGTCCCTGGGGAGGCGGGATAACTATGATCGACCCTTCTACTGCCTCTGGGACTGGCTCCATCAGTTGACTCCTTCTTTTCCCATATCTTCATAATTCCTCTCCCTTGACTGCTTCTCCTTGGCCAAAACCTATAAACTCAAGTTTCCTCAGGTCTGAAATAATTTTCCTTTTTTGGCTGTTTCTCAGTCTACTGTCCTGTATCTCTCCTTCCTTTCCCTCTTAGCCTCCTTTTTCTCCCTTCTCAACTCATTACTTAATGCCCTGTGCTCTGGGTTCTCTGTCCATTCCTGTCCTGAAGTGTTCTTACAGGTCACCAACAGCCCCCTCTGTTGCCCTCTTTTTCATTCTCTGTTAATTTACCTCTGTGATATTTAGCCTTTTGCCACCACTTCCTGAGTTTTCTGTCTCACTGTCCTCTCACATCCTATTGAGTCTTCTCTCACCTTTGTCAGTTCTCTTCTGCTGCCCAACCTTAAAGTTTGATGTTTTCATAACATTCTTTTCTAAGCTTTCTTACAGGCAACAACTCTCTCTGAGTAATGTCATCCACTCTTGAGGTTTCAGTTACCTCTCCTAATTATTCTAGTTATTTCCAAACCTTTATCTGTGGCCTCTGCCTCTTTCCTGGCATCCCAACTCACATTTCCCATCTCCCACCAAGGAATCCACTGCTCTGTCCCTCAGGCACCTCTGAGTGAATATATCCCAAATCAAACTTACTGTCTTCTCCAACGATCCTATTTCCTATGTGTCCTATTTCCATTCCCGTTTCATATTCCAAATTTGAAACCTGAGAGTGGTCCTTACTTCTTTTTCTCTCTCCTCCATATCCAATCTTTCTATAAATCCTTTTATTTCTACTTTCTGCATACCTCATGAATTTATTCTCTCCTCTGTCTCTTCCTGTCGTTGTCAAAGCTCTTATTCATTGTTCAATTCAAGCAGCTTTCTAAAGAATGTCCTTGCTTTTCCTTTCACCCCACTCAAATTCATCCTTGAGTATCTTTTATTTCTTTTATAAATTTATTTATTTATTTATGGCTGCATTAGGTCTTCGTTGCTGCACGCAGGCTTTCTCTAGTTGTGGTGAGTGGGGGCTACTCTTCATTGTGGTGGGCAGGCTTTTCTTGTTGCAGAGCCCGGGCTCTAGGCATGTGGGCTTCAGTAGTTGTGGTGCACGGGCTTAGTTGCTCCAAGGCATGTGGGATCTTCCCGGACCAGGGCTTGAACCCCCTCCCCTGCATTGGCAGGCGGATTCTTAACCACTGAACCACGAGGAAAGTCCCATGTTGAGTATCTTTTACAGTGATCATTCCAAAATACATTCATTCCTTCAATGAATGATTTCAATCATGCCACAGTCCTGATTTAAAGTGTGTAACTGTTTTTTGTTACCAAAAATAGTAGTTCCAATCCTTTTTGCATGGAGTCTTTTTCATGTCAGAAAACATTGCGGAGGCCCCCATGATAGCTGTACTCTTATTACCTGTTAATTGAGAGATTACATAAACTAAAAGCTACTTTTTTTTTTGGCCATGCCGTGCAGCATGTGGAATCTTAGCTCCCCAACCAGGGACTGTACCCGTGCCCCCTGCATTGGGAGTGAGGGGTCTTAACCACTGGACTGGCAGGGAAGTCCCTAAAAGCTACTTTGAATTCAGCAACAATTTACAATTTATTTTGTTATTAATAAATAAAGCATTAACATATATTTGATCAATAATAATATAAATCCAGAGACAAAAGATACATTCAGTCTGTAGACAGTGAATGGTTATCGATAGATTCTTGGTTCCTTGCGATAACTACTTACCACCAGTCAAGAACCACTGCCTTAAAGATGACATCCACATTAATTAGTGAGCTATATAAGCTACTTTTAACTCTTGAAACGGTTTCCAGTTTTACCTCCAGTCATTTTGCTGTCCTTGCCTTCTTGCCTCACTTTAGCCACACAAGCTGCTCCTGTTCCTTCCACTCCTCACTCATCAGTTTTCCAAGGAATGCCCTTCCTTCTTTTTCTTTGCTTCACCTTATCCCACAAGATTTCTTGCTCTTCTGTGCTACTCATAACATTTCATGCATCATCTCTAGTGAGGCACTTACTATGTTTACTAGGGGTTTTTTTGCCTTACAACAACCGTTTATTTTTTAACATCTTTATTGGAGTATAATTGCTTTACAGTGGTGTGTCAGTTTCTGCTGTATAACAAAGTGAATCAGCTATACATATACATATATCCCCATATCCCCTCCCTCTTGCTTCTCCCTACCTCCCATCCTCCCTATCTCACCCCTCTAGGTGGTAACAAAGCACTGAGCTGATCTCCCTGCGCTATGCGGCTGCTTCCCACTAGCTATCTGTTTTCCATTTGGTAGTGTATATATGTCCATGCCACTCTCTCACTTCGTCCCAGCTTACCCTTCCCTCTCCCCATGAACTCAAGTCCATTCTCTACGTCTGCGTCTTTATTCCTGTCCTGCCCCTAGGTTCTTCAGAACCTTTTTTTTTTTTTTAGATTGCATATATATGTGTTAGCATACAGTTTTTGTTTTTCTATTTCTGTGTTACTTCACTCTGTATGACAGACTCTAGGTCCATCCACCTCACTACAAATAACTCAATTTCGTTTCTTTTTATGGCTGAGGAATATTCCATTGTATACAAGAGCCACATCTTCTTTATCCATTCATCTGTCAGTGGACACTTAGGTTGCTTTCATGTCCTGACTATTGTAAATAGTGCTGCAATGAACATTGTGGTACATGACTCTTTTTGAATTCTGGTTTTCTCAGGGTATATGCCCAGTAGTGGGATTGCTGGGTCGTATGGTAGTTCTATTTGTAGTTTTTTAAGGAACCTCCATACTGTTCTCCATAGTGGCTGTAGCAATTTACATTCCCAGCAACACTGCAAAAGGGTTCTCTTTTCTCCACACCCTCTCCAGCATTTATTGTTTGTAGATTTTTTGATGATGGCCATTCTGACCGGTGTGAAGTGATACCTCATTGTAGTTTTGATTTGCATTTCTCTAATGATCGGTGATGTTGAGCATTCTTTCATGTGTTTGTTGGCAATCTGTATGTCTTCTTTGGAGAAATATCTATTTAGGTCTTCTGCCCCTTTTTTTTTTTTTTTTTTTGGTGGTATGCGGGCCTCTCACTGTTGTGGCCTCTCCCGTTGTGGAGCACAGGTTCCGGACGCGCAGGCTCAGCGGCCATGGCTCACGGGCCCAGCCCCTCCGCGGCACGTGGGCTCTTCCCGGACTGGGGCACGAACCGGTGTCCCCTGCATCGGCAGGCGGATTCTCCACCACTGCGCCACCAGGGAAGCCCTTCTGCCCATTTTTGGATTGGGTTGTTTGTTTTTTTGATATTGAGCTGCATGAGCTGCTTGTATATTTTGGAGATTAATCCTCTGTCAGTTGCTTCATTTGCAAATATTTTCTCCCATTCTGAGGGTTGTCTTTTCGTCTTGTTTATGGTTTCCTTTGCTGTGCAAAAGCTTTTATGTTTCATTAGGTCCCATATGTTTATTTTTGTTTTTATTTCCATTTCTCTAGGAGGTGGGTCAAAAAGGATCTTGCTGTGATTTATGTCATACAGTGTTCTGCCTATGTTTTCCTCTAAGAGTTTGATAGTATCTGGCCTTACATTTAGGTCTTTAATCCATTTTGAGTTTATTTTTGTGTATAGTGTTAGGGAGTGTTCTAATTTCATTCTTTTACATGTAGCTGTCCAGTTTTCCCAGCACCACTTATTGAAGAGGCTGTCTGTTTCCATTGTATATTCTTGCCTCCTTTATCAAAGATAAGGTGACCATACGTGCATGGGTTTATCTCTGGGCTTTGTATCCTGTTCCATTGAGCTATATTTCTGTTTTTGTGCCAGTACCATACTGTCTTGATTACTGTAGCTTTGTAGTATAGTCTGAAGTCAGGGAGCCTGACTCCTCCAGCTCCATTTTTCTTTCTCAAGATTGCTTTGGCTGTTTGGGGTCTTTTGTGTTTCCATACAAATTGTGAAATTTTTTGTTCTAGTTCTGTGAAAAATGCCATTGGTAGTTTGATAAGGATTTCATTCAATCTCTAGATTGCTTTGGGTAGTAGTATAGTCATTTTCACAGTGTTGATTCTTCCAATCCAAGAACATGGTATATCTCTCCATCCATTTGTATCATCTTTAATTTCTTTCATCAGTGTCTTGTAGTTTTCTGCATACAGGTCTTTTGTCTCCCTAGGTAGGTTTATTCCTAGGTATTTTATTCTTTTTGTTGCAGTGGTAAATGGGAATGTTTCCTTAATTTCTTTCAGATTTTTCATCATTAGTGTACAGGAATGCAAGAGATTTCTGTGCATTAATTTTGTATCCTGCTACTTTACCAAATTCATTGATTAGCTCTAGTAGTTTTCTGGTAGCATCTTTAGGATTCTGTATGTATAGTATCATTTCATCTGCAACCAGTGACAGTTTTACACTAGAGTGGTTTTTAACATTTGTTTCCCTCACCAGATTCTGGGCTCCTAGGCAGGAGAGTCTGGGTCCTATTCATCTTTGTATCCTGGTTCCTATAAGAGTGTCTGTTATATAGTAGGTGCTCACATGGTGGAGGTGGATTCATAGTGACTATTAGAATATCTTTCACAGGACTTCCCTGGTGGCACAGTGGTTAAGAATCTGCCTGCCAGTACAGGGGACATGGGTTCGAGCCCTGTTCCGGAATGATTCCACATACTGCAGAGCAACTAAGCTCGTGTGCCACAACTACTAAGCCTGCACTCTAGAGCCCACGGGCCACAACTGCTGAGCCTGTGTGCCACAACTACTGAAGCCCGTGCGCCTAGAACCTGTGCTCTGCAGCAAGAGAAGCCACCAAAATGAGAAGCCCACGCACCACAATGAAGGGTAGCCCCCGCCCAGTGCAACTAGAGAAAAGCCCGTGTGCAGCAACGAAGACCCAATGCAGCCAAAAATAAATAAATAGATAAATAAATAAATAAATTCATTTAAAAAAAAAAGAATATCTTTCACAACCTCAGAAAGAGCAGTTTCCTGGCAGAAGAAGATAAACAAAATAACCCTGCCCTAAGTGCCCATGTCTTTCCTTGTAATTACCACTCTATACAGGAACAAATAATAATCAATCTTACACTTAGCCATAAAACTGTAGAAAGTCACAGCTGGAAGGAACTGCAGATGTCATTCAATATGACTCCTTCATATTGGAAATCAGGAAACAGCACCGAGCCTTTCGTTTTCCAGATCCAGCAACAGTTTTCAACTTTCTCATATTTGGGTTCTCGATTCATTTTCTTTGGCTCCCGATTTGTCTGCATTCCTCCTAGTTTGCTGGAGTAAGTTGTTCATTTACAAATGGTGTAAAAATTGTTTTAGTCCCTAACTTAAACGCCTGCAACTCATAGATAATTTATATTTTTAAAGGATTTAGACATGTCAGCCTTCTTCTTGGCCAAGTCTTTTACCAGGCAGTATCTAAGGAGGAACTGAATTGGCAGATCTGAATTCTAACTTCATTTACATCTCTTGCCCAGGCTCTGGTGGAAGTATGAATGGGCAGCAAAATGCCAAAGGCAGGTGGCCAGAGGAAGAGCAGCAACCTGGACATTCAATCTCTGGAAAAATGAAAATGCACGGGAGTCTCCTGTCGTTTGAGAGAGCAGAAGCTGCCTGGTTTCTAAACTTCTAAATGCTGAGCCTCAAATGCCAGGTATCAAATAGGAGATGGGTGTTTATGTAGCAATATAGATGAAGGTGTGGGGGGAATGATTTGCATGGAGCTGTGAAGTAGGTCGATTGGGGAGAATATGGGGAAAAATCTGTCTTTGGCAAGATGCTAAGCCACTGAAGTATCTTCAGGGCACTACATACATGGAAGAAATTGAACTCTCTGCTGTTGCATCCAACTGCATGGTCACTTTGATAATAACAAAGCGGTAGTTATTCTCAAAGAAATGTGTGACAGAAAAATTAACAAAAGGAAGTTACAACCTAGGACTTCTGAAGAGCCTGCCCAAGATCTAAGATAGATTATTGCCTCTCCACAGAGGCAAAGCCTGGGCATCTCTCTGAATTTAAATGAGGTATTACTGCTAGCCATTAAAAATGAAAATTATCCTACACCCAGTAGCCTACGGGTATGCAGGCATCCTTACCAATCTGTGTTCCGTCTTTTGGCAAGTAAATATGACCTGAAACCATCTATTTATACTTTATGCAAAATTCCTAACTCCAAGGGATAAAAATTGTCAGGCTCCCAAATTCAAGTCTAGAGAATTTAGAATCCTGGTTATTTACAAAGCTTGCCCATCAAATGGAGCTGGTGTTAATTAACTCTGGCATCCCTAAATTCACTTTGCATATTCAGTGGTTGCTATGAAAAGCTGGGTCTGAATAACAAATGCACAGACGGTACCATTAAGCAGAGTGCAGGCATCACATATTTTTTCTTGGGTTGCTTCTGTTAGCAATCAAACTTGCAGACGTGAGACTAGAGCGTTTCTGACAGTAAGTCCCACAAAAAGATGCTGTTCATTTATTTTGGCAGTGGGTTGTACTATTCTAAGAAGGCAGCTGTGCGTGGCAGAGCCCAGCATTATAACTCAAAATTTGTCCTTTCTTAACAGTTGCAGGACATTGGGTCATGGCATTTTAGAGGGAGATAGAACAAATAGAAAGCAGTGTTGAGAAATAGCAGTTAAAATGCTATGCCTTGTAAAATCCCTTACGTGCAGTACAATGTTTTCAGTTATTAAATGAGCATAATTTAAAGGGCAATTTACTTTTCATCATTTTTACTATTGTATATTCCTACCATATTGGTCAGTTTTATTTCTTTGTAGACAATTTTCAACTTGTGCAGTTCAATAGTAGCTCATGGATATATTTAAATCTCAAGCCAAGAGGTTTACATTGATATTTTAGCAACTGTAGTGAACATTTTCCAAGTTACATTAAGTTCTACAAATGCCCTCTTTAAATAGAATATTTCCAGACATAAAGCAAGCCAGCAATACAATAACTGAAAAGTGGGTCTTTATTTTTTACACGATACTTTTCTGGACAACACAACTGTGAGGTCACTTTGAGGGGTTTCCCAGGTACACAGGGCAACACCCACGTATATAGCCCAGGAGCAGACTGACCTATGATGAGTGTGGCTTTGCCTGGGCTCACATGACAAAAAAATTCACAGGTGCTTTAATGATGGACACATCTTTTTTCCTTTTGGTTGTTGGCAGGATGCTCACTATAAACCCACAGCAGACTGGGTGCTAAGCAGAGTTGGGGGGTGAGAAGGGAAGAAGATAACAAAGTGCCCCAAGCAGTTTTTGCTGTTTTTCCTCAGCATGAAAAGTACACAATGTGTGTCTGTTTCCTCTATAAATTACCAGGCAAATATCTAACTATCTTTATGTATGCTCAAATCAATGCTTCAGGAATAAAATACTACAAGCATCCAGGCCCATAGATGTATATCTATGCGTGTATGCTAGAGTCTACTGACTCCAGTTCATTCCATTGTATCAATATAAGTACACAGTAATATCTGCATTATTTGATGTTGGAATAGAGATTTGGGTTTGGAACTGAGATCTATCCATAAATTGTTTTTGTAATTCTTCCTTCTCTGATTATTTCCTTTTATTCTACTCTGCTTTAAACCAGACACTCCTAAAATAGTCTGTACCTTGAACAGACTGGGCATTGTTGGGGATACGTGCTTGTAGTTCCATGGAAACCATGTCTATGAGTCAGAAAGCAAACACCAGGACTCTTGTATTGATACCACGATGTGTGTTACTAATGTAACACCTAACATGTGTGAACTGGCCAAGAGTTGCTCCCTCAAGTGTCGCTGTGCAGGGTGCAGGGAGGGTTGGAGCTAATTGGAAGTATAACCCATGGCTGTTTGCAAAAGGTAAAGTCATGCTATGTCAGAGGCAGGCCTTCCCTTCTGTTTCTCAGTGGGGCTCCTCTTTCCTGAACAGTGCTCACGGCTTTATGGCAGTGAGTGGAAGACAAGAGGCCATTTGCTTCCTGCACATCAATCACTATGGACCTGAGACCTCAGGGTATGTTTGTTCATCAGAGGGCAGGCCACACAAGCTTTGCTCCTGAATTCTTGGAGAGCACTCAAACAAGTCAGCTAACTTTAAGAGTCCAATTAATCAGACTCTATGGTGGAAAGAGGTGAGAATGAAAACTCAAAGGTCTCAAGTGATTAAGCAAAACAGATTGTGTATCTGTTGCTGTCTGTGGCATCTGCTTTAAGCCAGGGGTCAGCAAACTATGGCCTGCAGCCTGATTTTATGCAGCCCACAAACTAAAAATTATTTGTCACATTTTTAAGGCATTGTTAGAAAAAACACTGAAAGCAAGGAATATGGGATAGAGAGTGTCTGTGGCTCACAAAACCTAAAATATTTACTGTCTGGCCTTTTACAGAAAAATTTTCTAAGCTAGGAGGGTGCAAAAATGAGAAATTTCTCATATCTAGCTGCCATTATCACCTCTCTTTGTCCCTTAAATCCACCTGTGTTGTCTGTCAGCTCAAGAGAGGACTTTGGCTTTGGCTCAAGGGAACCTATGAGAACCATGTGTAGTTTTGGGGTTTCCTGCCTCACTTTGAGGCAGGCCTTACCACAGTCCAAGGCTGCCATACCTTGTGTTCAGCAGGTAAGTGGATGCAGAACCAAGGGCTTTCAAAAAGTGAGACTGAATACGGATTAGAACAATTCCCTCTAACTTCCCAGCCACGACAAGGCATCCAGAGCAGCGCAGCCTCTCAGTGAGCACATGTGTTTATCAGATCTTCTGAGCCATTTGATACTTGGGTGTTTTTCTTCCAATACCCTTCTTTAAGAGCTGGCTTACCTCCAAAGTTTTGGGAAGATAAGATTCTAAATTAATTCCTAAAGTTTCTGGTTAGATAGAGACAGCCTTTCATTCCAGGTTCTTCCTCTTTGTTCTTTGATCTGAATCCCAGGAGAGTCATGAGTGTTTCTGCTGCTGCAGCTTTGTCTGAATATTGCCAGTAAGCTCTGCTGATGTGTTGGTAGGTTGATTACCAGGGTTGGAGGTAGAGGGGAGGAGCATCCTTTGTCTTGCTTTCTCTTTGGGCCAAACTTTCTCTTCTTGAAGGAACACAAACTCCCAAGGCTAATGTGCTCCCTCTGAGGTAGGTATTCACATAAGCAGACTAAGCAACAGACCTAGGGTTGGCATCTGTCACCATTTCCTTGTGACCCTCATTTCCCCCACTCTTCATCCTCTTGGAGGTTGCCCTAGCTCAGGCCCTCCTCATCTCTCACTGAGAACAAGGTAGTGGCCTCTTCACTGGTGACTTGACTCCAAAGGCCAACTCAGTCTACTCTATACCCTGTTTCTAGAGAGCTGAAAACCTGGCCACGTCACCAAAGGTTAGATCCTTCCTTTTGGTTCCCCATTGCCTACAGAATAAAAGTTCAACTCTGTTGCAGCATTTTGAGATCTACTTAGTTTCTAATAAATCTGCCTACTTCCTTCCCTCACCTTCTATTTGCTCTTATCCTTCAGCCATGGTTACCGAGAGGCATGTGGTTACTTAAGCAGATTGCACCTACCCATGCCTTTACTAACTCTGGTTCCATCACCTGAAATGCCCAGTTTGCTTCACTAATACCTAATCATTTTCAAGTTGAGGGGTCAAGGATCGTGTTAAGGATTGAATTGTGTCCCCTGAAAAGATGTTGAAGTCTTAACCCCCAGTCCCTTATTTGGAAACAGAGTTTTTGCAGATGAACAAGTGAACATGGGGTCACACAGAGTGAGCCCTAATCCAAAATGACTGGTGTCTTTATAAAAAGGGTAAATTTGGACACAGATAGATGTGCAGAGAGGAAAGACAATGTGAAGACACAGGGAGAACACCATCTACAAGCCAAGGAATGATTAAGGCTACCAGAAGCCAGGAGAGAGGCATGTAACTGATTCTCTTTCACAGCCCTCAGAAGGAACCAAGGCTGCTGACACTTTGATCTAGGATTTCTAGCCTCCAGAACTGTGAGAAAATAAATTTCTGTTGTGTACACCACCCAATTTGCAAGACTTTGTTATGGCAATATTAGCAAATTAATACAGTTCATTTTTAGTGTAGAGCCTTTTTTCATCCACATAAAGTCAAAATGACCAGCCTCTCATGTGTCCTAGCTTGTTCCAGATATAGCCTGCAATCCCAGCAGCCACAACACAATAAAGCAGTACTTTTTAAAAAAAAAAAACCTTTTTTTTATTTATTTATTTATTTTATTTTATTTTATTATTTTTTTTTTTTTGCGGTACGCGGGCCTCTCACTGTTGTGGCCTCTCCCGTTGCGGAGCACAGGCTCCGGACGCACAGGCTCAGCGGCCATGGCTCACGGGCTTAGTCGCTCCGCGGCATGTGGGATCTTCCCGGACCAGGGCACGAACCCGTGTCTCCTGCATCGGCAGGCGGATTCTCAACCACTGCGCCACCAGGGAAGCCCAAAACCTTTTTTTAAAAAAAATTTTTTTTGCGGTACGCGGGCCTCTCACTGTTGTCGCCTCTCGCGTTGTGGAGCACAGGCTCCGGATGCGCAGGCTCAGCGACCACAGCTCACGGGCCTAGCTGCTCTGCAGCATGGGGGATCTTCCTGGACTGGGGCATGAACCCGCATCCCCTGCATCAGCAGGTGGACTCTCAACCACTGCACCACCAGAGAAGCCCTAAAACCATTTTTTAATTGAACTATAGTTTATTTACAGTTGTGTTAGCTTCAGGTGTAAGCAAAGTGATTCAGTTATACATATATATATATATTTTTTCAGAGTCTTTCCTATTACTGGTTATTGTAAGACATTGAATATAGTTCCCTGTGCTATACAGTAGGTCCTTGTTGGTTATCTGTTTCATACATAGTAGTGTGTATCTGTTAATCCCAAACTCCTAATTTACCGCTCCTCCCTTGCTATCCCCTCTCATAACCATAAGTTTGTTTTCTATTTCTGTTTTGTAAATAAGTTCATTTGTATTATTTTAGATTCCACATATAAGTGATATCATATGATATTTGTCTTTCTCTGACTTACATCACTTAATATGATAATCTCTAGGTCCATTCATGTTGCTGCAAATGGCATTATTTCATTCTTTGTTTATGGCTGAGTAATATTCCATTGTGTATATATACCACATCTTCTTTATCTATTCATCTGTTGATGGACACTTAGGTTGCTTCCATGTCTTGGCTGTTGTATATAGTGCTGCTGTGAATATTAGGGGTGCATGTATCTTTTTGAATTAGAGTTTTTTCGAAATATACACCCAGGAGTGGGATTGCAGGATCATGTGGTAACTCTATTTTTAGTTTTTTTAAGGAACCTCCATACTGTTTTCCCTACTGGCTGCACCAATTTACATTCCCACCAGCAGTGTAGGAGGGTTCGCTTTTCTCCACTTCCTCTCCAGCATTTATTATTTGTAGGCTTTTGGTGATGGCCATTCTGACTGGTGTGAGGTGATACCTCATTGTAGTTTTGATTTGCATTTCTGTAATAATTAGCGATGTTGTGCATCTTTTCATGTGCCTATTGACCTCTGTATGTCTTCTTTGGAGAAATGTTTATTTAGGTCTTCTGCCCATTTTTTGATTGGGTTGTTTGTTTTGACATTATATATATGAGCTGTTTATATATTTTGGAAATTAAGCCCTTGTTGGTCGCATTGTTTGCAAATATTTTCTCCCATTCTATAGGTTGTCTTTTCGTTTTGTTTATGGTTTCCTTTGCTGTGCAAAAGCTTTTAAGTTTAATTAGGTCCCATTTAAAGCAGTACTTTTTAAGTTATAATGTGCATACAGATCACCTGGTAAACTTGTTAAACTGCAGATTCTGATTCATTTGGCCTGAATTGGGGCCTGAGATGCTGAATTTCTAACAAGCTCCCAGGTGATACCAATGTTGCTGGTCCACAGGTCACACTTTGAGTGCCAAGACTTTAGGGCACTTGTTTATGTGTCTGTCCATGATGCTGTAATGTGCCTGAGGACAGAGACTATGTCTTTGAATACCCAGTGCTTGGTGCAGTGCTGGGGACATGACAGGTACATAATAGTTGTTGGTTGAATGATAGATGAATGAATGAATGAATCTGTTATTAGGATCATTTGATATTGAAGGGTTCATGGTCATTCCCAAGGTATGTTGGGTGTATAATTGCACTGCCAACTGTCTCCTAGCTTTCCTACCCTTCAACATTTTTATTCATTTAAAACTCATCTTGGGGGCTTCCCAGGTGGCGCAGTGGTTGAGAGTCCTCCTGCCGACGCAGGGGACATGGGTTCGTGCCCTGGTCCGGGAGGATCCCACATGCCACGGAGCAGCTGGGTCCGTGAGCCGTGGCCGCTGAGCCTGCGCGTCCGGAGCTGGTGCTCCGTGGCGGGAGGGGCCACAACAGTGAGAGGCCCGCGTACCGCAAAAAAATAATAATAATAAAAAATAAAACTCATCTTGGAGAGGAAAAGAAGCTCTAATCACACTTGAGGAAAAACATTCTGGAATGCCACAGTGATGGTAGGGAGGTGTATCACTATTCTTTCAACTATATGTGAGTCGACTCTTTAACACCATTTGGCAAAAGCCACCCCTTCCTCCATATCTCCCGTTCAGATAACTCCCCAGAAGCTGGTCACTGAGAGCTGGAAGACACGCAAGAAATGTATGTGACTAAGCTCATGGTAGGACTCTGGCACTGTACACTTAAAACATCTCACTGGGGTATGTATTAGTATTCCTATTTATAGATAGAAGTTGAGGCTTGAAGAATTAGTTTGTCCAAAGCTATCAAACTAGTGGGTGACAGAACCAGGGGTCAAACAGATTTAACTTCAAATTCTGTGTTTTTTCCATCACCCTGTGAAAAAGAGATCTAACAGCCTAACTGGCCACACTGCTGGGATATCTATGCTACCTTCTCTCCTCCCAATGGAAAATTGAAAGCAGTAGGTATTACTCTATAGCTCAGAGGCAAATACTCAGCTGCTTTCTAGAGTATTCCAATTCCCATAGTTACAGAGTTGCCTCGTTTTTTTGCATCTTCAAGAAACATGCTGTTTCTTCCTTTAAATGATTCCTTCCTTTAAATGAGAAAAATTATTTTAACAATTTGGGATAGAATAATTCTGATACGTAGTACACTTGTTTTGTTGTCTTAAATAAGACATATCTTTTCTTAAAACTTCAGGGCTACTGTTAAGGATTGTCAATCCCAGCTCTACACTGAAATTCATTCATACTGTCAAGTGTTACTGTAATATAGTGAACTGTTTGTCCCTACATTAAATGGTCTTCAACTTAATATTTTTGAGATAATATTTCTGCTTTTATAGCTTTTTCCTATTCCTCCCTCAATCTAAAGACCATCAGTTAGTCCTTTTTGCTGCAAAAAGCATTGTCTTGTTTCTAATTTTTTAATTTATTTCTCAAGGATGAGAAAAACTGATATGCAAGCCTGTTAGAAATGTATGCACAGTAAAAGTGGGATATGAAGTGAGCATGTTAAGAGGTTTCCTTTTGAGTTAGCCTGTGAGATTTAGCACCTTTAAACAGTTGTTTTTTATCCTCTAGAGGTTTCTGTTCATTTCTTGGTTCTAAGCATTATGTTTTCAAGTTAAGGTCATCTGAAAAATATCTATAAATCTGCAGTGATGCTATACAATATACTGGCTTTGGATTCCCTGTTGCTTATAGAATAGCTAATTATAGTAAAACCTCACTAATCTGGAACAGCTTTACTGAAAGGGAAGATATCCTGAATTAAATATTTAAAAATCTGATTTAAGATATTTTTCAAAAGGTATGTAGGTCTCTTGCTTTCAAAATCAAAAAGTAAACTCATATTAGCTGCTAAGAAAAGGTTACCAAGATTTCTTGTTGGATGCTTTCTGTTGAATGGAAAACAATATTCATTTGGCTTTAAACAGTATGTCCAAACACTTTATTGTAATTTAAACTTAATGCTATCATCTTCTATGGTATTACACCCATGTAAAATGATTTCTAAAGAGTAAAAAGATAAACTCTAGTCTCAACCAGGCGGAATTATTGTAAATTCCTAATGGCTTTCTAATGAATAGGGTCTAACTTTTTTATATATGTGTGTGAGTGTGTGTGTATGTGTGTGTATTAACTGTTAAAGGGTCATCTCAGTGATGTTTTGACATTTCACAATTTAAGGTTTTCCTGTACCTTTGGGAAGCAGTTTTTAAAGCTGAAAGATAATTTTATTTATACCTATTTATCATATTATATGCTACAGCTTTTCATTTAGAAAAATGAGAGAACAACAAGCAAAGATGAAGAGAAGAGGGGAAATGAGCCAAAATTAAGTGTGATATATGTAAGGCAGGTTGTGGGCCAGAGGATGGACCCTGCTCTGATTGACTGGAATGTTTGGGCGAGAGTGAATGGAAGGCACAGGCCCTGGAGGCAGCCTAGTCCTCATTGTTACAGACAAATGACCCCTAGGTTCTTCCAAAAAAACAGCATTGGAAAAGTCAGTGCGGTTTATCTAAGAAGAAATCCCTGCTAGCAAGTTAGTTCTTTTAAAAGTACAAACAAACAATAAGGTTTATTTTCTAGGCTGGGTTTTTCATTCCAAATAGCTTTTGAATAAAGAGACTCACTGCAGACTAGAAGTACATTCATCTCAGATAATGCAACAAGTTTGAGTTCTAACAGGATTTCCTGATTTAACAGAAGCTTTCCATAACAAGTTAATTGTAGTCTAGCAAAAACAAGGAAACCATGCTTTATATGTCTTTTCTTACCTTTTATTCTTTTGAAATAACAGCAGTTTTTTTCTTGTTTCGGAAAGGTTTTATGATTAATGAAATAGGCTAATATGTTGGAGTTTAGAACTAAACACCACGCAAACATGCAGTTTAAAGAAATTTACAGCTCGCTAGCCAGAAACACATCTGCTGGGCAAAATGCCTTCATAAAATAATTATGAATATAAATAGTTAACTTTGGTTTTCATTGGTCATATAGAAAAATTAAGGGCCGTTTCTTTGGCAATAATAGTAGTATCCAAAAAAAGAAAGAAAAAAGAATATGGAAAGGACATTTTTATAAGATGTATGTTCACACAATCTAAACAGATTCTTTAAGAGATATAACCACCTAGGTGCAAATTAAATATTCTCCTAAGCTTCAGTTGTTTTTAACCACTGTTTTACCAACCTTATTTTTAATTATTTTGATTTAAGGAAAAAGCTATTTCCACACAGTGCTTCAAAGAACAGGAAAGTCTCTATCAATAATCTTCTCTAAGCTTTCTGCTTATCCACATCAAAAGGATTTAACTATCTATTTATTTGTCACCCAGTCAGAGAGATGGCCTTCTTTTTATGATCTAGATGGCTCCCTAACTGTGGGAGGGAAATCTGCATTTTACCTAGGGAAAGTGCAAATTGTATTTGCCTATATCTGCAACTCTTGCATCTTTCCTTTAGAAGTTGAAATTTTCTAAATCAATTAGAAACCAAGGGGGGAAAAAAGAGGAAGATCAAGATGTCAGCAGGACTCCCCACAGCTTGTGAAAACTCCATGATGGCTTTTTCTAACTAGGAAACATGTCTCAGGAAAAGTCACTCATTAAAAAACAAAAACATATATGTATAACTGATTCACTTTGTTGCAAAGCAGAAACTAACACACCATTGTAAAGCAATTATACTCCAATAAAGATGTTAAAAAAAACAAAAACAAAAACAATTCTTCTCTCTGTATCATTGAAACTCAAGTTTGTATATAAATTAATTTGCATTGAATTACTAAGCCTCTTGTTGTCTTCAAAACTGCTTCTCAGAAAAGTTTAGACCTTTTTCAGAGCATTTAAAAATAGGTTTAAACAGAAGTTTTAATTTTAAAATAGCCAGTATAGAGAAAAGTAGTATTATCCCAGAGTCCATTTTGCAGGTGGACAATGAGGACAATTTGTTAGAGACAAGAATTACTAGTGGTTCTAAGACCCAACTACAAGAATGCTCCTATGCAATTACTCATGTCACTCACATGATTGCTTTCCGTGTACTCCATATCTGATTATTCATATCCAGGATAAATTAATGGACATGGTTCATTGACATTGTATGTTTTGGTTACCTACTTTTCCAACCATTAAAAAAATAAACATTCTATATATGTGCCAAACTTGTGTTTATTATGAAAAATGAACTTTAAATGCTTTTTGGCCAAGAGAAAATATGTTTGGCTTCAATATCATGCCAGACTTTTTTTCTTAAGTTTGTAAGACCTTGGTGGACTTCTACTTCTTGGAATCCAGGGTCTTTGTGTGTGTGTGTGTGTGTGTGTGTGTGTGTGTGTGTGTGTGTACTGTTTTTAAGTAAATGCTGAGACATTTAAGTAAATTTGATTCTTTATTTTATCTTTTTTTTTTTTTTTTTTTTTTTTGCGGTACGCAGGCCTCTCCCTGTTGTGGCCTCTCCCGTTGCTGAGCACAGGCTCCAGATGCGCAGGCTCAGTGACCATGGCTCACGAGCCCAGCTGCTCAGCTGCATGTAGGATCTTCCCAGACCGGGGCACGAACCCGCGTCCCCTGCATCGGCAGGCAGATGCTCAACTGCTGTGCCACCAGGGAAGCCCTGATTCTTTATTTTAAACAATCTTAATTTCCCTCTCAAAATTGTGGTTATGGGTGAGAAACTCATGGTCTTAGTGTTACAATGATCTAATTTTCCTATTACTCAGACTGCACCTCCAGAAAACACTGATGTCTTCCCTCAAGAGAGGCTGCTCCAACAAATTCTAATGTCCTTATTGATCTTCCTGCATCAGTGAGTTGACAAATATTTCATGTGGTGCCAGAGGGGACAGCCTGTTTTCCTTCCATCCTCAAGGACATCACCTATGTCTGCTACAGAAACGGATTTTGTCTTTCTGTGAGGATCTTGTTCTTTGGAATTGTGTGTTCTGTTAGCTTTTTGTGGTAAGGGAAAAGCATTTCAACAATTCCCTATGCTTCTGCTGGAAAATATGTCTCACCCTGGCCTGTTATCTTCTTTTTGTGTAGAGTGAGGTAAAGAAATGATTTATCCTCTCAACCGCATGCTCTGCATTGTCTTGCTGACTTCCCTTCCAGGCTCTCCATGGGATTTGAGACTTTATATTTCCTTGCTTTTGTTTGCTGATTGTATAAAGGATTTTTATCTTCTTGTTTCAAGTTAAGTCTCACAAGCTAGAATTTCCTTTCTTTAGTAACACTTTGTCTCCTAAGCGTTTATGAAGTTTTTTTTTTCTCTTGAGTTTGTTCACACTCTATTTCACTCTTATTTTGTTTCCTTTTTCATGTATACTTTAAGAAGCCATTGCTTTTCAGCTTTATCTGTTGTCTTTTTCTTTTCTCTTTTTTTCTTTATTTCCCTGGAATTGCAAACTATTGCCTCCCTCTCTCTCCTGTCTTTCTTTCACTATTATTTAAAATGATCTAAAAGGTGAAGTCCAATATCCACCGGATGGGCTCCTATTTTTTTTGCTTCTAAAAGCACCACCAATCAGAACTTACACCCATACTGAATAGCTGTTCTCAAATTAGAATCACCTATTGTCATCCGCCTAGTGTCATTTGTCCTTGCAGTGTAAGTTTAGCTCTACACAGGTGAAATGGAGTATACACCAGAGGGAACAAAAGAACAAAGACCATCATTCTCTGGGCTTCTACTTACCTAATCACTAGCAGACAAGGACTCAGGACAACAAACACTTTAGGCGTAGGACTTACAGTGTTTCACACCACCGTGTGTGTGTGAAATGTAAGTTTCTGTAAGAAAAAAAAAAAGATAAATCTCATAGAAGACAAAAGAAATAACATTGCAAGTTAAATTCAATTTGTATAAAATAACTATGACAGAAGCTATATTTATAAGATGTTTTCTAAGCTGCAATGGATGGCTCACACTTTTTAATGACCGTATTCTGTATAATAAAATTCCAAGTCAGTGAAACTGGAATGTGCCTTAGAATTTGCTGTAGGCAAATTTGGTTTGTATTTAGTTAATTCAATTATCGTTTTGAAGTTTTTCTCTTAAGTAATACTTTTTAAAAAGTTTAATAAGTGGTAGCATTAGTTTGATTCAGATTTATCATAAGGTATAAAGTAAAATACCTAATAAATTATATGGTTTAAGGCAGCAGTGAAAAATTCTGGCTCTAAATATTTCACATTAGCAAAAGCAACAAAAGGAATCAAATTAAATCATAAGCGTTTTCAAACATTAACTCTACCATCTTAGGAGAAAAATCACTGCCCTAAGATGTGTAGGACATCATCTTATGAGATGACTCGTGGTATGCACTAAGGAGAAAAGGTCAGAAAGGGCTAACTAAAAAGCAAGAGTTTTAAAAAGCATAGCAAAGGTTTACCTGACTTCCTCTGTTCCCTGTTTCAGAATTGTGCTAGCTTTCATGATTGTGTCAGGTGTTTTCTATATATGTACTATCGAGGCCATATATCACAATCTAAATATACCTATAACAAATGTGCAAGAGGATTTTTAGGATGGTGAAACTAAATTGCTCTGTATGAAACTGTAATGCTGGATACATGTCATTCATTATACATTTCTCCAAACCCATAGGAGGTACACCAAGAGTGAACCCTAATGTGAGCTATGGTCTTTCAGTGATTATGATGCGTCAGTGTAGGTTCTGTTGTAACAAATGTACCACTTTGGTGGAACATGTTGACAATAAGGGAGGCTCTGTGCATGTGTGCGGACGGGGGTACACGGGAAATCTCTGTACCTTCCTCTCAATTTTGCTGTGAACCTAAACTGCTCTAAAAAATAAATCAATTTAAAGATACGAAAAAAAAATATGCACAGAGCAGAGACCTGCCCACCTCCCCTGCCCCCTCCCTCCAAGCATTTTAGTTCAGCTTTTCAAATGCTTTGGAGTAACAGAGAAAGCACATAAGTAGCCTGCAGACACATCCTAAATCTAATATTACCATAGAATTTATCAACTCCATAAAGCACTTTTGGGAGTGAAGGGACCCCTATTAATAATTATGTAGGAACAACAGGCACCTGAGACTGTTCCAGCAAAACAGGATGTGTGATTACTCTACCTGATATTCCCCAGTTTACCAGCATTTTTAGACTATGAAAGTAATACAGCAACATAATGGAAAATTTGAAAACCAGGGGAAAAATGTAATCTCACCATTCTAAAACAACCATTCAGTTAATAATTTTGGATTTGCTTCCAATGTTTTCCATATTTTAAAAATAAATTTATTCATTTTTATTTATTTATTTTTGGCTGCATTGGGTCTTCGTTACTGCACATGGGCTTTCTCTAGTTGCAGCGAGTGGGGTCTACTCTTCGTTGCAGTGCGCGGGCTTCTCATTGCGGTGGCTTCTCTTGTTGTGGAGCACGGGCTGTAGAGTGCAGGCTCAGGAGTTGTGGGCTTAATTGCTCCATGGCATGTGGGAGCTTCCTGGAGCAGGGCTTGAACCCATGTCCCCTGCATTGGCAGGCGGATTCTTAACCACTGCGCCACCAGGGAAGTCCCTTCTATATTTTTTTTTACCATTGCAATCCTAATATGTCTATGATTTTGTATCCTGTGCTTTTCTCTTAGTGTTATGTCATAAACACTTTTTCATGTTGCTAATTTTCAGTATCATTTTAACATCCATTTCAGTATTCCAGGGAGAATATGTACCTACCATTTATTTAGTCATGTAAGTGTTTGATTTTTTTTTTTAAAGTTACGTATAAAGTAAGCCCCTTGCTACTCAAAGTGTGGCTTGAGTAGGAGGGTATCACCTGAGAGCTTGTTAGAAATGCAGAATTGAAAACCCCACCCAGACGTACCAGACCTACCAAATCTGCCCTTTCAGAAAACCTCCAAGGGATACACATCACAGTTTGAGAAGTACTGAGTTCCTCTAGTTATAAATAATGCTGCCGTGAACATCTTCATGTACATATATTTCCCGTGCTTGTGGATAGTTTAGTTGTATACAATTCCCAGAAGTGAGATTATAAATTAAAAGGACTTGCAGATTTTTATGCTTGCCAGAATTGAAGGAGAGTGCTTTAAGAGCCAGCGAGGCGGGTTTAACTGAGTGCTGTAACCTGAAGATTGGTCCAGTTAGTGCACTCTGTTGGCTGGTGTATTATAATCGACTCGTTGGGGCCCTCTGGTGTTAAAAGTTCTACAATTTAAAGAACAAGCCTCATATTCCCATCTGGAGGCAGAGCCAGAGAGGAAAATAACTTTCTGTTCTATCTCCCTGCCCCATAGACTCACAGAGCTTCTTGCAGTGCCCATCAGATTGCAAGGCTGACAACTCCTAAATATTCCAGATACAGGCCAGAAACCTCCTTAAATTTCATGTCTAGGGAATTCATTCCTGACTTTCTCTGAGTCATGAAGAGAAAGAAATGCTTCTTTCAGGGGCCTTTAGAGTCACCTTCCAAACCACAGTAATTCTAGCTTTGCTCTGGCATCCATAACCCAAAGGATCACTGTGCTGCTTCCTTGATGGCTCCCTAAGTCTCTCTTCCTCCCCGGAAGCTGCCGGTATTTTCTTTTACAGATCATCTTAGCCCTTTAGGGGCCTGTAATTCCAGTGCTTTTGCCCTCCTCATTGGGTTCCAACATACTAGCCAGGTTTTGCTCACCACGGCTTTCCTATCTGACCTGCTTTTGTACTTCAGCATCTCCAGTTTTACAGCTGGCCTCTGGGTTGCTGTTTTTCTTGGGACAATGTCACATTCTGAGGTTTATGATATGCTTTCCTGATAGTGATATTGTCCAGATCCTCAGTTTGTTTCTTAGTGTGCTTAAGCCTGCCCGTCAAAACTGCCACACATCAGGCCTGCTTATCTGTGAGGATGTCTGGGGTAGAGTCTGGCAACTTCACCCTGCTGGTTCACCTTCCTTTAAGGATGATCTCAAGGGAACATCTGGATTTGTCTTAAGATAATTGGGATATCAATGTCCATCCTGATGGACTTGACTAGATCACTAACATGCCCTTACTATTTCTTCTGAAGACATTTTCCCCAGGTAAGTTGCTTTCCCTTTCCCATCAATGACTGAGCTTAATGTTATCTCAGAGAGAAATGGAAGAGAGGTTACTGTGACCTACTCTTCTTTATGGGATACAACCTGTAAGTCCCACTTTGTGTTTATACAGTCATCTTTGGTGTTCAAGCATGGTACTATAACAAGCGTCATTTGGAACTATTTGGGTAAGAGTGTGTGTGTGTGTGTGTGTGTGTGTGTAAGAGAGAGACAAATGTTGAGAACCTAACTGAACTTTACTGTAGTTTATTTTGCCCTGAGATAGGCCAAGTGGATTAACTTGTCCCCAAGATGACTGCCATCCTTTCCTTGCTGTATGCACAAACCATTCTCCCATTGAGCTGTAGAATTCATGCCTCCACTTCTTTGAATCTGGTCTGATCTGTGAATGCTGTGACCAATAGAATACAGAATACGTGAGGCTAGTTCATAAGAAGGCGTAAGCTTCTGCCTGGCTGTCCTGCAATGCTCACTCTGGGGGAAATCCAGCCATAATATGAGAAATCTGACTGCCCCAAGGCTACCATGCTGTGAGGAAGCCCAAGGTAGCCACATGAAAAAACTACTTGGACAGAGATATGGCCAAGAAGCCCACAGTTATTTCAGCCCACATGCCAGACATGTGAATGAGGACTTTAGAAGACTCCAGCCTCTGCCTCCATCCAGCAGAAATTATATGAGGGACCCCAGAAGAGAACCACACAGCTAGCCCTTAAAGCCTCAGACCCATGAGAGAGAATAGTAAATAGTTGTTGTCAACTACTGAGTTTTGGGAGTGGTTTGTTGGACAGCAATAGATAACTAACTACAATACCAAGTATCTATCTTTTGTAAGGAAACCTCTCAGATCCAAGGTAGTAAAACAACTGCCTCTGTAATTAGGCCACAGGGTTTGAAGTTCTGCTTCAACTTGTCTTTAAAAGCTATGGCATGGTGAATTAGCCTGGAGGGTAAAGTGTTATGGCTACTTTAATTTGTTATCTGGTTGTGGCTTAGATGTGCTTTTCTCCAGAGCTGGCTGATAAAGGACGTCAATTCAGTGCTGATGGACTAGCTATGTTCTAGGATTTTATTCGTGGAGAGTCTGACATTATTAATATTAACTACAGTGTGAAAATAGGCAATAGTCATAGAAAGTTAGATGAAGAAGGGGCCACATATGTAGGAATCACCTAGTCCATTCATCCATTTTTTTTTACATTAAATAAACAGAGGTGCACAAAGGTAAAATGTCTTGCCCAGATCAGAGAGCTGGTTGGTTTCCATGTCAAGACAAGAATTCAGGTCTCCTGGCCCAGGATCAACTCCTTTGACCACATCACTCTGCCTCTTGGATGCTAAAGAAACACTGAGGAAATGAGTATGCCATGTAGCTTTATCTTCCCTTCCATTTATTATGTATGTCCCATGTGCTATTGATCTGTACAATGGAGCTAATACCGACTTTATATGATCATTATGAGAGTTAAGGGGTACAGATCATGGAAATTATCTGGCAGTTACTGTGTACTCAGTAAATGGTGAGTATCATGTTCAAGAGCCTAGTGAGACAAATTCTTTGGATAATCATCTCAAGGGCCTTTAAATTGAAAGAGTTTCCCCCACAAACCATACCCTAGTTATGAGAACTTCATCACTGGGGAGGAGTACAGAAGGGAATTCAGCATCCACCCAAGTTCTAACTCAGACAAGTAGACATTTAAGCGACGTGTGAGAAAAGAAAGGAGCTGGATGTGGATAATTAGCATGAGTGCATGGAATAACTCACCATTCTGCAAAGGGAAACAGCTGAGTCAGCTCTGGACACAGGAATGAGAAGGGAGCAGGCCTGGATGTCTGGAGTTCTTTCTGTCAACTTTTTATAAAAATAAGTACCTCTAGCTGTCTGTCTGCCTGCTGAGGAGACGATCCCTCACCCTGTCTGTGAAAGTAGCTTTCCTTGGGCCCATCTCTCCAGACTTCTGTTGTGGTTACTTGTCTCACTGTGGTTATCCCCACGTCTGCTTCTCTGTCTCTCTTGTATCATATGCAGTGTGTGCGTGTAAAACTCTTTATGTGGCGTCTGGGAATGGTTTTTAATACATTCAGAGCAATAAGCCAGAACCTCCACCTTTAATACCTGCTTCTGCCATTTCTTATCAATGGGGCTGTAAGCACATGTGGGGAGCGCCCACCCGTGACAGATCGGGGCTTCGCTGTGCAAGGAGAAGCAGATGAAGGAGAAGGGAGCTATTGTGCTGAACACCTGTCTGGCAATAGGGACCAGAAAAAAAAAAGGAGCTGTAGCAGCCATGAGTAATAGTGGACAGAGCCCAGGTTGAAGACACAGCAACCAAGGATGGCACAGGTTAACTATCATAACAGTTTCAGGTGATGAGCAGGAAAAATTATTCTCACTAGTTTTTTGCTCACCTCATTGCAAGGTGAAGTTGTTTCAGAGCTGTTGGCAGATGCCTTTGGAGTTAGACTGATGGGTTCAAATTCCAGGTCTGCTGCTGGTTGGCTTTATGGTTTGTGGTAAGCTATTTAACTTCTTTGAGCTACAATTTCCTCACCCCAGAAATGGGGATGATAATTATGCCTGCTTTACAGGCGTGTTGTAAAGAAGATTACATGGAAATAGTGTAAGAAAAGTGGCTGTCACTGCCCTGGAATATTACAAATACTCCATAAATTATAGCCATTATTATGTTGATAATGATTTTCAAAATAAAAGGGGGGAAGTACTGTAAAGTGAAGAAAACTAGCTTACTCATTTGGACTAAATCTTCAACCTAACACTTAAAATATCACTTAATCTCTCTGGACCTATTAAATGAGGATCATTTTGTTTGACCCATTCACAGATTTGGGGAATCTTAATCTTAGGTCTTGTTGGACTTCCTTTTCTCTGCAACATCAAGATGTAGCTCCAGAAGATGTGAAGGACAACAGCATTTTAATCCAGGGGTCAGGATTGGTCTGAATCTAAGAGAAATTCAGGGATTTTTTTTTTTAATTTGATGGACTATTGTTTGAGCTCCTCCTCAAAAGAACAAATTCTAAACATCTGCTACTATTGTTTATGCTTTTAAAATGTTAATGTTCTGTGTAAAGAGTGAAAAGGGAACTTCTAGTCCTACGTGTTTTTTTTAACAGTTTTGTAATAAGCATAACAGTGAATTGTGTTTACAGACTTAATTAATAATAAAAAAGAGAAAAACAACCAGGTATTGAGTGCCTGCTCTGTGCCAGGCGTGTCACAATCCTCCTCTGAGGATTGTTGCATTCCCATTTTACAGAGGGGAAATCTGAGGCTCTGAGAGGTTAAGTCCTTTCTGAAATCCCTGCTGGCAATTGGTGGAGTCAAGGTTTGGATGCAGATCTGTCTGATTCCAAGGCCCTTGCTCCATTCAGTCCACTTTATTGCCTCCCGACTCAGCTGCATTTGCTTGACTTTAATGTGGACCCAATAGAAACAGCCTCACATTTTTCTTAGGCTACTGAGATTCTACGAAGGATTCTTGCTCTCATCTTTGGAGTGGCTTGCTGCTTCAGCTCTGGGTCCAGACGATAGAAACTCTCTGTGCACATGTCAGTTATTTCAAGATGCTGAGTGTGAAAATTTTAATCAAGTCTTTCAAGGGAAGGTCACATCTGGAAACAGTTATCCAGATGTTGTATACCACTTTGGCAAGTGTTTGCCAGACTGCTGTCCAGGTGATGAGTATAGGACACCCCCTCCATATGTGGAAGATGTTCTGGAGTGACTGAGAGCTGAGGAGTTTGTAACTACTGGTCTCTGTTCTTTCCTGGAAGGGACGTCAGGAACCTGTGTCCTCAAGACTATAAGGGTGTCCTGATGATTCAGAAAAATCTCTGAGCTGAAGAATAAATGGCCCCATTTTCCTCATGGTCCCCAGCACTGTACCCTGAAAGAGGGGTTGGGGAGTAGTCTGAGCAACTGCAACGCTATGGGCACCTGCCCCCGACAGCTCCAGTTTGGGACCTTGTTTGTGGGTTGCTTTCTTTTCTCCCAAGCCTCTATGGAGAAAGCTCTGAGTCTCAGAGCTGCCTTAGAGAGAAAAACTGCAGAATTACAGAGTTATTGCTACTGGGAGATAGAGGCATGGAGAAGACCCTCCATCTGGATCCTCCATATGATGTCCAGATTTTTAAAGAACTAGAATCACCATCTGCAAGTGGGAGGGCTCCCTATGATTCACACAGCTCTGTGTGACGAAAAATGACACAAGTTCTAATCAAACTTTATAGTTTGTTTTATATCACACAGCCTTTTTGTTTTGATCTCAGTGTTCATGGCTGCTATTGTCAATTGAAGCCACCCTATCATAAGGAAGCGATATGGCATCAGTCAAAAAGGGTAAAAAGCATAGATGTGGAAGTTAAACTATCTGCATTCAAATCTATTTCTTTCTCCCTGTGTGACCTGGGATGAGTTAACCTTAGTCTCTCTAAACTTCTGTTTTCTCCCCTGAAAAATGGTAACATGACAGTAATAGCAATCTCCATAAGGCTGCTATGAGGATCTAAGGAGATGATGCAAGTAAAGCACTTAGCACAATGTAAATACTCAATGGACGTCATTATTGTGGTGCTGGCTGCTGATGAACATTTGTTCTAAGCAAACTTGATGTCTTCCTGTTAGCTGGAAGATGAATGGCAGGTGTTGGGGTTACTTGTATTTAACTCAATTGGCTAATGATGTGGGCCAGAGAAGGGACAGGCTGACTGGGAGGGACTGAGATCCAGCTGACGCTATTCATATTCTCACTAGCAGACTCTAATCTGGCCCAGGCAGCTTGATTCAAAATCAGCCTCTCCACAGGAATGTCACACATGCAAATGAGGATTTTGATGGTCCTTGTAAAATAACCTCTAGTTTAGTCTGCACAGCCTTGCCATTTGAGAGCCAAAGTCCCCAAGTTGGGCCAAATTCACTGCACAATTGCTCTAGTCTGATCCCAGCCTCAGGAACCACAGAAGCAAGTTTTCTACCTTCCAGTCTTGGAGGATGCTCTCAGCATTGCTATTGAGCGAGAGAGCCCTGTGGTTGGTTATTTCCGAGCAGAGGGAGCCAGCCAGGCAATACTTAGGCTGGGAAACAAAAGTGAGCCCTCATGAGCCCACACCGTTTAGTGATATGTTCAAGCAAAAATGTCAGTTTAACCTTTAAGGAGGAGAATCTGTGGTCTGTAAAACCAGTAGGACCCTTTCAAGGTCTACGCATATGCAAACTTTTCTTGATACATTCAACATTTTGGATCAGGATTATATGCTTGTAATTATTCACTTACTCCCTGAAAACCTTTATTTATTTTTAATTTTTTTCCAGAAGAGTAAAATAGTTGAGCTCTTGGAAATATTTAAGTATAATTTTGCTTTGTTTTATCTGATACATCTGGATTAATTTAGCCCCAGGCAAAGATCCATTTGCATCAAACAAAACAAAACTGCTGCCTTCAAACCATATTTTTGACTAAAAATTTCCACCTTAAGGCAAAGGATGCTTACATAGTTTGGTACAGAGGAGACTAATACTCTTATCTTCTTGGATGATACCTTTGTATTTACTTCTTTCTTCCTCTCCCTCAAATGTGGGCCTATCCCAAGGGTCTGTCCTTGGTCCTCTTCCCCAGTCTTATGATGCTCCTGACCGCAGAGATCTTAGTCACCTCTATTGCTTTGCCTGTTACCTCTGCTCAGGTGCTATCCAAACAGTGACGCTAAGAAAAAAAAATGAAGGATCTCTGCTTTAAATGTATCAAGCCCACAGGATGTTCAAATAGAAAAGTCCAGCAGATGCATGCAGAGACACTCTTAAGCAAAAGCTTTTTCTGTTGCCTATAATCATGCCTTGAAAAAGCTCCTGTTTTAATAAATCATGGGCCATATCTTTTTGCCAGAAAGGCTGATGAAGCAGGTCTATTTTTCTAGCTGCTTTTTTTCCCTAGCCTGTGGGGTCTCCCATTTCATGCTTCTGTTTATCCAAGTTTTATTTACAATATCCTAATAAATCTTTGTGCTCTGGGATCATGTGGACATGAAGACGGTTTCAGGGGTTACCCATGAGTGTTGTAATGTTATGAACCATATGGCAACACTTTACTGTTGAGGACACAGGGATCTCACTGTGTGAGACTGAAATCAGGTTTCTTGCTCTTGACGTAAGGAAAGAGATTCAGACAGAGGACCAGATGGAGTCTTACACAGGCCCTGTCCAAACCACTACTGGGCTAGGAACAGTGAAAAATGCTCATGCTATCCTTTCTTCACTTGGATGGTGACAGGTAGGAAGCAAATTACTTCCATAATAAAAGTGTAAGTAAAAATTCTTAGTGTCCACATGTTCCCAAGCCTCATCTGCCTGCAGGTATAAATGAAGTCACATCAGTGTCACTTCCTTAGCCTCCTGCTAAAACCCTACCCACACTGTTTTGGGGAGTCTCCAGGACTGTGCTGCATCGGTTAATATTTTGATATTATTCCGTCTGGACATACATTTGGTATATATTGCTTTGTTATCTCCTTTTTCACTTAGTGGACTATGAACTTTCTCCTATGGGTAGATATTTTTCTATAAAATGACTTTAAAAAATTGATTTTAATTGAAGTATAGTTGATTTACAATGTTGTGTTAATTTCTGCTGTACAGCAAAACGACTTCGTTATACACACACGTATGTTCTTTTCCATTATGGTTTATCCCAGGATATTGATTATAGTTCTCTGTACTGTACAGTAGGACCTTGTTGTTTATCCATTTTATATATAATAGCTTGCATCTACTAACCCCAAACTCCCAGTCTATCCTTCCCCCACCCCTCTCCCCGCTTGGCACCCACAATGTTCTTTATGTCTGTGAGTCTGTTTCTGTCTTGTAGGTAGGTTCATTACTTCCATATTTTAGTTTGTACATATAAGTGATATCACATGATATTTGTCTTTCTATGTCTGATCTACTTCACTTAGTATGATAATCTCTAAGTCCATCCATGTTGCTGCAAATGGCATTATTTAATTCTTTTTTTATGGCTGAGTAGTATTCCATTGTATGTATGTATATATATATATATATATATGTATGTATATATATATATATATACCACATCTTCTTTATCCATTCTTCTGCTGATGGACATTTAGGTTGCTTCCATGTCTTGGCCATTGTGAACAGTGCTGCTCTGAACATAGGGATGCATGTATCTTTTTGAATTATAGTTTTGTCCAGATATATGCCCAAGAGTAGGATTGTTGGATTATATGGTAATTCTCTGTTTAGTTTTTGGAGGAACCTCCATACTGTTTTCCATAGTGGCTGCACCAACTTACATTCCCACCAACAGTGTAAGAGGGTTCCCTTTTCTCCACATCTTCTCCAGCATTTGTTTTTTGTTGACTTTTTGATGATGGTCATTCTGACTGGTGTGAGGTGATACCTCATTGTAGTTTTGATTTGCATTTCTCTACTAATTAGCAATATTGAGCATCTTTTCATGTGCCTGTGGGACATTTGTATGTCTTCTTTGGAGAAATATCTAATTAGGTCTTATGCCCATTTTTTGATTGGGTTATTTGGTTTGTTGTTGTTGTTGAGTTGTATGAGCTGTTTGTATATTTTGGAAATTAAGCCTTTGTCGATTGCATTGTTTGGAAATATTTTCTCCCATTCCATAGATTGTCTTTTCATTTTGTTTATGGTTTCCTTTGCTGTGCAAAAGCTTGTAAGTTTGATTAGGTCCCATTTGTTTATTTTTGCTTTTATTTCTATTGCCTTGGGACACTGATCTAACAAAACATTGGCATGATTTATGTCAGAGAATGTTTTTTCTATGATCTCTTCTAGGAGTTTTATGGTGTCTTATATTTAAGTCTTTAAGCCATTTTGAGTTTATTTTTGTGCATGGTGTGAGGGTGTGTTCTAACTTCATTGATTTACATGCAGCTGTCCAACTTTCCCAGCACCACTTGCTGAAGAGACTTTTTCCCATTTTATATTCTTGCCTCCTTTGTTGAAGATTAATTGACTGTAGGTGTGTGGGTTTATTTCTGGGCTTCTCTATTCTGTTCCATTGATCCGTATGTCTGTTTTTGTGCCAATACCACACTGTTTTGATTACTGTAGCTTTGTAGTATTGTCTGAAGTCTGCGAGGGTTATGCCTCCTGCTTTGTATTATATTTTTAGTGATTATATAGTATTCCATCATATGGCTAATTTGTTTTAACCAGTCCTCTATTGTTGTATATTTACTACCGATAATAAATAATTCTATGGTGATTGTCTTTGCACACATCTCTAATTATTGTCCTGAAATAATTTCTGGGCATGGAATTGCTTGGCTGAGGCTGTGTTCATCATAAAGTGTTAATTCTATTATTATAATAAGTCATGATAATGATATCAAGTACTACTAAATATTGGGCCAATAGGAGGTAATTCCTCTGGAGAGAGCTCTTGAAAACAAAAATACAACACTTACAGTCTCTAAAAAAAAAGAAAAAAATGCATTTTAAGAAACAAAGAACCATTCCAATGTGATCAATACAAAGGAATAATTTTGAATTATAATCTGACATTTTTGTTTCCTGAAATTTAAATTAAATACAGTATTTTTATGTAGGAGTAGTAAACATTTCTTCAAAGGACAATAATGTATAAATTGTTTATTAGTGATATTTATCGTCAATAAATCATGCAAATCTGGACAGATATTTTCACTTTATGTGAAAGCTCAGCATCCTGAAGTTTGTTGTTTCTCTACTAGAGAGATTTTAAAATTCCAGAGGTCCATAATGGATTAAGTGGAATGTATGACTTCTATACTTCACTAGATTTTAAGAGAAAGGAGTTGTCATCAATATATTTTGACCAAGTGTCTTATTAAAGACACCACCAAGAATGGAGCTTGGAAGCAAGAGCAGCCCAGACACTGCTGGCAGCTCCATCATTCTGTACTTTAATAACTCATTGGCAACAGGATGAAGTAGTTTATGTTCCAGACTTTGCCTCTTGGTATCTAGATTTTTATAGGTGTTTTGACTGAGGTGTACAGGAGGCATTTTTTTGGCTGCTGATTTCTATTCCAGATTGTGGGATGTGAATAATTTGGTAAATTAACATAGGTTAGACTGTTCTTTGTTACCAAATGCCCCTGGGCTGCTTGTTCCACTGGATGGTCACATTAATTTGCAACCACAGGAGGATGGCTGCTGGGCACACACACCCAAGTTAAATTTTCTTTTGCAGGTTTTCCCCCTATTTTGGATGTTCAGGTAGCCACTGAAGTCTGAGGCAGCTCTCTCTTGTGCATTCATAGTTCTGGCTAAACCTTGGGCTTCCAAAACTAATATCAGGGAGGAAAGATCCAAACTTAGTGCTTTTGTGGCTTTTCTTTTTCCCCTGGGGCCAGCTTTCGGCTGTGATTCCAATGATCAGTCTGTACTCCTAGTTATATACTAAATGCATAAACTGTGTGTGCTACAAATGATGTTTTTCTAGCCTGTCCGTATAGCCTATTAAACCAGAGTTGGCAGTTTTCCATCCCTTAGGAGAAGCATTTGGCATAAATAATATTGTCATTTGGGGAGGCTAGACATGGTGTGAAGAAGTGACCTTGTATAAATATTGTCTGAGGTATGACTGAGGCTAAATTATATGACAGGGAGCTAGTATAGTCTGGGCTCTCGGCCCTCCTGGTAATGAAGTTGCTTCTTGTAGTAATGGAACCATTTGAATTGGAAATGTAATCAAATACATCAGAGGTTATTAAAAAACACAGAAGCCAGGCTATTTATGAAGCCCCAGGGTCCAGAGGGTGGCAAAAGGGTACTGGAATTTCTTTGTCATTCAAATGGCTTTGTCTTTTTAAGAGACAGGATGTCCTAGAAAGTGCCTTTTGCCCTTGCCATGGAACTTCCCTCAGTGCTGAGACGCCAGAGTGTGCCCGACGTTAGCTGATCCTCCATGCAAGTTTGGGGTGAGCTGCGGGCACTGAGCACAGTGTTGCTGGCTGTTTGTGGGTGACCTCGTGTGTCAGCACAACACAGCCCCCCCAAGACAGTTACTTTCCATTCTGCGTGCAAAATCTGATTTTAGGATTTTGTTCCTCATTTTTGGCCTGTGTTACTCTAATGGCCTCCTAATTATACAGAACTTCCCTTCCCTTTCTCTTCCTTCTGTTAATTGATTTGCCAGATCTGTCTTTCAAAAGCATGGTTTTATTTTCATCAGTCCATCAATTTATCCATTCATTCAACAAATATTTATTGAGTGCCAACTGTGTGTCAAGCACTTCGCTCCCTGCTATAATATGATTTATAGTCTAATGAGGGAGAGAGATATTTGACAAAGAATTCCAGTACTCAATTTACAATTATAAATTAGTGGGAGCATTCTGTAGGAAAGAAGGAAGATTCTTTGATAGTACATATAAAACTAAGGAACCCCATCTCAACTGAGGGGTCAGGAAGGCTCCTCTGAGGAAATGATGATTAGGTTGCTGTGTGAGCATGTGTAGGTATAGGTCTCAACTAGGCAAAGGAGGGGGCTGGGGAGTGGTGGCAGGTTGGGCTGGGGCGTGTTTTCCAAACAGAGTAGCAGGCCATGGCAGGGGGAAGCGTGGTGCCATTGGAGGAATGGAGAAAAGGTCATTGTGGCTGGAACAGGAGAGTGAGGGCCACAGGAAGAGGGATATGTAAGCTGTGTTAAGAATAGTGGTCTCTGTCTACCAGCAGTGGGAAGCCATTGAGGAGCCTTTGAGCAGGCTGTGATTTGATTGGATTTGCATTTTGAAAAGACCACTTGGGCTGCAGTGGGGAGAATTAATTGGCAGTGGGCAAAGAGCTCAGGAAGGAGAGATCATTTAGCAGTGGAGATGAGAAATAGACAGGTTTGAGCATTGTCTGTGTGAGGGAAAAACCCACAGGGTTTGATGATAGATTGGACTCAAGGGAAAGGGATCATCAAGGATGACTGTGAAGCTCAAATTTGTGCAGCTGGATCGGTTGAGCTGCCACTTGCTGAGTGAGGGATCACTGAAAAAGAGGACTGGAATCATGAACAAATGTGATCTTGAACTGGGAAAAACTTGATGATTTTCAAGGAATAGCATGGGGGATAGCAGTAGGAGATGAAGTCAGAGGTGTGATTGGAGAAGGTAGCCAATGTAGGTCACCAGAAAAGGATTTTACCTTTCAACTGAGTGATATGGGATGCTATTGGAGGGTTCTGAGCAGAGGAATTACATGGTCTGACTTATATTTTTGAAAGACTACTTCTATATAGAGAAAAGACTCGAGGAGGACAAGACCAACATCAAGGAGATCAGGTGGGTGACAGTACAGTAATCCAAGTGGAAGGTGGTGGAGGTGACTTACTTCAGGGCAGTAGCTGAGAAGGTGATGAGAAGTGCTTAGAACCCGGACAGATTTTTAATACAGAACCAGCAGCATTATCTGATGGATTCGGTGTAGTGAGCAAGAAGAGAGGAGTGAAGGATAACTCCAAGATTTTTGGCTTGAGCTATTAAAAAGATGGACTGCCACTCACTAAGATGTAGAAGACTACTGGAGATTAAGGAGTTTGATTTTGAATATTAGGTTTGAGATCCTTATTAGATAACCAACTTGAAAGTGTGAGTAGGCTGTTGGACATATGGGTTAAAGTTTAAAGGAGAAATCCAAAATAAACATATAAATTTGTTTATGTTTGGGGTGTAGATAGAGGATACTCAAACGAATGAGAAAGGATGAGTTCACCAAAGGGATTAGGATAGAGAAGAGGAACACTATGATTAGAAGCTAAGCATAAAGAAGATAATTCTAGTCAGTACTCAGGGTTGATATCAGCAGTAACAAGACATAGCGACATCACATACCCCTTGATATGATGCACTGAGAAGAGTATGACATCACTTCTGTGGCATTTTTGCCAAAAAATACATAATCTCAGTCTAACCATGAGAAAACATCAGACAAATCCAAACTGAGAGACATTTCTGCAAAATAACTGACCAGTACTCTTCAAAAGTGAAAGACAATGAATGACTGAGAAACTGTCACAGATTAAAGGAAACTAACAAGTCATGACAACTAAATACAATGTGGGATCCCAAATTGGATACTGGAGCAGAAGAAGGATGTCAGTAGGAAAACTGTTGAAATTCAAATGTAGACTGTGGTTTAGTTAGTAGTATTGGTACCAATACTACGAGTAGCATTGGTACCAATACTACTCGTAGTATTGGTACCATTACTACTCGTAGTAATGGTACCAATGTTATTTTCCTGGTTTTGATCATCGGATATGGTTATATAAGACGGTTTATGTGGTTATATAAACCATTAAGGAAGCTGGTTTAAAGAAATGGAGGAATTTTCTGTTTTATTTTTGCAACTTGTCTGAAAGTCTAAAATTATTACATAAGAAAAAGTTAAAGAAAATTAAGTGCATAGCTTTCAGGTGCATACCCCGCAAGGATGTGGTTGCCCTCACATCCAGCATAGAGATGCCGGAGAAGTAGGCAGGGCCATCCTATAGCGTCTTTAGATTGTGTTAAAGGCTTTGGACTTTCCTCTAAGAGCCAGTGAAGGATTAGGCAGGGAATGTGGAGGAAGATGGGAAACTAGACATGTTTGTTTTAGGCAAAAAGAGAGAGGAAAACAGAATAAATGCTGGGTTAGGCCCAGATTCAGGCAAACACCCAGTTACTCTCAATTATTCATCCTGTTCTGCAAACAGAATTGACCATGAGTTAGTTCATGACTCACAAGGGTGTTAGCACATTGTAACTTCTGGCTGGGAAGATTGCTCAAATCCCAAAGGATTATCCTTGAGGAGCCTTGCAGCGTCCTGTTTTCTCCTGGCACTCCTACAGTTCAGGCATAACTGTGGAGGGGATTGTAAGCTCATAGGCCTGAGAGGTGAACTGTGTGCGCTTTACCTCTGACCCTGCCTGTCTGGAATGATTCCAGAACAAAGAGTGCAGCTGGATTGAGATACCAACCTGCAGTGAGTGAGGAAGTGACCTGCTAGAAATGAGGGGACAGCCTCCTTCTGCGCCCTTCTCAGCCAGCTCTGCTGGGGGAGGGGTGGTGGCAATGTGGGGTGGGGTGGGGGGCGTAGTAAAGATTTCATCACATCAGAGTTCCCAAGGGGGGTGTAGAGCCGTTGGAGATGGCGACTGGGAAGTGCTAATTGTAAAATTATATGTTAAACACTAGCCAAGGGGAAATTGTGAAAGTGGTTCATGTAGAAGACAGAAGGGCTCCCCGAAGCTGGAGAGTCTGTGCCTCTGTGCAAGGAAGGGGTGAACCATGGAAGAAGGTGCCATTTTAGTCCCTGCGGTCCTCTGGGGACGGGCTGAGAATCAGGAGACTCCCTGGAGTCTAGGCTTTGATCACCTCCCACCACCAGCTTGCCCTCATTTTCTGGCCTGGCGGGAAACTGCATTTCAGCCCCGAAGCCTAGCTCTGCTCTCAGAAACTCCAAAAGCATGCAGTCTAACATTCTGAAGCTCAAATCCTACAAAATGTTATTATTAACAGTGGGTGTTGGTTTCTGAATACTTACTCCATGCTAGGCTCTTTATATAATTGTTTCTAATGCTTTCAACAACCCTTCCAAGTAGTTATTATCATCCCCATTTTACGGTGGATATTCTTGGTGAGAACACAGAGGTGCAGCTTGTCTGAGTAAGTGGCTGAACTAGGATTTGAACCCAGGTCTTGCTCCCCAGTATTGAACGAGCCCATGGTGCTGGGAGTGAGGAATCCTCCAGGAAGGGACATGACTGGCACTGACCATCACCCCCAGTAGCCCAACTTTATAGACACATACCAATATGCCGGATTTCAGGAAATTTCACTGGGGAGGTGGAATCAGCAGCCCATGACTCATCGGGCTGAATTCAGGGGAGGCTGCCTGATGGAGCTGCTGCAGTCAGTTTGTAGTTACTGAGGTCTGTGAAGAGTGAGGGGGAAGGGCATGAAGAGTCCTGACCAGCACACCTGGGCTCCTGATGTTGGAAAATCATGAGGATGTTCTGTCAGTGTTGGCCTGCAGCTACATTTCTGGCTTAAATTTGGGGTGGGCCTTGAAAGTGGAAAGAACACATCATATTGAGAGTCTGACAGTGAGCGAGGTCCAGGGTGCTAGCTGGCTCTTTGCCACAGACTTGACACGTGAAGAGGAGCAGAGAAGCTTTCTTATTACCATTACAGTCTGTCATGTGCTCTGGGCGTCCCACAGAGGAAAGGTAGCCAGGCCTCAACCCTACTCCCTGGAGCAACCCTTTTAATGCAGAATTTCAGAGGAGCCCAGGCCCACAAAAGACACTGTGTCACGACCTACCACATTGACTAAGCAGCTTCGCTATGAACTATTTTCATAAGTGCAAGCAATGGGGCAAGAGCATTTTGCATGTTGGAGACATTTTAAGATGTCAGCATTTCCTGGAAAAAATAAAGGAAGAAAAAAGGAAAGTCAGTTCTCATGGTAGGTGTTGAGAAGAAGGGGTTGAGAAAGACTCCATCGCACTATTCGTTAGGTCAGAACCCTACCTTTGCCTTGTTTTATCTCCACTGTTGCCCTCCTCAGCTTTCATTCCCTTTCGTTCTCTTGCTGCTCTGCTGTGGCACATTTTCTCCTTCTCCCCAGCACAGCCCCTGCCTTATTCCTCTGCCTGCTCCGCATCACCTGAGTAGCTCCTACTTTTCCTTTGCAACACCCCTCAGTATCTTCCTGGGATGTCTCCCCGCCCACCTGAGCTTAGGTAGGAGCCGTCCCTGTGCATCCTGTGAATTCTTCTAGCCAAACACTCACCCTTTTGTTTCGTTAGCTCCTCCAAAGCAGGGAATGAATCATTGTTCCCAGCTCTTCATGTGCTAGCCTTCAGGGATACGCAAGAACAAGGAAGTAAGGACATTCAGCTGTAGACTAGATACGAATGCCTCACTGGCTGCTCCCCTGAGTTCCTTGTCTCTTCAACCCCCATCAACCATCTTTGACTCTTCTTTCCCCCATTTCCTTTATTCATCTACGAAGTCCTATCCATTCAAACAGTAAGATTAAGCCCTTAATATATGTTAGGTATTGTCAAAAGTACTATACATGTATTTCCATCAAGCCTCACAACAAATTTATAAGGTGGATGCTGTCATACTGTTACTTTACAGATGAGGAAATTGAGGCAAAAGCGATTAAGTAATTTGCCTGAAGGCACACAGCTAAAGAGTGATGGAACTAGGATTGGAACCCAGGTCGTCTGGCTTCAGAGCCCTAAATCCTAAGTATGTCTCAGTCCTCAAAGGCCACCATGATGTCATGTCCCCCTGCACTCCATTCTCTATAATGCAGCCAGAGCAATTGTTCTAAATGAACAACTCTCTCTCTCTTTTTATTTTTATTTTTTTTTTTTGTGGTATGCGGGCCTCGGACGCACAGGCTCAGCGGCCACGGCTCACGGGCCCAGCCGCTCCGCGGCATGTGGGATCCTCCCGGACCAGGGCACGAACCCGTGTCCCCTGCATCGGCAGGCGGACTCTCAACCACCGTGCCACCAGGGAAGCCCTTAAATGAACTCTCTTGAAAACCCTCCATAACTCCCTATTTCCCTCCAAAGTTGAAATTTCTTAAGGCAACAGACAAGACCCTTCCCCCATCTGCCCCTGCGCACCTTCCAGACTTGTCTGTTGCCACTCCTCACCTCAGCTCCTATGCCCAGGATTTTTGTGTATGGAACACTGTGGCCTCCTCCTCTCTCTGCCTGGCTAATCCCCTCTTGCCCTCAGGTCTCAGCTTAGATGTAACTTCTTCCAGGAAGCACTCCTTGACCCCCTGATTGTTAGTGCTGCCACAGCATCCAGTGTTTACCCCTTTGCAGCAACTATGGTACCTTTAGAGAGCCTGCTCCATTCCTCTGTCTCCTCCACCAGCTGTAAGCTACATAAATACAAATATTGGGTCTTGTTTTCGGTGAATCCCCCAGGAATAGCACAGTATTCAATAAACATTTGTTAAATGAAGGAATTAAGGGATAACTTCTAAGTCACAGTTCTGACCTTGGCTGATTCTGTGGAGGTCCGTATCCCTGCCTCTTCCTACCTTATAAAATGTACAAAATTGCCAGATTCACGCGTGAAGATGGTATTAAAGGGCAGGTGACATGGAAGAGGGAACCACAGAGGGAAGCAGCCACTCTCCCCATAGCACAATATCAACTTCTACTTCCCAGGGGATACAGAAGCCTTCCTGGGACCTTTTGCTTAAGAGTCTCTGGCTTTAAATCAAATCCCCTGCACCTGTCCACCAGCTAGAGTGCTGTGTGAGAGGTCAGACTACCTGCAGCTCTTTCCAGGTGTCAGCACTGCTCATGTACTGGCTTTTGGACTTGGATATAGCTTTATTAAACCTCATTTTACTCATCTGGAAAAGATTACCTGGGTTTCAGTTTCTGGCAGTATAACAGATTAGATACACTGAATGACACTTCCAACTAAAGCAACTAAAATGGAAGAAGGAAAAAAAAAGTGTTATTTTTTTTTTTTAAAGCATACTGTTAAAGTGTCTTGATAGTAAATAATCTGTGAATCCCAAAAGGGAAGTAAGAGCAGGAATCCAGAAGTCACTGAGAAACAAGGAGATTTTCACCCTAAGGTTTTCTGCCTGGGCCAGGGAACTTCTACTTTGATGGATGTACAGGACTCAAGAAGTAGGAGATAAAGCCTACTTGTCCAAAGTGGAGATTGAATAAGACACTCTAGCACGAGCTGCCACACAGAGAGAGAGCGCGAGGGGACCTGCCTGCACTGACCTGGTTACTGGATGAAGGGACTAAACAGCTCCTCCCCCACAGATTATATAATCACAACTGAGCCCTCATAACGACCAATCAGGCTGAATTCATGCACCTTTGGGGTCACAAATAACTTTAAGTGAAGAATTCAACTTCAAATAGTACCAGACTAGTACCCGCCAGGAGACTGGCAGACGCAATTTGAATCTTCTGAAGAGGAACTCACCTTCAGCCCAAGACTTAAATAATTTTTTCAGATCAAGTTACAAGGAAAATTAGCAGCTCACAATAAAATAAAACACACTAGGAAAACAGGACACTATGAATGAAGGGAAAAAAAAGAGACAGCAGAAACAAAACTTCAGTTATGAAAAGATTTCCTAGATAAAAAGATGGCATGATGAACAACTTTCTACCAATAAATTTGAAAACTTAGATGAAATGGATTGAATCCTAGAAAAACATAACAGAAAAACTGACTCAAACAGTAGAAAATATGAATAGTTGTATATTGGTTTTTAAAAATGAATTAATAATTTAAAATATTTCCATACACAAAAACAAAACAAAACAAAAAAAGAGCTGCCAGGCTCATATGACTCAGAAAAAGGCATTTGATAAAATTTAACACCAATTCATGATTAAAAAAAAAAACAAATAAAAAGGAGATTTATCTAACCTGGAAAATGGTGTCCATAAAAATCTTTACAGAAAATATTATAATTTTTAAGGAAAACATTAAAACACTGAAAACATTCTATTTAAGATCCAAAAAGGGAGGCCGATTAGTTATTCAATATTTTACTAGAACAGTCAATCACATTCAATATATCATTCATGCTCATTAAAAAATAAATGTGTTTAAAAATAATAATAATTTATGGAAACACCAAAATATATGTAGGAACAAATCTAAGAAGAAAATGTGAAAGTGCTTTGGGGAGAAAGTTATAGAACTTTATTGAAGGAGATTAAAGAAGACCTAAATGAATGGAGCCATACAGAAGACTTTTCAACAGGAAGCTTCAATAGCTTACAAATCAATAAATACAGAGATTCAATAGAAATCCAGTCAATATTCTCTCAGAGGTTTTCCTAGAACTTGACAAAATGATACTAGAATTTTTCTGGAAGAACAGAAGGCCTAGAATAGCCAATAGTCTCTGGAAGAAGAAATGCTAGGGAACTTGCCCTACCAGATAAATAGCAAGACCTGATAAAGCTACGGGAATTAAATCAATGTGGTATTTGTACAGGAACAGATCAACAGGCCAGTGGAACAGAGTAGTGCCCCAAACAAACATGTACATATGGAAACTTGAAATAAGACAAGGTAGCCATTGTGGATAGCATGGAGGTGACAAATGGTGCTGGGGCAATTGGTTATCCATTTGGAAGAACCTGAAATCAGATCCCACCTTACCCTGCACACAAACATCAAGTTCAAATGGAATAAAGACTTAAATATGAAAGGCAAAGGTATAAAACTTTCAGAAGGCAAATTAGGAGAATATTTTTATGATATTCTAAGGGTAAAGGAGGATTTTTCTAAGCCAAAATATGAAAACATAAACCATAAAGAAAAACTGAAAAATTCAATTCTATTAAATGTCTGTCAAAAGACACCATGTAGAGAGTAAAAAGAAGTAATAAAGATGAAGAAGGTATTTCAACACATAAAATCAAATATCAAAAAGGACTAGTATCCAGGGCTTCCCTGGTGGTGCAGTGGTTAAGAATCCACCTGCCATTGTAGGGGAGATGGGTTCAAGCTCTGGTCCGGGAAGATCCCACATGCTGCGGAGCAACTAATCCTGTGGGCCACAGCCCCTGAGCCTGCACTCTAGAGCCTGTGAGCCACAACTAAAGAAAGCCCACGCGCAGCAAAGAGGACCCAATGCAGCCTAAATAAATAAATAAATAAATAAGTTAAAAAAAGTACTAGTATCCAGAATACATGAAAAATTCCTACTATCAATAAGAAAAAGACAGTCCAATAGAAAAAACAGACAAAAATAAGCATTTCATGAGAAGTGCCTCAACTTCACTAGTGCTCATCCTTTTTTAGTAATCAAGGAAATATATACATTAAAATTACAATTTCCTACTCATTGGATGGGTGAAAATTTTAATTCTGATAAATCCAGATGGCAAGTCCATGGATTAATGAGACCTCTAATCCACTGTTAGCAGAATGTAACTTGGTGTAAGCATTTAAAAAATACTTTGGCATTACCTGGTAAAGTTAAAATGTGCATATCCTGAAACCATCCATTATACTTCTGAGTATGTAGCTGAGAGAAACTCCACCTATGTGCATTAAAAGACACATAGAAGGGGACTTCCCTGGTGGCGCAGTGGTTAAGAATCCGCCTGCCAATTCAGGGTTTGATCCCTCGTCGGGGAAGATCCCACATGCCGCGGAGCAACTAAGCCCATGCTCCACAACTGCTAGGCCTGTGCTCTAGAGCCCGCAAGCCACAACTACTGAGCCTGTGTGCCACAACTACTGAAGCCTGTGTGCCCTAGAACCTGTGAGCTGCAACTACTGAAGCCCGAGCGCCTAGAGCCTGTGCTCTGCAACAAGAGAAACCACCACAATGAGTAGCCCATGCACCGCAACAAAGAGTAACCCTTGCTCGCCACAAGTAGAGAAAGCCCACACACAGCAACGAAGACCCAAGGCAGCCAAAAAAAAAAAAAAAAAAGACACATAGAAGAATGTCCTAGTAGCATTGCGCATGATAGCTCTGATTGGTAATACTCCAAGTGTCTGTAAAGAGTAGAATAGATAGATTGTGGTTTGTTTATACAATGGAAAATTACATAGTGGAGAAAATGATTGAACTACTATAACATGTATCAATATGGATGAATCTCAAAAAACATGATGATAACAAAAGTAATAAAAAAAAAGAAAAACATAAAATAAGCTACTAAGACTACAGATGGCATGATTCCATTTATATAAAGAACAAAAATTGGCAAAACCAAGTATTATACCCTAAGAGATGCATACGTAGTTGGTAAATTATAAGGAAAAGCAGGGCTATGATTAATACAAAATTTAGATTTTTTTTTTCTCTTGCAAGGAGAGAAGGCAGTTTAGCTGGAGAGAGGTCCACAGAAACCTCTGAGATACTGGTAATGTTCTGTTCCTTATTCTGGGCAGTGGTCACACATTTCATTATTATTTAAAAATTTCTACAGATAAAATTTATTCATTTTAATATATGATACATCCTGCAATTAAATAAAAACTTTGCATCATGGTATTATGGCAAAGATTGAATGACACAAGACACGTAAAGTGCCAAGCATATAAGAAGTGCTCAATCTAAAATGTGTGTAAATTTTAAAAAATAGAATAAAATAATTCTTCCCTGAGGCCTGACAAGGGCGGGGCAAGAAGGCACAGAGGAGTAGGCTGTGGACAGCAGGACAGTCTCATGGGCCTCAAGTAAGGATGCAGAGACTCAGACATTGGCTGGAGCTCATCCAGTCCTTGAGGAATCTGCCAAGCGAAGCAGGCAGACACATTCCAGAGGATGGCATGTTTACAACCTCTTGGCCCGACACCACTGCCATAAAAGCAGCCAGCCCAAATCCCTTTCTTCTTATCTACAGATGAGCCCCAGGACATTACACTCTTCCTGGGAGAAAATAGTGTTTTCTAAGAGAAGATGACCTGCATTTTCTACAGCTCCTCTCCACGCACCAGCCCTGTAGAGATTTCACAGGGAGTGATGTGACCACCAGACAGTGCTTATCCACCTCGCCCCTGCCCATGGGTGGAGGGTCTCTAACACGCTGGCTGGAGGCCAGGTCTCACGGGGGGGCCTCAAGGTCTTTTAACAAACCTTCACTGAGCATTGATAACTGCAAGACATTTTGCTGGATGCATGGTGTTATGGGTTGAATTGTGTCCCCTCCAATATGTTTCAGCCCTAATCCCAGTCCCTGTGAATGTGACCTTATTTGAAAATAGGGTCTTTGCATGTGATCAAGTTAAGATGAGGTCATTTCGGAGGGCCCTAATCCAAAGTGACTGGCTCCTTATAAAAGGGAAATTTGGACACAGAGACCAGGCACACAGAGAGAATGCCATGTGAAGATTAGTGTTCTGCTGTCCCAAGCCAAGAAACTACCAGAAGCTAGGAGAGAGGCCTGGAACAGATCCTCTCTTTGTGCCTTCAGGGGAGCATGGCCCTGCCCACACCTTGATCCCAGACTTCTAGCCTCCAGAACTGAGACGTTTCTGTTGTTTAAGCCACCCAATTGTGTTACAGTATTTTGGCAACCCTAGGAAACTAATACAAACGAGCAGACAGAAATGAAAAAGATAGGACTTCCTGCTCTCATGGAGCTCACTGTCTCCAAGGGCATGGGACGAAACTGTTGTATTTCAAGCAGAATGAAATAAGTAAAATAATTAAAAAAGCAAGGAAACTGTTCTGGCTGTGCAGGCTAGAGAGTAATACAAACTGTAGAATGCAGTCTTTGCACTTTCATTTCTTTCTTTCTTCCACATATTCATTTATTCACAGGGGCCATCAAGTATATTGATTAATTTGGAATCAAATAAATCCAAGTTCAAATTTCAGCTCAGTTGGCTTTTAGTCATGTGACACTGGAAAATTTATATATCTTCGTTAAGGCTCATTTTCCCCGTCTGTGAAATGAGGATCATCATACCTACCTTGTAGAGTCATTATCTGTATTAAATAACATAATATATGGGAATCTATATATACCATATGTATATGTCATATATATTTTATATATATATATAAAATATATATAAAAGTATCTTAGTACAGTTCCTGACACATAGGAAGTGTTTCATAAATGGAGTTGATTACCTGCAGTAGAGGAAGCAGCATTACTATTCATCCAACAGAATTTATTGTGTCTGCTATGAGTCAGATAACATGTTAGGGATACAAAAATAAGGCAATTGTTGCTGCCTTCAAGGAGCTCACAGTCAAGCTCCTTCCTGTCATGGAGACAGATGTGGAAGCAAACAATTACAAAATAATAGAATAAGTACTGACAGAGATATGTGTCAAGGGAGAGCCAAATTGGGGGTGACTCATCCTGAATGAGGGATCAGGGTAGAGGCAGAGAAGAGGTGACGCTTGAGATGAGTTAGAAGGATGAGTAAGGGTTTGTTGAGGAGAAGGCCATTCCAAGGAGCAGGAAGGAATATGTACAAAGATATAGAAGCATGGAAGAATAGGCAACGTTTGGAGAAGGGCAAATAGTTTGGTGCAGCTGAAGCATAGGATCCTGAGCGAGGAGGTGATCTTGGAAAGACGGGCAAGGGCCACATTGCAAAAAGCTCTATATGCCAGTCTGAGGAGTTTGGACTTTTATCTACAGGCAATGAGAGATTTTGAGGGATTTTTGTTTTTTAGTAACAGATGGCAAGTAGGGGTAAGATTCGCTTTTAGACATATTGCTCTAGCATTAGTGTAGAGGTGAGAAAGGAGGCAGGGGAAACCAGTTAGGAGGCGATCACATTAGTCAAGACCACAAACTGTGGAGACTAGCACTGCATCAGTGGTGGTGGATGAGTTCAGGAAATAGGAGATAGTGTTAACTGACATCTGTAATGCCTTGTAGCTGCCCTGCATTTCTTTTTTTTCTTTTTTTTTTTTGCGGTACGCGGGCCTCTCACTGCTGTGTCCTCTCCCGTTGCAGAGCACAGGCTCCGGACGCGCAGGCTCAGTGGCCATGGCTCACAGGCCCAGCCGCTCCACGGCATGTGGGATCTTCCCGGACCGGGGCACGAACCCGTGTCCCCTGCATCGGCAGGCGGACTCTCAACCACTGCGCCACCAGGGAAGCCCCTGCCCTGCATTTCTTAAACACTCTTCCTATGCTTGGGGAATTTCCCAAGAAGCCAGAAACTCACTTTCCCGGCCTTCCTGTCAGATGGGGAAGAGGCATGTGATCTAGTCTCTGTCTATTAGGACTTGGTTTTAGAAAAGGGGGATGTGAAGAAAGAGATAGCACATGGAAACCATTCTGAAGAGGAGAGTGGGGGGACATTGAGTTTTGAGAGACAGTGGTCCCAGCCATCATTTTCTGCCCTGGAGTTTGTTGTGATCCTTGGGGCCAGCCATGGCAGCAGGATTTCTACTGGACAGCCTGGCAGGGTGAGTTGGGCATTATTCTTGTCTGCAAATCCTCCAAGTTGGGCCTTGGCCTCTCCTGAAGATTCTGTGTGCTGCCTAATAATCTAATAAATTTTTTAAAATTTTTCTTAAAGTAGCTAGAATGGCTTCTGTAGTTTGTAACCAAGAACACAATCTGATACAAGTAGAAATAATAGCATTTAGTGATAGATTGGGGGTGAGAGGGTGAAATCTAGAACAATGCCCCGAGTTCTGTCTTGGAGGTCTAGATGAATAGTAGTGCTGAGTGCTGGTAATTAGACTTGGGAATGATGGGGGATGAGCAGCTCGGGGAAGGGAACGGGAAGGAATAGTGAGCTCAGTTTCCAACAATGCTGAGTCTGAGTTTCCTTTGGGACTTGTGGGTCATAAGCAGGGAGATATATGGATCTGAGTATTAGCAAGGAGGTCTAAAAACCGATCTTGGACTTGTTAGAATATATTCATTCATTAAATTAATATCAGTTGAACACTTACAATGTGCCAGGCACTGGGGAAACAACTGTGAATAAGACAAGATCCCTGCTCTCATAAAATTTATAATCTAATAGGATAAATCAGAAATAAGTAAACACATAAAGTATGATTTTGGGAGTGATAAGTGCTTACAAAGAAAAATAGAGCAGAATAAAGAGGTAAAGAATGATGGTTGGGAAGTTCCCTGGCTGTCTAGTGGTTAAGACTCCAAGCTTCCACTGCAGGGGGCAGAGGTTCAATCCCTGGTCAGGGAACTAAGATCCCGCATGCTGCCAAAAAAAATAGAATGATGGTTGGAGGTGGGGTTGGAACAGCTATTTCAGAAAGGGTATCCAAGAAGTCATCTCTGAGGAGGTGACATTGAAAGGAATTAGGGAGAGGGTCCTACAAAGGTTTGGGGACTAGGAGAAGCAATCTGAGTGAAGGAAACAGCAAATGCAAAGGGAAGATAAGCTTAGGGTGTTTAAGGGACAGCAGGAAGGCCAATGTGGCCAGAGGGCAATGAGCAAGAGAGTGGTAGAAGATGCTCTTGGAGAGGTAATCTGGGACTAATCACATTGAGTTTACATTGTTGACCATGATGAGGAATTTGTTTTTTATTCTAAGTTTGATGAGAAGCCGTTAGAGGGTTCTGAGCAGTGAGAGAAATGATGCCATGTTGAGTAGAGTCTTTGGGAAGCAAGAATAAAAGAAGGTAGGCCAGATGCAAAGCTAGTGCAGAAATCCAGGCAGGAGATTATGGTAACTTAGACTAAAGAGGTGATGGGGATGGCAGGGTGGTGAGAAATGGTTAGATGCTGGATATCTTTAGAAGGTACAACCAAGAGGACTTGCCAATGGAATTTCTGTGGATGTTAGGGAGAGAGAAATCTAAAGTGACTCTCATGTTTTTGGCCTAAGGAATTAGGTGACCAGTGGTATGATTTAATGAGGTGGATGAGAGCAGGTTTGGGGAGCAGTGGTTCAAATCAAGTATTTTGTTTCGGACTTAAGTTGGAGATGTCTATTAGATATCGAAATGGAAAACTTGGGGCAAGAATTATCAATTTGGAAGTCATCATCTCAGAGACAGTGTTTAGCCATCTCCCTTCCCTCTCCTTCCCCATGAATCCCTTCTCAAATCCCTCCTGCAGCCTTGGGGAAGCCTCCTGTCATGGGTAAGTTATGGAAGGAATCTTCATCTTTCCTCTCTGACACAATTCTTTCCCCAGGAGGTCTGTGCTGAGCCTACCACAAGTAAAATATAGAAAATAGGAAAAGCAGAAAACCAAAGCAAGACATTTTAAAGAAAAGTACATTGCATTACATTGTATTATGAATTTCAAAATTTTAAGTTGTCTGAGTATGTAACATATGTGCGCTACATATTTTAGGATTTAAACTTCTGTGAGGTAGCAATTGTTCTCTTTTGTGTCTTCTTGGAAAGCAGTTTAGAGAAGTGGTTAAGATCATTGGCCTTGGAATCCTACTTCTTGTTCCAACTTAGAAATGTATAATCTTGGTCTAATTAGGATCTTTCAGTATCCTCATCTGTAACATGGGGATTGTAACAGAACTACAAGTTTGGGACTGTTGTGGAGGTTAAATGACTGTGTAGAGCCCTTGGAATGGTGCCCATGTTGAATGCACTCAATAACTGCTAGCTGTTAGTATTATGTATTCTATAGGAACGTAGGCATACTGTGAACCCCACATAGGAAATGCTTAAGCAGAGGCTAAAATACCACTATTAAAATGTTGTAGGGGGGCTTCCCTGGTGGCGCAGTTGTTGAGAGTCTGCCTGCCGATGCAGGGGACACAGGTTCGTGCCCCGGTCACGGAGGATCCCACATGCCGCGGAGCCGCTGGGTCTGTGAGCCATGGCCGCTGGGCCTGCGTGTCTGAAGCCTGCGCTCTGCAACGGGAGAGGCCACGACAGAGAGAGGCCCGCATATCCCCCCCAAAAAAAATGTTTTAGGGGAATACAGTATTGGGAGGTGGGGGGACAAGGGTGTCTGGATCTAACATTTTCTCATCTTAGATTATTTTTCATTCTATGAAATAATTCATATGCTGCCTGAGAGCACACTGTGTACCCAAGGACAAAGAATGAGGCTGGTGAACAGGGAACTTCTCAGGCCCCTTTCAATGCCATTTCCTTTCCTGAGATGCTCACCCTCATCCCAGGTGCCAGGTGATTGGTTGTGCTTCTTACTTATTTGGGTTCCCTGCTTCTCCAATTCTTCCTATCTGGTCAAGTCCCTTTGCCACATAACGCCTTTCCCTATCAGCTTGAAAAATAACCCATCCTGATTCCTGATTCTTCAGGTGAGTCTTTGCTAGCCAGCTGACCATAAAGATGAATCTTTTATCCTTTCTTCTAGGCAGTATTTGCATTTTAGCAAAGGCCGCTATGACGAGGCTGCAGAGGTGAGAGGCGGTGGGCACACCGAACAAGGGAGGGGATCGCAGGGCCCACACTGAACAGTGTAATGGGGGGTCCCCATGGCCCACCCTGCTGGAGCCCTTAGAAGAGTTACTCTAGAAAGGATTGAATTTATCTAAACTCTAAGCTCTGTAAAATAGGAAATGAAGTTTATACACTCATTGGGTGTCACCATTCTTGTATGTAGCATTGGACTCTAATTTCTCTGGAGAGAATGGATAAGATCTTTCAGGCTAGAAACAAGGACAATAAAACTCCTTTGCTGCTTTGTTTGAACACTGTGCTGCTGGTCTGAGGTAGGCGTCATATCCCTGCACTTGTCTCGGGAAATGCAGGTCAGTGGTTTGCATAAAAAAGCACAAAATAGAACTTAACCATTACAGTGTCTTCTTCAGGTGATTCCTTCCTGATGCTACTGGACAAGACATCACTCCCTCCTCTGCCTCTCCCTCACTGAGACTGTGAGAGGGGTGGTCCTTGTCTGAGTACTTAATGGAGGGGAGGTCTCACCAGGGGAAATGTCAACACTTTCACTGGGTCTTTGTGTAACTAAGTGAGCAGCCAAGAAAAAGCTCACATCCTCTGTCTAAAGGGACATGACAGCCAAGTGTAATGAATGATTCCTGACTGGATCCTGAATCAGGAAAAGAAAAAAAAAAAAGTGTCAAAGATATTTTGCAACAATTGAAGAAAGTTGCATATGGATTGTATATTAATTAGAGTGTGGGCAGCTGACCAGTAACAGCAGCAGCAACTGGAAGCTTGTTAGGAATGCAGCTCCACCCCCACCCCAGGTGGTTTGGATGCACATTAAAGGTTGAGAAGCACTGTATTAGACAATATTATCTTATCAATGTAACATTTCTTAAAAAATTTTTTTTTCTATTTAAAAATTTTTTATTGGCACATAATTAATTTACGGTGTGTGTTAGTTTCAAGTGTACAGCAAAGTGATTCACTTATACACATATATATATATTCTTCTTCAGATTCTTTTCCATTATGGGTTATTACAGGATACTGAGTATAGTTACCTGTGCTACACAGTAGGTCCTTGTTGTTTACCTATTTTATGTATACTAGTAGTGTGTATGTTAGTTCCAAACTCCTAATTTATCTTCCTCCACCATCCCCTTTGGTAACTGTTTGTTTGCTGTGTCTGTGAGACTATTTCTGTTTTGTAAATAAGTTCATTTGTATAATTTTTTTAGATTCCACAAATAAGTGATATCATATGATATTTGTCTTTCTCTGTTTGACTTACCTCACTTGACATGATAATCTCTAGGTCCATCCATGTTGCTGCAAATGGCATTATGTCATTCTTTTTTATGACTGAATAATATTACTCTTCTTGCTTGTGATATTGCTATAGCAGGGGAATGCCTCTGTGTGTGTGTGTGTGTGTGTGTGTGTGTGTGTGTGTGTGTGTGTGTGAGAGAGAGAGAGAGAGAGAGAGAGAGAGTGCGCGAGCACATGGGCCTTCCAAATGGAATTCGGAGTCATGTTTGCAACCCAGACCAAAGGTGAAGGCTTCAAGGGAACAGGACCCTAGACTCTTGCAAGGCACCATGGACTGTGATGCTGGAGCCATTTAGAGTCTTTTGCTAGGCAGGACAGGACAGACGTGGAGATGGGTACTACATGGAGGAGACGAAGAAAGATGGAGGTAGACCAACCCCCATGGGAAGAAACTCCAGAGTCCCAAATGTGCCTGGGGATTCATTCCCACTATGTGACAAGTCAAGAAGTTTAGGAGTTCGGGTGTGTCCCCTTAACTTGGTGGAGATTTTTTTCCCCTGTTGTGGATGACACAGCTTAAAATTCCTTCCTTCATATGTTGTAATTCCCTTTGGTTTGCCCCAACCCTTTTCTGAGGTCTGATAACACCCCTACAGCTTTGTGTATTGGTGAGAGGGGAGAAGAGACCTGCCTGCCCTGTGTTCACGGCCCTCAGTGGAGGACTTTGCAGAGGGAGTAGCATCCCTCCAGGGTGGGGAGGTCCCAGGGTTCCAGGCTGCATTTTTCAGAAGGGGAGTTGAGCTGCTGCCAGATCCTGGGTCTCAGTTGTGTCTCTGTCGCCTCGGCAGGTCTGAGTCTTATATTTAGGATTATTAACTCTGAGACCTTTTCTCTACTTGCCAAATCACATAAGGGAAGTGGTAAGGATGAACCTCCCCTAAGCCCCATATTTCTGTAGCTGTAGAAGATTTGATTCATGTTGGGTGTTTATTTCAAATAAAGACTAGCACAAATGGAAAAGATCTGAGAAATTACCTCCTCCCAACTCGTTTCCAAATTCCATTCAGGTTTGGAACTTCTTTGAATACTTTTCGTTTTGAAACTTGAAAAGGTAGAAGAATCCAGCCTTCTTCTGCTAACAGGAGACAAAGATAAGCATCTCTCCACAAAGGTACAAGATTATGTTACCCTTCTGGAATCCTGGTAGCCAATTCAAGTTGTTTTTGAAGCACAATGCTACCCATGAGGCCTAAACTAAAAGAACCAGACATTCCAGATTGACTCAAATAATTCCATTTTTTAAATGTAATGTTCTGGCACCTCTGTGATATCCATATTTGTTCCAGTTTTCATCACACCCTGTGATATTGAATGGCAAGATCAAGAACAAAATGCTTCTTTGAATGACTCAGCTGCCTTCCTACCTTGTGGCTGTCAGGTATAGGATACAGTTTGTCAGGAATTAGAGGAAAACAAAATATCCATTTGAGAATTTAATTCTCTTTCAACAAATATAAGGAAGGGAAAATTTGTTTTGTGGCTGTGTGGGGAGAGGAAATCTTATTTAAAAAAAAAAAAACAAAGGAAGGAAATCCTCAATAGAAACTATGGATCTTTGATGAATTTATCATTTCTACATGATTTGAGATTTATTAAGAGCCAAAGTAAAACCAATTTTGTTTCTTCACTCTATCTTATAATTCAGGGGGAAAATGGCATTAGTAACTATTGAGCCATATGACTCTTAAACACATAGTAATTTGGCTTTGCAGGCAAGTCACAATGCATCTAGAACCCCAACATAGGAAGGTTAAATCTGTTTCATTTTCTTTGGAACTGTTTGGAAACATTCAGAGCTCAAGGCTGGGATGTCCATCCTATGGTCTGTGTAGCATAGCTGTGTTGTCTCTGACTCCACAGAATAAGAGTTTACAACCGAACTGGAAAACAGCTCTCCTGTGCTATGTCTAGTCTAGTCTATGTAGGCCAGGCTTTATCAGTTTTTGGTACTCCGTGTGATAATTACTCCTTGCCAAACACGCTTGTCTGAATTATTCCATAAAACAACTTGATGAATGGGTTTATCAAGACCATTAGGTCTTGAAGAACTAAATTAGTCCCAGATGACTCTCTTTTCAGTTGAAAAAAATTTAAATAAAATGTGAATGTAAACATATTTTCAACTCAGAGTTCTATTTCAACCACTGAAGTACATTCTGGCACTCAGCACTATATCTATTTTTGACATTTATGACTTTTGTGCTTGTTGGAAACAAACAAGACTTCAGGTGCCTGTATCTGTTTTTCATATTTATGACTCTTTTGTATCTGCTGGAAATGAACAATTTCTTGATTTTTCATCTGTAAAATAAAATAATAACAGCTGCTTCATAAGGATCTTAAGATGATTAAGATAGTAGACATAAAAGTGATTATTACAGTATGAGGTACATAGTGAATGTTTAATAACCGTTGTAACTTAATTCCTTTAGCTTATGGTAGATGTGTAAGGACTAGGGAAGTGATTTAAATATACGGGTTTCTCCCACTATCTGAAAGTAGAGTGCTTCTAGGAAACATTTCATAAGCAGAAATGGCAAAAAAGCAATTACCTCAGGACACATCTTGCTAAGGATGCATGCAATAAACCATGATAAAGCACAGATGCTCATAGACACAGTTCAAAGCTATGGCATCTTTTTTTCTTTTTTTAAATTGAAGTTTAGGTGATTTACATTATTGTGTTAGTTTCAGGTGTACAGCAAATGATTCAGTTATACATAATATACATATTTTTCAGATTACTTTCCATTACAGTATAGGTTATTACATGATATTGAATATAGTTCCCTGACTTATACAGCAAATCTTTGTTGCTTATCTGTTTAATGTATAGTAATTTGTAGCTGTTAATCCCAAACTCCTAATTTATCCCTTCCCCTATTTTCCCCCTTGGTAACCATAAGTTTGTTTTCTATGTCTATGAGTCTGTTTCTGTTTTGTATATAGATAAATATTATATGATATCACTTGTATATGGAATCTAAAAACTAATACAAAAGCTATGGTATCATGATGCTGAAATGGCTGAGTGTAGCTCCTGGGGAAGGAGCTTGGTGGTACCACTCCCACCACTCAGGGTGGGTGCTGCCTCTTATATCATCTCTGCAAATCAAACACTGAACAGTATTTTTCCTTTTCACCTTTTTCATAAAAGCAAAATAATCCTCTTCTGATTTCTCTTGGTTAGCAAAAACAGGTACTAAGTTAGGCCTTTTGTGAAAGTGAAGTGGTATAAAGCGAAGTTTTGAAAAGTGGGGGACACCTGTATTAATTTCCATCAGTTTTTGAATTAACATATTTATCTTTCATTGTAAAATAACGAGTTTTAATAGCAATTCAGAGCTAATATTTTGTGCATTATTTAAGTTTTAAAATCTAAGGGTCTTCCTGATCTGCTTTTAAGGCCCTCTGCTTTTCCGGTCCTATTCTACACCACTTCTTTCCTCCTCCCAACTCACCAATCTGACAAAACCATGTACTAGTCCTGTTACGCATTCCACAGCTTCTTTTCCAGCTTTACTGACATAATGTTGTGTAAGTTTAAGGTGTATAATGTGTTGATTTGATACACTTATATATCGCAGAATGATTACCACCATAGCATTGGGTAGGATATGACACCTACATCACATCACATAATTACCATTTCTTTTTTGTGGTGAGAATATTTAGGATTTACTCTCTTAGGGACTTTCAAGGATGTAATACAGTATTATTAACTATAATCACCATACTGTACATTAGATCCTTGGAACTTAATCATTTCATAACTGGAAGCTTGAACTCTTTGACCAACATCTCCCTATTTCTTACCACACTAACCCCCTGGTAACTACCATTCTATTCTGTTCCTATGAGTTTGACTGTTTTAGATTTCACATATAAGTAATAATCATACAGTATTTTTCTTTATCTGGTTTATTCTGACAATTTCATTTAGCATAATACATTCAAGATCCATCCCTGTTGCCAAAAAGGCAGGCTGTCCTTCCTTCTTGTGACTGAATAATATAATATATATATAAAATATAAGACATTACATATATTGATATTATTTATTTAATATATTATATATATATATCTTTATATATTTTTATATATCTATATATATCTTATCCATTCATCTGCTGATGGGCACTTAGGTTGTTTCCACAGTTTCTTGTATCATTTTTCACCTGTCTAGTTAACTTCTTCCCAGGTTCCCTTTATTATGATCCCATCCTCCTTTAAAGTTCAAACATCTTTTCTTCTACAAAGTCATCTCTGATTCTCTTAGTACAAAGATAATCTCTTCCTCATAGTCATTCTCATGACATTGCAAATTTTTAAAATAAAAATTTAAATATAGAATAGGATTAGATTTACAGAAAAGTTGTGAAGGTTGTATAGAGGATTCCCATATTCCCCTTAGCTAGTTTCCCTTAACGTTTACATCCTACATTACTATGGTACATTTGCCACAACTAAGAATTATCACTGGTATATATATTGAGCACTTTAACTTACATTGTAGCTGACTCTTAACTGTAAACTCCTTGAAGCCTGGCCCTGTGGCCCCTAACTTTTTCATTTCTGTAATAGATACAAAATCTATGTTTACCACTGAGCACTGAGTGGGCACCAAAACAATACATGTTGAATGAAAGAATAATTGTCTTCATTCCCTTCACTGCCTAACTCAACAAAATCCCTGTTTGTTTATGGTAAGTCAACTTTTTGTTGATGTAGAACATACATGCAGAAAAATGTGATCATAAATTACAGAGCTCAATGAATTTTCACAAGTGAACACACTCATATAACTATCACCTAGATCTTCAAACAGAACATTTCCTGCACATTTCCTTTCCCCAGAAGTCCCCCAGTGTACCCCTTCTGGTAACTACTTCTTTCCATTTTGATGACTTATATTGCCCTCAGTTTTATTTTAATAATGAATTCACAGTATCACAGTATCTTGGTATAACCCACTTTTATATTATCATACCCATGCAAAGTGGCTTGAATCTATCTATTAAAAAATTCACTGCTTGATTAAAGGAAGTACAATGAAGTAGATTTTCCAACAGCCAAACAATGTCCATTGTCTTTATAGTTTATATAGTTTCTGCATCAAGGTCCAGCTTATGATTGGGTGTACCCACTCTGGGCTGAAGGACAATTCCAGTCTGACAACATCAGTCAGGCCAGTGTAGGAAGTAGGACATAAACCATTTTGGTTTCTGTTCCCTTAGAAACAGATGGAACAAAATAGAGTTTGCCAAATGGAAATATACAAAACCACTGGGGAAATAAATGTTATTTTTAAGCTTCTAAGAGGCTATCACAAATAACTGGGAGGAGAGTGGAAAGAATTCAAAAAGCAGGTGACCTTTTAACAGGCAGAACACAGCAGGGTCAGCAAGTGCTTAGAGGATATTGTGACTTGGAGAAAAAGATGCTGAGAACCCAGGCTGAGAGGGACTGACCTCATTGGACATGATGGGAACTAGCCATGAAGGAGTTGGCTTTTCCCCAATCCTACGAGAGCCAGATAGCAAAAAGGAAGCCATTTCCAGAAATGGGAGCTTTGAGAATCCCTGGGCACTAAAAATGGAGCAGATTTGGAGATCTGGGAGCTGGTGGGTTTGTTGCTGGCAGGCAGGTCTGGAGTGTTGCCGTCAGAGCAAATACCATGGTGACGTGTCTTCTAGGTGGAGACCACAGAGGCCAGGTGAGTGGGTTAGAAGGAGGGAGATGGCTCCACCATCAGGAGAGGGAGCTGCTCCGGAAAGTGGACAGGGAGAAGGGCAGGCACCTCTTCTGTGTTCAGAGGGAAGAGAAAGCTACTATGGCCTGTCTCTGCCCTTAAGAAGTTATATCACTGCTTCATGGCTAGTTCTCAGATGGGTCAAGAATCAACAGCTGCTTTGCAAAGTGTATGCCAGTTAGGCAAATTGCCTGCTTTGTGGTACATATTTAAATCAAGACAGAATGTTACCAGTTGGTCAGTCTAGCTTTCCTCACAGAGATAGCATTAAGAATACTGGCTCCACTGGAGAGAGAGCTCTCTTATAAAGGGAAAGCATCCCCAGACCAAGCAAAGAGGGAGATGCCAAGAGCTGGCTGCTCCTGCCTTTCCCTTGGGTTACAGACAGTCACAACTCCAAGCACGGCAGGGACCTATACTGTTCTGGTATTCACACAACTAGTAGAGTGGTGTGCCCTTCACTAGCTAGGCTAACAAATGACAGAGTGCATAAGATCTGGAAAAAACGGCCCTGGGAGGCTGAATTTATTCTCCAACTGCCAGCCTTTCTCCCACCATCCCCTTCTTCTATCCAACTTTCAGACAAGGTGACTTACAGAAGATACAATAGAAATGGACTTATGCAGGAGCTCACAGAGAAGTTTTGGATGGCTCATGGGCTCCGCTTATCCTAGCTATCTGGAATCTTACAAAAACATTACACCAGTTTCTCATAAAGTGGGGCAGGGACTTTCCAGAGTGGCAGACCACAGTGAGGCCGAAAATGCAAGTGGTGTTACTCTCCCTTCACTTAGGCCTAGTTCTTTGTCCTGTCTTTCTCTGATTTTTTTTTTTTTTTTTTTTTGGTAAGAGAAACAGACAAGAAGAGTTTTCCCAAATAATACATTGGAGCTTGTGACCAACAGAATTAAAATAGAATGTTTAATTATAATTCTAAAAATAATCAACCACTTATCTTCCCAGGGAGTTTTCCCCATGGTTGCCAGATTACTGCCTTCTTCTTGGCCTCTCTTTCTCACCTGAGTGGAAGGCACATCTTCTCTGCCACCAGCCTCCATCTCCATTGCAAAGCCTGTGATCTCCCACTCCACAAACACAAAAGCTCATCCTGCAATCAGCCTCCACCCTGGTTCTCCAATATGGAAAAGGGCAGTTTTCAAGTCTTTGTCTCTCTTTAACATATACTGGGTGAAATTCTCTCTTTTTTTAAAAATAAATAAATTTATTTATTTATTTTTGGCTGCGTTGGGTCTTCGCTGCTGCGTGTGGGCTTTCTCTAGTTGTGGTGAGCAGGGGCTACTCTTCGTTGTGGTGCACAGGCTTCTCATTGTGGTGGCTTCTTGCTGTGGAGCATGGGCTCTAGGCATGCGGGCTCAGTAGTTGTGGCTCCTGGGCTATAGAGCACAGGCTCAGTAGTTGTGGTGCACGGACTTAGTTACTCACAGCATGTGGGATCTTTCCGGACCAGGGCTCGAACCCATGTCCCCTGAATTGGCAGGCGGATTCTTAACCACCGTGCCACCAGGGAAGCCCAGGGTGAAATTCTTAGTTTGGGTTTTTATGCTCCACCAAAAAACAATCCCAGGCAAACATGGGAAAGGGTTCAGTGTTGGTCTAACTGCTACCTGTACACCAGTAAAAATTGGAAACATCCTAAATGCCCATAAATAGAAATAATATTTATGTATCTAATAGTACATCCACTTAGGAGACTCGTTAGGAGCTTTACAGAAATGCTTGCTAATCCAAGTACATACAGCGTTTCTGTTAAAACATTAAGTTAAAAAAGTAGGATACAAAGTTATTTATTTGTAATACAACTGCAGCTGAGCAATGTTTTTTTTTTTCTTTTCAATATTTATTTATTTTGGTCATGCTGGGTCTTAGTTGAGGCAGGCGGGCTCCTTAGTTGGGCCATGTGCATTCTTAGTTGTGGCATGTACATGGGATCTACTTCCCTGACCAGAGGTCAAACCCGGGCTCCCTGCATTGGGAGGGTGGAGTCTTAACCACTGGGTTACCAGGAAGTCCCTGATCAGTGTTTAACACCAGAAAAACTTGCAAAAAAGAAAAAAGGCTGGAGAGAAATGCATCAAAATTGAACAGAGATTGAGCCCGCAGGGTGAGGCTTTGGTTGATTACTTTTCTCTTCATAATTTAACACCTTTTGAAATGAGCATGTCCTACTTTTATAATTATGAAAAAAAGACAGAAAACCTTGAACTTTTTCATTTAACCAAGTGGGCCGAAGCAATAAAGAGCAGAGGCTCTGTGACGGGGCACCAAGCGCTCCTGCCGGGCCGCAGAGCGGAGCTGGCTGTGGCCCTCTGGGCAGGTCGAGGTCCCCGGGACAGTCTCCGGGGTACAGGACCCTGTTCTGCTCAGGAGCCCTCAGAGAGACGAGCCTGTTTTATCTCTGAGCAGCGATGACGTCACCCTAGGAAAACCCGAAAGTGCCGATTAATCACGAAGTCAGGACTAATCCCTGAAAAGAACTCGGGTTGGGGTGAGACAAAAGGGTGCCCCACACGGATGGCGATGTCAGACGCCCCCGCGGAGCCGCAGGATGGGCCGCCACGCAGCTCAGCCTCCCCAAAGCTGCCCGCGGCGGCCTGCTCAGGAGCGTATGCGCAGCAGCCCGCAGGCCTCCCGCTCTCGCCGCCGGCTGGCCACCTGTTCGCTCCCGCGAGGCATGTTCGCTCAGTACTGCGACCGTTCTTGACTATCACCACGGTGGTGAGACAGTGGTTTCACCGAGATCTGCTGTAGTATTAGGGCCCCAAAGGGTAAATTACATCTTGGACCGTAATTGGAATGCACTTGGAGAGGGAGGCCGTTCTTATTTTTAAAGTTCAGGGTTTTATAGGCTTCTGTTTTAATGAGATCTGTATTATAGTTATATTATTCATGATTTTATTTTTATTAAAATTGTTTTAACGGTTTCAAACCGTTGTTGGCACGTTTTGTTAGCTGGTTGCTGGGAGATGGCAGGGCTCTGGAATCCAGAGCCAGGGTGCAGGCCTATGTTCCCCACTGGCCCTTGCAAGGAGCCACAGAAGCAAAAACAGAATGGGCACCTAGCAGCAATGTGGAACAGGGTTGCTGATCCCTGGAGAAGCCCTCTGAAGGATAATAAACCTTGGATCCCATCTGTTTTCTCCTTGGAGAAGCTCCTCACACTGGTCTTGCTAAAAGCTGTCTGTGTCCTCCAGGAGAAAAAGTGATCAAAGGACTGTAGGGGGTCTGAGATGTCAGGAAAGACACCTGGCAGTGAAATATGTTGTTCTTATGAATGGCTTTGTAAAAGCTTCTGAAAAGAATTCTGGTGAGGTGACACGCTTTTCAGGCCGGTCAAGCAAAGGACTCGAAGCGTTTTACGTGGGAAGCTCCTGGGCTCTGCTCAGAAGGAAACGCTAGGGAGAGTGCCCAGGAGCACATGGAGTGAGGGACGCCTCCATTTGCCTTCCCAGCGTTTCCTCTTACAGCAGATTCTTATACTAACTTGCCTTGTGCTCAGTCTTGAAGGAGCTCCCACTGGAGTCCCTGCAGCTCAGTGCCCCAGCTCCGCCATCCTGTGCTTGTTGTCTAGTTTATCAGGCAAATGTTAAACAGTGAATCACACTATGAACCACACCAGTGAGCAGGGTGTAGGCAAGTACCTGGAACCTGGGGATGAGTGGAGAGAGAGCTGGAGTTGGGGTCCAGGTGAGAAGCACTGGTACCCCCTTGAAAATACCCACAAACACAAATTGCCCTGCTGATTTGTTTTAATCATATCACAACTTGTCACAATCTATTTTCTTTCTTTCTCTCTCTCCTTTCTTTCTTTCCTTCTTTCTTCTTCTCCCTTCCCTCCCTCCCTCCTTCCTCCCTCTCTTTCTCTCTCTCTCTCTCTCTCTCTCTCTCTCACACACACACACACACACACACACACACACACACACACACACACACACAAAACAAAGGTCTCACTGGGGTTGCTTTATGAACTTCACCGGTTCACTTAGTGCTGCATCATGTTAGATTGCCTTGGCAGGGTGAAGGGTGTTTATCTGCTTTTGATCACTGTTGGCGTCTCAGGCCTTTACATCTTTTGACTTAGATCCGTTGTTCCACACTAGCTGCTACTGATTTCTACAACCCTGGTGCTCTCTTGATTATATTTCTATGATGCCTTTTCTGCCTCTTGGGCCCAAGGGGCTGGGGATGTGGAGGAGGGTTCCTAAGCCATAATCAGCAGCTTGAGTCCCTATGACCTGTTCGGAGCTCATAGTAACCAGAGTCAACAACTAACTGGGTTTGGGAGATACAGCAGTGGGTTTATGTAGCTCAGGAAAGATAATCCAGTTCCAAGGCATGGGAGGAACAGATAGGGATGTTTGGTGGCTGCTAAAATCAGAGCTTCTCAAACTGGGGTTATCATCAGAATTACCCAGGAAACTTAAAAATAGAGGCTTCCAGGGGCTGGGAGTGGGGCAGACATCTGTGGTTTTCAGAGCTCTTGGGTAATTCTGACACCAGATAAGGTAGGGCCCACTGGTTTATGGCTTGGGCTACTGTGAATCAGGGGCAGCGCTCAGCTTGGGCAACACAGTGTTTCTGGGGTGGGGTTGGTGGTCAGAAATAATGAGGTTCTGGAGATACATTTGGCCCAGTTTTCCAAAATTAGCCTTACTTTTGGGGATGACCTCAAGACTTGGGACACAGAGCCAAAGGGATCTGGGAGGAGGACAGAAGTACCTACTTCCTGAGTGACTAGGAGGCAAAGGTTTGCAGGTCTCTAAGCCCAGGGGAAGGGCATTCGGCGCAGGTCAAAGAAACACCAATCTTTTGAGGTAAACTATATGTCCAGATTACAGATGAGGAAATCAAAGCTCAGAGAGTTTAGGTGAATCATCTAAAGATTCCCAGCTATGGGCTTCCCTGGTGGCACAGTGGTTGGGAGTCCGCCTGCTGATGTGGGGGACGCGGGTTCGTGCCCCGGTCTGGGAGGATCCCACGTGCCACGGAGTGGCTGGGCCCGTGAGCCATGGCCGCTGGGCCTGCGCGTCTGGAGCCTGTGCTCCGCAATGGGAGAGGCCTGCGTACCGCAAGGAAAAAAAAAAAGATTCCCAGTTAGTTGGTGGCAGAGACAGAGCTTGAACTTTTGGCTGTTTGATTCCCAGGTGTGAGTTCTTTTGATGTCATATTTCCCATTTCAGAGGCCCTTTTAGTCCCAGAAAGGAGTTGAATACAAGTCGAAGAGTTGGGGTAGTGGTGGTGAGAGAAGTTTAGGGAGTGAATGATAGTCAATGCTAAAAGATGCAAAGAGCATTTATTTTAAAAACTCACATATTTGGGGTTGTTGTTTCAATTAGGTTCTTCATAGTCTGAGATTTTAGTATGTCCATGACATCTTAAAATCAACCTGAGTATTAGGTAGGGGGTATAATAAACCAAATCAGTGGAACCAGAGGATGATTAGGTTCTAAATTTTATTTTAATAAATAACTATTCCTACGTTTCCAGAATCATTTAAGAGGAAGCTGGTATAATTTTGTTGATATAGCACTCACATTCTAGCAGTGTCTCTAAAGTGCTCACCAACTTGGTTTGAGAAGGAGATGGCAGTGAGTTGGAGACCATGCCATACTTGTAACATGGGCTTGAGAGTCCAGTGAGGGAAAATTAAAGAAACTGACAAGGCACCCTTTGGAGGATGATGACAGAAATCCATGTATGAAAATAATCACACCTTAGGGATCTTGGAGGGTCTGCAAGCACTACCGATTACTCACCAGTTGTAAGATCTCCCAGCATTAATCCATTTTGGCAGCGGGAAGGATGTTACCAAATGACTACATTGCCTGTTCGCTTCTTCCAAACTCCTGGCTGGAAAAGAAAAATGAGTGAATATTCACTTTGGACGATGGAATTGTTTCCTGTATAGAGTCTACCTCATGGAGGTCCTTCAGGCAAGTAAGCCAGGATTTGAAATTTTATTTTTCTGTTGACCACATTCCAACAAATTCTGAAGCATCTAAATCCTATCTTGGAGGCATTTTCCTTAAAGTTTAACCAGACTCATGTCAGGCCAGTGACCACCGAGGTTATTTTTTAGCCTTATATTTTAAACATTATGGAAATGTCAAAGTTGGCCCCATCGTATTGGATGAGAAGGGGGAAAAAAACTTCTTGGTCTTGAAGGTGCCATAACATTTTTAGGTCAATGTTTACTTAACTTCCAGCGCATAAGATTGTTGGAAAAAAGTGCACTTGCAGAAAAACAAAATAAAACAAATTTTTTCCCCCTATTGGTGGGAGACATTTTACTTAGAAACAGTAAGGATGATGTGGGATAGAAGGCAAGGGGAACTGCATTCAGGTGCATGCAGGTGCTAGAAGAATTCTTTGGCCACCACAGATTTTGAAATGGCTCCTCTTCTTCAGGTGGTATTTGATGGGATTGTCATAAAAAAAAAAGCCCCATTATTAACTAATAAACCTCAGGAGGCACTGAGTGTCTTGGATGTTTAAAGGAATGAAAGAGAGACAGAGAGAGGTAAGTGTACCATCCTAGCATATTACTAACCCTTGTCAGCAGAGAGGAGGTTTTCTTTGAAGAGAGGCACTAAACACATTTTCACATTATGCCTACAGAGAGGGTTCACCCAGGAGCCAAAGGCAGGTTATGCACCACATCAGAATGTCATCCAGGAACACGATCTTCTCTCAGCTCAGTAGGTCATGAGGACCTCATTCTTAAACCTGGGAGTGTCATCAGCCTGTGGAGAGACACTCTGGCTACTCATACAGCTCACAGGCCTGGGAAGAGTGTCTTTGTTCTACGTCTTACTGGGTGGCCATTGAATTGTAAGCCTGGTGAAGAACCATTTTCTTCAAAGTGTTGCAGACAGTTGGGGGCCAGAGGCAGAGGGCTGTGGTCCTGGACAGTGATGCTCAGAAGTCTGTTTAGTTACTGTAGAGTCTGAACTTCCAGACAGATCTATTTCCCAAACAAGCCGTGGGCCTCTGCAGGTGAGATGGAACATCAGATGGCCCAAGTCATAGATTACTGTCTTGTCACTAAATCTACTAGCCTGTGCCCCAAGTTTTACAGGAAAACAAGTGTTTGCTGTGGGAAACAGTGAGGTGGTATAGGCTACGTCATATGGAACAGGCAGCACTTTTAGCTTCCACCTGTTAAATGCCTTGGCTTCAAAGACCATTTTATCTCAGGAAGTATTGACCAGATTCCTCAGAGCTAGAGTCTAAGAACAGAGTCCACAGAAAAGAGGAGCAGCACTAGAACTGCTGGTAGGAAAGGGAGAGTCAGGCTTATGAGGTGGGAGGAGAGAGTTCCAAGAAGGCAGTGTTACTGGACCCTGTCTAGTCAGGCCACAACAAGGGTCCTGCCGCCCAGTGTTGTTTGAGCCCGTAGAAGGAGACCAAGTTCGGTTCAGAAGCAAAGCAAAGCTTTCTTCTTTCATCAGAGGATGGAGAGGTGGACGCTTGGGCTCTAGAGCACAGGTTGTAGGCGGGGCTGCTTCATGGGGATCTCATCAGCAGGGAAGGGAGCGGGCAGGGTTCTCACCACCTGGAGCAGCTGTGGCTCAGGCTCCAGATCACAGTGCCTGGTGCAGCTTCTCCAGTCATGGTCCGCTGCCGCCATCTTGAATTGAGGTGTTGTGTGCAGTGCTTCTCCACACAGCTCACCAAGCTGGGGTGTTAGCACAGTGGTTCTGCGCTGGGAACTCTAATCCAATGTGTTAGGTGCAAGGCCTCTGCTTACAACCCCCTGCAGGCAAGGAAACTAGACTAAGCACAAGATAAGAGGTTAGACCTTATCCCCTGGATTCCATCTTATATTTTCCAGGGACCCCAGTGGGCTTTAGATTTGAGTTTGGCTGGAAGAATATCATGGATGATCTTCGAGAAAGCAGTTTTGTAGAGTTTCTGTAGGACTCTAGAGCCTTTGGGCTGGGCTTGCGAATGGAGAGGGCTGACAGTGAAGGGGGTGAGAGAAGGGGCTGTCACGTACAGCTGTGCTGTTGAGGTTTGCACAAGGGTACCACATCACGGGGGATGTAATTCACATCATAAGCAATATAGGTTTGACACTTGTTATGGTGATTTTTCCTGCAGATGTGATAAAGTATCTTGTTCAAAGAAACTCAGTATGTTATCACAGTTTTCTGACATATGGAAGTAAAGTGTCTTGAGGAATGAGTGCCTTTTTCTAATTCACACAGAGGCACCAAATGGGCTAGCAATGGCCCTGAGGAAAAAAGCATGTTACTGTAAGCCATTGTATACCATAAATGATATAATTTTTTGTTTGTTTGTTTTTGTTTTTGTTTTTCGGTACGCGGGCCTCTCATTGTTGTGGCCTCTCCCGTTGCGGAGCACAGGCTCTGGACATGCAGGCTCAGCGGCCATGGCTCACGGGCCCAGCCGCTCCATGGCATGTGGGATCTTCCCGGACCGGGGCACGAACCCGTGTCCCCTGCATCGGCAGGCGGACTCTCAACCACTGCACCACGAGGGGAGCCCCATAAATGATATTAAAGCAGTAGAATCAGTGAAATACTCTAAAGAGAATTTGTTTATTTCTTACCCTTATCAATATGGTGGTTGAGATGGAGGCACTGAAGGTTAGTATTTTTATGTGGAGGATAAAAGAAGATCATTGGAAATGAATCTTTCTTTGTTTTAACCTGTATCAGAATGCAAGGACTTTTTATGTTCTGAAAACTCCTAAGGGTTTTCTTTTGCAATCCTAGCTTGTCCTGACTCCTTCGCACGAGGGTATGAGACCATTTCCCATGGTTGCTAGATGAGATTTGAAAGTGGCAGGAGAATGGAAAGTGGGAAAGAATCACTACTCAAGTCAAAACCACTTGGGTTACATGTGAAACCCTTGATTGTTTCAAAAGCATCATTCAAAGCACAATAAAAGTAAGTTTGACTTTTAATCGTTACACCTTAGGTAATGAAGGGCCTCTAATAAAATTCTCCCAATTTATTCTTTTTCCTATATCCTTGGGAAAAGATTTAGGTGAGTGAGTTGAGTTTAAGGCAAATGGAGCCATAGCACCAGGAAAAAAAAAATCGACTAATCTTTCTTGTAGTAGAGTTAGTACTGCCAAAAAAGGGGTACCTAAGCGATTATATGTAGAGAACAAACACTCTAATCTTGATGTTATGATGGGGGACATTTCACTGATTAACTTTTTGAATAACTAGTTTGCTATCTACTAACTTTGAAGTATTTCTTACAAAAAGATGGCTGTGGGAAGGTTTTATTCAGACACACCTGGATAAATCACCCATTGTTTCAGTGAACCCAACTGTTTTTTCTATCTGATAAATAAGTGACTCACTTAGCCTTGGAGCACTAGAAAGACTTACCAAGACCATTAATTACATTTTCCCATCATGTAAACATTTGTGTCCGGGAAGGTCTGTAGTGGGCAGTGCTGTGAATTGAGAACAGACAAGCTGTCCTATTTGTCTTCTGGGCTTCTAGGTTGACTGCATAGGTGTGCTTGACTTTATGCAGTTTTTATGAAAAATTCTGCATATCAAAGAACACAGTGAATTTACATAGGAGTTTACTACATAAAGGAAAGATGAAGGGATATGTAAGAAAAAAAAATTTTAATCTGTTTTACCATTTTAGATTTGCATTTCCAAAGGATGCTTTTCATTCTATAGCTTTCCGTTTTAGGGCAGGATCTAAGTCTGATTTTCAGAAAACAGTCATCAGAATTAGTTGGGGGAGCTTGTTAAAAATCAAACAGAAAAACTAACAGATTTTTGGGCTCCCACCCCAGATCAACAGACTTGTCATTTCTGAGGCCTGGGAAACTGATTTTAACAAGTTTCCTGACCCCCCCACCTCCCCCAGGGTGATATGGAACATGTTAATTTATTTATGGTCTCACATTCTGTGTTGTTTCTCTGGTCGGGGGAGGGGGAAGGGGAAGGGCGGGGGGGGGGGGGGGGGGGGGGAGTGGAGAGAAAGAGATTGATTGATCCTCAGTTTTGTTCCAAACCATGAACAAAGAGAGTAACCTCTGTTGAAGGTTCCTTCCCTCCTGAAATGAACAAGGAAGCAGTTGAAGAAACCCCCATTGTGTCTGTAAAGGGCACATAACTGGTTGTGTGGGCTGATAATATTTGAAAATGCAAATTTGCAAAATGATGACTTGCATGGATATTTAGAATTTTTTTTACTAAGTGGGAGTACACAATCATAGTTCGCATCCTAGTAAATTAGAATTTGTGACTATTTATAAATAAATATAAACTCGATTCTTGTCTAATAAGATATTTGGAATTTTAAAATATCTGCAAAATATCCAAGCCAAGAGTTGAACATTCCAAGGTTTCATAAATTAGGATTTAAAAAAATATGTAAGTTCTTGAATTCGGCCATTAATTGTGCCTGTTAACAGGCTTTTATAATGCTAACTAGGTAATATAGGTACTATATAATTTCTCTGAATCTCATCTCATCTAATTTATTCATACCCCTGTACATGTTAGTTTACATTATATGCTGTATAAAAGCAAATGTCATTACAATATTGTCTTTTTAGACTTTTCACTGAAATTGTGTCTACCTGACAATCTGAATCTAGCATTCTCAACCCCTTCATGAAATTGGACTTGAAGGGAAATCAACTTAGGTGGCTAAAATGAATAGGAAACCTTTCATGAGAGTTGTGTTTGTGGTCTCCAAGTTCTCCCTGCCTGTGGGCCTGGCTCTGGACTCTGGATGGAGGTTGAGGGGAGGGGTCTCTTGTGGATTCCTTCTTGGTTTACTACTGTAGTGAGGCTGACAGCAGCTGCTTTCCCAGGCCCAGAGGCTTCCAACCTTGGGGTGATGTGCAGTTGCACTCCCTTGTCTAGCCCATCATGACTTCCTGTTCTTTTACTGTAATGTTTTTCAGATCCGTTCCTTCCTGTTGCTTTCCCAAGCCTGATTCTGGTCCAGGCTCTAATTACCTCACACACACCTGCACTCTATTCACATCCTCTTTCCTGTCTACAACTTTTCCTCTCACCATATTTTTTTTCACATAGTTGTTAGAATCCTCTTCCTTAAGCATCATTTTCATCACACTCCTCCAGCAGCTTCCAACTGCATCAAATCCAAGCTCCAGGTCCTCTCTCATTGCCTGGACCATTATCTCCTTTATAGCTGGACTCCACTCCAGCCAAGCAAACGTCCTGACACTGTCTATACAATGCTACAACATATAGTTAATTCAGTCAGCTCTGTCAGATCTTCAGTTAATCATCTGTATGTTTTGTCTACAAGACGCCAAACATCTGGATTGACTGAAGAAATCTATGTTGATTTTTTTTTTTTTAAAAACTCAGTTGACCAGATGTTTTGGCATTACGTAGACACATCACTGTCTCCTACATTTGTCTTAATGGCTTGTCCATATAACGTACTTTTCACCTGGAACAGGACCTGTCTCCTCGATGCCATGTTCTCCCTTCCTTCCAAATTATGGTCAGAATTCCCTCCGCCACAAAGCAGTTCTAGATTAATCCCACTAAACCACGATCTTGGTTCCTTCTAGCACTCACTCAGTTTTTACATATGTAATTCTTTTCAACTGAAATCACTGTGCTGTGTTTTTATTTTGAGGTGTTAGCCTCCTTCTCTACCTACTGGATTATAAACTCTATAGGTATATTAGAGGTGTATTGTAAAACAATCTGGTTTGTGTAGCAAGAGGCATGGTAGTCTAGTGATCAGCTGAAACTCTGGATTCAGTCTTGTTTTAAATTCTAGCTGCTTTGCTTCCTGTGTGACCTGGACAAATTATTTAACTTTGCTAAGCCTCAAGTCTCCTCCTCATTTGTAAAATGGAGATAATAATAGAGCCTACCTCATAGAGTTGTTTATGAGGATTAAAAGGATTAATAAAGTGCTTAGAAGAGTGTCTGGCATAAAGTAAGTATCTGTTAAATGTTAGCTCCTATCATTATAAGCTTTGTAAAAGCTTGGTTTTCTTGTTTATTCCTTCTTTAGTCTGTGACAGGTAGGTAGGTAAGGCAGCTGATATTGTTCCCATGTGAGAGAGGAAAAAACTGATATTAAGAGGTTATATAGGGCTTCCCTGGTGGTGCAGTGGTTGAGAATACGCCTGCCGATGCAGGGGTCACGGGTTCGTGCCCCGGTCCGGGAAGATCCCACATGCCGCGGAGCGGCGGGGCCCGTGAGCCATGGCCGCTGAGCCTGCGTGTCCGGAGCCTGTGCTCCGCAACGAGAGAGGCCACGACAGTGAGAGGCCCGCGTACCACAAAAAAAAAAAAAAAGGTTATATAGTTTTTCTGTTAAAGCAGTTGCATGTCTGAAGCCTTATAGCCTTGTGTTCTACACATTGCATGTTGGCCCTCAGTCCTTTCTAGTCTCAGGAATTAGAATATTGCTTTCTATAAAGAGCAGGTACTCAAGGAAGCCATATAGGTGTAAATGTGTTTTCCTACAGACCAGAGGTTTTCCCAAAATGGTCTTTGGATCTGTGCCCACCTGTGACAAAGTAGCTTATGTTAAAATGAGAAAAAGACAATGTAGTAAGGTTTTCTAAAGCTAAATTTATTCAAATGTTAGAGCTGTTTCTGAACTGAAGTTATATCCTTCCTTCATTTTTAGTGTAAAAATGTCCTAACTTTATGAAATGATGGTAATATTAAGTGATAAAATATGGAATAACACTATATTGGATCTTGTTTTTTCACGGGGGGGATATACTGGTTTATTTATTCATTCAACAAATATTTATTAAGTGTCTACTCTTTGCTAGGCAGGGTTCTAGGCACTGGATCAACAGTAAACAAAACTGACAAAAATCCTTGTCCTCGTGGAGGGCATTCTATGGTGGGAGGTGAATGATAAACAATAAGTAATTAACATGTGTAAGGCTCGGTTTCCTCATCTGTAAAATGGTAACAAGGGTCCATACCTACTTCATAGGGTTGTTTGTAAGAGTTAAATAAGTTAATAAGGCAGAGTGCTTAGGAGTTCATAGTGCCATTGAATATAACTAGAGAGGGAGATTGAGAGAGACTGAGAATGTGGGGTGGGGATGGGCTGCAATTTTAAAGTAGAGTGGTTACTGTAGGCCTTCTGGAGAAAGGGCCATTTGTGCAGACTTGAAAGAGGTGTGGGAGTCGGCCATTTGGACCTCTGGTGGATGCGTATTCCAGGTAGAGGAATTGGCCAGTGCAGAGCACCTGAGATCGACCACACCTAGCTCATCTGATGAAGCGCTGGACAGTTGGTGTGGCTAGTACAGTGAGTGATGGGGAGTGTAGTAAGGGAGGAGGTCAGAGATTGAGGGGAGGGTGTGGTGATTATCTAGAGCCTCATAGGCCGTTGTGAAGATGTGGGCTTTTCCCGTGAGCGAAATGGGGAGCCATTGAAGGGTTTTGAGCAGAGAAGTATAACAATGTGATTTATGTGTTAAGAGGTTTCACTTGGCTGCTATGTTGTTAATAAATTTAGGGAAATAAGTGTGAAAGCAGGGAGACTGGTTATGGTGCTTTTATAAATAGCAGTCCACATGAAAGCTGATGGTCCTTTTGACCAGGGTGGTAGCAGTGGGAAGTGGTAAATAATGGTGAAATTCTGGATATATTTCAAAGGTAGAGCCAACAGATTATCATAACAGACTGGGTATAGGGTGTGAGATGAAGACTGGAATCCAAACTATTTGGCCTGAGTAACTAGAAAAGTGGCATTGCCAATAGGGAAAATGGGGAAAAGTGCAGGTGAAGCAGGTCTGGTGGAGGAAGGGCTAGGACGTGTAGGTGAGTTCAGTTTTGGACATGTCAGGTTTGATGGGACATGAAATCCACGTGATGGACATTAGGAAACTTCACTCTGAAATGGACCTAGGTCTCACAAAATAACATGTATAACTTTTCTAAATTAATTCAAAAATCACTTGTTGAATTCTTTAGTTGCTTGGGAGATAGTACCCATTCTTAGTCTATTCATTTACACCAATAATATAGTAAAAGTTTAGAACAGAGATAAAGTGGTCACATTCCTCTCACTCTGAATAAAATATTTCCTCAAAAATTGCAAATTAAAGAACAGTTTACTCACATCATACGAAAAAGAGGTAATTCACAAATTTTAAGTTTATTCATAACTGTTGAGAACTAGCCATAGAATATATACTGCTTTAGTCATTTATTTTCTATACATGAAGCCCTTCATTTCAAATATATTGTTATTAAAACACTTGAATAATAAAGCTCCAACTAGATTAGTTAGAAAATAAATGGGAAAGTCACTTAAGAGTTTTCTGCTCTCAAAATTATCCTGATTATTAAAAAGTTCTGGAACTGCAGCAATGATTATCATTTCTGGCATCATGGAATGAGAAAATAACAATTTTCTAAAAGACAAATAACACCTTCTTTTTTTTTTTTTTTTTTTTTGTGTGTGTGTGGTACGCGGGCCTCTCACTGTTGTGGCCTCTCCCGTTGCGGAGCACAGGCTCCCGACGTGGCAGGCTCAGCGTCCACGGCTCACGGGCCCAGCCGCTCCGCGGCATGTGGGATCTTCCCGGACCGGGGCACGAACCTGTGTCTCCTGCATTGGCAGGTGGATTCTCAACCACTGTGCCACCAGGGAAGCCCAGAACACCTTCTTTTTGACTGGTGCTTTGAAGAAAGCCTCCCGAAGATGTTTTTGCTGATCAAGTAACATGAATTAATATCATGATCTAAACTGAAAGGAATAATCCCCAGCAGATGTGGAAGAGAGAGACCAGATTCCTGTCTGCATTTCACTTAGAAGCCAGTCTTCCCTCCAGGTAGGATTCTCCATCCCTAACCCAAAATATCTTCCAAAAAAATATAAATGATGGATTTGTACATTATCACTTACAGAGAATAATTCAAAGCACTATAATTACATCTCCTTCCTTTCTCCCCCCTCTTTTCTTTTCTGTGAGATTTGGACTAAACTGAGGCAAAAAGGTGAGCGGAGGGAAAGAAAAATAAATGTGAGCCAGTGACTTTGGAAAACTCCCTCAACAGAGAATCTAAAGGTGCAAACTAGTCATAAAAAGCATAGGGTGCAGATGTTGCTGCAATTTAGAACTTCACCAAATTGTCTGAAGTAATCACATAAAAGAGAAATACTCTTGAAGGCTGTCATCTTGGAAAAAGGTTAAAAACCTTTGTGAGTTCTTTAGTGCCAGTGCAAGAGCTACTACATACGCTTTTAGCTAGCAATGAAACAGAATGGGAAAAATAACCAGTTGTATCCTGGAGCTACCTTTGGTGGCTTGAAATCAGTCATGGTGAGAGTATTTACACCACAAAAGTCAGCAAATGATGCAAATCAGAGCTTTTCTTGCTTTTTGTTTTTTTAGGGAGCCAGTTTAGCTGTGCACCACTGAAAACTCTGCACAGGGATTAGCACAACCCTTAGCACCTGTGACAAAGATGTTCGAGTATAGCTTTGTCAAGGAAGATTTGGGGGAATAAATGAGTATTCTTTCTACAAGCAGGGGACTTCTAATACCCATCTCAGTAAGATTTGGTGTTTTATTTCTCTAGGAATTCAGATTTCATCGAATCCTTATTAGAAAGGACTTCTTTAAAATATGGCTCCTGTTTCACCTCTCTTCATTAAAAGCTAAAAGAAAGGAGATAAAATATATGTGCGACAGGAAAACCTCCTGGTCTCTAGTAAGCAGAAGTGGTACCCCATGATAAGCTGTATAGAGTCACTGGAAAGGAGTCAAAGCCATAGAGAAACCAGACCTTTTTTTTTTTTTTTTTTTTTTTTTGTGAATGACAGTGTTAAAGAATGTAACCCCTCTTAACTTCTCTACACCCCGTACATACAAATTGCTTATACTGATACAACCCTCAATGGTAACTCACTTCACACATCCATTTTCTTTCTTGTTATCGCCAAGATTAAACAGCATGTTGGGGCAATATTCTGCATTTATCTAACCTTTTCCATTCAGGCCACAGTGATACAACAGCACAGGTTTATGTACCTCACACGTCAGATCCTATCAAGAGACTTGGTAGTGACAGTTTGATAAGGACACCATAGCTTATTGAACTTGTTCTAAAAACAACAGCAGCAAACCACTCATCTCCTCACACTTTTTAATGACCTTTTTCTATGGTGTCCCCATTTTTAGATGCAGCAGATGCATTACTGACTGCGTGGCCACAGAGCATATGGAGAGCTGAGGGCATGTGATAATGTGTGTTTTGATATTATACCATTAAAAATTCTAGAGCGATCTGCATTTCTTCAATTACCTATGGAGAAAGAACAGGTTTAGAGTTAATTTTAACTTTCACCTCACTGACAGCTTCAACCAAAGTGAAAAAATGGCTTGTCAGAAAATGAGAAAAAAAAATTGCCAGGAGTTGTTTTTCTCTCTGTTCTCCACAATGCCCAGCATCACCACAGATAACAAAGGAGACGGCTACCGGACTTCACTGTTCCAGGATAACATCGCTAGGGCAAGTACATAGAGAAAAATAAATCCAAATAAATATAAAATTAGAATGAACTATACAGGCTAATTTTCTTACGTTTTCTCTTTTTTTGGTCTTTGAACTCATTTTATTTCTTTTTTGCAATTCACATGGCCCCAAAACGTTCCTGTGACATTTCCAAAGATTTTACTATAAGCACATTTAATACTATATATGACAGATAATTTAATCATGTTCTTAAGCTTTTAAAAAACTGTTATTGCTATTACTCAGTTAAATTCAAAATGAGTTTTATTATCATGGTGAAATTCTGTAAGTTTTATTATCATGGTAAGATTCTAATCTCTGTAGAATTTCAGATCTTTCTGCTCCTTGCAATTTAAAGCAGGATGAGGAGAATTCAGTCAACCTGTTTTAATTGTGTCATTCAGTTATCTTTTTAAACCTATAAATACTAGTCTTCTGGTTGTGCCCTAGAGGCCTGTGGTTCCCTCTGTTTTAGGGATAAAACCACACTGTTTTAGGTGGACACAGTCTTGGAGGAATGGTAGAGAAACCTACAGGGTACTTCAATACAAACAGATCCAGTGGTAATACTTTTCACAGTAAACAACAGAGACTTTGTGAGTTTAGAAAACAACATTTTGCTTTGTGAACATCTGTAATACAATTGATATTACAGCGGTGAGGGAAAGATAGAGCACATTTCCAAACACTGGCTTATTTTTTGGTGGCTTAGCATCTGTTCCCCAGAACACCTTTATCATATCCCTCTCTTCCTCTTTGGAACTTTCTCCTACTTCTGAAGCAAAAAAGAAAGGGGGTATCCTTCTGTCTTCTCACCTCAGGTTCTAGATGTGATCATAAAGAACAAATTATGAAATATTTCAGGCATACCAAAGTGTAAAGAAAATCATATAATGAGGCTTGACTACCCAACATCTAAAGAAATAAACACAAATGAAGTCCCTGTGTGTTCCTTCTGCCTCCCCAGAGGTAACCACTAGTTTTTATACTTTTGGTACATGTATACATCTGTAAACAATATATGACGGTGAGTTGTGTGTTTTAAATTTTTATATAGGAGGTTGCCTACTCCTCATTATTTTTAAGATAAACTAATACACAACTCTGGTTTATTACTCTTCACCGCTTACAAAGTATTCCATAGCATGGATGTATAATAACTTATTTATCTACTCTTAGGTTGAGGCTTCAACGTATATTTAGTACAGGTCCCCTTGAGCGATGTGTGAGAATTTCTTTAGGCAACAGACCTAGGATTAGAAATTTTGGATCACTGGATATGAACATTTTTAACTTCACTAAATATTGCCAGTCTCCAAAAATTGGATCACCAGCAGTGAAGCCAGCGGTCTGTTTAACAAGCCCTCTATGATCAAAGTTTCAGATTCATTAGTCTGGATGGGGATAATGGTGGGGAGCAGTATGGCAGGAATTTGAATTTCTAACATGGCCGTCAGTGATGTTGCTGCTCTAGTGTAGTGTCTGGGGCTACGTTGTGAGAGCAAGCGCTATAGAGAAAGCCTGTTGGATTCCATTTCAAAAGAGAGAGCTGATGAGACACTACCTGAAAAGACGTGGCTGGTGAGGTTTTACTAGGTAACTGGAAGTTAACCTGTGGTATAATCTTGGCATTCAGATTCTAGAAAACACTGACTAAATAGTACAGATAATATATAGTAAATAACCAGCATGACTGATGGTCATAAAAGGCTAAATTCTTAATGAGTTCTATTGCCAGGATGGGACCTCTGCATGTGCTCTGGCTGTTGCTGTGCTGAGAAGGGCAGAGGAGTTGAGCAGGTAGCCTGGGGTCAGGCCAGGGTGTGCAGTAAGCTTGGCTGACATTACTTAGTGTGTTATTGTCTTGACTGCATCAGTTAAACCCAGGCATTGGCCTAGATGCAGGCGTGAACATTCACTTAGGGGTTCCTTAAGATTTAAGGCTATTGAGTCTTACTGATTTGGCTATTTTTAGATATTTATATGCAAAACAAAACCATCAATCTTTATATTACATAATTTAAAAATCGTATTTCAAAGTTAGTGCTGTGGTAACAGAATGCCAAAGAGGTTTCCCTTAAATATTCTTTTAAATATTCTTTCTGTAAAGATGTCTTATAAAAAATCTTGAAAATGAAGCCTTCACATATTTTAGGGTAAAAAGATAACAAACAGATTTGTACATTCTGCAAATGGTTAACATGTAAACTAGAAGGAAAGTGATTTTATTTCAGATTTAGCAATATAAAAGGTCAATTAGGGGAAAAAAAACATGTACCAGTAACCAAAAGCATTTGCTTACATCATTCCACAATTTACATAACAAGACAATTGTTTTTCAAAACCAGACAACAAGTTCAAAAATGCTTCTTTTCACACCCTTAAGTGACGCTGTTGGGAACAATGGCTATTTTAAGGCCATTTATTGCGGCACATTTCCAGCTAGTTCTGGTTTATCATTACTCTCATTTTATCTTCTTTCTTTTTTCTCTCTCATCAGCTTTTTGCTTTCTTCCCTTCTTCTTTTATTCACTGGATTCCGAGGATCATAGATTTCAAATGTGTCTGAATCTTGCATGCTTGCATCTTTCACTTTTCTGCTTTTATCCTCAAACTGAAGTACATGCGACATCCTAAAGTGGGAGAGAGATGGTTCACTGATTTTTGCATGAGAAGTGAAAGTAGAAATTCTACACTACACTTGTCTTGGCATGATGAACCAAAAGGGTACAAAACACCAAGATGGGTCTATATTGTTTACTGGTGCTTATACCACATGGAAGCCAACTTCTCAGAAAACACTTAAATTTGAAAAACATGTCTGGAGTTTGTTTTGTTGGTTTGTATTTCTAGTAGTGAGTCTCTTTGCTTCAGACTTCACTCGAGGTTCCTTTCCTGATGGGAGGTTAAAAGAGTTCTACCCAGAAGTCTTCCTTCAACTAAACTCAGAGAACATTCTTCCAGCTTCCTTTAAAGAGCACACTCAGCCAGGTTGCAGAGCAAAACTCCCGACATTAAAACAGCCCTATTGGATTTTGTTTTGTTTTCAGTAGTTAAATGGGTCAAGTAGGGAATGTGTTCAGAAAATTCCTGTTCAGATGGTGTTATGAATCCCTTTTCTGGGGAATTGCTGAGTTTAACAAATTTTTTGTACAAAAAGAAACTGAGCTTTTGGCACGGCTCCATGGACTAATTTCCTCCTCCTACTGTTGATTACAGCAAATCTAACCACCCTGCTTTCCTACTTTATCAAATGCTTACTGGTCTTAAGGTCTCAACATGTGCTTGAATCCTAAGTGCTTGTAAGCTGGCTATGCTTAGCAGCAGAGAAATATGTAAGTGATTAGCTCTGCCCCGCATTAGGAGGTGCCGGGAATAAACAGGGAGGTCCCAAAACCAGATTCTAGGGCAGGTGAATGAATTTGGAAAGAGGAAAGTTCAGTTTTTATATATAAACAAAACTACTAAGGCTTTCCCCACTAAATATTTAAGCAATTTTATTCCATTTAATTTTATTTATTTATTTTGTGGTACGCGGGCCTCTCACTGTCGTGGCCTCTCCCGTTGCGGAGCACAGGCTCTGGATGCGCAGGCTCAGCGGCCATGGCTCACGCGCCCAGCCACTACGCGGCACGTGGGATCTTCCCGGACCGGGGCACGAACCCGTGTCCCCTGCATTGGCAGGCGGATTCTCAACCACTGCGCCACCAGGGAAGCCCTAAGCAATTTTAAAAATAGGCACACCCAACACTTTATCACAGCAGATGGGGGTAAACCGCCTGAAGGGTTAACACTCCCCACATGTCAGTTGTAACTTGCAGATGAAACCCACATATTACAGTGTTTTCTGTTTCCCTATATGAGCAGAGATTGGGCAATAGGTACTAGAAGAGATTCCCCTACCCTTTCTTCCTCCACAAATGTGGAGGGAAGTTCACTTTTGTTAAAAATTCCCATGGATATACTTAGATTTTGAAGAATCCTAAAACGATTTTGTGAGGGAAATGAAATGTTACAATATTAATGATAGTACAATTGCAAAGAGTTCAGTAGGGTTGACTGTTCACCAGGTTGACAAGTTTTATCTTACCACCTCTTCCTTCCCAGAAAAGCTTATTAGAATGCAATGAGTATGAGTGACATTATTATGTGGATGAACTAGAGTCTACTTTTATTTACTGAGGGAAAGCACATTTGCATTTCTATACTTTATTATTAATAATATATTATTTGCATCAGATTTCATAACATGCAATGTCACACATGAGAACTGCTGACTTTTTATATTTCCATGGACTTAACCTTGGAAACAACCTCATTTAGAAAGTGCAGCATAGGATTATTGCTTATTTAGATGGAGTACTTAGAGTCTGATTTTCTTGTGCTTTCAATTTTCTACACTGTTTGAGTTATTAGTGTCTGAGAATAAAACAATCCCCAACTCCTAGCAAAAGGATAATTATTCTCCAGCCATGGTAGCAAGTGACCACTATAACCAGACTGTATCAATCAAACAGGATTTAATCAATTAATGGTGACTTGCCTAGGCCAAAATGATCAGTGATAACTCGCTTCAGTAAATACACCTCTGAAAGCCAAATAATCAGTGACAGCCTCATGCTTTTGAAAGTTGGCCAATCAGTGGCAGACCCACGCCAGTGACATGCTTCTGAAAGCCAGCCAATCACCAGCAGTCTCTCCTGAATAATGGTGCTTCGGAGGCTGATATTAACCCCTAAACAATCCCTGACCCCAAAACTCTACATAACGTTTGCAACCTGCTTTGCTCAGATAGACTGTGTCTAAAAGCAAGCTCTTTCTTATTTAAGTAATAAATTGAGCTTTTTTTTTTTGTTTTTCAGGTGGTGGTCTTTTTCTTTGATACTCCTTGCAATCTATGCAGCATTCCCTAGAGTGAGCTCTTCAGAAATTGTAAGTGTATTACCAACGATGAGGACTAAGGTTAGAAGTGTGGCAGGACTGTCCTGTTAAAGGTCCTTATCACACGTCACGGGGAGCCCAGACTCCTACACTGTATTTTGTAAGCATGCAGCAGCTTTCCAAATGATTTGTGATGATGCCTAACCCCAAACCAGAAAATAGCTGGAATCATATTCCCTTTAAAACAATTTTATTCAATACTCCTATACTGATATAAAAATACAAAACCCACTATATTAGTTAACTTATTAATACTTTTCCATATACACATTCTTCTATTTTAAAAATTATCCCTTTCTCTGCCCCCAAAGACAGATGGGTCTTTTGTTATAATCATTTCTAGTAGGGACTGTCCATGTTTCAAAAATGACTTTACCAGAATTTGTCAAATAAAACCATAAAAAGGCAACTTCCTCCTTTCTATGCCATGAGAGGATCTTACAAATACTAGATTTAGTTGGCTTTGGTAGAAGAAATGAAATCTAGACATGTGAACAACAGCACAAAGTCCACAAAAAGAAACAGATTCTCCTACAAATCTGAAAAAACAGAAAGCTGTAAAGTAGCTGTCTTTTTCAACTGTTTGTTTCATACACCACTGCACTAAACAAGTCCAACATTTTGATTAATAACAAACCTAAACCCAGAGGAAAGAAGGGGCTATCAGCTTACAAATTACTTCAGCTTTAATATCATAATGCTTAGCATGGCTGGTTACTCAGCATAATATTTAATCTTTAATTGAAATAAAAACATAATCAAAATGCTTCACCCATTTATCTTTCAACATGCTTCGGTCACTTCATTTTAAAAAGCAAAACAAAACAGTTATTATGATTTTCAGCATAATAAACTCCTGACCTGTGTGACTTCATAAATCACAGACTGCATGAATTGAAAGCATGCCCACATTTTACAGTCTCCTGTGAGAATACATATGCAGACTTATTATACAGACTTAATTCAAGTACATAAGGTCTGGTAGTTTACAACCTTGTTTGTACCAATAACTCAATACTATCCACTCTGTGACTGGTCATAGAATTGGCCCAACAAGAGCAGTGAAGCTTTTGGAATCACACACTGATCATTTACATATGAAAATTTTAGAACTTGTTCATTTGAAGGCAAAGACAAAAGTTTAGTTCTGATTAATAACATATTTCATAAGATCAGATTCTCAAGTAAGAACATTGACTTTAGTGGTTATAGAAATATGGAGGCTTACCATTTTCATAGAGGCTGTGTATGACCAGGCCACTCAAGATGGCGGTTCTCTTGCTCTCTATACATCCCCTGCTCAACCAGTCCCTACTTCACCTACTCACATGACTGATCTTCTTCCCTCTTCATCACAGAGCCTTAACGGTAACTGCCTACGTGTTTGCCCTGTCCCAGGTGGTTATCGTTCTAATGCTTAGACCAGAACCACTCCACCAAGCTAGGTTATCAAAGGGAAACATCTGCCCCACTGATGATTGTTAACCTGAGGGGCTGAGAGGGACATGCTCCTCTGCTGGTTTCCCTGGTAACTGATGAGCCAACCTGACATCAATTCCCCCTATAAATGGTAACCTCCTTCTCCCCTGCAGCAGCTAAGATTGCTGCTGCATCCTGTCTGCCGTCTGCCTTATAGGTGGGGTGTCACTCCAGGACATTTTGCTTCTGACTTGTAAGATTCCCTATCCAGTACACCTTGGATGTCTCTTTCGCTGTTTCCAGGCTCTTTCTTTGGTCTCATGGTTGGGCAACCACAAGGCTTGCAGACCTGAGGGGTACAGCCCCAAAACAAGTAAGTTTATTCTTTTTTTTTTTTGTATGAGACTGTGTGGAATTGTAAACAAAAGTAAACAAGAGAGTCTTCGAAAATGACCTGGAGCTTGACTAATTTGACATCCATTTTTAAAAACTCTCATTCAATTATAAAATAGATTTAAGATATGACAGCAGTTAATATTAATTGGGAAAGCAAGAGAGGTATAATTCTCAGACATACAGTAAGTAGTGCAATATAGAATTCCAATATTAATAACTCATTTCAGACTGAAATGCATTTAAATTATTTATGCTTATGTAATATAAACAGCTATCTTTTTCATCAGAAATTCTATAAACCACTCTTTCCCATTTCCAAGTCTCCCTAATATAGGAACTTACCACCCTACCCTTAGATTGTTGTAGGTGTCTTAACTGTTTTATGTCTGTACTATTTCTCCTTCTTCTAACCTCCAAAGCTTCTAAAATAATCTTTCTTATACATCTCCTTTTAGCATCCCTTTGACCAGAAACTATTGGCTATTGTATTGCACTGAAATAGCTGAGCCCGACCCTTAAAACTCTCAAACGACTGGATCTTCCTATCTCACCAACTTAATTTTGTTTCTTTCATCAACTCTCACCATTTTGTAATTGCCTGTTCACTTAGTTGTGAACATCAGTTATTTGAGACAGTTTGAGTCTTGTTCACAGCTGAGTTCTCAGTGCTCAGAATGGTGATTGGTGCTGGCAATCAAAGCCTTTAAACCCTCTGTATTGGCCAGGACCTCTGGCTGGAACTAGCTGGTTTGCTAACCTAACAGTTAACCTTCTTTTGTGGGCAGGGACTGTCTTTTATTTCTATGATAAACTTTTAAAATGTCTAACAAGTTCTGCAGAAAGTCTGGAGCTCTTCACAGGTCTACCTTTTCATGACCTCTCATAGCTCAGCACACACTGATTGCTGCTTTTCCACTGCTCTCAGATCAGTGATGGCTAGTTTTTATTCCTTGTAGACTGTGGTGGGAGCATGCCTTATGTTCTTTCCCATTTCCTATGGTACCTAATGTAGAACTAGATAGGATTTCTTTTAAAGCAATATTTCTCAAAGTCTAATCCCAGAGCCCAGCAACAAACGCAGGCTGCACATTACAATCACTTGGGTAGTTTTTAAAACTATCAACACCAGGCCTCCACCTCTAGAGGTACTGATTTAATTGTCCCAGGATGGGGCTCTAGCATCAGTAATCTAAAGTTTTTTTTCTGGTGATCTAAAAATACAGCCAAAGTTAGGACCACAGCATTAAAGTTTAAGAGTCTTTAGGCTTTCAGATTGAGTTCATTAGCCATTTGTTCTGGCCCCTTCAGAGATGAAGAACAGCTGGTTCCTAATGACAAACTACTCACATTTCTTAAAGAAGCTTAAGTGGCTTCTGAGCCTATTTTAACTGAATAATCTCAAGTGTATTATCCATTTCTTAAATATAGTCTGAGGAAAAGGCAAGGAGCTACACTGAATTATTCATTCAACAAATTTTGGAGCCTTCTTATGTGTGAGACCCAGTGTCAGACAACAGGGAAATAAAACCAAATAGGACCCAGGCCCTGCTCTCTTAAAGTGAACAATCTGTTAGGGGAGATGAACACACAGGCACCAGAACAAATGTACATTTTGGAACTGCCGGCAGAATGTGAGGGCACAGTTAAGAAGAGCATCCTCTGACATAGCAGTCTGTGAAGAGCTTTCACGTGTCTGGTATTGTCTTCACAATAACTCTGTGGGGTAGGTGGGAAGTATGTTATTCACCTCCATTTGACAGGCAACCTGAGAGATTCATGGTCAAGAAACTTGTAGCTGGTAAGTAGTTGACCAGGTACTTGACTGAATGTCTTCAGAGGTAACAAATTTTCATCTTGTGAAGGTGTATTTAACTTCAGGAATAAGGCAAAAGTTAATTCAGTGCTAAGTCTAGTGAATAGGATAAAAAAAATCAGATCGGGCAGTGCTTATTTTGGAATACAGCATTTTGAAAAGGCAACTATAGAGAGACAAGAATGATAATCTCTGTGGCTCCCAGGCTGGCCTATAATGCAATTAGAAAAGAAGTTCCAAAAATGTCTTGAGCCATGTGGGAGCCTCTTTGGGAAAAGACACCTCACTACTAGGTGAACACCTGCTTTAAAAAAAAGGCAATTAATTTTCACGGTAAATTTTTATCCCTTTATTGCCTTTAATCATTGCTCTCTGGAATTAGTCCCAATTTCTCCCTATACATCCTAAAATGAGGATGCTAGGTAGGGACACACCATTCAGCTGGAGGTCCAAGAGGAGCAGAGCCAAAGAGCCTGACACTCTAAGGGTGGATGTCTGGCAGTCTCTTCGCAGGCATCAAATTACTAAGGACTGCCTTTATGGTTGATGATGATATCCAGGTATTTTCTGTTACATATATATTTTTCAAAAATTCAGATTTAGCCAGGAAAACTGTCCTGTTTTGAATCCTTCAATGGTTCCCTATTGTCTAAACAGTGAAACCCAAATTTCTTACGTAGCCTCTACGACTTGGCTTTTGTTCCTCTCTCTAAGCTCCTATGTCATCTTCACATCTTATGCTCTAGACATCCTGAATTACTTGCAGTTTCCTGTATAGAATGTTCTGTCTCCTGCCTCCTTGCTGCCTCTATATGGTGATATACTTCTCTCCCTGCTTCAGTTGAGGTGTCATCCTCTCTGGGAACCAGTCCCTGAATCCTCTACTGGCCTGTCCTGATCTTTTTCCAGGAGGGTTAAGGTCCTCTTCTGTACCTGTCTTAGTTTAGCATCCCTCACTAGATTGCAGGTGGCTCTGTAACAGCACCGGTCACCAAGCGTTGACAAAAAGAATGCCCTCAATAAATGCTGAATGAACACATGTAGCCAGTAACCTCTAAAAACCTGGTTTTGTTCACCTTTCTCCTTGAGTATCAATTGATAATTCCAAATTATTTAGCAATTTCAGTTGACCCTTGAACAACATGGGTTTGAAATATGCAGGTCCACTTACATGCGGAGTTTTTCAGCAGTAAACACTATAATACTATATGATCTGTGGTTGGTTGATTGTGCAGATGTGGAACTGCTTCTATGGAGAAACCAGGTACATGGAGGGTCAACTATAAATTATAAGCGGATTTTCAACTGCACAGAGGGTGGGTACCTTAAACCTCCACGTTGTTCAGGTGTCAACTGGATGTTTATAAGCCTTTCAGTTTTCCAGATAAGTAACTCTTCTTTCAAACTCTACAATACTAGAGAAAAGGCTAATAGCCTAAGACCTAAAACAATATACTTCCACCACCATTAAGTTTATGCTATAAAACTCCAACAGAGGGCTTCCCTGGTGGCGCAGTGGTTGAGAATCCGCCTGCCGATGCAGGGGACGCGGGTTCGTGCCCCGGTCCGGGAAGATCCCACATGTCGCAGAGCGGCTGGGCCCGTGAGCCATGGCCGCTGAGCCTGCGCGTCCGGAGCCTGTGCTCTGCAACAGGAGAGGCCACAACAGTGAGAGGCCCGCGTACCACACACACAAAAAAACAAAAAAAACCTCCAACAGATCTTTCTCAAATGAGCCAGTTAAACTGCCTAATGATTGGTATTTGTCTTCTGTACTCAGCCTTAGAGGTATAAGGTAGGGGAAAAAAATGCATATATTGTCCTCAGACAGCCTTCCTGTACTTGGGTTGAAAGGCCCTGCCTTTCTTTGTGAAACTTTGTCACCTACATAATTTGTCTTTAGTGTGTTGACAGCTTCTCATTTCTCTGTTCAGTAAGAATTCTTAAGAAACCCAACTAAATAACCCCTGATTATTAAGTTATCGTTCTTAAGGGACTATGGATAGAAACTTAAATGATATAGTTTATAAGTTTTCTTTTTTCTTTTTCTTTTGGTGGGAGAGGGCTTGAAAGGAGATTTGTATTTGAAAAGCAAAAACAGGCTTAATTTTTTTTTTTTTTTGCGGTATGCGGGGCCTCTCACTGTCGTGGCCTCTCCCGTTGCAGAGCACAGGCTCCGGACGCTCAGGCTCAGCGGCCATGGCTCACGGGCCCAGCCGCTCCGCGGCCCAAAGATTTGTACACTTTTAAGGCACTTGATACATATGATCTAACTTCCCTTCAAAAAGGATATACCAATTCATTCATCAGCAGAGTGCCTTATTTTGTTTTGATTAATAAACTGATTTTTGTTTTCATTCCCCACCCCCCTATAATGTTTTTGGCTATTTGTATTTCTTTTGCGACATGTATATTTGTGTCCTTTGCCCATTAAAAAAAAAAAGGGCATACTCATCTTCTCTTTATGGATTTGTGAGAATTAATATATTAAGAATATAAATCCTTATTTATCACATAAACTACAAATAGACTTTGTAGTTTGTCATTTGTTTTTTGAGTTTCACCTCCTATCTTCCTTCTATCTATCCCTCCTTTTCCCTTCCTTCTTTGCTTCCATACAGAACTTTACAGTTTTTTATACAGTGCTAGTGAGTAGTGTCTTCCTTTAAGTCTGTCTTTAGAGTCATACTTAATAAGTCTTTCCTCACATTAAGACCATGTAAATATCCACCTATATTTTCTTCTAGCACTTTTACAGTTCTTTTTTCACTTGTTAATCTTTTATCAATTTAGAATTTTCTTTCAGTATTTGGGTAACACAAAATTGTAATTTCTTTTCCCCAAATAGTTACTTAGTTGTCCCAATTTCATTTCTTGAATAATCTACCCTGTACTGTTTCCCACTGCTTCAATTAACATAGTTTTGGCATCTTACTGAGAAAGATCATTACCTTCTTACTCTTGGAAAAAACATTTCTCAAAATTTATTTTACTTTTATTTTTAGAAGAGGTTTACATTTACAGAAACGCTGACCAGATAGTACAGTTCCCTTATACCCCTAAACCAATTTTCCCTATTACTATCTTACATTAATATGGTACATTTCTTACACTTAATGAACTAACACTGATCTCTTATTAAGTTTATTTAGATTTCCCTAGTATTATGGACTAAATTACATTCCCCCAAATTAGATGTTGAAGCCCTAACTCCCAGTGTGACTGCATATGGAGATAGGGCCTTTAAAGGAGGTAATTAACATTAAATAAGGTCATATGGGTAGGGCCTTAATCCAAGAGAACTGATGTCCTTAAAAGAAGAGGAAGAGACACTAGGAGCACATACACACAGAGAAAAGGCCATGTGAGGAAATGGTAAGAATGTGGCTGTTTTGTTGATTATAACAGAAATCAACCCTGCTGGCATTTAGATCTTGGACTTCCAGAACTCTGAGAAAGTATATTTATTGTCTAAGCCACCCAGTCTGTGGTATTTTGTTATGGCAGCCCTAGGAGACTAATATGCTTAACATTTACCTGACATCCTTTTTTCTGTTCTAGGATCCCATTCAGGATACCACATTAGATTTAGTTGTCATGTCTCTTTAAGCTATTCTTGGCTGTGGCAATTTCTCAGAATTTCCTTGTTTCTGATCACTTTGACAGTATTTTTAAAAATTGAATTATAGTTGATTTACAATGTTGTATTACTTTCAGGTGTATAGCAAAGTGATTCAGATTCAGAGTCTTTTTTTTTTTTTTCCCATATAGGTTATTGCAAAATATTGAGTATAGTTCCCTATGCTATACAGTAGGTCCTTGTTGGTTACATATTTTCTATATAGTATATATATGTTAATCCCAAACTCCTAGTTTATCTGCCCCCCACCTTTTCCCCTTTGGTAACCACAAGTTTGGTTTCTATGTCTGTGGGTCTATTTCTGTTTTGTAAATAAGTTCATTTGTATCATTGGAAAAAGAATTCCACATATAAGTGATATGATATGGTATATCTCTTTTACTGTCTGGCTTACTTCACTTAGTATGATAATCTTCAGGTCCCTCCATGTTGCTGCAAATGGCTTTATTTCATTCTTTTTAATGGCTGAGTAATATTCCATTGTGTATATATACCACATCTTCTTTATCCATTCTTCTGTCAATGGACACTTAGGTTGCTTCCATGTCTTGGCTATTGTAAATAGTGCTGCAGTGAACACTGGGGTGCATGCATCTTTTCGAATTATAGTTTTCTCTGGATCTGTGCCTAGGAGTGGGATTGCAGGATCATATGTAGCTCTATTTTTAGTTTTTTAAGGAACCTCCATACTGTTCTCCATACTGGCTGTATCAATTTACATTCCCACCAACAGTGTAGGAGGGTTCCTTTTTCTCCACATCCTCTCCAGCATTTGTTATTTTAACGATGGCCTTTCTAACTGGTGTGAGGTGGTACATCACTGTAGTTCTGATTTGCATTTCTGTAATAATTAGTGATGTTGAGCATATTTTCATGTGCCTTTTGGCCATCTGTATGTCTTGTTTCGCAAAATGTCTATTTAGATATTTTCTCTATTTTGTGATTGGGTTGTTTGACATTAGATATATGAGCTGTTTATATATTTTGGAAATTATACCCTTGTGGGTCACATCGTTTGCAAATATTTTCTCCCATTCCATAGGTTGTGTCTTCGTTGTTTTTTTTTTGTGGTACGCGGGTCTCTCACTGTTGTGGCCTCTCCCGTTGCAGAGCACAGGCTCTGGACGCGCAGGCTCAGCGGCCATGGCTCACGGGCCCAGCCGCTCCGCGGCATGTGGGATCTTCCCGGATCAGGGCATGAACCCATGGTCCCCTGCATCGGCAGGCGGATTCTCAACCACTGCGCCACCAGGGAAGCCCCTCTTTTTTGAATTTTATTTATTTTTTTTATACAGCAGGTTCTTATTAGTCATCAGTTCTATCCACATCAGTGTATATATATCAATCCCAATCTCCCAATTCATCAACTGCCCCCGACCCCCGCTCCGCTTTCCCCCCTTGGTGTCCATACGTTTGTTCTCTACATCTGTGTCTCAATATCTGCCCTGCAAACCGGTTCATCTGTACCATTTTTCTAGGTTCCACATATATGCGTTAATATACGATATTTGTTTTTCTCTTCCTGACTTACTTCAGTCCGTATGACAGTCTCTAGATCCATCCACGTCTCAACAAATGACCCAATTTCGTTCCTTTTTATGGCTGACTAATATTCCATTCGAATATTATGGACGAATTATCCATTCGTCTGTCAATGGGCATTTAGGCTATTGTAAATAGTGCTGCAATGAACATTGGGGTGCATGTGTCTTTTTGAATTATGGTTTTCTCTGGGTATATGTCCAGTAGTGGGATTGCTGGGTCATATGGTAATTCTATTTTTAGTTTTCTAAGGAACCTCCGTATTGTTCTCCATAGTGGCTGTATCAATTTACATTCCCACTAACAGTGCAAGAGGGTTCCCTTTTCTCCACACCCTCCCCAGCATTTGTTGTTTGTAGATTTTCTGATGATGCCCATTCTAACTGGTGTGAGGTGATACCTCATTGTAGTTTTGATTTGCATTTCTCTAATAATTAGTGATGTTGAGCAGCTTTTCATGTGCTTCTTGGCCATCTGTATGTCTTCTTTGGAGAAATGTCTATTTAGGTCTTCTGCCCATTTTTTGATAGGGTTGTTTGCTTTTTAAATATTGAGCTGCATGAGCTGTTTATATATTTTGGAGATTAATCCTTTGTCCGTTGATTCATTTGCAAATATTTTCTCCCATTCTGAGGGCTGTCTTTTCATCTTGTTTATGGTTTCCTTTGCTGTGCAAAAGCTTTTAAGTTTCATTAGGTCCCATTTGTTTATTTTTATTTCCATTACTCTAGGAGGTGGATCAAAAAAGATCTTGTTGTGATTTATGTCAGAGTGTTCTTCCTATGTTTTCCTCTAAGAGTTTTATAGTGTTCGGTCTTACATTTAGGTCTCTAATCCATTTTGAGTTTATTTTTGTGTATGGTGTTAGGGAGTGTTCTAATTTCATTCTTTGACATGTAGCTGTCCAGTTTTCCGAGCACCACTTATTGAAGAGACTGTCTTTTCTCCATTGTATATCCTTGCCTCCTTTGTCATAGATTAGCTGACCATAGGTGTGTGGGTTTATCTCTGGGCTTTCTATCTTATTCCACTGATCTATATTTCTGTTTTTGTGCCAGTACCATATTGTCTTGATAACTGTAGCTTTGTAGTATAGTCTGAAGTCAGGGAGTCTGATTCCTCCAGCTCTGCTTTTTTCTCTGAAGCCTGCTTTGGCTATTTGGGGTCTTTTGTGTCTCCATACAATTTTTTTTTTCATACAAATTTTTAGATTTTTTGTTCTAGTTCTGTAAAATATGCCGTTGGTAATTTGATAGGGATTGCACTGAATCTGTAGATTGCTTTGGGTAGTATAGTCATTTTCACAGGATTGATTCTTCCAATCCTAGAACGGTATATCTCTCCAGCTTTTGGTATCATCTTTAATTTCTTCCATCAGTGTTTTATAGTTTTCTGCATACAGGTCTTTTGTCTCCCTAGGTAGGTTTATTCCTAGGTATTTTATTCTGTTAGTTGCAGTGGTAAATGGGAGTGTTACCTTAATTTCTCTTTCAGATTTTTCATCATTAATGTACAGGAATGCAAGAGATTGCTGTGCATTAATTTTGTATCCTGCAACTTTACCACATTAATTGATTAGCTATAGTAGTTTCCTGGTGGAATCTTTAGGATTCTCTTAGTATCATGTCATCTGCAAACAGTGACAGTTTTACTTCTTCTGTTCCAATTTCTTTTCCTTTTATTTCATTTTCTTCTCTGATTGCTGTGGCTAGGACTTCCAAAACTATGTTGAATCATAGTGGCGAGAGTGGACATCCTTGTCTTTTTTCTGATCTTAGAGGAAATGCTTTCAGTTTTTCACCATTGAGTATGATGTTAGTTGTGGGTTTGTTATATATGGCCTTTATTATGTGGAGGTAGGTTCCCTCTATGCCCACTTTCTGGAGAGTTTTTATCATAAATGGGTGTTGAATTTTGTGAAAAGCTTTTTCTGCATCTATTGAGATGATCATATGGTTATTCTTCTTCAATTTGTTAATATGGTGTATCACATTGATTTGCATATATTGAAGAAGCCTTGCATCCCTGGGATAAATCCCACTTGATCATGGTGTATGATCCTTTTAATGTGTTGTTGGATTCTGTTTGCTAGTATTTTGCTGAGGATTTTTGCATCTATATTCATCAGTGATATTGGTCTGTAATTTTCTCTTTTGTAGTATCTCTGGTTTTAGTATCAGGGTGATGGTGGCTTCATAGAATGAGTTTGGGAGTGTTCCTTCTTCTGCAATTTTTGGAAGAGTTTGAGAAGCATGGGTGTTAGCTCTTCTCTAAATGTTTGATAGAATTCACCTGTGAAGCCATCTGGTCCTGGACTTTTGTTTTTTGGAAGATTTTAAATCACAGTTTCAATTTCAGTGCTTGTGATTGGTCTGTTCATATTTTCTATTTCTTCCTGGTTCAGTCCTGGAAGGTTATAGCTTTCTAAGAATTTGTCCATTTCTTCCAGGTTGTCCATTTTATTGGCATAGGGTTGCTTGTAGTAGTCTCTTAGGATGCTTTGTATTTCTGCGGTGTCCATTGTAACTTCTCCTTTTTCATTTCTAATTTTATTGAGTCCTCTCCCTCTTGATGAGTCTGGCTAATGGTTTATCAATTTTGTTTATCTTCTCAAAGAACAAGCTTTTAGTTTTATTGATCTTTGCTATTGTTTTCTTCATTTCTATTTCATTTATTTCTGCTCTGATCTTTATGATTTCTTTCCTTCTGCTAACTTTGGGTTTTGTTTGTTCTTCTTTCTTTAGTTCCTTTAGGTGTAAGGTTAGATTGTTTATTTGAGATTTTTCTTGTTTCTTGAGGTAGGCTTGTATAGCTATAAACTTCCCTCTTAGAACTGGTTTTGCTGCATCCCATAGGTTTTGGATTGTTGTGTTTTCATTGTCATTTGTCTCTATGTATTATTTGAATTTCTCTTTGATTTCTTCCGTGATCTCTTGGTTATTAAGTAGTGTATTGTTTAGCCTTGTGTTTGTGCTTTTTACGTTATTTTCCCTGTAATTCATTTCTAATCTCATAGCATTGTGGTCAGAAAAGATGCTTGATATGATTTCAGTTTTCTTAAATTTACTGGGGCTTGATTTGTGACCTAAGATGTGATCTATCCTCGAGAATGTTCCGTGTGCACTTGAGAAGAAAGTGTAATCTGCTGTTTTTGGATGGAATGTCCTATAAATATCAATTAAATCTATCTGGTCTGTTGTGTCATTTAAAGCTTGTGTTTCCTTATTTATTTTCATTTTGGATGATCTGTCCATTGGTGTAAGTGAGGTGTTAAAGTCCCCCACTATTATTGTGTTACTGTCAATTTCTTCTTTTATAGCTATGTTGGGTATATTATATATTTATAATTGTTATATCTTCTTCTTGAATTGATCCCTTGATCATTATGTAGTGTCCTTCCTTGTCTCTTGTAACATTCTTTATTTTAAAGTCTATTTTATCTGATATGAATATTGCTACTCCAGCTTTCTTTTGATTTCCATTTGCATGGAATATCTTTTTCCATCCCCTCACTTTCAGTCTGGATGTGTCCCTAGGTCTGAAGTGGGTCTCTTGTAGACAGCATATATATGCGTCTTGTTTTTGTACCCATTCAGCAAGCCTGTGTCTTTTGGTTGGAGCATTTATCCATTCACGTTTAAGGTAATTATCGATATGTATGTTCCTATGACCATTTTCTTAATTGTTTTGGGTTTGTTTTTGTAGGTCCTTTTCTTCTCTTGTGTTTCCCAGTTACAGAATTTCTTTTAGCGTTTGTTCTAGAGCTGGTTTGGTGGTGCTGAATTCTCTTAGCTTTTGCGTGTCTGTAAAGCTTTTGATTTCTCCATAGAATCTGAATGAGATCCTTGCTGGGTAGAGTAATCTTGGTTGTAGGTTCTTCCCTTTCATCGCGTTAAGTATATCATGCCACTCCCTTCTGGCTTGTAGAATTCTGCTGAGAAATCAGCTGTTAACCTTATGGGAGTTCCCTTGTGTGTTATTTGTTGTATTTCCCTTGCTGCTTTGAATGATTTTTCTTTGTCTTTAAGTTTTGCCAATTTGATTATTATGTGTCTCGGTGTGTTTCCCCTTGGGTTTATCCTGCATGGGACTCTGCGCTTCCTGGACTTGGGTGGCTATTTCCTTTCCCATGTTAGGGAAGTTTTCGACTATAACCTCTTCAGTACTTTCTCAGGTCCTTTCTCTCTCTCTTCTCCTTCTGGGACCCCTGTAATGGGAATGTTGTTGCATTTAATGTTGTCCCAGAGGTCTCTTAGGCTGTCTTCATTTCTTTTCATTCTTTTCCTTTATTCTGTTCAGCAGCAGTGAATTGTACCACTCTGTCTTCCAGGCCACTTATCCATTCTTCTGCCTCAGTTATTCTGCTATTGATTCCTTCTAGTGTATTTTTCATTTCAGTTATTATATTGTTCATCTCTGTTTGTTTGTTCTTTAATTCTTCTAGGTCTTTGTTAAATATTTCTTGCATCTTCTCGATCTTTGCCTCCATTCTTTATCCAAGGTCCTGGATCATCTTCGCTATCATTATTCTGAATTCTTTTTCTGGAAGGTTGCCTATGTCCACTTCATTTAGTTGTTTTTTCTGGGGTTTTATCTTGTTCCTCCAAATGGTACATAGCCCTCTGCCTTTTCATATTGTCTGTCTTTCTGTGACTGTGGTTTTTGTTCCACAGGCTGCAGGACTGTAGTTCTTGCTTCTGCTGTCTGCCCTCTGGTGGATGAGGCTATGTAAGAGGCTTGTGTAAGTTTCCTGATGGGAGGGACTGGTGGTGGGTAGAGCTGGCTGTTGCTCTGGTGGGAAGAGCTCAGTAAAACTTTAATCCGCTTGACTGCTGATGGGTGGGGCTGGGTTCCCACCCTGATGGTTGTTTGGCCTGAGGCAACCCAGCACTGGAGCCTGCAGGCTCTTTGGTGGGGTTAATGTGGGACTCTGGCAGGGCTCATGCCAAGGAGTACTTCTCAGAACTTCTGCTGCCAGTGTCCTTGTCCTCACGGTGAGCCACAGCCACCCACCGCCTCTGCAGGATACCCTCCAAAACTAGCAGGTAGGTCTGGTTCAGTCTCCCCTGGGGTCACTGCTCCTTCTCCTGGGTCCCAATGTGCACACTACTTTGCATGTGCCCTCCAAGAGTGGAGTCTCTGTTTCCCCAAGTCCTGTCAGAGTCCTGCAGTCACTTCCTGCTAGCCTTCAAAGTCTGATTCTCTAGGAATTCCTCTTCCTGTTGCCAGATCCCCAGGTTCAGAAGCCTGATGTGCGGCTCAGAACCTTCACTCCGGTAGGTGGACTTTTGTGGTATAAGTGTTTTCCAGTTGGTGAGTCACCCATCCAGCAGTTATGGGATTTGATTTTATTGTGATTGCACCCCTCCCACCATCTCATTGTGGCTTCTCTTTTGTCTTTGGATGTGGGGTATCTTTTGTGGTGAGTTCCAGTGTCTTCCTGTTGATGATTGTTCAGCAGCTAGTTGTGATTCTGGTGTTCTTGCAAGAGGGAGCAAGAGCACATCCTTCTACTTAGCCATCTTGTTTTGGGCTCTCGTTTTGTTTATGGTTTCCTTTGCTGTGCAAAACCGTTTAAGTTTCATTAGGTCCCATTTGTTTATTATTATTATTTTTTGGTACACGGGCCTCTCACTGTTGTGGCCTCTCCCGCTGCGGAGCACAGGCTCCGGACGTGCAGGCTCAGCGGCGATGGCTCACAGGCCCAGCTGCTCTGCGGCATGTGGGATCCTCCTGGACCAGGGCACGAACCCGTGTCCCCTGCATCGGCAGGTAGCCTCTCAACGACTGCACCACCAGGGAAGCCCCCCATTTGTTTATTTTTGTTATTATTTCCATTACTCTAAGAGACGGATCCAAAAAGATACGACTGCAGTTTATGTCAGAGTGTTCTGCCTATGTTTTCCTCTAGAAGTATAGTATCTGGTCCTACGTTTAGGCCTTTAATCCATTTTAAGTTTATTTTTGTATATGATGTTAGAGAATGTTCTAATTTCATTCGTTGACATGTAGCTGTCCAGTTTTCCAAGCACCACTTATTGAAGAGACTGTCTTTTCTCCATTGGATATTCTTGCCTCCTTTGTCATAGACTAATTGACAATAGGTATGTGGTTTCTGGGCTTTCTATCCTGTTTCATTGATCTGTATTTCTGTTTTTGTGCCAGTACCCTGTTGTTTTGATCACTATAACTTTTTAGAATAGTCTGAAGTCATGGAGCCTGATTCCTCCAGTTCCCTTTCTTTTTCTCAAGAGTGCTTTGGCTATTCGGGGTCTTTTGTGTCTCCATACAAATTTAAAAATTTTTTGTTCTGCTTCTGTTAAAAAAAAATATCATTGGTATTTTGATAGGGATTGCATTGAATCTGTAGATTGCTTGCCTTGGGTAGTATACTCATTTTAACAATATTGATTCTTCCAATCCAAGAGCAGTGTACATCTTTCCATCTGTTTGTGCCATCTTTGATTTCTTTCATCAGCAACTTATAGTTTTCAGAGTACAGGTCTTTTGCCTCTTTAGATAGGTTTATTCTTAGGTATTTTGTTCTTTTTTTGAAGTGGCAGTAAATGGGACCATTTCCTTAATTTTTCTTTCTGATCTTTCATTTTTAGTGTATAGAAGTGCAACAGACTTCTGTGTATTAATTTTGTATCCTGCCACTTTACTAGAGCTCATCAATGAATTTGGTGGTTTTCTGGTAGCATCTTTAGGATTTTCTCCATATAGTATTATGTTATCTGCAGACAGCGACAGTTTTACTTCTTCTTTTCCAATTTGGATTCCTTTTATTTCTTCTTTGATCGCCTTGGTTAGGAATTCCAAAACTATGTTGAGTAAAAGTGGCTAGAGTGGATGTCCTTGCCTTGTTCCTGATCTTAGAGGAAATGCTTTCAGCTTTTCACCATTGAGTATGATGTTAGTTGTGGGTTTGTTATATATGGCCTTTATTATGTTGAGGTAGGTTCCCTCTATGCCCACTTTCTGGAGAGATTTTATCATAAATGGATGTTGAATTTTATTGAAAGCTTTTTCTGCATCTAGTGAGATGATCATATGCTTTTTATTCTTCAATTTTTTGATGTGGTGTATCACACTGATTGATTTGTGGAATTGAAGAATGCTTGCATCCCTGGGATAAATCCCACTTGATCATGGTGTATGATCCTTTTAATGTGTTGTTGGAATCGGTTTGCTAGTATTTTGTTGAGAATCTTTTGCATCTATGTTCATCAGTGATGTTGGCCAGTAATTTTCTTTTTTTTGTGGTATCTTTGTCTGGCTTTGGTATCAGGGTGATGGTGGCCTCATAGAATGAGTTTGGAAGTGTTTCTTCCTCTGCAATTTTTTGGAAGAGTTTCAGCAGGATAGGTGTTAGCTCTTCTCTAAATGTTTGATAGAATTTGCCTTTAAAGCCATCTGTTCCTGGACTTTTGTTTGTTGGGAGTTTTTAAATCACAGATTCAATTTCATTACTTGTGATTGGTCTGTTCATATTTTCTATTTCTTCCTGGTTCAGTCTTGGGAGATTGTACCTTTCTAAGAATTTGTCCATTTCTACTAGGTTGTCCATTTTATTAGCATACAGTTGCCTGTAGTAGTCACTATGGTCCTTTGTATTTCTGTGGTGGTGGTTATAACTTCTTTTTCATTTCTAATTTTATTCATTTGAGCCCTCTCCCCTTTTTCTTTTTTCTTAATGAGTCTGGCTAAAGGTTTATCAATTTTGTTTATCTTCTCAAAGAACCACCTTTTAGTTTCTTTGATCTTTTTCTATTTTTTTTTTAGCCTATATTTCATTTATTTCTGCTCTGATATTTATGATTTTTTTTCCTTACACTAGCTTTGGGTTTTGTTTGTTCTTCTTTCTCTAGTTGCCTTAGGTGTACGGTCAGGTTATTTATTTGAGATTTTTCTTGGTTCCTGAGCTAAGCTTGTATTGCTATAAACTTCCCTCTTAGAACTGCTTTTGCTGCATCCCATAGGTTTTGGATCATCGTGTTTTCATTTTCTTTTGTCTCTAGGTATTTTTTGATTTCCTCTTTGATTTCTTCAGTGATCCATTGGTTGTTTAATAGCATATTGTTTAGCCTCCACATGTTTGCGTTCTTTGCAGTTTTTTTCCTTATAGTTGATTTCAAATCTCATAGCATTGTGGTTAGAAAAGATGCTTTACAATTTCAATTTTCTTAAATTTTGACAGTTCCCAGGAATACTGGTTGGGTATTTTGTAGGATGCCCCATTATTAAAATGTGTCTGATATTCTTCTCATGATAAGACTGGGCTTTGGGTTACTGGTATAAAGACCAAGATGTAAAGTGCAATTATCATTACATCATATCAAGGGTACATACTATCAGCATGATTTATAATGTTGATGTTGACCATGATCACGTTGCTGAGGTAGTACTTGTCAGATTTCTCCACTGCAAAGTTACTTTTTTTAACTATTTTCCCCCGCTTTCCATGTTGAATTCTTCAGAGGGAAGTTCACTATATTCAGTCCACACCAAGGAATGAGGAGTTATGCTTCCCTAACTCTTTTTATTAAAAATTTTGTTTTCTAAGCAGTTATTTCAGAGCAACTATTGATTTTTGTGTATTTGTTTTATATCTGGCCACAATACTGATTGCTTAGAACTTCTGGTAGATAGCTTTGGATTTTCTAGATCTGCAAGTAACTTTGTTTCCTTCATCCTATTTTACAGATAAGAAACTGAAGAAAGCTATTGAGTTTATTAACCAATCTGAAGCCTGATTCCCAGTTCATGCCTAGAAATTAAGTCTCAATATGTCTAATGTTTTTACAGGTACTTTTGCTTGTAATGAAAAATAAAGACCAAAATAATTTCTAGAGAATTTAGATAACTATGTTAACAAACATTTGGTACTTACTACAATTTTAAGAAAGTTCAACTAGTACAAAAATCATAAGCTTTTAGATTCACAGCAAAGGAATTAATCAAAACTAGCTTTATAGAGAATAATGAAATTATCAACTACAAATATCACAAGTCTTTTTTCTTTCTCAGTTCACTTTGGACACTTAAAACTATAACAGGCATTTTGTTTAAAAATTGACACTTTCTTATGACTTCTAGAATACATTTAAAAACATTAATTGGATGACTTTATTTCTGTATTTTAACTTCAAAATGTAAATTTAAGTTAAAACCTTATGAATTTTTAATTTTTAGGACTTATTGCTATCACTAATCAGAGGTAACTTAGGGTTCTCTTTTCACAAATGTTCAAAGCTTCTATAGGAATTAAGAAGTTAAAGGGTTAAAAATTACCAGGACATATGAAAAAAGAAGTATGAATCTTTTTTCAACATGAAGTATATAGAGATCGCAGTAATTCATAGGAAGAGACAGACAAACATGAATGAATCCAGAGGTCTAAGAATGTATGTTTAAAAAAATTCCAGGAGAGACTTTCCTGGTTGTCCAGTGGTTAAGATTCCACTCTTCCAATGTGGTGGGCACAGGTTTGATCCCTTTTTTATGAACTAAGATCCCACATGCCAAGTAATGTGGCCAAAAAAACCCCCAAAAAAAGTCCACGAAAATGAGGTCACTGGCATTTTTTATGTCCAGGAGAGCAGGGTGGCACAGGACAGATGACCAAGAAACAGAAGAGACTAAAGAGCAAGAAATCAAGGAGGAAAAAAATGTACGAAGACTCAAAATGGGGCAGAGAAATAGTAACTAAAAGAAGCATAGAAAAATGCAGACAGAAATGTCCAAAACTCAAGAGTTTTACAAATTGACATAGGAAGAAAAATTAGGACCAAGCAAAATATAGGAAAATAGAGCATTAGGTAAACTAAGTAAAGAGGAAAACAGACACTGGCCTTTGGAAAAAGAAAACAAAGATGAAAAGCAGTGGATTTTCTTAGTGTTCATTGTTCCTATGGGAAAACCTCCTTTGTTCTGAATTTTGAATGACTATTAATATTGCTCCTTCAGTTTGGGATTTTGAAAAACCAATGTTAAAAATGTATTTTGTTTCCTTTAGTTAAAAAGAGAAATTCCACAATATTATAGAGTGTCATTAATAAATATTGCATATTGTTGAAACAAATGTGAAAGATGTAATTTTAAAAATATATTCAGCAACATGGGAATGGAGTTTCTTGGCTTTCTGGCCTAATATGCTTCACACTCAGCAGGACACAGGTGGAAAGATTTAAGAGGCTTTCCAGAATAAATCTGTAACATGCATTCTTACACCTGCCCTGAGACTTAAACAACTGCTCAGCCAATAACTTTTAATCTATGGCCAGTGAACGAATAAAACAACATAGGGAGGATGGAGTTCCCAATCCAAAAGGCCTGGTAAGCAGCTGGGGTGCACGGCTATCTGCCTGTCTCAAGACAAATCCATGAACAAAGCAAACTTCTCTAATGTGATAGAAACTTATTTCAAGGCAAACAGCATGAAAGCAGTCAATATAGAAGAGTCTTCTTCATCCAGAAGAAAAAGGCAGAAAAAGAGGTGACTTCAGGGATTGGACAGTGGGCTTAGAATTCAAATAATCACCTTTTAAGACTCAGCAACTCTGACAAAGACATATTTATAAAGAACCATGCTGGTCTTCTGCAGTATTATTTATAGTCCTGTATAAAATGAACACTAAGTAGGAAACCTGGTCTATAATCATATTCCTTTTTCCTTCATTTTACTACCACCATGGAACTTGGCTAACAGGGAGGAATGGAAGGAAAACATTCACATTACACTGAGCTTATTATAACTGTATGATCTCCAAAGAGATGATATTCTTCTGCTTCATATTTAAGTTGTATTTATTATTGATACCCCCTCCCCCAATTTCTTTTTAGTACTGGCCTCAAGGAAAAAACCAACAGTTCATTAATGAGGCATTACTGTTCACCATAAAAATATCAGACCTCAATTTTATCTCAGAATGTTAAGAATTATGATAGAAATTAGTTAACCACTGTAACTTATGGGTTAATTAGGAAAAGGTCATAAAAACTGTCAAACATTAAAGAAATGGTATAAATTCCAATCATCATCTTGATCTACCAACAGTAGTCAAATATAGAGAAATTAATTCTTAAAGATATCAGTGATAACACTGAATGAGAACAAAACATTTTCTGGAGCATTGATTATTCCAGATACCATGCTAAATCCTTTAAAACCAGTATTTCATTTAATCCACAAATAAATCTATTAGGAAGGTACTATTATGATACCCAATTTACACTTTAAGGAACAGGGTAAGAAAGGATATATTAATATAATTTGGCCAAGATAACACAGCTAGTAAACTTCCAAGCTGGTATTAAAATTCAGGCCTGACTCCAAATTCCATACTCAACCACTCTGTTTATATTCCTATGAAAAGTTACAGGTAAATCTGGCAGTCACTTCTTGTTCAAGTTAAACAAGCTTTTTAATAACTTTCTGAATTCTAATTCTTCAAATAATATAGGGATTATAATATTAAGGCCAAGAACTTAACATCTTCCATGATTTAAGGGCAGCCAGACAGGGCTTCCCTGGTGGCGCAGTGGTTGAGAGTCCGCCTGCCGAGGCAGGGGACACGGGTTCGTGCCCCGGTCCGGGAAGATCCCACATGCCGCGGAGCGGCTGGGCCCGTGAGCCATGGCTGCTGAGCCTGCGCGTCCGGAGCCTGTGCTCCGCAACGGGAGAGGCCACAACAGTGAGAGGGCCGCGTACCACACACACAAAAAAATTACTCTTAAAAATAAATTACTCTTAAGGGCAGCCAGACAATTTTTGATCAAGAATAAAGTCCTGAAGTCACTTGTTTGGCCTTGTTACTACAGTTTGAAACAACATTGCTTCACTAGAAAATATGAGAAAATGCACTGTTGCAATACAAAATCACAAACAAGACATAATGTTTTTGAAAACAAATAGAATCCAACTATTGAGCCAAGCATGATTGGCTATTTCTGAAATCTACCCTTCCTAGCTACGAGATCTTGACCAAAGTTATGTAACCTTTCTGCGCCTCAGATTCTTCCTATATTATTTGGGCCTAAGGACAGTATCAAGCTGATAGGTTTTAAAAAAGGTGCTTTGTAAATGTTCGGTAAAAGTTACCTTCTTACTATGGCTTATTTCTACTCAGAAAGATAGCGCAAGCCCAACATTTTATTTATCATGGTCAAGTGAACTATCTGCACACAAAGAACAGATTATTATATGTAACTTGATTATCTCCACTAGTGCCAGAGAAGAGAAAGGATATTAATAATCCAAAATAGCAGGTGGTAGAAAGATTATTAATGAATGTCTTTGGAAGAGGGTTTTATGACTTGCATTTATACGTGGTCATCCTAGATGTCCTGGGAATTCACATCATGTAAAATAAAAGTGAGATGTTGTCTACTCTGTGACTTTGTTGATACTTTGTACTTTTGTTCAGAACCAAGGAGATGGAAAAATTCTGATCAAACTTCTCATAAAAACTTTTATATATCTATAACAGAAAATGGCAATCAAATATCCTAGATTTTGTTCTTTTTTATTCCTCATGCTACTTATTTTCCACATGCAGTCTTTTCCATTACTTTGAAGGAAGGGGGTTTGCCTAGGATTGATTACTTCCTTCTTGGCACTAGGGCCACAATTCAGGGAGCAGCCATCTGTAAAATAATGAGGGCTTTTTATTGATTCCATGGTCAATTGTCTAAGCTTTTTCCAGGTGTGGTTAACTAAAAGAAAATAAGAATGTAGCACATTAACCAGTTGCTTAAGCTTTTAAAGTAAAAATACAAATGTTGAACAATAAAGGTCCAACTTGCTTACCAAATATTAAATAGTATGATATTGCTATAGAAATTTAGTAGTGAGGTACTGACACAGGAATAGACAGAAAAATCCAAGTAATATAATGAAATTGACCCCAAAATATACATAAGATCTTATTCCATTGTAAAGGACATGTTTAATGTCAATGGGGGAAACATAGGCCTATTCAATTGTGGTGATTAGTAATTTAGAAAAAAAGTTATAACATTAACCTAATATAATACACTAAGTCAATTCCAGATGGATTAAAGATATAAAATTAAAAATAAAACCATAAAAATACTGGAGAAAGATATAACTAGGTATTTATATAATCCTGGAATTATGAAGGCCAAAAGATGACACTGGGCAGAAAACATGGAGAAAAAGACTGGCAGATTTGGCAATGCAAATTTAAAAGTCTGTTAAAATCAAAGCAAAACAAAAACCTCCATAAACAAATTGTAAGGCAATGACAAACTGGTAAAAATATTTAAAACAAAAAATCATATCCTTAATATTTAAGAGCTTTTGTAAATCAACAAGAAATATATAATCATATTAGACTATACAGTTAACCATCACCAAAACAATAATGAAATACAAATGGCCAGTTAACATATTTTAAAAGTTCACTTTACCAGTAAACAAAGAAATACAAAATAATGCAAAGTACAAACTGGCAAAGATTACTGTATCTGTTTTCTGGGATGCATTACAACACATACACACTCACATAATACCTAGAATATGGAGAATCAGCAACTTCATACATTGCTGGTACCGGTATAAATGATTCAACTTTCTGGAATTCAATCTAGCAAAAGTGTCATCAAAGGCATACCTGAGCTGACAGAAATCAGAGAGTGGTTGGGGGAGGGGACTGGCTGAAAAGGGGCATGAGGGAACTTTCTGGTAGTGGTGTTTACATGGGTGTGTATAATTATCAAAACTCATAAAAGTGAACAGATAAGAACTATGCATTTTTTTATCTGTAAACTATACCTCAATTTTTAAAAAAACACCAAAAAATGCATACCTGGCTCAGCAGTTTAAATTCCTTTAGCCTAAAGACATAACAGTGGGTTTACAAAATACTTATACTGGATTATTCACTGATGAAAGGCTTATAATAAAAAGCTGGATGAATTTTTTCACTCTAGACAAAAGCATCAATGATGATTATCTGTGGGATATGAGATTAAAATGATTTTTTTCTCTCCTTTTTCAATGTTTTGTAATACTGAATATGTATTATAAATGCAAATTAGATTATTTGAAAAATAAATATGACAATTAGTATTAATTTCATCTAATAACTCTGAAAGAAAATGATACATTGTTTAAAACTGCCTTTAGAGAAATACAAACAAAACTATGTACAATTTATGCATCTTTCCTTAAATTTTGCCTGGAATCCTACTAATTGGGTTTTTCTATCTTGCTTTGAGCATCATTTAACTTCAGATATGGTTAAAGTATCAAAATGCCTGTTGAGAATTTCTTGATTGCCTGTGTATGATGGCAACTTTCTTTTTAAAAAAAATTTATTTATTTATTTTTAACATCTTTATTTGAGTATAACTGTTTTACAAGTGTGTTAGTTTCTCCTTTACAACAAAGTGAATCAGTTATACATATACATATGTTTCCATATCTCTTCCCTCTTGCATCACCCTCCCTCCCACCCCTCTAGGTGGTCACAAAGCACAGAGGTGATCTCCCTGTGCTATGCAGCAGCTTCCCACTAGCTATCTAATTTACATTTGGTAGTGTGTATGTCCCTGCCACTCTCTCACTTTGTCACAGCCCACCCTTCCCCCTCCCCATATCCACAACTCCATGCTCTAGTAGGTCTGTGTTTTATTCCTGTCCTACCACTAATCTCTTCATGACATTTTTTTCCCCTTAGATTCCATATATATGTGTTAGCATACAGTATTTGTTTTTCTCCTTCTGACTTACTTCACTCTGTATGACAGGCTTCAGGTCCATCCACCTCACTACAAATAACTCAGTTTCATTTCTTTTTATGGCTGAGTAATATTCCATTGTATATATGTGCCACATCTTCCTTATCCATTCATCTGTTGATGGACACTTAGGTTGCTTCCATGTCCTGGCTATCGTAAATAGAGCTACAATGAACATTTTGGTACATGACTCTTTTTGAATTATGGTTTTCTCAGGGTATATGCCTAGTAGTGGGATTGCGGGGTCGTATGGTAGTTCTATTTGTAGTTTTTTAAGGAACCTCCATACTGTTCTCCATAGTGGCTGTATCAATTTACATTCCCACCAGCAGTGCAAGAGTGTTCCCTTTTCTCCACACCCTCTCCAGCATTTATTGTTTCTAGAGTTTTTTTTTTTTTTTTTCTTTTTTGTGGTATGCGGGCCTCTCACTGTTGTGGCCTCTCCCGTTGTGGAGCACAGGCTCTGGACGCGCAGGCTCAGCGGCCATGGCTCACGGGCCCAGCCGCTCTGCGGCATGTGGGATCTTCCCAGATACTATAGACCAGTATCTCTCATGAACATGAACACAGATATCCTCAACGAAATACTAGCAAGTTTAATCCAGCGAAAAAGAAAAAGAAAAATAAACCATGACCAAATGGGATTTAATACGTGACTGCAAGTCTAGTTCAAGATTTGAAAATCAATGAGTGTAATCTACCCTATTAACAAAGAAGAAAAACTACATGATCATATCAATTAATGCAGAAAAATATTTGACAAAATTCAATATCATTCATGTTAAAAACTCCCAGCAAACCAGAAGTTGAAGGGAACTTCCTCAACATGATAAGAGGCATCTACAAAAAGCCCATATTAACATTATACTTAACTGAATACTTTTCCCCAAAGACAAGGGAAGAACGTCCACTCTGACAACTCCTAGTTATCTTCATACTGGAAGTCCTACCTAGTGTAATAGGGGAAAAAAAGAAAAAAGAAAAAGAAAGAAAAAAGGAAGGCCTACAGATTGTAAAGGAAGCAATACAATGGCCTGTATTAACAACTTGATTGCATAAGTAGAAAATCCAAGGAATCTACAAACAAAACAGCCTCCCCTCCAGAAAAAAAAAAAAAACCCCAACCCCCAAACCTCCTAGAATTGATAACTGCGTTTAGCAAGGTTGCAGGATATGAGGCAAACATTTTAACATAAAAATGTATCATATTTCTTTGATGAACAATGAAGAACCAAAAAAACACCCCCTCAAAACCCCCAAACCCCACATTTACAATAGCTCCAAAAAAGGGAGAAATATTTAGACATAAATCCAACAAAACATGTACAGAAAATGTATGCTGAAAAATAAAAAATGCTGATGAAACAAATCAAAGGAGACCTAAATAAATGGGGAGACATATGTGTTCATGAATTGGAAAACTCAGCATAGTAAAATAAAGATGTCAAGACTCCACAGACTGATCAATAAACTTATGAAATTCAAATAAAAATCCAATCAGTAATTTTTTGTTGATAGAGACAAAATAATTCTAAAATTTATATGGAAAGGCAAAATGAATCAACAAACTGGACTTCATTAATATTAAAATTTTTTACTAGGTGAAAAATGGTGTTAATAAAATAAAAAATAAATATGTAAATAAAATAAGTAAAAAATAATAAAACTTTAAAAAGTACTATAGCAAGGGAGAAAATATTTGTAAATCACATATCCAATAAAAGACTTAGATCTAGATTATATAGAAAACTCTCAAAACGCAACAGTAAGAAAAAATAACCCAATTAAGAATTAGCAAAAGACTTAGACATTTCCCCAAAAAGGAAATATGGAAGGCAAATAAACACAGGGTAGATTAAAAATCACATCTGATTGGTCACTGTAACAAGTAAGACCACTGAAAGACATTTAAAAAGTTAATTATGTCTTCTCCCCATGGTCTTCTGTGCCTACTATTCCCAACCCCCATCTCCAACTACCCAATGATAACACTATGGTAGGTATGAAAACACTCTTCCTCAGGAGAGATCTTGCTGCACATAAAATCAACAAATATTTCTTGGGTCCCTACTGTATGCCAGGCACTAGATGAGGTACCATAGCAATGAAAAAGTAGACAGATTATTTAACTTAACCTGTGCCTCAGTTCCCTCATCTGTAAAATGACTATATTAATACCTACCCCATTGAGCTATTGTGCTGATCAATGAGTTTAAGGCATATAAAATACTTAGAAGCAATAGGACATTATTATTATGATAATCTCTTTGGAGAGACTAGGCACAAATATATGTCATATAAGAATTTAAAAACTATAAATATGATAAAATATCTAAACAAGCATCTAACTTCTAAAAACAGGGAGAAAGCTCTCTGTGAAGGGATTACGGAAATGAGCTACAAAAAATGCTAGGATTTTGCTAAGTGACAAGTAAGGACTGAAGAAAGGGGGACTTTAGGCAAAGAAAACAGTATGAGCAAATACTTATGGGTGGGAAGGTACAAAGGTTGATTAATGGACAATGCATAGACAGGAAAGGCATCTTGGAGAAAGGACAGTCAGGCATTCCAGGTAAAGGGAACAGCATTCGCAAAGGCCCAGGAGAGAATATAATGAATCTGTGGAAATAGTTACTTCAATATAACTTCATTATGATAGATGAAGGTAAAGAAAGCAGAGGGTCGATTTTGTAGGGCTTTGTAAACTAGACTACAGGCATTAGATTTTATCCTGAAGGCAAGGGGAATCAAGAAGAGGTTTTAAACAGACTAGTAAGACCTAATTTGTAAGTTAGAAAATCAACTTGGGCCAAAGTAATCTTGAGAAAAAAGAACAAAGCTGGAGGTATCACGTGCCCTAACTTTATACTACAAAGCTACAGTAATCAAAACAGTATGGTACTGGCACAAAAACGGATATATAGATCAGTGAAAGAGAAGACAGTGCAGAAATAAACCCACACATATATGGTCAATTAATCTACAACAAAGAAGGCACGAGTATACAGTGGGGAAAAGACAAGTGTCTTTAATAATAGTGCTGGGAAAACTGGATAGCTACATGTAAAAGAATGAAATTAGAACATATTCTCAAACTATATACAGAAATAGACTCAAAATGGATTAAAAATCTAAATCTAAGACCATTTCTTTATCTAAGAAAAGATAAAAGTCCTAAGAAAACATAGGTAGAATACTCTTTGACATAAATCATAGCAATATTATTATGAATCTGTCTCCTAAGGCAAAGGAAACAAAAGAAAAAAAAATGGGACCTAATTAAAACTTAAATGCTTTTGCACAGTAAAGGAAACCACTGACAAAACAAAAAGACAACCTACTGAATGGGAGAAAATATTTTCAAATGATATGACAAGGGGTTAATATCCAAAATATAAAAATAGCTCATACAACTCAGTATCAAAAAAACATACAACCTGATTAAAAATTGGGCAGAAGACCTAAATTGACATTTTTCCAAAGATATACAGATGGCCAACAGGCACATGAAAAGATGCTTAACATCGCTAATCATCAGAGAAATGCAAGTCTAAGCCACGAGATATCACCTCACACCTGTCAGAATGCCTATCATCAAAAAGACCACAAATAACAAACGTTGGATAGAATGTGGAGAAAAGGGGTCTCTAGCACACTGTTGGCGGTAATGTATACTGGTGCAGCCACTATGGAAAACAGTATGGAGGTTCCTCAAAAAACTAATAATAGAACTATCATATTATCCAGCAATTCCATTCCTGAGTATTTATCTGAAGAAAGCAAAAACACTAATTTGAAAATGTTCATAGCAGCATTATTTACAATAGTGAAGATATGGAAGTAACCTAAGAGTCCATCAACAGAAGAATGGATAAAGATGTGGTATATATACACAATGGACTACTACTCAGCCATAATAAAGAATGAAATTTTGCCCCTTGCAACAACATGGATGGACTTGGAAGGTATTACGCTAGGTAAAATAAGTGAAACAGAGAAAGACAAATACTGTATATGTTATCACTTATATGTGGAATCTAAAAATTAAAACAAAACAGAAAAGACTCAGAGATATAGAGAACAAACTAGTGGTTACCAGTAGGGAGAGGGAAGGAGGTAGTGGCAAGATAGGGGTAGGGGGTTAAGAGGTACTATGTATAAAATAAATAAGACACAAGAATATATTGTACAGCACAGGAAATATAACCAATATTTTATAGCAAGTTGAAATAGTAAAACCTATTAAAATATTGAATCACTATGTTGTACACCTGAAGTTAATATAATATTGTAAATCAACTATACTTCGATAAAAAAGGAAAAGTCAATTTGGCTGATCAGTGGCAAATGGACTAGAAAGGAACATGACTGGAAGCAAGGAGATCGTTAGGAAGCTGTTGCAGTAATCCAGGCAAGAGATAATGGGGCTTGAACTACGGTGTTAACGTTGTAGATGGAAAAGAATGGATATATTTGGGCAAAAACAGAAGGCTTCATGATAGTAGTAGGTGAGGGCAAGTGAGATAGGACTTAAAGAGGATATCCAGGTGCTTGGACTGAATAACTGGGTGAACTGTGGTTCATTTTAAAAAATAGAGAATTTAGGAACAAAAAGTTTAGGGTTAAGGTCAGATATGCACATACTGTGTTTAGGAGACATAAAAGTGCCTAGAAGATATCCAAATAGAGATGCTTAGTAAGAAGCTGAATACAGGCAAATCTCATTTTATTGTGCTTTGCTTTATTGTGCTTTGCAGATATTGCATTTTTTATAAATTGAAGGTTTGTAGCAACCCTGGGTCAAGCAAGCCTATTGGTACCATTTTTCCAACAGCATTATTTTAAAATTAAGGTATGTACATTGTTTTTTGTTTTTTTTGCGGTACGCGGGCCTCTCACTGTTGTGGCCTCTCCCGTTGCGGAGTACAGGCTCTGGACGCGCAGGCCCAGCGGCCATGGCTCACAGGCCCAGCTGCTCCGCGGCATGTGGGATCTTCCAGGACCGGGGCATGAACTCGTGTCCCCTGCATCAGCAGGCGGACTCTCAACCACTGCGCCACCAGGGAAGCCCTTACATTGTTTTTTTAAAACATAATGCTATTATTGCACATTTAATAGACTACAGTATAGTATAAATGAAACTTTCATATGTGCTGGGAAACAAAAAATTCGTGTGACTCACTTTACCACGACATTTGCTGTATTGCAGTGGTCTGGAACTAAACCCACAGTATTTCCAAGCTATTCCTGTTCTTGGCTATATGGTTTAGCAACAAAATCTATGTTGGGGATCCAGATTTGAAAGAGAACTGCTTCCATGTATAGATAACTGTATAGGTAACTAAAAATGGATAAGATCACTCAGTGAGGGTGGAGTGATGAGGTCACCAAAGGAAGAAGTGTGAGGTTTGAGAAGAGGAGATGAACTCTAACATTAAAGGAGTGGGAGAAGAAGAATTTTCAATGATGGGTCCTGGGAAGATGTGGTTAGATCATTGGGGCCAGAAATCAGGTCAGGTTGGCATTGTAGAAGGCAAGGAAGATAATATTCTGAGGAGGAAGAAGTGATGAGTTAATATGATCTCTAAACTGAACTGTGACTCTGGCCTGAGAAGCATCCTCTGGATTTAAATGAAAATAGTGTTCAAACACTGGTGAGAATATTGTCAGAACAGTAGCAGTGCAGTGAAAGGGATGTGTGTAAGTCAGTGGAGAAGGTGAGGGAAGACAACACCATACAGAAGACTAACGAGAAAGATAAGAGGAAGAGGTTTGGTTCTTGTTTTTTGATTGGAGAGAGATTTCAGCATGTTTAAATGAAAATGGGGAGAAGTCAACGGAAGGGAGAAAGATACAGGAGAAAGAGGGGATAACTGATGAAGCAAGATCCCTAAGGAGAGAAAAGGTAAGGTATCAACAGTATAGGGGAGATATAAACATTCACTGGAACAGAAGATAAGGAGAAAAGGATAAATGCAGATGATTACCTGAAAAAAAATTAGAATTAATACGGGAATTTTAAAAATGGCCATAGACAAGATTTTAAAAAAATCAGTAGCTTTCTTAGATCCCAGAAATTACCAACTACAAAATATATTACAAAGAGTAGTTTAGAACAGCACCAAAAATATAGAGTGCCTGAGAATAAACCTAATGAAAATGTGTAAGACTTTAATTAAGAAAATTGTACAATTTTCTTTAAAATTATTAGAAGAAAATAGAGTTGATATCCTTATAACTTTGAATATAGATGATATCCTCATTACCCTGGCGATAGTAAAGGCCTTCTTAAATGAGATATTAAAAAAAAAGCATAAAGAAAAAGGTTGATAAATCCAAATAAATACAAATTCTGCTGCTGAAGTGCATGCCAACAGCCAAGACCCTCATACCTACCTGTGCGCTGGGAAATGACCCTATCACATCATTGGTCTGCACCTGCTGCTAGCCCCTCGAGCTGTGCACTTGCAAGCCCCAACCCAATACCCATCACTTGTATCTACTGCTGTGTGCCCATGGTAAGACCCTGTAGCCAGAGGAGTGTGTGTTGAAACCCAGGACCCTTGCAGCAGCTTAGGGGCCCAGATTTAGCCTTATCTCCTGTTATTGGCCCGCACTACAGGGCTCACCTGCAGCTATCCCTCCAACTGTGTGCCTGTACACCCCCAGCCCAACTCTTAACTCCAGAGCCTCCACTGCCATGGCCTGTGGTAAGACCCTATAGCCATGGTAGTGCACAATGACAGCCAGGACCCCTGCAGTTGCAGTGTGCCTGCAATGTGCCCAGGCCGTGGTGCCTACCACTCTGTGTGTGTCTGCTGCTGGCCCCTAGCACTAAGGAGGCACCTGTAGCTCACCCCCACAGCTGACTGTGTGCATACTACTGGCCCTGGACACCACTGCTGCCTGCCCAGGTCCTTGGTTGCTGGACCTGGAGGCACTGCTGAGAATCTGAACAGCCCTTGCAGCCACTGTGGGTGTCCCACAGTGCTCATCAAGGACCAAACAGTTGTCAGTGCTGTGGACCCCAGTGGCCTGAGATGACAAGATGTCATGCCCCCTCCCCTCCGAACCTGGAGCCATCACATGCTCCTGCACTAGGTGCGGTGCACCACTAGAGCTGGTGTCACAGTATATGTAAGCATTCCCACCACACAAAAGTAAAGGTCTTTTCTTACTGAAGTCAGTCCACAAAGCGTGGAAGAGGTGACAGCATCTTCAAATGTGCAGAACCTACACAAGCCAACGGGGACTATAAAGAATCAGGGAAATAGGCCACTACCAAAGGAACACAGTAAATGTCTAGTAACTGACTCCAAAGAAACGGAGATACAGGAATTACCTGATGAAGAATTCAGAATAATTGTTCTAAAGATGCTTAAACAGAGGCAAGAGAAATCAGATAAACAATTTAACAAAACCAGGAAAATAATACAAGAATAAAATGAAAAACTGAACAAATAGATACAAAACATAAAAAAGAAGTTTTGGAGCTAAAGAATAGGTTGACTAAATTGAATTATTCCGTAGAAAGCTTTTCAACAACAGACTGGACACCAAGAGGAAGAAATTAGTAAGCTCAAAGACAGCATTTGAAATTATCCAGTCAGAGAAACAAAAGATAAGACTGAAAAGAAATGAAGAAAGCCTCTGGGACTTGCAGTGTACCATTAAAAAATACAATCTATGTCTCATTGGAGGCCCAGAAGGGAAGAGAAGATTAAAGGGGTAGAAAGCTTATTTAAAGAAATAATGGGGAGGAGCTTCAAGATGGCGGAAGAGTAAGACAAGGAGATCACCTTCCTCTCCACAAATACATGAGAAATACATCTACATGTGGAACAGCTCTTACAGAACACCTACTGAACGCTGGCAGAAGACCTCAGACCTCCCAAAAGGCAAGAAACTCCCCACGTACCTGGGTAGGGCAAAAGAAAAAAGAAAAATCAGAGACAAAATAGGGACAGGACCTGCATCACTGGGAGGGAGCTGTGAAGGAGGAAAGGTTTCCACATACTAGGAAGCCCCTTCGCGGGCGGAGACTGCAGGTGGCAGAGGAGGGGAGCTTTGGAGCCACAGAGGAGGGCACAGCAACAGGGGTGCAGAGGGCAAAGTGGAGAGATTACCGCACAGAGGATCGGTGCCGACCGGCACTCACCAGCCCGAGAGTCTTGTCTGCTCACTCTCCGGGGCGGGTTGCGGCTGGGAGCTGAGGCTCGGGATTGGTGGGATTGCAGGGAGTGGACTGGGGTTGGCGGCATGAACACAGCCTGAAGGGGGCTAGTGCGCCACGGCTAGCTGGAAGGGAGTCTGGGAAAAAGTCTGGACCTTCCGAAGAGGCAAGAGACTTTTTCTTCCCTCTTTGTTTCCTGGTGCGTGAGGAGAGGGGATTAAGAGTGCTGCTTAAAGGAGCTCCAGAGACGGGTATGAGCGGCGGATATCAGCGCAGACCCCAGAGACAGGCATGGGACGCTAAGGCTGCTGCTGCAGCCACCAAGAGGCCTGTGTGCAAGCACAGGTCAGCCTCCACACCTCCCCTCCTGGGAGCCTGTGCAGCCCGCCACTGCCAGTGTCCGCCTGGGAGAACACACAGTGCGCCTCAGGCTGGTGCAATGTCATAACGGCCTCTCCTGCCACAGGCTAGCCCCCCACTCCATACCCCTCCCTCCCTCAGGCCTGAGTGAGCCAGAGCCTCCGAATCAGCTGTTCCTTTAACCCCGTCCTGTCTGAGTGAAGAACAGATGCCCTCAGGCGACCTACACGCAGAGGTGTGTCCAAATCCAAAGCTGAACCCCGGGAACTGTGTGAACAAAGAAGAGAAAGGGAAATTTCTCCCAGCAGCCTCAGGAGCAACAGATTAAATCTCCACAATCAACTTGATGTGCCCTGCATCTGTGGAATACCTGAGTAGACAACGAATCAGCCAAAATTGAGGAGGTGGACTTTGGGAACAAATATATATATATATATATATATATTTTTTTTCCCCTTTTTATCTTTTAGTGAGTGTGTATGTGTATGCTTCTGTGTGTGATTTTGTCTGTATAGCTTTGCTTTTACCACTTTAGGGTTCTGTCTGTCCGTTTTTTTTTTAATTAAAAATTTTTTTTTCTTAATTATTTTTTATTTTAATAACTTATTTATTTTACTTTATTTTATCTTCTTTCTTTCCTTCTCTCTCTCTCTCTCTCTCTCTCTCTCTCTCTCTCTCTCTCTCTCTCTCTCTCTCTTCCTCCCTCCCTCTCTCCCTCTTTCTTTCTTTCTATTTTTTTCTCCCTTTTATTCTGAGCCATGTGGATGAAAAGCTCTTGGTGCTCCAGCCAGGCATCAGGGCTGTGCCTCTGAGGTGGGAGAGCCAAGTTCAGGACACTGGTCTACAAGAGACCTCCCAGCTCCACGAAATATCAGACAGCAAAAATCTCCCAGAGATCTCCAACTCAACGCCAAGACCCAGCTTCACTCAATGACTAGCAAGCTACAGTGCTGGACACCCTAAGCCAAACAACTAGCAAGACAGGAACCCAACCCCATCCATTAGCAGAGAGGCTGCCTAAAATCCTAATAAGGCCACAGACACCCCCAAACACACCACCAGACATGGACCTGCCCACCAGAAAGACAAGATCCAGCCTCATCCACCAGAACACAGGCACTAGTCCCCTCCACCAGGAAGCCTACACAACCCACTGAACCAACCTTAGCCACTGGGGACAGACACCAAAAACAATGGGAACTATGAACCTGCAGCCTGGGAAAAGGAGACCCCAAACACATTAAGTTAAGCAAAATGAGAAGACAGAAAAACACACAGCAGATGAAGGAGCAAGGTAAAAACCCACCAGACCTAACAAATGAAGAGGAAATAGGCAGTCTACCTGAAAAAGAATTCAGAATAATGATAGTAAAGATGATCCAAAATCTTGGAAATTGAATAGAGAAAATACAAGAAACATTTAACAAGGACCTAGAAGAATTAAAGAGCAAACAAACAATGATGAACAACACAATAAATGAAATTAAAAATTCTCTAGAAGGGATCAATAGCAGAATAACTGAGGCAGAAGAACGGATAAGTGACCTGGAAGATAAAATAGTGGAAATAACTCCTGCAGAGCAGAATAAAGAAAAAAGAATGAAAAGAACTGAGGACAGTCTCAGAGACTTCTGGGACAACATTAAATGCACCAACATTCGAATTATAGGAGTCCCAGAAGAAGGGAAAAAGAAAGTGACTGAGAAAATATTTGAAGAGAATATAGTTGAAAACTTCCTTAATATGGGAAAGGAAATAGTTAATCAAGTACAGGAAGCAAAGAGAGTCCCATACAGGATAAATCCAAGGAGAAACATGCCAAGCCACATATTAATCAAACTATCAAAAATAAAATACAAAGAAAAAGTATTAAAAGCAGCAAGGGAAAAACAACAAATAACACACAAGGGAATCCCCATAAGGTTAACAGCTGATCTTTCAGCAGAAACTCTGCAAGCCAGAAGAGAGTGGCAGGACATATTTAAAGTGATGAAGGAGAACAACCTACAACCAAGATTACTCTACCCAGCAAGGATCTCATTCAGATTTGATGGAGAAATTAAAACCTTTACAGACAAGCAAAAGCTAAGAGAATTCAGCACCACCAAACCAGCTTTACAAGAAATGTTAAAGGAAATTCTCTAGGCAGGAAACACAAGAGAAAGAAGGCCTTACAATAACAAACCCAAAACAATTAAGAAAATGAGAATGGGAATATACATATCTATAATTACCTTAAATGTAAATGGATTAGATGCTCCAACCAAAAGACACAGACTGGCAGAATGGATAAAAAAACAAGACCCGTATATATGCTGTCTACAAGAGACCCACTTCAGACCTAGGGACACACACAGACTGAAAGTGAGGGGATGGAAAAAGATATTCCATGCAAATGGAAATCAAAGGAAAGCTGGTGTAGCAATTCTCATATCAGACAAAATAGACTTTAAAATAAAGACTACTACAAGAAACAAAGAAAGACACTACATAATGATCAAGGGATTGATCCAAGAAGATATAACAATTGTAAATGTTTATGTACCCAACATAAGAGCACCTCAATACATAAGGCAAAGGCTAACAGCCATAAAAGGGGAAATCAACAGTAACACAATCATAGTAGCGGACTTCAACACCCCACTTTCACCAATGGACAAATCATCCAAAATGAAAATAAATAAGGAAAACAAGCTTTAAGTGATACATTAAACAAGATGGACTTAATTGATATTTATAGGACATTCCATCCAAAAACAACAGAATACACATTCTTCTCAAGTGCTCATGGAACATTCTCCAGGATAGATCATAACTTGGGTCACAAATCAAGCCTTGGTAAATTTAAGAAAACTGAAATTGTATTGAGTATCTTTTCTGACCACAACACTATGAGACTAGATATCAATTACAGGAAAAAATCTGTACAAAATACAAGCACATGAAGGCTAAACAATACACTACTTAATAACCAAGAGATCACTGAAGAAATCAAAGAGGAAATCAAAAATATCTAGAAACAAATGACAATCAAAACATGAGGACCCAAAAGCTATGGGACACACCAAAAGCAGTTCTAAGAGGGAAGTTTATAGCAATACAATCCTACCTTAAGAAACAAGAAACATCTCAAATAAATAACCTAACCTTGCACCTAAAGAAGTTAGAGAAAGAACAAAAAAACCCCAAAGTTAGCCAAAGGAAAGAAATAATAAAGATCAGATCAGAAATAAAAGAAAAAGAAATGAAGGAAACAATAGCAAAGATCAATAAAACTAAAAGCTGGTTCTTTGAGAAGATAAACAAAATTGATAAACCATTAGCCTGACTCATCAAGAAATAAAGGGAGAAGACTCAAATCAATAGAAATAGAAATGAAAAAGGAGAAATAACAACTGCCACTGCAGAAATACAAAGGATCATGATAGATTACTACAAGCAACTCTATGCCAATAAAATGGACAACCTGGAAGAAATAGACAAATTCTTAGAAATGCACAACGTGCCGAGACTGAACCAGGAAGAAATAGAAAATATGAACAGACCAATCACAAGCACTGAAATTGAAACTGTGATTAAAAATCTTCCAACAAACAAAAGCCCAGAACCAGATGGCTTCACAGGCGAATTCTATGAAAGATTTAGAGAAGAGCTAACCTATCCTTCTAGACCTCTTCCAAAATATAGCAGAGGGAGGGACACTACCAAACTCATTTTACGAGGCCACCATCACCCTGATACCAAAACCAGACAAAGCTGTCACAAAGAAAGAAGAGTACAGGCCAATATCACTAACGAACACAGATGCAAAAATCCTCAACAAAATACTAGCAAACAGAATGCAACAGCACATTAAAAGGATCATACACCATGATCAAGTGGGGTTTATCCCAGGAATGCAAGGATTCTTTAATATATGCAAATCAATCAATGTGATAGAACATATTAACAAATTGAAGGGGAAAAAACATATGATCATCTCAATAGATGCAGAGAAAGCTTTTGACAAAATTCAACACCCATTTATGATAAAAACCCTGCAGAAAGTAGGCATAGAGGGAACTTTCCTCAACATAATAAAAGTCATATATGACAAACCCACAGCCAACATCATCCTAAATGGTGAAAAACTGAAACCATTTCCACTAAGATCAGGAACAAGACAAGGTTGCCCACTCTCACCACTCTTATTCAACATAGTTTTGGAAGTTCGAGCCACAGCAATCAGAGAAGAAAAAGAAATAAAAGGAATCCAAATTTGAAAAGAAGTAGAGCTGTCACTGTTTGCAGATGACATGATACTATACGTAGAGAATCCTAAAGATGCTACCAGAAAAGTACTATAGCTAATCAATGAATTTGGTAAAGTTGCAAGATACAAAATTCATGCACAGAAATCTCTTGCATTCCTATACACTAATGATGAAAAATCGGAAAATGAAATTAAGAAAACACTCCCATTTACCATTGCAACAAAAAGAATAAAATATCTAGGAATAAACCTACCTAAGGAGACAAAAGACTTGTATGCAGAAAATTATAAGTCACTGATGAAAGAAATTAAAGATGATACAAATAGATGGAGAGATATACCATGTTCTTGGATTGGAAGAATCAACATTGTGAAAATGACTCTACTACCCAAAGCAATCTACAGATTCAATGCAATCCCTATCAAACTACCACTGGCATTTTTTGTACAGAACTAGTACAAAAAAGTTAACAATTTGTATGGAAACACAAAAGACCCCGAATAGCCAAAGCAATCTTGAGAACGAATAATGGAACTGGAGGAATCAGGCTCACTGACTTCAGACTATACTATAAAGATACAGTAATCAAGACAGGATGGTACTGGCACAAAAACAGAAATATAGATCAATGGAACAAGATACAAAGCCCAGAGATAAACCCATGCACATATGGTCACCTTATCTTTGATAAAGGAGGCAAGAATATACAGTGGAGGAAAGACAGACTCTTCAATAAGTGGTGCTGCGAAAACTGGACAGGTACATGTGAAAGAATGAAACTGGAACACTCCCTAACACCATACAGAAAAATAAACTCAAAATGGATTAAAGACCGAAATGTAAGGCAAGACACTATCAAACTCTTAGAGGTAATCATAGGCAGAACACTCTATGACAAAAATCACAGCAAGATCCTTTTGACCCATCTCCTAGAGAAATGGAAATAAAAACAAAAATAAACAAATGGGACCTAATGAAACTTCAAAGCTTTTGCACAGCAAAGGAAACCATAAACAAGACCAAAAGACAACCCTCAGAATGGGAGAAAATATTTGCAAATGAAGCAGCTGACAAAGGATTAATCTCCAAAATTTACAAGCAGTTCATGCAGCTCAATATCAAAAAAACAAACATCCCAGTCCAAAAATGGGCAGAAGACCTAAACAGACATTTCTCCAAAGAAGATATACAGATTGCCAACAAACACATGAAAGAATGCTCAACATCATTAATCATTAGAGAAATGTGAATCAAAACTACAATGAGATATCACCTCACACCAGTCAGAATGGCCATCATCAAAAAATCTACAAACAATAAATGTTGGAGAGGATGTGGAGAAAAGGGAACCCTCTTGCAGTGTTGGTGGGAATGTAAATTGCTACAGCCACTATGGAGAACAGTATGGAGGTTCCTTAAAAAACTAAAAACAGCACTACCATATGACCCAGCAACCCCACGAGTTGGCATATACCCTGAGAAAACCATAATTCAAAAAGAGTCATGTATCACAATGTTCATTGCAGCAGTGTTTACAATAGCCAGGAGATGGAAGCAACCTAAGTGTCCATCATCAGATGAATGGATAAAGAAGATGTGGCACATATATACAATGGAATATTCCTCAGCCATAAAAGGAAACGAAATTGAGTTATTTGTAGTGAGGTGGATGGACCTAGAGTCTGTCATACAGAGTGAAGTAAGTCAGAAAGAGAAATACTGTATGCTAACACATATATATGGACTCTAAGGGAAAAAAAAAGGTCATGAAGAACATAGAGGCAGGACGGGAATAAATATACAGACCTACTAGAGAATGGACTTGAGGATATGGGGAGGGAAAGGGTAAGCTGGGACAAAGTGAGAGAGTGGCATGGACATGTGTACACTACCAAATGTAGGGTAGATAGCTAGTGGGAAACAGCCGCATAGCACAGGGAGATCAGCTCGGTGCTTTGTGACCACCTGGAGGGGTGGGATAGTGAGGGTGGTAGGGAGGGAGACGCAAGAGGGAAGAGATATGGGAGCATATGTATATGTATAAGTGATTCACTTTGTTATAAAGCAGAAACTAACACACCATTGTAGAGCAATTATACTCCAATAAAGATGTTTAAAAAAAAAAAGAAAGAATGGCTTTGATCTTCCTAAATCTGGGGAGAGATTTGGATGTACAAGTTTATGAAGCTAATAGGTCACCCCATAATTCCAATTTAAACAATCTTCTCTAAGATGCATTATAGTAAAACTGTCTACAATAAAATAAAGTGAATTTTCAAAGCAGCTAGAGGAAAAAAGTCTTTCATACAAGGGAACCCCCATAAGGCTATCAGCAGATTTGTCAGCAGAAACATTGCAGGCCCGGGGACAGTGACATGATACATTTAAAGTGCTGAAAGAAAGAACTGCCAACCAAGAATACTTTACCCAAAAAAGTTGTCCTTCAGAAGTGAAGGTGAGATAAAAACTTTCCCAAACAAACAAAAATGGATGGAGTTTATCATCACAAAACCTGCCTTACAAGAAATGCTGAAAGGCATTCTTCAGCTGAAACAAAAAGATGCTAGTTAGTAACATGAAAACATACAACACACTGGTAAAGATGAGTATATAGTTAGATTGAAAATAGTACTGTAATATGGTGGTGTGTTAGCTACTTAACTCTCTAAAGGTTAAAGGACAAAAGTACTAAAAACAACTATAGTTACAATAATTTGTTACTGGATATACAATATAAGATGATGTAATTTGTGACATCAAAAACAAAATGTTTGTGGGGAGTAAAAGAGCAGAGTTTTTGTATGTGATCAAAGTTAAACTGTTATCAGATGCTTATAATAGACTGTTACATCTACAAAATGTTTCAAGTAAGCCTCAGGGTAACCACAAAACAACCTATAGTAGATACTCACAAGATAAAGAGAAGGGATTCAAAGTACACCACTATGGAAAATCATCAATTCACAAAGGAAGACAGCAAGAAAGAAAGGAACAAAATACATACAAAACAGGCAGAAAACAACTAACCAGATTAAGCATAGTAAATTCTTACCTATCAATAATTACTTTATATGTAAATGGATTGAATTCTTTAATCAAAAGGTACAGAATGGCTGGATGGAAAAAAAAATAGACCCAATTATATGCTGCCTACAAGAGACCCACTTCAGCTTCAAGGACACACACACAGAGGCTTACAGTGAAGGGATGGAAAAAGATATTCTACACAAATGGAAACGAAAAGAAACAAGGGTAGCTATACTTATATTCGACAAAATAAACTTTAAGGAAAAAATGATAACAGGAGACAAAGAAGGTTACTATATAATGATAAAGGGACCAATTCATTGAGAGGATATAACAATTGTAAATATATATGTACCCAACATCAGCGCACCTAAAATATTAAGCAGATGCTAACAGATCTTAAGGGAGAAATAGATGACAATACAACCACAGTAAGGAATTTCAATACTGTACTTTCAACAATGGATAGATCATCCAGGCAGAAAATCAATAAGGAAACCTTGGGCTTAAACTATACTTTAAAGACTTAACAGACATATACAGAATATTCCATCCAACAGCAGCAAAATACACAATCTTCTCCAGTGGACGCAGAACATCCTCTAGGTTAGATCATACATTAGGTCACAAAACAAGTCTTAGCAAATTTAGAAACAGTGAAATCATACCAAGTGTCTTTCCCAACCACAATGGTATGAAACTATAAATCAATGACGAGGAATAAAACTGGAAAATTCACAAATAAGTGGAAAATTAAACTATATACTCCTGAACAACAAATTGGTCAAAGCTGAAATCAAAAGGAAAATCAAAATATATCTTGAAACAAATAAAAATGGAAACACAACATTGCAAAACTTATGGTATGTAGCAAAAGTAGTACTAAGGGGGACATTTATAGTGATAAATGCATAAGTTAAAAAAACAAAAAAAGATCTCAAACAACCTAACTTTACACCTCAAGGGACTAGAAAAAGAAGAACAAACTAAGCCAAAGTTAGCAGATAAAAGGAGATGACAAAGATCAAAGCAGAAATAAATGAAATAGAGAAAAGAATAATAGAAAAGATCAACATATCTAAGAGGTGCTTTTTTTGAGAAAATTGATAACCCTTTAGCCAGACTTACCAAGAAAAAGAGAGAGAGAACTCAAATAAAATTAGAAATGTAAGTGGAAACACTACAATTGATGCCACAGAAATACAATGGAGCATGAGACTACTTTGTGAATCATGAAGAAATAGAAAATCTGAACAGATCAATAACAAGTAAAAAGACTGAATCAGTAATCAAAAACCTCCCAACAAAGAAAAGCTCAGGACCAGATGGCTTCATGGGCAAATTCTACCAAAAATTTATAGAAGAATTGATTATTCTCAAACTCTTCCAAAAAATTGAAGGGGAGGGAACACTTCCAACCTCATTTTATGAGGCCAGAATTACTTTGATGCCAAAGTCAGATAAGGACACTACAAGAAATTAAAACTATAGGCCAATATTCCTGATGAGTATGGATGCAAAATTCTCAACAAACTACTAGCCAACTTAATTCAACAGCACATTAAAAGCATCATACACCACGATCAAGTGTGATTTGTCCCTGTGACGTATGGATGGTTCAACATACGCAAACCAATAAATGTTATATACCACATTAATAGAATGAAAGACAAAATATTAAAGCATGATCGCAATAGACACAGGAAAAGCATTTTATAAAATTCAACATCCTTTCATGATAAACACTCTTAATACATTGGTTATAGAAGGAACATTACTTAACATGATAAAGGCCATATATGACAAACCCTACAGCAAACATCATACTCAGTGCTGAAAGGTTGAAAGCTTTCCTTCTAAGATTGGTAACAAGACAAGAGTGCCCACTATTACCACAACTATTCAACACCATACTGGAAGTCCTGGCCCAAACAATTAAGGAGAAAAAAATAAGGTATCCAAATTGGAAAGGAAGAAGTAAAATTTTCTCTGTCTGCTGATGACATGATCTTATACATAGAAAATTCCAAAGACTCCAACCAAAAGCCATAGGAACTAATAAATGAATTTTGTAAAATTTCATGATATGAAATCAAAGTACAAAATCAAAACATTTCTGTAAACTAACAATGAACTATCTGAAAAAGAAATTTTTAAAATTCCATTTTCAGTGGCATAAAAAAAGAATGCTTAGGGATAAATTTAACCAAGGAAGTAAAAGATCTATACACCAAAAACTGTAAGACACTGATGAAGGAAACTGAAGAAGACACAAATAAATGGAAAGATATCTCATGGATCAGAAGAGTTAATATTTTTTAAATGTCTATACCATCTAAGGTCTATTGATTCAATACAATTTCTATCAAAATTCCAATGGCATGTATTTTTTTTGCAGAAAAAAAATCCTAAAATTTGTATGGAACCACAAAAGACTCAGAACAGCCAAAGCAATTCTGAGAAACAAGAATAAAGCTGAAGGCATCACACTTCCCGATTTCAAACTCTAATACAAATCTATAGTAATCAAAACAATATGGTACTGGCATAAAAACAGACACACAGACCAGTGAAACAGAATCAAGAACCGAGAAATAAACCCATGCATATATGGTTAACTAATATTGGGTTGCCCATAACAGTTCGTTCGGGTTTTTCTGTAACATCTTACAGAAAAACCCAAATGAACTTTTATGGCCAACCCAATATTTGACAAGGGAACCAAAAATACCCAATGGGGTAAGGATAGTTTCTTCAACAAGTGGTTCTGGGGAAACTGGATATTCACATGCAAAAGGGTGAAATTTGACCTCTAATTCATATAATACCATTCACAAAAATTAACTCGAAATGATTAAGGATTTAAACATAAGACCTGAAACAGTAAAACTCCTAGAAGAAAACATAAGGAAAAAGCTCCTTGACATTGGTCATGGCAAACACTTTTAGGATATGACATCAAAAGCACAGCAAGAAAAGCAAATGTTAAGAAGTAGGACTACATTTAAAACTAAAAAGCTTCAGTGCGGGGAAAAAAAATCAACAAAATGAAAGGGAGAATATATTAGCAAACTATATACTGATAAGGGGTTAACATCCAAAATATATAAGGAACTTACATAACTCAAAAGCAATTAAAACTAATCTTACTGAAAAATGGGCAGAGGATCTGAATAGACATTTCTCCAAAGAAGACATACAGATGGTCAACAAGTACATGAAAAAATGCTCAGCATCACTAATCAGAAGGGAATACAAATCAAAACCACAATGATATAACACCCTATACCGGTTAGAATGGCTACTGTCAAAAAGAGAAGCAGTAACAAATGCTGGTGAGGATGTGGAGAAAAGGGAACCATTATGTACTGTTGGTGGGAATGTAATTTGGTATAGCACTATGGAAATAGTATGGAGGTTCCTCAAGAAATTAAAAATAGAATTACCATATGATCCATCAATCCCACTTCTATGTATATATCTGAAGGAAACAAAATCACTATCTTAAAGAGATAGCTGCACTACTATGTTCATTGTAGCATTATTCACTATAGCCAAGACATGAAAACAAACTAAGTGTCCATCAACAAATAAATGGAAAAAGAAAATGTGAGATATATATATATATATATATATATATATATATATATATATATACACACACACACACACACACACACACATACATATATATGCAATGAAATATTATTCAGGCATAAAATATTGGGTTGGCCAAAAAGTTCGTTTAGGTTTTTCTATAAGATCTATGGCCAATCCTGTAGAAGAAAAACCTTGAGGGCATTATGCTAAGTAATGAAATAAACCAGATAGAGAAAGATAAATAGTTTATGATCCCAGTTATATGTAGAATCCAAAAACACAACTCATGGAAACAAAGAGTAGAATAGTGGTTGTCAGAGGTTAGGGGGTGGAGGAAATGAGATGCTGGTCAAAGGGTTTAAATTTTCAGTTATAAGATGGATAAGTTCTGGGGGGTACAGCAACAAAATGGTAATTATGTGAGGTGAAGGATGTGTTAACTAACCTTATTGTGGTACACATTTCACAATATATTTGTGTATCAAATCATTATATTGTACTCTTTAAACTTAAACAATGTTATATATTAATATCTCAATGTAATTGAGCTGGGGAAAAACAAACAAGAACAATAAAATCAAACTGGCATGCCACAGACCATTCCAAAGCAGTTGAGGGCCAGTAAGGGGTTGCTGTGGAAGTGGTAAGAATTGTGCTGTAACAGGTCTAGGCCAATGGTGCTGGGCACATTTAATTCAGAAAGCACTACTTTGGTATCGCTTGAGAACAAGGATCACAAACCAGGATCTGGAATGAAGCTTCCCAAGTAAGGACTTACAGATTGGGTCATAACATGACACACACAGTGACTAGATATGCTATAACCCAGCAGTTCTCAAAGTAGGGGATCACTTTGCCTGCAATGTCAAAATTATTTTTGTATGAATACTAAGACATTATTTGCCCTCATTATTCTCATACTCTCATGAATGTACAGTGAAAATTTTCAGAGAACACATGATGTAAATATGAGATCAAAACAGAGTGAAGTGCAGAAGCAGATATGAGAATCCAGTTACTCCTGTTACGCTAGACATTAGATGTGAAAAAAAGTAAATCAATACCACTCTTCTCACTATATTTTCTGCTTTGAAAATGTAATTATTCTTCATAAAAATGTTATTTATGTTATCATGTAATAGGTTCATTATTGTTATTTTGAAGTGATTTAAAATTTCTTAGTATTAATTTCTACTAAGGTAAGTATCAATAAATATATTTCACATAACAAAAGCTCTTTGGGGTCCTCAGTAATTTTTAAGAGTATAAACGTGGTCCAGAGACCAACAGTTTGAGACCTGCTGTACCACCTACACACTAAAGGGTAAAGGTCTCTCACTTGGCTAACCTGGGCTTTCATCAGTCTCACAGTCTCCTTAGAGCTGTATTTGTGTTTGTCTACACCAGCTTGTTACCCATGCCAGGCAACGTCCTACTTGATTGAAGTGGGACTATAATTAAATTATTCATTTGTTGTCACAGCACCTTTCACTCAATACATGACCAAATCATATACAATATGTATTACATCTGTAACTACAGTATTACATATAGAAGGTGTTTAAAGCTTTGCCAATATAAACAATGAAATGATGCTATGTCCTTTAATGCTATCTTATAACGAGGTCTAAATGGGTCTAACAGTTTATAATCTTTTTTTTTTAACATCTGCATTATTAAATTTTCACTGTTTTGGATACTCAAGACAACTGGTACTCGTTGCTTCCATGCTATGCTAACTTGGTTCTCAGAACTCCAGTCTTTAGCAGAAACAAACTGTCTGACTGATAGACAAGACTGATTTTTAATGCAAGCCAAGGTGTAGTAATAAAACTGAAAAAAAAATCTAGATCATAAAGTTCTAACCCATAGGATTATCTTGAAGACTTTTTCAGCACCAAGAACAAGAATACTTAGAGCTTATGATCTTGAGGAGTTACATTGTAATTTGTACCAGCTATATTAAAAACAGAAGGAAACCAGACTATTTTTTAAAAGTTTACAAGGGCAAAGCATTTCTTCTAAAATTCTTTCACTAAATGCTGCAGAGTACCTTAATTAATTCTTATGATTCTAACAGCCCTAAAAGCAAGTCATAAAAATGATACTTACTTGGGAGTATAAATTGGAATGACATTTTGATAGGGCCATTTGAAAATATTTAGCAGAGCCTAACATGCATACCCACTGACTAAGCAATTCCAGTTTTAGAAATTTATCCTGAGAAAAGCAGCAATGACATAGATATAAGGATGTTCATTACAGTGCTGTGTATAATAATAAAAACCGGAAAGAGCCTAAATATCCAACAACATGGGGCTGATCAAGTAAACCATAGTTCAGCATATAATGGAATACTATATGGTCACAGTACAGAATTCAAACAGTATATCATAAAATTACGTATGGCAAGGAAAAGTACTCACTATATATTGCTGAGGGAAAAAAACCAAGTTACAAAACTGTAGTATTATATGATCTCATTTCTGCTTAAAATATGCATAAAAGTATGTGGAAGGATATATACATATATATATATGTATAAATTAATAGTATTTATTGTTGAGTTTGGGATCACAGGTGATTTAATTTACTTCTTTTGTGGGATCTATACTCTGGTTTTTCTACAGTGAATATCTTTTCTTTATATAATAAAAAAAATATTTACTTGAGGCAACCATGCAATTGTTAGTGTTTTCCTATTCTTATATTACTGAATACTGTATGTACTAAGGGAAAGTGGTGAAGGGGAGAGACAGGAGAAGAGGAAAAGGGAGGAAGGCAGTAGACATTTATATTGTTTATTATTTTATCTTGTATGTTGTTGTGAAGTTTTATGTTAACAATCTGGAAAGAATTTTCAATGGAACATAGTAGCGAATAGTTAATGTTCACAAGACTGCAGTCTACTCTCATAGATTTAATTTTTTCCCTCCCCTTAGAATGCCAATTTTGTTGTGTAAGGAGCAGGTGGCTTTCTTTTTTATAAGTCTCTCTACTGCCTTGTCAGACAGCTCTCAAAACGTTTTTTGGGAGCTAACCAAGCTTTATCTAACCAAACCCAAAATGGCATATGGACTTCATCCACATGGTCATATGAATCCTTTGGCTGATAACTCCTGCTATGTATCTAATTGGTTTCATAAAATCCATGTTTGAAGAAGGTTTCTATAGCTATAAGAGTGTGTGATGCTGTGGGATGAAGGAATGTAGTGGCAAAGAGTCTCCTTTAGCTGCTATACTAGAATCTGGTGCCCGTCACTACCACTATCAAATATTGGCAGTATATATCCCAACAAAGGAAGAATGATAATAATTTTGAGTGAAAAATTTCCATCATGCATTTCAGCTTAGATCTACTAATAACACTTCCTTAAATGCCTTGTTAGACAGTGAAATCTGGGAATAATTATCAAACACCATATACAGTGTTTACAATAGAATCATATTTCTTTTCTTTCTCTCCCCCTCCCACTTTTTTTTTTGCATAAAAAGTAGAATGCTGCTGAATGGTACCCAAATGTCTGTTGTATACTATGCCAATATAGCAGCTCAGCCAAAAATGTGAACAGAACAGTTTGCCAAGTAAAAGAAAACATAACAAATTGGTAATGGTTTCTATCTTGACAGAAAATGAAAATGATCCCTCAATGTGTGGTCACTCATGTGGACACATAAAAATGTCTCAGAAGCAATCATTTTACCTCAGATAACAGACCCTGACGGTGTAGTACAGCACTGGCTGACTTTCACTTCTTAGAAAAGCGGCAAGCGTGACCTACAAAATAGTCTGGGAACCATGTAATTTATGCATAACACACATGCACATGCCATGAAGTCATAATATTTGCTATAAATCATTTTGAATACAAGACTTCTTTTCCGAGTGGAGTATACTTTATGAGAGATGATCTAAATCACCAGAGACTTGATAAAGCTGAACTGGTTTATGTATGAACAGAAGTGATGCCGTTGCTTATCAGGTTACAAAATTTCAGTATTCTACAATGCAACAAAAAGGCTGTATATAAGTGCCCCCATGTATTCTGTAAGAATACTAAAGGTACTTTAATTAGATGTTAGATTAAAAAACTAAAAAGTATGTAGGTACATAGTGTAGAGTTCTGACTTTCTGGTTAGGTGACTGCAATTGCAAGCAGAAAGGAACCCCTGGTAATGGTTCCTTTACCCTATTTCCCCTTCCTTTACCACTTATTTTTGTTCCCCAGATGGAGAACTAGCCAATGTCATTGACCAGTGATTTTTTTTCCCCCCAATCTGGTGAAGCTTCCCCATTTGTTTAACTCTCTAATGAGGATGTTAGAACATTGATTGTATTGTGAAATCATATCAAAAACAAGAAGGACACTTTCAAAAGCACTGATTAATATCTGATGCTAATGAGGAATTCAAAATGAGAGGATACTGAACCAAGGGACTAGGAAGAACCTTGGGAAGGTAAATGGTCTTGCCAAGTTGAAAGTAAATTTGAATCCTGTGGGTTATGAGTTTCAAATGAAACTTCTGGGTTTAAATTTGTTGGTGACTTTCCTGTTCAATAAAAAAGGACTTAAATGGCTTACAAAAAGGTTAAAAAAAACTTATTGGGCATCAAACTGCTCTTACAAAACACCATCTTGATGAGTTAAGTGTAAATGAATCAGAAACACATGGATCATATTTCCTTAAAAAATGCATATGGATTCAAAAATAAGGGGAAGAGGACTTGGCAAAACATTTTTTTTGTGTGTAGTGGCTGAACCCAAAACATTTGAAAGATATTTTGAGACATTCAAAGAATCCAAAATAAAACTAAACCTGTCTAGTCATATAAAAAAACACAGTTTTTCTGTGCAATGTGCATTTATCTCTATGGGTCATTCAACACTCACTGAGCCTTCACCTTTGGCAAAGAACTATGGGAGGAGCCAGCTTCTGCCTTAAGCAACTTTGAATTTAAGTATAAACAAATACACATAAGTAACAGAAACCTATTAAAAGAGACCTAGGGTTTTACAAAAATTGGCATCATAACCCAGATCATACAGAAATCACATATAGAGAAATATACAAGTATTTCCAGATCGTATGGTAGGTAGGATTCATCCCATTCAAATCAACATCACCCGGCCCTTTTGATTAAAGTTATATATGGTTGCAGAGCCTTACTTGCTTAAATGTTTTCTTAATAAGTGTTTTTATGTCTTTTTTAATATGTGTTCCAGCCCTCTTTCCTCCACCCTCTAGATTTGTGAGTGCTCAACAAATCTTGCTGACTGGTTTCCTGGAGGATGGGAGTGTTGAACAGAGTTTTGAAATAGGGGAGAGATGCTGTTTGGCAGAGAGGAGTGAGGCTATGATTCTGGGTTGGGGTAATGGCACATGTGACAGTTCAGAGGCTCCAGAGGGTGAGTCATGTGTGGGGGGTGACCCACTGGCTTGCTCGCAGCAATGTGCCTGAGCCAGGGTGTAGTGCGGGCGTGGAGGCAGTTAGGTGCGGGGAGGACTACATGTGGAGTCAGCTGGAGGGCAGAGGAGTGTGAGAAGAGAAAAGCACAGTGCTTACTCTTTTTTTTTTCCTTTTTGCCAGTATAGGATAAAGTGCTAAGCACAGGACACATACAAGTCATTAATCCCTTTATTTCTTATCAGTGTCTTAAAAAGCTGAAAAATATCCAAAGATAAAAATAAGTTAACTATGCATGTATTGCTAGGATCCTGTAGGTCATAATTTGAAGAGGAACTTAGTAGGATTATGAAAGGGACTAATGAGTTCTAAAATGTTTGTGGGAAAGCGTAAAAAGTTAATGACTCAGAATCTTTTAAGGCTGTTTTCTAGCTGTTTAATGTGAGTCTTATCTTTTCCACAATATTAGAAAGTTATTCAGGGCAAGGATAGGGTCATATATTTCCTGTGTATTTTCTACTGGATAGCACAATACTGGGAATACACCAAGCACTAAATAAATGCTTACTGAACTGAAATGAAGTAAAAGGGTGCTGAGGCCCTATAATGATGAGGGTATAATTGAAGGTAAAGTCTGAAAAAAAAAGGGATGATGTAGTAGAAATATCCTAATAGTGTCTCTGCTTTGAGCTTGTTTGTTCATGGTAATATAAAGAAATCAAAGGCCTTACCATCCTTCATCATCTTCTACTTCTGTTTCAGAAATGTCATTTTCAGGAGTTTCAGCAATTGCTTGAGTGAGTTTGGATTTAAACTGGTTCAGCAGTGCAAGGGTCTGAAATAACAATTAGACTGCTAAGTTTCCTGATAAAGATAAATATAATTTCAGAAGAGACATTTAAATTTGGTAGAAAAGAAAATATCCTTCCAGGATGTAAAACACTTAATTTTTTTAATTTTGAAGGAAAATAACAAAACTGCCTTCCAGCTGCAACAGTGATTGATATTCACAAACCTTGACATTGCCCCATTTGCACTTGCACTGACATTTTCCCTCAGGGATATGTGACTGTTTTCTGATTTGGGGAAAATAAATTTGTTTATGTAGAAGACGTTTAAACTTTAAAATGCATGCTTACTAATAGCTAAGTTTTTAGTGTCCACAAGATAGGGAGGTACTTCACTAAGACATGTGAAATCAAAAACAAAACACCAAAAACAAATAGTATTGAACAAATTTCCAAAAATATAAAAATGTCAATGTTGGGGAAGGTGAAATGAATGAACATGTTAATTGTTGGAAGGTGCGTAAATTGGAGTGACATCTTTGGGAAGTTTTTTATACATATCAGAAACTGTAAAATGATCATTCCCTTTGATTCAATAATTCCAATCCTGGGAATACATGTAGAAAAATAATCTGAAACACTGAAAATGGCTTATGCAAAAGATGTGCACTGCAACAATATTCATACAAGTGAAAAATGGAAACATGTTAAATGTCTGTTAATAAGGAGTTAGATAAATTTGGTAAAAGCAGTGAATATGTGATTACACTATTATTAAAATTATACACATGAAATAGTATATTCTATTGTTAAGTGAAAGAAGTAGGATATAAATATCACATTGAGTGTGTTTTTGTAAACAAGGGACTATTTCTCTGATTTTTATTTTTGGCTTCAATGCCCTTTGTAGGTAAGAGAAAACAGCAGGTGCCTGAAATTTTAATCACATCGTCCCCTGGCTATACCTTAACAGTTTGCTTCAGAATTTTAGCAGAGAATCAGAAATTAGAGAAATGTTTTTTTATTCTATAGTTTTAAAAAGTACATAACTGTGAAATGGGATAAAGTACTACCTTGTCTAAAAAAATCAAGTTTCTAATTAAGACACTGGTACATTGAATTCAGTACTAAAATACAGTTGACCCTTAAACAACATGAGTGTTAGGGGCACCAACCCTCTGAGTGGCTGAAAATCCACTCATAACTTTACAGCCAGCTCTCCCTCTACATTGGTGGTTATGCAACCAACTGCAGTTGGTCTAGAACTGTAGTATGTATTTACTGAAAGAAATTCACATATAAGTGGACCCACAAAGTTGAAAGCTGTGTTGTTCAAGGGCCAACTGTACTTACATTTCATAGGGAAAAATGTGTGTGATAGTTCAATATGTGAATAACAAATATAATAAAGAATCACAGTAACTTGGAGGCTCCAGAATTTATCTAAAATATCATTAAGACCATGGTTCATGAAAAAATTAAGTAGGTTTTGGTGGTCTAGAACCTAAGCTCAATAAAGACAGGTAATGTCAAAATATCTGCAAGAAACAAAGGCAGTTATTGCTAAAAAATGATAGTGAAAAGTGCCTTATGTTTCTGCAAAATTTAATGCCCACATGGACAACAGTGGAAAATATATACATAACCATAGTTGCTGAATGAGATGAGTTTTAAGAAAAAGCTATAAATTCTATAGAATATCCTCATAGGCATTCTGAGAGCTGCTAGCATGTTAGGGTTTAGATATTTTATCTGTAGTAGCAATTATAGGACTAAGCTCTTCAAACAATGTTAACAGATAAAGAAAACATCCTTTGTTTTAAAACCTTATTCATTAAAAAAACCTTTCACCTACAAACTTTTATTGTATTTGCTTTATAATAAGAAAAGTGATTATTGTAGAAATATTAGAAAACAAAGAGAAGCAAAACAAAAATATCTATTATCCCACCACTAAGAATAAGTAACCACTGTAGACATTTGGTATATATCCTTCAAGGCTTCTTAAGTGTTTCTGTGGGTGTATATATCTATATATTATATAAATATATACCTCTACATGTCTATCTCTATATCTATCTATCTATCTATCTATCACTTAAAAGCAAACCCCATCAATTTTTGATGGTGGATTTTCACGCACTGGGGAACGTCTTTTCTGAGGGCATAAAGAAAAATGAAAACAAAGGAGACCTCTTAGTGGAATGAAATTTTAAAACTTCCTAGAAAACTGCGCTAGACCTGGATTTTATTCTTTTGAGTTGAAAGTGGCGAGGCAGTCTGTTTTTAGAGCCAATTAACGTGCTATTGCATTTGCTCAAAGAAGGAGGACTGGGACTATGACAAACAAAAAACATCCTCTCGGCCTTTCTTAATTTCTCCTATATTCAAGATTGGACTTTCTCTAGTTGCATTCGAAAGGCAAGAAAGGACACTAGGCAGAAAAGCTAACGCCCCAAAAATATGGGGCCCAGTATAGGTTGAAGAAGATAGGATCTGCATGGAGGCATTTCTGTTTGGCATCTCCAGGGGAATTAGTCTTCTGGCTTTTGCTGAAGGAATGAAGGGCCAACCATTAACAGCGTGCTTTTCAGCACAGAGCAAGCCTTCCCGGCATGAAGAAGCTGTGTTGAAGGGGCCTGCCCTGGCACACTTTGTGCATGCCTATCTACACAGAAGAGTCTCTCAAATGGCCTCTGTGCTGCCAGGTCTGCCCCGGGTCCAGTCTACTCTCCGTACTGAAGTCAGGTTGCAGGGATCTTCCCATAGTGCAAATGAGAATCATATCACCTCCTTCCTTCGATGGCTCCCCACTGCTCTTAGGGTAAATCTCAACTCCATAATATGGCTCAAAAATATCTTGTGTGAACTGGCTCATGCTTACCTCTCCAGCCTCATCTCTTTCTTTCTCTGAGTCTGAGTCCCAGTCATACTTAACATCTTTTAGTTCTTTGCAAAAGAGGTCAAAGACTCCTCATATACTGTCCCTTTAGTCTAGCCATGTTATATCCTATCCAACCCTCAAAGCTCAGCTGACAAATCATTTTCTCAGGGATGCCTTCCCAGATTCTTATGCCATGTTAGGTCCTACTGTTATACATTGACGTAGTTTCCTGTATCTAACCTGTCATAATGTTCACCCCCTTTTATTAGTATTACTTAACTGCCTCTCTTTCCTGATAGTTCAGAGAAGACAGGGATGTTTCTACCTCATTTACCACCAAACACAGTGATTAGGACATGGTAGATTCTTAATAATTATTTCCTAGGAGGGAAGAAAGAGGAATGCAAGAATAAGAGTGATCCTTCACATCTTTTGATAGTACCTTCAGAGGACTTTGTGACTCCATGAAAACAAGTTAATAAAGTACTTTTTCTTAATTTCATTTGATGTGCCATTTCTTTTGAAAACTGCACATGTTAGTTCTCTGTAATTACCATTTCTTATACCTGAATTCTTGTTGAATTTTCCCTATGATTATTTTCACGCTGGGCACTGATGCATGATCTTCCTTAAAAGTAATTAGGTGTCATTTATAATATAGTTCCTGATTAGATTAATTTATTCAAACAGGCTTGGGCTTTTAAATTTACTTTTATTTTGCCTATTTTATTTATAAGCCTAAAATGGCATGTTCTCATGTATATATGGCAGCACGGAATTTAAGTAATTTTGGTCTGCCCCTAGCTTTTCAACATAAAGAGCTGCTGAAGAGATTCATTTTATCAAGTGCCAAGTGCTGCATGGTGTTGACTCCCAAACTGATGAGCTCGCTTCCTGTCTTTTTTTAAATTCTTGATTTCTGAGAATCCTCTTATATTGCTACTTAAAGATTCAGGAATGACTTTCAGTAAGCAGACTTCCGTGGTATTATTTATGGTAGAAGTCAACTAGTGGACAGAGTGCCTTATTTACAGGCACTGTACAATTTCAAGTGGAGCTGCCTAGGCAGCAGGTGAGATTGCTGATCCAGAAGAGATACCTTCATCATTTATAATCACCCCATCTCATAATATTCACTTAGTCAAAAGTTCGACCTGAGTATCTGGTAATATGTGGTTTTACTATGTTCCTTCCTGTGTTTAATAAGGGAGTACAAGGTTGAAACCTGAAAGTTTTAGGCTTTATGCCTTTATGGCAGGAAAGAACTCTATCATCTGGATCGTTGCTTAAGTGGCCAAGGTCCTTGTCACTTCACCCCTATATTAATATATCCTTTTCCATTTTTAAGAGGTGATGTTTCCCCATGTGTATAATCAAATTAGGCTCCATTAACAACACTTGAAGACAATTAAAAGGCAATGAACTGCGTATGGATTTTGGTTTGTGAAGTTACCTGGTCTTCACGGGAAGTTCCCTTCTTTGCCTGCTGCTTCCTCAAAGCTTCATACTTTTGCTTCTCTCGTCTGTATTCTGCAACAGCACCATCTGGAGCAGCCTCCTCCTCTGAGGAATAATAGAATAGTCTTAGGATAAATAGTAAAAAGGCTCTATGGAAGCTCCACAATGATACCTAGATTAGAAAGTGACTGATGTTAATTTATCAACCAATTTTATAAACATCTTTATTATATACTGTACTATTGTAGTTGTTCTCAACTGTATTTATTTGACTATAAAATCACCTATCTCACTTTTTTCTTCAGTTAATTTATTTTTTATTTTATATTGGAGTATATTTGATTAACAATGTTGTCTTAGTTTCAGGTGTACAGCAGTGTCTCAGTTATACATATACATGTATCCTTTTTCAAATTCTTTTCCCATTTAGCTTGTTACATAATACTGAGCAGAGTTCCCTGTGTTATACAGTAGGTCCTTGTTGGTTATCCATTTTAAATATAGCAGTGTGTATGTGTCAATCCCAAACTCCCTAACTATCCCTCCCCCTAACCCTTCCCCCGTCTGTCTCACTTATATATATATATATATATATATATATATTTTTTTTTTTTTTTTTTTTTTTTTCCCTGCAGTATGTGATCCCCTCACTGCTGTGGCCCCCTCCTGCCGTGGAGCACAGGCTCCAGATGCACAGGCCCAGCGGCCACGGCCCACAGGCCCAGCTTCTCTGCAGCACGCGGGATCCTCCCGGACCGGGGCACGAACCCGTGCCCCCCACATCGGCAGGCGGACTCTCGACCACTGCGCCACCAGGGAAGCCCTATCTCACTTTTAAAATAAGTAAGGTATTCCTAAAATTCAGCAATACCATTTTACATTATTCTCTTGCCTTATAAGATAGAATCTTTCAATATTGGTTGATTTTCCAATTACCTGCCACTTTTGCTCCCCAGTTAAAATAATAACAACAACAAACAATTTCAATTTAATGGCATCATAAAATATAAATATATCTAGCAAAAAATCAGGACAGTTACCTAGAGCAGATAGAAATAACTTTTACTAAATTAGAAAAAAAAATCTATGGATTTGATCCTGCAATAATTCCATACAAACAAAGATTAGCTAATATCTGGGTTCACAGAATACAGGTTTGCCTCAAAAAAAAAAAAAGTACTAACATTTTACAGTATGTTACATTTATATATATTAATGAAAATTTGTGACTTAAGGAAAAAAAAAACCAAAAACCTATCTCCTCTCATCTTTGGCTGGCAAACCAAGATGAGCCAGTTGAAATCAAGAATACCAGTAATCTTTGTATTCAAGCCTTGGTTTGTTGCTTGCCTCTGTTACCTAGTTTGAGGAAAATAATTAATGTGTAATGTATTAATAATCAGCCATTTTGTTCAAGAGATTGTCTAGTTAAAAAAAATGTGTGAACTAAGAAACAAGTAGTCTTTTTTTTTTTTTTTTTTTGTGGTATGCGGGCCTCTCACTGCTGTGGCCTCTCCCGTTGCGGGGCACAGGCTCCGGATGCGCAGGCCCAGCGGCCATGGCTCACGGGCCCAGCCGCTCCGCGGCATGTGGGATCTTCCCGGACCGGGGCACGAACCCGTATCCCCTGCATTGGCAGGCGGATTCTCAACCACTGCGCCACCAGGGAAGCCCCCAAGTAGTCTTTTTATGTTTACCTCATATGATTTTGATGTTGGCGAAAGCGTACAAAGATTCAATTATGTGGGATAGAAAAGTTCTGGAGATCTAATGGTACAACATGGTAACTACAGTTAATAATACTGTATTGTATAATTAAAATTTGCTAAGAAAGTTGATCACCACACAGACAGACAGACAGACAGACACACACACACACACACACACACACAAACTGTAACTTTGTAAGGTGATGGATATGTTAATTAGCTAGGCTGTGGTAATCATTTCACAATGGTTTCTCTAGTTCTTAGTCTTCTGAGATTTTTAATTGTCTGGCTTTAGGATGTCTTTCCTCTCCTCCTGTTTTTATTTCTAGCCAAAATGAATAGACAAACACCTTGAGAATAGCTGTGAAATCAGCTGACCTTTCATTATATACATTTGTGATACCAAGATTAAGCCTGCTAAGGTTCCATCTGGACTTCATGGAAACTATAACCCAAACACTTCTACATGGTACACAGAGTCAAATGCAATGATGTGTGCTGCACAAACTCAACTGTGTGAAAAATGTGGTCAACTCTTCTATTTCCTAACTGGGTATATCATATCAGTATAAACTACTTCTGTTTATAGTGTGATCAAATGTTCACAGCACATTCATTTTTCGTTTTTATTTCTCAACACTATACTCTGAGTAATTTCCTTAGCTCTATATTTCAGTTCACTAATTCTCTGTTTAGTTGTATCTAATCAGTTTTTAAGATATAAACTGAGTCATTGATTTTAATAATCATAGCTTAAAATTCTAGACACTTGTTATGTTTTATCTTTCAGATTATTCTTGGGGATCCTTCTATTATGTCTTCTGACTGTCTCCCCAGAGTGGTTATTTCCCCATGTGTTTTCTAATTTTTGACTGTGCATGTACCTACAGCTAGAGCTACATCTTCATCATGTTCCATAGGGATCCTTGGCACCCAGGATTATGTAAGGAGTCCTACAGAGAGCTTTTGCATTTGTTTCTACCAGGAAATTAAGGGGTTCCATTAGTGCACAGCCATTTTTTCCCCAAGTTAATTTCCTGGCTTAGGATTCCTGTACCATATATGCAGTGTACATTCAGACTTTATAGCTGTGCCTTGTAGAGTTTTAGAGTTTTGATTTTTTTTATGACAGACTTTTTTTTTCCTCCCACATATAGCTCTGAAAAATGACATGCTTCTTTGTGGCCTTCCTGACGAGGTACACAACTTTTTTAGTTCCTTCCTCTCTTGATCCATGACTATATCTCTGTTCAAGTGTGAGATTAAAACCTCAGCTTCTAGCTATCAGAGCCTACATCTGGTTCCAATACCCCCCTGGGCAACTATAGTGTTAATTTGCCCACTTAATGCTCTGGTTATGCCTCACCTCTGTTTCTGGTAGTAGGAATTTTCTTTTCTTTCTTACTTTCTCTCTCCCCCGCCTCCTTTCACTTTCCCTCACCCTGCCAGCCCCCTCTCTGTCTCTTTCAAGCTTAGCTAAGTATTTAAATTGGGCTGGATCATATTTTATCCAGAATTTCTATATATTTGTAGAAGGAGAAAGTTCTGTCTTAACTCAGTCCATGTTGCCAGAACAGGAAGTAGCACATTCATTTCTCATGTCCTTGAATGCCCCTGAATAAACAAAAATTGAATAAGTGACTGGATGATTTTAGTCACATAAAACTAGCTAATAAAATATAAAAGGAGTTTGAAAAAACTCAGTTTAAGTACAGAGTGCTCTACTTCTGCTTTTCTTAAAAATCTCAATATATGCTGGATGATAATTTGTAAATAATGATGCAGTATGACAACTATTTGTTATTAACTGAAATTTCTATAAAGTATATGCTAAATAAATAGGAATGAAGAATGGGGGAAAAAAAGAACATTTAGTAATAACCTACTATATGTTAGGTACCATGCTAAGGTTCTTTGACCATCCATGAAGAAAGTATCTATAAACCTATTTTACAAATTAGGAAACAGGATAAGACCACAATTAGAATATACTAAAGCTGGAACTTGAACCCAGGTCTCTATAATACTAAAATCCCACACTGTGCCCTACTGTCTTCAATTAAAACTTCAGTTCAGAAAATAAAATTTAATAAGTGTTGCCCACATGCCTGACACGCTAGTAAATGCTATGAATGATATCTAAAGCATACATGATGCAGGCTTTTCATTCTAGAAAGTAATATAAAGAGTAAAATAAACAAAATATATGTAAAAATAGTTAAGAAATCAAGCCATTGATTGTAAGTATTATGTTGCTGATTCTTGGGTAGAATATTAGCCACCTAGAGAGGAGTTAAAGCTTACCTATGTTATAGTGTTAGAATTAAAAATTTTTAATATCTTAGTGACCTCTGAGATAATATTAGGAAATATATATAAAAGGGTTTGGTGACAAGAATGTCCAAGAACACTATAACCATCAATTTACTACTAGAGCATCAGTTTGCTAGAGCACTAGAACTTAGCTAGTGTCCCATGTGGATTAGCAGCAGAACTTGGGCTAAAACTTATTTTCTGACTCCTAGTTTTGGTGACAATCTGTAGTAAGACTAAAGGTTCAATACTGCACTTTTCCCCCCGCGTGTTATAAAGAATGTCTCTAACTCTTCCCTAAGAAGTAGTTGGAAACATAATAATCTTTGCTCCACTTGAATCTCTTCATTACAAAACCTTTTTGTTCTGAGCATAAAGAAGTGAGGACTACTCAATTATTGGTTACTTAGCTAATGAACCAATGGTATCCATCTATTACAAATCTCATTTTATAGATAAAAGGGCTTATACCCTCTACTGTCTCAGTACCAGAGCTCAAGAAACTAAAAACTTCAAGTAGCTGCACATTCATTCATTAAAAAAAAAAGTTTAGTGATTATTATGTGTCAGAAACTGTTAATAAAGCTACTTATAATGATTTTAAATAGATCTAGATCCACTATTTCAAGGAAATTTTGGAAAAATTCCCATAATAAATAAAAACTTTTATATAAATAAGGTAAATGTTGTTTACTAGTGATAATAGTAAACAACATTTGAAAACAAAAGGGACAGACTTTAGTGGATATAGAAAAATACCAAAGCTACTGACATCTCATCATACTTTGTATCTCATCATACTTTCTGGAAGCTACAAAGTATGTTTTAATCAAATTTTATACATACCAGATCTTAAATTAATTCTAGGAAAAGTACCAGACTTGAAAATAGCTAACATGATAGCTAACATTTCAAGTACTCACTATGTGCCAGATACTAGTACCTTGAATTACTTGTTTAATCCTCATAACCAACAACCCTATGAGGAAGTCATATTATTAACCCCATTTTGCTGATAAGGTAACTAGGGCAGTAAGAGGTTAGATAACTTATCTCAGGGATTATAAACATGAGAATAGGGCTTCCCTGGTGGCGCAGTGGTTGAGAATCCGCCTGCGGATGCAGGAGACACGGGTTCGTGCCCTGGTCCGGGAAGATCCCACATGCCGCGGAGCAACTAAGCCCGTGAGCCATGGCCACGGAGCCTGTGCGTCCGGAGCCTGTGCTCCGCAACGGGAGAGGCCACAACAGTGAGAGGCCCGCATACCGCAAAAAAAAAAAAAAAAAAACCATGAGAATAAGAAACCATGCAGTCTAGCTCTAAAGTACAGCCTATTAAACCAGCTTGCTTATTTCTTCTTCATGTCTGAAACACAAGAAAACTTAGAAGAAAATATTCCAATCTGACATAAAAAGGCATCAGGTCACCATACTGGATGTGTCCTGATGAAATAAAGTCCTACTGAAAAAAGGTCCTGAATTCCTCCCAGACCATAATAAATGGGAACTGCAGTCTGCCAAACAGTGGGTTAATGAAAATAATTTCCTAGAAAGAGTTCTTTATGGCTTTTCTTGATTCTCCATAATTAATCATATATTGTCTTCATTTGAATTTTAAACACTTTGTAGCTGCTAACTTTGTTATATCAGAACTGCCTCTTTGTACTGCCCCCCTCGGCTATCAACTCAAATGGCAGGGACAGTGCCCTGTTTGTGAACTAGTATATTCCTTGCATATAGTATGTACTCAATAAATAATAGCTGAATGGACAAATGAACGGAGTGATCATTTTTAGATCTTAAATTACAACAGTGTGCATGGTTGCCTTATAGCTCTTGCTGGATAGAATGGCTCCTTGAGGGTCTTGTAGGGGGGTAGGTCCCCTAGTGTACAAATACTTTTTCTGTAGATAGCTGCCTAATTAAGTTGAGTTTTAAGGAATTAGATGATTTCTGACACTTATTAAATAGACGTGAGAGGAGTAAAAGTCAACTTGAAGGCAATTATTCCTGATTAAGCCTTTGAGCACTGAGCTTTCTGAGTAGAATCTCTGTAAGAGCTGCAGCCATTCATTGCAGCCATTGAATGAATGTAGCCATTCACTGAGGCTTCATCTCCTTGAGGAGCTACTGGGGATAAACTACCTATCCTCCACCCCAGTCAAAATGCCTGTTTTTTGGTTTGTTTTAGTAAGAAAATCCATTATGGAAATGATAACAGTGGGAATATTCTGTGACATTAAAATGAGAGCCTACATGTATTTGTAGTTATAATCCATAATATTTATTGAGTGAACCTGTACTAATTTTGTTTTGAAGATAATTGAAAGTGTTTAGATGATACCTTAAAAAGGTGAATAAGAAGAAAACTGGTTTCTCTATCCAATGAAACTGCTCAAATAAAAACTAATTCACAATAAAGAAATTATATAATGGAGGTATCTATATGCATATTTATGAAGAGTAGGCAGAAGTTTAGGCCAAGACTGGGCTAAAAGTTTAATTTTTTCTGTACTATAAAGTAAGAAATCTGCAATTTATTAATTTCATTTAACCTATTTTTATTTTCAGCATATTTTAAATTCTACTAATCAAACAATGCTGGCTCCATCTGGTGGTCAAAATAAGCCTCTGTAGCTTCATGAAAATTGGTCAAAAGTGGTTAAATAATTTAGGGAGTACATGAAATAATATGCTTGAACGTTGAACATTGAGGTATGCTTCAGCACCGAACGTTAAGTGGAATTGTCTACATTTACACAAATTTTTAATTTTTCTTTCTCTGTTGTTCATCCTAACTTCATTTCTTCATGTTATTTTGGAGCTTAAAATAATTCTCAAAAGAAAGTAATATAGAATATTTTCTTCTGTGTTTTTCTATTAGCTGATTTGAGAAATGTGAAAGTAACAAGTTATAAAACAGTTAAATTTATCCACATTTTCAGACTGTATTCCATTTTGGAATATAAACTATAAAAATACTGATTTTCAGTTGTATTTTCCATTAGGCACTTCCAGGAGGGCTGGCTAGTGAATATATGATAGTTCATATCCAGGGGGGTCTATATATTCATATTCTATTGGCTATTTAATCTTAAGTTTTAAATTTAGTACAAAAGGAATATGTCCAGAATCACAAGACAAAAATATTAATACTAAGAAGTTCTTAGAGGGTAATAACGTGCTCATTTTACAGATGAGAAAACTGAGGCTCAGTGAGGTTAAATGATTATGCCAAGCTGGGAATATCAGAAACCAGACTTTTTGATAACCCTATGTTGTTTCCTCTCTATATACACTGCTATGTGTACTTTCTCTTTGTAGTACATAATCACTGCAGATATATGTCATTACAATCTAACAATCACTTTGAAATTCTATACAGTTGTCCCTCAGTATCTGTGGGGAATTGGTTCCAGGACCCCCAGTGCCCATACTGAAATCCAAGGATGCTCAAGTTCCTTATATTTGCATATAACCTATGTACATCCTCCCTGTACATCCTCCCATATCCTTTAAATCATCTCTAGATTACTCATAATACCTAATACAATGTAAATGCTACGTAAATAGTTGCTGGTGTGCAGCAAATTCAAGTTTTGCTTTCTGGAACTTTCTGGAATTTTTTTCTTCCCAGAATATGGTCTACCCAAGGTTGGCTGAATCTGTGGATGGGGAACCCGTGGATATGGAAGGCTGACTGTACTTTTACAGTACAGTGTGAACATTTACAGAATGGCATGAATATCCAATATAGGTGTAGTTCTCTAATTAGAAGTTTTCTTTTTACTTTTGTTACTTTCCCTTAAGATATTAGTAATTAAAAAAAAACAAAACTTGTTTTGAAAGCCCCACTCCTTTCCAAATACAAAATTTTGCCTTTTTTTTTAGAGTATTATATATTGCTTTGTTGAGTTTATAATTCAAATAGCAGTCATGTTGGTAATAACTTATAGTCATAACATCACATAAATTAATTACCACAAAGTATATATTATATTAAAAATCAACTCAAATAAAGTTAAGTGAACTTATCTAATGAATTAAGAGATAAGAGAACTTAGATTGGTAAAAACAGGTTGTGAACACTAAACATTAAATTGATTTAAATTAGGCTTAATTGTCTTATCTTTTACTAATGAAGTTTTTAATTGTATAGACTCTCTGATAAGCTTTTTATCAGATGTTTCTCCATTCTTATTAATAATGAGCACAAGAAACAATTACAATATATAAATAGTTACTGAGGGACATGAATGGCTTCTCTTCTGGGGGCTCCAGCTTCCCACCTGTTGGCTGTAGTCTGTGCTCCTCTTCACTTTTACCTCATTCCCCCTCACATGGACTTCAGGAACACAAGGTTGATTGATGTTGCCCCCAGGCCCCTCAACAGATCACGCTTTGTATTCTTCCATATGGTGTGACCCACAATTCTTGTAGTTTGATGGCCATTTTGACAACATCCCTAGGTTGCCCTGTCATTCTGGGTGTGGAACCTACAAATTATATACTCTATGTTGTAGCAATAAGAAGAAAGCCCCGAATTCTTCAAGATAAAAAGATTTCATGAAGCCAATCAAGGAGAACACTAAAGAAAGAATTGCTATCTAAAAATCACCCAAGGCTGTGGTTAACCTAGCAAATTCAACACTGCAGAATATCATGCTTGCTAACAGTACTTAAAGGAGGGTTCTATTATTTTGTAGTAAACTCATGAGGTACTTTTCTTCAAGTAATTATGAGAGTTTCCAAACTGGTTCAAAATAGTCCTTAAATACTTGCATGTCTGGTATGTCAGAGTATTCTTCCTGTTCTCTATGTGACTGAGGAAACTGAAGCAATAAAGTGGCTTCTAAAATACAAGTACGACCACTACTACCAGCACCATCACCAGTTTTTAAGACCTAGCATGTCTGAGATACAATACTAGGAACTCTCTGCCTGCTTTCTCACTTAACTTAATGCTGTAACAACAGAAGGGGTATTATCGTCTCCATTTTATGCATGGGGAAACGGAGGTTCAGAGACGTTAAGTATCTTGCCCAAGGTTATATGGCTAATAAATGATAGAACAAGGAATTGAAATCAGGGCTGTCAGACTTCAAAGCCCATGCTTTTTCTACCCTATTATACTGTAGACAGTTATGGAGGGGGGCACTGTTATGTGTGAGAGGGAGGGAAACAAAGGCAGTTCTGATGTTGAGGAGCTTATAGGCTGGAAAATGGATAAGGCATACTCTAACTGTGTGGTGGTACAAATGACATATGAGAGGTCCTGATAAAGTACTTATAAAATTTATGCAGAGGAGGAAGAGGGAAAGTTGGGTGGAGGAAGTGGCAGTATAACTGGGCCTTAAAGGAGAAATAAGATTTAGCCTCAGCAGGTAGAAGAGACAACATAACCAAAGCATGAAAGCAACACAGTGCAGGATACACATGAGGAAGAGGAAAAATGTTTTGTGAAAATGAAGAATGGGTGAATAAAATGGGGAATAAGGAAAATAAGATAAAAAGCTGATCATGTAAGGAATCTGAACTTCATTAGGGGAAGCAAGGAGTGAAATGGAGTAGGGCCCTGTGGTCTGCATGGCCATGTCCGCAGCCTGCCTTTTGTCTGTGGAAGAACTTTAGCCAAAGAATAAGTTTAATCAGAGAAGTGAGAAAATGCAGAAGCAAAGAAACAGTCAAACAGGACAAAACAATAATGGTTTAGTCAGTGAGCAAAGTCAAGGGCCTGGAGTTCCTTCTCAAGGGCTACAGATAATATTCTGAGCCATATCCTGTGAACTTGTGAGCTGTCTTACAGTTACTGAAAGCCCCATCAGGTGGAAGAAGTTAACTACATGATGACCAGGCTGTAGCCATGACATAAGCTGTCACAATTCCGAGAATTTGCCTCAAAGAACCGGAAACAAACCGACCCTGGAACTGAAGACTAACTGTACCTCAAACAATCAAGATGACACGGATCAGACCACCCATGACCAATTTCAAGATGCCTGTCAGAGCTGACTGTAGCTGCCTCCCTCCGCCTATAAGAGCTCTTGCCCACTGGTTTTAGGGCAGGGAGTCAGCCTCTGACGGGTGTTCCCTGCACCCTCCACCCCTGGTTGCCGGTATCCGAAATAAAGCAAATTTTCCTTTCCACCAACCTTGCTTTTTTATTGGCTTTTGAGCAGTGACCAACCGGACCCTACTTTTGGTTACAGGAGGAGCCACAATCTATACCTTGCCGGTCACAAGTGTTTGTGTGCCTTTTAGAAAATGAAATGAAGTGTGCTGAACCACCCTAGATTGTTATGTTGCTTGAACTCATTTGTAAGAATTTTTTTAAAGGGTGTTTTCTTATTATGGTACTAGCTTAAGTTAGTTAACAAATTTACAGTGCCAAGTTTCCTGACATCCATACTTCTCTTAATCAATGAAAACAATGCTTTTCCCAAGTTCAGTGACCAAGAGAGCAAAGGCAAGTAAGAGAGAGAGAGAGACAAAGAAAGAAACTGACTCCCCAAATCTTGTTGGAATTTCTCCCTAATTATTTTAGGAAGAAACTTTGAAAAATATCCTGGTAAAATAAATTTCCCACATCTATCAGAATATTCTAATTTAAATATGAAAATATGAGCCATTATTTGAAAGGACCATACTCTGCTCTGTTCAGTATCGCAGAATTTTTTTTTTTTAACCTGCCTAGACTGTTCTATAATCTGGTTCAGATTTTACCCCTTCTTCCCCAACCCCCATCTTTAATGATATCTCTAACAAGCTACATCTTGAGATGAAGTGAGGGTAGAAAAAAAGGTAATCAAACTATGTTTCATCTGAAGTTCACTGTGTCCAAATATGCCTTCTGGCACCTGAGGTGAGAGGGTGAGTTGGATGGGGGTCACCTTGCTCAGTCTTAGTGGTAATGCTGTGAATTGTAGGCCAGTCCTCAATCTGCTGATTCTGGCTTCATGCTAACAGGTCATACTGCTTGTGGCTTCTTTTATTTTATTTTTAAAGGAAACGATGCTTTGCAGTTACAGTAGCGGAAAGAGTATTGGACAGATCTGACTCCTCAAATCTACTGTTTAAGTTAGGGTGAGTACAAAATCTCTTTAATATTTTGGTTTCTTTCTTTGCAAAATGGACACAATAATACTTGTTTAATCTACTTCTCAGGACTGTTACAGAACTAAATGTAATGAGGCATGTGACAGGATTTTGTAAACTATTCATGTTATATATGTAGGAGGTATTATTATTTGGCAGAGAATATAGGGCACCATATCTTATGTCTATAAGTTACTTATAGCTATGGTTCCCTTCAAATGATTAAATCTCATTTGAAGAAGCAAGGAGTAGACACAATATTTTTCATTTTATTAACATACTTGTTTGAATACAAAATAGTTCTGTATATTAAATCTTTTCAAAGAACCAATAAAACTTATAATCGGAAGAAATGTGGAAAATCCTTTTGTGACATGCATTATCAGAACAATTTGTATTTTTCCAAATTTAAATGTTCAAGGTAGCATTCTTATTATGAGGCTTAAGAATAAGCAGTATCTGCTGGCATGCTGGTAGGATGGAAAATGCTTTGCTACTCCTATCTTCTACCTGTAGCTAACACTTATACAAATAGTGCTTTCCATGTGCCAGTCATTCTAAATGCTTTATCAATAATACCTCATTTAAATACAATAAGGAAGTAGCTGCCACTAGAAAGACCAGGGCATTACACTTGGAAACCTATCCTTTCGGAAAAAAATGAAAACTAAAATAAAGTATGTGATGAATGAATGTCAGTGAGCTGTCACTATAAAGGGTGCCAAAGTTGGATCCAAGCTGTGAGTTTCTTGAGGGCAGGAACTTTTCTGCTTTATTTGCCATTTTGTGTCTAGAGCCTAAAATAGTGCCTATATGTTTTCCAACATATGATAAAATATTATTATAATGAATAAATTTTTTAAAAAAGGAAAGTGATATTTCAGAGGAAAGCGGATTCTTAAAGAAAGAAATTGAGAGTGGGAAATGGTAGTGTGTCAAAGCAGAGTAGGCTGAAAAACTGGTCTTCTTTGTCACAAACCATGAAGAGCTGTAATCATTAGGTGCTGTCTTAGGCTTAATGTCTCTGAACATTTCTTATATGGTACCCACAGCCAAAAAATGATCAGGAAACAATCAAAATATAATACTCATTAAGGTGGTTTATCAACTAAAGTTGAAGTATCTAAACTCTATGGTACAAAAACACATCTGCTGGATAAAAAAAAATAATGATTTAAAAAGTGCCTGTTTTCAAATGGTATTAATTAATCCTTTAATGAAGAAGGATTATTTCAGTTTGTTTGTCTGATTAATTTCATAAACTGAAATCGTTACCACAGCAATCTTACACTTTTTTCTTGGTGAAGTGGAAAATTTCTCACTCTCTTATTTTGGATTAGAACAGAATTACAGACACATTCTCACTGATTAATTTTTTTAAATCTTTGGCTTAGTCATAAAAGAAAGCCAGCACATTGAATGGACTGGGTTCAATATTTTTAGTTAGCAACTCTACATTCTGTTTCCAGCTTTGTCACTCACTGGAATAATGGCTTGAGTCGACCTCACAAATGCTTGGTCTCTATTTTCTTAGATGGTAAACTCAGTATTAATTACTACTGCCTTAAGAGTATATAATGTCGGACTTCCCTGGTGGTGCAGTGGTTAAGAATCCACCTTCCAGTGCCGTGGACACGGGTTTGAGCCTTGGTCCGGGAGGATCCCACATGCTGCAGAGCAACTAAGCCCATGTGTCACAACTACTGAGCCTGCACTCTAGAGCCTACAAGCCACAATTACTTAAGCCCGCACGCCTAGAGCCCGTGCTCTGCAACAAGAGAAGCCACTGCAGTGAGAAGCCCACGTGCTGCAGCGAAGAGTAGCCCCTGCTCACCACAACTAGAGAGAGAAAGCCCGTGCGCAACAACGAAGACCCAACATGACCAAAAATGAAATAAATAAATATTTTTTAAAAAAAGAGTATATAATGTAGTAAATTAATCACTGTGATATGCTGTTAAAATACCCAGAATAATGAGGTGAATAATAGAAAAATAAGCAAGCCAATATTGAGAAATATTTCTGAGAAACTAAGTTGATTGGATTCTATCCCAATAGTCTGCCCAGAATCTTCACAAGATACCACAGACTAGCAAAGTCTTTGGCTGTAGCAGAATAAATATTATACAACCATTTTCTCTTCAACCACAGCCAAACTGGTAAGAACAAACATAATTATTCTTGTATATTTGCTTCATATGCAACTCAGCACAATATGAAATAAAGTGTAAGGGACTTCTCCATGGGTTTTATAGAAGGGAAAGTACAAAGAACTTATTTTTGATGTTGTTTTCCTATAGCAGACTCAGCCCATCTCTTAAGTCACAGAAAATACTTCAACTAAGATGTTCAGAAATAAACCAGAAAAGAATGGTCAATAGGAAATTAATGCTGCTAATTCTTGGTTGGGATTATCTGAAAAAAGCCCAAACTATAAGGTTGTTTCTAGAAAGTATCATAATATAGTGTCTTATATACACTGCCAAATAGTACACTTGACCCTTGAGCAATGTGGGCAGTTAGCAGTCCCAACACCCCAACTGTTCAAAATCCAAGCATAACTATATAGCCAGCCCTCTGTATCCGTGGTTCCACCTACACAGATTCAACCAATCATAGATCGTGTAGAACTGTAGGATGTAGTTATTGAAAAAAATCCATGTATAAGTGGACCTGTGCAGTTCAAACTCTTGTTGTTCAAGGGTCAACTGTAATAATAAAACTATAGACTTACATATTAGAATAAAGCTTTTATTTAATATTCTTTCTTAGGTGTTCATATATATATGTATATATATATACACATATATACATATTTATACATATGTAAGAAAGAGAATATATTCTTTCACTAAACCTTAAATTATTACAGTGAGGGAGAGGGTAAAAAATGACTGCATGAAAATTCCTTTCTATTCTATGTTCCAGACATACAACTTGCAAGACATGAAAAGGTGCCATACTTTCTCTCATTTCCACGCATTTGCATGCACTGTATCTTCTGTCTACAACACCTTTATTCAGCTGTCTCACTCACCTGAACCAGTAGCCTCAAAAATCTGTAAAAGTGAGAGGTTTCTAGAATACAAATGACCCACTGAGAGGTGAAAAAAAAATAAAAAAGAATCCTATTTATGGGCTTCCCTGGTGGCGCAGTGGTTGAGAATCTGCCTGCCAATGCAGGGGACATGGGTTCGAGCCCTGGTCTGGGAAGATCCCACATGCTGCGGAGCAACTGGGCCCGTGAGCCACAACTACTGAGCCTGCGCGTCTGGAGCCTGTGCTCTGCAACAAGAGAGGCTGCGATAGTGAGAGGCCCGTGCACCGTGATGAAGAGTGGCCCCTGCTCGCTGCAACTAGAGAAAGCCCTCACACAGAAACGAAGACCCAACACAGCCAAAAATAAATAAATAAAAATTTAAAAAAAGAAGAATCCTATTTATATTTTGTTATTCTTTTTTTTTTTTTTTTTTTTTTTCCCTGTATGCGGGGCTCTCACTGTTGTGGCCTCTCCTGTTGTGGAGCACAGGCTCCGGATGTGCAGGCTCAGCTGCCATGGCTCACAGGCCCAGCTGCTCCGCGGCATGTGGGATCTTCCCGGACCGGGGCATGAATCCGTATCCCCTGCATCGGCAGGTGGACTCAACCACTGCGCCACCAGGGAAGCCCTGTTGTTATCTTTTAAACTATTATTTTTTGTTTATGTTATATATAGTACATAATATATTCATTCAGTAGTACCTACGTATGAGTCATGAACACATTTAAAAAATATATATTGGAAGTGTTCACAATTTATTTTACAACCAAAATGTCCATCAGTTCACAAAGAGATAAACAAAATGGGTATTACCATAAAATGGAATATTATTTAACCATAAAGAGGAATGAAATGCTTGATACATCCTACAACACAGATGAACCTTGGAAACATGGTGATAAGTGAAAGAAGCCAGTCACAAAAAGGCACATATTATATTATATGATTCCATTCATATGAAATATCTTCAACAGAGAAGTCTATAGAGACAGAAAATAGATTAGTGGTTGCCTAGGGCTGAGGGAGGGGAGGCTGAAGCTGTAGCAGGAGATAGTAAAGGGTACATCTTCATTTTGAGATGATGAAAATATTCTAAAATTGTGATGTTTGGAGAGATTTATGAATATACTAAAAACCACTGAACTGCACACTTTAAATGGGTGAATTGTATGGTATATGAACTATATCTCAATAAAACTTAAAAATAAAATAAACAAACAAAAAACTTTATTCTACAGGTGTAATAAAACATTTTTTTGGAGACTAACTGTCTCAATAACTGATGATCTTGCTCTTGGCTTAGTGTATCTAGAAAGCTATATTGCCTTCTAGATTTAATTGCCTTTCCTTTGCTCCCTCAGACCATGAGAATATATACCATGCTGCACTGGGAACTTGTAATTTGTATCTTTCACCTGCTAAACTACAAACCTTATAACCTCACTCCACATCACAGATTAAAATAATTTTCAGGTGGCTTAGGAATTAAGAGTAAAAACAAAATAACAGAATAACTATAGGAAGATAAGGATGAATATTTAACCCATCCTGACCAGATACCTGGGGAGTTTCAGAAAATACTGACCCTGAGTCTCACTTCCTGAGCTTTGGAATTTCCAGGTGATTCTAATGTGCAGAAAAGTTTGAGAACCATTGGTCTAGTGATGAAGGAGAGACCAGGAAAGGCATCTTAGAGAAATGATCTTAAATAACAACTTGAGTATGGAGGCAAAATCCATTACATATAAAAAGCATTCCAGGGCTTCCCTGGTGGCACAGTGGTTGAGAGTCCGCCTGCCGATGCAGGGGGCAGGGGTTTGTGCCCTGGTCCGGGAAGATCCCACATGCCGTGGAGCGGCTGGGTGCGTGAGCCATGGCCGCTGAGCCTGTGTGTCCGGAGTCTGTGCTCCGCAATGGGAGAGGCCACAACAGTGAGAGGCCCGCGTACTGCAAAAAAAAAAAAAAAAAAAAAAAAAAAGCATTCCAGGGAAAAGGAGCTGTGATACAAAGGCTGGGGTGGGAAATAGGTTGGTATACAGAAAAATTTAGCCTGTATGGAGCACAGGATCCATAGTGAGAAATGAGACTAGTGTGGCAGGCAAAGTTTAGTCCATGTAGGTCCTTGTTTGTCATGCAAAGGATTTTATCTTGTAGGAAATGAGACGCCATTAAATAATTTTATGAAGGGGATTGACACACGATCAAGTTTGTGTTTAAGAAAAGCCACACACAGAACGTATTGGCAGGATCTGAGACTAGCAACAGAGATCTGTTGGCAGCGTGTTGGCAGGTTGTTAAAATAGCCTAACAGAAAAAATTGTGGCTAAAATGGTCATGGTAGGACAAAAGGTGTGGACTAGAAACCTTAGTAAAAGAGGTGGAATTTGAAAGAGAAATGTACAAAGAACAGATTTATTTTGAGGATATGGAAATATTTTGAGTTCTAAATCATTATTTTCATTCAGAAAAATTTGCAAACACTAATCCCTCATTGATACATGATAAATGATGTTTTCCTCTAAAAATACCTCTAGGTATCTAGACAATAAAACAGTTTCCGAAATAATTATCCCCGTGGTCATGGATTTCACATTCATTTTAAGAAATCTTAAATTTTTTATTTGCTAAGTAAAATAATAAATTTCCATGAAGTTATAATTTCGACATTTCCCAAATTTCTTAAAAGAAAAATCAAATCTCAAAAAGAAACAAAAAATACCCACTAAGTAAAATTAAAGCTGATTTGTAAGGTACCATAAGCTCTAAAGTGAGATTTCAAAAGTCTTCCAACAGTAGGTCCATGACCAAATTAAAGTTAGGGGTTTTCAAAGTGACACGGTTTTCTGATCTTATTTCATCAAAATTATGTACCATTCATGATTTCTCTGTTATAAAGATTACTTCTTCGATGTTTCTTCAAGGTTCTATAAATTATCAAACTACTTAACTCATGTTACAGAGGTAAACAGGTTATAAGAATATGCCCTCTCATCCAGTCAGACCCATTTCTTTATTTCACCTCCCTCAATCAGGAACCTTTTTTGATTACAGTATTTCTCACTGTTCTGAATGTCTCTAAATCTTATAGTTCATCTGTACAAGAAAGTTAGCAATTGAAATGTCTATTAATTATGAATACTATTTAATTATGACTTAATTATTAATAGTGTATGATTGTTAATTATAAAGTATCTGTTTCTCATGAGTAGTCATATTCTACCCAGCAGAGGCTAGCTATTTTATTTTATTTTATTTTATTTATTTATTTATTTTGTGGTATGTGGGCCTCTCACTGTTGTGGCCTTTCCCGTAGCGGAGCGCAGGCTCAGCAGCCATGGCTCACGGGCCCAGCCTCTCCACGGCATGTGGGATCTTCCCGGACCGGTGCACGAACCCGTGTCCCCTGCATCAGCAGGCGGACTCTCAACCACTGCGCCACCAGGGAAGCCCAGAGGCTAGCTATTTTAGAACCAGGGAAAAGCATTCTGTGGGGTTTTTTTCCTGGCTTAGCACAGCGCTATTAGACATTTATTCTAACCCAGTGATTTTGAACTTTTTGGACCATGACTTAACACAGGAAGTAAGTTTCTCATCTGAACTCTACACACATATAGGTTTGGTATACACAGCTAATATATAAAACTGTATATGTAATGAGGTTAACCCATATGAAATTAATGGCATTCTATTGTTTTGCTTACCTACAAAAAAAGGCAATCTCATATTGTTACTAAACATAATGAAAAAATTTCAGAATTTCATAAAACAATATTAACCCTTACTACCTGTGATGCACTCTGATGTTTTCTGTCTGTGCCATTCCATTAAATTAAAAATGTTGATTAAGATACACTATTGATTTCATGATCCACCAATGAACTCCTGGCTACAGTTTGAAAACCCCTGCTCTAACCTGTAACCTACTGTTTAGGCCTGCCTCTAGCTTAAGACTTAAGCTAACAGGATAAAAAGATTTTGAGAGACTCACGAGTGGCCCAGGGCAGTAGGGTAAAGATGAAACAAGTCATAAAGGTGGTGCAACTGCCTGGAAACTCTGTGTATCCCTGAGCACTTAGCAGAATGGAAGGGACCATACTAAATGGGGATAATTCAGAGTTTGGAGATTTTTAACTAAATCCTTTCTGACTTGACACTGACTAAACTGATCATATAACTAGAATGTGATCCAGCATGGTTGACTGGTAATGTTCAGAATGAGGGTTATCCCTTGGGACACAGTGATATGTTTTATAAGGCTCTCTCCAAAGTCCTTTCCTGAATCTAAAAAAAACTTTACATGTAATGCCAGATTTCTTTCCACAAAGAGAGGAAACCCATAGGGAATAGCTCTGTCTGACACTTCTTTTCTTGCTTTCTAGAAGATCATTTTGTTGGATGAAATGAAACTTTCCATGCTGCATAACATTTTCTAAAAGTGAAGCTTATCCAGTTCTGTTAATAACTAGTGAAACAGTACAGATGATAACAGATTGCAGACATACTGCTTATACTCTGATTAGGCTTTTAGCTTATTAAAAATGATGTTTATATAAAGATCTGTACAAATGCTTAATTATTAACCATTTTGTCAATGAGAACCAGAAAGCATGAGTTCTTATCCAAATGACTCAACTATTATCAGACAGATGCTGATACACGCATGGGCAAGTGTCACTCTCAGCCCTAAGGTACAGCTAAATTAGACTAGACTTCAAGCAAGAGCACAGGCGCTCAGGCGAACATGGGAGCAAGGAGAATGCTGTTAACCCGCTCTTTGGTGCCTAAATCAGGGGCATACATACCACCTTCTCTCATCCTTTATGTTACCAACAGCTTTATCTGATGGAACAATGTTGACAGAACTTGAACTGGTGCCAGCCCTACTGATGAGGAAAAAGGTGAAACAGTTGCTGGCTGGAGGTAATGTTTCCTTTTTTGGAAGTAGCAGTAAGATGATATATGAAAACATGGCTGAAATGGACTATCACAGGTTCCTGATATAAAAAATGATTTTAGTTTTTAGAAAACAAAGGATCAAAGAAAGAAAGTCAAATAAATGGCCAATGTGTACAAGAAGGCACTCAAAAACACTGAGATGAAAAATATAAATCTAAAGGAAATAATATCTGGCCACATAGATAAGCATACTAGCAACTGAATTGAGTTCTAGTTCATATGAGATTATGTTTGGTCCTTTTATATCAGCAGGGAAAGCATCAGAAGAATAGTAAAGACAAGAATGCTAAGTCCTAGTCAGTTGAGAGGCCTGACTACTCATCATGCCAATCAAAAACCACAGACCTATGATGCCAATATAAAAATCAGAGGGAGGGCTTCCCTGGTGGCACAGTGGTTGAGAGTCCACCTGCCGATTCAGGGGACGCAGGTTCGTGCCCCGGTCCGGTTGGATCCCACGTGCCGCGGAGCGGCTGGGCCCGTGAGCCATGGCCGCTGGGCCTGTGCGTCCAGAGCCTGTGCTCCGCAACGGGAGAGGCCACAACAGTGAGAGGCCCGCATACCATAAAAAAAAAAAAAAATATCAGAGGGAAAAGAAATTTCTTCTCTAATTGCAGGAAAGAAGTAAAAAACACAAAACAGGTAACTTTTATAATTGTAAAAGCTTGTAAGGGCAAATGGAAACAATAGTTTCAATAATTAACATCTTTTTTTTTTTTGGCTGCACCACATGGCTTGCAGGATCTTACTTCCCTGACCAGGGATTGAACCCGGGCCCTTGGCAGTGAAAGCTCAGAGTTCTAACCATTCGACCGCCAGGGAAGTCTCAACAAGCATCTTTCTTAAACTCAGCATTGATATGTTCATTCTCAAGTCCCAGACCAAGAGACCGCAACTGCTTTCATCTGTTCCATCCTGTAATCTCATGTTAGAACATAAGGGCAGTCACTGTGTCTTCTTCACTGAATGGTAAACCTGAATGTCCATCACACTATTCTTCACAAGTTTTATGAACCGGAACATGTTTAACCACAATGCAATGATAAATAAAGGCCCTGATGTCCACCAAAAGGAGCTACAAAATTCAGAAATGCATTTTGAAATGCCAAAGAGGGACATCTGACACACATTTAAATCACACTCAAGATAGTTTTAGGACCTCTCTGGTGGCACAGTGGTTAAGAATCTGCCTGTCAATGCAGGGGACACAAGTTCAGACCCTGGTCCAGGAAGATCCCACATGCCGCGGAGTAACTAAACTCATGCGCCACAACTACTGAGCCTGCGCTCTAGAGCCCACGAGCCACAGCTACTGAAGCCCGTGTGCCTAGAGTCCCTGCTCCGCAACAAGAGAAGCCACCGCAATGAGAAGCCAGCACACCACAACAAAGAGTAGCCCCTGCTCGCTGCAACTAGAGAAAGACTGCTCACAGCAACGAAGACCCAACAGAGCCAGAAATAAATAAATAAAATTTTAAAAAAGATAGTTTTAGTGTTAGATATTTTATTATATGCATTTATTTTATGTTATGCATTATATTATATGTACAAATTTATGGTATATATCTATGCATATATACACAGCTAGTGTACTGGTATCTCAGCATATTTGAATATTTTAAATAATTCCTTCTAGGTGAAAAAGTTTACAAGTATCTTTTTCTCTACTACTTAACCAAAAAAGGTGACAATTATGCCTGCTCACCTTACTTGACTGATTAAAAATAACAATTTTATTTAGCATTTGGAATATTTTTACTGTGGTTCTGGCTTGAATAGTTGCTGGAAGAGATGATTTCTGGTGGGGAAGCGAAGGGAATCATGTGGGCAAAATATGGAGGAATCTGATGGCAAGTATATTCTGCATACCATTATGTAAAAAGTACATACTGATAGTAAATATCAGTAACTAATGTATAAATTATTACAAAAGTACTTAAATCCAAAATATAGAAAAGAATAGGCTCATATTAAATATTCAGTGTTCTTGTTTTTTCCATTTTGAGACAATAGACAAAGAAAAAGGTAGACTCAGAATCACTTTTCTGGAGGTAAAGGCTGTCTTGGCTCACATGAAGGATTACACAGTACTCCACAAAATACTGTACGAGATATTGACTATTACCACTATGGAAAGAGGACTGCAGTTGCTGTCAGGCAATTTAGGTCCTACCAGTGTGTTGGTGCTCTTGGGGAAAAATCAATTAACTTATCTGAGCCATAATTTCCTTGTGCAAAATACCACCTGTCCCACCTTCCTCAGGGGTTCTTATAAGAGAGAAATGAGGGGGAAGAGAATAGGAAAAAGGCACTAAGTGATTCACAAGTATGGGCTTGTGTTAGACACAGTTGATTGCCCAAGTAATAATTCTTCTACCTTCTTTTTTGCTAACAAAATCCAGATTTGGTTTAGGCAACAGAATGCCTAGTATCAGAGGACAAATCATGACTGTTTTAAGCCAGTTAGTTCATCTTACATCTTTCATTTCACCCACTCATTTTCCAAATATCTTTTTTTGAATGCCCACCACATGCCAAACATTGTTCTAAGTGCTAGGGAGATACTAATAAAGAAAAAAGACAAAAATTCTGGTGGGGAAGACAGAAATCAATAAATAAGTAAAACATATAGTCTATCAGAAGGTGATAATACAGAGAAGAACAAAGTAGGGAAGGGCAATAAGGGAGTGCCAAGCAGAGGTGGTCAAAGAAGGCCTCAGTGAGGGTAAGACCTGATAGGTAAGGGGATGAGTCATATGGAAGTCTGGAGGAACTGCAGTGCTGATAGGGTATGAGCATGTACAATGGCCCTGAGGCAGGGAGCCTGCCAAACATGTACTCAGATCAGCAAAGAGGCTACTGTGCCTAGAACAGAGTGAAGGAAAGGGAACTACAAGTAGGTGAAGCGAGAGAGGTATAAAGGAGGTGGGGGAACAGATTAGGTAGACCTTTGTAGACAAACACTGAGGCTTGGCTTTTAAGAAACCCACTGGTAGGTTTAAAAAAAAAAAGTGACAAGATCTGACTTATACTTTTAAAGGAGGCTTCTGGCTACTATGTTGAGAACAGACTTTCAGAGGCCACAGGTAGAAACAGAGATCAGTTAAGAGACAAATGCACTAATCTAGGTGGGAGATGATTGTGGCTCTCACCAGGGTGGTAACAGTGGAAGTGGTCAGATTATATATCCTAGATTAACTGATCAACAGGATGGGAGGGATAAAAGAATGAGAGAAGTCAAGGATGACTCTAAAATTAACTGACATAGGGAAGATTTCAAGAGGAGCAGGTTTGGGAGATAAGATCAGGGGTTCAATTTGGGACATGGTAAATTTAAGATGCCTACTAAACACTTTGCAAATTAGTAGCATATAGATGATATTTAAATCCATGAGACTAAAAGACACCCCAAAGAAGTAAGTATAAAAGAGAGAAGAAATTGAAGGCTAAGAAGGTGACTGAAAGAGGGGGAAGTGATCAATAGTGCAAAATGCTGGTGATAGATCACCTAAGAAAAGGGCTAAGCAGTTGACTTGTGAGGATGAAGGTCTAATGAGTAAATTTAAGAGGGAGTGGCAGAAGAGGAATTAGAGATGGCAAGCATGTATATTCTTTCATCGAGTTTTTCTGGAAAGAGAAACAGAGCTAAAGAGCAGTAGCTGGAGGGAACTATGGGGACAAGAGTTTTTTTTTTTTTTTTTTTTTTTTTTAAATAGAGAAAATACTGCATATTTTCATGCTGATGGTAAATGACCCAGTAAAGAGGGTGTAGGAAAGAAAGAACTGTTGGAGTGATATCTGCAAGTAGGTAAGAGGCAGCAGGATCTAGTGCACAAGTGGCGGAATTGGCCTAGGAGTATGAACAACTACAGGGGGACAGGCAAGCAAATGGCACAGATGCAGGTGAGTTCATAGCTGTGGTGAGAGACGTTTTCTTCTAGTTGCTTATAGTTAAGAAATCCTACTCCTCTTTGACAGAGTCGTCCAGTAGAACCAGTTTTGGCCAATGATATGCACAGGAAGGTCTGGTAGGGGATTCTGGGAAAGATGTTCTTTCCCATAAAGAGAAAGGTCCAAGATGAGAAATGCCTTTTGCATCTACCTTTCCTTCTTGCCTTGGATGCTATTTTATGAAGATACAATGCTTAGAGTTGGTGTGGACATCTTATGACTGTGATGGGAAATCTACAATGTATATGCCAGTAACTTTGCAAATATGGGTAGAAGGAAAGACCCATTAAGGCAGAGGTCTTTTTTGCCTCCCCCACCCCAGCTTTATTGAGGTATAATTAACAAATAAAATTGTAAGATATTTAAGGTATACATTATGATGATTTGATATATTTATACATTTTAAAAGGATTCCAGAGGTCTTCATTTTGTTACCTGGTGTATCCAAAGTGTCTAAAGAGTGTCTGGCACATAGTACACACTCAATAAGTATTTGTTGAATAAATGAACAATGGTCAAGATGGGCCATGTTTTTCAGAAACTCACTGGATAGTGATATACACTAGTAAATAAAGAGATAATTACACTCCCTTGCTCTAAGTGGTAAGATAGGGGTAAGCACAGGATGTTGAGAAGCTGAGGCAGATTTAGCAATGGACTTCTATGCAGACTGTGAAATTCAGTGAACTTCTTTGCAGACTGTGAAAATAAGCTTGCCACTATTTGAATGTTAATTATAAAATGTTTTGTCCCATATGAATATTTTGATAATTTCTTTATAAATTGAAAATAAATATATTTTATATAATCCTTATATTTTTCCTTAGTAAGACACATCTAGGGCCATGATCTGGGGTAACATTTGTTTTATTCATTAACTTCATTTTTTCCCCTTGTCTCCATCTTTTTTTTGACCTAGGAGTGCAATCATACTGATGAAACATTTTACCACAGCTATCACCAGTTTTTATTGAAAAGCATACAGGATGCCCTGTTTTAAACATTTAAGAGTTTCAGTGTCTGCTTTTTTCTTTAGAAGAGTTATATTTCTCTGTTCCATGCCAGCACACTTCTTCCTCCTTTCATTTTAGCAGATAAACCATTATCTTTTTCTTCTGGAATCATTTTTGTGTACCTGAGTACAATGAGTTCCTTTACTATACAACAGAAGATAAAGCCTTTACAATTTTATTATAGGAGCACACATGTGGCATTATATGCACAGGAATAAAATTAAAGCTGAAATATCCAAAGCTTGGAATAAAACCATATTTATGCTGCTGAAGGCAAGAAAAATTATTTAGTCTACAGTAATGAGTAAGTAGCGGCAAAACAAATATTTGGTTGACTGTGGAAAGCCAATGTTTTCATTACTTGTTACAAGCATAAAAGCTAAAAACAGGCTGACCAAGCACATTCTGACAGCAAATAACACATGCATTCATCAATTTTTTGGTGCATGTAAAACTATGATTCCTAATTTATGGATTTATATGTAATGAAGGTATAACTAACTTTGCCTTAAATATATTATATGCTATTATATAGCATATATGTATACATATACTTATATTGTCCATTTATTTTAAAAAGGTCTATTGCCAATTTTTTCTTTATTAGTAGAAGATACAACACTTTCCGCCCTTAAAAGTGCTTTAATCTAGTACTATTTATTTATTTATTATTTATTTATTTAATCTAGTATATTTACTCAACATACTAACAAACTTGTTAATAAGGTATTTACCTACACATGTAAATAACTGCTTTGATAATCTGCAAAATGGTCATATTTGCTGAATGCTTGCTATGCTAAGAAGTCTGTGATTGGTAATTTATATATATTACTTAATATGTTACATCAAGTTTATTTATTATACTCAGATCTTATAGGTAAGGAAACTGAGGCTCAGAAATGACTTGCCCAGCTCCCAAAGGTTGGCCATCGCCCAAATCAGAGTAATGAAGCCCACATCCATCTGAGAATTCTGTAAAAACATACTTCTGATTGAGAGTACAGCAGGGACAATCAAATAGTTCAAGAAAAAGACATTAGGTATACATACAACATACATGCATTTATTCATTCGCACATATATACATACATATAGCACATGCAAATGTAAGAAAATGTAAACTACACGCAAATCAAGGTGAAAGATGTATAAGGGTTCACTGTACTGTTCTTGTTACTTTTCTGTAAGTTTAAAATTTTCAAAAGAAGTAACCATTTCTTACGATTTGAATGCTTAGTCCCTGGGACCTTTGGAAAGTCACTTTTTTTTCTAGGTTTCAAAAAAGAGATTTAATTCTATTCAACATATATCCAATGAGCAGCTCATTTGTAATACCCCATGCCAGGACCTACAGATCAGCTAGAGTGGTGGTTCTCAGTGTGGTGCCCAGACTGAACGTGCAGTATCAGCTTCCCCTGAAAACTTGACAGAAATGCAAATTCTTCAGCTCCACCCCACACTATCTATGTTCTACTGATAGAACATAGGGCGGTAATAGGGAATAAGATGGTAAACCATTTGAAAGCAAGATTATGGATAACAGAGGTAGATGATTTTATACTTAGGTAAGACACCATGGAAGGTTTGTGAGCAGAGGAATAATACAATAATTATATTAAGAAGATCATTCTAGTAGGAGTATATAGAATGGATTACTTCTGGGAGATTCTAGAGGAAAAGACCACTTTAGGTTTCTTATAACAGTGCCAAGAAAGATGTGTTAAGAACCTGAACTAGCCTACAGGACTAGAACAGGACGGATGAGAGATCCCACAACGGGTGAGTATATAAGCCCTATTGATTGGCTGAATGTGGCACAGGCACAGAGTGAGGAATCAGGGTGAGAGGAGGGGAAAAGGTAAGGGAGAGACAAGAGTGATCAAAGGTTACCGAAATTTCATGCCTGGATGGTTGATAGAAGAGTCTGGATCCAGATGAATTCATGAAAACTTCCTATAGCTAGGCCTTTTAAAGGCCAAGGATCCCAGCCTTATAATCCTATAAAAGCATGTTCTTCTAAACAGTGTCAAGTAAGGAAGTGGTGATTCCAGCCTTAAGATTCTATAAAGCATGTTCCTCTAAACAGTGTCATGTAAGGAAGTGGTTTTCAGACATGCAGGTTTTAGAGATCTGTAAACTTTCCAAAAAAACTTAATGGATGAGTTGCTTTTTAATTTTATAAATTAAGAACTTTAAGAAACCCTTCTATTAGCTGTTGAGAGTATAAGTTGGTAAAACCACTTTGGGAAAAAAATGTCAATATCCAGAGGAGCTGAAGGTGTTCATATTCTGCTGAACATGGTTTGTGTACTGTGTATTTGCTAAGAACGTACATGAGTTGAATCAGGGCTCTGATACCTCCTACCTGCCTTACATCATGGCTCTTTAGTCCTTAATATTTCAGTTTGTAATTCACAAGAACAAGGGTAATCTCTTATGTAACTAAAGCATGGTTATCAAATTCAGAAAATATAATATTGATGCAATACTTTAACATACCATCCACATTCCAATTTTGTCAAGTGCCCCAATAATGTCCTTCTTTAGTGTTATTTTTTTTCCTTTGTTCCAAGAGCCAGTCCAAGATCATGTACTGCATTTAATTCAATGTCTCTTTAGTCTGCTCAGCCTTTCTTTGTATTTTATAATATGAACATTTTTGAAAGAATACACGGCAGTTGTTTTTTTAATAAACAAGTTTGGGTGGACTTCCCTGGTGGCGCAGTGGTTAAGAATCTGCCTGCCATTGCAGGGGACACGGGTTTGATACCTGGTCCAGGAAGATCCCACATGCTGTGGAGCAACTAAGTCCGTGTGCCACAACTACTGAAGCTGCACTCTAGAGCCCACGAGCCACAACTACTGAAGCCTGTGCACCTAGAGCCTGAGATCCACAACAAGAGAAGCCATTGCAATGAGAAGCCCACGCACTGCAACAAAGAGTAGCTCCTGCTTGCTGCAACTAGAGAAAGCCCGTGCGCAGCAATGAAGACCTAATGCAGCCAAAAACAAAAAAAAAAACACCCAGAAAACAAGTTTGGGTTTGTCTGATGCTCCCTTATTAGAATTCAGGTTATGCATCCCTGGCTAGAGCCATACAAGGGACTTCCTGTCTGTCTCAGGGTATTGTTAGGAGATATGTGGTGCCCCTCATTGCTGAGGTTAATTCTGATGAGCCAGTCAAGGTGATATCTTATTTCTCTACTCTAGAGAAAAATAATGTATATATTTCATATTGCAGCTAATAAGTAATCAGTGAGGAGATACTTTAAGATCATGAAAATATACTGCTCTTCATCAAATATTCCCCCTATATTTAGTATCCTTTGATAATTTTTGGCCAAACCAAACTTGACTATGAAAATACTAATTTTCCAATTTTACTACTCCTTTCACATCTACTGGCTGGCATCTTACTACAAGGAGGAGATTCCCCTTCTCTTCTAAGCATTTATTTATTCATTTATAGCATTATGGACCCACAGATTTTAATTTTTTCCTAATAGTTTAAATTTCGTTCCTGTTCTAAATTACTATTTTTTACATTTTCTTATTAAGGTAAAATTCACCATTTGTAAGTGTATAAGTCATACACTTATGTAAAAACCACTTAAGTGGTTTTTAGTACAATCATAATAATGTACAACCATCACCACTACATAATCCCAGAACATTTCCACCACCCCAAAAAGAAATGGTACCTGTTAGCAGAAACACTCTCAGCAATAAGTCACAATTTTCATCTCCCTGCAACCCCGGGCAAGCACTAATCTTTTTGTCTCTATGGATTTGCCTATTCTTGACATTCCACGTAAATGGAATCATATACTATGTGACCTTTTGTGTCTGGCTTCTTTCATTTAGCATAATGTTTTCAAGGTTTATCCAGGTTGTAGCATGAATCAGTACTTCACTCCTTTTTATGGTTGAATTACATTTCATTGTATGGATATACCACATTTTGTTAGGTTGTTTTGTTTGGGTTGTTTCCACTTTTTGGCTATTATGAATAATACTGCTGTGAACAATTGTGTACAAGTTTTTGTTTGAACCCTTGTTTTCAATTCTCTTAGTATATACCTAGGAATGAGATTGCTGGGTCATCTGGTAATTCAATGCTTAACTTTTTGAGGAACTGTTAAATTTTTTTCACAGTGGCTGCACCATTTTACAATCCGACCAGCAATGTATGAGGGTTCCAATTTTTCCATATCCTTGCCAAACACTTCTTTTTCTTCCTTTCTCCCTCCCTCTTTCCCTCCTTCCCTTCCTTCATTTCACTTAAAAATTATAGCCATCCCAGCAGGTGTGAAGTAGTATCTCATTGTGGTTTTGATTTGCATTTCCCTGACAGCTAGTGATGTTGAGCATTTTTCATCTTACCGGCTGCTTGTGTTATCTTCTTAGCATAAAGGTTTTACCTATTTTTATTTACTTATTTATTTATATTTATTTTATTTTATTTTTAAGTTTTTGGCTGCATTGGGTCTTCATTGCTGCGCATGAGCTTTTGTCTAGTTGTGAGAGGGGGCTGCTCTTTGCTGCGGTGCACGGGCTTCTCATTGCGGTGGCTTCTCTTTTTGCGGAGCACAGGCTCTAGGCACATGGGCTTCAGTAGCTGTGGCACACGGGCTCAGTAGTTGTGGCTTGTGGGCTCTAGAGCGCAGGCTCAGCAGTTGTGGTGCATGGGCTTAGTTGCTCTGCAGCATGTGGGATCTTCCCAGACCAGGGCTCGAACCCATGTCCCCTGAATTGGCAGGCGGATTCTTAACCACTGTGCCACCACAGAAGCCCTCGCCTATTTTTAAATTGGGTTGTTTATCTTTGTGTTCTTGAGTTGTATGTCCTCAACTAGTTGCAGCTCAACTTATTCCACATTTGACCTGGGAGTGGGGAGGGACCTTTCAAGATGCCTCCTATGACTTCTTGACACTTGCCTGCATAACAGGTGTTCCAGGCTTGGGAATACTCCATTTCTCCAAAGAGCCCTGGTTCCTTTCAGTGGGAAATAGTATTAGAAACCAATATGTGGGTGCCAGATGTGCTCATTGCTATTGATTCTCTGCTTTTAGGCCTTTTTTAGCAATCGGAAGTAGGAATTACATATATACGTGTATATATATATATATGTATATATGAAATTTCATATATATATATGAAATTATGAGTTTATGCAAATCCAACCCCTCCCCCAAAGTTTTTCCTCATTTTCCTTCATTCTGTATTTTTATCTCCTTTCTTCTGTAATGAGAACTCTGGCTCCCTACAACATCAACATATGCATTCATTTACTAAATCTCTCATTCATAAACATACTTTTATAATTAGTAGGTCTATAGCACAACAAAAATAAAACCTACTAAGAAGAGTTCAAGATTTGTTTGCTATTCGCATTTCCCCCCTCCAGACCAAAGATAATATAGTCAAAATACTAAGTTCAAAGTTTGAATTAATTTTCTCTTTCTTTTATTCCCTCATCAGTGTAATGTTATTCATTTGACATATAGTTGGGTTTATTTGTTTCTGTTTACACTCAGTTTTAGTTCTTTTTTTCCTTCTCTTGCTTGTTGATTTGATTTAATTTTTAAAATACATAGAACATGAGTACATTTCCCAAAGTCAAAACCATACCAAAAGACAAATGCAGAGCACAACAATGTTCTTAGCAGCACTATTTACAACAGCCAAGACATGGAAGCAACCTAAGTGCCCATCAACAGACAACTGGCTTAAGAAAATGTGGTATACATACATAATAGAATATTACTCAGCCATAAAAAAGGATGAAATACTGCCACTTGCAGCAACATGGATGGACCTAGAGAATACACTAAATGAAGTATGTCAGATACAAAAAAACAAATATTATATGATATTACTTATATGTGGAATCTAAAAAATAATACTAATGAATATAAAAACAGAAACAGACTCACAAACAGAAATAGATTCACAAAAACAGAAAACAAACATGGTTAACCAAGGGAAAAGGGAGGCAGGGAGGAATAAATTAGGAGTGTGGGATTTAACAGACTCAAACTATTACACATAAAATAGATAAGCAACAAGGATTTACAGTATAGCACAGGGAACTATATTCAATATCTTGTAATAAGCTATAATGGAAAATAATCTGTAAATATATATATGTGTGTGTGTGTATATATATATATATATATAAACTGAACCACATTGCTGTATACCTGAAACTAACACAATATTGTAAATCAACTATACTTCAATTAAAAAAGAAAAGGACGACTTTGGTACAGTTTTGTAGTTAAGAACCTAGATCCCAAGAAATAATTAGAAGTTGTAAAAAGAGGAGGCAGGATTTAAGACTACTCTTTTCAGAAGTAGGTCAATAATGGAAGGCAAAATTTGGAAGGGAGCACACAGAAGAAACAAAGTTAAAACATTGTCTTAAAGATCAGAGGGGAAATGAGCAGATGTGAGACAAAGGGGAAGAAAGTTTGTGGATATGGTGAAACTTTTTGCACAAGAGCAAGGACGGAGAGAAAGTTACTGAAGACTGTGGGAATGGGTAGAGGGGTGGTTAGCCGTGAAAAGAATTAGGGTCACCTTGTCCTGAGACAAAAGACTGTCTGGAGAAATATGTGGGGAAACAAATCCTGTGGTGGAGAGGAGCAAACTTAAGGAAGGTCATATCAGATGGTCTTTTGAAAAAGAGTAAAGATGAGGTAATCTGTGAAAAGTTGGGGCAGGGAGGCAGGGTTGACACTGCGACGTGAGAACTGTGCAAAATGCTTGGCAGGGAGAGGCCATGTGGAGAACCCAGAACAGAAAGAACAATATAAATATGACAGTCTCTGTACTGGAATTTATTCAGCTTTGAGTTTAATAATGTAAAGTACACTTACCTACATTAAAACCAGTGATGTCAATAAAAAGTAAATTCTTTCAATTTCCCCCTATTTTAGTGGAACACTTGCCAGGTAGTAAATGATATGACTGTTCTAAAGCTGCTGCTATCTTTTTATTATTGAACTAAAAATTTTAATCTATCCCATCAAATCACAAAAAACATATCAACTCAATGAAAAGTTGAGTTTTAAAAAATACAGCACTTGCTAAGTCTAAATTAGAAATATGCATATTTGTGATTATATGCACATATTATATCTACATGTTATTTTAAGCTGGTAGTAGTATCAACTATCTAAAGAATTCTATTCACCATTCTAAGTACTTAAAAGAATGAAGTGACTTAAATGTTAATGTTCAATAAACACTGATATTACAGAGTAAAACACCATTCTCTGAGAACAGTTTTTAGGAATGCCTCTTGCTTTTTAGAGCAAAAAAAATCAAAGGAAGCTGACTGCTCATAATATAAAATGGTGGTGAATCCCAGCTCAGAGAGAGATTAAAGAGTGAGAAAGTTAAAGAAACTGAAAAGACATTCTGTGAGATAACTCTGTGAAGGAAGTAGTATAATATGCTCTTTTCCTTCTTTTATTTTATTATTTTTTTTTTTTTTGTGGTACGCGGGCCTCTCACCGCTGTGGCCCCTCCCATCGCGGAGCGCAGGCTCCGGACGCGCAGGCTCAGCGGCCATTGCTCACGGGCCCAGCCGCTCCGCGGCATGTGGGATCTTCCCGGACCGGGGCACGAACCCGTGTCCCCTGCATCGGCAGGCGGACTCTCAACCACTGCGCCACCAGGGAAGCCCTCCTTCTTTTATTTGAAGTCTGCCATCTAATAATTTCTTTTCCAACACTACTCTTACAACACAGAGATTTTAAAAACAAACAAACTTTCAGGCAACTTAAAACTAGAAGAATTGTCGTTACCTAACATTATGTTGTATATTTACTTCTTTTACTGCCTATCCCAACTCACCCCATGCCCAACTGGACTTTAAGTTCCATGAGAACAGATACTTCATCATTTTGTTCTTTGCTTTCTCCTCAGAGTGTCGAATGTTTAAAATATAGTAGGTACTCAATAAATATGGATTAATAAACAGAAAATCAAATTTAGAATACTAATGCATATAAAGGAAAGAGCAAGCCTAGGAAAAAAAGGTTTATATGATCTAAATAATATCAGCCCTGTGGACTACTAGGAATTGACTATGTATTTGGTTTATTAGATCATTGCTAAATATCTGATATAGAGTCAAGAGTTTATAAAATTCCTTATTAAAGTAAGATTAAAATATTGTCTTGAGTAAAATAAATGGTTTAAAATTTCAAAAGTTATGTATATTTAGTTGAAATTATGTTTAATTCAATGAAAGAAATATTTATTGTGAGCCTTCAGTATATATGATATAGATTGATACATAAGATTAATACAAGGCAGAATATAGTAAGTATCAAAGAAATTCACTGAGATATACAGGGAAATGTATTTTGAAATGTGTCTGAGGTGTGGAGCTAGAAATGAAGACTGGTGAACCAGTAACCACATCTTTTATGTGAATTTGATTAGAGTCTAAGGGTGTTTGGGAAAGGTTCGTAGGAGGTGGAGTGTTTGAGATGGGGCACGAAGGACAAAAATTCCATAGACTAAAATGGTGGAAGAATGGTGCAATAGAATTGCATAAGCAATATGACATAGACAAGAAAGCGTGGGGTGTGGTCAAGGATCCATGAGGGCAGCTGGGGGAGAAAATGGAATCTGGGGAAATAATGGAAGAAAGGACTTCAAATCTGTTTTATAGCAGATCCTGAGGACTCTGCGTATAGATTTCTAGAGAACAGGATGGGCACAGATCAAGGGATTTTGCTTACCTTATCTGATTTAATCATCTGGACAATTATGGAAAGTTGTATTACCACTGTGGTGGACACACCCCTCCCTGCACGCCTGAGTCCATGTGACTCTAGGCATGCTGACTCTGTCTCTGCCTTGAGAAACGGCATGTGACTCAGGACTGGTGAATCAGAGCCTTTAATTCTACAGCTACAGTAATCATTTCAGGATGGGCATATGTTGAGACCTCTGGGAAAAAGGCAAGCATCCTTTATCCACTGGATTAGAATCAGGGAAGGTGTGAGGAGTTTATATGACTATTCAAACCCATGAGGGGGAAAGCCTGAATAGCACAAATAAGCGTGTGTACATGGGGTTTGGGGTGGGGATATGAAAGCAGAATCAAAAGATGGAGACATAGAGAAAACCAAGGTCTGCCTGATATCATTTTAGGCTCTGATAAAGGTGTACCTGAAATCAGTTCTACCTATAGCTCCAATATAAGCTTTTTAGAATAAGCGTGGTTAACTATTTGAACCCATAAGATTCCCAACTGATAGAATGTCATTCCCATTTTACAGGTGCAGAAACTGAAGGATAGAGAAAGCAATTTGTCCAAGATCACATAGGTCTTAAATAACAGATTTATAGCTCTAACTCATATTTGATGGCTTCAGGCCCATGTTGCTAACTACAAATTTTTAGTTTTGTGTGTTTTCATATGTATGTGTATATATGTGTCTAAGAAAGAGAGGGAGGGAGACAGAAAATCAGGGCTTAACTTTATATAAAAATAATAACTACTACTCATTGAACATACTGTGCTAAGCACTTTACCTAAAATTTGTATAGATGCCAATCATTACCAGCTTGTCCATATCCACTTTTTTTTTTTTTTTTCCATATCCACTTTTAATAGAATCTTTCTTGTCCACAACTGCTGCTCCTTCTATTAGCCTCAGAAGCTAGAGTCCAGGGTGGCATGTGAGCCATGCGTGCTCACAAGGGGCTATGTGACTTGTGTATATAGTCAAAATATGTGATAGGCCAATCAGATTCCTTTCTTGAAAATATGGTGAGACTGAACCAGTTGGTGGTAGGCAAAAGGATGTGCATATTCAGAGTTGGGGTGGTCATGAGACTGTGTGCAACACAGAATTCTAAAGGATAATAAAAAGAAGACTGTGTATAGAAAGAAGAGTACAGGGCAGATGTAGAAAGAAAGAAAAGCAGAGATACAAAGAGGAAAGGAGATTACATATCTCTGGAAGGAGAACAACTTCAGTTTCTGGTCACATTCTCTTCGGTTTCTGTCTTTGGGTATTCATGAGATTACACTGTATGCTTACAAAAATCTCCCTTTTACTTAAGGTAGCTTGACTGGTTCTTGAACCATGAAACCAATAAAGTATAGACTAGGACAATATATCATCCAAGTGAATTATTACAATGAATTAACCCGTGAAGTAAGTTATTTTCAAGATAAAGAAACTGAGGTTCAGAGAGTTTAAGTAAATTTCCTAAGGAAAACAACTAATATGAGACAAAACTAGGATTAAACCTCAGGTCCATGTGTCTTAACTCCACAGGTGTAGGACTAACTGGAATAAGGAAACCAACTAGGAATTAATGACAATATTTTAGGAAGAGGTAGTGAGAGACACACCTAGAGCAATGGATGAGGTAACATAACTGAAAGGACAGGTAAAAAATGTACAGGGTTGCCTGTGGGGGTAGGAATGAAGGGTGAGTAGAGATGAGGGATATGAGTAAAGAAGTGGAAGAAGCCAAAGATGATACTAAGGTTTCTTAACTTGCCTGACTAGAAGAACAGTGGTGCCATTAATAATAGTAGCAGGGAAATTAGGTCAGGGGATTTGTGGAGAAGAAAATACACTTAATTTTTTGGTCACTATCAGTTTTTTTTTTTTTTGCGGTACGCGGGCCTCTCACTGTTGTGGCCTCCCCCGTTGCGGAGCACAGGCTCTGGACGCGCAGGCTCAGCGGCCGTGGCTCACGGGCCCAGCCGCTCCACGGCATGTGGGATCTTCCCGGGCCGGGTCGCGAACCCGTGTCCCCTGCATCGGCAGGCGGACTCTCAACCACTGTGCCACCAGGGAAGCCCTGGTCACTATCAGTTTTAAGTGAATGTGTTTAAAACGGGAGTTGGAAATGTGGGTCTGAAGCTCAGATAGAAAAAGGGATTTGGGAATTATTTTAAGTAACTGACTTCACTGAAGTCTTTGTAAAAAGTCAGTAAATCATTATATATAGAGAAAAAAATTCAGTATTGCATAAGTACAAAGCTTTAAATTAAGAGATAAACACCATATTTAATCTTAAAAGGAGACTGCTTTAGATTTCTACTTTTACCCCAGCCAGTTTTTATAGTGACAAATTTACTGTACCCAAATGACAAAATGAAGCAACAAAATCAAAATCTAGTAATTTATTTCTATATAGTCAGCAGCATGTGCACAAATATGCTCAAACCATTTATATCTTTAGAGGATAGAATAATGTTTTAAATTGCAACAGCAAACATATATGGATATAATATAATAAAAATGAGTTGTTTTTATGCCCTGCACTTCTCCATGGAACTTAAAATCCTTTAACAGACATTATCTCATTGTTTTAAGAACTGTTATGAAACAATATGACATTTATATAACACCATTCATTCTCAATAATCCCAAAGGGCTTTACAAACCCTGGAAGAATGACTTTGCTCATGTTCAGTACGCAACCACTGAGGGATGGAGGTGGGGTGGATGGGAAGAAAAGTGGACAGAACTGTGGTAGAAATTCTGTGGAACAGAGCAGTAATATTATATAACTGTTTCAGAAAGGAAGTGAAAGACATTATTATTAAATTGAAACCAAGAAGAAACAAGCAGAAAAGATCCAAGGTAAGACTGCAGTACACCTGTTAAATTCGAGAAAAATATTAATACCAACTGGTCTTATTTTCATTTTTTATTCTTATTAGAATAATGTATAGATAACTTCAAGGTAAAAAAAATGAGCTATATTATTTAAAGACTTCTCTCCTCCTTCCTTCCTTTTTTGAACTGAGACTAGGATACTGAAAAACAAACACTCAGTTGGAAAAATATGAAAGGATTTTTTGTTTTGTTTTGAATTTACCAGTTGTATTAGTCTGGGTTCTCTAGAAAAACAGAACCAATAGGATCATACACAGTAACAGATTTATTATGAGGAACTGGCTCACAAGATTACGGATGCTAAGAAGTCCCAAACCTGCAGTTGGCAAGCTAGAAATCCAGTCTGAGTCTGAAGTTCTAAGATCCAGGAGAGCTGATGGTTTAAGTTCCCATCTAAAAATCACAGGTTTGAAACTCAAGAAGAGCTAATGTTTCAGCTTGATTCTGAAGGCAGAAAAAGACTAGTGTCCCAGCTCAAGGCAGTCAGACAGAAGGAGTTTGAGTTCCCTCTTACTCTCAGAAAAATCAGCCTTTTTGTTATATTCAAGCCTTGAACTGATGGACGAGTGCCATCTACATACACTAGGGAGAGCAATCTGCTTTACTTGTCTATCGATTCAACTACTAATGTCATCCAAAAACACCCTTACAGACACACCCAGAATAACATTTGACTCAATACTGGGCACCCTGTGGCCCTATCAAGTTGATACATAAAATTAAAGATCACATCAGATTAAGGGCGTTTGTCCTTTCCATGACAAAACTAACAGAATTCTGTTTTCTAAAGCACTTGAGGTCAATGTAATAATGCATATAAAGAAGAAACTGCCAGATACCCACTTTGGAACAAGGAAATATGCCAACTAATGCTGAAAGGCTGTAGCACCTCAGTGTGGTCTCCTCTAGTCACAATTACATGAAGTGGACTACAGAAGATGGGCGATGCCTTGGTTGGGCACATGTGTGGAAGCAGAGGGAATTCAGGGGAAGAGCTGAATATCACAAAACAATGCAAAACTAATCTCCCAGTGCCAAGTCATATATATGAGGGAACACAGCCAATTTTCTGGAGGAATGAGAACATAAGCCTTATAAGGGCTTTGACTATCTCTTTAGCTAACTCATGGTAAAAAGGGGAGAACATCCCTATTAACACTCCCAAAATACCACTTGAGGTCCTGAACCTAAAGGTCACCTTCCAACACAGAGCAAATCCTCTATAACATTCCTGCCACTATCACTACTGCCACCAGAGCTACCACCAAAGATACTGTATACTTTACATACTTAAACCTTACAATAAACAAATATACCCATTTCACAGAAGAGGAAACTGAGGCTAAGAGAGGCCAAGTGTTGTAGGCATGCTTTTTTTTTTTTTTTTTTTTTTTTGCAGTAGAAAGGCCTCTCACTGTTGTGTCCTGTGCCATTGAGGAATACAGGCTCCGGATGCGCAGGCTCAGCAGCCATGGCTCACGGGCCTAGCCGCTCCACAGCATGTGGGATCGTCCCAGATCGGGGCACGAACCCGTGTCCCCTGCATCGGCAGGCGGACTCTCAACCACTGCGTCACCAGGGAAGTCCTGTAGGTATGCTTTTTGTTTGCCTACTGTATTTATGACCCCTTCCTCTGATAACAGATCCTGCCCCTGATGACAGAGTGACACATGACTAATCAATCAGTGTCTGACTTCTGGGAGGTAGGTGCTCAAGAAAGCTAGAAAGAAGCTAGGGTGAGTTGTGTGATGATAGATCCAGGTAAGAGTCTAAGACATCCTGCACCCAAGGCCTTTGGTCTTCCTGACCTTCCTGAAGTTTGGCTGTTCAGTGCCTTGTTCCATTTTGTGTGCTATCTCAGTATCCTATCCTGTGGTTTAAACTGTAGTTGGACGTTTTCCTGATCATATATCTTGGCTTCTTTAGTAAATTTTTTGAAAACAGTTAAGCTAACATGGATTCATTATTGAAAGGAAAAGTTTTTAGTGGGCGTATTTGAGTTGCATTATTTGAATACTATATAAAAGAGACAGCCAAAGGTATTTTCTTATACCTTTTCATACTTGAACTATGCTATTTTTCAATCAGTGAGAAGAAATGAGAGCAAAACCTTCAAAAACCTTCCAGAGAAGCAGGTGAAGAGTTGAAAAGAGCACAGACTTTCTCTTGCAGGTTAATATAATGGAAAGACCCAAACATTCAGATTCTGCTAGTTCTACAACTGTGTGGAATGGGCTAAATTAATCTCCCTGAGCTTCAGTTTCCTTACCTACAAAATGAGGATAGTAATATCCATCTAAATAGGGTTTCTGTGTGTGAGAACTAAATTCAAGTAAATAATATATAAAGCTTCTAATATAGAGCCTATAGAGCCTGGCACATGGTAGGCATCCATGAAATGGTAGCTGCTATTACTGTTGTAGCTGTCATTAAACTGAGTCAGGTGAAGATGGTTAGGGGGCTGACAGGAGAAGGATGCTGAAAAACACATAGTTGGAAACCAAAAGAATAAAAGTATCTAATGGATAGGAAGTTTTACTTTGTTGTTAGGATCTCTTGCGTGTGTGTGTGTGCATGCGCACGCACATGCGCGCCTGTCTGTGTGTATAATCTTGTATTTATCGTAACACATACACTGAAAAGATTCTAGAAGTGGGGTGCTGCCCCAACAAAATCCTAAAGTTAAATTCACGTGAGTGGGTTTAGAATCCTATAGGGGACAGAAGCTGGAAGGACTTTGAGGAATTTGTCAATAAAAGTTTCAAAAATCCTGAAAAAACTGTAGAAGCACAATAGGCTTTGAGGAGACCACTGGTGAAGGCTTAAAGCGAAGTGAATGTACAAGAATGTTCACAGAAACACTATTCATAATAGCCAAGAAGTGGGAAAAACTCAAAGGTCTTCCAACTGATTAGCAGATAAACAAAATGTGGTATATCTAGGGCTTCACTGGTGGTGCAGTGGTTGAGAATCTGCCTGCCAATGCAGGGGGACATGCGTTCGAGCCCTGGTCTGGGAAGATCGCACATGCCACGGAGCAACTAGGCCCGTGAGCCACAACTACTGAGCCTGCGCGTCTGGAGCCTGTGCTCCTCAGCAAGAGAGGCCGCGATAGTGAGAGGCCCGCGCACCGCGATGAAGAGTGGCCCCTGCCTGCCGCAACTAGAGAAAGCCCTCGCACTGAAACAAAGCCAAAAATATAAATAAATAAATTTTAAAAAACTGTGGTATATCTAGTCAATGTAATATTATTTGTCAGTAAAAAGGAATAAAGTACCGATACATGATACAACATGGATACCTTGAAAATATGCTAATTGAAAGAAGCCAGTCATAAAAAACTAAGGCAAAGATTTCTTATACCCAACACCAAAAACTCAATCCAAAATTGAAAAAACATAAGTTTGGTATTCATCAAAATTTAAAAGTTTTGTTTTGGAAAGAAATTGTTAAGAGAATGAAAAACTAAGTCATTGTCTGGGAGAAAATATTTTCAAATCATGTATCTGACAAAGGACTTGTATCCAGTGTACATAAAGAGCTCAAAATCCAGTAAAAGATAAACAACATGGTAAAAATGGGCAAAACATTTAAATAGACTTTTCACTAAAGAATATATACTGATGGCAAATAAACATATGAAAAGATGTTTAACATCATTATTAATTAGAGGAATGCAAATTAAACCACAAGGTAACATTACAAACTATTAGAATGACTAAAGTTAAAAGTGACCCTATCATTGCTAATGAGGATGTGGAGGAACAGAGTATCTCACACACTACTCGCAGGAATGTAAAATGGTACAACTAGTTTGGAAAACAGTTTGGCATTCTTTAAAAAGTTAAACATACAAAACATAACACCTATCACATGATCTAGACATTCCACTTCAAGATACTTATCCAAGAGAAATACAAGCATATGGCTATATAAAAATTTGTGGCATATCTATATCATGGGCTACTATTTAGTATAAAATGAATAAATTACTGATATACAGAATAACACAGATAAATCTCAAAATACGTATGCTGAGTGAAAGAAGCCATACCAAAAAAGGGTACATACAGTACATAATTCTATTTAAATAAAATTCTAGAAAATATAAAATGTTTTATAGTGATAGGAAGGACTTAAGTGGTTATCTGGGGATTGGTGAGGGGATTACCAAGGGGCATGAAAACATGTTGGACCTTGAAGAATGTGTTCATTATCTTGATTATGGTGCTGGTTTAACAGGTGTATACAACTGTCAAAACATGTCAAACTGTTCACTTTAAATTATTCCTCAATAAAGCTATTAAAGAAAAAATTTTTTTTTTCTGTGTTCAAATTAATGTTTGTGGATTCTGTCTGTGACTGGGTCCTTTCTGATACCCACCCAATTCAAAGTAGCCCTCCAGTCACTATATTACATTGACCTGTTTTATGTTATTTTCTTAGCCCTTACTATCTGAAGTTAATCTGTTTATTATTTGTTCATCTGTACTCTTCATTTTAACATGGATTCATGCTCAAAAAATTATCTTCAGTTTCTTTCATTCTTATTTTCCTTTTCCCTTACATTATAAATTATATAATTATCCATTTAGACAGAAAAGTCAATTTCATTCATTCCTTCAGCAAATATTTGTTGAATGCCTATCATTTTGCCAGTCACTGTGTCAAGTATCAAGCATAGGGAGGATATGAATCAGCTATGACTCCTGCCTGGCGGGGCACCCTTCCAACTATTGCTCTACTTACTGCCCTTCATTTTATGGTGAAATCTTACTTATCTCTCAAAACTTGGCTCAGATACTTGGTCAGGCTTTTCCTGACCAAATAGACTACCTGCCTGTTTATTCTTCCTAGGCCTTGGCTTACATCATGTAACAGAATCTGCTAATTTTTTCCATGAATTCATTCTCTCCTTTTACCTTTTAGTGATAGAACCAACCCTCATCTCCCCACTCCTGACACTAAATTCTAGCCAGGCATTTGCCCACTCATCTGTAGTCTAGCCTTTTGTAGAGCAAGGCATGGCCATGTGATTTCAGGATAATATGATATGAGTGAAAGTGCTATGTGCAACTTTTAGATCATCTTTAAGATGAAGCATTTGTCTGGTACTTAATCTTTCCTCTTCCCACTTGCTAGAACACAGACATGAAGGTGGGCAATGTGGACAATGAAAATACCCTCGGAAATGGCAGAAAGACAAAATGAAAGAAACTTTGGTTCTTGAATCACCTGCTGGCCCTGAAGTGTTTACTCCTGGATGGTCTGCATGAGAGAAATAATCCCCAATCTTACCTAAACACTGTATTTTAGAGTTTCTGTCTGTCTGCTTCTCTCTCTCACTCTTTTTAACAGCAACTTCTTTTGTAGCTAATAAAAGCAGCACTGTTAATAGAAACTTCCCCTATGGAACTCCTTATACAAAGTAAGTAGATCTTATTTTTTCTGGACTGGAAGGACATCCAATAAAGAGCAAGTGACAAATGTCTAATACAACAAAATCAAATCAATTTCCTGGTTATCTACTATGTGTAAGGGACTAAGAAGTTATACTAGTAGTAATTATTATTGCAACCCTGTTTTGTAAAAACTGTTTTCTGGTACTTCCCTGGTGGCACAGCGGTTGAGAATCCGCCTGCCAATGCAGGGGACATGGGTTCAAGCCCTGGTCTGGAAAGAACCCACATGCCGCGAAGGAACTAAGCCCGAGCGCCAGGACGACTGAAGCCTGTGTGCCTAGAGCCAGTGCTGCGCAACAAGAGAAGCCACAAAAAGTTTAACACTTAAAAAAAAACCTGTTTTCTATTTTACTGATTCCTGCTCTTTATTATTTCCTTATTATTTCTACTTCATTGGGTTAATTTTGCCTGCTTTTTTTTCTTTTCTAAAGCTTCTTAAATGGGAAGTATTTTTAGTAATTTCCTAAAATATAAGTATCTGAAGCTATGATTTTCCTTCTAAGTGCAGCAGTGGACACATCAACATATTTGGAAATCAGTAACTTTAAAATCAGTCATTACTAGTTCTTAACAACTGCATTTTGTCAGAGACGGTAGTCTGTTTGAAAACAGTCATCTGAAATCTTTCTTTCTTCAAGAGTGCTGGAAAAGAGTGTGCATTCTGAAGCTGTTGAGTGCAACATTCTCTTTAGGTGCATTATATCAAGTAAGTTAACTGTGTAGTCCAAATCATCTATAGTTTCATTAATTTTTCTATATGCTTTTAAAATCAGTTACTGAGAAAAAAGTAGTAAAATCTCCCACTATGATGAACTTATTTACTTCTTATTATAGGTCTATCAATTTTTGCCTCATATATTTTGAGTCTGTGTTATTGGGTCCATTCAGGTTTAGGACTGCTAAATCTTCCTAGTAAATTGAAATTTTTGTTATTAGGTAGAGACCCTCTTTATGCCTAATAATACATTTTGCCTTACAGATTTGATTGTACAATATATTTAAGATGTTTCTCAGGTAAGTAGTGCATGATTAAATTTCTTTTTTCAATCCAGTTTGAAAACCTTGGTCTTTTAAAGTATTTGACCTTTTGCATTATTTCAATATAATTACTAGTATATTTTATTTCTCCTATCTTATTTTGTACCATTGTTTTTTAATATCCTGTCCAGACTACATTTCGTTTTCTCTTTTTTCTTCTCTCCTTTTGGGTTCAATTTTTCCTTAATCCATCTTTTTCTCTACCAGTTTGGCAGTTATGACTTTTTCCAATTCTTTTAGTAGTTTTCTTTATTAACATGCATATTTACTGTGTTAAAGTCAAACTTAATTTGTATCTTTACCTTCTTCCCAAATAAGAACCAATACAAGGACCACAGAATGCTTTTCCAAACTTCTTTTATCTGCTCCTCAAACTTATATTGTTATTATGTATTTTAATTTTATCTTCATTTTTAACACATTATTGTTATTTTATTAATTCAACGTTTATTTAGATTTACTCATATACCTACTACTTTCCACATTCCTTTCTCTTTGCAGTACAGATTTTCCATGTGGACTCACCTACCTTTTGCCTAAAGTATGTCCTAGAATTTCTTTTAGTGAAGGTATGCAGGTAGCAAAGTCTCTCCGTTTTTGTTTCTCTGAAGAATATTTTCCCTCAGTACACTGAAGATAATATCCTGTCTTACGTCCTCACTTGCTGCTGTTGAGAAATCAGTTCTTGCTTTTTTTTTTTTTTTTTTTTTTTTTTTTGCGGTACGCGGGCCTCTCACTGTTGTGGCCTCTCCCATTGCGGAGCACAGGCTCCAGATGCGCAGGCTCAGCAGCCATGGCTCACGGGCCTAGCCGCTCCGCGGCATGTGGGATCTTCCCGGACCGGGCCACAAACCCGTGTCCCCTGCATCGGCAGGCGGACTCTCAACCACTGCGCCACCAGGGAAGCCCTTGCTTTTTTAAAGATATCTTTCCTGCTGCTTTTAAGGTCTCTGTGCTGAATGCTATAAAGTATTGTCACGATGTGTCTAGATCTGTATTTTTAAAAAAGTATTTATATTTTCTGGCAGCGTCGAGTCTTAGTTACGGCAAGCAGGCTCTCTAGTTAAGGCACGCGATTTCAGTAGTTGCAGTGTGCAGTTTTAGTTGCCCTGTGGCACGTGGGATCTTAGTTCCCCGACCAGGGATCAAACCCACGTCCCCTGAATTGTAAGGCGGATTCTTAATCACTGGACCACCAGGGAAGTCCCTAGACCTGTATTTATTTTTATTTTTTTAATCCTCTATTCATTTAAAAAAAAAAAAACAAAACTTCTTTACTCTGTGAATTGATCTCTTCATTAAAGAGAATTTTCAGTTATCATCTCTTCAACTATTGCCTCTATTTGCCCTTTGGTCTCCTCCTAGAATTTGATTAGACATTTATTAGATTTTCTTTCTCTTCTTCCAGGTCTCCTATCTCTTGGGCTGAATTCTACATAACGTTTTGGTTTTTTAAAATAAATTTATCTATTTATTTATTTTTGGCTGCATTGGGTCTTCATTGCTGCACACGGGCTTTCTCTAGTTGCAGCCAGTGGGGGCTGTGGTGCACGGGCTTCTCATTGCAGTGGCTTCTCTTGTTGCAGAGCAGGGCTCTAGAGCACAGGCTCAGTAGCTGTGGCACACGGGCTCAGTTGCTCCGCGGCATGTGGGATCTTCCTGGACCAGGGCTTGAACCCGTGTCCCCTGCATTGGCAGGCGGATTCTTAACCACTGCTCCACTAGGGAAGCCCAAAATAATGTTTTCAGTTCTTTCAGTTCACTCACATTCTTTTTAGTTCTGTCTAATTTGCTAAAAAAAACCTCTTGAATTTTTAATGTCAACTATTATATTTTTTATTTCCAGGAAATACACTTAGTTTGTTTTAAAATTCATTTGTTCTTTATATTTTAAACTTATCATTTCTTGAAATATATTACATACACTTACTTAACATTTAGTGTCTGAAGAATTTGTGAGTCTGATTCTGTTCTCTGTTGTTTCTATTAGTTTTTTGTCAGGGTGCCTGGATTTGTGTGTGTTTGTGTGTGTTTTCATTCAGAGCTACTCATTTTCTTTTGAATTTTAAGAACAGGGGATGAAAGCAGGTTCCTCCTGAAAGGATTTATGTTTACTTCTATCAGACTTATGTGGGCACTAAGAATCCAGGACTACTCCCAACTAACTTCTTGGCTGGAGGATTTTGAGGCCACCCAAGCAGGGTGAATTGGCACTCCAAACTGATGGGAAGACTGCTTGTGGCTAGACTTCCTAGGAAATGCTGTTGTCCCCAAATACTCTGTGCCATGATTTAAGACAGGAAGTTTTCCTTGTAGTCCTCTGATGGGTAAGGTGACTCTGTTTAATTCTCCCTGCCACTAATGATGAGATCCTTTGGGCCCCCAACTTCATGGGACAGTCTTCTATTAGAGAGCCCCTACCTCAGGAAGACCTTAGGTTTTACATTCTCTCTTGGTGAGACCTCAAAAGACAATGCTCCAGTTCACCCAGTTTAGCAAATGTCACTAGAGTTAAAGCAAGACCTGGTTCCCCACTTACATTTTTAGTTCACACTTTTACTTATTCCCTGGTTTGAGTATTTCTTGTGGGTTCTTTTTTTTTAAGTTCATAGCAGCATATGAGAAGATGTTTTTATAGTATATCTAACATTTTTAGTTGTTTTTAGTGGGAGGATCAGTTTGGATTCTTAGTCCGCTATATTGTTAGAAAGGGACATTTTCTACAACATTACAATTTTTGTCATTCATTCCAAAATTACATGTTTAGTCTTTGAAAAGGCGCAACAAGTATAATAATTATGTGCTCTTTAAAGGACTCTAGGTTTGTTGAGAAGGTTTTAAAAGAAACAATTACTCGCACTAAAACCAAAGTGGATTTTAATAAATGACAATTAAAAATTTACACTGTACCTACTCAAGATTGGATCAAATTGAAGAATGGAGTTGTGGAAAGAACACTGGACTGGAAACCTGGGGGCCTCAGTTCTAGTCCTACTACTTTACTGTGTGATTTTGGGTAAGCCCCTTAATTGGCTGGCCTTTGGTTTCCTATATATAATAGAGGGGTAGGGCTGGATTCTCCTTTCAGGACCAAAACTCTGTGACTGCACAGAACTATGTGATGTACAGTATACTCAAAATAGAAGTTTCTGATGCTCAAGACATTGCTTAAGGCAAGCCTACTTTCACATTTTAAACATACTGCAGCATGTTTTAAATAAGCTTACACACTAGTGTGGCCATTAAAAAAATCAGTATAAACTACTTTTGTACTTCAAATAGATTCTTAATGATTCTTAATATTTTGACATGTTCTTAGTTCTGAGAACTTCATTATTCTCTTCGTCCTTTCTGGCATTTCAAAATTTTTAATGTAGCTATTACAACTTATGGATTATCTGGTTTTTGCATGAAAAATTACTAATACTCAAAAGCTGCATCTGAACCATCTGCCAGGAGTTTATGTGAAGAATTTTGAAAATATAACCATTTAAAACTGTCAGCATATTGCATTAATCATTAAAAAAAAATCAACCTAATACCACACAGATTAAATTGTCCAAAGTAAGTTTTAATGCAACATATTCACAGGTTTACACTATAAAGTTGTGAAAAGAATATCTTTTTCAAATTTGATTAAGTGCTGCAAGATGTTGAAGAAACTCAGCACTCAAATGAATTATATGTTTGATGTCATTTTTGGCAAAGCCTCAGAAAATGTCACATAAAAGAAAAACATCTTACTTAAAATAAGGTCTTGACAGCAGTCTGGAATAGTTAACAACTCCATTCCCAAATGGGATTGCTGGTTATAATCAAACTTTTAATGATGGTATTAGTTCCCCCCTCGAGACAATTTAAATACCCAAACAAAACAAAAAACATGTGCATGTACACATACACAGCCCTCACCTCTTTTATTTTCTAAAGTGGACAAATTTATAATTATTTCAATTCAGGTTCCAAATATCTAATCTGATTACAAAGTTTCCTTGCAGATTTGTCAGTGGCCACTTGAGAAACGACAAGATGGCAGGCTACCAGGAATGTCAGTCAGTATTTTCTCATTTTGTTTTAATTTATGAGAGGTATAAATAATTCCCATCAGTGATGGAGATGTAGACCCTGAGTGTCAGTGCCCTCACATCTTCTAAACCCTAGAGCTGAAAACGGTGGGAATTTTTCATCTCTCATTTACATTTATACAGTTTTTGAATCCATCGTTTATTTTGTAAATCTTAGTCTGTCAGATATGAGAGAGTTAAGAGGAAGAAATACCTCTAAAAGCAATTTGTCCATTTAAGAGTTAACAGTCAACTTCACTTGGAAAGTTTGGAAAAAAAAAGCATATTATGAAAAGCTTATGATAAAATAACATTATGGAAAATAATACACATGTGTGTTTCTGGCATGAAGATTAAAAAGTCCAGAAAAATAAATATCACAGAGTTAACCATGGCTGTCTTTGGAAGAAGTATTATGGGGTGATCTTTCTTTTTCTCCTTTATGCTTTTCTACATTTCTGATACTTTTGCAAAGGACATATGTTACTTTTACAATTGGAAGAAATAATACAACTTTTTTTGTTTTTAAAGAGAGTTATGCCCAAAGGTTAATACCTACCTGTATCAATTAGCAAACCTATTTTTAATGGGTTAGGAATGGCATCGATATTAATAAAAAGAAGACAAATTGCAGTTACTAAAAATATAGCTTAAGGCTTTTGTCAAATTTCTCACATTGGAATTTTATCAGTCACCAGGCAGAAAGAATGCTTATTAAAAAAATTATATTAAGACAGTGAAGGGCAGCAAAGAGGTACCCCTAACACATTGGATCTTAAAAGTAGCAAGAGATGAGTCCTATGTAACTACTAGGAGGTCTGCAAGATGGCACAGAATGCAAGAAAATAAAATTAAATATGCCCATAACATATGGTTATCAAAGTAAAGCTCAGTAAGATTTGTTCACAATAGCTAGTGAAAAGTTTGAGATGGACTGTCCAAAAAAGAACAAAGTACTTTACGGACTCTCACATTAAAGAAGATCATCTCTTACTCACTGTATCAAAAGATTAAATTCTTGGTCTAATTGTGAGGGTATGTACATCTTTAAACTTGCTATACCCCTTTAAAAGTCTTTATTATTTTAAAAATTATATTTTTGAAAAACTTACTGTTAAAAATAAAGCATGCTTTCTGGCACATAAAGGTAGTAAAATGCATTCAATAAAATTTCACTTGAGAGACTGTCCTGGCTACAAAGGGAAGCTTCATTTTTCTAGGACTTCTAGTAAATGAGGTGTTCCACACAATTACATATTTCAGATGAGAATCTTATCTTTAACTGATTAAAATAATTACAAACTTTTTTTTTTACCAATTAGGTTACAACAATTGCCTATACTCTGCCTTATTAAATAGTAATAAATAATATCTAGACTTTTCTTAATGACTCAGGATCATTATAATGAGTATCAATTATTTGAATACTGACCTGCTTTCAGAATATAATGAAGTATCATCTACAGCAAATATATCCATAATATTCCACTACTATGTTCTTGTGTTTCCTTACCTAATGTCAAGTGGTCATGTATCACCTCTTACTGCTACCTGAATGGATGTCTCCCTAGCCATGCCTTTCTCTCTCGCTTTAAAAAAATTTTATATTATTTTTACTCCTATAAAACAGTAGGCTAGAAAGATCCACAGGGCAGTCCCTGCCCTGGGTTTTCTTTTGCTTATTTATTTATTTATTTTCTAATCCTTGAGGTATACTTTATATACCATCAAGTTTACCCTTTTAAAGAGCACTGTCCCACATTTTTATTATTCTTTAATCTCTTTTTAACTTAGAACCAGATAATCAGTTTACTAGCACCATGCCCAAAGTAAGAATAAATAGAGTATTATTGATGGCTGGACTGAGAGGCTTTCTATGAGTCAAGGGCAAATATATTTTCACTTTTCCATGTAAATAACATTAAAAGTTAGCAATATATTAAGAGTAGACTACAGGAAAAATAGGTCTGATACTTCCAGCCTCCAGGAAAAAAATGATGACTTAAGGCTCCCTGAAGAGAGCTAACTGCTTTGGAAAACAGGACCAGTTTGCTCAGAGAGGAATTCTACATGGTATCAGGCACAACATAGAGCTAACATTCCAGAAGGATTTCTGTTTCTTATAAAAACCAAGATTAAGCTAGTTTAACATTATATGTTAGATAGATGAAAAGTAGTCAAAAACTATATACTTTAACAACCTATCAAGCCTGAGAGGCCCTAGTCTGACTTAATCCAGCATTAAAAAGATAGTTTGAAGAGACCTGAAATGGCCCAGTGCAATTTGAGAGGTACTAAGCACCTCAGGGATGTGTTTCATGAAGAGGCTTTAAAATTGTGTCTTGATTTACAAGCTCAGATTGCTCTTCCTTCTCTAATTTCTGGCGCTAGTCATAGAGCAGGTATTGTGCCCTTGGAACTTTGAAAAGAGGATCTGACACCTTATCTCCCTAGAGCTGACTAGAGAATAAGTCCAAACCTGTATCTCTATGTGACTATGTTCAGTTTGGTGCTGGTTTTGATATGATGAAACTTAAAGAAACCTGGAAAGGACTTAGAGACATAATTTAACAAAAAGGATTATATAGTTTATTAAAGAACTTGACAGAGCCAACACAGGAAACCAACTATCTCCAATTAACTATCAATCTTATTCAAAATTTATTACCCCCTACAAAAATCCTATGCACAGGCCTGGATGATTTACAGTGGGACTAGAGAGACTCCCAGGCTGTAAACAGGATTGTCCTGCAGTACATCTCTTTTGACACTGCTGGTATCTAAAGTAAAACACCACATTCCTTGTTTATTTAAATTGGGATGTTAGAGCCTACTGCAGATTTTGTATTCAACTAAGAAATGTAAATTTTTTAAATTTTAGAGTCAAATTTCATGCTGCTATAAAAATTGTCATTATATGACCATAATAATGGCTGTATTCCTTCACATTCTATTTCTTTCATTTACTGAAGCCTTCTTTATACATTATCTGAGGCCTTTAAAAAGTGAATAGGTGGCAAAGCAACGGCAAAAATTATGAGGTTATATTTTTGTAGTACTCCATACACAGAGGCATAATTATATTTATTATCTGACAATATCTTTGTGATATAAGAAATAGCAGATCTTGAGCTTTACTGGGAAGACTGAAGAGAAAAATGGATGGTCTCATATACATTTTTACTACATAGAGAAGCTTTTTACTACATTGGTGTTAAAAAGATTAATACATTGACTCAATTATAAGTATATGCTTTTATACTAGGGCAGAGATGTTAAGAGGTTTCTGGGTTGTAGATCAATATTCTTTCTTAGGGGGCAGCTTTGTTGAGGCATAATTGGCATACAAATGAGCTGTACATGTTTGAACGTGTACAGTTTGATGGGTTTGGACATGTGCATATACTCATGGCACTATCACTACAATCAGGTAATATCAAATGGCAATCAATGTATTTTGGACTGTTTAATTGTATGGGGCCCAAAGTATTTACTGATGTAAAAGTAACAATCTTTCTTTCAAATGACTTTTAATTATTTTATTTTCTGTCATAATGGAACTGAAGGAATTAATAAAGAGTAAATACAGCAAAACATTAAAAAAATTAAAATAGCACACCTTATTTATCTTAGAATTTCTATACGGAGAAACAGATGGATCCTGATTTCAAAGTAACTTGTCTCAGGTAATAGAATAGAGTTAGAAGCAGAACTATGGTTAGAACATAAATTCCTAATTATCTATACAAATCTGGCTAAGGATCTAGCCCAGGAAATTGGATGAAGATTATAAAACCAAAGGAATATTACTCCCTGATCAAAGGTGATTTACTAAGATGACAGAAGCCCTGAAAAAGTATCACATCTATTAGAGCACCTGGCTAAATGGGAGACCTCCATTCATGCAAGGACAAAACTAGGTAAATTAATGCATGGACATTAGAACACAAAGCTTTCTTGTACTTATGGGTTTCTTTCCAAGTGCTTTTAATGTGAGAATAATACATTAAATTCTAAAATAAAGTCGCAGTAGTCAGCAAGTGTTAGACTGGCCGGATTAATTCACAGAATCAGGAAATAATACTACTGGAAGCTTAACTTAAGAATGTACCTAAGTGCATGCACACATACTTTTAAGAAAGAATATGATTATAAAAATGCAACTGTGAAAACACAGTTAAGGAAAGCTTATTTTGAGATTTTAATTTATGTCATATTTATATGTAACCATATTGATTATAGGCTTTAACTCTAACACAGTATTAAAATTCATATTTTCAGGACTTCCTTAGTAGTGCAGTGGTTAAGAATCCGCTTACCAATGCAGGGGACACAGGTTCAATCCCTGGTCTGGGAAGATCCCACATGCTGCAGAGCAACTAAGCCCATGTGCCACAAATACTGAATCTGCACTCTAGAGCTGGTGAACCACAACTACTGAGCCCACGTGCCACAACTACTGAAGCCCGTGGGCCTAGAGCCCGTGCTCCACAACAAGAGGAGCCACCGCAATGAGAAGCCCATGCACCACAACGAAGAGTAGCCCCAGCTCGCCACAACTAGAGAAAGCCCACGTGCAGCAATGAAGACTCAATGCAACCAAAAATAAATAAATAAATAAATTTAAAAAATAGGCTTAAAAAATTCATATTTTCAATTTGTAGATTTGGATAGGAAACAAAATGAAACCATGAATAGCTATATTTTTCTCTTACAAATGTAAAATTATTATTTTTAGATAGCACTGTACATTTATTAAAGGTCTTCTCATTACCTAATTTACTTCTTACAAGCAACTTGAAGGATGCACAAGGCATTTTATCCCTGGATTTATGATAAGAAAATGGAGTCACTAAGGCTTAAATAACCTCACTGCTAGTAACTGAAATTGAGTCTCAATACTTTCCTGTTTACTTTGAAATATAATATTCCAAAGCATTCTACAACCATTAGTGTTTCATATAATGAGCACCTAGTATTACTGTCAAAATTTGTATTAAAAATAGTAAATTCTTCTTAGTGAAGAATTCCAAGTAATAAAAGTAGTACTAATTAGGGAAATAGTCACCATTAGAACACAACAGTAAATAACTGTTGCCTATAGGCAATATCCATCAATGGATGCTAAAATTAGTGTGAGGAAGCTTGAAAAGAAACAGGATATTTGTATAGTTGCAAAGTGTCTTCCCCTCCAGTACTTATATTCTCAAAGGGAAAAAGAGTAACTTAACAGTGTAGCAACTAAGCAGAAACCACCTTAACCAAGTGATCATGGTAATATCACCAATAAAAAGACAACAGATGTCTTGTTACCTCCGGTACAATGCACTGGGAAGGACATGCCACTATGTGGCAATCTTTCCAAAAAATGCATAGCCTCAATCTAATCATGAGAAAACATGAGACAAACTCAATTGAGACATTCTACAAAATATCTAACCAGTGTCAAGTTCATGAAAGACAAGAAAGGATTGAGGAACCGTCACAAATCAGAAGAGACTAAGGAGACATGATGACTAAATGCAATATGGAATTTTGGAAGGAATCACAGAACAGACAAAGGGCGCAGGTGGGAAAACTGGTGAAATTCTAATAAGGTCTGCAGTTAGTAATAGTGCCATGTTAATATTAATTGCTTGGTTTTGATCATTGTACTATGGTTACACAAGACCTAAACATTAAAGGTATCTGGAAACTCAATTTTTGTAACTTCTCCGTAAGTCTAAAATTATTTCAAAATAAAACAATAAAAAAATAAATAACATGGCCCATTCTGAGACTAGAAGCAAAACGATAGCAACCAAATGATCGCTTTTTTTGGGAAGTTAATTTTAACTGTCTCTCAGATTTAGGGAAAATCCAGGTATTTCTAGATGATATAAGAAAAATTAAATTCAGAAAAGTAATATATATATTACTACCTGGCTAACTTTCATATAAATAGACTGAAATAAGCTCCACCAGAAGAATCTTAGTTTTTTGTGTGTGTTAAGAAATCATTCTTTTAAGATTCAAATCTTTCTTTACCTAATTTTATTAAGTATTTCAAAGGCAGACAAATAAATCAACACAGCAGTGTTTATGTCTAATACAGGCCTTAACCATACAACTCTATTTCAGTAATTTCCTACTGCAATTCTCTCACTCCTACTAGATCATGAGCTATGTGCAAAGGCAAGAACCATCCACTGCCAACTTCATAGCCCTAGTCCATCATGGCTCTTCAGATGGGGTGGGAGAATAATAATAACTAGCTCAAAAATGAATAAAAAATTAAAATAAAACATCTTTCCAGTTAAAAGGAATTACTTTCATATATTTAAAATGCTTTTTAAGTATAAGAAACAGTCCCCTGGGAAAATTATATATAAACTTAAAATTAAATAATCCTCACTGTATTCTTTCATATACAATATTTGAAATCTTGTACTCTTTCAAATCTCAATATTGCCAATATAGCTTCTTTCTAATCTGGGTTACATTTTACCCATATGATCTAGTCACATATAAGTTTATCCTTTCCTTCAAATTCTGTTTATAATTTGTGTCATTCTGGTGAGTTAACTTTTGAATAATTTGTTTCACTCAAACGTATTTTGGTGATTCTAAGTTCTACATCAAGTACCTGCCTTTACTATAGTAGTCACTGGGGACATGGTACAAATAATCTAAGAACTATGAGCTTTAGATAGTTATGTGGTATTACTTGTGCTACTTAAAATAAACAATAATGCCTATGGCCAAATGCTGTACCACTGTTCTGTATTGGAATATGTATTCTTTAAGGCTACATATTACATCTTAATGCTTTGATATATCACCAGTGACTGCTATAGAACCCAGTAGATAAAAATATTCATGCTTTCCAAAAGTATGAGGCTACACAGATATATGCACAAAGCAAATTTGTTAAGCCAAATTTAGTATACATTATTAAAGGTAACAATCAAATTTCTGATCATGTTCACTGAAGCTACAATGTATTTTATTATTGTAAAAAGAAGACAGATTCAGAGAGTTCCAACTGTTATTTTGGAAGTTGAATATTACATGTTTTATAGCTGAAACAGTTTTAAACTAAAGATCTTCAGTAAAAAAGCTTTTTTGAAGCTGTTCTAGAGCTTTATTAAAAAAATCACAGTACAATAAATATTTAACCTGTATAAAAAGCAGGATATTATTTTGATCAGCTTTTGATCAGTTTTATCAATACTTTAGATTTTCTGTACCTAAACATAGAGCAAAACCAAAAACAAACAAAAAACAAGAATTTGAATTTAATACTATTCAAACCAACGTATGAATAATGTCTATACAAGTCTCATATATAGGGCCTAAACACTTTTCTTAAATGCTTTAAACGGTATGCAGTGTAAAAATGGACATTCTATCCTGCGTACTTCTAGATATGTGCTATGGCAACATTTAAGTTTTGCTTGATGTGAAGTACTCTGTTTATTAAGGAACACTAGTTACGATCATGTTTGATTGAATTTCCTTCTTGGACAAAAGTCCTAAGTGAAACTTAATTTTATTGGCTAACTGGCCAAAGAAAGCATTAAACAACAGCAACAAAACTCAACTCAGGAGAGACGGAATAAGTACCAAGTGAAAATATAAGCTTGATAACTGCCCTTACCTTCACTTCTTTTTTCTGCTTGTTCTGCTGCATTTTCCACTTTCTTTTGTTTTGTTGCTAAGAGTTCCCGCTTTAATTGTCTTGCTTCTTTTCTGAGCTCTTTGCTATAAAGCAAAAACAATTATATAAGTATATAATAGACCAAAAGAGAAAGTTGTTTAGCAGAAACAACTAAATCTAGTTGTTAGGTACAGTAAATCTCTAAGAAAAACAAAGTGAATAATGTAATTCATTTTGTTTCTGTGTATGTGTGGTATGGAAACATACTTAAAGGATATATTAAAAGTTGTGATTTTCATAATAGCAATATAATATGAGTTACTATGAAATATAGCCCCTTCAAATATATCACACAGTTGGTAAGTGATAAATGAACTATTGTTCTCCCTCTAATTTACTTGCAAATTTAACATTCTAGTTTCAGTTTAATTATTCATGGAGATTCCAAATCAAAACAAACTTTTTAATATAAATACTATTCACTAAACCTGGGCATATACAAAAACATTTGGCTTCGAAACTTGTTGAATTCCTGAACTGGCACCAACAACTACCACTTATTAAGCAATTATTATATGCTAGGAGCAGTGCTAATTTTTTTAAACTCAATTAATTTTTAACCCATTTGATATCACAATTTGCCAAATAATTTCCTCTCTTGTGAAACCTATCAGGCTGAAGTATTTTGATAATTAATACAATCATATATTAAAGGCAAATGGAGATGTAAGTTGTTGGCTTCAATGCAAGTCACTTGTTAAGTGACTGGTTTCTACAGGCCACTTTTAGGGCAGGAGATTCAAATTCAAGCCTTGGAAAAAATTATTAACTGCCCATGTCATTAACCCTAGGGTCACTTGTGAATAGTTAAAACTATGCCTTTTTTATCTGTGAATGTCAGGCACCCACTCTATTTTCCACAAGCTAGAGTGGGTCACAGAGACTAAGAACATGGTAGCCCAAGGAGGCACCCCATTCTGGAATGTTCTCTAAAGATAATCAAGGTTTAGCAAAATCCTAAGTCTAAACAGTTCCCTACTGATTCAGCCTTTAGTGCTTCCTCCTAAACCCCAAATCTCATACTTTTTTACTTCTGTCCTGTATTAGAGTCACCAAACTGATAGTTCTTACAATGTGCATGACTCAGTTCTTTTCACCTTTTTTCCATATCAAACAAACACAGCTTGGCCTCCAAGTTCCTCAATTCTGAAATTTTCCTCTCTGATCAGAATCCACTATGTTTTTAGCTATCTCAGTCTTTCATTCCTACTAAACTTATGCTCACTTTTTCTTTTTTTTTGCAGTACGCGGGCCTCTCACTGTTGTGGCCTCTCCCGCTGTGGAGCACAGGCTCCGGACGCGCAGGCCCAGCAGCCATGGCTCACGGGCCCAGCCGCTCCGTGGCATGTGGGATCTTCCCAGACCGGGGCACGAACCCGTATCCCCTGCATCAGCAGGCGGACTCTCAACCGCCGCGCCGCCAGGGAAGCCCTATGCTCACTCTTTTAATAGTTCACAGTCCACCAGTCTTATTCTAACCCAGTCGTCTCTCTATCCATTCTGGATGCTATGGTCAGTCATTTCACTGATGTCCTCACCAGAACCCTTAATTTTCTTGATTTGTTTGGCCTGATGGATACATCATAATCACCTAGAAGAACTTGTTAAAACATGTTTGGGGAGACACATCTCCAGAAAATATTATTTCTTTAGATGTGAGATGTTGCCTAGGAATTTGCTCCTGTGACAAGTTACCCAGGTGACTCTAACATGAACTCAGGTTTGGGACCCAATGCTTTAGGACCTTACTATAGAAATTATCTTCTCTTTCTTATAACTTCAAGCACTCCTACTTCACTAATCCTTTCATTCAGCCAACAGCATGCTCAAATTTCCTTGTACTCTGCTCCAATCAAGAGATTGCTATCTTTACAAGTGAACTCCTAGCTTGAAAGAACAGTTTATATACAGAGTCTAATTCATCAACCTCTAACTTCTTAATCTCTTGCAATCTATCCTTCTTATACTCTACTGAAACTGCTTCTATATCAATCAAATTCAATGTCCTTTTCTCAGTCTTCCTCTTCCTCTTTGGCCTTTCTATCATTCAATGATAAGAACTACTTTTTTTTTTTTTTTTTTTTTTGCAGTATGCGGGCCTCTCACTGTTGTGGTCTCTCCCGTTGCAGAGTGCAAGCTCTGGACGCGCAGGCTCAGCGGCCATGGCTCACGGGCCTAGCTGCTTTGCGGCATGTGGGATCTTCCAGGACCGGGGCACAAACCCGTGTCCCCTGCATCGGCAGGTGGACTCTCAACCACTGCGCCACCAGGGAAGCCCAGATAAGAACTATTTCTTTCTGAAATTCTATCAGACTATGTACCACTTTAGAGTCTTGATTCTCTAATTCTCCTCCGAATTACTTTCTTTTCTCATCCTATAATTGTTGGCATCTTTCTCATTTCTATACCCTGTACACCAGCATTTTAATCTAATCTTATAACATAAGCTATCACTTTTATAATGGGTTATTTCCAAATCTAGACATTTTGCCCTACATTTCTAACTATCTATTACAAATCTCTGTGTACATTAGTGCTAACAGAAATATAAGGTAAGACATATACAATTTTAAGTTTCCTAGTAGCCACATTAAAAAAACATGGTGGGGCTTCCCTGGTGGCGCAGTGGTTGAGAATCTGCCTGCCAATGCAGGGGACACAGGTTCGAGCCCTGGTCTGGGAGGATCCCACATGCCACGGAGCAACTGGGCCCGTGAGCCACAACTACTGAGCCTGCGCGTCTGGAGCCTGTGCTCCACAACAAGAGAGGCCGCGATAGTGAGAGGCCCGTGCACCGTGATGAAGAGTGGCACCCGCTTGCCACAACTAGAGAAAGCCCTCGCACAGGAATGAAGACCCAACACAGCAAAAATAAATAAATTAATTAATAAACTCCCACCCCCAACATCTTAAAAAAAATGGTGAAATGGGTTAAATTAATTTTAAAAACATATTTTATTTAACTCAATAACTCAAAATATCCAAGATATTATTATTTCAACATGCAACCAATATGAGAATATTAATATTTTACATTCTTTTTTTTGTACTAACTCTTCCAAATGCAGTGTATATTTAACACTTACAGGACATCTCAATCCAAACTAGCCACATGTCAAGGGCTTAGATCCAGATGGATGCTTGAGGCTAGATGTCATAAGAATTACAAACTCTCTATGTCAAAACTCCAAGCCATCTCCTTCCTGGCCAAATCTGTCCCTTCTCCTGAAGTCCCTGTTTGATGGTGAAACCATATTCCTCCTAATGACCAAACTCTACATTTCCCCTGGGACTGTTCACCCTCCCTTTCACTGAATTACCATAGAGGTATGTCATCTTCCAATCTCTCTCACATGTAACTGCTCCTCTTGACTCTCATCATCAATGCCTAGTTTAGGCTCTCATGATCTATTTCTCCAATAAATGTAATCACTTCCTATCTCTTGACATTATGTGAAAACAGAGAATAGCAACCACATCTTTGCTCCATCCACTAAATACCCTTATCTTTTTTTTTTTTTTTTTTTTTTTTTTGGTGGTACGAGGGCCTTTCACTGTTGTGGCCTCTCCCGTTGCGGAGCGCAGGCTCCGGACGCACAGGCCCAGCGGCCATGGCCCACGGGCCCAGCCGCTCCGCGGCACGTGGGATCCTCCCGGACCGGGGCACCGGGGCACGAACCCGTATCCCCTGCATCGGCAGGCGGACCCTCAACCACTGCGCCACCAGGGAAGCCCACCCTTATCTTTTTTATTATACTAGTTTAAAAATTTTTTACTTTAGTAATTCAGGAAACTCAGATGATATTTTCTGAAGACTAAGGCCTTGAGAGGAAGATTATTTTGAAAGTTGAAGAAGAAATGCCACATGATGGCTGAACAAACTAGTTATTAGAGTGATCTGAAGTATGCAAAGAATGAGAGGCAATGAGAGTATAACTATTGTAGAGTCAGTAGAGTACAGTCATTAAAAAGATTAACCTAGGATTCAGAAAGTCCTGACTTAAAAGCCAACTCCATCACTTATTGTCTGGGAGACCTAACAACAATTATTTATCTTCTCTGAGACTCAGCTTCCTCAACTATGAAATCAGAGTAAGGTATCTGAAATATTGGGCATTCAATACATGTTCAACAAGTGATGGCTATTATTATTTAGATCTTATGTTCGAAACAGTATTACAGTTAAGGGCTGTTTGTCAAGTAGGAATATTTCCTTATTATATTATTTATTATAAAACGAATGCTACCTCTACTCCATATGGAGATCAACCCTGTTTGTAATTTTTACAAAGGGCAATGAATGTGTAATGCCAGCTTCTAAAAATCTATCCTTAAATAGTAAAAGATACACTATTGAAGTAGCCATAATAATATACAAACTGAACAATGATGAATAAGAACTCAAAAAAAAAACCAAAGTGAGACAGAGAAGGTTTAGGTCTTTACAGATTATTAAAGTATGTTTTCATTATACTGAATTTTTCAAGTAATTAAAAATTTACAACATTGTCAAAATCTTTCAGATTATTCAAACACCATTTGTTAGTACTTGTGGAATCCATAACTCTTGGAATGAAGTGCAAGTTTTTAACCTAGTCTTTAGATCACAGTCTAGTTTTAGGGTTCCCAATTTTACATTCTCTGGAATATAATTTTATCCATTGGTAATAGAATATATTTGAATCTGTTAAAATGAGAATGAAAATTGTAAGCCTGGAGTATATGTCACCTTATACTGCTTATAAAGCAATCATACAAACTATGGGCTTGCTTGAGTCTAGGCAGCATCTTTTTGGCTCCCTCAAAGCCCATTTTCTACTTGTATAGTAAAAGAAATAGCTTCTGTAAGCTACTATTAACTCTAAGCTAATTAATTTTTTCCTAATAGGTAGGTCTCTAATTCGGATGCATTTGAATTTTAACATGGTTTGTATGACATCACCATTATCCATCAAATAATTCTGCATTGTATATATTTTTAATCTGGTAAATCTCTAGTATACTCTGTTCCAATGAAAAAAAGAATTCCTTAAAAACATCATCCCAATAAAATATCAGGAGCCTAGAAACTATAGTAGCCTTTATATACTTAGTAATAGCAAAGAAATTACTAATTCATTCAGCAATTTCTGGAGCATCTAATATCCGTACTACACCATTCTGAGTGAGGATAGAAATCAAGATGAATAAGGAGGGAAAGGAACCTAACTTTGCTAGGTTCTTTAAATCAGTTACCTCCCTTACCACTTAATCTTCTCAATAACCTGTGATATAGGCATTTTATAGGGAAGAAGGCTGAGGCTTACAGAGCTTAAATACTAAGCCTGAAGTCACACAATCTATCAGAAAGTGAAAGAGCTAGAAACTGAAAATGAGATTGTCTGAATTCTAAGTCTATGCTCTTTTCATTATGGTATAACTGAAACCTTGAGAAAGTCTCCAAGGAAACTAAATTCCAAGGAGAGAGATAAATCATGTACATAAATAATAACAGTACATAATAGAAAGCAATAACTGCCATGACAAAGAAATGACTAAAGCATTTTGAAATTCTGAGGAACGAATACTATACATTAAATAAGGGACGGCTTCATGGAGGAGGCATTTGAAGCAGACCCCGAAAGATGAGTAGAAGTTGGCCAAGAGGAGATACAATGAAAGGCATCCAAGCCGTGTGTCTTAAAGACGGGAGATGGTAAAACATAGGGTGCACAATAAAACATTATGCTATAGCATAGATGATCTAAAGGGGGACAGGGGACTAGAAACAAAAGATAGAGCTAGGAAGAGAGCCTGGGGCAAAGTCTAAATGCTAGGTATTTGTGAGGAGCCCAGGTGAGAATGTTGTCCTTCTGTTTTTTCCACATCTTTGAGCGTCCATTTCTTTCTTTCTTTTTTTTTTTTTTACAACCAATTTCTCAGTGGCTCTTGTCTTCATTGTATCCACCATCCACCTATTTTAATACCTTACCTGTAACCCACACATTCCTTAAATTGCTGTCCTAGAAGAAGTACCGTCTTCACAAACTTCAATGGCTTCCCTTTAGATCATAACTTAGACCTTCAGAAGAGTCCAACTTTGTTGACCCCTGACCTCTAATCTTTTGCGACCTCAGACCTAGTGCCATGCCTGATCTCGTTCTACCTTTTGGATATTCTTTCTCTGTTTCCACTGGCTTTTACTCTTTCACCTCCTGCTTCTCAAATTCAGGTGCTTCTTAGTAGCCTAGTCTCAACCCTCTCTTTCTTTCCTTCTCTTCTATAGAAATTTCATCCATGTTCAGGATTTCAATTCTATTTTCTTAATGCAGTCAAAGTGTAAAAGCAAGATCGTTAGCCTATGATTTTACACATTTCCACTTTCAAGCTTAAATTCACATTTCCAACTGCCAGATGGATACTTCAATTAGTATCCCACAAATCCACAAATTTACCATTTTAAGTCAGATTGATCATTTTGGCTACTCAAAAAACACCACCTCATTTTCTCTCTCCTTTCTTTGATAAGTCACCAGAATGTGGGTTGTCAGGCCCATCTTCTAGTATTGCTCTCTTACTCTCTACAGCTGTTTAGTAGCCACATTCTTCCTCCTTTACAAAGTCTCTTCCTTTCTGTGGTTAGTGACAGCTGTTTAGGCTTTTGTGACTTCACTATGACCACAGTCTCGTACTTGGTCTACGTGCTTCTGGTCTGACCTTTCTTCCATTCATTTTGCACATTTAGGCCAAATCCTACAATTCCACTCCCTAATCTTTTTAACTCCCTAAGTCCTACTGAATTGTGCACCAATTTCTTTCCCAAGCATTCAGGTCCCTCTTATGAGCTTCCTTCAAACTGCTTTTTCAACTTTATCTATCACAGATCCTCTACTCTAAATTGCAGCCAAAACACACTAGTCATAATTACCTTGGCAAACTTTGAGTTTCAGCACATATACGCCTTTGTTCACGCCATTTCCATTACCTAAAATTGTCTTTTCTCCCTATTACTGCCAACTAAAGTCTTCCTCATGTTTCAAGGTTTCACGGAGAAAGTGGCACTAGAGCACAGCTTTGGGGCAAAGTTGTCAAGCTCACTGTACCTTAGTTTTCTCATCTGTAAATTCTGACTATATTCAGCCTATTATTATAACAGAGCTGATGCAAAGATTAAGGATTAAAATGAGTTAAGAGCACTATTAGGGGCTTAGAAGGCAATATATTTTTTTAAATAAAATATACTACAACCAACTCATGACTATTAAATTACATAAGCATTTTAAAGAATTAAAACTTTAAATAAAAATCAATCATTTTAAGGAAAATGATACTATTAAAGATGCAAACTCTAATCTCATTGATGGGTTGTTTTATCTTATGGTCAACGTCCATTCCCAAAGAGTAAATACAACTTTTGTATAAAAAAAGGAGACATGTTTTTCAGAATACCGAGACCCAACATCATTATATGGGCACAGGAAAGCAATTAATCCTCCTTTGCCTCAGTTTTATCATCACCTAAGAATAGTTTGAGGAAGGTGTAAATTAATATTTCTGAAATGCATAATCACAATTATAAATGTAAAACGTGATTATACTCTGCAGATCATTCTATTTCAAGTCCTCTGGATTTAGGATTTTAAGTCCATAATCTAAGGAAATGGTGAGATGCTGAATATAGTCTTCACCTTAGACACAAAGAAATGGTAACAGTTTTTTTTCAATATTGCCTAAGTCAGAAACAATACTGTAAATATGATACAGACATCCTAATTCTTTATGCAGTTTTTCACTTAATGTGCTTACTACCCACTGAATGAAACATTTAGACTCGAGCAGCTTTTTTTTTGCGGTACGCGGGCCTCTCACTGTTGTGGCCTCTCCCGTTGCGGAGCACAGGCTCCGGACGCGCAGGCTCAGCGACCATGGCTAACGGGCCTAGCCGCTCCGCGGCATGTGGGATCTTCCCGAACCGGGGCACGAACCCATATCCCCTGCATCGGCAGGCGTACTCTCAACCACTGCGCCACCAGTGAAGCCCTTGAGTACCTTATTTTTAAGCTGAACAACAGAAGACACTATGAATAAGTAACTACGCAGGAAAGTTTTTATACCTACAGTATATTTATATTTTTATCGGACTGTTTATAGTACTTTATAAAAGTTAAAAATCTTGCAATTTTTAAAAATTGTACAGCTTTTCAACTTGAGATTGAGGATTTAAAATGTCAGTGACAAATATCCTGCATGATTTTCAGTCAGTTTTTATTTTTTCCCAGATGCTTTTCTCATTTTCTCTAGTTTCCAGGAATGTGCCTTAGGAAAATTTTGAGTTATATCTGTTCTTTTTTCTTATGGCATGAGAAATATTATCTTAATATAAGGGTGGTGAACTCAAACACTGACCTCCTCTAACATTCACCTTCAAAAAAAAAAAAACGGTAAAGTTATCAAGACCTGAGTATTTGATATGCTTTTGAAGAGAACTTTAATCTATGAAAATGAAATGGACTATGTATACATATCTTCTCAATACATACGATGGTAAATGAATTTGCTTAGAGACTTTGTTAAGCAAGCTGACGGCTAAACACATGTCCATTACAGATCACACTGCTTCTTGGACCATGGATGTAGTACTTGCAGTTAGCTTAAGTCTGCTATTTCCCAACATCTGATAAGAATTCATAACACATGGAAATGATTGCAAGCCAAACAGTACAGCCTTCATGGATTTTAGTCTGTCGCTTTAATCACAAAGATACCGAATCTGTTTGTAATGAAACAACAGCTTGGCTGTTGATGAAATCATAAAATAGCCGTAATAAAAGCCCATCATAAGTATTATAACTAAAAATGTATGGCACGATTTTTAGTATGGTATCATCAGCAGGAGCAGAGATGCAAGTTAAACATGTTTCAGGAAAGTATTTCAATATGCTATAGTTTATACATTAATTTTGAAAATATATACAGGAAATAAAAAAATTAAATCATGGAACCCCTGATTTGTGTGTTCAAACTCTGTTCTACCTATTATTAGCAGTATGGTCTTAGACAACTAAGTTAACCAATCTAAGTCTGTTTTCTCATTTGAAATGAGAATAAAAGTAAGGTTGTAAGGAAGAAACATGATTCCATGGAAATTACTTAGTGTACTTAACATGGTGCTTGGCCCAAATATGTGCTCAACATGAGTTTGCTTTTCTATCATTATCATTATCGTTTTCCTCTCCAGCACCAACACTACTTCTATTCTTAGTATTTACAGAATCAATTACTGACAAAAAGAGACCTCAGGCTAACTAAAGAGTTCAAAAAGGCAAACCCTTCCATTTTTCTCATGGATGCATAGATTTCAAAAGCTTACTGATAAGTTTTTCTGTTTGATGTCTGCTTGGATTAAATATCATATACTATGAAAATAAGAAATATAACAGTAGAAAAAAACCCCTAAAAATTACAAAATTCTTATACCTTAATTCTGGTCACTAAACACTTGGAATGGAATTGCTTATTTTCATTCATTATAGTCTAGTTGAGAAGTTAAGGAGTAAATAAGTCAACAAGGAAATGTGTGTGTGTGTATATATATATATACACACACACACACACACACACACACACACACGCACATTTATAATTTCTAAGAGAAAGATTAACAGAGAACCTATATTATTTTATCTAAGTGATCCTGGAAGCATCTATCAGGAGATAAAATTTAATATGAGAGGTAATGTTCCACATGTCCTTTATATTGTTACATCAATATGTAGGAAAAGAAAGACTATAATCCCTATCCATAAGTACACAATCCCTATCCATAAGTACACTGAAATTTGAAAAGAAGGAAGAATTTAAATGCACCTGCATCTGGCCTTTAGACTTACAATCTTACTCCTTTCATATGGAAGATCACATTTATTTTTAAATAAAAAGTTGAGACGTTTGATATAGATTGTCATTAATCTTTGCAAGACCTCCTTCAAATCTTAGAAAATCTTATTGTCTTTTCCAAAACAGACTAAAGAGTAAATTCTGCACCAAATCATAAAATATCCATGCTAACCATAGGTGATATTGTTATACTCTCTAAACACCAAGTAATAAGTTCTGAATCAAACATGTTATTTCACAGCAAGAACTTGGCTTAGCTGATATTTGACAGAAGTGGAGTAAATCTGTTGTGGCAGAAATTCGGTCTTTAGCCATATGTCTATTCCATAATTTAACTTTACAAAATGATATTAACTCAATATGAAAAACAAATGAGATTTCCAATTCCAGTAAGGCAGTATACCAGGTAAAACCTGAAAACTCTCTTACAAATACCTAGGAGTGCTGAATAAAGTACATTAAAAAAAAAAAAACACCTTTAAATGCATAGCTTAGCTCACTAAAAACACGCATATCTGAAAACACGCATAATACAGGGTGCAAAACACAGAGATAAAAACATCAACAACTATGGGAGATTAAAAGACATGGAAGACAGAGTGAGAAGGTCCACCACATGTGTAAGTGGAATTGCAGAAAGAGAAAATAGAGAGAATGAAATGGAGACAATAATGTCTGAGAATTTTCCAAAACTGATAAAAAACAATAGTCTTCAGATTCAGGAAGCTCAATAAATTCAAGCAGGATAAATAAAAGGAAAATCCAAATGTAGACATATTATAGTCAAAATGCAGAGCACCATAAAACAACCAGCAGAAATTAATAAGGATAAATCACTTCAAATTAAGTTCACCTTTTTCTTTGACAGAGAAAGTAGACTGCCATATTGTGAGAATAAAGTAGTCATGGACTTATGCAACATAAGACATAAATGATGTCTTTCATTACAGCCATTAAAGCAGAGAACAAATAATGCCTGGCTGCTTAAGCAAAAATGATTATGAATTAGTCCTTACTAGTGCAACTATTCCGAGAATGGTAAATAACAGGTCAAAGTTAGTTTGAGATATGTTTCTAAGATACTGTACACTAGGTCCTTACCATATTTTGGCATATGATGCTGCATTGAATATAAAGTAGAAGACAAACCAATTACAGGTAGAGGGTATATGAATGGGTCCAGGAAGTAAGAGGAGTAACAGAAGCAGCAAGAATGAAAAAGGCTGTGAGGCATTTAGTTGACAGCACAATCTGAGTCAACACTGTGATGTGACTGTCAAAAAATGTGTATGGTCATTAGGTCTCATTAAAAGAAGTACGGTATTCCTAACATGTGTATGTTACACCTTTTGTAATTGTTCCGCAGTCCTTGGATGTTCTGTTCTGTTTGTTCAGTCTTTGTTCTCTTCACTTTTCAGTTTTTAAGGATTCTATTGAAATATCCTCTAGCTCAGAGATTCTTTCCTCTGAGTCCAGTCTGCTAATAAGCCCATCAAAGGCATTCTTCATTTCTCTTACAGTGTTTTTGATCTGTAGCATTTCTTTTGGTTCTTTCTCAAGATTTTCATCTCTCTGCTAACACTGCCTATCTGTTCTTTCATGCTGTCTACTTTATCCATTAGAGCCCTTAGCATATTAATCATAGTTGTTTCAAATTCCCAGTCTGATAATTCCAACATCCCTGCCATGTCTGGTTCTGATGTTTGCTTTATCTCTTCAAATTGTGTTTTGCCGTTTGGTATGCCTTATAATTTTTTCTTGATACCAAGATATTATGTACCAGTAAAAGGTATTGCTGTAAATAGGACTTTAGTAATGTGGTATGAGGTATGGGGAAAGGGGATGTGTCCTATGGTCCTATGATTAGGCCTCAAGTCTTTTAGTGATACTATGCCACTGGACTGTGAACTTCACAAATGTTTCTCTGGTTTTTTCTCCTCCCTTAGTGGGGGGCAGGATGGTTAGAATGGGCTGCAGTTGGGTGTTTCAATTCTCCAACATGAAGGGTTAGAGCCAGCTGACGTTGGTTGTTTCCCTTCTCCCAGGTCCATTAAGCTCTGATAACCCACAGCAGGTTGAGCTGTGGGTAACTGGAAAACAAAAAGAACAGAGTGCTCTGGCATAAATCAAAATGGTTCCTTTTCCTCTCGCCCTGAAGGAAGTAGTAGGGGATTTATTTCTGTGAGATTTACTGTGAGAACCTAGTTAAGCTCTCAGAGGTAAATCTCATAATATTGTGCCCGCCCCCCATGACCGGGTGTCCCTGGAGTTTTTAACTCTCAAACTTAGCCACACTGAGCCTCCAGCAACTTGTCAATTATAGTTCAGGTTTCCTATCCCAGCATTGGTTCCCATGCAATTTCTGCTTGTTCTCAGATAAACTAAATTCCCTGTATTCACCTGTCTGTCCCTCCAATCTTGGGGGGCAGCGGTTTGCCCTGTGTCCTCACATCTCTTAGTGATCCAAGAAGAGAGAAAAGCAAGGTTAAATAGATAATTTTATTAAAAGAGAATATTATATTTTATTTTACTTGAGTTTAACACAAAAATACTAAATGGAAGTAGACCAAGAAATTTCTAATTTTTATATAAATGTTTCTTTGTCTCAAGAGGTTTCCTAAGAAATTTCTCCATTTTATGAAAAAATGTTATGAAAATATTGAGAATGGAGTCACTTTTTTAAACTACATGATTTAATTTTAGTTTATACTGATTAAACTGCCCTAAAGTTGAGAAAATTAGTATACTTAACATTTTTTCCACCTTTTCCTTCCTTCATTTTCCAATTTGGGTTATATTAGTGTTTTTAAATTGTCAATGTCCACAGCATCTATGCACAAAATTTTTAGTTGTACAGTCTTAGTTTTCTATTTAAATGAATTCATTGTTCACCACCATCTCTTTTACCCCAGTATTTCTCTCTGGTCCTGAGTTCAAGAGATAGTTGAGTAATGTTTACTTACTGTTAATGATAGTTATTTCTGGATGTTTTTAGTTGAGTTGTCATTTTGGGTTTCTTATTTTCTTCTCTCTCTGATATACTGCCTTAATTTTTTTTTTTTTTTTTTGTGGTATTCGGGACTCTCACTGTTGTGGCCTCTCCCATTGCAGAGCACAGGCTCCGGATGCACAGGCTCAGTGGCCATGGCTCACGGGCCTAGCCGCTCTGCGGCATGTGGGATCTTCCCGGACCGGGACACGAACCCGTGTCCCCTGCATCGGCAGGCGGATTCTCAATCACTGCGCCACCAGGGAAGCCCCTGCCTTAATTTTTTATGAGCAGGCATCATTTTTACAAAAAACTAAAGTCACTAAAGAAAATTTAGTGAGCTACATTTATCACAGTATCTGACACTGTGAGTATGCTCTGTAGTATATGCTAAATAAAAATAGGCATAAATTAAGGGAGAAATGGTATCAGAATACTCACCAGAGGGAGGTGTGGGAGCTAGGAAAGAGGAGAAATTTTGTGAGAAGAAAGACATCTCAAATGTAGCACATAGGATAAAAATCACTAAGAAAACGACATCAGATAAAATAATGTCTACCTAAAAAGGATGAGGTCGTTTTTGTGAAGGTCGTAGTTACTCAGTGACAGAAAAGCATTATGTAAATTATTTATTAAAGATTTACTATTTCCCACAGTATTCTTGCCTTGTTAAGTTTGCTTTCCTGACATCAAAATGATTTCAACATTATGTAAAAGAATGAAAACATAAACAACTGATTTTAAGTACAGTACATGGTATGGATTATATAAGGAGAAGAAATTGAGGCAAAAGTTTTTCTGGCATTCATCTAGACTTTTATCAGTTTGGATTAGAATTATATAAATTGGCTTCTAGAGAACCATTAAGTTTTATACAGTGTTCTAAAAACGAAGTTGCATGTAGATGTTCCTCTTAAATCACTGAAACTTTTCACGTTTCAAGTTTAGGGAATACTGTCCCTGCCTTTCTTATCCAATGCATGCAGAGATGTTGAGGTCCCTCCTTTATCTACAAGCCCACTTCACATGCCTCCTGAACCATTTATGATGAAGACAAAAAGTATATTATGAGCTTCTATTACACTCAAGAATGAGTCACTCTGTTTTAGGTCTATAATCAAGTACACCTAAGTATAGCCTTTCTGATAATAACTACAAGATGATGGTGGTGGTGATGATGCTGACCACGATGATGATGATATTACTAATGTACCCTGTTTTTCTAACTCTAATTTCAGATGCTCCACACTGCGTGGGTGGGAGTTCCCAAGTCCTCTGGGAAGTACTTTGTGTGTTTTTTCAGGAGAGAAGAACCATTAGATAAATGATGCTTTTGCTTACCTGACTTTGAAAATTGCCCTTCCTTACTGCCTTGTATAATTGGCAAGCTTGTACTCTTCTGGTACAGACGCCTTCCTAAATCAAGCTCACCATATCCTTTTGACCTTGGGGCTGTGGTTTTCTTGACTTCAAATCACTCTCCAAACTAGAGCCAGGATAATTTTTTAAAGTTCAAATTTGATCTCATTGCTTCCTTGCTACACAGCACCCCTTAATCTCAAAGTCCATATTCATTAACTCTACTACAAGGTTTTTCATGATTTCAGATCTGCTTTATTATTCAGCTTTAGCTCTGGTGCCTCACTCCCGTTGTGCATTCCACATATTCTAAAATCCTATTAGTTCGTAGAACGTGTCATAATCTTTGACACCTACTCCTCATGGCCTAAAATACTCATCTCTCTTACATCCTTCCTCCACATACATTTATCCTTAGATCTCAGCTTTCATGTCACTTTCCCCACAAAGACTTCTGAACTCCCGATACTGGTACACAAGCTCCCTATATTTATCCTTACTGTCACACTTACCATATCATATTTTAACTGCCTGTTACTTCTTTGTAATCTCCATTAGTCCAACGAAACTGAGTCATTTCACTTAAAAAAAAAAATATTTATTTATTTATTTTTGGCTGCATTGGGTCTTCGTTGCTGCGTGTGGCCTTTAGTTGTGGTGAGCAGGGGCTACACTTTGTTGTGGTGCACGGGCTTCTCATTATGGTGGCTTCTCTTGTGGGCTCTAGGCATGTGGGCTTCAGTAGTTGTGGAAGCGGGCTCAGTAGTTGTGGCTTGCAGGATCTAGAGCACAGGCTCAGTAGTCGTGGCTTACAGGCTCTAGAGCGCAGGCTCAGTAGTCGTGCACAGGCTTAGTTGCTCTGGGACATGTGGGATCTTCCCAGATCAGGCCTCGAACCCATGTCCCCTGCATTGGCAGGAGGATTCTTAATCACTGCATCACCAGGGAAGTCCAAGTCACTTCACTTTTACAACCCTAATAACTAGCACAGAATCTGACACATAAGCAGTATTCAGCATTCAGTAAATATGTCAAATTGAACTAAATTGCTGGTGGCACTAATTTTTCTTCTAAATTGCCTAGCACAGCAATTTTTCTTCATTCTGGTAGGTGAAAAAAGTACATTTAACACTAAAAAAAATTCCTTTTTCTTAATCACTGACAACATGTATCAATACTAAATGTATGTACCCTGAGCTCAGCAATTCCAGGCATTCATCCTAAGGACTGCAAAGTGTTCAAGCACCTGGACAAGTGCAAAAAAACAAAGAATGCACTGGCTGTTTATTATAACACCGTTAAAAATGGGAAATGTCTATTTAAAATAATTACACTATATGATATAGATTACATAATAAAGACAAAGTATCATTCAATTTACATGAAACCATGTGTTTGTGTGTGCATGACAACACACAAAAACAAAGATTTGAAAGTAAGTTTACCGAATGAAAACAATGATTAGCTCTGTAGAGTGTAATACCATGTGACTTAATGATTTTATAAACTCTCAATGCTGATTCTAAAGATAAACCTATTTCTGTTTAGAAAAAGAAAAGTTTCTTTTTCAGGGGGAATATTTCTAATAATTTTCCCTGAACATCTTTGGTAAGTATTATGATTTAATGTTCCTTCCCTGACCTTCTTTAAAATAAAAAAAATTTAAAATTACAACTAAGAAGTTACATTTAATCAACTGAAACTTCTCTGATGTCCAGCACACTTAATGCATCATTTTTACCAATTTAAGAATCCATTTGTTAGAACTTTTTGATTTCCACAACAGTCTCACTGCATAATCTCAAATGTCTTAGAGCTTATTAATAGAGTATGTTAGTCAAGAAGAGAAGAGAGAGTGTTGCATATTTGAATGCTTACACAATGTTTAGATTTTCCTATCTGTAAGACAAATTCTATCATAGGGCATATTACAATGTGTACTAAGTATTACGTTTACTATCACAATGGCAGTATTGAGACTTTAAGAAAAGGTTTCTTAAAATTTCCACTGCAATTTTATTTTCCATCACTATGGATAAATACACTTAATGTATGAATTTGATAAAATTATAAACCCAAATTAGTCCAAAACTTTTTGCTCAAATTTGATCTCACCTCTCAAAACTAAAAACTTTGGGACCTACACTGAGATATGCTTTTGTTCCACAGCCACTATGCCACTAAGAGGGTGTTTCGGAGAATGAACATAGACCTTTACATTTTTTTAAAGCTTCTTTCCTATCCCTGCCATGGTGGCAGGGAATGGGGGGAAAACCAAGGAGACAAGACAATAAGGGGAGAAGAGGAAAGATTTTATAGTGTTTTTAACAGTAAACAGTAAAGCTCTAAATTTAGAGAAAAAACCCTCACTAGTTTTCTTTCCTCTCTAGCTACATAACACACACAGTACAGCATGAAAGTATTGTGGATACAATAGGCACTGAGCCAGAGCAGGGGCTATCAATTTGGGCTTCCTGACTTTTTTTTTTTTTTTTTTTAACATCTTTGAGTATAACTGTTTTACAATAGTGTGTTAGTTTCTCCTTTACAACAAAGTGAATCAGCTATACATACACATACGTTCCCATAACTCTTACCTCTTTAGTCACCCTCCCTCCCACCCTCCCTATCCCACCCCTCTAGGTGGTCACAAAGCACAGAGGTGCACTCCCTGTGCTATGCTGAAGCTTCCCACCAGCTATCTAATTTACATTTGGTAGTGTGTATATGTCCCTGCCACTCTCTCACATCGTCACAGCTTACCCTTCCCTCTCCCCATATCCTCAAGTCCATGCTCTAGTAGGTCTGTGTTTTATTCCCATCCTACCACTAATCTCTTCATGACATTTTTTTTTTTTTTTTTTTAGATTCCATATATATGTGTTAGCATACGGTATTTGTTTTTCTCCTTCTGACTTACTTCACTCTGTATGACAGACTCCAGGTCTATCCACCTCATTACAAATAACTCAGTTTCATTTCTTTTTATGGCTGAGTAATATTCCATTGTATATATGTGCCACATCTTCCTTATCCATTCATCTGTTGATGGACACTTAGGTTGCTTCCATGTCCTGGCTATTGTAAATAGAGCTGCAATGAACATTTTGGTACATGACTCTTTTTGAATTATGGTTTTCTCAGGGTATATGCCCAGTAGTGGGATTGCTGGTTCATATGGTAGTTCCTTAAAAAACTACAAATAGAACTACCATATGACCCAGCAATCCCACTACTGGGCTTCCTGACTTTTGTAAAAACTCTCACGTTGTGTGCTCTAAATTAATCTGCAGATTCTCTACTTCCAAAACCCTAGCTGGTATTTAGCTGAAAACAAGCAGCATCCTCAGAGCATTAGTGGCTGGATGCATGGGCCGACTCATTCCCAGGCTACTGCTGCAGAAAAGGCCAGTTTTTCTTTTCTGCAACTCTATATAGACTTAACCTCTCTGTGGGTTTCCTACTCTGTTACCACCTGGCAGACAAACAGGACCAAAATATTTGCTTGAACTGTGCTAGAGCAACCCTTCAAGAAAATAAGGACAAGATGTGAGCCAGGAAAAGCACTTTGGAAACTACTTGCACCTAATAAAAACATATTTTTAATTTAGCTAATGTGAAATCCAAACTAGCTCAGTCTAAATGGAAAAGATGCTTTATTTATATTTACATGAGTTCTTAATTTAGGCTTGATTCATGATTCATGAATAAAAGCCACCATTTTATAGAATGAGGTGCACATTTGGCCTTCATGTACCCCTACTGCTTTTTGTTAAACTAATATGAGATGTGTGGGAAGATTCAGTATTTGTCCTTAATTTTGTCAATAAACTAAAATTTTCTCTTATGGAGTAAATTGATTAAAAATTATAATCAATAAAGTAATATGATCAGAATGCACACAGTTACTTTTATCTTTTTGTCTATTCCAAATATGTTCCAAGTGCTATGCTAATAAGTAATCCATATACACTATCTCATTTAGACCTCACATCAAACTCTAAAGGGGTTTTATTTTTACAAATGAAGACTGGACAGAAGGAATGCTGTGGGGAATTGGATAGAGGGAATGATATATGCAAAGATAATGAGGCAAGAAACAGCAAAGCAAATGAGGTAACATTTCAGCTTACTTGAAAGATAGTGTACTATATAGTGTACAACTATAAACCTGGGAGAATAAAAATGACATATTTCATACATTTTGCACCCTCAACACCAACAGAGTCTGACTGGACATAGGAGCTTAAAAACCACTTAAGATAACACTGGGGGCAGGTGGAAAGTATTTTCAATGGAATATAGTGGTTCTAAAACATTAGCATACATCAGAATCACCTGAGGACTTCGTTAAAAGAGATGCTGGTCTCTACTCCCCCGCTTCCTGCTTCCATAAGTTTGAGGTGGGGTCTGAGATTTCCATTTACAACAAGTCCCTGGGGAAGCTGATGCTGCTGGTCTGAAGACCACACTTTGAGAACAAATGGCTCAAAGAAATGTCACATATGCAAATCAAATTTTGTTAATATTAGCTTAGCTTTGAAAATAAACCTAGGCCAGCTGCTGAACAGAATGAGTTACTTTACATTTGATCAAACTTCAGTATCTATAGTTGGGATCACTAAAAATTTCAGAGGCAACTGGGAAATGGTGGATAAGTATGTACACATAATTTTGCTCTCAAGCACGGTTCTCAATAAACAATTTTCTAGGGGCCAGAGGAACACAGGTGTCCCTCTACATGCTTAATGCTCCTTCACTGTTGCGGTTAACATGGAGAGTTTTCAGAATGACTTTTCTAATATGTGGTTTAAAAGAGGGTAATAAATTTGGGGTGGGGAGAGTAGTCTTCTAGAGTCTTGGTAATTTCTTGATGAATTTTCAACATTACCATTAGCTTTATGGATGTTACTGCCCTCTGGTTTTATGATGTGCATTCAGAATTGGCACTATAATACTACTACTGGTTCAAAAGGACACAAATCTGGCATGTGACATAGCAGTGAATGTCTAAAACTAATGTCAAAAACAGAACAAAGAACCGTAACAAATAGGTTCTGGAGGCATCTCCTAAAGTACTTTCCTCCTCCTCTCCCTTTGAGGAGCTTCCCTAGCTCTGGGTGAGAGGAGGTTAGGGTTAGAGGTAAGTCCTAGTGTTCTGCATTAAAAATAACCTCCTACTCTCACTATGCTATAGGAATCTTCGCGTGGGATCACTGTCATTCAGTGGAGTATGGTTCACACTTCACACATCAAGTCTACTTAAAAAGTGCTGGAATATTATGGCAGAGATTACTTTCTCATGTCCCACTGATTTGATAATCAGAGTAATTCCTTATAATTCACACTGGAGGTCTGTCCCAATGCCTAACAATGCTTTCTTGATAAAAAAAAAAATCAGGACCCCTGATTTACTCTATAAACTTGGATTCTGTGATCTTACCACATGGTTCAGATTCTGATTAGCTCTGCTCTCCCAGCTGTTAGGAATAAGTTAATGATAAATCACTGACTGCTTTATTAGGAGATTTCATCTCCTGTCAGCATCCACATGAAAAGTGTGCTAATAAAATAGAAACTTATTCTTGTTAAAGTGCAAACTCACACTGACTATCTCTTGAAACTTTATATCTATTTACAACAATAACAGCAATAATACCAAAAGCAAGTTTCACATGTATTCCCATCTGTAAGTTCTATATGATAAGTTCAGAAGCTTTGCAGTCAGAAATATGTGGGTTCAAATTGTGACTTAAAAACTCATGAGCTGTGTGACATTAGAAAAGTTTATACAAAATCTCCAAGGCTGCTTCCTCATATGTAAAAAGGAGTAATGCCCATAGTATTGCGGTAATTTTCAACAAATGTTGATTCTCTTTGTCTTCCATTCTTCAGACTAACCCAAAGTGTTTCCCTTCTTTCCTAGAAGCTACTAAATTCTATTTATCCATAATCCTTAGGTTTGTGAAATGTTTATAAAGTACTTCAGTAGAAATGTCAAAGCAAAAGTGTCATAGATTTTTCCTACAATCCTTCTCATGTCTTGTAGTGAGTGATCAAAAGTATGGGCTCTAATCTATAGAACACTTCACCCAACAAGAGCAGAATACACATTTTTCTCAAGTGTATATAAAACATTCTCAGGATAGACCATATGCTAGGCCGTGAAACAAGCCTCAATGTAGTAAGTTAAAGAAGTGAAACCATACAAAGTATGTTCTCCAAACACATGGAATGAAATCAGAAATCAGTAACAGAGAGAAATTTGGGAAATTCACAAATATATGGAAATTAAACAACACACTCCTAAGCAACCAATGAATCAAATACGTCCCAGGGAAATTAAAGTACTTTGAGATTAATGGAAATGAAAATACAAAATACCTAAACTTGTGGGATGCAGCTAAAACAACATTTGGAGGGAAATTTATAGTTGTAAATGACCATATTAAAAAATATGTCAAATCAATAATAAAGAACTGGAAAAAGAAAAGCAAACTAAAACTAAATCAAGCAGAAGGAAGGAAATGATAAAGACCAGAGCAGAACTTAATGAAATAGAGGATTAAAAAAATAGAGAAAATCATTTAACCCAAAAGTTGGTTCCTGAAAAGATCAACATAATTGACAAACCATTAGCTAGATTGACCAAGGGAAAAAAGAGAAAAACCTCAAATTACTGAAATCAGAAATGAAAAAGGGGATATCACTACTGACTTTACGGATTAAAAAGGATTATAACGGAATGCTATGAACAATTGTATGTCAACAAATTAGATAACCTAGATGAGATGGACAAATTCCTAGAAAGACAAAAAAATACTGAAACCAAAACAAGAATAAATAGAAAATCTGAAACAACCTATAACAAGTAAAGAGACTGAATTAGTAATTGAAATATTTCCCACAAAGTAAAACCCAGGATGGTTTCATTGGTGAATTCTTATAAATATTTAAAGAAGAATTAATACCAACTCTTTATAAACTTTTCCTGAAAATAGAAGAGGTAGGAACACTTCCTAACTCATTCTGTGAGGCAGTATTACCTTGATACCAACACTAGACAAAGCTATCACAAGAAAATTTCAGATCAAAATATTTTGTGGATACAGTTTCTAAAATCTGTATCTAAAATCCTCAACAAAATACTAGCAAACTGAACCCAGTAACAGATAAAAAGAAGTATAACCATCATTAAGTGAGATTTATCCCAGGAACGCAAGGTTGGTTTAACATCTAAAAACCAATTAATTTAATATGCCATATAAATGGAATAAAGGACAAAACCCATATTTTAATCTTAATAAATGCAGAAAAGGCATTTGAAAACTCCAAAACCCTTTCATGATAAAAACACTTAACTAGAAATATAAGGGAACATCTTCAACTTGATAGTGTCTACATAAAACTCACAGCTAACATCATACCTAAAGGTTAAAGGCTGAATGCCTTCCCCTAAGATCAGGAACAAGACTATATTATTTCCTCTTGCCACTTCTATTCAATATTGAATTGGAGATTTAGCCATTACAGTTAAGAAAGAAAAAGAAATAAAAGACAGCCAAATTGGAGGTGACATGATTTCATGTAGAAAATCATAAGGAATCCATAAAAATAATATTAGAACTAATAAACAAGCTCTGCAGGATTGCAGGATACAATCAATATACAAAAATCTATTATATTTCTATATATTAGCAATGAACTATTGAAAAATGAAAATGAGGAAAAAATTCCATTTATAGTAGCATCAAAAATAGATTACTAAAGAATAAATTTAACAAAAGAAGTACAAGGCTTGTATACTGAAAACTAGAGAACATTGTTCAAAGAAATTAAAGAGGACATAAACAATTGGGAAAACTTCCCATATTCATGTATCCGAAGACTTACTATTAAGATAGCAATACTCTTCATATTGATCTATAGATTGAACTCCATTCCTATCAAAAGTGTAGGCTCTAGAGTCAGGCTGCTGGGAATTAAATTCTAGGTCAGTCACACTCTAGCTGTATGACCTGGGGTAGGTAACAAGTTTTCTAAGCCTCAATTTCCTCATCTGGAAATGAGAATAGTAATAGTACTTACTTTATAAGGATGTTGTGAAGAATAAATGAAGAATTTGTGAAGAATAAACTGTAAAGTGCTTTTTACTGCTTCAGCACATTATAAGCCTTAAGTAAACATAAGTTATCAATATGATACTCATAGCCTAGTAATTTTTCTCTGGTATTTTTTTCCTACTTTGGACCATATAATAAGAATCAACCAGTGAATAATTTCCTCTTGTCATTTGCTAATTGGGAATTATACTTCTGGTGGGTTCTAAAAGCTAACACGATAACTTGGAGAAAAAAATCACTGGTCTTGGTCTTTGAATCACATATTCAAATTATACCAGCAAAGTTTGTGTACACACATAATCTTACTGAAGTCTCAGAGAGTGGGCAGGGCATGGGCTTATCATCTGTTCCACAGATGAAAAAACTGAGGCTCTAACTAAGAAAGCTTCCTGACAGACAGTGGTCTCAAGTTCCAGGAAATTTTGAAGTCTTTGTTATGTATGTTTGTGATTATTTTAACTAAGCCTTTCTAACATGCTTTGGTCATAATGACTTGTTTTTAGTTCCAAATATTTTAAATCCAGATTGATTTTCTTATAGTCACAATACATGACAGATGTACTGTATCTGGAAGACTTCGAAGTGGAGCTTTTTAGAAAATGATTCTAGATATATTATTATTTTAAGATTAATATTCCAAGAAGATAATAACTAGACAGATTCATCAATTTATAAAAATCCAAGAGTCATAAATAACACTCATAAAAAGAAAGCCAAGACAAACAAAAAACTCATCTGCCATCTTTAGAAGTGACAATTATACTTGTTGCTAGAAAATTTGGTAATGAAAAGAAAGAAATAAGGATTTAGCCTGCCTTTTCAATAGTAACAATATCTCAAAGTAAACAAAAGCCTCAGCTAATGAGTGAAAACTCTTCTTTATAAAAGAATGCAAGCTAATAAATACAGAAGGAATGATAGAAAAAGAAAATCATTATATTGCAACTTCTACTGAAGTAACTGATTCAGGACAAGAATCACCAATGGATGTGAAAATCTTTACATAAATGTTTTATGGAATACTAGATACTCATGTGATACCAAAGTATCACCTCATAGAATATATACTAGGAGAAACATAACTTTACAACAGAGTAGACTGGCTATAAATACCAGAAATTATTTTGTCAATCTTGAGTAAGCAAGAGATAACCAGATATCATATGCCCCCCTGATGTGACAGTGTAGGAAATTCACGATATTACCCATCCCAAGAGTATTTAATTGGAACCATACTTTTAGATCTTTCAGTTAGCAGAAAATACAAAGGACAGAGGAACAAGTTACATGATACCATCTAATAAAAAAAATCTGGCAAATCTAGAAGGTGAATCTATAAGACCTGCCCCAGGTCTCTTCAACAGTGAATAGTATGAGAAAGAAAAGAGTGTGGGGGACACTAAAGACACTAACAGTAGGGCTTCCCTGGTGGCGCAGTGGTTGGGGGTCCGCCTGCCGATGCAGGCAACATGGGTTCGTGCCCCGGTCCGGGAAGATCCCACATACCGCGGAGCGGCTGGGTCCGTGAGGCATGGCCGTTGAGCCTGCACGTCCGGAGCCTGTGCTCCGCAACGGGAGAGGCCACCACAGTGAGAGGCCCACGTACCGCAAAAAAAAAAAACAAAAAAAAAGACACTAACAGTAAAATTCAACATATGAACCTTGACTGATTCCTGATGTGTATAGAAGAGCTGTGAAAGATATCTGGGGGACGACTGGGAAAATCTGAATGTGGACCAGGGATTAGATGATTATTAGAAAATTATTATCAATTTTATTAGATACAAAAGTGGTATTATGGTTACCTAAGTTCTTTTTTTTAAGGTAAAACATCATGACTTATGTAATTTATTTCTTTGCTAAAGATTTTTAAAGCAAATAAGGCAAACTACTAATAGCTGTTAAATCCAGGTGACAGATAAATGGGTTATTTTTTCTGTAGTGTTATCTCTTACTTCCTGGTGTGCCTATACTTTTCATAATAAAAAGTTTCAAAAAGATTATGTGAGCTGGCCATAGTGGCATAGAGCCCAGTAACATAGTGGTGAATATCCTATGGGACTGCGCTGTACCTGTGGTGGCAAATACATAGTAGTTATGCTGCCAGAAGGAACAGCCTGCTGGGGGAACCTAGGCTGTGCCTTGCATCCTGCCTCAGCCAGGCTCTGCAGCCTTCACATCAATTTCATCAGTGCGCTGATACCTTTCTGATATGTTCATTTGTGGCTTAAATTAACCAAAAGGGTTTCTGTTGTATGCCTCCAAGAATCTGAAATTATACACCAAACCTATTTGATGTCTTGCACTCTGTGCTCTGCACATAAAACATTTCCCTAAGATGGATTTTTAAACCTTCATACCAAGATGCATAGGCTATTACAAGGTATTATATAATAATATTGGAAGACACTATATTAAATCATTATATTTAGCCTTCAAATAGCATGACATTGAACATCCTCCTGGAAAATAATGAGAATGATACTTTAGTTACCTAAATTCTTACAGAGATGCAAATATTGTATGGAGGTGTAATATAAGGCAGCATAATGGCAGTTGGGATCTGGTATTATCTCTGCTGCTAAATTACGCAAATAGAAGGACCTCTATTCACGGATATTCATTTAAAATAGTCACCTATTCAAGTTCCTGTATTTTTCTAACCTTATTCATATATTAATGGTTAATGTACCAAAATAAAACAATTCGTATAAACAATAACAGAAAAAGCATATGTCCTTGATTTTACAATCAATAAGTACCAAGTACCTGATATGAACTGAGAAGTGTGCTAAGCTCTTCTAGTAAACTGTTACATTGGTGACTCCCAGTAAACCACAACTCCCAGTATTCATATCCTTGTGTAGTCCCTTCCCACACTGACTCTGGCCTTGACTGTGAAACTTACTTAGGCCAATAAGACATCAGAAAATGTGATAAAAGAGGCTTGATAATTACTTGAACATTAGGGTTTGTATTCTGGAATATGCCCTCTTGGAACCTGAGACCCTCATGTTGTAAGAAAAACCAAGCTAGCATGTGTGGAGAGGTCATTCATGTAGAAAAGAACTGAGGAACTGGTCTGACAGGCAGAATCAAGGCCCCAGACATACAACTCCAGTTGAGCCATGCCATGGGCTGTCCCAGGCAGTCATTAGCCAATTAAGCAATGCCAGCTAAGGCCCCGATAGAGTAGAACAGAATGAATCATCACCTTTGTACCCTATCCAAATTCCTGACTGGAAGAATGACAATTTCTTGTTTTAGTCACTAAGTTTTGGGGTAGTTCCGCACAGCAACAGATATTGATAACATACCAACAGTACTCATAAGCTAGCAATGATATCTTTTGAAGAAATTCACCATTATTAATCATTCCAAATGGTACCCACAAAGAGTTGGATCGAAGTATTTGGAGTTAAGAGGAAATACAAATGTTTATATTACAACAGTTTAAAACATACTGTTATATATGTAAAATAGCCACTCAAAAATTTGATTTGAAATTTTAAGCTAGAAAGATTGATGCTGTTACTATTAACAACATTAAAAACCAAAACAAAAGACTCCCCATTGAGAGCCTTGCATTGAACATATTTAAAATAAAACACAGTCAAAACAACCAAATATAAAAATTGAAAATCTAGCCTAAAAACCTGGAGTCCAGACTAGCACTTCAGCTTTACCTGATGACATCTATCACACCATGGTGGTGTGCTTTAAAATCACATGCAGGTAGCACAGGGAGATCAGCTCGGTGCTTTGTGTCCACCTAGGGGGGTGGGATAGGGAGGGTGGGTGGCAGATGCAAGAGGGAGGAGATACAGGTATATACGTACATGTATAGCTGATTCACTTTGTTATAAAGCAGAAACTAATACGCCATTGAAAAGCAATTATACTCCAATAAAGATGTTTAAAAAAAAAGATGTGCTCAATCAATAAATACTTGTTATTGTTACATTTTAACTTTACCAACAATAAAATGTTGACACTACAATTTCAAAAGTCAAAATTAAATGAACAATAACATTTTTAAACTTTCACACTCTCTGGAAAAGGTCTCACGAAGAATAAGAAAATCAACATAAAGGACTCAGTATATTCCCTGAGACAGAATAAATGCCTACAACAATAACAGGATCCTAACAGGAAAGGATCTTAAGAAATCATCTGATTCTGCTTCTAGAATATGTTGCCTTCTTATTGCCTGAACACATAGTAGTATCTTCCTTAGACAAACTTTCCTTAGATGAAGTCAGTCTAGTAACTTTATCATTCCTGGTAGGTCTACTTCCCATCACTTTAGTGACGTTGCTATGCTACTCTGAATTCTAATCAGGTCTTGCTATCTTATTAAATTTCTTCTTTTCTTTGAGGTATAATTTAGACACAGTGTAATGAACTGTATCTTAAGTGTACACAATTCAATAAGTTTTGACAGATGTTTACACCTGTGTAACCCGAGCTCCTAGAATGTTTTCATCATCTTAGAAAGTTCCCTTGTACCCCTTTGCACATAATCTCTGCCATCCCTGATACCTCCCCATGACCTGCCCACAACCACTGTTCTGTTTTCTATCACCATAGATTAGATGTGCATGTTCTAACAATTCATACAAATGGAATCACACAGTATGTTCTCTTTGGTGTCAGGCTGCTTTCACAGGGAACAAAGTGTTTTCTGAGATTCACAGAAACTACTACAGTACGTATCAGTAGTTTGTTTCTTTTTATTGCTGAATAGTATTATATCATGAATATACACAGTTTGTTTACCTCTATCCTGTTAATGTAAATTTGGGTTGCTTCTAGTTTCGGTTATTATGAATAGAGGTTATGAATGTACATGTACAAGTCTTTTTGTGGATAAATGCTTTCATATCTCTTTGATAAACACCTGGGCATGATGGGACACAGAGTACATGTATGCTGAACTTTATTAAAAACTCTCAAATTGCTTATCATATTTTATACTCCCACCAGTGACTGGTGTTTAACAGTTCTGGTTTGCTGCATCCTTGCTAAAATTACGTTTTCTCCGTTTTTTTTTTTTTTTTTTAATTTTAGTGAATCAAGTGGGGGTTATCTTAGTGAATCAAGTGGTTTAATTTTGTTTCCTTGAAAATGATGTTGAACATTTTTTTATGTGCTTATTGGCCACTCATTTGTCTTCCTGTAAAATGTCTGTTCAAGTCCTTTCCTCATTTGAAAAACTGTCTTCTTATTTTTGAATGGTAAGATTCTAGAGACAAGTCTTTATCAAATATACATGTTGTAAATATTTCTCCAAATCTGTGGTTACCTATTCATTTTTTTAATGATGTCTTTTGATATGTAGAAATTTTAAATTTTGTACAAGTCCTTGCTATCCCTTCAAAGTGCAATTGATACTGAAATTATGTAAAGTGCAATCATAATTCTAATAACCATTTATTAAATCCAGAAGAAAACATAATGAGGCCCAAGGTGAATTTCAATAGGAGATGTAGAACTGTCAGACTTCTTCTGGTCCATGATTTCCTCCACTACTTTAATACATCTGACCTAAGTGGGCTTTCTTTTTTAAGTCTATTTTTTTTTCTGACTTATTAAGGTTATTTTTTTTAACATCTTTATTGGAGTAAAATTGCTTTACAATGGTGTGTTAGTTTCTGCTTTATAACAAAGTGAATCAGCTATACACATACATATATCCCCATATCTTCTCCCTCTTGCGTCTCCCACCCACCCTCCCTATCCCACCCCTCTAGGTGGTCACAAAGGTTATTTTGAATCTGACTTCTAGTATTTTAGCAATGTTACCTTATTTGTACAAATATATTGAATATTACCTTGACTCTTTTTTCCAAAGTCAACAAATTGGGTATTCACATGGATCAGGCACTCAATATACCCTACAGGATGCCAAAAGCTGCTAACAGTTCCTCTGTGGGTGTGATCCTTAAGTTACCTAACAGTAGGTCTCTGTCAAGGGTTCCATTTTATAGGCTTTGTATTGCTCGATTTCTTAAACCTGGTAGCCATCAGGTGAAATCCTGACTGAGTGCATTCTGCCCACACATAGGCATTTGTTTTTGTCTTTTTTGGGAAAGTGGTAGAACACCAGTCAGTGAGTAAATGTAGTGAAAAATGAAGGACAGTCTTAATATATTAGGCAGTGTTGAATGAACTGAATACTGAAATTTAAACTGGTAATAAATGGTGCTGCCTAGACTTTATTCTTTAAAACAGTATTATCACCCAGCTATTAACTTACTCAAAACTTAAATCAAGTAAGAGCTTACAAAGTCTCTAATCTGATACCTTCTCAGAAAGAAAGGACTGGAAAATGCATTGTCAACTGACACTTTTCTCTTTGCCACTAAAATATTAATACTCTTTATAGGCTTTTACACATTTACAGGTCTTTATCAACATACTTATATTTTCAACCTGGACTAGTTACATTAGCTAGCAGCATCTGGTCCATCACAAAGTGTTACTATATGGAGATCATTTACAGGAATAATAAAACTTAATGTATATTTGATTTTTGGAATTATAAAAAATGGGGTTGATTATACAGAAAGGCTATGAAAAGACAACTAAGAATAAGTCAGTTTCTACTGCCTCCAAATATTCCTTCAAATGCTTATCATTAACAATGTCTACCTCTTAAAACGACCACTGACTTAATATGATCTCCTTTTCTTCTAATGAACATGATATCCCTGAACGATCCAAGTCCCTAACTCTTCCTGGAATTACTTTTTACAACTAAAGCAATAAGAGAACCTCACAAATTTCTTACCCCAAATATTCTGCTCTGTTTCAACAAAAACTTGTTGAAAAGCCAAACTATTAAAAATTCAGACTAAAATCTAGGAAACGTATATATACACTAAATTTCTTTAAGATAAGTATGAAAGTGGCATAACAGCTCTCAAAATATAAATACAGGAAATAGTTTTGAGAAAAGGTTAAAAAGCTAACTCTTTAAGTTTTATAGTAAATGCTTTATAATATTTCTTCTAATTAGGAAAACTTTATTTGCTTTTGAAAATATACTCTACAAAAACTTTAATTAAAGCATAAATATATTAGCATTAAAAAAGCTAAGACAATTAGAACAAATCAATTGTGTCTGTAAGTACTGATATTAGGTGGTGTGTGCAAGTAATGTAATTGGCTCATTAAAGGACACTTTTTGTTTTTTGAAGAGAATGCGAGATATCTGTTTAAAAAAAATTGTTAATGTTGGAGATTGCAGTCATCTAAAAAAACTACAGAATCTGCATCCAAAAAGAACAATCTGTAAGCTTTTGGCCTAAAGGGGATGGTGATGTTAATAATAACTCCCTGTAAGCCAAGCTTCTTCCTGATAGCCAAATTTATGTTTGACCTGCTCATATTATGGGTTTGTTACAAATAGCCTTTTTCTTTCTTTGCTTATTCCTCGGAGACCTAAAACAAGACTGCATTAAATCAAGAAAGAAGTTTCTTCTATAAAAGCAAGTGTGAGGGAAAATGTCTGAATAAAAAAGGTTACTCCCATGTGTTCAATCTGATAGTTAGTCATACTTGCATACCCTCATTTGTCTTGTCCTGTTAAAATAAAAAGAACCTGAAGAAGCTTTCTGAAGAATCTTTTTGTGTTTAACCAAATATTATTTGTGAAATGGTCATGATGGAACACTATTTAAGTAGGTACATTATTACTACATTATTCCCAACTGCTCACTGTGTAGGCTTGCTTCGGTTATTATTCAATAAACATTTATCCCTGGGAGGTTAAAAGACGTTCCACTTGTTTGAGCCTCATAGTACTTGGTTTTGATTCATAAATAGAGTATAACTATACCTTACACATTTCTTATACTGCTCTCAAAGAAGCAGTAAATTAATTGAAAGCTCCTCATTTTAAACATAGAACAGAGCCCTGCTCTATGTCAACACTATCTATACAAGGTTAAATAGCTACAAAGTACCTGTTTATTATGCCAACATGTTCAGAGAAAGATATATATTTTCTACTTGCAAACACAAAAGTCTCTGAGAATGCTGATTTGTTAGCTGATTTCATTGCTAACAAAATACTATTGAAAACATTGTTCTACCATAATATTTAGGAGTGAAAACTTTCAGTTCTCTTACTTATTTATTCCCAAATCATTTTTTTCAAATATGACAACAACAATAAACCTCTTTTTCAAAAGGCCAACAACTGCTAATTGTTAGACCATTAATACTAAGGTTACCAAGCATTTATTCAAGATAGCAAAAGTTTAAACATGACCACACTAACTATAAACTTGGCTCAAAGTACCAGTGATCTCATAGCCTGTAGGCACTGCAGGGGAAGAAAGAAGAGAAAAACTAAACACCACAACTCCAAATGTAGTAAACCAGATTCTTTTCTTGACAAGACTCTTTTATAAGAAAAACTCCAAAAACCTTAATTCCTAGATACAATGAATAGTTTTCTTGTGGAGAAATCAGTATGTTTGTCTTTCACAAGTGTTGTTTTAAAATTGCTAGAATAAAAGAGTGAAGCAGACTGCTAAAACCAAGGATGGTTTATAACCCTAAGCTAGGATATTGATGGGTATTTATGAGAATAACACATATAAGTTAACATCAGTGCTGAAAACTGTAATATTAATAGAGCTACCGCTCTAGCTACAGCTCTTCTTAGTTCTTAAGAAGAACTAAGATGTGTCTTCCTTATTTTATCCTAAAGCACAGAATATTGACTCTATTAATAATCTTTATCCAAGATCAACTTTATAAAATGAACACTTCATGAAAATATAATATAAAGTTTTAGTACATCTCAAGCATGAATTTTTACAAAGTAGGTGCTATGTGTAAGAAATTGCACAAGGCACTGAAGTCAAAATGATCAGTACTCCTCACACCCATTAGAATGGCTACTGTCAAAAATACCAGACAAACAGAAAGTAACAAGTGTTGGCAAGGATGTAAAGAAATCAGAACCCTTGTGTACTGTTGGTGGGAATGTAAAATGGTTTAGCACTATGGAAAATAGTATGGCAGTTCTTCAAAAAATTAAGAATAGAATTACCTCATGACCCAGCAATCCTACTTGTGGGTATATACCCAAAGAACTGAAAGCAGGATCTCAAAGAGATATTTACACACTCATGTTCCTAACAGCATTATTTGCAATAGCAACCCAAGTGTCTGCTGATGGACGAATGGATAAACAAAATGTGGTACATAAATACAATGGAATATTATTCAGTCTTAAAAAAGAAGGAAACTCTTGACACATAACATGGATAAACCTTGAGGACATTATGCTAAGTGAAATAAGCCAGTCACAAAAAGACAACTACTGTATGATACTACCTATATGAGGAATCTACAGTAGTCAAAATCATAGAAACAGAAAGTAGAATCATGGCTGCCAGGAACCTGGGAGGAAGGGAAAGTGGGGAGCTGTTTAATGGGTATAGACATTCAATTTTGCAAGATGAAAATGTTCTGGAGATTGGTTATACAACATGAATATACTTTACTGATTTGTACACTTAAAAGGGTTAGGATGGTAACTTTTATGTTCTCTGTGTTTTAGCACATTTAAAAAATTAAAAAAAATTTAAAAGTGAATTCTAAGGGAAGGGGGCCAAAATTATGTCAATACTTTGCATATGACAGTGCTCAGTAAATATTTAATAAGTCTATTAACTTCCTAATGATGTGCTGAAATAAGGTCCAGAAGTTTTGCACTGCTCCCTCAGAGGAAAGCAGGGGTTCATTGTTTGCGTCAAAAGGAGACTTAAAGTTCATTTCTTATACTCAAAAATAAAAAGTCCACTCCCTCTCCACCCACATCCCACCCCAGCACAAATGGCAAAGGGCCATTAATTGCCATTTGGAAAACTGTACTGCTCTGTGATATGGCAACACTTTGGGCTTGGTCCACCTGTTACAAAGTTTTTATTTATTGTTGAACCCAAAGCTGCTTCCTAGTAACCTTCATTCATTAATTCTGGCTCTGCCTTTAGGAATTCTAGAGAGGACAGAAATAATCTGGTTCTTTCATATGAACACCTTTCAGTATAAAGGGGTTGGAGACAATGCCATAATACCATAGTCTCTAGTTTCTTTGCTAGTAAGTTCATTAGTCTGTTGCCCTGAAGGACGGGTAATAGGACCCACATAATTCCAAGTCATTTTCTCTTAAAATAGAGTTCAAAAAGTTCTGATTAGAAGTTCAAAGGAATACTAATTCATTTGAAATCATTTATAATTTTCGGTTTTCCTTCTATTTGAAAATGCAAGCCTTTAATCACCAACAGGGCTTTTCTTCTCGAATCACCTGCAGCCAGAACCTGAAACTCCATTTGGTTCTTCTGTCCTTCCTCCAAGTAGCTCCCAGACTTCTATAAATGCTGTAAGCAAAGTGCTTTAGCTCAAAGGTTGTGACAAAAGTATAGTATCTTATTAGCAGCCATTTATTTAATTTTCATTTGTGTTGGAGATTTTAGCTGTTCAGCGCTTACACACAGTCTAAAGTGATTAAGACTTTTTTGCCATTGTGATGACTGGGCTCATTTGTGTAAACATAAACTGATACTGTGTATTTGTTAGCAGCCCATCTAAATTACTGAAGCACTCTAACCAATTACTTACGTTTTCATCTCTGAGGAAATCTCCTGTATTTCAGTACTTGTGAAAGTTTATCTCAGGAATCAAGCAAAGTAATTTAGGTAACATTATCATGTCTTCTAAATTATTCGGATAGACTATGCTCTCTAAACTATATTAATAGGCTATGCCATGCACTGAAATAATTGCTTATAAACTTTTTTGAAAAGTCTTGCTTCAAGTACTTAATTGAAATTTTTATTAGCTTCTAAAAGGGTTGAAATTTACCTGAAAAGGGAAATGAAAATAAGTACGATAAATTAAATACAATTAAATTTTCAACAAAGTATTGCGTAAACGAGCATCTACCTACCTTGCACTAAGTTTTCAATAAATCTCAAATCGAAATGAGCAAAGATTTCTACTGTACCTTGTTTAGCATTTAAATTAAGTCATATAATTAAGTTTGATATTTCTCAAAAATTTTCCAGTGAATTTTATTTAAAAGAAGAAAAACCTACATTAGGTACTTGAATGGCTACAACTACATTTCCATTTTGATTTTCCAGTACTATAAAAAGTTCTGTTAATGTTCAGAAAGAGACAAGAAACTAATTTCCTTTTTGAAGCATCTGTGAACTTTCCCAAATCAAAATCCATCAGCTCCTTTCATTTTCAATCTAGAAAACAAGGTTCTTCTCTTCTGTTAGAATTCTTTCAACTACATGCAGATATACCAAAACATTTACACAGATTAAGTTTTATTGGGATAGAGGGTAAAAAGAAGAATGATTTTGGGGTACTGTCAATCTCTTCTATAATATGTCATTAATGGAGTCTGAGACTAAAGTTGCAAACAAAATGCCTTAGCACTTAAAAAAAAAAAGCCTCAATATGATTTATTTAGAATTGAGATGCTAAAAAGAATGTTCTCTCATTTATGTAGCAAAACTTTGATTTTCTATTTTTTCTTGCGTAGAAAGCTATCTTTAACTTTCCCATTGTGGTGAATTTGGAAGTCTATATAAAAGGCTCTCTGAGTTTCCTGATAATATGTAGTAGTGGTCTTTTCAGAATCACAAAATAAGTGAAAATAGCAGAGGTGTTAAAAATCTTAGCAAGCTTCAGAGTTTTTTGTTGAACAACTAAAGCTAATGTCTGGCAATAATATTTACTCTCTTCCTTTTCACTGACATATACAACTGACAACCAACGGATGGGGGTTTTCTAAGAAATATCATCTCACAAAAACATAGATTCATCAAAGAATCACTGTACGAGACTTTGAAAGATTAAACTTCATAACATTAACATTAATGGAGATTGTTCTCATGTAAATGATCCCTTTAAAGTGAACCATTACAAAGGACTTGACGCTGAGATAGGGTTTATTGGCAAAGGCATTGAGGAAGAATTGATATTTGAAAAACTATACTAGAACTCATCACCTGCTATGCTAAGGAGTTGCAGATTGAATTCTGTTGGCTGTTGGGAGCCATTAAAGAAATATGAGCAAGGGGGGGTTGACATGAATACAACTGTTTTAGGGAAGTCACTCCCTCAACATGGTAAAGGCCAGATGGAAGACTGAAAGCAGGGAAGCCAGCTATATTACCACATTATAAGCCAGGGGCCAGGAATATTTCTGTAGAGGACCAGATAGTAAATATTTTAGGCTTTATAGGCCACATGGTCTTGATCACAACTACTCAACTCTGCCCTTGTGGTGTAAAAGCAGCAACAGACAAAATGTAAACAAATGAGTGTGGCTGTGTTCTATTAAAACTTTGCCAACCTAAAGAATGTCGCTAGCCACCCACTCTACAGGATTGAGTCATTAGCCACTGCAGTCGCTGATCTTCAACACAGCCTGAAAGGAATTCAGGGTGGAGATCAGGAATGAGGTACTCTGTGCTCTGGGAAAACTGGCAAAACAGGGCTTCAAATAGTTAGATATTTTCAGGAGAAAATTTTATGAACCAAATTTCTTGCATCTTTCTATACTTAGAAAAGCACTAAAATCATTAACTAAGATATCTGTGCTTCATAACTAGCAGCAACCTTCTACTGGGATGTGTGTTTGCACGTACCCCTTTTCCAAAACCACATTTGTGCCGACCTCTACCCTTACCTCTTTGGAGCAGTTCCTCAGAGCTATCTGAGAGGCTGTCTCCCGGGCTTGAGCCCTCAGTAAGTCCTCAAATAAAATTGAAACTCATAGGTCTCACGTGTATTTATTTCAGTCAACACTTTCAGAGACAGGTGATTCAGAAACAAGTGGCAGGATAGATTTAGTCTGTAGGCTGTAGTTTGCCAATCCCTGTTCTAAGTAAAAAATAAAAACTAGAACTTGGCAAGTACAGTGACAATGAAGATGTAAAGAAATCGATCTTAAAGATTTAAGTGGAAGATCTGGTAGGTTTTGGTGACTTACTAGATGTAGAGGTAGATATTAGAGAAATAAAGAGTCTAGGATGACTTCCAAATTTGTAGCTTGGGCATCTAGGTGGGTGAGGACATGGTTACTGAGAGAGGTAACCTAGGATGGGGAGTAAGTTTGGTAAGAATAGTGACAATTTCTGTCTTGGACATGTTGAATTTGAAGTTCCTGTGGGACATCTAATTGAGACAATTTTAAAGTGAGGGGATATGATAAAGCAGAAAGGGTAAAGTACAGCATGCTTTTCCACCTCCACACCTCATCAGTCACCATGTCCTGTCAGTTGCTCCTGATAGAACTCTTAAGTTCCTTTGCTACTCCCCACTCCCAATGCCTTGGTTAGCCCTTTATGACCAGCGCTACTGCAATGGTCTCAGAACTGGCTCCCAGGCATCAAGCCTTGGGCCCTGTAATACACTGTCTACACTATGGCCAAAAGAACCATTCTCCAACATAAATCTGATCATGGCACTCCCCTGCTTAAAACTTCTCAACAGCTCCCCAACAATGCATAAGCCATTAGGATCTGACTCCTGTCTACTTGTTGACAAATAGTAACAAGCAGTTAAAGTAGCTCTCTGTTGCTTTATATAGCACACACCATTACCTGCAGCTGAAAAAACATGCTTCACAGAAAAACTTACAGAAATTATGCCAAAAACATGAACAACTCTATATAGATGATGAAAACTTTTTCTTTTTTAACCTGTTTTTGTTTTCTAAAATGTCTTAAATTAGTACATATTACTTTTTTTTTTTTTAATGAAAAGGGAGAGAGAGTTAAAACACATACAAGAGCAACAACAAATGCCCTTTTCTGCCAACTCCTTCCGCTTGGTGCTTGCGAATGCTCCATCTTTGCATCTATTATCCCGTGAGGACAGTACTCTGGGGCAGTGGAGTCACTCCTCCACTGCCTGGCTGCTGCTGCTGGTCCTCCTGAACACCCTGCACAGTTTAGTTCTCCACCTGGCACACTCAGCTACTTGTTCCTACTACACTGACTCCCAGACCCAGACTCGGAGATTTGGCTCTGGAGAGGGCAGGCCTGAAGGGCTATGTCCCTGGCAGGGAGCTCATCTGCAGTACTCTTCTCCCCAAAAGAGTCCTTTGAGATTAGGTCTGAGAAAATCTATAATTTGCAGTCTTCTGGCCACAGATGGCCCTGCTCAGGCAGTTTACCAGGCCCCTTACAAGCAATGTCAGGATTCTTCTTTGTTCTGTCTCCTTTGGGCATTCAATCAGTTGCCATGTCTAGTTGCCATTTCTTCTTTCACAATCAACTCCCCCACCCACCCCCATCTTTTCCTTTCTATGTTCTTTTCAAGTGCTTTAATCTTTCCCTGTATAACTGCCCCAGATTCCTAACTGATCTTTTCGCCTCCAGTCTTCCACTGCTGTAATCCATCTTATGAATGTAGCACTCAGAAACCTTAAATAACCCTCCAAAGAAAGCTGAAACAGTCTGCCTCAGACTCCACTCCAGCCCAACACTTCTTTCCCCAGTATTTGCCTGTGGAGATAGTTGGGCCTCTCCCAGTTCCCTCACCAGACCTTGTGTTGTCCTGCCGTCAGGTACCTTCTCCTCCAAAAAGGAATGACCTCCTTCTACCTGTCTTTATCCTACTCAGTTCTTAAGGCCCAGCTAAATGCTACCTACTCTGTTGAGCTCTCCTTGTTCACAAAAGTCAACTTGAATTCTTTCAACACTGCCTATACGATAATACTTAACTCCCCAACTTATGTCCCTACCCCAGTATACTGCCTTTTACTAAAGCTATTTTACCCTCATTTTCTTCATTCTTGGAATCTTCACAGAGGCCAACATAATTCAATGTACAGTAGATGAATACTGAATGAATGTTCCTTCTCAACAAATGTTTCAAGGACCAAGACTTTGTCTTCACATCTCTAACCTCTGTACATCTAATTAAGGACCTAATGAAATTACTTAATAGATATAAGTACTTCACTTATTCACTCATTCAATAAATGTTTCCTGAGCACCTAGTATATGTCAGGCACAGAAGTTAGGCGTTCACAGAGAGGACTGAATTGAAATTATGAAAATGGCCTTTGACATAAGAAGATCTGCCCCTGACACAGATCTCCTAAAACCTTTGTAATTTCCTGAATGATGTGGATGAGAGAAGTGTCTTATACAGAGCTCCCAAATTCCTTGGAATTTCCTGGTGATAGGAGTATCTTTTGTTCTAATGAGGCAACTGTTGGTGGGCTAACTGGATAGTTTCAGGATGGAGACTGGCACCAGAAAGGTCAAACTGTGATTAGAAGCTTGGTACTTTCAGCCTCACCCTCCATCCTCTGGGGAGGGAGGAGGAGCTGGAGATTGAGTTAATAATCAATCATGCCTATGTAATGAAGCCTCCATAAAAATCCCTAAACTACGGGTTTTGGAGAGCTTCCAGGTAGGTGAAAGCATCTATGTGCTGGGAAGGTGGTGGACTCTAAACTCTATGGGCACAGAGGGTCCTGTGCTCGGGACCCTTCCAAATCTCATGCTATGTACCTCTTCATCTGGTAGTTCACCTGTACCCTTTAAAGAATCCTTTATAATAAACTGGTAAACTAAAGTGTTACCCTGAGTTCTGTGAGCTGTTATGGCAAACTACTGAACATGAGAAAAGGGATGTGGGAGCCCCAGATTTGTAGTCAAGTTGGACGGACAGACGTGTGGGTAAGCTGGGAACCCACAACTTGTGATTATAGTCTGAAGTGGGGGGACAGCCTTGTAGAACTTTAGCGTAAAAAGGCTATAGTATAAGAAAATATGTGATTGGGCAGGGAATGGAAGCTGAGGAGTAAGCATGTATGAAACCTGTAGCGTGTGTGCTAACTCTGTGTAGTAAGTATCAGAACTGAATTAAATTGTAGGACACCCAGTTAGTGCTGGTGAAGAATTGCTTACTGTGGAAAACCCACACATTTGGTGTCAGACATGTTGTGAGAAATAGTTTTTTCTTTTAGGGTGCCACCTCACATTGTTTTGAAAGATTCTTTTCCTAACAAAGAAGAGAGAGACCAGGGAGCTTCTCAGTTCCTCTTGAGTCAAGTTTTCATAATATGGATCATTATTTTTCATAAGTACCCTAGGCACGTGTGACCACATCAAATCTGAGTATGAATATCATTCTAAATCCAAACAAATTATTGTATAAATTTGGCTAATTTAGATTAGCATACTTCTGTTCCTTCTCTCTGGTGCAAAAAATCAAGAGCTTACTAAGTTATTCTAAGATTCAAAGTTATAAATTTCAGCTTTAATACTTAGGGGGAAATGGGCTTTCCAGAACACTTGTAAGTTAAGAGGCAGAGGACACCTGTGTATTAACTCTGCTTTCTCCCTCTGGATGAGAAAATGTCCTTGCTGACACTGAGTTTGGTTCAAGAACCAGGAGTCTGGTAATTATAAACATTCCCTTAAAAGCAAGTCCACAGATTGTTAGTTTTTCCGGAATAGTGATGAAAATGGAATAGTTCCCAGATTGTTAGTTCTTTTAGAAGAGTGAATCTAAAAGGGTAGTGGCATAGTAATAAATGAACTTTTCCTGATTCAGGGACCCTGTCTCGCATGTATATTGTTATTAGCAACCGCTGATCCCTATGGTGGGCTAAGAGAAGCTATGCTGAGATATGCTGCATCTGCTTCTGCCCTGACCTTACGTCTGATAAAATACTGGATCTTTGGTTAATTTAATTGGGAACTTAAGCTAAAAAGCACAAATGTATGCATATATGTTATCCTCCTGTCAATCTACAACCCACCCAAAACACTGTACTTAACTTAGAGAAAAGCTAAAACAGCAAAGGCAGTCTAATTGCTTCGATTAAATAAGTAATGTTACTTATATTACTCAGGAATATATCAATTATGTGATCTATACTAATTGTGGAGAATGCTCATTTGATTAACTGAAGAGAGTCACTTTTAAGTAGGGAGTACTCCTGCCCAGGAAACAAAATGTAGATAATTCACGAATCTCTAGGAAAAACATAGTGTTAGTAAGGTGCTTTTTAAGAGGTACTTCAACTTTTTAGAAATGATGCCTCAAAAGACAGAAAATGTTAAAAATGTCTTCCAAAGGAAATACTATTAAAAGTTTTCGAATTCAAAAATACTTTGAAAGGAAAAGAGTTTCTAGAACCAGCAACAACTACTTCAGATTTTATACTTTGGAACAAGTTCAGCAAAATTACACACTAAATAAGTTGTAAAGTTGTAAAACTAAATAAGAAAGATCCCTGTGAGTGGTGTTTGGGTTTTTTTTGTTTGTGTGTGTTTTTTTTAATGTCCAACATGGAAAAAACAGTGGTAAAATGGATTTTGTTAAGCCTGGATTTCTTTCTTGTTGGCCTAAGAACAAGCCGCTTTGCTACAGAGTAAAAGATAAGGCTAACACTAGGTGTTAAACACGACTTCACTGAAATCTTTTCTGGTTTCCTTATGAAAAAAAAGACTGATTAAAATCTTCTCCTGAGTTTTGAAACCACATTTGGCAGTTTAGTAGCCAAAGTAAGCAATGGAGTCACATTAAAAACTTATCAGTGTACAGTTCTTTTTTAACGTTAACTAAAATAAAGTAAGCTATTGAAGATTTTAACATCTTTAAATCCCAGTTCAACAACCAAAAATGTAGTTACATATGATAAAGATTATAATAGTGCCATTTCACCTCAAAGGCATTAGAATTCCTTCCAGAAATAAAGTGAGCCTCTGATATGTCTTTTTTTTATGACCCCCCACCAAAAAATTAAAAAATTAAATTACAAAAATTGTAAATCTTAAAAGCAAAACCTCATTCCAGAAGTGCAGAGGGAGACAAATTTTCCAAGGGTTTCTCATTTGTACCTGGAAAAGTCTTGAGCTTGAATGACTTGAGAACCACAATTACGTACACCCACAAATGGCCCACTGCAGACTTGAGTATTAGTTTATAATATTTGGTGGGTATGAAGTGGCAAGCACAAAAGCCATCATTTTGAAACTTTTCCTGGTGTATGGAAAAACTTAGTTTCTCATTTATGTAAACCAGTCCTGTAACTCGATAAATACAACTTTTTTAGAATACGAATATTACAGCAGCCTTGCTTTTCCTCAGCTAAACTTAGAGCATTCAATGATGGGCACATTTTCTGTGCTCCACCTTCTGCAAACAAATTTAAAAGTACTGAAAAGCAACCAAAGCTTTACATCACAGAATAACAGATTTAGCAACGAAGATTGGAGAAACATTACAAACAGTACTGCTACCCTTTTGGGTGATTTAAACAGTAAGATTTATTGTCTCTTTCTAGTCTAAATTTTAAACCATGGATTTTGTCAAAGGTTAGTACTAACTCACATCAAATTAGGCTTGATGTGAATGGGCCAACTCACTCCTAACCACACACTAAAAGTAAGAAAACGATTTGCCTTTTTTTTTTTTTTTAAAGGTCACATGTCTGGGACCACAGCAAACAGTATTATTACTAAAGGGAAAACTCCCTGTGGTTCCAAGAATAGCAAAAACATCTTCAGAGGAAACTCTTGATTAGCAATTGAATGAAAGTAAAAACATAGAACATAGCACACAATGCACTGCAAAGCCACAGCAAACAATCTGTGCTATTTGTGCCTCACTGTTTCAGAGTCACCTCTTTTCTCTTTCCTGTCCATTGTCTTCTAGAACCACCAAGGAACATTAGAATACTTCAAAAGTGTAGGACTTAAAAACATTTTGAAACAAAGTGGTACCTCAGCAATATTCCAACTTCATTGTAAGCCATTAGCTGAAGGTTCACCAGATTCAATTATTGTAAATTGATAAGAAGAATATACTCTCAGTTGAATACCTTAAATGTGATAATTAAATAATTAATTTGAATATAGTACTCAAATATCTGTTAAACAGGATGTAGGATATAATTTATAAACTAGATTGCTTAATTCAAGAAGAAAATAATGAAGTAATTTCTGTCTATTTTATCTATCATCAAAATTAAACTGGCAAGTTTTAAATTTTTGCTTGGGTTTGATTGCCCACATTTCAACAGTACCAAGAATTAAGACAGGCTCACAAAGAAACAAGAGATATAGAAGCAACATATATCAGGACAAAACAAGTCTTTTCTCCTTAGGCAAGAATACAGTGGTCTCTAAAAAAAAAAAGCAACAGGATATACTGTATAGCACAGGGAATTATAGTCATTATCTTGTAATAACCTATAATGGAATATAATCTGCAAAAATACTGAATCACTATGCTGTATACTTGAAACTAATATAATATTATAAATCAACTATACTTCAATAAATAAATAAATAAATAATATGAAAATATCCTATAAAACAAATCAGCAGAGAAGTCTGATTAATTTTGCTAGAGGCTGTAATTCCATAGATGTTTAGAAGAAAAAATAAATTATTGAAAGACACTGGGTCTTCCATACAATGAAAAATATTAATATAAAATCTAAGTTATACCAAAAATTTAACCATCAATTCGTGGCAAACTATTCCTTCTAATAGAAATGAATCCACATTACCTATATTTAGCAAGATAACATCATAGAGAAATATATAGCTATTTCCACTGCTAATTTACATACTGGAAAGTGGAAAAGTTTGCTGTTTCCAAATCCCAAGCCAAAGCATATAATTATCTTTGCCAAACATTCAGCAATCTACAGAGTCTGAATGCATAAGATATCCATAGCCAGGATTACAACTGTTTTATAAACAGGCATGTAATGGGAAGGAGGAACACAGATTTAGCCTATAATCCTCTAAAAATGTGATTTAGACTTTTACTTTACATAGAAAATTATCATTCATTTATTTAGTAACTTCTTGAAAAGTAAAATTTCCAACTATAATATTGGAAGATGATTACTATTTTAAAGACACAATGTTAATACATACTGAAGAAGTTGAGTGGAAATACCCTATTGTTAGAAGAGTTTCTTCATTCTACTATCTATGTGCCTGAAAGAGGAGTTTTTTATTTATCAAAATAAATAAAATTACTTGTAAATCTAAAAACCATGACATTTACTATAATGTTCTCAATTTCTGTTTTGTTAGTTCAGATTTTAAAACAGTGTCTCTGTACTGTTTAGAGGGGGACATATGCAGGCTCCAGAAACCTTCAGTTGTTTTGTCTGGGGGAGCCAGGGGAACTCCCAGAATTGCAAATTCTTTTCCGGTTCTACAACTGAATCCAAGGACAATCTTTAGAAACAATTCTTGCTTCACCAAGTATGAAGCCTACTTTTGGAGATGGCTCAGGGGAAAGGATTAAGAGCTTAGGTGTACACAAGTCTTGAAGAAACAGCATAGTATAAGCATATGAATGGGAAACTTTTAGACCCTAGGTATACATATGTGTCCTTGGAGTTTAAAAAGAAACTTTAACTTCAATCAAAGCAAACAGCAGAAAATACAAGAAAGGACATACGTCAGTAAAAATAAAGTTAAGATATAAATGCCTGGAAATCTCTCCACTTTCCTTTTGAATGTGTCACTGTACTGAGCATTACCTTTTGGCCAGACTGAGAAGAGTGATTATCATCTAGTCTAACTTAGAGTGAAAGGCGTTTCATAGAACTCCAAAAACCAAATTATAAACATGAGGTTAAAACAAAATATAAAATTATTCCAGAATTTTTGTAGGGTCCTAGCAAATTACATCAAAGTCCCCTTGGTTAAAAAAAAAAGTTCCTTTTGTGTTATGATGTGTAGAAGAATAGTGAGATAGTACGAGGAAACATAATAGAGCTTTATAGAAGAGTTCATTTAAAGTTCGAATAAGAAAAGAACAGAGGTTTGTTTCTGGTTACAAAGATGACAGAAAAAAACTGTACTTATTACCCTTTTATGCAAACTGATGTAATTCAATAAATGTTGAAATTTTTCAAAGAAATAATTTGGTTTTACTTTCTTTAGAATTTGAATATTAATGATACAACATGACTTCCTTTAAAAAAGGCAAGCAGCGGAGGAGGGGGAGAAGATGGCGGAAGAGTAAGACGCGGAGATCACTTTCCTCCCCACAGATACATCAGAAATACATCTACACATGGAACAACTCCTACAGAACACCCACTGAACGCTGGCAGAAGACCTCAGACCTCCCAAAAGGCAAGAAACTCCCCACGTACTCGGGTAAGGCAAAATTAAAAAGAATAAACAGAGACAAAATAATAGGGACGGGACCTGCACCAGTGGGAGGGAGCCGTGAAGGAGGAAAGGTTTCCACACACTAGAAGCCCCTTCTCAGGCGGAGACTGCAGGTGGCTGAGGGGGGAGCTTCGGCGCCACGGAGGAGAGCACAGCCACAGGGGTGCGGAGGGCAAAGCGGAGAGATTCCCGCACAGAGGATCGGTGCCGACCAGCACTCACCAGCCCGAGAGTCTTGTCTGCTCATCTGCCGGGACGGGCGGGGGCTGGGAACTGAGGCTCGGGCTTCGGTCGCATCCCAGAGAGAGGACTGGGGTTGGCGGCGTGCACACAGCCTGAAGGAACGGGTTAGTATGCCACGGCTAGCCGGGAGGGAGTCCGGGAAAAAGTCTGGACCTACCGAAGAGGCAAGAGACTTTTTGGTCCCTCTTTGTTTTCTGTTGCACGAGGAGAGGGGATTAAGAGCACTGCTTAAAGAAGCTCCAGAGACGGGCGCGAGCCATGGCTAACAGCACGGACCACAGAGACAGACATGAGATGCTAAGGCAGATGCTGCTGCCACCAAGAAGCCTGTGTGAGGGTACAGGTCACCATCCACACCTCCCCTCCCGGGAGCCTGTGCAGCCCGCCACTGCCGGGGTCCCGGGATCCAGGGACAACTTCCCCGAGAGAACGCACTGCGCACCTCAGGCTGGTGCAACGTCATACTGGCCTCTGCCACTGCAAGCTCGCACCGCAACCGTAACCCTCCCTCCCCCCGGCCTCAGTGAGCCAGAGCCCCTGACGCAGAGGCGGGGCCAAATCCAAAGCTGAGCCCCGGGAGCTGTGCGAACAAAAAAGAGAAAGGGAAATTTCTCCCAGCAGCCTCAGGAGCAGCGGATTAAATCTCCACAATCAACTTGATGTACCCTGCATCAGTGGAATACCTGAATAGACAGCAAATTATTCCAAATTGAGGAGGTGGACTTTGAAAGCAAGATTCATTATTTTTTCCCCCTTTCCTCTTTTTGTGTGTATGTGTCTGCTTCTGTGTGAGATTTTGTCTATATAGCTTTGCTTTTACCATTTGTCCTAGAGTTCTGTCAGTTTTGTTTTTCTTTTACTTTTTAAAAAATTGTTTTCTTAATTATTTTTTATTTTAATAACTTTATTTTATCTTACTTTATTTTATTCTATCCTCTTTCTTTCCTCCTTTCTCCCTCTCCCCCTCCCCCTCTCCCTCCCCCTCCCTCTCCCTCCTCTTTCTACTTTTTCTCCCTTTTATTCTGAGCCGTGTGGATGAAAGGTTCTTGGTGCTGCAGCCAGGAGTCAGTGCTGTGCCTTTAAGGTGGGAGAGCCAACTTCAGGACATTGGTTCACAAGAGACCTCCCAGCTCCACGTAATATCAAATGCCGAAAATCTCCCGGAGATCTCCATCTCAACACCAACATCCAGCTTCACTCAATGACCAGCAAGCTACAGTGCTGGACACCCTATGCCAAACAACTAGCAAGACAGGAACACAACTCCACCCATTAGCAGAGAGGCTGCCTAAAAACATAATAAGGCCACAGACACCCCAAGACACCCCACCAAACGTGGACCTGCGCAACAGAAAGACAAGATCCAGCCTCATCCACCAGAACACAGGCACTAGTCCCCTCCACCAGGAAGCCTACACAACCCACTGAACCAACCTTAGCCACTGGGGACAGACACCAAAAACAACGGGAACTACGGACCTGCAGCCTGCAAAAAGGAGACCCCAAACACAGTAAGATAAGCAGAATGAAAAGACAGAAATACACACAGCAAATGAAAGAGTAAGATAAAAACCCACCAGACCTAACGAATGAAGAGGAAATAGGCAGTTCACCTGAAAAACAAATTCAGAATAATGATAGTAAAAATGATCCAAAATCGTGGAAATAGAATAGAGAAAATGCAAGAAACATTTAACAAGGACCTAGAAGAACTAAACAGGAAACAAGCAACGATGAACAACACAATAAATGAAATTAAAAATACTCTAGAAGGGATGAATAGCAGAATAACTGAGGCACAACAGCTAAGTGACCTGGAAGATAAAATAACTGGGAATAACTACTGCAGAGCAGAATAAAGAAAAATGAATGAAATGAACTGAGGACAGTCTCAGAGACCTCTGGGACAACATTAAATGCACCAACATTCGAATTATAGGGGTCCCAGAAGAAGAAGAGAAAAAGAAAGGGACTGAGAAAATATTTGAAGAAATTATAGTTGAAAATTTCCTTAATATGGGAAAGGAAATAGTTAATCAAGTCCAGGAAGCACAGAGAGTCCCATGCAGGATAAATCCAAGGAGAAACACACCAAGACACATATTAATCAAACTGTCAAAAATTAAATACAAAGAAAACATATTAAAAGCAGCAAGGGAAAAACAACAAATAACACACAAGGGAATCCCCATAAGGTTAACAGCTGATCTTTCAGCAGAAACTCTGCAAGCCAGAAAGGAGTGGCAGGACATGTTTAAAGTGATGAAGGAGAAAAACCTACATCCAAGATTACTCTACCCAGCAAGGATCTCATTCAGATTTCATGGAGAAATTAAAACCTTTACAGATAAGCAAAAGCTGAGAGAGTTCAGCACCACCAAACCAGCTTTACAACAAATGCTAAAGGAACTTCTCTAGGCAGGAAACAAAAGAGAAGGAAAAGTCCTACAATAACAAACCCAAAACAATTAAGAAAATGGGAATAGGAACATAAATATCGATAATTACCTGAAATGTGAATGGATTAAATGCTCCCACCAAAAGACACAGACTGGCTGAATGGATACAAAAACAAGACCCATACATATGCTGTCTACAAGAGACCCACTTCAGACCTAGGGACACATACAGACTGAAAGTGAGGGGATGGAAAAAGATATTCCATGCAAATGGAAATCAAAAGAAAGCTGGAGTAACAATTCTCATATCAGAAAAAAGAGACTTTAAAATAAAGACTATTACAAGAGACAAAGAACGACAATACATAATGATCAACGGATCGATCCAAGAAGATATAACAATTGTAAATATTTATGCACCCAACATAGGAGCACCTCAATACATAAGGCAAATACTAACAGCCATAAAAGGGGAAATGTACAGTAACACATTCATAGTAGGGGACTTTAACACCCCACTTTCACCAATGGACAGATCATCCAAAATGAAAATAAATAAGGAAACACAAGTTTGAAATGATACAATAAAGATGGACTTAATTGATATTTATAGGATATTCCATCCAAAAACAACAGAATACACATTTTTCTCAAGTGCTCATGGAACATTCTCAGGACAGATCATATCTTGGGTCACAAATCAAGCCTTGGTAAATTTAAGAAAATTGAAATTGTGTCAAGTACCTTTTCCAACCACAGTGCTATGAGACTAAATATCAATTACAGGAAAAGATCTGTAAAAAATACAAACACATGGAGGCTAAACAATACATGACTTAATAACGAAGTGATCACTGAAGAAATCAAAGAGGAAATCAAAAAATACCTAGAAACAAATGACAATGGAGACACGATGACCCAAAACCTATGGAATGCAGCAAAAGCAGTTGTAAGAGGGAAGTTTATAGCAATACAATCCTACCTTAAGAAACAGGAAACATCTCAAATAAACAACCTAACATTGAACCTAAAGCAATTAGAGAAAGAAGAACAAAAAACCCCAAAGTTAGCGGAAGGAAAGAAATCATAAAGATCAGATCAGAAATAAATGAAAAAGAAATGAAGGAAACAATAGCAAAGATCAATAAAACTAAAAGACGGTTCTTTGAGAAGATAAACAAAATTGATAAACCATTAGCCAGACTAATCAAGAAAAAAAGGGAGAGGACTCAAATCAATAGAATTAGAAATGAAAAAGGAGAAGTAACAATGGACACTACAGAAATACAAAAGACCATGAGAGATTACTACAAGCAACTGTATGCCAATAAAATGGACAACCTGGAAGAAATGGACAAATTCTTAGAAATGCACAACCTGCCAAGACTGAACCAGGAAGAAACAGAAAATACGAAGAGACCAATCATAAGCACTGAAATTGAGACTGTGATTAAAAATCTTCCAACAAACAAAAGGCCAGGACCAGATGGCTTCACAGGCGAATTCTATCAAACATTTAGAGAAGAGATAACACCTATCCTTCTCAAACTCTTCCAAAAGATAACAGAGGGAGGAACATTCCCAAACTCATTCTATGAGGCCACCATGACCCTGATACCAAAACCAGACAAAGATGTCACAAAGAAAGAAAACTACAGGCCAATATCACTGATGAACATAGATGTAAAAATCCTCAACAAAATACTAGCAAACAGAATCCAACAGCACATTAAAAGGATCATACACCATGATCAAGTGGGGTTTACTCCAAGAATGCAAGGATTCTTCAATATACGCAAATCAATCAATGTGATACACCATATTAACAAACTGAAGGAGAAAAACCATATGATCATCTCAATAGATGCAGAGAAAGCTTTCGACAAAATTCAACACCCATTTATGATAAAAACCCTGCAGAAAGTAAGCATAGAGGGAACTTTCCTCAACATAATAAAGGCCATATATGACAAACCCACAGCCAGCATCATCCTCAATGGTGAAAAACTGAAACCATTTCCACTAAGATCAAGAACAAGACAAGGTTGCCCACTCTCACCACTCTTATTCAACATAGTTTTGGAAGTTTTAGCCACAGCAATCAGAGAAGAAAAAGGAATAAAAGGAATCCAAATTGGAAAAGAAGAAATAAAGCTGTCACTGCTTGAAGATGGCATGATACTATACATGGAGAATCGCAAAGATGCTACCAGAAATCTACTAGAACTAATCAATGAATTTGGTAAAGTAGCAGGGTACAAAATTAATGCACAGAAATCTCGGCATTCCTATATACTAATGATGAAAAATCGGAAAATGAAATTAAGAAAACACTCCCATTTACCACTGCAACAAAAAGAATAAATATCTAGGAAAAAACCTACCTAAAGACCTGTATGCACAAAATTATAAGACACTGATGAAAGAAATTAAATATGATACAAACAGATGCAGACATATACCATGTTCTTGGATTGGAAGAATCAACATTGTGAAAATGACTCTACTACCCAAAGCAATCTACAGATTTAATGCAATCCGTATCAAACTACCACTGGCATTTTTCACAGAAGTAGAAAAAAAAAATCACAATTTGTATGGAAACACAAAAGACCCCAAATAGCCAAAGCAATCTTGAGAACGAAAAATGGAGCTGGAAGAATCAGGTTCCCTGACTTCAGACTATACTACAAAGCTACAATAACCAAGACAGTATGGTACTGGCACAAAAACAGAAATATAGATCAATGGAACAGGATACAAAGCCCAGAGATAAACCCATGCATATACGGTCACCTTATCTTTGATAAAGGAGGCAAGAATATACAGTGGAGAAAAGACAGTCTCTTCAATAACTGGTGCTGGGAAAACTGGACAGCTACCTGTAAAAGTATGAGAGTAGAACACTCCCTAATACCATATACAAAAATAAACTCAAAATGGATTAAAGATATAAATGTAAGGCCAGACACTATCAAACTCTTAGAGGAAAACATAGGCAGAACACTCTATGACATAAATCACAGCAAGATCCTTTTTGACCCACCTCCTAAAGAAATGGAAATAAAAACAAAAATAAACAAATGGGACTTAATGAAAGTAAAAAGCATTTGCACAGCAAAGGAAACCATAAACAAGACGAAAAGACAACCCTCAGAATGGGAGAATATATTTGCAAATGAAGCAACTGTCAAAGGATTAATCTCCAAAATTTACAAGCGTCTCATGCAGCTCAATAACAAAACAAACAAAGAACCCAATCCAAAAATGAGCAGAAGACCTAAAGAGATATTTCTCCAAAGAAGATATACAGATTGCCAACAAACACATGAAAGAATGCTCAACATCATTAATCATTAGAGAAATGCAAATCAAAACTACAATGAGATATCATCTCACACCGGTCAGAATGGCCATCATCAAAAAATCTACAAACAATAAATGCTGGAGAGGGTGTGGAGAAAAGGGAACACTCTTGCACTGCTGGTGGGAATGTAAATTGATACAGCCACTATGGAGAACAGTATGGACGTTCCTTTAAAAACTACAAATAGAACTACCATATCACCAGCAATCCCACTACTGGGCATATACCCTGAGAAAACCATAATTCAAAAAGTCATGTACCAAAATGTTCATTGCAGTCCTATTTACAATAGCCAGGAGATGGAAGCAACCTAAGTGTCCATCATCGGATGAATGGAGAAAGAAGATGTGGCACATATATACAATGGAATATTACTCAGCCATAAAAAGAAATGAAATTGAGTTATTTGTAGTGAGATGGATGGACCTAGAGTCTGTCATACAGAGTGAAGTAAGTCAGGAAGAGAAAAATAAATACTGTATGCTAACATATATATATATGGAATCTAAAAAAAAGAAAAATGGTCATGAAGAACCTAGGGGCAAGATGGGAATAAAACACAGACCTACTAGAGAATGGACTTGAGGATATGGGGAGGGGGAAGGGTAAGCTGGGACAAAGTGAGAGAGAGGCATGGACATATATACACTACCAAACGTAAAATAGATAGCTAGTGGGAAGCTGCCGCATAGCACAGGGAGTTCACCTCAGTGCTTTGTGACCACCTAGAGGGGTGGGATAGGGAGGGTGGGAGGGAGGGAGATGCAAGAGGGAAGAGATATGGGAACATATGTATATGTATATGTATAACTGATTCACCTTGCTATAAACCAGGAACTAACACACCATTGTAAAGCAATTATACTCCAGTAAAGATGTTAAAAAAAAAAAAAAATAGGCAAGCAGCAAATTTTGAGGTTGCTTTGAAAAAAAAAATTCAGTTGATTTTCCCCCATTTCATGTTTAGTGATACTAAAGAAATTCACATAATTGTTATTTACTGTTCTAACAGAATAATTTCATTTGATGTGATTGATCAATAGCATAAAGGCTCCTGTTGGCCTCAAAAATATGGTTAAGCTAATTTTATATTCAATCAGAAGTTATGGCAAATATATTCAAAAAAGATAAGCAAACAATACCTTATGTATTCTGGATAAATGATGAATTTAAATTAAGCAAAGACTAATTTTGACTATATTTATAGACTCAACATTTTTTTTTGCACACTGTGTGGCAAAGATGATAATTAGCCTCTTAGTGCAAAGCTCTGGGTGAAGGCCATAGGAAAGAAAGAATCAAAACTTTGAGGTTGTCACAGAGCTAACAACTTTCAATTATATCCAAGTCGTGAAGAATGTATGAACTGAAAGCAAAAGCCTACAGAAAGCAATACAAATGGTTGTTTAACTTCAGGACTAACCAAGTTGTGCTATCATTTAACACTTTAGTCCAAAAGAATTCACCAGCCCCTTTAACACCACTGAAAATACCTCTTAAGGCCACTTAAATTGCAGAAGGAATCATCTCAAAAGCACACACTGATCAACTGATAAATAAGAAAATCCACTTATAGCACATAGATGGAAGCATTTAACTCCTCCATTACTGCTATTGAAGGAATTCAAAGTATACTCTTCAAACTGAAGTAGTGTAACAAAATATACAAAGAACTGTCTCTGAGCATCTTCAGAACTAAAGTGTGTTATCTATTTGGTTTGGTTTAAGTATGAGCTGATTTGAAAGCAGTGAAATGAACCTGGAGTTTCCAAATATCCAGAATTAAAGGAATACATACATAAATCTGTATAATACAAAATAATAATTTGCAAACACATAGGCTTACTCTATGCCAGGTAGTGTTCTAAGAGCTTTATATATATTAACTTATACCCTCCAACAAATCCTATGATACAGTACTATTATAGGCTCACTTTACAAATAAAGCTGAGGTAATTACTTGCTCTAGATCTCATAGCTAGGTAGAACTACATAAGCAGTTGTCAAAGTATGGTTCATACACCCTGGAAAACACATTTCAAAAGAGTCCGCAATCTCAAAACTATTTTAGTAATAATATTAAGATGTGATTTTTCTCTTTTCAATGTTTTGACATTTGTACTGATGGTACAAAAGCAACTATAGGTAAAATTGCTGGAACCGTAACATAAATCAAGGCAGTGGCAGCACAGTGTGCTAAAAGTCATTGTACTTGTCACTGCCGGGCACTCACAGTAAAGAAAAACATTTTTTAAACAGTTCCACTTATGAATATCCTTGATGAAACAGTAAAAATTATTCATTTTATGAAACTCCAACCCTTGAGCACAATATTTTATGTGATGAAAGTGAAGTATGTATAAAGCACTTTCACTACATAAAGAAGTGGAGTTGTTTTGAGGAAAAACAACAAATGACATGCAATCATTTGAACTGTGAGCTAAAACAGTCAGGTGTTTTTTTGTTTGGTTGGTTTTTATAATACACCACTTTTATTTGAACAACTGACAAACTGGTTATTCTGATCTGGGAAAAACGAAAAAAGATCTTCTCACTTCAAGGATAATGATTGAAAATGACAAATTTGTTGACAGTGATAAAATATGAGCTTTCAAGGAAAAGAAACTGAATTTTAGAAAACTCAGAACCACACTACGACTACTCTGGGAGACTCTGGTGATAAGTGATGATATTAATGAATGTATTCCTTTTAAAATTTTATGCCAAACTGTATCAACATTTTGTAGATCTGCGTAACGCAGTGGATCAATAATTTCCAAATGGCCAATGCATAATATTACAAAATCTTGCATGGGTAGAAGATCCATATAAAGTGCAAGAAAAACCAATGGATTTTAATGTATAACAGATTATGAAGGGCTTATTGGTTTCATATTGCACTTAACCTGTAAGAAATTAGTACTTGTTGAGTCTTGGTGTATTATCAAAGAAGAATAACCATAATTAACTGAAAAGGTTATTAAATACTCATCTCTCCTCAAAGTACATATCTGTGTAAGAACATATTTTTCTCCTATAATTTAAACAAAGCAACGCAGTACATGCAACAGCCTGAATGAAGAAGCAGATATGGGAATCCAACTGCCTTCTACTGAGCCAGTCATAAAACAGATTTGCAAAAATGTAAAACAATTCCACTTTTCTAACTAAATGGTTTTTATTTAGGGAAAAAGGTTATTTTTTTCTAACATGTTTTATGTTAAAATATAATGACGTTTATTATTGCTATTTTAAATTTATATTAATATTTTTAAAAATTTCTCTATATTAATTTCTAGTAAGGTAAATGCTGATAGATACAACCCCCCAAAACGAAAGCTCTTTGGGGTCCTCAATAATTTTTTAAGCATATAAAGGATTCTGAGACCAAAAAGTTGAGAACTGCTGCACAAAGCTATACTATCACTCTTCTATACATGTGAGTGTGTGTGTATCCATGCACACGTTGGGGGATGGAGGGAAAACAATAGCCCTTGGCTGCTTCTATATTCACTACTAAACTTCTGGAGCTTTGTTTTGCTTGTGAAGTAGGGTTCTCTACTTGCCTACTGGGAAGAGAATGTACTGACCACAAACATGAAGATAATCTTGGCAATTATAATTCTATAACTCAAGAAACTATTGTTAAGCATTAAAAAAAGTAGTATTCTGACTAAGCAGAACATAGTAATAGTAGCTTAGAAAGCTATGAGGGTCAAATGACCAGCAAACCTATGTGAGCACTCCTGAATATCTGAAGAACACAAAATTAAATGTGTGATTCACAAACAGGCCATATTCATAATGTAAGGCAAACACTTACACAAGCAAAACATAATGTAATATACCACATGTTCAAATCCCAGCCATCTTTGAAGATCCAGCTGAGATATAAGCTTCTTAAAATATGCCCTAAACACACAGCAGATGCTCAATAGATGTAAACAAAAAATAGATGAATAAACTGATTAAAATGATTCTCCGTCCTCAAACGTGCCATTGAAATTATTGTCAGGATATCTTCAGCAATTAGGTATGTGGGCCTTATGTGTAGTTCTAATGGCATTTCATAGATTTTTACACATATACACTCTTTTGTATATGTATACAAATAGAGTTACATATTTATCTCTTGATCCTAGTGGCATTCCAATACATCCTAAATTTTGCAAATTGAGGAAAACCAATTATAAGTTACAACCTCTTTCTATAGGAAAATTTTCTTCAATTCTAAATAAAACACAAATAAAATTGCAAATATGATCCATTTATGAGTCAGTAAGCACCCTGATGTTGAGCCAATAATTCTAAAATTGGAAACTGACTGAATTTCCTGGACCCAACAAATAACCTAACAAAAAAAGAATGAAACATATGAGTCATAAAAGGTAAAAGGTGAGGCAACTTTTTAGAAAACCCAAATCAAGAAAAATCATTTTATAAGTCACATTAACAGCTTAATTATTCTTTTCTAATCAAATTTATCTTATATAAACATAAAAATACTGAAAATCACACTTTCATTTTGTACAATCACTGGGATTATCATTTGCATAATCATAGATTCAATATTCACTCATTCTTTAACAATGGCTGAATATCATATACCAGATGGCCATTGGTAGAAGCTGTGACTAGTTCTTTAGGTGGCTTCCTGGCCTTTTGCTTGCTTGTACCCTTTTTAATAACTATTTAGTGAATGGAAGAAAAATAATGTGAACTTAATAGCTGCTTCCAGAATTTAACATGTTGCTGTAGACTGGTGAGTTCTTTAGAAGCTTTCAGAGGGAAGTACATGTAAAAGTACATCAGATTCACATTCAGAGTCAGTGAGACTACCTAGTTTTATCTGTTAAATGAGGAAACAGAATGACAGTTGGTATGGATCTTCCAGCTTTAAACTTACATAATTCTATTTAGGTGCTGTGAACATTTGGCATAGATAGATTAAGTGAGACAGGAGATTATATGCTATTTAGTAGGAAAAGAAAAGTAGTATAAATGACTCATCCTAGCTATTTAAAAAAACATACTGTACATTATTCATGTTTTCTTAAATTAAGAAACTAAATAGTAAAATGAATAGTATTCAGAAAGAATCACTTGAAAGATTCTGAAAATATATTAGAGAATATCATTATAAGTTTCCTGAAAACAAAAAGAAAATATTATGACTGATGTAATTTTAATAACTGATTTACTAAATGCCTACCAGCTGATTTACTGAATGCCTTACCAATTCATCTCATCGTATAACAATCTTGTAAAATAGGTATTTTTATTCCTATTTTAAAATAAAGAAACTGAGGCTGAGACGGATTAAATAATTCATTCAAAGACACAAAGCTAAATAATGACACTACCAGTATTCCAACCTGGGTCTGGACTACAAAGCAATATTCTTTTTCTGACTACAAAGCAATACGCTTTTTATTATAACAACATAATGCATTTTGATTCCTACAAATGAGTCTCTTTTTTTTTTTGTATTTTTTGTTTGTTTGTTTGTTTTCTGTACGTGGGCTTCTCAGTGTTGTGGCCTCTCCCGTTGTGGAGCACAGGCTCCAGACACGCAGGCTCAGCGGCCATGGCTCACAGGCCCAGCCGCTCCATGGCATGTGGGATATTCCCAGACCAGGGCACGAACCCGTATCCCCTGCATCGGCAGGCGGACTCTCAACCACTGCGCCACCAGGGAAGCCTGAGTCTCTTTTTTATAGTCAAGTTTTAATTTCTAGTGGTAATGGGAAAAGGAACAACATGGAAAAACAAATCCCACACAAGCATGGTATAACAGTTTATGACATGGAATAAATTCCAGTAAAATGAGTTCTGGAGCAAGGTGAGATTCTAGATCAGATGGCTTCTTAGGCCCTTTCCAAGTCTCAAATTTAAGCAGTATTCTCAATTCACTGAAGCTTAAACAGGTTATCTAATCCATTTTCCCACTCATTACATAAATTTATAATTTATATACATGAACTGGAGATTAATCACAAATAATAAGTATATAATTGAAATAAATAATACTGGAAATCTGTTAAGAAAAGGATCCAAAGACTTTCTTTCTTTTGCCTTTCTATTTTCTTTCATTGAGTTTGTTTAAAAGAAAACTACTGAAAACTCAAAAGGCCATTTTAACCCTGGCTAATAATGCTTTCTTAAAGATGGGAAATGGGCTTCCCTGGTGGCGTAGTGGTTCAGAGTCTGCCTGCCGATTCAGGGGACACAGGTTAGTGCCCCGGTCTAGGAAGATCCCACATGCCGCAGAGCAGCTAGGCCCATGAGCCATGGCTGCTGAGCCTGCGCATCTGGAGCCTGTGCTCTGCAACGGGAGAGGCCACAACAGTGAGAGGCCTGTGTACCACAAAAAAAAAAAAAAGAAAAAAAAAAAAAAGGGAAAAACCTGCTCCAAAGAAGAATATACTGATTTGATTTTTCATATCCACGTGCTTTTTCTGTTCTTAGGGTGAGAGAACAAAATTGCCACACACACACACACACACACACACACACACACACACACACACAATGTTCTGAAGAAAATTAAGTAGGACAAGTCCAAGAAAATTTACCAATTAAAAATTTATTCTTGGATAATCAAGAGGAAACAGAAAGATTTCAAAGTATTATACAAGATAAAACTGAAAGGAAAGACATGAAGCTAACAGTTGTCTTACATTTTGACCTACTGCAAATAATCAAGTAGTAAGAAACAAAGTTAAAATAATTATTAACTTATTGAAATAACTAATGAAGTAGAAAGTCAGAACTTACTACTCAGTCTTTTAGTTTTTGAGAAATAGGATCATTTCCAAAAATCTGATCAGTCAAAGAAATTTATAAGCTAACAGGTATAATTTAAACATTAAAATGCAAGTCTAAGGTGCCATCAAAAATATTGGGGTCATTTATAGAACATTCAAAAAAACCACAGCAGGATACATATTCGTTTCAAGTTCACATGGAACATGCAGCAAGACAAGCCATATCCTGGGCTAAAAAACAAATCTTAATACATGTAAAATAACTGTAATCTTACAGAATATGTCCTCTGACCACAAGGAAATCAATTTAGACATCAGTAACAGAAAACTATCTGGAAAATTCCCACATATTTGGAAAATAAACAGCACACTTCTAAATGACCCACAGGTCAAAAAAGAAGCCACAAGGGAAATTAGGAAGCATTATAACTGAATGAAATTGAAAACACAATTGTATCAGTCCAGATTTAACCAGAGAAACAGAACTCAAATAATTTCTTTTTCAGGGAGGCCTCAGCTCTGCTCCTCAGCCTTTCAACTGATTGAATTAGACCCCTAGATTATCTTGGATAACCTACTTTAAGTCACTGATTATGGACTTTAATCATATCTATAGAATACCTTCAAGACAGCAGAAGCGAGAGAGATTACAATCCTGCATCCTGTGGAATGAAAACCACATTCACAGAAAGATAGACAAAGTAAAAAGGCAGAGGACTATGTACCAGATGAAGGATCAAGATAAAATCCAGAAAAACAACTAAATGAAGTGGAGATAGGCAACCTTCCAGAAAAAGAATTCAGAATAATGATAGTGAAGATGATCCAGTACCTCGAAAAAAGAACAGAGGCAAAGATGGTAGAAGATGCAAGAAATGTTTAAAAAGACCTAGAAGAATTAAAGTACAAACACCTAGAAGAATTAAAGAACAAACAGAGAGATGAACAATACAATAACTGAAATGAAAAATACTCTAGAAGGAATCAATAGCAGAATAACTAAGGCAGAAGAACAGATAAGTGACCTGGAAGACAAAATGGTGGAATTCACTGCTACAAAACAGAATAAAGAAAAAAGAATGAAAAGAAATGAAGACAGCCTAAGAGAACTCTGGGACAACATTAAACACACCAACATTCCCATTATAGGGGTCACAGAAGGAGAAGAGAGAGAGAAAGGAGCTGAGAAAATATTTGAAGAGATTATAGTCGAAAAGGTCCTAAACAATGGAAAGGAAATACCCACCCAAGTCCAGGAAGTGCATAGAGTTCCAGGCAGGATAAACCCAAGGAGAAACATACCGAGACACATAGTATTCAAACTGACAAAAATTAAAGACAAAGAAAAATTATTAAAAGCAACAAGAGAAAAATGACAACATACAACGGAACCCCCATAAGGTTAACAGCTGATTTCTCAGCAGAAATTCTACAAGCCAGAAGGGAGCGGCACGATATATTTAAAGTGATGAAAGGGAAGAACCTACAACCAAAATTACTCTACCCAGCAAGGATCTCATTCAGATTTGACAGAGAAATCAAAAGCTTTACAGACAAGCAAAAGCTATGAGAATTCAACACGACAAAACCAGATCTACAACAAATGCTAAAGGAACTTCTCTAAATGGGAAACACAAGAGAAGAAAACGACCTACAAAACCAACCCAAAATTATTAAGAAAATGGTAACAGGAACATACATATTGATAATTACCTGAAATGTGAATGGATTAAATGCTCCAACCAAAAGACACAGGCTCACTGAATGGCTACAAAAACAAGACCCATATATATGCTGTCTACAAGAGACCCACTTCAGACCTAGGGACACATCCAGACTAAAAGTAAGGGGATAGAAAAAGATATTCCATGAAAATTGGAAATCAAAAGAAAGCTGGAGTAGCAATAGTCATAGCAGTTAAAATAGACTTTAAAATAAAGAATGTTACAAGCGACAAGGAAGGACACTACATAATGATCAAGGGATCAATCCAAGAAGAATATATAACAATTATAAATATATATGCACCCAACATAGAAGCACCTTAATACATAAGGCAAAGGCTAACAGCTATAAAAGAGGAAATGGACAGTAACACAATAATAGTGCGAGACTTTAACACCTCATTTACACCAATGGACAGATCATCCAGACAGAAAATTAATAAGGAAACACAAGCTTTAAAGGACACAATAGACCAGATAGATTTAATTGATACTTACAGGACATTCCATCCAAAAACAGCAGATTACACTTTCTTCTAAAGTGCATACAGAACATTCTCCAGGATAGATCACATCTTGGGTCACAAATCAAGCCTCAGTAAATTTAAGAAAATTGATATCATACCAAGTATCTTTTCTGACCACAACACTATGAAGATTAGACATAAATAACAGGGAAAAAAACACAAACACATGGAAGCTAAACAATATGTTACTAAATAACTAGGAGATCACTGAAGAAATCAAAGAGGAAATCAAAAAATACCTAGAGACAAATGACAATGAAAACAGGATGATTCAAAACCTATGGGATGCAGCAAAAGCAGTTCTAAGAGGTAAGTTTATAGCAATACAATCCTACCTCAAGAAACAAGAAAAATCTCAAAGAAACAATCTAACCTTAACACCTAAAGGAACCAGAGAAAGAACAAACAAAACCCAAAGTTAGTAGAAGGAAAGAAATCATAAAGATCAGATGGAAATAAATGATACAGAAACAAAGAAAACAATAGCAAAGATCAATAAAAACTAAAGGCTGGTTCTTTGAGAAGATAAATAAAATTGATAAACCATTAGCCAGACTCATCAAGAAAAGGAGGGAGAGGACTCAAATCAATAAAATTAGAAATGAAAAAGGAGAAGTTACAACAGATACCACAGACACAAAGCATCCTAAGAGACTACTACAAGCAACTGTATGCCAATAAAATGGACAACCTGGAAGAAATGGACAAATTCTTAGAAATGCACAACCTGCCAAGACTGAACCAGGAAGAAATAGAAAATATAAACAGACCAATCACAAGCACTGAAATTGAAACTGTGATTAAAAATCTTCCAACAAACAAAAGTCCAGGACCAGATGGCTTCACAGGTGAATTCTATCAAACATTTAGAGAAGAGCTAACACCCATCCTTCTCAAACTCTTCCAAAAAATTGCAGAGGAAGGAACACTACTCAACTCATTCTACAAGGCCACTGTCAGCTGGACACCAAAACAAGACAAAGATACTATAAAGAGAGAAAATTACAGACCAATATCACTGATGAATATAGAGGCAAAAATCCTCAACAAAATACTAGCAAACAGAATCCAACAGCACAATAAAAGGATCATACACCATGATTAAGTGGGATTTATCCCAGGGATGCAAGGATTCTTCAATATATGTAAATCAATCAATGTAATACACCATATTAACAAATTGAAGAATAAAAACTATATGATCATCTCAATAGATGCAGCAAAAGCTTTTCACAAAATTCAACACCCATTTATGATAAAAATTCACCAGAAAGTGGGCATAGAGGGAACCTACCTCAACATAAGAAAGGCCATATATGACAAACCCACAGCAAACATCCTTCTTTTTTTTTTTTTTTTTTTTTTTTTTGCGGTACGCGGGCCTCTCACTGTTGTGGCCTCTCCCGTTGCGGAGCACAGGCTCCGGACGCGCAGGCTCAGCGGCCATGGCTCACGGGCTTAGTTGCTCCGCGGCATGTGGGATCTTCCCGGACCAGGGCACGAACCCGTGTCTCCTGCATCGGCAGGCGGATTCTCAACCGCTGCGCCACCAGGGAAGCCCAAACATCCTTCTTAATGGTGGAAAACTGAAAGCATTTCCCCTAAGATCAGGAAAAAGACAAGGATGTCCACTCTCACCACTATTATTCAACATAGTTTTGGAAGTCCTGCCATGGCAATCAGAGAAGAAAAAGAAATAAAAGGAATACAAATTGGAAAAGAAGAAGTAAAACTGTTACTGTGTGCAGATGACATGATACCATACATAGATAATCCTAAAGATGCCACCAGCAACCTACTAGAGTTAATCAATGAATTTAGTAAGGTTGCAGGATACAAAATTAATGCACAGAAATCTCTTGCATTCCTATACACTAACAACAAAAGATCAGAAAGAGAAATTAAGGAAACAATCCCATTCACCACTGCAACAAAAAGAATAAAATACCTAGGAATAAACCTACCTAAGGAGGTAAAAGACCTGTACTCAGAAAACTATAAGACAATGAAAGAAATCAAAGATGACACAAACAGATGGAGAGATATACCATGTTCTTAAACTGGAAGAATCAATATTATGAAAATGACTATACTACCCAAAACAATCTACAGATTCAATGCAATCCCTATCAAATTACCAATGGCATATTTTACAGAACTAGAACAAAAAAATCTTAAAATTTGTATGGAGACACAAAAGATCCTGAATAGCCAAAGCAATCTTGAGAAAAAAAAAAAAAAGGAGCTGGAGGAATCAGACTCCCTGACTTCAGACTATACTACAAAGCTACAGTAATCAAGACAATATGGTACCAGCACAAAAACAGAAACAGAGATCAATGGAACAGGATAGAAAGCCCAGAGATAAACCCACGCACCTATGGTCAACTAATCTATGACAAAGGAGGCAAGGATATACAATGGAGAAAAGACAGTCTCTTCAATAAGTGGTGCTGGGAAAACTGAACAGCTACATGTAAAAGAATGAAATTAGAATACTCCCTAACACCATACACAAAAATAAACTCAAAATGGATTAGAGACCTAAATGTAAGACCGGACACTACAAAACTCTTAGAGGGAAACATAGGAAGAACACTCTTTGACATAAATCACAGCAAGATCGTTTTTGACCCACCTCCTTGTGATATGGAAATAAAAACAAAAATAAACAAATGGGACCTAATGAAAGTTAAAAGCTTTTGCACAGCAAAGGAAGCTATAAACAAGACGAAAAGACAACCCTTAGAATGGGAGAAAATATTTGCAAATGAAGCAACTGACAAAGGATTAATCTCCAAAATATAAAAACAGATCATGTAGCTCAATATAAAATTAAAAAAAAAAAAAGCAATGCAATCCAAAAATGGGCAGAAGACCTAAATAGACATTTCTCCAAAGAAGACCTACAGAGGGCCAAGAGGCAGATGAAAAGCTGCTCAACATCACTAATTATTAGAGAAATGCAAACCAAAACTACAATGAGGTATTACCTCACACTAGTTAGAATGGGCATCATCAGAAAATCTACAAACAATAAATGCTGCAGAGGGTGTGGAGAAAAGGGAACCCTCTTGCACTGTTGGTGGGAATGTAAGTTGATACAGCCACTATGGAGAACAGTTGGAGGTTCCTTTAAAAACTAAAAATAGATTACCATATGACCCAGCAATCTCACTACTGGGCATATACCCAGAGAAAACCATAATTCAAAAAGACACATGCACCCCAATGTTCATTGCAGCACTATTTACAGGTCATGGAAGCAACCTAAATGACCGTTGACAGATCAGTGGATAAAGAAGATACAGTACATATATACCATGGAATATTACTCAGCCATAAAAAGGAATGACATTGGGTCATTTGTAGAGATGTGGATGGACCTAGAGACTGTCATACCGAATGAAGTAAGTCAGAAAGAGAAAAAAAAATACTGTATATTATTGCATCTATGTGGAATCTAGAAAAATGGTACAGATGAACCAATCTGCAAGGTAGAAATAGAGACAGAGATGTAGATAACAAACGTATGGACACCAAGGGGGGAAAGCGGGTGGTGGTGTTGGTGGTGTGATGAGTTGGGAGATTGGGATTGACATATATACACTAATATGTATAAAATAGATAACTAATAAGAACCTGCTGTATAAAAAATAAAATAAAATTCAAAAGATTACCTTCACAGCAACACCAATATTACTGTTTGAATGAACATCTAGGGTCTATAGCCTAGCCAAGCTGATAGCTGATGAAACTGGCTGTCATAACATGTTAAAATTGGTAAGATGAAGATAAAGCAGTGGTTAGAGGGAAATTTAGAGCTTTAAGTGCTTATATTAGAAAAGAAATGCCAAAATCAACTATGTAAGCTTCCAGAATAAGAAGCTAAAAACACAAAACAACAAAGAACAGAAAAGAAGAAGAAAAAGGAGAAGAGAAGAATGAGGAGATTAAATAGAAAGTAAGTAGAAAGAAGGAAGCTGGAGGACTACTTGATTTCAAGACTATTATATATTATAGATCATGTAAATAGATATCTGAAAGACTTTTAATGACATACGTTGTGCCAATTTGGAAAATTCTCAGCTCCAACTTCTCCTTGCTTACCATGTTCCAGATACAACGTTCATAGAAGTTGAAAGCTGGATGTACCCTTGAAGGTAGAAGGCAGTTCAATCCCTTCGTTTTCAAGAAAAGTATACCCAAGGTGAAACAGCTGGGAAAAAGTTGTGCAAGAACTAGCATGCTGGTTTTCAAGACCCCTTCCCAGAGCTCTTCCCACTGCAATATACTGTCTCCCAGTTCCCTTACATGTCACTGGGAAAACATATCACCATACCTACCTGCTTATTTTCTTTCACCTCTTAAATTTACCCACAGGCCAGCACATAAAGCACCTCTATGTGAATTCCCTCTGGGAAACCCACTAGGATATAAACACATTTTCTCAGCTGAAAGATTAGAAAAAGGCACCCAATTTCTTGGGGCTGATGTGGCCCCTCACCAGTACACAAGGCTTTGAGTGGAGCTCTAGCTAGATTTCAGCCCATGCTCACACTCCATGGCTGAGCATCCTTTTTCAGGTTACCATGGGCACAACTATCTTCAGCTGCCCTGCTTATCAATCATTTGCTATGTTGTCAAATGCACAAAACCAAGTAATGTCACTCCATAAAAATACTCCCTTCATAAATGAGTCTAATGTATATAAAAACAAACTTTAAAAGCAACATCTTAAAACTCTTAAGCTGTATCTTAAAGCTCTTGACATACTAAAGTACTAATATTATAAATATTCAAGGAGAACCTCAATGTTAAGGGTAGACAGAAAAAGTTTATTACCAATACTTCATTTTAAAAAGTGACATTTTATGTTTGTGTTGTTTAGTAAGATTTGAAGTGTTTCTGTAAGTGCTGTATTAAAAAATCACATAGAAGGAAAAAATAAAGCAACATGTTTTCCTAAGCAATAAATGTCATCGTTGAATTTTCAGCAAGGACATTTATCATCCTAAAATAAAACAGTTGCATACACTAGCTAAAGTTAGAATTTTATCTTTTAAATTTGTTTCCTTAAGTGAACATGCCCATAATCACATTTGTAGACACATGCTATTTTTGTTTTATGAAGTTGTCATTAAGTTTTTATTATAAACAGGATGTTCTCAAAAATAATACTTCCATTTTTCATAAACATTCAAAATGAAACAAATGAAAGAAAAAATAGTAATTAACAATTTCAGTAAAATGCATTATCTTAGAAGAAGATTTCTTTTACTAGCAAAGTTACTCCTACAATCTACTTACTCCAGTTTAGGTTCTGGCTATTGGCAATATAAACCTGCCTTAAAACACACCTTCAGGAAAACTAATTAACCTCATCTGACTTAACAATATTTTACTTGAGATTTCCTATGTATTTAGAGTACTCAGTCTGTCTATGCCATTTGATACTTTTTAATGTATTACTTTAAGTAATTTCATGTGCTCATGGTTTACAGAGCATGATTTAGGGATTAATCGCATCTGATGCAGACAGAGTACATTCTCTGTAGCTAACAGAGGGATGTGGGAGGTCAGATAACCAGGATGTTTATGAAGAACAGCAGTGATTCATTTTCTTTCTAGGTAGGCTTGTCTTGTCTCTCTACCTTGTTCCCGTGGATTGGGTTCATCTCTTCTACTTTGTTGGTGTCATACCCGTTAGATATATACATCCCCTTAAATACTACTATGGTTGCCATATATGCTTAATAATTGTTGTCAATTACCTGACAAATTAATTTTTCATTTTATTTTAAAATATGCCATGGTTGGAAGGAGTACCAGAATGTGAGCTGCCCTATGGTTGTTAAAGAGAGGGTTGGACTGTGAGGTAGCAAAGGCACTTTAAACTCTATAATCATGGGCCATCAATGGCATCATGTTTTAAAGGTTGTCTCACATGCATTATTTCATTTGATCTGACCACAATCCTACTGAGATAGGGAGGACAGGTATTAATCACATTTTACAGATGAGGAAACAGATTCAGAAATGTTGACTTGTTCAAATCTTATTTAGAGTAAACAATGCTGGGATCATACTCAGTCTTTATAGATCACAGCTGTCATTAAATTTGAGTAACTTGCATTATACAAATAAAATTTTTGGCATAGTACTAGAGATAAATTCGTTTTTATCTTGCCATTAGGTAGATTCATTTCTCTCCTTAAACTACCACTTCATTTACTATAGGCATTCATCTTCAAATGATAAAAAGTAAAATAAACATAACTACCTGCTATAGTAATCTCACCAAACCCTCCTACCCATACTGCTCCTTTCCAAAAATGTAGAAATCCAATATTCACCCAACCTTGAATCTTTCAAACTGATTTACTCTAGTTGAAGAAAAGAAGTTGATCTATGTTTATTTGTACATTTGAATTAACACAAAAATCAAGCAAAATGAGTTACATTTCCACTTTACTATCCTGGAAGGTACCTTAGGATTTGGTCCCAAACTATCTTTCCAGCTTTATTTCCAACTATATCCTCTCCTCTAGTCACAACAGATTGTTCCTCAAATACACTCTGTACTTTTCTCAGTTTCCTCTACTGGAAATACCCTTTCCCACCCATTTCCTCTTATTCAAACTCTAGCCCTTCTTCAGGGACTGGTATTAATGCTATCTACTTTGCATACATGCAGACTTCCTGATCCCTAAAGTCAAAATTAATCTCTCCCTCCTCCATGAAGCTACTGTACTTTCTCTAAACCTCTGTTTCATATTGAGTTCATCCTGTTCTGTAGTTCATGGCTATATATCTGCCTCAGCTGAAAGCTTTTTTGTGGCAAGGGAGTATCGTTCTTTATCTTTATATCTGCCACATGCATACTGTAGATGTCTGTAAAAATGTTTACTGAATGCAAATTACCTAGCAAACAGAACATTGTCTTAGTTCAGGCTTTTGTATCTTATCTGGACTTGAACTAATAAAGCAGTCTCCTGGTCAGTTTCCTCAACCTCTAGTTTTGACTCTCTCCAGTTTATTTTCCATATTACTAACACAGTGATCCTTCTAAGACAAAAACCTGATCATGTCCCTTTCCAATTTTACTTTATATTGTTCCCCACCATCTAAAGGAGAGTCTGGTTTCTAAATATGCCACATCTCGCCCATCTTGATCTGGCCCTAGTCTACTTCTCTAATACTTTGTACTATTAATTCATGCAAATGTGCATCCATGTTTACTCAAGTTCCCACAGTTATCAGGATATCAAACTCTCACCTATCCCCTTGCATGAACATCTGCATCCTTGGTCCACCATTCTACTAATAGCTCATTCTTTGTGCCTCATCTCAGGGGAGGTATAATATGGCAGTTGAGTCAAACATACCTGTGTTTAAATCCTAGATTGTCTGTTACTTAGAGAGTAGTTCTAAGTTAAATTTTGCAAATACAATTGAGGGAAGATTGGAAAGCTCTCTAGCTTCACCACTCTGCCCCTGCTCTCTTCACAATACCACTCTGATCTAGTGGTTAGGTGGACAACTTCAACATTTTGTGTAAAATACGAAAATAAGAGCCAGCATTAGCATCTAAGCTCTAGGTTCCCTGTCAGTAGAAGTAATTAATTAAAGTTCCAGATTTAAAAACAAATAAATTGTAATCTTTGTTTTCTTCTAGCTCCTTATTCACTATATACTAAAATGTGAAGTAACAATACAGAGAAATTTTTAAATACTTTTTTGCTTATAATAGTTGTCTATCTCATCAAGGATATACATAGAGCATATTTTCATATATTGTTACCTCATACATCTTTGGTGAAATCTGTTCAGATCTTTTGTCTGTTTCTTAAATTGCTTTGTTTGTTTTCTTATTGTTGAGTTTTAAGAGTTCTTTATATATTCTGGATACAAGTCTTTTATCAGATATGTGATTTGCAAATATTGCTTCCCAGTCTGTGGCTTGTCTTTTCATCCCCTTAATAGTATTTTCTGCAGAGCCAAAGTTTTAAAATCTGTCAGTGTACTTCATGTTTTTTGTGTCTAAAAACTCATTATCAAACCCAAGTTCATACGGATTTTTCTCCTATGGTTTCTTTTAGAAGCTTAGAAGTTTTACATTTAAATCTTTGATTCATTTTGAGTTAATTTTTATTTAAATGTGAGGTATGTGTCAAGGTTCATTTCTGGGGCACATAGAACTCTATTCTAGTACCATTTGTTGAAAAGACTAGCATTTCTCAATCAAACTGTCTTTGCACTTTTGTCAAAAATCAGTTGACTATATTTGTGTGAGTCTATTTCTGGGCTCTGTATTCTGTTCCATCAATCTATCTCTCTAGCCATCTATTATTTTCTCCTCTTTAAGATTTAATAGGTATGCAATGCTCTAGATTTGGCAAACAGCATATACTTAAGTACCCCTTCCAGTTCAAGGTATCATAGCTCTATACATGAATTTCTTTCTGTCAAAAGAATCGAAAATGGAACTCTAACAACAATGAAAAAAAGTTACCTTAAGCAGAACTTGACTAATGTGAAGCAGAAAAAGAATGCTGTAGCATGCAATAATATACTAAGGCTAGGCAATTGCTCTGCCTAGAAACTGGGAGTTTTTCAACCTAAAAGAGCCCAGATGAGGTAAATCCCTTTGGCACAATCTATTTCCATATCAGATTTATAGCTTTATTGCTTTTTAATTGTTTGCATTTGTTTTTAACCTGCTTTAGGTGCCAGGTGTTCATCTATACTAAATGTCAACAGTTATAGTGTTTTAAAAAAGAACAATTCAAAAATACAAACAGGAGACACAATGACCCAAAACCTATGGGATACAGCAAAAGCAGTTCTAAGAGGGAAGTTTATAGCAATACAATCCTACCTTAAGAAACAGGAAACATCTCAAATAAACAACCTAACTTTGTACCTAAAGCAATTAGAGAAGGAAGAACAAAAAACCCCCAAATTTAGCAGAAGGAAAGAAATCATAAAGATCAGATCAGAAATAAATGAAAAAGAAATGAAGGAAACAATAGCAAAGATCAATAAAAGTAAAAGCTGGTTCTTTGAGAAGATAAATAAAACTGATAAACCATTAGCCAGACTCATCAAGAAAAAAAGGGAGAAGACTCAAATCAATAGAATTAGAAATGAAAAAGGAGATGTAACAACTCACACTGCAGAAATACAAAAGATTATTAGAGATTACTACAAGCAACTGTATGCCAATAAAATGGACAACCTGGAAGAAATGGACAAATTCTTAGAAATGCACAACCTGCCGAGACTGAACCAGGAAGAAAGAGAAAATATGAACAGACCAATCACAAGCACTGAAATTGAAACTGTGATTCAAAATCTTCCAAAAAACAAAAGCCCAGGACCAGATGGCTTCACAGGCAAATTCTATCAAACATTTAGAGAAGAGATAACACCTATCCTCCTCAAACTCTTCCAAAAGATAGCAGAGGGAGGAACACTCCCAAACTCATTCTATGAGGCCACCATCACCCTGATACCAAAACCAGACAAAGACGTCACAAAGAAAGAAAACTACAGGCCAATATCACTGATGAACATAGATGCAAAAATCCTCAACAAAATACTAGCAAACAGAATCCAACAGCACATTAAAAGGATCATACACCATGATCAAGTGGGGTTTATTCCAGGAATGCAAGGATTCTTCAATATACACAAATCAATCAACGTGATACACCATATCAACAAACTGAAGTAGAAAAACCATATGATCATCTCAATAGATGCAGAGAAAGCTTTTGAGAAAATTCAACACCCATTTATGATAAAAACCCTGCAGAATGTAGGCATAGAGGGAACTTTCCTCAACATAATAAAGGCCATACATGACAAACCCACAGCCAGCATTGTTCTCCATGGTGAAAAACTGAAACCATTTCCACTAAGATCAGGAACAAGACAAGGTTGCCCACTCTCACCACTCTTATTCAACCTAGTTTTGGAAGTTCTAGCCACAGCAATCAGAGAAAAAAAAGAAATAAAAGGAATCCAAATAGGAAAAGAAGAAGTAAAGCTGTCACTGTTTGCAGATGACATGATACTATACATAGAGAATCCTAAGGATGCTACCAGAAAACTACTAGAGCTAATCAATGAATTTGGTAAAGTAGCAGGATACAAAATTAATGCACAGAAATCTCTGGCATTCTTATACACTAATGATGAAAAATCTGAGAGTGAAATTAAGAAAACACTCCCATTTACCATTGCCAACAAAAAGAATAAAGTATCTAGGAATAAACCTACCTAAGGAGACAAAAGACTTGTATGCAGAAAACTATAAGACACTGATGAAAGAAATTAAATATGATACAAATAGGTGGAAAGATATACCATGTTCTTGGATTGGACGAATCAACATTGTGAAAATGACTCTATTACCCAAAGCAATCTACAGATTCAATGCAATCCCTATCAAATTACCACTGGCATTTTTTACAGAACTAGAACAAAAAATTTCACAATTTGTATGGAAACACAAAAGACCCCAAATAGCCAAAGCAATCTTGAGAAGGAAAAATGGAGCTGGAGGAATCAGGCTCCCTGACTTCAGACTATACTACAAGGCTACAGTAACCAAGACACTATGGTACTGGCACAAAAACAGAAATATAGATCAATGGAACAGGATAGAAAGCCCAGAGATAAACCCATACACATATGGTCACCTTATCTTTGATAAAGGAGGGAGGGATATACAGTGGAGAAAAGATAGCCTCTTCAATAAGTGGTTCTGGGAAAACTGGACAGCTACCTGTAAAAGTATGAAATTAGAACACTCTCTAACACCACACACAAAAATAAACTCAAAATGGGTTAAAGACCTAAATGTAAGGCCAGACACTATCAAACTCTTAGAGGAAAACACAGGCAGAACACTCTATGACATAAATCACAGCAAGATCCTTTTTGACCCATCTCCTAGAGAAATGGAAATAAAAACAAAAATAAACAAATGTGACCTAATGAAACTTAAAAGCTTTTGCACAGCAAAGGATACCATAAACAAGACCAAAAGACAACCCTCAGAATGGGAGAAAATATTTGCAAATGAAGCAACTGACAAAGGATTAATATCCAAAATTTATAAGCAACTCATGCAGCTCAGTAACAAAAAAACAAACAACCCAATCCAAAAATGGGCAGAAGAACTAAATAGACATTTCTCCAAAGAAGATATACAGATTGCCAACAAACACATGAAAGAATGCTCAACATCAATCATTAATCATTAGAGAAATGCAAATCAAAACTACAATGAGATATCATCTCCCACCGGTCAGATTGGCCATCATCAAAAACTCTAGAAACAATAAATGCTGGAGAGGGTGTGGAGAAAAGGGAACATTCTTGCAATGCTGGTGGAAATGTAAATTGATACAGCCACTATGGAGAACAGTATGAGGGTTCCTTACAAAACTAAAAATAGAACTACCATATAACCCAGCAATCCCACTGCTGGGCATATACCCTGAGAAAACCATAATTCAAAAAGAGTCATGTACCAAAATGTTCATTGCAGCTCTATTTACGATAGCCAGGACATGGAAGCAACCTAAGTGTCCATCAACAGATGAATGGATAAAGAAGATGTGGTACATATATACAATGGAATATTACTCAGCCATTAAAAGAAATGAAACTGAGTTATTTGTAATGAGGTGGATAGACCTGGAGTCTGTCATACAGAGTGAAGTAAGTCAGAAGGAGAAAAACAAATACCGTATGCTAACACATATATATGGAATCTAAAAAAAAAATGTCATGAAGAGATTAGTGGTAGGACAGGAATAAAACACAGACCTACTAGAGCATTGGACTTGAGGATATGGGGAGGGGGAAGGGTAAGCTGTGATGAAGTGAGAGAGTGGCAGGGACATATATACACTACCAAATGTAAATTAGATAGCTAGTGGGAAGCTGCCGCATAGCACAGGGAGTGCACCTCTGTGCTTTGTGACCACCTAGAGGGGTGGGATAGGGAGGGTGGGAGGGAGGGTGATGCAAGAGGGAAGAGATATGGAAACATATGTATATGTATAACTGATTCACTTTGTTGTAAAGGAGAAACTAACACACTATTGTAAAACAGTTATACTCAAATAAAGATGTTAAAAAATAAAAAGAAAAGAAAAAGGAAGCAGAACACTTTAAAAAATACATACAGTATGAACTTATAAACATTCTTAAAATGTTACTTAAAAAACTTTTTAAAAGAACAAACTGAAATTAATTTTCTCATATGCAAATATGCCTTGTATGCTTTTTGGTTGGAATAAACAGTGAATTATCAGTATTTTATGAAAAGTACCTTGAGTTAGTGGGAGCTTTTATACATGTAAAAGGCTATTACTTTAAACTCCATGAATTAAGGTAATTCAAACATTTCTCCATTTTATGGCCCTAGCACCAAAGACCCTAAGCAGTGATGCTGCAATTGAACCATCCTTAGGTTGTAGCCCCCCTCTCGAGGCCAGCGCCCTAGGTGTTTAATTTTTGTTGAAGGCTGTGTGTAAGTACTATAACAGGTGTTACGTTCCTCTCTTCCTAGCGAAAACTGTTGCTATTCAGTGGCACAGCTTAGAAACAAGGCTAGCTTGGCTAGGAGAAGGGACCTTCTCACTTCGTCTCCCTAGAGTAGGGTAACCATTGTCTTCTGCAAACATCTGAGCCTAACATTGAAAAAGACAGATCATCTAGATTCAAACTTGCTTTTTAACCTTTTTACCTTTATTCATCTATACTTTCAACATATAGGAAAACATTAAGTAACGTATTTTTATCACTAATTAATTTACTACAAAACTAGTAGCAAAGACTGTTAAATATCTACTAAAATGTAAACACATTTTGTTCCAAAATTCATTACATACCACACAGCATAGGCTAAAACAATAAAAGGTACAAATCATAATTTTTAAAACTTCACTAGGATACTGATAAATCCTACCTAAGAGTATAATGATGAGCATAAAGTCAAATAATTAAGACTGGTGATAACTTTGCAATGTTATCCTGGCCTTCAATTTCTGGGCTACTCTCCAGCAGCATCAGGATTAGACATTCTCACCTTTTATCACAGGTCAGCTATATATCTTTTTTTCTACCTGACTAGGCAAGTGCATACAAACTGCACCTAAAACTGAATCTTACCAAAGAGCAGCAAGGACATAAAATACAATGACTGTAACACTCAAGTCTTTGTCTGAGGCCTACATATCTTTCTAAACTCTCTGAAGTCAAGCCAAGGGTTTTTCTTTTTAACTCCATTACATAAAGCCTGTCTTTAAGACATTTCAAGTTACTGTCAATATTGCAAACAAATAAGCATATCCAGAAATTTTCTATTAATTTGTAATGATTAATAAAATTTAAAAAGTAAATGCTTATCTAAAAGGAAAAAGAAATTGGCAAGAAGTCATTATATAACTTTTGAAGTTAAGAAGACATTTTCTTAGAATCAAGGAAATCAAGCATACAGCAAAGAACAAATCTAACTTCCTATCTGCTGAGTACATATATACCTTTGATCTGATGAATGTCTGGAACAAATTTAAAAAACAAAAAGAAATAATTCAGTACTTAAGCTCACATGCCAATTAATAACTGCCTTTGACTATAAGAAAAGTACTTTTCAGTAGGAACAGAATCCTATCCATTATCATATAATACATTTGAGGCTGTTTAAACAAGATTCTTAAAGAAGCAGCTAAATCAACAATATACATTTTGAAATGGAAAGCAAACTACGTTGACATCACAAAATTTGCAATTAGCAATACTAGAAAAATGTATTAAGGACCTTTAACAAAAAAAATTGAGTAGAAGATAATAAATATAAGTAAGGCTTATATTCATTTCCTCTCTGCCCACGTTCCCACCTGAAAGAACTTACCCTACTCACAGCCCTGGAAGAAATAGGCTTATTGTTTTTATTGGCTTACTGAAAAATAAATCAAATATAAAGTTACAGTAAAAATCTAGTAAGGGGGCTTCTCTGGTGGCTTAGTGGTTGAGAGTCTGCCTGCCGATGCAGGGAATACGGGTTCGTGCCCCGGTCTGGGAAGATCCCACATGCCGCGGAGCGGCTGGGCCCGTGAGCCATGGTGGCTGAGCCTGTGTGTCCGGAGCCTGTGCTCCGCAATGGGAGAGGCCACAACAGTGAGAGGCCTGCATACCGCAGAAAAAAAAAAAAAAATCTAGTAAGACACTGAGGCTATACTTCAAAGTAATAATGGAAAACCTATTTAAGGTTTAACACTCACATATGTGTACTAAAATAGTATGTACATTGAAATCAATATAAATGTACACTTATATTGAATGAACTGAGACACATGGTATAGCAATATCTAAATAATAAAAACTAAGGAGGCAGGAGACATCAAATATTACTAACATATCAAAATTGGCAAAAAGGTAGGAAAGAAATGTAGTGAATTCTATGAGATTCTTCTTCAAAGTAGGTCATTACCAAATAGTTTATATTGTGTCTACTTTTAAAAAGACAAGCTTAAATAAAGGCAAAGATGCAATAAGGCTAAAAAATAGAACAAAATCCACTTGTTTAGAAGATTAATGTTGATGAAACAATATATCAGTCATTCTTAAAAAGTTGTAGAACTTGTAGAAAAAGTGATTTTGGCTAGGAAAAGAGGCCCTCTAACTTTGCCTCCCTGGAGTGACCATTGTCTTCTACAAACATCTGAGCCTGAAAAGGACAGATAATCTAGTTCCAAACTTGCTTTTTAAACTTATTTGCCTTTATTCACCTATGCTCCCAACAGTAGGAAAAGGTTAAGTAACGTGTATTTTCATCACTAATTAACTGGCTTCAAAAAATGAGCAAATCACGTTAGACCTACTGAATGAGATTTGCCCCCCACCCCCACCGCGAGGGGAGCAGTCCTAGCATATGCATTTTGTAAAAGTCAAACAAATTTTTAAAATTTTTCCCCAGGTCATTTGGATATGTACCCTTGGTAGGGATGGAGGCAGTTATTTTAAGTAGTGTGGTAGCCTCTCTGATAAGATGATACTTGAATAAGGAATTGAATGAAGAGAAGGAATGGTTACTAAGAATATCTCAGAGAAGAACGTTTCAAGCTAAGGTAACCCCAAGTGCAGAGGCCTGAAAGATGAATGACATTCATGTGTCTGTGGAAGAGCAAGAAGAACAATATGCCTGGTGTGAAGTGAGCAACAGGAGTAAGGTGGATAACAGCTTGGCCAAAATGTGTAAGAAAGAGGACCAGAGCAGAGAGTGGAGGGGTTGCCTTTGCTAAAAGAATATGGATTCAGATGCAGATGAGTAGATTTGGTGGTGGGAAAATGAGGACGTTCTCCTGCTACTTCTGTTTCTGTAATGAATTAAGGAGCAACATGATCAGCCAAAAGTGAGAAGAGGGGTGGACATGTTGGGTACTATTAATTCAGATGATTCTCTTCCAGGAACAATGAGAGAAACAGCTAAAAAAGCTATCTGAAATAATGAAGAAGCTATTCATTTCCTCCTGCCCACATTCCCACCTTAGAGAACCTACCCTACTCACAGCCCTGGAAGAAACAACGTTAAACTATCAGTTAGGTTTAGGATCTGCCACACTTAACAGAAACCCCAAATAATGTGGCTTCAACAATGTTAAGATTATTTTATTTCACATAGGAAAAGTCCTAGATAGGCAATCCAAGTGGGAATTGTAATTCCATGAAGTCTTCAAGGACCCAGGCTGCTTCAACCGCTCCATTCTGCCATCCATAGCTCCAACCTGTGTGCCAGGCTGACAGCAGGAGGAAGGGATGAAGGAGGGCTAGCCTCTTCCTTCTCTCCTTAGACTGCCTGAAAGTCTGACACACTTCTGTTTTATCTCACTAGCCAAAACGTGGTCACAAGGCCATCCTTAGCTACAAAGGAGACTGGTGAATGTCTTTTAGCTAGGCAGCCACGAATCCAGCTAAAAATTTGGGTTCTCCTTACTAAGTAAGGGAAGGATAGATGATAGAGGGCCTATTTATTTCTGTCACACCCACATATCTCATGGCTTTTAACTCCTCCTCTGCTACCATTATCCTCTCCAATAACAAGACTGAATGGACACCTATCCCAAACCAAGCCAATAAGATTCTCTCTCCCAAGAATTTGGGACACAGAAAGCAAGTCAATTTACTTCTGAAGAGCTGAAGTGCAAGAGGGAACAGATGAGAGCCTTACAGAGAAAACACAAGATTATAGAAGATAAGGGAACAAATGAACAAAGGCAAGCAGAGAGTTGAGGCTGCAAGAGAGAGGAAAATATAAGTTTCTGACAACTTCCTTTCCTGTGAGGACTGTGTGCAATTCTTTTATCTGGATTCTGCACAACTCCTCTATTCCCTTACACAGAAATCCCTTTACTTGAGATAATTTGACTTAATTTATGATTTAATGTTATGTGTATAATGTTATGTTTCTGCATCTTTTATGAAACTTGTAGAAGACAATCATTATGTTCTTCTCCACCCCTTGTGTAAAGACTGATAAGATAGAATTTCCTTTAGAATTTTGTACTTTTTAAAAGACTGAAATAATTAGGAATTGATACCTTTCTTTTTAAAATTCAGATAATGGCAATTATGTAAGCCTTATTATATCTCTTTTGTCTTGTCTGCCAGGAAGATGATGAATAAATTTATTACACAGTCACAGGTACTTATAGCAATTCCTGGCTAAAGCACAGAGACTGCAGTAGATTGCATCACTATTTCTAAGCTCTCAGTGAAAGGTTTATACTTCACCATATGGACATCAGGCTTGGCCATATCATTTGCTCTGGCCAGTGAAATGGTGAAGTGATTATGCCACTTCTAAGTAGAAGCTTTAAGAACTAGCATATGATTCATCATCACTCTTTTCCCTCTGCCATGCCTCTCAAAAAGAGGCTGTCCCTTCATCCTCAGCCCTTGAATGAAGATGATATGGAGCAGATGCACAGATCCCACCAGTATGTAGCCAGAGCAAGAAAACAAACACTAGTTTTAAACCACTGAGATATGGGGATTGTTTGTTACCATAGCATAACCTAACCTAAGTTGACTTATAAAGGGAGTATTAAATAAGAAGCAATTCAGGATGTATGTTTATGTGTCAGGACGTCGATGTAAAACAGAAAGGACTAACAGGACAAAAATGTATGCCGTAAGCACTAGGACCTTCCAGGGTTCCTATCTCAATGGTTACAACCACCACTTGGCCAGTTATCTAAGCCACAAAAGAGTCATCTGGAATATATTTTTTTCCTTCAGGTCTCCTACATCCAATCTATTACCTCCTTAATATCTCTCGAATCCATCCCCACAGATACTACCTTAGTTAGTTAGCTCCTTATTACCTCTCCCTTGGACTAATCTAATAATCCACTAATTTGTCTTTCTGTTTCAGTCTCCTTCCTCTAATCCACCCTCTACATTTATATAGAGTAATACATATTCCTAAAATGATGTTATACCTTGGCCAGAAACATTCCACATGAGACTTACACTTTAGCTGGACACGTATGAGTTGGCCCTGGCCAACCCCTCTCTAGGCTCCATAGAGGTGTCAGACCATTGCAGGTTCAGGTACAGGCTTTGCCACTTTGGGGCCATAAGCCACTTCTCCTCTTCAAATCCAGCTTGTTTTTTTTCAAATGAGAATCAGAATATAAACTGTAACTTGTAGCTCTGTTCTAGGGGTTAAATTATAAATTAACTGCCTTGGCAAAATTTATTGCCTGGTCACACTGCAGAATAACAATAAATACTTGTGGAATAAGAGAACAACTCTCTGGCTAGATCACCTATGAACATTTCACAGCCCTTATTTGCTTATACCACTGTCCCCCTTTGCTAGAAACTAAGCAACCTGAGAAGAGGCTGAGCCTTTCTAATCTGAGCATTCTGGGACCTAGCACGGTGCCTTGTATAAAGGAGGAATTCAATTAATGTGCAAAAGCTAAGTGATCCCTGAAATAAAATCCCTGAACAGTTAGAGAAGGGAACAGAAAGAAAGGCTAGAGTCAGACAGAGTACAATCACTAATAATTATAAATCTTCCTCAGGCCCTTGTGTAACTTCATATGCTTTTAACTTTGTGCTAAACAAGAACTTGGTATCTTGGGTGGCTATTCTCTTCTGTATTTTACCCAAAGTATACTTGCCAATTTAATTTACAGGTGAATTCACAATATACAGATAAGGAAGGTAGGAGAGCAATGAATGTTTCAAAACTCTTCAGCGTGACTACATTTGTTCCAGGGTAGAGAACATTTCCTCAAATGCTGAATAACTTAAAGAATGTTTTTCTGCACATAATCTCAATATTACATTTCATATGTATAACTCCGATGCCTATAAACAACTGATACTGCAAGGTCAGTAGAATGTAACTCTCAAGGGTAACACAAATCGATACACTCTGAAGAGATGCAAACAGCTCTTCTCCCTTTTGACAGGAGAACCTCCCCCACATACGTATTTCACTGCTTCCTGCCTGCCAAACAAAACCTAATTGTGAAAACAGTAGGGTTGTTGTATTTCCTAAGTATATAACTGAAGTTCAAGGATTTTTTTGTTTGTTTTATTTTGAAACTGATTCCTTGGATATGGATTAAGGTTCTCAATGAACTAACTGGACATTTTTAAAGTGGTATTTTATTTCAAACAGCCCAAGAAACAGTTTTACCCAGAACATCCAAAAATTCTTGCTATAAATACCTAAAAAGAAGACAAAAGGAAGCTCGCCAGAAATGCCAGATGATGGTGTGGTTTATATTATAATTGTTACTATTCCAAAATTTTTAACATAACAGGTAAAGACAACAGGATAAAGCATCTAGTCTACATTGGGAGATTATGCAACATTAATTTAAAGGACTTGACAATGCTACAATGTTATTTCTTTTAAATAGTGGTTCCAAAAAATGGTTTATCATACTAGCATTAGGATGAAACTTATGAGATTGCTGTATTTGACTATTCTTGGTCTACAAAAGTGGCAATTTTATATTCATCCCTTTTTAAACCTGGTATTTTAATCTTGTCCTGAAAGATACATTGCCTATTTATCATCTATAATATTTTGCATGCACTTCTATTAGAGCACATGCTATACTGAATTGTAATTAATTGTTTATAATTCTTATGCTATATTGTGAACATGTGTGGGCAGAAACCGTTTCTCCTTTTTTTCATGTTCCTGGAGCCTGGCACTGTCTGGCATATAGCAGTTCTTGCACAGTAACTGACAGTAAGAGTAACACGTATTTGAGAATAGAATGATAGGTTAAGAAAGAACATATAAAAAAGAAAAGTCAAGTTCTAGTAAAAGTTAGTATGCAAACTAACTGCTACCAGACTGCTCCAAAGCTTAATATCTGCTGTTAAACCCAAATATTTCCTGAAAATACAGTATTTAGACCACTACTACTCTATAAGAAAGAAATAATACCTGCAAATTTTCAGAGACCACTTATGCAATGTATAGATCTCACATTTCTTTCTCTTCCTCTTTTTTTTACTGTCTGCTTCAGTTCAATACCTTGGGGCAACAGAAGGTGAAAGGAAGCAAAAATGCTCTAACTGGTTAATTTCATTCCTTGATTGTAAAAGTTCTGAGGAAAGAGGAGGACTTCTTAGAGATGGTGATTCTAATGATCTAAATAGGGTTTTAGACTGCCTGTGGACTTCAACCTTTGTTATTGTACTAGCTTTTAAATTTTGTACTATCATTTTTATATGTGTACTATCTTTTAAACTTTTGAAACTTAAATATGACACTATCTTTTTGAATTTGCTAAAGCAAACCAAGTTTATGTACGAAAGACAGCTATGTACTTCCTAAGGTCTGATCATAAAGTAAGAGAAACTAGAATACAAAGTATGTTAAGACTCAAAAAATTCCCTAAGGCTGAGAGAAAGCTTAATTAATATTTTTGTGAAGGCTAGAAATATTGGGGGGAAAAAAGTATTCAAAGTTCCATATGAAAACGTGGTCACATATTTCAAATTCAACAAAAGGAGACTTGAAAGATTAAAATTAGCAGCAGCTCATTTGGGTGTTCACCCAGGCCAAAGGAAGTATTTCTGATTGTATTATCCCTTGCTGCATAATTTAAAGTTCAATCCAACTCATTAGATTTCAAACTCAACTTCAATATTTATATTTAAATTTCTGATACTATCATATAAGATATTTCATATTCAGTCAACGTAACACAGCTCATGAGTAAAACACAAATTCTACTTGACTTTACCAAATAAGAGAATTGTTTTATGATATAGGAAGAATGCCACAGTCAACTAAATATGACAGGTAAACAACACAGCTGATCAAACCAGAACCTGTTCAAACACCAAAACTAACGTACTCTAGTGAACCTTGAAGGACTACTACCAAAATTAGTAATGGCAATTTCAGGGTATATGTCAAGATTTCTTTGATTTATATTTCATCTTGATTAAAATACTTTAGAAGAGTAATCACAATAAAATTAGAGATGACAGAAATTACACAATAAAAGACAGAATTTCCATAATGACTGAAATCAGCACAATAAACCACTGATTTTTGACTCTCCAGTCTGCTTGCTACATGTGATTTTACTGTTTAGCCATTTTTTATAAATCTGTAAACAGCTGCTAAAAACAAGTAGGGCAGACGACTCAATTTGGTTTATATGATTAACTTGCAGCAGGTGAGCTCCACCTGCAGGCAAAGAAAAGATTCTTTAGAATAAGTTAAAACAGGACTTTCCAAAGACAGGCTGTAACTACCGCTTTTCAGTTAACCTTGAGTGTACATTAGAATAATCCGTGCTTTTTAAAACTTCTCATGGTCAAAAAATTCTGATCGACTCGATCAGGGGTGGGGCTTGTAAGGTGACTCAAATATATGGAAAACATTGAGAGACACTGATTTGAATCTTTACCAGCACACATCTTGAAAAACATTAGGAAAACTCAAATATCATTTTGTTTCTTCTAAAATGACTTCTCACTATACTGACCCTTTCACCTATTTCAGAGATTAAACTGAGTTCAACTGATATAAATGTCTTATCTCTGTTAGACTACAAAAAAGACATGAGGTGACACTACAATTTTTTAAATCTACCTTACTTTATTCTGTGCCTCAGAAGTAATCAAGAGAGTGAGCGTTTGGTGGGGATTGGGGTTCTTAACCCTTAGCTGCACATTAGAATTTCTGGAGAGATTTTACAAAGTATTATTGCCCTAAATTAATGTTACATTCTTGGAAGTTAGAAAAGTGGTTACTATCAGGGGAGGAGGGGAGAAATAACCAGAACAGGGCAAGAGGGAGACTAGTGGGTAATGGCAATTTTCTGTTTCTTGATCTGGGTGATGGGTATAGGGGTGTATTTGGCTTGTAAAAATTCAGCAACCTGTGTATTATATGTGCACTATGAAATATAGTTCATACAGATATAGTGTGTATGTATACTATATTTCAATTGAAAGTTAAAAAGTAAAAATGCATGTGCCCAGGCTTCACTGCAGACCAAATGATTCAGAATCTTTGGGATTGGGACCTGGGCATCAGTATTTTTTTTTTCAACATTTCTCCAGTGAATCTAATGTGGAGTCAGGAGTGAAAACCATTCTTCTAATGAATCACAAGCGTATTCATTCATCTATTCGCCCACTCATTACACAAACTTTAATCACCAATTACCACGTGCTTATTACACAAGATGCGGAGGACGTAGGACAGTCTCTGAAGGAGCTCATTATAGGCAACAGATAATAGGCAAAGCAATAAATCTCATGTGATACATACAAGCAAGTTACTTATAAGATCCGGAGGAAAAAGTGATTTGTCAAAGAAGGATTCACTCTTTTTTTTTTGTTCATTCATTTATATAAACATCTGAGTAGCTATGATGTTTGACCACAGGTAAATGGACACAATCTCTGCCTTTAAGAAAATTACAGTATAAGGGTACACAAGAAAGAAAAAAAATGTATAACCGGATGTCATAATATCACAGAAGTATGAGAAAGGTGCTATGGGAATACCCTGGGGAGTCAGAAGTTGCTGACCTTGGAGCTAAGATGATATGAACTTGAACAAGTCCAGTGGCACTGGTGGTAAAAATTAGTATTCTAGAGAAGTGCTTCTCAAACTTTAATGTGCAAATCGCCTGAGGATCCTATTAAAACACAGATTCTGATTCAGAAAGTGTGAGGTGGGGCCTGAGACTTGGCATTTCTAAAAAGATTCCAAGAGATACTAATGCTATTGGTCCACAGGTCACAATTTAAGTAGCAGGTTCTTGAGGAAGATGGTTTTCAAAAGAGAAAAGGCAAAAAATGCCAAATTCCACAGCAGAGACACCAGGAAAAACAAAAACTGAAAAGTAGCCATTACATTTGTCAAGTACATGGCCTCAGGGAGAGTAGTTTCAGGGGAGTGATGAGGGAAAAGCTAAATGATGTGTATTTAAAAATAAATGGGAACTAAGGTGGTGGGGACAGGAAATAATGAATTGGTGTTTTTGTTTTCACTATGGAATGCTGGAAGAGGCTTAAGTCTATCCACAAGCTGAAGGAAAGGAATGAGTGGAGAAAACTAAAGACAAAGTAAAGAGGATGGGATCGTTTTGAATGGGTAGAGGGATTCCTCCCTTTAAAGCAGAAGAGAAGGAGATAAGAATTGGTCTGAAGAGGTACAGCGAAAAGTGAAAAGAATAAGAGTTGAAGAAGTTACTCTTATTTCACACAACAGGAAGCCAGGTGACCTAATGAGAGAGAGTGAACCTGAGGTTGAAGGGAAGCACTGGAGGCACAGCTGAAGCTGGTCTTGTCCATGGCTGTGTGATTCTGCTCAGCAGCATTCAGTAGTCAAGGTATAGGCTTACAGAAAGTGGACTGCATAAGAAAGAGTGAGACTGATGCATTTAGAAAAGGAAGGAGGCAAGGGACAGAAATCCTCAAGAAATCAGAATAAGTACTATGAGAAAAAAGAAAGGAGAGAAGGTAAGAAGAGCTTTGGATTTTTTCCTCTTGAACCCCTAAGTATTTTTCAATAGAACAATTAGGGAAATAATCTACTCTATGTAAATTTGTTGAAAATTATATTGTTAAATATCATTCCCCAATTTAAATATTAAGTACTCAAGAAACCTGCTTGTAGGTTGATTATCCAAAGTGATAAGCAGCTTTAACAGATTCCAGATATTTCTTTACAAACAGAAGCAATACCACAAATTTTCAGTAAAATCATACTTTGAATGGCTCCTTGCCTAAAAGGCTGAGAGGCTAGTATAGTCCCTGATCCTAGGGACTTGAATCAGAAAATGACTGAAGGATAATGGAGTACTTCAAGCACATACAGATGAACAGTTTGTATATATCAAGAGCACTGATTTTTTTAATAGATAATGATTTCACACTGACATCCTATCTGGCTGGCAGGTATACCCATTATAATTCAACTTAGACTGAGCAGTGATTTTCTTTAAATATAATTATCCTTTTTTACCACATTACAATTTTCTAAGACTCTTAGAAGTTTTTCTGTTTTTTTTTAACATAAAATTAACATGAGACAAACGATAGTGATGCTGGTATAACTGACCAAAAGCACTAATGATTTCAGACATTTGCTGAAATTTCTTTTATGATATCACTGAGATTAGGAGGGATAGACAGTATAAATCAGACTTGAAAAGACATTTAAGAGGGTTTTCAGGCCCATACATTTCTTAACCAGTTTAGACAAATTTTACTCAAATCTGAGGATGTCTCTTTTTGTTCTATACAATTGCTTTACTGCTTTTGTTGATTTTAAACAAATACAACCTTCCACATCTAGCTAATATATTGTTTGTCCCAAATATAAAAACAATTTAGAGGCTTTTAAAGAAGAGATCAGGGAGAAATGAACTGGAATTTGACTCACATGACCATTGCTATAAATAAAATTGGTCTATTTTCTTTTAGGCCTCTGAATGGGCTAATTTAGCATGACTGGTATATATATCAAACATTATGAAAATAGTATTTTAGAAAGTAAGAAGTAAGTTGAATAAAGGGCTCAATCTTAATTTAAAATTAAGTATAAAATGACAAAACTCTGATACTTACCTAAATGGGAAGGAAATCCAAAAGAGGAGACATATGTACATGTATAGCTGATTCACTTTGGTGTATAGCAGAAACTAACACAACATTGTAAAGCAACTATACTCTAACAAAAATTAATTAAAAAACAAAAACGAAAGCAAAAACAAAACTGATACTTAGAAGCACAACGCTTGACTCACCTGCGGCTAACTGATTTCTTCTCCACTTCACTCTCTCCAGCTGTCTTAACATTTGCACTTGTGCCCTTTTTTAACTTTTTTGCAATTCTTTCTCTCATCAGGTCCTTCTCATCACCATCAACATATTCATCATGCTCTGCACTTCCATATTCTCCATCCTGTAAAAATCAAAATGGAGTATTTGCTGGGCATTCCATTTTCTTCTTTCACTTCCAGAGGTCCATCTCAAATTCTCCTTGTTGCATTCTAGGCCAGGTTTATTTTTTGTTTCGTTTTGTTTTGAACTAGTGAGGGCTTGAAGAATCTGCTACAGGCGGGAATACTCCCTGGGATCTGCTCTAGGCCGGCTATATAAGTACTGTATGCCGCCAGCCATGGCGGGTCCTCAAAGTGTAGCAACAATCGACGAGAAGGGGTAGGGAACTGAACGCACCAAGGTATGGGATCAGAAGGGCACAAGCAACTGATGGTTGTAAGGCAAGTTTAATCACAAAGCGTAGCCGTATATATACCCCTAAAGCAGGGAATTTGCTTAGTCACGCCTTATCGGCATCAGCTGGTTGATTGGCTTCTCGGCTTAGTCCGCCTTATCGGCATCAGCTGGTTGATTGGCTTCTCAGCTTCTCCCTCAAAGGCACCAATTTCCCCTCCAGGGTTGCTTTTCCTAGCTTTAGGGAACAACCAGGGACTCCCAGTAACTGAGCAGGTTCCTGGAGCGATTTGGCCAAAGGCCATCTCCTTTTTTACGTTCATACCATAAAGTCCAGGATGCATACCAAGGAGAGTACAATCGGGCCCTGAGGCTTATGAGGGTCTTAATGGCACCTTCCTCAGAGGGCAATGCTTGCCACAACTGTATAGCCTAGTAAGGGTTGTTGCTCGATCCACACCCAGGTCCTCTGCACAGCAGCCTATGCTCCCTCTGGGTCACCCAGGATATTGTCTATCTACATTCCTATTCCTTCCCAGTAGGAAATGTGGCTTTTGGAGGCAGTTGGCCAGCATACTGACCTCACCCAGGGATTAAAGCAAGTAAAAGAGGCGGAGGTAGAGAAACTGATATTTCTTCCTACAATCTAAGTCATAGCAATCACACCTCGACTCAAAACCCTCCAGTGGATTCCCAACTCACTCAAACCCTACACAATCTGGACCTCCCTGACATAATCTCCTACAACTCCAGGCCAGCAACACTAGTCAGCTTTGGAGTTGCTCTTCTCTCCAGCCTAAAACTCTCCTATTCCATGTATCTGCATCGCTGACTCTTTCATCTCCTTCAGGTCTCTGCTCAAATGCCACCCTTTCGGTGACACTTTTCTTCATCCCCCGAATAAAATGGCAGAGCCACCTACCCACCTCCAGTACTCTCTATTCCCCTCCCCTATTTTATTTTTCCTCAAAACATTTATCATTCATCTGACATACTATACATTTTAATTATTTATGTGATTATTGTCTCTCTCCCATAATCAGAGGAAGGAGTCCATTAGAACTAAAATTCTGGATTGTTTTGATTATTGCTAAATCTTCAACTTCCAGAATAGCTCCCAGCATCAAGAGAGCGAGCAATGGAGGGAAAAAGGAGAGAGGGAGGGAAGAGGGTAGAGAAGGAGAAGGAAGAAACTACCCAAATGGATCTTTTTCTCTTGTGATTCTCTAACCAGGTGAGTCATGGTGAGGCAGGATTCTTAACTTGAGGCTTGTGGACCTTAGAGCAGTGGTTCTCAAAGTCTAGTCCTCAGGCTATACAACATGGATTGGCTCTAAAAATGTAAAATCCTAGCCCTCATCTCAGTATTACTGAACCAAATCTCTAGGGATGGAAATTGTGAGTGTTTTCAATGAGTTGTTTAAGAAATTCTTTAGCCTTAAAACTTGATAACCACTGACCTAGGTCTTCCATGCTTGGTCCTCAGGAGATATAAAAAGAAAAATGCCCTGCAAATTCATAAAATTTTGTTTGTGGATGTAATATATTTCCTGGGAAGAAGGTCTGCAGTCTTAGTGATTGCAAAGGATCTTGGGACACAAAACAGATTAAAAACCATACAGTGTCCTTAGATGACCTCACTCCGTCAAGACCATAAGAACATAATTTTACATTAGGCCTTGAACCTACCTTCCAGATCCATATTAATGTTACACAGATGTCTCCAAGTTATCTGAATCTCAAAATGCACATTATTAAGCACATTATTTTTCATTGTTCTCCCCACCTATCTTTTGTATCCATCTAACAAGTTGCCCAAACCAGAAACCTTGTGGTTGTCCTAGACTCCTCCTCCCTCACCTCATAGTATGGAATCAGTCACCTCTTAGACCTCTTTCAAATCTGTCTCTCTCCCATCTCACACCTGTGGTCTTCTATCAAGCTCTCCTCCTGCCACAGCTTCCCAATAGGTCTCCTCGACTCCAACCTATTTCTTCTAATTTGTCCTCTCTAATATTGCCAACAGTGATCTTCCTAAAATGCAAAGTTGACCATAGTACTCTTCCTTTTAACTGATACCCTTCAGCTGTTTCTCATTACTTTGAGGATGAAATTCAAACTTCTCCCCATAGCCCAGGAAGCTCTGTAATATTTGGCTTCTTCCTCCCACTCCAACCTCACCCACTCTCCCTCCTGTCATGATGCTCTGGTCACACTGGTTTGCTTTCAGCTCCTGGAACACATCAAACTCTCCTACTTCAGAGCCTTTTGTACATGTAGTTCCCTCTATCTTTAATACTCTTCTTCCCTGCTCCTCACAAGGCAGGTTCCTTCTCAAACTTTAATCTTAGCTTGTACTTCCTAAATAAGGTATACTTTCTCCTTGTTACCATGGGTTAGTATATGCTGTTCTCTGAGGAATCCCACCCTTCACCAGTTTCTTTTTTGATCTAGTTGACTCCTAATTCTCCTATAAGACACAACACAGCATCATCTCTTCCCGGAAGGTTTTCTTGACCAGGTTAGATAGTCATCATTTCTCTATTATATATAGTCAGAGAGAATCCTCTCTCTTGACTATGGTAATAGATGAAGCTGTGTTCTTGCATGGACAGTTATGTATTTCCTTCCTTACAACACCCAGATCAATGGGTTTTTATATAAAGTGGCAAACAAATGACCTGAAAAACTTGATCTCTTATACATAAAGGAAACTCTGCCTTCTGTTTTATCAGCTTTAATAGCCAGTACAAGTAATGAAGAAAGGTCACTACAGTCTTGAGAGAGAGAATCTTCCAAAATGTGTGTATGAAGAAGGAAACTACCATAAATGACTGGTATCCAAGTATTTCCCATACATCATGTAGGATATCATGCATCAACATTTAAACTTTTATCATAACAAAATAAAATCAGTGACATCTAAATTTTGAGTATTCATGTTATGTTACGTGACAGGGAGAAAAAACAGGCTAGAAATTCCTATGTAAGATTCTGATTTTGTAAGGAAACATACACATACTATGAAGGAAAATTCCAGTATCAAAATAAATAATTTATTTTTTAAATCTTTCAATTTTTTTCAAAAGTTTACATATATAATTATAAAAGGTAATACATATTACCTTTTAGGAAAAATAATATAATCATTTGTAAAGATTTTGAATTTTCTATAAATTGTTCAACTATATTTACACTAAAATTAATACTCACATCATCTGAATCTCCTGCTGCATCCCCTTTTTCACTACAAAAAAATAAGGAAAACAAATTTTAGCTTCAAAATGAAACTAACAAAATTATTCAATTATCCAAAAATTTAGAATATTTTGCTGGGATTAATAGTTCAAAAGCACTTCAACACAGGAATTTCAGAATGGCATTGTAGAGCAAATAGAAACATTCTAAAGGGAAGTTGTTTTTATACATAGAATAAAAGGTATGCTCCATTAGCACAAATACAAATTCACTACAATTTTTTTTAAAAAGCAAACAACCAATAGTGTTATTTTCATAAACAAAAGGCTGCAGACAACAATTTCTTCTATTGGCTTGATGTATTCAGGCTGAAGAAGCCAAATCCTTCAAATAAAAGGATATTAAGAAAAGATTGTTTTAATATAGAATTTTTAAAAATGAGCTACAATAGTGAGTACAATAGTATTTTATCCCCTTTTGAGACACTGGCCCAGTGAATCATGTGCAATTATATCTAACAGAAAGACATCTTCCCTTATCAAAGAGAAGCAACAAAAATTTTCTGATAAGTCCTGAAATATGTAAGGAATAATACTCAGTGAATTGGCCCAAAATGTGGTGACTTCTTCATAAAACCCTTCAAATCTGATTTGCTTACTCATGATTCTGAGACAAAAATTAAGCAAGGAAAAAGTTAGCAAAGAAATTTTCAGTTAAACATTAAATTGTTAAAGCAGACAGTTTCCTAGTATTCAAACTATCCCAAGATTTAAAAGTTTAACAGCTAATTTTAAATTTAATTAGTTTAGCAGAGGTTGATAGATAGCAAGGAGAGTGAATGTGACTAGAGTGATTCTCTCCATTATGCTAGTAGCTCTACTACCCCCATTTTCAAAATGCTTTAGTGTTTTGGTTGGGTTGACAAGATTTGACTTACGAGAACTGACTGTTTACTTACAAAGGAAGCAAGAAAATGATCTGAGCCAGAAAATAAGAACTTAGGATCACACTAGCACCATGCTAACCTTTCAACAGCTGGAACAGAGCTGAGATGTGGATCATCCTTAAGCAAGTCATGACTACTTTTGCTTTTTCCCTTCATGCTCTAGAAAGGAATGTATGATATAATCATGAGTGAAGAAAAAATAGTCTTCCAAAAGGACAAGTTAACACATTTATGTAAAAATATAGTACTGATATAATGTGGTTAGCAAAAGATATATGTTCCTGAAAATTTGAGTATAAACAAAAGCTTTATAAATAGCAATCTTATTCTTCCATTGACTAAAAATATTTTAGAAACATCTTTCAAAAAGTGATATATACTTAAAAATAAGTTTATTGATTACTATTTCCAAACACTAAACCCTCATTGTGATTTACCACTAATTCATTTTTGACCGATATATTAAAACTTAGAAGATAGATCACAAAAGTAATTTGAAATAAACACACACTATTATTCTTCAAATATACTGTCTATACTGCACAGAATCACTTTAAAAATGTGCCCAAGCAACCAGATGAGAGCACCTACAAGGTGCTATTTAACATATGTAAAAGAGCCTTTCACATATGACAATATTCATCAATGACCTACTATTTATTAAATACTTTAATTTCAAAGTTCATGTTCTCAATAAATTTATATTTTAGTAGGGAAACAAGACATAGTAAGATATAAGAAGTAGAACTATTAAAAAAACTATTACTACTATTATTCTAATTTATTAAATATATACTTTGTGTCAGGCACTGTGCTACAGTACAATATTCCCACCTTTTAATTCCTCCTGTCCCCAAATGAAAGTAAATAAGGTGGGTGTTATTAGCCCCATTTTACAGATGGAAAATAAAGACTTAGAGAGAGTAGTGATTTACTAAAGGTCACAAAGCTAGTGGTATAGGATCTAGGATTTAAATCCTGGTCTGTCTCACAATGATATAATAAATCCATTTTTCTTTTCCTAGAGGCCCCTATGGACCCAGAACAACTGGCCTGGTTTCAGAGCTGCAGACTATCCAACAGACTTCTCCACCACAAGGTATGAAAACTTCAAATTTATACCTTGTATCTCAAAGTGGAAAGCTGCTCACCATCCCCACCCCTCAACTAAGCATGTAAGAGTGAAGAGTATGAGGTTAGAATTGACAGGAAGAAAGGAAAATTTCTTTCTGTTTTGAAGGAACATTTTATTTTGAAAAATTCATCACAAAATGTGTTAACTAAAATTTTTTAATGTCAGATACAGAGAGGTAAAAATACCTCTTTCCCTTTAGCCCCATTCTTGACTGTAACAGCTCTGGGAACAGACTTCTAAATTTGTCAGGCTTTACTTTGAGGCAGATGTATACTTTCTGAAATTTATTTCCATGATGAAAATAATGGATTTTTAAATTTCTGTATTAACATGGAGTACTCCACATTTTCAAGACCTAATCAGTTTAAACATGCTTATAGTCTAGTTTCAAAAGGCAAAACAAAAACTTTTCTCAAACAGTTAATCTAAAGATACTATTATCTGTAATTTTTAAAAGTCGTAGAATCTGAATTATGCAATTAAAATATATTTCTAATTCCATAACCTTACACAAACCAAGGAGTAATAAAAAGACAAAACATCAAAGAATTACTTGATGTTTGTCTAACAATGAAAACTTCGAAAACCAGAAGATGGTATAGTAGAAAGAACACAGGAAAAGAAGATAAGAGTTGGACCAAATGAGCTTCAAAATCTAGTATTCAGTAATTCTATGGGTTTTAGCCCAAGACGTGTACCATTTGAGGAAAGAGAATGACCTCATCTGACCTCAGAAATTCTGCTTACAAAATGGAAATAATAATAGCAGCTTTGCTTACTTCATACAAGAGAACTAAACGAGATATGTACAAAAGTGTACAAGTGAATATAAAATGACCTCAACTAGAATAAAACTTGAATATCTTTTTTCCATGCTTTCCTTACTAAAATTTCTTCCTCCTGTGTCTTCAGTCATCAATGTTTATTTTCATCTATTCTAAGAAATAGTCCCTTATTAATTCTCCCCATGTGCCTCCCTCATGGGAGTCACAGTCAAAGACATTACAGCCAGTTGGCCTCAGACCCTCTTGTCCAGCCTCTTAGTAACATATCAGAAAATGAGAGTTGCACTAATAAATAACAGGAGTAAGATTAGAATTCAGGTCTCCAGGCTCTTGGTCCATTAACAAGCTCTACTATTTCATTTACTTGTAAATGTTAGTTTACAATTGTTAGTTTAATTAACATTAAAAAAGTGGTTCTTGTTTATCTCCCAAAACTTAAACCAGCTTAAAGGGAAAAAAAGAAACTTGTCTTACATTAACTTTAAATAAGACTTTACAATAGAAGGAATAACTAATCTGAATAATCATTACCATTTCAAATTTTAATTAATGTTTTAAATTAACATAGAAATATATGATCAAAAGCCATTTTTTAGATGTCCCTTCCTACTACAGTAGACTTTGAATCCTGCACGCAGAGAAAACAAATTGTAGAAGAGCTGTAGAAATTTGGAGATAGTCTCAAAGAGGATAAAAATGAATCCAGATATTTCTCTTTCATGCCTACTCTTTCTGAATGACCTATTTTAAGGTTGTTATTTATACCACCAGGTAACAATAATTTTAGAGGAAGAACAAACACCTAATATATTTTAAAACAATTTTTGAAAAAATTACATAAAAGCAGCTGGCTCATTAAAGAGTTTAGGCATGAACAAAATTCTAAATATATTTAGTGAACACAATGTAAGAAGCACCACAGTAAATTCAAAACTATCTGTAAGCAAATCTGAAAATGAACATCAAAGGGGATGTGGGAAAATTATATTATCTGCCACTTCATACCCAAGAACACAGAGGCAGTGAAACAGTGGGAACTAAACAGAGTACAAGTGGAAATAAAGAAAGCAAGAGGCATAGTGGTACAGAGGATCAACACTGGTCAAGAAGTGGGAAGGTCTGAGTCTCAACCTCTAACTACCTCTGTGTGATGGTTAATTTTATGCTATGGTACCCAAGTTGTTTGGTCAAACACCAGCCTAGATGTTGCTATGAAACAGGCTTTTTTTTAGGTGTGATTAGCACTTAGATCAGTAGACTTTGAGTAAAGCAGATTATCCACCAAAATCTAGGCGGGCCTTGTCTAATCAGTCAAAGGCCTTAAGAGCAAAGACTTTCCCAAGCAAGAAGCAATTTGGCTTCAACACTGTAACACAAAAATGATGCCTGACTTTCCAGCCTGAAAATTTTGGACTCAAGACTGTAACATTCACTCCACCCTGAGCCTCCAGCTTGCTGGCCTACTCTACAGATTTTAGACTTGCCAGCCCCCACAAACATATGAGCCAATTCCTAAAACTCAAGCAATCTATCAGTCTTAATCTCTAGTTCTCCCCCTCTCCTATATGTGTGTGTGTGTGTGTGTGTGTGTGTATACACATAGACACATATATATATGTGTGTGTGTGTATATATATATATATATATATACTGTTTCTCTCATGAACCCTATTACATTCTGTGACCTTTACCACAGAACCAGAAAACAGTAGTTTGGGGGAAAAGAAAGATCTTATAGGCCACATAATCTAGTCTCCATACAATGCAAGAATCTCCTTGACATTACTATCAACCAGTGTCTCCACACCTGAAAGGAGCTTAATAGTCACACTCACTCACACACACACACACACACTCACACACACACACACACACACACATGAAAATCACCCCTTTTAAAATGTGTTCTATTATTGGACAACTCCCTCTCTAACTGGAGAAAAAAAGAATCTGTGCAATTTTCAACCATCCAACTAATCCTAGTTGTACCTTCTAGAACTAAAAATGAACTACAAACAATTGCTGTTATCAGGAATATTCCATACAGTTTAGTTTAGATACAAATAAACTGCTAGGCAGAGTATCCACCCCTAAAGATGTCCACTTCCTGATCCTCAAAATCTGTATGTTATTTGACTTGGCGAAAGGGATTTTGTAGATAAATTAAGAATTTTGAGATGAGGAGATTATCTTGGATTATTGGGGTGGGTCCAAGGTAATCACAAGAGTCTTTATAAGAAAGAGAGAGGCAGGAGAGTCAGGTACAGAATGATGAAAGATAAGAAAGACTTGACCTGCTATTGCTGGCTTTGAAGATGAAGGAGTAGTAAACCAAGGAATATAGGCAGTCTCTAGAAACTGGAAAAATAAGAGAATGGATTCTCCTTAGAGCTCCCAGAAGGAAGGCAGCCCTGCCAACACCTTGATATCTAGCCCAGTGAAACCTGTTTTGGACTTCTGGCCTCTAGAACTGTAAGATACTAAATTTGTTTTGCTTCAAGTCACTAAATTTATGGTAATTTGCTACAGCAGAAATATGAAACAATTACAAATATATTAACATTTAAAAAAATTAAATATAAGCAACTAGAAAGATAATCAAATCAAAGTTTAATACAATGTAATGGGGCAAAAACATTTTATAAAATAGACTGGGGAATTCCCTGGCGGTCCAGTGGTTAGGACTCTGCGCTTTCACTGTTGAGGGTGCGGGTTCAATCCCTGGTCAGGGAACTAAGATCCCAGAAGCCATGCACTGCAGCCAAAAAATAAAAAAAAATTTTTTAAAGAAGGGACTATTTAACACTTCTAACAACCTCTGTATAAATGGCCTAGCAGCACTCTCCAAGTCATGCCCAACCCACCTCCCAAATTTGGGGGAAACTTAAATTTTACAGGATAAATGAGAATAAGACAAAAACCTTCTTTATTCTCAAAAGTGATGCATTTGTCTACTGATATACCTTTTTCTGGGTAAGAAAATAGCTTTTTTATAACTTTGAAGTTAAAATGCTAACATACACTGTAGTAAGAGAAATACTGTGTATCAATGTGAATGTGGCACAAATTAACCACTATTTTCAAATTTAGCTATTGATATAGTTTTATACTGGACCTACCATTTAACTTGCCTCAAGAAAACTACTTGTTTGATTGTAGCTTTTACTTGAAAAACATTTTCTGACATTTGTATTTAAGTCATACACAAAGATTCAGGGGTGAACTTTAAACCAATATAGACATTTGAATGAAACTGTTATTTAAGACAGCAATATGAAGGGGAGGATCTTCCAGATAAAAACCTTTCAAATATTTGAAGCCTAGGATCACATTTTCACTTAGTTTTTACTTCACCAAAGTATATCCAGTCCTTAAGGATTCCCTGAGTAAGATGTTTTTTGGCATTATCCCCATCCTCCTCATGATACTCTGTTCCTCTGGATACATCTAGTTTGTCAGTATCCTTCTTAAATGTGTTCAGAACTGAACAAAATGCTGCAAATGTGATCCCCCAAAATGCAAAGAATGTTAATTTCCTTATTCCAGAGACTTCATTCTTAGTAATTCAACTAGGGCTTACAGGCTATTAAGTCTTACACCTATACAGCTGATTTCATTAAACTAAAGTACAGAATATACACGTACTCTTATTACATTTTAACTTATTAGTTCAAATAATCAGGCACAGGTTGACAACAAAGCACTCTTTGGGCAGAAGTATTCAATTAGCTATAAATCCATCTGACTGTACTATCTCCCAGATCACATTTCCTCATGTTGTCCACAAGAATATCATGAGAAACTCTGATAATGTGCTTTCCTGAACTCAAGATATGTTATTATGGCATCCTCCTATCATGCAATCCTATCAAAAAGGAAATGAAGTCAGTCTGGCCAGTCACTTAACCAGGGTCTCAGTTTCCTCATCTATAAAGAAAGGAAGTTGAACTAGATCCCTTTGAGCTATAAAATTCTATTATTCTAAAAGAGATTTTATCGGGTAGTAGAAAGATACTGAAATAAATAACGAAAGAAAGCTATCCCATGGGAGAGAGGCACCTTGCATGAATAATGAGTGGGGTGAAGCAGTGTCTGTAATCCCACGCTGATAATCCATAAACCAGAGGGGACTCTATCTTATTTCTCCTTCCACATAAAGTAAAGCCTCAATTCAGACTTTACCAATTATTAACTTGTGATGTTAGGTTCTGGAATAAAGATTAACACTGTGGAGTCACTGAAAAAAGAAACTTGATAAGCAAATGAATAATGAAACAATTATTTTCAAGCCCTCTAGAAATATCTAATTTCATGCAACCACTGAAACTGCAAATTGTTCTCAGTCATTGTAAAAGGCACTGACTTGACTTTGGCTCTAGTTATTTACACTTAAAAACAGTAAGGCTAAATTTTAAAAAATATATTATTCGGTCACACTTTTCTAATACTCAGGCTAGCCTTCCCTTTTCTGGCCAAAGTTTCATTTTACCCAAAAGATAAAATGTATTTGAAGGATGCCCATAGTCTGAAGAACAGTACAAAAGCAAAATAAACAAAATGCACTCCCATTTCTGTTCTCTCTAGAATCTATCTCATGCCCTCTAGAGAAATGTCCTTTTCTTTAAGCCAGTAAATTTCAACAATTTTTGCTTATTGTTGCTCTCTTTTCTCAAGCTAAACTTACCCATGACTCCATTATATGAACACACAAAACAGCTAGATTCGGTAGGCCAAAGATTCTGCATGGTGTTTCAAGACCCACTCACATGTGGAGAGTGGACTGTTGGCAGGTCACGATGTACAGATATACACCCATGCTCTCCAAGGCTGCTCAAGCTACTATTCAGGACCCTGCGGGAGCGCTCAGGAAGGGCAGTGCACCCACAGTGCTGTGCTTATGACTTCCTCCCTCAGGATGCTGAACTGGTGAAGTTTCTCACTAGCCCTCTAGACTACTTGAGTATGAGGGCAGCAGCTTCTGCGTGATAATCATGATCATATTAGTGACTGATATTCTTTAGCTCTCTGAGAATACAATACAATTTATAACATACAGCATATAGTTTAAGACATTTGACTTTTGAAACCATTTTTCGATTGTATGACATCAAAATAAGGACTATCTGTATCCTTATTTCACAACTTTAAATGGTACATATTATTGCCACGTTACAAAGGAAAATGGAGACTCAGAGAGACTAAGTTATTCAAGGTCGCAGACTATAGAAAGTGAAGTGCCAATATGAGTTTGTATGATCCCAAATCCATGCTATTTCTACTGCAACACACTGCCACTCAAAGATGACACAAAGATTACCATGAAGGAGCTCACAGCCTAGGACCCTACAAAATTAATAAGGCAGAAAGAAAAGGGTATAATGTTTGAATACTATACCACAAGAATACAGTCATACATTTCTTGTGTAATAAAGCAAAAAGAATGTTTTTAAAAGCAAAATATAAGTATCACAAGAAAGGTAGATGTTAGATCAGAAAAAGAAAAGATTAAGAAAAACTAGAAAAGACATTTAGAAAAGATAGTATTCTAGGTGTTGAAAATAAATATGACTGACATTCAGAAATGGGATAGAACACTTCAGACAGGGGAAAGAACATGAACGAAGACACACAAAAAGGAAAATACAAGGCATGTATGTAGAACAGCAAATATTTCAGATCTGTTAACACAGTGTTTCCTACATTTCCCAGATAAGATTTCCAGTGAATTCATTAAAAGTACAGATTCTCAGGTTTCTCCTTCAGAGATTTTGATTCAGTAGGTCTGAGATGGGGTCTAGGAATTTAATTTTTTTTTTTAAGTACTACAAGTGGTTTTTTTATTACTAAGGAAGTTTAAGAAGCATTAGACTAAAGGACAGAGTTGGCAAAGGGGAGTCATGAAAGAAGAAGCTTGAAATAATAGGCCAAGGAATTTGGCCTTATTTCTATAGTCAACAGAAAGCAACTATAACATCTTAATCAGGCTTCAGGAAGACTATTCTGATAGTAATGAGTGGAAGGGAAAAAAGAGAAGGGAGATAGGCGACCAGTCTGTAGACTAGGGCTGCAGCCCAGGCTAGAGATGATAAAGCCTGGAACAAGGGTAATAGTAAAATAAGTTAAAAAGAAAAAACAGATTTGAGATACGCCATGGATGAAAAATTGGCAGAACAGTTCAACTAACTGGTTGTGCAAGGAAAAAAATAAGAAAAACGTCAACTAAATCTAAAATTCTTCTTTAGGGGCACTGATACCAGGGAATTAGAAAGAGAAGTCACAGAACAGGGAGAAGTTTGGGAAGAAAAGATAATGAATTAAGCCTTGGCTAGGGCTTGGGTAACAAGTGAGATATTTAAATATAGAGATGTCTAGTAGGCAGCTGGAAAAAAGAAAAGTAAGTCAGCCTAGAGATATAGATTTGAGAGTCTGAAACAAACATTTGATAATTTTATCACAGAGCACCCTCAATTATAAAGTCAGACAAGAGAAATGTGATGACACCACACTAGAGTTATCCTACTTATTTGATAATGAACTGTGGGTTGCAATTTTCTTGGCAAAGAGGAAAGAATTTACTTGGTCTTTCTACTGTTTAAAGTGTTTTACAGGTTTAAGAGCAAACATAAAAAGCAAGCTAGAACTATCTACGGTGGTATCTTTCACATTTCAACCTTGTAGCAAACACAAATTAATTTTGGAGTATCTAGTTCACTATAATTCAGTAGAAGTTAAACATTATATATTTTTCCTTTTTTAACTTTGTGCAAAAAGTAAGCAGCAGGAGGAAGATATGCTTTAAACATTTAAGACATGCTGTTGCTACCAGTAGAAAAAATTCAAACTAATTTCCTAGTAGAGTCAATCTCAAAGTAATTGTGCACAAAAGTTATTTTAGGCCAGAAATTTAATTCAACAAAAGATTGACAGAAAAATTCCTTTTGCCTACACTTCTTCTACAAGGCTGCTAAACTTAGTACTATCCAAGACCCTATGGAAGTCAGGGAAGGGCAGTGGGCCAACTGCACTGAGCTGCCCCCCACCCCAGAATGCTGTGCTACCAGTGAAATTTCTTGCCAGCCCTTTAGAAGGAGGCAGCTTTTGCAGCATTCAAAATCACATTAGACACTTTAATAGCTATAGAAACCTAAGGTCAAAATTCTGATTCCACGACCTCCTAATTACACAGTCTTAGGCAAGCAACTTAACATCTCAGTATTGATTTTGTCATTTACAAAACAGGAATAACAACATCCATGTCACATGGTTGTTATAGAGATTACATAAAATAAATACTTAGCACAGATAAGAAAAAAAATCATTACAATGCAGTATAACAAGTGTTTGATGGCTCAGCCTGGTGAAAGTTGTCTTGGGGAGGGAGGTAGAGGTAGTGAGGAGTTAATAATGGAGGTAAATTTTAAAATGAAAAACAGAAATTAGCCAAATAAAGGTGAGCACACACTGCAAGCAAAAGAAAAAAAGGGGTGGGGGGACACTGGGGAAGGCATGGATATGCAAGGAAACTTGACATTTTCACAAAACATCAGCAAAAGGGAGTCCTGGCTATTCCCAGATCTAACATTCATGATTTTTTCCATTTACAAATATACCTGCAGGATCATGACATACAGTGAATCTTTCATTTTGATTAGGAACAAATCTGAATCATGAATAATATAAGACTAGTATACTGACGATGACTTCTGAGACACCAGGGTGACAGAGTGATTGGTGATGTTGATAAGGAAAGGAGGTTTTCATATAAAGATGAATTTAATTTTGATATCTAAAATAGCGATGTTTCCTAAAGGCAACTCGGAATGAGGAATAAGAGCCCAGAAGAAATATTTGGCCTTGTCCCCTAGAGTTCAGAATGTTAGTATACATGTGGTAACTGAATCCATGGTATCAAACAGATCAATCAAAGATACTGAAGACAGCAAAAAAAAAAAAAGACTAAATATTTCTTATACAGGTCCATTTTCATTCAGTTTTAATGCGAGGGGTATAAATAGAGTGCTTACTATATGCCCAATATTAGCCTACCAAAACCAGGCTCAATGATGAGGGAAGCACATGAATAAAGAAGTAAAGACAAGGATAAAAATAATGTGCTTTTAAGTCGATGCTATTATAAGTGTCAGTAAGAAATAGGTGACTACATCAAGCAAGTAAGGTAGTACTAGGTTACAGAGTTTGAATTACATACTACAGTAAAGACTTTGAATCTTATCCTTTAGGTCTCAGTGTTCACTAATTTTTAAGAAAGAAAGACATATGAAAATTTGGGGGAGTAAAAACCCTTGAAGATGATTTTCTTGGGGCATATTTGTCAGAATCACTGCTTTAAACAATGGTGGGGCACTGTAGGTGTTTCAGCAATAAGTACTGTGATGAAAGTGATATTGAGGAAAACCATACTTAAAGGCCTATGGCAAGCATTGGTGGGATAAAGGACAGGAGGCAATGTATAATCTTGAGACATGGATTTTCTAGTGAGACAGATGTAGATTCAACTCCCAGATCTAGCTACTTATTAGTTATGTGACTTTGAGCAAATTACAACCTATTAATACCTTAACTTATTCATAGGTAAAATGGGAATGATAATTCCTATCTTAAAGAGCTGTGATGAGAATTAATGAAATGATTAAATACATATAAATGATACTAAAATGAATATAAGAGCTTTGGTCTGTCACTGTTTTTTACAGTAATTATAATTACTAAATCATCTAGCAATCCAATTAAACCAAGCATAATTAAAATCTGAATCACAAAATTAAGTCATTCTTTAACTCTAGTTGTAACTAATTTTTTTAAATGCCAGATTAAAAAAAAAACTGGGCTTCCCTGGTGGTGCAGTGGTTGAGAATCTGCCTGCCAATGCAGGGGACACGGGTTCAAGCCCTGGTCTGAGAAGATCCCACATGCCGCGGAGCAACTGGGCCCATGAGCCACAACTACTGAGCCTGCGCATCCGGAGCCCGTGCTCCGCGATGAGAGGCCACGATAGTGAGAGGCCGGCGCATTGCGATGAAGAGTGGCTCCGACTTGCCGCAACTAGAGAAAGCCCTCGCACAGAAACGAAGACCCAACACAGCCAAAAATAAATAAATGAATTAAAAAAAAAAAAAACTATCTCAAACAATCTCAGAAGTTGCAAATATTATGGACCACAAATCATTTTATGAATTGGTTCAATGAACACTTACTGAATGTGTACCGTGTAAAACATGCTGTTATGTATAGCAGGAGATTAAAAAATGAGTGAGATATAGACCCTAATCTCTTTTATAATTCAGAACAAAGGGCAAATTAAGAGTTTTACCTGACTAACTCGATTTACTTCCTCCTCTTCTTCCTCAGCTTCCTCTCCAAATGAGAGTAAACTAAAATTTCTGATCAGAAATAAAGAAAAAAAAAGGAAAAAAATTGAAGAAAGAAAATTTAGGAAGAAAAAGTTAAACAAAACTTATAAATATCCTACTTTCAAAGCAATAGAACCATTAACTACACTAAGTCAAGCATGACAGAAATAATTAAAGCTTTTTATATTTACCAAAACTGGTGAGCAAAATGGGGATTTCTAAAAAACTAATAAACATATAGCTCTGAGAGTACTACAAATGGGAAGCAATTTATCTAGTGTCTGCCAAAACAATCTTAATATTTTAAAATTAATAAGTTAAATAAACTTGTCAAAAAAAAGCAATAAATTTAGCTAACCAAATGGTACATGGGAAGAAAAATCAAGTTTGTCTTTTTTGAGCCTTCAAATTAATATATCACAAGGAAGATAAATAATAAGTTATTAAAACTCTCCTTTCAAATACTGGAAAAATAAAAGATCTGGCCACAAAAGAGGAATTTCATTTCAAAACTTAGATATAATCAATAACTACCAAATCATCCCTATAATATTTGCTATGAATTAAAAACAAAAACAAAAATATCCAACTTTTGGGCTTGTTGTCAAGATAAATCACAGTTATGGAATATTATATCTGAATATAGTGACAGTGACCTTTCACCCAGAAATAAATTAGTTAAAGTAAATAATTAAAAATAAAAGGAAATCAAATATAAAGCTGTGTAAGAAGTTACTTTGCCACAAGGTATCAACTGCTTATTAAAGTGTCTGGTTCATTTTTGACAGTTTAATAACAGCAACTTAACTTACATTGTAGGATATCAAGAAAAGAAATGAATATATATTGAATACCTACACTATTGGATGTTTTCAAATTCCCCTGCTCATTTAATCTTCATTATAACCAGGTGCTGTATTATAAATCTCCATTTCATGAGATGGGGAAACTGAAGCTCAGAGAGATTAATAAACTTTGCTTCTTATAACTGGGGTAGGCAGTATTATACTTAAAATTGTCTGACTCTAACACTTATAAGTACAATAAAATCCCTAATATGACGCTACAGTTCAGTAAAAGAGTAAGTTGAAATCCAACTCTCTGATATCTATTTTAATAAAATAGACAAAATTAATAATGTAAAGAATATTGTTCACAAATTACTGAAACTTATTAAAAGAAGAAATTTCTATTTTTAGAAAACTATCCTTAGGAAATAATCCAGAATACAGAAACAGCTTTATGTTTAAATATATTTATAATAAGATTATTTTAATAGCACCAAAAAATAAGAGTGAAAAGTTAAATAATTGTAACCATGTGGTCATTATATCCTTCATACTTTACTTTCCAAGTTCTTTATCCTGAGCATATATTAATGGAAAAACAAGTAAAAAACAAAAAAATTTTCTCAATGACTCATTTACATAAATAAGTCTTGTAGTGATCATAAATATTTACCTACTTTTTAACACAGATTTCATATGGACATCTCAGACAATACTTATTTACCTTATGTTTTTAAAGTTATATACTGTATTTGAATATAAGAAATGTACATTTAGAAAAACACACACACAATATAATTTAGATAGTACCTCTTGGTCCAAACTGACCTCCCCCTCACTACTAAACAATTGTTACTAAAGGAAATAAAGTGAACTAAATGAATCAGTGTTGCTTTTCAAGCTGAGGAGAAAATCTTTCTACTCTGATTATTACTTTGTGCCTCTGGGTTTCAATTTCTTTACTTCCTCCTCTGGTTTCTCTTTTTTTGGCTTTTTTATTTCTCTTGGAATGATGTCATCAAAAGGATTAAACAAAACCTATGGAAATAAATATTTTGAAAACATGATTCAATTTTATAAAATTTCACAAAAACTTGAAACCAATATATAATTATGTTGCCATAGTGTCTATAATTTTTCCTGACATAACCACTACAAGCATAATGATATATACTTCCACTTACATGGCCTCACTGGATTCTCCCAGTAATCCAATATGCTATTAAGTAAAAGGTATTTTATCCCTATTTTACAAAAGGGAAAAATATTCAAGAAAATATAATACATAGTAAGAGAGACAAACTCAGGTATTTTGACTCCAAATCAAATGCTCTAAGGTCCTTGCTTCCTCAGTGAAGAATCACTCATAAATTACCTAAGATATCACTTCACTGGGCTAAATAAACCTAATTCATCAAGCTTTCCATTATGAGTCGAGTATTACACTCATTGGATTACCAGCTAAAGTTTCATCTTTGAATTCGAAATCTTCAATTAAAAAAATTCTTAATCAGAAACTGTGACTAAATTACAGAGATAAAATCTAAGTAGTGATGTTAATTTCATCTGATAACTTAAAAATACAAATAATCAATTTCTCTTAAGTGATAATTTAAGTAATGTATCTCATAATAATCATGCTCCTACCTCACAACTTTTTATTTTGTGTGGATTACGTGGTCTTTCTTCATCATCAATGTCTACTTCTGTCAGTCGCAGCATGTTATATACTGTATCCCCTGTAACCTATCAAATAAAAAAGAAAATTTAACTGAAAAATATTAAATTCATTCTTTGAAATAAGGGAGGACTTTTGAAAATATTTTTTAAATAATTGAAAGGGAATTTCATAGTTATATAAGAGTATATGCATTAAATAGTGTAAAAAAGCAACATCATCCTAAGGGGAAAAGGCATTGATGAAGTTTAATCCCTCAGTAAGATTTTTGAGAAATTTCCAATATATACTTAATGTCAGTTTTTATTAAAAATATAATGCCAAATACCTCCTTCTGAATGACTAGTTTTTGTTCAAACATTATAAACAAATTTACACTTTAGAATAGGGTAGATCAAGCAAATAACAATAACAATGTGGTAAGTGCTCTGCAGACATTATTAAAGGCATTCTCCAAAGAGATAAAGTTGATTGTTTTTAGAGTTCAGCCCGTGTCTGCCAGAGTGGGCCAAATACATATTTCAGGGAATCCTATACAGAACATCCAATGATTCCACTTTTGGTTTGTTTTACTTTTAGTAATGATACGAAAGAGTAATATAACCCAGATAAGTTCTAAGCCCTGGAAGTTATATCAAATAAAAGAGAAATGGAATTTTTAAAAAAGACATTATCTCATTTAATCCTCAAAACATCCTAAAAGTAGGTACTATCATTATCTTGCTTTTCCAGATAAGAAAATTGTGGTTTAAAGAAGTTATACAGCCGACAGTGACGGCCATTCTGACTTGTAACCACAAGTCTTGTCTCTAATGTGTAAGTTATATAACATCAATTGTAAACAATGGTGCAGAATGGCAACATAAATCTCATTTTATTATATACTTATTTTTTGTAAATAATAGGAAGGAAAATCTGTGAACATCAGACAACCTGTGTTGGAGTGGCTCAAATGTGCCAATGCATATTTCTTAATCCACGTTGTTAAGTACTAAGCAACAATACTGTATTGCATGTTTTTGGCATGACTCCTCTTATTCAACATTTCTCAAAAGTTCTAAAATAACCAGTTTTCCAGTTGTGCTGAGGGTGTTCTTTGCCTTTTCATCGTTTGTCTAGCATAGGGGGAAACCATTCTTACTGAACCAGCAGAGGGAGCTGATGCACTAGTGATGGCTAACATGCCTAAGACGTCAACTATCTGGGAAAATATTGGAATATTTATGAAAAGGGAGAAGCATGAGAAAAAAAAAATCTTCAGAATCCCTTTTAAAGAAAACCATTGAAAATTCTATGGAAATGATAATCTCTGATATGATGTTAAATGTAAGCAGGATCAAATAGGTATTGTTCAAAGTAATATTTCAGGTAAAAAGTTTTAATGTTGGGACTTCCCTGGTGGCGCAGTGGTTAAGAATCCATTTGCCAATGCAGGGGACACAGGTTCGATCTCGGGTCCAGGAAGATCCCACGTGCCGCAGAGCAACTAAGCCTATGTGCCCCAACTACTGAGCCTCTGCTCTAGAACCCGCGAGCCACAACTACTGAAGCCCGCGCGCCTAGAGCCCGTGCTCCACAACAAGAGAAGCCACCGCAATGAGCAGCCCGCACACTGCAACAAAGAGTAGCCCCCGCTCGCCGCAACTAGAGAAAGCCCAGGCGCAGCAGCGAAGACCCAACGCAGCCAAAAATAAATAAATCAATAAATTTATTTTTTAAAAAAGTTTTAACGTTAACACAAGTTCCACTTTAAACTGAAGGGAATTCATCATTAACAAAATAAACTTTAAACTACTAAATGTTATTACCTAGGTTTCTTTCTAAAAATGTTAAAACAGTATCAGCTGAGTGACATAATAGTTAATTATACCATTAATACAATTTTAGAAAACAGAAAAGTTAAAACCAATGACTTGTTTGAAAAACACACAAAAATTCAGGTGGTTCCTCATAGTTTATTATAACAGGAATATACAGTATTCCATCATTTTTAGAAATAATAAATATCCTAGGGAATATTTTTATGAAGGCAGCTCTTTGGTAAGTTGATCTTATATATCATAGAAGCCTAAGATAACTGGACACGAACCTTTCCAAAGATGGTGTGCTTATTGTTAAGTTCATCTGCTCGACCCAGTGTAAAGAAAAACTGACTGCCATTATCATGAGGACCAGCATTTGCCATGGCAACCAGTCCTCTCCGATTAAAACGCAACCGTGAGTGGAATTCATCCTGAAGCATTAAAAAAACAAAGATTTAGTGAATGTCCTCAGTTATAAGGCCCTTCATATTTTAGCTAACAAGCAAGGTCCCATACAACTTCTAACCAAAAATGCTGAAGTTTTGTATAACTGATTTTCACATATAATCAAATCCAATATCTATGGTTCCTTCAATTCTATTAAACTTCACTGGCCTGTAAGTATCTTCTAACTATACTCAGCCACAAATTCAGCCTATTTTGTGGAAAGCTTACTACTTACACAGAGGAAGAGTACTCAAGGGGAATGGATTTCTGAGTCATTTCCCTATTCTTCTCATCCCTCAAAGCCATCTAAGCTTTTAGAACCTTCTATTTTTTTTCTCCAGGATAGCTACTTTTGAATCATTACCGAGTCTTCAACTATTCCCTTCCTGACCCCATTCTAAATGTCATGAAACAACTGTTTTCTTCTTATTTTTTAATTCAAGGAATCTAGTATGATTATGTTATGTGCTTCACTGTGTTTTTTAAAGTCCTAAGTTGAATCCTCTCTGAACTGGCACTGGTCCCATGTGACAGTTTTCAAAAGAGCAGGAGCAAGCCATTCTAAGGTGGTTCTCTTGCTAGGGTTAGGGTTACCTAACATATACATTAGTCTCTTAGTTAACAGAAGACCTGATACTAGACTCATTTATAATACAGCCATGTTATGTAATCAATGTTTTTCAGAAAGGAAGTTCTGTTTCCTTAATAAATTTGTCTCAAGGGATTTGAACTCAGAGGATCATAACTCTGGATACTGTATTAAAAATGACCTAATTGAAAAACTTACCAAGATATCTGTATTACTTGAATATAATAAGCAAAAATCTCCATTTAGAAAGGAGTTGTCACAAAGAGCTATTCTGTTAAACCAAATAATAGAATAAAGGAATGCTTCCTACCATATGGAGGCTGCAAAATAATGAGATATCTCAATTTTGTAAAATATAAAATAGTCTAACAGTGACATTTGAGACTCTTTTATAACCATTTCACATGCTCTAAGGCCACTATCATATGAAAATTAAAGCAAACAGTTCAAGTATTTTTCTCAAGAATCATACAGTAACCCAGTATAAAATTAAAGGAAATTTCAGACACTCTATCTTATTAGTATAAATTTGAAGTTTTAAAAAATTCACATATTTTAAGAGCTATTGATGCTTACTCATTAAAAGAACATAATATTGATACCATCAGATTAGTAAATAACCCAGCTTTTAGCTTTTACTTGAACCCACTGCTATCCTTTACATCTTAATTATGACATTAACTCTTTTTCTCTTTTCAGATCTATGTTGGCAGTTAACAAAGCACTGACCTATTCTTGATTAAAACCCACACCTCTTCTAACTTTTATGTTGCTTCTTCCTTCTGTTTCCCCTTGTGATTTCTTGTTACAGCATGCATTTTGTGCTACAAAGGTCTATTGTGTACGATTTAAAATGAATTCTGCTATGGACTGAATTGTGTTCTTTCATAGTTCATATGCTGAAGTGCTAACCTACAATGTGACTGTACGGAGATAGGGCCCATAAGATGGAAAAGGTTAAATGACTTCACAAGAGTGAAGTCCTAATCCAGTAAGGCTGGTGCCCTTATTAGAAGAGGAAGAAACACCAAAACGTTCTCTCTCCACCATGTGAAGACACAGCAAGAAGGCAGCCATTTGTAAGCCAGGAAGAGAAGCTTCACAGAACTGTATGCGAGTACCTTGATCTTGGACTTCCTAGCCTCCAGAACTGTGAGAAATAAATTCCTATTGTTTAAACCACCCAGTCAGAGGTATTTTGTTATAGCAGTTCAAGCAGATTAATATAAATTCTATACAGTGTTAAATAAAATGTTTTAAAATAGGATGGAATATGCAATGTTCTAGAAATGTTTTACACATACAAAGTTGCCAATATCAGATACAGTCAGATATCGGAAAATATGTTATATAGTCTTTTTTTCTGACTCACATTTTCCTCACTACCACCTTTAGCTCCATCTGAATTCAATCTAGCGTAAAACTGTGACAAGACAACTTAGAAAGAATGCTTGATGGGGTAAGTGCTGCTCTTATTCTGTATAATCCTAAATATATGATAGACCCAATTTTGTGCACTAATGTAAAATGCATTTTCTTCTGTGGGACACAATCATTTTTGATTAAGCAATCCAAACTGACTTGAAAATAGATTTAAAAAATTCAGTCTCACCTTGAATGGGGCTCCATAGATAGACTCTCCATCAGTCCCTGTACCAGTAGGATCTCCCCCTTGGACTATAAAACCAGGTACAACTCTATGAAATATGGTGTTGTCATAATATGCTGGAAGAAAATAAAAAGAATTTATCATTCTCTTTCTGATTTTTCATTGTTAGTGTAAAGAACTGCAACAGATTTCTGTATGTTAATCTTGTATCCTGCTACCTTGCTGAAATTGTTTATCAGTTCTAATAGTTTTTGTGTGGTGTCTTTAAGTTTTCTACATAGAGTATCATGTCATCTTCATATAATGACAATTTTACCTCTTCCCTTCCAATTTGGATACCTTTTATTGCTTTTTCTTGTCTGACTGCTATGGCTAGGACTTTCAATACTATGTTGAATAGAAGTGGTGAGAGTGGGCATCCTTGTCTGGTTCCAGATTTTAGCAAGAAAGCTTCCAGTTTTTCACCACTGAGTATTATGTTGGCTGTGGGTTTGTCATAGCTTTTATTATGGTGAGATATATTCACTTCATACCCACTTTGGTGAGAGTTTTTATCATGAACGGATGCTGAATTTTATCAAATGCTTTTTCTGCATTTATTGAGATGATCATGTGGTTTTTGTTTTTTCTTTTGTTGACAAAACAATCCCTTTTAAAATCACATTAAAAAATAATATAAAATATGTAGGAATAAACCTGACCAAGGAGGTGAAAGACCTATATGCTGAGAACTATGAAACACTGATAAAGGAAATTGAAAATGATTCAAAGAAATGGAAAGATATCCCATGCTCTTAGACTGGAACAATTAATATTGTTAAAATGGCCATACTACCCAAAGCAATCTACAGATTTAATGTGATCCCTATAAATTACCTATGACATTTTTCATGGAACTAGATCTAATAATCCTAAAATTTATATGGAACCACAAAAGACCCAGAATTGCCAAGCAATCCTGAGGAAAAAGAACAAAGCTAGAGGCATAACTCTCCAAGACTTCAGACAATACTACAAAACCACAGCAATCAAAACAGTGTGGTATTGGCTCAAAAACAGATATATGGATCAATAGAAAGGAATAGAGGGCACACACCTATGGTCAATTGATCTTCAACAAAGGAGGCAAAAATACACAATGGAGAAAAGACAGTCTCTTCAACAAGTGGTATTGGGAAAGTTGGACATCTGCATGTAAATCAATGAACTTAGAACACTCCCTCACACCATACACAAATACAAACTCAAAATGGTTTAAAGACTTAAATGGAAGACATGACACCATAAGACTCCTAGAAGAGAACATAAGCAAAACATTTTCTGACATAAATCATAGCAATGCTTTCTTAGGTCAGTCTCCCAAAACAAAAGAAATAAAAACAAAAGTAAACAAATGGGACCTAATCAAACTTATAAGCTTTTGCACAGTAAAGAAAACCATATACAAAGTGAAAAGACAATCTACAGAATGGGAGAAAATATTTGCAAAACATGAGACCGACAGGGATTAATTTCAAAAATACAAACAGCTCAATATGAACAAACAAACAACCCAATCAAAAATGGACAGAAGATGTAAATAGACATTTCTCCAAAGAAGACATACAGATGGCTAACAGGCACATAAAAAGTTGCTCAACATCACTAATAATTAGAGAAGTGCAAATCAAAACTATAATGAGGTATCACCTCACACCAGTCAGAATGGCCATCATGAAAAAGTCTACAAATAATAAATGCTGGAGAGGTGTGGAAGAAAGGGAATCCTCCTACACTGTTGGTGGGAATGTAAATTGGTGCAGCCAATATGGAGAACAGTATGGAGGTTCCTTAAAATAACTTAAAATAGAGTTACCATATGATCCAGCAATCCCACTCCTGGGCATATATCCAGAAAAGACAAAAACTCAAATTTGAAAAGATACATGCACCCCATTGTTCATACAGCATTATTTACAATAGCCAAGACATGGAAGCAACCTAAGTGTCCATCAACAGCTGAATGGATAAAGAAGATGTGGTATATATATATATATATATATATATATATATATATATATATATATATATATTACTCAGCCGTAAAAAGGAATGAAATAATGCCATTGGCAGCAACATGAATGGACCAGAGATTATCATATAAAGTGAAGTAAGTCAGAGAAAGACAAATATCGTATGATATCACTTATATGTGGAATCTAAAAAATGATACAAATAAACTTAATTACAAAACAGAAAGAGACCCACAGACATACAAACTTATGGTTACCAAAGGGGAAAGGGGTAGGGAGGGATAAAACAGGAGTTTGGGATTATCAGATACACACTACTATATATATATATATATATAATAGATAAACAACAAGGACCAAAGTATAGCACAGAAAACTATGTCTTGCAATAACCTATAATGGAAAAACATCTGAGAAAGAATATCTATCTACTTATATCTATATATATATATATCTTAATCACTTTGTTGTACACCTGAAACTAATACAACATTGTAAATCAACCATACTTTAATAAAAGCAAAATTTATCAATGTCTAAAACTAAGTGTATCTATAGTTATCAGAGTAAATACAACTAGTCACAAGATTTTTTCCCCCAGAACGTTAAATAGGCTCCTAAACCAAAATCTTTTCTTCCTTATTACAAAATATCTACTCAAAACAGAACAATTTCTATAGAAACCATGGTAGTGGTTGTTTCGTATCTACTTTCAGGATTCTCTGGATTAGTTTTCAAAATAAAAATTGGAGAGTTTTGGTATAGATCTGTGGTTCTCAACTGGGGGAAGGGGGAGCAGCAATTTTCTCCCTAGGGGACACTTGTCAATGTCTAGAAATATTTGGTTTTCACACATGGGAGATGTTACTGGCATCTAGTAGGTAGAGGCCAGGGATACTGGTAAACATCCTACAAAGCACAGGAAGCCCCTACAACAAAGAATTAATGGCTCAAAATGTCAACAGTGCTAGAGATTGAGAAACCCTCATAGAGATAAATACCTTATTTCCTCATTCTTCCTCTTCTCCCCATAGAAAATTAACTTATACAAACAACAAACAAACCCAAAATATATCAAAATTACTCACTGATTATAGGTCTAGCACCATCAATGCACCCTCCTCCAGAAATTTTCAATAAATAAAACAATCAACACAATACATGAGTCCAATTAGACTCTCAGTAAGTTTGCTAAATGAAGAAAATTACTTATATTTATATACAAATATATTAATTGGAAGCTATAAACATACGAGAGATCATATATGATCTCCTAATTGGTTGAGTTGGATTCAGTTATTGAGCATAGTCATAATTTAATCACATCCTGAGGAATGCAAAGCAAAGAGATGGAAAGAGCATAGTTCACTAAAGTCTTTACTGAGCTACAGAACTTCTGGATACTAGATTTCTTATCAAAGAGGATGATAAATGTCTTCATTAATTAAATAATTTTGAGTTGAGTCTTCTATTACTTGAAACTGAACCAACCCAACTCATTCAATGACAGATACTTATCAAGTGCCTACCGTGGGCCAGACACTGTAATGATACAATTACTGACATAATTCATAAAACACCAATTACATGAGTACTTTGTGATACTTTATTAGTCAAAACATGACTATGGTTTATCATAATTCATGAAGTACTATAATACTGTGGCTTCCAGGCACCCTCATAATTATTTACATTTGCAAGCTATAACTGGAAATAAAATCCACATTTAAAAAAATGTAATCTGTAATCTAACAACTGTATCCAGTTCATAGGATGGATTGGAAGAAGTAGAAAGGAAGATTAATGGATTTTTTTCAATCGTTTCTCCCAGTGAAGAGCTGTTAGGCTATATTCATAAGAACTCCCCAGTACAGACAACTTCTCCTTGGTTACAAACCAGAAACTGTAAAAATCAAGAAGTCTACAAGTATTTCTCCTGTATACCTAAGTAACCATTTACTCTGATTAAAAATGTATATAGCAGTCAGGAATTCTGAGCCTTGCCTCCTGTTAGTTGTGCAAGCTTAAACTCAATTTTCTTTCTTTCTTTTTTTTTTCTCTTTTTTTCCTCTCTCTTTTTTTAAATTGAGATATAATTGACACAAAACATTACACTAGTTTCAGATGTACAACATAGTGATTCAATATTTGTACATATTGTGAAATGTTCACAGACAATAAAACAAGTTAACATCCATCACCATACATAGTTACAAAATTTTCTTGTGATGAGAACTTTTAAGATCTACTGTCTTAGCAACTTCCAAATATGCAATACAGTATTGTTAACTACAGTCATCATACTGCACATGTAATTTTCTCATTATAAAACTAATAATATAAATTAACTCACAGTGCTGTTCTGAAGATTAAATAAGATAATGTGGAGGCAACCTATAAATTTTCAAGGTCAAAACAAATGTGAGGTCAGACTTTAATATTTTCACTTAAATTCTACAAATCCATACTCAAATTTGAATATAATACTTACCTGAGTCTGTATCAAAAAATAAAAACAACCCTTTATGCCCATAATATGCAATCAACAGTTTTTTTTATTATTTTTTTAAAATTTTATTATTTTTTATACAGCAGGTTATTAGTCATCCATTTTATACACATCAGTGTATACATGTCATTCCCAATCTCCCAATTCATCATACTACCACCACCACCTGCCACTGCTTTCCCCCGCTTGGTGTCCATACGTTTGTTCTGTATATCTGTGTCTCAATTTCTGCCTTGCAAACGGGTTCATCTGTACCATTTTTCTAGGTTCCACATATATGCATTAATATGAGATATTTGTTTTTCTCTTTCTGACTTACTTCGCTATTACAGTCTCTGTGACAGATTCATCCACATCTCTACAAATGACCCAATTTTGTTCTGTTTTATGGCTGAGTAATATTCCATTGTATATATGTACCACATCTTCTTTACCCATTCCTCTGTCGATGTATCATTCCCATAAGTATTTAGAAGAGGTTTTATTATCTCATTATGTGTGTTCATAATATCCTCTTGAATTTTCTCCACTATTGAAAAAAAAGAAATTTACATGTATCTCAAATAGGAAATGACGTTTCTATTCGGATGCCGTGAGTCTGCTATTTGTCATTATGTTTTTTATTTCTGGCTGTACAATGTATGGGTATCATGACATAGGTTGACTAATTATATTTCTGCCCAAGTATTAATACACACAGGAATTTATATTTGCATTTTAAAATCATGTATATCTGGTTCTTCTTCTAGAATTTTGTGTTTAATTTTGTAAATATTATCATTAATAACTTTTAATTTAAATATCCTTTGTGAGCTCTCTATTTTAACCTCTTGGGGTTTTTTAAACAAACATTTTAGTTTTGTAAGATATTTCTTTAAACCTTACTATATACTTATGTTTGTAACTTCTAAAAAATTATTAAAACTCTTTGTTAAAGGAGGATGGGGATAAAAGATAACTGATGAAGCATGGATATTCAGGAGACAGGGCTGAGGTAAAATTTCACAAGAGTTAATAGTCACATAAAGTACAAAAATTTTGATTTTCTCATCTACTTCTCTTTCTGCTCCCCACTTTGTTTTTCAGGCCTAAAATTCTACTCCTTCCTCATTTTTCAGAGGAACTAACAAACTTTTCAAAGATAACAAGCTTCCTTTTCCTTCTCTTCTTTTTTAACCTAATTTTTAAACTTATAATTTTTTAAAATTTTCACTCATTTTAAAATGTTTACCTAACTATCCTACAAAGACCTGAAATCCAAGATTAAGTCTGTGTAACTGTAAATGTTTTGTTTTCATAAAAACTAAAAACTCCCCCCAGACACAGAAAGACAAATACTGTATGTTGCCACTTATATGTGGAATCTCAAAAAGTTCAACTCATAGAAACAGAGAGTAGAATGGTGGTTGCCACAGGCTGGAGGTGATGGGGGCAATGGGAAGATGTTGGTAAAAAAGATACAAATTTTCAATTACAAGATGAATAAATTCTGGGGATCCAATGCACAGTATGGTGCTTTTAGTTAATAATACTGTATTGAATACTAGAAATTTGTACATCTCATGTTCTCACCACATACACTCACACAAAAAGGTAACTATGTGAGGTGGCAGATATGTTACTTGATTGTGGTAATCATTTCACAACGTATACATATATTAAGTCATCACATTGTGCACCTTTAAAAAATCATGTTGTATAATCTAAATATATACAATTTTTGTCAATCATACCTCAGTAAAGCTGGAAAATAAATATTAAGAATTTCCCTTTAACTGTGAACACCATTTTAATTGAGAGCCATATCTGAGGCTGTGCTCCCACTTGCTCATTTTTATTCATTTGCTTTTTAATTTTGGAAATCATGTCCTTTTTTAAAAATATTGATATGACCATTACAAGATCTAGAAATATCATCACTTGTTTAAATCATATAATCAGAGGATTAAAATGAGGTTCTCTGAATTAAATTTTTAAAACCTTGACTTTATTCATTTAGGAGCTTTATTTAAATTAGTTTTCTCAGGCTTCTTGTTAGCCTTTGCAATAATAATTCTATTTCTCACCTATTCAATTAAAAGAATTGCTCTAGTTATTTTTTCTTATTATTTTCCTATTCTTTTTTCTTTCCTATTGTATTCTCATAAATAGGGAAATAATTTTTTAATGTTGTAATTAAGTTTCATCATCACCTAACTTAAGAACCTTATTTCTTCTTTCATTGTTATATTATATCCAGATGTTTTCTGTTTCTTCCATTCACCTGGTCATGGATTATAATTTACCATTTATTCTTTCTAATGTTTTTGTACTTTCACGCTTCTGTAAAATTTGAGCTTTTGATTCTTCAAAACTTCTTTCCAGAAACAAGTCTGACTTTTCAGTGTCTACTGTGTTTCTCGGCTCTGTTGACAGTTATTTGAGGCTTCTCTCACTGAACTACCTGTCTGATTCAATTTCCTTCCTGCCTGCCATAGCAATTATTAATAATGGTCTTTACAGATGTCTTCGTTTCTCTTTTTCTTTTTTGTCAGCTCGATTTTTTTTTGTTTTGGAGAGGTGGTTGTTTTTGTTTTGGTCTGGGTGGTTTTATTCCTTAAATCTCCCCCTGGTAATTTTCTGTTTGTTTAGTTATCTATTTGGAGAACTCTCACTGTACCCTACTACTGGTTATTTTGTATTCTCTTTCACATCTTGCTTTTGACTCAAAGTGCTGTTTTCTGATACCTTGAAGTTCATTAATCAAATCTAAGAGTTACTAGTGACATTGATAATACCATCACTGAAAGCTGGCTGGAAGGCTTTATGGAGAAAGTAGAATTTTGAATAGACATTAAAAAGTGGTGGAATTCCCTGGCAGTCCAGTGGTCAGGACTCAAGTGCTTTCACTGCTGGGGCCCCAGGTTCAGTCCCTGGTGGGGGAACTAAGATCCTACAAGCCAGACCGCATAGCCAAAAAAAAAAGTGACTTAAATAGAAAAAGAAGGGAAGAGAAAGTATTCCAAAAAGGCAAGGGAGGATATGAGAAGATTCAGGATATGAAGGAGGTATGAGTGGAAATGGGAAAGAACTGCTCAGGAAATAAAGATAATAGTCAACTGAAACCATGTGGTTATATGCAATGAAAAGTAAAGTTGGAAAGCTAGGAAGCTAAGCTGCCTGAGGATTCAAATACCAGATGAATAAATGTGAGGGTAAAGAGATCAAAGATGAGAAAATACAAGACCAGGTAAAAGGCAATTACAGTCACATCGGTGACAGTCAAGGCAGTCTGGGGAAGAAACTGGTAAATTTGGTTTTTATCAGTTTAGTTGTAGCTGACAGTAGAAGATTTGAGTCGAAAAGTCCACTAGGCAATTAGATATGTAAACTAGAGCTCAAAAGAGGAGAGATGGCTGGAATTCTATATTTGACAGTCACTTGGTTAGAAGTAACAATTGAAGAATAAAGACAATAGAGAACTAAAGGCAATCTTAGGGAATACCTATATTTAGAGGATGAAAGAAAGAAGTGAAAACAGCCAAGGAGACCAAAAAAGATCAAAGTATTATTTGCTGAGATAAATATCTCTGTTAAAGACATAAAGATTAAAAAAAAAAGATATAGAGATTTACTGGGGGGAAGGATATTTATCTCCTCTCTCCATTTCCTGACACACAGCTCAAGGTGGTATCATTTATATCAACTCCCAGCATCCATTACCACTATTTAACACCAGTCTTCAATGTTATGGAAAAATACACTGCAGTTTATTTTATTTTATTTTTATTTATTTATTTTTGGCTGCATCATGCAGCATGTGAGATCTTAGTTCCCTGACCAGGGATTGAACCCATGCCTCCTGCAATGGAGGCACAGAGTCTTAACCACTGGACCACCAGGGAAGTCCCTGCAGTTTATTTTTTATTTTTGTAATTTTTTTTAATTTTTTGCGGTACACGGGCCTCTCACTGTTGTGGCCTCTCCCGTCGCGGAGCACAGTCTCCGCACGTGCAGGCTCAGCGGCCATGGCTCATGGGCCCAGCTGCTCCGCGTCATGTGGGATCTTCCTGGACCAGGGCACGAACCCATGTCCCCTGAATCGGCAGGCAGACTCTCAACCACTGCTCCACCAGTGAAGCCTCCTGCAGTTTATTTTTAAATTAACAAAATTTCTCCTACAGAATAAAATTCAAGAATTATGATTACCTTCCAAACAAAGCTGAATGAAATTTCTGCAAGCTTTAGGAGCTTCTTTTGACCACAACTCTATGTCAATATCTCCAGCTGTAGTTTTCAGTAAAACCTGTAGAAAGCACACAAAATCACTATGTTAATTATCATTTTGCTTAATGAAGAGTTGATTGGCTGCTCAAATTACTCACTACTGAATTTTCAATTTTAAAATAAAAATTAGAAACTTTGCTTGGTTTTTGTTATACTCAAAAAATTTCAAATATTCAGTACAAGTCACTGCACATTTATACCTTTCAGATACCATTTTCAGAAATAATTTCAGCTTTAAGAAAAAAATAGCATATATGTTTCTGAATCACAGAAAAAAACCTCATTCATTTAAAAATCAGTAATATAAACTTGTTTTAATTTAAAACGTGTTCTACAGCATTTCTTCCAATAAAATTGGTGTAGCAAATTAAGAAATTAAAGAACAATCCCATGAAATTACAGCATGTAGGACAATTTTACAATTACTTTTCAACATATAAACACTCTACTTTTTCATTCAAAATCACGCCATTCCTAATTTACAAAGGAACATTCTTAATCTAATTCTGGGCTGTATATTACTAAAATGGTGTGTCTTAAAATTACCATCTACGGTAAATGGAATCCTTTGATAGCCTTCTTTCCATAGCTCATAAAGGCAGTTACTCCTTCATGCAACCAGCCATCTTGCAACAACCAAAATCCCTGCTGAGCCCACAGGAGGAGACAGCTTATAACAGTCTTATTAATAACCAAAAATAACCAAAAAGAATGGAAAGCTCTAAATTTGAACACTGTGGCACAGCTGGAATACAACTTCTCTAGTATCACTCCCCCCACACACCCACTCCACAGTGTGCCAAAGTAGATCAGTGTCAATCTGTGATCGATGGTCAATGATATATGACCATCACCATCACTTCTGCTATAATTGCCTTTCAGTTTCTGTTTCAGAAGCTCAAATTAATTGCCATAATTTATTTAACATTGATGAATTTATTTTATCTTTTTGGGTTTTTACTGGCTACGTAGTTCTCTTATAATTGTGCTCCATGGGGGTGGAAGAGGTGAAAATATCTATACTGTGGTAGCTTTTAAAATGGTTCTTAACCCTTAAAGAAATATAAAAGAACTAAAAATGCAAATATGCAAAATTTTCTCAATCCATTACACTTCCTCTACAAAAAGAAGCGAACATTTGTTGAGTGCCTTCCACGTGTTAGCTTCTGTGCAACTTTACATATCCTATCTCATTTAATCCTCACCTACAAGATAGGTATCATTACTCCTATTATACTTATGAAGAAACAGAGACTCAGATAAAGTAAATTTATCCAGGGTCTCATGTTGAACAATTTAAGCCAAAGGCTGTCTGCTGCAAAGCCCATGCCTTTGCTATCTCACTGTACTGCCTCCACAAAGTTCACCATAAATTCCACACTATACTAGAAAAATAGTCCATCAAGCTCTAGGGCCCTGCCACATGTCGCAAAATAAATCCCCAAGTTACTCTGGTCACAACTGATTTGAGTAGAGAAAAGTGCCTAAGTCAAAAGCATTCATATATTGGTTGGACATGAGCAAGGTCTTCTAACTTGGCTTGGCATGAAACAATGCCCCAAAGAGATTCTCCATATTGAATGGTGACACACCAATCCAAGTGGATTCTCATTCTCCTGGAAAATATACATGTGGGATACAAAATGAGAGGCTGAGTAACTCCCTCTACCTCAGACTGTATTATCTAAAACAACACTGTGTAACACGTTTTGATTTTCCACGAGGCCTGATATACATCCCAATCTTAGAAGTACAGTATACATAACAAATGTCCTTCCTACCTCATTATCCCCTTGTATACTCGAAATAAAGTTCTAATGTTAAAGAGAACCTAGACATGTTTCCATATTTCCTATCCCCTGGCAACCACTAATCTACTCTCTGTCTCTATGGATTTGCCTATTGTACATTTCATATTCAGGCATACCTCTGAGATATTGCAGGTTTGGTTCCAGACCATTACAGTGAAGTGAATATTGCAATACAGTGAGTCACATAAAGTTTTTGGTTTCTCAGTGCATATAGAAGTTATGTTTACTCTATATTGTAGTCTATTAAGTATGCAATGGCATTATGTCTAAAAAAACAATGTGCAGACCTTAATTTTAAAATACTTTATTACTAAAAACTGCCAGTCCTCATGTGAGCCTTTAGCAAGTCATAATCTTTTCCCTGGTGGAGGTTTTAAAATATTGCAAGAATTACCAAAGTGTGACACAGAGACACAAAGTGAACAAATGTTATTGGAAAAATGATGCCAAGAGACTTGCTCTTGTATGTATAAGTGAATCACTTTGCTGTATACCTGAAACTAATACAACGTTGTAAATCAACAATACTTCAATTAAAAAAAACAACTGAACAACCAATGGATCATTAAAGAAATCAAAGGAGAAATAAAAAAATACCTAGGGACAGAAATACCACACACCAAACCTTATGGGATGCAACAAAAGTGGAAGCAACCTAAATATCCATCGACAGAGGAATGGATAAAGAAGATTTGGTACATATATACAATGGAATATTACTCAGCCATAAAAAGGAATGAAATAGTACCATTTGCAGAGACATGGGTGGACCTAGAGATTGTCATACAGAGTGAAGAAAGTCAGAAAGAGAAAAACAAGTATCGTATAATATTGCTTACATGTGGAATCTAGAAAAATGGTAGAGATGAATGTATTCGCAAAGCAGAAATAGAGTCATAGATGTAAAGGAAAAACTTATGGTCACCAAGGCAGGGAGGAGTGGGTGGGATGAATTGGGAGACTGGGATTGACATATATACACTACTATGTATAAAACAGATAACTAATGAGAACCTACTGTATAGCACAGGGAACTCTACTCAATGCTCTGTGGTGACCTAAATGGGAAGGAAATCTAAAAAAGAGTGGATATATGTATATGTATAACTGATTCAGTTTGCTGCACAGCAGAAACTAACACAACATTGTAAAGCAACTATACTCCAATAAAAATTAATTTAAAAAAAAAGAAATACCACACACAAAAACCTTATGGGATGCAACAAAAGTGTTTCTAAGAAAGAAGGTCATAGCAATACAGGCCAATCTCAAGAAACAAGAAAATCTAAAACAATCTAACTTTACACATAAATGAACTAGAAAAAGAAGAACAAATGAAGCCCAAAGTTAGTAGAAGGAAATAATAAAGATCAAACTGTAATAAATGAAATAGAGACTAAAAAACAATAGAAAAGATCAATAAAACTAAGAGCTAGTTCTTTGAAAAGATAAACAAAACTGACAAACCTTTAGCCACACTCACAAAGAAAAAAAAAGCGAGGACTCCAATAAATAAAATCAGAAATGCAAGAGAAGTTACAACTGATACCACTCAAACACAAAGGAGCAAAGAGACACTCTGAACAATTATATGCCAACAAATTGCACCACCTAGAAAAAACAGATAAATTCCTAGAAACATACAATCTCCCAAGACTGAATCATGACAAAATAGAAAATCTGAAGAGACCAATTATTATTAAGGAGATTGAATCAGTAATCAAAAACTCCCAACAAACAAAAGTACAGGACTACATGGTTTCACTGAATTCTACCAAACATTCAAGAAAAATTTAATACCTATCCATCTCAAACTCATTTTACAAAGCCAGCATTACCCTGATAACAAAACCAAAGACGCCACAAAAAAAGAAAATTACAGGCCAATATCCCTGACAAACATATATGCAAAAATTCTCAATAAAATATTAGCAAATCAAATGCAACAATACATTAAAAGGATCACACACGATGATCAAGTGGGATTTATCCCAGGAATGCAACCATGGCTCCACATCCACAAATCAACCAATGTATTACACCACATTAACAAAATGAAAGATAAAAATCATATGATCATCTCAATAGATGCAGAAAAAACTTTGGAAAAAATTCAATATCCATTTATGATAAAAAGTTTCAACAAAGTGGGTATAGAAGGAATGTACTTCAATGTGATTAATGTAATATATGACAAACCCACAGCTAGTATCATACTCAATGTTGAAAAGCTAAAAGCTTTTCCTCTAAGATCAGGGATGGGACAAGGGTGCCCACTCTACCCACTTTTATTCAACACAGTACCAGTAGTCCTAGCCACAGCAATTAGGCAGGACAAAGAAATAAAAGGCATCAAAATTGGAAAGGAAGAAGTAAATTGTCACTATTTACAGTTGACATGATACTGTATAGAAAACCCTAAAGACTCCAGCAAAAAACTGTTAGAACTAATAAATGAATTCAGTTAAATTGGAGGAGACAAAATTAATATAAAAAATCTACTGCATTTCTATACAGTAATAATAAACTATCAGAATGAGAAATCAAGAAAGAATCCCATTTACAACTGCACCAAAAAAAAAAACCCCAAAACAAAAAACCTAGGAATAAATTTAACCGAGGCAAAAGATCTTTAAAATATAAGACACAGATGAAAATATAAGATATAGATGAAAAATTGAAAAAGACACAAAAAAGTGGAAAGATATTTTGTGCTCATGGATTGAAAGAATATTGTTAAAATGCCCATACTACCAAAAACAATTGATAGATTCAGTGCAAACCCTATCAAAATTCTAATGGCATTTTTCACAGAACCAGAACAAATAATCCTAAACTTTGTATGGAACCACAAAAGACCCCAAATGGTCAAAGCAATCCTGAGAAAGAATAACAAAGCCAGAGGTACCATGCTCCCTGATTTCAAACTATATTACAAAGCTATCGTAATCAAAACAGTATGGTATTAGTATAAAAAGACACATAGATCAATACAACAGAAGAGAAAGCTCAGAAATAAACCCACATATACACAGTTAATTAATTTACAACAAAGGAGACAAGAATACACAATAGGGATAGGATAGTCTCTTCAATAAACTATGCTGGGAAAGCTGGACAGATGCAAGTAAAAGAGTGAAACTGGACCACTATCTTACACCATATATAAAAATAAACCCCTTCGCGGGTGGAGACTGTGGGTGGCGGAGGGGGGAAGCTTTGGAGCCATGGATGAGAGCACAGTAACGGTGCGGAGGGCAAAGCGGAGAGATTGCCACAGAGGATCGGTGCCGACAGGCACTCACCAGCCTGAGAGGCTTGTCTGCTCCCCCACCGGGGCGGGCGGGGGCAGGGAGCTGAGGCTTGGGCTTCGGTCAGAAGCTGGAAGAGGACTGGGGTTGGCAGCGTGAACACAGCCTGAAGGGGCTAGTGCAACACGGCTAGTCGGGAGGGAGTCCAGGAAAAGTCTGGAGCTGCTGAAGATGCAAGAGACTTTTTCTTCCCTCTTTGCTTCCTGGGGCGCGAGGAAAGGGGATTAAATGCACTGCTTAAACGAGCTCCAGAGACGGGCACGGAGCTTCCAAAGAGACAAGAGACTTTTTCTTGCCTCTTTGTTTCCTGGTGAGAGAGGAGAGGGGATTAAGTGCGCCACGTAAAGAAGCTCCAGAAACGGGCGCGGAGCTGCCGAAGAGACAAGAGACTTTTTCTTGTCTCTTTGTTTCCTGGTACAAGAGGGGAGGGGATTAAGCATGCCCCGTAAAGGAGGTCCAGAAACGGGTGCAAGCAGCGGCTGTTGGCGCGGACACCAGAGACGGGGGTGGGACACTAGGGCTGCTGCTGCCACCTCCAAGAAGCACCTGTGCGAGCACAGGTCATTCTCCACACCTCCCCTCCCGGGAGCCTGTGCAGCCCCCCACTGCCAGGGTCCCGGGATCCAGGGACAGCTTCCCCAGGAGAGCGTGCGGTGCGCCTCAGACTGGTGCAGTGGGGGCCAGTCTGCCACTGCAGGCTCGCCCTGCATCCATGCCCCTCCCTCAGCCTGGCCTGAGTGACCCAGAGCCCCCGAATCAGCTGCTCCTTTAACCCCGTCCTGTCTGAGTGAAGAGCAGACGCCCTCAGACTACCAACGCGTAGAGGCGGGGCCAAGTCCAAAGCTGAACACCAGGAGCTGTGCAAACAAAGAGGAGAGGGGGAGGTCTCTCCCAGCAGCCTCAGAAGCAGTGGATTAAAGCTCCACAATCAGCTTGAAGTGCCCTGCATCTGTGGAATACCTGAAGAGACAGCGAATCATCCCAAGTTGAGGAGGTGGACTTTGGGAGCAAGATATATTATTATTCTCCCCTTTTTCTCCTTTTGTGAGTGTATATGTTTGTGCTTCTGTGTGAGATTTTGTCTGTATAGCTTTGCTTTCACCATTTGTCCTTAGGGTTCTGACCATCCCGTTTTTTTTTAAATAAAATTTTTCTTCTTAATAATTATTTTTTATTTTAATAACTTTATTTTATCCTATTTTATCTTCTTTCTTTCTTCCTTTCTTCCTGTCTTCCTTTCTTCCTCCCTTTCCCCTCCCTTCCTTCCATCCTTCCTCCCTTTCTTTCTCCCTTCCTCCCTGCCTTCCTCCCTCCCTCCATTCCTTCCTCTCTTCCTTCCTTCCTTGCTTTCTTCCTTCCTTCCTTCATTGCTTCCTTCCTTTATTGCTTCTTCCTTCCTTTCTTGCTTCCTTCATTTCTTCTTCCCTTTCTTCATCTCTTCCTTCCCGCCTTCTTTCCTTCCTTTCCTTTCTTCATTTCTTCCTTCCTTTCTTCCTCCCTCCCTTCCTTCCTTTCTTTCTTTCCTTTCCATTTTTTTCTCCCTTTTATTCTGAGCCGTGTTGATTAAAGGCTCTTGGTGCCCCAGACAAGTGTCAGGGCTGTGTCTCTGAGGTGGGAGAACCAACTTCAGGACACTGGTCCACAAGAGACCTCCCAGATCCACAGAATATCAAAAGGCGAAAATCTCCCAGAGATCTGCATCTCAACACCAAGAACCAGCTTCACTCAACGACCAGCAACCTACAGGGCTGGGCACCCTATGACCAACAAATAGCAAGACAGTACTACAGCCCCATCCATTAGCAGAGAGGAGACCTAAAATCATAATAAGGCTAATGACATCCCAAAACACACCACCAGACGTGGACCTGCCCAACAGAAAGAAAAGATCCAGCCTCATCCACCAGAACATAGGCACTAGTCCTCCCAACCAGGAAACCTACCCAACCGACTGAACCAACCTTAGACACTGGGGACAGACAACAAACAGAACAGGAACTACGAACCTTCAGCCTGAAAAAAGGAGACCCCAAACAAAGTAAGCAAAATGAAAAGACAGAAAAACACACAGCAGATGAAGGAGCAAGGTAAAAAACCCACCAGACCTAACAAATGAAGAGGAAATAGGCAGTCTACCTGAAAAAGAATTCAGAATAGTGATAGTAAAGATGATCCTAAATTTTGGAAATAGAATAGACAAAATGCAAGAAACATTTAACAAGGACCTAGAAGAAATAAAGAGGAAGCAAGCAATGATGAACAACACAATAAATGAAATTAAAAATACTCTAGATAGGATCAATAGCAGAATAACTAAGGCAGAAGAACAGATAAGTGACCTGGAAGATAAAATAGTGGAAATAACTCCTGCAGAGCAGATAAAGAAAAAAGAATGAAAAGAACTGAGGACAGTCTCAGAGACCTCTGGGACAACATTAAACACACCAACATTCGAATTATAGGGGTCCCAGAAGAAGAAGAGAAAAAGAAAGGGATTGAGAAAAAATTTGAAGAGATTGTAGTTGAAAACATCCCTAATATGGGAAAGGAAATAGTCAATCAAGTCCAGGAAGCACAGAGAGTCCCATACAGGATAAATCCAAGGAGAAACACGCCAAGCCACATATTAATCAAACTATCAAAAATTAAATACAAAGAAAACATATTAAAAGCAGCAAGGGAAAAACAACAAATAACACACAAGGGAATCCCCATAAGGTTAACAGCTGATCTTTCAGCAGAAACTCTGAAAGCCAGAAGGGGGTGGCAGGACATATTTAAAGTGATGAAGGAAGAAAACCTACAACCAAGATTACTCTATCCAGCAAGGACCTCATTCAGATTTGATGGAGAAATTAAAACCTTTACAGACAAGAAAAAGCTGGGAGAGTTCAGCACCACCAAACCAGCTTTACAACAAATGCTAAAGGAACTTCTCTAGGCAAGAAACACAAGAGAAGGAAAAGACCTACAAGAACAACCTGAAACAATTAAGTAAATGGTAATAGGAACATACATATCGATAATTACCTTAAATGTAAATGGATTAAATGCTCCCACCAAAAGACACAGACTGGCTGAATGGATGCAAAAATAAGACCCATATATATGCTGTCTACAAGAGACCCACTTCAGACCTAGGAACACATACCGACTGAAAGTGAGGGGATGAAAAAAGATATTCCATGCAAATGGAAATCAAAAGAAAGCTGGAGTAGCAATTCTCATATCAGACAAGAGACTTTAAATAAAGACTATTACAAAAGACAAAGAACGACAATACATAATGATCAAGGGATCGATCCAAGAAGAAGATATAACAATTGTAATTATTTATGCACCCAACATAGGAGCACCTCAATACATAAGGCAAATACTAACAGCCATAAAAGGGGAAATCGACAGTAACACAATCATAGTGGGGGACTTTAACACCCCACTGTCACCAATGGACAGATCATCCAAAATGAAAATAAATAAGGCAACACAAGCTTTAAATGGTACATTACACAAGATGGACTTAATTGATATTTATAGGACATTTCATCCAAAAACAACAGAATACACATTTTTTCTCAAGTGCTCATGGAACATTCTCCAGGATAGATCATTTCTTGGGTGACAAATCTAGCTGTGGTAAATTTAAGAAAATTGAAATCGTATCAAGTATCTTTTCTGACCACAACACCATGAGACTAGATATCAACTACAGGAAAACATCTGTAAAAAATACCAACACATAGAGGCTAGACAATACACTACTTAATAATGAAGTTGAGCACTGAAGAAATCAAAGAGGAAATCAAAAATTACCGAGAAACAAATGACAATGGAGACACAATGACCCAAAACCTATGGGATGCAGCAAAAGCAGTTCTAAGAGTGATCTTTATAGCAATACAATCCTACCTTAAGAAACAGGAAACATCTCAAATAAACAACCTAACTTTGTACCTAAAGCAATTAGAGAAAGAAGAACAAAAAACCCCCCAAATTTAGCAGAAGGAAAGAAATCATAAAGATCAGATCAGAAATAAATGAAAAAGAAATGAAGGAAATGATCGCAAAGATCAATAAAACTAAAAGCTGGTTCTTTAAGAAGATAAACAAAATTGATAAACCACTAGCCAGACTCATCAAGAAAAAAAAGGGAGAAGACTCAAATCAATAGAATTAGAAATGAAAAAAGAGAAGTAACAACGGACACTGCAGAAATACAAAGGTTTATTACAGATTACTACAAGCAACTGTATGCCAATAAAATGGACAACCTGGAAGAAATGGACAAATTCTTAGAAATGCACAACCTGCTGAGACTGAACCAGGAAGAAATAGAAAATATGAACAGACCAATCACAAGCACTGAAATTGAAACCGTGATTTAAAATCTTCCAACAAACAAAAGCCCAGGACCAGATGGCTTCACAGGCGAATTCTATCAAACATTTAGAGAAGAGATAACACCTATCCTTCTCAAACTCTTCCAAAAGATAGAAGATGGAGGAACACTCCCAAACTCATTCTACAAGGCCATCATCAACCTGATACCAAAACCAGACGAAGACGTCACAAAGAAAGAAAACTACAGGCCAATATCACTGATGAACATAGATGCAAAAATCCTCAACAAAATACTAGCAAACAGAATCCAACAGCACATTAAAAGGATCATACACCATGATCAAGTGGGGTTTATCCCAGGAATGCAAGGATTCTTCAATATATGCAAATCAATCAACGTGATACACCACATCAACAAACTGAAGGAGAAAAACCATATGATCAGCTCAATAGATGCAGAGAAAGCTTTTGACAAAATTCAACACCCATTTATGATAAAAATCCTGCAGAAGGTAGGCATAGAGGGAACTTTCCTCAACATAATAAAGGCCATATATGACAGAACCATAGCCAGCATCGTTCTCCATGGTGAAAAACTGAAACCATTTCCACTAAGAACAGGAACAAGACAAGGTTGCCCTCTCACCACTCTTATTCAACCTAGTTTTGGAAGTTCCAGCCACAGCAATCAGAGAAAAAAAAGAAATAAAAGGAATCCAAATAGGAAAAGAAGAAGTAAAGCTGTCACTGTTTGCAGATGACATGATACTATACATAGAGAATCCTAAGGATGCTACCAGAAAACTACTAGAGCTAATCAATGAATTTGGTAAAGTTGCAGGATACAAAATTAATGCACAGGTATCACTAGCATTCTTATACACTAATGATGAAAAATCTGAGAGTGAAATTAAGAAAACACTCCCATTTACCATTGCAACAAAAAGAATAAAATATCTAGGAATAAACCTACCTAAGGAGACAAAAGACCTGTATGCAGAAAATTATAAGACACTGATGAAAGAAATTAAAGATGATACAAATAGGTGGAGAGATATACCATGTTCTTGGATTGGAAGAATCAACATTGTGAAAATGACTATTACCCAAAGCAATCTACAGATTCAATGCGATCCCTATCAAATTACCACTGGCATTTTTTACAGAACTAGAACAAAAAATTTCATAATTTGTATGGAAACACAAAAGACGCTGAATAGCCAAAGCAACCTTGAGAACGAAAAATGGAGCTGGAGGAATCAGGCTCCCTGACTTCAGATTATACTACAAAGCTACAGTAATCAAGACAGTATGGTACTGGCACAAAAATAGAAATATAGATCAATGGAACAGGATAGAAAGCCCAGAGATAAACCCACACACATATGGTCACCTTATCTTTGATAAAGGAGGGAAGGATATACAGTGGAGAAAAGACAGCCTCTTCAATAAGTGGTGCTGGGAAAACTGGACAGCTACCTGTAAAAGTATGAAATTAGAACACTCCCTAACACCACACACAAAAATAAACTCAAAATGGGTTAAAGACCTAAATGTAAGGCCAGACACTATCAAACTCTTAGAGGAAAACATAGGCAGAACACTCTATGACATAAATCACAGCAAGATCCTTTTTGACCCATCTCCTAGAGAAATGGAAATAAAAACAAAAATAAACAAATGTGACCTAATGAAACTTAAAAGCTTTTGCACAGAAAGGATACCATAAACAAGACCAAAAGACAACCCTCAGAATGGGAGAAAATATTTGCAAATGAAGCAACTGACAAAGGATTAATATCCAAAATTTATAAGCAACTCATGCAGCTCAATAACAAAAAAACAAACAACGCAATCCAAAAATGGGCAGAAGAACTAAATAGACATTTCTCCAAAGAAGATATACAGATTGCCAACAAACATATGAAAGAATGCTCAACATCATTAAGCATTAGAGAAATGCAAATCAAAACAACAATGAGATATCATCTCGCACCGGTCAGATTGGCCATCATCAAAAACTCTAGAAACAATAAATGCTGGAGAGGGTGTGGAGAAAAGGACTCTTGCACTGCTGGTGGGAATGTAAATTGATACAGCCACTATGGAGAACAGTATGGGGGTTCCTTACAAAACTAAAAATAGAACTACCATGCGACCCAGCAATCCCACTACTGGGCATATACCCTGAGAAAACCATAATTCAAAAAGAGTCATGTACCAAAATGTTCATTGCAGCTCTATTTAGCCAGGACATGGAAGCAACCTAAGTGTCCATCAACAGATGAATGGATAAAGAAGATGTGGCACATATGTACAATGGAATATTACTCAGCCATAAAAAGAAATGAAACAGAGTTATTTGTAATGAGGTGGATGGACCTGAAGCCTGTCATACAGAGTGAAGTAAGTCAGAAGGAGAAAAACAAATACCGTATGCTAACACATATATATGGACCCTAAGGGAAAAAAAATGTCATGAAGAGATTAGTGGTAGGACCGGAATAAAACACAGAATAACACGGGAATAAAACACACTAGAGCATGGACTTGAGGATATGGGGAGGGGGAAGGGTAAGCTGTGACGAAGTGAGAGAGTGGCAGGGACATATATACACTACCAAATGTAAATTAGATTGCTAGTGGGAAGCTGCCGCATAGCATAGGGAGATCACCTCTGTGCTTTGTGACCACCTAGAGGGGTGGGATAGGTAGGGTGGGAGAGAGGGTGATGCAAGAGGGAAGAGATATGGGAACATATGTATATGTATAACTGATTCACTTTGTTGTAAAGGAAAAACTAACACACTATTGTAAAACAGTTATACTCCAATAAAGATGTTAAAAAAAACAAAAAAAAAACAGGGATAATAATATCCTCATAGGTTTGTTGTGAGGACAGAATGAGTTATTATACACAGACTGCTTAGAACAGTACCTGACAAATAGTAAATGCTCAAAATATGATAGCTATTATTGTTGTAAATATTATTCTTATAAAATTTTTTGACCACAGGAAACTTATTCCCAGTAAAAAGAACACATATATGATTGGGCCACCTTGTTTACCAGGTTTTCTTAATCTTTTAAGAAGATTAACTACTGATTTAAAAAAGAAGGCACATGGCTCCTCCTTTGGCCATTCATTCCCATTAGCCATAACTACTATGTCAAGCATCAGTGGCTCTTTTTCTTAAAGCTTACAAGTAAGACAATACTTTGATAATAAAATGTCTCTTAAGAATAAATATATGGGTAAATATAAAATTTAGATTAAATCATCATAATATGTGGAAATTTCATTTTCAGTAGATAAGAAAATTTCTGTCAAGGGTTACATTTCTGTGCCTCATCCTCAAAGGCCAGAGTTATAACATAACCCAGCATATTTACAGACTACCTCCAGGGGTTAACCACCCATACAAAGTGTTAATTACTTCCCAAGTTGATACCATACTTTGAAGAGAGAAATTTTGTCCCACATATTTGGAATATCTCTGAATCCTTTCAGTACCTAATGTAGCATTAGACAGTACAGCCACTAAACAAACATTGCATTAAGGAATCTTTTTATTACATCTGCTTTAAATTCCTTCCAGGCCAAAATTCTTGCCATGCTCTCTAAGGTACAAAATTTTGAAGCCTCAATGTCTTCGATCAGTCTTATTATGCTGGAAAAAGTCCCAAACTGGTTTTGAAGGAAAACTTGGGCTATGCGTCATATTCTCCCTCAGCCCAATTCTGTTCAGAAGGACAACATTCACCACAGTTTGCATACACTTATTTGCATGATTATTTCACCACGGTATATTTCACTCAACTTACTCTCTGATAATAGGGACAATGCTGTTTTTTCTTTCCATTGTGTCCCTAAAACCTAGCATAGAGCCTGGCCTATGCTAGGTGCTCAGTAAATATTTGTTGAATGAAAGATTTCTGTTCAGGCATATATCTTTGTTAAAGCTTCTCATCTTTATGACCATGTTGAATCTTCCTCCAGAGACTGCCCTTGACAGTAGAAGTATAACCTCAAACTCACTGATGCTTAATACTTCTCAGAAGAGAAGTACAGTATTAATTCATCCACCCATTCATTCAGTACATATTTGAATTGCTGCTACCATGTGTCAAGCACCATTCTAGATGTCTGTCTCTATCCTCATAATGCTCATTCCATGGGCGAGAGTAGTGGAGGATACAACAATAAAAAATAAGTACTGAAAAAGAAAAAAAGTACTGGAGAAAAAAACTAAAGAGGTTAAGGAGGCCAGGGAATGCTGGAATGCAGGATATGAATCAGGTTTGCTATATTATAGAGAGTTGATAGGAAAGCCCTCTCTGCTAAAATGCCATTTGAGCAGGCTAGAGTATACTACAGAAAGCAACAAGTGTGAACTCCCTGCCTAGCAGGATGGGCAATGTATTCCATCTCTACCAGTGTTTATCAACTGGGGGTGAATCACTCTCAAGAAACATTTGGAAGTAAGAAGAGATAGATATTCTGGGTTTTCACAATGACATAGGGTAGGAGTGAGGAGGGGGAAAAGTGCAAACAGCAGAACTGAAAGAACTGCTCTGCCCAAAATACCCACTAAAATGTTTGCTGGGGGTATCATTTACAGCATTTTTGCTTTTGTTTTCAAATTACTCTCACTGTGTTACAAAATGTAAATAAACAAGACTGCAACATAATTGTATCTGATACAAATTCAGTTTATCCTAATTCACCTCTATGCTTTCATTCTCATTTTTATTTTCTCCATTACGTTGGTTCATCATATTTTGTGTGTGATATAGACTAGGTTCCAGTTCAAGAATTCAAGTGATACTTATTCCATTATTGACTCTGCCTCATACTGCATATAAACACTTTGAATAAGAATTGACATATCTTGACCATCAAAATCAATCAGGAAATTATTCTCTCATTCTAATGTGGGAACATTTTCCATTCCCCACTTCCGCTGACAAAGACCAGCTCAAATGACACTTCATCCATGAAGCCTTTCCCTACTTTCCCAGTTGCTAACTTCTCAGTACTACCAATGCAATATGCTCCTCTCTCCATTAGAAAGCCTACCAAATATATAAGGTTTTTCTTTACCTGCCTCCCTCTCAAACTAAACCGTTAGCTCTTCTAGGGCAACAACTAGGTTTTATCCATCCATCTTTATATCCCCAGCACCTGGTGCCTAGTAGGCATTCAATAAAGGATTGTAGAACAAATGGAGACAGAGCGATCTCCAAATTAAGCAAAAAAAAAAAAAAAAAAAAAGTCAATTTAAAAAATATACTTGGCTTTTTACCTACGACCCTAGAAAACGCCTGCAGAGTTAGGCTGAATCCAAGTAGGGCCAGGAGGTTGGTAGATGGAGGAATCTCCACTTGAGGACTTTTTCAATTATGTGCTTAGAAGTGCCAGTATATGGCTTTCGAAGCAATCCTGTTCAGAGGCAGGGGTAAGGACAAGACTTCTAATCTCTTCCAACCCTACGACCCCAGAATTCCTTTAATTAGTGAGATATCGCTTTGGGGAATCCAGGTACCCTACATGACGCTCACCTTCCCGTTCGTGGGAGGCTCCTGGATGTAAATGTTGCTCATGCTGGTCAGCGCTCAGGACTCTGCTCTTAAGTGGGGATGAGAGCGAACGGTCGATAACTAAAGCTGTCCACCTATCGATACACGCTTCCTTAAATCGGGAGGTCGTGGAAAGCTCCAACCTGTCAAAATCCCGCAAGGCAGCGACACCAAACTCTCTCTTTTCCTAAAACTAGCGCCTCACGGATGCTGCCATGTTGCTCCCGGACCCGAGCACCGCTAATCCTGAGAAGGGGGAATTCCAGTAGCCTCCAGGGAATCGAGAAAAAGATTATTAAGCCCCTAAATGTTTGTTTAGTGGCTGTACTGTCTAATGCTAGATTAATTTAATTTGTATTACAATTATTAAGACAACAATTCGTAAGTCTTGGTGTTGTTTACTTCACTCCACGCGTATGCAAATCAATTAACCCCCTGGAAGCTGGCAGTAATGGTTCGGACCGAGTGATGCCTACAATACAATTCCCCCAGAAACTACAGCAGCAGCTACTTGGTTCCGCTATCGCCGGAGACTTTTAGGGCCTCCCCCGACTGTCACCTTGGTACCGCGGCGCCGGTGGGAGGAAGAAGCCGTCCTAGCTGTGTGTTGTCCTCGCGGCCAGCGGGAAGCGAGCGCCCTTTCGAAAGCCCAGGGGTCCCGCGACCCCTCTTACCAGCGCCATGGCAGTTCCAGGTAAAGACCCAGGGTCTGGGCGAGGGAGGGAGCGGGTAGGGTAGGGCGGAGTGCGCCGGAGTAAGGAGTAGAGCTCAAAGGCGAAGGCGTTAAAATTAGCCGGTTCGCTTGGTTTACGGGAAAAAGTTTACAGTCCAAAAATAAACTCTGAAGGAAAGAGAGAAGGAAAGAAACTATCTCCCCCACTCCAGTCAAGCTGCCAGGGCACCGGATGTACCACAGGGAAAGTATATATAGGGTGGAGGAGGGGGAGGGGTGTTGCAGACAGACTAGTAACTGTAGGCCTAGGAGGCAGTTGCCAGGAAAACTGACCGTTAGTATGGCTTGAAAGTAAAATTTGAGGTGGCAACACCTGCGAACCCAAGTAGCCAGAGGCATTGTTTGTACTGGAAGGGCCGAAATGGGCGTCTAGGGTTCTAATTCTCTCTCGTCCTTGTTGTATGTAGTTGCTGTGTGGCCTTGGACCGGTCGCTTTGCCATTCTGGGCCTCAGTTTCTGAATCTGTAAAAGAAGGAGATTTGTTGATTTATGCGTATAGTTCCTTCCAGCACTGGTTGCAGGAGATATTTTGATAAATATACACCACTACCCCCGGCCCCCCACTTACACAACTTGGAGATTCACAATGCCTATAGTATAAAAAAGATGCTGAGAATTGCTATGGTTCAGAGGCAACTTTGTTTCCCAGTATTATTTGACCATGTTTGTTCTGTGGCAGCCTTTACTGAACTGTATTTTACAGATAGCTGTTATGGGAAGGTAGTGCTGTTCTACCAACTGCAGTTTTAGGAGGAGCACGGGGTGGGGGTGGGCATTGTAGGAGAGGAAAGATACACATTCATCATGCACATAACTTTTTATTAAAGGCGTACTGCATGCTAGGCTCTGTGCTAGGCACTGGGAATACAGTTACCTTTCACACAGAACCTACAATTTAGCAGTGAAAAGAAAGTACTAGAAAGTCTGACAAGTGTAAGGCAGGGAAAATACAAACACTTGAGGAGCACATAGTAAGGGCACCTAACAGGAGACTGGAGGGGCCAGAAAGACTTTCCAGAGGATGTGGCATTTAGGATGAGACCTGAAGAATTGTGGGAGGGGGAGTTGTAGCCAGAGGGACTGGATATGTAAAGGAAAAAGAAATGTGTGAGAAGACGAAATGAAAGATGTGCATTATGGATGGAACTCAGAATACAAATGGAATAGAAGTGAGAAATTAACTAGAGAGATAACAGTAGCTAATATTTACTAAGCATTTACTATGTGTCAGACGTGTCAGACACTGTGTCAAGCATTGTATTTTATCTCATTTAACATTCGCACCCACACTGTGAGTTCGGTGTTACTATTCCCATTCTACAGATAAGGATACTGAGGGACAGAGAAATCAAATAACTTGACTGAGATAGCTAGGAAGTGATGGGTCAGTCTGGCTCATCTAGACCCCATGTGCTTATCCATTTTGCTGTGTTTCAGTATAACTTACAAGGCAATTTCCAGTTCTTACAGGATGTTTTAAGCCATGACAGGAAGTTTGGATGTTTTCCTAAGGACCATAGTAAGATATTTAAGGATTTTTAAACATATTCACATTATGGAGAGAGCACTCTGGCTGCACAATAGATTGAAGGAGAGCTAGTTTGGAGACAGAGTCACCAGTTAGGAGTAACTCTGGTAAGCTGTGATGATGCCTCAGGGATGGTCTCATTAGAAAAGGAGAGAAGCAGATAGACTGGAGATATTTTTCTGGTGGTAGAATCACTGGGAATCAGCGATATATTCACTATAGGTGAGTAAGATTGGAAATGAGGTATACCTGGGTTTCACTGTTAGGGGGGCTGGGTGGGGCTATTTACTAATATAGGCAACACCTGAGAAGGAACAGTATTTGGGGGGATGATGATGACTTCAATTGGGGCTTGTGTTGAGATGTACTCAAGGAATGGAAATATCTAATAGTAAGAGATAGGAATGGAAATATCTAATATACACTAAGAAAGAAAATTTATAGCTTAGGAAGGAAGCCAGAATCAAAGAACAATTTGGTGTCATCCACACATGATATAGACCATGGGAATGGAAGCCTTTGCTCAGGTGGAGTGCGTAAAGTGTGAAGGGAAGGTCTGTGGCTGGAGCCCGGAGATTATCAACATGTAAGGGGCCAGCAGAGGAAGTCCAGTCTGCACAGTAGATTGCCTAGGCATCCTGATAGGCCAAGTCAGCCCTGATGGCTTTGGCCACACACAAATGCATCCAGAGTTGACTTGCTGTCACTGTTGGTTTCATTATTTGAGCAAGCATTTTGAGCATCTACATGGTATAGGTATGTCACAATTTGTGTCCTCATAAAATTTAAGTCTAGTAATGAAAATGTAATGTGCTGCTTAAGAAAGAAGACAAAAGTGATTTTTTAAAATCCTTATTGAAATTCCCTTAGACTAGTGTTATAGATATGTTAACCGTCTTTCAATTCAAAATAATGCTTCAAAGTGTAATAATCTTAAATTGTGCCATTAAGGTAGATGGTAAGACATAAACTATTTAAACCCAGAAAAAATTGAAATAATAGGCATGACAGCACTGTAAAAGTACAATGCGAGTGCCATTAGAAAATACGGAAAATGTTAAGGTAATTTCTCGGATGATTGATCCAGACAGTGTATTACAGGAAAATAGGGCTCCATCAGAAATCTTTGGAGACAATCATCAAGAAGGACAAGAATGCTCTTTTATTTTTAGGTATAATGCTCATATGGATCCAGCATGGCATTTTTTGGGTGGTCCTGCTAGTGATTATTACAAGGTATGACTATAAAGTACTGAGGTTGCTTTCCACAAATGATAATCAGCCTCATCTATTTTATGGTCACCTACTTTAGCTGTTTTTCCATAGCAGTGTATGTAACTATTGTGTAGGTAACACAGTGAAATGTGTACTCTGTTACGTAGAGAAATCATAGACTTAACTTATAGTTGTTATTAAAGAAATGACATTTAAACACACTGAAACTCAGTGAAGTTTACTTTCTTTTAAAACTGCTTTTACCATTCACAGTTATTGAAATTAGTTCTCACATTCATGTTAATAATTAACCATTCCCAATGAAGAGTTACCTGGCACAAGTGGCAATGTATGTTACTGATGTGGTTGGCAGGAAAACTCTCTCTCCCCCTCCCCCTCCCCCTCCCCCTCCTTCAGTGAAATCTATATAGCCAAGGTGGTTTATTTCCTTTAGCCAAATTAACATTATATTCGGCTATCAAAGTGTGTCATATTCTTAACAGGTTACTATTGCAACTTAGTAATAGAAGGATTCTAAATTATGCTACATCCAAATTATTTTCACTCCTAAACTATACTATACACAATTTCTTTTTTCTCTAGTCTATGCGGCACGTTTCTCCTGAAATACTTTTCCTAAATCATGTACCTGATCCTGTCATTCCTGGGAGACAGGAACTTAATTCTTGACCCATATCTGTGAATTTTCTATTTCTTTTCAAGCACCTTAACCTTTCAGAGGCTCAGTTTCCTTGTCTCTATGGTGAAGGAGTTGATGACTAAGTTTTCTTTCGCTTCTAAACTCTTATAATGCCAAAGCTCCGCATCTCTGCAAGAATGAAGTACACACTTCCTAAGCATAGCCGAATCAGTCTTGCTGCCCTTTCCTCCCACCACTGCTCTCATGCATTCTGCAGTCTTCTGACCTGGCCAACTATTCTCAGAACCTCTGTGCTTTTCTACCTACATGCTTTTGTTATCACTGTCCCTGCTCTATTGTCCATGTCTACCTGCGGGAAGCTTTCCTGGTCTCTCAATGGAAAGTTATGCCAGCCAGTTCTTCCTGCTTACTAATGGAGCTATATGTCTTTAAACTGGCACAGTCTAGCATGCCTTACAGCTGTGGATGCATTAGCCTAGATAACCTAGTATATTGTAAGTTTCCTCTAGTATAGGAAGTTTATTCATGTTTACAGTTTCTCTCACATCTATTTCAGAGTTATGCCCATTATAGGTAAATAATATTTAGAGGGATGATTACTAGAATTGCTGATGAGCAGAATCTGTTACTAAAGTAAACAGACTAAACTAGACAGCAGTCTTGATTCTGTTTCATTAGATAGTGAATTAAACTTCTCCGTGTCTCTTCTTATCTTAAACTGGTAATACCTATAGCCTTTTTTCTTCACAGGTTATTTGTATTTTGTGAGGCAAGCAAGTGAAAGCATTTAATACATTTACTTAAATGTTAGCTCTTTCATGCCAGTAGTTTAAAATAAGCAATTCTTTGATTTACTTTTATCTCTATTGAGGGTCAAATTATTATGAAGGCATTTTTAACTGAAGGTGGCGACATCTGCTCTTTTAAAATGTTTACATCAGGGAACTCATTTAACCTATTTTTTTAGTATGCAGAGAATTTTTTATTTCTGCTGTTCTTTCTGTTTTGCCTTCAGTACAATCTTTGGGGATCCCCAAAAAAGGATTATATCTATAAATTCTTAATATAAAGCAGTGGAAAAGTTTAAATGCATGGCATTTTACTCTGCATTCAACTTTAGCAGAGTACATATGCTATATACATATTATATAGCACCTCTATGGTATAAAATCTGGCCATGATTTGAATTTTAAAAGCAGAAGAAATTGAAGTTATCTTTAAGGGTCACCAAGTTATAACTAAAATTATTATTGAGTAACCAAATATAAAATTTAAAGTTTGGGCTTCCCTGGTGGCGCAGTGGTTGAGAGTCCGCCTGCCGATGCAGGGGACGCGGGTTCGTGCCCCAGTCCAGGAAGATCCCACATGCCATGGAGCGGCTGGGCCCGTGAGCCATGGCCGCTGAGCCTGCGTGTCAGGAGCCTGTGCTCCACAACGGGAGAGGCCACAACAGTGAGAGGCCTGCATACTGCAAAAAATAAATAAATAAATAAAATAAAATTTAAAGTTTTACAAAACAGAAAAGGAATCTAATTTGAATCTAATCAAATTAAAAATGAAAAGAATGGACAGAGGTGATTACAATTGCTAATTACTTACTACAAAGAAAACTTAGTTACTTAAGCTGTTTACTTTTAAATTTAAATGATTACAGAAAATATTTTAATTATAAAGAAAGCTTTTACAGGCTTCCCTAAAATCTAAAATATACAGCACGAGAGAAATATAATATTAAGTTCCAAGCATCACTGTTAAAGTTCCCAGTGACAAAATTGTTGACTTTGGAAACAGGTGATGTGAAATTTCGAGAGAATAAATTGAGGTCAGTATGATGGCTTGCCATACCTTTGGGGGCCACTGAACAGCCTGAGGCTATTGGCAGGAACACTCCATCTCTTTGTCTCATGTTTTCTCATTCCTTTTATTTTGTCCCTGCTTTTTCATCTTTTCTAATTTTCTCTTTTCGCTTCCTTCTTTGCCCTACTATTACTTTTTTTCATTTTATGCTACCTCCTGAAGTATAATTCATATATGTGAAACTAAAATGCACAATCACAAATGTACAGCTTGAAGAATCATATATATAACAAAGATTTTGAATATTTCCATCATCCCAGAAAGTTCCCTGCGCTTCTGTCATTTCCCCCTTCCCAGCAGTCATTATTTTCATTTCTTTTGTCCTTTTATTCCTTTTCTTTTAGTGCCTATCATGCCTCAGGTGGACCAGAGTCAGTGCAGACACTAGTTTCATGGCTGGCGATTGGGAGCAATAGAAGTTACTGATTCCCAACTGTTGAAGTATTTTCTTAAATTTATAACCTCAAAGCAACAAAGATTTGTTGAGGACCTCCTAGCAACTCCACACCATGCTAGGCACCAAGTTGCATACAAAATGTAGCATGGTCCCAAATCTAGAGAAACTGACATTCTCTAGTCCTTCAAGTTACTGAGAGAGGAAGGACCCCTGCCACTCACCTTCAGCAGAATTCTAGATCGGAGTAAGGCTTTGTTAACATATAACAAATACAATAAATAAAGACCTCTACAATTTGTTCCTAAAACTATCAGTTAATAAAATTTTGTTGAAAATCTACAATATAGCTTCTCTGAAGAATTTACAAGTGCAATCATTGCCTTTTGTCAAAGAATGCTTGCATGACAGCACCTCTTCTTAGTGTTGGGGCTAAGGGAAGTTTCTGGGTTTGGTTTTTGAGAAGGCAATTCATTCACATTTCACACTTTAGAGATACAGAAGGTCTATAGTGACGTGTCTCTCACCCTTTCTCCCCGTGGACCCGGGACTCCTTTCTTCAGGTAACCAATGTATATATCCTTGCAGAGATTTTTTTCTTTACATATCTCTATTAATATAATCTATATTGTATGTAAGTGTGTAGGGATATATATATTATATATATAATCTTTATTATATATAATGTGTAGGGAGATTATATATTATATATATAATTTCCTTTCTTTTATACAAATGGCAACGTTCTGTAAACGCTGTTCTACAGTTTGCTTTTTTTCTCTTTATATCTTAGAGATCATTGCATATCATTAAATAAAGAACATCCTTATTCTTTTATACCAAAATTGGTGACTAAATTATTTCTACTTTTTTTTTTTACTATTACAAACAATGCTGCAGTGAATAACTTTGCACGTAATCCTGTATGCATTTGTGCAAATAAATTGAGTTGATTAATTCCCAGTTGTGGAAGTGCTGTATCAAAGGAGTATGTACACTGGTAGTTCTGATAGATTTTGTCAGCTTACTTTCCATGGAGATGGTACTCATTTTTACTACTATGAGCGATACATGTGTGTATGTCCCCCCACACACTCTTCAACCTTTTCAATTTTTGCTGTTCTGATAAGTGAAAATGAAATCCCAGTTTAGATTTTAATGTACATTTCATTTATTATGAGTAAGGCTGAGCATCTTTCTGTATGTTTCAGAGTTGTTTCTATTTCCTTTTCTGTGAACTTTCTGTTAGTTCCTTTGCCCATTTTTTTCCTATTGGTCATCGATCTTTTTCTTAATGCTTTGATGGGTTTTATAGAGTAGGGATAATCGCCCTTTGTTGGTGCTATGAGTTGCAAATGTTTTTTCCCAAGTTTTCATGTGTCTTTTGAGTTTGCTTTTGGTGGTCTTTGCCATTCAGATTTTGTTATGTAGCCAGATTTTTTTTAACGAGTATATGTGTTCTTTATTAGGATGCTCACAAGAATGAGACACATTAGCACTGTCCTTCTGATGTTATAGAGAATACATACATCTGACCCACATCATGGCAGGAAATAGGCAGGGGTAAGGGCTCTCAGAGCTGGTACCAAGTGTCCGCTGAAGAAATCTCTATTCACCAAAGCAAGGATGTTTCCTTGAATTCCGTCATCTCTGCTGTAGCTTCTGGTTCTCCATGACTGGTCCAGAATCCTCTATTCCAGAACCTCTTGCCACACCTTCAAGACCTAGGTCACCTGTCCCATGTCTCACTCACCGAGGCACCTCTGGAATTTTGCAGCATATCTCTTTGGTATGTTGCTGCCCTGCCACCCTCAGAGGCATAGGTGGGGGTTAGGGGGAAATATATTACCGATATGTAGCCAAATTTATAAGTTTTTATTTGATGGCTTTTGAATTATAGGTCGTGATTATTTAATGGCTTTCGGATTGTAGGAACATTTTGAGGGAGGCAGGATCTATTATTCTAGCAAACTTCTAAGAGGAGTGGAACAAAGACAGCTCAGGAACCTAAGATGGGGAAATGGATAACTTGTCAGAGTCAGGGCCTCCCTTATAGTCTTGCTATTCAGTTTGACATGGATCTCAAGTACCATTGTATCAGCAGAGTTCTTGTTCCAGACAACAGAAACTGACTAGTTAACTTAAGCAGAAAAGGAAAGATACCAGGAAACTCACAGACTCTAAGGAAAGGCTGGATAATAGAGGCTCAGAAAATAAACAAGAGCAAGGGAACCCTTAGCCAAGAACCTGCACAGGCCTAGACCTGATTAGGGCTGCTGCTGCCAGTGGCATTACTACCACTAGAAACTGGATCCTGACAGCAGAATGAACTACCTGTCCCCATTTCATTGTGTCACTTGTCTCAGATTTACTGTGTCTGTTGCATTGGATTCAAAGTTCCAGGTAAAAGTGTTTAGTTGACCAGACAGTTGTGAAAATGATAGACAAAAGAAGCTTGAAATCTTAATTTAGCCAAAGGCTGGTGAGGAAATAGCTGATATGAAATTATTTAGAGTTCTTGTTAACACTTCTCTTTCATGTAAAAATTACAGCCTTGTTAAAGAAGATGAACTGCTCTGAAAGTTTCATATTTTGTTCATTCTAAAAATAGGAGATACTTGAATGATAAGTTTTATCGATGGCTTTAGTCAAAGATGAGTTCGTTTCTAATACATGCTGAGATGAGATCATTTTGAATCTGTCCACTGCAACATTTTGAGTTTGTTGTAGGAGAGGTAATGGTGCATTTAGCACAGTGTTGTTCAGTATTATTCAGTGTCTGGTTTCTGTGGGAACAGACTTAACATTGACCCGGATTCTCTGAGCATCTTTTTCAACATGCAGTTATTTCATAACGAAAGAGCCTGATTTTATTATTAATCCAGTTTTATACCACAGTTCTGCTACAATGTAGCTTATGTGTTTCTACACTCTGCAATAAAACCCACAAGGTTTATGGAAAAAAATTGAGGTTGGAGCACAACACTCAAAAACTTCATCAGCAATACATAAAAAAATCATAGGAACCTATCTGCATGTGTTAATTGGTTAAAAGATACATAAATACTGCAAAAAACAGGACATTATACCTTTTAAAAGACCTGAAGTTTGCTGTGGAAGAGGAGTTCAGAAGAATTGTAGCTTATGAGTTGTTCTGAAGTAGTGGTAGGAAGGTAATAATACAAAATCAGATGGGAAGTTATAACACCAGATGTGGGTGGGTGCTGCTCACAGCACACGTTGTGAACTGAAGTTGCTAGAAATGTTTGAGATGTGTCCATGTGTGTTTTGAGGCTCAGAGCAACTGGATTCAGGTTTCTGTATTCACCTAGTGTATTTCATGGACACTTTGCCCTCAAATTGTTCCCTCTTATATCAGATGCATTGGAACAAATTTATGTTTTTTAAAAAAGCATCGTAGCAGAACGGACTGTATTTTTACTAGAACAACTCAACAATGTATATTTTAGGGGGAAATGACTAATATTTGACTTTATACCATTAAAAAATGGTTTGAAAATGATCTTTCTTTTAAAATTAAATGTATTACATTTGCACTATATGTACTTTATTATTAAACTGAGATATCTCCATTTGAAGGACTTAGGAGTTAGATGCCCTTAATTAAGAAATAGAGTAATACTGTACTGGCCCTCTGATTGGTTAATGGAAGCCCTTATTGATTGGAGGTTAAAATTGGTTTCAACTACATATACATACAATGGAATATTATTAAGTCATGAAAAGGAATGCCATTCTGGTGTGTGCTACAGTATGGATGAACCTTGAAAACTTTATGCTAGATAAAATAAGCCAGGCACAAAAGGATAAATATTGTATGATTCCACTTATATGAGATACCTAGAACAGGCAAATGCATAGAAACAGAAAACAGAATAGAGATTACCAGGAGCTAGAGGGAAAGGGGAATGGACAGTTACTGTTTAATGGGCACAGTGACTGTTTGGGATGATTGTGATGAAGTTTTAGAAATAGTAGATAGTGGTGATGGTTGTATAACATTGTGAACATACTTAATACCATTGAATTGTGCACTTTGAAATGGTTAAGGTGGTAAATTTTTATGTTATATATATATGTTATCACAATAAAAAATCAGTTTTATTTCCTCTGTTATTTGTATCTTCAATGTTGCCTGCATGTACCACCATTTATACAGAGATACTGTAAATACTTCTAATCATTGGTCACACCAAATATGTGACTAGTTTTTTTCTCTTGTCAAAATTTGAGTGCTGAATTGAGATGTTTCTTACAAAACCTAACAATTAAAGTATGTTTCTGGTATTTTACCAATTCCTTTAAGAAAGTTAGAATTTTTTTTCTTCGAAGAGTAAGCAGAAAAATATTTGTTAACCTGCATGTTTATGTATATATCTAGTCAGTTAATTATATTACATTTGAGAGACAGGCCAAAGTACCCCGGAATTTCTTCTGCAGTGTTATAGAATTCCTGGAATGTTGAAGCTCTTGACTATAGTACAGCATTTCTGTTGAATTAGAGAAAAATATCTTCTTTAAGTATTTGTCATGGAAATAATTTGAGTAAATTAGCTTTTCCACTGATTTCTAGTAATTATAATAATTGAGGGGCTTCCCTGGTGGCGCAGTGGTTGAGAATCCACCTGCCAATGCAGGGGACGTGGGTTCATGCCCTGGTCCGGGAAGATCCCACATGCCGCGGAGTGGCTGGGCCCGTGAGCCATGGCCGCTGAGCCTGTGCGTCCGGAGCCTGTGCTCTGCAATGGGAGAGACCACAACAGTGAGAGGCCCGTGTACCACAAAAAAAAAAAAAAAAAAAAAATAATTGAGTAGTATTCTAAGCTAGGCCAGAGATGATTTTTTTTTTAAGAAATAAATTCTATAACAAGTGGTTTTCTCAGCTTTTCCATGTGATGAAATGTTTGTTCTTATTATCTATATGTCTCCTAAAATGTTATCCAACTGTATTTCAGGTTGCAACAAGGACAGTGTCCGAGCAGGCTGTAAAAAATGTGGCTATCGTAAGTACATTAAAAAATTGCATTTTGTGCAGTGAATCATTGCCTCTTTGGGCAGTATGATTTAGCATCCTGATTTCAGGGCCCTGAGCATAGTCCTTTAGCTAAAGGCTGAAACCTGGCTCAGTTGAAGCTGGCTCAACTAGCAAAAGTGGACATATAAGTATACATATCCTTCATATAAATAAAAACTCCTGAAGAATGTGCTTGCATGCAAGAAATGAGTGCAATGATGTCTTTTCTGTTTTTTAAATTTGCCTATATTTATTTATGCTTTATGTTCGTTCAATCCTTGCTAACTTCATTTCTTTATTCAAGACTTAAGATTAGGAGTACATACATAAGGAGTAAAACCACAAAGAAAAGCAAAGAAGACATACATAAGTGAGGTTAGTGGTTATCTGGGGGAAGTGGGGGACAGCAAGTGGTTTGTCGGGGGAGGGCACACAGAAGATTAATTAAGGTTCTGGTAACAATCTGTTACCTAACCTGAGAGATGGGTATGCAGCTATTTACTTTATTAATTCTCTTACAACTATAAATATTCATTGTATATACTCTTATCTATGTATGATACACTTAATAATAAAGATTGTTTGAATTTTTACATTAAAAAAAGACTTAAGAAAGAAAGTATTATATATATATATCGATCCTGTATTCACTTCAAAATCTAGAATGGATTTCCAAGTCTGTCTACTAATATCAGTTCATCTACTTGGACTCCTTTTAACTTAAGACTTGTAGGAAAGCAATTAAAATCATTTTTTTGGAAATAGAATTCTTGTTCATCTAGTTTCCTCATTGCTATTTTATATTAGACAATAATGGAAGCATCTTTAGTAATTATAATTTATTTAGAGAAGCCAAGTAAGCAAATAGTTTTCACTGTCTGTCCAAGTTTAGTGCCTTCTGCTATATTATTCAAATCTTTCTTTTGATTTTGGTGATTAAATTATAAACAATTTCTAATTTGTCTCCTGTGGAAAAATTTAGTAATATTTCCCTTCTGGGTTAAATTTACATCTTACAACTGCTAGAGATGAAAGTCTTCTCAGTGTACACCTCTTTCTAATAGAAACTACATTTTAAAAATTATCTGTTACTTGGAGGCCAGAATCTTTGTGTTGCTTGTAGAGGTAAGACAAAGGTCAACAAAACCCTTCAAAATGTTTTTAATGCCTAAGAATTTGAATATTTGTCAGTGAGGTATGAAAGAGTATTTTCTCTATTATTGTGAAAAGAGTGGTTTAGATTGTACACTTTAAAAAACTTTAATACTGATTGAAAAATATTTTATTGTCAGTATGTTTCAATAATGGTATATTTTTCTTTAAAAGTTTCAAATTAAACATGAATGTGTTGCTAGGTTAACATGGATCTCACTTTTTCATGGCAGAATTTCCTCAGCAAAGTTAGAAGAATGGTAATTTCTATAATGAGTTTTTATTTGAATTTTTTTGAAGTTGGCAACTTCTGAATATTTAAAAGCTACAAGGTTGCTAAGCCTTTGTCCATACAATAAATGTCTCAGATAATTATGACAGTTCTCAGAAAATATGCTAAAATGAGGTTCAATACAGTAGACTCAGTAGTTGAGCATTTGATTACAGCAGTAGGAAATAAAAACATTTTATTTAACTTAAAAATGCTAATCTATTGATATAATATACAGTCATGACCTTTTCTTTGCCATGGGTCTGCTAATTGGTGTTACACACAATCTTTTGAGTGCAAATCATATTTGAAATGTATTTTCTACTTTTTGTAGTTTGTTTCTTCAAAGATGAGCAAGCATTTAAGATTCTTGTAAAGAAATCTGAGTGCAAAATCCTTCTATCATTAGTTCTCAACTAGAGGTGATACAGGTTCCCTGGAAATCTGTGAAGGTTTTTTTGTTTAGTTGCTCATAACAACTGTCATACCGGAGAAGAGCAGTATGACATTTAGTATGTAGGGTCCAGGAACTATGAACATCCTGCAGTGTCTTGGACAGTGAAGAATTGTCTGGCCCAAAATGCCAATGACACCCCCTTTGAGAAAAAAAAGATACCTTTTCTCACTGTTTTAGGTTTTTTTCTCCTATCTTTACAGTCCTCTTACCGAGACCTAATTTGAAAACTGCTTTTTTAAAGCAGTTCGTCTAAATCAAGGCTTTCCAGAAGTACTGCTTTGTTTCATGGAAACAACTACTCTTTTTTTTTCCACATTCATATTTTTTGACTTACATGATACTATGTAAACATATTTTGGAACAATGAATAACAGACTCTTGGTGAAGTAAAATATCAACAGATGGAGTAAAATAAATAGGTATGAGCTGAGGAAAAAGTGATCAAGAAGGTACAATGCCAGGAGAAGCAGGACTAGACAGCATCGTATAAGCCAAAGGAGTAAGGGTTTTCAAGGTTGAGGAGAAATGTCAGGTGTAACAGATAAGATTTGTGAGAAATAGATTGAAAAATGTTCACTGGATTTGCCAGTTAGAATGCTTTGCTGACCTTAGCAAAATCAGTTTAAGTAGAGTTGTAGGTCATGAAACAAACTATGTAGATTCAGGCCTGAATGGTGAGGGATAGGGCCTATGTTATTTCCATTTTTCAAGAAATTTACATGAGAAAAGTAGGGTACTGTCTTAAGGTCCATATGGGCCACTGTAACAAAATAATACAAGCTGGGTAGCTTATAAACAACAGAAATGTATTGCTCACAGTTTTAGAAGCTGGAAGTCCGAGTTCTGGATGCCAGCATGATTGGGTGAAAGCCCTTTTCCAAGTCACAGATTTTTGTTGTATCCCCAGTTGGCGGAAAGGGCTAGGGATCTCTTTGGAGTCTGTTTTAGAAGGCACTAATCCCATTCATGAGGGTACCACCCTTAGAACCTAATCACCTTCCAAAGGCCCCACCTACTAATACCATCACCTATGGGGGTTAGAATTCAACATATGAATTTTGGGGGACACAAACATTCATATCATATTGAATAACTCCTAGAAGGGAATATGGGATAAATGGACGAGTTTATATTTGAAGTATAAGATGTGTATATAGACCAAGGGGATTTTAGAAGAGATCTAGTAGATATTGGAGACAGGAGAAGATTATGGAAGTTTCTCTTAAGAGGTATGACAAGGATACCTCAAGTCTGGAGAAAACTAGGTGAGAAAAATATGCTTGTTTTCAGATACAGAGACAAAGTAGAAAGAGATGCTGCCTGTTAATCTTAATTTTCTTTGTAAATTAGAAGGCAGGATCATCTGTTTTGGGAGGAGGCACTGAGTGGGCCAGGGAATGGTTGAAGAATGATTTAAGTCAGGCATTAGTTTGGAAAAGTCATTAAGGTAAATAGAGGAAGTTGACCAAAGACAAACAAAAAATGAAAAAGTTTGTGTTTGTGCTCATGTCCATGAATGTGTGATTGTGTTCAGGCATTGTTTGGCTGCTCAGGGGTAGGCACAACTCAAAGAAAGGATAGCTTTGACCCAGATTAGTTGTTTTACACTGAGGTACGGTAGAACAGGAATATGAAAGCATCAATGAGGCTTGTAAAAGAGTGTTCAGATGGTCAGGAATGATAGACTAAGAGAAAAATGAAGGGATTAAGTGACTGAAGGTCTTAACGAGATTCAGAAACAGATCTGTGCATGGATGTAAGGGAATAAGGAAGCTAGAAGGATAAAAGGTAATAGTCAGAGTACTATAATATTGGAGTTTAAAATTTCAGACATGATACTGTCCCAGGTGATGACAAGGAGCCTTGTGTGGCCATGGCATCTAGAACGTCAGGGAGCTGAGAAAAGCCATCCAAAGAGATAAGCTGTCCATCCAGGCTATGGAAGGGCTTAAGGTAAAGAGCTAGAGTGTGAGCCAGGCTCCAACAATTTTGGTGGATGGGGCTGTTACACAGCAGCAGAGGGCTGAAGGAGAGCGTAGGGGACTGCTATGTGGAAGCAGTGTTGAGGAGCCTGTAGGATGCTAATAATACAGAGGTAAGCTGTAAAGAAGCATCTGCAGGAAAGAGCCAAGTATCCCTTTAAAAAAGCAATAGAGGGAGCATTCTGTGAACAGGTAGCACAGTTTGTTCACCAGGGACTGAAGGTTTCAGAAGCTGTCATAAAAGATGGGGAGAGAAGGGGGTGATGATTAGTTAAGTCAGAGGAATAGAAAGAGCAATGTGTGGATGAGACTTGAGGGAAATAATATGAATACAGAGGCCTGCACTTTTGGGTGGGAACCAAAATGATAGGGATGTGGAATTAACTGAGTTTAAGAATTCAGAAGTTTATAATGTAGCTTTCATCATCTAAAGACTCAGGACCTTAGGTAGAAACAAAGCCTGGTAAAAATTAGTACTTGTTAGCCTAGTCTGTACACTCTGTAGGCCAAGAAAGAAGTGCATGGGCACCCTAATTATATAACAAGAGTTTTTTTTATAATGCATTGACACATTTTTATCTGCGCAGTCTAAATGAAACTGTAGGTTTTATTGTTACTGGACACTTAGAGTTGCTCACATAGCCACTCCTTGAGTGAGAACAAGGGAGAATATGCCTTTGCTTTTATTGGTACAATAACTGGTAAGAACCTGATACTGTGTATTGAATATCTGCTTGGTGCTAGGGTCTGTACTAAGCAGTTTAAAGATATGATTCATTGCATTTCATTCCTACAACAACCCTGTGAAGTAGGTTTCATAGTCTCCATTTTTATGAACATTCAAAACCATTGGTCTGGCATGTAGGTACAAACCTTAGCTGGCAATTATTAGCTCTGTGACTTTAGGCAAGTTACTTAACCACTCTGTGCTTCAGTTTTGTGCCTGTAAAATGAGATAATTATAGTACTTAGTTCCATAGACTTGTTGTAAAGATTAAATTAGTTAATGCAAGTTTTACATCAATGCTTTGCCAAAAACCATTATTATTATTATTGTTACAAATAATTATTGTGACAAATCAGAAAACAGGCTCAAGAGGATTACTCTGTTATTAAATAGGAAAACTGAAAATTGAAATCTGGTTATTAGTAAGACTTCATACTGTGCCGTGGTGCTTTTTTCCCCATTTAAAAGAATTGTGGTAGGAGATTGGTTCAAGATGGCAGAGTAGAAGGACATGCGCTCTCTCCCTCTTGCAAGAGCACCGGAATCACAGCTAACTGCTGAACAATCATCAACAGGAAGACACTGGAACTCACCAAACAAGATACCCCATGTCCTAAGACAAAGGAGAAGCCACAGTGAGATGGTAGGTGGGGCACAATCACAATAAAATCAAATCCCATAACTGCTGGGTGGGTAACTCACAAACTGGTATAAGAACACTTAGACCACAGAAGACCATGCACTGGAGTGAAGGTTCTGAGACCCACATCAAGCTTCCCAACCTGGGGATCTGGCAATGGGAGGAGGAATTCCTAGAGAATCAGACTTTGAAGGCTAGCGGGATTTGATTGCAGGACTTCGACAGGACTGGGGTAAACAGACTCCACTCTTGGAGGGCAGACACAAAGTAATGTGTGTGCATCGGGACCCAGGGGAAGGAGCAGTGACCCCATAGGAGACTGAACCAGACCTACCTACTAGTGTTGGAGGGTCTCCTGCAGAGGCAGGGTGCGGGGGCTGTGTCTCACCGTGGGGACAAGGACACTGGCAGCAGAAGTTCTGGGAAGCACTCCTTGGCATTAGCCCTCCGAGAACCTGGCATTAGCCCTCGAGAACCTGGCATTAGCCCCACCAAAGAGCTCCATAGGCTCCAGTGTTGGGCCGCCTCAGGCCAAACGACCAACAGGGAGGGAACCCAGCCCCACCCATCAGCAGACAAGCAGATTACAGTTTTACTGAGCTCTGCCCACCAGAGCAACTGCCAGCTCTACCCACCACCAGTCCCTCCCATCAGGAAACTTGCACAAGCTTCTTAGATAGCCTCATCCACCAGAGGGCAGACAGTAGAAGCAAGAAGAACTACAATCCTGCAGCCTGTGGAACAAAAACCACATTCACAGAAAGACAGACAAGATGAAAAGGCAGAGGGCTATGTACCAGATGAAGGAACAAGATAAAACCCCAGAAAAACAACTAAATGAAGTGGAGATAGGCAACATTCCAGAAAAAGAATTCAGAATAATGATAGTGAAGATGAACCAGGAACTCAGAAAGAGTGGAGGCAAAGATCGAGAAGAGGCAAGAAATGTTTAACAAAGACCTAGAAAATTAAAGAACAAACACCTAGAATTAAAGAACAAACAAACAGAGATGAACAATACAATAACAGAAATGGAAAATACACTAGAAGAAATCAGTAGCAGAGTAACTGAGGCAGAAAAACAGATAAGTGACCTGAAAGACAATGGTGGAATTCACTGCCATGGAACAGAATAAAGAAAAAAGAATGAAAAGAAATGAAGACAGCCTAAGAGACCTCTGGGACAACATTAAATGCAACAACATTTGCATTATAGGGGTTCCAAAAGGAGAAGAGAGAGAGAAAGGACCCGAGAAAATATTTGAAGAGATTATAGGCAAAAACTTCCCTAACATGGGAAAGGAAATAGCCACCCAAGTCCAGGAAGCAAAGAGTCCCAGGCAGGATAAACCCAAGGAGAAACACGCTGAGACACATAGTAATCAAATTGACAAAAATTAAAGACAAAGAAAAACTATTGAAAGCAACAAGGGAAAAACAACAAATAACATACAAGGGAACTCCCATAAGGTTAACAGCTGATTTCTCAGCAGAAACTCTACAAGCCAGAAGGGAGTGGCATGATATATTTAAAGTGATGAAAGGGAGGAAACTACAACCAAGTTTACTCTACCCAGCAAGAATTTCATTCAGATTCGACAGAAATTAAAAGCTTTACAGACACGCAAAAGCTAAGAGAATTCACCACCAAACCAGCTCTACAACAAATGCTAAAGGAACTTCTCTAAGTGGGAAACACAAGAGAAGAAAAGGACCTAAAAAACAAACCCAAAACAATTAAGAAAATGGTAATAGGAGTATACATATCGATAATTACCTTAAATGTGAGTGGATTAAGTGCTCCAACCAAAAGACACAGGCTCTCTGAATGGATACAAAAACAACACCCATATATACGCTGTCTAAAAGAGACCCACTTCAGAACTAGGGACACATACAGACTGAAAGTGAGGGGATGGAAAAAGACATACCATGCAAATGGAAATCAAAAGAAAGCTGGAGTAGCAATACTCATATCAGATAAAATAGGCTTTAAAATAAAGGATGTTACAAGAGACAAGGAACAACACTACATAATGATCAACAGATCAATCCAAGAAGAATATATAACAATTATAAATGTATATGCACCCAACATAGGAGCACCTCAATACATAAAGCAAATGCTAACATCTATAAAAGAGGAAATCGACAGAAACACAATAATAGTGGGGGACTTTAACACCTTACTTACACCAATGGACAGATCATCCAAAGTGAAAATTAATAAGGAAACACAAGCTTTAAATGACACAATAGACCAGATAGATTTAATTGATACTTATAGGACATTCCATCCCAAAACAGCAGATTACACTTTCTCCTCAAGTGCACATGGAACATTCTCCAAGATAGATCACATCTTGGGTCACAAATGAAGCCTCAGTAAATTTAAGAAAATTAAAATCATATCAAGCATCTTTTCTGACCACAATGCTGTGAGATTAGAAATCAATTACAGGGGAAAGAATATAAAAAACACAAACACATGAGGCTAAACAATATGGTACTAAATAACTAGGAGATCACTGAACAAATCAAAGAGGAAATAAAAAAATACATAGAGACAAATGATGATGAATACACGACGATCCAAAACCTATGGGATGCAGAAAAAGCAGTTCTAAGAGGGAAGCTTATAGCAATACAAGCCTACCTCAAGAAACAGGAAAAATCTCAAATAAACAATCAAACCTTACACCTAAAGGGACTAGAGAAGGAAGAACAAACAAAACCCAAAGTGAGCAGAAGGAAAGAAATCATAAAGATCAGAGCAGAAATAAATGAAATAGAAACAAAGAAAACAGTAGCAAATTTCAATAAAACTAAAAGCTGGTTCTTTGAGAAGATAAACAAAATTGATAAACCATTAGCCAGACTCATCAAGAAAAAGAGGGAGAGGACTCAAATCAATAAAATTAGAAATGAAAAAGGAGAAGTTACAACAGATGCCACAGAAATACAAAGCATACTAAGAGACTACTACAAGCAACTCTATGCCAATAAAATGGACAACCTGGAAGAATGGACAAATTCTTAGAAAGGTATAACCTTCCAAGACTGAACCAGGAAGAAATAGAAAATATGAACAGACCAATCACAGTAATGAAATTGAAACTGTGATTAAAAATCTTCTAACAAACAAAAATCCAGGACCAGATGGCTCACAGGTTAATTCTATCAAACATTTAGAGAAGAGCTAACACCCATCTTTCTCAAACTCTTCCAACAAATTGCAGAGGAAGGAACACTCCCAAACTCATTCTATGAGACCACCATCACCCTGATACCAAAACCAGACAAAGATACTACAAAAAAAGAAAATTACAGACCAATATCACTGATGAATATAGATGCAAGAATCCTCAAGAAAATACTAGCAAACACAATCCAACAACACATTAAAAGGATCATACACCATGATCAAGTGGGATTTATCCCAGGGATGCAAGGCTTCTTCAATATACACAAATCAATCAATGTGATACACCATATTAACAAATTGAGGAAGAAAAACCATATGATCATCTCAATAGATGTAGGAAAAGCTTTTGGCATAATTCCAACACCCATTTATATAAAAACTTTCCAGAAAGTGGCCATAGAGGGAACCTACCTCAACATAATAAGGGCCATATACGACAAACCCACAGCAAACATCCTTTTCAGTGGTGAAAAACTGAAAGCATTTCCTCTGAGACAAGCATGTCCACTCTCACCACTATTATTCAACATAGTTTTGGAAGTCTTAGCCACAACAATCAGAGAAGAAAAAGAAATAAAAGGAATATGAATTGGAAAAGAAGTAAAACTTGTCACTGTTTGCAGATGACATGATACTATACATAGAGAATCCTAAATATGCCACCAGGAAACTACTAGAGCTAATCAAAGTTGCAGGATACAAAATTAATGCACAGAAATCTCTTGCATTCCTGTATACTAATGATGAAAAATATGAAAGAGAAATTAAGGAAACACCCCCATTTACCACTGTAACAAAAAGAATAAAATACCTAAGAAAAAGCTACCTAGGAAGACAAAAGACCTGTAGTCAGAGAACTATAAGACACTGGTGAAAGAAATTAAAGATGATAGAAACAGATGGAGAGATATACCATATTCTTGGATTGGAAGAATCAATATTGTGAAAATGTCTATACTACCCAAAGCAATCTACAGATTCAGTCCTATCCCTATCAAATTACCAATGGCATTTTTTACAGAATTAGAACAAAAATATCTTAAAATTTGTATGGAGACACAAAAGATCCTGAATAGCCAAAGCAATCTTGAAGAAAAAAAAAAAAAAAAAAAAAAACAGAGCTGGAGGAATCAGACTCCCTGACGTCAGACTATACTACAAAGCTACAGTAATCAAGACAGTATTGTACTGGCACAAAACCAGAAGTAGAGATCAATGGAACAAGATAGAAAGCCCAGAGATAAACCCCACACACCTATGGTCAACTAATCTATGACAAAGGAGGCAAGGATATACAATGGAGAAAAGACAGTCTCTTCAATAAGTGGTGCTGGGAAAACTGAACAGCTACATGTAAAAGAATGAAATTAGAACACTTCCTAACACCATACACAAAAATAAACTCAAAATGGATTAGAGGCCTAAATGTAAAACTGGACACTATAAAACTCTTAGAGAAAAACATAGGAAGAACACTCTTTGACATAAATCACAGCAAAATCTTTTTTGATCCACCTAGAGTAATGAAATAAAAACCAAAATAAACAAATGGGACCTAATGAAACTTCTAAGCTTTTTCAAAGCAAAGGAAACTACAAATAAGACAAAAAGACAACCCTCAGAATGGAGAAAATATTTGCAACCGAATCAATGGACAAAGGATTAATCTCCAAAATATATAAACAGCTCATGCAGCTCAGTATTAAAAAAATAAACAACCCAATCAAAAAATGGGCAGAAGACCTAAATAGACATTTCTCCAAAGAAGACATACAGATGGCCGAGAAGCACATGAAAAGCTGCTCAATGTCACTAATTATTAGAGAAATGCAAATCAAGACTGCAATGAGGTATCACCTCACACCAGTTAGAATGGGCATCATCAGAAAATGTACAAACAACAAATGCTGGAGAGGGTGTGGAGAAAAGGAAACCCTCTTGCACTGTTGGTGAGAATGTAAATTGATACAGTCACTATGGAGAACATTATGGAGGTGCCTTAAAAAACAAAATAGAGTTACTGCATGACCCAGCAATCCCATTACTGGGCATATACCCAGAGAAAACCATAATTCCAGAAGACACATGCACCCCAATGTTCACTGCAGCACTATTTACAATAGCCAGGTCATGGAAGCAACCTAAATGCCCATCGACAGACGAATGGATAAAGAAGATGTGGTACGTATATACAATGGAGTATTACTCAGCCATAAAGAGGAATGAAATTGGGTCATTTGTAGAGACGTGGATGGATCTAGAGACTGTCATACAGAGTGAAGTAAGTCAGAAAGAGAAAAACAAATATCGTATATCAACGCATTTTTGTGGAACCTAGAAAAATGGTGTAGATGAACTGGTTTGCAGGGCAGAAATAGAGACACCGAAGTAGAGAACAAACATATGGACACCAAGGGGGGAAAGAGGTGGGGGGGGGGGTGGGATGAATTGGGAGGTTGAGATTGGCATATATATGCTAATACGTATAAAATGGATAACAAATAAGAACTTGCTGTATAAAAAAATAAATAAAATTCAAAAATTCAAAAAAAATTGTGGTAAAATACATATAACATCATTTGCCATTTTAACCTTCTTTAAGTATACAATTCAGCGGCATTAATTACATTCACAATGTTGTACAACCATCGCCCCTATCTATTACAAAACTTTTTCATCACCCCAAATAGAAACTCTATAAACCTTAAGCAGTACCTCCCCACTCCTCCCTTTCCCCAGACCCTGGTAACCTCTGATCTACTTTCTATCTCTATGAATTTGGCCATTCTAGATATTTCATGTAAGTCGAGTCATATAGTATTTGTTCTTTTGTGTCTGGCTTATTTCCCTTAGCATAATGTTTTTAAAGTTCATTCATGTTGTAGCATGTATCATAACTTTATTCCTTTTTATGGCTGAATATTTCATTGTATGGATACACCACATTTTCTTTATCCATTCATCTATTGATAGACACTTGGGTTATTTTTACCTTTTGGCTATTGTGATTAATGGGCAATGAATTTTGTTGCATAAGGGTCTGAGTCCCCGTTTTCGATTCTTTTGGGTATATACCTAGGAGTGGAATGCTGGGTCATCTGTGTGCAGCTTCTTGAGGAGTTGCCAAACTTTTCCACAGCAGCTCCGTCATTTTATATTCCCACCACAAAAGTACCAGAGTTCCAGTTTCTCCACATTCTTGCCAACACTTATTTTCCTTTCTCTTTTCTTTTTTTAAAATTGTAACTGTCTTAATAGATGTGAAGTGATATCTTATGGTTTTCATTTGCATTTCTCTAAAGACTAATGATGTTGGGTATCTTTTCATGGTCTTACTGGCCATTTGTATATATTCTTTGGAGAAATGTCTATTCAATTTATTTGCCCATGTTTTAATTGAGTTGTCTTTTTGTTCTTGAGTTTTGGGAATTGTATATATACTAAATAGTTAACCCTATCAGATATATAATTTACAAATCTTTTCTTCCATTCTGGAGGTTGTCTTTTCACTTTCATAATAATTTCTTTGCACAAATGTTTTAAATTTTGATGAAATCCAACTTATCAGTTTTATCTTTTGTTACTTGTGCTGTTGGTGTTTTATATGTAAGAATCCATTGCCAAATCCAAGTTAAAGATTTACCCCATGCTTTCTTCTAAGAGTTTTATGGTTTTAGCTCTTATATTGTTGTGGTCTTTAATCCATTTTCAGTCAGTTTTTGCATATGATGTGAGGTGAGGAGTTCAACTTCATTCGTTTACATATGGAAGTCCTGTTGTCCCAGCACCATCTGTTGAAGAGACTGTTCTTTCCCCACTGAATAGACTTGATACCCTTTTCAAAAAGCAATTGGCTATATATGTATGGGTGTATTTCTGGACTCTAAATTTTATTCCATTGGTCTATATGACTATCCTTTTGACACTATCACCCTATTTTGATTACTATAGCTTTATGGTAAGTTTTGAAATCAGGAAATGTGAGTCTTCCACCTTTATTCTTTTTCAAGATTGTTTTGGCTGTTCAGGGTCCCTTACATTTTTGTATGAATTTAAGGATTGGCTTTTCCATTTGTGAAAAAGCCACATTACTCTTTACAGTCAGCTACTAAAATGTTATAACTTGAAATGTCTCTACATATCTGTGGTCAAAATTTAAGTTTCTGGTCATCTAAGAATTTTCTGCTGAGGACTTCCCTGGTGGTGCAATGGTTAAGAATCCACCTGCCAATGCAGGGGACACAGGTTCGATCCCTGGTCCAGGAAGATCCCACTTGCTGTGGAGCAACTAAGCCCATGTGCCACAACTACTGAGCCCACATGCCACAACTACTGAAGCCCACGCACATAGAGCCCATGCTCTGCAACAAGAGAAGCCACTGCAATGAGAAGCCTGCACACCACAACAAAGATTTTTAAAAATTTTTTTAAAAAAGGAAAACTTATTTGTAGCTTTACAAGCAACTTGTCTTATTATCAGTTTAGGGTCAGTTTCATTGAAGTAAGGCTAAAATGGGTATGAGACAAGAGACTTCTGCCAGTGTGGTTATTAAGTATTTTGTTTATATGAAATATTTATTACAGTTTAAGGTGTTTGGATACAAAGCTAGATTAGGTAAAGGAAAAATTGTATCATCAGGAGTTCTGATCAGAATGGCAAGCTGAAGCAACATAGAAAGTCCTCCTTTCTGCTCCAAAAACAGAGAGCTACTGGAGAAAAATAGAGTAACAACAAAAATAAAAATAACCCAGCTGAAAAAGGGAAATCCCCAGGTGTTGGAAAGGAAAAGGAGCTCAAAGCCAGAGCAGGGAATGATAGCTGAAAACAATGAGGTCCACAGGCCTACTGGGTAAACATTTATGGGATATGGAATGAAGCTTTAGACCTCTGTGGGATGGCAGCATGGCCAGAGTGGAGGCTCTTGTTTAAAGCCAGATTGCTCAAAAAAACAGTGAAGCAGGAATTAGAAAAATTCCATCTACTGTCTAGGGAAAGTGATGAGAAAGTTTACTGTGTTTAAGTTCCTATAAAATAATAATTAGAAGAAAAGGAATAATCGAGAATTGGCAACCTGAGCTTATACCTTGTGTAGGTATAAGGAGTGAATTTATACTGCCCCCAGGGAGTCAGGAACTATTTGTCGAAGCTAAGAAATTAACATGAAAAATTGGTCTGGTATCAAATTAAATTTAAAAAGTAAGTCCAGCTTCAAGTCATTATTAGTGAAACTACTTAGAAAACTAAAAACTACATAGAAAATTTTAAAATAAAGGGATGGGGAAAAAAGAGCAGATAGATATTAGGTTGAATATTGTTGATAATCAGCTATTTTACTCACAAAAGTTGCAACTTCATGTGATTCAACTAATAATAACAGAAATTGACAAATCTATAGTGATAAAGGTACTTAAAATTATACTATCAGAAGTTGTTACACAAAAAAGTAAGATGGAGATTTGAACAAAACAGACATCAACAAATAGTGATGTATATTCTTTTAAAATACATATCAAGTTTTTCCCTAAATTTACTACATGATAGGCCATAAAAGAAATCTCAGCAAATACTAAAAAACTGATGTCATACAGACTCACTCTCTGATAACAATGTAATAAATTTAGAAATCAACAAAAGCATAGTCTGAAAGCTCCATATGTTTGGAAACTGAAAAGAACACTTCTGAATGATTCATTTGAAAGAAATCGCAATAGAGAAAACTTGGTTCCAGCAGTATGGCAGACTGGACCCTTCTGTAAACAACTAAGAAACTTGTATAAAATATGCAATACATATTAGATAGATTAGTGTGCTAGAAGAAAGTAAAGAATTAGAGAGTACTTAGAGGCCAGCAACCAAAGGAAAGCAGAACCTCTAGGTTCTAGGAGGTAAGTCTTGAGGGTATTTGCTGAACCCAAGGTTCTTGAACTTCTATTGTCATGTATTGGCAGGGTGCAGGGAGTAAAGGCAAGGCTCAGGGCCCCGCCCAAGATTGGTACCCTACTAGGAGATGCTCTTGTATAAATCTAGGTCTTCCAAAAGGCTTCACCCTTAATTAAGAGAACTAGAAATAAACCCTAGTACAGAGTTATAGTGAATCATTAGTGGGTTGTGAAATCAATTATGTGGTTTCTATCAGCATTGATTTTTTTGAATATCACATGTCATAATGCTTCATGTAATTTTTGTGGGTTAGTGTGTATATGTATATGAATGTATATATGAATATACTTGGTTGCATTGTTATTTTTTAGCATCTGTCAGCCCTAGTCAAAAGAATTCAAAAGCTACTGCCTTAGAGAAGCTGTGCCATGTGTGCACAGAGAGACGTGTATAGCTACGCATTTCAGCATTATTTATAATAGCAAAATACTAGAAGCCATCTAAGATCCTATCAGTAGTAGAAAGGATAAATATATTTTTATATAATGGGACATTATTCATCAGATAAAATGAAATAATTATATCTACTTATGTTAACATAGATAAATCACAAAACAATACTGAATGACAGAAACAAGTTACAGAATGATAGGTAAGTATAATTGAGTTTATGTTAAAAAATAATAAAAATACAATATGCTGTTTTGAAAAGATAAGACACCAACTTCAGTATACCAACTTCTGAAGAGAGAATGGAATGGGATTGGGGCAGGGTTCCAAGGGATGGTGCAAACTCTCCAACTTTGTGTATGTGTGTGTGCACACACACATGCAGTTTTTCACTTTTAAAAAATTAAGTGAATAAAACAAAATGTTAACATGTGGGTGATAAGCACTTAGGTATTATTAGTGATTTTATCTCTTATACTTTTCTGGTGTTTGTATTCAATAATATTTGATTTTTTAATTGCATCATGCCATAAGTAGATAACTGTTGTAGGTTTTTAAAAATTAACTTATTTTGGGCTGCATTGGGTCTTTGTTGCTGCACGTGGGCTTTCTGTAGTTGCAGTGAGCGGGGGCTACTGATCGTTGCTGTGTGCAGGGATGTCATTGCAGTGGCTTCTCTTGTTGCAGAGCACAGGCTTTAAGCACTCAGGCTTCAGTAGTTGTGGCTCGTGGGCTCTAGAGTGTGGGCTCAGTAGTTGTTGTGCACGGGCTTAGTGGCTCCGCGGCATGTGGGATCTTCCCAGACTAGGGCTCGAATCTGTGTTCCTTGCATTGGCAGGAGGATTCTTAACCACAGCGCCACCAGGGAAGCCCTGTTGTAGTTTTCTTATAGGGAGAATCTTTAAGGACTGAATGATGTCAGAATTAGAATCTTAGGTGTTAGAATCAAGGTTTTGAAGAACATGTTCAATTATGTTATTATGGCACCTTTAATTAGGTGACAGCTGTGTAATTGCATGATTATAGTAGTCAAGCAGAGAAGCAAAAAGGTATATGGGAAAGGAATAAAACATAAAATCCAACGTTGAGAATATTTTCTTTAGTACATAGTAAGTACATTAATTCAATATCCTGAAATCCATAAGAAGTAACCAAAAAGCATGCTTATTGAATTAGAAACCCTGTTAAAGAAAAGAAAAAGTTCTCTGAATGTTTCATTCAGGTAAAGCAAACTACCACCCACTGAATAAAAGTTAAAACTAAACATTATATTACTAAAATTGTAACTTGTTGCTTAGTGAACAAACACAGCAAAAAATATAATGTATCTATAGTTTTGTCATTCATATTTTTTTGTTTGTTTTACTTAGCTGGTCACCTGACTTTTGAATGCCGCAATTTTCTCCGAGTAGACCCCAAAAGGGACATAGTTTTGGATGTCAGCAGCACAAGTAGTGAAGAGAGTGATGAAGAGAATGAAGAACTGAATAAACTGCAAGCATTACAAGAAAAAAGTAAGCAATACTTTTTTTCCCCCTCCATCCTTTAAAAATGTTTCTAAATGTTCTGCTGTATTATGTCATGTTTATCTATTGTTCTATTATATTTGTCATTAAGATGTCTTTTGCCTCTTATGTAAGAAGTACTGCATAGGTAAGGAAATAGGCTCTGAACATTGTAAATAATTTGCCCAAAGTCAAACAAGTGGTCAGTGATAGAACCAACAGGCAAGTCTATTTCTGATTCCACAACACAGGTTTTATTGTGTTTTGTTTTGTTTTTCCATCTTACTGGAATGTATCACATGGTACAAAGAGTCTGATTTAAGATTTGATTTCTATTCCTATTTGGCTACTTTTTAGTATGTGACTTTTAAATCACTTAACTGCTCTGAACTTCAGTTTCCTTGTGGGATAACACAAAGGATTGGATTGTCAAATCACACTCATTCATATCAGAGATCTTAGCAGTGTCAAGCTTTACTAATACAATTGACCCTTGAACAACATGGGTTTGAACTGCATGGGTCCACTTTTATGCAGATTTTTTTCAGTAATACATACTGCAGTACTATATAAGCTGCAGTTGGTGGAATCTGCAGATGTGGAACCATGGATATGGAGAAACCGCATATATGGAGGGCAACTATAAGTTACACTTGGACTTTGGACAGCACAGAGGGGCAACATCCCTAACCCCTGTGTTGTTCAAGGGTCAACTGTAATTTCAAGTATACAAGTGATCATGAGGCATAGGCAAAGCAGCAAGAGTTCCAGGACTACAGTACAATCTCCCAGGTACCCACTCTGGCCAAGGTTAACATAAACGGTTTCTATATTACTTACACGAAAGAAAGTCATTCTGGTCATGAAGCATCTCAATTTTATGCCCATAGTTACATTTTCCAGGGATTATGGATTTGTGCCCCATAAATCCCTAGATTCCAGGATTATTTGCCATAAACAATCTTAGACATACTGCTATAAGCAGTTTATAAATAAGGATTCTCTTGCCAACAGCTTGATCATGGACTTCTAGCTTTCAGAACAGTAAGGAAGTAAATTTCTGTTATTTAAGCCACACCCCTCCTCCCCCGACAAAAAAGGATTCTCTGGCTAGCAAGTAATTTATTTCCAGGAGGTCTGTCATTAGCATGTAGATGAAGAGATTTGACCAAGTTACCTTCTTTCTTTCCTGGGACATTCTCCTTTCCCCTCAAAAAGAGGACAGATTTCAGACCACTGTTTAACCATTTGTTTCCATCTTATGTATAAAATAACCTGTCCTTGCAATGGGGTTTTTAGGGATAAAATGTGATGCTGTATGTGAAAATATTTTGTAAACTACAAAATGTTATATGGTAGTTGTCACACAGAAGCAAAATGGAAGTTATTTGTATATGGGTTTAGGCATGGCATGAGAGAGATACAAAAAAGGTTAAACTTATTTTAGATCATCAGAGAACAGTAAATGCTTAAAAAAATTTTAACCTTTCTATATTATATCCGGTGAAGGTAAGTGAAAAAGTCAAATGCCAGGATACTAGGACAAGCTGAGAAGGCAGAAGAGGGATAGTGTTGCAAAGAAAGCAAACAAGAGTAACAGTAAATATGAGTATATACAATTTAAGGGTAAAGATAGCTGCTTGAATATAAATATTTACTTTGGGGACTTCCCAGGCAGTCCAGTGGTTAAGAATCTGTGCTTCCACTACAGGGGGCATGGGTTCAATCCCTGGTTGGGGAACTAAGATCCTGCATGCTGCAGGATCTTTATACATAAGTAAAGATATATATTTACTTTTGCTCCCTACTGAAACAACACTAAAATAGTAGTAGAAGAAATTTTTAAAGACATAAACTCACAAGGAGAAAGAAAATAAGAGTCAGAAAATTTTGCTGAAAAGCAGATGGGTTAGTGATAATGGACTGAACACTTTAAGAGAGCTCAACCCTTTAACAGTGTGGAAAGCTGAGAAGTAACCTGATTATACACTGTAAAATCCCCTAAAGTCTTGATGATGAGTATCCTTGGGTATTTCTGGAAGTGAGAATATTTGTAAGACTAAAAACAGGGATTGGTTAAAAGCCTGAGGTAGTTAGATGTTCTGTTCCCTTTCCCTACTCTGTGAAGCCCTGTTGCCTCAGCAGACTGCCACCTATTTTCTAGACAGGTAAGACAAACGGTCTTTAAACTGGGACACACCAAACACAAATGAAATTAGTTAATAAAGGTTAGATACAGAATGGTGAGAGCCTTCTAGGCATCTTCACCTATTTGGTTCCCAGACATATATCACCTAGGCAGAAGATTTGAAGATACATCTCTGGGAAATCTGACCAATCTAAGAAGAATGAAATAAGGATACTGACATTAGGGATTCTTCAAAGACAAGGCCTCACCAGATTATCAGTGAAGTCCAGATTTTCAAGCTTTGCTTGCTAAAACCTTCCAGTCAGCTTTTTAGACAATGAGGAGCACTAAATTTCTGAGGAAAGAGTCTCAGATGAAATATAGATACCAAAACAAAAAACAGAAAAAATCAACTTGAAAAATACGAGTCTGTACAGGGAGAAAACAGAAATCATTAATATTTAGTTTCATAGAAAGATAAGATACACCGTGCATGAAACATGAATAAGATACTGTAAAGAAGAACAAAAACAACAAAAGAGCTTTTGAAAATTAAAAAAGAAGCAGACGTGGAAAACTTGATAGAGTTGGAAGATAAAGTTGAAGAAAAATAAGAAGAGCAAAAAGAGAGAAAAAAGATAGAACAATTGAAGGGTCATTCTAGGAAATACTTCATTCAAATGAGTCCCAGAAAAAGAAAACAAAATTTTTTCAAGAACTGAAGAATTAGTTTCCAGATGAAAAGGTTCAACAAGTACCAGGCACAGTGGTAAAAGGAGACTCACACAAAGGCACACCATTATGAAACGTCATATCATAGGAAACAAAAATATATAATCCAGACTTCGAGTTGAGGTTAAAACAGGACATAGGTGAAGGATCAGGAGTCAGAATAGTTTTGTACTTCTCTAAGGCAATACTGGAAGCTAGTAGAATATGGATAATGCTTTCAAATTTTTGAAGAAAAATTATATCCAAATTAGAATGATATACCCAACCAAATTATCAACCAAGTGTGAAAGTAGAATAAAGACATTGTGAGACATTCAAAGTCTCAGAAAAGAATTTGCCTCTCACTTACCCTTTCTTAGAAAAGCCCTGGAATAAGTGTTTTACCAAAGTACGGGAATAGACTGAAAAAAGAAAGACAAAGAATGTAGGAAATAGAAAAGATAAGAAGAGAAATTTGTAGCATGCTAGTAAAGAGAAAGCCCAGAAAGACAGCTGCGCCAGAATAGAGAGCAGCCCAGCCACATAGGAACACAACAAAAGATACTAGGACAGAAAGCCTAAGACCCTTAATTCCACAAGGACACTTTCTACCCCATTCATCTATACTGCTCTGGTTTTTTTTTAAATAGATGCATAAAACTTTAGAATTAGGAAGAATCTTTAGAACAAATAGTTTAAAAACCAGTTTTGTAGAGAAAGAAAATGAGAACGAGTGATTTTCCAAAGTAGAGCCAGCACCATGATCCAGGTTTCTTTCCTACTAGTCCTGTACCATTTTCATTACAATGTGCTGCTCTCCTACCTTAGAGATCATCCAGTCTATTGGTTCTTGACCTTTTTTTCCTTATCACATCAATCTTGAAGGATAAAGTACACTCCCACCATGAATAGTGGTTTATTCTAGAGGTGATTTTCAATCAGAAGACCTGGGACAGATCTGCCCTGGGAGAAAGGGTGGGGGGAGTTAACATATAATAACCTCCAGGACAGGGAATAGTTGGTGAGGCTTCCTTATTAGCATCAGCTTTCCCCTAACCTCACATTGAGAATGGCTTCTTCAATCTAGCTTTTCTCCCTTTTTTTTCCTTAAAAGGTATGCTTGACCATACCTGAGTCACTTTAAAGACTCAGAATTTGTGTTCCATCTCATGACTTCCACCCAGGACAGTGTTCATTCCAGTATGTCATAGAGATTCCAATAACAAAGTATTATAGAAGGGGTCTATATTTATTTCATGGTCACCTGATGGAATCCCAGTGACCCATACCCAAATAAACCATAGATTGGTTCCTAAGCACACGAGGAAGGGGCCTAGAGGTTGTGGTTGTTAGTTCCACTGATAACTTGCTGATATTGCTCAGAATCTCTGAAAGGGTGAGGATGAAATACTGACTGATTGAGTTTGAGTTCTTGACCTACATCCTTTAGGTAGTCCTGGGGGCTCCTTGAATCCTTCCTTGGTCCTTAGAGTTAGAGAGCTTTGTACCAACACTCTTGAATACGGTAAGTTTTTGTTTTTGTTTAATGATAGAATAAAAATAGTGAGCCATGAGAAAGCAACTAATTTTTAGTTACTTATCTATTTAGTTGTCCTGCTGTTACAAAATAGAGACATGAAAAGGGAAAAAAGAGAAATGTCACAAAAAACTGAGTCTCGAAACATTTTTGTAGTTTTGCTTTCTATTTTGTTTCTGCACATATTTGCTTCTATTATATTTCATATTTTTAAATGTTGATTTAATATCATTCATTGAAAACAAAAGACTAAATGACAAATAATATCGATTTTGATTTATTACATCATAATCAATTATTGATGCAAATTAGGAAATGTGAGAGCAAGACTTGACATGGATGGGAACAAACATTATTGTCTTACTATGCTGAGACCTGTGCAGCCTTAGAAAATTATATCACCAAGAAAAAGATCAAATGACGAAAGCAAGGATAATAAGCTCTTACTGACTCACTGTTATGTGTGTGTATGTATGAACATGCTTACTGTCTAGGGGTACTACAATTTCAAAATTATTAAGGTTTTAGACTGTGCTTTGAACTTTCTGAAGGAGTTTGCTTTTGGAATTGTAAGTGGTAGTAGCAAATATCTCAAGAATAGTTTATGTTACAGTACAGTGAGTCCCCTACAGACGAACCTTCAAGTTGTGAACTTTCAAAGAGGCAAACGTGCATTTGCCTGTCCAATCACATAAATTAGTTCACATGTCTGGCGTACATTGTCGCATGCATCCTCTACAAGTGGTTGTGCTTTTGCGTACTTTACTGTACAGTACTGTATAGAGTACAGTAGTGCAGTATCTTTATTTCAAGCCTAGGATATCCAGGAGCAAGTGTAAAAGCAGTGGTGATGCACCTGGTACTGCTGAAGAATGGAAGAGATTCACGACTCAGGAAATGGCAAAGGGAGTTTCTTTATTTGAGGAAGCACTGTTAGTTTTTTGAGGCACAGGACCCAAACGTAGAACGGTACATGAAGGTTGCAGCAGCCGTTCAGAATGCAATCCAGTGCTACTGTGTCATCTATGATGAGGAAAAAAAGAACTACTAACCAGACATCACTGGATCATGTTTTTAAGAGGGTAAATAGAATTGAATCCAGCAAGGAACCAGAACCTGTGCCATCCACGTCAGGCGTGAGTGAAATTGCAGCTTGCCCTCCGTCTCCTATTGCTGATGATCCTTCAGCTCTACCACCTCCCACCTCCTCTCCCTCCTCCAGTCAGTAACTCTTCTTGGCTCTTCACTTGATGCCAGCCCCTGGATGCCAGCTGTTGTACTGTACTACTGTACTTTTCAAGGTACTGTACTGTAAGATTAAAAATGTTGTCTTTATTTTCTGTTTGTTTTCTATGTATTATTTGTGTGAAAAGTATTATAAACCTGTCACAGTACAGTACCATATAGCCGATTATGTTAGTTGGGCACCTAGGCTAACTTTGTTGGACTTAACAAACAAATTGGACTTAGGAACGTGCTCTCAGAATGGAACTCATTCATATGTAGGGGACTTACTGTATTTACAAAGGACCAAAGAAATTCAAGAGTATAGATGTTTTTTTCCCCTCATTCAATTTACCTAATGTTATTTAATATTAATCAGCAATTTGTCTGTAATTAGAAGGTAGTCCTTTCCTCATATCTCATCCCTTAATGTTTAACAGTATTCTTTTAGTTCAGTACAGAAATGTATTTTGACAAATTTGGGGGCTTTTGTGGCTTAGTTTGGTTTTTTTTTGTTTTGTTTGTTTAGGAGAGTTTATGTTAAATACATACATGATTTTATTTAAAGATGGTTTACACTGAAAACTGCCTAGGGGAAAATGCCAAAATCAGGTATTTGCATCTTGTCATAAATCTCTCTCCATCCCTTTAGTAACTTCTGAAATCAGATTCAAATGAATGACTTACAAGGGTGGTTTCAAGCTTCATAAAGATAGGACTTAAATGAATCCACAGGATAATTGGAGTAAAGCCTATATTTGGCTCAAATGTACTTTTTATTATAAGATAACTACAGAAGATATTTGCTAAGTGGTTGATTGGAAAACACAAGAGGGAATGTGAAATTTAGATTAATGGTGTAGGTTTGGAACTGCCTAGTCAGGCGTTTAAAAGCAGTGAGAGTAGCTACAACCTGGTGACAAATATGCAGACAAAGATCTAGCAGCTGAACCTGCTGATACTACTAGGATAAGTCTGCCACATTATCCTAAAGCTGTTTCTAAAGACTGGATCATAACCTCTTGACTCCTGTGTGTTCCACAAGAGACCACCACTCTTGCTTATCATTACAAAATTGAAGGGCTAAAGTACACAAGGACCTTCTTGCCTTCTATTTTGTACTCCAAAAGTTGGTTGTATCATTTTCTAAGAAGGTATTATTTTGCAAAAACTCAAACTCTTTTCCCTACTATGCTTGTGTATATTTCATCATTCTGTCTCAGAGGAACCTCAGTAAATAGAGATGAAATTGTTTTAATAAATAGAGGTGAAATTGTTTTAATAGTGGTAGTATAGAAACAGTGAACTATCAAAAATAAACTTTTGTCTTCAGTGCTTGAATTCTTATATCCTCTTATTATCACTACTGTTAGTTCCTAGGGTAAATGACCAGGAAAAATAATTCCTGAACTCTAGAGCTAATTTCTCTATATAATCTAGTCAGTGGATTCCTTATGCATCATTCCTAAATGGAAGAGGAAATTATTCCCAGAGCTAGTTTTATTTGTTTAATTTCTCATAACTTTTTTTAACATACTAACAGTAGTTCTTCTAAACTTATGATAGCTATAAAACAACAACAATTAAAAAAGACAGCTCTTCAAGAGAAAGCGAAAGTGACTATTTTAAGATCAAATCAAGTAGATTTCAAAACTAAGAATATTACAAGGGATAAAGAAGGTTTTTTTTTTTCTTTCATAATGATGAAAGGGTCAGTCAAGAGAACATAGAATACCAACATTAGTATTCTATACCTAGTAACAAAATTTGAAATATATGAAGCAAACTCTGATAGAACTACCAGGGAAAATCCTTGTGGATAAAAAAAAAAATCTACATTTATAGTCGAAAGTTTCATTACAATTCAGTAATTGTTGGAACAAGTAGGCAGTAAATCGGAAAGGATAAAGTATACCTGAATGACACTATCAACCAACTTGTCCTATTTAACATTTATAGAACACCTCACTCAACAACAGCAGAATACACAGTTTTTTTTTCCTCAGTGCACACAGAACATCTACCAAGATAGACCTTATTCTGTGCTATAAAACAAGTCTCAATAAATTTGAGTGTTCAAGTCATGCAAAGTAGTATCTTCTCTAGCCACAAGGAAATTAAATTAGAAATCGATAACAGGTAGCTTCTTGGAAAATTCCCAAGTAATTGTAGCCTAACACACTTCTGAATGTCCCATTGGGTCAAAGAAAAAAAAAGAGCCAAAGGAAATTAGAAAGTATTTTTCAACTGTATGAAAGTAAAATACCTAACATTTATGAGATGTCCCTAAAGCAGCACTTAGAGGCAAATTTATGGCACTCCATGCCTATATTAGAAGAGAAGAAATATCTCAAATTTATGACTTCAACTTCTACCTTAAACTCGAAAAAGAAGAGCAAATGAAACCTGAAGTAAGCAGAAGAAGGGACATAATAAAGATCAGAGGTGAAATCAGTGGAATGGAAAATAGAGAAACAATAGAGAAAAATCAATGAAACCAAGAGCTGGTTCTTTGAGAAGATCTATAAAATTGAAAATTCACTATCCAAACTGATTGGGTTTAAAAAAAAAGTCATAAATTACTAGTATCAGAAATGAATGAAGTAACAACACTACTGATTACACAGATGCTAAAATAGAATATTATGAATAATCTTATGCCAATAAATTGGACAAGTTAGATAAACTGTACAAATTACTTGAAAGATACAAACTACCAAAACTCTTTCAAGAAGAAATAGGTAAACAGAGTGGTCTGCATCTATTACAGATGTTAAATGTCTTAAAACTTTCAGCAAAGAAAACTCCATGGCTGAATGGCTTGTCATGAATTCTGCCAAACATTTAAAGGAGAAGTAATACCACTTCTACATAAAATCTTTTAAAAATTAAAAAGGGGATACTTTCCAACTCAACTTATAAGACCAGCATTACCCTAATAACAAACCAGATAGAGAGGGGCTTCCCTGGTGGCACAGTGGTTAAGAATCCGCCTGCCAGTGCAGGGGACACAGTTTCGAGCCCTGCCCGGGGAAGATCCCACATGCTGCAGAGCAATTAAGCCCGTGCATCACAAATACTGAGCCCATGTGCCACAACTACTGAAGCCCACGCACCTAGAGCCCGTGCTCTGCAACAAGCAAAGCCACTGCAATGAGAAGCCCGTGCACTGCAACAAAGAGTAGCCCCCACTCGCTGCAACCAGAGAAAGCCCACGCACAGCAATGAAGACCCAACTCAGTCAAAAAAAATTTGTTTTTAATTTTAAATTAAAAAAAAACAGATAAAGACATTACAAGGAAAGCAGAGACTCTCAAAAGAGAATTTTAAGCAATTCTAAGCAATTAAAAAAATGTTAGTAAGTCAAATCCAGCAATATATAAGAAGGATACTATATTATGACCAAGGGGAGTTTATTGCAGGAATACAATATTTGTTTTACATTCAAAAGGCATTGTAATTGACTATTTTTAACAGACCAAAGAAGGAAATCTGTAGTATTTTAAGAAAACCAATATTTTAAGAAAGATTATTTGAGGAGGTCCATCTTCCATTTCTTATAAATATTTTCAGCACACTAGGAAAAGAAGGAAACTTCATCAGCCTGATAAGGAATGTCCATAAAAAACAGAAAAATTACACTATACTTAATGGTAAAAGACTGAATGTTTCCATAACATAAGGAACAAATCAAAGATGTTCATTCCTACCACTTATTTTCAACATTGTAGTGGGGATTCTAGTCATGTAACAAGGCAAGAAAAAGAAATTAAAGTCATCCAGATTCGAAAAGGAAGAGTAAAAACTGTCTTTATTTGCAGATGACTTGATCATCTACGTAGAAAACCTAGAAGAAAAGTTCTAGAACTAATAACTACGTTTAGCCAAGTTGTAGGATGCAAGATCAATCAATGGGCAAAAAAATCAATATATTTCTGTATGCTGACAGTGAACAATCAGAAATTGACATTTTAAAAATACCTATTATAATAGCATTAAAAGTATGAAATACTTAGGGATAAATCTGACAAAAGATGTGCAAGACTGAAACATACAAAACATTGATGAGGGATGTAAAGAAATGAATAAATCAAAAGATATACCATATTCATGGACTAGAAGATTCAATCTTTTTTAAAGTTAGTTCTCTTTGACATAAATTGTAGCAGTATCCTTCTGGATCTGCCTCCTAGAGTAATGAAACTAAAAACAAACATAAACGAATGGGACCTAACTAAGCTTAAAAGCTTTTGCACAGCAAAGGAAACCATAAACAAAATGACAATCAACCCACAGAAAGGGAGAAAATATTTGCAAGTGAAGCAACTAACAAAGGATTACTCTCCAAAATATACTAATAGCTCATGAAGCTCAATATCAAAAAAAAACAACCCAGTCAAAAATGGTCAGATCTAAATAGACAATTTCTCCCAAGAAATCATACAGGTGGCCATCAGGCACATGAAAAGATGCTCAACATCACTAATTTTTAGAGAAATGCAAATCAAAACTACAATGAGGTATCACCTCACACTAGTCAGAATGGCCATCATCAAAAAGTCTACAAACAATAAATGCTGGAGATGGTGTGGAGAAAAGGGAACACTCCTACACTGTTGGTGGGAATGTAAGTTGGTAAAGCCACTATGGAGAATAGTATGGAGGTTCCTTAAAAAACTAAAACTAGAGCTACCACATGATCCAGCAGTCCCACTCCTGGGCATATATCCAGAAAAAAACATAATTTGAAAAGATACATGCACCCCAGTGTTCACTGCAGCACTATTTACAATAGCCGAGACATGGAAACAGCCTAAATGTCCATTGACAGTGGAATGGATAAAGAAGATGTGGAACATATATACAATGGAATGTTACTCTCTACCATAAAAAAGAATGAAATAATGCCATTTGCAGCGACATGGATGGACCTAGAGATTATCATACTAAGTAAAATAAGTTAGACAAATATATGATATCACTTATATGTGGAATCTAAAAAAAATGATACAGGTGAACTTATTTACAAAACAGAAACAGATTCACAGACTTGGAAAACATACTTATGGTTACCAAAGGGGAAAGGTGGATGGGAGATAAATTAGGAGTTTGGGACTAACATATACACACTACTACATATTAAAATAAATAATCAACAAGGACCTACTGTATAGCACAGGGAACTCTACTCAGTATTCTTTAATAACCTATATGGGAAAAGAATCTAAAAAAGAATGGCTATATGTATATGTATAACTGAATCACTTTGCTATACACCTGAAACTAATACAACATTGTAAATCAATATAAAATAAAAATTAAATTTTAAAAGTTAATTAAAATGTCACTTCTCTCCAACTTGATTTATAGATTCAAACTAATCACAATCAAATTCAAGCAGGCTGTTTTAGACACTGACAAGTCAATTCTAAAGTTCTCGTGGAAATGTAAAGAACCTAGAATAGCCAAAATACTTTGAAAAAGAACTAAAGTTGGTAAGATTAACACAGCCTACTTTCAGAACTTTCTGTAAAGCTACAAGTAATCCCAACAATGTGATACTGATGTAAAAGTTGATTAGTGTAAGTGAATAGCACCATACATATGTGGCCAATTCTTTTTTTTAACTTTATATTTTGAGATAATTGTAGATTCATATGCATCTGTAAGAAATAATACAGAGAATTCCTTGTACCCTTTACCCAGTTTCCCTCGTCTTCCAAAATTGTATTACAGTATCACAGCCAGAACATTGACTTTGATACAATCAATGTACACAATATTTCTAACACTACAAGGATCACTCATATTGCCCTTCTATAGCCATAGCTTTCCTCTTGTCCTTAATCTCTGGCAACCAAAATTTTGCTATATCTCTAATACTGTAATTTCAAAAATGTTTTATAAATGAAACCATACTTTTCCAGATTGGATTTTTTTCACTAGCTATAATTCTCTGGAGATTCACTCAGGTTACTATATTTATAAATAGTTCGTTCCTTTTTATTGTTGAATAGTAGTCTATGATATGGATACCACAGTTTAAGCATTCACCCATTTAAGGACATCTGAGTTGTTTCCAGTTTGGGGCTATTACAGATAAAGCTGCTATCAACAGGATTTGGGTAAACGTAAATCTTTGTTTCTATGAGATAATTATCCAAGAGTACGATTGCTGGGTTTTATGGTAGTTGCATGTTTAGTTTCTTAATAAACTGCCAAACTGTTTTCCAGAGTGGCTATACTATTTTACATCCCTACCAAAAAATGTATGAGTGACCCCATTTCTCTGCATCCTCACCAGCATTTGATTTTGTCACTTTTTTAAAATCTTAGCTTTTTGATGATGTACAATTACATCTTAATGTAGTTTTAATTTATATTTCCCCAATGGCTAATAATGTTAAACATTATTTCATAATGTTGAATGTTGAGTTCTTTACATATTCTAGATACTAGTCCTTTTTTAGATGCCTGGCTTGCAAATATTTATCCCAATATGTAGCTTTTCTTTTCATCCTCTTAATAGGTGTTTCACAGAACAATAGTTTTTAATTTTGATAAAGTCCAATTTATTAATTTTTCCTCATAGAGTGTGCTTTGTTTTCAAGTGTAACTCTTTGCCTGTCTCTTGGTCTCCTTTACTTTTTTCTAAAGTTTTTATAGTTTTATATTTTACATTAGGTCCATCATCCATTTGATTTGATTATTGTATAAAATGTGAAACTTGGAGCATTTAGTATTTTGCTTAAGAATGACCAATTGTTCCAGCACTGTTTGTTGAAAGGCTATCTTTCTTCCATTGAATTGATTTTGTGATCTTGCCAAAAATAAGTTGGTCCTATTTGTGTGGGTTTGTTTCTGGGCTGTCTATAATTATAATGTTCCATTGATCTATGTATCTATCCCACTACCCAGTCTTGATTAATGTAGCTATATAATAAGTCTCAAAGTTGGAGGGACTGATTTTTTTCTACTTTATTCTTCTCTTTCAAAATTGTTTCAACTATTCTAGTTTCTTTTCCCTTCCATATAAATTTTAGAATAATGTTTATATCTACAGAGAATCTTGTTGGGATTTTGATAGGCATTGCCTTAAACATGTTTATCAATTAAGGGAGAATTGACACCTTTACTGTGTTGAGTATTCCAACCCGTGAATGCAATATGTCTCTCTGTTTATTTAAATCTTTGATTTCTTTTCTCAGCATTGTGTAGTTTTAGGATTATACCTGTAAATTTTTTTTGAAAAATTGTATATGTTTTTTAAATTTCATTGTCTGCATGTTCACTACAGGTATATAGAAATACAAATGACTTTATGTTTATCTTTTATCTTTGCTAAGCTCACTGATCAGTTGTAGGAATTTTTGGTAGATTCTTTGGAATTTTCTATGTAAACCATCATGTCATCTGCAAATAGGAACAGTTTTATTTCTTCCATTTTGATCTGTAAGCCTTTTGTTTTCCTTTCTTGATTTATTGCTATGGCTAGAACTTATAGCACTATGTTGAAAAAGAGCAGTGAGAGATGAATTCTTACCTGGATTCCAGTCCTAGGGGACAAAACCATACACACCTTAATGGTTAGCTGTAAGTTATTTTCGTAGCTGCTCTTTATCAAGATGAGGAATTTCCCTCTATTCCTATTTTTAAAGAGTTTTTTATCATGAATGGGTATCAGACTTTGCCAAATGCATTTTCTGCATCAGTTGATAAGATCCTACAATTTTTCTTCTTTAGCCTCTTAATACAGTGGATTACATTAATTGATTTTTGAATATTCAGCCAGCCTTGCATCCCTTGAATAAATCACACTTGGTCACAATGTATAATTTTTTAAAAATATTAAATGCTGAATTCTATTTGCTAATATTCTGTTAATGATTATTTGTAACTATGTTCATGGGAGTTGTTAGTCTGTGGTTTTCTAATTTTGTACTATTTTAGTCTGATTTTGGTATCAGAATAACATTAGCATCATAGAATATTGAGAAGAGTTTCCTTCTCTTCTATTTGTTGGATAAGATTATGTAAAATTTGTCTTAATTCTTCTTTAAATGTTTAGTAGAAATTTTCAGTATAATCATCTGGGCCTGGAGATTTGCTTTTCAGGCGCTTTTAAATTACAGATTCAATTGTCTTAAGTGTTATAAGGTTATTGAAATTATTTACATCATATTAGATAAGTTGTGGCAATTTGTGTTTTTTGAGAAAGGGGTCCATATTGTCTAAGTTGTTAAATTTATGTTTGTAGAGTTGCTCATAGTATTCACTTACCCTTTTGATTTCTGCAGAGTCTGTAGTGATATCCCCATTTTATTGCTGATATTAGTAACTTGTGTCTTCTCTTTTTTCTTTCACAGTCTTACTAGAGATCTGTGATGTTTTATTGATCCAGTTCTTTGTTTAATTTTTTCTTCTGTTTTTAATTTCATTAATTCTTGTTCTTATTTTTTTCCTTCTACTTGTTTGGGTTTATTTAGCTCCCCCCACCCAGGTTCTTGAGATAGAAGTTTATATTATTAATTTAAGACTTTACCTCTTTTTTATTGTAAGTATTTAGTGCCATAAATTTCCCTTTCAGCACTGCTTTAGCTGTATAGCACAAAATTTGACATTGTATTTTATTTTTATTCAGCTTAATGTATGTTTTAAAATTTTCCTTAAGACTTACTCTTTGTCCAGTGGATTATTTAAAAGTGTGTTGTTTTGTTTGGCATTTTATCTTTCTATTACTGATTTCTCATTTGATTCCATTGTGGACAGAAACATACTCTGTATGATTTCAGTTCCTTTAAGTTTGTTGAAGTTTGCTTTATGGCCCATGATATATTCTATTTTGGATGATGTTCTTTAGGCACTTGAAAAAAACAAGTGTATTCTACTCTTTTTAGGTGGAGTGTGTTTTAAATGTTATTTAGCTTCTGTTAATTTATGGTGTTGTTGGGTTCTTCTATATGCTTGATAACTTTATGTGTAGTTTCTGTCAGTTGCTGAGAGAAAGATGTTGAAGTCTCCAGCTATCAGGGATTTGTCTGTTTCTCCCTTCAGGTCTATCGTTTTTGCTTCATGTATTTTTCAGCTCTGTTGTTTAGTGCATACACACTTAGGATTGCCATGTCTTGTTAGTGGGTTGAAACCTTTATTGTTTTATAATGTCTGTCTCTCTCACTGGTTTTCTTCTTGGTTCTAAAGTCTGTTTTATCTGATATCAATATAGCCATTCTAGCTTTCCTTTGATGTTTGTGTTACATCTCCATCTCTGTCCTTTTCCTTTCAGTGTGCCTATATCATTATATTTGAGGTGAGAGCCTTATAGACAGCATGTAGATGAGTCATATTTCTCAATCCACTTTGACAATTTCATTGGTATTCTTTTGAAGTTTAATATAATTATATGTTAGGGCTTAAGTCTGCCATTTTATTATTTGTTTTCTGATTATTCTGTTTTTTATTTCTCTGTTCTTTTTTTTCCCTACTTTTCTGTGGGTTCACATAGAGTATTTTTTTAGGATTGTCTGTAGTGCTTTGATTTCACTATAGTGTCACTTGAACACTTGTACAGTTCCATTTTGATTTATCTATAGTGTCTTTGAATATATCCATAATGTTTCAAATTTTTTCTGTAGTGTTCTGTATAACATTTTCAATGGTTACTCTAGGTGTTACATTATTACACATGGTATTACATTACATACATAAATTATGTATACATAATTTATCATAATCTACTGGTGTTGTCATTTTACTAGTTCACGTGAAATGTAGAAACCTAACCTCTCTTTATGTACCTTTACCCTCTCCCATTTACAGTCATTCTCAATATGTTCTCTACATACACATAGAACCACATCAGACAGTTATAGTTTTTGCTTCCACCCTCAAACATAATTTAGAAATTCAAAAGAAGGAAAGCCTGTTGCATGCATGTTTTTGCTTACTGTGTTCTTTCTTCTTGATGTTACAGCATTTCCTTTCCATTAGATAACTTCCTGTAGCCATTCTTTTGGGGAATGTCTACTGGTGACAGATTCTTTTAGTTTTCCTTTATCTGAGAACATCTTGATTTCTTTTCGTTTTTTTGTAACATCTTTATTGGAGTATAATTGCTCTACAATGGTGTGTTAGTTTCTGCTTTATAACAAAGTGAATCAGTTATACATATACATATATGCCCATATCTCTTCCCTCTTGCGTCTCCCTCCCTCCCACCCTCCCTATCCCACCCCTCTAGGTGGTCACAAAACACTGAGCTGATCTCCTGTGCTACGCAGCTGCTACCCACTAGCTAGCTATTTTACATTTGGTAGTGTATATATGTCCATGCCTCTCTCTCACTTTGTCCCAGCTTACCCTTCCCCCTCCCCATATCCTCAAGTCCATTCTCTAGTAGGTCTGTGTTTTATTCCCATCTTGCCCCTAGGTTCTTCATGACCATTTTTCTTTTTTTTAGATTCCATATATATATATGTTAGCATACAGTATTTATTTTTCTCTTTCTGACTTACTTCACTCTGTATGACAGACTCTAGGTCCATCCATCTCAGTACAAATAACTCAATTTCATTTCTTTTTATGGCTGAGTAATATTCCATTGTATATGTGTGCCACATCTTCTTTATCCATTCATCTGTTGATGGACACTTAGGTTGCTTCCATGTCCTGGCTATTGTAAATAGAGCTGCAGTGAACATTGTGGTACATGACTCTTTTTGAATTATGGTTTTCTCAGGGTATATGCCCAGTAGTGGGATTGCTGGGTCGTATGATGGTTCTATTTGTAGTTTTTTAAGGAACCTCCATACTGTTCTCCATAGTGGCTGTATCAATTTACATCCCCACCAGCAGTGCAAGAGGGTTCCCCTTTTCTCCACACCCTCTCCAGCATTTATTGTTTGTAGATTTTTTGATGATGGCCATTCTGACCGGTGTGAGATGATATCTCATTGTAGTTTTGATTTGCATTTATCTAATGATTAATGATGTTGAGCATTCTTTCATGTGTTTGTTGGCAATCTGTATGTCTTCTTTGGAGAAATGTCTATTTAGGTCTTCTGCCCATTTTTGGATTGGGTTGTTTGTTTTTTTAATACTGAGCTGCATGAGCTGCTTGTAAATTTTGGAGATTAATCCTTTGTCCATTGCTTCCTTTGCAAATATTTTCTCCCATTCTGAGGGCTGTCTTTTCGTCTTGTTTATGGTTTCCTTTGCTGTGCAAAAGCTTTTAAGTTTCATTAGGTCCCATTTGTTTAATTTTGTTTTTATTTCCATTTCTCTAGGAGATGGGTCAAAAAGGATCTTGCTGTGATTTATGTCATGGAGTGTTCTGCCTGTGTTTTCCTCTAAGCGTTTAACATCGTCTGGCCTTACATTTATGTCTTTAATCCATTTTGAGTTTATTTTTGTGTATGGTGTTAGGGAGTGTTCTTATTTCATTCTTTTACATGTAGCTGTCCACTTTTCCCAGCACCACTTATGGAAGAGGCTGTCTTTTCTCCACTGTATATTCTTGCTTCCTTTATCAAAGATAAGGTGACCACATGTGTGTGGGTTTATCTCTGGGCTTTCTGTCCTGTTCCATTGATCTGTATTTTTGTTTTTGTGCCAGTACCATACTGTCTTGATTACTGTAGTTTTGTAGTATAGTCCGAAGTCAGGGAACCTGATTCTTCCAGCTCCATTTTTCTTTCTCAAGATTGCTTTGGTTATTCGGGGTCTTTTGTGTTTGCATTACAAATTGTGGGATTTTTTGTTCTAGTTCTGTGAAAAATGCCAGTGGTAGTTTGATAGGGATTGCATTGAATCTGTAGATTGCTTTGGGTAGTATAGTCATTTTCACCATGTTGATTCTTCCAATACAAGAACATGTTATCTCTCTCCATCTATTTGTATCATCTTTAATTTCTTTCATCAGTGTCTTGTAATTTTCTGCATAATTAATTTGTTTTTATTTTTGGCTGTGTTGGCTCTTTGTTGCTGTGTGCGGGCTTCCTCTAGTTGCAATGAGCAGGGGCTATTCTTTGTTGCAGTGCACAGGCTTCTCATTGTCGTGGCTTCTCTTGTTGTGGAGCATGGGATCTAGGTGTACAGGCTGCAGTAGTTGTGACATGCGGGCTCTAGAGCACAGGCTTAGTAGTTGTGGCACACGGGCTTAGTTGCTCCACGGCATGTGGGATCTTCCCGGACCAGGGATCGAACCCTTGTCCCCTGCATTGGCAGGCGGATTCTTAACCACTGAGCCTCCAGGGAAGCCCTCTTCTTTGGATTTTTTATTTCTTTGGGGATTTCTATTTTTTCATTTGTTTTAAGCATGTTCATAGTTGCCCATTGAAGCATTTTTATGATGGCTACATTGAAATCTTTTTCAGATAATTCTAATATTTCTGTCATTGTGGTGTTGTCATCTATTGTTTAATTTTGTATTCAATTAGAGGTCTTCCTGGTTCTTGATTTGATGATTTCTTTTCAGTTGAAATTTGGACATATATAAAACTCTGGCTTCTTTAAACTTTTTGTTTTATCTGATTTTCTCTGGTACCACTCCAGAAGGAAAATTGAGGATGCCAACTTGTTACTGCCAGATGAAAATAAAAGTTCAGTTTCACCACTCAGCCTTCACCAAAACCTAAGGCAGACATGGCTTCTAGTTACTGCTGGGTGAAGGTCGAAATTTCAACTCCCTGTGTGGTGCCCCTTGATACCATGGTGAGGGTAGTCTTGTTACCACTGGGTGACAGTGAAAGCACTGGCTTTCATTAGGTCTCTTCTGACAATGCTTAAGAGTGGAGGGGAGGATTGCCTCATTACTTCTGGGTGGGTTTGGAAATCCAGGCTCCTTGCGTGGTCTCCACTGACACTGTTAATGGAGGTCTTATTACTGGTCAGTGGGGACGAAAGTTTGGCTCACCACTTAGACTTCTCAGGAAGGGGGATTGAGATATCTCATCGCAGACTCACAGGGGGAAGTCTATGTTGTTCACTCAGCCTTTGGTAACATGGGTGGGGGTGGTGCCCCATTTTTTTCTGTGGTGTTTGGCTGGAAATGGCAGTTATTATCTAAAAGTTTCCTGTCACTAGGCTGTCTCTTTCTTGGTCCTTTGGCTAGAGAGAGCAGGCTATTGTTGGGGTATTTTTGTCTGCACCTGTTGATATTGCCAGGTTGCTGGCTTCTTCAGCTGTAAGTCTGGGCTATATAAAGCAAAAAGAAATTTCAGGGAACTCAGCAGTGTGTCATTTTCTGGATTTCAAGATCCCTAGCTAGTGTCTGTCTTTCCACCTTTTACGGTCTTCTTATGCTTGTTTTTGTAATGTCTGGGGTTTGTAGTTATATTTAATGGGAGGAATAGAAAAAGTACATCTAGTTCATCTTCCTAGAAGCAGAAGTTCAAGTGATATTTGACAGAGGTGAAAAGGCAGTTCTGTATAGAAAGAATAGTCTTTTCAGCAAATGGTGTTAGAATAAAAGAATATCAAAAAAAATGTTAAGTGAAAGAAATAATTTGTTAAATATTATATATTATATGCCACAATCCATTTTTCAAATGAAATAAAAGCGTGGGACTTACATGTAATTATGTTTGTATAAGTGAATGTTTGTGTGTATTTGGTTATGTATAGAGAAAGCCTAGAAGAATACACACCAAATTGTGTATTTAATAATGAAGATAGAGAATAGTATGTATTCTCTCCTTCCAAGATACCAACGACATAAATATTAGATGTGGTTATTGTCCCATGACCCTAGGATTTCATGATCCTAATTTTGCTTGAAAAAGAAGATTTTTAAAATTATACATTATTGTATTGTTTCATTTCTTAAGGCCTGGAATAGTACCCATCAAACTGTCAACATTGATTTGCTTTAGGAATTAGAAATGAAATATTTTAATTTTTTACTTAATGTACTTAGTAGATTTGAAATTTGTATTAAAAACATATAGTACTTTTGTAATGTTTTTAATGAGTAAAAATAATCAAGAAAGGGGACATTGTTACAAAAAAAGTGCAGTATCCTAACAGTGAAATCCACCAACCAACAACCAAAATCAAAAAATGTATACATATCATATTAGTATATAAACTGATGGTGACCTGATTCTTTCCCCTCAACACACAGGAATAAATGAAGAAGAGGAGAAGAAAAAAGCAAAAAGCAAAGAGAAAATCAAGTTGAAAAAGAAAAGGAAAAGGTATTTTTTTTAACATTTTTTTTAAAAAAAGCAGGACTGTGGATCTAGATGGATTATAAAATTTTATTTTTCATGTTATAGTCCAGTTAATTTAATATTATCTTAATGAAAGTTAGATGTTCAGTTGTTTCAGTAAAATAACAAAATCCTTCATGTCAGGAATCAAAAATAAAGTCAGCACTCAGCCACCTTAAATTTTCTTTTTTGGAGCAAATCAAGGTATAAATAAATAACAGTTCCACCCGCTTCTTTTATGTATTCTATTTGTATTCTAGAATTTTTAAGTTTTAGAACATCAGTTAAGTTTTTAATTGGACATATGTCTAAATTGTTCACATATATATTTTGTCCTCATATGTATGAAGTTGGAGCTTAAATATTTGTATTCTCAAAATATCATTGCCATGGCTAAGAAATTCATTTATTAATAGGATTTATATACTCATTTGTCATGCTAAAAATAACTTCAGATCATTCAGAATTCTCATCAGCCACCTATGAATTTTTACTATCAACTCTTAACAACAACTGGTTAAAGAAATTGATCAAAAGACTTAAGAGGCAACTTCTTCCTTGGTTCAGGAGTGCACTTTCATTTACACTAGAATAAACATGTACATATAGACACTTTTTAGGGCATTTAGCAGGTAGTAATATCTAGCTTGGACCTTAGTTCTCTGACAGTAGGTTCTGCACATCAGGTGTTGCCACTTTGTAGTTTTTATAGAGCATGTAATATATACATTCTAACACCCTCAGCTACTTTATAAATTGGAAAAGTTAACTCACTTTCAGGTGTTGGGAGTTAATAATGTTTAAGAGCTAACACAGGAAGGTAGAGCTCAGTATATCCGTGTAGTCTGATGAGTGTATTGTTTAATCATTTGCACTAGCACGGCATGTGGATCGCTTACAGGAGAAGTGAGATTTTCTGTTTTCCAAATTTTCATGTACTGGTTTTAGAGTAACGTATTATTTACTCAAGCCTCTCTACCTTGGGCCTCACTCACCTCAGACAGGGCCTGAAATTAAAAGAACTTTTCTAAGTACACTTAGCAAAGGTAATGCCACCTGATGTGGTTGCTGTGCCAAAGTGTAACATTCTGCCTTAAAGAGAACCCAGGTCCAGAAAGCCAAAGAAAAAAGTGCCGGCAGAGAAGCAGCATGGGTTAGAATGTAGAGGTCAAGCAGTTCTTTAAATAGGAAAGTAGGCAATAGTTGAGAAAAAGAGTTGAAGAGAGTGCAAGAGAATATATGAGAAAATAAGCTCGGGAGATGGCCAGAGTCTGAGAAGGTGGACAAGGAAGAGGAAGGAACACAATGTTACAGAAACGGGGGAGGCTGAGAGTCCCTGATCAAGGAAGGCAGTCAAGGAATTCGCACAGTGAGTCACTCTACAGACACAACCTTGTAGTCTCATGTGTTTACTTTGCCTTCTACTGTATGTCGTTTAGGTTTTCTTAGTTTGGGTTTTAACTTCTAATGTTTAGATCACTCAGCTATCTCTGGGATGCCTTTTAGATTTTAAATTAACTCAGTTTCTATTTTGTCACACATATTTGGGGTCTGGATATTGTTGCACAGCTTTTTATACATCTCTTAAGAGAGATGGGTTTTTTTGTTAGTTTTTTTGTTATTTTTCATTAGAGGAAACAATTCTATAGTTTATTTTCCCAATTTAGTATTTGAGTAATATAAGAAAAATAAAGTATAATGATAAGTTATTCTCATTCATTTATATAGAGTATACATTTAAAAGCATTCTTTCTGTAACTAGTGAAAATTATTTCAGAATGCAAGTGTTCATCTGTATCACTGTGCATGTAAAAGAATCAAGTACTTTAACTTGAAAAATAAAGTAAAACAAAAGTGCTTTTATTTTGCTAATTTTCAGCTTTCATTCACTTATATGGAGGTACAACTGTAGCACTTTTCATATAATTGTATCGTTTGTGGCTCTTTTAAGAGAATATGCGAACAAGTTATTATATACACAAGTGAATTGTGTATATAATGAGGGTTGGTAAATGCCATTTTCTTTGCCTTATAAGATTTTGAAGGATACACAGGATGAAAAACAAAATCACAGAAAAATTATTTCATCCTTACTGAATTTAAAACTCATAACTAGAACTGAGCAGAATAGAGACATTTGTTTTGTTAGTTTCTCTGGCTAAGTGGCAAAAACTCTGAATACAGTATTTTAAGAGAATACAAATATATAAAGCACATTTTGTTTGAATTCCTTTATATTTATACTCCCACCTTGTTCCAAGGATTTAAGGCAGTTCAAATTCCATTTAAATGTACCCATCAACCATAAATACAATTATCAGTCAGCATACATTATTACTCATAGGTCTTATTCATCCAGTTCCACTGAAGAGGACACTTCAAAACAAAAGAAACAAAAATATCAGAAGAAAGAAAAGAAAAAAGAGAAAAAGAGTAAGTCAAAAAAGGGGAAGCATCACAAAAAGGACAAAAAGAAGAGAAAAAAGGAAAAGCATTCCTCTGCCCCTAATAGTTCTGAAATCTCCAAAAAATAACTGAGACTTTGGCCTGAATCATTAAATTAAAAAATTTGGTTTTGAAAATTATTAGACTTTCCTTGAAATTTACTATATAATTATGCTTTGCAATAAATCACAGCCTTTTCCATATAGACATTTTTTCATATATGGGGCCATTACTGTCTGGCAGGTTTTTTTTTTTTTTTTTTTTTTTTTTTTTTTTTTTTTTTTTTCGGTACGCGGGCCTCTCACTGTTGTGGCCTCTCCCACTGCGGAGCACAGGCTTCAGACGCACAGGCTTAGCGGCCATGGCTCACGGGACCAGCTGCTCTGTGGCGTGTGGGATCTTCCCGGACCGGGGCACGAACCCATATCCCCTGCATCGGCAGGCGTACTCTCAACCACTGCACCACCATGGAAGCCCTGTCTGGCAGTATTTTAATGTACTATGATTATAGAGTATTGAATCAGTCTTATTACTTGATAGCCATGCCTCAAGTATGGATATTTGTGCAACAAAACTCATCGTTTTTGGTATCCCTCTGTGTGTGTGTCTGGCTAGTGTTATTACTTCATAAGTTGATTGTAAATGGCTTTACTATAGTCCACACAGGCAATCTACGTAGCAGTTAATGAGTACTGCTGAATTGTGTCCACCTTCCAGTGTTAGAGTGTGGTAGGGGATAATGCTTTGCGCTTGACACTGAAAGATTTCATAGCTTTATATCCTATGATAATGTATAAAGAGAGTGAAGTTCTTCACTGTTTTAAAATCTTGGCTTTTTTTGGATGTCACAGGAGATGAAGCTGCTTTATTGGTCTTGACCAGAACTTTTTAAATGAATGGCATCAGCAGGAAGATGATAATGAAAGTATTTATAACAAAATTTCACTGTTTTCTGAGATGCAGAGTTTCTAGTACCTGCCTCCTTGGTTTTTATAACAAAATATTTCTTCCTTGCTTAAAAAAACAAGTCTAGTTCAGCCTACTTGTAGGTCTCGTAGAGATGATGCTGTGTTGGGCAGGATTTTGAAGATAGACTCCTGGGTTGTTTTACAAATATGCCATATTGGCATGTCTTAAAGAGATACCTCAAACACAGAACTTTTTATTTAGGAGGATAACAGCTAAATCTTCATTAGAACTGATTTTTATTGTATTCGGTATGTAAATTTTATGACGCTTGTTTCTATGAGTAATGTGGAAATTTTTTATAAATGTGAACATATATATATATTTGTCTGAAATAATTTGTAGTTTTGAAGCAGGTTTCCACTGAATTTATGGTTTCATAAATGACTAGTTTGGGGTGTTTCTCTCTTTGACTTCAATCATAAACCTCAGGAGCAGTGACAAAAATTTAGGATTAAGAATTTTATTCTGTACTTTTTAAAATTTAAGAGTCAGGGAGTTACATCATGAAAGCCTTTATATAACAATGGAAATTTTATATGAGTCAGCATTTTCAAACAGATAGTTGTAGATATAAATGTTTCTACATTTTTAAAATTTCACAATGATCAGTATTACTTACTTTGCTGAATACTTGGATATCCCTTATGTCCAATAAGTTAAATACTTATTATTGTAGCAGCATCGAAAGTCAACTGGTTATCATGGTACAGCACCAAAGATTGTAAGTACCTCACTGTGGTGCAGTTGTAAATTTTCAAATTGGTAGCCTACAGACGTGGCTGCAGGTGTATTCATTATGATGAAATCAGGTAAGTACACATAACCTCACAGGCTGGAAAGGTGTACTGATTCTTCCTTCACCCAGCACTCCTATCTGGCATGACCTCAGTAAGACTGGGAGAGCCTCATAACCCCTCTTAGCATATGCTTACCTTGTGCAGATTCTAGGGAGGCTACATCCACATCCCTTTTCTAACATTACAGCCATGGAAGTGCTCACACTTGTAGCTTTTCCATAACCTAACTTAGTCCTATGGCCTCCTTAAAAAGAAATCCTCTTGTTTAAATAGCTTAGTCAGTTATTTGGAGAGAAACACAGAGCTACTAGGTTTTTAAGGGTTTGTTTTGCCTTTGCTGTAGTTTATATATTTTTGAAAACTATATTTTATGAAAATACAATCCTTTGGTTATCAGTATGAAAAAAATAAGTAAAAAAAACTTTTAAAAATTATTAGAAAATGCTACATGCAAACGTATGGTCTCATCCTATTGAGTGTGCAACATGGTTAAAAATGATGATTGTAGTGACACAAGAGTTGATCCAGTTATTTGTAAGTTTTACTTCTGTTAATTGTAGAGATAATAAGTTGGCTCATTAGATTTGTTATCTGAATGGTGAGACAATCAATGCTCAGGAGAGTTATATAAAATTCAGGCCTCATTAACTAATAGAGTTCGCAAATTAAAAGATTTTAATGTTCAGTAATTTTTTCCCCAGAAAAAACTCTTGGAATTATTCTTGAGTAAATTTTCCCATAGTCTGAGAATACTTTATGAAAGATCTCATCTGAATAAAATTCATTTATTTTTCACTAAAGTAATTCTGAAGTGATCTTGTTATTATTATTGGGATTGGATGCAAATCTCACTAATATATTGTAGGAGAAAATTAGTGACATTTCCTCTTAGGCAACACGTAGCATAAGGAAAACTGAACTTAGTAGTAAAAATCCAAAAGTCCTAGTTGTCCGCACATCCATTGCAGGGGCAGGGGTTCAATCCCTGGTCAGTGAACTAAGATCCCGCATGCCTCACGGTGGCCAAAAACACAAGTCCTAGTCGTTCTGGCTACCTGTGTGACCTTCAACAAAGTCATTTACCTTCTCTGGGCCTTGGTGTCTTTCATTTATAAAATATTGTACCAAATTATCTCTGAGATCCCTTCTACTCCTTAATATATATGATTATCAATACTTCAAATAATATTATTTTAGAAATTATTTTCATTTAGAATAGAAATTATTATATTCATTTATAAATTGTTACAGATAAGCAGGTAGCATTCTGTAAATGGTAAAAGTTGAATTTATTAATATAACTGTTAAACACATGTTACTTCTTTAAGCAGATAATTGGTATTTGGTTACCTTACCACCCAGTATATGTTATTGTCACTAGATGCAGACAGAATTTATGTTTATATTTGTGTCTGTAACCTGATTATCTGAATACTTTGAGACTATTGCTTTTGGGCTGATGGACCTATGCCCCATACAGTTCCGTATTTCTTTTCTCCATATCTTCTGTTGGCTAAAACCTCTCAGAGGGATCCCCAGTTCTTCATACTTAATACATATCTGTTTACATCTTTGGTTCTTTGAGGCTAAAACATCAATGAATAAAACAACTGTGTGTGTCTGTATTTATGACTCATTCTGTCTAAAATTACATAGGCCTAGGTTACCTTCAATTAAACTAGATTGAAGAGTTATCAATAATAGTCTTGTTAAATGCCATTGAGTCCTTTCTTCGATAAACATTTACTGAGTACCTAGCATGGCAAACACTATGTTAAATACCAGGGATACGGAGATAAATAAGACACATTTGCTTCCCTGAAAGGAATTCACAGTTTAGTTGGTAGGAGAAACAGCAGAACTCATCATTAGGTATTAAGTACAGTAATTGGGTTTATAGAAACACACAGGAGTACCTAACATAGTCTGGAGAAGTTAGAAGAGGCTACCTAGAAAAAGTAATGCCTGCAGTGCATTTTGATTGAGGATGAGAGTGCGAGTTGACAGATTGAGTACTGTGAACAAAGCCCACAATCGAAAAAGCTGGGGCGTGTGTGTCAAGAATTATAAGCCCTGTGAGGGCAGGAGTGGTAAGAATTGAGACCACCATTCTAAGTTCTTAGGTACAAGAGAAGGAGGTTTTATGTTCCATGTTTGGGAGCTTGGACTTTATCTGTAAGCAAGAGACGCCATTAGAGAGTTTTAAGGAAAGAAATGACTTTTATTGAGGTTTGGTTTCATCCATTTCATAATCCAATCCCACAGTTTTTAAAGGATGAAATTAGTCTCATTAAAAGCCCGCATAGAAAATAATTTGAATCTTTGATATTCGATTATCTGATCTCTTATTCTGGGCCCACTTTTCTTTCTGAGTTCTGATTTCTAAAAATTAAGGTCTTCTAAAAAGCTACTATATTCTTTATCAGACCCATCCCCAGAATTACATGCACATGTACATAATTTGAAATGTGTTTTGCTTTTAATTTTATTTTAGGTTATTTTTGACTGACAGAATATATTGTGTTGTTATGTTAGTATTTCCAGTCTATATAAATCATTTAAAATATATATTTCAATGCAGACTGTCATAATTTGATAAGGCTTCTTTTAATATTTTTAATATTGATTTGACTATTTTAATATTTAAATCAATATTATGAAGTGAAACTGCTTCAAAGTCAAAGTGACACACACCAGCTGGTCTACTAGATAGCCCTGTCGCTCTCCCCAAGGTTTCCTGGCTTGGCAGGGAGTGCTGCACAGATTCCAACTAATACTAAGTGCTGAGACTCAATTTTCCCGGGCAGTTGGCATGCAAGAACAGTAAGGTTTGTTATGCCAGCTCAGTGATAATTTCACTTGCGAAGCCCAGGACCTTCAGACCTCACTTGTCTCCTCCCAACTCCTCTAAAATTTTGCAGAGCGCCAGAGAATTGGGTTGCCTCTTGTAGAGCACAGCCCATGATGCGTGCAGCCATGCCCAGCCCCAGTTTGCCTGTCCCACAGGTTGGGAAGAATCTGGGGAACCAGGAACATTTTGCTGGCCCTGAGTCTCTAAGTTTCCTGCTTCTTGTCTGGCCTCTGCTCTTCCCCTTGAGCAACAAAAGTAGACTTACCAGTGCCTTAACTAACTTTCTCAACCTAGATTTTCACCTGAGGCAACATCTAATTAGTAATATAATTATTAATATCTGTGTATCAAGATAGGCAATTTTCTTGGAGTTTTTAAAATCAAAGCTGGATAAAAGATCAAGAAATACCCACACTTTATGTGCTTTCACAAAAATAGATGAAAATTCTTTGCTTTTATGACCACATAAAATGTCATTTTTGTAATGGAAATGTTTCAACTTTCAGACTTCACACACACTCTGAGCAATTTTAATATTTAAACATTGGCAAAACTGTGCTCTTTTTGAATGTGAAATCCAACACTGCCAGTAGGATGTTGCAATAATGATCTGGAACTATGCTGTCAGTGTAGCCACATGTGGCTATTGAAATTTAGATTAATTAAATGAAAATGTGTCTCTTCAGTTGCACTAGCCACATTTCAAGAGCTGAGTAGCCACATGTGGCTAGTGGCTACCATGCCAGACATTGCAGATATAGAAAGAACATTTCCATCATCACAGAAACCTCTACTGCACAGCGCTGGAATCCCCAGTTCTTAGTAGAAATTTTGACAGACTGATGTTCAAAAGTTTCTAACCCTGAGCTTCGCATGCCTGAGAGCCATCAGGCATTCCTTTCTTTTCCCCCAGCAGACCAGAGAAGCTGTATTTGGCACATTTTGAAAGGCTAGTCTTCCAACTACAGAAACTTTGTACAACACGGTAGATGTGTTCAGCAGAACCAGCTTAAAATTAATTCTTTTTTCCTATTGAATTCCATTATAGGACCAGGTGTGTGTTCTTATAATAGAAATCACATTTATGAATAAAAATCTTTTAAAACAATTTTAATTTGCAGAAACTGTAGTTTTATTTCTAGATGTCTAAGTGATACCACTGCAGTAGCCTTAGGTGGGACCAGAGAACTAACTTGTTTGTTTTATAACTTTCATTCTAGAAATTCCTTAGGAACTTTATCAGTGAAGGATTTTTGTTATGGTTATCCCTTGCAGAAAATATTTATCATGCAGATTATACATAGTGATACATTTTGTTATTGAATGTTAGTTTTTATAAAGGCAATAATACATTGTGTGCTCAGCAAATCCCCTAAAAAAGGCATGGGTTGATTTCTAAGAGACTTAACACTCCACTTCTCGTTCATAAGGCCACCCCCCGAGATTTACCTATCTAGTACCATCTTTTATAAAAATAACTGCCTCAAAGTGTGAGAAACTTGTGAAATGCTGGTAATGTGACATAAACTTCTCATTGTTCTTCACTGACATAGGTGTGCTTATCTTGTTATTGATAAATTCTATAATTTGTCTCCTGAAGTATTAACATAATTTCATGTAATGTAGAAACATCTTAATTAGCAAATAAAAGTAAACTTATGCACATGGAAATCTATCAGAAACCTTAGTGGGTGTTTAATAAATTAATTGAATGATCAAAACTGCAGCTGTGTCTTGCTTTGTGCGTGGTAAGTTTTTGAAAAGTATTATTACGAACTGTATTTGAAGTGAACTCTTTATTTTTGTTGCTCCATCTCTCCAGTGAGTTTTTACAACACAGGATATTTAACAGTAAGCAGTGTTGATTTGTGTCATATCCATTGTTTTTTCTTGAATTGTATCATCAGCTTCATAGAATGTTTCATTTGTTGAATTTGAACTGGGGGCTTTGGTTTTTCTATTTGAGTTGCCTGCAAATACACAAAACAAAATGAAATAATTATTTGAAATTATGACATCAAATCTTACTTTAAAATTTGTCCTTAAAAAATTAAACTTTTTAGGAATGTTAGAATTGAATCATTTCAAAGTTGTTTTTGAGCATTTTCTCCTGAAAGTTAAATAAGGGAAATACACAGTAACAGAAGTAAGGATTTCGTTTCCATGCTTACCTTTCTTTCTCCACACTTCCATGGAGGAAACTACACATTTGATCAGAAGGTAACAATTTCTGGGTTGCTTAATAAAAGTGTGACTGTCCTTATGCATAAAGGGAACAAAACTAAAATCGATCATAATAATTTACAACAATCTTAAGGCTTTGCCATTATAATCAATTGAGATGTAACATTTAAAAAGAGCATGTTTATTCCACAATCCCATTCACTCTTTCTATATAAAGGAGTCCAAAATGCACAAGGGTAGAGGAATGCGGATATTTGTTCATCAGAAGTTAGACTAACAAGCTCATAGCAAAGAAATGGATTCTTAATCAGTGAATGATGTTAGAAAAATTAAGTGTGAAAATAATGTCATATATTTCACCGATATATACAAATTTAAATATATTTAAATAATTTTATAATTATGTAAAAGCAGTGCAAGAAATCACAGATGTTACTAATAACCCCCTGTTGTTAAACCCACAGTTCAGCTCACAAGCCACATCTTATTTGACCTTTCAGCAGCATTTTCTTTCTTGACTTCCCAAATGCTACCCTTCCTTGACTCGTTCCTGTGTCACCATTGCTCCTTTTCCATCTTTCTTGTTGGTCCCTTTTCCTCTCCCAAGCATCTTAGGCTGAGGAGGGCCTGAGGGCTCAGCCATTGGTTCCTATCACTGTGTCACTGCCTAATTACTCTCATTAGTCCCACAGTTTTTAATACCATCTCTGCTGATGACTCCCAGATTTGTATCTCTAATCCACACCTCTCCTGAACTCCAGACTCAACTTCCTAGTTGCCATCTCCACTTGGATATCTAGGAGACATCTCCAACTTAGTCCAAAACTGATATTTGGATCATTCCCAGGTTTAAAAAAAAAAAGGAGCCCAATCCACTTACAGTCTTCCTCTTCTCAATTGCCGGCAACTTCCATGTGTTCAGTTGCTCAGGACAAAAACCTCCGTCAGCCTTGGTTCCTCTTCTCTCAACCCCACCTGCAATTTATCTGATATCCTGTTGACTACATTTTTAAAACACATCCAGAATCAGACCACCTTCACTGCTACCACTGTTCTATTTTCAGCACAACACTCAGAGTGATCCTTTGAAACAAAAGTTAAAGCATGTCCTCTGCAAAGAACCCTCCATTTCACCCAAGTCTTTATAATGGCCCACATGTCCACACATACACACACACACACACACACACACACACACACACACACACACACACACACACACACACACACCATAAATCTCCCTGACTTCGTCTTTTTCTGCTTCATCCTCTCATTCACTCCAACCTCTTTGATCAAACATTTCAGGTATGTTCCAGCCACAGGGCCTTTGCATTGGCTGTTCACTCTGTCTGGCATGCTCTTCCCTTAGATTATCTGCAGGGTAAATCCCTAATTTCCAATCCTTGCTCAGAAGTCACCTTTTCAATGGGACCTAAACACTGTATTTAAAATTGCAACCTACATTCCCCCCACCCCATCCCCAATCCCTTTGCTCTCCAGTTTTTCCCATAGCATTTATTTTCTAATATAATTTACCTTTTTATGATGTTTATTATATATCTCCTCTCACTAAAATGTAAGCACCACATGCCAGAGATCTTTTACTATATTTTTGATTGATGATGCAGAAAAATTGCATTGTACATAGCTAATGTTCAATATTGAGTGAAATGATAAGATTGAAAGTGTGACATAGTAAAAACTTTAAAGTTGCAGATTGCAAAAGATAAGATTGAAAGCCAACTGGGAAGAAATGTTTAGAACACATGATTCATGTCTAACATATAACCAGAATTTGCGTATCAATATGTAAGACATTAACACCTCTTAATCAGTAAAGAGATGGGCAAAAGATCTACTGAATCTCCAATCTTACTAGTCAGAAAGAAATGTAAATTCAAAAGGTAATATACCATTTTTCATGTCTCAATTAGGAACAGATAAAATCTTTCTTGGCCAAGAGTAAGTAATTTATTTTACCGTCACAAAAATTCAGAAGAAAAGAAAGCCATATATCGTGCCACTCAAGGTTCCACATTTTAAACAAGATACTTTTAATATTAGCCCAGAGAATAATGCCATGCGTGTTTCAGGCCTATGAGCAAGATCTAGGAGCTGTAGTGAGACATCATCCTTCAAAACATCAATAATATTACCCATTTGAGTGTTGGTCTATGAAATCAACCCATAGTGGGGGATGTCCTGCTTGGCCCTAGAAAGCAGGGCCAATGGGATGGCATGATGGGAGGGTAAATTGGTACATTTATTTTTAAGTCTGGAGTGTTCCTACCTTGTGATTTTAGCATGAAGTTCCCAGGGAAACCATAAGAGATGAGCTCTAAAACTTACATATAAAGATATTCACTGATTCTTTTCAATACCAAAAAAATGTAAGTACCCTAAATTTATAATAGGGAAGTTGCTAAATTATCATGCTTAAGTATGATGCAGCCATTTAATCTGAAAAAGTAATTTCCAAGAAATTTTTAATTACATTGAAAATGCTCAGAATACAATGTTAAGTGAGAAAAGATGCAAAACTATCAGCAATACAATAATAGTTAATACTTTCATAATGTTTCCTCAGAGCATTTACTATCAGCTTCTCTCTGCTTAAAATTTTTTAGGATCAAATCCTAATTTCTTGATTAGGCTGCGGATCAGCCCTACTTCCCCCTCCCGGCTCAGCTTGCCCCATTCCCTTCCTGGTACTTGGCATTTCAGACATACAGAAATACTGACTGACAAGCTCCCCAGACTTGCCCTGCTCTCACTCTCTCTCTGCCCCAAGCCTTTGCATACTTCCAGGTGCCTGATATCCCTAACTCTCTAATCTTTGCTTGAAAAACTCTTATTTGTCCTTTAGGTTTTGGAAAATCTGCTCCAAACCTACCTAAGGGGAAGGGGAACTCACTAGCCAAGAGGTTTCACTATTAGAAGTAGCTCTCCTCTACTTTTTTGCCATCTAGTCTCTCTTGTTATATGACTTTTTCACTTTTTTTCTTAAGATAAGTCTAAGCCTCACCTTTAAGTGTGTTCATACTGCCTGGCTTTGCCCATTTATAGACTGCTTTCTAGAGTCAATGAGGACATCCCTCACTATGGGTTGTTTTCATAGATCAACACTCAAACGAGCAATATTATTGATAAGTTTTGAAGGATGATGTCTCACTACAGCTCCCAGATCTTGCCCATAGGCCTGAAACATGCGTGGCATTATTCTCTGGGCTAATATGAAAAGTATCATAATTTTAAAATGTAGGGCCTAGAGCGGTACAATATTTGGCTTTATTTCATTACTTCCGAACTCTTTTGGTGTTAAATTAATGTTCTACTTCTAAACATCCAATCATAATGTTTTGACTATATAATTTGATTTTTTTTTTTTTTTTTTTTTTTGCGGTATGCGGGCCTCTCACTGTTGTGGCCTCTCCCGTTGCGGAGCACAGGCTCCGGACGCACAGGCCTAGCGGCCATGGCTCACGGGCTTAGTTGCTCCGCGGCATGTGGGATCTTCCCGGACCAGGGCACGAACCCGTGTCTCCTGCATCGGCAGGCGGATTCTCAACCACTGCGCCACCAGGGAAGCCCTATAATTTGATTTTTAAACAAAAACAACAAAAAGTTAATTTGTTGTAGGCACAACATTTTCTAGCCTGGCAAGTAGCTCTTTGCCCAGTCAGCAAGCAAAATTGTTTAAGATAAATGTAGTAGGGAAAGCTAGCATGAAAATTTGATGACCTGATAAATTCTTCACTGTTATTTGCAAAGTAGACTTTAAAAGATATATGGATTCAAATTTAACTACTAAATACTTAAGTAATGGGGAATATATATGTATATATATAGAGAGAGAGAGAAAGAGAGAGAGACCCTTGAAACTATTTTCCTTATATAACATTTGTAATATTTGAAAAACAAAATGTTTGTAGGCTTATTCTTATTGGTTCAGTATCATTTGTACTCTCCAGTATCAGAGCAGGTAAAGGTAAAAGACCAAGGATTTAAGATGTAAATTAGTTTCATATTATCTGGGCAGAATTTGTATCTTATATAAGCATTTCTTCTCTTTTTTTATTGAAGTATGGTTGATTTATATCATATTAGTTTTAGGCATACAACATAGTGATTCAATATTTTTATAGATTATACTCCATTTAAAGTTATAAATATTAGCTATATTCCCTATGCTGTACAATATATCCTTGTAGCTTATTTATTTTATACATAATAGTTTGTGCCTCTTAATCCTCTTCCCCTGTCTGGCCCCTCTAGCATTTTTTTAAACATCTAAAATTTTAATCTTTTATTCGAAGTCCTGGAAGTCTGAAGACTGTAACATTTGATTAATTCAAGTCCTTCATGTTTCCTAAGCTTTTTACATACTTAAATTCATAATATTCTAGTGAGACTTTCAAGGTGGTTTTTCTACCTTGTCACATATAGGGTTTTTTTCTTTTTATGGGAGTTAAACTCAGGAAGTTATTTCCTCACTTAGTTTGGGGTTCTCTCTAAGAACCCCTTAGTCTGGGGTTCTCTCTTAAGCCATCTCCATTCTGACAGCTCTAGTTTCCATTATGCATTTTTTTGGAAACAACTGAAAGAGTTTAACCTGTCTACTGCCCTCTGAGATTTAAAGGCTTGCAAAATACATTCCAGTATTCTATCAATAGATTTGCCTTCATCTAGGACTTGTAAAACACCCCATTCCCCAGCCCTGATTCATTATTTCCTTGACTACTGGATCCTTCTAACCAGTGCAGGTACAAAGATCATTTCTTAGATTGGCTTCTTAAGGCAGTGCAGTTCCCGTAACCAAACTGATTTGCTACAGGAACAAGAAAAGATTTGATATAAACACCATACTGACACCATTTGAAGCAGGAGCTTTGATTAGCAAGTCAACACCCTAGTGTTCCTTCTCTTCCTACAGCTTATAAAAGTCCAAACGTGCTTTCAATGTATATCCCTCTGGTAAGTTAGAATAATTGGGCATATTATGGAAAAAACAACTGCTGTAAGTGGGCTGTGCTGTAGTGATATCAGAGTCCAGCTAACTGCATCCTTTTGAAATGATTTTTAAAGAGAGAAGAGGAAAAGTCTCAGCAACCTCACCTTTTCCTAGTTTTCCTTTAATAAATAGAAACTAATTTCTTAACCAACAGAGTAGAGATAAAACCAGCTGCCTCTTCTGTCACGAGGTTACAACATGGATTAAATTTTAAACAATAAATCTGTTATACCATTGAGCTCTTAAGGGATTTGTTACATATAAAGGGTTTTTTAAATTTAATTTCTCCTTTTCTTTACCTGAGTGCAGACTGGAAAGATCCAATATCACTGTGCTTTCCTGGGTTGATATTAGATGCTCTTTCTGCTGCTAATGTCCCATTTTTATTCTTTTCTTTAGTCTGGTCATCATATGTAAATCTCAACCTTCCTTTAATCCTATACCTCTCAGCCTGGCATTTAAATTAAAGCTTTGGCCTTTGCCAAAATTTAAATGCAATTCATCAAGCAAATCAAATTCTCCATTTAAATCAAATTCATCAAACAAAATCCACCTATCCTCATCACAAACTAGGCCAATATATTTTTTCTATTAGTTAAATTTTACATTCATTTTCAGAAGTATTCCTCAGGGATCCATTTATCCTATAAATCTTCTATGAACTCTGCTCTTACCTGCCATTTCAAAATATCAAAAGAATGCTGGGCCCTCTGCAGGTCTCATCTCCTGGCTATGTGGCAGAGCGGTAATTAAGCTTTTCTGTCATTATCTGCCTGTGTCCTTCTAGCTTCTGCATTACCAATCTGATGCCCTACAGCAGCTTCAATGACTAATCAGCCGGCTCACTTTAGTAGAAATCTACGCATCCCACTCATCCTGCATTTCTTTCTAGAGGAAACAAGCAATCTTAAATTTGCACCCTAAAAGTGTTCTTCATTTACTAGGGGACATTTTCCCTTTAAATTTAATATGATGCAAAGAACTGGATCTGAGGTAAATGGTGAAGTGAGCAAAACTTGCCTACTGACCTCCTGACCTATTGACTTCTCCCTTCTTCAACGCCCTGCCTTCCGCTTGAGGATACACAGGTATCTCATGTAAATACAGTTAAAAATTCATTGTGAAAGTTAGAATCTTAGACTTGCCCTTTTGCTTTGTCCATCCATCAAGGAATGAAGGCAGTTCTCTCCAGAAATGTTTTTTCTACCCTATTTTTTCCACAATTGGACATTTTTTTTCTTTTCTGCATTGTTAAATTCAACTATAGATGACTAACATAGCTCACAAAGGAATTTAGCTGATATTTTAAATCCTTTAAATGAATTTTCACAATGAGACACTGGCTTCTATTTTGCTTTTTGGTTCCAGCATCAGCCAGCATTGCCTAACCCTGCTCCCTGAAGAGGACTCACAAATGCTAAAAGTAGCAGGAGCTCTGCTGAGCAATTTGGTTTTCTACATTCTAGAAACAAAAAGAGTTGTAGGAAATTCCAGACTCATTATTTTCAGTAGAAAGGCCCCTTTAGGATATACAAGTCACCTTTTCTGTGATTGAGTTCAAATTACACCATCTTCTACTAAGATCTCAGTGAGTTTTTAAAGCCTCTCTGAAACAAAGTATGGCAGTTAAAAATAATGTGACTCAGAAGTTTATTTGGAATACTGAAATAAGAGTAGCTAAGAAACTTTGAAAAAGAAGCATAATGGGAAGAGAAATTCTTCCCTAATTAGATATTAAAATAAATTATATAGCTACAATAATTTTAAAGTATATTATTGGCTTAAGAATAAACAGACTGATAAATTTAACAGAACAGTAAGTCTAAAAACAGATCCCAGTATATATAAGAATTTAGTTTATGACAAAGGTGACATTTTAAATTGGCAAGAAAAAAAAGGATAGATTTCCCAATAAATATTTAGACAATTGGCTCATTATTTGTAAAATAAAAATAAAGGCAGATCCCTACCTCACACTTTACACAAATATTTTAATTCCAGGATTATTAAAGATTTAAATGTAAAAAACAAGTGAATGTATGTATTGTATTAGAAGAAAATATAGGTGAATATATCTTAGAGTGAGGTAAGAACTTGCTAAGTATGAAATTAAAGGAAGAAATCACAAAAGGAGAAAGTTCTACAGTTGAAAAATTGTCACATAAAATTAAAAAGGAAACAACTATGAAAAATACTTGCAATATATGTGAAAAAGAATTTAGTTACTGTATGGAAAGCTCCTATAAAGCAATGAAAAATGAATACCCCCATAGAAAAATGTGTATAAGATATGAGCAACAGTATACCACAAAGACAATGACAAATAAATATGAAAATGTCCACCCTTGCTCCTAATTAGATAAATTTAAAATAAAACACTATATTGTTTCCCTCAGTGAAATTAGTAAGATATATATCTTTTGAAATAAAAATATGAAATAGTACTTTTCTGGAGGACAGTTAGCAATTTGTATCCAAAGCCTTTTATATGTACCAAATCTTTGGTCAGCAATTCCATTCCTAGGGATTTATGCTAGGAAAATACTTCAATGTTCAATGCTTGTGTGTAATAGAAAAAAATGGAAGCTAGTTCAAAGTCAATAATTTAATAAAATATGATATACCCAAACTGGTTTCTAAACACCATTCCAACTAAAAGGGCAACTTGGAGACTTCTTGGAAAAATGGCAGATTTCGGGGCTGGAACAGGAAAAGCACAGGCTGCTCGAGAACATTTTGTGACAGAGAGCAAAAAAAATGCTCAAAAAATGATGGACATATTTCAAAAGGATATAGGACCCAATTTAAAGGGGCTCCCACAGGCCAAATCTGAGATAATTTAAGAATCAGAATAAATGATGATAATAATAGACTATTTTAGAATAAAGAATCCGAGTCCATACTGATATTAATAAATTAATTAATAGGTAAATAGGGGGAAAGGGAAAGCTCTTCCTTGTAGTAGAATAACAACTAATAAACACAGAAGGAATGATGAAGTTAGAAAATCACCATTTCATAGCTATCATAATAATTCTAAAATTATCTTGAAATTTTGAATGAAAACATTCAGTCAAGAACCATCAATGGGTGCGTGAAAGTTGGAGGAGGAACAGGATTTTTTCATACCTCCCAACAAATTACGTAGTAATGGCAAAAGGAAAAATAGTGACTTTGTATATTCATATATATATATATATGTATATATATATCTGACTCACTTTGCTGTACAGCCAGAAACTAACACAACATTGTAAATCAACTATACTTGAAAAAAAGAAGGGTAAAAGGATGATTTAAAATAAAAATAAGTTTCAAAAAACAAAAACAAAAGACTAAAGAAATATGATAACTAATTACAAGATGTAACTCTGGACTAGATCGTAGATAAGAAAAAAATAGCTATTTAAGGATATTGGAAAATTTTAATATGAACTGCAGATTAGATAATATTACTATATCACTGTTACATTTCCTGACTTTGACAAATGTACTGTAATTATGTAGGAAAAAACCCCTTGTTCTTAAGAAACACATACTGAAATATTTATGGTTAAAAAGCATGATATCTGCAAATTATTTTCAAATGGTTCAGAAAGTATACATCAAAAGAAAGTCAATTTTGAAAAAAGTGAGGTAAAATATTAACAATTAGTAAATCTGGCAAAAGGTATACAACCTTTTCTATACTTTTCTTGCAACTTTTCTGGAAGTCTGAACTATGTCAAAATAAAAGAAAAAAAATTCATAGCACTCCATCAAGGTAATAAAATGTAATCATTAAAAGTGGTGTTTATTTATTGGCAAATGATGATGTCAGTGTTGTTCATTGAAAAAAGAAAAGCTGTTATAGGATTCATTTTTTCCCCATTTTGTTATATATACATGTATCTATAGATACATAGAAAAAAATCCATGAAGGATGTTCACCGTGGTGTTAATATCTGTTATCTCTGTGTGGTGGAATCATGGATGAAGTTATTTGTTTATTTGTTTTTCTATATTTTCTAATTTTCCTAAAATGAAAGTGAATTAAGAGAAAGGTTTTCTTTCCAGGGGTATAAGGGTGTCTTCTAAGAAGAAATATAGTAGACTATTCTGAACGATCCAAGTCCCATTTTGCTCACAGGCAGAACAAACAATTGTATTCACAATCATCAAATTTGCTTGCCTTCTCAGTATTCTGTATATAATTTATGCTTTTCTCTTAGAAAACCTGTGCCTTACTGCTGATTTGCTTACCCTTTTCCATTTATATTGCCTGCCTTTGCAAAAGAGACTACCAAATAATAGATAATTGGAATTGTCTATTATTCCCATACAACAATATTATTTTATTTGTGTCAAGCAGCTCTACTCTCTGCCCTTCTCATTTTCATCAAAAACTCTGCTTCTACAAACTTCTTGATTCTCCACCCCTCTCCACAACCCTAGGGTGTCAATGGATACTCAAAACCACAGGATGAATATATTTTATCTTCTTGGAGCATCAGTTTTACTCAGAAATGGAAAGGATATAATGTTATTATTAGAGTAAAACAAGTCATTATATTAGCAATCAAATTAAAAATTCCCATAATTTAAAAAATATAATGGGCAACTTCACATAATTTAAAACTCACAAGCCAGGGCTTTCTGTTCTAACCCTTGGAATTCTGGAGGTACACATTCCTTTCTTATCTACCTTTAAGGATTCTCCAGTGGAAAAGTTTGGGAAGCAGGGATCTAAGACATTCATCCCTTTAATTGCTCCCCCATTAACCATTAATTCTTCCACATCTTATGAAATGAGCCCTCGCCCCAGGAGTGTCTACTCAGAAAGATGCCCTTCACACAGCCATCTTCTGCTCAGAACTGTTTGTCCAATACTGTACAATTTACAAACCACGGTATTCTTTTAAACGTTGGCATTTGATACAGGCCTAACTCAAAACACAAAAGTTAAAAAGAAAGAAAGTGATTATGGAACACAATGTAAAGACCAATCAATTGCTTAGCAATAGAACCTCTGTACAAAGTGAGCCCTGGAGGTAGCCCAATTAAACTCTACAGGCACTACCAGAGACCTGCTATTTTCAGGACCAATTCAAAATGTATAAAGTCTTGAATTGTATACATTAAAAATAATGAACCCCAATAGAATAAAGGTACATGAAAGAAAAATCTTGGCAAAATATTCTAAGATTAGACTATCTTAGACTATTGTTAAAAAAACAAAATTCAGCTGAGTGAATTTGAAGACCTAGTTGGCTTTATCCAACGACTTGTGAATTGGACAGCATCCCATCTAACAAGTAGAAAGGGGCTCTGAGAAGATGTAGGAAATGAAGGGTCTTATAGGCAGAAGGGGATAGGACAAGGAAGTCATAAACAAAAGAAAGGATTTTTTTCAGGCAGGTCACCTTCCTTTAGGGGTGAGGCAGGAGTCTATCCTGAAGATTACCTTACCAGTGTTGATCAGGAAATTCCAGACGGATAGGTTTAAAATTTCACTCCTGGGAGAGGCTGAAACTGCAGTTAGGTAAGGTTTTGGTTTGCTGATGTGGGGCTTAGCACAAAGGGCTCTGTTTTGGGCCTGTTGTTTCTTCTTTAATGCTACTGTTATTTACAGAAACAAACAAGTCCACTGCCTTAAGTCAGTTTTAGTATGTGCACAAAAACACGTTTCCCTTTAAGCCACTCTAATTGCCTATAATGAAAAAAGTCTCAATTCTAAAAATTAATATAAAATAATGGGAGGCTGACTTTTAAGAACAGATAGTTTTCAAAGAAAGGAGTGGTAACTGGTGAAACCAATTTTCCTCCAATGTAATTTTACTTGCTTAATTATTACACAAACATAATATTATGTTCCTAACTTTTAAGGCATTCCTTAAGTGGAATAAAGCCTTGTTTTCTCACTAGCTAGAACACTGACATTTATCCCTGGGTGGGAGAATCACTGGAATGAAGCATGCATATTTAACAATAGGCACAGCAATGGTTTTTAGTTATCACTTTGAAGGGTCACTTTCAAATATGAACCGTTTTCTCTTCCTATTCCAGGTGACATTTGGATTACCTATTTTGTTTTCTGCTCTCCACTATGTCTTATTTGGTTAATGTCAACCAAAGGGCCCAAAATCATCTAATTTGAAAGCAGCAGAAGGCAATGATCATATAAAATTCTGCCTTACCAAGAGTAAGCACTCAGGAAAGGTGTACTGAATTAATTTGCTGACTTGATAAACATAGTGTTTTTCAGAGGGCCACTCAGAGTGGGGATATTTCATTGTAAGAAAGTAGCCTCAACTAACTACATAGGAAGTGCACTAATGGATCTCCTTAGCTAAAGAGCCATAAGACTACAAAGACTTGAGTCAACAAGCCAACTAATTCTGTTGCTGGGCTCTCAGATCCAGCTTGAAATAAAATTCTGGAGCAGTCCCTGAGATAGATCAGGAAAAATATCAGGAAAAATAATTGATTTTTATTTAGCACACTGCATTGTACAGAAGAGGCACTCAGTGAATGTTTGATGACTGTAATGGTGACAATAAACATGCTCCTTTGATCACCTACAACAGAGGTGCACTGCTACTTCATTCAACAAACATTTGTTGTGTTCTAAGCACTAGAGAAACAGTAGTGAGCAAACAAGACAAAAATTTCTACTTTCCTGGAACTTACTTTCTAGTTGGAGTAGAGAAGAATTGGACAACAGGTAAGTAAAATATATAGTTGATTAGTGGTAAGTGCTTAGGAGAAAAGTAAAGCAGGAAGAAGGCATGAAATGTTGAAGTTAAAGATACAGATTGAGTGACCAGGGAAGAACTCCGTGGGAAGGTGACTTTTAGTAAAGATTTAAAGAAAGTGAAAGTGAGGGAAAAGCATTCCAGACAATGGGCACAGCATGTGCAAAGGCCCTGAGGTGGGAATTTCAAGAACAGCAAAGAGGTCAAGGTGGCTGGGCATAAGATGCTAGAAATAAAGGCAGACCACAAAAGCCCCCATAGTTCACATTTAGGACTCCATATCTATTGAAAGATGGGAAGCAATTAGGGTTTTGACCAGAGTAGTGATCTGACCTGACTTGACTTAGGTTTTACCAGGCTCACTCTGGCTTCTCTGTGGAGAGTAGACAGCAGGGGAGCAAGGGCAGGGCAGGAAGAGGAGCTATTTGTTTTAAAATGCAGAGTCTGGAGTTTGTGTTTTAACAAACTCCCTAAGTGATTCTTACAATAAAATTTAAGAACTGATACTGATACTTTAAATTATCTAAGCAATTGAGATAAAAATTGATTTTATTTTTTGATTAATTGATAATCACTAATCCACTGCTTCATTTTGCCTGTGGAGAAACAGAGTCTAAGCCATCGGACTAAATTCAGCTAACAACTGGTCAATTTGGCCATTTAATCTCCAAACAGTACTTCAGAAAAAGAACTCCAAAGGGATCTCGGCTTCTTGCTTTGTGATACAGGGCACCCTCTGAGATCTCTACAGAGAAGAAAACTAGAGCTAAAGTAATCATGCGGTGCTGGTATATTTGAGAAGATCGCAGAGCATGTACTCCATAAACGTGTTTCTGGATTCAGCTAAAATGGAGCATATGGGAAGGAAATTTTCTAAATTTTTTGGAAGAAAGTTTTTCACTTTCTTTTTAAATAGAAGTTAGTGAGCACCTGGGTCTTATTCTAAACATATATATCTATAATATATAGATTCTAAATTTTTATTAAAAATATATTCAAAATACATTAAATAAAATTCATGATCACTACTTTTAAAATACACTAATAGAAATTTATATTCACAAAAAATTTAACAATTCTTTCTGTTTCATAATGGTAATCAGTAGTATGTGTAGCACATTATAATTAAGATAACAAAGAGACTCAGTTCTGAAAACCTTACATAAACATTTCTACTTTATAGTTGCACTACACACACAAACACACACGTACACATACCTGTATAGCGTAACTAGTTTGTGATCTATTCAAGAACAAAGACTGACTTCTATTTATTTTTTAGTTTCTTTTATGTGACTCTGGATTACTTAATATACCTCCTCTGAATTCTGCACACTGTAGGCACACAGGTAATGCCTAACTGACTACTGACTAACCAGTCTAGAGCAATGCAACACTGACAATTAATTATCAGATATTTTGTTCCTCTATCTATTTGACTTCTTTGGCTCCATCAAAAACAAAATTTAAAAATTCCAAGAGGATACAACCTTTAAAACAGAGACACGTAAATAAATTAAAGTGGATTTACTGGATCAATGTATTATTTTTTTCATGAGAATATTTACATCCTGCCACTATTTTTCCTTGGGCACAATCCCTCTAAGGTATTTCATCATTAAGACCTAATTTAACATGAATTTTTATAAAACCATATAATAAACTGAATTTTTAAAAACCATTCATTGCTAACGAATGATCTGTCACCCAAGCACAGGTTATTATTTTGAACAGAGTACAGGTAATTGGTTATAAATAATGGTTATGGATTACCTTCTTGAGTGGAAGTAGCCTCTAGGTGTTGCAGTTTAAGGCCAGTGTCTAATCTTTGAGGCTTTGTATACAGAAATAAGTAGCAAAGAACACAGACGCTGATGACAAAGGCAAGTAAAACAAGGGCAGCAATTCCCAGTCCAATCAGAGCGCCAATGCTGAGGAAAACAGAAAGAACACTGTGACTGTCACACAAACTGGTTTGCACATAAAATAAAGGTTTAAATATTGTTAATACTTGCTTCAGTCATTCATACCAAATTATGTTTTATTATAAACAGTATATGATTGAAATCTATGGCTCACCTTTTTATACCCTCAAATTCTTATGACATTTCTCTATACATTTATATGTTAATATTGGTATAGAATACCATGTGAATTCATATTACAGTAAAAGGTCACTTGATTCTCTAGGGATGGTTCAAAAACATTTCTATCAGATAAACCTCTATTATTAATATATTTTAGGAGGAAAGATTAGGTTCACCAATAAAAGGTGAATAGAAAGATACCTACCTCTGCAAAAACAGTGAAACAGATGTTTACCAGAAGTGCAGAACTTTTATTTCGGAGACATGTATGGGAGTTATCATGTATTAGTATACAAAACCACAACCATTACAAGAGAGGAGGAGAAAGTTTAATTAAAGGAAAGCAATGTTTGTGAAATTTATATAAAGTTCATGTTCAATCTGAATTTTTCCTTTCTAAAAGAGCATAACACCAATGGCTTCTAGCATTTAGGAAGAAACCCTTGTACTTTTCTCTAAAAATGCAGTGTAAATATGATATTATTTGCACTAAATTTGTAACAATTCCTTCTGATACAGTTATCTATAAGTCTAATCACTTGAGAAATAATACAATTTTCACAAACCTGTGAACTTATTTTTAAATGGGAAAAGAAGTTTGGAAAAAAAATTATCTTGCAAGACTAACATGCAAACATATGTACTTTACTTTCATGAGCAATATGTATGCGTGGGTATGTAAATACATATAATTAGATTTTAAGCTGCTCCAGAGCAGATACTTCTATTGACTTTCCCACAGTCATGTGCACACTTATTAAAAGTGTTTAATAGAGTATTTAGCTTGTAATTAATGTTTCATAAATGGAAATAAATGATAATTGACTGGTGATTGATCCATTAGTAGTCATTGAAAAGTAATCATCATTGAAAAGTAACAATCATCAAAGTGAACACTGAAAAGTAGTGATCTTTATCTTCATTATTTTCCTGTCTTGCCTTTCAGCTTCTGCTATTTCCTAGAGATTAGGGCGGGAACAAATGTGACATGCCGAAAGTGAGGGAAGAGAGAATTTGACCAGGGGTGCTAGGTGTGTCACTGCTTTGGGAGAAAGAACAAAATTAAAAGTGAGGGGCTAAGCTCATGCTACTTATCCTTAATTTAAGGAGATAAAGCCCCCTTGCAATTTAGAGATTGCCTCCTGAGCCAGACATGGGGGCAGACTTCGAAAGATTCTTGTGCCTGTTAATTACTATCAGCCCAGTTCCCCTAGCCCTGCACAGAAATGAAGACTGGGTAATTTTCTGGCTAGAGTCAGTATATAGTTGCATATTTAAATTGGAGTTTGCCCTCACTTGATGCCCTCTCTTCCAAGGGGTAGACTCCCTGGCTCTGGCAACTCCTTTTTCATGTTTGTTTGCACCAAAGCTGACTTTTGTAGATCATATGTGTAGGGAGGGTTAGGACTGCACAGACACATAGGAACGTAATCCACTTAATTAATATTATCTGCTTCACAAAGCAGCTAGGAGGCCAGACATCTGGAAAGATTCCTGAAATGAGAACCCGGTTATAAAAAACATCTTCAAAGTGAAAAAATAATTTAGTCAATTAAAAGTAAAATTGTCAACTTAATTAAATTCAATGTATGTATTACAGACTTTACATGTACACAGTTTAAAAACCAGGCCACATGATTGGAAGGAAAAACAAAAACAAAGCATGTCACTTCTTTCTGTTATAAAAGGATGTTCTTCATAATCATTACAAACTGTTTCAATGTCATAGTTCCACTTTATAGAAATGTTGCTTTATGCATACAAAACTCTAGATAAAGATGGAGCTCTGGGAATCTCCTAAAATATTCATTTCAACAAATAACTTACTGAACTCAAGCGTAGCGCTGTGCAACACACATTATTTTCCTAGGTCCTGAAGAAGGTTTCCAAAGGAAACCCTTAGAGGTTAGGGATTTATTAGAGGAGAAGAGATGGGAGTGGGCCAGACACAGAAAAGGGAGAATTATGCTTTCCTCACAGCACCATAGGGCAGTTTGCTTTGCAGTCCCTGAGAGAGGGTCTGTAGCCCCTGTCACATTAATGAATTCTCCTACTTAGCAACTTCATTCACCTGGAGGTACCATACCTGTGCCTTTCTGCAGTGGCTGCAGAATCTCAGAACAAATGCTAATGACTTCTGGGTTATTTTTCACAGTTGGACTATTTTAAATTAGGGGAGAGAGCAAAGAATATGAGGGAAATGAAGTTCTAAATTTTTACCTTCCCATTGTGTTCTCAGAGCTCAATAACTAAGGAAGAACCCCAGGTGGTTTTTTTTGTTTATTTGTTTGTTTAACATCTTTACTGGAGTATGATTGATTTACAATGGTGTGCTAGTTTCTGCTGTATAACAAAGTGAATTAGCTATACATATACATATAGAACCCCAGGTTTAACATTGCCAACTGATGCCATCAGTTGAAATGATCTTTATATTTCCCAAGAACTGAGCTGCATTGTCAGTGCTAAATGAAGACCCCAGCAAGCTGTTCATTCCTTTGTGCCCTCATAAACTTTAGGAAGGTTTTCTATCCTCTGCTGCTGGTTGCTTTGGAACTATTCAGGAACCTGAGAATCCCAGGCACTTTTCCAACTGAGTTTGACTTAAGAGTTGCCAGTCTCTTATGGAGGTGCTGCCACCATTATTAACACTTCCAAAGACTCAGAGCTAGGTTACTATGTTATTTTCCAAAAGGCCAGATAATTTGCCAGCGCAATACAAATTGCTTCCCCAAGTAATAAGGATAAATTGTCATCATCTCCTGTTCTGGCATGATACAACTTTGTTAGTTGAACTTGTTGGTAAGTAGGCACTCCTTTTGAGATTTTTGTGAAGCTTGCAGTGTGCAAAAAAAATGACTTTACTGCTCTAAGAAATAACATTTAAAGTCATTTGCTGTAGACTTGGCATGTGTGCTAAAGTCTGGACCATGGTAGGAGATTGGGAGAAGTAATATTCTTCTTCTTACTTAGCAGAGTTAGCCTCTCTCTCTCTCTCCCAGACATAAGCTAATTTGTAAGTAACAGTTTGAGGTGGGGTGGCAGTTCTTTCCTGTAACCCTGGCACCCCATTCATTCTCCAGGCAAAATGAAAGAATCAGGTTCTAAGTCTGCAATCCTTCGGAGTGGAGGGGGGGAAAAGCATTTCGTAATGAAAATATCTGTGTAAATACTAATTGGAATACGTTAAATTACCATCATAGGAAAAAAGAGTCAAGAAAGACACCACCTTTGAAAGTCTCTTCACTTTCAGCAATGGCCAAAGAGCTCAGGTGTTGAGAAAGGGGGTGTCCTGCAAAGGTTCAACGGAGTGTGTAATCATAGCAACTGAAACTCTTCCTCTCTGTGGGTCTCCAGTTCTGTTTGGGGGTCAGTGTGAGATCAGCTGAGGGCAAATTACAAAGCCCTGTTGCCTGTGCGCGTCGAAACATACACACACACACACACACACACACACACACACACACACACACACATGCTTTCTTGATACTTTAAAGGATACAGCCAATTCCTTCTCACCCACAGAGAGACTTGAAATACTCTGATCTTTGGTTAACGCATTGAGTCTCAAAGGAGCTCCTTTTCCATTCAGATGCACCAAATGCCCAAACAAATCAAAAAGAGAATTAAAACCTCCTCCTTAAGTTATGTGCTTGTCTTTCTCTGCCCGCAGAGCCGCAGGCCTCGGACTGGTGCCGGCGAGAGAGAGTCAAGAGTAGTCCGCTCCCGCCGGGCGGCCCTGCTTGCGCCCTGGGCGCAGAGCCCGCTCTCCTCCCGCGCGCGCCTCGCCCGGGGTCGCCGGCGGATTCACACTTCTGGCGCCACTGCCCGACCCTCGCCGGATGGGGGTGGCACCGAGTGGGTTCTCTGCAGGGCCCTCATCAGCCCTCGAAGGCTCTTGTCCCCCCGGAGGGATCCGAGCAGGTCGCGAGGACGCGGGCGACCTCCCTCCTCCCGTCGTGGCACGACTCGTCGCCTCCCCAGCCTCCTGGCCGCCAGCCCCCTGCCTACCCACCTGAGGCTCCACATGTAGCTGTGCTTGTAGGGGAAGTAGCTGCCCGGCTCACTGCAGCAGTACTTGAGGTCGGCGAAGCCGCAGCAGTAGATGAGGGTGGCCCCCTCGCCGCGCCGGGGACACTGGAAGGGCTCCACGAAGCTGCGGTTGAGGCTGTAGTAGCCGGAGCACACCCGGCTGGCCTCGCTCATCGCGGGCGGCTGCAGGCAGGGGCACGCGAAGCCCCCGATCTGCCCTTGCTACACACGTCCCGCCCCGCCCGCGGACCCCTCCGTCCGGGCTCGCCTCTTGCGATCCCGGGCTGACTGCCTGGGCGGTCAGCCTGGGCGCGCCTCTTCTGCTTGCTCTCCTCCCCTCGTCCCCAAGGTGTCTGGTCGCTTTACACGCGCTTCTCCCTCCCGCTACTGAGTGGTCCTATTATCTGCCGATCTCCAGCCCTGTACCTTTTTCTCCCTCTCCCTTCGTCTGCTTTCTCCACGTTCTCCTGACTTCTCTCCACTTTTCCTCAATTCTCGGAGGCGTCCCCACTCCACGCCAGAAAGAGATTCCACCTGAAGGAGAACGGTAGGTGTGGTGTGGGACGTGTTTGCCATCTGAACAGATGCAGCCAAAGTTGAAATTCCCTTTGCCCAGGGACAGGGCAGATGGGTTTCAGTCAAACGAGCAGGGCCGGGGAAGCAGGGTAGAGGGCAGAACAAAAGGCACTGAACTATCAGTGAAGGGCTGTTGAGAAGTACCCCTTCTTCTTTGAGAAGTATGTGTAAGACGTTAAAATCTGCCAATTTAAATATCAAAGACAAGAACAAAATTTTCTCCAAAAACTAGCCATGTATTCTGTATTCAGTTAACCTGAGAAAGGAAGGACAGGTTAGAGATTGAGGTAAAGAAACTGAGGACTTTCTGCAAAGGTAGGCAGAAAGAAGAGGCAAAGGAAGTAGGGAGAGAGAGAACTTCATCCTTTTAAAGCACTGCAGAAATTTCTCTTGTTCTCTTTTTGTTTGGTATTCTCACTTTAGTGATTCATTTTGTTGACCAAGTTTTAAAAAATAACAATAGTAATGGATGCTTTTGTAATAAGTCAAACAATACTATGATGTGTAAAGAAGAAAATATTAATAGCCGTAAGATAGGAGAGGAGGTGACTATAACATCCATAAAATTTCTGAGATAGAACTTTATTCCTTCTTCTTCCTTTTCTGCTTCTTTCCTTCAGCTGAGGGTTGATTGGATGCCAGAATCATGAATTTTTACCCTACTGGGTGCTGTATATTTTTGTATTTGCATAAATATTCTTGAGCTTTGTTCTGGGATGCAGTTACTTAGAGATGTTACTGGAAGGGGGAACCCTTCCAGGGCCTGAGAGAGGGCTCTTGTCTAACACTTGGAAATGAATTGTCCTAGGAGACAAAAATACTGGCAAAGCAAAAGACTTTATTGGGAAGGGGCACCCGGGTGGAGAGCAGCAGGGTAATGGAAACCAGGAGAACCGCTCTGCCACGTGGCTCACAGCCTCAGTGTTTATGGTGGTGGGGTCAGCTTTCTGGGTGTCTCTGGTCAATCATCTTGCTTGTCCCCATATTTGGTCCAATTCAAGGCCCTTCCTGATGGTGCACACATCTCTTAGCCAAGGTGGATCCCAGCATAAGGGTTTCTGGGAGGTTGGCAGGACATATTATGGTCTGGCGTCTCCTTCCTCCTCTTGGCCCCTCCCAAATTCTCCTGGTTCGTTTTTGGTGGCAGCACCCTGTTCCTTATCGGGACCTCCTGTTGGGGACAACTCATGCAAGTGGTTATTATGCCTGGCCAAGGCAGGCTGTTTCAGTCAACGGTTCCCTAACAGAAACTGTTGGATTCTTTCAGGTTTGATATTTTTAAAATTTATTTATTTATTTGGCTGCGTTGGGTCTTTGTTGCTGTGCGCGGGCTTTCTCTAGTTGTGGCAAGCGGGGGCTGCTCTTTGTAGCGGTGCACAGGCTTCTCATTGTGGTGGCTTCTCTTGTTGCAGAGCACGGGCTCTAGGCACGCGGGCTTCAGTAGTTGTGGCACGCGGGCTCAGTAGTTGTGGCTCGTGAGCACTAGAGCACAGGCTCAGTAGTTGTGGTGCACGGGCTTAGTTGCTCTGCGGCATGCGGGATCTTCCCAGACCAGGGCTCGAACCTGTGTCTCCTGCATCAACAGGCGGATTCTTAACCACTGTGCCACCAGGGAAGTCCCTTCAGGTTTGACTTTAAACTTTGTTAGGCAGAACCAGAGCAGACTTGAAGGCTAATTTGATGATTCTTTTCTTGTTGTAGGAAGATGGGGTGCAAGAGGATGGTCACGTCGCAGGTCTTGGGTGAGTCCATGGGACAGACTGCCAAGTGAAGGTCCTTGGCTTCTCACGGGAAACAATTCAAGAGCGAACCATAGCAAAGTGAAAGCAGTTTATTTGGAGAGATGTCTGTTAATTTAGATAGAATGCTGTCCCACTCAAAAGGTGAGAGTGGCCCTGAAATTTGGGGTGGTTAGTTTTCATCGGCTGGGTAACTTCATAGGCTAATGAGTGGGAGGATTATTCCAACTATCTTGGCAAAGGGGCGGGGATTTCCAGGAACTGGGCTACCGCCCAGCCCACTTTTTGGCTTTTTATGGTCGCCCTTGGAACCATCATGGCCCCTGTGGGTATGTCATTTAGATGCTAATGTATTACAATGAGTGTATAATAAGGCCCAAGGTCTACTGGAAGCCAAATCTTCTGCCATCTTGGGCCTAGTAGGGTCTAACCAGTTTTTATTGTAACCTCAACGGCTATGTCATTCTTTTAAAGGTTGTGCCCTGCCCCCTTCCCTCCTATCTCATTCTGAATACTCTACTGAGTACCTTGTGAATTACAAGGCTTACCATTCTGACTGGTGCAAATAAACTATTCCAGGCCTTGTGAAGGCTCCAAGAAGTGTACTCTCTGATCCTTTTAGGTGGCTCTTTCCCTGGTTTCCAGTAGTTTCTTTACAGGCAGGTACTGATCACGACTTAGCTGAAGGCTCAAGGAGATCCTCCTGTGAGCCAGATCTTGAACTAACTCTCTCTCTCTCTCTCACCCTCTTTCTCTCTCCCTCCCATCTCTCTTTCTCTCCCTCTCTCTCTCTCCAGCTCTCTTCTCTCTCTAGTACTCTGTCCTGCTATCTCTATCCACCATGCTTTCCCTGGACTCCAGCTCTGTCTTCTCAACTCAGAGAGACCATTGGGCTCCACCTGGGTTCCCCCTCCCCATGCTGCATTCTGGAAACTCTCTCCAGGCAGCAAGCTGGGGCAACCATAAGGCTCACCTCATCTGTTTGCCCTCTCTCAAGGATCATTGTCCTGCCCTACCTGATATCCATGTTCAAAACCCATTGCTTCTATATTTTGTGTGATTATCTTTTCCAGGCAGGAGGGTAAATCTGATCCCTGTTAAGCCATTTTAGCTGAACTCGGCTAGGGGATTAAGCCTGATCCAAGCTAGCCAGTTGGGTTCTCACTCCTGGAACTGGGATTCTGCCATGTGGACACTGTGGACTAAGAATGCCGCCTGCCACATCAGTAAACAAAGGATGCCCGGCCATCAAGCCATCAGCCATCAGCTGCTGCAGTCACGCCCAAGGGTGCACCCTGAGGAGACTCAAGATGGAAAAAAACAGGATACAGGCCCTAGTTATTGGAGGTGCATATCAAAGGAATGATTTCACTGAGCCCAGAACTTTGCATCTTCCCATACATAGAAAAGCACTAAATTCATTAACTTGAGATGTCTGGTTTTCTTTAATTAACTGTAATCTTTTGATGTTCCGATTACCTGGTTTTTGTTGCAAAACTCTCTTATATCCTGGCTCCTCCCTTCCCTCTTCAGAGTAGTGCCTCGGAGTCATCTGAGAGTCCTGTCTCCTAGGCTTGACGTCCACAGAAAATCCACTGAATAAAACATAGCTCTCAACTTTTAGCTTGTACAACAGGAAGCCACAAGAAGCTAGTGTACAGGAAAGAGAAAAACGAAGCAAAGAGGAGCATCAAAGAAGGGTGGAAGGAGTGCTGATGGCTTTGCAATACTCATTCAAGTCCTTTCCTGAGACCCATGGCATTCCTACCATTGGGGTTTTTAAAATTATTTAAAGTCCTATTTTCTGGCTAAAGTGCCCTCAAGTTGGATTCTACTACCTGCAACCAAACAGCATGTCTTCAGCCAAAGTTGAGGGAAGAGGAGGGCAGTTGAAAAGAAAAAACTGAAGCTCTTTAAATAATGGAACAGGTTCCCTTGGAAAGGGGAGCAATTGGCAGCATAAGTGGACTTTTCTTCTTCTTGTGCGAGAGGAAAATACATTTTGAGAGGAGGAATTTTGAGGAGATCATTGTTTTTCTGAACAATGATCTTGTCTCAATAAAACGTACAGAAATCTTACTGGAGCGTGAAACAACAAGGTGGAATTTGAGTGCTTGAGAGAAGGGGAAAAAAAAGATTGAGAGTAAACACTGGGAAGCATCCTGGAGGACAGGCAGAGTGGGACAAAAGGATTGGGTGCGTCGTTGAGGGCCCAGTTAATGGTTAGAAATCATAGCTTCCTGGTAGAACTACCCTGTTGGTTCATGTGATTTTCTCCAACAATGAATGTTCAATAGCCCAGGAACAGGAGCAGAGAAATGGGCAGCAGGTTTGGTCAGGACGGTTCTCTAACCCATTAATGCCTCTGCAATCACAGCAGGGCCTTAGCCTTTTCCAAGCCCCTGAAACATACAGAAACACACAGCGGAAGGCATGCCCACAGCTGCTAGTCTCTACCAAGCTTAGAGCACTTGAGGCCTCTGAGATTCAAGCAAACAAAGGAGCATTTTAAAGGCTGAGGCTCAAGGACAGTGTTAAGACTGTGACTTTCAACAAGACCAGTTCAGAAATACATATCCCTTGCTTGACTTGCCTGCTGTGTGATCCCATGTGAACCGGTCCCCGGCTCTCTGCCTCCAGGCGGGGGGCGGGCGGGTGGTATAGCTCTGTCAGGGAGTGGGAGTAGGACTGGCCCAGCACCAAAAGGTAGACATACGGACTTCCCTGGTGGTCCAGTGGGGAAGACTCCGCGCTCCCAATGCAGGGGGCCTGGGTTCGCTCCCTGGTCGGGGAACTAAACCCCACATGCTGCAACTAAGAGTCCGCATGCTGCAAGTAAGACCCAGTGCAGCCAAAAACAAATAATAAAATAAATATATAAATTAAAAAGGTAGCCATACATTACATCTTTTATTTTCTTATATCTCACTGCTTCTCGACCAAGGTGGTACTCCCCTTGAGAGAGTCTTTAGGACATATTCTGAAAATAAGGAGACATTTTTGGTTGTCATCATGACTGTGAACCCTACTGGCAATGAGGGATGTGGGTCAGTGATGCTAGACATCCTGACAATCTGCAGATGTACAGAGAAATGAAGAACTGGCTGTGACTTTCAAATGTTCCACAGGACGTTCATGGAGATGAAAAACCTATTGATAATTATCTGTACCTAGCTCCTGTTCCCGTGTGTCAAATAAATACCACGTATTTCTTGAATTTTCCAGGAATGTAACTACCATGTAAACTGAAGGAAGATTGTTGTTTGTTTCATTGGGAACTTTACCAAGTGTTTTTCACTCTTTCAGAAAATCACGTACCAACAGTAATGTTGCTCGAAATTTTGTATTTGAGTTGCCAATAACGTGTGCTGTCTGTGTCAGCCCACATTTGTACTGTCACTTAGAGCCACTGCATGCCCAGTATGGGTATAAACATTACGTCTTTTGGTATAACTGTGCTTGAGCATTTACAAGTGCAAATATGTATTTTATTGTAAATTACATTCCATTTATTTCTTCTTTACATTATAATAAAGGCATTACATATAATGAGTAAGCTAGTTTGCTAGGGTCGCCATAATTAAGTACCACGGACTGAGAGGTTGAAATAACAGAGAAGTAATTTTCTCACAGTTGTGGAGGCTAGAACTCTGAGGTCAAGGTGTCTGCAGGGCTGTTTTCTTCTGAGGGCTGTGAGGGATGAACCTGTGACTGTGTCTTCACATTGTCTTCCCTCCCTATGTATCTGGCTTCCCTCCTGAAGAAGCTATGGAGGGTAGAAGCAGTAGTCAAACTTAGAATTCACAATCTGACGTAGAAGAAAGTGTCAGATTTCATCCAAAACCTGAACATACCTGGTGAACATTCTGACCCATGAATAAGCTAAAAGGGCTAGTGGCTGATGGTCCTGTGGACGTGGCTGATTTACATCCTTCTCCTTTGGGATGAGAATCACCAGGTCAAGATACTCAAAGAGTTTGTGCCCCTAACATGAAGAATATGACTGAACTAGTGCAGAGTTGGGAGACCCAGCTAATCACTGTGAAGACAAATAGCACTTCATCAGGAGGTCAGGTTTGCTGTCACCATCAAATGATACAAATGTTCCATCACGAGCGTGTCACACCACGTAACATGCAGGACCTGAGCTGAGAGAAGATTCTTTCCCAGCATTTAGGGGCCTCCATCTTCCTTTGGTCCCTGGGATGGGGCTGAAATGAGACAAGCTTACTGTACCATAACAGAGCCCAGTGACTTGTTCCTGACCCTCCTCTTTCCCTGGAATTCTCAGGATGTGGAGACAAGGAAAAGCGTCTCTGCCTCATTTGAGGAGGTGGTTTGATTAGAGTTACATTTCTCATTATGTTATTTTCTAATTTTTAAGGATTTTCTCTTACTGCAGTAACCTAAACTTAATCATTATTAACCTACTTAATAGTCACTGTTTAAACTGCCCTCCCCCGCTCCAAGAAAAAGAAAGAGGTTCTCATTCATTTAGCATTTACTATGACTGAGGAACCTTTGTAAAGAGTTATTCCTCCTTCCCCCTTCTCCAGCATTAAAGTGGAACTTGTGATTTATATGAGAGAGGCACTGTCAAGCCTGTTAAGGCTGGTGAGAATGAGTGGTTCAGGGGCAGGTAGGTTCCAGAGAGTGGCAGAAGTAGGGTAGCCTCATGCATCTACATCGTTAGTTTTGGTTCATGGAACCTGTATGTAGTTCCCAATGATAAAATTGATAGTCAGTCTACCAAGGCTCTGTTTGATTTGTATGGCTGGAGAAACTAGTCTCAACCAGTATTCACTCAAAGATTCTGCCTCTCTCTCTCTGGCAGATTATGTAAATTTGAGCGTCAAGGACTGGGGATTGGCTCTGCTGGTCTGAAAATGTGGTACCTCGGGGAGGGATGCTACTACTAGGAGAGATGATCATGTTTCTACACACTGGGACCTGAGACTGCCTCTCGGCCATCTCAGATCCTTCATGCCTCCTGGGGAATATTCTTTCCTTGTTTTCCTCCTAGAATTAAGCGTTCATGTTCTTAACTTTGGTTGTAATTTCGAGTGCTGCTACCTGTATTCAGATGCCTGTGGGAATCTCACAGGTCAAGCCTAAGCCGTGTCACTGCACCAGTACTGGCTATGGCAACAGCAGTGACAGCAACAGCTTTGTGGAGGTGTCATAGGTGTCCTCACTGGAAGCAGAGGGCGATTGTTGCAGCATAGGTGGCCTTAGACGGCTCCATGGCTTTCAGGGGCAGTAAAGATCTCTGAGTTGATAAAGGTTAAAGAGGGCTTATTGGTTTGCAAAAATTAGCTGCCCCTCTGAATGCACCTATAAATAAATGCAGGTAATTTGGGAGATGGAAAGTGACCTGAAGTACTGAAATAGTGGGTGGAGCTGAAGCAAAGAAATACTGTTAATTACTATTTATATGACATCATTTTACTCCCAGAATGGTTCAGTCTGGGGAAATTACAGGCTGAGTAATTTTCAAGCCTGGAACACTTTTAGTGATTACCAAGTTGGAGAGGGAAAAGATAACATTTTTACCATACTTATACAAGATTTTCTAGTAGGAGAATTATCTAGAAAATTTATCCAGAATCATAAGTTCTATGATTGATTTACTTTACCAAATTTTGAAAATTTGACCACTTCCTCCCATATTTTACCAGGAGAAAAAAAATCTAAGAATGCTTAGTTTTTTAATGTAGAAAAAAACCAAATGTTTAAGCATGTACTATGTCACTCGTGTTAGTTATGTTATGGAAATATTATGTTATATAACTATAACTGACAAGAATTTACAACATTCTGGTAAAGAATCATTTTTAAAAATCAAATGAAATCGGATGCAAACACCAGTCTAACAGGTAGAAAATTTAATCTCAGTTATATTTTGGGAGGCCTTTCCCTCTTCTCTTGGTGGTACAAATGTCCTGGAGAGATTGTGCAATTCCAAACAATTTTGGGGGACCAAAAGTGGGCTGGTGGGAACAGTCTGCTCCAGGTGCAGGCCATAAGGGGGTGCATTTTTATGGGTAATAAAGAATAATAATGCTGATTAAAAGGTTTCTCTGCTTTTTATTATCACCATGCAGCAGCAATTTCAAACACTCAGGGATAGATACTCCTTCATGAGAAAAGAATCTTTGTGTGCACGAATTCTAAACAGTTGCTGTGAACACTGTTGAGTTCTAATAATATACATTAAGCTACACATTAGCACCTTTATTACTTATTCTTTAAAAGATATTTCATTCTACATGGACTTCAATTAGAAGAAGTTTTAGTATTTCAGTTTTTCCCTGGCCCCTACCCCCATTTCTGCCATAGACCCAGCAGTCATACATGTTTGCTTAGTGATACATTCCTAAATGTTAGGAATCACTTGAGTGAATCCCTGTGGTGCTACGTATTCCTGCATTTAAACAGTAGATTCAATTCAAAAAAAGCAAAGATAGCACATTGATTATGCAGATGAAGATATAAAACTTCAGATACTCCAATACTATATGGCAACTTGGAATTTTTGTGTTTAAATTTTACAACAGTGAATCAGAGTGTGTGTGGTCAGGCCACTCAAGGTAGCCGTTCTCCTGCTCTCTGTACACTGCCTGCTCGACCAATGCCTGCTTCACCTACAACCTACTCACAAGACTGACCTTCCTACATACTTGCGCAATGTCCCAGGTGGTGATTATTGTGATCAAAGGGGGCAGTGAGGGGCGTGCCCCTCTGCTGGTTTCCCTGGTAACTGATGAGCCCACCTGACATCAATTCCCCGTATTACTGGCAATCTCCTCTTCCCCCGCTGGGAGTGAAGACTGCCGCCGTGTCCTGCTTGTCATCTGCCGCCATCTGCCCTCACACGGTGGGGTGTCGTTCCAGGACCTCGCTTCAGACGTGGAAGCGCCCTCATCCTTAAACCATGGATGTGTCTGTTGCTGACTCCGGGCTCTTTCTTTGGTCTTGAAGCTGGGCAAGTACAGGCCTTGTAGGCTTTCGGGGGACAGCCCAACAAAGCACAAACCGTGATGCGTAATCCTTTTGCTTGGTTAGTGCCTTTTAGTTCCTACATGAAATATCCTATTGCCTTTGTATAATAACTCTTAAATTGAAATTCTATATTTTAAACCGTTAACTGTTTTAAAACTAAGGAATTGAGTCAAGAGAATAATTATTATGTGATTAATTCTTTAAAAAAATTGCCTTATGGAGGTAAAGATGTTAAAAAAATGATCAGCTCCTAGTGTCAAGTGTGCTAGCTATAATACTGCTCTGGTGTTTCATCCATTATAGATGCCACTGCTCTTGACAGTAGGGTCTGTTTAGAGGTGACAGGTCTGCCCCACACAGTCACTGGTACTTTCTGTGGTTCCTTGGCATTCATGCTCTGCTTATCAATAAAATAGCCACTTTCTGCCTCGCTGTGGGCAACGTGGGAATCATTGGTAACTGCCATCCCCTCCTTATTTTAGTGTCGGGTCAGGCCATTCCCCTTCCTCTTAAACCTTAGTACCACACCCTTCCTGGATAATTCTGCTTTTTGCTTAGGTTTTTTGAGGGAAAAAAATGCTCATAGCACAGTCCTGGCGCAGAGAAAGCTCAACTTTCCTTTTGTTGTTTGTGTATCATTAGAAGAAGATGAGTCAGGATAGAAATAGGGAATTTGGAGTAACATATCTCATTGTTTTGTCTTGAGACTGTAGAAACATGAAACACAGTTAATTTTTCTCTTGGGTTATCCTGCCACATTGGTCAAGATTACTGTGGAGTTGTATTCAAACAGCAATTCTTGTGAGTACTATCAATATAGAGAATAAAAAAGATTGCATTTGTAGTACTCTTTTATCACACAAGCTTAGAGATATTGCATTCCACTTGAGTCGCCGAGTTTGGTAATTACAATTTGGCTTCGTTCTGTGGGCTATGGCAGTGTTCATCACTGATTATATCATTGTCCTGTGGTCTTATCAGTATAGCATGTTATTGTGTTATAATCTGGGTGATGGTGTTTCTCTGAAGATGACAAAATAAGCACATTTTTGTAAGATAGAATTCATTGATTAAGCCATGCAGTATTAACTGAACATCCAATTGTGCATAATGTTATGCAAGGTGCTTAACTCACCGTACAGAATGTTGGAGGTTCTGTTTCAGGATGCTGTCTTCTCCTCAACACTGCTCTCTGTTTGCCTTTGGAACACAGTGGCTATTCAAACTAGAAGGTTACTTTTTCTCATGTGCGTGTAAAAAACAAGTTACTAATCCTCAGAAGGTATCCATGGAGATTCTCTTAGGTCTGCTGCACTCAGCAAGAGAAGAAAAACTTTCTTTAACGGTAGGACTAGGAGCCCTGGGTGGATGCCCCAAACAGGCCAGGCACATCCTTAGTCTCTGACTCCAGCTTGTGGCAAATTAATCATCACAACCAAATTCCTCTCCTTACTGTCTATAGCACCCACTCATGAACCACTGTCTGGTTTTCTCTGCAGCCTCTGTGTGATCTCCTGTTCAACACATAATAAGCTCTCATGAAACATTAGTTCCCTTCCTCTGCCTTTCCTTTTCCCCCCTCGTTGAGTGAATGGATGAACAATGAATTAATTCTTCTCTGCTGCCAGCCAGTTTTCTGTGTTCCATGGCCACATGGCAGAACATGCCTACACAGAGTCCCTAAATTTTTGTATTTTGTGTTCAGGTGTACTGAGAGAACCTCACTTCTGCCGATCTTAAAATCAAATTCCTGGGAAGGTAAAAGTTCCATCCTTTGTCTAATCTATGTTGTTCAGATAGAGTCATTGAATACCCTGGTGGCCCCCGGCTGCAGTGACATGGCTGTGGATAGGGGTGAGGAGTAGGGAACAGTTTCTCCCAAGAAGGTTCCGGGCAGAAGTCACGACAGTTTTTACCACTCCTTACATCTCTCTTGTTCATAACCTTGGTCCAGTCCCAGGTTTCCCCTGTCCTAGATTTGATATAGCAAGTCCCCCTGTGACCATCTTGAGCCCTGTTAGTTGGCCATCTCTCTACTCTACCAATGACACTGGCTGCTCAGGCAGGAGGTTCCCAACGGTGACTTTTCCACCTCCTCTTCTCCACCAGCTAGGCTCACCCACCACAGCTTCTGTAGTAATAACTGAGGTCAGTTTGCTTCTAGCCCTTCCACTCCTAGTGCAGCTCCGTTAACTCTCTGTATTCCACCAGTGCCCTTCTGATTCCGCCTTCTCTTATAAGAAACTAGTGAAGTTTCCTTTTCCACAGCTGGAGTGCAGAGGCCTGATCCTGAAACTGCTAGTTAAAACCTAAATTCCATTTCTTCACAGAGATAGTTTTTGTCAGAGTTGAAGTACCATACCTCTGGTGCATTTTGTAGCGAATAGGCTTTTTACAGGCTGACATGAGAGCCCGACTACAATTTATAACGTCGACTCTGAAATGATTGTTCCTGTAGACTCAATTATTGTCTTAGAAGTAGACTTTTCTGGGGAACGAAACCCATTTGTAAATTAGAAACCCTCTGATACTTCATATATAGTCTGGACCATGTGCTCTAGCCTATGCCAGAGCACCAGTGTGCATGGGCCTCCATGTTCAGAATGCAGGTTCAAAAAAAGGACATCAAAGCAAGACATAAAAGGATAGTAACATCATACTTCAGGATTTATCAAAGAGGCATGGACACTGGAGTTTGGAGTACATGTGGAAAGGATTGCAGTTGGAAGGAGAAGTGAGGGCTGGCGTATTAGACCCTTCTAGTCAGGCATGGCAAAAACTGGGGTGGGACTCAGGACAGGGCTGAGAAATGGTCACTGTCAGTCACAGACCAGGGAGAATCTAGGAAGGGCACCCAGGATGGTGAAGCCAGGGCAAGGATGATAGCTGGAAAGTACATTTGCTATTATCAAGGCATCTGTCCCAGGTTGGGGTTAAGGTTGGGGACTCTAAGCAGGATCTCGAGAATGAAACAGGATCTCCAACTGGGGACAATGAGAAGCTTGGTCCTCAGAACTAAAATAAATCAGGAGGGGAAAGGAGAATGTACTGGGGAGAAGAGATGCTTCTACACCAAATGTAGCCCCCTTATCAGAATGTGGCATCAGGGCAGGGAATGGTGATGAGCTGCAAATGTGGGCCCCAGAGAGAAGCCCAGATGCTAGTGCTGAATCTCCATATTTTGGGCCCACCCTGCCCCTGCACATTAAATGGGTTCCCTGAGGAAAAGGAATGACTGGCAGGTCTTCTTTATTCCTCATACACTGCTAAGACCCAAGTACAAGGCTTCCTGCTTTCCTTTCCATTGCCTAGCAACACCACCTCCTTGATTGCCAGAGTTGTCGTAGTTTTTCTGTACCTGTCTACTCTGTATGTAGGTACATGGGGCCTACAAGGAAGAAGGCAAAGTCCTAGTTGTTCAACCAAGTACAAGTTCACTTGCAAGTATAAGAAAGTTCACTCTCAGTACAAGCTCAGAGTAGGGGGATCAACAAGACTGATTTCATGCTGAACCCAAAAATGGACCAGGAGAGAGAGGGAGATGGGAAGATGGACATTCTAAGGATTCTGTAAATCCCAGAATTATTAGAGACAGAGAGACAGACAAAGAGAGTAAAAAATAAAGTGTCACATAAAGTTATTTTAAATATTAGAGGATATGTTTTATTTATTTTTGCTTTTTAAAATGTAGTATATTTTATTTTATTTACTTTTGGCTGCATTGGGCCTTCGCTGCTGCGCACGGGCTGTCTCTAGTTGCGGCGAGCGGGGGCTTCCCTTTTTGCAGAGCGCAGGCTCTAGGGCGTGCGGGCTTCAATATTGTGGCACATGGGCTCAGAAGTTGTGGCACACGGGCTTAGTTGCTCCAAGGCATGTGGGATCTTCCTGGACCAGGGATCAAACCCATGGCCCCCTGCATTGGCAGGCGGATTCTTTACTTCTTAGGGAAGTCCTAGAGGATATGTTTTAAATGTATATTAAAACAAAATTTCTTCATCAATCATTCTCTTTCTAGTATAGAAATTATTTAATTCTGTCAAACACAAAGAAAAGCATGTGGCTTGCCATTCAAAAAGCCTAAAACTCCCCAGATAAAAATGGTCATAGATGTTTCTCAATCATTGCAGTCATTAAAGGCCAACATTTAAAACTGTTGGGAAATTGTTCTCTGTAAGGTAGAAGGAAGATGCATCAAGTCATCCATCATATGACATAATGCCTCAGACAGTTTCAGAAAGTCAAGGGTAGACATCTGCAGGTTCTATTCCCACCTGAAAGCGTATCAGATGGATAGCCTCTACCTTCAGTGTTCAAGTGGGGGTCTGGAGGCACCACGCTTAGGAGAAGGGTACAGTGTTCAAAGAGTCCATGTGTCTGTGCAGTACATATTCATCCACCAAAGGCTGTTGGAAAATACACTTGTATATTTTTTCTTCTTTTAAGTCAGGGATGCTGAATCTTCTTTTATTATTAAGTATGGCTAACACTCCCACCCGAATCAACATTCTCATGCCAGTAAAAAACGTACGTAGTTCTTTTGGTCTTTGTGAGTGTTTGAAATATCATTGTTTTGTTTGCACAGACGAAGTTTTACCATTTCACTCGTCACTTATGTATTCAATGAGGTATATCTAAAAAGAGAAATCTTTCTGGTATGGTTAGTGCTGATAAAAGTTGGAGCAGAGAAGAGGGGACAGGAGAGGAGAAGGAGGTTAAGGAATGCAAAAAAGGTGGAAGAGGGTGAGGACCTAGGACTGAAAGGCTCAGCAGGAACCTGACTCTCACATCCCCCAGTCAATCAGGGTCGCAGATATATGTCTGAGAAAATTATTGTTATTACCACCCCTTGAAGTTTTTATTTCCTTCTTGCAGTAGAAATTATTGCCTGGCTTCTTTTTTAAACTTCAAAGTTTATTTTCTCAAGGAATTACTAAGATTTTTCCTCCCTGAGGGATCATCTAAGGAAGTAACCAGTTTACTTTAAAATATTAGAAGAGTTGACCAATTTATGTAGCTATCAGCTCAAAAGTCCTTGCTCTTCTTTCTCCAAAAACTGTAATTCAGAAAACAAACCAAGCAATGCCAACTAAAATACTGTGTCTGGGTTTTCTCTTTTAAATTATTTTTTATTCTTTATCAAAGTAATATCTATGGGTAGTTCAAACCTCAAGTAGTACTAAAAGGCTTATAATGGACAACAGTAGTTCTTTATCTGGTTTTCCTTCTACCAGCCTTTACCTCCTATCCTCACTCAATCCCACTTCCTGGAGGCAGTCACTTACAATTGGCTTAGCTGGTAATTTTGATACTGTTGGATACTTTTCTCCATATTTTAAAATAATATATTAGCTATTTATCAATTTATCCATTTTAGACATTATCTATTGATTTACTTTATGGTGTAGATGATTTAGCATTTTTAAAATACATTCCTCCCCTCCTCCTTCCCCTTCCAATATAGTTATATCACCTTGTTTAGTCTGCCTTTACATTGTAATAATAATATTATGTATAATTATAATTAATAATAATTACTATAATTATTCACTACTGAGGCAAATCATCTAATATGATTATGCTTCTTGTACAATGCTTTGTTCTCCTTGAAGCTCTTTTGTCCCTCATTGTACGTGTCTCTTCCGTTTTTCTCCAAGAGTCAGGTTTGTGTGTGTGTGTGTGTGTGTGCGTGTGTGTGTGTGTGTCTTTCATATTAGAATTACTCATTAAATGTTTGGTGATCCCAATCCCACCCGTCTAGGTGGGATAGGGAGGGTGGGAGGGAGACCCAAGAGGGAGGAGTTATGGCGATATATGTATATGTACAGCTGATTCACTTTGTTATACAGCAGAAACTAACACACCATTGTAAAGCAATTATACTCCAATAAAGATGTTAAAAAAAATGTTTGGTGATCTTTGACTCTGTTCATACTGAAATGTGAAGTTACTAAAAATCTGAATTGAAGTTCTGGGGGTTGTGTGGGTTTGCCAGATTTGTACTGGGAAAACACTAAACATCATTTGTGGAAGTCTTTTTCTTTTCGTAGGGCATTCAGTTTTTCTGGAAAAGAATCCATGAATTTCTTGTGTGTGGGGTGGGGTGTGCATGTGTGTGTGTGTGTGTGTGTGTGTGTGTGTGTGAGCGTGTGTTTGTACGTGTGCCCACGTGCTATCCTTGTTGCTGGTATTCAGGGCTGTGAACTGGGTGAAGGAGGCTACATATTCCACCATTTAGTGTGCAGATGGTCACTTGCCCTGTTTTTAAGACCCGTGCCACTCCTCCATTGGGGGGGCGGGTACCTGAGTCCTGTGTCAACCTGTGTCAGCCTGTCCCATACCTCTTCCTTCAGTGAGTGCTGTGTGGTCTTAGGTGAGAGTGTTTCCTACACTTCTGGTTGGTAGCCCCTCTGCAGACCCTGGACCATAGCTTCCTCAGCTTCTTCTCCAGTCCTCCACGCAATTTCCATTGAAATGACCATGTTTCATGGGGAATCCTACATAAATAATTCATCATGAATGAAAAACACAATCCAAAGCCATTACAGTATACACTTTAAATGGTGAATTGTATAGTATATGAACCATTCTATAGCACAATAAAGCTGTAAAAAAATAAATAATCCTTACATCAAAAAATGGTGGAAAACAAGTGAGCATTACTTTTCTAATGAAATAAATTGGGAATGTCTACATGTGTGTATAAAGTAATTTTAATTTTCATATGGGAGATGAAAAATAAAACAGTAAAAAGGCTACAGAGAATAATCAACTTGGTAGCAATAAATAATGTAAATCAGAAACTGTCAAATTTGAACTTACATTATAATTAACACATAAAATGTAGGAAAATCTGAGAAATAATATGGACATACATAGCAATGAAAATTATTTTCTGTAAAAGTTCTGTTCTCTATGGAAATTACTCTCATAGGAATAATTCCAAAAGAAATTAAGGATCAAAACAACAACTGCAAAATCACCTCCCAAAATAGAGAAAACTTCTATAATGAATGGTGTTGGTGGCATACATAAACACACTGGAAATAAAAGACACTGCCACATTTAAATTCCTGATTTAATGAACTGTGACTTCAAATAACTACAGAAAATACATTGTAATAAGAAACCATGCTTACACAAATGTAATATGAAATGCAATCTTGGATGTAGCATAATGAAAATTGCAAGCTAAGAAACATGGTTTGAAAAAAGTCCATCTCTCATACATACATGATTAAAGTTTAGAAAAGTCTTCTATCTCATCCTACAAATAAAACCAGAAAACCAATAACAAGGTCTTTTCTTTTTCATCCTCAAAAACAGAAATTAGGAGAACAGAAGGATTAAAAAAGATAAAAGGATGCTAAAATGAGAGGAATATATACATTAAAGGACTGAACCACAGGATTTCACATGTGAAACGATAACCTCCATGAATACATTATACAGTAAGGACTTATTTACTATTGAAGACTAATTGTAGGTAATAATAGAATGGAATAATAATAGAGTGATAGAAATAATACAAATAATAAAATAATAGAAATGGCTAATATTATGATTTTAAGAATAGGCAGATGGAAACCTCTGACTTTTTTTTTTTTTTTTTTTTTGCGGTATGCGGGCCTCTCACTGTTGTGGCCTCTCCCGTTGCGGAGCACAGGCTCTGGACGCGCAGGCCTAGCGGCCATGGCTCACGGGCTTAGTTGCTCCGCGGCTTGTGGGATCTTCCCGGACCAGGGCACGAAGCCGCGTCTCCTGCATCGGCAGGCGGATTCTCAACCACTGCGCCACCAGGGAAGCCCACCTCTGACTTTCTTATCTTCACTCTTTAAGAGATAATGTCTCTGCTTCCTTCCACAATACCTTAAGCCTATGCAGGCAGATCAGTTTCTCCAACCAAAATACTCACTGCTCTTTTATTGTTGGGGAAATGATGGAGAATTTATCAGTTTCTTGTGGCTGCTGTTACAAATTGCCACAAATTTGACATCTTAACACATAAAAATTTATTCTCCCATGGTATGCTAGAAGTCCTAATTCAAGGTGTTAGCAGACCAAATACAAGAAAAAGAGAAGTTCCTGGTGTTCTTTTCACTTAAGAATTTATTAGAATTTTAGGAGCTCTGTGCCAGAAACTGGGGGCAGAGACCAAAATATACATTTTCTATTATTTCATGTATACCAAAATAAGTTTCAAGTCCAAAGGTGGTCTGCAGGAAGTCTCCCCTCTTCTTCTGGGGTGGTCAGTCTTTTTCCATTAAGGTCTTCAACTGATTGGATGAGGCCCACCTACATTATAGAGGGTAATCTGTTGTACTCAAAGTCTGCTGATTTGAATGTTAATCTCATCTAAAAAATACTTTCATAGAACATCTAGAATAATGTTTGGCCAAACATCCTGGTCCTATGGTCTAGCTAAGATGACACTTAAACTGTCTCAGTCATCTTTGCCTCCAAGCTCACCATGTGGCTGAGACTGTCAGATCTGCATTGCAATCTCCCTAACAATTCTGATTCCTTCCGCCTTTCTTGTCACGGTGTCAGGTCAGAGTCGTGGTCCAAAACCTTTTCCTGTCATTCCTTCTTCCTTCTCCTGTGTCTTTCCAAGGTGTTACACTGTACCTCCTCCAACAGTTTACCTGTACCACTAACTAACTCTACCTCTGCCTCAGTGTGCTTTCTCAAGAACCTACACAAGCGGAGAATTTTGGAATAAACATTTGCAGGCCTCTTTTTTAACTCCTTGCTCCTCTTAAGGGCTCCTGCCTGTGGGAGGAAGTTGATAACCTGATTGATCAGCTCTGACATTTACTGGGGCCATTTTGTATTGGTGGTTAAAGTCACCTTACGTCCATGGTTGGTGTTAGTGGTGACACATCTTCTTTGTGTTCTATTTTCTGGATCCATGCCATTGGCAGTGAAGAGGGCCAAGGCCTTTTCCCCAGTGAGACATTGGGATGAAGCCTGGCTGTTCTTTGTGCGCTCTCTTCTCCCCTCTGCACCCCAGCTGTAGTCTCATGCCCCAGCCACAGGTGAGGGAGCCTGTGGGAATGGTGGGGAGTGCCTTGAAGTGACTTTTCTTCTCACTGTTGTGGCAATATCTTGACTTTGGTTTTGTGAGGAGAGGAAGGATAAAACAGCAAAGATGACAGAATTGTGGGAGAAGGAGCGAGAAGCCTCTTTTAGGCCATGTACCTTGCTTCAGCTTTTCTCAGAATGATATGGTGAGTTAAGAAGGACTTACCAGCCACTTTGCCCCCATTTAGCTATTGATATAATAAGGATTCTCTCTCAATGAGAGTATTTGGTAGAAGATTCTTTTTTTAAATTTATTTATTTTTGGCTGCATTGGATCTTCATTGCTGTGTGCGGGCTTGCTCTAGTTGTGGCGAGCAGGGGCTACTCTTCTTTGCGACGCACGGGCTCTAGGAATGCGGGCTCAGTAGTCGTGGTGCACGGGCTTAGTCGCTCTGCGGCATGTGGAATCTTCCTGGACCAGGGCTCGAATCTGTGTCCCCTGCATTGGCAGGTGGATTCTTAACCACTGCGTCACCAGGGAAGCCCTTGGTGGAAGATTTTGAACTAACCATACTGAGAAAGTTACTAGATCATTCATTTAACATCCTTATGCTGAGCACTGCACCAGGGACTGAAGATACAAAATCAAATAAGATAAAACTTTTGCCCTTAAGAAGCCCTCAGTCTTGTGAGGAGAATGCCATGTCAGCAAGCACAAGCAAAGCTCTAAGAGAGAAGTGTACACAGTTGGGAGTGGGGGTCACATTTTCTAGCTCTTCCTGGGTGGTAGCATGTGGATGAGTGAGTGTCCAAGAGAAGATAGCCCATAAGTTGGACCTAGAAAAAGTAGGAGGAGTCTGAAAGGTAAATGGGGAAAGAATTCCAGGCAAAGGGAACTCTATTTTCCCTGGCAGATATTGGTATGCACAGGAAGTGGAGAATAACTTTGTAAAGGAGACCAGGTAATAAAGTACCACAAAAACTCCTAAGATGGAAGACTTTCTTTCTTTCTTTCTTTCTTTCTTTCTTTCTTTCTTTCTTTCTTTCTTTCTTTCTTTCTTTCTTTCTTTCTTTCTTTCTTTCTTTCTTTCTTTTTCTGCTTTCATGGAAGCTAGTTGATGATGGCAATGATATATACAATTTAAGGGTCTATTGTTGCGTATTTAACTTATAGACTTTAATTAGGAATCACATCCTCCATTGCTTTTACTGATCTTTTGATTGCTGAGGACATTAACTTTTTTTGTTTTTTTAAAGAAAATTAGCTTTCTTAAAAGAATGACTTTCACCCAAGGCAATTCCAACAAGAAATTGTCAATAGGTAAAGAAATGAGAGTAGCAGGAACGAGGGAGAGAGTTATCAGAGGAGTTTAATTAAATAAACTTCATACTGTACGCATGATCTTTAGAACAGCAGTGAACACACTAAGACCTCAGGTACATAGTAAAATGTTGTGTTATTTAGAAAAAAGGTCTCATATTAATAGTTCAACTTTTATCGTCTACGTGATTCAGGGAACCTGAAGAGTATGTTTCTAAGAAAAAAAAATGATTGCTACCTGGTATGTCACATCAATTTATATTGCCCATCTCTGAACTTCAGCTCCTTCACTCATTCTTTCATTTATTCATTTAACAAGCCTTTATCAAACACTAGCAAAGTGACAGTCACAGCCTGCAACCCAAGATAGAAAGGGGAGAAATAAAGGAATGAATAAGGAACATGAAGAGGGATTAGTCTCCTTGTTATGCAAATGACTGAGCCTGAAGAAACACAGAGATCCATAGAAAATTTGGTCTTTGGCCCAATTGGCACGTTCTTTTTTGCATAGTTCTCCTTTACTTTGAGCCTGATCTTTTTTTAGGGCCATGCTTGAACTGGTGTTTAAAGCTGTAGTTTCTAGTATGAGTTTGTATTGACTGGAGCAACATCCACAGGATCTCTTGTGCAGCCTGTTGCCATATATTTGGAAGCATCTACCCTTGAAAACACTTTTATCTGAAACTATGTATGCCCCCCTTTTTAAAAAAACAAGTCAACTGTACTGCAATGTTTTGCTGGGGCGAAAAAGACAAACTTCATGGAATATTATTCTAGTAACATTGTTAGTACCCAGGGCAATTGGTATTGCGTAGATCTTGCCTTGAAACAATGCTTTTCAAGGCAGAAATGCCATGTGACTTCTAAAAGCAAAGTGTCCCTAATAACTTCTGATGAAGAGTTTGATTGTTGGACCAGTGATATCTGCAATCCTAAAACAAATTCAGCTGAATAGTAATATCTCCAAGTTGGCAAACTGAAAAATTACTCCTCAAGATTTGGAGCCCTTGTGTACCGAATTTCAGGAGAATTTAGAGAGCTTTCCATAAATAGAAATAAAATTTAAATGAAAGTTCATATGTGATACCTTCTAGCTAAACTGTTAGAAATGTATGCAATTTTCTTAATGCTAAAGTGGCATCATAGTCACCTGTAGTTATCATCATTGTCTTATCCCTTATGAAGTAGCTACGTTTACCTCATTACATTAATACAAAACAAGATTTACTCCAGGTATGTCCAACTATGGGGTAAAATAATGTCATTCTTAGTAATTTAACGTAGGTACATTGACTTAGATCTTTGGTTTTTTTTTTTTCCTTAGATTCAAGTATCGCTTTTAAATAATAGCATTTATCTTAGTAAGTCCAAAAATTACCAACAAGGCTAGCCAATTTAATTATTCATATTTTCATATGATGTATTTGGTATTTGTTACTGCATAACAAATTATCCCCAAACTCAGCAGCTTAAGACAACAAACATTTATTATCAGACAATGGGTCATCATCTGAGGGCAGCTTAGCTGGGTGACTCTGCTTTGGAGTCTCTTGAAAGGCTTCAATCAAAGTCATGGTCAGGGCTACAGTCTCTCTAGGTTCTCCTGGGCACATGACTGTTGGCAGGTTTCACTGGCTGGTGCATGAACACAGTTTTTTCCACATCAGCCTCTCACAACATGGCAACTTGCTTTACCCAGAGAGAAAACAAGATAAAAAAAAATATTGGGTCTGTCCTTGGAATTCCCTGGGTGATAGGAATGTCTTTTGTTCTAATGAGGTGATTCTTGGTGGGCTAACTGGATAGCTTCAGGATGGAGACTGGCACCAGAAAGGTCAAACTGTGATTAGAAGCTTGGTTCTTTCAGCCCAACCCTCCGTCTTCTGGGGAGGGAGGAGGGGCTGGAGATTGAGTTAATAATCAGTCATGCCTATGTAATGAAGCCTCCATGAAAATCTCTAAACTACAGGGTTTGGAGAGTTTCAGGCTTGGTGAAAGCATCCATGTGCTGGGAAGGTGGTGGACTCTAAACTCCATGGGGACAGAAGCTCCTGTACTTGGGACCCTTCTAGATCTCACACTTGCTGTGCACCTTTCATTTGGCAGTTCATCTATACCCTTTGTTATATACTGTATAATAAACCAGTAAATCTAAGTGTTTCCTGGGGTTCTGTGAGCCATTCTAGAAAATTATTGAACCCAAGGAGAGGTTGGGGGAACCCCAATTTATAGATGATTGTGCAGAGTGCAGGTGACAACCTGGCACTTGTGATTGGCATCTGAAGCGGGGGCATCTGAGCTCTTAACTTGTGGATCTGTGCTAACTCCAGATAGATAGTGTCAGAATTTAATTGAATTGTAGGGCACCCAGCAGAGAATTGTTTGATGTATGGAGAACCCACACATCTGGTGTCAGAAGTATAGTGAGTGTGTGAGCAAAGGAAAACACATGAGTATTTTTTCCTAGACAGAGTTATCAGGTCCAGTCCACACTCAAGGAGAGGGAATTACACAGGGTATAAATACCTGTAGGTAGAGATCCCTGGGAGACATTTTAGAGGCTGCCTATCACATATGGTAAAGTTGGTCAGCTTTACTATTCATGTTTTTTTTTTTTTTTGCGATACGTGGGCCTCTCAATGCTGTGGCCTCTCCTGCTGCGGAGCACCGGCTCCGGACGCGCAGGCCCAGCGGCCATGGCTCACGGGCCCAGCCGCTCTGTGGCACGTGGGATCTTCCCGGACCGGGGCACGAACCCGCGTCCCCTGCATCGGCAGGCGGACTCTCAACCACTGCGCCACCAGGGAAGCCCCAATTCATGTCTTCAAATGGTAGGTTAAGACTCTACCATATAATGATTGTGATAATTATTTTTTAATTTGGGTTTTATGTTCCATGTAAACATTTCTGCCAGAGCCTTTGTCCTGGGGAGATGGGATGTTACCTTTTAGAGAAATGGAATGGTGGATCATACTATTTTTCACAATTTGATCTCCCTTCCATACCCTTGTCATGCTTCAATGTGGGAGAAATATAAGTTGCCACCTCCCTAACTTTAGGCTTGGTCATGAGACTTGCTCTGGCCAATGGGACATGGAGGGAAGAAACACTGTGCCAGTTAAGAGCAGAAGCTTTAAGAGTCATTGTGTGTTCCCACTCACCCTTTTATACTCTCACCTGCCAGAAGGAAAACCACAGGATGGGAGATACGGGACACAGACCTCAACTAGAGCCAGGCATAAGCCAGCTGAGCCAGCCAACCTGTAGACCTGAAAATGAAAAATATCTATTTGTCGTGGTAAACCTCGAGAGTTCAGGGATACATTATTGCTGCAGCAAAAGTTGACTGATACAAGTGGGGACAGCAGGGAGGGAAAGAGCAAACATCCCAAACAGTGTCTACTTTTGTCAGTATGTATTCTGTTTCCAAATCCCACCGAGACTGACTGAAACCCAGTTTCCATAGGTAATCGCATTGGAGAATGCTATGTTTCAAGAGCATTTGGTCCCCAAGACTGGCTGTATGACTTTGGAAAAATTCTTAGGACTCTCAGTAAAGTTTTGAGTACAAAAGTATATATATGTAAAATCAGTGATTTCAAGCTGTTGTGTTTAAAACTGGGCAAATGTTCAGTTTTCTAAAATTTCAGATATTATATTTCATCTCTGTCAAAAACTTTTAAATTTGGTTTACTTTTTAATTGACATAATTGCTATTGAATCCAAATAGTGAAAGAGGAAACTTCTAAAATGAAATAATAAGTATGCTGACTATTATTAACTCAGCAGGATAGCTGTTTAGACAGTAATATGATTATGCTATATCCCTGAACACTGAGGAAAAAACATGAAAGGGATTTGGTAAACAACATGTTGCCTCTAAATATCTCTGGGAACACTGATGTATATCAAGCAATTATAGTCCTTATCTGAAAAAGATATTTTGAACAGTATGGGAGACACTCATTGTAGAGGTTAATTAAAAATTTTTTTTCTTTGTTTCATTTATTTGTTTTTTAACCCCTTGCCTGCATATTCAAAGAAGCTTTTCTTTCAAGTCTTGCAAAATTATTTAAGACTACCAGGATCAGAAATCATCTTGAATATAACACTTGAGTTATTTGGGTATATCGTGTGTGTGTGTGTGTGTGTGTGTGTGTGTGTGTGTTCTAAACCTCTCCATATCCCAAGTGATTGCTAGTGCTTCTAAAATTCATTTATTGATAGCTCAGCCTTCTGTTCTGTGACCTAATAGTCTAATTGCTATATAATGTGGAATTTAGGGACAGAAAAATATGATATTCAAAGTTACATAGAAAAAACATTATTTAAATGATAAATTAAACCCTGTTGTTAGCCTGTCAGTGAGTCAATGGAATAGAGATCAATTTTCACACAATTTTCTATGTTGAGATGCTTTGTGAATCACCCCTCCCCCAAGGACTCCAATATTTCCTCTGTAAATTTTAAAAAATTGTAGTACAAAGAGAATAATTTGGATCAAATACAATTAATATAATCTACCATTCCTTTTGCTGCCCCTCCTCTGTCCTTTCCATTCCTTTTCTGTCCCACTGTTATCACCCTAGTTACAGCCTAGTGTCTGGACTACAGCACAGATTCCTAGCCAACCTTCCTATTCCAGGCTTGTTTCCCTTCAGTTCATCCAATCACCTAGTAAGGTGCCCCCCTCACCCCTAGAATGTGAAAAATGAGAGAAGCTTTGCCCATTAAGAAAAGTCGTGTGAATTCTGTGTAAGAGCAAAGACAGACAACATGAGTTAAAAAAAGGATTGCTCCAAGGCCTGCAGGAAACCTCCCCTCTGAACCACTCAGAATGGATTAACATATCCAGAGTGTCTGGTACCAAACTGTGCAAACTGACCAAGGCTGGTTATCTCTGGAGGCTTCAAAAGGGAGTTTCCAAGAGGCCACTGAAGAAGTGCCCTCCCAAGGCCTATGGTTGGACCAATCCAAAATGATAGTTCTGGGGAGCTCTTAGAAACTATCCCTGTCACACTGATGCCTGGATTCCACTGCAAAAATTCTGATTCAATTCAACTGGGGTGGTGCCCAGCCTTGGTATTTATTTATTTATTTTAAAATTTATTTTTATTTTATTTTTGGCTGCGTTGGGTCTTCGTTGAAGTGTGTGGGCTTTCCCTAGCTGCCGCGAGCTGGGGCTACTCTTTGTTGCAGTGCGCAGACTTCTCATTGCAGTGGCTTCTCTTTTTGCGGAGCACGGGCTCTAGGTGTGCAACCTTCAGTAGTTGTGGCATGCGGGCTTCGGTAGTAGTGGCTCGTGGGTTCTAGGGCACAGGCTCAGTTGTTATGGCACACGAGCTTAGTTGCTTCGCGGCACGTGGGATCTTCCCGGACCAGGGCCCAAACCCGTGTCCCCTGCGTTGGCAGGTGGATTCTTAACCACTGTGCCACCAGGGAAGCCCAGACTTGGTATTTTAAAAATAGCTTTATTGATATATCGTCGATATATATGTACACTTAAGGTGTACAACTTGATGTTTTGATATATGCATACACTGTGAAAAGATCACCACAATCAAGCTAATTAACATATCTACCACCTCTACATAGTTACCGTTGTGTGTGTGTTGGGTGGTAGCCGTGGTATCTTTTAAATGCTCTCCAGGAAATTCTAATCCAGGCTTGAGAAACTCTGGTAAACTCTAAATTCCAACTGTAAGACAGATTCCTGCCTACCATTAGCCCCAACCAGTGAACAATCCATCTGGTTCCATGTTTACCGAACAATCCCCTGATTGCCCAGAATTCGGCTAGAGGAAGAGTTGGCACTCATTAAGCAAACTCAACTTCGAGTCCTCAGTGGTGGTCTTGCACATTCTAAAAGAGGATCTTGTCATGATTTTCCATTCCATTCATGGAAACAATAACTTAAGTTTATTAACAAGAGAATTTCCAGTTATATTTCTCATAGTAAATACATGAATTGGAATTCCTTTGTTCATTCTGGTCTCCTGTGAATTTATCATGATTTTGTCTTTCACTTCTTAGTGCAAATAAAGTTCTTGCCTGGGACCTTCAAAGTGGAAGGTAAGATTTAGCAGGCTTTCCCTACAGGCCCTGCTATACTACTTTTATCTGCTCCTTGTGTCTATATCCTGCAGCCAAATTAAATCTTTCTAAAGTGCAGTTTTGGTCGTGTTATAATTCTGCTTAAAAATCTTCTGGGACTTCACTACTGCCTTCTGGTTCCAATCTACCTTTCTTCTCCCAGGGCTTTCCAACCATATGCTCCAGGCAAACTGAATCATATAAGCTCCATATTTCCCTGTCTCTTAATTTTAAGCTTAAACTTGCCCCTTCATCTGGAACATTCTCACTTCCATCCTCTTATCATTCCTTACCATCTTACCTGGTTAACTCATTTTTAATGGTTAATTTACTTTCCATGTGCTCTCAATCATGCTGCCTTCTCCCCCCACCCTAGCCGTAAACAAAACATTCCATTCAGATATGCCTTTATTGATACCATTTCAACTTGTTTTCTCAGTCTAGAACTCTCTTTTGTCCCTTTCCACTAGCTAGCTAGTTCCCACTCATACCTTATTCAAGTTTGAACTTAAATCTTTTCCTTTAGGGAGGCTTTTTCTGACTCCCAAGCCTCAGTGAGATGCCCAGTATATGTTCCCATAATGCTTTCTACTCCTCCATTGCCACAATCATCACGTTGCCATTACTTGCTCAGAGTCTATGATCCCTGCTAGTAGTGAGTTCCATGAACATAAGGACACTTATTCACTGTGGAACATCAAGCCTCTAGCCCAGTGCAAGGCACATAGAAGATGTTAAATATGTATGTGCCAAATGGATGTTGAACGAATTCAATTTTAATTTAACACATTTTATTAAGTGCCTACCACATGCCAGACAATGTTCTAGGTGCTGGAGGTATGTCAGTGAATAAAGAAGACAAAGATCCCTTCCCTCATGGAGCTCAGATTCTATCAGGGAAAGATAGACAACACACATGTACATAAGTAAATTATATAGTAGGTTAAAAAGTGCTAAGTGCTATGAAAAAAATGAAAAAGTAAAGTAAAATGAAATTGGAAAAGTAAAATAAAAATGAAAAAGTAAAATATGAAAAAAATGGGGGTGCACAATTTGCCCTACTAAATAAGGTGGTCAGCGTAGGTCCCATTGCAATAGTGACATTTGAGCACAGATTTGAAGGAACTGAGGGAGTTAGTCATGCAGACATCTAGGGAGAAGAGTGTTCCAGGGAAAGGGATGGAAAGTGCAAAGGTCCTGAGAATTCCTGGTGTGTTGGGGAAGCATAGGAGGCAGTGTGTCTAGAGCAGAGTGAGCAAGGGTGAGAATAATAGGAGAGGAGTTAACGTCATTGGGCCCTTTGAGCCATTTGTAAGGACTTTGGCTTTTATGCTGAGTGAAAAAGGAAGCCATTGAAGGGTTTTGAACAAGGTCTGACATGATCTGACTTATGTTTTAAAATAATTACTCTGGCAGCTAGGTTAATAACAGATTACAGAGGAGGAGGGCAAAAGTAGAAGTAGAGAGACCAGTTAAAAGGTAAGAGAACCTGGGAATTCTCTGGTGGTCCAGTGGTTAGGACTCAGTGCTTTCACTGCTGAGGGCCCAGGTTCAATCCCTGGTCAGGAAACTAAGATCCCACAAGTCTCAAGGCAAGGCAAAAAAAAAAAAAAAAAAGAAAAAGAAAAGTAAAAGAACCTGAGAGAACCAAGTTGCTTGCTTGGACCAGCATGGTAGCAGTGGAGATGGGGAACAAATGATGAAATTTCAGATTTTTTTTTAAAAGGTAGAGCCAACAAGATTTCCTGACAGATTGCATATGGAATGTGTGAGAGAGAGAGAGAGAGAGAGAGAGAGAGAGAGAGAGAGAGGAATTGCAGCTGATTCCAAGGCTTTTTTAGCCTGGGCAAATGGAAGGATAGAGTAGCCAGAAGGTAAGAAGGGGAAAGTTGTGGGTTAAGTAGGGTTTTGTTTTGTTTTTTTGCTTTTTGAGGGTGAGGGTAAATCAGGACTTCAGTTTCAGCATATAAACATGCTGAATATTAGATGTTTATTAGACATTCAGGTGAGGGTGTCTCAAATCCAGCTGGATAGATGAATCTCAAGTCCAGAAAAGAGCTCTAGGTTGGGGACACAAATTTGGGAGTCATCAGCAAGAAGGTGATATTTAGTCATATGCCTAGATGAGATCATCAAGGAGGTAAGGGTAGATAGAGAAGAGAAGAGGACAAACAACCAGGTTCTGGGACACTCCAATCGTAAAGAAATCTAAGAGACCATGATGAACCGACAAAGTATACAAAGAGAAAAGAGAGAGAGAGAAGATAAAATCCAAGAGAATGTGTTGTCCTAGAAACCAAGGGAAGACTATTTCAGGGAGAATGATGAATTGTGACAAATGCTGATAAGTCAGATAAGGACTTAGAACTGCCATTGGATTTGGCAATTGGTCATTGGTGACATTTATGAAAGCAGTTTTGTAAAAGTGGTATGGGAAAGAGCCTTTTTAGAGTGGATTTAAGAAAAAACAGGAGAGGAATTTGAGGTTGAATGCATGTATGTCCTTTATCACGTTCTACCTTTTTTTTGTTGTTGGCCATGCCATGCGTGTTGTGGGAAGTTATTTCCCCAACCAGGGATCAAACCCAGGCCCCTGGCAGTGAGAGTGCTGAGTCCTAACCATTGGACCGCCAGGGAATTCCCATCATGTTCTACCTTTTGTTATCATTATTATGTCTTCATCTTGTCTCTTGTAGATAATAAACTCCTTGAAGACAGGAAGAAACTGTGTCTCTGACAACTACATAGCTGCTGTGGAACCTGACACAGTGCCAGCATAGAGCAACACCCGATAAAGTTTGCTTGACTGACTGATTGACTGAATGAACATTAAGGGTGAAATTAAGTTTTTCCTTAACCGTTTGGTGTTCCTCCATTTCCTTTATAATTCTTCCTTCCCTCCCCCCACACCCAGGCAGATGCCCAGTGTCTTCGCCTGCTACCTTCTAACTGCCCCAGCTTTTCCCAACCTCCCTTCACCCCTTACTTGGTTGACAATTTACCCACATTAAACCTATTCCCTCAGGAAGGTCATGGGGGTAGGAACGGGATGGCTAACCTAATAAGACTACTCCAACTTGGGAATCTACCATTTTGTGGGGCTTCTAATGGGTAAAATCCACCAAAGAAAGGTATTCTAATGATGGGTAGTAAAGGTGAGTAGGAACCAGATCTCAGTACAAGAAAAGCTTGAAACATGAAAGTGTGTTTTTTTTTTCTTCATTAATCTGAATTACACACATGCAACAGGAATGTTACTCAGCTGTTTCTAAGAATAAGAAAACAAGCCAAAGTAAATCAAAGCACAACAGACTTGTTCTTAATTGCCTTCTCATGGCATTAGCTTTTATTTTATTAGTTGTAAAATAGTATTATATTTTTTCAAGTGAGTCATGGACCTACCTGTCTAATGGTTTAATGTACTTTCTTCAAATTTTTCCCTGGAATGTGTTGATTTTAGGCTGTCATATAGTCTTTAGTTAATTTTGGAGTATAGAATTTGGATTGCTGGATTTCATTCATTCATTTATTTAAGGGAAACATACATGTTAGACACTGTGGTATTAGCAACAAAAACAACAATGAAACAACAGCAATAAAAAATACATTTAAAGCAAAGGTCAGATAACATCATTTAAGAATTAGCAGCTGCTGTTGCCCATTAAGGTAGATAGGCTAAAACTAACCAGAAGTTTCCTGTTGTTCCTTTTCTAAGCTCTCCTTTGCAATTATGAAATACCATTCAACTGTGTCTTCAAACATTTATACGAATATATTTTGGATAATTGAATCCTCAGTAGATAGATGCTATACGCTATTGCAAATGAAAACGTTAAAGTACAAAGAAGGAAACTTAGTTCAAGTTATCTGACAACCAACGTGCAAAAGAGCTCAAGCAACAGAATTATCCAAGCGTGGAGTCTGAAAGCAGTTTGATAAACACCTTCTACGAAGATGAAGGTAAGAACTGTACAAATTCAATAAAGCAAATTATTTCCACAGGGAAAAAGCACACAGGAAGCGTCCTGAGAATATTTCTTTTTTTTTTTTTTTTTTTTTTTTTTTTTCAGTATGCGGGCCTCTCACTGTTGTGGCCTCTCCCATTGCGGAGCACAGGCTCCGGACGCGCAGGCTCAGCGGCCATGGCTCACGGGCTTAGTTGCTCCACGGCATGTGGGATCTTCCCGGACCAGGGCACGAACCCGTGTCTCCTGCATCGGCAGGCGGATTCTCAACCACTGCACCACCAGGGAAGCCCCTGAGAATATTTCTGTCATCTGTGTATCTTATTTTTCCAGACAATTAGCAAAAAATCACCACATGATTTTTCCTTGGTTTACAAGGACTGCCTGGCAGCCAAGATCAGCATCTGGGGTGACGGACATGTCTCAGTAAGGTGAAAGGAGCAGAGTGTAATCTGAAAACAATACGATCATCAAAGAGCATAAGTGTACATATTATAAATTCATTAATATTTGAATCAAAGGAAAACAGGAAAAATGAAGAAGTAAATAATAGGTACTGAATTTATTCATTAAATAAAAGGATTATCAGCTCAGCAAAGTTTAATAGTCACTGTTTAGCTCATCCCTGAAACTCCACGTGGTCCAGGCAAGGCTGCACCAGCTGTTGAATTCAAGCTTGCTCTTGTATTATTCAGGCAGTTTTGCAATAAAATATGGAGTTAAAATGAGCTAGCCTTTTCCGTTTCCCTTTGCAGCCCTTCCCCCAACAATCAAGCTATCAGAAAAACAAAATAAAACCAAACAGTATCTCAATAAGAACATTTTATGAGTTTCCCCTCTGTCGTTATTCTCTTTTGGCTGAGCAATCTTTTTTTGACAACAGAGTATTTATCTTCTTTGCAATGCCTGGATTCATGGTCTTATGCCATCCACTGTGGTAATAATTTAGCTGGATGAAAGGCATAAAGTCCATTTTGAAAGTCAATTTGTAATTTTTGCATTTTAAACTATTTTTCCTCATCCCCAAAATCCATTTCAAATGAATGCAGATTGACTAATAAAATACTAAAGTTTAGAAATCAGAATAAAATATAATTTGATAGCTTTGAACATTGTGAAGAGATATTTTTAAAATTATAAGCTTAGAAACAATAGATAAAATAATACAGAAAATATTGACAGATTTACATGTATACAAACAGTAATATTTGCACATAAAAAAACAGAGAAAGAGTTAAACAATCTCTATTTCATAGAGAGCTCGTGGAGGAAAACCCCATCTCTGTGGGATCATCAGATTTTCTATTGTTGCTCTTATTGTACTATAAAGACCTTTTATAATATACTTTTAAAAATCCTCAATGTCAGTCTAAGTAAATGTATAAATCATAATAAATCATAAACCAAAATAAATCATAGAAGACTAAATAAAAGAGAAAAGAACATGAAGTCTTAAAAAGGTAAATGATAAAGTGCCATGAATAGCCAAATTCTCATGAAAAGAAATCCATGGACTCAATAAACATACTGGAAAAAATGTCAACTTCATTAGTGAACAAAGAAATGCAAATCAATAAAAAAATGTACTTTTCCCCTACTGAATTAGAAAATATATAATTATTATTATACATATTATATAATTATGATTTTTGTATAATTATTATACATATCACTGGATACAAAACAGTGAGCACTATGGTACATTCTAGTGATTGTAGAAATTGCTTCAATATTTTTGTAGCCTATATTGGGTCCAAATGTTGGATCCACTATGGATCAAGAACTATAAATTGTCTAAGTTTCTGCTTTCTACCAAGATGGCAGACTAGCTTGGTTTGCAGGCTCCTACCCTCAAAGCAACTCCAGAGTAACTGTAGAAGTTAGAGGGAGGTATGGATTCCAGGAACCAATACCACCAATAATAATAACCGGTGAAGAATCCACTGAGGATCCTTATCTCAACCAATTATTATAATGAGAGTTGCAAAATGTTGATTTCCTCCATCTATCATTTCATCTACATTTATTAACTGCATTCTTTTATAAAGAAGAGCTTTCCTTCTTTCTTTTAAGTGTAACTATGGACTTTTGGATGTTACAGTCATTGTCATCATTATTCTTTTTAATGCTCAAATTGTTCCACATTTAACCAGTGAAAATCTCTGTAAGTCAGCACCTATGTCCCTTTGACATGATCCAATTAATTTTTGAGCACTTCCTTGGTTTGTGAGACAAGATGTCCCAGGTTCACCTTGAACTTTCCCTACCCTTGACCTGGAATCAGCAATTTTCCAAGATGTGCTATTCCTTTTAGTGGGGAATGGTATCTAAAAACTCATCTGGGCATAGCTAGGTCTTTAATTGTGAAATTTCAGGCATTGCTATCAGTTTTTTGCAAAGGGATTTTTGGAGTAGTCATGCCCTTCTGAAGTTCCAATCACACGGTATATAACTCTGCATATAACATTGTTCCTCAAAGGCATGAGGGGGTCTGTGAGCCAGACACCTTCCTGGAGCTTCAGGGAGATAGGTGGAACTGAGAAGGGGTGATTAGAGCAGAATCTACCATCTTAGTTTCAACCTCAGCACTCTAAAACAAAAATGACTTAAGGAAAAATGTATGGGATTTATTACCCCCAACTTTTATACCTCATCTGGGTCATTGAATAGACACAGTCCAAAGCTAAAACTTCTTCCAGATGTCTTCTTTATTTCTTAACTTAGTCCACCTACAGGATTGGCTGTATTCTAAGGCAAATTACAGAACAGGCTTATTTGTTTAAGGGCCTTATTAGTCTCCAGGTCTCAGACTATACCAGAATAAACTCTTCCCTGGTCTTAACAGGAGAATGTGAAATACCCAGTTATTGACTGTGAATGTGTGTGGTTTGTGTAAACCTCTACGTACCAAAAATATCAATGTATCTATCATACCCAATTTTTTTTTTTTTTTTTTTTTTTTCCTGTACGTGGGCCTCTCACTGTTGTGGCCTTTCCTGTTGCAGAGCACAGGCTCCGGATGTGCAGGCTCAGTGGCCATGGCTCACGGGCCTAGTTGCTCCACAACATGTGGGATCTTCCTGGACTGGGGCACGAACCCGTATCCCCTGCATCGGCAGACGGACTCTCAACCGATGCACCACCAGGGGAGCTCTATCATACCCAACTTAATTTTCCACCTTAAGCTTTCTTGCTCCAGCCATGCTGTATGAACAGTAGGTGACAGGACTCCTCTGATCCTTTCCACAGTTGACTGGTCTAGCGATATTCACTTCACCCAGTCAGATTCCTTCTCTTAAGGATCTGAACCAAGAGACCTAGAGGGAGGTTTCAGTCGTCAGTGGTCTAATGTGGAGTTGGGCCAATAGCCACGTATAAGGTGCGGAAGTAAAGAAAGATGACTGAGAGCCCATGACAAATGGTCTGATCTGGAGAAAGAATCAGGGGTGAAAGAGGCCACACCACTGCTAAGAAATAGAGCACTTCTGACATTCCAGTTCTCTGTGTCATTCCTTGTCCTTGGAGTCTGTGAAGTTTCTGCATCCTTGAAATTAACTTCTCTCTTTAGTAGAATTAGTTTGATTGTTCTTTGCAATTGACAATCTTGGCTCTGATACTATACAACAGGGGACCCCCAACCCCTGGGCCATGGACCACTACTGGTCCGAGGCCTGTTAAGAATTGGGCCACACAGCAGGAGGTGAATGGTGGGCAGGCGAGCAAAGCTTCCTCTGCTGCTCCCCATCACTCCCCATTGCTCTCATTACCACCTGAACCATCTCTCAGCCCCCTGGGTGGAAAAATTGTCTTCCACGAAACTTGTCCCTGGTGCCAATAAGGTTGGGACCACTGCTATACAATATAATGGTGTACATCTTTTTTTGTTATAGGGAACCATTGTGTTTTGGGTTATTTTATTTGAAGTTATCAAATGAATAGGACATTGCCAAATATTTGCATAGGAAAAAACTGTGGTATAAAATATTAAATGAACATAACATCTACTTCTTTTGTAAGAGCTATCCATTTTTTGTGAATCTGTGCCTCTATAGTTAAGATTTGGATCAATCTACAAGCAAGCCAGCCAATCAGAACCCAGTGATGTCTTGATCCTGTGTAAGCCTCATACATGTGTCTAGTTATGTTATTTATCAGGATTTGGTGGTTCAACTTTGGTAGCACCTATTGTGGAACCAAGCAATACTCATAAGTCAAGAACAGTAAATGTTTATGGCTAGTGAGTCATAGTAAAATAAAAATATGAAATAAGATTAAAATATGGAGAGGGTAGACATTTTGAATTAAGTTAGGGAAGGAAAAAAATGGAAAAGAAAGTGACTAGCAGAATGCATTTTGGTGAATGTTTGATCTTCTCCTGGGTCTGGCTAGCTCCTGAGCTGCCTCTGTCAGCTCCAGACTGGATGCTGAGATGGTAAGTTCCACTGTGAGATGCTGGACATCATAGCAGATGCTACGGTTGCCCTCGCCCCCAGCCTCTTCACCATGCTGGTGCACCTATTCCACAGCTGCTTTACCTGTTGGTTGGTAACAGCTCACAGGTGCACCCTTCTCCTGAGAACGGCCTTCTGCCAACAAGAGCCACCTGACCTAGAATTTCTTGGGAGGTTATACCCTCCCCTCAAGTGTGGCCCACAGTCAATGTCTGACTGGTATGCAGGTACAACAGCCTAGGACAGCTCGCCTCCTATTAAGATAACTTGCTCCAGAGTTCCCTGTGGTATCAGGCTAGAGCTAGATTTTGACTGAATCCACATCTTTGCCTGGCTTTTCCCCTGGCCCGCAGCCTGCTATCCTCACTCCTCTACAGATTTTCCCTGAGGGCATTCTCTCAATGAAACACTTGAACAGTAAATCTCCATCTCAGTTCTATTCCTAGTAGATCAAATTTAAGATATCATCTAACATTTAACCTGACTAAGCAAAGATGTTCTTCAACTTTGCTAACTGTCTGTAGATTTGCTAGCACATCAATGAAGGGGTAACTAGCTAGGCTGATCATTTCATATTCAGTTACAGTTTTCCTCTGTGTGGATATTCCTCTCCATCTCATCATCTATGTTTACCATTCAGCACCAGAGTTGTCTTCAGAATTATCTTCATGTCTTTGTTTAGGAAAATGCCTTAATGAGCTGTTTGAGGGTGGAAAGAGAGACCCTGAGGGCATATATTTAAAGAGGAGAATGAAACAAAAAGACAGACAAATTGATCTGTATAAGAGTGAAGAAAGGGACTTCCCTGGTAGTCCAGTGGTAAAGAATCTGCCTGCCAGTGAAGGGTATGAGGGTTTGATCCCTGGTCAGGGAGCTAAGATCCCACATGCTGCGGGACAACTGCTGAGCTCGTGTGCCTCAATGAGAGGGCCTGCGTGCCACAAACTACAGAGCCCACGTGCCCTGGAGCCTCCGTGCCACAACTAGAGAGAAGCCCGAGCGCCACAATGAAGAACCTGCTGCAACAAAAGATCCTGTATGCCTCAACGAAGACCCTGCACGCCGCAACTAAGACCTGACGCAGCCAAAAAAAAAAGAGTGAACAGATTTTATACTGGGGTGAATCTAGAAGGATAGAGGTTTGGGGCAGAAGAAAAGAGAAATTTGGCAGTAAGACCTGAGAAGGAAGAAAATTCCCAATAGTAGAGTAGCCAAAAGATATTTAAGGCCAAGGACATCTAATATTCAATAATAAGTTGTGTTTTTATGAAGTAAACTCCCCATAACTCTAAATATTCAGTATAAATTTAATTTGCCAGAACAACATTGTGGACTGGTAATGCAGGAAATAAGAAGTCAGGGCAGTAAATATGCCAGTCCCAGAGTCACCCCTTTGCTGACATCTACAGTGGGTAGCAGCATCCTTTCAAGGGGCAATAGGTCAGGTGTCCTGGCAGCAACAAGCAGTAAAGTGAATGATGGCCCACGGGACACCAGCCAAGGCAGAGAGAAGCAGCTGCGGCATGAAACTGACTCAGGGCAGGTAGGAGACAAAGCCTCCTTTCCCTCAAATAAACTAGAAGAAAATGACTTAGAAGCAGGAAGCAAAGGTCTGGAATCTGGATTACATGCACACACACCCCAATGGGTACCTATTATTGTGAACTCACAGTCTTTAATGAAATTCTGGCAAAGTAGAACACAAAGCATTTAAATTTGTAACATGGTTACATAACCTTTATTTGGCTTTCTTTCTTTCTCTCTCTTTTTTTTTTTTTCCCAGCATAGGCAAAATCAGAGCCTATTAGTGCTGTCCTTGGGAAGATTGAGTGCTTTTAGAAAGTGTACCCTGGAATAAACCAAAGACAAGCACAAGCTGGTAACTAAAAATGGTTTCCTAAGAGGAAAGGCATGTAACTTTCCTTTCCCCTTCCTCGAAATCCTACTGATTTTTTCACATCCCATCTCAAATACCCATCTTCCTGACCTATTCCCAATCAGCAACGATTTCTTCCTCCTTTGAGCTTTCTGGAACTTAAAATTTGAAGAGTTCCTAAGTTAATATTAAATTTTACTATGTTATATCTAATCAGGACTCATTTGGGGAAATATAAATTAAGACAGAGACATTTAACTTGCAGCATTTCAGAAGTTCTATTGGCCATGTGGAATTCCTCACATAAAGTAAGTCAATCCATGTGCCAGGCTAAGCCTATTTCAGAGAAAGTGTTTCATAATGACTTTATAAGCTCCAAAAATATAAGAACATCAGCCAATACTTGTATAACATGTGCCATGTGCAAGTTCTTTGCTCACGTTAATTCATTTAATTTTTGTTATGATCCTATGAGAAGTACTGTTCTTATCCTCATTTTATAGATACCTGAAGAATGGAGGTGCTAAATAACTTACCTAGGGACGTAGCAGAACCAACATTGAACCCAAGCAGCCTGTCCTTAACTGGTAAGCCATACTGCCTGATGTATAATTTTTAAAATCCTGGTTTACAAATCCCATTCTTCTCCCCACACAACACCATAACCACTCATATGACAGAGCTGATGAGGGTACACAAAAGGGAACAAGATCAGGAAAACGTATATTCTTTCCCTCTGTCCTGGGAAATCTTGAACTCTGTAAATCCTGGAGCTCTTGATATTTTCTGATTTTTAACAAAAAAATTATGCATTCATAAATACTAAAGGATCTAGGGCTTTGCTATATATCTTGTTGCCCCGTATCAACCTTCAAAGGTCTTAAATGTATATCAGATAGGTGCTGGAATGAGTCCCAGGTCCAGAAACATGTTTATTAAAGTAATTATTCTGACCTAGTTGTGACGAAGGACAAGACAGATATATGCCCATTCGGTTACTCTCCCTTGAAGAGCTCCTTTAACGACAGATGGGGGAAAGAGCAAATTTTAAATCTGTCTGGCCTGAGTTCACCAATTATTCTATTTTAGTATTTTACATCCATCTGTGATGAATAAAATGTATGTTGTATGTTGAATATATAATTGTATGTCTTCTCTTTTCCTTCACGGGATTGAACAACTAAAGGGCAAGTCTCGATCTCTGTATCTCCCACATTACCTTGCCCAGTGCCTTGTACCCTAAAGATTTATTGAAACTGGACTATGTATGTTAGGTACATGTTGTATCAATCAAAATTTGAGCAGGAAATTTGAGGAATCAAAAAGAAGAAGAATCAAAAGAGAAATCAAAATTTAAAGGAAGGGCTACTTACAAAGGTGTGGGTTAAAGGAAGATGATGAAGCATACAGGGTCTGGGAAGGGCAGGAAGCTGTCACCTCCCCTGGGTCTGAAGGAACAAGGAAAGGGAGCAGCTGCTGGAATCTGGCAAGGGCTGAAGCTGTACAAAAAAGGCTGCCTCGCAAGAGCTGTGATCTTGGGTGGGGGAACATAGCCACTGCTAAACTGAGCTAGCAGAGAGAGAAAGGAAAAGAGAAAGAGCTGATGGAGAAAATACCTAGACCTCTTTCTCTTTCCAGCATCAGATCTCCTGGAAGCACCTCCCATTGGCTGATCCAATTGGAAGCCAACAGACAGAGTGGATAAAGTTGGATTGTAATTCAGAAAGGCACATGGAGAGTATGCAGTAGATATATATCTAGGTTCACTCATTCATTCAATACCTACTGATTACTCTGTATGTGAAAAGCACTGGACTCAGTAATGTGAGAGAAACAAATATGAAAATAGCACAATTCCTATGGAAAGTGATTATTTACATTTTGAAAATGATTTATACTAGATTGTAGCAAGAAAGCTTTTACTTTTTTAGGTGTTCCCCCAATAGTATATGCAGATGGTTAAAATGGGCTTGTGATGGAAAGTGACAATTCACTTATCTTCCTCACATCACTCCTTCTCAGAGAAAAAGTTGGTTTAATTCCATGATAATCTACACATCTCTAAAAATATGCTTATACTGAAATTTAAATTAATCAACTGTAGACACTGTTAATTTACTTTAGGGAAATAGTCCTGGAGAAAAGAGTTCTGTTTAATAACGGTCTCAAACTTGGTCTCTATGGCTGGATTGCTACCCAGTCACCCAGAGTGAAGGTCACCAGCTGAGAAGTTCCACCTAGGTGTGCAGAGCCTCCAATCAGCTCCTCATCATCTTCATTAAAATTTAATCTTAATTTTTTCAAAGTAATACATTTCAAACTTTAAAAATCAGTTGAAGTATTACAAAGCTTCTAATGAAAAAAAAAGTCCTTGTTTCCTGACCTATTACAGCTCCATTCTTCTCTCCACAGAGGTATTATTTTCAAATCTTTTAGCTGTTTCTTCTAGTATTTATCTCTATATTTCTAAATATATAATGGTAACATTTTGACTTATATATACATCAAAAATATTCATAGTAGTTATGTAGGTAAAATCATGCTTATAAAATATTTAACTTTGCTTTTTTTTTAGTCTTTATTTCATTTGCTTTAAAAAAATTTTTTTTAAATTATTTTTTTAAAAAACTTTTTATTTTATATTGGGGTATAGCTGATTAACAATGTTGTGATAGTTTCTATTTCATTTGCTTTTTAACTCCAATTTTTTCACACCTCTGGATGAGGTTCTCATATAAAAATGTAATACCTTAAAGATTAACTAGTTGTAAGAGGACATAAAGAATGTATCTTACTGCCCACAAGTGTATAATAGATGTATTCTTGAGACATGCATAAACTACATTACCAAGTTGATTTTAAGTTCATTTAAGGAAACTTTAAGACACTTACTACAGTCTTCCCTCGGTATCTGAGGGAGATAGTTTCCAGGTCCCCCATGGATACCAAAATCTGTGGATGCTCAAATCCCTCACATAAAATGGCACAGCACAGTTGGCCCTCAATATCTGTGGGGTCTGCATCTGCAGATTCAAGGGGGCAGGCTGTGTATGAGCCCTTTGTCAAAAATTACTTTGTTTTCAGATCACTGTTCAATAGTACATATGCCTTATTCATTCTACCCCAATATCATATTCACTCTAAAAATACCTTCATATTTAATTTATGGCTTATTGTGACATGAGATAATTTCTTTATTTTCTTGTCTTGCATTTTGTTAAGGTTTTTCCCTCTTAAGTGAATTACTCAGTCTCTGCTTCTATTATCTCATTTGGATCCTAAATTTATCTTCCCCCCAGAAACAGCCATATACACTAGGTCTGTATTCTTTGTTCAACAAATTTGTAAGAAGAATTTTATGTTCCAACGTTGATTTTCCAAAGAACCAATTCAGTTCCATTTCTGAATACCATCCTTCCCCATCGTTACAAAAATTTTTCTGAAAGCATTCTTTCTACTAAGTGATTTGGTATGGTGTCTATTTTGAGCATATGAGCAAGCACAATTCTTTCTGAATCCGATCACAGTGTTTAAGTTACAATAGAAAATGCCATTCAGTACCATAAGCCTATATTAGAGTATATGTTGATGTCCTCATCACAGAACGAGGTGCAGAAATATCAGACACAGCACCTCAGCTCAACAATGCCTCAGTTCAAGAAATGTATGGTATTCGGAGTGACACATACATGAAATAAGTAAAATATGAAATGAATGGAGTTTGAGAGCCAAAATGAGTGATGCAGTCAAGCATCCAAAAAATGAAGAGATCAATGTGGGTTGAGATAGTTGATACAAAGTTTCATCTGGTTATTGAGATCAGAGAGGCTTGGAAAAAAGAGGGGTTGAGCAGGAGGTAGGCAGGGAGGGACAGTTCATGGCAGAAGTGACATGTGATATCTGGGAGACATAGATTGCACCTACTTGCCTGCATAGTGTTGGAGTAGGGAGAGCTAGAATCAAAACGACCAGGCAGGGAGAGCTTGCTTTCCACGTTGAGGAATATGACATTGGATGATTTTAATTGTAAGGATGTCTTACTACAGATGCTCCAGGGACAAAAAAAAGTCTCAATTTATGCAAAGTAGACCTTGGAAAAAATGTTGCATACCATGCACCAACAAAGTTTCGTGATGAGAAAGAATTCTGTGTGGAGTGGAGCTACACATTGGTTTGAAGTAGGAATGATTATCTCTAAGTGAGTCACAAGGCTTGCAAGCCCCAGCTGAGAGCTGAAAATCTGAGGATTTTCACAGTGTCAGTGCAGGTTGTTTCAGGGTTATTTTTATCATTCAACCTACCCTTCATCTTCCCCACCCCACTTTCTTCCTTTTCTCTTTTGCATTCTGATCATGCCTGGAAGGGTTCTAGAAATGCTATCACTGTATTTGGAGAGCCACGCGCACCAGATTTGTGACTAGTTATGCATGCTTCATTAGATTTCACGATTATGCCAAAATGGTCAAGCTTCAGGTGCTGATATGAAAGCAATATAAATGTATCTTAAAGTGTTTCCAACTCGTGCAAACTTTGAGGTAAGACAATGTAGAGTCAAAATAAGCATCATGAGAATGGGAATTTTCTGTTTTTTTTAATCAGTAGGCTGAAACAGATCAATTCACTGAACAGCAATTTATCAGAAGATCAGTTTTCTAAAAAACCAATTTGCTGAGCACCAGTTTGCCAAACGGTGATTAATGGACTAGTAATTAGCTGATTAATTCATCAAAAGACCTATTTGCTGAATTAGCAATACACTAAAAACTTCATTCCATTAACAATTACAGCAGAATGGCATATTTACTCATTCCATCCACAAAAGTGCCAAAAAAATGTGTTTATTTTACTTTTCAACAAAAATCCAACCTTCCTTGTGAACACTCTCCCCACCCCCCCTTTTACCCTACTGAGCAGTATAGGCCAGGTGATCACAAATTAAGGATTTATCATTATATTCTGATTTTGTTTCCTTTTAGTTTATGCCTTTTCAGTAAATGTTTATTCTTTCACAATTCTTCACCCTCCTCCTTCTCCCTGACAAAGATGGCTTCTGGGGTCATGGCCTTTCTGTGTTCTTGTGGCAATAGCAGGGGGAGAGGAGAGGGCTCTGATCTGTGAGTGGATCCTTGTCTTTCTGTGGAAAGAATGTTCCTTGTCCATCTTGTCCCTGCTCTCTCTGCTGGCTCCCATTGCTGAAGTTTCTGGAGAACTTGTTGTCTGGTTTCTCTTGGAGTAGTTTAGCTGGTCAGCTGTTATTGATGCTGCATGATTTGCCTAAGACCTGCCCGTGAACTCCCATTTGGTTCTTGACCTGGGTCATGGTTCTGGAGACATGGTTCTCAGTCGGATGACCTGGAGAAGTTGACCAGCCAGCAACATCAACTCCTTTGTGCTCACCACAAACCACAGGGGAACAACTAGCAAATTTTCATGCCACCAGGAGCTGAGAAAGTTTAGGCAGCCCCTCAACACCATGTCATCCCATAACCCTTCCCATTTTACTCTAAAGCAGCTGCTTGGAGTTGCTAAGAGGGCCGTGCACATAGTTAGGCCCCTTGCATTCTGCCATGCGGAGTCCTTAGATACCTCTGTGAAGTCTGCAGCTTTCTTCCCGGCCTATCTTTTGTGATATCAGCCTAGAAGTCAGTCAGCAAACATCTCAAGTCTTGCTTTTTCTACTTCTGTTCTCTTCCCTTCTCCATTATCTCCTGGGGGCTGAAAGAGGCCAGATTACTACTTCTTCCTGGCATGTTGGAACTTCCCTTCCCTCATACCCTTCCTCCTGAGAGGGCTTTCTCCCTCTCCTCCTTCCTCCTCCTTTTGTAGGAGCTATAATGACAGAATGGCTCCCTGCCTGACAGCTTAATTTACTGGGGAGAAGAGAGGAAAAAAATACATTTTCAGCTGATATTTTAAAAATTTCATTTTCACTACATTTCTTCCCTAATCTTCCTCTTCACCACAGTTGGAGTGGAGCTGCCTGCTTGCCGTGGGAAGCAAACAGGAATTACAGTTAGACTTCAGGAGGTTGCATGGGGGGTGGGTGGCCAACATGGGGTCAAGTCAGCAGAGAGGAACATGTGGCCCAAGCCAGGCTGAGGAGGAACCCACACAAATTCATCAGCCATGGACTTCATGGGTACACGCCACCAGCCCAATGTGAAGGAGCACATTGCTGAGAAAGTCCCAGGTCCCCACAAGGACTCAAGTCCAAATGCCATCTTGATGATGAGCTGGGGAGGGGCATCTGAGAAACAGAATTTCCCTAAAAGGGCTATTGATACCGAAAAGAAATTGTTGAGGTTGAAGAGATTAAGATATCTCAGGGTGGGTGAAAATTAGAAAAATAAAAAAGCTACATTTACTTTTCATATTAGAATTTTAGTTTGAGTAAATGTATGGAGCTACTTGAAAAGTTTATAGCAATTCACTTTTCACAGAAGCTACCTAATGTTCAGTGTCCTTTCTGGAATAACATTTTCTTGGATATTTTTACTATCGGGTATTGCACAGGTCACAAATATGAAGGGTTTTTTTTTTTTTTTTTTAATGGTAGGGTTTGTTTCTTTCCTTTTTTATTTTTCCTCTGAGCAATTTTGTTTAATATTACAGAGAAACTGCTGGATGGTAAGCAAGACAGGAATTTCCAACAATGAAATAAGGTCTCTAGAACTTGCCAGTAAAACAAAGGAAGCATTTCCAATGATAAGATGTAGGAACCCATGGATAAAATCTGACAGAGCACAGGCTGGAAAATGGGATCAGGAAATTTTATAATCCACCATCACTGTGAGTTTGCTCTGGGATGGCGCAAGCATGGCCTGTGAAAGGGGCTTAGAGGTATGATAGCTCCTGTCTGAAGAATGGGTCCTTTGGGCATGGGACTCAAGTTACCTAAGTGCCCCAAAGCCAACTGTTTTTTCAACTTATTGCCCACATAATCATGACTAGAGGGTTCAAGGAGAAGACAAGAGCAAGTACTATTTAGCTTTGAATTTTGAGCAGACGTAACACCAGCTCTTCATCCTTGGCTAAGGACAGGCCTGTATCCAAAGGCTCTGAGGTTTCGCACTTGGTCTTCTTTCTCTCATGACTTGTGGGTCCCACGTCTTCCACTTCACTGTTGTTCCTTTTCCTCATTGCCTGCTTCTTCTTGGTATCACTGGTGGTCCAGTGGTTAAGACTTCACCTTCCAATGCAGGGGTTGTGGATTCGATCCCTGGTCATGGAGCTAAGATCCCACATGCCTTGCAGCCAAGAAACCTAATTTTATTTTCCATATCTTCATTATCTGATTCTTTGGAGCTTCTGTACTTATCTGGATCTGGAAGTGTGCTTGGATCAAATCCATCATTATCATCATTACTCCAATCCAGAAAGGCTTCTTCATCTTTAGCCTTTACTTGTTTCTTACTGGCTTTTCTTCTGGCTTTCCTTTCTTTCAGTCTTTTCTCCCAATGCTTTGCCTTAATTTTCTTCCTATATTCTTCTTTGTCAAATTTGTCCTCTTCTTGAAGCCTTTCCTTTGCTTTATCTAAGTTGATACCACCAGCATCGTCCTCTTCCTCAGTATCGTTGGAGACAGACTTCTGCACTTGTGGCCACTGCTGAACCAACTCTCCTTCATCAGTAAATGTTATTTTCTTATTTACTTTAAAATTTCTCTTCATTACTTTTTTTGCTTCTGCAACCTTGGTCACTTTTTTCTCCACACTGGATTTAGAATGTTCTTTCTTCTGCTAGTGTTGGAGGGTCTCCTGCAGAGGCGGGGGGTGGCTGTGGCTCACCGTGGGGACAAGGACACTGGCAGCAGAAGTTCTGGGAAGTACTCTTTGGCGTGAGTTCTCCCAGAGTCCACCATTAGCCCCACCAAAGAGCTCCAGGGTTGGTTTCTTTGGTTCAAAGTATTTTCCACCAGTCTCCTGGCTTTCCAAATCTACTTAATTGAGTTTCTTTCTGGAGTAGGACAGAATGAGGCAGCAGTGTAGTGGTGTACAGGGAATTGTGTCTGGGGATGTTTTCCCACATTTATGTGTGCCCTCTGCCTCCTATATGAGCATGTTCACACACACACATGCACGCGCGCGCATACACACTCGTCCTCACACACACGCACTCACGCACAAACGCATACGTGTGTACACACACACGCACGTGCACACGTACATACACACACACCCTTTCTATTTCAACTCCTGATAAACTTGACTTTGCTTTTATTTTCCCAGGGGTGTGTTAATCTTCACATATCCAAGATAAAGGGTAAGGAAAGACTGACCATTTGTGTATCACACATTCAACACTGCTGGATGGTTGAAGTATCTGAAAGTGGAAAGGACTTGGTTATGCCTTTTACAATGTGTGAGAGTAGAGCCAAGTAGAGGAAGGTCCTTTTCTTCCACTCACAGTATTTTTCAGTTCCTGTGCTTTGCTGCCCCCTCTCACAAAGCAGCCACTGAATAGAATATTAAAACTTCAAGGAAGTCTGAACCAAGCTGAGACTAGGAGTGACCAGAGTGGAAAATGATGCCAAAATGGGCCGAGCCATTGAGTCTAGAATCAACAAGAGTGACTCCAAAGATTATGTCTTATCTAGGAAACAGCAAAAAAAAATATTTTTCCCAAACAAAGCACAACACTGAATTATAATTTCACAAATTTTTATTGACTGGTACTAAGTGCAAGACAATGTTCTGGACATCACTTAGCAGAACTTACAGAATTGTTGGGCAACCACCAGGTAACCAATGGACAAGGTGATTCAGGGCATTGGTCCCCAATGGTCCTGGTTTCTTGGGACTGAGGAGATTCCCAGGACGTGGGACTTTCAGTGCTAAAACTGATGAAACCCCAGGCAAACCAGGATGAGTTGGTCACCCTACTTATCAAGACAATTTTAGCTCCAATGATTAACTTCTATGATTTTAATCCCAAACTTCTGCTGGATCATAATAACCTGTGATGTTTAAAGTAGATTATGAACCTGTAGATGTTTGCTTTTTGTTAAGCAGAGGTGTGTAGGAAAGAATTCTGGTCTTTGGAAAACTGGTTCTGCTGCTTTACTAGCTGAGTGATCTTAAATTAGTCATAATTAATCTTTGAATCTCATGGTATAAAATGAAAATAACCATCATACAGGTTGTGGTGAGGATTAAGAGAAATAACGCATGTGATAGTGTTTTGCATATTTTAAAGTACTATGAAGATGTGGGATATTTTTTATTTGGAGACAGATTCCTGTAGCAAAATAGAATAACAGAAAACAAAAATGCTGTTTTTTCCTAGTCTCTCATGATAAAATTTTCCCCTAACCTGTTTATAATTTAACAGTTAAAAATATTTGAAAATACAACGGCACACAAAGTATTATTGTACTGCCATCTTTGGGACATATTTTGAACCACACTTTTGTGTAGTTCAAGTAAATTGTTTTTCAAAAGCAATGTAGTTATGTTTTAAAATATCAGCAACAGTGAGTATGGTCACTGGTATAGAACCTGAAGGCTTTTTAGCTGCTAGATCAATGATAAGGAATTGAGTCAACAATGATTAGCACCTGTCACAGAGCTATGACTTTGGATGAGGCTGGTCTCCTGAAATGATTAGCTGGTAAAGCTGGAAGGGACATTAGAAGTCAGCTTTTGCAGATGCCTTCCTGTTTGCTGCCCCCGAACTCAACTTGGGAATTTAGCAACAGGAAGATTTCAGCTCTGGGAGATGCCCTGGAGGAGGGGATAGGCAATCTCTGGCACAAAGAAAAGAGGACATTGACAGCCAGGTTCTACATGTATCATTTGTGTATCTGTATGTGAATGAATGAATGAATGAATGAAACTTTTGTGTCAGGGCTGATTCCTTTCTGACCCTGGCTCTGTCTAGATTGAGGGTGGAAATCAGAAAATCAGCCTTAGAGATTCTGCTGGCCTGAGGGGAACTTTCTGGGGAATGATGAGAATGGTTTTATATCTTCATCTAGTGGTGATCACATTTTGGTGTATATAAACATGCAGAGTTATCAAGCAGTACACATAAGGTTTGTACATTTTTTATTTCATGTAAATCATGGCTCAATAAGATACTGTTAAAAATCTCCTTTCCCCTCCCTCAACCTTTCCACCAATTAGAATTCCATTCCGGTTTGTTAGTACCTCTTTGATAACATTCTGGTGGGGTGGTGGTAGGGCGTCAGTCAGCCTGGAGTATCTTAGTTTTAGGAAGCAGGAGGGGGTAGGAAATTTCTAAAGACGGCTCTTCTGCACTTTGTAACTTTACTCAGGAGTCAAGGGGTCTCAACTGCTTCAAATATCACAAAAGGAACATCTCCACCTACTCCTTGCCTGTCCCCGATGGTACAGGCTGGAGAAGAAACACAGCTGTGCTAATTTAGTCTCATGTTACATTTATCGCCACAAATCTCAAGTGAACCCTCTGAAAATCCTATTATATTTCGTGAGTAAATTTGCTTTTCTACTTCCTAAAATTATTCATACCATAACCCTCTCTTTCTCTTCAAACAAACCACAGTCTCTCAGCTCAGACCTGATTTCATATTTGATTGAGAAAATAGAAGCAATCAGGGAAGAAATGCCTCGTCTTCCCATCACCAAGTCGATCAAACTACCTGGATTTGTATTCCATCTGTCTTTGCTCCTGTTTCAAGGCATCAGTGGTTATCAATGAGGGCTATAGGTAGAATTTTTAAAATGTGGATGCCCAGATCTCATTCCTAGAGATTCTGAACTAATTAATCTGGTATGGGACATCTTTTTTTTTTTTTTAATTCTCAAGGGATTCTAATATATAGATGGAATTTAGAACCAATAATTTAGAATGAGATCCTATAAGTTGGCAACTCCTCTGCTTACACAGTGGCTCCCCCCTCTCTCCTCTCCTCAAAATCTTGTTCTTTCATTGGTCTCCCCTTTTTCCTACATGATCTATTTTTCTCTCTGCTAGAAAAATCCCATCAGCATATTAACAGGCCCTAACATCTTCTGTCTTAAAAACAACTCCTCCTCGACTCCATGTTTACCTCTAGCTGCTCCCTTTACAGCAAAACTTCACATAGTCGTTGGTATTAGTGCTCTCCGTTCTATAACCTTCAATTTTCTCATTAACCTACTTTTGTTTCTGTCATTCAGTTTTGAAAGCATCAACATCCTACATGTTGGCAAGTTCAATGATTTAATTTTCAGCTTTGTCTTATTTCACTTTTCAGCCACATTTAGTGCAATAGATTTTTCTCAAACACCCTTTCACTAGGGATGGAGTTGTCAGTCTCACATGGGTCCCGCACACCCATTACAATCCTCTTCTTTCTTCCTTGCTGGTGCTTCTTCGCAGACTTCTTTGCCAGTTCTCCTCTTTTCCATAAGCTTTCAACTCCAGCTGATCCTCCTGGCTCAGTCCGTGTTGTTAATCTTCTTCAGACACACTGTTTCCCAGGGTAACCTCATCCAGTTCCATACATGCATGGTCACACATTTGTGTCTTGAACTCTCATCTCTTTTCTAAGAGCCAGGCTCAAATTCAGTTGCCTCCTCAACATTTCAGTTTGGGTATCAAATTAACACAAAAATTCTTATTTCTCCACAGCAATCCCAATGCATAAAAACCCAGTCTTCTAGTAAATGGCATCTGAGTTACTGACATCAGAATTTTTAGCAGCAGCCTCTTCCTTTTCCCCTCACTCCATTTCCAATTAATAAGTAAATTCAGATACTTTCTGAGTATTGTCACTTCTCTCCACTTCCCATGATCACCAACCTGATCCACGCCACTATGATCTCTTCCCTCAGCTGTTTTATTTTGTTTATTTTATTTTTGGCTGCACTGGGTCTTCGTTGCTGCAAGTAAGCTGTCTCTAGTTGCGGAGAGTAGGGCCTACTCTCCATTGCGATGCGCGGGCTTCTCATTGTGGTGGCTTCTCTTGTTCCAGAGCATGGGCTCTAGGGTGCGTGGACTTCAGTAGTTGTGTGCGTGGGCTCTAGAGTGCAGGCTCAGTAAATGTGGCTCACAGGCTTAGTTGATCTGAGGCATTTGGGATCTTCCCGGACCAGAGCTTGAACCTGTCTCCCCTGCATTGGCAGGCGGATTCTTAACCACTGCGCCACCAGGGAAGCCCCCCTCAGCTATTTTAATACTCTCATAACTTGTCTCTGCTACCACTCTTGCTTTACAGTCTATTCTCACACAGCAGCCAATCGATCTTTAAAAATGTAAATCAGATCATGTTACTCCCAAACTCAGCCATTCCCCTGTCACTACCCCCAAGAGCTGCCCATACCCTTGGAATCAAATTCACACTCCTTAACACAACCTACAAAGCTTCCGATTTCCTACTATTCCCACCATTTTCCTTTTCATTCACTCTGCTGCAGCCAGATGGATTTGTATCTGTCCCTCAAAAGGCCAACCTTGTTTCTGCCTCAGAGTCATTACTCTTGTTTGTCCCTTTGCCTGGCAAGTTCTTCCTCAAGATCCTTGTGTGTCTGGCTCTTTTCACATTGTCCTGAAATCTGCCTCAAAGTCATCTCCTGGATAAAGCGTTCCTTAGTCACCCACCTGAGGATAGAGGGAGAGGATTTATTTATGTTGTTCACTGCTGTATTCTCTAAGGCCTGGCACAAAGGAGGCTCTCTGAGAATATTTGTTGAAGAAATGACTGTTTGGTGCTGCCTTTAGCATGAAAGCCTCCTAAGTGTGTCCGTATCAACTATAGGATATAAGACACAAGGTAACTACATCTGTAAGAAACAGATGGTTGATTTGAAGAGAGATTAATAAAAGGACTTATAAAGTGTGGACAAGGTGTAGGGAAAACACAAGAGTTAGTGTGGTACCCCAGGGCTACTGGCAGTGAGATGGCGTTACCACCCCTACGGAGCAGGACCTCGAGAGAACTGTCTGGTCAACATCGTCTGTTAGGAGTTGAGACGTTCAGTCAAGGGATGTAGCCAGCCCACTGTGTCTCTGCACGGACAGGGTCAGGGTGATATATACCCTGACTTCATTCTCTTTTCCCTCCTTCCTCACTCCTGCCAGGGTTCCGCTTTGACAGAACACATTTTGAAGCCAAAGACCAAGGGAGCCCATTGATGGATTTCACATGGGTCATCCTCTGGGGGCACAGGGCAGGTTGGACAAGAATTGAGGTAGATGGAGTTACAAAGTAGCTCTTTTCCCTCATTAAGGACGTTGACTCTAATCATTTAAATGCTTACTTATTGTTAACAACACATTATTCTTCTCATGGCTGCCCCTTGAATGGTGAGCTGCTTGAAAGCCTGCACTGCTCAGTCAGGGATGGTCTGCACAAAGGATGTGGGGAAGTTATCAAGATACCCTTTAGAATGGCAGTCCTTCTCCCAACTGCTTGGCAAAGTTCTATCAGTGGCCTGCTACATTTGAATAGAATTTTACAATTTACAGATAGTTTTGGAGACCAGCAGGACAGATATTGTTGTCTTGACATAACTGATAAAGAAATTGTGGACAGAGCCCAGTGACTTGGTGCTACACAGCAGGTGGAGCTGAGGTTGAAACCCAGAACTTTTTAAAAAATTTTAATTTTATATTGGATATAGTTGATTAACAATATTGTGTTGGTTTCAGGTATACAACAAAGTGATTCAGTTATACATTTACATGTATCTATTCTTTTTCAAATTCTTTTCCCATTTAGGTTATCACAGAATATTGAGCAGAGTTCCCTATGTTATACAGTAGGTCCTTGTTGGTTATCTATTTTAAATATAGCAGTGTGTACATGTCAATCCCAAACTCCCAATCTATCCTTCCCCTCCCACCCCCTAACCATACGTTTGTTCTCTTAATCTGTGAGTCTGTTTCTGTTTTATAAATAAGTTCATTTGTATCATTTTTTTAAGATTCTGCATATAAGCGATGTCATGTGACATTTGTCTTTGTCTGACTTATTTAGTATGATGATCTCCAGGTCCATCCATGTTGCTGCAAATTGCATTATTTCATTCTTTTTTATGACTGAGTAACATTCCATTGCATAAATATACCACATCTTTATCCATTTATCTGTCAGTGGTCACTTCGGTTGGTTCCATATGTTGGCTATTGTAAATAGTGCTGCTATGAACATTGGGGTGCATGTGTCTTTTCAAATTATGGTTTTCTCCAGATATATCTCCAAGAGTGGTATTGCCAGATCATATGGTAACTCTAGTTTTTTAAGTAACCTCCATGCTGTTCTCCATGGTGGCTGCACTAATTTACATTTCCACCAACAGTGTAGGAGGGTTCCCTTTTCTCCACACCCTCTCCAACATTTATTATTTGTAGACTTTTTGATGACGGCTGTTATGATTGGTGTGAGGTGATACCTCACTCTAGTTTTGATTTGCATTTCTGTAATAATTAGCGATATTGAACATCTTTTCATGGGCCTGTTGGCCACCTGTATGTCTTCTTTGGAGAAATGTCTATTTAGGTCTTCTGCTCATTTTTTGATTGATTGTTTATTTGATATTGAGCTGTATGAGCTGTTAGTATATTTTGGAAATTAAACCCTTGTTGGTTGCATCATTTGCAAATATTTTCTCCCATTCCATAGGTTGTTTTATTTTGTGTGTGTGTGTGTATGGCTTCCTTTGCTGTGCAAAAGCTTTTGAGTTTAATTAGGTCCCATTTGTTTATTTTTGCTTTTATTTCCACTACTCTAGGAGATGGATCCAAAAAAATATCGCTGTGATTTATGTCAAAGAGTGTTCTGCCTATGTTTTTCTCTAAGAGTTATAGTATCCGGTCTTACATTTAGGTCTTTAATCCATTTTGAGTTTATTTTTATGTATGGTGTTAGAGAATGTTCTAATTTATTTTTTAAAAACTTTTGACCTGTAGCTCAGTGCTCTCTACCATAACATGCTGCTTATCTAAGGGGGTCATTTTTGTGTGTGATGACAAGTTGTCTTCAAGATTCTGTTCTGTAAAGTAATTTAGGGCATGGTTGCCTATTAAACCATTATCATTTTTTAGATAGTACAAGGAAATGACAAGGAAAATTCCCCTAAGAACTTGGGAATGAAGTTGCCCTCTAAGAATTAAACTGACATTAGCTCATTATAAATTACAGCACAAAGATGCAATGTCACCTTAAAGAGGCAGAATTATTCCCAGGTCTGCCAGTCTCAATTATGACTCAGTTGAAGGTATTACCACTTATGAAGGAGAAGTTATAAGTCAGAGTTGAGGTTGATCATCCTTCTATGATTAAGAAAATGAGAGTCACAGCAGTGAAAAACCAAGTGGTGGCAGAGCCCAGCCATGCCTGTCCTGGGGAAAGGATGTCTCATTCTGAACCTAGCCCTGGTGGCAGAAATAGTCCTTTTTCTGGAGATGGGTAGATCAGGTATTCAAGTTACAACTAACATTCCTTATTCTGACTCTGTGCTCACAGCACAACTATCTGATTATAATTTGGTTTCCCATGAAGTATGATTACAGGAAGAGAACATCTTGACCAGAAAACCTATGTTATCTATTAGCATTAGCAAGTGCATTTCTCATTACAAATAAATCAACTGGCTTTCTGGCTTATGTATCAATTCTTGTGAACTTAATGTGATTCTTAATGTGTTAATATGATTCTCTTAAAACTTTGCTGACAATCAGTTTTCAAATTTGCAAGACTGAGAGCTAGAAGCCCAGATTGAGGTAAATTCAGCAAAGAAATGAGTGGCACTTTAGCAGATTTTCTAAAGTTATGTATAGTAGGTATAATATAATACAGTAAAATACACTGGTTTTTTTGGTGAGTATTTCTGAATTTCGACAAAACATACATAGTCAGGTAACCACCACAACCAAGATGTAGAACATTTCACTTACCCCCAAAGTCTCCTAATGCTCTTGCATAAATCAGTTGCCTCCTTTTTCCACCAGCACCCAGAGACTACTGATCCCCTTTTTTTGTCCCTATACTTTTGCCTTCTCCAGAATGTCATAGGAATAGAAGCATTGAGTATCCATTTGAATCTGACTTCTTTCACTTAGCATAATGCATTTGAGATTTATCCATATTGTTGTACGTACCATTCATTTTTACTTTTCATTTTTTTGAGGTGTAATTGACATATAACATTGTATTAGTATTAGGTGTACAATGGACATTTAGTTGTTTCCAGTTTTTGGCTTTATAGATCAGAGTCATTATAAGCATCCACATACATAAGTTTTTGAGTGAACATGTTTTCACTTGGGTAAATACTTCAGAATAGGGTTAATGGGATGGTAAGTGTATGATTTAACTTGATAAAGTGTCATACTATTCTCCAAAGTGGAGGTACCATTTTGCATTCCCATCTGTAATGCATAGAGTTCCAGATGCTGCACATCCTTGGAAGCACTTTGTATTCACATGATTGTTTTTCTCTACTACCCCACCCCCCATCTAATAGGTATATAGTGTGATCACATTGTGGTTTTATTTTGCATTTTCTCAATGACTGAGCATTACTTTTTGTATGTTTATTAGCCATCTGTATATCGTCTTGGATGAAATGTTTCATCAGTATTTTGCTTATTTTTTTTAAATGGGTTGTTTGGTTTTCTCTTCTTTTCTAATTGAATTTCAAGGGTTTTTTTATACATTCTGGATATCAACCTTTCATCAGAGGTGTATCTTACAAACACTTTCTTCCAGTCTGTGGTTTGATTTTTTATTTGTTTAACAGAGTCTTCCAAAGAGCAGAAGTTTTAAATTTTGATGAATTCCAATATATCAATGTTTCTTCTATGGTTTGTGTCATATCTAAGAAATCTTTGCCTAACCCAAGTCACAAATATTTTCTCTTATTATTCTTTTCTAGAAGTTTTTATGGTTTTAGATTTTACATTTGGGTTTTAAATTTTGAATTAATTTTTGAGTATAATGCAAGATATGGGTCATTTTTTGCATATGGATGGCCAATTGTTCCAGCACCAATTGTTGAAAGGACTGTATCTTCTCCATTGAATTGGCTTGGCTTCTTTGCTGAAAATCAGGTGACTTTTGTGTATGTGTGTGTGTGTGTGTGTGTGTGTGTGTGTGTGTGTATCCTGGATTCTCTACTCTGTTCCATTGATCTATGTGTCTGTCCTTTTGCCAATACTACCCTGTCTTTATTACTTTACCTGTATATTAAGTCTTTAATCAGTTAGTGTGGTTCTCCAATTTTATTTTTCTTTTTCAAAATTATTTTGGCAATTCTAGTTTCTATGCTTTTCCAAATAAATTAGAATCAAGTTAATTTATGCAAAAAATTCTGCTGGGATTTTGATTTGAATTACATTTAATCTATAAATCAGTTGAGAATTGACCTTTTAACAATATTAAATCTCCCAATCTATAAACATAGCATATTGCTCCATTTATTTACATTATCTTTGATTTCTTTGATCAGTTTTTGTATTTTTCAATATACAGGTACTATACATATTTTGTAAGTTTTACACCTAAGTGTTTCATGGTTTTGATGATGTTATTTCAAATGATACTTTTCAAAATTTCAATTTCTAATTGTTCATTGCTAATGTATAAAAATATGCTTGATTAAAAAAAATATTGATCTTGTATCTCATGACCTAGCTAAACTCACTTATTAGATCTAGTACCTTTTTGTAGATTCTCTGCAATTTTCTACATAAACAACCATGTCATTTGCAAATAGAGACGTTTTATTTCTTCCTTTTCAATCTGTATGCCTTCAGTTTCCTTTCCTAATTTGCTTCACTGACTGGGACCACCAGTACATTTGAAAAAAATGAGACCTTTATTGAGATATAATTCACATACCATATAATTTATCCATTTAAAGTATAGAATTCAATGGCTTTTAGTGTATTCACAAAGTTGTGCAGTTATCATCACCACAGTCAATTTTAGAACTTTTTTGTCACTCTCGAAAGAAACCCCCTACCCATCAGCAGCACTTGCCATTTCCCCTCCAACCTGCTAGCTTTAGGCAACCAGCAATCTCTTCTCTGTCTTTATAGATTTACCTATTCTGGACATTTCACATAAATGAAAGCATACAATATGTGGTCTTTTGTGACTAGGTTCTTTTACTTAGCATAATGTTTTCAAATTTTATGTATATTGTAGTATGTATCAGTACTTCATTTTGTTTTACTGCCAAATAATATTTCATGATGTGGCTATACCACATTTTATTTATCCATTCATCAGTTGATCGACATTTTTTTAATACATTTTGGCTATTATGGATAATGCTGCTATGAATGTTTGTTTACAGATTTTTGTGTGGACATTTATTTTCTGTTGGGTGTGTACCTAGGAGTGAAATTTCTGGGTCATATGGTAACACTATGTGTACACTTTTGAGCAACAGCCATACTGTTTTATAAAACAGCTGTACCATTTTACATTCCCACCAGCAATGTACTAGTGTTCCAATTTCTCACATCCTAGCCAACATTTGTTATTTTCTGTCTTACAGCTTCAGTTCAATTTTGGTAAGAGTAAATATTCTCATCTCTTTCTTCTTCTCAGGGAGAAAGCATTCAGTCTTTCATCATTAAGTATAATGTTAACTGTAGTTTGTTTGTTTGTTTTTTGGTAGATACCCCTTATCCTTTTATGGAAATTTCTCTTAATTCATAGTTTGCTAAAAGTTGTTTTTTTAAAAATCATGAATGGGGCTTCCCTGGTGGCGCAGTGGTTGAGAGTCTGCCTGCTGATGCAGGGGACACGGGTTCGTGCCCTGGTCCGGGAAGATCCCACATGCCACGGAGCGGCTGGGCCCGTGAGCCATGGACGCTGAGCCTGCGCGTCCAGAGCCAGCGCTCTGGAATGGATGGTGAATTTTATCACATGCTTCCCCCCCATCTATTGAGACTATCACATGATTTTTCTTCTTCTTTTTTTTTAATATGGGGAATAACATTGATTGATTCTTAAAAATTGAACCAGTCACGTATTCCTGGGTGAATCTCCCCTTGGTCCAGCTGTATTATCTTTTTTATATATTGTATTTGATTTGGTAGTGCTTTCTTTTTTTTCTTTTTTTTTTTTGTGTGTGGTATGCGGGCCTCTCACTGTTGTGGCCTCTCCCGTTGTGGAGCACAGGCTCCAGACGCGCAGGCTCAGCGGCCATGGGTCACGGGCCCAGCCGCTCCGCGGCACGTGGGATCCTCCCAGACCGGGGCATGAACCTGTGTCCCTTGCACCGGCAGGCGGACTCTCAACCACTGCGCCACCAGAGAAGCCCACGGTAGTGCTTTCTTAAATAACTTTGTGTGTGTGTGTGTGTGTGTGTGTGTGTGTGTGTGTGTGTGTGTGGTACGCGGGCCTCTCACCGCTGTGGCCTCTCCCGTTGCGGAGCACAGGCTCCGGACGTGCAGGCTCAGCGGCCATGGCTCACGGGCCCAGCCGCTCTGCGGCATGCAGGATCCTCCCAGACCGGGTCATGAACCCGCGTCCCCCGCATCGGCAGGCAGACTCCCAACCACTGCACCACCAGGGAAGCCCTTAAATAACTTTTTTGAATTTTTATTTTAGCAATTGATTTGAATTTTCATTAGCTCCTTCTTAGTCTCTAATTATTCCTTTTTCAGAGTATCCTGTACTTGTTTGATGGGTATGTAACATCTTGAAATTTCTTTGAGTATAATTAGAACTATTTCTGTTTTCTCCAGTGTCAGTGTTTCTAATTTGTTAGTTTGATGATAGTCTCTCTTTTAAGTTGTAAACTATTCTCAATGTCCGTTGAGCCTCGTTTGTCTATTCATGGCTAACAATGAGTAGTTGAAGCTGGCTGTGAGTGGTAGTTGTTGAGTAATGGCTTCATTCCATGGTGAATGTATCAGGAACACAGCACAGTTTCTAACATTAGAATTTTGTGGCATAATAGTTTTTGAACTATTCACCTCATGGCCCTTTATCATTGTGCCAATTTTTAGAACTGTTCACTGCTGTAACAATGCTCTGTTATATATTCATGAAGCAAAACTACTTGATTTTCAGGAAGCACACGATCTTCCAGCTTATTTTCTAAGACTCTTACCTTTTATCTGAAGGTGGCTCCTGCTCTATAACAAGTCATACAATTTTCTCAGCTCAGTGACAGACTCACCATAGCAATATGTAGCAAAAGTAAAGTTTCATATGGATCAAAATTTGGAGAAGTAGGCAGTTGCACCAGTGTTCTAGAAACTCATGAGTGTGCAGAAATCCCTTTTAAATCTGTGAGAAAATAGAATACAGAAGTAATTTCTGAAACTGGGGGAGGGGAAGTGGGGAAGCTTTCTGTAAGTACAGAGGGCTGCTGGTGGAGGTGAAAGGGACAAGCCCAGATCAGGTGCTACAGTTGGGGTTCTGAACATTTGGGGCAACGTGAATGCTGACCCCACTCTACTCCTAACTTGGGGTGAAGATGCCTCTCTTTATCCATATGTAGAATAGATTCTGAAACAGATAAGAGATAAAATAGAACCCTCAGAGATAAACAGTGCAGTGTGTCCAGAGACGGAGTTTTAATAAGAGAGTAGAGGGGATTTTTAAAGATGGATTTAGATTGGAACAAATCCTTTATGAGAAAGCTTTTCTGCATGATGTAGTTAATTCTTTTTTCTCTCTTCCCTGTCAGATACTTAGTGCAGTAGATGGGTTTGTGATGGCTTTTGCTCAGGCACATCATTCCACCTTACAGATGAGTCACCTCATCTTACAGATGAGGTGACTGAAACACAGTGACTTGGGATCACATAGAATGAGAAGTAAGTAAACTTCTGCAGTCATTCAAGGACTAGAATAAAAACCATATATTGTGAAGCCAAACTCAGAGTACTATCCACCAAGTCAGGTTTCCTACACTGAATAATATAATGGAGACTTTCACCCTGCAGGGTTTTGTGGAATTTTTTTTTTTTTCATATAAAAGTTTCTCTTGCAAAAGTCAGAAGGTAACAGTCGAGGCCCAGGCAATGTAAACTCGTAACTTAATAATGCTATTTTTGACATCTATATTAATTTATTGCTTTGCATTATTTTCTTCTAACGTATACTGATGATGACAGCTTAAAGAACTTGGAAAAACACATAGTTAAATCTCTTGGTCAATTTCTACCTCACTATTGATGGGAAAATGGTAATTGCCAATTAGAGAGTAAAATTCTCTGAGGAAAGCCCAGAGTGGAGAAATGATTGTTTTGTTAATTGAAAAGATATGCATTTGTTTGACATAAAATGATGAAAAAGTAATATTAACAAGCTATTTATTCAAAATAGTTATTCAGGGATGGCTATATGCCAGACACTCTCCTGTCGCATAGTGATCAAAACCAGGCAATAAACCCTGCCCTCATGGAGCTTACATTTTAGTCAAGGGAGATATGAGTAAACATAAGTAAGTGTTAGAAGTTGATAAGCTCTCTGGATAATAAATCAAGGAAGGAAGCTGGGCAGTTCCAGGCCTCCTATTTTAAATAGGATGATCAAGTAAGAGCCCAGTGAAAGGCAACCATAGAAGATGCTGTGGGTACCTTGCCCAGATCTCCTTTCCTGGGCCATGCAGTCTCCTCCAGTGGCTGCTGATGGTTCATAGAGAGCTGCCCTCAGCTGATGAGCCACCTTTCTCCAGGGGTTACTCTGCACAGTCCCCTTACCAGGTGGCCCACACCAGTGACTGATGACGCCTAGGATAAGAAGCTGAACTCCTTGCCATTAGGCAATGCAGTTCAAGCTCCAGACCCTCTCCCACTCTTGACAGCCTAGATTTTACCTGAGACAACATTCTTACTCAACTCTTTCCTCTTTCCTATCCTGCTTCCTTCTCTCCCTCCCAGGTTTTTCCCAAAGAGCATTTCTTCAAATGCTTTAGGAGTCCAGTGGTCGAGGGGGATGCTGGGATATCTCATCCCCCCACCGATAGTCACATGTGCACAAATCCTTATTTTAGGATCTATTTCTATGAAACCTACCCTAAGACATTGGGTACTAGAAGTGGTCCTAGGAAGCTGACTCTAAGGATGGGATTACTACCAGACAGAGGCCCGTGATGTTCCTAGCCCTGATGGTAGGTGGAACAGCTGTGCCCTGGGATGTTGTAGAAGTACAATTGCTAAGACCTTCACCTCTTGTGAATTTGGACAGGATATAGGTAGGAGGGGTTGCACTGGCTCATGTGATATCCCTGGCATGGGAGAAATAGCAACTAGGAGGACTGTGGAAAAGGTACAAGAAGCCTGAAGAGGACCAAGATTCTAGAGATGCTGTGGGTCCCCAGTAGAGATTTTTCTTGGGGCAGGTGGAGAGGAAATCCCTAAAAGCCCAGGCTGAGTTTAATCAACCGTTAAGTGCATATGCACTATTATAAATTAAGCCATATTGTTATGGATTTTTATCTAACAATGAGAACATAGACAATAGAACTCTATTATTCAGTATATAATATTATTACTTACTGTAGCTGTGAACCTGGGGTATAGTCCAATTCCATGTCCTCAGATGACCTTTTAGAATCAGCCTTCTCTACCTCTAGTAGACCTCCCTCATCTATAGCACTATGTATTCTCATTTTATAATATTTACTTTAATCATTGAGTGGTTTACCTGGGGTTTAGAATAAATCCATGTCCTCAGATGGTTTTTTGAAACTTCTCTATCCTTAGATGGCCTCACCACATTGATCTGAGCATTCTTTCTAGAAAACATCATATTTGTTCACTAAGTTGATGCCATCATGTTACCTGGACTTAGTGAGCACAAAATGCTGAGTACTCTGAATGCCTTGGTGAGTAAAACACACAAACTCCAAAGGATGGGAGATAAGACTTCAAAGATTAAAAGGCCTACACATCAGTGACTTTTTAGGAGTCCAGTGGTCTGGGGGATGCTGGCATATCCCAACCCAAGTGACAACAAGTTATTGTCTCTTGCATCTCCTACCACTGAGAAAGAAATGTAAGGCTTGGATGGCCTTGTCAAACTTTGGAGGTGGCATATTTCATGCTTGGTGGTAGACCTCTGATCCATTTATTGGGGTATGTTAAGAGTTCTAGTTTTAAGTGGGTTCCAGAGCAGGGAGGGGCCCCGCAGCGGGTTTTAAGTGGGTTCAGCACAAGCAGCCCTGTCACTTAGGCCATATCATCTGGCAGACGCGATGGTGCTACAAATATCTGGGTATAAAAGGGTGGTAGGAAGACTCTGGCATACTCCAATAAGAGAGTAATGGCATGGACGCTTAGGGTTCTAGAGCAAGGCCATGCTATCTGCAGCAGATAAAGATACACTATTCAAAAAGCAGCTCCTGAAAGAAATGGAGGCTGTGAATGGGTCCAACAGCACTGGTTTTGTGGTAGACAGAATAACAGCTCCTCAAAGATATTCACTTCCTAATCCCTGGAACCTATAAATATGTTACTTTTCTTGGCAAAAGGGAATTTGCAGATCTGATTATGTTAAAAGGATCTTGAGATGTGAAAATTATCCTGGGTTATCTGGGTGAGCCTAATGTAACAACAACGTTCCCTATAAGAGAGAGCCAGAAGAGTACGAGTCGAGGGAGGATATGTGATGATGATGTCTCTGTCAGAGACAGAGACAGAGAGAACTGAAGACTTTACACTGTCGGCTTGAACATGGAAAAAGGGGCCACGAGCACGGAATGCCTGAGGCCTCTAGAAGCTCAAAAAGGAAAGGAAATAGATTCTTCCTCAGAGCCTCTGGAAGGAACGCAGGCCTGCTGACCCCTTGATTTTAGACCAATGAAACTGATTTTGGACCCCCAGAATTGTAAGTGATAAATTTGTGTTGTTACCACTAAGTTTGTGGTAATTTGTTACAGCAGTAACAAACAAATTCTCACCAAGACTAGTTTACTTACGGCCATTGTTGAATGTCCTGTTGGCAACAGACACTGACCCTGTGCCCTTGATACAATAGCATTTCTTGGGGAGAACAACCTGCCACTTGGTGACAAGTTAACTATATCAGCCTGACCAGGACTAACCTGGTTTCTGAATGTGGGTTTGCCATCACCATCTGCAGGGCTGCAGCCAGCACCAGTACCCATGGACTCACAGAGTGTCTGATCCACCCCTATGGAATCCTGTATAACATTGCCTCAGACCAAAGGTCCCATTTAATAGCAAAGGAGTGCATCAATGACACGACCAGGATCCACTGTTCCTGCACATACTCCATCAACCAGAAGGTGCCATCCCGACAGAGTGGCAGCATGGCCTCTTCAAGGAGAGGACTTCCTGCAGCAGTGGGTGCACCATACTCAGGATGCACTATATTCCTTAACTCAAGGGTCACTATTTGGTTCTGAGTCACTAATACATAGAATATATGGGTCCAAAAATCAAGGGGTGAAAGTAGGAGTGGTCCCAGTGATCTACCGAGGAATTTGTGCTTCCTATCTGGGGGGGCGGGTCTAGCATCTGTGTGTCTAGAAGGTCACAGAGCAGAGTCCCACTAAACTTTAAGCTAACACTGCTACCTGGTCACTTTAGGTTCCTCATGCCAGAAAACTATAAGACAAATAAAAGAGTTACTACGCTAACAGAGGTTATTGGCCCTGATCATCATGAGGAAGGAGGGCTGCTGCAACATAATGAGGGCACAGAGGAATATGTTTGGCACTTAGATGACTGGGTACCTCTTGGTATGCTTATGGGGTTTTTTTTTTTTAACATCTTTATTGGAGTATAACTGTTTTACAATAGTGTGTTAGTTTTTCCTTTACAACAAAGTGAATCAGTTATACATATACTGCTTATGGGTTTTTTCAGGTTTCACTGTAAATGGGCAAATACAGCAACCATACTCTACTGAAAGGCATGGTAAGCAGGGTCTCAGACCACTAGGAGCGAGGGTCTGGGTCGTAATACCAGGCAACTCAGCAGTGCCAGACTAGGCTGAAGGGAATCTAGAATGGGTAGTAGAGTAGAGAGGGAGGCTGAGTATTGGCTATGTATAATCTTGGGACCAACTGCATAGCAGGGGATGTGCTTTGTCTCTCTTTTTGTGAATGTGAGTTGCGATAACAGAGCCCAGAAGAAGCTATGCCTGGATGGAGTAGATTGATGTGAGAAGCAAGTGGATCTGAGCAGTGCTGGGGATGAACCGTAGTAGATGCTGTGGTGCTGCCCACGTTTGTTTTACTCAAGCACGGCATCCATCGCTCAGCTACTTGTGAATGTTGGCTGCTAATGGCAGCAGGCACTTTTACACCTAGATTTGTTCATTCAGGACTACAATAGTTTTATTCTTTCATCTGGTTGTACGTAGCTGTAATGGAGTTCATTTATTTTTATTGCTATATAGTATTATACAATTTACTTTTTCATTCTTTTGTTGATGGATTCTTTTGCTGAATTGTTTATGGGTTTTGCCTATTACAGGTAATGCTACTATGGATATTCTTTTAACTGTCTTTGAATACACACACATATATTTCTAAGTCTCCACATGGGAGTGAAACTATTAGATCACAGGGTACATGTATGTTCTATGATAGCAGGCAATGTTAAATGGTTTTCTGTACATGCTTTGTGTTCTGTTAGGAGCTATTTCACAACTCTGTGGGTATGAAGATATTCTCCTATATTACCTTCTGGAAGCTTTATTGTATTACCTTTTACTTTTAGATCAGCAATCAACTTGGAATGAGGCAAGGGTGAAGTTTAATTCTTTTTTGCAAATGGAAATCAATTGACCATTTGATTTAAAATCACTATTTATTTCAAAGATTTCCCTTTGTCTGCTGTTCTGCAACACAGTATCATGCAGTGTCTGATCCATTTGATTTTTCTCATAAAAGAGCTTTGATTCTAAGCAAGTAATTGGACAGTCATTTGGTTGAACATTTTGTGATATTGATATATTGTTTCCATTTTACTCTCAGGAAACTGAGCCTTACAGAAGTTGACTTATTTAGTGAATAAGTTCTTCTATACAAAGATTCACATTATTAATGCCTTAAATGAGATAGAAGTTATTAATTAATTAGTTAAGCAGATAGCAGTATGAGATAGGTAATCTCTGCTAAGGCTCTTCTGTCATCTTTGCGTGGTGTCTGACTCTGGGTCCAAGACATTTGTTTCAGCTCCCACCCTCATGTTCTCCTGGCAGCCTAGTGGGAAGGGAGGAAGAACATGGAAATGCATGCCCCTTATTTTAGGGAAGTTACCTGGAAATTGCGCAATTTCACTCATACGCTATTGGCCCAAATTCAGTTATATTGCCACACCCACAACCAAGGGAGCCTGGGAAATGGAGTATTTAGAGTTTAGGCGGCCAGTGTCTCCCTGAAATTTGGGATCTCTGTTACTAAAGGTAAAAAGGAGAGAACAGATTTTGGAACTGCTAGCCATAGCTGTATACTTTGTTGCAGCCCATCTGAGATTCAGACAAAAGTCTGTGTAACTCCAGAGTATAGTGCGCAGTCCTTGACAACTAGCTGGACTCAATAGTTTGCGTTTTGAAAAACTTCTTGGGATATATTCCTGTCAGAATTTAATTCCTAGATATCTCTCCAGATGTGTGTACCATCTCCTTTCATTAGAAAATAAAATTATTTAATTCAATTTTTTTTTTATGTCGTAATTATCAGGAAAACTGAGTGCAATTTAGAGACATATTGCTATTGTTAGTGAGTTTCCAAAGCCTGTTTTAATCCTTCCTCCACTGACTTCACTTTCACTTAATTCTTTCTTCGCTCTTTCTATCCCTCCCTTCTTTCATTCCTTTCTTCTTCTCTCTTTCCTCTCCCCAGCCCCCCCTTTGTCTGTCTGTTTTGCATCTTCTCCCTTCAAAAGTTAAGGTGCCCTGGTGTTTCCTCTCGTATCTCCACTGCCGTCACTTTGATGACAACGAATATGTCACGGGGGTGGGGTGAGGGGGTGGGTAGGATCTGGGCAAATGGTGAATCACAATGTCTCTTTCACTTTTTCATTCTTTTTTTTTAAACTTTTATTATTAGTTTTTATTACACAAGTAATACATATTCATTGTAGAAAAATTAGAAAACACAGAAAAGCAAAAAGAAAAAATAATCACCCATAATCCCACTACCCATAAATAACTACTATTAACATTTTAGTGTCTGTCCTTCTAGCTTTCTTATGCATAGATATACATACATAGATATATTTATATATATTTTTCTTTTTTACAAATATTGTGTCATACTATACATACTGTTTTATAACATGTTTTCCAATTAATATATATTGTGAACATTGTTATTTATTCCCTGAAAAAAATTATACAGGTACTACATGCTCATTGTGGAAAAACCAGAAATTACAGATATGCAAAAAATATATATATATAATTGCTCCAAATCTCACCTCCCAGAGATAAATGCTGTTAACATTTTAGCAAATATCTTTTCAGACTCTTTAATGCACACATATATATGTATATTTTAAATACGGGATGATACTGTAGCTTTTTTTCTGTAGCTTTTTTCATTTAATAATATAGTTCATTTCAATAAATATACGTATGTGGCTTATTCTTAACTGGTGCACAGTATTCCACTGAAAGGATATACCGTATTTAACCAACCGTAAACTGTGGGCTTATTTACATTTTTTCCTCATTCTTCCAAATAAGCATTCTTTCTTGCATATTTTTTTTGAATAATGAATGAATATATCTTAGCTCATTTTTTTCTGATCTTTTTAAGGAGAATTTCCCTACAGTGGAATTACTTGGTAGAGGTGAAAACTATATTGCCAAATTATTTTCCAGAAAGTGGAATCAATTTACATACTTGTTGGCTCTGTAAGAGAATATTCACTTCCAGACTTCCTTACTGTCCCTGGAAACATTCATTCTTTATACTCTTGCCTTTCTGATACATGGAAAAGAGTATATCATAATAATTTGCATCTTTGATTACTAGTATGTTCAAATATTTTCCTATTATTAGTGCATTATTCTAATTTATGGCACATCACCAGTTTGTCTGCTTGGCTCAATTTTCTACTGGAAAGTTTGATTCTCTTTGAGTCATAAAATGTCATTTATTCATGCATTCATTATCCACTCATTTCATAAATATGTTTTCAGTATTTGCTTTCGTGTTTAGCATTGTGCTGAGGATATAAGAATAAGCAAAATGGACCTGGTTGCTGCCTTCTGGAACTTCCAGTTTAGTGGAGATAGACAATTCAACAAGCAATAATGAAAAAAAGTGTAATAAGGAAAAGGAAAGAATAAAATGGGAACATTTGGCTGGGGAAGGAGCTGTAGATCATGGAAACTTCCCAAAGGTAGTGGAATTTAAGCTCTTGATATATATTATTAGACATCTGTACTCTTTGTTGCATATATTTAAAATTTGGCTTTCTCTTAATCTGGTTTGTTTGTTTGTTTGTTTGTTTTACTCTATAGGAGTTTTGCATTTTTAATTGGTCAAATCCACCCATCTTTTCCTTTGGGGTTTCTTCCTTTGCTATCATGCTTAGAGAGGCTTTATCCCCTCCACACACTAAAATTACATATATATTCATCAACACTGCCGGTTTATTTATGTGCTTTAATATGTAATTTAAATAATTCACTTAGAATTTATTTTGATGACAGTTATGAGGTATATAGATCTAATATATCCCTCAACAGATGGCTAACCGTTTATCTCAATATAACTGAATAATCCAACATTTTCTCACAGATTTGAAATGTCATCTTTTTAATGTTCTCAATTCTTCTATGTTCTTGGGTTTATTTCTGGACTTTATATTTAATATTAGTGGTTTATCCTGGACTGTTTTTCATCCTTTCTATAGTAAGCTGAAAGTTGAGCATTTTGCATTTGGTGACGTTCTAGAACACAAAGAAATGGTAGACATTGCTAAGGTATGTGTGTGGGTAGGTGGGAAGTTATTATGGATGGATATCTTTAATTCATTCGATTTTGAGACTTCCAGAGTCTGAAATTCCACGTGGGATCATTGTTAATCTGGCCCATTTTTTGGCTGTCTAAAATCAGTTAGATGCTTTTATGCTGTGTATAATTTTAGCTTCCAGTAGGTGGCAGTACTGCCAAACAGTAAGTATTCAAACTTGCAGGAGCACCGAGGAACAAAATGATGTGGCAGGATTTTAGAATTCCCCCAAGAGTTTTCATTAGAGGAGGCATCAGGGCTGTGCTACTTTTAATGTCATCTTTGTACCCTTGAACAATGGCACAATCAGAAGTGTGTGCTGAATCTGTTCCTAGATGTGTGCAAAACATTAGTGGACGGATTTTTTTAAAGCGGCACCTTGGCCTTGTGGGCATTTCTTCATATACCTCATCCAAAAGTGCCTTTGGGCCCAGCCAATGACTGATTTAAAGCCTGGATATGTGGTTTTAAACAATGTGATTGTGGTGGGATTCAGGTGATTTTTATTTTCTTTATACTTGGTGGTATTTTTCAGATTTTCCACAAAGAACATGTATTGTCTCTGTAATCTGAAAAAAAAAAAAAAAGATCAACACAGGATATGAAAAATATGGTGGTAAAATGGGTGATTGTGTGCCAGAAAAAACTTTACATTCTCTTTTGTTTCAAGAATAGGGGTCCATGCAACAAAATGAGTTCAAGGGGCTCTCTTTATCACTAGAGATCAGCTCAGTGTTATTGCTAATCTGAAAGAAAATTACCAGCAGGAAGCTGAGACAGTTATCTCATGGAACTACACCTGAGAAAGTCCTTTGGTAGGTGACAGGGGAGTAGGGTCAGCTCCTAACAAGATGCATTGGCATACCTAATGGGAGATGGTGAATTACCCATTGCAGCTCTGAGCCAGGGTAGGTTATCGGGACTTTGAGCGCTAAATTTAATTTTAGGACCTGCTATAGTGAAAGAAGATCTATAAATCTTGGAGTGTGTCCACGGGAACTACAAAATTGATCCAAGGCCGGGAAACAGGCACTATGAATAAAAGATAAGGTGGCTGAATTTATTTACCTTAGATATGGAAAGCCTAGCTAGGGAATTAGACAAATCCCCATCTCCATGAATAGCTACTATAGCCCTCCCCAGACATGGAGGTGAGACCTGAATTTATTAACAGTCTTCAGTTGTACAAAGGACAATTGCACGAAAGGTGTTACTTTCACACTGAGGCTAAGGCAAAAGTGAGCACAAATTAACCAAGCAGAAGTGATTTAGGTCTGGCATTTAGAAGAAGGTGCTGAACACCAAGGCTGGGCTTATCTGTTAATAACTCTGCATGTATTTTTTTTAGTAGGAACTAGATTGAAGCTAAGGGTTCAGTATAGTGGAAGGTGGGAGAGGGCAGAGATAGGAGCTGAGAGTGTGCCAGATTGGGCTTCTTCATAATTTCTAAAACAATGGGCCTGAAGTGAATTAAACTTCAGGGGATAGAAATGAACTGCATTCAAGAAAGGATATTAAACTTGAATCAAACCTGATTTATGAGAATCAGGGTTTGAAGACCAGGTAAATTTGGGAGTGGTTACCTGCTTTGCAAAGGAGCAGTCACCCTAGGAGTTTTTAAATAGCATATTCCCACACTGTATTACAAGTATTTGATTTAGAAAATTGTGATTTTTCTCATATAATTTTCAAGGGTACATCTTGATATGAAGCTAGTCATACCTATAGCCATGCATCAATTGCCAACTCACTGGAATACATCTCTGGACTCCAAGAATAAGGCCAAAAACCAGCTGGTGTGTTCTAAATAGAGGTATGCATCGCCTTTTGAGATCTCTTCCAACTCTTTAATCCTTTCACTTTCAATCAAAAAAACTAGAAGACAATTTCAAGGATAATTTCCACAACATCACATATTAGGTTGAACTATATGAAGCTGCCATTTTTTAGGTCAAAAACAGTCAAATATCAGCAATTTCATATAATTCAACCTAATACAATAATTATTCCAGTAGTTTGTCTGTACCTCTCTTGTTCTTCACTAAAGCTAAAAGCTTGAGTATATTTACTTTTTAGGTCAAAATACTGGTGGACTTATAAATGCCTGTGCACATAAATACTGAGAAATTATAGGGTTGGGATTAAAGATGCATCTTGGATAAACCATGTATAGCTCATCCTTTTATTGTGCTGGACTCTGGTGCCTCTTGTCTGACTTTAGGAATTTCAGACTATGGAAAACAAGAAAAGAAGTCCAAAGGCTTGATCTTTCAACCCATGGGAAATTCTGTCTGGGAAATGGGCCAAAGGAAGAACAAGGGAAAATATAACAAAATCTGTATCATGTTACAAGTTTAGTGGAGGAAGAGCACAGCAGAGCTGTGAGCAGAAAAACAAAGTATGTGGCTTCCTCCTTTCTAAAATAGAGTATTGCTTAATGTGTCCTGCTTTTAAGATTCTAAGCATAAGACAAGACACCAAGTACACGTTGGAAAAGTCATCTGCATAGTCATCTAAAATGAGACAAGCTTAGCTTAACTAAAAAGATTTTATTAACAATGTAAAATGTTAAGTATTTTTACGATCTGAGCTAATTCCAGCATGCCCTATAAGATTTAACACTATGCTGATGTGCAGACATCATGCTTCAGATTTCAATTAGAACAAAATATGATAATACTGAATTTTACATTTGAGGGTAATTGTATATGTTACTACACCATTTCCTAACTGGATTACTTCGTTCTCCAAGAAGCTGAAAAAGACACCATTGGATTGAAAGGAAATTAGTTACCCATATGCATTGTATGAAGTTATTAGGATTATTGTGTATTTACAAAATTTAAATACTTTTCATATATGGTTTTTGTTGCATTATAAATTAAGATATTTTTACGTTGAAGCTCTTAGATTCTGACAGAATGGAAGACTAAACGTAAATGAGTGCAGGGAAAGCAATAGGTTGAGGTGGTATATGTTTGATTATAATATTATTCCTAATATTGGTTGGATTTTGAACAGTTTTGCAGTTTTAAATAGATTTCTATGTGTAAAGACTCTCATATGTGATCATTTGTTAACATGAGATCTGCAAGAGCTATAGATATACTATTATACATGACAGAAGTTTTCTCTGTGTAATACTTAAAAAAACCTTTAAATCATTTAAAAATCATAATTCTCATATCTGTCATGGTGTGGTTTGGAGCAGACATGCACAATGTCAGCTTTAAAAATCCTTTTAAAAACAGCCTGCTTTTCGAATCTGTCTTTTTTTTTTTTTTCTTGACAGCAGCTGCTTTCAAATGTAAAATCATTTCAAAGGGCAGCAGGAGGTGGATAAAAGTAATAAGGAAGCATAGAAAACATAGTCAAAAACCAATAACTGTGGTTCAGCCGTCTGGAGGTCCCCAGGTTCAGTGATATTTTCAGGTCTTCCTCGTGGTGGTTTCCAGGAGGAATCACCTAGCTTGAGACGAGACAGCACAGCCCAAAGAACCTCCTCTTCCGTCTTCTAACCAGTGGGTAGGGAGTTAGATTTAGAAGGCTGCTGTCATCTGTGATGGGATAGAATGTACATATGAGTGACGTACAGACAAAACAACTTGTTTTTTATGAATTGGTCTTAAAAATCTACCATCCTTCAAATCCAGCTTTCTCAGTCTCGGCACCATTGACATTTTGGACCAGATCATTCTTTGTTGGGGGCTGTCCTGAGCATTGTAGGATGTTTAGCAGCATCCCTGGCCTCTACTCACTAGATGCCAGTAGCACTCCCCTACCGGTTGTGACAACCGAAAATGTCCCCAGATATGGCCAAGGGGTGGCGGTGAGGGTGAAGCAAAGAGCCCACAGTTGAGAACCACTGCTTAGAGTTAAATCTAACTGCTTAGAGGCAGTTTTTCACTTGGGAGATGTATACTTCTTAGAAAAAGCCCACGCTTTGGAGTAAAACTGGCTTCTTTCCTATACTTTACCACGTACTAGTCCTGTGACTTTGAAAGTGTCATTTTCAAAGCTCGTTAGGCTTCATTTTCCCCATATGTAAAATAAGGCTCAGTAATACTTACCCTAGGTAAGAATTAAATGAAATAATCTAGTAAAAACATTTAGCTTGGGTGGGGACATTGGTGCCTAGCATGGAGGAAACACTCAGTAAATATAGCTATTATTAACTATTTTCCTTTACATAGGACCTTGTCTTACCTCCATCCTACTTTATGCCTCGGGAAGACGCTTCAACTATTTCTCTTGTGTGTGTGTGTGTGTGTGTGGTACGCGGGCCTCTCACTGTTGTGGCCTCTCCCGTTGCGGAGCACAGGCTCTGGATGCGCAGGCTCAGCGGCCATGGCTCACGGGCCCAGCCGCTCCACGGCATGTGGGATCTTCCCGGGCCGGGGCACGAACCCGTGTCCCCTGCATCGGCAGGCGGACTCTCAACCACTGTGCCACCAGGGAAGCCCCAACTATTTCTTGTTGAGTCTTTCCCTAACACTTTCTATAGATATCTGCACATAAGGACATTCAGAGAAGATTGTCACATATTGAATTCACAAGTTGTGGTTTGAAAATTTTAATATGATGACAAGTAGAGAAAGAAATAAACCAGTAAACCAAATACAGTTTAATGAGCTGGGTTTTTGGGAAATAGTGCAGTTCAACAGAGAGTGTGGGTAGAAACTGCCTGTTGGAGCAGAACTGGCCAATGTGGGTTGCAGAGGTTGGAGAAGGACCACAGGGAAATAATCTGGAAATTGCTAGCTGGGGCAGCGCTAAGATATGGTCAGAATGGAACTAGGGGCAACAAAATGGCTGGCTGGCTGGCAACTCTTATATACCTAAGCTTTGCCGGGACTAGTTGCACTGCCCTCCCAGAGCAGAGCTAAAATGTTCCCTCCTTTCCCCATCCTAACGTTGAAGATGCAGGACCTTGAAAAAGAGCCCAGAATCAGGAGTTAGATGAAGTGATTGATATAGTGAAGAATTGTGCCCCACTTCAATAAAACTGGCTTGTAGATGAGGGTTGGTTTTCTTGATTACTGAGAGCCTAGACGCTCAGGAAACTATCAGGAACAAATGAGTCCTGGCTTTCTGGTCCTCTTACATAAATTGTCATCCAAGTGCCCTGGCTTTCCCTCCCCATCCCCCAGGGCTCCCATGTGTCATATTTATTTGTAAATTAGCATCACCAACCAAGTTGACAGTGTTCCTTGGAATGCTGCACTATGTTACACACGTAGATGAAACTAGAGTAGCAAGTCAGAGCCAGGGAAGAAAACAGGTGGCCCAGCTGGGCACATCAGATTAATCAAACACAGCCTTCTCCCCCAGGCTCCCCAGATTAAAATCCTCTCTTAATACTCACACTCTGCTAATGTGGAGAAAAACAGGACTCTGTCTTTTTCATAGTGAAAAATAATTCACTATAATCTGGATGTCAACATTTTGAGGCAAAAAAATAGGACATCTCTCTTTTACAGTTAAACTTGCCCCAGTTAAGATGCTGAAAGCAATGTCAAATCCTATATATAAGCCTGATTTCTCAGAAGAATCTCTGAGATGAAACATAATATATTTGGAGCAGATAGAAACGATAACCATACTCTCTCATCATTTTTAGGACTCTTACTTCTTTAACCACCAAATGATCAGTGAACTTAACCTAATTTGATATGGCCAAGATACAGCAGACCCTGAAGGGTAAAGAATTTTATTTTTTGGTATCTCTTTGAATACTGACTACACTTCCCAAAACTCAAGTTCAACTGGAAGTTAATGCTTCCTTGGAACAGAATTACCAAAACTATGAAGATACTTATAGGAAAGAAAAATCTTATTTCTACTTCTATGAGGCTTGGAGATCTGTTTCCTGAATTCCCATTTATTTCCTGAATTCCCTATATGCTTGCCTTTCTTTAGTCATTTAAGAGATTACACATATAAAATGCAATTCTGATGTGTATCATTCCCACTACATGAGGAAATGTCTACATACGTTGGTATGTTGTATTTACAAAGAAAGTGTGCATGTGTGTGCTTTGGTGGTATATTTGCTCCCGTTCTCTCTTTTTTAGGTATTAAAAGCACACAGGTATTATGAGATTTGTATCAAGACTGACTCTTGTATCTGTGCATTCATTACAGTGAATCAAAAAACCTTTGTGCTATTGAAATTCTCCTCATTCAGCCTTCTTTTCATATATATATGTGTATATATAACATTCACTTGTGAGTGCTATATACACACATGCACACACACATATGTATATAGCATTTATAAGTGAATAGGAAGTGTTAGGATTGATGAGAAAGTGCTCAGATGTTAAGCAAAGGACAGACTGCCTATTAAGGACGACTGCTGTTTGGGGCATCTTAGTTGAGCATTTGTGACACCTTTGCCTAGCCTGGAGCTTGTCTGATCATCACCTAGGGCTGAGGTGACACAAAAGCTCAAAAATTCTTGGCAGAAATTCAGAGCAGCTTTCTACACTCTAGGAAGCTGACACCTGCAGTAAATGCTGAAATTCACTGAGCAGTAAATCTGCCTGGAATGGTTTGAAGTCAATTCAAAGCCAAGGAAAGATGTCTCCCCACATACTGAAATCCTGTCTCTAGAGTGAGGGGCTGTCAACAGAATGTGAGCAAAATGGGATGTTTCCCCACTCATTCTAAACTTTCTGCGTTAATCCATCTGAACTTGCTGGGAAATCTTTGATTTTTATTGGAAATGTTTGAGACTTTTATGGTATCTTTTCTCCAAAGTGCATTCCTTCAGAGAACTGTAACTTAGGAGAGTTTTAAATGTGAAAATAAAAAGTGAGAAAGAGAAGAGGAAGCAGGAAAGGATAGCAGAAAGTGAAAGAAAAGGAAAGTAGGGTATTCAGTCATCAGTAAATTCAAACCCCAGTCATTTAATGTTTAATTCTTGGATGTTTAATGTTTAATCCCTACTAAAGCCAGGGATGCTGCAGTCCCCCAAGGTACAGTAATACCATTTCTCTATTGCTCAAATTTCTTTTGCCAATAAAAGATTTTTTACATAAATGATATGTTAAGAAACAGAAGGACATGAAAATGAGAAGTTTTCAAATAATAAACAGTGTTTGAGTTTAAAGCTATGTTATCTAAGTCAAGAGAAGTGCTTATAATGGAACTGCAGTTGCACATTTCTAATCTGTTAAAAAAGGAGAACTTCAGCTAATCCCAGGGTTCCCAGACATAAGCTGCATCAGCTTCATCTGAGGGCTTATTAAAGCACAGATTGCTGGTCCTACCTCCAGAGTTTCTGAATCAGTAGGTCTGGGGTGGGCCAGGCAATCTGCATTTCTTACAAGTTCCTGGACCTGCTGATACGGCTGGTCCTGAGACCACGTTTTGAGAACCACTGAATTAATCAAAGCTCTACGAAGTGTAGGGCTCTATGTCAGGTGCTGGGGGTAATACCAGATGGGTCCTAAGAGAAAGGTGAACCTTGGCCTCAGGGATCTTTGTCTGAGTAACTAGGAGGCTTCATTAGAAATGCCATTACAGAGATACAAATACAATGCTTTGAGAATTACCAGAGGGGGAAATTACTCCCGTCTGTAAAGAAGACATTTGTGGAAAATTCCTGGGGCCTTGGTGTTCATGCTGGGCTACAAGGTATGGGGAGAACTTGGACATTTGGTGAAGTAGGGGGGCAGGCACTCGGGATGGAGAAAACAGTGTCAAAGGAGGAGGTGAGGGCAGGTCAAAGACAGGGAGGTCAAAGGCAGCCTGAATTTGGGTCCAAGTAAATGGTCCAGTCTGGCTGGAATGAAAGGCATATGAAGGAGGGGATGGTCTAAAACAGAACTACTTAAAATTGTCTAAATAAGGCCATTCCTTCCCTTGCCTCCCTGCCTTTACACACACCATCTCTTTTTTCAGAAAAGTCTTTTCTGACTGCTCCGTGCTTCTACCTTCCTTCATGCTTCCATACAATTGCTATAGCCCTTGGTACATTGTCTGCTTCCAACCCTGTTTAGCCACCATTCTATGAGCAACTCTTTATGAAAGACTTAATAAATTTACCCTTGCTGCCCAGCTCTTCAGCTCCCACTTACTCCTCAACCCTCATTAATTAGGCTTCCGGGCCCTCAATTCCAAGTAAGCTACTTTGGCCAACCTCACCAGTGACTCCCTTGTTGCTAAATCCTATGGACACTTTCAATTCTTATCTAGCTGAACTTCCCCACACTATTAGCCATGACTTCCTTGCAACTTTCTTATTATACTATGTTGAGTTTCTTCTCAGTTTTTTTGTAAACTGCTCTTCTTTTCCCTCAAACCTTACATTTTGGTATTTCAGGGCTCTTCTCTATGTACTCTCCATGGGTGGTCTCAACCATTCTTAGGGCTTTGATTACCACTACACTGCTGACGTTTACATCTGTATTTCCTGTCCTTCTAGCTTGCATGTCTCACCTCAGCATAAGACATGTACATCCATCACAACCACTGAGATCACTCTTGGAGTCCCCCCACATCCAGAACTTCAACTGTCTTGTCCTCTACCTCTACTGGTACCGCTCTGTTCTAATTTAGTGATTGACACCATCGTTCATTCTGCTTTCCAAGTCTGAACTCAGGTTTCATCCTTGATTCTGCTTTGGCCTTATGTACATCAGCCAACTGGTCATATCCTCTTCTCCAAGCCCTGGTCTTTAGGTCAGATTGTAAGCATTTCTCACCTGTCTTATTGTACTTGCCTACTAACTGAATCCCTCCAGTGACCTCAGGATAAAGTCCAAACCTCTTAACATGAATTAGAGGGGCCTCCCCCAACCTCTCTAGTCTCTCTCTCTCTCTTTTTTTTATATATACTGCAATTTTATTTCAATCGCACAAACAAAGTTAGCATGTAGGACATTTAAATGAACAGTACGGTAAAAATAGCAGAGAACCAAAACCTCTAATAAGGAAGTACACCTAAAGCATGAGAATTCAACATTCATTAGTGTTTCATCTTCAGTTTTGATTGACACTTGATGCTTGCAAAATTTTGAAACAAACTTTGAGATCACGATGACTATTCTGAAGAGATTTCAGCATAAGCACTAAGATTGGTACATTCGGTTGGTTTGCAATTGACTTGTTAGCCATTTACACAGTATATAGTACAGATTTGTCACAGGTCAGATCACAGTGTTGAAGGAAAGAAGTACCTTCCTGTAATTAGAAAGGATGCCCTAAACTGCACTCAGCTTAAGACATCCAATGTACAAGAGCATGAAAACCATCATAATATTGTGCCTCCAAGAAACATAGTTTTGATAAGGAAAATAAACTAAGCTTCTGTTTCCCATCTTAATTACTGAAATCTCTAACAATGACAAAACTGTCACATAGGACAGTAAATGTATACAGTAATTCAATCAAACTTCTTGGAAAGAACACATTTAGCAATCTGGGATAATGCAGAACGACAGGAAATAAAACGTGATTCAACACTGGTTTTTTTTTTTGTCATTTTACACAGATATCATGTTAATATCAGACCAAGGCACGACACATTTAGTGCATAAACCAGTTTCTTTTTTAAGATCTAGCATTTTTACTGTAGTCTTTTATCTTACTTTGGACCACTTGTACCCAGTACTCTATCCTACTATAGACTGTTTAACTTGATCAACAAAATCAAAAGTGATTTCTGAGCAGATTTATGGGGGACATAAACATTTGTATCATCAAAACGTTTGCATAACCAAAAGTACAATAATAAAGATGAAAATGCTACCTATTTCTTTTAGAAAGTAGTACTTCATAAGCTTGCTGCATCTTTAATGTCTTCACTATTGGATGACAATGAATAGTTGATAGAAGAAAAGAACTGTATACTTTAATTATGATAGCACATCCATCACAGATCTAAAAATGAAGTTTCTACAGAAACAGAACTATTTTAACAAGGGAAAAATTTCCCTCATTCAAACCTCTTTGAAGTGGTAATGGCTGCAAACTTGCAGCACTTAGAAAACTATGCTATCAACAAGTTCTGTCTTTAAGAACTTAGATTAAGAAATCTAGATAGCAGATGAAAGTGGATTATTTCTTCAAAATTTTAGTACAACTACTGATAATCAAAAGTTTCAAAGCAAATATGGCACATAACAACTCAAGCATAAATCAAGATGGAGAGCCTGGAGAATTTTGATTTCCTAAAATTTCAAAAAATTCTATCATTGCAACATACAGGATTTCTCCTCTACTTTAATCTTAGAAGTTTCAAAGAAAAAGGAGTGGATAACATACACACACGTGAGTGCCCACACAAACACGCACACACACATGCACACATGGTGGTAAGTAGAGTATTTAGTCCCTTCCTCCCACTACCTAAATCTCACTTTATTTATTAAAAGAAAATTATGCAGGACCCCCCTCACTGTTTTCCCTTTATCTGATGATTTCTGTGACCTTAATTGCTGCCATCATTGTTACTTTTCTAGTATTTCAACAGAAGATTCAAAAGCAGCTTTGTAGCCAGGAACGTGTACCTGAACACCTGTATAACTGCAGGGTGCTAAGGTAATAACAACTGCCAAATTCAGGGATGGAACTTTTGAGTTCCACAGTAAGATGTAATTCATGTGAAGCTCAGAATCATGTTTCAGACCATTGAACTTACTCAAGTTAAAATACAAATAGCTGAAGACATGATGTAAAAGATTAAGTACTTGATGCTGTTAACATATTTACCACTTAAAGTCAGAAAATATTCCTCATTATTATTCATGCAGATAACTGAGAACAAAGATAGTGCAGAAACTAACTTTGAATAAAAAATTATTCCTTCTCTTCTTTCCACTCCCCTATACTCTACAAAATGTTTTCCCTGGGACTAGGCCTTGAAAAGGCCACTACATATTAGTTTGACATGCATTACTGTCTGCAATTTAAAAAAGCTAATTTTGTGGTGGTTTTTAAATTTTATAATTTATAATTACATTATAAAAATGTCCACATGCATAAATCTAAAACAGGTTGAAAACCTACAGTGAATCTACAATATATTGTTTTACATTTGACCACTGGTTTGTGTTACGTAGGAGTCACAGATTTGGTAAAACATTGTAACAATTTAGGCAGGCATCTAAATCTTTAAATTATGGACAAATTTTATGTTTGAATCTACAAAATTGCATGAAGGCTAAACTCGAGAGACTTCCTATCATTCTAAAATTCCTCACTCTGAACAAATCATTTTTAGGACACTTTCTTATAAATATCACCCTTTGAAAGCACATACAATTCCATTTGTTCCACATTTTGTGATCTTAACCTACATAGGGCTGATCTCGATTATTCATGGAATATCAAATATGATAGGAAGACAAACCTGAGAGAAACATTTATAATACAATAGCATAACTTGCTAAATTCCTCATCACCACTCTCTGAAAAAAACTTTTCAAGCCTTTCTCCTCTTTATGTTAGCAATGGATTGTGGAAAATGTGCGATTTTCTCTTGACATGAAAATATTTCAATGCACGGTGATCTTGCCTGATGGATTCAGTATTTTCTGCATAACTGATACAGGAACTCCTATACAACTCTCTTCCATCCTGTTGTAAAGGTCAGAAAAAAGCAGCAAACTGGGAGGGAAACAGCTTATCACCAGGGTAGAAATGTCTGAAGTCTTTCAGAGTATGTTGGTTTTTCCCTCCTTTGTCTCCATTTTCTTCTTACAGCTCACAAAATGTAAGGGTTTTGTTGTTGTTACCACAGTTGTTCTTTGTAGGTTTTTTTCCCCCTTTCTCCAGATTAAAGTCCTATCTCTCCTTAGTTTGATTCTCTATGCAGGATTTGACTTGCTCAGTTCCTGCCTGATTGCATCAGTGAGCTCTTTCTTTTAGCTTAGTTAATTCTTTTCTCATTTCATCTAAAATATCCTGCTTCAGCCTGTCATAGTCCAGTCCCTCCGCCTGGACTCCGTTGGCACTGGGCTGTGACGAGGGAGCAGATTTTGGTCTGTGTAATGAATCATAGGGCCTGTTGTCAGAAACAATCTGATTTTTCCTTGGAGAATCCCGTCTGGAAATAACAGGTGACTTGCTGCCATTCATTGTATTTGTTCTTTCCCAAGGTTTTCTTGTCGGTTCAGGTGTACTTGTTGAAGGGGCCTTAGAAGTTACAGGCTCTGAATCTTCATTTTTGTCCTCTTTTTGTTCTGTTTCTATTGTTGATCCCTTTTCAGCAATTCTTCTCCTCCTGGCCAGCAGGGCACTCATTACTTCCATTAAACCACTACCCCCCTAACGAAAGGGATCCTTTTCCACGACCCATATCTGTTTTAGATGAGGCCGAATTCACACCAGTGGTATTCCCTCCGCTTGGGAAAGAGGCATCCTCCATCGTGACACTTGCCTAAGTTTTGCTCCAGCAACCGCAGCTGCAAGTCCAGTTAAAGGGCCATGGTCTTCAGACATGGATCCCCCCCAAAATCCAGATGCAGGGAGGGGAGGAGCAGGAGTTGGGGGGGAGGGGGTACCTGATTAGGAAGAGGTGGTGGAGGAGGCGGGGTGGGGGGGAGCTGAGGACGGAAGTGGAGGGGGTGGAGGGGGCCCTGGGGGAGGAGGGAGCGTGGCTGATGCCTGGGCAGGACCTGGTGGGTCCTGGTGGGAGTGGAGTCGGGGGTGGAGGTGCAGGTGGCCCCAAGACAATGCCCTGTTGGGCCGGAGATTCCGCGGCTGCGAGGCTGCCGGCGAGCCTGACTCAGAAGCAGAGGAGTGTTCAAAGAGGCAGGGGCAGCGGCATTTGCAATTCTTAGCTCTCGCTCCCATTCCAGCTGCTCCCTTTCTAGCTGCTCTTGCCGCTCTCTTTCTGGCCTTTCCCAGTACAGTCTCTCCAGCCTCTCCCGCTCTTGTCTCTCCCACTCTAGATGATCCTGACGTTCCCCTTCTTGTCTCTCTCTCTCCAGCTGCTCCTGTTCTGGTCGCTCTCTCCAGCCTTTCCCTTTCTAACCCTCTCCAATCTCTTCCTTTGCATTCTTTCTCTCTCCAGCCTTTCCCGCTCCAGCGCCTTTTGTCATTGCTGTTCTTGTAGTTGCCTTCTTTGAATTTCCAATTCTTCTTGTGATGGGCCATTCTGAACTTCAGCAGGTAGTTGTGAATTTTGTCTAGGCAATGTTGGCCTTGTTTCCTGTGAATTCAACACTTCTAAGGCATGCATCACTTCTAGAAGGCAACACTTCTAAGGTACTTGCGAAGACATTGGCATTTTCTTTGCTGCCAAAGTTGAGACCATACACCTGTCTAGCATCCCACCATTGGTGGAAGGTCTGTGTAGCTTGATTGTACTTCAACCCTTTAGGAATGGCACAATATATCATGACCTGCTGGTCCTGAATCTTCCTGCCCACCACTCTGAATGTGTTGTTGCCTGTATGATGATATATATGAACTCGGTTGAACCACCAGCTGGCACCCACTTTTTTTTTTTAAATTTATGTATTTATTTATTTTTATTTTTGGCTGTGTTGGGTCTTCGTTTCTGTGCAAGGGCTTTCTCTAGTTGTGGCAAGCGGGGGCCACTCTTCATTGTGGTGCGTGGGCCTCTCACGATCGCACCCTCTCTTGTTGCAGAGCACAGGCTCCAGATGCGCAGGCTCAGTAGTTGTGGCTCAGGGGCCCAGTTGCCCGGCGGCATGTGGGATCCTCCCAGACCAGGGCTTGAACCCGTGTCCCCCACACTAGCAGGCAGATTCTCAACCACTGCGCCACCAGGGAAGCCCTGGCACCCACATTTTATTGGCATCATCATAAACCATCACAGCAGCTCTTGCCTGACAGATACTCTGTTCACTTACTATTTTAAATGTATCCTGCCACTCCCTTCTGGTCTGTAGAGTTTCTGCTGAAAAATCAGCTGATAACCTTATGGGAGTTCCCTTGTATGTTATTTATTGCTTTTCTCTTGCTGCTTTTAATATTTTCTCTTTACCTTTAATTTTTGTCATTTTGATTACAATATGTTGTGGTATATTCCTCTGTGGGTTTATCCTGTATGGAACTCTCTATGCTTCCTGGACTTGGAAGATTGTTTCCTTTCCCAGGTTAGGGAAGTTTCTAGCTATTATCTCTTCAAATATTTTCTTGGGTCCTTTCTCTCTCTCTTCTCCTTCTGGGACCCCTAGAATGTGAATGTTAGTGCACTTAATGTTGTTCCAGAGGTCTCTCACACTGTCCTCATTTATTTTCATTCTTTTTTCTTTTTTCTGCTCCACAGCAGTGATTTCCCCTACTCTGTCTTCCAGCTCACTGATCCATTCTGCTTCATTTACTCTACTATGGATTCCTTCCAGTGTGTTTTTCACTTCAGTTATTGTATTGTTCAACTCTGTTTGGTTGTTCTTTATATTTTCTAAGTCTTTGTTAAAAAATCCTTCTAACTTATCCATTTTTCTCCTGAGTTCTTGGATCACCTTTACAATCGTTACTCTGAACTCTTTCTCGGGTAGATTGCCTATCTCTACATCACTTAGTTCTTCTGGAGTTTTATTTTGTTCCTTCATCTGAAACACATTCCTCTGCCACCTCATTTTGGGTTAATTACGTTTCTCACCTTTGGAGAAGTAGCCGTCTGTAGGAAATGTCCTATGGGTTCCAGCAGTGCACTCACCCAAGGGCCAGGGGCCAGCGGTCCCAGGGTAGTGTCTGGCCTGTGTTAGCAGACTACAGTCTACTGGATCGTAGTTTTCTTCCTTCTGATTTCTGCCCCCTGGTGGGTGAGGCTGGTCTAGAAGCATGTAGGCTTCCTGGCAGGAAGGGCTGATGCCTGCCCACTGGTGGGTAGAGCTGGGTCCTGGCCCTCTGGTGGGCAGGCTGTGTGATCAAGAAGTCTTTAGGCAACCTGACTGCTAATGCGTGGGGCTGTGGGGCTGTATTCCCACCTGTTAGTTGTTTGGCCTGAGGCATCCGGCACTGAAACCTACAAGCTGTTGGGTGGGTCCGGGTCTTGGTGCTAAAGACCCAAGCAAGATGTCTGCCTCAAGGAGAGTTCATGCAGATGAATAATCCCCAATATATCTGCCACCAGCTTTTTTTTTTTTTTTTTTTTTTTTTTTTTTTTTGCAGTACGCGGGCCTCTCACTGTTGTGGCCTCTCCCGTTGTGGAGCACAGGCTCCGGACGCACAGGCTCAGCGGCCATGGCTCACGGGCCCAGCCGCTCCGCGGCATGTGGGATCTTCCTGGACCGGGGCACGAACCCGTGTCCCTTGCATTGGCAGGCAGATTCTCAACCACTGCACCACCAGGGAAGCCCTGCCACCAGCTTTTATGGCTCCAGCATGAGCCACAGCCACCCCGCCTCCCCTGCCTCCCCAGGAGACTCTCCAAGACCAGCAGGTAGGTCTGGCCCAGGCTCCTCTGAGGTTACTGCTTTTGCCTTTGGCCCTGGTGCATGTGAGATTTTGTGCAATCCCTGTAAGAGTTAAGTCTCTGTTTCTCCCAGTCCTGTGGAGCTCCTGCAAATAAGCCCCACTGGCCTTCAAATCCAAATGCTCTGGGGGGCAGCTCTTCCCAATGCCAGACCCCCGGGCTGGGAAGCCTGATGTGGGCCTCAGAACTCTCACTCCTGTGGGAGAGCCTCTGCAAGGTCACCCAAGGTGGGGTGGTGGGGGGAGGAGGTTAAGGATTTGGTTATATTTCAAGGGCACCCCTCCTACTGTCTCGTTGTGCTTTCTTCTTTATGCCTTTAGATGTAGAAGATCTTTTTCTGTAGGTTCCAGTCTTTTCTGTCGATGGTTGTTCAGATGTTAGTTGTGATTTTGGTGTGTTCATGAGTGGAGGTAAGCTCAAGGTCCTTCCACTCTGCCATCTTGAAAGACTCCCTCTAGTCTCTCTCTTAAGCCTCTTTTCTTTTTTAAAATTTATTTATTTTAATTTTGGCTGCATTGGGTCTTTGTTGCTGTGCATGGGCTTTCTCTAGTTGCGGTGAGTGGGGGCTACTCTTTGTTGCAGTGCACGGGCTTCTCACTGAGGTGGCTTCTCTTGTTGCAGAGCACGGGTTACAGGTGTGCAGACTTCAGTAGTTCTGGCACATGGGCTCAGCAGTTGTGGCTTGCAGGTTCTAGAGCGCAGGCTTAGTAATTGTGGCACACGAGCTTAGTTGCTCCATGGCATGTGGGATCTTCCCAGACCAGGACTCGAACCCGTGTCCCCTGCATTGGCAGGCAGATTCTTAACCACTGCACCACCAGGGAAGCCCTTAAGCCTCTTTTCTAACCACTTTCCCAAATAATGAAGTGCTTATAGTTCATCAAAATGCCCTGCTCTGTCATCTCCTCAGACACCTTCACACATTCAGAATCTTCTTCCTAGACTGTCTTCTTTCCATCTTCTTCTTTAGCTAATTTCAATTTATCCTAAAAAATCTCAGCTCAGATACTTTTCAAAAAGCAATTCTCAATTACTCCTGTCTTCTCCTTCCCCATTTACAGCTAAAATCTGACTAGGTGAGACTCCAATATGCCCTTGTAGCAACCTGTATCTAATAGTTGCATTTTAAGCGCTATTTTTTTTGTCTTTCCAATAGTATGTGTGAGTGTGTGTGTGTGTGTGTGTGTGTGTTAGTTGTTTCCAGAGTTCACATGTCATACCCTGAAGGCTCCATCACAATCTCTGCAAGGGGAGGCTTATGTCATTTGAAAAAGCTTCCCAGGTGATTCTCATCCCATTCTGTCCTGTTGAGATGGAGAGCCTCTAGGGGGAGTCATCCCCAGCACCTGACACAGAATGTGGCATATTGTAAGTGACTATCACACGTTGGATGATGGTGGGGTCAAGGAATGATGAGGTGAGAAGTCTGTTTTTCCTTCAGTGGACAATGTGTAGACACATAAAATTTGTGAGTAGTGGCTCAACATAATTAATGTATTTAGAAACTGATGTGTGATCAGTGATGAGTAGATTAGATTGGAGGAGTGGGGGAGGGATAGCATATGTCACGCTGAATCCTGGGCAAAATGTTGTAGAGATTGCAAAGAATCTGGGGTAACCAGTAAAACTGCCTAGAGTGGAATTCCCTGGTGGTGCAGTGGTTAAGAATCCGCCTGCCAATGCAGGGGACATGGGTTCAAGCCCTGGTCTTGGGAGATCCCACATGCCACAGAGCAACTAAGCCTGTGAGCCACAACTACTGAGCCTGCACGCTGCAACTACTGAAGCCCGTGAGCCTAGAGCCTGTGCTCTGCAACAAGAGAAGCCACCACAGTGAGAAGCCCACGCACTGCAATAAAGAGTAGCCCCTGCTCGCCACAACTGGAGAAAGCCCACGTGCAGCAACGAAGACACAACAGAGCCAAAAATATTAATTAATTAAAAAACAAAACAAAAAACTGCCCAGAGTGACATTCAGACAGCAACTTGAGGCACAGAAAGTCTTTATACGAGGTGCTGCGGAAGGACTTAAAAAGTCATATCCAGGCTAGCAAGTGGCATAACTGCTCAGTGTTCTTCAGCCAGATGCCAGAGAACTCTTCCGCCTGCCATGGCTATATTGGTTCTAGTTATGCATGTCCAGACTGGAGTGGATCAGGGGTGTAGAGAATGGGGGAACTGTTCCTAGGCCCAGTTTAGTCTGGAGTAGGACTGTCTGCAGGAGGGGGCCCATTCTAGAACAGCTGCAATTCCTGACTGATCCACTTCAGACAGACTCTAATGCATGGTACCACCAACCAAATTCTAGGCAAGAGTAAATGTATTGACACACCGCACAGCATTCATGAAGTCAGAAGTTTGGAAAAGGTGAAACTGTCTTTCAGGCTTAAATTATTCCTGCAGTGTTTTGTTTGATTACAGCCTGCATTTAGAAGATGCTTGTCCTTCACTTTCCCATCTCCTTTTAGCCTTTGTCAGTAACTTTGCAGGCTCTACACAGGTGGTTCCATTTGTAATCCATTTGACACAGCAAGACTCTCATAATTAATGAAGCTCCCTGCAGCACTGCCAGTGACCTGGAATGTAGGACGGGAGAGGTGCTGAAGCAGAGAAAAGGACAGCGGGCTGAGAGCCAGGAGACCTGGACATTGCCAGGAGGCTGCCAGGAGCTGGAGCCGAGCAAGGGAGTTTTCTTCTGTGCACCTCTGTCTCCAGCCGTAAGCTGGAAGCACGGAAGCAAAGGTCCCATCTCAAATAAAGGCATAATCACTAACCATTACAACTCCTGATCTTGGCCACCTTCCTTTATTTGTCACTGGAAATCAATTTAAAACATTATTGTTGTTGAGTCAAGTTTTGATTGTGGTGGGAAGGTGGGAAGATAGGATTCAATCTTGAAATGCTAAAATCAACATGGAAGAGTTTCTGACTTGAGGGACAGGATGGAGTCTGGAGAACAGGGGATTCAGAGCATTTCCAGGGTGGGTTCCCCACATGCACCCCGTACGTGCCCGGCAGGATTTCCACATGGTCAGGGTTTGAGTAGGAAAAAGGGGGACCAGGAGCAGTATCTTTTCCCTTTTTCTCTCTGCTTCAAACTCACGTGTAAATAGAATGAAAAGAGAGAGGAAAGAAGCAGCCAGAAGGAAAACAGATGGCTCTCTATAATGCTTTTCATCCAGTTAGAATTGTTTTGACAATAAGGTCCTACAGAAAAAAACTGGAACACATTTTCCCACATTTCACCACACACCATTTTCTGCATAGATTAGACCTGTATAATAAATCAATCGCCTGAAAAGAATTCCAGGAAGGTCATGGGGCAGTCCCTATGCTCTATCTTGGGATACGCAGAGAGAGGGATCTGGCTGATCTGCTTATTAAAATAGTGCCGCATGCATCTGCTAAACAATGTTCCCATGGTGACTCCAGCAGACCTGCTCTCCTTCCTTCAGGCCTTCTCAGACATCCCAGTGGAGACCCACATTCCCCTTCTCCACCGCTCCACTCCCAGTGACGTCATGCTGTGAGTACCCATTAAACATGCCCAGAACAGAGATGTAGCTTCACGTGCTAAGGGTTCCCATTTCTCCCCCAAATGAAGAAACCTTAATTTCCCATAAGACTTCACCTGAATTTAAAAAATTATTTGAAAATCTTACAGCATTACTCCCTCCTGAAGAAGTCCTTTTATCTCCTAGCTTTTTCCTTTTCATGGCCCAGATGGATTTAGGATTCAAGTCCTGGGCATCACTTGTTTCGATTTTTCCCTTTTCACTTGTGTTTTTACTCATAGTATCAATCATTCATTACTATTATTATATTTTAAAAATGTATTTAAAATTCTAATTATTTTTTCCATATATAAAAGTAATGCAAAGTGATACAAAATATTTCTACTATAATTTTGGATTTCTCTGGCCACACCACTTGACATGTGGGATCTTAGATCCCTGACCAGGGATCGAACCCACACCCCCTGCAGTGGAAGCACAGAGTCTTAACCACAGGACTGCCAGGGAAGTCCCAGTATTTCTATTATACTTTTTATGATTATAAAAATGTCCCAAGTAAAGAAAATATAATTTCTATTTTTCCAATAACGCCCAATTCAAAAACTGTTGGATGAACTTTCACTAAATATAGAGGGAATGTTTCAGATATTTAATTTAAAATATAGGCTATGACATCCATGAAACTCAGCCTGGGGGTCCCTGGGTTGTCATCCTCCTAAGCAACTGGATGTGAAGTAAAAGAAGAACAACCACGTCCTGTTGGTGAGGGGTGGGGGGACTTGCCCTACATAATAAGAAGGTGAGGATAGCTTCAGACATGAGCCCCAAATCCAAAGTCTCAGGGATCAATATTCTGGAGAGCTGGCTCAGGATCAACCTTTCATGGACGCTATACATAGTCTGCTTCAGAGTGAAATGTAGCAGGTATTGTTCAATTTGATGATGATTTGGAGTTTTCCTGAACTAGGTTGGTGGGCCAGCTGGTAAATATCAATAATAACAATAACAACAACAATAATAATGCATCTGTTGAGCGCTTGCTCTCTGTAAGGTCAGTAGTGGGAATTGACATGCGTTTAATCATTTAACCCTTACAACAATCCTCTGAAGTAGGTGGTCTAAATTCTTTTTCAGATATAAGGAAATGTACATTTCCAGAAGTTAAACTACTTGTCCCAGGAAAATGGCAGAGCAAGCATCGGAACCCAAGGCTAGCCTTAACCATGCTTATTTCTAGCAGCAAACTTGCAGGCTGTGTCCAGAGGGCTCTCATCACTACAACACTCTGTAGTAAAACACTGTTTTCTTAAAACCCTACAAGGCCTCCCAAACACTGTATCCACGGCTCAAGCCAGGAACCCTCGGTCAGCAGGCCCTTCAGCAGGGGGTGCTTGCAGTTACCTGATGCACCACATTGCCCGTCTCTTCTTTTCTTTTCTTTTTTTTCTTAATTTTCTTATTATTAAATTTTATTTTATTTTTAATTGAATTTTATTTCTTTTATACAGCAGGTTCTTATTAGTTATCCACTTTATACCTATTAGTGTACATATGTCAATCGCCCGCCTCTTATTTTCTGTTACCTGCCTCCATGCCTTGCAGCTCAGGTCACACTACACTGTCTGGTATTATCACCTCCACCTCACCACCTTCTGCCACGCTGCTCCTTGAGCCAAGCGGAGCTCCCGCTCTGCTGCCAAATCCTCTCCCTCCTTACCCAGAGGCAAGCAGCTCCCTGCCCTCCCTCCCGCCTGGGCTTTGCTCGGTGGTGGAAATATATCAGTGTATCTTTCTTACTTCTAAAAACCCTTTCTCCACCCTCTATGGACCGCTCTCTGAAGCTGATGCTTCCCTTAAGGCTGCTCTAGCCATATGTGCTTAGTGAAAGTGATTATTATTAGTCCTTTGTACATATCTTCAGACTCTGGGGCAGCAAAGTTGGGTGCAGGTTGAACAAACATTCAATGTTTACGCTGGGTGTTATTCTACTATGTTCCGAGCATTTCTCTAGGTACTGAAGATAAAACAGTTAACAAAAGCATACAGAGGCCCTTCCCTCACAGAACTTACATTCTAGTGAATATCCCCTTTCCGTGTTTCTGCTTCCTTTTCTGGTGTATACTCCCATAGGATAGTTCCGGAGACAGGCTACCTGGGATCACATCCCAGACTTTCTACATACAGTCTGTGTGACCTTGGCCAAATTAGTTAACCTCTCTGTGCCTCAGTTTCCTGTAAATTGGGAAACATAAATAGCATTTCCCTCAAAGCTGTTATTAGAATTAAATAAGTTAAGGTAGTTAATACATCTAAGGTATTTAGGATAGTGGCTGTGATATTGTAATTTATATATATTTGGTCTTTGACCTCATTCTTGGCACAGAGCTACCAAAACTCTGGGAACTTCCTTAGAGAGCAATAAAGATGTCTTTTGTTATGTTAATGATGTGACTTTTGGAAAACACCTCAGGATGGGGGCTGGTTGCTGGGAGAACCAACTACTTGATTGGAGGGTTAGAAATTTCAATCCCACCCCCTGACTTCCAGGGAGGGGAGAGGGGCTGGAGGTTGAATCAATTGCCAATGGCCAGTGATTTAATCAGTCATGCTTATATAAGAAGCCACTATAAAGACTCAAAAGGGCAGGGTTTGGAGAGCTTCTGAGACTGGGGAGGGTGGTGCTTCTGGAGAGGGCATGGAACTTCCGTGCCCTTTCCCCATACCTTGCCCTATGCATCTCTTCTCTCTGGCTGTTCCTGAGTTATATCCTGTAATAATAAACCGGTGATCTGGTAAGTAAAATGTTTCTCTGAGTTCTGTGAGCTGCTCTAGTGAACTAACTGAACCTAAGAAGGAGTTCATTGGACCCTCTGATCTATAGCTGGATGTCAGAAGCTCAGGTGACAACCTGGACTTGGGATTGATGTCTAAAGTTGGGGGTGAGGGCGGGCAGTCTTTTAGGACTACTGAACCCTTAACTCACGGAATCCGACGCTGTCCCCAGTTAGTGTCAGAATTCAGTTGAACTGCAGGACACCCAGCTGGTGTACGATAATTGCTTGGTGGTTTGGAAAAAACCCCATACATTGGAATTGGATGCAAAATCGCAGTGGCGATATATGTTAATTATTACTATTACTTTGTTTAGATAACAACACAACATGTAGATGGCAGGGATCTGCCTTTGGAAGTGTTCTTAAGTCTCTTCCACTTGGCTGTAAACTTCTTAAAGGCAAGGGTTAAGTCTTCAGTCCTTTTGTGTTTGCCACACATGGTGCAGTGTTTTTCACAGCATATACAATGAATAAATGCTCTTGACTGATAGAGCCAGTGGAGGAGGTGTCTGTTGTGTCATCAGAGTGTTTCTCAGCTCCCCCTCAGAGCAAAACTGCATTCACCTGATAAACTATTCTCATTCTCTTGTCTTCTCGAGGAAACACAACTGAAGGCTCAATGCCTTCTATTGCTTGTGTAAAAAAAAAAAACTTGCTTTAATTTCTGAAGAAACAAGATCCAAGGTTATCATGTTAAAAACATCCTCTGCCTCAAAGAGAAATGACAAGACTCACCTTGATTTTTCAATGGTAAAGGCATAGTTTCCCTGAGTTTGCTTAAAAGGTTTTTCATTTCTCGCATGTCTCTGTAAAATTGATAAAAAGAAAAAATATCAGCTGTAAATTTTTGAAATGTAATCTCAAATTGTCTGTTCTGTGAGACAACTGAAGGACAAAGTCTGTGCCTAATTGTACCAGCTCGAGCTTCCAGTAGGCAAATATTGCATTTATTTTGCTTTTATAAGAAAAAAGAAAATCTGAGTTGGGTTGGCTCTGGAAGGAATAAGAACTACTCTGACAAACGTTTCCACAGGGCATTCTGCTGTAGAAGCCCTCATATCTGCCTTCAGTTGGACCTGGCTGAGATCAGAGAAGAGCCTCTGGTAATGAGGACAGTACTTCACGTTTCCAAGGGCAGGTGAAGGGCACACAACTAGAACAACAGGGGAACCCTGGGCAAAGCTGAGGCTGGGTGATGATGTTCTCATCTGGTCCAAGGGCTGTCCTGCCTGTGTGGGTTGACTCCCTGTGTCTCTCATTATCATGATTGGAATTCAGAGTAACACAGGTGTTAAGCATTCCCAAGGGTCAACACATTAAATTGACGTGGAATGTTTTTAATGTGCAGCCCAGTTTGAGACCCACGGATTTCTTAGGGCAAAGTGATAAGGAGAAGCAAGGAAGCCCCCTCCCAGACCAGGTCTACTGTGTCTACTTCTCCCAGTCACTCCCACCTCCCTTGACCAGAATCTGAACTTTTAGGCTGAACTGAAATACCTCCAATGCTGAGGGCTAGACTCTCCTATTATTATTATCAGCCATAGCTTGCTCTCTGACAAGCTTACAAGGCTTGGATAGAGATTCTGTGCAAGGTTTCTGAAAAGGAAAATGGCTTTGCTGAAGGATTACACACTGACCATGGCACTCTGGCAGATATTTCTTCCTAGGAATAGAGCAAAGCATTTTCTACTTTATAAATTAAGAGAAATCACTCATCATTTGTCTATAGCTCTATCAAACTGTGCCAAACAGCTTTATTGTTTGAATTGTTGGATTTCCAAGCTTAGACAAAATCCAAGTTTTATTAATAGCACGTAATTACCACATGCTTCAATTTTCTATAAACACAGAAATTTGGTAATTAGCTTTAGAATTATATTACAATCTGAAAGTAGAACTACAATGGCTCTAAATGTCACTGTGTGATATATTTCTAAAAATAAAAAAATAGTGTTCATTATCTTGTCAATGACTCCACCCCCCCCACCCCCCCACCCCCACAGAGTCCTCAATGGAATTGCCTAGTATTCATTCAGCTGCTTCGTGCTGGATCTGGGGACATCAGTAGCAAAGGGCAAGATATCAGTGTGAAGGCCAATAAACAAGGGGCTTGTCCCTCTGCCTCACAGAATGGAACTTTTAGCATCTAGATGCATTTATGATTATATTATTGTTATTGCTTCCTTTTCCCAAATGAAATAGAATCACTGTAGAATCTCTTCTTCCCAAGAAAGAAACTCCCTCTCTAGCCATGAGCTACTCCTTGTTAAGACAAATGCATTAACTCACTTTGACCACTAAGGAGCCATCATCTACATCCTGGGAGAGTAAGAGAAGACAGCTCTTCGGAAAGCTGTCTGTGAACTGGACAGAACACTTAGCCCCTGACTGGCAACTGAATAGGCCATTCCATACAATTGAAATCTGAGAATCTACTGGAGGCATCTTTGCACAATTTTGAATTCTTCTCCCTTAAACAAATGGAAATTTTGGGACCCAGCCTGGTGGGTGAGCTGTGATGGGTATATAGATCCACCTTTCTCCCTTCCCAAAGAAACACTCCATTTTCATCTCCATGGAGATGCAAGGCTGGTGGAGTGGGATAAGCAGAGGCCTGGGAGCCCACATCACCTGGAGGTTCTGCTGTCATTCCGCAGATGGATTTGGACCCCTTACCGTCTCTCATCTCAGTTTACTGAGAGCTCTATTTCTGAATTCTGTTTCTGAATCTGAAAGAGAAAATCTCGCCTCTCTCTAGCCCATGAGTATTAACTAGAGAAGGATTGGCAGTCTATTTAGGGTAACTTCCCACTTACCTTTCAGTGTTCTCAATGTCTGTGGAAACCTGCCAGGAATGTTGCTGAATATCTACAGGGGATGATGAGGAGTCCTCTAGAGCAGGTGTTTCAGCACACTCCTCAATTTTGCAATCCAAACTCTTGGTTCCCCCTCCAGGCTCCTTTCCTAAGGGGGTTGGTGTTGGTAAAGAGAAGGGGATAAGAAATCATAAATGCAAATTCTATACCCAAGATATCATTGCAAACGTTGGCTATGCTTTGAGTCAAATGCTCCATTAACCCTAGAAACTTCTTTGAATACTAAAATAATGTGTGTGTATGTGTGTGTGTGTGTGTGTGTGTGTGTGTGTGTGTGTGTGTGTGTAGCATATTTTCACAACATTCTGGGAAAGGTATCTGAGGTCAATGCAACCTGAAGATCAAGATTAAAGTAAGGGCCCTGCCTTTGATGGAGTATTGGTGCTTTGTAACCCATTCTTTGTGAGTTAGATCGGATTAGCTAGGGAGAGGAGATTCAGCCTGTGAAATTGTGCTGCTTTTTTGGTCCTCAGATGCAGGGGCAGGTAAAAGGGCCAGGAGCAGGTGACACCCAGCAGGAGGAATAGGAGCTCCTGCTGTTCTCTCTGATTTTGACACTAGCTCTCTGGGCCTGTGAGAAGCAGCAGAGATAATGGACCTGCCTTCCATTTCCTTGGCTCTCCAACCTCCTTCAGTGTATCATTCTATGAGGAAAGAGACCAGTCTCAAGATCTAGCCTCACTCTGCTGAGACCACAAAGTGTAATCAACTAAAGCACCATGTACTGGGTAGCCGTCCACAGTAGTAAACTGCCAATGCACTAAGACTTGTATTTACCAGGACTGATCTCAAGGGAATAAATCAATCCTTTCTGGAAACAAATCTCCAAATTGGTTAGGCCATAAATTCATATGAAATTAAATGGGAGTTATAGTCTGTGACCCCAATATCCTCTGTTAACGTCTTTTATTCTGCCTTGAACTTCTGGGTATCTGCAAGGGTGTATCTTGCTATCATGGGAATGGCATATGAGGCCCAAGAACTGGGTTTTAATTTTTTATTTGTGTGTGTGTGTGTGTGTGTGTGTGTTTTTCTGCTGCGCTGCATGGCTTGCAGGATCTGAGTTCCCTGACCAGGGATAGAACCTGGGGCCCCAGCAGTGAGAACACTGAGTTCTAACCACTGGACTGCCAGGGAATTCTCAAGAACTGGGTTTTATTTATTTATTTTTATTTTAAAAAATATATATTTATTGTAGTATAATTGCTTTACAATGTTGTGTTAGTTTCTGTTGTACAACAAAGTGAATCAGCTGTACGTATACATATATCCCCATATCCCCTCCCTCTTGCGTCTCCCTCCCACCCTCACTATCGCACCCTTCTAGGTGGTCACAAAGCGCCGAGCTGATCTCCTTGTGCTATGCAACAGCTTCCCACTAGCCATTTTACATTTGGTAGTGTATATATGTCAATGCTACTCTCTCTTTTTTTTTTTTTTTTTTTTGCGGTACGCGGGCCTCTCCTGTTGCAGACCACAGGCTCCGGACACGCAGGCTCAGCGGCCATGGCTCACGGGCCCAGCTGCTCTGAGGCATGTGGGATCTTCTTAGACCGGGGCACGAACCCGTGTCCCCTGCATCGGCAGGCGGACTCTCAACCACTGCACCAGCAAGGAAGCCCAATGCTACTCTCTTACTTCATCCCAGCTTCCCCTCCCCACTCTGTGTCCGCAAGTCTGTTTTCTACGTCTGCATCTTTATTCCTGCCCTGCCACTAGGTTCATCAGTACTGTTGTTTTTGATTCCATATATGTGCATTAGCATATGGTATTTGTTTTTCTCTTTCTGACTTCACTCTGTATGACAGACTCTAGGTCCATCCACCTCATTACAAATAACTCAGTTTCGAAGAACTGGGTTTTAAACCTAGCTTTTTCAGTTGTTCATTAACTTACTCATTCATTCATTCACAATATTTCCTGAGTGTCAGCTAAGTATTGGGTACTGGCCTTTGTACTAGAGAGACAGAGGTGAAAGAAAGGATAGTCTTTGTCTCATGGAGCTTAAAGTGCTGGAGATAGACAATTAAAAAAATAGACAAATAATTACAAAGCTGTTGTATAACATTATGTAGTCTGGTATAAATGGTAGCTATATTGTTTCTTTCACTCTTTCAACCAGTTTTATTTGTATTATGTAGCTACATCTCCAGACTGGTTGTTAAGAAATCGTTACAGCCCGTATCATTGAACATTCATTAGATAGCAGCTCCACATGGTTACCTCATAGCTCAATTTCCCTAATCATGATATGATTGTTTTTGCATGTTTAAAAAAATAAAACAAAAACACTTATGAAAAGGAAGGCTGTTTATGGTAAAATCTAATAGGAAGCTTTTCCCTTGCATTCCTAATCTGAAGGCGACTAGCAAAAATCTCATCCCTGTCATTTCTAACCCATGTAGTAGCAACACAAGGAGAAAGAGACTAGCAATTAACTGGTAATTAACTGTATAACATTAATCAGCCTATAGTAGAAATGGACCTCTGAATATTCAGCCAAAGCACACACACAAGTTTACTGATGAAAACTTTTGATCCTTTTGTGTATACTTTATGCACATTGATCCTGGTTGATGGAATTGTTTTTTCCAATTTTATGATATTGCTGTTGGGTAGAAATTAATTAAGTACGTAGCATATTACCATTAAGTACATAGCATATTACCATTTCCCAGTTGGAGGGCATTGACTTCTTAAAAGCACTTGCATTGAATCTCCTGGTAGAGTGCACACATGCAGCCCATTTGGCACCTACCTCTGAGCAGTCAGCCTTGGGATGTGAGTCTGAACAAGAGCAGCTAGGACTTGAGAGAGGGACAAAAAAGTGGGTGTCCCCCAAAACAGCCCTCTGCTTTTCAAAGCTCTAAAGGTGAGGGCCACCTGAAAGCACACATGGCTCCTGTTCTGCTCTTTTGAGTTTGAAATGCCATGGAGAATGGAGTATGGTTTGGACAGCAAATGGTGGATGAAGAAGATTCACACAAAGAAATTCTCTGCTTTATGGGCTCTGCTTGGCATGGGGCCACTGTAGCACCTACCCTGTGGTCAGGACTGTAGAGCCCAAAACTTTCATTCATGGGAAAAGGGAGGACTCAAGATAGCATGATGTTCCTTCCTGGAGTCCTCTATCTCCTTCATATGTACGCCTCTTATACACGAACACATATGTAAAGTCCAATGCACAACCACTTTATGTACACTTACTGCCTGTACTAATTCTACTTACATAAGACAAAAACATTCTAAAAAAAAAAAGTAACATAATTATTCATGTATTCCTGAAACATGCCTATGAGCTTGCAATGCCAAGTACACTCTCCTTTCCCTCCTTTTCAGAGACTAGATATAACTCTGCTAATGCGGATGCACAGAATGAAAAACTTGGATGCTGGACTTGCAGTTTGGTGCTTTCTGTCAGCTTACAAAATCTCTGCAGAATTTTGATTATATCTTCTCTGGCTGTCACATCTTGAAAGACAGGAGATTGATAGGAATTATAGGGGTTTTCAACTCCAGGATATATGTGGGGAGATCATAATTGCTCTCATTTACTGATAGCACTGACTTTATGCTGGGCATCCTTTCCCACTACAGTCCCTGTTTATTGCCTTCACAAAACACTTATCACTAATAGAAAGTTATCTTATGTACCTGATAACTGGTTTATTATTTGTTCACCCCAACCCCACTCTCATCTCCCATCTCCCCATCTCCAAATGGGATATGTAAAGTCTGTAAGGGCAGGAACCTTATCTGTTTTCTTCAGTTCTGTAAGTCCAGTACTGAGGATGAAGGCTTACACATCAGATGATTTCAACAGATATACAGCATCAAAAAAGTAATTTTACTATATATATTATACAGCTTCCTTTGCCAAGTTATTATGGTTAGAGACACTTTCATGTTAATGCATTCTGATTTATTTTATGCTTTTAAGTGGATGCACAGTATCCCCTAGTAAGGAATTTACATTGTAATTCTTCCCTTTCTCCAGAGTATGCCACTATTTGTATGGGACAGATCCTTTAAAGCAGAAAACTTGGACAAAGTATATGTATTCACATTTTGTACTTTAATATATATTGCCAAATTGGCCTCTGAAAAGGCTATGCTAATTTACATTTCCCTTCCACCAACTGTAAATGAGAGAATCTATTTCCCTACACATTTGCCAGAACTTCATATTATCAATATTTAATTTTTGCTTATTTGATGAAGGAAAATAGAATCTGTCATTGAAGTTTATTTTCACCTCTGTTATTATTACTGAGATTAAATTTATTTTTCATAAGTGAATTGGCTACCTGTATTTCTTCTTTTCATTTTCTATTCATATCATTTGCTGATTTAAAAAATACGGCTGTCTTCGGGACCAAATGGCTTCACAGGCAAATTATATCAAACATTTAAAGAAGAGCTAACACCTATCCTTCTCAAACTCTTCCAAAAGATAGCAGAGGGAGGAACACTCCCAAACTCAATCTACGAGGCCATCATCACCCTGATACCAAAACCAGACAAAGATGTCACAAAGAAAGAAAGCTACAGGCCAATATCACTGATGAACATAGATGCAAAAATCCTCAACAAAATACTAGCAAACAGAATCCAACAGCACATTAAAAGGATCATACACCATGATCAAGTGGGGTTTACTCCAAGAATGCAAGGATTCTTCAATATATGCAAATCAATCAATGTGATACACCATATTAACAAATTGAAGGAGAAAAACCATATGTTCATCTCAATAGATGCAGAGAAAGCTTTCGACAAAATTCAACACCCATTTATGATAAAAACCCTGCAGAAAGTAGGCATACGGGGAACTTTCCTCAACATAATAAAGGCGATATATGACAAACCCACAGCCAACATTGTCCTCAATGGTGAAAAACTGAAACCATTTCTACTAAGAGTAGGAACAAGACAAGATTGCCCACTCTCACCCCTCTTATTCAACTTAGTTTTCGAAGTTTTAGCCACAGCAGTCAGAGAAGAAAAAGAAATAAAAGGAACCCAAATAGGAAAAGAAGAAGTAAAGCTGTCACTGTTTGCAGATGACATGATACTATACATAGAGAATCCTAAAGATGCTACCAGAAAACTACTAGAGATAATCAATGAATTTGGTAAAGTAGCAGGATATAAAATTAATGCACAGAAATCTCTAGCATTCCTATACACTAATGATGACAAATCTGAAAGTGAAATTAAGGAAACACTCCCATTTACCATTGCAACAAAAAGAATAAAATATCTAGGAATAAACCTACCTAAGGAGACAAAAGACCTGTATGCAGAAAATTATAAGACACTGATGAAAGAAATTAAAGATGATACAAATAGGTGGAGAAATATACCATGTTCTTGGATTGGAAGAATCAAAATTGTGAAAATGACTCTACTACCCAAAGCAATCTACAGATTCAATGCAATCCCTAGCAAACTACCACTGGCATTTTTTACAGAACTAGAACAAAAAATTTCACAATTTGTATGGAAACACAAAAGACCCCGAATAGCCAAAGCAATCTTGAGAAAGAAAAACAGAGCTGGAGGAATCAGGCTCCCTGACTTCAGACTATACTACAAAGCTACAGTAATCAAGACAATATGGTACTGGCACAAAAACAGAACTATAGATCAATGGAACAGGATAGAAAGCCCAGAGATAAACCCATGCACATATGGTCACCTTATCTTTTATAAAGGAGGAAAGACTATACAGTGGAGAAAAGAGAGCCTCTTCAATAACTGGTGCTGGGAAAACTGGACAGGTACATGTAAAAGTATGAAATTAGAACACTCCCTAACACCATACACAAAAATAAACTCAGAATGGATTCAAGACCTAAATGTAAGGCCAGACACTATCAAACTCTTAGAGGAAAACATAGGCAGAACACTTTATCACATAAATCACAGCAAGATCCTTTTTGACCCACCTCCTAGAGAAATAGAAATAAAACCAAACATAAACAAATGGGACCTAATGAAACTTAAAAGCTTTTGCACAGCTAAGGAAACCATAAACAAGACGAAAAGACAACGCTCAGAATGGGAGAAAATATTTGCAATTGAAGCAACTGACAAAGGATTAATCTCCAAAATTTACAAGCAGCTCAAGCAGCTCAATATAAAAAAACAAACAAACAACGTCATCCAAAAAATGGACATTTCTCCAAAGAAGATATACAGATTGCCAACAAACACATGAAAGAATGCTCAACATCATTAATCATTAGAGAAATGCAAATCAAAACTACAATGAGATATCATCTCACACCAGTCAGAATGGCCATCATCAAAAAATCTACAAATGATAAATGCTGGAGAGGGTGTGGAGAAAAGGGAACATTCTTGCACTGTTGGTGGGAATGTAAATTGATACAGCCACTATGGAGAACAGTATGGAGGTTCCTTAATAAACTACAAATAGAACTACCATATGACTCAGCAATCCCACTACTAGGCATATACCCTGAGAAAACCATAATTCAAAAAGAGTCATGTATCAAAATGTTTATTGCAGCTCTATTTACAATAGCCAGGACATGGAAGCAACCTAAGTATCCATCAACAGATGAATTGATAAAGAAGATGTGGCACATATATATAATGGAATATTACTCAGCCATAAAAAGAAATGAAATTGAGTTATTTGTAGTGAGGTGGATGGACCTAAAGTCTGTCATACAGACTGAAGTAACTCAGAAAGAGAAAAACAAATACCTTATGCTAACACATATATATGGAATCTAAGAAAAAAAACATGTCATGAAGAACCTAGGGGCAAGACGGGAATAATGACACAGACCTACTAGAGAATGGACTTGAGGATATGGGGAGGGGGAAGGGTAAGCTGTGACAAAGTGAGAGAGTGGCATGGACATATATACACTACCAAACGTAAAATAGATAGCTAGTGGGAAGCAACCGCATAGCACAAGGAGATCAGCTTGGTGCTTTGTGACCACCTAGAGGGGCGGGATAGGGAGGGTGGGAGGGAGGGAGACACAAGAAGGAAGAGATATGCGAACATATGTATATGTATAACTGATTCACTTTGTTATAAAGCAGAAACTAACACACCATTGTAAAGCAATTATACTCCAATAAAGATGTTAAAAAAAATAGGGCTGTCTTGTTGATTTGTAAGAATTCTCTCTATGTAATAGATACTGATAATTTCCACTGCAGGTGAAAGTATAAATTACTACCGTCTGAGATTTAGAACTTTATTGAAGGATGACTCATTGATTACTTTTTCAGTACTGTCTAGGTTTAATGGTTTATTAAAAGATTTTACTCTTCTTGAGTTAAATTTGATAACTCATTTGTCCTAGAAAATTATTCACTAAATACATTTTTAATAGTATGGTTTTCTGTTGTAACTGTTTCATATCTCTAATGCTGTGTATTTATGGCTTACAACTTCTTTGTATACCACTGTTTCTTGGATTCCATATCTTCCTGTTTCTTGGATTCATTTTAATTTTGCTGGAACATATCTTTGACTAATTGTTTCAGAGGAGATCTCCAAATACAAAATTTCTTAGTCTTTATATTACTGAAAATACTTTTTCTTCTCTATCTCTCTCCTGCTGTATGCACACTTAAATTCTAATTGGCTGGATATAAAAATCTATGTTCTAACTAAGTTTCTCTCACAACTTTGATGATATTGTTCCCTTTCTTCTATCTATACCCAAGGATGCTATGTGTGTAGCCTGTTTATGGCCCTCTGAAAATTTTTTATCTTTAAACATTTGAGTTATGAAATGGTTCCTAAATATGTCTAGCTATGGGTGCTTTATCTATTACTCCTTTTTTTGGCATTTGATTGGCATTTGCAATCTACTTTCACCAATTTTTTATTTTGAAAGTTTTCAAACCTACAGCAAACTTGCAAGAATAATACAATGAACATCCAAATATTCTAGTTTAACCAATTGTTAATATTTAGCCATATTTTTCTTTTATCTCTCTCAATCTCTGTGTGTGTATATATATATTACACACATATACACATATAGGTTTCATATATATGGATTATGTGTATAATGTGTATATGTATAACTGTGTAATATATATAATTTTTTGTTGAAACATTTAAGAGTTGCAGACATTAATGTTTCTTTATCCTCAATACTTCAACATATAACTCCTAAAGAGCAAAAATGTTTCCCTACATAACTTTAAAACAATTATCACATGAAAAATTTTATTTAATTTTGATTTAAATGATTCAATTCAATTTGATACAATGCTATTATTTAATATATATATATTCTATATTCAAATTTCCCCATTTGTTCCAATAATGTCCTTTATCGGTTTTTTTTTTTTTTTTTTACATTGAAGGATCCAGATAAGGATTATGCACCACATCTAATTGTCGTGTTTCTTTATTCTCTTTTAATCTAGAATAGCATCCTTGTCTTTTTTCATTTTTCATGACATTGATATTTTTGAATAAAGAGTCCGGGCCAGTTGTTTTAAAGAATGTCTTTAAATTTGGCTTTGTCTGATTGTTTCCACAAGTCTAGGTTCAGAGTAAACATTTTTGGTAAGAATATAGAAGTGATATTGTGTCCTTTTTAGTGCATTGCATTAGAAAGTGTATGCGTTTGTCCCATTATTAATGATGTTAGTTAAGTATTGATTACTTGGTTAAGGTGATTTCTTCCAGCTTTTACCATGGTAGAGGACTCTTTTCCCCTTTGTAAATATTAAGTAATCTATGGAGTGATTTATTAAGATGTTATAGCCTTTTCAATATAAATATTTCTTTAGGTTTGCAAAAAGTTTTTCTATTTTTCTTAATTATCTGTTTCTTTCTGTTTTCTCTATTCTTTAAGAATCCTATTTCATGTTAGAGTCTCTGGATCTTAATTAGCCCTATATTCTGTATTCACTGTGAGGGGCTGAGTTCTGGGAGAATACCTAGACTTGACCTTCAGGTCCCTATTTTAGACTCTCAGTATTTCCATTATAATAATTGTTAAGAACTGTGAAGGGTCTGATATTTCCCTCTACCTGTGAATTAACTTGCCACAATCTCATGGATCCTGGAAAGAGACACGAGACTCCTGGGTTAGAGACAAAGAAAATTTAGTACTCACAAAATAGTAGTAGAGTATCAGCATTTGTGTTAATTTCTTGAGTTTTAATTCCCACAGGGAGACACAAGAAGAGCCAGATCATTATACCTCCACACACACACAGGAAACAGGAACCCTGAGATTAAGGATCCAAAGTCTTCTATAAGCATGTCTGCCCTTTGCGCCAGAGGGAAACATTTTCATTATACTGAATTGTAAGCATGCCTTGCTTTGGAGGGGAGGCACTGTCTCTATTTTTAAAGAACATTGACTAAATAAACATCCTTGAAAAGATAGTGTAAAACAAAGGGCAGTCACTGCCTCAACTTTGCAAGAAAAACTCTGTTCCTTGAAATTCAAGAGCCTGAAGGAGAATTGTCTCCCATCACTAATTAACCCATCTATTAAAATTTTATTTGATGAATAACACTTTCATTTCCAACAAATCTGGTTGCTTCCTTTCTGTTACAGTTACTGCTTTTGAGGTATGACAGACCTAAAATAAATCTATTGATTACATTTATATTTTAAATTCTTCATCTGTTTCTACTTTAAAATTTGTTCATCCAGTATTAGTTGTTTGCGTGTTGCCATTTGGTACCTCCCTTTCAGGGTGTTGATTTTTCATAAAAATCTGCTCATCCCTGGATGTCTGTTCAGCTTTGTCTTTGAGGATCTCTCTTTGCCCATCCTGATGAGTATCCTCCTCTGGTGATTGGAAAAGGGGCAGGATGTGTGGCTGGACAATGTGTCTCTAAAGCTTGTCTTCAGGGTGCCTCTCATCTCCATTGATAAGTTTACCTGGGCACACAGCCTATTTTTTGGGTCCCGTGTTTGCTTTGAGTTTCCTGTTTACAACTCCTACTCCAAAGAGATATGTGGAACAATTTAGCCTGGGAAAAAAACACTGGAGTCATGTGCTCGCTTTCTTTTTCCTCTGCAGCAGTCCTTATGGAGGATTCGAGCTACTTCACCCTCTGTTCTGCTTTGCTGCCTGGTCCTGACTCTCACAGCAGGTGTCCTCATGGGGTAAGCAATGATGGCCTTGGTTACTCAGTGTGGGGCAGCCCAGCTTTTCCTGAATGCAATTTCAAACATTTACTTCCCTGACAGCAGTTCCAGAAATCCTTCCTGTAATTTGTATTTGTTGACTCCTACTTTGAAGTATCTCTGGAATTGATTTTATTTTTGTAGTATTTTTCTCCTGCATGAATTTCTTTTGTTTCTTCTTGAGTTTCTTATTGGTTGTGGCTTCATTTCTTCATTTATATCCACCAATTGAATCCCTGTTGCTTTCTAGCTTTGAGAAATTCCTCAATTTCTGGTTTGTTGAAATCATACTTCCTTGTTTTTCAGGGCCGTGGGAGACTGTTTTGTGTCTGCCGACCTCTATTTTTTTTTTCCTCTTACAATTAGTAGGGCCCATTTGACAGAGTTATGGCAAATGGATTCTGAGTAAGAGTGATGTATGCCTCTTCCAGATTGGCTTCTAAAAATCCTCTCATGGGAACGTCCATGCTTTCTTTTCTCCCCTGACAATTGGATGGATGTGGGGAATAGAAAGAATAACAGGGCCCACCCCACCCTAGCTCTGGCATTGGACTATGACAATGGTGAATAATGAACTCTCTTTGTTCTAATGCATCGAGATTTGATGATGTTTCATGCAGCTGTTACCCTACCCTGACAAATATAAGAACGAATATGGATTTATTCTTTTCATTATATCTTTTGCTGTTATTTCGATGGGTTTTTAGTAGGTGGGGAAATAGACGTGTGAGTTCAGTCCAACATCTCTGGACAAGCTTCTTTTTCTCCAATTATACTCCCTCTCACTTAACAACAGATGCAGAATGAAAGCAAATTCCTTTGCTTATTCAATAATTATTAATTGAAACTTTATCTGCTCCAGGCACTGTACTAAATGCCTGAGATACAATGGCGAGCACACTCAAGGTGATCAACTCTGGAGAGGACAACAGACAACAAATCAGGTGTCTACCCCTCAATGTAACACGTGCCTGGGGGACACATTGCATGGGCATAGGCTCCACCTTGGAGAGCCAGGAAAAGCTTTCTGCAGGAAAGTCCCATCTAAGTTACAAACCAAAGAAAGCATAGGGTAGACCAGGTGAAAGGGATCGTTGTGGAGTGGGGCAGGGCGGACAATATGTTTCAGGCAGAGGGAACAACTGGAAAGAACTTCCAAGTTCAAGTTCCTCGAAGTGGTTCACGATGCCGTGTGTGTGGCCGGCAGGGTATGGGGGGCAGTTGAGATGGGGTTGCTGGTGAGACATGAGGCTGGAGAGGCTAGCAGGGCTGGTCCATAGATGTTCTTCTGAGCCACATGAAAAAGTTGGCAGGGGAGCGCCTCATAAACCTGGATGTTGGCCTATTTGAGTTCTGCATCCCCAGCTTCCCCCCTTTGACTAGTTATCCTTAGAAGGAGCACCTGTTTCTAACATCAGGTGGGCTCTCTGCTCTGCTCGCAGTAAAGGGTCAAGCTGCTTCTAGATGGTAACTTCAAGTCAAAGTTTTACTTTGCCCAAGAGTGACTATGCATTTAAAATCATTTTTTATTATGAAATGAAAAACGCTGTCCCCTGAAACATCAGTTTCAGGCCTCAGTGAACAAGTATTTTCTTGGGGAGGGGATGGAGGGGGAGGGGAGGAGAGCCTTTAGAGCGCCTTAAAATGTCACTAAGCTGGCTTCACCACTGTTGAGAACCAGGATGTCAAAAAGTTGGCCACTTTCCTCAGGGCCCCGCAAAGCTTTTGGCCTTCAGCTCCTTTGGGATTTCCATGTATTTTTAGCCTGTTTATGCATAATATAATAGGCATGTTTGAGGAAAAGTTAAGGGAAACCACACATGAAGCACATACCAGTTTGGAAGGCTAGTTATTCCTATATTTGTGAGAAATGGTCAGTTGTTTAGGAGGAACAAAAACACATGTGATTGTGGGGCAGCCTCAAGAGTCCCACAGAGCTCTTCCACCTCAGAAGTCCTAGGCACTGGCCCCAGAAGACTGGTCTGGGGTCCTTTATTTAGAGTGGAGGCCCCTTTATCACACTCTACTCTGGAGATCTCTTTCCTCCTCTTGATCTCTTTTCTCCCATCTTCTTTCTTTTCTATTCATATTTTCCTCTCCATTTCCCCTTCTCCTCTCCACTCCTTGCTTGCCTGCCTGCCTGCCTGTCTTCGGCCTATAGTGACAGTAGAAAGCATGGCCATAGTGTCTCCTTGGAGGCCCTGAGTTTGGACTCTGATGTCCAGCAGAGTCAATTTTATCCATTTGTGTAAATTTCCCTAGGAATCAAAACAAAACAAACTAATCTTCTCTGAGCTAATATTCTATCGCTGCACTATCATTTCCTTGACGGCAGGGGCAAATTTCCTATGTCCTTTGTGCTCCTGACACATTATCTGCTACGATACGATACACAGGGAAGGCTCTCGGGACAGTTCTCATACTGACTGTGAACAACTAAATGAACACAGTTTACATGAGATGTGTGGAAGCTTATCCACGTGGTTACTCTCACTCTCATGCATTTTCATAACGGGTAGGAGATTTATAACTCCATCCAGTGTGAAAAGGACTGGGAAAATGTAAGCTGTTTGTTAAGTAATCCACTTGTACTCTTGCATTTCCAAAAAACATGTAATTTAAATAGAAATAAGTTATATTAGTTCAGTTAGTTGTTTGCCTATATTAAAAAATAGTTTCAAAGGCTTTTCTACACTGTGGTAAGAAGATATTCATAGTGCCATAAAACACAGAGTGGAAAATAATACTTATACCATAAACAGAAATCCATTCTTGCCCATACGCTGGGAAATAAACATTTTCCGATACAGAGCTATTTCCCTCCCCCGCCCTGTGTCCTTCTTTGTGCTTCTTATGACACTGTAGTCCTATCATTGACCCCAGAGTAGTAGTCAGCTTGGTGGTTCCATTAACTGAGTGAGGAAGCAGAATCACAGGGCACAGGAGAAGAGCAGACAATGGAAACACATTTGAGGGAGGTCCCCATGAGGCTTTCGCTTCTCCATTTCCAACCCCTAAGGTAGAGCAGAACAATGTGCAGACGGTATTGACTGTATAGTTAATTAATTTCAGCTTTCCTTTAATGGGTATCATGGCTAAATCATGCTCCCTTTGGATCACAGCAAAATATCTTATAAATCATTAAATGATCTAAGGAGTTTACTTTCCCTCTCATCTTAAAAGTAACTCTCTGAACTTATTTTGGTAAGAAATTAAATATACAATAAATTTTAGCCATTAAACGTGGTATTTTGGAATATGCACACCAATCATTGTCAGATGTGTGGATAAAATTCAACTCATGGTGCTAGTATTTTTCATTTCCCGATTTGATATGTTCTCTTGCCTTTCTCCAATGTAGCTTAGTGGGAAATGGTCTGGTGTAGTGGAACAATCATGAACTATGCAGTAGGATTAATGTGCTCTGTGACCTTGGACAACGAGTTACCTCTTTGAGCCTCAGCTTCTCCATCAGTAAAATGGGAAAAACGATACTTGAGGATGAAATAAGATGACATGTATAAAGCACCTGGCAAGTAGAAAGTATACAATAAGTGGAAGCTATTATCATTGCTGTTATCCTAGTCCTCAGCTGACATCTACTTTGACAAAAGGTGATGAATATTGTGTCCTGTTCACTCTTTGGTATTGATATGAGGACACGGAGACAGAGTAATAGATGGTGTTAGATTACCCTTACATTCCAGAAGTTGGTTATATTTGGGTTCTTCAGATAGTACAAGTTGTTCTGGTCTTGGGTCCTTTGCATTAGCTACCAATGTTTATGAAGTTGTGTCCTTCTTGTCATTAAATCTCAGATTAAGTACTGCCTTCTCAGAGAGCTTTGACCATCCCTTCTAAAGTAGCCACCCAGTCATGGTCACTTTCTATTACATTACCTATTCTAATTATTGACACTGTAATTTTAGTGTTTGGGATTTTTACAAATTTTTCCCCCTATTTCTCTGCACGAGACTATATACTCCATAAGAACAGGGATCTCTTCAGCCCTTATCGTTTCAGTCTCCCAGTACCTTACATAGGTGCTCAACAAATATTTGTTCAAAAAACAAATGCATGTGTCTACTCATAATTTGAATCATAATCTATTTTAAGATTTATTCTACTTAATTTCTTCAAACCTAATGTTCTATTTTAGTATCAATTGCCTCATTACACTGGAAAATAAGACTTTACTTGTGGTTTTATTCTATTTCTGTCTTTGCATTGCTTGTTTCTTTTATTGGTGGGTCATTTTCTTTACATTTCTTAATAGGAGGCTGAATACCCTGGAGTCTTTACTGCTCATATTCTATTCTTTGTCTTAAGTTTATCCTGTATTTTGCTGGATGGATGGCGGTTCATTAATTTCTTATGAGAGCATCTTGAGCTCTCAACTCCCACTAGATTTTGACATTTCTCTCTTCTTTCCCCTTTTGTGACTACATTTCCTCTGCATTTTTTCTCTCTTTATATATCCTGGTGGCACATTGCAGGGGAAGAACCCATCTTATCTTAGGGGGAGGAAGGGAGAATGGTATACCTCAGACCTGGGGACAATCTGGCTGTAAGTGATGGCAGAAGAGTGGAGCAGAGTCAGAGAAGACCTTTGAGAGAGCAAGGAGAGATGAAAATAAAGATGAAGGAGCAAGTTCACATGTGAAGGGGGGCTGCACCGGAGTGCTCTCTCTTCTCTGCTCCTTTCAGAATGGGAAGGTTGTCAAAACTGACTGACTGCGGGGAGAATGGGAGAGAGGAAAGATGTAGTCAAAACGGCAGTATCATCCAATTCTCTTAGAAACCTGGCTTCACTTTCTGCCAATAGAGTGAATGAAACCCGCGATCGCATTTTATCTGGTGTCAGGAAACAGGCATTAATGGTCAATATGATACATGGATTCAGTTGTGGGGAAAGACTTCCTACCTAATTAACTGTGAAGAAGTGAGAGAAACTATTTTTCACTATAAACATAGAAATTAGACTTTGTCAAGTAATGGCCCGATCTAAAACTTAGTGTTAAAATATGAGATTACACAATGCCTGAAATTATTCCCATCTGTCAGCTTCTCCACAGTTTTTCAGAACCACACTCTGCATGGTATAATCCAATAGCCTTTATTAAATGTGGGTTTTTACCTCATATTACCATAATTTACTTTAATTTTGTTGGCCATGAAATAAGACGATCATCTTAGTACTGTTTGCCTTCATTTTTTTGGGCAATAGCATGATCTTATAAAGTATAAAAGATTTCCAAGTAGATTGTACCAATCAGACTTATGAGACAGCAAAAATTCAGAAACATGGTGCATGCAAAAAGCATGAAGTTCCACTGAAGATGTTGTTAAGGACAAAGGATACTTATAATTTGCTTAATTGGGAGAGAAGGACAATCTTCATTATTAAATTCAAGCTTTCTGCAGAAAATGAGATTTAAAATGATTTGAGGCTTATTTTTCCCAGAAACAAACCATACTCCTCGCCCCTGCAGTAACCTTGTGTGACCTTTTTCTTCAAAGAGTAAACACATGACTACTCAATACAATAGTAAAACTAAATGTGATATTCAATTCTTTCTGGACTTATGGTGGCAGTCAGGGAGGTAATTAGAACTAAAAATAAATTACGGGGCTTCCCGGGTGGCGCAGTGGTTAAGAATCTGCCTGCCAATGCAGGGGACACAGGTTCAAGCCCTAGTTTGGGAAGATCCCATATGCCATGGAGCAAGTAAGCCCATGCGCCACAACTACTGAGCCTGTGCTCTAGAGCCTGCGTGCCACAACTACTGAGCCCGTGAGCCACAATTACTGAAGCCCGTGCGCCTAGATCCCGTGCTCTGCAACAAGAGAAGCCACTGCAATGAGAAGCCCGTGCACCGTAACGAAGAGTAGTGTCTACTTGCTGCATCTAGAGAAAGCCCACATGCAGCAACAAAGACCCAAGACAGCCAAAAATAAATAAATAAAATAAATTTTAAAAGTGAAAGTACAGAGAATTGCAAAACAATTTGGCTTCAGAATCTAATCACAACAAAAAATTGACCAGAGACTCTCATATAGAGCCCAAATAATGACTCAATTACAATTCCTTTTTTTCCTTGATAGAAGACAAAGAGTAAAGAAGAATTGGCCAAGCTGTAATAAGAAATTAGGAGGGAGAAAAAGTTAGCTAATCTAAAAGTTATCAAACTACCAATTTTTACCATAGCATTAAAAGAAACATACCAGAAAGAGATTCTAAGCAGAAAGAGATTTCGAGTGTTATAGACTAGAATGGGAATCACCATTCCCCTAAGACTCTGAGGACTATACTCATCCTTCAGTATCTGTATGTGTTGGGGGGGTAATGGGGGGTTGGTTCTAGGACTTGCCATGGACACCAAAATCCATGGATGCTCAAGTCCCATAGTTGGCCCTCTGTATCCGTGGTTCCATATCTGTGGATTCAAACAGCCATAGATTCTAAGCATAGTACGTAATCTGTGGTTGGTTGAATCCATGAGGGCCAACTCTATTTGATTTCTTGAAGGGACTGAGTGAGCTCATCTAGACAGGACCCCTCTTAGTCCAAGGCCACACTAGAGATACCACTGTTTGGATAAAGAGTATATTATCTGGCATCTTAATTCTTGGTAGACAGACTTCTGTCTAGTGGTGATAAAGAATAAAGCGTACAACAAAGTTGAAAGTATGTACTTAGGTGAGTAAGAATAGCCAGGTAAGGGCTTAAAAGTTTCCATTTTTATACATATGATGGGGTTACTTCCTTTTGTTTCAAAAGTAGCAAAACTGTTATCCATCTTCAGTGTATTTCAGAATCACCTGGAGTGCCCCCAGATTCTGATTCAGTGGGTCCTGGACAGGATTCATGAGTCTCCATGTTTATCCAGCACCCTGGATAATTTTGAAGCACATTTGCTAAGGATTTACACTTTAAGTAGTAGTGATTTTAGAAGAATCAAATAGAAATCCATCTGGAGACTTAATCCTACAATGGGGAGAAATCAAAGATTCCATCAGGTATATTCTTTTTAGAGTCATACTTAGAGGGTTAGGTGCTAGAGCAGGGAGCAGGGGGTTATTATTTTTAAAGGCAGAGCCACAGAAGGACAGGGATCAGAGACAGACAGTGAAGATAGGAGGCAGTGCAGACCACATGAGCTGATCAGTTAAGAGATGATGTGTTTTTATTTGTGTGGTCAAGACCAAATACGATAAGGAAGAACCTGGATGAGGGAATCCCTTTTACTTTTAAGCAGAGAGCTAGCAGAGAAGAGTCTTCCTTTCAAAAGTCATTTGTGAAAAGACAGAAAGTAGGAGTGGATGGCAGGGAGACCAGGTGAAAAACCAAGGAGTTAGAGTGAGACAGGGAGTGGGGGTCACATGGTGTTATGGACAATCATCAAGGGAGATTTCAGGGGCAACACGGGCATGAAATACTGCAAGCACAGCCAATGTAGACCTGGGGGAAAAAATGACCCATACCCAGTCTAGTCAACCATGATTAGAAAGAATGCAAATACTACTCTGTGTGTGTGTTCATGTGTGAATGCACGTGTGTGTGTGTGGGGGGGGTGATGGTGGTGGTGTATGAGAACAGGGTAGACAAACAAAGACTTTGGGCCAATGACAACTGTTTGGGTCATCAGTGTGTCTGAGTATTCAGTTTTCTGATCAGGACTCCTGAGTGTCAAGGGGATAATCTCTCCAAACATGAAGTAAAGGTGGAAGCCCATGAAAATTCAGTCTTTAGAAGGAAAAAGAAAAAGATAATCATGTTTCGAGAAAATAATCTCTCTTTGGAGCAGTGTAGCATAATCTTACTTTTAGTTCTGACTTGTGCATACATATGTGTGTATGCAAGATTTTATTTTTACAGGTACTTTATCATGTTATCTAGTTCCTCTCAAATTGCATGCTCATTTGATTTCATATCTCTTCTTCAGCTGCTTCTTCACCTGAAAGGTCTTTCTTTTTCCTTCCCTATCTGAACCCTATCCTCACAACCTAGCTCAAGTCCCACCCTTTCTAAAAGATTTTCCCTGATTATTACAGTTTACTGACCTTTTCTATCTCTGAATTTAAATCATAGACAAAGATTACCTTCTGTGCATCCCTCTATTGCTTGATCTCAAGCACAAAATGTTTGCATTCAGGAGGCTCCCAAAAATTATTGTTATGAATTAGCAACGAAAATATAGATTGAATCCTCCAGTGACAGAAACTTTTGGCTTCCTTCCCAGCATCCATTCCATTCCACCCTGTCCTTTTATGCAATAGCCACTGGTTGGGTGGGGTTGACTCCTCTCCTAGCTCCAGCAATGGGCCTTGATTGCCTAAACCAATCAGTTTAATTCTATCCCCTTGGCTACCGTAATTGGTTCAAGTGTAGACATGTGGTCTGACCTGGTCCAGTTAGAAAGAAGCTCAGGACATTTGCTAGTCTATAATGGGAGAAATTCTCTCTGTATGCATATGTGATGACTGAAACTGTTGGAATCAGTTTGCAAATGTGGGGGAAGGGCAGCTTGAGGGTAAAGTCAACCGCCCCCACCCCAGAAAGGCAGAACATCACTCAGAATGTGAATCAGAAGTCTGATCAAGCCATGCTGAAGCCACTGCTGCCTCTAGAGGTTTCATTCATTTAAGCCAATAGAGTCTCTTTATAGCTTAAACCAGGGAATGAGATTTTGTTTGTTGAGTTCCCCCTATTTTTAAATCTTTGGGACACAACTTGTAATTTGTCGTCTTGCAACCAAATACATTTAGGGAAATAGCAGCAATCTTGGATACCATTTTCTACCCTAGTAAGATCATTATATATTTTTGCTGCCCATGCTGATTCTAGCCAAAGTCATGTTCACAAGTGGTAAAATAATAAATTTGAGAATCGTTTCTACCACAATTTCTATTCAAGATGGTTAATGTTCTTATGTACTTTGATAGTACTGATATAGACTTCTTTTATTCATTTATATCAAACATTTCCTGAACATTTATATCCATTCCAATTGTGTGTAGATAGACAAATGGTACATATAGGCCTTTGCAAAAGATAAGGTTTTGTTTAACATTTCTCAGTGTTTATGGCAATATATTAAATGAAGATACCTTTTCGATGAAATTGAAGAGACCCCAGCAGACATATGGATTTTAGCATCTCTGTTGTGTACATTTCTAAGCAGCACTGCAGCTGAATGTAGAGCCGACAGATTTCTGGATGTATCTCACCACCTTCTGGGCTGCAACAGAATGAAAGAGAAAAGCTGTGAACATTCTCAAGATTTCACTCATCAGCCATTTGTCTCAGCTCTGAGAAGGGAAAATGCCCACTAAAGATTTCTAAAGCCTTGGGTCTAAAATATAGGACTTCTTGCTTTCAAACCAATAACCAAGGTCACAGTTCTTACATAATTGTCTTTCTGAATAACAGCTCTTAATATTTTTCCCCTTCAGCAGCAGATTTCTGCTAGGAGCTTAAAATCATAAATGTTTTAAGTAATTGAAAATATCAGACATTTTCAATTTAACTGTTGGAACAAACTTCCAAAATATATTTAAAACATAAGACTATCCTAGCTTGTAAGAAGAGATTAAAAACTCTTATTTTTAGAGAAACTAACGAAGAGCTATTCAGTTACCAGTTAGAAGATAGCTCTTTAATATTAAGGCCCTAGCATAATATGGTTAGAGAGCCAAGATACAAATTATTTTTATCAGTCTTTTGTCTCAGTCTAAAGGACATCCTTTATTGTTTGCTATGGTTAATTTATCAAAGGCTAAGTGTTTTTAGTGAAAAAATGAAAAATTTATGAAAAAGGAAAAGTAATAAAATTCTAATAATTTGCTTAACAATCTAAGCCTAAATAAACACTGAATTTATGCTGTAAAATTTATTATAAAGTACTTGAGCCTCTCTCTATTAACTGTGGTAAAGCAAACAAATGTGAATATGATAAAACATGGAGTGATCACTTTTCAAGAGAAGAGAAATTAGTTGTTGATAGAACACTTTATTTTATATGCAGGTAAAATAGTATGTATTGAATAAAGCAAACTAAACAAAAGGGATACAATTTAGAGATAGATTAGAAATGAAAGAAGTCTAAAAGGGAACTGTGTCAAATGTCCTAATGTGTTATCTTTATTTTTATCTCCGTTCATTTAAAATGCAATGAAATCTGACTAAACAATGCAGCATTTGGATTTGATTCCTTTGTAAAGTGGTCAGTGGCAAAATGTCAGGGGCTATTATCAGAAAAAAAATGGTGGCTTTATTTTTATTTAAGTTCTGGAATCACACTATAAAGAATTTGTATTTTCATAGCACTTTACAGTGATAATAAGTTTACCTTTTGAATACTTATTTAGTAGATGAGCCAGCATTATTCAACGATATGGCTTATATAACACAGGAAAATGGAGAATTCTTTGCCTGAGTATGAATGGTGCCTGCAAAGTTATTTTATGTCTTTCCTGTGTCAGAACAAAGGACCTCAAAAGAGCTTATATGCAAAATTTGGCTTTATCTGAAAAATAAGAGCCTACATTACTTTCTCATTTGTGTCTCATGGGTCCAGCCCTAGGCCAACACTGGAATCAAGTATATCTTTGGCGAAAGTCCCAGATTTTCTTGCAGAGCTTCTTCCCCCAGGTGCTTTCCACCCTCAAGCTATCCTCCTGCTCCCCGGAGTTCTCCCCCATCCCTTTGCCACAAACACACAACGCCTCATTATTTCATATCATCTTCAGCCTTTCAAAATGTCTCTGCATCTGTCCCCTCCCCTCTCCTCATGGCCCTGCTAGACTCTGAAGGAATAATGGGCATCAGTGGTTCATATAATAAAAAGTGATCCTTGTATATTACCTGCTAATACATTGATTTTGATAGAAAAATCTGAAGGTAATGTCTTATCCCAAAGACAGGCTAGAGGGAAAATATTTTAAAGCAGGCAGGTCTTTTCTGTGCTGCTTCATCATCTCCATCATAGCTGCTTATTTTCACCTACACATAACATTGGCCCTAGTGGCTCATATGCAGATTTAAAAAAACCTATAAGGAGTCTGTGGTATGTATTGTACATTAGATGAATGGGACAATTAGCCAGTACAGTATCATTCTAAACCATGGAGTATTCTTATTTTCAGAAGTACAAAATATGTGTTTTGTGGTTTAGTTCCCAAAATATGCAAACTTCATATATATATGACATTTTATGTAATTTAAACAAATGCTTACTGTATTAACAAATCTTTAGAGCCAATATATTATTTTACAGCTGGACTGTGAGAGACAAAGCAATGTATTACGTGCTTTTGAAAAAAGGCATGTCAGAACAGAGATTAAAATGCCTAACTCCTATCATTTCCCTGGGTGCCAACTTCTTAATGCCTTTGTAACCAACGGAGATTCTCTAAACTGTGGAACCATTTTGCCCTTCTTACATGTTATGGGAGGACACTGAATGGATGCCGCCAAATCAGCCTAACAAAAATTAATTGATACTAAAGTTGCGTTATAAATTCTCTGGTTGAAAAATTCTTACATATGCTCATATATTATCTTTTAACATCTTGGAAAATTGAAGTATAGAGAAAGAAAGAAACTAGTCCAAGAGCAGTGGACAAGTTATCTTTAGTGTTCGTGTTTCCCAATGCCTTGACTAGGCTACATTAGCCTCAGGTCTTGTACAATTTATTTCTCCCACTTTAAGAGCTCTAAGCTGTATTACTGCTACTGATTACTAAAAGTTCATTAAAAGAAAAATTGCTGAATGGGTTATAATACGTCTAATGTCATGATCAGTGGGCTGAAATACATTTTTGAGAAGAATTAAGAGCATTTAGGTTATTTTTGTAACAAGTGAGCAAGAGTCAGAGCCTGGAGAATGGAGGAAATGTCAAGAAAACAGCAATGTGGAAACTTGAAACTTCCTAGGGATAAGCTATAAGGCCTAGGGGAGATTTCACATTGAAACAAAATTAGGCCTACATACTTCCTCCAGGAACTGAAGCAACTTAACTTAGAGGTAACTTTAGCATGTGTGACTGATGCTTAGTCTAAAATTATTTACTCTTATTAATCCAGTTGAGGTCTATGAGAGTCACCCTGAGGTGATGCTCATTTAATTCAGTGAAAGAAATTTCATAAGTTAGTGACTTAGGTGTGATTATTTATTTATTTTTCTGTTAAGCAGAAGTCAGGAGCTAACCTGATCATTTTGATTAATTTGAAAGCCTAAGTATTAATAGAAAAACACCCTAAAAATTAACTTCGACAATATTTTAGTGATTTAGAGCTCAGGTTGAATCCAAAAACTTTTAAAATAACTGCCAAGTTATGAATCTTTCAATCACCTCTTTAAGGATGAGAAACAGGATTTAATGTCTTAATATTAGGACTTAAGAGACCTGCACTGGTGTAGTAATAGGGGGACATGAACACAGACATTGCCTAAGTCACCTCTTGATAATGGAAATGCTCTCTAATGTGAATTTTCTTATTTTATAATTCAAAAGTAATATGATGAACACCCACCAGAATGACTAAAATTAAAAAAGACTGACAATGCCAAATGATAATGATATGGAACAACATCTTGTACATTGTTGGTAGGAGTTAAAATGGTACAACGCCTTTGAAAAAAGTTCTGGAAGTTTCTTATAAAACTAAACATATACCTCCCTATGATCTGGCAATTCTACTTCCAGGTATTTACCCAAGAGAATTGAAACTCTATTCATAAAAAGATCTTTTTAAGAGTGTTCATAGTAGTTTTATTTAGAATAACTAAAAACTAGAAGTAGCCTGGGTGTCTGTCAAGAGGAAAGTGGATAAAGAAACCAGAATATCATACATCAACTATACTTCAATTAAAAAAAAAAGAAACTAGAATATTCCTACAATAGGATAATACTCAATAATTAAAAGGAGTAAACTCCTATACACAAAACAATACTGATAAATCTCAGACACATAATCTTGAGTGAGAAGATCCTTATACAAAAGAGTAAATACTGTATGACTCCATTTATATGAAGTTCTAGAACAGATAAAACTAATCCATAGTGATAAATATTAGAACAGTGGTGGAGAGAGTATCGACTGGAAAGGGGCATGAGAGGGAACTTTCTAGAGTGAGGGTAGTATTACATATCTAGATGAAAGTTTGAGTTACCTGGGTGTACACATTTGGCAAAACTTATTGAATGGTACACTTGAGATTTGTACATTGGATTATATGCAAATTTCATTTTTTATAAAAGAACCATAGGCAGTGATATTTCATAAAGGAAAGTACGGATGAGTTCAAAGTTTGTCCTGAAGCTTTTGCAACATGTACCTGGAGAGTATTACTCAAGCATAAAGAAAGAAAGAGAAAATTGTAGTCAGAGAGATTTTCAGTATATTACAAAACACTTATTCCTTAATTTTGTATTAAGATGTTTTAAAGCATGTTTCACACGGAAGTTGTTGTTAAGATGGCTTTAAATTAAGTTATAATTTACATATTGTATTTCCTCTCCTTTATCCTTTTTAACCCTTTCAATTGAGGCATAATAAATAAATGAAATTTTTAAAAAAGAACCATAGGCAAATATTGAACTCCACTTAAAGATAAGCATGCTGAACTGTTTAGGTGTAAAGTTTCCTGATGTCTGCAACTTCAGAAAAATAATACAGATTGCAGAGAGATAGAGGGATGAACATACAGATAGATGTGTAGTAAAGCAAGTATAACTTGGCATAAATTGAACATAACAACTGGGAAGCTTTATGACTAGTAAGGTCAAACTCAGGGGTTAGCCTACTGGGGATTTTGGTTATGAAATGCCTTGGCCCTGCATCCGTCTGCTCTTTTGACAAGCTGGCCAGACTTGGTGTTTTGTGCAGCTGCTAATAGCTTCTTAAAAACCAGCAAAATGTTTGTTACTTTGAAAGTCTGTCCCTAATGCAGTGGTTTATATATTTAGATGAAGGCAGAAAGACATAATAAAAGGAAAATGGTTTCCGGAGTCAGAAAGCTTAGCTCTAAATATAGACTTTGCTGAGTAGAATTGTGATTGTAGGAAAACCAAGTTAAGTTCTCCAAGACTCAGTTTCCTCAGCTGTGAATTAGGCATAACAACTATTCACGACCAAAGTATCTCAAGGTTGGTGCAAAGATCAAATGAGATCATGTATGGGAAAACAAGTAAAAACTGTGAAGGATTGTTAGAAGTTGACTGCAATCCATCTAAATACATCAAAGTTGTGTATAATCTTACATACAAGCCTTATGGTTGTGTATAATCTTTAGTATTAAAACTTCTCTGCTATTCTAAAACATTATTTGTTTACAGCTACCATATATGGAGCTGAAGGAGACTTTGGTTAAATAAACATACCTTAGGCTGAGAAAGAAAGGTGTGACCCCATTGACAACCACTCAGCATTTCACAGACTTTGGTGATGACAGATAAACACTTGGGGGTTGTCAGCTAGCAGAGATGGAAACCAGAACTCCTGTTGCAGAAAATATATCCAAGTCTTTCTTCTCAGAACCACCTCTGTTGTTGGCTGTTAGCCAAATGGCAAGGAAAGACTCAAGGAACCAAGTGAGATGAGGGAAAGGGATGATATTCCTTGCTTTATTTTTCAGAGCAAATAGCTAGGGAGGAAAGGGATTAACTGACCTACCCTAGGATAGTGATCTCTACGATATCTCTTCAAATACCCCCAGTGGTTTCATCTCAGATAGATTCCACTTATACAAGGATATATCCTAATTCTGGGCTTCAGAGCCCAGTCTTCATGCGGTTTCATAAAGGAGATTTCTCAAGGAGGCTCCATGAGTTTACATAATCAGTGAATAGTCAGAGGGCAGAGAGGGCACAAGTGTGTGTGTCTGTGTGTGCGACCCGGTTATTAGTTTAGGTTTCAAATTCTTAAATGTAATTACAGGGTCTATGCAAGTTCATAAACACAGAACAGATGGCAGGTACCTACTAAATGACTATACGCTTTCATACCAAAATAAGCTCTGCAGTAGAAAGAGGAGCCCAGTTAAGCAGAAGAACAGAAACAAGATATTTTTCCAGGTATCTTTATATAATAATAGTTGACTCTCTCTTTTGTCTCTAAGTTTCTCATAATCTTCCTTTTAGTGAATTTTTATGAAACTTGTGTTTTAAGTGGCAACCTCCTGTATTTTCTTCATAGAGAGTCATAGCAAGTTCCGTTCCCCCAGGAGCCTTTGAAGAAGTAATTGCAGTAATCCCCTCACTTCAACGAATGTCAGTTTCACAGGAACATATGGCTTGTTGACTTTCCTGGGCACTGAACACTAGTCTGGATCAAAGGTTCAGTCAGAAATGAAACTTGACTTTTAACAGCAGAGTAAAACATGTAGTGCGACAGAATTATCTTTTGGTAGCTATTTGCATACCTTTTGCAAAGCAACAGGCCTCAGAGGGGCCGCACCTTTTATGATTTAGGGCTATATTCTGGTCTTCATCTCCCTATTGTTTTGGTTTGCCCTCTGGCAGGACCTTTGACATTTCCCCATGACCCAGTTGAGAGGTTGATAAATAACGGGTAGCATTACCAAGCACCTTGTTCATTTTTTTTCCTATTTAAAGAGTAAAACCTATATTTAAACACTTTCAAAAAATCAATAGCCATCAGTTTCCTGACATTGTGATGCTTACAATGAAAGAAGACTGAAAATATTACTATTGAATTGTAAATCATCTTTTATTCATCTTAAATGTTACTGTTTAAGGCATTACTGAGGAGAGCTGGGAGTAGGTGGTGACCTTTGTGATGCTGAAGGGCCTTTTGGGGCATATCCCAGGGCATCTGAGGTTGAAGGAGTTAATGGGCTGAACATCTTAACTTTCTTTTCTTGATACCTGAAACTCATGCTTATTGATCAGGAGAAAACCAACATTTACAAGGCACTATTCCTTCCATTTCCAGAATAAAATATCTTATTCTGTCTTGGCTTCTTCTCCCAACCTTCTGTCCTTTTTGGCTTGAGAGTCTTTTGGCCTTTCCATTTTCCCCTCTGATTTTCTCAATGTTTTTCTCTTTATGGTCTCTGGTTGGGACTTATGTGGGGTCTGCAAACAGCGCTTTAAGCCTTGGCTCTCCAGGTCTTGTGATTCTTACAGCTAGCAGATGGAAGCCTGTGGCTGGTGGAGTCTGAGTCTTAGATTCTTGAATCTTAGCTGAGATGACAGTCAGCACCATGGGTTGCATGGCGACAACCAGCCCTATCCCACTGACTAGCTAGGATCAGTTTATTTTTAAATATATATGTATATACATATTTACATTTATATTTAAATTAAAGAAGTATATGTATGTTTCCACATTTTAATTAGAAAATATTTTTTGCATCAAAAATCAAGATTTTCAACCTCTAATGCTTATTGTTTTCACCTGGTAGCAATGATCTTCAAAGATCAGTTATCATTCAGTGATTGTGTGTTACACTGGAAAGAATTCAGCTCATTAATTTTCATTATATTCAAAGTCTGGGTCATTAATTGCAGCAACTGGTTAATTCCTGCTTTTATCCACTGGAATTGTAGGGTTCAACATATTAAACTGTTGGTTTATCTAAATGGCATTTAGCTCCTTGTTCTTAATTATGTCATTAAGCTAGGTGATGCTGTGTTTTTCTTTAGCTAAAGCTTCAGCCTTCATCAGTATTGCCAGAACAATGACATGACTTTAAAACAACCTGAGGTAACTGGGCTGACCAAATTTAACTCATTCAATTAATCCAAAAGAGAGTTTTTAATAAAAAGAAAAAGAAATTTCCTCATCTCATTTAACTGGATGGCACAAAGTATTGATCAATGCTTTACTATCTAATGACGACAATTCAGTATAGTTACATATACTAATATGTATAGTTATAGAGTAACTAATTGTCAAATCCATTGTGGTTGTGGCTTCCTCTTATATGTGAGAGACTTTATCTAGAGTGATGGCCTGAGAGGTGACAAAACATCATGAGAGTCCAAAATATAGCTCACACAGGCCTGAAATTCTTTCTTTCTTTTTTTTTTTTTTTAGCCTCACAAAACGATTAAACCAGGAAGGCTCTTTGGGGAGCGTTTAGGAAAAGGGTAGAAAGATGGCATCTGTTTATCATATAAATAACAATGGCAAATACATATAGCTCCTCCTATGTGCCAGAGCTTCAGTGCTGCCAGTTTAGCTCTCTGGCTCATTTTTCAGTTTACATGAAGGATTTTGAGAAGAGTTAGAACTTTTTTAGCATTTTGCAGTCTACTTTTCCAACTTCAGACTCCTACCCAATGCTAGAAGTCCTTCAAATATTATACCTAATGGGATTCTCTCGTGTCATTCTGTCTTTCTATTGGCATGCAATGATAATTTGTATTTTTTGTGTAACTCTCAAAAGATGACACTTCATGCCAATATGTTAATGTGCGTTTCTAAGACAGATGTAACAGCTATTTTCTACAAAAAGGCAAAAGCTTTATGCAAACAGAAGAGACCAGTATCTATACACATGGAAAATATCATATACTACCATGAGTTTTTTTCACTGGACTATAAATTCCTTGAGGCCAGAAAGTCTGTCTTATTTATCTTCATAACCTCCAACACTTAACAGATTGTCTGGTACATAGTACGTTCTAAATTAAACAGTTCCCCAAGGCAGCCTTAAAAAGTAGTGCCTACATGATATGAAGAAGCTGAGGCTGGAATTACAGTGCTTGGTTCTGCCATCACCAGCTCCATTTCACAATTAGAGATTGGTTTCTTAAGAATTTCCTTTCTTGCAGCCTTCTTTTTTTTTCTTTAAACTGTTTTATAAAAATAATACATATTAACAGACATTTTATGTAGATAAGTAAAAAAAAAGGAAAGGATGACTTATACTAATACTGGAGGTATCCATTATTAATGTTTTGGTATATTTCCTTCCGGATTAATATCCCCAAGAGCAGGAAGTTTTATCCATTACTTCTGTTCCCCAAGCACCTAGCAGAGTGCCTGGCTCACTGAAGGCTCTCAATCCATGTTTGTTTGAATGAAGCTGAACACTCAAGGCTGACCACATATGAATCCAAGTGTTACATGTAGTGTTCTCAAAGGGGCAAGGCTAGTACCTTCAGAGTGGTCAAGTCAGTGAAGGAAGTGATGGTAATCTGACTACCTGAGGGGGAGAGTCCATTTTACAGCAGTAGCTCACGTTTTCTCAAAGAAAGAAAAAATATTAACATAAAGACCACCTTCCAACCTCCATATAAAGCATAAGTGGTCCTGCATCAGACAGTTCTGGGTTTAGATCTTGATTTCATTACTTATACCTGTGTGTTCTCGGGCAACTTTCTGAACCTCTCAGTGCCTCAGAAACTGAATTAGGATAGTAATACCTGACTCATAGCATTATCGAAAAGATTTAAGTGAAATAATAGATGGGAATTATATGGTCTTAACAAGTACAAATGAATGGGGGAAATATTCCAGGGAGGCAATTCTGCATGTAATGCCTAGACATACTTACAACTTTGTTACAGGCCTTTTTCCTATTTAATTATTAATTCAAATAATATGTATTGATTTCCTGCTATTAACAAAGGGAGAATCTGGAAAAAAAAAAGGAAAGCATTACTTTTTCTGGAGTCCTTTTTTAAGAGTTCGTGGAAACTCCCATCATTATCCTATGGTGTTTTTATTTGATAATAACATATTGTAAAGTCTCCCATAAGACAGTTTTTCTGAACAGTGACAGAAAACTTGCAGTCTTTTGTTTCCTTGATGTGGTATCATTTTACTGCCATCGGGTTTTCACCTTAATGGCTCCATCATGGAGATCTGCATATAATTTTTTTTTCTTTCTTAATGGTAAAGTATAATGTGCCATTAGGTGAAACAGAATGAAAGGACTCTGCACTCCTGCCAATAGTTAGCTCAAGAACAGAAATAGCTCTTCCAAGCAGACAGACGTATGGGCAGGAGAAAGTGATTAACAAATCTTTAGGTCAGTCTCTCCAATAGAGGCATTACTTCTGATTTTCAAAATAGTATGAGTTATGTAAGATCATTAGCCTTTAGCTAGGAAAAACCAAAAAGGGTAGTGGGCTTCACTGTCACAGGACTTGAGGGTAGGAACTCGCTTTATTATTTCTTGGCATTTTATTCAGCATTAGCAAAGTGCAATAAAAAGAACATTTCATGGGAGTTTACTAGGTGCCAGATACCATGCCAAGCACTTACATCTCATTTAATTCTCCCAATGAATCTGTGAAGTAGTTAACTGTCCTTATCCTTAACTTACCGATTGAAGGAAATGAAGTTTAAGAGAGGTTAAGGAACTTGCTCAAGGTCAAACTAATTGTAAACACAGTGATAAGACTCAAACCTAAATTTATGCTTTTAAGTACTCTGTAATATTACCAGAACTGAGTGCTCAGGAACCGAACTGTATTTATATCTTTGTCACTCATCTCATGCATAGTTATTGAGAGCATACTTTATGCAAAATATTGTGCTAGGAATGAAGTAACTTTTTTTCTACTTTTTCTTTGTTGAGGCCGTTAATTATTGTAGCTTAAGTTGGCCCTACTCCTAGTTCTTCAATTTTTCCATTTATAATAAGTGCACAGTGATATTTTCTGCCTGGCTCAGGGAAATGCATAACACTAAGGGAGCATAAGTGTATAACACAGGATGCACGCCAGGCTAGTGCGAGCTGGTGTATGTGGAGGGAGTGGGGAAGACTGCCAATGAGGACATTGTGTCCCCTAAGCCCCCAGGGGTCCCTCCATCTAATCAGAGCAATGAGAGTGGGGAAAGGGTGTGTTAACTATTGGGTATGGAGTTCTCTTTCTGGCTTTTTGTGCTCTTTTCTGATGCACAAACATGAATGGGGTGGTGCCCTTGATGCTGTTTATGGGCCGTCACTATTCTCTCTTTTGCCTACTGAGAGGGAGAAGTCTCCAGCATGCAATGCAGAGGGCTCTTTTTACCACTTTATTATAAATGTGAGAGTTCTATGCACAAGAGGAGGAATAAACACTATAGATTATTTGCAAAGCATTTTAGAAGTGAGCAGTGAGATAAATATATTAATGCAAATATATGACATTGTTGGTGGCTATGGCTCAGCCGACTTAGACCGTAAGAGTTTTAAAATGTTATACTTAGGGCTTCCCTGGTGGCGCAGTGGTTGAGAGTCCGCCTGCCGATGCAGGGGATGCGGGTTCGTGCCCCCGTCCGGGAAGATCCCACATGCCGCATAGCGGCTGGGCCGTGAGCCATGGCCGCTGAGCCTGCGCGTTCAGAGCCTGCGCTCCGCAATGGGAGAGGCCACAACAGTGAGAGGCCCGCGTACCATAAAATAAAAAAATAAATGTTATACTTAGACAAGTAGTCTTCATACTTTGTATATCATGCATCCCTATCCATACAAAAATTAAGTATGCACTCCTACTATACATGTGTTTGTTGATAAATCATACATATATAATGATATTAACATATTGGGCATATTAAAATGTAAAAAAATAGAAATTAGAAAAAGAGACCATAAAATATAAAGTTATAATATTTTCTTTCAGATCATCTTGCACACCGTTTGAAGCCCACAGGCTAAGATCAGAGGTTCTCAAACTTTAATGTGCATTAGAATCACTTGAAAGGCTTGTTAAACCATAGTATGCTGGGCTCCATCCCTAGAGTCTGGGCTGTGGCCTGATCATTTGATTTCTAATAAGTTCCCTGCTGATCTAGGAAACACACTTTGAGGTGCAACAGGTTAGCCTAATACAGCCTTACCCCTTAGGGAAGGTATGCAGCATCCAATGGAAAGAAGCAATAGTAATGGCCAGTAGAAAGGTTGATATTTAAAGCAGATGACCCTATGGAGATCCCCCAGATCATAACACACAGCCACAGAGCTGATTTCATTAAGCAAAAGAGTCGCTTAATGGAATCCAAGTATGTTCCAGGCACATAGAGAGAAAAACGTTTTCAGATAACATTCCAGATACACATTAAGGAAATCTTAGTAAGTAGATCCAAACCCACACCTTAGCTCAAACTTAAGCAGATGGAAGACCATGGGAGGTTCCAGGACTGCATCCCACGTGGTAGACACCCCTGAGAAGCCAAGCATGGCTTGGCAGATTCTTCTGAGAGGCCTCCTGGAGGGTGAGCATTCAAGTTGCAAACCCTATTTGGTTTGCTCTCCAGGTTTTACTGGGCAAGGCTTTATCCTCATTTTAAAAACGTCTTGTTTTAAAAGTTTTGCCTCATTTTGGCCTTCTTTCATTTCTTGTCTTTGAACTCACATCACAACATTCTTAATACAAACTGACATCTTATTGCAAACCAAAGGAAAGGCAGTAACATCGACTTTACAAATTAGTAATGAGTTAACAAAGAGTCCCCAAATGCTGAGATGACTGGAAAGTGACACTGTTCGGACAAGGGCAAGGATAATAACCTCTACCTCCTGCTCTGAACAAATCCCTTACAGGGGTTCTCATTTGGAAGCCAGTGGGAAAGGCAGGGAATGCACAGAAGTACGTTCCAGCTCACACTACTAATATTCCAGAGACTCATAACAGAAACCAAAAGTGCCTACAGCTGGTGAAAACTGCTTGAAGGTTGTGAGGCTGCAGCATGGACAGGGGCCTGCAGTCTCAGTGCAAAGTAAAGACCGCTCCTCTCTGTCTTTGTGAAAGGTAAAAATCCTGCTTGTGTTCTCTGGACCTGCTGCCAAGAGCAATTGCACAAGGGTGTGAAACATCCTTCGGCGGAGTGTAACAGGGAAACAGGAAAAGTTGATCCAGGCAGGAAATGGAAGAATAATAGAAGCCTGGCTGACACGAAGACAGAGGGAAAGGACCAATGGGGACAATTCTGTGTGGGGACTTAACTACATTTCATGGTGGAAGGTTATGCATGCTGGCTGCTAAAGCTGCAGTGAAACATGGAATATAGCCCATTCTTTCCCAGGGGTTTGGGTGGACAGGAATTAATTTCTATTTAATTTTTACACTACCATTTCTCTCTGTCTTGTTTTTATTTTTTATAAACAGTGCAGCTACTCTTTGTGAAGAATGTCATTCGTTTTCCAAGTTGATTACTTTGACTAGTGTGTGCTTAAGTTACATTTCCCAACATGAATATGTGAAGTCTCTTAGTGATATATACACATTCATTTCCCTCAACTGTGAATTATGAAAGGCAATTTCTGTTGCAATTTAAACATGTCGTCTAATTAAAGATACAAATCTTGAAATGTTTATCTTTTTTCACCATTCTGTCCTTGCTTTTACATACACACACACACACAGAGGCACATACGGATTTTTTTATGTCAAGCATGCAGTGTTCTACCAGAAAGGAACAATGTCAAAGATAATAGCAAGGATAAAGAAAAATAATCACCCAGTCTACATGGAGCCAAGAGAAAGACTTAGAAAACAGAGTCAGAAGTTGTAAGGCAATTTTCCCAAGCATCAAGCAATATTATATTTGTTTGCTCTCTGAAAATGAGAAAATAGTATTATGACAAAGTAAAAATCATTTTTAGATGAAAAACAAATTATGCCCAAATTCCACATCTTAATGTATCTAAGTTAATTTTCATGACAAATTTTCTAAACTTTGACTATCTGGGTATTTGCTTTTACTCAGTTAAAATAATTGTAGGCCAATTTTGTATTTCTTTTTTTTTTTAACTTATCACCCTATCGTAAACATTTTCCCATTTTAAATAATTTCAACATGGTAATGAGGGTTAAAAAAACCAAATGTCTGTCTTCCAGAGCAGCATTGTTCAGCAGACCTTCCTGAAATGATGGAAATAGTCTTCTTTGCTGAGCAGTGTGGTAGCCACTTGCTTCATGTGGCTGCTGAGCCCCTGAAATAGGCTAAGGTGATGGAGGAACTGAATTTTTAACTTTTAAAAAATTTTATTGATGTATAACTGATTTACAATGTTGTGTTAATTTCTGCTGGATTCAGTTATACATATATATACATTCTTTTTCATATTCTTTTCCATTATGGTTTATCACAGGATATTGAATACAGTTCCCTGTGCTATACAGTAGGACCTTGTTGTTTATCCATCCTATATATAATAGTTTACAGCTGCTATTCCCAAACTCCCAGTCCTTCCTGAATTTTTAATTTTATATAAATCTAAATTTCTATGCCTCCAGCATTATATAAGTATACCAATTTTACTGCAGAACTATCAAACCTGGATGTAATTATTTTTGACTTTTTGCTAATTTACACCGTGTAAGATTTTATATGTTATTTTACCATGTGCTTTATCACCTATTAGCAGAGTTGAATCTTTTCCTTCATGTTTGCTTATTCCAATTGTGTGTTTATGCCCTTTGTCTATTTTAGGCTGAAGTCTTTGCTATAAATCCCATGCAATGTATTTCTTTATTTCTGGCAATAGTTCCTACTAATTTTATATACTCCTTTTTTTTTCTAATTTGTGTCCCCTAGAATTTCAGTACAATTTTTTCCATTGTATTTTTTAAATAAGCATTAAAATATTTCTGCATTTTTACTTACAATTTCTTGTTTGAGGGTTTAAAACAATTTTAGTTTTAGAACTAAATTGTTCTAAAGCAATTGTTTTAAAACAATTTAGTTTAGATTAACAGGTTCGCCTGTATAAAAACTAAACTAGTATTAAAACAAGAGAAAGATGCAACCAGTGATTGCACTGAGTAAAATGGACAAAGATGTTTGTATAATATATGAAGCTCATTCAGTTCGTAAGAAAACAATCCACTGAGAAGTGTAGCAAGGTTTTTTACTCATTTTTTTTTTGTGTGTGCCTATTATTTGCTACACATTTTATTCCATTGGCATCTGGCCTCAATTTTTGTTGTGGAGAAACCTGCTTTCAGTTTAATTGTAGTTCCTCTGTAGGTAATGTCATTTCTCGCTGGTTGCTCTTAAGGTCTTCCTTTTTCCTTGGGTCCTGTTGTATCATTCCATTCTATTTTCTCTTTCTGATACTCTTATTAGAAATATGTTGGACTGTCTCATTTTAGTCTTCATGTCTTCTTAACCCCTCTTTTATATTTTCTGTAGTTTTCTCTGTTGTTTTCTCAGCATTTTCCTTAGATCCATCTTCTGGTTAACTCTTTTTAGCTGTTTATCATCTATCCATTAGGATTTCATTTTAAGGATCATATTTTTCATATCTGGAGTGAGTTCTTCTCCAAATATAGTTGGTCTTTCTACATACCCTCTTTTGTCCCATGTTTTTAATTCTTCTTTTGTGCCTTTATCATGATTTAAGACATGCATACTCTAAGTCATTATCAGGTAATGCTATTAACTAAAGTTCTTGGAGAGTTAAAATCCTACTGTTTATTTTGCATGTTATTCTTACCTTTGCTGGGTTCTTTGTGTTTTACAATTTAAGCTTGTTCTCATTTTCAGCAGGACTTTATCTGTAGATTCCTGAGAAGTATTGCTTTTACACTACACAGAGTAAAGCCTGGTTATAATTTCTTAGAAGGCCAAGTCAAGTAAACATTGTGGTTACTTGTGCTGGTGGTACACTATGTATGGACTACCTTTTCCACAGAAAGAAGGAAGGAAGAAAAGAAGGGAGGAAGGGGAGGAAGGAAGGAAGAAAGGAAGGTCTACAAATTCAAGTAATACTAGGTCATCTGTAAGATTAACTGTGAAACTCCAAAAAGAGAAGATAAAAAAGCTAAAAAAACAAGAGCACCAGAGATTCATTAATGTAAGAACTAGCATTAAAGTGTTATGTTTGCAGGTTTGAATTTGACATTGATTCTTCCATGGAAGCCATGAGGAAAAAAAGAGGAAAAAAAGTGAATCCTGATCATTTATTTTTCTTTGAACAATACGAAACTTGAAACAAAAATACCCTGATTTAAGATTATCTGAGCATTTACCACTATAACATGACCATATTACTTCAAAACAGAATCAAAAGCCTCCAAATTGATAAAACCATCAACAGACACCTTAGAAAGAAAAAAGCAACATTTAAAAGTCCATAAAAATCTTCAATTTAAATTTAGACCCAGGTGTAAGAATTTGATGTAGACCACAAAGAAGAAATTCTGATTCCTGATTACGTTGAATCAGATCACATAATTGCTTCATGTGTAGAAGAAATTAAAAATGAAGATGTGTTAGGCATATTAGGCCAGTTATATTTTAAAAATTTTGTTTTACAAAAGCAAAGAAAAATTCTGCTTTGTTGAGAAATTAGTGCAAAGGCAAAAAAAAATAAAAAATAAAAAAATAAAAGGGTGGGGGAGTAGAAAAGAAAAGAAAAAGGAAAAAGCCCTGGAATGCAGTAATATACATTCTACTTGAAAGGCCAAATAATCAAAAATATGTCATAAGTAGCTAATATAGGCTGAAAACTGAATGAATTTTGGAAGGCTATTTAGAAAATATTGCTTAGGAAAAATAATCAGAATTGATAGAAGAAAAAGGAGTTAAAAATAAAAAAAGATAATTTTCCTAATATGTATATTTTAAAATATCATTTGGGGAACTGTTATTCAGGGGATATACTTTTTACATTGGACCACATTATCATCATTTTGTGATTGTCAAAAGCATAGTTTATTGAGTGTGGAGGTAATTTGCTTTAAGATATACCTTAAAAATAAGGAAAATGAACTCTGTAGATAAGGGATGAGATGCATTGATTTTTCAAAAATATTTGACAAAGGTGCATATCCAGATTCTGATTAAGGAGAAAAGGTCAAGTTTGTAAGATATCAGACATGGAGATCGTATGCTAACCTGATACTGTTTGGGTACACTGGTAAACTTAATATGAGGATGTCAGGTTAACAAATACATTTTAAAAAGAAACTATTTGTGAACCAGATGATACTTAATTGGAAGACTTGAAAAATTGTCCTTAAATTTAAAAAGTGAAGCATTTTAGATTAACTACAAAGAATAGTATGCTAATATGTAATGGACTAATTAATTCAATATTAATTGCTTAATATATAATGAAAGAAAAGAAAGATGCAATGTTTCACAAAAAATTGCAGCAAAACACACTGTATGATGCTGATTTAAAAAAGATCAGAAGCTGCATGGGAAAAAAAATCCCTTTGGTTTTATTAGCCAAGTGCTGATCTGAAATACTTTTTCTGAATACTTGATGTCTGAAAATGAATTGAAGCACACTCTATTGTTCTGATATAGGCTGACTCCCATAAACATCCTTAAGACAAAGTACGTTTCTGTAGAGAGTAATCTTTGTCTATTTTAGTATTGTGTTGGCAAAAGGGGTCACATTCTAGAACGATGGTAACAAATAAATGGAAGTCCCAATACAGAGACAAGGTGGTAATAACTGGAGTTTCAACAAAATAGAATATCATTTCAGTGAGCATTTGGTTTGAGAAATTGCGATTTTATTCTGGTTTAATTGCTTTAGAAAATACTATTTTGATAGGTTTAGGCTGCTTCATGTTTAATATATTTTAAAGTGTGTTTGTTTTACAAAATGAGGAATGTTCTATTTATGGTCTGAATGTTTATGTACCCTCAAAATTCATATGTTGAAGCCCTAACCCACAAGGTTTTGGTATTTGGAGATGAGGCCTTTGGAAGATAATTAGAGTTAGATGAGGTCATGAGGGTGGGATCCTGGTCTGATAAGATTAGTGCCCTTATCAGTAGAGTCACTAGAGAGAGTTTGTTCTGTCTCTCTGCCATGTAAGGACACAGGGAGAAGGGAGCCATATGCAAGCCAGGAAGAGTGTTCTTACCAGAACCCAACCATGCCAGCACCCTGATCTTGGACTTCCAGCCTCCAGAACTGTGAGAAATAAATTTCTGTTGTTTCAGCAGTCTGCCTATGGTAGTTGTTGGGTGGCAGCCTGAGCAGGCTAAGACATTCTACTAAAAAGGGAGGGCTATATTCTTCAAAAATGGAAATGTCATAAAAGACCCAAAATAGTTTATAGAACTATCCCAGATTAATGGAAGCCAAAGAGACATGGCAACTAAATGCAATACCTGACCTAGAGTGGAGCTTGTACTGGAAAAGGAGAAAATGCTGTAAAAGACAGTATTAAGTCAACTGACAAAAATGGACTATAGATGATAGATTAGATGATTCTTGTTTCACTGTACATTTATGAAGTTGGTAACTATACTGTGGTTATGTGGAGTAGCCCTATTCTTAGGAAATATACATTGAAATATTTAGGCATAAAGGGCCATGATGTGTGCAACTTACCCTCAAATGGTTCAGAAAATAATCATATACATAATGACATGTACATATATAATGATAAAGCAAATAGGGTAAAATATTTACGAGTGAATAAAATATTTACAATGGGTATGCAGGTATTCTTTGCACTATATTTTTGCAACTTTTTTAAGAAGTCTGAAATTGTTTCTAAACAACAAAAATTATCTCATTTTGAAATTCATGCAGAAAGGAATATTTAGGTTCTTTTCAAGGTGATGTTCAGTAAATGGTATAGTCATATTGGTTTCATGAGTCAGTCCCTGAAAATAACAAACCAGTCACAATAGGCTTTGTTAGCAAGATGCATTTCCTAGATAACTGCTTAAAAAAACAACTCCTGAGGATCCCAGGAAAAGTCAGGAGCCCTAATCCCCCACTCCCCACCCCTCTCCTCTGACACAAGTAAAGAAGGCAGTTCATCCCTATGACCTTCTCTTTGTTCAATTATAAAAGTATGAGATCAGACTTATTTCAAATGCCTTCATAGGGTTTTGTGGAGATAATGTGTGAGAAAGTACTTCACATTTATACCGATACAGAGTTAGATCAGACAGAAATACAGCAGGAGCTACAATCAAGTAGGGTTTGGACACTTTTCTGTGTAGCAAAAGGAAGTAGAAAACACTTTTCTCAAAAGACTGGCAAAGCTACCCAATAGGTCACTCTTTTAAGGGTAACATTTTTTCCTTAATAAGAAATTAACACATACTCATCCTAGAATCTTTGAAAATTAACTTTAAGGAAGACAAAAAAGTCACCCATGATTCCACACAGTAATTTACTGTATTTTTCATATGTTTTGCTTAGTGAATATATAAGTATAAAATTCATAAGTTTAGAATGAATGGTATCATATCATAACTAGTATTTTGTAAGCTGCTTTAAGAATAATGTTACATTGTGAACACTTTTCTGTGTTAATATACCCACAGAATTCCTTTTTAAGGAAAATATCCACAAATCTTTGAAAAAATGCATGACTGTTTCCTTGGGATAAGTCACTACAACTGGAATTTCTGAATGAAAGGTGGGAATTTTTTTTACAGCTTTATTGAGGCATAATTGACCAAAATTATATATATTTAAGGTATACAATGTGATGTTTTGATATATGTATACATTTATGAAATGGTTACCACAATCAACCTAATTAATATATCCATCACCTCACATAGTTACCATTTGTGTGCCTGTGTGGTGGGAATATTTAAGATCTACTTTCTTAGCAAATTTCAAGGTCACAAATACAGTATTGTTAACTGTAGTCGTCATTGATGTACAATGGATTTTCAGAATTTATTCATCCTGCATAAATTAAATTCTGTAGCCATTGGCCAACATCTTCCCATTTCCCTCACTCCACGGCTGCTGGCAACTACCATCCTACTCTCTCCTTTTATAAGCTCAATTTGTTTAGATTCCACATATAAATGAGATCATGCAGTATTTGTCTTTCTGCGTCTGGCTGATTCTACTTAACATAATGTCCTCTAGGTTCATCAGTGTTGTGGTAAATGGCAGAATTTCCTTCTTTTTTAATGCTGAATGATATTCCATTATATATATGTATATATGGCATATGTGTGATAAATAAACATTTTTTTAAGATTATTTATTTTTGGCTGAGTCGTCTTAGTTGCAGCACGGGGATCTTCGTTGAGGTGTGCAGGATTTTTCGTTGTGGCTTGCAGGTTCTTCGTTGCAGCACTTGGGCTTCTCTCTAGTTGTGGTGTGCAGGTTTTCTCTTCTCTAGTTGTGGCATGCAGGTTCCAGAGCATGTGGGCTCTGTAGTTTGCGGCACATAGGCTCTTTAGTTGAGGTGCACGAGCTTAGTAGTTGTGGGGTGCGGGCTTAGTTGCCCTGCAGCATGTGGGATCTTAGTTCCCTGACCAGGGATCAAACCTGAGTCCCCTGCGTTGTAAGGCAGATTCTTTACCACTGGACCACCAGGGAAGTCCCTAAATAAATGTCACATGTCACATTTTCTTTATTTGTTCATCCATCCATGGACAATTAGGTTATTTCCATGTCATGACTATTATAAATAATGCTACAGTGAACATGGATGGCAGATATTTCTTTGAGATACTGGATCTCATTTCTCTTAGATATATATATATACCCAGAAGTGGGATTGCTGGATCATATGGTAGTTCTTTGTTTAATTTTTCGAGGAACCTCCATACTGTTTTCCATAATTGCTGTACCAATTTACTTTCTCACTAATAGTGTTCAAGGGTTCCCTTTTCCCCCATCTTCATCAATAGTTGGTATATTTTGTCATTTAATAATAGTCATAGTAACAGATATAAGGTGATATCTCATTGTGGCTTTGATTTGCATTTCCCTATGACAAGTAATGCTGAGACATTTCTCAAAAGGAAACATACAAATGGCGAACAGGCACTATATGAAAGGTAGGAATATTTTCAAGGCTTTTATGTTGCTAAATAGACATCCATCAAGATTAAACTAATTTATGTTCTCTACCAGCCATTTATGGTAATATTTAGATTTCATAATTTTTTCCAATATTTGGTGATCTAATTTGCATTTCTTTGATTACCAAGAAACTTAGAAATGTTTCCACAAATTTTCTGATCAATTTATTTCTTTCATGATTTGGGATTTCATGTCCTTTGCCTATTTTATTCACAAAGTGTTTACCTTTTTTACTGATTTGTAAAAACCATAAAGGTAAGTTATAAACATATTTCAAAAACATTTGTTGAAGCTATTTTTCTTAGTATGTTTATCCTTTAATTGCTAAATAAACAAATAGCTACAGAAATTGATTCATAAAGAAATTAACTTTATAATGAATACAGAAAGTATTCTTAATACTATCTAATATGCTTGCAAATTTTATCAAGGGTCCCTAAATAACTTAAAAAAATTTTTAAACCAGGAATCAATAAAGGCTCATCACACAAGGTTAAGTCTCTTTCATCTCTTTTTAATCTACAACAGTCCCTTGTTTTTTTTTTTTTTAAATTTAATTAATTTTTTTTTTTGCGGTACGTGGGCCTCTCACTGTTGTGGCCTCTCCCTGTTGCGGAACACAGGCTCCGGACGGGCAGACTCAGTGGCCATGGCTCACAGACCTAGCTGCTCCGCGGCATGTGGGATCTTCCCGGACTGAGGCACGAACCCATATCCCCTGCATTGGCAGATGGACTCTCAACCACTGCACCACCAGGGAAGCCATTATTTATTTTTTTATACAGCAGATTCTTATTAGTCATCAATTTTATACACATTAGTGTATAAATGTCAATCCCAATTGTCCAATTCATCAAACCACCCACCCACCCCCCGCCGCTTTCCCTACTTGGTGTCCATATGCTTGTTATCTACATCTGTGTCTCTATTTCTTCCCTGCAAAACAGTTCATCTGTACTATTTTTCTAGGTTCCACATAATGCGTTAATTTATTTATTTGTTTTTCAGTTTTTGACTTACTTCACTCTGTTTGACAGTCTCTAGATCCATCCACATCTCGACAAATGACCCAATATCATTCATTTTTATGGTTGACTAATATCCCATTGTATATATGTACCACATCTTCTTTATCCATTTGTCTGTCGATGGGCATTTAGGTTGCTTCCATGACCTGGTTATTGTAAACAGTGCTGCAAAGAACATTGAAGTGCATGTGTCTTTTTGAATTATGGTTTTCTCTGGGTTTATGCCCAGTAGTGGAATTGCTGGATCATATGGTAATTCTACTTTTAGTTTTTGAAGGAACCTCCATACTGTTCTCCATAGTGGCTGTATCAACTTACATTCCTACCAACAGTGCAAGAGGGTTCCCTTTTCTCCACACCCTCTCCAGAATTTGTTGTTTGTAGATTTTCTGATGATGCTCATTCTAACGGGTGTGAGGTGATAACTCATTGTAGTTTTGATTTGCACTTCTCAAATAATTAGTGATGTTGAGTAGCTTTTCATGTGCTTCTTGGCCATCTGCATGTCTTCTTTGGAGAAATGTTTATTTAGGTCTTCTGCCCATTGTTGGGTTGGGTTGTTTGTTTTTAATATTGAGCTGCATAAGCTGTTTATATATTTTGGAGATTAATACTTTGTCCATTGATTCATTTGCAAATATTTTCTCCCATTCTGAGGGTTGTCTTTTCATCTTGTTTATGGCTTCCTTTGCAATGCAAAAGCTCTGAAGTTTAATTAGGTCCCATTTGTTTATTTTTGTTTTTATTTCCATTACTCTAGGAGATGGATCAAAAAAGATCTTGCTGTTATTTATCTCAAAGAGTGTTCTTCCTATGTTTTCCTCTAAGAGTTTTATAGTGCCCAGTCTTACATTTAGGTCTCGAATCCATTCTGAGTTTATTTTTGTGTATGGTGTTAGGGAGTGTTCTAATTTCATTCTTTGACATGTAGCTGTCCAGTTTTCCCAGCACCACTTATTGAAGAGGCTGTCTTTTCTCCACTGTATATCCTTGCCTCCTTTGTCATAGATTAGTTGACCATAGGCATGTGGGTTTATCTCTGGGCTTTCTATCTTGTTCCATTGATCTATGTTTCAGTTTTTGTGCCAGTACCATATTGTCTTGATTACTGTAGCTTTGTAGTAAAGTCTGAAGTCAGGGAGTCTGATTCCTCCAGCTCCACTTTTTTTCCCTAAAGACTGCTTTGGCTATTCGGGGTCTTTTGTGTCTCCATACAAATTTTAAGATTTTTTTGTTCTAGTTCTGCAAAAAATGCCATTGGTAATTTGATAGGGGTTGCATTGAATCTGTAGATCACTTTGGGTAGTATAGTCATTTTCACAATATTCATTCTTCCAATCCAAGAACATGGTATATCTCTCCATCTGCTGGTATCATCTTTAATTTCTTTCATCAGCGTCTTATAGTTTTCTGCATACAGGTCTTTTGTCTCCCTAGGTAGGTTTATTCCTAGATATTTTACTCTTTTTGTTGCACTGGTAAATGGGAGTGTTTCCTTAACTTCTCTTTCAGATTTTTCATCATTAGTGTATAGGAATGCAAGAGATTTCTGTGCATTAATTTTGTATTCTGCAACTTTACCAAATTCATCGATTAGCTCTAGTAGTTTTCTGGTGGCATTTTTAAGATTCTCTGTGTATAGTATAATGTCATCTGCAAACAGTGACAGTTTTACTTCTTCTTTTCCAATTTGTATTCCTTTTATTTCTTTTTCTTCTCTGATTGCCATGGCTAGGATTTCCAAAACTAGGTTGAATAGTAGTGGTGAGAGTGGACATCCTTGTCTTGTTCCTGATCTTAATGCTTTCAGTTTTTCACCATTGAGAGTGATGTTTGCTGTGGGTTTGCCATATATGGCCTTTATTATGTTGAGGTAGGTTCCCTCTATGCCCACTTTCTGGAGATTTTTTATCACAAACGGTGTTGAATTTTGTCAGAAGCTTTTTCTGCATCTACTGAGATGATCATAGGGTTTTTATTCTTCAATTTGTTAATACGGTGTATCACATTGATTGATTTGCGTATATTGGAGAATCGCTGCATCCCTGGGATAAATCCCACTTGATCATGGTGTATGATCCTTTTAACGTTTTGTCGGATTCTGTTTGCTAGTATTTTGTTGAGGATGTTTGCATCTCTATTCATCAGTGATATTGGTCAGTAATTTTCTTTTTTTGTAGTATCTTTGTCTAGTTTTGGTATCAGAGTGATGGTGGCCTCATAGAATGAGTTTGGGGGTGTTCCTTCCTCTTCAAATTTTTAGAAGAGTTTGAGAAGGATAGGTGTTAGCTCTTCTCAAAATGTTTGATAGAATTCACCTGTGAAGCCTTCTGGTCTTGGACTTTTGTTTGTTGGAAGATTTTTAATCACAGTTTCAGTTTCATTACTTGTGACTGGTCTGTTCATATTTTCTATTTCTTCCTGGTTCATTCTTGGAAGGTTATACCTTTCTAGGAACTTGTCCATTTCTTCCAGGTTGTCCATTTTATTGGCATACAGTTGCTTGTAGTAGTCTCTTAGGATGCTTTGTATTTCTGCAGTGTCTGTTGTAACTTCTCCTTTTTCATTTCTAATTTTATTGATTTGAGTCCTCTCCCTCTTTTTCTTGATGAGTCTGGCTAATGGTTTATCAATTTTGTTTATCTTCTCAAAGTACCAGCTTTTAGTTTTATTGATCTTTGTGATTGTTTTCTTTGTTTCTATTTCATTTATTTCTGCTCTGATCTTTATGATTTCTTTCCCTCTGCTCACTTTGGGTTTTGTTTGTTCTTCTTTCTCTAGGTCCTTTAGGTGTAGGGTTAGATTGTTTAATTGAGATTTTTCTTGTTACTTGAGGAAGGCTTGTATAGCTATAAACTTCCCTCTTAGAACTGCTTTTGCTGCATCCCATAGGTTTTGGATCGTCGTGTTTTCATTGTCATTTGTCTCTAGGTATCTAAGTCTCAAAGGATTTCCTCTTTGATTTCTTCAGTGATCTCTTGGTTATTTAGTAACCTATTGTTTAGCCTCCACGTGTTTGTGTATTTTACATTTTTTTCCCTGTAATTGATTTCTAATCTCATAGTGTTGTGGTTAGAAAAGATGCTTGATATGATTTCAATTTTCTTAAATTACTGAGGCTTGATTTGTGACCCAAGATGTTATCTATCCTGGAGAACGTTCCATACACACTTGAGAAGAAAGTGTAATCTGCTGTTTTTGGATGGAATGTCCTATCAATATCAATTAAATCTATCTGGTCTATTGTGTCATTTAAAGCTTGTGTTTCCTTATTAATTTTCATTTTGGATGATCTGTCCATTGGTGTAAGTGAGGTGTTAAAGTCCCCCATTATTATTGTGTTACTGTCAATTTCCTCTTTTATAGTTGTTAGCAGTTGTGTTATGTATTGGGGTGCTCCTATGTTTGGTGCATATATACTTATAATTGTTATATTTTCTTCTTGGATTGATCCCCTGTCATTATGTAGTGTCCTTCCTTGTCTCTTGTAACATTCTTTATTTTAAAGTCTATTTTATCGGATATGAGTATTGCTACTCCAGGTTTCTTTTGATTTCCATTTGCATGGAATATCTTTTTCCATACCCTCACTTTCATTCTGGATGTGTCTTTAGGTGTGAAGTGGGTCTCTTGTAGATAGCATATATATGGGTCTTGTTTTTGTATCCATTCAGCAAGCCTGTGTCTTTTGGTTGGAGAATTTAATCCATTCACATTTAAGGTAATTACCGATATGTATGTTCCTATGACCATTTTCTGAATTGTTTTGGGTTTGTTTTTGTAGGTCCTTTTCTTCTCTTGTGTTTCCCACTTAGAGAAGTTCCTTGAGCATTTGTTGTAGAGCTGGTTTGGTGGTGCTGAATTCTCTTAGCTTTTGCTTGTCTGTAAATCTTTTGATTTCTCCATCGATTCTGAATGAGATCCTTGCTGGGTAGAGTACTCTTGGTTGTAGGTTCTTCCCTTTCATCACTTTAAGTAGATCATGCCACTCCCTTCTGGCTTGTAGAGTTTCTCCTGAGAGATCAGCTGTTAACCTTATGGGAGTTCCCTTGTATGTTATTTGTCATTTTTCCCTTGCTGCTTTCAATAATTTTTCTTTTTGTTTAATTTTTTACAATTTGATTACTATGTGTCTCGGTGTGTTTCTCCTTGGGTTTTTCCTGTATGGGACTCTCTGCATTTCCTAGACTTGGGTGGCTATTTCCTTTCCTATTTTAGGGAAGTTTTCAATTATAATGTCTTCAAATATTGTCTCTGGTCCTTTCTTTCTCGCTTCTCCTTCTGGGACCCCTATAATGCAAATGTTGTTGCATTTAATGTTGTCCCAGAGGTCTCTTAGGCTGTCTTCATTTCTTTTCATTCTTTTTTTCTTTATTCTGTTCCACAGCAGTGAATTTCACCATTCTGTCTTCCAGGTCACTTATCTGTTCTTCTGCCTCAATTATTCTGCTATTGATTCCTTCTAGTGTAGTTTCCATTTCAGTTATTGTATTGTTCATCTCTCTTTGTTTGTTCTTTAATTCTTCTAAGTCTTTGTTAAACATTTCTTGCATCCTCTCGATCTTTGCCTCCATTCTTTTTCTGAGGGCCTGGATCATCTGAACTCTCATTATTCTGAATTCTTTTTCTGGAAGGTTGCCTATCTCTACTTCATTTAGTTTTTTTCCGGGGTTTTATCTTGTTCCTTCATCTGGTACATAGCCCTCTGCCTTTTCATCTTGTCTGTCTTACTGTGAATGTGGTTTTTGTTCCACAGGCTGCAGGATTGTAGTTCTCCTTGATTCTGCTGTCTGCCCTCTGGCGGATGAGGCTCCCAACACTGGAACCTACCTGGGGTCTTTGGTGGGGCTAATGGCAGACTCTGGGATGGCTCACGCCAAGGAGTACTTCTCAGAACTTCTGCTGCCAGTATCTTTGTCCCCACAGTGAGCCACAGTCACCCCCGCCTCTTCAGGAGACCCTCCAACACTAGCAGGTAGGTCTGGTTCATTCTCCCCTGGGGTCACTGCTCCTTCCCCTGGGTCCTGATGTGCACACTACTTTGTGTGTGCCCTCCAAGTGTGGAGTCTCTGTTTCTCCAAGTCCTGTCGAAGTCCTGCAGTCAAATCCCACTAGGCTTCATAGTGTGATTCTCTAGGAATTCCTCCTCCCATTGCTGGACTCCCAGGTTGGGAAGCCTGACTTGGGGCTCAGAACCTTCACTCCTGTGGGTGGACTTCTGTGGTATAAGTGTTCTCCAGTCTGTGATTCACCCACCCAGCAGTTATGGGATTTGAATTTACTGTGATTGTGCCCCTCCTACCCTCATACTGGCTTCTCCTTTGTCTTTGGATGTGGGGTATCTTTTTGGTGAGTTCCAGTGTCTTCCTGTCAGTGATTGTCCAACAGGCAGTTGTAATTCGGGTGTTCTCACAAGAGGGAGTGAGAGCACGTCCTTCTACTCCGCCATGTTCCTTCCGATTTTTCAATCCCTTGTCTTTTTTCCCCTGTGACATTGACGTTTTTTAAGAGACCAGGTCAGTTGTCCAGTAAAATGTTTCACCTTCTGAACCTGTTTTTATGTGGCATTATTTTACTCAAATACACAAATTTAAAACTTTTAAATAGTTAAACATGTCAAACATTTTATTACTTATGGTCCTGGCTTTGGTGTTATTTTTAGAAAGGCCTTTCCCATTACAATTATATAAATGTGTATCTCTATTATTTTCCAGTACATCTATCACTTTAGGTTTTACACTTAAATCTGTAACCCATCTTATTTTGGTAAAATTGTGAACAGATTTCTTAATAGATTTACCATGACACTTGTGAGAATTAAGTAAATTATTAGGTGATGACATCGACAACCAATTTTGTGTGTAATAATAACATGAATAAACATTTATTTAATGCAACAATAAATCATACAGGTAATGTTATTTGAGTGTCATATATTTATTTTCTTGTCAGGTTTCAGATATTGCATCAAACAGAAACTGCATCAAACAGAGCGAAAGATTGTGAGTCAGATTACAAAATAATCAGTATTTAATTTTGTGTCCACAGTTTATTCTATTTCATTATTTTCCCCCAGAAGACTCACTAGTATTCTTCAAAATAGTGGAGTCTATAATTCCGATCATAGTGAGTGATGATTTCAAATACAGTTCATTTAAATGAAAATGAGAAGAAGAAACAGAGCCATTATCTCCAAACTCACTACATACACAGAATGTAAATTGGATTTATGTATCAATGAAGAATTTCTATCATCATATAAACCACTCCATTCTTACTAGTACATTGGATGGTAATATTTCCAACATCTTCATAATTAGGTCTGAGATTCTTTCTGACAGGATTTTCCTGATCATTATGTTATAATTTAGCTAACTTTAAAGGAGAATTAAATTACCTCTTTCTTATGAAGCATCCTGACTTATGTTTACATGTTTTTAATATTAGATTTGGTTTACTGAAGGGCAGTAGCCAATGATGGGAAATACTTAAGGTAAAATCCTTTGTAATTTTTATAAGTACCAGATGAGAAGCTGTGGTTTGTAATCTCAGAAAACCTGACTTTCAAAATATCTGCTCACCTGAAAGGTACAATTAAAAAGACAGACAGTACCAAGCTTTGGTGAGAGGAATTTCTATATCCTGGGAGTATAATTGCCACTTCAAAAACACATGGCTTTATTTATTCAAGCTAAATATACACCTATCCTATGATCCAGCATTTACCCCTAGGCATTTCCTCAAGAGAATGGAAAACCTATGTCTACCAAAACATAATATACGAGAGTATTCATAGCAGCTTTATTCATAACAGCCCCAAACTGGAAACAACTCAAAGTCATTCAACAGGAAAATGGATAAATTGTAGTACATTCGTACAATGAAATATTTTACAGCAATTAAAAAAATTACTGCTGCATGCAACACATGGATGAGTATCACAAATATGCTGTATGATTTCATTTACATGAACTTGAAGAACTGGTAAAACGAATCTATGGTGACAGAAAGCAGAATAGTGGTTATTTACCTCTTGGGGATGAGGATGAGTGAGAAGAGTCATGAGGGAAACTTTTGGGGAGCTGGGAATGTTCTACTTCTTGATCTAGGTGGTGTTTATTCACATGTAGGAATTAAATAAACTGTACACTTAAGACTAGTGCATTAACTCACTATTCTGCCTCATATGAGAAAAAAATTCTGTTGCTGATGGTTTTAACTGTATGAAGGTTAGAAGAAATATATTCAAGTTTCTTCCAGCTTAGAAGAAATCCTTCATCCTGTGTCCCCTCTTAGTACCTTCCTATCTCTGTCCTTCCCTTTACAATCAAAGTTCTTTCAAAGATGTCTATATTCACTTTTTTATTTCGAATCTCCCAATCACTTGCTTCAACCACTGTCCTCTTATCTCTCCTGAAACCCTTTCCAAGTCCCTATTATACTTGCTATCAAATCTAATGGACAACTTTTTGTTATATTATGACCTCTCTGGAGCATTCTACACTCTTGACTTCTTCCTCCTCCTTGAAATTCTTTCTTGTTTCTGTTATGCTGCCTTACTTATTTTTATTCCTACCTCTGAGGGTGCTGCTTCTTAGTCTCCTGTGCTGACTCTCTTATCTGTCTGTCCTTAATTTTGGTGTTCCTCAAGGTTCTGCCCTGGCCCACCTTACCCATTCCCATTACTTCCATTAATACTTGTAACATTTACTTCCAGCCCAGTCCACTTTACTGAAGTCCAGGTCCATTTATCCAACAGCCTATTAGGCATTTCCATTTTGATTTCCCACAGGTGCCCCAAGTTCAGTGTTATTACCCTGCCCTCAAATCTTTTCCTCCTGTATTCCCTACCTCAGTGAATGATACCCCCAATAAATCATATGACCAAGCCAGAATTTCATGGGTTATTCTTAATGTATTCCCCTCTTTCTTTCCTCAGATGCAATTAACCACTTTGATTCCACCTTCTGAATAATGCTCAATTTCCTCTGCTTCTTTCCATTTTCACTACATTCACAGAGTTCAGATTAACAATCATACTAACATCCTCCTAAGTTTAGACCCCTTCCAAGTCATTCTCCATAGTAGAGCCCAAGTAAACTTTCCATAGGTATTCCATAAAAATTGTTCTACACATAGATGTATTTTTGACAGATTCGTGGGAGGGTGTGAGCTCCACATCCTTCTACACCTTGATCTTCTCCCCGCCCCCGCAGAGTAAACTTCCTAAAATACAAACTTGATCATATTATTCCTTTGCTTAAAACTCTTCAATAGCTCCCCATTGCCCTTAGGATAAAACCCAACTGCTTAATATGGCTTACAACATGGCTCTTGATTACCTCTCCTGCCTAATCGCTCTCTTCTGCTCATTGATTACTACACTACAGCCTTATATTAAAACTACTTGCAGTTCTAAGATGTGCCATCATTTCTGGCATCTCAGGGCCTTTGCACATGCTCTTCCACTGGCTGTCACACTTTTCTCAACTCCTTTATCCTCTCCAACTCCTATACATTCTTAAAGTCTCAGATGTCAACATCATTTTCTTTGGGAAATTCTCCCTAAAATCCGTAACCTGCATTAAGTGCCATCCCTGTGAGATACTTATCCCTCAGATGACATGTGTCATGCTGTATTATCATTGCTTGTTTGCTCCTCTCCATCTCTCACTTCAGTGTAAGCTTGATGGGCGCAGGGGCTGTGGCTTGTTCACTTTCGTGCTCCAGTGCCTGATACAGTGCCTGACACATTGGCTTAGTATTTGTTAAGTGAAGAATTGGCTTAGTATTTGTTAAGTGAAGAATAAGCCAAACTTTTTTTTTTTTTTTTTTTTTTGCGGTACGCGGGCCTTTCACTGTTGTGGCCTCTCCCGTTTTGGAACACAGGCTCCGGACGCGCAGGCTCAGCGGCCATGGCTCACGGGCCCAGCTGCTCCGTGGCATGTGGGATCTTCCCAGACCGGGGCGCGAACCTGTGTGCCCTGCATCGGCAGGCAGACTCTCAACCACTGCGCCACCAGGGAAGCCCATAAGCCAACCATTTTTAAAGTACTATATTTTAAACATCATTAGTGTATTTATATGCATAATTGTGCTACTAACAGGAAATAGTGAATCAGAGGTGTCTAAAGCATCATCTTTTTGGCATTTCTGGAAAGGGAACTCGATGCAATTTTTTTTTTTTTAATACTCAAAGTCCACTGGTTGTAGAGAGATACCAAAGACTTTATTTTGGCCACAGAAACTAAAACTCAGAACTTAAAGTTTGTGATTGAAGACCATGGTTTAAAGGCCTCTGCCCTTCCCCCTTCTCTGTTCTTTACAGGAAGGATAAAGTGGGTACCCTTTTCTCTGCCCTCCACGTTCTCCACGTTTGTCTGAGCACCAATCCCCTGGGAACAACTCCTCTCCCTGCTCCACTCATGCAGCTCCTATATATCTGTCATTTTCTTTCATGACCCTGAGTGAATCTGTTCCGTCTCCAGGATTTTTTTTTTTTTCTTTCACTTTCTCTCCAGGTGGAGGGAGCTAGTCTTGAGTGAGGGGATGAACTGTCACAGAGATGACAAACAGAGACTCCTCATGGTGTTTAAGTTCTGGATTCAGTTATTATGCATGGTATTCCTGAAAGGACAGGGACTTCCCTATCCTTCCTAGATCTGATTTCAACACTTGCATAGAGTTCTTGAGCCAATTAATTCTCTCTCTCTCTTTTTTTAACATCTTTATTGGAGTATAATTGCTTTACAATGGTGTGTTAGTTTCTGCTTGATAACAAAGTGAATCAGCTATACATATACATATATCCCCATATCTCCTCCCTCTTGCGTCTCCCTCCCTCCCACCCTCCCTATCCCACCCCTGTAGGTGGTCACAAAGCACCAAGCTGATCTCCCTGTGCTATGAGGCTGCTTCCCACTAGCTATCTATTTTACATTTGGTAGTGTATATATGTCAATGCTACTCTCTCACTTCATCCCAGCTTACCCTTCCCCCTCCCTGTGTCTTCAAGTCCATTCTCTATGTCTGCATCTTTATTCCTGTCCTGCCTCTAGGTTCTTCAGAATCAGTTTTTTTTTTTTTTTTTTTTTTTGGTTTCCATATATATGTGTTAACATAAGGTGTTTGTTTTTCTCTTTCTGAGTTACTTCAGTCTGTGTGACAGACTCTAGTTCCATCCACCTCACTACAAATAACTCAATTTCGTTTCTTTTTATGGCTGAGTAATATTCCATTTTATATATGTGCCACATCTTCTTTATCCACTCATCTGTCGATGGACACTTAGGTTGCTTCCATGTCCTGGCTATTGTAAATAGAGCTGCAATGAACATTGTGGTACATGACTCTTTTTGAATTATGGTTTTCTCAGGGTATATGCCCAGTAGTGGGATTGCTGGGTCATATGGTAGTTCTATTTTTAGTTTTAAAAGGAAACTCCATATTGTTCTCCATAGTGGCTGGATCAATTTACATTCCCACCAACAGTGCAAGAGGGTTCCCTTTTCTCCACACCTTCTCCAGCATTTATTTGTAGATTTTTTGATGATGGCCATTCTGGCTGGTATGAGGTGATACCTCATTGTAGTTTTGATTTACATTTCTCTAATGATTAGTGATGTTGATCATCCTTTCATGTGTTTGTTGGCAATCTGTATATCATTTTTGGAGAAATGTCTCTTTAGGTCTTCTGCCCATATCTCAATTGGGTTTTTTTTTTTTTTTTTTTATATTGAGCTACATGAGCTGCTTGTAAATTTTGGAGATTTATCCTTTGTCAGTTGCTTCATTTGTAAATATTTCCTCCCATTCTGAGGGTTGTCTTTTCATCTTGTTTATGGTTTCCTTTGCTGTGCAAAAGCTTTTAAGATTCATTAGGTCCCATTTGTTTATTTTTGTTTTTATTTCCATTTCTCTAGGAGGTGGGTCAAAGAGGATCTTGCTGTGATTTATGTCATAACGTGTTCTGCCTGTTTTCCTCTAAGAGTTTTACAGTGTCTGGCCTTACATTTAGGTCTTTAATCCATGTTGAGTTTATTTTTGTGTATGGTGTTAGGACTGTTCTAATTTCATTCTTTTACATGTAGCTGTCCAGTTTTCCCAGCACCAGTTATTGAAGAGACTGTCTTTTCTCCATTGTATATTCTTGCCTCCTTTATCCTAAGTTAGTTCAGTGTTGGTTTCTGTCCCTCATAATTGAAAGAATTTTATCTAATTTACAGTGAAATGTTTCTGTCTTTGCTGATACTACTACAAGAAAGCTCCCCAAACATCTCATAATCTGGCCAAGTAATCAATACACAAAGTATGGATAATATGGTCCTATTCTACCAGCAGATGTCTTTCCTAGCATAAACGTTGTGTGTGTATCCACAGAGTGATTCCTCCTCCATTTTACTTGTTCAGAGGGTGACTCTTTGTGAAAAATTCTTGTCATTACCCTATTTCTGGCTCAAAAATGTTGATTATTTTCAATGTGTTTTTCTGATGTATGTTAACTCTCCTCAATTTTCTAATACTTTTATACTGATGTTTCTTGTGCAAAGTAAAAAGGACTTTGCTTAGAGTTATAAAGGTTTTTGTGTATTTGGCCACACTCAAGTAGCCTTTCTATGTTTAAGACACATTCTATTGAAAGAGTTATATATTTTCCTGCATATATCATATGCATTCAAAGCATTTTCCATTTAACTATTATGAAATTCCAATGTAGTACCACTTATAAAATGGGTATGTGCCTCCTGTTATGGATCAGAATTAGGACATTACTTCCACGTGGAAGGAAATGTCTGGAATGAGTTAAAGAGGTTTTCCCCCAACACTGACTTCAGAGCCATATGGGACCAAAAGGGAATGATGAATGTACAAGAGACAAGTATCACATGCTTAATAACTTTGTATTTATTTATTTTTTCTTTTTTTTAATATTGGAGTATAGTTGATTAACAATGTTGTGCTAGTTTCAGGTGTACAGCAAAGTGATTCAGTTATACATATACATATATCTATTCTTTTTCAAATTTTTCCCATTTAAGTTATCACAGGGTATTGAGCAAGAATTCCCTGTGCTATACAATAGGTCCCTGTTGGTTATCTATTTTAAATATAGCAGTGTGTACATGTCAATCCCAAACTCCCAATCTGTCCCTCCCCGCCCCACCATCCCCCCCCCGGTAACCATAAGTTCATTCTCTAATCCGTGAGTCTGTTTCTGTTTTGTAAATTAGTTCACTTGTATCATTTTATTATTTAGATTCTGTATATAAACGATATAATTTGATATTTGTCTTTCTCTGTCTGACTTGCTTCATTTAGTATGATAATCTCCAGGTCCATCCATGTTGCTGCATATGGCATTATTTCATTCTTTTTAATGGCTAAGTAATATTCCATTGTATATATTATATGTACCACATCTTCTTTATACATTCATCTGTGGATGGACATTTAGGTTACTTCCATGTCTTGGCTATTGTAAACAGCACTGCAACGAACACTGGGGTGCGTGTATCCTTTCAAAGCATGTTTTTCTCCAGATATATGCCCAGTAGTGGGATTGCTGGATCATATGGTAGCTCTATTTTTAGTTTGTTAAAGAACCTCCAACAGTGTAGGAGGGTTCCCTTTTCTCCACACCCTCTGCAGAATTTATTGTTTGTAGACTTTTTGATGATGGCTTTTTCTGACTGGTGTGAGGTGATATCTCATTGTATTATAGCTTTGATTTGCATTATTCATTCATTTTTGTGATGAAAATGTGGTGCCATAAAATGCTGATGAATTCTAGGCACAGAATTCAGATTATTCAATTCATGGTGCTGGAAGGGACATGGAAAGTGGATACAAAGGAAATTGTGTATATTACCTTTTATTGGTAAATCAAGTGATACCCACATGGGAAGTAAAGAGTTAACAGCAGACCTGGGACTCCCACCCTCCTTACTAGGGGAAAAGGATTGACCACAGCCAGAGCTACTTATAAACATGCTGATGGTACTTATTAGTGGAAAGATACCTGAGATCCCTATCTGAAATACTAATACTTTTTGGCAGCATAGACCTGGTCTGTCTAGAATGTGTATAAATAAGCCAGCAGTTTATGGCTTGATGTGGCAAGGCTGGCTGGAGATTGAGAGGGAGTCATGTAAGCATTTTCTGTCCAACTAAAGGAGTATAAAACTGGGAACCCCAAAATCAAAATGATGGGTTTTGTTTTGTTTGTGTGAGAACAACATGTTCACATAAATTGTTCAGAACTCAGTTGTCAATCTGAAACCAAAACATATCCTAATGCAGGAAAAAGGGACAGTTTTGGGAAGCTGTGTCCGATGGACTCAGGCTTCTCCAGAAAGGAATAGGTATCATCTGTGATGGGTTCTTGTCAGTATCCTTTGTGTCACTTGTAAGGCTTGGTGTTGGGTAAGATGTATGATACTCAGGAGTCTACTCTGATCTTTCAACTCTTTGGCTAACATATCATGTATACACAAGAGACAAGAAGCTGATGCATGTGGTGTAACAGAACAGAGAAAGAGTATAGATTATTTATAAAAGTCGTGCTGTGAAAATTGGTTAATATTTAGAAATAAATGGATTCCTACTCTGGATTATATACTAGAACAAAAAATAAAAAAGGAAAAATCATTAAAAAATAGAATGAAATAGAAAATGTATGAAAATATTTCTGATTTTGACTTAGAGAAGCTCTTTCTAAGTCATAAAAACACAAAAGATGAACTAGCAGAGAAAAGATTGATAGACAAAGAATACACTGAGGAAATGTATTTGCACTGCATTTAACAAAGGTAGATTTAGTATATTAAGAGTTAAAAAGCACTGAAAAAAATTAATACCACTGTAGGAAAAGGGCAAAAGTGATGAACAAATAATGGCCAAATGCAAAAATATAAATTATCAATGAACATAAGTACAACTACATTACTTATCAAGAAAACTCAAAATAAATTTTAAAAATAGATATTTTCTACTACATTGGCCATGCTTAAGAGTAATGTTAACATCCTTATGGTTGGAACTGAATATGGCAGCCACAGGAGACAGAACATGCTGTGAGGAGTGCAGTGAGTTCAGGGCCTCTGGCTGCTGTACCTCTGGGATCCACTTAGGTGTGCATGCCAACGCCACATTCTGCAGAGCTCCTAGCAAGTGACTGAGCACGGTGGGCCACTAGAACTGGGCCACACCTGCCCAATGCAAGATTCCTCTAAAAGGTCATCTTTGCTCAAGGGCTGCTCATTGGCCTGGCTGAGAATTTTTCAGTGATGCACTGCAGTTTGAGGCTCTGCTTACCCATTCCTCTTTTCCTCCCACTCTTCTTTCACAGGTGTCAGTCCTGCTGAAAGCTTTCCCTTTGTACTGCTGCTCCTGCTCCCCTTCATCTTTCACAAATGTTTCCCCCAATAAATATCTTGCATTTCTAACTTCATCCTGAAGAAAATCAATTAGTACAATCTTTCTGGAAGTCATTATAGTAATACTCTTTGACCCACATTTCACTTCTAGAAATTGACACTAAGGAAATTAACAGATATGTTTATAAATTTTATGCAGGATTATCTGACAGTATTATTTATAATTGAAAATAGTGAAGAGAAACTAATAAAGGATTGGATAGATTATAATATCCTATAAAATAAAACAGTATGTATGGTCTTAATTTTAAAGATGTGGGATTTTACTTATTATATTTATTAATGTAAAAAAGTTTACAAGGGATACAATTCTATTTAAATATATATGTAGACAAAAGAACAAAGTATATATTCAAGGATGTAATTATAATTTTCGTCTTTGTGCTTTTCCCTATAATTTCTAAATTCTACAATGAACATATTACCGTATGGTAAAAATACATGTTATTTAAATTATACCTATATGGGCATTAAAAAAACAAGAAAAATACCAAAATATAATTAGCAGTTATTCTTTGAGTGATGATAGTATGAGTAATATTATTTCTTCTTTACTCTTTTGAATTTTTAAAATTTTCTAATATTAAAAATAATCTTCATTAAAATTAGATTTTACTTTTTTTAAAAAACAATGCAAATCAACTAAAAAATGGTGCTTGAACAATTAGACATCTGTATTCAAAAATATAAACTCAGCCTATTCATCATACTTTATACAAAACTTACCTGAACATGGATCACAGACAAATATAAAACATAAAATTATAAAAATTATAAAGGAAAACATAAGAGAAAGTCCTTAATGTTTTACATGAGACAAACAGGTCTGAAACAAGACACCAAAAACATGATTCATAAAAGAAAAATTGATAAATTGAAGTTCATCAACATTTTTAAAAAATTGTTCTGTGAAAGACACTGTTAAGCAATTAGAGAGCAGACAGCAGAAACAAGGAGAACTACAATCCTGCAGCCTGTGGAACAAAAACCACATTCACAGTAAGACAGACAAGATGAAAAGGCAGAGGGCTATGTACCAGATGAAGGAACAAGATAAAACCCCGGAAAAAAACTAAATGAAGTAGAGATAGGCAACCTTCCAGAAAAAGAATTCAGAATAATGAGAGTTCAGATGATCCAGGCCCTCAGAAAAAGAATGGAGGCAAAGATCGAGAGGATGCAAGAAATGTTTAACAAAGACTTAGAAGAATTAAAGAACAAACAAAGAGAGATGAACAATACAATAACTGAAATGGAAACTACACTAGAAGGAATCAATAGCAGAATAATTGAGGCAGAAGAACAGATAAGTGACCTGGAAGACAGAATGGTGAAATTCACTGCTGTGGAACAGAATAAAGAAAAAAAGAATGAAAAGAAATGAAGACAGCCTAAGAGACCTCTGGGACAACATTAAATGCAACAACATTTGCATTATAGGGGTCCCAGAAGGAGAAGCGAGAAAGAAAGGACCAGAGACAATATTTGAAGACATTATAATTGAAAACTTCCCTAAAATAGGAAAGGAAATAGCCACCCAAGTCTAGGAAATGCAGAGAGTCCCATACAGGAAAAACCCAAGGAGAAACACACCGAGACACATAGTAATCAAATTGTAAAAAATTAAACAAAAAGAAAAATTATTGAAAGCAGCAAGGGAAAAATGACAAATAACATACAAGGGAACTCCCATAAGGTTAACAGCTGATCTCTCAGGAGAAACTCTACAAGCCAGAAGGGAGTGGCATGATCTACTTAAAGTGATGAAAGGGAAGAACCTACAACCAAGAGTACTCTACCCAGCAAGGATCTCATTCAGAATCGATGGAGAAATCAAAAGATTTACAGACAAGCAAAAGCTAAGAGAATTCAGCACCACCAAACCAGCTCTACAACAAATGCTCAAGGAACTTCTCTAAGTGGGAAACACAAGAGAAGAAAAGGACCTACAAAAACAAACCCAAAACAATTCAGAAAATGGTCATAGGAACATACATATCGGTAATTACCTTAAATGTGAATGGATTAAATTCTCCAACCAAAAGACACAGGCTTGCTGAATGGATACAAAAACAAGACCCATATATATGCTATCTACAAGAGACCCACTTCACACCTAAAGACACATCCAGAATGAAAGTGAGGGTATGGAAAAAGATATTCCATGCAAATGGAAATCAAAAGAAACCTGGAGTAGCAATACTCATATCCGATAAAATAGACTTTAAAATAAAGAATGTTACAAGAGACAAGGAAGGACACTACATAATGACAGGGGATCAATCCAAGAAGAAAATATAACAATTATAAGTATATATGCACCAAACATAGGAGCACCCCAATACATAACACAACTGCTAACAACTATAAAAGAGGAAATTGACAGTAACACAATAATAATGGGGGACTTTAACACCTCACTTACACCAATGGACAGATCATCCAAAATGAAAATTAATAAGGAAACACAAGCTTTAAATGACACAATAGACCAGATAGATTTAATTGATATTGATAGGACATTCCATCCAAAAACAGCAGATTACACTTTCTTCTCAAGTGTGTATGGAACGTTCTCCAGGATAGATAATATCTTGGGTCACAAATCAAGCCTCAGTAATTTAAGAAAATTGAAATCATATCAAGCATCTTTTCTAACCACAACACTATGAGATTAGAAATCAATTACAGGGAAAAAAATGTAAAATACACAAACACGTGGAGGCTAAACAATAGGTTACTAAATAACCAAGAGATCACTGAAGAAATCAAAGAGGAAATCCTTTGAGACTTAGATACCTAGAGACAAATGACAATGAAAACACGACGATCCAAAACCTATGGGATGCAGCAAAAGCAGTTCTAAGAGGGAAGTTTATAGCTATACAAGCCTTCCTCAAGTAACAAGAAAAATCTCAATTAAACAATCTAACCCTACACCTAAAGGACCTAGAGAAAGAAGAACAAACAAAACCCAAAGTGAGCAGAGGGAAAGAAATCATAAAGATCAGAGCAGAAATAAATGAAATAGAAACAAAGAAAACAATCACAAAGATCAATAAAACTAAAAGCTGGTACTTTGAGAAGATAAACAAAATTGATAAACCATTAGCCAGACTCATCAAGAAAAAGAGGGAGAGGACTCAAATCAATAAAATTAGAAATGAAAAAGGAGAAGTTACAACAGACACTGCAGAAATACAAAGCATCCTAAGAGACTACTACAAGCAACTGTATGCCAATAAAATGGACAACCTGGAAGAAATGGACAAGTTCCTAGAAAGGTATAACCTTCCAAGAATGAACCAGGAAGAAATAGAAAATATGAACAGACCAGTCACAAGTAATGAAACTGAAACTGTGATTAAAAATCTTCCAACAAACAAAAGTCCAAGACCAGAAGGCTTCACAGGTGAATTCTATCAAACATTTTGAGAAGAGCTAACACCTATCCTTCTCAAACTCTTCTAAAAATTTGAAGAGGAAGGAACACCCCCAAACTCATTCTATGAGGCCACCATCACTCTGATACCAAAACTAGACAAAGATACTACAAAAAAAGAAAATTACTGACCAATATCACTGATGAATAGAGATGCAAACATCCTCAACAAAATACTAGCAAACAGAATCCGACAAAACGTTAAAAGGATCATACACCATGATCAAGTGGGATTTATCCCAGGGATGCAGCGATTCTCCAATATACGCAAATCAATCAATGTGATACACCGTATTAACAAATTGAAGAATAAAAACCCTATGATCATCTCAGTAGATGCAGAAAAAGCTTCTGACAAAATTCAACACCCATTTATGATAAAAACTCTCCAGAAAGTGTGAATAGAGGGAAACTACCACAACATATTAAAGGCCATATACGAAAACCCCATAGCAAACAGCATTCTCAATGGTGAAAAACTGAAAGCATTTCCTCTAAGATCAGTAACAAGACAAGGATGTCCACTCTAGCCACTATTATTCAACATAGTTTTGGAAGTCCTAGCCACGGCAATCAGAGAAGAAAAAGAAATAATAAAAGGAAGACAAATTGGAAAAGAAGAAGTAAAACTGTCATTGTTTGCAGATGACATGATACTATACATAGAGAATCCTAAAGATGCTACTAGAAAAGTACTAGAGGTAATCAATGAATTTGGTAAAGTAGCAGGATACAAAATTAATGCATAGAAATCTCTTGCATTCCTATATACTAATGATGAAAAATCTGAAAGAGAAATTAAGGAAACATTCCCATTTACCACTGCAACAAAAAGAATATAATACCTAGGAATAAACCAAACTAGGGAGGCAAAAGACCTGTATGCAGAAAATGATATGACACTGATGAAAGAAATTAAAGATGATACCAACAGATGGAGAGATATATCATTTTCTTGGATTGGAAGAAGCAATATTGTGAAAATGACTATACTACTCAAAGCAATCTACAGATTCAGTGCAATCCCCATCAAATTACCAATGGCATTTTTTATAGAACTAGAACAAGAAATTTTCTTTTATTTTTTTCAGTATGCGGGCCTCTCACTGTTGTGGCCTCTCCCATTGTGGAACGCAGGCTCAGTGGCCATGGCTCACGGGCCCAGCCGCTCTGCGGCATGTGGGATCCTCCCAGAACAGCGCACGAACCCATGTCCCCTGCATCGGCAGGCAGACTCTCAACCACTGCGCCACCAGGGAAGCTCAAGAAATCTTAAAATTTGTATGGAGACACAAAAGTCCCTGAATAGCCAAAGCAGTCTTTAGGAAAAAAAAAACAGAGCTGGAGGAATCAGACTCCCTGAATTCTGACTATACTACAAAGCTACAGTAATCAAGACAATATGGTACTGGCACAAAAACTGAAACATAGATCAATGGAACAAGATAGAAAGCCCAGAGATAAACCCATGCACCTATGGTCAACTAATCTATGACAAAGGAGGCAAAGATATACAGTGGAGAAAAGACAGTCTCTTCAATAAGTGGTGCTGGGAAAACTGGACAGCCACATGTAAAAGAATGAAATTAGAACACTCCTTGACACCATACATAAAAATAAACTCAAAATGGATTCAAGACCTAAATGTAAGACTGGACACTATAAAACTCTTAGAGGAAAACATAGGAAGAACACTCTTTGACATAAATCAGAGCAAGCTCTTTTTTGATCCATCTCCTAGAGTAATGGAAATAAAAACAAAAATAAACAAATGGGACCTAATGAAACTTCAGAGCTTTTGCACAGCAAAGGAAGCCATAAACAAGACGAAAAGACAACCCTCAGAATGGGAGAAAATATTTGCAAATGAATCAACGGACAAAGGATTAACCTCCAAAATATATGAACAACTCATGCTGCTCAATATTAAAAAAACAAACAACCCAATCCAAAAATGGGCAGAAGACCTAAATAGACATTTCTTCAAAGAAGACATACAGATGGCCAAGAAGCACATGAAAAGCTGCTCAACATCACTATTTGAGAAATGCAAATCAAAAGTACAATGAGGTATTATCTCACACCAGTTAGAAAGGGCATCATCAGAAAATCTACAAACAACAAATGCTGGAGAGGGTGTGGAGAAAAGAGAACCCTCTTGCACTGTTGGTGGGAATGTAAATTGATACAGCCACTATGGAGAACAGTATGGAGGTGCCTTAAAAAACTAAAAATAGAATTACCATATGATCCAGCAATCCCACTACTGGGTATATACCCAGAGAAGACCGTAATTCAAAAAGACACATGCACCCTAATGTTCACTGCAGCACTATTTACAATAAGCAGGTCATGGAAGCAACCTAAATACCCATCAACAGACAAATGGATAAAGCAGATGTGGTACATATATAGAATGGAATATTACTCAGCCATAAAAAGGAACGAAATTGGGTCATTTGTAGATATGTAGATGGATCTAGAGACTGTTATACAGAGTGAAGTAAGTCAGAAAGACAAAAAGAAATATTGTATATTAACACATATATGTGGAACCTAGGGAATGGTACAAATGAACTGGTTTGCAGGGCAGAAATAGCTACACAGATGTAGAGAACAAACGTATGGACCTGAAGGGGGGAAAGTGGCAGGGGCTGGGGGTGGTGGTGTGATGAATTGGGTGATTGGGATTGACATGTATACCTGGATGTGTATAAAATTGATGACTAGGAAGAACCTGCTGTACAAAAAAATAAAATAAAATTCAAAAATTAAACTAAATAGGGCTTCCTTGGTGGCGCAGTGGTTGCAAGTCCACCTGCCGATGCAGGGGACATGGGTTCATGCCCCAGTCTGGGAGGATCCCATGTGCCGCGGAGCGGCTGGGCCCGTGAGCCATGGCCGCTGGGCCTGTGTGTCCGGAGCCTGTGCTCTGCAACGGGAGAGGCCACAACAGTGAGAGGCCCGCGTACAGCTAAAAAAAAAAAAAAAAAATTAAACTAACTAAATAAATGAATAAATAAAAGAAAGTGAAAATACCAACCTCAGACTGGAAAAAATATTTGCAAATTACATATTTGACAAAGGAGGCTTATTCAGAAAATACAAAATACTGTCAAAACTCAACAGTTAGAAAACAACCCAATAAGAAAGAAGCAAAATACTTAACTAGACACGTCACAGAAGAAGATATGTGGATGGCAAATAAGGACATAAAAAATGCTCAGGGACTTCCCTGGTGGCACAGTGGTTAAGAATCTACCTGCCAATGCAGAGGACATGTGTTCAAGCCCTGGTCCCAGAAGATCCCACATGCCACTGAGAAACTAAGCCCGTGCACCACAACGACTGTGCCTGCACTCTAGATCCCGCACGCCTAGAGCCCGTGCTCTGCAACAAAGAGAAGCCACTGCAATGAGAAGCCCGAGCACTGCAACAAAGAGTAGCCCCTGCTCGTTACACTAGAGAAAGCCTGCACGCAGCAACAAAGACCCAATGCAGCCAAAGATTAATTAATTAATTAATTAATGGAAATAAAAAGATGGTCAACATCCTTGGTCATTAGGGAAATTCGAATTAAAAACACGAACTACCTCTATATGCTTTTAGAATGCCTAAAATGAACAAAAGCTAACAATACTAAGTGCTGGCAAGGATGCAGGGACACTTTAATTCTTATACATGCTGGCTGGAGTGCAAAATGTTACAATTACTTGGGAAAACAGTTTGGCAGCTTCTTATAAAGTTAAATACATAGTACCTAATTGCCAGGTGACCCAGACATTCTAATCCTCGGTATTTACCCAGAATAAATGAAAATTATATTCGCCCAAGAACCTGTATGTCAATGCTTGCAGCAGGTTTATTCATAGTCACCCAAACTGGAAATAACCCAGATATCCTTCATTTGGTGGATGGATAAACAGATGGTGGTGTATCTGTATGATGGAATGCTACTGAGCAATAAAAAGGAACGATCATTCAACAACATGGAGGAAGCTCAAGTAGAATCAAGTAGAACCTCAAGGGAGTGAAAGGAGTGAAAGAAGCCACAGTTAAAAGGCCACATGCTATATGATTCCATTTACATGACATTTGACAAAGACAAAATTAAAGTAACAAAGAACAGTGCAATGTTTGCCAGGGGCTGGGCATTCCCGGAGGGACTGACTATGGCAGCATGAGAGAATGTTTTGGGGTAATTGAACTCTTCTGTATCTTGATGGTGGTGGTGCTTAAATAACTGTATGCATTTGTCAAAACTTATAGAAATGTGCAACAAAAAAGTAAATTTTACTCTATATAAGTTAAATAAATTTTTAAAAGATACAAATAATGTAGGGGCACTAAAATGGAAAAGCTTGGGAAAAGTTAATTGTTGAAGCTGAAAAAATTGTTTTCTATCAAAACAGATCTAACATGAATTAAATTAGCTATATGTATGGTTTAGGTTAAGTGGATAAAATAATGCATATTTATTAGGTTTATCAACTTTTAAATTCACAAATCCACAAGAAAACATGTTAAAGCAGAGGGAAAGTGGAGCTTTATAATTTAATCGGTTGAGAGAATTATGTCAAAGGCTGTGATCTTTCTCCTCTTCCTTTCCTCTCTCTCCTACTCTTCCCATGTGGCTGCCTTCAGGCATTTAATGCTGCGTGAAGTTTTCCTGTGGGTCTTCATGTACTTTGAAGAGCATATCAGAAAGCTTAGAATAGCAGTTTGACAGACCAGGCAGAGAGAGTCTTCATATGATCATCTCTTATGGATTCTTGATAAAAGTCAAGAGTCTAACACTAAAACATTTCTCTGAAGGAATATCCAGCATAATCTAGATCAAAATGGTCTGTGATGTAGCTTTCTGGGGACCTGACTTGATCCAGGGATAGAACTGAAACTCATGGCTAACCTATTTCTAGGATACCTCTCTTGAATATAAATGATTTAGCCAAGCTTCTAGTGAGAAGTAAAGCTCAGAGACTCCAGAATGAACAACCCTAGCAGGTGCAGTAGAAACTCTCTTATCCAGTGTCACTGAGACTGGTAATTGTGTGGTAAGTCAGCTCTAACTCTATATCTTAAACTGTTATTTTAAGCTGAGACATAATTTTACAATCATCCACCAGTTTTCTGATGAAAGACTAAGGTCTTCCCTTTGAATGTGGATTTCATTTATTGGGGCTTTCCGTCTGACAACAAAACCCCACACCCATAACAATCATCTCCAATTTCCAGTTTCAATTTCTTTAAAGTGCAGCAAGAACTTAAAGACACTTGTGATGTCCACCAAGTGCAGAGTCCTCCTAAAATTTTATGATTGTTCATAGTGTTTTACAGTTATCTTGTCCATACCTAATTTGATAGTAATTTTCTCTTACCAGCTCACATTTATGGTCACTTTCTAATGTGTTCAACTACTTAGTTTGTATGTTAACAGCTCTCTTTTTGCCCCTCCTACCTCATCAGTTTACCTAATCAAAATTACAGTGTAAAAATAAACATATTTGGGAACCAACATAACTGACTCTTGATAAGCATACACTCAACTGGGGTGGTGTGGGGATGTGCAGAAGTCCATGGCACGTATTAGATGCTTGCTGACGTGGGCTTTGGAGGTTCTACAGAGGAAATGGAGAGCTTCCCTTAATCCAGTGGCTCAAGTAAGTGAAGGTCAGTTAAAAGGATACCTATGGAGAACAGTATGGAGGTTCCTTAAAAAACAAAAAATAGAGCTACCATATGACACAGCAATCCCACTACTGGGCATATACCCTGAAAAAACCATAATTCAAAGAGTCATGTACCACAATGTTCATCGCAGCACTATTTACAATATCCAGGACATGGGAGCAACCTAGGTGTCCATCGACAGATGAATGGATAAAGAAGATGTGACATGTATATACAATGGAATATTACTCAGCCATAAAAAGAAATGAAATTGAGTTATTTGTAGTGAGGTGGATGGACCTAGAGTCTGTCATACAGACTGAAGTCACTCAGAAAGAGAAAAACAAATGCCATATGCTAACACATATATATGGAATCTAAACAAAAAAAGGTTCTGAAGAACCTAGGGGCAGGACAGGAATAAAGATGCAGACATAGAGAATGGACTTGAGGATATGGGGACGGGGAAGGGTAAGCTGGGATGAAGTGAGAGAGTGGCATGGACATATATACACTACCTAATGTAAAACAGATAGCTAGTGGGAAGCAGCCACATAGCACAGGGAGATCAACTCGGTGCTTTGTGACCACCTAGAAGGGTGGGATAGGGAGGGTGGGAGGGAGACGCAAGAGGGAAGGGATATGGGGATATATGTGTACATATAGCTGATTCACTTTGTTATACAGCAGCAACTAACACAACAATGTAAAGCAATTATACCTCAATAAAGATGTTAAAAAAGGAAAGGATACCTATAGTAGCTGAAATGTAGATATTCTGTGCTGTTAGTTGACAGATGACATGACATGTATGTTTCATACACATTTTGTTTTGAAAAGTAAAGCATGTGATATGTATTCCTTGCCTTGATGAGAAATCAACCCCTCGAACAAAGATAAATTGCAAGAATAAGTGCAAACAGGTTTAAGATTTTCATACTACTACTACTACTACACATATTTGGATTTTTAAGAATTGTGAATGTACATGGCAATGAACACCAGAAGGAACATAATCATCGTGGTTAACATAATTTCTTTTTCTCCATGCTGTCCTCTCCCAGGATATCTGATGCTTAAAAGGTCCCTCTCAGATTTTTCTTATTTCTCCACTTCCTCATCATGATCATTACTTCCTGCTCCCACTTGAGGTTTGCCCACAGAAATCAGAAATATCTTGTCTTTACTGCTACGACTACAGGCTTCTGTCTTTAAACGTGGCCCTGTTCCAAGATTATGATCCACTTTTTGGCTGTTCCTTCATATTTAATGAGGATATGACCTACCTGAAGAGACTTCTGGACTCCAGTTCTGAAAGCCCTGCTATACAGGGCAAGGCTATTTTGACTTTGAGAGTTACAAATTATCCTTTTCTGCAAAATAGAGAAAAGGATAAATTGATACCTCTGTAGCATTTTTTTCCAATCATGACTGCACCCCAAAGGCTTGTCTATATGGACAGTCTAGACAACTAAGTCTCTGAATCTTTTTTGTGTTTTACATTTTGATTCCAAATACTCTCTTTCAAAAGACTAGATTTTGGGGCTTCCCTGGTGGCACAGTGGTTAAGAATCCGCCTGCCGATGCAGGAGACATGGGTTCCAGCCCTGGTCCGGGAAGATCCCACATGCCGAGGAGCAACTAAGCCCGTGCGCCACAACTACTGAGCCTGCGTGCTACACCTACTGAAGCCCACGCGCCTGGAGCCTGTGCTCCACAACAAGAGAAGCCACAGCAATGAGAAGCCCGTGCAACGCAATGAAGAGTAGTCCCTGTTGGCCGCAACTAGAGAAAGCCCGCACGCAGCAATGAGGACCCAACACAGCCAAAAATAAAATAAATTCAAAAGACTAGATTTTTGCCTTTTAAAAAACTGATATTAAGCTGTTCCGCTGACAGTAACTAGTCAAGCACATTCAATTGCTTCTTTTTTTTTTTTTTTTTTTTTTTTTTTTGCGGTACGCGGGCATCGCACTGTTGTGGCCTCTTCTATTGCAGAGCGCAGGCTCCGGACGCACAGGTTCAGCGACCATGGCTCACGGGCCCAGCCGCTCCGCGGCATGTGGGATCTTCCCTGACTGGGTCACAAACCCGTGTCCCCTGCATCAGCAGGCAGACTCTCAACCACTGAGCCACCAGGGAAGCCCTCAATTGCTTCTTGAGGCCACCACCTAACAGGTGTTGGCAGGACAATTTAATCTCCATAATGGAAGACGTGCATCTTCCTATCTGCTAGAGAAGGAGGGTGAAAAATCTAGTTCAGCTAAAAGTTTTAAATGGAAATGAATAGGAATTTGAGGAAGTCTTACTTTAGGCTAGTTAAAATCTAAGCTATGCTAGATAGGCTTTTTGTCATTTAATAATCAACTTTTACTTATAGCTTTTCAGCTGACCATATATTTTGCTCTTTGATTATGATGGTTAGCTGGAGAGGTGAGCCTGGTAGGAAGCAACTTTCCAGACGTTATTCACGCCTGGGGTGAGAGCAGAGCCAATCCTATCCCAAGCATTCATTCAAGTTTCTTGCAGCCATTATGCCAACCAGGGGATGCCTTGAATATATGACATTCAAACAGGGATCAGGCATCTGATGTATTCACCTTCCTTGACAAGAGAAATGTACACACTGTAATGGGTTTCTTCAGTGATCTAGATCAGGACAGAGATAAATACATGCTTCTAAGGCACAGCAAAACTTCTTAGTATGTGTGTCAATAGCCACTGTCTCCACTTCCTCACCTCCCATTGTCTCTTCAACACTCCAGTCTGTACTTCTGTCCCATCGCTCTGCTGGCTACTCACATCAAGGTCACCAAGAACCTCCCTCTCACAAACTGCCCTGGTTGCTCTGTCCTCTTAACTTGACATTTCAGCAGCATTTGACACGACAATCACACCTTCCATCTTGAGACACTTTCTCTCTTGATCCCCAGTGCACTCCAACCCGAAATTCCTGGCTCCTCCTCTGTCTTCTTGACTAGATCTCTCCTTTCTTCCTAAACTGGCTCAGCCCTGAGTTCTATCCTGTTGTCTATCTACATGATCTCCCTAAGTCAACTCATCCAGTCCCAAAGTTTTAAATACCACCCCCATGCCAATGACTTCCAAATTTAAATGTATAGTCCCGACCTTTCCTCTGAGCTCCAGACTTGTCCTAATGGACATTAGCTTCTAACGGATATTAATAGATGCCTAAAGGAATCTCACAGTTACTATGTTCAAACAGAGCTTTTGATTTTTGCTCTCTCATCCCCCAAAATGCGCCTCACCTAGACCTCCCTGTTTCATGACAAGGTGCTACCATCCGGTCAGCTGCTCAGGCCAAAAATGAAGGACTCATTTTTGATTCTTCCCTTCCACTCATCCCCTTCCCCCACCTCACCCCCTCCAGCTTTCAGTCCATCTGGAAGTCCTTCTGGCCTCACTTCTAAAATAAGCCGCTCCCCACCGTGGAAATGATTCCTCTCTTGTCCTCTAGAGTCTTCTCCCGTATATTTAAAAAACATAAATCTCATCCTCCTATGGCTTTTCACTGCATTTTGAATCACATCCATCGTGTGACCTCACAAGGCCCTGCTGGGCTAGCTTCTAACTCCCTCCTTGACCTTGTCTTGCCCTGCTCTCCCACCCTCTCACCACTCCCCAGTCTGTCAGGTTCTGGAGCTCGCCAAGCTTGTTTCTACCTCAGGGTCTTGGCACTTGCTTCTCCTTCTGCCTGGAATGCTCTGCCCCAGATCTTCGCAGAGCTAGTTCCTCTTACCATTCAGGTCTCATCTCAAACGTCACCCCTTCAGAGAGGACTTCCCTGTCCACCCAAACCAGCTGCCTTTCCCTTGCCCTGGATGTGACACACTTGTCATGTTGTCCTTTTATATTATACTCTTTGTACATATACCACTTTTGTAGTTGTCTTGTTTGTTTTCTTATTTATCATGTCTCCTCTAGCTGGTATAAATTCCATGAGGGTGTATCACATCTGCTTTATTTCCTGGAATATCCCCAGTGCCTGGCACATAGTAGATGCTCAATAAATCTTTGTTGAAAGAGTAACTGTAGTTCAGAAATAAGCATGAGAAAAAGATTGGAGTAACCTCCGACTTTTACTTGGGACACAGTTTTACTGCATTGTGTTGAATTACAAAGAGGCATAAAGCTTTGAATGGGTGTGAAATTGTTCTTAAAATCCAGGTTTCTTGAAGGTATATAAGTTCATTTATGAAAGAAAAAATATCAGGTGATGATCTCCATATTTAATTCCTTACCCTGCTACTTTCAAGGGCAGTGGTTCTCAACTTTGGTTGCCTCCTGGAATCACCTGGCTGGCTTGTGTCTCACTCGTAGAGATGCTGCTATAACAGATATGGGTTGTAGCCTGAGCATCAGTAGTTATGAAAAGGTTTTCAGGTGATTCTAATATGCAGCCAAAGTTGAGAATCTTTGTTGTAGGGGATATTTTTCGACCTCATGAAATATGGTTTCCAAAGCCCATGGAATCTGGAAAATAGAGCCATTTGTCTTAGAACCTAGTACTTGAGGTTTCCACAGCTTCTTATTCATTAATACAACCAGGGTTGGAAAGGCCTACTATATCCTGGCTGAATTTCAGTATCACCAACCACATCAGTCTCTCTAAAGCTGGGAAGGCAACAAAAAGGCTGATGACATTTCAGAAGCAATAGGAAGAGAATTGAATGCAGGTAAGAGATGATGTTCCACTCAAGAGGCAAGAAAGTAAGGGGCTACGTGTGCGATTCAGTGGAGAAATTGGAATGATTCTCTCCTGGACCATATCAATAGATGGAAGAGTTCTCAGGGGTAACGTCTGGGGGATGCTTGGGCAGGAGGAGAGATTAACTGGTAACAGCAGCCTCGTCTTGGGAAATGAAGACACAGAGCAGTAGTCTCGATTTCAATCAGTATGTGTATAGGATGAAGCTGTGAGGAAAGAGATTCAGAGACACAAGAGCCAAGAGCAATCCTGGAGTGGGGTAGTCTGGTAACATCAGTGATTCAGGCTGCAGCATGGGCTGACTCAGCAGCGCACATAGGACAAGCCCCCTGTTAGCCAAATGTACCAGAGCAGAATGGCTTGGAAAGGGAGTCGGGGAAGCACCAGACTCCCCAAAGAAGGTCAGATGTGGACTAAAGGTAAGAGTAGTCCCCCAGGGACTGAAAAACAGAGAAACATAGTTTCATTACTTATAGAGGTATTTGAGCAGCTGATGCTTTTACTTTCTCTGTGAAGTAGGAGACTAGATCATCATTCTTTTTACTCATTGTTTTTAAATGGAAATGGCCTTCCAAACACTTAGAAAAGCAAACTTAGATGCTCTAACAATTCAACTTCCTGAAACAAAAGGTTATTATTTTGACACTTGAAAAGGTATTTACACAATTTCTCCTAAAAGTAAATGCTCTTTATAAAGCCCTTCTGCCTCTCTTCTGCTTTACAGCTAAAGCCCCTTTGTTCTAGGAAGCTCTTTCTGTTTTGGTTTATGAAAACAGACATGGAGCTGTTACAACCCAGGTTCAGCTTCAGGAATAAAGGATATTACAACAAACTGTGGTGGAGCTTGCACTGTTTAGAAAAAGATTTCAACAATGATAACATTAAGTCATTGTACAGCTTTTCCCATTTACGGTTCCAGCTCCATTTTTGTCATCTAAATTAGCCTGACTTTCAGTATAAACTTGTCTTTGGTGAGCTCCCTCCTTTGACTTTTTCTGAAAGGCAGTAAGCATGTCAAAAAGATTTATGGAACAAAATCTTTCAAGACCTAAGATTCTCTCTAAAAACAGCACTTAGCAGTAAGGAATTTTTACACTTTAGTTGTGCGTGTATGCATGTAACAGAAAAGGGGGAAAAACCTAGCAAGTAGGAAACTAGAAGATAGAACAGGAGGTGAATTTCCAAGATGATGAACACTTTTTTTTTTTTTTTTTTTTTTGCTGTACGCGGGCCTCTCACTGTTGTGGCCTCTCCCGTTGCGGAGCACAGGCTCCGGACACACAGGCTCTGTGGCCACGGCTCACGGGCCCAGCCGCTCCGCGGCATGTGGGATCTTCCCGGACCGGGGCATGAACCCATGTCCCCTGCATCGGCAGGCGAACTCTCAACCACTGCGCCACCAGGGAAGCCCTGATGAACACTTTTAACACTGTTTAAACGTATTAGTCTCTCTACCACTCCAGTGTTATCACTACGGGGTTCTCTAAATTACCTACGTCCACTCTGTGGTTTTAAAAATGAGATTACCTCTAATTCTTACATCGCAGCATACTTAAGACCAGAGGACTCAAATTCATACATGCAAGGACAAGCCCACCACACACATGAACAAACAAGATATTGTTTGCAAGGATCTATGAATTTTTAACTTTGAAATCCCAGAACGAGGTACTGTAAGCCTCAGTACCTAGCACACAGAGAAGTGCATGATGATTATAGGAAGAATAAATGAACAAACAAGGAGGGCATTTCCAGAGTCTGGCTTGGAGCAGCCATGACCCAATTGCGTGCAGTGACTCTTCATGCACTGGAACTGGATTAGAACCTTGAGGAGAGTGTGACCCTCACACACCTCCGAACTTGGGAGGTGGCAGATAACAAACTCCCCAAGGGCGGAGTCTTATTTTCTTCTTGTTATGCAAACTGATGTCTCCAATGACTCTGAGGCATGAACCACAGACTTTTCAAATTAAAAGAATGAATATAGATATTTTTCTTTGTGTAACAGCTTGTAATTTTCCTTAGAAACCTCTCTTGTGAGGTTTTATTCCTAACACTGCAGGAAAATAAAAAAATGCAGCTATATCTTTTAAACCATTGTTTTGCAGAAGACATTTGTCCTTTCTTTGGCCGTCCAACATTCGACCCTTCTTCCTGTTGGGACATTCCCCATTATCAGTGGTACTGAGGTGTCACAGTGTCCTGCTTCCCATTATGGAAGCTGAAAGGAGGTCAGCCATTCTCTCCTTACTCCCTGTAGCCAGGATGTTGCACATGACCAGCTGGGCAATCTTACCGGGGCTCTGAAGCTGCATGTGTGACCCAAGAGGAAAGGGTGCTTAGGACTCAGTTGGGGCAGCAACGTCTATCAGTGGCATTGGCCAGGGCAACATCCTGGCCAGCCTGTAAAGTCTCCTTGGTTCATGTCCATTTTCCAAGCCCTCCCTCACACTCCCCCATTGGATTGTATGATCCCCACATAACCTTTCAAAATATCCTCCTATTTGCTTAAGATATCTAGGGCAAGCTGCTTTTACTTGCAACGAAAACCCAGATTGATATTACAATTACTGATCAATAACAAAACAGTTCCTGGCAGTTATTTAAAAATGGAGGGGAAAGCAAAAAATTATAAATTATCAAATAAATTTGTACCACATTCAGACATTATTGATGTTCTTTCAGTGGTGGCACAGGGGAAAATCTAGTGGCCTTTGAATCAAGAGGTCATGAGTTCAAGTACTGACCTTACCATTTATTGACTATGTGACCTTGGGCAAGACACTTAATCTCTATGAGCCTCCATTTCCTCACTTATAGCACAAGAGTAAAAATATCACACAGGTATGTTCTAAGGACAACAGGAGATTATTTTTATCATTAAAGCAGTTTTAAATCTTAGAGCTATTTTATCACTCCAGGCCAACCAGTCTCTTCTATAGAATCTCATCTTGTCTATAGTCCACATCTGTTATGTATTTCCTAGTTTCTTCTTTGGGTATAGCCTGAAAGGTGAAATACTTATGGCTTCAAATTCTTGTTTAAAAAAGTACCTTAGGGCTTCCCTGGTGGCGCAGTGGTTGAGAGTCTGCCTGCTGATGCAGGGGACATGGGTTCGTGCCCCGGTCCGGGAAGATCCCACATGCCGCCGAGCGGCTGGGCCCGTGAGCCATGGCCGCTGAGCCTGTGCGTCCGGAGCCTGTGCTCCGCAACGGGAGAGTCCACAACAGTGAGAGGCCCGCGTACCGCAAAAAAGAAAAAAAAAAAAAGTACCTTATATTATTACTTCCAATGTAAGCAATAAAGCTTAAACTCTGTTGAAAATATGAGTAGATGACTTCCTTCCTTCTCAATTCAACAGCTGAGTTTATATTTGACCCAACTTATGTAACTCCCCTACAGACCGACAGAGCAGAGCTGAAACCATAGCTTGTTTACCTATTGATTACCAGATCCTTCAAAGCTACCATTTGAACTTTGGCTTCTACCTAAAATTTGTGATTGAAACATGTTTTCCCAGTTTATTGATGTCATTTAGTATAGAATTAAAGGCCTGCCCATGGAGGCTCTTAAGTGGGACATAAATGGAAGTTTTCTGGCCATGTGATGCAGGCACAGCTAAAGGAAGACTGTGAAAACAGGCAGAGAAAGGGAGGTGGCCTGATGCTGGCCTAGCTAGGATTACAGTCTGAAGTCTGGTCATTGATCTTAGATGATGTAACATAAATTGTTTAGGGGCAGTTGATACAACTCTTCCAGCAGAGGACAGGAAAAAGAGGGGGAAGGAAAGAAGGTCCCATGTGGGGCTGCCCTCCATTGACACAGCCTGGGAACATCCCCTTGAGGAAAAAGGAAGGGAGACGCCTGGGAGCCATGTTCACTTGGTGGATCCTTTGTCGGTGCCAGTGGTTCTCAAACTTGTCTACGCATCTGAGTCACCTGGGGATATTTAATAAATTCTGGAGCCCAGGCCATGCCTCCTACCCTTAAATCAGAACCTCTGAGGGTGGGACCCAAGCCCTAATATATATATATATTTTTTGCGGGCCTCTCACCGCTGTGGCCTCTCCCGTTGCAGAGCACAGGCTCCGGACGCGCAGGCGCAGCGGCCATGGCTCACGGGCCCAGCCGCTCCGCGGCATGTGGGATCTTCCCGGACCGGGGCACGAACCCGTGTCTCCTGCATCGGCAGGCGGATTCTAAACCACTGCGCCACCAGGGAAGCCCAACCCTAATATTTTTTGAAGCTTCCCAGGTGATTCTAGTGGGCAGCACAAGTTTAGGAACCTCTGGTCTATGTTGTTCTCAGATCCTGTTTATGTTAATAAAGCTTGTGAATTGCAACCATTAATGTCAGAGTTTCTTTTTCCCCATTTCCCTTGTAGTCCTCTTGAACTTCGAGTCCGAAAACAAAAAGCCAAGATACACTCATTATATTGTATGCATATATTGTGTTGTTTCGAAAACATTTCTAAAGGCCTAACCACTTTTTATAAAAGAAAAAGACTTGCCTTAAACCCAAAGTCATTTTCTAGTGTAACTGCCTTTATCGGTGGCTCATTATTTCTCTAAGGCATTTTTTTTCTGAAATTAAATAGTCTATTCTCGGTGTCAAACCACAGAAGGATGATTCTTGAGCACTTGAAATAATCCTCTTTTTTTAGTACTGAAATGGTAGGAAAAATACATTTTTCTAATCAAAATATAATCTTCCAGACTATTTTTATCATTTCCCTCCCAAATTGTTAAAGCTATAAGCTTGTACAATTCTCTTTTTCTGGATTACAACGGAAGTCGTACCGAAAGGTGTTTTTGGTTAAGGAATACTGGAAAAAGGTGTAATAATAATAATAATAGCTGGCACTCTATGAGGTGTTCGATGTTTTGCTTAAGTGCTTTACCTACATCACAGTTAATTTTCACAGGAACCCAGTGAGGTTGGTGCTATTATTACTCTTACTTTTTCAGGGGTGGAACCTGAGGCTTGCAAGGGATGAGGACGCTGTGAGGTCACACTCTTGGTAAGTAGCTAAGTTATTTCCTTCACAGAGGCATGCGTGAATGAATGGAAGTTTGGTGAGCAATTGTGTACAGAAAGGTGTGCTAAGTCCTTGCTCTGATATCTCTCATTTTATCTTCATAACCACCGACACACAGGCAAAAAATATGACAGGATGCTCTAGGGAAGAAGAACAGATCAAAAGCTTCCTGGCTCTCTGTCCTCTCGACTTTCTCGATCCTGCTTCCTCTCTAATTATTCTCTCCAGTGAAATGGGGGCAGCCCCACCAGGACCCAGAACAAATACTGCAGGAGAAATTCTTTCTCCCATTTTTTTTCTCTAGATCAGTTGTTCCAAATCAGGAAAATGAATGCGTCTAAAGCTAGTACAGTTTTGAAGGTAACGTAGAGGACAAGCAAAGCATGCCCAATAAATAGAAGAGCTAGAATTCCACATAGACAAATATAATTATTTTTGAGATTTTCTACAGCTGTGTTCAAAACAGATATTCAAGGCTTGACATGTGAGTCGATTTTCCCCCTTAATGTTTAATATGGAGTATTTAGAAAACACAGGTATATGAAAAAGAAAATGAAAATCATTTATCCAGAAAGGAAAAACTATAAAGGTTTTGGTGCATATCTTTGCAATTATATCTAGCTGTATAATTTTCATTTTTTTTTTTCAAAAATGGGGTCATACTGTAAAACTGTTTTATCATCTGCTTTTTCCACTTACTGTCATTTTCAGTGTTTGCACAGTATTCCAGCACCTGGGTGTATTGTTTTTCCTTGAATTAATCCTCCATTGGATATTTAGATCATTCCTCATTTTTGACCATGACAAGTGATTCTATAATGTACAGGCACACGTTTTTGCAGCTTGCAGGAAACTTAGAAATGATATGAAAACTACAGCTCAGAGTAGGGAAGGGATTGATCAAAATTACTCAGTTGAAAGCTTGGCTGAAATTCTAAACTGACTACCAGTCTGGGCCTCATTCCTCTACACCAGTGGTTCTCAAACTTGCAGAAATTAAAGAAAATATTCTGTCCAGACCTCACGCTGAGACATTCTGATGTGATTGATCTGGGGTGTGCAATCCAGGTATCAGTATCTTCAAAAACTCCCCCAGGAAGTCTGATGTGCAGCAGAGTTAGAACCACTGCTTGACACTGTGGGGCTTCTGGAATCAAGAGCACACAGAGAGGTGTTCTGGGATCCTCTGAGCATTCACTTCCACAAGTTAAAGGGGGAACGTGGAACATCCTACAATTAATTTTTCTTTCTTGAGCTAATAAGCACTCGAGTATGTTACTCGGGTGACTTCTTAGTCAATTTTCATGGGGCATTTGGTCCTGAAAGCTGAAAGACAGGTGCATATTCTTGTAACTGCTCAGGTTTTAGACAGCTTTGAATGTTTGCTTTAGAGCAGGTACAGGGGGAGGGCTGGAGGGCAAATGAGGAGCTGCAGCTTGAGGGAAATGTGAGTGTCTTCATGTACTCACAGTTACAAAGTCCTTTCGAATTAGCCCTGAGATCTCAGAGGCTCTGATTCTCTCAGATGTTTGGCTGCAGCCAGCCTCCCAAGGCAACTCCAGGAACCCCAGGGTTGTGTTTCTGGAAAATATTGGTAGGTGTCTAAACAGTCACATTAGTTGCTCACTGGCATAGTAAGCTGGCCTGAAGCTTTGTTGCCCCAGGTCCCAACTATTCCACAAAGGTGCCAATCGAACTAAAACTGGCCATCACTGCCATGGCCTCTTTCTGGCTGCAGTAGAGTTGGAAATTGATTGTATCCTGCGGCTGGGGAAAGTGAAGCTCACCCATCATTTCAGCAGGTCAGAGATGGAAAGTTAGAAAAAGACTGTTTGCTATGTCTTCTATTTATTTGGAGAAACATCTGGAAGCAAAGTTAGTTGGACTGCAAAACTCTAGCATTTAATGATTTAGCTTTCAGTTCAAAGCCACAGGTTCTATCTCAGGGCCTGGGTTGGAAAGAGTTTAGGGACCATGCTATATCAAGAATACTACTCTCTTAGAAATTACAGAAAAGTGCCAGATTCTTCCTTCCTTATCGTGGATTTGTTCCTGGCTACGATCTGGATTCCTCAGATCTGTATAATACATCAGAACACCAGCTGAAGGGAAATAAGGAAATATTTAGAAATGGAGGTGATGCATGTCCATTTACAAGAGAGAGAAGAATCTCCATGTTCTCAGCTCTGGTTCTCCAGAAATTCCTTAGAGACAAACAACAGGATGATTGGAGAGTGGTACCTGGGGGGCGGTGGACAGGATCATGGACTGGAAGGCAGGAGACCCGGCTTCTCATTCCAGCTCTGTCAGTTGCATGCTATCTGGCCAAAGACAAGTTATTGCACCTCTCAGAGCTTCAGTTTCCTCATACATAAAAGAGGGATAATAATTCCAGCTCAGAGAAGTATAAAAAGGATTAAATGACTTAATATTTGTGGAAGCATTTTGCATCCTGTAAAGCAGTGGATATCCATCATGACAGGGGCTCTGTTTATTTAGTAAAGGGTAAGTGCACCTCTCAGGGGCCTCTAAGGCTCCAAGAAATCAAGAAATATTAGAATGTTAGACAGCACCCACTTTAGCTCTAAAGGTGTAGGCCCAAAGAACCCCTGAAATGAAAGGCAGGGGAACAGTCTTCATAAGACCACCTGGGATGGATTATGAGCCCCAGTAATTGTTCTTCCAACTTCTTGAGGGAGAGAGGGGTGGGTAGGGGAAAGGGCAAGAGAAAACTGGATGATCCATTGGGCTAGATTAAATCTTGAGTCTGGAAGGGACACGTTGAGTTACAGGAAATGTTTGAGGTAGGTTCCACATTTGTAGGCAGAGAAAACTGATCAGAGAATGAATACTCTTTGCTGGGAATTCAGAAATAGCTATCTAGAAGTGGCCTTAACTCTTTTGTGCAAATTGACGTTTGTCACTATTTCGTATACCACATCCTCTTTCAGTTAAATCCTACTAGATACTAAATCATATAAGCATTATGAAATCAGGTTAAGAAAGTATTTTCCCCCCTTAGGATCTCTTTTAGAGAAAGTAAAATATGTATGTCCTATATTTAACTTTCATGTAGAACTCAGACTCTGTTACATGTCTGACAGGCTATTTGTCTTGATGTTGATCCTAATAAGATCAATGGGTCCTGTGTGATATGAAAGAGTAATGTGTAATATAATTTAAATAATTGTCTTAGCAAAAGAGAGGATCTTTCAAGCAATTTGACTTCAGGATCCATGTACAAATATTGTAATTTCTTTCCTTAGGTTCAATTCAAAAAATGGTTAACATGTTCCTAAGGCTAATTAAATATGTTTAACCTTTATTAACTAACAATTCAAGGCCAAAATATATATATCTGTTTTTTTCTATATTTGGCAAGGTGGTTTTTTTTTTTTTTTTTTTTTTTTTTTGCGGTACGTGGACCTCTCACTGTTGTGGCCTCTCCCATTGCGGAGCACAGGCTCCGGACGCGCAGGCTCAGCGGCCATGGCTCACGGGCCCAGCCGCTCGGTGGCATGTGGGATCTTCCCGGACCGGGGCACGAACCCGTGTTCCCTGCATTGGCAGGCGGACTCTCAACCACTGCACCACCAGGGAAGCCCGGCAAGGGTTTTTTTTTTGCAGAGGGGTTTGTTTTTGTTTATTGAGGTGACAGGTATTGACAAGTTTTAATACTCCACAATGTGCTATTTGGAAAACAACAAAGAAATTAAGAAGGGGATACAGTTGCTAACATAAACAGAAAATGGTAAGACATCCTGGCATCTCTCTAATTGTTCACATCCACTGATCTGCAAATATTCTGAGCAAGCAAGCCCGTGCTAATTAACAGAGGTAGACACTAATGGCTGAGGGCCACTTTCAGTCAGCAGACTTTTTCTGTTGGCCAACTTTTAAAAATAATATTTCACACACAAACATGAATTCATGGATTCTCTTAAGAAAAAAAAAGCCACAAGTATGGCACATTTGGCCCATCTTTCCGCATGGGGATCAGTAATCAGTGGAGCTTGTGTGGCAGCCTGCTTCAGACCCACAGGCATGGGCTCCACAGACCACCAGCACCCCACCTGACCCGCTTCACTTTTTCACATCGCCTCTCTGGCCCCTGATGGATCTGGGTTTTGAGACCTTGAATTGCACATTGCCTCCAATCCTACAACTGCATTTTCCCTTTTCTTTTCCCTTTAGCTTCATTCCTTTATCCCCTGGCAGTGCCAAACTCCTTAATCAGCATAGTTCCCAAAGAACTAATTACTTCCTCCTTCCCTATTTTCTTTCCTCTTTTCCAGCTGAATCATTCCCCTTTCCTGGCTCTCCCCCCTCACATCCCACAGCATTTCTTTCTCAGAAGTTGGAGATTGTCTTTATAAAGGTGAACCATGAAGCAAGACTTTCCCCAAACGAACTGTGATGACATGTCTTTTGGAAAGATTACACCTAAATAGATATTTTAACTCGCTTCACATTTTCACATCAGATCTACCATGGTGCCTGTAGAGTAACCTAAAATGAAAATTTTGAGAATAATTTCAAGCTACTCTGAGTCTGAACAGACTTGGTAGCTTAAAACATATTCCCTTCTCAGAAAACAAAAGATTGAAGGCATGAATATAAAAATAGTTGATAGGGCTTGTTTCCTGGAGGGAACATTTGCTGAGTGATTTTGCTTTATGGTACATGCTGTGGCCTAAAATAATCTGAGCAGTTTCCTCATTATTCAATGATGGTACAGTACGCAAACAGAGGCAGCCATTTGAGCTCAAACTTCAGATAGTAAGAGAACATGGTGTACGGCAAAAAATGTTCATGGAAGTCACCCAGCTTGGAAGATACAGCCGTCTCCTTTAAACACCGTTGTACTCTCAGGTGGGGGCCGACTGAGTCCTGATTCCTGACTATGTGCTGACGGGCGGGAGCCACGTCAAGTCTCCCCTCTCACCGTGCTCAGAGAGAAGTCTTCTCAAATGTCCACAGGTGATCGCCTCACATCTACTCTCAGAATTATGACTTCTGGGGCTTTCAGCCATCTGCTATGGTCAAGGCAACTGACCCAGTGTAATGATTAATTTTATATGTCAATTTGACTGGACCACAGGATGCCCAGATATGTGTTTAAACACTGTTTCTGGGTGTGTTTGTGAGGGCATTTCCGGAAGAGATTAGCATTTCAATTGGCAGACCCAGTAAAGCAGGTGGTCCTCTCCAGTGTGGGTGGGCACCATTCAATCCCTTGAGGGCTCAAATAGAACCCAACGGTGCAAGAAGGTTGAATTCTCTCTCTCTCTCTGCCTGACTGTTGAGCTAGGACATCAGGCCCCTCCTGCTCTCAGACTGGGACGCACACCATTGGTTCCCCTGGTTCTCAGGTCTTTGGACTCTGAGTGAATTACACCACTGGCTTTCCTGGGCCTCCAGCTTGCAGATGGCAAATTGTGGGACTTCTCCGCCTCCATACGGAATTGTGTGAGCCAATTCCTCATTTTATATGACAGCCCCCAGCCCCTGCTCACACACTCCTGATTGTTGCTGTTTCTCTGGAGAATCCGAATACTCCCAGTTTGGGAAAGATTTTCCACTCACCTCTCAGTAGTGTTTCTCTCTTCCACGGTGAAGACAGCTGCGCTCATCCAAACTATACATCCCCAAATCACAACCACAGACAGATTCTGATCGTTTACATTTGCCTCATATAGCTCATTTGGGAGTGAAAACGCTGCTGTGGTCCTCAGAGAGAAGGTCTTTCTACATCTGCCACTCTTTTTGAGCAGGACCCAGATGTGGATTATCACAAAACCAAAATAAATAGATTTTTATAAAAGTTAATAAAGTACTAGTAAAAACAAGAACAAGACTCTTCAGGTGATTTATCCTTGCTCACTTTCCCAATATTCATTTCTTACCACATCTGCTTCTTCTTACAGCAGAACAGGACAGACAGGAGTGGATTTTTTTTTTTTTCAAATAATTCCCCTTTAAAAAGAAATAATGACATAAGCCCCCCAAATGTTTCAAGTCTATAATTCAAGAAGCATGAATTATACATGATTATACACCAGAGGTAATTTTAGGGATTAATTTCTATTTTCTACCTAAATTTTTCCTACATCAGAAATATTTTGGTGAGGGTGAGGGGAATGGTTTATTCTTTAATTCTAAGACAAATAGGAATTTTCATAGTAATGGACTAATAGGAATATGATATTGAAGATAAAAAATCAAAAATTATCTGTATACTGATAATGAATATCTGAGAGAGAATAAAACCATCAGCTTCACATAATTCCTCAGCTCAGGGAGTGGATGGCAAGAATGGAAATAAGAATTCCAAGCCAAATTTGAATGCTTCAAAATTAGACCCACTAAGGGAATAAAAGGGCCTAAAACTCAGAGCCTGAAGCTCTAACAAGCCATCATTCTGGCTGAAAACTAGAAATCCCACAAAGAGGGCAATTTAGATCATTACTATGTATTATGATTTTTAAACTCCATTTGTGGGAAAGTAGGACCTCTTGTGGGTTTATTGACAAGATTTGGGTATTTAAAGAAGTGATGTTTTGAGACTGGTCTGGTAATCTCTTCCCATTCTTGTCACCGATGAGTCCTTCCCATCTTCTCACCCAGCCCTAATGTTACTTTCTTGAGTGTCCCCATCACCCAGTGGGAAGCTCTCTCTCCTTTGAGCCCCTCTAGCCCTGGATACCACTCCTCACCCTCACCTCCATTTCTCTTTTCACCCCTGTACTCACTGATGTCTTGGAGTGGAGCTGGGTGGTCAGTGTCACTGTGGTAATGGAGTGTCCCCCTCCTCCTCAAATGTCTTCTGTTGGGAAGAAGCAGGTTGTTTCTTGAAACCCAGAATTCAGCCTACCTTGACCTGGGTCTAACATTTCTAGGACTTATGTATGCAAACAAACAAGAAAGAAGGTGCTCAAGGATGGAGCAATTTGCGATAGACACAGTATTGAGAGAGGAAGTCTGAAAAATTCAGGGCCCAGAGAGAAGTGCTGAGGCCCTGAGAATGCAGAGCCAAGATCCATTCACATTCCACTGGCAGCTTCAGCAAGGCCATAATTTTGTTATTTTTTTCCTGCCTGCCTGTTTTCCTCTCCTTACTAGCTGAGGAAACCTTAAAAACCCTCAGATCAGCTGTGTGCCGGATGAAGAGGTTCTTGTGCTGAAGTGAGTCCAGGGAAGGAGAGAGACTCTGAGTGGAAATAATACTTTGTGACAGTGGAAGGGAAGGAAAGCAGGTCGGCCAATCCTGGAGCCTCTCCAAGAAAGGAAGGGGCTGTCTGGGGAAACAAAACAGCCCAGGGTAGTGTCAAGAATAAAGACTCTGGCAACAGAGAGGCCAGTGTTCAAACCCCAGCCCCACCCAATATCTTGACCAAATACCTCAACTTTCTGAACCAAAGGTACTAAAAAATGGAAATTTAAAAAATATTTAGCAGTGGGCTTCCCTGGTGGCGCAGTGGTTGAGAATCCGCCTGCCGATGCAGGGGACACGGGTTCGTGCCCCGGTCTGGGAAGATCCCACATGCCGTGGAGCGGCTGGGCCCGTGAGCCATGGCCAGTGAGCCTGCGCGTCTGGAGCCTGTGCTCCGCAATGGGAGAGGCCACAACAGTGAGAGGCCCGCGTACCACAAAAAAAAAAAAAAAAAAAAAAAAATTTAGCAGTATGGGTGCTTTGGAAAGCTTCCAGGTGAGGCATGCTTCATCTAGAATCAAGAGTCAGCCCTGGTGTTTTATTGGTTCTGGATGGGGCCACTATCTTAGAACCACAAGGGACAAGTCACTAGGACCACAAGAATCACTAGGACCACTGTCCTGACATGCTCCAACTTGTGAAATGATCCCAGCTCCTACCTACCTACAGAGTGCCCTCTGATTAGGCCACTATGGGCTAGTTTCTGTTACTTGTAGGTAAATGAATTTCTTAGCATTTTAGAACATTATCTCACTGGGTTCTAAGGAAATATTATTTCAGATGAACTCATTTAATCATGAAGGAATGTATGCAAAGGGTATAGCACACAGTTGGTTCTCAGCCCATTTAAACTCCTATTGCTGCTTCCCCTTGGCTCAAGACAGACAAATAGCATCCCTTAAAGTTTGCTCATGGCAGGAAGCCCAAGGCTACACAAATAAAAGCGAAAGTACACTGCTCCTTGCTCTCAAAGCTCAGTCCAAGTGGCATCCTGTCCTTTATGAAGTTGTCTCTCCTGGCTACACCCACCCAGGCAGAGCTGATTGCCGCCTCCTTTATGCCTCTCCTATATCATCCACATATTCCTATTGTAGCAGTGATCACACTGTTTTGCAATGACTTGTTTACATGTCTGTCTTACACAGATGCTAGGTGATGAGCTCCTCAAAGGGCAGGAGCTGTGTTGTATTTATCTTTATACTTCCAGAGCCTAGCACAGTGGCTAGCCCATAGGAGGTGTTCAGTGTTTAATGAAGAAATGGATGGACCAATAAACCAAGAAGGAAATGGGCAGGAAGGAGAGGTAGCTGCTAAGGCATCTCCTCCCACTACTTTCTCCTGCTCTAGCACCCCTTTGCTCACATCTCACATCCAAGCTCTCTATCCTTCCTGTCTCCCGAGTCTTGCTAAAGTTCCCCTATCCTAGGCCTCAGAAAGCATCACTTTGGCTTACAGATTGGGAATTTTTTGTCCTCACTAGACAGCTAGTATGGAGAGAGATATATGTAAATCAGATCATGAAACTTGTAGCCAAGAAAGCCACAAGGCACGGTCCTCGTCAACAAGATGTTCATGGAAGTTGCCGTGTGAGGCTTCTGAGAAAGCTCTTTTAAAAGGGACACAATTGTCTTATGTTTTTGCCTTTTGCTATCAGTCCTTCCTACTTGCTGGGATCATGGACAGAATTTCTGGAGGTGAAGCAGCAATCTTGGGACCTAGAGGAAAAGGCCTGATTATAGAAATCTCAGGCCTGATATCTTTAAACCATGAAGCAATGTGTGCTATTCCCTATCCCTGGGTTTATAATTATGTGAGAAAATAAACCTTTATGTACGGATGTCACTAAAATCTGGTCTATGTTACTTGCAGCTGAAGACAATTCCAAACTGAAAATCTAGTCTCCTTTCTCTTCTTCAGACCTGCCAAAGTCACTGCATTTTAGGACCTTTACAATTGCTATTCCTTCTGCCTGAAATGTTTTTCTCTTAGATGATCACATGACTGTCCCTTCTCAAAGTCAGATATCAAGTTAGAACGTCACCTTCTCAGATGTCAGCACATTGCATCCAACATTCTTTAATAATACTATCTAATTTTATTTTCTTCATTGCTTTTATCACTCTCTGAAATGCTCTATCCTTTGCATGTTTCTTTTTGTCTTTGTCTGTTCAGGCTGCTATAACAAAACACCACAGACTGGGTGGCTTAAAAACAACAGACATTTATTTCTCACAGTTTTGGAGGCTAGGAAGTCTGAGATCAAGGCACAAGCTTGGTCATGTTTGGTGAGAGCCTTCTCCCTGGTTCATGGCCAGTGTCCTCTTTCTGTGTCCACACATGATGGAAGGGGTGAGGGATATTTCTGGAGCCTTTTTTCATTAGCGCACTAATCCCATTCATGAAGGCTCTGCCCTCATGGCTTCAGTACCTCCCAAAGGCCCACCTAGTACAATCACATTGGGCATTAGGATTTTGACATACACATTTTGTGGGGACACAAATCTTCAGACCATGGCACTTCTTGATTATCCTCACCATGAATGCAGGGCCCTTCTCTATTTCAGAACTGCTATGTCTCCAGCACCTAGAAAAGCATGTGGCATATGGTGGGTGCTCTATGAATAGGTTCCCAGAAAGGAAGATGACTTCCAGAGTTGGAAATGAATATATTTCCCCATCGAATATACTGTCATATGTGTTGAATAGGTTTATAATTTAGGAAATTATGGATTAAATACCATTTAAGTCCTGACTACTGGATATAACATTGTTTACATGAGATAATGAATTTCAAGTTCAAGTTCTTTTAATAAACTCATAATCTTGATCACAGATCATCTTATCCCCATATCCAGAAAACCCTGCCTCCCTCTCCCTTTTATTCCTGTTATAGCTCATCAGATTTTAACTCCTTGATGGAGTTTTTTTCTTTGATTTAAAAGAAAGTTTAAATTTATTCTTTAAAAGAAGAGTCCCACTCACTCTCTGGTAGATTTTTAAAAATTGATTTCTTGAGTGCCACTACTTATCCTCCTTACAGGCCCTATCTTATTTCACATCCTGCTTTGTGAAAATTATACTCAAGCCCTTTCAAAGGCACCTTGCCTGACTTCCTGTCCTCCCAAGTGGTTCCTGAACCTCTAATCTTTTCCATGGGTCCGTTTAAAAACAGCAAAGTTTTCTTAATCCCTTTGGGACCCTTCCATCTGCTCTGAATTTCAGTGTGAGGAGCATGGCAGGCAATGAGACTGCAAGTAAGACCTTGACATTTAGGAGAGTAAATTATTTCTTTTAATAGCTAGAATGTGCTTTTTCATATAAAAACCATAGATGTAGACTCATAGACTAGGGCCATCCTATTACACACCCTTAAGGAATAAAAAGCAGACTAGTTTGAGTAAGTAAAGCGTTTACAAGTTAAATGGTAAAAGTTAAGTCCAGCAATACAGGTTGGGGACAGAGATCGTTAGTTGTTTCCCAATATCTGCTCTCTTTCTTTTCCTTAGTAATAAAGTCCTCCTTTTATTTAAGGTGGCAGTGATAAAAGAATACATTTCCTAGTCTCCCTTGTACTTAGATGTGACCATAAGATGTGGTTCTGGAAGAAGTTTTGTTTGGGTCTGCTTAAAAAGAGCAGACCCAGCTGGGAAGTGTGGCTTTCCCCCTTCATCCTTTCTTCCAGTCTGGAACTGGGACTCACGGCTGTAGCTCCTATAATAATCTCACATCATAAAGTCTGATTGAGGATGGAAGACACAAACAAAGAGTGGGTGACAGAAATGCTGATTTCCTGGAGCCAGAATACCGGTTCGAATTGGCCATTCTAGGGCTTCTTTTCTGTGAGAGAATAAACACTGGTGTCTTTGAATTTTTTGTTCTGTGTAGCCAAATGTAATCCATTTTTATACAAATGCTCACTCGGGGAGTTTTAAAAAATACCCTAATGCCCAGGTTGCCTCCCAGATCATTTAAATCAGAAACTCTAGGGATAGAATTCAAACATCGACAATTTTTTAAAGTTTCCTGGGTGATTGCAGTGTGCAGCCAGGTTGAGAATCCCTGCTTCAGGCTGCCAGGCCTCATATTTAGCAAGTTCAAGAATCTCCTGGGGGATGGGGTGGTGCTTGTTAAAAAAACTGGATTTTCAGGGCTCATTCCCCAGAATTTTGGTTCTTTTGGTCTGAGGGCACCCCAGGTGATTCTGAGACAGGCAATGCAGGGAACACATGTGAAGAAACACTGCTTTAGGCAATGGGGCATCTTTGGAAGTTTTAAAGCAAAGAAGTGACAAGATCAGAGGAGAGTGTTAGGAGGATTAGTCTGGATCTAGTGAATAAGTTGAAAAGAAGAGGTGAGAGACTGATGGTAAGGAGAACAACTGGGAGGTACTACAGTAGTTGATGGCTTGAGGGGACATGATTCTGAACTAAGTGGGTGGCCACAGAAATGCGGGGTAGGGGGGGAAGGGGAAGATCAATAGACATTGAAAAAGATAAAATACTACAGCACTTACTGACAGAATAAGACTGAGGGGGACTTTAAGATACTTATTTTTAGTGACTGAATAATACACTAGAGGTTTGATGACTTCTGGGTTAGTATGTACTTCCCCCTTTTGCTCGAACTCAGTTAAATTGCTGTAGATTATTAGTTTACTGTTTATCTACATCTGCAAATGTAATTTTTTTAACATCTTTATTGGAGTATAACTGTTTTACAATGGTGTGTTAGTTTCTGCTTTACAACAAAGTGAATCAGTTATACATATACATATGTTCCCATATCTCTTCCCTCTTGTGTCTCCCTCCCTCCTACCCTCCCTATCCCACCCCTCTAGATGAACACAAACCATGGAGCTGATCTCCCTGTGCTATGCGGCTGCTTCCCACTAGCTATCCACCCTACGTTTGGTAGTATATATATGTCCATGCCACTCTCTCACTTCGTCACTGCTTACCCTTCCCCCTCCACATATCCTCAAGTCCATGCTCTAGTAGGTCTGTTTTTCTCCTTCTGAGTTACTTCACTCTGTATGACAGACCCCAGGTCTATCCACCTCATTACAAATAACTCAGTTTCATTTCTTTTTATGGCTGAGTAATATTCCATTGTATATATGTGCCATATCTTGTTAATCTGATTGTATCTAGAGTTTTCCATTAGATTGGAAACATTATTTGCTAAATCAACGCTTCTATTTAAAGGCTTAGACACATTATCCTAGCAACAGTCTATTTCACAAATTTTAGTATTTGTTTATAAATATATCTAAATATGTGTATATGAACAAGCAATATACATATGTGTAAATATGTGTATAGACAAGCAGTTAAATGATTTTCATGAGATTTTTACTTTTTAAAAAACGTCACGTCTTCTAGAGCAGAGGAAATAAACTAACTGACTGGTGGTTTAGTTACTGCTCTGGAGCTTGCTTTATATACATATCTTTTTGGATGAGACACATCTAAACTTTCAAGGGCTAAAAGTTTAAAGAATGGTTTTTAAAAAATGACCTCAATAGAAAATGGTTATTTAACTATTTACTATAAAGCCACCAAGCAGATGTTAGGTTGATATTTTATCAAATAACCTCAAACATGACTACCTTCTGAGTAATTCTAAAATACACACTGCCCACTAATTTCTTATAATAAGGAACACGTATACCTCAGAAAACAATCTTAAGTGTGCTCTTCAAGTCTTCTCATTTAAAAACCAACATTGGTTTTATAGTTACAAACCAGAAAGAAATAACTGTCAAATGTAATTGTAATATAAAATGTAAGCTAATGTATTTTCTCCTTTTTTACTAAAGTGTGTGTCTGTGTCAAGACACGGTTCCTTTTTGTCCTCTTATTGAACTACAGTTGATTTTTTCAACATTTTCTATTTTATTGTTTTTTTAAAAGTATTTATGTATTTATTTATTTATTGGCTGTGTTGGGTCTTCGTTGGTGCGCGTAGGCTTTCTCTAGTTGTGGTGAATGGGGGGCTACTCTTTGTTCCGGTGCGAAGGCTTCTCATCGCGGTGGCTCCTCTTGTTGCGGAGCACGGGCTCTAGGCGCGTGGGCTCAGTAGCTGGGGTGCACGGGCTTAGATGCTCCGTGGCATGTGGGATCTTCCTGGACCAGGGCTTGAACCCATGTCCCCTGCATTGGCAGGCAGATTCTTAACCACTGCACCACCAGGGAAGTATAGTTGATTTTTAAATTGAAGTATATAACACAGTGTCTTTTAAGAATAGATTTTAAAATACCAAGTAAACTTAATGAACAAACAAGATGCACATTTCCTCATGAGCTTGGCACTTGGTGCAAACATGAATGAAACACAGCCTTGCTCTCTTGTACTTCACGGTATAAATAATAAAATGATGATGAGTTTCCTAGAGTTTGTTTTAGGTTTAATTTTCCGTCTAATTGGAACAGCTATTAGAAAGCTCTAACAAGGTGAAAGTCATTAGATCTTTTCAAAACATAAAAAGGCTAAACTTCAGCTGGCAGTGGGGGACCATGTATCTAGATTCCCTATCACATTTAGTTTGGTTGATAAGAATAGCACACTTCTCTAATTTGGTGTGAGGCAGTCCTTTGTCACTTGCTCCTGAGTGTGCTACGGCCCTGAAGCAACAGAATCAGCACCACTGAGGGACCACCACCTAATCGCTTCTAGCCATGCAGACCAGAGAAAGTGGACGTCCTACATGTGGACTGTAAGGTGCATCTACTCCTCCTCCTAACATTCTCTTTGGCAGTGGGATTTTGCTCCACCTTCAGACACCAGTAAACTGGTTATAGCAAAGTGCTAACCATATTGGGGATTCTTTGTGAACACATCCATTTCATACAGGAAGCTTTCTCTTCTATGGTCACAAACCCCACCCCTAATATGAGCTATAGCCTTGCAAATGATAAAACACTGGGTGCTGGGAAGTCTTTGTGTAAAAGTGTTGAGAAAGTATGTAGATAGTGTTGGGCAAAACTCCATCCCCACTGGGCGAAACAAACAACCCAAAGTGTGTGCTCTACTGCAGATGGTGAAGGGAATTTTCTATGGGTGGAACTTTCTTCTCCCTACCCCTGCAAATTCATATGTTGAAGTTCTGACACCCAGCATCTCAGAATGTGACCTTATTTGGAAATAGGTTGGTGCAGATGTAATTAGTTAAGTTAGTATGAGGTCATACTGGTACAGTAGAGTGGGGCCCTAATTCAGTAAGACTGGTGTCCTTATAAAAAGAAAATTTGGACACACACTCACACAGAAGAACATGTGAAGATGGAGGCAGAGATACTTCAACAAGCCAAGAAACACCAAGATTGCTAGCAAACCACTAGAAGCTAGAGACAGGAACAGATTCTTCCTCCCAGCCCTCAGAAGGAACCAACCCTGCCTTACCTTGATCTTGGACTTCTAGCCTCGAGAACTGTGAGACGAGAACTTTCTGCTGTTTAAGCTACTCAGTTTGTGGTACTCTGTTACTATAGCCCTAGAAAACTGACACAGAATTGTTCTCCCATCATTATCTCAGATGGATAGCATATTCTTTTGGTGCAGATATAACTCACTTTTCACTATTTGACCAGTGAGAGTTAAAATTTAAAAACCCAACCACCTGTAACAGGAAGGAAACATAAAGGACAGTGTAGGTATCTTGGCATGCTTGCCAACCAGGCTTATTTTACTATACCTCAGGGTGAATTAAAGAAAGCTGAGTGAGCTGCCTCCATGGTCAACAAATACTCCTTCCGTTCTCTACCACCCCACGTAATTGCTGCAGTCTCAGCCAAAGTGCTGAAAGGAAGCATCACTGACTAAGCTGCAGTTCTGTATTCTCTCTCTCCCGTTTCAACATCCTAGCAAGCACAACAGGGAATGGACAAAAAGGGGGACTGGAAAATACAGAGCAGAAAAGTCAAATAAGAATCAAACAAAACTAAAAATAGACCCAAAAAAATAGAAGAAAAAACACAAGGAGAGATGCAAGGAGAAAGGAGAAAAACACAGGCGTGGCTGGCCAGGAAAATAATTGCTGAAAGGGAAAACCTAAAATCTGTGGGTATGGATCCCTAGGATAATCATTATATTGTTCCCGGAAGCCATTAGGAGATTAAGATTCTCCTTGTGATTATAGTATGTTCACATCCTGACAAATTATTTGTGGACTTCAATCATCAAACTTCCTGCATGTGCTGATTTTTTCTTAGCTCAGTTCTGTAAACAAAGCCTATGTGATTCTACACGAATTAACATAGAACACTAGAATGATGAAGCCGGACAACTCAGAAATCATTCAATTCAATTATTGAGGTGTACAGAGAATTTAATAGTCTTGTCCAATGGCATAAGCTTGTCCACATAGCTTATACCAGAGCTAGGCGAAAAGATTTTGTAAATATTATGATTTATGAAGAATCTAGGTTGATTTATACCAAGAAAGTATTTCTAAACTACTTTTGAACTTTCACATCTCCATATTGCTTTTAAGATATTAAAGAAGAGGACTTTTGGTAGCCATCTGGGAAGTTTCAACCGAGAAAATTCCTCAGAACATAACGTAAGAAACCAAAGTAAACAAAAATTTATTTCAGCTAAAATATTTATTTGAAAAATATTTGAGGAGCAGATTTTTTTAATATAAATGTATCCTGACCACCTGAATTTTAAATGTCTTATTAGTAATTACAGTAATACTAATCTGAACTTAATAATAGCATTTGCTGTATGCTAGGCAGTCTTCTACGTACTTCCTGTATGTTACTTTACTCAATCCTCAGAATACTGCATGATTTGGTTCCATTATTTATTAGCCCTATTTTGCTGATTAAGAAATTGAGGCAGAGAGAGACAGCATCTTTTCCCAAGGTCACACTATTTATGAGTGGTAAGGCTGAGATTTGAACACTGGCAGTCTAGCGCCGAAGTCTATATACTTAACCACTGGGCTGCACTGCCGTTTACCACCCTATGAAGCAATTTGCAATATCAGTACACATGTATCCCTAGTAAGATGGTAAAACCAGGATTTTATCCAGGTTTAATCTGATTTAGAGTCAATGCTCTTTCCCACGACAGCTATATTGGCCTCTCACATTAGCATACTCAAACCTCACTTTCACTCTAATCATCAGCCACTAACAGAAGATCATGGTGGGAATATCCAGTGCAACAAAGGTACCACATCAGCAAAGGAAAAGGACTCCTAATAACCAGCCCACCACCATAGCATAAACTCCTGGGGTTTGCTGGACGATATTGGTTCTTCTGGGCCCTCCTAGCTTATACGCTGTACTCTTCTCTCTTCACTCTCAGGAGATGGTGTGGTTGATAGAACAGGCACTACACCAGAGAGCATGAAACCTGGGTTCCAGTCTTAGAGCAGCGTGGGACTGGCAGAGTACCCCTGTCAGGGTAGGCATCACCCACCTGGCTCCCTAAACCCTCTCAACGACCCCAGGAGTGAGCAGGACAACTAGTTTACAGATAAGAGAATTGAGATTTAGAGAGTAAGTAATTCCACCAAGGTCAGCAAAGATGGTATTCAGCCCCACTTTGCCTACTGTAAAATCCTCATGTACACTTGACCAAGTTGTCACTTTAAATCCTCCAAATCTCAGATTCCTCAAACATAAAAGAAGGATATTTTGCTAAATCAGTACTCTCTGTATCATGGAGCCCTAGGGAATCTTCAAAGGTATCTCAAGTCATTTTTGGAGGGAAGTCCAAGGAGACAGGGTCCAGACAACTTCCCACCCCTGACGTGTGTGCATGTGCACACACATAAGTGCATGTGTGTGCACACACACATACACAGAAACATCGAGCAGCGCCCCTCTTAGTTTTAATGCCTAGGACAGGATCAGCATGGTGAAGGGACAATAACTGTGGTAAATCAAGCCATTCAGAGGAGACTTTGGATTCAGCTGGCTGGCTCTGCCCAGAAAACATCCAATGCCTTTGAAAGAAAAGGCTGTACCTGAACTTCTGCTGATCTAAACACAATTTGAGAAAGCGTTTCGATTGTATCTGTGAAGATGGCCTTCTTACCCAGGGTCAGCTAGTGAGAAACACAGTCTGAGTTTTCTTCTCTTGTGGTCACCATTCCTTGAGGGTTTCAACTGGTCAGGGATGAAAGGGATGTAGCATTTGTGGCTTAATTCTTTTTTCTTTTTTTTTTACTTTTAACCCAAACTGTACTTTATTAAATTTAGACATCATCCATTGTAAGAAACACCACTGTTTTATGTACCATTAGGAAAGAAAAGATGCTGCCACTCAATATGATGTATCATCCATTGTAAAATAAACTGTAAATTCAGAGACATTAAAATGTTAAAGACCCTAGGGATGATGAGATTGTGGGTCTCAATAGAGAGGTCTCACAATGCCATGGGCTACCTGTGTGGTTTAATCCTAACTCTGTTTTTTTCTCTTCCTCTGTTTATCTTGCCTCATTTTCTTTTTACCCTGTCTACTTTCAACCCTGCCTTCTTCCTCTGGCCCCAGAGCCAGGTGGTAGAGAAGAAAGGAGTGGTCTGTGTTGGTAAGAAATGAGAGAATTCATTTACTCCTTCAAGTCCTGCCTTCCCCCCACCCCTCACCTGTATTCCTACAAAGAACAACGCATTGGTGCTTAGATGATCACTATCAGGCAGGCATCTTGATGAATGCATGGAGAGCCAAGACTTACTTTATCCCATCCCTGTAGCTCGTATCCCTTTCACTAAAAGCTACATATGTAGAAAAGAATAAAGCCAATGAAAGTCAAGTGTTCATCATACCTTTTTGATGGTGATCATACCTTTTTAAAAACATTTATTGAGGTATCCTTTAAATACCATAAAATTCACTCATTTTAAGTGTGCAATTCATTGATTTTCAGAAAACATACAGTTGTACAAGCATCACCACAATTCAAATTTGAATCATTTCCATCACCCCAAAAAGATACCTCAAGCTCATTTGCACTCACACTCTGTTCCCACTCCAAGCCCTAGGCAACCACTAATCTTTCTGTTTCTTATAGATTTGCTTTCTCTGAGCATTTCATATAAATGGAATCATATAATACTTGGTATTTTGTGACTGGCTTCTTTCATTTTGTGTACTCTTTTGGAGGTTCATCTATACATTAGCACGTCTCAGTACTTTGTTTTTTTACATGACACCTTTTTGAATGGCAGCGTTATATGGAGGAAAGTTCACAGATTTCAGAAGCATGTGAACCTGGGGCCAAATCAAAGTTGTACCACTTCTTAGTTGTGTGTCTTTGGGCAATTTCCTTAACCTCTCTAAGACCCATTTGTAGAATAAGGATACTAATCCCTCTCTCAGAGGATTATTCTATCAACTAAGTGGATTTTGCCAGCAAACAATGGGCAGTCAAGAAATCTAGTCTTTCTGTCTACATTCCCCAGGAATCATTGTTTTCTTACCCCTGCATCAAATTGTAAAGTGAATCCTACAGCCTCCCTACCAGCCTTCACATGAAGCTTGAAACGAGAGCCCACACAACTAGCAATATCAGGAATGGAATTCCGCCAAGGGGAATCACATCCTTCATTAATGGAGCCCAGATGGTGAGGAGCTAAAGGGATTTTCTTCAATATTGCTGTCATTTTTTTAGAAAGAAGGTTAAACTGTATTTCATTGTTATTTTAAAGAGGAAAATGTTTCGAATTCTACTCTAGAACATTCTACAGAGTTGGCCTTACTTTTGCAAGGCTCTAAGAACAACCTATTTTCCCACAAATTCTTATAAAACTGCCCTCAATAACATCAACCCTCAGATAACATGTAAGTAAGTTGTAAAGGGCCATAACCCCCTGAATTCATAAAATTCACATCAAATCCTCAAAACTCAACTTTTAGCCAATAGTTTCAGACTCTTTCTTTCCTAAACCTTTAGAAGAACCTGAATTTCAAGTGTGTAGCAGAATAGACTAAATTGAACTCCTTGTTCATTTCTCCAGTCCATCTTCTCTGATTAGAACATATCAATTTGAGTTCCAAGTTAAAGGAACTCTGGATATAACCACACCATTACACTCTTAGACACAGAGTTTACATAGATGCAGTTCCTTAGCCCTGAGCCCACTTTTTCCTTCTGAATCATTGTTTCTCCACAGTTTTCAGTCCACCATGATTCCCTTTTGTGTTTCTGATTGTTTTTCTCTCTTCTTCTCTGAGATTTATCACAGCTGCATTTCTTTCCCAAATTCCTTAAACACTTAATTCCTTTCCACCTCCTAGATTCACTCTCAGATTTACTTCCTGTTAAGTATAGTATAACAGGTAAAATAGAAAAGGATAATACTTTTCAATATTTCTACTAAATTAAATAGGTTTGCAACATATTTTATGTATCTCTCACTTCAAGGAGGTTAGCACAGCAAATCATTTTTCATCATGTAAAATGCCTGTTGTCAAATGTAGACTAGTTATTAAGAGAGGTGACATATGGCTTTCTAATCTTTATATACTAATAGTCACTATACATATTAATGGCATTAAAGATAACAAAGAGTGAATCTTTCAAAAAGTAAATTAGATATAATTCCTACAAGTGATCAGTCTGCAACATTATTAGGAGAGTCTGACTAACTAGAACTTCTACTGTGATAAAACCACACTCACGTAGACAAATAGATAAAAGCTATATCCAGACCTAGTCAAACACTTAAATCAATGTATCTTTATAAGGAGTCCTGTGTTTCCTTGCTCTCTGTACTTATCTGAAAATAGGAACTGTTAACAAAATCCAGGACTAACTTTTCTCCCACTATTGAGAGATCGGGAAGGAGTGCGGTCTCAGGAGAGAAGTTTTCACTCACTGTCTTATCACCTAAAATCGGCATAAGAATCCATAAATGTGATAAAAAGAAATAAAAATAATTGGGTGGGGGCACAAAAAGCTTAAATTTAGTTAGATTTGTGAATTTCCCCAATCTTTAAAAAGCTTTCCTCATGTTAAAGCTTCCCTTTCATACACTACAGTGCAGAGTAATTTATATCCAATACTTTATTTTAGGGAATTTATTTTAAATGATATAGGAATTTATCTCATGGTGTAAATAGTTTAGTAAATCTGGGATTTAGCAAAGATGTTTCCCCTGCTGCACAGGGCTTTTGTGTAGTAGATGTTTAGCAGCAGATGACAAAATAATCTTGAGGCATGATGATTTAACTTCAGTTTGGTGCCCAAACATTCTGCAATAACATCTTAAGCCCCAAATTCCAACATGTGGCCAGCATATTGATAGTTAATTTTTTTTAAAATCACTTAATAACCCAAATATTCAATACATATATAAGAATCACAAAACTGTTGGATTATAATTTGGTCTACAGTCTGTTCATAGCTCTCTAGAAAATCCTGATCTCGGGGTGATTGGTAAAACCTCACATTTGCAGAGAACATCTCTCAAGCCTCGGTCACCATAAATATCTGCCAGCATGCACACATCATGTATATGAATTACCAAATAATGCCAAGAGTCTCCTACCCCGAGATGGCAGCAAGTTTTTGGTGTGCCTGGCGGGCCATTTCACAGCCTTTGGTTCTTGTCTTGTGCATTTCCGCCCTGAGTGAGGGGCAGCTGACAGAGACGTCCCCGATAGAAATGACCAATTCTCGGTACAGGGCCACTTGCGTGTTGAACTCTTGGACAAGCTGGAAAAGAGAGCGAGTTTCTTTCATAAGACACTGATCAGGAAGTTTCCTATTTTGCGTACCTAAACAGAGGCTTTTGCTGACCCCCGAGCCACCTCCCCAAATCTCCTGCTAAGGAGCCTACAGATTGTTTAAAGATTGGGGCACAAAGATGTAAGTTCTCTTCATCCAAAGCAAGTGTTTAGTTTTCATCGGTAAGTCTCGTCATGGAAGCTCTGTTTCCAGACCTACTTGCCGCCACCCGTTCAGACTCAGTTTCTGAAGAGCCAGAGCATATTTGGAGAGCTACCATGCCACTCCCAGGTAACTAGAGAGTGATGCTGGGAACTCTCGCATAGAATTCTCCCCTCTACCACAGCTGGGATGTGGATTTGAATTGGCCTGGGGATAAAGGCCAAAGGTGGGTTATATTAGGCAAACCATTCACCTCCTGCGGGACCACTGAACCGCTCCGGCTGGGCTCCGAGCTTGACGGGAAGACCGGCTACAGCCTCTGAGCTGGAACCTTCGTCCCCTCCGCAGAGCCCCGTGCACTCTATTTGGGTTTGTTTGCTACTGTCTCCCCACAAAGCAGCACTCTTACCTACTCAGCCCCTCCCTCCCTGGTGAGCCAGCCAGTTCACCGTGTCTTTCCTATCTGCCTTTCTCCGAGGGGGTAGAGGCACGACCTACAGCCGCTGACCCCAAGACCCTTTCCGCTGCACTTCTTGGCGGGGTCATTACGACCCGGGTGTCACCCCGAATCTGGGGGACTGCAGGTTTAAAAATAGTGCAGGTGCACGTGACCGGCATGGAGGAGCTGAGGGTGGCGGAGTTCCTGGCACTCAGGCGAAAGATGAACGTACACGATTCCCCCACCTCTCCAAAAAAAAAAAAAAAAAAAAAGGCGCATTTTCTACCTACCATCTTGCAATCGTCCAGGGCTCGTTGGGTTTTGTGGGCGCTCTCGGAGCCGCTGCCCCTGCGCTCCCAATCCCGGCTCTGCAGCGGGGGCTTGCTGATCTGGAAGATTGAGGAGCGGGTGGACCGGCTGGGGCGCTTTTTGCGCCCATTCGGTGCAGAACTCATGCATACACATCCACTAAGCCGAAGCCGCTGGTACAGTGCGCCCCGGCGCGGGCGGCCAGGTAGTTGCCCTGCGCGCCGCCGCCAAGCAGCCGGAGCCGGGACCCGAGGCGCTGCGCTCACAGGCTTGGGACTGGCTGCGCGGGTGGGTAACCTTCAGCTTGAAGGAGAGCCGGGGAAGCGCTGGCTGTGCCGTGCAGCATCGCTTCCACTAGCAGCGAGGAAGGAGCTCGGTCGAGTTCTGCTCAGCAGCACTGCCGGCCCTGTCCCGGGAGCTGGACGCTGGCGCGGGCTCGCACTGCCTTCCTCTCGGCATGGATCGCAAGGCTGGGCGAGAAGGAACACGCCGCCCGGCGGTTCCTAGTTTCCATTCAGATGGGTGAGCAGCTTTCAAAGCCTGCGCTGCCAGGTGGAGGGGAGGGCGGGCCGGGGGAGATTGTCGCTCTAGCTTCGGGTGTCTTCCCTCAGCAGCGCTCCGTTCGTCTATCTCCTCCCCCGTCAGCAGGCCTGGAAGGGCTGGCAGTCCCCGAAGCAGGCAATTGGCTCTAATCCGTTGTCTTGATTCCTCGTCTCCACGGGGCTCATCTGTTTGAGGATCCCTAATGAATCCGTGGCGGGACTGGCAGACGCAGGGAATCGGTGCGGCTGACGTTGTTCGCGGCTCCGCACATTGATAGGACAGGAATACTAATGTGATCCGTCCATACAACCCCCTTCCCCCTCCAGGGTTTATGCACTTATCCAATCAAATCCCCGGGAACATCAATTGCAATATTACTTCATCTCCTCTATTATTAGAAACGAAAAGTGTCATCAGAGTGGAGCACATTGCCACATGCTGGGACATAAACACGGATTTCAGATCAACCAGTGTGGGCATGAGGCCCTCACCTTCCAACACATTCTGGGGCCACAGATTAGTAAAGCCCAACGAGGAGGGAGTGAGGTTTTTGCCTCAGAAGGAAGATCTCTTGATAACAGTTTTTAAAAATAGCTTTGTTTCCGGGAGTTTTGTGGTGGTGGTGCTGTTTTTGTTTTTGTCTATGTTCACCATGTGCCGGGAGAGAAACCTGCAGCAGTGGGGGCAGAATGCAGGAGGCCTTCAGTCAAACTGGTCCTCAACCCATCCCATCCCATCTTAATGAGTCAAGCTCCTGGTCTTCCATTCCAGAGTCTCAGGACCCAGCTCTGAGAGTTTCCCAATAGAGATTTGAACAAATAAGAGCCAACAGGCCTCCCTGGGCACTCAGAATGACTCAACTCTCCTTTATGGGACATCAGTGACCCAGAGGCCAATGGAGGTGGCCCAGGATAGTGGGGAAGATGACTGCGTGAAAGGGGGCCCTGGGGGGTGAGTTCCTTGGCCATTTAAATTCACCCTTACCACTGACATCCTAAGATTCTTCTGGAAGGAAGAGAGGTAGCATGGACATTCAACTCCAATGCTCTGAGAATGCTTGTTCCCAAGAATGGTTTGTTTGGAGGGGACAGATAAAGAAGTCTGCCACAGGGGAACTACTTACGTGTCGCAGAGCCTAATGAAGAACAAAAAGGAGGTTTCTGGTCAATCTCTTAAGGGGTATAGAGATTACACAGAGCGGGAGAGCCAGAAATAGCCAGAAAGGCTAATACCCTAAGGAGACAGTTCCAGAATTTTTTTACAAGGCAGGTGAACATAATGGGGTAGTATAATAAGAGAGAGATTTGGTCTTTGTCCTCAGTTCCTGGCACAGAACTCCTAAAACCCTTGTAATTTCCCTAGTGATAAAGGTGATAGGAGCCCCTTGTCACCAGAAAGACCAAGCCTTGATTAGGCATTTGGAACTTTCATCCCGCCCCTCTCCCCCCCAACTTCCCCAGAAGGGAGAGAGGCTGGAGACTGATTAATAGCCAATAGTGTGACCAATCATGCCTACATAACGAAACCTCCAGAAAAACCCCTAAACAATGGGGTTCAGGGAGCTTCTGGGTTGGTGAAGACATAGGTTTGCTGGGAGGCTGGCATACTCAGAGACGGGGCACGGCATCTCCCCCTCCCCCCTCCCATACCCTACGCATCTCTTTCTGAGTCGTATTCTTTATAATAAGCTGGTAAGTAAAGTGCTTTCCCAAGTGCTGTGAGTCATGCTACCACATTATCGAATCTGAGAGGCATTTGTGGGAACCCCCGAATTTGTAGCCAAGTTGGACAGAAGTATAGGTAATCTGGGGACTTTATACTTGTGACTGGTCTCTGCAGTGAGGGCAGATATGTGGGTCTGAGCCCTTAAACATGTGGGGCCTGATGCTAACTCCAGGTATTGAGTTGTAGGACACCCGGTTGGTGTTGGAGAGTTGGAGAAATAGTGTTGAAAAAGATACCATGTATTTGGCTGGGGAGGAAAAAACCCTAACCAGGGGATATCTGAATGGATATGCAGCTGCATTTGTATAGTGCTTCACAAAAGATTGAGTCAGTTTTTCCTAAGGACGACTGGGGGAGAGAAGCATCAGCTCCCACCCCAGACCTTGGTGTGCTATTATCCTCCAGGCGTTTAGATGGTAGGGACACCAGGGTGAAGGGCTCTTCTGTTGGCTGAGTCTCCCCAAATGTAGGAAGATAAGAAGGTTAACTCTTAGCCAACTCTGACTGTTCCTTTTTCCCTCAGTCTCAAATTTCTCTCTACCTTATGTGTGTAGGGAGGAGAGGTTGAAGAACATGTCAGGTGGTTTGGTGAAATTTTCTGGGATTTGGTGAGTGGTTGGGATGCTGAGGGAGGGTATAGGGAGGCGAAGGAAGGATGGATAATACTCATTTGTAAATTAAGTCCTGTGTTATAGACCCTTGTGTTACCACTAACTACCTCTCTCCCCACTACCAAACTTAAAGAAAAGTCTGCTCTAACCCAAGGTTCGTGGTGCTTTGGAGAATTAAAGGAAAAGGGACTGCATTTTACATGTGTGTGGACCTAGGATAGAGAAAACAGGACACTGGAGGTGAGTCTTCTGGAAATCTTTTGCCACCACTCTGCTGTTTCATCCCCTGTCCCTGAAGGGAAATACTGCCACCAGATTTGAGCGTCTCCAAGCTCCTTAGTAGTGGGTTTCTACTTCAGCTACAGCCATCTGGTTTCTACTCCCTGCTTCTTCTGCCTAGAGACCATTTCAACAAATTAAAAGAAAAAAAGGCAATGCAATTGCACTGCCCTGTTTCTATGCCATATTTCTTGCAGTAGGTGGAGGCGGGGGAGGGAATAAATGGGTCAGACTCAAGGGCACATCTGAAGGACCACAGATTTGGAAACCTGCTGGGGGATTAAGCAGAAATTGTCATTTGTAGGTGCCCCTTGGTCTTCCCTGATACACAGCCCAAGCCATTTTCCTGAGAGGGAAGAAAAATAGCATCAATCCCAGAACTGTCTCTCTGAGGGACAAATGCTGTAATCAGAATAGCAGCAGGCAGACAGTTCCCTCACCTTCCCCCTCATTCAAAACAGCATGAATTTACATTCCTGGGGCTGACTGCCAAATAGAAGGGTAAAGTGCAGTTGGAAATCCCAATAACAAGGGTACATTTTCTGGTTATCTAGACCCAATTTTGGCACAATTCTGATAATGGGTCCTCTATAGGTATACAGCTTTGACTCAACTCACATCCTAGATTCACTCCAATATAAGATCCACCTTACATTTCATGTTCTCTCTATGGTAATTTTAGAGAAGTTGTTTTGATTTAGAATTGAGAATTTAAAAAAATGAGTATTAGTTAAGAGTGAATATGAACAACTGGTAAGTTTCTTCAAATTGGTGCTATCAGGAACCACAGTGCGACCCAGAGATGCACATCTCAAACTGGGCTGTGCAAAAATGGAAAAAGACCTTATCTGTGTGGGTCTGTGACAGAGGTGAAGAAAAACACATTACGATGCTGAATCCTGAGAAGTTGGAAAGATCTGAGAGGAATAATCAAGTTATTTTCTATTAGTGTCAAAAAAGATTAAATTATTGCAAATAATTTAGTGAATAAACTATTTAGTAAATGGTTTATTTCCACTAAAACCAGGAAGAAGTACAATATATTGGAATATTTATTAATTTCAAAAATATTTTGGAGCATTTTTATTAGATGCAGTTCCAGGTTTTATTGGTCCTAAAACATATAACAGAGGGCCCTTCTTCAAGAAAAAAAATCCAAAAAATTAAATACAAAATTAGATATATGGTCTTGGGAGCAGCCTATGCAATGAGGTTCCCTGAAGTTAGGTTTTGTTACCTTCATGGTAAATTGCCACATTTGTTGTTTATTATATGCACAGTGGGCATCTGGTGTTTTGCCTCCTCTGATTTTATTCTCCTTTTTCTGATAACAGCACCTTAAATTTCCTTTGAGAAAACCAGTCTTCTTTCCCTTTTTGTCATATGGCTCATGGGTGGGCATATGAATTAGACCTGACCGATAAGAGTACTATCTTCTAGTAGCCACAATGATTGGTTTATTAGTGGGTACAAAACCTAAACTGAAGTACTGAACTTTAGGCCTTGGGACTTTTTCTGGAACTATTATGTTGAAGCATTTGAAATTGCTATTACTCAACCATTTTAGACCTACATAAATGACAATTTTATATATTTCAACATAATATTGTGAGTTTCTTTTCCTTGGGTTGCTAGGGGATAAGATGAAAATCTGCAGTTTCTGGTGGTTGCCTCTGTCACTCACAATCAACAAACTGCCTGAGAGCCAACCCAGAGAAAATCAGAATGGAGAGATGGAGAAGGATTGCTTTTTGGGGGATGGGGGAGGATAATTGACATAGAACATTATAGTAGTTTCAGATGTACAATATACTGATTTGATATTTGTATATATTGCAAAATGATCACCAAAATAATCTACAGATCTTCCTCAACTTACAACAATGGGGTTACTTCCCAATAAACCCATTATAAGCTGAAAATATGTGAAAATGCATTTAGTACACTCAAGCTACTGAACATCATAGCTTAGCCTAACCTACATTAAACATGCTCAAAACACATTAGCCTACAGTTGGGCAAAATCATCTAACACAAAGCCTATTTTATAATAAACCATTGAATAGCTCATATAATTTATCACATACTGTACTGAAAGTAAAGAACAGAATGGTTGTATGGGTACAGGATGGTTGTAAGTATATTGTTTGTTTACCCTTGTGGGAGCGTGGCTGACTGGAAGCTACTGGTGCCCAGCATCACAAGAGAGTATCATACTGCGTATCTGCTAGCCTGGAAAAAGTCAAAAAAATTGTATGTCAAACCATTGTAAGTCGGGGACCATCTGTAGTTAACATCTGTCAGCATATATAGTTACATATTATTTTTTCTTATGATGAGAAATTTTAAGATTTATTCTCCTAATGACTTTCAAATATGCAATATACTATTTATTAACTTTAGTCACCATGCTGTACATTACATCCCCTTGACTTATTTATTTTATAACTGGAAGTTTGTACCTTTTGACTCCCTTTACCCATTTTGCCCAACCCCCTCAATCCCCCCCACTTCTGGCAACCACGTCTCTTTCTGTATGCTTGGTTTTTTCTCTTATTTTTTTTAAGATTCCACATATAAGTGAGATTATATGGCATTTGTCTTTTTCTGACTTATTTCACTAAGCATAATGCCCTTGAGGTCCATCCATGTTGTTGCAAATGGCAAGATTTCATCCTTTTTATGGCTGAATAGTATTCCTTTGCATATATATACCACAATTTCTTTGACCATTCATCTATTGATGAACACACGTTGTTTCCATGTCTCAACTATTGTAAATAATTCTTCAATATACATAGGGATGCATATATCTTTTCTAGTTAGTGTTTTTGTTTTCTTCAGATAAATACCCAAAAGTGGAATTGCTGGATCATATGATAGTTCTATTTTTAATTTTTTGAGGAACCTCCATACTGTTTTCCATAGTGGCTACACCAATTTACATTCCCACCAAGAGTCCACAAATGTTCCATTTTCTCCACATCCTTACCAGCACTTGTAATTTCTTGTTTTTTCCATAGCAGCCATTCTGACAGAGGTGAGGTTATAGCCCATTGTGGTTAAATTTGCATTTCCCTGATAATTAGTGATGCTGAGCACCTTTTCGTGTACTATTGGCCATCTGTATGTCTTCATTGGAAAAATGTCTATTCAGGTCTCCTGCCCGCTTTTAATTGGATTTAAGAAAATAATTAATTTACTTTTTGCTATTAAGTTGTATGAGTTCTTTATATATTTTGGATATTAACTTCTTATAAGATATATAATTTACAAATATTTTCTCCCATTCAGTATGTTGCCTTTTCATTTCATTGATGGTTTCCATTGCCATACAGAAGATTTTTCAGTCTGATATCATCCCACCTATTTATTTATTATTTTTGCCTTTGGTTTGGTGTCAAATCTAAAAAATCTTTGCCAAGACAGATAACAAGGAACTTGCTGCCTATGTTTCCTTCTACGAATTTTATGCTTTCAGGTCTTAAGTTCAAATCTTTGATCAATATTGAGTTAATTTTGGGGTATGGTGTAAGATAGTGGTCCAGTTTCATTCTTTTGCATGTTTCTGTCCAGTTTTCTCAACAATATTTAATGAAGAGAGACTGACTGGGTCCCACTGTGTATTCTTGGCTGCTCTGTTGTAAATTAATTTACTATATATGTGTGGGTTTATTTCTGGGCTCTCCATTCAGTTCCGTTGATCTATGCATCTGTTTTTATGCCAATACCATACAGTTTTGATTATTATAGTCTTGTAATATAGTTTGAAATCAGGGAGCATGATGCATCCAGATTTGTTTTTTTCTCAAAGTTGCTTTGGCTATTAAAGGTCTTTAATGGTTTCATACAAATTTTATGATTATTTGTTCTAGTTCTGTGAAAAATGCCATTGGAGTATTGACAGGGATTGCATTGAATCTGTAGATTGCTTTTGGTAGTATGGACACTTCAATGATATATATTCTTCCAATCCATGAACATAAATTATCTTTCCATTTATTTGTGTCTTCTTCAATTTCTTTCATCAGTGTTTAATTTTTATTTATTTATTTATTTTTAAACATCTTTATTGGAGATAATTGCTTTACAATGGTGTGCTAGTTTCTGCTTTATAACAAAGTGAATCAGTTATACATATACATGTTCCCATATCTCTTCCCTCTTGCGTCTTCCCACCTCCCACCCTCCCTATCCCGCCCCTCTAGGTGGTCACAAAGCACCAAGCTGATCTCCCTGTGCTGTGTGGCTGCTTCCCACTAGCTAACTATTCTACGTTTGGTAGTGTATATATGTCCATGACACTCTCACTTTGTCACAGCCTACCCTGCCTCCTCCCCACATCCTCAAGTCCATTCTCAAGTAGGTCTGCGTCTCCATTCCTGTCTTACCCCTAGGTTCTTCATGACCTTTTTTTTTTCTTAGATTCCATATATATATGTTAGCATACGGTATTTGTTTTCCTATTTCTGACTTACTTCACTCTGTATGACAGACTCTAGGTCCATCCACCTCACTACAAATAACTCAATTTCGTTTCTTTTTATGGCTGAGTAATATTCCATTGTACATATGTGCCACATCTTCTTTATCCATTCATCTGATGATGGACACTTAGGTTGTTTCCATGTCCTGGCTATTGTAAATAGAGCTGCAATGAACATTTTGGTACATGACTCTTTTTGAATTATGGTTTTCTCAGAGTACATGCCCAGTAGTGGGATTGCTGGGTCATATGGTAGTTCTATTTGTAGTTTTTTAAGGAACCTCCATACTGTTCTCCATAGTGGCTGTATCAATTTACATTCCCACCAGCAGTGCAAGAGTGTTCCCTTTTCTCCACACCCTCTCCAGCATTTATTGTTTCTAGATTTTTTGATGATGGCAATTCTGACTGGTGTGAGATGATGTCTCATTGTAGTTTTGAATTGCATTTCTCTAATGATTAATGATGTTGAGCATTCTTTCATGTGTTTGTTGGCAATCTGTATATCTTCTTTGGAGGAATGTCTATTTAGGTCTTCTGCCCATTTTTGGATTGGGTTGTTTGTTTTTTTGATATTGAGCTGCATGAGCTTCTTGTAAATTTTGGAGATTAATCCTTTGTCAGTTGCTTCATCTGCAAGTATTTTCTCCCATTCGGAGGGTTGTCTTTTGGTCTTGTTTATGGTTTCCTTTGCTGTGCAAAAACTTTTAAGTTTCATTAGGTCCCATTTGTTTATTTCTGGTTTTATTTCCATTCTCTAGGAGGAGGGTCAAAAAGGATCTTGCTGTGATTTATGTCATAGAGTGTTCTGCCTATGTTTTCCTCAAAGAGTTTGATAGTTTCTGGCCTTACATTTAGGTCTTTAACCCATTTTGAGTTTATTTTTGTGTATGGTGTTAGGGAGTGTTCTAATCTCATACTTTTATATGTAGCTGTCCACTTTTCCCAGCACCACTTATTGAAGAGGCTGTCTTTTCTCCATTGTATATTCTTGCCTCCTTTATCAAAGATAAGGTGACCATATGTGCATGGGTTTATCTCTGGGCTTGCTATCCTGTTCCATTGATCTATATTTCTGTTTTTGTGCCAGTACCATATTGTCTTGATTACTATAGCTTTGTAGTATAGTCTGAACTCAGGGAGCCTGATTCCTCCAGTTCCATTTTTCGTTCTCAAGATTGCTTTGACAATTTGGGGTCTTTTGTGTTTCCATACAAATTGTGAAATATTTTGTTCTAGTTCTGTGAAAAAGTCCAGGGGTAGTTTGATAGGGATTGCATTGAATCATTAGATTGCTTTGGGTAGTAGAGTCATTTTCACAATGTTGATTCTTCCAATCCAAGAACATGGTATATCTCTCCATCTATTTGTATCATCTTTAATTTCTTTCATCAGTGTCTTATAATTTTCTGCATGCAGGTCTTTTGTCTCCTTAGGTAGGTTTATTCCTAGATATTTTATTCTTTTTGTTGCAATGGTAAATGGGAGTGTTTCCTTAATTTCACTTTCAGATTTTTCATCATTATTGTGTAGGAATGCCAGAGATTTCTGTACATTAATTTTGTATCCTGCTACTTTACCAAATTCATTGATTAGCTCTAGTAGTTTTCTGATAGCATCTTTAGGATTCTCTATGTATAGTATCATGTCATCTGCAAACAGTGACAGCTTTAATTCTTCTTTTCCTATTTGGATTCCTTTTATTTCTTTTTCTTCTCGCATTGCTGTGACTAAAACTTCCAAAACTAAGTTGAATAAGAGGGGTGAGAGTGGGAAACCTTGTTTGTTCCTGATCTTAGTGGAAATGGTTTCAGTTTTTCACCATTGAGGATGATGTTGGCTGTGGGTTTGTCATATATGGCCTATATTATGTTGAGGAAAGTTCCCTCTATGCCTACTTTCTGCAGGGTTTTTATCATAAATGGGTGTTGAATTTTGTCAAAAGCTTTCTATGCATCTATTGAGATGATCATATGCTTTTTCTCCTTCAGTTTGTTGATATGGTGTATCACCTTGATTGATTTGCGTATCATGAAGAATGCTTGCATTCCTGGAATAAGCCCCACTTGATCATGGTGTATGATCCTTTTAATGTGCTGTTGGATTCTGTTTGCTAGTATTTTGTTGAGGATTTTTGCATCTATGTTCATCAGTGATACAGTTGAGGAAAGTTCCCCGTATGCCTACTTTCTGCAGGGTTTTTATCATAAATGGGTGTTGAATTTTGTCAAAAGCTTTCTCTGCATCTATTGAGATGATCATATGGTTTTTCTCCTTCAGTTTGTTGATATGGTGTATCACATTGATTGATTTGCGTATATTGAAGAATCCTTGCATTCCTGGAATAAACCCCACTTGATCATGGTGTATGATCCTTTTAATGTGCTGTTGCTATGTGTTTGCTAGTATTTTGTTGAGGATTTTTGCATCTATGTTCATCAGTGATACTGGCCTGTAGTTTTCTTTCTTTGTGACATCTTTGTCTGGTTTTGGTATCAGGGTGATGGCGTCCTTGTAGAATGAGTTTGGGAGTGTTCCTCCCTCTGCTATCTTTTGGAAGAGTTTGAGAAGGATAGGTTTTTGCTCTTCTCTAAATGTTTGTTAGAATTCGCCCGTGAAGCCATCTGGTCCTGGGCTTTTGTTTGTTGGAAGATTTTTAACCACAGTTTCAATTTCAGTGCTTGTGATTATTTTCCATTTCTTCCTGGTTCAGTCTCGGCAGCTTGTGCATTTCTAAGAATTTGTCCATTTTATTAGCATAGAGTTGCTTGTAGTAATCTCTCATGATCCTTTGAATTTCTGCAGTGTCAGTTGTTACTTCTCCTTTTTCATTTCTAATTCTCTTGATTTGAGTCTTCTCCCTTTTTTTCTTGATGAGTCTGGCTAATAGTTTATCAATTTTGTTTATCTTCTCAAAGAACCAGCTTTTAGTTTTATTGATCTTTGCTATCGTTTCCTTGATTTCTTTTTCATTTATTTCTGATCTGATCGTTATGATTTCTTTCCTTCTGCTAAATCTGGGGTTTTTTGTCCTTCTTTCTGTAATTGCTTTAGGTGCAAAGTTAGGTTGTTTATTCAAGATGTTTCCTATTTCTTAAGGTATGATTGTATTGCTATAATCTTCCCTCTTAGAACTGCTTTTGCTGTATCCCATAGGTTTTGGGTCATCTTGTCTCCATTGTCATTTGTTTCTAAGTACTTTTTGATTTCCTCTTTGATTTCTTCAGTGATCACTTCGTTATTAATTAGTGTATTGTTTAGCCTCCATGTGTTTGTATTTTTTACAGATCTTTTCCTGTAATTGATATCTAGTCTCATAGCGTTGTGGTCGGAAAAGATATTTGGTACGATTTCAATTTTCTTAAATTTACCAAGACTTGATATGTGACCCAAGATATGATCGATCCTGGAGAATGTTCCATGAGCACTTGAGAAGAATGTGTATTCTGCTGTTTTTGGATGTAATGTCCTATAAATATCAATTAAGTCCATCTTGTGTAATGTACCATTTAAAGCTTGTGTTGCCTTATTTATTTTCATTTTGGATGATCTGTCCATTGGTGACAGTGGGGTGTTAAAGTCCCCCACTATGATTGTGTTACTGTCGATTTCCCCTTTTATGGTTGTTAGTATTTGCCTTATGTATTGAGTTGCTCAATGCATATATTGGGTGCATAAATAGTTACAATTGTTATATCTTCTTCTTTGATCGATCCCTTGATCATTATGTAGTGTCCTTCTTTGTCTCTTGTCATAGTCTTTATTTTAAAGTCTATTTTGTCTGATATGAGAATTGCTACTCCAGCTTTCTTTTGATTTCCATTGGCCTGGACTATCTTTTTCCATCCCCTCACTTTCAGTCTGAATGTGACTCTAGGTCTGAAGTGGGTCTCTTGTAGACATCATATATATGGGTCTTGTTTTTGTATCTATTCAGCCAGTCTGTGTCTTTTGGTGAGAGAATTTAATTCATTTACATTTAAGGTAATTATCGATATGTATGTTCCTATTCCCATTTTCTTAATTGTTTTGCATTTGTTATTGTAGGTCTTTTCCTTCTCTTGTGTTACTTGCCTAGAGAAGTTCCTTCAGCACTTGTTGTAAAGCTGGTTTGGTGGTGCTGAACTCTCTCAGCTTTTGCTTGTCTGTGAAGGTTTTAATTTCTCCATCAAATCTGAATGAGATCCTTGATGGATAGAGTAATCTTGGTTGTAGGTTTTTCTCCTTCATCACTTTAAATATGTCCTGCCACTCCCTTCTGGCTTGCAGAGTTTCTGCTGAAAGATCAGATGTTAACCTTATGGGGATTTCCTTGTGTGTTAATTTTTGTTTTCCCTTGCTGCTTTTAATATGTTTTTTTTTTTGTATTTAATTTTTGACAGTTTGATTAATATGTGTCTTGGCATGTTTCTCCTTGGATTTATCCTGTATGGGACTCTGTGCTTCCTGGACTTGATTAACTATCTCCTTTCCCATATTAGGGAAGTTTTCAGCTATAATCTCTTCAAATATTTTCTCAGTCCCTTTCTTTTTCTCTTCTTCTTCTGGGACCCCTATAATTCAAATGTTGGTGCGTTTAATATTGTCCCAGTGGTCTCTGAGACTGTCCTCAGTTCATTTCATTCTTTTTTCTTTATTGTGCTCTGCAGTAGTTATTTCCACTATTTTATCTTCCAGGTCACTTATCCATCCTTCTGCCTCAGTTATTCTGCTATTGATCCCATCTAGAGTATTTTTAATTTCTTTTATTGTGTTGTTCATTGTTGCTTGTTTCCTCTTTAGTTCTTCTAGTTCCTTGTTAAATGATTCTTGCATTTTCTCTATTTTAAGATTTTGGATCATTTTTACTATCATTATTCTGAATTCTTTTTCAGGTAGACTGCCTATTTTCTCTTCATTTATTAGGTCAGGTGGGTTTTTATCTTGCTTCTTCTAATGCTGTGTGTTTTTCTGTCTTCTCATTTTGCTTATCTTACTGTGTTTGGGGCCTCCTTTTTGTAGGCTGCAGGTTCGTAGTTCCCGTTGTGTTTGGTTTGTGTCCCCAGTGGCTAAAGTTGGTTCAGTGGGTTGTGTAGGTTTCCTGGTGGAGGGGACTAGTGCCTGTGTTCTGGTGGATGAGCCTGGATCTTGTCTTTCTGGTGGGCAGGTCCATGTGTGGTGGTGTGTTTTGGGGTGTCTGTGGCCTTATTATGTTTTTAGGCAGCCTCTCTGCTAATGGGTGGGGTTGTGTTCTTCTCTTGCTAGTTGTTTGGAATAGGGTGTCCAGCACTGTTCGTTGCTGGTCCTTGAGTGAAGCTGGGTGTTGGTGTTGAGATGGAGATCTCTGGGAGATTTTCACCGTTTGATATTATGTGGAGCTGGGAGGTATCTTGTGGACCAGTGTCCTGAAGTTGGTTCTCCCACCTCAGAGGCATACCACTGACTCCTGGCTGCAGCACTAAGAGCCTTTCCTCCACACAGCTCAGAATAAAAGGGAGGAAAAGAAGAAAGAAAGAAAGAAAGAGAGAGAGAGAGAGAGAGAGAGAGAGAGAGAGAGAGAGAGAGAGAGAGAGAGAGAGAAAGGAAGAAAGAAAGAAGATAAAATAAAATAAATTTATTGAAATAAAAAATAATTATAAAGAAAAATAAATTTTTTAAGTAAAAAAAAAAAAAAAGGACAGTCAGAACCCTAGGACAAATGGTGAAAGCAAAGCTATACAGACAAAATCTCACACAGAAGCATACACATACACACTAACAAAATGAGGAAAAGGGGAAAAAATAATATATTTTGCTCTCAAAGTCTACTTCCTCAATTTGGGATGATTCACTGTCTATTCACGTATTCCACCGTTGCAGGGTACATCAAGTTGATTGTGGATATTTAATCCGCTGCTCCTGAGGCTGCTGGGAGACATTTCCCTTTCTCTTCTTTGTTCGCACAGCTCCTGGGGTTCAGCTTTGGATTTGGCCCCACCTCTGCGTATAGGTCGCCGGAGGGCGTCTGTTCTTCGCTCAGATGGGGCGGGGTTAAAGGAGCAGCTGATTCGGGGGTCTGGCTCACTCAGCCCGGGGGGAGTGAGGGGCATGGAGTGCGGGGAAAGCCTGCGGCAGCAGAGGCCAGTGTGACGTTGCTCCAACCTGAGGTGCGCAGTGCGTTCTCCTGGGGAAGTTGTCCCTGGATCCAAGGACCCTTGCAGTGGTGGGCTGCACAGGCTCCAGGGAGGGGCAGTGTGGAGAGTGACCTGTGCTCGCCCACAGGGTTCTTGGTGGCGGCAGCAGTGGCCTTAGCGTCTCATGCCCGTCTCTGCGGTCTGCACTGTTAGCCGCAGCTCGCACCCGTCTCTGAAGCTCCTTTAAGCAGTGCTGTGAATCCCCTCTTCTCACGCACCAGGAAACAAAGAGGAAAGAAAAAGTCTCTTGCCTCTTTGGCAGCTCCAGGCTTTTCCCCAGACTCCCTCCTGGCTAGCCGTGGTGCACTAACCCCCTTCAGGCTGTGTTCACGCAGCCAAGCCCAGTCCTCTCCCTGGGATCCAACCTCCGAAGCCTGAGTCTCAGCTCCCAGCCCCCACCCGTCCCAGCGGGTGAGCAGACAAACCTGTCGGGCTGGTGAGTGCTGGTCAGCACTGGGCCTCTGTGCTGGAATCTTTCTGCTTTGCCCTCCACACCCCTGTTGCTGTGCTCTCCTCCGTGGCTCCGAAGGTTCCCATCACCCCTTGTCTCCACCAGTGAAGGGGCTTACTAGTGTGTGGAAACTTTTCCTCCTTCACAGCTCCCTCCCACTGGTGCAGGTCCCATCCCTATTCTTTTGTCTCCGTTTATTCTTTTTTCTTTCACCCTACCTAGGTACGTGGGGAGTTTCTTGCCTTTTGGGAGGTCTGAGGTCTTCTGCCAGCGTTCAGTGGGTGTTCTATAGGAGCAGTTCCACGTGTAGATTTATTTCTGATGTATCTGTGGGGAGGAAGGTGATCTCCGTGTCTTACTCTTCCACCATCTTCCCAGCTCTCGGACCTATTCCATCAGTGTTTTATAGTTTTCAGTGTATACGTCTTTCATGTCCTTGGTTAAATTTATTGCTAGGTTTTTTATTTTAATTTTTATTTTGATGCAATTGTAGAAAGATTGATTCTTAATGATATTATTTGAGTACAGGGATCCAGTTTTGCCTTAAACCAAAGTATTCCTACAATTTAAGTTAGGTGAACCAAATCCCTATAAAATTAACTCAGTTTGATTTGAGTTACTACCATTTGCAACCAAAAGAGTCCTCATTAATATTATACATAAAGAATAATTGTGCACAGGTATAAAATACATCAGACCAATTCATCATTTAGTACTTAGTCAGTGTTCACTATAAATAAGGCACTGTGGCAAAGAACAGAGAGAATGCAATAAAATTACAGATATGATTCCTTCTACGGTACTTACACTGGGAGGTGAACACACACACACACACACACACACACACACACTCGTGAAATCAAGAAGAACAATTAAATATATATTAATCTTATTTTCTGATGTGTATAAATACTTTAAGAATTTAGAGATGGGATCAACCTCTCTGTAGGCTGATGTTATTAGAAAAGACTACATGATAGAGCTGCAACCTGAGGTAGGAATATGTAGAATCTGGATAGATGAAGGAGTAGGGAGAGCTCTTCAGGGGTTGGCTAATAGCAAAGGCACAAGAGTGGAGTGGAGTGCACAAAGAGCCTGACCTGAACTGGAGAGAAGGAAGAGAGGCTAGTGTGAGAGTGCTGTGGGTAAGGTCACAGAATTAGGATAAATGACTCAGTTCCTTTGGTTTAGGAAAAGAAGGAGTACCGTAGGTGAGAAGCAGAGAAAACTTAACAGTTTTCTTCAGATGACAATAATGTACATGATTTGAGGCCACATTGGGAAGCAGATATACCAAAGGACTAACTTGATGTCTACCACTGACTTCTTATACTTTTAAAGGACTGCATTTGGGGGTTGAACTCCAGTGTTCTGAGGAATTGATGATGCAGATTATGGGCAGAGTGGGAGTTAGTGTTATCTAAACATAAAATGGTTCACATTACTTAGACCTTTTAGAGCAAAACAGAGGAGTTTGATCCTGATACTGGGTTGGGTAAGACCTTGGGCAAAAGAGGACTTCTGCCATTTCTTGATTATGTGAATTAAGATGAGGCAAGTGATGCTTTAAGAAAATTAATCTGGCAGTGATAGGTAGGATGCATTGGAATGAAGAGGTAGTGAAGCCATATATTAGGCTATTATCATAATCCAAGTGGACAAGGAGCCTGAGTGTGCCAGTAAGAATCAGGGAGAAATTTCAGACTATTTTAAGGTAACAGCATTACCTCAAGAAAGGACTGACTAGAAGATAATAGAAACTATCCAAGGTAAAAAGCAACAGCTATTTCAATATCCCATGGAAATAGCAAAACCCATTGGCAATTATCTCTGAAATTTGCATCTAACTTTGACTCTATAGAGCTGTTCCTGTCTTGTATGTACACAGGACATGTACCCATTGGCCAAACTCCAGCCTGCTTTGTCCATGGATTCTACTGTGACCTCTTTCCCATTAACTAGACCTCTTTCCAGCCAACCATGGCTCCGGCCTATGTCTTATCTGCACCTTCCCAAAGCTAAACACTAATCAGCTACTGCTTTGTTGGCCCGATTTCCTTTTGCTGGCCCCACCAACCTTGCCTGCAGTGGCCACTCCTTCCAACACAACTTGGTTCTTTTGAGGACACTTCTGGGCCAGCCAAGTATGCTGAAACACACACTGGGGAAACACTGTAGTGGACAGGTTATGTCTGCAGAACCAGTTCCTTAACTGTCCTCTGACACAGCTCATTTCTGGCCATTCTATTTGCTACTTTACTTCATTCTCTGGTTCCTCTTTGCTCTCTCATTCTCTCTCTTTCATTCTCTCTCTCCCTCTCTCCCTGTCTCTCTCTAATAATCACACAACTGACATAAGCGTGACTTTTCCTTGTTCTAAAAAGACACATATTCAGATAAGGATAAAGTTCTCTTTGTTCACCATCCCAGGCTCAGTCCTCTCCTGCCTCTGCAGAAATAATCCTTCTAATCATTTTGCTGTGCAGATCTTCTGTTACACAACTGTATACTTACATGTCCTTGAAAAAACATGTATTTCATTATTTTTATATATGTGTATGTTTTTATAGAAATTATATATTATATGTATCATTCTACAACATGCCTTTCTTTTTTCTGTTTTACTGTGTCTTTGCAGAGGCTTCTGTATTAGTGCACATCTACTTCAATCTTGTACTTCTGTGTGATATTCTGAATAACAGATACATCACAGTTTACTAAACCATTCTCTAGTTGGGACATTTAGATTATTTCTAATACTTTAATAATATCAATAATGCTGCAGTAAAATTCTTAAGCATGCCCTCTTCTTCATATGCCTTCATATGTGGGTATATATTTCATTAGTGTATATGAAGAAGTGAAATTGCTGGGTCATAGAGTATACGCATTTACATTTGTAAGAGATACTCTGAAATTTCTTTCCAAGGTGGCTATAACAAATTACATGCATGTTGGCTATTTTTGAGAGTACCTGTTTCCCCACATACTGGTCAGTTTCATATCATTAAACTTTTGAATTTGTGCCAATTTGACTCTTCATCTTGATGCTATATTCTTACCTCTCAGCCTTCCAGTTTCTCTTAGGATTTCACTGATTTAGTCCTTCTTAGCAAAGAATCTCTGTAGACTGGTACTCTATAGCCTGGTAATGATCCCCTCCACACACTTGCGATACTACCCTCCCACCCATCATGGTCCCAGATGCCTGCTCACATAAGTAGTCTTGAGTGGGTGCAGCCCATCTCCAAAAGACTGGGCTTCCAAATTGCTTACTCTTAGGACAAAGAGGCAGGGCAGGGGTGAGAGAAAGGAGAAAAAGATGAATTAACACTTCCTAGTCTAAGAAATTGGAAAATGGAGCTTTCCTTGATAGAACTGGGCAGTTGAAGATATTAGGGCTGGAGATGAAAATTTAGAAGTTAGAAGCAAAAGGGGATCAGGGAAGCCTTGAGAATGGATGTGTCTCTAAGAAGGAGTAAGTGTAGGAAGGGAAAAAGGCAAAGGGGTGACATGTCCGGAGACATGTCAGCAGATAAGAGGTGTGATACAGGAAAGAGTCAACAGAGGGATGGAGAAGGAATGGCCAGGAAAACAGAGGAAGACACCACTGAATTAGGTGTCACAGAGCAAAGGGAAGAGTCACTTTCAGGGAGTGAGCTGCCTGTTGTCCCAGAGATATCAAATATGAAAGGGATTTAGTAAAATACCTTTTGGCAAGAAGAGGTCAGTATGTAAATCTAATAAATGGAAGGAGCAAAACCCAAACTGTAAGTGAGCAATGAGGGTAAGAAGTGGAAGAAGCATGTGGGGACCATAAGCATGAGGGGAAGGACAGAAATAGGACATTGTTACAGAATGGCAGGTTCTGATAAGTGCACGTTTACCTTTTTTTCTTTTTTAACATCTTTATTGGAGTATAATTGCTTTACAATGGTGTGTTAGTTTCTGCTTTATAACAAAGTGAATCAGCTATACATATACATATATCCCCATATCTCCTCCCTCTTGTGTCTCCCTCGCTTCTAGGTGGTCACAAAACACCAAGCTAGTCTCTCTGTGCTATGCGACTGCTTCCCACTAGCTATCTATTTTACATTTGGTAGTGTATATATAAGTCCATGCCACTCGCATACTTCGTCCCAGCTTACCCTTCCCCCTCCCCGTGTCCTCAAGTCCATTCTCTACGTCTGTGTCTTTATTCTTGTCCTGCCCCATGGTTCTTCAGAACCATTTTTTTTTAAGATTACGTATATATATGTTAGTATATGGTATTTGTTTTTATCTTTCTGACTTACTTCACTCCACTCTGTATGACAGACTCTAGGTCCATCCACCTCACTACAAATAACTCAATTTCATTTCTTTTTATGGCTGAGTGATATTCCCTTCTATATATGTGCCACGTCTTCTTTATCCATTCATCTGTCAGTGGACACTTAGGTTGCTTCCATGTCCTGGCTATTGTAAATAGAGCTGCCATGAACATTGTGGTACATGACTCTTTCTGAATTATGGTTTTCTCAGAGTATATACCCAGTAGTGGGATGGCTGGGTCCTATGGTAGTTCTATTTTTAGATTTTTTGTTTTGTTTTGTTTTTTGTGGTATGTGGGTCTCTTACTGTGTGGCCTCTCCCATTGTGGAGCTCAGGCTCTGGATGCACAGGCTCAGTGGCCGTGGCTCACAGGGCCAGCCGCTCCACGGCATGTGGGATCTTCCGGGACCGGGACATGAACCCGTGTCCCCTGCATCGGCAGGCGGATTCTCAACCACCGTGCCACCAGGGAAGCCTTATTTTTAGATTTTTAAGGAGCCTCCGTACTGTTCTCCATAGTGGTATATCAATTTACATTCCCACCAACAGTGTAGGGAGGTACCTTTTTCTCCACACCCTCTCTAGAATTTATTGTTTGTAGATTTTTTGATGATGGCCATTTTGACTGGTGTGAGGTGATACCTCATTGTAGTTTTGATTTGCATTTCTCTAATGATTAGTGATGTTGAGCATCCTTTCATGTGTTTGTTGGCAATCTGTATATCTTCTTTGGAGAAATGTCTATTTAGGTCTTCTGCCCATTTCTGGATTGGGTTGTTTGTAGCTGCATGAGCTGCTTGTAAATTTTGGAGATTAATCCTTTGTCAGTTGCTTCATTTGCAAATATTTTCTCCCATTCTGAGGGTTGTCTTTTCATCTTGTTTATGGTTTCCTTTGCTGTGAAGAAGCTATTAAGTTTCATTAGGTCCCATTTGTTTAGTTTTGTTTTTATTTCCATTTCTCTAGGAGGTGGGTCAAAAAGGATCTTGCTGTGATTTATGTCATAGAGTGTTTTGCCTATGTTTTCCTCTAAGAGTCTTATAGTGTCTGGCTTTACATTTAGGTCTTTAATCCATTTTGAGTTTATTTTTGTGTATGGTGTTAGGGAGTGTTCTAATTTCATTCTTTTACATGTAGCTGTCCAGTTTTCCCAGCACCACTTATTGAAGAGGCTGTCTTTTCTCATTGTATATTCTTGCTCCTTTATCAAAAATAAAGTGACCATATGTGTGTGGGTTTATCTCTGCAGATGACATGATACTGTACGTAGAGAATCCTAAAGATGCTACCAGAAAACTACTAGAGCTAATCAATGAATTTGGTAAAGTAGCAGGATACAAAAGGAATGCACAGAAATCTCATGCGTTCCTATACACTAAGGATGAAAAATCTGAAAGAGAAATTAAGGAAACACTCCCATTTACCATTGCAACAAAAAGAATAAAATACCCAGGAATAAACCTACCTAAGGAGAAAAAAGACTTGTATGCAGAAAACTACAAGACACTGATGAAAGAAATTAAAGAGGATACAAACAGATGGAGAAATATACCATGTTCTTGGATTGGAAGAATCAACATTGTGAAAATGACTATACTACCCAAAGCAATCTGCAGATTCAATGCAATCCCTATCAAATTACCAATGGCATTTTTCACAGAACTAGAACAAAATATTTCACAATTTGTATGGAAACACAAAAGACCCCTAATAGCCAAAGCAATCTTGAGAAAGAAAAACGGAGCTGGAGGAATAGGCTCCAAGACTTCAGACTATACTACAAAACTACAGTAATCAAGACAATATGGTACTGGCACAAAAACAGAAATATAGATGAATGGAACACGATAGAAAGCCCAGAGATAAACCCACACACATATGGTCACCTTATTTTTGATAAAGGAGGCAAGAATATACAATGGAGAAAAAACAGCCTCTTCAATAAGTGGAGCTGGGAAAACTGGACAGCTACACGTAAAAGAATGAAGTTAGAACACTCCCTAACACCATACACAAAAATAAACTCACAATGGATTAAAGACCTAAATGTAAGGCCAGACACTATCAAATTGACAGCTTTACTTCTTCTTTTCTAATTTGGATTCCTTTTATTTCTTTTTCTTCACTGATTGCTGTGGCTAAAACTTCCAAAACTATGGTGAATAATAGTGGTGAGAGTGCGCAACCTTGTCTTGTTCCTGGCCTTAGAGGAAATGCCTTGAGTTTTTCACCACTGAGAATGATGTTGGCTGTGGGTTTGTCATATATGGCCTTTATTATGTTAGGGTAAGTTCCCTCTATGCCTACTTTCTGGAGGGTTTTAATCATAAATGGGTGTTGAATTTTGTCAAAAATTCAGCTTTTTCTGAATCTATTGAGATGATCATATGCTTTTACTCCTTTGTTAATACGGTTTATCACATTGATTGATTTGTGTATCCTGAAGAATCCTTGTATTCCTGGGATAAACCCCACTTGATCATGGTGTATGATCTTTTTTTTTTCTATTTGTCAACAATCAGCCTTTCACTCCATTTTATTATTATTTAATTCTATGGAAAAATCAAGTTTTATTACATTCTTTTTTTTCAATGGGGGGAAACTGTACACATAAGCATGATCAAACCTCTGTTAGAGCTGACTAATACTGATCTTATTGCCTCGAAGTCTCTCTTGTAGTGTCAAAGAAATTATGTTTAAGGTCCATCTGAAGGAAAAAAGCACTGGAGAGACAAGAAAGGACTCGGGTAAAAAGTTTCAGAGGATTGTAGGGAGATGGAACTTGCTGCTTAAAAAAATTATGTTGAGCTCTGGAGCATCTCCATTTCTTAACACACCTTCAAAGCATTTATTGGGATAGTTTTACCCATGTTTAAAGGCTCATATTATATGAGTTTGGGGGCTTTTATAAATTCAGAAATAAAGTAATATAAAGAGTAGAATATTGAAGGCTTTAGAGTAGGGCTATCAGAGACTCAATACTGCTAAATAAGTCCCCAAACAAAAATGTTCAGTCTTCCCCACCCCAAAACCTATGTGTAATAGGAGAAAATGCACAGCAAGAAGCAGAGGAAAAGCATGTATCCTGGAAGAAATCATACACTGAACAGTCTAGAAGCAAAGAAATAAACAAACAACATACATATACACAAAAGCCTAAGAAGCAGCTATTCTCCTCATATCTTTAGGTGAGTACCTCTACCCAGTAGATTACAGTTATGAAAACAACTCAGTTATTTTTTTTATAAAGTAAAAAACTGTTTCCCATCCTGCTCCATTTTCTAGAATCTTTCCTTTTTGATTGGTTGATGTAAACAAAAAACAAAGCACATAAACATACAAGTGTGCACATGTGTGCACACACACACACCCTCCTAAAATGTGAAAAATGCAGATATATAACGCTGGTATTAGAAATCACTTCAACTTTATACTTAGGAACTTATAGACCCTTGTTTTACCACCCAAAAATATTTTTCCTTGTCCTTATTCTTTAAATGCCCAACCACCAAAAGAAAAAAGGAAAAAAAATAAGAGGCTTTAAATGCATATGTTTCAAGTCAGTGTCTTGTTAACAAAAAAGGTAGCATTTTCTTCACTTTGGCCATTGTTAAAGATGCAGGCATAGATCAGGGAATGTTAAGACTAGCATGTATTAAAAATAAATGCGGGCTTCCCTGGTGGCGCAGTGGTTGAGAGTCCGCCTGCCGATGCAGGGGACACGGGTTCGTGCCCCGGTCCGGGAAGATCCCACATGCCGCGGAGCAACTGGGCCCGTGAGCCATGGCCGCTGAGCCTGTGCATCCCGAGCCTGCGCTCCACAAAGGGAGAGGCCACAACAGTGAGAGGCCCGTGTACCACAAAAAAAAATAAAATAAAATAAATGCAACATTAACAGAGCATATATCTTTCAATAAAGGATAAAACACTAACAGATACAAGTCAATGCACATATTTTAACTAGTGCAATTTTATCTACAATGGAGTAAATGTTATTTTGTGTGCCAGACATTGCAATACTGTTCATTTCCCTTTTATCATGCAAACATGCCAACTTTATCATTAAAAAAAACTTTATGGGGTTACATTCACGTTGCCCTCCCACCCAAATTAAGGGGGGAAAAAGTCAATAAAAGAGCTTCTCAAGATTTCATAACTATGAACATAAAGCTCCTAGATAATAGTGTATAGGATGAATTTTCAGATTTGTATTTAAAAAATTATAATTTAGGTAGATGTCTTCCTCATGGATTACAGCACAATGTGAAATTACACGACTCTGAAATTTGTACCAACTGTACAAAAACAAAAGCAAGAGACCATGAAAAAATTATGTCCTTCATGACCTGAGAGCCTACACATTTTTGAGTAATTTAAAAGGGTAACTATGAGAGCCTGACATTTTTCTATATCTCACCTCTTCTGCTTCTCTATCTGTAGTATTTGTAAATCAAAGTCAGTAACAGGTTAGTAGCAAAGGTCTCGTCTATCTCACCCTTCTTCCTTCCTAACTAATCCTACTCAATTTTCTCTCATCTTCCTGAGCATTTTCCATGAACAGCATTGCAAGTTGGTTTAAAAAAAATAATAGAAAAAGAAAACAGAATGAAAAAAAGGAAAGAAGAAAAAGAAAGCTTTACAAGGGTTTTGTTGGTTAATTATTTACTGGTGGAATCACTCCACCAGGAGTTTGATTTCATTGGCTAGCAGTTGGTTCATGTTGAATAGGCCCCCTGGGCGCTTGGTGAGCAGCTCTCGCTCCGTGGTTTCAGGGTCACTGTCAACGGAGCTGGAACTTATGCTCATGTTGATGACAGCAGTGTTGGCTGGGAGACCCAGCTCCGGCTCACTAGTCTCACTGGCTGTGGACACCACAGAGAGCAGGGACATTCGCCAGGTGAGCCGGCCAGAGGGCAGAAGGGAGGTGGCACATTCAGCTATGATACCAGCTACATCTAGGTTATAAGCCTTATCAAAGGCTATGAAACCTACATTTGCATTGGCCTCACAGACACAGAAGGAGCCGTCGTCTTTCATCAACAGGTCAATGCCACATACATCCATTCCCAGGATATTAGACACCTGGATAGCTAGCTGTTTCCCTTGTTTACTCAATGAGCATATCATCCTGACACCACCTAGTGAGAAGTTGCTTTGCATCCTCCCATCTGTTGAACAGCGTTATCATGGTGCCAACCACATGGCCTCCCATGACAATGACATATACATCCCTTCCATGAGACTCTTTAACATATCTCTGAAACAGGGATGGAGCTTCATGGCAAATAAGATGGCTTAGATCAGCCAAATAGTGCTTATCGCAAGCCAAAAAAACTGCTTTGCCTCTATGACACTGTGTATTCTTCACTACCATTGGGAACTCCAGTACTTCTGCTTCATCAATCATTTTAGCAAAATTTTCATGACCATCATAAGAGAAAGTATCTGGCAGAGGAACACCATGACCTGCCAACTCTTGAAACGTCCAGAATTTATTAACACAGTTCAGGATGTCTTGAGGTCAGTTTATCAACTTGCATCCCATCTTCTCTAGATGGTGCAAAACAGTGATGCCACTATCACTTTGCACCCAACGGGTTGGTATTCCCACTACCACCACCGGAGGGTAGGCAGTAATTAGTTCTCTATTGATACGAAGACCCAGGTTTCCTTGATGGATCGTTAGCACCACCTCATCCATCACCACAGCCCTAAAGTCCAGTTCCTCCTCACAACATCTGGTCTTTAATGCTCATAAGATCTCTTTTTGGGGATAGTCTTCCCTGATTTGACAATCTGTCAAAAACCACAACTTGGTGACCACAGAGTTACATATCTTGATCTGCCTGTTCTTCCTTTTCTGGGGTTACTTCCTCCTGAATATACACTCTTTCTAGGATTGTAGGAGCTCTCACAGAGTCTGAAATCAGTGGTGCAGGCTGACAGGAAAGACAGGTGAGAAGACTAGTGCAGAAGCTTCAGTCCTCTGCTGAAAAATCTCCTTGTATGATCCTTTTAATGTGCTCTTGGATTCTGTTTGCTAGTATTTTGTTGAGGATTTTTGCATCTATGTTCATCAGTGATATTGGCCTGCAGTTTTCTTTCTTTGTGACATCTTTGTCTGGTTTTCATATCAGGGTGATGGTGGTCTCGTAGAATAAATTTGGGAGTGTTCCTCCCACTGCTATATTTTGGAAAATTTTGAGAAGGATAAGTGTTAGCTCTTCTCTAAATGATAGAATTTGCCTGTGAAGCCATCTGGTCCCAGGCTTTTGGTTGTTGGAAGATTTCTAATCACAGTCTCAATTTCAGTGCTTGTGATTGATATGTTTATATTTTCTATTTCTTCCTGATTCAGTCTTGGAAGCTTGTGCTTTTCTAAGAATTTGTGCATTTCTTCCAGGTTGTCCATTTTATTGGCATAGAGTTGCTTGTAGTAATCTCTCATGATCCTTTGTATTTCTGCAGTGTCAGTTGTTACTTCTCCTTTTTCATTTCTAATTCTACTGATTTGTCTTCTCCCTTTTTTTCTTTATGAGTCTGGCTAATGGTTTATGAATTTTGTTTATCTTCTCAAACAACCAACTTTTAGTTTTATTGATCTTTGCTATTGTTTCCTTCATTTCTTTTTCATTTATTTCTGATCTGATCTTTATGATTTCTTTCCTTCTGCTAACTTTAGAGGGTTTTTTTGTTCTTCTTTCTCTAATTGCTTTAAGTGTAATGTTAGGTTATTTATTTGAGATGTTTCTTGTTTCTTGAGGTAAGATTGTATTGCTATAAACTTCCCTCTTAGAACTTCTTTTGCTGTATCCCATAGGTTTTGGGTCATCATGTTTTCATTGTCATTTGTTTCTAGGTATTTTTTGATTTCTTCAGTGATCTCTTGGTTATTTAGTAGTGTATTGTTTAGCCTCCATGTGTTTTTATTCTTTACAGATTTTTTCCCTGTAATTGTTATCTATTCTCATAGCACTGTGGTCAGAAGAGATACTTGATAGGATTTCAATTTTCTTAAATTTACCCAGGCTTGATTTGTGACCCAAGATAAGATCTATCCTGATGAATATTCCATGAGCACTTGAGGAGAAAGTGTATTCTGTTGTTTTTGGAAGGAATGTCCTATAAATATCAATTAAGTCCATCTTGTTTAATGTATCATTTAAAGCTTGGGTTTCCTTAACTATTTTCATTTTGTATCATCTGTCCATTGGTGAAAGTGGGGTGTTAAACTCCCCTACTGTGATTCTGTTACTGTCGATTTTCCCTTTTATGTCTGTTAGCATTTGCCTTATGTATTGAGGTGCTCCTATGTTGGTTGCATAAATATTTACAATTGTTATATCTTCTTCTGGGATTGATCCCTTGATCATTATGTAGTGTCCTTCTTTGTCTCTTGTAACAGTCTTTATTTTAAAGTCTATTTTGTCTGATATGAGAATTGCTACTCCAGCTTTCCTTTGATTTCCATTTGCATGGAATACCTTTTTCCATCCCCTCACTTTCAGTCTGTATGTGTCCCTAGGTCTGAAGTGGGTCTCTTGTAGACAGCATATATATGGGTCTTGTTTTTGTATCCATTCAGCCTGTCTATGTCTTTTGGTGGGAGCATTTAATCCATTTACATTTAAGGTAGTTACCAATATGTATTGGGGCATTTAATCCATTTACATTTAAGGTAGTTATCAATATGTATGTCCCTATTACCATTTTCTTAATTGTTTTGGGTTTGTTACTGTAGGTCTTTTCCTTCTCTTGTGTTTCCCGCCTAGAGAAGTTCCTTTAGCATTTGTTGTAAAGCTGGTTAGGTGGTGCTGAATTCTCTTACCTATTGCTTGTCTGCAAAGGTTTTAATTTCTCCATCGAAACGGAATGAGATCCTTGCTGGGTAGAATAATTATGGTTGTAGGTTTTTCCCTTTCATCACTTTCAATATGTCCTGCCACTTCCTTCTGGCTTGCAGAGTTTCCTCTGAAAGATCAGCTGTTAACCTTATGGGGATTCCCTTGTATGTTATTTGTTGTTTTTCCCTTGCTGCTTTTAAAATTTTTTCTTTGTATTTAATTTTTGGTAGTTTGATTAATATGTGTCTTGGCATGTTTCTCCTTGGATTTATCCTGTATGGGACTCTTTGCGCTTCCTGGACTTGACTATTTCCTTTCCCACATTAGGGAAGTTTTCAGCTATAATTTCTTCAAATATTTTCTCAGTCACTTTCTTTTTCTCTTCTTCTTCTGGGACCCCTATAATTTGAATATTGGTGCCTTTAATGTCATCCCCAAGGTCTCTAAAACTGTCCTCAATTCTTTTCATTCTTTTTTCTTTATTCTGCACTGCAGTAGTTGTTTCCACCATTTTATCTTCCAGGTCACTTTATCTGTTCTTTTGCCTCAGTTATTCTGCTATTGATTCCTTCTAGAGACTTTTAAATTTCATTTATTATGTTGTTCATCATTGTTTTCTCTTTAGTTTTTCTAGGTCCTTGTTAAACGTTTCTTGTATTTTCTACATTCTATTTCCAAGATTTTGGTTCACCTTTACTATCATTACTCTGAATTCCTTTTCAGGTAGACTGCCTATTTCATCTTCATTTTTTTGGTCTGGTGGGTTTTTACCTTGCTCCTTCATCTACTGTGTGTTTCCCTGTCTTCTCATTTTGCTTCACTTACTGTGTTTGGGGTCTCCTTTTCACAGGCTGCAGGTTTGTAGTTCCCATTGTTTTTGGTGTCTTCCCCCCAGTGGCTAAGGTTGGTTCAGTGGGTTGTGTAGGCTTCCTGGTGGAGGAGACTAGTGACTGTGTTCTGGTGGATGAGACTGGATCTTGTCTTTCTGGTGGGCAGGACTGCATCCGGTGGTGTGTTTTGGGATGTCTGTGACCTTATTATGAGTTTAGGCAGCCTCCCTGCTAATGGGTGGGGTCATGTTCCTGTCTTGCTAGTTGTTTGGCATAGGGTGTCCAGCAATGTAGCTTGCTGGTTATTGAGTGGAGGTGGGTCTTAGCGTTGAGATGGAGATCTCTGGAAGAGCTTTCGCCATTTGATATTATGTGGAGCTGGCGAGTCTCTGGTTGGCCAATGTCCTGAACTCAGCTCTCCCACCTCAGAGGCACAGGCCTGACACCCGGCCAGAGCACCAAGACTGTGTCAGCCACACAGCTCAGAAGAAAAGGGAGAAAAGAAAGAAAGAAAGAAAAATAAAATAAAGTTATTAAAATAAAAAATTTGAAAAATTAATAAAAATTAAAAATTAAAAAGTAATAAAAAGAAAAGGAAGAAAGAAAGAAAGAAAGAAACAAGAGAGCAACCAAACCAAAAATCAAATCACCAATGATAACAAGCGCTAAAAACTATACTAAGAAAAAACAAAAAAAAACCCAAACGGACAGACAGAACCCTTGGACAAATGGTAAAAGCAAAGCTATACAAACAAAATCACACAAAGAAACATACACATACACACTCACAAAAAGAGAAAAAGGAAAAAAATATATATATATTTATCAATATATATAAACAAAAAAGGGGCTTCCCTGGTGGCACAGTGGTTGAGAATCCGCCTGCCGATGCAGGGCACATTGGTTCAAGCCCCAGTCCAGGAAGATCCCACATGCCATGGACCGGCTAGGCCTGTGAGCCATGGCCACTAAGCCTGCGCATCTGGGGCCTGTGCTCCGCAACAGGAGAGGCCACAACAGTGAGAGGCCCGTATACTGCAAAAAAAAAAAAAAAAATTAAAAAAAAGGAGGAAGAGAAAAACCCAATCCATAAACAAATCTACCAACGATAATAAACTCTAAATACTATACTAAGATAAACATAAAACCAGAAACAAATTATATACAGAAAGCAAACTCCAAGTCTATAGTTGCTCCCACAGTCCACCGCCTCAATTTTGGGATGATTCATTGTCTACTCAGGTATTCCACAGATGCAGGGTACATCAAGTTGATTGTGGAGATTTAATCCACTGCTCCTGAGGCTGCTGGGAGACATTTCCCTTTCTCTTCTTTGTTTGCACAGCTCCTGATGTTCAGCTTTGGATTGGCCCCACCTCTGCATGTAGGTCACCTGAGGGCGTCTGTTCTTTGCTCAGACGGGACGGGGTTAAAGGAGCAGCTGATTAGGGGGCTCTGGCTCACTCAGACCGGGGGGAGGGAGGGGCACAGAATGCGGGGTGAGCTTGAGGCAGCAGAGACCGGTGTGACGTTGCACCAGCCTGAGGTGCACCGTGCATTCTCCTGGGGAAGTTGAGCCTGGATCCTGGGACCCTGGCAGTGGCGGGCTGCACAGACTCCGGGAGGGGCAATGTGGAGAGTGACCTGTGCTCGCACACAGGCTTCTTGGTGACTGCAGCAGCAGCCTTAGCATCTCATGCCCGTCTCTGGTGTCTGTGCTGATAGTCGTGGCTCGCGCCCGTCTCTGGAGCTCCTTTAAGCAGTGCTCTTAATTCCCTCTCCTTGCATACCAGGAAACAAAGAAGCATGAGAAAGTCTCTTTTTTCTTCAGCAGCTCCAGACTTTTTCCCAGACTCCCTACCAGCTAGCCATGGCGCACTAACCCCCTTCAGGCTGTGTTCATGCAGCCAAGCCCAGTCCTCTCCCTGGGATCCAACCTCCGAAGCCTGAGCCTCAGCTCCCAGCCCCCGCCCATCCTCGCGGGTGAGCAGACAAGCCTCTCCGGCTGGTGAGTGCTGGTCGGCACCGGGCCTCTGTACTGGAATCTCTCCACTTTGCCCTCCGCACCCCTGTTGCTGTGCTCTCCTCCGTGACTCTGAAGGTTCCCCCCATCACCCCTTGTCTCCGCCAGTGAAGGGGCTTACTAGTGTGTGGAAAATTTTCCTCCTTCACAGCTCCCTCCCACTGGTGCTGGTCCCGTCCCTATTCTTTTGTCTCTGTTTTTTCTTTTTTCTTTGGCCCTACCCAGGTACGTGTGGAGTTTCTTGTATTTGGGGACATCTGAGGTCTTCTGCTAGCATTCAGTAGGTGTTCTGTAGGAGTTGTTACACACGTAGATGTATATCTGATGTATTTGTGGGGAGGAAGGTGATCTCTGCGTCTTACTCTGCTATCTCTAAGGTCTCTCCCATTTACCTTTTAAAGGTTGTGTTTGAAAAAAAAGGAAGAACCAGTCGATAAACAAAGATAGAAGTTTTTTTAATAAAAAGATATAATTATAGAAAAAAGTATCAGAGGAGAGAAAAATGTAGTCCACCATGCAAATGAATGGAAACCTACTGATTTTTTTTGCAAATGGGAAGAGTCTGGACAATCTTTCCAAGAGTCCTTAATAGGAATTCCAGTGTTGCTGATCTCAGTTTAAAACTGAAAATAAAATCCATGTTTAATGTATCTAGGTCCTTAGAATAGGTTAATAAAATAATCTTTTGAATAAATAAAGGGTTACAAAATAACATTAGCTAGGTTTGTGGTTTGAAGCATTTGAACTCTTGAGTTTTCAATCTAATTCCTGAAATTCTGATGCATCAGAGGGTAGTAAGGGACAGTCAGAGTCTCCCGCTAGGGAGGCCAGCTCAGAACCTGGCTTGTATTTTTTCTCAAAGGTTGGTTCTGGAAGAAGATTCTACAATTTCTTTCAATTACCTGTTCTAGCAACCAACAAACTTTGCAGTCAGGACACTGTTCTTTCTGCATATTCTAAATTTCTTCCTGGAGCAATTTAATTCCATTTCCTTAGTGCATATAGGAAATACATAGCATTTGGTGCCAGACTTGAAGTAAGATGGATGAGTTAAAATAAAAACCAGCTTTTTAAAATGGTGGTATAGCTAAGTCTTTTAAACTTGGACAGAAATGGGGAGAGAATTAGGTCAGGAGAGTGTGTCTTAACACCAAGGCATAGAAGATCTAGGGTTTTTCCTCCTTGAGGGAATTGGGGAATAAGAAGGTGCCTCCAGGTGAGTGTGACACAGAGGTTTCAACCTCAGACTAGATAGATTCCAGCCTCTTCTGTCTGGCTTGTTCTGCCCTGTCTCTATTTCTGTGGTAGTTGGAAGGACGTATCTGATGTCTCTGTTCTGATCGTCTGGCAGGAGGAGAGAGTGTCTGACTTCCAGTTTGGCAGCAAATGCATCTGCAGTACCTCTGGCTTGTTCAAACTGTCAGTGCAGAGTCTATCACCAACTCTACTGATTTGCTGCATGATCATGGGTACAATGAGGCCACTATTCTCTTTACTGTAACCCTTACATCCTTAAAGAGTCATATCAAGTCACCTGTCAGGTTTTTTCTTTCCAGGTAAAAATACTTCAGTTCCTGCATCCTTCCCTCAAAGATGTACATAAACATTTTTTAACTTTCAAAATAATTGAAACTAACTTCTATAACAAGTCTCTAACAATAACTTGATTAAAGTAAAAGCCACTTTCTTATTCCTTCATATTATATCTAACTAATACATTGAGGATCTAACTACTACTTTTAAAATTAAATGGCTGCTTTAATAATCTATATTGATTTTGTAATCCAAATGACAGATAGGAAGTCATTCTCACCTTATATGACAATATTAGTAAGAGAAAGTATGTAACAATAGACTTTTAGACCAGGCCTAAAAAAAGACATAAAATAGATAAGACAGAAATAAATGTTGTTAACCAGAAGTTTCAAAAAGAAAGGCCTTTGTTTTATTGCTTGATGATTTTTTGTGCATTAAAAGCAGCTAATGACTCCCTCCTTTTTATAAATCACATCTTTCTTGTTACTCTATAGTTATAATTGCAATAAAAATTACTAAAATGTTCTTAGGTAAATAGACTGAGAAGGACTCCACATCTGGAGGAAATGTCTAAATCTGGCACAGTCAAGGATATAGTGAGGAAGAAGAAACTAATATTGAATGATTGATAGATGATCCTTCATTACAAGACTAAAAGACAACAGAGCATTTCAGTTTTATACAATAACTCAGAGCATCATCAACAAAACCTTATTGAAGTTCTGGTGTTTTTAGACTCTCAGAGCCATCCAAACATATATCTAAGAGAGCAAGTGCTAAGAGAGCAAGTTTGCTAAAGCAAAGATATATCTAAGAGAGCAAAACTCATGCCTGTCTGTGAGGGATTCTGGGAAGTTGGTAGTATTGGCTGATAGAGAAGAGGAAGAAGAATGGACAGGAAGAAGAAAGGATTGGAAACAGGAGAGGATTGGAAACAGGAGAACTGATCCGTCATGGAGAACTATCTATTACATTGTGTCCAAAGAGATGGGAGAAAGTTAGTGTGATTAATATTAGCACAAGTATTCATGGAGGTCCAACTTAGTGGAGGTGTTTGGGTGGTTCAGAAACATGACTGATGTACTTACTACATACTAGCTCCTGGGGATGCAAAGACAAATAAGGCAAATCCCTGCCAAAGAGAAATTTACAATAACAGAAGTAGAAATGATAAGTAATATACAGGGTGGCAGAACCATCTGTGAATTAAGTCTGTTGTTCGTGAATCTCCCAACAAGGAGGGAACATGGGAGCAGGCTGATAAGAATTCAAAAAATTGAGGGGAGTCACAGAAAATTGGGCTGAAACACAGAGCTGGACTCCATTCTCCAGAAGGAACCGGAGAGCTGAATAAAAATTTGAAGCAGAAGGTCAGTGATATGGATGATGCCAACACTCTTGGGAACAGAGAAAGGCTGTCATTCATTGACCACATTGGTATAAACACTCATCCACACCAGTCTGAATGAAATATATTGCCTGCCATATCAGTAAACAAAGGATGTTGCAGCCATGAAGCCATCACATTATAGCTGCCCCTATGGTGCACCCTGAGGAAACTCAGGATGAGAAATCACAAGATACTGGCCCCAGATAGCTGAGGTGTATATCAAAGCAATGATTTCAGTGAGCCCAGGATCCTGCATCTTCTATACATAGAAAAATGATAAATTCCTTAACTTGAGATATCTTCTTTTCTTTAATTAAGAGTAATGTTTAGATGTTCCAACTACCTGGTCTTTGTTGCAAAAACTCCTATATATCCTGGCTGTCCCCCCACCCCCACCCGCCTGCCTCTTTGGAGCAGTCTCTCAGAGTTATCTGAGATGCTGTGTCCTGGGCTTAACTCCTCAGTTTTGTCTGCCAAATAAAACATAACTCTCAACTTTTAGGTTGTGCTTTTTTTTTTTTTTCAAGTTGACACCAGGTATCTGGCCTTTGCCAAAAAGACATATTTTAGAACTGGAGATTTCTGGTGCACTACCTGTCTTAGAGAGGAATGTCTCGGGAGCTGGGAGTAGAGCTGAGCCGGTTTGATGTACACACAGTGACTAATTTGACTACAGCTGGGGAAGAGGGCTCACATTTTATTACTAAAAGAATAGTGGGACAGATTGCCTACAGAGGAGAGAGCCAGCACATTGCTGAATTTGTAAAGAAAGGTTTCAGGAAGAAATGAAATTAAGGTGGGTCTTGAAGAAAAGGGAAGGTGCCTTAGATAGGGAGAATAAACGGGGAAAGCATTCAAGGCAGGGGAATCAGTATGAACAAAATACAAGAGGGGGGTTCGAATGCACATAGTATGTATGGGGAATGATAAGTACATCAGTTTGGCTGGATCAGAGGGTTTGTATAAGCAAATAATAATCAAGTAGAGTGGAAAAGTGCGTTGGAGCCAAATTGTAATAGCCTTGAAATACCAGTCTAAGTATTTTGGACTGTATCCTAGTAGAGAAAATAGATTTTTTCATTTTGGAGTGGAAGTCTAGCAATATTTTGAGAAGGTTATAATCTGGTATCAGTGTATGGAGTGGATAAGGTAGAGGTTAGAATGAGAAAGATATTGCCATTAAGATAATAGAGCCTGAAATTCAGTAGTAGTGGTGGGAAAGGAAAGAAGAAGTTGTGAAAGGCATTGCCATGGAAGACTTGATAGGAGGTGTTAAGAATGCCTCCAGAGTTTTATATTTAGGAGGCTGAATAATGATGAGACCATTGCCTGAAATATCAAAATCCAGAGGAGAAGCTGGTTTGGTGGGAAAATAATTAGCTTAGATTTAGATGTGTTAAATTGAGATTATAATAATACAAGTAATTATAAATGCCAGGTCTGAAATTCAGTAAAGAAATTAGGTTCAAGATGTATGTCTGAGAATCCTCCTGGTCGAAGTGAAAGTTTAAGCCCTAAGAATAAATGATTCTCTATGAGAATATATAGAACAGTGATTCTCCTCCCAGGCCATGTATTATAATCATTGTTGCAGTGGAACTGTTGTTTCTGCCTGCCCCACCTTCTGCTAAAAGAAGACCTCTGTTCATTGTAGGAACTGCCTCTCTTCCTCTCCCTGTGATTCTGGTGGTGGGTGGTGGGGAGGCTACAATTAAGGGGTCCCACTTCTCCATCATAAAGGAGGGCCTGCAAACCAGTATGGACAATCAGAGCATGCATCTCCTAGATGTAGGGACTGGTCCAAACATAGGGACATGACTCAGTATCTTTTTAGTATTTAGCCTGTAGTCCAAGGTAATGAGGACCTGAGTCTTTTCTCTGTAATCACTAACTATGAATGATGGGAACCAAAAGTTTCCTATATTCCTCTTTTCCACCACATAAAGAAAGCCTGCCTGACAATGAAGCCACTTCACAGGGAAACAGAGACAGGGTCCTAATGATATCATTTGAATCCCTAGAACCAGATGTTCCTGAATGTAGTCCTACCACATGTCTGCTAACATGGCCACTTCATTTATATGCTATCATACCACAGTGGGGGGAGGGGGGCACTGACAAAGGCTGTCTAATATTAATTGGTTAAGTCACCTTGTTTATTTGGGTGTTTCGATCTTTGTAATGAGAGAATAGTTCTGTATCTTGATTATAGTGGTAGTTACACAAAACTACTCATGTGATAAAATGACAGGTCTATACACACTCATTGCACCAATGTCAGTTTCCTGGTTTTGATATTGTACTATGGTTATTTAAGATGTAAAGGAACTGGGGGAGACTGAGTGAAGGTAATCTTTTCAACTTCCTGTGAATCCATAATTATTTCAAAATAAAAATCTTTAAACATTGCTGTTTATGAGACATTTAAATATAAAGATACAGAAAGGTAAAAAGTTAAAGGATGAGAAAATATATTCCATGCAAATAATAACAAAAATTAAGTTAATAGATATGTTACTATCAGAAAAAATAAACTTTAAAATTAGAGGCATTAATGTGAGATAATGAGGGTCACTCCATGGTGGCAAAACTGTAATTTATTAGAAAACTATCTGATAACATAACCTCAAAATATATAAAGCAAAAATTGACTTAAAAGGAGAAATAGACAAACCCACAATCATAATGGGAGGTTTTAACATACTTTTCTCAGTAATTAATGGATCAAACTGATTAAAAATTCAGTAGTAATATAGATCCTTAGGACAATAAATTAATATATGCCCAGAATTGTACAACTACAAAATGTATACATTTAGGAAAATCAACTCCCTACTGGGTCATAAAGCAAGTTTCAACAATTTTCAAAGACTGAAAGCATTCAGACTTTATTCTTTGACTACAACGCAGTTAGGTTTGAAATCACAAACAAGAGATAACTAGAAAATTCCATATGTTTGAAAATCAATAAAAACGTATTTCTAATAGCTAATGTGTCAAATAACTCATAATGTAAATTTAGAATAATATTCACATTGGATGATGAAAGCGCTATATATCAAAACTTGTTTTATTCACCTAAAGTAGTATCTAGAGGGTGATTTAGGTCTTAATTGTTTATATAAGAACAGAAGAAGAACTAAACTAACGAGCTAAGTATTGAAGTCAAGATGTTGGAAAAGAATAGCAGAGAAGAAAACCTTAAAGAAAATATCAAAAAGAAAATAATAAAGGTAAGAATAGTAATTAATGAAATGGTAAACAAACTGACAATAGTATCAACAGGACAAAATTTGGTTTTTTGAAAGATTAATACATTTCACAAACCTCTGGCAAACTTGAATAAAAGAGAAGGCATATATAAATAATATCAGTGATTTCAAAAAGAGGTTATTACTGCAGATGTTTCAGACATAAAGAAGACAGTAAGAGGCTATCAGGAACAACTTTTTGCCAACACACTCCAAAATTAGATGACATAGAAAAATTCTTAGAAAAACTTATGTTAAGAAATTAAGATAAAATTCTCTTCACAAAGGAAAAAATACAAGTCCCAGATGGCTTTACAGGCAAGTTTGATCAAACATTTAAGCAAAAAAATAATCCCAGTCTTAAGGAAATCATTCTGGAATATAGCTAAGGAGGGAACGTTACTGACAACTTATGATACTACCATAATTTTGACGAGGATAGTATGAGAAAGGAAAATTATAGGTCAATCTCACTCATTAACATATATGGAAAACCCTAAACAAAACAGTAGCTATCAAAATCTATGTATGAAAATATTAGTATATTATTGCCAAGTTGGGTTTATTCCTTCCATGAAAGGCTGATTTAATATAAGAAAACCAATATATGTAATTTTTCATATTATTAGCTTAAAGTAGAAAAATTATATCATGATTTTAGCTGATAAAACTATTTCATAAAATTTGACAGTTATTCAACATAAAAGTCCACAAGCATTCTAAGAAATAGAAGGAAAATTACTGAAACCTTGAAAACATTCCCTTTAAGATTAGAAAAGCTACAAGGTACCTGCCATCACTATTCACATTCAACACTGAATTAGAGACCCCAGCCAGCATGGTAATGTATGAAAAAGTCAAAGATATAAGGGTTGGAAAGGAATTGTTCTGTCTGTGAAGAAAACCTAAAATAATCTACAAATAAATTATTGTAATTAAAAGAAGTAAAATATACTCATAGTTAAAAAACTAGATGACATAAAAGAAAAAAAACTTATTTATAATCTTAACACTCAGAAAAGATCAAATGTAACACTTTCCTGTAATTTTTTCTCCGTGTATTTTTTAAATTTTTATATTTTTACATACCTAACATTGTATCATACATATGCAGTTTTGTAGCCTTGCTTTACAGTTTAGCCTTGCTTTTAAAAAAATATATTTAAAAAATGAGTTTGTTGACAATATTCTCTTGTTATGGATAATAATAATGTTTAGGGAGTTTCAAAATGTTTCTATTATAAATACCCTTGTTGTAAAGAGCTTTGTCTTCATGTCATCGTATGTCTTTGTGATACATTCTTAAATGAGGCCTACCTTAAAGACAATAATGTCCTAAAGACATTGGTCCATTATAGTCTTCTAAGACCATAACTATCCTAAAGACCCTTAATAAATATTACCAAATTGCTCTCCAAACTGTGCCACATTAATTAAGCTGCAACCACCAGATAATATGTTTTCAACTTATGAAACCCAACAATAATTTAATATTATCATTTGAATTGAATTTGCATATCATTTATCTTTGCTATTTTGACAATAGGAATTTTTAAAGTAAACTTTTTTAGAGCAGTTTTAGATTCAGAGCAAAATTGAGAGAAAGGTCATAGCCTCCCCCACTATCAATAACCTCCACCAGAGTGGGGCATTTGTTTCACTTATGAGCATAGACAGTAGGAATTTACATCCTATTTTATTTGGTATTTCCTTGGTTACTAGTAAGGTTGAATATCTTTCATGTTTCTGACCCACTTATACTTTTCCATGTATTTTCTCTATCCTTTTGCCATTTATCTATGGTAGTTCAAGTATCTTTATGATTTAAAAAATTGGTTAAATTCTGATTATAGTGAGAATATTATCATTTCTCTACTTTTGTTATAAGTTGTTTTCCAGTTTGATTTTTTGCTTTCTACTCACAAATAATAGTTTTTATGTTTTCATAAGATGTATAGCAAAAAATTGATTACTATTATATTTTAACCTGCATTCCCATGTTTATTTTTTGTGGTATGCGGGCCTCTCACTGCTGCGGCCCCTCCCGTCGCGGAGCACAGGCTCCAGACGTGCCGGCCCAGCGGCCGTGGCTCACAGGCCCAGCTGCTCTGTGGCATGTGGGATCTTCCCGGACTGGGGCACGAACCCGTGTCCCCTGCATCAGCAGGTGGACCCTCAACCACTGCGCCACCAGGGAAGCCCTTTTCCCATGTTTTTAGTAAGAATTATTATTTTGTTTCAGAGGAACTGAGAAACATTAGAATATCATATATACACATTACCCAAAACACAGGACATAGAAGAAAAGAAAGAAGATAGTTTTAGAGCTGGGAAAGCCACAGTGGCTCAGGAGTCCCAAGTAAAAATTTAGTTGATGACAGATTTATTTATTCATTCATTCATTTTTAAAGATATCAGAAAGCGCCCACCAAATGTCTAGCCTTGTGCATATGGTAGACACTCTGAAGAAGCGTGATTATATGGACAGGAAAACTATTCCAGATGCTCCTATCTACTCTTTTCAAGATCATGACAATGAAAGAGAGAGAGGGGGCAAAGGGATTAAGTTCTACAGTCTCAGGATGAAGAGAGTCTAAAAAAGGTAGAGAGAAAGAAAAAGTGAAGGCTGGCTGAGCCAGCACAGCTCTTTTTAATATTTCAGTCACACAGTAATATGAGAGATGACAAAAGTGTCCACATCTCTGTTAAACCTTTTAACCATGTACAGTGATCACTACCAACTGAAAGTGGCCAATTAAGAGTCCCAATGCCTAGTCAGTGGTAACAGTCATTTTTCTGAGGGTGGCATGAGTGTGTTTGTGTGTATTTTAGGGGGAGGAATGGAAAAGAACATTCCATTTCTTCTCTCTAAAAGCTAACATTCCTGTGTTTTTTTTAAAAAAACTATTTTTTTTCCTGTTAACTAATGGGCTTAAAATTTGCCCACTGGTTTATCAAAGGTATGATTTTATTTCCTTTGGGGAGAAAGAGATGAAAGGAATATCAGAGAATTCCTGTCCATAACTTTACATGGTTGCTTCTTCAGTTTTTGCCACTTCCTCAGTTTTTGTTCCTTCTTATTAAGGTTGTCCTCTGAGACTTCTAAAATGATCAGATCTAATACCATAACTAATCATTTTGAGCCTTCCTTAAACACTAGGCTAAGAATTTACTTCCAATTCTATTTCTTGTCTCAATTTACGGTCAGTAACATTGTCCAAATGATCTCATAGAATATTATCAGTTAGCAATACAGTACAAATAATATGAAATTAGCAATATAAATTTCCTGAAATTTAAATTTAAAAAATATTAACTCTCCTATTATCAGATTCCCTTGGGGAAACTTAACCCCCACCCCACCCCACCCCGCACATAGTAAATTGCCTCTTCTGGTTTTTATTCTGCCACTGAAATTTTAGTAGCTTCTTTAGCATTCCCTAATCCAACCTCAAATCTCACACCTGGGTATACAGACTGAAAAGCTCATTGCATTCTAGGCAAAAATAAATGAAAAGGGACCCACACGAACACACATGCTTGCAGTATTTTCAAATATTAAGATGAAAATAATATTACAAGCACAGAGGTAGGAAAATGGGTTAATTACAAAATGACGAAAATCAGGCTGATTTGGATTTCTTTTGCAATATTAAGTATAAGAGGACAATGAGTAAAGTCTATAGCAATAATGAGAAAAGATTGTATTTTTGGAATTTTATACCCAACTGGTTTTATATTTAAGGGTAAATGAAAGGCATTTTCTTATATGAATGACATGTATTTTTCTTGATAAAATCACTGATAGATGAAGCAAAATTTAGAGCTCAAGAATGGGGCAATACAAAAAAACAAAGCTAAGTATGATTAATTTTGGTTGATCTGGTTATATAACTAATCTTGAAAGAGGCAATATGTGATGTAAATACAACACAATAGCAATAATCTAGACTTTTCACCTCAGACTTTGTTAACCAGTGATGAGAACATGAATGTTAAAAGAATGGGGCTGAGCATGAAACCAGCCCAAACAAAGCTAGATGTAAGCAATTGTGATACATCTTGTTATTAACTTATCTTGAGAAAGAAGTTTTATGGTGTAAATATAATAACAGTAATAACCTAGACCTCAAATCTCAGATATTGTTATGAAAAACTGAAAACTAGGTGGGGGAGGAGGACGTGGGGTTAAAATGTGTTATAACAACAATGGCATACGGAGAGAGAAGAGGAGTATTTAATTAATGGCATTGTTTAGAACTGCTAGTGCATGGTAATAATAAAAAGCAGACCAACTTTAAGTTGATTTTATTCTTGTTTTTAAATTCTGTTGAGGACAAAGAAAATTTTCCTCTATTCTTCTAGGTTCTTCTGGCTGGTCTAAGAATTAACGAGACAGATTAACAGGAGAAAAATCAAATTTAATTTTGTGTGTACAGGAACCCCATATACATGAGAAGTTCAGAGATAGAAAGGTAAAGTGAGGTATGTATGCCATCCTTAGCTAAGGAATGGGGTAGGGTCCTGGTGCTCTCAAGGGCAGAAGGGTCATTCATAGGAAGACAAAAAGAAGAGCAGATATTGGGTAATTAGATGTTTGTCCTGCCATATAGATGGGTCCACTAAGATAAAACTGATCTCTGATAATAACTTTTTTCTGGAAAAGATCCCCAATTTGAATTCTTCTAGGTAGTTAAGAAAGGGGCAGTAGTTTCTCTGTAGCTCACAGTAATCCTCATACCAAAGTAGCATGTTTCAGGGATGTCTATTCATAACTTTTACAGTTCTCTAAACCTTTAAAATTTCCTAAAAGCCCATTCACACCGCTTCCACTGACCACCCTCTCCTTCTATGCCAATGGTCCTAAACAGGGAGAATTTAAATATATTGCTTAATATCAACTTTAACAGAAAGCAATATAAGTTTAAAAATGCCTTTCGGGCTTCCCTGGTGGCGCAGTGGTTGAGAGTCCGCCTGCCGATGCAGGGAACACGGGGTTTGTGCCCCGGTCCAGGAAGATCCCACATGCCGTGGAGTGGTTGGGCCCGTGAGCCATGGCCGCTGAGCCTGCGCGTCCGGAGCCTGTGCTGCAACATAGGAGAGGCCACAACAGTGAGAGGGCCCGCATACCGAAAAAAAAAAAAAAAAAAAAAGGAAAAAAAAAGGTCTTTAAAGGTGACCACTAATAGAATTTAAAAGAAGTTCCAACACACTGGAAAATTTCAAGTACAGAGGAAGCAGGGAAACTTCTAGTAAATGGCTGTGGAGTGACATGCTTATGTGAACCACACAACAGATAATAATCATAATAACTGGATAAAATATTTTTAAATGCAATGAATTAAAGGTACTGGAAAGCAAAGGAAATAGAAGCCAGAAGAAAGTTTTCTCTTGAAAAACTGCAGCTAGAAGGGGTGATTGCAAGGTTATACTTGACCTGAGAAGAGCTTGGTCTGAAGGTTATTCCTAATCTCCAAGGCTGCAGAGCTGGGAAAACATAGATGTAAATAACAGTCTTACTAGCTAACGTGCCAGATTAGACTTCAGCATTGAAAAAGCAGCTGTAAATATAAGCAGAAATTCTGAGTGGAACAATAATAAAGAGTAAGACCCCGAATATAAATTCCTGGGTGACAGATAAACACATGTATGGAGTAGCCTCCAGGGGACATAGCAAAAAATACGGAGACTTGAAAAATAGAGCTTCACAGAGTAAGAGCTGTGAATTGCTATTTTTTTTTTAACCAAATGCATTTCCCAATTGTGTGCAGTTTGAGCAAGATAAGGTTGAAAATTTACGGCTTGTAGTGTTAGAAAACAGAGCCTGAGAATTGTATATTATCTTGAGATGGGGGAAGTGGGCTCCCTAGAAGCAAGGATACTTTAGAGTGAGTCCTCAAATATGAGTATAATGTCTGTCCAAATCCTTGGATGACTGAAATTATACAGGCACAAGGTGTGCCCCAAGCTAACATAGGGGTAACCATAAACTGTAAGATTAGAACTGATATATCAGCAGTTACATAACTAAGAGCATACTAAATTTTCAATTTGAATTTAGGCAAGTGAATTACCTAGAGAATTAGGCAAGAGAATAAAAAGACAATCTGCAGATGAACACAACAGAATTCTAAGTCACTACACCATATTATTATATAGTGTCTAGTTTCCAACCAAATATTACTAGACATTCAAAGAAACAGGAAAGTGTGACCCATACTCAGGAAAAGTTGAAGTCAATAGAAAATGACTCCAAGTGGTTCCAGATGTTGACTTAGCAGACCAAGACTTCAAAGCAACTACTATAAATATATTCATAGAATTAAAGGAAAATATGTTCAGTGAACTAAAAATAAATGTTCTTCTTGGTCAACATTTTTTGGCAGTTTTGGTCCTTTCCTGTTCCCTGTAAATTTTAGAATTCGTTTGTCAATTTCTGCAAAAGACACTGCAGGGGTTTTGATAGGGATTATACAGAAACTATAGATCAATTTGATATCCTAACAATACTGAGTATTCAAATCAATGAACATGGGATGTCTCTTTCCATTCACACTTGGTTCTCTGTATCCTTGAGTTCTACGCCCATGAATTCAACCAACTGGGGTTTGAAAATACATGAAAAAAATGTCAGAAATTTCCAAATATCAAAACCTGAATTTGCTGTGCACTGGCAACTCTTTACATAGCCTTTACATTGTGTTTACAGCTATTTACATAGCCTTTACATTGTATTAGGTAATATAAATACTCTAGAGATGATTAAAAGAATATGGGATAATGTGTGTAGGTTATATGCAAATACTGCACCATTTTAAGTAAGATATTTGAGCATCCTCAATTTTGGTATCTGAAACTGGGCCCTGGAAACCCAGTTTCCAGGAAACAATCTCATGAAAATACTGGAAGACAGCTATATTTAGATCTTCTCTAATTTTTCTCAAAAATGTTTTGTAATTTTTAGTGTACAAGTCTCCCACTGCTTTTGTTAAATTTATTCCTAAGTATTTTGTTCTTTTTGTTGCTATTATGAATGGAATTGTATTCATTTCATTTTCAGATTGATTATTGGTAGTATATAAGATTGATTTTTGTAAATTGGTAGTATAACCTATGATTTTGCAGAATTCCTTTCTTAGTTCAAATAATTTTTTTGTATGTGGATTCCTTAGACTTTTCTACAAACAGGCTCATATCACATATGCAGGTAAAGACAGTTTTACTTCTTTCCTTACAATCTGGATGTCTTTTCTTTTTCTTGTTTGATTGTACTGGCTGGAACGTCCAGTTGGATGCTGGATAGAAATTGTGAGAGTAGATATCCTTGCCTTGTTCCTAATCTTACAGGGAAAGCATTCAGACTCTTACCATGAAGTACAATATTAACTGTAAGCTTTACAGAGATTCCCTTTATCAAGTTGAGGAAGTTTGTTTCTATTTCTCATTTGTTGAGAATGGGCATTGGATTTTGTCAAATGCTTTTTCTGTGTCTATTGGGATGATCATGTGGGTTTTGTCTTTTATTCTCATAATCTGCTGTATTACATTCATTATTTTCTCCTTTGCACTGTTTCTTCTCTTGTTCAGTGTCTCCTTTTATTTTTCTTAGTGTTTTCCAGGACCTCCAATAATCTGTTAATCAGTGGTAGTGATAAGGGTCAACTTTATCTTATTTATGATATTACAGGAAACACATTTAAAGTTGGTTTACTATGTAAATTTTTGCTGTTGGTTCACGAAGCAGAGATAGGTCCCTTTATTCCTTAGACTTTTATGAACTTTTAATAATAAATACTACTTAACTTTATCAAATACTTTTGCATCATTTGCCATAATCATTTTGTAACAGGGAAGAGCCAAATCTGACTACATGTTGGATCTTTCTTTTACTTTAACCTTTGCTTTCCACTGCCTTTGTTCACTAAAAGGATACTGTCTATACATAATGGCCTGCCTCAGGGAACACTGCCCCTCTGCCTGAATGTTAAACCAAAGCCTTTGTTCAGGGAAGCATCCTGACCCTGTCCACCGGTGGATGGCTGCAAGGAAGAAGAAACTGACACACACCCCCCCCACACACACCCCGGCCCAATGCCGGCCATTCCATGGGATATTAGCAAAACTTATGGCCTTTTTACTTTACTTCCCCACCTCCTCCCCCTCTCTGTTCTATAAAAGAAACTGACATCCAAACCCCGATAAGATGGTTTTTCAGAGACACTAGTCTGCCATCTTCTCCGTCTGCCGGCTTTCCAAATCAAGTTGTATTCCCTGCCTCAACACCTCATCTCCGATTTATTGGCCTGTTGTGCGGCAAGCAGAGTGAGCTTGGACTAGGTAACAATTTCAGTTTTATATTTCAATATATGAATATGGTGAATTACACTGATAGATTTTGCTGATGCTAAACCATTACATTCTTGGGATAAAAATCCAAATGATGTAATTTTGAAATGTATTATTGGAGTTAGTTATTTTTAAAGTAATTTTATACCCACATTCATAAGTAATATGAGTAGTATATACTTTTTCTTTTTCTACTGTTATCTGGGTTTGGAATCATGATTACACTAGCCGCAGGCAATAAACTGAGCAGCTTTGTAATCTGTTAAATATTCTTGGCCCTTAGCTTTTTGGAAGGAGGTATCTTTGGCCATCATTTCAATTTCTCTAATGTTCACTTACTTGTTCAAGTTTTATTTTTATTTTATCAAATTTGTCGCTTTGTATTCTTCTAGATATATCCATTTAATCCAGGTTCAATCGAGCAAATGACCAACTGGCAATATTCCAAGAAGTTGCAGTCCTGGGGGAGGGGTACTTTATTGATTACCTGGGATTCTGTCATTCATAATAGCTGCTGTAAAATATAATTCAGTATAAGCATTAATTTCTCCCTTACTCTGTCCTCACAGGGAATGTCAGATTTCATACCACATTAGAATACAACATTTCAGTGTTGTAATTAGATATGATAGAAAACTACAACTGAAGAATCATGTGATAAATCAGAAATTGTATGCCTAGATTCTAAGTAAATGTGAAGGAAGGAAAGGCACATTAAGATTATGGTAGAGGCAGAAAAATGCCTCTGGGATTGTGGCAAAGACTGGAAAGAATGGGACCAGGGTGAAGTGAAGGTATCAGGGTAGTTTCCCTGAGGCCAAGGGCTGTGTAGCCCCAGCTCCACTCACAGGTGCCTGGAATAAGGGTGTTTAATGATGCTGTTAATGGGTAAATTGAAGGCTGGGGGAGAAAGAGAGAGAGAGGGAGAGTGCTTTTCCACTAGCAGTCAGTTGTGTGATCTTGGACAAGGGCTTACACTTTGTGTGACTATTTCAACGTTTGTAAAAAGAGAATTGCTTTTTTCCTCATCAGGATTGAAAGGGCTAATTTATGCAAAGCGTCTATCCCTGTGCCTACTTTGTTTAAGCATTTCATAATTGCCAGTTAAAAGAAATTTCCCTTTTCTGTATTATAAAATTGCCAGGAATTTTTGCTAGTAGTCAGGAAACTTTTTTTTTTTCCCCAACATATCTTCCTCCTTTGCCAAGACTGTTACAAACCAGTAACCCCGGGGTGATCAAAAAAGGACTGTTCTTGAGAAGAAAATCCTGTTCTTTAAATTCTGTGGCTTCTGTATGGAAACATCCATTTGTTGTGGCACTGGCCGTCTTGGGTGCCTCTACCTACCCCTTTGTAGGAAAAGGCTAATCTGCTTACATGTTTTCAGTGAAGACAGTCTAGTCCTAGTCCTGGATTCTCTGGGTTGTGTACTTGGAATTGTATGTTGAGGATCAGGTAGGAACTTACGCCTTTAATTGTTTTTAAGAACTACAGTGAATGTAAACTACTCAGAGCAGGGATTTTGTTTCAGCAATCATTTTATTCTTAGCACCTGTAATAGTACCTTGTAGGAAGTGATACTGAATAAATACTTTCTATGATTCTCAGCCATTGCTTTATTTTAAAATTTATTTTATTTCCCTAGACTTTCCTTGTTTTTGATGACCTTGACAGTTTCAGGTGTACTCATCAGGTATTCTGTAAAAGGTCCTTGGGATTTATCTGATATTTTTCTCATGATTAGACAGGGGTTATGAGTTTTTGGAAAGAAGACCATAGAGGAGCAGTATCATTTTCATCACATGATATCATGGGAGCATATTACCATCGTGACTTATCACTGTTGATGTTGACATTTGTTAAGTTTCTCTACTGTAAAGTTACTCCACACCCCATATCCCAATCTGTACTCTTCGGAAAGTAGTCACTATTTGCAGCCTACGCTTAAGGAGTAGGGGAGGGTTTTACTCCACTTCGAGGATGAAGTGTGTACATAAATTATTTGGAATACCTCTGCATGGGAGATTTGGGTCTTCTATATTTATTCAAACAATTAGTATTATATTAGTTTCTTATAACTGCTCTAACAAAGTACCACAAACTGGGTGACTTAAAATCATAGAAATGTAGTCGATCACAGTTCTGGAGACTAGAAATCTGAAATCAAGGTGTTGGTGGGATTGGTTCCTTCCGTGGGCTCTGAGGAAGAATCTGTTCCGTGTTGCTCTTCTAACTTCTCATGTTGGCTGGAAATCCCTGATGTCTTTTGGTTTGTACATGTATCATTCCAATCTCTGGCTCTGTCTTCACATGGCATTGTCACCTTTGTCTCTATGTCCAAGTTTCCCTTGCCTTTGGGGGACACCAGTCATTGAATCAGGGCCTACTCTAATGACCTCATCTTGATTACATCTGCAAAGACCCTATTGAAACTGTGGGTTAAATCCATTTCACCTGCCTTCACTCATCAAGGTTGTTTTAAGACTTACATGCTCGCCAAGCTGCCCGTAGCCTAAACAATAATATGTTTGCTTGAATTATTTTCCAGGAACTTGGAGTCAACTGCGCCTAGTTCAGCTAGGCTGAGAGTCAGCTGTGTCTAGTTCAAGCTGAGCTGGTTGAGACTGGATAGGATCACAGACCCTTCAACTGGGCATGCGTGAGTGTCCCACTTGTGACGTATTTTTACATCAGAGGGCTGAAAACTCCACCCTCAGCACGTTCAGAGACCCATAGCCTAGTCACACTTGTGCAGGACCATTACCGCACCTTTTTCCAATTACCTTTACTCACGCCTCCCATGCTCCCCATGCCTCAGACCTCCCTGCTGCTTTATTTGTTATCCTATAAATATCCCCCAAGCGCCTTACTTCCAGGAGGCAGATTTGGGATTTGTTCTCCGTCTCTCGGCTCGGCTGCCTTGCAAATAAACTCTCTCTTCACTGTGAACCTTCATGTTTCAGTGTCTTGGCTTGCCGTGCATCTGGAAAAATGAACCTGGTTTGGCAACACTGTTTCCAGGTAAGGTCACCCTCGCAGATCTGAGTGAAGTGAGGTAATCTAAGATATGCGGCTGTCCATGAGAAAAATGTTCCAGGCAGAGGAAATTACAAGAGCAAAGGTTCTGAGGTAAGAATGTTCTTAGAGGGTTCCATGAACATTAGGAGATGACAGTGGCTGCAGCAGAGTAAGCAATGGGAAGATGAGTAGGATATAAGATCAGAGAGGTATTAGAGATCAGATTATACAAAGCTGTGTAGGCCATGTTGACAATTTTGGCTTTTCTTGGGAGTGAGCTGGGAAGCCACTGGAAGGTTTAAGCAGAGAAATGATATGATATGACTTCGGCTTTGATTTTTAAGTTTTAATTTTTGATTGACATATAATTGACAGACAATATGAGTTTCAGGTATAATGCATAATGATTTGATGTTTCCATGCATTATGAAATGATCATCATGGTAAGTCTAGTCCTCTGCCCCCATACAGTTATTACAATATTTCCTTATGCTGTATATTACATCCCCATGACTTACTGTAAAACTGGAAGTTTCACCTCTTAATCACCTTCACCTGTTTCATCCCTCCCCCACTGGCAGCCACCTATTTGCTTTCTGTATGTCTGATCCTGTTTTTATTTTGGTTTGTTTTGCTTTTATGATTTCGCATATAAGTGAGATCATATGGTATTTGTTTTTCTCTGACTTATTTCACTTAGCATAACACTTTCTGATCCATCCATGTTGTCAAGAATGGCAAGATTTCATTCTTTTCTTTTTTATACTTTATTGTACATATATACAACATCATCTTTATCCATTTGTCTATTGATAGACACTTAGGTTGCTTCCATATCTTGGCTATTGTATATAAGCTGCAGTGACCTTAGATTGCAGATATCTTTTTGAATTAGTGTTTTTATTTTCTTCAGGTAGATACCCAGGAGTAGAATTGCTGGATTGTACAGCAGTTCAATTTTTAATTTTTTAAGGACCCTCCATGCTATTTTCTATAATGGCTGCACCAATTTACAAACCTACCAACAGTGCATGAGGGTTCCCTTTTCTTTACAGCCTCACCAACACTTGTTATTTGTTGTCTTTTCAATGATAGCCATTCTGACAGGTGTGAGGTGATAGCTCATTGTGGTTTTGATTTGCATTTCCCTAATGATTAGTGATGCTGAACATCTTTTCACATGTCTGTTGGCCATCTGTATGTCTTCTTTGAAAAAATGTCTATTCAAGTCCTCTGCCCACTTTTAAGATAACTTTTTTTTTTAATGTTAAGTTGTATGAATTCTTTGTATATTTTGGATATTAACCCCTTATCTTATATACAGTTTGCAAATAACTTCTCCTATTCACTAGGCTGATTTTTGTTTTGGTGATAGTTTCCTTCATTGTGCAATAGATTTTCAGTTTGATGTGGCCCATTTGCTTATTTTTGTTTCCCTTGCTTGGGGAGACAAATCCAAAAAACATTGCTAAAACCAATGTCAAAGAGCCTACTGCCTATGTTGTCTTCTGGGAGTTTTATGGTTTCAGGTCTTACATCTACATATTTAATCCATTTTGACTTTATTTTTGTGTATGATGTGAGAAAGTAGTCCAGTTTGATTCTATCACATGTAGCTGTCAAGTTTCCCCAACACCGTTTATTGAAGAGGCTGTCTTTTCCAGTTGCCCATATAAGTGTTGGTTCATTTCTGGGCTCACTTTTCTGTTGTATTGACTTATGTGTCTGTTTTTGTGCCGGTACCATACTGTTTTGATTTCTGTAGCTTTGTAGTATAGTTTGACATCAGAGAGTGTGATGCCTCCAACTTTGATGTTCTTTCTCAGGATAGTTTTGGCTATTCAGAGTCTTTTGTGTTTCCATACAAATTTTAGGATTATTTGTTCTAGTTCTGTGGAAAATACTATGGATATTTTGATAGTGATTGCATTGAGTCTGTAGATGGCTCTGGGTAGAATAGTCATTTTAACAATATAATATTTTCCAGTCCATGAGGACAGTTTATCCATTTGTTTGTGATATCTTCAATTTCATTCATCAACGTCTTATAGTTTATTTCTAGGTATTAAATTCTCTTTGGTGCAATTGTAAATGGGATTGTTTTCTTAATTTCTCTTTCTAATAGTTCATCTTTAGTGTATAGAAATGCAAGAGATTTCTGAATAGTAATCTAGTATCCTGTGACCTTGGTGAATTCATTTATTAATTCTAATACTTTTGGGGTGAAGACTTTAGGGTTTTCTAAATAAAGTATTTCATCTGCAAATAGTGCAGTTTTACCTCTTTCCTTCCAATTTGGATACCTTTTTATTTCTTGTCTGATCGCTGTGGCTAAGACTTCCAGTGCTATGTTAAATATAAGTGGCAAGAGTGGGCATTGTTGTCTTGTTTCTGAATTTAGTGGGAAAGACTTTCAGCTTTTCAACATTTAGTATGATGTTGGCTATGGGTTTGTCATAAATGTCCTTTATTATGTTGAGATATGTTCCCTCTGTACCTACTTGGTGGAAAGTTTTTATCATAAATGGATGTTGAATTTTGTCAAAAGCTTTTTCTGTATCTGAGATGATCATATGATTTGTATTCTTCAATTTATTACTGTGTATCACACTGATACATTTGCAGATATTGAACCATATTTGCATTCCTGGGATAAATCCCACTTAATCACGGTGTATGAATTTTTAATGTATTGTTGAATTTGGTTTGCTAATATTCTCTGAAAAATTTTTGCATCTGTGTTCATCAGTGATATTGGCCTGTATTTAATTTTTTGTGATGAATGACTTGGTCTGGTTTTAGTATTAGGGTGATGCTTGCCTTGTAAAATGAATTCAGAAGTATTCCTTTCTCTTCAATTTTTTGGAATAGTTTGAGAAGGATAGGTGGTAACTCTTCTTTAAATGTTCCATAGAATTCAACTGTTTTTCTTGTTGTTCTATATCCATTCAGCCAGGACTTCCCTGGTGGTCCAGTGGTTAAGACTCTGTGCTCCCAATGCAGGGGGCCTGGGTTCAATCCCTGGTCAGGGAACTAGATCCTGCATGCCACAACTAAAATAGCCTGCATGCTGCAACTAAAAGAGCCTGTATGCTGCAACTAAAGGTCCCACAGTGGCAACGAAGATCCTGTGTGTTGCAATGAAGATCCTGCATGCTGCAACTAAGACCCAGCACAGCCAAATAAATAAATAAATATTTTAAAATAAATAAATAAATCCATTCAGCCACTCTATGACTTTTGATTGAAGAATTTAGTCCATTTATAGTTAAAGTGATTATTGATATGTTCTTACTACCATTTTGTTCATTGTTTTCTGATTGCTTTTGTAGTTTTTTTTTTTTTTCTTCTTCTTTTTCTCTCTTTCCATGTGATATGATGACTTTTTTTAGTATTATGTTTGGATTCCTTTTCTGTTTTGGCTTCCTTTTCTGTTTTGGATTCCTTTTCCTTTTTGTGTTTATCTATTATAGACTTGGTATTTGGTTACCATGAGGTTTATATATAACAACATATCTGATTATTTTAAGTTGATGAATTCTAACAATCCTGCATTTTTATTCCTCCCCCACCATGTGTAATTTTTAAAAAATTAATTAATTAATTTATTTATTTGGCTGTGTTGGGTCTTTGTTGCTGCACGTGGGCTTTTCTGTAGTTGCGGCAAGCAAGGTCTACTCTTCGTTGTAGTGTGTGGGCTTCTCATTGCGGTGGCTTCTCTTGTTGCAGAGCAGAGGCTCTAGATGTGCAGGCTTCAGTAGTTGTGGCATGTGGGCTCAGTGGTTGTGGCTTGCAGGCTCTAGAGCACAGGCTCAGTAGTTGTGGCACACAGGCTTAGTTGCTCTGTGGCATGTGGGATCTTCCTGGACCAGGGCTCAAACCCGTGTCCCCCACATTGGCAGGCAGAGTCTTAACCACTGTGCCACCAGGGAAGTCCCTTGTGTAATGTTTTTGACAACATATTTCACATCTTTTTGTTTTGTTTATCCCTTAACTACATATCATGGATATAGATGATTTTACTTTTTAATTTTAATTTTTACTAGATTTATAAGTGATTAATATACTACCTGTTGTATATTTGCCTTTACCAGTGAGATTTTTTTCTTTTATAATTTTTTCTTTTATAATTTTCATATTTCTACTTGTGAACTTCCCCCCCCCACACACACTTAGAGAAGTCCCTTTAATATTTCTTTTAAAGCTGGCTTTGTTGTGCTGAATTCTTTTAGCTTTTGCTTGTCTGTAAAACTCTCTTTCCTTCAAATCTGAATGATAACCTTGCTGGGTAAAGTATTCTTAGTTGTAGGATTTTTCATTTCCTCACTTTGGATATATTGTGCTACTCCTTTCTGGCCTGCAAACTTTCTGCTGAAAAGTCAGCTGAGAGTCTTATGGGAATTCCCTTGTACATAACTAGTTGTATTTCTCTTGCTGCTTTAAAAACTCTGCATTTATGTTTAATTTTTGCTATTTTAGTTATAATGTGTCTTGGACTTCTTTGGGTTCATATTGTTTGGCACTCTGTTTTTCCTGGTTCTGGATGTCTTTTTCCCATGTAAGGGAAGTTTTCAGCCATTACTTCTTCAACTAATTTCTCTGCCCCTTTTCCTTCTCTTTCTGGGACCCCTATAATGTGAATGTTAATATGCTTGATGCTATCTCAGAGGTCTCTTAAACTATCCTCATTTAACAATTTTTTTTTCCTTTTTTTCTGTTCACCTTGGATGATTTTCACTATTCTGTCTTCCATTTGCTAATCCGTTCCTCTGTATATGTAATCTGCTGTTGATTCCTTCTAGTGTATTTCTTACTTCAATTATTGTATTCTTCAGCTCTATTAGGTTCTTTATTTATGATTTCTCACTTTGTTAAAATTCTCAGTATGTTCATCTATTCATCTCCTTAGTTCATTGAGCATCTTTATGATTATTACCTTGAACTCTTTGTTGGGTGGATTACCTATCTCTACTTTAATTATTTTTCTAAGGTTTTTGTCTTGTTCCTTTGTTTGGAAGATATTCCTCTGTCTCTTCATTTTACCTAGTTCTATGAGTTTATTTCTATATATTAGGTAGGTCATTTATGTTTCCAGACCTTGCAGAAGTGGCCTTATGTAAGAGAAGCCCTATGAGACGTACTCCCTTCTGTTATGAGTATATAGCTCATACCAGAGCTATATGCTCTAGGAGTACCCACTATGTGGGCTGCATGGGCCCTTCTGTTGTGGCAGGGCCAACTACTGTGGACACCCTGGTAGGTAATGTTGGCCCCTGCCCTGTTGGCTGTCAGTCCCTGCCTTTTGTGGTCACTGCTGGCCTGTTGGTCAGCAGGGCCAGGTCCTGGGGTGGATGGCTGTGTGGCCTGGAGGGTCCTGGGGTTGGTGCTGGCCTGCTGGTGGGTGGGTAAGCCCCCAGCACTAATACACTAGAGGGAGGACTCCACAATGATGCTTGTTAGCACCAGTATCCTTAGGGTAGAATGAACTCCCCCGAATGGCTGATGTCTGCATCTGTCTCCAATGGGAGTCCCAGTTGCCTCCTACCTCTCCAGGAGGCTCTCCAAGATCAGTGAGTAGGTTTGACCTAGGGTCCGTTCAAGTTACTGCCTGTGTGCTGGGCCTCAGAGCATGTGAGATTTTGTGCATGCCCATTAAGACTGCAATCTCTGTTTCCTACAGCCCTCCAGCTCTCCCATAGACAAGTCCCACTGGCTTTTAAAGCCAGAAGTTGTGGGGGCTTGTCTTTCCCACACAGAACCCCTGGTCTGGGCAGCCTATGTGAGGCTCCAGACCCTTGCTCCTTGGGGAGAACCTCTGCAGTTGTGATTATCTTCCCATTTGTGGGTCACCTTCCTGGGGGTGTGGGTCTTAACTATACCATGTTTCTGCCCCACCTACCTATCTTGTTGTGGCTCCTTCTTTATATCTTTAGTTGTGGAAATTCTTTAATGCTAGTCTTTAGGTTGTTCTCATAGATGTTTGCTCTGTAAGTAGATGTAATTTTGGTGTGCTGATGGGAGGAAGTGAGCTCAGAGTCTCTGTACTCCACCATTTTGGCTGCCATTCTGGCTTAGATTTTAAAAGGATCACTCTGACTGCTATATTGAGGATAGATCTTAGAAAGTAGGAGAGGTGCTGGGGATATAACTGTGTACAAAAGTAGACATTTTAATGATCTGAGCCCTTGAGGAACATATAGAGTAGCATTAGGTAAGAAAAAGATTTTTAAAAATCTCATGAAAGTAAAATTATCATGTGATAAATGCAGTGAGAATGCCTAACAGGGGACCTCTCTAGTTAGTAGGAGAGAGTTCTGCAAATGGTGTTCTGGGGAGTGTTTGAGCTGAGAGTTGAAAAATGAGCAGCAGCTAGTTGAAGGGTGAGAAGGAGCTAGGCAAAAGGTGCTCCATGTAGATTATGTGCTTATTTACTTTTGAGGTTTAAACTATTGCCTGGATTGTCAATCTAAATTGGCAGTTCTTAAACCACATTTTGTGCATCTTTGGAGGGCTCTATGAGATCCTTTGGGAGATCTACAAAGCCAAAACTATTTTCATTAAATCTTTTTTTTTTTTTTTTTTTTTTTGTGGTATGCGTGCCTCTCACTGTTGTGGCCTCTCCCATTGCAGAGCACAGGCTCCGGATGCACAGGCTCAACGGCCATGGCTCACGGGCCCAGCCGCTCCACGGCATGTGGGATCTTCCCGGATGGGGGCACGAACCCGTGTCCCCTGCATCGGCAGGCAGACTCTCAACCACTGCGCCACCAGGGAAGCCCTATTAAATCTTAATAGGTGTTATTTTCCTTCTTCACTCTAATTTTCTCCAAGTGTATAGAGTGTGAAAAGTTCACTGATATGGTTTCAGATACCACATTGTAACTGATTGTTAAGAAACTATCCCTGGTTGAGTTTTTGTGTGGTATCAAAGAAAAATATCACAATTATTTGAAAAATTTATTGAAATACTTTTTCAGTTACTTGACTGTGTGAGGCCAGATTTTCTTCACATACTTCAACCAAAGTGATCTAGTCCAATACACTGAATGCAGTAGCAGACATGAGACTCCAGCTTAACAGGGACAGACAGTAAAGAGATTTGCAGAAATCCACTCTTCTTGCTGATTTTATTTTTGTTTTTGAAAATATATTCTTTATAAAAATATACACAATGGGGGGCTTCCCTGGTGGTGCAGTGGTTGGGAATCCGCCTGCCAATGCAGGGGACACGGGTTCGTGCCCCGGTTCGGGAAGATCCCACATGCCGCAGAGCGGCTGGGTCCGTGAGCCATGGTCGCTGAGCCTGCGCGTCCGGGGCCTGTGCTCCGCAACGGGAGAGGCCACAACAGTGAGAGGCCCGCGTACTGCAAAAAAAAAAAAAAAAAAAATATATATATATATATGCAATGTGTTTATTGTTATTTAAATGAACTAGTATGTACATATATTAATTTCTCAGTTTTAATTTATCATGTGGTAAGTATAGATATAACCCATACAAACAAAAGCTTTTGAGGGTCCTCAATAATTTTTGAGTCTTGATACTAAAAAGTTTGAGACCCTCTGATCTAGATTATAAATTGTCAGCAGCAATGGCAGGGTCCATTTCTATTCACCTTTGTGTCCCTAGGAACTAGCGGTGTGTAGCAAGTTATAAATTCTTTTGAAATTAATTACTTCATATATTCTACTCCTATACCTATAACCTAGCCTTAACCTCTTCTTCAGTCCTGTATTTTGATCTGCCTGTTAAACCATTCCACTTTAATGCCTCTTTGAATAGTACCTTTTATATGTAAAATTGAACTCATCACTGGAGTATCTCGTCCTCGTAACTTTTTTTTTTTTGCGGTATGCGGGCCTCTCACTGTTGTGGCCTCTCCCGTTGCGGAGCACAGGCTCTGGACACGCAGGCCTAGCGGCCATGGCTCACGGGCCCAGCTGCTCCGCGGCATGTGGGATCTTCCCGGACCAGGGCACGAACCCATGTCTCCTGCATCGGCAGGCGGATTCTCAACCACTGCGCCACCAGGGAAGCCCCCTCGTAACTTTTATTTCATTTAAAATATTGATTTTTATCTGAAATAATTTTCATGGCTTTTCCAAAGAGTAAAACTGTAGTTATAGCCTACTTTTATAGATTTTTCTTTTTCCACCTTCTTTTATAACAGTGGTTCTCAAATATTTTGTGCATCCGAATCACATGGAGGTTTGTTAAAACACAGATTTCTGTTTCTGATTCTGTAGGCCTGAGATGGGACCTGAGAATTTGAATCTCTAACAAGTGATGCTGATGCTCCTGGTCTGAGGACACACTTTAGGAACTACTGATGTATACCATTTTAGCCGGAATACTCACCAGTCATCACATATGCCTTGTGTTTCCTTACTCTATATTTTGCTCATATACTTACTCTGTGCTTATGTAATTCCTCTCTGTTCAAGACTCAGTCTAAATCTTTTGGCTTTTACTTTCTGTTTTAGATGTAACTCTTCTGAGAGTCCTCTGAGCTCCTGTACTACTCAGTTTTTGTATTCACATTTTCTTTTCTTTTATTGCCTTGCATAGTGCATATATATTATTTTCAATTGTCTTTTCCTTTTATAAAACAGTGAGGTATTAAATAGAGAAGTACACAAATCTTAAGCATGGAGCTCAATGATTTTTTTATGTAATCATCACCTAAATATAAAAATATAAAATATATCAGAAATATTCTATATGACTCCTTCATATCCTTCAGTCATATACTAGTATTCTTTTCATTTATCACTGTGGATCTTACAGTATGTACTCTTTTCTGTTTGGCCTCTTTTGTTAAACATTGTTTGTTTGAGATTCCTTCATGCTGTTGCATGTTTTGGTAATTTGTTCTTTTTTATTGCTGAGTTGTATTCTAATGTGTGACTATACCATAATTAATTTATCTGTTCTACTTTTGAATGACAGTTGGATTGTTTCCAATATTTGCTGTTATGAAATTACTGTCATCAACATTCTTGTATCATTTTTTTTTTAGTGGACAGAAGTACCCAATTCTGTTGGGTGTATGCCCAGGAGTGGAATTTTTGTGTCAAATATAGGCATATGTATATCTTTACTAGCTTTACTAGATGCTGCCAAACATTTTCCCAGAATAGTTTTACCAGCTATGTTTCTATCAGTAATATATGAGAGTTTTAATTGCTCCACATTCTTGCCATTTAGCATTGTCTATTTAATCTTACCATTGTGGGTTTAATTTGCATTTCCCATTGAATAATGATATTGAGCATTTTCTTATGTTTATTGGACAGTTTCTTTTGTTTTATAGTTAATTTTTTTTTAAGTAGATGAATCTTTTTTAAAGTTACATGAATGAATCAACAGTTTAAATATTATTTATTTATTTATTTATTTTTGGCTGTGTTGGGTCTTCATTTCTGTGCAAGGGCTTTCTCTAGTTGCGGCGAGTGGGGGCCACTCTTCATCACGGTGCGTGGGCCTCTCACTATCGCAGCCTCTCTTGTTGCAGAGCATGGGCTCCAGATGCACAGGGTCAGTAGTTGTGGCTCATGGGCCCAGTTGCTCCACGGCATGTGGGATCTTCCCAGACCAGGGCTGGAACCTGTGCCCCCTGCATTGGCAGGCAGATTCTCAACCACTGCGCCACCAGGGAAGCCCTAGTTAAGGTTTTTTTGTTTTTTACTTTTTACCCATTAAAAAATAGTGTTGTTTGTCTTTTTTCTTATTGATTTACAAGAGTAGTTATTAATGTTTTGGATATAATTCCATCCTTGAACATAGGCTTTGCAGATATATTATCTAGTCAGTGCTGCCTTTTCACTCTTTTAATGTTGTACTTTGATCAAAAGAAGTTCTTAATTTAAATGAAGTCCAATTTATCAAATTTTTTTATGGTTAGTGCTTTTTCTGGTCTGCAGAAGAAGTTTTTGCTCCAAGCTTATGAAGATACTTTCCTATGGTCTCTTCTAGAAGATTTATTGTTTTGGTTTGTACAGTACATCGGTGATCCACCTTGAATTAACTTTTGTATATGGTTGAGGGGTCACCTTTTCTCCTCATTATCATTCTTATATATTTATTACTATATTCATATTTATAAATGTTTATTTAGTTGCTCCAGCACCTTTGTTTAAAAGGGCATCTTTTTCCACACTGAACTGCAATTAGTGTCTTGGTAATAAATCAGGTGACTCTCTGTGTGTGTGTGTGTGTGTGTGTGTGTGTGTGTGTGTGCGCCTAATTTTTGTGTTCTAGTCTCTTCCTTCAATCTAAGGCAATACAATACTGTCTTAATTACCATAGCTTTATATAAGTGTTCATGCCCAGTAGTATAAGTCCTCCAGTTTTCCTGTTCTTTTGTATTTCCTTGGCCAATTTAGGACTTTTGTATTTCCATGTAAATTTTATATAGAAATTTTATGAATAGTTCCTACCCCAAAGTGTTTCTACCCCCAAACCCTTCTATTCCTAGTTTGCTGATATAGTATTTTGGTCATGAATGAATATTGAAATTTATTACATGTTTACATATTTTCTTTTCCTGTACCTTTTTAGATAGGTTTAGGAAATCTTGGGTTTTATCCTTTATTTTGTTAATGCGATGCAGTCATCTTGATTTATTCTCAAATGTTAAGCCATTCTTTCATTCCTGGTGTAAACCCTACTTTATTATGATATCCTATTCTTATTTATAATCAATTTGCATTAAATCTGATAATTTTTGTCTAAGGTTCTTGTGCATATGTTCATGAGGGATATTAGCTTGTAATGTTTTTTTTGTAACGGTTTTCAGGTTTTGGTATGATGATAATGCTGACCTTATGAAATGATTTGGAAATTGTTACTCTTTTTCTCTGAAAGAGTTTGTGTAAGAGTAGTAGTGTTTTCCTTAACAATATTTGGAAGAATTTACCAGTGAAAATCTGGGACTAGACTTTTTATTATCATAGTTGTTGAGGAGTTTTAAATTATCATTTCAGTTTCTTCAATAGGTATAGGAATATTCAGATTTTATATCTTTTTGTGTCATTTTTGGTAAGTTGTAGTTTTCAAGTTTGTTTTAATCTAAATTTTCAAATTTATTGATAGAAAAGGTTATATATATATATATATATATATATATATATATATATATATATATATATATATTTTTTTTTTTTTGGTGCTAGGCAGGCCTCTCACTGTTGTGGCCTCTCCCATTGCGGAGCACAGGCTCCGGACGAGCAGGCTCAGCGGCCATGGCTCACGGGCCCAACCGCTCCACGGCATGTGGGATCTTCCCAGACCGGGGCACGAACCCGTGTCCCCTGCATCGGCAGGCGGATTCTCAACCACTGCGCCACCAGGGAAGCCCGAAAAGGTTATATTTTATCTTTTTAAAATCTGTAAGATCTGTAGCGAATGCTCTCTTTTTAAATTTTCATTACTGATAATTTGTGAGGTTTTTTTCCCCCTGTTTTTTCGGAGTCTTCCTAGGGTTTTTATTAATTTAAATAAATTAATTAATTTAATTTAATTTTTATATAATTTATATTTTCTTTTTATTTTGCTCTTATTTTTTTTTCTTGCAGATTACTTTGCCATTTGTTTTCTAGCTCTTCTTGAGGTGGAAACTTTAAGTATTTTTCAATATTTCTATTTTATTTGTCTCCAGCTATAAATAACCATATAAGCACTGCTTTAGCTACATTTTTCAAGCTCTAACATATTGGTTTTTCATTACTATTCACTTAAATTCCATTGTGTTTTTTTTTCTTTGACCCATAACTCAGTTAGATTTGTGTTGCCTAATTTCTAAACATTTAGAGCTTTTCTAGTTACCTTTTTATTATTGAGTGCTTCTTAAATTTCATTATGGTCAGAGAGCATACTCTGTATGTTACACTATTGTGAAATCTTTAATACTTGTTTTATGATCCAGCGTATAGTCTGTTTTGTTAAATGATTCATTATCCCTCAAGTGGACCTATATTGTCATTGGGTATAGTGTTCTATATGTCAGTTTTGTCTAGTTGGTTAAACATGTTCTTCAAATGTTTTATATCTTCACTGATGTTTTTTGTTTGTTTGCTTATTCTATCAGATATTCAGAGAGGTCTTAAAATTAGTTTTAAATTTAGATGTAATTGACATATTAGTTTCAGGTTACAATATAATGATTTGATATTTAAATATGTTGCAAAATTATCACCAAAAAACTCTAGCTAATATCTATCACCATACATAGTTAATGCATATTTTTCTCATGATGAAAACTTAAGATATACTCTCCTAGCAACTTTTAAGTATACAATACAGTATTATTAACTATTGTCCCCATGCTGTATATTACATCTCCATCACTTACTTTATAGCTGGGAATTTGTAATTTTTAACCCTTTTCATCCATGTAGCCCACTCCCCATCCCTCACCTTTGGCAACCAGCAATTTGTTCTGTGTATCCATCAACTTGTGTTTGTTTGTTTGTTTTTAGGATCCACACATAAGTGAGATCATATGGTATTTGTCTTTCTCTGTCTGACTTATTTCACTTAGCATAATGTTCCCAAGTTTCCATCCATATTGTGGCAAATGGCAGGATTTCTTCCTTTTTATGACTGAATTATATATAAATCTCACATCAAATTTTCTTTATCCATTCATTGATTGATGGAAACTTAGGTTGCTTCCTTATCTTGGCCATTGTAAGTAATGCTGAAGTGAACATGGAGGGTGCATATATCTTTTCTAATCAGTGTTTTTATTTTCTTTGGATAAATATCCAGAAGTGGAATTGCTGGATCATATGACAGTTGTATTTTTAGCTTTTGAGGAATCTTCATGCTGTTCTCCACAGTGGCTGCACAAGTCTGCATTCCAGCAACAGTGACTGATGTTTCCCTTTTCTCGTGTCCTTGCTAACACTTGTTAATTGTCTTTTTGATAACAGCCATTCTAACAAGTGTGAGATGATATCTCATTGTGGTTTTGATTTGCATTTCCTTGATTAGTGGTGTTGAGCATCTTTCTTCATATACCTGTTTGTCATATGTATGTCTTCTTTGGAAAAATGTCTATTCAGATCCTCTGCCCATTTTTAATTGGATTGTTGTTGTTGTTGTTGCTAATGAGTTGGATGGTTCTTCATACATTTTGGATATTAACTCCTTATCAGGTACATGACTTGCAAATATTTTCTTCCATTGAGTAGGTTGCCTTTTCAACCATGTTGATGGTTTCCTTTGCTGTGCAGAAGCTTTTAAGTTTGATGTCATTCCACTTATTTATTTTTGAGTTTATTGCCTTTGATTTTGGTATCAAATCAAAAAAAATCATTGCCAAGATTGATATCAAGGAGCTTCCTGCTTATTTTTTTCTTTAAGAGTTTTATGGTTTCAGGTCTTATGTTAAAATCTTTGATCAGTTTTGAGTTAATTTTTGAGTATGGTGTAAGATAGCAGTCCAGTTTCCTTCTTTTGCATGTGGCAATCCAGTTTCCCAACACCATTTATTGAAGAGACTGTCCTTTCCCCATTGTATATTCTTGGCTGCTTTGTTATAAATGTATTGATCAGATATATGTGTGGGTTTATTTCTGGGCTCTTTATTTGGTGCCGTTGAACTATGTATCTGTCTGTTTTTTTTTTTTTAATTGGAGTATAGTTGATTTACAATGTGTGTTAGTTTCTGCTGTACAGCAAAGTGAATCAGTTATACACATACATATATCCAGTCTTTTTTAGATTCTTTTCCCATATAGGTCATTACAGAATACTGAGTAGAGCTCCCTGTGCTATACAGTAAGTCCTAATTAGTTATCTATTTTATATATTGTAGTGGGTATATGTCAGTCCCAATCTCCCAATTTATCCCTTCCCCCCCTTTCCCCACTGGTAACCATAAGTTTGTTTTCTACATCTGTGACTCTATTTCTGTTTTGTAAATAAGTTCATTTGTACCCTTTTTTAGATTCCACATATAAGCAATATCATATGATATTTGTCTTTCTCTGACTTATTTCACTCAGTATGACAATCTCTAGGTCCATCTGCATGTATCTTTTTGAATTATGGCTTTCTCTGGGTATGTATGTATCTGTTTTTATGCCAATACTATAGATGTGATTACTATAGCTTTGTAATATAGTTTGAAATTGGGGATTATGAAGTCTCTAGCTTTGGTTTTCTTTCTCAAGATTGCTTTGGCTTTTTGGAATATTTTACGGTTCCATACAAATTTTAGAACTTTGTCATTTTTTTTTCTTTTTAAAAAATTTATTTATTTAATTTATTTTTTTGGCTGTGTTGGGTCTTTGTTACTGCGCACAGGCTTTCTCTAGTTGTGGAGAGCGGGAGCTACTCTTTGTTGTGGTGTGCAGACTTCTCATTGCGGTGGCTTCTATTGTTGCAGAGCATGGGCTCTAGGCACGCAGACTTCAGTAGTTGCAGCATGCAAGCTCAGTAGTTGTAGCTCACGGGCTCTAGAGCACAGGCTCAATAGTTGTGGCGCATGGGCTTAGTTGCTCCACAGCACGTAGGATCTTCCCGGACCAGGGCTCAAACCCTTGTCCCCTGCATTGGCAGGCGGATTCTCAACCACTGTGCCACCAGGGAAGCCCTAGAACTTTTTCTATTTCTGTGAAAATGCCATTGGGCTTTTGATAGGGATTGTAATGATCTGTAGATTGCTTTGGGTAGTATGGGCATTATAAAAATAATAATTCTTCCAATCTGTAAGCATGGAAAATCTTTCCATTTATTTGTGTCCTTCAAGTTCTTTCATCAGTCTCTTATATTTTTCAGTACACATACGGGTCTTTCATACTGAGAGAGATCTTTTTAATTTGACAACTATGATCACAGGTTTCTTTATTTTACCTCTGTCAGATTTTTTTAAATATATAATTCTTGAAGCAGTGTACAGACAAATGTAGATGTTTTATCGTTTTGTTGAGTCAATATGTTCTTTAATCATTAAAAGTATACTTTTTTATCTGTAGTAATAATTCTAGTCATACTTCTTACCTTTAAGTCTACCATTTTCTTACATTAATATAGACACATCAGCTTTCTTTTGGTTAGTGTTTGTATAGTATATCCTTTACCATTCCTTTCCACTTTTGGTATCCTTGTTTTTAAAATGTACTTCTTATAAGCAGAGTATAGTAGAGTTTTTGTTTTGTTTTAATTTACCCTGCAGATCTCTCTAATTTAAAAGGCATGTTTAGTCCATTTACATGTAATGTATGTATTCTTTTTTTATTATAGTCTAACTCATATTAATATTTCTATTACTTTATGAACAGTATAAGAACCTTGCAGTATTTCAAGTATCCCCTCCTGTTCTTTGTGTTATTATTGTCATATTTTATCTGTATATATGTTATAGATTGTGCATGACATTATCCGCATTTTTCTTTTAAACAGTCAATTAAAAATTATTACCCACATATTTACTTTTTCCAGTGCCCTTCTCTTCTACCTGTATTTGAATGCATCCATCTGAAATAATTGTTTCAGCCTGAGTATTTTCTGTAATAATTCTGGGAATACAGAATTAATGGCAATGGATTTTCTCAGTTTTTGTCTATAAATGTTCCATTTCACTTTGATTTTTGACTACTTCTTTGTTGATTATAAAACTCTAGGTTGACAGGATTTTTTTTCTTTCAGCACTTAAAAAATAACATTCTAATGTTTTCTGGCTTCCAGAGCTTATGTTGCAGTGTTAGCCATCACCACTACCACTATCACCATTTCTGCCTTACCTAAAATTTTTAGCAGGTTGGCTATAATGTGCCAAGATGTATTATCCTTTGTATTTATTCTTCATGTGGTTCACTGAGGTTTTGCGTATGTGGGTGGATACCCTTAATGAGATTTGGGAAATTATTGGTCATAGCTTTTCAAATATTGTTTCTGATCCATTCTCTTCCTTTCCCTTCTGGAATTCCAATTACTTATATGGTAGACTTTTCCTTATTGTTTTTGTTTGTTTAATTTGATTTTATATTGGAGTATAATTGATTTATAATGTGTTAATTTCAGGTGTCCAGCTAAGTGATTCAGTTATACATATATCCATTCCTTTTCAGATACTTTTCCCATGTAGGTCATTAGAGTGTATTGAGTAGAGTTTCCTGTGCTAAACAGTAGGTCCTTGTTGATTATCTATTTTATATATAGTAGTGTGTATCAGTTAATCCCAGATTCATAATTTATCCCTCCCCTTCCCACGTTTCCCTTTGTTAACCATAAGTTTGTTTCTGATATCTTGCAAGTCTGTTTCTGTTTTGAAAGTAAGTTCATTTGTATCTTTTGTTTTTTTAGATTCCCCATATTAGTGATATTATATGATATTTGTCTTTCTCTGACTTCACGCAGTATGATAATCTCTAGGTCCATCCATGTTGCTGCAAATGGCATTATTTCATTCTTTTTTATGGCTGAGTAATATTCCATTTATACATATGTACCACATCTTCTTTATCCATTCCTCTGTAGGTGGATATTTAGGTTGCTTCCATGTCTTGGCTATTGTAAATAGTGTTGCTATAAACATTGGGGTGCATGTATCTTTTTGAATTATTGTTTTCTCTGGATATATGCCCAGGAGTGGAATTGCTAGATCATATGGTAGTTCTATTTTTAGTTTTTTAAAGAACCTCCATACTGTTCTCCACAGTGGTTGTACCAATTTACATTCCCACCAACAGTGCAGGAGGGTTCCCTTTTCTCCACACCCTCTGCAGCATTTATTGTTTGTAGACTTTTTGATGATGGCCATTCTGATGGATGTGAAATGATACCTCATTGTAGTTTTGATTCGAGTTTCTCTAAAAATTAGCCATGTTGAACATTTTTTTATGTGCTTTTTGGCCACCTGTATGTCTTCTTTGGAGAAACGTCTCTTTAGATCTTCTGCCCTTTTTTTGATTGGGTTGTTTCTTTGAATAGAGCTGCATGAGCTGTTTGTATATTTTGGAGATTAACCCCTTGTGGTTGGCTTTGTTTGCAAATATTTTCTCCCATTCTGTGGGTTGTCTTTTTGTTTATCATTTCCTTTGCTGTGCAAAACCTTGTAAGTTAGGTTAGGCCCCATTTGTTTATTTTTAGTTTTATTTTCATTACTCTAGGACGTGGATCAAAAAAGATATTAATGTGATTTATGTCAGAGTGTTTTATGTTTTCCCATAACAGTATTTTTGTGTGTGTGTGTGTGTGTGTTATGCGGGCCTCTCACTGTTGTGGCCTCTCCTGTTGTGGAGCACAGGCTCTGGACGTGCAGGCTCAGCGGCCATGGCTCACGGGCCCAGCCACTGCGCGGCATGTGGGACCTTCCCAGACCGGGGCACGAACCCGTGTCCCCTGCATCGGCAGGCGGACTCTCAACCACTGCACCACCAAGGAAGCCCCCATAACAGTTTTATAGTATCTGACCTTACATTTAGGTCTTTAATGCTTTTTGAGTTTATTTTTATGTATCATATTAGAGAATGTTCTAATTTCATTCTTTTACATGTAGCTGTCTAGTTTTCCCAGAAAAATTTATTGAAGAGACTGGCTTTTCTACATTGTATATTTTTGCCTTCTTTGTTATAGATTAATTGACCATAGGTGCATGGGTTTATTTCTGGGTTTTCTATCTTGTTCCATTGATCTATATTTCTGTTTTTGTGCCAGTACCATACTGTTTTTATTACTGTAGCTTTGTCGTATAGGTTAGAGTCAGGGAGTCTGATTCCTTCAGCTCCATTTTTTCTTTCTCAGGATTGCTTTAACTATTTCAGGTCTTTTGTGTTTCCATATAAATTTTAAGATTTTTTTGTTCTACTTCTATGAAAAATGCTCTTGGTAATTTGGTAGATATTGAACTGAATATGTAGATTGCCTTGGGTAGTATGGTCATTTTAACAATATTAATTCTTCCAATCCAAGAACATGGTATATCTTTCCATCTGTTTGTTTCATCTTTGAGTTCTTTCATCAACATATTCTAGTTTTCAGAGTACATGTCTTTTGCCTCCTTAGATAGGTTTATTCCTAGGTATTTTATTCTTTTTGATGTGATGGTAAATGGAATTGTTTCCTTGATTTCTTTTTCTGATCTTTCATTGTTAGTGTATAGAAATGCAACAGATTTCTGTGTATTAATTTTGTATCCTGCAACTTACCAGATTCATTGGTGAGCTCTAGTAGTTTTCTGGTAGCATCTTTAGGATTTTCTATGTATAGAATCATGTCATCTGCAAACAGTGACAGTTTTACTTCTTCTTTTCCAGTTTGGATTCCTTTTATTTCTTTTTCTCCTCTCTTTGCCATAGCTAGGACTTCCAAAACTATGTTGAATAATAGTGGTGAGAGTGGACATCCTTGTCTTGCCTGGTCTTAGAAGAAATGCTTTCAGTTTTTCACCATTGAGAATGATGTTTGCTGTGAGTTTGTCATATATAGCTTTTATTATGTTGAGGTAGGTTGCCTCTATGCCCACTTTCTGGAGAGTTTGTTTTATCATAAATTGGTGTTGAATTTTGTCAAAAGCATTTTCTGCATCTGTTGAGATGATCATATGGTTTTTATTCTTCAATTTGTTAATATGGTATATTACATTGATTGATTTGCAGATATTGAAAAATCCTTGTATCCCTGGGATATTTCCCACTTGATCATGTTGTATAATCCTTTTAATGTGTTGTTGGATTCAGTTTGCTAGTATTTTGCTGAGGATTTTTGCATCTATGTTCATCAGTGGTAAATGGCCTGTAATTTTCTTTTTTTGTGGTGTCTTTTTCTGGTTTTCATATCAGGGTGGCCTCATAGAATGAGTTTGGGAGCGTTCCTTCCTCTGCAATTTTTTGGAAGAGTTTCAGAAGGGTAGGTGTTTTCTCTTCTCTAAATATTTGATAGAATTTGCCTGTAAAACCATCTGGTCCTGGACGTTTCTTTGTTGCAAGTTTTAAAATCACAGTTTCAATTTCAGTACTTTTGATTGGTTTGCTCATATTTTGTATTTCTTCCTGGTTCAGTCTTGGAAAGTTGTACCTTTCTAAAAAAAATTGTCCATTTTGTCTAGGTTTTCCATTTTATTGACATATATTTGCTTGCAGTAGTCTCTTATGATCCTCTGAATTTCTGTGGTGTCAGTTGTTAATTTTTCCTTTTTCATTTCTAATTTTATTGATTTGAGCCCTCTCTCTTTTTTCTTGATGAATCTGGCTAAGGGTTTATCATTTCAAAGAACCAGCTTTTAGTTTCATGATCTTCCCTTTAAAAAAATTTTTCCCACACACTGCCTTGTTTTCCCCCCATTTTCTCACTCTGTGCTTCAGTTTGAGTATTTCTATGGATATTTCCTCAAGTTTTCTTACATTGTATTTTGAAGTTCTATAATTTCCATTTGCTTTTCTGTTGAAATTTCCATCTTTTCATTCTGTTATTTTTGCTTCTAATTTCTCTAACATTTTAATTTAAATTATTTTAAAGTCCTTTTAAAAAAACTCCAATATCTGGCTCATCTGTGGAAATATTTTAAAAATTTGATTATTTGATATAATTTTGCCCCTTTTCCCATGTCTAATAATTTTGTTGCATGCCAGACATTATATATGAAGGAACTTTAGAAACTCTAGATGATGCTTTCTTTTTCCAGGTGGATTCCCTTTTCCTTGTCATATAGATAAGATGGAATTTCAATTCATTTAATTCTTTCTACTTCCTTAATTCTCTGATGTGTCAATTTTTCTTTTCTTTGCTGTAGTGGGAATGTTGTCTGACATAACTTACTGCACTCTACTGAGAACCAAAGTCTCATTTAGGCCTCACCCGGATTTTTTTAAGCTTAAGCCTAGGTAGCTGTCATACTTTCTATGGCACAGTGACTGGTACCACTAAATATATGGTGACTAAGATTTTGATTTTGGAATTATATAAAAATGCAGATGGCAGTTGAGAACATGTGAGTTGATTAGTTTTGTAACAGAGGAGTGTTAATTCAGGATATATTTGTTGGATACATAATGAGTGTCAGTCAGTCTACAAAGCACTGGGAATTAAAGGTGACTAAGACAAAAATATCTGTACTCAAAAGCTTAGTAGTCTTAAGGGATGGGGGAAGACAAGCACATAGATTAGAAGCTATAATACAGTTATTGCAAGGGTGTCAGGAGATCTTCCCAGAGCTAGCAGCCCTTAAACTGATTTGTAGGGAACAAGTAAGAGTTTCCTGGATTGTGTTGGGTAAGAGTAACCTAGTTTTGAAGGAACAACACTTATGAAATGGTGGTTTGGGAGCCTTTCTTCAAGGTCCTTGTGACTAGAATTCATTTTGGAGGAGGAGATAAGGTAGAAAGACATGTAGGAACCAAGTAGATCTTACCTTTTAATGATGAATGAGTGTGTGTGCGTGTGTGTGTGCCTCAAGTGTCTGGCATTGTATACAAAGTTGTGTTTAGGTATGTATAATTTTCTCAGAAAGAACCAGAAACATTTATTAGCTACTTAAAGAGGTCTTTGACCTCCAAAAATGTTAAGAGCTAGTTTATGTGTAATTATATAGCCATTGAAAAATTTGATGCTTGAAAGATACATATTTTTAGAAAGTATACTCAAGTAGCAGTGAGGAGGATTGAGTGGGAAGAGGATAAACTGGAAGTAGGTAGACCACTTATGAGGTTATTGCAAGAGGTCATATCAAAGATGGGGGCCTGAGTCAGATTAGAGAAAATGGGGAGAATTTCATGGCTTTGAAAGTGATTTTAAGACATAGAATTGACTTGATTTGGTGGCAAATTTGATGTGGGGTGTTGGCAAGAAGTTAGTGCTATTTTCCAGAGTAATTTAATTGGAATTGTTAGTGTGGATTCCAGATTGCACTGTATATATTTGAAGGTAGACTACCTAAAAAAAAACTTGTTTGTAAAGTTAATGAGAGAGTACAGTAGCTGGGGCAGGGTATGGGTGGGTAGGTAGTTAATTTGGATGTTAGAATTCTTTAAATATGTTTATATACCGAGGTCAAGGAGACAACAGGAAGAGGAATGAGGGAATGTAAATTGATGGAACAAGATCTCAGAGGTGACAGAAGGAAATGGGACCAAAATCATGGTTAAAGAAATTAACAATAGATAGCTGGGTGATAGATACTGAAGGAAGAAGAGGATCTACTATCTATCCCTCTATCTACTATCTATCCATCTATCTACTGTTAATGATGATAAGAAATGTAAGACAAGGAGTGGATATAAAACTGGGAAATTCTACTTAATTTTCAACTTTTTATACAGAGAAGATAATCTGATAATGAAAAAGATAGAGATCATGGGGTTTAGAGAAAATAGTAAATTTATTCATTTTTAAAACATTTATCAACAGCCAGACACTGTATTAAAAGTTGAGATACAAAAATGAGTAAGAAAGTTGCTTCAAGGGGTTCATAGTTGGTGATGAGGGAGAAGTTACTTAATCCTAACAGATAATTATAGCAAATATGGAAAGTGCTAAAATAGAGATATACCTTTCATATTATGCAAGCATGGGGGAGGGACAGCCAAACTAGCCCAGAGTGGTGGTGGAGTTACTGCGATGGAAGAAGTGATGCTTTAGCTAGGTCTTAACAGAAGAGTAGGAATTAGGGAAGAAAATGGGATTCTCAGTCAGTGGCCCTTGTAAGAGTTGGAAAGATGAAACAACATAATTTTGAGCGGAATTCCAAGCCATGATATGAAAGGAGGGGTTAGAGGAGTAAGTGCATAGGGAGATAGTGTCAGTTGAACTAAACAGATTTTAGTTGATGTGGCTGTTTTATGATCTGGAGGAAATTTCTTATCTCCTCAAGAACCAGTAAGAGTTCATGGACCATGGCCCATTCTTTGAGTAGCACTGATCTGGGGAGTATGTTGCATTAAGGAAGGCTAAGAGGAGAGATACTGGAATGTCTTCACACATGTACTCAGAGAGATGAAAAGTTCTTGGGAAAGAGAAGTTTAGTGTTAGAGCAAAGTCCAGAGGAGGCTGGTGAGGAATAGGACTGGGGAGCAGGTTGTGGGATTCAAGAACATTTGGAATTGCTACTGTGGCAAATAAGAATGTAAGGGACCTAGAGTGCTAGGAGCAGTGGTGTCATGTTTAAATTGGCTCAAGAATGGTGGTCTGAGGATGAGAGTGGTAGAGACACAAGTAGGCCAAGAGTATGAGCAAAAAGTATTGATAAAAAAGTATTGGGCTTCCCTGGTGGCGCAGTGGTTGAGAGTTTGCTTGCCGATGCAAGGGACACGGGTTCGTGCCCCGGTCCGGGAAGATCTCACATGCCGCGGAGCGGCTGGACCCGTGAGCCATGGCCGCTGAGCCTGCGTGTCCGGAGCCTGTGCTCCGCAACGGGAGGGGCCGCAACAGTGAGAGGCCCGCGTACCGGAAAAAAAAAAAAAAAGGTATTGAAGAAATGGGTTCTGGTAACTGGGATGGAAGTGAAATTAAGAAGGCAACTGAAAATTGTGAGAAGTGTGAGAAACAAGGAATTGGAAGTATTAATGATATCTAAGAGCTTATGCAGAAGTAGGGGAAGGATAAAGCTGAGACTAATGGAGGTTTTGGTCAGAGTGAGAAATTAGAATTAAAGATGAACTTCAGAAGTGGAATAATTCTAGGTGATGGCAAATGTGGTCACAACAGTGAGTTGCTGAAGGGGACTAGAGACAGTCACCTAAGTTCAGGAGCCAACGAAAGCTTCTGCATGGGTGTTAAAGTCACCAAGATGATGGTAGAATATGGAGTAAAGGGAAAGATGTAGGTCAGATGAACAGGGGAAGTAAATGGTGGTTTTCACTGGGAAAGTGGCTAATCAGAATCATCTGGGAAGATTTTTAAACTATACAAATTTGATCCCAAAGCTAAGGCTATTACTGGGTTTAATAGAACCCACTGGCATGGAGAGTGGTGGATTCAGATAAGTCTGAATCTTAAGAAGGAAGAGAACTTTTTCTCCAGTCTGAAATTGGTATTGGGGAATTCCCATCTCTCCTGACACCCATCACTCCCTGTTCTGTTCATTATAGGGGATCAGAGAATGGTTAGTGGGCACTAGAGAGGGCTAGCCAAGTAAATGCTTTCCTCAGAAGTTCAGATTTTAATGAAAAGCAAGGAGAAGCAATAGGGTGAAGGAGTGTCCAGCAGTGAGGCTGAGGAGATTTGTTTACAATTGGAACATTAGATTATAAGGCTGCAGAGGCATTATTTTATATCAAACTTGATGTAATAAATTTAAAGGACCTAGTAAGACATTGGGCAAATCGCCTTTCATCTTGCTCCCAGGGGACATAATTTATATTTAAGAACTTGTAGCCTAGTTTGAGTTTTTCTATGTTTTAAAGTGCTTTCTTTTAAGGGATTACATATTATAATTTGAGAATATCATCTGTGGCAAACATTTCATATTTTAGTGTTGAATATGATTGATTTAAGAAATTATTTTTTTAGCTTATCCTTTCATAATGCAAATATGCTAAAAGGTGAAGTATACTGGCTATGGGTAATGATCTTATTTAAAGCTTTTATGTATGTTCTAACACTTTCATTTTTGTTCTAAAATTAAGAAAAAAACCCTTCATGCTGCTAAAATATTTTCTTTGTTTTTGATAAAGGCATAAAATTACAGCAATACAGTTATTTTTTTAGATTGCAACAGCTGTGAAAAAGTTCAGTGTCCTGAATCAACTTTTGATTTTTAGTGGTGACTGTTTAAATCCTTGAGTTTTAAGTACAGTAATGAAAGGAAAGTATATGATTCCTATTTTAACGAATTGGGAGTACATTTGGGGGTATTTGTAAGCTATACTTTTTACTCTTATTTGAAATTTATAAAGTAATATATATATTACTTTTAGATTATTTGATGTAAGAGGAGTTGAATAATCTGTTTATCAGCCTAGAGGTAGGCACCAAGACAGAGCATTTGGGAGCTGATTAACAGGATTGTTCAATGAATCTGAAAATTTGTAATCAAACCTAGGTTTGATTTTATGTGGCAAGATTTTATTTGTGCCTATACAAAAGTGAGAAGTATTATCAGAGTAGTTAAGATCACAGGCTTTGGTGTTAGCTGGACCTGATTCTGAATCCTGGTTTCGCCATTCTCTACTTAAGTAATCTTGGAAAAAAGTGACTAATTTGTCAAAGACTCAGTTTTATCAGATGTATAATAAGTAGAATATGGTACCTCCTTCACAGGGTATTTGTATGAATTAATGCAATAGATATAAAGTGAAAGGTAAAATAGTAAGCACTCAGTTTCTTTTTAACTGTTTTTATTGGTGAACAAATAAAAGGTAAGGATATTTGAATTCTTGGTGAAATGTGTGAGATTTTGATGAGAAGATAATGGTCTGGGCATTATTTCTCTATACTGAAGAGATTATTAAGGAATTTAGATGGAGGGTGACATTAGTAGGGATCAATTTGTCTCCATTCATCCATCCCATTTTAGGGATTTATAATGGTTAATAGTGGTTATAGGTGGATGGTACAGGAAGTTTTTATTTATTTATTTATTTTTCTGTGAGCTTTTCTAAATTTTATACAATAAACCAATGAGCTTATTTATTTCAGTTGTATAATGATTTGTAGCTATTTTTCATCATGGTATAGTTTCACTTAAAAAAAACCCTCATAATACATTGTGAACATTTCCCCATGTTATGAAATCATCTTTTTTTATTGTAAAATATACATAAGATAAAATTTATCATTTTGACTATTAAGTTTCAGTACATTAAATACATTCACATCGTAGTACATGAAGTAATCTTTTACAACATTACTTTTAATGGTTGCATGGTATTCCTTTCAATGGATGATGCTTTATTTAATCTATTAGATATTTAAGCTTCTGATTTTTTATTACAATAAAACTGGACATTAAAAGAGGTTTGAAGAGGCTGATCTGGGGAATCAAAAGGATGTTAAATATTTTAGATATTTGGGGATTTCTATAGTAAGAGCAGGTAGGATGGCAAGGGCAAATAGTTATAGAAGGAAGTGATGACATATCATCCTATCATTTGTTCCATCCTTCCCAGCTCCAAATGGACTTTTTTTCTTTGGGTGACAGAGAAGATACTGAATGAAGAAAAAGAGGCAGAAATCAATCCTGGAATTTAATTGTCCTTTTTTCACTTTAAACTACTTGCTGTTTGCTGTGTCTGTCACAGGCTAAGAGATATTTCTAAACTCATTACCATGTGGATTTAGAAGCTGGAATTTAGAAATGTTCCACATTTAAATTTAGCATATATTTAGTTACTAATTTTAGTCCAAACATTGAATTGGACCATATGTACTGACTTTGTTCTACTTACCTATATTGTAAAAGAAGGGAACTGTCAGTGTTGAAAACTCAGTGTACTAGCAGCATAGTCTGAGCTCTACAGTGTTTGACTCTTCTTTCTGAGGAATGTGTCGATTTGCTGTGATGTTATTTTCAGTTTGACATTCTGTTTATACCATAAATCTATATTTGATTTTCAATTTTCTTATAGGCCTTTTTGGGGTGGGTTCTATTATAAGAATGTAAGAACAGATAGTAAATCCCTGTTGGTTATATTCAGCTCATTAATTTTGTTATATAGGATTTTTGTTTTGACATTTTAAATTATTTTTAGTGAATTTAATGCAATTTGATGAGTATAGAAATGTACCAAGAAAAAGCTCAGAATTCTATCATTTTAGGTTAATATTTTATGATATTTCTTTGCAGTTTATGTGCATTTTTTATGTAGTTGAGAATATACTATAATTGTATAATTTCACATAACTTTTTCTTAAACATTGTATCAAGCATTTCTCCATGCATATCAGTTCCATCCTGGCAGAAAATAGATGACACACCCACATGGGTAGTCTGAAGAGAGTTTAGTAAAAGGACTGTTTAAAAAGATGTGGGAAGAGGGAAGGAAACTGTAAGGAAGGGATAATATAGTATTGAGCATTTAAAATGTGGCTAGTCCAAATTCAGGTGTGCTGTAAGTTTAATATACATACTGGAATTCTAAGGCTTACTGTGAAAATAGAATGTAAAATACTTTTATTAATCATTTTTATATTGATTATGTGTTGAAATGATGTTTTGGATATATTGTGTTAAATAAGATGTATTCAATTAATTATATCTGTTTCTTTTAAAACTGTGGCTAGTAGAAAAATGATAATGCAATCAATGTATATAATTTTATTTCTATTAGAAAATACTACTATGGAGTATAGTATAAAGAGGTATCTTTAAGCCTGAAAAGGCCACAGAGAATTCTGTGGAAAGATCAGCTGATAGAAATCATACCCTTCAGTAGAGGTTTGCTACCAATTTACAATGACCCAGAAAGAACCAAGTCGGAAGGAAGCCAGTAGGCATGAGAGCCAGTGGGTGCAGTCCACAGAGGTTGGCCTACCTGAACCCGCAGTAGTCTAGAAAAAGAGAGTGAATCTGGAAGAGTGAATTGAAGATATCCAGTGTACCACCTCATCAAAACACTTTGAAAATACAGTTTTGCAAAGGATTTCACTTCATGTATTATATTGTACTGTGAGTGTTGGGATAAATTATACTGTAATCTGATTATGGGAATTATTTAGGATAGATAGTTTCATTCAAAATATATTGAAAGATAAACTGAGTTTTCAGTTTGAACAGCCATCAAGCCGTTCACTGATAAGAGTTTTCTAAAGTGTACTCCAGATTTTTTAATGATAGAATTTTGACATTGCCTATTTTATTCCCATACCTAAAAGAACATTTTCTTTAAGAGTAATTTTTTTTTCCTATATATAAGCTGATAGGGAGGCACACAACCTCGATTTTGTTGGGTTGCATTTCTTTAATTTGTTTCTGTTTATTCCTTTAATTCTGGGATTAATTGATAGCTTATTCATTTTAATGGAACTTGATCCTAAGATGATGAATATTATACTTTGAAATGGCACAGCATTTAAAAATGTAAGTTTATTTATTAAAAGCACACATAAAACACTTGGTAAAATTTTGATAAATAGAAGACTTAAAAGGCCTTCTGGGACCTTTTATTTCACTTATCTAAACAAGAATTGAATGTCTATTTGACACGGTATGAACTACATTATGATTCTGACCTCAAGAAGAATACACTAGCACAATCAAAATCCTTTAACTTTGTTCTCAAGTGGTTTGAGCTATGCCCCTACAATATATTGTTTGCTTTGTATTTTTATCATAGACATTAAAATATAAACATCTGTTCAGTTCTAAAATCTAACACACATTCAAAATTAGTGGATCAACATTACTTATGTAGTAAATATTTCAGAATTAAGAGTTTCAGTGGATGATTATTCTGATCATTGATATGTGTATAGAGACAAGACTCAGCTATAGGTCCTTTTAGGTTTGGTAATAGTTCCGAAAATGATCTGAGACGAAATAATGATAATCCAGGTTCTCTGAAACAAACTGTTCCCTTGGAAATCTCAATTTGTGTTTTCATAAGATATTATGACTTTTATTAACTTTTAAAGTAATTACCTTTTTCATGTATGTAATATACTCATATTCAGTAACCAAAAATATTAATTATAGAGTAAAATATCTCCTATGCTTGGCCCCTTCCGCATAGTTCTGACTCTCCTCAGGTAAACTTTTTTCTTAGTTTCTTAGTTTCTTTCCAGAATTTCTTCATATATAAACCAATATGAATATAAATGCTTATTTTGTCACAAAGGGAACATGTTATACATACTGTTGCCATATTTTCTTGCATACTCGCCATCTGTTTCCTACATTTTTAATATGCTTGCTTTGTGGACTTCCTTACTTCCTTTTATTTATTTTTTTAATTCTTGGAGGAACATTTGTTCAAAAATTTAATCTCTGCTGTGTGATGATTCTCCCGACTATCGATCTTTGGTAAATGTCGCTGCTCTTCCTTTTACCACTGTTGTGCCAGGTAGGATTCCACACCAGCTGATGATGGGAAATTGTAGTTGGGGTTGTTCCCATGGTCTGTGGGTTCCCAGGGAACTGAATTTCTCATTCTCTGTTTGGGGAAGTAAAATCCTTTACCTTAGCAAGTATCGATGGGTGAAATGACACGGTGTGTTCTATTTGCTTCTGTGTCAGCCTTTCCCAAAGAGTTGGTCATTGGTCTCTGCCTTTTTTAGTCCAGCTGGATATGGTTCTGGCTTTTAATGAAAGTGACGAGGCATTAAGGGATGAGCTGCCCAGGTACATTCAAAGTGATCACTGAGTCTGGCGAACCAGGCAACAGTGAACCGCCCATCTTTTAAAACTATATAGCGAAATTTATTGATAAGTTCTAATACTTTTCTGGTGGCATCTTTAGGATTTTCTATGTATAGTATCATGTCATCTGTACAAGGTGGCGGTTTTACTTCTTCCTTTCCAATTTGGATTCCTTTGATTCCTTTTTCTAATTTGATTGCTGTGGCTAGGACTTCCAAAACTATGTTGAAGAAAAGTGGGGAGAGTGGGCATCCATGTTTTGTTCCTGATCTTAGAAGAAATTCTTTCAGCTTTTCATCATTGAGTATGACATTGGCTGAGTTTGTCATATCTGTCCTTTATTATGTTGAGGTATGTTCCCTCTGTGCCCACTTTCTGGGGAATTTTTATCATAAATGGATGTTGAATTTTATCAAAAGCTTTTTCTGCATCTATTTATATTATCATATGGTTCTTATTCTTCAATTTGTTAATATGGTGTATCACATTGATTGATTTGCATATATTGAAGAATCCTTGTATCCCTGGGATAAATGCCACTTGATTATGGTGTATGATCCTTTTAATGTATTGTTGGATTCAGTCTGCTAGCATTTTGTTGAGGATTTTTGCATCCATGTTCATCAGCAATATTGGCCTAGATACAAAGTTAATATACAGAAATCTGTTGCATTTCTATATGCTAACAACATACTATCAGAAATATAAAGTAAGGAAATGATCTCATTTACCATCACATCAAAAAGAATAAAATACCTAGGAATAAACCTACCTAAGGAGGCAAAAACATGTACTCTGAAAAGTATAAGATGTTGATGAAAGAACTTGAAGATGAAACAAACAGGTGGAAAGATATACTGTTCTTGGATTGGAAGGATCAATGTTGTTAAAATGACCATACTACTCAGGGCAATCTATAGATTCAATGCAATCCCCTCTCAAATTATAAATGGTATTTTTCATAGAACGAGAACCAAAAAATTTTAATTTGTGTGGAAGTACAAAAGACCCCAAATAGCCATAATAATCTTGAGAAAGAAGAATAGAACTGGAGGCATCAGGATCCCTGACTTGAGACTATACTACAAAGCTACAGTAATTAAAACAGTATGGTAGTGGCACAAAAAACAGACACATAGATCGATGGAAGAGGATAGAAAGCCAAGAAATAAACCTACACTTGTATGGTCAATTAATCTACAGCAAAGGAGGCAAAAATATACAATGGAGAAAAGACAGTCTCTTGAATAACTGATGCTTGGAAAATTGCACAGCTACATGTAAAAGAATGAAATTAGAACATTCTCTAATCCCATATGCAAAAATAAACTCAAAATGGATTAAAGACCAAAATGTAAGTTTGGACACTATAAAGCTCTTAGAGGAAAACATAGGCAGAGCACTCTTTGACATAAATTGCATCAAGCTCTTTTATGATCCACCTCCTAGAATAATGAAAATAAAACCAAAAACAAACAAATGGGATCTAATTAAACTTAAAAGCTTTTGCACAGCAAAGGAAAGCATAAACAAAACAAAAAGACAACCCTCAGAATGGGGGAAAATATTTGCAAATGAAGCAACTGACAAGGGATTAATCTCTAAGATATACAAACAGCTCATGTAGCTCGATATCAAAAAAACAAGTAACCCGATCAAAAAATGGACAGAAAATCTAAATAAACATTTCTCCAAAGAAGACATACAGATAGTGAAAAAGCACATGAAAAGATGCTCAACAGCACTAATTATTAGAGAAATGCAAATCAAAACTACCATGAGGTATAACCTTACTCTGGTCAGAATGGCCATTATCAAAAAAATCTACAAACAATAAATACTAGAGAGGGGGTGGAGAAAAGGGAACCCTCCTACACTGTTGGTGAGAATGTAAGTTGGTACAGCCACAATGGAGAACAGTATGGAGGTTCCTTAAAAAACTAAAAATAGAACTACCATATGACCCAGCAATCCCATTCCTGGGCATATATTAGGAAAAAAACAGAATTTGAAAAGTTACATGCACCCCAATGTTCATTGCAGCACTACTTACAATAGCCAGGACATGGAAGCAACCTAAGTGACCATCAACAGAGGAGTGGATAAAGAAGATGTGGTACATATATAGAATGGAATATTACTAAGCCATAAAAAAGAACAAAATAATGCCATCTGCAGCAACATGGATGGACCTAGAGATTGTCATACTGAGTGAAGTAAGTCAGACAGAGAAAGACAAATATCATATGATATCTCTTGTAGGTGGAATCTAAAAAAAATGGTAAAAATGAACTTATTTACAAAACAGAAGTAGAGTCACAGATGTAGAAAACAAACTTATGGTTACCAGGGGATAATGGGAGGAGGATAAATTGGGAGATTGGGATTGACATATACACACTACTATATATAAAGTAGATAACTAATAAGAACTTGCTGTATAGAAGTGGGAACTCTACTCAATACTCTGTAATGGCCTATATGGGAAAAAAATCTAAAACAAAAAAAAGTGGATATATGTGTATGTATAACTGACTCACTTTGCTGTACACCTGAAACTAACACAACATTGTAAATCAACTATACTCCAATAAAATTTTTTTAAAAATGTATTAAAGACCTAAATATAAGACTGGATACTATAAATCTCCTAGAGTAAAACATAGGCAGAACACTCTTTGACATAAATCCCAGCCAAATTTCTTTGGCTCCGTCTCCTAGAGTAACGGTAACAAAAGCAAAAAACAAACAAACAAATGGGACTTAATAAACGTAAAAGCTTTTCCACAGCAAAGGAAACCATAAACAAAATGAAAAGACAACCTCCAGACTGGGAGAAAATATTTGCAAACGATGTGACAAACAAGAGCTTAATTTCCAAAATATACAAACACATCATGTAGCTCAATATCAAAAAAAACAAACAACCTGGTCAGAAAATGGGCAGAAGGCCTAAATAGACATTTCTCCAAAGAAGACACCCAGATGGCCAACAGGCACAACATTACTAATTGTTAGAGAAATGCAAATCAAAACTACCATGAGGTTTCACCTCACACTGGTCAAAATGACCATCATCAAAAAGTCTACAAATAATGAATGTTGGAAAGGGTGTGGAGAAAAGGGAGCCCTCCTGCACTGTTGGTGGGAATGTAAATTGGTACAGGCACTACAGAGAACAGTATAGAGATTCCTTAAAAAAACTTAAAATAGAGTTACCATAAGATCAATCAATCCCACTCCTGGGCATATATCCATAAAAGACGAAAACAGAGAAAGACAAATATCATGATATCACTTGTGTGGAATCTAAAAAATGATGCAAATGAAACTTATTTACAAAACAGAAATAGACTCACAACATAGAAAACAAAATTATGGTTACCAAAGGGGAAGAGGGGGAAGTGATAAATTAGGAGTTTGGGATTAACAGATACACACTACTATATATAAAATAAACCAGGTCCTATTGCATAGCACACAGAATTGTATTCAGTATCTTGTAATAGCCTATAATGGAAAAGAATCTTAAAAGGAACCTTATAAATGTTTAACTGAATCACTTTGCTGTATACCAGAAACATTTTAAATCAAGTATACTTCAATAAAAGAATTATACAAAATATATAGCTAAAAGTCACACTCTTAAATTCCAGACATAGCATTAATATCTGAATTCAAATTTGAGATAGTTAACTTCATATCTAAACTATAGTCTTTAGCTACTTTTAGAAAACATCTGATATACAAATAAAACATAAATCATGTTACAAAACATTTTCTTAGGAGCATGAGGATCTTGAAAGAGGATTGTATCTAAAGGAACTGGCACATTTTGGGAGTAGGGTAAATTTTAGTATTGAAAGAATTCATAATTTAACTTATATAGAGTCAAACATTAGTAGAATTTTTATTTCTTTTTCCTTTTGTGCAAGGAATACAATTAACATTTTCCAAAATATTTTTTAAAAAATTTAAAAGTATTATTACCAGAAGATGTTCTGCATAAAAAATTTCCATTTTCAAATGATTTTGCAAAACACTGTTAATATATCCCTCATTTGGAGATTTGAACTGTATATTATAGTATATTAAAGATAAGAGAAGTTGATGAGTAAAAAAAGCACTTTGACTTAACCCATTTTTTTTCTAAACTTGATTGAAAAATTATGTAGTATCTATCAATATACTGAAGAACTAAGATTTCACAGGATACAGTTTAGTAAATACTGGCCCAGAAACAGTCAGATGTCCTTTTATTCTACTTCTACCTACCTGGAAATTTTCTTTATTCAGCTGTGGACACCTTCCTTGCTATATGGATCCTGAGTTATAAGATCAAGGGAAAACTAACCTTTAAACTTCGTATGCTCCTTTCAAGGTCATCAGTGACTCTGTGATACTAACGCCAGTGGTCATTTTTCAGTCAGCCCCATTTGACAGAGATGATCACTTCTTTCTCCATAAAACCCTTTCTTCACTTAGTTTTCAGAATACCACATTCTCCTGGTTTACCTCCAGTCACACTGGCTGGAATTGGAGCATGGAATATTCTTTATCTCTTTTGCTGGTCGCTCCTCATCTCTCCAACCTCTTCTTGTTGGACCATTCTAAGAATCAGTTCTTGTTCTTTATATTTGTTCCCTTAGTGATCTCATCAAATTTCTGGCTTCAAATCCTGTTTTAATTTGTTGGCTGACTCAAAAATCATATATTCAACCTAGACTCTTCCCCCCCAATCCAGATCTGATTAAGTGCTTAATTGACATCTGTTCTTCAATATTGAAAAAGTCCAAAATTAATTCCTGATTTCTCAACAAAACATTCTTTCCTGCACTTGTACCCTTCTTAGTTAATACAATTTGATCTTCATCCTTTCAGTTGCTCAGGTCAAAAACTTTAGGAGTCATTATTGACTTCTTTCTCTTACGCCTTCAAATCAGTCTACCAGCAGATCCATATTGGCTGTGCTCTCCAGAATATCCAGAACCTGTCTGCTCTCTGTCACCTTCCCTCCCCCACCTGGCTCCAAGCACCTTCATGTCTTTTCTGGATAATTACAATACCCTCTTCAATGGTTTCCCTCCTTCTGCTCTTGCCCTCCTAAAGTCTTTCCCACCAGGGAAATCTTTGAAAATGTCAGACAATATCATTTTTCTATCCAATACATACAGTGTTTCCTTAACTTATTTAAATTCAAAGTCTTCTGTGGCCAACCAGACCCTATCTGATCTAGCTCCCCATTACATCTTTGGTTTCATCTACTATTGCCTTGTCACTCACTCTGTTATAGCTATTCAATCGATTGTTTTCTATTCCTCAATAACACCAGGTATATTCTCCACTTGAGGTCTCTGCTTTTGATACTTCCTCTGCCTGGGAAGTTCTTCTCCCAGATACTCACATGGATGGCTCTCATTGCTTAAATGTCACCTCAGAGTGGCCTCCTTTGAGGATTCTCTTAAATTATACCCTCTACCTTGGCATTCTATCTGCCTTTCTTGTTTTACTTTTTTTCATAGCATTTATTAGCTTATAATAGAGGATATATTTTACCTAATTTATTTATTGTCTGTCTCCTATCATTCCATGAGGGTAGGGATTTTTGTCTGAGTTGTACCTGCTATACATCTAAGACTAAGATTATTGCCTGGTACTTACAAGTTTCTCAACAGTATTTATTGAGCATATGAATGAAGGTATTCATTTGCATGGTCTTCGTTGTTTTTAAGGTCATCAGATTCCCCTAAGTTGTTAAATAAGTCATGAAGTGTTAATATTGCAGTTTCAATAATTATGCTATCGTAATAGAGGGGGAAATGGCATGTTATTGTTTTCTAAGTTAGATTACTCAAATTTATTTTATTTTTATTTATTTATTTTTAACATCTTTATTGGAGTATAATTGCTTTACAATGGTGTGTTAGTTTCTGCTTTATAACAAAGTGAATCAGTTATACATATACACATGTTCCCATATCTCTTCCCTCTTGCGTCTCCCTCCCTCCCACCCTCCCTATCCCACCCCTCTGCAATTGTGTTGTTTATGGAAAATTACCAGACTCTCATGTATCTTTATTGTCATAACTTTTTTGTTTTTTATTAATTTAAAAAATTTTATTTAGTTATTTATTTTTGGCTGCATTAGGTCTTCGTTGCTGCACGTGGGCTTTCTCTAGTTGTGGTGAGCAGGGGCCACTCTTTGTTGTGGTGCATGGTCTTCGCATTGCAGTGGCTTCTCTTTGTTGCACAGCACAGGCTTTAGGTGAGCAGGCTTCAGTAGTTGTGGCATGCAGGCTCAGTAGTTGTGGCTCACAGGCTCTAGAGTGCAGGCTCAGTAGTTGTGGCGCATGGGCTTAGTTGCTCCATGGCATGTGCCATCTTCCCAGATCAGGGATCAAACCTGTGTCCCCTGCATTGGCAGGCAGATTCTTAACCACTACGCCACCAGGGAAGACCAAAGTTTTTAATTTTTAAGGAGTCCAATTTTTCTGTTTCGTTGCTTGTACTTTTGTTGTCATATCTAAGAAAACATTGCCTAACTCACAATCACAAAGAGTTATGTCTGTGCTTCTTCCAAGAATTTAAAAATTAGTTGTAGCTCTTACTTTTGGACTTTGATCCATGTTGAGTGAATTTTTTTGTATGGTGTAATGAAGCAGTCCAACCTTAGTCTTCTGTATGTATATACCCAGTTGTTGCAGAAATATTTGTTGAAAAGATTGTTTTCCCCCATTTAAATGTCTTGATACCCTGTGTTTCATTGCCCTATATATCTATCTTCATTGGCAAAACCACACTATTTGGATTACCATAGCTCTGTAGTAAGTTTTGAAAACAGGAAATGAGAATCTTCCAACTGTTCTTTTCAAGTGTCTTTTGGCTTTTCTAGGTCCCTTGTATTTCCATATGAATTTAAAAATCATCTTGTCAACAATTTCTGGGGAAAAAAAGGCATCTGAGATTTTGAGATGTATTGTGTTGAATGTAGGCAGTTTGGGGAGTACTGACATTTTAATATTAAGTCTTTTAACCTATCAGCACAGGATGTCTTACCATTTATTTAGTTCTTCAAACATTGTTTTGTGGTTTCAGATTATAAATCTTGCACTTTTTTTGTTACATTTATTCCTAAATGTTCTTTTGGATGCTATTGTAAATGAAATTGTTTTCTTAATTTCATTTTTGCACTGTTCATTGATAATGTATAGAAATACAATTGGTTTTTTGTATATTGCATAAATTATGTTTTAACATCAAACCAACCTGATGCTAACATGGAGAATATACTGAAAGAGAAACTTATGGTAGTATAATTGGCTTTCTTTGTGTACAGTTTATGGTGAAAGAATGGGAGGCATAGTAGGAGCAGGATGAATTTTTGGAGTCAAAACTAAAAATGTTTTTAAAATTATTTTGTAGTATTTCAGATTTTGCCTTGGTTGACTGAGTTTTAGCCAAATACTAAGGTGTTCGGTGAGTTTAAGCTGATATTAGGAAGTATGCAGCAGTAAAAAAAAAGAGATGACACAGAAGTGTTTTCCAGTTCCTTCTTGCAGCATGGCTAATAGGTGTTCTTGGAGAAAAACTAATCTGAAATAGTTGATAGGTGCTGTTATTGTCTGGAGTTGGGCCCACTTAAACAAGCATTCTCTCTGTCAGCATTAATGGTCTGGGGAGGGGAGACTGAGTCAACTACCCAAATCAACCCAGCTTCTGGTGTATGGCAGGTTTTTTTTCTTTTTTTTTGCGGTACGTGGGCCTCTCACTGTTGTGGCCTCTCCCGTTGCAGAGCACAGGCTCCGGACGCGCAGGCTCAGCAGCCATGGCTCATGGGCCCAGCCACTCCGCGGCACGTGGGATCTTTCTGGACCGGGGCACGAACCCGTGCCCCCTGCATCGGCAGGTGGACTCTCAACCACTGCGCCACCAGGGAAGCCCCATATGGCAGTATTTTATCAGCTTTTTCAGTGAATAGCTGTTGGACAAACATTTGCATGTGCCGAGTAATCAAGAACCTGCTACCTACATAAATTCTTATATTCTACAGTGTTAATTACTGATAGGTTTTCAGGAAACTCCTCAGTTATTCAGGCTCCGAGTATGTCCTTAGGAAAAACCAGATTTTTCCCACTAACGGTTAACTTTTTAATACCAGAACTTAAATTTTTATCATTTTGGATGAAAACTTACTAAAATGTACTATATGTACTTTTCTGCTTTCAAATATATCACTAAAGTTGACACTGTTTAATGACTCAAGGTCATCATCATTAACCTTGAGTAATGTGCTGAAGATATTATGTGCAAATGCAGGTATCAGAGATGTAAGCCCTGAAAGGGGAATTCACTTGAGTTGAGAAAGCATACCTACTTGGATTGAGTTTTCTTGAAAAAGTTCCAGTTAACAGTTTTTTAAAAATTTAATAGCTTTATTGATACATAATTCATAAAACATACAGTTCACCCATTTCAAGTGTATAATTAAATGGTTTTTAGTATTTCAGAGTTGTGTGAAATCACCATAGTCGTCATAGTCAATTTTAGAACATTTTCATCATCCCAAGAAGAAACCCTGTACCCCCTAGCAGTCGCTCCCACTTTCCCCCCAAAACTCAAGTCTACTTTGTTTCTGTATAGATTTGTGTATTCTGGACCTTTCATATAAATGGAGTCATATAATAATGTGGCATTTATAATTGGCTTCTTTCACTCAGCAAATATTTTCAAGATTTGTCCATGTTGTGGCATGCATCGGTATTTCATTCCTTTTTATTGATGATGAATTCTCCATTTTGTGTGTGTGTGTGTGTGTGTGTGTGTGTGTGTATGCACACATTTATCCATCAGTTGATGAATATTTGATTATTTCTTCTTTTTGTTGTTTTTAAGTAATGTAAATCATTCACATACAAATTTTTGTGTGCACCTATGTTTTAACTTTTTGGGGGTATATATCTCTTGCGTATATATCTCTTGGGAGTAAATACTCTTTTTCTGGTATTTGCTTTTTTCTCAGAAAGGTGGAATGAGTCACCTACAATCATAAGACAACATAGGCAGTATAGCATGTTTGCTTTTCTGTAGAATTAGTAGATGAAAGACTGAAGCTTTTTGTAAGTGGCTTTTCCTCCAGAATTTTACCATCTTTTTTAACTACTGTGGGTCTTTTTTCCCACTCATCAGCACCATTTCAGAACATCATCTAAATACTATAATAAGATTGAAAGTCCTGGGTCTTTCATGGATGGATCAGTTCTCATCAGGTATCTCCATATTTTGAATAACACCATTTTCATAGATTGAATTAGTGTGGTAACATGGGGGAGTAGAAAAATGGTAAAAATATTCCTAGTCAATACCTTGGAGTAAATTCTAGAATTGTGTTCTAAATTAATAGCTTTGATATCTGTTGGTAAGCCTATCATTCTGAAAAGATCATTTAGTGATTATAAAAAGATAACAAAATCAGTGACCATATCACTTACTAGGTTATCACTTAATATTTTATTTATCAAATATTTGAATGCCTGCTGGGTACTAGACCCCATGATTGGAATTAAAAAATGAATAGGGCATGGTTTATGCCCATGAGGAGATAACAGCATAGTAGACCATATGTATATATGTATATACCATATGTATATATACATATATGTATATATATGTATATATATATAAATCTGGTAGGAATTATAATGACGTGATTATTTTTTTAACATATTTATTGGAGTATAACTGTTTTACAATAGTGTTAGTTTTTCCTTTACAACAAAGTGAATCAGTTATACATATACATATGTTCCCATATCTCTTCCCTCTTGCATCACCCTCTCTCCCACCCTCCCTATCCCACCCCTCTAGGTGGTCCCAAAGCACAGAGGTGATCTCCCTGTGGTATGTGGCAGCTTCCCACTAGCTATCTAATTTATATTTGGTAGTGTATATATGTCCCTGCCACTCTCTCACTTCGTCACATCTTACCTTTCCCCCTCCCCATATCCTCAAGTCCATGCTCTAGTAGGTCTGTGTTTTATTCCCGTCCTACCACTAATCTCTTCATGACATTTCTTTTTTCTTAGAGTCTATATATATGTGTTAGCATACAGTATTTGTTTTTCTCCTTCTGACTTACTTCACTCTGTATGACAGACTCCAGGTCTATCCACCTCATTACACAAAACTCAGTTTCATTTCTTTTTATGGCTGAGTAATATTCCACTGTATATATGTGCCACATCTTCTTTATCCATTCATGTGTTGATGGACACTTAGGTTGCTTCCATGTCCTGGCTATCGTAAATAGAGCTGCAATGAACAATTTGGTACATGACTCTTTTTGAATTATGGTTTTCTCAGGGTATATGCCCAGTAGTGGGATTGCTGGGTCGTATGGTAGTTCTATTTTTAGTTTTATAAGGAACCTCCATACTGTTCTCCATAGTGGCTATATCAATTTACATTCCCACCAGCAGTGCAAGAGTGTTCCCTTTTCTCCACACCCTCTCCAGCATTTATTATTTCTAGAGTTTTTGATGATGGCCAATCTGACCGGTGTGAGATGATATCTCTTTGTAGTTTTGATTTGCATTTCTCTAATGATTAATGATGTTGAGCATTCTTTCATGTGTTTGTTGGCAATCTGTATATCTTCTTTGGAGAAATGTCTATTTAGTTCTTCTGCCCATTTTCGGATTGGGTTGTTTGTTTTTTTTATATTGAGCTGCATGAGCTGCTTATAAATTTTGGAGACTAATCCTTTGTCATTTGCTTCATTTGCAAATATTTTCTCCCATTCTGAGGGTTGTCTTTTGGTCTTGTTTATGGTATCCTTTGCTGTGCAAAAGCTTTTAAGTTTCATTAGGTCCCATTTGTTTATTTTTGGTTTTATTTCCATTTCTTTAGGAGATGGGTCAAAAAGGATCTTGCTGTGATTTATGTCATAGAGTGTTCTGCCTATGTTTTCCTCTAAGAGTTTGATAGTGTCTGGCCTTACATTTAGGTCTTTAACCCATTTTGAGTTTATTTTTGTGTGTGATATTAGGGATGTTCTAATTTCATACTTTTACAGGAAGCTGTGCAGTTTCCCCAGCACCACTTATTGAAGAGGCTGTCTTTTCTCCACTGTATATCCTTCCCTCCTTTATCAAAGAAAAGGTGACCATATGTGTGTGGGTTTATCTCTGGGCTTTCTATCCTGTTCCATTGATCTATATTTCTGTTTTTGTGCCAGTACCATACTATCTTGATTACTGTAGCCTTGTAGTATAGTCTGAAGTCAGGGAGCCTGATTCCTCCAGCTCCATTTTTCGTCCTCAATATTGCTTTGGCTATTCGGGGTCTTTTGTGTTTCCATACAAATTGTGAAATTCTTTGTTCTAGTTCTGTAAAAAATGCCAGTGGTAATTTGATAGGGATTGCATTGAATCTGTAGATTGCTTTGGGTAGTAGAGTCATTTTCACAATTTTGATTCTTCCAATCCAAGAAGATGGTATATCTCCCCACCTATTTGTATCATCTTTAATTTCTTTCATCAGTGTCTTATAGTTTACTGCATACAAGTCTTTTGTCTCCTTAGGTAGGTTTATTCCTAGATATTTTATTCTTTTTGTTGCAATGGTAAATGGGAGTGTTTTCTTAATTTCATTCTCAGATTTTTCATCATTAGTGTATAAGAATGCCAGAGATTTCTGTGCATTAATTTTGTATCCTGCTTCTTTACCAAATTCATTGATGAGCTCTAGTAGTCTTCTGGTAGCATCCTTAGTATTCTCTATGTATAGTATCATGTCATCTGCAAACAGTGACAGCTTTACTTCTTTTCCTATTTGGATTCCTTTTATTTCTTTATTTTCTCTGATTGCTGTGGCTAGAACTTCCAAAACTAGGTTGAATAAGAGTGGTGAGAGCAGACAACCTTGTCTTGTTCCTGATCTTAGTGGAAATGGTTTCAATTTTTCACCATTGAGAACAATGCTGGCTGTGGGTTTGTCATATATGGCCTTTATTATGTTGAGGAAAGTTCCCCGTATGCCTACTTTCTGCAGGGTTTTTATCATAAATGGGTGTTGAATTTTGTCAAAAGCTTTCTCTGCATCTATTGAGATGATCATATGGTTTTTCTCCTTCAGTTTGTTGATATGGTGTATCACATTGATTGATTTGCGTATATTGAAGAATCCTTGCATTCCTGGAATAAACCCCACTTGATCATGGTGTATGATCCTTTTAATGTGCTGTTGGATTCTGTTTGCTAGTATTTTGTTGAGGATTTTTGCATCTATGTTCATCAGTGATATTGGCCTGTAGTTTTCTTTCTTTGTGACGTCTTTGTCTGGTTTTGGTATCAGGGTGATGGTGGCCTAATAGAATGAGTTTGGGAGTGTTCCTCCCTCTGCTATCTTTTGGAAGAGTTTGAGAAGGATAGGTGTTATCTCTTCTGTAAATGTTTGATAGAATTCACCTGTGAAGCCATCTGGTGCTGGGCTTTTGTTTGTTGGAAGATTTTTTTTTTTTTTTTTTTCTCGGTATGCGGGCCTCTCACTGTTGTGGCCTCTCCCATTGCGGAGCACAGGCTCTGGATGCGCAGGATCAGCGGCCATGGCTCACGGGCTTAGTTGCTCCACGGCATGTGGGATCTTCCTGGACCAGGGCATGAACCCGTGTCTCCTGCATCGGCAGGTGGATTCTCAACCACTGCGCCACCAGGGAAGCCCTGTTGGAAGATTTTTAATCACAGTTTCAATTTCAGTGCTTGTGACTGGTCTGTTCATATTTTCTATTTCTTCCTGGTTCAGTCTTGGCAGGTTGTGCATTTCTAAGAATTTGTCCATTTCTTCCAGGTTGTCCATTTTCTTGGCATAGAGTTGCTTATAGTAATCTCTAATAATCTTTTGTGTTTCTGCCGAGTCAGTTGTTACATCTCCTTTTTCATTTCTAATTCTATTGATTTGAGTCTTCTCCCTTTTTTTCTTGATGAGTCTGGCTAATGGTTTATCAATTTTATTTATCTTCTCAAAGAACCAGCTTTTACTTTTATTGATCTTCGGTGTTGTTTCCTTCATTTCTTTTTCATTTATTTCTGATCTGATCTTTATGATTTCTTTCTTTCTGCTAAATTTGGGGTTTTTTTGTTCTTCCTTCTCTAATTGCTTTAGGTGTAAAGTTAGGTTGTTTATTAGAGATGTTTCCTGTTTCTTAAGGTATGATTGTATTGCTATAAACTTCCCTCTTAGAACTGCTTTTGCTGTATCCCATAGGTTTTGGGTGGTCGTGTCTCCATTGTCATTTGTTTCTAAGAACTTTTTGATTTCGCCTTTGATTTCTTCAGTGATCACTTCGTTATTAAGTAGTGTATTGTTTAGCCTCCATGTGTTTGTGTTTTTTACAGATCTTTTCCTGTAATTGATATCTAGTCTCATAGCGTTGTGGTCAGAAAAGATACTTGATACGATTTCAATTTTCTGAAATTTGCCAAGGCTAGATTTGTGACCCAATATATGATCTATCCTGGCGAATGTTCCATGAGCACTTGAGAAAAAATGTGTATTCTGTTGTTTTTGGGTGGAATGTCCTATAAATATCAAGTAAATCCATCTTTTGCAATGTATCATTTAAAGCTTGTGTTTCCTTATTTATTTTCATTTTGGATGATCTGTCCATTGGGGAGTGTTAAAGTCCCCTACTATGATTGTGTTACTGTCGATTTTCCCTTTTATGGCTGTTAGGATTTGCCTTATGTATTGAGGTGCTCCTACGTTGGGTGCATAAATATTTACAATTGTTATATCTTCTTCATGGATCGATCCCTTGATCATTATGTAGTGTCCTTCTTTGTCTCTTGTAATAGTTTTTATTTTAAAGTCTATTTTGTCTGATATGAGAACTACTACTCCAGCTTTCTTCTGATTTCCATTTGCATGGAATATCTTTTTCCATCCCCTCACTTTCAGCCTGTAAGTGTCCCTAGGTCTGAAGTGGGTCTCTTGTAGACAGCATATATATGGGTCCTGTTTTTGAATCCATTCAGCCAGTCTTTGTCTTTTGGTGGGAACATTTAATCCATTTACATTTAAGGAAATTATTGATATGTATGTTCATATTACCATTTACTTAATTGTTTCGGGTTGTTCTTGTTGGTCTTTTCCTTCTCTTGTGTTTCTTGCTTAGAAAAGTGCCTTTAGCATTTGTTTTAAAGCTGGTTTGGTGGTGCTGAACTCTCTCAGCTTTTGCTTGTCTGTAAAGGTTTTAATTTCTCCGTCAAATCTGAATGAGATCCTTGCTGGGTAGAGTAATCTTGGTTGTAGCTTTTTTTCCTTCATCACTTTCAATATGTCCTGCCACTCCCTTCTGGCTTGTATGGTTTCTGCTGAAAGATCAGATGTTAATCTTATGGGGATTCCCTTGTGTGTTATTTGTTGTTTTTCCCTTGCTGCTTTTAATATGTTTTCTTTGTATTTAATTTTTGACAGTTTGATTATTATGTGTCTCGGCGTGTTTATCCTTGTGTTTATCCTGTATGGGACTCTCTGTGCTTCCTGGACTTGATTGACTATTTCCTTTCCTATATTAGGGAAGTTTTCAACTATAATCTCTTCAAATATTTTCTCAGTCCCTTTCTTTTTCTCTTCTTCTTCTGGGACCCCTATGATTCGAATGTTGGTGCATTTAATATTGTCCCAGTGGTCTCTGAGACTGTCCTCAGTTCTTTTCATTCTTTTTTCTTTCTTCTGCTCTGCAGTGGTTATTTCCACTGTTTTATCTTCCAGGTCAGTTATCCGTCCTTCTGCCTCAGTTATTCTGCTATTGATCCCATCTAGAGTATTTTTCATTTCATTTGTTGTGTTGCTCATCGTTACTTGCTTCCTCTTTATTTCTTCTAGGTCCTTGTTAACTGTTTCTTGCAATTTGTCTATTCTATTTCCAAGATTTTGAATCATCTTTACCATCATTATTCTGAATTCTCTTTCAGGTAGACTGGCTATTACCTCTTCATTTGTTACATCTGGTGTGTTTTTGTCTTGCTCCATCATCTGCTGTGTGTTTTTCTGTCTTCTCATTTTGCCTATCTTACTGTGTTTGGGATCTCCTTTTTGCAAGCTGCAGGTTCGTAGTTCTATCTGTTTTTGGTGGCTGTCCCCAGTGGCTGAGGTTGGTTCAGTGGGTTGAGCAGGTTTCCTGGTTGGGGGGACTAGTGCCTCTGTTCTGGTGGATGAGGCTGGATGTAGTCTTTCTGGTGGGCAGGTCCACATCTGGTGGTGTCTATGGGGATGTTGGTAGCCTTATTATGATTTTAGGCAGCCTCTCTGCTAATGGATGGGGCTGTAGACCTGTCTTGCTCTTTGTTGGGCATAGGGTGTCCAGCACTGTTCATTGCTGGTCCTTGAGTGAAGCTGGGTTTTGGTGTTTAGATGGAGGTCTGTGGGAGATTTTCGCCATTTGATATTATGTGGAGCTGGGAGGTCTCTTGTGGACCAGTGTCATGAGGTTGGTTCTCCCACCTCAGAGACACAGCCTTGACACCTGGCTGGAGTGCCAAAAGCCTTTAATCCACACAGCTCAAAATAAAAGGGCGAAAAAAATAGAAAGGAAGCAAGGAAGGAAGGAGGAAGGGAGCGAAGGAAGGAAAGAAGAAAGGAAGGGAGGGAGGAAGGAAGAAAGGAAGGAAGGAAGAAAGGAAGGAAGGGAGGAAGGAAGGAAGGAGAGAAGTAGGAAAGAAAGGAGGGAAGAAAGGAAGAAAGAAAGGGAGAAGACAAAATAAAGTAGGATAAAATATAGTTATTAAAATAAAAAATAATTATTAAGAAGAAAAATTTCTATTAAAGAAAAAAAAATGGGTCAGTCTAACCCTAGGACAAATGGTGAAAACAAAGCTATACAGACAAACTCTCACACAGCCGCACCCACATACACACTCACAAAAAGAAAAAAAGGGAAAATAATAGTATATTTTGCTCCCAAAGTCCACCTCCTCAACTTGAGATATTTCGCTGTCTATTCAGGTTTTCCACAGCTGCAGGGCACTTCAAGTTGACTGTGGAGCTTTAATCCGCTGCTTCTGAGGCTGCTGGGAGAGACCTCCCCCTCTCTTTGTTCGCACAGCTCCTGGGGCTCAGCCTTGGCCTTGGCCCCGCCTCTGCGTGTAGGTCATCCGAGGACATCTGCCCTTCGCTCAGACAGGACGGGGTTAAAGGAGCAGCTGATTCGTGGTCTCTGGCTCACTCAGGCCAGGGGGAGGGAGGGGCACGGATGTGGGGTGAGCCTGTGACATCAGAGGCTGGCGTGACACTGCACCGGCCTGAGGCGCGCCGCGCGTTTTCCCAGGGAAGCTGTCCCTGGATCCCGGGACCCCGGCAGTGGCACGCTGCACAGGCTCCCGGTAGGGGCAATGTGGAGAGTGACCTGTCCTCGCACACAGGCCTCTTGGTGGAGGCAGTAGCAACCCTAGCGTCCCACACCCGTCTCTGTTGTCCCTGCCGACAGCCGCAGCTCGCGCCCGTTTCTGGAGCTCCTTTACGCAGTGCCCTTAATCCCCTCTCTCGTGCCCCAGGAAGCAAAGAGGCAAGAAAAAGTCTCTTGTCTCTTCGGTAGCTCCGCGCCCATTTTTGGAGCTCCTTTAAGTGGCGCACTTAAACCCCTCTCCTCGCGCACCAGGAGGCAAAGAGGGAAGAAAAGGTCTCTTGCCTGTTCGGCAGGTCCAGACTTCAACTGGACTCCCTCCCGGCCAGCCGTGGTGCACTAACCCCTTCAGGCTGTTTTCACTCTGCCACTCCAGACCTTTCCCTGGGATCCGCCCGAGGCTCAGTTCCCAGCCCCGCCCGCTCCTGCGGGTGAGCAGACAAGCCTCTCGGGCTGGTGAGTGCTGGTCGGCACCGATCATCTGTGGGAATCTCTCTGCTTGCCCTCCACACCCTGTTGCTGCGCTCTCCTCCGGGGCTCCGAAGCTTCCCCCTCCGCCACCCGCAGTCTCCGCCCACGAGGGGGCTCCTAGTGTGTGGGAACCTTTCCTCCTTCACGGCTCCCTCCCACTGGTGCAGGCCCCGTCCCTATTCTTTGTCTCTGTTTATTCTATTTTCTTTTGCCCTACCCAGGTACGTGGGGAGTTTCTTGCCTTTGGGGAGGTCTGAGGTCTTCTGCCAGCGTTCAGTGGGTGTTCTATAGGAGAATTTCTACGTGTAGATGTATTTCTGATGTATCTGTGAGGAGGAAGGTGATCCCCGCGTCTTACTCTTCCGCCATCTTCTCGCTCCCCTCCTACCTATCTTAATGTGATTTTATCTTTGTAGCTTTCATTGCAGAAGACCTTTTCTGGTAGGTTCTGTTCTTTCTCATCCATGGTTGCTTTGTAAATAGTTGTAATTTTGGTATGCCTGTGAGAGGAGGTGAACTCAGAGTCTTCCTACTCCACTATCTTGGCCAAGTTCCCACTTTTATTTCTGATTATAAAAATTTGAGTCTTTCTCTTTTCTTTGTCCATCTAGCTGAAAGCTTGTTGACTTTTTCAAAGAACCAACTTTCAGATTCATTGATTTTCTTTATTGTTTTCCTAGTCTCTTTTTTGTTTATCTCTGTTATGCTCTTTCAGCTATCTTCGGGGTTTGTTTGTTTTTTTTTCTATTTCCTTAAGTTTTTTTTTTTTTTTTTGGTTGCTTTGGGTCTTTGTTGCTGCGCACAGGCTTTCTCAAGTTGCAAAGAATGGAGGCTTCTCTTGTGGAGCACAGACTCTAGGCACACGGGCTTCAGTATTTGTGGTGTGCAGGCTCAGCAGTTGTGGCATTACTGGCTTAGCTGCTCTGTGGCATGTGGGATCTTCCCGGACCAGGGATCGAACTTCTGTCCCCTGCATTGGCAGATGGATTTTTTTTTTTTTTTTTGGCAGATGGATTTTTAACCACTGCGCCACCAGGGAAGTCCCTAGTTCCATAAGTTTTAAAGCTAGGTTGTTGTTTTGAGGTCATTCTTGTTTTTTAGTGTAAGCATCTATAGCTATAAATTTCCCCTTAACACTGCTTTCACTGTGTCCCAGGTTTTTGGTATGTTGCATTTTCATTTTCATTCATTTAATTATTTCCTAATTTTGCTTGTGATTTCTTCTTTGATTCACTGATCATTCAAAAGTGTGTTATTTAATTTCCCCCAATTTAAAAAATTTTTCAGTTTTATTGTTATTGACTTTCTAAGCTCATTACATTGTGGTTGGTGAAGATACTTTGTATGAAATCTTGTGATTGGTGAAGATAATCTGTATGATATCTATCATTTAAAATCTACTGAGACTTAATTTGTGGCCCAACACAGTCTATCCTGGAAAATTTCCCATAAGCACTTCAGAAAAATACGTCTGCTGCTCTTATTGGGGAGAGGGTTCTGTTTATGTCTGTTAGATCTAGTTGGTTTACTGTGTTGTTTATTTAACTTCTGTCTTAATTAACTTCTGTCTGGTTGTTCTATCCATTATTGAGTGTGGGGTATTGAAGTCCCCACCTACTTTTGTAGAACAATTTCTTCCTTCAGTTCTGTCAGCTTTTGCTTATATATTTTGCCGGTCTATTTTGGGGTGCATAAATGTTTATAATTGTTATATATTCTTGATGCATTGAATTTTTTATTAATATATAATGTCTTGTTTGTCTCTTGTGAACTTTTTTGATTTAAAGTCTACTTTGACTGATGTTAGTATAGACACTCTGCTCACTTTTGGTTACTATTTGCATGGGGTATCTTTTTCTGTATTTTCACTTTCAATCTGTTTGTATCTTTGAATCTAAAATGAGTATCTTGTAGGCATCATATAGTTAGGTCATGTGTTTTTATCCATTCTGCCAGTCTCTGTGTTTTGATTGGCAAGTTTAATCCATTTCATTTAAAGAAATTACTGATGAGGGACTTCTGTCATCATTCTGCTCTTTGTTTTCTATATGCCTAATAGCTCTTTTGTCTCTCATTTCACGCATTACTCTTTTCTTTAGTGCTTAGTTGATTTTTTGGTAGGAAATGTTTAAATTCCTTTCTCATTTTCTCTTGTGTACATTCTATAGCTATTTTTTTTTGTGTGTGTGGTTACCATGGGGATTACATTTAACATCCTAAATTTATAACACTCTAATTTGAATTTACACCAATTTAACTTCAATAACATACAAACCTCTGCTCTTTTACAGGTCCATCTCCACCCTTTTTGGTATAGATGACAGAAAATTACATCTCTATACAATGTGTGCCCCCCAAAAATAAACTAATAAATATTATTATTTTTTAAATCTTTTTTTTAACATCTTCATTGGAGTATAATTGCTTTACAATGGTGTGTTAGTTTCTGCTTTATAACAAAGTGAATCAGCTATATATATACATATATCCCCATATCTCCTCCCTCTTCTGTCTCCCTCCCACCCTCCCTATCCCATCCCTCTAGGTGGTCACAAAGCACCGAGCTGATCTCCCTGTGCTATGGGACTGCTTCCCACTAGCTATTTTACATTTGGTAGTGTATATATGTCCATGCCACTCTCTTCATCCCAGCTTACACTTCCCACTCCCTGTGTCCTCAAGTCCATTCTCTATGACTGTGTCTTTATTCCTGTCCTGCCCCTAGGTTCTTCAGAACCATTTAAAAAAAAAAATTATTTTAAATGCTTAGTCTCTTAAATTATGTAGACACATGAAATTACAAACTAAAGTTACAACATTACTAGCTTCTAGACTAATAATTTTAAAAATATACATTAGTCCTTCAAAGCATGTATAAAACAAAAAGTGGAGTTACAAACCATTGTTATAATAATACTAGCTTTTATGATTGCTCATATCTTTACTAAGATGTTTATTTCTTCATACAGATTTGAGTTACCATTTAGTGTTCTTTCATTTCACCCTGCAGGACAACATTGAGCATTTCTTGCAAGGCAGGGAGATCTAGTGGTAAAGAACTCTCTCAGCTTTTGTTTATCTAGGAATATCTTAATTTCAAAGGAAAAGGAAATTATTGAAAGAAAAGAGTCTTAAAAAATTGATTTTCACAATCTCTGTCTTTTCATTTGTTTTTTGAGTATTTGTGTATAATGTAGTTACTTATATGTTTGGGCTATGTCTAAAATTTTAGTATCTCAGTATTTATGTTTGGTCTCTTCTTTTTCCTTTATTTTTCTTTTCCTGCCTTGTTTTGGAATAGTTGAATATTTTTTTAGTGTTGTATTTTAATGTATAGTGTTTTTATTGTATCTCTTTATATTTTTTTAGTAGTTGCTCTAGGGCTTACTATATGCATATTTAACTTTTCACAGCCTACTAAGAATCAGTATTTTGTCACTTAAAGAGAAAAGTAAAGAACTTAAAACCATGTATTACTATGTATTTTCTCTTCTTTATATTATTGTCTTTTATATTACATCTAGTTAAATTGTAAATCCCATCACACATTGTTATATTTTTTGCTTTCAACTGTTGAACATATTTTAAAGAACCAAGAAGAAAAGAAGAGTCTCCCTATTTACCCAGATATTTTTCATTTTTATTACTTTTTCTTAATTTTTGATATTCCAAATTTATTTTCTGATAAATTTATTTCCCTTTTGTCTGAAGGAGTTCCTTCAACATTTCTTTGAAAGCATATCTTCATTCCTGAAAATTTTGCTGGATATAGAATTCTTAGTTGACAGTTCCTTTCTTTCATCTCTTTAAATATGTTGTTCCACTCTCTTGGATTCCAGTGTTTCTGATGAAAAATTTGAGTTTTTCAAATTATTTTTTCTTTATATGTAAAGCATTGTTAATAGATTTGGTTGTTTTTCTTTGTATTTCATTTTTAGCAGTTGAATTATCATATGCCTGGGCATAATTTCTTTGGATTTCTCCTGTTGGGCTTTTCTGAGCTTTTTGAATCTGTATGTTAATGTATTTCATAAAGTTTGGGAAGTTTTCACTCATTATTTCTTTAAATAGATTTTTTTTAGCACCACACTTTCTCCTTTATTTCTTAGATACAGATGACACAAATGTTAGCTCTTTTGTTATAGTTGCATAAGTCTCTGAAGGTTTTGTTCGTTAAATCTTTTTTCTCTTTGTTTTTCAGATTGAATAATTTCTATTGATACATTTTCTAGTCCACTGATTCTTTTTTTCTGTTATGTTTGTTCTGCTATTGAGGTTATCCTGTTATTTTAAAATTTTGTTTGTTTTCAGTTCAAAACATTTCACTTGTTTCTTTTTTATACTGTCTGTTTAAGTGATGAAATTTTCTACTTTTCCATTGGTTCAAGAATGATTTTGATTGATTCATGGAGTATTTTTATAATAGCTACTTTAGAATCTGTGATAATTCCAACATCTTTGTCATCTCAGCATTGGCATCCTTTATTTTTTCCCCTGCACTTTGAGATTTTGCAAGTTATTTGTGTGACGAGTAAGTTTAGATTATATTCTGGACATTTTGAATATTATAAGACTATGATATCATTTAAATTCTATGGATAATGTTAATAGTTTTGTTTCAGCAGGGAGCCAGCCTGGTTAGGTTCACAAAACTGGTTCCAACTCACCACTGTAGACTGTGGTTCCAATGTCAGTTGCATTTTCACAGTCTTTGTAGCACTGTGTTGTTTTCCTGTGTGTGTACCATCCAGTGGTCAGACTTGACCAGAGCTGTGGTGTAGAGGTTCAGTTTTTTAGTTTTTTTTTTTTTTTTTGTGGTACGCGGGCCTCTCACTGTTGTGGCCTCTCCCGTTGCGGGGCACAGGCTCCGGACGCGCAGGCTCAGCGGCCATGGCTCACGGGCCCAGCCGCTCCGCGGCATGTGGGATCTTCCCGGACCGGGGCACGAACCCGTATCCCCTGCATCGGCAGGCGGATTCTCAACCACTGCGCCACCAGGGAAGCCCAGTTTTTTAGTTTTTAATTGAAGTATAGTTGATGTATAATATTATATAAGTTACGGGTATACAATAAAGTGATTCACACTTTTTAAAGGTTATACTTCATTTATAGTTATTACAGAATATTGGCTATATTCCCTGTTGCACAACATATCCTTATAGCTTATTTTATACATAATAGTTTGTATCTCTTAATCCCCTACCCTTATGTTGCCCCCTTCAGTCTCCCCATTTGTAACCACTAGTTTGTTCTCTATATCTGTGTCTGTTTATTTATTTATTTTTAGTTGTATTCACTAGTTTGTTGTATTTTTCAGATTCTACATAAGTGACATTGTACAGTATTTGTTTTTCTCTGTCTGACTTATTTCTCTTAGCATAATACCCTCCAAGTCAATCCATATTGTTGCAAATGGTAAAATTTAATTCTATTTATGGCTTAGGAGTATTCCATAGTGTATATCTATATTACATGTTCTTTATCCATTCATCTGTTGATGAACCATTAGGTTGCTTCCATATCTTGGCAATTGTAAATAATGCTGTTATGAACATTGGGGTGCGATGTTCATATATGTTCATTTCAAATTAGTGTTTTGTTTTTTCCAGATATATACCGAGGAGTGGAATTGCTGGGTCATATGGTAGTTATATTTTTAGTTTTTTGAGAAACCTCCATACTGTTTCTCACAGTGGCTGCAGTAATTTACATTCCCATACTTTTAGAGTGTACAAGTGTTCCCTTTTCTCCACATCCTCAGCAATATTTATTTGTGTTCTTTTTTATAATAGCCATTCTGACAATGAGGTGATATCTCATTGTGGTTTTAATTTGCATATCCCTGATGATTAGCAATGTTGAGCATCTTTTCATGTACCTGTTGGCCACCAAGATGTCCTCTTTAGAAAGCTGTCTATTCAGGTCTTCTGCCCATTTTTAAATCGGGTTGTTTATTTTTTTGATATTAAGTTGCATGAGCTAAATATATATATATTATATTAACCTCGTATTGGTCATATCATTTGCAAATATTTTTTCCCATTCAGTAGGTTTTCTTTTCATTTTGTCAATGGTTTTCTTTGCTATGCAAAAGCGTTTAAGTTTAATTAGGTCCCATTTGTTTACTTTTGCTTTTAATTTCTTTGCTTTAGGAGACACGTCCAAAAAAGTATTTCTATGATTTATGTCAAAGTGTGTTCTCCCTATGTTTTCCTCTAAGAGTTTTATGGTTTCTGGTCTTATGTTTAGGTCTTTAATCCATTTTTAGTTTATTTTTGTATATGGTGTTAGGGAATGTTCTAATTTCATTCTATTACATGTAGCTGTCCAGTTTTCCAAGCACCACTTATAGAAGAGACTGTCTTCTCTACATTGTATATTCTTGCCTCCTTTATTGTAGATTAATTGACCATACATGTGTGGGTTTATTTCTGGGCTCTCTATTTCTGTTCCATTGTGGTATGTGTCTGTTTTTGTGCCAATGACATACTGTGTTGATTACTGTAGCTTTGTAATATAGTCTGAAGTGAAGGAGTCTGATTCCTTCAGGTCAGTTCTTCTTTATCAAGATTGTTTTGGCTATTTGAGGTCTTTTGTGCTTCCATAGAAATTTAAAAGTTTTTTGTTCCAGTTCTGTGAAAAATGTCACTGGTATCAATATTTTGATAGGGATTGCATTGAATCTGTAGATTGCAGATCCTTGGGTGGTACAGTCATTTTAACAATATTGATTCTTTTAATACAGGAACATGGTATATATTTTCATCTGTTTGTGTCATCTTCAATTTCTTTCATCAGTCAGTGTCTTATAATTTTCAGAGTATGTCTTTTACCAACCTAGGTAGATCTATTCTTAAGTTGTTTTTTTTTTTTAATGTGGTGGTAAATGGGACTTTTGCCTTAATTTTTCCTTCTGATAGTTTGTTGTTAGTGTATAGAAATGCAACAGATTTTGGCATATTAATCTTGTATCCTGCAACTTTACTGAATTTACTGATGAAGTCTAGTAGTTTTCTGGTGGCATCTTTAGGGTTCGCTATGTGTAATATAATGTGATCTACAAAGTGACAGTTTTACTTCTTTCTTTTCAATTTGGATTCCTTTTATTTCTTTTTCTTGTCTGATTGCTGTGGCTAGGACTTCCAATACTATGTTGAATAAAAATGTCAAGAGTGGGCATCCTCATCTTGTTCCTGATCGTAGAGGAAATGCTTTCAGTTTTTCACCATTGAGTATGATGTTAGCTGTGGGTTTGTCCTATATGGCCTTTATTATTTTGATGTATGTTCCCTCTATGCCCACTTTCTGGACAGTTTTTATCATAAAGGGGTGTTGAATTTTGTCAAAAGCTCTTCCTGCATCTATTGAGTTAATCATACAGATTTTATTCTTCAATTTGTTACTGTGGTGTATCACATTGATTTGTGGATATTGAAAAATTCTTGCATCCCTAGGATAAATCCCACTTGATCATGGTGTATGATCTTTTTATGTATTGTTGGATTCAGTTTGCTAATATTTTGTTGAGGATTTTTGCATCTATCTTCATCAGTGATATTGGCCTATAATTTTTTTTGTGTGTGTGCATCTTGTCTTTGGTTTTGTTATTGGGGTGATGCTGACCTCATAGAATGAGTTTGGATGCAGGTCAGGGGTGAGCTTAGGAGTTCATAAATGACTTTATGAGTTTGCTTTCCTGAGCTTTTACAGTCCAAAATCTCCCTCAAACTTTGCAATTTCTTGGTGTTCCTCTTTTAATAGTTGTCTACTCAGAAAACTAGGACTTTAGTTGCCATACACTGCTGTGAACTTCTGCAAGTGCCTCTGCATCTAAGGCCAAGAGACAGTTGGTAGGGAGACTGAGGGAGGAAAAAAGCAATGGGTGTTTGCCCCACATTGTTATAATCACAGGTCCTCTAAACAGAGGAGAAGCCTCCCCTCTGTCAGTTCTGGTTTTTCATGCTCCATTGCCTGTGCCTGTTGCCACTACCACAGGATTACCTGGAGGCTGGGTGTGAGGGAACAAAGCAGTCTTTCTGAGCATTAGTAGTGCCCTTTCCATTCCTTGAGGAAAGCTAGAGGGCTTCTCCTGGAGCTCCTTCTGCCTGTACCCTGCTGTCTACTTTAAGCATATTGAGTTTAGGTGACAATTACTTGAGGGAAAAAATAGTAAACCAGCGTGACAGTATTTCAAATGCTGTTCTTTCCCAGAATCCACCTGGTACAGTTAACTTTTCAGAGTTTTCAAATATATGTTCTATCCAATCTGTCTGGGTTTTATTGCTTTTTTGTTGTATTCAGTGGGATAGACTGAGTGGGGTGTACTTATGTTTAACCCAGAACTGGAATCTTCTCCCTTAATTGCAGAGATGTATTAGTTCATATGCCATTGGTACTTTTTTTTTTTTAACATCTTTATTTGAGTATAACTGTTTTACAATAGTGTGTTAGTTTCTCCTTTACAACAAAGTGAATCAGTTATACATATACATATGTTCCCATATCTCTTCCCTCTTGCATCTCCCTCCCTCCCACCCTCCCTATCCCACCCCTCTAGGTGGTCACAAAGCACAGAGGTGAACTCCCTGTGCTATGCTGCAGCTTCCCACTAGCTATCTAATTTACATTTGGTAGTGTGTATATGTCCCTGCCACTCTCTCACATTGTCACAGCTTACCCTTCCCCCTCCCCATATCCTCAAGTCCATGCTCTAGTAGGTCTGTGTTTTATTCCCATCCTACCACTAATCTCTTCATGACAGTTTTTTTTTTGTTTTTTATTCCATATATATGTGTTAGCATACGATATTTGTTTTTCTCCTTCTGACTTACTTCACTCTGTATGACAGACTCCAGGTCTATCCACCTCATTACAAATAACTCTGTTTCATTTCTTTTTATGGCTGAGTAATATTCCATTGTATATATGTGCCACATCTTCTTTATCCATTCATCTGTTTATGGACATTTAGGTTGCTTCCATGTCCTGGCTGTCGTAAATAGAGCTGCAATGAACATTTTGGTGCATGACTCTTTTTGAATTATGGTTTTCTCAGGGTATATGCCCAGAAGTGGGATTGCTGGGTCATATGGTAGTTCTATTCGTAGTTTTTTAAGGAACCTCCATACTGTTCTCCATAGTGGCTGTATCATTTTATATTCCCACCAGCAGTGCAAGAGTGTTCCCTTTTCTCCACACCCTCTCCAGCATTTATTGTTTCTAGAGTTTTTGATGATGGCCAATCTGACCGGTGTGAGATGATATCTCTTTGTAGTTTTGATTTGCATTTCTCTAATGATTAATGATGTTGAGCATTCTTTCATGTGTTTGTTGGAAATTTGTATATCTTCTTTGGAGAAATGTCTATTTAGTTCTTCTGCCCATTTTTGGATTGGGTTGTTTTCTTTTTTGTTATTGAGCTGCATGAGTTGCTTATAAATTTTAGATATTAATCCTTTGTCAGTTGCTTCATTTGCAAATATTTTCTCCCATTCTGAGGGTTGTCTTTTGGTTTTGCTTATGATATCCTTTGCTGTGCAAAAGCTTTTAAGTTTCATTAGATCCCATTTGTTTATTTTTGGTTTTATTTCCATTTCTCTAGGAGATGGGTCAAAAAGGATCTTGCTGTAATTTATGTCATAGAGTGTTCTGCCTATGTTTTCCTCTAAGAGTTTGATAGTGTCTGGCCTTACATTTAGGTCTTTAACCCATTTTGAGTTTATTTTTGTGTGTGGTGTTAGGGAGTGTTCTAATTTCATACTTCTACAGGTAGCTGTCCAGTTTTCCCAGCACCACTTATTGAAGAGGCTGTCTTTTCTCCACTGTGTATCCTTCCCTCGTTTATCAAAGATAAGGTGACCATATGTGTGTGGGTTTATCTCTGGGCTTTCTATCCTGTTCCATTGATCTATATTTCTGTTTTTGTGCCAGTACCATACTGTCTTGATTACTGTGGCCTTGTAGTATATAGTCTGAAGTCAGGGAGCCTGATTCCTCCAGCTCCATTTTTCGTCCTCAATATTGCTTTGGCTATTCGGGGTCTTTTGTGTTTCCATACAAATTGTGAAATTCTTTGTTCTAGTTCTGTAAAAAATGCCAGTGGTAATTTGATAGGGATTGCATTGAATCTGTAGATTGCTTTGGGTAGTAGAGTCATTTTCACAATGTTGATTCTTCCAATCCAAGAACATGGTATATTTCTCCACCTATTTGTATCATCTTTAATTTCTTTCATCAGTGTCTTATAGTTTTCTGCATACAAGTCTTTTGTCTCCTTAGGTAGGTTTATTCCTAGATATTTTATTCTTTTTGTTGCAATGGTAAATGGGAGTGTTTTCTTAATTTCACTCTCAGATTTTTCATCATTAGTGTATAAGAATGCCAGAGATTTCTGTGCATTAATTTTGTATCCTGCTTCTTTACCAAATTCATTGATGAGTTCTAGTAGTCTTCTGGTAGCATCCTTAGTATTCTCTATGTATAGTATCATGTCATCTGCAAACAGTGACAGCTTTACTTCTTTTCCTATTTGGATTCCTTTTATTTCTTTATTTTCTCTGATTGCTGTGGCTAGAACTTCCAAAACTAGGTTGAATAAGAGTGGTGAGAGCAGACAACCTTGTCTTGTTCCTGATCTTAGTGGAAATGGTTTCAGTTTTTCACCATTGAGAACAATGCTGGCTGTGGGTTTGTCATATATGGCCTTTATTATGTTGAGGAAAGTTCCCCGTATGCCTACTTTCTGCAGGGTTTTTATCATAAATGGGTGTTGAATTTTGTCAAAAGCTTTCTCTGCATCTATTGAGATGATCATATGGTTTTTCTCCTTCAGTTTGTTGATATGGTGTTTCACGTTGATTGATTTGCATATATTGAAGAATCCTTGCATTCCTGGAATAAACCCCACTTGATCATGGTGCATGATCCTTTTAATGTGCTGTTGGATTCTGTTTGCTAGTATTTTGTTGAGGATTTTTGCATCTATGTTCATCAGTGATATTGGCCTGTAGTTTTCTTTCTTTGTGACGTCTTTGTCTGGTTTTGGTATCAGGGTGATGGTGGCCTCATAGAATGAGTTTGGGAGTGTTCCTCCCTCTGCTATCTTTTGGAAGAGTTTGAGAAGGATAGGTGTTATCTCTTCTCTTAATGTTTGATAGAATTCGCCTTGAAGCCATCTGGTCCTGGGCTTTTGTTTGTTGGAAGATTTTTAATCATAGTTTCAATTTCAGTGCTTGTGATTGGTCTGTTCATATTTTCTATTTCTTCCTGGTTCAGTCTTGGCAGGTTGTGCATTTCTAAGAATTTGTCCATTTCTTCCAGGTTGTCCATTTTATTGGCATAGAGTTGCTTGTAGTAATCTCTAATAATCTTTTGTATTTCTGCCGAGTCAGTTGTTACATCTCCTTTTTCATTTCTAATTCTATTGATTTGAGTCTTCTCCCTTTTTTTCTTGATGAGTCTGGCTAATGGTTTATCAATTTTATTTATCTTCTCAAAGAACCAGCTTTTACTTTTATTGATCTTCGGTGTTGTTTCCTTCATTTCTTTTTCATTTATTTCTGATCTGATCTTTATGATTTCTTTCTTTCTGCTAAATTTGGGGTTTTTTTGTTCTTCCTTCTCTAATTGCTTTAGGTGCAAAGTTAGGTTGTTTATTCGAGATGCTTCCTGTTTCTTAAGGTATGATTGTATTGCTATAAACTTCCCTCTTAGAACTGCTTTTGCTGTATCCCATAGGTTTTGGGTGGTCGTGTCTCCATTGTCATTTGTTTCTAAGAACTTTTTGATTTCGCCTTTGATTTCTTCAGTGATCACTTCGTTATTAAGTAGTGTATTGTTTAGCCACCATGTGTTTGTATTTTTTACAGATCTTTTCCTGTAATTGATATCTAGTCTCATAGCGTTGTGGTCAGAAAAGATACTTGATACGATTTCAATTTTCTTAAATTTGCCAAGGCTAGATTTGTGACCCAATATATGATCGATCCTGGTGAATGTTCCATGGGCACTTGAGAAAAATGTGTATTCTGTTGTTTTTGGGTGGAATGTCCTATAAATATCAAGTAAATCCATCTTTTGCAATGTATCATTTAAAGCTTGTGTTTCCTTATTTATTTTCATTTTGGATGATCTGTCCATTGGTGACAGTGGGGTGTTAAAGTCCCCTACTATGATTGTGTTACATCAATTTCCCCTTTTATGGCTGTTAGTATTTGCCTTATGCATTGAGGTGCTCCTACGTTGGGTGCATAAATATTTACAATTGTTATATCTTCTTCATGGATCGATCCCTTGATCATTATGTAGTGTCCTTCTTTGTCTCTTGTAATAGTTTTTGTTTTAAAGTCTATTTTGTCTGATATGAGAACTGCTACTCCAGCTTTCTTCTGATTTCCATTTGCATGGAATATCTTTTTCCATTCCCTCACTTTCAGCCTGTAAGTGTCCCTATGTCTGAAGTGGGTCTCTTTTAGACAGCATATATATGGATCTTGTTTTTGTATCCATTCAGCCAGTCTGTGTCTTTTGGTGGGAGCATTTAATCCATTTACATTTAAGGAAATTATTGATATGTGCGTTCCTATTACCATTTACCTAATTGTTTTGGGTTGTTCTTGTAACTCTTTTCCTTCTCTTATGTTTCTTGCTAAGAGAAGTTCCTTTAGCATTTGCTGTAATGCTGGTTTGGTGGTGCTGACCTCTCTCAGCTTTTGCTTGTCTGTAAAGGTTTTAATTTCTGCATCAAATCTGAATGAGATCCTTGCTGGGTAGAGTAATCTTGGTTGTAGCTTTTTTTCCTTCATCACTTTCAATATGTCCTGCCACTCCCTTCTGGCTTGTATGGTTTCTGCTGAAAGATCAGATGTTAACCTTATGGGGATTCCCTTGTGTGTTATTTGTTGCTTTTCCCTTGCTGCTTTTATATGTTTTCTTTGTATTTAATTTTTGACTGTTTGATTATTATGTGTCTCGGCATGTTTATCCTTGTGTTTATCCTGTATGGGACTCTCTGTGCTTCCTGGACTTGATTGACTATTTCCTTTCCTATATTAGGGAAGTTTTCAACTATAATCTCTTCAAATATTTTCTCAGTCCCTTTCTTTTTCTCTTCTTCTTCTGGGACCCCTATGATTCGAATGTTGTTGCGTTTAATATTGTCCCAGTGGTCTCTGAGACTGTCCTCAGTTCTTTTCATTCTTTTTTCTTTCTTCTGCTCTGCAGTGGTTATTTCCACTGTTTTATCTTCCAGGTCAGTTATCCGTCCTTCTGCCTCAGTTATTCTGCTACTGATCCCATCTAGAGTATTTTTCATTTCATTTATTGTGTTGCTCATCGTTACTTGCTTCCTCTTTATTTCTTCTAGGTCCTTGTTAACTGTTTCTTGCAATTTGTCTATTCTATTTCCAAGATTTTGAATCATCTTTACTATCATTATTCTGAATTCTCTTTCAGGTAGACTGGCTATTACCTCTTCATTTGTTACATCTGGTGTGTTTTTGTCTTGCTCCATCATCTGCTGTGTGTTTTTCTGTCTTCTCATTTTGCTTATCTGAGTATGTTTGGGGTCTCCTTTTTGCATGCTGCAGGTTCGTAGTTCTATCTGTTTTTGGTGGCTGTCCCCAGTGGCTGAGGTTGGTTCAGTGGGTTGAGCAGGTTTCCTGGTTGGGGGGACTAGTGCCTCTGTTCTGGTGGATGAGGCTGGATGTAGTCTTTCTGGTTGGCAGGTCTACGTCTGGTGGTGTGTATGGGGATGTTGGTAGCCTTATGATTTTAGGCAGCCTCTCTGCTAATGGATGGGGCTGTAGACCTGTCTTGCTCTTTGTTGGGTATAGGGTGTCCAGCACTGTTCGTTGCTGGTCCTTGAGTGAAGCTGGGTCTTGGTGTTTAGATGGAGATCTCTGGGAGATTTTCCCCGTTTGATATTACGTGGATCTAAGACGTCTCTTGTGGACCAGTGTCCTGAGGTTGGTTCTTTCACCTCAGAGACACAGCCTTGACACCTGGCTGGAGTGCCAAGAGCCTTTAATCCACACGGCTGAAAATCAAAGGCAGAAAAAAAATAGAAAGGCAAGAAAGGAAGGAAGGAAGGAGGAAGGGTGGGAAGGAAGGAAGAAAGGAAGGGAGGAAGAAAGGAAGGGAGGAAGGAAGGAGGGAATAAAGAAAGGAAGGGAGGAAGGAAGGAGGGAATAAAGAAAGGAAGGGAGGGAGGAAGGAAGGAGGGAATAAAGGAAGGAAGGTAGGAAGGAAGGAAGGAGGGAGGGAAATAGGAAAGAAAGGAGGGAAGAAAGGAAGAAAGAAAGGGGAGAAGACAAAATAAAGTAGGGTAAAATACAGTTATTAAAATAAAAAAATACTTATTAAGAAGAAAAATTTCTATTAAAGAAAAAAAAATGGGACGGTCTAACCCTAGGACAAATGGTGAAAATAAAGCTATACAGACAAAATCTCACACAGCAGCACTCACATACACCTCACATAAAGAAAAAAGGGGAAAATAATAGTATATCTTGCTCCCAAAGTCCACCTCCTCAGCTTGGGATATTTTGCTGTCTATTCAGGTTTTCCACAGCTGCAGGGCACTTCAAGTTGACTGTGGAGCTTTAATCCGCTGCTTCTGAGGCTGCTGGGAGAGACCTCCCCCTCTCTTTGTTCGCACAGCTCCTGGGGTTCAGCTTTGGCCTTGGCCCCGCCTGTGCGCGTAGGTCGTCGGAGGGTGTCTGCCCTTCACTCAGACAGGACGGGGTTAAAGGAGCAGCTGATTCGTGGTCTCTGGCTCACTCAGGCCAGGGTGAGGGAGGGGCACGGATGCGGGGCGAGCCTGCGATGTCAGAGGCCGGCGTGACGCTGCCCCGGCCCGAGGTGCGCCGTGCGTGACGTTGCACCGGCCCGAGGTGCACCGTGAGTTCTCCCGGGGAAGCTGTCCCTGGATTCCGGGACCCCGGCAGTGGCGGGCTGCACAGGCTCCCGGAAGGGGCGGTGTCGAGAGTGACCTGTGCTTGCACACAGGCCTCTTGGTGGCGGCAGTAGCAACCCTAGCGTCCCACACCCGTCTCTGTTGTCCCTGCCAACAGCCGCAGCTCACGCCCGTTTCTGGAGCTCCTTTATGCAGTGCCCTTAATCCCCTTTCCTCGAGCCCCAGGAAGCGAAGAGGCAAGAAAGTCTCTTGTCTCTTTGGCAGCTCCACGCCCGTTTCTGGAGCTCCTTTAAGCAGCGCGCAAGAAAAAGGTCTCTTGCCTCTTCAGCAGCTCCAGACTTCAACCGGACTCCCTCCCAGCCAGCCGTGGTGCACTAACCCCTTCAGGCTGTTTTCACTCTGCCAACTCCAGACCTTTCCCTGGGATCCCCCCGAGGCTCAGTTCCCAGACCCCGCTCGCCCCGGCGGGTGAGCAGACAAGCCTCTTGGGCTGGTGAGTGCTGGTCGGCACCGATCCTCTGCGGAATCTCTCTGCTTGCCCTCCACACCCTGTTGCTGCGCTCTCCTCCGGGGCTCCGAAGCTTCCCCCTCCGCCACCCGCAGTCTCCGCCCGTGAAGGGGCTCCTAGTGTGTGGGAACCTTTCCTCCTTCATGGCTCCCTCCCACTGGTGCAGGCCCCGTCCCTATTGTCTCTGTTTATTCTATTTTCTTTTGCCCTACCCAGGTACGTGGGGAGTTTCTTGCCTTTGGGGAGGTCTGAGGTCTTCTGCCAGCGTTCGGTGGGTGTTCTATAGGAGAAGTTCCACGTGTAGATGTATTTCTGATGTATGTGTGAGGAGGAAGGTGATCCCCGCGTCTTACTCTTCCACCATCTTCTTGCTCCCCCCCAGCACCATCTGCCATTGGTACTTTGAGGATAATGATTGTGTAAGCATCTTTGGGAAAGTAAGTTATTTTATGCTATCATGGTCTTTTTGTCATTTTTTTTCTTCCTTTCCTTCCCTTCTTTCTTCTTTCACTTCCTCCTCTTCTTCCTTACTTGAGTCACTGGTTGCTTTTGGTCTCTCCTTACATAAACTGGAAGAGGAAAAATAGAAATGTATGCATAGTTTTGCTTCTTTCTTCTACCCTATTGCAGAACTCCTGTTTTATTTTTATTGCTGGCATCTTTCCATTGGCTCAGACTGCTCCTTGCCACCTCTGTCACCATTGCTGATTGCCATGTCATCACTGCCAGCAGATTTGCTCACGGTCAATCCTATTTGCTTCTCATTTTTTTCCTCTTCTTTGTATCTTTTAATATGTCTTTTCTAATACTTATCTGCTTTTATGTAAATTACTACATGCATACCAGTTTTTATTTTCTATTAGTATACCAATTACAGTGAAAATCAAGTGTAATTTTTTTCTCATTGTCTGTGTTGATTTGTTTCTTTTTGATCAGACCTGTTTGAGTGTGTGTGTGTTTGTGGTATGGCGGGAAATGAGTGCTATGTTAGTGACCTGGAGACATATTGGAAGCCTGAGGCTTTGTATAATTTTATTTTTGTTGTTTTTTTAAGATTAAAATAAGCAGTGCCATTTTATCTTTCTTAATGTTAGCTAGCAACTTTATCTTAATCTTGATGCTGGATTTAGCACTTTTCACTGCATCAGAGCTTAGAAGGAGAATTTTATTAGTTAGAAGGCCTGGATCTAATCATGGTTATAGTATTAGTTAGACAAAATTGAGCATTAATTTTATCACTTATTCATTATATTTTATTTATGAATGAAGTAATAATGATTGACTAGTGCCAGCTGCAAATCTGGGTACAAACAGATTTTACTCTTACTCTGAAGCCACAATGGGAAGGGCAGGTGCAACAGGAGAGGAAATTAGAGAGCAACCAGTGGAACCAAGATGAGTCCTCCAAGGTCATGCAAGACTGAGGTTAGGAATTTAGAAGGTGGACTTTGCAAGGGAGTAAAACTCATTCTGTATTTTCTTTCCCCATCTCTTCAGTTTTACCTTAAATTTACCAAAAGACTTATCTATAATCAGAAGTGATTATTGGAGAAAAATGAAAGACTGGGCTTTAACTTTGCTTCCTCCAGGCCTGGATTTGGTACCACTCCTCTGTGCTCTCATAGCTCCATGGGCTTATGTTTGTCTTAATTCTGATCACTCTGTATGATCATTTCCTCCTTATTTAATAGTTCTTCAGCTAGATAACAATATTTTTGATGGCAGGATTTTAATTTTTTTCACTGGATATTTCTAGTACAAACAGAGTTCCTGACATATGGAGGATACTCAGTGATTGTTTTATTAATCATGTGTTAGAGGGATATTGAAAAAATAGCAACCAACAGCAATAAATTCATTGTAAGCAAAGAAAAACTCATGAGAAAAGGTTTATGTATTCTAATTGTGAGAGATTGAATAAGACAGAAAATGCATGATAAGAATGAAGTTGAAAGCTGTAGCTTACCTCTACTTATTATACTGTGATTAAAATTTAGTTTTGTATTTGTACATTCAATTTAGTAGTCTTGCTTGCAACCCATTCTTTCCTCGTTCTTTCCAAGGTGTCTTTATATGTATCATATATCTTACAATTTGAGCTTCTTATACCTTGGTTACCTTAATCTTCTTACACCTTGGTTTCAGTACTCTGGAGGAGTTCTGCCTGCCTCTATAAAGGTGCTCCCCTGGAAACCTCCAAAGTGAAATTCACATTTGCTATATAGCACGTATTTTAAGTCAGATCATCCCAATTAGTGGTCTATGTATTTGGTCAAAATATTTCTAGCCATTTGTTCACGTTGATAGCTAACCAGAAGCTAGATATTACTTATCTTGAGTAGATTACATAGGTAGCCAAAATTTTTAACAGAAAAAATTTAACAAAATATATATACACACACAGACACACACATATCCCTAAACATACATACATAAATAGTCTACACTACCACTGTATTCTTTTAGAAACTGAATATGGAAACTGAGATAATAGAAGTCTCAGAGTAGTTTGAAGTTGTAGGAGAAATAGAAATTCTTGAAGTTCTCTTTGGGTAGAGGAAAAAGGGATAAAACTTTTAAAAAATTTCTTGAATACATAGGTCATTTAGTAAGTTCTTCTCAGCTGTGGAAAACCCTCAACATGTACACAAAGCTGGCTTGGAAAAAGTTACGACTAAGTTTTCCTGTACTTTAAGTTACCGTAAGCATCAAGCATTCATGGTTGCAGAAGATTTTAAGTGAACTAAAAACCAGGTAATCATTTTCTAATTAATGGGGAGAGTGGTAGCTTAGGCAGTCAGAGCAGTTAACTAAGAGATAGTGAAAAGATTTTTGATGGAGTGACTCATTTCTTAAATGATACTACAATTATTATATTTTGATGTGAAGTGGGAAGTTAGAAACAAATAGCACATCAAGAAAATAAAGAGTAATTCATTTAATTCTTACATTGTCCTCACTGTAAAGAGCTTTGTCTCCTGAAAAAAGGAAGTCAAAATAATTTATCTAATTGTCTGTCTATCCATGTGGTCTATCTATCCATCTGGTCTGTGTATGTGGTATATCTATAAAGGCACAATCTAGAAGGGAAGGAAACAAAAGGTAAGGAATGAAATCTCTCTAAGTAGATATGCAAAAACATATGGAATGTTTAATGGTGAATGGAAATCAGGGACATTACTTCAGATAGAACCAAGAAGAATTTTGATTTTTGAAGTAGATATAATAAAATGAAAATAAAAACAATAAGTGAGGAAGTGAATGGGGAAAGGGTGGGATTTATTTTTCTTTTTTTCTTTTCTCACATGCCAGTGTAAGATGTACTGGAGATTTTGTATACTGGTGACAGCCGAGTACTAGAGAACATTTATTGGTTTTATGTTACTAAACATAACTGAAACACCAATATAAATCACCTATTCAAAACTCAGGTCTTGGGAGCTGGGATGAACTAAAACCAGAAATATGCTTTGAAATGAGGTTAGATATGGGCAGAAGTCTTTCATTTGGGGCTCTTGTTGAAAATACAGGAGAACCCAGGATACTAGTCTTGCTTATGCAGAGGAGGTGCCATTATAGCACTTTGGCTTTACGATGGCACTAGAGATAGATCAGAAGGGAAAAGATGAGAATCTGAATGTATGCGAACACAACACTTTCCGAAGCAGACTTTAGTGTTGGGCATTGCCAGAGTTGGTGAAGAAAATGGAGTACACTCATTTTTTGTCCATCACCTGTTTTCCTTATTCTTCCCACTTCCCATTAGAAATGTCGAAGTAGAAGCTGTGAGTTTTACAGCTGGCCTAATCAGGACTTTATTTCTATCACTGCTTATTGTGGGGTGACCAGACATCTACTTTGTGGCTCTCAGTTGAGTGAGAGGGGAAGCTGTGTATTCTCTGGGGTTTGGGCCTTGTACTGATATTGACCAAGCTTCTCAGTCTCTCTCTCTCTCTTTTTAAATTTTATTGGAGTACAGTTGATTTGCAATGTTGTTTTAGTTTCAGGTGTACAGCAAAGTGACTCAGCTATACATATACATATATTTTTTCTTTTTCAGATTCTTTACCCATAGAGGTTTTTACAGAATACTGAGTCGAGTTCCCTGTTACATACAATAGGTCCTTTTTGGTTATCTATTTTACATATAGTAGTGTGTGTATGTTAATCCCAAACTCCTAATTTATCCCTCCTTCCCATGTTTCCCCTTTGGTAACCATAAGTTTGTTTTTGAAATCTGTGTCTGTTTCTGTTTTGTAAATAAGTTCATTTGTATAATTTTTAAAAATTAGATTCCACATAGGAGTGATATGATATTTGTCTTTCTCTGTCTGACTTACTTCACTTAGTATGATAATCACTAGGTCCATCCAGGTTGCTGCAAATGACATTACTTTGTTCCTTTTTATAGCTGAGTAATATTCCATTGTGCATAGGTACCACATTCTTTATTCATTCCTCTGTTGATGGACATTTAGGTTGCTTCCATGTCTTGACTATTGTAAATAGTGCTGCAATGAACACTGTGGTGCATGTATCATTTCAAATTATGGTTTTCTCTGGATATATGCCCAGTAGCGGGATTGCTGGATCATATGGTAGTTCTATTTTTAGTTTTTTAGCTCAGTCTCTCATTGTACTAATCTGCTTTTTAAAAATACTGGTAACTAATAATAATAGTTACAGTTTATTGAGTTTTATGCCAAGATTGTGCAAAGTGGTTTTGCAGACATTACATACTTTATTTCAGTTGGTCCTTCTAATAATCATATAAGGTAGGTGGCATTATCTTCATTCCACAGATGAGAAACCTGAAATTTGGGGAACTTGTCTAAGACCACACTGTTTGTTAGTAAGTGGCAGTGGGGATTTCTACTCAAGCCTGTCTCCATAGCCAATGTACTTAAGCACTGTTCTACACTGCTCAACAGGAAAAGGTAGGAGTCTGTGCAAACATTTTTATGTTTATTAATTTGGAGGCTTATAAGCATTCAGGATCTGTGTTTTGACAGTTAAAGATTTGTTACAATAAGAGTTTTTTTTTATCCTTGAATTATTTCCAACACCAGATCCTCATTTTCTTAAAACATTATGATCTATATTCTCATTCTCATTTTCAGCATCATTTTTCACATACTCTTGGCATTCCTGCCTTTCTTATGATATATTCTATGCCTTGAATCCTTTCATGGTGAGGTCTTTCCTTTCTTTTTTTTTTTGGAACGCGGGCCTCTCTCACTGTTGTGGCCTCTCCCATTGTGGAGCACAGGCTCCGGATGAGCAGGCTCAGCGGCCATGGCTCACGGGCCCAGCCACTCCGTGGCATGTGGGATCTTCCCGGACCTGGGCACGAACCCGTGTCTCTGCATCAGCAGGCGGGCTCTCAACCACTGCGCCACCAGGGAAGCCCTTTCCTTTCTTAAAGAGTTTTCAAAATCCAATTTCTTACTTCCTTCAAAAATTTTTTTCTGAAAAAAAAAAGAAAAAGCAACTTCTAGTCTCAAAATATTCTAAAAACACAATTAAATTTTGCACCTGTTTCTGTAATATTTTATTAACAGTTTCATGAAGATGCAAAGATTTTAATTTTTGCTTTTTTTCAATGTTTGTACTTTTTTCCTCATTTGTAAAGGGGAGAAAGCAGAATTTCAGGGCTCTTAAAATATTCATACTGCTTTTTCTAATGCCATTTGTAAATGTATACTTGCTAAATATTTTTAAGGATCTTAGTGATGTTAATCATAAAGAGCTAGATACTCAATATTTTAGATTAAGTGTATTCTTCAAGAAGTTAAGCCAAATGATAAATTCCCAAATAAAAGATGTGTATGTATGTTTGTATAGCATAGACTTTATCCTCATGTGACTTATGGTTAGTAGTGATAAATGCTTGTATGCCTTTTGAAGAAATCTGTGAGCCTCGCATGTGCAGCCCAAGGGCAAGAACACTGAATTGGGGGATGGGAGGAGAGACGATGTTAGGCACACACTTGGCTTCCAGCGCCTTCCAGCCCTGCCCTTAGATACTGCTTTCCTTGCTGTGGTGCTCTGTGCTCTGTGGCCAAGTCCTCCTTTCCATAGCCACATGGGCTGGGCATGTCTTAGGCCCTAAATAGGAGATTTTAAAATGGTTTTTGTTTTTTTTTCCCCCACACAGTTTGCCTGATAATTCAATGAACGGAAGCATTTCTACCTTTTTAGTTTAGCATAATAAAATGTGATTACTTAAAATTTAATACTTTACCTTACCTATTATTAATGTATATTTTGTAGAATTATCCAAAAATATCTTTTTAAATTTCAGATTTCCTCAGGTTACTGGAATAGAGTTTGGATTTGATACAGATACACAGCCAGGACATCAAATTATAAAAGATACTGTAAAACGTTCAAGGACAAACTTATGGAGAAAAAAAAGTTTATCTTCTTGCTGTTAAGGAGTACATTCCAAATGTGAGATTATGTACATGCCCACACTCACACATACAATTTTCTTTTGATTTCAGACCCTTGGTGGTTTAAATAAATGTTTTCCATTGTATATTTATAATTCATGAATTAGATTTATTTTATTTTTTTATATGCAGGTATAATTTCATTGTTAATATATTTCATATTAACAGATTTTATCATATAGAATATCCGAAATTCATGCTTGTTAATACTGTTCTCTCAATGATTGGCAAACATAGCCAGAGATGGCTAAACAACTACAAAAAAAATTCCATGATGTACAGCTGAACTTTATATTTAGTGATAAACACTTTTAACACATTTAATTTTCAATATATTTGTTAATGTCATATTTAGTTATATACAATAAAACTTGGATCACTAAATCTACAGGGACTATTCAGTTCAGTTCAGTGTGTTCTTACACATGTAAGTCTAGAGCAGTGTCAGGGTGGTGACAGGAAGCTGGCTAAAAGCCCAGATTCCAGAGTTCCAATGCTGACAGCCACTTAGTAGGTTTCAGATGAGGTGCAGTAATGTCCATTCTAAACAGACCACCCAGTGATTCTACTGTACAGCTACATTTAATGATTATTGGTAGTCCATTCGTAAAGCTGCTAGGCAACAGAGCCAAGTATTGTGCAACAGGGTCAAGGGTAGATCCAGGGAGTGGGACAGGAATTTAAAGTGTATTAGTTTACACATATGGAAATGCATGTCTTTTTCTATGAAATTGCATTTCAGTACCTACTATGAATTATATTTTTTATTTTTTCATATTTCTGGATCAGAAAATTAAAATGTTTTGACATTCAGGGGAAGGATGGTTAAATTGTGCTTAAAAGTTGTCCTCAAATGTTTGACACAGAAAATGCACAAGTACTTTCCACAGTAGTCATGAGCCACTTTGAATCAATAAAAAATTATGAAGGGAAGGAAACAGTGCCTTTCAGGTCATCAAATGAATTTAGTTACTGTACTATAACCAAATCACCATCACTAACAGGTGATAGTAGTTTTATTTTATTAGAAGTTGTGTTTTAAAATAAGTTTTTGATAAATTCTAGACATTGGAAAAATTTCTTATGCTTGGGGAAATATAATAAAAGATGACTGAGCACTATTTGCCAAGGCATAAGGCTAGGCTTGAGGGAAATATAAATAATTATAAGAAAGGTATAAGCAAAAATTCAAAGATAGAAAGCACGAAGTAAGTTCTAAAGAAGTATATATTGTTCAAATTCTTCTACTTCACAATCTTTTTTTTAATGGTTACATTACTTTTATTGTCATAAACTTATTATTTAATCTTATCTTTCTTCACATTGCTTAAATTTTTTTAACATCTTCATTGAAGTATAATTGCTTTACAATGATGTTTTAGTTTCTGCTTATAACAAAGTGAATCAGCTATATGTATACATATATCCCCAACTTCACAATCTTATTTCAACACCTTTTCAGGTTTACTTTTCTCTCTTATTTCTATTCTATGTGAACCATTCTAATTAGTCAAATTGGCTTAATAAGTGTTCTGTAAAACATCTCATCTTTCCTACTTAAAAAGCATTGTACCTTGGCATATAGAGCTCATTTTATTTTGGTTTAGAAGTTTTATCCATTAAAAAAAGTCACTTAGCAATAATTCAAACAAAGATTGGACCAAATTTGGGATTATCATGTGTTTTAACCAGTCTTACTGTATGTACAGCCTTTGAAGAAGAAGATAAACCATCAGCAGTAATTGCAGTACCTGGTATAGTAGTATGACTTTGCCATATTTCTCAGGACATGAAAGAACATTTGCAACAACTTAGAACTGCAAGAAAACAAGGCTTAAGAAGTTTTCTCACCATTAGAGATAATGCATGTGAATAATTTTGATTCTGATGGTAACGCTGTATGGGTAATGTGCTTTATTCAGAGTCAAAATGAATCTGACAAATTAACTTACAATTTTAGCATTATTAAGCATAGTAACATAATTTTGATTGTTTTGTGTTGTTCTAGATTTTTAATTCTAGGGATATTGCTCTAAAAGTTCTTTTCATTTGACTCTTCTGAAGCATGTACCCTTCTGACTCTTCAGTGTGTTATGCAGAAAATAATACAAGTATGTTTGTGAACATGTTGTTTGTGATTTAAGTATATACATTACATGATGTTTCCTTTTCCTTCCATTGTTGCTTTAAAACCACTTAATTTTCACTCTCTGCTATGACTCTGACTCGATTCAGAATAAGAAAAAAATAGATAAATGTATATAACACTGATCATTACTGTTTATTGTTCTAGCAGTTTTGATGATGAAGTTGTAAGGTATAGCAATGGGATATTAAATATTATCTTTTTAGAAGTCCTGAGTTTTTCATGTTAATGAAATAGACCATGTAGACTTTGTATGATGTTTGCTTACCTGTTACAATTTCAATTGTTGTTTTTTTTTTTACTAGAAAGAAATGAGATGGAATATTGCAGAATTTGTCAATAAACTATGATAAATATTTATTCTGAAATAGTTTAAAATGAGATTGGGCCAAATTTATAATGGGTTTACAATTGGTTAGTTGATAAAATAATTATCTGCCTAAACATACCTCACCTTTGATAGTTTTAAGTTTATAATTTTTGAAAATAAAATGCACCTTCTGCCTTTTCTCAGCCACAGGATGTACATATCATAACTAGAGCAAAGAGACATTCTTTCATAGGGAGGTTATGTGTGCCTTTCCCTAATCTGTAGAAGGAAAAAGACACACTCAATTAATATCTAGAAGTAGTGAACTGTGTACAATAACATAGTTAATATAAGTGGAAAGAACTTAGGTGGTGTAATTTTCTCTTAATTTCCCTCTACTTTTAGCTGTTAGTCATAGGAAAAGTGGACGTACTGATACACACGTATATGATTATGTCTGAGTCCATAATAGGAAGCAGACAGGAGTAGAAAATTTTGCTTGTAACAGATGTAGCTTTCATTTGAATAATGAGATACCAAGTAGGTTTCTGAAATTTTTTAAATTAGAAGGAATGTATATAGATTCCTAGGTAACAAGAAATTTATTATGAAATCCTCAGGATATGTGATTGACATTTAGTGAAGTTCAGATCATGGTCAAAACTTGAATTGAGCATCATTTGTAGAGCAAATGAATATTTATTGAGCATGTACTACTTTTGTTTGTTGAATGCATGAATGAATGAAGAGACCTTATTAACTATGTGTTACTGTTGGATTTTACTGTGTGAAGATGTACTATTTTATATGAAAGTTTTAGTAAGGGAAATGCAGTCCAGGAGGTTAAAACCAAAGGGAGCTAATTCACAGAGAAAAGCTGAAATAAAAATGTCAGAAAGGATAAAGAGAAATGATAGTATGTAATTAAAAGTGGAATATTACTTGGGTATACTATAACTTACTATTTTCTTTAATAATTTATTGATATTAACTCTGAACAAATATATTACATGTTATAGACAAAATTTTACTTGGGCAGATGGCACATGTAAAATGGTTTTCCAAATTGAGTTAATAAAATAGTAATTTCACAGTTACAGTTACTTGCCTAGAAAGGTAGCACGTATAATGCTTTAAAAAGTATCTGTTATTTTAAAAGCATATTAATTTAAATAGAACTGAATAAGAATTTATAACTTTCTTTGGAAACCCTGTATAATGCAGTTATATAGTATAAAATTATGAGATTTAGAAATATTTAAGAGAACATTTTAAGGAAGCAGCTCACGCCATTTATATATTGACATGTTTATAAATCTTTAGTCTTTAAAGAAGAACGCTACTCTAGGTGAGGTCTCTTATAGTTTTCTCTTAATTATCTTGATGAGGTTGATAGTAATTTCTACTTTTTATAGCCTTGCAATTTACCACTCTACTTACTTGAAGTTTTCTGTGTTTCACTTTTTTTCCCCCAGCAACCTACTTATTCATCACTTTCTATCAGCCCTCAATTCAGCATCCAACTTCATTTTATTTTCCTAACATATGTCCATTGGGGATAGGCTTCCTATTGGGAGCAGGGGTGTGCTGGTGAAAGCATCTATTTTTGGTTATTATTTTTTAATTAGATTGTCAGTTTTGTGTTGAAGTGAAGAGAGATCTGTATTAATTAATTCATTCAGATGTATTGAAAAAGATTTAATGACCCAAAAGGTACAAGTAGGTAGAAATAGGAAGTGATATAGATGATTAAGTTTTCAAACTTTACGACATAATAGATTTAACCTAGAGAAATTTTAAGGATCCCTATTCTTATACCAACTAAATTAGAGTATTTGGGGTAGGACCTAGGTATCAGTATTTTTAAGAATTCCCCAAGTGATTCCATTATGCAGCCAAATTTGAATACCAGTGACATATATCTGTGGTTGGATTTTTAAAAATATGTGACAAATACTCTATGAGGCCCACAAAGCCTCAAATATTTACTATACAGCCCTTTGCAGAAAAAGTCTGTTGACCCATGATATAGATTACTCTGTTTCATCAGACTAGAAGCATTGGTATCACATGAAGCCTTGTTAGAAATGCAGAATTCCAGGCCCTATCCCAGACCTGCATTTTAACAAGATCTCTAGATGGTTCACGTGGACATTAAAGCATGAGAAGCATTGATACATATCATGTTGAGGATAATATTATTTATTAAGTATTAAGCTCCTTTATACTTTTCTGACAGAGGTAATCAAGACTGACTACACAATTTATACGTTTTTCAGTTTTATAATTCTTTTACCAAGGGTTATTTTTATATTGCTTAACCCCCACAGAGATTTCCTAGAGTGATAGATTAATAATTGTTCTATTAGAATCAGATTCCCCTTCCTTTGAATCCGGACTGGCCTTAGTGACGTTCTTGATCAATAGAAAGCAGCAGAAATATCATTCCAGGACTGCTGAGGCTGGTGATGAACACCCCCTCTGGGAGTCCTGAGCTACCATGGATGTCTGACCACCCTGAGACTGCTTTGTTAGGCCACATGTGGGTGCTCCATTTGACCATTTCAGCTGAGCCTAAGTTTTAAACCATCTCTCCTAGGACACTAGCCATATGAGTGGAGCTGTCTTGGACCCTCCAGACCAGTCTACTGCCTGCTGAATGTCACCAGGTGACCTCTGTTGATGCCATGTGGAACAGAAGAATCATCCAGCTGAGTGCTGTCTGAATCCCTGATGCACAAAAATGTGAGATATAATGATTGTTTTCTTAAACCATTAAATTTAGGGTAGTTTGTTATTCAGCAATAGATAACCAGACCACCTACGTAGAACATTTTAAAACTTTTATGGTACTGGAGATGAATTATTAAAAGTTATACTATAAACTTTTAATTTGAGTTTATCCTTATTTTAAGATTGATCACTTTGTATAAACCAGAGATAAAATATAGAGAGAGGGCAGTTAATTTAGCATACCATGTGTGATGGCTTTGTGGTACGTCAACTTGGCTAGACTAAACTACATTCCCCAGAATTCCCTTTCCAAGATGTTTCTGGATAAGTAGGCTACAAGAGTTATCCTTTCACAAGAGTTGGAGGAGGGAAGGAAAGCATGAACTAGTTTGTACCATATACACACCTTCTCTTAATTATTTAATAAAACAGTAATGTAGCTTCTCCCATGAAGAGATTTTTTTCAGACATAGTTAAAGTCCCTAATCAGTCATTGGGGAAATTATCCTGGGTGGGCTTGACAATCAGTTGAAAGATCTTAAAAGAGAGTTGAGACATTCCCTGGAGAAAGAAAGTCTACTTGTGGACAATAGCTTCAGCCACTGTCTTTTGGATCCCAGCCTTTTTGTGTTCTTCCATTTCTAACTGTCTGCCCTATAGACTCTGGATTTGCTTAACCAGCTCCCCAAACTGTGTAATCCATTTCAGTTCCTTGTTTTGTATATGTGTATATACTACACAAACACACGTGTTATATGTGAATAAATGTGTGTGTGTGTGCGTGTGTGTGTATGTAAGCATGGATACTTAGACATCTCTTACAGGTTTTGCTTGTAAGTTTGGACCCTGACACAGATTTTGGTACCAAAAGTGGTTCCAGAGGAAAAATCTTAAGGATGAATTCTCTGAATTGGTTCTGATTTTCTGGAAAGGTTTCTATAATCTGATAAGTTTTAAAGGCACTAACGAGCCTGTTTCCAGTGGTGAAAGGACACTGCTAGTTCACGGCATGACATGACAAAAGGGTTGCACAAATTATCACCTTTGGATACCTGCAATTGAGTACCTATAGAAGGTGAGGCTCAGGGTGCCTAAGTATGAGCTCCTCTAGAACATTTCTGTCAAAATAAGGGGTATAGTGGAGTTGGTTGGTTACTCCTAACTGCCCAGGAGAAAGTGGCCAATGAAAAAGATGAACCCAGGGATTTAAATTCCTTGCTCAAGCTCTGCATCAATGACCTGAAAGCTTCTATATCTGCCCTCAAAGAAACCGTATTCTGTAGCTGTACAGCTGTAGCTGTAGGGTTTCTGAAAACCAAAGCAAGAGTCTCCTCCTGCAAGAGGCTAAATTACAATTCAAATTGAATTCCCAATGACCTCTGTTAAAGCTGGTCCCTAATTGGGAAGGAATGGGTTCCTACAAATAGGAGGGGAATATATGGGTAGATTATGATAAAGATGGGGAATCTGAACCTCCTAAGTAAAACTGAACCATCTTTGCCAGTAGAAGCATCCCTTCCGCTTCTGCCTGAGGAAGTGTGATAATTCATTTTGTGTGTCAACTTGACTGGGCCATAGGCTTTCCAGATAGTTGATCAAACATTGCTCTAACTGTTTCTGTGAGGGTGTTTTTTTGGATGAGTTTAACATTTTAAATTGGTAGACTGAGTAAAACAGACTGCCCTCCTTAAGGTAGGTGGGCCTCATCCAGTCAGGTGACCGCCTGAATAAAAGACTGACCATTCCCCGAGTATTCTGCTGTCTGACAGCCTCCAAACTAGGGTATTACCTCTTCGTGGTTCTATAGCATCCTTCTAGCCTTCAGACTCATACTGGGATATTGGCTGTTTCTCGTTCTACAGCAGCTTCTGGAATTTGGACTTGAGCTGGGAGGAACAATGGCTCTGCAGACTTAGGATTTTCCAGTCTCCAATAGCAGATGAGCCAATTCCTTATAATAAAGCTTTAAATAGATATCCTATTGGTTCTGTTTCTCAAGAGTACTTTGCCTAATATAGGAAGATGGCCCCTCTTTACCTGAAGAAGCTGGAATGGGTCTCTACTGAGTTACTTGCCTGCAAGGCACTCCTGACCCTCCTCAGGACCTACTTCCCAACATTCCTTTTTGTTTCTAGATCTATAACTAGACAAGTTGCAGAAGTTCTCAAAAGATGAGGTACTAGTTGTGATTCATGAAGAGGTGTGATACACACCAAAAACAACTGAATGATTTTTCATTTCATATAGACAGAAATCTAGAGGGTGTGTGTAAGAATGGATATTAAGGCTGTGTGATCAAGGTGGGAGGATCATAAAGTTGAATCATGCTTTATTTATTGATACAGGCTCACTAACCAGAGGTTCTGGATTCACTGTTTCAGCTGAAGCAGTTAGGAAGGGCTATAACAAGTTGATTGGTTGGTTGGTCAATTGGCTGGACCCAAAAGGTGGCCTACATTAAATGAAGCTGAAATGCCATGTTATATTGTAGACGAAGGTATCTGAAGGCTTAAGGAGATTGCAATGTTAGAGTATATCTATCCTGTAAGACCTGCTCTCCAACTCTGGAAAGATACAACTTTCACAACAGCTGTGAAAAATAAATTTGTGGGGGAGCCCCAGCATCCTTGAAAAGTTCTCTTCTCTTTAGGTCAAAAATTACAGAGGAAACTGCTGCCACTGAACTAGGATTGCTAAATGCAGTGGAGATAATGGGATCCTGAGATGTCAGGGGCTAAATGGTGGCACTTAATTGCTAAAAACAAGGTGTGCATGGTTATCATTATAAACAATGGAGTCAAACTGGTAATCAGACTAGTCTGACTTGCAGAGACTTATGGGGTTGGCTGGTTATCAAGAGGTCCCTGGAATAGGAAAAGATGGCCAGCCTTTTAAATTCTTACTTGATCTGTATAAGCAGAGGATTTCTAGCCTACTAAACAGATGTCTGAATTGAATTAACAAAACATAGACTCAGTTCCTTCTATAAATTCTAGATTTGAGCCAGTTAACAGACTCAGACCCTCAGACACTGTTACACTGCCAAAAACATATACTGCTAATCCTTCTATGTCTTCCCCCAAAGGGACCTTTACCAGAAAAGTAATTCTGAGTAATGTACTTTAGCCTAGCCAAGTTGACATCCCACAAAGCCATCACAGTCCCTTGTCAAGTTGGAACTCATATATATCTTAAACCATCTCCTTAAACCATACTGCCTAACATGACACAGTTATCCTACATACAACTGAGGATACAAAGTCCTTGGGTGATGTTTCTCTTCTCCTTTCTAATTTAAGTACTAAGATTAATGATCACAATACATCTTGTGATATTGATGTAAAGGTAGCTATTTTTTTTTTTTTTTTTGCTGTCTGCAGGCCTCTCACTGTTGTGGCCTCTCCCATTGTGGAGCATAGGCTCCGGACGTGCAGGCTCAGCGGCCATGGCTCACGGGCCTAGCCACTCTGCGGCATGTGAGATCTTCCCAGACCGGGGCACGAACCCGTGTCCCCTGCATCGGCAGGCGGACTCTCAACCACTGCGCCACCAGGGAAGCCCAAGGTAGCTATTTTTAAGATGCTTTAGATGATAAGAGGATAAAACAGGAAGAAAAAATATTTGGTTAATACTTATACAAACATACTCATATCACAGTCCATTAATCACTATAGACATGTATCTCACAGGAAAAATGAATGACCTAGTACACTGCTTGAAATTCTGCCCATGGGGAGGATGTCCCTTCACCATCATCCTTCAGGGATGTCCAAAGGAAGGCTATAGAGTATCAGAAGTCCACTTTTGAGTGGTAGCTGCAAATCACACAGAGCTCTTTGTAAATCAGGCCTAACAGTTCTGTTCCTTGGTCAACTGGTCTTAGGTGTGAAGACATAGGTATGGGCTGAGAGAGTGAAGGTGATGTAGCAAAATAGAGTCCATAGACATTTGGGCTACTTCCTCAAGCAACTTACTTGTGCCTTCAGGGCCTCCTCAAGCCTAATCTCATAAACACCACTACCATTTGATAACGGAGTGCTGCTGTGCACACCCAACATTATGGCTTGGTGGATCAGACAGCACCAAGTTCATGATGGGTAAATCAGGTATCATGGTAACTTAGTGGGTCCTGGCCAAATGTTCAGCCTCTACTAGGCCTCATAGCAGGCAAGCTGTTTCTCAAAAGAATAGTTATCCACAGAGGATGGTGTGGCTTTGCTCTAAAATCGAAAGGGTCTCTAGGAGATGGGTCAAAAAGGGTCTTGCTGTGATTTATGTCATAGAGTGTTCTGCCTATGTTTTCCTCTAAGAGTTTTGTAGTATCTGGCCTTACATTTAGGTCTTTAATCCATTTTGAGGGTCTGTGCTGTGATTTACCTATTAAGGCTTGATAAAGGCTTCAAACAGCAATCCCATCTACCTCTGACAATTCAAGGACCATTGGATGTGTAGGATCATATGGCCCAAATGACCCAGCAGTTTGCATGGCAGAGTGGACCTGTTGAAGGGCCTTTTCTTGTTCTGGTCCCACTCAATACAGGCAGCTTTTTGAGTCATTTGGTAAATGGGTCAGAGTAGCACACCCAAACAAGGCATATGTTACCTCCGAAATTCAAAGAGGAACTGTGAACATCATTCTTCTCTTTTAGTGGTAGGAGGGTCAGATACAACACCTTATCTACCTTGGAAGGGATATCTTGACATGGTACAGACCAATGGATTCCTAGAAATTTCACTGAGAAGGGATACCTCTGAATTTTTGTGAGAGAAGTCCCAAATTAGGAATTGGACTTCTTAAGAAAGTGTTGTGGAAAGGATATAGCTTCAAGAACTAGGCGTATCCGGTTTTGACTCCTGGCTGTATCACTTGGTAGCTGTGTGACTTGAGAATGCTCCTCTAGACTACGATTTCTTTTCTTTTCCTTTTCCTTTCCCTTACCTTCCTTTCCTTCCTTTTCTTTCTTTTCTTTTTTTAGGTAATAAATGGGTTTATTTGGAGAGAAACACTCTCCACAGAGTGTGGGCCATCTCAGAAGGCAAGAGGCCTTGGGAGAAACATACTCTACAGACAGAGGGTGGGTTATCTCAGAAGGTGAGAGAGCCCAGACTACGATTTCTTTTTTAAAGGGTATTCTATTTATTTAATGGTATTATATTTATTTGTATTTAGTTTGTAGATACAGATCTATAAACTGATATGTATTACTGACCTAATATATTTTGGGAATCATCTTTGTTTCTTTGAGAAATCATATTTAATAATACTATTTACTTCATGTATAATTATAATCAATTTTTAAGTAATTTAGGAATGAATGAAGGCATATTTGCTAGAGCTTATAAGCCAGGAGTTGCTTGGGAAATAACTGCAATTTATTTTACAGTTCTTAAAATATGGCTCCCCCATATGTTTTGTTCATTTTTCCTGACATGTATTTTAAGAAGGCAATATTTTCCCTTAAACCATATCATCTTTACTTTGAGTAATAAATTAGTGATTATAAATATCCATTTTTATTTCTGTAAGGTAATACTGAGCTTTGCCGACAATGCTGCTTCACCAAGATAACAGTTATGTCATTAGACTGCAAGCATAATATACATATTTTTTATTATAATGAGCAAAAATTGATCTCTGTGTTTCTAAAATGTATTTATTCTCTTCTTTCTGCATTTGATGATGTCTAATGTACACTATTTTCTTTCACAGATATAATTTTAAACACAATAAGGGCAATGTTAGAATAAAAAGCTGTATCATTCTTCCATATTTATTAGAACATCACATTCTATCAATTAAATGTTTTGTTCAAATATAGTCAGTAATTATGACAAATTTGGACCTTTCATAGACTGAACTGTTCAAGCCTGACCAATCTCAATTTGTTTGGATGGTGGTAGTATTTTTAGTGCCATGAGAGGTTTACCTACCTTATGTTAAAATACACTTATCGCATTATCAGATATCTGACCTCACAGCACAGGAATGCTGAATTAGTAGTTCATAATAAAGACACAGACGTAGAGAATGGACTTGAGGACACGGGAATAGGGAAGGGTAAGCTGGGACGAAGTGAGAGAGTGGCACGGACCTATGTACACTACCAAATGTAAAATAGATAGCTAATGGGAAGCAGCCCCATAGCACAGAGATCAGTTCAGTGATTTGTGACCACCTAGAGGGGTGGGATAGGGAGGGTGGGAGGGAGATGCAAGAGGGAGGAGATATGGGGATATATGTATACATATAGCTGATTGATTCACTTTTGTTATACAGCAGCAACTAACACAATTGTAAAGCAATTATACTCCAAAAACGATGTTAAAAAAAAAAACCCAAAAAACAAAACAAAAAACCTTTTGTTCTACGTTACACAAAGACCACCTAAGTGACTGAAATAAATAAGCTTACTTCTCTGTGCTTTAGTTTTCTCACTTTTAACATTGAATACCTACCCAAATTCTTTCTTGTACTGGGATCATTCAGATCTCCTTTTTTAAAAAAAAAAATTAAGGGAAAACTAATTCCAGGGATTACTGTAATAATAAATAAAAATAAATAGCAGGTTTTCTTTCTATAAACCCATAAGCCTATTTCTAACAATTCCTTATTCCAGACATTAAATTAGTTAATAACAATGAAAAAATTTAAAAGCCACTCTTTATTGCACATTTACAATATATTTGACAATGTCCAAGTTAAAAGAATCACTAAATTAACTACATTTTGGACATGCATTGTTCTTTTAGGCTACTGAGTGTCTGTCAGTCAGTAAATTTTTAATTTCCTCAGGTGAATAATCCTGCAATTGGAAAAGTGTTAATATATTTTTCTAAGTCTCTACTGGTGGGAATTAATCTCAGCTTTTTTTTTGTTTGTTTTGTTTTTTTGTGTGTGTTTAATATTCTGTTCTTGTAATAGTTTAAAATGTTGCACTAATGCTATTATTAGGTCTCTAAGAAAAAGGATAGTCAGCTATTTTGGTAACAGAAAGGGATATAAGGACATATGTAGAGATAATTGGAAACCAAAACTGAATATATCCTGCTAGATTAGTTCCCAGAGGATATGGTTTATCTCTAATGTATATAACTTGCCTGAGGATAAGTGATGATTGACTAAATATATTATCATTAATGATAATATCTACTCAGATTATCATTTAATTTTACATATTTACTATTTTTAAGTGGTGGGAAAACCTCAGTCTTTAAAATCAAGATAAATGTAAAAGTGACATTGTAAAATTAGAGCCACAAGTCCCAAAACAAGAACTATGAAATTAACAGTGCGTTGTTGCTAAGTGCTAGATAGATTAGCTCTTGAATAAAGTTGAGTTTGTTACATGAAAAACATTCATAAATAAGTCCATTCTCAGATTTTCTATAAACACCAACAATTTATATAATGCAACATTATAAAAACTTCAAAGCACATTTAAAAAAATGTTTAAGTAATTGTTACCTACATCATTTGTAATTGTTCAACCATAGTAAGGTATGAAAATTCCTAAAATGGAAAGAAAAAATAGCAAAGAAAGCAGAAAACAATGAATCCAATGACCCAGTTCACTGAATAAATATAGATGATCACCATATCCATGTCAAACCACCATCCACGGCTATCATCCTCAAAGTGCAGATAATCCATCCTATGTGCACCATGTGGAAACTGCCTTCTTGTAACTGGAGCTGCACGTCTGTGGAAACCTAGAAGATATATGAACATATTATTTAGAGCTCATTAAATTCAGTTTAAGTGCTCAGAAAGGAAGCTGCATTATGAACAGAAGTATCACGACCAGAGCATATCTTGATTTCATTGAGTGGTATATTGTATTCCTGACAGTTTGGTTTTTTTTAATGATAAGCAACTATCAGAAGTCTTTTTTTTTTTTTTTCAGTTAAGGGTTTTAATGGGGGAATAGTAAAATTAGCAAAGAGCATGGAATATGGAGTCAGGAAACTATCCTTTTTTAAAAAATTGAAGTATAGGGCTTCCCTGGTGGCGAGAATCCGCCTGGTTGAGAATCCGCCTGCCGATGCAGGAGACACGGGTTCGTGCCCTGGTCCGGGAAGATCCCACATGCCGCCGAGCGGGCCCGTGAGCCATGGCCGCTGAGCCTGCGCGTCCGCAGCCTGTGCTCCGCAATGGGAGAGGCCACAACAGTGAGAGGCCCGCATAAATTGAAGTATAGTTGATTTACAATATTAGTTTCAAGTATATAACATAACAATATTTTAATAGATTATACTCCATTTAAAGTTATAAAATAATGGCTATATTTCCTGTGCTATACAATATATCCTTGTAGCTTATTTTAATACATAGTAGTTTGTACCTCTTAATCCCCTACCTCTTCTTACCCCTCCTCCCTTGCCTCTCCCCACGGGGAACCTCTAGTTTGTTCTCTATATCTGTGAGTTTGTTTCTGTTATGATATACTCATTCACTTTATTTTTTAGATTCCACATATAAATGATAATATACAGTATTTGTATTTCTCTGTCTGACTCATTTCACTAAGCATAATATCCTCCAGGTCCATCCATGTTGTTGCAAGTGGCAAAATTTCATGCTTTTATTTATGGCTGAGTTAATATTGCATTGTGTGTTTGTGTGTGTGTGTATGTATCATATCTTTATCCATTCATTTGTTGATGGATGCTTACCTTGATTCCATATCCTGGCTATTGTAAACAATGTTGCTATGAACATTGGGGTGCATATATCTTTTTGAATTACTGTTTTTGTTTTCTCCAGATATATACTCAGGAATGGAATTGCTGGACCATATGGTAGGTCTATTTTTAGTTTTTTGAGGAACCTTCATACTGTTTTCCATTGTGGCTGCACCAATTTACGTTGCTACCAACAATGTACTAGGGTACCCTTTTCTCCAAATTTGTTATTTGTGGTGTTTTTGATGGTAGCCATTCTACAGGTGTAAGGTGATACTCATTTGCATTTCTCTGATGATTAGTGATGTTGGGCATCTTTTCCTGTTCCTGTTGGTCACCTATAGGTATTCTTTGGAAAAATGTCTGTTCAGGTCGTTTGCCCATTTTTTAATTGGGTTCTTTTTTTGATATTGAGTTGTATACGTTCTTTATGTATTTTGGATATGAACTCCTTATTGGTCATATAATTTGCAAATATTTTAGGAGACTATTTTTGATCTGTCATTTACTTGGGGCAAGGTAATTTATCTCCTTGGGTCTCAGATTTCTCATCTATATCATCTGATGACTTAATTCAAAAATTTGTGAGGTTCATTTTTTGATATTGAGCCACATGAGCTGTTGGTAAGTTTTGGAGATTAATCCCTTGTCAGTTGCATGATTTGCAAATATTTTCTCTCATTCTGTGGGTTGTCTTTTCATTTTGTTTATGGTTTCCTTTGATGGGCAAAAGCTTTTGAGTTTAATTAGGTCCCATTTGTTTATTTTTGTTGATTTCCATTACTCTAGGAGATGGATAGAAAAAGACATTGCTGAGATTTATGTCAGAGTGTTCTGCCTATGTTCTCCTCTAAGAGTTTCATAGTATCTGGTCTTACATTTAGGTCTTAAACTCAAAATGGATTAATTTTGTGTATGGTGTTAAAGAATGTTCTAATTTTTTTTTTACATGTAGCTGTCCAGTTTGCCCAGCACCATTTATTGAAGAGACTGTCTTCTCCATTGTATGGTCTTGCCTCCTTTGTCATAGATTAATTGACCATAGGTGTGTGGGTTTAATTTTGGGATTTCTATCCTGTTCCATTGATCTATATTTCCATTTTTGTGTCAGTACCATACTGTTTTTTTTTTGTTTTAAAAATTTATTTATTTTTTATTTTTATTATTTTTGGCTGCATTGGGTCTTTGTTGCTGTGCATGGGCTTTCTCTGGTTGCAGCGAGTGGGGGCTCCTCTTCATTGCGGTGTGCAGGCTTCTCATTGTAGTGCCTTCTTTTGTTGCGGAGCATGGGCTCTAGGCATGCAGGCTTCAGTAGTTGTGGCACACGGGCTCCGTAGTTGTGGCATGCGAGCTGTAGAGCACAGGCTCAGTAGTTGTGGCGCATGGGCTTAGTTGCTCTGTGGCATATAGGATCTTCCCGGGCCAGGGCTCGAACCCATGTCCCCTGCATTGGCAGGTGGATTCTTAACCACTGCACCACCAGGGAAGCCCCTACCATACTGTTTTGCTGACCGTAACTTTGTAGTGTAGTCTGAAGTCAGAGAGCCTGATTCCTCCAACTCCATTTTTCTTTCTCAAGATTGCTTTGGCTATTCAAGGTCTTTTGTGTTTCCATACAAATTTTAAGAACAACCTAATCAAAAAATGGGCAGAAGACCTAAATAGACATTTCTCCAAAGAAGACGTACAGATGGCCAAGAGGTGCATGATCAAGAGGTACAAGATGTTCAACATCGCTAATTAGTAGAAAATTCAAGTCAAAACTACAGTGAGATATCACCTCATACCAGTCAGAATGGCCATCATCAAAAAGTCTACAAACAATAAATGTTGGAGAGGGTGTGGAGAAAAGGGAACCCTATACACTGTTGGTGGGAATGAATTGGTAGAGACCCTGTGGAGAACAGTATGGAGGTCCTTTAAGAAACTAAAAATAGAGCTACCATATGATCCTGCAATCCCACTCCTGGGCATATATCTGGAGAAAAACATGGTTCAAAAGGATACATTCACCCCAATGTTCATTGCAGCACTAATTAGCATAGCCAAGGCATGGAATAAACCTAAATGTCCATTTACAGATGACTGGATAAAGAACATGTGGTACATATATACAATGGAATATTACTCAGCCATTAAAGAAAATGAAATATTGCCATTTGCAGCAACATGGGCTGACTTGGAGATTATCATACTAAGTGAAGTAAGTCAGACAGAGAAAGACAAATATCATATGATATTGTTTACATGCTGAATCTAAAAAAAAAATGATACAAATGAAGTTATTTACAAAACAGAAACAAAGTCACAGACTTAGAGAAGGAACTTATGGTTACCATGGGGGAAAGTAGGGGGGAGGGATACATTGGGAGTTTTGGATTGACATGTACACACTGCTATATTTAAAATAGATAACCAACAAGGACCTGCTGTATAGCACAGGCAACTCTGCTCAATATCTGTAATAACCTAAATGGGAAAAGAATTAGAAAAATAATACATACATGTATATGTATAACTGAATCACTTTACTGTACACCTGAAAGTAACACAACATTGTTAATCAACTCTACTCCAATATAAAATTAAAATTAAAAAATAGCAAATGAAAACAAATTGTGAGGTTCAAATGTAAATTATTTTCCCATGAGAGCATTTTCTAAATTTAAACTTCAGGTTTTATTTTTACAACTACTCTCACAATTTGTTTGTTACTTCTGATCACCAACTTAACCTTCTATCTTATACCTTGAGAATTTCACTAAGTCATTTGTGTAAAATTCTATAGGAAAAATGTCTTTCATTATGTTTTAGCATTGAATAAACTGGACAAAATGATACTCCTCTGAAGAAATTGAGCTTTAATTCTTATAAGTTTCCAAGCATGGACCTACTTAAGGAGATTATATAAAAAGTAAATATTGAAAGTAAGCAATAGTCCATTTATGACTAAATGAATATGAAATTTCTGAGAAATATTACATCTCATTGTGAAATGCTGTTCTTTTTATTTTGTGATACTTATATGCTAATTATTTACAGTTTGAGTATACTCAATGGCAACCTGTTTTTGTTGGCTGACCAACACTGAATCTTGTTTTTAGAGACCTTCAAAATTATATATTTTTTAAGATGAATAATGTGATTATTAACCTTTGCTTTGTACTTATCTACTGCCTACTAATGTATTTCTGTGCTTATTAGTGTTGCTGAGTGGGAACAATACAATAAACTGAGCAGAAAGATAAATGCTACTACTTGCTAGTAACTCTGGTGGTAAAGGTTCCGTGAGGCTCAAGCTTGAAGCAGATTCTGGTTCATTTATTTTAATAACTTGTTATGTAACAATAACAAAAGTAATGTTAAATATTATGCTCTAGATCAGGCTGCTTATTTTGACAGAAAGGCTGCATTCACCTGAGTATTAGTATGGTTACTTAAAGTCAAATTTCTTTGATCAAGAATAATCCTAAATTATTGTTTACATATGTTTTATTTTCTATTTTAAAATAGAAAATGTGTATCTTTAAGGTGTAAAGCAGGATGATTTGATATATAATATATAGTGAAGTGATTACTATAGTCAAACTAATATATCCATTTCCTCACATAATTATCTTTTTTGTTGCTGTGAGAGTACCTGCTGTCTACTTTATTAGCAAATGTCCAGTGTCTTTTATCAGATTTATGGTTCGTATATATTTTCTCAAAATCCATAGGTTGCCTTTTGATTTTATTTGTTTCCTTTGCCATGCCAAAGCTTTTTAGTTTGATGTAGTCCACTTGTTTATTTTTGCTTTTATTGCCTGAGCTTTTGTGATCATATCCAAAACAAAACAAAACAAAACACCCAAATTGCCAAGGCCATTGTCAAGGAGCTTATCCTGTATGTTTTCTTGTAAAGTTTTATGGTTTCAAATCTTACATTTAACTCTTTATTCTATTTTGAGATTTTCATGTATGGTGTAACACAGAGGTCCAGTTTCACTCTTTTGCATATGGCAATCCGGTTTTCCCAATACCATTTATTGACAAGAGTATCCTTTCCCCATTGTGTATTCCTGGCACCCTTATTGAAAAGTAGTTGATTGTGTATCTGTGGGTTTATTTCTGTGCTTTCCATGGTGTTCCACTGGTTTATAAGTCTGTTTTTATGCCCATACCACACCAATCTGATTACTATAGCTTTGCAATATAATTTGAAATCAGGACGTGATACCTCCCACTCTGTTCTTTCTCAAGGTTGCTCTATTTGGAATCTTTTGTGGTTCCTTACCAATTTTAGAATTGTTTTTTCTGTTTCTATGAAAACTGCTGTTGGTATTTTGATAGGAATTGTGTTGAATCTTTATTTTGCTTTGAGTAGTACAGACATCTTAACAATATTCTTTTCTAAATTTTATTTTTTTATTGAACTATAGTTGCCATACAGTTATATAATTATAAAAGTTACAGGTGTACGATATAGTGATTTACAATTTTTAAAGGTTATACTCCATTTATAGTTATTAAAAGATATTGGCCGGGCTTCCCTGGTGGCGCAGTGGTTGAGAATCCGCCTGCCGATGCAGGGGACACGGGTTCGTGCCCCGGTCTGGGAAGATCCCACATGCCGCGGAGCGGCTGGGCCCGTGAGCCATGGCCGCTGAGCCTGCGCGTCCGGAGCCTGTGCTCCACAACGGGAGAGGCCACAACAGTGAGGCCCGCATACCACAAAAAAAAAAAAAAAAAAAAAAAAAAAAAGATATTGGCCATATTCTCCATGTTGTACAATATATCCTTGTACCTTAGTTTATACCTAATAGTTTGTACCTCCTACTTCCCTACCTCTACATTAATTCTTTTAATCAATGAACATGGAATAGCTTTTCATTTAGTTGTATCATCTTCAATTTCTTTCATTGATATTTTATAGTTTTCAGTGTTTATTTGTAAATTACATTTACTTATGTAGATTAAAAACATGAAATTAAGGATGAGATAAATGTTAAGTGATATTTTAGAATAAATTTGATAGACATATTTCAATAGGTTTTTAATAATTTCTAATGTTTTTGGCTGACTTTCTATCACATTTTATTTTTTAAAATAATTTTTATAGCTTACAAAAAGCTTATACTAGATGATGTGTCAGCTCTTCTATTTTTTTGTTTGCCTTATCAGTATTATCATCAATCTGATTTCTTTATAGGATTCTGTTTAAGTTTCTTGTGACACCTTGTGCTGGTAGTTTAGCTAAAACTAGATAATAACTAAAATCCATTTAACTGGTCATATTAAACTTCAAGATATTGCAACACCTGCAAAACTAACATACTAATGAAGTCAGCTATTGATATTGTCAAACTTACAGTTTTCCTCGGCTAACATTATATACCATCATAACATGTAAGTAAGGATGCCAGTGTCAGTGCTCACTAAGTATTAGTAAAGTTTAACTTTTCTTCTCTTTCAATAATCATAACAGAAATTTTAATGTTATTTTCCCACATTCCAAGGGATTGTCTTGCACCAGCCTGTAGGCGTTCTATTCTGGAGAGCATATTTAGGGAATTTCAATCCTAACAGCTATTTACGACTATCCAACTACTGTTCTCTAAACTGTACTCAGTATCTTAAAAGGAAAGGGTACTTTCTCTTTGTGTAGGAGAGAGGGGAAGTGAAAAGAGTTTTTCTCACATTCAAAAATTATTCTAATGCATAAACACAAATGTTCCCAAAGTAGTTTATATACCTTTTCAAAAACCTTTCACAAGTATAGGCTGGAAAACAGGTAACATTGTTACTGGAAATTATTACCATTACTACTATATTTTAAAATACGTGATTTTTTCTGTCCAAAAGGAATATTTAGAGGCCTTAGATTATTCAGATTCAAAACTTTCAGTTGTTTGGGTCAAAGAATAACTGTATTAATGGCATAGTTGTAGAAAACAGTAGAACTGAGAGTAGACAAGGCACAAAAGATGTAGAATTATGAGTATGGTGATCATACATGCTGGTTTCCCCAGGACAGTCTCAGTTACTCTTATGTCGTGGTATAATTACTAATAGTGCCCCTTTCATTCTAGAAGTGTCCTCATTAATGGTAATTTCCTTTATTGGTGGAATGAGGGAAAAAGAAGGCAGTGCAGGAAGACACTGAACTACAAAATTTCTAGCTCTGAACATCAGAAGGTGATGCTGACCCAGACAGCTTATGCAATGGTGTTTTTATAGGTAAGGTGGATAATGATCATTACTTGGTTAATTTCTTAAAAAAAGTTTTTTTAAGTGGGGAAGGAGTGAGTAGGTGTTTGTAATAATTTTGGAATTTCCAAAGCTGTAAATTGAATGAGGATTGGAATTTCTACATCAAAATCAGACTAAAAGAAAATGACCTCACTGATAGTTACTTAGTAAATATTATATTGATTATGAAATTAGAAAAATTGCCAGAATACTAATCAGAGATTAACTGCCGATTCCACTGTAAAATGATGGCAATGAAAGTACCTAATTCATTGGGCTAATATAAGGATTAGATGAATTAATATAGATAAAGCACATTCCTGGCCAATAGTAAAGTTTCAATAAATGTTAGATTCTTATATTTTTATTACTATTGTTACTGCTACTTTGAATATGAGGAAGAAGCTGCTTTTCTTGTCAGTTCTTGTTCTTCATATTATGTCTACCTTTTCTGAATAAATCAATATGCTTACCATTGTTTGTTCAAACAAATGCTGAGAAACTGCTTCCTTCAAGTATGAGTTGATTTCTCTAAAGCAGTTAACTTTAAATAGACTGTCAGAACATCAGATACTGAAAATATGGAATTGAGTATATGTGTTCTCTCTTAGAGGCTGAGGATTTAAAGATATTTAAGACATGGTTCCTGTCTTAAGAAACTCATAGTCTAGAACAGTTTCTCAATCTTTTTTTTTTTCATTATCACTCCTGTAAGGAGAAAAAAAACTGTTAAATTAAAATTTATCTCAAATTAAATATTCTAAACAGTAAATCAAATTAAACCAAATTTCTCCTTAATGAGAAATTAAAAATAAGGAATAAAATTTGTTCAGGTAGGGTTGAGCTCTTGAGGGTCTCAAACGACTGTAATATCTAAGATTTTTCTGGTGCCCCAAGAACCAGGTTTTGCCCCCCTTTAAAGTGCATGGCCTAGGAGACAGTACACTTAAAACCATTATAATAACAGTCAATGTATATATTTTAATATATACAACCACTTCATTCCAAAAAAGGGTTTGGATTGGAGTTAATGGAGTGAGAAGCTTCTGTACCAGGAATTCACTTTTTCACAGACTTAAGCACAACTTATTATTAGTGATAACCTGATAATAATAAGTTTGTTATCAACACATGGTTTAAAGAATAGCCAATATTACTAGTATATTTTAATTATGCTATTTTAAAGTAAAGGACACAATAAAGACACATACTCTTTTTTTGCCATAAACTATTAGGAAAAAAGGTGTAGTGCAGTGAAAATCATACTCATCAAGGAATCAGAAGATTTGGATTCTTGTGCCAATATTAAACATACTCATTATTTGGTCAAGTCAAAATAGTTTCTCTGTATCAAGATGTTCATATGGTTTTCTTTAATCTGTTAATGTGATGAATTCAAATAGTAGAGTTTTTAAAATGTTGAATAATTTTTGAAAAATCCGTTAAAATGATGAATTAAAGTGATAGATTTTCCAATGTTTTATCATTCCTTCATACCCAGGATAAATTCCATATGTTCATGATAATCGTTTTTACACATTGATGAATTCAACTTTATATATTTTATGTGGCATTTTTATGCCTATGTTTGTAAGGAAGATTGGTCTATAATTTTCTGTTTTATGCGATTTTTGCCTGGTTTGTATATCATGATTTTATTGTCTTCATAAAACATGTTGGCAGTTAGGTGACAAGTCTCCAATGGATCTCCGTGTGTCTGCATATCTTGCAAGCAAGAGGCACTGACTGCCTTTGTTCTGACATTGGCAATCTTGTGCTCTCTTTTTATTCTCTGAAATGGTTTGCATAAAATAGAATTCTTGATGGCTTGACTAAATCTAACCTATAAAACCACTTGGGCCTGTAGTCTTTTCAGGTGTGGGTGTAGATTTTTAAACACCAATCAATTTCTTTAATAGTTGTTGGTATATTAATGTTTTCTAGTTATTCCTGGATCCTTTTTGGTAATTTTTATATAGCATTATCTGTTCTATTCCAGTTTTTAAACAAATTGGACTAAAATTTTCATGGCTATGGTACATTTAGGGCTTTACACAAATATTCTGGTCTCCCGAGTACCTGGTTTGTTTGCACTTCCCTGCCCCTTAGGCATGGCCACCAGACTTGACAAATGAAAATGACTGTCCAAAGAAAATGCTGTGTGTTGCTTCTGGGTAGAGCATTTATCAGTTTGAGATGCTGCAGCTGTCTCTTTTCCTCCTCCACAACGAGCAGTGTACCAGATAGAGGCTGCTCTGTCATCCTCAGTCCTACTAAAGCTTAGGATGATGTGGAGCAGAACACCTAGAAGTTAAGGGAAAAACTAATTCTGACTGAAAATAATGAAGTGACTTTTAAAACTATTAAAGGATGATAATCACAAAAGTTGAAACTGACTTGTTTCCCCACATGAAAAAAAAAAAAAGATAAAGCTCTTGGAGAAATTCATCGTGTGAAATCAAAGAGTGAGAAAGAACTGTGAAGAAAATCTCCAAGTCACTATCATATTTAGGAAGAATATAAAGAAGAACCAGCATTCCAGAATCTCATACAGGTACTTCTGCCTCTTCATAAATTCTATTTTGTAAAAACAATTTTACCTCATAAGGATTTCTCTCATATTCTAGAAAACAAGGCATGACCTTTTCTCCTCAGAATATGGTTCAAATTTATATTCACCATAAAAGACCATAAAGTAGGCTCTATATTTTGAAGATTCTTTCAGAGACAGAAAGACTGTCAACAATTATCTCATTCATTTTTGTAATTTTAGCAACTTGAACAGTGCTTATAGTGGGTACTAAGTGTGTTTATTGAATGGACGGATGAATGTATGTATATAAGGATAGACTTCAGAGAGTAGAATGAATATATTAGCATATTTTTGAAAATGTCCCAAATCAAGCTTCTGAACTATATTTTCAGAATGTATTGAATATTATTATGAATATATTTGAGGTATATTTTGTAGTTCTTACGAAAAAAACCTTTAGAGGTTAATTCAGAGAGCCCTGAAATCAGTATTAAAAAGGGGATATGTCCTATTCTTAGTGTGTGATGGGACAGACAAAAGTTTAAAGCATGGTGTTTTATTGCTCTATATTCTTCATGTTACATAAGAATTTTGCTGTGTCAAAATATGATTGATATAAATAAGCATTAGTAGAGGTGCAGTGATATTTTTAGTCACAAGCAGGTATAGAGTTACTCTGTTAATAGACATGAAAAGTTAATGCAAAATGGATTTTAAATTTCTCTTTATCTTCTACATCTTTAGGATTGCAGGGCCAAATATATTTATTAATCCTATAAAATTAACTTTTTATATTGAATAAACTAAAATAGCAACATATTCTATAACACCTACTGACATTTCAATATCGTTTTTAAAGTTATTGGGCTAAATTATATAATTCTTAAATGTTTTGTTTCTGTAACCAGGTAAGAAGTGAGAACCATTTTTTTTTTTTTTTTTTTTAATTAGTTTATTTATTTGGTTGTGCCGGGTCGTAGTTGTGGCAGGTGGGCTCCTTAGTTTAAGCTTGTGGGCTCCTTAGTTGCAGCAGGTGGGCTCCTTAGTTGTGTCTTGCCGGCTCCTTAGTCGAGGCATATGACCTCTTAGTTGCGGCATGCATGTGGGATCTAATTCCTTGACCAGGGATTGAACCCGGGCCCCCTGCATTGGGAGCACAGAGTCTTAACCACTGCACCACCAGGGAAGTCCCAGAACCATGTGTTTTTTTTTAAAGTATTTTTTTATTGTGATACAACACAAATAACATGAAATTTGGCATTTTTACTATATAGTTCAGTGGCATTAATTACATTCACAAAGTTAAGCAACCACTGCCACTATTTATTTCCAAAAACTTTTTCATTACCACAAAGAGATACTCTGTAGCCATTATGCAATAATTTGCCAATTGCCTGCTCTCCTTTGCTCCTGCCAACCTGTAACCTACTTTCTGTCTCTATGAATTTGCCTGTTTTGAGATATCTCATAGAAGTGGGATCATGCAGTATTCATCCTTTTATGTTTGGCTTATTTCACTTAATATAATGTTTTCAAGGTTCACTGATACTGCATAATGTATCAAAACTTCGATTTTATGGCTGAATAATATTCCATTGTATGTATATACCATATTTTTAAATCCATTAATTTGTTCTTAGATAATTGGGTTGTTTCCATCTGTTGGCTATAGTGAATAATGCTGCATTGAACACTGGCATACAAGTATCTGTTTGAGTCCCTGTTTTCAATTCCTTTGGGTATATACCCAAGAGTAGAATTGTTATGTCACATGGTGATTCTATGTTTAGAATTTTGAGAAAACTCCAGACGTCTTTTTTTTTTCCAGTGCAATATATCATTTTGCATTCCTGCTAGCAATGCACAAGGGTTCCAATTTCTCCACATCCTTGCTAACATTTATTATTTTCTGTTTTTTTAAAAATTATAGTCATTATAGTAGGTGTAAATCTCATTGTGGTTTTGATTTGCATTAATTCTCCTAATGACTAATGACATTGTGTATCTTTTCATGTGTTTATTGGCTATTTGTATATATTCTTTGGAAGAATGTCTATTGAAGTCCACTGCCCATTTTTTAACTGGGTTGTTTGTCTTCTTGAGTTCTTTATATATTCTGGGTATTAAACCATTATCAGATATAATTTGCAAACATTTTCTCCCATTATGTGGGTTATATTTTTATCTTCTTGATAATTTCCTTTTGATGCACAAAATTTTTAATTTTGATGAAGTTCAATTTATTTATTTGCTTATGCTTTGTATGAGGTAGGGGGTCCAATTTTATTCTTGTGCATTTGGAAATCCAGTTGTCCTAGCATTATCTGTTGAAGAGAGTATTCTTTCCCCCATTGAATGGCCTTAGCACCCTTTCCAAAAATCAAGTGGCCATAGACATATGGGTTTATTTCTAGAGTTACCATTCCATTTCTATTCCATATCCTTTTGCTAGTATCATACTGTTTTGATTCCTGTAGTAAGTTTTGAAATAGAAAGTGTGAGTCTACAACATTGTGCTTTTTTATCAAGATTTTTTTGTTTACTCAGGGCCCCTTGATACTAAGGACCAGGTTTTCCATTTCTACAAAATGGGCTATAGTAATTTTGATAGGTACTGCATTGAATCTACTGATAGCTGTAGCTAGTACTGATATCTTAACAATATTTAGTCTTCTAATCCATGGACACAGGATATCTTTCCATTTATTTAGGTCTTCTTTAATTTCTTTCAGTTATGTTTTATAGTTCTCAGTATACAAGTAACCATCCTTGGTTAAATTTTTTCCTAGTTATTTATTCTTTTAGAAGCTGTTGTAAATGAAACTGCTTTCTTAATATCCTTATCAGATTGTTCTCTGTTGGTGAACACAACTGAGTGCTGTGTTGATGCTGTAACCTGAAACTTTGCTGGATATTTTATTAGTTCTAGTAGCTTTCTTTTAGATTCTTTGGGATTTTCTATATATAAGTTTACTTCTACCTTTCCAATTTGGATTCCTTTTATTTCTTGTTCTTATCTAACTGTTCTGGCTAGAATTTCTAGAACAGTGTTGAATAGCAGTGGTTAAAGCAGGCATCCTTGTCTTGTTCTTAATCTTAGGGGGAAAGTTTTCAGTCTTTCACACTGAGTTTGATGTTACCTGTGAGTTTTTTTTATAAATGCCTGTTGTCATGTTGAGGAAGTTCCTTTCTATTCCTAGGATTCTGAATTTTTTGTAAAAAAAGGTGCTTGATTTTGTCAAATGCCTTTATGTAGTCTATTAATATGGTATAATATGGTATATAATATATGGTATATTAATCAAAATATTGATTTTCTTATGTTAGACCACCCTAGCATACTTGGAATAAATACCGCTTGGTCATACCGTACACTCAGTTTCCTAGTAATTTTTGGAGGATTTTGCATCTACATTTATAAGGGACATTGGTCTGTAATCTTTTTTTTTGTGATGTCTTTATATGGCTTTAATATTGGGGCAATGCTGGCCTCATAGAATGAGTTAGGAAGTATTCCCTTCTCTTCAATTTCTTGCAAGAGTTTAACAAAGATTGGGGTTACTTCTTTAAATTGTGGTAGAATTCACCAGTGATGTCATCTGGTCCCTGCCTTTTTGGGAGGTTTTTGATTACTGATTCAAGTTCTTTGTTATAAGTGTATTGAGATTTTCTATTTATTCTTAAGAAGTTTGGATAATTTGTGTTCCTAGAAATTTGTCCATTCTATCTAGGTTATCTAATTTGTTGTCATAAAATTGCTCATAGTATTCTAGTATACTATTTTTTTTTTCTGTAAGGTTGGTAGTGAAGCCTCTACTTTTATTTCTGAGTCTAGTTATTTATTTGCATCTTCTTTTTTCTTTGTCAGTCTAGCTAAAGGGTCGCCAACTCTTGATATTTAAAAATAACCAACTTTTGGTTTTGCTGATTTTTCTCCATTGTTTTTCTATTCTGTATTTCATTTACTGCCATTCTAATCTTTATTATTTCCTTACTTCTGCTAGTTTTAGGTTTAGATTGCTCCTCTTTTTCTGGTTCCTCAAGGTATAAAGTTATGTTATTGGTTTGAGGATTTTTTTCTCTTTCAATGTAGGCATTTATAGTTATAAATTTTCCTCTGAGCACTGCTTTTGCTATATCTCATAAGTTTTGGTATGTTGTTTATTTTTCATTCATCTTGATGTATTTTATTTTTTTCTCCAGTTTTTTAAATTGAATATATTTGACATAATATAAATTTAAGGTATCAATTTGATACATTTATACATTTTAATATGATTGCCACTGCAGCAATACTTAATACATCTATCACATTGCATAATTATCTCTTTTTTCAGTGTTTGAGATAATTTTTAGTCTCTCAGCAAGTTTGATGATTGTAGTACAATATTGTTGTCTATATTAATTATGCTGTGCATTAGATCTCTATGGCTTATTTACTACTTGTTACAAGTTTGGACCCTTAAACAACTTCATTCTTACTCCTCCACATCCCTACTACCCCTTGGTAACCATCATTTTACTGTTTTTTATGAATTTTTCTTTTTTAGAGTCCACATATAAGTCAAATTATACAGTACTTGGTCCTTTTCTGTCTGACTTATCTCAGTTGGCATAGTTTCCTCAAGGTCCATCCATGTTGTCACAAATGGAAGGATATCTTCCTTTCTCATGGCTGAATATAATTACATTGTATATATACACCACATCTTTTTTATCCATTCATCCATTGTTGGACATTTAGTTTTCCATATGTTGACTACTGTGAATAATGCTGCAATAAAAATGGGTGTACATATATATCTTCAGAATCCTGTTTTGATTTCCTTTAGGTATATACCCAGAAGTAGAATTGCTGGATCATATGGTAGATTTTTAATGTTTTGAGGAACCTTCATATTGTTTTCCATAGTGGTTGGACAAATCTACATTCCCACCAACAGTGTATAAAAGTTCTCTTTTCATCATATCCTCACAAGCATCTGTTGTCTTCTGTCTTCTTGAGGATAGTCATTCTATATAACAGGTATGAAGTGATATCTCATAGTTTTGATTTGCATTTCCATGATGATTAGTGATGTTAAGCATCTTTTCATGTGCCTGTTGGCTATTCTGATATCCTCTTTGGAAAAATGTCTATCTAGTTCCATGCAGTTTTTAATTGGATTGTTTATCTTTTTGTTATTAAGTTGTACGAGTTCTTTATATAGTTTGGATTTTAACCCCTTGCAAAATTGGCTTGCAAAATTTTTCTCCCATTCTGTAGGTTATCTAATTTTGTTAATTGTTCTTTTGCTATGCAGAAGCTTTTAAGTTTGACGTTGTTCCATCTGTTGTTTGCTTTTGCTGTTTGTGCTTTTGGCATATCAGAAAATCACTACCTAGACCAATGTTGAGGAACTTCTTCCTTATGTTTTCTTCTAGTTTTTACGGTATCAGATCTTATGTTTAAGTCTTTGATTCATTTTGAGTTAATATTTGTGAGTGGTATGAGACAGTGGTCCAAATTCATTATTCTGCATGTGTTTCTCCAGTTTTCCCAGCACCTTTTCCCATTGGGTGTTCTTGGCTCCCTTGTTGAATATTAGTCTACTGTATATGCTAGGATTTGATTCTGGGCTCTCTATTCCACTCCATTGTTCTATGTGTATATTTCTGTGCCAGTACCATACTTTAAAAAAATTACTATGGCTTTACAGTATAGTTGGAAATCCAGAAGCATGATACCTCCAACTTTATTTTTCCTCAAGATTGCTTTGGTTACTCAGAGTCTTTTGTGGTTTCACACAAATTTCAGGATTGTTTCTTCTATTTCTGTTAAGAGTGCCTTTGGTATTTGATGAGTATTGCATTGAATCTGTAGATGGTATTGGGTAGTACAAACATTTTAACAACATTAATTCTTCCAATCCATGAATATAGGATGCCTTTCCATTTTTTTGAGCTTTCTTCAATTTCTTTAATCAAAGTCTTATAGTTTTCATAGTATATATCTTTCATTTCTTTGGTTAAATTTGTTTCTAAGTATTTTCTTGTTTTTGATGCTGTTGTGAATTGGATACTGTTCTTTATTTCTTTTCCAGATGTTTCATCATTAGTGTGAAGGAATGCAACTGAATTCTGTATGTTGATTTTGTATCCTGCTACTTTACTGAAATAATTGATTAGTTCCAACAGTTTTTGATTGACTCTGGGATTTTCTATATATAATATCATATTAGAAATCATGTATCAGCAAATAGCAACAATTTTACTTCTTTCTTTCCAGTTTGGATGCCTTTAATTTGTTTGTCTTGTCTAACTGCTCTAGCTAGGACTTCCAGTACTATACTGAATAGGAGTGGTGAGAGTTGGCATCCTTGTCTTGTTTCTGATCTTAGAGGAAAAGCTTTCAATTTTCTCCATTGAGTGTAATGTTAGCTGTGGGACTGTCATAAATGGCCCTTATTATGTTTTGGTTCATTCCCTCTATACCTAATTTGTTGAGATTTTTAAAATCATGAATGGATGTTAAATTTCATCAAATGGGATGATCATGTGATTTTAATCTTTGATTTTTGTTAATGTGATATATTCCATTTATTGATTGCATATGTTGAGCCATTCTTTCATCCCAGAGATAAATCCCACTGATCATGATGTATAATCCCTTTAATGTGTTGTCAAATTTGGTTTGCTACTATTTTGTTGAGAATTTTTGAATCTATATTCATCAGGGGTACTGGCCTATAGCATTTTTTTTTTTATGGTATCTTATCTGGTTTGGGTATCAGGGTAATACTGGCCTTGTAAAATGAATTTGGATGTGTTCCCTCCTCCCTGATATTTTAGAAGAGTTTGAAGAGGACTGGTATTAATTCTTCTTTAAATGTTTGGTAGAATTTGCCAGTGAAGCTGTCTGGTCCTAGGGTTTTTTGTGTTGGGAGGTTTTTGATTACTGATTCAATTTCTTTATTCATTATGGGTCTGTTCAGATTCTGTATTTCTCCCTGATTCAGCCTTGGAAGGTCATGTGTTTGTGGAAATGTATGCATTTCTTCTAGGTTTTGTAATCTCTTATGATCCCATTATTTCTGTAGAATCAACTATAATATCCCCTCTTTCATTTATAATTTTATTTGAGTCTTCTCTCTTTTTTTCTCTTGGTAAATGTAGTTACAATTTTGTCAATTTTGAAGAACCAGCTCTTGGTTTTGTTGATCCTATTGTTTCTTCTGGTCCCTATTTCATTTATTTCTGCTTTGATCTTTATTACTTCCTTCTTCTGCTTACTTTGGGCATAATTTATTCTTTTTCTAATTCCTTGAGGTATAAAGTTAAACTGTTTATTTATGATCTTTCTTAATATATGCATTTATTGCTATAAACTTTCCTCTGAGACTGCTTTTGCTGTATCCCACAAGGTCTATGTTGGATTTTCATTTGTTTTAACATAGTTTATTTATCTTTTGATTTCTTCTTGACCCACTGGTTGTTCAGTTTCCACATATTTGTAGATCTCTTGATTTCTAGTTTCATATCATTGTGATCACAAAAGATAGTTGGTATGATTTCAGTCTTCTTAAATTTGCTAAGATTTGTTTTGTTTCCTATCATATGATCTAACCTGGAGAATATTCTGTATGTACTTGAGAAAAATGTGTATTTTGCTCCATTTGGATGGAATATTATATATATATGTGTGTTTTATATATATATAAATATATATATAATCTATTTGTTCTAAAGTATGGTTACATTTCAACATATCCTTGTTGATTTTCTGTATGGATGACCTATGCATCATCAATAGTGGGGTACTGAAGGACCCTACTATTACTATATTGTCTATTTCTCTCTTAAGATCTGTTAGTATTTGCATAGTATATTTCACTGCTCAGGTGTTGGGAGCATATATATATATATATATTTATGACTTGTATCTTCTTGAGTATTGACCCCTTTATCATTATATAATGACATTCTTTGTCTCTTGTTGACATTTTTGGTTTGAAGGCAACGTTTTCTGATATAAATATGGCTACACCCACTTTATTTTGGTTATTTTTTTTATTTTTATTTTTTTGCGGTACGCGGGCCTCTCACTGCTGTGGCCTCTCCCATTGTGGAGCACAGGCTCCAGACGCACAGGCTCAGCGGCTATGGCTCAAGGGCCCAGCCACTCCGCGGCATGTGGGATCTTCCAGGACCGGGGCACGAACCCGTGTCCCCTGCATCGGCAGGCAGACTCTCAACCACTGTGCCACCAGGGAAGCCCTATTTTGGTTATTGATTGCTTGGAATATCATCTTCCATCCTCACTTAGAGTCTATGTCTGTAGTTAGAGCTGAAATGAGTCTCTTGTGGGCAGCATAGAGTTGGGTCTAGTATTTTTACCTGTGTCTTTTGATTGGTGAGTTCAACACATTTACATTTAGGGTGATTATTGATATGCAAGCACTTGATACTGCCATTTTATCTTTCGACTTCTGGTTATTTTGTATCTCCATTATTTTCTTTTTCCTTCTGCTTCTCTTTATGTTTGTATATTGGTGGTTTTCAGTGATCAGTTTTTCAGTCTCCCCCTTTTTTACATTTTGTGTCTCTATTCCACATTTCTCCTTTGTGGTTACCATGAGGCTTATATAAAATATCTCAGATAAAATTGTCCTTTTTCTGCTGATAGCAACTTATCTTTTTTCAGCTATAAATGTTCTTCCTTTTTACTCCTCCCTTTTTATATTTTTGATGTCACAAATTACCTTTTTGTGCTGTGAATTCATTAACAAATTGTAGTAGCTATACATATCTTAATGCTCTTTTCCTTTAACTTTTATGTTAGAATTAAGTGCTTAACATACTATTCTAACATACAGTTTTCTAATTCTGTTTTCTAATTCTGACTATCACAATTATCACAGTTTTGTGTACTATTTTTTTTTAATGTTTCCCTAATTAGCATCTATTCACTTCAGCTTGAAGTACTCCTTTTAATGTTTCTTGCAAGGTAGGTCAAGTGGTGGCAAACTCCCTCAACTTCTGTTTGTCTGGGAAAGTCTTTATTACTCTTTCATATCTGAAGGAAAACTTTGCCAGATAGAGTATCCTTGGCTGGAAAATGTATATTTTAATACTTTGAATATCTCATCCCACTCTCTCCTGGCCTGTTGAGTTTCTGCGAGAAATTCACTGATAGCCTAATGAGGGCTCCTTGGTAGGTTACTTTCCCTTTCCCCTTGGCTGCCATTAAAATTCTTTATCATTGACGTTTTACAGTTTCATTATAATGTCTTGGAAAAGGTCTTTTTGCATTGAGATAATGAAGTGTTTTGTTAGGTTTGTGGACTTGTATGTCTAATTACTTCTCAGGCTTGGGAAGTTCTCAGCTATTATTATTATTTTAAAAATAAACCCTCTGCCCCTCCTCCCTTTCTTCTTCTGACATACCTATTATTACTTTGGCTTTCCTAATGGAGTCTCATAATTCTTGTAGGGTTTCTTCACTTTTTAGAAATCTTAGTTCTCTCTCCTCTTCTACCTGAATCATTTCTAAATTCCTATCCTCCAGATCACTAATTAATTCCCTCTTCCATCTGATCTGCTCTATTTTTAATACTTTCTAATGCATTCTTCATCTTATTTGAGTTCTTTAGCACCAGAATTTGTTTGGTTCTTTTTTTTAAAAATAATTTCAATCTCTTTGGTAAAATACCCCTCTTGTATGTTAATTTTATTCCTGCATTCAATGAATTTGCTTTTCTGAGTTTTCTTTCAGATTGTCCAATTTCTTCATAACAGCTACTTGGAATATTGCAATCTAACTGATAAAGAATTCAATGTCTTTGAGTTTAGTTGCTGGAGATTTGTCATTTTCTTTTTGAGATACCAAATTATCATGATTTTTCATAGTGTTTGATGATATGTGCCTCTGTCATCACATTTGAAGAAGTAAACACCACCTTTCTTATTTTGGAAGGTTTTGTTTACTTTGAGTCTAACAAACAAACAGTTAAAACAGATTGGCAATTAGAAACCTTTCTTTGTTTTCCAGAAGGTGGACTATAGCACAAATTTTCAGTTTCTCTTACCAGAGCTGATGTGCTTCCAAAGTTGGGAGCATGTGCATAAAAATTCTGGCATAAAAAGAAAAAAAGCAGGTGGCAGAGTGTAGGGAGGTATGGGGTATGGGCTTGGTATCTGGGGCTTTGGGTGTGCCCATGGCCCAGTAGGGAGATCGTAGAGTTAAGGAGTCTCAGAGGTCTTATGGGTTGACCTCTTACTGAAATCCTGGGGCAGACAGCAGGAAATGTGTTCCTTCAGTTCTCTTTGTGTGTCTTCTTCCCTCTTCTATGACCTCCCCCAGTCATGGAGGTCCCTCCTCAGAAAGAGTGCTGTGTTCTGTCCAGCTGCAGCCTGTGTGGCCTGGCAGACTTTCACTCACCACTCTCTCTTTCCACCTCCTATTAGAGAAGTCACTCCTGCCAGGTGCTGCTGCTTCTCCAAAGTCCAATCCACCCACTTTCAGATGCACAGATGGATGGATCTCATGTGTGTCCTAGAGTGCTGTGCAGAGAGGCATTTTTGCTCACTAACAGATCTCCAAAGAGTTCTAAATTAAAGGGGAGATAAAAAAAAGGAACAATTCACACCATAATGATGGTGGTATCACTCCATCATGAGGTATCCTCTAATTTCCTTTGTACTTTATTTGACCCACTGTTTGTTTAAAGTGTGTTATTTAATCTCTATTTGTGAGTTTTTCAATTTTCCTTCTTCATTGATTTCTAGCTTATTTCATTGTGGTTGAGAAGATACTGTGTATGATTTCAATCTTTTTAAATTTATCAAGACATGTCTTGTGGCAGTACCACATCTTTTTTATTTTTATAACTTAATTATCAAGTTAAGTACAAAAAATAAATGTGATTTACTTGTTTTTTTCCCTTTAATTTTGGAGGACTATAATACTTTCCATTAAGGTATGTAATTTATGATAATTATATTTACATTTTTATACATAAATTATGGGTTTATATTATCCTATTTCTAATTGGCCACAATTAGGCTAAATATGGTACATTTATGATGCCAGGATAAATACATAATAAACACCAGAAAACCAGAAAACCATTAGTCTATTAAAAAGCAAACAACCATTATATAATCATTTAAGTGATATTAGTTTTGAGTGAGTGGTTTGTCTAAGATTTAGATACACATAATCCCTAATTTTTGTCTGTTTTATTTTAAACAAAGTATTATATAAAATGTATGTTCATTTACACTCAAAATTAAGAATATTTTCCACATAACAAGATTTAATGGTTTTCTTCTATAAAAAATATACAATCTCTTATTTTCCTTTATTTATAATAACATGGAATTCAGAATAACTAGATCTTATCAATAAGTCTATTTGTAGTTACACACTGTAATGCTAAAAATTGAGGTTCAGTGGTAAATTTTTTACAGTATATTTAGTTTGGAGATCTTAACCTAATATCCAACATATTACAAAGGTATCTCTTGTCAGGAAATATTTCAAAGAGCTTCATTTAGGTTGTGAAACAATGTACTGGATCATTTTAATTATCAGTAAGTCCTTCAGGATAGATATGTTCTCCAATTTACAAATTAAAAATACAAAAAGGGCTTGAGGCTTTGAGAGTTTATTGGTTTGCCACGGGTCATATCATAAGTGATGGATCTGGATCATAAAGCCAGTTCCTGTTTATATACCTATGACAGTACATTAAATTCCAGATATTTCAAAATGTAAGACAATGCAAAATTCTCTCATTAGCTTGACATTTTATACTGAAACTATTTCAAGCAAACTGCCTTTTGAGAAGATAATTATTTTTTAAATAATTTTATCTATTTTTGCTGGATATATAAATATATCCTACCTTATTTTAAAAATCTTTTCTTTGACACTAAAATACTGAGCAACCTTATTAGTTAGAAGACAGTGAGGTAGTAGTCAACCAAAATGGCAACACAGGAGACTCCTGAGCTCTCCTACTCCCACAGACAAAATGAATGTAGAGCTACACATGGAGAAATTCCCTCTGAAAGAGATCCAGAAAGTAGCTGAGTGATCCTATACATCAGATGAATGAAAATATAGCCACAGTGAATTGGGTAGGAAAGGTTGAGGCACACTCTTGCCATAAACCCCACCCCTTACACAGTGCTGTATAATTGGGGATGAACCCCTGACTCCCAGCTTCTCCCTGAGGAGCAAAGGATTTGGACCCTGTATCTAGTATTCCAACATTTAAGACTCTCAATAGAGGGAGTTTCAAAACACCTACCTCAGAAATCTAACTGGGCTTGGGTCCATGAGAACCACAAGATGACAGCAAACAAACAAAGAAGCAATTCTTAATGGGCATACTAGAACTGCCATGGCTATCTCACTGCAGAGGGATCAGGCAAAATCACTCATACATCAGTCTTTCCCTGAGAGAAATTTATCTGCATACTTTAAAAGCTTCTGCCTCAGGGCCAGGCTTCTAATTTAGATGGCTCTAGGGTCTGGCCTGCATCCTCCCAAGAGACTGGGGAAGCCAGGGGATACCTCTCCTGCCTTCTCTGTCCAGCCTGATACAAGTCACCAGTACCTACTTGGAAGGAGCATATAAACACATCTGCACCCCAGATTTTATGGCTGCCAAAAAAGGTATGGGTCCCCAGATCACCTGACTCTGATAGCTAAAGGGCTTCCATTCATAAGTCCCACAGAACTGTGGCAAACAAAGAAGCAATTCTTAACTGGCTATCCCACCAGGGATCAGTGCAGATGAAGCAGGCAGAACAGCCTCTCAGTTTTTTCCTGAAAGGGGTTTATCTATGTACTTTAAAAGCTGCCACTTGAGAGCCTGGCTTCTAAGTTGGAAGGCATCTAGGGGCAGCTGTGATCCTCTCTGGAGACCAGAGAAGTTGGTGGATATCCCTCCCACCTTCTCTCTCTAGCTCACTCCAATAATGAAACCAAGTTGCCAGTATCTCCCTAGAAGGAGCTTGTAAACACATCTGGGGTACCCCAGGTTCTGTGGCTACCACTGAAAGATGGGCCCCAGATTTCTTGGCTCTAGTAGCCAATGGGATTTTCATTCACAAGTTCCACAGGACTGTGTAAAATAAACAGTTCTTAATGCACAAAGGAGCACCACCCCTCCTCCTGGCTATAAACCTGGGCCCATTACAGAGGGAGCAGGGGAAAATGTCCATTTCCCACTTTCCCCCTGGAAGAGGCTTAACTACTTACTTTCCCAGCTGCTGCTTTAGGAACCACCTTCAATCAAGCTGCATTTAAATGCTGACTGTGATCTTCCCCTTTGGGACATTGATGGGTCTTGATACACCCTCAGCTACTGGGAGCCACTAAAAATAAAGGAGGAGGCATGGACAATCACAAAAATTTAGGACACAACTAGGTGCTTGGACTGGGCTGATAGATAAGGTTCATCTCCTAATTGAGACAACTCTGTCAAGACTGGGAGAGGTGTCTATTTTATCTACTGCACAAAAACTGAAATAGAAAGTCAAGGAAAATGAAGAAATAGGAGTATATTCCAAACAAAAGGACAGGATAAATTTACATAAACACATCTTAGTGAAACAGAAAAGAAGTTTACCTGATGGTTCAAAGTAACAGATACAAAGATGCTCACTGAGGTTAGGAGAGCAATGCATGAACAAAGTGAGAATTCGAACAAAGAGAAAAAATATTTTTTAAAGTACCAAACAGAAATCACATAGCTGATATTAATAATTGAACTAAAAAATTCAATAGAGAGGGTTCAAGTAGACTAGATCAAATGGAAACAAGGACCAGCAAAGTAGAAGACAGGGCAATGGAATTCATTTAATTAGAGAAAGAAAAAGAAAAAAAAGATTGAAAAAGAGTGAAGATATCTTAAGGTACTTATGAGACACCATCAAATGGACCAATGTACATATTATAAGAGTCCCATAAGGAGAAGAGAGAAAGGGGCAGATAACTTATTTGAAGCAGTAATAGCTGAAAACTTCCTTATCCTGGGAAAGGAAACAGACAACCAGGTCCAGGAAGCAGAAAGAATCACAAATGAGATCAACCCAAAGAGGTCCGTGCCAAGACACATTGTAATTAAAATGTCAAAAATTAGAGAAAAGCAACAAGAGAAAAGCAACTACTTATATCCAATGGAAATCCCATAAGATGGTTAGTTGACTTTTCAGTAGAAACTGTGCAGGCCAGAATGATATATTCAAGGTGAGGAAAGGAAAAACCTACAGTCAGGAATAGTCTACCCAACAAGACTATTATTCAGATTTGTAGGAGACGTAAAGAGTTTTACAGACAAGCCAAAGGTAAAAAAGTTCAGCACCACTAAACCAGTTTAATGAGAAATGTTAAAGCATCCTCTTTAAGCAGAAAAAAAGAGACCAAAACTAGGAATATGAAAATTATGAAAGGAAAAATCTCATTGGTTAAGACAAATATACAATAATAGTGGTAGATTAACCACTTATAAAGCTAACATGAAAGCTAAACGTCAAACATAGCAAAATCATCTATAACCACAATAAGTAGTTAAGGGATACACAAAACAAAAAATTGTAAAATATGTCATAAACAAATGTGGGTGGGAGGAGTAAAAAAGAGAGTTAGAATGCTTTAAAATAAGAGATCTTCAACTTAAAATAATCGTGTGTGTGTGTGTATATACACACACATACATGTATACATATATATATGAACCTCATGGTAACCACAAACCCAAAAAACCTATAATAGATACACACAAAAGAAAAAAGAAATCCAAACATAGTTATCAAATAACAAGGGAAGAGAGCAAAAGAAGTTAGAAATAAATAAAAAGTACAAAACACCCAGATAACACTTAACAAAATGGGAATAAATGCATAAACTTTAAACTTTAAATGTAAATGGACTAAATGCTTCAATCAAAAGACACAGAGTGGCTGAATGGATAAAAAAATGAGATCCATATATATGCTGCCTACAAGAGACACACTTCAGATCTAAAGACACACACAGATTGAAAATGAGGGGCTGGAAAAAGCTATTCCATGCCAATGGAAATGAAAAGAAAGCAGGGGTGGCAATACTTATATCAGATAAAATAGACTTTAAAATAAAGACTGTCATACCAGACAAGAAGGACATTAAGTAATGATAAAGGTATCAGTCCAACAAGAAGATATAACAATTGTAAATATATATACACCCAACATAGGAGCACCTAAATATATAAAGCAAGTATTAATTGTAGGTGACTTAAACATCCCACTTACATTGATGGAAAGATTTTCCAGATATAAAATCAGTCAGGAAACACTAGCTTTAAATGGCACATTAGACTAGAGAGACTTAATAGATACTTAGAGAAAATTCCATCCAAAAACAGCAACATATACATTCTTTTGAAGTACACATGGAACTTTCTCCAGAATATACTACATGCTAGGCCAAAAAACAAGCCGCAATACATTTAAGAAGACTGAAATCATATCAAGCGTCTTTTCCATCCACAATGGTATGAGACTAAAAATGAAATATCTGAAAAAAACAGCCTACAAACAAACATATGTAGGCTAAACCATATGGTACTATATAACCAGTGAGTCACTGAAGAAATCAAAGAGGAAATTTAAAAAATACCTGTATACAAATGACAACAAAGACACAATGATTCAAAATCTATGATAGGCAGCAAAAGCAGTTCTAAGAGGGAATTTTATAGCAATACAAGCCTATCTCAGGAATCAAGAAAAATCTCAACCTAAACTTACACCTAAAGGAACTAGGAAAAGAGCAAATAGAAAAACAAAATTAGTAGAAGGAAGGAAAGAATAAAGACCAGAGCAGAAATAAATGAAACACAGACTAAAACAACAGTAGAAAAGAGCAATGAAACTAAAAGCTGGTTCTCTGGAAAGAAACAAAATTCATGAACATTTAGTCATATGCATTAAGAAAAAGAGAAGTCCCAAATAAATAAAATCAGAAATGAGAGAGAAGTTAAAACCAACACTACAGAAATACAAAGGATCGAAAGGGATTACTATCCAATTATATGCCAATAAAATGAATAACCTAGAAGAAATGGATAAATTCCTAGAAACATATAGTTTCCCAAGACTAAATCAGAATGAAACACAAAATATGAACAGACCAAATGCCAGTCATGAAACTGAATCACTAATTTAAAACTCTCAAGAAACAAAAGTCCAGTATCAGAAAGCTTCACAGGCAAATTCTACCAAACATTAAAGAGGAATTAATGCCTATCTTTTTCAAACTCTTCCAAACTCATTTTACTAGGCCAGCATTACCCTGATACAAAAGCCAGACAAAGACACCACAAGAAAATTATGGGTCAGTATCCTTGATGAATACAGATTCAAAATCCTCAACAAAATGTTAGCAAATCAAATCCAATAATACATTACAAGGATCAGAGAACACTATCAATTGGGATTTTTCCTAGCAATGCAAGAATGGTTCAATATTCTCAAATTAGTCACTGTGATATAGCACATTAACTGAAGAATAGAAACCATATGATCATCTCAATAGATGTTGTAACAGCTTTTGACAAAATTCAACATCCATTTATTGAAAGAGCTCTCCACAAAGTGGGTATAGAGAAAACATACTTCAACATAATAAAGGCAACAATGAGATATCACCTCACACCCATCAGAATGGTTATTATCAAAAACATATCAACAAGTGTTGGCAAGGATGTGGAGTGAAGGAAACTCTCATGCACTATTGGTACAAATGTAAATTGGTGCAACAGCTATTGAGGTAATCATTTCATGATTGATATATGTCAAATCATTATGCTGCATGCCTTAAACTTATACAGTGCTTTATGTCAATTATATCTCAATAAAACTGGAAGGAAATAAATTAATAAACATTTAAAAACAAACAAATGAATTTATTTATTTATTTATTTATGGCTGCTTTGGGTCTTCACTGCTGCACGTGGCTTTTCTCTAGTTGCAGCGAGTGGGGGCTACTCTTCGTTATGGTGCTCAGGCTTCTCATTGTGGTGGCTTCTCTTGTTGTGGAGCATGGGCTCTAGGCACATGGGTTTCAGTAGTTGTGGCATGCGGGCTCAGCAATTTTGGTTCTTGGGCTCTAGAGCGCAGGCTCAGTAGTTGTGGTGCACGGGCTTAGTTGCTCTGTGTCATGTGGGATCTTCCCAGACCAGGGCTTGAACCCGTGTCTCCTGCATTGGCAGGTGGATTCTTAACACTGCACCACCAGGGAAGCCCAATAAACATATAACATTTTTAAAAGACAATAAAATACATGATTATGTTGTAAGATCACACACACATACACACACAATCTATGGTAGATACACAAAATAAAGACAAAGCAAGTAAAGCATACCACTACAGAAAATCATTACAAAGGAAAATTGTAATTACTAAATTATTACTAAATTACTAAATTATTCAACAACAGCGTGTGTATTAAAAAAAATCCAGGCACTTCCCTGGTAGTCCAGTGGTTAAGATTTCTCACTTCTACTGCCAGGGACACTGGCTTCATCCCTAGTCGGGGAACTAAGATCCTGCATGCCACCAAAAAAAAAAAAAATCCAACTATATGTTGCCAACAAGAGGCTTACTTCAGCTTTAAAGACACACACAGTCTTAAAATAAAAGATGGAAAAAGACACTTAATGCAAATTTTTAAAAAGCAGGGGTAGTCATACTTCTATTGGACAAAAGAGACATTAAGTCAAAGACTGTAACAAGAAACAAAGAAGGTTGTTATATAATAATAAAGGGGCCAATTCATCAAGAGGATGCATTTGGCCCTCTATACCCATGGGTTTCGCATCTATAGACATGGAGTGCCAACCGCTTTCCTTGAATTATGCCACTTTATTAAGGGACTTCAGTATCTGCTGATTATAGTAACAGTGGGGGCTCCTGAAACTAATCTCTTATGGATACCAAGAATGACTCTATAATATTTGTATTTATGCATCCAACATAGGAATGACTAAACATATAAAACAAATATTATGAGATCTGAAGGGAGAAACAGACAGCAATTTAATAATAGCCAGGAACATTAAAACTCAACTTTCAAGAATGGAGAGATGATTTAGACAGATAATCAATAAGAAACATTGGACTTAAACTACCTGTAAGGTCAGATGAACCTAAGACATATATACAGACCATTCCACCCAAAATATAGCAGAACACACATTCTTTATAAATGTAAATGAAACATCTCCAGGACAGATCGTATAATAGGACACAAAAGAAATCTTAACAAATGTAATAAGACTGAAATCATTTAAAGCATCTTCTCTGACCACAATGATATGAAATTAGAAATCAATTACAAGAAGACAATGGGAAAATTTACAAATATGTGCAGATTAAACAACATGCTCCTGAACAAACAATGGGTCAAAATGAGAAATCAGGAATTATCTTGAGACCCATAAAAATAGAATCACAACATATAAAAACTTATGGGGTGCAACAAAAGCAGTTCTAAGAGGGTATTTTATAGTAATGAATGCCGACATTAAGAAAAAAAGATCTCAGGGGACTTCCCTGGTGGTCCAGTGGTTAAGACTCCGTGCTTCCAATGCAGGGGGTGTGGGTTCAATCCCTGGTTGGGGAACTAGGTTCCCACAAGCCATGTGGCATGGCCAAAAAAACCCAAAAGAGACAAAGATATCAAATAAACAACCTAATTTTACACTTTAAGGACTAGAAAAAGAACAAACAAGGCCCAAAGTTAGTAGAAGAAAGGAAATAACAAAGATTAGAGCAGAAATAAATGTAATAGGGACCAAAAAGACAATAGAAAAGATTATTGAAACTTAAGAGCTGTGGTTTTTTTAAAGATACAATAGATAAAACCTTAGCTAGACTTACCAAAAAATTTTAAAAACGGACTCAAAAAATAAAGTTATAAATGAAAAAGGAGACATTACAACTGATAATATACAAATACAAAGAAGCATAAGAGACTGTGAACAATTATATGCCAAAAATTTGGACAACCTAGATAAAATTTAAATTCCTAGAAACATACAGCCTACCAAGACTGAATCATCAAGAAGCAGAAAATATGAACAGCTCAATTACTAGTAAGATGATTGAATCAGTAATCAAAAACTTCCCATCAAATAAAATCCATGACCAGATGGCTTCACTGATGAATTCTACCAAAAATTAAAAGAAAAACTAATGATAATACTCTTCAAATTCTTTCAAAAAATTGAAGAGGGAGCGCTTCCAAACTCATTTTACTAGGACAGCATTACCCTGATATGAAAGCTAGACAAGGACACTACAAGAAAAGAAAATTATGGGTATATTCTTGATGAATATAGATGCAAAAATCCTCAACAAAATGTTAGAAAAATGAATTCAACACTAACAGGATCAGGTAACATGATCAACTGAGATTTATTGCAGGTATGAAAGAAAGGTGCAACATCTGTAAATCAATGTGATACACCACATTAACAAAATGAAAGATAAAAATCACATGATCATCTTGATAGATGCAGAAAAAGCATTTGACAAAATTGAAGATCTCTTTGTGATAAAACTTCCAGTAAACTGGATTATAAAGAGAACATATGTCAACATAATAAAAAACATATATGGCAAGCTCCCAGCTAACAACATACTTAATGGTGGAAAACTAAAAGCTTTTCCTCTAAAAACAGGAATAAGACAAAGATGCCCATTCTCACCACTTTTATTCAACATAGTTTGGGGTCCTAGGCAATTACCCAAGAAAAAAAGCCATCCAAAGCAGAAAGGAAAAAGTTCAATTGTCTTTATTTGTGGATGTTATGATAAAGAGAAAATCCTAAAGACTTCATAAAAAACCTCCTAGATATAATCAATAAATTCAGTAAAGATGCAGAATACCAAATCAATATACAAAAATCAGTTGTATTTCTATACACCAACAAAGAATTATCAGAAAGAAATTAAGAAAATACTATTGACAATAGCATAAGAACACTGGAATAAATTTAACCAAGGAGGTGAAAGATCTGTACGCTGAAAACTGTAAGACATTGATGAAAGAAATTGAAGAAGACACAAATGGAAAAATATTCCATATTCATGGATTGGATGAATTAATATTGTTAAAATGTCTATTCTACCCAAAGTCACCTACAGATCCAGTGCGAACCTTATCAAAATTCCAATGGCATCTTTCACAGAAATAGAAAAAGCAATCCTGAAATTTGTAAGGAACCACAAAAGAACCCAAATAACTAAAATGATCTTGAGAAAGAAGAACAAAGCTGGAGGCATTACACTTTCTGATTTCAGACTACAGTAGAAAGCTGTAGTATTCAAAACTGTATGGTAGTGGTATAAAAACAGACACAGAGCAATGGAACAGACTAGAGGGCCTAGGAATAAATCCATACATATATAGTCAATTTTTGATAAAGGGGCCAAGAATATACAATGAGGAAAGGATAGCCTCTTCAATAAATGGTGCTCAGAAAAATGGACTGCCACATGCCAAAGAATGAAACAGAACCCCTATCTTTCACCATACACAAAAAAATCAACGAAAAATGGATTAAAGACTTGCATGTAAAACCTAAAACTGTAAAATTCTTGATGAAAACATAGGGTGTAAGCTCCTTGACGCTGGTCTTGGCAATGATTTTTTGTATTTGACACCAAAAGTAAAGGCAACAAAAGCAAAAAATAACAAGTGGGATGACATCAAATAAAAAGCAGCTGCTCATCAAAGGAAGCCATCACAAAAATGAAAAAGCAACCTATGAATTGGGATAAAATATTTGCAAACTATGTATCTGATATAAAGTTAATATCCAAAATAGACAAAGAAGTCATACAACTCAATAGCAAAAACACAAATAACCCAACTAAAAAACAGGCAAATGGCCTGAAGAGACAGTTTTCCAAAGAAAACATTCAACTGGACAACAGGTACATAAAAAGGTACTTTTAACATCACTAATTATCAGGGAAATGCAACTCAAAACCACAGTGAGATATCAACTCACAACTGGTAGCATGATTATTATCTAAAATATGAGAGGTTAATACTGGAGAAGATGTGGAGAAAAGGGAATCATGCACACTGTTGGTGGAAATGTAAACTGGTGCAGCCACTATGGGAAACCATATGGAGGTTCCTCAAAAAATTAACAATAGAACTATCATAGATCCAGTAATCCTAATTCTGGGTACATATCTAAAGGAAACAAAATCACTATCTGGAAGAGATATGCACCAAGGTATGTAAACTAACTAAATGTCCATTGATGGGTAAATGGATAAAGAAAGGGTGGTATATATATATAATGGAATAATTTGCAGCCTTAAAAAAGAAGGAAATCCCATCCTACCATTTTGACACAGATAAATGTGGAGAGCATTGTGCTAAGTGAAATAAGCAAGACAGAGAAAGAAATACTGCATGCTATCAGTTATACATGGAATCTAAAAAAAAAAAAAACCAAATAAACCAGAAAAACCTCATAGAGACAGAGTAGAAAAATGGTTGTTTGGGGCTGAGGAGTGGGGGAAATAGGGAAAGGTTGGTAAAAGGGTACAGTCTTTCAGTTATAAGATGAATAAAGTCTCAGGACCTAATGTGATTATAGTTGATAACATTGTATTATATAACTAAACTTGCTAAGAGAGTAGAACTTAATTAAATGTTCTCAACAAAAACCCCCCCAAAACAGACAAACAAAAACTTAAAGAAAACATGTGAGGTGATGGTTGTGTTACCTGACTCACTGTGGAGGTATCCTTTCACAGTGTATACATATATCAAATTACCAAACTTGTATACTTTAGATTCTTAAAAAAAATTTTTTGGGGTCATTGATACTGCCAATAAAGCTGGAAAAAAAGAATAAAAAACCTTCATTAATGTTTGAATCCGTATGTAACCTCCATGGGGTGATGTTGGGAGATATTTGGAAATATAAGGGGGGATACTGGTAGTTACAATAAGTGAAGGGTCTACTTCTGGTCAGATGTGCTAAATGTTCAGCAATGTTGGGTTAGTCTCATACAGTGAAGAACTGTCCTGACCAAAAGATCAATAGGACTCTTTTTGAGAAACACAGTAGGGGTCCCTTATTTGAAACAAAATAAGGAATTAAGAAAATGACCCATGGGTAGTTAAATTCATAACTAAAGTTTGTTATTAGATAAACCTACCTTTTTAGATCATGGCTCAGACAGGGCCTCATTTAAGTAGCAATATCTATATCAAGAAATTATTCCTAACATTTCTAAGTCTACAAATAGAAATTATTGAAATATTTAGTAATCTATGCTATTAGTTATATCAGCTGGTTATCAGTCTTATAAATATTTACAGTCATTTAAGTGAATGAAAAGGAATATATTTTCTAATTTTTGATTTATATAACTAGAAATATTATGTTACTAGCTGTTAAATATTTTGGAGATCAACCTGATAGGAAATGTTGTTCAGAAAAATCAGACTCCATTAATTTTCTTCAGACTCCATTAATTTTCTTTTTTTCTGGCTGCACCATGTGGCATGTGGGATCTTAGTTTCCTGACCAGGGATTGAACCCATGCCCCCCTGCATTGAAAGCGTGGAGTCTTAACCACTGGCCCACCAGGGAAGTCCCAGACTCCATTAATTCAATGACAACTTAGTTTAAGAAAAAAAAAGCATTTTATCTGCTTGAGATATTATTTTCCCTATTGAGAATTTAAAAAGGCACTATTACCTCAGATTCATCTTATCTTTTCAATGCTCTGCTACTATTCCTGAGAAATCATCACCCACTTCACAGGAAGTTATATTATCAAATCAGCTTGAAAAGTCTCATATTCGGCCACCAGTTGTCTGTATAAGCTCTTTTGAAAATAAACAAGTAATCTTATTCTTTTCCTGTTCTGAATGAAATCTTAGGACATACCACATAAGCAATGTAGAATAAAATAAACTGAAAGCATAATACATATTTCAGAATGAACTCGAAAGTTTCTAGTTACTTAAATTGCCTCTTTTTAAATTCTCTTGTAATATTTTTAGAAATTAACCTAATGGCCTTTCATTTTCTCAGACCAGAAAGAGTAACAAAAGAAAAAGCAGTTCCTGTGCCATATGTTATTATTTTCTCTCCTTGCTATTTTAAGAAAAAGGATATTTAAAGGTAGGATTGAAGAAAAAATTAACAGAATAGAAACTGTTTCCAGACAGATTATATTTTCAGATTCTACTATAAAATAGTTAATTTATACATAATCTTGTATTATATCCAATATAATATTTCAGCCCATCAGAAATGAAGTAGATCATATATTTTAAGTAATATAAAACTGCAGAACCTCTACTGTATTACCAAAATAATAGAATTGTTCACAAAAGAGTAGTAACCTAAAATTTCTCAACGTTTTCAATTTTCCTAGAAAAGTTAAAATTTGTATGTAGAGTAGACCTTTGCTAATAAAAACCATTTCATTGTCAGCACAGTTATGAAGTTTTTGTTTTAAATATCTTAAGCTGCTTTGCTTAATTATAGCACAAGCCTGATACTAGGGAAGGTAAAGATTTGTTTACATCTGTTCAGTTGTCTGCAAGTTTTCAGTAGCAAATTATAAATCTGGAAATGTTAAAACAGTTTCATATCAGCTTATTAATTTTAATGAACTAATGCTCTAATAGCTGTTAAAATTTGTGAGTAAACATCTCATTTAATATTCATCTTTTTAAAGCCATAATAAATAAGCCCTTCTATTTCATGTTCACTGTAAAAACAAAAGATACAGCTACAGCTATGGTATAGTGAATCATGGCAGTAGCTCCACCATTTGACAAAAAAGTTCTGGAACTTTCAAGCATATCTTCAGATCATTAGCATACTCCTTAATGTCCCCAAAGGAAAGAACTTGGGATTGTCCCTACCCCCTTCTTTACATACTTTTTTGTTTTGCAACTTCTTTTCCTCTCTTGAGACTACCTTGATAACCATTTCAACCCACTTTCCTTTTTAAACAGATTTTTTTAAATGTAATTTTTTTTTTTTTGTTTTACAGATGAAAAAATAGGCAAATAGATTTGGTACCTTGGATATAACATGGAAGTAATAAACACTTTGTAATATCCCATCGCATTTTCCCCCAGAGAGGTGTTGTTCTCAGCATATTGGCTAAACTCTAATTTGTGCCACTACTTGCAGATTTCTTAAATTTGCACTGTAGTTTCAAATTAAATTTATATATATGATCCAAAACAAATGGGCAACTGCCATGCACTATTAAACTATCACTGAATTATGCCAGAGTTAACTTCACTTCAGTGTAAGAAAAACACTAATCCTCTCCTTTATTTACAACATTGTATTCTGTCTGATTAATTCATTCTTCATAATAGCATGGATATGATACTGCCCGGAAGTCAGAGAAAAAATAGAAGGACTGTTCATGGTACCTTTCCATTTTTTTTTTTTTCTTTTTTGAGGTACGCGGGCTTCTCACTCTTGTGGCCTCTCCCATTGTGGAGCACAGGCTCCAGACACGCAGGCTCAGCGGCCATGGCTCACGGGCCCAGCCGCTAACACGGCATGTGGGATCTTCCCGGACCGGGGCACAAACCCGTGTCCCCTGCATTGGCAGGTGGACTCTCAACCACTGCGCCACCAGGGAAGCCCCGGTACCTTTCCATTTGGAGTCCACATTCTGTTTTGCTATATAGTCACAAATCCTAGCAGCTTCCAGAGTAATGTATCTCAGCCTTAGTACTTTGTCTGCATATTGGACAAAAGCTCTCCTGTGGAGCTTTAATTACTACTGATGTTTGAGATGCATCTCCAGAGATTCTGATTTAATTGGTCTGGGATATGACCAGAGGATTGGGATTCACTTAAGATCATAGTGTGAAATATCACAAACCAATACCCAGAACTGTTTTGCTTCCAAAAAACTAAAGAAAACAAAACCTTATCTCTTCTCCTTCCTCATGCAAAAAAATTTGTTTTTCATCTGTTCAAGTTAATTGAGGACCTTGGAAATTTCCAAGACGAGATGAAAAGTTCTGTTTCATAATAATGGTTTTATTTTGTAGTTAATTTATTTTAGGGCATCCAATTCCTGAAATTCTGGTTTAAAATTATAAATGTGGATGGTTATCTCTCTTGGAAGTTCTTTATGTCTTTATTAGTATCATCAAGCTAAATTCTTGACTGATTGATTGAAAGGAGACTGAGTACTTTACATTTTACTTTCCCTAAGGAATCAGTGATGTAAACTGTAATTTCTCTAGAAGCTAGTTATTTTAACTACTTTGTGCAAATATAATCATATTCTGCAAAAAAAGAAAGAAAACCTAAAAATTCCTTACATAACTTTGAATCCACAACTTCAGGATTTTTTTGAGTCTAAAGTAAATTTATAAGATTTAAAATCGTACATTTAAAATAATGGCTTATGAACAATGGAAGGCTTTTGATCTGTAATATGAGTAGTGCAGGATGATTATCCAATCTTTAGCTTATATATAGAAAAGCAAATTAGGGTCAACAGGGTCATGTATGCCTCCATGCATAATTTTATCAGAAAGCACCATAATAACCCCAATATTTATACAAGAGAAAAACTAAGAAACAGGGAAGTGCTCATTAAATAAGATGAATTTAAAATTTGTTAATTATAGATGGATTGAAGAGATGCAGTCTATAGTCTCAGCAATGTCTTAATGAAAATTTCCTCAATGTTCAGATATAAATGATTTGGAAACTAGAATTTCTCTCTAAAGTCTAGGTCACTTCCACCAAGAACACTCATAACACCTGTCATGAAAAATGCAAATAGGAACAAACTATAAACATTTTGCTTTGCATCTCCAACAGGAAGACGATTCCTACTTTCCTACCCAGTAGGAGGAAGGAAGACGTTTTCCTGACCCAGCAACAGTCCTGCCGATAAGAGGCTGTCACAACTCAGCCAATGAAAAGCCAATACACTCTGAACTCCCAGTTTCCTCCAATGGACTCTTTGTTTATAATAGCCCCTTCTAACTCCCCCTTCTCCTCTGTAAAAGGACATTTATCTCCCTTGTTTTCTGGACTTGTCTGTGGTTTGCCACAGAGTACATGTCCTGCATTGTAATTCTTTGTTCTTTCTGAATAAACCTGTTTTGCTAGTAAAACAACTGGTTGTTTCTATTATTTTAGGTCAACATTTGATTATTGGCCACATTTTCTTAACCTTTCCTTTCTTAAATTATGTCTCATAATTTTTTATTGTATGAATTATCCATAGAGATTGAAGTAGATATTATTTCCCTCCACAGAGGGTTGGCCCTTTTGTCAGGCAGACAGAGTGACTCATTGTCTCAACTCAATAATTAATAAGCTGGATTGAGGTTGAAGTTAGATTGCAGCTTTCATTAGATTCAGTCAACCTCTGATTTTAAACAGCTTAAAAGGGCATGACCTATGTTGTGTTTGTTGCAGGCTCCTTTAATGGGACTTGATGTCCTAAACCCTATGGAGTCCACTATGGGACTGCGGATTTGTACTCTGCTTTCAGGTCCTGACCCCTCCTTGAGCATGGTACTTTGGGTTTTTTGGTTAAGAGTTTAGCAGGTCTCTATCTCCTCTAATCTGCTTTTCAGAGGTTGTGAAAGTAACTCCTTTGTCTTCCATCCTACATGGGTTTAAAATACAGTAAATGTCTTAAGGAGGATTCTTACTATGTGTTTGTTGTAGGCCTCTCTACACTATGGCTTGATTTCTAAACTCTGTGAGATTGTTGGAGATTTCATTTTGCTCATTTGGGCCAACTGCTTAGCCTCTTGTACTGCCACAGCTCTCAGCAAATGTCTCATATGGCCCTATGTTCAGACTCCTCTTCCTACCTGACATGTCAGTCCATATGGTTGTCAAAACCTCAGCTGATTTCTCTTTCCTCTAGTAGAGTCCTCTGCCTATGGCAAGACTGATCCTCAGATAATTCCCAGACTCAGAAAAACTCCCAGAGAAGCCAATAGCTGGCAATATTAGGTTTCCTGGGGGACTCGCCCCATACTGGAATTTTACTTATCTAGCCTTCCATAGATCTTTTATTTATTTAAAACTATAATTTTTCTAATTCATCACTTTACTCCCAGATATTACCATTGAGGGTGATGACTTGCCATCACTTATTGTATCCTAATGTATCTTATTATATCTTCTATAGCCTAGAGAAAGAAATCTCCACTGCTGTTATTGTAAGAAATAATAAGCCTGACCTGTGTTTATCCTTGCATTTCTCAGAGTTCTGTGGCTGTTTTCTTATTTTTGTGCTCAAAATCAGGTCCCATGCATCCCTCTAACCAGTTTTCCTCATCTGTCAATTTCAACTTTGTTGCTGATGATCAAATGAGATTGCTACTCTTCCAGTGCTGAACTAAGAGATAATAGCTCTGCATCTCATGTATGTAACAGGTCCACAGCATAGTGGAGATCTGCTATAATTTTTCACAACATGTTCTGATTGTTTGGGATAAAAGCTGTAATAAACACAAAGAATAACATACAGTCATTGCACAAACCCAGAAGCCTCCTCAGAGTACCTTTATATGCCTTGCCCACCTCTGCATGCTAGGGTGCATATCCACTATCACCCACAAGGGTACACCACTCATCATGATTATAGAATAGGATAAAGTGACCAGAGGGTCTCTCAGAGACGCAGGAAGTTTTCCATTACTTCTCTTAAGTCCCATCTCCTCAACCTTCATTTTTTATTCCAAGATTGACCACAATTTTCCAGGATAATTCACAGTGAATACACATATTGCCTACTGCCCTAACAATGTCATACAGTGGTCAGACCTTAGAACACTTGAACACTTCTGAAGTCTTTAGACATTGACAGTCCAGTTTGAATTTGGCTCTGTTCTTTCACTTCCTTTCTGGTCTCTCTTAATCAAAGGTTCAAAAAATTCAGCGTCAAGTACCAAAGTCACCTTATTATATGTTTAAACGTTTTAACTCTGTGTCATCTATTCTGCAGGGTACATAGGGATATCATTAGTAATGGGAAAGCACAGTATTAAAACTGTGAGCTCAGGGTCAAGGTCAGATGCAGCCACCCTCTCCCACCATAAGAATTTGCTTCCAGTCCTAATTTCAGTGGTCCTGTGGTTAGTGAGTGGGCATGTACAGGCATATGTATGCATTTATGTTATGTATGCAAGTATTTGTAAATGAAGGTAGTATTTCCTACCAACATCCTACTTCATATGGGATTAATAAATCAACTTCTATATATGTGAAACCATGAAGGGGACAGAATTTATGTGTGTAAGAAAGTGTGTCTGTGTGTGGGGGGGTGGATAAAACTTCTGGTAATTTAAAAAATAACAGTTATAAAGTGGTGATATTTGAACAAAGTGTACAATTTGTACTATAATTTGGTTCAATCATAAACTTAATATAGAAGAAAAGGGTGTTTTAATTTTGAGTTCACTGCCCAATTGAATTATCCAGTCTTAGACAGAGACTATGAATTCCATGACCCAACACCAGAATAACACTGGGTCATGTGAAAAGGAATGGAAATATTCTAGATAAATGTAAGCTAGCACTTATATCTCTTATCAGGATTAACTGCACTGATGACTCTGTCAATCTTAGTTCCTTCCTCTGAAATATGTACCATTTCCAGGCATTGCATCCTCAATTTATTTTATCAGTATCCAATTGACATGGTTTCCAGTCCCATTAGTATCCCTGAAACAGGCAACCAGGACCTAGAAATCATCTTCCATGAGGAACAGTTGAAGGAATGTGGATATTTTCTGTGTGGAATAAAGACTTCCAGAGAACATCATATATGTCTTTGTATATTTGAAAAACAGTCTTATGGAGGAAGATTAAAACAGACTTGAACTAATAAAAGGAAACTGTGAAAAGGCAGATTTCATTTACACAGAAATTTATCTGAAAGAGTTGTTAAAATGGACAAACTTACTTTTTCAGGTAGTAAGCTCCCTGTCATTGTATGTGATAAGCAGAATCTAGACATCCATCTCCGAGCATGGTTGTTGAGGCTGTTCTTGTATTGGTTGGAGAAGTTACATTATGTATCTTCTCTAACTCTTTAGAATCTATGATTTTATATTTTAGTGGGATTGCATGTAACTACCTGTTTTTAAAGTAGTTTCTGATATTGTAAGGCTTATTACTGGTTTGGCTTCAAAATTTTAAACTCATTAGTAAACCTGATAGCAAAAACAGGACCTGATTCTCCCATTAGAAAATAAATAGAAAGAAAAAGACATAATTCTTAGGCCCTTTCAAAAAATTATCTTGTGAATAAAATTGTTGTAGTTTGAGAAGAAATGTAAAGGTTAATGAACTTTCTACTAAAAGACAGCACCACGTCTACAACATATTTTAAAATCCCTCTGATTTTACCTCCAACTTTCTGAGAAGGCAGATTTCTGGGTTATATTAAACTCCTGCTGTTTGACCATGTACTGTTTTGTTCTCTATTAGAGATAAGCATTTTTTCCATGTGAATCTTCCTTCATTTATACTGAGCATGTTTAAACTTGCAGAATCAATCGAACACCTTCAGATGAACTAATGAGCAAATAAAACAATTCCCCAGGCTTTTACAAGAAATGAATGGATTTGTCATAAACATATCTCTAACACCTTCACTTCAGCTGCATGTTCTTGTTATTGCCATAAAAAATTAACACATTGGATTTTAAATCATGACTTTTATTTCATTGACTTGATTATATTTAGAAAATAAAAATTCAACACTGTGGACTTTTTGTTTTTGGCAAAAAGATCTTAGTAAAACCTCTTAGCTGATTAACTTTATATGTGTGTATATATACATATATGTACACACACAGACACACATATGTAAAATTGGTTTCTTAGGAAACCAATGGCATGGCTGAAAATCATGTCAATTAGATACTGATAAAATGAGGATGCAATGCCTGGAAACAGTAGGTACTTCAGAGGAAGGAACTAAGATTGACAGCATCAGCAGTGTAATTGGTATCTGATAAGAGATGTAAAGTGCTAGCTCACATTTATCTAGAATACTTCCATTCCTTTTCACATAACACATTTTATGTATAAACACATAAAATATGTATTTGTAAGAAAAAAATTAAAACATGTCTGCTTACTCATCAATATCTCTAAGACACTACTTGACAGGGTGAAAGGGATGGGTCTGTAGTAGGTAAGTGTGAGCGAGCTTTATGGCTGAGTGAATTCAAAAGAGTTGATATGAACTTCACTAATTAGGAAATCTAAAACTATGTTAAAATGTTTTGTTTTTTTGTGGAAAGAACACTAATTGTACGGAGCCAAAGGCGTCTATGGCAATGTCTACTCTTTCCAGTTATATCCCCCACCTTCCCACCTTACTTCCTTCTACTAACTTCTGAAAATTAAGCTGAAAAGAAACAATTTTGAGAAAATTAACATGGCATGGATGGTATGGTACATTTAGTACTGTGATATAATATGGATATCACAGATCCCAATTTTCAAGTATGATCCTAATTTTGTACAATTTCATTATTTTTAATCAAGATGACTCAATAAATATTGAATTAAGTGTGCTTTATTCTTATGAAAAATAATCAGAAATCAAAAATACTGCATACAATATATTACTGAGATTACTGAGAGGGAAATTTATGACCTTAAATAATAATTTTTTAAAAATTAAAAGGATAAAAATTAATGTCCTAGAAAGCCACCTTAAGTATTAAAATGACAGAATAAATCCAAAAATTGCAGTAAGGATTTAATAAAGAGCAGAAATTAATGAAATTGAAAATAAAGATACAATAGAGTCAATTTCAAAAACTCATTATTTAAAAAGAATAATGAAATTTACAAATATCTAGCAAGATCAGGAAAAAATCAGGGCATGAGTAAATAATATTAATATACAAAGAGAACGGAATTATAGACACAGAAGAGATTAAATGATATGAACAACTTTTTGTCAAAAAATTTTAAAACAGAAAAAATTAATTCCTAGCAAAAAGATAAATTATATAAACTGATTCAAAACAGAAATCGAGAAAACAAAGACATTTTGAAAAAGGAAACATAGGGGCAATCTTACTCATAAATATAGATGTTAAAAAAAAAAGAACCTCAAGCAAAAGTGGTATTCCCCGCTTTTCCAAAGTTCACTTTATGCCACTTTTGCTTTTATGAAAGGCCTAAACTAGTACTCTTTTCACTAACTGAAAGAAATCTGAAAAGGATTTTGGCTTTTAAGAAAAAAGAGGAAAATCGAAAAAAGAATTTTACGTTTGTTTTGCAGGGAGCCATCATAGAGGCAGCACATACCCCCAGCAGGCAGAGTGGCACCACCAAGCTCCTTCCCCAGGATTACAGCCAACATCTCAGCATCAGGCTGCCATAGCATGAACTGTGTCTGTGAGCATCTGTGCTTTATCTCAGTTTATTTTGTGTATCCATTAGCAAGATGTGTCCTAAGGTAATTGTTTCTTTGCTTTACCCCTTTTGGCTTATGAAAAATTTCACAGGAATGTTCTACTTTCACATATGGGGGAAGCCTGAATTAGCAAACCAAGTTTACCAATGCACAAAAATGATCAAGTTGAGTTCTTCCCAAGAATACAACAGCAGTTTGACATTAGAAGGTCTCCTACAATCTATTAATGTAATTCAGCACATTAACAGATTGAAGAAGTAAATCTGTTATAGTCATTTCAAAAATGTTGAAAAAAATCCCCAAATTAAAAATCCATTCAAGAAAGAGATTAAGAGAAAACTAGGAACAGATGGGAACTTTCTTAAAACCTGATAAACGGTATCTACCCAAGATGCAGAGCAACAGTTCTACTCAATGGAAAACATTAAAATATTCCTTTTAATATCAGAGATGCTGCTATCTGTTTTTCTATTCAAAATCAAACAGAAGTCCTCGCTCAGAAAGTATGGCAAGAAAAAAAAGAAGAAAAAAATGTATGTGTTAGTTTGAAAGATATGTGTCTTTATTTACATACAAGACAGATATGATTGTCTTCATTCAAAGCCCCCCAAACCCTATAAATAATGAAACTGAAGGTAATTTAGTAAGGTTGCTGAATATGGGATCGAAATCCCACAAGGACATTTCTATACAATAACAGGGAATAATTAACAAAACCCAGCATCACTATTTAATACTCAGAAAAGGGGGCTATTATTTGAAGAAAGACATGAACCCTCTGTAACACATGGTAAGAGGTAGATTCTAGATAAAGACCTAAATGAGAAAAGTTTTTTAATATTAACTTCATAGCTTTACCTAAGCAGAAACCTTTGTGACCTAGGAATGGGTAAGAACTTCTTAAAACTTCAAAACACAATGACAATGCAAACAAGGTGGATTTAATTAGGTCAAAGTTCAGAATTTCTTTCAGTGAAGGACACCATGGATAAACTTAATATACAGATAATAAAATGGGATAAGAGATTTATAGTGTCTAAAGCAGACAATGGATTAATATCTAGAATATACAAGAAATTCTGTAAAACTGATAAGGGCAGAAACCCCCTTAGAAAAATGAGAAAAGCAGTTACAGAAGAGGAATCTGAAAGACTGATGAGCATTTGTAGGGATCTTAAACTACTAGAGACCAGATAAAAGCAAATTAAATCAATACTGAGTGTTCCTAATTCCCATTCTCTGTCAACGCTTGTCATCTTCCATAGTTCTAATTTCCTCCAACCCTCATGCACTGTTAATAGGTATCTATACTGGTCATTTGGGGGAACTGTTGGCATTATTTACTCAAGTTAAGTATATTCATATTCTGTGACCCATACATTCTGCTCCTGAGTCTACAGGCCAAACAAATTTTGACAACGTCCACATTAGGATATTCATTAGTATTACATGTAGTGGCAGGAAGCTGGAGGTATTCTGTGTTCCACTCAGTGAATAGCTGGATAAAATGTGGTAGATGCACATCTTAGGAGAACATATTTAGAACCCACAGATTATAAATACACATAGCCACCCGGATGCATCTAAAAGCCTAGTGCTAGGGGCTTCCCTGGTGGCGCAGTGGTTGAGAATCCGCCTGCCGATGCAGAGGACACGGGTTCGTGCCCTGGTCCGGGAAGATCCCACATGCCGCGGAGTGGCTGGGCCCATGAGCCATGGCCACTGAGCCTGTGCGTCCGGAGCCTGTGCTCCTCAATGGGAGAGGCCACAACAGTGAGAGGCCCGCGCACCACAAAAAAAAAAAAAAAAAAAGCCTAGTGATAGATGAAAAAGATAAGAAACAGTGCAATATATAATGACACCATTCCCGTGTTTATGCACCATTCTGTGCATAAAATATAAGCACAGAAAACAACAGTAAACACAATTTAAGAAGACAATATAAAAGATACGGATTAAATAAACTCAACATAATGGAAAGTAGGATATGAGGATAAAAGGAAACAAATGAGTGTGTGGACTGGTGATGATGGTAGCCGTTAATTAAGAAGTGGGACTGGATTAACTATATGCACTCAAGGTTCAGAGGAGGAGAAAAGAGGATGACAACATAGCAAATATATGTGAATAAATCGCACCAAAAGGTGTATAAAACATTTGTAAAGGAAATTATCACCTTTTATTATAGACATTAAAGATTTAGGGGATCTAAATAAAAGAAGAGAAAAACCAGTTAGTGGATGGGGAAGGTTATTATTAGGATGTCAATTCTCCCCTCATTGACTCATGCATTGAATAGGAACTTCTTCCCTTAATCCAACATGGTTTTCATGGAACTTGACAAGATGATTCTAAAATTCAAAGAGCCAAAAAACAAAAAGAAAAAAAAAAGGTCAAGACACTCATGCAGCAAAACAAGTTTGAAGGGAGATATCAAAACTTCTTACAAGGCTCCAGTAATTGAGACAGTATGGTATTGGCACAGGATTTGACATACAGACCAAAGGAACCAAATAAAGACCTCAGAAATAGACTCACACAAATGGAAATTTAAAATATAACAGATTAGCACTATGAATCAGTGGGGGAAATAATGAATTATTTTCAGTAAATGGTGGTTGGAAAAAATCCCAAAGTGACTGGATCCCTACCCTATAACACAACCCCCCTCTCCGCCAAAACCCAGAAAATATCAACAACACAAATCATTTCAAAAATATTTGAAATATAAATATTTGAAAAATAAAATATTTTTTAAAATTGAAAATATTTGAAAAATACACAGGAAAATATCTTTATGACATTGGGGATAGAGAAGAATTTCTTAAGGCAGATAATACATGCCAGAAAGATGATAAAGAAAATGAAGAACTACAATTCATTAAAAGATATCATAGAGTGAAAAGACAAACCACAAATGAGAGAAGATAGCACCCATTCAAATAATTAAAAAAGGAGTCAGAAGAAAATATTTTAAAACTCTCAAAAATCAACAAGAAAAATGCAACCAATAGGAAAATGGACAAAATCCGTAAAGCAATTTCACAGATGAAGAAATTCTATAGCTAATACACATATAAAGTTATTTTCAATCCCCATTGGTAACTAGAGAAAGTGAAATTAAATCCCTAGTGAGATATCATTTTATACCTATCAGACTGGCAAAATCTAAAGGACTGAAAACATCAAATGTGGTAAACAAAGCTGGTGATAGATCAGCACTCATTTAGAAAAATGGTTTAGTTTAGGTAGTCAAATTAAAGATGTGTTTTTCTTATGACCCAGCTGTTTGCTACTGGCATTTATTCTAGAGGAACTCTTATGCTCCAGGAGAGATGAAAATAATATTTATAGCAGTGTTGTTTATGAACAAAAACTGGGATAACTCAGTTGTTCATCAACAGGAGAACAGATAAATTGTACCATATTCACATAGTGGGTGATAGTATAGCAGTAAAAATAAATGAATGCGGCTACGCTCACTGAAAAGACAAATCCAAGAAACATAATGCTGAGTGAAAAAGCAAATATAGAATACATACATTGTTACCCCTGCAAAAGTTCAAAGACAAGCAAAATTAAATAACACTAAGTATACATATGTATACTTACTTGTGTAAAGAAATGATAAATACAAAATTCAGGGGAGGCAGGAAGCAAACAAAGAAGAAGCACAGAAGGTGCTTCAGTAATACTGGTAATTCAGTCTGGTTTGTGATTAAAATCCTATGTGTAGCTTTTCAGGCCTAACCATAGGCAATTATGGAGGCTTTACCTGGTAGGCATCACAGAAGAAAGCTGCCCTCCCCACACCAGATTTGGTGTAAAGCCAGTGCATTACAATCTCTGAAGGAGCTGCAATCAAGGTCTCAGGACCCTGGCCTGTGATGCTCTTTCATATATTTACATTCCTCAGCACCTGCATTCCTGGGTCCTTTATCTGAGGGCTTGGGCAGAGGGCTTCTTCTGGGCCTCTGCTGAGACCTCTTTAGAGGGGTATTAGGGAGAAACCTTAAAGATACTTTTCCCCACTCTGAATTAGTACCCAGAACTTTTCCACTCCTCTTCCCTTCTCCCCCCTCTGCCCCCCCAAAACCCCAACACACACACATATACACCCCTCAGGGCCCATGAAAGTGCCAAGGCCTTTTGTTCGGGGCCTCCTCAACAATAAGATTACCCCCACATCTGTCCTGGTCCACTTGACCCTGGACCAGTGCACTGTTCCATGGAGGAAAATAGAATATTGGGGGTGGGGGGGTTGGCATTTCCTCCAGTTTTACACTCTTGTTTACACCACTGTACCAAGTGATTAAAGGCTTAACTCTTTCAGTTTTGGCTAAGCCTTGCTTAGCATAGCTGAGCTCTTGATAGTAATATATTGCTTAAGTTAGGTTGTGTAATAAAGCTACTTTGAACCTCCTCCATAAAAACTTATAAAAAGTTAAAGTTCTGTGGAACTTCTATAGGGAGGACAAATAAGATTAAATCACAAAGAAGCAAATATTTAATTTATATCTTCAGTACCCCAGAGTACAAAAAAGAAAAAACAAAGGATATTGAGGGGTTATCAGAAAAGTGACTCATTCTTTTTAAAATGTGGATATAGGGTAGAAGGTAGGATATAAAGGAATCTTTTAAAGCACATAATTCATTTAATAAATGTTCTCTTCTTTGGTGTGAAATCCTTTAAGTAAGACTGAATTTCACATTATATTTTGGGCTAAATGTAATATATTTTAAAATGTATCTATACCAAATCTATGGACAATGGGTTTTTATAGTTACTTACCACTTTATAAAACAGTATGTACTTATAAAATGTCTTTAAACTAACTTTCTTCATTCAAACTACTGTATAAAGTTATATTTGTCCTTAAACTACTTTCTTCAAACCTTGAGGATTTTGTAATTCAATTTATCTTTTGCCTCAACCATACAAGGCTCTGTTTTTACCTCCTTTTGGTTTACATCATTGCTGTACTGATCTTATTGGTCTTCTTATGTAGAAGTCCCTCTTGTTCCCTGAAGATCAGAGTTCTCCATATCTGAGCTTCTCCAACCAGACCCCCCCAAAACATCATAAGGGTAAATACTAAAACTGCACAGTAGTCTATGTTCTGACAGACCATGGTTTTATAAAAGACGAAATTATATTTTATGTTTATACTGTCTGTTCATTACACATAACAAATTCTCAAAGGTGAAAAAGGTATTAGAGACTGCCTTGCCCTAATTTGATAATTCCATATATCTATATAACACAATTAGTTATAATTTAGAATGTGCTTTCACATCAGCTCATTTGATCCTTGTAACTATGTTAATTAGGAATATATAATTATTACCATCTTACAGATCAGAAACAAACAAAAGAAGAGGTTTCTATGATATCCCTGAGGTCATACATTTAGTTAGACATGAACTCAGAAATAAGTATTCCTTGTCCATTGTACAAGCATGAGACACTCTATACTAAAGCACGGACACTTTCTACTTGTCCTAAACTTGTGGGACAACTTGTAAAATATTAAAATAAAATAGTATGAAAGTGAAACACTTCCAAACTCATTCTATGAGGCCACCATCACCCTGACACCAAAACCAGACAAAGATACCAGAAAAAAAATAAAATTACAGGTCAACACCATTGATGAACACAGATGCAAAAATCCTCAACAAAATACTAGCAAACTGACTCCAACAATACATTAAGAGCCAGAGCAATCCTGAGAAAGAAAAATGGAGCTGGAGGAATCAGACTCCCTGACTTCAGCCTGTACTACAAAACTACAGTAATCAAAACAGCATGGTACTGGAAAAATACATAAATATAGATCAATAGAACAGGATAGAAAGCCCAGAAATAAACCCACCACTTATGGTCAATTAATCTATGATAAAGTGGGCAACAACATAAAATGGAGAAAAGACAGTCTCTTCAGTAAGTGGTACTGGGAAGACTGGACAGCTACATGTAAAAGAATGAAATTAGAACATTCTCTAACACCATATACAAAAATAAACTCAAAATGGATTAAAGACCTAAATGTAAGACCAGATACTATAAAAGTCCCAGAGGAAAACACAGGCAGAACACTCTTTAACATAAACCACAGCAATATTTTTGGGGGACTCATCTCCTAGAGTAATGAAAATAAAAGCAAAAATAAACAAATGGGACCTAATTAAAATCAAAAGCTTTTGCACAGCAAAAAAAGACCACAAACAAAACAGAAAGGCAGCCTATGGGAGAAAGTATTTGCAAATGATGTGACCAACAAGGGATTAATTTCCAAAATAGCTCAATATCAAAAAAACCAACCCAATCAAAAATGGGCCGAAGACCTAAACAGACATTTCTACAAAGAAGACATACAGATGGCTAATAGGCACACAAAAAATGTTCAACATGGATAATTATTAGAGAAATGCAAATCAAAACTACAATGAGGTACCACCTCACATCAAAAAACTACAAATAATAAATGCTGGAGAAGGTGTGGAGAAAAAGGAACCCTCCTACACTGTTGGTGGGAATGTAAATTGGTACAGTCACTATCGAGAATGGAGTATGGAGGTTCCTTAAAAAACTAAAAGTGGAGTTACCATATGATCCTGTAATCCCACCCTTGGTCATATATCTGGAGCAAACTCTAATTCAAAAAGATACATGCACCCCTATGTTCATAGCAGCACTATTTACAATAGCCAAGACATGGGAACAACCTAAATGTCCACTGACAGATGAATGGATAAAGATGTGTGTGTGTGTGTGTGTGTGTATGTGTGTGTGTGTGTGTGTGTGTATGTGTGTGTGTCTGTATCTATACCTATGAACAATGGAATATTACCCAACCATAAAAAAGAATGAAATAATGGCATTTGCGGCAGCATGGATGGACATAGAGATTATCGTAGTAAGTGAAATAAGACAGAGAAAGACAAATATCATATGATATCACTTATATGTGGAATCTTAAAAAAAAAGATACAAATGAACTTATTTACAAGACAGAAATAGACCCATGACATAGAAAACAAACTTATGGTTACCAAAGGGGAAAGGGCCAGGGAAGGGATAAATTAAGAGTTTGGGATTAACATACACATACTACTATATATAAAATAGATAACAAACAAGGACCTACTGTATAGCACAGGGAACTAGACTTAATAACTTGTAATAACCTATAAGGTAAATGAATCTGAAAAAGAATATATATATATATATGTATATACATACATATTTTAAACTGAATTGCTCTGCTGTACACCTGAAACTAACATGACATGGTAAATCAACTATACTTCAATAAAAGAGAAATAATTTATTAAAACATAACTGAGATTAGAACCAATAAAATGAAATGAACTTAAATTATAATAATGAGTTGTTCAAAACATTTATAAGGAATACTAATGCTTTTGTCAAATCTGTTACTTTTGAGTTCATTATCTACATATTAAACATTATTGACATCAAGGCAAAGTATATTTAATCATGAGTTTTTCTCAGATTTTGCTCTTACTGTATAGTCTCCATCTTTTTCATATGTACACCTGTAGCTTTCAGTAAGAGGATACTTAGCAAAATCCTTACTTAAAATTGACCAGTGCAGAAATATTTTTCTACTAATATATCCAAGGAAGAAAGAAAACAGCTTTATAAAAGACCTTGGACAATGTTACCAGACTTTTTTTTCTTTTGCATTAGTTCCTTACCTCCAAAAAGATGGAATGCTTTTCTGCGGCTTGGTAGGGGCCACTTTGCAGAGCTGGATTTCTGAAAGCTTTGTTTTCTTTTCAAATATTCTTTAGTAAAGAATGTTTTTGTGGCATTGTTCAGTTCTAGAGTAAAGCAAAAGAAAACAGTATTTTTAAACATTAATTTGAGTAAAATGGCAAGAACCTGAAAAATGGTTGTTGTAGTATTTTGATAATAAATTCAGATCTCTTTAAGACAGTGAAGACAAAAGTAGAGTCAACTTTTTTTTAAACCCAAGCAAACCTAACTCCTCCAAATTTGATGCAACTCTGATATGTCTACACATAGAACACACACCTACTGAGCAGCTCTATGTCAGATACTACACCAGATATGGAGATGAATGAGACATAGCCTCTCCCTCAAGAAGACTGCAGTCTAAAAGATGGAAATAAACAGGTAGACCAGAAAAAGGGGGGACATGTGTTATGGGTGTAGCAATAGAATAACTAGAGTGTAATCATGGCTCAGGAGTGATAATGAAAAGGAAAAATCCTTAGAACTTTTTTACTTCATAGTCTCTCTATTTCATTCCATATGTGATGGGTTGACCATTTAGACGCTAATGCTGCTGATATAAAGAAGTTTAAAAAATGTAGAAATAAATTCTCAACTTTTCAGAAACTTATTAATGAGTTAAAGAGAAAAGGAATATATTAATTTGAAATAAATGAATACCAATCAAAGATCACATATGATGACATTCACTTTATTTTTTAAATTTTATGTATGCATGTATGTATGTATGTATGTATGTATTTATTTATTTAGGCTGTGCCGGGTCTTAGCTGCACCATGCAGGATCTTTTAGTTGAGGCATGCGGGCTCTTAGTTGTGGCCAAGTGGGTAAGACTCTGCGCTCCCAATGCAGGGGTTCGCTCTCTGGTGGGGGAACTGGATCCCACATACATTCACTTTATATAAGAGTCTCTGGGTGTGAGCCAGAGAAAGCAAGGCATGATCCGAGTTGAACTGTTCAATGGAGAAGTTCTTCTCAGGGAGGCCAGTGTAGAGCTGGTTACTAACTGAGAAAGTAGTCTTTCCATCGATGGTGCCCTTTTATTTTCATCCCACAATTATTCCTGTACTGTCTTCTCTGTTTCCATCCTTCAGGCTTTGAGCTTCTGCTCAAACCAGTTACATCAAATTATCTCTGTTTTTCCTAATTACTCCCCAGGATTGATTCTTTCCTTAAGCAATTCACAGGGGAAACAGATTCTTAGAGTTTACATTTAACAGCAAAAGAAACATGTAAAAAACAGACCACTCCAAGCAAGGGAGGTTAAGTGTTAAACCACAACTCTGTTTAACTCCCTTTCCCATTCTACACCCAAGGGCCAGTAATTAAAGCACACAAGATAGAGAAAAAGTAATTTCATAGTCTGTGTACTCATTGTGTATGTTGGGGGTTGTTATGACTAGTGAATGTTTTATCCTTCATATGTTTAATAGTTAAATCATTTCAGATTGGATATTCTCACAGTGTTTTCTGCAGCAGTGCACAGTTGTTTTATCAATGTCCACTCTGCCCACTGCCTGTGAACAGCCCCTTAGTATAAGATGGTCATGGCACTACTACCTGGTTAAAAGGGACTCATCAGTGTCATTCATACTGATGAAGAGAATGGAAGAGATTATCAAATGACTTATAACACATTCACTTATACTAACAATTCTTGAAGGGCTTATCCTTAAGCAGTGATGACTGTAATTCAGGGTATTTTCTGAGAAATTAAAAATCCTATAAGTGGTATTGTGTTAACAATTAACTGTAGGGCAAATTGACTCACAACTTCCTAAATGCCTTTAAAAGTAAGACCAGTGTGGTTGGTAAATGATTTCATGTGGGAGATAATATAAACCAAGGTGAAGAGTTTGCAACTCAAGAATTCTTATTCCCCTCCTTTCGCTTTCTCCTCTCCACCTTCTCCTTCTTCTGGAGAGCTTGTAGCCATGCTCTAAAATGTTGACGCAATAACCGGGAGATGCCACTGAACTGCCATCTCTTAAAATGAAAACTTATTTGGAAGTGTAATTGATTTCAGTAAACCAGATCAAAAAGACATTCTTGTAAGAGTTGGCCAATAAGTGCAGTTTTGAAAGCTGGTCACAAATCAAACTTCTCTTAGAGGGTACATGAGAGAGGTAAAAGTAGTAATGATAACTGTGATATTTTTGTTTTCTAGCTTCGAGGAACTTATTACACAATGCACTTTTAACCTACGTAACAAACCCATGTGATTAATGCTCCAAAGAAAAAAAGGGTTCATAAAAATATTTGTAATATCTACAAAAATTATGATCAGAGAAATTACTAAAATGTGCAAAATGAGATGGGAGATGTACCTACAACATTTTGTTGAACATAAATACATGTGCCCATAACATAATCTTATGAGATGTTGGAAGATTTTATTTATTACACTGACCTGAAAGGCCTTTGGAGAAGAGAGGACCTAGAAGCCCTTGTCCCTCCATTTCTGGGGCAAATAAGAATTGGGTTCTAATGCTTCTTAACTGTGGCACCTTTCATAAGTTGTTGAACTTCTCTTTGTACTCGCTTTCTACCCTATATCTGGCAAACATTTATTTTGCAATAGCTATGTGCCTAGCACTTTACTGGTCTAGCTAGAAATACTGAAATTAATTAAACGTAATTCCTGTCTGCTGGGCATTGTACTAGATCACTGATTCCCAAATACGCATCTGGAGCCTGGCTATGCATCAAAATTGCTGAGAGCACTTGTTAAAAAGACAAATTCTAGGACCCTGCCCAGATATTACTGAAGCAGAATTGCTGTGGATGTGACCTAGGAGTCTGTGCTTTCTACAGGCTCCTTGGGTGATTCTGATACACAGTCAAATTTGATAACCACTGGATGAAATGACCTTAAATCCTTTTCTGTTCTAAAATTACCTTAATTTATTTAAATAGGTTAAACCTTATCTCACTCTGCTATAAACTGTACAAACCTTACCCAAGGATGTTGTTCTTTCTATAGAACAGTGTTGCTTCATTCTAGTGGCATTTGAACTTGGAACTCCAGGATTTTGCAACAAATAAAATATTCAGTACTACCTTTCTCAGAATTATTTGGAAGAAGCACTGAGAAAAATCTGAAGGCGGACCAAGATGTAGGGCTCGGAGTAAAAGGTGATAAAAACTACGTTTATCTCCTCCTTTGCCAACCCTACCTCTTAGGGAGTAAAGGCTTCTTATTACAATATACATTATAATGTATTAGATGTAATCAATATTTCATATCATTCAATATGCTAGAAAAAGACAAAACCCTGAATATCCTGGAAAGATTCTAAAGTCTACTCAAATGGTACATTTAGTTAAATGTGGTGGCAGTACCAGTGGAAACAGCAGCATCTTTGCGTGACACTATCATAGAAATAGTAAATAAGTGTTAAGATAAAAGTTCCAGTCTTCTTGACTTGGCTGAATGCAGAAGTCAATCACCAACTACATAAAAACATAATTCACATTATTACAGGGTATATTACCATGAGTTTCACTGTATCGTATCATAAAGAATAAAATAAGAACAACCACATACACAGCACAATTTTGAACTACAGGCAGTACCAATAGGGTAGTGTAACTCTGATTTCTGTTTTATGCTTAAATATGGGCAATTTTATATTTAAACAACTAATTATAATTAAGCAAATATTGTTAGTAATAGTTTTAAGCATTCTGCTAAGTGTAAGAGTTAAAACTGTGAAACAGGCATAGTACCTGCATTAAATCATATCTAGTAAATAGGTAACCATTAAGTTATGAGGTAAGTGCCATGATAGGGTTAATTCAGGCCTTAGGGTCCTATTAAGGAGGGGAATATAATAAGAGTATTATTACAAATACAGGGCACAGTCATTTAGATGGACCCAGTGGTATTATGTTCTAATTTAAAAGGCTAGGATATATGTGTCCACCCATCTCATTTAGATTATTAAAGGCCTTGTTTACCTACTTAAAATTATGTCTCATTATTATGAAAGCTTTTCTTCCCCACAGTTCCCTTCTGAGTCCTATGTTGTTTGATACATAATGTTTCATTTTTCACAAAGATGCAACTTGCAAAAAGATGATGTGACAAAAAGAAATTTGTAGCACGTTTTAATAAAAGTTTTTAAAAAAGACTACTTCTCCAAGAGTTTTGCATTATATATATAGAATGAGCCCTAATTTTGAGTGGAAATCCAACTTTCCTTCATTTCAATAGGCACTGGACATTCTTGTTCACAGGCATTATTTGGTTCCAGGAGATTAATGTACAATAAAGGACACTTGCAAGGAGTAGACAAGATTGGGAATGAAGAGTCCCAATCAGTGGGCATTTGTATAAAAAGGGAGATTTCTAACAAAACAATCTTTACCAGCTGTTGCTTAACCCTCATTTTTTAAACATAGCATTTAGTTTAAGTAACCTCTTGTGAGATGATCTTTAGAACTTTTAGATTAGTCTCATCTCACTCTTCTTCTTTAATATGTTGATGTATATGTTTATACATTTAATATGATGAAAAATAGTAATTTTTTAAGAATATACAATCTAAGATAGTTTTCTTTGTACTGTTTTACAGCAGCAGGAGTAAAATTGAGTGAGGATGCTGCTTCAAGGGGATAACAGAGAAGGGCTAATATATTGACATTTGAGCTCACTTTACTAGATATCAATGAAAATCTATAAACTATCTTAAAACTGTCTTCAGGGTTTCAAGGGCAATGCTTGATCTGTACTTCTGCAAGAGGGGCAAGAAAGTCTCACTTGTAAGGGACCCTAACTCTCCTAGTGAAACTCATTTTATACCCATGTGAGTACACAGAAAGGTTCATCTATGAGGGGAACACTACCAGTTAGAGAAAACTGGAGTCTGCTATTGCAGCTTGCATTTAACAGAATATGACTACTTTGACTCAAAGAAATATGAGTAAGATAAACCTCAGAACCAACTCTTCAGACCTGGCAGGTTCTCACCCTAGGGCGGCTGCAAGGTCTCCTAGTAACTGCATGTCCTATGTGATTTGGTGGCAAGAGGAACTCTGAAAGTTGGGAAAGAGAGACCAACCAGGAGTATCTCATTAATACTGATGAATATTTATCTATGTATCCTCTGAATATAAATTTTAACCTGATTTTCTTACCCTTTCCTAGTGAACTGTTCAAAGTTAAAATCTAGTTAGGAAGTTCCATCTCCAGCTAAATATGTAGCCTGATGACAGAGGCACATACAACAGGGACCAAACCAAACCCAAAACAAAAATTCTATATTTGACACTTTGTCAAAGTGGAGCTATGGATTTTATAATATACAAGTCATTACAGACTATAATTTATGCTTAACTGGTTAATATTTAGGAGTTCCTATTTCATTAGGTTGATAAACTATAGTTAAAATTTTATCCATTTTAATGTAATAATTCCACTTAATATTTGGTACTAAAATATTTTATACCCATAATTTTTATACCTGAATAGGAAAAGAGTTGTTACAAATACTTTAACCCTTTGGCCCAGGAGAAATCTGCTAGTACTATAAGACCTTCTTAGGTTAGAGAATTTATCCAAGCCTTCATCTCAGCCACCTTGTGTTTAAGTTGTGCTTATTGATGTCCTTTAAGACTCTGGAGCATTAAGAATTATTTCAGTAACTGTTTCATTACACAAGAATAACTAGTTTACCCTCTGTTAGAGGAATAATAAGGCCAAGAGGAGATCTACTAAATTAAGCCCCATTCAACCATAACCTTTATTGTGCTCTTAGTGTGATAAAGACAAAATGCTAAGTACTTTGTACTGTTATGATGTATACTGCTATTATTTTGTATTTAAAGTTACACTTCAAGATTTAGAAAAAGGCTTTTGAAAGCCTATGGATAGGGATATACTAGTGGATCTTCAAAACAGATAGTGGGAAGCTGCCACATAGCACAGGGAGACCAGCTTGGTGCTTTGTGACCACCTAGAGGGGTGGGATAGGGAAGGTAGGAGGGAGATGCAAGAGGGAGGAGATATGGGGATATATGTATATGTATAGCTGATTCAATTTGTTATAAAGCAGAAACTAACACACCATTGTAAAGCAATTATACTCCAATAAAGATGTTATAAAAAAAAAAAGGTCATCACAGCATCCATTCTTGGCTTCAAAGAATCCATGATTCTCTGTCCTCTGTATGAAAAGAAACAGGACTCCATCCTCCCTGCCCACCATCATATTTAATGCTGCACCTTGGTTTACTTATTTATTTTTAAAAACAAAGTAACACATGCCCATGCTTTGAAAAGATCCAAATGATGTTAAAAGGCTTAAAAAACCAAAACCAAAACAACAATGAAGATCTATTCCACTCCCTTTATCTCCACTCACAATCCCCAGGGACTGTTTTAAATATTCCTGTTTTCAAGCTTTTTTCTGGAGATTAACCTCCATAAGTGCAAGGCAGTGTTTTTCAACACTTGGTTTGCAAACCACTAGCCATATGTGAAAGGATTTAGGGTTAAATTGAATGAAAAATTTTTAAATTTTCAGTTACCTATTTTAATGTATATTAGAAGAAATGTATAAACTAAAACATCAAATACATAAATTCACATATAAATTGATGAGGCTAAAATAAGTATTTTTTTAAAAACATGTGTCAATATGAAGAAAACCCTTAAGTAAAAAAATAATTCTGGAGGTATGTGGATACAGTAAAAATTGTAAAGGTGGTAGGAAAATGATAGAAATTTAAGAAACACTGCTCTAATCATTATGCTTATTTTTCTATTTCTTTTTTATAATAAAATATATGTTTCCATATATTAAAGCACAAGAGTGACTACACTAAAAGACATCATGAAATAGATACTCCTAGTGATAAAGAATGAGCTTGTACATATATACAATGGAATACTACTCAGCCATTAAAAAGAACAAAATAATGCCATTTGCAGGAACATGGATGTAACTAGAGATTATCATAGTAAGTGAAGTAAGTCAGAAAGAGAAAGACAAATACCATATGATATCACTTATATATGCAATCTAAAATATGGTACAAATGAACCTATCTGCAAAACAGAAACAGACTCACAGACATAGAGAACAGACTTGCAGTTGCCAAGGGGTGGGGGGTGGAGGAGGGAAGGACTGGGAGTTTGGGATTAGCAGATATAAACTATTATATATAGGATGGATAAACAACAAGGTCCTAGTATATAGCATAGGGAATTATATTCAATATCCTGTGATACACCCATAATGAAAAAGAATATATATAAAAAAAGAATGTCTGTGTATAACTGAGTCACTTTGCTGTACAGCAGAGACTGGCACAGCATTGTAAATCCACTATACCTCAATTTAAAAAAATGAATAAGTTTGGATTTTGGAGGCAGTGATGATTCTATACAAGATGAACAGAAAAATGAAAAAGTTGAGGCATGGATGAAGGCAAGAACAAAACCACTATTAGCATAAGAATTAACAGACCAGACTTTTTGGTATAGAATAAGAGAAAGTATGAAATGCCGTTAATGGGAATAGGGACAATAGAACAAGAGCAATTACAGGTTGTCACAGTGGATAAAAAGAGGAAGTGTGATGTTCTTTTGGAACATCATAGATCAACATGTTCTATTCAAACTCTTTGTCCATTTTAAAATAGGGTTATTTGTTTTTTAATTCTTGAGTTGTAACAGTTCTTTATATATTCTAGATACTAGACCCTTGTCACATATATGGCTTACAAATATTTTCGTTTATCCTGTGGTTATCTTTTCACTTTCTTGATAATATCCCTTTAAGCAGAGAAGTTTTTAACTTTGATGAAGTCTGATTTATCTATTTCTTCTTTGGTTGTTTGTGCTTTAGGTGTCATATCTAAGAAACCATAGCCCAATACCATTTCAAAAAATATTTACACCTATGTTGTCTTCTAAGAGTTTTATATTTTTATCTCTTACATTTAGGTCTTTGTTCCATTTTAAGTTAATTTGTGTGTGTGTGTGTGTGTGTGTGTTCATAGTGTGAGGGAGGGTTCCAAATTCATTCCTTCGCATATGAATATCTAAATGTGACAGGCTCTCTATGTTCTTACTGAGTATAGTGGTAGATTTCAGTAGATTTTTAAAAAATACATGTTTTTCTATTTGCTGTATATCCTTAGGACAATTTCCATAGACTTAAATGAAAAAAAAATCATTTCACCAGTTAAATGGTTGTTTTGCTGGGGTAAGGATCCATGAAGCTTCTCATGCTGCCATTCCAGAAATCTTCTTCACTATTTCTTAATTTACCAACTTTAAATAATATTGACTTCCTTCTAGGAGGATTTGGGTCTTTTGCAATATCTTCTTCCCTTCTCACCTCTCAAATTTTTGTGAATAATATCATTTTTAGTTTCTATATTGTCTACCTTTATTATTAGTATGCTTTTATCAGTTAGGATGCTCTTAGTGTACACCAATAGAAAATTTATTCAAACTGCCTTAGTTAATTAGTAAATTTAATATTTCATGTAACAGAAAATTCAAAGGTAGGGTAGGCTTCAAACCTGTCTGACTTGGTGGTTAAACAATGTCATCAAGACCCCTTGTTCACTTCTTTCCTTAGTTTTACTATCCAAAATAAAGACTTTATACTAAGCTGGTTCCCCACTTGCTCATAAGATGGCTGCCAGTAATTATCCCTATTACACACTTTCTTGTGTATGTCCAATGGAGAAGAAACTAGCTTTTCCATCTCATGTCTTAAGAGTAAAGGCAAATTTTAGTCTCACCTCATCACTCAGAACTGAAACACATGCCCATTTATGAACCTATCACTGGCAAAAGGAATAGAATACCAAAAAGCCAAAGATGGGTTCATCTACCCAGGAGCCACCTGGCCTAAGCTGAGGGAGTTAAATACTGGAATAAAACTCAGGGTATGTTAGGAAGAAAGATGTAATTGATATGAATTAGCAACCAATAGTGTCTACTACCTATTTTTTTGTATGTTTTTCTGTTAACTTTTTTTTCCCATATTTGCTAGTTTTATTTATTTTTTTAACCTTTTTTTTAAAAACCATCTTTATTGGAGTATAATTGCTTTACAATGGTGTGTTAGTTTCTGCTTGATAACAAAGTGCATCAGCTATACGTATACATATACATATATCCCCATATCTCCTCCCTTTTGCGTCTCCCTCCCACCCCTCTAGGTGGTCACAAAGAACCGAGATGATCTCCTGTGCTATGCAGCTGCTTCCCACTAGCTATCTATTTTACATTTGGTAGTATATATAGGCCCATGCCGCTCTATTAACTTTTGACAGTATTATCTTGACCTCCACTAACAAATGATATTAATGCCTTCTACCCTGTCTTCTATATATGCTCTCCCACTTCAAGTTCTCAACTTCTAGTGTATCAAGTACTTTATCAAGATCACATCTAATAGTGTTAAGAAATGTAAGCAAAATCTCATTAAATACTGAATGTTATATTGAGAGTTCAGGTTTAAAATCATTATTTTGCTAAAGCACACTCTATGGAATAAATCTGGAAGGAATTTCATCATAACTCTATCCACGGAACTACTCTAAATTATATCTAACCCCTTATTCATTTGCCAAATATCTTCAGCTCCTTTAGAAAATGACAACCTTCCCACTTTAATCTTTGATAATAACTGTCCCCTGGTTTGTACACAGTTGGAATGGTGACATTAGGTAGCTGAGATGATTAATTCATTCACTTAATAAATAACTCTCAGGGTTCAGTAAAGTTAACAGAATAGTGTAAGATTGGAAACTGACTTTCTCCCAAAATATCAACAAAAGCAGCTGAAACCAGAAGAGGAAAAAAAATCCCATTTACAATTGCAGCAACAAAAATATACAGGCATAAAGCTAATAAGAATTTTGCTGTGCCATTTGAAAGGAAATTACATAAATTTATTGAGAGGCAATATGTTTTCAATATTATAACAATGTTATAATATTATAACAATATTATAAAAATGTCAATTAAAATGATTATTCCCCAACTTATAAAATTAATTCACTTGTTATTAAAACATAAAGCTAGAATAATTATAATACCGAAGTAAGGGTATAGGACAAGATAGAAATATGAATGGAAAAGAACAGCTGCCAAAAAACACAGAAACATTTTAGTAATTATCTTCATTACCTAAAAAAAGCAGTTCAATCAGCATAGAAAAAAACGAGTTGTTGGATAAATGTTAGTGGGATAAATGCTTACAGACATGGAATAAAGGGAATATATATTTTTTTAAATTATGACTTAAGCTGTTTATTCTTTCTAAATTAGTAGAAAACTATTTTGCAAGGTTTATTATTATTTTTTGTTTGTGGTTTTGTTTTGTTTTTGAAAGGTACTATATTTTTAACCAAACCACACACCATAATAAATGGACTGGAATTAAGAGTAGGGAAATGAGGACAAAATGAAAACCAAAATAAATATAGGTAAAGAGACTATTTGTATACAGTAATTCCCCTACATACGTACCTTCAAGTTGCAAACTTTCAAATATGCGATCGTGTGTTCACATGCCCAATCACATAAGTTAGTTCACATGTCTGGCATACGTTATCACATGTGTGCATCCTCTACAAGTGGTTGTACTTTTGTGTATTTTACTGTACAGTACTGTATAGAGTGCAGTAGTACAGTATCTTTATTTCAAGCTCAGGGTGTCTGGAAGCAAGCATAAAAGCAGCAGTGATGTAGCTGGTACTACTGTACTTTTCAAGATACTATACTGTAAGATTAAAAATGTTCCATTTTTGGGCTTCCCTGGTGGGGCAGTGGTTGAGAGTCCGCCTGCCGATGCAGGGGACACGGGTTCGTGCCCCGGTCCGGGAAGATCCCACGTGCCGCAGAGCAGCTGGGCCCGTGAGCCATGGCCGCTGAGCCTGCGCGTGCGGAGCCCGTGCTCCGCAACGGGAGAGGCCACAACAGTGAGAGGCCCACGTACCACCAAAAAAAAAAAAAAAAAAAAGTTCTATTTTTTGTGGTTTTTTTTTTTTTTTTTTTTTTGCAGTACGCGGGCCTCTCACCGCTGTGGCCTCTCCCGTTGTGGAGCACGGGCTCCGCACACGCAGGCTCAGCGGCCATGGCTCACGGGCCCAGCTGCTCTGCGGCACGTGGGATCTTCCCGGACCGGGGCATGAACCCGTGTCCCCTGCATCGGCAGGCGGACTCTCAACCACTGCCTCACCAAGGAAGCCCTTTGTGTTTGTTTTTTATGTATTATTTGTGTGAAAAGTATTATAAACCTATTACAGTACAGTACTATATAGCTGATTGTGTTAGTTGGGTACCTAGGCTAACTTTGTTGGACTTACAAACAAATTGGACTTACGAATGCACTCTCAGAACACAACTCATTCATATGTAGGGGATTTACTGTAATTCTGTAGTGGATAAGGCCTTTTAATACCTAACTTTGAAATTAGAAATAATACAGGCAAAGGTTGCTACATAAGACTACATAAAATATAGAAGTTCTGCACATTCATAAAATATAATAAACATAATTCAAGTACATATGACAAAATAGGAAAGCGATTTGCCACATATGACAAAAGATGACATTACTGAAAAAAAAATCCTCTTGCAGTGAACAAGAAAACGATGAACAGACCAAAAGAAAAATCAGCAAAGGGCATGGTAAGGGATTTAAAAGGAAAAAAAAGGATAGTCCAGAGTGTTGAGAAAATAAGCCCATTATATTGCTGCTTGCAATAATTTTGGAGCATAATTTTGTAACATATACATAGCCTTAAAACACATACAGGCTTTTACTACAAATTCTACTCCTGGAAATCCATTACAAGGAAATGCTCGGAAATGTGTGCAAATATTTATCCATATATATCAGCAAATAAATGAATGATAAACAACTAAACTAAATAGTAGATAGCTTAAGTAGATCATGATATAATCACAAGAATGTAAAGTAAAACAAGGGACTTCCTTGGTGGTCCAGTGGGTAAGACTCTGCGCTCCCAATGCAGGGGGCCTGGGTTCGATCCCTGGTCAGGGAACTAGAGAGCACATGCATGCTGCAACTAAGAGTTCGCATGCTGCAACTAAAGATCTTGCTGCTGCAACTAAGACCCAGCTCAGCCAAAATACATATACAAATATTTTTTAAAAAGTAAGACAAAAGCAGGTCAAAAGCCTTATGTTCAAAATGAACACTTTACAAAAAAGTTATTAAGTATATGGATATAAAATATTCTGGAGGAATACTTGATAAATGTGATCTTTAAATGGTAGGACTATGGAGGATTTTGAGCTTATAATTTTACTTGTATACTTTTTTATAATGAAATTGCATTATTTATATAATTTTAGAAGTTATTTTTATAGGAAAACCAGACCATATATATATATATATTTTTTTCGGCTACTAGCAATGTTGCTTTCCCTAATCTATACTTTGATATGCCCTCAGCTCTTATCAAAGAATACCATAAGATACCATGTTAGAAAACCTGATATTGCATTTGCTCTGAGGATGATTTTGAGGACACTTGTCTACTGTATCTCTCAATATGCCTAGAAATCACTTAAAAAATTTCTTTTAAAGTGCTGGAAAAAACTTCTCTTGCCCTTAGGAGTTGGTATGTTTCTTTCCATCGATCATGAGAATCATTTAATTGTATGCTTATTTTTTCTTAGGCAGCAAAACAAAATACTTTATTCAGTACTTCCCTTGCCTTGCTACTTCACTGCATATATATTTTAAAACATGTCAAATCTTTTTGAGGTAGGTATAAATAACTAAGTAGTATATTCCTATTATTATTATCAGCTTCTAAATGACAGTACACAACCAAATTTAGTCTCCATTGGAATAAATATTCCCAATATGATTTATTATATATAAGAACCAATTTTGGAAATAAAGGAAAATATGACATTGTTGCTTTGATAAATGAACCAAGAGAGAGTCAAGTCATTATTGTTTTAAGACATTAAGGAAAGCAATTTAAAAATCCCTGTCAACATTAAACTGGATCATGGAAGGCAGGGACATCTGTCTAAATCACTATGTACATCGCCTAGATGCTTCCCTTCAAAACAGGCTTTCAGTAAATGCTTTCTTGCGTAGATGGTCAGAGATAACACTGAGAAAGAGATGTTACTCTTCACATTTCATTCACTCCAAAGCACCTAGCAAGGGATCTAGTACTAGAAAAGAACCCCTATTTTTCCCACTTCAATGTAAGCCAGAGAAGAAGAACTTCCAGTAAGCTTCTGTCCTCCCATGGAATTGCTTCCTTCCCTCTCTCCACTCCTTACTTGCTCTTCCCCATGAAAGGAAGAGTGATCTGCCAGTGTGACAGATGACAGCCTGCAGTCCCTGACCATGTTTCTCTATTGGGTAGAGTCAACTGTGCTTGGCATGTCCTTTTCTCCCCAGGTCTGTCTGTGCTCAGTGCAGTGATATTGTGCTCCAAACTATATGCACTAGGCAGATCAGAGAGGCAAAGCTTTATTTTCTCTTCACTGTTTGATTACTGAGCCTGTAAGCCAGGTTTGCAAGCCTTCATGCAGCTGGTTGGGTTAAGGCATGCAAAGCTTATTTTTATAAACTGATTCTTCCTTGCAGATGGGTCCTTGGATTTTCTTTTGCGGAAGAAAAATGTGCCATGTGTTTTCTACAGTTTTACTATTAATAAAGTACATACTTTGATCCTCATTTGGTTCCTCTATGGTTGAGGTGAGAATGTGGATATAGAAATTTCCTCCCCTAAGGTTTAGCACACAGTAGTGCACTCAATAAATATCAGCTCTGCTTACTTCTATCATTCTTCTCTTTCACCTTAGCAGGTTTCTATGTTCCAAATTCATTAGTTTTTCCTTTCTCCATTAGTATGTTTTAAATATTGTGTTATATTCCACCTTCACATAATAATTAGGTAAACAAATCCTTGTTCCAATTTTACTATCTTCTAGTTCAAGAAGAAAGACCTTAAGAACAACAAGAAGGTTGAGAAGATTTGGAGTCTGGGGGAAAGGCCTAATAGTTATCCTCAGATATTTACAGATTTATTCTCTGAGACTTCAGAGGAAAAAACATGGGCCAAAGAATGAGGAGTAGTGGAAGGCAGATTTGAAGAATAAATAATCAACAGGACTGCTTCAAATTTTAATGGAATGTCCTTGACACTGGAGATGTTCAAGTAAATGCTGAACAATAACTAGTTAGGATGCTTTAGAAAAGATCTCAACATTGAATAGAGGAGTAGAGATGAGAAACTATTCTCATCTATGATTCTATGATTTTAACAAGTTCTAATGAGTTGGACAAGCACTGTTTTATAAACTAGAGAGTAACAAATTATGCTGTATATGATTTGCAATAAATTTCTCATGATAATTCATACAGTATCTTTAGAACTGGAAGAAAGAGGTAGGCAAAATAATCAGGCAATTGTGTTAATGAAAGACAACAGTTACCTGTCTGGAAGAAGACTCTGGAAATAATTGTCCGACACAATGGGCAGGGAGTGCTTGCGGGATTGTCTTTGGCAAGAGTCCGTAAGCAGGGCTCACAGAAGATGTGGTGACAAGGGTAACACATGTAGGGGTTGAAATAAACATCCAGACACACTGCACAGATGTAGCTCTCCTTTTCCTCTGCATATTCATTGTCATCATCTGTACTCATCTCATTATCCAAGGTCTGCAAAACATAAGCAAAAACGATTTTTCTTAGTTCAGTATGAGATTGGTTTCCTTGAGAAATCGAGACACTGATTTTATATTTTCTTAAAATGAATCAAAATATTTATGAGAAGCAGGTAATATCTGTTTCTGTGCATAATCAAAGTGACAGAAATTCTACCTCGCAAAGAGGGAAGAAATTGGAAACATACATGAAAAACCCAGAAGTCTTAATTATTCATTTTAGTATTTTTATATAACGCTAAATGTTAAACTATAGTACCTGAACACATTATGTATACCTGTATCTCTATTTAACCAGCACTACTTAAGTAAGGGTTAGGTCCTAGGATGACAGGGTCCCCCTATCTATTCCACTCCCACCCCAGCAAATAAGCTGACTGTCACAAGATTATAAAGCCTTACATGGGCATTCACACATGAAGAGAAGTGAGGGTAAGAGGATGTCATACTTCATCTTCACACCATGCATGGAGCGTTTTTATTCTACATTTTGCACCTTCCTGGACCTCAAAGCCAATAAAAAAGGCCAAAGCCTAAGGTATGTCAGGAAGTAGATAAGGCAAAGAAACTTGTAGTAATTCTGGGATGAGCCTTGTAACTGGGAAATATGATGATCCCTCTCCTCTCTCCCAAATGGAACAGTTAAGAAAGACGCTATTAAAAAGTAGTTAGGATTTGTTATAAAGCATAAACTAACGCACCATTGTAAAGCAATTATACTCCAATAAGGACGTCAAAAAAAAAAAAAAAAAGGTAGTTAGGAAAGAGGCACTCAGGTTAGCAGCACAAAATCTGGTGGCTGAATTCCTGTTACTTAACATCACAATATTCCTCATCCATGAGAATGCTGTGAGAATTAAAAGAGGTAATCCACATAAAGCGTTAAGCAAAGTGCCTGGTATATAACAAATATTCAATAAATATTAACCATAGCCATCCTTCTCTCCTCTCTTCTTCAAAGGCCCTATAGTCTTGGCTAGAGCCTTGGGAAATTTTCCTCAAACCAGGCCTGACCTCAGTCCACTGAGGCATAAAGGGAATCTACATGGTGTAGATGCTTTCCTCCTCACTTTAATGGAAGTCAAAAATGGAGATCACTGAATAATATCTGAGTAAGCCTTAGGTTTAATAAATATTTTTAGGTTACATGAAATGTAAAAGTTACACAAATGGGGCAAACAGACCCTTGAAAATACAGAAAAACCTTTCTACTGGATAAACTGTTATTTGATTTATCCAGATGGCTTTGCTTCCTCTTTCTGCCACTTGTTGATAATTTTTCTCTTTATGAAAGACATATTTGAGGCATTAGCCCATTCTTTTTAATTGGTTGTCTGATTTTTCTTAAGCATTTTTACTTAATCTAGTTATTTGTTGTTACTGGCTAGATGTGTTGCAAATATTTTTTCCTTTTCTCTGGTTTGCCTTTTCATTCTTTTCATAGTGTCTTTTGATAAAATGAAATTCTTAATTTTAAAGAACATTTTTCCTTTATGATTTAATACTTTTTGTGTCTTATTTAAGCACTCTTACTTTTTCCCCAAGGTCAGGAAGAGAGTCTTATTTTGCATTTAATAATATTTCATCATCCTATAATCTACCTGAAACTGATTTTCATGTATGGTGTACATTAGGGTTAAATTTCATTTTTATTTTTATGTAATTATTAATTGGTACAGCCCATTTATTGCAAAGACCTTACTTTCCTCCACTGTTCTAAAGTGCCACGTTGTTATTAGGCCAAATATGCATGGGTTGGCTTCTATTTTGTTCCATTACTTTACTGTCTATTCCTATGCCATAATCACAATTTCTTACTGTGGGCTTATAATACGCCTCAATATCTGGTAAAGGAAGTCTTTTCATCTTAAAGTCTAATAAGAACCTGCCGTATAAAACAAACAAACAAACAAACAAAACAACTAATACTAAACATTCTTTGGGTTATTTCTATGGAAATATGTTAATATAAATGTTTCAGACATTACATGAAATTTCTAAAAATCTTTGGAAAAAAAAAGCCCTTACTCAGGTTGATGATTACAAAATAGATAAAATTCTTCCTGTATCTCTATGTGCACCCATATGCATTTCATCAAGATGTGGAGATTAGTTTTCCACCCTCTGAATTTGGGGTCTGTCATGTGACTTACTTTGGCCAATGGATTGTTAGCAAATATAATGCAAACAGAGGCTTAAAAAAAGCTTGTGCATTGGAATAATCCTCTCTTGATGATCTTGGGAACTCTAGTCTACTACCATGTGAACAAGCCTAGGCAAACCTGCTGAATAGTAAGTGAATATGGTCCAGTTGCCTCCATTGTGACTACTGACAATAAGCCAACCACCAGACATGTGTGGGTAGAGCCAGTGACTGTCACCTAACTGTAAATGTACTGGTGAGCCCAGATGACACCGTGTGGATCAGAGATAAGCCATTACAGCTGAGCTCAGCTCCAACAGCCAACTCAGAAAACTGTGAGTGAATATAGGTTGTTGTTTTAAACAAATAAATAAAATCTGTTTGTTACATAACAAAAATTAGTTGACACATCCTTGTCTACACATGGCTAACTTTACCTCATTTTTTAAAATCTTAGTTTAAATACCAACCTCCCCAAAGGATTTCACTGCTATTCTATCTAAACTTGTTCTGTCGCTGCTACTTATTTGTTTACTCATAATAATTTTTATTTGCCTATTTTTCTATGTCTCTCAATAGAATGTTAAGATTAATAAAGAGGAATGAAAAAAAAATATATACATACATGCACATTTTTTCCCCAATGAATTAATAGTAGAGCCTGCTTGGTGGTGGCTTGCATTCTCAAAATGCTCATAGGTTCAGCTTGTTAAATACTGTATTGATTATATCTCTATTAAGTGTTCTTAGGTATTCTTGTAGGCCTTTTGGATATTTACAGCTAGATAACAAGCATTCTGTGAAATCTCATATAACATATACAAAGTTTAACACAGAGAAGATATGAAGTAACTGTCCCTCACCAACAGAAAGATTGTGGCTATGAGTTGAACACTAATAAAAATCTGCTGAAAAGGCAACAGTATCCACAATTTTTCTCATTATTTTTATATGACTATTCTCTCCTGTACTTAAAAGAAACTTGAAAAAGGAAAGCTATAAGTGCACAATTAGTACCGATCTGGGCCCCCCAGATAGTAAAAACATCTTTGGACCTAGATGCTTTCTTACTAAAATTTTATTTCATAGTGACAGCTTATTCTGTTTGTATTACACTCTCAATATTGTGTCTTGAGATTTGAACTAATTAACCTCAAAGAAACTCATGGCATAAGAAAATTATAATTTGAAGATCCTCTTAAAGCAATCCAAATTGTGGCCCTAATAACTGTAAATCATTTTATTTCTATGAAGTACTTTATCTTTACATATAACAAAAGTGACTAGATTTCATTAAAATATACATCAAATAAATAAATGATTTTCTATTTAAAAACACAACAATATTATGGAAAAAAACTTGAAGGTGGAAGTTTACAAATAGAAAATGAGGTCAGAACTATTCATCTATTAGCTGAGCTATGTGACTCAATCCACAAAACAGATTAACACATACAAAGACCTCTAGAATCACTATATTTTAAGGGACCAAAAAGGGTGAAGAGTTTTCATTACACAGAAAATTGAACATATCTGGTGATAAAAACTGTTCTGCAAGAAGACAAAAAAACCACCTCAAAGAACGCCATTGGGGTTTTCTCCAAATTGGAGAGATAATAATAAACTTACTGTTGGATAGATAGTTATATTTTAAAAATTAATTACTCATTAATAGATAAATGTCAACGTGGAAAAAGGTTTTTAATAGGTGTGCCTATGAACTCATCTTCATCTCATCAGCATTTCAATTACCATAGATAGAGACCATCAAAATGCTTCTCAGAAATGGAGAGGTGACAGGAAAGATGGCTGCCTAGTTAAAAAAAAAACTAAAATCCTTTCTGAACAGGAGGGAGATCTTCAAGATGGCAGAGGAGTAAGACAGGGAGATCACCTTGCTCCCCACAAATACATCAGAAATACATCTACATGTGGAACAACTCCTAAGGAACACCAATGGAACACTGGCAGAAGACCTCAGACTTCCCAAAAGACGCCCTCAGGTGACCTACAGGCAGAGGCGGGGCCAATCCAAAGCTGAACCCCAGGAGCAGTGCGAACAAAGAAGAGAAAGAGAAATTTCTCCCAGCACCCTCAGGAGCAGCGGACTAAATCTCCACAATAAAATTGATGTACCCTGCATCTATGGAATACCAGAATAGACAATGAATCATCCCCAAATTGAAGCAGTGGACTTTAGGAGCAACTGTTGACTTGGGGTTTGCTTTGTGCATCTAATTTGTTTCTGGTTTTATGTTTATCTTAGTTTAATATTTAGAGTTTATTTTCATTGGTAGATTTGTTTATTGATTTGGTTCCTCTCTGCCTTTTTTTTTAATATACACATATGTGTTCTTTTCCTTTTTCTCTTTTTGTGAGGTGTATGTGTATGCTTCTTTGTGTGATTTTTGTCTGTATAGCTTTGCTTTTACCATTTGTCCTAGGGTTCTGTCTGTCCATTTTATTTTTTTTTTAGTATAGTTTTTAGTGCTTGTTATCATTGGTGGATTTGTTTTTTGGTTTCGTTGCTCTCTTCTTTCTTTCATTCTTTTTTATTACTTTAAAATTTTTTAAAATTTTTATTAATTTTTAAACTTTTTAATTTTAATAACTTTAATTAATTAATTAATTAATTTCTCCCTTTTCTTCTGAGCTGTGTGGCTGACAGGGTCTTGGTGCTTTGCCTGGGTGTCAGGCCTATGCCTCTCAGGTGGGAGAGCCAAGTTCAGGACACTGGCCCACCAGAGACTTCCTGGCTCCACGTAATATCAAACAGCGAAAGCTCTCCCAAAGATCTCCATCTCAATGCTAAGACCCAGCTCCACTCAATGACCAACAACCCACAGTGCTGGACACCCAATGCCAAACAACTAGCAAGACAGGAACACAACCACACCCATTAGCAGAGAGGCTGCCTAAAATCATAATAAGGTCACAGACACCCTCAAAACACACCACTGGACACGGTCCTGCCCACTAGAAAGACAAGAGGCAGCCTCATCCACCAGAACAAAGGCCCTAGTCCCTTCCACCAAGAAGCCTACACAACCAACCAAACCAACCTTAGCCACTGAGGGGAGACATCAAAAACAACAGGAATTATGAAATTGCAGCCTGCGAAAAGGAGACTCCAAACACAGAAAGTTAAGCAAAATGAGAAGACAGCCAAACACACAGCAGATGAAGGAGCAATGTAAAAACCCATCAGACCTAACAAATGAAGAGTAAATAGGAAGTCTACCTGGACAAGAATTCAGAGTAATAACAGTAAAGATGATCCAAAATCTTGGAAATAGAATGGAGAAAATATAAGAAACGTTTAACAAGGACCTAAAAGAAATAAAGAGAAAACAAAACAATTATGAACAGCACAATAAATGAAATTAATATTTCTCTAGAAGGAATCGATAGCAGAATAACTGGGGCAGAAAAACGGATAAGTGACCTGGAAGATAAAATAGTGTAAATAACTGCCATACAGCAGAATAAAGAAAAAAGAATGAAAAGAATTGAGGACAGTCTTAGAGACCTCTGGGACAACATTAAACACACCAACATTCGAATTATAGGGGTCCCAGAAAAAGAAGAGAAAAAGAAAGGGACTGAGAAAACATTTGAAGAGATTATACTTGAAAACTTCCCTAGTATGGGAAACTAAATAGTCAATCAAGTCCAGGAAGTGCAGAGAGTCACATACAGGATAAATCCAAGGGGAAAAACGCCAAGACATGTATTAATCAAATTATTAAAAGTTAAACACTAAGAAAAAATATAAAAGCAGCAAGGGAAAAACAACAAATAACAGACAAGGGAATCCCCATAAGGTTATCAGCTGATCTTTCAACAGAGACTCTGCAAGCCAGAAGGGAATGGTAGGATAAATTGAAAGTGATGAAAGGGAAAAAACTACAAGCAACATTACTCTATCCAGCAAGGATCCCATTCAGATTCAACGGAGAAATTAAAACTTTTACAGACAAGCAAAAGCTAAGAAAATTCAGCACCACCAAACTAGCTTTACCACAAGTGCTAAAGGAACTTCTCTAGGCAGGAAACACCAGAGAAGGAAAAGATCTACAATACCAAACCCAAAACAATTAAGAAAATGGTAATAGGAACATACATAGTGGTAATTACCTTAAATGTAAATGGCTTAAATGCTCCAACCAAAAGACACAGACTGGCTGAATGGATACAAAAACAAGATCCATATATATGCTGTCTACAAGAGACCCACTTCAGACCCAGGGACACATACAGACTGAAAGTGAGAGGATGGAAAAAGATATTCCATGCAATTGGAAATCAAAAGAAAGCTGGAGCAGCAAATCTCGTATCTGACAACACAGACTTTAAAATAAAGACTATTACAAGAGACAAAGAAGGACACTACATAATGATCAAGGGATCAATCCAAAAAGAAGATATAACGATTGTAAATATTTATTCACCCAACATAGGAGCACATCAATACATAAGGCAAATGCTAACAGTCATTAAAGGGAAATCGACAGTAAAACAATCATTCTAGGGGACATTAACACCTCAGTTTCACCAATGGACAGATTATCCAAAATGAAAATAAATAAGGAAAACCAAGCTTTAAGTGATAAACAAGATGGACTTAATTGATATTTATAGGACATTCCGTACAAAAACAACAGAATACACTTTCTTCTCAAGTGCTCATGGAACATTCTCCAGGATAGATCATATCTTGGGTCACAATTCAAGCCTTGGTAAATTTAAGAAAACTGAAATCACATCAAGTATCTCTTGCGACCACAATGCTATGAGACTAGATAACAATTACAGGAAAAAATACAAACACATGGAGGTTAAACAATACACTACTAAATAACCAAGAGATCACTGAAGAAATCAAAGAGGAAATCAAAATATACCGAGAAAAAAATGAAAATGAAAACACGATAACCCAAAACCTATAGGATGCAGCAAAAGCAGTTCAAAGAGGTTAGTTTATAGCAATACAATCTTACGTCAAGAAACAAGAAACATCTCAAATAAACAACCTAACCTTTCACCTAAAGCAATTAGAGGAAGGGGAACAAAAAGGCCCAAACTTAGTAGAAGGAAAGAAATAATAAAGTTCAGATCAGAAATAAATGAAAAAGAACTGAAGGAAACAATAGCAAATATCAATAAAAATAAAAGGTGGTTCTTTGAGAAGATAAACAAAATTGATAAATTATTAGCCAGACTCATAGAAAAAAAAGGGAGAGGGCTTCACTGGTGGCGCAGTGGTTGAGAATCTGCCTGCTCATGCAGGGGACACAGGTTCATGCCCCGGTTTGGGAACATCCCACATGTCATGGAGTGGCTGGTCCCATGAGCCATGGCTGCTAAATCTGCGGGTCTGGAGCCTGTGCGCCACAATGGGAGAGGCCACAACAGTGAGAGGCCCGCATACTGTAAAAAAGAAAAAAAAAAAAAAACAAAGGGAGAAGACTCAAATCAATAGAATTAGAAATGAAAAGGGAGAAGTAACAACTGACACTGCAGAAATACAAAGGATCATGAGAGATTACTACAAGCAACTCAATGCCAATAAAATGGACAACCTGGAAGAAATGGACAAATTCTTAGAAAAGAATAACCTTCTAAGACTGAATCAGAAGAAATAGAAAATTGGCTTCACAGGCAAATTCTATCAAACATTTAAAGAAGAGCTAACACCTGTTCTTTTCAAACTCTTCCAAAATATAGCAGAGGGAGGAACACTCCCAAACTCATTCTACGAGGCCACCATCACCCTGATACCAAAACCAGACAAAGATGTCACAAAGAAAAAAAACTACAGGCCAATAGCTCAAATGAACATAGATGCAAATATCCTCAACAAAATACTAGCAAACAGAGTCCAACAGTACATTAAAAGGATCATACACCATGATCAAGTGGGGTTTATCCCAGGAATGCAAGGATTCTTCAATATATGCAAATCAATCAATGTGATACACCACATTAAAAAACTGAAAGAGAAAAACCACATGATCATCTCAATAGATGCAGAAAAAGCTTTCAACAAAATTCAACAACCATTTATGATAAAAACGCTCCAGAAAGTAGGCATAGAGGGAACTTAACATAATAAAGGCCATATATGACAACCTATAGCCAACATCGTCCTCAATGGTGAAAAACTTAAACCATTTCCACTAAGATCAGGAACAAGACAAGGTTGTCCATTCTTACCACTATTACTCAACATAGTTTTGGAAGTTTTAGCCACAGCAATCAGAGAAGAAAAAGAAACAAAAGGAATCCAAATTGGAAAAGAAGAAGTAAAGCTGTCACTTTTTGCAGATGACATGATACTATACATAGAGAATCCTAAAGATGCTACCAGAACACTACTAGAGCTAATCAATGAATGTCGTAAAGTAGCAGGATACAAAATTAATGGACAGAAATCTCTTGCATTCCTATACACTAGTGATGAAAAATCTGAAAGAGAAATTAAGGAAACACTCCCATTTACCATAGCAACAAAGAGAATAAAATATCTAGGAATAAACCTGCCTAAGTAGACAAAAGACCTGTATGCAGAAAACAATAAGACACTAATGAAAGAAGTTTAATTAAAATTAAAGATGGAGAGATATACCATGTTCTTGGATTGGAAGAATCAACACTGTGAAAATGCCTATACTACCTAAAGCAATGTACAGATTCAATGCAATCCCTATCAAACTACCACTGACATTTTTCACAGAACTAGAACAAAAAAATTCATAATATGTATGGAAACACAAAAGACCCTGAATAGCCAAAGTACTCTTGAGAAAGAAAAACGGAGCTGGAGGAATCAGGCTCCCTGACTTCAGACTATATATACTACAAAGCTACAGTAATCAAGACAATATGGTGCTGGCACAAAAACAGAAATATAGATCAATGCAACAAGACGGAAAAGAGATAAACCCATGCAAATATGGTCACCTTATTTTTGATAAAGGAGGGAAGAATATACAATGGAGAAATGACAGCCTCTTCAATAAGTGGTGCTGCGAAAACTGGACAGCTACATGTAAAAGAATGAAATTAGAACACTCCCTAACATCATACACAAAAATAATCTCAAAATGGATTAAAGACCTAAATGTAAGGTCAGACACTATAAAACCCTTAGAGGAAAACATAGGCAGAACACTCTATTACATACATCACAGCAAGATCCTTTATGCCCCACCTCCTAGAGAAATGGAAATAAAAACAAAAATAAACAAGTGGGAACTAATGAAACTTCAAAGCTTTTGCCCAGCAAAGGAAAGCATAAACAAGACCAAAAGACAACCCTCAGAATGGGAGAAAATATTTGCAAATGAAGCAACTGACAAAGGATTAATCTCCAAAATTTACAAGCAGCTCGTGCAGCCCAATATCAAAAAAAAAAACAACCCAATCCAAAAATGGGCACAAGACCTAAATAGACATTTCTCCAAAGAAGATATACAGATTGCCAACAAAGATATGAAAGTATGCTCAACATCACTAATCATTATAGAAATGCAAATCAAAACTAAAATGTGGTATCACCTCACACCAGTCAGAATGGCCATTATCAAAAAATCTAGAAACAATAAATGCTGGAGAGGGTGTGGAGAAAAGGGAACCCTCTTGCACTGTTGATGGGAATGTACATTGATACAGCCACTATGGAGAACAGTATGGAAGTTCCTTAAAAAACTAAAAATAGAACTACCATACGACCCAGCAATCCCACTAATGGGCATATACCCTGAGAAAACTATAATTCAAAAAGAGTCATGTACCACAATGTCCACTGCAGCTCTGTTTACAATTGCTAGGACATGGAAGCAACCTAAGTGTTCATCAACAGATGAATAGATAAACAAGATTTGGCACATATACACAATGGAATATTACTCAGTCACAAAAAGCAATGAAATTGAGTTATCTGTAGTGAGCTGGATGGACCTAGAGTCTGTCATATAGAGTGAAGTAAGTCAGAAAGAGAAAAACAAATACCATATGCTAACACATATATATGGAATCAAAAAAAAAAAAAGACTCTGAAGAACCTAGGGGCAGGACAGGAATAAAGACTCAGACATAGAGAATGGACTTGAGGACATGGGGAAAGGGAAGGGTAAGCTGTGACAAAGTGAGAGAGTGGCAAGGACTTATATGTACTACCAAATGTAAAATAGATAGCTAGTGGGAAGCAGCCGTTGATCTCAACAGGGAGATCAACTCAGTGCTTTGTGACCACCTAGAGGGGTGGGATAGGGAGGGTGGGAGGGAGACAGAAGACGGAAGGGATATGGGGATATATGTACACATATAGCTGATTCACCTTTTTATAAAGCAGAAACTAACACAGTATTGTAAAGCAATTATACTCCAAAAAAGTTGTTAAAAAAAATCCTTTCTGGAACAAGGTATGCCATCAGCAAATAATATAAAAATGTAAAATAGGCTAAACCAGATAGCAGAGTCAAAATTTAAAATAAATGTTAATAAGTTCCTGGCTTAAATCAAGATTAAGTTTAACAGGGATAAATATAAATCCCTCATTAAGAATCCAAACCAGACTGCCGACATAGAAGATGAATGAAATTTAGCTGAGAGCAATTCATGTAAACAAGAGATAGAGATTTTAACTAACTAGAAGCTCAATATATGATGTGGCTACATTAAAAAGTGGGTTTATGTGGCTACCATTTATATGATCACAACATATTTGTAGCTACTTTGAGAGATGCAGAGAAACTAGAGTTATCCATAGAAGTATACTTAGGGCCAAGGCAGCATAACTTTTGAAACTACCTTATACGAAGTACTGTTAAAAGACTGAGGATATTCACTCAGAAAAATATTAAGAGGAGACAAGATATTCAGGTATTTGTGAGAGAGATCATAATTTTTCTGTGTGTAGTTCTTATGATTAGATATAAAAAGGAATCAATGTTATGAGGACTAGAATAAATGATAAAAGAAATACCTATTCATCAACCAAAGTGATATGAACACCAGCATAACATGTTCACTCTTAAATAGTACATTTGCCACAGAGGTAAACATTTATGTTTCCTACCAAATTTTGGGGGACTTATAAATAAGACAACAAAAGTTGTACATATTAACTAATTTCATCAACACAAAGCCCCTGTGAACTAAATTTAATTGTGATCATCATTTTCTAGATCAAAGGAAACTGAAATATAGGCAGCTCACTTACTGAAACTAGTGGTGAAGCCAGAATTTCAACCCAGCCTGTCTGGATCTGAAGCAACACTTTTCATCACAACATTCTTAACTGAATTAATATACTTTGAACAGTCCTGCAAATAATAAATGTTAACTGATGATAATGATGTACATAAAAAGAAAAATGAAATTTAGATAGGATCTATAGGGAAGTTAGAAGTATCAAGGCATCATCATTAAAATTAACAAATGAATATAATAGGTGTTCAATTGTCCAACTGCTTTTGGCCCCAGAGAAATTATCCTGAAAAGTCAACCAAATGTACTCAGTCTCTCAAGCTCCTTTATAGGGGCTTCCAGTCTAAGAAAATGAGATAATAAACTGATAAATAATACAAACAACCTTTAAAAAATCTGTAAAAATTAGTACAAATATTAATAGGTCAAAATTTTTAAAAAATAATAATGACAACAAAGCAGCAGAGACATTTAGTTTATTTACAATTATTGTGATTACTGTTATGTTGGCCTTATTCCTTCACTTCCTATTTTTTTTCAAGAAGTGATAGTTGGGCAGTAGTTAAGAGCAAGACTCCAGCGCCAATCTTGCTGGACTCTGCCACTACTGCCTGTATGACCTTACACAAGTTACTTAACTCCCTGCGATCTCACTTCCCTTATTTGTAAGGTGGGGATACTAAAAGTACCTAGCTCATAAAGTTGTTGAAAGGATTAAAAGAGTTAATATGTACAAAGCACCAGAACAGTGCCTGGAATACAAAAAGTGCTATCTAAATGTTTGCTGCTATTATTGTATCCTATTTCTTTTCTCTAATAATTATTCTTAATGTTTAACCAAAACAGTTAAATTTTAATGTTTATAACCTCCCTCTTCTGAACAAGACCTAGAAGGCATTTTACTTCCCACTCAAAAACACAAAGACGGCTTATGTTTTATTGCAGTCATCTGAACTTTATTTCTAAAATCTTAATAATTGCTTAAATATATTATGCCTCTACTTTGTCAGGATTACCTTCTTAAAATCAATTAATCTATATTTATTTTTAACTATGTTTTACTGTCTGCTTATTTTTATTCTTCAGCTCATTTAACACAGTTTTTTTGTATCCCTTATTGTCCTCTCTCTTGAATTCCATTTTTTGTTGCAGTCTATCCTTGAGAATTCTTTTTTCTTAGGAAATATATGTGGGTGGTAAACTGTATGTTCTTGCATGTTTGAATTCCCTTTATTTTATCTTCACATTTGAATTCTATTTGAGTATAATTCTAAATAAAAAATAATTTCACTGAAAACATTGAAGATAAAGAGAGGAGACCAAGACGCAGGGTAGGAAGATCTTAAGCTCAACTTTACCCATGGGCACACCAAATTACAACTATTTATAGAGCAACTACCCATGAGAATGACCTGAAGACTAACCAGCAAGATGTTCCACAACTAAAGGTAAAAAAAGAAGGAACCACAATAAGATGGGTAGGAGGGGCAGAAACGAAATGCAATGTAGTCAAGACCCACACCCTGGGGTAGGTGACCTACAGAGGGGGGAATAATCACAATTGCAGAGGCTCTCCCCAAGGTTCAGGGGATCCAAGCCCCACCTAGGGGTCTCCAGTCCTGGGGTCCTACACTGGGAAGACAAGCCTCCAGAATGTCTGGCTTTGAAGGCCAGTGGGATTTGTGTATAGGAGAGCTGGAGGGCTGTAGGAAACAGGGACTATGCTCTTAAAGGGTGCACACAAATTCTCACAGGCTCTGAGACCCAGTGTAGAGTCAGTAATTTTAAAGGAGACCAGGTCAGACCCATCTGCTGATATTGAAGAGCCTCCCAAAGAGGTGGAGGCAACTAAGACTCATCCTGGGGACATAGACACTGACAGCAGCCATTCTGGGGAGGTCCATCTACCAAGAGGACACTGGTGCTGGCAACTAATATTTTGGAGTCCTCCCTCTAGCCCATTGGCACTGGGACCCAGCCCTGCTAACCAGCCAGATGGCACCAGTTCTGGAAAACCCCAGGCAGAGGAGTCAATCAAGTGGGGATGTAGCCCGGTCCACCAGCCAGTTGAACACCAGCCGCAGGATCCCCCACACCTCCCAGCAAGCTTACTTGGGACTTAACACTGCCTAAGAGTGGGCCAAGGCAAGCCTCAGAACCCCCAGGCCTGAAGCCAATTGCACCAGGACCTGGCTCCACCCACTAGCAGGCTGGGACAAGCACTGTGACCTCTAGCACCTGTATCCAGCTGTCTCAGCACCCAACTCCATGACCCTGCTCACAAGTAGGCCAGCACTAGCCCTCAGAACCCTGGGCCCTACAACCAGCCTTGCCAGGACCTGACCCTCCTCACCAGCTCTGGAGACCAGAGGGAAGTGAGTTGCTGGGCCCCAAAGGAAATCTCCAACACAAGGCCATTTCTCCAAGATCAGGAAATGTAACTAACCTGCCTAATATATACAAATAAATGTGAAAATTAGCAAAAATGGGGTGAAAAGGGAATATGTTTCAAATGAAGCAATGAGATAAAACCCCAGGAGAAGAAAAAGATGAAGCAGAGATAAGCAATCTACCCAATAAAAGTTCAAGGTAATGATAATAAACATGCTCAATTTGGGGGAAGAATGGATGAACACAGTGAGAGGTTTAACAAAGAGTTAGAAAATATAAATAAGAACCAAAGAGAGATGAAAAATACAATAACCAAAATAGAAAAAAACACTAGAAGGAATTGACAGTGGATTAGATGATGCAGAGGAACAGATAAGTGAGCTGGAAGACAGAGTAGTGGAAATCACTGAAGGTAAAAAGAATAAAGAAAAAAAATGAAGACAGTTTAAGAAGCCTCTGGGACAACATCAGGCATACTAACATTCATATTATAGGGATCCATAAGAAGACAGGAGAGAGAAAGGGGTAGAAAACATATATGAAGACATAATAGCTGAAAAATTCCCTGACCTGGGAAAGGAAACAGACATACAGGTCCAGGAAGCACAGAGAGTCCCAAATAAAATCAACCCAAAGAGAACCACACCAAGACACACTGTAACTAAAATGGCAAAAATAAAATATAAAGAGAGAATATTAAAAATGGCAAGGGAAAGCAACAAGTTACTTACAAAGGAACGCCCATAAGGCTATCAGCTGACTTCAAAGTAACTCTATAGGCCAGAAGGCAGTGGCATAATATATTCAAAATAGTAAAAGGAAAAAACCTACAACCAAAAATATTCTACATGGCCAGGCCATTCAGATTTGATGGAGAAACAAAAGTTTTATAGACAAGCAAAAGCTAAAAGAGATCAGCACCACCAAACCAGCTTTATAAAAAATGTTAAAGGGACCTCTCTAAGTGAAAAAGAAAATGCCACAATTAGAAACATGAAAATTATGAAAGGTAAAAAGTTCATTGGTAAAGGCAAATATACAGTAAAGGTAGTAAATCAACCATGCAAAAAGCTAGTGGGAAGATTAAAAGACAAAAGTAGTAAAATCATCTATGTCCTCAAAAGCAGTAAGGAATACAAAACAAATACATGTAAAATATAATGACGAAAATTGTACTTTTTGGAGGAGGAAGTAAAAATGCAAAAACTCTGCAGGCCAGAAGGGACTGGCATAATATATTTAAAGTGAAAAAAAGAAAAAATACCCCCTACAACCAGGAATATTCTACCCAGCAAGGCTATCATTCAGATTTGAAAGAGACATAATTAGTTTTGCAGACAAGCAAAAGCTAAAAGAGTTCAGCACCCCTAAACTGACTATACAATAAATGTTAAAAGGACTTCTCTAAATGGAAAAAAAAAGGCCCACAACTAGAAATATAAATATTACAAAAGGAAAAATCTCATTGGTAAAGACAAACATACAGTAAAGGCAGTAGGTCAGCTACTTATAAAGCTAGTAGGAAGGTTAAAAGACAAAAGTACTAAATCATCTATATCTAGAGTAATTAAGGAACACACAAAACAAAAAGCTGTAAAATATGACATCAAAAACATTAAACGTGGGGAGGAGTAAAAATGCAGGGATGTTACATGTTTGAAATTAAGAAATCATCAACTTAAAAATAATCAGGTATATCTATGTAGATTGCTATATAAAACCACGTGGTAACCACAAACCAAAAATCTATAATAGATACATACACAAAAAGAGAAAAATTTCTAAGCATAACACTAAGATAGGTACTTCCCTGGTGGTCCATTGGCTAAGACTCCATGCTCCCAATGGAGGGGGCCCAGGTTCGGTCCCTGGTAGGGAACTAGATCCCACACGCTGCAACTAAGAGTTCGCATGCTGCAACTAAAGATCCCACATACTACAACTAAAAGATCCTTCATGCTGCAACTAAAAGATCCTGCATGCTGCAACAAAGATGCGCACGTGGCAATGAAGATCCAGCATGCTGCAACTAAAGACCCTGCTCGGCCAAATAAATAAATGAATGAATAAATAAATAAATAAATAAATAAATATTAAAAGAAACACTAAATCATCAAGTCACAAGGGAAGAGAGCAAAAGAAAGGAACAAAAAAACCCCCACAAAACAACTCCAAAATAATTAAGAATGCAATAAGTACATACCTATCAATAATTACTTTAAATGTAAATGGAATAAATGTCCCAATCAAAAGATACAGAGTGGCTGAATGGATACAAAACAAGGCTCACAAACATACTGCCAACAAAATACTCACTTCAGATGTAAAGACACACACAGAGTGAAAGTGAGGTGATAGAGAAAAGGTATTCCATACAAATGGAAACAAAAAGCCAGAATAGCAATACTTATATCAGACAAAACAGACTTTAAAACAGATCGTAACAAGAGACAAAGAGTAACATTACATAATAATAAAGGAATCAATCCAACAAGAAGATATAACAACTGTAAATATATATGCACCCAACATATGAGCAATTAAATAGCACATCAAATATTACCAAACACAAATAAAGAAACTGACTTTAACACAATAATAGTAGAGGACTTTAACAGCTCAATTACATCAATAGATTATCCAGAGAGAATCAAAGAGGAAACATTGCCTTTAATGACATATAAGATCAGATAGATTTAGTAGCTATATACAGAGCATTCCATTCAAAAGCAGCAGAATACACATTATTTTCAAGTGCACATGGAACATTCTACAGGATAGATCACATGCTAGGCCACAAAACAAGTCTCAGTAAATTTTAAGATTGAAATCATATCAAGCATCCTTTCTGACCACAAAGGTATAAATCTAGAAACCAACTATAAGATAAAAATTGCAAAAACCACAAGTACACAGAAGTTAAATAATATGCTACTAAACAACCAATGGGTCACTGATGAAATCAAACATGAAATAAAAGAAAATACCTGGAGACAAATGAAAATGAATACACAATGATCCAAAATCTATGGGGCCCAGAAAATCAGTTCTAAGAGGAAAGTTTATAGCGATACAAGTCTACCTCAGGAAAGAAAAAAATCTCAAAAAAACAACCTAACCTTATGCTTAGAGGATCTACAAAAAGAACAAACAAAACATGAAGTTAGTAGAAGGAAAGAAATAATAAAGATCAGAGCAGAAATAAATGAAATAGAGACTAAAAAAAATAATAGGAAAGATCAATGAAACTGACAGCTGCTTCTTTGAAAAGATAACAATAATTCATAAACCTTTAGCCAGACTCATCCTGAAAAAAAGGAAGACCCAAATAAAATCAGAAATGAAAAAGGAGAAGTTACGATCAACACCATAGAAACACAAAGGATCATGAGATTAATATGAAAAATTACACACCAATAAAATGGACAATCTAGAAGAAATGGATACATTTCTAGAAATGCACAATTTCCCCAGACTGAATTAGGAAAAAATACATAATATAAAGAGACCCATTATCAGTAATGAACTTGAATCAGTAATGATAATTTTAAAAACTCCCCAAAACAGAAGTCCAGGACCAGATGGCTTCACATCTGAATTCTACCAAGCATTTAAGGAAGAGTTAATGCCTATCCTTCTCAAATTATTCCAAAAAAATGAAGAGGAAGGAACACTTATGAACTCACCACTCTGGTATCAAAACCAGAAAAAGCCACCAAAAAAAGAGAAAACTGCAGAACAGAAATGCAAAAAGTCCTCAACAAAATATTAGTGATCCAAATTCAACACTATATTAAAAGAATTACATACGATGATCAAGTAGGATTTATCCCAGGGATGCAAGGATAGTTTAATACACATGAATCAATCAATGTGATATACCACATTAACAAAGTAGAGAATAAAAAACATATCACAATCTCAATAGATGCAGAAAAAGATTTTGACAAAATTTAACATCCTTTTATGATAAAAATTCTCCAGAAGTGGTTATAGAGGGAACATATCTCAATATAATAAAAGCCATATATGATAAGCCCACTGCTAACATTATACTCAACAATGAAAAGCTGAAAGCATTTCCTCTGAGACTGGGAAAAAGACAAGAATGCCTACTCTCACCAGTTTCGAAAGAAGACATACTGGTGGACAACAGACACATAAAAAGATGCTCAGCATCACTAATCATCAGTGAAATGCAAATCAAAATTCAAAGAGATATCATCTCCCACTTGCAGAATGGCTATTATCAAAAGGACAACAGGGCTTCCCTGGTGGCGCAGTGGTTGAGAGCCCGCCTGCCAATGCAGGGGACACGGGTTCATGCCCTGGTCCGGGAAGCTCCCACATGCCACAGAGTGGTTGGGCCCGTGAGCCATGGACGCTGAGCCTGCGCATCTGGAGCCTGTGCTCTGCAATGGGAGAGGCCACAACATTGAGAGGCCCACGTACTGGGAAAAAAAAAAAAAAAAAAAAGACAACAAATAACAATTGTTGGTGAGGATGTGGAGAAAAGGGAACACCTGTGTACTAGTGGTGGTATTGTAAATTGGTGCAGACACTATGGAAAACAGTATAAACATTCCTCAAAAAATTAAAAATAGAGCTATGATCCAGAAATTCCACTTCTGGATATTTTTCCAAAGGAAACAAAAACACTAATTTGAAAAGATATATGCACCCCTATGTTCATTGCAGCATTATTCACAATAGCCGAGATATGGAAGCAACCTAAGTGTCCATCGATAGGTGAACAGATATAGAAGATGTGGTGTACACACACACACACACACACACACACACACACACACACACACACACACACTGGAATATTACTCAGCCACAAAAAAGAATGAAGTCTTGCCATTTGTGACAACATGGATGGACCTAGAGAGTATTATGCTGAGTGAAATAAGTCAGACAGAGAAAGACAAATACCATATGAATTCATGTATATGTGAAATCTAAAAAACAAAAAAACAAACAAATATAACAAAACAGAAACAGAATCACCGATACAGAGAAAAAACAAATGGTTGCCAGAGGGGACAGGGGTGGGGGGAGGAGTGAAATAAGGTGAGGGAAAATGAAGAGGTACAACCTTCCAGTCACAAAATATATGAGTCATGAGAATGAAATGTACAGCATGGGGAAATTAGTCAATAATAATGTAATATCTCTGTAAGGTGACAGACGGTAATGACTTATCTTGGTGATCATTTTGTAATGTATAGAAATATCTAATCACTATGTTGCACATCAGGAACTAACATAGTGTTGTACGTCAATCATACTTCAAAAACAAACAAATAAACGAACTCACAGAAAAAGAGATCAGAGTTGTGGTTACCTCCTCATATTAGTTGTGCTTCTCCAGAGAAACAGAATAAAGAGCATGTGGGGGAGAGGGAACTGGATGAAGGTAGTCAAAAGGTGCAAACTTCTGGTTATAATATAAATAAGTACTAGAGATGCAATGGACAACACCATTAATATAATTAACACTGCTGTATGTTACATATGGAAATTGTTAAGAGAATAAATCCTAAGAATTCTTACCACAAAAATACATTCTTTTCTTTCATTTTATATCTATATGAGATGATATTTATTAAATTACTGTGGTAATCATTTCATGATGTATGTCATATCATAATGTAAGTATGAAATGTAATTTGTAAGTTACATAATGTAACTTACATATCGTTGATGTAAGTTAAATCATAATGCTGTATACTTAATCTTTTACAGTGCTGTATGTCAATTATATTTCAATAAAACTGGAAGAAAAAAGACATGGATCAAAATCTTTAAAGTACTATAAAATATTTTTATGCTTAGAGTATTTTGACAGATAATAAAATTATGTTAATTTCCGCATGTAACAATATTTTATTACTTTTACTTATTTCATTAAAAAACAATTATTTGGATGTAAAATCAACTTAACCTTGAGTCCCTAGGGAATATAAAAACAAATTTTCTTCATAGTAATTAATGTTTAAATTTTAAAAAGTATTAGAAAAAAAATCTTTAAAGTACTGGAAAAAAAACCTATTTACCTAAATTTCTACAGCCAGTGAGTATATTTAAATATCTTTCAAATATGTAGAGCAGTTAAAGTCTGAAAAAAGAAAAACTTTGAAGATATTGATCTATTGTTTCATAGTATCTATCACTGAATATGAAAAACATGTCCACTTTATGTTTGTTTTTCTTGCTGGAAGTCTTACAACCTTCTCTTTATCCTCAGAGTTGAAAAATTTTACTAGTTAGGTGTTCTTATAGTTACTCCTGTTCAGTACTCAGTAGTCTCTTTTAATCCGAAGAACAATGTCTTTCTGCAGTTCAGTGGAAATTTCATTTTTTTTCCCTAATTAATCACCACTGTCTATTCTCTCTGTTCCTACCTTTATATTTCTCAGTACACACAGATTGGATCTCTCTGATCTATCTTCCACGTTCAACTTTGTGTTTCTATTTTCCATCTCTTTACGGTATGCTATGTTCTGGGAGAATTCCTCAGCATTATTTTCCAAGATACAAAATCATTCAATCTTTGACTTACCAAATATTCATTGAGTGCGTACTAAGGACTGTACACCATTCTAGGTGTAGGTGGTAGGTATAAAGCAGTGAACATAACATACATCCCTTCAGGAAGCTTGTTTTCGAGGCTTATGTTTTATGTCATTCTGTTATACAGCTCTCATGCTATATATTTTTTAATTTTAGAAATCACGTTTTTAAATTTCATGAATCATTTCATTCTCTTAGTATTCATTTTTTTAACAGTAGGCTACTCTTTCCCTCAAGATATATCTTCTTGACTAACATAAGATAATAACTAGAACTTTTTATAATATCCCTTTGTTTTCTGGATAAATCTATTTCTTCTGGGATCAGTTTTTATGTTTATCTTCCATATTATTGGTGTTCCTCAAAAGTCTGACAATACTTCTTCATAGGTACAGACTTTTTAAGAGTAGTTTTAGGTTGACAGAAAAACTGTATAGAAAATACAGAGAATTCCCATATGCCCCCTCCTACTACATGCACACACAGTTTAATTGATTATTGGCATTACTGTGGTACAGTTTTACAATTGATTAACCCATATTGATATATTACTATTAACTGAAGTTCACAGTTTACATTAGGGTTCAACTTGGTTTTGTACATTCTATGGGTTCTGACAAATGCATGTCTTATATCCACAATTACAGTATCATACAGAATAGTTTCACTGCCCTAAAAATCCACTGGCTCTATCTATTCATTCCTCTCACCCTCTTCCACAACCCCTGTCAACTACTGATCTGTCTGTCCTTTTCTAGAATGTCATACAGTAGAAATTATACAGGATGTAGCCTTTTCAGACTACCTTCTCTCACTTAGCAATATGAATTCAAAGCTCCTCATAAGTGATTTTTGATCTTGAAATTATCCCAGGTCTCTGATGTGAACTGCTCTTAATTCTACATCATTTTTCTTTCTTGGGCTTAAAAACAAAGCAAAACAATTTATTTGTTTTCATTTTCATTTTCTAAAGAAATACAAACCCAATTGCTTTCTATCTTTTAGAAATTCTGAAAAGATTCTGGTTCACTGATGGATTGCTCTCTTATTTTCTAGCATTGCTATATATATATGCATTCTTTTAAAATAAACCTTTTTCTATAATTCTGTTTTCTTTAATAGTAGCCATTGAAATTCATATCATATTTCCCTTTCACTAAAAATTGTCTCCAAGGAAGTGGTAAGTATAATTAAAAGTTACACCTCACTTTATTATATATATGTATATGTATGTGTGTATATTCCACCACTCAGGGAAAATAAGCCAATTTCCACTAAGAATGTCCTTGATGAAGCAAGAAAAATACTAATTTTTATTAAATCTCCACCATTGAAAATGTATCTTTTAATATTACACGTGACAGAAATAGGAAGTACCTACAAAGCATTTCTGTTGCATACCAAAGCATAATGGTTATTTTGAGAAAAGCATCTTTGTTATTGTTTGAGTTGTGAGCTGACCCTAGCTGTTTTACCATGAAATACCATTTTTTATGTAGAAAAGAACAATTGTCAAAATGATTATTCAGACTTGGTTATTTGGCAGACATTTTCACAAAAAATAAACAAAGTAAATCTGTTGGTTCAAGAAAAACAACTGACAGTATTTGTTGCCAATCAAAATGATGAACTTTGAGCTTTCAAGCAAAAAATCAGAATTTTGGAAAACCTGTATTTGCTTATAGTTTCTCAATACTTACAGCCTTTTCTGAAGAGACTGGTGGTGATATTAACAAATTTTAAAATATTGCATAGTGAAATATGTCAATACTTAGAAGAGCTGTATAACTCAGTTAACCTTAGTTTTCAAATGTTTAATGCATGATAATATAAAATCATCCATGAGTAAATGAACCACTCAAAGTGCAAAGACAGACCAACAGATTTTAATGTAACAAAGTACTTTAAGTTAACATCAAGTGTTAGATTCCACATTATAACTAGCCTTTAATAATCTACACTTGTCAAGTTCTGGTGTAATATCAAAGATGACTATCCAAAATTATCTTGAAAAGCTATTATAATACTATTCCCTTTTCTGACTACCTATCTGGCTGGGTTTTCTTAATATTCTTCAACCAAAAAAACAGATGGCAACAGTTTGCATGCAGAAGCACATGTGAGAATTCATCTGTCTTCTATTAAGCCAAATGTTAAAGAGATCTGAAAAAGTGTAAAATGATGCCATTCTTCTCAAATTTGTTAATAGTTATTTTTCATAAACTATGTTATTTTACCAATGGTTTATCTTTATATGAATTAATAAATAAATATTTTAAATTTTTCTCAGTTTTAATGTGTATTATAGAAAATATTTATAATGGGTATACAAAGAAGCTTTTTGGGGTTCTCAACAATTTTTAAGATTTTAAAGGGATCTTGAGATCAGAAAGTGTCAGAATGGATATACTAGGAGATAGAAAGCAAAGGTGATTTGGGCCCTAGGCATATATTATATACTATATTAAAGTATGTAGGTATTTATTGAATTGGCAGTTTTGTCAATAATCTCATCAATGATAACACTAAGCAAGATAATTTAGTGAGAAAATACAATATCAGTTCTAAATTATGACAAGTTCTCATCTATATAGGATCCAAAGAAATACAAGATGAAAGAGGTAGGAGAAAAATATGTTAGCACACTGTAGATTTTAGAGGGAAGGAAGGGGAGGAAAAATATACAGCATTTATTTCAGAAAGCCAAACCTAGCTATATCATAGTTTCAATAGATACTTTATAAGTTAGCTTTATATTTATAATTCTATTAGATGATAAATAACTTCATTTAAAATGAAAAGAAATACTATTAGACTCTGAGGTGGCCTCTACAGTATCAATGAAAGATTAAAAAATCTTCAACGCAATTTTAGTTATATTTTTACATTAATCATTTGAAAATTGGTGGTTCATACTGGGTTGCTCAATATAAATATCCATCTAATCAGAACATCTCATTAACAAGCCATTCTAGATAGACTGAAAATTACTATTTCTGAATTATTTTTTACATCATCACTTTGCAAGACAAATACACCTTTAGATCAGAGTTAGGTCTAGGAATCTATGTCAAAAGTATCTAAGTGCTCATTTTACTTAAAAAAATACACAATAATATCCCACAACCTAGAGTGTGTGTTCACAGTCAGTAGTTACAAAAGAAGAATCAGGCTAAGTCCATGCAGCTTGTGGTAAAGATAAAACAGAATTCATAGGGCCTCAAGTGAACTCTGGAGTAGAGAAATCCAAAAGCTTGATTAGGAACTTCCCAGTATTTATTCCTATAACTACCATATACCTATGGGAAGGAAAAGACTAAATCAGGGGTCCCTGGTACACAGCCTGTTGGGAACAGGGCTGCACAGCAGGAGGTGAGCAGTGAGTGAACGAGTGGAGCTTCATGTGCCGCTCCCCATGGCTCGCATTACTGACTGAACCATCCCCCCACCCCACCCCCATCTGTGGAAAAATTGTCTTCCACAAAACTGGTCCCTGGTGCCAAAAAGGCTGGGGACCGCTGGACTAAATGAAGACTTTACATGCATCTGAGTGGTTCACCAATGCTAGCTTAGAGTATTTTTTACCCAGTCATGATCACATGTTTGCAGGCTAATGCAATTCTCAATATTGTCCAGGCCATCAGACACACAGTTATTCAGAGGCCATTTATTCTCTATGCTACTTAATTAATCACAGCCTCTATGTAGTGATGAAACTGCCTCTTACTGAGATACATTTATAAAACAGAAAATTCCAAAGAAGATATACTGTCATTTTCCCTATAATGGCAATTGGAAGAACTGTATCTCTATTTATCCCATTAAAAGTTGCTCTGGGGAATGCAAGTCTACACAGATTATCTGTTCTCCTAATAAATATGAACATTAAACTAAAATAATAATCCTTTAACTTATGAAGTAACCAAGTTAAATAAAGAGAAACATTAAGGAACAGTCTTTTACCTTGAAAGAACTGAAAATGACCCACATTCACAATAAATGATTGCAAAACTCAGGCTAGGATTTATAAATTCCTGCAAATTACTCTGGTTTGGAGACTAAAGCCAATTAATTAGAATAGAAACCTTCCTTTTTCTCCAGCTAATTTGAAAGAATATATTTCTGCTATTTTGGGTCTCTTTTTTTTTTTTTTAACATCTTTATTTGAATATAACTGTTTTACAATAGTGTGTTAGTTTCTCCTTTACAACAAAGTGAATCAGTTATACATATACATGTGTTCCCATATCTCTTCCCTCTTGCATCACCCTCCCTCCACCCTCCCTATCCCACCCCTCTAATTTTGGGTCTCTTTAGAGCATATATGTGACTCTAGAATACATTACTTTCTATGGAAAAACTTATGACTTTTACTTTATATATATTATATTGCCCATCACTCCCATTCCTGGCATCTGAAATAAAATGTTTGCAATATTTTCTATTGACTATCACTAATTGAAATTTTCTTTTTTGCTTTGAAAACCAAGGATGTTCTAGCAGTTATTTTAAAAATACTATCTGTACTGTGTAAATTATTAGACCTTTAAAAATGATAAATGATAGAGTGTATATTCTATGCATATTTTTGCAAAACATTTAAACTTAATAATCACATACACTAGAAAAAGTACTATCCTGACTAAAATTAAAGAGAGAATGTTTTGTCATATTGTGCATAATATTTCTAACATATTGGTAACTCTGGAGAGTTTTCACTTCATTTAGAGAGTCTTCTGCCATGTTTATTGAAGGCAAGAGAAAGGAGATTACAGATTATTGGTTAGATCCAAAAGGAAAATATCCAGACATTATAACTTTATTTATGCTTAGTTGCTTACACATTATCATGTCATTAAAAGGCTTGTTACCATGTCCTTAAAGACTACAAAATGAAATTATTATTCTATTGAAAACATTTTTCTTAATCTCAATGTTGATGTCTGTGTGTGTGTGTGTGTTTGTGTATGTGCGTGTATGTGTCCTTCCCTTTGTCTTTCTTCGTTTGGCTGTAACTGTTCATCTGCTTTATCTACATTTTATTGAGTGTGTCTCTGTGTACCTTCTCTGCCTATTACTGACTTTTTTTGACATATAATTCACATACCCTAAAATTCATCATTTTATTTATTTTATTTATTTATTTTTTTCATACTTTATTTTTTTATTTTATTTATTTATTTTTTTAACATCTTTATTGGAGTATAATTGTTTTACAATAGTGTGTTAGTTTTCCCTCTACAACAAACTAAATCAGTTATACATACACACACGCAAATTCATCATTTTAAAGTGCACAACTAAGGAGGAGCTTCAAGATGGCAGAAGAGTAGGAAGTGGAGATCACCTTCCTCCCCACAAATACATCAGAAATACATCTATATGTGGAACGACCCCTACAGAACACCAACTGAATGCTGGCAGACCTCAGACCTCCCAAAAGGCAAGAAACTCCCCATGTACCTGGGTAGTGCAAAAGAAAAAAAAAAGAGACAAAAGAATAGGGATGGGACCTGCACCAGTGGGAGGGAGCTGTGAAGGAGGAAAAGTTTCCACACACTAGGAAGCCCTCTAGCGGGTGGAGACTGCGAGTGGTGGAGAGGGGAAGCTTCAGAGCAATGGAATAGAGCAGAGCAACAGGGGTGTGGAGAGCAAAGCGGAGAGATTCTGGCACAGAGGATCGGTGCCGACCAGCACTAACCAGCCCGAGAGGCTTGTCTGCTCACCCGCTGGGGCAGGCGGGGGCTGGGAGGTGAGGCTCTGGCTTCGGTTGGATCCCAGGGAGAGGACTGGGGTTGGCTGAGTGAATACAGCCTAAAGGGGGCTACTGCACCATAGCTAGCTGGGAGGGAGTCCAGGAAAATGTCTGGAGCTGCTGAAGAAACAAGAGACTCTTCCTTGCCTCTCGGTTTCCTGGTGCACGAGGAGAAGGGATTAAAAGCACTGCTTTAAGGAGCTCCAGAGACCAGCGTGAGCTGCGGCTATCAGTGCAGATACCAGAGATAGGCATGAGACACTAAGGCTGCTGCTGCAGCCACCAAGAAGCCTGTGTGCAACCACAGGTCACTCTCCACACCTCCCCTCCCGGGAGCCTGGGCAGCCCACCACTGCCAGGGTCCCGTGAAACAGGGACAACATCCCCGGGGAGAACACATAGTGCGCCTTGTGCTAGTGTAATGTCACGCTGGCCTCTCCTGCCGCAGACTCGCCCCACATTCCATACCCCTCCCTCCCCATGGCCTGATTGAGCCAGAGCCCCCGAATCAGCTGCTCCTTTAACCCCGTCCTGTCTGAGCTAAGAACAGACGCCGTCAGGAGACCTACACACAGAGGCAGGGCCAAATATAAAACTGAACCACAGGAGCTATGCGAAAAAAGAAGAGAAAAGGAAATCTCTCCCAATAGCCTCAGGAGCAGTGGATTAAATCTCAACAATCAACTTGATACATCCTGCATCTGTGGAATACCTGAATAGACAACGAATCATACCAAATTGAGAAGGTGGACATTGGGAGAAATGATATATATATATATTTTTTTCCCTATTTCTATCTTGTGAGTGTGTATCTGTATGCTTCTGTGTGTGATTTTGTCTGTATAGCTTTGCTTTTACCATTTTTCCGAGGGTTCTGTCTGTCCGTTTTTTTTTGATTTTTTTGATTTTAGGATAGTTTTTAGTGCTTGATATAATTGGTGGATATGTTTTTTGGTTTGGTTGCTCTCTTCTTTCTTTCTTTTTATTACTTTCAAAAATTTTTTAATAATTATTTTTTTACTTTTTATTTTAATTATTTTATTTTATTATTTCCTTTCTTTCTTTTTCTTTCTTTTTCTTTCTTTCTTTTTCTTTTTCTTTCTTTCTTTCTCTTTTTCTTTCTTTCTTTCCTTCCTTCCTTCTTTCTTTTCTTTTCTTTCTTTTTTTTTCTCCCTTTTATTCTGAACTGTGCGGAGGACAAGCTCTTGGTGCTCCAGCCAGGCGTCAGGGTTGTGCCTCTGAGGTGGGAGAGCCAAGTTTAGGACACTGGTCCACCAGAGACCTCCCAGCTCCACGTAATATCAAATGGCAAAAATCTCTCAGAGATCTCCATCTCAACGCCAAGAACCATCTCCAATCAACAACCAGGAAGCTACAGTGCTGGACCTCCTATACCAAACAACTAGCAAGACAGGAACACAAGCCCACGCATTAGCAGAGAGGCTGCCTAAAATAATAAGAAGGTCACAGAAACCATAAAACACACCACCAGACGTGGACATGTCCACCAGAAAGACAAGATCTAGCATCATCCACCAGATCACAGGCAGTAGTCCCCTCCACCAGGAAGCCTACACAACCCACTGAAACAACCTTAGCCACTGGGGGCAGATGCCAAAAACAACGGGAACTACGAACCTGCAGCCTGCGAAAAGGAGACTCCACAGTAAGTTAAGCAAAATGAGAAGACAGAGAAACACAGAAGAAGAAGGAGCAAGGTAAAAACCCACCAGACTAAACAAATGAAGAGGAAATAGGCAGTCTACCTGAAAAAGAATTCAGAATAATGATAGTAGAGATGATCCAAAATCTTGGAAACAGAATGGAGAAAATACAAGGAACGTTTAACAAGGACCTAGAAGAACTAAAGAGCAAACAAACAATGATGAGCAACACATGAAATGAAATTTCAAATTCTCTAGAAGGGATCAATAGCCGAATAGCTGAGGCAGAAGAACGGATAAGTGAACTGGAAGATAAAATAGTGGAAATAACTACTGCAGAGCAGAATAAAGGAAAAAGAATGAAAAGAATTGAGGACAGTCTCAGAGACCTCTGGGACAACATTAAACACACCAACATTTGAATTATAGGGGTCCCAGAAGAAGAAGAGGAAAAGAAAGGGACTGAGAAGATATTTGAAGATATTATAGTTGAAAACTTCCCTAATGTGGGAAAGGAAATAGTCAATCAAGCCCAGGAAGCACAGAGAATCCCATACAGGATAAATCCAAGGAGAAACACGCCAAGACACATATTAATCAAATGATCAAAAATTAAATACAAGGAAAAAATACTAAAAGCAGCAAGGGAAAAACAACAAATAACACACAAGGGAATCCCCAGAAGGTTAACAGCTGATTTTTCAGCAGAAACTCTGCAAGCCAGAAGGGAGTGACAACACATACTGAAAGTGATGAAAGGGAAAAACCTACAACAAACATTATTCTGCCCAGCAAGGATCTCATTTAGATTTGACAGATAAATTAAAACCTTTACAGACAAGCAAGAGCTAAGGGAATTCAGTACCACCAAACCAGCTTTACAACAAATGCTATAGGAACTTCTGTTGGCAGTAAACACAAGAGAAGGAAAAGACCTACAAAAACAAATGCAAAACAATTAAGAAAATGGTAATAGGAACATACATATCAATAATTACCTTAAATGTAAATGGATTAAATGCTCCAACCAAAAGACACAGATTGGCTGAATGGATACAAAAACAAGACCCTTATATATAATGTCTACAAGAGACCCACTTCAGAGCTAGGGACACATACAGACTGAAAGGGAGGGGATGGATAAAGATATTCCATGCAAAAGGAAATCAAAAGAAAACTGGAGTGGCAATCCTCATATCAGATAAAACAGGCTTTAACACAAAAACTATTACAAGAAACAAAGAAGGACACTACATAATGATCAACAGATCAATCCAAGAAGATATTATAACAATTGTAAATATTTATACACCCAACATAGGAGCACCACAATACATAAGGAAAATGCTAACAGCCATAAAAGGAAATCGATAGTAACACAATCCTAATAGGGGACTTAAACACCCCACTTTCACCAAAAGACACATCATCCAAAATGAAAATAAATAAAGAAACAAAACTTTAAATGATACATTGAACAAGATGGACTTAATTGATATTTGTCGGACATTCCATCGAAAAACAACAGAATACACTTTCTTCTAAAGGGCTCATAGAATATTCAGGATACATCATATCTTGAGTCAAAAATCAAGCCCTGGTAAATTTAAGAAAATTGAAATCATATCAGGTATCTTTTCTGACCACAATGCTATGAGACTAGATATCAATTACAGGAAAAAAATCTGTAAAATATTCAAACACATGGAGGCTAAACAATGCACTACTAACTAAGGAAAAGAATACTGAAGAAATCAAAGGGAAATCAAAAGCTACTTAGAAACAAATGACAATTAAAACACGATGACCCAAAACCTATGGGATGGAGGAAAAGCAGTTCTAAGAGGGAAGTTTACATTAATACAATCCTACCTTAGGAAAAAAGAAACATCTCAAATTAACAACCTAACCTTCCACCTAAAGCAATTAGAGAAAGAAGAACAAACAAACCCCAAAGTGAGCAAAAGGAAATAAATCATAAAGATCAGATCAGAAATAAATGAAAAAGAAATGAAGGAAACAATAGCAAAGATCAATAAAATGAAAAGCAGTTTCTTTGAGAAGATAAACAAAATTGAAAAATCATTAGCCAGACTCATAAAGAAAAAAAGGGAGAGGATTCAAATCAATAGAATTAGAAATGAAAAAGGAGAAGTAACAACTGACACTGCAGAAATACAAAGGATCATGAGAGATTACTACTACAAGCAACTCTATGCCAATAAAATGGAAAACCTGGAAGAAATGGATAAATTCTTAGAAATGCATGACCTTCCAAGACTGAACCAGAAAGAAATAGAAAATATGAACAGACCAATCACAAGCAATGAAACTGAAACTTTGATCAAAAATCTTCCAAAAAACAAAAGCCAAGGACCAGATGGGTTCATGGGAGAATTCTAGCAAACATTTAGAGAAGAGCTAATACCTATCCTTCTCAAACTCTTCTAAAATGTAGCAGAGGGAGGAACACTCCCAAATTCATTGTATGAGGCCACCATCACCCTGATACCAAAGCCAGACAAAGATGTCACAAAGAACTACAGGCCAATATCACTGATGAACATAGATACAAAAATCCTCAACAAAATACTATCACACAGAATCCGACAGCAGGTTAAAAGGATCATACACCATGATCAAGTGGAGTTCATCCAAGGAATGCAAAGATTCTTCAATATATGCAAATCAATCAATGTTATACACCACAGTAACAAACTGAAGGAGAAAAACCATATGATCATCTCAATAGATGCAGTGAAAGCTTTCGACAAAATTCAACACCCATTTATGATAAAAAACCCTGTAGAAAGCAGGCATAGAGGGAACTTGCCTCAACATAATAAAGGCAATGTAGGACAAACCCACAGCCAACATTGTCCTCAATGGTGAAAAACTGAAACCATTTCCACTAAGATCAGGAACAAGACAAGGCTGCCCACTCTCAACACTATTAGTGAACATAGTTTTGGAAGTTTTAGCTACAGCAGTCAGAGGAGAAAAAGAAATGAATCTAAATGGAAAAGAAGAAGTAAAGCTGTCACTGTTTGTAGATGACATGATACTATACATAGAGAATCCTAAAGATGCTACCAGAAAACTACTAGAGCTCATCAATGAATTTGGTAAAGTAGCAGGATACAAAATTAATGCACAGAAATATCTTGCATTCCTATACACTAATGATGAAAAATCTGAAAGGGAAATTAAGAAAACACTCCCATTTACCACTGCAACAAAAAGAATAAAATATCTAGGAATAAACCTACCTAAGGAGACAAAAGACCTGTAGGCAGAAAATTATAAGACACTGATGAAAGAAATTAAAGATGATACAAATAGATGGAGAGATATACCATGTTCTTGGATTGGAAAAATAAATATTGTGAAAATGATTATACTACCCAAAGCAATTTACAGATTCAATGCAATCCCTATGAAACTACCAATGGCATTTTTCACAGAACTACAACAAAAAGTTTCACAATTTATATGGAAACACAAAAGACCCCAAATAGCCAAAGCAATCTTGAGAACAAAAAATGGAGCTGGAGGAATCAGGATCCCTGACTTCAGACTATACTACAAGGCTACAGTAATCAAGACAGTATGGTACTGGCACATAAACAGAAATATAGATCAATGGAATAGGATAGAAAGCCCAGAGATAAACCCATGCACATATGGTCACTTTATCTTTGATAAAGGAGGCAAGAATATACAGTGGAGAAAAGACACCCTCTTCAATAAGTGGTGCTGGGAAAACTGGACAGCTGTATTTTAAAAAGTATGAAATTAGAACACGCCCTAACACCATACACAAAAATAAACTCAAAATGGATTGAGGAACTAAATGTAAGGCCAGACAATCTAAAACTCTTAGAGGAAAACACAGGCAGAACACTCTATGACATAAATCACAGCAAGATATTTTTTGACCCACTACCTAGAGTAATGGAAATAAAAACCAACTAAACAAATGGGACCTAATGAAACTTAAAAGCTTTTGCACAGCAATGGAAACTTTAAACAAGATGAAAAGACTACCCTCAGAATGGGAGAAAATATTTTGCAAATGAATCAATGGACAAAGGATTAATCTTCAAAATATATAAACAGCTCATGCAGCTCATATTAAAAAATACCAAAGAACCCAATACAAAAATGGAGAGAAGACCTAATTAGACATTTCTTCAAGAAGACATACATGGCCAAGAGGCATGTGAAAAGCTGCTCAACATCACTAATTATTAGAGAAATGTAAATCAAAACTACAATGAGGTATCACCTCACAGCAGTTAGAATGGGCATCATCAGAAAATCTACAAACAACGAATGTTGGAGAGGGTGTAGAGAAAAAGGAATCCTCTTGCACTGTTGGTGGGAATGTAAATTGATACAGCCAGTGTGGAGAACAGTATGGAGGTTCCTTAAAAGACTAAAAATAGAATTACCATTTGACCCAGCAATCACACTACCGGGCATATACGCAGAGAAAGCCATAATTCAAAAGACACATGCACCCCAATGTTCATTGCAGCACTATGTACAATAGCCAGGTCATGGAAGCAACCTAAATGCCCATCGACAGACGAATGGATAAAGAAGATGTAGTACATACATACAATGGAATATTACTCAGCCATAAAAAGGAATGAAATTGGGTCATTTGTAGAGATGTGGATGGATCTAGAGACTGTCATACAGAGTGAAGTAAGTCAGAAAGAGAAAAACGAATATTGTATATTAATGTATTTATGTGGAATCTAGAAAAATGGTACAAACGAACTAGTTTGCAAGGCAGAAATAGAGACACAGATGTAGAGAACAAATGTATGGACACCAAGGGGGGAACGCTGGGGGGCTGGGGGTGGTGGTGTGATGAACTGGGAGATTGGGATTGACATGTATACACTAATGTGTATAAAATAGATAACTAATAAGAAACTGCTGTATAAAAAATAAAATAAAGTTGAAATTTAAAAAAGAAACTAAGTCATCTCAATCAGTGTACAAAATATTAAAAGAATAACATATATGTGCCTGAACCATCTGATGAGAGTAATAAACACAATTATTTAAATTTATCATTTTATTTTTAATTGTTTCAGTCAAACTATTATCTCTAGGTATTTCTTGAACTATTATTTCAACAAAGTTGTTATTGACTGAAATGTACTTCTAATGTATATTTTGCCATCATGTATAAAGATAGGTTATCTTTGTATAAGTTTATAAGATACAGTTAGAAAAGTCACCCTTTTCCTACTGAAAAACCAAACAGGTGGTATGTGAGAATTCCACAAATTGTAGAAAGAGCTTTCCCATACATAGTCAAACCTCCATTTCAAGAGAAGTACAGAAGATGCTACCTCCTGTGGCCAAGCAGATAGTATAGATCTTGGGAGGAGGGTGGCACCATCTCTAATTATATATTTCTCCACAATCCTGGGACAGGAGAGCACTGATTGCAAAAACATTGCAGCATTGATATTACACATGCAGTAGCATGTTTAACTCATTGATTTTTAATGCTTTTCCTTGTTTTTTTCACCCCCCCGGGTCCTTCTGGGATTCTTATGAAAGTTATGGCTCTCTCCCCCAAGAAAAACTGACGTACTTTCTATATATGTTATTTTGCATAAGTATCAGGGGATTCACAGACAGCTTAAAAAACTTGACCACTGCCTGGATTAAAAACTTCTCTTTTACCACCTGGATAGAATTTTAGCCTTAAGTCAACAAAATTTGTAACATTCAACTAGCTAAAGCTACTAACATTAAATTAAGCATCTTTAAGAATATATCCATGACAGCCATACTCAATGATACCATATTTTAAACTATAAACCTTTTTTCCACTACCCATTGTCTGTTTTTTAAATTAAGGAACAAAACAGTGGGAGAAATGATATGGGATGAGTATCAGGAGGCCAATCCTGATATGTCAGTAGCCCTACTTGAGAAACTGTACTTTGTGTGAAACTAAGTGCTCTCCAGATCTTCCCTATAAGATGTTTACTGTCCATTTTCAAGTCCCTGTCACTGTAGTCTGATATATCTTGTGGCCACATTACGAAAAAAGGGTTTTGAATCTAAGTATTTTACAAATATACCAATATTCATGTTTCTGAAAATACTCATATTTCTACTATTGGCAGAATAAAGCAAAGGAAGTGTGGTAATAGAGTGAGTAGAAATGGCTAATCAACAGCTCTCATACCATTTCTACATAAACTTCTTCCCATCAAGTAGGAATCATGAATATTATGTTAAACCATTATATTCTTATTTCTAAGGAGAATGCTTGGCATATAGAAGATGCTCAGTAAACATGAGTAAACTTGGAGAATGTTAAGACTGGTAAAGGAGAAAAACATACTTGTCATACTGGTAGGACTCTAGAGAAACACTAAAAGTGAACACAAGAAAGATGACTAAAAATAACCTAGGGCTTCCCTGGTGGCGCAGTGGTTGGGAGTCTGCCTGCCAATGCAGGGGACAAGGGTTCCTGCCCCAGTCCGGGAGGATCTCAAATGCCACAGAGTGGCTGGGCCTGTGGGCCAAGGCCACTGAGCCTGCACATCCGGAGCCTGTGCTCCACAATGGGAGAGGCCACAACAGTGAAAGGCCTGCGTACCACAAAAAATAAATAAATAAATAAATAAACAAAAGTAATAAAAATAACCTAAATGTCTACATTTGGATGCATTAGCTGGAGTTCTCCAGGATGTAGAGCCTGAGGCAAAAGTTTATATGACACTATTTTATTAGGGAGTGCAGAGGTGTGAAAAAAAAAAAAGAGAGAGAGAGAAAAAGGGAGAGCAAACATAAGGAGATGAATTTACGAGTAGAAATTTAATTGGTATAAAGTAGTCTTCAGAAAGGGTCTATGAACTATTACGGCCCACATGCATGTACTATGAGTTACAGCCTGTTGGGAGATAAAGAGAGAAGAATTTATCTGCTGGTGCCCACCTCCTATTGGTCCAACATTTGCGCTAGGGAGCATTAACACCTCCTCACATCCAGGTTACACACACACTAGAACCAGGTGGATCTCACTGCATCCCATGCTTCAGTGGTAATAAAGAATCCCTAAGAGGCAATTACTATTAATCTGCTTGCTAGAGCAGTTGCTGGGCAGAGCCCAGCTGAATTGTTCTCTGAGGTGGTAGCTAGGCCAGAACAAGTGACCAAAGGCCTAGACAAGTGAGGCTAAGAGGATTTCTGGAGGCACAAATAAAAATACTTTAGTACATTCATATGATGGAATACTACTCAGCAATAAAAAATATAAATTAATCATATACAGTTTTTATTATATTGAGGTATGTTCCCTCTATGCCCACTTTCTGGAGAGCTTTTTTTTTTTCTTAACATCTTTATTGGAGCATAATTGCTTTAGAATGGTGTGTTAGTTTCTGCTTTATAACAAAGTGAATCAGTTATACATATACCTATGTTCCTATATCTCTTCCCTCTTGCATATCCCTCCCTCCCACCCTCCATATCCCACCCCTCTAGGTAGTCACAAAGCACCGAGCTGATCTCCCTGTGCTATGTGGCTGCTTCCCACTAGCTATCTATTTTACGTTTGGTAGTGTATATAAGTCGATGTCACTCTCTCACTTACCCTTACCCTTCCTCCTCCCCATATCCTCAAGTCCATTCTCTAGTAAGTCTGTGTCTTTATTCCCATCTTGCCCCTAGGTTTGTCATGACCTTTTTCTTTTTTCTTAGATTCCATATATATGTGTTAGCATACAGTATTTGTTTTCCTCTTCGTGACTTACTTCACTCTGTATGACAGACTCTAGGTCCGTTCATCTCACAACAATTAACTCAATTTCCTCTCTTTTTATGGCTGACTAATATTCCATTGTATATATGTGCCACATCTTCTTTATCCATTCATCTGTTGATGGATACTTAGGTTGCTTCCATGTCCTGGCTATTGTAAATAGAGCTGCAATGAACATTTTGGTACATGACTCTTTTTGAATTATGGTTTTCTCAGGGTATATGCCCAGTAGTGGGATTGCTGGGTTGTATGGTAGTTCTATTTGTAGTTTTTTAAGGAACCTCTATACTGTTCTCCATAGTAGCTGTATCAATTTACATTCCCACCTACAGTGTAAGAGGGTACCCTTTTCTCTACACCCTCTCCAGCATTTATTGTTTCTAGATTTTTTGATGATGGCCATTCTGAACACTGTGAGATGATATCTCATTGTAGTTTTGATTTGCATTTCTCTAATGATTAATGATGTTGAGCATTCTTTCATGTGTTTGTTAGCAATCTGTATATCTTCTTCGGAAAATGTCCATTTAGGTCTTCTGCCCATTTTTGGATTGGGTTCTTTGTTTTTTTGATATTGAGCTGCATGAGCTACTTGTAAATTTTGGAGATTAATCCTTTGTCAGTTGCTTCATTTGCAACTATTTTCTCCCATTTTGAGAGTTATCTTTTGGTCTTGTTTATGGTATCCTTTGCTATGCAAAAGCTTTTAAGTTTCATTAGGTCTCATTTGTTTATTTTTGCTTTTATTTCCATTTCTTTAGAATCTGGGTCAAAAAGGATCTTGCTGTGATTTATGTCATAGAGTGTTTTGCCTATGTTTTCCTCTAAGAGTTTGATAGTGTCTGGCCTTACATTTAGGTCTTTAATCCATTTTGAGTTTATTTTTGTGTATGGTGTTAGGGAGTGTTCTAATTTCATACTTTTACATGTACCTGTCCAGTTTTCCCAGCACCAATTATTGAAGAGGCTCTCTTTTCTCCACTGTATAGTCTTGCCTCCTTTATCAAAGATAAGGGGACCATATGTGCATGGGTTTATCTCTGGGCTTTCTATCCTGTTCCATTGATCTATATTTCTGTTTATGTGCCAGTACCATACTGTCTTGATTACTGTAGCCTTGTAGTATAGTCTGAAGTCAGGGATCCTGATTCCTCCAGCTCCATTTTTTGTTCTCAAGATTGCTTTGGCTATTTGGGGTCTTTTGTGTTTCCATATAAATTGTGAAACTTTTTGTTGTAGTTCTGTGAAAAATGCCATTGGTAGTTTGATAGGGATTTCATTAAATCTGTAGGTTGCTTTGTGTAGTAGAGTCATTTTCACAATGTTGATTCTTCCAATCCAAGAACATGGTATATCTCTCCGCCTATTTGTATCATTAATTTCTTTCATCAGTGTCTTATAATTTTCTGCCTACAGGTCTTTTGTCTCCTTAGGTAGGTTTATATCTAGATATTTTATTCTTTTTGTTGCAGTGGTAAATGGGAATGTTTTCTTAATTTCCCTTTCAGATTTTTCATCATTAGTGTATAGGAATGCAAGATATTTCTGTGCATTAATTTTGTATCCTGCTACTTTACCAAATTCATTGATGAGCTCTAGTAGTTTTCTGGTAGCATCTTTAGGATTCTCTATGTATAGTATCATGTCATCTGCAAACAGTGACAGCTTTAATTCTTCTTTTCCAATTTGGATTCCTTGTATTTCTTTGTCTTCTCTGACTGCTGTGGCTAAAACTTGTAAAACTATGTTGAATAAGAGTGGTGAAAGTGGGCAGCCTTGTCTTGTTCCTGATCTTAGTGGAAATGGTTTCAGTTTTTCACCATTGAGGGCGATGTTGTCTGTAGGTTTGTCATATATAGCCTTTATTATGTTGAGGTAAGTTCCCTCTATGCCTACTGTCTGCAGGGTTTTTAGCATAAATGGGTGTTGAATTTTGTCGAAAGCTTTCTCTGCATGGATTGAGATGATCCTATGGTTTTTCTCCTTCAGTTTGTTAATATGGTTTATCACATTGACTTATTTGCATAGACTGAAGAATCCTTGCATTCCTGGGATAAACCCCACTGGATCATGGTGTATGATCCTTTTAATGTGCTGTTGGATTCTGTTTGCTAGTATTTTGTTTAGGATTTTTGAATCTATGTTCATCAGTGATATTGGCCTGTTGCTTTCTTTCTTTGTGAAATCTTTGTCTGGTTTGGTATCAGGGTGACAGTGGCCTCACAGAATGAGTTTGGGAGTGTTCCTCCGTCTGCTACATTTTGAAAGAGTTTGAGGATAGGTGTTAGCTGTTCTCTAAATGTTTGATAGAATTCGCCCGTGAAGCCATCTGGTCCTAGGCTTTTGTTTCTTGAAAGATTTTTAATCACAGTTTCAATTTCAGTGCTTGTGACTGGTCTGTTTATATTTTCTATTTCTTCCTGGTTCAGTTTCAGAAGGTTGTGCTTTTCTACTAATTTGTCCATTTCTTCCAGGTTGTCCATTTTATTGGCATACAACTGCTTGCAGTAATCTCTCATGCTACTTTGTATTTCTGCAGTGTTGGTTGTTACTTCTCTTTTTTCATTTCTAATTCTATTGATTTGAGTCTTCTCCCTTTTTTTGTTGATGAGTCTGGTTAATGGTTTTTCAATTTTGTTTATCTTCTCAAAGAAACTGCTTTTCATTTTATTGATCTTTGCTATTGTTTCCTTCATTTCTTTTTCATTTATTTCTGATCTGATCTTTATGATTTATTTCCTCCTGCTCACTTTGGTTTTTTTTTTGTTGTTGTTCTTATTCTCTAAGTGCTTTAGGTATAATGTTAGGTTGTTTATTTGAGATGTTTTTTGTTTCTTGAGATAGGATTTTATTGCTAAAAACTTCCCTTTTATAACTGCTTTTGCTGCATCCCATAGGTTTTGGGTTGTCATGTTTTCATTGTCATTTGTTTCTAGGTAGTTTTCAATTTCCTCTTTGATTTCTTCAGTGATCTCTTGGTTATTAAGTAGTGTACTGTTTAGTCTCCATGTGTTCGTATTTTTTACAGATTTTTTTCCTGTAATTGATATGTAGTCTCATAGTGTTGTGGTCCCAAAAGCCAGTTGATACCATTTCAATTTTCCTAAATTTACCAGCCTTGATTTGTGATCCAAGATATGATCTACCCTGTATACTGTTCCATGAGTACTTGAGAAGAAAGTATATTCTGTTGTTTTGGGATGGAATTTCCTATAAATATCAATTAAGTCTATCTTGTTTAATGTATCATTTAAAGCTTGTGCTTATTTATTTTCATTTTGGATGATGTGTCCATTGGTGAAAGTGCGGTGTTTAAGTCCCTTACTATGATTGTGTTACTATCTATTTCCCCTTTTATGGCTGTTAGTATTTGCCTTATGTATTGAAGTGCTCCTATGATGGTTGCATAAATATTTACAATTGTTATATCTCTTCATGGATTGATCTGTTGATCATTATGTAGTGTCCTTCTTTGTCTCTTGTAATAGTCTTTATTTTAAACTCCGTTTTGTCTGATGTGAGAATTGCCACTCCAGCTTTCTTTTGTTTTCCTTTTGCATGGAATATCTTTTTCCATCCCCTCACTTTCAGTCTGTATGTGTTCCTAGGTCTGAAGTGGGTCTCCTGTAGACAGCATATATACGGGTCTTGTTTTTGTATTCATTCAGCCAGTCTATGTCTTTTGGTTGGAGCATTTAATCCATTTACATTTAAGGTAATTATCGATATGTATGTTCCTATTACCATTTTCTTCATTGTTTGGGGTTTCTTATTGTAGATATTTTCCTTCTCTTGTGTTTCCTGCCTAGAGAATTTCCTTTAGCATTTGCTGTAAAGCTCATTTGGTAGTGCTGAACTGTCTTAGCTTTTGCTTCTCTGTAAAGGTTCTAATTTCTCCATTGAATCTGAATGAGAGCCTTGCTGGGTATAGTAATCTTGGTCATAGGTTTTTCCCTTCCATCACTTTCAATATGTCCTGCCCCTCCCTTCTGGCTTGCAGTTTCTTCTGAAAGATCAGCTGTTAACCTTATGGGGGATTCCCTTTTATGTTGTTTGTTGTTTTTTCCTTGCAGCTTTAAATATTTTTCTTTGTATTTAATTTTTGATAGTTTGATTAATGTGTGTCTTGGTGTGTCTCTCCTTGGATTTATCGTGTATGGGACTCTGCATTTCCTGGACTTGATTAACTATTTCCTTTCCCATATTAGGGAAGTTTTCAACTATAATCTCTTCAAAAATATTCTCAGTCCCTTTCTTTTTCTCTTCTTCTTCTGGGACCCCTATAATTTGAATGGTGATGTGTTTAATATTGTCCCAGAGGTCTCTGAGACCGTCCTTAATTCTTTTCATTCTTTTTTCTTTATTCTGCTCTGTAGTAGTTATTTCCACTATTTTATCTTCCAGGTCACTTATCCATTCTTCTGCCTCAGTTATTCTGCTATTGATTCCTTCTAGAAACTTTTCAATTTCATTTCATGTGTTGCTCATCATTGTTTGTTTGCACTTTAGTTCTTCTAGGTCCTTGTTAAACTCTTCTTGTATTTTCTCTGTTCTATTTCCAAGATGGATCATCTTTACTATCATTATTCTGAATTCTTTTTCAGGTAGACTGCCTACTTCCTCTTCATTTGTTAGGTCTGGTGAGTTTTTAACCTTGATCCTTCATCTGCTGCGTTTCTCTGTCTTCTCATTTTGCTTAACTTACTGTGTTTGGAGTTTCCATTTCACAGGCTGCAGGTTCGTAATTCCCGTTGTTTTTGGTGTCTGCCCCTAGTGGCTAAGGTTGATTCAGTGGGTTGTATAGGCTTCTTGGTGGAGGGGACTAGTGCCTGTGTTCTCATGGATGAGGTGGGAGCTTGTCTTTCTGTTGGTCAGGACTGTGACCGGTGTGTGCTTTGGCGTGTCTGTAACCTTATTATGATTTTAGGCAGCCTCTCTGCTAATGGGTGGGGTTGTGTTCCTGTCGTGCTAGTTGTTTGGCATAGGATGTCCAGCACTGTAGCCTGCTGGTTGTTGAGTGCAGCTAGGTCTTAGCATTGAGAGGGAGATCCCTGGGAGAGCTTTCGCTGTTTGATATTACGTGGAGCTGGCAAATCTCTGGTGGGCCATTGTCCTGAACTCAGGTCTCTCACCTCAGAAGCACAGGCCTGACATGCGGCTGGAGCACCAAGCCCCTGCCAGCCACAGAGATCAGAAGAAAAGAGAGAAAGAAAGAAAGAAAGAAAAAAAAGAATAAAATAAAAGTTATTAAAATAAAAAAATATTAAAAATTAAAAAACTAGAAAGTAAACAACAAAAAAAGAAAGTAGCAACCAAGCCAAAAAACAAATCCACCAATGATAACAAGTGCTAAAAACTATACTAAAAACAAAAAAACAACAACAAAAAAACGGACAGACAGAACCCTAGGACAAATGCTAAAAGCAAAGCTATACAGACAAGAGCACACAAAGACTCATACACATACACACTCACAAAAAGAGAAAAAGGAAAAATATATATATATCGTTGCTCCCAAGGTCCACTACCTCTATTTTGGGATGATTTGTTGTCTATTCAGGTATTCCACAGATGCAGGGTACATCAAGTTGATTATGGAGATTTAATCCGCTTCTCCTGAGGCTGCTGGGACAGATTTCCTTTTCTCTTCTTTGTTCACACAGATCCTGGGGTTGTTTCTGTTCTGGATTTGGCCCCGCCTATGTGTGTAGGTCACCAGAGGGATGGAGTTTGGAGCAGCTGATTCGGGGGCTCTGGCTCACTGAGACTGGGGGGGGAGGGAGGGGCATGGAATGAGGGGCGAGCCTGCGGTGGCAGAGGCCGGTGTCACGTTGCAACAGCCTTAGGTGCACTGTGTGTTCTCCTGGGGAAGTTGTCCCTGGATCACAGGACCCTGCCCGTGGTGGGCTGCACAGGCTCCCGGGAGGGGAGGTATGGATAGTGACCTGTGCTTGCACACAGGCTTCTTGGTGCCTGCAGCAGCAGCAGACTTAGCATTTCATGCCCGTCTCTGGGGTCCGTGATGATAGCCGCAGCCCGCGCCTGTCTCTGGAACTCGTTTAGGTGGTGCTCTAAATTCCCTCTCCTCGCGCACCCTGAAACAATGGTCTCTTGCCTCTTAGGCAGGTCCAGACTTTTTTCCCGGACTCCCTCCCGGCTAGCTGTGGCACACTAGCCCCCTTCAGGCTGTGTTCATGGAGCCAACCTCAGTCCTCTCCCTAGGATCTGACCTCCAAAGCCAGAGCCTCTGTACCATTTTAAATGTTTGAAACAAATATTGTGGATATTATTCATAAAAACAATGCTTAAATTTTATTTTGTCTCCTGAGGGCTGGCTGTGAGGTGGGGTATAATCCTTTACTCAGCTGGAGACGCAAGTGGGACAGGATTTCAATTGTTGAACATCCCCAAAGGAGGGTGGCTAGTGATCCAAATTACAGCACCCAGGGTAATAATGCCTTTAATCTGGGCTGATATCAATATTCAAAGGGCAAGGTATGAAAAACAGGGTATCAAAGCTTCCATAGCAGTAGTGAAAGTTATGACATTTCAGGAATTCTGTGCTTTTTGTTTTTTTTTTTAATTTTATTTATTTATTTTTGGCTGTGTTGGGTCTTTGTTGCTGCGCGTGGGCTTTCTCTAGTTGCGGCGAGCTGGGGCTACTTTTCATTGTGGTGCATGGGCTTCTCATTGCAATGGCTTCTCTGGTTGTGGAATGCAGGCTCTATGCACATGGGCTTCAGTAGTTGTGGTACGCAGGCTCAGTAGTTGTGGCTCGCGGACTCTAGAGCACAGGCTCAGTAGCTGTGGCACACAGGCTTAGTTGCTCCATGGCATGTGGGATCTTCCCAGACCAGGGCTTGAACCCATGTTCCCTGCACTGGCAGGCAGATTCTTTTTTTTTTTTTTTTTTTTTTTTTTTCAGATTCTTAACCACTGCACCACCAGGGAAGCCCTGGAATTCTGTGTTTGATGTAAGCCTCTAGACATGGCGGGGGAAAGGTGAATGGGTCTTAATACCCAGAGGAAAGAGACAAAAGATGGCTACAAAGTTATTAAGGCATGAATTATGTAATTCAGAGCTCCAGTCCAAGCTGAAACAGTAGTGGAAATCAGGAAGTCTAAAGGTGGCCAACTCAACAGAAGGCACAGGTTATACTTGGTGGCAAGACAGGTTTTGACCCATCCTCTGGTACCTCGTAAGGTAACAAGCTTAGCAAGGATTGGTTCAGATGCAATGTGAGGCTGAGCTGGGCAAAGCTGGGATAAGCAATGATCTATATTACCTATGTTTATATCAAGTAGGATTGCAAAGCAAAAAAGTCTGACTACATATGTCTTTGATTGTGATTTGGTTTTTCTCAACATTTTAACATTTCTAAAATTGGTATCTAATTTCAAATCAGATATATGTCTTTCATTTGAAAATCTTCCCACCTCTCCACAAAGGCTTTACTGATTAAATTGATGGTCAAATTGGTTTCTTAAAAATAATCACGAAGACTATATATGTTTCTCTTCCTAGTGTTTTTTCCTATGTATTAGCACTCCTTTAATTTTAAAAATAAAATTAATACATCAAACTAAAAATATTCTGCACTGCAAGGAAAATCATCAACAAAATGAAAAGGCAACCCACTGAATGGTAGACAATATTTGCAAATCATATATCTGATAAGGGGATTATATCCAAAATATATAAAGAATTCATAAAACCCAGTAGCAAAAAAACCCAAACAATCCAATTAAGAAATGGATAGAGGATGTGAATAGACATTTTTCCAAAGAAGACATGCAGATGGACAACAGGTACATGAAAAGATGCTCAACATCATTAATCATCAGGGAAATGCAAATCAAAACCACAATGAGATATCATCTCATACCTGTCAGAACGGCTATTATCCAAAAGACAACAAATAACAAGTGTTAGGATGTGGATTAAGGGGAACCCTGTGCGCTGTTGGTGGGAATATAAACTGGTGCAGTAATTATGGAAAATAGTATGGAGGCTCCTCAAAAAATTAAAAATAACTCTCCCTCCTGCCACCTCCCCTGGCCCTCTCGCGCTGCGTGGTTTCTCTGATGCAAGACTGTCCCGGCCCAGATATGGCTCGTGGACAGCAGACGATTCTATCTCAGCAGAAAAATGCCAAAAAGCTGGACAAAAGAAGAAACAAGGACATGATCAAAGGGCTGCTGCTAAAGCTGCCTTAATATGTATCTGCACTGTCTGTAAGACACAAATGCCAGACCCTAAGACCTTCAAGCAGCACTTTGAGAGCAAGCATCCTAAGACTCCACTTCCTCCAGAATTAGCTGATGTTCAGGCATAAAATTGTTTACAGGGGAATTTGTGACACCTTTGACTCTTCTCCTGTCTCAGATCTTAGGTAACAAACCTGCAGCTGCTTTTCTAACAAACTGTTGATCGGTAAAAATAAAGGGGCTACAGAAACACTCATTTTTATGCTGTTCCCTTTTGGGCTTCATGCAAAGACAATTCTGTGCAAGTGTACAGTTGACTCTGATTTGGAAATCTGAAAATCAGTCCATCCTTGTTATAAAATATTTTTTTACAGTTGTAATTATATTGATGTTCATATTGTATAAAATAACTCATTTAATAAAGTAGTACTTTGATTTTACAACATCACAGGATAAATGGTTCTAGAAATTCTGTTCTAACTTTCTACATTATTTGCCTTATAAAAATTGAATGAATTCATCAGCTAGAATTGCAAGCACAATTCTTATCTCTCTTTCTAATTCAGGGGCATGTTCATAGTTAAACTAGAGCAGACTCATTCATTAAATGTGTGCACACGATTTTACTGGAAGCTGCTGACCTAGGTGAAGAATGACTTATCTGCTGCCTTAGTATATTGCAATCATGTGTCATTTCCCCCTCTGATTGTTTCTTGTGATTGAGGTTGGAATATTTAAACTTGCTGTGTGACCTGGCTATACCTGCCAGCCACGTATAGCCTGTAGATAACTGATAAATTCCTTAAAGTGGTTGGATTGTCAGTGAGCCCGTCTGAAAAATTAGGTTCTGAAGTATATGCCACAATGAAGTAATCAGCCTATTGTTCAATACAAAATATGATGGAACATATGTGTACTGGTAAAGATCTTTTATAAATTATACTTGATTCTTTGAAAATTATTCAAGTTCTTTCATTTAAAATTGAAACTCATAATTTTCAAGGAGTTTTTAGAAGTTAATTACAATTTGGCCAACTTATGAATGGATTTTGCATTACAGAAAGATTGGAATAGCTTGAACCTTCTCCTTCCTTTCCTTTTTAAGTGAGTAGTTGATTTTTACTTTGTGCTGGTTCCTAAAATCAAAGGCTGTGTATAGTATGACTTCCATCTGAACTAGAAAAGTATTAAAATAGGCCAATATCCACATTTTTTGGCTCTAAGGATGGGAAGTGGGTTGGTTCCGATGAATGAGGTAAATCCTACCCAGTTAAAAAAGACTAATTTAGGTTTCTTCTAATTTGCTTTTGCCAACTATTAATACAAGTGAAACTGCTGTAACTCAGTTTAAATTTAAAGTTGATAGAATAGGAAGAACACTCAAATATTTACTGGTAATTGCTTAGAGCCACAAATCTGATCCTGTGGATTACAAAATGCATTCCCTCTTTCTGATGTAACTCATCACTGCATTTGTTTTGTAGCTATACATATTCTGCCCACCTTGTTTGTCTTCACTGTAAGTTTAAAATAAGATATTTCCAAGGAAAAGCTTCAGTGGTGATAATTTCTTAGTAACTCCTATTCTTATACTCTTACTTTAAAATAGTCATTTTTTTTATGTATTTGATTTCTTCAGTTTCAGGTTATTAGTTAATTCCCAATATGTTGGTTACCAGAACATAAGATTTGGCCTAACTGCTTATAGTAGTTATTAACAGAGGTTCTGGTTAAATTACAATTTAAAAGTTTTAAAAAGTGCTTTGAGCATATGTATGTTTATATTAGTAATAAATCATTTAAAAACCTTTCACAAGTTTTGGTTTAATTTTTTTTCATTTGTTTTACTAACTCAGAATAAAAGCTTTATGTTCTTGTAAAAAAATTAAAAATATAACTACTATATGACCTAGAGAGTCCACTTCTGGGTATTTGTCCGGAGAAAACAAAAACACTATTTCAAAAAGATATGCGCACCCCTATGTTCATTGCAGCATTATTTTCAATAGCCAAGGTATGGAAAAAGCCTAAGTGTTTAATGATGGATGAATGGATAAAGAAATTGTGGTATTTATACACACATACACACACACACATAGACACATACTGGAATACTATTCAGACATAAAAAAAAGAATGAAATCTTGCCCTTTGTGACAACATGAATGAACCCTGAGATCATTATGCTATGTGAAATAAGTCAGACAAAGAAAGACAATAATTATATATGAAATTTAAACAACAACAACAAGAAACCAAGCTCATAGATACAAAGAACAGATTGGTGGTTGTCAGAGGTGGGAGATGGGTGGGTGGGAGAAATGGGTCAAGGGGGTCAAAAGGCATAAACTTCTAGCTATAAAATAATTAAGTCATGAGGATGTAATGTACAGCATGATGACTATAGCTAATAATACTGTACTGTATGTTGGAAAGTTGCTAAGAAACTAGATCTTAAAAGTCTTTATCATAAGAAAAAACCATTTTTAAAACGGTGTATGGTAACAGATGTTAACCAGACTTGCAGTGATCATTTCACAACACATATATATAGAGAATCATTATGTTATACACTGGAAACTAGTATAATGTTACATGTCAAATACACGTCAATTAAAAAATCCCCTCAAAACCAAAAAAACAAAATGAAGATTATCCTCTCTCTTGATATGTTCTTCCTTAAAGATACACATGTACAAATCTCTCCTATTAAAAACAACAGAAAAACCTCTCCTTGGATGCTGTGTTTCCATCTAGCTACAATCACCTCTCTCCTTCCCTTCAGAGTCAAGTTCCTGGAAAGAAAAGAATATAATTTCTGCCTATTATTTCCCACTACCTACTTAAAATAAAACTGCTCTAGCCAAAGGTCATCTATCTATGACCCAATCGCCACATCCAGCAGCCAATTTTTAGTCCTCATTGTACTCGACAATTCTGTAGCATTTAACGCTGTTGGCCAATTTCTTCTCTTAAAACTGTCCTTTTTAAGAATGCCACTTACGTGGAGTCTCACTTTAATTTCTAACCCTGTTTCCATTTCTGGCTTTTCTTCCTTTGGCCACCCACTAAACACTGGTATTCTGTAGTGCCCAGCCTTGGACCTTTTCTTTTCTAACAGTACCTGTTCTCCTTGAGCAATCTCTTTAATTTCTATAGTTTTTAGCCACTACCTGTTACGCTGATGACTCAAGAATCTCTATATTTAGCCCAAATCACTCTCCTAAACCCCCAATCCATTAATCTATGGATATCTATTAATTTAGTAGATTTCCATCTCTCTGTAGATTTGCCACCCAGGCACAGGAAAACATTAACATGTTCAAAGGTAAGTCAACTTTTCCCTTAAACCTCGGCCTCATCCAAAATCCAAGAATCTCTATATTTAGCCCAAATCACTCTCCTAAACCCCCAATCCATTAATCTATGGATATCTATTAATTTAGTAGATTTCCATCTCTCTGTAGATTTGCCACCCAGGCACAGGAAAACATTAACATGTTCAAAGGTAAGTCAACTTTTCCCTTAAACCTCGGCCTCATCCAAAATCTTAGTGACTGTCACCACAATCCAGTTGTTACTGCTCTGAGAAAGAAATTTAGCAGTCCTTTCAGATTTTTCCTTTATCTTCATGTTCTACAACTTTCCAGCAATCAATTCATATAGATTCCACTTGTTTAAAAGGCCTTTAATTTACTCCCCTTTTCTCTTCCTATTGTTACTGCCTCAGTTCAGCCCTCAAAATCTTGTGTGGACTTAAGAGTCTCCTTCTCTTTCACGATCCCTACAGTTCATGCTCTATACTGCTGCCACACAGATCTGCCAAACAGATCTTTCTAATACATTGCTGGCTCTGTCTTTTAGAGGAAAGGGATATTTTTACTTTTCAATCCAGCGAAACCTCCACGCAGCCTTAGGTAAAGGATTTACAAATCAAGTAAATCAGTTTACAGATAATTGACCAAACCATGTTACTTAACTAGCGAATGAGGTCACTGTGTTAAAAATGCATGCCTGCCACCATCTTCTTCTCCTCTCCTTTTTCCATATTATTATGATGTACAGAAATATGACACTTTTAGGTTGAGAGGCCAGCTGGTGGGCTGGTAGCAAGTTTGAATTTGGAGCTTTATTTTCTACTTAAAAAAGGAACACACAATTATGGTAACAAATGAAACAATACAATATTATAATATAAGCAAAGCAAGTGGTGGCAGACACTATTAGTGGGATAACCCAATAATTTCTCCAACTCTCTTCTCCTTTATAAGAACTGTTTTCTCTTACAGAATCCAGAAAGCCTAAATAGTTGTTTACCCAGGTTTTCTCACAGCTAGAGTTGTCCCAACTTTGGCCAATGAGATATAAGGAAAGTATGACGACAGTTTCTGGGAAAGCTTTGGCATTCCCAATGAAAAGGGGAGGAAGAGCTAATAATATCTCTTCCCTTTCTTTGAACATGATGATTCTGATATTTGGATCTGTTACAGCCATCTTGCAACATGAGGCAACATGCATGAGAATAGTAGGAAAGTGGAGACAGAGTTAGAGTCTGCATCCTTGATTGCACAAACTGACAATCTCTAGACTTGTATGAGAAAAATAAACACTGACCTGTCAAGCTCCTGTCAGTCAAGTTTCTCTTACTTATAGCTAAAATCACAATAACCATCTCCACCCTGTCCACTTCCTACCTTCCAGATGCAACCATCCCTGAGTAAACAGTGGTGAATCCTTTCATGCTTTCTCTTGGCTCATGCAAAACATAAAAGCACATGTGCACATAAATACTCTGCTGTCACTTTTCCCATTAACCAACATATCATTGTATCTCTGCAAGTTAGTAGATATTGATCTTTTAGTCTTTTTTCTAACCTACATACACACATATTTTACATAAATAGGATGAACTGCTTTTTATATTTCAATTTTTTTCTCTCTCTCTTTTTTCCCCCCCGCTGGCCTGCCCCCTCCGTGCTCTCTGTAGACTTGCTCCTCCTCCCACTTTCCCCTGTCTTATTTCTTGTAGTGTTCCATCTTGCACCTTATCATTTCCTCTGTGAGGCCTGATCACTGTCCTTTTATTACTCTACCCTCTGTAAACATTCTACCTCTTCCTTTATGAGCCTACTCTTTTTATACCTTCCATAATACCTATATTGACTATCTACATATGCCCCCCTTTATTACATTTCTAAGACCCTTGTGGGCATGGATTATGTTTTATTTATGTTTCCTAATTCCAGAACTTAGAGGGAAGAATAGAAATAGGAATCAGGGAGATAAGCGGAGAGAAAATTTAAGACAAGGAGACAATTTGGGGAAATCATGGAATTTGTGGATGAGGCACCTGTCAATCTGACTGGATGACAGCTTTTCCAATAAGAAGTAGGAAATATTCCTTGAGAGCTAAGGTGGGTCATTTGCTACTGGTCAGGAATGGGCAAAGTATAGCCTATGTAATAAATACGACCTGCTATCTGGATTTTTTTGTAACTATAACTTCAGTGGAATGCAGACATGCTCATTGGTCTATGTATTTTTTATGGCTATTTTTGTGTCACCATAGCAGAACTAAGTAGTTGTGACAGAGACTGTATGGTCAGCAAAGCCTACTACAGTACAGTCACTGCATGTCAGCCTGAGATGTCTCATTATGTTCCTGAATGGAATATAGCATTGCTAATTTCCACCACAATCAACAAATATTTATTGAGTAAGCAAAGCATTATTTCAGGCCTTGGGGATTTTCTTAGTCTGCTTGAGCTGTGATAACAAAATACCATAGACTGGGAAGCTGAAACAATAGTCATTTATTTCTCACAGTTCTGGAGGCTGGGAATCCAAGATCAGGGTGCTAGCATGGTTGGGTTCTGGTGAAAAACCTCTTCCTGACTTGCAAACACCCATTTCTCATTGTGTGCTCACATGGCCTTTCCTCTGCAGGTGTGGAAAGAGACCTCTTTCTCTTCCTTTTCTTATAAGGCAGCCAATCCTATCAGGTTAGGACACCACCCTTATGACTTCATTTAACCTTAATTACCTCCTAAAAACCCTATCTTCAAATACAGTCACAGAACGGGTTAGACCTTCAAGGAACGAATTTTGGGGGGATACAATTCAGTCATGGCAGGGATACACAAGGCACTAGGGATGTTGTGGTGAACATATGAAGCAATTAAGTCCTCTGAACTAATTCTTTAAAAAAGAAAAAAAAATGTGAAGAGATAGTTTCAAGAATGTGAGTGCTAAATGGCACAAAGAAGCAATAATTAAGGCATGGTGTACCAAGGTCCTGAGCCAGAGTGGTTGTGTTGAGAATTTAAGGCATTTTGAAAACAAAATCAGCAGAAGCTAATTCTCATTTGAATGGAGGACACACTGGTTTCATAATTTTAGTTTTTTTCCTCATAAATCTTAAAATCTCTGAATTCACAATTTCATTTTGATTTGCATTCCCCTATTTCTTTTGAACACTTTAAAAAGAAGTCAAAGATCTTAGTTTCTGACTTCCAGGCAGGTGAGAAGTCCCATTGGGCCATGACAGAAAGAACACAGCTCTTTATCAAAAGCCATTTTTAAGCCTCCAGCAACAATCCCTACAACCATCAATCAGTTCCAGATCCACTAAATCTAGTTACTTCTAAGCCACAGCATGTCACACATTACTTTAGAGAGCAAAGTGGTCTTTATCAGTCTTCTCTCTTCTTTACTGAACCTCTTGGGCTCTTTTCTTGCCTTATTACATTCTCCTTAATTTTCTTTTGTTTCTCTATCACAGAAAAACTTTTATATATTAATTAAATTTGTTCCAAATATTGGTTATACATAACCCTTCTTCTCCATTCAGGCAGAAACAGATAATGTTCAACTGCCTCAAAGAATGGATGACACAGCAATATGTAGATAAAAAAGGAATTAAATTATTAAATATTTGGTATTTGAGTTTCAAAAGCCTAGGATTCTGAGTATAAATGATAGATTTAGAAAACCTTTTTCCCACTCCTCCTATCTCTTTATACTCAACACATACTAGATAAAGTTTTTATGGGATTGGAGCAAGAGCCTACTGGATCTCCAAAAAGGTACTCTACAACATGTTCACCTCAGCTTAAAACTGGGAGGAGGATGATAGGACAGAAAATACCATCAGGTTTGGGGTCTGTATAGCAGGAAACCTGTAACTTCCAATCTCTAGAATATAGTCTAAGGAGGAAGCAAGGTCTCAGAAGTGTCTTACGCTTAGCATGGTAAGGGAGCAGCATAGGATGGCATTTATCTGGCACTAGTAGACAGTAAAGATCTTTCAGTCAATACAAGAAAGAAAATAAATACCTTTCTTTCTCAGTCTTTCTGAGTATAAGCTCAGTAGGTATCAGTAAGGCCAAATTCCACCCCACCTTCAACATGCTGACACTTGGAAGGTTCTAGAAACTTAGAACATAGACCTAGAGGTAAAAAGAGGAGAAAGGCTTGACCGATTAAGATTTAGTTTCTAGCCTCCAATAGAAAGAGGGCCCAAAATAGAAATTTAAATTCATTCATTTATTCAACAGATATCCACTGTGTACTTACATGTACAAATAACTTTTAATAAAAAATAAAGCTACATTCTCTGAATATCTGAGTTTGTGGATTATGAGTCATTCTTAGAACATATTATTCACTTTCTTACCTTTTCCTTATATCATCAAATTTCTTCACATACACGTGAAGTACATCTACTTTTCTCTAAATCTTATCTATTGCATTTATCTCATACCTGACACAAAGTCCATGTTATGTCACAGAAAAAGTTCAGATATTAAAGTTACCAGAAAATCACATGATTAAGAAACAGCATATGGAAGTTACTTTAAATATAGACATATATATTACAGAATTCTCTTCACTCCTGATTCTTAAAAAAATGTAAGTTTTTATAAATGTCATTGTTGTGTCATAAGAATCTGTATTTCTTGTTTCAGAATGACTCCAAATTTGCATAAATACGTATTCCAAATTTGACAGTTTTGGACTTCTAACATATGCTAGTGCTAGCTTCCATATCAGTCATCAAAAATATATTTTAAGAAACAACTGGAAAAGTTTCTTACATCACCAAAAAAGATTCTTGGTCAATATGAGGAACAAAGCAAATGCAGTAAGTCTCCCTCCAGTACTAATTAAGTAAAAATGTTAGACTAACTGTTCAAAAACCTAACACATATGTTGCAGATATAGCTTGGGAGTCAAGATTCTAGGCTCTATGTATAGCAGTGAGCTAAAAAGGCTATTTGGTCTGAGGAATGTAGTACAGAAGCCAGCTAATCTGGACAAAGAATTGGCAGGATACCAGCACTCCAAACCTGCACCATTTGAGGTCTAAATTAGCACTTCCCAAGAAGCTTGGAAACCTTAAATAGAGAAAATAAAATAAGTCCTATACTAGTGAAAGCCACAGCAAAGTCAAACACCAAACTGGCTCCACGGGGTTTCTTCCACAACTCAGGGCCCTTGAGATTCACAGAGAAACAACTCCTGCTGAAGATAAGCTCACAATCAAAAGTTACAAAGTATGTCAGAAAACAAACTGTCAATTAGAAAGTATTAGTAGATGTATGAATGGGAAAAATTCACTTTTAAAAAACTACATACAACTGAGAAATATGTAAGAAACTTCAAAATAATTGTGTTTAAAAAATTTTAGGGACTTCCCTGGTGGCACTGTGGTTAAGAATCCACCTGCCAATGCACGGGACATGGGTTTGATCCCTGGTCCGGGAAGATCCCACATGCCATGGAGCAACTAAGTCTGTGAGCCACAACTACTGACCCTGTGCTCTAGAGCCTGTGAGCCAAAACTCCTGAGCCCATTTGCCACACTACTGAAGCCTGTGTGCCTAGAGGTCATGCTCCACAACAAGAGAAGCCACCGCAATGAGAAGCACGTGCATTGCAACGAAGAGTAGCCAGCCCCTGCTCACCGCAACTAGATAAAGCTAGTGTGCAGCAACAAAGACCCAATGCAGCCAAAAATAAATATAAATTAAGTAAATAAGTTTAAAAAATAAATTTAAACATTTTTTAAAGAAGAATATAGTTAATTAGACAACAGGATATTATAAAAATATAATAATGTAATAACTTTGTATAGTGTATAATGCACAAAAATACTGAATCACTACATTGTACATCTGAAACTAAATAATATTGTAAGTCAACTACAATTCAATTAAAAATATACATATAGGGCTTCCCTAGTGGTGCAGTGGTTGAGAGTCCGCCTGCCGATGTAGGGGACATGGGTTCGTGCCCCATCTGGGAGGATCCTGCATGCCACGGAGCAGCTGGGCCTGTGAGCCATGGCCACTGGGCCTGCACATCCAGAGCCTGTGCTCCGCAATGGGAGAGGCCACAGCAATGAGAGGCCTGCATACCGCAAAAAGTAAATAAACAAACAAAAAAATACATATATATATAATAAAAACAAAAAGTGAACTTGAATAAGAATCCAAATGGAGACTGTAAATATGAAAAAAGTAAGGTTAAAGAAGATAGAATTATCAAATTGGAAAAATTGCTAAAGGTAAATACAGAACAATTACTCTAAGATTCTCAACTTATTTTAGAGAGGGAAGATAGAAATTTCCTTCTAAAAACAAACTCATAGAAAAAGAGATCATTATTTATGGTTGCCAGAGGAGTTGGGGGAGGGGTAATTGGATGAAGGTAATCAAAAGGTACAAACTTCCAGGTATAAAATAAATAAATACTAGAGATGTAATATACAACATGATAAATACAATTAATACTGCTATATGTTATATATGAAAATTGTTATGAGAATAAATCCTAGGAGTTCTTATCAAAAGGAAAAAATATTTTTTTCTATTTCTTTAGTATTGTACCTATATGAAATGATGAATGTTCACTAAACCTACTGGGGTAATCATTGCATGATATATGTGAGTCAAATCATCTTGCTGTATACCTTAAACTTATACAGTGCTCTATGTCAATTATATCTCAATAAACCTGGAAGAAAAATATAAGAGACAAAAAAAAAAAAGAAAATTCCTTGAATTGAATCCTTCCAAGTATGGAGTAAGGTTATAAGGAATTTTAGAAAATCATCTAATTCAGCACTAAAATCAAGGTTTCTCTAAAAATCTCTTTCAAATAATATACTACATATTTCTCTAATAATTAAACTGTATTATACTCTTCTACATTGGCAGTCCATAACTCTAGTGTCAAATCTGTGGGAACAATTCTGGTTTTTTTTTCCTGGCTAACTTATTAAGTCACTGACTGGCTCTCTCATATGACTATCCTAAAACCTTTGCCATTTGCCATTCCTTTCAAATTCTTCCTGGATCTACAACTTCTCTTTCTCTAATGGCTTCTCACATTAAAAATAAAAAGAACCACACACACACACACACACACACACACACACACACACACACACACACACACACAAAACCCAAACACACACAAAAAACAAATTCCCTTAGTCTTGCAATTTGATCCAGCTACTACCTTCCCTCTCTCTCCTTCCTGTCACAGCTAAACTTCTCAAAAGAACTGTCTCTACTTTTCATCTAACTTGATCTGTTGGCAGATTGGACACTGTTGTTCTCTTCAAAATTTTAAATATCTTGAAATATTCATCACTTATCTTGTATGATTTTGTCTGTTTAGGTTTGCCTTTACCATTTGTCCTAGAGTTCTCTCTGTTCTTCATTTGTTTTTTTTTAGTTTTGTTTGTTTGTTTTTCTTTTTATGAGTGTGTGTGTGTGTGTGTGTATGTTTCTTTGTGTGATTTTTGTCTGTTTAGTTTTGCTTTTTCCATTTGTTTTGGGGTTTTATCTGCTCATGTTTTTTTTTTTTTTCTTTCTTTTCTTCTGAGCCATGCAGCTGGCAAGGTGTTGGTGCTCCAGCCAGATGTCAGGCCTGAGCCTCCAAGATGGAGAGTCGAGTCCAAGACATTGGACCACCAGAGACCTCCCAGCTCCATGTAATATCAATCAGCGAAAGCTCTTCCAGAAATCTCTGTCTCAACACTAACAGCCAACTCCACCCAATGGCCAGCAAGCTCAAGTGCTGGATGCTCCATGCCAAACAACTAGCAAGACAGGGACACATCTCCACCCATTAGCAGAGAGGCTGCCTAAAGTCATACTAAGTTCACAGACACACCAAAAGACATGACTGGACATGGCCCAGCCCACCAGAAGGACAAGATCCAGTACCACCCACCAGAAAACAGGCACCAGTCGCCCCAACCAGGAAGCCTACACAAGCCACTGAACCAACCTCACCCACTGGGGGCAGACACCAAAAATAAAAGGAACTACGAACCTGCAGCCAGTGAAAAGAGGACCCCAAACATGGTAAGTTAAACAAAATGAGAAGACAGAGAAATATGCAGCAGATGAAGGAGCAAGGTTAAAAACCCACCAGACCAAATAAATGAAGAGGAAATAGGCAGTTTACGAAAAAAAGAATTCAGAGTAATGACAGTAAAAGATGATCCAAAATCTTGGAAATAGAATGGAGAAAATATAAGAAATGTTTAACAAGAACCCAGAAGAACTAAAGAGGAAACAAACAATGATGAACAACACAAAAAAAATGAAATTAAAAATTCTCTAGAAGGAATCATTAGCAGAATAACTGAGGCAAAAGAACAGATAAGTGACCAGGAAGACAGAAGAGTGGAAATAACTGCTGCAGAGCAGAATAAAGAAAAATGAATGAAAAGAATTGAGGACAGTCTCAGAGACATCTGGGACAACATTAAATGCACCAACACTCAAATTTTAGGGGTTCCAGAAGAAGAAGAGAAAAAGAAAGAGTCTGAGAAAATATTTGAGATTACAGCAGAAAATGTCCCTAAAATGCGAAAGGATATAGTCAATCAAGTCCAGGAAGTGCAGAGAGTCCCAAACAGAATAAATCCAATGAGAAACATGACAAGACACAAATTAATCAAACTATCAAAAATTAAACACAAAGAAAAAATATTAAAAGCAGTAAGGGAAAAGCAACAAACAACATACAAGGGAATCTACATAAGGTTAAAAGCCGATGTTTCAGCAGAAACTCCACAATCCAGAAGGGAGTGGCAGGATGTATTTACAGTGATGAAGGAGAAAAACCTACAACCATGATTACTCTACCCAGCAAGGATCTCATTCAGACTCGACAGAGAAATTAAAACCTTTACAGACAAGCAAAAGCTAAGAGAATTCAGCACCACCAAACCAGCTTTACAACACATGCTAAAGGAACTTCTCTAGGTGGGAAACACAAGAGAAGAAAAGGATCTACAAAAACAAACCAAAACAATTAAGAAAATGGTAAAAAAGATATTCCATGCAAATGGAAATCTAAAGAAAGCTGGAGTAGCAATTCTCATATCAGACAAAATAGACTTTAAAATAAAGACTACTACAAGAGACAAAGAAGGACACTACATGATGAACAAGTGATCAATCCAAGAAGAAGATATAACAATTGTAAATATTTATGCACCCAACATAGGAGCAATTCAATAAAAAAGGCAAATGCTAACAGCCATAAAAGGGGAAATCGACAGTAACACAAACAGAATAGGGGACTTTAACACCTTACTTTCACCAATGGACAGATCATACAAAATGAAAATAAATAAACACAAGCTGTAAATGACATAACAGACCATGTAAAATTAGTTGATATTTATCAGACATTCCATCCAAAACCAACAGAATACACCTTCTCCTCAAGTGCACATAGAACCTTCCTGAAGAGAGATCTTATCTTGGGTGACAAATCAAGCCTTGGTAAATTTAAGAAAATTGAAATCATATCAAGGATATCTTCCTACCACAAAGCTATGAGACTAGATATCAATTACAGGAATAAAACTGTAAAAAATAAAAACACATGGATGCTAAACAATACACTACTCAATAACCAAGAGATCACTGAAGAAATCAAAGAAGAAATAAAAAAATACCTGGAAATAAATTACAATGGAAACATGATGACACAAAACCTACGGCATAAAGCAAAACAGTTCTAAGAGGGAAGTTTATAGCAATACAATCCTACCTCAAGAAACAAGAAAAATCTCAAATAAACAACCTACCCTTACACCTAAAGTGATTAGAAAAAGAACAACCCCCAAAGTTAGCAGAAGGAAATAAATCATAAAGATCAGATCAGAAATAAATGAAAAAGAAGTGAAGGAAATAATAGCAATGATCAATAAAACAAAAAGCTGGTTCTTTGAGAAGATAAACAAAATTGATAAACCATTAGCCAGACTCATCAAGAAAAAAAGGGAGAAGATTCAAATCAACAGAATTAGAAGTGAAAAAGGAGAAGTAACAACTGACACTGGAGAAATACAAAGGAACATGAGAGACTACTACAAGCAACTATACGCCAATAAATGGACAACCGGGAAGAAATGGATAAAGTCTTAGAAAAGTACAACCTCCCGAGACTGAGCCAGGAAGAAATAGAAAACATGAACAAACCAATAACAAACACTGAAATTGAAACTGTGATTAAAAATCCTCCAACAAATAAAAGCCCAGGACCAGAAAGCTTCACAGGTGAATTCTATCAAACATTTAGAGAAACGCTAACACTTATCCTTCTCAAACTCTTCCAAAATACAGCAGAGGCAGGAACATTCCCAAATTCATTCCAAGAGGCCACCATCACCCTGATACCAAATCCAGACAAAGATGCCACAATAAAAGAAAACTACAGGCCAATATCACTAATGAACATGGATGCAAAAATCCTGAACAAAATACTAGCAAACACGATCCAACAGAACATTAGAAGGATCATACACCATGATCAAGTGGGGTTTATCCAGGAATGCAAGGATTCTTCAGTATATGCAAATCAATCAATGTGATACATCATATTAAAAAATTGAAGGATGAAAACCATATGATAATCTCAATAGATGCAGAAATAGCTTTCAACAAAATTCAACACCCATTTATGCTAAGAACTCTCCAGAAAGTGGGCATTGAGGGAACCTACCTCAACATAATAAAGGACATATATGAGAAACCCACAGCCAACATCACTCTCAATGGTGAAAAACTGAAACCATTTCCACTAAGATGAGGAACAAGAAAAGGTTGCCCACTCTCACCACTATTATTCAACATAGTTTTGGAAATTTTAGCCATGGCAATCAGAGAAGAAAAAGAAATAAAAGGAATACAAATCAGAAAAGAAGTAAAACTCTCACTGTTTGCAGATGACATGATAGTATACATAGAGAATTCTAAAGATGCTACCAAAAAACTCCTAGAGTTAATGAATGAATTTGGTGAAGTAGCAGTATACGAAGTTAATGCATAGAAATCTCTTGCATTCATATACACTAACAGCCAAAATCTGAAAGAGAAATTAAGGAAACATTCCCATTTACAGTTGCAACAAAAAGAATGAAAACCTAGGAATAAACCTACCTAAGGAGACAAAAGACTGGTGTGCTGAAAAATATAATATACTGATGTAAGAAAGTAAAGACTATACAAACAGATAGAGAGATATACCATGCTCTTGGATTGGAAGAATCAACATTGTGAAAATGACTATACTACCCAAAGCAATCTAGATTCAATGCAATCCCTATCAAACTAGCAATGGCATTTTTCAACAGAACTAGGACAAAAAATTTTACAATTTGTATGGAAACAAAAAAGACCCTGAATAGCCAAAGCAATCTTGAGAAAGAAAAACGGAACTGGAGGAATCAGGTTTCCTGACTTCAGACTATACTACAAAGCTACAGTAATCAAGACAGTATGGTAGTGGAATAAGAATGGAAATACGGATCAATGGAACAGCATAGAAAGACCAGAGATAAACTCACACACATATGGTCACCTTATTTTTGATAAATGAGGCAAGAATATACAATACAGAAAAGACAGCCTCTTCAATAAGTGGTGCTGGGAAAATTGGACAGGTACATGTAAAAGAACGAAATTAGAACACTACCTAATACCATACACAAAAATAAACTCAAAATGGATTAAAGACCTAAATGTAAGGCCAGACACTATCAAACTCTTAGAGGAAAACATAGGCAGAACACTCTAAGACAAAAATCACAGCAAGATCCTTTTTGACCCACCTCCTAGAGAAATGGAAATAAAAACAAAAATAAACAAATCGGACCTAATGAAACTTCAAAGCTTTTGCACAGCAAAGGAAACCATAAACAAGACCAAAAGACAACCCTCAAAATGGGAGAAAATATTTGCAAATGAAGCAACTGACAAAGGGTTAATCTCCAAAATATACAAGCAGCTCATGCAGCTCAATACCAAAAAGACAAACAACACAATCCAAAAATGGGCAGAAGACCTAAACAGACATTTCTCCAAAGAAGATATACAGATTTCCAACAAACACATGAAAGAATGCTCAACATCACTAATTATCAGAGAAATGCAAATCAAAACTACAATGAAGTATCACCTTTCACTGGTCAGAATGAGGTATCACCTTACATTAGTCAGAATGAACATCAAAAAAAATCTACAAACAATAAATGCTGGAGATGGTGTGGAGAAAAGGGACCCCTCCTATACTGTTGGTGGGAATGTAAATTGGTACAGCCACTATGGAGAACAGTATGGAGTTTCCTGAGAAAACTAAAAATAGAAGTACTGTATGATTCAGCAATCCCACTCCTGGCCATATATCCAGAGAAAACCATAATCTGAAAGGATACATGCATCCCAATGTTCACTGCAGCTCTATTTACAATAGCCAAGACATGAGAACAACCTAAATGTCCACTGACAGAGGAATGGATAAAGAAAGTATGGTACATATATACAATGGAATATCACTCGGCTATAAAACTGAATGAAGTAATGCCATTTGCAGCAGCATGGATGCACCTAGAGATTATCATACTAAGTGAAGTAAGTCAGACAGAAAGACAAATATATCACTCATATGTGGAATCTAACTTAAAAGAAAGAAACAAATGAACTTATTTACAAAACAGAAATGGATGTACAGATATCAAAAACAAACTTATAATTACCAAAGGGGAAACGTGGAGGGGACAAATAAATCTGAAGCCTGGGATGAACACACACACACTAATATATATAAGACAGATAAGCAACAAGGACCTACTGTATAGCACAGGGAACTCTACTCAATATTCTGTGATAACCTATATGAGAAAAGAATCTAAAAAAGAATGAATATATGTACATGTATAACTGAATCACTTTGCTGTACAACTGAAACTAACACAACATTCTAAATCAACTATACCCCAATAAATTTTTTTTAAAAAAGAAAACAAAACAAAGGAGAGAAAGGGCATGTGAGAGATAAGAATGGTATGAACAAGGCTATGAACATAGGAAGCAGCAATTTGGATGTAGGAGTGCAACAAACATTAGAGGAAGTAATAATAAATAGATGTGGGTTGGGAGCAAATGTCAGCAGAGAATATACAGATAGGTTTTTGTCCCCTCCCTACAAATACCTAAGACATTTGGAAATTTATAACAAAAATGGAAAATAAAAGTTGGAAAAATAAGTGGAATGTCATGTACACTAAGAAAAGGAGCAAAGAGTTGAATACAAACACTTCATTCCTAATTTATAATGTGGCTGGAATAAGATAAACTCTAAAGACTAGTACTATAGTTAGACTTCAACCTACAAATAACAAGTACTCAGATGCTTTGTCTATTATGTAATAAAACTCAAAAAAAGTAGGGAATTGTTTAAATTAATGCTAGCTGAAAGTAAAGGCATGACTTGAACTCCAGCTTCATCACCTTGTGGATATAAATTAAACAACATCAGAAACCAATAAGGAAGATAGATAAATTTATGATTAATAGTATTTTTTGTGTGTGTGTGTGTGTGTGTGTGTGTGTGTGTGTGTGTGTGTGTGTGTGTGTGTGTGTGTAGTACGTGGGCCTCTCACTGTTGGGACCTCTCCCGTTGCGGAGCACAGGCTCCGGACGCGCAGGCTCAGCGGCCATGGCTCATGGGCCCAGCCGCTCCGTGGCATGTGGGATCTTCCCGGTCCGGGGCACGAACCTGTGTCCCCTGCATTGGCAGGTGGATTCTCAACCACTGTGCCACCAGGGAAGCCCGATTAATAGTATTTTTAACCAAGGTTTCATAAAGTGTGATCCATGGATACAATGAGTGGGGGACTGTTGGTCTATGAACTAGGATGGGAAAATGAATTACATATCAATTTTTCTAACCTCTATTTGAAATTTATCATTTCCTTTGATGATGAATGAAGGAGACAAATCTCAGCAGTATTAGCAGTACCTGTGACTTTGTCACCAACAGAAATTAAAGGTTTTTCACATGACATTACAGCTGGTGCAGATATCTCCAAATATCATTTACACTCATCACTTCAATGACTTTACAATAGTAATTATATCCACTGCTAGATCCTGTTATGTAATGTCTTAATAAAGAAACACATGTATTAACTGTATCACAATTTTTTATTATCTTGATAACTTTTTTATATAATTTCTTTCTTGTCCATGTATTTTCTTTTATGCATTTAAGACATTATTTAAGTTTGCCAAAGAGGTCTATGGTACAATAAAGGTTAAGAACTTATGGTCTAAGTACAAAATAAATTCAATTTGTTTACTACAGTTCACAGTCTGTTAATAGAACCCTTAGTGCCAGATATGTCTCAGAAATCAGAATATTTTAAATTTCAGATAGGTAGAGAAGCTGCATATAATGTAATGCCCCAGCATAGTCTGTGGCAGTGTTCTGGAATCAAACACTAAATATTTTCTCCAGTAAAACATGAAAATATACACAGCAATATGTAGTTTCCGTTTACTTCAATTCAGGTTTTATGGCCAAATGCATTTAGATCCAGACAAGTTTGGTGATCAAATGAATTATGAAAACAAAACAAAAAATATTGGTTTTAAGGATTTTTGAATTTTAGAACTGTGATAAGGATTGTTGTCCTATTTTTGTATAGATGAATATTCATCAGTTTTGCCATTTTATTTATATCTACTTTTCCCCCATAATTCTGAATTAATAATTTGTTTTAGTAGCAAGGTTTTCTTAAAAGTTTTGTTATAGCAGATTTGTAGCAGAGAGTCATCTTAAGTCTTTTTTTACAATTTAGGAAAATTAGGTGATGAAATTTTGATAACTGATAATCATTCTGAGTGAGCTACATCCCTTGTAGTGAGGACTCTAATGTTTCTGGCTGCCAGTCACCTATACTATTCTGCGCTCACTCTAGTTTAGCTATTAATAGAGCTTCTTTGGTAATCATCATAGAATCCTCCAGCACATTTTTTTTCTGTTGGCACTGACACACATTAAGATATTCCCCTGACTTATGACCCATTTGGGGGAAACATACTCATTTGCCAAAGGAAACATATACTGGAAAGAAAAAGCAAGAAGAGAAAAGAGAAGACATATTGTATAATAAATCAAATTGTTTTAAAAAAAGGTACATAAAATAAACAAAGCACAATATACCTGCTCTGCGGGGAAATCAGTATACAAGAGTGACATAAACCAAACAATGTCAAGCACTGGGTAATAAAAGGTCTGTAGAATTATACCATGAAAATGAACAAACTATGTTTGAAAGAAACAATATAGAGGAATCTAGTTGTTAATGCAAAGTTAAATCAAAACAGGAATCTCAAAAGAGTAAGCTCTTATATAAAATTCAGAACTAAATAAAAGTAAATAATATATTGATCACACATATGTGTGTGTAAGATATGAAACTGAAACAAGGCAAGAAATATATTTAACTGAGGATATTCTAGTTCCTGGGTTGAGCAATGGGTTCATGAGGATTCATCAAATAATTAATTAAAAAAAATACCAGAACCCCCAAATAAGTAAAATGAAATAAAATAAGTAAATGTGCATAAATAAATGATTATGTTTTGTCATAAATTATGGATTATGAAAAATTCAATTTTGGGCAACTGAGGAAACAAGAAATGTTATACATTTTAAAAAAAGTTAATAGGTCTTCATGAAGCCATTCTGTCAATTGATTTTTCACTTCACAGCTGCTAACCAAAATATGAGAAAGGATAAATTAAGAAATATCAGTAGTTAAAAGTCTCTTTACCTAGTCAACTTTCAGGTACATTTTATTTAGCGATGTGATAGAACCAACTTAAAGAGCAAAATGTGCACATCTCCTCCCAATTCTTCATTCAGTGATATCATATTGGTTGCTTGAAATCAGCCATGGTGATTTATACCATATATTTATACCATGGAAATCAGCAGTCAAGTGCTACAAGTCTGGGCTTTTTCCCCCTGGAGAAATATTTATCAGCACAGCACTGATTTTATTGAAGTATAGCCTACATAGAAAAAATTCACAAATGCACAATGAATTCTAACTGAAAACATCTGTGTAACCACTATTTGGCTGAAGAAATAGAACTTTACTAACACCCTGAAGGTCGCTCTCATGCTCCCTTCTCAGGAAACTGATTTTCAGACAGGTGGCTTATTTAAAATCACAGAGATAGTAAGTTTCAGAGCCAGGACTTATCTATAATGCTCTTATACAATGTCATTTTCATTGCCACCATATTTATTTCCCAGTCTTATGTCTTGTTGAGATTGTCATAGCACAGATTATTCGAATTAGCAGCTTCTTACAGAAGCACTTATCTTTCAGTGGGAGTTTTTGGTTGGGCAGAGATATCACTGTCAGTATATCACAAACATTCCTTTGGAGAACCTAGAAAAGGTTAGAGGGAAAATAAAAAGTACTTCCTGATCACAAAAATGTTGGAGGACCCATTTTAAGGTCTTTACTACTCAAATCACTCAAGGCTAAAATGAGCTTTCTACATGACAAGTATAAAATAAAAAATATTCTTTGCTACTCATGGAAAGGTGTCTTGAGGAGTGCATGTTTCTCATTCATCAATGCCATTATGTTTCTAAAAATTAAAGCTACCTGAATATTTTCCTTTTTAAGAAATAGGAAGCAATTGACTGAGACTGTTCATGATTAAACAGTGTTACTAGTAAACTACATATTTAAAATTCACATTCATTAATTGTTTGGACTGTGTGCCATGGTAATAGGAATAAGTCATCAATATCTACAAATTCCTTAGCAGAGTGTGGGTATTAATTCTACTGTTCAATTTTGGCATATGAAAAAAGCAATACACAAGTAAGTTGGCATATTAAAGCATCCAGCGTGGTGCCCAGAACATAGCTGACACTAGGTAAATGATGGTCTTGTCATTCTCCTGATTCCCCTAGACTGCTTTTTATTATTTATGTATTAAGCAAAGGGAAGGAGCTAATTTTAAAGAATGGATAATTCAACAGCCTTATATTTAGCTTTGAAATACCTATATTATTTTTCCTTTTCTACTTCCTATTTATTAGATTAAAATAGTATGTATCCTTTTAGTAAGTTACCATTCTAAGTACAGGAAGATCAGAGGGGGGAATACTACCTGAAATGTAAAAGATTCTAAAGGTAATCTACATGTTGAAAAATTTTTGGTAAGTATAAAAATGAAATGGCAATTCAAAAGGATTTCTTCAGAATAGGGGTAAAATTGGCCATGAGGCCAATATCATAGTTTTGTTTTCTGGTCAATAAGACCCTCAAATTGTGTCAACTAAGTAGGATAATCCAGTTGTCAAGCTGTATAAACACACCAAGATAAAAAGAGCCAAGCTTCTACGTTCAAATTTTGGTTCTATCACTCCAGCTGAGTAACCCTGGACAATGACTTAACTTCGCTTTGCTTGTGTTCTCTCATTTACAAAAGAAGAAAAATAAAAGTATCTTCCTCCTAGGATTGATGAGAGGTTAAATCAACTAATATTCAAATGGTGCTTAATTAAAGCCTAGAAGTCAGTAAAAACTATATGTGCTGTTATTTTTATTACTTCTTTAGCATATTACAATACTTATATTTATGGATACTGCCTTAAATTTGTCAAGAATATAAATGAATATTAACATGATAAGGTTTGATCAAACTGTCCTTTAATTTTTTTTTTTTTTTTTTTTTTTTTTTTTTTTTTTTTTTTTTTTTTTTTTTTTTTGTGGTATGCGGGCCTCTCACTGCTGTGGCCTCTCCCGTTGCGGAGCACAGGCTCCGGACGCGCAGGCCTAGCGGCCATGGCTCACGGGCTTAGTTGCTCCGCGGCATGTGGGATCTTCCCGGACCAGGGCACGAACCCGTGACCCCTGCATCGGCAGGCGGATTCTCAACCACTGCGCCACCAGGGAAGCCCTGTCCTTTAATTTTATCATTCACTATATGTAGCAAGCCACCAATCTTTTTAAAAAATATTAAAAATTTTTAATATGTAATTATTAATAACTGAATACATATTTTGTTAAATTATCTTAACTACATTAAGTGATATTAAAATATTTCTAAAAGTACTACATATAGTATAAAATAGCAAGAACTTATTAACTATAACACATGACTCGAGAAGACTTCTTTTCCTTAAGTACATTGCTGTGGGATAAGTCTGTATGGTACTTTCCCATCTGAAAAGGTAGCTGACTGAATAATACACATGGACAATGCCCAGACCATAAATAAAAAATAGAACTCTGACCGACAATCTGCAGCAACCAGCCTGGGAAACCAGCCCACTATCTATAGTAATCAGTCTAGGAAGTCAGACTACTATTTCTAGCAACTAGTCAAGAAATAACCCTGAAACAATGGCTAGGGCTTGATTAATAATGGATAGCTTCTCTAATTTTTGCCCCCATTTCTAACTTAGGACCAACTGAAGAAAGCCAACTACATACTCCTAACCAATCACACAGGATGCCCTGCTTCTAGTCAGTCCATGCCAACAGCATCCAGTCAGGGTACACCTGAAGCCTTCCTGTTTTTCCACTGTAAAGATTTTACATTCATCTGCCTGCCTTTGGAGTCTGCCAAATGCAAGTGATGGTGGCTGACTCCCTTACTATATAGCAAGTTTGGAATAAACAGCCATTACATATTCTCATTTGGGTGGTCTTCATTTATTTTCACATAGTATTCATCTACAAGGGACCTCCCCCAAATTGCTATTTAAAGTATATATTTACAGCATTTAATCAGATAATGGCATTCTCGGAAAGAAATAAAACTAGGGGAAAGGCAAGCCAATGAGTTTATTGTGTTTAAGAGTCACTTTTTTTTTCAGATAAAAAGGAAAAACATTCTGCAATATCATAGAAAATACTAATAATATTCTGAGAAGCAATGAATAAAAAACATTTGTATTAGAGATATGTAAAAGGACACAATTGACAAATGAAGTCACTTCTATCCAAGGTTGCTGTACTGGGCAGAAGCATGATATGCTGAATGATCAGTGAAATGATTTCTGAGCTTACAATAGAACCACTAGAAAGCAAAAATTGTTAAATCTTCTATTTCTGCATGTACTGAAATAAATCTGTATGACATCAATGAAATATATCTTCTTTATGTTCTTTCCTATTTGGGGCTTTGAAATGCTTGTTTGCATTCAGTGTGCATTTGTTAGGCAGGAAGTTAGCCAGGAGCGACGAGAGAGGCAGCCCCATTGACTAAATGTCCAATAGCCGCCTAATCCCGCCAAGCTATTTTGCCAACCCCACTCCAAACACGCCCCCATCAATACTCCAAAATTGTCTGGGGACCGGAAAAATCCCCCACTGGCCGACGGGAGAGACTTTCCCCACTCTGGCACATGCGCACACCTCACATTATCATGTCCATAGATAACCTTTGGCTGCCATTAGGCTCATTAAATGTTCATAAATATTCTATGAATACATACATCTGATTATAACAGACTGAATTATGGGAAGGACATGCACAGCAGTGCCTCGTTATATAACTTGCAGCTGTCAATCAAGACTGTCAATCAATGACCTTGCCTTAAAAACTCTACACCCCAGCCCTTCGGGGCCATTGCCTTCCTTGGCCTGGCCCACCTCTCTTGAGGTGTTCTCTCTATTCTCTCCTTATCTTCAATAAACTCTCTTGCAACTGGTAAGACCTCAGATTCTTCTTTGCATCCTTACTAAGAACTGAGGCCCATGGGAAGAGGGGTCTCCAGACTCTCTTCCCCTAACACATTCAGAGTGACTATGACTTCTGGATTAAATCCGACCCATAATAAAGAAGAGAGGAGGCTGAACCAATACTCTGGATGCTAGAAATAGGATTATCAAAAGTTTTGATTCTTTTCATAGGGTTTGAATTTTTATAATGGGCATATACTACCTTTATATTCAAAACAAAACAGAAAGCTATTTTAATTTTGAAAAAACAAATTATGTCTGTGTTAAAGAAACTATCTTAGCCCAAAATATCTCCTAAACTTTCACATCTATAACCATATAAATAAATGCATTTACAACCAACTGTTGAACATATCTGCCTATACATCCCACAAACATGTTAGTCTCAACATGTCTACCCATTCCTTACCTCATTCCCTTCCCAATTTTCCTCCTTAACCTGTATTTATGAGTCAAGGGAATAGCATCCACAATTCACTGACCAAAAAAACAGTGATTCTACCTCTCCCTGTTTCACCATCACATCTAATTAGTTCCCAAGTGCTGTTGGAACTCAGTCTCTCTCAAATCTGTTGACCTCCAATGTCATTTTAACCTCTCTTATAAGAATTTCTAAAATAACCTCTTAACTAGTCTCTCTGACTCCCCTCAAAATCTTATCTCCCTCCCTCCTCCAATTTACCCTCTACACTTTGGTTATACTGACTTCAAAAACACAACCTTATCAGGTCACTCTTAATCTTGTTTTAAATTTCCTAGCAAGGCATAACATTGTTTTTTAGTTCTGGCCTCTCTGTACTTTCCCATCTTGACTGGTAGTCAGAAACGTCTCTGTACTCATCGTACCAATTGCTACCATTTTCTTGTGGTTAGTCCCTGAAGAGGCCATGTGCTCTCCTTTCACTCTTCTCTGCCTAACCTCCTAGTCAACTCCTGACTGAATGTCCCACAAGACTTCATGTGAGGGTTTTCAGGAGGAAATGCTTTCTGACCCCTCACCTTTCCCATAGAGTTACTCCAGCTTCCTGTGCATTCTTCTTTTATGGAACTTGCCACAATTATAATGTCATTACTGCCTTTCACCCATCTCAGTAATTAGATTGTGAGCTCACAGAGGGCAAATACTATGTCTTTTTCTTTATTTCCCTCATGCTGAGCAGAATTCCTGCACACAGAACATACTCAGTAAGTGCTAAATAAATGAAATATATTGAAAAATTTGAAGCATATTCATTGTCAACATTTTTACTTTTTAGATGTATGGTTTAAGGAGTTTTTAAAAAGTAAGGATCCAAAATCCACCTAATGGATGATTAATTTTTTTGAGAAATGTTTTCAAAAACTTGGGAAGCATGATTTATTTATGGGAAAAAATGTAGTAAGGAACAACTGGAACTGACTTCTGAGAGTGGGTTCTCCTTCCCTGAGATCAGGGCATCAGATATCATTTCAAATGGCTCAGCTGTATTTACCAAATGACTTTCTAAGATCCTTTAAGAACCTGTAAAACCAGGATAGGACATGTTTTAATGGCTGGAGAAAAGCAAGGGAATTAAAGTTTTCTTTACTATGGCTCTGTACATTTTCTTGGGCATTTTGTTTTATGCAATTTGCTTAAAGCTTGCCATACTCTATAATAAGCTAAGTCCATTATGGTATACAATATCCAAACAGAAAGATTATATAAAAAGAATGGATAATCTTAAGAGACTATCCGTATTTCTACTACGGCTTGCTTTATGACCAAATCATTACAAAAGCTAGTTTTATTTGACGCGTTTATTTATAAATTCATTTTCCTCCAATTCAAATCCTCCTAAATGCATTTTGTAACATAACATGATACAAAAAGCACGTTGCAAAGTGCCAAAGGTTTTCTGATGTCTCCAAGGTATAAAATACTTCATTGTCAGTTAAATAAATGAAGAAATAGAGTAAACAACTCCTGTTGAAGAGCCATACATTACAAGAAGCAAGGTGCCAATATAGTTCTGTCAGTCTCTAAGGAGAAGGAATCATTAGATGAAATACCACCTCTATGATTTTAATCTCCATCTTGTCATCAGGCCCTATTTATCACCATTCTGGCATTGCTTCTTAAATGGCAGCTTCCTAGAAAATAGCTAAAGGTGGACTTCGAATAGTTTTAGCTCTCCAAAGGTATTAGCTGTCTAAGATGTTAGCTCTCTTCAACTTTAAAAGTGACTACTCTTCATAATTTTAATTTTCAACCTTTTACATAACTGAATAGAATTTTAAAGTATCTTCCACTTATTAAAGGTGAAGTTGTGAACTCTGGGCCTAGTTTTCAAACTCAGAATACTCAAATATTCACTTTTACCTTTTAAGATTACATTAGTGTAAGTATTAAGAATATGTGAAGGTTCAGGAAGAGATGATCCATTCCTAATGGTAAAGGCAAATATCATATAAAAATTAACTTTAACTTTAATAATAATACCTTGTATTTATCAAATGCTTACTATATGCAAGGTCCTATATTAAAATTAAAATACATTATCTCATTTAATCCCTACAATAACCTTAGGAGGGCACTATTATCTTCAATTTACAGACAGAGACACAGAAGCCCAGATACTGAGGTACCTGACAGCTAGTCACTGGAAGGGAGAGCCAGGACTCAAGTTCTCGGCTGGCAGTATGCTAAGCTTTTTAACCTCTTTGATTCTTAGCCATGTAATACCTGATTTAAAAAAAAAAAAAAAAAAAAAAACAATGTGGGTGAAGGTGGTCCAAAGGTACAAATTTTCAGTTATAAAATTAATAAGTCCTGAGGATATAATGTATAGCATGGTGACTGCAGTTAATATTACTATATTGTATATTTGAAAGCTGCTAAGAGAGATCTTAAAACTTCTCATTACAAGAAAAAAAATTATAACTATATATGATGATGGATGTTAACTAGACTTCTTGTGGCGATCATTTCACAATATATACAAATATCAAATCATTATGTTGTACACTTGAAACTAATATGTTACATGTCAACTACATCCCAATTAAATAAATAAATCCCCATATTCAATACCCTATAAAATTGTTTATGTCTTTGCCCTCAATTATAAACCTTGAGGTCCAGTCTTAATTATCTTTGTATTCCCAGGACTGAGTACACAGCATGGCACATTTAGGCATCTGGTGTTCGTTCGTTCATTTATTCATTCATTTATTCACCCAGCAGATATTTATTGAACCCCTAATATATGTCAGCCCTGGGACAGGTGCTGGAGATAAGACTGTTAGCAAAACCAGACATAGCCACTTCTCTCATGTAGCTTACAGCCTAGTGGGGAAGAACATGTTAATTAAGTAATCCTGATGAAGGATTAATTACATATTGAGATAAATGCTCTGAAAGAAAGAAATAAGTTCACTGAGGTAAATGACAAAGGAACGTGATCTCATTTTGTGGGTGCAGGAAGACTTCCAAGGAAGGGATCCCTTAGCTGACCTATGAAGGATGAGCAGGATTAAAAAGGCAATATGGGTGGAGGTTGCAAAGCCCCTGGGGAGGGAACACAAAGCTAGGGGGAGAGCACAGTAACACAGGGCTAGAGAGGCAGACAGGGTTGACCAGGCTGGGCTTCTCAGGCCATGCTAGAATTTAGATATTTATCCTAAGAGCAAGGAATCTACAGAAGGTTTCTAAGAAGGGAGTTGATGTCTATGTTATGTAAAGATCACTCTGGCTGCAGTGAGGAGAAAAGACAGATCAAGAGGTTTCCCAAGTGACCATTCCATGCTCAGTAATATGCTGGGCAATGTAAAAAAACGGAGATTTATAAAGCAGATAAATAGCTTTTAAAATAACCAATAGATTTATGTTTAATGCTTTTAAAATGATTTGACCTATAAGTAGTGATTTACATAATTTTTGTTTTTCAGCCACATACCTACAACTTATTCATTCAACTAATATTTGTTAAGCCAGGCACTACATTCCAGGCACAGTTCTAAACACTAGGGTTACAGGAATAATAAAGACAAAATGGAGCTTACCCCTAATGGAAGTGAGTGATAATACACAAGTAAAAAAATGAAAAAAAAAATAAGAAAATTGCAAGTAAAGATAAGTGCTATCGAGAAAACAGAATAGAAATTGTGAGAGCTATGAGTGGTCTCTGAGAAGACAGCATTTGATCAAAAACAAGAATAGCCAGCCATGCAGAGATTGGGGGAAGAGCAGAGGCCAGGCCCTGAAGGCAGGACTACATTTGAATATAACTGGGAAACAGCAAAAAGGCTAGTGTAATAAAAATGAAGTGAGCAAGGAGAATGGTGGAGGAATGGTGAAGAATACAGGCTGTTCCCTTCTTGTGGGGGCAGATCATTAGGGTCTTGAGGAACTGGTAAGGCATTTATATTTTATTCTATGGCATTTTCATTATATGGCAATGGGAAGCCATAGGACATTTTGATACATGCTCTGTATCAAATAACATGCTCTGATTTACCTGACTGTTCTGGGGTAAGGGAGAGTAGACTGTAGGGGACAAGAATAGTAGCAGGAAGATAAACGCAGTTGGTGCCGTGGTCTAGGCAAGTGACAATGGTGATTTGATTACTGGAAGATGAAGAAAAACAAATGGATTCAGGACACATTTTGAAGATATACAACTATATTTGGTTGACAAAAAATGTCTATTTGTATTAGATTATAGGAGTTTGCTATTTCAAGGAAACATAATGCAAGTACTTTTGCAAAAGAAAGAATTTATCCTTACACCAGCCATAATATAAATTCAGACTTTGACACATCAGGTTTAAAAATAGAATATGTCTGTATTATTTTAATTCATCTTTAGAGGTGAACACAGGAGTTATAATGCGGGAACTTCACTTACTAAGAGCACTTCCAGGATAAAGATCTGAGAGAAAAGTGACAGCTACTCCAGCACTAACTACATCTTTTACTCTAATTTCTTATAGATCTTCGGTTTTTCCCTGTCCATAAAACTCCTAGAACTCCACTGAATTTACCAGGTTCATGGAATAAATAAAACACATCAGAGTCCCCAGTCAGAGATCACTTTTGCAAACTGAAAAACTGCAACCTGAATAATATTTTGGTAACAAAATGTTAAATCCCAGAGGCTCAAATTTTAACATATTTATTTCTTCAAAACTACAAGATTTTCCTGTGAAAATTTCAAGTTTTTATTTTTTGTCTTTGAAGAGAAAGGAATGTTAGTAATCCACTAATTTACAGAGAACGCTATTTCAGTTGTGATGGTTAAATGACAAAAGGGTTGTAAATGATGCATAAAAGAGAAACTGAAAGCTCAACTGACAAATTTCTCATAAAATATTCTACAGGAGACATAAACTCCACTGACATACCTTAACTCTTGGCATTAAGAAAGAACAACTTGTAGAATGAAAGTCTATAGCCTCATAAATGTTTATAGTCTAGCAAGTATGAATTTCAAAGTCACCAAACTCAGATGTGCAAAAACGTAATGGATTTGCAGCAAGTGAATCCAACTTGCATATTTAGCTCTCATTTAAAACAATCTTCAGGGCAAATTATTCGCTTTCAGTTCAAAGCTTAGCTTCTTTGTGGTGAATAAGATTTTCCCTCAGTACCTTCTCCTTCCTTTCTCCCATCCTTGATCCCTGAGGGGATTTGGGGAGGCATATAGCTTACCTGAATAAGGGCATCTGAGGTGGGAGAGAGGAGGGTAAATGGTCCATGGGTGTCCTGTGCCAATATAGACTCTGGATGGGGAAGGGCAGGTCTCCTTCCCCTAGTATAAGAAAGGTTTTTATATGCTCTCCAAGTGCAAGAAAAATGAGCTTCTATATCAATCATTCTTTCCTTTCAACAACTGTTTGTGCCATAAAGTTCATGTTTAACTCCTTCAGGACTTTATATTTGGATTCTCTCAAAACTTTCTTCTGTCAAAACACCCAGTTCTTACAAATCAAAATCATTTGCTTTCAAGACTACTGTTTTTGCAGAGAATTAAAATCATCATCATCATCATCATCATCAAAAAAGCAAGCAAGCAAGCAAACAAAAATCCCCAAAGCTCTATCACATTGATGTCTTTTTTCTGAACTGTGTTTGTTCTTTACTTGTGGACAATGCATGTGTAGAAAGTAGCCAGCTAAATGGTGGAGGAAAAACAAGAAGGAGCACACGTAAGGAAACATCAGTTAAAAGCTCATAAGATTACCCACTGCAATGAGACTTTTGAACTTAAGTTATATAACTGCTAACTGCAGGTCTAGGAAAGATAAATTAATTTTTTGCTTCCTTAATTTAGAATGTAGTATAACACTAAAAATTAAGAACAGTAAATTCATTAGGTTGCTTGGGTTGCTAAAAATATTTAGAATGTGACTATTTCTCACTCCTTAACATTCAAAGGCATAAATTAATACAATAATAGTTGCTGCAATATAAGAATCATCTACTGTGTGCCAGGTGCTTATCCTCCTCACACAGATTTTTGTGTAAGTTAAGAAAGCTTTCAAATACAATAAACAGAATAACTGATTATATGTAGCTTAAACAAATAGGGGTTTATTTTCTCATGCATTATGAAGTCTAAAATTGCAGGCAGCAAGATAGCTGCCATAGCTTTAGGCATTGTGTTGTTTAAGGCTGGAAGAAGGGGAGGTATCTGGACCAGCCACATCTGTCCCTTTTACATACAAGAAAAATCTTTTCTGGAAGGCCCTGGGAGATTTCTGCCTATTTCTCATTGACCTGCATTATATCCCATAGCCAGTTAGCTACAAGGGAGACTGGAAGAGTTTGTTTTTAGGGTTTGTTTTGTTCTATTTTTTATTTTTTTTGGGGGGTCCACCATAGTAAAGTCAAGCAAGGAAGGAGGAGGCTGGAAACAGGTACTAAATTAGTGAACTAACAAGGTCTGCCACAACTGAATTTGATATACCTCCAAAATTATATATTTGATGCTAAAAATACAACTAGTAGAGGCCCAAACAGAAATCTAATTTCTATATATTTAAAAAATGTTTGTTGCTCATTCATTAATTCATACTGAATTCCTATATGCATAGCAGTAAGCACAACCTAAAAAAGACTTTTTTTCTTATAGATCTCATACTCTAGTAGGGATAAAAAAAAAATAAAGCAAATATATACTTGGTGGCAATAAGCACCATGAAGAAAAATAAACTGTAAGGAAATGGAGAATATATGTGGAGGGTAGGCAGGTCACTTAGGGTAGTGAAATAAGGTCTCTCTAAGGAAATGCCATTTGAGTAGAGATGTGAATGAAGCGATAGACTCATGTGGATATCCCAGGGCAGACCTGGGTAGAAGGAACAATAAGTGCTTGGTGTGTGCTAAAGATAATGAGGGGACCAGCATGGCTACAGCAGAGAGAATGAGGAGACAGGTGATCAGCAATGCCATCAAAGAGAGGGCAGGGTATCAGGGAGGATTTTATAGTAAATCCCACTTTTAGTGAGTAATCACTGGTTAAATGTTCTGACATAGCCCTGTCACCAAGTTTCTAATGGGAAAGTAAAACCAGTGACTGTGTGTATCAGGTACTCTGACGCATATCAGCATATTTAACTCTATTTATTTATTTATTTATTCATTTATTTTTTGTGCTAGGCGGGCCTCTCACTGTTGTGGCCTCTCCCGTTGCGGAGCACAGGCTCCGGACACGCAGGCTCAGCGGCCATGGCTCACGGGCCCAGCTGCTCCGCGGCATGTGGGATCTTCCCGGACCGGGGCACGAACCCGTGTCCCCTGCATCAGCAGGCGGATTCTCAACCACTGCGCCGCCAGAGAAGCCCCCAGCATATTTAACTCTAAAATCCAGTTTACAAATGGGGGATCTGATGCTCATCCTGGTTAAGGCTCTCACAGTCTCTATTATAAACACAATAGGTCTTCATCATTTTGGCATATGGCCTGCTGGTTCTTGTTATACATTTGTGCTAGAATGCTGGAGTAAGCAAGACTGAACAGATTTGTTTCACAGAGGATTCATCTAGAGACTTTATTATACTGATCTGTATTTTGAGTGTCAAAAAAGAAGACATAGTTTACAGAGTATTTCCATATTTGATATACTATGGAAACACAGGCTAACATTCTTGTGAAAAGCGAACTGTGAAATGCTGCTATATATTATAGTCCTATGTGTATTTATTATGCTGATGGTTAATGTGCAAGAAGGATACAAGCATCACTTGCTATTTGAATCTATTTGGTTCCTAACTGCAGATTGTAAGGAATTAGAACCCACAGAGAAAATGTGCATCTCCAAAAATGCCTTCAAATTTATTTAGTTCCTGACTTTAAAGAATAAGGGATATCTGTATATTTTGATGGATGGGCAGCACTTTAGCAATTTCATCTAAGATTTGAAAAGGTAGCATCCAAAAATATATTTGTTATATCCAGCAAACAACTGTAATCTCAAGTAGAACTTTTATCATGTTTCTCATTTTAAATGCACGTTTGTTTTGCCTGAAACAATGAATTTGCAAAGTAAGCATTTCCAGATGAATATAATGCTTATTCTAAGATGATGGTTATTTATTTATATACAGGCAGATACATTATAAAATATTCATTAGCACTAGCATATCTTTAAGAGAAAGATTACAGCTCCATGACAGAGGGCACGGTGTTTCATAAAATCTCTGATTTTAAAATGTTTCTATCTGCCAAATGAAGCCAAATTAATAATTCAGCTTGCTCTAAAATGCCACAATCAATACAACAGCTTCTAACTCAACTGAGGAACAATACTTTAAAAGACAATTACCTTATAAATTAGATTCTGCTCTCGTTTTGAACCAGACAAATTTAAAAAATAGCAAGCTTTTCCAAAAAAGGGCAGTATTTACTAGCAGACAGAGAAATGCAACATATAGAAAGCACTTATTACCATGAGCAAAGTGAGCTATCTATAAATGACAAATGGGAGCTGGAAAAAAGCCTAAAGCAATGATTCTCAAACATTAAAGAACACATGAATTACCTGGGAAACTTATTAAAGTGCAGATTCTGATTCAGTAGGTAGAGTGGGGCCTAGGATAGTATATTTCTAACTAGTTCTCAGATGATGCTGATGGTACTTGTCCAGGGACCTGACTCTCAGTAACCAGCCCTAAAATACACTCTTTGTAAAGTCGCTACACCTGGGATGCTATTGGGATACCCATACTACATGAGTCAAAATAATACCCCAATCCTTTCTTTATAAAATATTGTTATGCTTAACTGGTAGAAGAAGCAATGGTAAATTCTCTAAAACTAAAATCAAACAAACAAAATATCCACAAGGCATCTATCACCATTATAAAGTTAATCTTCAAAATTATAAAAATTTCAACTGATACTTGAGATTAGGGGAAAAAAAGACTAATTTGAATATTAAAAACTTTGAAGTCTCTTACTGAGGAGATGCCAATCTGCCTGGCTATAACATGGAGATGTCCACCTAAAAAGACCTGCCAAAAAAAAAAAAAAAAAAAAAAAAAAGACCTGCCAATCTTTCAGGGAACAAATACAGTGTAGCAACTGGACAGGAGCAAGGATGTGAAGTTAAAAACACATAGGAATTTAATCTGAGGAAATGACAAGACTGTAGGTATATATACACAATAGGTTTTATCAGCCAAAAAGTGTGTGTTTGTTATTAAAGTGACCAAAGAAAGGGATTGGTTAACTAAATTGTGGTGTGTCCATAAAATATACTAATTTATTTTATTTTATCTGTACAATGAAATACTAGGTAGCCAGTAAAATGTTGATATAGATCTATAGCTAATGACATGGGAAAATGTTTACAGAACAGTTAGTAAGAAAAAAAGGCTAGAATGTAGTATGTGCAAAATTATTCCACTCAAATATATGCAAACATAGGAATAATAGATTATGAGTAATTTGGGAGTTTTCTTCTTATCTGAATATTCTATTTTGCCTAAAATAAAGATTACTTTAACAAAAGCAAATGAATAAATACATTTTTCCTGAACACAAATATATTGGTTTTAGACTTATATTCCCCAAATTCAGATCTTAAGTAAGCTAATTAACCTCTTCATATGTGACAGTTTCCTCACCTAAAAAGAAGGCATAATAACAGTATAAACTTTACAGGACAGTTACAAGATTTAATATATGCTAATAAATGTAAAGTGCTTAAAACAGAAGCTGGTAGACTAGTAGAGTTGGCTGTTTCTTTCTTTTTTAAATGATTAAACTGGTCTCTTGTTGATACCATGTCTGAGAAGATGTTATCACCATAAATCTGCTTTGGCTCCTGAGTCTACATATTAGCTCTAGGACCTCTGGAGATAACTACTAGATGGAAGGGTCTAAATCAGAGCAAAAACACCCTGAAGTGAACAAACAGCAGTCAAGGCAGAGCTCTATACAGAGTTACTCAGTATTTTTAAACATCCAGTAGAATGGCTATTCATAAATTGCTGATAAGAGAATAAACTGGTTCAATCCTTCTAGGATACAATTTGGTAATATGTATTAAACTAAAATCCTAACAATTCTGGTTCTAGGAATTTAGCTTAAGCATAGTGGACGTGATATTCAGAACACAAAGATTTAGATTTAAGGATACCAGTTTATAATAACCAAAACTTGGGAACAATCTAAGTTTCCCACAGTGTGATATGACTGAAAACACTTAATATATTCACATATTACAATTTTTGGAGGCTATTTAATGACACAGGAAATGCTCTAGAACATTAAATTTTTAAAAGTTGAATATAGATCTAGAGGAAGAATAGAAACTGAATGTTTTTTTAAAGATTCTGAATATAAGATGCATTGGAGGGTTTATAGGAAGTCAGTATTTTAAAAGAAAAATAAAGATTTAATATTTAAAAGAAAATTCCCTGTCAGATATATTTCCTGAATCTGGGTATTAAGGAGATATATTTTACACCCCCCAAAAGGATATAAATTAAGTTGAATTTATTTATCTGGGTCTTAATTCAGATAGCTCATTCAGGATATATGCAGCAACTGTAAAAATACATCTACAAATCAAGTTGTTAGATTTCCTTAGCGGTGATGCATGTTGTACTATTTGTACTATTTTCTATCCCTTAAAAGTAATAATGTAGTTTACTTTTCTCAAAAGTGGCATTTTAATGCCTTTCAAGTATTTTTTCCCTTCACCAGATCTACTTAATAAATATTTATTTAGCTCCTAATAGGGGCTAGATAAAAATACGAATGAAAAAGAGCCACTGCCTTCAAGGAGCTGTACTGAAAGCTGCCACCAAATAATAAACGACATCTTCATACAGTGGTTCAGACCAGGAGTTTATATATGGACAAGGGAGAAAAAGCTAAGTGACACTTCAGTTTGCTTTTATAAAATAAAAACAAAACTTTTTATGTACACTCTACAATGACACAAATTAAGTTTACTTTCTACATTTAAACTTCAAAATATAATATATTCAGGGATGCTTGAGAAATGGTAGTGGTCCGGCCTCTGGCCACTACCATTTCTCTAGCATCCCTGAATATTAAAAGAAGAAATTCCAAAACAAGATCATAGATAAAGTGGTTCATATTAAGCATACATATTGGAAAAGTTAAGACAAAAAGACAATGTCATATAATAGTGTTGTTCACAAGATAATTAATGGATTAATAGAAAATATATCTCCTGATACCTAAAAAAATCCAATAATATAGCACAAATATATGTTAAAAATTTAAATTTGAATAGTAGGCTTTATTATTTTAATAAATAACTCCCCTAAATCATTTTTTTTTTTTCATATAGAGGAAGGGCAGGCATATCCTCACTAACAGTCCCTTCTTCTGGTTAGAATTCCTCAGATGTACATCATACTGTTAAAAAAAGGGGTTAAGGGCAGACTCATTAATGCTTTCTTTCAGACAATCAAAAGCAAATATTTACTTATAAAGTAAAAAACCTTAAAGAAATAAATACCGAAAGCTACTTTTCATTAAGGATCAATATTGGCTTTCTATTATTATAATATTTATTATATTGGTTGCTTGTTGTTATTGTAGCTAACTTGTACTAAGTATTTTTGTTATGGGTTTACTTTAAGTACTTTATTAGATCATTAGATCCTCACAAGCCCCCATATATGGTAGGCAGTATTATTAGCTCCATTTTAGCAAAGAAATTAAGGCAGAGAGATTTAAAACGTGTTTAAAGTTACTTAAATAATAGATGATAGGCAGGATTAAAACCCACAATCTGGGTCCAGAGCCCATGCTTAACACTATTACTTTATTTTGACTCGTAAAAACTACAAGGAAAGGTCACTTCTTAAAACCTGAAAAACATAAATGGAGGCCTCAATGGATTAATGTACTTAGAGGGTAACAACCATGTGGAACCATAAAAAGCCAAAAATGTAAACTTATAATATTTCGGTAAGTGAATAGATAGTTGTTGAACAGATGAATTGTTAGGAAAACAAGAATGTATTGAACAAAGTACAGCCTCAATTTGTTGAGAATGAACTACAGAGAATCATCAAGTCCCTTGCTGGGGCCAAACAGTTTTATGAATGAGCAGCTCTGATCCATTGTATTTTCCATAGTGTCTATTTCCAATACTATATGAGTTAATCTGACCCAAAGGCAGATCCATTTAAATGATTTGGTTTCTATAAAAAACTCAGAGCAGGGCCTGGCACAGAAGTACTCAATAGATATTAACAGTAATCATCACCACTATTGCCATTTAAATACACTACTAATATTTTGGGGCATAAAGCACCTAACACCAATTGTACAAGGACTGCTTTTGTTTATTCAGGGATTCTTCCATATACTTGTAGTGATATTTTTGTGCAAATCAACTGAAAGATCTGTGAATTTTTCCCTTTAGGGCTAGTGCATCGGATCCAGTGTGTTTCCAAAGTCTTCAAAATCACTGAAGATGATAAAATTCAGAATCAATCTGTCCAGATGCAAAGGCTGGAAAAGCAATTTACGCTGTTTGGTGTTACTTGGAGATGGAAAGTGTAAGAAGAGAAACAAAAGAGAACTGATAATATCTTATCTTTCAATCTCAATTCCCAATATTCTACATGCCTCTCAACTCTCAAGGGTTTACTGAATTTCTATTTTTACTTTCCTTTCAACAGTAGCAGTAACTATTGAAGGTCTCTAATGCATGAGGCATGTGTCATTTAATCACCTCCCTGGCACTGTGAGGCAGTCACACTGCACTTTTCTTAGGAAGAGACACAGACCTTATAATTGGACAGGTTTGGTTTGGAACCACAGCTTTGCCAGACAGCAACAGTAGGACACTGGGCAAGTTTTTAACCTCTTTGTATTTCAGTTGTTTCATATGTAAATGGGGAGTAAATGCAGAATACTATAAAATTAGAAATATCATTTATAGAATAGGCACTTTATAAATAAGCCTATGCCACACATTGTTTTACACTGCCAAGAATTCTACTGATTTCTGTAATGCCATTTTAATGATTTTTCATCATTTAATCCTATGAGCTTTACTTTCTAATATTATCTCATAATGACATTGCTTTACCATGTGGGAAGACTTAAAATGTTTTAATAATCCATAGTATATAAAGATACTTCAGGCAGTTAGACAGCATATGACAATCTTTCTACAGGCAATTTAGTAATAAGAATCAACATCCTTAAAATTCGGCATACCATTTGATGAATCATTTTACTTCTAGAATGTATTCTAAGGAAATAATCCCAGATACATACAATAACTTTAGATATAAAGGTGTCATTTAAACATGTTCAACAACTGCCCAACAAAATATTTTAATATTTTGATAATTCATTTTAATATTATTCGGTTACTTAAAACATCATGGAAGCATATATACTAACATGGAAAGAGATCACAATTACTGAGAGAAAAGCAGTTTTAAAATAATATATACAATTTGACTTCATTTTGTAAAATGGAGTGACAGAAAATGTACAAAATGTGGAAAGATAGGAAATTTTGTGAATAGCAGTTATTAGTGGTGGGATCACATAGATTTCTATTTGTCTTTCTGTATTTTTTTACAATAAGCTTTCATTTTTGCTGCATTATAATAAAGACTAAACAGTTAACTGTTTATCCAAATAAATTAGTTGTAGAGAAATATACAAATGAATAGATATTATATAAATATATAGAGAAATAGTCCAAGAGAGAAAAGGTATAAGTAGATTCTTAAGGCATACTGGTAGAAGATATAAACTGCTATAAGGGCTTCCCTGGTGGCGCAGAAGTTAAGAGTCCGCCTGCCGATGCCGAGGACATGGGCTCGTGCCCTGGTCTAGGAAGATCCCACATGCTGCGGAGCGGCTGGGCCCATGGGCCATGGCGGCTGAGCCTGCGTGTCCGGAGCCTGTGCTCCGCAACGGGAGAGGCCACAGCAGTGAGAGGCCCGCATACCGCAAAAAAAAAAAAAAAAAAAAAAAAAAAAAGAATCATATTCCTAAAATTTAAACCTGTTATCAGTGCCTCTCTCTTGCCAAAAGGTCTCCTCAACAAAACCTGTACATCTGTCATTGAGTTCTTCCTCATCAGCTACCAGTCTTTTGTCTTCTCATAGTGAACAATGTGAGGTCCAAAGAAAGAATCAGGCTAATTCATGCCTATGTATTTTTCTTCACATTACTCTCACTGCCTGGACTGCTCTTTACCGCCTTGTCTAGCTAGCAAAAACCTTTCGTTTTCTAAGATAACTTAATATCTGTTCAACTTACCAGACTCAGCTCAAGTGTCATGTCCCCTGTGAAACATTTTCAGCCTTTCTCAGGGAAAACTGACTACTTCCTCCTTTGTACCTCTAGTGCACCTCATAAGATGCCCATCATTAGACTTTATTTCCATCTTTTTCCCTTCAGTAACCTAGGTTCTCCAAGAAAAAGGTCCTGCTTTTTCCTCAAGCACCCAGTATAGGGCCTGGCACATGGCAGGAGCTTGCTAAACAAATATATTGAATTAAACTGAATCCCTCACTTGAACTTATTTTTCTTTTCAATGAGTCTACTGAGAAGTACTGCTGTGCAATTTTGAGGAAGAAGCAGCAATAGCAGCAGGCAAACCAAATGGCTTTTAATACTTCCAAACTGACTGGCTCATTTTGAACGGAAGCATGAGATGTGGGATGCAAGATGAAGAGGCACAGTTACAATCCATCAACGATCTTCAAAGCAGTGTTTTTCAAGCTGCAGGTTTCAACCCATTAGTGAGTTAAGAAATCAATTTAGTTAAGAAATCCATCTTTTGGGTCAAAGAGTTTAGAGATCTCTGAAAAAAATTCTGACAGTAACCATGTATCCTCAAGGCATAAATGAACTATTCATTTTATTTTTGCCATTCTCAGACATGTAAAATGTAAGAATACCTTCACACCCCAAGTCAGAGAATTACTCATTCAAGAATGTAGAAAAAAATCAGTTAAATCAATAGGCTGGGCTCTTATATGCAGTCCAATTGTAACTGGGGCCATGATCTGTTCCCTTCCCACTGCTATCTGGCCAGGTTCCCTGGCATATTAGATGCTGTCTTGTACTTCTTCCCAATCGTCTTAGAAAAAGGATTCATAGAGCTGAAATCTGAGTTCCTCGTGTGGGTCTCTGACCATAACCTGACTGACCCCTGTGCCACCGGGATTTTTCTTCCCATGCTCCACCCCACCCCCTGTAACTATTTTCTCCTTTTCTTTGTTGACATTTTTTTCACTAACCATGTGCCTGTTTGACCTACTGCTGGCCTTCAACCCAGTCTCACCTATTAAAGAGACTGTCCTAGGTGGCCTGGCACTTCATGTGGATTCTGCCAGACCCTGATTTGGGCCACAGTGGTATGATCCCCAGTATGCCAACCTACTCATTGTCTACTTCTCTTTAGGTATGCTCTAACCCTATTTTATTAAATTCTACCAGTGTGAAGGATAAAGGTATTTATTAACTTTGGTTCCCCTAGGAACTATGAAAAGATGTACAACTGTTTCAAATATTAAAATTAATTTAGCTGCAGTACAGAATAAAGCTCTACTTTGAAACCTACAATGATCTTGATTTTCTTAACAAAACTGAGTGGCCAATAGTAGTTTGAGTTTTATGCTATAGTCTCAGTACTCGGGAATCAATTCCTGGAAAATGCTCCTATTTGCATAAAAAAGTATGTTTACACAGACATGCATACATGCACATATATATTTGTACATCTTTAACTGTGCAAAGATTAACTGCCCCTTAATAGTGTTTCAAAGGTTTTATTTCTGAAAAAATAATTTTAATGAAAAGTTAATCTTTCTGAGAACCTTAATTTTATACATTGCTATATTTTTATTTTAAAGAGTAGAAGCACTGATTTTCAGTTTAAAAACAAGAAAAAACTTATGTTATTTGAAAGGCGGGATCAAGATAGCAGAGTAGGAAAGACTCTGAGTTCACCTTCCCCCATGAACACATCAAAACTATAACAACAAATAGATCAACTCTCCATGAGAACAACTTGAAGACTAGCAGAGCAGCTCTTCTACAGCCAAGTATATAAAAAAAATAGCCAAACCAAGTATGGTAAGAGAGGAGAAGTAAGCTAGTTGGGACTCACACCCCTGGCAGGTGGCCCAGAAGAGTAGGATATCACAGGCTTGGGGATCTCCCTAAGGAGTGAGGGGTTTGAGCCCCTCATTGGGCATCATAGCCCTGGGGTCTGGCACTGGGAAGAGGAGCTCCCTTGGATAGTGTGAAAACCAGTGGGGATTACCAGAGGGCTGTAGGAAACTGAGACTCCGCCCTTAAAAAGCATTTGCACAGACTTGCTTGTTTCCAGTCCCAGCACAGAGGCAGCATACTGAAAAGTGCCTGGTGCTCTGACTGATCTGCCAGGACATCCCTAGCACACTCTCTCCATCCTGTACCAGGCTCCAGCTCCAGACCCTCCTGCTCAAGGCTCATTTCTGACCAAGGTGGTGGCCACCATGGAGGAGGAGAGAAGCCACAGGTAGCTCTGACTGAGGTTTCAGCCCTTCGGGCCTGGCCCCATTCCCTAGCTACTATGTCCACCACAATGCTACTGGGGAGAGACTGTGATATGCTCTGGACCATGGCTCTAGTCCCTCCAGCCTGTTGAGCCCCAGCCTTGCCCCTAGATAAGGCAGTGTCTGCCATCAAGCGAAGGAGAAGCCATGACTCCCTCTGAATTTTGGCTCCAGACCCTCAGGCCCTAACCCCACCTCTGGCCAAGGCTATGACCACTATCTTGCCAGGGATAGCAGCTAGTGCTGGGCATAAGCTCCAGCCCTTCTGCCCAAGGCCTCAGCCCTCACTAAGGCAAACATCATGATGCCACATAAGAAGCCACTGCCAGTGCTAGGCTTCAGTTCCAGGCCCTCCAGCTCTGGATCTTCCAAGGTGGCAACCTCCATCATGCCATGGGAGAAGCCCCAGCTCACACCAGGCTCATGCTCTTACCCCTCCGACCCCAGCCCACCCCAAGTCAAGGCAACAGCTGCCAGCACACCCCAGGAGAAGAAATGGCCTGTGCTCACTCTCCCACCAAAGCCACGAGACACATGCACACTACATAGGGATGCTCATGTACAAGGACATGCCTTCAAGATTGGGATAGGGAACTGTTTTGCCTATTTCATAGAGACAAACAGAGAAAGTCAAACAAAATGAGAAGACAGAAGAATATGTTCCAAATGAAAGAGCAAGATAAAACCCCAGGCTGGGGGGGACCCTAATGAAATGGAGACAAATCATTTACCTGATAAATAATTCAAAGCAATGGTCATAAAAATGCTATTACTTCAGGAAAAGAATTGAAAAACACAGTGAGAACTTCAACAAAGAACTAGCAAATATAAAAAAGAAACAATCAGAGCTGAAGAATACAATAACTGAAATAAAAAATACACTAGAAGGAAGTAACAGCAAAATGGGTGATGAAGAATGCATAAGTAACCCAGAAGAGAGAATAGTGGAAATCACTCAAACAGAACACCAAAAAGAATTTTGAAAATGATGAGGTTTAAGGGAACCTCTAGGACAACATCAAACATACTAATACTTGCATTATAGGGGTCCTGGAAGGAGAAGCAAGAGAGAAAGGGGCAGAAAAAGTAACTGATGAAATAACATCTGAAAACTTCTCTCATCTGAATAAGGAAACAGATACCCTGATCCAGGAAGCACAGAGAATCCCAAATAAGAAGAACCCAAAGAGACCCATACCAAGGCCTATCATAATTAAAATGGCAAAAGTTAAAGACAAAGAGAATTTTACAGGCAGCAAGAGAAAATCAGAGTCACATATAAAGGAACCCCCATATGGTGATTAGCTGATTTTTTTAGCAGAAACTTTGCAAGCCAGAAGGTAATGTTATGATATATTTAAAGTGCTAAAAGAAAAAAAAAAAAAAAACCAACCAAGGAAACTCAACCCAGTAAGGTTATCATTCAGAATTGAAGAAGAGATAAAGAGATTCCTAGACATACAAAAACTAAGAGTTTGTCACCACTAAAGAAATGTTAAAGGGTCTTCTGTAAGGAAAAATAATGGGCTATAACAAGAAATGAGAAAATATATGAAGGAAAAACACTCTGGTAAAGGTAAATATACAATAAAGGCAGTGGTCCAAGCAAATACAAGCAGTAAAAGACAAAAATTGTGACATCAACTGTAACTATAACAAGCAGCTAAGAGATACACATAAAGATGCAAAATATGAAACCAAAACATAAAATGTAGGAAGGAGATTTAAAAGGTAGAGCTTTTAGAATGTGTTTAAATTTAAACAACTACCAGTTTAAAACAGAGATATAAATATCTCATATATTTTGATTTTGTAATTTTGTATATTTTGATTTTTTAATCACAAATCAAAACATACAACAGCTATACAAAAAACAAAGAGAAAGGAACCCAAACATAACACTAAAGAAAATCATCAAACCACAAGGGAAGACACTAAAAAAGAAGAAAAGAATACAGAAGAACTACAAAAATAACCAGAAAGCAAGTAACAAAATGCCAAGTAGTACATACCTATCAATAATCACTTTAAATGTCAATGGACTAAACACTCCAATCAAAAGACATAGGGTGGCTGGCGGGATTTCAAATCAAACAAACAAACAAAGAAAAAAAAAACAAGACCCATCTATAAGCTGCTTACAAGAGACACATTTCAGAGCTAAAGACAGACTGTGAAGGGATGGAGAAAGATTATAACATGCAAATGGAAACAGAAAGAAAGCTGAGGTAGCAATACTATATCAGAAAAGCTTGACTTTAAAACAAAGTCTATAACAAAAGACAAAGAAAGGCATTATAAAGTGATAAAGGGGTCAATCCAAGAAGAGAATATTATATTCATAAACATATATGCAGCTAAAATAGAAGCACCTTAAATATATAAAGCAAATATTAACATACATAAAGGAAGAAATTGACAGTAATGAAGTAAAAGTAGTAAATTAAATTAATAAAAAGTGGCCTTAAATAACACACTTTACCAAAAGACTTAACAGATATCTACTGAACATTCAACCCCAAAACTGCAAAACATACATTCTTTTCAAGTGCACCTGGAACTTTTTTCAAAATAAATCACAGGCTATGGAACAAAACAAGTCTCAATGATTTAAAAACATCAAAATCATCAAGTATCTTTTCTGAACCACAAGGGTATGCAGTTAGGATCATTTACAGAAAGTAAAACAGGAAAAAACACAAAAATCTGGAGACCAAACAACATGCTACTAAAAAAAGCAATGTATAAAAAGAACTAAAAGAGGAAGTGAAAAAATACCTTGAGATGAATGAAAACAGAATCACAACTTTCCAAAATCTGTGGAACACAGCAAAAGAAGTTCTAAGATGGAAGTTTATAGCAATATAGGCCTATTTCAAGAAACAAGAAAAGTCTCAAATAAACAACCTAGCTTTACATCTAAAGGAAACAGAAAAGAGAAACAAACAAAGCCCAAATGCAGCTGAAGGAAGGAAAGAATAAAAACAATAGAAAAGATCAATGAAATTAAAGCTGTTTTTTTCTGAAAAGATAAACAAAATTAATAAAATTTTATCCAGATTCATCAAGAAAAAAATAGAGCACATTCAAATAAAATTAGAAATGAAAGAGAAGTTACAACCAACATCACAGAAATACAATCAGAAGAAAATACTTTGAACAGTTATATGCCAATAAATTGGACAACCTAGAATAAATGGATAAATTCTTAGAAACATATAATCTTTCAAGACAGAAGCAGGAAAAAAATAGAAAATCTGAACAGACCAATTATTTGTAATGAAGTTGAATGAGTAATCAAAAAACTACCAAAAAAGAAATATCCAGGACAGATGCTTCCACAGGGGAATTCTACTAAATATCTGCATAAGAGTTAATACCTATCCTTTTAAACTATTCCAAAAATTTAAGAGGTGGGAATACTCCCAAACTCATTCTACAAGGCCAGCATTACCCTGATACAAAAAGGAAAACTACAGGCCAATATCCCTGATGAACACAGATGCAAAATTCCCCTGAAAATGTTAGCAAACTGAATTCAACAATCCATAAAATGCATCATACATCATGATCAAGTGGGATTTACTCTAGGGATGAAAGGATGGTTCAACATCCACAAATCAGTTAATGTGATATATCACATTAACAAAACAAAGACTAAAAATTGTATGACCATCTCAATGAATTCAGAAAAAGCATTTGACAAAATTCAACATCCATTCATAATAAAAACTCTTATCAAAGTTCGTATAGAGGGAACACACTTCAACATAATAAAGGCCACTTATGACAAACACAGCTAACATCATACTCAATGGTAAATCTGAAAGATTTTCCTCTAAGATCAGGAAAAAGACAACAATGCCCATTCTTGCCACTTCTTTTTAACATAGTATTGAATGTCCTTGCCACAGAATTTAGACACAAAAAAGAAATACAAGGCACCAAAATTGGAGGGAATGAGTAAAACTGTCACTATTTGTAGATGACATGATACTATATATAGAAAATCCTAAAGACTCCACCAAAAAACTATTAGAAATAGTAAATGAATTCAATGAGGAAGCAGGATATAAGATAAATTTATAGAAATATGCTGCACTTTTATAGACTAATAACAAATTATTAGAAAGAGAAATCAAGAAGACAATCCCATTTACAACTGCATCAAAAAGAATAAAATACCTGGGAATAAATTTTACCAAGGAGGTGAAATACACTGAACTACAGCATATTGATGAAGGAAACAGAAGATGATAAAAATAAATGGAAAGATATCCTATGTTCATGGATTTAAAGAATTAATACTGTTAAAATGTCCATACTACCCAAAGAAATCTACAGATTTAAAGCAATCTCTATCAAAATACCCATGGCATTTTTCACAGACCTAGAACAAATAATCTTAAAATTTGTATGGGACCAAAAAAGACCCTGAATGTCAAAAGCAATCTTGAGAAGAAAGAACACAGCTAGTAGAAACGTACTCTCTGACTTCAGGCTATCCTACAAAGCTATAGTTACCAAAACCGTATTGTACTGGCACAAAAACAGACACAAAGATCAGTGGAACAGGATAGAGAGTGTAGAAATAAACCACACACACAGTCAACTAATATATGACAAAAGAGGCATGAACGCACAATGTAGAAAAGAGAGTCTGTTCTATATGGGGTGCTGGGAAAACTGAACAGCTACATGTAAAAGAATAACTAGAACATTTTCTCACACCATACACACAAATAAATTCAAAATGAATATAAAAACTTAAATGTAAGACCTGAAACCTTAAAATTTCTAGACGAAAACATAGGCAATATGCTTTTTGACATTGCTCTTAACAATATTTTTTTAGATATGTCTCCTCAAGCAAGGGCAACAAAAGCACAAATAAATGAATGAGACCTAATCAAACTTACTTCTGCACAGCAATGGAAACAACAAAAAGGCAACCTACTAAATAGGAGAAAATATTTGCAAATGGTATGTCCAATAAGGGGTTAATATCCAAAATATACAAAGAACTCATATAACACAATATTAAAAATAAATCCAATTAAAAAAGGGCACAGGACCTTACCAGGCATTTCTCCAAAGAGAACATACAGATGGCCTAATAGGCACATGAAAAGATTCTCAATATCACTAATTATCAGGGAAATGCAAATCACATCAACACTGAGACATCAATTCACACTTGTCAGAATGGCTATCATCAAAAAGGTAAGAAATAGAAAGTGTTTGTGAGGATGTGGATTAAAGGGAACCCTCATGCACTGGTGGAAATGTAAATTGGTACAGCCACTGTGAAAAACAGAATGGAGGTTCCTCAAAAAATTAAAACTAGAACTACCATCCAATCCAGCAATGCTGCTCCTAGGTATTTATCCGAAGAAAATGAAAACAATAATTCAAAAATATATATGCACCCCAATGTTCACAGCAGCATTATTCACAATAGCCAAGATACGGTACTGACCTAAGTATCCATGAACAGATAAATAGATAAATACAACAGATAGAGAAAGAAGATGTGGTGTGTGTGTGTGTGTGTGTGTGTGTGTGTGTGTGTGTGTATATATACATATATATATACACACATACATATATATGGTTGGTATATATATGTTTGTATGGTTGAGTAGTGTGTGTGTGTGTGTGTGTGTGTGTGTGTGTGTGTGTGCGCGCGCAGACAATCAAGAACTTTTACATATAGGTATTGATCTGTAAGTAAAGAAATGCGAGTGTGAGAAAGTACCCTTAAAAAGAAAAACTTAAAGCTACACATAAGCATCTTCTTTTGAGTCCAAATATGAGTGACTCAAAGAAAGACACTAGCAGTTAGGAGATGAATGACAGAGCCTTGCTAAATCAGACTGACTGGCACTAACCTAAACAGAATTGCACTGGTAAGTGCCAACTGTACCTGTGGGGGAGTGATGGCTCAATTAAAACAAAAAATTGATAATGAAGTTACAGATAAATTTTTCTTTTATAGACTATTATTTAGGAACTACTTTGATGGCTTATTTGTAGACTGTCAATAACAATCATTTTAACATGTCATAGTTAAAAAGCGTTATTCAATTGTAACATAATGAATTATAAATTTCCTTTTTGTGATTATTCATTTGAAAACATTAACAAAAAGTTTCTTTCATCTCAACACAACTATCTACCTGCTTCACGATTTGGACTAAACTAATTCACCTCTCTGAACCTGTTTCCTCATCTATAAAATAAGCATATCTACATGATAGGGTTATTATGAAAATTAGAAATAATATATGCAAAGTGCCTAGCACTCTTCTCTCTTTAACCACACAGCTAATAAGCAGTAGTTTCAGAATTCAGGGTTTGAATGTAGTAAAAGACAAAATTATTATTGTAGTACAAGTACCATTCTAAGTCTTAACAGTGGCTTTGAAATAAAGAACTTCATTATGTAAAAATTTTTATAATAAAACTAAAAGTAAATATTCCATTTGAGAAGGCTCTCCCTCTCACTACAATAAACAGACTCAATTATACTTGTTTTCACCTGTTATTTTATTTTTCATTTATAATTGAGCATTTAAGGTTCATGAATGTTCTTTAACAAACTATTCCAATTCACTCATGAAAGAAAAGGAGGAAGAAATTAGAATCAAGTTTATATCACATTCAACAAACAATTAATAACTGCCTATAATATGCTTAACCTATGAAGTATTAAGATGAAAGACACATAGGCCCTGCCTTTTAGAGGCTCAGAGTCTAGACAGAACATGCACACAAATCTTAATGGGTTACATGTTATAATCAAGGTGCTTATAAACAGCTTAGAAGACAGGGAAGCAGCTAAATTTTCCTGAGTGAGTTGATCAAAGATTAATATTTAAACTCAGTCTTGAAGGATGAATAAGTTCCTCAATGGAGAATGTAGAGAATCAAAACTAGTTAGAGATGCATGAAAGTAAATGATCATTTTCAAGGAACTGAGAGAAACCTGGACCAAAGACAGGCAACAGTGAGGGTTGACAGAGATGGAATGGAGGAAGGTGAAAAAGGAAATGTAGAGTAGGAATAAACTGTGAATGAGTTTGGATGATTAGCAGACATTTGGTCCTGTCCAAAACCTCTACTGAGACATTTGGTCCACAACAAAAGATCCTTGAAATTTGGTCCTATCAAAAATGTCCATGGGAACATTGTCCATGCCAAACAATCCTTGACATTTCATATGGTCACAAACGTCCACACTTAGAAAATGTCCCTGGGTTCACATAGGCCATAATGTTTATTTATACTTTTGGTTTACAGGATTAATACATAGAAAAATACTATAATGTTTTATTGGTCCAATGGTTGTGTTGTGTCCATAATAACCCTTCTTGCCTTGGTAGCCTAGCTGGTAATGGCACACGGGGTTAAGTAGATGCAATGGAATTCAAAACTTGAAGAAGAGTGGGATTAATATTAACTATGCATACCAATGATGAGTCCTACAGTTAGAGAAATGCACAGAGGACGACAAGTTGAGGATGGGATCTTGCCATACATGGTGTGTTAATATGTCACTGGGCATTTGGTTGGATGTGGTTGCATAGTTAAGTAAGAGCAGAGTTTGAAAGGAGAGGCTTGGTTAAGCCACTATATAAAATGGGTGGTAAACACATAGATGTAAACACTTTACAAAGCATCTTGCTTTTTCTGGAGGAGTGAGAAATGTGTGGCTTTCCTACCACATAGCAGTGGAATGTAAGAGCACCATGAGGAGACACCAGGCAACCAATTAACACCCTTATAACTATCCCATCACTCAGGGTTAATGGGTAATGTTTCCCTTGAACTGATGTCCTATAAAGCCACCATCTTGGTCTGTTGCTATTTGGAGAAGTCTTAGGGGATGTGACTCCCACACTTACCTGCCAATCCACATAGACCACCATGCCCTCCTTAGTGCCTACCTATTGGCTGATCCTTCCTATTGGCCAGATGTCAGATCCATAAGACATAAGAAAGGTTTTCCCTACCAGTAAAGCAGAGACTATTGGTCAGACAGCTACAAAAGAAATAAATAGATAACCCCTCTTCTGTTCCTTGGCAATATGACATCTTTAATTTAAAATTCTCGGGAGGAACGGCCAAGATGGAGGTGTAGAAGGACTCTTAAGTTCACCTCCTCTCACAAGCACACCAAAATCACAACTGCACAGCAACCATTGATGAAAAAGTCTGGAACCTACCAGAAAAGATCTTCTATAACTAAAGACATAAAGAAGAAACAAAAACAAGACAGTTATGAGGGGGCAGACTTGCGATATAATCAAATCCCATATCACCTGGGTGGGTGACCCACAAACTGGAAAATAATTATATTACAGATGTTCTGCCACAGGAGTAAGAGTTCTGAGGCCCACGTCAGGCTCCCGAGCCCAGGGGTCAACACCAGGAAGAGAAGTCCCCAGAGCATTTGGTTTTGATGACCAGCAAGGCTTGATTTCAGGAGCTCCACAGGATTAGGAGAAATAGAGAATTCAATCTTAAAGGGTGCACAGAAACTCTCACATGTGTCAAGACCAAGGGTAAAAGCAGTAATTTAATAGGAGCCTGAGACAGACCTACCTTCTGGTCTTAGAGGGTCTTCTGGGGGAGGGAGGGGGTGGCTGTGGCTCACCCTGGGGACATAGACACTGGTGGCAAACCTATTGGGCAGCATTCATCTGTGTGATGTCTCCTGGAAGCTGACATCTTGGCACCAAGACCTGGCCCTACCTAACAGCCCATAGGCTCCAGTGCTGGGATACCTCAGGCCAAACAACCGACAAGGCAGGAACACAGCCCCACCCATCAGCAGAGAGGCTGCTTAAAGTCTTCTTGAGCACACAGCTGCCGGATAAACACACCACTTGATAAGGCCCTGCTCACCAGAGGGTCAAAACCCAACTCCACCCACCAGTGCACAGAGACCAGTCCCTCCCACCAGAAAGCCTGCACAAGACTCTAGACCAGCAGTCCCCAACCATTTTGGCACCAGGCACCGGTTTCATGGAAGACAATTTTTTCATGGACCAGGGGTGGGGGGATGGTTTCGGGATGATTCAAGTGCATTACATTTATTGTGCACTTTATTTCTATTATTATTACATTGTAATATGTAATGAAATAATTAGACAACTCACCATAATGCAGAATCAGTGGAAGCCTTGGGCTTGTTTTCCTGCAACTAGATGGTCCCACCCAGGGGTGATGGGAGACAGTGACCCAAAGTGTGTTGCTTATGTCCAGTCTCCTCCGTAATCTCATTTTGCTTGCTCTCACTGCAGAAAACTGCTTCACAAAGACAGGATGCTGGAAATGGAAGCAGGCTTTTCAGTGCTTTTGTGGCAATCTCAGGATATTCCACCTTCACTTTAATCCAAAATGTATGGAGATTTGAAGTTGTCTCAAACACACTTTAAGGCCATCGTCATTTACGATCTCAAGAAGTTGATCCTCTTCTAGCATGGACAAAGTTAATTCACCTGGCTTATTCATAAATGGGTCACGGATCCATTCCTTCCCAGTTCGGGGGTCTTTTGTGGTTGGGAAGTAATGCTCAAACTCTTTTCAAAGCTGAGATAGGTGACCATGCACCAGCTGGGAGAAAGGTGGTTCCGGTGCAGTCTCTTTCAAAATCTCTGCTAATGTATGAAACATGTCAAAAATTCCAATGTTCACTCATCGCCCCCATAATTCCAGTTTGGCTTTGAATGCAGCCACTTTATCTGCTGACTTGAACACAGTTGTCCTTCTCCCCTGAAGTGACAGATTGAGTTCACTGAGCAGGTTGAATATGTCACACAAGTAAGCAAGTTTTACGACCCATTCTGTGTCACTGAAATGTGCTGCCAGTGGTGACTGTTTTTCTAAAAGAAATCCCTGGAGCGGGTCCTGTAACTCAAAAACTCTGGCCAGTGATCTACCTTTAGAAAGCCATCTCACTTCTGTGTATAAGAGAAGACGTGTGTGCTGTGTGTCCATCTCCTCACAGAGTTGTGCAAACAGACATGAGTTAAAGGCATGTACTTTAATGTGGTTGATAATTTTAATTACTTCCTGCAAAACGTTCTTAAGTTCAGGTGACATTTTTTGGATAGCAGCATTTCTCTATGGATGACACAATGCGTAGACCCACATTCAGAAGCGACCTCTTTGACCCGAGTAGTAAAACCAGAAAAGCCATCCAGTCATGGAAGCTACTCTGTCTGTGCATATGCCAACACAAAATGATCAATTCAGTTTTCCTGATATGTAATCATTCAAAGGCTTGAATAATTCTGCAGCTGTGGTGTTGGTTGGTAACAAAAGTGTACATAACATATCCTCATGCACATCCTCCTGAAAAATATATCTCACAGAAACAAGCATTGTTGCCTTGTTGTCAACACTGGTAGACTCATCAACCTGGATTGCATACCACGGTCACTCATTAATCTTCTCTAACAATTGTGCCTCAGTATCCTCTGTTATTTCATCAGTTTGTCTAGTTGTGGTGCTACCTGATAGAGGAACACATGCCACCTTTTGAACTGCAGCCTCTCCTAAAAGCTCATGACAAATGTCCTTAGCAGCAGGCAGGATCAACTATTCACCAACAGTAAAGGGCTTCTTAGCTTTAGCGATACGGTTAGCCACTAAGAATGATGCTCTCAGTGAAGACACAAAGATGAAGTGTTGGCCTTCAATATGTGCTTCTGTTCTTCGTATTCACGTTTTTTTCTTCTGAAAAACTCCAAAGGCTTGTCTTTTAATGCAGGGTATTTGGTCTCCTTGTGGCAAAGCAGTTTTGAAGGTTTCATGGCTTTGGTGGATAGCCGGGTTGCCAATATTCTACAAAGTGGGCTTGGAGAATGTGAATCACCTGTTGCAATGAACCTGTAATTTAAGCAGGACTCTGCATTTTCTTTTAAATGCAGCTTTCTTTTTGTTGGCAGTCTTAGAGTCTTCTGCCTTAGAGTCTTCTGCTATCTCATCACTGGGTCTTTCCCCCTTTTCAAGGAAGCTTTCCAGTGATGTTTGTTTTCTACTCATTTTGGCTAGGGTTTAGCTTGTGGGCTAACCAAAACTGTGTCTGAGACAAGTGCACAGTGCGGGAAAGAGGTGCAGATGGAAGTGGTAAAGAAAATAATGGGTGGGCCACATGCGGACTAAAATAAGTGTCAGATTCTGACTTAAAGCCTGCCACCAGATGCAGCTTAATTGTCACCTACCACTCACTGATAGGGTTTTGATATGAGTCTGAAAGCAATTGATTTATTATGGTCTCTGTGCAGTCAAACCACTCTGCTAATGATAATCTGTATTTGCAGCCACTCCACAGTGCTAGCTAGCATCACCGCACCTCAGCTCCACCTCAGATCATCAGGCATTAGATTCTCATAAAGGGTATGCAACCTAGATCCCTTGCATGCACAGTTCACTGTAGGATTCACGCTCCTTTGAGAATCTAATGTCGCTGCTGATCTGACAGGAAGTGGAGCTCAGGAAGTAATGCAAGCTATGTGGAGCAGGTGTAAATACAGATGAAGCTATGCTTGCTCGCCTGCCACTCACCTCCTGCTGTGTGGCCCAGTTCCTAACAGGCCATGGACTGGTACCAGTCTGTGTCCCGGGGGTTGGGGACCCCTGCTCTAGACCAGCCTCACCCACCAGGAGGCAGACACCCACCAGAAGTAAGAAAACTACATTCCCAAAGCCTGCAGATGGAGTCTGCAAACACAGGCCATATAATACCCTGGGATCAGTTGGCCCCTGTCCCTTGGGTGACAAGAGGAGAGTGTACTGCTGGGATGCATAGGGTATCTCCTACAGAGGGCCATTTCTCCAAGGTTGAGAAACATAACTAACCTACCACATACATAAAAATACAAATAGCAATTTACACAAAATGAGGTGACAGAGTAGTGGAAATCACTGCCACTGAGCAGAAAAAAGAATGAAAAGCAATCAGGACAGTTTAAGAGACCTCTGAGATAACATTAAACACATTATAGGGGTTCCAAAATGAGGAGAGAGAGAGAAAGGACCTGAGAAAATATTTGAAGAGAAATAGCTGAGAATTTCCCTAACCTGGGAAAGGAAACAGTCACTCAAGTTCAGGAAGTGCAGAGTCCCATACAAGATTAACCCACAGAGGAACACACTAAGATACACTGTAATCAAAATGACAAAAAATAAAGATAAAGAGAATGTTACAAGCAACAAGGGAAAAGTAACAAGTAACATACAAGGAAACTCCCATAAAGCTACCAGCTGCTTTTTCAGCAGAATCTCTGCAAGCCAGAAGGGAGTGGCACAATATACTTAAAGCAACAAAAGAGAAAAACCTACAACCAAGAATACTCTACTCAGCAAGGATCTCATTTGGATTTGATGGGGAAATCAACAGCTTTACACACAAGCAAAAGCTAAAAGAATTCAGCACCACCAAAGCAGCACAAATGCTAAAGGAACTTCTGTAGGCAGAAAAGAAAAGGCAACAACTAGAAACAAGAAAATTACAAAATGGAAAAAGCTCACTGGTAAAGGCAAACATACAATAAGGATAGGAAAACATCCACACACAAAACTAAGAAGCTTAAAAGACAAAAGTAGTAAAATCATCTGTATTCACACTAAACATTTAAGGGACACACAAAACAGATGTAAAATATAATATCAAAAACAGTAATTGTGAAGGGAGAAGAAAACAAATGTACAGTATCTAAAATGCATTTTAAATTAAGAGATCATCAACTTAAAACAAGCACATGTACATATGAACTACTATATAAAAACCTCACGGTAACCACAAAACAAAAATCAATAATATATATACAAAAAAAAAAGAAAAAGGAATCTAAACATAACAGTGAAGTTAGTCATCAAATAACAAGAGAAGAGAACAAAAGAAAGGGGAAAAGGATACAAAAACAAATCCAGAACATTAACAAAATGGCAAGAGGAACATACATATCATTAATTACCTTAAAAGTAAAGGGACTAAGGCTGCAACCAAAAGACACAGACTGGGTGAATGGATACAAAAAGAGGACTCGTATAAACTGCCTATGAGAGACTCACTTTAGATCTAGAAACATCTGCAGACTGAAAGTGAGGGGATGGAAAAAGGTATCCCATGAAAATGAAAATTAAAAGAAAACTGAGTAGTAATACTTACATCAGACAAAATACACTTTAAAATAAAGACTGCCACAAGAGACAAAGAAGGACACTACATAATGATCAAAAGACCAATCCAAGAAAAAGATATAACAATTGTAAATATATATGCATCCAACATAGAAGCACCTCAATATGTAACGTAAATTTTAACAGAGGTAAAAGGAGAAATTGATAGTAACAAAACTAATAGTGGGGGACATTAACACCCCACTTACATCAATGGACAGATCATCCAGACAGTATCAATAAGGAAACACAGGCCGTAAATGACACACCAAACCAGATGGGCTTCACTGATATTTATAGAGCATTCCATCTGAAAACAGCAGAATATACATGAAATGTTCTCTAGGATAGGTCACATGCTGGGTCACAAAGCAAGCCTCAGTAAATTTAAGAAAAGTGAAATCACATCAACCATCTTTTCTGACCACAACACTATGAGGCTAGAGATCAACTACAGGAAAAATAAAAACTGCAAAAAAACACAAACACATGGAGGCTAAACAATATGCTACTAAACAACCAATGGATCACTGAAGAAATCAAAGAAGAAATAAAAAAATTCTTAGAGAAAAATGAAAATGAAAACACTACAAACCAAAACCTATGGGACACAGCCAAAGCAGTTCTAAGAGGGAATTTTATAGCAATACAAGCTTACCTCAAGAAACAAGAAAAATCTCAAATAAACAACCTAACCTTACACCTGAAGCAACTAGAGAAAGAAGAACAAACAAAACCCTAAATTAGTAGAAGGAAAGAAATCATAAAAATCAGAGCAGAAATAAATGGAATAGAGACAAATAAACAACAGAAAAGACCAATGAAACTAAAAGCTGGTTCTTTGGAAAGATAAATAAAATTGACAAACCATTAGCAAAACTCATTAAGAAAAAAGGGAGAGGGCTCAAATCAATAAAATTAGAAATGGAAAAGAAGAAGTTACAATGGGCACGACAGAAATATGAAGGATCATGAGAAACTACTACCAGCAGCTATATGCCAATAAAATGGGCAACCTAGAAGAAATGAGCAAATTCTTAGAAAAGTACAATCTCCTAAGACTGAACCAGGAAGAAATAGAAAATAGGAACAGACCAATCACAAGTACTGAAATTAAAACTGTGATTAAGAAACTTCCAACAAACAAAAGTCCAGGACCAGATGGCTTCACAGGCAAGTTCTATCAAACATTTAGAGGAGACATAACACCTATCCTTCTGAAACTCTTCCAAAAAACTGCAGAGGAAGGAGCATTCCCAAACTCATTCTATGATGCCAATATCACCCCGATACCAAAGCCAGACAAAGATATCACACACACACTTAAAACATACAGGCCAATATCAATGATGAAAATAGACACAAAAACCCTTAACAAAATACTAGCAAACCAACTCCAACAATACATTAAAAGGATGATACACCATGGCCAAGTGGGATTTATTCCATGGATGCAAGGATTTTTCAATATCTGCAAATCAGGGCTTCCCTGGTGGCACAGTGGTTGAGAATCCGCCTGCCGATGTAGGAGACACGGGTTCGTGCCCTGGTCCGGGAAGATCCCACATGCCGCGGAGCAACTAAGCCCGTGAGCCATGGCTGCTAGGCCTGCGCGTCCGGAGCCTGTGCTCCGCAATGGGAGAGGCCACAACAGTGAGAGGCCCGCATACCGCAAAAAAAAAAAAAAAAAAATCTGCAAATCAATCAATGTGATACACCACATTAACATATTAAAGAATTAAAACTATATGATCATCTCCATAATGCATAAAAGGGTTTTGATAAAATTCAATGTCCGTGTATGATAAAAACTCTTCAGAAAGTGGGAATGGCAGGAACATTCCTCAACATGATAAACACCATATGACAAACCTACAGGTAACATCATATCCAACAGTGAAAAAATAAAAAGATTTCTTCTAAGATCAGGAATAAGACAAGGATGTCCACTCTGGCCACTTTTACTCAACTTAGTTTTCGAAGTCCTAGCCACAGCAATTAGAAAAGAAAAAGAAATAAAATGAATCCAAATTAAAAAGGAAGAAGTAAAACTGTCACTGTTTGCAGATGACATGATGATAGACATAGAAAATCTTTAAGATGTTTACAGAAATCTACTAGAGTTCACCTATGAATTCTGAAAAGTTGCAGGATACAAAATTACTATACAGAAATCTGCTGTATTTCTATACACTAACAACAAAAATATCAGAAAGAGAAATTAAGGAAACAGTCCTATTTACCATCACATCAAAAGGGATAAAATACTTAGGACTAAACCTATCTAAGGAGGCAAAAAACCTGTATTCTGAAAAACTGTGGAAAGAAACTGAAGATGACACAAACAGATGGAAAGATATACCATGTTCCTGGATTAGAAGGATAAATATTGTTAAAATGATGATACTATCTAAGGCAATTCACACATTCAATGCAATTCCTATCAAATTACCAATGGCATTTGTTTACAGACTAGAACAAAACTTTTAAAAATTGTATGGAAGCACAAAATACCATGAATAGCCATAACAATCTTGAGAAAGAAGAAAAGAGCTAGAAAAATCATGCTCCCTGACTCCAGACTATATACAAAGTAACAACAATCAAAACAGTATGGTTCTGTCACAAAAACAGAAATATAGATCAATGGAACAGGAAAGAAAGCCCAGAAATAAACCCACCCACCTATGGTCAATTAATCTACAACAAATGAGGCAAGACTATACAATGGAGGAAAGACAGTCTCTTCAATAAATGGTGCAGGGGAAACTGGACAGCTACACATCAAAGAATGAAATTAGAACATTCTTTAACACCATACACAAAAATAAACTCAAAACGTATTAAAGACCTAAATGTAAGACTGGATACTATAAAACTCTTAGAGGAAAACATAGGCAGAACACTCCTGGACATAAATAGCAGCAATATCTTTTCTGAGTCATCTCCTAGAGTAATGGAAAGAAACATTAAAATAAAACAAATGGGAAACTAATTAAACTCAAAATCTTTTGTACAGCAAAGGAAACCATAAACAAAATGAAAAGACAACCCACAGAATGGGAGAAAATATTTGCTAACGATGTGACCAACAAGGAATTAATTTCTAAAATATATAGTTTAAACAACTTTAAAAAATGGGCAGAAGACCTAAACAGACATTTCTCAAAAGAAGACATACAGATGGTCAAAAGGCACATGAAAGGATGCTCAATATTGCTAATTATTAAAGAAATGCATATCAAAACTACAATGAGATATCACCTCACGCCAGTCAGAATAGCTACCATTAAAAAAGTCTACAATAGTAAATGCCGGAGAGGGTATGGAGAAAATGGGACCCTCCTGTACTGTTGGTGGGAATGTAAATTGGTGCACCCACTATGGACAACAGTATGGAGATTCCTTAAAAAACTAAAAATAGAGTTACCATATGATCCAGCAATCTCACTCCTGGGCATATATCTGGAGAAAACTCTAATTAAAAACAATACACAGACCCCAGTGTTCATAACAGCACTATTTACAATAGCCAAGACATAGAAGCAACCTAAATGTCCACTGACAGAGGAATAGATAAAGAAGATGTGGTATATATATATATATATATATATATATATATATATATATATATGTATACACACACACACACACAATGGAATATTACTCAGCCATAAAAAAGAATGAAATAATGTCATTTGCAGCAACATGGTTGGACCTAGAGATTACCATATTTACTGAACTGAGACACAAAAATAATGATATTACTTATATGTGGAATCTAAAAAAAATGATACAAATGAACTTATTTACAAAACAGAAACAGACTCACAGATATAGAAAATAAAGTAATGATTACCATAGGGGATAGTGGTGGGGGGAGAGACAAATTAGGAGTTGGGGATTAACATGTACACACTTCTATATATAAAATAATCAAGAAGGACCTACTGTATAGCACAGAAATCAATCTTCTGTATCTTCTAATAACCTATAATGGAAAAGAATCTGAAAAATAATATATATATACATATATAACTGAATCACTTCGCTTTACACCTGAAACTTACACACATTGTAAATTAACTATAGTTCAATTTTTAAAAATAGGTTAAAAAAAAGAACTTATTGGAAGGAAAAAATATAGGCAATTCTCACTTATACGTGGGTTTTATTTTCAGTAAGTACATTCTATAGTTCCACACCATCCAAGATGCCAAACCACGGATATTGAGGGCCAACTGTAGAATTACAATTGGATTTTGGATTGTGTGGGGGTTGGTGCCCCGAACATCCATATCATTCCAGGGTCAACTGTAAATAGAATTAAAAACAGATATTGACCTCCAAATCCAACTTTACTGCATGAAATTAAGTTCCAGAGGAGTATAAAGTGACTGGATGTGGAGAATGATTTCTTAGGTACGATTCTGATGCTCCAGGTGAATAACGATTTCTTACTTACATAACGTATGACAATACTCGATATTTAAGTGCCAATACCACATTATTTAGTGATGGCACCTTCAAGACAGCATCAACACAGTTCACTGAGTTATTTACTATGCACAGTGTACTGCTCTGTTATACTATACCAGCGATTTATGTACTAACAATGAAAAGGTGAGAAGACACAGATGGATCTCTCTCTCTCTCTCTCTCTCTCTCTCTCTCTCTCTCTACCTACCTATCTACCTACCTATCAGACAATCTATTTGCATCTTCGTGGAAAAGAAATCTCAACGTTAGAAGATGGTGGAGTAGAAGGACATGCTCTCACTCCCTCTTAAAAGAACACCAGAATCACAACTAACTGCTAAACAGTCATCGACAGGAAGACACTGGAACTCACTAAAAAAGATACCCCAAATCCAAAGACAAAGGAGAGGCCACAAAGAGACAGTAGGAGGGGCACAATCAAAATAAAATAAAATCCCATAACTTCTGGGTGGGTGACTCACAAACTGGAGAACACTTATACCACAGAAGTCCACCCACTGGACTTCTGTGGGTCAGAGCACCATGACAGGCTTCCCAATCTGGGGGTCCGGCAACGGAAGGAGGAATTACTAGAGAATCAGACTTTGAAGGCTAGCAGGACTTGATTGCAGGACTTCGACAGGACTCAGGGAAACAGAGACTCCACTCTTGCAGGGCACACACAAAGTAGTGTGCTCATCTGGAACCAGGGGAAGGAGCAGTGACCCCATAGGAGACTGAACCAGACCTACCTGCTAGTGTTGGAGGGTATCCTGCAGAGGTGGGAGTGGCTGTGGATCACCGTGGGAACAAGGACACTGGCAGCAGAAGTTCTGGGAAGTACTCCTTGGCGTGAGCCCTCCCAGAGTCTTCCATTAACCCCACCAAAGAGCCCATGTAGGCTCCAGTGTTGGGTTGCCTCAGGCCAAACAACCAACAAGGAGGGAACGAGCCGCCCCCCCCCCCCCCCCCCCCCCCCGCCATCAGCAGACAAGTGGATTAAAGTGTTACTGAACTCTGCCCACCAGAGAAACAGCCAGCTCTACCTAACACCAGTCCCTCCCAACAGGAAACTTATAAAAGACTCTTAGATAGCCTCATCCACCAGAGGGAAGACAGCAGAAGCAAGAAGAACTACAATCCTGCAGCCTGTGGAACAAAAACCACATGCACAGAAAGACAGACAAGATTAAAAGGCAGAGGGCTATGTACCAGATGAAGGAACAAGATAAAACCCCAGAAAAACAATTAATCAAGTGTATATAGGCAACCTCCCAGAAAAAGAATTCAGAATAATGATAGTGAAGATGATCTAGAACATCGGCAAAACAATGGAGGCAAAGATGGAGAAGATGCAAGAACTGTTTAACAAAGACCTAGAAAAATTAAAAAACAAACAGAGATGAATAATACAATAACTGAAATGAAAACTACACTACAAGGAATCAATAGCAGAATAACTGAGGCAGAAGAACGGATAAGTGACCTGGAAGACAGAGTGGTGGAATTCACTGCTGTGGAACAGAATAAAGAAAAAAAAATGAAAAGAAATGAACACAGCCTAAGAGACCTCTGGAACAACATTAAATGCAGCAACATTTGCATTATAGGGGTCCCAGAAGGAGAAAAGAGAGAGAAAGGACCCGAGAAAATATCTGAAGTGATTATAGTCGAAAACTTCCCTAACATGGGAAAGAAAATAGCCACAAAGTCCAGGAAGCACAGAGTCCAATACAGGATAAATCCAAGGAGAAACACACCGAGACACATAGTAATGAAATTGGCAAAAATTAAAGACAAAGAAAAATTACTGACAGCAGTAAGGGAAAAACAAGATATAACAATGGAACTCCCATACGGTTAACAGCTGACTTCTCAGCAGAAACTCTACAAGCCAGAAGGGAGTGGTATGATATACTTAAAGTGATGAAAGGGAAGAACGTACAACCAAGATTACTCTACCTGGCAAAGATCTCATTCAGATTCAATGGAGAAATCAAAAGCTTTACATACAAGCAAAAGCGAAGAGAATTCAGCACCACCAAACCAGCTCTACAAAAAATGCTAAAGGAACTTCTCTAAGTGGGAAACACAAGAGAAGAAAAGGACCTACAAAAACAAACACAAAACTATTAAGAAAATGGTATTAGGAACATACATATCCATAATCACCTTAAACGTGAATGGATTAAATACTCCAACCAAAACACACGGGCTTGCTGAATGGATACAAAAACAAGACCCATATATATACTGTCTACAAGAGACCCATTTCATACCTAGGGACACATTGAGACTGAAAGTGAGAGGATGGAAAAAGATATTCCATGCAAATGGGAATCAAAAGAAAGCTGGAGTAGCAGTACTCATATCAGATAAAATAGACTTTAAAATAAAGAATATTATAAGGGAAAAAGAAGGACACTACATAATGATCAAGGGATCAATTCAAGAAGGTAAAACAATTATAAATATATATGCACCCAACACAGGAGCACCACAATACATAAGGCAACTGCTAACAGCTATAAAACAGGAAATTGAGAGTAACACAATAATAGTGGGGGACTTTAACACCTCACTTACACAAATGGACAGATCATCCAAACAGAAAATTAATAAGGAAACACAAGCATTAAATGACACAATAAACCAGATAGATTTAATTGATATTTATAGGACATTCTATCCAGAAACAGCAGATTACACATTCTTCTCAAGTGCGCACAGAACATTCTCAAGGATAGATCATATCTTTGGTCACAAATCAAGCCTCAGTAAATTTAGGAAAATTGAAATCATATCAAGCAGCTTTTCTGTCGACAATGCTATGTGATTAGAAATCAATTACAGGGAAAAAAGTGGGAAGATGGCGGAAGAGTAAGACGTGGAGATCACCTTCCTCCCCACAGATACATCAGAAATACACCTACACGTGGAACTGCTCCTGTAGAACACCCACTGAACACTGGCAGAAGACCTCAGACCTTCCAAAAGGCAAGAAACTCCCCACGAACCTGGGTAGGGCAAAAGAAAAAAGAATAAACAGAGACAAAAGAATAGGGACGGGACCTGCACCAGTGGGAGGGAGCTGTGAAGGAGGAAAGGTTTCCACACACTGGAAGTCCCTTCGCGGGTGGAGACTGTGGGTGGCAGAGGGGGAATCTTCGGAGCCACAGAGGAGAGCGCAGTAACAGGGTGTGGAGGGCAAAGCAGAGAGATTCCTGCAGAGGATCGGTGCCGACCGGCACTCACCAGCGCAAGAGGCTTGTCTGCTCACCCGCCGGGACTGGCAGGGGCTGAGAGATGGGTCGGATCACAGGGAGACGTCTGGCGGCGTGAGCACAGCCTGAAGGGGTTAGTGCACCATGGCTAGCCAGGAGGGAGTCCGGGAGAAGTCTGGAGCTGCCAAAGAGGCAAGAGACCTTTTCTTCCTTCTTTGCTTCCTGGTGCTTGAGGAGAGGGGTTTAAGTGCGCCATTTAAAGGAGCTCCAGAGACAAGCGCGGAGCTGCCGAAGAGATAAGAGACTTTTTCTTGCCTCTTTGTTTCCTGGTGCGAGAGGAGAGGGGATTAAGCGTGCCATATAAAGGAGCTCCAGAAACGGACACGAGCCATGGCAATCAGCACGGACACCAGAGATGGGCATGAGACACTAAAGTTGCTGCTGCAGCACCAAGAAGCCTGTGTGCAACCACAGGTCACTCTGTACACCTCCCCTCACAGGAGCCTGTGCAGCCCGCTACTGCCAATGTCCTGGGACATTGTTTTCCAGGGACAACTTCTCCGGGAGAACGCATGGCATGCCTCAGTCTGGTGTAACGGCATGCTGGCCTCTGCGGCCGCAGGCTTGCCCCACACACCGTGCCCCTCCCTCCCCCCGGGCTGAGTGAGCCAGAGCCCCCAAATCAGCTGCTCCTTTAACCCCGTCCTGTCTGAGCAAAGAGCAGACACCCTCCGGCGACCTATGCGCAGAGGCGGGGCCAAGTCCAAAGCTGAACCCCAGGAGCTGTGCGAACAGAGAGGAGAGTGGGAGGTCGCTCCCAGCAGCCTCAGAAGCAGCGGATTAAATCTCCACAATCAACTTGAAGTGCCCTGCATCTGTGGAATACCTGAATAGACAGCAAATCTTCCCAAGGTGAGGAGGTACTTTGGGAGCAAGATAAATTATTATTTGGACACTGGAAGCAAGATATATTTTTCCCCCTTTTTCTCTTTTTGTGTGTATGTGTGTGCTTCTGTGTGAGATTTTGTCTGTATAGCTTTGCTTTCACCATTTGTCCTAGGGTTCTGACCAACTTTTTTTTTTTTTTTTTTTACTTAAAAAGTTTTTTCTTCTTAATAACTATTTTTTATTTTAATTACTTTATCTTCCTTTCTTCCTTCCTTTCTTCCTCCCTTCCATCCTCCTTTCCTTCCTTCCTTTCTTCCTCTCTTCCTTACTCCCTTTTCTTGCTCCCTTCCTTCCTCCCTGCCTTCCTCCTTTTCTTCCTCCCTTCCTTCCTCCCCATCTTCCTCCCTTCCTTCCTCCCCATCTTCCTCCCTTCCTTCCTTCTTTCCTTCCTTCCTTCCTCCCTTCCTTCCTTTCTTTCCTTTCTTCCTTCCTTCCTTCCTTCCTTGACTCCCTTTCTATTTTTTCTCCCTTTTATTCTGAGCCTGATGGATTAAAGGCTCCTGGTGCTCGAGCAAGGTGCCAAGGCTGTGTTTCTGAGATGGGACAACCAACTTCAGGACACTGGTCCACAAGAGACCTCCCAAAGCAACATAATATCAAATGGTGAAAATCTCCCAGAGATCTCCATCTCAACACCAAGATGCAGCTTCACTCAATGACGAGCAAACTACAGTGCTGGACACCCTATGCTCAACAACTAGCAAGACAGGACTATGGCCCCATCCATTAGCAGAGAGGCTGCCAAATATCATAAGGCTACCAATACCCCCAAACACACCACCAGACGTAGACCTGCCCACCAGAAAGACAAGATGCAGCCTCATCCACCAGAACACAGGCACTAGTCCCCCAACCAGGAAACCTACTCAACCCACTGAACCAATCTTAGCCACTGGGGACAGACACCAAAAACAACAGGAACTACGAACCTGCAGCCTGTAAAAAGGAGACCCCAAACACAGTAAGCAAAATGAAAAGACAGGGAAACACACAGCAGATGAAGGAGCAAGGTAAAAACCCACCAGACCTAAAAAATGAAGAGAAAATAGGCAGTCTACCTGAAAAAGAATTCAGATAATGATAGTAAAGATGATCCAAAATCTTGGAAATATAATAGACAAAATGCAAGAAACATTTAACAAGGAACTAGGAGAAATAAACAGGAAGCACACAACAATGAACAACACAATAAATGAAATTAAAAATACTCTAGGTGGGATCAATAGCAGAATAACTGAGGCAGAAGAACGGATAAGTGACATGGAAGATAAAATAGTGGAAATAATTACTGCAGAGCAGAATAAAGATAAAAGAATGAAAAGAACTGAGGACAGTCTCAGAGACCTCTGGGACAACATTAAATGCACCAACATTCGAATTATAGGGGTCCCAGAATAAGAAGAGAAAAAGAAAGGGAATGAGAAAAGATTTGCAGAGAATATAGTTGAAAACTTCCCTAATATGGGAAAGGAAATAGTTAATAAAATCCAGGAAGCACAGAGTCCAATACAGGAGAAATCCAAGGAGAAACACACCAAGACACATATTAATCAAACTATCAAAAATTAAATACAAAGAAAACATATTAAAAGCAGCAAGGGAAAAACAACAAATAACACACAAGGGAATCCCCATAAGGTTAACAGCTGATCTTTCAGCAAAAACTCTGCAAGCCAGAAGGGAGTGGCAGGACATATTTAAAGTGATGAAGGAAAAAACCCTACAACCAAGATTACTCTATTCAGCAAAGATCTCACTCAGACTTGGAGAAATTAAAACATTCACAAACAAGCAAAATCTGAAAGAGTTCAGCACCACCAAACCAGCTTTACAACAAATGCTAAAGGAACTTCTCTAGGCAAGAAACACAACAGAAGGAAAAGACCTACAAGAACAAACCCGAAACAATTAAGTAAATGGTAATAGGAATATACATATCGATAATTACCTTAAATATAAATGGATTAAATGCTCCAAACAAAAGACACAGACTGGCTAAATGGATACAATAACAAGACCCATATATATGCTGTCTACAACAGACCCACTTCAGACATAGGGACACATACAGACTGAAAGTGAGGGGATGGAGGAACATCCGTGCAAATGGAAACCAGAAGAAAGCTGGAGTAGCAATTCTCATATCAGACAAAATAGACTTTAAAATAAAGACTACTACAAGAGACAAAGAAGGACACTACATAATGATCAAGGGATTGATCCAAGAAGAACATATAACAATTGTAAATATTTATGCACACAACATAGGAGCACCTCAATACAAAAAGCAAATACTAACATCCATAAAAGGGGAAATGGACAGTAACACAATCATAGTAGGGGACTTTAACACCCCACTCTCACCAATGGAAAGATCATTCAAAATGAAAATAAATAAGGAAACAGAAATTTTAAATGATACATTAAAGAAGATGGACTTAATTGATATTTATAGGACATTCCATCCAAAAACAACAGAATACACATCCTTCTCAAGTGCTCATGGAACATTCTCCAGGATAGATCATATCTTGGGTCACAAATCTAGCCTTGGTAAATTTAAGAAAATTGAAATCGTATCAAGTATCTTTTCTGAACACAAGGCTATGAGACTAGATATCAATTACAGAAAAAGATCTGCAAAAAATACAAACACATGGAGGCTAAACAATACACTGCTTAATAATGAAGAGATCACTAAAGAAATCAAAGAGGAAATCAAAAAATACTTAGAAACAAATGACAATGGAGACACGATGACCCAAAACCTATGGGATGCAGCAAAAGCAGTTCTAAGAAGGAAGTTTACACCAATACAATCCTACCTTAAGAAATAGGAAACATCTCGAATAAACAACCTAACTTTGCACCTAAAGCAATTAGAGAAAGAAGAATAAAAAACCCCAAATTTAGAAGAAACAAAGAAATCATAAAGATCAGATCAGAAATAAATGAAAAAGAAATGAAGGAAACAATAGCAAAGATCAATAAAACTAAAAGCTTTGTTTATCTTTGAGAAGATAAACAAAGTTGATAAAGCATTAGCCAGACTCATCAAGAAAAAAAGGGAGAAGACTCAAAACAATAGAATTAGAAATGAAAAAAAGGACAGGTAACAACAGACACCGCAGAAACACAAAAGACTATTAGAGATTACTACAAGCAACTATATGCCAATAAAATGGACAACCTGGAAGAAAGGGACAAATTCTTAGAAATGCACAAGCTGCTGAGACTGAACCAGGAAGGAAGAGAAAATATGAACAGACCAATCACAAGCACTTGAAATTGAAACCGTGATTAAAAATCTTCCAACAAACAAAAGCCCAGGACCAGATGGCTTCATAGGCAAATTCTATTAAAAATTTAGAGAAGAGCTAACACCTATCCTTCTCAAAATCTCCCAAAAGATAGCAGAGGGAGGAACACTCCCAAACTCATTCTATGAGGTCACCATCACCCTGACACCCAAAGCAGACAGATGTCACTAAGAAAGAAAACTACAGGCCAATATCACTGATAAACATAGATACAAAAATCCTCAACAAAACACTAGCAAACAGAATCCAACAACACATTAAAAGGATAATACACCATGATCAAGTGGGGTTTATCCCAGGAATCCAAGGATTCTTCAATATACGCAAATCAATGTGATACACCATATCAAAAAACCGAACAAGAGAAACCATATGATCATCTCAATAGATGCAGAGAAAGGTTCTGACGAAATTCCACACCCATTTATGATAAAAACCCTGCAGAAAGTAGGCATAGAGAGGACTTTCCTTAACATAATAAAGGCCATATATGACAAACCCACAGCCAACATCGTCCTCAATGGTGAAAAACTGAAACCATTTCCACTAAGATCAGGAACAAGACAAGGTTGCCTATTCTCACCACTCTTATTCAACATAATTTTGGAAGTTCTAGCCACAGCAATCAGAGAAGAAAAAGAAATAAAAGGAATCCAAATCGGAAAAGAAGAAGTAAAGCTGTCACTGTTTGCAGATGACATGATACTATACATAAAGAATCCTAAAGATGCTACCAGAAAACTACTAGAGCTAATCAATGAATTTGGTAAAGTAGCAGGATACAAAATTAATGCACAGAAATCTTGGCATTCTCATACACTAATGATGAAAAATCTGAGAGTGAAATTAAGAAAACACTCCCATTTACCACTGCAACAAAAAGAATAAAATATCTAGGACTAAACCTAAGGAGACAAAAGACCTGTATGCAGAAAATTATAAGACACCGATGAAATAAATTAAAGATTATACGAATAGATGGAGAGATATACCATGTTCTTGGATTGGAAGAATCAACATTGTGAAAATAACTCTACTACCCAAAGCAATATACCAATTCAGTGCAATCCCTATCAAACTGCCACTGGCACTTTTACAAAACTAGAACAAAAAATTTCACAACGTGTATGGAAACACAAAAGACCACGAATAGCCAAAGCAATCTTGAGTACGAAAAATGGAGCTGGAGGAATCAGGCTCTCAGAGTTCAGACTATATTCCAAAGCTACAGTAATCAAGACAGTATGGTACTGGCACAAAAACAGAAATATAGATCAATGGAACAGGATAGAAATCCCAGAGATAAACCCACTTCCATACGGTCACCTTATCTTTGATAAAGGAGGCAAGACTATACAGTGGAGAAAAGAGAGCCTCTTCAATAATTGGTGCTGGGAAAACTGGACAGGTACATGTAAAAGTATGAAATTAGAACACTCCCTAACATCATTCACAAAAATAAACTCAAAATGGATTAAAGACCTAAATGTAAGGCCAGACACTATCAAACTCTTAGAGGAAAACATAGGCAAAACACTCTATGACATAAATCACAGCAAGATCCTTTTTGACCCAGATCCTAAAGAAATGGAAATAAAAGCAAAAATAAACAAATGAGACCTAATGAAACTTAAAAGCTTTTGCATAGCAAAGGATACCATAAACAAGACCAAAAGATAACCCTCAAAATGGGAGAAAATAGTTGCAAATGAAGCAACTGACAAAGGATTAATCTCCAAAATTTACAAGTAGCTCATGCAGCTCAATATCAAAAAAAACAAAGAACCCAATCCAAAAATGGGCACAAGACCTAAATGGACATTTTTCCCAAGAAGATATACAGATTGCTAACAAACATATGAAAGAATTCTCAACATCATTAATCATTAGAGAAATGCAAATCAAAACTACAATGAGATATCATCTCACACTGTTTAGAATGGCCATCATCAAAAAATCTAGAAACAGTAAATGCTGGAGAGGGTGTGGAGAAAAGGGTACCCTCTTACACTGTAGGTGGGAATGTAAATTGATACAGCCACTATGGAGAACAGTACGGAGGTTGCTTCAAAAACTACAAATAGAACTACCATACGACCCAGCAATCCCACTACTGGGCATATACCCTGAGAAAACCATAATTCAAAAAGAGTCATGTACCAAAATGTTCATTGCAGCTCTATCTACAATAGCCAGGACATGGAAGCAACCTAAGTGTCCATCATCAGATGAATGGATAAAGAAGATGTGGCACATATATACAAAAGAATATTACTCAGCCATAAAAAGAGATGAAACTGAGTTATTTGTAGTGAGGTGCATTGACCTGGAGTGTGTCATACAGACTGAAGGAAGTCAGAAGGAGAAAATCATATACCGTATGCTAACACATATATATGGAATGTAAGGAAAAACATTGTCATGAAGAGCTTAAGGGTAGGATGGGAATAAAACACAGACCTACTAGAGCATGGCCTTGAGGATATGGGGACGGGAAATGGTAAACTGTGACGAAGTGAGAGAGTGGCATGGACATATATACACTACCAAACATAGGGTGGATAGCTAGTGGGAAGCAGCTGCATGGCACAGGGAGATCAGCTAGGTGGTTTCTGTGGTCACAAGAGGGGTGGGATAGGGAGGGTGGGAGGGAGGGAGACGCAAGAGGGAAGAGATATTGGAACGTATTTATATGTATAACTGATTCACTTTGTTGTAAAGCAGAAACTAACACACCATTGTAAAGCAATTATACTCCAATAAAGATGTTAAAAAATATCAATTACAGGGAAAAAAGGTAAAAAGCACAAATGCACGGAGGCTAAACAATACGTTACTCAATAACCAAGAGATCACTGAGGAAATCAAAGAGGTAATCAATAAATACATAGACAAAAATGACAATGAAAACACGATGATCCAAAACGTATGGGATGCAGCAGAAGCAGTTCTAAGAGGGAAGTTTATAGCTATTCGAGCCTACCTCAAGAAACAAGAAAAATCTCAAATAAATATTCTAACATTACACGTAAAGGACCTAGAGAAAGAAGAACCAACAAAACCCAAAGTTAGCAGAAGGAAAGCAATCATAAAGATTAGAGGAGAAATAAATGAAATAGAAACAAAGAAAACAGTAGCAAATATCAATAAAACTAAAAGCCGTTTCTTTGAGAAGATAAACAAAATTGATAAACCATTAGCCAGATTCATCAGAAAAAGAGGGAAAGGACTCCAATCAATAAAATTAGAAATGCAAAAGGAGAAATCACAACTGACACTGCAGAAATACAAAGGATTATAAGAGATTACTACAAATGACTATATGCCAATAAAATGGACACTCTGGAAGAAATGGACAAATTCTTAGAAAGGTATAACCTTCCAAGACTGAACCAGGAAGAAATAGAAAATATGAACAGACCAATCACAAGTAATGAAATTGAAACTGTGATTAAAATTTTTCCAACAAACAGAAGTCCAACACCAGATGGCTTCACAGGTGAATTCTATCAAACATTTAGAAAAGAGCTAACACCCATCCTTCTCAAACCCTTCCAAAAAATGGCAGAGGAAGGAACACTCCCAAACTCATTCAATGAGACCACCATCACCCTGATACCAAAAGCAGAGAAAGATACTACTAAAAAAGAAAACTACAGGCCAATATCACTGATGAACATAGATACAAAAATCCTCTACAAACTACTAGCAAACAGAATCAAGCAACACATTAAAAGGCTCATACACCATGATCAAGTGGGATTCATCCCAGGGATGCAAGGATTCTTCAATATATACAAATCAATCAATGTTATATATATACCATATCAACAAATTGAATAAAAACCATATGATTATCTCAATTGATGCAGAAAAAGCTTTTGACAAATGTCAACACCCATTTATGATAAAAACTCTCCAGAAAGTGGGCATAGAGGGAACCTACCTCAACATAATAAAGGCCATAAATGACAAACCCACAGCAAACATCAGTCTCAACGGTGAAAAACTGAAAGCATTTCCTCTAAGATCAGGAACGAGACAAGGATGTCCACCCTCACCACTATTATTCAACATAGTTGTGGAAGTTGTAGTCATGGCCATCAGAGAAGAAAAAGAAATAAAAGGAATACAAATTGGAAAACAAGAAGTAAAACTGTCACTGGTTGCAGATAACATGATACTATACACAGAGAATCCTAATGATGCCACCAGAAAACTACTAGAGCTAATCAATTAATGTGGTAAAGTTGCAGGATACAAAATTAATGCACAGAAATCTCTTGCATTCCTATACACTAAAGATGAAAAATGTGAAAGAGAAGTTAAGGAAACACTCCCATTTACCATTGCAACAAAAAGAATAAAATACCTAGGAATAAACCTACCTAGGGAGACAAAAGTCCTGTATGCAGAAAACTATAAAACACTGCTGAAAGAAATTAAAGATGATACCAACAGATGGGAGAGATATTCTATGTTCTTGGATTGGAAGAATCAATATTGTAAAAATGACTATACTACCCAAAGAAATCTACAGATTCAATGCAATCCCTATCAAATTACCAATGGCATTTTTTACATAACTCGAACAAAAAATCTTAAAATTTGTATGGAGTCACAAAAGACCCTGAATATACCATACAGTCTTGCGGGGAAAAAAATGGAGCTAGAGGAATCAGACTCCCTGACTTCTGACTATAGTACAAAGCTACAGTAATCAAGACAATATGGTACTGGCTATGCCAGTACCATACAGATCAATGGAAAAGGATTCAAAGCCCAGAGGTAAACCCACACATCTATGGTCAACTAATCTATGACAAAGGAGGCAAGGATATACAGTGGATAAAAGACAGTCCCTTCAATAAGTGGTGCTAGGAAAACTGAACAGCTACATTGAAAAGAATGAAATTAGAACACTCCCTAACACCATACACAAAAATAAACTCAAAATGGATTAGAGATATAAATGTAAGACCAGACACTATAAAACTCTTACAGGAAAATATAGGAAGAACACCCTTTGACATAGATCACAGGAAGATATTTTTTGATCCACCTCCTAGAGTAATGGAAATAAAAACAAAAATAAACAAATGGGACCTAATGAAATTTAAAAGCTTTTGCAAAGCAAAGGAAACTACAAACAAGACGAAAAGACAACCCTCAGAATGGGAAAAAATATTTGCAAATGAATCAATGGACAAAGGATTAATCTCCAAAATATATAAACAGCTCATGCAGCTCAATATCAAAAAAACAAACAACCCAATACAAAAGTGGGCAGATCTAAATAAACATTTCTTCAAATAGGACATACAGATGGCCAAGAAGCACATGAAAAGCTGCTCAGCATCATTATTTATTAGAGAAATGCAAATCAAAACTACAATGAGGTATCACCTCACACCCGTTAGAATGGGCATCATCAAGAAAATCTACAAACAGAAAATCTACAAGCTGGAGAGCGTGTGGAGAAAAGGGAACCCTTTTGCACTGTTGGTAGGAATGTAAATTGATACAGCCACTATGGAGAACAGTATGGAGTTTCCTTAAAAAACTAAAAATACAATTACCATATGACCCAGCAATCCCACTACTGGGCATATACACAGAGAAAACCATAATTCAAAAAGACACATGCACCCCAATGTTCACTGCAGCACTGTTTACAGTAGCCAGGTCATGGAAGCAACCTAAATGCCCATCCACAGATGAATGGATAAAGAAGACGTGGTACATATGTACAATGAATATTACTCAGCCATAAAAAGGAACGATATTGGGTCATTTATTGTGACGTGGATGGATCTAGAGTGTCATATGGAGCGAAGTAAGTCAGAAAGAGAAAAACAAATATTGTATATTAATGAATATATGTAGAAACTAGAAAATGGTACAGATGAACCAGTTTGCAGGGCAGAAATTGAGACACAGATGTACAGAACTAACGTATGGACACCAAGGGGGGATAGTGGCTGGTGGGTTGGTGGTGGTGTGATGAATTGGGAGATTGGGATTTATATATATATATATATATATATATATATATATATATATAATGGATAACTAATAAGAACCTGCTGTATAAAAATATAAATAAAATAAAATTCAAAAAGAAAAATGGAGCTAGAGGAATCAAGCTCCTGGACTTCAGACTATACTACAAAGCTACAGTAATCAAGATAGTATGGTAGTGGCCCCAAAAAAAGAAAAAAAAAAGAAATCTCAATGTTAATCATTCATCATCCATGATGTATTTTGAGACAGCAAATATGAATGTAATTCAACTATTTCTATCCAATGCACAAGTAAAGTGATGCTTGTTTCACTTTTCATAATTACTGTGGCCAAAAAATATCTTCTTTAGGTCTAACAAGATGAGTATATGACAATGGAAATTAATATCTGTAAGTGTGTATCCATGTTGTTTGGGTTTCTGTTTGTGGCTGTGCAAGATGTAAATGAAACTGTTGAGTACATTATGGAGAAGATAGAAGAAAATTTAGATGACCTAATGGATTATGTTTAGAAAGTGTATGTCCATGGAAGGTTTGGTAGAGGCAAAAGAAGACCAGAAGCTCCAAGATTTCTACCAGAAACTTGAAATGTTTATACATTCGTACTGAACAGCAATCAAAGGATAAACAATGCAGTGAAAGGCTGACAAAGCAAATTTCACAAGCTGATGGTAGAGCATCATCCTTCAATTTGGAGATTTATTGAAGTGTTAAAAGACAAACAGCAAAGTAATAGAAAGTTATCACTGAAGTTCTTGGTGGTCACACTCAAATATGGCCAGCAACTTGACGATGATACTGACAAAATCAAATTTGTATCAATGAAATTGTTAACAGATTTAATGAACATAAAGCCAATAATCAAGTTGATATATACTTGAGAGTAATTGTTCATCAACTTAAGAGCAACTCTGCCAAACTTTATGACAAGGAAGAACAAGAATAAATGTAAAATGCAAAATTCATCATGAACCACTATAAAATAACATAAATACAATTTTAATGAAGTTAAGTGTTTGTATTATATAAGAAATTATGGACCAAATGTCTCAATGGACATTTGGTCAGCACCAATTTCAAGGACCTTCTGATGCAGTTAAATGTTTGTATTATTTAATGAATTGCTGACCGAAAGTCTCAATGAATGTTTTGGACAGGACCAAATATCTAGGAACTTTTGGTGTAGACCAAGTGTCTCAATGAATATGTTGGACAGGACCAAATGTCCTGCTAGGGTTTGGACATTATCCTTCATAAATGGGGATTCATAGGTTTTCAGGTAAGAGACTACGGTGACCAGGTATGTTTTAGATGTAAGTCAAGAATAAGATAATAAGGGCTTCAACTAGAGCCTTGAACAGTGGGAATAGAAGAAAAGAGATAGTTTAAAGATAGAAGGAATCAAATTTAATAACCAATTGTTTAAGAGTGTGATAACCAATAATACATGGGTAATGAAGAAAATGGAGTCATGAAAGATTCCCATGTTTCTACCTTTGGCAACTGGCTATATGATACTATAAATTTAGATAGAAAATTCAGGAAAAGGAATACGAACTTCAACACCAGGGTTGGTTGGCTTAGAAAACTTTAGAATTGTAGGTGGATTCAATGTCACTATGAAAAGAGCGATTTTTTCATAAAATGAATTTAGAAATCTGTCTTGAAGTGTGGCTACCTTTGACAAATGAATATATTTAACTTAAGGGGAAAAATGTGTTGTTTACTTCATGTTACAGTAGCAATTAATTTTTATTTTATGTATTTGGAAAAAAAAGAAATCTTTGTAAAATTTTGATATGTTTTCTTCCAATTTTTTTCATGGTTATGATCAAATTATCTGTAAACATACATGTGTAGCCTGCTCTTTCATTTAACATTATGACATAAAATTTTAAATAATTATCTTAAACAAATATACTCTTAGCATTAAGGTAAAATAAGGAAGGATAACTGTCATCCAGAAAGTCCAGCCACTAAAGAACATGACTTTGAAAGCCACTGACCATGCTATTAATCTTTAAATAAAAGGAAAAAAATCTTTACTAATTGAATAACAAAAGGAGAGAAAGAGACATGTCAGTAGCATTTATCCACTTAAATCTTATTTTTTGTGGATGAGGCACTAAACACATAGAAGAAACCAAGTCTCAGGTGAACTAACTAACTTGAACAAGACTACACAGCTAAATAATCAGTGGAGCCAGGATTCAAATCTTAATCTACTGGGACTTCTGGTTCTCTTTCCAGTATGCTATGCTGCCTCCCCTCAGTTACAGGTCATGCAGAATAACAAGTTTTATGAAATGGTCCAGAGCATTCATTTGGAATGCAAGGCAATTATTTAGGGAAGTGAGTTTCAATGCTAGTGATGGTGAAGAAGAACCAGGTAGAGTGGCAAACTAGATAATTCCTCTGTGCCTTTTCAGTTCTAACATGCTGTGACTCTGCACTCTTCAGCAGAGTTGCTGAGCTCTTTTCTTTCAGCTCCCAATACAGTCAATTTTCCTTCACAGATTTTTGGTGCCTATCACCCAGTACCCACTGGTCTAAAGTATCTTCTCAGAGGCATGAACGTGATTCCCATATCAATTATTGGTGGAGAGTGTGTACAAGAGCCCACAGGCAAAACTTGGCCCACTGTGTCACTTATAACTGTTATACTTCTCAAGAGTAATTATTATTTTCTCATTATATTAATTTTTGAATGCCTTTCACTTCTGATTTCCTTTAAAAATTATTTGCACTGGCTATTTTATTTCTTATTTTAGTATTTCATTTTGCTTTAAATAAGGGGGATAATTTGAAAATCAATAAGGCAACAAACTGCTTTTTGTCAATTACCTAATTTCTGATATAAGATAGGCATTGCCCACTTTTTAAAATTCAGATAATGAACAGTACAAAGAGAACACTGTCTAATGTAATGGTTCAAAACCTTGGCTGCACATTATTAGAACAATATAGAAAGCTTTTTAAAAATGCTAATGACTAAGCCCACGCCAGATGAATTAAACAGGATTCTCTGTGGGGAGGGGGGTGGGGAGATGTGAGGTAGGCAGAACAGAGGTATTATTTTAAAATCTCCCCCCAAAATCTATTTAAGCCAAGGACAGATAGTCATCAGAGAACAAAATACTTTGGAAGCAACCAGTGTTCCGTGGACTTTTCCAGAGAAAACAGATGAGAACTGAAGATTAACCAATAACATTTATTAACATCACATTCATAAAACTTGTGATACATACTGTCTGCAAAGATGGGACTAATAACTCCTCCCACATCTGTATGCATGTTCCTTCTCAATGTGATTTTGTTGCTCCTCTCATCAAAATGAAAAATCCATTTCTCCACCCATGAATCTGCTCTAACCTCATAATCTGTTCTCAGCAACAGTAAGTAGTAGAAGTGATGTTCTGTGACTTCCAAGCCTAGGCTTCAAGCAGTCTTCAGCTTCCATATTAGTTGACTTGGAGGACAATGCTGTCATGTGAAGATCCTTAAAGGTAAAAGACCACACGAAAAAAGAGGAAAAACTGAGACCAGCATCAACCTCCTCATGTGTGATTGAGGCCATCTTGAACCTTCCAGGCCCAACTGAGTGCCACATGATGTGGGCAAAACCAGTAGAAGAACTGACCAGCTGATTCTAGCACAACGTGCTAACCAACAGAATGGGGAACAAATAAAATAGATGTTTTTTTTAAAGCCAGTAAGTTTTGTGGAAGGGTTATAGTGAAAAATAACTAATATAATAGTCTTGATAATTGTGGTAAATACTAAGGACAAAGTAAATTCTTCCCTAGTTTGCCTAATATTTATGTGCTTGAAATACTTGTTCAAGTATTTTTTAAAAACAAGGAATAAAATCCAGAAGTATAATTTAGTAAACATAGTCTTTCTGTTTTCTCTAATAATTCAGTAATAACATTTAATTTAGAACTTGGAATACATGATCAAAATGTAAGAAGATCTTTTATACTTATACAATAAGCTTCTGTAAAAATAATTTTATATCATCATTTCATGCACATTCTACATTTAAAAATGTGTGGATTTCTCACTTTCTATATGAAAAAGCTCATAAGTCTCAAAGCTTTAAAAAGTCACCCTAACAAGGTATATACTTTTTGGACGAATCCATGAAATTACTCAAAATTATATAAAGTTTTTGGTACACATTGCTTTTTCACAAAAATTTACTAACTGGCTCTTACATTATTCATTTAATAACTATTTATTGAGTGTCTATATACAAACCACTATGTCAATGTTATCCAAGGAAGACTCAAAGTTGTCTGCTTCAATCATTTTTCATTGGCCTTCAGGAACATAAAGTAGAGGAAGTAAGACAAATTTGGAGAGTTATAGCCAAAAGGATAATAATTTTGCCTAAATAAGCATGGAAGACTCCAAGAAAAAAGATGTTCTCTTAATTGTGCCTTAAGAGATGATCATCATTTTAATAGGATGCTCTAGGTTCAGGAGTAAAACCACAAAATAAAGCTAAGAGGTGAAAAATGTTCAAGAGTACAGTATGCAGTCCAACCTGACTGGAACACAGTATGCACAGAAACACTGGGATACAACTAACACTAGATCAGCAAAGGCATGAATTGGCAACCTAGATATTAATTATTCAGTAGGCAATTATCATCAAAGAGGTTTGGGAAGGTAATAGTAAAAGGAACAAATGGAGCTACAGAAAAAGCAATATACACGAAAAGGTAAGGAAGGATTGCTGGGAGGCTACTGCAAAGTCCAAATGAGAAAAATATTACCTTTTGCTGTAATAAACAATCCTGGGAATAACAAGAGAAATAAGTAGGATTAGGAAGGTACATGGGTAGAAGCAAAATCATAACGAAGTCTTTATATGATAGGAAGTCTTTCCACAGGTACTGGAGTGATGATGCTGTGCACAACTCCTCAGTTGCACCAGCAATAAAATAAATAACTACTTGTAAGTAAGATGTCAAGCCCTGGTGACTTTTTTTCCTCCTTACTGTTCAGGATCAAGATGACATATTCAGCTTATCACCAAGAACTGCCCAAAGGTTATATACATAGTCTTCAGATATGTCCTCTGTTCCTTATGAGTTCTCACCATGGATCACTAAAATTTTCTTGGGGATAGTGCAACCCTCTTGAATTCTCCTAGGGCCTTCTGGTGCTCCCTTGCAACAAAGAGTTCCTAGGATGGACAACCTGTGCCCTGGTGCTTGAATCTATGGTCTCAGACTTTATGACACACCATCTAGGAGGAATATCCAAACCATAAGAATCTTTAAAAATACTGATGCTTTAAATTGGTCCATCAAGATTATTTCTGCACACCACTACAGACTTCTATTGTCTCACTTGAGAATCTTTGCTAAATTATCCATACAGCCCTATAATTGATAAAATCTAACATGCTAAGATATTTTAGACAGTCACATTTGCCAGAATTTTTCATTTTTTAGGCTTCTTGACAGTTTCATGCCTCAAAACGTATAATACAATAATATAATGATAACAACATCTACCAATTATTGGGTGTTTATTATGTAAAATGCATGTGTTCAACATTTTGCAAACATTTCTTAATTTACTCTTACAACACCTTATAAGGAATATATTTTAAAATTTATTTTTTTTTTTAGATGAGGAAACCAAGGCCCAGAGAGGGTAAATAATTCACCTAAGTGATTATTTAGCCAGTACCATACAGAGTCTGCTTATAAGCCCCTGGTTTTAAACAACTTACTGTACGACTTCCTATCATATATATGGGCTCATCAGCAAAACAGAATCATGAGATTAAAAAAAAATGCAGTGGATGGAACACAGCTTCTTAAGTCTCAAGGCCTGGGTTTGAATCCCAGTTCCAGCACCTACAAGCTGGGTGATCACGGACAAGGTATGTACTGTTCATTTATAAATAGCAATAATAAGGTAACTACCTCATAAAGTTGCCATGAAGATTAAGTGACTAGTACAGTATACTTAAAGGGACTAGAGCAGGACTTGGCAAATAGCAAGTGCTAGGGAAGTGTTTATTGTTTCTACTGTTGCTGCTGTTTATCATTATCATTATTATCATTCTTTGACTCCAAAGTAAGACTACTACCTTTGAAATCAATCCTTTAAATGTGACATATTACCATTTACTAGTTTCTTTCATCAATATCGATCTTTTGACTTTTGAAAGATGTAGTCTAGTAACATCATGGAGAAAATGATCTCCTAAGCTTTAAATCCAGTTAAATTTAGAATAAGCATCTAAGAGTTAACAAGTCAGGCTGCATATTGGAATTAACTAGGAAGCTTTTAAAAACTGTGTGGGGCCTGCCCTAGACTTATGACACTAGAATCTTTAGGGGAATTGTATAAAGCCCCCCTGCTAATTCTGATGTAGCTGGTCTACAGATGAGCATTTGAAAACCACAGCAGTACATAATTGGCATAAAGAAAACCAATCCAGAGAGATTAAAATCTCCATCTCTTCCCTAAACATGTTCCTGAGATCAAGTTCTATCAAAAGGCTAGAAATATAAACCTCTGTGCTTTGGGACCCATGTGAAGGGAAAGCCATTATATTCTCAATATTTCTTACGGCCTAATGGAAATGAAACTTTTGGCACTCAGTATGACAACAATCACCTACATGTGTACAAAGATTTTTGACTTCTCAAGTATGCAGCCCTGAACTTTGATAAAATCCAAATGTTATTAAAAGCAAACTGTCCTAAAACAGAATAGTTGCTTCAAAATAAAGGAATGTGTTCCCATAGTTTCAAGTGTGCTGAAATGAGCACTACTTTGGCTCACACATAACAATAGTGGCTGCAAAAGTTTTTGCTCTCTTGGATAAGCTGGGAAATTGTTTTCTTTCCTCTTTAGGTTTAACCTCAGTAGTAAACACACGTTCATCTATTCTAGTTTAGAATATGGCACTGGGTGAAAGTCAGGAACTGCACAGAATGTTACAGACCCTGCTGGAAGAGCAGAATTCAGCAATTCTCTTCTGAAGAGGCAGAAACTATTTAACATATAACAACATACATTATTACCCAAACTATTACTCATTAGTTTAAAGGCTAACTCAAAGGTGTACTTTCAACAGTTAGCATAATGATTAGGGACCTAGATAACTGAGTTCCCTGAAAAAGAATTTACTCTTCCTTATCAAGCTCAGTAAGTCTGTGGTACATACTTCTCATTTAATTTACACCATCTGGGGAGACCTTCAAGATGGTGGAGGAGTAAGACAAGGAGATCACCTTCCTCCCCCAAAATACATCAGAAATACATCTACATGTGGAACAACTCCTACAGAACACCTACTGAACGCTGGCAGAAAACCTCAGACTTCCCAAAAGATATATATATATATATTTTTTCCCCTTTTTATCTTTTTCTGAGTGTGTATATGTATGCTTCTTTGTTCGATTTTGTCTGTACAGCTTTGCTTTCACCATTTGTCCTACGGTTCTATCCGTCCATTTTTTTCTGTTTGATTTTTTTTTTGGATAGGTTTTAGCTCTTATTATCATTGCTGGATTTGTATCTTGGTTTGAGTGCTCTCTTTTCTTTTTTTTATTACTTTTTAATTTTTTATGATTTTATTATTTATTTTAATTATTTTATTTTACTTTTTTTTTTTGTACTTTCTTTTTATCTCCCTTTTCTTTTGAGCCACGTGGCTGACAGGGTATTGGTGCTCCAGGCGGGTATCAGGTCTGTGCCTCTGAGGTGGGAGAGCTGAGTTCAGGACACTGGTCCACCAGAGACCTCCCTGCTCCACATAATATCAAATGGTGAAAGCTCTCCCAGAGATCACCATCTCAATGCTATGACCCAGCTCTGCTAAACGAACAGCAAGCTATGCCAAACAATGAGCAAGACAGGAACACAAGCTGACACATTAGCAGAGAGGCTGCCAAAAATCATAATAAGTTCAAAGACACCCCCAAAACACAACACCAGATGCGGTCCTGCCTATCAGAAAGACAAGATCCAGCCTCATCCATCAGAACACAGGCACTAGTCCCCTCCACCAGGATGCATACACAACCCACTGAACCAACCTTAGCCACTGGCGGCAAACATCAAAAACAATGGGAACAACCAACCTGCAGCCTGCAAAAAGTAGACACCAAACACAGTAAGTTAAGCAAAATGAGAGGACAGAGAAACAAACAGAAGATGAAGGATCAAGGTTAAAAACCCACTAGACCAAACAAATGAGGAGGAAATAGGCAGTCTACATGAAAAAGAGTTCATAGTAATGATAGTAAAGATGATCTAAAATCTTGGAAATAGAATGAGGAAAATAAATATTTAAAAAGGACCTAGAAGAAGTAAAGAGCACACAAACAATGATGAACAACACAATAAATGAAATTAAAAACTTTCTAGAAGTAATCAATAGCAGAATAACAGGTGGAAGAACGGATAAGTGACTGGGAAGATAAAATAGTGGAAATAACTATCACAGAGGAGAAATAAGAAAAAAGAATGAAGAGAATTGAGGACAGCCTTAGAGACCGCAGGGAAAACATTAAATGCACCAACAATTCGAATTATAGGGGTCACAAAAGAAGAAGAGAAACAAAGAGAATGAGAAAATATTTGAAGAGATTATAGTTGAAAACTTCCCTAATGTGGGAAAGGAAATAGTCAAGTCCAGGAAGCACAGAGAATCCAATACAGGATAAATCCAAGGAGAAACAAGTCAAAACACATATTAATCAAACTATCAAAAATTAAATACAAAGAAAAAATATTAAAAGCAGCAAGGGAAAAATACCAAATAACATACAAGGGAATCCCTATAATGTTAACAGCTGATCTTTCAGCAGAAACTCTGCAAGCCAGAAGGGAGTGGCAGGACATACTGAAAGTGACAAAAGGGAAAAACCTACAACCAAGATTACTCTATTCAGCAAGATTCTCATTCAGATTTGATGGAGAAATCAAAAGCTTTACAGACAAGCAAAAGTGAAAAGAATTCAGCACCACCAAACCATCTCTATAACAAATGCTAAAGGAACTTCTCTAAGAAGGAAACACAAAAGAAAAAGACCTACAAAAACAAATCCAAAACAATTAAGAAAATAGTAATAGGAACATACATAGTGATAATTACCTTAAATGTACATGGATTAAATGCTCCCACCAAAATACACAGACTGGCTGAATGTATACAAAAAAAAAGACCTGAATATATGCTGTCTACAAGAGACCCACTTCAGACCTAGGGACACATACAGACTGAAAGTGAGGGGATGGAACAAGATATCCCATGCAAATGGAAATCAGAAGAAAGCTGGAGTAGCAATTCTCATATGAGACAAAATAGACTTTAAAATAAAGACAATTACAAGAGACAAAGAAGGACACTACAGAATGATCAAGGGATCAATCCAAGAAGAAGATATAACAACTGTCCATATTTATGCACCCATCACAGGAGCAACTCAATACATAAGGCAAATGCTAACAGCCATAAAAGGGGAAATCGACAGTAACACAATCATAACAGGGGACGTTAACACCCCACTTTCACCAATGGACAGATCAGCCAAAATGAAAATAAATAAGGAAACACAATCTTTAAATGATACATTAAACAAGATGGACTTAATTGATATTTATAGGGCATTCCATCCAAAAACAACAGAATACACTTTCTTTTCAAGTGCTCATGGAACATTCTCCATGATAGATCATATCTTGGGTTACAAATCAAGCCTCATATCAAGTATCTTTTCCGACCACAATGCTATGACACTAGATATCAATTATGGGGAAAAATCTGTAAAAAAAATACAAACACGTGGAGTCTAAACAATACAATACTAACTAAGCAAGAGATCACTAAAGAAATCAAAGAGGAAATAAAAAACTACCTAGAAACAAATGACAATGAAACACGATGACTCAAAACCTATGGGATGCAATCAAAGCAGTTCTAATAGGGAAGTTTATAGCAATACAATCCTACCTCAAGAAACAACAAAAATAAACAACTTAACCTTACAGCTAAAGCAATTAGAGAAAGAAGAACAAAAAAACCCCCAAAACTAGCAGGAGGAAAGAAATCATAAAGAGGAGATCAGAAATAAAAGAAAAAGAAATTAAAAAAATAATAGCAAAGATCAATAAAACGAAAAGCTGATTCTTTGAGAAGATAAAATTCATAAACAATTAGCCAGGCTCATCAAGAAAAAAATGATGGGAACATATGTATATGTATAACTGATTCACTTTGTTGTAAAGGAGAAACTAACACACTATTGTAAAACAGTTATACGCAAATAAAGATGTTTAAAAAAATTAAAAAATAAAAAATAAAAAAATAAAAAATTAAAAAAATTATAAAAAAGAAAAAAAATGGAAGAAGATTCAAATCAATAGAAGTAGAAATGAAAAAGGAGTAGCAACAATTGATACTGCAGAAATACAAAGGATCATGAGAGATTACTACAAGCAACTATATGCAAATAAATTGGACAACCTGGAAGAAATGGACAAATTCTTAGAAAAGCACAACCTTCGGAGACAAAACCACGAAAAAACAGAAAATATAAACAGACCAATCACAAGCACTGAAATTGAGACTGTGACTATAAATCTTCCAACAAACAGAAGCTCAGGACCACATGGCTTCACAGGTGAATTCTATCAAACATTTAGAGAACAGCTAACACCTCTCCTTCTCAAACTCTTCCAAAAGATAGCAGAGGGAGGAACACTCCCAAACTCATTCTACAAAGCCATCATCACCCTGATACCAAAACCAGACAAAGTTGTCCAAAGAAGGAAGACTACAGGCCAATATCACTGACGAACACAGATGCAAAAATCCTCAACAAAATACTAGTAAACAGAATTCAACAGCACATTAAGGATCATATACCATGATCAAGTGGGGTTTTTCCAAGGAATGCAAGGAATCTTCAATAAATGCAAATCAATCAATGAGATACACCATAGTAACAAACTGAAGAATAAAAACAATATGATCATGTCAACAGATGCAGAAAAAGATTTCAACAAAATTCAATACACATTTATGATAAAAATGCTCCAGAAACTAGGCATAGAGGGAACTTACATCAACATAATAAAGGCCATGTATGAAAAACCCACAGCCAACATCATTCTCAATGGTGAAAAACTGAAACCACTTCCTCTAAGATCAGGAACAAGACAAGGTTGTCCACTCTCACCGCTATTACTCAGCATAGTTTTGGAACCAGCCATCAGAGAAGAAAAAGAAATAAAAGGAATCCAAATCAGAAAAGAAGTAAAGATGTCACTGTTTGGAGAAAACATGATACTATGTATAGAGAATTCTAAAGATGTTACCAGAAAACTACTACAGCTAATCAATGAATTTGGTAATGTACCAGGATACAAAATTAATGCACAGAAATCTCTTGCATTCCTATACACTAATGATGAAAAATCTGAAAGACAAATTAAGGAAACACTCCCATTTACCACTGCAACAAAAGGAATAAAATACATAGGAATAAACCTACTTAAGAGGACAAAAGACCTGCATGCAGAAAACTGTAAGATACAGATGAAAGAAATTAAAGAGGTTACAAACACATGGAGAGATATACCATGTTCTTGGATTGGAAGAATCAACCTTGTGAAAATGACTATACTACTCAAAGCAATCTGCAGATTCAATGCTATCCCTATCAAACTACCCCTGGCATTTTTTCACAGAACTAGACCAAAAAGTTTCACAATTTGTACAGAAACACAGAAGACTCTGAATAGCCAAAGCAATCTTGAGAAAGAAAAACGAAGCTGGAGGAATCAGGCTCTCAGAGTTCACACTATACTCCAAAGCTACAGTAATCAAGACAGTATGGTACTGGCACAAAAACAGAAATAAAGATCAATGGAATAGGTTAGAAAGCCCAGAGAAAAACCCACGCACATATGGCCACCTTATTTTTGATAAAGGAGGCAGAAATGAAGAAAAGGCAGCCTCTTCAATAAGTGGTTCTGGGAAAACTGGACAGCTATATGTAAAAGAATGAAATTAGAACACTCCCTAACACCACACACAAAAATAAACTCAAAATGTATTAAAGACCTAAATGTAAGGCCAGACACTCTAAAACTCTTACAGAAGGGCTTCCCTGGTGGCACAGTGGTTGAGAGACCACCTGCCGATGCAGGGGACATGGGTTCATGCTCCGGTCCGGGAAGATCTCACAAGCCGTGGAGTGGCTAGGCCTGTGAGCCATGGCTGATGAGCCTGTGTGTCCGGAGCCTGTGCTCCGCAACAAGAGAGGCCACAACAGTGAGAGGCCCACGTAATGCAAAAAAATTAAAAAAATAAAACTCTTAGAGGAAAACACAGGCAGAACATTCTACGACATAAATCACAGCAAGATCCTTTTTGACCCACCTCCAAGAGAAATGGAAATAAAACCAAAAATAAACAAATGGGACCTAATGAAACTTAAAAGCTTTTGCACAGCAAAGGAAATCATAAACAAGATGAAAAGACAACCTTCAGAATGGGAGAAAATATTTGCAAATGAAGCAATTGACAAAGGATTAATCTCTAAAATTTACAAGCAGCTCATGCAGTTCAATATCAAACAAACAAACAACCCAATCCAAAAATGGGCAGAAGAACTAAATAGACATTTCTCCAAAGAAGATATACAGATTGCCAACAAACACATGAAAGAATGCTCAACATCACTAATCATCAGAGAAATGCAAATCAAAACTACAATGAAGTATCACCTCAGACCAGTCACAATGGTCATCATCAAAAAATCTACAAATAATAAATGCTGGAGAGGGTGTGGAGAAAAGGGAACCCCCTTGCACTGTTGGTGTGAATGTAAATTGATACAGCCACTATGGAGAACAGTATGGAGGTTCCTTATAAAACTAAAAATAGAACTACCATACAACCCAGCAATCCCACTACTGGGCATATACCCTGAGAAAACTATAATTCAAAAAGAGTCATGTACCACAATGTTCATTGCAGCTCTATTTACAACAGTCAGCACGTGGAAGCAACCTAAGTGTCCACTGACTGATGAATGGATAAAGAAGGTGTGGCACACATATACAATGGAATATTACTCAGCCATAAAAAGAAACAAAATTGAGTTATTTGTAGTGAGGTGGATGGACCTAGAGTCTGTCATACAGAGTGAAGTAAGTCAGAAGGAGAAAAACAAGTACCATATGTTAACATATATATATGGAATGTGAAAAAAATGGTTTTGATGTACTTAGGGGAAGGACAGGAATAAAGACACAGACACAGAGAATGCACTTGAGGAAACGGGGAGCAGAAAGGGTAAGCTGAGATAAAGTGACAGAGTGGCATGGACATATATATGCTACCAAATATAAAATAGATAGCTAGTGGGAAGCAGCCACATAGCACAGGGAGATCAGCTCAGTGCTTTGTGACCACCTAGAAGGGTGGGATAGGGAGGGTACGAGGGAGACAGAGGGAGGAGATATGTGGATAGATGTATATGTATAGCTGATTCACTTTGTTACAAAGCAGAAACTAACACACATTGTAAAGAAATTACACTCCAATAAAGATGTTAAAAAATTAATTTACATCTGAGGAAAACTTAAGTGTCTTTCTATCTTATAGCACTTAGCTGATTCAAGATAACACAAAGAATAACAGGATAACTGGTCTTTTAGGGTACATAGCTCATTATTACATACAAAAAACTAACATGGGCACTCTAAATGAAAACTGTCATTTTTTATTATTAATATACTTGTGGTCTGTGACTATTATTTCTATAGAGTGAAATGAAACCTAATAGATTTGGGATAGCCTTGGGCTACTTGGGAGTTATTTATGCACCAAAAAGATGTGGTTTATTGTCTAATGTTCCTTTACTCAGAGTCCTGGATCTAGGCAACTCTGTATGGCAGATCAATATTATGTTTCGTACCATACTTTTTAGTAAGCAGCCCTTTGCCCTCAAGCTGTTTTCTCTGTCCTGAGCTCACTAAAACTTTTCCAATAATGCCTTCTGCATCTTACCTTTCCTGATCCAGCTCCCCAACCCAAAGTTAACTGTCAAACTACTAAGTATAGTAGTACTTAGCAAGACCCTGATGGACTAATAATTTCTGTCAAATTATCATGCTAATGACTGATACAGAATTAATGAATTATGCCTCCCAGAACATTCATTTTCAGAACCCCAAGAAAAACTATAGCAGTGAGTAATGCAGAAATTCCAGGGAAGGTTAGAGAAAACATTCATTTTCCCCTTAGCTTTCAATACCTGTAAGTAGCTACCTCTTCTCTCTCAAGGCTGGCCTGACCCATAGCTACCAGCAAAACCATCTGTGACAGACAAAACAATCCCTCCTCCTCCAAAGATACCCCACATCTTAATCCCTGGAACTGGTGAATATGTTATATTAAATGGCAAGTGGAAGACTATACATGGAATTGAGGTTGCTAATCAGCTGATCTTAAAATAAGGCAATTATCCTGGATTAAGTGGGCTGGGCTCAGTATAAACACAAGGTTTTTTTGTTTGTTTTTTGAATTTTATTTTTTTATAAAGCAGGTTCTTATTAGTCATCAATTTTATACACATCAGTGTATACGTGTCAACCACAATCAACCAGTTCATAACACCCACCCCCACCCGACCCCTCCTCCCCCGCCCGCAGCTTTCCCCGCTTGGTGTCCATACATTTGTTCTCTACATTTGGGTCTCAATTATTGTGCTGCAAACCGATTCATCTGCACCATTCTTCTAGGATCCACATATATGCGTTAATATACAATATTTGTCTTTCACTTTCTGACTTACTTTACTCTGTATGACAGTCTCTAGATCCATCCACGTCTCAACAAATGACCCAATTTCGTTCCATTATATGGCTGAGTAATATTCCATTATATAAATGTATCACATCTTCTTTATCCATTCTTCTGTCAAAGGGCATTTAGGTTGCTTCCATAACCTGGCTATTGTAAAAAATGCTACAGTTAACAGTGGGGTGCACGTATCTTTTTGAAATACAGTTTTCTCTGGGTATATGCCCAGTAGTGGAATTGCTAGATCATATGATAATTCTATTTTTAGTTTTTTTAAGGAACCTCCATACTGTTCTCCATAGTGGCTGTATCAATTTACATTCCCACCAACAGTGTAGGAGGGTTCCCTTTTCTCCACACCCTCTCCAGCATTTATTGTTTGTAGAGTTTCTGATGATGCCCATTCTAATGGGTGTGAGGTGCTACCTCATTGTAGTTTTGATTTGCATTTCTCTAGTAATTAGTGATGCTGAGCAGCTTTTCATGAGCTTCCTCACCGTCTGTATGTCTTTTTTGGAGAAATGTCTATTCAGGTCTTCTGCCCATTTTTGGATTGGTTTGTTTGTTTTTTTAATATTGAGCTGCATGAGCTGTTTATATATTTTGGAGATTAATCTTTTGTCCATTAATTCATTTGCAAATATTTTCTCCCATTCTGAAGGTTGTCTCTGGTCTTGTTCATGGTTTCCTTTATTGTGCAAAAGCTATGAAGTTTCATTAGGTCCCATTTGTTTATTTTTGGTTTTATTTCCATTACTCTAGGAGGTGGATCAAAAAAGATCTTGCTGTGATTTATGTCAAAGAGTGTTCTTCTTGTTTTTCTCTAAGAGTTTTATAGTGTCCGGTCTTACATTTAGGTCTCTAATCCATTTTGGGTTTATTTTTGCGTATGGTGTTAGGGAGTGTTCTAATTTCATTCTTTTACATGTAGCTGTCCAGTTTTCCCAGCACCACGTATTGAAGAGACTATCTTTTCTCCATTGTATATCCTTGCCTCCTCTGTCATAGATTAGTTGACCACAGGTGCATGGGTTTATCTCTGGGCTTTCAATCTTGTTCCATTGATCTAGGTTTCTGTTTTTGTGCCAGTACCATATTGTCTTGATTACTGTAGATTTTTAGTATAATCTAATGTCAGGGAGTCCGATTCCTCCAGCTGTAGCTTTGTAGTATAGTCTGATGTCAGAGAGTCTGATTCCTCCAGATCCGTTTTTTTTTTCCCTCAAGACTGCTTTGGCTATTTGGGGTCTTTTGTGTCTCCATACAAATTTAAAAATTTTTTTTTCTAGTTCCGTAAAAAATGTCTTTGGTAATTTGATAGGGATTGCATTGAATTTGTAGATTGCTTTGGGTAGTATATTCATTTTCACTTTTTTCTTTTTTTTTTTTTTTTGCATTGTGTGGGCCTCTCACTGTTGTGGCCTCTCCCATTGCGGAGCACAGACTCCACACATGCAGGCTCAGTGGCCATGGCTCACGGACCCAGCCACTCAGCAGCAGGTGGGATCTTCCCAGACCGGGGCACGAACCCGTGTCACCTGCGTCAGCAAGCGGACTCTCAACCACTGTACCACTAGGGAAGCCCCGTTTTCACAATATTGATTCTTCCAATCCAAGAACATGGTATATCTCTCCATCTGTTGGTATCATCTTTAATTTCTTTCATCAGTGCCTTACAGTTTTCTGCTTACAGGTTTTTGGTCTCCCTAGGTAGGTTTATTCCTAGGTATTTTATTCTTATTGTTGCAATGGTAAATGGGAGTGTTTCCCTTCCAGATTTTTCATTATTAGTGTATAGGAATGCGAGATATTTCTGTGCATTAATTTTGTATCCTGCAACTTTACCAAATTCATTGATTAGCTCTAGTAGCTTTCTGGTGGCATCTTGAGGATCCTCTATGTACAGCATCATGTCTCCTGCAAAGAGTGACAGTTTTACTTCTTCTTTTCCAATTTGTATTCCTTTATTTCGTTATCTTCTCTGACTGCACTGGCTAGGACTTCCCAAACTATGTTGAATAACAGTGGTGAGAGTGGTCATCCTTGTCTTGTTCCTGATCTTAGAGGAAATGCTTTCAGTTTTCCAGCATTGACAATGGTGTTTTCTGTGGGTTTGTCATATATGGCGTTTATTATGTTGAAGTAGGTTCCCTCTATGTGCAGTTCCTGGAGAATTTTTATCATAAATAGGTGCTGAATTTTGTCAAAAGCTTTTTCTGCATCTATTGAGATGATCATATAGTTTTCATTCTTCAATATGTTAATATGCTGTATCACATTGATTGATTTGCATATACAGAAAAATCTTTGCATCACTGGGATAAATCCCACTTGATCATGGTGTTTGATCCTTTTAATGTGTTGTTGGATTCTGTTTGCTAGTATTTTGTTGAGGATTTTGCATCTATATTCATCAGTGCTATTGGTCTGTAATTTTCTTTTTTTGTAATATCTTTGTCTGGTTTTGGTATCAGGGTGAAGGTGGCCTCATAGAATGAGTTGCGAGTGTTCCTTCATCAGCAATATTTTGAAAGAGTTTGAGAAGGATGGGTGTTAGCTCTTTTCTAAATGTTTGATAGAATTCACCTGTGAAGCCATCTGGTCCTGGACAATTGTTTGCTGGAAGATTTTTAATCACAGTTTCAATTTCATTACTTGTGATTGCTCTGTTCATATTTCTTCTTTCTTCCAGGTTCAGTCTTGGAAGGTTATACCTTTCTAAGAATGTGTCCTTTTCTTCCACATAGTCCATTTTATTGGCATAGAGTTGCTTGTAGTAGTCTCTTAGGAATCTTTGTATTTGTGCCGTGTCTGTTGTAACTTCCCCTTTTTCATATCTAATTTTATTGATTTGAGTCCTTTCCCTCTTTTTCTTGATGAGTGTGGCTAATGGTTTATCAATTGTGTTTATCTTCTCAAAGTACCAGCTTTTAATTTTATTGATCTTTGCTATTGTTTTCTTTGTTTCTATTTCATTTACTTCTGCTCTGATCTTTATGATTTATTTCCTTCTGCTAACTTTGGGTTTTGTTTGTTTTCCTTTCTCTAGTTACTTTAGGTGTAATGTTAGATTGTTTATTTAAGATATTTCTTGTTTCTTAAGGTAGGCTTGCATAGCTATAAACTTCCCTCTTAGAACTGCTTTTGTTGCATCCCATAGGTTTTGGATCATCGTGTTTTCATTGTCATTTGTCTCTGGGTATTTTTTTCATTTCCTCTTTGATTTCTTCAGTGATATCTTGGTTATTCAGTAACGTATTGTTTAGCCTCCACATGTTTTTGTTTTCTTACGATTTTTTCTCCATAATTCATTTCTAATCTCATAGCATTGTGGATAGAAAAGATGCTTGATATGATTTCAATTTTCTTAAATTTACTGAGGCTTGATTTGTGACCCAAGATGTGATCTATCCTGAAGAATGTTCCATGCGCACTTGAGAATAAATTGTAATCTGCTGTTCTTGGATGGAATGTCCTATGAATATCCATGAAATCTATCTGGTCTACTGTGTCATTTAAAGCTGTTGTTTCCTTATTTATTTTCATTTTAGATGATCTGTCCATTGGTGTAAGTGTTCCCCACTATTATTGTGTTACTGTTGACTTCCTCTTTCATAGCTGTTAGCAGTTGCCTTGTGTATTGAGATGCTCCTATGTTGGGTGCATATGTAACTGTTATATCTTCTTCTTAGATTGATCCCTTGATCATTATGTAGTGTCCTTCCTTGTCTCTTGTAACATTTTTTATTTTAAAGTCTATTTTATCTGATAGGAGTATTGCTACTCCAGCTTTCTTTTTATTTCCATTTGCATGGAATATCTTTTTCCATCCCCTCACTTTCAGTCTGAATGTGTCTCTAGGTCTAAAGTGGGCCTCTTGTAGACAGCATATATATGGGTCTTGTTTTTGAATCCATTCAGCAAGCCTTTGCCTTTTGGTTGGAGCATTTAATCCATTCACGTTTAAGGTAATTATCCATATGTATGTTCCTATGACCATTTTCTTAATTGTTTTGGCTTTGTTTTCATAGGTCCTTTTCTTCTCTTGTGTTTCCCAGTTAGAGAAGTTCCTTTAGCATTTGTTGTAGAGATCGTTTGATGGTGCTGAATTCTCTTAGCTTTTGCTTGCCTGTAAAGGCTCTTGATTTCTCCATCAAATCTGAATGAGATCCTGCTGGGTAGAGTAATCTTGGTTGTAGGTTCTTCCCTTTCATCACTTTAAGTATATCATGCCACTCCCTTCTGGCTTGTAGAGTTTCTGCTGAGAAATCAGCTGTTTACCTTATGGGAGTTCCCTTGTATGTTATTTGTCATTTTTGCCTTGCTGTTTTCAATAATTTTTCTTTGTTTTTAATGTTTGCCTATCTGATTACTATGTGTCTTGGCATGTTTCTCCTTAGGTTTATCCTGTATGGTACTCTCTGCGCTTCCTGGACTTGGGTGGCTATTTCCTTTCCCATGTTAGGGAAGTTTTCGACTATAACCTCTTCAAATACTTTCTCTGGTTCTTTCTCTCTCTCTTCTCCTTCTTGGACCCCTATAATGCAAATGTTGCTGTGTTTAATGTCGTCCCAGAGGTCTCTTAGGCTGCCTTCATTTCTTTTCATTCTTTTTTCTTTATTCTGTTCTGCAGCAGTGAATTCCACCATTCTGTCTTCCAGGTCACTTATCCGTTCTTCTGCCTCAGTTATTCTGCTATTGATTCCTTCTAGTGTAGTTTTCATTTCAGTTATTGTATTGTTCATCCCTGTTTGTTTGTTCTTTAATTTTTCTAGGTCTTTTGTTAAACATTTCTTGCATCTTCTAGATCTTTGCCTCCATTCTTTTTCCAATGTCCTGGATCACCTTCACTATCATTATTCTGAATTCTTTTTCTGGAAGGCTGCCTATCTCCACTTCATTTAGTTGTTTTTCTAGGGTTTTATCTTGTTCCTTCATCTGGTACATAGCCCTCTGCCTTTTCACCTTGTCTATCTCTCTGTGAATGTGGTTTTTGTTCCACAGGCTTCAGCATTGTAGTTCTTCTTGCTTCTGCTGTCTGCCCTCTAGTGGATGAGGCTATCTAAGAGGCTTGTGCAAGTTTCCTGATGGGATGGGCTAGTGGTGGGTAGAGCTGGCTGTTGCTCTGGTGGGCAGAGCTCAGTAAAACTTTGATCTGCTTGACTGCTGATGGGTGGGGCTGGGTTCCCTCCCTGGTGGATGTTTGGCCTGATGCAACCCAACACTGGAGCCTACCTGGGCTCTTCGGCGGGGTTAATGGAAGACTCTGGGAGGGCTCATGCCAAGGAATACTTCCCAGAACTTCTACTGCCAGTGTCCTTGTCCTCACAGTGAGCCACAGCCACGCCCTACCTCTGCAGGAGACCCTCCATCACTGGTAGGTAGGTCTGGTTCAGTCTTCCCTGGGGTCACTGCTTCTTCCACTGGGTCCTGATGTGCACACTACTTTGTGTTTGCCCTCCAAGAGTGGAGTCTCTGTTTCCCCAGTCCTGTCTAAGTCCTGCAATCAAATCCCACAAGCCTTCAAATTCTGATTCTCTAGGAATTCCTCCTTCTGTTGCCGGACCCCCAGGTTGGGAAGTCTGATGTGGGCCTCTGAACCTTAACTACAGTGGGTGGACTTCTGTGGTATAAATATTTTCCAGCCTGTGAGTCACCCACCCAGCAGTTATGGCATTTGATTTTACTGTGATTGCACCCCTCCTACCATCTCATTGTGGCTTCTCCTTTGTCTTTGGATGTGGGGTACCTTTTTTGGTGAGTTCCTGTCGATGACTGTCCAGCAGCTAGTTGTGATTGTGGTGTTCTCACAAGCGGGAGTGAGAGCATGACATTCTCTTCCACCATCGTTGTTCAGGGATCCATCCACAAGGGTTGTTAAACCAGATGAAGGAAGATAGAAGAGTCAGAATCAGAGAGATGGTATATAAGAAAGAGTTGACTAGCCATTGCTGACTTTGAAGATGGAAGGTGTCCATGAACCAACCAAAGAAGACAGACTCTAGAAGTATAAAAGGCAAGAATGTAAATTTTCCCTTAGAGCCTCCAGAAAGGAATGCAGCCCTGACAACTTGATTTTAGCCCAGTGAGACTCATTTCACACTTCTGATCTCCAGAACCATAATATATTTCTGTTGTATTAAGTGACTAAATATATGGTAATTTATAACATACTACCTAAGTACATAGAGGAAGCTAGCACCTTGATTTCCTTAAAATACCTGCTTCGTATATTTCCTACAGGATTATGCTGCTGCTTTATACAAGGTGCTCATTTGTATTTGCTAGTGATTAGAAAATTAAAATAGATAATCAATTGTTGTGGCTGGAGATAAAAGGAGGAAAAAAAGGTCTAATGACTAGAAATAATTTAACATGCACATTCACTATAAAAATACCTTTAAATGTTAAACTGAACATAAAAAGTACAATTAGTAAAAAGAAGCATTAGCTCGTGTGGCCTTGTTCCAAACATTCTTTTATTCAAGAATGGGAGAAGGATGTCTTATCAAATGAAAGTTAACAAAACTCTATTAAACATCAAGGTGTGAATGGTTCACTGCGATTTACTGTCTCACATCATTTTACTCCCCTCTTCCAGGACTGTACTCCATACCGTAGCACAACCCTTGCCATTGATTTTATCCTGAATTTAGGGGTCATGCCTATTTCCAAAAAACTGCACATGTTACCTGAAACTTAAAGCCAGAATAGATGGATTATCTGTAGCCCCTTCAAAATAATTTATCCCACTATTATTCCCGAGTAGCTGTTTTATTCCCTCCAACAAACAGTATACCCCTGAAAAGCAGCTGAATTAAAGCACTGACAGATTCCTAGCTGATGGCAACAAGAGAAAGCCTTAGCATGATTTGTAAACTCTTTCTCACAAAGCACAAATTCTCTTTTAAAATCTTTCCAGAGACTTAAAATGTACCATTCCATATTCTACCCCAGTATGTGAAATTCTTTGATGGAAAGAAATAATTTTGATCATTTTGCTGCAAGAGGAAATTTGGCGCCCTCTGGTGTTGGATAACAAGATGACCCGTGTCACCTATACAAGTAATACTCCAGCGAGGGTCATAAAAGCACAGAATTTTAGAGCTAAACAGCATATCCTAGTACAACATAGATATATAATTATTTTTTAGTGGGAAGTTTTTCTCATGGATTATTAAATATTCAATTTTATTCTAATAGAGTATTATAAAAGCATTATAAAAAGTCAACCTCTTAGATAAGAGAAAATGGTTGCTGAGGGGATGAATTGAACATATGAATGATGTATCCATTGCTTAAGACCTGGAAATGCCTATATTATCGGTTGGAGCCTCTAGCTTTACAAGGAGAACAAAGGTGAATAAACTAAGATTTTGCAGCAAAAATGGTGAATAAAAAGGGTATGGCATTATTAGGGGAGTATGATTTATAATAGATTTTTCAATGCATTATAAAATACTAAAGACAGACAAAACAAGAAAAAAACACCTGAGATGATACCACCCAGCTTAAGAAGTAAAACATAACTAAGAGAGTTGGATTTCCCTTATAGTCCCGCAGATCATATCTGCCACCCACCTCAGGTAACTGCTCGATTGATTTGTAAATGCATCTTTCAGTTTTCTACACTTTCTCTAACACTGTTATATTGCTTCTAAAATGAAAAATTAACTTCAAAATATTACTTTGTAAAAGAAAGCCCAAGTGATAGCAATTACAATTAGTCATGCAGAGCCTGGGAGAGTATTCCAGCTACTTCCCCTGTTTCTGGGCACATGGAAGCTGATATTGTGAGGTTCCCATCTGTGAGAAGAGTAGGTGAGACTTACATCTCAGCATCTGACAAGTTTTAAGGAGGTCTGAACAGGACAAGGAGCCACTGCCAGCAGCTGTCTATGATTTTTTAAATGTGTAAAGGCAGAAATGGAGCAAGGAGGGAGATCAACAGGTGGGCAGTGAATACCTTGGTTGATGTAAATGAAATGAAATGCGAAGGTTTAGAATGTAAACCAGGCACAGTCTTCTCATTGCACGCTAGAGCTGAAGGCAGAGCCTGGTTCTACTCATCAAACACAGCTGGACTAAGCTCAGTCCTATGTGATAAGCTCCAATTTTCTGTACATGTCACTTTGGGACTAGCTTACTGATGATAATGTTTTCTCCCTTCCTTTCGCAAAGTTGGCCTTACATGAAATTTGGGAAAGGAAAGAATGCATATTCGCTCTTCTACTTTCCAACTGCCTTTTCCCCCTAGTGCCTGAAGAAGCCAGTGTCTTCATGCTCCTCCCTAGCTTTCCAAAGCCTGCCCCCTTAACAATTCCCTATAATCCACAACCTAATAGCTCATGGAAATCAGGTGATACAAATAAAGCATCTTGTACTGTACCTAACATACAGAAAAGCTCAATAAATGTTAACTGCTGGTATCATTGCCATAACTTTTGCAAACAATTCCCTCCCTCCCCCTTGCTCCTAACCAAAATTCTCATTCTTTTAATACCAGGCTGAGAAAAGCTACCTGGATATACTAAATGTTACTTGGCCATAAGTATTTTTACTGTGTTTTACTACATATAAGAAGCTATACGAAGTGCTACAAAGTATAAGATCAAAATATCTTGTTTTCTCCTGTATGGTTCTTCATTTTAGCCTAATTCTAGCCAGTTGCCCTTCCTCTGGAACATCTATCAGAATAAATTCTCTTTACTCTTGTTAATAAATGCTTTGTTAAGGACTGTATCAAATCAGTTCTAAACAACTGTTAATTCCTTTTTGTTGACAGCTCTTCTTTCCAATAGTTCTCAACCCTGGCTACATTGGAATTACTTGAAAATACGTATATACTTTAATATACACAAACGTACGTAATGATGCCCAGTCTAGACCAACCAAGACATAATCTGATTGAGAAGGCACTGCCATTTTTAAAACCTCCTGAGAGGATTCCAACTTGCATCCAAGGTTAGGAACCACTGTTAGCCTCCACACTTAAAGCATTTTCCAGGTCTGAAGCAATGGATACATCATTCATATGTTCAATTCATCCCCTCAGCAACCATTCACTGACCTACTACTGTGGACTTAGTGTGGAGCTACACAGTACTCTCCAGCAGCTACAAAGCATCCTCAGAATCAAATATAAGTTTCTGACTACTATATCAAAATTCTTCATTAGCTGACCATTTCTCCTTTTTTCTCTGTTATCAATCTTCCCACTTCTGCACAATCTTGCTACCCTCTCCCAATCAAGCTTCTCTGTGACTGCTCTGGGATTCTCAGTCGCATCTCAAGGTCTTGGCCAAAGAAATCTTAGATTAAGTAAACTGTTGGCCAAAATTCGCTATGATATGGCATTTCTGCAAAAACATAAGAAAAGGATCACTGATGTTCACAAATGTCTTCCCAATTCACTCAAAGGTCCCTGAAGGGAGGGCTCATATTTCATTCATTGTTGTATCCTCAATACTTAGCATAGTTTCTGGCAAAGAGTAAGCTATCCAAGGGCATTAGTCAAATGAAGAAGAGAATGAATGAAGAATAAAGGTATACAATAATAAAATGTTTTGTTAATCATCAAAAAATGATAAAATATGTGAGAAAAAAATCCTTTCTTGAGAGGCCACAGTATTATGATTAAGAGCATAAACTTTGGGATCTAGATTTGCCACATACTAGGTTTGTGGGACTAGTATAGCTATTTAACCTCTCTGATCCTCAGTTTCTCCATCCATAAAATGGTGACCATAATAGAACTTACCTCATAAAATGGTGTAGGGTTAAATGAAGTAAATAAATCAGAAAACCACCCAGCATATAGTAAAATGTGGTAGGCAGATTAATGACTCCCCAAAGATGTCCATGTTCTAATCCATGGAATTTATGTTACCTTATATGTCAAAGGGACTTGACAGTTGTGATTAAGTTAAGCAACTTAAAATGGGAAGATTACTCTGGATTATCTAGGTGGGCCTAATATAATCACAAGGGCCCTTAAATAGGTCAAAGAAAAAAATGTGACAAAGAAAGCAGATGTTACAGTGATGTCATTAATGGAAGGAGACCACAAGCCAAGGAATGTGGACAGACCCTAGAAGCTGGAAAAAATAAGGAACAGATTCTACCCTAGAGCCTCCAGAAAGAATGCAGCCCTGTCAACACCTTGATTTTTAGCCCTACAACACCCATTTTCAGATTGTGAACCTCTAGAAAAATAAGATGATAAATCAATATCATTTTAAACTATGTTTGTGGTAATTTGTGGCAGCAATAATAGGAAACTAGTACATAAGGAATATATAAGTATGATAATTATTATTTCTCCCTGTTTCAAAACATTCCTGAGTTAACATTAATAGTAATAAGTCATGTTGATAGTATATATCCTTGAAATGATGTGTAATGTGATGAAAATGGCATTTCAATTCTGTGGTCTTCCTCCCAAAAACCAATGTACAGAAAAGAGTTAATGTAGAGGTCTATCAGTTCTTAAAAGGCTGGTCCTTGGCAGGCATCTGAGAACCTGAATTTCTGGAGAGCTCCTATCATCCTAATTGATAACAATGGCTCACTGTGCCTAAAATATTTGCACAAACAATATGCTTTATGTTGAACATCTGCTTTCTTTCTGGAGTCTGGAATTTGGTATGTGCCAGGCAGAAGATATCTACACGACCAACCCCCAATAAAAACCCCGGACACTGAGTCTATAATAAGCTTCCCTGGTACATAGCATTGCACACATGTTGTTATAACTAGTTGATGGAAGAATTAAGTTCATTCTATATAACTCGATGGGGAGAGGACTCTTCAAAGTTTGCACTTGGTTTCTTCTAGACTTTGCCTCATGCACATTTTCCCTTTGTGGTTTGTATCCTTAAACTGAAATAAAACATAGTTGTGACTACAACTATAGGCTGAGTCCTCTTAGTAAATCATCAATCATGGGGGTAGGACTTGGGGACCCATGACACAACTCATAACCCCAGTCTAATAATGAGAAAAGGATCAAACAACCTTAATTGATGGACATTCTACAACATACCTAACTAGGTAACCTCCAAGATGTCAAGGTCATCAAAAACAGGGAAAGTCTGAGAAAATGTCAAAGCCAAGAGGAGCCTAATGACACATGGCAACTAAATATAATGAAATATGATACCCTGAATGGTATCCTGGAACAGAAAAAGAATATTAGGTAAAAACTAAGGAAATCTCATTAAAGTATGAAGTTTAAATAATAGTAATTTACCAATATTGATTAATTATTGTGACAAATGTAAAATACTAACATAAAATATAAATAATAGGGAAAACAGTGTGGGACATATGGAAACTCTATACTACCTTCACAACTTTTCTATAAACCTAAAACTACTCTAAAATTTAAAAAACCCTCTTGTTTAAAAAAAATTCCTGATCATCTACTGTGTACAGAGAACTGTGCTAAAGCATTAGAAAATTTAAATCTGAGGGGACATCAGGATGGCAGAGTAGGAGGACATGGAGCTCAACTCTACCACAAACAAATCAAAAATACATCTACATGTGGAGCAATTCTTACTGAAAACAAACTGAAGACTAGCAGAAAGACTCTCATACAAACATGGCTGTAAGAAAGATCCACACAGAACTGGGTAGGAAGGGAAAAGAAGTGGTCAGGTCAGGCCCTGCACCTGTGGGAGGGAACACAAAAGAGGAACTAGACATGGGATCAGAGATCTTCCCTGAGGAGTGAGGGGTTCAAGCCCATATTGGGCACACCAGCCTCGGGGTCTGACTCCAGGAAGATAAATTCCTTTAGCTGGTTTGAAAACCAGTGGGACTCAGAGGAGGGCTGTAAGAAACCTGGGCTCCATTCTCAAAGAGTGAGCACACACTTGCTTACTCTTGAAACAAGGTAGAGAAAGCAAATTGAAACTGCCCAGAACTCTGGCCAGTTACCCACATCCACCCTGGCACATGCCCCAGACTGAGCTGAGCACCTGCTCTGGCCCTGCTTGCTCCATGGCACAGTCCACACTACGGTAAAGGCTGCAGCAACCAAGGAAAGTGTGCAGTTGTGAGGGTCAGAGCCAGCCCAGACCCAGCATGGCATCTGAACACAGTAAAGGTAGCCATGACTGGCACTTGCCAAGGCAGCACATGGGGAGTGGCCTGGAACTCTGGTTCTGGCACCACAACAGCCCACGGCCTGACCCACACAGAGGGCCCATCCCAGCCTCTCTTGATCCATGGCACAGCTTGACACTAGGGCAAGGGATGCAATAACAGACAGGAGAGTGTAGCTGTGAGTAATGAGCTGGCTCAACTTGGAACAGCAACTGAACCAGGAGAGGGTGACGTTTACTGGCATTCAGGGAGGCAGTGCATTAACTACACTAGAAAACACTGAATAGGGCTGGGACCGGCACAACCCATGGCCCAACCTACACTGAGTGCCCACTCCACCCCTCTAGCTCTAGCACTGCTCCCCCTGGACCAAGGGTCCCAGAGCTGGGAGGGAGGAGAGCATACACTTAAAGGGAACAGAACCAGCTCAGACCTGACTCTCAGGGCTTCTGCTCACACGTGGCTCTGGCTCTAGCTCCTGCATCTCCAGCCGAACCTCCTACTAAGGTGATAGCTACCAGCTCGCCCTGGGAGAAGATGTGACCTGTGTTCATGTCAGATCCAGCTCTCCCACCAAAGCCACTGGGCACAAACAGATTGTGTAGGGAAGCTCCCACACCAGGATACACCTTCAAGACTGGAATAGAAAACTGTTTCACCAAATTTCATAGAGAAAGAGACAGTTAAGCAAAATGAGAAGACAGAGGAATTTGTTTCAAATGAAAGAACAAGAGAAAACCACTGAAAAAACAACTAATGAAACAGAAATAAATAATTTACCAGATAGAGAGTTCAAAAGCATTAGTAATAAGAATGTTAACTGCATTAGGGAAAAGAAAGGATAAACACTGCGAGTATTTTAACAAGGAAATAGAAAACATAAAAAAGAATCAGAACTGAAGAATACAATAACTGGAGTGAAAACCACACTAGAAGGAACAAATAGCAGACTAGGTGAAACAAAGAAAAAATAAGTGATCTGGAAGATAGAATAATGGAATTCACCAAATCAGAACAGCAAAATGAAAAACGAATTTAAAATGAGAATAGTTTAAGAGACTTATGCAACAGTATCAAGCATACCAATGCTTGCATTATATGGGTTCCAGAGGAGAAGAAAGAGAAGGGGGTCAAAAAAGCATTTGATGAAATTTTAGCTGAAAACTTCCCAAACCTGAAGATGGAAACAGATATCAAGGTACAAGAAGTGCAGAGGCTCCCAAAGCAAGATATACCATATTTAAAAGGATAAAATGGAAATTTAAAGAGAAAATTATAAAGGCAACAACAGAAAAACAGTCATATAAATGAAATACACATAAAGCTATAGGCTGATTTTTCTGAAGAAATTTTACAGATCAGAAGGAAGTGGTATGATATATTCAAAGTGCTGGAAAGGAAAAACCTGCAACATAGGGATATTCTACCAAGCAAGATTACCATTTTGAATTTAAGAAGAGATAAAGGACTTTTCAGACAAACAAAAATTAAAAGTTCATCAATACTAAATCTACCCTAAAAGATATGTTGAAAGAGTGTTATCTATGAAGAAAATAAAAGGAGAAAATGAGAAGTAAGAGTCTATAGAAAAGGAAAAAAATCTGACTAGTAAATGCAAAAATATAGTAAAGGCTGTGGATCAACTGCTTAAATAAGCTAGTATAAAGATTAAAACATGAAAAATTATAAAAGCAACTATAACTACAATAAACAGTGAAGGGGTAAACATGAGGATATAAAATATGACATCAAAAACACAAAATGTGAGGGGAGGAGCTTCAAGATGGCAGAAGAGTAAGATGCAGAGATCACCTTCCTCCCCACAAATACATCAGAAATACATCTACATGTGGAACAACTCCTACAGAACACCTACTGAATGCTGGCAGAAGACCTCAGACCTCCCAAAAGGAAAGGAACTCCACAAGTACCTGGGTAGGGCAAAAAATAAAGAAAAAACAGAGACAATTGAATAGGGACGGGACCTGCATCAGTAGGAGGCAGCTGTGAAGGAGGAATGGTTCCCACACACTAGGAAGCCCCTTCATTGGAGGAGACAGGGGGTGGGGGGGGAGCTTCAGAGCCACAGAGGAGAGCACAGCCACAGGGGTGCGGAGGGCAAAGTGGAGAGATTCCCACACAGAGGATCAGTGCTCACTGGCACTCGGGGCTCGGAGCTGAGGCTCGGGCTTCGGTCAGAGTCCACGGAGAGGACTGGGGTTGGCTGCAAGAACACAGCCTGAAGGGGGCTAGTGCACCATAGCTAGCCAGGAGGGAGTCCGGGAAAAAGTCTGGAGCTGCCGAAGAGACGAAACAGTTTTTCTTTCCTCTTTGTTTCCTGGTGCATGATGAGAGGGGATTAAGAACACTGCTTAAAGGAGCTCCAGAGACGGGCGCAAGCCACGGCTATCAGTGAGGACCCCAGAGAAGGGAATGAGACGCTAAGGCTGCTGCTGTGGCCACCAAGAAGCCTGTGTGCAAACACAGGTCACTATCCATACCTCTCGGGAGCCTGTGAAGCCCGCCACTTCCGCGGTCCCGTGATCCAGGGACAACTTCCCCAGGAGAATGCACGGCATGCCTAAGGCTGCTGCAACGTCACACCAGCCTCTGCCGCCTCAGGCTCACCCCGCATCCGTACTCCTACCCGCCCCCCAGCCTGAGTGAGCCAGAGTTCCTGAATCAGCTGCTACTCTAACCCCATCCTGTCTGAGCAAAGAGGAGATGCCCTCAGGTGACCTACACGCAGAGGCGGGTTCAAATCCAAAGCTGAACCCCTGGAGCTGTGCGAACAAAGAAGAGAAAGGCAAATTTCTCCCAGTAGTCTCAGGAGCAGCGGATTACATATCCACAATCAACTTGATGTACCCTGCATCTGTGGAATACCTGAATAGACAACGAATCATCCCAATTAGAGGAGATGGACTTTGGGAGCACCAATATATATATATTTTACCCTTTTTCTCTTTTTGTGAGTGTGTATGTGTGTGCTTCTGTGTGTGATTCTGTCCGTATAGCTTTGCTTTTACCATTTGTCCTAGGGTTCTGTCTCTCCATTTTTTTTAATTACTTATAAAAACTTTTTTTCCTTAATAATTTTTTCTTATTTTAATTATTTTACTTTATTTTATTTTCCTTCCTTCCTTCCTTCCTTCCTCTCTTCCTTTCTTTTCTCCCTTTTATTCTGAGCTGTGTGGAGGACAGGCTCTTGGTGCTCCATCCAGGTGTCATGGCGGTGCCACTGAGGTGGGAGAGCCAACTTCAGGACACTGGTCCACAAGAGACCTCCCAGCTCCACATAATATCAAATGACGAAAATCTCCCAGAGACCTCCATCTCAACACCAAGACCCAGCTCCACTCAACGATCAGCAAGCTACACTGCAGGACACCCTATGCCAAACAACTAGCAAGACATGAACACAACCCCATCCATTAGTACAGAGGTTGCCTAAAATCATAATAAGGCTACAGGAACCCCCAAACACACCAACAGACGTGGACCTGCCCACCAGAAAGAAATGATCCAGCCTCATCCACCAGAAAACAGGCACTTGTCCCCTCCATCAGGAAGCCTACACAACCCACTGAACCAACCTTAGTCACTGGGGGCACAAACCAAAATCACCAGAAACAACGAACCTGCAGGCTGCGTAAAGGAGACCCTAAACACAGTAAGTTAAGCAAAACGAGAAGACAGAGAAACACACAGCTGATGAAGGAGCAAGGCAAAAACAAACCAGACCTAACAAATGAAGAGGAAATAGGCAGTCTACCTGTAAAAGAATTCAGAATAATGATACTAAAGATGATCTAAAATCTTGGAAACAGAATGGATAAAATACAAGTAATGTTTAACAAGGACCTAAAGAAATAAAAGCAAACAAACACTGATGAACAACACAATAAAAGAAATTAAAAATTCTCTAGAAGGGATCAATAGCAGAATAACTAAGGCAGAGGAATGGATAGGTGACTTGGAAGATAAAATAGTCGAAATAACCACTGCAGAGCAGCATAAAGAAAAAAGAATGAAAAGAATTGAGGACAGTCTCCGAGACCACTGGGACAACATTAAATGCACCAACATTCGAATTATAGGGATCCCAGAAGATGAAGAGAAAAAGAAAAGGACTGAGAAAAAATTTGAAGCGATTAGAGTTGAAAACTTCCCTAATATGGGAAAGGAAATAGTTAATCAAGTCCAGGAAGCACAGAGAGTCCCATACAGGATAAATCCAAGGAGAAACATGCCAAGACACATATTAATCAAACTATCAAAAATTAAATACAAAGAAAACATATTAAAAGCAGCAAGGGAAAAACAACAAATAACACATAAGGGACTCCTCATAAGGTTAACAGCTAATATTTCAGCAGAAACTTTCCAAGTCAGAGGAAGTGGCAGGACATATTTAAAGTGATGAAGGAGAAAAACCTAAAACCAAGATTACTCTACCCAGCAGGATCCCACTGAGATTTGATGGAGAAATTAAAAGCATTACAAACAAGCAAAAGCTAAGAGAATTCAGCACCACCAAATCAGCTTTACAATTAATGCTACAGGAACTTCCCCAGGAAGGAAAACGAGAAGGAAAAGACCTACAATAATAAACCCAAAACAATTAAGAAAATGGTAATAGGAACATACATACCAATAATTACTTAAAATGTAAATGGATTAAATGCTCCAATCAAAAGAGAAAGACTGGCTGAATGGATACAAAAACAAGACCCGTATATATGCTCTCTACAAGAAACCCATTTCAGACTTACGGACACATACAGACTGAAAGTGAGGGGATGGTAAAAACTATTCCATGCAAATGGAAATCAAGAAAAAGGTAGAGTAGCAAATCTCGCATCAGACAAAATAGATTTTAAAACAAAGACTATTACAACAAACAAAGAAGGACACAGCATAATGATCAAGGAATCAATCCAAGAAGAAAATATAACAACTGTAAATATTTATGCACCCAAAATAGGAGCACCTCAATACATAAGGCAAATGCTAACAGCCATATAAGGGGAAATCGACAGAAAGACAATCATAGTAGGGGACTTTAACACCCCACTTTCACCAATGGACAGATCATCCAAAATGAAAATAAATAAGGAAACACAAGTTTTAAATGATACATTAAACAAGATGGACTTAATTGATATTTATAGGACATTCTATCCAAAAACAACAGAAAACACATTCTTCTCAAGTGCTCATGGAATATTCTCAGGGATAGATTATATGTTGGGTCACAAATCAAGCCTTGGTAAATTTCAGAAAATTGAAATCGTATCAAGTATCTTTTCTGACCACAATGCTATGAGACTAGATATCAATTACAGAAAAAATCTGTAAGAAATACAAACACATACATGCTAAACAACACACTAATTAATAACCAAGAGATCACTGAAGAAATCAAATAGGAAATCAAAAAATACCTACAAACAAATGACAATGGAGAGAAAATGACCCAAAACCTATGGGATGCAGCAAAAGCAGTTCTAAGAAGGAAGTTTACACCAATACAATCCTACCTTAAGAAATAGGAAACATCTCGAATAAACAACCTAACTTTGCACCTAAAGCAATTAGAGAAAGGAGAACAAGAAAACCCCAAAATTAGCAGAAGGGAAGAAATCATAAAGATCAGATCTGAAATAAATGAAAAAGAAATGAAGGAAACAATAGCAAAAATCAATAAAACTAAAAGCTGGTTCTTTGAGAAGACAAACAAAATTGAAAAACCATTAGCCAGACTTATCAAGAAAAAAAGGGAGAAGACTCAAATCAATAAAATTAGAAATGAAAAATAAGAAGTAACAACTGACACTGCAGTAATATAAAGGATCATGAGAGATTACAAGCAACTATATGCCAATAAAATGGACAACCTGGAAGAAATGGACAAATTCTTAGAAATACACAACCATCCGAGACTGAACCAGGAAGAAATAGAAAATATAAACGACCAATCACAAGCCCTGAAATTGAAAATGTGATTAAAAAGCTTCCAACAAACAAAAGCCCAGGACCAGATGGCTTCACAGGTGAATTCTATCAAACATTTAGAGAAGAGCTAACACCTCTCCTTCTCAAACTCTTCCCAAATATAGCAGAGGGAGGAAAACTCCCAAACTCATTCTAGGAGGTCACCATCACCCTGATACCAAAACCAGACAAAGACGTCACAAAGAAAGATAACTACAGGCCAATATCACTGATGAATATAGATGGAAAAATCCTTAACAAAATACTAGCAAACAGAATCCAACAGCACATTAAAAGGATCATACACCATGATCAAGTGGGGTTTATCCCAGGAATGCAAGGATTCTTCAATATATGCAAATCAATCAACGTGATACACCATATTAACAAATCAAAGGAGAAAAACCATATGATCATCTCAATAGATGCAGAGAAAGCTTTTGACAAAATTCAACACCCATTTATGATAAAAACCCTGCAGAAAGTAGGCATACGGGGAACTTTCCTCAACATAACAAAGGCCACATATGACAAACCCACAGCCAACATCGTCCTCAATGATGAAAAACTGAAACCATTTCCACTAAGATCAGGAACAAGACAAGGTTGTCTGCTCTCACCACTCTTATTCAATCTAGTTTTGGAAGTTCTAGCCACAGCAATCAGAGAAAATAAAGAAATAAAAGGAATCCAAATAGGAAAAGAAGAAGTAAAGCTGTCACTGTTTGCAGATGACATGATACTATACATAGAGAATACTAAGGATTTTACCAGAAAACTACGAGAGCTAATCAATGAATTTGGTAAAGTAGCAGGATACAAAATTAATGCACAGAAATCTCTTGCATTCCTATACACTAATGATGAAAAATCTGAAAGTGAAATTAAGGAAACACTCTCATTTACCATTGCAAGAAAAAGAATAAAACATCTAGGAATAAACCTACCTGAGAAGACAAAAGACCTACATGCAGAACATCATAAGACACTGATAAAAGAAATTAAAGATGATACTCACAGATGGAGAGATATACCATGTTCTTGGATTGGAAGAATTAACATTGTGATAATGACTATACTACCCAAAGCAATCTACAGATTCAATGCAATCCCTATCAAACTACCCCTGGCATTTTTCACAGAACTAGAACAAGAAATTTTACAATTTGTATGGAAATACAAGAGAACCCTGAATAGCCAAAGCAATCTTGAGAAAGGAAAACGCAGCTGGAGGAATAAGGCTCCCTGACTTCAGACTATACTACAAAGCTACAGTAATCAAGACAGTATGGTACTGGCACAAAAACAGAAATATAGATCAATGGAACGGATAGAAAGCCCAGAGATAAAACCACGCACCTATGGTCACCTTATCTTTGATAAAGGAGGCAAAGTATATACAGTGGAGAAAAGACAGCCTATTCAATAATTGGTGTTGGGAAAACTGGACAGCTACATGTCAAAGAATGAAATTAGAACACTCCCTAACATCATACACAAAAATAAACTCAAAATGGATTAAAGACCTAAATGTAAGGCTGGACACTATCAAACTCTTAGAGGAAAACATAGGTAGAACACTCTATGACATAAATCAAAGCAATGTACTTTTTGACCCACCTCCTAGAGAAACGGGACCTAATGAAACTTAAAAGCTTTTGCACAGCAAAGAATACCATAAACAAGACCAAAAGACAACCCTCAGAATGGGAGAAAATATTTGCAAATGAAACAACTCACAAAGGATTCATCTCCAAAATTTACTAGCAGCTCATGCAGCTCAACAACAAAAAACAAACAACCCAATCGAAAAACGGGCAGAAGACCTAAACAGACATTTCTCTAAAGAAGATATACAGATTGCCAACAAACACATGAAAGAATGCTCAACACCATTAATCATTAGAGAAATGAAAATCAAAACTACAATAAGATATCATCTGACACCGGTCAGAATGGCCATCATCAAAAGATCTAGAAACAGTAAATGCCGGAGAGGGTGTGGAGAAAAGGGAACACTCTTGCACTGTTGGTGGGAATGCAAATTGACACAGCCACTATGGAGAACAGTATGGCGATTCCTTAAAAAACTAAAAATAGAACTACCATACAACTCAGCAATCCCACGACTGGGCATATACCCTGAGAAAACCATATTTCAAAAAGAATCATGTACCAAAATGTTCATTGTAGCTCTATTTAGAACATCCAGGACATGGAAGCAACATAAGTGTCCATCAACAGATGAATGGATAGAGAAGATGTGGCACATATATACAATGGAATATTACTCAGCCATAAAAAAAACGAAATTGAGTTATTTGTACTGAGGTGGATGGACCTAGAGTCTGTCATACAGAGTGAAGTCAGAAATAGAAAAACAAATACCGTATGCTAACACATATATATGGAATCTAAGAAGAAAAAAACGAATGTCATGAAGAACCTAGGGGTAAGACGGGAATAAAGACACAGACCTACTAGAGAATGGACTTGAGGATACAGGGAGGGGGAATGGTAAGATGGGACAATGTGAGAGAGTGGCATGGACATAAATACACTACCAAACGTAAAAGAGATAGCTAGGGGGAAGCAGACACATAGCACAGGGAGATCAGCTCAGTACTTTGTGCCCACCTAGAGGGGTGGGATAGGGAGGGTGGGAGGGAGGGAGATGCAAGAGGGAAGAGTTATGGGGACAAATGTATATATATAACTGATTCACTTTGTTATAAAGCAGAAACCAACACACCATTGTAAAGCAATTATACTCCAATAAAGTTGTTAAAAAATGTGGGGGAGGGGAGTGAAAAATGTAGACCTTTTAGAATGTGTCTAACCTTAAATTTCAACCAGTTTTGAAAAATAAATATAAATATTAGTCAACACATATGAACCCCAAGATAACCACAGATCAATAAAAACACAAAAACCAGATAGAAAGGAACAAAAGCATACCACTACAAAATAATTAACCACAAGGGAAGAGACTAAAAGAATAGAGAAGAACTACAAAAACTACCAGAAGATAAGTAACAAAATGGCAGTAAGTACCTACATATTAAAAAATCACTGTAAATGTCAGTGGACTAAATGCTGCAATCAAAAGACACAGAGAGGGCTGACTGGTTAAAAATAACAAGAGCCATCTATCTTCTGACTACAAAAGACTCACTTCAGAGCTAAACACTCATATAATCTGAAAGTGAGAGGCTGGAAAAAGGTATTTCATGTAAATAGCAACAAGAATGCTGGAGTAGCAATACTCATATGAGACAAAGTAGACAGTAAAACAAAGTATATTACCAAAAGAAGGGCTTTATATCTAATGATAAAGAAATCAATATAAGAACTGTATATAAAACTCACTAACATATACATACCTAAAATAGGAGCATCTACATATATAAAGCAAATATTAACAGACATAAGAGAGAAACTGACAATAATACAGTAATAATAGGAGACTTTAACCACCCACTTACATAACTGGAGAAATCATTCAGACAGAAAATCAATACGGGAAAAGTAGTCCTAAAAGACACATTAGACCAGTTGGGCTTAATAGATATCTATAGGACATTTCAACCAAAAACAGCAGAAAACACATTCTTTTCAAGTGTAAATGGAACATTCTCCAGGATATATCACATGCTTGGCCACAAAGAAGTCTCAACAAATTTAAGAGGATATAAATTATACCAAGTATTTTTTCTGGCAACACAGAATGAAACCAGAAATTAACTGCAGGAAGAAAAATGGTAAAAACACAAAAATACATGGAGAGTAAACAAAATGCTACTAAAAAAATAGGTCAATGATAAATCAAAGAGAAAATCAGAAAATACCTCGAGACAAATGAAAAAACCCCTGCAACCTTCCAAAAGCCATGGCATGCAGCAAAAGCAGTTCTAAGAGGGAAACTTATAGTGATATAGGTCTATTTCAAGAAATTAGAAACATTTTAAATAAACAACCTAAGCTACCATCTAAACTAATTAGAAAAAGAGGTATAAACAAAGTATAAAGTCAGCAGAAAGAAGGAAATAACAGAGATTAGCAAGGATAAAAATAAAAGAGGCAAAAAAGAAGAAAAATCAATGAAACCAAGAGCTGTTGTTTTGAAAACATAAAGTTGATAAGCCTTTAGACATTCTCATCAACAACAACAAAAGAGAGGACCCAAATAAAAAAGACATGAAAAAGGACAAATAACATCCAATATGACAGAGACACAAAAAATCATAAGAGAATACTACAAACAGCTATATGCCAACAAACTGGAAAACCTAGAAGAAATGGACAAGTTTCTAGAAACATTCAACCTTCAAAGACTGAATCAAAAAGAAGTAGACAATCAGAACAGACCAATCACTAGTAGTGGAACTGAATTTGTAATTAAAAAAAAAAAAACTTCCAGTAAACTAGAACCGGATAGCTTTACAGGGGAATTCTAACAAACATATAAGAGCTAATACCTATCTTTCTCAAACTATTCCAAGAAAACTGAAGAGGAGAGAACACTCCCAAATTCATTCTATAAGGCCATAATTACCCTGATATCAAAACCAGACAAAAAAACTACACAAAACCCCCAAAATTAGAGGCCTTTATCTCTGATGAATACAGATGTAGAATCTTCAACAAAATACTGATAAACCAAATTCAATGATATATAAAAAGGATTAAAAACCATGATCAAGTGGGATTTATTCCAGGAGTGCAAGGATGGTTCAATATCCAGAAATCAGTCAATGTGACACACCACATTAACTAAATGAAGGATAAAAGTCACACGATCATCTCAATAAATGCAGAAAAAGCATTTGACAACATCCATTCATGATAAAAACTCTCATCGAAGTAGGTATACAGGGCACATATCTCAACATAATAAGGGCCGTTTATTACAAACCCACAGCTAACATCATATTCAACAGTAAAAAGCTAAAAGCTTTTCTTCTAAAATCACGAACAAGACAAGGATGCTCACTCTCACAGCTCCTTTTTAACATAGTACTGGACATTCTAGCCAAAGCAATCAGGCAAGAAAAAAAAAAAGAAAAGAAAAGGCATCCAAATTAGAAGGGAAGAAGTAAAATTGTCACTATTTGCAGATCACATGGTAGTATATACAGAAAATCCTAATGTCTCCATCAAAAACTACAAGAACTAATAAATGAATTCAGTAAAGTTGTAGAATACAAGATTAACATATAGAAATCTGTTCTTTTCTATACATGAATAATGAACTCTCAGAGAGAGAAAGCAAGAAAACAATTCTATTTAAATTTTCATCAAAAAGAGTAAAACTCCTAGGAATAAAGTTAACCTAGGAGGTGAAAGACCTGTAGTCTGAAAACCATGCAACACTGAAGAAAGAAACTGAAGATGATACAAATAAATGGAAAGATCCCATGTTCATGGATTGGAAGAAATAATATTATTAAAATTACCACATTACCCAAGGCAAACTACTGATTTAATGCAATCCCTAACAAAATACCCATGACATTTTTCACAGAACTAGAACAAGTAATCCTAAAATTTATATGGAACCTCAAAAGACCTCAAATTGCCAGAGCAATCTTGAGAAAAAAAAGAGCAAAGCTGATTTCAGACAATACTACAAAGCTACAGTAATCAAAACAGAATGGTACTGGCACAAAAAAAGACATATAGATCAACAGAACAGAATAAAGTGCCCAGAAATAAACCCATGCACCTATGGTCAATTAATCTACAACAAAGGATGCAAGAATATACAACAGAGAAAAGACAGTCTCTTCAATAAGTGGTGCTGGGCAAACTGGACTGATCCATGTAAAAGAATGAAATTAGAACATTTTCTCACACCATACACAAAATTCTCAAAATGGATTAAAGACCTAAATGTATGACCTTAAACTGCAAAACTCTTAGAAAAGAACATAGGCAGAATACTCTTTGACACAAATTGCAACATTCTGAGGGATCAGTCTCCTAAGGCAAAATAAATAAAAGCAAAAATAAACAGGACCTAATTAAACTTAAAAGCTTTTGCACAGCAAAAGAAACCATCAAAAAAAAAAAAAAAAAAAAGAAAAGACAATCTACTGAATAGGAAAAAAATATTTGCAAATGATATGACCAATAAGGGGTTAATATCCAAAATATATAAACAGCTCATGTAACTCAATATCAAAAAACCAAACTACCCAATCAAAAAATGGGCAGAAGACCTGAATAGACATTTTTCCAAAGAAGATATACAGATGGCCAACAGGCACATGAAAAGATGCTCAACATTGCTAATCATCAGACAAATCAAAACCACACTGAGGTATCACCTCACACCTGTCAGAATGGCTATCATCAAAAAGACCATAAATAACACATGTTAGCAAGGATGTGGATTAAAGGGAACCCTCAGTGCACTGCTGCTAGGAATGAAAATTGGTGCAGGCACCATGGAAAACAGTATGGAGGTTTCTCGAAGAACTAAAAATAAAACTACCATATGAACCAGCAATTCCATTCTTGGGTACATATCTGAAGAAAACAAAAACACTAATTCAAAAAGATACACACACTCCAATCTTCAGAGCAGCATATACTACAGCCAAGATATGAAAGCAACCTAAGTGTCCATCAAGAGGTGAACAGATAAAGAATTGTGTGTGGGGGGTGTTTGTGTGTGTGTGTGTGTGTGTGTGTGTGTGTGTGTGTATACACACACATACAATGGAAAATTACAGTAAAATGTGTCATCTAATTAAAATTTTAGTTATTTTCATTACTGAAGCTTCATTAGTGACGCTTTTTATTTCAATAAACCATTAATTTTCTTCTTTAGAAACAGAACAAATGGGGAATAACTGTTCAATACGTGAATTACTATTATAATTAAGAAGCACAAATATTTTAATTTAAAAAGATAACCAAAAATATATTTAGAATATGATTTGTGTATGATTTCAACATGATGAATCAAGTGATAAAAGATTAAGTGGACTCCTTCAAAATCTGTGAAAAATTATCCCTATGTGCAAATCCAGGAAAATGAAACTTAATGCCTTTGTGGAAAATGTATATCTTCTCTAGGTAAACACAAATGAGTAGGTCTTTAATATAATTTATTGACCTCTATTCTCCCCAGTGCCTAAATCACACCCTTGTAATAATACAAGTAGTCTTAACTCATTTAGTTAACTCAGAACAACGTAATATAATCACTGTAGATGGTTCATTGATTTATTAAAAACCATGATACTTGGTCAATTATTTTATATTTTCATGCACAACATGTCACAGAAATGTAAGGTAAACTCTTTTCACAATAGTCTCCTGTGGGTTTAAAGAGACATTTTCTTTTATTCATACTAAATAAGCTCAAGGTTAAGAAATGTCAACACAGAAGAACAAACAAAATGTTTAAATAGAATTATTTTAAAATATTATACAGCTATACTACTGGCAGCTTTACATTCTCTCAATCCAGAGGAAGAAATATTCTTCCACTGGATGAAGTTTTAAAATTTCCTCAGAATGCTAATATTTCAGTCTTTGCATGATTATAGTAGCCACTTAGACAAACTACGTGGGCTAACAAAAGTCTCAAAGGAAATTAGAAAACAGTTTGAACCGAATTAAAAACACAACATAAAAGTCATGGGTTGTAGCTCATGCAGTAACTAAAGGGAAATTTATAGCAATACATGCTTAGATGAGATAAAAAAGGATTTCCAATCGAAAACTTAAGTTTCTCCCATAAAAAATAGTTTATAAGAGAAAGGAAAATAAAGTCAAAGCAAGCAGAAGGAAGTCAGTAATAAAAGTAAGACCAGAAATCAATGACTTTGAAAACAAAAAATAATAGAAAAAAATAATTGAAATCAAAAGCTGGTTCTTTGAAAAGATCAGTAAAATTGATAAACCTCCAGCAAAACTAAAAGCAAGAGGGGAGGGGAGGGAAGGGGAGAGAAGGAGAGACGAGACATAAATTGTTATTATCAGGATTGAAAAGGGGATATCATTACAGACCCAACAGACATTAAAGGGATAATAAGGGAATACTATGAACATTCTACACACATGTTTTCAACAACTTAGATAATGCACTGAAAACAACTACCAAAATAATCCAATATGAAATAGATAACCTGAATTGTCCTATAAACATTAAAGAAACTGAATTCATAGTTAAATTCACCTCCTTCACCCACCCCCACCCCCAAAACCTCCAGGCCCAGGTAGTTTCATTACCAAATATTTAAGAAAAAGTAATATTAAGTCTTCACAATATTTTCCATAAAACACAACAGGAAAGAACAATTCTTAATTCATTTTATACGGCCAGCACTACCATGATATCAAATCAGAAAAAGACTGTACAGAAATAGAGTAAGCATCAGGATAATATCCTTCATGTACAGAGGCAAAAAAACAAAGAAACCAAAAAAACTCTCAGAAAATATTGGCAAGTAGTATCCAGCAATATACAGAAAGAAAAATACAACATAACAAAGTATTTACTGTGGGAATGAAACACTGGCTCAATATTTGATAATCACTTAATATTCACATTAAAAACACATAATCATATCAATTGATACAGAAAAAGCATTTGACAAAATTCAACATCCATTCATGATAAAACTTTCAGCAAACTAGGAATAGAAGAAAACATCCTCAACCTGATAAAGGGCATCTACCTAAAACCCATAGCTAACATAGTACTTAATGGTGAAAGACTGAGTGCTTTCCTCCTAACATCAGGAAAAACACAAGGATACCTGCTCTCATCACTTCTACTCAACACTGTACTAGATGTTCTAGCTCACTCAGTAACACAAAAAAAGAAATAATCAAATTGGAAAGGAAGAAGTAAGACTTTTTATTTGCAGATATGATCATCTAAGTAGAAAACCCAGTGAAATCTACAAAACCCCTGCTATTCCTGACAGGTAAAATTAGAAAGGTTGTAAGATATAAGATTAACACCAAAAATCAATTGTATTGCTATATATTATTCATGAACAAATGGAAATTAAGATTTAATAATACTATTTACCAACAGTATAAAAATATAAATACTTAGGGATAAATCTGACAAGAGATGTCAAAGACCTGTACTATCAACAGCACAAGATATAAAGTCAAAACAAAATAAATTTTTTCTGTACACTAGTGATCTATAATTATAAATCAAAACAATTTTTTAAATTAACAATAACACAAAGAGTAAATACTTAGGTATAAATCTAACAGTATATGCACACGTTCTGAATGCTGAAAATTGCAAAATACTGATGAAAGAGATCAAAGACCTAAATAAATGGAGAGACATATCATGTTCATGGACTGGAAAAAAAAACACAGTAAAGATTTTGGTTCTCCCCAAGTTGATCTATTTTTTGTAAAGATAAAAAGGTTGATTCTAAATTTTATATGGAAAGGCAAAGGAACTAGAATAAAACAATTTTGAAAATGAAAAATAAAGTTGGAGGAATCACAGTACCCTATTTTAATGAGTTAGTATAAAGCTAAAAAAACAAGAAAGAGGTCTATTGGCAAAGAGAGAGACACAAAAATAAACTGAACAGAGAGTCCAGAAAAAGACCACAAATATAGAGCCAGTTGATTTCTGACAAAGCTGCAAAAGCATTTCAATGGAGAAAGGACAGTGTTTTCAACAAATAGTTCTGGAACAATCAAGCATCTCTATGTAAAACAAGGGACCTCAACCTAAATTTCACACTTTATTAAAAAAAACACAAAATGAGTTATAATTCTCAATATAAAACTTAAAACTATGTAACTTTTATAAGAAACCATAGGAGAAAATCTTCATAACCTAGGGTTAGGCAAAGAGTTCTTAGATAGGACACCAAAAGCATGATCCATTAAAAATAAATTTGAGAAACTGGACTTCATCAAAATTAAATACATTTCCTCTATAGGAAAAAAATTTTTTTCTGAGAGAATAAAAGGACAAGCTACAGACTGGGAGAAAATCTTTACAAATCACATACTCAATGAAGAACTTATATCCAAAGTATATAAAGAACTTTCAAGATTCAACACAAAGAACACAACTCAATTAAGAAAATGACTAAAAGATTTGAAAAGATACTTCACTAAACAATATATATAAATGGCAAAATAAGCACTTGAAAAATGGTGAACATCATTAGGGAAATATCATTAGGGAAATGCAAACGAAAACCAGAATGTGATACCACTATGTATCTATTAATGTCAAAATTTTAAGGGTACCAGGTGTTTGTGAGGATACACTGCAAAAGGAACTCTCATACATTGCTGCTTGGAATGCAAAATAGTATAGCCATTCAGAAAAACAATTTGACAGTTACTTACCATATGATCCAGCAATCCCACTCCTGGACATTTACCCTAGAGAAATGAAAGCTTAGGTTCACACAAAAACCTGTACATGAATGTTTATAACAGCTCTATTCATAATTGCCAAAACCTGGAATAACCTACCTCTGCTCAACAAGTAAATGGATAAACTGTGGTTCATTAATACAAAGGAATACTATTAAGGAATAAAAATAACAAACTAGAGATATATGCAACAACTTGGATGAATCTGACAGGTAATTATGCTGAGTAAAAGAAGCCAGTCTCAAAACATTATATAGTATATGTTCTAATTTTATAACATTACATTATTATTTTATAAAATTATCAAAAAGACAAACTAAAGTAATGGGGAACAGATTAGTGGTCTTCAGGAATTAGGGATGGGACAAAGGTGTGATTATAAAGATATAATCATGGCACAATTATAAAGACACAAGGGAAATTTGGGGTGGGGCTGATGGAAGTGTTTGGGACCCCCAATGTGGTGATTGTTATATGAATCTATACATATGTTTAAATCATAGAGCTGTATGCCAAGAATAAATCAACTTTATTTCATGATAATTAAAAAAGAAAACCAAAACCAAAAAGACTGTGTTGAATAAAAGAAGGGTTAGCTCAGCACTCTTTCCCCAAAGTAGATGCTCAATTAACATTTGCTGAACAAAAACACTGAAAACTGGCTGTAGTTTCTGCTTTAACAATAATCTCATTTACATCCCTAAGCTTCAAAAATTTAAGTAACTTTTTGTAGCATCATTAACATTTTCTATCATGGTATCTGCCACAGAAAGATGTCTAGTTTACACACAAAAAAATTTAAAATGTCAAATGAAAGTCAGAAATCTAGATATCTCAACCAATTATTTTAAACTTTAAAAAGATTACCATTAATAATAGGTAACTTTTTCTTTATATCTTGTATGCATATTTTTCTCATTAAAAAAGGGGCAGGATCTGTTTTGAAGTCATTACCCAAAGGCATGGTATACAAAACAGATATCTGATATCTGTTTTAGAATCAACTAATCTTTATTAAACATTAAACGAGATGAATAGCTAAGCCATTAATTTTGCTCAAATATCAACTCTTCCTAGGATTTATCCTTTTCCTTGAATTAGTAAAACTATTAAAAATTCTTCTTCCTTCTGACCCAAACCACAGTGTGTACTCACACTGTGAATTCATGTCATTTCTATGCTGCTACCTGTTTTTAGATTTTCTTTGCTAAGGACACATTGGGCATTTGTTTGCCTGTAGCTCCTATGCAATCAACCAAACCTATTAGGATCCCACCATATCATTCCTGTACTGACCTGTCACAGGTCTAAGACTCATTCACTTCGATCAATTAGCTAAGCAGATTGGTTAAATCACATGTGTGTGAATGAATAAAAGCAACCTTATCAAAAAAAAAAAAAAAGACCATTAATTTTGGTCTTACTTTGCTTTAAACTGTGTGAAAAAGAGTGTTCCTATGTTAGAAAATGATTAAAAATATAACTGAGGTTTTCAGAAGTACCTAGCCTAAGAATTATACACATTTTGAAAATTGTAAAAAATGTTATTTGCATATTTACAGCACAGAACAAGTATAATTTTCATACTTCTTTGAAATCTCTATTTGTTAAGAGAATTATTTCAGAAGCCTCCACATTGTTTTTAAGGTATTTGTTCTGTTCACTTAACATAACATATGATAATCTCCAATTTATCTAGGTTTAAGTCAAATTTTCAATAAAATTTTTGAATTTTACAGCTTTGATAAGTTAAACTATAAAGTATATTATAATGGTGCTATAAAACATATTCTTTTTTACATCCTACAGTATACTCTTTGATGTCACATTACACCATCACTTGCAAAGAAACCAAATTGAAATGCTTTTGTCAGAAACCAGTCAAAAATATAAAAACAATTACTTATACTATCTAACCAAAAGATGAAAAATACCTAACATGATTGAGGCACTTAATGCAGTAATTTTATTTTATTCAGTCCAAGAGTAGAATCATAAACAATAATGAGTTTGCTTAACTAAGAATGAACTATTATGTAAAGTTGTAGCTTTCTGTATTTTAGCTCTGAGGACACTGTTAATATTCAATATACTAATTAATAAGGACTGCTATCTATTATGACCAAATAATGAAGGCAATTTGCAAAAATAGTTTATACAGAAATAAGCTGGTCCTCAAACTTCTAAATTTTCATAAGCACCTCATCCACTGGTTTTAACTGGTTTCCTCAGTGCCTAATATTGGTTTCCTTCACACACCCCACACCTGAACGTATCATTATAGGTACAGGAGTTCAAACCACAGAGAAACATCCTCTCCTATAAAATTACAGTAAGGGTCAATTATCCTTTAGATAATTTTCACAATTTAGCACAGTTAATCATATCTGGCTCATGTGGGCACATAATTAAACAGGGCTCCTTGAAAATATCCATTTAAACTAAATGTAATGAAAGTGAATGAATTTGTCACTACATTGGGTTTACTTAGGGAAACATTTTTGTTTCAATTTAACCTGAAAAAACAGCACTGCAAAACAATCCTAACATGAATATATTTAAAATGTGTATGACAACCTAGTCTCAATATCATGAGATGAATGTTCCTGTAAAATATTAGCAAAATTGGGAAAAACTTCACAAAAGGGCATTTTCTGAACATGTGTTAGCACAGAGACATGGTTATACATGTCAGTTATAATAGAGCTACATGATCATTAAGTTCATTTGGGAGAAATGTCATTTCAAAAATCACTCAAATCAAGTTTTTATAATATAGGTAATTCAAAGTTAGCTCCTCTCCCCAAAGCCTGACATTTATAATACAGAATTTTTAGTAAACTCTTTTAAAAATTACCTGCTTCTGCAGCCATCTTTCATGCCTTCGTTGTTTCCGTCTCAGATTCTTCAGCTTGCTCTTTTCTCTCTTACTGAGCCTCTGATTAATGGCACCCAACGAAAAACTGCCTGAGTGCAGAAAGTCCAGAGGAGAGAGGTGCTCTTGCTGGTCTGGGGCCTCCAGTGTGCTCCTGCCAGCTGAGGGCAGGTCCATCAGGAAAGTCAGGTTGTTAGAACTAGCATGACCAGAGTACACTGCAGAAGCTTCTAGACCACACTGAAATTCTCCTCCTCTTTGTGTCTGGGTCTCACGGGGAGTCACTGAAAATCTTTGCAGCAGCATATTAGGATCAAAACTGGATGAAATCTGAAAGGAATGATTATTTTTACTCGATTCTAAAGGCAAGCCCGAAAGGTCAATAGGCTGCGTTTCATTTAGTCTGGGATACACAGTAGTCTTACTATGGATTTCATATAAAGTGGGTAATAAAGTCAGTTTCTCACTGATGTCCAGATCCAAGCTATGTGATTTTCTATGAAAAGCTCTCGTAGTGCATCTGCCGGTCACAAGCTGCGGAACAAAAAGCTGATATTTTGGATCTGATGCTTTGAAGAGCACTTTTTCGTTCTTCATCTTGAAATATGTTGACCGTACCTCCAGGCAGAGTGCTTCCGTTAATCTTCCAGGACCATTATTATTTTGGGCCATGTTTAAAAGCCTGTGATTTCTGTTTTTGGAGGCGTCACCTGTCAGCAGAGTTTCCTTGTCACAACCTGACTGAACTCTAGGATGTGACAAGTATTTCAGCGAGGGTCTCATTAGTCGGCCTGACCGTGTTGGCTGATAATCAGTCCGGCTTTTGGAGAGATGTACAGCTGCAAGCTGGCCACAGGAACATTTTGGAGTGCTGACAAAATTAAAGCCCCCTAAACGGGCCCCACAGAAAGGGCAATTCAGTTTTCCAACTGTCCACTGGGCCTACAGGTAATAAAGGAAAATAAAAACAATTCTTTCTTTGTAAAGTAACCAAAGAGAATGCGAGCTGTTTTTTTGTTTGTGGTTTTATTGTTTGTTTGTTCTTTAAAGCCAGCCACATGAAAGTTTTCTATGCCACAGAAAAGGCCAGCATTCTGTTTTCTGATTAGTAGACAGAACAGTCTACTAGATGGAAACAAGCCTTCCAATAAACAGAGATAAGAAGCTCCAAAGGTCTAGAATGATAACATATTGCACATCACACCCATCTAAACGATACTCCTAAGAATTCTAAAAGAGTCTCTTAAACAATAGGCTGAATATGGATACAGTGTGAACTAATGAAAAGAAAAATACACTATGGAACCAGGAAGCAAATCAGTCTACAGAGCTTAATTTGCAAGTAAAATCTCACAGAAAAGTGTCTGTTTTGATACACTTCTTGCATACCAAGCACTGTGGGAGGGAACTTTACCCAACCAACAGAATAAAGCTCTTCCTGCCTTTTTACATACAACCAAAAGATATTGGTTGCATACATCAGTTACTTCATTTTCTATACTCAGATTACAAATTAATAATGAACTAACTTAAAGTTATCTTTTCAACAGAGATAGTAGGACATCTACAGTGCCCTAATACATTTTCTAAAGTTCAGGACACTAATAAGCAGAGCACTGGCATTTTCCCAAGAAATCATTACAATGTGAGAATGGATGCAAGGGATATCTAGCTAATGTTATTCTTTAACAAAAAAAGTAAGCTAGTCAGTGGAGAAAGGCAACTATATTGTTCCAAAAATCATATTACTTATACTTTTCTAATACTTAGCTGCTTTGAATTATGAGAAATAATGATGCCACACTGACAAGATGAATTCCTACTCATAATATTTCATTAAGGATCCTTAAAAGTGTGTTTTTTTGATACTGATTGTGCTAATGAGTCATTAATTTTCCAGTTTATTTTACATTTGTGTAATGAGACACATAGGATATTTCATTCACTCAATAGGTACTGTTCTAGGTGCTGGGGATATAGTACATAATGAACAAAATATAAAAACTTCTGACTTCATGGAGTTTATATACTAGAAGAGGAGCTAGGTAACTAACAAGATCAGTAAGCCCTTTGTGTGTGTGTAATATATATGCATATGTGGATATGCATATGAATGTGTATAATAATTTATATATGTCGTATATACTTAAGCATATTTAAAGTTCTATATATCACTTATAATGTGTGTGTAAAACATAGATAGGTATATAAAGTACAGAAGGGAGAAAGGAAGCGTTGAGAGTAGTAATAGTGGGGAGAGGCAGCTAATAGATTGGCCAGGCAATGCCTTACTGAGAATAAAGCCCTAAGGAAATGAAGAAACAGGTAAGTAGTTGTGGGAAGAGAATTCAAGGAAGGGGAAATACCAAGTGCAAAGTCTGAGATATAAAAGTACTCAGAGCACTCCAGTAATAATGAAGAAACCAGTAAGCGTAATCAAGTTACACACCCTTTCATGTCTCTTGAAACAATGCATCCAAGAAAAATAGCTCTAAAATGAGGATGAAACTTTCTGAAGGTAGTATATTCCTAATTTTACTCAGAAACTATGGAACTTACTTTTTGTATTAGGCAGTGTATCCATTCTGGAAGGGCTTCTATATCCATATGCCACACATGACAAATATGTTGGTCATCAGTTGAATCATGTCTATCCTGTTATATCAAAATGCATGATATTAGTCATGACTAGTTCAGAATTTATTACACAAAATTCATATTTGAGTAAAACACACAAAAAAACTTTCAATTTTAGATAGGAAGGAAATACATACTGCCCTCTTCTCCTTACTCCCATTGCCAAAGACAAACCCAGAAAGAAAAGGGTTTTTTTTCAGGGAATAGCCACGTTTAAATTGAGCAGAAAAAAAAAAAAAAGATTCCTCCATTTCATTGAGTTCATCAAATTAAATTTAAAATTGAGCAGAAAGTTACTGAATGGACAAATCTGGTGCCCAGTTTTTTCTGTGTGTGAGTAAAAATACTACCATTCATGACAACTTTCCCCAGCCTTCAATCTCTGATTCTGTCTGGATTCTAATGACAGAATAAAGGAGTTGCTGTATTCTCTATCAAGATGCTCAAGAAAAGTTTAAGAGAATGGGAGAAGAGGAATAATTGTACAGGGAGCTAGAAAGGCTCCGACTAAATTTCAGCTGTGTAAGTACAACAAAAATTTCAAAAAGAGACAATTTTAGCCTTTTGAAGTAGGTTTGTAGAAATAAATGCAATATATAGTTGAGACACAATGACTTCTCAACATGTCAAAAAAATTCAGGGCAGGCCAGGGTGAAGATATGTGGTTCTTTACTACCTCTGTGACTGTAGGACAGCTGCTTTACCTCTCTGGCTCTCAGTTTCTTTTCCCGTAAAACACTGCTACATAACTGCTCAGGTCCCTTCTGGGTCTACAGAATTTCATTCTGTGAAATGACAGAAAGGGTTGATTGACAAGAACAGCACAAGGGTAGGCTCCTGTCCATATATCCTTTCCTAGGATCAGATTTTAAAAAGAAGTAGCTCTGCAAGTTGCCAAAGAATAGTTCTCTTTTATATTTCCAAAGTGGTTGTACTACTAGTTACTATAATCAGGTTATAACAAAGTAACAAACACAAGGAAATTATTAAGCATGACTTAGAAGTTTGTATTCACAGTGCTATGCTATGAATGAAAAAGGACTGAATCTCTTTAAGAAATTTTCACTGAATAATCTACATTAGATTATGACTTAGAGCCAGGATCACCCAGAATTTTTGTTTAATATCCCAAGAGGGTTCCTCTGGACCTTACATCACTTTTCTCCTCCATCAGTAGATGTTAAGGTACTAAATTGTTGCCCAGTGTAGACAAAAAGTTTCAGTGTAATTTATTTACATATTGGAAAGATCTATAAAGAAGTCATGTTAATCTAACTTTGGTCAGGAGCCCAAAAAATCAAAATATAAATTAAAAGTGGAAGGGACTTGAGCTATTGTTATAGGTTAGATCACATTTCATTATTTTGTATATTGTATACAGCAGTATTTTACATGCCAAAATAATAATTAGTGCTAAACCAAATTCAAGATTATAATGGTGAAAGAAAACTTTTGTTAAAAGGTTTAAAAATTTCCAATTCTAATGTTTTAAAACTCTGCAACATGGGTTGAAAATATTTCAATGGCAAATAGAAAATCTGTTGGGAAGAGTTTATAGTTGCCCGAAGAGAAACTTTACCATTTTATTCATGATGCCTAAACTCCAATTCTGGTTAACAAATGGAACTTCCCATGTCAATACAAGAATAATGAGGGCCAGGAAAGTGCTTGGCAATATGAAGAGGATATTACTGAACAGAAGTAAATTTAGGAACGGAAGAGGAGATGCTAGGAATACTCTCTAGCTCAAACATCTTACTGCTCCCTAATACATGTCTATTCACAAGAGTGTTAGGCAAACATACAAAGGTTTAATCTTATTCTAGATTATGATAAAATGATACAGCGAAAATTCAGGCAGAGAGAAATGTAATTCTTGGTTTCAAGATAGCAAAGTGAGTACATATTCCAGCCTATACTCCTTATCAAACCACAGAACCTACAAAAGATTTTTCAAAAAAAGGAATCAATAGATGAATGAGAAAATATGGATGGGAAGATTTCAATGGACCAAAAATTGTAAGGAACCTCTGAGAGATTAATGAGGGAAACAACAGCATACTGTATTCAAGTGCATAACAGATGAGAACACAAAGAATGGCCCATGCCAAAGTTGTGGAAAATAGAAGCAAAAAAGGGCCCTGGGCAACTATTAGGGGTAGATGTGAAGTCTGTCTGTCTCCAGGCAAGAGGATTACTTGGGGCAGAGAGAAATAGGGCAACATTTCTGAAAATGTGTCTGGAAAGGCCTGGTAAAAAATGGAAAGCATTTGCAGTATGTCCAGAAGATGAGCTACTGAGGACCAAACTCTATTCTTGCTGAAAATATTACCATATAAAAATATTACATTATTTAATATATTAACTATATCAACATATAAAGAATATGAAATAGATTTGTTTTAATAATAAGGTACACCTCTAACACACATTGTTTTTTTTTAAATCAAGTGAAAGAGAACTAAATATACTCTGAATTACGATACTAAAAGCATATACAACCTAAAGAAAACCAATACTACAACTTTTCTATGGAAACATACATATATAAATGGATAGAAAAGGTACCTTACAGGCTGTGTCCCAAGTTGATATCACTGGCTAGATTTGAAGAACGAAAGAATAGGGGTTCAGAACTAACTTCCTACCACAAACAACTAGGAAACCAGACAAAATGTAACAAAGAACTATTTTCAAACAGTGGGACAACAGGCAATAAAATACTGACTTCTGAGAGAAATAAATTAATTTAGCATACAGTCATCCAGACTTTCTTCCTGGTGGCAATTAACAGAGTACAGTACACATGAAGAAGGAACCTCAACAGAGTCTGGTCAATTTTCTGACTTGAGGAAACAAGAATCAGATTTTTTGGAGCTTAAGGTAAACTAAAATCTGCAGGACACAGTACCCAAGAGAAAGATTTTTTTTAGAAGTTCCAGAAATTTGTATATGGTTTCCCCTTGAGTCTCTGATCAAAGTCCAATATGGTCAAGCTTAGAGCAAAACTCCAGGAGGCTGTGCTAAGAACACCTGTACAGGGGAAAGAACAATTAGAGAGGCTATAAGCCAAATAACTCCAAGAGCTCACACAGGGCCAGGAAACATTATGTTCCATCCAGCCTGATGGAAAAGGACTCATTAAATAATGAAGCATTCAGTAGTGACCCAAAGGGTCATTCCATAAAAGTGGGACTAAATTAGCCTTAGAATAAGGACTACTCAAAACCTGCCCTAAAGAACCTAAAAATAAGCTTCTAAATTGTCAAAATTATCTAAAAACAAGTATTAGGCAGAACAAAATACAAAAGCCTTTAAAGGAATAAAACAAAGTATAACACTCCACAACATGAAATTTACAGTGTTTGGTATCCAAACAAAAATCCAACATGGTACAGGCCTGGGGGAGAGGAATAGCAGCCACTGAGGGAAATGGATAAAACTCTATCCAGATCCTTTCTCCTTGTCTCTCCAACAAAACAAAAGCCTTAAACTACTAGCGGAAGGACAATACACATTGTGCCCCTTACAGCACTGATGAACAGCAACAACAAAACCCTCAAATCCCTGAGAGAGTGGCAGGAATACATGCTGGACGCAAAACTATAACTGAAAGGCACAGGAGCACTGAGATGGCCAAACCCCTAAGATCCAAAAATGCAGTGCCTAAGGCAGTCAGGAAAGGAAGATGGATGTAAAGTAGGGGACAGAAAGGAAAAGATGGTACTGATGAGGATGAACTGAAACTCATGCCAGTTACACTGTCTCTGATCTTGATTATGTGGGTATATATTAGAGAAACTAGAACCCTTCATCACAGAGCTAAATATACTTCTATCTGACCCAGGAGGTAAAGTCTGAACTAGGATCCAGGGGAAGGCAAAGAAGTTATAGGCTTATTGAAGTTGCTGTCCCTCTTCAATAAGGCAAGCCAGCATAATAAAACTATGGGGATAGAGAAGAGATCAATAATTGTCAGGGTTGGGTGAGGGAGGAAAGGATTGAATATGAAGGGTGAGCATGAGAGAATTTAGGGAATACTGTAACTGTTCTGTATCTTGATTGTAGTTATGTATAATCAACCCTATTCATTTGTCAAAACCCAGGGAACTGTATACCAGAGTAATTTTACTATATATAAAATGTTATAAATGAAGGTGAAATAAAGACTTTTTCATAGGAACAAATCCTAAAAGAATTTATCATCAGTAAACTTGAACTATAAGACCTGGCAAAGGAAGTTCTGCAGGTACAAGAAAAATTTCATCAAATGAAACTTGGATCAACACAACTGAGTAAAGTGATCCTCAAATGGTAAATATGTTGGTAAATGTAAAATTTATTTTTTTCTTTTTAATTTTTGTTAAAGGACAGCTTACTTGTTAAAGCAGTTTGTTAAAAATATACTGTGGAGTTTTAAATGCAAAAATAAAATATTTGAAGACAACAACATGAAGAATAGGAAATGAGAAATGAAAGCATACTGAGTAAGATTCTCACTCTATATGTGGTATGGCATAGTATAATTTAAAGGAAGACTTTGATAAATTACAGATGCATATTGTAAACCAAAGATCAACCACTAAGGGAAAAAGAGTACCCTAAAAAGTCAACAGACATAAAAGGAATCCTGAAAATAACTTAATCCAAAAATGCAGTAAAAGAAAAAGAGAAGATAGAACATGAGACGAATAGGGAATAAATAAGATGTTACATTTAAGCTCAAACATATTTATACTCACATTAAATGTAATGATCTAAATACTCCAATTACAAATCAGAGGATATTAGACTGGATGACAAAGACTGAACTATACATCATATACAAGAAATTCATTTTTAATATAAAGGCACACACAGGTTTAGAATTTAAAGGATAAAAATTTTTATCATGCAAACATAAATCAAAGGAAAGCTAGAGTTGCTATATTAACATCAAAGTAGATTTCAGGACAAGGAATACTGTCAGGGATAAAAAAGAAACTTTTCATAATTATAAAGGAGTCAGTTCATCAGGAAGACATAACAATTGTAAATATGTATTCACCGAAGAGCAAATGTCAAAATACTTGAAGTAAAAGCTGACAGAACTTAAAAAGAAAATGGACAAATGCATAATTATAGTTGGAAATTTCAGCATTTGTCTTATAAAGTTGTATTACAAGTAGAAAGAAACTCAGTAAGAATACAGAACATTTAGACAACATCATCAATCAACTGACATTTGTGCAACACTATACCCAACAACACAGAATAGATATTTGTTTAAAGTACACATGGAATACGTTCCAAGAAAGACCATTTGTGGGACCACTATTTAGATTTGAAAGGAATGAAGTAATGCCAAATGTGTTCTCTACTATAATGGAATTAAATTAGAAAACAACAGCAGAAAGATATCTGAAAAATCCGCAAGTACTTGGAAATTAAAAAACATACTTCTAAAGAACCTATGGGTCAAAGAAGAAGTCACAAGAGAAATGAGAAAATACCTCAAATTGAATAAAAAGGAAAACACACATATTAAAATTTGTAAGATGCAGATAAAGCAGTGGTCATAGGATACTTTAGAATATAAATATATTTGACAAAATAAAGGATTCAATGATCTAAGCTTTTTCTTGCTCTACAAGAAGAACAAATTAAGACTAAAGTAAACACAAAGAAAATAATATATATCAGAAATAAATAAAATAAAAAATAGACAAACAATGAAACTGAAAGATATCAAAGAAAGATAAAACATGACCAATATTTGGGAAAAGGAGCGACATGGTTATAGAATCAATGACATTTAAACAATAATAATGTAATAGAGTGGACATTTTTTGAAAAAAGTTGGCAAATTAGATGAAATAAAATTCTTAAAAGATACAATTTACTTAATTGAATCAAGAAGAAATGGGCTATATGAACAGCTCTAAATCAATTAAGCTAAATTTGAAATTAAATCTTGTCTCCCACCAAAAACAAACTGCTCCAGGCCCAGATGGCTTTTCTGGTGAACTGTATCAAACAGTTAAGGAAGAAATGTACAAATCCTATACAAATTCTTTCAGAAAACTGAGTATGATGGACTGCTTCCCAACTCATTTTATGAGGCCAGCATTATCACAAAAATTTTTAAAGATAAAGACATTACAATAAAGGACATCCATGAAGGACAGGAACAAGATGATGGAGTAGGAAGACCCTGAGCTCACCTCCCCCAACAAAAACATCAAAACTACAACTACATATAGAGCAACTCTTGTTGAGAATGACCTGAACACTAGCAGGACAGATGGCTCTTTTACAACCAAGTTTATGAAAGAGAGAACCACACAGAGTCTGGTAGGAGAGGAAGAGAAGCATTTCTAGTTGCAACCCAGCCCCCTAGTGGATGACCAAGAAGAGGAAGGGGATATCACAGTCTTGGCATCCTCCCTAAGAAGTCAGGGGTTCAAGTCCCATATTAAGCACCCAGCCCTGGGGTCTGGCACCAGGAAGATGAGTCCCCTTGGATGCTTAGAAAATCAGTGGGACTTTCCAGAGGGTTGTTAAGAAACCAGGACTCTGCTCTTGAAGGGCATGCACACAGACTCGCTTGCTCCCAGTCCAAGCATAGAGGCAGCAGAATGAGAACTGCTTAGTGCTCTGACCAGCCTGCCAGGACCATCCCAGCATGCCCGCCCAACCTACACTGAGCACCTGCTCTAGCCCCTCCAGCTCAGGTACTGCTTCCCACCAATGTGGAGACTGCCATCACACATAGTAGGGAGAAGCACAGCCAGCTCAGAATGGCTGTCCCAGCCCCTTGGGCCCTGACACCCCCCACCAACCAAGGCAGAGACCACCATCACCATTGTATGCCTGCTGAGAAGAGGAGAAGCAAAACCATATCAAAACTGCTGCTCCAGCCTCTTGGGCCCTGACCTCACCCCTAACCAAGACAATCCAAGTCCAAGACCACCAATGCTCTGAGGGAAAAGCCCAATTCCCTCAGGGCTCCTGCTCTAGCCCCTCAGGCCACAGTTCCACCACCAGACAGGGGTGCAATTACCATCAAGTATGGGAAAAACCCTGACTCACACTGGGCTCTGGCTCTAGCTCATCCAACTTTGGCCCTACCTCCCACCAAGGCAGTGGTCAGCAGCACATCCCAGGAGAAGACATGGTCCATGATCACTTCAGATCCAACTCTCCTACCAATGCCATGGGACACAAGCAACCTGTATAGGGATGTTCCCACACACGGACACACCTTCAAGACCAGAATATGTAACTCTTTCACCTAATTTCATTAAAACAGAGAAAATCAAACAAAATAATAAAATAATAAAGGTTAGAATGGAAATAGAGACAAAAAATAGAAAAGATCAATGAAACTAAGAGCTGGTTTTTAAAAGATAAACAAAATTGATAAACATTTAGCCAGACTCATCAAGGAAAAAAAAATGAGGTCTAAAAATGAGGTCTAAACAAAATTAGAAATGAAAGAGAAGAAATTACAACCAATATCACAGAAATATAATCATAAGATAATACTATGAACAGGTACATGCTAACAAACTGGACAATCTAGAATAATTGGATAAATTTCTAGAAACATACAATCATCCAAGACTGAATAAAAAAGAATCAGAAAGTATAAATAGACCTATTACTAGTATTAAAATTGAATCAGTAATCAAAAAACTCCCAAAAAACCAAAGTCCATGACACAACAGCTTCCCAGGACAATTCTATCAAAAATTTAAAGAAGAGTTAATACCTATCCTCCTCAAAATATTCCAAAATATTGAACAGGAGGGAACAATTCCAAATTCATTCTATGAGGCCAGCATTACTCTGATACCAAAACCAGACAAAGACACTACCACTACAGAAAATTAGAGGCCAACATCCCTGATGAACACAGATGCGAAAATCTTCAATGAAATATTAGCAAATCAAATTCAACAATACATAAAAAGGATCATACATCATGATCAAGTGGGATTTATTCCATGGATACAAAGATGGTTCAACAATCACAAGTCAATCACCGTGATACATCACATTAACAAAACAAAGAATAAAAATTACACGATCATCTCAACAGATGCAGAAAAAGTACTTGACAAAATCCAACATCGATTCATGATTAAAAAAATCTTGACCAAGTTGGTATAGAGGGAACATATTTCAACATAGTAAACACCATTTATGACAAACTCACAGCTAGCATTCTACTCAACAGTGGAAAGTTCAAAGCTTTTTCTCTGAGATTAGAAATAAGACAAGCATAACACTGTAAATCAACTATACTTCAATTGAAAAAAAAGAAAAAAAAGACAAGGATACCCACTCTCAACACTTTTGCTCAACATAGTACTGGAAGTTCTAGCAACAGCAATCAGACTAGGAAAAAAAAAAAGGCATCCAAATTGCAAGGAAAGAAGTAAAACTGTCACTATTAACAAATGACATGCTACTGTACTATTCAGAAAACCCTAAACACTTCACCAAAAAACTATTAGCACTAATAAATGAATTCAATAAAGTTGCAGGATATAAGAAAAATATACAGAAATCTGTTGCATTTCTAAAGACTAATAATTAACTATAAGAAGGAGAAATCAAGAAAACAATCCCATTTACAATCATATCAAAAAGAATAAAATACCTAGGAATAACTTTAACCAAGAGGTGATGACTTGTACTTTGAAAACTACATGACACTGAAGAAAGAAATTTAAAATTATATAAATAAATGGAATGAAATCCCATGTTCATGGATTGGAAAAATTATTGTTGAAATGTCCATACTGCCCAAAGCATTCTACAGATTTAATGTAATCCCTACCAAAATACCCATTACATTTTTCACAGAACTAAAACAAATGATCCTAAAATTTGTATGGAACCACAAAAGACCCCAAGAAGCCAAAGCAATCTTGAGAAAAAAAGAACAAAGGTAAAAAGTATCATGCTCCCTGACTTCAGATTACACTACAAAAAAGCTACAGTTACCCAAACAGTATTGTACTGGCACAAAAACAGACACAAAGATCAATGGACATGCTTTTCCCTATACAATAGGGAAAAGACAGTTTCTTCAATAAGTGGTGTGGGGAAAATTGGAGAGCTACATGTAAAAGAATGAAATTAGAACATTTTTTCACACCATATATAAAAATAAATTCAAAATGTATTAAAGACCAAAATGTAAGACCTGAAACCACAAAACTCCTAGAAGAAAACATAGGCGGTATGGTCTTTGACACTGATCTTAGCAATATTTTCTTTGAATTTGTCTCCTTAAGCATGGAATACAAAAGTGAAAACAAACAAATTGGACCTAATCAAACTTAAAAGCTTTTACACAGTGAAGGAAACCATCAACAAAATGGAAAGGCAACTTAATGAATGGGAAAAGATATTTGCAAATGATGTAACTGATAAAGGGTCAATATCTGAAATAGATAAAGAACTCACACAACTAAATATCAGATAGAACAAACAATACAGTTAAAAAATGGTCAGAGGGGCTAAACAGGCATTTTTCTAAAGAAGACATACAGATGGACAATAGGCACATGAAAAAATGTTCAACATCCCTAGTCATCAGGGAAATGCAAATCAAAACCATAATGAGATATCACCTCACACCTGTCAGAATGACTACCATCACAAAGATGAGAAATAACACGTGTTGACAAGGATGAGGAGAAAAGGAAACCCTCAAGTACTGCTGGTGGGAATATAAATTGGTACAGCCACTACTGAAAATAGTATGCAGGTTCCTCAAAAAAAAAAAAAATTGTGCTACCATATGATCCAGTAATTCCACTTCTGGGCATTTATCTGAAGAAAACAAAAACTATACTTCAAAAAGATATATGCATCCCAATGTTTACGGCAGCCTTACAACAGTCAAATATGGAAACAACAAAGATGTCCCTCAATGGATAAAGAAAATGTGGTATATGTGTTTTTGTATGTGTATAGACACACACACACACACACAACTGAGTGTCGCTCAGCCATAAATAAGAGTGAAATCCTGCCATCTGTGACAACATGGATGGACCTGGATGACATTATGCTAGTAAAATAAGTCAGAGAGAGAAAGATAAATACTGCACATTTTCACTTACATGTGGAATCTAAAAAACAAAACAAACAAAGAAATATAACAAAACAGTAACAGACTCACAGATACAGAGAACAGACTGGTGGTTGCCAAAAGGGAGAGGAATAAGAGGAGGGCTAAAATGGGTGAAAAGGATTAAGAAGTACAAATAACTAGGTATAAAATACATAAGTTACAAGGGCATAATGTACAGCATATGGAGTAAATATTTTATAATAACTATGCAAAGTATAATACATAAAAATATCAAATTACTATGCTGTATATCTGGAATTAATATAATATTGTAAGTTAACTATACTTTGAATAAAAAAAAGAAAAAAAAAGACATCCACAGACGAACATCTCTCTTAAACAAAGCATCAAAATCCTTGATAAAATATTAGTAAAATTTAGCAATAGATTATCATATATAGGTAGAAAATACTAAGGGATCCACAAAAAGCAACTAAAAAGTGAGTTTAGCATAATATGTTTGCAGGATATAAAGTCAATATACAAATTCAACTCTATTTCTTTAGATTAGTCACAAGAAATTGTAATGGGTAACTTATTAAATATCAATTATAATAGCAGCAAAAACATGGAACTTAGGAATAAATGTAATACAATATGTATAAGAGCTCTCCATCATAAACTAGAAAACACTGCTGAAAGAATTGAGGAATACATAGTGGTGTGTATCTCAGGAATGAAAGATTGATATAGCATTCAAAAATCATTCAATATAACTCAATATAGTAATATAAAACAGAACAAAATTGTAGAAAATATTTTGATATACATGGAAAAATCATTTGATAAAATTCAACATCCATTCATAATGAAAACTTAGAAACTAAAAATGGAAGAAAACTTTTTCAATCTGATAAAAGGTATCTATGAAAAACCTTTAGCTAAACTTATACTCAGTGGTGTAAGATAATTGTTTTACCCTAAGATTGGGAACAGAATGTCTTCATTCTCACCTTTCTAGTCCACATAGTATTTATGGTCCAAGTCAGTACAGTATGACAAGAAAAAGAAATAAAAGACATACAGATTAGAAATCAACAAAACGATGAGATACATCTTCACACCCACTTAGGATGGCTATAATAAAAAAGAAAAATAATGAAATAAACAGAAAATGGTAAGGATGTGGAGAAATTGGACCCACTGTACATTTATGGTGGGAATGTAAGTGGTGCAGCCACTGTGGAAAATAGTTTTGTGGTTCCTCAATAAGTTAAACATTGAATTAGCAACTGGCTTAAGAATTCTACTCCTGGGTGTATATCCAAAATAATAATAAAATCAGGTGTTCGAACATAAACTTGTATAAAAATGTTCATAGCAACACTACGGAAAATAGTCAAAAGGTGGAAACAACTCAAATGTCCATCAACTTATAAATGTATAAACAATATGTGGTAGATCCCTATGATGAAATAATGTGCAGTCATAAAAAGGGATAAAATACTGATACATGCTATAACATGGATAAACCTTGAAAACACTATGCTGGGTAAAAGAAGCCAGACCAAAAGGCTGTATCTCGTGTGTACTAGATATCAGTAGTGGTAAATTTTATGTTATGTGTATTTTAGCATAATTTTAAAAAATAACAAAGTAACTTTTTTATTCACAGACAACACAATATAAAGAAACTACTAAGAAATTCATCATAAAAACTGTTAAATTAATAAACACAATTTCAGTATAGAATGTCAATATACAAATTTCTGTGTACCGCATTTCTGTAACAACAAACAATGGGAAAGTAAACATTTAAAAATACCACTTAATATAGTACCAAAAAAACATGAACTACTTAGGTATAAACTTGACACAATATATACAAGACTTGTCCACTGAAAACTACAAAACACTATACAGAAAAATTAAAGACCTAATAAAACCAAGAAATATACCATGTTCATAGATGTAAAGTTTGATATTTTTAAGATGTCAATTGCTTCCATATTAACCTATAGATTCAATACAACCCAATCAAAATCCCAGCAGGCTTATTTATAGAAATTGATAAATACATTGTAAAATTTATGTAAAAAATGCAAAATGACCTAAAACATCCTGAAAAGTTTTGCAACACAATAAGAAATGTAGAGAATATACACTATCTGATTTTAACACTTATAAGATCAATGGAATAGAGTAAAAAAATAGATCTGTATATAAATTTAGTCAATTGTTTTTTGGTAAATATGCCAAGATAATGAGAAAAGATAGCCTTTTCAATAATTGGTGCTGGAACAACTGAGTATCCATATGAAGTAAAAAAATAATAATAACAAAAATAATAAAAATGCTTACCACACACATGAAAAACAAATCAAAATGGATCAGGATCCTAAAAGTAAAAGCCATAATCACAAAATGTCTAGAACAGGAAAAAAATCTTTGAAACCTGGGGATAGGCAAAGTAGTCTCAGGACACAAAAACATTACCCATAAAGGAAAAAAAAATGATAAACTGGATTTCATCAAAATTAAAACCATCTACTCTTTGAAAGTCATCACTAAGAAAATGAAAACACAAACTGCAAACTGGAAGGAAATTTTTGCAAAACCTGTATCTGACAAGAACTTTTTAGCCAGAATATATAAAGAATTCTTACAACTAAATAAGAAGAAAATACAATTTAAAAAATGATTATAAAATTTCAACAGACATTTCACAAAAGAAGCTATACTAATGTCTGATAATCACATGAAAAGAGGCATAACAGTCACTGGAGAAATGCAAATTCAAACTATAATGAGACAACATTACATATTTATTACAAGAGCTAAAATGGAAAAAAGAAAAGAAATAAAGGGAAAGAAAAAAGCAAAAAGAACTGGAAATATCAGTACAGACAAAGAAACAGAGCAACTGAAACTCATACGTTTTCAGTGGGAATGCAAAATGATATCGTCATTTTAGAAAACAGTTTCAGTTTCTTAAAAAGCTATGCCCACACTTATCATAGAACCAAGCAATCCCTAGTAGTAACCAAGAAAAATAAAAATATAGGTCCACATAAAGATTTGTAGCTCAAAACTGCAAACACATAAAATGTCCATCAACAACTACAGCATCCATACAGTAGATAAACAACTGTGAAATGTCTACAATGAAGTAATACTCAGTAATAAAAAGGAATGGACTACTGATATATGCAACAATATGAATCAATTTCAAAAACACTATGCTGAGCATAAAAAGCCAGACATGAAGGAATATATGCTCTATGATTACATATATAAGAAACTCTAGAAAAGACCAAATGTCGTTACCTCTTGACAATGGTGGCGGGTACACGAGTACATATGCATTTGTCAAAGCTCACTGAAATGTGTATTTCATTACATATAAATTATACCCTTGGGCTTCCCTGGTGGTGCAGTGGTTAAGAATCCGCCTGTCAATGCAGGGGACACGGGTTCAAGCCCTGGTCTGGGAGGATCCCAAATGTCACGGAGCAACTAAGCCCATGCGCCACAACTACCGAGCATGTGCTCTAGAGCCCACGAGCCACAACTACTGAAGCCCGCGCACCTAAGGCCTGCTCCACAACAAGAGAAGCCACCACAATGAGAAGCCCACGTGCCACAACGAAGAGTAGCCCCCGCTCACTGCCAGCTAGGGAAAACCCATGCACAGCAACGAAGACCCAATGAAGCCAAAAAAAAAAAAAAAAAAAAATTATACCCTAATAAAACTAACCCTAAAAGTTAGCAGTGTAATTCTACCTAAATTTACTTTGTGAAGAACAGAATTAATCTTGTAAATGTCAATACTTGTACACATTAACCCCTTCCATTAGGAGCTGAGAGCTATGCAGATTAATTTAACTAATGAATTCTTAAAAAGGCTCTCATAGAGAATACAAAGTGGAATTGACAAATACAGCCTTCTTTACTTCATTATTAGATCCGAAATTTTTTTGGACTTTTCAAGGTTCTGTCTATCCATGAGCTAAATAAATAAATATTTCTACATTGGTATAAAGAATAGAATATTATGTCAAAGTAAGTTAATGGCAATCAACCTATCAAGATTTATTGGGTCATTACTAGACACAGTGTTGACCATATAAAGGGAGTAAAGAAACTTACTTATATGCCAGGGACTGTGTTTTACCTTAACACGTATTATCTCATTTTACTATTTCATTATGCATATTCCATTACTTCATTTAATCAGATAAAGTGATCATGATATTTAGTCACATAAGATTGATCACTGTACTAAGAAACCACTATCTGTTATAAATTCTAGATATGTTTTATGAACATGAGAAAAAACACTGGAGTCATATATCTAGGTATGTAAAGGAAATTTTACAATGTACATATTCTTCTTATTTTTACCAAGTAACAAGCATTTGTACTGTGCTACTACAGCCCAGGCTCTCTTTGAAAGGTTTTATTATTTTACAAATAAGGAAATTGAACCAAGAGAAAGTAAGTAACTTTTATGTAACTTGTCCAAGGTCACACAGTAAGTAGCAAAGGAAGGATTTCCATACAGGCAGTCTGGCTTCAGAGCTGAAGTCACTAAGCTTCCACTGTTACTTCCTATACCAAATCAATACTATCTTTTATAGGGCAATCATCTTTCTTACATCTTTAGCCTGAGTATGTTTTAAGGCATGATACTACTATTCTTCCAGAGGATTACAAAAAAAGCAAAACAAAACAAACAAAAACTGGAAGCATAACTTACTTTTATATTAACCATTTATGGTTAATTTTAATGTACAATGTTAGTACATTAAAAACAATGTACTAACTTATACAGAAGAAAGGTAGGTTTAGAAAAAATTCCAGTTGATTCTGATATGCAGCTCCCAAACCAATCTCCCTGATTTGAGAACTATTAACATAAAGCAAGCACATATTTTTCTCTAAATATTTGAAAGTTAAACCATTCTCATGCCAACAAAAAAGACAAAAATCAGTTACAGCAATTGATACTGGTGGACAGAGCATAAAAGGCTGGGTTAAGAGTGTATAGTATTGTTTCCCTTTCTGAACATTAGATATGGCAAACAAAGAAAACGAGGATAAACACAGAGGCCTCAGTTATACATGAGACTGCCAACTATTTCAACTGTAATTACACACACTGTCTTAGAAACATAAATATATATGATATTCATATTTACTTCCAATTTAATTTTACAGGTAAAATAAGACATCAAACTATAAAGTCTACAGTCACTTAATTTTTTAAAAAATCACACAAATATAAGTGATAAAACAAATTTTAATGGATGTATTTTAAGATAAATGATTGAACGAAGCAGGCTCATTTGAGGAATTTAAAGGCTTTAAAGTAGTGGCATCAGGTTATCTCCTTGGGAAAAAATAAACAGAAAATTAGAAAAACTATATTATTAGGATTTTTAAAACCTTAATAGACAGAGTTTTTGTGTCTCAAGTTTATCATGTGAGCAAAGGAGAAAGTGAAGGAAGAGAAGTAACTAACAGCCAATTTCACTTAATACTGTCAGAAAAATGTTGACAAAATATTTTGTAAATGAAATCTTTTATTCAAGCAGTAGGGGGAGCTAACGCATTGTTATTGATATTGCTTTTTCTTTAAGGGTAGGGAATGTTTTCAGTTACTGTGTACAAAGAGAACTTCTTTAATTTTAAAATTACAAACTGTATGCATTATCTTTTTGTCATTTAATGATTGTTAAGAGTTTTAATTGAACAGAACAGGTTAAATGTAAAAAGGTGACATAACAATATTATATAATTTTTGAAAAATGTTTAACACTAACACGTTTCAAATGTTACTAATAACATTCCCTTAGCTAACACATTAAAAGTTAGCCAACTATATTTTTAAAGTAATATAGTTTATTTAAATATTTGCAGCTATCAGCTATAAACACTACAGGGAAAAAGGTCAGGTAATAAAAATGTCATTTAGATTAACATAATTAATTAAATGTTTAAAGGGTTATAAATATAAACGAACCAAATCCTATTGGACTGCCTATTGTAGGTTGAGAACGTACTTCAAGGGTGAAAATTTTTTTTACTCAAAAGTCAGAATGAATAAAAAAGAAACTGAAAGCCTCATTTAAAGGCGGACCATTCCCTGCATGTATTCTTGCTACCTAATTTCACGCTTTCAAAATTGCCAAAATAATTTTTTAAAAATTCAAAGGTCATGTCACTCCTTTTCACTGACTTTCCAGCTTTTAGGAAAAAGATCAAAGTCCTTAATTTGTCTTGCAAGACCATAAATGATCTAACCAACACCCATCTTTCTAGCCTCAAATCTGGCCAAACTCTCTTTCGATCTCTGCCCTCCAATCATAGAAATCTTCTAGTTCCATGGAGATACATCACATTCTTTCCACCACAGGGCCTTTGAATATGCTGGTCCCAAAGCTTGGAGGTCCTCTGTCTCGTACTGTCCTGGCTACTCATCCACCGTATCTCTACACAAGTCGTTTCCTCAGAAAAGCCTCCCGCTTACAACAACAATCCTATGTCCATGTCCTATCTATGGCTCCCTATATGTTTCCTTTTTTTCCACTTACACAGCTAATAATTTAATATTTATGATTGAACACTATCCTGAAAGTTTCACAAGGACAGAACACTTCTCTTCTGCTCTTCATTGAATTTCCAGTGCCTGTCATATCTTAGTTGATCTGAGCTAGCATAACAAAATACCACAGACTGGGTGGCTTAGACAACAGACATTTATTCTTCACAATCCTGGAGGCTGGAAGCCTATGATCAAAGTGCCAGCATGTTCAGGTACTGGTGAGAGCTCTCCTCTTAATTTGCAGATAGCTGCCTTCTTGCTGTATCCTCACATGGTAGAGAGAGAAAGAGATCTCTCTCTTCCTCTTCTTATAAGAGAGAAAAGAGATTTCTCTCTCTCTTCTTCTTACTGGATTAAGGCCCCATCCTTATAACCTGATTTAACCTTAGAAACCTCCTAAAGACCTATCTCCAGATACAGTCACTTCGGTGGTTAGGACTCACAGCTACAATGAACATTGACCAATGATTTCCTCTTTGCTAAAACCAAAGCATACTTTTAATTCTCATTCAGAGCCTCTACATTTGGCCATGCAGTTTGTATGCTATTTCAAATCTGGGGGCACCTTTCACAGATTAGTACCCTCTAGAATTATGCAGTGTACAACATGCACATTAAGGGCAGTATCTGGTTTTCTACGTCTCGCTACAATGTTCAATATTACTAACGAATCCCTCCTTCTGGAAGATATTCATCCCTTGACTTCCATAACACCGTATCCTGATTTTCAATCCTATCTTTCTTACTACTCTTTTTTTTCCTACTTTGTGATTTTTTTTTCCTGTCCATATCTTAAATGTTCCTAGGCCCTCTTCTTTCTCACTCCATTCACACTCTGCATGGTGATCTCATCTGCTTTCACAGCTTGACTCACCACTTAAATGCTGATGACTCCCAAATCCACACTTTCAGTTCAGATCTCTGCTCTGAATCCCATATCCATAGAACCAGCAGCCTTCCAGAAATCTCTTTTTAAATGTCCTTTTAGGCCACATAAACTTGACGTGCCCCAAACAGTGTCAAAACAGACTAAGAAGTGAAAGCGGAGGATACCACCTCTGTCGCAACGCCCACCCCGCCAGACTTCACAAACGGAGACCAATTTTGTTATTTTCTGGTTTTAGGGTTTTCATTGTTATTTTTTGCTTTTGGTTTTGGTTCTGGCCCACATTTCATGTATCTCAGGGCTGAAGGTAGAGTAGGAGTCCCCTTTTGTCCCTGTGGACATTGTAGACTGTCTCAAAATTCCATTCTAAATTCCCAGTCACATGCCTTACCATATGCCAGTGACTGGAAAACTAAAGCTCAAATGTCCCAGATTCCCTTACAGCTCAAGTTCTACACATGACCTAGCTTTCCCCAAGCTGATACACTGTTCAATATTATGAAAGTAGAAGTGATGAGTATATTTGTGCTGTTTCTTCTAGCAAGCTTGGTTTTGAAGGTACTTAGTCTGCGGCAAAAGTTAGTGATTCCAACGTCCAGTTCCTAGTTTTGTGGGGACTAAGAGGCAGTGTGTGAGACTTCCATTTCCTGGCATTAGTCAGGGCTAAACAAGTGTGGTTGTGGAACCAACAGCTGTGGATGCTATTTCCTCAGTTTCCTGATCCTTTATGTTCTTCTGAGGGCCATTTCACACCTGCATGGGGTGAGGAAGACAGGAGACAAAGTCCAGGATTTGCTCAGGGTCAGGAGACTATAAGAGGGAACTCCTACATAAAGCTGGGTTATAATATCAGTATAAGGGTGAATGAGAAATAAACCTGTTGCTCAGAAGGACAAAGAAGGAAAGTTGCCTATCTCAACTTTGGTATTCAGTAGAAGGAAAGGAAAAAATCTTCTCCTCAGGGTACTGAAGAATTTCTTAAACAAAAAGTACAGAACATAAAGGAGATGATTAGTAAATTTATCTATATTATTTTACAAATTCTGTTCATCAAAAGATACCACAAAGAGTGAAATACAAGTTATATAAGCTGGCAAAAGACATTTGCAATACAATAACCAACAAATAATTAGTATTCAGAGTACATAAAGAGCTTCCAAAAATCAAAGCTACATAATAGAAAAACAGGCAAGGAAAAAAAGACATTTCACAGAAAACACAAACAGCCTTAAACAATGAAAAGATGTTAAATGTTGGCAAAGATGTGGAATCACAGCAATGTTTAACTGCTGCTCATGGGACTGTCATTTGAAAACAACTTAGCATTGCCCAGTAAAGGTGAAGAATCACATATCCTGCAACATACAACTCCATTTCCAGTAATATACTCCTGCCTATTTTTGTCAAGATATGGACAAGTACCATGGCTTGTAAGAGCAAAACAACTAGATTTAACTCAATAGTAGAGTGAATTATAAATTGTGATATATTAATACACTGGAATACTACACAAAAGTGAAAAACTGGAGCTGCACTACATGCTGATATTAAGTAAAAGCAGCAATTCCCAGAATACCCACCTATGTTCTGATTTCATTTACAGAAAGTAGACTAACAAAACACTTCCAGAAACAAGAAAAACACTTATTTTATACACAGATACATTTTAAATTATATTGTTAAATAGGTAATAAATTAAGATGATTTGGTAGGTGATAAATTTAGCATTCTTTCAGCATAGCATCTGATAGATTAATTTAGATTCCAATATTTTATTTTATTGTTTCCTTTAATTAAAACAGATGCTTCTAAGTTCATCTTTAATATTTATATCAAATGTATATATTTATAAATGTAAAATATGCTTGTATAGTTCAAAGAAATACTTAAAGAGAAGCAAATACCAATACACCCACCACCCAGCTTAATAAGTACAACATTACTACTACTTTAGAAGCCCCCTCAGGATCCCTCTCTAACTGTATACTCCTCCTTCCCCCTAGACTTAACAATGATATTGAATTATTCCTCAAGCAGGTTTTTAACAGGTTTTATATATGTATGTTTCATTTTATATGCATATAATATATATACTTTATATACATTATTTTATATAAATATAAAAATATTTAAATATATTTATGTAAATATGCATTTTATATCTATTATTTTTAATAAATATATTTTTATTTTATAAGTTAGTTTCAATAATTATTATATATATTTTATTATGTATGTACATAAACATTTTATTTTATATATAAAACTACAGTGACAGAAAGCAAATCAGTGGTTGCCAAAGGCTGGGCTTGGAAACGGCAAATGGGCCTAAGAAAACTTTCTGAGGTAAGAGAAAGATTTTAAAACTTTTATAACTGAATCGTATTCTTAAAATAAATAAATTTTATGGTTTACTAATTATACTTAAAAATCTGTAAAAAAAAAAAAAAATACATACATAGATTTCACAATCTCCTTTGGGAAGCCTCTGTGACTAGCCCAGGCAACATTTGCTTACATTCCTCTGTTACAGTACTTATCAAATCAGGCTACACTGCTTGGCCTGTTTTCAACTACAGTTTAAAGCTCCTAGAGGACCAGAATGTTTTTTCAATCCTGTATCACTCTCTTCTACAACCTATCCCACTACATCCTAGAGCAGGGCAGTGTTTGAACTTCTCTTGCTTATTGAGAAGGTGTGACACTGCATAATACCCTGATGGAGGAGCAAAGGCAGTAAAGAGAGTGTGGGGTGAGGAGCACAAGCTCAGGACCCTCACTGTCAGGTTCAACTGTAACTGCACTGCTGGTAAAAGTGTAATCTGAGGCAATTTATTTAATCTTCTGTGCCTCAGTTCCCTTATCTATAAAATTGAGATGACAGATTATCTCCTTCAAGATAATCTATCCTTCTATCCTTATACTATAAGGAATGAATAATATAAAACATTCAAAACAATGCCTACCTAATAAGCATAAAAAAAGGTACTGGACATCATTATCACTAGGAAAAAGCAAATTAAAACTATAATGATATACCACTATACATCTAGCAGAATGTCTAAAGTTACAAAGTCTGAAAATACCACCTGTAGACAAAAGGTGTAGAGCAACTGGAATTCTCATCACTGCTGCTGGAAGTGAACATTCACTTTGGAAAACTACTAGCAGCTTCTAAAAAACTTAAAATACACCTACTCTATGACCCCCCCCAAATTCATTCCTATGTATATATCAAAAAGAAATAACAAAACACAAACACATAAAGTCTTTTACAAGAATACTAATAGCAGTTTTATTCATAACCCAAAACTAGAAATTCAAATGTCCATCAGCAGAAAAAATTGATAAATTTTGATATATTCATAAATGGCATACTACTCAGGAAAGAGGAAGCAAACTATATAACACAAAACATAAATGAGCCTTTAAAACATTATGCTGAGCAAAATAAGTCAGGTGCAAAAGAGTATATGCTATATGATTCCATTAGAATGAAGGTCAGGAACAGGCAAAACTAGTCTATGGTGATAGACATCAATATAGTGGTTGTCTTGTGAGAGGGGAGTATTGCCTGGAAAAGGGCAAAACAACTTTCTGAGGTGATGAAAATATTGTATATCTTGATCTGATTCGTAGCAGGGCTGAAAAAAATTTATCAAACTGTATACTTTTTTTTTTTACTCTATAAATTACACCCAATAAAATACTCAGCATGAAAAGATTTTTTCCTCCAATTAAAATGTTTTTTCAGTTTTTAAAAAATGTTTAAAAAAAAGTATCTGACATGTAGTAAGTATGCAGTTAAAGTCTTCCACTATTATCAGTTCAAGCTGGCTAATCTGTTAGAGTGGATAGGAAATAATCATGATCAAATGTGGCTGAGGAAAAACTTAAAACAAACAGTCTCTCAAAGAAAGGGAAGAAAACAATTACATCCACTCTCTCTGCTGAATTGAGAATTCCCTGTAAAGTGCATGGATTACTATCTAGTTTGGACCTCTTTGATACTGCCTCTTGCATATTGCTCTTAGAGAAGTTTAGGGATTTTATCTGTTTTTTTAAAAACATTTACTTTTACCAGGACAATCAATTAAATGCTTTTAAATATTATTCAGGTTTTTCTATTGACTTTTAAATTATACATGAACTTTCCCTTTTAGGCCCATACTGAATACCATATATATAATATGTGTATATATATATATATATATATATATATATATATATATATATATATATATGTTTATATATGTATAATATATGTTTTTACATACATATAAAAATACTTTTTCTATTTTTAAATATGATCTTGAATTTAATTGTGTGGTGATGACTAAGGTTCACTCATGGTGGGGATAAAATAAACATGGACTATTATCTTTAACCTATGATTGTAATCCTGCACTTAAAACTGTAAGGTCATGTTAATGTCAGCAGCTAGAGGTAAACTTAATTGTAACTGTGGAAGGTGGGATGCCTTTTGAATACCACTTTGAAATGTTTTTAGTGGATCAGGTAAAATAAGGTAAAAGCTAAGTCAGGTGTGGAGGGATATGTGTGCATGTGTAGGTGTGCCCCCAGCATTCCTATACTAGGAAATTATTTGACGATTATACAGTTAGCAATACTCACCTCAGTCACTTGATTCTCAAGACATTCCATGAAACAACCAGAACCTGCTATGCATTTTCTACATTTCCAACAACGAAGAATACTTATTTCTTCTTGATTATGATTTTTAGTTATCAATTCTTTACTTCTCTTCATCTGTGGGAAAATTAATGCATTTTTAGAATGTTAAACTGTGTCAGATTAAACTTGATTTTCTAAACCCTTTGAACAGCATTAGCTACATGAGGACCAGAAAGAAGAGAATTATCATTTATTGAGGTACCTACTAGTCTTAGGCTAGGGGTGCTCTATAAACCATATCCAGGATTAATTCTGATAATGATGCATTATATTAGTGACTACCAGCTTCTTTTATTTTTGCAGAACACTTTGTCTATTTATTTCCATCTGTTCTCACTAAAAGTGGTAAAAGGTAAGAACAGTTAAATAAGTTACTCCAGTAACTTTAAAACTCATAACAAAGAACTATAAATATTCTTATAAATAGGATGTTTTGAATAGCCACAGCATTAAATTTTAAATATAACAGGATTTACTGAGTTGTAGTTAATTCTGTGAAAATTAGAAGTAATTACTTCACACAGGTCAGAATGGCCATCATTCTGGAGAAAAGGGAACCCTCTTGCACTGCTGGTGGGAATGTAAATTGATACAACCACTATGGAGAACAGTATGGAAGTTCCTTAAGAAACTAAAAATAGAACTACCATATGACCCAGCAATCCTCCTATTGGTCATATACCCAGAGAAGACCATAGTTCAAAAAGACATATGCACCCCAATGTTCATTGCAGTACTATTCACAATAGGCAGGACATGGAAGCAACCTAAATGTCCATCAACAGGAATGGATAAGGAAGATGTGTACATATGCACAACGGAATATTACTCAGCCATTAAAAGAAATGAAATCCAGTCATTTGTAGAGACGTGGATGGACCTAGAGACTGTCATACAGAGTGAAGTAAGTCAGAAAGAGAAAAACAAATATCACTTACTAATGCATATATGTGGAATCTAAAAAAAATGGTATAGATGATCTTATTTGCAAAGCAGAAATACAGACACAGACATAGAGAACAATCGTATGGACACCAAGGGGTAAAGGGGGGTGGGATGAAGTGGGAGATGGGGATTGACATATATACACTATTGATACTATGTATAAAATAGATAACTAATGAGAACCTACTGTATAGCACAGGGAACTCTACTCAGTGCTCTGCGATGACCTAAATGGGAAGGAAATCCAAAAAAGAGGGGATATATGTATACGTATAGCTGACTCGCTTTGCTGTACAGCAGAAACTAACACAACATTGTAAAGCAACTGTACTCCAATTTTAAAAAATTACTTCAAATTAATGGGAAAAATTCTGTATCCTAAATGCATTAATTTCTCTTGTATATTGTATTCAGTGGAACAGTTAATTAACTATACTACATCTTGTGCTATGTGCAAAGACTTAGATAATAAACCTACCAATTTTTTAGTCTATTTTTATATTTGAGATTTTATGTCAGTATTGTGATTCAGACCAATTTGGGAAAACAGTTTCATACTAATAAGGATTCCAAAATAGGTGCAGTGTATTTAATAACCTGCCTGGTAACTACTCATTATAAAGAAAAGAAATGTTAATTTATTAAGTTGTCCACAAGGGCCTGCCTAGCTCCCTAGCCACATTTCCTCATTTGTTAGATCTTTAATATTTCATTTATTCAACAAACATTTACTGAGAGCTAACCATATGCCCCACAATGAGTCAAACTCTGGGGGCACAAAGATGAGTAAAACTTATTTTCTGTCACAGACCTCACTATGCTATAGATCAAAAGTTGTCTACCCTAGCTCATTAGAATAACTTGAGCAGCTTTACAAAATATTGATGCCTAGGCCAGGCCCCACTCTTAGAAATTTTGACTTATTCTGAAATGGGGAGGGAATTAGGAATGGGTACTTTTTATTAAAAAGTTACCCAGGTGATTTTATAGTGTGGTCAGGGGGAAGACCGGCTGTGTTAATACACAAACAATTAACTAAGATGTAACAGCTGAAGGGACAAGAGAGGGAACATAGATGGACTTTAACCAAATTTAAAGGAAGGATTTGAAGAATTCTGCCTGGAAGGGCACAGCATGCCCCTCTTGCAACCTATCTAGCTCTGTCTCACCTTCAGGTGCTAGGCAGCAGTTCAGTCTCCACTGACATCTTCAGAACCCATCCTTAGCCCAGTTGCCACGCTACTTAAGCTTTGTCCTCAATGATCATCAATAATATCTTAATTTGCAAGTGTCCTGACCTCCCCCTGCTTTCATCTTTGTTAATGCTACCCTCCTTAGCTTCATTAGCACTCCTTTCATCTCTCAGTAGTCTTCATAGCATCTTCTATCCTCATCTCCCTTTTAAATACCAATGGTTCTCAACCAGGAATGGGGATTGCAGGGAGGGATCACATCGGAATCAACAAAGGAGAAATTCCATATCCACCTATGTCCTCCCCTTCCCTGAGATCCATACACACCTCCCCAGTTCTCCCCTACCCTCAGGGTTGTTCCAAGCCCTCTTGGAGTGCAAGCATGTAGTTAGAAAAAGCCCTATTGGTGATTCTAATAAGCTTTCACTGAGAATCACTGAGAATTACACTCTGTGTGACAACTCTTTTATGGCAATGATTTTTAAATCTATACATCTAGTTTGATCTTATTCCAAAGCTCTAAGACCAATATTTTCAAATTCAGAATGTCAAATGCTATCTCTACATGAATCTCCTTTAGGGCCTTCGTAGTGGCTGTTCGCTGTCTACCCTGTACGGTAGCCACTTGTTAGATGTGTTATTAAGCACTCGAAATGTGGCTAATCTGAACTGAGATGCACAGTAAGGGTAAAATATACACTGAATTTTGAATACTGTGTAGAAAAAAAGAATGTTAAATATCTTAATAGTTTTCATATTTATTTCATGTTGAAGTCAAATTTTTAATATACTGAGTTAAATAAAATATATTGTAAAACTTAATTTCACATTTCTTTTTACTTTTGGAATGTGGCTACTGTAAATTTTTAAATTACATATCTGGCTTCTATTATACTCCTACTGGACAGCACCTGTCTAGACCTCCTCGCCCCAGGTCTTTGCATGGTTGGCTCTCTTCTCATCATTCAGAGGTCAGCTCACATTCATGTCCTCATAGGTATGATATAAGAAGCACCTGGGGAGTTTATTTAAACGTATGTCACAGGGCCGCAGTCCCAGGAATTCTAATTCAATGTTTCTAGGGTGGGATTCTGCATATTTAACAAGCAACTAGGTGATTCTGTAACAGGTGATCTGAAGATCACACTCTGAGGGACAGAATACAGTCTAAGCTCCATTTGCAACAATATGGATAGACCTGGAGAGTATTAAGCTTAGTGGAATAGGTCAGACAGAGAAAGACAAATATGCTACCACTTATATGCGGAATCTAAAAATAAAACAGATAAATGTATATAACAAAATAGAAACAAACTCACAGGTATAGAGAACAAACTAGTGGTTACCAGTGTGGAGAGGGAAAAGGAGAGGGGCAAGACAAGGGTATGGGATTAAGAGCTATGAACCACTATGTATAAAATAGATAAGCAACAAGGATATCTTGTACAGCACAGGGAAATATGGCCATTATTTTGTAATAACTTTAAATAAAGTATAATCTATAAAAATACTGAATCACTATGTTGTACACCTGAAACTAATATAACATTGTAAATCAACTATACTTCAATAAAAAAAAAAAACATACAGGACTTCCCTGGTGGCGCACTGGTTGAGAGTCCGCCTGCCGATGCAGGGGACACGGGTTCGTGCCCCGGTCCGGGAAGATCCTACATGCCGCGGGGCGGCTGGGCCCGTGAGCCATGTCCGCTGAGCCTGCGCGTCCGGAGCCTGTGCTCCTCAACGGGAGAGGCCACAGCAGTGAGGCCCGCGTACCGCAAAAACAAACAAACAAACAAACAAAAAAACATACAGTCTAAGCCTCTTAAGATGTCAAAAAAGGTCCTTTAGGTAGCACAGGGGATTCTTGCGATGGAACTGTTCTGTATCTGACTGTGGTGTTGCTCACATGAATCTACACATGTGATAAAATCGCATATAACTAAATACACACACACGAGTACATGTAACTGGTGAAATGTGAATAAAGTAGATTGTTTGAAGGGTATACAGGATTGCTCCGTGAATCTGTAATTCACAATTCACAATTGAATCTACAACTATTTCAAAGTAAAAAGTTAAAAAAAACTTTTACCACATACATTAAAAACTCAAAATTTTAAAAAGTCATAATATTTTTTACCAATTAACTGTCCTGACATACTTGTATAATCCTCTATATTTTTTCACTATATTTTTAGCTGCATACGTTTTGATTGCCTCTTCACATGACAACTTTGCAGTGTCTTCTACAAAGAGAATAAAAAGATCATTTAGTCTTTCCTCTTTAAAAAACAAAAACGCCCTTTACGTTTTTAAAATCCAACTCCTAACTAGCTCTCAAGTCTTGGTGTCCCGTCCATGAACACTCCACACCAATACTATGCAGATCTTTGTGCATTTCCCTAAAAATACCTTTTTCTGCTTTCCCACTTTCAAATTTGCTGTTTTCTCTTCCTATAATATCACTTCCTTTTCCTTTGACTTATTTAAGAAATACTTTTCATCCTTTAAGGCTGAGATCAAAATTTTCTTTTACAGATGCTCCCCCCAAAACTACACTTCCTCCCTCTTTTGTGTTCCCATGGAACTTTGCATGTACCTCTACAGTAGCACTAGTCAAGTTGTGTTACACTTATATGCGTGTATGTGTCCTATTAATTTAATGGTGAGGTCCTAAAAAGCACCATGTTCTATTCAAACCTGCATTTTTTATAATCAGATATTGTACCTGGCACCAAAATGACGGTCAACAAGTGTTTGCTGAAATCAAATCAACAAGATCTGGCAGCTCAACTTACAAAAATTCGTTTTCCCATACCAATTATTAAGTATGCCTGCCTAACCAGTGGGGCAAACCAAATAGAAGTCCTTTAGCAAGGGATGTGAGGAGCCCAAGGGAAGAAACAAAGCTGTGTTTATACATATCTGAACTTGAAAGGAGAACTGGAGACTACACTACAGTGACATATTTATAGGACATCTGAGGTGGCTTCTTTCAGAGAATTTATGCTAAAAGACGTCAAACATGGTAAATGAACCTATTAACAAAACGGTAGTCTTTGAACTGATTTGAATACAGCCTGGTTGTCGGATGCTAACTCAAAGCCATCCCTAACTCCAGCTCCCTAGACACTAGTATGGGTTCTAGAAAAGAAGAAGCTGTATAAGTAAACAACTGAAAATCCTGTTTTTTGTTGGGGTCTAAACAATTTTGAGTAGATACACTAAATAGCTTTAACACTCTGAGGACCTGGGGGCAACAACTAGAGAACTATCAAAGCAAACAGAGGAGTGACCTTGGGAAACAGTAAAACAACATAAAATGAACTTACTGCTGAACACATATGAATGTCTCACAATGCTCAGAAATACTTGGAAGGACTCCGCAGAGAGTGCTGGGTTCTGAGCCAACAAATGCAAATAACAAACTATAAAATTCTGGTATTACTGTTCATATGACTGTGGTGCAACTTACAGACTGATAAGGTCTAAGAAATTCAGGTACAGGAGTCTTCCGCTTTTCTTCCAAATCCTGTTCCTCATCTCTTACTCCAGTTCTCATCAGATCAGATACATGCTTTTTTCTAAAATGGGGTGCTCCCTTGGGCCCTAGTTCTTCCCACCTATGTCACAGTCTTTGTTATGGTAACTTTCTTAGCTCCTGCCAAAGCTTGGTCTCTCGGAGTAAGCTAGCTGCTAAAATCTGCTTGATTTTCTCCATATTGCCTGCTCATAGATTTCCTCTTGCCATACTTCACTACCTATCCTGATATTTCTGTCACTGTCTAGTATTAACACAGCATATGTAAAGTAACATTTGGCTGAGTTACACATATCTCTCAAATATTGACCTATTTCATTACAAAATATCAAAAAAGTCACATTTGTTAACATTACCACCAACCTCAGCCAAAACTTCTTTAATTATCGGGCAGTAGTTAAGCTCATAGCAGTGGATACAAGTTTTTCAAAGTGATAATTTTTGTTTAAAATTCAAATTTTATCACTTGCAACAAATACCACCAAATATCCATGTCTGAATAACCAGTTTGTCATTCAAGTAAAAATGGTGTTCTGTGGAAAGGTGGATAGTTCAGCTCTCAACTAAAACAACTGAACAAGGGCTTTTCTTCAAGACTACCCACCATCAGCATTCAGTGTACTACAGAAGTGCTTTATGCATTCTTACCATTTTTTTTCACATGGAATATTAAAAATATATGTATTTAAGATGAAAGATTTAATAAAATCAATACTATTTACTGCTTCAATAAACAAGTTTTTTAAAAAAATAAATTCATACTTATTTATTTTTGGCTGCGTTGGGTCTTCATTGGTGCGTGCAGGCTTTCTCTAGTTGCGGCAAGGGCTACCCTTGGTTGTGGCATGCAGGCTTCTCATTGCAATGGCTTCTCTTGTGGAGCACAGGTTCTAGGCTTGCAGGCTCTAGAGCACAGGCTCAGTAGTTGTGGCACATGGGCTTAGTTGCTCTGCGGCATGTGGGATCTTCCCGGACCAGGGCTCGAACCCATGGCCCCTGCATTGGCAGGCAGATTCTTAACCACTTCCCTGTCACCAGGGAAGCCCAGGTTTTTTTTTTAACTGCATGTGTATGGCAGTGAAGAATAAAATGGCTACTAATACTGTTTGTCACCACTGCCTTGATTCTGCTAAAGGAGCAGAAGTTTTACTCTCTATTGCTTTTCCATGATTAATGAAAATGTTAACAGACTAGAAAAGGCAAATAACATCTTAGTATTACCAAGAACAGTTTGACCTGATTCTCTGTGGTCCACCAGGGGGTGTGGCCCACATTTTGAAAACTGCTACTTCAGTTCAGCAAAACAGCTGTCCCAAAAATGTTGCCTATGAAAATCTTATTTTCCACCAATATCCTTTAAAATATCTAAGAAGGATAGGTGGGTCCCCATGGAGAAATATATTTATAACAAAATTTATAACAATTTATGAAATTTTCTATAAAGTCAACTACTGGAATTATAATCACAAAGACGTTTCATTCCTTCATCTGCCTTTTGCTACTTACAACTTTTTTATGGTAAAAACCAGCATTTGGCACAGGTCAAATTCTACACTCCTGGGTCTCCAAGGTTTGCTCACCTTCTTTTTATTCATGGATTTAAACTTGAGATGAAGTGGACAAAATATAAATTACTAAAATTTATCTAAAATTAGAAAATAAGAACCAAAAACACTTTAAAAATTGAAATAGACCTCAAATATCTTCTCTAAAACTCATAAAAAATAGGGGGAGGGGTCCAGGCAAAAATGATCTAACTGGCAAATTTTACCAATTCTTTAAGAAATGGATAATCTTTGTAACTTATATAATTGTGGTGGCCAGAAAATATAAAAGGAAGATGAGCTCTGCAAATAAAACATAACCTTGACACACTAACTAGACAAGGAGATATAAAACTAGACAAAGAGAGTATAAGAAAAGAAAATTACATACCAATGTACTTATGAACACAGATGATAAAAACCTAAATAAAATATTAGTCATGGAATCCATCAGTGAAGTAAAAGAATAATACATTTTAGCCAAACTAGATTATTTTCAGGAATTCAAGATGATTCAAAATGAAAAAAAAAGGCCTATTCAATATATTTTACAGGGGCTTCCCTGGTGGTGCAGTGGTTGAGAGTCTGCCTGCAGACTGGAGCGGTTGGGCCCGTGAGCCATGGCCGCTGAGCCTGTGCGTCCGGAGCCTGTGCTCTGCAACGGGAGAGGCCACAACAGTGAGAGGCCCGCGTACCACAAAATAAATAAATAAATAAATAAATATATATATATATATATTTTTTTTTTTTACAAACTGTAAGATTAAAAGAAAAATACACAGGACCACCTCAAAAGATGCAGAATAAAACTTCTGGTAAAGTTTAACATTTAGTCATGATAAAAAGATAGCAACACTTAGCATCCTAGAAACAGAAGGAAATTTCATTAACCTGATAAAGAAAGAGCTTACTGAAAACCTTAGCAATTATAATACCTGATGGTAAAACTTTAAAAGCATTCCATGAAAATTAGGAAGAAAACAGAGACAATGATGCTATTTTTCATATTATTCAGCTTTACAACACAATAAAAGAAAAGTAAATAAGAGGTATAAGGGTTGGGAAGATTTAGTAAGTGAAAAAGAAATTAAGTGCCTGTGACACCATTTTTCTTTTTTGGGCTGCAGATGTTTCCACCTTCTTAGAACTACATTGCTCATTTCTAACGTACTATTAGTTTCTCAGTCTGGGCACTCATTATATAAGTGTGCTCACGTTGTGAAAATTCATCAAGCTGTATGCTTGTGATATGTTTATTTTTCTATATGCATCTTATTTCATCAACATAACCCCATGCTTGCCTCTGTTTGAGAAGAGTGGGTAAATAATTCTCCATATGGAGAAATGTCTACAGTAACAATTTTCATCATCTGGTCCTGGTTACACAGTCAGTGTTTATGATACATGGAAGTCAAGGAATTACATTGACAGAAGGAATCAGAGATGTATTTTCCTACCTCTGCTTATAGGGGGATTACTTATCCACCACCAAGGAAAAAATGGAGAATGGGGAAGATGTAGGAATGTGTCCCTGCTGCTCTCTCATTATAAAAGTGACATATGTCAAAGATCAGCTAATATGTGGATAAACGGTCCCAGCTCCTTTCATGACCAAAGAATTGGTTAAATGCTAAAGAAGAGTCTGGAATCCAAATCCTACACAATTGGAAATGGGTCAAGATACAAAAATCCAATGTAAAGATCACTCACATAGGGACAACACTTTTGTATTTTTGTACTTCATGTAAAGAATTTGAATGTGAAGTATTCCAACTTTTCTGCCATAACAGTAAAGGAAGAAACTTTTAAGCTAGTGCTTTCCAGCAGTTTTATCATCTTTACATATCAGTATCTAATTATTTGGGCAGAGACAGGGAAGAATGAATAGGTAAAAATTAAGAGAATTTTAGGGCAGTGGAACTATAATATAGTGGTGGGTACATGACATTATACATTTGTTAAAACCTATAGAACTATACACAGAGTGAACCCTAATGTAAACTATGGACTTTAGTTAAAAATAATACATCAACATTCAATCATCAACTGTAAAAAGTGTATCACACTAAAACAAGAGGTTAATAATAGGAAAAACTGTACAAGGGAGAGGGAGTATATGAGAGCTTTCTGTATTTTCTGTGCAATATTTTTGTAAAGCTAAAACTGTTCTAAAAGTCTTAATTTAAAAATATAATTATTTTGACATATAATAGCATTATCTACTCAAAGTTATTAATATTCATTAACAAATGGGAAAGTATACTTTTGTCTTGATTATTTAAATGATTGAAAATAGTTTTTCCTTTGAAATCTGACATTAACATTGGTTTTCCAAATGTAAGAAAAACTTCTACCTTGTCAGTAAGATACATGTATTAGTTTACTTGGGCTGCCATAACAGAATACCACAGACAGGGTAGCTTAAACAATAGAAATTTATCAGTTCTGAAGGTTGAAAATCTGAGATCAGGGTGACAGAAATTTTGGGTTCTAGTGAGGGCTTTCTTTCTAGCTTGCAGACAGACACCTTCTTGCTATGTCCTCACATGGCCTATCCTCTGTGCATGTGCACTTCTGGTGTCTCTTCCTCTTCTTATAAGTACAACAGTCCTACTAGATTAGGGCCCCACCCTTATGAGCTCATTTAACCTTAAAGGCCCTATCACCAAATACCATCATATTGGGGGTAAGGACTTCAATATATGGATTTGGGAGCGAGACAATTCAGCCTATAACATTCCTCCCTCTTGTCCCCCAAATTCATGTCCTTCTCACATGCAACATATATTCACCCTATCCTAACAGTCTCAAAAGTCTTAACCCATTCCAGAATCTACTCCAAGTCCAAAGTAACATCTAAATCAAGTGTGGCTGAGACTTGAGGTATGATTCATCCTGAGGCAAAATTCGTCTAAGCTGTGAACCTGTGAAAACAGAAAATTATGTACTTCCAAAATAAAATGGTCAGACAGGCATAGGACAGACATTCCCATTCTAAAAGGGAGAAACCAGAAAAAAGAAAGGAAGGGGTGACAGGTCCCAGGCAAGTCCAAAACCTAGCCAGGCAAACTACATTAGACTTAAGGCTCAACAATAATTCTCTCTGGTTCAATGCTTTGCCTGCTGGGGCCCACTATGGTGGTGGCTCTGTCTTCTGCCCACTGGAATGGGTGGCCTCAAACCCTTGGCCATGGAAGGCAGCTTTGCCCTTGAGGCCATGTACAGGGACATGGTCTGCTGAAACTGAGAGGGTGACTCCACTTTGAATCTCAGGAGGAGACAACTTTACCCTCTGGACCTGTGTGCTCTGGGCCTATGCAGGCAGTGGCAGTCCTGCTGATCTCTGAATTATCTTCAGGGTCATTTTTCCCTTTTCTTGAAGGATAAAACATATTTGCAGCCAATTCAGTCTAGAACAGTACCTATAAAACCCAAGCCAGTCTTCTCAATTTTGACATTATTAGAAAGCCCATGTTTTATTGTATGTCTTTCCTTTTATAGAATTCATAGAATAAAATCCTGTGAAAAACATTGAGTTCAAAATTTCTCAAAAGATAAAAATCATGCTACTGAACAAGAAAGAAAAATCAAAGGTGAAATGGCCAAAGAATCTGGAGCTCCCTTATCAATTATCTATATGTTTCTTAAAAATTGGAACAAGGTATAAACAAAAAGTCTACGGAGGTAAAACTGATAAAAGTGAGGAAGGAGAAATGCATACCAAATTAGAAAATAAAACACTAAACTGAATTAGCCAATTCAGACCATTTCAAGGCAAATAATATTTCTAAATTTTAGGTTTGTTTGTTTGTTTTTAAGGAAAAGCTAATGATAATACACTACAGATAAAGGCTGCTGTCAACCTTGACTCTCAATACCATGTTACTTCACCTAAATAATGAAGCATCTATATCGCTTATGTCTGCTGAAGATTGGTTTGAAAGTAGGAGGTCTATGGATACATATGTCAATGGGAGCACATTTAATGCTGATTAGATGGGATTCCTCTTTAATGTGCAAACAAACTAGACAGGAGCTCTTACAAAGGAATGATGCCATGGAGAAAAATATAGACTGTCAGTTTTACTCTGTTGCAATGATGATAGTAGTAAAAAGTCAGAACTATTTGAGGAAATTTGAGTATTTTTTTTTATATATACACACCTTTCCTGTATATATAACGTTAACAAAAATACACTGATGTCTGGCAGGATTTTGGAGAGAATGTGTACTAAAATCAGAGAGAAAATTACTTGCAGAAAAGGAATATTCTATTACTGATTGAGAAATCCTGCCCATACCCCCTGGGCCTTATATTAAAGATGTGTATATGGGCTTTCCTGGTGGCACAGTGGTTGGGGGTCCGCCTGCCGATTCAGGAGACACAGGTTTGTGCCCCCGTCTGGGAAGATCCCACATGCCACGGAGCGGCTAGGCCCGTGAGCCATGGCCGCTGAGCCTGCGCGTCCGGAGCGCCTGTGCTCCACAACGAGGGAGGCCACAACAGTGAGAGGCCCGCATACCGCAAAAAAAAAAAAAAAAAAAATGTGTATATACTTTTCTTTGCTTAAAAACACCACGTTGCATTTGTAGCCATGAGACTGAGGCACAATTTGTCACCTAAAGGTTGTAAACTGGAAGTGCTTGGTAGATTATGTCTCCATGAAATAAGAAGCAGTATTTCTCTTGTATTATAAAGAAATATTCTCAGTGTAAAAGAAATCTCATTGTAATGTAGGACACAGTAACCTCAGAAGTCATCCATAAATGTTTTGCAGAAGTGGGCTTTGAAACCAATGACTGTTCACATAAACAGAACATCATATGTAATAACTCTGTTGGGAACAAGCTGCACAGATATTGGTTATTTTGTAAAACTGATACCATGTCAGCTGCCCCTGCTGATGTTGAATCTTCTTGATGTGTGTTGTGAACACAGAAGAACTGGAATAAAATGTGCTCAACTCCAAGCAGATACAGAAAATAAGCATTAATAACACTGCAATCAATGGTCTGTGAAAAATTGCAAAAATATAAATGAGTTTTCAAAGCAGTAGTCACTACAGTTGTTTGTCAACTGTTTAAGATCAGGACCCGAAAATTAATCTTACATTAGGCAGAGATTAAAACAGGGTTTTACAGATATAACTCGAGTCCTGTGGAATTTATATGCCTTACGTGGTTCAATAGATATTTTTAGAACATGTATTATTTAGTGAAAGCTGGCTTGTAATTCAGGATCCGTCTTACATTAGCTTTCAATCTTTGTCAAGGGTATCAGATACTTTACAGGTACAAATAGGAGACTGCATCAGGTGATTTCTAAACTGTCAATTCTATAATTCTAGACTTGGTAGCTTCAGTGACTAAAATGGCAATTGAAGCCTCCAATTTATTAACTCTACAACTTTCTAAATCACAAATTAGAGAGACACCTCAATTTTCTTCAACTGTTGGTGTTACATACTTCAGGGTTGAACATGATAAAGTCAACTTCAACAACTTTAACTGTTTAAATGGTTCTGCATACACCTTAGTGTTCACATCAAGAAACATTTTTCTTGGAAAGCACCCAACTTTTGTTGACAAAGAATTATTCAGTAGTTCAAACTACCTTATCACCATCTGGTCACCTCTACCCACCCTCCCTTTTCTTCCTTTCTACCTCCCCTGGGCTTGCTGAGCTGTTAGGCATAATACAATGCATATTCCACCTTAAGGAGAAAAGGTAATATAAATTTGATGCTGTAGTAGCTACCAAGTTCTTTTATACTCTCACATAGCTTCTTAAACTACACACTACACTTGAAGTTGAATACCATCTCTTTATTCTTTTAAATTTCTCCGTTCCCCTCTTCTTTCTCACAAACACACCTCAGACACTCAGTCTTGAATGCTCACTGCAGTCTTTGAATCCAAGGGACACCTTTAAGAATTGTAAAAATATCATTGAAGAAATGTAGATATTTTGTAAATTCTGTATTTTGATTAATTTTGCTCATTTAAACTGCTACCACTCTGGTAAAAGAAGGAATGCATTCTAAAAATGGATGAAAGTAATAGTATGTAGCACCCAAATATTCACTTATTTCTCACATGCTACTTCCTTAGGAAGAAAATATATGATAAGGTAGAAATTACATACAGAATTAATAGAGTTATGAGGAAAGCTAAAATATACTTTCAAAATGGTGTGTGTCTATTTGTTCTCATATGTAAATCTTAGAAATCACCATATGATGAGTCTACAAAGTTTTGTTCTGAGCAATAGGTATAGTCATATTTGGAGATTTTTGAGCAGACTAGGATACATCTGAACATATATTTTTTTAAACTGCCAAAAATATTTCTGTTTGGACCAAGAAGAGGCAGCAGCAAGAAGAAAATAAAACCAGGTGATTTTTAAAAATTAATTTGAAGTTGTGTCTTGAGGCTACAAATATTCACTCATTCAGTGAATATTTGCTGAGAACCTACTGTTTTGTCAGGGAACACATACACACAAAAAATAAAAATAAAAATAAAACATGTACTGTGAACACATATGAAAGGGTAAGAGGGGTTCTAAGCCAGTTGGGAGAGGGAGAGGGAGAGGGAGGGGGAGAGGGGGAGAGGGGGAGAGGGGGAGAGGGGGAGAGGGGGAGAGGGGGAGAGGGGGAGAGGGGGAGAGGGGGAGAGGGAGAGGGAGAGGGAGAGGGAGAGGGAGAAGGCAAAATTGTCAGGGTTCTCAGAGGAAAGTATCTAATTAAAGAATCGATCCTGAGGTCAAATGCAGCCTTGTTTCCCCAGGTGCTTCTCAGGCTGATTTCTTAGAATGGAAAATAAGAGCTAAAACATACTTACTTTACGTAAAATATATTAATATGATATGAAGCATGGTCTTAACTGAAAGCTGATAATAAGTTGTGGAATTCACCATGCTTTTATTGGATGGCTATATTCTTTTTGATGGGTCAAGTATCAATAATCAAAAAAGGATTCAAATGAGAAATTGGTAACAAAAATAAGCACACTGGCTTCAAAACCCTTTTTTCTTCTGGGCAAAGGTGTAGTTACACAGAGATGCTTTTTGCTGGATACAGAGGCAACTATACTAGGTTACTGCAAAAGATTGCTAGATAATGGAGACAAAAAAGTAGTAGGTATCTCCTAGCAGATAAAGCACTGACCTGGAAGCTAAGAAACTTGGGCTTGTTTATTTTACTTATTTATCCCATCATCTTCCCCACAAAAGGGTTTAAAGCTCTTGGCACTTTCATTGTCTGCTTCTGTCTTTCCCGAACAGCCTTTATCTTTGAATAGTTCATCTGTTACCTAAGCCTCTGTCTAGTACTCATGTCACTACACCACCAGGTATTATACTAATGTGTACGTTTGTTTCTTCCTCTAAGTTGTAAGTACCCAAAGAAAGGGCATAAGCAGTATCTCAAATCTTCATATTCCTTTATAATACCACATGATGCTTTTTACATGCCTATATATGTTGTTGATTTGAATTAGAGGGAACTAATTTTCTCACTCTGGGCACTGAAAGGAAATTCTAACAGATCACATATAAACCACATTCTTCATTTCACGTAAATTCACCTATAAGCCAATTCTATGACTAATTTCATTATACTGCATTACATGGGGAAAAAGTCCAATTTAGAGACTAAAATATAATTAACATTTTCATATGATTCTAGATGAATCAATAGCTTGTCCTAATATACAAGGTGCTTCCAAAAGATTCTGCCCCTACACTACTAAACTCTTACTTACTCATAATTACTTAAGGTTAGAAAAGAAAAATTGGATAAAATAGCACTTTTTTTTTAAGCCACTGAGTTTCTGGTATTTTTTTTCATTTCCATTATGGTTTATTACAGGATAGTGAATATAGTTCCCTGTGGAATACAGTAGGACCTTGTTGTTTATCTATTTTATGTATAGTAAAGTAGCACTTTTTAAATGGCTTAGTAGATTTAGTTTAAATAAGATTCTCCGAGTATAAAGCAGAAATGTGGTTATGAAACTATCAATTTAACTCTCCTACTAGATAAACTCCATTATAATGGAAAAATGTTGCTACAGTAATCCAGCCAAAAGATAAGGCCCACATTGGGGTGATAGCAGTGGTAGTGGTAAATAATGGTCAAATTCTGGATATACACTGAAGGTAGAACAAACAGGATTTCCAGACAGACTGAATATGGGGTCTAAGAGAAAGAGGAATCAAGGATGGCTCCAAATCTTTTGGCATGAGCAACTGTAAGGATGGAACTGCCATCGACCGATATGGGGACAGATGCAGGTGGAACAGAAAGGGCAGATCAGGAGTTCAGTTTTGGATGTATTAAGTTTGAGATGTCTTTTCAACTTTCACAAAGAACTGTTAAGTGTAAGCTGGATTCAAGAATCTGGAGTTCTGAAGAGTGTTTGAGCAGGAGCTTTAAATGTGGGCAGGTTCTCTAAAGCCATGAAAATGGATGAGATATATAAGGTTGTAAGTATGGATAGAGAAGAGAACAAAATCCTGAGCCCTGGGCTCACATAAATTTTCTGGGGATCTAAATTTCCTCTTAGTTATGTCTATTAACTTTCACTCATTTCCCCCTGAGTTTTGTAATTTTGGAATATGAATTCATCTTTACCATGAGACAACTATGGGACCTTGTTTGAGGACCTGCCCCTCCAGGAAGAACAGTTTCACACTGTATCTGCCAGGTGCTTGAGGAACATCACCAGCACAGGAATAGCTTTTAGGTAATTTTCTCAGTTTGGGGCTCCTTGGCTCACCCTGTTAGTATTCAATATAAATCCAAGTACTAAAATCTGAAGTTAAGGATTCTCAGGTGATTTGGAGGATGTCAGAATTGAAAATGAATAAATATAGGAAAAGAATCTACAGACTATTTCTGGGTGAACAAATAATTGGTGAGGAAAAATTCTTCAGTTTATCATGCTAATAAATGTAGGATGATTAATATAATCACCATTTATAACCCCTAATGAAATGATGGATTTAGGGGAAAGAAATCAATGGATATTAAAAACATTTGGAAAAAAGGATGATGGAGCATTTTATAATGTAAGTGTAAGGCTGTTACCACCTGAACTCAAAGATCAATCGTAACATCACTCGAAAACAAGACAACTGTACTGGTTTGCTAGGGTTACCATAACAAAATACAACGGACTGGATGGCTTTAACAACAGACTGTTTTTTTCCCACAGTTCTGGAGACTAGAAGTCTAAGATCAAGGGGCCATCAGGGTTGGTTTCTTCTGAGCCTCTCTCCTTGGATGTTAGATGGCTGCCTTCTCATGTGTCCTCACATGACCCTTCTTCTGTAGGCACATTACCCTGGTGTCTCTTTGCAAGTCCAAATTTCCTCTACTTATAAAGACACCAGTCAGATTGGATTGAGTCCACCCAAACAGCCTCATTCCAACATAATCACCCTTTAAAGGCCTTATCTCCAAATACAGTCACAGCCTGAGGTACCTATTGGGAATCAGCTCTTCAGTACATGAAATTGGGGGGATACAATTCACGTTATAACGACAACCAAACATCTTGTGCCTCCTGATGTAATGCAGCTGAAAATACTGAGCACCATCTCTAAAGTATTCTTAAAATAATAATAATAACCTGAACTGAATCAAACCTCTAAATCTAAGAACCACTTTATTTACTACATGAATAGAGGAATGTTGAAATGACACCATGAGGCTACAACTAGCCAAATACAGAATGTAGTTAATTCTACAACTTGGTTTTTTCAACAAATAAATCAATTTTAAAAGAGGGAGGAGAAACTTAAGAGATCTAAGATGTCTAACAAATGCAATGTGTAGACCTTGTCTGAATCTTGATTCAAACAAATCAACTCTAAAAAAATATTTTTGAGACAACCAGAGAAAATTATACATGAACTAGGTATTAGATGATATTAAAGAATTGTTAATTTTGTTGGACATAATATATAAAACTGTTGCTATGCTTTTTAAAGGTCCTTAGGCTAGAGATAAATATTCTAATTTTGAGTATTTACAGGCAAAATTATATAATGTAGAAACAAATTATATATAATGCAGAAAAAAGAAACAAGAATGGAAGAATAATAATAACTATTAAAGCTGGTTGATGGATACATGATGATTCATTATGCCATTCCCCTATTTTTGTGTATGTTTGAAATTTTTCATAAAAAGTTTCTTTTAAAAAAAAAACTGAACAAACAGAATTTTCAGATGAGACTTTTCTCTACCATCTACTCAGAGACTAAGCCAATATAGACTTCCTCATAATCTCTCTGTCCGTGGATGCTGTTTTTTTTTTTTTAATCTACTGTTTTACTGAAAATGTTACCCTTCCCAACTCCTGGCTTTACTCAGGGGTCTCAGTTCCCAACTGCCTGCCTCATGTGTACGCAAGGCCCTGGCCTCCTGTATAACTATGAGTATATTAGTGAGCCTAGCAACCTCACTCTAACACTAAGGGTAGTTTTTATGTCATGTGTCTGTTGCCAAGCCCTCTCCACCTTTCTTCTTCTTTTTAGCTCCTGGGCTTTCTTTTACTTTGTTACAAGCTCATCTATGCATTTATGTAGTATATAATCAAATATTTCTAGAGAAGTTCTAGTACTTGTAGCATAGGTTTTCAGGTTATCATAACCAGAAGCCTCTCCTCTGTTAACCACTGCAAGAAAAACTTCTAATTCCAGTTATTTGGCAATGTCACTCAGAGTTATGGTCATGTTCCTTAGGATTTGTTTTGAAAACATCAGAATTCTGAAGGGAAGGGGCAAAGGGAGAGAGGAGGACTAAAGTGGACTGATGACAAAAGATACCCTGCCAGCTTTTTCAAAAAGGTAGAATGGGACAGAATCTCTCTAACAGGCCAAGGAAGAAATATGGGAAGAGGAAGATATTTCATCCCATATGCTCTATAAACAATAAGCAAATGTGTGACCTCAAAAATTCTAGGTGAAAAATTATGGTTCTAATCACCAAGGCTTCACTTTTTGAAAATCTGAAGCATTTTATCCTCCACACTGAAGGCAGAGCCCTTGTTGAAAACACATAACAAATCATTACTTTCCTGCACCCTTCAGGGGCTTCCTAGTGCTCTGCTGACCAGGCTGCTGTCTGTCCTCAGCCCCAGTCTGCTCTACAGTCCAGCAGTCCAGACTTCTTTCCACTCCTCCACTCCACTGGCGCACTCCTCCTGCTCTTATCCCTGGATCCCTGTAAAGCTTGCCTCTAGGGAATAGAGCCATATCCTTCAAGTATCAGCTTAAATGCCTCTCCCTGGAGAAGAAAAGGGAGTGAGTCTTCCTTGACCTACTTTTCCCCCCCAATGACCTTTCCAATTCTCCTTCAAAACATTCATCATGCTTTTAATTACTTGTTCCATGTCTGTCTTCCTTGCTGAGTTGCAAACTCCCTAACAGTTTATAACAGTGCTAGCACAGTGTTGGGCATTAATCAGTTGAATGAGTGAGTGAATAAGTAAGCAAGCATAAGCAAGACATTCTTAAGCATTCAAAAAAAGGCATTCTTTCCTTACTCTGCTTAAAGTCAGGATACAACTTACTGGCATCACCAGGGTAAATCTGGCAAACACCACCAAAGGAAGCTAGTCTCAGCCTTTTAATGCTGTTATAGAGACTGAATTTTAGAAGCTCCATTTTAGAATATGATCTGAGTTTCATGACATCTTATGTGGTTTGATGACTATATGTCACTGGATGTGTTCAAATTATTTATAATTCTCTTTATGAAGCTGTCAATCAGAAAATAATACTTTTCTCTTTTTAATTAGCAATGGGACAGAAAGTAGTATACTCTCCATATTTTTTAAACTAAAATCTCTACATATAAAACATGAATTCAAGGGGTTGGATTTTAAATACTACTACTATTTTTGAAGACAGTGATTACTAAATGGCATTAGCTCCTTTAATCATCAGGACATTCCTGTGAAGTAGGGATTGTTAACTCCATTTTATAAATGAGGAAACTGAGGCCTAGAGAAGTAAAGTAACTTCCCAAACTATCTCCATCATTTTATGAGGAGAAAGTTCCTATTTCTAGAATCTTGAGGTTTCTAAGGACAAGAGGAGTGACCGTCAACTGAAGTCCTTACAGAGAGTTCAAAGTTGGGAAGGGGGAAAGTGCTCTCTATTAAGTCATTTACTGGAACAGAGAAGGCAACAAACATCATTGGCTGCCCTCCCCTATCTGCTGGCATCTTATGTGACTACAGTAAGAAAAGCAGAAGGTAAGGCATGGAAGCAGTAACTAGCTCTAAGCTTCAAGATCTATATTGTCTTGATCAGCTTTTGGGTGACATCAGAAATACACTTCTTTAGCCATTCCAAAAATAAATCAGGGCCAATAGGTTAACAAGAGTCCACAAAAACTGCACACACTCCTATCTAACCATATGAATTTTAGTGCATTTTTACTTTTAACATTTGTTTTGCCTTTGCTTACTCCCCGCTTTTTTGGAATTACAGAATCTACATCATGATATACCCAATTTGCTATCATTTATTCTCCTGTTCTCATAAGTTTACCACTGTCTGGCAGCAAATGTTTCTGCAGACAGCTATTCTAAATAGTCCTTCAGCATGGATGTCCATGGAATTCAGTGATACTTAGATGATGTGCTAAGATGGAGATTTGGTTCATAATCCTGAAACAGCCATGCTGCACCAGTTGTTTCTTCTGTCTTCCCATTCAGTGAGGTCCTTAGAGGCTCCTGAAATAGGCAGGGTTTAGCCTGCCTTCTTTAAATGTTTCCAGACATCTGAGGCACTTACCTATCCTATATTCTGAACAGCTATTCTGACTCTCAGTAAATCCAATATCCACAGTTTCACAACAAAACTTTTAATGGTGATTAGTAAGATCCCCTACCAAAATTAATTAGTGAAATTTCTTTCTTTAAAGTTCAATTTTTTGAGAATAACATTATTTAAGAAAGTAGCCATTGCACTTTACCCTTCATACAAAATCTTATAAGGAACCTCAAAATATCAACGTGATAAAAACAATGAGGGGGTTAAATATTTCACTGTTTGCAGAAACTCTGAACACAAATTGAGTACTAGGGATATAAAATACCATGTTCATGTGATTAATATATATCAAGTCTGAAATTTATGTTACATTCCAATTCTTTTCAATAATAAATCTTCCTTTGTCCCACAGTATTTCAGAGGTTTCATTTTAGATTGCTTTATTTCTTTTTCTTTCTATACATTTCAATCATGGGGGGGATCTACCAAGACTTAGCGTTAAACAGACAAGGTGAGGAAATTACCCATGGTCACTTTTCTGCCCACCTGCTCATATCTACAGTGGCAGAGCTTGCTGATACACAAAGCACTCAGCCCAGTTTCCCTAACAGGCCTTCACTATCTGGTCCTCTGTTCTCTACTCTGTTCTCCACAAGCGGCATCTTGCACTATCTTTTATTGCCTGTTTCTCTGGGAGAGGAACTGGCGTGACCCGTGATGCTGCTATGTATTATCACCAGGGTACTGGGTGTCTCAGGTCTCCAGATGCTCTGCAGCACCCATCACAAACACCTTACATTCTGCCTAGTGGCTTCTTGGAATTTTCTGGGAACCCAGAAAGTGAACTACCTGAATTTATCAGGCAGTCTGTATCAGAGGTGAGGGTGGGATAGGGATTTGCAGGTGCTAATGTAGAGAAATTCCCTTCAATCGAGGACAATCTGCTTCTTAAGGTTACTTCCCCCCAGCTTTAGTGTTTTAGGAGTTTTTTGCTTTTTGGTTTTGCAGTGAGTTTCCATTTTATTCTACATTTTCACAGGAGCTTTAAGAAAAATGAGAAAAAGTTATATTGGAAGCTGTTATTTAGACGCTGTTTTTGAACTGGGAAACTTTTTTACACAAATTGTTAAGGATTAATAATTTTATATACATAAAATTCCAGTGATAAACTGTGTGGCATGTTTATTTCTTCATTTATTTATTTATACTCTACTTTATCTAGAAGGAATTTATGAAAGTAAGGAAGAGAGCTGCAAACCTTAGAAAGACCAAGGTTATGACTACATGTTGAGTCGTAAAACTGTTTCAAAACACAGAGCAAAATACTGAAAAATTTTAAATACTGATATCTTTGAAAACTTCAGTATAAGAAAATACAAACAAAATTAAGAGACAACTCACAGACTGGAAGAAGAAACTTATAAATATAAGCAAATGGTTAATATCTACAATGGATTCTACAATACAAATTTTTTAAAAGATAAATCTCCAACAGAAAAATTAACACAGAATATAAAATCACTACTTCCAGAAGAGGAAACCCAAATGGCCAACAATCATATGAAAAGTGCTCAACTTCACCAGAAATTAGGAAAATTAAAATTAAAACAAGATACTATTTAATGCCCATCACAAGTCTGACAAGACCAAGTGTAAACATAATACAAAGCAACAACAAAAATCTCATAAACCACTATGGGGAAGTGTAACTAGACACAAGCATTTCAGAAAGCATTTTGTCAAGATCTGCTAAGACAGAACGTGTATATGTGGGTCTGCAGTTCTACTTCTAGGTCTGTATGTATTTAAGGAAATATTATATCATAAAAGAATTCACTTTCGCAACATTTTGTAGTAGCAAAAAGTTAGAAACAACCAACATTTCATCAATAGGAGATCTGACAAATTAACTTGTGCTCATTGATACAATGGAATATTCTATAGCAATGAAAGTTGATAAACTAAAGCTACATGTATGTAGAAAAAATTCCAAAGTATGTTAAACAAGGGAAAAAAAGGCTGCAGAAATATACATGGTAAAGAATAAAATACACAGCACAGTAATAGCTACAAAAAATTAAAGCATGTGGGCTTCCCTGGTGGTGCAGTGGCTGAGAATCTGCCTGCCAATGCAGGGGACACAGGTTCGTGCCCCGGTCTGGGAAGATCCCACATGCCGTGGAGCGGCTGGGCCCGTGAGCCATGGCCGCTGAGCCTGCGCGTCCGGAGCTTGTGCTCCGCAACGGGAGAGGCCACAACAGTGAGAGGCCCACGAACCACAAAAAAAAAAAAATATATATATATATATATAAAAATTAAAAAAAAATTAAAGCATGTGCAACAATGTTATCGTTTGTTTACTGATACATGTATATATAGCAAAAGTATAAAAACATGAATGGGAATGATAAATACCAAGTTTGGATAATGGTAACCTCTTCAAAGGGATCTAAGGGGGGCTTAAATTTTATCTGTAATGTATTTTTTCTTAAAAAAATCAGAAAAAATAAAATATAAGGTTACATGGTGGAAACATGGGTGTACATTACATTATTCTCTATACTGTATATTTAAAAGGTTTTATACCTATATTTAAAAATTTAAATTTATTTGCTTTAATAATATGGAAACCACATATTTTGCATCCTATATCATGAGCACCTCTCAATGTGAAAAATCTAAAACATCTTTTTTGCTTTGAAGAGTCTATAAAGCAGCATTAGCTTTCCATTTGAGCCTTAATTACTGAAGAGTGTTACATGTACATTAAAGGGGGAGGGCGGAACTATGACCAAAATGATTACCTGTGCTAGTGCTTCTCACATTTGTGCATCTGAAATATCTGAAAGCTTTTTAAAAGAACAGATGTTCAAGATTTATCTTAAACCTGCTTGAAACAGAGTATCTGCAATGAGAACCACATACACCAAGACTGAAAACCACTGATCTATGAAAATGGCACAAAGAGAAAAATGAGCAATCCTGACTAATTCAGACAAATCATGTGGTTAGAATGGTTAAGGGGCAGTTTTCCCAATGACTATGCAGACAGTTAGTTCTGTGTCTCCCACCTGGACACTGTACAAGCAAAACATAAAATGTGAAAAAATGAAATCACTAAGAAGACATGCATAACGATACCACACCAGCTTATACCACAAAAGAGGGATAGTGGTTCTTATGAAATTTATCAATCATAAAATAAAGTGTTCTTGGATGTTAGTAACTGAATTAGACTAGAAAGAAATAGGTATGCCTTTTATGAAATAACGACAGCACAAAAAGGCTTAAGTAACTGTAATCAAAACCCTCTCTAGATTATATGATTAAAGCACTGGATATTCTTTGCCTCCCTCACCCCCCCACTCCAGAGGTACTTTCCACCCTATCTTGCTCTATTTCCCAGGAGGCTGACTTTTGACCTGCAAATATAGGGCCCCCTAATCTTCTGCCTTCCAGTTGGATTTGCCAGTGGGAAGCACCACCAGGAAATCAGAGGGCTAGAAGAGAGTGAAGCTGGGGTATTTATTTCCCCATCCTTCCCAATCACAGAAAGGCCAGAGGTCTAGTCAGGCAGCATTCCCCACATAGCTACCCTCTCTGGGTTTCAGTAATGATCCAATTCTCTCACCTCTTCAGGCCTAGGGATGATAATGGTTCCCACTACTGTTAGTCCTGAGATGCTTCACTATCCACTGTTGGTTTATTTTAACCCAGGAACACCTTTAATATTAATCTTCTGAACTACTCCATTTTGAGCCTGCTATGTATTTTCTACCAGAACGCTGACACAATTATGAAGCATGAAGATATTCTATCCTACTCTCTTAAGTAAAACATCTTTTGTAGATCTAACCTTACAAGTTGAATATGTCCAGCTAGTATCCAGAGTTATAGGTGCTATACATGATTCAAGAAAATATATATTGAATATTTGACCTGTGCCTTAGAGGGAAAAAAACTAGGTGGAAAACAAATTCATTCCCACTCCTGGGCATATATCCAGAGAAAACCATAATTCAAAAAGATACATATACCCCAATGTTCACTGTAGCACTATTTACAATAGCCAGGACATGGAAGCAACCTAAATGTCCATCAAAGGATGAATGGTAAAGAAAATGTGGTGCATATATACAATAGAATATTAACCATAAAAAACCCCCGAAATCATGCCATTTGCAGTGACATGGATGGACCTAGAATTGTCATACTGAGTGAAGTCAGACGGATATCATATGATATCGCTTACATGTGGAATCTAAAAGAAATGGTACAAATGAACTTATTTACAAAACAGAAATAGAGTCACAGATGTAGGAAACAAACTTATGATTACCAGGGTGGGGGAGGGATACATTGAGAGATTGGGATTGACAGACACACACTACTATACATAAAATATATAACAAGAACCTACCGTATAGCACAGGGAACTCTACTCAATACTCTACAATAACCTATATGGGAAAAGAATCTAAAAAAGCGTGGATATACATGTATGTGTGACTGATTCACTTTGCTGTATAGCAGAAACTAACACAACATTGTAAATCAATTATACTCCAACAAAAATTAGTTTAAAAAAAACAAAAAACAAATTCAAGGCCAAAATAAAAGAAATTATCAAAAACAGAGAGTAATTAACAAATAGAAAGATATGGTAAACTAAAAACAAGAACTAGGGAGTTAGGGAAGGATTTCTGGGAAAAAAGTAGTATTCCATCTGGGTCTTAAAGGGTAAGAGAGAATTTAGATAGCATTAGCAAGTAGAATGGAAAGGAATGGGCATCTTGAGCAAAGAAAATAATATAAGCCAAAACACTATATTGGGAAAGGGTATGGTTGTTGGGTGTGCAAAAAGTATAATGCCAGACTAGAGTAGAGCAAGCTTTATTTAGGACTCTACAGCCTTAGCTAGTTCTAAGTCAGACAGGTGAAACTATACAAATATTAATTATACAATTTATATATCTTCCAGGAGACCAGTGGTCTGGGAAAGAATAAAACCAAAAATTCAAGCAGAATATGTCTAGAAGAATATACCTTAGTTTTAATTTCTAACTCTATTAAATAAACTTTAACACAGTCCCCAATTTACTCATTATATAATGGGCCCACATATCTATATTATTCATCCCATGCTGCCTAAATTGGTGTTCATATTTCAATTCTGGCTCACCGGAAAATTTTTTTCACCAGGTTTATGAATAGGCCAGGAGATTCTCAATCAGAATAAGCCTCATGCTTTTCTCAGCAATTTTATGAAAGATGTTTTGAAGTTGCTTTTAAAATCTGTGCTAATGACCTACTTCTTTTTTCTAAGGTTTTTCCACCTGTCACATCTGGGGAAGAGATTACAGAACTTAAAGGCAGTTCTATTATTAATAATCTCTAATATTTCTGCTTGCTACAGAGAAATTTATCAAGACAAAAAAAATGAAATAGCTCCAGTTTCCTCAGCTACATTTTGTAAAAGACTCACCATTCAAGTCATTTCTTCAAATATTTTCTAAAATCAAGAAAAGCAATAAAACATCTTGTTAGGGCTTCCCTGGTGGCGCAGTGGTTGGGAATCCGCCTGCCGATGCAGGAGACACGGGTTCGTGCCCTGGTCCGGGAGGATCCCACATGCCGCGGAGCGACTAAGCCCGTGAGCCATGGCCGCTAGGCCTGCGCGTCCAGAGCCTGTGCTCCGCAACGGGAGAGGCCACAGCAGTGAGAGGCCCGCATACCGCAAAAAAAAAAAAAAAAAAAAAAAAAAAAAAAATCTTGTTAATTATGTGGTTAATGTTTACTGTACCAAAGATACTTAGCTTTGGTTAATATAATATTATTTTTGTACACATTATTTTATTCTAGGGCCAAAAGAAGATATTTTAATGTGGGCATCTTTATGTCATCATTTTTTTGGGGACTGACTACTTATTGGGGCTGTTCTGATGCAGGGAATTCTGACAAGACCTCAAAAATGAACTATTAACCTTCCAAAACAAGAAAATTCATGTTATACATGAAACAGATATTCTCATCCCTTCCCTCTGCTGTCTTCCTTTCTGAACCAACTACTTTCCACCCAAAGGTGGCAATTAAAGATGAAGTAAGGTCAGAGATTAGAGTGAGGGTCAGAGACAAGGTACAATTCATCAATGGAATGAGATGGGCATGGACCATTATGTGGGAGACAAACCCCTGTATATAACCAGAAGGTAATGTTTACCATCACACTTGCTCCTCTTAGAAAGGCCCATGCTAGGGGAAATTTTCTGCTTGTCAGTTGATAATTTATTTGTCACTTCAATAATCTGCATATCAAAATAGGTGACTTCTTTCAAAGTTACCATTTACTCTCATTTAAAAAGAGAGACTTGGCTGCTAAGTAATGGAACTTTTTTCCATTTGAATATCAAAAGGATAATACCCCTTCTTTTCATATGCTCCCTATTATGTATTTATTATTCAGGAATGGAATGGGGTATATCTGCAGCCACAATACTATCCCTGTTCTCAAGCTATTGACTGCATGGAAAATTCCCTACTTCTGATCCCTCAGAAATGATTTCATATGTTTATCATAAAACTCCTGATTGATGACTTTAGAGGACTAGGCCAATATCTTCTTAACTGCTAATATAGTTATAACAGACTTCTGACACTTATATGATATATAATATGTATAATACAGATACAAAATTTTCAAACAATCCAGAAATGAAGAAAATGAACATATCCAGTAATCGGTGTGATCAAGAAAATCTCTCCCACACACAACTTGCTAATGATTTTTTTGAAAATAGGAATTTCGTATTTTGATGAGGCCATTTTGACCTAGCTATATTACACTCAAAACATATAATGTGGAGCTAAATTTTGATTCTAAATTATTATAAAGATTTACACTTGCATGTATGTGAAGTTCAATTTTTCACTTGAAATATAGCCACAACTTAATACAGTTCCAGTATTATATGTGGTTTACTTAATGTATTCTACTTGAAATAAATAATTGATAGGTTGCAATCCAAATTATTACTTTCAAAATGTTTAACAATATGCAAATGTACACATAGATATACATATATGTATTACAAATGTATACAAGCCTACAAGTAAGCAGTACCCATTTCAGAGTAGTCACTCTGGGAAGGTTACTTCTAATAATCTTGCCATTAATTAAAACTATTTTTTAAAAGATCTTTTGATGTGGACCATTTTTAAAGTCTTTATTGAGTTTGTTAGAATATTGCTTCTGTTTTATGTTTTTTGGTTTTTTGGCCCCGAGGCATGTGGGATCTTAGCTCCCCAACCACGGATTGAACCTGAGCCCCCTGCATTGGAAGGCGAAGTCTTAACCACTGGACTGCCAGGGAAGTCCCAAAACTATTTTTAAAACATCCTTTCAAAACTGTCTTCATAGCCTTCATGATAACTGTTTAAATATCTTTAATAGCAGTAAAATATTGAAGGTAGAGCTGAGTTTTGCAACCATGCAGAAATCATTCTGCCAAGTTTAGCAAATAAAAGAGATGTTCAAACTGAGTTACATAGTTTTTGATTACAAAATATAAACCAAAGACAAGTACTTATAAAAGAGATTCTAAAATCATGTTTTTATGTTGCTTGTAAATCAACTAAATTTTTCAAATATTCAAAATAATTGTGAATAGCAGCAGCACTTTTGGAATAAGTATTTAGCCTCCTAAAATAACTACCTGAAATGACCACTCTAAAAAAAACATAATTGACAGCATGTTTGGGGGAAGGGGTAGTGTTTCATGACCCTATAGTCACACTTCAAAGTCACAAAGCAGCTTTCTTCCAAGGGGTTTAAAATATTTACCAGACACTACTTCATTAATTCTCCAAATATCCCTTTATGAGAGATAGGGCAGATTATCATTCTTTTTTTTCCAGAGTGCTGAGTGAAGATGGTGTAAGGGAAAGAGAACTGTGTTTATTCCATGAGTCAGTAATTAAGTCTAGTCATACCGTGCCCTAAAATGTGTGCTATGTAGTTAGCAAAATTTAACTGAACTTTTTTTAGCTTTATTCTGTTTGATAAAAAGGCATTATATGAGGTAGATGTGTCATAAAATATTACAGGGATTAAAATGATTATTAATTCATTGCATACTTGACGGGGAGAATTCTTGCTTGATGTACAGGAGTTACTTATTAAAGAAGCTAGTGTCTATCCTCAGATACACTCATAAAAGCCTAGTTAAGTCTATTTTATCAAGAGAAAAAAGCTTGTTTTTTTTAAAGACTCTTTTCCTTGAATTTTGGAAGAAAAAATACCTTCACTTTGAAAAATCAAATATATAAATGAAACAGACGAAGAAAAATGGGGCAATAAAAGATCTATTGGGGCTTCCCTGGTGGCGCAGTGGTTGAGAGCCCGCCTGCCGATGCAGGGGACACGGGTTTGTGCCCGGTCCGGGAAGATCCCACATGCCGCGGAGCGGCTAGGCTCGTGAGCAATGGCAGGCTCAGTGGAGCCTGTGCTCTGCAACGGGAGAGGCCACAACAGTGAGAGGCCTGCGTACTGCAAAAAAAAAAAAAAGATATATTGGCAAAATCATTTAAGAGCAAACCCTAAGGAAACGGGTAAAGTGTCGATGGCTCTGGAGAAAGAGCACAACATAATATGCACATGATTACAAGTTAATTTTCATTGAAATTATTAAAATGATTATTCTTCTAAATGTTTAATTCTTTTGTATGAGAAAAGAAAACTTGCTGCTCAGGTATACCACCATTCCACTTATTCATTAAATTAACATTTAGGGTCTCTGCTATGATAATCACCAGGTATACTGGGGCTCCCAGTGGCACCATTTTTATATGGGAAATTAATGGTTTGACAGATGAAAAGAAAAACAAATTTAGTCATTACTACAATTCCAGTGATCCTATTCAACAAATGGAATGATTCTGGTCTTTTAAGTATCACTTTTAGGGGTACTAGGCCAGGAATATGAAAGGACTCAACTCTATTTTTTTAAAGAAAGGTTTTAGTAATTAATGAGTAAATAAAAATACGCCTATTAGAGGGGCACTCAGCGCTAAATTTTGTTTGAGGTTGAGTGACTGACCAGACTGAGGACAACTCTGTCAGATAAGCTCTAATAACAGCTCCCACAAGGGCTGCCTGCTTATTTTTGAAATAATCACTTTTCCTCATGGGTGCCTTAGCTGTCTGGTCTGTAAAATGGGTAACTTAATAGTAACCTGTCCACACAATGCTTCTTTGAAATTGACTAATGAATGCTCTCCCAGGTGTTAAAACTATTAGATGCTACAAAAATATTGAGTACTGTCTCGAAAAGAATTCGGTGATATACACGTTAGAGCTAATTAGGGCACTAATAATAACTCCCCGCCACCCTATGGACCCTCTCCCCACCTCCGCCCCGCTGCATTTCAGAGCTTACCCATGCATGACCTCTGCCTGACAAGTCTGTATACTCCGGACCCGAGGCTGCAACAAAAGCAGCTGAAACGCCGATACCGAAATGGACCAGACAAAAGAAAGTGGGTCTGTGCGAAGAGAACGGGCCGTGGGAGGGGGTGTGTGCCGACTCTCCCCACAAGCTCTGAGATGAAACCGGACACAGCGCCTCAACTCCCACCTGGAGGGCGGCCCACACCGGCCCCGCACGCCCCCGCACGCCCAAGGCGCCGCCAGGCTCACGTTTCCAGACCCCGTGTAATTCCACCCTCCCTCCGGGTCGCACCCTGAGGCCGCCGCCGCCGCGCAAGCCTCAGGTGTGAAAGTTAAACCGCCTCCGCATCACCTGAGGCCGCGCCGGGAAGCAGCCGGGCCAGCCCAACCCAGCCCAGCCCTCGGCGCGTCCTCCCTGCACGAGCGTGGGGCCCGAGCCGCCGCGGCCAGGCAGGGCCGGGCCGAGACCAGACCCTCGGGCGGCCGCACCCCGCCGGGCTCCAAGCCGCCGGCCCTCACCTGAGACCGCGTCCCGGAGCCGCCCGCTCCGCGCATCGTCCCGGAGCGCCCGGCTGCCAGCAGCCCGGCTCTGAGGACTCGCGGCGGCGGCTCTGTTGGCTGCGATGCAGGTTCGGCGAGACGGGAAGCGACAGGAGCCAAACCCCGCGGAAAGCGCTCGAGCTGCGCCGGCGGCCCGGAGCCCGCGGCCTCGGTCTCGGCTCACGGGCGCTCCCCGCCTTCTCCAGCTCTGCGCACCCACCTCAGCGGGTTCCGGCCCGAGCCGCGCGTGGGCGGCGCCCCGCCCCGACCCTTAGCAGCCCTGCCAGCAGCGCCAGCTGAGCCGGGCCGGGCAGCACCGAGGGAAAGTTGTGCTCTCTGGTCATCCTTTTACCAGAGCAACAGAAGTTGCGTGTGCCTGCTTCTCCCGTGGCCTCACCCAGCCCCTCCTGTAGTTCAGAGCTCCGAGCCCACCTGCTGAGCCCATTACCTGCTCAGATCGGCTGGCATCCCCCGACCCATCTCCACGCCTAGACTTTTCCTAAGGCAGCGCCACTATCTGAGTTTACTTTTCCCTCCTGATATCACTGTCCTAGTTGCTTACCTTCTTATGCCTAAGGTTCCATCCAAGTGCAACTGGGATTAACTACTAAAGTGTTTTTGTTTCCACACTTGACAAATTACAGTTGGTAGGTGAGTTAATGACCCGCGGTAAATCAAAATCGCTTAGTCAGGGAGCTAGGGGGCTGCTTTGAGTAAATGTGGACTTGTCAGCACGTCGTGAACTCTGGATTCAGAGCAATGAAAATAGATGATCAAAAGAGTATAAATAAGGTTTGGAATATAAAAAAGCAAGTTTTATTAGTTGGCTTGAGGAAGGGGAACGAAGCTGGGTGGGGGGACCTCAAAGGACTGTACAGCTTTCTCTGCTAGATATAGACATTTCCATTTACCTGACTGGCTTATTTAGAGCCTTGTTCCAAGACTAAGGCGATACGCAATGATTTCCCACCTGAAAATCCGATGAAATCAACAACAGTAACAATACCAAACAAAAACATCACAGGAAAAGAAAACTACAGACTTTATTAATATTGATACAAAAATCCACAACAAAAAACTAGCAAACCAAATCCAGCAATGTAGAAAAAGCATTTTACAACATGACCAAGAGGGATTTGTCTAAGGAATGCAAGGTTGGTTCAATAAAAAGAACTATCAATGTAATACACTCTCTTAATAAAATAAAGGACAAAAAACTACAGGATCATCTCAATAGATGAAGAAAAAGCACTAGACAAAATCTAGCACTTTTTCATGATTAAAAACACCCAACAAACTAAGAATAGAAGAGAACATCCTGAATCTGATAAAGGACATCTATTTAAAAAACCTGAAGTTAACATCATACTTCATGGTAAAAGAATGAATACTTTCACCTAAGATCAGGGTAAGACAAAGGAGGTCCCACTCTTGCTACTTTTCTTCAACATTGTACTGCAGGTTCTAACCATGACAATTAGGCAAGGAAATGTCAAATATCTAATAGTAAATAAAGCAAACAGAAGAAATAATTATTGAAGAAAACCAGGACAGTAGTTCTTAGCCCTGAGGGGCAATAGGATACAAGCTCTCAGCTCAATGGATAAAAATGATCTATGTCAAAATGTATTTTTATGAAATTTCAAAACACATGGTTCTAGGAGAAAGATTGTAACAGGTTCCTGGGAGGAAAAAATAGATCATTTATGAAGATTTAGAAATCAGAATGGCATTGGACTTTTTGACAGAAACATAAGTAAAAGATAAATTCTGAAGGAAAATTACTTCCAACTAGAAGTTAATAAAGATTAAAAAGGGAGTTTCCTGGTGGTCTAGTGGTTAACACCCTGCACTCCCAATGCACAGGGCATGGGTTCAGTCCCTGGTCTGGGAACTAAGATACCGCATGCTGCATGGTGTGGCCAAAAATAAAAACAATAAATAAAAAATAAATAAAGGTTAAAAAAAGACATTTTCAGATATGCAAAGTTTTAAATATTGTTTTCATGCATTCTTTCTCAGCAAACAATTGGAAAATGTGCTCTACCACTACAAAGAGGTAAGGTAGGGGGTCTAATAGAAGAGACAAGTGAAGGTTACACCCAAGAAAACTGTGGTAGGTGGAATGGCCACCAAAAGATGTCCATGTCCTAATCCCCAGAATCTGTGAATATATTGCATTGCATAGTAAAAGAGACTTTGCTGATATAATTAGAGTTATGAATACAAATATGGAGGTTATCCTGGATTATCCAGGTAGGCCCAATCTAATCTAAAAGCCTTTGCTTTGCATGAGAGTGTGAAGAAAATAGATAGTGTCAAATGTGGCAAAGAGTCTGAGGCTGAGGAAAAGCTACTGGGTTTGCCGACCCATGAGGCAACATAGAATAATAGCTCAGGTGTGGGGCTCTGGAATCGTAGTGCCCTGGCTTGAATCCCAGCTCTACTGTTTATAATCATAAAACCCTAGGACAAGTTTCTTTCTTGCTGTGCCTCAGTTTCTTCATCTGTAAATAGAAGATTATAATAATAACACTATAGAGTTAAGAGGTTTTCATGCTTTTATCCACAAAAAGTACTTAAAATATTTGGCACATAGTAAATACTCAATAAATATAAGCTGTTGTTAGTATTATTGACAACCTTTAAGAAACTAGTTTCTATAGAGTAATAATTAGTTAGGACTCATTTCAGTGAAATGACAGAACTCCAACTCTAGTTGGCCCAAGGAAAGGATTCATTATTTCATAAGAATAAGTCTATTATAGTTTTAGGTACCTTGGGATCTAAGTGATCAAATGATGCCATGAACAAAATATCTCCATCTTTTCCCTCTATTTTTGGCTCTGTGTTGGCTTTATTTTTAGGCAAGATCAGTTTATGTCATGACAAGATTGGCCACCAGGAACTCTAGGAGTAAATTCAACCAAGTTAGCAACCACAATGGAAAAAGAATACTTCTTTCCCAATAGTTGCAGCAAATTTCTGGAACTGAGTCTCAGTATATAGACCTGGATTGCATGCCCATCCCCATCAATTACTGTCACTAAAAGGAGATAACTAGCATGTTGGCCAGTTCAGTATTATTTGATCACCCATAAAACTCTGTGTGTGTGTGTGTGTGTGTGTGTGTGTGTGTTGGGATGTTGGTTTTGAGGGGAAATCAACCTCCTTACTCAGACCACATACACTGAAAGTGGCAGAGGCATAGTTCCTCAAAGGAATATTGGGTGCTGTTATCAGAACATGGAAATAGATATTTGGTCAGGCAAAAATAAAAGACGTACATTATAAGTGGTGAGTGTAGTTAATTAAACACAGAATGAAAGATTACTGAACATCATAGAGAGCCCAACTGAGGCTTGAATGATGGTAGAAATCTGTATGTAGGTTTTGTGACCTTATTCAAAATGTTCAGCATCCCAGGAAGAAAAAAAAGACAGTACAATGATGTGATTTACATGAGGTTCAGGTTTGGGAAAGTGAACATGGCTAAAGGAGAAGAGCCAAAGGAATGAAGGTGTCGTAAAGGAACTGAAGAAATGGCAATCCATGGGGCCAGGTTGGGCAGGGAGGCAATAAGGCCAGAAAGGTATTAGCAAAGTAAACCCTATGTAGCTGAATGTTCCTGCACTAGTAAAGTTATGAACCTAGTGCTAAAATTATTGAGAAAGGCAATGCTCCTAGAGATTTGTAGGTAATAGGGATGGAGATGGAAAGGGACCTCAGGAAAAGGTAATTGTTTAGTTTTACTTTTAATTCTCTCTCTTCAGCATGTGTAAGGCTAAGTGGACATATTCCAAATTGAACTGAGGTCAAATCAAATCTGAAAAAGCTGAAGAAATCTAATTTTGTAATTGAAATTAACCAATGCATGCTAATTTATATTTTATTACTATTGGAATGGAATGTAATTCCATTCAAACCACTCTAGTGGCAGTAAATCAGGAGTTCATTATATTAGTTATAAGTTTCTTTAATATGGTTACATAATAATTAAAATATATAAATATTATGTCATAGTAAATATATAATGATTAAATTAATATTAGTATTAATAAAATCAAGCCAGAACTTTTTCTACCAGTTATGATAATTTTCCAATTCTTAAAACACTTAAGAGGAAAAATCTTTCAAAGAAAATCACAATATTGTGAAAATGTCAAAGAAGATTTGACATTCATGATTTTTCAACTACATGACCTTAGGCAAGTTATAACTTTAGTTCCAAGTTTCCTCAACTATAAAAATGGTTTATCTTAAACGGTATGTCTTAGTTGTTGTGATTATCAAAGGAAATTATCAAATGAGAACAATAGGTGACAGTGTCTTGTAAAGAATAAAATTATTTAAATATGTCATTTTTAAAATAAGGAACTGTTTTACAATTTAGATAGCTACTACGGTAACCATTAGGTAGAGTTCACATTAACTTCTAACCTAATTAGAAGGATACACATTTTAACACTAACTTTCATTAAAGTAGTTCCTTCCAAATTATTGAAGCAATTTCCTAATCAATTTGAGTCTGCTGCCCCTCACCTTAGCGTTGTCTTTTCTAAATTAATAATTCAAAGCATTCTTGTGTAACCAATTCACTTATCTAACATTGAGAATATTACTAGTTAAAAGGTTACATACACCTTCCATCTTCAAATGTTGTTATGGGACCTGTTCCAAATGTTAGTTGTTTGGTTTAACAATTTAAATGAAATTGGTTTATGGAAGCAATTGTTATTTATCAGGGGGTAATTAAAAGAAAGAGCAGAGAATTTAAAAAAACGTGATTCATATGTGCTGTCTTCCCAAAGCAATCCAGGCAAATATAATCTCTCAAATATTGTGACACTTCTCACTCTAGCTCACTCTCTGGCAGCAGCAAGGTCTCAATCTGTCAGATAGCCTATTGCTTTCCCTGCAAAAGGTCGAACCTGCAGTGTGCTTTAATATTTAAGTTTATAGCCTTGGGCATTGTGGACATGAAATTTACAAATTTACCAAAATAGCATCATTCACACTGGTACATATTATTTCATGTATATCTCTGTCCCATATCCTTTAATAATCACTTCTGTCCTTTACTGAAAGGATCACAAGTTTGCAATCCAATAGCTTCATTTGCTAACTTCACTGTAGGTACCAAATAAAGAAGGCCATATCTCTAATTCTTAAAAAAAAAAAAAGATTATAGTTTGAGATTTGCTTTGACAGAGTTAGAGGGCAAAGTTCTAGACACATTGCGTCCATGATAGTAGACATTTTAACTATATATGTAATAGTTTTATCCTTTGCAATATGCATAATTGAACAAATGAAAGCCACTCTGGTGAAAGACCAAAGCCCATCTCTCTCATTAAGTATGTGCTAGTTCTGGTCAAATGACTTAACCTGCCTGAACCTCAGTTTCCTTATCTGTAAAAGAACAGAATCATAGAATTTTAGGACTGGAAGGCACTCTAAAAAACCAAGGATGCATGGAAGTTCAGGCCTGTCTTATGTAGTCAGTCTTGAGGCAGAATTCATCTTTAACTTTGGCCTCAGTCTTTGGAGGGCCAAAAAGCCAAATACTGACTAGAGTGTCATTTTTTATAATATAGAGACGTTTTTCATTTTAAAAGCCAATCATATTACTACTTTGATATGTTACTAGATCCAAGGTTTAAGGAAAAAATTCTCTCAAGTGATTGTGTGACGCAATGGGCACATGAAAGCAAGAAAAAATTTTTTAAAAGTAAGGGCAAGTAAATTAAGTCTGCTTCAGGAAGTGTTTTGCTCAGTCAGGGCATGAGGCTTCAGTGTTTGGGTTTATCACTGAAATTGCATCCATCACTAGTAACAGAATCTTGGGGTTCCGAGAGTTAACAGAGGATAAGTTAGGAAAGTTAAGAGAGAATAACCTTGGTTGGTTATTATTAGAGAGGAAGGAAAGATTAATAATATAACTGCAGTATCCAGTATTGGCAGAAACAGCCAAAACTATCTTGCATCTCCACCAACCTCAAGTGAAGGTGAATGCTTAGTATCACAAACATGCAGTGCAGTTACCATAGATTACTTATAATCTATGTGCATTGCAGTTACTAGATTGTTTATAAGCAGTCTAGTAGCTATGGTGCTAAGTGATGATTAATGATCATATTATAATGCCAGACTTTTAAAATAGCTACTGTAATTTAATACCAACATTACAGTAATATTTTAAAATAAAACTTCAGCTTTATTTTGATATCCCAGAAATTCATCCTGTAACGATAATATTTTATTTTGACCTTGACTTTTGTCAAATACAAAGCATTTTGTATGAGCATTCAGTTATTCAATCAAAACATATATTTGGTGCACTTATATGGGAAATTTAGTACAACTTTCCTTCCAATTTAGCAATCGCTTCCAAAATATCCTAGAAGATAGCCATTCAGTTATGATAGGGCTCTTCCAGGGATGAGCAATTTACTTCTGAACGAGGCAATATTTTCCTTGTCTTGTCAGTAGACAGCTCTAATTAATCAAATAGTTTCTTTATGTTGATCTGAACTCTTCTTGCTTAATAACATTTCATCCAGTGCCCTTAATTCTGTCCTCTTATGTAACATTAATATAATAAGTCTGTTTTCATGGGGCTAACCTTCAAAGGTTAGCCCTCTACAGATTTGAAGTCAATCCTTTGTCATATCTTTTCTAGGCCAAGTGTGATCAGGCCTTTCAACCATTTATGGCACATGCAGACCACACCCTTCACTATCCTAGTGTTCTCTTCTAATATTTGATGTCCCCCTTAAGAATGCATGAAACTTAAAAATGAGAACCCAGGACTTAGTGCTTTCATTCACTCAAGACATTTTTACTGAGCATCTATCACATGGCCTATCTCTAAGGGTAGGATACAGCAGTGAACAAAACAGATAAAAGTCCTTACCCTGTGGAGCTTATATTCTTAATGGGAAAAACAACAAATAAAAAGTAAAACATACAGTATGTTAGAAAGTAATATGTGCTGTGGAAAAACACCAAAGCAGTGAAGGGAAGTAGGACCTTCTGAGGGTGGAGGTGGGGTTGCAATGTAAAAGAGTGATCAGGGAGTCACCGAGGTGACTATGCCCATTATCTTTTGTTCACCCCCTCTAGATCTGCTCTCTTTTCTTATCCCACCTATTCTCCATCTCAGGAGGCTGACCTGTAGAGTAGATCAGCAGTTCCCCTGCCACCTGGCTTCCCGTTTGGGTTAACCATTGGGGATCCTTGTAAGATATTGGAGGGAGGGAGGAGAGTGAGGTCAAGATATGTATTCCTTGGTCGTCACTTAGTGAGGACTCTCAGGTTGACTGTGTCCCTCTATTAGAAGTTTGGTTCCTCTCAAGGATGTTGGCTCTGCAAAATTCTCTCTCCTTCTGTTTCTAGTAACCACTCCCTTTCTTGTCCCTTTAGGCCTAGGCATGGTGAGCTCTAGGTTACTGCACTATCCTTTGTGGTTTCTTTATATCCACACTTTAGAAAATAGTCCCTTTGTTCATGAGCCTTCTTTGACATTATCCTATTTCAAGTATGCTATTTCCTATTGGAACCCTGACTGATGCAGTGATATTTGAGCAAGTATATGAAAGAGATAAGGGTAAGCCATGTGGAGACACGAAGACATGAGTATTGCAGGAGCAGCAAGTACAAAGGCATATTGCTACAGACACAGTCTGGCAGTGCAGAGCACAGAGGAGCTTTCATCTCCCTTGACCATTACATTATATGTCCATTAGTGTTGTCAAAGATTGTAGTAGCTTTCTCATGGCAGTTATACTCTGTTTATACTGAACTTGTCATAAATTCAAATCCAATTCTTCTGATTCATTAAGATTTTGGAACAAAATACAGAATTTTAACATGTATTTCCATTAACTTTTATCTTTTTGCCATTAAACAAATACTTGATAGGTACCTACTATGTGTCAAATCTTATGCTGCATACTGGGAATTCAATGGTAAATGAAACAAGAATCGTTTCTACCCTTCTGGAAGCTTCAGCCTAGTATAGGAGACAATTAAATAATCACACAAATAAGTCTGTGCAAAGCTCTGTCAATTGTCAGTTCAGAAAGAAGCCCTTGGGACTGGTATACAGCCAGACAGTAAGTGTCATGTAAAATGAGGCTAGAAAGATAAAAAAGGGTTATATCATGCAGGGCTTCATGGGATATGATAAATATTTTGTTCTTTGTTGCCAGAGGAGTGAGAATCCATTGAGGAGCTCAAGCAACTGGGTGGATTGTTCAGATTTGTGTTTTGAAAATATTAATCTAGCCATAGTGTGGAGAATGAATTGGAAGGAGTTAAGAATAGATCTAAGAAGACCAATTAGGAGGCCACTGAGAAATGTTGGGATTATGGGTAGAAACAGAATAACCTTCATATTTGAGAGATTTTGAGGGGAAGTTGGTATCCATAATGACTGTACTATATTTCTTGTTTGCATAACTGGCTGGATGGAAGTAGCACTCAAATTATATGGACAATATTGGAAGAGAAACATGCTTTAGAGAAGAAAAGCAAGAATTTGGTTTAGAATATATAAAACCTAAGATCTCCATAAGATATCCAAGAAGAGAAGCCAACTAGGCAGATGGAAGTATGAGTCTAGAGCTCAAAAAACAAGTCTCTGTGTAACTGGCAATCCATATAGCTGATAACTACCATGTTGGTTTTGTTTAATGATACAAATCTACCAATATTTCAAAAATCTTGATTCTATTATTTAGAGTATTATTAACTGATTTTACTGCTGAGCGCTCTTAAATTTGGTAATGTGCTTTCCATGTATTCGTCCGAATTGGTGACCATTAAACTGGACAGTGCTAAATCCTAGTCAGGTGCTCGGTTTGGAAACCTGGAATCATAAATGGATCCTGACTGTGATTTGGCACAGCATGTTCTAAGCTGTGGCTGCTCTCTGAAGTATTAGCATATATTTTATATTTTTGGCCATGCTTATTATGCCTTCCTATTCTCTTTCTTCTTAGTATATGTGCCTTTCCTATTTCTGCTGTGTACATTTTGTTTTCTTTTGTTTTTTAAATTTTTATTGGAGTACACAGTTGCTTTACAATGTTGTGTTCATTTCTACTGTACAGCAAAGTGAATCAGCTATACGTATACAAATATCCCCGTTTTTTCTGGATTTCCTTCCCATTTAGGTCACCACAGAGCACTGAGTAGAGCTCCCTGTGCTATACAGTAGGTTCTCATTAGTTATCTATTTTATACTAGTATCAATAGTATATATATATCGATTGCAATCTCCCAATTCATCCCCCCCACCCCCTTGGTATCCATACGTTTGTTCTCTACGTTTGTGTCTCTATTTCTGCTTTGTAAATAAGACTGTCTATACCAATTTTGTCAGATTCCACATATATGTGTTAACATACCATATTTGTTTTTATCTTTCTGACTTACTTCACTCTGTATGACAGTCTCTAGGTCCATCCACGTCTCTACAAATGACCCTTTTTATGGCTGAGTAATATTCCATTGTATATATGTACCACATCTTTATCCATTCCTCTGTTGATGGACATGTTCTGGCTATTGTAAAGAGTGCTGCAATGAATATTGTGGTACATATCTCTTTTTGAATTATGGTTTTCTCCATGTGTATGCTCAGTAGTGGGATTGCTGGGTCACATGGTAGCTCTATTTTTAGTTTTTTAAGGAAACTTCATACTGTTCTCCATAGTGGCTGTATCAATTTACATTCCCACCAACAGTGCAAGAGGGTTCCCTTTTCTCCACACCCTCTCATCTGCTGTGTACTTTTAGTTGGATAAACCTAGAAGATACAATTGGGTAGCTGAAAAAGTAGATAAAAATGAAGAAATAACAAATTTTTAAGGTACCAAATGCTTTAAATGTTTACCTGCAAGAGGACTAATGGGAGAATGTTGTGCACAAATGCTATGTGTTTATTGCTCTTTGGCAAAGCTAGGAAACTCCTATTATTGATTTATAGTGTGTCTTCTCTAGTACCTAGTATGAAAGTAGCAGGAGTAGCCAGCTGCTCTATCCCTGGTGTATGCAGAACATGGCTCCCTCTCCTCCACTGTTCTATACAGTGTTCCAAATCTCAGCCCCTCACTCAGAGGTGGGTTCTAAGGCATCTTCAGCATCTTTATATAACCTACAGGTCAGCTGACCCTCTTCTTCTCAGTCAGCTCTTGTCTCTGTTTCCACAAGAAATTCAACCAAAGCAAGCACATTGCAATCTTTGTAGTTTTGTGGATCCCAGAAGGATCATGTTGCACCTCACATGGCATATCACTTTTTAAATCTCACTTGGCTGTCCCTTCCTGAGTCTTTGCTCCTGGCTGCAAAATCACCAGATTCCTCTTTCTGCCCTCTCCACCTCACAGGTCTCAGCTCAGCTCCCCCTGATTGCTGTCCTCCTAGCCCTTCTTTGCTTAGGTATTTCAATCTCCTCCCTCTCTCTCTCTTTTTCCTTCTTCAGAGCAACTTAGCATTTTTCTAATTTCTACCTCTAAACTTTCATACCTCACAGAGCTCACCAGCAAAGGACCCTCCAGGTACCAAGGACCGTTCTCCTAGGGCAGTGGGAGATTGTAAATTTATGATGAATTTATAATGAAATACATAATGAATATTTTTACTGTTGGATATTTACAACTTTGTCTCATTCCTTCCTCATAGAAGGAAAACCAGCCTATTTTCTGACTGTCACAGTCCCACCCCAGTGAAGAGAATAGTAATGGGATGGACAGAAAATTGGGCTTAACATAGAAGTCATTCCCTGAAACACTGAAAGATCAGGCTGAATAGGAAAACAAGAAAGTTGGGAAAATAAGAGGGGTGGAAGGGATGAATTAGTTGGAGAGGTTGTAAGGAAGATAGACATTTTCTGCCCTTAAAATGCTTACATAATAACCTATATACTATTTGAAAAGAATCAATGAAGGGTAATCCAGTTACTAATAAGGGCTATTAATCTGCAGGTAGAGAAATAGTGTGATATATATGTGTATTAGTTTTAATTTACACTCCAGGATAACTTGCTAATGGTTGAAATAATTAATAAGGAATCCATATCCCAGAGATGTTTAGCTAGTATTTGAAAGACTAACCAAAGTGACTAGCTTTATCATTGATCTACACCAAGAGATTTGATAATTAGTATATGGATGTTAGAAATGATTCTTCATTCATGTGGCCAGTTGTGTTCAAAGTATACAGATTGGCAAAAAGACCTTCACGGTTACTTCTACACTTGCATGAAAAGGAAATAAGAATCTAGCAATTCCAATAGGCTATGCTGTTGAGAACAGCTTGATCCCATGCCTGAAGACTCCATTGCATCACATGTCTAGACATTTTGTAGTTGTCTGTCATCTGATCTTACCAGGAGGTTGGCAGAACCCTACAGTAAGAATATTGTTGCATCTGCCTTGAGTGAATCTTTCTTGCAAAGTGCTTGAAAGAACAAAGGTCAGAGATGTCACTTAATTTACAGAATAAGTTAATTACCTTTTTATCGTCCCCAATTTTTTGTATTGTGGTAAAATACACATAACATAAAATTTGCCTTGTAAACCATTCTTGAATGTACAGTTTGGTGGTATTCAGTATATTCATAATGTGGTACCATCACCACCATATATCTCCAGAACTCTCCATCTTATAAAACTGAAACTCTGTACTCACTAAACAATAGAGAGTTATTCCCTGCCCTCAGCCACTTGCAATCACCATTCTACTTTCTGTCTCTAGGATTTTGTCTACTCTAAGTACCTCATGTAAATGGAATCATACAGTATTTGTCCTATTGTGACTGGCTAATTTCACTTAACATAACATCCTCAAGGTTCCTCCATGTTCAATCATGTGTCAGAATGTCCTTCCTTTTTAAGACTGTATAATATTCCATTCTCATTTTGTTGCTGTTCCTACTTATTTTCTTGTATTTGTAGCTGTGGAAAATTTTGGTCTGAGACTTGCTTTCATTGTAAGAGTCCATTGTAAGGCTTTGGTGGAGAAGAACAAAGATATGTATTGTCCTTACATATCTCTTTGAACCAGGCTATTGTTATTTACCAAAAGTACCTAATAATTAAGAATTATCAAATTGCCTTAGGGCAGTTCTCAACATTTAGGTTATAATATTTATCATCAACATCTTTCAGTGCTCAGTTATTAAATCTCAGGATTATAAATCAATTCTCAGAAAAATATAGCCATATTTAGTGAACGATAGTTTTATGTTAAAGTAGGCATGTTTTCAGCAATAAAAATTCTTATTAAATTATTTGATTATTGATTTTATTCTTTCATTTGAAGGCTTTTTTAAACAAATAATGTAATTCTAAATAATTCTCTTGAGCTTTAACTTTAAATTGGGTCAGGGCTTGGATTCAGCCTTTAGAAATCTTACTGGCAAAGTTTTTTGGTTTCACATTAATTTTTTTACAGGTGTTCTCATAACTTAAGGCAGGGGTTACAAAGGAAAAAATTGCTTATAAATGCTGTGTGTGTTCCTAGGACAGTAACCTTTCATTTCTGCATTTTTATTGCAATTGAGAAAGAGCCCAAGAAGGAGTTAAGAACAAAGAAATAGAATTAAAAGAGATCAAATAGAAAATGTTGCCCAAAGGAATCAAACATGATAGGAACTGGAGACAAAAGGCATAATCAAGAACAGACTGATGAAATAAATTAGTGCCTACTGCAAAGTCTTTCTCTTGGTTCTAAGTGTAATAAAATCATAATTTGAAAATATAAATTAAATGATGTCAACTCTGTTTTCCAGTATTGGAAAAAATAATGCTTCCTCTGATAGAAGGTAGAATAACATATTTATTAAGTATTACCATGTGCCCTTTTAATAAACAGTACCTTATTTTTCAACTACTTACTCTTCAGGTCAATACTATGGAAGTATGACTTGGTTATTAATCATGCAAGGTCATCATAGTGGGATAGTGGTATGAATGGTAGAAAGATAAAATGGGTACATTTAGAGGATGTACATTTTCTTATGTAGAAACGGATATAGAATAAAGATAAGAGATAACACAGAGCCCCTCCAGATGGGGCAGCAGTTTCCCATGGAGATTTTAGCTGTGGTTGATGCCACTGGTACAAAGTGAGGATTCCTCCAGCATGGAAACTTATACTTAGGTTCTGTGCCTGTTTGCCCACCAGGTGGAGATGACAGGTGGAAAACAACTCAAAGAAATTCCTAAGTGCATTTTGCAAAACTAGGTAATGTGTTTCCCAAGAGCATCTATCAATACAGTACACTGGGACTTCCCTGGTGGCACAGTGGTTGAGAGTCTGCCTGCTGATGCTGGGGACACGGGTTTGTGCCCCGGTCCGGGAAGATCCCACATGCCGCGGAGCTGCTAGGCCTGTGAGCCATGGCCGCTGAGCCTGCGCGTCCGGAGCCTGCACTCCGCAACAGGAGAGGCCACAACAGTGAGAGGCCCGTGTACCGGAAAAAAAAAAAAAAAAATACAGTACACTGAAGAAAATAGAGCTGCTACCATATTACACACTTGGGCATCCTCAATGGCAAAATTGAAGGCGCTAAAGGCTGAAGGTTGAATCAATCTCCAATGGCCAATGATTTATCGATCAGGCCTGTATAATTAAACACTCATAGAAACCCCAAAGGAGGATGTTTGGAGAGTTTCCACATTGGTGATCCAAACTGATTCCATACCACCATGCCAGGCCCTAAACTTCATGAAGACAGAAGCTCTTCATCTGGCTGTTGCATTGTACTCTTTAACATCCTTTGTAATAAACCAGTAATATAGTGAGTAACCTGGTTTCCTGAGTTCTGTGAGCAGCTCTCACAAATTAATTATACCCAAGGAGGGTGCATGGGAACCTTCAATCTATAGCCTGTGTGTGAGAAGTACAGGTAACAACCTCAACTTGCTCTTGGCATCTGCAGTGGAGGAGAGTGGGACTGAGCCCTTAACCTATGGAATCTGATGCTACCTCTGGGTAGATAGAGCCAGTATTGAGTTGAATTGTAAGATGGCCAGCTGATGTCTGACAATTACTTGGTGGTGTGGGAAAAGCCCCTCTTCTCACATCAGAATTGGGTACCAGAATCTTTACCAGGTAAGTTCACAGGTGAAAACTCACCCTGCCACACATTTGAAACACAAGCACTTTTCACTATGTGTACTGAGAGATAGAAGGCTACAGAAAATAAAAAAGAGTTGAGTACGTATGTATAATATGCATGTAAATATACTATGTTAAGTATGTGTGCATATTAATTTTAGATGAGCAAAGTTTATCACTTCAAATTCCAGAATTAGAGCCATTTTTCCTGGGTCTCAAATCACCATTCTGAAACCACAGCCTCCCACCCCTGCAGATCCATACTATCTATGAAAAACATATAACTATTTTACTCTGAGGTCAAATATCAAACTAAAAATGTTAAGACCCCAAAGGGCTCAAATTGTCAGTGAAATTAGTCATTCTTTAAAAATATACTATATTTTTCTCTATTTTCCCCTAGTGACTTCCAAAGTAGCAAGTTGACATCCAAAAGCCATTTTAAAAGGAATAGTCAATAGCTTTTCATTATAAAAAATATTCTAACACAGAATAAGACCTATTTAAAGCACTTTTAAAAACCAAAGCCTCCTTGTCTTATAATAGTACCTGTATTATAGAAAACATCACTAATGAGAAGGCAGGGAATTTAAAACTTACAGTCATTCTTAAAAATACTCTGAACTTGCAAACTTTAATTCACACTTTATATACTCTTAATAAGAAGAAAGCAAAAACATTAAGGTTTGTGCTTTTGGTAAGGACAAGGCACTTCTGAGCTCTGGTTATATTTAAATGTTTATCCTTCCCTCTAATCGCAGTAGCATAACACCCCCTTTCTAAGTAGAAATTTATGATTGTTTTAAAGTTGAAAGCAGCATATTTAAATGCAAAAAAATTTTGAGGATCACGTGTATGACTTTAACATATCTGTGAATTTATGTAACAAGAAACATTTCAGATACCTTGTTGGTTCAATACCTCAAGTAAGTATAATTCATTATAAAATTTTTTTTCATCAAAAGGTTTTGGTGTTTAGAACTTTGGTTGTCTGGCCATCTCATTCTGCTCTAATTTACAGCATAAATTTTGGGCAAGTCATATAAACTCTTTGGGGCTTAATAATCTCATCTGTCAACCTCTTTTTAATATACATAAATATCTTTATACATATGTATTTTTCTGTGGAGAGAATTCACAACTTTCAATGACTTAAAGAAGTATGTGATACAAAAGGCAAAAAAAAATTTAATTACTGAGTTAACTAATTTTTAAGGCCTTATATTAAATGCTATTCATGTGTGTGCCCAGATTCCCTTTACTGGTCAGTCCACTTGTCTCAGCTGTTTTCAGGGTCCATGGATAGAACTCACAGGTGCCGTCTTCTCTAAAGGAAAACGTTTGGGGAAATGGTAGCCACCTTGCCTGGGAGACTATGCACAGCACCACCCCAAATCCCCAACCAGGACAGGGCAGTCTTCAACAAATGACTAATTTGCATGTGGTCCTTGCCTCAAGTTGGAATCAATTCTGGGGTGCAATTTGAGCTGCAGAACTTCCCTGTGGGATCAGATTGAAGTGCGTATCTAGCAGAGAACACATTCTTGAGTAGCTCCCTCTCTACACTCCTCTCGCCCCTAGCCTTATCTTGTGTCCCTCTCCTCCTCAGAGCATTCACCCAAAATCACTTGAACAGGAATCTCTGTCTCGGGCTCTGTTCCCAGGGAAACAGATTAAGACAGGCATCTTTGGGTTCTCACATTTATGAGTCTAGGAGGTAGTTTTAGGATCAGACTCTAAGGATGGGTTTCTGTAGTTAGTTCTTTCATTCTGAATTATTCTGGAGGTGGATGACAGTGAGGATGCTATCACTGATGGTAAGTGGAATTTGAGAGTCCCTGGCATGCTGCAGTTGAATAGTTGCGAACACTTTATTTAGTTCACCATGGTGAACTGGAATGGGATGTAGATGAAAAGGGATCTACTACCTGAGGTAATGTCTAGTGGGATTGAGCAATGCAGGGAAATAACTATAAGGACTGTTGTTGAGTGGTTCTTGTTATGTGTCATTAATTTGTTTAAGAGAGATGACAAGGCGTGTCTCTATTTATCAGCAATATAAAGCAAAGAGTTAGGGTAGGAGGGCCTCTTTGGCAACATTCAAGGACACCCTTATTTCCTGCAGCCAGAGGACATGCCATGCTGAAGGCAAGGTTCAGGACCTAATTGTAAGAGTAGCAGAATTTCAGAGAAGATTGAATTCTCAACCCTGGCAAGTGTCTTACATTAAAGTCAGTGCCCTGTTAAGAGAGTGACTTTGAGTCTTGGGAGGAGGTGTGTGGGTAAATGCACATGAGACCTTTTGAGACCCTTGAACTCCTGCATTCCCTTCAATGCTCTGCACCTGCAGAATTGCCCTACTCCCCTTGTTGGAAGATCACAGTCTATTTGCTTAAGGACTATGCAGAAGCTTCAAATAAGGTGAGTGCCTAACATAATAATCTCCACCCTCCTCCAGAATCTTCCCTAGACTTATACTGGCCAGAAGAAAATCAAATCTTAACAAATCCTGACTGGGGAGATGCTGGGTAAGGTAAAGAGAGGAGAGGAGTTATGTGTCAAAATTGCTGCAGCTCCTGGCCTAAATTTATCAGTAGAAACCAGGACAGTATGCCTGAGAATCCTGAGGATGCTGAATCAAGAGGGGAGGACTATAAGTGTGGACATGGGACAGTGTGGTGATATGGAAGCACTCCCCTGTGATACATAATTTAAACCCTTGGCAATAGTGCTGAGTGATTCTAATACATTTCTGGAATGACTCTTTGACATTTGGAAAGGGTGATGGCCGACACTGAGTGATGTAGAGATGCCAGAGCTGCTGTGGCAAACTGTTGAGAAGAAACCAAAAGCCTTATAGAGGTGGGAATGCTTGCCAGGTTCTAATATTTTTTTAAAAAATGGAAAAGCCAACAATCGTCCATGTCCTTTGGGAGGGCCCACATCAGAAGCAGGATCAGAAGCAGTTTGTGTTCACAGGGGATAGACAACTGTATACATACATGGTCAAGGCTATGTTAATTCTTCTACTCTGTCACAATATAGGTTAATATAGGCTAATAACCACAATATAGTGGCTTGGAGTGACTTCCACTTTAACACTTTGGTTTCTGGGCCATGCATTCTACCTATTGGTGATGCCTTTGATTGAATATATAAACTGTCTTCTGAGGACAGTGCATCATCCTGACATGGCATCATTCCCAAGCTGGCACTTCAGCTGTACCTTCAAGAAACCATTCTGTTTTATCCTGAGTCAGAAAGTGAGAGATCCCTAAAACTTTCATGGATATGGGAAGCCCTGAATCTTTGTATAGTTTATCTTCCACCCTCTGGAGCACATATATTAAGATACAAGTTATCCACTTGCCTCATGTCTACCAGGTCCAATTAACATATCATCAATATAGTGGACACAGGGAACTCTACTCAATTCTGTAATGACCTGTATGGGAAAAGACTCTAAAAAAGAGTGGATATATGTATATGTATAACTGATTCATTTTGCTGTACATCAGAAACTAACACAACATTGTAAATCAGCTATACTCCAATAAAAATTTAAGAGAAGAATTTAAAAAAGGAAGACACTTAGCATGAAGCCCATGCATTGACCCCCAGTGTCAGCCAATGACTGACTAGCTTGAAAGTAGCAAAAGGGCCACTTTTGCCTTAATGTGGGAACAACACTGTAACACACCTTGGACTCCAGACCATCTCTCTAGGATCAGGGTAAAGGTAGTCTCCAGTGGAGACTATATCTTTGCTTAGTGTTTTTTTTTTTTTCTGCTATCAATTCTGCTTCCTTCACTCATCTTTTTCTGAGATCACTCCCTATAAAAGCAGAATAGAAATCCCTGTCTCAGGTTCTCCTTCCAGGGCAAGTGTTTTTTTTTCCCATATCAATTCTGCTTCCTTCACTCATCTTTTTCTGAGATCACTCCCTATAAAAGCAGAATAGAAATCCCTGTCTCAGGTTCTCCTTCCAGGGCAATGAACCTGTGTTAGTTATTGTCTAGTTCTAGCATTCTATGAGTCTCTGATTATAATATGTGGAGTAAAAGTAGTTAGGATTAGTTTACATGTAGCTAAAGGGCAGGGAAAACCAGGGGAGACAAGAGCAGCAAACCAGTGCTGTTTAGCAGATAGCTTGATCAGGATCTAGTATGGCAGCCATTTGAGGGGAATGGCAAGTGTGTAATGGGAAGCTGCAAAATGGCTTTGATTGAGCAGCTTCTGTGTGCCAGAGATACAGAGGAAGAGTGGGTGAGTGATGACTGGTGGTCACAGTCTAGATCACTGCATCTCAAGCTTTAATGGTCAAACAAGTTGCTCAAGGATTTTTTTAGATGCATTTTCTGACTCTGTATTTCCAAGAAGTTCCCGGGTGACATCCTGCCTGTTGATGCACAGACTACGGTTTGAGTAGTAAGCCTCTACACCAGAGTGCACAAGAGAAATATTAAGACATATGTGTGATGTAAATTTTTTCTAGCAGCCACATTAAATAAAGAAAAAAAATGAGTAAAGTTAATTTTATAATATAGTTCAATTGACCCACTGTACCCAAAATACTATCATTTCAACATACAATATAAAAATTATAAATTAGATATATTATATTTTTTGTACTGTCTTGAAAATCCAGTGTATATTTTATACTTGAGGAACATCTTAATTCATATCTAAGTTTTTATCGGAAATATATATGTGTTTGTATTTCATAACGTTTACAGTTGAAAGTAGATTCATGCACTCAAGTTATTCTAAACATACTTAAAATTTCCCAATAGGTGAATCATGTATTAAATGTAACTTAATTTTAAATGTAAATGTAAATTAATTAAAACTGAATGAATTTGTAAAAATCAGTTTCTCACTTGCACTAATCACATTTCAAATGCTCAAGAGTCACATGAGGCCATGGTTTACCGTATTAAATGGAGTAGCTGTAAGTCATGTGAGAAAGACAAGAAGAATGCTGATTGAAATGAGAAAAAAGGAGCCTGGGAAGTGGGCTTGAAGAGATTAAACACTGAGTGTTGAAGGGAGTATACTTAAAAAAAAATAAATCTAAGAAGTGACGAATTCTTAGGGAGTAAATGACAGTGTCTGAGTGAATAATGGAAAAAGCACCTGTCTTTGACCATTTGTGGCTAGAATTATTTTAACTTGTTCTGATAATTCAAAGCACCAATATCTGGTTTTCTGCTGTAGCAACCTGGACCCAAGCACTTGCCATCTTGGATTTTACTTAACCAAGTACTAGATGTAGAATATTTCAGTGATTAAAAAACCATGATCCTCAGTGAAGAGGTACTACACCTGGGACTTGCACCATTCTCTACCAGTCTTCTTAGAGATAGGTATATTTGGACACCTGGCTCTGGCTACAAAGATAAAAAGGCTTGTCGTTTGAGAGGGGTGCCCCCTGTGACCACTACCAACAGGTTTCCTGACTTGGCTGGGATAATTTGCCTAATTCGTTGATTAGGTTCCCTAACAACCCATCTGTTCATTCCATGGGCCCCCAGCATGGATCTCATTCTCTTGGACAAGCCTGCCTCCCTCTCTTCCTGCCTCTTTCCTGCTTCTTGATGAGGACACAGTCCTAACCAGCTCTCTGGCTCATCCTCTTCAGCTCAGACTCCTGGGGCCAGCTTGAACTGCCGAATCTGCTTAGCTGTCCCCTCTGAATTGCTGACCCAGTGTGGTGTTTATTTGCTGAGCTAGTGAAGGTTTGCTGCCCCCTTCTGGTGTGAATGCTCACTAAATACTATTTGCTTAATGAATTCTGGAAATGCATTATAATTGCATGTCTTGTCAAATGCAGTGTATAATAAAAAGCTGCATAATTTTAAAAAATTAACTACTGTTTATTGAGCAGCTTCTGTGTGCTAGAGATATTAGGCACTAGAGATACAGCAGTGAATGAGACAGACATAAATCTGTGCCCTCATGGAACAGACAGACAAGAAATATATCAACAAGTAAAATCTGTGGGAAATCAGGAATTATAAAAATATATATATTAAATAAAGCTGAGAAGGGAAATAGCGAATGAGGGAAGGCATTAAAATTTTAGATAGGGCCAGGGAAGTTCTCCCTGAAACCTAAAGGACATGAGGGAAAAGAGAGCAATAAACACTGAGGCCAGAGGCTGCTTGGTATGTTTGAGGAACATTAAGGAGGCCAGTGCGGCTGAAGCATCGGAGCAAAGTTACTGTGGGGGAGAAGTAGGACATAGGTTAGAGAGGTAAGTGTGGAAGCGCAGGCGGGAGCAGATTACACGGGGCCTTGTAGGTAATTATACACACACACACACAGACATATATCCACAAACACACACATATACATTAACAGTTGAACTTTGAACAACAGGTTTGAACTGTGCATGCATACTTTTACACAAATTTATTTTTCCTATTTCTTTTTTTTTTTCTCCCGGATTTTTTAAAATAGTAAATACTACAGTACTGTAAGATCTATGGTTGGTTGAGTCCACAGATGCAGAACTCTGTATATGGAGGATCAGCTCTAAGTTACACATGGATTTTCTTGACTGTAGGGAGGGTTGGTACCCCTAAACCCTGGGTTGTTCAAGGGTCAACTGTATAGGTACATACATATTTACTTATATACATATATATTACTCTGAAACAGATTGGAAGCTAATGGAGAGTTTTGAATAGAGAGAAAATATGACTTGACATATTTAAGTAGATCACTGAGGATTATATGATTAATAGACAGAAGGGGTGGCAAGAGACAAGGTGTGAGACTTGTTAGGAGGCAAGGAGTAACAACAACTTGGACCAGCATGGTAGAGGGAGGTCGTGAGATATGGTCAGGTTCTGGTTATATTTGGAAAACAGAAAATTTGCTGATGGAATGAATGAGGTGTGTGAAAAAGAGGTCTCTAGGGTAACTGGATGACTGAGGAAACAGACAGTTGGAGTTGGCATTTACTGAAATGGAGATGTCTGGGGGAAGAGCAGATTGGAGGAATAAAGGTAGAGAGGAGAATAAGAATTGTTATTTGGAAATGTGTGAGATGCCTACTGGGTATATACCAAACTGGAAATCAGAGGAGAAACCTAGGGTAATGATAAAATATTTGGAGATATAGCCTATAGATGGTATTTAGAGCCATAACATTATATGAGATCAAATTAAGAACATTAATTCAATACATTGGAAGTTGTTGATAAAACTGAATTATCACTTGTAATGCGAACATGGTTCTGACTTCAGTGGTGCAGCTTTGAGATTTAAGTGCCCATTTTGCCATGTGATGTATGATGACTTTATTCTCTTATTACTTTTCTCTATTTGAACTATTGTGTCTCAATTTCTGCACTGCAAACTGGTTCATCTGTACCATTTTTCTAGGTTCCACATATATGTGTTAATATATATTTGTTTTTCTCTTTCTGACTTACTTCATTCTGTATGACAGTCTCTAGATCCATCCATGTCTCAATAAATGACCCAATTTCATTCCTTTTTATGGCTGAGTAATATTCCATTGTATACATGTACCACTTCTTCTTTATACATTCATCTGTCTATGGGCATTTAGGTTGCTTCCATGACCTGGCTATTGTAAACAGTGCTACAATGAACATTGGAATGCGTGTGTCTTTTGGAATTATGGTTTTCTCTGGGTATATGCCCAGTAGTGGGATTGCTGGATCATATGGTAATTGTATGTTTAGTTTTTTAAGGAACCTCCATACTGTTCTCCATTGTGGCTGTATCAATTTACATTCCCACCAACAGTGCAAGACGGTTCCCTTTTCTCCACTCTCTTTCCAGCGTTTGTTGTTTGTAGATTTTCTGATGATGCCCATTCTAACTGGTGTGAGGTGATACCTCATTGCAGTTGTGATTTGCATTTCTCCAATAATTAGTGATGCTGAGCAGCTTTTCATGTGCTTCTTGACCTTCTGTATGTCTTCTTTGGAGAAATGTCTATTTAGGTCTTCTGCCCATTTTTGTATTGGGTTGTTTGTTTTTTTTAATATTGAGCTGCATGAGCTGTTTATATATTATGGAGATTAATCTTTTGTCCATTAATTCATTTGCAAATATTTCCTCCCATTCTGAGGGTTGTCTTTTTGTCTTGTTTATGGTTTCCTTTGTTGTGCAAAAGCTTTGAAGTTTCATTAGGTCCCATTTGTTTATTTTTGGTTTTATTTCCATTACTCTAGGAGGTGGATGAAAAAAGATCTTGCTGTGATTTATGTCAAAGGGTGTTCTTCCTATGTTTTCCTCTAAGAGTTTTATAGTGTCCGGTCTTACATTTAGGTCTCTAGTCCATTTTGAGTTTATTTTTGTGTATGGTGTTAGGAAGTGTTCTAATTTCATTCTTTTACATGTAGCTGTCCAGTTTTCCCAGCACCACTTATTGAAGAGACTGTCTTTTCTCCATTGTATATCCTTGCCTCCTTTGTCATAGATTAGTTGACTCAAGGTGCATGGGTATATCTATGGGTTTTCTATCTTGTTCCATTGATCTATGTTTCTGTTTTTGTGCCAGTACCGTATTGTTTTCATACTGTAGCTTTGTAATATATGAAGTCAGGGAGTCTGATTCCTCCAGCTCCTTTTTTTCCGCTCAAGACTGCTTTGTATATTCAGGGTCTTTTGTGTCTCCATACAAATTTTAAGATTTTTTGTTCGAGTTATGTAAAAAATGCCATTGGTAATTTGATAGGGATTGCATTGAATCTGCAGATTGTATTGGGTAGTATATTCATTTTTCACAACATTGGTTTTTCCAATCCAAGAACATGGTATATCTCTCCATCTGTTGGTATCATTTTAAATTTCTTCCATCAGTGCCTTATAGTTTTCTGTATACAGGTCTTTTGTTTCCCTAGGTAGGTTTATTTCTAGGTATTTTATTCTTATTGTTGCAATGGTAAATGGGAGTGTTTCCTTAACTTCTCTTTCAGATTTTTCATCATTAGTGTATAGGAATGCAAGAGATTTCTGTGCATTAATTTTGTATCCTTCAACTTTACCAAATTCATTGATTAGCTCTAGTAGTTTTCTGGTGGCATCTTTAGGATTCTCTCTGTATAGGATCATGTCATCTGCAAACAGTGACAGTTTTACTTCTTCTTTTCCAATTTGTATTCTTTTATTGCTTTTTCTTCTCTGACTGCCGTGGCTAGGACTTCCAAAACTATGTTGAATAATAGTGGTGAGAGTGGACATCCTTGTCTTGTTCCTGATCTTAGAGGAAATGCTTTCAGTTTTTCACCGTTGAAAATGATGTTTGCTGTGGGTTTGTCGTATATGGCCTTTATTACGTTGAGGTAGGTTCCCTCTATGCCCACTTTCTGGAGAGTGTTGATCATAAATGGGTGTTGAATTTTGTCAAAAGCTTTTTCTGCAACTATTGAGATGATCATATGGTTTTTATTCTTCAATTTGTTAATATGGTGTATCACATTGATTGATTTGCGTATAGTGAAGAATCCTTGCATCACTGGGATAAATCCCACTTAATCATGTTGTATAATCCTTTTAATGTGTTGTTGGATTGTGTTTGCTAGTATTTTGTTGAGGCTTTTTGCATCTGTATTCATCAGTGATATTGACCTGTAATTTTCTTTTTTGGTAGTATCCTTGTCTGGTTTTGGTATCAGGGTGATGGTGGCCTCATAGAATGAGTTTGGGGATGTTCCTTCTCCACAATTTTTTGGAAGAGTTTGAGAAGGATGGGTGTTAGCTCTTTTCTAAATGTTTGATAGAATTCACCTGTGAAGCCATCTGGTCCTGGACTTTGGTTTGTTGGAAGATTTTTAACCACAGTTTCAATTTCATTACTTGTGATTGCTCTGTTCATATTTTCTCTTTCTTCCTGGCTCAGTCTTGGAAGGTTATACCTTTCTAAGAATTTGTCCATTTCTTCCAGGTTGTCCATTTTATTGGCAGAATTGCTTGTAGTAGTGTCTTAGGATGCTTTGTATTTCTGCTGTGTCTGTTGTCACTTCCCTTTTTCATTTCTAATTTTATTGATTTGAGACTTCTCCCTCTTTTTCTTGATGAGTCTGGCTAATGGTTTATCAATTTTATCTTCTCAAAGTACCAGCTTTTAGTTTTACTGATCTTTGCTATTGTTCTCTTTGTTTCTATTTCATTTATTTCTGCTCTGATCTTTATGATTTCATTCCTTCTGCTAACTTTGGACTTTGTTTGTTCTTCTTTCTCTGGTTCCTTTAGGTGTAAGGTTAGATTGTTTATTTGAGATGTTTCTTGTTTCTTGAGGTAGGCTTGTATAGCTATAAACTTCCCTCTTAGAACTGCTTTTGCTGCATCCCATTGATTTTGGAATCGTGTTTTCATTGTCATTTGTCTCTAGGTATTTTTTGATTTCCTCTTTGATTTCTTCAGTCATCTCTTGGTTATTTAGTAACGTATTGTTTAGCCTCCATGTGTTTGTGTTTCTTACGTTTCTTTCCCTGTAATTGATTTCTAATCTCATAGCGTTGTGGTCAGAAAAGATGCTTGATATGATTTCAATTTTCTTAAATTTACTGAGACTTCATTTGTGACCCAAGATGTGATCTATCCTGGAGAATGTTCTATGCGCACTTGAGAAGAAAGTGTAATCCGCTGTTCTTAGATGGAATGTCCTATAAATATCAATTAAATCTATCTGGTCTATTGTGTCACTTAAAGCTTGTGTTTCCTTATTAATTTTCTGTTTGGATGATCTGTCCATTGGTGTAAGTGAGGTGTTAAAGTCCCCCACTATTATTGTGTTACTGTCGATTTCCTCTTTTATAGCTGTTAGCAGTTGCCTATGTATTGAGGTGCTCCTATGTTGGGTGCATATATGTTTATAATTGTTACATCTTCTTCTTAGATTGATCCCTTGATCATTATGTAGTGTCCTTCTTTGTCTCTTGTAACATTCTTTATTTTAAAGTCTATTTTATTTGATATGAGTATTGCTACTCCAGCTTTCTTTTGATTTCCATTTATATGGAATATCTTTTTCCATCCCTTCACTTTCAGTCTGTATGTGTCCCTAGGTCCGAACTGGGTCTCTTGTAGACAGCATATATATGGGTCTTGTTTTTGTATCCAGTCAACAAGCCTGTGTCTTTTGCTTGGAGTATTTAACCCATTCACGTTTAAGGTAATTATCAATATGTATGTTAATATGACCATTTTCTTAATTACTTTGGGTTTGTTTTTGTAGGTCCTTTTCTTCTGTCGTGTTTCCCACTTAGGGAAGTTCGTTTAGCATTTGTTGTAGAGCTGGTTTGGTGGTGCTGAATTCTCTTAGCTTTTGCTTGTCTGTAAAGCTTTTGATTTCTCCATTGAATCTGAATGAGATCCTTGCTGGGTAGAGTAATCTTGGTTGTAGGTTCTTCCCTTTCATCATTTTAAGTATATCATGCCACTCCTTTCTGGCTTGCAGAGTTTCTGCTGAGAAATCAGCTGTTAAGAATATGGAAGTTCCCTTCTACGTTGTCGTTTTTCTCTTGCTGCTTTCAATAACTTTTCTTTGTCTTTAATATTTGCCAGTTTGATTGCTGTGTGTCTTGGCATGTTTCTCATTGGGTTTATCCTGTATGGGACTCGCTGCACTTCCTGGACTTGGGTGGCTATTTCCTTTCCCATGTTAGGGAAGTTCTTGACATAATCTCTTCAAACATTTTCTCTGGTCCTTTCTTTCTTTCTTCTCCTTCTGGGACCCGTGTAATGTGAATGTTGTTGTGTTTATTGTTGTCCTAGAGGTCTCTTAGGTTGTCTTCATTTCTTTTCATTCCTTTTTCTTTATTCTGTTCCACAGCAGTGAATTCCACCACTCTGTCTTCCAGGTCACTTATTCGTTCTTCTGCCTCAGTTATTCTGCTATTGATTCCTTCTAGTGTAATTTTCATTTCAGTTATTGTATTGTTCATCTCTGTTTGTTCTTTAGCTCTTCTAGATCTTTGTTTAATATTTCTTGCATCTTCTCGATCTTTGCCTCCGTTCTTTTTCTGAGGTCCTGGATCATATTGACTATCATTATTCTGAATTCTTTTTCTGGAAGGCTGCCTATCTCCACTTCATTTAGTTGTGTTTCTGGGGTTTTATCTTGTTCTTTCATCTGGTACATAGCCCTCTGCCTTTTCATCTTGTCTATCTTTCTGTGAATGTGGTTTTTGTTCCACAGGATGCATGATTGTAGTTCTTCTTGCTTCTGCTGTCTGCCCTCTGGTGGATGAGGCTATCTAAGAGGCTTGTGCAAGTTTCCTGATGGGAGGGACTGGTCTCCGTACTCTTATGAATTAATTCCATGTCTGACTTTTTCTCTTTAGTTCAATCATAATTAAAATATCTGCTAGCAGTAACAGTTTGTGATCATGAGTGCAAATACTGCCAGTGTTATGGAGTACCTGCCATGCCTTTCCCATCTCAACATCCTCCTATTCAACTAGAAAATTTCCATTTAGCCTTTAAGACTCAGTTTATATGTCTTCCCCCTACCAGAAGCCCTTATTGATGTCTCTGGGCAACGCCAAGTGCTCCCTTTTCTGTGTTTTCATGATGCCTCTCTTTAGCTCTCTTATGGCCCTTGTGAGAAGCTAATCATTAGCTTTCATATCCTTTTGGTCATGTGACTGTAATGCCCTAGAGGGCAGGGACTGTATGTTACTCATTTTTTGTATGCTTGGTGACAATTACTGTTATATAGTGAGTGCTCAATAAATATTAAATGATTAAATAATACAATCAATGCTAAACAAAATAATGCGCTTTTCATTTTGGTCACTTTTATGTTACATAAATTAAAATCATATAATTTCAAAAGCTATTTCATAGGTGCTTTTAAATAAAGGAGGAAAAGAGTTCTTTATTCCTCTCTGAGCTGTATAAGTAGTTGCCTGGGTTTATATTTCATTTGACATTGATTCTTTTGGCCACAGCAGACTGCCTGAAGAGCTGTTAGGCTTATTCCTTCACTGCTGCTCTTTTGCATGTCTCACATCAAAGTGCTATATGGAAGTTTATTCATATTGAGGCTTTCTGGCTCCTTGTACTAGTTTGGAAAAAGGATCCATTTGGGAGATAAACTGTGTGGTTCCCTAATTTTGACTAAGTCTTTTCACCAATAATTATTGCTGTGGTTTTCCTTGGCTTAACCCCATACCTGCTCCTAGACAATCACTGGCTCAGAAGTTTTGGTCCTTTATGTGTTTGTTTTAATCCAGTTTAAGTTTTGTTCCCATTAGTTATTTTGCAAGCCTTTATGCAGCTGCTAAGTAATTTTTCTATTTAGGAAAGTGGCTTTAAAGCCTCTTTATCCCAAGAAGTTTATATGGAAAACAGCAGCCGTTCAAACTTGTACCCAGGCAAACAATCTTTAAACAAATACCTACTGAATACTTTTATGTGCCAGGAATTATTTTGGGTGGTAGAGACACAGTAGTGAATACAATAAAGTTCCTTGCTCCCTTGGCACATACTTTCCAGTAGCTAGAAGATAGATAATAACAAATAAACAAGTATACTCCTTTACTTCATAGCATATAATTATCAGATTGTTATCTGAGCTCCCAATCTTATGGCTTCTGGTTAGGTTGTGAAAGCATTGGCCGGTGATCAGAGGGTGGAAAATAGGTTGAGATATTTATTCCCCTCTCACTCTGTAACTAGCAGCATGGTTCTGGTGGTCCTGCATTACTCTACAGCCACAGCTCCTGTCAGATGGCACATCTGTGGGTCCAGCTCTTGCCACTTCTGGTAACACTGATCACTACCTTGCCCCTTCACGCCTAAGGGTGGCAACAGTTTTGTGCTGTAATAGCTATACTGTGCACACCTCTTTAAGTAGAACATACTTTTAAGTCTCTTCATTTAAACCCATTTGGGTGTGCCTTCTGTTTCCTGTGAAGACCATGAATGGTACAGCAGGGATGTTAAAGGCTAATCACCCACACACATAGATGGTCCTTCCATCTATTTCTATGGAGGAAGAATATTCTAGTCCTGTATCTTACACACCAGAGGTACTTAAATATATTTTGTTACTGATAACAAAAAGTCTCTGAAAAATCTAATCTGGGAGTCCCAGAGCCCTTGGAAAATAGGATCACACAGATCTCATCCATTCTTTGAGGTTAGTTTTACCTATAATTTGGTTTCATGAACACAAACTATTATAGCTATGTACTACATTTCTTCAGATGAAACTGTCGAAAGGTTTATACTCCAAAAACCTGGGAATTTCTTCATATTAAATAGAGAAGTAATATTTTAGGGAAATAGAGGCTTACTGATTTAAACAATATGAATATTATTGTAACTACCAGTGGTGAAAATGTATTGCTATATGATTTACAGAATGGGGTAAAAGTGTTATCAAATTTATTCTTTTCTCTCCAAGGATATTAAACTCTGGCTACTTCTATGGCTACTAGAGAATCATGTGCTCTGATGTCCAAGAACATAAAAGTAATCTAACACAATATTCTAAATAATAAAACATGAATTTCTATGACAAAATCTCCTGGAAATACCTCTCCAGTTTTTGTCAGGATATTTTCAGTTTGTGAGATCTACCATACTACCTTATCATACTACCTTATAGGGGAACCTATTCCATTTGTGATATCTGTAAGTATTAGAAAATCCTTCCTAATATTCGCCTCAAATAAACCTCTCTGTAACTTCCTTTTATTGATCCCAGTTCTGTTTCACATAAGTGAAAATTACTCAAAGCTGGAGTTAAAAACAAACAAACAAACAAAACTACCTGAAAGGATTAGAGGTAACAGTGCCTACAAGGCCAGGGATAGTTCCTGTTCCCACCAGCCAGACTTTGGAAAACCTCCAAATAAAAACGACAATGGGTAGAGCACACAGAAGTTTTGCTTCTTGATGGGGAATAATGAGCTCTACATTAAATAGTGCTCCATTCAACCAAATAAATCTTAAAGTAAGACCTGAAGGGAGCAAACTGTTTCCAAGCAGCTTAACTGAATCCTGGGGTGGGGGTGGGGGAACTCTCAAGAATATTTGTGAAAGTAAAATATCCAGAATTTAACAAGGTAAAATTCGTGTTTGGCCTCATGTTAAAGTTACCTGGCATGTAAAGAAACAGGAAAACAGAACCCATAATGGGGAGATAAATCAATCAATTGGGACTGACACCGATATTAAAATTAGCAAAGACACTAAAAAAGTTACTTTAACTGTTTTCTTTTTTTTTTTTTTTTTGTGGTACGCAGGCCTCTCACTGTTGTGGACTCTCCCATTGTGGAGCACAGGCTCCAGACGCGCAGGCTCAGCAGCCATGGCTCACGGGCCTAGCCGCTCCATGGCATGTGGGATCTTCCTGGACCAGGGCACGAACCCATGTCCCCTGCATCGGCAGGCGGACTCTCAGCCACTGTGCCACCAGGGAAGCCCTAACTGTATTCTTTAAGCTTGAAAAGTTAAATAGAGACATGAAAATATAAGAAACTCAAATCTAAATTCTACAGATGAAGATTACAATGTGTGACATGAAAAATATACTAGATGGAATTATAATAGGTTATACACTGCAGGTAGAAAAAGTAGAGAAGTTCAAGAAATACCAATAGAATGCACAGAAAATGAACCACAGGGAGAAGTCAATTTAAAAAAATAAACAGGGGCTTCCCTGGTGGCGCAGTGGTTGAGAGTCCGCCTGCCGATGCAGGAGACACGGGTTCGTGCCCTGGTCCGGGAAGATCCCACATGCCGCGGAGCAACTAAGCCCGTGAGCCATGGCCGCTGAGCCTGTGTGTCCGGAGCCTGTGCTCCGCAACGGGAGAGGCCACAACAGTGAGAGGCCCGCGTACCACCAAAAAAAAAAAAAAAAAAAAAAAAAAAAAATAAACAGAGAGTCTTGATCTGTGGGATAACTTTAAGTGGCCTAATATACATGTAATTGGAAAAGTATTTGAAGAAGTAATGGTCAAAATTTTTCTAAATTTGATGAAAACTGTAAAACCATAGATATAAGAAGGTCAGTAAATCTCAGTCACAAGAAATAGAAGAAACCTACAACAAGGCACATCATAATTAAATTGCTAAATGCTAATAATCAAGAGAAAAAATAAAATGCATCTAGAGTAGACAAAAGACAACAGCAGAGATCAAATAGAATCATGAAAACTATTCAATAACAAAAAGGCAGAGAAATAGGGAAAGGAAAATAAAGAACAGATGGGACAAAGGGAAAAGAAATAGCAAGGGGTCAGAATGGCCACCATCAAAAAAATCTACAAACAATAAATGCTGGAGAGGGTGAGAAGAAAAGGGAACCCTCTTGCACTGTTGGTGGGTATATAAATTGATACAGCCACTACGGAGAACAGTATGGAGGTTCCTTAAAAAACTAAAAATAGAACTACCATATGACCCAGCAATCCCACTACTGGACATATACCCTGAGAAAACCATATTTCAAAAAGAGTCATGTACCACAATGTTCATTGCAGCACTATTTACAATAACCAGGACATGGAATCAACCTAGGTGTCCATCAACAGATGAATGGATAAAGACATAGAGTCTGTCACACAGAGTGAAGTAAGTCAGAAGGAGAAAAACAAATACTGTATGCTAACACATATATATGGAATCTAAAAAAAAAAAAAGGTTCTGATGAACCTAGGGGAAAGACAGGAATAAAGACACAGATGTAGAGAATGGACTTGAGGACATGGGGAGGGGGAAGGGTAAGCTGAGATGAAGTGACAGAGTAGCATTAACATATATACAGTACCAAACGTAAAATAGCTAGCTAGTGGGAAGCAGCTACATAGCACAGGGAGATCAGCTTGGTGCTTTGTGACCACCTAGAGGGGTGAGATAGGGAGGGTGGGAGGGAGGTGCAAGAGCAAGGGGATTTGGGGATATATGTATATGTATAGCTGATTCACTTTGTTACACAGCAGAAACTAATGCAACACTGTAAAGCAATTATACTCCAACAAAGATGTTAAAAAAAAAATAAAGGAAGGAGCACCTCTATAAAAGGAAATAGCAAGATAATAAATTTAAAACCTATCCAGGGCTTTCCTGGTGGCACAGTGGTTGAGAGTCCACCTGCCAATGCAGGGCACGCGGGTTTGTGCCCCAGTCCGGGAAGATCCCACATGCCATGGAGTGGCTAGGCCTGTGAGCCATGGCTGCTGAGACTGCGCATCCGGAGTCTGTGCTCCACAACGGGACAGGCCACAACAGTGAGAGTTCCGCGTAACACACACACACAAAAAAAACCTATCCATATCAATAATAAGATTAAATATAAATGGCTTAAATCATTCATTGGTCAAAAAATAAATCAAAAGAGAAATTAGAAAGTATTTTGAACTGAATGAAAATGAAAACACAACATATCAAATTTTGTGGGATGCTATTAGATCACTACTAGGAGGAGTTTTATAGCACTAAATATCAATATTAGAAAAGCAAAATGTTCTCCAATCAATGACTTCAGTCACCATATTAAGAAAGAATATTTATCTCATTAGGATGGCTACTATAAAAAGAAAAAAAGAACAGAAAATAACAAGTGTTGGCAAGGATGTGGAGAAATTTGAACCCTTGTGGGAGTCTAATGCACTGTTGGTGGGATTGTAAAATGTTACAAGCACTATAGAAAACAGTATAGATCTTCCTCAAAAATTAAAAATAGAATTACCATATGATCCAGTAATCCCATTTCTGAGTATACATCTAAAAGAACTGAAAACAGGGTTTCAAAGATATATTTGTACAACCACATTCAAAGAAGTGTTGTTCACAATAGCCAAGAGGTGGAAGCAACCTAAATGTTCATAGATGGATGAACGGACAAACAAAATGTGGTATGTACATACAATGGAATATTATTCGGCCTTAAAAGGAAAGAAATCTTGTCATATGATACAAAATGCATGAACCTTGAGGACATTATGCTAAGTGAAATAAGCCAGTAATAAAAGACAAATATTGCAAGGATTCCATTTATATGAGGTATCTAAAGCAGTCAAATTCATAGAAACAGAAAGTAGAATGATGTTTACCAGTGGCTGGGGTGGGGGAAAGGGGGAGCTATTGTTTAATAAATACAGGGTTTCAGTTTTGTACAAAGAAAATATTCTGTATATCTGCTTCACAACAATGTGAATATACTGAATAGTACTAAACTGTACACTTAAAAAAAAAACTAAATATAATGTGGGATCCTGAAATAGATACTGGAACAGAGAAAGAATATTGGTGGAAAAACAAGGAAATTTGAGAAGGCTTTTAGTTTAGTTACTAGTATTGCACTAATGTTACTTTCCTGGTTTTGATCACTGTATCATGGTTATGAAAGACATTAACATTAGGAGAAGCTGGGTAAAGGGTATATAGGAATCCTGTTTACAATGTTTGCAACTTTGCATAAAATTATTTCAAAATAAAATGTTTTCAAAATTTATGAAGAGAAAGTGTAAAAGTTAAAGCAAATTAATTCCAAATTAAGCCAAAGAAAGGAAATAATAAAAAACTGAGCAGAAACCAATGAAGCAGCAAAACAATATGGAAAATCAATGAAACCAAAAGCTCTTTGTTTCGTTTTTCGTTTCTTGGCTTTTCAAAAAATTTTATTGGAGTATAGTTGATTTACAATGTTGTGTTAGTTTCAGGTGTACAGCAAAGTGAATCTGTCATACATATACACACATCCACTCTTTTTTAGATTCTTTTCCCATATAGGCCATTACAGAGTATTGAGTATAATTCTCTGTGCTATAAAAATCTGGTAAACTTGCAGGCAGACTGATGAGGCAAAAGAGAGAATACAGAATTTGCTAATGTCAAGAGTGAGAGAAATGATATCACCACAGATTGTACAGATATCGAAAGGATTATAAGGGAATATTATGAATAACTTTATGCTATTAAATTCAACAACATGGATGAAACAGACAAATTCCTTGAAAGACACAAAGTACCAAAGAGAAAAGACACAAGAAAAAACAGCCTGAGTAGCCTTATATTTATTACAGGAATTGAATTTGTCGATAAAAACATTGCAACAAAAAAACTTCAGGTCTGAATGGCTTCCTTGGTGAATTCTACTATATATTTATAAAAGCAATTCTATGCAAACTCTTCAAAAACATTAAAGGGAAGACAATACATCCTAAGTCATTCTATGAGGTCAGCACAATCCTGTTACAAAATCAGACAAGAAAATAAATCCACAGACCAATATACTTTATGAACATAGGTAGAAAATTCTAAAAGAAATTTTAGCAATCAAATTCAATAATATATAAATCCCAAGTGGGGTTTATGCCAGGAATGGAAATTTGGTTTAACGTTCTAAAGTCAATGTAAAGACCCACAATTGTCAAAGCAATCCTGAGGAATAAAAACAAAGCAGGAGGCATAACTCTCCCAGACTTCAGGTAATGCTACAAGCTAAGTAATCCAAACAGTGTGGTATTGGTACAAAACCAGACATAAAACCACACACCTACAGTTGATTAATCTTTGACAAAGGAGGCAAGAATATAAAATGTGAAAAAGACAGTCTTTTCAGCAAGTGGTGCTAGGAAAGTTGGACAGCTGCATGTAAATCAATGAAGTTAGAACACACCCTCACACTATGCACAAAAATAAACTCAAAATGGCTTAAAGAAGTAAACATAAGACATGACACCATAAAACTCCTAGAAGAGAACATAGGCAAAACATTCTGTGACATAAATCATACCAATGTTTTCTTAGGTCAGTCTCCCAAGGCAATAGAAATAGAAGCAAAAGTAAACAAATATGATCTAATCAAACTTACAAGGTTTTGCATAACAAAGGAAACCATAAAAAAAGAAATGACAACCTAAGGAATGGCAGAAAATATTTACAAATGATGTAACTGACAAGGGCTTAATCTCCAAAATATACAAACAGCTCATACAACAAAAAAAGCAAACAACCAAACTGAAAAATGGGCAGAAGACCTTAGTAGACATTTCTCCAAGGAAGACATACATCAATAGATGGCCAGTGGGCACATGAAAATATGCTCAACATCACTAATTATTAGAGAAATGCAAATCAAAACTACAATGAGGTACTAACTCACACCAGTCAGAATGGCCATAATTAAAAATTCTACAAATAACAAATGCTGGAGAGGGTGTGGAGAAAAGGGAACCCTCCTACACTGTTGATGGGAATGTAAGTTGGTGCAGCCACTATGGAAAATTGTATGGAGGTTCCTCAGAAAACTAAAAATAGAGTTACCATACGATTCAGCAATTCCACTCCTGGGCATACCTCTGGACAAAACTATAATTCAATAAGATACATGCACCCCTATGTTCATACCAGCACTGTTCACAATAGCCATAACATGGAAGCAAACTAAATGTCCATTGACAGATGAATGATAAAGAAGTTGTAGTACATATATACAATGGAATACTACTCAGCCATAAAAAGAACAAAAATGCCATTTGCAGCAACATGGATGCAACTAGAGATTATCATACTAAGTGAAGTCAGTCAGAAAATACAAATACAATATGATATCACTTATATGTGAAATCTAAAATATGGCACAAATAAACCTATCTACAAAACACAAACAGACTCACAGACATAGAGATCAGAATTGTGGTTGCCAAAGGTGAGGGGAGTAGGGAGAGGGATGGACTGGGAATTTTGGGTTGGTAGATGCAAACTATTACATTTAGAATGGATAAACAATAAGGTCCTACTGTATAGCACAGGGAACTATATCCAAATCTCCTGGGATAAACCATAATGGAAAAGAATATTAAAAAAAGAACGTCTAGGGCTTCCCTGGTGGCGCAGTGGTTGAGAGTCCGCCTGCCGATGCAGGGGACACGGGTTCGTGCCCCAGAGGATCCCACATGCCGTGAAGCGTCTGGGCCCATGAGCCATGGCCGCTGAGCCTGCGCGTCCGGAGCCTGTGCTCCACAATGGGAGGGGCCACAACAGTGAGAGGCCCACGTACCGCAAAAAAAAAGAATGTCTATATGTGTATAACTGAGTCACTTTGCTGTGCACCAGAGATTGGCATAGCATTGTAAGTCAACTATACTTCAATAAAAAAATAAAGCCAATGTAATTCACCATATTAACAAACTAAAAGGAAAAAAACACGATCATCTCAACAGAGAAAACACATCTGACAGAAATCAATATGCATCTTTGAGAAAAATTATCAGCAAATTAAGAGCAGAAGGGGACTAGCTCAATATAATAAAGGACATCTATGAAAAACACACACTAATCTCATACTTACTAGTGAGCTGAAGAATATTTTTTCCCTAAGATCAGAAAGGAGATAAGATGTCCATTCTCCCTGCTTTTATTTAACAGTGACTGGAGATTCCAGCTAGTAAAAGATAAGAAAAACAAATGAAAAGAAGTAAAACTGTCTCGATTCACTGACACAGTCATCTATAAAGAAAACCTGATGGAATCTATGAAAAATACTAGAATTAACAAGTGAGTTTGGAAAAATTATAGAATATAAGATCAATGTGCAAAAAATTCTTGTATTTATCAATATATATAATAGCATGCAACAATCAGAAATTGAAATTTAAAAGACCAATACCATTTATAATAGTTTCAAAATATATGACATACTTAGGGACAACTCTGATAAAAGATGTCAACAACCTATAAACTGAAGTTTACACATCATTGCTGAGAGAAATTTAAGAAGACTTGGACAAAATGGAGTTATACAGGTATACCCTTGTTTTATTGTGCCTTACTTTATTGCACCTTGCAGATACTGAATTTTTTACAAATTGAAGTTTCATGGCAACCCTGTATTGAGCAAGTCTATGGATGCCATGTTTCCAAAAGTATTTGCTCACTTCCTGCCTCTGTGTCACATTTTGGTAACTGCAATATTTTAAACTTTTTCATTATTATTATATTGTTACAGTGATCTGTGATCAGTGATATTTGATATTACTATTGTAATTGTTTTGGGGTGCCACAAACTGCAGCCATATAAGATGGTGAAATTAATTGATAAAGGTTGTGTTATGGCTGCTCCACCTACTGGCTGTTCCCTGATCTCTTCCTCTCCTTGGGCCTCCCTAAACCCTGAGACACGACAATATTGAAATTAGGCCAATTAATAGTCTTACAATGGCCTCTAAGTATTCAAGTAGAAAGAAAGAGTCACATGTCTCACTTTATTTTATTTTATTTTTTTTTGCGGTACATGGGCTTCTCACCGTTGTGGCCTCTCCCGCTGTGGAGCACAGGCTCCAGATGCGCAGGCTCAGCGGCCATGGCCCACGGGCCCAGCCGCTCCACAGCACGCGGGATCCTCCCGGACCGGGGCACGAACCCGCGTCCCCCGCATCGGCAGGCGGACTCGGAACCACTGCACCACCAGGGAAGCCCCACATGTCTCACTTTAAATCAAAAGCTAGAGTAATTAAACTGAGTGAGAAAGCCAGGTCAAAAGCCAAGACAGGCTGAAAGCTAGGTCTCTTGTGTCAAACAGTCAAGCTGAGAATGCAAAGGAAAAGTTCTTGAAAGAAATTAAAAGTGCTATTCCAGTGAATACACAAATGATGAAAAAGCAAAGCAGCTTTGCTTTCTTTATTGCTGATATGGAGAAAATTTTAGCTGTCTGGCTAGAAGTTCAAACCAGCCACACATCACCTCAAGCCAAAGCCTAATCCAGAGCAAGGCCCTAACTCTTTACTTCAGTGAAGGCTGAGTGAGGTGAGGAAGCTGCAGAAAAAAAGTTTGAAGCTAGCAGAGGTTGGTTCATGAGGTTTAGGGAAAGAAGCTGTCTGCATAACATAAAAGTGCAAGGTGAAACAGCAAGTGCTGATATAGAAGCTGCAGCAAAAGTTATCCAGAAGATTTAGCTAAGATAATGAATGAAGGTGGCTACACTAAACAACAGATCTTCAGTGTAGATGAAACAAATTTATATTGGAAGAAGATGCCATCTAGGACTTTCATAGCTAGAGAGGACAAGTTAATGCCTGGCTTCAAAGTTTCAAAGGACAGGCTAATGCATATGTTGACTTTAAGTTGAAGCCAATGCTCATTTACCATCCCCCAAATCCTAAGGTCCTTAAGAATTATGCTAATTCTACTCTGCCTGTGGAACAACAAAGCCTGGATGACAGCACATTTGTTTACAACATGGCGTATGGAATATTTTAAGCCCACCGTTGAGACCTATTGCTCAGAAACAGAGATTCCTTTCAAAATATTACTGCTCATTGACAATGTACCTGGTCACCCAAAAGCTCTGATGGAGAAGAATAATGACATTAAGGTTTTTATGCCTGCCAACACAACACTCATTCCGTGCCCATGGATCAAAGAGTAATTTTGACTTTCAGGTCTAATATTTAAGAAATACATTTCATAAGTCCATAGCTGATAGATGGTGATTCTCCTAATGGATCTGGGCCAAGTCAATTGAAAGCTTGTAGAAAGGATTCACCATTCTAGATGCCATTAATAACTTTTGTAATACACATGAAGAGGTCAAAATAGCAACATTAACAGGTGTTTGGAATAAGTTATTTTAACCCTCATGAATGACTTTGAGGGGTTCAGGACTTCAGTGGAGTAAGTCACTGCAAGTATGGAAATAACAAGGGAGCTAGAATTAGAAGTGGAGCCTGAAGATGTGACTGAATTGCTGCAATCTTCTAATAAAACTTTAATGGATGAGGAGTTGCTTCTTATGGATGAGCAAAGGTAGTGGTTTCTTGTGATAGAAACTACTCCTGGTGAAGATGCTGTGAAGATTGTTGAAATAACAACAAAATATTTAAAATATTACATAAACTTGGCTGATAAAGCAGTGGCAAAATTTGAGAGGACTGACTCCAATTTTGAAAGAAGTTCTGTGAGTAAAATGGTATCAAACAGCATTCCATATTAGAGAGAACTCATTTATGAAAGGAAGAGTTGATCAATGCAGCAAGTTTTTTAATTAGACATAATGCTAATGCACACATAAGAGACTACAGTAGAGAGTAAATATAGCTTTAATATGCACTGGGAAACCAAAATATTCATGTGACTTGCTTTATTGTGATATTCATTTTATTGCCGTGGTCTGAACCTGAACCTGCAATATCTATGAGGTATGTTTGTGCTGTGTTCATGGGATGAAAGACTCAAAGTTATTAATGTGTCATATCTCCCCAAATTGGTCTATAGTTCTAAAGAAATCTCAGTCAAACTTTTCTTTAAACTTTACAATCTGATTCTAAAATCTGTATGGAAATGCAAAGTTGCTAAAATAGACACAACAACTTTGAAAAAGATGAACAAGTTTGAGGATTAATACTACATGACTTCAACAGTTATAAGAAAGTTACAGTAACCAAAACAGCATGATATTGCCACAAAGATAAATGAATCAGAATAGGCACACACAAAAATGGAATACAAATTTTCAACAAAGGTACAAAGGCAATTCAGTGGAGAAAATTATTATGTTTTTAACAAATGTTACTAGAAGAATTGGATAGCCATATTTTAAAAATGAACTTCGATTCTTACTTTGCATCATATAGCTGTATACACTAAAACTCTGAAACTTATATAATAGAACAGGCAAAAAACTTTGTGACCTTGAGTTATGCAAAGATTTCTTATATATAATACCAAAAATATGATTAATATAAGAATATATTGACCAATAGAATTTTATCAAAATTAAAATCTTCTGCCCTTCAAAAGACACTGTTAAGAGAATAAAAATATAAGACACAGACTGGGAGAAAATATTTGTTAATCTTATCTATGATAAAAAAACTTGTGTACATAATATATAAAGAACTCTCAAAACTCAATAATAAGAAAACAAACACCTAAAAAGAAAATGAACAAAATATTTGAATGGATGTTTCCGCAAAGAAGATATATAAATGGTAAATTAGCACATGAAAAGATAATCAACATTATTAGTCACTAGAGAGATGTAATTACAACCACAATGAAATACCATTATATACCTATTAGAATGGCTAAGATTGAAAAGACTGACCATACCAAGTGTTGGTATGTGGATAAACTGGAACTCTCATATGCTGCTGGTTGTAATGTAAAAAAATATAACCACCTTGGAAAACAATTTTACAGTTTCCTTTAAAGTTAAGCATATATGAACTAGCCACTCCCCTTCTAGATCAAGAGATATGAAAACACAGATCAATACAAAGATTTGAATCAAATGTTCCCAGTACCTTTATCTGTAATAGGCTCAAATTAAAAGCAACCTAACATCTGGCTGTGCATAAACAAATTGTGGTATATCCGTAAACTGGACTACTATCCTGCAGTAAAAAGGAATGAACTAAAAAAAAAAAGGAATGAACCACTGATACATGTTACAATATGAGTGAATCTCAAAATGACTTTGCTGTGTGAAAGAAGCCAGGCATAGAGAATAATAGCATATAATTGCACTTATATAAATTCTGGGATATTCAAATTAATTTTTATGGCAGAAAGCATATCAGTATTTGTCAGGGAAGGGATGGAATGGGAGTATTCTGGGAGAATTAAGAGGGAAGAATCACAAAGAGACATGAGGAATCTTTTAGGTTCACTTTCTAGATTGTGGGGTTCTACAGGTGCTTATATTTGTCAAAACTTATCAAATTCTATACTTTATAGATGTGCAGTTTCTTGTATGCCAGTTATATCTGAATAAAGCTGTTAAAATATCTGCATAAGTAAAGGGATGGTGCAGATCTATTTCCTAGACCATTTGTTTCCTCTAACTTTAGAGAAATGAGTTAGCAAAGCAAGGTTCAGAATGGTTAAAGATATCTTTTATAAAAAAAACACAAAATTCACTCAATTTGTTCATTTACTTATCAAGCATTTATTGTTATAAATGTATTCAGGCACTGTAAGACTCAACACTTATGAAACTTTGAAGGCAGTTCTGGATATTATTTTATACTGTCTTTGTATCATTTTTATAAACCACTTTCAAAAGAAAACTTTCATTTCCATACCAGTTGGATGATCTGTAATAAACTCCTGCAGTGTTTTGACTTGTATTTATTTCTTCTTTTGTCTAGAGGAATGTATGGTTTCATTCATTAAGCTGGTTGATTGATCACCTGCTAATGTGAATAAAGATATGTATGGGTTGCTTCAAACAATATTGTAGGTTCTACTAACCCATGTCAGACGGCACCACTTGTTTTGTTTTTAATTAAGTCCTCTTAAATCTTCCCACCTTACAGAGCCATCACATAGGTCCCTGACTATCCTAAAGTGATTATCATGACCACACTCCTACCTCTATCAATTAAAGGGACAAAACTCTGACCATAAAATTTACAAAAGCAGCAAGGACCCTGGATGCACTATCCTTCTTATTTCCTACAAGGAGAAGAGAAGTGAGAGGGAGGGAAGAGAATTAGAGTGGCTAATGTTGACAAAAGAATAAAATAATGGTGCACATTCCAAATAGTATGATCAAACTCTCCTCTATTGGACAGCTGCTGTCTACAATGTATTTTTGTTCTTGAAGTTTCTGTTCTTACTTCTTATCTTCTGGCAGAAATGGCCAGAGTAGGACACAAGCAAGGCTCCATCCTATTTGCAGGCTTTGATTGAAGACCTCTCTATTTCACAGTCCCTAAACAAATTCAGTTTTTCTCATTAATTCCCTATTTTCTTCTGGTTGAATCTTCTTTTTACTGAATACTTACACTCATCTGATAAGCCATGGAAACAAAGAATTCTAGCATTGAAAATACCTCAGATTATCTAGTAAGGTGGTCCCAAGTTTCCCAACGTTGGTGCACACAGGCTCCCACTCCCAGACATTCTGATGTAATTGATATGGGTGTGATCTAGTGGTTGGAATTTTTAAAAAGCTCTCCAAGTGATTGTAATGTGTAGCAAAGTTTAGAAGGCACTAATTTGATACTAATCTCTGTCTTTTTTTAGGGCATAGAGCTAGTAGGTGGCCAAGCCAAGACTTGAAAGAGGATCAGTTGCTACTTGAGCCAATGCACTTTCCACTGCTCCTATATTGTGTTCCTTCTTAAGGAAATAGCACCAAATGACAGTAAGGGTAAAAATCAGAGCACTGCTTGAGACTTTATTAAGGTATGTGGTACACTTAATGTGCACTAAAGAATGAAGATTAAGATGGGCCATTCAAAAAGAAAAAGTTTAGTAATAGTGAACTATTTTAATATGATAGAGTATTAATGACATGATCTAATTGCTACCAATAAACTACTGGTTGAAATGACAGCAAGTCTTTAGTAGGCTAACATGCAGTTCTTCACATTGGATCATTAAAGGGTAGATTGAAATGATTTGTATTTTTATAGGATGACCTAACTGTTAATATCAGTTATGTAAACTAGAAAGAAAATTATGTTTTTAGAGGCACTTGAGTAAATTTTCCTCCATTCTGTTGATCAAGAAATAATTTTTTAGAAATGTGTGGATGTTTAGCATACCCAGAGTAGTAATAAGGAGGTCATAAGCTAATAATACAATAGTGGTTTGAGATAACAGAACACCATATAAAACTATAACCATAAAGCTTTTGGTCTCAATACTATCATTAATAATTGACTACTTGACCTCACTGTTGAACATGCCAAAGAAATGAAGATACCGAGTCCTTCAATGTCCTTGAGTTCAGCACAGTCTGTTGACACCTCCTAAGGTAGTCATCAATTCCCTTAGTGTTCTCCTCTCTGTTTTTCTTTGTTATTATTTTTATTAACAGCACCAAGATATCTTTTGCACTATTGATTTAAAGATAAAACTTTGGCTATAAACTGAGGCAGTAGTCCTGCACATACGTTGCTACCATAGTCTTTATTAAAGTTTGCATATTAAGGAATACACAATGTTGAGAAATATTCTGGAATTTCTTGAATAGCATTAATTTCTAATATACTCTTCCAGAAATACATCGTGTGCTAATCTGGGGTTGGGAAAATATAATCTGCTTGCTTATGTGGAGACAAATGAAGCCTAAATTGGGCTCTTGAAGAGTTTTCTGGAAACTTGGATGCAAGTAGCATTCTTTCTGCTGGAGCAGAACTTTCCACGCTCCAGCCTTTGGGGTGCATTTAGGGATTCTGAAGCTGCTCCCTGAGGCCAGGCTCCTCAATCTGTGTCCCACTGCAGCGAAGAGTAAGAGGCTGCCGTGGAGACAGCCAAGGTGTGGCACCAGGTGTATTTCATGGGTTGTCTTTCCTAATGCAGTTATTGGGCACTTTGAGCAAGTTCCTTGGAAGAGTTACGTAGCTTCGTTGCTGCCAACACAGCACAGTTCTATGGTGAACGCACTCTGGAGCTCCCTCTGGGTAAATGTCACTGAGCTGTGCAGATGTGGAGGGAACTGGAAGCTGTCTGGGAGAGGAGACAGTCAGAACTGGAGACAGGAGCTGCAGCTCCTCAGATTGGTCCTCCTGGAGGACTCAGTGCCTTTGAGAGCTGCTGCAGAGGATTCGCCACAGGGTCTCCATAGGAAGCTCTGCTAGGGGTAAGGCTTGTTTTCCTGTCAATACAAATGGGATAAGTCGAGAATGACCGTTTATGGCCCATATCTGCTCTGATTGGCTAGGCATCCTTGGGGTGGTTTGTTAGACTGCAGTAGTAATTGGAATAATGGTGGACACATTGTTTTGTCTGTTTGGGAAAATGTCCTCCTTTGTTGACAACTCCCTCAATACAACCTGTCAATCAAGGTACTTCCCCTTTGGATATCTGAACCAGTATAAGGGTGGGAGATGGCCTACACTGGATATATCATAATAATACGTCCCCTTTGCTAACATGACTGGACCAAGCGATGGCACATGACCTGACCAGGGACAGGCTGGGTCCATTCCTATAAATTTAATTGGAGCTGGAGGGAAAAATTTTTTTGCCTGTTAGTCTAGAAAGTAGTCTGTAGCCACATTCCCATGGTATGGAGAAAGCCTTCCTGCAGTAGGGAAGAACAAAGCTGCACAAAAAAGAGCCCAGGGAGGAGAGAAAGGGGAGAGAATTGATCTTACTGGGGACTCTGGTTCCAGTCACCAAGTTAATCTTGACTTCCCTGGTCCTGCAGCTCTGCCTTCATTTCTGAAAGCCATCCTGATATCCTTTCAATAAATTATTTTGTATAACCTAGTTTAAGCTAGGCTTCTGTCACTTATAATCTCTGAGAACCTCAACAAAGAGTTTGAATTTTACCCTCAACCTCAGAGACCCTTGAGAGGGTATAATTTGAAAAAGGTAGCCATTTGGGACCACAGGGAAAATAACAAGAGTACACTGGGGAAAAGCATTTTAAAATAACAAAGAATTAATTCTTGTTAAATAAGGAGTCAAAGATAGGTACACATACCAGAGAGAAGATATTAATTAATTAATAAATCTATCTCAGTGATGGAAAAGTAAATTCCTCCTGAAGTTATGAGTTATTAGTCTCAAATATTATGCTGTATTTCCTGAGTCACTGCTATGCATCCTTTGCCACCCCCAACATTGCCCCCAGGCCATTATTAATAACGTACAATTTTAGGGCTGTGACAAAGTTAATATCATTGTTTAGAATTTAGCTGAAATATTTAATGTGAATTAACAGATGATTATGTAGAGGGCATTAATATGACGGAAAATCAATACCCACAGTGAAAACATTGAATACTACTTAATCCTCAATACCAAATCAGTAAGAAATAAAAGTACAACAAATAAATAATCTAGTGATTTTAAAGAACCAATTTAGAAAGAGTGAAGCTTAAGCAAAAAAATGTAAGAAAAGTGGCATTATGTAAAATCCTATTAAAACATTTTTGATGTTGCTTTTGGAAAGAAAATGACTCATCCATAAATATTACATAGGCTCTGGACATTGTTTACTATTTGTGTCATGCTTTAAAATTTGTCTCACCATGGGAATCTTAACTAATAAGATAACATTTCTGGTAAAGGGTAGTTTGGGATGTTTGGTAAAGGGACGATAACATTTGGATTATCTTTCAGATAAAGGCAATCATTTAGAAGGATGCCTCCAAAAATTGAGTTGTTAAACATTTCAAAGTTCAGAAATGTTAACAAATTACACACTTTTGTCTTGATTTTATTGATGACCATCCTTTATAGGTATGTGTGTTCAATGTGATGGTCCAGCCTCTTTTTGTTAGCTATCAATAGGATTCCTGTCTTAACTCATACCCGCTTCCCAGGGATCTCTTAGACTGTTCCCCTCTCCTTATTTGTACCCAAATGTATATTTATGGAGCAAAAAGTAATTTAATAAAAACCTTAACAAAATATAACTAAGAAGATAAATTGTAGGATTGTAAAAGTTTAGAACTGAACTGTAAAAGTTTAGGACGTTAAAGCTCATCTGGTTCAATGACCTTATTTTACAGGTAAGGAAATAAGACACAAGAAGATTAATTAAATTGTGACTCAAGGTTATGTTTGCTGCTAAGAAAAATAAATGTTCCCAAACTAAATATAAATGATTCTTAGGTTATCCATCTTTTTGGTGTTTTTATGCCTCAGGTTTTCTTTCTTATACTTTTTAAAGCTAAGTCTCTTTGAATGGTTCTCTATTTAATTTATTGAGTGATATGGTCTACTTCAGTGATTCTCAAACTGTAGTTCCTGGACTAGCAGCATCAGTAGTACCTGGAAACTGAATAGAAATGCTAATTCACAAGCCCACCCCAGATCTGGTGAACCAGAGACTCTGCTGGTGGGGTCTGCTAATCTGTGTTTTAACAAGCCCTCAGGTTATTCTGATGTGCCAGGCTTGTAGAATGACATCTGGTCTGAGTGTTAGGAAACTGAGGTCTTAGTTGTGGTTCTGTAACCAACTGGTGACTACTGGCAACTCACTTAACTTAAAGCAAGTCTATTATTCTTTTTCCCTTTCCTAAAACCCTCTAATGTTCCCCTATAGGCTGTAGAACACAGTTTAAACCTTCTAGCCCTATGTAAACTGATCCCCTCTACTTCCACAAATTTCCACTGCTTCCTCAACCTTTGGCTCCATCAGTATCAATCTTTCAGTTCCATTATCCCTGTTGTTTCTCTACCAGGAATGCTCTTTCTTCCCCGTTCACCTGACTTGGCTTCTTTATGAATCAGACTAGAGGTCCAAGACTTTTAGGAAGTCTTCTTTGGCTTCCTCTCAGAATAGGTTCTATGTCTACTTTATTGTTTTCATAATATTCTATGTACAAGACATCATTGAGAGATGAAAATATGTATTAACTAGATGAAGGGGGACAAAATAGCTTCCCACATGAGAGAATGGCTTGTGCAAAGGCCCTGTGCTGGGAGTGAGCATGGTACAAACGACGGGCTGAAAGAGGGCCTGTGTGATTGGACCAGACAGAATGAGAGGGAGCAGAGTGGTACAAAGTGAGGTTGGAGATATGGGTAGGGGCCAAGTCATGCAGCACAGTTGGAAACAATAGGGAGATTTGTCTTTATCCTAAGACCTAGGAAAATATGGTTATGATTTGGGAAAAGAATAAATGTAATAAGATTTGCATTTTTTAACATCTTTATTAGATTTTCATTTAAAGAGTATCAATTTGGCAACTGTTTGAGACTAGCAAGAGCTAGTGGTTCAGCAACCACTTACATAACCATTGCAGTAATGCAAGGAAGAGAGGATTGTAGGTAGGACTTCTCCTGTTGTTGGTAGTGGAAATGGAGAGAGGAGGATGGATTCATGAGGAGATTTTTAGGATTTGGAGATGGCTGGTTAGGAGGGGTGAGAAGAGGGAGGGGCCACGGATGACTTCAAGGCTTTTGGTTTGCATAAGCAGTGTGTTCAGTCATTTATTTGGGGAATGTTGAAAGAAGACCAGGTTTTGGGAGAAATGTTATGGAGATCAGGAATTTCAGGCAATGTCAAGGTTAGTAGTCAAACTCCGAGGGAGGTCAGGGATGAATATAAAAACTTGGGGTCATCTGCTCCAAGGTGATCTTTATGAGACAAGTTTTATTGGATTGGTGGAGATGGAAGCCAGTTTGTATGGACTGAGTAACAAGTGTAAAGTGATCAAGTAGAATTGGGAAGTTTTGTTAGACGTCTTGAGAAGTGAGAATATGAAAGAAAGGGGGATACCACGGGGGTTGCTGAAATGGGGAGTGTAGACAAATTAGGGTTTTATGTGTATTAGAGACTTGACTGTATCTAAAAACTGATGAGAAAGACTTTGTTGAGGGGGAGAGGATGAATGTATAAAGAGAAGAAGTGATGATTGTGAGTTTCTCTGGAGAGTAGAAAGTGATGGAGTCCAAAGCTTCAGTGAAGGGATGAACTTTAAGATAAGGTTGAGACAGCTCCACTATTGCTACATTGCCCAAGGTGGGTTTGTAAGTTTGGTAAGCAAAATGTTGGGGAGTTCCCATCCAAAATTTTATATTCTCTCAGTAAAGTTAAAGGCTCAGTCAATATACTGACTCTGAAGGTCTTACAAACCCTCATTCTGCTTGTTAGCATATAGAGATCACTTCAGGGCTTCAAAGTAGTATGCAGAATGATGCAGTGGGGAGAACATGGGATTTGACATTAGTTGATTTGAGTTCAAGTTTCATCTCTGCTCTTAGGAACACCTGGACCTTGGTCATCTTCCTCAACTTATTTTACTCAATTCCCTTTCCTCATTAGTAAACTGGAGAGGATACCTCTTATCTTACAGGGTAATTGTAAAGAGTTAGTGTAAATGATGAAACTGCACAAATGTTAGTTATTTTAGTACAGCAGTGTCCATGGTCACAGAACTTTAGAGCTTTAAGTTTCCTTATGGATGTCTAGTCTAAGAACAACTCCCTGATAATGGGTACAAAGGAACTGAGGCCCAGAGCAGCAGGGTTAGGATGGGAATGAAATACCTCATCCATTATGCTCTTCTCACTATTTCAGGTTGTTCAGTGTACCTTTGGAAGAACTGGTTTATGCAGTTACTTTTTGTTTTGTCTTCTTAACTTCTTTTTATTTATCTTTGCTATTATATCCATTTTACCAACAGAATTTAAAGGAACTTTTAATAAACAGCTTGTTTTCTTTTATTCCAGGTAGATGTAGCTTTGAAGTCAGTATCTAGTATCTGATAAATATTGGTTACAACTGCCAGATTTACACCGCCAAATAAGGCTCCCATTTAAATACTCTGAACAAATGTAACATGTATCTCTGTCCCTATGTATGCTCAAAGCATGACAAGTTTATTATGGACAATGAATGTCCTTGCACCTCTTTCAGGCTATCTTTAAGAAGGTGATAAATAAAAACAGATTTACTGTTACTTTCACCTTCCACTCTACGTCCACTGATGGAAACAGATAGCAGTCATTCAATTAATTCTCTTGGATTATTTCTGCAACATTTGTTTTAGACATCACTCCTCATCATCTTTCTTTCCCACCAATCAGTGCTCCTTGTTGTGCTTAAGAATATTTCATACTTCATATCTTTTGCTTCATGTTGAGGTTTAATGATCCTCTTTCTTCTTTACTGTCCCTTTGATATATTATTGTCATTAAAATAGAAGGATAGGGTTGAAGAGATTTTTTTGAACCAAGTCTAAGAATTCTAAAACTTGTAGTTTTCTTTTTTTAAATCAGAATTTACGATTAAAAATCTGGCTAGGAGTCTTGAGAGATGTATTTATGAAACAGGTATGGATTTGAGGTGAATAACATTTTTGTTTGGGTAGGATATTAAAAAAACACCTTTAAGTTTGAAAAATTCTTGGATTCTGCATGAAATAGTTAACTAAAGTGGGCCTTCCAATTTCAACAATTTTAGAAGACTGACAAAACAAGATGAGCAATTTCCTATGAAACTAAGCCATGGACTGAAACCTGAAGAGGCTTATAATATTCTTTTTAAAAAACAAATATAAGAAACAGAATTATCCTCAAGGGTTACTGGATAAATGCTTGATAGTCCTCTGAATACATTAAGGAGGCATTATAGTGGGAGCTTGTCAAAAAAGTAATTCAGATGAATGCTGTGAAATAGGATCTGGTTACCTGGTAAGAACCATTTTCTCTTTCAAAGATCTTGGCAACACTTCCTAGTAGTGATTCTATTTGCATCAGTAAGATGTTTCCACTGGAAGAGCACTGTAGCATCATCCTTGAGTTGTATACCATTGATTGCTTTATAGATAAGAAACTCTTATAGTGTGATACTATTGATTTGACAGTAATTAAGTACTCTTTGGATGAGGTATAAGACAGACTGACTTCTTTAGGAAAATGACTCAGTAGTGAATGGTTTTAGAAAGAGGTTTCACTCTATTTGCATTTGACAGATGTAAAAATTAGTTGCCAAAATTTCTTGATGAAATGAAAGTAGACTGTTAGCACAATGTAAGCCAGGACACATCTTCTAATCAAGGTCTGGAATCTGGTTTAGGCATCTCCTCTGGCCTTCAGAGAAGGAAGAAACCTTCCACAGTTGATAAGAATTGATTCTATTTCCACAGTCCTTCAGGTAACCCATTTCAATGTGTAACAATATATGCTCTGAATCTATCCCATTATGCTCTAAAGCCTTCTTCTGAGATCTGGTCTCTGAAAAAGGACCAGCTGGTCATCATTTACTTTTTATTTATTGATGTTAAAAATCTTTATTGCCATCTCTTTTCTTAGCTGATCAATCCAAATTTATGTAACCTTTTCACATAGGGCTTGATTTTCTCACCCCTGGACTCACCCTAATGATCTCCTTAAAATTCTCTGCAGATTCTTACTGCCCTTGGATGTAATAACTTAATGAGGTTGTCCTAATTCTACAGGAACTCTGGCTCTTTAGTCCCCAAGCCTCAGCCTGCCCATTATCCTACAGCCTTCCACTGCTTACCTTCCTAATACTGTTGTTCTCAGATCTCCATTCTCACCTGTGCCTGGAGAGCAATGCACATAACAATCCCCAACAGGGCTGCCTTATGAGTAGGGGTAGAGATATGATTCCAGGGTTAACAAGAAGGCCTTCCATTGGCTATTTACCCCCTGGAGTCTGCTCTTTCTTTCATAGGAGGTAGGGCCCTAAGTTCAGCTATATAATGTTTTTAACGAAATATATTGCAAGAGAGATAAGACAGTGACAACTTTATCTGTATAAAATTACAAAAACCTAATATAAGACCCAGAGATCATGCTACATAATGACTGGAAGGGGAAGGAGCATGAATATCCTGGTGGAGTACAACAGGGCTAGGACAAAAGTCAAATGCAACTCTGCTTATTCCATTCCATTATCACTTTTGATTAGAATTGGTTATGGTCCTTGGAAGTACTGGGTAGTAAAGGGATGCCTTCTTGAGTTCTCAATAAGAGTTGAACTATCCATTGCTTAGGCCTAGCTCTCAGTGCATTACTTCTTGATCTATCTTAAGCTCACTAATTCTTTCCTTGGCCATGTCATATACTAGTGATCCTGTCAAAGGCAGTCATCATTTCTGTTCTTAATTATTCCTTTGTGTTTTTAATTTCTAGCATTTCCTTTTGATTTTGTCTTAGGGTTTCCATCTCTCTGCTTATATTACCCATCTGTTCTTGAATATTATCTACTCTTTCCATTAGTGCCTTTAACATATTAATCATAGTTATTTTAAATTATCTTTTTGATAATTCCAACATCTGCATCATAAGAGAGTTTGATTTTTGTGATTGCTCTGTTTCTTCTGATTGAGCTTTTTCCTTGCATTTTGTCACGCCAAGTAACTTTTTTTGTTGAAAGCCAGATGTGTTTGTATAGGGAGTAGGAAATGACATCCTTTAATGTGAAGATTTGTGATAAGCTGGCTAGGAACTGAACTGTGTTTAACGTTTGCTGTAGCTGCAGGTGCCAGTGTCTTGAAATTCCTCTAGTGTCCTTGTTTTGTCTCCTCTTGACTTTGGGCTTCCCTCAGCACTCCTCCTCAGGGAGAGTCTGTGTCTTGCAGTTCTTTGAGCTATAATCCACTGTAGTTATACTGGAGCCCTCTTGGTGTGCTGGTAAAATGTAGCATTCTATAATATGATTAGTGGACCTGTGTCTCAGGTCTGTGATCTTCATAATTACTTTCCCATGGTATAGTTTTTATCTTCCTCCTTAGGTAAGAAAGAATAGAGTAGGCAAGGGGGTGAGGAATGTCCTTCTCCCAGCTTGCATCAGGCTCTGGTAAACTCTTTTCCCTTACTGAGTAGGCCTTTGTTGTGAGAACGCTTTGGGCCTAATTCACATTGATTAATCTTTCTCAGATCTTTACTGTGAGAACACAGTGGAATTTCTGGAGGTAAACTCATGCAAGTCTGTGTCTGCTCCAGAGTGGTGACCTCCAGAAGTTTCTCATTCTCATGCTAGTCCATATTCAGCCTCCAGCAAGTCATCAAAATCACCACTTAAGTGTTTCTATCAATGTATGAATGCAGCAGCTTTAGTCCTGGTAAGCACATTTTGACTGTGACTCTCTGGACTCTTTCTCTCTAGATTTTGGGGTGTTGGTTTGCCCTGTAACCTCTGTTCTCTGACAGAGGTCCAAGAAAAGTCACTGATTTTCAGTTTACTCAACTGTTTCTTGTAAAGATGGAAGTGATGACTTCCAAGCTCTTTGTATATCAGAGCTGAAACTAGAAGTCTTCTCTATGCAAATTTCATTTTGTGTTATTTCTCCCACTGCATTCCTCTTAAGCAACATGACAATGTGTTTTTTTTTTTTAATTCAAGTGACTGTAGTTATATTCACATTTGTACATAAATCAGGTCTGACATTACAGGAGCTGAAATAGTAAAACAAGATGACTTTAAAAGATAGAGCATTAGAATGGATTCTAAATTCTACTGATGGGACCCTGAGAATAAAGAAATCTTTCCCACTAAAACAACTCCTCTCCCATGAAATACGTTAAGGTTATCTTGATATGGGGCTCAAGCTAATATAACCTAAACATTTAAAAACAAACTATTTTTGGTTTCCTGAAATGTCTCATTTTTCCAACTCTAATTCTTTGAGATCAAAGTAAACCTTTATTTACTGTTTTGTTCTACCACATGTTCAATAAACTTGCAAATATTCTACACATTGTTTAAAGGTCAGATCATACACCACATTCTAAACTAAGTCTCCTCTGATTACCTCAAGTAGAAGTGGCTTCTCTCTGCTTTTCTTTAACTATTGCAATGGTGTACTGGAGACAATTCATCTGGCTCATAAGAGCTGAATGTGAGCATGCATCTCTTACCAATTCCACACTCAGTGACTTCACATTCTGAACTCAGCTGTGTGGAGCACTTACATCATTGAAACTGGAAAACACTATAAATCAGAGCTCTTAAAAATTTCCCTACAGATCCAGTTAAACATTTACCATCACACTACTCTCGTGTGTGTGTGTTTGTGTGTCTGTTTGTAGATAGATAGGTAGGTAGGTAGGTAGATAGATAGATAGATAGATACTGAGAGACAGTAGGACAGTGAGAGAGAGAGAGATAGAGACAGACAGACAGATATAACAGCTGTTTCTGTACATATGTCTTACTCTAGTCTGCAGTTTCTTAAGTATAGATGTAGTTGGCAGGTATTATTTTTATTCCTGAGTATCCATTTTCTCTTTTTAATTGGGGAATCAATGGTCTCCTATTTAATTCTTGGTCATTTGGGTGGGATTTAGTTCTGTCTTTGTTGTAGGAGCAGACATGAACTTGACAATTCAGTGTATCGGTTCTTTTTGGCCACAGTTATTGATTCAAGGATAGTCACATGACATAAACTGAATAAATCAAAGCCCACCAACCCTGAGACTTTAGTTGGAACTACTGGAAAAGCACTCTCTTTTCACAGAGCTCCTAAGTTGATAGACATTAAGTTTGGAGCTTCTGGTGGCCATTTAGCTAATTCAGTGGTAGAACCTGTCTAAGAATAAAATTAACACAGAGAAATGAAGAACACCATGAGATGAAGAGAGAAGATTCCTGATAATAATGAGCTAGAGCTATACTGAAGTTACATGAGCCAAGAGTTTTATTTTTTAAATTTTGACTAGTTTGAATTGGGTTTCTGTCAGTGACAATCAAGAGATCCCTGACTAAAATAGTAAGTAAAATATGTTATCTTTAAAAAATCATTCTAGCACCACATCTATATAATGCCCTGTCTATAAAGAGGCTCAATAATTATTCATTGAATGAAAGAAGGCATCTTATGTAAAATACAAATGCAAAGCTTGCTGTCGATGTGAGTGGTTTGCTCATTTCAGATTGCATCCATTTTGAAAGATGAAGAAATTGTGTCTTACTACTTGACCTTTACTCCCTCTTTGATGTTTGACTTTTATTTGAAGAAATAATTTCTTCAGATAAGTAAGCCATAGTAAGTACTTCTGTCTTCAGCTCTTCAAGGTTAAAGTTTTCACTCTTTAAAACATAAAATGAAATATAAAAATCCTTATCACTCAATAAACGAGCTACTTGGAAGTGATTTTTTTAGGCCTAAAAGAGACTATTAATCTAATAATAAAAGGAACTGCAAGAAAGTACAAATTTTAAAAAGCTGACATACTATAAATGCTCAAAACAGAAAAAATTAAAAAATTTGTTATTAACTGAATAAAAATCTCTATAATTCTTTTTTCTGTTTGCATATTATTTGATTACTTTATCATATGACAACAATTTTGTGATACCATTTTTACAGAGAAAATGGAAAGATAATCACTCTTTCTTCTAGTATGAGTCTCCTTTTTGATGTCATCCTCAAGAGAACTTTCCTTGATTAAACCAAACAAAACACATGCCTTTTGTTTGTTGGTTAGTTGGTTGGTATTGTACTCTGCTGTGCGCTATTGTTTTTATTTTTTATTTTTTGGCTAAACGTGCTTGACTTTTAAACAGTTGTGGAAGAGTTTTCATGCTTGGTCCCTAAGTGCTCAGCTCAGGGATATGCAGAAGTCCTTTCTCTTTCCTCAATAGCTAATGGAAATTCATTATTTAAAAACTGGAAGTGGAAATGCATTTATTGTATTTTCAGGAGTTTGAACCGTGGGGATGCTGAGAGCAGTTTTCTTTTCATTACTTCACATTATGTGCTTTCAGCCTGCCTTCCTTATACTTTCAGGTGTAAAGAGCTTTTTCCTTATCATTTCATTTTCCCTTTTCAGTGATCAATTGCTTTTCAGAAAATTACAGAAGACTCCAAAGGAAGACACTCCATCCAGAACTAGTCTACAAATTGTAACTCAAGTTCATTTAAGTGCCCAGAGTACCACTTCCAAGGATTGCCATGGAAACTGAGGGAGATAGTGGACTCAACATTACATTTTATGTAATTCAATATTTTACTCCATGGTTAAATCAAGGGACAATGGAGGAGACTAACCCTGCTGTATTAATTCTTATTTTAAAACAGGTGGAGGACTGCACAGAGAAGGGTATACATACACCAACATTACTTATGCTCTGGTATTTGTACCTTTAATTGATCTGAAAGCTAGGTGTTAAAATATGCTTCAAAACCTAAATGGAACGAGTGAAAAGCTCTGCCATATGGGTAGTAATGTACTGACTATATTGAAGCAATGACTTAAGGTTATGTCAGAAATTTTAACCTAAAGTTCTTAATAGCTTACTTTGTTTTCCCACTTATACTTGTTAGCATTTAACTCTTAACTAATGACCCTCTATTTTCTTGCACATAAAATGGAATGATAGTGCTGAATTAAAATTTAATTAATTTCTACAGAGAAAATGTAAAAAATTAATTAAATTTTTTCTACAGAGAAAACCTTACCTTGAGGTAAGGTCCCTAAATTTCAGTAAAATGACTCTTTTGAATCTCAAAGCTGTGTGATCATGCAGTGCTAGGGAGGGGGCAGAATTCTCAAGGCCCCAAGACTAGAAGTAAAGTCTTTGCTAACAGTGAAGTCCCTGGGGAAGACAAGGAGAAACAAAGTGTTGATACTGCTGCCTGTGTTCTCTTCCTTACTAGGAATGCTGCTTTATATATATATACACACACACACACACACACACACACATATATACATATATATACACACCAACATTACATAATCTCTGGTATTCGTCAGAGAAAGTCACAGTGGCAACTGGTTTGGAGATGTGTCATGGAAGACCTCAAGATTTACTGGGAGAGTGAGTTTTACTTCTTGGTGGCTGCTTCTGGGGGTAACAGAGATGATTACTGAGATGAAATTTAAAGGCAAAGATAAAGAAGCCTGACCTCCCTTCCCTTTGTGAACTACAGGCTGCCATCAGATTCTGCCTCCATCTCCAGTTCCATAATGTATTTTATTTTCTCTTATCTCAAACCACTGGTTAATTAGACACATCTTTAGTGGCCACTACATTTGGATGTTGTGTCAGACACTTCGTGGGATAAATATATGGCCACATAAAATACAGTTCCTTCTTTCAAGATGAGCCAAGTGTTTTCTCAAATGACAGGGAATGGGAAGTATCAGTTATGAGGCACCAGCCAAAGGCTATGCCAGTCTAGGGGAGGGAGCGAGTGCATTCAACTGCAGGATCAGGGTCTTGAAGAAAAGGTAGAATTTTTCATGGCAACTAGATGTTAGAGTGGATTTTCCTGTTCTCTTTGAATTTCAGCTAAGCCTCCCTAGGTAGAAAATAGACACAAAATACCTAAACAGAGTGCTAAGTGCTAAGGAGCTACTAGGCTTCATCTATGAATCACCAAGAGTTAGCCAAACTGGAGCTGAGACTCATCACCTCCACCCCATCAAGTGATGAGTGATGCTGTGGAATTTCCCTTTTCCTCACTGAGAGTAAGGGAAAGGAGGGTGTTATGGTCTGAAATGCCTTCCTTCAAAATTCATATATTGAAGCCCTAACCCCCAATGTGACTGTATTTGGGGATAGGACCCTTAAGGAGTAATTAAAGTTAAATGAGGTAGGGCTTCCCTGGTGGCGCAGTGGTTGGGAGTCCGCCTGCCGATGCAGGGGACACGGGTTTGTGCCCCGGTCTGGGAAGATCCCACATGCCGCTGAGCGGCTGGGCCCGTGAGCCATGGCCGCTGAGCCTGCGCGTCCGGAGCCTGTGCTCCGCAACGGGAGAGGCCACAGCAGTGAGAGGCCCGCGTAACGCAAAAAAAAAAAAAAAAAAAGTTAAATGAGGTAATAAAATTGGAAGCTTAATCCAATAGGAGTGGTGTCCTTATAAGAAGAGAAATAGATACCAGGGATGTGTGGGCACAGAGGAAATACTATATGAGCACACAGTGAAAAGATAGTCATCTGCAAGACAAGGAGAGAGGCCTTAGGAGAAACTGGCCCTGGAGCACCTTGATTTTGGACATCCAGCCTCTAGAACCATGAAAAAATAAACTTCTGATGTTTAAGCCACCAGTTCTATGTATTATGTTATGGCAGTCATGGCAAACTAGTATAGAGGGTTTTCCAGTCAAGATCAGTCCCAGGACAACACAAACAGATGGAAAGATATACCATGTTCTTGGATTAGAAGAATCAATATTGTTAAAATGACTATACTACCAAAGGCAATCAACAGATTCAATGCAATCCCTATCAAATTATTGATGGCATTTTCACAGAACTAGAACAAAATATTTCACAATTTGTATGGAAACACAAAAGATGCTGAATAGCTGAAGCAATCTTGAGAAAGAGAAACGGAGCTGGAGGAATCAGGCTCCCTGACTTCAGACTATACTACAAAGCTACAGTAACCAAAAGAGTATGGTACTGGCAAAAAAACAGACACATAGGTCAATGGAACAGGATAGAAAACCCAGAAATAAACCCACACACCTATGGTCAATTAATCTACAACAAGCTGGGCTTCCCTGGTGGCTCAGTGGTTGAGAGTCCGCCTGCCGATGCAGGGGACATGGGTTCATGCCCCAGTCTGGGAAGATCCCACATGCCACGGAGCGGCTAGGCCCGTGAGCCATGGCTGCTGAGCCTGTGCGTCCGGAGCCTGTGCTCCACAATGGGAGAGGCCACAACAGTGAGAGGCCCATGTACTGCAAAAAAAAAAAAAAAAAAAAAAAATCTACAACAAGGAGACAAGAATATAAATGGAGAAAAGACACTCTCTTCAAAAGGTAGTGCTGGGAAAACTGGACAGCTACAGAAAAAGAATGAAATTAGAACATTCTCTAATACTATATACAAAATAAACTTGAAATGGATTAAAGACCTAGATATAACACCAGATACTATAAAACTCCTAGAGGAAAACATAGGCTGAACACTTTTTGACATAAATTACAGCAATATCTTTTTGGATTCACCTCCTAGAGTAATGGAAATAAAAACAAAAATAAACAAAAGGGACCTAATTAAACTTAAGTCTTTGCACAGCAAAGGAAAACATAAACAAAATGAAAAGATACCTACAAAATGGGAGAAAATATTTGCAAACCATGTGACTGACAAGGGATTAATTTCCAAAATATACAAACAGCTCATACAGCTCAATATCAAGAAAACAAACAACCCAATCAAAAAATGGGCCAAAGATCTAAATAGACATTTCTCCAAAGAAGACATACAGATGGCTACCAGGCACATGAAAAAATGATCAGCATCACTAATTATTAGAGAAATGCACATCAAAACTACAATGAGGTATCACCTCACACCGTCAGAATGTCCATCATTAAAAAGTCTACAAATAATAAATTCTGGAGAGGCTATGGAGAAAAGGGAACCCTCCTACACTGTTGGTGGGAATGTAAATTGGTACAGCCACTATGGAGAACAGTATGGAGATTCCTTAAAAACTAAAAATAGAGTTGCCATATGATCCTGCAATCCCACTCCTGGGCACATATCTGGAGAAAACTATAATTAGGAAAGATACATGCACTCCAGTGTTCATTGCAGCACTATTTACAATAGCCAGGTCATGGAAGCAACCTAAATGTCCATCTACAGAGGAATGGATAAAGAAGATATGGTACATATATACAATGGAATGTTATTCAGCCATAAAGACAAATGAATAATGCCATTTGCAGTAACATGGATGGCCTTAGAGATTATCATAATAAGTAAAGTGAAACAGAGACAGACAAATATCATATAATATCACTTATATATGGAATTTAAAAAAAAGATACAAGTAAACTTATTTACGAAACAGAAATAGACTCACAGACATAAAACACAAACTTCTGGTTACCAAAGGGTATGGGGGAAGGAGTAGGGGAGAGATAGATTAGGAGTTTGGGATTAACATATATATACTACTATATATATGTAATAGGTAAACAACAAGTACCTACTGTATAGCACATGGAACTATACTCAATATCTTGTAATATTCCTTAATGGAAAAGAATCTGATAAAGAATATATGTATATGTATAACAGAATCACTTTGCTACACACTTGAAACTAACACAACATTGTAAATTAACTATACTTAAAAAAAAAAAAAAAAAAAAGAGCAGTCCTAGGAAAACTTCCTCTAGGGATTGGGAATGACTATAAGAAGTAATATTGACATCTCGTCCCCCTAAATTTGTTAGTGTACATGAAATTAGGGACAGTGTGAAGCTGGTTGTGTTTTGATTTATTTTTTTTATGCCTAAAGTTGAACTGTCTATAAAATGAGAATATACTTGAGATATCATTAGTGAGCATGGAAGGTAAATCTCATAGATCATGTTTGAAATGAGTAGTTGGTAGAAAATTGTTTCTTATTCATATTGTTATTAAACTGGTTATACATGCAAAACTGAGACCCTCTACACTACAGGTATTTATTTGTGTCACTAACCTCATTAAATATGCTCTAATATATGTGGTGGTTTTATTTTATAGAATTTATATTAAAAAAAAACTGTTTAGCTTTTGACTCAGAACAGTCCCCAGTAATCAAATTTATGGATTAGGAGAGGAACATAATATAACAAATATTGCCTATATTTCCATTTTGCCTTTCTTCTCTAAGACTAGAGCAGGGCAAGATTTTCTAAATTCAAATAATTTTCTAAATTCAAAAATTCAAATATTGTCTCCCCTTCCCCATGAGCAATTAAATTTACAAGTCACAAACATCTAATAACAATGCAGTTGCCAACACTAACGGACAGATATTTCAGTGCATTTTCCAGCAGACTTCATCATGGCTATACCATCTATCTGCTGTCTGTTTGTCTGTCTCTTACTCACAGAGACATTCTGTCCTACTCTGTGTGTGTGTGTGTGTGTGTGTGTGTGTGTGTGTGTGTGTGTGTGTGTTAGAGAGAGAGAGAGAGAGAGTTTAAATATTAGAATCCTCTATATTTTGAAATCAGCTTTTTTCAACCAATGGAAATATTTAAGGGATCATATAGATGGCTCCACAGCGGGAGTTAATTATTTTACTCTTCACTCAGATATTGCACAATTTCAATCAATGGTGATTGAATTTACAAGTCATAACCATGATAGCAACACAACTGCCAACATTAACTGACTTGAGTATTTCAGTGCATTTGCCAGCAGACATCATACCACCTGCCAATACTACTGGCATATTTAATTGGCATCTCATTTAACTGGTTCTTATACTTAGCATGAGAATATGGGCTATGAGTGTTTCCTATGAGATGTTCTCCTTTAGGGACTGTAGGGTGAGTAAGAAGTTTAGATTGTTTTAAGTGCCAGGATAGTGCTGGAATGGTGCAGAGAAAATAAAAAATCAGAATTCTAGTGAAGGAAATAAGCAATACATTTATGGTAATTATATGCGGGAGATGATTAAAAGTTGGAGAATGGCTAACACCAACTACTATGTGGTCAGTATAAGCAGTTTGCCAGAGAAATTCCAAAGTGGCATAACAAAAAGTCATTCTTCATTGTTAGACGATGTTAACCTGGTTAGTATCCATGTTATTCTGAATTGAGCTTGATTTGTATACATTTACAAATACTTATTTTGCCTACATTTCTCTCACACTAATATATGTAGTTAGTGGTCAGAACAACTGAACAGAAGGCAAATACAGAGAGTAACACACACTTGGTCATCTATCTTACAGAAAGAACTCACACTGTTGCATAAACTACCATCTGTTTTTGAAACTCTACGATGAATTGACTCGCTTGATAATTACCAGCTTTATTTACCTACCCTGTAACCTTGGGGTCATAGGGACTTCCTTCTACTGCTCCTGTTTCCATACCAATTGTGATAGGAAAAATGGGTATCCATGTCAAATCCCTGGAAACTGAGAATGTTACCTTATTTGAGAAAAGGGTCTTTGCATGTGTATTTAACTTAAAATCTTGAGATGAGATAATCCTGTATTATCTGAGTAGAGAGAGACAGACAGACATACAGAGAAGACACACACACATAAAGTAGAAGGCAATGTGAAGACAGAAGCAGAGATTGGAGTGATGTAGCCTAATCCAAGGAAGCCAAGGAATGCCAAGAGCCACCGGAAGCCGGAAGAGGCAACAAAGGATTCTCCCCTAGAAGCTTTAGAAGAAGCATGTCCCTGTTGACAGACACTTTGATTTCAGACTTATGAACTCCAGAACTATGAGAGAATACATTTCTGTTGTTTTAAGCCACCAGGTTTGTGGTGATTTGTTATGGCAGCCCTAGGGAACTTATATAGCAGTCAATACATACACACACACACAATTTTACACACTATTTGTACCAATACTACTATTATTAGTTCAATTTACCCTTAATCTTAAAGTTATGTTGGGCCTGCTGGATATTTTCCAAAAAGGTACCATTGAAATAACTGGAGATAAGTTTGAGGAGAATGTAACAGACGATGATTCACAGGATCTGGTTCCATTTAACATAGTATCCTGGTTATCTCTTACTGTTTAACAAATCACCCCAAACCTTAGATGCTTAAAACAAAATTATTATTTTCTCTTATGGTTCTGTGGTTTGACTGAGCTCAGCTGGGTGGTCTTACTTTGGGGTTTTCTTATTGATTGAAATCACATGGCTGCTAGGGCATCATGATCTGAAAGTTCCACTAGACTGGATATTTCAGAGGACTCACTCTCATCATGACTGTTGATCCTAGGTTGTCCCCCAGGGCACCTACATGTAGATTCTCCTTGTGGCTTGGGTTTCTCATAGGATGGCAGCTAGGTTCTCAGAGTGAACATTCCAAGAGAAAGTTTTCCAAAAACAGGAAGAGGAAGTGCCAGGCCAGGAAAGGCTATGCCTTAACAGTGTAATTCTGCTATATTTTATTATCAGTAGAGATTCAAGGGGGTGGAGAAATCAACTCTCCTTGATGAGGGAATGTCAAGGTCACACTGCAGAAGAGCCTGGAAGATGTGAGGTATTTTTGTGGCCATCTTTGGAAAATACGATCTGCTATGCATAGTAATCAGGTTCATGAATAACACCAAATTCAGAAAAAGTTATTTGTGCCTGAGTAAAAAAGATTAAAATTCAAAGGCACTTTGAGAAGATAAGCACCTAAGGAAAGACTCCTCATTTAATATAGCATTCTGTCTAGCAGCCTCAATTACAGCCACTCTCCATTCTTTCCAACTTTCCACTAAAAGAAAAAAACAAGAAAAAAGGGTAAGAACTGAGAGCAATGAGTGGTATAGTATTAGGAGTTCTTTTCATGGCTTATCTGGGCTCTGATTTATGAAATAGAGTACACCTAAAAAAATAAGTAGTAAGACCCTTCCTACTTCCTACCATTGCTATTGTGTTCCTGGACCTAGAGCCCCAGGATCTGAATCACTCAGCTGTCTCTCTACCCTAAAGGTGCTGAATTGCCTGCCACTTTGTCCCGCCCTCAACCTTCAAATACTATTTCTTCCTACCAAGTTACTCCTCCTGTCAAAGATATTCCCACCAGAAAATGACTGGCCAAGGATCTGGTAAAGGAAGTGGTTAAAAATTCGTGGTGTTGGTGCATAGCCCTTGGGCAGTGTAATACTAAGTAGAATACTTTGGGTGAGAGTTGAGGCAGGAGGGGCTCAACTTGGGGTTGAGGTTCAGAGTAACCCAGTCTGAGGCAGTGAGGATAGCCAATGATGCTGCTTCAGGAGAGCAGAGGTGAACTAAGGAAAAGCCTGCAAGAAGATAAGAGCTCATCTGGGAGGAGTGTACTTCATTCTGCCCTCCAGCTAGAAATCTGAGAAGAGGCGAGAAACATCACCTGAGTAGACAGAGACCACACCTCATCAGAGGTCTGTGGATAAACATTACATCCAAAGAGAATTTGTCTTGTTCAAATAGAACCGCACGGTCCTAGAATCACCACTAAAAATGGTCTATGGCAAAGCAAAGAAAAATATTTCAAGAAGTTACCTGATATTCTTATACTGGTATTTTTACTATCCTGGTACTCAAATATACAACTATCTATACTATAAAATGAGGATAGAAAAAGGAAGAAAATATAGAGAAGCAAAAAGAGATAGACATTTTAGGATGGATGTTTTGGTAAAAGTAGAAAGAAAGAATAATCAAAATGAAAGTAGTTGGAAATATTAGTACAGAGAATGCAATGTAAACAGTTACTGAGTTATTGCAGAGAGGGTCTGGCATGGAGACAGGCAGATTTCCCATTATACCTGGGAAGTCTGGCCTGGGAAGAAGTATAGTTGTCTTAGAGTGGAAAGCGAGAGAAAGCACAGCCTCACCCACTTTGGGACTGAAGGCCCACAGGTAGCAGTGGCAATCGTTGGCTGGTGCATTGCGGGGAGGCAAGAGCTCCAGGCAGGTGCAGAATGTCAGAACTTTAGGGCTTGGGGAGCAAGAGGAGAACAAAAATGGCCACAGAGAAAAAGAAAAGGACTTGTTAATGGAGCACTAGAGCTTAGGATTTCAGCAAAAGATATACACCTAGAATATGATTAAATTCAGTCATGGCTGAAGGCATACTGGCAGCTTACATTCTATAATTCACTGGAAAACGTTTTGGTGAAGGTAGTCTCATAACATACAAGAAATTTCTGTTCACAGGTTACTCTTTTGAAAGGGTATCGGTGCTTCTGAGCCATGCAGAAATGGATACCTTATTTTCAGAGGCACATGTGCTAAGTATCCATATGCATCAGAAACAACAACATTTTTCTGTGATATTTTTAATATCTTGCTTAGTGACACAAAGATTTATTTTAATTCCCAGCCATTCTGGGAATGAACTTAGCCATTCTCTATGTTCAGCTTTGGAGAACTTAGCAGGAAGTCTATAAAATTTCAGAATCTATCATTTTTTATGGTTTCTTATTTCCAGTATTGTAGGTAATCCTGCCTCTAATTACAGTGTATCTACCTGTCTTCTGAAATCCCGTAGGCTGAATAAATCTGTAGAAAAATGCTAACTCAGAGGTATATGCTGCATTATTCTTATTAATTGCATAATGAAAATACATTTACTTTCCTCCATGCCTTCTTGAGTTACTTCCGAAATGTGTCTTCAAACTTAAGGATACCTGGAGTGTCCCCTAATGGCGAATGCTGGTCCAGTAACAATTTAAGCTTTCTCTATCTTCTGAGCCTAAGGGGGAAGGCTGCTCTAATTTGTCTGACAGCTGGAAGTATATGAAAACTTCCTGTTATAATCCATGCACTGCTCCTGGAGTTCATGGTAGCAACTAGCTTCAATTACCTTTTCCTTTTTCTCATATGTGTTACAGAAATATTGGAGTTCAATGGGCTTCCCTGGTGGCGTAGTGGTTGAGAGTCCACCTGCCGATGCAGGGAACACGGGTTCGTGCCCCGGTCCGGGAGGATCCCACATGCCGCGGAGCGGCTAGGCCCGTGAGCCATGGCCACTGAGCCTGCATGTCCGGAGCCTGTGCTCTGCAATGGGAGAGGCCACAACAGTGAGAGGCCCGCATACCGCAAAAAAAAAAAAAAAAAAAAAAGAAATATTGGAGTTCGCATAGGATTCAGGGTGTATATTTCTGAAGCTAATCTTGTGTCAGAGGGATTCACTTAGGGCTCATGGTGGGTCACAGTTCCTTTTAAAAATCTGGTGGGAACTCTGGAACATCTTCCCTGAGCAAAAGCAAGTAGACATCAATTTTGTGTATAATTTTAGAAAGTTCAGAGGTCTCTTTGCCCAGTCACAAAAGAGTTTTAAATCTACTCCAGTTCCTTATTTTGTGTTCAGAAAACAGTTAAGCATAGGGAAAAGGTTTAAAGGAGAGCATATAAACAAATTATATTGAAATGAGCTTAATTTCAGTTTTCATTAAATTAAAAATTATTTTTTCTCTCATCCAGATGACTTTTGAACCATTTAGACAATTGATTAGAGCTTGCTGTATCTTTTCTTGGTCAATATGTGCATTTGATTGAGGCAGAGTGATCACCCTCCCCACCCCCACCCCGAGCTGGATAGGGAGATTGTGCACATGGGAGGGAGTCAACCTCTGTTTCAGCAGCAACATTCAAGCCACCACACTTGTATTTTCGAATCGTTCCTGCTGTTACATACAACTCATTTAAATATGCAGTTAATTGGAAATAAATGCTGTTTATGAATCATTAGGTTAAAATATATCATGCTTACTGATTCAAATCAACTCCCTTTTACGGCCCCTAACCAAATCTTGCACCAGTATCTATTCAGCGTTCTTGAATCTTCCTTTCTTATGTTTAGGTTAGAATTTATGTTTGACATTTCTGTCAATTTTTGTGGTTGGATATCTCATCATGATTTTTTACTCTCCAAGTGATGGGTCGACCACACTTCTCTCTGATATTATTATTACACACTATGAATTCTCTCCTCATTTGCAGCTATTGCTATTTAAGAACTTTCTAATCACCAGCCAATCCTTTCTGCTATGTCCCTTGCTTTAGTTACCATAACAACAGAAGGGTTGGTCAAAAATTCATCATCCAGTCTGTTTATAAGCCAGACAGAGGCTTTCCAGAAATACTAGTACAGTTTAGAGGAGTCATTTATAGGAACAACAACAGCAATAGATGATTTTCAACTAGAATGCTTATAGAGTATATTATAGATTTAGGGTTGGAAAGGGCCTTAGATTTCATCTACTCCTCCTTCCTACCAATTCAGGAAATATCCTGTATTATATCATTCGAAGGTGGCCATCTGACCTTCGCCTGGAAACTTCTCATGATAAACGTCCTTGCTTTCTGGTGCAGCCTATTCATTGTTAAGAGCTGTAATGATTATAAAATTCTTTCTTGTGTAGATTAGAAATATGCTTCCCAGTAACTTCTAAGCATTAGTTCTTGTTATATCAAGTGAGACTTTACAAAATAAGCTGAGTCTATTTATTTGTCAGACATTCAAATATTTGAAGACAGGTGTTATTGAAGTGGTCATCTCTATTTTTGCCTGCCCAGGATCCATTTTCCTTTCTTCTCATAATAATCCATTTTCCAATGGGAAATTATCTTCATCCTATTCTCCAGTGATGGGGTTTACCATGGAATGAAAGCTTTCTTTTCCCCATCCTTTAGGATGTGCTCACAATAGAGATCCTCTCATTTAGCATATTCCATTCCCCTGGCCACAGTGATTATTTCAGTCCTAGGCTAGTCACACAAACTGGTTCAGTAGAATGCTATACTGGGACTTTTATGGAAAATACTGGAGGAGAGAAGCTCTCCATCTTACAGAATTGCTAAGATGCTAGAATATGAGCTTGGGGTACGGGGAGAGAGCCTGCCTGAGAATGAGGGTGACCCAAGAAAACAGAGTCTTGAGAAAAAAGATAAAGCCCTGACCACATACATTGTCAGAGCACCTGGAGCCAGCCCACACGTTATGCTATGTTATTTCTTGAACTTTTAGATACATGAACCAAAAAATTGTACATAAGTCAGTTTGAGTTGAGTTTCTCTTAATTGCTCCTAAAGAGTTTTGAATAATACAGTTATATTTTTTTGAGTCTTATCTTTTCTTAGCTAAAATGCTATGGCTTCATTCTCAGACCTTTACATCTCTGAGTCATACTATGCTCTATGTGCTCTCAATTGTTTCCATGAAAATTGGGGTATCTAGAACTGGACACAGTCCTTTAGAGGAGAATAAAATGTGCTAGTGTAGAATACAGTCTAACATTTTCTTTCCTTGTTTATGCCCCCCAAGCCTTGTCAGTTTTCACTGACTGAGACCTAGATTGCCTTAAACATCTTTATTTCTTTTTTGTACCTTGCCATCCTATTGGCTTATATAATATCTGAATTTCTTAGGGATTTTTCAAACAAACTTATATTAGGTTATGCCGCACCTCTCTACCTCTTCACCTTTACTTCCAGCCCTTTCCCAAACTACACAGACATATATCCACTTGTCTGGTCTATTGAAACTGTTTTGAATTTTGAGCTTGAGAAAGTAACTCAGTCTCTCGGAGCTTCAGTTTGCTTTACTGTAAAACTGTGTGGTATATTGCTTAGGATGATTTTGATTGTAGATATTAGAAACCCCCAATTAAAATGGCTAAGTAAAGAGGGTATATTAAAATAATAATAAGACTGGAGGTAAGACAATTTTAGTTTTGGTAAATTTGGTGGCTAAGATCCAGGCTCCTTCCATCTTCCCATCTTGCTACATTCAGTGTGTTCTACTCAGGCTAGTTCCCTTCATGGCTTCAAGATCACTGCCACAGCACCATGCATCACAGACAGACATGAAAATGTCTTCCAGCAAAAGAGGGATTCCTTCCCAAAAGGTTCTTTTAAAGAAAGAAGTAAACGTTTCCTAGAAGCCCCTCAGATTTCCTCTCACATCTCATTGTCCAGGATTCTATCATATGACACTTTTAAATCAGTCCCTGGCAAGGGCTGTGGGATAATCAGATTGGCTTAGACCATTGGTCTCAAACCAGATATGTATCAGAATCACCTGTAGGGCTTGTTAAAACACAGATTTCTTGGCTCCATCCCTACAGTTGCTGATTCAGTAGGTCTGATGTGGGACCCAACAATTTCTTTTTTAAATAAGTTCCTAGATGACACTGATGTTGTTGGTTGAGACCACAGTTAAAGAACTACTGGCTTAGACAAACTTTATATACCCCGGGGACTGGAGTTGAGGCTGGGGCCCATACAGGGCAGGTAGTTTCCCTCAGGGCTTTGTTATTAAGAAAGGAAAGGTAGGTAATCACAAATGTTCTGCTATGGGAGCTATAATCCCAAACTCATAGGATTGTCCTGTGGGTTGCAGGTAATGCATGTAAATTGCCCCTCACAGTATGTTCAATAGATGTAACTCCTTCTATATTGTTATTATTAATTCTGTGATAGACATTGTATTATAGACTCTTTCAATTTTACTTGAAAATTTGATAAGTATGCTCTTCCATCTTTATTCAGTTCGTTGACAATATATTGGACAGGCCAAGGGTGGATAGAGAATTCTGAAAATTGCAGTAGACATTTCCCTAATCACTAACATCAGTACACTAACCAAAATGCTTATGATTTGGTTCTTAAGTGATTTCACTTCATTGAACTGTCATTTAGCCTTATTTTCCCATCTTCTCCAAAACGATATCTTGAGAGGCTATAAAATAATTTGTTTCAGATTTGCCTATACATCTCTATAGAAAAAATATAGAGTGAATTGTATGTTCTGGCATTTTATTAATAATAGTATCCAACATTTATATAGAGTGCTTATCCTGTGTAAGATACTGTTCAAACTGTGTTACATGGGTGGATACTATTATTATCCCTATTTCACAGAGGAGAAAACTGAGGCACAAAGAAGTTAAATGGCTTGCTCAGAGCCATGCAACTGGTAAATGGAGGTAAAAGGATTCTGATCTATCCTAATGTAATCTCTGCTAATAGGTAACACCACACATAAACAGTACAATCACAGGAAATGGTCATGATCATAATTAGTAATAAAACTGGTACCTAAAATGCTCTCTCACACATATATACACGTACATACACATCTGCCTTATTCATTACAGCTTTTAAGTGTTATACATTTTAGGGCTTCCCTGGTGGCGCAGTGGTTGAGAATCTGCCTGCCAATTCAGGGGACATGGGTTCGAGTCCTGGTCTGGGAGGATCCCACATGCCGCGGAACAGCTAGGCCCGTGAGCCACAACTACTGAGCCTGCGCGTCTGGAGCCTGTGCTCCGCAACAAGAGAGGCCGCAACAGTGAGAGGCCTGCGCACCACGGTGAAGAGTGGCCCCTGCTCGCCGCAACTAGAGAAAGCCCTTGCACAGAAATGAAGACCCAACACAGCCAAAAATAAATAAATAATTTAAAAAAAATGTTATACATTTTAGTATATTCTAGTTCTCTAGAAAATTGTTCAACAAGCTGTGGTGCGTGGGACAAGCTTTATGTATCAGTGCTCAGTGAACCATTGTACTGAAAAGGTCATCATGATGAATAACAGAGCTATTATACATGGAAAAGTGTATTTTAATATTGTATTGCCTAATTAATACTTTAGTAAATATTTAGAGTAGAAATATCTGCAAATTTTTGCAACAATTTTTGCAGAGTCTCACAATGGGTTAGAATGGGAGCAAAATAGTAAAGGATGGTAACTGTGAGAACAGGAATTTGCATTACATTAATTAAATGTGATACCTAAACACTGTAATGATTCTGTCCTATTTTTATAAATAAGTAAGGTATGGTGATTAATCTTTAAGTGACTAAAATTACCAACTAAATTTAAAAGTTCTTTATTTGAAGTTAGGGACAATCTTCAACGTATTTGGTCCCTTGGCTCTGTTTTGATGACTTTTCTGTGTCTCTCCTCTAACTGAAGTTATTTTATCTCCTGATTACTAGTTTGTTTTTTGCAACTTAGCTGGGAGGCTTGCATCCCCAGGGAAGATATTAATCAGCACTTTGTGAACTCCCAAGATTTACTTGGCTCTGAATTTCAGCTAATCTAGGGCAGCTTGACAGAGGGGTTAGGTATGGCTGTCTGGCTGTCATTTTAGTTTCTCTGTCACATTGTGTTAGGTCTGTTGCACCAGCAGGTGTCATACTGGGCTGCACTTTCCCACAGAAATACATCAGGTAAAATTCAGAATTCCTGTTCTATAAACTCTGAAAATAGAGCACTAGCCTCAAGCACTCTGCCGTATAGAAGCAGTAAGTTGTGCTATCTTAATTATGAATGCATCAAATATGAAGGCCTTTTCCCCTTCCCAGGTCTCTCATGGAAAGTGCACACAACATTAGGGTTGTTCATCTAGGCAGCTGGTCTGCTTTCTTTAAAGGGGTCAGGAACTTGGATATTTAATGAGTCTCCCTTTGCTGTGCAAGGGCTGAGGTTGCCTTTCTAAAGGGAGCATGCATTTAACTCCATGGTTCTCAGTCTAGAGGGTACATCAGAATCACTGGGAGGGCTGGTTATCCCAGGAATTTCTGCCCCCCACCACGCAAGAGTTTCTGAATTTGCATTTCTGATGAGTTCCCAGGTGATGCTGGGAGCAGGTTCTGAAAGCCCCTGCTATAACTTAAGGCTTTGTTTTTACTTGGCAGTCTTACCCAGTTAGATATATTAGGTTTGCCCTGTTTTCCTTCTTTATTTTGAACTGTCCAGCACTTGCAGCTTTGGGGAGTAGCTCATATTAAAAAGACTTCTTAAAAATCAGGGCATGGGATAAAGAGTCACACTTCGGATACTCTGTCACAAGTTAAGCTTTTGGATACAAGTAACAGAAATGATTTTAGCTAACTTAGTGCGGTAGATACTGTGGGGTTCCCAGCCAGATTCCCTTTTCCAGCCAATGAACTTGTTCCCTAATAGCTACACGTGCTGTGGATAATGGCTTTTATAGCTGTGACCTTCTTCAGAGAATTCCCTTTGACTAGTGAGAGCCACCTCTCCCAGACACATCTAGGAAGTTTCACACCCCCCTCGTCCTCATATATTTTGGGTTAAATAAAATATATTAAAAATAGTTTCACCTGTTTATTTCTATACATGTGGCTCATATTATACTCCTATTGGGTTACATTGCTCTAGAGCCTCCACAGCTGCATGGGTCAGGCCAAGGCTAGACCCTACTTGAGACCATAGAACATCCCCGGAAGAAATTAAGATTGGATGAGTAGAAGGCTGAGGACAGCTGTGCAATGGCAAGTCATGACTCCTTAGCCAGCTTCAGTGTCTGAAACCATTCCTGCTCCCAGAATCCATCAACTAAAGAAGAGGGTTCGTCCCCATGAAGAAGGACTCCACAGCACTATGGCAAGAGTGTACAGTAATGTAGACATTTGATTCTCCTGATCCTCTGCCAAATGACACTTGCAACAATTTACAGGGTAAAAATAAACCAGGGAGAAGAGAATACTCACACCTTTTGAAGGCTGTTGGATACAGGGACTGAATTAACATTGACACAAGGAAACACAAAGTGCCATCATTGACCTACTTTTAGAATAGGGACCTATGAGGGCCCAATAATAAATGGAGCTCTAACCCACATCTAACTCACAGGGAGTCTGTTAGGTCCATGGACCCACCTGGTGGCCCTGTCTCTGGTTCCTAAATGTATATTCATAATGGAACATTCACATGTGTTCTTTGGCCCATTAAATCCAAGCTATTGTACCAGGAGAGGCCAAGTAGAAGCCCTGAAGCTGTCCCCACCCTACCCTGACAACATAGTGAGTGAAATTACAATTCATTCCAGGGAAAATGAAATTACAGAGATTAGCATTACACTCAAAGACTAAAATGATGCAAAAATGGTGATCACAATCAAATCTCCATTTAAATCATTGGCTTGACACTTGCAAAAACTGGATGGATTGTGACACATGTCAGTGGATTTTTACACACCTAACCAAATAGTGGCCTCAGTTGAAGTACATAGTTTGTAGCTATTGATCTTGTGACTGCATTCTTTCCATACCCACCAGGAAGAATACCCAGGAAGAATAAGAAGTGATTCATTTTCACACTGAACAGCCAACAGTGTACACCACAGTCTGTTTCCAGGTGAATGTGAACTCTCCCACCCTCTGTACAATACAATCTGAAGGGAACTGGGCAGTTCGGACATGCCGTGGGACACTACTTTCATTCAATATATTGACGGCAATACTTTAAACAGACCTGATCATCAATGAGCTCTAAGCCCTCAGAATGCCTTCATAAAACATATGCATGCCAGGGGGGAAGAGAGAAACACCACAAAAATTCAGGGGTCTGCCACACTGGTGAAGATGTCAGGGGCCTGGTAAGTGGAAGTATGCTGGATATCCTCTCAGTAAGTAAAGTAAAGGACAAGATGTTGCATCCTGTACCTCCTACCATTAAGAGAGAAGCAAAATGTTTGGTAATCGATTCTCTTTGGTATTTGAGGGTGGCACTTGGGGATACTGCTATGATCATTTTTTGGGTGAAGTGAATGTCTGCTAATTTTGAGGGGGTCAAAAGCAAGATAAGACTGGAGCAGATTTAGGCTTCAGTACAAGCAGCCCTGCCACTTGAGTCGTATGTGTGATGGTAGAAAAAGAGGCGACTAGAAAAGTCTCAGTGGGAGAGCTGCCAGGCAGAACCTTAGAATTTTAAAACAGAGCTACTTACCTTTGACCCTCCAGAAAGGAATGCAGCTCTGGCAATACTTTGATTTTAGCTTGGTGAGACCATATTGGACTTGTGACCTACAGAAATGTAAAATAATAAATTTGTATTGTTTAGACCATAAAAGTTGTGGTACTTTGTTACTGTAGCCCAGAGATAACTAAGACACTGGACTTCCCTGGCCTTCATCATCTCTTCTGAAAAATAGGAATAAAACTATCTTCCTTTCCTACAGAGAACAAAAGGGGACACCATATGGGATAGTGCCTGGAAAACTTTAAAATGCTGGGCAAACACTAGGTATTATTAGATTTAGAACTAGTTGAAGTGGTAGTCTCAGGAGAGATCTTGTTGGTGCATATAGGCACTTACACTGATTGTTTCTAATGCTTGAAAATGCAATAAGTAAAGGAAATAAATTATTTAAAATTCCGTTTTGGTACATCAACACTTGACAATATCTAAGCCTAATGAGGTCACTTGAGTAAACATAGAAAGCCCTGTCAGTGAAGATTATGTACATGTCACGACAGGAATAGAAGACAGAAGGACTGAACTATTGCTATTTTAATAAAGCTCTTGGCCTGACAGAATGAAAAGCTAATATGTGATTCCTAAAAACCAAATAGCAGACTCCATTTCCATTTTACTTTATTGAGTCTGATTTGATTATGCTAATTCTCAAGCATCAATAGCTGCTTGTATTATCAGTCTCTTGGACCTGATTTCTTAATCAGCAAAGTAATGCAAAATAGCTGCTTATGACTTACACATGATTAATTATGTTTGCTCATTTATTTTGGAAGGGACCAGAGAGCTTACCTAGGTACGTGGATGGGCCACCTCTTTGCTTTGGGGGATAATTGTTTCCAAAGAAACTTTTACAATGTAGGCCACTTTGTTCTAATTTTTTTAAAAAGACAATCAGACCTAGATGGTTGAACATCGTAGTCAGGAAATATTTATTGCAAAGAAGCTATTCAAGCTAGTTCCAGTTAAGAGAGATTAATTTTAAGGATTGCACAGGCAACCTCAAGAGTATAAAAACTGAAGTACTTGTAGGCGTGTGAAACCAGGAAAGGGGAAACTGGAAACCATGGCTTTTTCATCTACTTTTTATAGAGTTTTGGTTTTTTGCTTCTGCTTGTGTTTAAGTGCTTACTCCTCCCTTTTTGCTTCTCACTACAGATCTCCTTTCTCTGCTTAGTTGTCAGCAGGCATATAGCTAAAAATGACTACCTCAGGTGAGCCTCTATGAATATTGAGTTTAATTGCACATATTGCTTTATTTCCCATACCATTTCTTAGTTTAAAATAAGTATAGAGAATATGATTGATTACTAGCTGGTTAGAGGACTGGATACTTAAAGTCTGATGCACACTCCTAGTTCAATGAGCTGTGATGTTGAAGTCACATGGTACAAACTTGGCTGCAGTGGTCTGAAACTTCTACCAGGCAGCTCCCAGAGAAGAAGGCTATGGGAAGGCAGACACTTCTACATGCCTCATATTTAATCACACTTAAAGCTTTAGTTCCTTATACCTGAAGAATGAGTTCCTTACACCCTTTGTCAAGGGCATAAACCTACCTTCCAGTAGGTTTATGCTCTTGTCAAAGGTTTTTCACTATTTAGCTTCAAAGCATTACATATTGCCTTCTTTCATAAGAGCTAATGAATTAAGAGAACACAATCTTGTATCTCCAATAGACATGTCATAAATATTGTTGAAAGTAACAAAATTTTTGTCCTTTGTGAGTTTATAATCATAATCTTTCTGCAGTTACTTCCATAAAGGTAGGAATAATATCTGTTCATAGTTGGGATTACACCAAGTTTGTTTATTTTGTTTCCCTTGAGGAAGGATTGAAGTAGTGCATTTCGTCCCGGGCTATCTTAATGACTATGTGGAAGTATTTTTCTGCTTTCTGAGGGTAGTTTCTGGGACACATAATATCTCCTTCAAATATATATTGATTTATAACTAGTAAATCAAGGAAAGGACTTTCAATTTAGCAATAAAACTCTGAGTTCACAGAATCTAAAAACGTAATGCCAAAGTAAAAATCTAAATTTCCCATTGTAGGGAAACTTCGTCCTGTTTTATCTGTGGTGTTTCATTAAAAGGAACATAAATGTTATTGTGAGCAGTGCAACTAGAAGTTTTGATGAGCCTGGTAGTATTGTGGAAAGTATCTCTAAGGCTGTGTTAAGTTCTAGAATTCTAATTAATTTGATGTTTATGGAGAAATTGATTACAAAAGGATTTGATGATACAATTTTGAGCCTAAATATACTAGACAAAACCATAAAGGACTGGTCCAGGATAAAAGACTGACAAAACTGACAATATCAGCTTGCCTGAAGTTGCTTTCACTATGGTTTATTTCTGGACCAGTAAACTGGATAAATGACATTAAGGATACAAATGATTGAGTTGATGCAGCTGCTCCCAGCATGTCTGGTTGTTCACGGACATGACTCTGATGTTCAATACTCATAGTAGGATAAATGGACTGAGCAATCCACAAGGTCAGAATAGCAAAGAAACTGTGTGTTGTCACTTTTTTACTTTTTGGCTGCGGAAAAGACTAAAATAAATTATTGCTTGCTATCACCATGGTCATATAACATCATGTTCTTAGTCACTAGGCATGCAATATACCTACCCATGTCCTACAACATTACACTAATTTTTTTTTTCATTTGTAACTTCAGGAAATTGAGGTCATAAAAAAAAATCCCCAAACACTATTGCCAGGCTCTCCACTAGACCACACACTGAACAGATCCAGTTCTGCCGACCTGTGGGAGCTTTGACAAATTACTTAACCTCTCTTTGTCTCAGTTTATTCAACTTTAAAATATGAAGTAAAAAGACTTCTGATTTTCAATATGACTTAAAATAAGTATTAGACAAATTCTCTTGCCATAGACAACTGTAATACTGATGAAGCATCTGTTTTGGGTTATTGGAAAACAGATAGTAGAAGCTGTGGTCCTTCAGTGGAGGAAAATACAGCTTTCTGCTTAGGGGCACTTTCCAAACTGTGGTATTCATAAGCAGAACTCAACAGAAACCAACAGTTTAGCTGTGCAAAAGAAATGGAGATAGGATTTGGGAGTGCTGAGGTGAGTGGAATTTGTAGGGCAGAGTATTGGAAGGAGCTATGCAGACAATAAGATACACAAATCTGCATATGGATCTCCTTGAATATTTGACTGAATATTCACATGTGTAAGATCAGAGCAAAGCCTGGAAAAAAGCAACTATTGCGGGACTGTGAACTGAATATTGATTCCAGATATTACATTGTTCTGGGATACACTGGGATTGGAATTAGTGTAGAGACTTCACTGAAAACCTTGGAAATTCCATTGATATCACAGAAAATCCACACCTTAGGAGTAGGGTTAATCTAGTCTTACAGTAAGGGATACTCTAGATGTTCTTACAAAGACTAAAAAAAAGTTTCAAAGGCATCAAGTTGGTCCATCTGTATATTAACTGCATGACAGAATAAATCTCAATACTATGTAAAGTAAGACAAATTCAAGCCTCAAAAACGTATCATTCAAAATGTTTGGCACACAATAAAAATCAAGGATATGTATGTAATCTATAACCAGAGGAGTCTCAATGGAGATAGATCCAGAGATGATACATATGTTGAGATTAGTACACAAGGACTTTAAAACTGCTATTAAAATATGTCTGAGGATTTAAAAGAAAATATGGTTATAATATTAATATAGGGAATCTCATCAGAGAAATGAAAACTATAAAATAAACCAAACAGACATTATTGAAAGAAAAAATATGTCTGAAATAAAAATTTTCCTGAATGTACTTTTAATGGTACATTAGACACTATACAGGAAAGGATCAGGAAACTTGCAGAGTTTCATAGAAGCTATTCAAAGTGAAGCATAGAACAAAACAAAACAAAAAAGACAAAAAAATGAAAAGAGACTCAGTGACTTTTGGGAGAGTACTAGGTGGTCTTACATATATGAAATTTGAGTCCCAGAAAGAGAGGATCAGGAGAGAGAGTGAAGCTGAAAAAAAAATTGAAAAATATAATGATCAAAATTCTCCAAATCTGATAAAAATTATCAACCCACAGATCCAAGACATTTAACAAATACCAAGAAAGTTAAACATAAGGAAAACCACACCTAGGCATATTATAGTCAAATTGGCGAAATTCGAAGATAAAGGGTAAAATCTTAAAAAAAAAAAACTAGAAAAAAAGATAATTTATATATATATATAGGAACAACAAGAATGATCTGTACTTTTCATCAGAAATAATGCAAGCCAGAAGACATTTGGAACTACATCTTTAAAGTCCTGAAATAAAAATGTCAACATGGTTGAAGATAGACAGATAGATCAATGAACAGAATAGAAAATCTTGAAATAGACCTATACTACAGCTAAACTGTCAGTTTTAGACAAAGACATGAAAGCAGTGGAGGAGAGGAAAGTCTTTTTTTGTTTGTTTTTTGGCTAAATGACAATAGAGACACTGAATCTCTATTTAAAAATAAACTTTGACACCTACTATTTCTTCTTAAAAAAAGAAAAAATAAGTAAAGATGAATCATAAAACAAAACATAAAAGTTAAATCTATAAAGTTTCTGGAAAAAAACATAGGGAATATCTTCCTTTCCTTGATGTAGGGGAAGTTTTCTTATACAGAAAACCACGTTCACCCTAAAAGAAAAAAAAAATGACAAATTAGGCCTCATCAGGGCTTCCCTGGTGGCGCAGTGGTTGAGAATCCGCCTGCCGATGCAGGGGACACGGGTTCATGCCCCGGTCTGGGAAGATCCCACATGCCGCGGAGCGGCTGGGCCCGTGAGCTATGGCCACTGAGCCTGCGCGTCCGGATCCTATGCTCCGCAATGGGAGCGGCCACAACAGTGAGAGGCCCGCGTACCACAAAAAAAAAAAAAAAAATTAGGCCTCATCAAAATTTAAAACTTCTGCTCATTAAAATACTCCATTAAGATAGTGAATAGCTAAACCACACACAGGAAGAAATTATTTACATTATGTATCACTGACAAAGGGCTTGTATCCACAACATAAAATAATTCCTACAATTCAATAATAATAATACAAACAGCCTCAATTAAAAATAGGCAAACAACAGGGACTTCACAGTGGATGAATTCAAATGGTCAGTAAGCACATGAAAATATGCTCCATATCATTATTTATCAGGAAATAAAAATTAAAAGCAAAATGTGATATCACTGCATACCCAGAAGCATGAATAAATTTTAAAAGGGTAACAACATCAAATATTGGTGAGGATGTGGGACAACTGCAAAATACAATACTGGTGAGAATGTTAAATGATAGTCACTTTGGGAAAATGTCTGGAAGTTCCTATAAAATTAAACAAACACATAACCTACAGCCGACAATTCTAATTTCAGTGCAAGAGAATTGAAATCATATATTCACAAAAAGATTTGTATAAGAGTATTGACAGCAGCTTATTCATAGTAGCTCAAAACTGGAAATAACACAGATGTCTATCAATAAGTAAATGGGAACAAATTGTGGTATATTCACACAATAATTCACTATTTATATATGCTACTAAATGGATGAATCTCAAAAATATTATTCTGAACAAAAGAAGCCAGACACAAAAGAACACATATTATATGATCCCATTTATAAGTAGTTCTAGAACAGGGTTAACTAAAGAATGGTGATAGAAATCAGAACAGTGGTTGTCTTTGGAGATGGTTCAGGAAAGAGAACTTTTTAAGAAAGGGCATAAGGGAACTTTCTGGGATGACAGACTGTTCTGCATTTGTACGCATCTGTCTAAACTCATTTTTCTTTATGTACATTACACTTCAACTTGAAAAAGAAAAGAAACTGATGTAATACTAGTAACTGCTTTATACGAGTGTTGTGGAAATTAAATAAGCCCATATATATGTATATCTTATATATATATATATATATATATCTTACAATAGCACCTAAAAATTATAAGTAATATATAAGCATTAGAAATTACTATTTTATTATACAATTCATGTTGTTATTTCTAAGGCTCCATTCATTTAATGTACTATTAGTGGTTCTGCACAAATATTCAAACCATAAAATATATTTCAGAATTTTGGAATAATACCTCACATTGCATAGAATGAGACTTTTCTGGTATTATTCAGTTCTGCTATTAAAAAGGCATTGCAGCTGTTTCTGCTCATGAAACCTTTGACACTCTGCAAATTCCCCGTCTGTGGTTTCCCTGCCAGTTGACTTCTAAATGGCTGCAAGTTTTCCTTTCCATTCAATTATCGAGAGTTTTAAATACAAGTAATTAATCCCTTGATCAAATGGTATAGAATTAGACTGCTTTGATTGTTCCCTTTCCTCAAGAGATGTTAAACTTCCATGGAATATAACATTTAAAGCACATTTAAACAGAACATAGGATGGTTTAGAAAATGGTTTTGTGGTAATACCCTCAAAATCCATAGCCCAAAGCATTCACCCGATGAAATCAAACAAAAATGATCTTTTGCCTGAATTCTTTAGGGAATTGCTTCATCTACACAGTGCAGAGGTGCCAACATTTTAGCTAAATGGTAGGATGAAAATACCAGAGACAAACAGAAACCAAACATTACCGTGGTGATGATGTTGAATACCGTGGCAATTTATTCTTAAAAGGAATTTTGTTTTTCATCCCTCTGGCTTGAGAAGAAAATACTCACTGACAGATGCTGACAAGTGAAATATAAATGGTAAAATTACAGGGTTGAAGATGACTGTTTTCAACCTATCTCTGACAGTGGGAGTCAGCTGAACATCATTTCTTGGGTCTTATCTGTTTTCATAGAGATTTCAAAGGTGAAAATATTCTGTCCCCTGTATGTGTGCATACAACTTCCGAGACAGTCTTATAAGGTAGACAGTAGCTCAGAATTAAGATCATGGGAGCCAAAAAAAGATCATGGAAGACTAAAAGACTAAAAGAATTTATTAAATTAGCAAAAATAATGCCACATTCTAACTTGAATGTGATTTGGTATAATAACTCCACTTTCTTTTACAAGTAGATGTAACAAAATGTCTACTAGTTGGCTGGCAGTAGCCTCATTACCCCAATTCCACATAATTGCTGTGTTGATCAGGCAGAGCCGAGATAACAGCTGGTCCAGATATTTTCTGTGCTCCCATTTTAGCTAAAAAAGTTTGTAGGATGCACATTCTTTTTTTCCCTTCCACTGCACGGAACATGGGTACTTCATACTCTATTTACGGTGTTGAACAGTAATCAGTTACTGCTATCTTGCGAGGCTGCAAAAAGCAAAGAGCTTTATTTGGGGTCTTAAGACTTGCAGTTCATAAGACACATATTTGGGTAAAACCAGAAGAGTGTTCTGCGAAAGAGAAGGAGTCAGGGGCTTATAACAACAAAAACCATAAGGTTGTTAAAGTTGTCTGGCAAAAATTATGCTTGACTCTGATGTAGGGAAGAAATATTTGTCCTTAAGGGATAGGCTGTCATAAATTATTTAAGGTAAGGATCCAGTAAGTAGATAGGCTGTTAGGGTAAATGTCCAATAGGTATCTTGAGTTTCTGGAACACTGGGCAGAGGTTCTGGATGACTGCGTTAAGAAAATAAGCAGTCAAATTCCAGATTTCGTATGGGCTGAGATGTGTATAAGTCACACTTCCTCAGTGGCCTCCTGGATCTATTTTAGAAAGCTTTCTTAGCAATATTAACTCCACTTTTATTTTCCTTTCACAGTGGTCAAAGAAATTTTGAAGTTAGACACCACATTAGATATGCCACCATGCTAAGAAAGACTTTGTCCAAGAGGCAAGGTTAGCAAGACTTTCAACAACTGTAACTTTTAGTCTTTGGAATTGCTCTTAATGAAGAGATTTAGTTAAAAAAATATTTTTTCCTGATAGATTCCAATGGTTGAGTGAAATCTTCTGTCTTTTTCCTGGAACTTTCCCTGGAACTACTTTCCATGGGAAAACTAATGAGAAGATTCTCAAGAAGACCAGGTTTAGAAATATTAAACAAGAGATGTATTGCTTCACCAAACCAAGGGGGTTACTGGAAAATTAATCCATAAAAGTAATTTTATCTTAAAAATATTATCTGCTTGTTTTGGGAGTGCTTTTGTTGGTAATTTACCTTTTCACACATAACAGCATTCAAGAAATAATTTGCCTGACCCTTTTTAGCATTCGGTTAGGTTAGCCCTTGAAATTCTTGCCTTAAATGCCACACTAAATTGGTTCATTTAAAGTATTCCCGTGGGCTTCCCTGGTGGCGCAGTGGTTGAGAGTCCGCCTGCCGATGCAGGGGACACGGGTTCGTACCCTGGTCCGGGAAGATCCCACATGCCGTGGAGCGGCTGGGCCCGTGAGCCATGGCCGCTGAGCCTGCGCGTCCGGAGCCTGTGCTCCGCAACGGGAGAGGCCACAACAGTGAGAGGCCCATGTACCGCAAAAATAAATAAATAAAGTATTCCCGTAAACCCAGAAACTGATTTCAGGCAAAATCAACGTACCAGACCCCAAACACCTATCCATCCAACCAACCAACAAACCAATAAAAGTATGTTTACAATCATCAGCCTTTCAACCTTTTAGAAGGCCAATCGCAGCTACACCTACCTAATACTAAATTGTATGAGAACTATTTAGATAAAGAAACAAATAAACAAGTAATAAAACTAAACAGACAGAAAAATTCCTCTTGAACAAATACCAGTAGTGTAAATGTCTGACATGAAGCTTTTGATTGTCAAGGCATCTGTTTCAGAGACATCCCTCTGGAATCAACACTGCCTGCTAGATTTCACAGCTACCAGTAAAACAACTAGATAAGAAACCGGGCTGCCTCCACCCATGAAGTTGCCCATTTAGAAAGCTCTGTGTAACCTAATTGACCACTTAGGTGACCCCACTTTTCCCTCTGCATGCCCTAATTCTCACTCATGTTTTAAATTTACCTATAAAGAATGAACCCACAAAACCCTAGGCACCCCAACCTTGTACCCCAAGAAAGGCAGCGCCCGAGGTCCACACACTCTCCTCCCTCTCTCTCCCCTTGATCTCACTGTGTGGCCCTTGGTTGTGTTGTGTGTCTTCTAGTACCTGTGAGTAATACAACTTTTCTCAGTTTCCTGGTGGTTGTTGCTGAGGTCTATCTTGCAATCATAATAAGAACCAGAAGGGCTGGTCCAGCCACAACATTAGCTCCAGAGGTGGAAATATCTGTGGGGCCTCGCCACAGGTAGTACGGATACAGGTGAATGCCCAAGGCTTTACTAGCTGATAGCAGCACTATAGCATCACTATCCATTGGCCAAGACAGACAGGAAACACACCCCTAAAGAAGTTTGTTTCTATTGTTTTTTTCCAAAAGTCATATCAGAAAAGAAAGGTTTTTAAAAGTACACTAAATTTTATGCAAAAATCCAACACAAAATGGAACTGCTTTGAGTAGGTGTCTTCATTGTTCCAGTACTTGTAATAGAGAAATTTTTCATTGTTTGGCAAATACAACTATCTAACAAACTTATAAATGCCATATATTTATAAACACATCGTTTTTGACACTTGATATATTTTTATTTCTTTTAATTGAGGTGTAATTGACATATAACATTATACTAGTTTCAGGTATACCATATCATGATTTGGTATTTGTATACATTTGGTATTTGTATGTACTGCAAAGTGGTCATCACAATAAGTCTAGTTACCTTCTGTCACCATACAAAGTTAGAAAATATGCAATATAGTGTTATTGACTATAGTCACTATGCTATATATTACATACCCCTGCCTTATTCTTTTTATGACTGGAAGCTGTACCTCTTGACCCCCCTTCACACATTTTGCTTACCCCTCCAACACGCTTCCCCTCTGGCAACCACCATTCTATTCTTTGTATTTATGAGTTTTGTTCTATTTTGTTTATTCATTTGTCTTGCTTTTGAGATTGCACATATAAGTGAAATCATACGGTATTTGTCTTTCTTTGTCTGACTTATTTCATTTAGCATAATACCCTCTAGGTCCATCCATGTTATTGAAAATGGCACAATTTCATTTTTTTTAAATGGCTGAGCAGTATGCCATCGTGTGTGTATGTACCACATTTTCTTTATCCATTAATCCACAGACGAACGCTTAGGTCATTTCCATATCTTGGCTATTGTGATTAATGCTGCAGTGAAAAAGCGGTACATACATCTTTTCAAATTACTGTTTTCATTTTCTTCAGACAGATACCCAGAAGTGGAATTGCTGGGTCATATGGTAGTTCTATCTTTAGTTTTTTGAGGAACCGCTATGTGTTTTCCATAGTTCCACCACACCCAAAATGGAATATATTATCTCCTCTGCAAACTGTCTTCTGTATTCCTCATCTCAGTGAATGATTTCACTCTCCATGCTGACGCCCAATCCAGAACCCATTCAGTCAATTATCAAATCAATTCTATTTTCCAAACCTATCTCCTGTCTTCTCTGTCCTCACTCCTACTTCCTCATTTCAGCCTCATCCTCTTTTTTCTGGATTACTGTTCATCATCTTGTTCCCTCTAATCCATCTTAACACTGTTGAAAGGGTCATTTTCTAAAAGCAAAATATGACTATGTCACTGTCATGTTTAAGATCCTTTAAAGCTTTAAGCTGCCCTCAGGATAAAGTCTAAACTCTTTAACACAGTTTACGAGTTCTGCTTACTCTCTAGACTTAACTCACCGTTTCTTCCAGCACATTCTATATTCCCACTACACTGTGAAAGGGTTATGGTCGGTAAGGTCTAGGAGTTGCATATACCAACCCTACCCCCAGAATATACTTGCCCTCAATGTGTCTCCATTCACTTGCTCATCAATTCTATTTTTGAGTTGCAGGCTGGACGTTACTTTCTTCAGGGGAGACCTTCCCTAAAAACCCCACCTCTACCAACATGGCTTTTCTCCCCCCTCTTAGTACAGTCATTCCCCTTAACTGCAGATGTTCCCAGACTGCCACTGGATACATGCAACCGCAGATAGTACCAAACCTTATACACTTTACTATATTTTTTCCTATACATACATCTTATGAAAAACTTTAATTTATAAATTAGGCATAGTACAAGATTAATAATAATTGATAATAAAATAGAACAATTATACTAATATTCTATAATAAAAATTATGTGAATATGGTCTCTCTTTTTCAAAATATCTTATTGTACAAAATTAATTCATTTTCCATCTTAATTAAGCATTTATCATTCACTGTGGCCATAACTTTTGCAGTTTGAAATGCAACAGCAAAACTAGCACACATTTCTTTTACAATTTCACAAATAAAAGATTCTTTCTCACCATAGATCTTAGCAACCTCAGCATATGATTTTTTTCTTATTAAGAACTTTCACTTTTCACTTAAGGGAAGCAATTTATGGCTTTTCTTCAGCATATCCAAATTGTCAGCATCACTACTCTAGTGACTTGGGGCTATTATAACGTAAAATAAGGGTTGCTTGAACACAAGCATCAATACCGAGGCAGTAGATCTGATAATCAAGATGGCTACTAAGTGACAAAGAGTGGGAGACTCTGGACGAAGGGATGATTCACATCCTGGGCTGGATGGAGTGGGATGACTCGAGATTTCATTATGCTACTCAGAAGGGCAAGCAGTTTTAAACTTATGAATAGTTTTTTTTTTTTAATTTGTTTTATATTGGAGCATAGTTGATTAACAATGTGGTGTTAGTTTCAGGTGTACAGCAAAGTGATTCTGCTATACATATACATACATGTATCTATTCTTTTTCAAAGTCTTTCCCCATTTAGGTTGTTACATAATAGTGAGCAGAGTTCCCTGTGCTATACAGTAAGTCCTGTTGGTTATCTATTTTAAATATATCAGTGTGTACACGTCAATCCCCAACTCCCAATCTGTCCCTTCCCCCTACCCCTCCTCTCTGGTAACCATAAGTTCATTCTCTAAGTCTGTGAGTCTATTTCTGTTTTGTAAATAAGTTCATTTCTATCATTTTTTTTAAGATTCCACATAAAAGTGATATAATATGGTATTTGTCTTTCTCTGTCTGACTGACTTCACTTATTATGCTGATCTCCAGGTCCACTCATGTTGCTGCAAGTGGCATTATTTCTTTATTTTTAATGGCTGAGAAATATTCCATTGTATATATGTGCCATATCTTCTTTATCCATTCATCTGTCGATGGACACTTAGGTTGCTTCCATGTCTTGGCAATTGTAAACAGAGCTGCAATGAACATTGGGGTGCATGTATCCTTTCGAACCATGTTTTTCTCTGGATATACACCCAGGAGTGGGAATGCAGGATAATATGGCAACTCTATTTCTAGTTTCTTAAGGAACCTCCACACTGTTCTCCATAGTGGCTGTACCAATTTACCTTCCCACCAAGAGTGTAGGAGGGTTCCCTTTTCTCTACACCCTCTCCAGCATTTATTATTTGTAGATTTTTTGATGATGGCCATTCTGACTGGTATGAGGTGATGTCTCATTGTAGGTTTTTTTGTTGTCTTTGCTTTTGTTTTTCAAAACTCAGTCTTTATTTTTTATGTTAATTTTTATTGAAGTATAGCTGATTTACAATGTTGAGTTAGTTTCAGGTGTACAGCAAAGTGAATCAGTTGTACATATACATACATCCACTCTTTTTTAGATTCTTTTCCCATATAGGTCATTACAGAGTATTGAGTATAGTTCCCTGTGCCCTACAGTAGGTCCTTGTTGGTTATCTATTTTAAATATAGCAGTGTGTACATGTCAAACCCAAACTCCCAATCTATCTCTCTCTCCCACCCTTCCCCCCAGTAACCAAGTTTGTTTTCTATATCTGTAATTCTATTTCTGTTTTGTAGATAAGTTCATTTGCATCCTTTTTTTAGATTCCACATATAAGCAATATTATGATATTTGTCTTTCTCTGTCTGACTTTATGGCTGAGTAATATTCCCTTGTATATATATACACATCTTCTTTATCCATTCCTCTCTTGATGAACATTTAGGTTGCTTCCATGTCCTGGCTATCGTAAATGGTGCTGCAATGAACAAGGTGCAGGCATCCTTTTGAATTATGGTTTTCTCTGGATATATGCCCAGTAGTGGGATTGCTGGGTCATATGGTAGTTCTATTTTTAGTTTTTTAAGAAACCTTCATACTGTTCTCCATAGTGGCTGTACCAATTTTTTTTACACATTATCTAGATACTTTTTAAATTTTCATTTTATATTAGAGTACAGTTGATTTACAATGTTGTGTTGGTTTCAGGTGTACAGCAAAGTGATTCAGTTATGCATATACATATATCCATTCTTTTTCAGATTGCTTTCCCATATAGATTATTACAGAATACTGAGTAGAGTTCCCTGTGTTATACAGTAGGTCTTTGTTGATGACCTATTTCATATATAGTACTGTGTATATGTGAATCCCAAACTCCTAATTTGTCCCTCCTCCCCACCTTTCCCCTTTGGTAACCATAAGTTTGTTTTTGAAGTCTGTGAGTGTCTTTCTGTTTAGGAAATAAGTTCATTTGTATCATCTTTTTAGATTCCATTTGTGATATCATATAGCACTTGTCTTTCTCTCTCTGACTTATTTCACTAAGCATAATATCCTCTGGGTCCATCACGTTGCTGCAGATGGCATTATTTCATTCTTTTTTATGGCCAACTAATATTCCATTGTATATATGTACCACATCTTCTTTATCCATTCCTCTGTTGATGGACATTTAGGTTGCTTCCATGTCTTGGCCATTGTAAATAGTGCTGCAATGAACATTGGGGTGCATATATCTTTTTGAATTATGGTTTTCTTCAGATATATGCCCAGGATTGCTGGATCATATGTAATTCTATTTTTAGTTTTTAAAGGAACCTCCATACTGTTCTCCATAGTGGCTGTATCAATTTACATTCCCAGCAACCGTGTAGGAGGGTTCCCTTTTCTCCACACCCTCCTCAGTATTTATTGTTTGTAGACTTGTGTGTGTACCAATTTCTAATAAGAACTTTCAAAGCAAGCCAACAAGAAACAACGTACTTCTCTTAATTATAAACAAAAAAATTGATTATACCTCTTATATGCATTTAAATATGCTGGTAATTGCATCTATCAGAAAGAAAGTTTTAACCATTATATTCATTTCCTGGGGCTGACAATAACAAAGTACCACAAAGTAGGTAGCTTAAAGCAACAGAAATTTATTTCTCACAGTTCTGGAGGCTGGAAGTTTGAAATCAAGGTGTCAGCAAGGTTAATTCCTTCTGAGCGTCCTTTAAATTAGGGCCCCATCTAGGATCTCATGTTAACAATTATATCTGCAATGACCCTATTACCAATTAGGTAGCATTCTGAGGTACTGGGGGTTAGGACTTCAGCATATTTTGGGAGGGCCACATTTCAACCCATAACACCTGTTTTAGGGTACAAATGCATGGTGAAGAAATCTGTTTAGCTATTCTTTAGGAGAAATCAAAATTATCTGATAAAACCTCACTGCATTGGTAACATGGGCAGTCAAATCAGAATTTTTAGATCTTAAAAGTAACTTAAGTTCACTGAGAGAAGTAAAAACAATTCAACGATGTATAAATAAAAAGTCAACTTTCATGTCTTATATCCTATCTCTAGCTACACTACTTTGAAGTCTTTGCTGCAAAAAACAAGATTTGTGTCCTTCCTCATCTTTCCCAAATACTATATAATATGAGGTGATTTTTCTTTCCTCCTTTTCTTAAAACACAGTGGGAATAGTCTGTATATCTTACTGTGAAGCCTGACCTTTTTCCCCAATCTAATACACTATTTAGTTGTTGCATGGTATTATATAATATGAAGGTCCTGAAATTTAGTTAACCATTTTCCTATTAACATTTACATTATTTCTAGTTTTTGCCACTATAACACTGCAATTGACATGTATTATCTTCTAAAACATATCCTTATACTGATGTTTTAAGTAACAGACATTCCTAGAAGTGGGCAGGCTTGATCAAAGAATTTATGCATCTTAAATTTTAATGGATTTCTCAAGATTACGCTTCAACAACAAAAAAAGAGATGTAGCATTTCACCTCCACCAGCAATTTTGAGAACATCCATTGCCTCAACAACACAAAATGATTTTAGAGGCTTTAATTTAGGCTAATCCTGGGGGGGGGGAGGGTAAAAAATGTATCTCATTCCTTGAATTTTCATTTCCCTGACATCTAGTTTTGATTAGTTCTTCCATATAGAGATCTGCTCTCTCACCGAAAAGAATTCCAGAGTAGATACTCCAAAGCTAATATGGTAGCTCCATGACTTCCTGATGGTTCATACCCCCCCACAAAGAGTATGAGGCAAAAGGTATCACCCTCAGCTATCTGTCCCCACTTAAAGAAATCTATAAAAGTCCCACTCAACAATTTCCAATTACATTTTACTGACCAGATCTTAGTCACTTGGCCACATCTATCTGAAAGAGATCAGAAAATGTACATTTTCAGCCTCGTTAGGGATTCTGAAGCTTTCTCAGGTCTTTTCTATGGATATGCCCGTTCCACACTTCTTACTCCCCCTTGAGAGGAAATCCTCAAGACTATATGCCTGCAAAGCGGGGCCAGTGCTGACAGCTCCCCATTTGCTTTCCCGACGCCGATGCAGTCTTACAGGGTTGTGTCCTCTCTCTCCACCTGCTGAGTTGGTCTGGTTTCTGCTAGTTCTGTCTAGCTGTCTGCAAAGGCTCATTCTCTCTGTCCTGAGGCATGAGCACAGGGTGCTGCCCATCAGTTGGGGGTATGTGTGGGTGAGGAACGCAGAGCAGTGGGGGTACCCATGGGCGAGGTAGGGGGGACCTCCAGGCTGGTGTCTCCGGAGACCCATGGTGGGCTTTCTGATGGAGCCCACAAAGTGGTTCGTAGGATCTGTGTCTGCTTGATACGTCCTGTTCTTAGTTCTGGCTACTGTTCTACCAGCCACTTACTGTTCCCTAGCCACGCAGTACACAACCCAGTGTTCTGGATGGGGCAAGAGAGAAATGGGGCTCGTGTGCAGTTTTCCGCACAGCTCAAGAAGCCAGGTGGTCACTCACACTTTTTCACTTTCCCTATGGGGAAATTATGGGCTGAGAAGATCTCTCCTGGCATTGAGCTGTGCTGCCCACAGGAAAGGGTGATGTGGGTAAAATGAAACCGTTCGTCTTACCCTCTTCAATGTGTTCAACCTCGGATTGTTTGGGTTTTTTTTTTTGCTCCAATGGTGTGCTGGGAGTTTTCCTGCTAGACGGCTAGACTTCCACAAAGTCCCTCTTGTCTGTAGGTGGTTGTCAAAACTGGTTTGTTTGGAAAAAGATGGTAGAAAATTCTTATTTTGTCATTTTGATGACATCATTCCCAGGGTTTTTAATGGCCTCTTGAAGGATGTTTATGTGATGCCCAATTTTTCACCATTACAAATAATGCTGTAAAGTACATTATTGCTCATGCCTTCTTTTTTTTTTTTTTTTTTTTGCATAACTGTGAGCATTTTTTAGGGTGTATTATAGAGAGTAGAATTGCTAGGCTGTAGGGTGTACCTCTTCTACTTTACTAGGAATTGCTAAATTGCTATAGAAATTGATTTTAAAATAAACATCCCCACCAGTAGTACAGCAGTTATATGAGAGTTCCCATTGCTCCATATCTGGTATGTTTGGCTCTTTTAATTTTTATCAGTCAGAAATAATATTCCATTGCAGTTTTAAATTACATTTCCCTGACTCCTGGGGAGGTTCTGTTCAGATTTCCCCTCCTGTGAGTTTTCCATTCATATCTACTTATTCCACTGTGTGCTTCTCCTTTTGCTCATTGATTTGAAGAATCTATTTTTTATTCTGGATAATAATTTTTGTTGATTGTGTAATATGCAAATATCTTCTGCTGCTTGCAACTTGTCTTTTCATTTTATTTATTTATTTATTTTTTGCGGTACACAGGCCTCTCACTGTTGTGGCCTCTGCTGTCGCGGAGCACAGGCTCCGGACGCACAGGCTCAGCGGCCATGGCTCACGGGCCCAGACGCTCTGCAGCATGTGGGATCTTCCCGGACTGGGGCACGAACCCGTGCCCCCTGCATCAGCAGGCAGACTCTCAACCACTGCGCCACCAGGGAAGCCCTTTTCATTTTATTGATGGTAGCTTTTGCTTTGTAGAAGTTGTGGTTTAAATGTGGTCAATATAGTATTTGTTTTCTTTGTTGTTTAAAATTTTTGTCTTGTTTCATACTCTGAGGTAATAATCTATATATTCTTTAAAATTGTTAAAGTTTTGCTTTTCACAATTAAATCATTAATCCACTTAGTGTGTGGTTGAGGTAATAATACAAATGTTGCTGTTATTATTGTTTGGAAACAAACCTTTTGTTTTGGTACCATTATTGACTGGTTCATTCTTCCCCAACTGATTTACAATTCTTTGACACAAATAAACATATCAAGTTTCCATATATGTGTAGGCCTGATTTTTGAACTTTTGTTTAGTTTCACTAATTTATCTCTATACTGTTACCATACTTTTATAATCACTGTTTCTTTATAATAAATTTTGATATCTGGTAAGCAAGTATTCTACCTTATTCTTCAAATCTGTGTGGTCTATACTTGGCTCTTTACTCTTCCATAAATATTTTAGAATCAGATTATTAAATTCCATGAAAAAACCCAGAGGGGATTTGATTAGAATTAATCTGAATTGAATGTATACATTAAATGAGGAAGAACCAATGTCTTTATCATAGTGAATCTTCCCAAACATTTTATGCCCTTCAAATTATAAGGGTATTTTATATTATCTTTTAAAAAGTTTTAAAATTTTCTTCATAAATGTCTTATAGATCTTTTATTAATTCCATTCTTTGAATAAATTAATGCATGAATTAATAAGTAAATAACATTTGTTGCCATTTGTTACAAATTCTATGTGTTTTAGAAATTACATTTTCCAGCTCTTTGTTAGGGTATAGGACTGCAACTGGCATTTTTATTGATCTTATATCCAGAATCTTTGTTGAACTTCCTTGTTAATTCTAATAATTTGTCAAATATCTTGATTTCCTACTAAGACATATTTTCTCTCTTTTCAATCTTAATACGTTTATTTTCTTTTTCATATCAGTTCTTTAAAAATTAGAATTCAGCTGTAAAACTATCTGGTCTTTATACTTTTCAGTGCTGAAATAGGTCAGTTTTCCAAATGTTAGCTCTGGGGTGAGCCTAGGACTTTATAACCTGTTAGGGGTTTTCCTTCTCTGCTTCTCTTCGCACCATGATTCCCCATATACCTGAACTCTCAACAGCCCCTTTTTCTGGTCCTCTGGCTAAAAAGCTGGGGATTTAGCCACATGGGCTGTCAGGCATTTCCTGTGACTGGCTCCGCTTTCATGTGAAGCTATTAGAGAAAATGGGGTGAGAAAAATAATGAGCATTTCCTCCCCCACATACTCTGAATAGCAGTGACCCCTTTTCTCAGTTCTTCTCAGAATTTGCTCTTAGATATTTAGGTATTTGTGTGGCAGCAACTGCTGCAAATAGCTTCATGACTGAGGCTTGCTTCAAGCAGAGACTGGATAATAAAAATGTACGGGCCAACCCAGGGAAGCGCCTGGAGTCTCTGTCTTGCAGTGACCACTGCTCAACCTACTTCGAACTCCTTGGGCCAGGAAAAGTTTCTCTGGGAGGTTTCTTTCTATTCACGCCCTCTGTAGTTCCAGAATTCTGGCTGCTCTAGAGTCTATGCTTGGAGGCATAGGAGGGAAAAAAAGTCCAGAAAAATCTCTGTTATAATGGCATTCTTTGCATTTTGATTTTTCTCCCTAATCTGCTTGTTCTTATTTACTTTTCAGAATCCTCACATAGTTGCTTTATGCCTCCTGTTCAGGGTTTTGAGTTGTAATCACTGGGAGGGAGAGGGTTTGCTCACTCCATCCTAGCGGGAAGCAGCACCTCCACACTGAAGTCCTTCCTCATGATGGAGAGGGGACACATAGCCTCAATCACTAAGTCCTCTCAGTCTCTGGACTGTTTATCTGCTTATTTGCTTAATTATTTCTTCCCCATCTATTCTCTTTCCTCCTCTGGATCTTCTGTTACTATTTCATCTGACCATACAGTGTCATGTATTTTCCCTCCTAATTTACATATTTTTGTGCTTATTATATATAGGGAGGTTTTTTTTCCCACTTTGTTTTTCTGAATACAAATTTGGTTCTTACCAGTAAATGTCCTCTTGTTTATCCATTTACTTTTAAAGTTTAAAAATCACAATTTTAATTTTTACAAAATCTTCGAGTGTTCTAAATTATCCTTTTGAGTGTTTATTTATTTTTTGTTTTTAATGAAAGTTCTCAAATGTCTTTCCTGTCAATTCTTCTTCAGAGGGATTCACCTCTTCTAGATGTTTAGCTTGGTCTTTGCTTTAGCCTGTTCAGGCTGCTATAACAAACCACCACAGGCTGAGTAGCTTATAAACAGCAGAAACTTATTTCTCACAGTTCTGGAGGCTGGAAATTCGAGATCAAGACACCAGCTGGCAAGGGCCCTCTTCTGGGTTCATAGCCAGCACCTTCTCACTGTGTCCTCACATGGTAGAAGGGGCTAGGGATCTCTCTGTGATCCCTTTTATAAGAGCACTAATCCCATTCATGAAGGTTCCACTCTGATGACCTAAGCACCTCCCAAAGGCCCCACCTCCTTATACCATCACCTCTGGGGGTTAATATCCAACATATGAATTTTGGAGGGGGATACAAACATTCAAACTGTTAACAGCTTTCCTCCATTAAACTTTGTTTTCTTCAGTGGGTTTTAATTTTCATTGCCTAGCTGAAAGTAGTTTAGGCTGGCAGGGTCTCTAGAGCTGGGAAAACGATATCTGAGTGAGGAGTTTATGTGGAGAAAAGGTGAACTTCAGTCCTTTCTGTTATCAGAGTTGCCACCAGATCCTTGCTCAAAACCTGCCAACCCCTCCCTTGAATAGTAGCTAACATATACCTTTAAGTTACAGGGTCTGTACACAAAGAAAAGAAGCTATGGCAAGAGAAAAACAAAAACTGTATAGAACTAGCTGAAACCAAGATGGCAGTTAATCTGACCTCCAAAACACTTTGAACCTCATTCTATGCTGATATTACTACATTTTCGTACGAAATTACATATCTACCAATGGCCAGAAGTCACAGACCAAAAAAAGGATAGAAAAGGGGTGGCACCTCCTTTCCAGGAAAACCCTGCCTCTTTCCCAGAAAACTCATATATATGCCTCCACATCATTAATCTCACTCCTTCCTGCATTGTCCTTACTCCTTAAAAGCAAATCTCTCTCACTATGAAGGCCAGAAGTTGATTGGTGAACTAAGTTCCTGCTCCTCTGTTCTGTGGCCATTTAATAAAGCGTGTGTTGTTTAAATCTCAGCTTTGGTTTTGTTTTTGGCTGTGTGAACCCCAAAGGACAAAGAACCCTTCCGGCCAAGGCAGGGGGCCTTGGCCAGGCTAGGACCCAAATGGGTGTTCATATGACTTAATTCTGTAACACCTCCACAACCTGAGCCCAAGAGCAGTTGCACCCACCGTTGCAGGCGTCCTTCAGGTCCACTGGGCTTAGCTTCCCAGAGCAATACACAAGCAGCCGCAGGTAGACACGCAGCACTTGTCTGTCGGGACTCACAGCCTACGACCTGAATGCCCAAAGGAGCCACAAGAATCCTTTGTTTCTCCTTCACCACTTTTCTCTTCTGCTCCTTCCTCTCTGTCACTAATTCCCATGCCTGCTCTACCCTACAGATTAGAGTCGACTACCTTTGGCCCCAGGAGACCTCTCTGGGCCCCATCGGCTTTACTCTTCTGGTTTCTGTGTTATAAAAAACCTTCCTTTTGAGGAAGACAGTCAGAGGTGTGCACCAAAAACTCTATCTTCCCTGAATACCTCATAGTTGCAGTCTCATTCCTCAGCCCCCAGTTAAAAAGCATCCAATGTCCTATGAATTTTGTTGGCACTGATTTAAAGCTAACGACAGTTTTTTTTAAATTAGCCAAGTATTATTTTATCTCAGTCAGTTTCTTAATTTGTGTCACAGTGTCCTAGTAAAGAATAATAAAGTGATAAACCTTAGTAGTTTATACTCCAATTCTCTGAATAGATCATTTAAACCATATAAATGGGGACAGGCTCATTTTTGTTCTACATGTACAAGTTTCTTGTATTGTTTTGCTTCTTAGAGTTGCTTTAGGAAAATTTAAAATGAGACAAGTTTTTTGCGGTACGTGGGCCTCTCAACTGTTGTGGCCTCTCCCGTCGCGGAGCACAGGCTCCGGACGCGCAGGCTCAGTGGCCATGGCTCACGGGCCCAGCCGCTCCGCGGCATGTGGGATCTTCCCGGACCGGGGCACGAACCCGTGTCCCCTGCATCAGCAGGCGGACTCTCAATCACTGCGCCATCAGGGAAGCCCGAAACAAGTTTTTGAAAAATGATTTCTCCCAGCCCCATTCCTATATAGCTGAAAGTTTCCTATTTCAAATAAGCAGTGACTATAGAACAATTGGTAATTTTTCTTTCTGAAAGGTGGTGAGAAGGAAAATTTTACTTTACAGATGAGACACTGAGGCCAGGGAAGGACAAATAACTTTGGTGCACCATTACACAGGGTTAAGGCTGGGACCCAGATTCGCATGCTGTTCTTCCTACAGCGCTGCACTGGAGCCGTAAAATGATTCAGGAATGACACAGTGGAAGATCTCAAACAATAGAGGAGGAGATAGAAAGAGATGAGAGAAAATGTGAGCTCCTTCCATTTTAGTAAGCATCTTAGATGACTCAGTCCTTCACACTGCGGTGGGTGTTCTGAAGAACAGAGTGCTTCTTCTTTGTGGCCAGTTTGTACATCGTTTCAAGGGAAAAAACCTCAAGAGCTAGCAGAGCTGAAAGTATGTCTGAAAAGCCATTTTATCACTTCAGATACAGTCTACTCACTGTAAAGGAACTAAAGAGTTTTAAGGTACTCAGATAAAGGAACAAATATATATTGAGAATAAGTGAAATTAATGAAGTTTAGCTTTCCAAGTCTCTTCTTAAATAATATTCCCTTAAATTTGCATTTATACTTTATAAAATAATCTCACATTCATTACTTTGTGTGACTTTTCTCCTCTTTCTTATCTTTTATCATTTCTCTTCCACCAATAACCAGGATCACACATCTGAAATGTTCACAGTGGTTGATTTTATTTTTCAACTTCTTTTGGCAACAGAACAACCTGTATTCTCGGGCTTCGCTGGTGGCGCAGTGTTTAAGAATCCACTTGCCAACGCAGGGGACGTGGGTTCGAGCCCTGGTCCAGGAAAATCCCACATGCCGTGGAGCAGCTAAGCCCATGCGCCACAACTACTGAGCCTGTGCTGTGGAACCCGTGAGCCACAACTACAGAAGCCCATGAGCCTAGAGCCCATGATCCCCAAAAAGAGAAGCCACTGCAATGAGAAACCCATGCACCGCAACAGAGTAGCCCCCGCTTGCCGCAACTAGAGAAAGACAGTGCGCAGCGACAAAGACCCAACACAGCCAAAAATTAAAAAGAACAACCTGTGTTCTTATTTTTCTAACAACAGCAAGACATTAAAAGAGAGTGAAAGGAAGAAGAGAGAATGAAGAACACCTTGTACTATCTTTACTACCAAAACACGTTCTAAGGAAATGATTTGATACCAGGCATTACTTTTGTGAATTTAAGTTAACATATTACCCTTCTCAGGATACTTGTTGAGAAACTTTATACTTAACTGTATGAGAAAGAATTCATCTCTATATATGGAATTTATGCCCCATAAGTGGCTTTAGAAGCCAATAAGTGGAGCAGTTATTTTGGGGACAACCTAGTGGATTGATTATATTCTGCCCTACTTTTTCTAATTCAGAGGAAATATAACTCATGGCTGGAAATATCATTGTGTTTGCACTTTCTTAAGTGTAAGGGCCTTGTAACCACATGCTGTGATTCTTAAACTAGCTATGGAGGAGGCCACAGCCCTCAAAGGACATTGAATATTCAACATCACGTTTTTATTTGATATAATTTTAAAGTCATATATATTTATGTTTTCCATTAATGTGTTTGCTCTTAACAGTGTAAATAAAATGTTTTTAAGAATGGTTGTCATTCTTGATGAAAGGCTGTGCTTATGATAACTGCATAGTTTTATTTCACTGAGAGGTGCCGTAACTGTCTTTGCCTGTGGTTGTGCTTTATGGCTAATTTAATGCTTCACTGTAAACATGCTTTTCCTGCCTGGGATTGCTCATAAAGAATACCAACCCCGGGGCTTCCCTGGTGGCGCAGTGATTGAGAGTCCGCCTGCCGATGCAGGGGACTTGGGTTCGTGCCCCGGTCTGGGAAGATCCCACATGCCGCGGAGTGGCTGGGCCCGTGAGCCATGGCTGCTGAGTCTGCGCGTCCGGAGCCTCTGCTCCGTCCGCAACGGGAGAGGCCAAAACAGTGAGAGACCCGCGTACCGCAAAAAAAAAAAAAAAAAAAAAAATGCCAACCCCAGTGTCTGGAGCTCATTGGGATCTTATGAGAGTTGAGCTCACTGGGTGATTTGTATTTCATGCCAGTTAAAATTTGAGGGCTGTGTGATATAGTTTTATTTTAAACTGGATGGGCAAATATTCATGTGTTCATTATTATTCTTCCTAATAATGACTTTGTTTAGTGGTGCAAATTGGACATAAATGTATTGACATGCTAGAGGGTTTCAAAAAAATTTTACCTTTTGGTATGTTTCAAGAACAGTACGGAGGCCAGTGGTCCTTTTTCAAGGAGGTGTTCAGGGTTCCTGAAACTGTTATTTCCAGATGTCACACCAAACTGGAAGTGCTTCCACCATGGCCTCTCCAGCTGTGGCTGGCTATGATACTTATTCATTCATTCAGCAAATAGTTATTGAGTGCATGCTATGTGCCCAACTCTATTCTGGCTCCTGAGGATACAGCAGTGAACAAAAGAGGCAAAATTCCTGCCCTTTCAGAGCCCATTTATTCAAAGGCAGGTAGATTATAAACAAGGTAAATAGCATGTTAAACACTGACCAAATGCTAAGGAGAAAAAGAAAGTTGGGAAGTGTTGGGAAAGGGATTGCAGTTTACATAATGGGACATGAAGGACTCACTGAAAAGGTGACTTTTGCACAAAGATCTGACAAAATGAGAAATACACCATGTGGATAGTTAGGGGAAAATTATACCTGGTGGAGGGAACAGCAAGTGAAAAGGACCTGAGCAGGAGCCTGAACCGGTGTATTTGACTAACAGTGAAGATGAGGTCAGGGTGCTGAAGCTGAGTCAACAAGGGGGACAAGAGTAGAGGGTGAAGTAATGATGAGGGTGGAGTGGGGGAAGATTAGGTAGGCCTTAGAGGTAATAATTCAGACTCTTTTTTTTTTTTTTTTTTTCAATTCAGGAGAAATACTATCTAAGGCAAATAACAAATTCAATTTCTTCTTCCAAAAGATTCTGGATGTCTTCTTTGGAGAAATGTCTATTTGTTATTGAGCTGCATGAGTTTCTTATAAATTTTGAAGATTAATCCTTTGTCAGTTGCTTCATTTGCAACTAACAAACACATGAAAGAATGCTCAACATCATTAATCATTAGAGAAATGCAAATCAAAACTACAATGAGGGCTTCCCTGGTGGCGCAGTGGTTGAGAATCCACCTGCCAATGCAGCGGACACGAGTTTGTGCCCTGGTCCGGGAAGATCCCACATGCCGTGGAGCGGCTGGGCCCGTGAGCCATGGCTGCTGAGCCTGCGTGTCCGGAGCCTGTGCTCTGCAACGGGAGAGGCCACAACAGTGAGAGGCCCACGTACCAGAAAAAAAAAAAAAAAAAAAAAAAAAAAAACTACAGTGAGATATCATCTCACACTAGTCAGAATGGCCATCATCAAAAAATCTAGAAACAATAAATGCTGGAGAGGGTGTGGAGAAAAGGGAACACTCTTGCACTATTGGTGGGAATGTAAATTGATACAGCCACTATGGAGAACAGTATGGAGGTTCCTTAAAAAACTAAAAATAGAACTACCATATGACCCAGCAATCCCACTACTGGGCATATACCCTGAGAAAACCATAATTCAAAAAGAGTCATGTACCAAAATGTTCATTGCAGCTCTATTTACAATAGCCAGGACATGGAAGCAACCTAAGTGTCCATCAACAGATGAATGGATAAAGATGTGGCACATATATACAATGGAATATTACTTAGCCATAAAAAAGAAATGAAACTGAGTTATTTGTAGTGAAGTGGTTGGACCTAGAGTCTGTCATACAGAGTGAAGTAAGTCAGAAAGAGAAAAACAAATACCGTATGCTAACACATATATATATATATATGGAATCTAAGAAAAAAATATGTCATGAAGAGCCTAGGGGTAGGATGGGAATAAAACACAGACCTACTAGAGCATGGACTTGAGGATATGGGGAGGGGGAAGGGTAAGCTGTGACGAAGTGAGAGAGTGGCAAGGACATATATACACTACCAAATGTAGGGTGGATAGCTAGTGGGAAGCAGCTGCATGGCACAGGGAGATCAACTCGGTGCTTTGTGACCACCTAGAGGGGTGGGATAGGGAGGGTGGGAAGGAGGGAGACACAAGAGGGAAGAGATATGGGAACATAGGTATATGTATAACTGATTCACTTTGTTGTAAAGCAGAAATTAACACACCATTGTAAAGCAATTATACTCCAATAAAGATGTTAAAAAAAAAAAAAAAAGGTGCTGGCAAAGTTTCCTGAGTATCAGGAGCCAAGACATACCTCTTCCTACTAGCACTGTAGGGTACATTGCTTTTTTTTTCTTAATGGAAACAAAGACTAATGTTTGCTTGGAGCTGTGTCTAAATTTTCTAGTAGAAATTAATTCTTGAGTTGTTTTAATTTACTTGCTTCTCAGCTACTGCTTTCACGTCCACAAAGCAGAAAGCCTTTCCCTCTACCTTCTTGGAATTACTATACAAAGAGTTATTACTATTCTTACATTATGTTACTTCTTTTGACATACTATTGAAATGTCAAATAACTACCTAAGATTCAAGGATTATGGCTTTGACTAACTCAATCTCAGTTCCATGTTTGAGGTCATTTGCACAGTGAGCTCCCAATAAATTACATGACATTGAAAGGAATTTATTCAATCCTGAGTATGGTTGACCTGATTCTCCTTGACTGAATCCTTCATTTAACTTGAAGATCAAGTAGATGGTGACTTTTCAAGAAGTTCCTATAATATATGAATGCTTGGGGAGGATGTTTTTGAAATAAAAAGCTGGAGACGGCGGGGGGAGAAGATTCTACCTGCTAAAATTCTCTCTTTAAGAGGGCCAACTACTCCTCCTGAGTCCTCACTAACATCTCTTAGGGCCTCTCCAGCTGTCGTTCCTTGGCTACAATGGAATGATAGTGGGAAGAAGTTACTGTATTTCCCAGAGATGTGGTTCTTCTACAAAAATATAAACACCACAAATAAAGGAAGCATGAGTGTTTTATCATCATTCTATGCCCAGTGCTTACTGTCATGCCTGGTCCATTTTAAGCACTCACAATATTCCTTGAATGAATTAATTCATGAATTTAAATATAATGTATTCCCTCTGCATTCTTCTGACTTCCTTCCAAAACTTTCACTCTGGGAACCTGATTCGGGATGTTCTGTTTCTTGAGGAAATTAGGTAACTCTTAAAACAGTGTAAGCCTGGGATAAGTAAGGAACTGGCAAACAGTAATGCCTTCAACATATGGACTTTGGATGTGGTTTCTTGAAATAAGTCCAACAGGGACTTGATTCAGACACCTGACCCAGACTAATATCCTACCATGTGGCTTGGGAAAAAGACACAAAAGCAAAAATCAATAGAAACAACAAAAAACTAGTAGGGACCTTGTGACTTAGAATATTAATGTATTTTTTAATGCTTGTATCTCTTTTTCCAACCATTATTTTCACATCAGAGGTCCCATTTTACCCATTCCTCCTTCACTGTTTAGTACAGATGTTAGAAACAGCATGGATTGGTGTCAAGTGGAGCTGGATGTGAATTCCTGATTCCCAGCTATGCTACAGTTTATTCACCTATGAAAGTGAGCTCAAGAGTCCCTAACTCATAGGCTTTTAAGATTAAGTGAAATAAATTTGTCAAATGCCAGCTTAGAGTTTGGTATGTACCTGCTCCTTGAAAACACTGCTTCCCTTGCCCTTAAAATGCTGGCTTAGAGGTCATTAGTAGTCTTTGTTTTTTTCCTATCATTCCCTGGGTCTCATATACCTACTGGATATTTAGGGTTAAAAGGCTCAGAGTTATATACAGAAGTAAGGGGGAACATGGGTGTGGGGAGGAAATAAAGGAAGAGAGTTTGGGGGAGAGAGGAGCTAAGAGTTAAGAACAGAGAGAGAAAAAATAGAATTCTTAGGTAAGCCATAGTTCAGATGTGATCAGATGATTTAAATAGCTTTCTAATATGACTTCTTGCCTCAATATTTAATTTTTCTAGTTCAATCTTCACACTGAAACCAGAATTATATTCTTCTTTGGCTCATGCCATTTCCTAACTGTTCTTTCTTGCTTACTCCTATAGAACTTGGTGTATACCGTGGTTGTTATTTTTATTATTTTTCTGTCTTATATTAATATAGAACACATGATTATTAATCATCTTAATCTCTGAAGTTATGTCTGTATGAAAAAACAAAACTAAAACATGGAAATAGTCACTAATTAGCTGACAACTTATAATATTAATCCCAACCCTTCTAATGCTTCTCTTCATTTATCATAAGTGATAGCCATCTGTTACAATAATATCTTTACACTTTTTCTCTGGTTCTTGAATGCTGTAAATATATAATAATATAATTCAGATGCAATGTGAATAGATTGCTGTGAAATTTCAAGAAGTACAAAAAATACAGGAAATGATGAAGTTCAGGTAAATGCTAAGATCACTCACAAAACTATTGACCAGATAAAAAAAACTGAGAGAAAATTGACAAGGTTGATAACAAAAGCAGCAAAGGGGAATAATTTGCATGCCCAAGCATCAGGAAAATTGATGAAGCTGTTTAACATTTATACAAAGGATGTCCTCTTTAAGACAGTGTTATGAAAATTCAAATGAGAAGTGAATGTTATCATAAGTTACGTTTTGTAGAAAAAAAAAGTAACACACGATTTACTCTTTGTTGCAATTATATCCTATATTCTATTAAATATAAAGCAGAATAGACATTTTTTTCATGACTTTGAGTTTTGAGTTTCAGTTTTTAAAGACTAACTCCAGGCCAAACATTTTTTTAAAAAAAACTGTATTTACTATTAACTTTTGTTCCCTGTGTTAAGATGTCTTATCTGATGACAATTATCCTGAGTAAAATGAGTTCTTCCTGTAGTTAGTTATTTGTAGACCTTTGGAAGCCATTAGAATGTCAGCTCCATGAAAAAAGCTACCATGTTTTCACCAGCCAACATGCCTTGCACATAAACACTAATGTATCATTTACTGTGGGCTGAACGCTGATCTCAGCACTTTACAAATATGAACTAATTTAATTATCAAAATAATCTTCCAAGGTAGGTAGTATCTTTAAAGATGAGAAAACTAAGGCACAGAGAAATTAAGTAACTTGTCTAAGGTCACACAGCTTGTAAATGGTAGAGGTGGAAATCAAACTCAGGCTGTCTAGCTCCAAAATCCATTATCCTAGACCATACACTATATTGTCTCTATTATTTTAGGCTGCCTCCAGATGTTTGTGGAATAAATTAAGATTTTAGAAATCTGTGTGAATATAGTAATGCAGTCTACAAGTTATATTCAAATGAGACTCTGGGGGAGATGGTTTATGGTATCTTGGGTTACGACAAATGCTACAAGAAAAATGCAAACACAAAAACAAAAACAAACAAAATGCCCAAAACTCTTCCAATGAAACTAAGACCATCTGGCCTCTTTCAATATACTCTTTATTCCATTTTTATCCTTATTATTTTTTATCATAAAATAGAATACAAAAAATATAAATACTACAGAAATATTTTGTGCATATTTCACCATTTTTTTTCTACCACATATTGATACATCTTGCATTATAGTCCAAATTGGTTTGCTATATATGCCCACTATTGACAGTGCACTGAGTTGCACAATGGGAATGACTATAGGCTATAGATCAAGACTTTATTTCACTTCCTCTGTATAGCACTTGGGATGTGGACCAGAACCAGGCAAATGCTGGAGTTCCTTTTCCATTCTCACATCCTACCTAGGATCTACTTGAGGTCTTCTGCTTCCCCAGGTTCTCCCAGCAGCCCTACCCTTGACTTACTTTGCAGCAACCTGTTCTCTTTTAGACCCTTGTCCAGTCTTTATTTCTCTGCCTCATTCTCTCAGGGACCTGCTCTCTGCTGGGTGACAGAGGCCTAATCTGATGGCCTACTCAAGACTCCTAGGTTTGCTGAGTTGTCTCAGCAGCTGGAGCCAGGGTGGTTTAGGGGTAGAACTGGGGCTGGAGGTACCAGGCAGGTTTTGGGCTCTCCACATATCCCTCAAGGAGAATATCTCACTGTTCATCTTTCTATATGTACTGTGATGAAAATTATATTCTCAGGAACTGACAGTAGACTTTCTCCTAGGGAGGGAAGTACAAAGGACCTGCTTATGTTAGGAAGACACTTTGATATACTCCATAGAGACAGAAGGTTAAGGATGGCAGGAGCCCAAATAACAAGAACAACTGAACTGCTTTGCATGAGAAAGTGTGAATGAATAATCTTTATTTGTTTATTATTTTGTTGTAAGAAGGGGGTTCGGGAAGATTGGGGAAAAGAGAAACGGGAGGGGGCAAAAATGAAGTCAGCAAGATGGTATAATTTCCATCAGGGTGAAGGGTCAGTGTGGCATTCCCCTTGGATAGGCAGCAGAGAAAACTTTCTAGAAGGGGAAGGGTAATTTTATCCCAGGGATGCAAGGATTTTTCAACATCCTCAAATCATTCAGTGTGATATACCACATTAACTACACTTGATATTTTGTAATAGCCTATATGGGAAAAGAATCTGAAAAACTATATATGTATGTGTGTATATATATAACTGAATCACTTTGCTGTACACCTGAAACTAACACAACGTCTTCAATAAAAAAATTTGACCATCACACAGAGGTGGTATAACCTAATATAGACCACAATAAGCTTAAAAAATATAATTAAAGAATAAAAACGATGTGATCATCTCAATAAATGCAGGAAAAGCTTTTGACAAATATCAACATCAATTTATGATAAAAACTCTCCAGAAAGTGGGCACAGAAGGAACAAACCTCAGCATAATAAAGGTCATACATAACAAACCCAGAGCTAACATTGTACTCAATGGTGAAAATCTGAAAGCATTTCCCCTAAGATCAGGAACAAGACAAGGATGCCCACTCTCACCACTTTTATTTAACATAGTTTTGGAAGTCCTAGCCATGGAAATCAGAGAAGAAAAAGAAATAAAAGGAATCCAAATTGGAAAAGAGGCAGTAAAACTGTCATTGTTTGCAGATGACATGATACTATACATAGAAAATCCTAACGATGCTGCCAGAAAACTGCTGGAGCTCATCAAAGAATTTGGTAAAGTTGCAGGATACAAAATTAATACACAGAAATCTGCTGCATTTCTGTATACTAACAACAAAAGGTCAGAAAGAGAAATTAAGGAAACAATCCCACTTACCATCACATCAAAAAGAATAAAATATCTAGGAATAAACCTACCTAAGGAGGCAAAAAGACCTGTACTCCAAAAAATACAAGATGCTGATGAAAGAAATTGAAGATGACACAAATAGATGGAAAGATATATGTATTACTGGATTAGAAGAATCAATATTGTGAAAATGAATATATAATACCCAAGGCAGTCTGCAGATTCAGTGCAATCCCTATCAAATTACCAATAGCATTTTTCACAGAACTAGGACAAAAAATGTTAAAATTTATCTGGAAATACAAAAGACCCTGAATAGCCAAAGGAATCTTGAGAAAGAAAAACGGAGCTGGAGGAATCAGGATCCCTGACTTCAGACTGCACTACAAAGCTACATTCATCAAAACAGTATGCTACTGACACAAAACAGACATATAGATCAATGCAACAGGATAGAAAGCCCAGAAATAAAACCATGCACCTATGGTCAACTAATCTATGACAAAGGAGGCAAGAATATACAATGGAGAAAGGACAGTCTCTTCAATAAGTCGTGCTGGGAAGACTGGACAGCTACATATAAAAGAATAAAATTAGAACATTCTCTAACACCACACACAACTCAAAATGGATTAAAGGCCTAAATGTAAGACCAAATACAGTACTTAAAAACTCCTAGAGGAAAACATAGGTGGAACACTCTTTGACATAAATTACAGCAATATTTTTTTGAATCCACCTCCTAGAGTAATGAAAATAAAGACAAAAATAAACAAATGTGACCTAATTAGACTTAAAAGCTTTTGCACAGCAAAGGAAACCATAAACCAAACAAAAAGACAACCTACAGAATGGGAGGAAATATCTGCAAATAATGTGACCAACAAGGGATGATTAATTTCCAAAATATACAAACAGCTCATCTAGTTCAATATAAAAAAACCAAACAACCCAATCAAAAAATGTGCAGAAAACCTAAATAGACATTTCTCCAAGGATTTACAGATGACTAACAGGCACATGAAAAAAATGCTCAATGTCTCTAAATATTAGACAAATGCAAGTCAAAACTATAATGAGGTATCACCTCACACCAGTGAGAATGGCCATCATCAAAAAGTCTACAAATAATAAATGCTGGAGAAGATGTAGAGAAAAGGGAATCCTCTTACAATGTTGTTGGGAATGTAAATTGGTACAGCCACTTTGGAGAACAGTATGGAGGTTCTTTAAAAAAACTAGAGTTGGGCTTCCCTGGTGGCACAGTGGTTGAGAGTCTGCCTGCCGATGCAGGGGACGCAGGTTCGTGCCCCGGTCTGGGAAGATACCACATGCCGCGGAGCGCCTGGGCCCATGAGCCTTGGCTGCTGAGCCTGCACGCCCGGAGCCTGTGCTCCGCAATGGGAGAGGCCACAAAAGTGAGAGGTCCACGTACTGCAAAAAACAACAACAACACACACACACACACAAACTAGAGTTGCCATATGATTCGGAAATCCTACTCCTGGGCATATATCCAGAGAAAACTATAATTGGAAAAGTTACATGCACCCCAATGTTTATTGCAGCACTATTTACAATAGTCAAGACATGGAAGCAACCTAAATGTCCATTGACAGAGAAATGGATAAAGAAGATGTGGTACATATATATATCCATGTTGCAGTAAATAGCATTATTTCATGCTTTTTTAAGGCTGAGTAATATTCCATATTGTGTGTATATTAAATGCCATTATTTCATTCTTTTTTATGGCCGAGTAATATTCCATTGTTTGTGTGTATGTATGTATCGTGTGTGTGTGTGTATGTATACATATATATATATATAGTGCCATTTGCAGCAACATGGATGGATTATAATACTAAGTGAAGTAATCCAGACAGAGAAAGACAAATATCATATGATATTACTTATATGTGGAATCTAAAAATAGTTATACAAATGAACTTATTTATAAAATTGAAATAGACTCACAGACATAGAAAACAAACTTATGGTTACCAAAGGGGAAGCAGGAGAAGGAATAAATTTGGTGTTTGGGATTAACATGTATACACCACTGTATATAAACTAGATAACCAACAAGGACCTACTGTATAGCATAAGGAACTATACTCAATATTTTGTAATAACCTATATGGGAAAAGAATCTGAAAAATAATAGATAGATTTATATGTATAACTGAATCACTTTGCTATACACTTGAAACTAATATAACATTGTAAATCAAATATACTTCAATAAGAAAAATACACATCATTATGCTTCCCCAATAATTAGTAAATGATTTAACCCCAAATGATTTGTGTGAATGTGGTGAGAAGTGAAAATCTTAATGAGAATATTTTCACATCAACGTAGCACAGAATAGGAACAGTGTGTATGGCAGAAGAGTCTTCAAGCAAAGCAGACCATGCTGGATCTAGTCCTCAGGAGGTCACAGATGTCTACATTGGGGATTTGTACTGCCACACGGTGGGGAGTTCAGGGGTCCAAACCAAACATATGTCTCTTGCAAAGACATTGGAGGAGCTTATTGTTTCTGGGTTTTATATATATATATAGTTCGAAAAAAGAGTACCTCTGTTTAAAAAAAATGTATATGTGTATGTATGTGTGGGTGTGTATATAAAAGACCACTGAACCCTAATCCATGCTCCCCAAAACTGTTCATTTGCTCAAGTTATTTTCCTGCCAGGGGACACTCAGTATGGTAAAGAGACCTTGTGATTAGGAACCTAAACAAATTGCATGAGCTTCTGAGGACAAGTTTGTGTCCCAGCAATGAGCACATGCTTGGCAAATAGTGGAGGTACCCAACTGACAGTCACTGAGCAGAACCTATGAGATAATGTCTTATGATACCACAGAGACACCTGGGCTTTTTCCTGGCTGGTAAGGTCTTAGTCTCGGTCTTACATATGCATCATACACTTTTCTACTCTTGGTAGAAATCTCCTAGTCTGCTTGTAATACCAACCTCAACCTCAATGGAAAATGAAATATTTGCTGCTGATTTTTCCCCACTTGCTCAAGAGGAAACCTCCCTCCTGCTGATTCTGGTGATGTTTATGTGTGCAACATTACCATCATGATCATTAGTGCTATGCATAGAAGTCTTTAGGAAATGTTTTGCTTTTCCAGTTTACAGGTAACAGGATCTCCCCCAATAAGCTTTATTGTAGAGTTTTTATCTATTTATGTTCAATGTTTTGTTTTCTGGGGACTCTCCTCCATATTTCCTTGTGGGCACACACTTAGGAATTAAAAGAAAGCAGAGACCCCTCTTCCCCTTCACCTGCCGTCACTGCTCACAAATCATCCCAAACATTTAATAACTGTTGGAATAAAAGCATCAAAGGATGAGGGACAAAGAAGGAAGTTTATGCTTCTTCAGTGTTTCAGGTGTTACCAGGTTCCCTGCCCTCACTTTCCACCTCTCCTCACAAATGTTCCCCCAATTTCCTTTGTACCTGCAAAGTCAACCCCATCCAGGGCCAGCCTGGCCAGAGTGAGGACTGGGTGGGTTGGGGAGAAGTGTCTCTAGATAAATACTATTTTTTTCCTTTAAAAAAATCATCCTTTCTCTTGCTCTGTTATCATCATGAACGATGGATTTATTATTTTTAACTTGAGGTATTATAATCACTACTTGTAGACTCAGCTAGCTCTAACAATGCACCCCATGCCTTGTTCAGGGGACCATGGCCCCTTGTATTGCATTGATGAGAACTGAATCATTGTTTTCTTCTTCTGGGCTTGTCTTAATGATTTTTATTGTACATCTAACCATTTAGACCTTCCTCATTCTAGCCTTTGTGTCCCACTCTTGATTTGACTGATCTCCATTCTGCTCTCCCCTCCCCCACCCCACCCCACAGGCTGAGCTCTAATGACGAGCTATGATTCAGGTGTAGAGGGGTGGGCAGTATAGGTCCAGGGCTGCTGTGAGAAGTGGTTTCTAAGAGCAGAACAGACAGTAACACTGAACAGAATTCCCAAAGCATGTTCACTTTTTTTCTATATAAATAATTATATTGGGTTTTGAATCTAAACTTTTCCTTGGATTAGCACTATTGTGGAATACTCTCAAAAATTCAAATTTCATCAATAGTCCTCAAAATATATTTTAAGATTTTTTTCTTTTATTCCAGGATCTGCTTAGATTTCACTCATTTTATTCAGTTGTTATGTCCCCTTGGTTTATTTCTCACTATGTTTGTTTCTCATGACATTCATTTTTTACTGACCCTCTCTGAAGTTTATTATCTTCAGAAAACAGACCACATTCTGTCCCTCCACTTCTGCGCCTTTCTTTTCTCCAGTCTCTGTTGCTCCTGTGGCGTCTTCATCCTCATTCATCACTCACACCTCTCTGGGCCTGTTCAAATACTTGGTAATATGGCTGTACAAACTTTGTAACATAGCTGTCATTCTCCTCAGTGTACATAGAGTAGAGGGAAAAGTTTGGGGTGTGGACACACAAACTAGACACAAACACACAGACACACACATGAGACCCTTCTCTCTTCTGGAATTTCTCTCCTAGAATTGTGCGTTATCAGCCCAGGAACCCAGGACAGGAGCAACTAAGACTCTCTCATGGTTACCAAGGGTTACACATATCTCACTTTGAGCATTAAGTAAAACTGAAGCTTCTGATTGATGGACAGCTACTGGCCTGATAAATGACTGGAAGATTCTACTGTAGCACCTTTCCAGGAGGTATTCCTCAAAAGCAGAGAAAGGCTCAGAAAGGCTGAAGGCATTTTTATTGCAGAGAGAAGTTTTTAACTTGTCAGAAAAAATATTTCTCTTCAGGGAGAAAACAATAATTAATACATGACAAAAACATGTCAGAACACTTCCCCAGAGCCTGGAGGAGACGCTGGCAGGACCTGTACTGATAGGGAAGCAGGGAGTTGGCAAAGCTATTCCAGACCTGCTCTGCGTTGGCTCTCAAAAGTCAGAGATTACTTGCTGGTTCTGATTCCTGCCTCTGAGTTTGGTGCCAGCTCCTGAGGACGGCTGAGATACCCTATGCCAGTCTGCACTGGGTGATGGCATCCTTCACAAGTGATTTGAAGGCTCATTCTCTGTGTAGGCTTTGTCCTGTCTACAGGAGCTTCTGTCCTCCGTCCCTTCCTTTCCTTGATGGCAGATGAGTGCTGACTATTGAGTGCGCCAGGCACCACATTGGGCTTGGTGAAGGACACACTCAGAGTCACACAGCTTAGCGTCAAGTAGGAGGGCAGGGCCATGCCTTTTATAAATCTGCTCTAGTTTACAGCTCTTACTTCACAGGAGCTCAGCACATCTCACTCACTACCAAAGGGAGCCGATCCTAAATCTCTCTTTACGACTCTCATGCCCTGAACGGCTTGAGATGTCTTCGAATTTGGAGGTTTCTTGAGTTGAGAGGAATGGACCATGCATGGCTGTTAAATCTCACGCTGCTTTTAATCAACATCAGGGTTGTTGGCACTCCACCAGAGAGGCCAGGCATACCATCTGGAATCTGGCAGGAAGTCACTTTAGCAGGTGTCTGAGAGCCTGGGCTCTTGCAGTGAGTTCAGATCCTGACTATGCCATTTACTGGTTAAGTGACCTTGGGTGGGCTTCTTTAACACCTCCGTATCAATACAATGAGAACTATTACAGTAGTTACTTCATAAGATCTTTGGACGGTTTTACCATAATGCACATGAAGTGCTTAGCATGTGACCTACCACACAGAAAGAGCTGGATAAATGGTAGCAATAATTGGGGAGGTGGATTTCAGCAGTTACACAGACTCTATATCATAAGGTCATACATATAATAAAATTAAGGCTTTGGCATCTCTTAACTATTCTTTCACTTAGTACCTGAAATTGTTATTTCTATAAGGCTTTTCCTAAGTTATTAGAATTCTTCTGTATTTGATTTCTCTAAATAATTAGATGAAAAAGATCTCTAATATCTCATACTAAAAAAGCAAATGAATAATATTATCCCTCCTTACTTGATGCTGAGGACTTAAGACAACTGGTGGAAATGGTTAAAATCCTTTTTTTACATGTTAATAAAAATTAATAAAACACAAGTATAAAATTTTGAACTCCCTCCTATTCTTAGTCAATGTTGTTAAAAAGTACTTATAAGATTGTGAATGAAATTTATGTGATCTGATTCTATGGTGAATTTGCAAGGTTTTATTTTTAAAGAATGAAATAAAAAGCTATAACCCCCAGTGCTGTCCTGTGAAGAAAGCTATGAATATTGAAAAGCCAGGTCAGGCAGAGGTAGAAATCTGAGCAGCTGTCAATTTTTTGCTTCTGTGCTGTGGATATACTATTTGGTCTTTGCCTCTCTTCTTATGAGTCTCATTTATTTAAACAAAATGCATTTTCTCTGCAACTAGAGTTAACTATCCAGCTAATAAAAAGCAAGGCTGACAGGATTTGTTCTGTGAGGACAGCAGCTAATGTTAACGTGTAGGTTCCCAAGTTCCTCATGGAATTCTCTTGCCCCTGATGTCTGCATACCTGGACCCCTCATTTTGCTCAAGTCTCTACTTATAAGTTAACCTTGTCCCAGCAAATTTCCTTGAGAACATAATCTTAAGTAGTATATCTCATCATTCTCTCTCCCCTAACCCTGAATCATTTTTCACACCACTGAGCTTTCCCTGAGATATGACAAATTAATGGTTAATTATTGCCTTCCTGCCACATTCCCACTCCAAAGCTCACAAGATGTGGGAGGGTAGGAAATTTACCTATCTCCACCAGTTCTATACCTCCTATACCTGTATGTAGTTCCTAGCCCATACTGATGTTCAATAAGTATCAAATAAATAAATAAACCAATAAACCAAGAGCAGAGTGGCATGGTAGAAAGATTCTGGATTTGAAATTAAGGTACAGTTTTGACTCCTGGCTATGTTCATACCAGAGCTGTATGTCTATGGGTGAGCCAACTAATTTTTTTGAGCTTTAGTTTCCTCACGTATAAAATGAGAATAACAAAATCTATCTTGCAAGGGTGTTATGACATTCAAATGAGATAACATATATGCAAATGCTTTATACACGTCTTATAAATAATATTCATTTAAATAATTTGTTACTATCACTCACAGACCAGTAATCATGATTATTGAACTCTTCTAAGTTCAGAAGATAGGACAACACTTCATGTTTGGCAGTTAGCCAGTATAACTATGTCATGTGTCATTTAATTTTGTTTTTTCTTTCCCCAGAAAGCACAGGATGACAGTACGGAAGTCTTATAAGTTTGATTATTTGGATATAGCTCTGATTTTTAACCCAAGTATTCATGGACTCTAACTATTATCCCGAAAGCTCCTACTCATGGAAGAAAGACCTTTTCCTACAGGCTTCTTGGGGAGGACATTTGAAATAGATAACTAGTATGGTTGTCATTAAAAAAATTTTACCTGACAGCCTAGAAGTTAAATGAATATGTGGTGGGTTTTGATTGTGAAGGTGATGGTAGACTGTAGTTTGATTTGCATTTTTTAATCATTTATTAAAAGTTTGAGTTTTAATTTAGTATTGAATATCTTCTATTAACTGAGTGATGCACAACATAATTTTTTCATACCTAGAATATTCCATTTTTAATTTTGGCAAATAAAAATTCATATAAACCCTGGAAGATTTTGAGGAGTTATTGATATGAATATTAAAGATGCATTCATTAATAGATTATCCATTTTGAAATTTGGCAATATATATCCGAAGCTTTAAACACATGTATAATTATTGGTCTAGAAATTCTACTTCTAGAGATTTATCTCCCCAAATTAATTATAGTTATGGGCAAAGCTTTATATATATAAAGTTATTAATTACAGCATTGGTTATAATACCTAAATTAAGGAAAAAATCTAAATGTCTAATAATAGGGAATCAGTTAAATGTATTATAGTACATTTATAAAAAGGAATATTATAAAGGCAGAAAAAGGATGTAGAAGAGTATTTAATGTCTTGAGAAACATTCATTATGTTAAATGAAAAAAAAATTCCATGTTCTATGTGTGTGAATGTGTGTGTGTATAGATTCATTTTTTAATGGAATAATCTGAAATAGATGGGGTTCAAACAGAAAATGGCTTTATTTTTAAACAGCTACTGCCTTCAAATGTATTCTGTTGAATCTCCTTTCTCTTCCTTTTGTGGTGTCTTGGAAAGATGCCTTAGCTTTTTTGACATTTTCTGTTATGAGCATGGTCTCCATAATTACAGTTCATTTTCAGGCATTAAGAGGTCCTGTGCATTCTAAATGAAAACTTTAAGTTCACACCCAGGGAGTATGGTTTGTTTATTCACACTTCCTCATATTCCTTCCCTGCTTCTTCTGGCTCCTTTAGGCCTGGAAAGGGGGAAAGTGCACTAGAGGGACAAGAGTAACTGTCTTATGTCACCAGTGCTATTATAATCTGTGCTATTATAATGTGACAGGCATCCAAAGTCTGGCTCTTCAATTGGATACAAACATGGATTCTTTGGTTATTCTGCAAAATGCTATAGTTCCTTGGTATAAACAGTTTGGAACTCTTACAACAAATCCTCTGATTGCCCTTGGTGATGCATTCTATAACCTCTCACACTATGGCTCTCTTGCCCTGGTTAGCTGCCCTCTAGGGCAGAGTAATTTCAAGAGCCTAGCTACTCTCTATGGCCTCTAATTGGGTCACAGAAAACTCATACATAATCTTTTTTTTTTATTGGAGTATAGTTGATTTACAGTGTTGTGTTACTTTCTGCTGTTATAGCACAGTGAATCAGGTATACATATACATTTATCCACTTTTTTAGACTCTTTTCAAATATAGATCATTACCTAGTATTGAGTACAGTTCCCTGTGCTATACAGTAGGTCCTTATTAATTATTTATTTTATATATAGTAGTGTGTATATATCAATCCCAATCTCAAATTTATCCCTCCCCTCCTTTCCCCTTGGTAAACATACGATTGTTTTCTACATCTGTAACTCTATTTCTGTTTTGTAAATAAGTTCATCTGTACCATTTTTTTTATATTCCACATATAAGTGATATCATACAATATTTGTCCTTCTCTATCTGACTTACTTCACTCAGTATGACAATCTCTAGGTCCATCCATGTTGCTGCAAATGACATTATTTCATTCTTTTTTATGGCTGAGTAATGTTCCATTGCATATATATACCATACATTCTTGCTATGCCAAATCATAACCACAGTTCAAGATTTCCTACTGTTTCCCTCTGTCTTTGTTTTTCCACTGAGAAGCCAAACCGGCCAACCTCTACCCTTTAGTGTTCTCCAAGTGCTAAGCTGGTCTTTATATTCATGTATAATCCTGGGCTCCAGAGACATCTCAAGTTCTTCCAATAACTCTCTTCAGTGAAAAACCTAGGTTTCTGCAGTTCATAATAGATAGACAAAGCCATCAGAGAATAAAGGTTAGGTCACAGACCAGATAGGATAACATGGAGAGGATGGAATTCATAAGAGCAAGTTTGTGAGAAAGAAAGGGGGTTTACAGAGTCAGTGTGGTTCTGTTTCTAGGATACGTTGATGAATATATAACTCTATGAGAAATAAAAAGGAAGCTTTCTAACTCCTAGTGGTGGAACTAAGGGAATCTAAAAAGAGATGACAAGATGGTTGCAGTATCCACGTATTTTCATCCTGAGAGAATTGAAGTTCAGTAGCTTTTCTAATTATTCTGAGTCTAGTATGTAATAATTTATATCTGACCATCAAATTTGAAGGTCTCTTGTCTTAAAGATGAAAAGGTATGTGTCAAAGCTCAACACCAAAAAATATTAAAATTTAATCCAAGGCACAAAATATTTCATAATTTATCCACTTTTCCCCTGACAGAAATATGATATAATTTTAACAGGATATATTGTTCTTTTAGGATAATATAGATGAGCCATTTGGTTTACAAGATCCAAAGTATTTGTGGCATTCTTTTTGTTACATTGAATTTCATTTTTTTCTACACAAAGAGTTGACTGCTTTTTGGTTATAGCACTTAAAATATTCAGAGTGACTATCTCTTTTGTTTGAAATTTACTGGATAGTTGCTTATAATCCTTTGCTTCATTTTGCATAGTGTCTTTTAAGCTAGCGTGTGTTAATGAAGAAAATGTACAACAGGGAAGTCAGACTCCCTAGAGAAAGGTCAGCTGGCTATCTTTAGGCAACATTCATTATCCTCATGAATGCACTAATAGCTAAACACAAGTCTTAGAAACTCAGTTTCTATAATTATCAGCACACTGAAAACAAATTTACTTTTCAGGTATTGTTTTACATTAATCAAGTTAACAGCAATTCATATATAAAGCAGAAGCCCAATGTTTTAATTTTCCACCAGAAATATAATTATTTATAACTAGTGAAGAATTTTACTTGCTAAGATAGCAACTGTAAGGGTTAATTCCTTTTGTCAACTTAACTGGGCCATGGGGTGCCCAAGTATACTGTTACAGGTTATTCTGGGTGTGTCTGAGAGGATTTGTTTTTTTTACATCTTTATTGGAGTATAATTGCTTTACAATGGTGTGTTAGTTTCTGCTTTATAACAAAGTGAATCAGCTATACATATACATATATCCCCATATCTCCTCCCTCTTGCTTCTCCCTCCCACCCTCCCTAGCCCATCCCTCTAGGTGGTCACAAAGCACCCAGCTGATATCCCTGTGCTATGTGGTTGCTTCCCACTAGGTATCTATTTTGTGAGGATGTTTTTAGAGGAGATTAACAGTGGAATCTATAGACAGCAATCTGAGTAGAGCAGATTGCTCTCTCCAGTGAGGAAGAACCTCACCCAATGCTTGAATAGAGCAAAAAGGCAGAGTAAGAGAATTCACTGTGTGACTGTTTTCAGCCTGAGAGAACATCTTTTCATGTCTTTGAACTTGCACTGAACTGAGACTTATACCATTGGCTCTCAGGACTTTGGATTCAGACTGAGAGTTATACCATTAGCTCTCTTGTGTCTCCAGCTTGCTGACTGCAGATCTTGGGACTTCTTAGCATCCAGCCTCCATAACCACATGAGCCAATTCCTTATATTAAATAAACAAACATACGTACACACACATACACAATATAGAATGTGTATGTATGTGTGTGTGTGTGTATATATATATATATATATATATATATATGATCATAAATATAGATGACTCTCTTATCTAAGCAGTCCCGTTAGGATGTATTTGGGTTCCTTCCAGGAATTCTAGAACATAAGTATGCTCCCTTCCATTGTAAATGTACACTGGATCACACAGCCTCAATTGTGCTCAGAATGAAACAGACTGTGGCCTCAAGTGGCTCATCTTACACATATAGTCACCTCTAAAGAAATCATCAGTTACTAGAAGTGATTTAAAAATGAGCTCCCTTCTTTTACTTCATCTCCCACAGAACAGTAAATGGGACCCAAACCGAAACTCATATAACACTTCTCCAAACCTCTCTTTCCTTCCAAACTCATCCAGAGGCTCTCAAAAGAAACCCTCTTTCTTCTATCGACTTTTTGCCCTATCCTCATACCTGTACTTAATTTCTTGAAGAAATGTTTTCCAATATTTGAATCCATTATCCAGATTCTCCATAAGAAAGGGAGCCTGGGAACCTTGGCATTCATCCAGCAAGCAACAATCTTTCCCTCTTTTTTCCTGGCCTTCCAGGCTGATTATCTCTTCCCATGCTCCCTTTTCTGTAATACTAAAAGCCTAGGACTGGTCTTCTTCCATAGAGTGAGTGCATGGGGGAAGCTGGTCTAGAAAACTAAAAATCTCTTGTTTGGAAGGCTGATAACATTCCTAAGTCAGTAAATTTTGATTCCAGCCCATAAATCCTGCAGACCCAGAGGCCATTCTACCTCAAAAGTAACTTGGCATCTTCAGACAAAGGGCTACTGTATGTTAGTATTAGAGCTGAATGCTCAAAGGGTAATGTTATTTCCCTTATTTCCAAGCCTTTGGGGTGGCAATGGGATGGAGGTGAGGTCAGGGTTGTGAAGGAGTTGGTACAGTCTCACTGTGACCCCTAAGTACACAATACAACCTCTGATGAGGACAAAGGCATATGCTCCATTTCTGCTCAGGTTGATTTGTTCTGCCCTGTTCCTTGGCCAAATTAAAAACGTGTGCTATTGGTCACAGACAGCCTTCAAATCCATCACTGCCCAACACTGGGTGGACTGCCCTCAAGTGTGTGTGCCCACTTAATGCTGGGTCAGCAGAAATATGTTTACAAATGAAAGAAACCACATCCATTACCATATTTTTTACATCTATTTTTAGTCTAAAAAGTATCCAGGGCAATTTGCATTCATTTTAGGATAGAAACATTACACTTGGTATGCATATTAGTGTACCAGAGCTATATATAACATTGCTCTTCACTTTTGCACACTGTGTACAATTGCCTGCAAGGGGAGGGGCCTCTCTTTTCATAAACACTTACCCGGCGTGATCAGCATTCTGACATTCCTCATCTGATAACTATGCGTGGCTGTTGCTGAATCTCTGATCCAGAACCAACTGACATTTCCACATTGTACATAAGACTAATCTTTGTGTAACTGAAGGCATGATTTTGAGAGGTTTGTTGCCATTTATAATCCCATTTTAGAATGTGAACAGATTGAATGCATCCCTTTTTCACTTGGAAAGGGAAACTTGGTAATTTCAGCCCTATAGGTCACATTCTGCAGAAAAATCCTGAATACATTTTCAGTATTTGGGGCTTATGGATCAATGACTTCATGTCATACATGGATGCCTTTGGTCTGAGATTTTCTTCAGCTCCTTATGATAACCACAAATTATTTAATGCAGCTCTTCCATATGTTCTACTGTCTGGATCTATTCATGTGTCTGATTTCTATTGATGTGCTAGTTTGTCTCATGTATTTCTTTAGTATTCATTTAAGCCTGATATTCTCAGATAGGGTGCAGGGCATCAGAATCACCTATACCGGGCCCTTCCTGCATGCTTTCTTCTCCCCCAGGGATTCTAGTATATCTCAACCTCCCGATTCAGAACAATTGCTTTTGGTGATTTTGTTCATACATTTCATCAGGGCAGGAAGCTTGTTTTGGAGAGTGGGAGGACTCCAGCTAGCAAGTGTGGGAAGGGGTATTTGGTGGCTGACTGAGATGTGGTGACAGTCCTCTGAAGCAAGGTAACTGACAAGGAGATGGTGTTTGGTACTGCTGCTCCCTCAGGTTAAGCTTTGTGTTGGCTGGACTGGTCACCTCCCTGTTCCCATGAAGATGCAGGGCCAATTCCCAGACCCTGTTGCTCCAACTGGTTTGGAAAAGGCTTCTCCTGCCCATCCACTTATCTATCCTACCTGTGCATCAGGATCCTCCTTAGATCCTATTTCCTCCTTGAAGCCTTACGGGCAACTATAATTTATGCCTTCCTTGATTTTTTCCTTTTTGAACCCTAAAAGTTTACATTTCTCATTTTTGCACATATGTTGCTAATATTTTTGAACTGATTCCTGAGTATAAGAATCGTCATTGTAACAATATCACAAGTTCCTTGAAGTCTATAATTTTATTAATTTTATTTTCCAGAGGAGAGAATTTTGAACAGAATGAGAGGAAGAGAACTAGTATTTATTTAGCATTACTATGTGCCAAGTACATATGTGGGCAGCCCTCAATATCTTCCTGTAATTTTTTTCTGCATGGTATTATTTCCTTTTTATAGATGATTAAAATGAGGTTTGGAGTTTTAAGTAACTAGCTGAAAACACATGAATTGTGGCAGAGAAATTAGAGATTTGCTTTAGGGTTACAAAACACCAATCTCATCTGCTACCATTGTATTTAAACATCAGCCTCACTATACCTTAAAAGTCTGTCCAGTATCCACTTTATTTAGGCATACTACTGTCTTCCAGTTTTAGTATGTAATATAGGTGATTTTTCCCTACTTTAATATATATTTTTCAATGCTAGCTTTCATTGCTACTATAGTTTATCCTTTAATTTCAGATTAAATGATAACTGTATAATGATATTATCAATCAGTTGCCCAGAAGTCTTGATACAACTTCTTTTGGGAGCACTGTGCTTATAATTATATACATAGTCATTGCTGTCAAAATCACCTTTTCCCAACTATTATGAGGATGCTTTTAGTAGTAGAAATAGAAATAGTATACCTTGAGAATGTTGTTTGTACTAGCATTGCGCTTTTTTAAAAATTTTATTTATTTTTGGCTGCATTGGGTCTTCGTTGCTGTGCGTTGCAGCAAAAGGGGGCTACTCTCCGTTGCAGTGTGTGGGCTTCTCATTGAGGTGGCTTCTCTTGCTGTGGAGCACCAGCTCTAGCATTGCTTTTTATTTACCACAGGAAATAATTTTTACATGGAAAGCCATAGAACTATGATTATGTTTTTATTATCTAATACTTCCACAAAATTTCAATCTCTTTTCTCTAAGCATTTGAGTTATCGAGATTATAAATCTTTGTTTTTTTATGTATGATTTGAAAGAATCAATAAACATCCTCACCAACCCTTCTGATTTTATAATACTAGTCAGAAAATTTTATTCATTCTGACAGTTTCTTATATACTAGGTCTTCTTTATCAGTTTTACTTCAACTATTGAATTCTTGGAAGATTTCATAACCATAACACTCTTGTTATTTTTATTATTTTCTGACTACCAAAATCCTGTTATTTCCTTTTTGCAGTAAAGATTTAGTTTCTGAAAACTATATTTAATCATCTCAGACTTTTAAAATTAACACTATGTATAATTTTTCTAGATGCCAGCTTTCATTTTTCTTAATTTAGTTTCCCTGGGGTGTGTTTAAATTACTATCTTATTTGTCTCAATCCTTTTACTAGCATTAACATTTTCAGGCTTAGAAATATTTAGATGGCTCCTATAAGATTCAGGTTTTACCAGATTCATATCTGCAGCTTGCCACCCAGCTTTTTATTGAAGTCTCATGGAATACTAAATACATTTTTTGATTATTTGCACCAGGACTACTGAATCTCAGGAGAAGAAACTATTATGAGGACATCTCATCCTTTGGTTTGCTTGATGCTGTTTTTATACTTGTGGTAGAACAGGTATAGAACTCTGCATCTGTTTCTGTTAATTAGGGAAATATAAAGAGGCAGTCACGTGTAGGGAGGTTGAGAGCATATTCTAGAACCAGACAGCCATGGATTTGAAACCTGGTCTCCCATTTATTAGTAGTAACTTTGGGAAAATTGTTTAACCTTATGGTGCTTTAATTTCCTCATCAATAAAAGGGGATGATAATAATCACTACCTTACAGAGTTGTAGGAGGATTAACTTAGTTAATACATTTAAAGTGCTTAAAATAGGGCACATACATATAGCTCTCGTGTGTGTGTGGGTGTGTGTGTGTATGTGTGTGTGTGTAGGGAATGCTCTAACAAGAGTTTATTTAAAATGAATTTGCTTGGTTTCACTGTCACATATACAGAGATAGCCCATGGCACTCTACATTTTCTACCCATAATATAATGCAGTGAATTTGGATATTCCACAGGGTCATTCTTGTAAACCAGAAAAAAGAAAAGCATTTTTTTTAGTTTTTCCTTTTTAAGCAGCATATGCTTTTCTTTACACAAAATTCTAGCAACATTTTCTCTCCCTTCCTCCCTTTTTCTCTAGTTATTGTCTGCTGAGAAATATGGACAGTTCCAGGTCTTACCTGTGACTATCTCAAGAGGAAAAATAAATACAATAATTAACTTATATAAAGATGTCTAAGGCCATGATTACCTCTGCTCTTTCTTTTTCTTAGTAGTAAGACTTTCACAACTGGCTTTAGTAAATTATGCAAAAGTTCCATGAATAAATCTGTAACCATACTCATATATAAAAATAGTTACATGAATTTTCAAGAAAAGGCCAGGGGCTGAATGGGAAGGAAATATATTACATTGTTCTATGCTCTCACCTATGGGCTGCATGTGTTTAATAAACATTTTTTCCTATTTCCATTTGTGTCTGTGAAAATCCCAACTTTTCTTGAACATTCTTCAACCTGTCTTTGCCTTCATAAAATCTTTGAAAGCCTCCATTAGAATGGATCAATCTACTAAAACAAGTAGGTAAAATTATGGGTCAACATATATCAACCCCATGGTAACCACAAATAAAAATCCTACAATAAATACACAAAAACCAAAAAGAAAAGAACATAAGCATACTGCTAAATAAAGTCATCAAACCACAGGGAATAAATAAAAAGAAGAAATGAACAGAGAAGAACTACAGAAACAACGAGAAAACAAGTAATAAAATGGCAATAGGTACATATCTATCAATAATTACTTTAAATGTCAATGGACTAAATTCCCTGATCAAAAGACATAGGGTGGCTGATTGGATAAAAACAAAACAAAACAAGACCCTTCAATATGCTGCCTGCAAGAGACTCACTTCAGGGCTAAAGACATGCACAGACTGAAAGTGAGAGGATGAAAAAAAGATATTTCATGCAAACAGAAATGACAAGAAAGCAGGGATAGCAATACCCATATCAGACAAAACAGACTTTAAAAGAAAGGCTATAACAATAGAATATAAGGAGAGGATATTACACTTGTTAACATATACACACCCAATACAGGAGCACTTAAATATGTAAAGCAAATACTCACAGACATAAAAGGAGAAATTGAAAATAATACAATCCACCTCTTAGTTTTCCCAATGTGGGTTTTATCTCTTTCATGACACTTCATACACTACATCATAGACTTCCTGAAGTCAGAATCTTTGTCATTTTATCTGTTTGTCTTTAGTCTTATATTCCTACCACACTGCTTCACCTCTTGCCAAGTGTAGTAGTTCATGTGGGTGGGTCTTCAACAAATGGTTCTGGAATGAATAGATTTATAAATGACTAGAACTGGTAGGAGACATAGAAATCTTTTAGTTTGATGCCTCATTTCAACCATGAGAAAATTGAGGCTTAGGAGAGTGTCCAATTTTGCTTGAGATCACAAAGCAAGCAGAGAAAGGGGGAAAAAAAAGACCTTTCTTATGTTGGTGTACATTTTTAATTATAATGATTAAAATCTTAGAAGTACTGGCACTTGAGAATTATAAATCTCTAGGATATCTGAGACATTGCTTTGGAAGTAGCTATAGCAAAGCAGATAAGTATCTCTAAATATTGTAAATAGGATTCCTATTTAGCCAAATTTGTCACTTGATAAACAGTTTTAAAGAGAAACAGATAAATTCCATATTGCATTTTATTCTCCAGTAGTCTTGTGCAGTATTTGACTTGTAAATTGATTTGTCCAATTGATTATCCACAGTTGTCAGGTTACGCTGGTAAAATGGCAGCCTCTGACAGAGAGATCTGGAACCATGTGTCCTTCACTACAACACTGCACATGAACCATTAGAATGAAAATCAGTTTCTCTGACAAAATAGATTTTTACTTTAGCATCAGGCACAAAACATTGAAACACCCTCTTCCTATAAACCCTCTGAAGCTTCTACTTCTTGTCCTTTTAGAAACCTTGACAAGGACCTTACATAAATCATTCAATTTATGAAAATACAATATTCTGTCAGCAACATCAGCTAGCCCAGATGGATTAGGAAACAGAATCAGGATGAACCAGAGCTTGAGACCATGGGTGTTACTTTAAAAGTGGTAGCCTTCTGGGCTCACCAGAATTTTAGACTTCATTCATGCAAGGACAGAGGTGCCTGTATAATTTTAGTAGCCAAAACATATCTTGAATAGTACTAATTTCACCAGTGAAAATTTACTTCCAAAGTTCTTTGTAATAATATATGAATCTTCTAGTGAAGATTCAGATATTGATATTTGAAGACCCTGTCATAGTTCCATTTCTGTGAGTGGATTCCTAAGTATTTCAAATGTTAACAATGCCTTAGGTTGTTTGTGGCTTAGGTTGTTTGTGGTAGTTATAATTTTCTTTATATTTTTCCATTCAAGATTTTTATAATAAGCATATAATTTTGTAATTAAGAAAAGTAATGTATTTATAAATAATTTTAGTATTTTCATGGATAACATAGTGTTTTCTATTTTGGTCTTCTTATCCCAAAACCATGATCCTAGCTGCCATATAAATGGTCTTGGCAGTTCTCTCACCTTATCATCTTCAGTTGCCTTAACTAGCAGGCTAGGAATCTTGCTGCACCTTTTCCCCATGGATCATGCTTAGCTTTAGTAACACAGAGGTTTCTTGTTATTATTCCCTTCCTCTTGTGCCTTTGGCAGATAATATTAAGTGATTAAGGCACTCTTTCTCCTGATCCTGTACTCTCCTTGAGGTTATTCCAGTTCACTATGGCTGATCAGCTGGAATTGGCAACAATGAAATCAGCAAAGCCTAAACTAATCTGGGGATTGAGAGAGTCTAGACTTGCTTGGAGCACCCATGAGGCAGGCCAGCTGGTCTCTATTTACATGGAGGAGTAAAGAGCTTATTGAAAAGTTCTTCCAAAAGTAAGAGGGGTTAATATACAGCAGCTTGATTGCAGGACAAGGGGTTGTTGTAAAAGAAGAGAAGTGGTTTTGAAAGAAGGATGGCATTTGCTAGTCAGATTTCTCTTTGCCGCAGCCCCACGGCTGACTCCTAGGATGCATTACAAAACATTCCTTTATAAGTTGCACTAATGGAAATGGCTAGTGGTGTTCCCACTGGAGCATAATAATCTAATCCTGTTACATCACATTTGGGAACAGTAAAGAAGGAAACAGTACAGTATATGCCAATCATCCCTCTGGAATTTTCCAAACTAAAAGTAATTTGAATGGGGCTGGATTTTCTGAATTCTATGAGAAAATAGTTCTGCTAACATTTTAGGTTTCCTATTTTAGTCTCAAATTTGTGTGGTCCATGAATACATGGATTATTCTCAGAAATTATGTGACATAAAAGGGGAGTTATTATCCTTTTCATTTTACAGATTAATAAAAGCAAGGAGAGGTCAAATCTGTTCACACAATGATAACTTATGTTGGAGATGAACTAGAACCCAGCTGTGACTTTGTTCTTTTCCCACTGGAACATATCACAACTAGGCCCATAGACACTTACCAAGAACACACTGAATAAAGCCCTGTATCAGATGCTGGGAGTACCATAAATATAATGAGAAGTGCAGACCAACTTAGCACACTAAAATATACAGGTATTGGGGGATTAAGATGGTGGAGTAAGAGAGCGTGAAGTTCACCTCCCCCCACAAATACATCAAAAATACATGTATATATGGAACAGTTCTCATGGAAAACTAACTGAAAACTGGCAGAACTCCTATACAACCAAGACTTCAAGAAAGATTCTCATGTAATTGGGTAGGACTGGAAAAAAAGCATTGGAAAGGGACATGTACCACTGAAGGGGCCTAAGAGGAAAAGAAAGACCACACAGGTGGACTCGCCCTGGGGAATAAGCCAGAGAGAAGGCATCCCAGCCCTGGGGTCCTATGTGGAAGCGACAAGCCCTCTTGCTTGCTGGGAGAACTGCTGGGACACATAGTAGGGCTGGAGAAGCCTAGACTCCACTCATGAGGAGTGTGCAGGTGCTGGCTTGCCAACAAACAGAAAGGCGAGAATTCTGCACTAGTGGCTGCTGCCTAGTCACACTCCCCAGTCTGAGCTGGGTGAACAGCCAGCCTATCCCTCTTTACTCCATACCATGCCTTGGTCTGGGATCTAGAGCAGCCAAGTCCTGGGAAAAGAATCTAGCAATGCAGAGATGACCAGAGGGCCCAGGAAGTGATTGAGGTATGGCAGTGGTGGCTAATGTTGGTGCTTATGCAAACATAGGCAGCCCAGAACTCTGGCAGCAATGCAGCTGCTCGAGCCCCCAGGAACAACATGCCTCGACTCCCACCCCCAGTTATGTAAACTCTCCAACCCGTCCACTCCACACCACAGCTTGGAATTGGATCTAAGCCTACCAGATCCTGGGAGAAGACTCAATATAGGGACACAGGAGTGGCCCTGGGGCCTGGGATGTGCTCCAGGTGGGACAGTGGTGGACATTATTGTCACTTGCTCAGGCAGTGCCACAGAAGCAGCCCAGATCCCTGACAGCAGCACAGCTGCTTCAATTCCTGCAACCACAAGCCCTGACTCCCAGTCCCAGTGGGCAAATGCTCTGGCCATGCCCACTCCATACCACAACCCTGCAATAGATCTGGGTTAACCACAGCAGAGGAGGGTACAGTACCTTGAGCTGTGTCTGGGTGGAATTGAGGGTGGCTGCACAGGTGGGTGTTGAACCTCTATGGGCACACAAGTCTCACTTGCCTCAGCCCTCCCCTCCTTTGAGGCAGGAACCCCATTGTGGGAAGAGGGACTATCACACAACTGAAGTGAACAGAGCTTGCTTGAACCCAACCCTCATGGCTTATGCTCCAGCAGCTGGGGAGCAGACCCCACCCCTGACAGGGCAGTGACAGCCACAGAGCAGAAAGGAAGTCCCACTTCATATTTAGAGCAGGTTTTAGCTCCTCTAACACCAACCACAGCCTCTATCACGGTGATAATGACCAGCACACCCTGAGGGAACTTGTGGCTAGTATTCCACATCACATCCAGCCCTCACACCAAACACATTGAACACACAGTCTATATAGGGATGGTCCCACATAAAAAAGCCACTTCAAGACCATAAAATATAATTGTCATACCTAGATTCATAGACAAAGAGAAAGTTAAGTAAAATGAAAAGGCAAAGGAACTACTCCCAATTGAAAGAGCAAGTGAAAACCCTTGAAAAAATAAATGAAACAGAAATAGTCTACGAGACACTGAGTTCAAAAATTTGGTAATAAATATGCTAACTGAATTCAGAAAGAGTACTGATATAAACACATCATTTTAACAAGGATCTAGAAACGATAAAGATAACCCAATCAAAAGTAGATAATTCAATTTTTGAGATAAAAAATACTCTAGAAGCAATGAATAGCCAGATAAGTGACACAGAAGAACGCATAGGTGATCTGGAAGATAGAATAATGGAAATCACCCAGCCAGAATAACAGAAAAAAAAAAAAAAAAAGGAGAGCAACATACGAGATCTCTGAAAGAATACAAAATATGCTAACAAATGCATAATAAGGGTTCCAGAAGGAGAAGAGTGAGATAAGGGGATCAAAAATGTACTTGAAGAAATTATGGCTGAAAATTTCATAACTCTAAAGAAGGAAACAGATATCCAGGTACAGGAAGCACAGAGGGTCCCAAATAAGATGAACCCAAGGAGATACACATCAACACATATCATAATTAAAATGACAAAAGTTAAAGATAAAGAGAGGATTCTAAAGGCAGCGAGAGAGAGAAAAAAAAAAAAAAAAGAGTCATATACAAGGTAATCCCCATAACGCTATGAGCTGACTTCTCTGCAGAAACTTTGCAGGTCAGGAGAAAGTGGCATGATATATTCAAAGTCCTGAAGGGGAAAATATGCAACCTAGGATACTTTACCTAGCAAAATCATCACCTAGAATAGAAGGACAGGTAAAGAATTTCTCAGACAAGCAAAAAGTATTTAACATAATTTAGCAAAAATAAATATATCTTAAAAGAAATGTTGAAGGGTCTTTAAATAAAAAAGAACCTATGGGAAAGAGAAAATCCTAATAGGAAAGGCAAATATATAGTAAGGATTGAAGATCACTTAAAGAAGCCAGTATGTAGATTAAAAACAAACAAACAAAAAATGTAAACTCAACTATAACTACAATAAATAGTAAAAGAATAAGCATGAAGATGTAAGGTATGACATCAAAAACGCAAAATGTAGCAGAGGGCAGTAAAAACATGTAAATCTTTTAGAATGTTTTTGAAGTTGAAAGATTATCAGTTTAAATGAAGTAGATATAGTTATGAGATAAAAATATATAAACTCCATAGTAACCACAAATCAAAAACATACAATAGATACACAAAAAAACAAAAGAAACATAAGCATACTATCAATATAATGAAAATCATCACACCACAATGGGAAAAATAAACAGAAGAAGAAATGAAGAAAGAAGAAGTATTGAAAAAACAGAAAACAAGTAATAAAGTGGCAATTATTACATAATTATCAATAATTAAATGGCAATGGACTAAATGCTCTGATCAAGACATAGGGTGGCTGATTGGATAAAAATCAAAACAAACAAACAAACAAAAAAACAAGGACCTACAATATGCTGCCTACAAGAGACTCACTTTAGGATTAAACATACACACAGACTGAAAGTAAGAGGATGGAAAAAGATATTTCATGCAAACCGAAATGACTAGAAAGCAGGGGTAGCAATACCCATATCAGACAAAATAGACTTTAAAACAAAGGGTATAACAAAAGACAATGAAGAGTATTATGTAATGATAACAGGATCAGTGTAAGACTATATTACACTCTTTAACATATATGCACCCAATGCAGGAGCACCTAAACATATAGAGCAAATTCTAACGGACATAAGGAGAGAAGCTGACAATAATACAATAATAGTAGGAGACTTTAAACCCCACTGACATTAGTGGGAAAATCATCTATAGAGAAACTCAATAAGGCAAAAGAGATCTTAAATGACACAATAGTCCAGTTGGACTTAATTGATATCTACAGGACACTACATAGAAAAAAAGCAGGACGCATGTTCCTCTCAAGTGCACATGGAATGTTCTCTAGGCTAGACCATATATTAGGTTGCAAAACAAGCCTCAACAAATTTAAGAGGACAGAAATTATATCAAGAATTTTTTTGGACCACAACAGTCTGAAATTAGAAATCAACCACAGAAAGAAAAATGGGAAAAAAAACACAAATATGTTGAAACTAAACAACATGCTACTGAAAAACAAAAGTGTCAATGATGAAATCAAAGAGGAAATCGAAAACTACCTCCAGACAAATGAAAATAGAAATACAACTTTGCAAAATCTATGAGAGGCAGCAAAAGCAGTTCTAAGAGGGAAGTTTATAGCAATGCAGCTTTTCCTCAAGACACAAGAAAAATCTCAAATGAACAACCTAACCGACCACCTAAAACCATTAGAAAAAAGAAGAACAAAGCCCAAAGTCAGCAGAAGGAAGGAAATAATAAAGATCAGAGAGGAAATAAATAAAATACAGTTTAAAAATCAATAGAAAAGGTAAATGAAACCAAACTGTTTCTTTGAAAAGATAAGCAAAATTAATAAAACTTTAGCCAGGCTCACCAAGGGGAAAAGAGAGAGAACCCAAATAAACAAAATAAGAAATGAAAGAGGAGAGAAATAACCAATACAACAGAGATACAAAAAATCATGAGAATACTATGAACAGTTATATGCCAACAAATGGGACAATCTAGAAGAAATGGGCAAATTTCTAGAAACATTTGGCATGCTAAATTAAGTCTAGAAGAAACATACAGTTTGAAAAGACAAATCACTAGAAGTGAAATAGAATCTGAAATAATAATAATAATAATAAAACTCCCTGCAAACAAAATCCAGGACCAAATGACTTCACTAGGGAATTCTATCAAACATATAAAGAAGAATTTATACCAATACTTCTCAAACTATTCCAAAAAATTGAAGAAGAGGGAACACTCCCAAAATAATTCTATGAGGCCATCATTACCTTGATACCAAAACTAGACAAAGATACTATAAAAAAAAGAAAATTACAGGTCAATATCTTTGATGAATATAGATGCAAAAATCCACAACAAGCTATTAGAAAAATGATCCAACAATATATAAAAAGGAGCACACATCATGATAAGGTTGAATTTATTCCAGGGTCCAAATAATGGGCCAACATATGCAAATCAATCAGTGTGATATACCACATCATCAAAAGGAAAAACAAAAACCACATGATCATCTCAATAGATACAGAAAAAAGCATTTGACAAAATTCAACATCCAGTCATAATAAAAAGCTCTTAACAAAGTGGGTATAGAGGGAATATATATCAACATATTAGGACTATATATGACAAACTCACACCAACATAGTACTCAACAGTGAAAAGCTGAAAGCCTTCCCATTAAATGCAGGTACAAGACAAGGATGCCTATTCTCATCACTTCTATTTAATGCAGTATTGGCAGTCCTGGCCACAGCAATCAGACAAGGAAAAATATAAATGGTATCCAAATAGGAAGAGAAAAGATCAAACTGTCACAATTTGCAGATGACATGATACTCTATATAGAGAGCCCTGAAGTCTCCATACAAAATCTACTAGAACTAATAAGTGAATTCAGCAAGGTTGCAGGATACAAGATTAATATACAGAAATCTGTTGCATTTCTACACACTGATAATGAAATACCAGAAAGAGAAAGTACAAAAAAATCCCATTTAAACTCACATAAAAAACACCTAGGAATAAAGTTAACCAAGGAGGTGAAAGACCTATATGTTGAAAACTGTAAAACACTCATGAAGGAATTATAGATGATTCAAAGAAATGGAAAGTTATTTTGGGCTCTTGGATTGGGAGAATTAATGTTATTAAAATGGCCATACTACTCAAAGCAATCTACAGATTTAATGTGATCCCTATCAAAATATCTATGACATTTTTCACAGAACTAGAAAAACTAATCCTAAAATTTGTATGGAACCATAAAATACCCATAATTGCCAAAGTAATCCTGAGAAAAAAGAACAAAGCTGGAGGTATAACCCTCTTGGACTTCAGACTATACCACAAAGTTACGGTGATCAAAACAGCACAGTATGGCACAAAAACAGACACATAGATCAATGGACCAGAATAAAGAGTCCAGAAATAAACCCATGCACCTATGGTCAGTTAATCTATGACAAAGGATACAAGAATATACAATGGAGAAAAATCTGTCTTTTCAATAAGTGGTGCTGGGAAAACTGGACAGCCACATCTAAAACAATAAAATTGGAACATTCCCTCACACCATATAAAAAAATAAAATCAAAATGGTTTAAAGACCTAAATGTACGACGAGGAACCATAAAACTCTTAGAAGAGAACATAGGTGAAACACTCTTTGACATAAATCATAACAATACTTTCTTGGATCAGTTCCCCAAGGCAAAAGACACAAACAAAAAAAATAAACAAATGGGACCTAATTAAACTTAAAAGATTTTGCACAGCAAAAGAAACCATGAAGAAAACAAAAAGACAACCCACAGAATGGGAGGAAATATTTGCAAATGACGTGACAGACAAGGGTTTAATATCCAAAATGTATAAACAGTTCATACAACTTAACAACAACAACAACAATAAAACCCAAATAATCCAATCAAAAAACGGGCAGAAGACTTGAACAGACATTTTTCTAAAGAAGACATACAGATGGCTAAGAGGCACATGAAAGGATGCTCAATATTGCTAATTATTAGAGAAATGCAAATCAAAACCACAATGATGTATCACCTCACACCTGTCAGAATGGCTATCATCAAAAAGTCTTTAAATAACAAATGTTGGAGGTGATGTGCAGAAAAGGGATCCCTTGTACTCTGTTGGTGGGAATGTAAATTAATGCAGCTATTATGGAAAGCAGTATGGAGGGTCCTTAAAAAACTAAAAATAGAACTACCATATGATCTAGCAATCCCATTCCTGGTAATATATTCAGGAAAAAAAATGAAAATATTACTTTGAAAAGATACATACACCCCAATGTTCATAGCAACATTATTTATAATAGCCAAGACAAGTAAGTAACCCAAGTGCCCATCAGCAGATAATTGGGTCAAGAAGATGTGAGATAGATAGACAGACAGAACTAAAGGAGTTACGCTTAGTGAAATAAGTCAGAGAAAGACAAATACTATATGATATCACTTATATGAGGAACTTAAAACATAATACAAATGAATGTATATACAAAACAGAAACAGACTCATAGACATAAAAAACTTGTGGTTACCAAAGGGGAGATGGAAAAGGGGAGGGAAAAATTAAGTGTATGGGATTAACAGTTACAAACTAATATATCAATATATAAAATAAATAAGCAACAAGAATTTACTGTATAGCACAGGGAATTATACCCATTTTCTTACAACTATAATAGAATATAATCTGCAAAAATACTGAATCACTATGCCAAACATCTGAAATGAACACAAATTGTAAAGCAACTATACTTCAATTAAAAAAAATAAACTACAGATGTGATTTGATTTGTAAACTTCAGCTGAGTCCACGTACAATTCCAAGAATCATTATGTGGTGTACATTTTACAAAGATGGAAAATCTGACAAGTTCTTTTTCCAAGGCAATGTTACAACTTTCCTGAGAGGTTAGTCTCTTCCCTTTTCCTCCTTGACAAATAGAATGTGGAGGAAGGTTCCCTGTGTGACTTCTGAGATTTTCTTATAGAATGTGATATGACTCAGGATACACACCTTTGGATCCCCAAGAGGCTATGTAAGAATCCTGGCTACCTTGAAGCCACCATCCTAGAGAGACATGAGGTAGCACCACAAAGAGATAGAGAGAGATACCAAAGAAGCCCTATTTCTTCCAGACCCTTCTCAACTCTTCCTAGCTCAGGCCTCAGACATGCAAATGAAGAAATCTTGGAAGACCCCAGTCCAAGCCAGCAGCTGACAGTAACCTTATGAAAGTCCCCAAGCCAAAACCACTTTAGTCAAGCTGCTCCCATATTCCTGACTTACAGAAACTATGAAAGAAATTAATATTGTTATTTTATGCACCTAAGTTTTGGGATGATTGGTTAGGCAGCAATGGTTAACTAATGCACAGCAGGAGAGATGTGTTCAAAAATCTTCTCAGTTGCTATCCCTGCTTTACAGACCTGAGAAACCAACAGTGTTTAATATAAGAAATTCCTTAGAAAATGTAAAACTGATGAATCCATCCATTTCTACTTTATTGTACACACATTTATCTTTGGTTTGAGCGCTGTTTTCACTTCTAATATGCGTTCACCTGTTCTTTTAATGAGACACCATCTTTGATAGTTCTGTAAAAACTGCTATAAAGATCTCAATTTATTGAATGATATGTCCAAATTCCTCCTTTAGAATGACGTAAAAGAGAAAAGAGAACTAAAGTCCATTGGCATTTGCTCTGTTCGCTCCAGTTTCTGATTCTCTGGAGCCTGCTTCTTCCAAGCAACTCCAGCTAAGGAGTTGCTTGGAAGATGAACTGCCTAAGGGTCTGAGAGAAACAATGGTGAACTGGCTAAGGGTCTGAGAGAAACAATGAAAGCTGAATCTGAGAGGTCCTACCTCATTTTAATGCATAAACAATGCAAAGTTAATTCATATTAATTTGCTAGAGGTAGTCAGAAAAAAAGGCAATTTTAGGTGTTTCAAACTCTTTCTCACACTCCAGCATGTTAACATTGAAAGAGTTCAGAAAAGATCATATGACACCAATGAGCCTTCCAAAACAGCCCTTGCTCTGCTGTCTCAGCACTCCCCTACTCTTCCTCTTCTTCCTCCTTAACGGAAACGTCTCTAGTCTGCATTTAACTCCTAAATCAATCATTTCAACATGTAACTTAACCTCCCTAAATCTTTTTACTCACCTCTAAAATGAGGATAACAACAGTAGCCAGTTTTATTTGCTTAATTAGTTTGTTACTGGGCAAATACATAATTGATTATCTCTGCATCAACTCTCTGATATTGCAACATCCTATAATATTATAATTTTTTGGATTTAAATAAAGGACTTGAATTGATGAGGGATGGCTACTCTACTAGACAGGTTTGCAAAGGCCTGGGTTCCAGAGTTGTAATCCTTCGAGGAGAACTCCTAGTTCCCTGCCTGGTGGTTGCAGAAAGTTATCCCAACAGCATGAAAGTCAGCTGAATGTCCTTTTTCTTCAGGTTTCTTCCTAATCTAAGAACTCTCCTTGGCATTCAGAAGGATGCTTGTTTTTGTTCTGCTTCATGCATAGGAGAGAATCAGGTTCATTTTTTGTTTAGGAACTTCAGAGAGGCTTTGCCTTCCAATGGAAGGCAGAGTGGTGTGGGGTCATTTAAGGCCAATACTTGTTTTCTTTTTGAGGGAATGAGATAATGCAGTCCAAGGGGAAAACAGGTGCAATATTTTTTTCAATAGGAAGATGACCAGAAGGCCAGAAAAGGAGGGGGCGTGCACTATTAAATGAACTTTATACTGTTCAGGAAGGTACAGCTCCTATATAGAATTCTCTGATGACAGTGGATTTAAACTGTGTTCTCTGCCTATTATGCTGAAAATAATATAACTGGCCAAAAAAGTTAGTGACACAGTTGAATGAATTTTATGGGCTAAAACACATAGGGGATTTGCAAGCAACAACTTTATGTAATATTTGATCAAGAAACATGGTTCAAGGAACTTTGAAAAGGAGTGTTTCAGCCTTTTCTTTTCTGGCCAAGGCTGTTTTCTTCTACCAGTTCCTATAATCATTAACTCGGATTTCTCCCATAGGCTGAGACTGCTGGGAAGAAGCCCTTCTCATCTTCAATTCTTTGGCACCCTTGTGATGCATCCTTTAGGGTCTGAACCGCACTGCAGTGCCAGGCAAAGGGCACATGTTTGGGATCCTAGGGCCTTGGTTTCACATTGGCTCTACCTTAGCAGTTGAGTGACAATGGAAAAAGCCACTTATTGTTTTAGAGCCTTGAATTCCTAATCTCATAAAAAGTCAGGAATAACACTTACCTCATAGGTATCCATGGAGGATCACAGGAGATAAAATGTGAAAATGCTTTATATACTTACTTTAATATTTAAACAAATGTTAATTATTGTATCGACTTTGTTTCATAATTATTTGTCTTTTCTCTCATATTTAGTTGAAAGATCCTTGAGGTAAAGATTTTGAGTTTCCCCTAGTTTCTGTCATAATACTTGTCATAAAGTAGGTGTTCAAAAAGTTTTTGAGGAAGGAATGTGCGAATGCATGAGTGAATAATGAACCTGTTTTGGGGACTGTCTGTTATATATATGATGGGAGATTTCAGAGCATTATAAATTAAACTTTGGGCCTCTTTCACAATAATCATTGCTTAGAAAACTACTCTTTTAAAATCAATACATATGATAACCTCTAGTCAGCTCTGTGGCCTAGGCTCCCTGGTATAGATTTTTGACGGAGTACCATTCCTGCTGATACATTACCCTGACCTTTGCTGATGTGCAGGTGCAGATTTAAAAGTTTATGGAGTAATTTTGAAAGAACTAGGATGCAAATGTCTGGGATAGTTGGGAATTTGACAATTTCTTTTTCAGTGCTTCACTGTGAAGTATGGCCCAGGAAATCAATTCTTACCTTTCAGAACAATGGTTCTCAAATTCTGGTCCCTGGACCAGCAGCATCATCTTCTCCTGCAAACTTGTTAGAAATGCAGATTCTCAGGTTCCACCTCAGATCTACTATATCAGAAATCCTGGAGTTGGGGCCCAAGAATATGTATTTTAACAACCCTCCCAGGTGATTCTGATGCTCTCAAAAGTTTGAGAAACTGAGAGAGTACTGGAATTAAGAAGAGAAAACCGAAGTATAGAAGAAAAATAGCAACAGTTTATTTGTTTTTAATAGTGTTAGGTTTTAAAGTGTTTTAAAATGCTGCCAAATCTGTCATTCTAAAAGGATCCCTTCTTTCTTGGAGTGGAAGAATCAATACTGTCAAAATGAATATACCACACAAGGCAATCTACAGATTCAATGCAATCCCTATCAAATTACCAATGATATTTTTCACAGAACTAGAGGAAAAAATTTTTGATTTGCATAGCAACACAAAAGACCCCAAATAGCCAAAGCAATCCTGAGAAAGAAAAATGGAGCTGGAGGAATCAGGCTCCCTGACTTCAGACTACACCACAAAGCTACAGTAATCAAAACAGCATGGTACTGGCACAAAAACAAATATAGATCAATGGAAAAGGATAGAAAGCCCAGAAATAAGTACATGCCCCTATGGTCAATTAATCCATGATAAAGAAGGCAAGACTATACAATGGAGAAAAGACAGTCTCTTCAGTAAGTGGTGCTGGGAAAACTGGTACATGTAAAGACAGTTACATGTAAAAGAGTGAAATTAGGCCATTCCCTAACACCATACACAAAAATAAACTCAAAATGAATCAAAGACCTAAATGTAAGCCCAGATACTATAAAACTCTTAGAGAAAAACATAGGGAGAACACACTTTGACATACATCACAGCAATATCTTCTTTGATCAACCTCCTAGAGTAATGAAAATAAAAAGAAAAATAAACAAATGAGACCTAATTAAACTTAAAAGCATCTGCACAGCAAAGGAAACCATTTAAAAAAAAAAATGAAAAGACAACCCACAGAATGGGAGAAAAAATTTGCAAATGAAGTGACTAAGGTATTAATCTCCAAAATATACAAAAAGCTCTTGCAGCTCTATATCAAAAAAACAAGCAACCCAATCAAAAAATGGGCAGAAGATCTAAATAGACATTTCTCCAAAGAAGACATACAGATGGCCAAAAAGCACATGAAAAGATGCTCAACATCACTAATTATCAGAGAAATGCAAATCAAAATTACAATGAGGTATCATCTCACACCAGTCAGAATGGCCATCATCAAAACATCTACAAACAATCAATGCTGGAGAGGGTGTGGAGAGAAGGGAACCCTCCTACATTGTTGGTGGGAATGTAAATTGGTACAACCACTATGGAGAACAGTTTGGAGGCTTCTTAAAAAGCTAAAAATAAATATGATCCTGCAATCCCACTCCTGGGCATATATCTGGAGAATACCATAATTCAAAAAGATACATGCACCCCAATGTTCATTGCAGCACTATTTACAATAGTCAAGCCATGGAAGCAACCTAAATGTTCACTGACAGAGGAATGGATAAAGAAGAAGTAGTGTATACACACACACACACACACACACACACACACACACACACACACACTGGAATATTACTCAGCCATAAAAAAGAACAAAATAATGCAATTTGTAGCAACATGGATGGACCTAGAGATCATTATACTAAGTGAAGTAAGTCAGAGGAAGACAAATATCATATGATATCACTCATATGTGGAATCTAATTTTTAAAATGATACTAATGTACTTATTTACAAAACAGAAAGAGACAGTTATCAAAAACAAACTGATGGTTAACAAAGGGGAAATATGGTGGTGGAGGGATAAATAGGGAGCTTGGGATTAACATACATACACTACTATATATACGATAGATAGCTAACAAGGACCTACTGTATAGCACAGGGAACTCTACTCAATATTATGTGATAACCCACATGAGAAAAGAATCTGAAAATGAATATATGTATATGTATAACTGAATTACTTTGCGGTATACCTGAAACTAACATAACATTGTAAGTCTACTACACTCCAATAAAATTTAAATAAATAAATAAGGATCCCTTCTTTCCAGATAAGGAAACTGAGTTACAGATACGGTAGCTCACTTATTCTAGACATGAGAGCTGTATCCCTTTCCACTGGGCTTCTCCTGGGTGACTGGCTCTCCCATACTGTAAACTCAATAACGCTCACCTAAGAGGTGTAATATTTCACCTTTCTTGGGTCGTATGCTGGAGGAGCAGAGTAATTACTGAAATGGGTCCCTCTCATGGTGGGAATCTGAGGTAATGTGGGAGGTTGGATAGGGAGACAGAATTGATTTTTTAGGGTTCTTCACATCACACCATGGACAGAATCATTGACATCTATACATAAAGGACACATCGACCCTACCCCCAATGAGGACAACCCATTTTGGACAAGTTATAGAATCTGTCTTGTTTCCCTGGCAGTGGGAATTGAGCTGACCCCAGGATTTTGAGACTTTGCAAAACTCAATCAGAAACTTGAGATGGTTGACCCATTTTCTACCAGGCAAAAAGCTGTGGTGAGCATGTACTTCATTCACAGCAAAGCACAAAGAGTATAAAAGGCAGAAATGATAGAAATTAGGACTTCATGGTCATTTGGGCTACTAATATCTCTAACAGGACTGTTACTTGAAGAGAAATTGTGTGCACCAGTGCCAAATAAAGTGTCATGTTATCATTGCAGAAACGGGTGCATTTTACTTTGTTCTTTTTTTCATGCTTGAGTTTATATTGCCCCAGTCAACACTAACAGTTTCACAATGCTGTTTGGCTGCTTTAAATGATAATTGCTGTTATCTGCTTTCCCTGTAATTGTCTTATTGCCTGCCTTTTCTCTACCTTACTAGTAATATTCCATTGTTTGTGTTTTGAACGTATATTAAACTATTAAAAGCTAAAACCCTAAAGAACTGTATTTTTCTGTGGAAACTGACAATACTAATGAAGCCTAGGAGCCTGGTCCCACCTGCAGTCTAACTGCATTATTTATTATTCTTTGAGGCAACAATTTCAGTCCTTCTCCTGCCTTCTGATGACCTTCCTCTAACAGCCTTCAAGTTATCAGCTGAGGTTATCAACTCAGGTAGGCAGCCTGGGCACATAGAACATGACAATGTGTAAACTGTTAAGTCCTGAAATATCCATCTTCTATGACTGAAAATAACTAAAAGACAAAGATGGTTCTTAGGAAGCTGGGGGAACCTGAGATCTCAAGGGTGTGAACTCCTCCAAATACAGCTGTAGGGGAGGTCAAGCTTGGCAACAGTGCCTTCTCAACTCCTTTTACTGTAGTCCTGTTCCCCTCTTGGGGCCTCCTCAGGAAACCTGGCCTTTGTGATATCCACTGAGCATACAAAGCTCCCCAGTGAGGTCCCTCTGGAGGACAGGGTCACAGGCTCCAAAATCTTGCATCTCTTGTCCTTGTTCCCTCACAGCTTCCTTTGCTAATCTTGTTGAAATGCAAATGGCAGTTTGGTAGGAAGAGTGGATGAGGATTATTTTAGGCACTGAGTTTTGCATGGAAAGTAGATAGTCATGACTAATGATGTATAGCTTCTAACCGGGTAGAACAGGCAACACAGAAAGACAAACAGAACAAAGCTTTACTTTTCCAACTTGACAATTGCTTACCATTCTGTTCTAGCATCTAGGTAGCAGGCTTCTGCAGAAGCAAGGAAGACAATTCTTTCTGGGGAAGTTTCTAGGAATGCCAGTTATTCTCCCTTACCAAGTATATTGCTCCCATGAATCTGTCACAGCAACTGGAATTCTACCGTTGAAACTGCCTTACTTTGGATTAAAGCACCGTATCTCAAGTATGTTTTTTTTTTTTTTTTTTTTTTAACTGCAGTCCTGATGGAGCAGAGCAAGCAAACAAGCAAAACCAACGTCACAAAACCAGCTTCAAGGAAAGCACAAGAGATGGATCTTCTTGTGTTTGCATTCATCCCAAGTTCACAGTCTCAGCTGCCATTGATCTCCTCTCAAGGTTGAGAGGGCCAGTCTTAAGGCATCCTGTCTCTAGGATGAGGATAATGGTAACTGGAGCCAGCTGGCTGGCAGTTACAGGAAGGAGGGAGGCACAAATGCAGACAGAGTGGAAGTGTCACAGCCTCGTGAATTAATTGGCTCTTCTACTGGACAGAACAGGTCACTTCCCCTTCAGCAACCCAGATAATACTGGGTGAGGGTACCATGTATCACGTTGCAAATTAATCTCTGGTTCTCCTGCTAAGACTTCAGATTCCTATTTCAAGATTTGGGGCTTGAATCAAAAATTTACTTTCTCTTAAACTCATGTTTTTATATCATACCCCGTTGAATCTAATTTTTGTTCTTGCTTCTGGAGTCTTCCTTTCTGGAACTTCTCATTATGCTCCTTTTGTAATTTAGTGGCTTCAAATGTACCTTATCCTCTGCACTTTTTATAACCTTAATTTTTATTCTTGCTTATGATCTCTAATGAAGTTAAATAAGATTGCAGTGGTAACACATTAGAATCCTCTTTGTAACTCAATGTATTTCCATTTCAGAATTATTTCCCCAGTGTTTCAGGCTATCTTTGGTATTCAGGATCTTGCTCACAACTGAACAAATTTGAATTAAGTTGATCATTTAGTTACCATAAGCTTTGTGATATGTAACAACCTAATTCCCCTATCCCATAAACTGAGAGTGCCGCTGAAGCCTTGAGAAGTGTTATCTAAGTGGTTGAAGCTGCCTAGGGAGTTCAGGGGCCACAAAACTCCCACCTAAAATGAAGCAGCCCCATCAGATGGCTCCAATGGGTTTACCTTGGTTTAGTCCAAATCACTGAATATTTGGGAGTGATTGTGGATCTGGCCTTGGAGTTAGTAGCCCTGCCTGTGACTTGGTGGGATTTATTTACACTGTCTCTGCTTGTACTTTTTTCTTATAAAATGGGTAACATTTCCCATTTACTGAAAATAAACTTCTGAGGAGTCACACAATTATAAAGGAACTTACTTCTTACATTCAAGATTAGTGGTGCACATTACCTGTTACTAGTAAATATAATTCTTGATATTGTCTTCCTTTAATATTCTCATTCAGGAAGCTTGTTGACAGAGAAACCTACTCTATTTCTTCCATTTGCTCTCTTGCCAGGCCACCTTGTTACAGGACTCCAGAGGGCACCCTCCTGTGGACAGTAATAATGCCCATGCTGTAGAGCAACACACTGCCTTGCTCTAAATCTTATGAGTTGCTTACAATTTTTTCTCTGATTGTTTCTCCCCCTATGGCTAGAGATGATATGACTGCCTTGGAAAATAATTTTATAGACAGAGAATTTTTTTATTTTGGAAAAAAATCATGTGACATAGTTTCTTTTTCCCTGATTTTGTTGTCCTGTACACTTTATCTCTTCTTTATAATTTTATCTATATTTTATAATTTGACCATAAGTTTATATTATTATAGAGCTTTTAAATTCTATTTTTACTAGAAGCAGTAAGAAGCACAGATTTGCTTGTCTTTCCTTCCTCACTTCTTTCCTGTTGATCAGTAAGGATTGGCTACTAGTGTTAATGCTATTGTTTTCCTTACAACCCAAAAGAGCCAGACAGTATAACAATTCTTTTTTGTCACCTTCTCATAGTCAATGTGCACAAGTCTCCAAACCCTACACATTTGACCTTTCTGTTTCATTATAATGTGGGGTTGGCATCTTTATACTACAGGCAACTTTGATGGTATGCACAATGGTAACTCATTAGATGGAGCCATCTGATGCCTCTTTTGTAGTGGATTTCTTCTGTAGATCTGTCTGTGGATAAGAGCTAAGATGGAGAAAACACAAACAAACGTATACAAAGGGAATCCTATCCACTACTGTTCCAATTCCTCTAAGCCTTCTTAGCCTGGTACAATGGGGAAACCACTTCCACAGGTTGAGAGAAGAGGCAAAAGGAAGCACTAAACAAATCCCAATTAATGATAATAATCATCAGTTAGCTCCCCATACCTAAATTAGTAATGAGAGGAAAAGAAAATGATTTAAGCTGAGTTAATTTCCTATTTCAAAAATATATGATTATAAAATACATAGTCCTAAGGGCATGCAGTTCTTAAGATTTGTGTTGTTCTAGATCAAGCAGCTTTACGTGTTTTTTTTTTTTTTTTTTACCCTTAATTATTGGATAGTATTAGTCAGAAGAGAAGGTTATTTTATTGGAAGAGGGAAAATGATTAGATCTGGTCAGACTAAATAGAATGTGTTATTCTATATTTAGTGAATTCAGGGGAACATGTACATTTTAGTAAGACACTGTGGAAAAGCAGATGAAATCAGGAAGAGATTACATTCTTAATATTTGGGAGGCTAGTGGCAAAAGTTCAGATGGAGGTTATCTGCCATTCTTCTTCTCTTTTTATTGCTATACTGTATACCGCACCTAGTGATACCTCAAATGCATGTTAGTAGACATCCCAGCTGTCTAGGGAAAACACTCCTGTATTTTTTTACTCTCATACTACACCCACACCTCATTTCTGACACTAGATTTGTGAATTTTCCACAAATCAAGTGATTCTCCAACATCAGCTGAGTGTCCTACAATTTAACTCAATTCTGAGACTATCTACCTGTAGATAGTATCAGATCCCAGGTTAAGAGGTCAGGCCCCCAAGACTAGCCCCCCACACTTCAGATGCCAATCACAAGTCCCAGGTTGTCACCTGTACTTCTGATGGACTGGCTATAAATCAGAGTCCCCCTTGCTTGGGTTCAATAATTTTCTAGAATGGCTCACAGAACTCAGGGAAACACTTAGATATGTTTATCAGTTTATCATATAATGAAGGATATGATAAAGGGAACAGATGAAAAGATACGAAGTGTGAGGTTTGGAAAGGTCCCAAGTGCAGGAGCTTCTGTCCCCATAAGTTGGGGTGTGCCACCCTCCTGGCATGTGGATGTGTTTAACAACCTGGAAGAACTTTGAGCCTTGTACTATTGGGATTTTTATCGAGGCTTTATCACATAGGCATGATTGATTATTAATTCCATTTCCAGCCTCTCTTTCCTCTCTGGAGAATTGAGGGTGGAGATGAAAGTTCCAAACTTCTAATCATGGCTCGGTCTTTCTGGTGACCAGACACCCATTTAGGAGCCCACCAAAAGTCATCTCATCAGGACAAAAGATATTCCTATCAACCAGGATACTCCAAGAAATTTAGGAGCCTGGTGTCAAAAGCTCCTATCACTCAGGAAATTACAAGGGTCTTAGGAACTCTGTGCTAGAAACCAGGGTCAAAGACTAAATATTAGAACAAAATATTCTCTTAGCATATCTGTTTATAAGAGATTTAGGATATCTGTGTCAGGAATCAGAGGCAGACACACACACACACACACACACACACACACACACACACACACACACACACACACATATAAATATATATTTTATTATTTCACATTAGCCCTAATCCAAGCTCTGGGCACACCTCTACTCAAAAAGCTAGTCATTGGGTTTAGGAATGTATATAACAGAAGCATGGTTATTCTGTGTGTGTGCAGACTCTAGAAATTAGCTGAGGTATTTTGACTGGGAATTCTGGTGTCCTTGGTAACTGGAAAGTGTATCTAGAGGGCAAAGACTTATGCCTTTTTGCCCCACATTATCCTTGACTGGTGTAAAAGGACATGATCAGATGAGGGCTAGAATGGGGCTCTCTAATATATACGGGCCTTCAAGGACCCAGCCCCACCCACCAGAGGCCCAGAACCTGGCTTCGCCCACCAGTGCACTGGCACTAGCCCCAGGACACAGTCTCACTCACCATTGGGTGGGCACAGCCTGAAGACCAGCTGGGTCCTGGCCCTGGCCACCAGCAGACAGACACCAATCTCCAGACCACTGCAGTCCCACAGCTTGCCAGGCCAGGACCCAACCCATGCACCAACAGGCCAGAACCAGCCCTGGGACAACCTGGGACCCACCCCTGCTCACCAGTGGGCCAACACCAGCTTTGGGAAACCTTGAGCCCCTCAGCCAGCCACCCTGGGATATATCAGCTTTGAACACCATGGACCCCAAAATTAGCTGCGTTGGGAACCAGCCTTGCCCACCAGTTGGACTAGCACCAACTCTGGGACCCCTGCAGCCCTACAGTCTGAGACTTCAGGACTTGAACCTGCCCACCAGCAGACCAACATCAGCTCTGAGATATCTTGTGTCCCTCAGCCAGCTGCCCCAGGATGAGGAACCACAAATCAGCAGGCCAATACCAGCTTTAGGATAGTCCAGACCCTGCAGCCAGCTGTCAGGAATAGGCCCTGCCCACCAGCATGAGAACACTAGATCCAGGATGCCTGGTCCCGCAACCTGCCACCCTGGGACCTGGCTCTACTCTCCAGTGAGCCAGAACTAGCCCCAGGACCACCTGGGGCTCTGCAGCCAGCAGCTTCATGACCTGGCCCCACCCACCAGTGGCTGGCAGCCTTGGCACAAGTCAGGACCTGGCAACCAACTGGACTGAAGGCCAGCTACACCTAACAGACCTCCCACAGTAGTCAACCTGCCACAATAGAAGGACCCATGAAGCCTAAATGGGGGCACCCTTAGAGCATATAGCTCTGGTGACCAGAGGGGAGTGTGCTGCTAAGAAACATAGAATGTCTCCTACATAAGGCCACTTTTCCAAGACCAGGAAACATAACTAACCTATCAAATACATAGAAATAAAAACAGAGAATTGGGCAAAATGAGGTAACGGAGGAATATGGTCCAAATGAAGGAACACGATAAAACCCCAAGAAGAATTAAATAAAGTGGAGAAAAGTAATCTATCTGATAAAGAATTCAAGGTAATGATCACAAAGATTCTCAAAGGACTAAGAATGGATGAACACAGTGAGAAGTTTAAAAAAGAGTTAGAAAATATGAAGAACCAATAGTAGAAACAATAATTCAGAGTAGAAGAACACAATAACTGAAATTAAAAATACAGTAAAAGGAACCAACAGTAGATTAGATGATACAGAGGAACAGATCAGTGAACTGGAAGACAGAGTAGTGGAAATCATTCAAGCTGAACAGAAAAAAGGAAAAAAAAATTAAATGAGGATGGTTTAAGAAACTTCTGAGACAATATCAAATGAACTAATATTTGCATAATAAGGGTCCCCAGATGGAGAAGAGACAGAAAGGGGCAGAGGACATATTTGAAGACATAATAGTTGAAAACTTCCCTAATTTAGGAAAGGAAACAAACATCCAGGTCCCAGGATTAGAGAGTCCCAAACAGGATCAACCCAAAGAGGACCACACCAAAACACATTGTAATCAAAACGGAAAAAATTAAAGATAAAGAGAGAATATTAAAAGCAGCAAGGGAAAAGCAAAAAGTTACATAAAAGGGAACCCCCAGGAAGCTATCAGCTGACTTTTCAGTAGAAACTCTGCAGGCCAGAAGGGAGTGGCATGTTATATTTAAAGTGATGAAAGGGAAATACCTAAATTTGAAGGAGAGATCAAAAGTTTTATAGACAAGCAAAAGCTAACAGTTCAGCACCACAAAACCAGCTTTACAAGAAATGTTAATGGGACTTCTCCAAGCAGAAAGTCCACAAGAAATATGAAAATTACCAAAGGAAAAATCTCATTGGTAAAGGCAAATATACAGTAAATGTAGTATATCTACCACTTATAAGGCTAGTAGGAAAGTTAATACATAAAAGTAGTAAAATCATCTATAACCACAATGAGTAGTTAAGAGATTCACAAAACAAAAGGATGTAAAATATGAGGTCAAAAATGGTAAACGTGGATGGACGGTAAAAATTCAGGGTTGTTAAAAGGTGTTTGAAGTTAAAAGATCAGCAACTTAAAATAATCACATATATAAATAGATTGCTATATATAAACCTCATGGTAGCCACAAAACAAAAATATAGTTACACATATACAAAGGAGAAAGGAATCCAAACATAACACTAAATATAGTCATCAAATCACAAAGGAAGAGAGTAAAATAGAAGGAACAAAAAAGAAACACAAAACAACCCTCAAACAATGAACAAAATGTCAATAAGTACATACCTATCAATAATTACTTTAAATGTAAATGGACTAAATTCTTCAATCAAAAGATGGAGAGTTGAACGGATAAAAATCCAAGACCCATATATATGCTGCCTGCAAGAAATTCATTTCAGATATAAAGACACATACAGACTGAAAGTAAGGGTGTGGAAAAAGTTATTCTATGTAAATGGAAACAAAAAGGAAGCCAGGGTAACAACACTTGTATCAGACAAAATAGACTTTAAAACAAAGATTGTAAAAAAGAGAGAAAGAAGGATATTACAAACCAACCCATAGAGAAAGAAATCAGATATGTGGTTATCAGAGGCAAGGGGGAGGGGGAGGGGGAGTTGAATGAAGGCAATCAAAAGGTAAAAACTTCCAGTTATAAGATAAATAAGTATTAGGAATGTAATGTGCAATATGACCAATATAATTATCACTGCTATATTTTATATATGAAAGTTGTTAAGAGAATAAACCTAAAGAGTTCTCATCACACACACAAAATATTTTTTTCTATTTCTTTAATTTTGTATGTATATGATATGACAGATTTTCACTAAACTTATTTTGGTAATCATTTCATGATATAAGTCAAATCATTATGCTGTACACCTTAAATTTATACAGTGCTGTATGTCAACATATCTCAACAAAACTGGAAGAAAACAAGTTTTTAAACATTGACAGTATTTTAAAAAAATGTTAATTCTTATAAAAAGCACAGAGCTGTGCTTAGCAAATTGTTAAAAGAAAGTATAGAGGGCTTGGGGGGCATGGGTAGTACCATTTGCTTTATGCAACCCCAGTAACAAAAGACTTAGGAGACAAGATTGAACCTACCTCAACTGTGCTTTCCTCATTTCTGGTTGCTTTGGTTATGAAGCCAGATGTCATGCAGCACATTAGAAAAAGCAAAATCACATGCAAGTAAGGTTAATATTAATCAGGAACAGAGCAGTTCATGATCAACCAATGCCATCTTGGGGAATGATTTGGGGAGTAGTTTGGAAGGGTTTTGAACCACAAATAAAGGATGATATTACCAGGAGGTTGCCAAGCTTGTGTACTGTATGACTTCTGGGTGTTGCAGACAACTGTGTCTCCCTCTGGCTTTGATGGAGCTATAGTAAATAAGCTAGATAGTCATGAATCCACATTCTATCACTTATGTTGCCTGTTTCTGTGAGCTTTTACATTATGCTCCTAGAACGTTTTTTACATTCATTTTCAACCTTTTTCACAGGGCCACCACATGCCCTGTATATTTAAAAACCTGGGCTGGGAAGGAAGAGGTCACTTGTCCTAACTTACTTGGTGTCTGCAGAATGGGTTGGAAGATATTGTAGGTAAGGGGTAGAGGGAGGAGGAGAAATTTAAATAAGAGAGACCATAGTAGTAACAGTCTTGCTTCCATAACCACCATGGTTTGGGAATTCTATCTACTGTCCTCTGCACTCAAAAATAGAAGGGACCAAAAGAGCAAGACACTAAGTAAGGGGAACTCATTCAGAGTGGGTAGCTTAGAAACTATGGATGCAGTTATCTAATTTTACCAACAGTGCATTTCACATGGATGCATTAAAATGCTTTCTGTAAAGATAGATGATATTGTCACTATTCAGTCACTACAGTAGTCCTCTCTAATTTGCAAGGGATACATTCCAAGACTCACAGTGGATATCTGAAACCACAGATAGTACCAAGTCCTGTATATACTATGATTTTTTCTATACTTACATACCCATGATACAGTTTAATTTATAAATTAAAACACAGTGAGATTAACAATAATAATAAAATAGAAGAATGATAACAATATACAGTAATAAAAGTTATGTGAATGTGGTCTCTATCTCTCAAAATATCTTATTGTATTTAATTTATTGCCTTTTCTGTCTTAACTAAGCACTTATACACTGTGACCGTAACTTTCGCATGTTGACGTGCAACAGTAAAACTAACATAAATTTATTTTTCCTTCTTCACAATTTCACAGATAGAAGATTTATTCTTACTATAGACCTTAGCAACCTCACCATACAATATTCTTTCTTTCCTTATTAAGTTGAGAACTTTCACCTTTTCACTTAAAGGAAGCACTTTATGGCTTCTCTTTGGCATATCCAAATTACCAGCATCTCTATTCTAGTGCTTTAGGGCCATTATTAAGTAAAATAAGCATTACCTGAATACAAATGCTGCAATACTGTGACAGTCAGTTTAATAACTGAGAAGACTACTAAGTGACTAACAGGCAGGATACACTGGACAAAGGTATGATTCATGTCCAGGGTGGGACAGAGGGGGACAGCATGAGATTTCATCACACTACTCAGAATGGTGGGCAATTTAAAAGTTAAGAATTGCTTATTACTGATTTGCATTTCCCTGATGATTAGCGATGTTGAGCATCTTTTCATATGTCTGTTGGCCATCTGCATTTCCTCTTTGGAAAAAATGTCTATTCAGTTCTGCCCATTTTTAGTCAGGTTATTTTTTTGATATTGAGTTGTATGAGCCATTTATATATGTTGGATATTAATCCCTTATTGGTCATATCATTGTCAAATATTTTCTCTCATTCAGTAGGTTGTCTTTTCATTTTGTTGATGGTTTCCTTTGATGTGCAAAAGATTTTAAATTAATTAGGTCCCATTTGTTTATTTTATTTTTATTTCCTTTGCTTTAGGAGACAGATCAAAAAAAATATTGCTGGGATTTATATCAAAGAGTGTTCTCCCTATGTTTTCCTCTAGGAGTTTTATAGTACCTGGTCTTACATTTAGGTCTTTAATCTATTTTGAGTTTATTTTTGTGTGTAGTGTTAGAGAATGTTCTAATTTCATCCTTTTACATGTGGCTGTCCTGTTTTCCCAGCACCACTTATCAAAGAGACATTTTTTTCTCCACTGTATATTCTTGCCTCCTTTGTCATAGATTAATTGACCATAAGTGCATGGGTTTATTTCTGGGCTCTGTATTCTGTTCCATTGATTTATGTGTCTGTTTTTATGCATATACCATATTGTTTTGATTACTATAGCTCTGTAGTATAGTCTGAAGTTAGAGAGTATAGTTTTTCCAGCTCTGTTCTTCTTTCTCAAGATTGTTTTGGCTATTTGGGGTCTTTTGTGTTTCCATACACATTTTAACCACAAAGAGTTATCACCTCCCACCTGTCAGAATGGCTATCATCAAAAAGAACACAAATAACATTGTTCGTGAGTATGTGGAAAAAAGGGAACTCTTGTACACTGTTGGTAGGAATGTAAATTGGGGCAGCCACTGTGTAAAACAGTATGCAGGTTTCCCCAAAAACGAAAAGTAAAATTACCATATGACCTAGCAATTCCATTCCTGGGTATACATCCAAAAAAAACCACAAATTGGGAAAGATACATGCACCCCAATGTTTACAGCAGAATTATTTATAATTACCAAGATATGGAAGTAACCTAAATGTCCATAATCAGATGAATTGATAAAGAAGATGTGGTATATACATACACAATGGAATACTACTCAGCCATAAAAGCAAATGAAACTTTGCCATTTGCAGCACCATGGATGAACTTGGAGGGCATCATGCTAAGTAAAATAAGTCAGAGAAAGACAAATACTGTATGATATCACATGTGGAGTCTAAAAACTACAACAAGCTAGTGAATAAAACAACAAAAAAGCAGACTCACAGATATAGAGAACAAACTACTGGTTACTGAGGAGAGAGGGAAAAGGGGAGGGGAAATATAGGGGTAAGAGATTAAGGGGTATAAATTATTAGGTATAAAATAAACTACAAGGATATATTGTACAACATGGGCAATGTAGCCAATATTTTATAGTAAGTATAAATGTAATATAACCTTTAAAAACTGTGAATTACTACATTGTACACCTGTACTTATATAATATTGTACATCAACTATATTTCAATTAAAAAAAGAAATATTGGTATTGGTATTGAAAAAGTAAATGACTTAAATACTAGGTAACAAATTGTTTTGCAACTCAAATGGTTTCCAAGACTTTGTTTTTGAGAAACTTGTAGGAAGATGTAATTTAGTTACTAGCTTATAGATTAGTAAAATATTTCATGTATGAAACAGACTCACAGACATAGAAAATAAACTTATGGTTACCAAAGGGGAAAGGGAGGGGGGAGGGATAAATGAGAAGTGTGGGATTAATAGATACAAACTACTATACATGAGACAGATAAGCAATAAGAATTTACTGTATAGCACAGGAAACTATTTCCAAAATCTTATAATAACTTATAGTGGAAAATAATCTAAAATATATATATAAAGCTGAATCACTTTGCTGTACACCTGAAACTAACACAATATTGTAAATCAACTATACTTTGATTAAAAATATTTATATAATAAAAAAAGAATTGCTTATTTCTGGAATTTTCCATTTAATACTCTTGGGCTGAGATTGACTGCAGATAACTGAAAATGAGGAAAGTGAAACTGTGGATAAGGGGGGAAAATACCTCCTTCAGGATCAGAAATTACCTCTTTCAGGATCAGTCCTTATTCAATGGCATATAGGATACCAATACACAATCTGAGTAAGCACAGGAAAGATAATAGCCCACAGATGTTTCTAAAATGGTGATGACATTAAGTGTGTGTGTGTGTGTGTGTGTGTGTGTGTGTGTGTGTGTGTGTGTGTGTGTGTGTAGAGAAGAAGGTCAGGGAGACACATTCTCAATTGTTATCAGAATGTAAGACACTAAGTAAGGAGGTCTCCCCTTTGTGGTTTATACAACCATAGTCTGAAAGGCTGAATAAAATGTAGTCTGTAACATTGGTGAAGGATTTGAGCCAGAGACCAGAGGCATCATTTCATGGAGGAACTTGATGTTAATTGAAGATGACAAAGTATGAAAAGCCTGAGAGACTAACATCCTTTACTGGCTAAGCAAGGGGCAATTTGCATTGTGTGAAAACACCATAAATAACTGCATGTCTGCTATCCAGCTGAATTAATTTGCATTTAAAACCTGAGAGATGGTCAAAACTGCCTCTGGGAAAACTGAATGTCAGTATTGAAACTTGCAGCATGTTCTGTACTTTGGGAAGTAGAATATCCTTAAGCATGAAGATCATTGAAGAAATCAGGTCTCCTTACCACTTACCCCAGAGAAAGTCCGTACTGTGAACTGGTGGTTCTTTCCGCTTATTAGCTCACAATGTACACATCATGAAAATCTCACCAGCTCCTACCAATTCTTCCCAAATTTCAACCCCTATCCCTCACTCCTACTCTGGTATGGAATGGAGACTGGTGTCACCTCCTGCCTGCATTCCTGTGTCTCTGTCTGAAGGAAACAGGAGATGGAGTTGTTTGGAAGCATAGAGGCCATGTGTTCCTTCATGTGTTCCGGCTCTGACCACATCTAGATTCTTGAAACCACTTTTGTTCTATCCTAGCTATCTGGGACTACTGTAATATATCTCACTAGGGATATATATATAATCATTCTGATTATCTGTAAATAAAGAATGAAAGAGGGCTAAAAACAGGACAGAAGACACTCACAAAGCATCCATCTACCAGAAGTAGAGCTAAGTTTCATGGAACCAGGAAAGTGATGAGGCAATATTTTTCTCTTATTGTGGTCACATAGTCCATCATTTCCACTTCACTCCATATGTCTGCAACATTCTTGCTTTTTCTGGGCTAGCTTTTTCTACTAAGCCTGTTAGTTTTGCCCTTCATAACTTTGGTCTGCCATAGATTGGCCTGTGGATTGATTCCCACCAGATGAAGTGTCCCACTCCTGATCCAGTCAGGGATGGCCCAGGAAAGGGCTCCAAGCCCATCACTTCAGCAGAGGTCACAAGTACGGATAACTTCCAAAGAAAAAGGCAGAGACTTAGCATATTCCCCAAGCATGCCTGATACAATTAACTCTAAAAATCTGGGTAGGGCTTCCCTGGTGGTGCAGTGGTTGAGAGTCCGCCTGCCGATGCAGGGGACACGGGTTCATGCCCCGGTCTGGGAAGATCCCACGTGCCGCGGAGCGGCTGGGCCCGTGAGCCATGGCCGCTGAGCCTGCGCGTCCGGAGCCTGTGCTCCGCAGCGGGAGAGGCCACAGCAGTGAGAGGCCCGCGTACCGCAAAAAAAAAAAAAAAAAAAAAAAAAAAAAAAAAAAAATCTGGGTAGAAATTGGTCAATTCACTGGCCATGATGAATAGGTCAATAATATTTAAAAAAGCAAACTAAGTACTGCAAAGTGACAGAGGTAGTGTTAAATATTCAGAGACAAGTGATTGAACCTAATCAGGTGTGAAAGGTTGGCAAAGAAATATATGCTAAAAGGAGGAAGACATTAATGAAACTTAAAGAGAGTGGAAAATGTGGATAAACTTGATTTGACAACTCAATACTAAACTTATCCTGCAGGAATATATAAAGACAAGTAAGGCATTTGGAGTTTTTTTTGCAAAAATATTTCTAACTACTGAAAAGTATGCCCAGAGTTCTGTACTCTTCTACAAAAATGTCATTAAGAAACTAATTAGAGAATTATAATTATCATCGATTGAGACTCCTTTATTGAAAAAAGCAGAAAAGCATATCGGATATGATTATGTAGAAAAGATTAATAGAACTAGATATGGGCAAGCAGATCAGGAGAAGGGCAGCAGTAATAAGACATTGATTCTCATAACCTCTTGCGTCCTCCATGGACCTGAGCACAGCTACCTATGGGGGAGTGAATCCATTTTATTTCCTGAATACTATCTTTAAGAAGCTGGGAGCTTCCCTAGGGTGCTGTCAGTGAACCTTGGTGGGCAGCCATGGCACAGGGCAAGTGAGGGATGCCAGGCAGGACTGATGTCTGCTACCTGATAGGCAGTTCAGGAAGGTAGCAACATATGGGACTCTAAGTATTCACACAGGAAGCAGTCAGAGCAGAGATGTCAGACTGAGTTTAGAATCCTAGCCCTAACATTTACTAAGGCCGAATTAGGCATGTTGCTTCATCTCTAATTTTGTTTCCTCAGCAACATAATGTGGGATAGTTATTCTACATCATAGGATAGGTGTTCATAAGATATATATAAGGTGCCTTGCACTGTGACTGACAGGATGGAATTACAATAAATGGTAGTTATTATTATTACTCAAAATGAATGAAAGAAACAGGCAGAAAATGTGATCTGGGGTGGAACATGGCATACTGTTAGGAATAAGAAAGTGATTCTCTTCCTGGTATATGTTGATAAAGCTTGGTAGGTGTACACTTCTTTACATAACATGAGTCAAAGAACTACAAGTACTTGGAGCTAGTTGACTGTAACGAAAAGAGACCTAGGTCATTTGGGGAGACATCAACAGTTTTACAGGTCGCAAAAAATTGCTGCAATTTTCTACATGTTTCTTAAGTGAGCTTAAAGCTCACATTCTTAGTCAATGTCTAAAGGTTATCAGAGACCCTTTTGAACCCCTTTTTCCCTTTTAGCATGAAAGTAGGGATCACTGATTTTGCCTCTTCTTCCGCAAGTCATTTAGATTCTTCAGAATCAAAGCTCAAGGGTACATTTTAAGCATCTCATAAGCAGATTCTATTGCAACTTTCCCTGGGCTGGCCTCTCTCTCCATCATTTTCCCTCTACCTTGAATTCAAAACGCTAATGCCAACAAAATTATATTTTAGGGACTTCCTTGGTGGCGCAGTGGTTAAGAATCCGCCTGCCAATGCAGGGGACATGGGTTCAAGCCCTGGTCCAGGAAGATCTCACATGCCATGGAGCTATTAAGCCCACGTGCCACAACTACTGAGCCCACGTGCCACAACTACTGAAGCCCATGCGTCTAGAGCCCATGCTCCGCAACAAGAGAAACCACCGCAACGAGAAGCCCACACACCATAACAAAGACCCAACACAGCCAAAAATAAGTAAATTAATTAAAAAAAATAAATTATATTTTAATCATTTCACTCAAATTTCTATACTGAGATTATGTTGCTATTGGTATCAGATTTCAGTTTCTTTTAAAGAATCAAAATGCCTGAGCTCTTGTGAGTCTTTTTTTTTTAATAAATTTATTTATTTATTGATTTTTGGCTGCATTGGGTCTTCATTTCTATGCATGGGCTTTTTCTAGTTGCGGTGAGTGGGGCCTACACTTCGTTGTGGTGCGCGGGTTTCTCAGGGCTTCTCATTGCAGTGGCTTCTCTTGTTGTGGAGCACGGGCTCTAGGTGCACAGGCTTCAGTAGTTGTGGCATGTGGGCTAAGTAGTTGTGGCTCGCAGGCTCTAGAGTGCAGGCTCAGTAGCTGTGGTGCACGGGCTTAGTTGCTCCGCAGGATGTGGGATCTTCCCGGACCAGGGCTCATCCAGTGTCCCCTGCATTGGCAGGCAGATTCTTAACCACTGCACCACCAGGGAAGTCCCTGGGAGTATTTCTATCTCGATGAAATTATAAGCAAAATCACTGACATGTAAATTGTAGACATCATGACAGTTTACCTTCCCTTCCAAAGTAATTAAATACGTATTACCTAAGAATGATATTATCCCACATTACTATAATACCATTATCACACTCAAGGAATTTGACATTGTTAAATCACATTTTCAAATATGCAGCCCATATTCAAGTTCTTACTTGTCCCCAAAATATTCTCTGTAGTTGTTTTTTTGTTTGTTTTATGTCCTGATGCAGCTAAAGATCACTCATTGCCTTTGGTTGTAATGGCATGGGTACTTTTAAAAACTCACAGGGTGGTTCTGAAAACATTTTCTCTTCCCTTCCTGTTAAAACCAGAGAGGTAGGAACCTACTCTACTCACAAGTGTGTTCCTTAGAAATTTATAAATTCCATAAATATATGACAAGAAATAGCTTACGCTAAATTTTCTTAAAATGAGGAATGCTTCCAGAGGGATTTCATTATTGTGAGAACTTCAAGGCCCAAGAATCCTTTGGGGAAAAGATTTCTGAATCAATAGGTCCCTAAGAGGCATTCCAGCTAGGATGGGTTAGAAAAGGGTAAGTAGATTTCTGACATCAGAGGAGCTGATCTCCTGAGAGTTGCTTTTTTTTTTTGCTAGAATCCACAATTGCTTAGGATTTAACACCTGCCCGAGGTTATACAATTGCCAAATAGACCACTAAGGTAAACTAGTATTTTCAGACAAAGATGATGGCCTGACCAATGAACAGAACCACAACTCATTAGTATTATCAGGAAAGTTGTAATTATAAAATTATAAATGCTAATATTAATATAAAATTAATTATTAATAATTGGTTATAGTACCCTTGTTTCTATTACTTTGAAGTATCTTCTTTAATCTTTTAAAGAATATTGTCGTTGTTTCCAATCTTCTCATCACTATAGGTTGTAATGAGAAATTTTTCTTCATGCCTCTTTTGTGGGCTATGAAAGACACTGGAAAACCCAACATTGCTTCAGGGTTTAATAAATATTCAAAATAATTGCAAATGAGATTAACACTGGACAGTAGAAAAGTGACATGAAGCTATTATTCAAATGTTTTATTAATTATTAGTTGATTGACAAATTACTTCTAAAATTATCCACTTTCAAGAACAGCTCCAGGAGTTGTCACTTTCTCTGCAGTATCCTCTGATGTAGTGTTAAGTTTATGCAAAAAGCAGAAACATCACCACTTTTTGCTTTTTGATCTTGACATGGCCTTCCCTCTAGAATTATTTTTTTCTTTTTGCATTATAGGTTTTATCTCGGTTGCTTTCACTTCCAGTGTAGCCTTCTGAGAATGAATAGAAGAATAAGGCAATGCTGATTGATTTGGTTTGATACTGACAGTGAGCTTTGAGCTTTTTGATTGTTAGAGTGAGATTTTCCTGAAATTGACAATACTGTCCCTGTTCCCTTCCTTCCACCTACAGCATACAGAGACTATAGAAGAAATAAAAGACAAGGACATGCCATTCCCTTGTCTGAGTTTAGGTAGTTTCAGCTTTACTTGAGAACACATCAGAGAATGATGACTACGTGGCCCAGTCTTACAAGGTGAAATTGTGATTTCTTTCTGTGATATTGTTACTACCTTCCTCTCATTTTCTATATTCTCCTTGCCCCTCCTCCATTAATATTGCCAAGAAATTGCAAATAATTTTTCTGGGCAATACACAGTGGTGAAAAGGTATGAAAAAACCACAGGACAAGTTTTCCTGGGAGTGGGCATGCTTTTGATTTTAGTTGAAGATTTTGAGGAAAAGTTAAGAAATTCAAATAGTGATATTATTGAAAGTATTATGTAATATTATAACAATTGAATATATGTTAATACAGTGCAAAATTCACATTTTGTTAAAGAAAAGAAAAAGACTTTATAGATTTTTTTTTGCTTAAGATAGAACTATAATTTGCCACTGGGTTTCTATGATAGTAAAAATTTGCAAATCAAAGTCATATGAGCTCTAAGTCCAAATCTAGATAAAAGCCAACTTGGAAACTGCCAAGGAATTTTTTTGATTAACATGGCTAAGTTTTAGCCATATATAATAAATCTTGTTCCAAATACCTATGTCATAGTTTGGACTCCCCAGCAAGTAAATTCTGAGATGGAATGGCTTTGTTTTGCCATATCTCAGCTCCAGCCTCTTTTGCATTTCAGGTCCCTGCAGCCAGGAAACTGAGTGCAAATAAGGCTGCACCTCCCCAGACTGTTATAACACAAGTTCTCAGAGAAGGGTTGTGAATGGGAGGAAATGATTAATACCTTCAATCCAGGTAGCCTTCTGAAATTAGCACAGAGCTTCCCAAAGTATCTGCTTTGGAGAAGCAAACATTCATTCAGATATGAAACTTCTAACATGTTTGTTAAAATTCAGTTTTCACAACTTATATCTCCTTTTATCTCTCTGGAATGGCAGTGGAGTTGGAGTGATACATTTTTATGAAGGCAAGGAGAATTTCCTTTCCAGTTTGAACCCCCAAATAGCTTTCCAGTTGCTCAACACTTGTAAGGGCATGCCCCAGTTATGCTATGATGAGTTTTCTTTTTAGTATATTTGGAAGACAGTGAGTTGTGCCTCATTATACACTGAGGGTTTGAAATATTCTTTTCCATCATGAATGTACAAATAGCATCCAAAGAGACTCATAAGTCAACACAGACTATTCAGCCTAATGTTCTAGATTCTAGAATATCATTACAGAATAAAATATTTCCTTCTTCTCACCATTATAGAACAATCAAAATGAAAAAGTATAAGATGAACCTGAATGCACAAATGAGTCATGTTTAGCTTAATGTGAATCTCTGCCCTGGCCTAACCCCATCCCAGCTGTTTTTGCTGAGTGTTCAGCTAGCTGTGAGTTATGCCATGTATTTGTTGGAAAAAGAGACAGAACATCTTTGTGCATCGTGTTTTTCTGCTCTTGGACTGAGACTGCAAGTCTCTACGCTTTCACAATTCTCTGGGCAACAATCCCACATGTCTTTGAATAATGCTTGTACAGAGTAACACATCCCATTGCTTGCTCTGATTTTTCAGCTCATCACTGTATTCTCTCCTGCAGGATGAGGTCTTGTCAGTTTCATGAGTTTCAGTCTGTATCCCAGGATCAGACTCAGTTTCAATTCTTTCCTTATTTTCAAACAAATTCCCTTGGACATTCTGACCCTCAAGTGATGCTCCCACTGTTCTCATTGCCAAAGAGGGCTCCATGACCCACTCTTTTCATTTTGGGCTGCTTCATTTGACTTTCTATCCTCCTGGAATGGAACTTGAATTGCCGTCATCCTTTTGTGGATAGTTTCCTATTTGTCAGCCACTACTGAGGTCAGTATTCTATCTACTCCTGCTCCTCACCCCACATGTTTTGTCTGGCCTCCATTTCACTTTTAGGCTGTTGTAAGGCACCAGCTATGGCATTATATGTTTACTTAACTGTGGAAGCTAACACTGTCATTAAATGAAAAGTTAACTTATCCCTTAATTACTCAACAGTTATTAGAATTTGGAGCAGGATCTCTTTGGAGCATGATCACAGTGTAAAACTATATTGTGTTTCTTTGTTTCAGGTCTTGATTTACATCAAGATCCTTACTAAAATGGCCACAATATCCTCTCATCATCTCTCATTCTACCAGTAGTAGAACTGAGAGTGTGAGTGTGTAGTAGTAGAACTGGAGTGTGAACTTGGCTTGGGAAACTTTCAATCTCAAATGCTTAACAACCCAGATCCAAAGTAAGATAACAAGATAACTATTTACTGAGAATTCTGGAAACGTCTGATTTTGGGTATCATCCTTTTCCTTCCCTCTCCACTGAGGTAGGAAAAAAAATATCAGAATAATCTTTAAATCCATGAAAGAGGTAGTATGTTCATTAGAAAAATGTAAAAACAGCATCCTAGTAATAATAGAAATAAAAACAATAATTACCCACATTAACACATCCATTAATGAATATCATTCCTGCTACCACCACTGGTATCACTTAATGAATCCCTACTCTATAGGTGCTTTAAACTCATTCTCTTATCAAGCCCTGTAAGGGAGACATTATTATACTTATCATACATTGGAAATGAAGTCAAGGTTTGGAGAGATTAAATAACTTGTCTATGATCACATAGCTTGTTAAGTGACTGAACAAAAATTTGAATGTAGATCTGTTTGGTTTTTAAAATCTATGTTTTAGCCACTATACCAAGATGACTCTCATCAGCTATCAACTTGTTCAAAGATTGCATCTTCCAGGCTTTATATGTACAAGTAAAAGGAAATGGAAAAATTTTCTGGTAAATTGGAAAGCTGATTTCAACCTAGATCCTGATTTCCCTTATTAGTTTTATTTTTCCTTTTCTGCTTGTGCAGATGTTGGCAATGTCTCTGCATATACCCAGCCAAAATGACCAGCAAGCCCCTTCAGTGGACTGCATGCGTCACTCGGGCCAGCCGTGACTGCTAGAGTGGTTCTCTGTAGCCAAGTAGCTCTGAGAATTATGAGCTGCCTCAGAAAACTTGGAGAACCATTCCAATCTGACTGAGATCTACTCAAGTTTTGCTTTTCAGACCTGCTCCTCATCCCAGTGTGATTTTTTTTTAGTGTCAAATTCTAAAGATAAAGAAATTTTATACTTAGCTTATTCTTTTCAAACTGTAATAGCAATTGTTGACTCACTGTATTGACTCACCTGGCCTAGCCTCTGGGATGAGGCCAAATTTAGAAAGTGACCTTGGCAGTAGACCTAGGTTACCCTGAGGCTTTCCATGTGGAGAACGGCAGGCATTCACCTTTTATTATCCAGGGTTCCTGATTTCTGAGGTTTCTTGCCAAGAAGCAAGTAGATGAGTAGACCAAGTTAAGACCGTGTAGATAGCAAAGATGTTGCTTATTACCTAAAACCAATTTGATCAGCAGAAGAAGTAATAGAAGGTCCCTATCTTTCTCTTCTTAAAAATGCAGGTTCAAATGTTGTATTCTTCCCCTCATTGTATCCTTCTTATTCTACATTGCCAACTCCTCCCCAGGCTCTTCTCCAGACTTTCCTCCAGGAGAAGCTCATTAGGAATTACTCTTTGCTACATTTCATGTAATTTTCCTCTTTTTAATCTATTGCCATAAGGTGAAGTTTCAATTATCAGGGCAACTGTGAGTGGAACGAGTATGGTGATGTTTAATCTGAGCTCTTAGCTTATTTAGTCTACTTCTGCTGTGTTATTAGCTTTTTCCACTCTTATGGTTAAAAGAATGTAAATCATTCCACTACCCTGCCTTTTCTATTCTTGTTTGCCTCTATTTCTTCTCAAGATCTAGTGTGAATGCACTCTGCCAAATTTACAAATTCGATTCTTTTTCTTTCCATTAGCACACTTTGATTCCTTTGTCTTCATTCTATGTTAGATTCTCCCTTGGATCAATATTTTCCACTCAAGAGAAACTGGTTTCAAAGCTCAGTTTCTCAGTTCAGAAAAGAAGTTTAATTATCATTGACTAGCTCTTTCCTCCATGCAACATCTGTTATGTAACTGGAGGAGATTCAGCCCATGAATTTAGACTGATCAAAATGGATGGCTTATCTATGTAATCTCTTCTTGTTTTCAGAAATTATGGAACACCAAAATGTTTCTGGGTAGCTGGGTGGAAAGAATATCTAAAATCTCTGCTTAATGATGGGGAGAGTGTTTTAGTTTTCTATGAGCTACCATAATTTAGAAACCAGCCAGTGAAAATTAACATGTAGCTGGATGAATCAGAGCTAAATCTGAATTCATTAATAGGTGTAGAGAAAGGACACCATTGATAAGTTTAACTTCTGAGAAAAATAATTAGGCGAAAAAATTATATGTGGCATGTGATGGATCTCAGAGACCTATTTAGAGTCATAGAATCAAGGAGCACTATGGTCAGAAAACTCTTTAGAGAGCATCTATTTCCACTCTTTATTTTGATGATTAGAAAAATGAAGTTTAGAAAGGTGAAAGGAGTTTTCCAAGACTGTCTAACTACTTAGTGTCAGAGCTGAGACTGGTGTTTCCTGGGTATATATGCAATTATTACAAAAATTACAAAGGACTGGATCATAAATATGCTTCCATTTGAAGCTACACTGATGTTTACTTCAGTTCAATTTAATCAAGTCCATTTAAATACTACTCTCATGGCTTTCAAAGATTTTGGAAACTTCCAAGCAAATTGAAGTCCCTGGAGCTAAATAGCCAAAATTCCAGACAGTCTAGAATAAGATCTTTTCCACAGAACTTGATATCCTAGAAGGCAAAAATAAATCTCTTTGGTCTTCACTGTTAGACAATAGGCCTAGAATACAGAATATTTTATGGATTCATGGAAATATTTATTAGGTTGGTCTCCCCCAAAAGCAGATTCTGAGACAAGGATTTGAGTGAAAATAGTTTCTTTGAGAGAAAATAACAGGAAGCACTAGTTGAGCAATGGAGATGTGAGCCAAGAAAGTGTATCTTATCACTTCAGGCAAGTGGGGCTCAATGCCTGATGCAGACTGTTGAGATTCTGTGGGGCTCAATGCCTGATGCACACCTCTGAGATGCTGTGTAGAATATTCCTCAGAGTTGTTCTGGATCAAGGAAGCTAGAATATTTATTCACCAACTACCAAATGTCATTGATTGAGAGTTTCTCCATTCATTGAGAGTAGACATTTTGAATCTGCCCTGGGAAAGAGCTGCACTACAGTTCCTATGGCCATAGAAAGCTCTCAATAAAGGAATTGTGAATAATTGCAGTAAGAAACCATTGGCATGCATTGGAATGATGTTGAGGGAATATGGATGGGGTATGAAAACTGCCTGCTATAATGGGGAAATGAACAGAGGAGGGAATGGGGGATGAAGCAGATCGGCTAAAATGGATCAGCCAGATGCAGTTTGAATCTCATGATATTTCCCTCAAGTTATGAGTCTGTGCTTAATGAGTTTTAGTGTACAGAACTAGCTTATTTTACAGATTGAGATTTTGTGGATTTCTACAGAATTTTTTGAGGGTGTCCCCCAAACATTCATAGCAAACTTTTGGTAAGAACCTGATGCAGAGCTTCTTGTTTTAGAAACATCTCAGGTTTAAGTAGTGAAGGGTCATGAGAGGTGTGGTTCAGAGCAGAGAGAAGAATATCTAGAGAGTGACAACTGAAGATTGCTGAGTATCTTAGTAATGTCAGATTATACATACTTGAGTTAGGATTAACAATAAAATGTTAAAAGCCTGTAAAACTGAATACAAATTAATATTTTGAGAAATAATTTGGCATAGTTAATATCTCAAAATCTTATTTTTGCTATCAATATGAGGGTTTGAAGGAATCAAGAATTCAGAGAGATAGGTCAAGAAATGGTGGCTACATAAATCTAAAACGTTCCAGTACATTCTGTAAAAGCTCTGTATCAACAAAGGTAAAATGTGAACCCACAGAAATCCCATTCTTCAGAAGACTATAAGTCAGAGTAAAACACACAATTCCATTTACCTGTAAGTAGAAAAATAAAAACCAATTTCCATTTTTAGTTTTTAGAGAAACCTCCATTCTGTTTTCCACAGTGGCTGCACCAATTTACATTCCCACCAACAGTGTACAAGTGTTCCAGTCTCTTCACAACCTTGCCAACATTTGTTATTTGTGGTTTTTTGGATGATAGCCTATGACCCAGCAATTTCACTCCTGGGTATATATCCAAAAAAAGCAAAAACACTAATTCAAAAAGATATATTCACCCCAATATTCATAGCAGCATTATTTACAATTACCAAGGTAGGGAAGCAACCTAAGTATCCATCAACACATAAATGGTAAAGAAGATGTGGTATATACAATGGAATACTACTCAGCCATAAAAAATGAAATTTTGCCATTTGCAGCAACATGGATGGACTTGGAGGGGATTATGCTAAGTGAAATAAGTTGGACAGAAAAAGAAAAATACTGTATGATATCACTTATATGTGGAATCTAAAAAATACAACAAACTAGTCAATAAAACAGAAAAGAAGCAGATTCACAGATATAGAGAAGAAACTAGTGGTTGCCAGTGGGGGGAGGGAGGCAATATAGGGGTAGAGGACAAAATAGGGTTATTATAGGATTATTAAAAATCATGTGTGTGAAACTTTTGAAAATTGTAAAGCATGATAGAATGTAAAGAATCTTTCAGTCAGTAAACAAACAAACAAACAACTAATTTCTAGTGGAGCTATTTGTCAGCTCCCCGACAAAGATTTCCAGTGAGCAAAGTATGGAAAAACTCTGTGGAAGAGGAAATAGGGCAAGGGAAAAGAGCTCTTTGGAAGTTGTGTAACAAGAGGAAAAAGAAACAAGATGAGAAAACTTAGAATTTTGTAAGACAAATACAAATATAAAATATCATAAGACATTTTTCTCTACTTTGCACCCACACTAAAAAACCATTTGCTTTGCTACACTGACTGAGGAGGGTGATGTAGAACTAGGAATCTTGTAAATCTCCCAAATTTTCATCCCTAGTTACTAAATGCAGAGATGCAAGCAGTCTTCATTTATGCTAAGAAGAAAACAGAGAATTAAAATCAAACATTTCACCTGATAACAATTGTCTCTAAAAGCCAACCACCAACAAGAAAACTGCCATATAACTCTATAAAATAAACCTTCTCAAATAAATATTTGGCAATATGAAAAACTTACCTTGAATCACTTTTCTAAGAGCAGAAATAGAAAGAAGGAAGGAATAAATAAAATGTGTACTAATTTCTTCCATTCAGGAAAGAAACATAAGAAAAAGAGACTAAATTACAAGTTGCTCAATGATGAATAAATTAAAGAAAACAATAAATGTCAATGAAGAGGACAATAATCAAAACAATTAAAATGAGATAAAAAAAATAAAAAGGGCCAGGAAGAAAGTAATTATAATGGAACACAGAGAATATCCAATACATGAATAATTAAAGTCCCCAGAGGAGAAACTAATATTTAGAACAATAATCTAAGGCAATTTTCCAGAAACAAAAGAAAACTTTGAAATCTATGCATTGAAAGGGCTCACTGAGTACCTAAGAAAATTGACATAGCATGAACAAATCTAAGGCCTATCCTACTAGACTCTTGGACTTAAGTCCAAATACTTCCCAGTGTTTTCAGTCAAAAAGATCTAATGAGTTATAGGGCAAGAGACTTAGAGAAAAGCAATAATGAAGGAGCATTTTCAAAAAACTCAAGAATTATGATCTAAGGATTTTATATCCTGATAAGATGTCCTTCAAATATCAAGACTATGAAACCCCATTTTTAAACATGTAAGAACTCAAGAGGTTATGAGAAAATGCTGAGAAAATACACAGCAAATACTATATACATAGAATTTATAACATGAAATTAAAAGGACAGAATTGAGATAAAAAATATAAGCCGTATCAATAAATTTGAATGGGCTAAATTCAATTATTAAAAGAAAAATTATTTACAATTTCACTCACAAAGCAAGGTCCAACTATATATTTTATAAAAGAGGCACATCTAAACCAAAGTGATTCAGAAATGCTGAAAATAAAGGGATGAGCAAAGCAGGAGAAAGGAAACAATGAAAAAGCAGCAGTTAAAATACTGATATCCTGCCCAAAATGCATGACCTCAATGTAGTCACAAGGAAACATCAAACAAACTCAAACTGAGAAAGATTTTTATGAAATAATTGCTCTTTATTTTTCAAAATTTTCAAAATATGTCAGGGGAATGGAAAGCAAAGACTGACAGGAAGTGTCCAGATTAAAGTAGACTAAGGAGTCTTGATAACTAAATAGAATGTGTGATCCTGAATTGAACCCTGCTGTCTGTCTGTCTGTCTGTCTCTCTCTCTCTATATATATATAGCTTACATAGGTCATTATTGTAGTAATTGGCAAAATATTGACAAAACATAAATTAAATACTATTATATCATCACTAATTTCCTAATATTGATATTTTAGTATGATTATGTAAATGAATGTCCTTATTCTTAGGAAATGCACATTGACATATTTAGGGTTAAAAAGGCATTGTATCTGCAACTTACGGCGGAATGGCTCTGCAAAATTATAATAGTATGGTCTGTGTGTGTAGGTAAGATGTCCAGAAGTTCATTGTCTATCATTATAACTTTCTGTAAGTCTGAAATTATTCAAAATTTTAAAATTACAAAAAAATATATGCAGGGGAAGGATACAGATTAAGTTAGGCATCTGTATCCACTAGAAGAATTTGAATGTATTTTCTTCAGGCTTTGCTGGGTCATAAGCTTTATTGTCTCTGGAGGAATCCTATTTCAAGGACTTGCTGTGCCCTGGTTATTGGGATGTGACTGGCTGCAAGTACCACCAAGTTAAAGTAGTGTTATTCCTAGAGAGAAAATGCACCTTCAAATTTCATATAAGTGACTTTGCCTTTCCTGGAAAGAATCTTGGATAAAATGAAATTGGGAGTAAAATTTCAGAGGGCAAGGGCTTCTTTGGACACAGTTGCTTTGAAAGGTTTTCTGAGAGATGGATATTTTGATTCCCATATGCTAAATAAAAGCTAAATAAAAGTATATAGGAATACTCATATTTTATGCATCAGTGAAAATCCATAACTCTTTGGAACTGTCTTATTAGTACTAATGGTTTATAGATGCTTTTTACTTTCTGTGTAGATGATATTTATTTGCAAATGTTGCTTTTGCCTTTAACTTTTCAATTACTATGCCTATTTCTTTTTCTTTTTGTACTGCTTAGGGCCATTAGTATAATATTGACTTTATTGAGAATGTTCCTGAAGTTTCACCAGTAGCAACTGTTATTGGTTACTGCTATAAATTATGGCTATATTAATTTTTATCAGGAAAAGGAGGTTCTTTCTATGATTGCAGTCTGAATATACTGTTTTATAACAAGTGTTGGATTTTATCATGAGATATTTTTTTTTGTGGATTGATTGAGATCATATACTGTTTTTCTTCCCAAGGGTGGGTGTATGACTGAGGCTGGCCCACTGAGCTAAAGGAAAAGACTTTAGCCCATATCTGAGGAAGTATTTTGTTTTGCTTTGTTTTTATTTCATTTTATTTTATTTTGCTGTTGGGTATGAAAAAGGAAGTATTCGCCCCAGGTTCTACAGGAAGCAATTCTGAGGAATTGCTAATAAACAAAGGAACCAAAAGCAGATCAAAAGTAGAAAAGTCCCTTAAGGTACTCGATCTAAAGCCCACCCTATCTCCATCCTCTTGTTAGGAGAACAGAACAGATAAGTAACCTTAACTTTTAACCTAGTTTTAGTTCTAGTTGTCTATCACGTGTAGCCTAGAGCTAAAGGGTAGTAGACCTCAATACCACTGCTGGTAACATTTGAAAAACAGATGTAAGTCCACCAGCTGACAAAGAACAAGAATATCTATGAAGTACAATTGTGAAATTCCAGAGATAAGATCACACTTTAAAAACTTGTGAAAATGGTTATCTTTTCTTTTTCAAGATATTTTCTCATACTCAATACATATTGAAGTAGAAGAGTTACTGGCCCAAGTGATGGAGGAAGGAGATTAGTAGATTCCCCTGAGCTTGGTTAAGACAGAGACTCTGGAATAACTACCAGCTATGATGTTGGTTGAACAAGGTACTTAATTTCTCTCAGCCTCAATTTCCTCATCTCTAAGATAAAATAGTGTGTGGAAAGCACTTGGCAGTGCCTGGTATGTAATAAGCAGCAATAAATGTTAGTGATTTTTGTTATTACTGAGAGGAAAAGAATTTTCTGTTAACCCTCCTTATTCAGAGGTTTGAAATATAATGTACTTTTGTCATAGCTATTGACTAATTTTCCTTCAAAACCATAAGTTCCAGTTAGCACTGAAATTTTCCCAAATGTTGGAAAATCCTTGATAACTCTTTAACATAAGTACAAAATGAAACTATCAGTTTGAGGCTAAGGGTGCAAGGAGATACAGTGGTTATCTTTAAAGGTAAAGCAGAAAATTTGAGAGCTATTTAACACTGTCCCTGGCTATGACAAGTTAGCTAACAACCAAATGATGGTGAAAGAGAAATAAAATTATGCCTGATGTCTGGTCACTTCAGTTCAGTTAAAAACCGTAACTCCATGATTATGCTGTGTTCAAGATCCTGGTGAAGTATGAAATGCTGCCTTGGGAGGAAAACATTATTGCTAAAATACAGATCACAGCTGAAAACTGTCAAGTGGCTTGGGTCAAGGGGTAGTGAAGAGGTGAACTGATATAAAGAATAGCCATATGGACAGCTAAAAGTATAATTATGACTTGGTTCTTAGAAATACATTAATCAGTAACATTTCCAGATGGATGGAAATATATTCCTGAGAAAAAGTCTCAAAGGAAGTAGATTTAGCTCTGGGAAGAGAAAGGAGATCAAAGGGTGATTTTGAATCTGGAAGTTGCAATGAGGTAGATGTAACTTCTAGAGTGTCAGAGATAAACTGACAAGAGGGATTGACCATAGATGGAAACCTGAGAGCCAGCAGGGCAGAGAGATTAAGAGTATAGCCTCTAGACACACTTCTTGGGTCTCAAGTATTGTTCCACTGCTTATTGGATGTGTGACCTTGGTCAGTTACTTAACTTAATGCTTCAGTTTTCTCCTCTTTAAAATGGGTATAAAAATATTACCTACCTCATAAAGATGTTGAGAGTAGAAAAATAATTCATGTAAAACGCTTAGTGCTTGGTGTGTGTTATTTACTCTGTGTTAATTATTATTATTATTATTATTAGAAACAAAATGGACTGTAGTTCCTGATTGTTTTGGCTATTTATTTGTGCAGGGGCGGTGGCTAGGCCAGATGTTTCAAATCATTCAAACTGAGTCTGATCTCTAGGAAGCCAGCTTCTCTGGAAATGGAGCAGAGTAAGAGAAGCTCATGGGGACAGTGGCTGTGTTAGAGGGCCTGGGCATGGAGTCTCAGACCTTGTTCTAGGTAGGACTGAGTGTATTTTGCTGTCTTGGGCACCAACCCCCTGGCAGGGAGTAGTAGATTGATCTGAGGGGCAGAGCCTAAAATAAAGATGTGTGGACGATCAAAATCATGCCTTTGATTTGAAAACTACTTTGGGGCTTCCCTGGTGGCGCAGTGGTTGAGAGCCCGCCTGCCAATGCAGGGGCCACGGGTTCGTGCCCCGGTCCGGGAAGACCCCACATGCCGCGGAGCGGCTGGGCCTGTGAGCCATGGCCGCTGAGCCTGTGCGTCCGGAGCCTGTGCCCTGCAACAGGAGAGGCCACGACAGTGAGAGGCCCGCGTACCGCGATGAAGAGTGGCCCCCACTCGCTGCAACTAGAGAAAGCCCTTGCGCAGAAACGAAGACCCAACCCAGCCAAAAATAAATACATAAATAAAATTTAAAAAAAAAAAAAAAGAAAGAAAACTACTTTGGACTTCTGACAGAGCAAGAGACAGAGCGAGAGAGAGAGAGTGAGATCTTGAGGATTCCAAATAGAAATTATATTACTTTGGTGTGCCTCCCAATTTCAGCAACTGATTCACTGTGGCAAGACCAGAATCTTATTCAGCACATAGAGAACAGCCATGTTACTGTCCTTACCACAATTAGAAAGTTGAAGAGTTTTGTTTGCTTACATAAATATTTCTTTTTTAGACAACTAAGAAAAGATAAATAATTTGTGAAGTTGTTTGGACATTCAGTTTGTATGTCTTAGACCTGAGGGGTCGGTCAAGGAAGGCTTCCAGGAAGAAGTGATGCTCCAACTGAAAACTAAAGGCTGAGTAAGCCAGCCAGGGGAGAAGATGAGGCAGAACCTGGCAAGCAGGGGAAAGAGGAAAGTATTCTTGACCACAATCATCCTATGCCCATACTATCACCCACATATTACCATCATTTGTTTCATGTTGCTTTTTTCCCCAGAGATACTGCCTCCTTAGTCAGTCTCCCTCGGAACGCTTGCAGCCCTCTAACTTTTGAAAAATGAGCACCACTAATTGCCCAGGATGTCTTCAGGGACGCCAAAAGCCTGGATGGAGGGTGCCTTCTCCTGTGCTCCCAAAGCTCCCTGCTCTGACACGTACAATGGCATTGATTGCACTGTGTTGCAAACATCCTCACTCCTACCACTAAGCACTGAACCACCGGATGGCAAGAACATCTTATTCACCTGTGTGTGCTCAACACCTGGTGTGGTCCCCGGTACTTAATGTGTGCTTCATAAATGTTTGATGAGAAAACAGATCTCTGGGAATTATAGTTATGTGATCATTTCTGCATGCTCACCAGGAATGGAGACAACTCTACTGAGTCACTCTCCTGCTTAAACTTCAATAGCCCTCCCACTGCCTTCAGGATAAAAGATCTTTTGCTTCATCCCCTAGCTGCTTTCACAAAAGCACCATGTTCATCACACTGTACTCAACACCATTTCCAGAATGTACCTTGTTCTTATCAATGAACACACATTTCTTTTATTGTTCCCTTGCTCACATAGATGAGTCCTTCTTCAAAGTTCAGCATACATTTATGTGAAGCCCTCCATGTTTCCTTTCTCTATGGCTTCCTTCCTTTCTCCAAATCTCTCCTCTACCAACTAATTTCTTCCTTTTATTTCTGGTAAAGCTTTTTGACTATCATTACTAGAGAATTTTCATATTGAATGATTTTTCTTTTATGTTTCTCTCCCTTACAAGGCCAAGAAGGCAGAGAACATGATTTATTCATCTTTGCAGCATAGCAGAGCCTGACATATTGCAATAGACACATACCAAGTTCCAACTAACTTCCTCTTGGCTTCTCCTGTGAGTTTAGCTTCCAGAGGGCAGTGAGAAGAAGTCTGTGCAAGCTTCAACTCACTTAGGCTGACAGCCTCTCACCTTGCTCTTTTCCCTGATTCCTCCATGACCTTGGGACATTGGAAGGGGTAAAGGGTGGGGCTTCCTTAACCTTCAGGCATGTGGAGCTTAGAAGAGTGGAATTTAACACCATAGACTAATGTTGCAGCATGGGAGACTGGAACCCTCAGATAATTGTTTCATCTTACCATCCTTTAGAGGACAATTCCAGAAAACAGTCCCAGCAGAACTGAGTTTCCATTGCCCACAGTGATGTCCTCTGTAATATGCCATTACATTCATTGGCTTTCCTTTCCCTTTCCCTCTCTTTCCATTTTCTCATTTCTGTTCTTTGGTATCACCTCCCAAAGACATTACTTGCACCTAATTCTTTGTCTCTGATTCTGCTTATAAGGGAACACAAGTAATGTTTAAAAATATTTTTGGAATGAAAGAATGATGGATAAACAAATGAGGCAATGAACGAAGAAATAAATACTTATTATATATTTGGCATGCTATGGTTTATTACTCTTTGTATTCTGTTGCTTTTCGCTGACTCCAACGGAGAGAACGGGTGCTTCAAACCTACGACCTATCTTACTGCTTTGCTAGAGGAGCCGGGCTGCTGGTTGCTCCCGTTTTCTCTGCCTCACAAAGAGGCTGGTGTGTGTTTCTACGTGAACTTCCTGAGGCTCACATTTCCTAAACTTGAAGCAGTTTCTTTCTGATAGGGATGTGAGAATTGAAGCCCCAGGATATGACCAAATTAGTCTTCGGCCAACAATAGCAGACCAAAGTTAGTATATTTTTCACAGCTTGATTAGAAGAGCTTGCATTTAAGAAGGGCAGGATTATTACTTCTGACTTCCAGAAGAGCAGCTGGGATATTATCCTCCAGCCTTCTCACCACAGAAAATCTGCTCCAGTTGACAGCACGTTTCTTTTCTCCAACCCAGATTTGGCCTCCCCACCTGAGTACTTTTCTAACGCCTGCGCCCTCACTCCCCAGCTGTCTCCATTTGCTGCCTGAGCTTCTTTTCTCTCTACTTGTCCTCTTACTCTTTTCTCTCTCTTGTCCTCTTAGTTCAGTTGGCATGACTCTGCCGTGGTCTTTAAAATTTGCCTGCAAACTTAGATTTTCTTAATTCTCTTTCCCTTCAATAGTGGTCAAAGGGCCCTTGAGTTTTTGTGAGAGTCAGGAAGGAATATTTATACATCAGTAAAATGGGGTAGCTTTTTGTAAAGTCCTATTTCCCATTGGCCTGTGGACTGCTGGCCTAAGAATCATTTAGGGGGCTTGTTAAACATAAAGATCCCTGGGGCCAACCCCAGAACTACTCCATCAGAATCAGCAGTATTTGGGGGCTTGGGTGGAGGGGGTGTCTGCATTTTTAACAAGCTCTTCAAGTGATTTTTATATACACTCAGGTTCGAGAGTCACTTAAATTTGTTCCCTTCTAAAATCTTTCTATAATATTTTCTCCTCTTCTCTCAATGAGAAGGTGAAAAGGACTCACTGAAATATCTATTCCTATACAGATTTTGAGCGAAGCCAGAGCCAAAGCAGATTTTCTATGCAGCTTTTCTCATTAAATACAAGGTCAAGGAGGTAATTGCTCACTTACCTTCCATGGTAGGTGACCACAAAGACTTTGGTGTTTGTGGCACATTCTGTTGTAGCTGGTCAGTTATTTTTTTCCCGTCTCGCAAGAGAAACCCATCTGACTCAAGTAGTAAGGGTGAAACTCCACATTCTATTTAAAGCCCACTTTAAGTAGGAGGGAGGGCTAACCTAGCTCAACAATTCCTAACTCCATTAACTCACAAGAATCACCTGGAGAGCTTAAAAAGTGTCCACACCTGGGCCCTTCTCTCTAGAAATTCTGATTCAGTTGGTTTGGAGTGGTTCTTGTCTATTTTAAAAGCTTCCTAGGTGAACTTCAAGCTAGAGAACTACTATGTAGTTACTAAGGGTTTGGGATTGAGTGTTGTTTGCACCGAAGGTAGGAATTCCTTTGGTACAAAAGATGGGAATGAGTATGCCAGGTTGAGGGAACTGTAAGCAATGATGTGGAGGCATGGGCATATGGAGAGGTCTAGCAGGCAAGCAGACTCAAATTTAATCAGGTTTCATCACCAGAAAACAATGTACGTGGAGATATCTATATCTATCAACTACTCAGGATCTGATGAAATGCCTTCACTAAGATGAAACTTTAGGTTTTAGTTTTCATGAAATGACATTTAGAAATATTCCTAAACTTATGCAAAATGGCAGGGAATACATAGTTTGCTAAACTACTTGGTAATGAACCTTGCAATACATTTCTTCCTTTTGGGTATCAAGAAAAAGTCTATTATCTCCTAATGCAAGTTCATGTTTCCTGTAACGAGACAAAGAAAATTACATGGTCCAAGATGTTTTACTTTAGACTTCAGCTACTAGTGTTAATACTCAGTGTTAATTTTAGGTAATTTGAATTTTAATTCATTCTAGTGCTCACACTAGACTCCAGATAAAATTTTCTCTCTCCACTCTTTGTATTATTTGCAACATTTCTTTTTAATATGTATTTTGATTATCCTAATTAATATGTACTTTAACATAGTAATGTATCTAATTCCTTTTGGAAATAGACAAATATAACTTTTATAACCATTCACTTTTCATCCTTACATCCATACCAAGGCTCCTGCCCACTCTCTGACCTCATTCCCCCCTCATTTTCCCTTTTGTGCACTCTATTCTTTTAGTTACCCAGCACACCATGCTCAATCTCCTTTGCTTTTCTTCTACTTGGATTTTCTCTTCAACTAGAATAGTGCTTCCCAATGCTCTTCATATCGTGCAACATACAGAAATTGGTAACATTTTTACAACACACTGGAGTAAAGAGAGGAGACTATTGACCACTAGAGATGACTGGTCAGGGCCTTTGCTGCCCCAGGCTCTGCCCTGCTGGCTCAGAGGCTGATGATCAATACATTATTGCAATACGCCACCAATGAGATCTTTGAATGGCTGTCCCCTTTGTATTATTTGAGTCTCAACTTAAATGTCAATTCTTCAGAGCAGCTCACCTCACCAACCCCACAAGCATAGACCACTTCAGCCACTCCACCATCCTTACTCTAATTTTATCTTACTCATAACATTATCAGCTCCTGCAATTATCTCATTTATTTGTTTGTTTCTTCACCTGTTTATAGTTTGTTTCTGCTAGTTTCAGTATAAAGTGACTGAGTGCAGGAATACTTGTAGGTCCTATTAATCATTATGTACAAAAAGCCTTGAAAAAAATGGTACGTACTCAATAAACATAGCAGGTTGTTTGGAAAAGTGTGACTAGGCCTGGATATTCTCTATTCCTGGATGAGGCTTCACTTAGTGTGGCCAGGGAACATGCTTCACTCATGCTTAACATGAGTTAAGGCAAAGACAAAGAGTCTATCTTTCTAGTTTTATAGTCTCAGTGGGTGGTGTACTGCCTGGCTCATAGCAGATATACAATATGTGGTTGTTGTGTGAATGAATGAAAAGATGAAGGAAGGAAGGAAAGAAGGAAGGAAGATAGAGGTAATTGAACACAAACTTCAATTTCTTTGGTCTGTTCCAAGTTTTGGGAATCTTCAACAGGAGCTGGTAGCAGTTAAGTTTGAAACCTGGATAATAATGTTAAGGGTCTTTTAACTGATGCAGTCAGGCTAATACGAGGCATCTATTATGTGATCTACGGCAAATAACTTAACTATGAAGACCCTCAGTTTCCTTTTCTGCAAATTGGTTAAGTTTGGGTTTGGTGAGTTCTGCAGTCCCTTACCATTTTGAAATCTGCTATATAAATCGACAGAGAGTCAGAAAGGGGATGTTGAGGAAGTAATCGGGCAGTTAATCCAGATAGTAGCCAGGATCCTCCAAGGGAGACCAGAGGCTGCTTTTTAAAAACATGATAGATGACTAAGAATGATCTGGGCAGCCCTCAAAGCGTATTTTCAGGGCAGGGTTGGGCTTTCTACCTAGGATACTTATGTTGTCCTCTTTCTCTGCTCACCTACTGCTGAGCAGTACCTTCTCATCAGTTGGTGAACTTGAATAAATGAACAACAACTGTTGCTAAGGTCAGGTAGTTGCAAGTAGGAAGTATTTCTCCAGGGTAGAAAATTCTATTTTCTCACTGTATTAAAGTGTTCTAGAAACAAACAAGCAAAAGGCCTTTCTAGGCCTCCATTTGTTTATTTGAAAAATTGAACAGGTTTAGGCTGTTGTGAAGATTAAATAAAATATTGCATGGAAAGGGCTAGTATAGAGTTAGGCATATAGTAAACAATCAAGTTGGCTACCACTGTTATTATATTATGCAAGTCATGAGCTAGAAGCCAAAATATTTAATCCCAAATACTGGCATTTGATTCCATTTCTTTCTACTGAAGATGGAGCAGTTGGCTATGAAGTCCAGAGGAAGAGATCCAGAACTGCACATGATGATACTCATCTTCTTCAATTAAAATGCCTCTGTATATTAATAAGCCCAGCTGTGTTTCCCAATTAGGAAAAGCTGCAAAATCCAAAAATAAACCAAAACAAAGAGATACTTAGTCTGGAGGCAAATTTCAATTTTAGGTTACTTACAGAAAAAGATTGATATTATTGTGTTTGACATTAAAATTATATCAACACTACATTTAGTAACAGTCAGATACTACGGCACACTCATCTTCTTATCTACATCTCTCTAACAGAAGTAGATATTTTGAACATTTATGTCTTTAGAGAATCATTGTTTTGTTTCCCATTAAGTGATGGGTCTGGGATAAATACCTTCTCATTCACAATAAAAATTATTGAAAATGTGCTGGTTGGCTCATGCTTAAAAAATGCTATTTATTTTTAGTTTTCAAGGTGGAATTGGAAGCTAAGAATATAATAATTTTAGAAGATAAATATCATTCACTTTAAAAATAAACACTGCTAACAATGAGCTCTAAACAACTTTTCAAAATGTTATTTCTTGGATAATTTCAAGTAAGAAGTTACGTTTAATAAAACATTAACAGCAATTTTTGACTAATTTTAGTTTAGTTTAAAGAAGTTCTTTTCCATAGAATTTTTAAGTAATTGACTATAAACTCAAACACTGTGATTTAGTATAATTTCCCCATACTTATTTTACATTAAATAATTTATGTATGTTTATCTGTTAAAATACAAAATATAAAAATTCTAGTTACTATTTATGCATAGGAATTTATACTTCTTTTCTTTTTGGAGGACAGGTATATTTCACATAAATGGAAAAGATGAAGAAAGCCCACGATAGAAAATATTTTGGAAAATTAATTAAAATTTTCATTTTACTAACATTGATTGAACACATAAGATATAAGGAACTCTGATAAGTTCTTTTTTTTTTTTTTTAAATATGGTGACTTTATTTCCATCTTCTTACAGTCCCCGGAATCACATCTGGTAAGAATCTTCATATCTATAACACAAAAATGTCTCAAGAAAGCATGTTATAAGACAGTATATAAATCAGCAACAGTTTGGCAGAATTCTAGTTCATATCCCCACCCAAATTTTTAATTCAAAAATAACAATTAACTTTATTTAACATATGTTATACTTCCTACTTAAAATACCATGCTCTAGTTAAATAATTCATCAACAACACTGTATACAAATAAAATATTACACAAAATATATTAAGAAAATGTTTTGGTATTTGATCTGAACAATAAATAAAAACACAGGCACTTCTACACTGAGACAGGAAAGCAGTCACTACTCAGGATAATAATTTTGTAAAAGCAACACATAATCATGTTGGCAAGAATAGAATTCTGCAGTTTTAAACTGACAAACCACTGATAAAAAGGTCTGCAACTTCAATCTTTTCACTTAAAGTTCAAAAGTTACACATGCTTTCCTGGTCCACGATGAAAAATCATAAACACAGTATGGTTACCAGGGTCAATTCAATCTTCAGTTTGAAGATTATGGAATCATACTCACTATTTTCAGATACTAAAAAAGAGAGAACTATCACGACACCACCCAGCAAACCAAATACAAGATAGTTAAGCTTTCTCCTTATTATGACCAAAAGACCATAACAAGATAAACTGGATGAATGTCACACAGTGATTCCCATTTTGCAAAACTGATTGATTAGATTAACCCAAGGAAATGTTGGAGCAGCAGGAAATTTCAACAGAAGTTAATTTTTCCAGACTATTTAAAAAATTCATCCAAATTTCATGAAAATAAGTGTAATTCCATTTCACAAAAAGCATTGAGTCATATATAACAGTGTCTCTGTAGCCAATAGGTTTATGAATACCTAAACTGCAGATAATTCACTCATTATAATGGGAAATAGGAATACCATCATATGAGGGCAAAACAAAAATAACTTAACACGATCAGATTCCAGAAACATGATTTCAGATGACAAGGGGGACAAGTTAGAAAATAATGACCACTAGCCAGCAGGAAGGGTCAGAACCATTCGTCTTGTCATATCCTACATAAAAATTAGGATCTTCTGCTTTCCCTCTTCAGAAAGTACTACATTGAAAGGTTTAGAGGCCCTCATATGGATACTACTCATAAAGGCAGTTTTGATGGTTTTACATAGAAATTACCTCTAATGTGAGAGAACACAACATGGGAACTATTCGAGATACATCTTTCTATGCAAAATTTAGTTTTGTACATAATTTAGCAACTTAAATGAGCATTTTGCAACGAGACCAAATATCAATCATCTCTTGAGGTTTTCTACTATGTACCAGCATCAAACCCACATAGGAACAAACGTTATTCCTGTTTTTCTCTTCTATATCAAATGTCCGAAATACTTTGTGTTTCTCTGGAACTGAGGTCAAGTTTCTGAAGGCACATTCCAGTATAAACATCATCAATGGGGTAGAGAAGGACCTGGTCAGTTACATTGTGTAGCCTCAGGGCCAGGTGGCCGGAGTACAGGAATCCACCTCCCCCTGCATAAGGCGGGTAGACGCCAGTGTAAAGAACTTCCGGGATGTAGTACTTCAGTTTCTTATCCTGACGAGGTCCAGCATTGGGAATCACATCAACTATAAACACATCTTTGGCTTTGTTCTTGGATAAGCTATTCAAGTGATTCAGGATGTGACAGGTGTTCACAAAAACATTATCATTGCCCTTGATCACGAACTCAGCATTTGGGCAGGAAGTGCTCACCCACCTGAGAAAGAGTACTTCTTTCAGAGATAAGTTGAAGAAGGTGTCTCTGTAGTTCCACATAAGAATGCCTTGGTGCTTCTGACTCTCAAATTTCAGCATATCTGAAAGGTCAGGATGGTTGTCCTCTGCGGGGCTCTGGCCCAGTAAGAAGACTCGCACCACTGTTTGGTTCCCCACATTGGTTTCTTTGCCCCAAGATTCCCGAATCGCTTGCCTTCTGTCGAAATGTGAAGGGACTTAATCGCCAGCAATAAGAAGGGCTTCTTTGCACACTTATCGGGTTGATCTATAAGCAGTGAATAATTCCGACATCTCAAATACAACAGAAAGTCTTTAAATCTGTCTGGCAAACTGTCAAAACCTGAAACTACTGACGTGACCCTCAAGTCAGGTTCACAATAATTCAGATGGCTTATGTTGGAAAATCCGTACGCTTCCCCTGTCTGGTTAGCTAACATGTTCAAAATGGGATTGTACTTCCTGTTCAGCTTTTCTTGTTCCCTGTTCCAATATGCCTTGGGAGGGTCAGATATCTTCCAGAACTTTTCTTTGGGTATTATTACTTCCTCTTTTCCATTTTTTTATTGGCTACTGCTTTTGGAGACTTCCACAATCAAATAAATGAAGACATTTACCATCATCAGGATTCCCAACAATTTTATTCTTCGACGTCCAACACTCATTTCTCATATCTTCTCCGGGAGCAGCTCCTGCTCAGCGGGGTGGGGATGGGAGATCGCGGCTGCATCCACGTCCCAGCCGCTCTGCGCGGCTCAGCCCGGCGACCGCCGCCACTCTCGCTCCATGCGTTGCGCCCGCGATGGAAGGCCAGGTGGTGTCCGCGGTGGGATGGCTCCGCCTCGGCTTGGCCCCGGCTCGGCTCAGCTCCTGCACTTGTTGCCGCCGTGGCCGCTGCGCCTCACTCCCGGCTTCGGCTCTCTGATAAGTTCTTTAGTTGCATTTTCTTATTTAATCCAAATGCAACCTAATAAAGTAGAAATTTTTCTATCTTCTTTTGGTAAATCTTGCAGACTCTGTATTCAAAAATTTTTCCCACTGCAAAATACTAAAGGATGATAGATAAGTTACAACTAACAGGCAGAGCTGAGCTCTCAAGAAATTAAGGAGAATCTTCAGTATCCCCAAATGACAGGAACAAAAGCCAGAGTAATAATCTAGCACTGAAGTTATAGATACCTAAGAGACATTTGCTGATCAATGGTACATAAATCCTGAAGTTTCAATGTCTCTTCAACGAAACAGAACAACTCCTAAGGCATATAAAAGATGGTGTGGTGGTGGGGGAGGAGGGGTGGGAATGGAAACAGCTACAGAAAGCTAGAAAACTCAAAGAGCTTCAGTAAAAACAATGTGTCTGCCTGGCTTGAATCCTACACAGGGATAAATGCTCGTCTGATAATACCTAGTCATAAATGATGCCCTCACATAGGATAATAAGTCTACTATTGTATATAACAGAAGGAAACACAAATATTTCTGGGAAAATGTCCATTAAACCAAGATTCTCAGGATTCCCATAAACAGAGATTGGTCAAATGAGCAAACATAAGCAAATATTGACTGTATAACAATAATCATATCTAATTAAGAAATCTTGATAAAACTAATTACTTCACAACTGTACCTTGGATAGGGATGATCTGAATTAAAGTGTTTAAAGGTACTTATACGTGCTTAGAGGTAGTGAAAAAAAATAAATAATACTTAAGTTGTTTATTCATGTTAAAATATTAAGGAAGGTCATGACTAGAATACAGAACTTTCTACAACAGAGGAAGAAAATTAATTTTGAAACTCAGTCAGCAGAATAGAAGGAATGGGTATAAGAGAAGCATAGATGAGACAGGATGTATATGAAAACATAAAATAGTCATAGTAAAATTAAGACTAAACTCACCTACTAAAACACTAAGATTTTCAGAATTGGAAAGAAAAGAACTATAATATTTTTACAAGGGACTCACTTAAAACTTTGAAGACACAGAAGAGATGAAAATTAATATATAGAATGATATATACTAGGCAAATACAGAAAAGAACTTGTATAGACAAAATAGACTTTAAGGCAACAAAAAGTAGTAGGGATAAGGAAGGTAACTAAGTCAGCAGGAATATACTAATTTAATTATGTATGTACCTATGATTATGTCCTGAAAGTATACAAAGCAAATATTAACGGAACTACAATCAGAAGTTGACAATCTCCTGTCTTCGTGAGAGGTTACTTTATCCTGTCCTGTCTCCTTACTAATTTTTGTCTGCTTGATCTATCAACTTCTGATAAGTGTTGAAGTTGACAGATTAGGCAGACAAAAATTAGTAAGGATATAGAAACTTTGAACAACACAATTAACAAGCTTGATCAAAAAGATACGAGTAAGAACTATGCATATCATGATGAGATGACATGTCTTGCAAAATTTCTGATAATGGATCATGTACTAGGCAATAAAATCAATCTCAAATTTTAAAAGAATTGATGTATTTTACTTCACATTCTTTGACAACAATGAAATTAAGCTACAAACCAATAACAAAAGATTACTAAGAACATCTTCACTTAATTGGCATTTAGAAGAGTGCTTCCAAATTACACAATTTGTAAATCACTATGGAAAGTATAAAACAGAATTGAGTAGAATAAATAAACACTGTTTTGACTGATTAAGAATAAAAGGGGAGAGCAAAGGGGGAGAAGATGGCGGAAGAGTAAGACGCAGAGATCACATTCCTCCTCACAGATACATCAGAAATACATCTACACGTGGAACTGCTCCTATAGAACACCCATTGAACGCTGGCAGAAGACCTCAGACCCCAGGCAAGAAACACCCCACGTACCTGGGTAGGGCAAAAGAAAAAAGAAAAAACAGAGACAAAAGAATAGGGACGGGACCTGTACCAGTGGGAGGAAGCCTTGAAGGAAGAAAGGTTTCCACACACTAGAAGCCCCTTCGTGGGCGGAGACTGCGGGTGGCGGAGGAGGGAAGCTTCAGAGCTCGGAGGAGAGCGCAGCAACAGGGTGCGGAGGGCAAAGCGGAGAGATTCCACAGAGGATCGGTGCCAACCAGCACTCACCAGCCCGAGAGGCTTGTCTGCTCACCCACCGGGAAGGGCAGGGGCTGGGAGCTGAGGCTCGGGCTTTGGTCAGAAGCTGGGAGAGGACTGGGGTTGGCTGCGTGAACATAGCCTGAAGGAGTTCGTGCACCACGGCTGGCCGAGAGGGAGTCCGGTTGAAGTCTGGAGCTGCCGAAGAGGCAAGAGACTTTGTTTCCTGGTGCGCAAGGAGGGATTAAGCGTGCTGCGTAAAGGAGCCCCAGAGACGGGCATGGCGCTAACAAAGAGACAAGAGACTTTTTCTTGCCTCTTTGTTTCCTGGTGCAAGAGGAGAGGGGATTAAGCGCACCGCGTAAAGGAGCTCCAGAAACAGGCGGAGACAGGCATGGGACGCTAGGGCTGCTGCTGTCGCCACAAAGAAGCCTGTGTGCTAGCACAGGTCACTCTCCACACCTCCCCTCCTGGGAGCCTGTGCAGCCCGCCACAGCCGGGGTCCCGAGATCCAGGAACAGCTTCCCCGGGAGAATGCTCAGCACGCCTCCGGCCGGTGCAGCATCACACTGGTTTCTGCCGCCGTGGGCTCGCCCCACATCTGTGCCCCTCCCTTCCCGCTGCCTGAGTGAGCCAGAGCCCTCGAATCAGCTGCTCCTTTAACCCCGTCCTGTCTGAGCGAAGAGCAGAGGCCCTCAGGCGACCTACGCGCAGAGGCGGGGCCAAGTCCAAAGCTGAACCCCAGGAGCTGTGCGAACAAAGAGAGGGGGATCTCTCTCCCAGCAGCCTCAGAAGCAGCGGATTAAAGCTCCACAATCAGCCTGAAGTGACCTGCATCTGTGGAATACCTGAATAGACAGCAAATCATCCCACATTGAGGAGGTAGACTTTGGGACTAAGATATATTATTGTTTTCCCCTTTTTCACTTTTTGTGAGTGTGTATGTGTGTGCTGCAGTGTGAGATTTTGTCTATATAGCTTTGCTTTCACTATTTGTCCTAGGGTTCTGACCGAACCAATTTTGTTTTTTTTAATAAAATTTTTCTTCTTAATAATTATTTTTTATTTTAATAACTTTATTTTATCTTACTTTATTTTATCTTCTTTCTTCCTCCCTTTCTTCCTCCCTTCCTTCCTTTCTTCCTTTCTTCCTTCCATTCTTCCTTTCTTTCTTCTTTCCTTCCTTCCTTCCTTTCTTTCTTTCCTTTCTATTTTTTCTCCCTTTTATTCTGAGCCGTGTGGATTAAAGGCTCTTGGTGCTCCAGTCAGGCATCAGGACTGTGTCTCTGAGGTGGGAGAACCAACCTCAGGACACTGGTCCACAAGAGACCTCCCAGCTCCATGTAATATCAACAGCAAAAATCTCCCAGAGATCTCCATCTCAACACCAACACCCAGCTTCACTCAATGACCAGCAACCTATAGGGCTGGACACCCTATGCCCAACAAATAGCAAGACAGGACTACAGTCCCATCCATTAGCAGAGAGGCTGCCTAAAATCATAATAAGGCTACCGATATCCCCAAACACATCACCAGAAGTGGGCCTGCGCACCAGAAAGACAAGATCCAGGCTCATCCAGTAGAACACAGGCACTAGTCCCCCCAACCAGGAAACCTATTCAAACCACTGAACCAACCTTAGCCACTGGGGACAGCCACCAAAAACAACGGGAACTACGAACCTGCAGCCTGCAAAAAGGAGACCCCAAACACGGTAAGCAAAATGAGAAGACAGAAAAACACACAGCAGATGAAGTAGCAAGGTAAAAACCCACCAGACCTAACAAATGAAGAGGAAATAGGTAGTCCACCTGGAAAATAAGTCAGAATAATGATAGTAAAGATGATCCAAAATCTTGGAAATAGAATAGAGAAAATGGGAGAAACATTTAACAAGAAACTAGAAGAAATAAAGAGGAAGCAAGCAACGATGAGCAACACAATAAATGAAATGAAAAATACTCTAGATGGGATCAATAGCAGAATAACTGAGGCAAAAGAACGGATAAGTGACCTGGAAGATAAAATAGTGGAAATAACTACTGCAGAGCAGAAGAAAGAAAAAAGAATGAAAAGAACTGAGGACAGTCTCAGAGACCTCTGGGACAACATTAAACACACCAACATTCAAATTATAGGGGTCCCAGAAGAAGAAGAGAAAAAGAAAGGGACTGAGAAAATATTTGAAGAGATTATAGTTGAAAACTTACCTAATATAGGAAAGGAAATAGTCAATCAAGTCCAGGAAGCACAGAGAGTCCCATACAGGATAAATCCAAGGAGAAGCACACCAAGACACATATTAATCAAAATATCAAAAATTAAATACAAAGAAAAAATATTACAAGCAGCAAGGGAAAAACAACAAATAACACACAAGGGAATCTCCACAAGGTTAACATCTGATCTTTCAGCAGAAACTCTACAAGCCAGAAGGGAGTGGCAGGACATATTTAAAATGATGAAGGAAAAAAAGCTACAACCAAGGTTAATCTACCCAGCAAGGATCTCATTCAGATTTGATGGAGAAATTAAAACCTTTACAGACAAGCAAAAGCTGAGAGGGTTCAGCACCACCAAACCAGCTTTACAACAAATGCTAAAGGAATTTCTCTAAGCAAGAAACACAAGAGAAGGAAAAGACCGACAAGAAAAACCTGAAACAATTAAGTAAATGGTAATAGGAACATACATATCGATAATTACCTTAAATGTGAATGGATTAAATGCTCCCACCAAAAGACACAGACTGGCTGAATGGATACAAAAACCGGACCCATATATATGCTGTCTACAAGAGACCCACTTCAGACCTAGGGACACATACAGACTGAAAATGAGGGGATGGAAAAAGATATTCTATGCAAATGGAAATCAGAAGAAAGCTGGAGTAGCAATTCTCATATCAGACAAAATAGACTTTAAAATAAAAACTATTACAAGAGACAAAGAAGGACACTACATAATGATCAAGGGATCAATCCATGAAGAAGATATAACAATCGTAAATATTTATGCCCCTAACATAGGAACACCTCAATACATAAGGCAAATGCTAACAGCCATAAAAGGGGCAATCGACAGTAACACAATCATAGTAGGGGAATTTAACACCCCACTTTCACCAATGGACAGATCATCCAAAATGAAAATAAATAAGGAAACACAAGCTTTAAATAATATTTTACATAAGATGGACTTACTTGATATTTATAGGACATCCATCCAAAAACAACAGAATACACATTTTTCTCAAGTGCTCATGGAACATTATCCAGGATAGATCATATCTTGGGTCACAAATCTAGCCTTGGCAATTTTAAGAAAATTGAAATCGTATCAAGTATCTTTTCTGACCACAATGCTATGAGACTAGATATCAATTACAGGAAAAGATCTGTAAAAAATACAAACACATGGAGGCTAAACAATACACTACTTAATAATGAAGTGATCACTGAAGAAATCAAAGAGGAAATCAAAAAATACTTAGAAACAAATGACAGTGGAGACACGACGACCCAAAACCTATGGGATACAGCAAAAGCAGTTCTAAGAGGGAAGTTTATAGCAATACAATCCTACCTTAAGAAACAGGAAACATCTCGAATAAACAACCTAATTCTGCACCTAAAGCAATCAGAGAAAGAAGAGCAACACCCCCCCCAAATTTAGCAGAAGGAAAGAAATCATAAAGATCAGATCAGAAATAAATGAAAAAGAAATGAAGGATACGATAGATCAAAAAAACTAAAAGCTGGTTCTTTGAGAAGAAATAAAAAATTGATAAACCATTAGCAAGACTCATCAAGAAAAAAAGGGAGAAGACTCAAATCAATAGAATTAGAAATGAAAAAGGACATGTAGCAACGGACACTGTAGAAATACAAAAGACTATTAGAGATTACTACAAGCAACTGTATGCCAAAAAAATGGACAACCTGGAAGAAATAGACAAATTCTTAGTAAAGCACAACTGCCGAGACTGAACCAGGAAGAAATAGAAAATATGAACAGACCAATCACAAGCACTGAAATTGAAACTGTGATTAAAAATCTTCCAACAAACATAAGCCCAGGACCAGATGGCTTCACAGGTGAATTCTATCAAACATTTAGAGATGATCTAACACCCATCCTTCTCAAACTCTTCCAAAAGATAGCAGAGGTAGAAACACTCTCAAACTCATTCTATGAGGCCACCATCACCCTGATACCAAAACCAGACAAAGACGTCACAAAGAATGAAAACTATAGGCCAATATCACTGATGAACATAGATGCAAAAATCCTCAACAAAATACTAGCAAACAGAATCCAACAGCACACTAAAAGGAACATACACCATGATCAACTGGGGTTTATCCCAGGAATGCAAGGATTATTCAATATATGCAAATCAATCAACGTGATACACCATATCAACAAACTGAAGGAGAAAAACCATATGATCATCTCAATAGATGCAGAGAAAGCTTTTGACAAAATTCAACACCCATTTATGATAAAAACCCTGCAGAAAGTAGGCATAGAGGGAACTTTCCTCAACATAATAAAGGCCATATATGACAAACCCACGGCCAGCATCATTCTCAATGCTGAAAAACTGAAAGCATTTCCACTAAGATCAGGAACAAGACAAGGTTGCCCACGTTCACCACTATTATTCAACATAGTTTTGGAAGTTCTAGCCACAGCAATCTGAGAAGAAAAAGAAATAAAAGCAATCCAAATTGGAAAAGAAGAAGTAAAGCTGACACTGTTTGTAGATGACATGATACTATACATAGAGAATCCTAAGGATGCTACCAGAAAACTACTAGAGCTAATCAATGAATTTGGTAAAGTAGCAGGATACAAAATTAATGCACAGAAATCTCTGGCATTCTTATACACTAATGATGAAAAATCTGAGAGTGAAATTAAGAAAACACTCCCATTTACCATTGAAACAAAAAGAATAAAATATCTAGGAATAAACCTACCTAAGGAGACAAAAGACTTGTATGCAGAAAACTATAAGACACTGATGAAAGAAATTAAAGATGATACAAATAGGTGGAGAAATATACCATGTTTTGGATTGGAAGAATCAACATTGTGAAAATGACTCTACTACCCAAAGCAATCTACAGATTCAATGCAATCCCTATCAAATTACCACTGGCATTTTTTACAGAACTAGAACAAAGAATTTTGCAATTTGTATGGAAACACAAAAGACCCCGAATAGCCAAAGCAATCTTGAGAACGAAAAATGGAGCTGGAGGAATCAGGTTCCCTGAACTTCAGACTATACAACAAGGCTACAGTAATCAAGACAGTATGGACTGGCACAAAAACAGAAATATAGATCAATGGAACAGGATAGAAAGCCCAGAGATAAACCCACACACATATGGTCACCTTATCTTTGATAAAGGAGGGAAGGATATACAATGGAGAAAAGACAGCCTCTTCAATAAGTGGTGCTGGGAAAACTGGACAGCTACATGTAAAAGTATGAAATTAGAACACTATCTAACACCACACACAAAAATAAACTCAAAATGGGTTAAAGACCTAAATGTAAGGCCAGACACTATCAAACTCTTAGAGGAAAACATAGGCATAACACTCTATGACATAAATTACAACAAGATCCTTTTTGACCCATCTCCTAGAGAAATGGAAATAAAAACAAAAATAAAGAAATGGGATCTAATGAAACTTAAAAGCTTTTGCACAGCAAAGGATACCATAAACAAGACCAAAAGACAACCCTCAGAATGGGAGAAAATGTTTGCAAATGAAGCAACTGACAAAGGATTAATATCCAAAATTTATAAGCAACTCATGCAGCTCAATAACAAAAAAAAACAAACAACCCAATCCAATAATGGGCAGAAGAACTACATAGACATTTCTCCAAAGAAGATATACAGATTGCCAACAAACACATGAAAGAATACTCAACATCTTTAATCATTAGAGAAATGCAAATCAAAACTACAATGAGTTATCATCTCACATCGGTCAGATTGGCCATCATCAAAAACTCTAGAAACAATAAATGCTGGAGAGGGTGTGGAGAAAAGGGAACCCTCTTGCACTGCTGGTGGGAACGTAAATTGATACAGCCACTATGGAGAACAGTATGGAGGTTCCTTAAAAAACTAAAAATAGAACTACCATATGACCCCACAATCCCACGACTAGGCATACACCCTGAGAAAAACATAATTCAAAAAGAGTCATGTACCAAAATGTTTATTGAAGCTCTACCAGGACATGGAAGCAACCTAAGTGTCCATCAACAGATGAATGGATAAAGAAGATGTGGCACATATATACAATGGAATATTACTCAGCCATAAAAAGAAATGAAACTGAGTTATTTGTAATGAGGTGAATAGACCTGGGGTCTGTCATACAGAGTGAAGTAAGTCAGAAGGAGAAAAACAAATACCATATGCTAACACATATATATGGAATCTAAGAAAAAAAATATCATGAAGTGACTAGAGGTAGGGTGGGAATAAAACACAGACCTACTAGAGCATGGACTTGAGGATTTGGAGAGGGGGAAGGGTAAGCTGTGACGAAGTGAGAGAGTGGCATCGACATATATACACTACCAAACATAGGATGGATAGCACATGGGAAGCAGCCGCATGGCGCAGGGAGATCACCTCTGTGCTTTGAGACCACCCAGAGGGGTGGGATAGGGAGGGTGGGAGGGAGCAAGATGCAAGAGATATGGGAACATATGTATAGTATAACTGATTCACTTTGTTGTAAAGCAGAAACTAACACACAATTATAAAACAGTTATACTTCAATAAAGATGCTAAAAAAAGAATGACAAATAAATTAAAAAGAATAAACACCAGATTTAATGTTTTACTTAGTTAAAACAAGAATTTTCCTTACCATTTGTTTATATTTCTCTTCCCAATGAGATTTTATCCTTTGTCATCCAGTGAACAAATTATTTGTGACTTTCTTTGTTTTTCTTTTTTCATTCATTCATTCATTTATTCATTTTTACCCTTTAAGGAGGTTTTAAAGGCTTCATCATCCCAAACCCACATACTAGTATTAGAGTAATATTTACATAACCATTAGTTATAAGAAATAGTTCAATCAGGAAGCTGCTAAAAAAAAAAGAATAAAAGGGAAAATACTCACACAAGTTATTAATAAGGATCAAAACAAGAGATTCACTATAGATACAGGAAAGATAATTTAAACAACTTAATACAAATGGAAAACTTTTAAAAGAAAACTGTAACTTAACATTGATTCTAGAAGTATTAATTCTGAATTATTATATAGCCACTAAATAAATGACAGCAAGAATTAAAAACATATCTATCAAGAAAAACCAAGTCCAAATGTCTTACAGATAAGTTTTACCAAATAGTCAAAAAACAGATAATTGAGGTCTTATAAAAGCTATCCTAGAGAATAGTAAAATGAGGGAATACTCCACACTTCATTTTTATAAGGTTGGTATAAATTTTGGTATTGATGTCAGAGTAGAACAGTATAAGAAAGGAAACTTATAGACAAATCTCACTCAAGGATTTAGATGCAAAACCTAAAACAAAGTATTAGTAACACAGTATTAGTAACTTAATTCTAAAACCAAATATGAGAAAGGAATAGAATAGGAAATATAACTTCTTTAAGCTGACTAAGCATCCCTTTTAGAAATATACTATGTGGCGTAGCATTAGAAGTATTCTAATACATGAATGAGATTAGTACACCCTCTATTCCTGCATCTCTGACATATTAAACTGCAGTTCTAGCCAGTTCATTAGGAAACAAAAAGGCAATTAAGTGCAAAAAGCTTAGAAAGAAAGTTTCGTAGTATTTGCAGATAATTTAGTTGTCAACATAGAAAAGCAAAGAAAATCTACAGATAATTAAAATTAATCAAGTACACATAAGTAAAACCAATCAAATAACTTAATCACATTCTTATATACCTACAAAAATTGAAAATATAATTTAAAAATATACTATTCACATTAGCTACCATGTATAAAAGCACAGCTACAATAACAACAAAATAAGTTACCTAGGGTAAAAAAATCTGCCACAAGCTGTTCATGTCATTAATGGAGAAAATTAAAAACTTTATCGATAGGAAAGGAAGAACTAAATAAATGAAAAGGTACATCATATTCCTGGATAAAAAGATCCAATAACATAAAGATGTCTGTTCTTTTGAAACTATCACATAATTTCAATACAATTCCAATAAAATTCCACAATTTTAAGTATACATATGGGGGTGGGATGGAAAAGTTGATTCAAAATTAATATGTAACAGTAAAAGGCCAAGTACTGCCAAGAAACTTCTAAGAAAGAATAAAGTAAAGAGGATGATCTGGCACATATCAAATTTATTGTGAAAATTAAGACACTGTAATTTTGGAACAGAAACAGACAAACAGATCAATGGAAGAGAATACAGAACCCAAAAGTAAACTCACCAGTATATGAAAACAAGATGTATGACAGAAGAGACTGTATATCAGGGAGAGAAAGGATGTACTATTAAATGAATAGTACTAGGTAATTTTTTTCATTCTTATGGTAAAAATTAACCTGCATTCCTATCTCACACAACACGCTCAAAAGCTAAATTTAGGGTGAATTCACCAACTAAATATGAAATTCAAAAAAATGTTGGCTGGTATCTTTATAACCTCAAAGTAGACAAAGATTTCTTACAGAAGACAGAAAATGCATAGAACAAAGAAATATTAATTTACATTAAACTGAAAAATGTAAATTCATCAAAAGACACTTTTAAAAAGTGAGCCAAAGATTGAAAGAAAATATTTCCAATAATACACATGATAAAAGATGAATATCCCTAATAGATAATGGACTTTAAAAATTAGTAAGTTTTAAAAACTCCCAAAGAACCCAGTTTAAAAGTAAGCAAATATAAGATCAAATAACTCACAGTGAAGAAACTTGAAACAACACTCAACCTTGATGAAGCAATGGGAACTTACATACTTTTAGTGATTGTGTTAGTTTCCTCAGGACACCATAACAAAGTACCACAACCTGGGTGGCTTAAAGCAACAGAAATGTATTGTCTCAGAATTCTGGCAGCTAAACATCTGAAATGAAATTGTCGGCCTGATACAAACTCTCTGACAGCTCTGGGGGAGATTCCATTGTTTGTCTAAGCTTCTGGTGATTGCCAACAGTCCTTGGCATTACTTGGATTATGGCAGCATAACTCCAATTTCTGTCTCTGTCTTCAGATGGTGTTCTTCCCTGTGTGTCTACCCAAATTTCCTTCAATTTGTAAGAACATTAGTCACTTGATCTGGGCCCACCCTAATCCTTTATAATGTCTTTTTAACTTAATTACATCTGCAAAGATCTTATTTCCAAATAAGGTCACAGTCATAGACACTGAGTCCTTTGTCCTTTTGGGTAACACAATTCAACCTACAAAAGTGGTTATGAGATTTTACACAACCAGTTTGGAGAAGAATTAGGCTATATCTACCAAAGTTGAATCTGGGCATATCAAAGGATCCAATAATTCCACTTCTGGATGCTTAGATCCTTGCTACTCTAAGTATGGTCTGTGAATCAGCAATATCAGTGTCACCTGGGAACTTGGCAGACATGCAGAGTCTTAGGCTTCACTCCATACCTATGGTGTCAAAATCTGCATTTTAAACAAGATCCCCAAATGCTTTGGAAAGCACTACACTGTAATCCAGTTTACGCTAAATTACATGGATTTTTAAAAAAGTGATATACACATTAATGCTCACAGCAGTATTATTTATAAAAGCAAACGTTTGGAAAAGACTTAAACATTCACTAATCAGAGAATGGCTAAATAATCTGTGGCTTTATTCATAAAATTTAAATCTACAATGTAGTGAAAATAAATGAACTAGAGGTGCTTGTATCAATGCAGATGAATTTCACAAAGATAATGTCAAGCAAAAAAAGGAAGTTGCAGAAGAATACACAGAGAATGATACCATTTCTATATTGCTTAGTGACATGTACATATGGTGTAAAAGTATAAAGTCATTCATGGGAATGACAAACACTAAATTCAAGAGTAAAGAGAACTTTATGGAACCATACTCTTCTTTTTCATAAATTTTTCTTAAGTATATAGGTATTTATTATTTATACTATATCATTCTTTATATTTTTGGTAACTCATATAATGTAAAAAATGGAAAAAATTAAGAAAAAAATTCAAGGCTAGTAAATGGCAGCATAGGTGTTTGAATCCAGAACTGTGGCCCTGAGCCACTACTCCCAACTAACAAACTACTGTTTCAACGGCCAGATGGCACAGTTATAGACTCATATTTTATAACCACAATTGTTGTTCTTATATAAGTAGCATGTTTTAAAACAAGATTAAAATAATGTATTTGGTATTGGTTTTAGCTTTATAACAAAAAAGGTTATTTGTCAAAACAAAATAAAATGTGGGTATTTACCCCCAATTATTGTTAGATTAAATGCAGTAATTAAATCTTGTTTCAAATAATTATTAAACTGAATTTAATTTCCAGCTATCCTTAGACTAACTGGAAATATTGAGCTAATATTCCAAACACTTTTCTCATCTCAGCTATGCTCTTATCCTTTCAGAAGTGAGCCATGAAAATATTGTCAGAAAGAGAGCAGTATAGAGGAAGTGTGCTCAGGAAAGCACATTTATTAACACTTGTCACTCTAATCTGATGGTTTCCTACAACAAAAATACTGCCTTTGGGGTTTTGCTGTACTTCAACATTTTATTGGGGTCTATGAATTTCAATTATTGATTTATATTTTTGAACAAACGGTTGAGCTCCCAGAGAAGAGCAGACTCCTTTTCCTCAGTGATTATTGAACTTTTGTTGACATATTCATCACCACGCCCAATAACTTTTTTTTTTTTTTTTTTTTTTTTCCTCACTGCATGGGTTTTGGGATTTTAGTTCACCCACCAGGGATTGAACCTGGGCTCTTGGCAGTGAAAGAGCAGAGTCCTAACCACTGGACCACCAGGGAATTCCCAATAAATTCTGATTTAAGTCAAGAAGTTCCAGAATGCAGAGGCCACATCTTTCTTCACTTGTCTCATACTCAGAATTTTCTAAAGAATTGGAAGCTTACCAAATAATTTAAAGAAGAGGGAGAATGTCACATCTGAAACTGAGTAAGGGACAGACCCTGCCATGTCCACTGCCTCTTGTTTGTAGAAACGCCTTAGCGCCTTAGGCCTTCCCAAGTTCCAGTGACCAGATTTAATCACAGAAGCGAGAAAATGCAGAAACAAAGGAAAACAGTCAAGCAAGATAAAATAATAATCATTTAGCCATAAAACAAAGTCAAGGACATTTAGCTCCTTTGTAAGGGCTATAGATAATATCCTGGGCCATATCCTTGAGTTGTTTTGCAGATACTAAAAGCCCCAGCGGGTGGGAGAAGTTTTCTGACCACCAGCACATAGACCCCAGACCGGTTAGAACCAGAAGGTTGATAATCTTGACTCCAGAAATACCATCCAGTTACCTCACCACCAACCAATCAGAATGTCTACCAACTGATCAGGCACCCTGCAACCCTCTCCCTCACACTGTCTTTAAAAACCCTTCCCTGAAAGCCATTGGGGTTTCGGGTCTTTTGAGCAGGAAGTTCTGGGTCTCCATGCTCAGCCCCATGTTGGGCACCTTGCAATAAATGCTCTATTTTCCTTCACCACAACCTGGTATCAGTAGATTGTATTTGCTGCATGTAGTGGGGCAGCAGACCCAAGTTTAGTTTGGTAACACATCCCTGTGCAAATTGTTTTCAAATAAATCCTCACCTGAAAGGGCCTTAATTTTTTTTTCAAGCACTTGCTCTTTCACTAAGCCTACCTAATTCTCTTTCTCTGCACTTCTCAACAATTATCAGTAGAGAGAGAATTAATATTATTACTTTGCATCACTATTACTACTGTTATTGCTTGACCTTTACTGCGTGTTTTTTATTTTATGGGCCAGCAAAAAATCACTTAATCTTCACAAGTCTATTTTACACCCATTTTACTATTGAGGAAACAAGAGGGTTAATTAATTTGCCCAAGGTCACACACCTAGTGAATACGTGTTACTGTGTTTTTCTTTTCACTCTCTACATGCTGTGTTTTCAAAATGTGCGTTAAATGAACCAAATCAACTTTACAGTTTTAGGAGCAGAGACTGAGGCATCTATCATTTGTGTTTTGCCACTGAAAATTTAGTGTGGTTCTGGGTCTCGGAGAAGTGTCTGTCATGTAGAAATAGCAGCTAAGTAACGATACCATCTGAGGAAGGTGGATGGTGAGAATTAGATACACAAAAAAACTGTGCTCAGTTTTAAAGGAGAATTTTTTCTCTTGCATTTTGGTTGCATTTCTTATTAAGGACTAGTTAATTCTTGCTGATAATCAGAAGACCACACTTCCTAAATTACCTAAGCAAAAATTTCTCCTTGAAGTATTTTTTTTTCCCTAACAAATTCTAGTAGAAAAGTCACAGTTCTGGAAAATCTACAATTGCCTTGTTGCTTTAGTATTTGAAGATTGGGGTGAATAAAATTCAGAATATTTTTAGTTAAAAAAATAACCTATTCTAGTTTTAATTACTTAAAAATATAAAACCTTTTTAAAATAGGAGTTTTCCATGGCTCACGGGCCCAGCCGCTCCGCGGCATGCGGGGTCCTCCAAGACTGGGGCACAAACACGTGTCCCCTGCATTGGCAGGTGGACTCTCAACCACTGCGCCACCAGGGAAGCCCAAAATAGGAGTTTTTAAAAATTACTCCTGTAATCTCTTAAGCAAAATTTCAATTCTTTATTATGAAGGTTATTTCCTCATTAATACAAAAATCAGCCATAATTTGGGATTATGTATGAACATATCAATTATTGAGAAGACCCAACCATTACTGAGCTTTCAGCAATGATAAGACAGTCAGGTGTACAGCAAAACTTCAGCCTAACATCTTTTTAATCTTATGTCCCTGGTCAAAGAACTACATTGAAATGCTTGGCTTGTATCAAATTTCCTGTAAAGATGTTAAAAATCTTTATCTCCCATAACCTATTTTAGAGAAATTTCACATGATGGATGATGCATCATACCCCAGATCCATAACTGACAAGTTTATACTTGCATCTCGTTAATTCAGACAAGAAATAAAAGCAGAATGACTGGAAGATTTGTTTTCAAATGATGTCATAAGTAATATTCACTTTAAGGTTAGTTTTTCTTTAGGATAATTTCAGAGGCCTTGAAGAACAAGAGCCTAATTCTTTATCCAGGACCTTCAGTTTGCACCATTTTCTTCTGGCATATCCAGGATTCTGTATCATTAAGGGTTAAACATAGAAGAATTGGCAAAGTGTGAACATGAAGAAATGTAACATCATTGTGCTTTTAATATATATCACAATATTATTAGTTTAATAAAAAGTTTTACATGATTATCTATTCACTTGAAGGTTGTAGAACCATAGTGCTACATATCCTTTTATACTTCTATTCGTAAGAGTGTCTATACATTCTTATTGAAATGAAATGTTTGAAATATTATGTACTTTATTTCTAAGAAAAACATGAGCTACTTGAGTTTTTTTTTCAACTTGAATGAAAAAAAGCAGTGTCATAGAATATTAAAGCAGAATAGCAAATGCCAGATCTTATAAATATTAACACTAGATTTACAGCATTTTAGCTTTCTAAAAAAGGAAAAATAAACTTGTCAGTTATAAAACAATTTGGGTTTAATAATAATGAATGCACAGTTGCTGACTGACATATTTACTGACTTACACTATGTTCATATGTGCTAAATTTGACAAAATTCATATTCAAGTTTGTACTTGAAATGTAAATATTTTTTAAAATTCAAATTTCTTTTATTTTACCCTTCGTTTATGTTATCATCTATATTTCCAAAGTTTTATCTTTGGAGAATCCAGATTTTAATTATTTTCCTATTAAAACTTTTGGAACTGCAACTGTATTTTAACAGTTACTTAGTTCTGTATTTGTGAGGAGATTTTAAAAGGGAGAATGAGTACCTTCACAAATTTCTAAAAGATTTCTTCAGAGTCCGTAGCCAGTATCGACATGTATACTTATCTCTTTCTTTCCAATGCCATGAATCATTATAAATGTCAGGTTCATTGTTGTGGCATGCTGAAACGACTGAATGGGAACTGTGCCCAGCACTGTGTTGTAAAACAATAGATCTCCAAACACATTGTTCTACAGCGTGCATCGGTCCAACTAGATTTTCTTCGACGCTTTCGTGACTGCTCCTTTGTTTGGTCTTGGAGAATTTAGAGCTCAAATTTGAACATAAATATTAAGACTATCTGCAGTGGATCTGTGCCTGTTATCTAGAGTCATCTACTTTTGGGATTGCATTCTGTATTTTTCCTTTATTTCAGTCATGTAATCAGAATGTATAAGTGAAGTTTGTTATATGCTATTCTAGTGGATTAGAAATCCCATTCTTTAGGTGCAAATGGGATTAAGCTTGGTTTTCTTGGTAAAGGAAAAGCTTAGAACCAACCCATAGCAGTCTCTTTATCTTCTATGTTAAGTCATCCCCATTTGGAAAATCCAATATTGTTTTTCCCCCCATTGGTGAATGTGTGAAAATGTATGAGTTCCAAAGTTCAGCCTTTGTTAGCACAAAAGCAACACAAGTGAAGGTGTTTGCCTAGGTCTATTAAAATTGTATTTCTAGATAGAACTGGTGAATGACAAATGCTGCAGGCTTTAAAAAAGAGCTAGAAAATATAGGCTTGATATAGAGGATAAAGAGAAAAAGATGACACTAAAAGAAATTTTTGAAGAAAATAGGAGAAAAAAATAGAAAACTCAAAGTTACTTTTCTTTTAATAAGTCGTTTTCTTTCTTGAAGTTGTGGGATTTCCTCAATACCTGCTTATTTTCTGCAAGACAGGGGTTTATAGATGGCGCTCTAAAGCATTTGCCGGAAGGTGGCGACATAGCCCTCATTGCCTAGAGCTGTCCCAGGTGCTGAACCCAGTTTCGGAGCCCATAAGAAACTGCTGCCAGCGACCGGGGATTCCTCCAAGTTCTCCCTAGAGGCCTGCAAACTCTGGTTAGAAAAGCAAAAGGCCATAAAAATGCCCGATCTCATTTATAACACAAAGACAAAAAAATTCCCTTCCCTAAATTTACTTGCTGCGAAGCTGTGGGAAATGGCAATGTGCACTGAAATTAAAAATGCAATGGAGATGGAAAGGCAGGTGTGTGTGTGTGTGTGTGTGTGTGTGTGTGTAGAATACATACCAAATTGATTTTTTTCTTCACTTTGAGGTGCAGCTGTTTACCTGTCCTTTGACCGGTTCTTTATAATTACTTTCTCCCCCAATTCCTCAACGTTAAAAAAAGGCAGAGGCAATATCCTCCCCAAAGGAGACAGGCTGGACCGTGCGATGATAAACGGGGGTGATTTTTAAAAAGCTAAGACACATTCCCTTTTCTTTCCATGAATTGGTAATAATTTCCAGACTGACCCAGGACTGTCCACCTCCCCATTCAGGCTCCGTGTATCTCCTTTTCTCATTTCCTATTGCCACTCGGTGATGCTGACTCTACTTAAGAATTTGACAGAAATATGAAGCAATTTACGTGGCTAAATTTTTTTCCCCTCGAGTTTGGCCGGGTGGGAGGCGGAGTTATTTGTTGTAATGTTGGTCTGACCGGCGGATCGGGTGTGTGTAAGCTAGTTCTGAGTCTCGGTCGACAAAAAGGGACTTGAAGGCAAGGAGGCTGAGCTAGAGGGCGAGGAGGGCGGGGACCCAGGGGAAAGAGGCACTCAGGGTTGGGGAAGTGTTGGGAGGGGAGGGTTAGCGTAGGAGAGAGGGAGACTGGCTGTCGGAGCAACACCGGGGAGATAAAGGGAAGTGAGAAGGGAGAGGGAGACTGAAAGGGAAAACTAGTAGGGGAAAGCGAAAAAGAGAGGAGGCTTAAGAGAAAGAGAAAAGAGTAGAGGAGAGAGTGGGAGAGAAGGAGGGAGAGAAGCAAGGAGAGGAGGGCTACAGAGTGACTGTGGAGGACGGTGTTTCTCTATTCCAGATACTTCTAAGATTGGAGATTCTTTTCTGGTGGGGAGATTCCGGGTCTGGCAGCCAGTTAGGCAGCGGCAAAATAAAATGGACAGCGAGAGACAAACGTTCCAGCCACCTTTCCGCCGCCCGGAGATCCCGGAGCTGTTCTCCAGCCAGTTCGTTTCCCAGCTGGAGACTCTGAGCGCGCCGGACTACGAGAGCCCAGGGAGCGCCTAGAAGCTAGCTGCTCCTCGGAGATGCCTTCGCCTGAGCAGTAAGAACTTCCTGCTTAAGTCCCTGCATCCCCTCCCGCGTTGAAACTCCCCAGGAAAGAGGGGCGGAAGACCCCAGGGGGAGGGGCGAGGGGGGATCCCGGCGCAGCTCTTTCTCCCCTCCCCCTCCCCTGCCGGGCGCGCAGGCATGGAGGTGCTCAGCCCCTTACAGGGCAACAACACCACGTCGTCCCAGGGTCCCTTCGGGACACGCGCCAACGCTACTGGCATCTCCGACGTGACCTTCAGCTACCAAGTGATCACCTCTCTGCTGCTGGGCACGCTCATCTTCTGCGCGGTGCTGGGCAATGCATGCGTGGTGGCCGCCATCGCCTTGGAGCGCTCCCTGCAGAACGTGGCGAACTATCTTATAGGCTCGCTGGCCGTCACAGACCTCATGGTGTCGGTGCTGGTGCTGCCCATGGCCGCGTTGTACCAGGTGCTCAACAAGTGGACCCTGGGACAGGTCACCTGTGACCTGTTCATCGCCCTCGACGTGCTGTGCTGCACCTCGTCCATCCTGCACCTGTGCGCTATCGCGCTGGACAGGTACTGGGCCATCACAGACCCCATCGACTACGTGAACAAGAGGACGCCCCGGCGCGCAGCTGCACTCATCTCGCTCACCTGGCTCATTGGCTTCCTCATCTCCATCCCGCCCATGCTGGGCTGGCGCACCCCGGAAGACCGCTCGGACCCCGACGCGTGCACCATCAGCAAGGACCATGGCTACACTATTTACTCCACCTTCGGCGCTTTCTACATTCCGCTGCTGCTCATGCTGGTACTCTACGGGCGCATCTTCCGAGCCGCACGATTCCGCATCCGCAAGACCGTCAAGAAGGAGGAGAAGAAGGTAGCCAACAACCGCCTTGGGGCGTCGCCAGCCCCGCAGCCCAGAAAGAGCATCAATGGTGAGCCGGGTAGCAAAGACTGGAGGCAGGGCATGGAGAACAAGGCAACAGGGGCTCCGTGCGCCAATGGAGCCGTGAGGCAGGGCGAAGAAGGAGCCGCCCTGGAGGTGATCGAAGTGCACCGGGTGGGCAACTCCAAAGAGCACCTGCCGCTGCCCAGCGAGGCCGGTGCTGTCCCCTGCGTCCCCGCCTCCTTCGAGAAGAAAAATGAGCGCAACGCCGAGGCCAAGCGTAAGATGGCCCTGGCCCGCGAGAGGAAGACGGTAAAGACGCTGGGCATCATCATGGGCACCTTCATCCTCTGCTGGTTGCCCTTCTTCATAGTGGCCCTGGTCCTGCCCTTCTGCGAAAGCAGCTGCCACATGCCCACCCTGTTGGGCTCCATAATCAACTGGCTGGGCTACTCCAACTCTCTGCTCAACCCTGTCATTTACGCCTACTTCAACAAGGACTTCCAAAACGCATTTAAGAAGATCATCAAGTGCAAGTTCTGCCGCCGATGATGACGGAGGAGTAGCTGGCGCGTAGTCCCACCCCACCCAGCCTGCCTCCCCTAGCCCTCTGGAATCAAAACCTTTGCTACTTTTCCTTTAACATTCACAGCTGCTCCGCGCGCTGCTTCCAGACCCCTCCCCCTCCCCCAGCCCTCTATTCCCAGAGGGGAAGGAGGGAGCCCCAGGCAAAGAGGCTACAGCCGCGGGGCAAGAGAGTCTGGGAAACTCCTAGAGTCTGTGAGAGGCGACCTTGGCTCAAACTTTGGTCTGGGAATCAGTTTTGATTCCAGCCATTGCCTCCTCCCTCTTCTGCCCCCAAATCTTCGCGGCGGAAGTTTAAGCCTTAGCCGTTCAAGGCAAAAACTCCACACAGAAGAAGAAACTGTCCACCGAGCCGCCGCGCCCACTAAAGGCTCCCACCTGATCGCCTCACTGCTACAACTTGCACTTAAGGTTCAGGCCTTTGCTTCATTCCCCAGCAGCCCCATCCCCGCCCCGCCTTCTTGCCCTAGAAACGTTCACTGTTTTTGCGGTCTCATCCCTTATTTCCTTTTCCATCTTCCCTTTATGCCCTCGCCAGTCCCTATGCACTAAATTGCTAGTCGGGAAATCTGGGAAGGTCTGCTTTTCCCGGTGCCTAGGGTGTCCCCTGGAATCTCCGCCTCCTGCAGACTCCCAGAGTAACTCTCCCGGGAACAGCCCCATGCTTTGTTTTCCTGGATTCAAAACAAGTGGCTGGAAGTTGTCTCTTAGCGTGGACCTGTACGTACAAGGCTGGACCAGTGGGGCAGAGCGAGGCAGAACGGATTTATCCTTGCCTGCCTTGGTGTCAGCACTCACCAAAGAAACTGACAATCATTGGGAAGGGAGAGCGGACTTCTGGTTTTACAGGTTGCTGGCGAGTCTGAACTGGCTGGCATCGCTACTTACCTACTGTGAGAGGCGCCCGCCGACCACGCTGCGGGCGCTGGGGCGCGGGGGGGAGGGGTGTGTGCCACGTGCCGGGAATCCCCGAGCCTTCCACCCTCTCTGAGGTCTGGCGTGCGCTCAGCGCGCACTGAAAACTAACCCCGACTGGAGCCATCCCTCCGCCTACGCCCCAGGACCAGCTGAAGAGAGGGTGAACAACAGTTAAGGTTTGTGGAAGCCGGCGCTTCTAGGTCCAGCCAAGCTCTAGAGACCAGAAAGACCAGCAAGTCCCAAGGGTTGGCGTTCTCCAGGTGGGCCCGAGCTCTAGCTGGCACTCCCCTTGCAAACTGAAAGAGCAAGTTTATCCAAAAGAAGCCGATTCTTTTCCTCCTAATTCCACCCCTCGCCCTTTTCGGATAGGGAGATAGGTCTGTTCAGCGCATCCTAACACTACACGGGATTTTTTTCTGCAGGACGTCCAGGACACTTAGTTAACCACGACTTTGGTTTCCAAAAGGGAAATTTGGGCTTTCAATAGAATGGGCCCCCGATAGGTTTAGCACTATCTGTGACCTCACAGGTGCTTACCTTAAATAATGAGGCCCTAAAGAACTAGCTAGGCGTGCTCTGGAGTCCCGGAGACTCTTGTACATTTGCTCCTTGGCCTGACTCTCCTGCAATACAGGTTTGCTGGGAAACCGGCCTCTTGCCATTTGAATATGTGGAGCCCTCCAAGCTTTCTTCCCCTTAAAAGTATTCTTTCAGCCTTGCCACTCCTGCTGAAAAACTGGTTATCTTTACTGCCCCCAGAAGGGAAGTTTTTCGGTGCTCCATTTGAATGTAAATTTCCATCCATGTGACCGGGGTCAAGAGGTTTGTTATAGTTAGATTCGTTTTCCAATAATTGCACATTATTGATTCTTACTCCCCTCTCCCTTCATGTGTACCTTTTGAATGATTGCTTGGGCTGTTTTGAGAACCATGTTGCAAAAGTTGCCAATGAAAAAAGTTCACTTGTGTTAAAATTAAGGTGAAAAGACAGCTCTATCACTTGTAGCCATTTTATCGTTTGCCAAACTGAACAAAGCTCCATTTGGTATCTTTTTCTTAGACCTAAACTGAGAGTAAGCATCGTATCCCATTAATATAGAGAAAGTATAAGAACTATGGGAACTTAGTGGATGGTTTGTCTATGCATATGTAATGCTTAAAAGGGACTATGGTGCATAAAATGAGGGAGACTTCTCCAGTCCATCAGTTATTTATTCAAAAATTCATTTTCTTTCTTGCTCACAATAATTTAAGTAGAGCTATATGAAAAAACAAACTTTGCTGTATGTCTTTCTAAATTTTAAGAACAAATTCTACATATAAAATAATTCAAGTCTGAAATTTGCTCATCCAAATTATGCCTTGGTCAGCATTTGAAGTCTTGAGACTTCTATTTATTTGTGTCTTTTACAGAACTATGGCAATGGCTTTTGGGCATTTGTTCTTCCTGCTTTGGAGGGTTTACACAAGAATGGGGAAGGAGCATCCAACTGGAGTATATAATTGCCAAAGCAATAGAGAAATTTGAGGAATAAGTGCAAAAGAGCTGCATAGCACTAAAGAACCCTTGATGCTTTTTTTCCTTTTAAAGTATTGCATTAAGGTAAAGTATATATGCATTAAAATTGACCTTTACTCTTCCCTGTGACAATAAAGGACTTTAATAATTGTAATGCTACAATAAACTGGTATCAGTAACACATGCATCTTTATTTTAATCAGAATCACTGTCTACTTGTATTTATTTGTATAATTTTAAGCCGAAGTTAAACAATACAGTTATCAGGAGAAGATCCTGCTATACACTATCAGGGATCTGTCATTTAGAGAAATTACTTTAGTTTTAGTACAGAAACTCATCGTAGATGAGTGAGTTCTTTTTTAAAAATTCCTGTCTCTGGAAAGAGAAGGTAACATTTCATCTTTTAGCCCTGAAACCATGCATTTTCCCCAACACCTACTAGTGAAGATTTAGGCATCTGTCTAATTAATATGGACAGGGTGGGAGACTTATAGAAGAGAAATGCAGCCTCTGGTATAAGCACCAGGGGCTCATGCTGCCTTTTTAAAGCAGTGGACGGTGATAAACTTCTCTGTCTTTCCCCCAATGTCCAGCTGGAAGAAAATAGCCTCCCTGGTTTCAGATGAAGTAACACATTGTTTGGGGGTTTGTCACTCATTAAAAGTGGAAGGGCAATTTCCTTTCTGGCTGGGTGTCATTTGATAGTGGGGTTTTATTTGTAAGATGTTTTACTATATTAAAATTAATTCAAATGCTCTCTTTTTCCATACTGGAATCATCAGTAAGGCCTTTTGTTTCCCATGTTATGTTTGTTAATTTCACCGTTTTCCGGTGTCAGAATGATGGCCGCAGGGCAGGGTAAACCCTAGTAAGCCTCAAGGGGAAAACAAAGGTCAGAGCTATTATGGCCACAGAAGAGGGCACTCTGAAGCTGTGTGAAGCCTAATTTAGGCTATGTATGTACATACATATTCTCCCAATAATGAAAAGGTAAGACAGGAATTGAGGGTTTTTCATTTGAAAGTGTTACATAAACACATCCCTGACCTTGAGTAAAATGATGCATTTGGCACATTTGTCTTCTAGATTCTGGATATTTCCCTTCTTGACCTCTGCTCTTTGCCCTGGTGTCTCTTCCTCCAAGGAGACAGTGGCTTTCTGTTTTCTACAGGGCTTCCTGAACCTGTATCAACACTCCAATTAAGAGAGAGAGAATTTTTATCAGTTACTTCCAGTGTGACTAACAAGCCCAGGTAACCAATTAGCAGCTATCACATGTCAGGCTCTATTGGATAATGTTGAAATATGGGACGATAAAGTAATATAAGCGGCTGTTGACACATTGAAGGAGTTTCCAACCTACTTGGGTATTCAAGAATAAACTACTAAGGTTAAGTAAACACTCAAAGCAGAATATATGTATCATCCAAACAGGACAAATCACAGGAATTTGGCTCTATAAGAATTCAGAGGACAAGATCACTGTGAGCTGGGCGTGGGTAGAGAAGATTAGGTAGGGAAAGCTGTGTAGAGCATCCAGGATTGACCTCTGAGTACATGAGGAGTGACATAAAAGGCCAGACATTCTTCATGAGGTGCCAAAGACAGCCTGATTCCCTCTTTCTGTCAAGTGGGGGGCCTGGGATGAAATTTTTACCTGTATTCCTACGTGTATCAGTCTGGGTTGATTATGAAGGTGGTCATGCTAGAGAAAGATGCAGGCTCAAAACTTCCCATGTGTTATAACAACATGAAGGGTCTGGGCATAAAGAGAGAAGATGAGTCTAGAACCAAAGGAATGGGGATTAAGGTAACTAGATAGAGGAAGAATGTTCTGAGCAGAGTAAGGGGCAGAGCATAGGAATAAGGAGAAACTCATTAAACCATTCAACAGTGACAACAGGGTGACCGGGGTTGGTACAACAATTCACATTTATGTAATGGTTGTGATTTTGCCCAGTGATTTTCACAAATAATATGTGATTTAAATTTGAAATAGCAGATCCTTCTGGAAATACTAATTAGACCATTTTAGCCAAAGCAGAAGATTCACACAGTAATTGGTACATACATAAAAATGTGCTAGAGATCATGTATGGAAGCATTACAATACCAGGTTAAAAACAAGAACTATAGTTTTAGTTAGTGGGGAACCACTAATAATGAAAGCAGTAGTGTACTGTTTGGGGGTAATTTCAATGGTGCAGGTGTGAAACAATAAATGCCTGAATGTGGGATGCTGGTAAGACTGACAAATACATCAGAGAGAGGAAATGACAAGAGATGGTGCCTGGATGTGAAGAGAGAGGGAGCTGAAAATGCCGACACGGTTTTGAGCCAAGGAGATTTGGGCGAACGACAGAAACGGGAAAGTCCAGAGTTGCTTCTCCTATGGGTCTTTGTTTTTTTCAGCTTTATCTATAAATATGAAAAGGCTTTGTTCTCTGCTAAAAGAATTCCCAGCCCAGATGGAAGGGATCTGCTGATAAAGGTAGTGATACACGTGGCACAGCATTTGAACAATCTGTCGTTTGGGTGATTATATGAAGAATGCCATCTCATAGAGCAATGGTCGGATCAATTCCATGATTACTGATGTGTGTTTTAAAAGTAGAATGTGTGCTTTGTTTTTGGAGAGAGCACAATTCCAAGGGACTACAGCAGCCTTTCAAGGAGAGTACCCCAAACACACCATGTTAGGTAGTGTGCCAAGAATGATATTTGAAGCCCGGAAGACTGGGTCTGTCCAGCTGACCAAGTGAAGAGCAGAGCAATACAGTTTGCTCTTCAAGTCCACTCATCAAGAACCACAGCAGACCTGTTTGATTCTTAAACTAGATATTACTAGAAAATCTAGATCCATGAGGCTAAAATATCCAGTGAATTCCATTTTCCAAATCACTTTGCTTATGTGGCAATGGCAAGGATGGGGAAATGAGTTGGTACCACAGACAATTCCATATCCAGTCCTAACTCAGGTTTATCCAAGCTGCCTGTCTGTAACCATGCAGAATTGCTCAGCCTTTCAGAAAGTTTGCCAGGCCAGAATTTCAAGGAGCTGTCTTGCACTGGCGAGTGGTCCTTTTGTCTCAGCTGGTGTCATCTTTGAAGAAAGAAAAGGAAGTAGGTTGGCTGGGAAGATAAGAAAGGGGGAAAGGAAAGAGGAGACAATAGGATTCACCTATCTTGTTACTTGGCTGGCTGGCTGTGGAGACTGATGAGAAAGTGTTTTGAAACTTCTCCAAAGTAGTTGGAGGAGAAGCATTCTATGAAATATGGTGTGCTTCATGGCCTCTGGTAGCAATCAGTCTGACTTTACAAGAACCAAAAAGAGAGAAAGCAAACTTTGAAAGCTGGTTTTAAGTTTGAAAGAACAGTAGAAGCAGGATTCTAATTGCAAATATTCACAATGTAGTGTCTTGAAAGCATATACTATACTATATTGTAAAGATTTGCAACAGTGAAGGGGTGATTTATGGAACAGCCTCTTGTTCAGGAGTGGTAGGCAGGTGATTCATTCATTCATTCATTTAACTAATATTTCTGGAGCACCTATGGGCTAGGCACTGTTCTAGGAGCTTGGGATACAGCAAAATGAAAATCAGATGAAGTCTCTCTGGTAGATTGTTTACAAAAATGGCCACAGTTATTCCCCTCCACGTGTCCACCATTTTTGCAATGTGGTGTTCAGTTTCTCCCATCAAGTTATGGAGGCTTTCTCACTGCTTAAATCTAAGCTGGCCTAGTGACTTTCTTTGACCAATAAAACAGGTCAGAATTAATGTGATTACGATCTGTGTACAGAACTCATTAGGCCTTGCACTCTTCACATGCTCCCACAGAACTCTGCCCAAGCACCATGTGAACAAGCCTGTGCTCCCTTGTTGGAGACTGAGAGATCACCTGGAGCAGAGAGTAGTCATGGTGGACCAGACAGATCTCAACTAACTCAGCAGCTGACCCCAGAGAAACCTCCCAGCTTCATTCATTCCAAATTGTCAAGGCACACACTTGTGGACTAAATAGGTGGTTGTTATTTTAAGGCACTAAATTTGGGGAGTAATTTGTCGTAGTGAAAAGCTAACTAATACAGTCACAGACCTGAAGAAGTTTACATTCTAGAGGAGGAGAGAGAGAATGAACAACAAAACCACATGGATATGTAATATATCAGATGGTGATCAGTATTATGGGGAAAAACAAAAAAAAACCCCAAAACCTAGAGTAGGATATATAGAGAGTACCAAGGTGGAGAGAAAGGTTCTTGCTATTTATTTTGTACGGTGTTCAGGGAAGGGCTTACTGATAAGAATATATTTAAATGGTTGCTTTGAAAGAGTTATCGAAGGCGTGAGGTTTTAGCTTGGTAGGAAATGAGCGCTCGAACAAGTAAACCTTAAATCTTAGACAATTTACTGTGAAAACTACAAAGGGTATATTCCCAACAGGAGAGGCTAGGAAATGGCAGATTTGGGGATTTGTGTTCTCAAATTCTAGGATTCTCCCAGGTCCTGACAGCAGACTAATTTAGGTTGAAAGTTTGAGTATTCAACCTGTTCAGGATAAGGACCAGCCAGGTCATGGGAAGCGCTGAAGAGGATCTTAGCAAGCCTCATACAGTCCTCTAGCCCCAGAATTTTGGCATGTACCCTATATGGTGAAGAAAACCTGTCTTTGACACACCAAGTTACCTGAGTTTAACTTCCTACTATACTACCGCTTGCTTCTTGCTATGTTGTATAGTTTTATTTTGAAAACTGTTCTATTGGGATAAAATTCACATCTTGTAATTCACATCAATGTAAAAGGGTCTCTTCCCATTTCTCCTTTCTAATACTTGTTCTTATCTGTCTTATTGGTGATAGCCATCCTAGTTGGTTGGAATTTGTATCTCGTGGTTTTGATTTGCATTTCACTTATAACTAAAGATGTTGAACATCTTTTCATGTGCTTATTGGTCATTTTTATATCTTATCCAGAGAGATATCTATTCAAAGTCTTTTCTCATTTTTAAACTTAGATGGTCTTTTTATCCTGAGTAGTAAGAGCTGTTTATATTTTCTGGATACTAAACTCTTTTTGGATATATGATTTGCAAATATTTTCTTCAATTCTATTGTCTTTACACTCTTTCTTTTTAAAGAATTATCCAAATTTTATTTTATTTTATTTTTAAATTTTTATTCTTTTATTGTTTTAGGTCCTGGAACCAACTCTGCAATTTATTTATTTATTTAAATTTTTATTGGAGCATAATTGATTTACAATGTTATGTTAGTTTCAGCTGTACAGCAAAGTGAACCTGTTATACATATAAACATATCCACTCCTTTTTAGATTCTTTTCCCATATAGGTCATTACAGAGTACTGAGTAGAGTTCCCTGTGCTATATAGTAGGTCCTTAGTAGTTATCTATTTTATATATAGTAGTATGTCAATCCCAATCTTCCAATTTATCCCTCCCCCTGCTTACCCCCTGGTAACCATAAGTTTATTTTCTATATCTGTAACTCTTATTTCTGTTTTGTAGATAAGTTCATTTGTGCCCTTTTTTTTAGATTTCACGTATAAGTGATATCATATGATATTTGTCTTTCTCTGTCTGACTTACTTCAGTCAGTATGACAATCTCTAGGTCCATCCATGTTGCTGCAAATGGCATTATTTCATTCTTTTTATGGCTGAGTAATATCCCATTTTATATATGTACCACATCTTCTTTATCCATTCCTCTGCTGATGGACATTTATGTTGCTTCCATGTCCTAGCTATTGTAAGCAGTGCTGCAATGAACATTGGGGTGCATGCATCTTTTTGAATTATGGTTTTCTCCAGGTATATGACAGGAGTGGGATTGCTGGATCAAATGGCAGCCCTATTTTTATGTTTTTAAAGAACCTCCATACTGTTATCCATAGTGGCTGTACCAGTTTACATTCCCACCAACAGTGGAGGAAGGCTCTCTTTCCTCCACACCCTCTCCTGCGTTTATTGTTTGTAGATATTTTGATGATAGCCATTCTGACCGCTGTGAAGTGATACCTCATTGTAGTTTTGATTTGCATTTCTCCAATAATTAGTGATGTTAAGCATCTTTTCATGTGCTTTTTTGGCCATCTGTATACACTTTCTTTATGTTATCATTTGCAACAAAAACATTTTTAATTTTGATGAAGTCCAGTATATCTACTTTTTCTTTTGTTGCCTGTCCTTTTTGTGTTGCCTCTGAGAAGTTTGCAAAGATTTACTCCTATGTTTTCTTCTAAGGGTTTTATAATTTTAGCTTGCATATTTAGGTAGTTAATCCATTTCCAGTTAACTGCTGTGTATGGGTGTAAACAAGGGGCTCAACTTCAGATATATGTGGAGCTTCCCTGGTGGCGCAGTGGTTGAGAGTCCGCCTGCTGATGCAGGAGACGCGGGTTTGTGCCCCGGTCCAGGAAGATCCCACATGCAGCGGAGCGGCTGGGCCCGTGAGCCATGGCCGCTGGGCTTGCGCGTCCGGAGCCTGTGCTCCGCAACGGGAGGGGCCACAACAGTGAGAGGCCCGCGTACCGCAAAAAACAAACAAACAAACAAAAAAACACTTCAGATATATGCACTTCCAGTACCATTTGTTGAAAAAAAAACCTGGTTTTCCTCATTGAATTATTTTTAGTGTCCTTGATGAAGATCAACTGAACACAAATGTAAGGGATTATTTCTGGACTCTCAATTTTATTCCACTGATCGATATGTCTATCCTTTTGTCAGTATCATAAGTCTTGATTACTGTAACTATGTAGTAAGTTTTGAAATATAAACAATGAGTCCTTCAACTTTGTTCTCTTTTTCCAAGATTGTTTTAACTATTCTGTGTCCATTGATTTTCTGTATGAATTCTAAGAGCTGCTTGTCAATTTCAGAAAGAACAGTAACTGAGATTTTAATAGGGATTGCATTGGATCTGTCGATCAATTTGAGAAGTATCATCATCATCTAAACAATATTAAATCATCTGATTCATAAACATGGAAAGGCTTTCCATTTATATGTCTGTTTTAGTTAATTTTAATAATGTTTCATAGTTTTTACAGTGTAAATTTTGTTCATATTTTGTTAAATTCTTTCCTCGGCATTTTCAGATGTGAAACCAACCTTACATTCTTGGGATAAATCCCACTTAGTCATGGTGTATAATTCTTTTTCTATGGTGCTGGATTTGGTTTGCTAGTATTTTTTGAAGGTTTTAGTATCTATATTCATAAGAGATATCAGTCTATAACTTTCTGTCTTTGTTATAGCTTCATCTGATTTTGATATTAGGATAATACTGGCCTGTCCATCATTTTTTAAATAATGACTAGACATGTTGTATGCATATCACAATGCAATTGTGTAATGATGACCTGTTTATGGACATGCACAGGCAGTTCAAGGTTTAGGCGGGCTTGACCATGCATTAGGGTGTTAGAAAGGTCCTAATGCATTCAGTTCCTATAAAGAATCTGGGTGGGTATCCACAATTCTAGAAACAACCTTAATAATAATTAATGACGTTGACATTAGTGTTAATACTTTCTCTTTGGTTAAAACATCTTATTATGGATTAATAATGTATTAGATGCTGATTGTGTTCATCAATATCCAAGGCCTTTTCTTCCTGGGCACACTACTAGACTACATTTTCTAACCTCCTTTCTTATGAGGCTGGTGTTAGGCTAATATAATATGTACAGAATTGATATCATTCCTTTGAAGGATGGCCTGTAACAACCTCCAGAGTGATCTTCTTTTCCCATTTGGAAGCTAAATAGAGAGGATTCCTTGTACCTAGAGGAGGATGGAACCACAGGTATAAGGAGCCTGGATCCCCAATTCTTTATGTAGACTAGAATCTTCTCCACTTCACACCCCACCATCCAGCCTTTGACTGTGATATGAACAGAAATGAAACCTGAGTTTAAATTAATTAAACTGAGATTTTTAGGGTTTTTTATACAGCAGTTAGTCTATCCTGATCAATATCAAATATCTATAAGTAATACACTGTGTGAAAAATTTACAGTGTCCTGTCAGGGACACTGTCAGGGAGGTTGCTCTAGATAACTGAAGTGACTACCAACTTCTTTCCATTCTGGTCAAGGTAAAGACCTGCTGGGAAGGAATGGACATAGGTCAAGATGACAAACCTTCAGTGCATGTTCTGCATAGTACTGGGCATCCAAGAGGAAGACTAGTGCCCATCACTGGTGCCTTAGTTCAGAGATTTAGTTTTGCTCTGGTTTTAGTTTTATGGAGTGCATTTACAGTAAGGCCCCTAAACCACATCTTTGACTACTCCTTGGGACTCTGGGAAAATTATGAAGTAAGCAAACTGATTTTCAATGCCTTTTCTTTTTTTAATACTGGAGTGTGTTTAGTCTACTTTTGGGGTTTTTTGTTATAAATTTATTTATTTATTTTTGGCTGTGTTGGGTCTTCGTGGCTGCACACGGGCTTTCTCTAGTTGGGGTGAGCGGGGGCTACTCTTCGTTGCAGTGTGTGGGCTTCTCATTGTGGTGGCTTCTCTTGTTGCCGAGCATGGGCTCTAGGCATGCGGGCTTCAGTAGTTGTGGCACGTGGGCTCTAGATCTCAGGCTCAGTAGCTGTGACACATGGGCTTAGTTGCTCTGCGGCATGTGGGATCTTCCCACACCAGGTCTCAAACACGTGTCCCCTGCATTGGCAAGCGTATTCTTAACCACTGTGCCACCAGGGAAGCCCTCAATGCCTTTTCTTTTATTTCAGGCATCCTTTTCTTCCATTATGCTTTCCCCATTAGTCTCTCAAAACTTGCACTACCTGTCTTCCTTCTGAAGTCTCCTACTTGCCATTTTTATTCCTCATTTTCTCAATTTTGGATCATGCCAAAGGTGGTAGAGGAGCAGGCCAGCCCAGAAGAAAAAGAAAATTGACTAAGTTGACTAGCAAGGATAGCGTACAATGACAACTTTTATTTTATCATTTGGACAACTGAGAGGGGGCCATTCCATATTCTTTAACAGAGATACTGCTAATCATAATGACATTTGCAAAAAACAAAAATACTATAGAACATCTTGTGATATGGTATATTTCCATAGTTATAACATATAAATTATCTCAAGGGAAATGAAACTATATGATTTTAGGTGTACCATGCTTTTCTAGTAACAGTTTTTCAAGGCCACGTGCTTTTACATGTAGGTAGATGATAATAAGATACAAATAGCCAAGAACACTTCCTGTATTACTACATGAGATTATTCAAGAGTTCCCTAGTATACTTAGGTGGCTATTGCAGTTGGCATGGCTTAGACTACCATGATGGTGGATGGACTGATAAGGGAGTGATTAATAATAGAGCTTTGCAAAGAAAGAGCTGAGAGGTCTTAGAGATGGACTGGATGTGAAACAAGCTGATAAAGAAAAACCCACATTTAGAGATTAGAGAGTGGAATAGACTAGAAATAGGGAAATTACAAACTGAAGGTGCTACTCTGGGAAAGAAGAAATAGATCTTTGATAAATTTACAGAATTCAATTTCAGTACTAAACTAATGAGAGGTAAGGGGGCACAAAGAAGCCATGAGGTCATTGTATGTGGAACACTACCGTGAGAGGTTATGTTGTTATAATAACTAAAGGGAAGGGTTAGATGAAATAAACATTTCTTTTTCTTTTAGATAAAAGGAAATCAATGCATGTCATTAGAGACTGAGGAAATGGAAATAACAAAAAAGGAAGATTGTAGGCAGGAAGAACTGAAGATTCTGGTGAAAGAAGAAATAATTGAAGAAGCAAAGTCTTGAAGAAGGCTAGAGGTTGAAGGGTTAAATTTTGATGTGGAGACATTCTGTGATATAGGAGATGAAGGGAGAATGTGTGAACAGGTAGAGACATAATCCAGCTTTGGGGAGAAAGGAAGATGTTGTATGAGGATCAACCTGTAAGTGGTTTCATTTGAGTTACATGTCTAGATGGATGCCCCAGGTGAACAATCAAAATGAAAGCACATCTGTACTGGAGAATCTGTTACCTGGGAGCTGGAGAGAAGGCCAGATAAAACTGAGTGCAGTTGGAGGCTGCAGCAGTACTTGGTGAAAGTTGCCTCTCAGTTTGTGCTGACCTTTAAGCCAGAGCACGTATGACCATTTTTTCTGCCCCTCCTGGCCTCTTTCTCTTTTTCTTGCTTCTCCACTACATTTGGCATAATCCAAAATTTAGGGATCAGGGAATCAAAGCATATGTGTACCTTCTAGGGCTGGCTGTTGCTCTGATTTCCTCCACTTCACCATTGTCTCTCTAAAAATCTATAGGACTCTTAATTATTGGAACTTTGACAACCAGGAGGGTATTTGTGCCTGATGATTTTTTTTAATGAAAGAAGTAAGGTAACAAGTGGTAGGAGTATGGACAATGACTTCAGCATAGTAAAGAAGGTCTAGAATAGTTAATGCAACTAAAATTGCACTAGTGACTTTATAGCAGAGGTATTCTTGAATTGTCAAGCTCTCTGAGTCATCAGCTGACATTAGATAGTCTGGCTTTGTAGTAAATGGTTGATGCCTGGCTTATTTCACTGCTCTTCCCCAACTTCCCCCATTACCAACTCCTATTCCTCTATTATTATGTCTCTCACACATGTCATATATATATATATATATATATATATATATATATATATATTTTTTTTTTTTTTTTTTTTGCGGCACGCGGGCCTCTCACTGTTGTGGCCTCTCCCGTTGCGGAGCACAGGCTCCGGACGCACGGGCTCAGCGGCCATGGCGCACGGGCCCAGCCGCTCCGCGGCATGTGGGATCTTCCCCGACCGGGGCACGAACCCGCGTCCCCTGCATCGGCAGGCGGACTCTCAACCACTGCGCCACCAGGGAAGCCCGCTATATTTTTGTTAATTTCCCACTTTCTCATTCTAGGTTTTAGTTCATGCCTAGACGATTGGGTGCTTGTTTTAGCTTCCTAAATTGTTTTCTATTCCCTCTGCTTCTCTCCCATTTCTCCCCCCTTTATTCTGTCTTGAGTACCACAATTAAGTTAATATTCTCTGGCAAAAAGATTCCCCCATATTCAAACTTACCTCCCATATAATGACCAGTTCTGCTTAATCTGGCACTAAGATTAAACAAGATAATATCTGGAGATACTTAGCAAAATGTCTGCTCTATAGTGCCTACTCAATAAAAGTTATTTAATCTTTACTCAATGCAGAACCTATGACTGGGTCAGTCATTCGTTTTATAGCTATAGAGCAGGGAGAAAAATTATATCTAATGTTAGATGTAATATCCTGATTTTTTAATCACATGAAACAGAAGAGAGTTAAGTAGGAGTCAGACTTACCTAGCTGTTTTTAGTGGCTTTTTCAAATGTCTGAGGGAGAAATAAGAGGGCATTTATAAACTATCATTGCCTGTAAAATAGAGCTTTTATTTAAAAAAATAAGATAATAAGTAAGATTTAAGAATGAGTGTAGTAACTGATTACATAGTAGAAAATGTAGCATCAATCTTCTTACCTCCTTGTATTGCTTTGCTTTTGCCTGACTTTGAAGTGAGGCTCTCTCTCTTTCTCTCTCTCACTCTCTCCCTGATCTCTAGCTCTAGCAGGGTGGGGGAACTTATTTATCATTGCTTTCAGTTCATGATGGTTTTCACAGTGGACCACACTGCTACCATTATTATGCTTCTACAGAAGAACCAGATGGCTGGCATACTTGAGCTGCCAAAACAATAGTAATAAAAACCATAAAATATGAGGAAATTATATATTTTCTTTTCTTGTATTTTAGTCCTAACAGAGTGTCATTAAATAATGGAGACTTCAAGAGCTGACTGTGAAATTCACAGAATATTAAGAGTCTGGACCATTGTTCTCATTCTTCATTGTTATAGAATTAAGACTTGATCATCCCAAACACACACAATTGATTGGTGTCATCTGATGACATTACAGTTTTTGCTTTAGCAATTAGGAAAAAGCTTAATCTTAAATTGACCTAATTATCTATTTCTCATTTGCCATTTAAGCTTTGAAGACATGGTATCTGATCATATTCGAATATTCAATTGCTATGAATTTCTAATATTGTGCTCTTACCTTGATAGTTTTTGTGTGTAACTTTTCAAAGTGCTTGGTTTCACATGCCTCTTGCTCTTTAAGTCATATTTTAATAACATCTAGTGTGCTAATAATGGATTTGACAGCATCATCACTGATTTTTTTCATGAACGTTTACGTATATACATATATAATTTATTACTGGGCATACTTAAGCATATCTTATAAAGTATGATGTACTTTTAAGAAAATAATTTTTATGTGCACATGTATAAATTAGGATATATATCAGTCAGTGGTTCTCAACCGAGGGTGGTTTGCTTCCCCCACCCCCAAGTGATATTTGGCAACATCTGGAGACATTCTTCATCATCACGACGAGAAGGGTGCTACCAGAGTCTAATAGGTAGAGGACAGAGATGCTGCTAAACAGAACAGTCCCTACAACTAAACATGGCCCTAAATATAAATAGTGCCAAGGTTGAGAAACTCTGATCTAGGTGGATGGGTACGTGATCTCATGTTTTGAAAAGAAACAAATTTGAAGTACTTTGACGGCTAGCAAAGAGGTAGTGCATGTATTTAGGAAGAGTGCAAGAATAAGTGCTTATTAGCTTTTCCAGTAGCTTGCACCCTTAGAATGTCATATAATTCTTATATTATCCTTGGGGTGTAGAAATGGAAGAGTTTCCAAATAAATATGCCTTTTTACAGATGCAAAACAGACACAGAGAATTTAAGTGATTATCCTAAGTTTACATGGCTGGTTAGAGATTCCAGTTCTCTGTCCACAGAGCATTGAAGCCCCTGAGAAAGAAGCATATCTACCAATCTACTGATGGAGAGGAATTAAGAGGGAGATATATTATGTTCTTAGGAGGAAAACAGGCTAGGAGTACTAGTGTGCAAAAAAGCCTGTTTGGTCTTCTCTCAGTTTCTCCTGTCTCCCCAGTTAAATGAAAAATCCAAGGAGAATAAGGTCACCATCTATCTATTAGTAAACACTGAATTATCTCAGATCATCATTTTAATTAAAACACATGTCTTTACTGATATAGAATTAAATTCATTTGTGGTAACTTGAAGTTTACATTTAGCATTAATCATGGCATTCAAGTAAAGTAAGTCTCAAATTAATCCTATAAATTCTGCTAATGTAGCCATGCTGAAACCGGGACAGCTCAAGCAATATGGGCTTTCCATGTTTTTCCTCTTCAATTTCTAAGTTATGACTCCTCTTTCGGCTCTTGAATAATGAATGAATTTATCACAGAATGCCATCAGTCAGGATACAGATTTAAGTGAGAAATGTAACAAGCATCGATGCCTAAAAACCGTCGTGTTAACCTTAGATAACTGTGTCAGTGATTTTCAGAATATTTAACTTAGAGGAGGAATCCACTGTCATTTCCATCTCAAAGTTGCTCCTACTGTGTTATTTTGGTCAGGAGCTAGATATTCACGCTTTAACTTGGAAACTGTTAACATTGTGACATAATACCTTCTGTTTGAATAGTTGAGGTAATTATTTTTAAATCAAGTAGAGCTGTAGTGTAAACTATCTTTGTATAAACATTGATCATTTAGAATAAGTTCTATTTATATATGTTCCAGCAACTTGCACAAACCTTTGAAAATGAATGAATGGAGAAAACTTACAAAGCCATCATCTTATCTTATTAAATTATTTGTCAATCAAACGTTTCCTAAAATTTAGGGTCTACAAACTGGAGTAAGGATTTGTTTTTAATATTTTTACTGTGTTTCTGCCAAGTATCCAGCACTATGGATACACCAAAGAGGCACATAGTTTTCATACATGTTTTCTGCAATTAAACACTTATTACCTAGGCTGTAGATTGGGGTAAATTCTGGCATACCCACAGGGAGACAGGGTAGCCTAGCAACAGAGAAGGTGAAGGCTCTCAATGTCCCAATATAAAGGAGAAATTCCTAGGGATTTGCAGCTTAGTGGGTGGTGGGCAAAACACTGAAAGGTAAGAGAACAAGGAAAATCGGGATAAAAGGAACCCACAGCAGTATTTTCAAGCTATTTAGTTAGTTGAATGCTGAGGAAGAGAGTTGTGATCAAAACTCCCCATACTCTTCACTGAAGTAGTGTGTTGAAGTTGGAGGAGTTGTTTGTAAATACTTATATTCTAATAGTTGTTCTCAATCCTGGCTAATCTGAATTACTGGGGAGCTTTTAAATATATGAATGACTGTACCCCCACCTGGAGATTCTGATTCATTGAGTCTGGAGTTAAACCAGAGAAATCGCTATTAACAAAGAAAACTCCATGGGTGGTTTTAAAATATAGAAAACGACAGGCTCTTTGGTGTGGCTAATGGCAGAGTCCGGGAAGGCTCATGCCAAGGAGTACTTCCCAGAACTTCTGCCACCAGTGTCCTTGTTCCCATGGTGAGCCACAGCAACCCCTGGCCTCTGCAGGAGACCCTCCAGCACTAGCAGGTTTTAATTTCTCTGTCAAATCTGAATGAGAGAGAGAGGCGAGAAGATGGCGGAAGAGTAAGACGCGGAGATCACCTTCCTCCTCACAGATACATCAGAAATACATCTACACGTGGAACTTCTCCCATAGAACACCCACCAAACGCTGGCAGAAGACCTCAGACCTCCCAAAAGGCAAGAAACTCCCCACATACCTGGGTAGGGCAAAAGATAAAAGAATAAACAGAGACAAAGAATAGGGACGGGACCTGCACCAGTGGGAGGGAGCCGTGAAGGAGGAAAGGTTCCCACACACTAGGAGCCCCTACGCGGGCGGAGACTGCGGGTGGCGGAGGGGGAAGCTCCGGAGCCGTGGAGGAGAGCGCAGCCACAGGGTACGGAGGGCAAAGCGGTGAGATTCCCGCAGAGGATCGGTGCCGACCGGCACTCACCAGCCCGAGAGGCTTGTCTGCTCCCCCGCCGGAGCGGGCGAGGGCAGGGAACTGAGGCTCGGGCTTCAGTCGGATCCCAGGGAAAGGTCTACAGTTGGCAGAGTGAAAACAGCCTGAAGGGGTTAGTGCACCACGGCTGTCCGGGAGGGAGTCCGGTTGAAGTCTGGAGCTGCCGAAGAGGCAAGAGACCTTTTCTTGCCTCTTTGTCTCCTGGTGCGCGAGGAGAGGGGTTTAAGCGCGCCGTTTAAAGGAACTCCAGAAACGGGCGCGGAACTACCGAAGAGACAATAGACTTTTTCTTGCCTCTTTGTCTCCTGGTGCGAGAGGAGAGGGGATTAAGGGCACCGCCTAAAGGAACTCCAGAAACGGGCGCGAGCCGCGGCTGTCGACTATCGGCACGGACAGTAGAGACGGGTGTGGGACGCTAGGGTTGCTGCTGCCGCCACCAAGAGGCCTGTGTGCGAGCACAGGTCACTCTCCACACCACCCCTCCTGGGAGCCTGTGCAGCCCGCCACTGCCGGGGTCCCGGGATCCAGGGACAGCTTCCCCGGGAGAACGCGTGGCGCGTCTCGGGCCAGTGCAGCGTCACGCCGGCCTCTGACGTCGCAGGCTCGCCCCGCATCCGTGCTCCTCCCTCCCCCCAGCCTGTGCCAGAGCCCCCAAATCAGCTGCTCCTTTAACCCCGTCCTGTCTGAGTGAAGGGCACACGCCCTCGGACGACCTACACGCAGAGGCAGGGCCAAGTCCAAAGCTGAACCCCAGGAGCTATGCGAACAAACAGGAGAGGGGGAGTTCTCTCCCAGCAGCCTCAGAAGCAGCGGATTAAAGCTCCACAATCAACTTGAAGTGCTCTGCATCTGTGGAAAACCTGAATAGACAGCGAAATATCCCAAGTTGAGGAGGTGGACTTTGGGAGCAAGATATACTGTTATTTTCCCCTTTTTTCTTTTTGTGAGTGTGTATGTATGTGTGTGCTGCTGTGTGAGATTTTTGTCTGTATAGCTTTGCTTTCACCATTTGTCCTAGGGTTAGACTGACCCGGTTTTTTATGTTTTTTTAATAGAAATTTTTCTTCTTAATAATTATTTTTATTTTAATAACTATATTTTACCCTACTTTATTTTGTCTTCTCTCTTTCTTTCTTCCTTTCTTCCTCCCTTTCTTCCTTCCTTCCATCCTTTCTTCCTTCCTTCCTCCCTTCTTTCCTCCCTTCCTTCCTCCCTTTCTTCCTCTCATCCTTCCTTCCTTCCTTTCATGCTTCCTTCCTTCCTTTCTTCCTTCCTTCCTTCCGTTCTTCCTTCCTTTTTCCCTTCCTTTCTTCTTCCCTTCTTTCCTCCCTTCATTCCTCCCTTTCTTCCTCTCATCCTTCCTTCCTTCCTTCCTTTCTTCCTTCCTTTCTTCCTTCCTTTTTCCCTTCCTTTCTTCCTTCCCTTCTTCCTTCCTTCGTTCCCTCCCTCCCTCCCTCCTTCCTTCCTTCCTTCCTTCCTTCCTTTTCTTTCCTTTATATATTTTCTCCCTTTTCTTTTGAGCCTTTTCTTTTTTTTCTTTAAAGGCTCTTGGCGCTCCAGCCAGGCATCAGGACTGTGTCTCTGAGGTGGGAGAACCAACCTCAGGACACTGGTTCAAAAGAGACCTCCAAGCTCCACACAATATCAAACTGCAAAAATCTCCCAGAGATCTGCATCTGAACACCAAGACCCAGCTTCACTCAAGGACCAGCAACGAACAGTGCTGGACACCTTATGCCCAACAAAGAGCAAGACAGGTCTACAGCCCCATCCATTAGCAGAGAGGCTGCCTAAAATCATAAAAAGGCTGCAAACATCCCCAAACACACCACCAGACGTGGACCTGCCCACCAGAAAGACAAGATCCAGCCTCATCCACCAGAACAGAGGCACTAGTCCCCCCAACCGGGAAACCAACTCAACCCACTGAACCAAGCTCAGCCACTGGGGACAGCCACCAAAAACAACGGGAACTACGAACCTGCAGCCTGCAAAAAGGAGACCCCAAACACAGTAAGATAAGCAAAATGAGAAGACAGAAAAACACACAGCAGATGAAGGAGCAAGATAAAAACACACCAGACCTAACAAATGTAGAGGAAATAGGCAGTCTACGTGAAAAAGAATTCAGAATAATTATAGTAAAGATGACACAAAATCTTGGAAATGGAATAGAAAAATTGCAAGAAACAGTTAACAAGGACCTAGAAGAAATAAAGAGGAAGCAAGCAATGATGAGCAACACAATAAATGAAATGAGAAATACTCTAGATGGGATCAATAGCAGAATAACTGAGGCAGAAGAACGGATAAGTGACCTGGAAGATAAAATAGTGGAAATAACTACTGCAGAGCAGAATAAAGAAAAAAAGAATGAAAAGAACTGAGGACAGTCTCAGAGACCTCTGGGACAACATTAAACACACCAACATTCAAATTATAGGGGTCCCAGAAGAAGAAGAGAGAAAGAAAGGGACTGAGAAAATATTTGAAGAGATTATAGTTGAAAACTTCCCTAATATAGGAAAGGAAATAGTCAATCAAGTCCAGGAAGCACAGAGACTCCCATACAGGATACATCCAAGGAGAAGCACACCAAGACACATATTAATCAAAATATCAAAAATTAAATACAAAGAAAAAATATTACAAGCAGCAAGGGAAAAACAACAAATAACACACAAGGGAATCTCCACAAGGTTAACATCTGATCTTTCAGCAGAAACTCTACAAGCCAGAAGGGAATGGCAGGACATATTTAAAATGATGAAGGAAAAAAAGCTACAACCAAGATTAATCTACCCAGCAAGGATCTCATTCAGATTTGATGGAGAAATTAAAACCTTTACAGACAAGCAAAAGCTGAGAGAGTTCAGCACCACCAAACCAGCTTTACAACAAATGCTAAAGGAATTTCTCTAAGCAAGAAACACAAGAGAAGGAAAAGACTGACAAGAAAAACCAGAAACAATTAAGTAAATGGTAATGGGAACATACATATCGATAATTACCTTAAATGTGAATTGATTAAATGCTCCTACCAAAAGACACAGACTGGCTGAATGGATACAAAAACCGGACCCATATATATGCTGTCTACAAGAGACCCACTTCAGACCTAGGGACACATACAGACTGAAAGTGAGGGGATGGAAAAAGATATTCTATGCAAATGGAAATCAGAAGAAAGCTGGAGTAGCAATTCTCATATCAGACAAAATAGACTTTAAAATAAAAACTATTACAAGAGACAAAGAAGGACACTACATAATGATCAAGGGATCGATCCATGAAGAAGATATAACAATTGTAAATATTTATGCCCCTAACATAGGAGCACCTCAATGCATAAGGGAAATTCTAACAGCCATAAAAGGGGCAATCGACAGTAACACAATCATAGTAGGGGAATTTAACACCCCACTTTCACCAATGGACAGATCATCCAAAAGGAAAATAAATAAGGAAACACAAGCTTTAAATGATACATTCCACAAGATGGACTTACTTGATATTTATAGGACATTCCATCCCAAAACAACAGAATACACATTTTTCTCAAGTGCTCATGGAACATTCTCCAGGATAGATCATATCTTGGGTCACAAATCTAGCCTTGGCAAATTTAAGAAAATTGAAATCATATCAAGTATCTTTTCTGACCACAACGCTATGAGACTAGATATTAATTACAGGAAAAGATCTGTAAAAAATACAAACACATGGAGGCTAAACAATACACTACTTAATAACGAAGTGATCACTGAAGAAATCAAAGAGGAAATCAAAAAGTACTTAGAAACAAATGACAATGGAGACACGATGACCCAAAACCTATGGGATACAGTAAAAGCAGTTCTAAGAGGCAAGTTTATAGCAATACAATCATACCTTAAGAAACAGGAAACATCTCGAATAAACAACCTAACTCTGCACCTAAAGCAATTAGAGAAAGAAGAACAAAAAACCCCCATATTTAGCAGAAGGAAAGAAATCATAAAGATCAGATCAGAAATAAATGAAAAAGAAATGACGGAAACAATAGCAAAGATCAATAAAAGTAAAAGCTGGTTCTTTGAGAAGATAAATAAAATTGATAAACCATTAGCCAGTCTCATCAAGAATAAAAGGGAGAAGACTCCAATCAATAGAATTAGAAATGAAAAAGGAGATGTAACAACTGACACTGCAGAAATACAAAACATTATTAGAGATTACTACAAGCAACTGTATGGCAATAAAATGGACAACCTGGAAGAAATGGACAAATTCTTAGAAATGAACAAGCTGCCGAGACAGAACCAGGAAGAAATAGAAAATATGAACAGACCAATCACAAGCACTGAAATTGAAACTGTGATTAAAAATCTTCCAACAAACAAAAGCCCAGGACCAGATGGCTTCACAGGTGAATTCTATCAAACATTTAGAGAAGAGCTAACACTTATCTTTCTCAAAAGCTAGCAGAGGGAGGAACACTCCCAAACTCATTCTATGAGGCCACCATGACCTTGATACCAAAACCAGACAAAGACGTCACAAAAAAGAAAACTACAGGCCAATATCACTGATGAACATAGATGCAAAAAACAAACAAACATTAGCAAACAGAATCCAGCAGCACATTAAAAGGATCATACACCATGATCAAGTGGGGTTTATTCCAGGAATGCAAGGATTCTTCAATATACGCAAATCAATCAATGTGATATACCATATCAACAAACTGAAGGAGAAAAACCGTATGATCATCTCAATAGATGCACAGAAAGCTTTTGACAAAATTCAACACCCATTTATGATAAAAACCCTGCAGAAAGTAGGCATAGAGGGAACTTTCCTCAACATAATAAAGGCCATATATGACAAACCCATGGCCAGCATCATTCTCAATGCTGAAAAACTGAAACCATTTCCACTAAGATCAGGAACAAGACAAGGTTGCCACGTTCACCACTCTTATTCAACATAGTTTTGGAAGTTCTAGCCACAGCAATCACAGAAAATAAAGAAATAAAAGGAATCCAAATAGAAAAAGAAGAAGTAAAGTTGTCACTGTTTGCAGATGACATGATACTATACATAGAGAATCCTAAGGATGCTACCAGAAAACTACTAGAGCTAATCAATGAATTTGGTAAAGTAGCAGGATACAAAATTAATGCACAGAAATCTCTGGCATTCTTATACACTAATGATTAAAAATCTGAGAGTGAAATTAAGAGAACACTCCCATTTACCATTGCAACAAAAGAATAAAATATCTAGGAATAAACCTACCTAAGGAGACAAAAGACTTGTATGCAGAAAACTATAAGACACTGTTGACAGAAATTAAAGATGATACAAATAGATGGAGAAATAGACCATGTTCTTGGATTGGAGGAATCAACATTGTGAAAATGACTCTACTACCCAAAGCAATCTACAGATTCAGTGCAATCCCTATCAAATTACCACTGGCCATTTTTACAGAAATAGAACAAAAAATTTCACAATTTGTATGGAAACACAAGAGACCCCGAATAGCCAGAGCAATCTTGAGAACGAAAAATGGAGCTGGAGGAATCAGACTCCCTGACTTCAGACTATACTACAAGGCTACAGTAATCAAGACAGTATGGTACTGGCACAAAAACAGAAATACAAATCAATGGAACAGGATAGAAAGCCCAGAGATAAACCCACACACATATGGTCACCTTATCTTTGATAAAGGAGGGAAGGATATACAATGGAGAAAAGACAGCCTCTTCAATAAGTGGTGCTGGGAAAACTGGACAGGTACATGTAAAAGTATGAAATTAGAACACTCCCTAACACCACACACAAAAATAAACTCAAACTGGGTTAATGACCTAAATGTAAGACCAGACACTATCAAACTCTTAGAGGAAAACATAGGCAGAACACTATATGACATAAATCACAGTAAGATCCTTTTTGACCCATCTCCTAGAGATATGGAAATAAAAACAAAAATAAACACATGGGACCTAATGAAACTTAAAAGCTTTTGCACAGCAAAGGATACCATAAACAAGACCAAAAGACAACCCTCAGAATGGGAGAAAATGTTTGCAAATGAAGCATCTGACAAAGGATTAATTTCCAAAATTTATAAGCAACTCATGCAGCTCAGTAACAAAAGAACAAACAACCCAATCCAAAAATGGGCAGAAGAACTAAATAGACATTTCTCCAAAGAAGATATACAGATTGCCAACAAACACATGAAAGAATGCTCAACATCTTTAATCATTAGAGAAATGCAAATCAAAACTACAATGAGATATCATCTCACACCGGTCAGATTGGCCATCATCAAAAACTCTAGAAACAATAAATGCTGGAGAGGGTGTGGAGAAAAGGGAACTCTCTTGCACTGCTGGTGGGAATGTAAAATGATACAGCCACTATGGAGAACAGTATGGAGCTTCCTTAAAAAACTAAAAATAGAACTACCATACGACCCAGCAATCCCACTACTGGGCATATACCCTGAGAAAACCATAATTCAAAAAGGGTCATGTACCAAAATGTTCATTGCAGCTCTATTTATGATAGCCAGGACTTGGAAGCAACCTAAATGTCCATCAACAGATGAATGGATAAAGAAGATGTGGCACATATATACAATGGAATATTACTCAGCCATAAAAAGAAATGAAACTGAGTTATTTGTAATGAGGTGGATAGACCTGGAGTCTGTCATACAGAGTGAAGTAAGTCAGAAGGAGAAAAACAAATACCATATGCTAACACATATATATGGACTCTAAGGAAAAAAAAAATGTCATGAAGAGATTAGTGGTAGGACGGGAATAAAACACAGACCAGCTAGAGCACGGACTTGAGGATATGGAGAGGGGGAAGGATAAGCTGTGACGATGTGAGAGAGTGGCAGGGACATATACACACTACCAAATATAAATTAGATAGCTAGTGGGAAGCTGCCGCATAGCACAGGGAGATCACCTTTGTGCTTTGTGACCACCTAGAGGGGTGGGAGGGAGGGTGACGCAAGAGGGAAGAGATATGGGAACATATGTATATGTATAACTAATTCACTTTGTTGTAAAGGAGAAACTGTTGTAAAACAGTTATACTCCAATAAAGATGTTAAAAAAAATAAAATACAGAAAACTATGGATACAAAGAGGTTAGAAAATATTCGATGGCATATCAGAAAAATCTTCATATATAAAGATGCGGTGTGCGCTTCATGATGATGTTAACTTTATGAATCTGAGACTTTATAGCAGAGATATATGACATTTAGGGCTATCTTCTACCCTTTTATAAAAAATGAGAAAAGGCCAATAAAACTTTACTCTTGGTCTCCTGCTTATGCCAGGAAGCCTTCTGGGAACCAACAATATAGTAAACAATTTAGAACTCAGCATAAATAGAAACTAAGAGTAAATGGACTTTTTAAAAAGTGATTAATATTTAGGGTATCTACATTATACAGATGCATCAATTTTAGGTCTTATGAAGTTAAAAATGGCTGCCAGAGATGAAAAGGTTAACAGTGTCCTCTGTCAACCAGAATGAGGCCTTGTCATTGGTAGAACATTTACTGCTCAATGTCAGGAAGGAGATATATATGTACTTTTGCAGATATCACCTTTATAGACAGATAAAGAAGATGGAAAATCTGAGTTTGTGAATGATAAATCACATTTCTGGAGTTGTAGACTGAGGAAGGTGATTGATCTATGTAATAACTCACGAATAAACAGGGAATATTTACAAGGAGCAGGAATATAGGTCAGTTATCATTTTGGCAAATACAATTTTGATCTCCTGCTGTCCTAAACCTTTGGTCCTTAAATTTGGTCCTGCTGTCCTTAATTATGATTTTAAGCACTGTTTAGAGATGTGCACTAACCTAAGTGAAACAGTTTATTTAATCTGTCATTATTTTAATAAGAATGTACTTATAAATGCAAATTATTTCACAAAATATATTATCTGAGGGAAACTAAGGACTAGTTTTAAAAGAATTAGATGATGAGAATAAATACTATATCATGATAGATGTTAATTTTGTTGAAGTATAACTGTCCTAATATATTTGCTGTTAAAAGTTGTTTATAGATTGTTCACATCATGCCTACAATCTAACTTCTTAAAGTTAAAAATGGAAAACTTTAAAATTGGACAAGAATTTTCTAGTTTCCAATAGTCATTTGCATTCCCACATTTAATTCTCACCTTTCCTAAATTCCTAACACAGTCAATAAGAAATGGAGAAAATACCCACATAGATTATATCAGTGGCGATGAAGAGGTAAAGCTGCCATCAACAGGCTAGGTATTTTGAGAAATTTCTGAAAGATGTATAGTAGAAATAGTACCAGATCCGAGGGAGATACCTACATGACTAGAATACAATTAATCCATCCATCCATCCATACATATACATACATACATACATACATACATTCTTTTACTCAGTTTACAAATATTTATTGAGCAAGTACAATGCGTCTCACATTTTTGAGGCACTGAAGATCACAAAAGCAAGAGTATTAACACAATCTTTGCTCTCTTGGGATCTAGTGAGGGGAGACATAGTCCACAAATTAATGAATAAACAAACAAGATACTTTCAGATACTGATAAAGGACTATAAAAAGCAAAATAGAATATTGTAATGAAGAGGCTCCCTGGGGGAGAGACACTAGCAGTGGTGGTACGAAGCTGTATTTTATTGCATGTCAGGAAAGACCTCCCTGAAGACATGACAGTAGTGCTGAGATCTGAGTAACAGGAAGGAAGCAGCCAGAAGACGATTTGGAGGAACAGCATTTCAGGTAGCTGCAATAACAAATGCAAGTGCTAAGAAGAATCAAAGAGGTCCAGTGTGGCTGAAGAAGAGTGAAGGAGAGAGCATCGCAAGATATTAGGTCAAGACATATGCAACTTTACTACAAAGGTAGCAAAGTGTAAGCTTCAGGGCCCCACATTTGCATCAGTTCTTGCAAGACCTTGAATCTAATTTTGTATTATTTTTCTTGAATTGGGCCCAACAAATTCCGTAAACTTTAGGTTCCTCAAAGTTTGGATTCACCCCTGAGTCAGAGATCTATGGTCAACAAGTAAGATTTTATAGTCTCTAAGAAGGACATTTAAATTTTTTGTTGCTGATCTGGGAAGGTTTGGAAGATTTGCGTCAGGAAATAGTGCTATGACCTGATGTGTGCCATATATTGTAGAAGGATTTATGTGGCTTCTGTGTAGTGGATGGACAGGTAGGTAGGAATATAAAGCAAGGCCCCTTAGGAGGCTTTTTAAAGAGTTGCCCCAATGGCTTAGGAGATGGTGGCTTGGAACAGTGAGGTAGCAATGGAGATGGAGAGAAGGGGATCTGTGTAAAATCATCTGAATGACATCTCTAAAAAATATCCTTACAAGTCTAAGTTGAAGGCAGGGGTGGGTAGTTGGTAGTGACTAGAAGTCAACTTTTAGTCTTACTAATGACTTTGAGAAATGTACTAGTGGACCAAACCATGACATAAAAGGCTAATGAGATGTTTTAAAAAGAATAGCATTCATTATCAGTGAAAATGTGGTGACAACGAACACTCATATGTACAGTTAATAAAATGTAAATTGGCACAAATTTTCCGAAAGAGAAATTGGTGCTATGTGTTATGAACCTTTCAATGCATGTTATTTTTGGTTTAGTAATTCCACTTATAGTAAATTATTCTGGGGAAATAATCAGACCACTGATGAAGGATGTATTAATAGAGATATGCCTTATAGCATTGTTAGGATCACAGAAGAACTGGACAGAGGTTAAATGTTCAATAATATGGGTTTGGGTGAATTCATAATGGTAATTCATACAATGAAATACCACATAGTAATTGAAAATGAATGTATAAGCACATATGTATAGGTTTTGAATGATGTTAGCAATATACTGTTAATGAGAAAAACAAGTTACAAAATATTTGTATATGAAGAAATATTTATGCATATGAATAAGAAAAAGTCTTGACTATATATCTACATGCTAACAACGTTTATCTTTCTGTGGTAGGTCTAAGGATGATTAAAAATTTTTTTTCTGTCATGAATTTTCATAACTGTGTGATATAGAAAATGAAAAATTTAATTAGTGGTAGGAAATACTTTACAGAAAATTTGTATTGTGTTTGTTACAGCTTTTGAGACTCCAAAGCAAATATCTTTTGCCATATGGGATGCATTTTACATGTAGCTATAATCCATTAAAAATTTATTTCTATAATATGTTAGTTGTGAAGACAAGTACACACAAGAAACAATTAGATGGAATGAAATTACATAAATAACACAATGTAAGTGAAGTAGGTGATACAGTTTGCATCAGATCAGTACAGATGGAAGTCTGTACCCAGGAAGTCAGCTCATTTTGCCTTTTGCATGAAATGAGATGAGTGTGGCTTTTAAGGCTGATAGGATTGGAGTCAGTGAATAAGAGAAGGAGTCACTTGGATGCAGAGATTAATGACTTAAGAAGGGAGAAGTAAAACAGTTGGTATAATTAGACCTCGTTTGCATATTTGAAAGAATAAAGTTATAAGATGTATGGTAAGCTAGGAAAAAGAATTTATAAATTTCATTATGAATCCACCTTTTGCAGTGGAATAGGTGTCAGGAAATTATTCTGGTCTCTTGAACAGTAGAGAGATATGAGATATAAGTGTCATTTTGGTAAAGTTATTCCATGCAGAAGAGATTAAGGGAAGAGACCACTGACCAAGAGAGTAGTGACAAACTTACTGGCCTGTGCTGGATACAGGGTTTGTCAGGATGGTGGTGTGAGACCATTCAAGGAAGCATCAGCACTACTTACTGAAGTCAGGAGACCAGAGTGACACAGGAGACCTGTGTTTCCATGTTTTGTGTTTCTGAACTAAATCGTGACACAATCGTCCCTCATTCCATGTGCCATGCTTTGGTTACCTGGGCCACAGAATTAGCTGTTGATTCTTTGATATCCATCTTTAACTTGACCCTCAGTTTTCATGGTCAAGGTTGTGTACATAGGTATAAATCTGGCTGCTGTGACTAAACATGCTATGTCTCCATTCTAGATACATGGCCTAGGCTACCCAGGGTCATTTCCTTACCAGTTAAAAAAAAAATTATTTCCAACTAATTTCAGATTCATGAAGAAGTCGCAAAAATAGTACTGAGAGTTCCCTTGTACCTTTAACATTTCACATAATCATAGTACGAAAATGAAGAAATTAACATTGGTACAATACTATTAATTAAACTACAGACTTTATTCTGATTTCACCATTATTCCCATGACTTGTCCTTTACTGTTACAGGATCCAATCCAGAATCTCATATTGCATTTAGCTGTATTTCTCCCTAGTCTTCTTCATTCTGCAGTACTTTCCAATCTTTTTATATCTTTCATGACCAGAACACTTTTGAAGAATAGTTATTTAATCAAGTTTCCCTCAATTTAGGTTTGTCTAATATTTCCTATGCTTAGGTTAGATTGTCCATTTTTGCCAGGAACACCACAGAAATGATGTTGTGCCTTTCTCAGTGCAACATGTCACAGTGAACATGATGTTGATATATCTTACTATACACATTATTTATTTCTTTATATATCTCTCAGTATAAAGTAAAAACTGAGTTTATTCTGATATTTCTGATTCCAATCCAACACTGCAGGGTTCATTCTAGCCTTCTCCCTTTGCTTATTTGTAACATTTCTCCAGTAGTGAGAAACATGGCTCTTATTATCTATATTTATTGATTTTTCAACTCTAGTATACACAGAAAGTTTTTTAAATTGTTGACATATACCCCTGTAAGAAATAAATTTACCAGCTACAGTACAATTTTTGTGTATGGTTCTTTTGTCTTTAGTCTTAACAGTATCCTGTGAAAATACTACTTTTCAAAGTTAATTTAGGGTAAAGACTTTCCTGGTGGCACAATGGTTAAGAATCCACCTGCCAATGCAGGGGACACGGGTTTGATCCCTAGTCTGGGAAGATCCCACGTGCCACAGAGCAGCTAAGCCCATGTGCCCCAACTACTGAGCCTGCGCTCTAGAGCCTGTGAGCCACAACTACTAAGCCCACGTGCCACACCTACTGAAGCCCTCATGCCTAGAGCCCGGGCTCCTAAACAAAAGAAGCCACCTCAATGAGAAGTCTGCGCACCTCAGCGAAGAGTAGCAACCACATGACGCAGCTAGAGAAAGCCCGTGTGCAGCAGTGAAGACCCAACACAGACAAAAATAAATAAATTTTTTTTTAAAAGTTAATTTAGGTTAGTTCTTTCTTTCCCCATTCCTTTCACTAGGGTTATCCTACTTATTTGTAATTCACTTAAATTCATTTATTACAATTTACATTCTATTTTGTGTTCCTTTTATTCCTGGTTATTTTTTTAAAATTAAAAAAATTTTTTACTGGAGTATAGTTGCTTTATAATGTTGTGTTAGTTTCTACTGTACAGCAAAGTGAATCAGCTATATATATATATATATATATATATATATATATATATATATATATATACACATATATCCCCTCTTTTCTGGATTTCCTTCCCATTTAGGTCACCACAGAGCACTAAGTAGAGTTCCCTGTACTATACAGTAGGTTCTCATTAGTTATCTATTTTATACATAGTATCAATACTGCACACAAGGAAGAATTTATTCTCTGTTGTCTACATTTTCATGGGTTTTTTACATATTCAGAGAACTGTGTATCTACCCACATGATAATGATGTTGAACACTTCTATCACCTCAAAAATTCTCTCCTTCTGTCTTTTATAGTCAAGTTTACCCTCTATCCCCAGTCCTACTGATCTGTTTCCTATTCTTATTATTTTGTCTTTTCCAGAAAGTCATATAAATGGAATCATACAGCCTTTTGTTTCTGGCTTCTTTCATTTAGCAAACTTTATTTAAGATTCATACATGCTGTTACATGAATCAAAAATTCTTTTATTGCTTAGTAGTATTCTATTGTATGTATGAACCACATTTTATTTAACTACTTACTGGTGGAAGACCATCTAGGTGACTTCCAGTTTTTGACAATTATGAACACAGCTGGTATAAATATTCTTGTACAGGTTTTTGTGTGAACATAAGTTTTCATTTCTCTTGGGTAAATACTAGGATTGGGATTGGTGGTTCTTATGGTAAATATATACTGAACTTTATAGGAAACAGTCAAGCTGCTTTTGTTCCAAAGTTGTTATACATTTTACATTCCCACCAGCAATATACAAGAGTTTCCCCATATCCTCTGAGAACTTGATGTAGTCAGGGTTTTTGTTTGCCTTTCTTTTTAAAAAAATATTTATTTATTTGGCTGCATTGGGTCTTAGTTGTGGCATGCAGGATCTTCGTTGCAACATGTGGAATCTTTCGTTGTGGCACATGGGCTCTTCTTTGCAGCATGTGGGCTTCTCTCTAGTTGTGGCACTCAGGCTCTAGAGCACATGGGCTCAGTAGTTGCAGTGCATGGGCTCTCTAGTTGTGGCTCGTGGGCTCCAGAGCATATGGGCTCAGTAGTTGCAGCATGTGGGCTGTCTAGTTGTGGTACATGGGCTCTAGAGTGAACGATCTTAGTAGTTGCGGTGTGTGGGCTTAGTTGCCCTACAGCATGTGGGATCTTAGTTCCCCAACCAGGGATCAAACCTGCATCCCTGCATTGGAAGGTGGATTCTTAACCACTGGACCACCAGGGAAGTCCCTCTTGTTTGCCTTTCTGATGAATGTACATTAATATAACATTGTGGCTTTAATTTATGTTTTTGTAATGACTAGTGATACTGAGCATTTTTAAATATGCTTATTTTCCATGTGGACATTTTCTGAGTTAACTGTTCAAATCTTTTGTTCATTTTAAAAAATTAGGTTTTTTGTTTTCTTTTTGTTGAGTTTGAGAGTTCTTTATATATTGTGTATATAAGTCCTTTGTCAGAATTGTGATTTGAAAATATTTTCTCCCAGTTCATGGCTTGTCTTTTCATTCTCTTAACAGTGTCTTTCACAAAGAAGAGGTTCGTAATTTTGATAAAGCACAGTTGATCATTTTTCCCCGATGGATTGAACATTTGGTGTCATATTTTAAAATAATCTTTGCCTAACTCAAGGTGTAGAAGATTTTCTCCTTTTTTATCTCCTAGAATTTTGAGAGTTTTATTTTTTTACACTTAGGTCTATGGTCAATTTTTGAGTAAAAGATGAGGTATGTGCTAAGGTTCATGTTTTTCTAGGTATTCAGTTTTTCAAGCACCATTTGTTGGAAAGATGATCCTCTCTTTTTTGAAATGCTTTTTCATTTTTGTCAAATATTAGTTGACTATATTTGTAGAGGATTATTTCTGGACACATTATTCTCTTCCATGGATCTATGTGTTTATCCTTTTGCTAATATCACACTCTTGATTAGTAAGTCATGAACTTTGTAGTGTGCCCTTTACTTGTATTTTTTTTCCAAAATTGTTTTGGCTATCCTATTTCCTTTCCTTTCCCACATAAATTTTAGAATTTTGATAATACCTACAAAAATATTATGAGTACTTTAATTTAGATTGCAATAAAACTGTAGATCAAATTGGGAGAGAATTTATGTCTTAACAAAATTGATTCTTCCAATTTATGAGAATGGTTAATCTTTCCATTTATTTATATCTTTGCTATTTATCATCAGTATTTTGCAATACAAAACACTGCATACAGAGTCTACATACAGACTCTGTATACAGAGTCTCTACATATTTGTTATATTCATATGTACTTTATGCTATAAATGGTTCTTTAATTTTGTATTCTAAATATTCATTGATAATATATATAAATACAATTGATTGTTTATACTGACCATACAACTTGGGAATGAGCTAATTTCATTTTTATATTCTAAGTTATTTTGGAAATTCTTTAGATTTTTCTGCAGGGATAATCATGTTATCTTTGAATAAAGAGAGTTTCATTTCTTTCCTTCCAAACTATATACTTTTATATCTTTTTCATGCTTTATTGCACTGACTATTACTTCCAATATGATTTTGAATAAGAGTAGTAAAATAGGACATTTTTACCTTATTCCTAATCTTAGGAATCCTAATTCTTGATCTTAAATCCTAATCTTAGTAGTCTTTCCTAATTTATTTCTTTTACATCTCTCTACATTTCACAAACACATTAAAAACTTAACAATGCATCAAATGAAAGGGTTCTGCAAAGTCTTCTGCTAGTGGTACTCTTTGTTCCCTAGATATAAGGTTTACTCTGTAAACAGACAAATGTGAGCCAATCTACAGGCTTATCAAGCCTCACTTAGTTTCTGGAGTGGGCTTCAGGTTTGTCTTTCACAATTAAGTATAATGTTAACAGTAGGTTCTTGTACATGCCTTTTATCAGTTTGCTGTCAGTTTTTAACATAAATAGATGTGAAAGTTTATCAAATGCTTTCTCTTCATCTATTGAGATGCTCAAATAGCTTTTCTTCATTAGTCTATTAATATGGTGAATAACACTGATTTTTTTTTAACCAGTCTTTTATTACTGGGATAAATCCTATTTGGTCATGAAGTATTGCTCTTTTTAAACATTTCTTGATTCAATTTGCTAATATTTTATTGAAGATTTCTGCATATATGTTCATGAAAGTTATTGGTCTGTATTTTTCCTTTTTTGTACTATTTTTATCTGGTTTTGGTATTAGGGTAATACTAACCTCATAATAAGAGTTGGAGAGTGTTTCTTTTTCCTTTTCTGAAAGAGATTGTGTGAAGTTCGTATCATTACTGTGTTTAAATGTTTGGAAAAACTGACCAGTGACATAATTTCAGCCTGGATTTTCTTTGTTGGAAAGTTTTTAACCATGAATTTAATTGCTTGGGAGCTATAAGACTATTCAGGTTATCTATCTCTTTGATTTGGTTTCAACTGATTGGTTTCTTTTTCATTGTCTTTCAAGAATTGATTCATTTCATTTAAGTTGTTGAATTTAGAAATACAATGCTGTTCATAGTATTCTTATTTTCCTTTTTAATGTCTGGGATCTGTAATGATGCCACCTGTTTCATACTTAATACTGACAATTTGTTTCTTCTTTCTTTTTATCAATCTGGCTAGAGGTATATCAATTTTGTAGGTATTTGCAAAGAACTAGCTTTAGTTTCACTGATTTTTTTAATAGATTTTTATTTTCAATCTTATTAATTTCTGTTCTTAATTATTTTCTACTTTCCATTTACCTTGTGTTTAATTTGCTCTTATTTTTCTAGTTTCTTGAGGAAAAACTTAACTTACTGATTTAATGCCATTTTTTTCTAATATAAGTATTTAATGTTATTCCTTTCTCTCTAAGCACTGCTATAACTTTATCCCACAAATTTGACATGGTTTGTTTTCCTTTTCATTTAGTTCAGAATGTTAAAAATATTTTTTGAGACTTTCCTTTCTACTTGGAGGTATTCAGAAGGGTTTCATTTGATTTCTCACTATTTGGGGATTTTTTAATCTCACTATTTGGGGATTTTTTAGATATCTTTTTGTTATTGGTATTTAAATTCAATTATGCTCTGAGAAAATGCCCTGTATGATTTCTATTCTTTTTTTTTTTTTTTTTTTTGTGGTACTTGGGCCTCTCACTGTTGTGACCTCTCCCATTGTGGAGCACAGGCTCCGGACGCAAGGCTCAGCAGCCATGGCTCATGGGCCCAGCCGCTCTGCGGCATGTGGGATCTTCCCGGACTGGGGCATGAACCTGTGTCCCCTGCATCAGCAGGCGGACTCTCAACCACTGCACCACCAGGGAAACCCTTCTATTCTTTTAAATCTGTTGATATTTGATTTTTTTGCATAGTATTATCTATCTTGGAGGATGTTCCATGTACACTTGAAAAGAATGTGTAATTTGCAGTTGTAGAATGAAGTGTATTATAAACGTCAATTATGTCAAGTTGGTTAATACAACTCTTCTGGCCTTCTATATCTTTACTGATTTTTCTATCTATCTGTTCTATCTGTCCTTCTATAATTGTAGATTTGTCAGTTTTATCATTTTTTGCTTCATGTATTTTTGAAGCTCTGTTGTTATGTGTCTGCACAATTAGGATTTATATGTATTCTTAGATAACTGTCCCTTCTATTTTTATTGATGTCTGTCTTTACCCATGATCATATTTCTTATTCTGTATGTCTGATATTAATACAGCTACTGCAGCTTTATTTTGGCTAGTGGTAAGAAGGTGTATCATTTTCCATCCTTTTACTGTTAATTTATCTGTGTCTTTATATTTAAAGTGGATTTCTTACAGATAGCATAGAGTTGGATCTTGTTTTTTTCATTAATCTGAAAATTTCTCTTTTAATTGATGTGTTTAGACCATTCATATTTATGTGTATATCAGTATGGCTGATGCAAAGCAATTGATTTGCTCACATCCCTCTTGTGCAGCAGAATGAAGGACCCCGTTCCCTCCCCAAAGGGACACATATAGCAGTAGGGTTGGCCAAGTACTATATGATGTACATGCTTAAGCCGAATAAAGGAGCATAGATTGAGTCTGAAACAGGGAAAGATACTCTCACACATGGTGCTAAGTTCAGCACAGCCTGAGAGGATGCTATGTCTTGGTAAGGAAGTGTGTTCCAGTTCAAGGCTCATTCTTATGTGGCCAAATGGGGGTCAAAAGACTGCATACACAAGACTGTCTTTCCCAACACATATCTATTATAGAAAATGAAATAATACAGGAAAGCATAAGGAAGAAAAACATTTTGCTCATAATGCTACCAGCAGTAGATGACATCTTATTATTTTTGATATTTTCTTTCCATTTGTGTATGTTATATACAAGTAATATTTTATATACTTGAGATCATATGGTTCATAATTTATAACCTGATTTTTTCACTTATCCTTAAATATTTTCAAGATCACTTCTTCATATGACTATACTATAAGTTATTTAGCCTTATCTATGACTTTTGATATTTAAGTTGCCTTAAATTTATTTTACTTTTACAAATACCATTATAATGAATATCCTCACCCCAAATCTTTGTGAATATTTTTATTATTTCTCAAGATAAATTCTTAAAAGTGGATTTATAAGTCCAGATGGTTTACCTATTTTTAGACATTTGATGCTAATTGCCGAATTATCTTTCAGAAATATCATGCCAATTTACTCTTCTATTGGAATTATATGAAGTGTTTGTTTTTGGAAGGGGAGTTTCTCTACCTAATTCTTCCAGATGAGGAAGAAGCAGAGACAAGCATAATTTTTCTTGATAAAAGAAAATTGAGGGATAGTTTTATGGGTTGTGAGTTTCTCTAATACTTCCTAGTTGAAAACACAGCTAAGAGAAGCTCCCTAAAGAGTGAAGTGATAGATAAAATTTGAGAATCTGTGTATTTTAAACATTCTTTTAAAAACAAAATTCAAGTAATTGTGCTTTGCTCCCCTTAAAAGTTCTTTGAATATCTTGAATTTTCAGGCACTTTCTCACTTTTTATGTAATTTGGGAGTTTCTTCTCCTCCTTGTTTTTTCATTTTTTCAAGGTTCTTCACCTTCCTCAGGTTCTGACTCAAATGCTTATCCCTTCTGGAATTACTTCTAATTCCCTCAAATCTGGCAATTGTTCAGTCACTCTTAGAATTGTGTATGGAACCTACTGTATGCACTTTTGGTTCTTAGCATAGATCATTTTATGTACAGATTCTACCTGAGCTTTCCACACAGAGCTGGTGTCTTGCACTGTTTCTGTTTCTCCAGAGATGAGCCTATTGGTTTGTATGATGGTAACTTGAGACTATAAACTCCATAATAGCAGGAACAAACTTTATTTTCTCACTTTACATCTGTCTTTCACACTGCTCAAAACATGGTTGGAGCTCAGTAAATATTTTTGAAGAAGTGAATGAACAAATAGATTTATCATTTATTTAGTAGAGCAGGGCGACCTTTGGAAAAATTATGTGCTTCATCTTCTCTTGTCGCAATCTCATCGGGGGGAAGGAAAATGATCTTTTTCTCCCCCCAGGAATCTTTGGATTGCTAATACCTGACTTTTTCTTATCCACAGGGTGTCTTCCACTTTGGCGATGGTGACAGGCAGGCTAGTGTGGACCTTTCTGAAAAAAAAAGCCATTAAGAAGACTTCTGTGGCATGTGTGTGGTGTGTGGTGTGTTTAAGGTGATTAAAACAATTAGGTCTAATTTTCCCAAAAAGGGAGAAGAACAAACCAATCTGGGTTTATAGTGTTGAAAGGAGAAAAAAGTGTCTACCTGGGTTTATCCCCACGAGTAAGAGGAGGAAAAGGTCATAGTCGTCCTCTTGGGAGGTAGAAAGTCCTGAACCCATTTAGATGCTTCAACTCCAAGAGTCAGGAGTCTGAGGGGATGCCTGTGAGGACAGAGCTGTGTCCTTAGGGGCAGGCAAAGCCTCCCTGTGGCCAGGCTTGGCCTGAAAGTGAGTGAAGCTGCTAGGAAGCTGCCCATCAACAAATGGAGCTTGTTGGCTTGGGCCACAGATGGCATGACAGCTTGGACAGATGGTGAGAGACTAGTGCTTCACAGTAGCATCATGTGGCCCCAAAGAACAAATGGCAGCTGTGGCAGCCACAGACTGAGGCTCTTCTCTGCTCAAAAAACTGGAAGGCTGGAAGGTCAGTTTTATCTATCTGTTGATATATTAATCTGCTGATCTATCTATTTTGGCAATCCTATGAGGGTGCAGAAAGCCCGAAATGACAGTTATGTCTTCCTGCTAATTTGAGTGAGTGGGGAATTGAGCTTCTTCTAATTTACTTGAAACACTTAAGGGATTGTGGTATAACACGTACCTTGCATGTTCCAGAGCAATTCATACCGCATATAATTATAATTTTGTTTTTCTAGTCACATCCTCCCAGGGTTAGGGGATTCTTATACAGATCTCTAGGGTATTCTTATCTGCTGGCAAGAGGAATACTCCAGCTTACTGTCCAACTTTTAGTCTGTGTATGCATAGGTTTCTGGAATAATTCTTACGGTTTTTTTTTTTTTTTTTTTTTGTGGTACACGGGCCTCTCACTGTTGTGGCCTCTCCCGTTGCAGAGCACAGGCTCCGGACGCGCGGGCTCAGCGGCCATGGCTCACGGGCCCAGCCGCTCCGCGGCATGTGGGATCTTCCCGGACCGGGGCACGAACCCGTATCCCCTGCATCGGCAGGCGGATTCTCAACCACTGCGCCACCAGGGAAGCCCAATTCTTATGTTTTAATGTCTTTAAATTATTACTGTTGACATTAGTTTCCCTTTTCTTTATATGGAGCAATATTGGGTGAATATATGCTAGGCTGTGTCACCATACCCGCTGCAGCATATAATTTTCACTAACAATGCTGTGGGGTGTTTTAGGAACTATTCTTCCAAACTTTACATTAAAAAAATGCTTGGAGGCAAAAGTGCTTTTGTTTCAGATCAGCTGTTTCGCTTAAATTTAAATTACTTTTTGAAATATGTTTCCTTGTTGAATATGTGCAAATTAAATTTTGGATGTGAAAATGGTTGTATGTAGGTGAAGAGTCTTTGTTAGCATCTTTCCTTCAATCTTCTCTCCTTTGTTTTTACTCCTTTTTCCTCCCAATTAAATAAATGAGGTTCTTTGTGCATCGTTGATTACAAAGGAGTTGAAACTAGAGTCTATAATGAGGATCAGGGTATGGCTGGATTAAGTATTTTTTCTCCCTTTCTTTTTCATTAGCATGGTATTGGGGGACGCATTGCAGGATACCCTCACATTTCCAGTATTCCCACATAATGCTCTGCCATTCTAGGAGAGAAATAAAAACGCTGCCTTTGGAAATGAGTTTATGATATCAGCAAGTAGTTTCAGAACCATCAGTGAAAAATTCTGTTTGACAGTGTAAAGGTGCTTTTCACCCTGAGAGAGGAGACCAAGAACGATTATGAGTTTTAGATACACAGTGCTGGTTACCTGGGTGTCTCTGACCTCACACCAATTGCACCCACAGGACTTACAAGATAGTCCTTAGCCTTCCGTGGAAGCACCAGAAACGCCATTGTTTTGTAAGGTCTTTGAGCTAATTCTCCACCCTCTGCCCATTTTCCGCTTCTTCTCTGGTCTGGGCTGTGTTAGTAAGCTCGCTTGAGTTGACTTTTAGTTAGGTTCCTCTAATGGGAAGTTTCCTCAGCAGACAATAGAGCCAGAAGGGTTAGACATCAAGGTGCTTCTATGCCATCGCCCCTCCCACTTTACCTCTACTTCATGGTTCCAGCCGCGGATTTATCCTTCTGAGATTCCCAATCCTTCAGTTCTGACATGCCTTTGATTACACTGTTTTTCTCCTCTACCCTCTTTTTGGGTCTGAAAGTGGAAACAGTTTCCTGCTGTTGTAGTCCCTGAATGCTTTCAAAATCCCTCGTGGGTTCTTAATCCTCACCTCACTTCTGTGAATAAATAGTTCCTTCAACATTCCAGCTGAGTGTGTCTCTATTTCCTTCCAAGACACTGAGTGCGAAAGCACTAAGCTTTTTTTTCTCCGAACACTGGGCTGAGTTGGGAATACTGACTTTCGGAATGATTCTGAGTTTACGGCTCCTTCAGATTGCTTCCTGGACAGTAAGTGGTAATTTTGTAACAACTTTTAGAATCAACCAGCATCCCATTTCAGAGTAACGCTTAGGTTGTTGAGCCGGGTTGTCTTGGGCTGGAAGAGAGGCAAGTTTCAGTGAAAAGGATGTGGATTACCAAAACTGACTCAACCAAATTGCCACTCTACCTCTGGCTCATTATGAAAGTAGTACTTGCCTAGTAACTCGAGGCATAATTATCTGTTCTAGGACAAATTAAGATCTAGCTAACAAATGATAGTGGTCCATTTTAGGAGCTGTTGACGAGTAGGGCTTGTATGTGTGTTTGTTTGTAGGCAGGGCAAATGTTGGGCAGCCCATTGAACACCAGGCTGATGCCGATGCTTTCTAGTGCTTTGCAAAGCAAGCTGTGTCCTTACCATGTGGTCCTAGAGCTTTGTAAACTGTTATACATGACTGGTTTGGAATTAAGTAGCCTATAGAGGTAAGAACAGTGGCGACTATGGTGTTGCTTTTCTGTGAATTTTTAAATTAATTCCAAATAAAAAATGAGGGTGAATGGGGTGATAGATCTTCGTTCATTTTGTGTTAATGTTTACAAATAATGTCTTTTCTCTGAATGTAAAGGATCGATAAGGGAAGAGGTTGAGGATTAAGGACCATGCCATTTCACATGTCTGGGGTGAGCTGTTTGTGGTAAAGGGATGCATCTGAGGATTTAGCTCTGGTAACACTTGATGAAAATATCAGTTATCTCTAGGGAAGCTTTAGATAAATAGGGACTTTGAATGAAATCTAGATAAATATCCACTGAGAAACTTTGAATCGTTTATTTATGTTTTTACTTGTTAGAAAATAATAACTTAAATTCACAACCACTCAATATTTATCAAAAGTTTATGGAGTGTTGCTTGAAGGATACAGTCCACCTACTTTTCTAGATCCTACAAAATGAATTCATGAATTGTCAGACAAGAGAGACCTGCTTGCTTGTACTGCATCATTTTAGCGCCCCTCTCTTCCCAAGTGCTTTTACTGAACTGGGTTTTGCTGTGTTTGCATTGCAGTTTTTATTGACCTGCCTCGAGGGACTTTGTTAGAAACAGCGCTGAGCATCTTAGTTTTGTATTTACTGCAGGATTGTTGTTGAGAATACTGTTATTTACATTTCACACAATCTTCTACATAAGGACTCATGGCAAGAATATCTCTCAGGGCTTAGTTTTAGTAATAATTATTTTTTTTTAAGCAACCAGTTTTTTTTTAAATTGAGTTGTATTTGACATGTGATATTATATAAGTTTAAGGTGTACAACATATTGAGTTGTTACTTTTATATTGCAATATAATTGCCGTAGTAGGTTTGCTAACACCTCTATCATGTCACATAATATGTGACACAACCAGTTTGTTTTTATTTTATGTGGTCACATACCTCATACCAGGGGTTACATAACATACTTTTTCTCCTTGTTGTTTTGACTGCTAGAAAGATCAGAGCCTGATTCTGTTCTCTAAGCAATAGAGTTTATATTCTAACAACGTCTTGGTGGTATTCCTTTTCTTGACTTTATTTTTCCTTTTTCTGGATTACTGAACTCAAGACTTTTTCTTTTTTATTCTATTGTATGTATTTTTAAAAGCTACCTCAAATTATTGGTGAACATAGTAAGGGTGTAAATAAACAAACTAAACAAGCCAGTAAGGAGTATTTTTTAATTTTTTTTTTTTTTTTTTTGCGGTACGCTGGCCTCTCACTGTTGTGGCCTCTCCCGTTGCGGAGCACAGGCTCCGGACGCGCAGGCCCAGCGGCCATGGCTCACGGGCTTAGTTGCTCCACGGCATGTGGGATCTTCCCGGACCAGGGCACGAACCCGTGTCTCCTGCATCGGCAGGCGGATTCTCAACCACTGCGCCACCAGGGAAGCCCTTTAATATATTTTTTGGTGACAATTTTTTATGCCTACAAAGTCTCAAACAAAAAAAGAAAACCCAAAAATAGCTCTGGTCAAAATGTAAAATATTAAAGTCATTGATTATTGCATGTTACATAGCAAAAAATAATGGTTGTTTGACATAATAAAATTGGTCCTCCTTTTCTTAGTTCATTCAAACTCATTTATGTGATTTGATCTGGACCATATAAGGCAGAATGTTCTAAATGTCTGGCAATCTACTCTAATTGAGAAGAATCATTAATGGACATTGGGTTAGTTGTAAGGAGAAGAGTGGCTTTAGAAAGAAATTCTGGGGGCTAATGCAAGATGTGGGTTGACCAGAGATCTTCATTTTTGTTAATATGGTAGTAGAGTTATTAAAACATTAACCAAGTTACATATACAGTTATCTTTTTTACATTTGAAACAGTCATACAACACAGAAATGTGCTTTATGTGCTATATTAATCCTAACAGAATATATTGAATCGGTGGAAGGTAAGATATTCAGAACATTTATACTTACTTAATTGGAATTCAGATTTCCAACCCATAGATTTTAAGGTTTTGAATGTTTGATTCTCAAAAACTTAAGATGAGGCAAGTCGTGAATGATTAGCTGATAAATGGCTAAATAGTTCTATAAAGTTTTGCAGAATTAATGAGTTAAACATCCAACTGGAGATTAAATTTAAAAAGCCAATGAGAGATGAAAAATTCTGAATGATTCATTTAATTGTGTAATTTATTTGTTTCATGTGAAATATTCAAGGTTTCAGATTTTAAATTCTAACAGAGTGCCACAAAAGGTACACTCACAAGGCTAAAGAGAAAGTTAAGCCTTCAAGGCAAAAAAATGGACCTCAATTCCCTGAGTTTAATAAAGCAGCACTTACATACTCATGGTGTCTTCACATTTCACATGCATAAGGGAAAGGTTAGCAGCAGTTCTTTCACTTCATTTTCCCTCCATGGACCATTTTCATTATTTGTTCTTACAAACATCTGCTCTACTCGGGACTATAAGACATGACTAGTATACCAAAAATAATGATGCTTTTATCCTGTCTAGATGCAAAGTGGTTGCACAAATAATTAGACAAGAATATCAAACCCCAAAGACATGAAATTCACACGACACAGTAATAGAAAGACATGTTGCAGCATTCATTATGATAAAATTTTGTGTACCTTTACTTGTTTATTTTTTTGGTTAGGACTGGAAAAAGCATTAATTATGAGTCATTGCCTAAGTTGTAGTTCCAAATACAGTGAACATTTTGATTTCCAGCAAATATGTTTTGTAAAAAAGTTAATATATGCGGCATCTACTATTGGGAAACAGGAATAAAGAAATCTCCTACTTGAATTGTTACTATGGCTTAAGTTACCTTCTATTTTGCTTCAGTGGTGGGGATGGGATAGGGTGGGGCTCAGGGTCTGCGGCAGGAGTGACAGCTTAGCAGAGAGATCCTGCACTTCATTCCTGGTCTCCCTGACACCAAACACTGCAGATCTGAAAATGTATGGAAGATAACACTAATGAAGTGGGGAGGTAGGGAGGTGTGTGTGTATACACTTAGAAATTTTGGTCACATTAGTGGCTCTTAACTATGGCTATACTTGAGAATTTTTTTACCTTTCTATTTTTTTTTAATGGCTTAATGTCTGCCTTGGTAATATCCTTGAAGGTCAAACTTTAGTAGGTTTGGAGAGGGGTGTGGGTATTTGTATTCTTATGAAGTTCCTTAAAACCTACCATGTGCATCTGAAGCTGAGAACCTCTTGGCTGACATTTAACTGATATGAGAGTTTAGTCTGTGATATGACTTTCTCCCTTTCTGACTTAATCCTTATATATATGGATCTCCGTGTTTAGCTCAGGACTCAAAACACATTAGGTCTTAATTCTCTACTTAGAATTATAATATTTACCACTAGGAGAAAAGAAATAAAAAGCCATAGATTCCTGGCTACTTAGTCTCAGTAATTTGAATATCCTTTGAGCAGAAACTCTAATTTGCCATGTCTGATAATAGTGTAGGTGGTGTTGGTATATGTTGTTGATTGAGAAGGGGATAAGAGGATACAGGTGCCAAAATTCAGTGTTAAAAAACTAAAAAGCCCCATACATGTTGGTCTCCAGCTCAAACACCCTGTCAATCCCTCTCATTCCATCCAGGAGAAGGTAAAATTTGGCATCACAGGGGGCCTCTAGAGCATCTGGTCATTCCAGAGGTTGAGGTACATATTCTTGATTGTTTAAGGTTATTTCTAAGTATGCCTCTCTGTGTGGGAGACAATTATAAGAGTTGAAGCTTAGCAGAACAAAGATGGGAACTAAACTGGCCATTACAATTGGGGGCTTTCCTGATTGAAGGGTTTCTTTTGGTTGAAATATTGTGAACTATATTACTGCAAAAGTGAATCTGTGCACAACATCATTAATCATCAGAGAAATGTGTGAGATATTACCTCACACCTGTCAGAATGGCTGTAATGAAAAAGATCACAAATAACATATGTTGACGAGGATGTGGAGAAAGGGAATTGTAACACAATGTTGATGGGAATGTAAATTGGTGCAGCCACTGTGGAAAATAGTATGGAGGTTTCTCAAAAAGCTAAAAATAGAACTACCATATGACCCAGCAAAACTTTCACTCTTGGTATTATATCCAAAATAATAATGAAAACACTAATTCAAAAAGATACACGTGAAGAGACCTTCAAGATGGCGGAGAAGTAAGACATGGAGATCACCTTCCTCCCCACAAATACATGAAAAATACATCTACATGTGAAAGAATTCCTACAGAACACCTACTGAATGCTGGCAGAAGACCTCATACTTCCCATAAGGCAAGAAAGTCCCCACATACCTAGGTAGGGCAAAACAAAAAAGAAAATCAGAGACAAAAGAATAGGGATGGGACCTGCACCTCTGGGAGGGAGCTGTGAAGGAGGAAAAGTTTCTACACACTAGGAAGCCCCTTCACTGGTGGAGACCGGGGCTGGGTGGGGGGTGGGGGGGAAGGAAGCTTCAGAGCCATGGAGGAGAGCACAGCAACAGGGGTGCAGAGGGCAAAGCAGAGAGATTCCTGCACAGAGGATGGGTGCTGACCAGCACTCACCAGCCTGACATGCCTGTCTGCTCACCCACTGGGGCAGGTGGAGGCTGGGAGCTGAGGCTCAGGCTTTGGAGATCAGACCCCAGAGAAAGGACTGGGGTTGGCTGCGTGAAGACAACCTGAAGGGGGCTAGTGTGCCACAGCTAGCTGGGAGGAAGTCAGGGAAAGAATCTGGACCTGCCTAAGAGGCAACGGACTATTGTTTTGGGGTGTGTGAGAAGAGATTCCTGCTCCATGTGCCCACAGAAGGCAGAGCACCACCTAAGTGAACTCCAGAGACAGGCGTGAGCCGTGGTATCAGCTTGGACCCCAGAGACAGGCATGAACCGCTAACGCTACTGTCACTGCCACCAAGAACCCTGTGTGCAAGCACAGGTCACTACCCACACCCCCCAGGAGCCTGTGCAGCCCGCCACTTCCAGGGTCTTGTGATCCAGGGACAAATTCCCTGGGAGAACACATGGCGTACCTCAGGCTGTCGCAATGTCACGCTGGCCTCTGCCACTGCAGGCTTACCTCACATTCCAATTATGACTATCATATCCCTCCCTCTCCCCAGCCTGAGTGAGCAAGAGCCCCCTAATCATCTGCTGCTTTAACCCCCTCCTGTCTGGGTGGGAACAGACGCCTGAGGGCGGCCTACATGCAGAGGCAGAGCCAAAACCAAAGCTGAACCTCAGGAGCTGTGAGAACAAAGAAGAGAAAGGGAAATTTTTCCATGAAGCCTCAGGAGCAGCAAATTAAATCTCCGCAATCAATTTGAGAACCCTGCATCTGTGGAATACCTGAATAGACAACAAATGTTGCCAATATTGAGGCAGTGGATTATGGAAGCAACTGTAGACTTGGGATTTGCTTTCTGCACCTGATTTGTTTCTGATTTTAAGTTTATCTTAATTTAGTTTTTAGTGTTTGTTATCATTAGTGGATTTGTTTATTGGTTTGGTTGCTCTCTTCCTTTCTTTTTTTATTTTTAAAAATTTTAATTAATTAATTTCCTTTTTTCTCCTTTATGAGTGTGTATGTGCATGTTTCTTTGTGTGAGTTTGACTGTTTAGGTTTGCTTTTACCATTTGTCCTAGGGTTCCATCTGGTTTTATTTATTTATTTATTTTTTGATTTGTTTCTTTTTTGGGTTTTTTTTTGGTTTGTTTGTTGTTTTATTTTGTCTTTTTATGACTGTGTGTGTATGTTTCTTTGTATGATTTTGTCTGTTTAGTTTTGCTTTTACCATTTGGTTTAGGGTTCTTTCTGTTAATTTTTTTTCCCTTTTTTTCTTCCAAGCCAGGTGGCTGGCAGGGTTTTGGTGCTCCAGCCGGGTGTCAGGCCTGAGCCTCCGAGGTGGGAGAGCCAAGTCCAGGATATTGGACCACCAGAGACCTCTTGGCCCTACCTAATATCAGTTGGCGAGAGCTCTCCCAGAGATCTCCATCTCAACACTAAGACCCAGCTCCACCCAATGGCCAGGAAGCTCCAGTGCTGGATGCCCCATGCCAAAAAACTAGCAAGACAGGGACACAACCCCACCCATTAGCAGAGAGGCTGCCTAAAGTTACGCTAAGTTCACAGAGACCCCCAAACACACCACCGGACGTAGCCCTGTGCACCAGAAAGACAAGATCCAGTCCCATCCACAAGAACACAGGCACCAACCCCCTCTACCAGGAAGCCTACACAAGCCACTGAACCAACCTCACCCACTGGGGACAACCACCAAAAATAATGGGAACTATGAACCTGCAGCCTGCAAAAAGGAGACCCCAAACAAAGTTAAGTTAAACAAAATGAGAAGACAGAAAAATATGCAGCAGATGAAGGAACAAGGTAAAAACGCACCAGACCAAACAAATGAAGAGGAAATAGGCAGTCTATCTGAAAAAGAATTCAGGGTAATGATAGGAAAAATCATCCAAAATCACGGAAATAGAATGGAGAAAATACAGGAAATGGTTAACTAGGACCTAGAAGAACTAAAGAGTAAATAAACAATGATGAACAACACAATAAATGAAATAAAAAGTTCTCTAGAAGGAATCAATAGCAGAATAACTGAGGCAGAAAACAGATAAGTGACCTGGAAGACAAAATAGTGGAACTAACTGCTGCAGAGCAGAATAAAGAAAAAAGAATGAAAAGAATTGAGGACAGTCTCAGAGACCTCTGGGACAACATTAAACACACCAACATTCAAATTATAGGGGTCCCAGAAGAAGAGAAAAAGAAAGGGTCTGAGAAAATATTTGAAGAGATTATAGCTGAAGTCCCAAACAGGATAAATCCAAAGAGAAACACACCAAGACGTATTAATCAAACTATCAAAAACTAAATACAAAGAAAAAATACTAAAAGCAGCAAGGGAAAAGCAGCAAATAACATACAAGAGAATCCCCATAAGTTTAACAGCTGATCTTTCAGCAGAAACTATGCAAGCCAGAAGGGAGTGGCAGGCATATTTAAACTGATAAAAGGGAAAAACCTACAACCAAGATTACTCTGCTCAGCAAGGATATCATTCAGATTCTATAGAGAAATTAAAACCTTTACAGATAAGCAAGAACTAAGAGAATTCAGCATCATCAAACCAGCTTTACAGAAAATGCTAAAGGAACATCTCTAGGCAGGAAACACAAGAGAAGGAAAAGACCTACAATAACAAACCCAAAACAATTAAGAAAATAGTAATAGGAATACAGATATTGATAGTTACACCTTAGATGTAAGTGGATTAAATGCTCCAACCAAAAGACATAGATTGGCTGAATGAATACAAAAACAAGACCCGTATATATGCTGTCTACAAGAGACCCACTTCAGACCTATGGACACATACAGACTGAAAATGAGGGGATGGAAAAACATATTCCATGCAAATAGAAATCAAAAGAAGCTGAAGTAGCAATTCTCATATCAGACAAAATAGACTTTAAAATAATGACTATTACAAGAGACAAAGAAGGATATTACATAATGATCAATGGATCAATCCAAGAAGAAGATATAACAATTGTAAATACTTATGTACCCAACATTGGAGCACCTCAATACATAAGGCAAATGCTAACAGCCATAAAAGGGGAAATTGACAGTAACACAATAATAGTTGGGGACTTTAACACCCCACTTTCACCAACGGATAGATCATCCAAAATGAAAATAAATAAGGAAACACAAGCTTTAAATTACACATTAGACATGATGGACTTAGTTGATATTTATAAGACATTCTATCCAAAAACAACAGAATACACTTTCTTCTCAAGTGCTCATGGAACATTCTCCAGGATAGATCATATCTTGGGTCACAAATCAAGGCTTGGTCAATTTAAGAATATTGAAATCGTATCAAGTATCTTTTCTGACCACAACGCTATGAGACTAGATATCAACTACAGGAAATAAACTGTAAAAAATACAAACACATGGAGGCTAGGCAATATGTTACTAAATAACCAAGAGATCGCTGAAGAAATCAAAGAGGAAATCAAAAATTAGCTAGAAACAAATGACAATGAAAACACGACGACCCAAAACCTATGGGATGGAGCAAAAGCAGTTCTAAGAGGGAAGTTTACTGCAATACAATCCTAACTCAAGAAACAAGAAACATCTCAAATAAACAATCTAACCTTACACCTAACGCAATTAAAGAAAGAAGAACAAAAAGACCCAAAGTTAGCAGAAGGAAAGAAATCATAAAGATCAGATCCAAAATAAATGAAAAAGAAATGAAGGAAATGATAGCAAAGATCAATAAAACTAAAAGCTGGTTCTTTGAAAAAATAAACAAAATTGATAAACCATTAGCCAGACTCATCAAGAAAAAAAGGGAGAAGACTCAAATCAACAAAATTAGAAATGAAAATGGAGAAGTAACAACTGACATTGCAGAAATACAAAGGGTCATGAGAGACTACTATAAGCAACTATAGGCCAATAAAATGGACAACCTGGAAGAAATGGACAACTTCTTAGAAAAGTACAACTTTCCAAGACTGAACCATGAAGAAATAGAAAATATGAACAGACCAATCACAAGCACTGAAATTGAAACTATGATTAAAAATCTTCCAACAAATAAAAGCTCAGGAACAGATGGCTTCACAGGTGAATTCTATCAAACAGTTAGAGAAAAGCTAAAACCTATCCTTCTCAAACTCTTCTAAAATATAGTGGAAGGAGGAACACTTCCAAACTAATTCTATGAGGCCACCATCACACTGATACCAAAACCAGACAAAGACGTCACAAAAAATGAAAACTACAGGCCAGTATCCCCGATGAACATAGATGTAAAAATCCTCAACAAAATACTAGCAAACAGAATCCAACAGCACATTAAAAGGATCATGCACCATGATAAAGTGAGATTTTTCTGAGGAATGTGAGGATTCTTCAATATACACAAATCAGTTAATGTGATACACCATATTAACAAATTGAAGGATAAAAACCATATGATCATCTCAATAGATGCAGAAAAAGCTTTTGACAAAATTCAACACCCATTTATGATAAAAAAAAAAATACTCTCCAGAAAGTGGGCATAGTGGGAACTTACCTCAACATAATAAAGGACAAATATGACAAACCCACAGCAAGCATCATTTTCAATAGTGAAAAACTGAAGCCATTTCCTCTAAGATCAGGAACAAGACAAGGTTGCCCACACTCACCACTATTATTCAACATAATTTTGGAAGTTTTAGCCAGATCAATCAGAGAAGAAAAATAAAAGTAATCCAAATTGGAAAAGAAGAAGTAAAACTCTCACTCTTTGCAGAGGACATGATACTAAATATAGTGAATCCTAAAGATGACACCAGAAAACTACTAGAACTAATCAATAAATTTGGTAAAGTAGCAGGATACAAACTTAATGCACAGAAATCTCTTGCATTCCTATACACTAATGATGAAAAATCTGAAAGAGAAATTAAGGAAACACTCCCGTTTACCATTGCAAAAAGAAGAATAAAATACCTAGGAATAAACCTACCTAAGGAGACAAGAGACCTATATGCAGAAAACTGTAAGACACTGATGAAAGGAATTATAGATGATACAGACAGATGGGGAAATATACCATGTTCTTGGATTGGAAGAATCAACATTGTGAAAATGACTCTACTATCCAAAGCAATCTACATATTCAGTGCAATCTCTTTCAAACTACCAATTTTTCACAGAACTAGAACAAAAAATTTCACAATTTGTTTGGAAACATCAAAGATCCTGAATAGTCAAAGCAATCTTGAGAAAGAAAAACTCCCTGTCTTCAGACTATACTACAAAGCAACTGTAATCGAGACAGTATGGTACTGGCGCAAAAATAGAAATATAGATCAATGGAATGGGATAAAAAGCACAGAGATAAACCCACACACATATGGTCACCTCATTTTTGATAAAGTAGGCAAGAATATACAAGGAGAAAAGACATTTTGTTCAATAGGTGGTGCTAGGAAAACTTGACAGCTTCACATAAAAGAATGAAATTAGAACAGTTTCTAACAGCATACATAAAAATAAACTCAAAATGGATTAAAGACCTAAATGTAAGGTCAGACACTATAAGACTCTTAGAGGAAAACATAGGCAGAACACTCTATGACATAAATCACAAGATCCTTTTTGACCCACCTCCTAGAGAAATGGAAATAAAAGCAAAAATAAACAAATGGGACTTAATGAAACTTCAAAGCTTTTGCACAGCAAAGGAAGCCATAAACAAGACAAAAAGACAACCCTCAGAATGGGAGAAAATATTTCCAAATGAAGCAGCTGACAAAGGATTAATCTCTAAAATATATAAACAGCTCATGCAGCTCAATATCAGAAAAACAAAGAACCCAGTCCAAAAATGGGTGGAAGACCTAAATAGAAATTTCTCCAAAGAAGATATACAGATTGCCAACAAACACATGAAAGGATGCTGAACATTGCTGATCATTAGAGAAATGCAAATCAAAACCACAATGAGGTATCACTTCATACCAGTCAGAATGGTCATCATGAAGAAAATCTACAAACAATAAATGCTGGAGAGAGTGTGGAAAAAAGGGAACCCTCTTGCACTGTTGGTGGGAATGTACTTTGATACAGCCACTACGGAGAACAGTATGGAGGTTCCTTAAAAAACTAAAAATAAAACTACCATATGGCCCAGCAATCCCACTACTGGGCATATACCCTGAGAGAACCATATTTCAGAAGAGACATGTACCACAATATTTCCTGCAGCTCTATTTACAATAGTCAGGACATGGAAGCAACCTAGGTGTCCATGGACAGATGAATGGATAAAGAAGATGTGGCACATATATACAATGTTATATTACTCAGCCATAAAAAGAAATGAAGTTGAGTTATTTGTAGTGAGGTGGATGGACCTAGCATCTGTCGTACAGAGTGAAGTAAGTCAGAAAGAGAAAAACAAATACCGTATGCTAACACATATGTATGGAATATTAAAAAAATGGTTCTGATGAACCTAGGGGTAGGACAGGAATAAAGATGCAGATGTTGAGAATGGACTTGAGGACATAGGGAGAGGGAAGGTTAAGCTGGGACAAAGTGAGAGATTGGTACTGACATATATACACTACCAAATGTAAAACAGATAGCTAGTGGGAAGCAACTGCATAGCACAGGGAGATCAGCTCGGTGCTTTGTGACCACCTAGAGGGGTGAGATAGGGAGGGTTGAAGGGGATATGGGGATATACGTATACATATACTGACTAGACAAATAGGGGTTTGTTTCATGCATCAGTAAAAGGAGAAAGATTCCAAAGAAAAGAAATAAGAAAGAAGGTGAGAACTCTTTCAGAAACATAAGTTACAGAAACAAAAGAGGGGAGCCATATCTCCCAGAAGCCCAGATGTTTAATTGTTTTTCTCTACTAAACCCTTTATGAGCATTTTTGAATCAAGAACTTTCTTGACCTTGGTCCTGACACATCCTGGGAGAGAAAGGATTCTGAAGATGGCTCCTAGAGGTCACAAGATATTTTTAGCTATGAAGGAACACCTTCATGTTTTGCTTTCCCAGACTGTTTTCCCTTCCCCCATGTCCCCAGGGTAATGTAATCTTATTTGTGGAACATTTTAAACATTGTCTACTATGCCTAGGTATTAAAAAAGCCAATATTGGGAAATTACAAAATGATAGGGTTAATTTTAGGTAGTACCCCTTGAGAACTCCCTACTTATTAAGCACCAACTGCTCTCATGCATTTATTTTTTAAATTACTTGAATAACCCCATTAAATAGGTATACTAGTATTACTGAGATGAAGCAGGGCATAATGCTTTGAAGTATGAATTTTAGGGTGACCTCCCTGACTTTGAGTTCTGGCTATGTCATTTGCTAGACTAGCTGTGTGAGGTTGGGCTTTTTTCCTAAACATCCTGTGCCTAATTTTCTTATCTGTAAGGGAAGAATAATAATAACAGTTTTGTTGTGAAGAGTAACTGATTTAACATCTAAATATTTAAAACTCTCAGAACAGTGCCTGGCATATAGTAGACACACAGTAAAAATTAGCTATTATTATTTTCTTAATTTTTCAGATGAGGAAACAGGCTTGGGGAGGTAACATAATTTGCTTAGGACTGTACAGATTGCTAGTGAGATAATTCGGCTTCACACCCAGGTTGTAAGTGTCTGAAGACCTCTAAGAATTGCAGTCCTATTGCACTCACTGAGACAAAGGGCCAGAGATTTTCAGTTCAAAGTAAGTGTACCACATAGCCCCTGTCTGTCTCCAGCTGTGATCGCTTTCCTTTGCCATGCTGCTTTCTATCTCCAAGAAGCTTCCAGGTATGAACTTCATCATTGGAAGCCCTTGCCCTCTACGTGTGTCAATGGAGTGGGTCGTGGGGAAGCTGGCAGAAAGTCAGAGGGAGAGAGGAGTATGGTAGGGGTATGGTTTTTCTCTTGATTTCCTGTGGGTACGATGCCCTTTGAGCTAACTGTATCCCTTTGGCATAGTAGTTGCAGTGGACCAACAGGCTTACTTAAAACACGGCATGTGACATGTCAGCTTTTGGAATGGTGAGTCCAGCAACAATGTCAAAGGAATCATGGCACTTCAGTGAAAATGTAACAGAACAGGGAACAGACTCCCAGAGGAGTTGCAGCCTTCAAGTCTAATCCCAAGGCCTCTCTTGGATCTTTGCTTTTCCCTCCCAAATGGGAAGAAATATAACCCTGGAGTCCTAGCCTCTGCAGCCAGTGACTGACCCTTCTCTATATGCCTGAGGTGAAGTAGGGCAGGGAATCATAGTATTTTCCCCTTAGGATTAAATACTTTATTATTTGATCAGGGCTCCTATAGCTCCACTCTGTGAGTTTCAGACAGACTCCTGAACCACCCAGATTCAGGAGAACTAGACAGGGCACGTCACATGTATTGAGGGTCTTAAGTTGCTTGTAGATACCCTTTCAAATACATCACTAATCTAGAATGCTTATGAGAAAAGGGGTTTGCTCATTAGCATTGTAACTGCTAATATTTTATTATTCTTGATTGATTTAGATAGATTGGCCCAAAGTTTATTAGAACTGGTGTATTAATTTTCTTTTTTGTCAAGAAGATGCATAATGAACTGAGAGCTGTCTGAGCTAGTGCCTATGAATGATTTATGTGGTCAGCAATTGATCAATCATCTTTCATTTGGAAACTTGCACTTTTGAGGGAAATATGAATTTGATCTAAATTTAGACCAAAGTCTTGAAAAAAGAACTAGAAATGATTTGAAACTTGACCTGCTGTGACATTAGCAAATGAGCATGTGGCATTTACATTCAGGACCAGGTCCTCACTTTCCCAAAAGGGAGACCTGGGTGAGGTACTTAATGTTTGGCCTCAGTTAACCAATTTGTGAAAAAGGACAACAGTATCCACATTTTTTTCTTCCTTTCCTGAGATGTTGAGAATTTAGTCACAAATAAAACCGACATGATATTTATTGAATGTCTACAATCTAGGCCTCATTTACAATGGTAGAGAAAATATAAGATAGGTTTATACCTTTCTGAGAATTAGTTTTGCCATCTGTAAAATGGGAGCCTTGGATTCAACAAATAATTCTGTTAACCTCTACAGTTGGTGAAAATTATATTCATTTATTAAGCATTTATTAGATGTAGGCACTATACTAAGCATATATATATATATATACACACACACTTATATATAGTATATATATTAGTTGCCACTAATTTTTTTACCCATATTTTAGAGCTGAGGGAACTAGGACTAGGGAAGGTTAGAGTAACTTACCCAAGATACACAGCCAGGAGAGCATGAACCTTAGCCTCTGACCTTAGCCACTACCCTACCCTTCCTCTTGAGAGTCTCTCCTCTGCTTGTTGTTGTATTTGCCTTATGGGGTACATTTCATCTATGCCTAGACAGCTGTCTACCACTCTTCATTTTCTAAATTTTTTGTAACAAACATCATGATCACCAGCCAGTGATGGAGGACTTTTGAGTTACTGCCTATGTAATTAATCCAGACCAGGATTTCTCAACCTCAGCACTACTGACATTTTTGTCCAGATAGTTCTCTTTATGAGGATCTGTTATGTGTAATGTAGGGTGTTTAGAACCATCTGTGGCCTCAACTCACTAGATGCCAGTAGCAACTCTCCAGTTGTGACAACTAAAAATATCTCTGAAATGTCCTCTGGGGGCAAAGTTACTCCAGGTTGAGAACCACTAAGCTAGACCTTGACCATGGATTGATAAAATGTCTTGTGGTGTGTGTGTGTGTGTGTGTTATATAAAGTACTTTGGACACTTCATAATGCTGACAGGGGCCAGCTGGCCAATGAATTTATAGTTATAGGAACCACCTGTTTTCATATTGTTAAAATGATGATTGCATTATATGGAACACATGCAATAAGGTACGAGCTGGATATAGTGTCAGCTTTCTGTGCTCTTTTGTGGATTCTGTAGAGTAGCCTACGAGTTATTCCATGGAGAAGCTGTGTAGGTTAGCAGTAAGGGCACAAGCTGGAGTGAGGTGACCTGGCTTCTATGCACAGCACCTCCACTGTTCCACAAAGCTTACACTTCTTTGGGCCTCACTTTTATTATTTGCCAATGTAGGTAACTGGGCCAGATGACCTACAAGGCCCTGCCTTGATTTAATAACTAACAATTTTCTATCCAACTACTGAATTACTCATATGGCGAATTAGTTCTTTCTGAGCATATTATATTTTGTGACAGTGAGACTACTGATTCAGATATAATGCAGCAATTAATGCCACCCCCTCCCAGATCATTCTTGGATTTTTTGATATCCTTTTCACACATAAATCTTAAATACTAGTCAGAGCTTGGATGTCAGTCTTGGAGAGGTTTGCCTCAAAGAAATTAGGAAAATTTTCCAGTTGGGCTACAGCTGGCCTAAAGGGATGAAGAAATCCTTCCCCATACCAGATTTTTGTTTGTGCTACACAAATTGTATCCGGCAAGACCTCAATTTTGTAAAAAAATAAATAAATAAAAATAAACAAAACCAAGCCTAGTATATTGACCTCCCCTTGCACTATCCAAATAGGGATTTGTTTATTTTCTCCACCACAAAGATGTAAAGAAGAGGGCAGCAAATACTACAGGAATTCTGTCACATGGCCCCAGAGTTCCATTGGTTGGAGATTCCATTAAAACATTTGTTTTTGAGACAGAAAAGTACATTGTGACAGCAGCACTATTATGTGAATCATGCCTCCTAGAATTATGCAGTGGGGAGGTCAGATCAGTAGCCAAGGTTTCTGCCCAGCACAGGTTTCTGGTGGAAATGCTGGGGGGGCTTTAAGTTAGGGGATCAGCATCTATGCTTGTGTGCAATTCAGGAAGAAAGACCATTACAGAGAATGCCGTTGGATATAGTAGTGCACACGTTGCCAAAGACCTTGTAGTGGCTCTTAAAGGGTGTCTCAAGCTCAACATGCCCAAAACTCATCTGATCATGTACTTGCTTGTATACTACTGTTTCTATGTACCTTCACCTAATAAATGGCACCATCATTCTCCCTCCTGCCCCAGCCAGAAAACTGCATGAATTCCTTGATTTTTCTCACTTTTTCTTTCCCTATACAAATATAATAACAAAGTCCTATCAATTTTTCCTGCTTATTGCTGTCACACTAGCTCACTTCTATCCATCCCCACTGTTGATACTTAGTCCAGGCCACCATTGCCACCTGCCTGGGCTGCTTCTATCATCTCCTAATAGGGGTCCTAACCGATAGTTCTTCCCCTATACAATCGAGGCTCTATGCTTAAATCACAGTGATTTTCCCTGAACTGCAATTTGAGCATGATATTCTCATGCTTGAAATACTGGAGTGGCTTCCCATTGCCCTTAGGCTTCCTATCATGGTTTTTAAGGCTTATCTCAACCTGGCCTTGCTTATACTTCTGATGCTGCCTCTTCCTACCTTGTACTCTGTGCTCCAGCCACATGGAAATAATACAAGACATTGAGTTCTCTCTTATCTCCAGGCCATTTTCCATATTGCTCTCCCTACTTCAAACACTCTAAATGAACATTAGCATCTCATGGCCAAGAAGGTAGGAGTATTTAGTCATTGGAAAAACTGCTATCTGCAAAGCATTTCTTAACAGGCCATTTATCAATTGGAAATTTCTGGTTAAGAGCATAGAAAACCTGTGGTTTAATTTCCAAAACTTGCACCTCAGGGCCTTTTCTTTCTTTTACTTTCTTCCTCTCTCTAATCTAAGCATATAAAAATAAAGGGATGCTTTTGTGAAGGTGGGATTTTAGTTTTTCTGATGATAATTAAGCCAAAGAAAGATTCTGAAGTAGAAAGACCTGATCTCAATTTTCAAAGTTTATACCATTGGTGCATAACGTTACTTTTCATGCCTATACTGATGGGAAATGGGTGTAAATTGTGAAGTGTTTGGGATTAAAGACAAAGTTAGAGAAAGAAGAGCAAAACTTTGTAATGTGGAAGACAAAAGGAGTAAGGGTTAAAGTGTAGGTACAAAACTTCTTTGGAAATGATCATTTAAAAACAGAGATTCTTATAGGATTATATGAAATCATCTGTGAAACTTTAGAAAATTGTAAAGCACTATAGAATTTAAAGAATCTTTCATTCATTAAAAATATAAAGATTAAGTCACATACTACTAGAATTAGAAGGAATCCTCATATTAATGATGAGGAAATTGAAGCCCAGAGAGGTTAAATATTCTGGTCATCATCACACAGCAAGTTAGTGGTGAACTGGACTAGCACTGTGGCCAGAAGAAAGGGGATTTCTCAGAACATTTTAGATCTTCCCTATCATTTCTTGGCAGTCTTGCCTCTTCTCTACTGCCAGAGTTGGACACTTCCCACTAACCACTGTTCTCCATCTCAGGTTTGCTGCATTTCAGAAGGAGAGGAATGGGTGGCAGCAGACACAGGGTTAGTGGTCTTTAATTGTCCTTTGAATTGAAATGGGTCAGGTAAGGGCCAAAGTCTTAGTTTCTCTTTGAGTGCTTTCTCCCTTAGAGATTAGTTAATATACTCACTATGAATAGGTTCTGAGATACAGAAAATTCTTTGGAGAACTCTTTGAGCTGTGCAAATTTTCCCCCTCCAGATTGGCTTGCCTGCACCACAACTATTGCAAGTCAGGAAAATGGCGCCAGCTTGGTATCATAAGAACTGCAATAATAGTGTTAGGGAGAAATTGGAGACATTGGCTGGATCGAGGAGCAAAAAACTGAGCTCTTGGACAGATCCTGAGAATATTCTTTTCCCTCACATCCCTCTTCTCTTACATCTAAGGGTAGGTGGTTATACTGAAGGGAGAAAATTACTTGGAAAGGATGGTACCATGGCAGACATATAAGCGTGCTTCATGTAAAACAGATTTGTCTGGTAAGGATGGTGTGGTCAAGCCAGAGTGAGGCATGGGTGGAGAGCCCTGGGCAAGGCTCCATCCCTAAAACTTGCCAGACATGGAACATGGTAGAAGACTGGCCTTTGACCCACACCTTGGATGGATATTATTAACCAAAGTTACTAATACTCGCAGGAAAATGAGCACACATAAGACACAGAAAAAAAAAAAAGATACCTGAGTGGCAAAACTGCTCAAAAAATGTTATTTGATAATTAAGTAACTTATATAACATCAAGATTGTATAAAAAACAGTTGATATCCTGGAAAATATAAAAGTGAAGATTGTTAAAGTGAAGCAGGAACAAGTATTTGTAAGGAAGAGCCAAGAGGAAACATAGAGATGACAAATATAATAGCAAAATCAAGAACATAAGATATATAATACCTCTGAATATCTACAATACAAAACAACTTCTCTGGAAACATATTTGGAGGAAGTAGTCTAACAATGAGGATTTAGAAGGATCTAGGAGTTACCTGAACATTTTTAACTTGGTATATTTGATTGTCTAATTAAGCAAGGAAGCCCCTCATTCCAAGTCTCAGCAATTCCACTTCTAGGTATTTATTCTAGACAAATGAAAACAAATTTCACACAAGGACGTGTGCTAAAATGTTCATAGCAGCTTTATTCGTAACGACCAAAAATATAAGTCAGATATCCATCAACAGGTGAATGAATAAATTATTCATCTTGTATTCACAGAATTGAATTCTAATCAAATTAAAAGGAACAAACTACTGATACATTTGACAACATGGATGAGTCTCAAAAAGATTTTGCTAAGCCAAAGAAGCCAGGCACAAAATCATGTATACTGTATGATTCCATTTATATAATATTCTAGAAAGGGGAAATCTAATCTATAATGATATGAAGTAGATCAGCAATTGTCTGGGGTTGAGTGTATGTGGGTAAAAATAGAGTAAGGTTTTCCCCTTGAATGTCCTGTATTTCTAAATCTTGGATTCAAAGAATAAATGGAAAATACAGAGAAAACAGCCCTTACTAATATGGAAATATTTTTCAAAATGTTCAAGAGTTTTGAAGGTCATACTGGTAAGGCTTTTGGAGAGTAGTTGCATTTCCATTTGTTAGGAGTAGTATTAAGCTCATGCTATAAAATAGAGTTTGGAAGGGGACAGGAGAAGATGGGGGAAGAGTAAGACGCAGGGATCACCTTCCTCCTCACAGAGACATCAGAAATACATCTACACGTGGAACTTCTCTGATAGAACACCCACTGAACGCTGGCAGAAGAACTCAGACCTCCCAAAAGGCAAGAAACTCCCCACGTACCTGGGTAGGGCAAAAGAAAAAAGAATAAACAGACAAAAGAATAGGGACAGGACCTGCACCAGTGGGAGGGAGCCGTGGAGGAGGAAATGTTCCCACACACTAGAAGCCCCTTCGCGGGCGGAGACTGCGGGTGGCGGAGGGGGAAGCTTCGGAGCCGTGGAGGAGAGCACAGCAACAGGATGCGGAGGGCAAAGCAGTGAGATTCCACAGAGGATCGGTGACGACCAGCACTCACCAGCCCGAGAGGCTTGTCTACTCACCGGCCAGGGCGGGCGGGGCTGGGAGCTGAGCCTCGGGCTTCAGTCGAATCCCAGGGAAAGGTCTGGAGTTGGCAGAGTGAAAACAGCCTGAAGGGGTTAGTGCACCACAGCTAGCTGGGAGGGAGTCCAGTTGAGGTCTGGAGCTGCCTAAGAGGCAAGAGACCTTTTCTTCCCTCTTGCCTCCTGGTACCTGAGGAGAGGGGTTTAAGCGCGCCGCTTAAAGGAGCCCCAGAAACGGGCGCGAGCCGCGGCTGTCGGCACGGACAACAGAGACGGGTGTGGGACGCTAGGGTTGCTGCTGCCGCCACCAAGAGGCCTGTGTGCGAGCACAGGTCACTCTCCACACCACCCCTCCTGGGAGCCTGTGCAGCCCGCCACTGCCGGGGTCCCGGGATCCAGGGACAGCTTCCCCGGGAAAACGCACGGCGCGCCTCGGGCCGGTGCAGCGTCACGCCGGCCTCTGACGTCGCAGGCTCGCCCCACATACGTGCCCCTCCCTCCCCCTGGCGTGAGTGAGCCAGAGACCAAGAATCAGCTGCTCCTCTAACCCCGTCCTGTCTGAGAGAAGGGCACACGCCCTCGGACGACCTACACGCAGAGGCGGGGTCAAATCCAAAGCTGAACCCCAGGAGCTGTGCGAACAAAGAGAGGGGGAGTTCTCTCCCAGCAGCCTCAGAAACAGCGGGATAAAGCTCCACAGTCAACTTGAAGTGCGCTGCATCTGTGGAAAACCTGAATAGACAGCGAAATATCCCAAGTTGAGGAGGTGGACTTTGGGAGCAAGATATACTATTATTTTCCACTTTTTTATTTTTGTGAGTGTGTATGTGTGTGCTGCAGTGTGAGATTTTGTCTGTATAGCTTTGTTTTCACCATTTGTCCTAGGGTTAGACCGACCTTTTTTGTTTGTTTGTTTTTCTTTAATAGAAATTTTTCTTCTTAATAATTATTTTTTATTTTAATAACTATATTTTACCCTACTTTATTTTCTCTTCTCCCTTTCTTTCTTCCTTTCTTCCCTCCTTTCATTCCTACTTCCCTCCTTTCATTCCTACTTCCCTCCTTCCTTCCTTCCTTCCTCCCTTCCTACCTTTCTTCTTTCCTTCCTTTCTTCCTTCCTCCCTTCCTTTTTCCTTCCTCCCTCCCTTCCTCCCTTCCTTCCTTCCTTCCTTCCTTCCTTCCTTCCTTCCTTCCTTCCTTCCTTCCTTCCTTCCTTCCTTCCCTTCCTTTCTATTTTTTTCTCCCTTTTATTTTGAGCCGTGTGGATTAAAGGCTCTTGGCACTCCAGCCAGGTGTCAAGGCTGTGTCTCTGAGGTGGGAGAACCAACCTCAGGACACTGGTCCACAAGAGACCTCCCAGCTCCACATAATATCAAATGGCAAAACCTCTCAGAGATCTCCATCTCAACACCAAGACCCAGCTTCACTCAAGGACCAGCAACGAACAGTGCTGGACACCCTATGCCCAACAAAGAGCAAGGCAGGTCTACAGCCCCATCCATTAGCAGAGAGGCTGCCTAAAATCATAATAAGGCTACCAACATCCCCATACATACCAACAGACGTTGACCTGCCCACCAGAAAGACAAGATCCAGCCTCATCCACCAGAACAGAGGCACTAGTCCCCCCAACCAGGAAACCTGCTCAACCCACTGAACCAACCTCAGCCACTGGGGACAGCCACCAAAAACAGAGGGAACTAAGAACCTGCAGCCTGCAAAAAGGAGACCCCAAACACAGTAAGATAAGCAAAATGAGAAGACAGAAAAACACACAGCAGATGAAGGAGCAACATAAAAACACACCAGACCTAACAAATGAAGAGGTAATAGGCAGTCTACATGAAAAAGAATTCATAATAATGATAGTAAAGATGATTCAAAATCTTGGAAATAGAATAGACATATTGCAAGAAACAGTTAACAAGGACCTAGAAGAAATAAAGAAGAAGCAAGCAACGATGAGCAACACAATAAATGAAATGAAAAATACTCTAGATGGGATCAGTAGCAGAATAAATGAGGCAGAAGGACGGATAAGTGACCTGGAAGATAAAATAGTGGAAATAACTACTGCAGAGCAGAATAAAGAAAAAAGAATGAAAAGAACTGAGGACAGTCTCAGAGACCTCTGGGACAACATTAAACACACCAACATTCGAATCATAGGGGTCCCAGAAGAAGAAGAGAAAAAGAAAGGGACTGAGAAAATATTTGAAGAGATTATAGTTGAAAACTTACCTAATATAGGAAAGGAAATAGTCAATCGAGTCCAGGAAGCACAGAGAGTCCCATACAGGATAAACCCAAGGATAAACATGCCAAGACACATAATAATCAAACTGTCAAAAATTAAATACAAAGAAAACATATTAAAAGCAGCAAGGGAAAAACAACAAATAACACACAAGGGAATCCCCATAAGGTTAACATCTGATCTTTCATCAGAAATTCTACAAGCCAGAAGGGAGTGGCAGGACATATTTAAAGTGATGAAGGAAAAAAACCTACAACAAAGATGAATCTACCCAGCAAGGATCTTATTCAGATTTGATGGAGAAATTAAAACCTTTACAGACAAGCAAAAGCTGAGAGAGTTCAGCACCACCAAACCAGCTTTACAACAAATGCTAAAGGAATTTCTCTAAGCAAGAAACACAAGAGAAGGAAAAGACCGACAAGAAAAACCTGAAACAATTAAGCAAATGGTAATAGGAACACACATATCAATAATTACCTTAAATGTAAATGGATTAAATGCTCCCACCAAAAAACACAGAATGGCTGAATGGATACAAAAACAGAACCCATATATATGCTGTCTACAAGAGACCCACATCAGACCTAGGGACACATACAGACTGAAAGTGAGGGGATGGAAAAAGATATTCTATGCAAATGGAAATTAGAAGAAAGCTGGAGTAGCAATTCTCATATCAGGCAAAATAGACTTTAAAATAAAAACTATTACAAGAGACAAAGAAGGACACTACATAATGATCAACAGATCGATCCATGAAGAAGATAAAACAATTGTAAATATTTATGCACCCAACATAGGAGCACCTCAATATATAAGGCAAATACTAACAGCCTTAAAAGGGGCAATCGACAGTAACACAATCATAGTAGGGGACTTTAACAACCCACTGTCACCAATGGACAGATCATCCAAAAGGAAAATAAAAAAGGAAACACAAGCTTTAAATGATACATTACACAAGATGCATTTACTTGATATTTATAGGACATTCCATCCAAAAACAACAGAATACACATTTTTCTCAAGTGCTCATAGAACATTCTCCAGGATAGATCATATCTTGGGTCACAAATCAAGCCTTGGTCAATTTAAGAATATTGAAAACGTATCAAGTATCTTTTCTGACCACAACGCTATGAGACTAGATATCAATTACAAGAAAAGATCTGTAAAAAATACAAACACATGGAGGCTAAACAATACACTACTTAATAACGAAGTGATCACTGAAGAAATCAAAGAGGAAATCAAAAAGTACTTAGAAACAAATGACAATGGAGACACGATGACCCAAAACCTATGGGATACAGCAAAAGCAGTTCTAAGAGGCAAGTTTATAGCAATACAATCATACCTTAAGAAACAGGAAACATCTCGAATAAACAACCTAACTCTGCACCTAAAGCAATTAGAGAAAGAAGAACAAAAAAAACCCAAATATAGCAAAGGGAAAGAAATCATAAAGATCAGATCAGAAATAAATGAAAAAGAAATGACGGAAACAATAGCAAAGATCAAAAAAAGTAAAAGGTGGTTCTTTGAGAAGATAAATAAAATTGATAAACCATTAGCCAGTCTCATCACGAAAAAAAGGGAGAAGACTCAAATCAATAGAATTAGAAATGAAAAAGGAGATGTAACAACTGACACTGCAGAAATACAAAAGATTATTAGAGATTACTACAAGCAACTGTATGGCAATAAAATGGACAACCTGGAAGACATGGACAAATTCTTAGAAATGCACAACCTGCCGAGACTGAACCAGGAAGAAATAGAAAATATAAACAGACCAATCACAAGCACTGAAATTGAAACTGTGATTAAAAATCTTCCAACAAACAAAAGCCCAGCACCAGATGGCTTCACAGGCGAATTCTATCAAACTTTTAGAGAAGAGCTAACACCTATCTTTCTCAAACTCTTCCAAAAGATAGCAGAGGTAGAAACACTCCCAAACTCATTCTATGAGGCCACCATAACCCTGATACCAAAACCAGACAAAGACGTCACAAAGAAAGAAAACTATAGGCCAATATCACTGATGAACATAGATGCAAAAATCCTCAACAAAATACTAGCAAACAGAATCCAACAGCACACTAAAAGGAACATACACCATGATCAAGTGGGGTTTATCCCAGGAATGCAAGGATTATTCAATATATGCAAATCAATCAATGTGATACACCATATCAACAAACTGAAGGAGAAAAACCATATGATCATCTCAATAGATGCAGAGAAAGCTTTTGACAAAATTCAACACCCATTTATGATAAAAACCCTGCAGAAAGTAGGCATACGGGGAACTTTCCTCAACATAATAAAGGCCATATATGACAAACCCACAGCCAGCATCGTTCTCCATGGTGAAAAACTGAAACCATTTCCACTAAGATCAGGAACAAGACAAGGTTGCCCACGTTCACCACTCTTATTCAACCTAGTTTTGGAAGTTCTAGCCACAGCAATCAGAGAAAATAAAGAAATAAAAGGAATCCAAATAGGAAAAGAAGAGGTAAAGCTGTCACTGTTTGCAGATGACATGATACTATACATAGAGAATACTAAGGATACTACCAGAAAACTACTAGAACTAATCAATGAATTTGGTAAAGTAGCAGGATACAAAATTAATGCACAGAAATCTCTGGCATTCTTATACACTAATGATGAAAAATCTGAGAGTGAAATTAAGAAAACACTCCCATTTACCATTGCAACAAAAAGAATAAAATATCTAGGAATAAACCTACCTAAGGAGACAAAAGACTTGTATGCAGAAAACTATAAGACACTGATGAAAGAAATTAACGATGATACAAATAGGTGGAGAAATATACCATGTTCTTGGATTGGAAGAATCAACATTGTGAAAATGACTCTACTACCCAAAGCAATCTACAGATTCAATGCAATCCCTATCAAATTACCACTGGCATTTTTTACAGAACTAGAACAAAAAATTTTGCAATTTGTATGGGAACACCAAAGACCCCGAATAGCAGGAGTAATCTTGAGAACGAAAAATGGAGCTGGAGGAATCAGGCTCCCTGAACTTCAGACTATACTACAAGGCTACAGTAATCAAGACAGTATGGTACTGGCACAAAAACAGAAATATAGATCAATGGAACAGGATAGAAAGCCCAGAGATAAACCCACACACACATATGGTCACCTTATCTTTGATAAAGGAGGGAAGGATATACAATGGAGAAAAGACAGACTCTTCAATAAGTGGTGCTGGGAAAACTGGACAGCTACCTGCAAAAGTATGAAATTAGAACACTCCCTAACACCACACACAAAAATAAACTCAAAATGGGTTAAAGACCTAAATGTAAGGCCAGACACTATCAAACTCTTAGAGGAAAACATAGGTAGAACACTCTATGACATAAACCACAGCAAGATCCTTTTTGACCCATCTCCTAGAGAAATGGAAATAAAAACAAAAATAAATAAATGGGATCTAATGAAACTTAAAAGCTTTTGCACAGCAAAGGATACCATAAACAAGACCAAAAGACAACCCTAAGAATGGGAGAAAATATTTGCAAATGAAGCAACTGACAAAGGATTAATCTCCAAAATTTATAAGCAAGTCATGCAGCTCAATAACAAAAATACAACAACCCAATCCAAAAATGGGCAGAAGAACTAAATAGACATTTCTCCCAAGAAGATATACAGATTGCCAACAAACACATGAAAAAATGCTCAACATCTTTAATCATTAGAGAAATGCAAATCAAAACTACAATGAGATATCATCTCACACCGGCCAGATTGGCCATCATCAAAAACTCTAGAAACAATAAATGCTAGAGAGGGTGTGGAGAACAGGGAACCCTCTTGCACTGCTGGTAGGAATGTAAATTGATACAGCCACTATGGAGAACAGTATGGAGGTTCCTTAAAAAACTCCAAATAGAACTACCATATGACCCCACAATCCCACTACTAGGCATATACCCTGAGAAAACCATAATTCAAAAAGAGTCATGTACCAAAATGTTTATTGCAGCTCTATTTATGATAGCCAAGACATGGAAGCAACCTAAGTGTCCATCAACAGATGAATGGATAAAGAAGATGTGGCACATATATACAATGGAATATTACTCAGCCATAAAAAGAAATGAAACTGAGTTATTTGTAATGAGGTGGATAGACCTGGAGTCTGTCATACAGAGTGAAGTAAGTCAGAAGGATAAAAACAAATACCGTATGCTAACACATATATATGGAATCTAAGAAAAGAAAAATGTCATGAAGAGATTAGTGGTAGGGTGGGAATAAAACACAGACCTACTACAGCATGGATTTGAGGATATGGGGAGGGGGAAGGGTAAGCTGTGACGATGTGAGAGAGTGGCAGGGACATATACATACTACCATATGTAAATTAGATAGCTAGTGGGAAGCTGCCGCATAGCACAGGGAGTTCACCTCTGTGCTTTGTGACCACCTAGAGGGGTGGGATAGGGAGGGTGAGAGGGAGGGTGATGCAAGAGGGAAGAGATATGGGAACATATCTATATGTATAACTGATTCACTTTGTTGTAAAGGAGAAACTAACACACTATTGTAAAACAGTTATATTCCAATAAAGATGTTAAAAAAAAAAAAATAGAGTTTGTCCCAGATGGTGATTTCAAAAAGCTAGGTGGGCATGCCATTAAAGGCCTGTCCTTCAGTTTTCTCGGTGTTGATCTCCCACTGGTTCCTCTGTAACCTGATTTTTCCATTTGCAAAAGCAAGGATCAGATTACTCCAAATTATACCTGGAAGCCCAAGAAAAAATGCCAACAGAGGAGCCGGAAAAACAAAACAAACCATCAGTTCCCAGGGAAAGCAGAAGATCCAACTGAAAAGAACCTTTTATTCAATCTTGTCTCACTTGAGTAGATAATACTCCCAAAGGGAAGTCAGCTAAAAGGCAAGGAATTCTAATATAAGTGTCAATATCTAGGTATACTGTTCAAGTCAGGGGTGAAAAGTGTGAAATCCAAGTACAACAAATTTAAATGTTAACGTCACTAATAATTAAGATTTTAAAAAAGATTAGTAATTATAAGAGTCCCTTTGGGTCCTTCATGGAGCAGATGCATAAACAATATTAGACATGCAGATTTATTGGGGGAAACAAGCCTGAAGGATAGAGAGGAGGGGAAGCAGGAGGAGGCATTGTAGAGTCTTTAGACCACAATATAGGTCTGACACTTGTGAAAGGAGAGAGGGAAGGAAGAGGATTGGGTAGGTAGGCCTTTAGTCTGCTGTATAGCTCTGAGAAATTTATGGCCAATAGAGTCCCTGAGCAGAGATTGCCTGTTAGCAGAATCTTGTGTTAGTCAGAAATGATCTGGCTCTAGTACCTTGCTGTGCTTAGTTATTGGCTGGGAGGAGCCTGTAGGGAGCGGGACTTTAGCATGTATGCTACAATGCATCCAAAGATGCATTGTACTCTTAGTTAAAATCAAAGTCTATAAAACTCTTGCTAAGTCATATAGTGTGAATAGAGAGGCAAAAAAAAAAATTTAAGAGAGAATTCAAGAAAATTGTATACTATAGGTTAACATCATTAGAAATTTCATCAGGAAACAGGAGTGTGCCCTCAATTATGGACTACTATCAATAGAAAACTTGTTTTTAATCAGTAGAATGATGGAGATTCACTCAAGATATCTTCACTCTCTTGCTTGGCTCTCTTGCTACCAAAAACATTCATTTTTAGATACGTGGCTAGGCCATGGGTGCAGTCTATGAAAAATGTGGTAATTTTCTTGTCATCAACATGTACCATTACTTAACTAAAAACATGAAAGAAAGTGGGAATATTAATTCTGTGTATATTGGAGAGTTAATATTTATTCATATACATGACCAGTAGTTGATCTTGTTTCCCAACTATGCTGATTTGTGAGGGAGTAAAAGAAGACAAACTCTTTTCAAATGATCAGGCTAAGACTTCCATTTAAATGTCAAGCTTATGAAATTTGTCTTTTTGTTTCCTATTAGGAAAATATCTAGGGTCTGTTTTGCAGTTGACTTTAGGATTCTGCTTGCAGTGAAACGTGCTCTCTTGTAGTATTTCTGTCTCTTCCAATACCAGTCCATAACTTCATGTAAGAAAGACAGATCTAGGAAAATCAATAAATCTAGAACAGCATTAACTCAAGATTACCCATATTTTCTTAATATCACAAGTAAGTCAGTGCTGAGGGAGAAGAGAAATACAATGTAAACCAGTGATTTTGTAGTTTATTATTTTTAAAATATTTGATAGTACTCTAAGAGGGGAAAATATTTTTACCTTGCAGGTGTTCTTCTATTAGGTTGTATATTATTTCAGAAAATGAAACTGAAAATTCTTTTTATGTATAGTGGTTTAATTAGAGTAGTTACAAAAATAAGAACCAAATTGTTAGTAAATGGAAGTTTGGCATCCTATGAAAGCATTCATTTTATATGTGGAACACTTATATATGGAACAACTCTCTAACTATACAGTGAAGTATTATTACAATTTGAAACCATTTTTCTTCCTTAGTTAATAATATGGTAATATGCTTCTGTGTTCTTTAGTGTACCTAGAAGTTAATATTGATTTTAGCTATATTGTACCTAATTTCTCTCTCATTGAAGGAGGGAAAAACATAGGTGAAATAAATCACAAAATTTGTACTTATAAATATTAACTCCTAGTTTTACATATGTGTCAATTAATGACTTCTTTTCTGTCACTTTCCCTACGTGCTAAAAAATCCCAGTATTTTGGTTTTCATTTTCTTATCAGCTAACAAAGTACTCCTAGATATGGAAAGGGTTGCCTCAGAGTTGAAGAGTTTCCCATCACAGAGACATTTAAGGGTAGGGATTCTACAGAGGATTCAAGCAAAAGATGGGTGATTAAGTGAAACCTGAGCCCCTTCATCTCTGGTTGCCAGTCATTATATAAAACTTACTTATGGTCATCAGAATACACCTTACTTCTCACTCTTAGCCCTCTCCAGTAAACTGTACTTCCATCTTTCTAAACCTTTCTTTGAATTAAGCCTAACAAACATTTTTTAAATACCTGTTATGTGTAAGACTATATATTAGCCATTCTGGAAAAAATCAAATTAACTATAATGTATATGTAATGTAAAACTTTGTATATTTTTAAAAGTTTCCATTTTTTAACAATCAAAACTAAAACAAAACAATAAGCACTATATAAAAAAAGTGAATAATAGATAGCTCCTGACCTCAAAGAGCTTACAGTTAAAGGGAGATGGATACTTAAGAATGATTTCTTAAAGTTCATGAATATTTGGTCATTCCTATCATCCCTACAGTTCTCTAACAATTCTGTATATTATACAAAACTTATAATGTATATATTTCATGCATGGTTTAGGAATAATTAATAATTTAAAATAATATACTAAATAGCCAAACTAACCAATTAAAATGACTTTTATCCTTTACATAGAAAAATAAGTTCTTATATTAAAAACAAACATTAATTTTCTACTGTGTACTAAACAGTGTGAGAATGAAGGATTTTTTTAAGGCATAAGTTTCAAGTTATAGGAAATCAATACACATTCATCCCAATCTCCTGCATTTTCTCTATGGTGCAGCATATACTTCTGGTTATAATAATGACTATGAATCACTGAAAAACACTCAGTTACACAGATGGATTAAATATTTACTACTATTTAGGTCTTCTGTCCATTTTTGGATTTGGTTGTTTGTTTTTTTGATATTGAGCTGCATGAGCTGCTTGTAAATTGTGGAGATTAATCCTTTGACAGTTGCTTCATTGGCAAATATTTTCTCCCATCCTGCAGGTTGTCTTTTTGTCTCGTTGATGGTTTCCTTTGCTGTGCAAAAGCTTTTAAGTTTCATTAGGTCCCATTTGTTTATTTTTGTTTTTATTTCCATTTCTCTAGGAGGTGGGTCAAAAAGGGTCTTGCTGTGATTTGTCATAGAGTTTTCTGCCTATGTTTTCTTTTAAGAGTTTGATAGTGTCTGGCCTTCCATTTAGGTCTTTAGTCCATTTTGAGGTAATTTTAGTGTATAGTGTTAGGGAGTGTTCTAATTTCACTCTTCTACGTGTAGCTGTCCAGTTTTCCCAGCACCACTTATTGAACAGGCTCTCTTTTCTCCATTGTATATTCTTGGCTCCTTTATCAAAAATAAGGTGACCATATGTGTGTGGGTTTATCTCTGGGCTTTCTATCTTGTTCCACTGATCTATATTTCTGTTTTTGTACCAGTGCCATACTGTCTTGATTACTGTAGCTTTGTAGTATAGTCTGAAGTCCAGGAGACTGATTCCTCCAGCTCCATTTTTCGTTCTCGAGATTGCTTTGGCTATTTGGGGTATTTTGTGTTTCCATATACATTGTGAAATTTTTTCCTCTAGTTTTGTGAAAACTGCCATTGGTAGTATGATAGGGATTGCATTGAATCGATAGATTGTTTTAGGTAGTATAGTCATTTTCACAATGTTAATTCTTCCAATCCAAGAACATGATATATCTCTCCATCTGTTTTTGTCATCTTTAATTTCTTTCATCAGTGTCTTACAGTTTTCTGCATACAGGTCTCTTGTCTCCTTAGGTTTATTCCTAAGTATTTTATTCTTTTTGTTACAATGGTAAATGGGAGTGTTTCCTTAATTTCTCTTTCAGATTTTTCATCAGGAATGCAATAGACATTTCTCCAAAGAAGATATACAGAATGCCAACAAACACATGAAAGGATGCTTAACATCACTAATCATTAGAGAAATGCAAATCAAAACTACAGTGAGGTATCACCACATACCAGTCAGAATGGCTATCATCAAAAAACTACAAACAATAAATGCTAGAGAGAGTGTGGAGAAAAGGGAACCCTCTTGCACTGCTGGTGGGAATGTAAATTGATATAGTCACTATGGAGAACAGTATGGAGGTTCCTTAAAAAACTAAAATTAGAACTACCATACAACCCAGCAATCCCACTACTGGGCATATACCTTGAGAAAACCATAATTCAAAAGGACACACGTACTCCAATGTTCATTGCAGCTCTATTTACAATAGTTAGGACATGGAAGCAACCTAAGTGTCCATGGACAGATGAATGGATAAAGAAGATGTGGCACATATATACAATGGAATATTACTCAGCCATAAAAGGAAATGAAATTGAGTTATTTGTAGTGAGGTGGATGGACCTAGAATCTGTCATACAGACTGAAGTAAGTCAGAAGGAGAAAAACAAATACTGTATGCTAACACATATATATGGAATCTAAAAAAAAAAAAAGCATCTGATGAACCTAGGGTCAGGACAGGAATAAAGACACAGACATAGAGAATGGACTTGAGGACACAGGGAGGGGGAAAGGTAAGATGGGATGAAGTGAGAGAGTGGCATGGACATATATACACTACAAAATGTAAAATAGATAGCTAGTGGGAAGCAGCCACATAGCATGGAAATCAGCTTGGTGCTTTGTGACCCCCTAGAGGGGTGTGATAGGAAGTGTGGGAGGGAGATACAAGAGGGAGGAGATATGGGGATATATGTATATGTATAGCTGATTCACTTTGTTATAAAGCAGAAACTAACATATCATTGTAAAGCGATTATACTCCAATAAAGATGTTAAAAGAAAAGTTAGTACTAAAGGCACGAAGTTTGACTAAAACAAAATTGAAAGTTGCTCTAAAATAATAGGTAAAGTAAAAGGGTTTCATGTTTAAAACTTTGTTTTTACTAAAAGTTCTGTTTGTTGGAACACTTCATCCCCTTACTCTTCTGAAAAATTGTGGTTTCAGTAAATTCTTCATTTATTTACATTTATTCATGTATATGTGCATCTACATTTAGTGTTAGCAACACTAGGAAATAAAAAGAGTAAAGAAATTCTGGAACTTAACAAGTATGGACTGTGTAATTTTTTCGCATTCTTAACCAATAAAACATATAAATGAGAAGGCCTTTGAACAAAAAAGACTGATTTAAATGGTCATAGGCAAGAATCAAATAAAAGGCATGGCTGCCACAACTTTTGTTTAAACTCCTGAGTGCATTGAGGTGTTTTAGAACAGAGATTCAGTTAAGGTTGTGGGACCCAGAAATTTCTTTCAATAAGACAAAATCGTTACAGTAAAAGACATGAAAGGTATGTCTCTCTCTTGAAAACCTAATTGGTCCTTGTTTCCAGCAATGAATTAGAGAGAGAAAGACGGAACAAGGCATGGGAAAGAGAAAATAGAACTAGCACATTAAGAAGTACGTATATAAAAGAACTGTAGGTGTGGCTAGTGGCACATGGACATGACTTGAACCAAATTGATTCAAAATGATTAAGTATTTCATGTCAAAAAAATCACTAATCTGGACTAAAAGCTACCAACCATCTGCAGGTAGGTGAGTCTAAGAAAGCTGTTGTCTCCTGAGGGACACACACAATTGCTCAACTCAGCTCTTAGCAGAATGGGTTTTGCTTTGTTCCAACAAAACTTTATTTACAAAAAATTTGTAAATCTTCTTGGCCAGATATCACCCAAGGGCCAGAGTTTGCCAACTCCTTGTCTAGCTCTTCCATTAGACTATAATGCTATTAACATTGTAAATCATGATTTCCTCTTTTATCATGTACTCTCAGAGCCCAACACAGAACCTGGAACAGAGTAGTCATTCAGCACATTTCTGTTGAATGAAAGAATGAATGAATGAATGGCAGTATAGCATTCCACTCTCCTTTTTAAAAGGCCAACATTGTTTCAATTTTATACCTAAAAAAAAATGACATTAACATTTCATCTTGTTCTACTTTAGAAACAAAGTTGTTGGAGGAGGTCATGGAGAGGACATGATTGCCAGTTGACCTGAGAGCTGGACCCAGACAATCAGAGGCTCCTCACCCCCTCCCTTGTCCTTGGAATGCACAATATGTCCTGCCCACCATTCCCCATTCTCACAGTGGGACCTGTTTCAAGGACACAGCCTTGAGGAAGTAAGGAGTTGTTGAGACCATCTGGACTGAATACATGACTGAACCCAGTTAAGGTCTCTATGTAAGCTTTTAAGATTCTGGTAGGTGGGTGCTGAAATCTATACCTCTTGTGGCTGCCAAGATAAGCCTTGTATGTCAGTTCCCTTGTTTATTAAACCTGCCACCTGCCATTCTCCAGTGATCTGCTTCTTTCTTTGGTATCTCCTCACTCTCTGTGTATGGAGGCCAGTTTCAGATTTCACCTGGGAAACTCCTGGGATTTCGAACCAACAAAAAAGACATAACAACATGAAGAAGAGGACACGGAACAGACTATTAAAGAAGGAGGGGAAGAAAGAGCCCCTGAAACTTCATCAAGATATGATATCAACACTGCCTCTTTTCTACATTAAAAAGAAATTGGTTGGCATTAGTCATTAACAGCTGAATCCTTTCTTCTGAAGAATCGAAGTAGATTCCCTTATGATTGTGTGGTTTTTTTTATTAGAACCGTTTTTAGCCTTGAGGTTTTCCTTTTAGATATTATATATTCAGTTTTGGACAAACGAAAATCAGTGACTCATTTTGCACCTGGCTGGGGACAGGATGGTAGGCCCATCTGGGCCGGGTAGTAGGAGTTGCAGTATGAATGAATTCTCTGAAGAATCAGAGTACAGTAGAACGTGTTTACTAACATCATGTTCTGATTGTACCTCATCAACTTCCAGCTGATGTGTCACTAATGGATTTGGTGGGTAATCTTCTACTTCTTATGGTAAAGATGCTTTAAGAACACATGGGTCCTATTGACAGTTTTTTATTTCTGATAAGACCTCATTTTAAATACCCAAGCACCATGGAAGGGCAAGTAGAGAGCTTGGAAGCAATTGCAAGCTCATTAAATCTTATAACTTTAAAGCACTGGATCATTAGAAAAAATTACTTGACTTTAAAAACTCAGAAGAGGAAAATAATTTGAAAGTTTAATAACCAAGGTATAGTAAGAAAATATCAAGTGCAAGACATTGAGGGAAAAGAAGTATTCACCACAATAATTCCCTAACATTTTGCAATTGCAACACCTTTTTTATTGTCTAGATTAGAAATACTTTCTCTCCATTTTCTTAAAAATGATTTGACCTGCATGTTAATTCTTAACCTAAACGTGAGTAAAAATGATCTCATTTTGATAACTTTGTAAACTCCTGTCTCAGATGAAACTAAGCTGAAGAGTGTCAAATTAGGTGTTGTTACCATATTCTGGATAATTTCTTAGATTCATATGTGAGGGAAATGAGTAACAGATGAACTCCCTAATCTCTAAGACAGCAGTCCCCAACCTTTTTGGCACCAGGGACCAGTTTCATGGAAGACAATTTTTCCATGGACGGGGTGAGCGGGGGATGGTTTCGGGATGATTCAGGCATATTACATTTATTGTGCACTTTATTTCTATTATTATTACATTGTAATATATAATGAAATAATTAGACAACTCACCATAATGCAGAATCAGTGGGAGCCCTGAGCTTGTTTTCCTGCAACCTGATGGTCCCTTCTGGGGTGATGGGAGGCAGTGACACCAAAGTGTGTTGCTTATGTCCAGTCTCCTCCGTGATCTCATTTTGGTCGCTGTCACTGCAGAAAACCCTGCTTCACAAAGACAGGATGCTGGAAATGGAAGCAGGCTTTTCAGCACTTTTGTGGCAATCTCAGGATATTTCGCCTTCACTTTAATCCAGAACGTATGGAGATTTGAAGTTGTCTCAAACAGACTTTTAAGGCGACCGTCATTTGCGATCTCAAGCAGTTGATCCTCTTCTAGCATGGGCAAAGTCAGTTCACCTGGCTTATTCACAAATGGGTCGTGGATCCATTCCTTCCCAGTTCAGGGGTCTTTTGTGGTTGGGAAGTAATGCTCAAACTCTTTTCAAAGCTGAGATAGGTGATCATGCACCAGCTGGGAGAAAGAAGGCCCTGGCTCAGTCTCTTTCAAAATCTCTGCTAATGTATGAAACATGTCAAAAATCCCAATGTTCACTCATCGCCCCCATAATTCCAGTTTGGCTTTGAATGCAGCCACTTTATCTGCTGACTTGAACACAGCTGTCCTTCTCCCCTGAAGTGACAGATTGAGTTTGTTGAGCAGGTTGACTATGTCACACAAGTAAGCAAGTTTTGTGACCCATTCTGTGTCACTGAAATGTGCTGCCAGTGGTGACTGTTCTTCTAAAAGAAATTCCTGGAGCGGCTCTCATAACTCAGTGATCTACCTTTAGAAAGCCATCTCACTTCTGTGTATAAGAGAAGACGTGTGCTCTGCGTCCATCTCCTCACAAAGCAGCGTGAACAGACGTGAGTTAAGGTCATGTACTTTAATGTCATAATTTTAATCACATGCTGAAAAACATTGTTAAGTTCAGGTGACATTTTTTTCAGCTAGCCAGCATTTCTCTATGGATGACACAGTGTGTAGACTCACATTCAGAAGCCATCTCTGACTCGAGTAGTGAAACCAGAAAGCCGTCCAGTCATGGCAGCAACTCCTTCTGTGCATATACCGACACAAAATGACCAATACAGTTTTCCTAATATGTAATAATTCAAAGACTTGAATAGTTCTGCAGCTGTGGTGTTGGTTGGCAACAAAAATGCACATAACATATCTTCATGCACGTCCTCCTGAAAAATATATCTCACTAAAACAAGCATTGTTGCCTTGTTGTCAACACTGGTAGACTCGTCAATCTGAATTGTGTACCACGGTGACTCATTAATCCTCTCTAACAATTGTGCCTCAGTATCCTCTGCTATTTCATCAATTCATCTAGTTATGGTGCTAGCCAGAAGAGGAACACATGCCACCTTTTGAACTGCAGCCTCTCCTAATAGTTCATGAAGAATGTCCTTAGCAGCAGGCAGGATCAGCTCTTCACCAATAGTAAAGGGCTTCTTAGCTTTAGCAGTGTGGTTAGCCAGTAAGAGTGATGCTCTCAGTGCAGACACATTTGATGAAGTGATGGCCTTCAGTAATTGCTTCTGTTCATGTTCCCATTTATTTCTTTTGAAAAATTCCAAAGGTTTGCCTTTTAATGCAGGGTGGTTGGTCTCGTGGCAAAGCAGTTTTGAAGGTATCATGGCTTCGTTGCATAGCGGGGTCATCACATATTATCCAAAGCAGGCTTGGAGAATGTGAATCACCTGTTGCAATGAACGTGTAATTTAAGTAGGACTCTTGGTATTTCCTTTTAAATGCAGCTTTCTTTTTGTTGGCAGTCTTAATTAGAGTCTTCTGCTGTCTCATCATTGGGTCTTTCCCCTTTTCAAAGAAGCTCTCCAGTGACGTTTGTTTTTTACTCATTTTGGCTAGGGTTAGCTTGTGGGCTTACCAAAACTGTGACTGAGACAAGTACGCAGTGCCGGAGAGAGGCGAGGATGGAAGAGGTAAATAAAATAATGGGCGGGCCATGTGCAGACTAAAATAAGTGTCGGATTCTGACTTAAAGCCTGCCACCAGATGCAGCTTAATTGTCACTTGCCACTCACAGATAGGGTTTTGATATGAATCTGCAAGTAATTGATTATGGTCTCTGTGCAGTCAAACCTCTCTGCTAATGATAATCTGTATTTGCAGCCGCTCTGCAGCACTAGCATCACTGGCTCAGCTCCACCTCAGATCATCAGGCAGTAGATTCTCATAAGGAGCACGCAGCCTAGATCCCTCACATGTGCAGTTCCCAGCGGGATTCATTTATTCATTCTCATTCTTATGAGAATCTAATGCCGCCACTGATCTGACAGGAGATGGAGCCCAAGTGGTAATGTGAGCAATGGAGAGCAGCTGTAAATACAGATGAAGCTTCGCTCATTTGTCCGCAGCTCACCTCCTGCTGTGCAGCCCTGTTCCTAACAGGCCACAGACCAGTACTGGTCCATGGCCCGGGTGTTGGGGACCCCTGCTCTAAGAGGATTCTGGCTTGGCTAGACTGGGTGGCTTATAGACAACACACATTTATTTCTCACAGTTCTGCGGGGCAGGAAGTCCAAGATCAAGTCACCAACAGATAAGGCATATGGCAAAGGCCTGCTTTCTGATTCATAGATAGTGCCTTCTTGCTGGGTCCTCACTGAGGGAAATGGAAGAGGGGGCTCTCTGGGGGCTCTTTTGTAAGGCACCGATCTCATTTGTGACAGCTTTGCCCCATGACTTAATCACCTCCCAAAGGCCCCACCTCCAAATACTACTACCCTGGAGTCAGGATTTCAGCAAAATGAATTTGGAGAGGGGGACAGCGGGCACAAACATTCGGACCATAGAAGACTATTCCCTATCTTCTACCACATTCTTCAAAAAGAATCTTGCCTTGAGCAATAAAATATTCTGAGTTACAGAATCAGGAGAAAACTGTGAAGGAGAAGAAGCTTGAGGGAAGAACTTGCAAAATTAGCTTGGGGAACAGCAGGAGAGTAAGATGAGGGAAAGCTGAGGTGTTTGTGGGATATGGGTGGGCAAGAAAAGGGGGAAGGAGTTTAAAAAAGTATGGCTCTGATCAATATATATCTACCATTTTTTGAGAAATTACAAGTAAAATTTTGCATTATTTTAAAATTATTTCTGCTTGCTGGAATTTTCTTTCTTTGATCAACATGCTGCTCACTCTCTTGGTGTCCTGTGCATGAATGTCATAAGCATTACAGATCCATAAACTTCATAAGCATTATACATTCAGTAGCTGTGGCTCGCAGGCTCTAGAGTGCAGGCTTAGTAGTTATGGCACAAGGGCTTAGTTGCTCCTCGGCATGAGGGATCTTCAGGAACAAGACTTGAACCCGTGTCCCCTGCATTGGCAGGTGGATTCTTTTTTTTTTTTTTTTTTTTTTTTTGCCGTATGCGGGCCTCTCACTGTTGTGGCCTCTCCCATTGCGGAGCACAGGCTCCGGACGCGCAGGCCCAGCGGCCATGGCTCACGGGCTCAGTCGCTCCGCGGCATGTGGGATCTTCCCGGACCAGGGCACGAACCCGTGTCTCCTGCATCGGCAGGCGGATTCTCAACCGCTGCGCCACCAGGGAAGCCCTGGCAGGTGGATTCTTAACCACTGCACCACCAGGGAAGTCCCAGATGAGCATTCTGAATGAGCTGCTCTCCTGGGCAGTTGAACCTCTGTGTAGGTAGAGATGAGGAGTGATGCAGTGATGGAGTAAGATGAGGTCATCCTGGATTAGAGTTGGCCTTTTATTCAAGATGAATGGTCCTTATAAGAAGAGAGAGACCCAGGAGAGATGACGTGAGGAAAGAGGCAGAAATTGGAGTTAAGCTGCCAGTAGCCAAGGGACACCACGGAACGCCTGGGGCTACCAGGAGCTGGAGGCTGCAAGGGAGCACCCTCCCATCAAGGCTTTGGAGGGGAGCACAGCCCTCCCCATTCCTTGATTTTGGATTCTTGCACTCCAAAGCAGTGAAAGAATAAATTTCTATTGTCATTAAAAAAAAGACAATACCTCTAATATACACTCAGAAACTGTGATATTAGTCACAGTTTGAATTCAAATGGGTTTAGGAATATGGTGAATGGATCACTGATCATCTCTTATCAAGACCCTTCCTCTCACTGTCTTAATTTACCTCTTAGAAAACTTCCTTTTATTTTGAGGCCAATTAGACTCAAAAGCAACAATAAACAATGGACATTGGTCCAAGAACTATTACCAATGATGATAATAGTTGATGGATATCAACAATAATTGTCCAAATCAGAAAGGAACTTAGTGCGCAGAGAAAACATGAGTTCAATCATGATTGACCTTGTGGTTTTTAAAGCACCACCATCATCTCATTAGGGTAGAATCAGCATTCGATCTTGTCAGTATAATCACTGTGAAATTGAAAAGTTCAAACACTTGCAGCGGGAAATGAAACCCTTGCCAACCTCCATATTTGCATGAGACAGAATGAAGGAAAGTGACACTAATCATTGAATTTAGGGCTGGTTTCTTTCCAGTTGCATGTTAAAAAGACATTCTTCTAGCATATTCGGTATTGGTCAGACACTCATAAGAATTAATTTGCCCAAATTATGGCTAACTTAAAAAAGGTTCTGGAGAGGTTGTTCTCATTGGGAAATGAAGATGTCTCAAATGCTTTTCTAATTCCGATATTATGTGGATCTCAGAGATGTGTCAGAATTATTTGTGTGTTAGGTAAAAGACTTTTGATTTAGATATATTTTCCAAATGAAAAATTAAAACACAGTAGCTCAAAGGAATTTAAGGCCTTTTTGCAAGTGACACAAGAGGTCTAGGATATATTTTACTGGTAATTTAAGGGGACAGTAGAAAAGAATTTCTGAAAATAGAACTTACCTAGATGATTCAGGGTATATGATAAATGACCTGTCTGGAGGGGTACGGTTCTCTAGCTGTACTATCTCTATTCTACTGAGCTGATCTTATCTAAAAGATTATGCTTGGAGCTCCAAATATTTCTCACTGGCCTAAAATGCTACTACTACATTTTCCACCTAAAGAACCTGAAATTTCCACTTGTTGGGTCTTGGATGGATTAGCAGAGGAGCAGAAGCCTTGACTTCAGAAGATCTTACTAAAAGATCTTACTTAGGGCTTCCCTGGTGGCCCAGTGGTTGAGAGTCTGCATGCCAATGCAGGGGACGTGGGTTCGTGTCCCGGTCTGGGAAGATCCCACATGCCGCAGAGCAGCTAGGCCTATGAGCCATGGCCGCTGAGCCTAAGGGTCCGGAGGCTGTGCTCCACAATGGGAGAGGCCACAACAGTGAGAGCCCCACGTACAACCCCCCAAAAAATTCTTACTTAAAGCCTCTCTAACTAGAGAGGCTTCCTATGGCTTTTCCCTTTGGCCCAGTTTAGTGTACCAGATTAACTGATATAATTTTCATTGCTGAAGGGGAGGGAACAGCTACAGGAGAGAATTGCGAGGAGGGGAGAATCTGTGGAACTACAAGTTCGCCAGCATGTATATGTTACTGCTGTAGTTGTCTAGGCGGGGGAGAGTAACCATAGCTGTCGGCACTTAAGAGAGTTTATTTATTCCTGGGAGGCTCCAGGAATAACAAGGATATTGATGGTGCTTGAAGAAGAGGGTAGTTGACAAGGCAAGGGGAGAGAGAGCCCTGAAAGTTAAGACTGAGCTAGGTAATGAAGGGCCTTGAATGCCAGATAGTTTAGGATGTCTTGCAGACAAGAGCATAGGGAAGAGGAAATCATTGGAGGGGCAAAACAGGGCAATGCTCAGATTTCTGTTTTAGATACATTATTCTGATTAACCACACTGGGTGTGGAGGATGGACCAAAGGGGAAGGGGATGAGATCAGTTGGTGGGGGTAAAAATTCAGATCAGATAATGAAGGCCTGAAATAGGTCAGTGTTAGTGGGAATGGAAAATACATATTCTCCCCAATTTTTGAGGAAGGAATAACAAGGATCAGGTGGGCAATATGGTTTCAATAACTGCAGCTTTCTCTAATGAGTAAGGGAACTCAGGGAGAGGGACACAGTATTCAAGCACAATCATTTGTAAAATATGGTTTCCACCTACCTACAGCCCCACACTTTAGGCTAAAACAAAAAAAAATAATCAACTAAAAGCATAAAAATGATTTAGATCTTTGTGGACCAGTGGTTCTCAATGTTAGAGCGCATCAGAATTACCTGGAGGGCTTATTAAAACACCAGTTGGTGGTCCCTATCCTCAGAATTTCTGATTCAGTGAGTGTGGGGTGAGGCCTGAGAATTTGCATTTTAAATCCGTCATGATAATGCTGTTGCTGCTTTTCCAGGGACCACACTTTGAGAACCACTGTCCCAGGTCATTGTTTTAACTGATAATTTTCAATATGTCTGTTTCTGGCAGAGGTGATCTACCATGATCTGTAGTGACTGAAGGAGTTGAAAAAAAAGAAAAAAAAGAAATGAATGGTATTCTATTTTCCTTTGCCCGATACATTTTTCCCCAATACATTTTAACTTATGTAGATCATGAATTATTTTAAATTGTATACTCTGGTCCTGTTTTTGTAAGATCACCATTAATTTCTTTTTATCTAAATCCCAAGGCATTGCCACTGTGATTCTCAAGGAATACATCTTTGCCTTGTAATTTATCAGGCAACAGTTTATTTTATTATTATTATTTTTTCTGGTACGTAGGCCTCTCACTGTTGTGGCCTCCCCCATTGCAGAGCACAGGCTCCAGACGCGCAGGCTCAGCGGCCATGGCTCACGGGCCCAGCCGCTCCGCAGCATGTGGGATCTTCCCAGACCGGGGCACGAACCCGTGTCCCCTGCATCGGCAGGCGGATTCTCAACCACTGCACCACCAGGGAAGCCCAAGGCAACAGTTTAAGTGGTAGATCCAAATAATTCTTTAAATCAATGTCTGGAACACTTATCATTGTAACCATTTAAGAACTATAATGTCTGCTTTTATTAGACATCACCATCATAAATCACAAGCCTAGAAATTCACCATTCTCATTTAAGGTGATTTCTCTTATGAATCTCAATATTCACTGTAGAACAGTTCAATAAAATTTTTTAAAAATATGGTGTCTTCCAGGGAGTTGAGAAAAGAACCAAAATAAGTATGAGAGTAAAGATGGTGTTAATGCTGAATAGGGAGAAGAAACAAATAAATACGAGAGTAAAGATAATGAAATGTTGGAGCAGATTTCATCACTGAAAAGAATAAATTGCCTTAATACTTGTTACAGGAAAACTAAGGTAGAAGAAATATGCCTATGGTGAGATAATTATTGTGTTTATTTAACCAGTCAGAGAAATTTGAGGATGAGAGAGAGGAAATTTAGAAGGAAATGAAATAATAGTATTGATGCAAAGAAATTTATTTGTTACAGAGGTCCTTGTGACTGGAACAATCAATGTTAGCTTGACCCTGGGACCTGGGAGGTTTCTTATGTGGAAAGAATCTGTGTTGCTTGGGGATACAAAATATTTTGTAAATTTCTCCTCTTGTGAATTTTATAGATAAAAGGCATGGCCTTTCTGAAAATGCAGAATTTTCATATTTTCCTTCAACTCTGGATTAACTTTTTCAACTCTTTTCCTAAGCTCTTGAGTTTTTGTTTCCTCACTAGCTGAGCGTCTCCTTTGTCCTTTCTAGCACTCACATTCCTCTTATATGTATACTGTCTCTGACCCACTTGAACTTTGTGGAATCAGAGCAACCCACTTTCTAACCTGGTTCTACCATCCTCATTGAAATATATTTTCCATTTACTTGAGAGAGAAATGAGCTTTGTGGGGAAAATGGCTGAGAAAGTCTTTTCAAAACACTTGCTTCCTTAAAATTGCTCAGAAAAGTTCCAGTTTTGTGACTCCTTTTCATCCGTGTACTCCAGCAGAGGACTATACCTAGGGAGTACTCAGTAAGAATAGCTGATGATCTGTGAGCATACCTCAAATATGCCTTTCCATTTAGGCAGAAAGATTTGCCAATATATTAAATGGAACTCTCACAACTAGGTAATAAGAGCTCTGGGTTTGGTTAACATAGCAGTGAGTTTGCTATACAAAGTTCTTATAATCTAAGACCCTACTCTCCACACTCTAGGGAAATCATTTCCCAATTGGAGTATATAGTCTGTTGAATAAAAATATGCTTAGGATATGTTTGTTTTGCAGTAATTATTCTTTACCCTTTAGGTCAGCAATCCCTTTGTCTATGGATAAGATCTCTGGCCTATTTTCCAATATTTACATATTCATGTGATGTAAAATTGTCTAGAATTTTCTGAAGTTCATAGGCCACAGGTAAAAAGTCTGGTAATCTCCTTGGATGTCTGAAGAACATTCATTCTCCTTTGAAACTCAAGGTTTTTAAATTGAAGGTACCTGCATTTGTGTATTGCCTTCTATGTACGTGTGACTGACTTTGGAGCATAAAAACAAGGGAAATAAAAATGTGCTTTTGCCTTGATTTTTTTTTAATTGAAAAATAAATGCTATGGAAACTTGCATTATGTTGTGAAGGAGCTGCTTTAACCTTAAACCATGATTTTTCTTCCTTGTAAGAGTTCACTGGGGAAACTTAAAATAGAAACAAAGTGTATACATGTGTATGTTTTCCCACTTCACAAATTTGTTACAGAACCTAAATCATTTATCACCATGTCACAGAGTCAATAGAATCCTCCCCTGTAGAGTCTTGCCTGGAGGTTTTCAGTGTGATTCTTAGAATAAAGGATTAGTTGAACTCAGAATAGCTAACATTATAGATTGCATGGTGACTCAGGGCTCTTTTTGACATGTGTGTCTTCTTTCTAAACTGCACATTAACTTCTTCCTAGTCTGAATGTTGATCCTTCTTAACTCTCATTGCTTGTAATCTCTAGTGCATGGTGCACAGTTGCACATTCTTCCTTTATTATTCCCTGGAGATTTTCTGCATACTAGTGCTTCTCAACCTTGGCTGCACATTAGAATCATCTGGGGAACTTTAAAATCTATTAATTCTTGGATGGATCTCACCCGCAGAGATGTTAATTACTTGGTCTGAGGTGTGACCTTAGTATTGGGATTTTTTTATTCAGTATTTTTAAAAAACAGCTTTACTGTGGTCTAATTGACATTCAATGAACAGTATATACTTAAAATGTAAAATTTAATAAGTTTAATATACGCATCCACACATGAAGTCATCATCATAAAAGAGGAAACATATGCGTCGTCACCAAAGGTTTGCTTGTGCTCCTTTATCCTTTCTCTCTTCCTCTGGTTCCACTCTCCCCCACTCCTGTCCCAGGCACCAGTGATCTTCTTTTGCACTACAGATTGCATTACAGTTGTATTTTATAGGTTTTTATATAAATGGGATAATACAATTTGTGTTCTTTAGCCTGGCTGTGTTCATTCATCATAATTACTTTTTTAGATTTATCGGTATTGTTTGTTTCATGTATCAATTGTTCATTTCTTTTTATTGCAAATTAGTATCCCATTGCATGAATATACCACAAATTGTTTATCCATTCACCTGTTGATGGGCCTTTGAGTTGTGTCCTGTTTTTGGCTATTACAATTTTATTTTTAAATTGCTATGAATATTCACGTACAAGTCTTTGTATGGAAGTATACTTTAATTTCTCTTGGAGTGGAATGGCTACGTCATATGTATTAGGTGTATGTTTAAGTTTTGAATAAACTGTCAAACTACTTTCCAAAGTGTTTGTGCCAGTTTACATTCCTACAAGCATGATATGAGCAGTCTAATTCCCCCACGTCCTTGTCAACGTTTCTTGGAATTCTTCTTTTTTTTTTTTTTTTAATTTTAGCCATGCTAATAAGTGTGCAGTGGGATCTCATTGTGGTTTAAACTTGCAGTTCCCTAACGTTTAACTGTTTTGAGAAACTTTTTATGTGCTTATCTCCCATCTGTATATCTTCTTGGTGAAGTATTTATTCAAATCATTTGCTTTCTTTATAATTGAGTTTGAGAGTTTATATATTTTATTTTATTTATTTATTTTTTTTTTGCGGTACGCGGGCCTCTCACTGTTGTGGCCTCTCCCGTTGTGCAGCACAGGCTCCGGATGCGCAGGCTCAGCGGCCATGGCTCACGGGCCCAGCTGCTCCGCGGCATGTGGGATCTTCCCGGACCGGGGCACGAACCCGTGTCCCCTGCATCGACAGGCGGACTCTCAACCACTGCGCCACCAGGGAAGCCCAAGAGTTTATATATTTTAGATAGAAATCTTTTATCAGATATATGATTTTCAAATAATTTCTCAATATCACCCTGTCTAGGTTACTGTAACTTTATCATAAATCTTAATTAACATCAGGTAGTAAATTACTGCACCAAATTTGTTCTTCTTTTTACAAGTCATTTCCCTATTTTAGGTCATTTTATTTCCATAGGCATTTTAGAATGAGCTGCCAATTTCTACAAAACCCCACTGGGATTCTGATTTTGTTTGCATCATTACCACTAGGTGGTTTGTTGAAGTTCTTTATCTCCAAGCAATTATAATATAGGGACCTTCTTTAGATCCTGACTCAAACAAACAAACTGGGGGGAAAAAAAAACCTCAAAACATGCAATAATAAACATTGATAAGACCGTTGGGAAAAAAATAAGTAAATTTTTTTAAAAAGTTCTTTATCGCCGCTGTACCTCCTCTGACACCACGCTGGGGAGAAGGGGGGAACATATTACTGATGGATGGAGGTAGAAATCTAGGGCCCCTAAATGATCTTCAGTGATCCTGCATGGAGACAGGGTCTTCTTACCAACTAGTCTTTGCTCCACAAAGCTGGAATAGAGTGGTTACTATCTAAAAGTTTTATATTTCCCTAAGCTGTCCCTTTCCTGATCCCTTTTTTGTTGAGGGAGAGGCTGATCTTGTCTGTGCCCATTGGTGTTTGCCACTTGCCAGCTTACTAAACTGTATGTCTAGGATATATAAGACCAAGAAAATCCAGGAGACTCTAGGTTATTCCTCAGGTCTTGAGGTCCTCAGCCAGTCTGCCTTCTTTCCCCCTTTCAGAGTCTTCTATTTTTTAATATGTAAAACATCTAGGCATTTTAGTTGCGCTTAGTGGAAGAAATATGGAAAAAGTACATCTACTCCATCTTCCCAGAAGTAGAAGTAATTCATACACAAGTTTTTGATCAGGGAATTTTTGTGATAGAAAATCAAGAGATAATCTCAGTCATCATTCTCTGAACAAGTTGGAAAGGGGTGCCCTGGAAGCATGTGTTATCCCTGGCTTGTGGCATGAAGGCTTCCACAGCAAACCTTCATCCCATGGCATGTTGAATGATAATCTGATTGCCCATTATAAATAGGAGCTGTACTTACCCTTAGTCTACACTGCTGCATTTTGGCCTTACCACACTGGCCATGAGGTAGGTATTGGAATTATTATTATTTTTAAGTTTGTATCCTTTTACCAACATCTCCCTATTTCCTCCACGCCTCAGTATTTGAACTTCAGGAGAATTAAATAACTCATAGAAGTCACACAGCAAGCAAGTCACAGAATCAGATATGGAAACTGGTCTACCTGCCTGAGGCTGGCAACAGTGGCAAGATAAGGAAAGATAGTTTCATAAGGTATTAGAAGAAATGCATCAATATTACTGGGGACTGTGTAAGGTAAGAGATGTTTGGGGGCCTCAGTGTAGAGTGCATGTACCTTTGGTTATGATTTCTTTAACCTCAGCCATTTCAGTATCACCTTTGTATTTATGCCATATCTAAAGGCCACCTGGATTATTATTTATTTATAATTTTTCTTTAAGTTGACTCACTTATTTTACTTAATTAAAAATTTATCTTAAAATATTCATATGGTCATATACTAGTTATATTTATTTTTAATATTATATGTATCTTATTACATATTGAAACATGTCTATAACTATTAAAACAATAGCTGATCTATGTGTCAGCCAAAAGTTTGTTTGGAGTCACCTTGCTCTATAGTCCATATTTGGGGACCCTGACTTTTGTCCCTGAAGGGCTCTAATGGAGGATTACTGCAAACATAGATCTAGTATTGGGACAAAGTGGTGAGAAAGCTCTTTCCCACTATTTTTGCAACTGGAGGGATGAGAAGGTTTGGTTGGAGGATTACATTTCTCTTTACTGCTGAATAGCAGCTTCTTCTGCGTTCCAGGTCACCCTGTACAACCCTTTTAGTAAGGTTTGCTATTAATCAAGGGTTAGGTTTTACACAAAATTGTCTCATTAAATAGAAATTTACATGTTGGTATCTGTCTGGCTTGGCTGGATCTAAGATTTAGAGAAGACTAAATTCTCTCTTAGTACAATAAATCAAGACTATTCTTTAAAAAAGATATCTAACTCTATTTCACTTTCAGTGTACATTTGAAAGTACATTATTGTGTCCTAGTTCTTACTTTCAGTCATCTCAAGATGAATTTAGATTTTCTCCAATGATGAGTTCCTCAGATTTGACAAAAAGGTTCCATATAAGATATTAAGCTTTACTAATCCTGAAATAATGTCAGCAGAATAGAATCTAAACCCAGCTTTTATCCACAATACAAAGGAAGAAATTTAGTTCATTTGGAAAAAAATACAAACCTTGAAAAAAGAATCCTCTAACAATCGTATCACCAAGCAGCTGGACTGTTGCAGTGGAATGGCATAGCAGGGGTTTTATTTATTCACTTAGACGAGTTCAGTCTCATTGGCTTAGACACAGGGAATACCAATGAAAAGAAACTCATTTCACATCCATTCTCCTGCTGATAAACTATAATTGGTGACTGATTGCATTGAAGCATTTTCTTTATTCCCTGACCCTTTTGTCCCATAACCTGGTCATTTCCTGCCAGGGGGTGCAAAAGGTCTTTTCCTTTACAGAGAAGAAGCACTCACTCCCCTGGCATCTCAGAATTCTTCTCATTTGTACTATGAAACGAACTGCTTTGTAATGGAAGTATATAGAAAGAACAAAGCACTTTTAGACCAACTCTTAATAACAGATAATCAGCCACACACTTGACTGAGGATATTACCATCTATATACAGATTGCTCTAGCCAGAGTATCTGACTTCCTCATTTTTTTTTCTCCTGCTATAATAATATTCAATATCAAACCAATATCACCCGTTAAAACAGAAGCTAAAGGCAAACATGACCTGTCTAGTCCTTGGATAAGAGAAAGTTGCTGTTTTCTGGAACTGATTCACCTGAAAAGTGCAAGTTTGAGATTTTACTTTCATTTGAAGGGTAAAGTAGTTGGTTCTGTTTCTGGAACTGGATAATGTAATTTCAGAGAATAGTGGCTTTCTTCCTCTTATACTAACATCAGATCTTATTTGAAATTATTTTGCTCGGCTTAAGTTCCAAAAATAGTGACTTCTGTTGCTGTTTAATGCTTTTGCCAAAAAGGGAAGGTCCAGAAGGTGAAGATGGAGACTGAGCACAAAATTTGAAATCAAGAAGGAAAGTCTTGAGACACATTTGGAAGTCACCTGTGACAGTTTGTATTTTTAATTTTAATTGATAGCTGGCTGATTCTACATATTTGTTGAAGATTGTCAGCATGCTGGCCAGTAATCTTGTTTCTGTTCTTTATTTAAAGAATGAATCTGTCTCTTCCATTATATAGAGACAGCTTAGAACACGTGTGACAATATGGCTTCTTATTTTTCTCTTGAACAGTTCTAAGTGGATATTTGAAGTTAATTTGTCATTTAATTGTCACTTTTATTGCTGATTATAGACATTTAATAATTTTCTTTATTATTTCAAATCATAAATGTATTATATGCATATTATAAAAATGGAAGAAATACAACTATGTATTAAAAAAAGTAAATAGCCTACCTATCCCAGGCCCTAGCCTCACCCTTTTGAAGTAACTAGTAATTACAGCTTGGTATATGTCCTTCCACATCTTTTTCTAGACCCTTCTAAAAATATACATATATGTACTTATGTGTGTATGTATATATGCACACTCACACATACATACGTATACATCTCTATCTCTTAAACTGGAGTGATACTATACACATGCAGATGTAACTAGTTGCCTACTCAATGCATATTTTCAAGTGTAGTCTTAAAATACACTTTAATGAATAGCTATGCCCCACTCTCATTCCTTTGCTACAAAAAAAAAATTTCCAAGTCTTATCCATTTTCTTCACTGGATTTGAAGTCTAGGGTCTCCAGGTTAGGGACAATCCTCTCTATCAATTCTTCATGGAGCTCTTCATGGTCCAGGGAACTGTGGAAAAATATTGATATGTTATTTATCTTAACACTCTCAGTATACCATAGTGATGAATGAACAAGGTAGCTACAGTAAAAATTTCTGTTTGTGGAAGGGAAGATGGGGAAACAACACACATACGTCATTGGTCCATGGAACACGTCACATCCTACTGGATAGGAAGGTATGATCGATCTCCCCAAGCAGTGCAGTTTTTGTTTGCTTTTGGTCAGAAACATATAAGCGTTTGGTTCTGTTCTTTGGCGCAAACTTCTTTGCCCATATATAAGGTGCGCGTTAGGGATGCTCTTTTGAGGGATGTATAACTTTAGCAACTTCTTCCTATTGGTACGAATTCAGGAATCTGGGGATTGCCTTGGGTTTGAATATTTGCAGATTATTACAGGCCAGATTTGGTGTTGATTTGGAAATACAGACCCCTTGAAATATAATATATTTCCTTTTAAATAATTCCATTGGCTAATGATCAGAAAATAAAAACAAATGCAACCTTTGGTTCTGGGAACTAGGGATGTCTGACCACAGGTCCCTTGGCTTAATAGCTTTAGTGTTGAAGCAATTTAAACCCATAACCTTCACGATCCGACTTCCGCCACCAGACTTGACCCCGTTTTGAAGAAGAGAATCCACCACATGCCTACAGGAAGTTCTTGGGAGCTTTGGCTTTTTCCTAGTCCTGTGTTTATATTCTGCTAAATCTGCATTCTCCCGCTCAGCTATCAGTGTCACCTTCAGCCTAACCTTGTTCCTTTCTTTAGTTTAGGCATCAGTGTAGACAATAAAAAGTCTCTAACTTCATGCAGAATCCTAAAGGTCACCTATGTTTTTTCTTGATTTTAACACCTTTGTAAGCATTTTGCAACCATATAGCAAAATTTACAAAATCCCCATTCGATAATGATAGGGTCCTCACAGCCCTCAGCCTTATCTCCATCACTTAGCCAAACTCAATATTAGCACTTTCTCCTGATAGCATATTCTGAATCAGTCAGTGTTCTTAGCTGTAAGTAACAGAAAATGACTTTTGCTGATTGAAGAGCTGAGAAAAAAATTTAGGAAGATATAGGGTAGTACACAGAATCTCTGGGAGAGCTGGAGATGTGTACTTAGAGGTTAGGACTTTGTCAGGAAAAATGTCCTATGTCACTTTGCTGGACTGGTCCAGCTACTGATCTAGGGAGTTCGTCCTGGTTGACACTGGATATTGGATGCTGCTGTGGACATTGCTGTTACCAATCCTTGGTAATTTGAATTTACTGCAATCAGCATAGTTGCCTAATTAGACTCACCTTTTTCTTGCTTCTTTGTGTGTATGTGCTTGTGTGTGTGCATGTGTGTGTGTGAGAGAGAGATAGAGATAGGGCGAAGGAGAGGAGAGAGAACTTTAACAATACAGATATGATGCATTTTTGCTAAAAGCTCAATTATTCTCTTAAATATATTTTATTCTGTATCTTTAGCCCTCTATGATGGCTAATTTTATATGTTAACTTGACTGGGGTACGGTGCCCAGTTTTTGTGTCAAACACTAATCTAGATGTTGCTGTGTAGGTGTTTTTTAGAAATGATTAACATTTAAATCATAGTCTTTGAACAAAGCAGATTGCCCTCCATAATGTGGGTGGGCCCCATCCAACCAGTTCAAAGCCTTAAGAGCAAAGACTGAGGTTTCCTAAAGAAGGAATTCTATGTTTCAGCCTCCAGACTGAAACATAGAAACCCTGCCTGAGTTTCCAGCCTGCATATTTCAGGCTCAAATTGGCAACATCAACTCTTCCTTGAGTTTCCAGCCTGCCAGTCTGCTCAACAAATTTCACACTTGCCAGGCCTCACAATTGCATGAGCCAATTGCTAAAGATCAATCTCTTTCTCTCTCATTTAGTTCTGTCATTTTGGAGAACTCTAATATACCCACTTAGCACATGAAGGATTATAGGTTGTCTAGTCCTTTTTCTAATTTTTTGTTTTGATAACATTTAAAACTACAAAAATATGCAAAACATGCATAATGAATTATATAGCTTTCACCTAGATTTACTAGTTTTAGTATATGTATACGTGTGTATATTTGTACAGTTTTTTTTGAACTATTTGAGAGTAAGTGGCAGACTCCTAAACTTTTCAGCATGTATCTCTTTCACTCCTAAATATTTCATCCTTTCTCCTAAGAATAAATGCTTTTTAGCATTTCTGATCAAATTCAGAAATTAAACATTAATATAACTAATATACAACTGTTATTCAAATTTCACTGTCACAAATTGTTTATAGCAATTAAAAAAAATCTAAGAAACAATCTCAGACCATGAAACACATTTAGCTGTCATATCTTTTTAGTTTCCTTGTCATATTCCTTTAGTTTCCTTTATTCTAAAATATTGCCTAATCATCTTTTTATCTTTTATTACACTGGCATTTTGAAGAGAAAGACATTGTTTTGTAGCTGTCACCCAAGGATTTCTCTCATGATTATGTTTTTCTTATGATTAGATTCAGGTTATGTATTTTTGGCTAGAGCACTACATAAATAATATTATGTCCTATTCAGTGCATTACCTTAGGAGGTAGAGGGTGTAATTTTTTTCTTCATTAGTAGTGATGTTAACTTTGATCTCTGTGTTAAGGTGGGAGAGAAATAGTTTAAACAATGTGGATTATTCCACTTGCCCCTGTATTCAATGATCATATGCCTCAAAACAAAGGTGAACATATGTCTACAGACAGGAAATCTGTTACTGTCTTAGTTGGGTTCAGTTTCCTACATGCCATTTATTGTGAACATCTCACTGTACCAAGTTTTGCTAATTATTTTTGTGAGAAATTTATGGTATTATTTGAGGGTAGTTTTGTATATGCAAATTGAACCTCGCTTACAAATAACCTAACCCCGGAGTCAGAATCAAGTCTACCGTCTAACCATCCTTATACATCTGTCTCTAGGGTAAACACCCCAAGTCATCTTGCAGGTCAAGTATTATATATTTTAAATTTCAGCAGATATCAACAGATTATTTCTAAAAACAATGCAATAGTTTTTAGTTTGACTAGCAGTATATAAGTGCCTATTTCTTCATTCATAGTCCCACAGTAAGCATTATCATTCTTTATGTTTTTGCCAATCTGATGCATTGCAATGATTTCTTTGTTGTAATTTACATCTCCCTGACTATTAGTGATACTGAGTTTTCATATATTCATTGCGTTGCCAAACCAGGTTCATTTTGCCCCATGCACAGCAAGCCAAAACGCTGAGACAACGTTTGCAGCAAAGAGAGAGTTTATTCATCAGGCAGCCAAGCAAAGAGATGAAAAAACAAATCTCAAATCCACCTCCGTAAAAGCAAGGGGCTTGGCATATTCATGGGGTAAGCAATAAAGAAGCAGGGCGGTCTGAGGCATCGGGAGCGTGGAGAAAGGTGATTGGAAAAAGCTGCTGTAATCTTCATTCTGTGAAGGCTTAATTGAACTACAGGCCTCTTCACAGTCACATTACCCAGCGGAACAGTGTAGAAAATGGCCTGGGAGATAGGCAGGAGTGCAATTTCGTGGAGGAACTGATATTGTTACCATATGACTGGAGCACAGAATACAAGGTAGGAAATGGTAAGAGGTGGCATCTGGGGTGTAAGCAAGGCCAGGTTGAGATAAGCCTTGAAAACCATGATGGGAAGCCTGAGGGCAATGGGAAGCCACTCTATTTCAAGCATGAGAATATCATGCCCATCTTGGAGTTAAGGGAAAATCACTGTGATTTAAGCAGAGAGTCTCCATTGCACAGAGGAAGAACTGTTGGTTAGGACCCCTGTTAGGAGGTGATAGAAGCAGCCCAGGCAGGAGGCAATGGTGTCCTGGACTAAGTATCAATAGTGGGGATGCATAGAACTGAGTCAGTGTGAGAGAAATAAGCAGGAAAAATTGATAGGATTTTGTTATTATATTTGTGTAGGGACAGAAAAAGGAGGAAAATCAAGGAATTCATGCAGTTTTCTGGCTTGTGCAGGAGGGAGAATGATGGTGCCATTTATTAGGTGAAGGCACACAGAAGGGGTAGCATAGATGGAGGTGCCTGATCACTTGTGTTTTGGGTATTTTGTGTTTGAGACCCCCTTTAAGAGCCACTACAAGGTCTTTGGTAACAAGTATACTCGTCTATCCAACAGCATTCTCTGTAACGGCCTTTCTTCCTGCATTGCACCTGAGCATAGTTGCTGATCCGCAAACTTAAAGCCCCCCAGCCCTGCCACCAGAAACCTGTGCTGGGCAGAAACCTGTACTACTGACCAGACCTTCCCACTGCATAATTCTGGAAAGCATCATTCACATAATCATGCTGTTATTATAATGTATCTTTCTGTCTCAAAAACAAGAGTTTTAATGGAATCTCCAACCAAAGGAACTCTGGGGCCATGTGACAGAATCCCTGTAGTATTTGCCTACTCTTGCTGCCCTCTTCTTTACATCTTTGTGGTGGAGGAAATAAGACAAACCAGAGCTGCCTATCTGGATAATGCAAGGGGAGGTCAATATACTGGGTTTAGTTTTTTTTTTTTTTTTTTACTAAACTGAGGCCTTGCCAAATACAATTTGTGAAGCACAAACACAAATCTGCTTGGGGTCAGGGTTTCTTCATTCCATTAGGCCAGCTGTAGCCCAACTGGAAAATTTTCCTAATTTCTTTGAGGCAAACCTCTCCAAGACTGACAAACAGGCTCTGACCAGTAATATTTAAGATTTATATGTGAAAAGGATATCAAAAAATCCAAGAATGAACTGGGAGGGGGTGGCATTAATTGCTGCATTATATCTGAATCAGTAGTCTCACTGTCACAAAATATAATATGCTCAGAAAGAACTAATTTGCCATATGAGTAATTCAGTAGTTGGATAGAAAATTGTTAGTTATTAAAGCAAGAAAAGACCTCAGAGATATTCTGGCCTGATTTCCTCATTTGGTAAATAATAAAACTGAGGCCCAAAGAAGTGTAAGCTTTGTGGAGCAGTGGAGGTGCTGTGCATAGAAGCCAGGTCACCTCACTCCAGCTTGCACCCTTACTGCTAAGCTACACAGCTTCTCCATGGAATAACTCATAGGCTACTCTACAGAATCCACAAAAGAGCACAGAAAGCTGACACTAGATCCAGCTCATGCTCTATTACATGTGTTCCAAATAATGCAACCATCATTTTAACAATATGAAAACAGGTGGTTCCTACAACCGTAAAATCATTGGCCAGCTGGACCCTCTCAGCATTATTAAGGGTCCAAAGTGCTTTACATAACACACAAAAAAGATGTATTTAATCCTCAGTCAAGATCTAGCTTAGTGGTTCTCAGCTTTGCCCCAGGAGAATAATTCTAGAGACATTTGAATTGTCACAATTGGGAAGTTGCTACTGGCATCTAGTGAGTAGAGGCCAAAGATCATTCTAAATATCCTGCAGTGTGCATGGCAGCTCCTCACAAAGATAATTATCCAGACCAAAGTGTCAGTAGGTCATGACCAGCTGGAAGGTCAGTGACCCTATCCAGTCTTGAGCTGCTCAGCTTGAGCTAGACTCAGCTGACTCCCAAGTTCCTGGAAAACAACTTGGGCAAAAAACATATTATTGTTTAGGCTTCATGCTGCTTGGAGGACATGCAAGTCTTAAAATGATCTTGATAAGTGAAGGCAGATGAAATAGATGAACCCATGATTTCAACTGGCATTTAAATTTCCTTTTTTTTAAGAAATTAGCTGTTTGTAATCTTTTCCATTTTTATTTGATTATACTTAATTTATGAATACTCTTTGTATATTAGAGATGATAATCTTGCCATATGTATTACATTTTTTTGCTCCCAGTCTATTATCTTTTATCTTTGGACAAAATTTAAATTAAAAATCTTTTATGTAATCAATTTTATATTGTTTCAAAATTTTCTATCTTTCTAAGGAAAGATAGAAGGTGTTTTTTTCTAAGGTGTTTCTAAGGTGTTTTCCACACCAAGAATGTATGAATGTTCTTTGTCATTTTCATTGTATAAATTTATTGTATTATTATTTAACCTTAAAATATTTAACCATCCTGAAATTTTTGTGTATATGGTACAGAAGGATTTTACTCTATCATTTATTAAACAGATTACTTTTGTCCCCCTAAAGTAAAATACTACTTTTGTCATTTAAGTTCCTTTATATTTTTGGAATTTTTCATGCTGTCATGTTTTATTGATCTATTTGTCTACACAAGTATCAGTATCTTTTGTTAATGATTAAATTATAGTATTATAATAATGTTTAATATTGAGTAAGGCAGGGGTCTTCCCACTATTTTTTTCCAAATTGTTTTAGCTATTCACAGACTTTTGTTCTTTCTTATGGCCTTTGAAGTCACTTTTCATCCAGCTTAAAATAAAACAAAATTTTGAATCTGAATGTGATTGCTTTACATTTGTAAATTAATTTCTAAAGAACTGATATCAGTAGATTTCTCAAGGATTTTTTAAAATATGATTTTATGGCTTTCTTAGGTTATAAAGGGTTAGAAAGATTGTATGTATTTTTGTTAAAGTCATCCCTACATATTTCACAATTTTTTCACTATTATGAAGATTTTTTTCATATTTCTATTTCTTACTGGTTATTGCTAGCAGAGAAAGAAGTAATAAACTTTTTGTATTTGTCTTGTAGTCAGATTTTGCAAATTCTCTTATTAATTTTAATGCCATTTTCATTGGAATTTTTTGTTTTTAAGAATCACAGTCATATCTCAAAGACATTTGTCACTCTTTTCCAATATTTAAATATTAACATTCTAATATCATTTTTTACTCACTGAATTACAACCTCTAAAACTGTGGAATTATTGTGATAACTGTAGCCATGGCTGTTTTGTTCTTAATTTTAATGACAATGGTTTTGTTTTGTCCCACAGTTGGAGTGCTGACTACCGTTGGTTTTTGGTAAGCAGTCTATCGTATTTAATTCAAATATTACTTAGATTTTTATTTTAAGTTTGGAATTATTATCAAAGACTATTATCAAATAGTTTTTCAGCATCTACTTATGTAATTACATAATACTAACCTTTTACTCTGTTTATATTGATATATTGGATGTTGGTTATTTATTATCATTTTTATCACAGCTGGATTCCATTTTCTTATGTTTTACTTAGAAGTTTTGAATACATATCCATAATGAAATTTTTTTCTAGTATTTTTTATAGACTTATTGAAGTATAGTTTATGTACTGTAAAATTCAACCATTTTAACTGTACAATTCAATGAATTTTACTGAAATTAGAGTTATACAGCCTTCACTATAATCCAATTTTAGAACATTTCCATGATTCATAAAAGCTCTTTTGTGTCCCTTTGTAATCAGTTCTCATCTTATACCACCACCCTGGGCAACCACTCATTTTCTTCCTTGTTTATAGATTCACTTTTCCTGAACATTTTACATAAACATTGAAATACTAAAGTAAAAAGTCTCTTGAATTTCTCCTCTTTTACCTGCCTTAATATTTTTGAGATTCATCCATGTTGTAACACATTCTCAGTAGTTTGTTCCTTTTTGTTGCTGAATGGTTTTGCATTGTGTGGTTTTTAAAAGATAAGTGGAGGCATATTAAAAATTTTAAGTTTATTTGAGCAAAAACTGATTCAAATCAGCCAGCATCCAATCTAGTAGATGGAAAAGAGAGTCAAGAAGTTGAACAGAATGAGTGGGGTGTTCCAAAGGGTCTCATCCTGGTCACCAGAAACTGTAGAGGAGGAAAAATAATTTCCCCTCTACCCTTATGGTGACTGCTTGGCTGAGACTCATTTTTCTGTAGGAAACTTCATAAATGAATAAGCTTATCTAAGTTAAAATTTCTCTACTGCGGCCACTGTAATTCAACGATTATCTTTGGTAAAGTTAACCTGCTTATCCAGCCTTAAAACAACATTTTATTCACCTGAGACCTCACACTCGGTCCACTCCAGCTTAAGTAGGACCCAGTCTGACCAGAACCCAATCTGGTTTCTAAGTCGGACACAGTCCGACTCAGGCCAGTTTCCACCCAGTCTGCCAAAAAAAACCAAAAACAAAACAAAAAAAACCTAAAAGTTCATAACATAAAAGCTGTGGAGCTAGGTCCCAAGAGGGATTTCCCACCACTGCCTGAGGCAGCAAGAAAGCAGCAAGCTCAAGGGGCTAAACGGGTCACCACCCTGAGTATATTTTTAGTATAAGTATGTCTTGGACAATATTTGGGGCATACTTATACTAAAAAATAATTCATTGTTTATCTGAAATTCAAATTTAACTGGGCATCCTCTAGGACTCTGGAGGATGAAAGAGAGAAGTGAGACAAAGAAAATTACAAGCTGCTATAAATATTTAAGCAAAATGAGGAGACATACTCTAACCTTATAGTTATCAAAGTCTGTAATAAAACATATATAACACATACTTGGTAGTGAAGCTTGGATATCTTGAGCATGTGATATTTGTGAAGCCTCGTTAAAGGTTTACTTTCCCTAGGATTCACATTAGGAAAATAAGTCTCATGTAGTAGGCAAAAATATGAGTAAAATCTTGTGCATTGGAAATGGAAAAAATAACATTGGAGCTAGATCCTCTATGGAAGCTTTATCAAGGTCTTCTGGCAATTCACGAAATTAGCCAATTTATAATTCAGCTGGTTGATGAAGATATCAAAAGATAGTTTTCTTAAAGTAGATATTTTCCTAGGTAAATTTTTTGTTGTAGTTAGGAGTTTGTATGTAAAGGATACAGAGATCATAGAACGGTTCTTGCTCTGTGACCATTGAAAATTACAAAAGCAGTTGACATGGTCAAATTTGTTAGAGGCCTTGTTTTGGAGCATAATACTTTATACACACCGATCAGTTCGCACTGAGAGTGTGCCTACTTTGCTAGAAAAAAAGATGAATTTGTTGCCCAGGTAAAGATTTTCAAAAGCAACAATATTCCTTAGTAATGTCCCGTGAAAATGAAATTTGGCTATAATATGATTGACAATTTGTTTCCTGTCCTCTGCTCAGCTTAGTAGGGTTAGGAGGTGGTGGAAGGATAGGAGGATGGGGAATGAGCTGAAGTTTTTATCTTCTGCGGGAGGCCAAAGGAGGCTTAGGAAGCAACTGCCTTGTGACTGTTTGGGACTTGCTGAATTCTGGGTACAGGCAATCTTGTACGTAAGCTTAAATATTTTTAATTAAAAAAATTTTCCATTAACTTTGCAATAACAAGAGCACATGTTTTATGCAATTGATGTTTTGGTCCCCACTATGAGCATTTTATAGGGTTTAACTGTATCACTATGCACATGCTTCAAAGATTAGCATACTGATTTGGAGTATGCTGCATATCTATGGTGAATGAAGTAAACGTCAAATAGATGAGTATTACAGGTCTATCTTCCCCTGCTTTCTTCTCTTCTTTATTTTCAACACAACAGTCAGGGTAATTGTGTTAAAAATGTAAATTAGATTTAATCTATTCAAAACTCTCTGAAGGCTTCCCATCTCACTCACAGTGCTGTGAACACCTACAAGGGGCTCTGTGATTTCCATCTCTCCCCAACTCTATATTTTTGTTTGTTTTTTTTGTTTTCTGTACGCGGGCCTCTCACTGTTGTGGCCTCTCCCGTTGCGGAGCACAGGCTCTGGACGCACAGGCTCAGTGGCCATGGCTCACGGGCCCAGCCGCTCCGTGGCATGTGGGATCTTCCCGGACCGGGGCACGAACCCGTGTCCCCTGCATCGGCAGGCGGACTCTCAACCACTGCGCCACCAGGGAAGCCCTCTCCCCAACTCTGGGACCACATTCCTTATTATTCTCTTCCTCACCACTATGCCAAAGCCACACTAGAATTTTTGACCATGTCAGATTCTCTTTGGTCTTCAGTTTGGGGTATTGCCTTTTCCTCTGCTCTTCCTTCAGATATTTTGTAGACAAATATCTTACTTCTTTTAGTTTTTTTTAAAATAGACTTTATTTTTTAGAGCAATTTTAGGTACATAGCAAAACTGAAAAGAAGGTACAGAGTTCCCATATATTCCCTGCCCCCATACATGCATAGTCTCGCCTATTATCAGTGGCCCCCGCCAGAGTGATACATTTGGTACAATTGATAAACCTAAATTGACACATCATAATCACCCAAATTCCATACTTTATATTAGGTTTCACTCTTGCTGTTGTACATTCTATGGGTTTGGACAAATGGATAATGACATATATCCACTGGTGTAATATCATACAGAGTAGTCTCACTGTCCTAAAATCCTCTTTGCTCCATTTTTTCATCCCTCCTCCCCTTCAGATTGGCTTCTTTCCCTTAGTAATATACATTTAAGGTTCCTCCTTGTCTTTTCATGGCTTGATAACTCATCTCTTTTCAGTGCTGAATAATATATTCCATTCAGCATTTATCCCCTCACCTATGAAAGGACATCTTGGTTGCTTGAAAGTTTTGGCACTTATGAATAAAGCTGCTATAAACATGTGTGTGCAGGTTTCTGTATGGACAAAGTTTTCAACTCCTTTGGGTAAATACCAAGATGTGTGATTGTTGGAGCATATGGTAAGGATATGTTAGTTTTGTAAGAAACCACCAAACTGTCTTCCAAGGTGGCTGTACCATTTTGCATTCCCACCAGCAATGAATGAGAGTTCCTGTTGTTGCATATTCTCTTCTCGCCAGCATTTGATATTGTCAGTGTTCTGGATTTTGGATTTTTATCATTTTAATTGGTGTGTAGTGGTATCTCATTGTTTTAATTTGCATTTACCTGATGACATATGACAGGAGCATCTTTTCATATGCTAATATACCATTTGTATATCTTCTTTGGTAAAGTGTCCATTAAGATCTTTGACTCATTTTTTAAAAATCATGGTATTTGTTTTCTTATTGTTGAGTTTTAAGAATTCTTTGTATATTTTGGATAACAGTCCTTTATCAGATATGCCTTTTGTGGATATTTTCCCTCAGCCTGTGGCTTGTCTTTCCATTCTCTTGATATTGTCCTTCACTGAGCACAAGTTTTTAATTTTAAGGAAGTCTAGTTTATCTCTTCTTCCCTTTATGGATTCTGCCTTTGGTATTGTATCAAAAAAGTCATAACCAAATCCCAAGGTCATCTAGATTCTATACTATCTTTTAAAAGTTTTGCATTTTATATTTACGTGTGTGATCCATTTGGGGTGAATTTTTCTGAAGCACGTAAGGTTTATGTCTTGATTCATTTATTTGCGTGTAGATGTATAGTTGTTCCAGAACCATTTACTGAAAATCTTTTAGGTTTTAATCAAAAGCATCTCAGGAGGGAGAATTTCTCTGTTGAACCTATCACGATGTAACATTATACCCACTGCAACACAGTTATCTCCATCCCCAGATTTATTTTTTTCCTCCTTAGCACTTTTCACCAACATCCCATATATTTTACTTACTTATCTTGTTTACTGTTTGTCTTCCTCAGTTTATATCTTTGAGGGTACTGATATGTCTTTCAAAGCAGCATCCCCAGCACCTAGAACCATGACTAGCACACAGTAGGTACTCAATAAATATATGTTGAATGAATCAATAAAAGAAGAAATTCTCTAATCAGTGGTGTGGTAGCCTCACAAGCACCACTGGCAGCCCTGGGAACTTGTTAGAAGTGCAAATAGTCAAGCCCCATAAAACCTACTGAATAAGAAACTCTGGGGTGGGGCTCAGCATGTGTTTTAACAAGTTCTCCAGGTGATTAGGATGTATGTTAAAATTTGAGAATCATTTCTCTAAAGTTCTTCCTTATCCATGCTTTCTTTGGTATTGAGCACACATTGTCTCTTTTCTGTAAGAAGTGAGTTGATGCCTTTTCTGCAACAAGGTATTTACCTGCACTTTTAAATGTTAAAAAAAATCAGTTTATTGGAAACCAAATCAGTTATTTTATTTTGATTTATAAGGTGGAATTTATCCATTACTTAGTGTTCAACCAACTCAATAAATTCAATACATGGAAAAATGGAACAAACTCAGTAATGACTGGAGGGAAGGTGACTGCTTGTAGAAATCTTTCAGTTTGGATTTAAAAAGTCCAGAAAAGACATTTCACTAATTTATCCTTTCTTAAAGAAACATTTCCAAAAAACAAAGGAATGGTCATAACAAACAAAGTGAATTTGCAAAAGTTGAAAGACAATTTACATTTTATTTTATTTTACAAATATGCATACTGGGTTTCTTTATTTTGATCTAGATCCAATCAATGATACTTTTTGTTTTTTAGTTTGCTTATGCTTTAGGTAGAACATGAATTATTTGAGCAATGAGTTGCCAAATTAAAAAAAAAAATTCTAGGTTTATGTAAGGAGAGACTTCATTCAAAAATATTATTTCAAGGGAGAAAAGGAATGATTACAATATGGGGAGGGGGCTTTTGCAATGGGAAGAACACTCTGATCATGAGATTTGCAAGAGTCCCAAGGATTAGGAAAAAAGAGGTTTTCTTTAATAAGGGGGAGTAAACAAAGCTGGAAACAACCTGTTGGTAGAAGTGGGAATGCAAGTGATGAAAAGGTATAGGTAGTTTGATGGGATAGTAGATCAGAGAATGTTTTACTCTGAGGTCAGCCTATTCTCAGTAGGGAGTTTTTAAGGAGATGTTTTTTGCTGGCTCAGTAATAAGAGGAAATGACCACAGTCAGCTAATTGCCCAAGATCAACAGCTGATGAATGTGATGCTGGGATTGAGACTACGGCAACCTGCACTGTAGAGTCTGTGTTTTTAACCATAAACCATAATGACTCTCATAGGTAATATGTGTCTTATGGGAAAAAGACAATGGAGGTCATTTATTTTTGATGAGGGCTCACGAGAACCTATTCTTATAATCCATAGATGACAATATAGTAACAACTCGATGCCCTGGTCTAGCCCATGCCCCTAATCTTCAATCAAAAATCACTACCAGTGGCAGCAGCCAAGGAAAGGGGAAGTCTGAAAAGACTGAGGAACTTCTATATTCCTCAGTTTAAGAACTATAGGTGAGGTAGAGGTACAAACTTCCATTTGCAAAATAAATGAGACACAGATTATGAAATATACTGTGTGGGGAATATAGTCAATAACTATGTAAGATCTTTGTATGGGGACCTATTATAACTAGACTTATTACGGTGATCAGTTTGAAATGTATAAAAATATTGAATCACTGTCTTGTGTAACAGGAACTAACAGTGTTGTAGGTCAATTATACTTCAAAAACAAACAAACATTAAAAAAGATATAAGATTTGTGGTTACCAGAAGTGGGGGGCACGGTAGGGGGAAGAATTGGATGAAGGCTGTCAAAAGGTACAAACTTCCAGTTATAAGATAAATGAGTACCAGAGATATCATGTACAACATAGTAAATATAATTAACACTGCTCTATGTTATTTGTGAAGGTTTTTGTGAGAGCAGGTCCTGGAAGTGCTCATCACAAGAAAGAAATTCTATTTCTTTAATTTTGTACCTATGTGAGTTGGTGACTGGACCACTTCATGATATATATGGGTCAGATCATTCTGTGGAACTCCTTAAACTTGTACAGTACCATATGTTAATTATGTCTCAAAATGGAATCTAAGCAATTTAATTTGTGCAACTAAGTCTTGATGCAGAATTTACTTTTGAAAATCTAGGTTAGAACATGGAGTAGAGGGTAGAAATCCTGGGATTTACCAATAAGGTTATTGTGTTTGCCTCAAAGTCCATGGGTGGAAGTTGTACTTTTGAATTATATTAAGAATGAAATAGAGAAAGCAGAGGTAAAGCTCCTTACTGCTGGCAACCAAATGCCTGCTGACAATGACAAACTACTGGAGAAATTACTCCTGGCTCTTTCCTCTGGCAGTATGATCAGCTCCTGGATAAATGATATTAAAAGCAGAAGTCTACCTCCAGGGCTTTGCTAGGAGAGCAGTTCCTATCTGATTGTGTTCTTTTGTTTCTTTAGTGCCGTTGGGTAGACAGGGCTACAGACTAAAGAGATTCTATAGCGTTATCCCCCTGAATACCGACCAAAGAAGCAATATTTAGGAGGCTCACATTCTTATAGCCTCTTCTCTGAAACAATGTGCATGTGAAAGGTTTGGCGATAGGGGAAAGTTCTCTACTCTTTCGGATACTGCCAGCTATTATTCATAATTTTAAAAGTTGACAATGAATTAGGAAGCAGTCCCTCAGAGTCTCAGGCGAATTCTTGTACTCATCCCAAATAGCTATCAGCTGTTTTCTGGACTTAGGTTGTTCTGTTAGACTCTTGGCTTTCAAGAGCCTCATAGATTTTATTCGCATTCTGAGTTGACTTGGAGAAAGCTCCGTATATTGTATTTGTTTTTGCCTAGCATATCTCTTTGTCTCAGCCTGTGTAGAGTGAAGAATGGTGCACTGGATTTCAAGGCTTTGGGGTATTCATATATATTCACTGTAGTGGGGAGCACCTGTTCCTTCTCCCTTAGGGTTCAGGGAACTTAGTGGGACCCTGATTTGGGCACATGATATACCACACTGACAGGAAAGTGTCACCTACACACATATAGCACACTCCTTGATTAATGTGAGTTCCACAGTAATTCAGGAACTTCAGCAGGATTCTTGTTATTATCTCCCTTTGATAGATTAGAAAATTAATGTTTATAGAATTAAGGTGGCTATGTGACTTGGACGAGGGTAGTAAGTAGCGGAGTTGATGCAGGAATGCAAATCCATGAAATTACCTGCCTGTATGTTCTCTTCATTTCTGCTTCACTGTCCCAAAGTGCCTTAGACACAGGCACTTTGTGAAGCTTTTATTTGGAAATAATTTAAAACTTACTGAAAAATATGCCATTTAGCATAAAGAACTCTGGTGTTCCCTTCACTGAGATTAATAAATTGTTAAAATGTTGCCATATTTTCTTTATCATTTTTGTTTTGTTTGTTTTGCTTTACCATTTTCCTCTCCCCGCCCCTTTCTGTATATATAAAATTAAAAAACTCACCCAAGAGAGCTGCTGCCTGCAGGAGTGAAGGGAAAAGAGCAGAAAGGGGTTGGAGGTGTACCCTGGGACAAGAACTCAATATGGAGGTGGCTTACAAGGATCAGCCAGAGTTCAGTGCAAAGATGCAGTGTGGTGGTCCTTGCCTTGCAAAGGTCTGAAGAATATACTAATGCATTCAATGAGATAGGGCTGCATTCAGATGCTTGCTGTGGCAGAGTACAGAACAGCCAAGAGAGAGACACACACAGTACCAGCTAAGAAAAACTGCTTTGTCCCTTCTTGTCGCAGCCTTCTTCGCCTTATACCGATCCTGAAGGATAGAGAGGCAGCTAAAGGAATAGATGAAGAGAAGTGGGACAAGGGGAGTAAAAGAGCAGACTAGGTTCTTTCTTATTTACTTGTTTCCCAGGTCGGAGGTCAGAATCATGCCAGGGGAGGGAGGAGATTTATTAAGATGGGAGACAAAAGTCTGTAGTTATATTGGAGAGAACCTTTTAAAGTTGAAAACAAAATCATTTAAGTTCCTGAAAGTGATGGGAAAGACAGTGAGATCTGCCCTAAATATCACTAAAGGATGGAGAAAATCCCATAGGTCATGTGTGAAGGAAGTGATGGGAGAAAAATGACACTTTTATTCTCATAACTTATCAGTTTCAATATGTTCAATAAACTGGCTACACATGCTTAAAAAATTCAGACACTGACTAAATAAAGTAGAACTAAAATCCCCTGGTTCTTATTTTTCTTCCTCCACAGCCCTGTGGAAAGCTATGCTTTACATGTTCGTATTATACTTATATTCTTCCCATCTTTTATCTATCATTAATATCAATCAATCAATCTATCTATCTATCTATCTGGACATCCTGTTCTAAAAGCTACTTTGCTCACTTTACAAATACTGTGGAGATCTTATAACATACCATAGGCTCTTCATATTATAAAATATAAGGATCTACCTCATTGTGTATACATAGTGTTGTGTAGATGATTTACTTAAGCAATGTGCTATGGATGACAATTCGTTTTCCATTGTTAGCTATAATAAATAGTTCATTCAGTCATTTATTTAGGATAAATTCCAGAAGTGTACTTGTGTCCAAAGTTTAGACTTAAAGGTGTGATATATATTATCACATTGCCTTTCGTAAAGTTTGTATCAATGCAGAGTCACATTAGCAATACACAGCGTGCCTCTTTCCCCACATCATTGCCAAAAATGTAGTACTTATGTGTCCACCAAGTACTTAGCCATCCCCAAAGGAACACACTGCAGTTAGCTTCCAGTGATCACAATCAGAAATGAGAGTATCATAGTATACAATGGAATAATAATTATTATTGTTTTTGCATAGAGCTCTTTAAATGTAAAACCTGAGAAGTAACAGGAGAAGCAAACAAAATAATTCTAAAGCACCACCAATGTTGAATATATTCTGAGCTTTCCAAAATGTGATAGCTGGATCTGAAATTGTTTTTTGCATTAGTACAATTTTGTTCCTGACTGATCATATGGATCATTGTTGAACCCACTTCCACTGTTGACTGGTTACTTCCAGTGACATCTGTGTGACTGGGCTGTTAGTATATTATGCAAAACCTGCATTAGGATTGTGCTTTATTTGATGCTATGCCAGTTCTCTGCTTTTCGTTTTCCCTTACATTGCCTCGCTAAAGACTAAAAATTTAATAATAACAGAAATGAGGTTGGAACAGCAGAACTGTGGCCCTTCACAGAGCTGAGCACTTAAAAGCATTTCAACTATGAATTTGCACTCCATATACTTTCCTTATGATAGGGAAAATTCAAGTCATTTATTTTCCTCTTGAAGCTATATTGTCCACAAATGGCTTGTTTCTTGCTTACTCTTGAGCTAAAGTCCTGCTTAAGTTTCCAAGGAGAGTGTACTTAATGGAGAAGAAACCTGAATCAGGTGCGAGTGTGGGACTGAGAGAGACCTGGCCTGCTGCTTCCACGAACAGCTCCCAGTGTGCCTCTTCTGTGGCTCTGAAAGAAGTAAATTGCTCCGTTTGGAGTTATTATTTGTGCCTTGCAAAGTCTGTTTAGGCCTTGGAAACAGTGATTTTGTGTTTGCTTTTTTTTGTTTGTTTGTTTTGTTTTTAAAGTGAAACTGTACTCGATGAGAGAATGAAAACCTCTCTAAAAGAGAGTAGTAATTCTTTGCCCTCAGGCCATGCATGTGCAAAAGCTGCATTGCTGAAATGTATTGGCTGTCTATAGGAAGTTCTCACAAACATGGAAGAAATGAGTAACTTTTCTGAGTAGCTCAGGAGTTTTATGACAGAAACAGCCTACAAAATACAATGCCCTAGTTCTTACCCATAGATGCCCTTAAGGTGCTATTAATCTGAAGTGAAAAACTAGAGGTTGCAAAGTAGTGGCCAGTGGGCCAACCTTGCCTATAGGTTTTTAATTTGTCTAACACAAGGCTGTAACCAACATTTAAAAATTCGGATTTCAAGTTTCTTTTAGAAAACTGAGTGATCTTGTATAATGAAGGGGGCATTCCTACAAGATAACAGTTTACAGAGTGGAAAGTCACTGCTCCTTTAGGATAGAATATGGGCTTCACTCATTTATATCACTCACTTACTTCCTGTAGGCCCTGGTGAGTTCTAGGAAGGCAGAATATATATGAATATATATATATATATATATATATATATTTATATATATATATATATTTTTTTTTTTTGAGATAGAAAGCAAGAAGGAAATCTTTAAGACAGCTCAGTTTGTTATGTCCTCTGAAGTCTCACCTCCCCAGTGAGCAGAGGACTCTGTGCTCCAACAACAATTTGTATATACCCCATGAAGTCAGTCTTCACAATATATCATCACTGTTTTTCACCACATCTGCCTTCCGCCATAAACCTAGAGGGCAGAAACTATATCCTGATTGCCATTGTAATGTCCCAGTGCCTCTTACTGTGTGAGGGTCCTTAACCATCTGCTCTCTGAGTGAATGACTGCCTGGATGAGTGGATGAACAAAAGGTCCCTCGGGGATATTCATGATGACTGGGACTTCCAGAGTGAATGGAATAGGAGTGACTCAGGATGGATTTTTCTCAACACTTGGCACTGTTGGGGTAGTTTGAGTCTCAGAGAATTTTGAATCAATGCCCCCTGAAGCCTGAGGTATATATTAGAGCAATACTATTGCCATGGAGCAGTTTTATTTTTCTCTGAATATTGGGAATACCGATTCTTATTTGATCATCCTATTAAAATTAACACAAAACCTAACAAAAGCTCATTATTCCTGTCAAGTTTTTAATCATTACCTGACAAAAGAAGAAGCTGAAGTCATCCAAAAATATAATTTCTGTCCTCCCTTTGGAAGAATAACATGTTCAGGTTTTCCTTCATTGTAATTTCCTTTGACCAAACACTTCTGTTTCTAGTTAGCACTTTATAAAAGGCGGTAAAATCTTGCCAATCTCACCTTTGTCAAGAACATAAATACAAAATGTTCAATGTTTTAGAACAGTTTTGATATATTTCTCCTTTAAATTAGTATCGGAACAGCTAGAAGATGTCATTACCATTTAATCAAAGAGTAAATATTTTAGTGACTGAAATGAAAGAGAAGCTATTGAACAAATTCTCTCTGATGGTGGTTATTCTAATTGGAATTGTTGCCTAAGAAAAGCAAAAGCAAGTCCCTGTATAGAAAAGGCAAAGCTGATTTAATTCAGTCATATTCAAGACTGGTCTGTTGTGAATGAGCTCTTAATCATTTTATAACAAACCAGAAGTTACTTTAATATCTGTTTCTCACACAGACTTTAATATTTCCATCACTCTCATCTCCTGTAGCTACCAGTCACTTTGACATTGATACATTTTAGAAGTTAAATTTAAATAATGTGGAATTACATATATTTAATTCTATTTTGCATGTGCTTACATTGTAAAGCTGGAAATAGATTCATTTCTATGGGGGTGGGTGGGGAATCATCAGAGAACTGATTATAAAGACAGGGTAACCATTAGGTCTGGCTGTGAGAAATTCTGAGTAGATTCTATCTTCTGGGAGTAGTTAGTAATCACTCCACAAATATCAAAGTCTTGCGAAAACAAGACTAAACTCAGAGAAGTTGCAATTAATGTTTATTACCAATTTTTATTTACATATCTGAAAGCATATTTTGATATCATATATTTAATAATAAAAAGACTACATATTTCTTATGTTAATTATATAAGAAGCTATTTTAAGTATATATTGGATTAAAATATCATTAAAATAAAAAAAAACTTGCTCAAACGCAGAATTTACTTAGTGTTCTTGACCACAGAAAATTACATTTTTCTCTAGTAATCCTTCAGTAAGGTTAATCTCTTTTCTAGACAGTTGAAGCTGCTTTCCCATTTTAGAATGAGAACATACCAACTTATACTGAAAATGTTGCTTTAATGCCTTTTGACTATTTAGTAAAGAAGGAGTGCAAAGGAAAGTCATCCAACTCTCCACTGGAAATGAATTCCCCATCATTCCGCTGGTGAGTTCCTATGGTATTAAAGCACTGTAAAAGTAGAGCAATTATTGAACCCGTGGAGTAGCAATTTTCCCCACAGAAATATAATTTTATGTTTCTTTAAAGAAGATTTTAAAAATACCTAACAAAGAGAACTGCTGCCAAGGTAATCTTCTTAGGCAAATCCTTGTTTGATGTGGAACAGTGGGTAGGAAAATAGGACTCACAGACCACATGTGGACTGCTGGGATGTTCTGTCCAGAGCTGGTCTTCTCAAAGCAGCTCTGTCAAGGGCTAGTTCTTAGGCCCTCAGGATGTCACTGTAAAGTTATTTCGTGACTCTCAGGTGACTACTGGTTGTGGGAAAGAAAGGGTATGAAGCTCACCTCGAAATGTTGGGCTATGACTTCCATTGGCCCATGTGTAAGAGTCTGTAAAGGGGCTTTCTAAGAGCCCTGGATTCTCTGCTGTTCCTGTAGGGCTCCCGGAAGCCTGCATTTCAAAACTGAAACTCAAAAGGACTTCTCATTTACCGCAAATTTCAAATTACTGCTTGGCTCTGGAAGTGGGTGTGGTGGTGCCGTTCAAGGCCAAATGGAGTTTTTCTAAAGACGGGCTCTGTTGAAAAGAAGGCAGTCCTTTTGCAGGCTCTGAGGCAGCTGCCACTGGACCCGGTCTCCCTCCATTAAGCTCCAGAGCAACTTCCCCAGGTCTTGTTCCTGAATTATGAATTCCCATTTCTCTGGCATGGAAGAGCTGTGCCAAACCCTCAGAAATCCAACCTCTCTTGCAGATTTCCTTAACCAACCCCCAGACCCAAACAATATCAAGGTGCTCTTTTTAAAATAAAGATGAAGGTACAAAATTTACTCCATACTTTTAGGCTTGCAGTGGCAAATCGATGTAGTTATAAGACATATGTATATTTCATTATTGATACTATGTATAAAATAGACAACTGATGGGAACATACTGTATAGCACAGGGAACACTACCTAATGCACTGTGGTGACCTAAATGGGAGGGAAGTCCAAAAGGGAGGGGATATCTGTATGTGTATGGCTCATTCATTTTGTTGTGCAGTGGAGGCTAACACAACATTGTAAAGCAACCATACTCCAATAAAAATAAATAAATTTTTTTAATTAAAAAAATATATATTTAATTTAAATACATTTTATTAATCTTTCTTAGTTATCAGGATCCCATTTTAGCAAATTGATTCTAAGACACTGTGCCAAACAGTTGTGTAAACTTCTGAAGAAAAATTAATGACCTGTTTTCTGAAATTTCATCCCTTATTTTTTAAGAAAATTCTTCACTGTCACTACTCAATTTCTACAACTTATTACCTTACTCTTAGACTATCGAAATACCTTTTCAGTTGATTCTCTTGTTTCTAGATTCTTCTCAATCTGCAACTCTAAACCATCATGATAATGGTGTTAGATTAATTTTCCCCCAAACAAGTGACTTACACGCTGAAAACCCTTTTGTAGGTCCCAATATTTAGCCATAAAGTAAAAATATATATACTTATTAAAAGAGAAAATTTGATTATGCCATTTTCCTGTTTAACAATCTTTGTTGGCTCTCCATGGCCCTTAGAGTAAAACACAAACGCCTTAAAAATGGTTCATCTAGCTCTTTATGACCTATCCCTGACTACCACTATACTAACTTCTTGTATCTATATTCTCTTCACTACATCCGAGCTGCCCTGGAATTTGTTGAGGTGCTGTGAACTTTGCCACAATTAGCCGTGGCTTACTTAGAGTCTACTGGAAATATAGGGAAGACAGAGTCAGTTCACAGAGGGCTTTATTGGAGAGAACTATCCCTAATCTGGTTCTCCGTCACAACTCTGCCAACACTGTAGTCCAATTCACCTTTACTTCTCATCTTGACTACGCACCTTCTATCTGATTTACTACTATCCACTCCTGGCTTACACACAGTTTTCCTTCAGTACTAAGCATTTGTCATTCTTGGTCTTGCCGAAGAGCCATTGCGTTTGTTGATCACTCTGTCTCAAATGCTGCTTCCTCCCCTTTATGCCTAGTTATATCAATCTTATTATTTACATCTCAAGTCAATTATGCCTTTCTCAAGAAAGGCTGCCTTAATCTCTGACTACATCAAAAGCCCTTCTTATATGCCTTTTTAGCTATATGCGCTTCTTCTTTATGGCGCTTTTCACAGTAACTGGTTTACATTTTTTTTCTAGTGTTTAATTAGTATCTGTCTCATCCATGATACTGTAAGCTCCACTAGAACAAGGACTAAGTTTGTTTTTTTCCCCCAATTTAAAAATTACTCTATCTTTGATGTCCAGTGCAGTACTTGGTCAAAAATAGGTACGATCAGTAAATATTTTTAGAATTAATTTTGAATGACAGATCAAAATCATGCCTTAAGCTTATTTCAAAGGAATAAATATTAATCCAGATTTACAACCCTTTCCCCCGTAATGAACGTCAGAATAAGAGATTTTATTAATGTTCAACTTCTCTGGAATATTAACTTTTTTATGTTTGCTGAGAAAATGCTACAGCTAAGCCAGATTCTCTTATGTCCTACTATCTTAGCTTTTCTAGAAACAAGATAGGTTTCTTGTGTGTTTGATTATTGTTTTGAAAAAACAGGTTCCAAGTTACCAAACTTTTATATGACAGGAGTTTTTCTACCAGTGTTTCTAAAAAGTTATAAGCAAATAATAACAATAAAAATATGAGCTTTATTAAACAACTAACTAGGAACAGGAGAAAAAAATCAACAAAAGTAAAGTGTACCTGCAGATATCTGGGCATTCAAGCTATTCTGTCATAAACAGGTTAGTGAAGAATGATGGCTCAAATGTGTTTCTGCTTACCTGGTAGTTTATTTCATTCTATTTTTCTTTCTTTAAAGATTTTTTTATTGAATCTGTTACAGTACTGCTTCTGTTTTATGTTTTGGTTTTTGGACTGTGACGCATGTGGGATCCTATCTCCCTGACCAGGGATCGAACCCACAACCCCTGCATTGGAAGGCGAAGTCTTAACCACTGGACCGCCAGGGAAGTCCCTTTCATTCTTCTTTAATATTGTGCCTCTATGATCTTACATCTTATTTTAGCTCCCCACTTATACTTAGATTCTGGGTTCTTTCATAGGCAATTTTCTACGTTTGGCATGTTCTACCCTGCCCCCTTTCTTTCCTTCCTTTGCCAACATTCTTTAATTCTAAGTGAAAATAGCACGTCCTAAGGGTATCTTTCTAGGACAAACTTTTCCTTCTCCACTATAATCCTTATTCAGTATACATATATTTTTTCCTTCTGGTCTATCAGGTCCCTGCCTGTGGAACCGCGTTGAAAATTTTTAGCTGCTGTATCCCCAAGTATGATGTCTTGCACATAAGAACAGCTAATTAGTATTTATTGAATGAATGAATGAATACCATTTACCACCTGAGTACAACCTATATTTTACACTGCTGCTGACAAATATTATACTCCATTTCTGTCTGTGGTAAGTATTGCTCCTACCATCTCTAGCTTTTCTATGATATTCCATCTTCTTAAAATAGCTATTTCTCTATATCTGTCTATCTGTATCTGTACCTACAGATATATAGATATACAATAGTTATAGATATTTTTTGTTTTGTTTTTGTTATAGAGTCCCTCCATCCTTCATCCCTCATGGTCTATCCAACTCAAAATACCATCTGCTTTACTGTACCTTTGTATTTTCCTAGCTAAAATAATCCTATTCTCCTCTGCGCTCTCAAAGCAATTCGTTTGTCGTATTTCTAAGGTAATGACAGTTTGTGCTACAGGCATTCAATGAAAGGCTCATGTATCTTCAATTTGATTGTAAACTCTTTTAAGAGCACAGGTGATTTTGGTTGCACTCTATCTCCCATAATTCCCAACATAACATCTTGTACATAATACTCATGTATTCATTCAATATTTGTTGTCAGAATTGAATAATGGCCATTCTAGGTAACCAAAGTTATTCCTGGTCATATTGCTTAATTTATGTGTTTAGCTCCCTTTGTGTAGTAGAGATTCTTTTACTGTAGAGTCTTATTTAAGCAGGTTTTTTTAAACTTCTTTTCTGTCATCTGATTTTAGGAACTCCTTTTAGATTTTGTGGAGTAAGAATCTTTAAATAAATAAAAATAGCTCAAATCCTAGTCATGAATCTCCTACATGGTAGACTAGTAATAGAACCATTTTCTCTGATCTACAAAGAGGTTACTGCATGTAAGAGTTGATCCTAAAGCCAACATGATTGGACCCTATCAATAACTACTAGAATTAAACTGAGCACAGTAAGTAAACTGAAAGTCAGCATGGTTCCAAGTATGTTCAGTTTCCAACTAGCATAGAGAAAAGCTTATTTGAGAATGGCTAGTGTGATTAGGAATTTGAGGGGCTGAGAAAAAAATGTTGATAAAAGTACTTTGGGAGAAATCCTTTGTTTAAAAAAAAAAAAAAAAAAAAAAGAGGATTCCTGAAGGAATGGTAAGTGATGGTTCAGAAATAAAGTGCATCCACCACCACCCCTGCCGCCATCCCTCTCTCTCTCCTTCAAGAAAAACACCCTAAATTCAGGAAAACTAGAAACAGTTTTATAAGCAGAACACACTCAAGTCTTCAGGATTATGACTGAAAAGCCACAAGGGGACCAAGTATGCCAAATATTCTTTTTTTTAGAATTTTTATTTTATATTGGAGAATAGTTAATTTACAATGTTGTGTTCCAGGTATACAATGGAGTGATTTAGTTATACATATACATATATTCTTTTTCAGATTCTTTTCCCATATAGGTTATTACAGAGTATTGAGTAGAGTTCCCTGTGCTATACAGTAGGTCCTTGTTGACTTTCTATTTTATATGTAGTAGTGTGTATATGTTAATTCCAAATTCCTAATTTATCCCTCCCCCTACCTTTCCCCTTTGGTAACCATAAGTTTGTTTTCTAAGTCTGTGAGTCTGTTTCTGTTTTGTAAATAAGTTCATTTGTATCCATTTTTAGATTACACATATAAGTGATATCATATGATAATTTTCTTTCTCTGTGTGACTTACTTTACTTAGTAGATAATCTCTAGGTCCATCCATGTTGGTGCAAATGGCATTATTTCATTCTTTTTTATGGCTGAGTAATATTCCATTGTATATATGTACCACATCTTGTTTATCCATTTTTCTGTCGATAGACATTTAGCTTGCTTCCATGTCTTGGCTACTGTAAATAGTGCTTCAGTGAACACTGGAGTGCATGTATCTTTTCAAAGTATGGTTTCCTCTGGATATATGCCCAGGAGTGGGATTGCTGGATCATATGGTAGCTCTATTTTTACTTTTTTAAGGAACCTCTATACTGTCCTCCATAGTGGTTGTACCAATTTACATTCTCACCAACAGTGTAGGAGGGTTCCCTTTTCTCCCCACCTTCTCCAGCATTTATTTTTTGTACATGTTTTAATGATGGCCATTCTGACTGGTGTGAGGTGATACCTCACTGTAGTTTTGATTTTCATTTCTCTAATAATTAGCGGTGTTGAACATCTTTTCATAATGATTATACAGAAAAGAGTATAAGGATGCCTTCACATTTGCCTGGTAGTCATTTGCAAATGCATTTGGGGGCCTGAAGCAGTGAGTGAGAACATCTCAGGGATTAGATGTCCCATTCCTATGGTACTGAGTATTTTTTAAGGGCAAAGTTGCCTCTTTTTATATTAGGGGAGAGGTTACAGAATATGAAATGATCTAGATTACTATCCTCTTTCACACTAGGCTAAGCATTTCTCATGATTATCCCCATTTTATAGAAGAGAAAATGTGAAGTGTCTTGCACATGTCACACATATGATGACAATCATTTTTCTTTAATCATCTTCTGCCAAAGTTATTCTGCCTTTGATTCCCTAGACCAATGGCTGGATGACTTCAAAATTGAATATTTAGAGTTATCTGATAAATACTTTCATACACTTAAATGTATTTTTAGTTTATATGTTTTTATTCATCTTTTACTTCAGTTATGTGTTTTGGAGATAAAATATTGGAATCCAGCCATAAAAGGGGGTTTAAAATGGGTGCCTTTGCATTTTTGTATGTGCCTGTTGGACATAAAATGAGGTAGGATTCCATTCTCTTTTTCTGAGTAGGGTCTTTTGAAGAGACTGTCTTTCAGAAGTCTAGATTAAAAGGACTGGCTCTTTGTCTGAATAACCACATTACTCTTTTCCCACACTCAAAAACTCTGTCATAGGCATTCAGGCGAATCCTGGAGTGAGTGACAAGCAATAAGAGCCATCAGCCCTAGCTCTGTCTCTTCCACTGGGCACAGTTCAATAGCTATTTATTAACTCTCACTGTTCATTTTAAAGGTGAAACTTCAGAATAGCACCCAAAGCCAAATAAATTTGAGTCCAAAAATACACAGTAGCGTCTGGATGAATTTCTTAGTGTTTATTGATGTGCCAAAAAGAGAAATAAAGAAAAAAATTAGCAAACACAGGCTAAGCTGCTTGGAGTTGGGGTGGGGGAGTATATACATGCCCTGCGGTATTTGCTTCATTGGTTTTATGTTTAAAAATTTTATGCAATGTCTTCTTTTTGCTGGTTGCCAGTGCAAGTTTATAGTTTTATGTCAGATGCTTGAATTATTCACTTAAAAAATGTTAGCCTGAGTGTAGAAAATAGCAAGCCATATAAAATAGACTGTATTTTTACTGGAACATGAACAAAAGTATAAGTGTAATTCCAGATGCATTTGTGCAGGGATAGCCACAGCAGGAGGATTTCTGGTCAAATGACAGAAATCATTATTTTTCTTTTACACATTATAGCAAAGAGCATCAGCTCCTTTTTGTGCTGAGTTTGCAAGTTTTAACAATTCTTTAGGGTTTATTTTGGTTCAGATACAGATCTTCCTCTGGCTATCTCCTCTGGGCCTCCTTATTAAATAGTATCTCAGTTTTCCCTGACAACATTTGTTTTTTTGTTTTTTTTAAACATCTTTATTGGAATATAACTGCTCCACAATGGTGTGTTAGTTTCTGCTTTATAACAAAGTGAATCAGTTATACATATACATATGTCCCCACATTTCTTCCCTTTTGCATCTCCCTTCCTCCCACCCTCCCTATCCCACCCCTCTTGGTGGTCACAAAGCACCGAGCTGATCTCCCTGTGCTATGCGGCTGCTTCCCACTAGCTATCTATTTTACATTTGGTAGTGTATATATGTCCCTGCCACTCTATCACTTTGTCCCAGCTTACCCTTCCCCCTCCCCATTCTCTAGTAGGTCTTAAGTCCATTCTCTAGTAGGTCTGTGTCTTTATTCCCATCTTGCCCCTAGGTTCTTCCTGACCATTTTTTTTGTTTCATTTTTTAGATTCCATATATATGTGTTAGCATACGGTGTTTGTTTTTCTCTTTCTGACTTACTTCACTCTGTATGACAGACTCTAGGTCAATCCACCTCACTACAAATAACTCAATTTCATTTCTTTTTATGGCTGAGTAATATTCCATTGTATATATGTCACATCTTCTTTATCCATTCATCTGTTGATGGACACTTAGGTTGTTTTCATGTCCTGGCTATTGTAAATAGAGCTACAATGAACATTGTGGTACATGACTCTTTTTGAATTATGGTTTTCTCAGGGTATATGCCCAGTAGTGAGATTGCTGGGTCATGTGGTAGTTCTATTTTTAGTTTTTTAAGGAACCTCCATACTGTTCTCCATAGTGGCTGTATCAATTTACATTCCCACCAACAGTGCAAGAGTGTTCCCTTTTCTCCACACCTCCCCACCATTTATTGTTTGTAGATTTTTTGATGATGGCCATTCTGACTGGTGTGAGATGTTATCTCATTGTAGTTTTGATTTGCGTTTCTCTAATGATTAATGATGTTGAGCATTCTTTCATGTGTTTGCTGGCAATCTGTATATCTTTGGAGAAATGTCTATTTAGGTTCTGCCCATTTTGGGATTAGGTTGTTTGTTTTTTTGATATTGAGCTGCATGAGCTGCTTGTAAATTTTGGAGATTAATCCCTTGTCAGTTGCTTCATTTGCAAATATTTTCTCCCATTCTGAGGGTTGTCTTTTGGTCTTGTTTATGGTTTCCTTTGTTGTGTAAAAGCTTTAAAATTTCATTAGGTCCCATTTGTTTATTTTTGTTTTTATTTCCATTTCTGTAGGAGATAGGTCAAAAAGGATCTTGCTGGGATTTATGTCATAGAGTGTTCTGCCTATGTTTTCCTCTAAGAGTTTGATAGTGTCTGGCCTTACATTTAGGTCTTTAATCCATTTCGAGTTTATTTTTGTGTGCAGTGTTAGGGAGTGTTCTAATTTCATTCTTTTACATGTAGCTGTCCAGCTTTCCCAGCGCCCTTGGATCCTTAGAATCTCCATTTTGAATGCATAACACCTCAGGCCATTCTAATATAAGTGGTTGAGAATGAACTAAAATTATAATTGCAAAAGTGAGACAATATCAAAGTCAATGACCTTCCTCACCAAGTACAAATTCAGATTGTCTCAACTTTTTACTTCTAATTTTGGTCTCTTCCCAGAAAAATTCAGACTGTAGTTGTCCTTGGATATGACTGTTTCATCTGAGTAGCTTCCTAGAGCGTAGTTCTGTGTCAGGCCCTCTTGTAAATAATGAAATCTTGCAAGGCAGATGTTCTTGGTGAAAATGATATATTTTTGACAAGCAGAAACAGAGGATCTTGTAACTGTGGCCAGAAACCATGGAAGAGATACTAGAGGTGTATTCAGTGGTTAATTTTGCCCAAAGGAGACATATAAGAAAAGACAGGAAAAAATGAAACTGTAAACAATCAAACAAATAGCTAAATATTATAAGTAGTGGGTTTTGCTGATTATGAAATAAGTATTTAATAGCATTTTAAAGTTACTGAATACTTTCTCTAACTTTTAAATTATAACCTTAATCATTAATCTATTGGCTTGAATGTCCACTGGTTTTATTTTGACTCAGTTGAGCGGCACTGGGGTTAAGTCTCTGATATCTGTGTTGGAATATTACACATACAAAAAAGTACAAGTTTATTTACAAAAAAGAAAATACAAAAGAGGAAGCAGTGTATTGCCTCTTGATAAAATTTTATAAATTCTTTTTATATAATTATATAATGTTTTACCTCCTAATTTTTAACACATTCTTATAATTTGGTGATTATTAATATTAACCTTAGGCATTTTGGTGTGTACCTGATATCTAGTCTCAGTTTCCAAGAAGATACATAGATATTTGAGTTTTCATTAGCTGAGTGAAGGCATTTTTTATAAGTTGAAAGATAATTTGTTTTAAAATATAGTTGAAAGTAAATCTTTTAAAACTCACCTGATTATTAATATGTAAACTTAAAATAATTTTTAAAAGCTGAGGCCTTTTTATGAAACTCTGAATTGACAGTCTCTAATACTAAAACTCAGATCAACAGGCTGTGTATGAAATGGTTTTGTTTACAGTATTGCAACACACAAAACACCGATTAATATATATAAAGAAGCATGGGAATCAGCTCTGATTCTCACCTGATTCAAATGTTCCTGGTTTTACATCTCTTATATGTTGGGGATTGGGGAACAGAACCAGTTATTTGGCTTCCATGTATCAATTGCTTAGGTTTGTTTCTATTGTCAAAACTATCCACAAATATGGAGTGACATATGGATAAAATGTTAAAATAAGTACACTCTTATATCTGTATTTTTTGTTATCAAAATTGTCAGTATGCTAGGGATAGTCAATGTACCACAAAAGTAGAAAAAAGAGAGTAATTAAAAAGAAAAAAGAGATCACCTTGGATGGTATGTTGAGGCAAGATTTTAGGAGTCATGGGGAAAGGTTGGGAGACCTGTTAGGAGGCCATATCAATCTATGCTTTCTATAATAATAAAATCACAAAATTTCCATAGCATACAATAGTGAGCATTTATATCTCATACATCTGTGGGTTGGCTGGATGTCTCTGTGGAACTTAACTGAGCTCATGCACTCATGACTTGTCTGTAGTTTGGTTAAGGAATTTTCCAATTTAAGTTGTACTTGAATGAGGTCACTGAGCTCCATGGGTTTGTCCTCTTTCTCTTGGGACCAGCAAATCAGGTAAGTATATTGTTATGTCAGAGGCACAAAAGAATTACCCTTATTACACAGTGCAGTGAGAGTTTTTGTCAGTTTTCCTAAAATTTCATTAGCCAGAGCAAGTCATATGACCAAAGTCAAGGGGTAGGGGAGTAAATTCTACTTTTGTTTTTTGGTTTTTATTGGCTATGCCTTGCAGCTTGTGGGATGTCAGTTCCCCAACCAGGGATTGAACCTGGACCACTGCAGTGAAAGCACTGAATCCTAACCACTAAACCACCAAGGAACTCCCTCTACTTTTGTTTTCAAGGACCTGCAAAATTACTTGGTGAGAAAAGGTGTGGCTAAAGGAGTAAAGAGTTGGGGTTAATGATGCAGTTTTCCACAAGTATCTTGCAGTTGTTCAGACAAAGGATTTGGGGTTCAGACCAGGCATGTAGCTGTAGTAGTGATAAGAAGTATAAGATTATGGATATATTTTTAGGTAGAGCCAGTGAGATTTATTGAGCTGTGGGAGAGATGTTAAGTTTGGTTCCAAAGTTTCTGGTATGAGCAACTGAAAGGATGGGGTTGTCATTAACTGAGATTTGAAAAGTTGTAGGTGAAGGATTTGGGGAGGGGATAAAAATATCAGTTTAGGACATGTTGAGTCTTGAATGTTAAAATACATCCATTTGGAGATACGGGGTAGCACATTTCATATATGAGTCTGGATTTATGGAAAAATGGTCTGGACATAGATATAAACTTAGGAATTGCTTTCCATAAACATAATATTTAAAGCCACATGTTTAGATGAGATTGCTAAATGATAGAGTGTAGATAGAAAAGAGAGAGGGGGCAAGGACATTTTAACATTAAGAGGTTTTGACAAATGTGTGAAATCAGCAAAAAGACTGAGAAGAAGTGACCCATGAGATAGAAAAAAATCAAATGAGCACAGTGTGCCATGTAAATAAAATATATCAAGGATGAGAGAGTGGCAACTGGAGCAAGTATGACTTATAGGTCAAGCAAGATTAGAAATAAAACTTTCCATTGAGATTGAACAACATAGCAACATGAAGGTTGCTGCTGACTTTAGCAAGGGCTGCATCAAAGGATTGCACCAGAAGGAAAAATTATATTTGGGATTTGCTGGGCTCCCTAAGTGTGAGGATTGGATTCTTCAATAAACTCTGAAGAATTTTAAGCTATTATCCTTTAAAATGTTGACTTTTCTTCCCCCCTAATTTATCTTTATTTGTTGCTTCCGAAGTGTCTTTTAGAGATGTAATGTGCCACATCACTCTATGCTTTACATGTTTTCACTACTCTATCTTATTTTTAAAACTGTTCATCCTTTTGTTTCCCCACCTTAGGTAACTTCTTTAGCACTGTCTTCTAGTTTGCTAATTATCTCTCTAGTTTTTTCTAATCTGCTGTTCATTCAATCCATAAAATTTTTAACTTCATGATCATTTTCCTCAGATCTGCCTGTTTTTGTTTTCTCATTCTTCTGATTTTTTTTTTTTTTTTTTTTTTTTTTTTGTGGTACGTAGGCCTCTCACTGTTGTGGCCTCTCCCATTGCGGAGCACAGGCTCCGGACGCGCAGGCTCAAGCGGCCATGGCTCATGGACCTAGCCGCTCTGCGGCATGTGGGATCCTCCCGGACTGGGGCACGAACCCATATCCCCTGCATCGGCAGGCGGACTCTCAACCACTGCTCCACCAGGGAAGCCCTGATTCATTTTTAGTATAATCATTTAAACATAGATTTTATGATCTATATAATTCTATCACTGACATTCTTAGGAGTCAAATTCTGTTATTTATTTTTTATAAAGCTCATACCGACTTGTTTTCCTGTATGTTTGCTAATTTTGGACTGGGATATCATGTTTGGTATGGCCTAACCTTTATAATACTGTGCAGTCTAATTTGTGAAGTTTCCTGTGTAACTCTGCCAGTCCCTTCAGGATTATAGCAGATCCTCTTGGTGCCCTGCCAATTTTCTCTCAAATCTTACCATTTCTGTGCATGCAGGACCAATTTAAAGGACATCTGCCAACATCTGTATCTCTTTGCATAAGAGTTTTCTCTGGCTACTTACTGTGTGCACAGTGGGCCAGAAATTTGCAAAATTAATGCTCCTTGCCTTGCCAAATGACTGACAGGAGCTGGTATATAAACACCACAGTTCCCTTGCCTCTTGGGTGGGATAGTTCTGACATGTTGTCTATTAGCCCCCAGATTTCCCCCGTGGGAATAAGATCCACTTATCCTCAGGGGAAATTCACTTGATAATGCACCCTTTATTAGGCTGCCGTCTGTTTCCTGCCTCAAATACTTACTGTCCTACTCACTGAAATACTTATCTCAGGGTCTATTTCAGGAGTATCCAAACTGAGACAGTGGTTATGAGCTCAGAACAAACTTTTTTCAAAAAATCTAACTTTCAGAACTACTTTTTAATGTTAAGTATCAGCTTTGGGTTCTCTGACACATGAATATGGTGTGGGAGTGAATCTTGAACAAGTGCAAACTAATACTCTGCTTCTGAGGAGGCTTCAGGGAATACTTTTTCCCACCACCTAGTGACTAAGCAGAGGCACAGAAACTATCCTGATATCAACTTATGGCCCTGTAAAGATTATTTTCTAGTCTATATTTACAGCCCCTAGGTTGAAGCAAGAGTATCACTCAAGTTCTGTGCCTTGCTCTGGGTCCAGACTGAGACTCCTGAGCCTATGATATATTTCTGGAAGTAGAAGAATACCCCAATTATTTAGGAAGGGTGGTTAGCAGGATCACAATGAAGACATGTGCCTTCTTGGTCCAGGAAACTGGGGATTTCAATCAGAATACAAGAATACACAATACAATACAGAATAAAAGTTGATACAAGAATTGGGGTTCACTGATGGGTCAAAAATGAGGAAATCTTATGTTTTTTTCTTTTAATTAACACCTTTGATCCTGGAGAGTTGCCTCTGGAGAATTTTTCTCCTGTTATAAATCTCTATGGTATCAATAAAATAGTGAAAGGAAAATTTTTTTACTCAAGGTATTGACATCCATTTGCTGCTGTTTGTGTTTATAGGGAGAAGAAGAATAACTATCTTATTGGATATCTATATTTCTATTTTCCTCATTTGACTATGCATGGATGTTGGTTTCCATAAACATTATTTATGTATTGGTCACCTTCAATCAAGTAGACCCTGACAGTTTGATAAGATGATAACTTTGAACCCTAAGTCATATCTTGCCCTTTCTCATATGCTCTGTGTTGGCACTTCACAGTTTGATGAAAGCTTGCCTGCAAAAGCACAATGTCTTATCTCTGTTGTATTTATTTGAGAGAGAAAAATAACTGGAGTGAGTAGGTTTCTGTATTCCATCTCTACACGTAATTTCTTTAACAGGATCAGGGAAATGCATTTTCAAAGCTGAACAAATAACCCATGACTTAAGCAGTAGATACGATAAGAAGAACTAAAGCTCTCAAGCTTAATTTTCATAGGAAATATGTTAAAAATAGTAGCCTGAAAGTGGGAAAGATCAGTCTTTGATCAGATAAAAGTACCTACAATAAAGCAATTCCATGTAATTAAAGCTGTAAATTTGGTTATCATCTTGGAAGTCTTTTGTCCAGCCTCTCTCTGAATGCTAGAATTCTGTAGGTGTTTTTGTTTAGCTTGATTAATTTCCCTTGATGTTGGGTCTAGCCCATTCCATTGCAGGATAACTCTATTAGAAAGGTTAGAAAGGTCTTCTGTTTATGGATTCCAAGTCCTAACTCTTTACTGGTCCTAGTTTTGCCCTTAAGGATAGCATTGTCCATAGAACTGTCTACAATGATGGAAATGTTCTCCCTGTGCACTATCTAATATGGTAATCACTACTCAAATAAGGCTATTGAACACTTGAAATGAAGCTAGTGTGACTGAGAACTGAATATTTAATGCTATTTAAATTTAAATGTTCTTCATTTAAATCCTCTTTAAACCTTCCACTTATTCTAAGTGATAGCCATTAAAGTATGCAGGGCACTAAGATGTATCTTGCAGTCTTGTGTTTCGAAAGGACAGCTTGTTGTAGTGCCTTGTGGATTCTAGTATCTTCAGTCTCCTCACTACTCTCCTCTAGATTACATTGTCTATTAATTATCTGCTTAAAGTTTGGTGCCCAGGATTGGTCACAGTAGCTCAGAATCATCTGATTAGTCCAGAATACAATGAATACTTCACCTCACTTGGAGTGAGCACTGGAGTTTATTGGACCTTCATACTGTATTTATTTTTGACTGTCTTAAAGCACTTCCTATTTGGTTGAAAATAAATCATCACCTTCAGGAAAATAATTGGATTTTAGAATTAAAAGGTATCTTACAGATCTCCTAATTCAGTGTTTTTCACAGTTTATTTTAGTTAATGAACTCATTATTAAGTGAAACTTTCCCAGCTAGAGCTGTTTTAATTATAACAGAAGTGGGCTACCTGGCCTGTGCTTCCTACCTAAATATAGCTCCTCTCCCTCAACTTCAGACTCTGAAAATTTCTGATTTATCCCAATCTACCATGCAAATCTTAATGTCAATGTTGATGTGGATTCAAATCCATACAGCCATGGAGACAAATCACTGCAGTCAGTAATGAGACTTTCTAACTGCATTATTTAAGAAGTGTTGATGGTTGCCTGAAAAAAAGACAAGCTCAAGTTGAACAAACAACAGATGCTTAAACTTATACTCAATTTACTCAAGCATTTAAGATCATACTTCCCATATGAGTCTTGAGTTCTCTAGAGAAACAGAGCCAATAGAATATTTATACCATAAGGAAATGTCTTAAGTGATTTTAGACTTTGCAACATTCAAGATCTGCAGTCAGCAAGCTGGAGACCCAGGAGACCTGATAGTATAGTTCTTGTCAGATTTTGAAGGCCAAAGAACCAGGAGAGCTGATGGTGTAAGTTCCAGTCCAAGTCCAAGTCTGAACACAGAAAACCAATCCCCCTGCTCAAAGACAGTCAGGGAAAGAGAAAAAATTCTTTCTTACTCAGCCTTATTCTACTTAGGCCTACAACAGCTTGGTTGTGCCACCCACACTAGGGAGAGCTATCTGCTTTAGTCAGTTTACTGGTTTAAATGTTTATCTCATTCAGAAGTTCCTTCAGCGATACACCCAGAATAATGTTTTGGTAAATGTCTGAGCACCCCATGGCCCAGTCAAAATGACACATAAAATCAACCATCACAAGTTCACCCCTTGTCAATATGGTATCCCTACACATCTTTTCAAATTATATTTAATCTCCAAAAAAGACAACAAGGTAAAAATTCACCTAACATGAAATATCTATTCTATGTACAGCTATTTTAAAATGCACTGACCCTTGGCTAGAAGAGGAGGCAAAGTCCTTCAGTGATGTTTAACCTTTGCATTGATATCCTCTAACTTAAATACTATTATGTAAAATTAACAATACATAAATACTGATATAAAGTAAATGCAACTTAATGACTTTATATATTTATAATAATGGAAACAATTGACTATTGTATTCAATTTATGTTACATGATAAGAGAATAAGAGAAAAGAAAACAAGAATGTCTAAAATACATGTATTTATTTTTGTATGTATACATGCACAGATACACTCATAACAAAATAAGGAGGAATACTCATGACACTTATTGGTCTTTGTCTGTAACTGATCACATGATCATAGCTGATATAATTTATAACTACCTTTTTCCACTACCCACTCCCTTTACCTTCAGCAAGCAATTCAGCTAGTCACAGTTCTTTACCTGGTAGAGTGACCTGAACTTTCTTTCCTGAAAGGTAAGCGCCATTAGTAACCCTGCCTGGATTGGGTTGTTGTAGTTTTCCGTTTGGTCTTAATCACAGGGCGTGGCAATATAAAGAGATGCCCAAGGGGATCTCCAATATTCTAGATCTCCATTGTGGAGTAGCAGTCCAATTTTCCCTTGCTAGTCAGGATCAGTCAACCCAGCCATCATGGTAACTCCCTTCTTTGATTATTGATTCATAGGCATAAGGAGTGCAAAGTAGCCAGGTGGCAAACTTAATTTCCATTTTAACGGAATCATTGTTGCATTTCCTGGTAAAAGCATTTCTCCCTTTGGAACTAAGACTGGCAGAACATAAGGTCACCAGAACAGGAAGCAAATATTTTACTAGTGGGTCACTAGAGGTAATGGTAAGTGATGCCACTTTCATATATACTCCTTGCTTCCTGAATCCATGAATCATGGCTATAGGAGAAATAACACCAGCTACTGAATTGAGATTCAGAGCAGATAAGGCCATCTGGAGCACCTTGCCCCAGCCCTGTAAGGTATTGCCACCTTGCTGTCACTGTAATTGAATCTTCAAAAGGCTCTTCCACCATTCTGTCAAGTCAGATGCTTCAGGATGGTGTGAAACATGGTAAAAATCAGTGAATTTTATGAGCATGGGCCCAGTGCTGCTCTTCTTTTGCTGTGAAGTGAGTTCCTTGATCAGAAGCAAAGCTGTGTGGAATACCACAATGATAGATTAAGTATCTGGAAACCATGGAAGATAGTTTTGGCAGAATCACTACATGCGGGGAAGCCAAATCCATATCCAGAGTAAGTGTCTACTCCAGTAAAAACAAAATGCTTCCCTTTTCATGGTGGAAACAATACAATGTAAAAAGTGGCCTGAGGAAGCTTCCTTGTCCTTTTTGCCATGCGAGAACACAGGAGAAGTCAGAAATATGCAAACCAGAAGAAGGCCTTCAGTAAAACTTGACCATGCTAGTACCCTGATCTTGTACCTCCAGTCTCCAGAATGGTGAACAATAAGTTTCTGCAGTTTGTAAGTCATCCAGTCTACTGTGTTTTTTATAACGGCCTGAAAAAACTGACAGTGAGAAACCAGGTGCTCTGCTTGAAGTTATCACTGTCCTTCAGGGATGTTCCAGAAAGGGGTTGTAGTGCTGCAGCTGTCCACTCTCAGGTGGTGCCCACATATCGTGCAGAACCATCTGTAAACCAGGCAAGAGTCTTCTCTTCCTCCGTCAACTAATGGTAAGGAACTTCCCATGAGGACATAGGTACAGGCTGGGAAAGAAAGGGTAGTATAACAGGAGTGGGGACCATGGACATTTGAGTCACTCTTCATATAAGTTAGTTGTGCCTTCAGGGCCTATTCAGACCCAATCACATGTATACCACTTCCATTTAATAATGGAGCACTGCTGTGCACACCCAACTTTATGGGTCAGATAACACCCAGTTCATGATGGATAGCTCAGACTGCATGGTATTTGATGGCTCATGGTTAAGTGTTCAGTCTCCACTAAGACCCAGTGGGAGGCCAAGAGCTGTTTCTCAAAGGAGAGTAGTTACCTGTGGAAGATGATAGAATTTTGTTCCAAAATCCTAAAGGCCTGTGCTGTGTGTGATTCACCTATAAGGATGTGTCAAAGGATCCAAACTGCATCCCTATCTGCTGTTGACATCTTCAGTCAGCATTGGATCTGCTGGACCATATTACTCAAGCAACAGAGCAGCTTGCACAGCAGCCTGGACCTGTTGCAGAGCCTTCTCTTATTCTGGGAGCACCTAAAACTGGCAGCTTTTTGGGCGACTCAGTAAAAAGGCTGGAATAACATACCCAAATGAGGAATATGTTGCCTCTCAAATCCAAAGAGATCCGCTGGGCATTGCTTCTCTTTCTTGGTATGAGGAAAGGTGAGATGCAGCAACTTATCCTTCACCTTAGAAGGGATATCTTGACATGTCCTCATCACTGGACACCTAGAAATTTTACTAAGGTAGAAGGCCTCTGATTTTTTGTTGGATTTATTTCCCACTCCCTGATATGCAAATACCTTACCAATAAGTCTAGAATAGTAGCTACTTCATGTTCATTAAGTTCAATCAGCATAATGTCATTAATGTCATGAAACAGTGTGATATCTTATGGAAGGGAAAGGAGATCAAGATTCCTGTGAACTAAATTGTGACATAGTGCTGGAGAGTTGATATATCCCTGAGGTAGAACAGTGAAGATGTTTCTGGCCTTACCAGCTGAGAGCTCCTGGTACAAACTGCTCTGGTAGACTTCATGGACAGGTATGGAGAAAACAGCATTTTCCAGATCAATAACTGCATACCAAGTACAAGGGGATGTGTTAATTCACTGAAGCAATGAAATCATATCTGGTAGAGTAGATGTAATTTGAGTTACCACCTAGTAACTTATAATAATCCACTTTATACTCCAAGATCCATCTGTCTTCTGCCCAGAACAAATAGGTGAGTTTGATGGGGATGTGATGGGTATCATCACCCCTGCATCTTTCAAGTCCTTGAAGGTGGCACTAATATCCTAAATGCCTCCAGGAATGCTGGATTATTGCTTCTGGTTTACTATTTTCCCAAGTAGAAGCAGTTCTAGTGCCTTCTACTTAGTCCTCACTTTACAGTTCAGGGAGCCAATGTGAAGATTCTGCCAGCTGCTGAGTATATCTATTCCAATTAAGCATTCCAGAACTGAGGAAATAATCACAGGATGTGTTTGGAGCCCACTCTGAGACAAACTTGAGCTAAAACTCCAATGATTACCTGACCTCCAATAAGCCATAACGATAACCCTGAGTAGTAGGCTGCAATGACATTTGGTCTCCTAGAATAAGTGTCAATTCAGAGCCAATGTCCAGTAGGCCCTAAAAGGTCTGATTATGTTCTTTTCTCCAACCTATAGTTTCACTGGCAAAAGACCATATGTCCCTTTAGGGAAGGCTGGAAGAAAGAATAACAGTATAAATTTTTGGTAATGTACACAGGTCCTTCCTCAAGGGGACCTGGCCTCCCCTTCATTCAATGGGTTCCGGGTCTATAACCCCAAGGGGTTCTGGTTCAGGTTTAGGAATTGATTGAGGGACCATGGTTCTCTGTTTTTATGATTCAGTTTAGACTTTTGTTCAAGTGATCCAGAACTTCTCTACATACACAGAGTAAGAATTTAGCAGCCTTTCTATCTATTTCACTTCTAGAAACACCATGAGGTCTACATGAGCCAGACTATTTTGATTGCTGCTTTGATTCTGCTGTCCACTATGACAACCACGCCCACCTTACCTCTGGCAGTTGAGTTGTGCCACTTGGCCCCTGCCACCCAGGGATCTAATTACTCTCACTGCACTTAGATTCTCCAAATCAGTGACTATAGTTTCCACTGTAAGATCTGGCCTACAGAGAAGAGTTATCATAGAGCTTTTCAGGGATGCCTAAGCTCCCTTCACAAATTTACTTCTCACAGTATTGGTGAAAGGCATGCCTTCTGGGTCCTCCCAATGGAGGTGGGTAGGTCTTAAACTATAAGTGAACTCTAACATTCCAAGCTCTCTAAGCCTTTGAATCTTTTCTTTTACCTTAAATCAAGGCAGGTCTTCCACTGGCAAAGAAAACTCATAAAAATTTGGGGATGTAATATCCCCATTCCAACTTACAGTACCCCATTCTTTCCCAATCAATGCCCTCATTTTAACAGTAGATACCCTGCAAGGCTGGGAGTTCAATTTGTGTTGTAATGCAGCCAGTCACAGGATGAGATTCTGCATCTGATTTTCAGCAATCAACCTTGTGGTTACAGGAGATAAAGATCTTCTTAAGGGCACATAATGAAGCTTTCAGGTCATTTATGTGGTGCTTGAGCTGGGAATTTGAATCCTTGAGTGCATCCTTTTTTTCACCACTTTGTCCAGTGATACTAGAGGCAACCAGCTAACCTCATTATATTCATTAGATTTCAAAAATGTTAGAAAGTATCATATACATAGTCACCCAACTCCTTGCTTTTTTATGAGGTTGATTAGGAGCATCCAGTGGAAATATTTTGTATACCTCTATTGCCAGATCGTGCCAGGCAAGAGAAGACAGGTGTTCCAAATTGAGGACAGTAAGGCAAAGAAAAAGAATTCTTTTTACTCAGGCTTTTATTCTATTCAGACCTTCAACAGATTAGATAAGCCTCACTCACGTTGGGGAGGGCAATCTGCTTTACTCAGTCTACCTATTCAAATGTTAATGTTATCCAGAAGTACCCTCACAGACACATCAGTAAATAATGTTTGACCAAATATCTAGGTATCCTTGACCAAGTCAAGTTGACAGATAAAATTAACCATCATGTTTCCTAATAATGATATGTATGCTAATTTTATTTAAGATACAAGATTATTCATAATAATTCAAAGGTATTGGATAATTTTTATTTTTCAGCCTGTGGTGATGGTTGAATATTGGGGGATCTACCTATGGAACAAATTATGAAAACTTTTCCTTCGTCTTCCAGTATGGAGAGCTTCTAAGCTCCTTGTCATCCCTTAAATCTCCTTTAATAGGTTTGCATAGGCATCACTTGGGGACATTGGTAAAAATAAAGATTCCTGGAATCCATCCCTAGAGATTCTGACTTGGAAGAACTGGGACAGGTCCCAGGACTCTGTATGTTTAACAATAATTCTGATACCAGCAGTTCATGTTCACACTTTGAGAAACACTGACCTGTGTCATTAACAAAGAACCGGAAATTTATGGCTTTACAGGCAGCCTGTAACTTAAAAGTAACATTTTATTTTTTTCTTTTATTTTGTAAGACTTGTATTAGAACAATTTTTCCCCCAAAGTATTTTGAACCCATGTTCTTTTGAAATCTTACACAATATGCTTGTCACTTGTCTGGCATTCCTGAGCCCTAAGAAGAGACGTACCTAATAGGTATTCCAATCCTTTCACCCTGTTCTTGGAAACACAATTCTCATTTTGCATCTGACCTTCTACATATAATTATGCAGCCCTTCAACCTCATTCAATGCAATTTGGCATTAGCCTGAGAGAAGCTGTCAGCTCTTCTGTGTCCTAACGCGATTGTTGCAGCTCCCACATTTTTTCCCCTTAGCTTTTGTTCTTCCTCATTTCTATGCTTGTCCACATATTTCATCGAGACATAACAGAAAAATAACTGTTGGAATAATGAGCCTGTAAATTAATAATTTCCTTTAATAAGCTTTATTTCTTGTTGGTGCTCTTTAATGAAAATATCTCAGCTCTAGGAAGGGGAACCAATAGAAGGGCCATAAAGGGCTTTCTCATTACTTAAATTCTGGATGGAAGACGAAAATTTAATGTCATCTCCAATAACTATTGTAAGTGTGCTATCACCCATATCTTTTGCCAGTAAAATATCTGTAATAATTTATTCAGATTTTGTCATTGTTCTACCTACATAGAAGATAGATAAACCACCATGGAGCAAACACACTGATTTGTAGGATTTTACTATTTAGACACCATCTTAGACAGAGGATAGATACTGTATGAAGGTGGGAAAAACAAATTTCTTGGAAATAGCAAGGTGTCTATAATAGTTTAAGACTTGAGCTAGTTAGACCATAAGTAGCATTCACTTGACCTGTGTTGACAAATGTGGTAGTTACCAGACACATGCGGCTATTTAAATTTAAATGTGTTTATTATGTTAAATAAAAAATTTAAAAGTTAGTCTCACTAACCAATTTCAAGAACTCAATAAACAAATTTGGCCAGTTGCTGCCATATTAGATAAAGCAATGTCGAACATTTCCATCAGAAAGTTCTACTAGAGAGTAATACATTAGACTCTCTTGGCCTAGCTGAACCTGCTTGAGCAGAGAAAAAATAGTAAATATCTTCTATGTAAAATGCTGATGTTATTGTTTATTTCAATTAATCTCTTGGGTTAAAATGATTTTGAGAAAATTATATTCTAGAAATTTCCACTTAGGACTGTGTACTGAGTGATACTAGGCCTGCCTGTGCTGAGTATGGTGCATTTCTGAAGTGTGAATCTGTGTCTTTACCAACAATTGAGCTGGTTATTGTTTTTCCTATAAAAATCCTTAGACCGGGGCTTCCCTGGTGGCGCAGTGGTTGAGAGTCCGCCTGCCGATGCAGGGGACGCGGGTTCGTGGCCCAGTCCGGGAAGATCCCACATGCCGCGGAGCGGCTGAGCTCGTGAGCCATGGCCGCTGAGCCTGCGCGTCCGGAGCCTGTGCTCCGCAATGGGAGAGGCCACAACAGTGAGAGGCCCGCGTACCGCAAAAAAAAAAAAAAAAAAAAAAAAAAATCCTTAGACTTACAGGTAGTGGATGAGTACACTACAATGATTTAATGCCAGGCAAATATACCTTACTCTGTTTTTATTTGGAGTACAAAAATTATTTTAAACTATATTTATAAATTACTGTGTGGGTGCTTTCTGCTTAAGAAAATCTGGAAAACACATGAGGAAATTATTTTCCACACTGAAAAAGAATTATTTGCTTTATATTAAATAAAGGAATTTATTTTTAATTTTCTTTATATTAAAAAAGAAACTTTTGAGATAGAAATATTCATTGACAAAATTAAAATCTAGCCTGATAAATTTTTATTTGGGTTCTTAAATTTCTATCTCTATTCTATCAAGAATAATAATTTTATCATTATACTGTTTCCAAAGCATATGGATTCATCCTCCACTGACAATTCCAAATAATTGCTTTCCAGGTCCTTGCCAGAAATTTCAACCTTCAGTTCTATAATTCCATCTTTTATAAACATGTCTGGTTGTGAAAAGATAATGAAGACTCTCATCAGCAATGTATAATTGGGCTCATTACTACACCTTCATAAAAATAAGAAACTATCAATAAAAAATACAAGTATTACTTCCTATCACTATCTCACTTCTCCCCATAATGATTCTTTATGTTTTTTAACCCAGATTCAGCTATCTGAACCAGTTACCTGGAATAAAGTATAAATGCTGGTTTGTTTTAGCAAAATCCTTCCACTTGTGACAACATGGATGAATCTTGAGGGCATTATGCTAAGCGAAATAAATCAGAGAAAGACAAATACTGCATGATTTCACTTATATGGGGTGTCTAAAAAAGTCACACTTATAAAAACAGAAAGCAGATTGATAGTTACCAGAGGTGGGGGGATGGGGGAAATGAAGAAATGTTCAAATGGTCAAAGGGTATAGAATTTCAGTTATAAGATGAATGAGTTCAGGGGATCTAATGTACAGCATAGTGACCATAGTTAAAAATACTGTATTGTATACTTGAAATTTTCCACGAGAGTGGAACTTAAATGTTCTCATCTTACTCCTCCAAACGGTAACTCTGTGAGGTGATGTACGTGTTAACTGTCCTTAATGTGATAATCATTTCACAATATATACATATAACAAATCATAACACTGTATACCTTAAATTTATGCAATATTGTCATTTATATCTCAATAAAGCTGGAAAGACAAAGTAAACCCTCCAGAAGGTTATTAACATTAAATTAAAAAATTTAAAATTGTATTTTGCAAAGTATGTCTCTGTGTCTTCTGCATATTATTCATTATTTAGTTACATTATAGTACATACTTGTTGTAATAAGAAGGAAAAAGTACCTCAAAACCAGTACTACATACAAACATAACTGCTAAAGAGTTAGGTAATAAATAATTAGGTAATTAGTATTTATTTTTTTCATATTATGTAGACATCATTGGTGGAAATATTTACATAGTTAAGCACTATAAGTGATTTGAGTGATTTAGTGATATTTGGGGAAAGTGAATGAAGTTTTTGTATGAACTCAGAAAACATTGTTATTTTTTCCTCTTTAGAATAATAAAATATAGGCTCCTGCTATCTGAATACTTGTTATTCTCCACATTTTTCAAGAATACACTTGATTTAGATCATGAGGGTTGCCTGGATTATATATTTTACCAATATAATGTGTGAAAATGGCTTCTGGTTTTAATATATATTTTCCATATTACTTGTGAGATGATGTTCTTTTTATATGTTGTCATTTACACTTTTTTCATGTCTACTTCTTGTTTATTTTCTCATTTTTATATCAGAATAAGGGCCTTAAAAATCAGTCTCTGGTAGAAAAATTAATTTCCTTTGAGCCTTTTTTTTTGACATAGCAAAATCATGAATATATCCGTAATCCCCCAAAGTTTACTGTGCTGTGTGTATTTCCTCCCTTTTCAGCCTTGCTAATCTTGTTTGTAGGAAAGCTTGCCCTTTTACCTATTCAGCTACCACTCAGGCAGCTGAATCCCTGAAACTTTCACTCATCACTTAGTTACTACATATTCCTCAAGTTTTCCCATATGACATATCTGTAGAGCCCCTTTTGGGAAAGATTCAGGCATTTCTGTTTATTCCAGGAAAGAAACCAAAGCTATATAGATAGACAGAGATATTGCATATATGTAAATGTCAGTGCAAAGTGGGAAACAAAAACATACTGCAGAGAACATGATTACTTTCTGGAGTAGAGTCCTCCCAGAAAGTAAGAACAGCTCCCTCCCCTGTCTCACTTCATCCTCATGTACTGTGTCCACTTTCACTTTCTTGGGTTTTTAATGTCCTTTCTGCAGCAGTCTTTGTGCACTCTCTTCCTCTGCATGCAATGCTCATCCTTCCCCTCATTCACCTTGTTGGCTCCAATGCAACTTTTATATCCGAGTTCAAATGTCATTTACTCAGAGAAGTCTTTCCGATCTTGTTTTACTCCCTGCCTCATTTAACTATTATTAATAGCTCTTATAACATTGTGAGTTTTAATTTTTTTATTATTTGATTAATGCCTCTATCTTCCATCAGAATATAAGCCCCCTAGAGTCAGAGAATATTTGTTTTTGCACCCCATTTCATCCTTAACACACAATACGGTGTGATGAGCATGAAGCTGATCATTGTCTTACAATTTGCTTTGCTTTATATAACACATTTGGCATGGTTCTGTCGGTTCTATCTGTACATGCTACTCAGCCTATTTGAGAAAAACTGTAAACCTTTGTCTGTTTTTTCATCTCATTGGTCATTAGGGTTTGCTGTTTTTAGGAGAGTTATACTCATTCAATCTCATATTTTAGTAGTATAAAATTTTATAGATTTCTAATGACTGGTTTATTGTGGTTTTTCCCAGATATACAGTAGATATGACCTAGAATCAGTGGAACTATTTATTTATGGGCCCCTTTGGAGGAAGGAATAGAAGCTTGTTCAGGACTTGGCACCTGTGATGATTTGTCTGTGTATCTCTAAGATCTATCACAAGTATCTCTAGATGGAGCTATTTAACCTTTTCTCTTATAAACTAAAACCATAAGCCTTGAAATTGAAGGAACTTGCCTACATTGTTTCTAGGATTCTAGGCCACAGCTTGAAGATTGCTTGTTGCTGGAGGTTCTTGATCATGTGTCCTGACTTCTTTCTTCTCTTTCCCTTTTTCCTTACCACCAAAGCTAGCTAGGCCTGTAAATCCCAGGTATGAGCAAAATAATTCTATCTTTGGTTTAATATTATTGAGAACATTTACAATAACTATGGCGAGCTGCGTCTGACCAGCAGAATAACAGTCGCCACACGCTAGATTCTTCTCGTATCACACTTTATTGGAGTACAGCTTGGTTAAGGAAAGATGGAAGGAAGACCCCGCAGCCTTAGCGGCAGCTGCCTATATAAGATTCGGGGTACTGTGCAAGTCTCTGACTGGTTCATATCGAAAGCATAGCTACACGTCGCCTTCGGACTGGTTACTGCTCTAAAACCTTGTTAGCATATCTCAACGCATGCGCACTGGCTACAGGATGGATGACTCAGCTTTTTCTATCCTGCTTTGCGGCAACGCTTTGCCGCGCCCCACATCTCCCCCTTATTTATTTACTATAGCACAGTGAAGTTTTGCCGGTACGCATGCTCACACCATGGTGTGCTCACGGTTCAACGGCAGTTTTTCACTGGCACATCTATGACACCCTCCTGCGTGCAATGCCAGCATAGGGCTGCAGGGTGCAAGGGCTGTCTATGGCACATCTACGACACCCTCCTGCGTGCAATGCCAGCATAGGGCGGCAGGGTGCTAGGGCTGTCGAGACCTAAAACAGAGCTCCCTATGGAGGTGCAATGGCAGCAAGGCCTCTCCGTGCAAGGGCAGTCATCTGGGATTATTCAGGGCAGAGAGCCAGGCTGCAGGGGAATCACCTTCACTGATAGCCAAAAGCGCCTGAGTGAGCAGAACCTTATCTCGACGCGCTCGGATACGAATTCGACAGACCAACCAGAGACATAGCACAATCCCAAACAGGCAGCAGGCTGCAAACATAGCTACTCCCACCCATTCTTTGAAAGAGGTAAAGTCCCCGAAAGTAACTGGCTCCAGTTTGGTAGCATTAAGCCGCAATATTTGAATCTTCCGTTTCAGTATCATCCGTTCCGCCTCTCGGGACCAATTTCCCGCTAGGAATCTTCTGATCACTCTGCTTTTATTGAGTGCATCTGGAACGAGAAAAGGTGTGACACACACATGGCCTACATGCTGCATGCAGCCCACTTGTATGAGGCCATATAAATCATCCATGGCCTCTTCCAATAGATTGATTCTTTCATTGGTAGCTAAAATGCCACTCACAATATGAGCATCAAATCGAGTCTGTTCTTCCAAAATCTGTGAAGTTTTTGTCACAATTTCATTGATTTCTCCTGCGGCCTTAACTTGGCTCGCCATTGCTACACCTGCGGTAACCGCTGCGGTGGCAGAAATGGCTATTGCTGTGACAATGGCGGCAGTAATGCCAAAATCTCTTTTAATACGAAGCAAACTTAAAATGGGAAAATTGTTTGGATCTGCCCGAATCGGAATAGGTACGAAAGTAGGCACCCGCACCACGATGGCAGTGGTAACCTGAGTCCCATTCCAACACTCAGACAGCCAGCAGTGGCCAGACCTCGTGCAATTTGCACTGTCATTAGTAAGCAGCAGCACAAAGGGCGATTTCACACAAACCGCTGCTGCTGATCTGGTGTAATTATACACTGATTCATATGTTTTCATGATCTTAAGTTTATATCTGGTCCCATTGGAATGTTGCACCGTCCCAGAAACATTGTAATAGGTACCATTACTTTGCTGCAACATGGCCAAAGCAGAGATATCCATGCTGGCCCCAACTTCATTAATCAACAGCCAGGAGTAAAATGGCCACCCTTCAAAAACCCAACGCTCATTAGTGATTTTATTCTTTCTACCCATATAAGACTTCAAATCAGGGGAAAATCGAAAACCTGAGCTAATTTCATATTTCGCTAGGGTTCTATCTTGACATTGGGTGAAAATCGGGGGTGATGCCGTATCTGGCTCACAGTAGGGAGCAACAGTGGTCCTGTTAGCCAGTACACAAGAAGAGTTTTTCCTTACTGGAACTATGCCTGTATGCTCCAAGGCAAAGGTAGTGACATTTGCCTCGTCAGTGCCATTGATTCCCGTACCCTGACCTTGTTGGGCTCCAGAGGCAATCTGCTGTAACGCTTCCGTCAAAACCTTTAATGGAACTATACTATGCCTTAGTGGGCTTTCCCACGCCTGTAATATTCCTTTTTTCAAAATAATACAATCCTTGTCAGTATCGAAACTGAAACAAAGACTTCTGTTCAAAACTATATTACTAGCATTATAAGGCACCCAATCAAGCTTCAATGGCGTGGTGCATGCCGCATTCATGTCACAGCTAGTGGAATACAGCATAGGGAGCACTCTACTCTGGGAATGCACCGGCATGGGAACTGGCCAGGTCCGGCTGATTCCCCAAAAGGTCAGGTTCTCTGCCTTGAGCAAGGGAAGAAACATTACGATCATCCATTGTTGCATCATCCGTGCGACACTCGGCATCCCTTTCGAGTTTCTCTTCCACGCTCCGTGTCAATCTTGACGGCACCCAAATCGGGTCCTGATCCTGTGGAGAGACACAAAGAGATCCCCTGGATCGAGCAATAACGCGATCCGGGCCTTTCCATTGGTTGGATAATACATCTTTCCACATCACTGTACTATATTCTTTATGAGTCAATGCCACATGACGCTCTGCAGCAGTTTTATCATCATCATGCACATTCAAAAAATTTATAGTAAATAAGGCAAGTGATAATCTCTGTTTGGGGGTGCAGTTCTCTGCTATTCCCCCTTTTTGTTTAAATAATAGTTCTTTGAGTGTCCGATTGGCACGCTCTATAATCCCTTGGCCTTGTGGGTTATAGGGCAAGCCAGTAACATGCAGCACCTGCATTCGTTGACAAAAAAGAGCAAAACTTTTAGAACTATAGGCTGGGCCATTATCCGTCTTTATCTTGGTGGGCTTACCCCAAGCTGCCCAGGCCTCAAGGCAATGGGTAATAACATGTTGAACCCGTTCCCCAGAGAGGGGAGTTGCATGAAATACTCCCGAGCAAGTATCTACTGACACATGTACATATTGTAGTTTTCCAAACGAAGAGACATGAGTGACATCCATTTGCCATAACTCATTTGGAGCAACACCTCTGGGATTAACACCAACATGTTGGGCAGGCAAGAACTGGGCGCAGGCAGAGCAACTTTTCACAATGTGTCTAGCTAATTCCCTGGTAATATGAAATTTTTTTCTTAAGACAGTAGATGACACGTGATATAGGTCATGAAATTCTTGAGCTTGCACTACGGGATCCAGCGCTACCAGAACACGTGTAGCCAGGTCAACCTGCTCATTTGCTTTTGCCATAGGGCCAGGCAACAAGGAATGTGCTCGAATATGAGTAATGTAAAAGGGCTGCACACGCGACAATATCTGTGACCTTATCCCTGTCAATAGGGTCGCTACTGTACTAGATGATTTCACATAGGGTGTAATTTCCAAGATTTTTACTGCGTTCACTACATATAATGAGTCAGAAATTAAATTAAAGGGCTCCTGAAAGCGTCGAAAAACTTCCAACACCACCTGACATTCTACAACCTGAGGAGTGCTGGGTCGATAGTTCATAACCACCGGCTGTTGTCCTTGGACCATATAAGCCCCTCTTCCTGATTTAGATCCATCTGTGTAAATGGTTAAGGCATCATCCAAGGGCTGTTGCACAGTAACTTTTGGAAAAATAACAGGTTGTTGAATCATGAACTCCAAAAGCTCGCTTTTAGGCAAATGATTATCAATTACCCCGGAAAAGGTATAAATAAGAATAGCCCATTCAGAGGTAGTTGCAGTTAAAACCTCTATTTGATTTTTCGTATAGGGGACTACAAGTCTGTCTGGTGAGTTTGCAAAAGAGGAAACACATTGTTTAATACCTAATAGAGCTACCTCAGCAACCATGGATGGATAGTGCGACAGGGTTCTCATCCCCACAGATTTAGTGTGGATCCAAAGCAAGGGTCCATTTTGCCATAGAACACCAGTAGGAAACCCCAAGGTGGGGAGAACACACATCCAAATAGGCAGGGTAGGCTCACAGCGCAGCAATTGTGCCTTCATAAGGGCCTGTTCCACCTTATGGAGTGCTTTCCGAGCTGCAAGAGTCATGCGACGCGGGGAGTTAAGATCAGGATTGCCTTCTAATATTTCAAACAAAGGCTTCAATTCCAATCGAGTCAAACTTAAATATGGTCGAACCCAATTTATGTCTCCTAAAAGCCGCTGGAAATCATTCAAAGTGGTCAAGCTACTGGTCCGGATTTCAATTTTTTGGGGAGTAATTGTAGTCTCATCAATAGTGGTCCCTAAAAATTTTATGGCATCTCCCTTTTGAATCTTTTCTGGGGCAAGAAACAAACCTTTCGTTCTCAAATGTTCAGCTAAGTCACCTAAAACGTTATCAAGTAAATCCATACTACGGGCCGCTAATAACACATCATCCATATAATGGATGATTCTTACCCCGGGAAATTTGTCTCGTACAGGTTGCAAAGCCGTGTCAACATACAGCTGGCACATAGTGGGACTGTTAGCCATGCCTTGAGGAAGCACAACCCATTGATATCTCCGATCAGGCTTTTCATGATTAACAGAGGGTAGGGTAAAAGCAAATCTCTCTTTATCCTGCCTATTCAACGGAATAGAGAAAAAACAGTCCTTTATATCTACTGCTATAACTGGCCAGCCTCGCGGGATGGCTGTCAACATTGGCAACCCGCGTTGTATGGGACCCATGACCTGCATTTGTTGATTTATTGCTCGCAGATCATGAAGCAAACGCCATTTCCCTGACTTTTTCTTAATAACAAAAATGGGAGTATTCCAGGGTGAATGAGAGGGTTCTAAATGCCCCAACTGTAACTGTTCTTCCACTAGCTGTGATGCTGCCTCCAGTTTTTCCCTTGATAGAGGCCACTGAGGTACCCACACTGGTGTCGTGGTCATCCAAGTAATCGGAATCATTAACTCAGTGACCCCTGGGAAAAACCCAACCCTCGATGATGAGGATTCCCATGGGCTTCTATAGGGGCAGTAATCCCCTGTAACCTTTTTCCTAACCCTCTATCTGGTATGAACCCTGACTTCAACATAATTTGTTGAGAAACCTCAGAATAATCATTAGTAAGCCTAAGTTTCAATTGACTCTGTACATCTCTTCCCCATAAGTTAAGCGGTAAACCCTCAACCACGAAGGGACGAAACTTCCCTCTCTGATCTCCTGAGATCCAGGTCAATTCTTTGGAACTAATGTGAGGGGCCTGTGCATACCCTAGCCCCTGCAACGTCTGGGAAGATCGTTGCAAAGGCCAGGACCTTGGCCAAAACTTGAGGGTGATGATGCTACGGTCTGCCCCAGTATCCACTAATCCGGGAAATATCTTCCCTTCAATCTTCAAATCCAACATTGGACGATCGTCAAGAGACAAAGACAAAAGGGCAAAATCAACTCCTGTAGATCCAAAACCGTTAGCTCCCCGCTCCTTAGGGCATGCAGGATAATTCTCATGGAGAGATGATAAAACTAACAATTGAGCAATCCGATCCCCAGGATTTATGATACTTACTCCCCTAGGGGATTGACACATCACTTTAATGAGTCCAGTATAATCGGGGTCAATTACTCCAGGTTGGACTATAAGTCCTTTCAAAGTAGAAGAGGAACGGCCAATCACCAACCCAACTGTTCCCTTTGGCAGTGGTCCACTCATGTCTGTACTTACAGGTTGTATACCCATAGATGCTGTTAATACCATTCTGGAGGTGGCACGGAGGTCCAGCCCTGCGGATCCTGTCGTGGCTCGCCTTGGGGCCGGGGTGGCTGAAAAGTCACATTCTCGTGGGCCCCAAAAACTTTCGGGCCCTGGGACCATGGGCCCGTTCTCCCGTTTTTTGACTCGGAAGCATAGGTGGATCTAGGGTTAACTGCAGATGCAACAGGCTGAATAACTTGTCCAGTTATATCTTTAATAGATCTACATTCGTTGGCCCAATGCTTTCCTTTTTTGCATCGGGGACAAGTCCCTGGTAGTTTCTGGGGCGAAGACATTTTAGGCCTCGCGCCTAAATTTCTACATTGCCTTTTAATGTGCCCAGACTGTCCACATTGGAAACAAACCCCTGATTTCACGGTACCAGTTGTATTTCGGGCAGCGGCCAGAATTGCTGCAGCAAGACCAGTGTTAGACAATGGCCCGCCTATTTCTCTGCACATTTTCATCCAGACATCTAAAGGCTTTCCTTTTACTGGTGTGATTGCTCTACGACATTCCTTCGTGCATTGCTCATAAATCAATTGCTTCACTAATGGCATAGCATCTTCTACACTACCAAAAATCCTACCAGCAGCTTCCATCATTCTGGCTACAAAGTCAGAAAATGCTTCTGTACTGCCCTGTATGATCTTAGTCAGGTTTCCTGAAACTTCTCCTTTATTTGGGAGGGCACGCCAGGCCTGCATACCAATTTGGTTTATTTGGCCATAGACCTCCACAGGAAACACTGTTTGGTTATTCAACCATTGACCTTGCCCTAATAACATGTCAACATTCCAGGCAGGCTGCCCATGAGCGGCATTCTCCCGCGCCTGACCATATGCCAAGTCAGTTAAAATGGATTTCCAGTCCAGATACTGCCCCATTGATAAGCAAGCACGTGCAATGTCCTGCCAATCTGTGGGCGTCAATGCATTTCGGGTAAGGCGTTGCAATAACATCAGAGTATAATTAGCAGTGACTCCATATCCCCTGGCAGCCTCTGCAAGATCCTTGATTATTCTATGATCTATCATCTCATAATATCTCTGACGAGTGGCTGGATCCTCAAATGCGGGAAAGGGCATGGGCACCTGAGACCATGCCTCCCGAGGGATAAAAGTACATTTTAATGGTCCTTGAGGTACACAGGGGGCATTAGCGGCTGAAGCAGGGGTCTGTACAGGCGCGGAAGCTCGTGCTGCAGCGGGGGCATATAATGGCGGACGAGCACACGGGGAACTCCCATACTGTCCCCGTTCATACTCTGCAGCTGCCTCTTCTAAAGCTGCCTCTTCTTTGGGACTCAATTCTTCCTGAGATAAATGTAAAGCTTTAAACTCATCTAAGAGCGGATACAATCTTGGCGCCGGCCCTTGTTTTTCTGCTTGTTTTTCTTCTCTTCTTCTTGGATTCTTAGGCCTATTTACAGTAGTCCCTACATTTTCGCCTTCTGACGCACTATCTTGACACATACTAAGAGCCTTGCGTCCCCTTTGAATTATATCCTCACATCCTCCCCCCTTGAGACACGAGTGTATCAACCTCCACAACGGGAGGGTGCCCCGAGAAAGCTCTCCCAGCTTACTGTGCTCAGTTAGATCTCTTCCGAGTTTTTCCCATGATGGAACAGTCAAGCTGCCAGATACTGCAAACCAGGGTGCAGCGCCATTAATATCTTGTAATAACTTGTTTATGGTTTTCTGTGACAGCTTAAGTCCCCGATCTCTCAATAAGGCTTGAATGGGTTCATGAAACTCAATGGCAGTTTCGGCAGATGAGCTATTCCCCATGCCGCCGATTCCTACTGAAAGCAGCTGGAGAATACTCGAACTGTTTACCGACCAGGGGTGCGCACTCGGCCACGCCGACAACACACAAAGGAAGAGCGCGAGGACAACAAAAGGAACAAAAGTGAAAGCGAAAATTTACCTGACTGGACTACTCACCGACGGTTCACTCCGACGGTTCACTCCGTGTGTCGAGTTCTGAATCGGTCCTCCATGCGAGGTGCAACGGTTCCCGGGTTTCGGCACCACTTATGGCGAGCTGCGTCTGACCAGCAGAATAACAGTCGCCACACGCTAGATTCTTCTCGTATCACACTTTATTGGAGTACAGCTTGGTTAAGGAAAGATGGAAGGAAGACCCCGCAGCCTTAGCGGCAGCTGCCTATATAAGATTCGGGGTACTGTGCAAGTCTCTGACTGGTTCATATCGAAAGCATAGCTACACGTCGCCTTCGGACTGGTTACTGCTCTAAAACCTTGTTAGCATATCTCAACGCATGCGCACTGGCTACAGGATGGATGACTCAGCTTTTTCTATCCTGCTTTGCGGCAACGCTTTGCCGCGCCCCACAAATAACAATTTTACTTAAATCATTATTTTTCCTGAAGAATCCAAGGTGTTGCTCTGACCAAATTGGCAAGCATTGCCTTATGGAATGGTAGATTTTAAAAAATCCATACTAATGTACTAGCAAAAACAAAAACCATAAAATAGGCATTGGAAAAGAAATTTTGGTTATTTTTTATTTTAATGCTGAGCAACATGGACTTTAGTGGGAGAACAAAACTTAACCTTTAAATTATAATGATAATAGCGTATATGTATATATATATATATATATATATATATATATATATATATAGCAACTCATGGTATTCTAAATGCTTTTTATATATTGTTTTTTAATTTTCAAAACAAGTCTATTTTTAATATAGTTATATATGAATTATTATAAGTTAAATAGAAAACACTGTCTTCAGCCCTTGGATATACCATTTAGTGTGTGTCTTAGGTGGTATATTGAATCCTCACTACATGTTAAATTGTATAGTTGTTCTGCATAACCAGCTCAAATTCCTCTTCTTTTGTCAAGACTTGCAATGAATTTTGAGCTTGTCTTTCTGGACAGTGAGCTCCTTGAAGGCAGAAGTCGTGTCCTGGTTATGTTTATATCACTAGTATCTAAAACTATCTTATCCAGTATGGTAGTCACTAGCCACATATAGCTAATTAAATTTAAACTTAATTAATTAAAATGAGATAAAATTTAAAATTTAGTTTCCCAGTTACACTAGGCACATTTCAAGTGCTCAGTAGTCACCCCCTGTGGCCAGTAGTTATCCTATCAAATCAACATTGCGTGAACATTTCCATAATCACAGAAAGTTCTATTGAAAGCACTGCCTAGAACAATGATTTGTTCATGAATTAATATATTAATTGAACTGATCAATGTTTATTTAGTGCCTTTTTTAATATTGGCATTGTCTAGACATGGGAGATAGGGTGACAAACAGCAACAAGAACATAATCAAGAGACATGTTATCTTTCATATTGAATCCTAGCATTTTGTGAAGACAGAAATTAAGCAAACTGGATTTAATTGTACATGTTTAACAATTGACTATTTCAGATTCAGTGTTAGAAACGCCCATTTTGCAATGATGTAAGTACGGCTTGTTGATAATAAGTATGTCATAGTGGAACTATTTGGCGTGCCCTTTGGTCCTATTGCTAAGGGCAGGAGAGTTTCTAAGCAATGCTGGCATCAGAAGTACATAAAACTGTTGCCTTCTTACTGGAACCATTAAAGAGATAAGAAGTTAGCAGATTTTATAACTTTAAAAAAATTTGCACTGGTTTCTACCTCAGATGTGTAGGAATCTAAACCATATTTCCCACTAGAAATAGGAGGAGAGAGAAAGCATTGAACACAGCAGGAGGACTATTAGTGAAGCTGCAGTAGGAGAATATAAGCAAAATTTTTGCTGCATTCCTATACCCACGGTCTTGGGAGCTTTATATTTCATTTGCTTTCATTATTTTCCTCTATCTTTTTAGAAAGCCAGGTTAACGTGTTCCAACATCAAAGTCAGACAGGGAAAAATAAAGAAACCTCATGAAAGATTCTAAACAATTATGTAATGAAAATATACTAATTGTCTGAAAATCAGCCACTGTTCTGTTGGTAAATACAGAGGACTCACTTCTGCTGTCAGATCACAAATAGATAATGCAGCTGTAAGTTTTCTGAAAATTGGTGTGATCATTAGTTTAAGTCATCCCAATTGCTTACATTGTACTCCTTGAGCAAGTGTGGAGGGGTGTTTACGTGTGATTTCTCTTTCTGGAAGAACTGCATGTTGAATGGGCTTTCTCCATACGCTGAGGAGTGAGACTATAATTGCTGACAAAAGCAGGATAGAAATAAAACAGCCTGTTAAGAGTGGGCACATACTATACGTAGGACTCTGCAAATTGAGAAAAGAATGTTTCATTTGAAATAAGCGATGCATTTTATTTTAGAAATTTCTTGATTCTAAGACACAGAATAATTCTGTAGTTGAGGATAAAGTGGTTGATCGTCATTTCTTTTTAAAATTAATTTTATCTAATTTTCTTATTTTATACAGCAGGTTCTTATTAGTTATCTATTTTATACATATTAGTGTACACATGTCAATCCATATCTCCAAATTCATCCCACCCCCACCCACCCCTGCTTTCCCCCCTTGGTGTCCATACGTTTGTTCTCTACATCTATGTCTCTATTTCTGCCTTGCAAACTGGTTCATCTGTACCATTTTTCTGGATTCCACATATATGTGTTAATATACGATGTTTGTTTTTCTCTTTCTGACTTCACTCTTATGTCTCCCAATATTTAGGGCAGGCCAGGATTTGACCTTGGGCTTTTTCACGACTAAATGTAGAATCTGTAGAAGGAAATAACAGAGAATTTCCAATGATACTAGAATTTCTTCTCTGCTTCTAGATAAGATTTTATTGATTTAAGTAGCTGAAAATGGTATTTGTTTGAAAATAATTTTTAAATGAATTAATGGCTTCCACATTTGGTGAAACAGATTGAGCTGGATTTTATTCTTTAAGCTCATGTACAGTTATAATTATTTCTAATTTTTATCCATTTACTTTAATCTTTATATTCCTTTTAGGACATTGTTTAAAGGCAACAAAAGAAACACTAATGGCAAAATATACATTAATAAGATAAAATGATAATTTTTTTCATCAGATCCATAGATTTGCATCCATCTGATTTAAATTTTTGTGTCCCATCTAATGATATCTTTACGACAGCAAAAACCACTGTTAAAAAAGAAATGCTATATTTATATCTACTCTTTCATTTCTTAACAAATAACACTTTTTACATTTTCAATGGGTTATTTGATGAGAGAGTCTTGCAAATAGTCGTCTGAAAAATTCTCTCACATGGTTTAGTAACTGAGCATGAAAATTATAAAAAGTAACTCAGAGAGCAGGAATTTAAAATATCATATAATAAAAACAGATATTGTCTTCTTCTGATGCTAAAACCATAACCAATGTTCAATCTATATTTAAATATCTATTTGACCCATATAAATAACATGATAAAATACAGCAGTTTAAGATGTATTTAAATCATAAATAATTTAAATAAGTGATCTTTGTATTCCCTTCAAAGAGTAAAAGTAAAAATTAGTATACATCATAAATATTATTAAAATTGTACTAAATATTAGTATAATTTTTAATGATTTATTGATTTGAAAGTTTTTAGATCATTATTTTTTTTAACCATCTTTATTAGAGTATAACGGTTTTACAATAGTGTGTTAGTTTTTCCTTTACAACAAAGTGAATCAGTTATACATATACATATGTTCCCATATCTCTTCCCTCTTGCATCGCCCTCTCTCCCACCCTCCCTATCCCACCCCTCTAGGTGGTCATAAAGCACAGAGGTGATCTCCCTGTGCTATGCGGCAGCTTCCCACTAGCTATCTAATTTACATTTGATAGTGTATATATGTCCCTGCCACTCTCTCACTTCGTCACAGCTTACCCTTCCCCCTCCCCATATCCTCAAGTCCATGCTCTAGTAAGTCTGTGTTTTATTCCCGTCCTACCACTAATCTCTTCATGACATTTTTTTTTTCCTTAGAGTCTATATATATGTGTTAGCATACGGTATTTGTTTTTCTCCTTCTGACTTACTTCACTCTGTATGACAGACTCCAGGTCCATCCACCTCATTATAAATAACTCAGTATCATTTCTTTTTATGGCTGAGTAATATTCCATTGTATATATGTGCCACATCTTCTTTATCCATTCATCTGTGGATGGACACTTAGGTTGCTTCCATGTCCTGGCTATTGTAAATAGTTGATCATTATTAAAACACACAAATTATTTTAGCAATTTCTAGTAGGATGGGGTTTCTATATCATAATTACCTTGAAATGAATTTGTATGTCAAACAAGGTTGGGAGACTACTTAATAAACTCTTAGATATTTTTGTTAGGAATGTTTTTTAATAGATTTTAAATTCTTTCCCTCTCTCTATTTCTCTTTCTCTCTTTACTTTCTGCTTTTAAAAACACATTATTTAGTCTTTCAAAAATGTCTCAAGTTTCTAGGAAATTGGACGTGATGCTGAATATATTTTGAGAACATTTAAGACCAATCCAAAAGCCATTACCATTGTGGCTTCCCTCTTTGATGGACACTCCTAGCTCCTGAAGCTGTGCCCTGAAATACATCTCACTTCAAGAAGAAAGGTTATTTTAATTCTGTTGTTTCTTTTATGGCCAAAGCATGGTGGAATGGACAGTTGTTGTTGATATCGATTGACTCCATCCACACCTTCCTATTTAAGGGAATTCCCTAGTTGTAGTTGACAGAGTCTCAGCTATCTAGGGTAAAGATACATGATCTATGCTTTATCAGTTGGATGTTCCTGCTCAGGACTTAGAAGGGGCACCAAACTAAAGGAGTGGTTTAGAATTCATGTACAGCAGCAATAGAATAATTCACTGGCAGAGCAGTGACAATGACCTGGGTAATATCTTAAAGCAAGAGTTCCTATGGTGTGATCTAGGCTACTTGGCCTCATTTGAGTCCCATTGGATTTTTGACCCTTATCTTTGAAGCTTCCTCATAGATTGTGTAAGCTGGTCCATAGTTTTCTAATAATTATCTTTTTCCTGCTTACGATAGCTGGAGTCAGTGTCTGTTACTTATAGTTGAAATCCTGCCTGATGCAACTTCATATTCTAGAACTCAGAAGATAACCATACTATTTTTTTTCCCTGAAGAATGAAATGTGATGTTGACATCTCTTGGAGATCTTATTTCCTAAGAAGGAGACCTTCACTGTGATAAATATGGCATTTCAAGTGGTCTGTGTGAGAATGGCTCCAAGAAGCCGTTTTTTCCCCAGCCGCTCTTAGAGGAAAGTTAGAAGATCCTAATGAGTCAGGTGGAGGAATACGGCCTATGTGTCTGACTCCTGGCTTCTTATCCACTGTCCTGCCTATGATGGCCACCATGTGACACAGTCTGTGCCTTTCTCTCTCCTTTTAGGTTAAAGCTGTTTTATAGCAAATGGGAAAGAACTACTTCCCGTTCTCTCAAAGTCCTGATATCATGGGAGGAGGTAGAAAGGTAGTTGAGAGAGTGGTTTGCTGAATTTAAATCACCGAGAATGAGAAAGGAGGGGCATATTTCTAGTGATTGCAATATCAAAATAAAATGAAATATCAGTGTTTTAGTATTTATTCTGTGTTAATATGAAAATATGGATATTAACACAGACATTTTGTTTTTAAAGTGTCTAGAATTAGTACTTTAAAAAATCAGTACATATAATATTTATTGTCTTCAAGTGTAAAAAGGCATTATTGAATTAAAAAAACAGTAATTCAAAAATAAAAAATATAAGACATAACAAATTATTTATCAGCAGACAGGTTATGAACATTATTAGCAAAGGAAATTTTGAAAAAGAAAATATTATTCCAAAAATAAGACTAGACACTACCAAACATGAAAAACAATCAATCATTAAAAAATTGGACTATATTAATCACATAATGATTCCAGTGTATTAGAATAAATTGTGCGCTATATACAGGTGGGATGCATTGTTTGACAATGGAATATATTATTTGAACTTTTGAAAAAGTGTGTCTTTAAACAACAAAGTGCATCAGTAGTATCATTATTTACCTATGGGTATGTTTTCTGATAAATTTTTCCAGCTGCTGAAGCAGTCCTGTCTGACTCTACACTAGTAAGGCAAAGGTGAAGAGAGTTACAAACTAGTGCTAGATATTTTCCTCTGACATATTTTTCTTCAAACAATGCCATCTCTTGTTTGATGATTTTAAGATCTTTTTAAACAACTTTTTTCAGGAACTGCAAACTTTTTATTGAAATTGAGTTTTAGGTTTGTTTCAAAAGAAGTATTCCCAGTTTGTACTCTATTTTTCTTTTGTTTTCATCATGTGTAGATAGAGACACTCATGCAGCCTTACCCATATCAGTTTCAATACAGTCATGTTCATGTTCTACTTGTTTGAAATCTTTGAACTGGAGTAAGAATTATTCTTGCAGTAGAAACTTTACTCTGTGGATTGTTTTCAACCCTCCCCTCCACCCCATTGAAGCTGAGGGTTGTTATAGAAGAACACTTTTAAAAAGTGTAACTTTGTTCAATGTGAATTTTAGTGAAGGATATAACTCTCTGGATATATCTCGAGATATAAATGATTTTCTCAGATATTTTTAAAAGGCTGAAATAATGGCATCACACCAAGAGAAGTATGATATTTTAGGAGAAAAAAATAACATGGTATATGAGAATAACAAAAAATTGCATGACGATTACTACACACCATTGACTGGAATCTCATCAGACTGTAGATGAGGGAGGTGACATAGAGGGTCACAGAATCATGTCCCCATGAGAGACTTCAAAATCTACTCCTGTATTCCTAGGCCACTGGGAGGACTAACCCACAGAAGGAGTCAAACCACTGGCCCTGCTCATGCAGAAAAAACTGGGGAGGTGTTTGAAGTAGGAAAGCACATGGTAAAAGTTAGCATTTCAAAATTACCAAAGGAAGCATAAAAGAAATAATTATGATACTACTCAGTGGACTAACATTTATGACCAGTATGTAATATTTATGACCAGGATATAGCATTTATGACTAAGGATCAGCCAGCATTTCCAGAGGCCTCATTGTTAGTCAAGATTCACACAATATAGAAGGATATTTTTTAAGTTAGAGAGGATTTATTGAGATGCCTTGAACCTCATACTATGGAATTATTACTATACTCTTGTCACTTTGTGTGTTGGGAGGATAAGAATAAGATATATTCTTATATATATATAAGACCATATCTGCTATTCTGAGTTGTATTATCCCAGTTCTTATGTAGATATATTCCCAGAATCATACCTCATTCTTCTATTCTCTTCAACTATTTCAAATTATTTTTATGTCTCCAGTTATAGTTTATTCCAGTTTTTGTTCATAAAATAGTGTTTGTCAACTTCCAAGACTGAGATGATGTTTATCCTTCTTCCCTTCATCATGTCAAATAACTTTTATCAATCCACAGTTCTCTACTTATTGTTTCCCTTTTCTTCCTTGGTCATTGCTTAGAGGTAACTAGAGCTGCTATTAAACCTGGATTTTAATATCCAGAGTGATCATGTACTTGGAACTTTTGCAGTTTCTCAGACACTTTTATATTCTCTTGTCTTTGTCATCCACTGTGGATTAAATGTTCATCAGAAAACAAAATAGTGGCAGGAAGTGAGGTCACTGTAGGGTAAAGAAATGCATTAGTGAGTGTCAGTTAAGCTGAGAAGAGCAAAATGTGATGCCAGTGGCAGAGAGCATTTGCTTGTGTTTGCTCTACTATACTGTGTTAGTGGTCATGAGAACTATATATATGACATATATGATCTTTATTGCTTCCCTGCAATGGATTTGCATATTTAAATATATTTGCGACAAACAGCATTCTATTAAATCACTGTGTAGGGAGGTGCTCCATGAAGAACATATGCATTTATAGCATGCCAAACATGACTTGTAAATGCCACCCAATAGCGTGCTTATATGATGTTTTAATTTCTCTTCACAAGAAATTTTTGAAACCCAGACTGAGTGGTATAGGAGCATTATTTCTGTTCTGATTCTAGTCTCTCTTTTCTATTTTTCAGCCCTGTTCAATGTTTAGTGTTTTTTGTTTGTTTGTTTGTTTTTGGCCTAGGCTGTTTCAAGGCAGAAATGGGCTACTTCAATAAATATTTTCTGATCATCTATTATGTGTCAGGTCATGTCCTAGGCTTTAAATACTATGGCGCTGAAAGAAGGAATAATTTCCAGATTAAGTCCATTTTGTGAAAAAATTTCTCTGAGAGCTACTGAGGGGCATTATTCTTCCCTGGCAGCACGTTCTCCCTGACAAAGCTCAGGATTTGACTGGTTAATTCCTGTTAACAATAGTTCACCCTGCAGTGAAAGATAACAGCCTTCATACTGCTGATACAAAGGTCAAAGGGAGAAGATCTTTTTAAAGATGTTATATTTTCAACTTGGGATGGAGTGAACTGAATCCACATGGCTTTAAAAGGTCCCCCGGAATACCTAAAATCTGACAAAGAAAAGAACACTTGTTATTTCTTAGCCATCTGTTAGGACATAAAAAAAGCCTTGCCAAATGAAAAGCAGCATATGCATACATGACACATCAAAATTGTGAGAAACCTATGCTTTGCTTGACAGGATGAGTTTCCACTCCAGTCTTGATACCTGTGTTGTTTTGTTTGTGGTTTCTCTAAGTGCCATAGCAGATGGGAAATCTTCAAATAGCAAAACCTCATTAAGAACATTATCAAATTTTTCAGGTAATGGTGTAACATAATGTTTTGAAATTACACCTCTTTTTTACATACTAAGTCTTTTCTTTAGGTCTTACATTAATCTTTTGGAAATTTTAAAGGAACACTATATTCATAACATTAGTACAATATCAAATGGAAACTCAGTTTCAGAGACAGGTATTACTAAGGTATCGATATTCATTTTATGCACTCCCCCAAAATGATTATTTTGTTTTATTCTATTTGAATTGCCTGTGAATATTCTATTTGAATATATTGCCTGTGGAGAGGGGATGTCAAGGAGAAATGTAGGATAAAATTATGTGACCAAAAATATGTGTTTGTTTGTTTGTTTGTTTTTTAGAATGAGAGAGAACTCAAACACATTTAGTTGAGGGATACTGCAGTTGTATATTTAAATGTGTATTTTGTCTAATTTTACTATATTCCTCACTTTGGGATATTCTGTGATAAATATCATGAGGCCCTGATTGCTTTCTTTCCAAAATAATAATTGTAAATTATGTTATGCTATTTATGTCTTATCTTTTTATTCAGTTGGTGAATTATCTGCACATTGTATGCCTTTTGGTCATTTCTTTGCTCATTAATACCTCTACCACTTTTCTTTTTTGTTGATAGCATTGGCAAGAGATTTGGAAAAGGCTGTCCATGGGAATGGAAGAAAGAATCCCTTTGAAAATGGAACCAATGCAGAAGAAGGAAGAGCAGGTGGGTGCTGTCTGTCATCAGCACTGGGCTGGGTGTGTGGTTTGATTGATTACACAGTGTGACTTTGGAGGCATTCCTTGACATCTCTTTCTACACCAAAAAACCTCCATTTACTGGCTGACCCTTGAAAAAACTTTAAAGATTTTAATTTCACCATTAGAAATAAGGCTAACATCTCTTGGGAACCATAACCATGACATAAATGCAGTCCAGATTATAGATTACTATTCTAGGATTCTTTCCTTAGGATAGATATTGAAAAAAAGCTTGTTTTAGGAATAAAAGAAGAAAAACAGAACGATGTAGGTATCTTAAGGAGTAAGGAAATAATAGAGTACAAATCTGTAAGGTGAAAGGGCATAGAAAAGAGACCAGAGGTGAAGACCTATTTTCACAGTCTGTTCAGGGCTAGTCCCACCCATCAGCTTAGGTGACCTAGAAAGAAAAGGACTTTCCCTAGAGTTCTGATTGTCATAAATGTTTGCAATATATTTTCAGAATAAATTCTAAGCATTTATTTGATGTGTTGATTTTTCTTGTTTGTTCATTTATCTTCTTAGTTTGAAAAGATTTAAAAATACCATCCCTTTAATTAAAAAAGAAGTCCTACTACCAAGAAGTGCTTGTTTCTTCCACTGTTTTCTCCCCCAGAACATAGTTTGTATGTATCCCAATTAGTGTTATAGAGATTAGAGGCAGGCTTGCATGATGAGTCAGAACATGAACTTTGGAATCAGATAGACTTAGTTTTGGTTACTGACTTTATCATCTGTAAGTTGTGTGGCTTTGGACATGTTCCTTAACTTTTCTCTCCCTCAGTTTTCCTGTCTATAAATTGGTGATAATAATACCATGTCATGAGGTTAAGGGGATTGAATGAGACCATATCTGCAAAGCACTTTGCACCAAGCCTGTCTTATTTAAACACTCAGTAAATGAATGGGAGCCTTGTGGCTGGTAATGGTGATGGTGATCATGATGAGTTATGTGTTTTAACCCAGCAAACATAAAATCCTAAAATTAAGGGATTTTTCTTAACTATTTTTATGTGCTTTGAATATAGCATCAAAACTGCATATAGTACACAAAACTGTATAATCTTAAATTAATTGGAGACTTAAAAAATTTGTTAAAAAAGTTACAATAATGGAATATTAGCCAACAAATGTAGTTGGATTGAAATATATGATAACTTTAGTTACTAATAAAGTTACCAAATAGAGGTCCTTTGGAAACTTGATTTTTTGATGAGAAAACAAATTTGAAGTTGGCACGTTAATTGACATGAAACAGCATTTCTAAGTTGTTTGAAAATGGTTCTTCGCATAAAGTAGATTAAAAATTTCTTTGTATTTTTCTTTTGTATACAGTTTGTGTCAGCAAATTTTTGCATTTTATTCTTATTTTATTCAGTACATATTAAGGAGCACAGTAACAAAACTGAAAGAGATTTGGTAAAATTTGCACAATGAGCGGAAATCAAAGGAATTGAGAATGTCAGAAATAACAGAAGATTATGGAGAGGAAGTAATATCAATCTTCAAATATACATAGAATGTTGTTATGAGTATTTCAATCAACATTGTTTTGGCTGCAGGTGACAGTAAATCCAACCCAAGCAAACTTAAGAAAAAAAGGAATGTTTTAGTTTATATAACTGAAGCTGTAGGGAAGTAGTTCTACCTTCATACTTGGCTGAATATTTCAGGATCCCGTCACTCTCTTTTTGCTCTTCTTCTTCTTTGTCAGCTCCATTCTCATAGAGTCTCTTGCTTCCCATGGACATGATGGTGGTCAGAGGAGCTACACCTTCAAGTCTCCTGAAACTATGAGTGTTTCTCATGTTCAACATTTCAGAGCAAAAGTTCTGCTCTGAATTAGGTTTCCTGCTCATTCCTCAGTTAATAACTATGATCATGAGAGTACGGTGAATCCATGTTTAAATCATTGGCCCAGCCCTGTAGATAGTAGCCATCAAAAACACCAGATCCAAATGTACTGAAGCTTAGCAATGGGTGGTATTTCCAGAGAAATACCCAGGTGTTGTGTTCTGAGGAAATAAAGAGAGAGGATAGTTGCTATAACTTGGAAGATGAAGTCCCGGTGTTCTGTATTGCTCCACAGGACAGAATTGGGATCAATTAGAAGAAATAATTGTAAGGCAGATTTTAGTTCAGCAGAAAGAACTAAGAATTTAGAACTTAAAAAGAACTAGCACACCTCAAAAGTTAGAGGGGCTGCCTGTGAAGCTTGTCTTTGAGTTCCGCCTTGGTACCATCTGTGGTAGACTGGAGTAAATGATCTTTAAGATCTTTTCTTAGTCAGCACATCATTACGAGATTTCTTCCTTCAAGTTTGGGTGAGATAAAGGGATCATATGCTAAATTCTTTTGAGGTAAAGTAAGTAAAACATTATTTCCAAGGGACTTCCTTCATGAAAACACAGGGGCCATGGAAGAAGAACCTTCCACAAAAGGCAACATGTTTCACTGAGAATTCAAACATAGACAATGTAGATGCTCATATAATGTTTCTTGATATTTAAGCTGCAAAAAAATGTCTCCTTATCTTTCTTTTTACAAATTACCCATTTAAGGAAGATAAAACATTAATCTGTCAAGTTTCATAAAATTTAATCTTTTAAATTTTTTTTAAGCTCCAAATACTTATTTAAAAAGTAATATAATTTTTTTTCCACAAAAAAGAGGGAACTCACAAAGATGGTATGATAAACTGATTAAAAGTCACTGCTCTTGGTCTTTAAATAGGTTTCTGTTCATAGGGATATAAGCAGGAAATTCGGGAATGAAACCAGTAATTATTGAGCATCAATTACCTGCCAGGTGGTTTATACAATTTATCTCATTAACCCTCACAGTATAATAAGCTCCATTAACATGTGAAGAACTCAATGTTTAAAAAAGTTAATGTACTTCACCTCGTTTATTTAACAAAAGCTAAGAACTTGCCCAAGGTCATATTTCTCTTCAGCTGGCAGAGCCTAGATTCAGATCTGTATCTATCCATTTCTAAACTCATTTTCACCATGCGGCCTGTCTGAAAAAGAGATGAAAAATATGATCCTGTTTTCTATCAATTCCTGAGAGTATTAGGAAGATCATTGTTTCCTATTTACTTGATATTTCTGTTGCTGTTCAACTGTAGCTGCATAAATTGGAGTGATAGGACTACAGGGAAATCAGTAAGTACAGACTACTAAGGCAAAAGAAGAAATCAAAATTGAATCCATAATTCAGTAAAAGATACAGAAAAGTTGATTGTGCATTATACAATTTTGGAAGATAATGGCAATTGTTTAGATAGGATTCAGTATCCCAAATTATTACCTTATATCTCCTCTACTCTTTATTGAGTTGGAATAGTGATATTCCCTCTTTCTCTGAACTTTTAAAATTGAACCCATTTAAACTTGAAATGTGGATTCAAAACTATTTTTCTTTATGAAGGGAGGAGAGAAGTAGCTTGTTTTGAATTTCAACTTTGTGAATGTGCTGCATTAACTTCTAGCCAAAGATTTTATAACAATTCAAAAGGAAAGTACATTGTTGGAAAGCTTTTACTACTTGACATATTGAATAATTAATTGTAATATGATTTCCATAGAAAGGTTAATTGGCTTTCCCACAAACAATAAGATGTGAATTAGAAAAGAGAAAAGACTATTAGCACTCACGATAGGCTGTAAAAGCTTCAGTTTAAAAAAAAAGAGCTGACACATGCCAAGTTGTGATTTCATAAATATAAATTATTTTCTCCTGTATGAATACCTTGATGTATAGCTATGTTAGAGAAAGGCTTTTGAGAATTTTGAGGAAACTAGGCAAGAAAAAGGAACCATCCCAATAAATGGGAAGGACAGTCAGATAGGGATCTTGGAGAGTCATCTGCTTGGCAGATGTGTGCTTTGGAGTACGTTAGATGGATGTTTATTTAACATTTGTATCTGACGCTCAGTAAATGAATTGTTGCTGCAATGGAAATCTTACAGGGTACTTAAAAGAGTTTACAGCTTGCTGTGGGAAGTTAAAATTTCTTACGAGATTTTGGCTGAAGTTTTAAGAACAACCAACAATTCTTACCTGGTTTTAGGTCTGACAATGGACAATAAAGAGTAAGAACACATTTCTTAGTTTTACTTTGGTTGGGTCAGTTATTTAATACCAGAAAGGCACACATATCTTCTGAGAAATCACAGAGTATGGCCTGTGTAAAGATGAACTATAGTAAAAGGGCTAAGTGGTACTGCAGAGAAGAATAGCAAGAGAATAGAATCTGTATGTAATTTTTGCTCTTTGCAATTTCAAGACTGTAACCTTGGGCAGTTTACTTCACTTCCTCATCTGTAAACCGGAGTTAAAGAGAAACTATATTGTGGGGTTGGTGTAAGAATCAAAAGATATATATGAGTGCCCAGTAGATAGTAGAGATGCAGTAAATTTTTACTCCAACTTGATTGAAGTAACTGAGAGAATTAGAAGGATCCAGGGAATCAGTGGAGAGAACATGTGGCAAGAAACTTTTAGTATTTATGATTGATCATTATTTTGTCAATACTGAATGTAATTATTACATACAGAACAGCACAGGCTCAAGTAGTGGAAGATCTGAGTTCTAGTAACAATAGCTACTAACTAGCTGTGTAGATATTAGTCTAGATTTGATTTAAGATACTTTCTATATCTTACTTTTAATTTTTAAATTATTTCTAAATGACCTTTTAAAATATGAGTTTCATAAACAATGTATATTTCATCCATTCACATTTATTACAAAGCATTTGATGAGTACCTAATTCTGCACAAGACATTGCTTTAAGCCAACTTTCTGCCTTGGGTGACTGATGACACAGAGTAGGATAGGGAATACAGTCAGCCCTCTGTATCTGCAGATTCTGCAACCATGGATTCAACCAAGCTTGGATCAAAATATTTGAAAGAAAATTCCAGAAAGTTCCAAAAAACAAAACTTGAATTTGCTATGCCCTGGAAACTATTTACATAGCATTTTCATTATATTTACAACTATTTACATAGCATTTACATGCTATTAGGTATTATATGTAATCTAGAGATGATGTAAAGTATACAGGAGGATGTGAGTAGATTATATGCAAACACTACAACATTTTGTATAAGTGACTTGAGCATCTGCAGATTTTGGTATCCACGGGGGTCCTGGAACAAATCCCCTATGGATACCAAGGGATGACTGTATAGGAGAAGATAAGTTTAGCTTTGAAAATATTATACTCATGGAATTTACAAGCAGAGTTTATCAGAGAAAATTGGATTCAGCTGCTGAAGGGAGTGGTCTGTGCTGAAGAAAAATGCTTTGAGATTTGAAGCCATGCATCTAGATGAGCTTTTAGGGTACTCCAGCATTTAAAAAATGGGTAAAAGAAAATGTGCTCCCAAGGAGTTCCAAGAAAGACCTCCTGAGGAGGTGGGGAAGTTCAGGAAAGATTTAGGTCATGAAAGCCATGATAGGGGAGTTTCTGAAAGAGAGAATGGGCAAGTGATGGTGAGGAAAAATGTAAAAAGTGAATTAAACAATTTGGGAGTATTTTGATATCTCTAGGAAGGGCAGTCAGTGGAGAAGTCAGAATGGAAAAAAATATTGAAGCAAATTGAAGAATAAACAGCTTATTTTTAAAAATCCAGCCAGAGTAAAATGTTGCCTCAGAAAGTTTGGTTGTGAAGGCAGGAAGAGATTGTGCAATATTCTGATGGGGAGCACTGGATAGAAGGTAAAGAGGATCACAGACATGGAGATTAGATTCCAGGTCTAGTATGCATTGTTTTCCTGGTTCTTTACTATATCCCTTTAGGAAGGATATCCAAACTTTTATTTTGCTTTAATGTATGTGGTTAATGCTCTTCAATCTACTCAACCAACACTTAACTAGTAACACCTCAAGTGTTTCTGGTAGTGCTCTGTAGTGTTTTTGCACTTCACAATGAATTAAGAAGACTTATGGTCAACCAATGATGTAAATAGGTGTGAAATGTGTGACTTGAATAAGGCAGTGTGTCTTCATGGAATCTACTCTAGGCACATGTTCTTTTTCTGTACAAGAGAAACAAAGCAGCTTCCTTGTATGGGAATTTGACTAGGTTCATTTAAAGCTATTATAGTAAAGCCTACGAATTTGGAAGGTGTTCTACAATGAACTCTGACCTAGTTCACATTTATTTATTAATACATATTAGGCTTTTTCTGGCCTTTTCCTCTGGAATGATTGCAGAAGAGAATGAGCTATAACATTTCCCTGTGAGTTCAGCTTTAACCCAATGTGTTGATTTCCAACTCAGAAGAGCCAGTGGTTTTGGTGCATTACAGTCCTAATAGTTTTTGAAAATAGGGTGATGAGCACTGTAAGTGAAGTCTGTGGCCTTCTGATCTAGGTGGTCAACCCAGTAGGAAAGATACAAATACAAACCTTGTGCTGAGATTCCAGCTCACTTGACTTGTCAGGAGTTTTCTCCAGTCTGTTCCCAGGACAACACTGCACCTGCTTCTGGCTTGTGGATATTTGTTTTTCCTGTTGGCAAAAGTATCACTGCTCTTGAATAGACACAGTTCCTGTCTTCCAGTACTTGCCTCACATCCATTTGTCTTTCTGGAATCTTACATCCCACATTTGTAAGAGCAAATCCACTTTGATGTGTCTTCCAGTCCTCACACTGTGAAGCAGTTTCGTTACTCTCCAAGTTTTGAGACATCTCGATAAGAAGGCAACTCTTATTGGATACCTTTTAAAAGAGAGAATCTGTTCACTTTGGAATTTTCAACAACCCTTATCTTTATAAGGAGGAAACTCAAATATAAAAGAACTGTAAGTCATACTCAGTTTATCACAGTCAACAAATTGCTGAAGCTGATTCAAAAGGTACCAGTTAAGAGGCCTATGTGAAGGCTGTGAAAATAATATGCATCTAGTTAAATGCTGTGTCCTTTTGAAATTTGAATTATAACTCAGCAAAGGCAGACTTGGAGAAGCTTAGTGTATACAATTGCAGCCAAATCTGACAGGATTAGAAAAACTGATAGATTTGCTTTGCTCTAACCAATTCAATTTGGTCAGTGAATTTCTTATTTTAACTCATGTGTTAATAGTCAACCTTTACTGTACATGAAGCACTGTGAAGGGCTACAGAACAATGGAGGTATTGGCCTCTGTTGTTTAAAAAGAATGATCTATTTTTTAGACTCTCATGTAATATTGAAGGGGTCTGCAAGAACATAAAGAAAAAGAATAACTGTGAGTAAGGAGAGGTAATCATGGTATTTTGGGGTGGTCAAAATATACATTATTAAGGGATGGGTGTCTTAGCATTGGCAAAGCTGAGATAAATTCTTAGATATTCTCAGAAACGCTTGTTCCATGTAGTCTATAAGGATGTAACAGAGATGAAGATGGAGCTCTGTGAGATTAGCAGTGGGTATCATAGTGAGAGGAAGGAATGGGTGCCTTCATTCCTTTTTTTTCAAATGTTGCTAGTTATTACACTTTTGAGCATAGGTTGAAGGTAGCAAGACAGTTGGAAATATGAAAGAGTAGTGTAAATCTATTATTTTCTCATTACCTATTATTTCCTCATTATTTGCTCAAGTTCAGTTACAGTTATAATGTTTACCTTGGGAGTTTGTCACTGTTTTGCTTTGAAAAATGAATTAAGTTTACAAATTGGTTTTGGAATGAAACTAATGCAATTTTAGAATTAAGAATAATCTATTCCAACTCTCAGTTTTATTGATGATGAAATCGAGGTCCAGAGAGACTGAGTAACTGGTCCAGGGATACACAAAAATCTGTTGGCTGAGAAAGTAACAAATTGGTATTCTGACTCCATCTAGCATTCTTTCCACTGCTTCATATCCCCACACATCCAAAATAATTTATTTGTGTATGAGTGTGTGTGTGTGTGTGTGTGTGTGTGTGTGTGTGTGTGATGTGCCACAAAGGTGCACGTAATGTTGTATATGGCCCCTGACACTAGTGCAGGAGACATCCTGCTGTCAAGATAGCTTCTGCTTAAAGTGCTAACCTAAATAGTATTTGGGAGCTATAAACTAACATGAAACCATACTTGAAAATGTGAGTGAGTATGTACCACTTTTCTGCCTGTAGATTTTTCACTAAACCTTTCTGTATACAAATACAGATTTACTTTAAGGAAAAAATAGTCATGGCTTTTAGCCTTTATATCTACAGTTTTCTTTGTTCTTTTTCTTCTATCACTCCCTCCCTCCCTTCCTTTTTTTCTTTTTTCTATTGGTGGTCATGATGATTTCTCAAGCCCATACAAGCCATTGCACCACAAAACATAACGTTATATTCATAGTGAGTTTGAGGACATAGTATGGAAGGGGAAACATACAATAACATCTCCTGTTGTACCAAACACTTAATTTTACAGGGTGTTTTCTCATATATTACCTCTTAAAATCTACCAGTACTTTGTGTCCTTTAATCCCATTTTAAAATTTTAATTCCATTTTATACTTATAGAAATTGAGTATCAAAGAGGGAGAGCAACTTACCTAAGTCTAACCTGGTATCTAGCAACAGAACTGGTGGCCGGCGTATATTTGTTCCTTTTGTTGTTGCTCATACAGGCTCATGCTCTGCAGAGTCCCCATAATGAGGATTTCATGCCTGACAGCAGCCATTGCACTAACTTCTGGCAATTTAATGAGGCACAAGGCGAGTGTGTCTATCACCCTCCTCCTTTTCTGGCTACATGGTGAATATGTGGTGTGTATTCTTAAAGTCCCCTCCTTCCATCAGGTTCCTTGAGTTCCTAGGGGGCCCTCAGTGGGTCTGATACAGGCTGCACCTCAACTACACTTTGGTAGTGCTTCTTTCTTCATCTTTTCTAGAACATTTCCTATCCCTCACCCCCAATTTCCTCATTTTCCAAGGGCAATTGGGTCAAGGTATTAATGACTATTTTAATTATCTCAACATATTTGTATTCTTAAAATGGTCCTTTTTTTTTAAAGAATGAGGGCTATATCATGATGTGAATTTCCTGCGTCAAATAACAAGGGAGCTATTGGGAGTGAGCATCAGCCTCTCCTGTCCATTGTTAGAGATTTTCCTAGCTATCTACCTCCAAAGGCAAAAACAGAGGCATTATCATTTATTTGGGGGAAGGCTACCAGGATCATCTCTTCTTTTAATCTGATAATTCCTAGAAATGATGTTGTGAAATACAGAGCCCTTACTTTAGTGTTCCTATAAATCATGGCTGTGGAAAAAAAGAAGTGGAGTCTCTCTTCCCCCTACAGATAATGGTTAAGACAACATATTTTATCTCTATTTTAGCTAAAATTGTGGCATTATGAAATTTCTTTATTGTGTGGAGATGAAAGAAAAAGGTATGGTAAGATCATTCAGTATATGTCTATATTTGTACTACACCAAAATTTATCACTGCTCTTATTTTGGCAAAAGCAAAGTGCCAAGAAGTTTGGTTTATTTCCCAGATTCACAGAGCCAGTGGAAAACCTATGACCACTCCATTTTGTCAGAAATGCCTTTTTCTTCCTTCCTCTCTTCCGCCTTCCCTCCTACCTCTTTCTTCCTTTTTTCTTCTTTGTTCTTTCTTCCTTCCTTTCTTCTCTCTTTCTTTTGAAAAAACAGTACAGTTTGGCATAAATATAATTCTTCATTAATTTTTTAATCTCAGTGTTGGAGAAGGGGAAACTTTTCTGCTGAAATTGTATTCCTAGCTCATTAGAAGTCTATGATCAAATAGTTTGTTGGAATTTTAGCCATGTTGCATTTTCTATTAACCCATCTTTTTTCCTTAAATAAAATATAAATGGTTTTAAATTATGCAAATATTTCATGTTTCTTTGTAAATTATTTTTGAGATACAAGGTATAGAATGAAAACTATCACCTCACATTTACCACCCAGAGACAACCATTTTCAGTGTTTCTTTTCTGCCCTCCTCTTTCTCTGGGCATACTTTTACATGGTGGAAATCCAAGTATATCTTTCAATGGCAGTGTAGTATTTTATCTTAAGTAATATATAGGCATACCTTGGACATATTGCAGATTTAGTTCCAAACCACCACAATAAAGAAAATATTGCAATAAAGCAAGTTACATGAAATTTTTGGTTTCCCAATGCACATAAAACTTATGTTTACAATATACTGTAGGCTATTAAGTGCACAAGGACATTATGTATTAAAAATAATGTACATTTCTTAATTTAAAATGATTTTATTGCTTAAAAATCATAACCATCACGTGAGCCTTCAGTGAATTGTAATCTTTTTGCTGGTGGAAGTTCTTGCCTCAATGTTGATGTCTGTTGACTGATCAGGACAGTTGTTGAAGATTGGGGTAGCTGTGGCAATTTCTTAAAATAAGACAACAGTGATGTTTTCCACATTGATACACTCTTCCTTTCATGAACAGTTTCTCTGTAGCATGCAATGCCATTTGATAGCATTTTATCCACAGTAGAACTTCTTTCAAAATTTGAGTTAATTTTCTCAAAACCTGCTTCTGTTTTATCAACTAAGTTTATGTAATATTCTAAGTCCTTTGTTGTCTTTTCAACACTCTTCACAGCTTCTTCACCAGGAGTAGGTTCCATCTCAAAAAACTACTTTCTTTGCTCATCCGTAAGAAACAACTCCTCATCCATTAAAATTTTATCATGAGATTGCAGCAATGCAGTCACATGTTTAGGATCCACTTCTAATTCTAGTTTTCTTGCTATTTCTATCTCTGCAGTGACTTCCTCCACTGAAGTCTTGAAATTCTCAAAGTCATCCATGAGAGTTGGAATCAACTTCTTTGAAACTTCTGTTAAATATGGATATTTTGGCCTCTTTACATGAATCATAAATGTTCTTAATGACATCTAGAACGGTGAATCCTTTCTAGAAGCTTTCATTTGACTTTGCCCAGATCCATTAGAGGAATCACTATCTACAGCAGCTATAGTCTTATTAAATGGATTTCTTAAATAATACTTAAAAGTCAAAATTACTCCTTGATCCATGAGCTGCAGAATGGGTGTTGTGTTAGCAGTAATAAAAACAATATTAATCTCACTGTAATCTCCATCAAAGCTTTTTGGGTGACCTCGTACATTGACAGTGAGCAGTAATATTTTGAAAAGAATCTTCTTTTTGAACAAGAGGTCTCAACAGTAGGCTTAAAATGTTCAGTAAACCATGTTGTCAGCAGATGTGCAATCATTCAGGCTTTGTTGTTCCATTTATAGAGCATAGTAGATGTTTCATTTATAGGCAGAAGTAGATTTAAATAATTTAATAATTTAAATAATTCTTAAGGACCCTAAGATTTTTCAGAACAGTCATGAGAACTGGCTTCAATTTATAATCACCAGCTACATTAGTTTCTAATAAGAAAGTCAGCCTGTCCTTTGAAGCCAGGCATTAACTTCTCCTCTCTAGCTATGAAAGTCCTAGATGGCAACTTCTTCCAATAGAAGGCTGTTTTGCCTTCATTGAAAATCTGTTGTTTAGTGTAGCTCCCTTCATTAAGTTATCTTGGATTTTCTGGATAACTTGCTGCAGCTTCTACATCACCACTTGCTGCTTCACCTGGCACTTTTATATAATGGAGACAGCTTCTTTCCTTAACCCTCATGAACCAATCTCCACTAGTTTCAAACTTTTCTTCCACAGCTTCCTCACCTCTCTCAGCCTTCATAGAAGTGATGAGACTTAGAGCAGTTCTCTGGATTAGACTTTGGTTAAAGAGAATGTTGTGGCTGGTTAGATTTCTACCCAGACAGCTAAAACTTTCTCTATAACCCCCATAATGCTATTTTGCTTCCTTACCATTTGTGTGTTCACTGGAGTAGCAATTTTAATTTCCTTCAAGAACTTTTACTATGTATTCACAACTTGGCTAACTGTTTGTGCAAGAGGCCTATCTGTCAGCCTATCTTGGCTTTTGATATACCTTCTTCACTAAGTTTAATCATTTCTAGATTTTGATTTAAAGTGAGAGATGTGTGACTCTTTCTTTCACTTGAACACTTAGGGGCCATTGTAGAGTTATTAACTGACCTAATTTCAGGGGCATAGGGAGGGATTAGGGAGACCTGAAAAGAGGAAGAGAGACAGGGTAATACCTGGTCTGTGTAGCAGTCAGAACACACATAACATTTATTAATTATGCTTGCTGTCTTATATGGGTGCTGTTTGTGGGGCCCTAAGACAATTAAAATAGTAACATCAAAGATCACTGAGCACAGATCGCCATAACAAATACAATGATAATGAAAAAGTTTGAAATATTGCAAGAATTAGTAAGATGTGATAGATACTAGGTGAGCAAATGCTATTGGAAAAATGGCATCTATGGATTTGCTTAATGCAGGGTTACCATAAAGCTTTACTTTGTAAAAAAATTTTAAAATGCAACATCTATGAAACACATGAGGAGAAGCCCAATAAAACAAGGTATGCCTGTAATTACTTAACCATCCTCCTATTACCAAAAAGTAAGAATGTTGCTAATATTTTTTTCTAATGAATAAGCTATAGTATATACATTTATGCATATTTTTCTTTATCTATTCCACATCTATTCTCAGACTAAAGCTGCAGAATTTGAATTATTAGATTAATAAATAAGGACATTTTGCCACATTGCTTTTCAAATAGGTTATATCAATTTATGTTTACAGACTTTTCATACTAACCTTCTCAGTGTGAAGCTAAACAAAACAAAGTAATTTTCACCCACTTATTTCATAGATAACAACAGCCCTCACTTAATGCGATCATAAAAGGCCATTACTTATGGACTTTAACTGAACCAGAAGCCAAGTTTATGTATCTCATGAAGAAACTGAATATGGGTGAAAAGTAATGCAAACTTGGATGCTGCTAATGAGGACAAATAAAGAAATGGTCAGTTTACCAAGATCTTGAAATACAACAAAACAGACTGAGAATTAAATAATTCATATCTAGAGAGTTATTTTCTTTTATATTTATTTTAGTTGCTTTTTTGTTTGCTTGTATTTGTTGCCTCTTAATTAGTATTACTTACCAAAGCAAGAGTATAGGATTGTCATTATAATAAAAGGTCTGTCTGTTAACTCTATGGATCTGGTTTTAATCTTGGACTCTTGCTTTAGGCAGACTTTCTGTTTTGCTGTGTTGCATTTTGCTTTGTTTTGGCAGACCCTAACACAGCATTGTACATATCTTGGAGATGTTAGACTAACGGTTTGCAGTATAGTCTCTGGGGACAGATATGTGTTAAAAATCACAGCTATTACATTTACCAACGTGTATCTTTAGGCAAGGTATCTAATTCTTTAAAGTTTCTGTTTCCTTATCTATGAAACTGAGATAATAATAGAATCTGCATTTTATGGCTGAGGGAAAATTAAATGAAGCATTGCAAACTCTTAGTGACAATGCCTAGTAAAAGATCAGAAAATAATAGTTGTTACTATCATCATTCCCATCATCCCTGTGACTATAATCTTTTTACCCCTCTGATTGTTATATGAGTTATTTCTGCTCCAAGTATAAAGCTATGAAACTGTATACCTCACTTCCTTATCTTTCTTTTTTTATTATAAATCAGAATATTTATTTTTTAATAGATCTTTATTGGACTATAATTGCTTCGCAATGCTGTGTTAGTTTCTGTTGTACAACAAAGTGAATTAGCCATAGGTATACATATATCCCCATATCCCCTTCCTCTTGAGCCTCCCTCCTACCTTCCCTATCCCACGTCTCTAGGTCATCACAAAGTACCAAGCTGATCTCCCTGTGCTATGCAGCTGCTTCCCCTAGCTATTTTACTTTCGGTAGTGTATATATGTCAATGCTACCCTCACTTTGCCCCAGCTTCCCCCTGAACCTTCCCTTGTCCTCAAGTCCCTTTTCTATGTCTACATCTTTATTCCTGCCCTGCTACTGTAGGTTCATCAGTACCATTTTTTTTGAATTTTATTTTATTTATTTTTTATACAGCAACTTCTTATTAGTTATCAATTTTATACACATCAGTGTACACATGTCAATCCCAATCGCCCAATTCATCACACCACCATCCCCACCCCCCACAGCTTTCCCCACTAGGTGTCCATGCATTTGTTCTCTACATCTGTGTCTCAGCTTCTGCCCTGCAAACCGGTTCATCTGTACCACTTTTCTAGGTTCCACATACATGCATTAATATATGATATTTGATTTTCTCTTTCTGACTTACTTCACTCTGTATGACAGTTTCTAGATCCATCCACGTCTCAACAAATGACTCAATTTCGTTCCTTTTTATGGCTGAGTAATATTCCATTGTATATATGTACAATATCTTCTTTATCCATTCATCTGTCGATGGGCATTTAGGTTGCTCCCATGTCCTGGCTATTGTAAATAGTGCTGCAATGAACATAGGGGTTCATGTGTCTTTTTGAATTATGGTTTCCCTGGGTATATGCCCAGTAGTGGGATTGCTGGAATATATGGTAATTCTATTTTTAGTTTTTTAAGGAAGCTCCATCCACACTGTTCTCCATAGTGGCTGAATCAATTTACATTCCCACCAACAGTGCAAGAAGGTTCCCTTTTCTCCACACCCTCTCCAGCATTTGTTGTTTCTAGATTTTCAGATGATGCCCAATCTAACTGGTGTGAGGCGATAGCTCATTATCGTTTTGATTTGCACTTCTCTAATAATTAGTGATGTTCAGCAGCTTTTCAAGTGCTTCTTGGTCATCTGTATGTCTTTGCAGAAATGTCTGTTTAGGTCTTCTGCCCATTTTCGGATTAGGTTATTTGTTTCTTTAATATTGAGCTGCATATGCTGTTAATATATTTTGGAGATTAATCCTTTGTCCGTTGATTTGTTTCCAAAAATTTTATCCCATTCTGAGGGTTTTCTTTTGGTCTTGTTTATGGCTTCCTTTGCTGTGCAAAAGCTTTTAAGTTTCATTAGGTCCCATTTGTTTATTTTTGGTTTTATTTCCATTACTCTAGGAGGTGGAACAAAAAAGATCTTGCTGTGATTTATGTCAAAGAGTGCTCTTCCTATGTTTTCCTCTAACAGTTTTATAGTGTCCGGTCTTATGTTTAGGTCTCTAATCCACTTTGAGCTTATTTTTGTGCATGGCATTAGGGAGTGTTCTAATTTCATTCTTTTACATATAGCTGTCCAGTTTTCCCAGAATCACTTATTGAAGAGACTGTCTTTTCTCCATTGTATATTCTTGCCTCCTTTGTTGAAGATTAGTTGACCATAGGTGTGTGGGTTTATCTCTGGGCTTTCTATCTTATTCCATTGATCTATGTTTCTGTTTTTGTGCCAGTACCACATTGTCTTGATTACTGTCACTTTGTAATATAGTCTGAAGTCAGGGAGTCTGATTCCTCCAGCTCCATTTTTTTTCCCTCAAGACTGCTTTGGCTATTCAGTGTCTTTTGTGTCTCCATACAGATTTTAAGATTTTTTTGTTCTAATTCCATAAAAAAATGCCCTTGGTAATTTGATAGGGATTGCACTGAATCTGTAGATTGCTTTGGGTAGTATAGTCATTTTCACAATATTGATTCTTCCAATCCAAGAACATGGTATATCTCTCCATCTGCTGGTATCATCATTAATTTCTTTCATCAGTGTCTTATAGTTTTCTGCATACAGGTCTTTTGTCTCCCTATGGAAGTTTTTTCCTAGGTATTTTATTCTTTATGTTGCAATGGTAAATGGGAGTGATTCCTTAATTTCTCTTTCAGATTTTTCATCATTAGTGTATAGGAATGCAAGAGATTTCTGTGCATTAATTTTGTATCTTGCAACTTTACCAAATTCATTGATTAGCTCTAGTACTTTTCTGTGGCATTTTTAGGATTCTCCATGTATAGAATCATGTTATCTGCAAACAGTGACAGTTTTACTTCTTCTTTTCCAATTTGGATTCCTTTTATTTATTTTTCTTCTCTGATTGCCATGGCTAGGGCTTCCAAAATTATCTTAAATAATAGTGGTGAGAGTGGACATCCTTGTCTTGCTCCTGATCTTAGAGGAAATGCTTTTGGTGTTTCACTATTGAGAATAATGTTTGCTGTGGGTTTGTCATATATGGCCTTTATTATGTTGAGGTAGGTTCCCTCTATGCCCACTTTCTGGAGATATTTTATCATAAATTGCTGTTGAATTTTGTCAGAAGCTTTTTCTGCATCTAGTGGGAGGATCATATGGTTTTTATTCTTCAATTTGTTAATATGGTGTGTCACATTGTTTGATTTGCATATATTGAAGAATCCTTGCATCCCTGGGATAAATCCCACTTTATCCTGGTGTATAATCCTTTTAATGTGTTGTTGGATTCTGTTTGCTAGTATTTTGTTGAGAATTTTTGCATCTATATTCATCAGTGATATTGGTCTGTAATTTTCTTTTTTTGTGGTATCTTTATCTGGTTTTGGTATAAGGGTGATGGTGGTCTCATAGAATGATTTGGGAGTGTTCCTTCTCTGCAATTTTTTGGAAGAGTTTGAGAAGGATGGGTGTTAGTTCTTCTCTAAATATTTGACAGAATTCACCTGTGAAGCCATCTGGTCCTGTACTTTTGTTTGCTGGAAGATTTTTAATCACAGTTTCAATTTCATTACTTGTGATTGTTCTGTTCATATTTTCTACATCTTCCTGGTTCAGTCTTGGAATGTTATACTTTTCTAAGAATTTGTCCATTTCTTCCAGGTTGTCCATTTTATTGGCATAGAGTTGCTTATAGTAGTTTCTTAGGATGCTTTGTATTTCTGCAGTGTCTGTTGTAACTTCTCCTTTTTCATTTCTAATTTTATTAATTTGAGTCCTCTCCCTCTTTTTCTTGATGAGCCTAGCTAATGTTTCATCAATTTTGTTTATCTTCTCAAAGAACCAGCTTTTAGTTTTATTGATCTTTGCTATAGTTTTGTTTGTTTCTATTTCATTTATTTCTGCTTTGATGTTTATGATTTCTTTCCTTCTACTAACTTTGGGTTTTGTTTGTTCTTCTTTCTCTAGTTCCTTTAGGTGTAAGGCTAGATTGTTTATTTGAGATTTTTCTTGTTTCTTGAGGTAGGCTTGTATAGCTATAAACTTCCCTCTTAGAACTGCTTTTGCTGCATCCCATAGGTTTTGGATCATCGTGTTTTCATTGCCATTTGTATTTTTTAATTTCCTCTTTGATTTCTTCAGTGATTTCTTGGTTATTTAGTAACGTACTGTTTAGCCTCCAAGTGTTTGTGTTTTTAATGTTTTTTTCCCTGTAATTCATTTCTAATCTCATAGCATTGTGGTCAGAAAAGATGCTTGATATGATTTCAATTTTCTTAAATTTACTGAGGCTTGATTTGTGACCCAAGATGTGATCTCTCCTGGAGAATGTTCTGTGAGCACTTGAGAAGAAAGTGTAATCTGCTGTTTTTGGATGGAATGTCCTATAAATATCAATTAAATCTACCTGGTCTATTGTGTCATTTAAAGCTTGTGTTTCCTTATTTATTTTCATTTTGGATGATCTGTCCATTGGTGTAATTGAGGTGTTAAAGTCCCCCACTATTACTGTGTTATTGTTGATTTCCTCTTTTATAGCTGTTAGCAGTTGCCTTATGTATTGAGGTGCTCCTATGTTGGGTGCAGAAGGGAGTGGCATGATATACTTAAAGAGATGAAAGGGAAGAACCTACAACCAAGATTACTCTACACAGCAAGGATCTCATTCAGATTCGATGGAGAAATCAAAAGCTTTACAGACAAGCAAAAGCTAAGAGAATTCAGCACCACAAAACCAGCTCTACAACAAATGCTAAAGGACCTTCCCTAAGTGGGAAACACAAGAGAAGAAAAGGACCTACAAAAACAATCCTAATACAATAACAAAATGATAATAGGAACATACATATCGATAATTACATTAAAGATGAATGGATAAAATGCTCCAACCAAAAAACAAAGGCTCACTCAATGGATACAAAAATACCCATATGTATGCTGTTTACAAGAGACCCACTTCAGACCTAGGGACACATACTGACTGAAAGTGGAGGGATGGAAAAAATTATGCCATGCAAATGGAAATCAAAAGAAAGCTGGAGTAGCAATATTCATATCAGATAAAATAGACTTTAAAATAAAGAATGTTACAAGAGAGAAGGAAGGACACTACATAATGATCAAGGGATCCATCCAAGAAGAAGATATAACCATTTTTTTTAAAGATTCCATATATATGTGTTAGCATACAGTATTTGTTTTTCTCTTTCTGACTGACTTCACTCTGTATGACAGATTTATCCTTCTTAACATTCACTCATGCATCTACAAATATTTATCTAGAACAAAATAGATTAAATCTGGATGCAAAGGTGTTATATGCCTGTGAGAGAAGACAGATAATGAACAAATAAGCCATTAAATATTCAGTATGTCAGATGGTCTTAAGTGTTATGGAGAAAAATGAAACAGAGCAAGGGAGACAGGGAGGGCTAGAGGTGGGAGTGGGGGTGACATGGGAGAAAGATAGGTTGTTATTTACACAAAGTGGTTAAAACCTCTGACATAGGATATTTGAGCTATCTTGAATGGAATGAAAGAGAAGAAAAAGTAACATTCTCAGTCAAGGAAACATGACTGCCTGTTCAAGAACCAGCAAGACAGGCTGTGTGGTGGAGAGAGAGAGTAATCAAATGGAAGAGGGACAGGAGATGAGGTCAAAAAGGGGGCTGGGCACATTATGCAGGGTCTTGTAGGCCATTGTCAGGGCTTTGATTTTTACCCTAGGTAACATAGAAAACCACTGGACAGTAGTGAACAGAAGAATGGGCAAAGGCAGAAGTGGAGAATCAGGGGAGGCTATTTCAGTATCCTAGGTGAGAATGTGATGTCTTAGACCAGGAGATAGCAGCAGTGATAGTGATAGAGAATTGGTTGGGATATGAAAAAATATATATATTTGCATGTCATTTAATATATCATTATATATAATTTATATACATTTATCTAATACATATATTTGTATAATATATTTAATATAGAGAGATATATGTTTATCATCATTTTTTGTGGTTGTACAGCAGTGTGTCTGAACTCAGAGTTTGAATCTCACATCCACTAGACAGCATAATATCAGGAGGAATATTAGCAAGTAGGAAACAGATATATTTCAAATGTTTGACAACCTTGCCAGTGGCAAGTCTTATAGCATTTATTACCTTAACTATTTCATTATACCCATTTTGTGATTGATATTAGTTCCTCAGAACATACATTGACAGCCAGCTCCAGATATATTATGCCTCTTTTTTTCATGAGAATTTTTTCTTTCTTTCTTTCTTTCAATGTATGCCATTTTTTCAGTCTGGACTTTTGTATCATGTACAGGTAATTTCAACTAAAAACATTATTAAACAAAACAGATACAGAAAGACATACAATCAAATGCATGACAATGAATTATAAAATAAATATCCTTCCAAACTATATCAGGTAAAGAAATAAAGCTTTGCCAACCACTCTAGTAGCCCTTTAAGTGCTGGTCATAACCCCTTTTCTCCTCCTTTAAATAACAACTATCCTGACTTTTAGAGTAATGATTTCCTTTCATTTCTTTCTTTTTTTTTCTTTTTACATATGTCTCTTGCATTTTTAAGTTGAAGTAACAATTTATAACATTATGTAAGTTTCACATGTACAACATTATATTTTGACTCCTGTATACACTGTAACATGCTCATCAACAAAAGTTTAATTGCCATTCCTAACCATACAGTTGACTCCTTTACTCATTTTGTTCTTCTGCATCTCTCTTCCTCTGGTAACCACTACTCTGTTCTCTGTATCAATGTGTTTGTTTTTGTTTTGTTTGGTTTGTTCACTTATTTTATTTTACTTAAAAAAATATTATATGTATGAGTGAAATCATACAATATTTGTCTTTCTCCATCTGACTTATTTCATTTAGTGTAATGCCTTCAAGATCCATCCATGTTGTCACAAATGGATGCATGAATGGTACAACATCCACAAATCAATCAATATGATGTACCATATTAACAAAATGAAAGATAAAAATTATATGATTTTCTCAATAGATGCAGAAAAAGCATTTGTCAAGACTTAACACCTATTTATAATAAAAACTCTCAATAAAATAGGTATAGAAGTAATGTACCTCAACATAATAAAGAACATATATGACAAACCCACACTTAACATCATACTAAATGGTGAAAAACTGAAAGCTATCCCTCTATGATCAGGGATAAAAAAAGATGCCTACTTTCACCACTTTTACTCAACATAGTATTGGAAATCCTAGACAGAGGAATTAGGCAAGAAAAAGAAATTAAAAACACACAAATTGGAAAGGAAGAAGTAAAATTGTCACCATTTTGCATGACATAATTTTATGTATAGAAATCCCAAAAGACTCCACCCAAAAACTATTAGAAATAATAAATGAATACTGTACATTTTCAGGGCACAAAAACAATATACAAATATCTCTTATGTTTCTATACACTAACAATGAACTAGGAGAAAGAGAAATTAAGAAAATAATCCCATTTACAATTATTACAAAACGAATAAAATACCTAGGGATAAATTTAACCCATAAGGTGAAAGACTTATAAAATGAAAACTTTAAGACATTATTGAAAGAATTAAAGAACACACAAATAAATAGATATTTGGTTTTCATGGACTGGAAGAATTAACACTGTTAAAATGTCTATATTATATAAAGCAATCTACAGATTCAATGCATCCCTTATCAAAATCTCAGTGACACTTTTTACAGAAATAGAGCAAAAAATCCTAAAATTTATATGGAACTATGAAAGAACCTTAATAGCCAAAGCAATTCTGAGAAAAAAGAACAAAGCTGAAGATATCACACTCCCTGATTTCAAATTGTGCTACAAAGCTATAGTAATCAAAACAGCATGATATCAGCAGAAAAACAGATATACAGATAAATGGAACACAATTGAAAGCCCAGAAATAAACCCATATGTATATGGACAATTAATTTATGACAAAGGAAAATAGAACATACAATGCAGAAAAGATAGTCTCCTCAATAAATGGTGTTGGGAAAGTGGAAAACCCCATGCAAAAGAATAAAACTAGAGCAATATTTTACACAATACTAAGAAATCAACTCAAAATAAAAACTTGTTAGAAGAAAACATAGGCAGAACACTCTATGACATAAACTACAGCAAGATCCTTTTTGACCCACATCCTAGAGAAATGGAAATAAAAACAAAAATAAACAAATGGGACCTAATGAAACTTAAAAGCTTTTGCACAGCAAAGGATACCATAAACAAGACCAAAGGACAATCCTCAGAATGGGAGAAAATATTTGCAAATGAAGCAACTGACAAAGGATTAATCTCCAAAATTTATAAGCACCTCATGCAGCTCAATTAAAAAAAAAAAAAAAAAAAAACCCAATCCAGAAATGGGCAGAAGACCTAAATAGACATTTCTCTAAAGAAGATATACATATTGCCAACAAACACATGAAAGGATGCTCAACGTCATTAATCATTAGAGAAATGCAAATCAAAACTACAATGAGGTATCACCTCATACCAGTCAGAATGGCCATCATCAAAATACCTACAAACAATAAATGCTGGAGAAGGTGTGGAGAAAAGGGAACCCTCTTGCACTGTTGGTGGGAATGTAAATTGATACAGCCACTATGGAGAACAGTATGGAGGTTCCTTAAAAAACTAAAAATGGAACTACCATACGGCTCAGCAATCCCACTACTGGGCATATACCCTGAGAAAACCATAATGCAAAATGAGTCATGTACCACAATGTTCATTGCAGCTCTATTTACAATAGCCAGGACATGGAAACAACCTAAGTGTCCATCAACAGATGAATGGATCAAGAAGATGTGGCACATATATACAATGGAATATTACTCAGCCATAAAAAGAAACGAAATTGAGTTATTTGTAGTGAGGTGGATGGACATAGAGTCTGTCATACAGAGTGAAGTAAGTCAGAAAGAGAAAAACAAATACCATATGCTAACACATATATATGGAATCTAAAAAAAAAATGGTTATGAAGAACCTAGGGGCAGGATGGGAATAAAGACACAGACCTACTAGAGAAAGGACTTGAGGACATGGGGAGGGGGAAGGGTAAGTTGGGACAAAGTGAGAGAGTGGCATGGACTTATATATACTACCAAATGTAAAACAGATAGCTAGTGGGAAGCAGCCGCATAGCACAGGGAGATCAGCTCAGTGCTTTGTAACCACCTAGTGGGGTGGGATAGGGAGGGTTGGATGGAAGGAGATGCAAGAGGGAAGAGATATGGAGATATATGTATATGTATAGCAGATTCACTGTTATAAAGCAGAAACTAACACACCATTGTAAAGCAATTATACTCCAATAAAGATGTTAAAAAAAATAAATAGAAAATAAATAAAAATAAAGACTTGAATGTAAAGCTTGAAAGCATAAAACTCCTAGAAGAATACATAGGTAGTACATTCTTTGACATCAGTTTTAGCAGTATCTTCCTAGATATGTCTCCTTGGGCAAGGGAAACAAAAGCAAAAATAAACAAGTGGGACTACATCAAACTAAAAATCTTCTGCACAGCAAAGAAAACCATCAACACAAAGAAAAGACAACCTACTGAATGGGAGAAGACATTTGCAAATCTTATATCTGATATAGGGTTAATATATAAAATATAGAAAGAACTCATACAATTCAACAACAAAAACCCAACAACCTGATTTTAAAATAGGCAGAGGGTCTGAATAGACATTTTTCCAAAGGAGACATACAGGTGGTCAACAGTCACAGGAAAGATGCTCAACATCCCTAAGAGAAATTCAAATCAAAACTGTAATGAGATATCACCTCATGCCTATTAGAATGTCTGTCATCAAAAAGGCAAGAAATAACAAGTGTTTGGGAGGATGTGAAAAAAGGGAACTCTCATACACTGTTGGTGAAAATAAATTGGTACAGCCACTATGGGTAACATTATGTATATTCCTCAAAAAATTAAGCATGAAACTGCCATATAATCCAGCTATTCCACTCTGGTTATTTATCCAAAGAATATGAAAACACTAATTCAAAAAGATATATGCACCCCTGTGTTCATCACAGCTTTATTTACATTAGGGAAGATATGGAAACAACCTCAGTGTCCTGGGATGAATGGATAAAGAATAGTAGTATATGTATACAATGAAATACTACTCAGGAACAAAAAAGATGAACTCTTGTCATTTGAGGCTTCTTTTCTGTATCTCCAGTAATGCTCATTCTGCTCTTTGCTATCCTAGATTCCCTAGTTTGTTGTCTCAATCAAGACTCTATTTCCTAAAGGTATCAGTCATTTAATAAACACTTGTTGACTGCCTGCAGGACTGATCAAGGACCAATTATTGATAATATATAATAATGTCTTCAAGGGGCTGATAGTATACCAAGGAACAAAAGACAGTAGAATAAAGTAAGATAATAATTTGTAATAAACTAGTTTATAAAGGTAAAAATGGGAACACAGGGGAGAAACATCACTCAGGGGGACTGGGATTGGAGCTGTCAGGAGAGCTTCCCAAATTAAATTCTAAAATATAAGTAGGGGTTAGATAAATGATGGCAAAGACCTGGGGAGAAGGTACATGATTTTATTTGAGTTAACATGATTTTTCTTTCTTGAGTGTCAAAACAATCTGTTAACCACCTTTAACATAGTAGCTTCCCACTGTAAAGGTCACTGAAGTTTGTGCCTTATTTTTATAATTCCCTTTCACCAAAACTTCTTGGTAAAGTGCAGAATAAAAATAAACAAAGGAATGAGTATAAATAAAAGAGATTCAGTAGAAGAAAAGATATCACACAAAGTCAGTTGTTCTTAATGGGATGAGGGAAGGATTTGACACCCAGGAGATATTTGGCATTGTCTGGTGACAATTTTCAATTGTTACAACCTGGGGGTGTGGTTTGTTAATGGAATCCAGTGGGTAGAGTACAGGGATTCTGCAAAACATTCTGCAACGTATAGGACAGCTGCCCACAACAAAACAGTTACCTAGTTCAAAATGTCAATAGTTGTGGAAGTTGCAAAGTCCAGAACTAAGCCGATAATTGAGAATTATATCACCATCTTTTTAATATGAACTTATAAGTAGCTGTAAAACCAACCAGTGGCCTTCATTCTTTTTGTTTCCAGTAGCTATTGCTTGCTCTTCTGTTCTTTTAGACTGTCCTTCTATTTTAATTTTTTCAATTGATTCTTTTTTTTTGAATTTTATTTTTTTTTTTATACAGCAGGTTCTTATTTGTTATCTGTTTTATACATATTAATGTATACATGTCAATCCCAATCTCCCAGTTCATCCCACAACACCCCCCTTGCTTTCCCCCCTTGGTGTCCATACATTTGTTCTCTACATCTGTGTCTCTATTTCTGCCTTGCAAACCAGTTCATCTGTACCATTTTTCTAGATTCCACATACATGCATTAACATACGATATTTGTTTTTCTCTTTCTGACTTATTTCACTCTATACGACAGTCTCCTGGTCCATCCACATCTCTACAAATGAACCAATGTCTTTCCTTTTTATAGCTGAGTAATATTCCACTGTATATATATACCACATCTTCTTTATCCATTCATCTGTTGATGGGCATTTAGGTTGCTTACATGACCTGGCTATTGTAAATACTGCTTCAATGAACATTGGGGTGCATGTGTCATTCTGAATTATGGTTTTCTCTGGGTATATACCCAGGCTTCTATTTTTCTTTTTTTTTTTTTTTTTTTGATTGTTGTTTGTTAACAATTTTAGTATTCTTCTCTCATCATCATTTATCTTTGCTCTTCATCATCCTCTAACCACCTGGCTCCCATTCCTTTAGGCCTCAGGATTCCCCTCCAAGAATGTTCCAGACCGGAAAACTACTGAGCCCCTGAAGACCCTTCTGACATTCTTGTTTTAGTTGAACATGAGCAGATCCTGAGAGATACACTTCCATGATTTTCCAGTTGAACTGAAAGTTATCTTATTGCTTTTTGGCTTCCAGCATGATTGTGCTGAAGTCATTCACCACATTAAGTAGAGAAATGTTTTGTCTCACCCTCTTAATTTCCATTGAGGGGGCTGGTGATAGTAAGACTTATGGGAATGACTTTTTGATGGTTTCTAGACTTCAAATAGGTACATTAGAGTGAACTTGAATAAGCTTGGATGTTTAAGGTACACAGATTGTATTATAGACCTTGCGATGAAGCATTTATGTGGTGTAATGAAGACACATCTTAGAGGTGCTGTGTAGCAAGATTGAAGGCACTTGTAGGTAAGCTAGTCAGTTCCTCTTCCACTTCTGTGTTCTTGTAGTCTTTGCATATTTGATTCATCTATTTGTCCACAGGATCTGTGTCTTCTTATGTCCCTTTCCCTGGTGTTTGGTACATATTATTTAACAAGTAGCTATGTTATATTAGTGAATATATGTTGAAACAGGAACTTGCTGCTCCATCTACTTAGAAAGCTCTTCCTCTGGACAAAACACATGATTTACATCCTTATTTTATTTTGGTTTCTGCTCAACCATCATATCACCTGAAGTATCTTCCTTGGCTATCTTATCTGAAATGGCAGCCTCCCACCACTCTCCACCCCTTATTTGTCTATTTATTTGTGTATTTGGCCATTATTAGTGTGTGAATCCTAGGAGCACTTGCTCCTTGTTTTGCTCCCCATTGTATACCCAGAGCCTAGCACAATGCTTAGCTTAGAATAGTGCTAATGAAGGGTATTTAATAGATTACAGAAAAAATAAATGAGACTTATTCCCTGCTCTTAAGACACTTAAAGAATAATGGGAGGAGGTGAGAAGATGGCAGGAGAGTAAGACGCGGGGATCACCTTCCTCCTCACAGATACATCAGAAATACATCTACACGTGGAACTTCTCCTATAGAACACCCACCGAACGCTGGCAGAAGACCTCAGACCTCCCCAAAGGCAAGAAACTCCCCACGTACCTGTGTAGGGCAAAAGAAAAAAGAATAAACAGAGACAAAGAATAGGGACTGGACCTACACCAGTGGTAGAGAGCCGTGAAGGAGGAAAGAGTCCCACACACTAGAAGCCCCTTCGCGGGCAGAGACTGCGGGTGGCGGAGGGGGAAGCTCCGGAGCCGCAGAGGAGAGCGCATCAACAGGGTGCGGAGGGCAAAGAGGAGAGATTCCTGCAGAGGATCGGTGCCGACCAGCACTCACCAGCCCGAGACGCTTGTCTGCTCCACCCCGCCGGGGTGGGCGGGGGCTGGGAGCTGAGGCTCGGGCTTCAGTCGGATCCCAGGGAAAGGTCTGGAGATGGCAGAGTGAAAACAGCCTTAAGGGGTTAGTGCACCACGGCTGGCCGGAAGAGAGTCCAGTTGAGGTCTGGAGCTGCCCAAGAGGCAAGAGACCTTTTCTTCCCTCTTTGCTTCCTGGTGCGTGAGGAGAGGGGTTTAAGCGTGCCGTTTAAAGGAGCTCCAGAAACGGGCACAGAGCTGCCAAAGAGACAGGAGACTTTTTCTTGCATCTTTGCTTCCTGGGCATGAGGAGAGGGGATTAAGGGCACCGCGTAAAGGAGCTCCAGAAACGGGCACAAGCCACAGCTGTCGGTGCGGACAGCAGAGAAGGGTGTGGGACGCTAGGGTTGCTGCTGCCACCACCAAGAGGCCTGTGTGCGAGCACAGGTCACTCTCCACATCACCCCTCCCAGGAGCCCGTGCAGCCCGCCACTGCTGGGGTCCCGGGATCCACGGACAGCTTCACCAGGAGAACGCGTGGTGCGCCTCGGGCCGGTTCAGCGTCACGCCAGCCTCTGCCACGCGGGCTCGCCCCGCACCCGTGCCACTCCCTCCCCGCAGCCTGAGTGAGCCGGAGCCCCCGAATCAGCTGCTCCTTTAACCCCGTCCTGTCTGAACGAAGGGCACATGCCCTCGGACGACCTACATGCAGAGGCGGGGCCAAGTCCAAAGCTGAACCCCAGGAGCTGTGCGAACTAAGAGGAGAGGGGTAGGTCCCTCCCAGCAGCCTCAGAAGCAGCGGATTAAAGCTCCACAATCAACTTGAAGTGCCCTGCATCTGTGGAAAACCTGAATACACAGTGAAATATCCCAAGTTGAGGAGGTTGACTTTGGGAGCAAGATATACTATTATTTTCCCCTTTTTTCTTTTTGTGAGTGTGTATGTGTGTGCTGCTGTGTGAGATATTGTCTGTATAGCTTTGCTTTCACCATTTGTCCTAGGGTTAGACTGACCCATTTTGTTTTTAATAGAAATTTTTCTTCTTAATAATTATTTTTTATTTTAATAACTATATTTTATCCTACTTTATTTTGTCTTCTCCCTTTCTTACTTTCTTCCTTCCTTTCTTCTCTCCTTCCTTCCTTCCTTCCATCCTCCCTTCCTTCCTCCCTTCCTTCCTTTCTTCCTCCCTTCCTTTCTCTCTTCCTTCCTCCCTTTCTTCATCTCCTCCTTCCTTCCTTCCTTTCTTGCTTTCTTCCTTCCTTCATTTATTTCTTCCTTTCTTCCTTCCTTCCTTTCTTCCTTCCTCCCTTCCTTTCTTTCTTCCTGCCTTCCCTCCCTCCCTCCTTCCTTCATTCCTTCCTTCCTTTTTTCCTTTTTTCTCCCTTTTATTTTGAGCCATGTGGATTAAAGGCTCTTGGCGCTCCAGCCAGGCATCAGGGCTGTGTCTCTGAGGTGGGAGAACCAACCTCAGGACACTGGTCCACAAGAGACCTCCCAGCTCCACACAATATCAAACAGCGAAAATCTCCCAGAGATCTACATCTCAACACCAAGACCCAGCTTCACTCAAGGACCAGCAACGAAGAGTGCTGGACACCCTATGCCCAACAAAGAGCAAGACAGGTCTACAGCCCCATCCATTAGCAGAGAGGCTGCCTAAAATCATAATAAGGCTAACAACATCCCCATACACACCACCAGATGTGGACCTGCCCACCAGAAAGACAAGATCCAGCCTCATGCACCAGAACAGAGGCACTAGTCCCCCCAACCAGGAAACCTGCTCAACCCACTGAACCAACCTCAGCCACTGGGGACAGCCACCAAACACAGAGGGAACTACGAACCTGCAGCCTGCAAAAAGGAGACCCCAAACACAGTAAGATAAGCAAAATGAGAAGACAGAAAAACACACAGCAGATGAAGGAGCAAGATAAAAACACACCAGACCTAACAAATGAAGAGGAAATAGGCAGTCTACCTGAAAAAGAATTCAGAATAATGATAGTAAAGATGATTCAAAATCTTGGAAATAGAATAGACAAATTGCAAGAAACAGTTAACAAGGACCTAGAAGAAATAAAGAGGAAGCAAGCAACAATGAGCAACCCAATAAATGAAATAAAAAATACTCTAGATAGGATCAATAGCAGAATAACTGAGGCAGAAGGACGGATAAGTGACCTGGAAGATAAAATAGTGGAAATAACTACTGCAGAACAGAATAAAGAAAAAAGAATGAAAAGAATAGAGAACAGTCTCAGAGACCTCTAGGACAACATTAAATGCACCAACATTCGAATTATAGGGGTCCCAGAAGAAGAAGAGAAAAAGAAAGGGACTGAGAAAATATTTGAAGAGATTATAGTTGAAAACTTCCCTAATATAGGAAAGGAAGTAGTCAATAGTCAATACGGGTCACAGAAGAAGAGATAAAGAAAGAGCCCAAGAAAATATTCAAAGAGATTATAGTTAAAAACTTCCCTAACATGGGAAAGGAAATAGTCAATCAAGTCCAGGAAGCACAGAGAGTCCCATACAGGATAAACCCAAGGATAAACATGCCAAGACACATAATAATCAAACTGTCAAAAATTAAATACAAAGAAAACATATTAAAAGCAGCAAGGGAAAAACAACAAATAACACACAAGGGAATCCCCATAAGGTTAACAGCTGATCTTTCAGCAGAAAGCCTACAAGCCAGAAGGGAGTGGCAGGACATATTTAAAGTGATGAAGGAAAAAACCATACAACCAAGATTACTCTACCCAGCAAGGATCTCATTCAGATTTGATGGAGAAATTAAAACCTTTACAGACAAGCAAAAGCTGAGAGAGTTCAGCACCACCAAACCAGCTTTACAACAAAGGCTAAAGGAGCTTCTCTAGGCATGAAACACAAGACAAGGAAAAGACCTACAAGAACAACCTGAAACAATTAAGTAAATGGTAATAGAAACATACATATCAATAATTACCTTATATGTAAATGGATTAAATGCTCCCACCAAAAGACACAGACTGGCTGAATGGATACAAAAACAAGACCCATATATATGCTGTCTACAAGAGACCCACTTCAGACATAGGGACACATACAGACTGAAAGTGAGGGGATGGAAAAAGATATTCCATGCAAATGGAAACCAGAAGAAAGCTGGAGTAACAATTCTCATATCAGACAAAAATAGACTTTAAAATAAAAACCATTACAAGAGACAAAGAAGGACACTACATAATGATCAAGGGATCGATCCATGAAGAAGATATAACAACTGTAAATATTTATGCACCCAACATAGGAGCACCTCAATACATAAGGCAAATGCTAACAACCATAAAAGGGGCAATCGACAGTAACACAATCATAGTAGGGGAATTTAACACCCCACTTTCACCAATGGACAGATCATCCTAAATGAAAATAAATAAGGAAATGCAAGCTTTAAATTATACATTACACAAGATGGACTTAATTGATATTTATAGGGCATTGCATCCAAAAGCAACAGAATACACATTTTTCTCAAGTGCTCATGGAACATTCCCCAAGATAGATCATATATTGGGTCACAAATCTAGCCTTGGCAAATTTAAGAAAATTGAAATCGTATCAAGTATCTTTTCCGACCACAATGCTATGAGACTAGATATCAATTACAGGAAAAGATCTGTAAAAAATACAAACACATGGAGGCTAAACAATACACTATTTAATAACAAAGTGATCACTGAAGAAATCAAAGAGGAAATCAAAAAATACTTAGAAACAAATGACAATGGAGACACGACGACCCAAAACCTATAGGATACAGCAAAAGCAGTTCTAAGAGGGAAGTTTATAGCAATACAATCCTACCTTAAGAAACAGGAAACATCTTGAATACACAACCTAACTTTGTACCTAAAGCAATTAGAGAAAGAACAGAAAACCCCCAAATTTAGCAGGAGGAAAGAAACCATACAGATCAGATCAGAAATAAATGAAAAAGAAATGAAGGAGGGCTTCCGTGGTGGCGCAGTGGTTGAGAGTCTGCCTGCCGATGCAGGGAATACGGGTTCGTGCCCCAGTCAGGGAGGATCCCGCATGCTGCAGAGCGGCTGAGCCCGTGAGCCATGGCTGCTGAGCCTGCGTGTCTGGAGCCGGTGCTCTGCAACAGGAGAGGTCACAACACTGAGAGGCCCGCGTATCGCAAAAAAAAAAAAAAAAAAATGAAGGAAACAATAGCAAAGATCAATAAAAGTAAAAGCTGGTTCTTTGAGAAGATAAATAAAATTGATAAACCATTAGCTAGACTCATCAAGAAAAAAAGGGAGAAGACTCAATTCACTAGAATTAGAAATGAAAACGGAGATGTAACCACTGGCACTGCAGAAATACAAAAGATTATTAGAGATTACTACAAGCAACTGTATGCCAATAAAATGGACAACCTGGAAGAAATGGACAAATTCTTATAAATGCACAACCTGCCGAGGCTGAACCAGGAAGAAATAGAAAATATGAACAGACCAATCACAAGCACTGAAATTGAAACTCTCATTAAAAATCTTCCAACAAACAAAAGCCCAGGACCAGATGGCTTCACAGGCGAATTCTATCAAACTTTTAGAGAAGAGCTAACACCTATCCTTCTCAAACTCTTCCAAAAGAGCAGAGGGAGGAACACTCCCAAACTCATTCTATGAGGCCACCATCACCCTGATACCAAAACCAGACAAAGACGTTACAAAGAAAGAAAACTACAAGCCAATATCACTGATGAACATAGATGCAAAAATCCTCAACAAAGTACTAGCACACAGAATCCAACAGCACATTAAAAGGATCATACACCATGATCAAGTGGGGTTTATTCCAGGAATGCAAGGATTCTTCAATATACGCAAATCAATCAACATGATACAGCATATCAACAAACTGAAGGAGAAAAACCATATGATTATCTCAATAGATGCAGAGACAGCTTTTGACAAAATTCAACACCCATAAATTGGAAAAGAAGAAGTAAAGCTGTCACTGTTTGCCGATGACATGGTACTATACGTAGAGAATCCTAAGGATGCTATCAGAAAACTACTAGAGCTAATCAATGAATTTGGTAAAGTAGCAGGATACAAAATTAATGCACAGAAATCTCTGGCATTCTTATACACTAATGATGAAAAATCTGAGAGTGAAATTAAGAAAACACTCCCATTTACCATTGCAACAAAAAGAATAAATTATCTAGGAATAAACCTACCTAAGGAGACAAAAGACTTGTATGCAGAAAACTATAAGACACTGATGAAAGAAATTAAAGATGATACAAATAGGTGGAGAGATATACCATGTTCTTGGATTGGAAGAATCAACATTGTGAAAATGACTCTACTACCCAAAGCAATCTACAGATTCAATGCAATCCCTATCATATTACCACTGGCAATTTTCACAGAACTAGAACAAAAAATTTCACAATTTGTGTGGAAACACAAGAGACCCTGAATAGCCAGAGCAATCTTGAGAACAAAAAATGGAGTGGGAGGAATCAGGCTCCCTGACTTCAGACTATACTACAAGGCTACAGTAATCAAGACAGTATGGTACTGGCACAAAAACAGAAATATAGATCAATGGAACAGGATAGAAAGCCCAGAGATAAACCCACACACATATGGTCACCTTATCTTTGATAAAGGAGGGAAGGATATACAGTGGAGAAAAGACAGCCTCTTCAATAAGTGGTGCTGGGAAAACTGGACAGCTACATGTAAAAGTATGAAATTAGAACACTCCCTAACACCACACACAAAAATAAACTCAAAATGGTTTAAAGACCTAAATGTAAGGCCAGACAGTATCAAACACTTAGAGGAAAACATAAGCAGAACACTCTATGATATAAATCACAGCAAGATCCTTTTTGACCCATCTCTAGAGAAATGGAAATAAAAACAAAAATAAACAAATGGGACCTAATGAAACTTAAAAGCTTTTGCATAGCAAAGGATACCATAAACAAGAACAAAAGACAACCCTCAGAATGGGAGAAAATAGTTGCAAATGAAGCAACTGACAAAGGATTAATCTCCAAAATTTATAAGCAACTCATGTAGCTCAATAAGAAAAAACAAACAACCCAATCCAAAAATGGGCAGAAGAACTAAACATTTCTCCAAAGAAGATATACAGATTGCCAACAAACACATGAAAGAATTCTCAACATCATTAATCATTAGAGAAATGCCAATCAAAACTACAATGAGATATCATCTCACACCGTTCAGATTGGCCATCATCAAAAACTCTAGAAACAATAAATGCTGGAGAGGGTATGGAGAAAAGGGAACACTCTTGCACTGCTGGTGGGAATGTAAATTGATATAGCCACTATGGAGAACAGTATGGAGGTTCCTTAAAAAACTAAAAATAGAACTACCATATGACCCTGCAATCCCACTACTGGGCATATACCCTGAGAAAATCATAATTTAAAAAGTCATGTACCAAAATGTTTATTGCAGCTCTGTTTACGATGGTCAGGACATGGAAGCAACCTACGTGTCCATCAACATATGAATGGGTAAAAAAGATTTGGCACATATGTACAATGGAATATTACTCAGCCATAAAAAGAAATGAAACAGTTATTTGTAATGAGGTGGATAGACCTGGAGTCTGTCATACAGAGTGAAGTAAATCAGAAGGAGAAAAACAAATACCATATGCTAACATATATATGGAATCTAAGAACAAAAAAGGCCTTGAAGAGATTAGTGTTAGGACGGGAATAGAACACAGACCTACTAGAGCATGGACTTGAGGATATGGGGAGGGGGAAGGGTAAGCTGTGACAAAGTGAGAGAGTGGCATGGACATATACACACTACCAAATGTAAATTAGATAGCTAGTGGGAAGCTGCCGCATAGCACAGGGAGATCACCTCTGTGCTTTGTGACCACCTAGAGGGGTGGGATAGGGAGGGTGGGAAGGAGGGTGATGCAAGAGGGAAGAGATATGGGAACATATGTATATGTGTAACTGATTCACTTGGTTGTAAAGGAGAAACTAACACACTATTGTAAAACAGTTATACTCAAATAAAGATGTTAAAAAAAAAAAAGAAGAGTTAAAACTATCACCTTTTGCAGATAACATGATACTATAAAAAATCCTAAAGATGCCACCAGAAAACTACTAGAGCTGATCAATTAGTTTGGTAAAGTTTCAGGATACAAAATTAATGCACAAAAATCTCTTGCATTCCTATGAACTAACAACAAAAGATCAGAAAAAGAAATTAAGGAAACAATCCCATTAACCGTAACAACAAAAGAATAAAATACCTAGGAATAAACCTACCTAAGCAGGTAAAAGAACTGTACTCAGAATACTATAAGACACTGATGAAAGAAATCTAAGATGACACAAACAGATGGAGAGATATACCATGTTCTTGGATTGGAAGAATCAATATTGTGAAAAGGACTATACTATTCAAAGCAATCTACAGATTCAATGCAATCCCTATCAAATTATCAATGGCATTTTTTTCAGAACTAGAAGAAAAAGTCTTAAAATTTGTTTGGAGACACAAAAGACCCCTAATAGCCAAACAATCTTGAGGAGAAAAAATGGAGCTGGAGGAATCATACTCCCTGCCTTCAGACTATACTACAAAGCTACAGTAATCAAGACAATATGGTACTGGCACAAAAGCAGAAATATAGATTAGTGAAACAGTATAGAAAGCCCAGAAATAAACCACACACCTCTCATCAACTAATCTATGACAAAGATGGCAAGGATATGCAATGGAGAAATGACAGTCTCTTCAATAAGTGGTGCTGGGAAAACTGGACAGCTACATGTAAAAGAATGAAATTAGAACACTTCCTAACACCATACATAAACATACATAAACTCAAAATGGATTAAAGACCTAAATGTAAGACCAGACACTATAAAACTACTAGAGGAAAACATAGGAAGAACTCTCTTTGACATAAATCAAAGCAAGATCTTTTTTGACCCACCTCCTAGAGTAACGGAAATAAAAACAAAAATAAACAAATGGGACCTAGTGGAACTTCAAAGCTTTTGCACAGCAAAGGAAACCATAAACAAGATGAAAAGACAACCCTCAGAATGGGAGAAAATATTTGCAAACAAATCAGCCCACAAAAGTTTAATCTCCAAAATATATAAACACCTCATGCAGCTCAATATTAAAAAAACAAACAACCCAGTCAAAAAATAGACAGAAGACCTAAATAGACATTTCTCCAAAGAAGACATACAGATGTCCAAGAGGCACATGAAAAGCTATTCAACATCACTATTTATTAGAGCAATGCAAATCAAAACTATAATGAGATATCACCTCACACCAGTTAGAATGGGCATCATCAGAAAATCTACAAACAACAAATGTTGGAGAAGGTGGGGAGAAAAGGGAACCCTCTTGCACTGTTAGTGGGAATGTAAATTGATACAGCCACCATGGAGAGCAGTATGGAGGTTCCTTAAAAAACTAAAAATAGAATTACCATATGACCCAAAAATCCCACTACTGGCCGTATACCCTGAGAAAACCATAATTCAAAAAGACACATGAGGGGCTTCCCTGGTGGCACAGTGTTTGAGAATCTGCCTGCTAATGCAGGGGAAATGGGTTTGAACCCTGTTCTGGGAGGATCCCACATGCTGCGGAGCAACTAGGCCCATGAGTCACAACTACTGAGCCTGCGTGTCTGGAGCCTGTGCTCCGCAACAAGAGAGGCCGCGATAGTGAGAAGCCCGCACACCATGATGAAGCGTGGCCCATGCTTGCCCCAACTAGAGAAAGCCCTCGCACAGAAACAAAGACACAACACAGCAAAAATAAATAAATTAATTAATAAACTCCTACTCCCAACATCTAAAAAAAAAAAGAAAAAAAGACACATGAACCCCAATATTCATTGCAGCACTATTTACAATAGCCAGGTCATGGAAGCAACCTAAGTGTCCATTGACAGATGAATGGATAAAGAAGACATGCTACATATATACAATGGAATATTACTGAGCCTTAAAAAGAAAAAAATTGGGCCATTTGTAGAGACGTGGATGGACCTAGAGACTGTCATACAGAGTGAAGTCAGAAAGAGAAAAATATATATTAACACATATATGTAGAATCTAGAAAAATGGTACAGATGAACTGGTTTGCAAGGCAGAAATAGAGACACAGATGTAGAGAACAAATGGATGGACACCAAGTGGGGGAAAGCAGGTGGTGGTTGTGGTGGTGTTATGAATTGGAAGATTGAGATTGACATATATACACTAGTATGTATAAAATAAATAAGTAATAAGAAAAAAGAAAACTCAAAAGAATGAGGTAGGCAGAGAGCTGTTAGACTTTCCTTCTGATGAGCACCTGGCCAGGATCATTACCCTTCAATAACTGTTTTGCAGAACTGAGAGTCCAAAAGCAAGAAATGGTAAAGAAATGGCTCAGCAAAGGGGTCCTGGCTGGACCAGGTTGGGATACACATTGTTAACTTATCATCTCCCACCCCTGTCTGGAAATTCAGAGCAGGGCCATGTGCTTTATTTCTGGTTTCTCCTCTGTCTGGCACATCTCTGGGTCCAAGTGGGCACCAAGCAGTGTTTCCTGAGCTTAGAATCAGAGGGCAGAAAATATAGCAAATTCCATTGGCCACGTTACGGAATATTTACATTATGCTTTTAGAGTGTTACCTTTGGATTTTGAGGAAAAATATGAAGACAGTTTGGCTGGAGAGGATGTGGAGAAAAGGGACCCCTCTTACACTGTCAGTGGGAATGTAAACTGGTGCAGCCACTATGGAGAATAGTGTGGAGGTTCCTCAAAAAATTAAAAATAGAGTTGCCATGTGATCCAGCAATCTCACTCCTGGGCTTATATCCAGACAAAACTATAATTCGAAAAGATACATGCAGCACTATGGTCGTAACAGCATTATTTACAATAACCAAGACATGGAAACAACTTAAATGTCCATTGACAGGTGAATGGATAAAGAAGATGTGGTGTGTATATATACACAATGAAATATTACTCAGCCATGAAAAGAAATAATGCCATTTGCAGCAAAGTGGATGTACCGAGAGATTATCATACTAAGTGAAGTAAGTCAGAAAGAGAAATACAAATACCATATGATATCACTTATATGTGGGATCTAAAATATAACACAAATGAACTTATCTATGAAACAGAAACAGACTCACAGATACAGAGAACAGACTTGTGGCTGCCAAGGGGGAGAAGAGGTTGGGGATGGATGGATTGGGAGTTTGGGATTAGCAGATGCAAACTGTGATACATAGGATGTATAAACAACAAGGTCCTACTATATAGCACAAGGAACTATATTCAGTATCCTATGATAAACCATAATGGAAAAGAATATGAAAAAGAATATACGTGTGTGTGTGTGTGTGTGTGTGTATAACTGAGTTACTTTGCTGTACAGCAGCAATTGATACAACATTGTAAATCAACTATAGTTCAATAAAATAAAAAAAAGAAAATTGAAAGGAAGCTTAATATTGACAGACATAAATTAAGGAATGACAAATAAACCTGTGCATATTCAGTAAGGGAATTACTCAAAGGTTATTGATTTGGGGCTTTTAGCCTTAAAGAAGGAATAAGGAAGGAGGAAGGAAGGAAAGAGATAATGACCCATATTTAAGATTAGGTCACATAAGAATGAGAAACATTTGGGGGGTTAGATTAATCTTTTGGAGCAGAACAAGTGAGAATTCTGAGGAACACAAAGCTGGTAAAAATTCAGGCAGGTCAGTAGTTGGTATAAGAGAAGGGCAGCAATAATTGTTGGGGACAAGTTACCAGGTTTCTGGAGCAGAACTCTAGCTGTTTTAGTCTCATGAAGACCAAGGAACCATCCAAGAAATCAAAGGAAAGGCTTATACAATTGGAAGAATAAGATGGCCAGGGTTTTGGCTACTAGGAATAAGAGAAAAGCCTTACTCCTGGAGCTCAAAGCCAGGAACAAAGCAGAAGGAGAAGTCAGGCTGCCTGGACTTTGATTCTCTAAGCTATGGCCTTAAAGTTCCTGAAATTTCCTGTGATCAGGGACAGAATTTGTTCCAAGGATGCAGGGGCGGGGAGCAAGGAATGAGCTAAATTTACAAGAAGAGCTAAAGTGTCAACAGATGTGAAATTTAGAGGAGAAAAGAGATAAACAGCATTATGTGAATTACTTCATAAAGTGGAAAAAAATCCTATTCTAAGAGTCCCGTGCTGCAAAAACGTTCTAAGTTAGTGAGGGAAACTCTGTTAGGGTGTCTGGGATGATTAAATGTATAAATATATAGAAAGTGCTTAGAACGGTGCCTGACTCATAGTAGGTATTTAATAAATGTTAACTTACTGCTGTTAGTATCATCATTCTATGACTATTTTGCAGTTCTACATGGAAGTACTGCTTTACTCAAAGCTTCTGAAAGAAATCACAAAAGGAAATAAATGGCAGTGGGTTCTTTAGGAGCTTCATAACTTGCAAGGATCTAGTTAAGTACACTCTGGAAAGCAAGCGAGGCTTGGCCAGCTTGGGTTATAAGAGATCCTCTCAAAGTCTGTGAGAGTAGATGATCTGGAAGACCCTGAAGACTGCTGCTGTCTTGAGAGATCTGGAATCCACAACCCCAGATTTAATTTCCAGATGCCTTGTTGCAGGTCAAAGGAGGGAGTCTTGGAATCAGATAAGTTTAATTAGTTTAGATGTAATGAATACTAGAGCCTTTGGTAAAAGATGCAGAGGTAAAGTTTGTCTTTACTTCCTCCTCACTACGTCCCATTCTAGAGGGGTTTCTGACATAATTTCCTTGGTCTGCCCAAGGCTGATACCGTTATTAACTCTCATCAATCCCCTATCACCATTTTGCTTTCATTCATTTACTGACTATTTGCTGCATTCACTTATAATTTTCAATTGCAACTATACTTGATTGTGCACTGAAAGAAAATTTTTAAATTATACAGCTAAAATTATCACTTGATATACCAAAGAATATGATAGACCTCTAACAAATAAGAGAAATAGAAAGTCATATTAAAGGACTGTTTAAATAATGGATTTGATGTTTTGTCTTTAAAAATTCATTTCCTTGCCCTTTTGCTTCTCACTTAGTCTTGGTTCAGGGAAAACTTGGTCTTGGATTGGTAGTAGCAAGATTTTAACTATTACATTAAGCCACAATCTCTTTGCCTTCTTTCCTTGCTTCCTTCATAGTTCACCACAGTGTTCTTTGTTTTTACTACCTGCCTTCTAGAAAATGTTCTGATAAATGATCTTGCCTTTGGATATTATGTCTTAGGCTTAGTCACATTTGAGCAAGATGTCTGGGATGCTGCAATAGCTCAAGTTAGCATTTGAGGTACCTTAAAAGGCCAAAGGGGGAGATATATCCCTTTTGGTACTTCTAAAAACATTATATGATATGATTCATGTATGATAACCTTCAATATGATAACTGGTCCATAGAACAGAACTTTTCTCATCTTTGTAACTGCCCCCAAATCTCTATATCTGAGGTTTAACTCCCTAAACCAGCCAAACAGATATAATGACCACAGACCTTCAGTCAAGCTTTAGAGAGAGCAGTCAAAAGATTATATTATAGGTCCCCATATTATCAAAGCATCGCAGGGAATGGTCTGCAGTGGGAGAAGAATGTTACTTGAATTTGTTCTTCACTACATTGCTTTACTAAAAATACAATATTCTAGGCCTAAACATATTTGGAAACTATCAGTCTATTACAGTCTGAGTTCATATGAAGCAAGTTGTAAGTTTTTATTTTTTTAATAAATCCAGATAGCTCCTAATATGAAGTCAGTTGCTATAGTAATTTAGCTCTTGACCTAAGGACTGAGTGAATTAAGTTGTTGAAAAACTGAAGACAGGCTTATTTTACAGCTAATAAAATAATTTGAGCAAGAGAGAATTGTTTTCCTACTATGGATTTTATTTTTTTTGCCCTGTGACTTGATTCTCAATTACTAGGCCAAGGTTCCTATTCTAAAAAATGGGAGACAAAAATTCCAATGACTTGTTAAGTTTAGTCAACTTTTTATCTACTAACAGGTTGCATCAATTGGGATAAAGGCAGAAGAGTTCAGTGAAACATGTAAGTAGAATTGATAATAGAAACACAAATGGAACCCTAATCAATGCATCTGCTATTCAATAATCAATTGATCTTCCCTCTTTTGAACATTAGATATTACTATTAATGTTATATTAGATATATTAGCTACATATTGTATATTAGTTATTAAATATTATATATGTTAGATACTATATATTTGTATACTACTGCAGCTTAAAAGAACAAATATTATTTCACTTAATAAATTTAACAGCTTAGAATTAGGAGCTTAAAATGATGAACAATTATTACCTCAGTTTTTGCGGGTGAGGTATGTAGGAGCAACTTAGCTGGGTGGTTCTAGCTTAGGGTCTCTCATAAGGGTTCATTTAAGTTGTCAGCTGGGGTGTCATCTGCAAGTTTGACTGGTGCTGGAAGATGTGCTTCTAAGATGCCGCGCTCACATGACCCAGGCTAGAAATACTCAGTTCCTTGCCACATGAACCTCTCTTGGAGCTGCGTGTGTGTCTTCTCAGCATGACAGTGGTTTTCCCCAGAGTGAATGATCTGACAGAGAGTGTGATAAAGTAGCCACAATGCCTTTTATGAGCCAGTGTTGGAAGCCACGGGCTATTACTTCCACCACTACTTATTGGAAGTAAATCACTAAACACAAAGAATATACTAGTGATTGCCAGTGGGGCGAGGCAAGAGGGGAGTGGCGAGATAAGGGAATGGGATTAAGAGATACAAACTACTATGTATAAAGTAAATTAGCAGCAAGGATAACATACAGCACAGGAAAATATAGCCATTATTTTGTAATAACTTTAAATGGAGTATAATCTATAAAAGTATTGACTCACTATGTTGTACATCTAATATAATATTGTGAATCAACTATACTTCAAAAAATTTTTTTCTTCTTTTTAAAAGGGAAGAGAAATTAGACTTCACCTCTCAGAGAAGAATCAAGGAGTTTGTTGACATATTTTAAAATCATTGCAAGTGTATTTAGTTTTGGGTCAAGAAATATATATGTGTATACATATATATTTTTTTACCATTATTAAATAATTGTCACTGCAGATGTATTCTGGTCCTATAAAGTCACATTTACATGATTTAATAATTTTGAACAGTTCTGTTTCCTCCAGGAAATGACTTTGTTTAGGCTGCAGGGAGAAGAAATATGTCAAAGATATAATACTTCTCTTTTCTCCTTTCTTCTCCTACTCTTTACATTCTCCCGTTCTCTTTTTCTCCCTTCTAACCCACCCCACCTCCCATATTCCTGCTGCCCCTACAACAAAATGTAGATATGTGGGTTGAGGGATTGTATACTTACACAGATCTATGTAGTCATGTGGTTTCTGTAACAATGGCTGACTTTTGAATAATTAGCTATAACCTGTAACACAACTACCTATAAAACTCTGAGATAGGGCTTCCCTGGTGGCGCAGTGGTTGAGAGTCCGCCTGCCGATGCAGGAGACACAGGTTCGTGCCCCGGTCCGGGAAGATCCCACATGCCGCGGAGCAACTAAGCCCGTGAGCCATGGCCGCTGAGCCTGTGCGTCCGGAGCCTGTGCTCCGCAACGGGAGAGGCCACAACAGTGAGAGGCCCGCATACAGCAAAAAAAAAAAAAAAAACAAAACTCTGAGATAAAATAGCTAGGTATCTGGCCTCTTCACACACAGCACATTGCCCTTTGGAGTTTACTCAGCTTAGCCATGGTGGTACAGTTTTATATCCTAAATGTGTGGCTTTTTATTTTATTTGATAGTGACTGACCCTGGATTGTTTCACTATTTTTTACAGGATATTTTTTTTTCCATTTATGCCATTTCATTTGTTTATACTAAACTTAAAAAGAAAAAAATGTCTCAAATATTATATTTTTACCTTTTCTCAATAATCTCTATTGGTTTATAAGGTTTTGCTATGGGCTGAATTGTGTCCTCCCCCCACCCCCCAATTCATACGTTGAAGCCCTTAACCTCCAATTTCTGGAGACTTTGGAGCTAGGGCCTGTGAGGAAGTGAGCAAGGTTGAATGAGGTCATATGGATGGGGCCCTAATCCAATAGACTGGTGCCTTTATACAAAGGCAAAGAGACACCAGAGTTCTCTCTCTGTCAGTGAGAGGGTAGTCATCTGCAAGCTAAGGAGAAACCTCTCACTAGACACTGGCACTGCTGGTGTCTTGATTTTGGGCTTCAATCTCCAGAACAGTGAGAAATAAATTTCAGTTGTTCAAGTCACCCAGCCTGTGCTATGGTATGTTGGTATGGCAGCCCAAGCAGACTAATACAAGTGTCATCCATCACTGGCTCCTTCCTCTTCCACAAATTGGCCTTTTCCAGGGAGGGGTAATAAAATGTTCTTTCATTTCAGAAAATGATCTTTTCTTTATACAACAGTGATAGCTATGCTATTTTAAAAGTCCTTATTCAAAAAAAGAAAAGAAAATATTTTTAAAAGTAGAAAAATTAGCTTTTCTTTTACTCCACGGCATGTGGGATCTTCCCGGATCGGGGCACAAACCCGTGTCCCCTGCATCAGCAGGAGGACTCTCAACCACTGCGTCACCAGGGAAGCCCTATTTTTTAATATTGTATTAATTTGGTGTTACAGCTTTATAGGGTATTGAAAATCTAATTTAAAACCTTGTCATATTTTTCAAGTCTTACATTATGACATTATGCTCTTACTTAGATTTATATAAATTAGCCTCTGGGAATGGTACTGAAAACCTTCTATTAAAATGTGGATCCCAGGAAAGACTTCTAGCTAAGAAAGTCTTCATCTTCTATGAATTCAGTTGCCTGTAGAGGTTTTAGTTTACTTCAAGCTCAGTATAAGTCAACTAGACTGAAAAATAAATGCCCCAGAGAATGATAAGAAAAACCACAGGCTGGGAGAAATTGTTTAAAAAGGTATATCTGATAAATTTTCTGTTATCCAAAATACACAAAGAACTTTTAAAACTCAACAATAAGAAAAAAAACCACCCAATTAAAAAATGGGCCAAAGACCTTAACAGACATCACACTAAGGAAGATATGAAGATAGCAAATAAGCATATGAAAAGATGCTCCACAGCATGTCATTGGAGAAATGCAAATGAAAATAACAATGAGATAACACTACACACTTATTAAAATGGCCCAAATCACCAGCACTATGATTAATTTGCTATGCTCTTAAATAAGAACTTTCCCCCCAGATTAATGCAGAGGTAGGGAGAACACTGGATTGGGAATCAGGAGACCTAGATTTTTAGCCCCGTTGATTTTAACATTTACCTGGTTGAACTCATGATAGCCTTGGGTTATCATTTGTCAAGAGAGAAGATTGGACTAGATGACATTAATTACTTCTTTCAGCCCTAGTGCTCTATGATGCTGTCATATTATAGATAACTTTTGGCAGACTGGTTAATGCCTACCAAGAGAAAACTGGCCATCACTAGTTTAAGGAGTTAATATTGAATATAAATCTAGATACTGATGTTTTCTATCCTCCCATTTTCCTCTCCCCAGTCCCAACTGCCTCATTTCTTAAGCGTTTCAGATAAGACACACTTATGACGTGTGTGTATACATTTGTGTCTTTTAAGGTAAGTTAATATTACCCATGTTTGGGCATCAAGGGACCAATGCTCACATTGCTAATCATTAGGTCACTTACCTAAAAGGTGCTATGGTTGAAATCATTAATGAGCCGTGTCTTATAAACATATTTGAGGTTGTGCAATGTGATTTCACAATTTGGATTGATCAAATTGGGAGCGGAGCTGACATCACTCTGAGCCAAATTTCATCCAGATATAAACCTGCTTCAGAAGTCCAATTTCATGATACCCTCAACCCAGGTTTTTAGTGTAAATGTCGTGTTGAACAACATATGGTCAATGTTTCTCTAACTAGAACTTAGACCTTCATATTTTGACACCAAAATGCCAAGAAATGTATTCGAGGCAATAATATTATTTTTAATTTCAGGAGTCCAATATGACATTTTAAGGGACAGTGAGATGCTTCCCTAGAATCTAATTTAATAACGACATGATTGAGCAGATGGAGCATAAAATGACAAGTTGTGTTCTAGTTTATTTTCTTAAGAGTGCTAGTTTCTCATGCAGCAATTATTCTGTTGGGCTTTGGAAGACATCAGCAAATCAGAACTGTAGAGAAGGTGACAGTAAATTAAGCCTTATTGCAAAACATTACAAGTAAAGTGACTCATCTAAAATCATGAGATCTCTTAAGGAAGGAACTACTAATTTAGCTAATCAAGGTGATATGACTTTAGAAAGTAAATTATGCTTAAATGAGGCTTTGATGTGACTCTGATCCTTTAATTGGTTTCCATAACATGTCCACAATGATGACAGAATTAAAATAATTTCATTGGGTGTTGTGTAATCTAAGAGTTTAATGTTAGAAAGGCAAAGATTAAAATTCCCAAGATAAGCTGTTATGTATTGGATAATGAATAAAGGAAAGGATCCCAAAGCCTCTCCATGCAATTCTAAAGTCAGGAGTCAAGCACACATATTCCCCCTACTGCAGTTGGAATAAGAAATTTTCCTTTTCTCTGTGGTTTCCATTACCAGGCATGGGCAGTCTCTCTTAAAGTAAGTGTTAGATATGTAAGAGCTACATGCTGAGGTTTAGGAGGAAAAATAAAAAGAGAGTGGAGAGGAGAAATAGCATATTGGGGAATAGAAGGAGCTGTAGCAGCCAGATCATCCTGCTGGGAGGTATCCTTCATACCCCAGGACCTAAAGATGACCCCAGCTGCCTTTCTCTTTTTGGCTACCACTTTTACTCTTGATCATCATTTCTGTGTAATAGTTCAGTCCAAAACAAGTGCCCTTTGCCACATTTTGTTAAAAATGTATCATGAGAGGACTTCTGCTTCCAGACATAGTGAAGTAACAGGGACAGGATTTACCTTCCTGCTTTAAACAACTAACAAAACAAGCAACATGTATGAAACAGATGTTTTTAAACATCAGACAACAGGCAGCATAGTTGAGTGATCTTGGAGAGAAGCAAAGTAAATGAAGTGGGCTTCGTGATTGCCCCAGCTCACTGCCTACAGAGAGTATCCAGCCTGTGGTAATGGGAGGGAAATTTAAACAGAACCAGAGACAGAGAGCTCTCAGGAGATCTGCAGAGATTCCTATGTCACATCAACAGAAAAGTACTAATGATAAAAGCATGCATGTAGGGAAACCACACAAGGCTGTGGGAAGAATCAGTATAAAGGAACAGGTTGGACAATGTCTAAGGATTACACAGGGCCAGGAAGAGTTCACAAGCAAAGATGGAAAGACCTCTTAATATAGGTGTGGTTAAGTAAAGTACTTAGAAGAGTATTGCCTTAATTTGTGAGACCAAATTAGCCCTAGACTAAAGGCTGTTCATTCTGTACCAGTCTAACAAAGCTTAAAGGCAAGGCTCAAAAGGTTCAAAGTGTTTCAAAGTAACTTAACTGTGGCCCAGAACAAATCGCTAAAAAATAGTTAAAGAACTACAACAAAATCCAGTACCCAACAGCATAAAATGTATAATCTCTGACATCTAATAAAAAATTACTTAGTAAGCAAAGAAGAAAGAAAATATTATCTATAATGAGGGGAGAAAAATCAATTAAGAGAAAGAGACCCCAAAATGCAACAGAAGATAGAATTAGTACACAAAGACATTAAAGCTGTTATTTAAATATATATGTCCAAGAAGGTAGCAGAAAATGTGAGCATAGTAAAGAAAGACATAGAAGACCTAAAGAAGATGTAAATCAAATTTCTGGAGATTAAAAATACACTGCCTGGGATGAAAAATACACTGAATGGAATTGAGAGCAGACTAGACAGTGCTAAGCAAAAAGGCAGTGAATTTAAAGCTATATAAATATAAAGTCTTCATATTGAAACAAGAATAAAAGACTTTAAAAAAGTGAACATGTGGGACATGTGGGACAATACCAAGTGAGCTAAAATGTGTGTAATTAGAGTCCCAGAAAGGGAATAGGGCATTAAAATATTTAAAGAAATGACTAAAATTTTTCCAAATCTGATGGGAAGTACAGATTCTATTCTCTACCGCCTGTATACTGAATCAGAATTTATTGGGTAAGCCTATGTCTCTGATTAAAAAAATGAACCACTGGAAAACATGAGTACAACGGGAAACTGAAAAGTGTCTTTGAAGGAAGCGTATAACTCTGAATTGAAATAGAGGAATGATCTGAATCCTGACGATTTACCATCTTGGACTTGGTTATCCTGCATTTGAGCCCAGCACAAATACACACACAAACACATCATATTGTGAATTGATTCTAATAAGGAACATTTAATAAAATCTTTGAAGAAAAAATGGAACTTCTAAAAATCCCATACAAGCTCTGGATGAACTCTTCTCCTCTTTGTCTCATAGCCTCAAGCTATAGCAGAGTGGATGGGCTATATTAACATGGATGAATAATTAACAGTATTATAATTAATAATTAAATTGTCTCAGGGGAAGATGTGCAGGTTTCAGATAAGCAGGTTATAGATTTGCTCGCTTTAGCATGAGCAAAATGAAAAGTGCAAATACAACAGCACCCGTTTGTCTTAGAGAGAAAAGGAGAATAGAGAACACAGATAGAGTACCTGGTTGAAGATAAAGTATGATCTAAAGAACAAAAGAAAAGTTCTCATTAATATCTTGCATTGTAAAAGAAGTTAATAAAATGACAAATTTAATAAATCAATAGATTGAAGTCCAAGAAATAAAACACAAAAATAAGATCTAAAGGAAATTTACAGAATTCAGGGAAAAAACCTTTGATCCAAAATCCAACTTTACAGAACTAAAAATATGAATTAGAAATAGTAAACAACAAAATAAACTGCATTAAAATGGAATTGAATTATTTCAAGAAAGGAATTCAATATAGTTCCATGAACACATAAGAACTAAAGATCAAAGCAATAGGACAGACATACTATACATGACAGACAACACACATATAGGAAAAATTGTTCTGCTAGATTACAGAACATAACTCAGTAATCAAAATAATTTAAAATAAAATAGAAAATAAAAGTCCTTGAATTAATGGCACAACTGAATATGAAGATTGAAAGGCACAGCTCATTAAAATGTTATAAATTAATAATAAGACATGCCTTAGTTCAATTATTGAGCTTTAAAGAAAAATACATCATTCTTTAACATCACAGTAGAAAGTGCAAGCCATCTTCTATAATGAAAAAAAAACAGGTTATTTTAACACTTCCCTCAGCAATAGGCAAATGAGCTAACACGGTTCTGAGAAAAGGTGGAAACAAAAATATTTTAGTTGGCCAAGTTGATTTTCATTTGTTGGGTAAATGGGCTCAAATTTTCAAATAAAAACAAACTCAGAGGCCAACTTGCCAGCACTTTACATTAATGGAACAGTACAACACTATAAATGGAGGCTGAAGTACTAAATGTCAAAAATTTTTAAATTATGCCTACTTTACATCTATATATCTGTAACTATATATCTATATCTCTATATATATAAAAAGCTAGGAACTATAAAATAAAGTATGTTGTCTTTTCCTATTCCTACCTTGATAAATATACTCTTCAACTCTCTGGTTTAAATTAAGAAAATTTTAACTTTTTATAGCAACAAACCAGAACATGGTTGTGCAGCACAAGCCAGCCCTGATGAATCCACAACCCTTTTAAATGTTTGGTACCATGAGGGGCCTCATTTGTATATGTATGAATACCTTAGACCACATTTCCAAGCTCTCTCCATACTTCCACAAAAAAGTCATCTCTGGGCCACCCCTCGGTCTAGGTGTAGTGTCATGGTCCACATTCAGAACAGACAGGCTGCTTCTGGAAACAGGCTCAAGGCTGTTTGGACAGAAAATGTTAGACTCCCAGGCACCCCAAATGTGATCTAGAATAGGTGCAAGCACAAAGTCCCTAGGACATTTATACTCTTTGCTCTGTGGGAAAAGACATGAGTTGGGATAAGCTAGTTCAAGTTCCTTTAAGCTCTTTTAAGGTATAGAGCCTGGGTCAGGAGCAATTTTTGCCCAGGTCTAAGTGTAGTATTGGTGGCCAAAGCTCCTATAAGTTATTCTTGAAGAAACTACTAAAGATAAAACCCTGACCCTGCCAACCAAAAATTAAATGGAGAAGACTGTAAAGGATTAAACCACCACTGAATTCCAGAAGATGGTAGAGGAATGACTACAGCATTTAGCAATAAAGAGACACAGCCAATAACTTTATTCCCTTGAACATTTTTTTCTCTAGTATTAAAAGGCAACATACTGACATTTTCAAGCACATACAAATTCATAGAATACAGGAGTTTTGTCTTTCTTTAAAAAAATAAATGATTAAATCCATTCAACCAATAAATCAGTACAGAAAAGTGTCGCAAAAGCCTTGGTGGTTGTCATTGCATCTATTTAAAATAGAAACTTAGACTAAATAACTGAAGGAATTATGGTTACAGAATAGAATATAAATGATATAAACCCTATAATATAAAAAATTGTATCACCAAAATTAGGGGGTTGGAAGAGAAGACTGAAGAGTGCTAATTTCCTCATTTCTAAAAGTGGAGTCAATTGTTCCATCTAAAATTGAAACGTGTCATTTAAAAGAAATGATAACTCTAGATATTTAGTGTTGCTCCATGTCTATGTTTCTTTCAAAAAAGTAAGAAAATTATGTATTGAAATGAAGAAACAAAAGTTTAAGATTCAGCAGTTTCTTCAGCTTCCCTAAGTTTTCTTCTCTGTTAAATGCAAAAATTAAATCTAATACTTTCTTTTAAAATTTAGCATGTATAGGGTGATCAACTTTTTATAAAATTTTACTTTTGTCTTTTGATTAGTCTGCCTATCTATCTATCTACAATATCTATTTTTCTACCTCCCTGCTGATCTATTCACTTATCCATATTTCTGTTTACCAACTTCTTTGTCATCTCATCTATATGTCCATTCCTTCACCTGCTAATCTTCAAGAGATGCCTAGAATGATAATCATTTAATATAAATTCTGTAGTGTTATTTTATTAATGTCTTCCTTAATGTCTATGTCTTGATTTCATTGTAATATAACAAGCATGTCTAAGTTTCACCAAAACAGTGAAGTTGTTATCTGAGGTAGCTAGGTTTGCAAACCACTGATACAGAGTATTTTGGGTGAGAAAATTCTTAGTGGAAGTTTTTTCCAGAGGCAGAGGGCAAAGGAAGAAAAGGATTAACAAGGAAGGAGAATAAGGTTATTGAACTAATTGTCAAGAGCCTATATCAAACTGAAGGCCAGATTTAGGTCCTATTGATATCCACCTACAGATCAATCAAATATCCCAACTTTGCTTAGAATTTCAAATGAGTCTCAAGGATCGAGGTCTACGTGGAATATTCCCTGCTGATGTTTAAATTAGCCAGCGATCTTGCTTGGGAAGGAAAGAAGGATTCAAATGCCAACCTACAATGTCCTCACATTTCTTATTCTCTCCATCTGAGCTTGGATGCTGACATCTGCAATGGATACAGAGATGGTGAATCAACAACATGTAGAACTCTGAGAAATGCAGTGGGAGTGCATTACCCCCATGGGATCTCTGTAAGGCCCTTTATATTGTAGGGTAATGTCTCTAAGATCTGCTGTGCAATTAGTCCTTTTTTCATTCTGTAAAGAACAAACTGAGAATAGAGACATCGGGGGAAAATGCAGGAAAGCGAAAGGTCCTGAAACACATGGGGAGAGTCAGCAGGCTCCCGGCTGACAGGGAATTGCAGAAAGAGAGACCAAAAAAGACTTGGAATGACAGAGGCAGAGAAAGAAGAGAATTAAACCAGGGACCTTTGGGTTTAAATCTGCAAAGTATGAGGCTACCAAAATAAGTTGGACTGAAAAATTCAAATGACATCTCTGTTCTTTAGATATGTGCATCTGGCAGCTCCATTTATGAAACTGAAATTTAATTTCAGATGTGGGGATTTTATAAGACGGTTAGATTCAACCACATGAAGTTGTAGTTTTTAGCAATTTCATGTGGTTCAGCCTAATATTGACTTTACTCTCCTGCCTGATTTTATCTAAGGTCTGACGGATTTGTGTTTTTTTTTTTTAACATTTTTATTGGAGTATAATTGCTTTACAATGGTGTGTTAGTTTCTGCTTTACAACAAAATGAATCAGTTATACATATACATATGTTCCCATATCTCTTCCCTCTTGCATCTCCTTCCCTCCCACCCTCCCTATCCCACCCCTCTAGGTGGTCACAAACCACCTAGCTGATCTCCCTGTGCCATGTGGCTGCTTCCCACTAGCTATCCACCTTATGTTTGATAGTGTATATATGTCCATGCTACTCTCTCACTTCGTCACAGCATACCCTTCCCCCTCCCCATATCCTCAAGTCCATGCTCTAGTAGGTCTGTGTTTTATTCCCATCCTACCCCTAGGCTCTTCATGACATTTTTTTTTTTCTTAGATTCCATATATATGTGTTAGCATACGGTATTTGTTTTTCTCCTTCTGACTTACTTCACTCTGTATGACACACTCCAGGTCTATCCACCTCACTACAAATAACTCAATTTCGTTTCTTTTTATGGCTGAGTAATATTCCATTGTACATATGTGCCACATCTTCTTTATCCATTCATCTGTTGATGTACACTTAGATTGCTTCCATGTCCTGGCTATTGTAAATAGAGCTGCAATGAACATTTTGGTACATGACTCTTTTTAAATTATGGTTTTCTCAGTGTATATGCCCAGTAGTGGGATTGCTGGGTTATATGGTAGTTCTATTTGTAGTTTTTTAAGGAACCTCCATACTGTTCTCCATAGTGGCTGTATCAATTTACATTCCCACCAGCAGTGCAAGAGTGTTCCTTTTCTCCACATCCTCTCCAGCATTTATTGTTTCCAGATATTTTGTTGATGGCCATTCTGACCAGTGTTAGATGATATCTCATGGTAGTTTTGATTTGTATTTCTCTAATGATTAATGATGTTGAGCATTCTTTCATGTGTTTGTTGGCAATCTATATATCTCCTTTGGAGAAATGTCTATTTAGGTCTTCTGCCCAGCAATCAAAGAAGAAAAAGAAATAAAAGGAATCCAAATTGGAAAAGAAGAAGTAAAGCTGTCACTGTTTGCCGATGACATGGTACTATACGTAGAGAATCCTAAGGATGCTATCAGAAAACTACTAGATCTAATCAATGAATTTGAGAAAGTAGCAGGATACAAAATTAATGCACAGAAGTCTCTGGCATTCTTATACACTAATGATGAAAAATCTGAGAGCGAAATTAAGAAAACACTCCCATTTACCATTGCAACAAAAAGAATAAATTATCTAGGAATAAACCTACCTAAGGAGACAAAAGACCTGTATGCAGAAAATTATGACAGTGATGAATGAAATTAAAGATGATACAAGTAGATGGAGAGATATACCATGTTCTTGGATTGGAAGAATCAACATTGTGAAAATGACTCTACTACCCAAAGCAATCTATAGATTCAATGCAATCCCTATCAAACTACCACTGGCATTTTTCACAGAACTAGAACAAAAAATTTCACAATTTGTATGGAAACACAAAAGACCCTGAATAGCCAAAGCAATCTTGAGAACGAAAAATGGAACTGGAGGAATCAGGCTCCCTGACCTCAGACTATACTACAAGGCTACAGGAATCAAGACAGTATGGTACTGGCACAAAAATAGAAATATAGATCAATGAAACAGGATAGAAAGCCCAGAGATAAACCCACACACATATGGTCACCTTATCTTTGAAAAAGGAGGGAAGAATATACAGTGGAGAAAAGACAGCCTCTTCAATAAATAGTGCTGGGAAAACTGGACAGGTACATGTAAAAGTATGAAATTAGAACACTCCTTAACACCATACACAAAAATAAACTCAAAATGGTTAAAGACCTAAATGTAAGGTCAGACGCTATCAAACTCTCAGAGGAAAACAGACAGAACACTCTATGACATAAATCACAGCAAGATCCTTTTTGACCCACCTCCTAGAGAAATGTAAATAAAAACAAAAATAAGCAAATGGGACCTAATGAAACTTCAAAGCTTTTGCACAGCAAAGGAGACCATAAAGAAGACGAAAAGGCAACCCTCAGAATGGGAGAAAATAGTTGCAAATGAAGCAACTGACAAAGGATTAATCTCCAAAATTTATAAGCAACTCTTGCAGCACAATAACAGATTTGGGTTTGAGTTGTGCCCAATCACATTCTATCTGTGAGCACTGGGCAAACTTCTTCTACAAGATTCACTTTCCTCATCCAGAAAGTGGGAATGATATTATCATAGCAAAGATTAAAATAGTTGATATTTATTGAGTATTTATCCCAGGAAGCATTCAATGGCAGCTCTTCATTACTTTTGATATCATTAAATACAACTTTATGTCACACCTCCCTTCTTAAATTCTTTCTCTGACTTTCCATTGCTCTTGAGATAAAGTCAAACTCCTTGACATGTCTCACAAGGTCCTTTATGGCTTTTGGCTTTTGCTTATTTTTCCAGACTCTTTTTGTGACTCCCATAAAAAACTGTAAATACTTTTCACTTCCCTGTGAAAGTGAAGTTCTTTCATTCCTCAGCAGGCCAATGTTTGCTCTCATTTCCTTAGCCTATAACACTAATTCCCTGATATGATCTTTCTCCATCCTACTCGTAAGTGCCATTTTTCTCCTAGAAGCTTTTAGACAATGTCTATGCTGGGTACATAACTTCAGAGCTCCCACAGGGCACTGTATGTTTTCCCTCTGTTTGCTCACCAGCTTTTATTATAATTCTTTGTTTTGTTATCTCTCTCCCCCTCTGCCTTATTCTCCATTGCCTCTCACAACTGAGGATAGCACTGGACACGTTTTAGGAGATCAACCATTCTCTGCTAATACTGTCACATCAGAAACTTACATTACAGCAAACCCAATTTTTAAAAAATTTTCCAAGATACTACTTCTTCCTTTAGACAAAACTCACAGATGTATGGGCTGGCTGACAAGGAGAAAAAATACCTGCATCAATACCAGGTCTATATAGAAGATTTATTCCATATAAATAATTAATTATTAAATACAAAGGCTTTCAGTTTACCCCAATATTATGTCTGTGTTTAGATTTGTTTGAAGTTTAAAAGGGCAATGAACATTTCAAGTAAAGCTATGAATCTGAAAGAAAATATTCTGGACATGATTGAAAAATGTTATTTACCAGATATTCAGGGTAATCAGGGAAAAAGGAGAATCTCAGTTCTCATGGAATGATACTTTAATCAATGTTACAAAATACAGTTAATATTTCCTTTCAAATTATTGCTTTCAAATTTTTGATTTATTTAGCTTATTTTTCTTTATATAAATAAGAGTTTAATTTACTCCAGCTCAGTAGAAGCAAAAGAGGAAGCTATTTGGATTAAAAATGAACACTTTTGCTTCAGGATGATGTGAATGCTTCTATTTAGAAAAACGTTGAAGAAGAAACAAAGTATCATTTTTTCTTCACACTACACCCAATACTCTTAACACATCTGTCATCTGGTCAACAAATATGTGGTAGTGTTACCCTCTGAAAGCAATTCTGTAGTATCAGCTGGGTGTCCTATAAATTTAGCTCAATTCTTATATTACCTACCTAGAGATACTGTTAGATCCCTCTGGTTAAGGGCTCAGTCCCAGAGACTACCTCCATTTCAGATGTCAATTGCAATTTCTTTTATCGTTGTCTTATAGTTTTCAGTGTACAGACCTTTAACCTCCTTAGCTAAATTTATTTCTAATTATTTTATTGTTTCTGATGCTCATAAACAGGATTTTTAAATTATTTTTTCAGATAATTTGTTGTTAGTGTATAAAAATGCTACTAATTTTTGCATATTGATTGTATCCTGTAACTTTACTGAATTTGTTGATAAATCTAATAGGTTTTTGGTGAAATCTTTAGGATTTTCTATATATAAAATCATGTTATCAGCTAATAGAGACAAGTTTACTCCTTTTCCAATTCTGATTTCTTTTGTTTCTTTTTTCTCACCCTATTGCTCTGGCTAGGACTTCTAGTACTATGTCAAATAGGAGTGGTGAGAGTGGGCACTCTTGTCTTTTTCCTGACCTTAGAGGAAAAGTATTCACTCTTTCACCATGATAGGGAGAGACCCACAATGCTGGGGGAACTGGATGTTCGCCTTGAACTCTCTTTTCCCACTGGAGAAATCACAGACACTGGTGGGGGGTGGGGGCGAAGAGCGTGTGTGTGGGGGGGCATCTCCCTGCAGCACTGTGCCAGCCTGGAAGAGGAGTGATGCTGTTAGAATGTAGCTGTTCCTCTTGTTCTTCTAATGCAGTCCTTCTCAGTCTCTGTGCTCCACAGGGGTGCCTCAGCCTCACTGCCCTGTTCACGGATCTTCACAGTGGTGTCTTGTCTATGGATAGTTGATATCTGGTGTTCTTATGAGGGGAACTGAAGTCAGGAACACCTATACCTCCATCTTGATGGCATTACCTCCCGCTATCTAGCCATTGGTGTTTGAACTTGATCTCCAGCCTCTGTTCTTTCCCCAGAGGTTAGGGAATGGAGTTAAAAGTTCCATCTCTTTAATTGTGGTTGGTTTCCCTGCCAACCAGGCCCCGTCCATAGGTACTTTCCAAAATTCACATCATTATGGGTGTGGTTGAAAGGGGTTTCTTATGCACATCAAAAGACACTTTATTGTTCTTATCACCTAGTAAATTTTAGGAGCTTTGTACCAGAAATGGGATGAAGGCTGTGTATTTCTTATTATAACTCATTATACCATAGAGGCCAATTTAGGGCTCTGTTTAAAAGCTGGTTAATTTTATCATTCTGAGGAGTGATTCAGTCTACTTCTAATAAAGAGGAGACTATTGTTTTAATGAGTCTCATTATTTTACATTAAATATTTTGCCTTTCTTTGAGAATAGTTATAAAGCATATTATTACACAGAATGCTTTATACATGACAAAGAATGTTCATATATTTTCTTATTTGGTTCTTATTAAAATTTTGTGATGTGACCACAGATGTGGAAATTGAGTCAAAAACATGTAAACTAATTGCCACGGTTCATTTAGCAGTGAGAAAGAAGTGAGTTTTGCACCTGGGTCTTCTCAAAACATAATTATAAAATAATTTATAGCCAATATGTTTTTTTTTTTTTTTTTTTTTTTTTTTTTTTTTCTGTATGCGGGCCTCTCACTGCTGTGGCCTCTCCCGCCGCGGAGCACAGGCTCCGGACGCGCAGGCCCAGCGGCCATGGCTCACGGGCCCAGCCGCTCCGCGGCACGTGGGATCCTCCCGGACCAGGGCACGAACCCGCGACCCCCGCATCGGCAGGCGGACTCCCAACCACTGCGCCACCAGGGAAGCCCCAGCCAATATGTTTTAAATAAGACTTTTGTACTATCCTTTATAATGATCTATTCCTTTGTTTTGTTAAATTATTTCTTAATGAATTTTCTCCTAAATAAAGCTTTATCTCATGTTACTTTTTTTAAACTCCATTAAATTGACAGGATTCTCAATATTTACAATTAGCCAAATAGATATATAGAAAGTATCTTAAATGTTAGCTCCTAAAAACTATAGGATAATTAGGTCCCATTTATATATTTTTGTTTTTATTTTCATTACTCTAGGAGGTGGGTCACAGAAACTGTGGCTGTGATTTATCTCAAATAGAGTTCTGCCTATGTTTTCCTATAAGAATTTTATAGTGTCCAGTCTTACATTTAGGTCTTTGATCCACTTGGAGTTTATTTTTGTGTATGGTGTTAGAGAATGTTCTAATTTCATTCCTGTACATATAGCTGTCCAGTTTTCTAAGCACAACTTATTGAAAATTATGTCTTTTCCCCATTGTGTATTCTTGACTTCTTCGTCATAGATTAATTGGCCAAAGGTCTGTGGGTTTATTTATGGCTTTCTAACCTGTTCCATTGATCTATATTTCTGTCTTTCTGCCAGTACCATACTGTTTTGATTACTGTAACTTTGTAGTAAAGTCTGAAATCAGGAAGTCTGATTCCTCCAGCTCTGTTTTTCTTTCTCAGGATTGCTTTGGCTATCTGGGGTCTTTTATGTTTCCATACAAATTTTAAAAATTTTTAATTCTAGTCTTGTGAAAAATGCCATTGGTAATTTGATAGGGATTGAACTGAATCTGTAGATTGCCTTAGGTAGTATAGTCATTTTGACAATATTGATTCTTCCAGTCCAAGAACATGGTACGACTTTCCATCTGTTTGTGTCAACTTCGATTTCTTTCATCAGCATCTTATAATTTTCAGAGTACAGGTGCTTTGTCTCCTTAGGTAGTTTTACTCCTAGGTATTTTAAAAGCTTCTGCATAGCAAAGGAAACCATAAACAAAACAAAAAGACAACCCACAGAATGGGAGAAAATTTTTGCAAATGAAGTGACCAACAAGGGTTTAATCTCCAAGATATACAAACAACTCATGCAGCTCTACATCAAAAAGCAAACAAACAACACAATCAGAAAATGGGCACCAGATCTAAACAGACATTTCTCCAAAGAAGACATACAGATGGCCAAAAAGCACATGAAAAGATGCTCAACATCACTAATCACTAGAGAAATGCAAATGAAAACCACAATGAGGTATCACCTCACACCAGTCAGAATGACCATCATCAAAAAAATCTACAAACAATAAATGCTGGAGTGGGTGTGGAGAAAAGGGAACCCTCCTACACTGTTGGTGGGAATGTAAATTGGAACAACCAGTATGGAGAACAGTGTGGAGGTTCCTTAAAAAACTAAAAAATAGAACTACCATATGTTCCACTCCTGGGCATATATCCAGAGAAAACCATAATTAGATAAGACACATGCACCCCAATGTTCATTGCAGAACTATTTACAATAGCCAAGACATGGAAGCAATCTAAATGCCCATTGACAGATGAGTGTTTAAAGAAGATGTGGTACATATATACAATGGAATATTACTCAGCCACAAAAAGAATGAAATAATGCCATTTGCAGCAACATGGATTATCATACTAAGTGAAATAAGTCAGACAGAGAAAGACAAATATCATGATGTCACTTATATGTGGAATCTAATTTAAATAAATGATACAAATGAACTTATTTACAAAACAGAAACAGACTTACAGATATCAAAAGCAAACTCATGTTTACCAAAGGTGTCAGGAGAGGGATAAATCAGGAGCTTAGGATTAAACATACACACACTACTATATATAAGATAGATAAGCAACAAGGACCTGCTGTATAGCACAGAGAACTCTACTCAATATTCTGTGATATCCTATATGAGAAAAGAATATGAAAAAGATTCTTTTCTCATATATGTATAACTGAATCACTTTGTTGCATACCAGAAACTAGCACAACATTATATATCAACTATAATCCAATAAAATTTTTTTAAAAAGACTATAGGATACATTGGATCATTCATTACATTTTCTATAACAAGTTGCTTCAATGTCTCGGGTCTTTTCTTTTGCTTGTAATTACTGAAAAATTATTTCTCATAATCCTACTTAAAATATGCATTTGCTCCATTACCTCTTTATTATTGCCTTCCCTAATGTTGTCCTTGGAAAATACAAACAAAAAGGTGCTTGTGTGAATGGGACTTAGAAAAGAAATTGTATTTATAGCCTGGTGTCTAGCATTCTCATAGGACTTTTAGTAGCACAGACTATTGATAAAAGGAGAAAACATCCTTCTGCAGTTATTGCCCTTTCACAGTATAAATGTTTAACCTCTAACAGAACATTATTTGAGACTATTCTTTTCCCTAAGGAATACCAGGGCAGAATCAAAAATTTCAAGTTTAATATGGAAGAAAAATTTTTTTAAATTTTGTGACTGATTTTTCTGATTATAAAAATTAAAATGGACATTGCTGAAAATTTTTTTAACCTTGAAAAGTAGAAAGAAGAAAATAAAAATCCCTGAAGTCCCACCAACCAGGATAATACCCTCAAACTCCTCTTTCCTTCTAAACAGCTAAGTGTCTCCAGGGACCTCCCCAGCCTCCCATCCCTTGCAAAGTCACAGGCCCTTTTACAAACCCCTGTGTCTGAGACTGCTGGCACCAACTTGGTGCCTCATATGTTCCATCTCATTTCTTTCTACCTTTTTGTTAACCTTCTGACAATAAAGAAAGAGTGTGTAGCTGGTAACGCTGTCAGGCAGATCGAACTCTCATTGCCTCTGAGTGTAAAACCAGTAGTGCAATGGGTGTCTGCTAGTTGATGCAGATCATACCCTTTTTTGGGTGTTTCTACTAGACTGTCTTCTTGGTGCTTAATTTCGTCTTACTCTCAGATGATTGTCCTGTGAGCTCAGCTCCACCTCTCTCAGCCTCATAGCCTGTTAACTGCCAAGGTAATTTTGGAACCCTGTCTGGCCACAGGATACTACTTGCTTTAAAAGAGTGTTTGGAACACACCCATTTTGTGCATTCTGCCTTCCAGCTGATTCCTGAAAGTGAAATTATGGGCTACAAGTGAGGGGGTATTAATTACTTTTGTGTCTCTTCATACATATTGCCAAATTACTTTTCTTATTAATTAGTATGTACTTTATATTATTTATAATAAAATTTTATCTGGCAATGTTATTTTAAGCAAAAATTTAGTTTATTTTCTGTTTTTAAATATGATTTATTTTTCATATTTTATTGATGTCCAATCTTTCACTTGTTCCTTGGCAAGATCTTCCACTGCTTTTATGAATGCAAAAGTTTTACATGTACTCTTAAGAGGTTTTATGATCCACATATTTACTTCATATTTTCCTATAGGTGTCTTTATATTTATTTATCTCTTTTTTTTTTTTTTTTTTTTTTGGTGGTACGCGGGCCTCTCACTGCTGTGGCCTCTCCCTTTGCGGAGCACAGGCTCCGGACGCGCAGGCTCAGCGGCCATGGCTCACGGGCCCAGCCGCTCCACGGCATGTGGGATCTTCCCGACCGGGGCACGAACCCGTGTCCCCTGCATCCGCAGGCGGATTCTCAACCACTGCGCCATCAGGGAAGCCCTATTTATCTCTTTTATTTATCAAAAATTTTAGTATTTTATCTGATGGGACATGGTAACATGATTATTTTTAAAATTCCAAACATAATTATCCCAGTGTGAAGTATTGAAAAATCCAAATTGATCCATTAAGTCATTTGTATAAATGATAAAGCAGAAAGCAAACTCTGGTTCTGTGCATAATTATGACCACAGTGTATAATATGGTTTGCATACATTTTAAAAAAGCTAACTGAAGTTTGTATTACGACAAAGGAAGGACTATGTAAGGGCTTGTTATTTTAGCCCATGATAGTAATTCAGTCCCTTGAATGACATGATAATGAAAAATCCTAGAAACCCTATTACTATAGTTGGTAGAATCATAAAACTACCCTAGTGTTTTACTGGGTGGGAAGACAGTGTAAATGAAAATAAACATGAAAGCTTGGATTTACATATAAAAAGCATACCCCAAATACTTCCTTTTAATGTCCCAATAAGTACAGTCAAAAAGAAAGACAACAGACAGAATTTGTGGGTTTATATAACCATATCCATTCAAGCACTCTTTCAGAGTCATGTAGGCCTGGAGACATCCCTCTTTAGGTTAGTGTACTTTATGAACAATGTAGTTGCTCATCCACATTCCCTCTCTGTAACAAAAGTCCAAGTTCTTGGAAAAGGCACCATCTCACTTTCCTTGTACACCTCCTTTTATGAATTACTCTGAGATTAGAGACATCAAGACAGTCAGCTGTTTAGTTTATTTTCTCTGCCATTATCATTATCCAAGAGGGTGGCTCATGCAGGAATACAGAACTTGGAACCATCTACAAGACTTGATTTTAAAATTCTGGTGTGGGATCCAGTGTCAGCAGTGTTTCCTAGTTCCCCAGGTGATTCTTATGACTGCTTAAGTGTGAAAACTGCTATAGTAGGGTCTGTGTTTAAGCGATGTATTCTGTTCCATTGCCTATATATTATTTTTGCTAGTTTGTCATTTATATGAATACATGTCATATTTGTTTTATTAACCTAGTAGAATAAGATTTATTTTAATTATTTGTATTTATAATTTCAAAATGTGCTTTTTGCCTTCCAGTTGAATTTTAGAATAATTTTCTCATGCTCAAAGGAAAATTTTACTGAGATTTTCATAGGAATTTAGTTCAACTTAAAATAGTGAAATTTTACTGAGATTTTCATAGGAATTTAGTTCAACTTGTTATTTTTAAAACACTTATGCATTTCAGGAACATAAAAGTTTATGTTTGGTCAAGATTTCTTTTATTTTTCTAGGTGAAGTTATATTATTTTCTTTGTAAAGACTATAATGTTCTTATTATATTATTATAATATTGTTATTATTAGGTACCTTATGTTTTTAGTTGCTATTGTGAATGAGTTTTTGTTTTATCTTTTCTTTTGTAATATCTTTGATTTGGTTGTTGTTACTATACAGTTAAACAATTAATATTTGGACATCTATTTTGTATCCAAGCATTTTAATATTTTTTACTCAACTGGAATATATTTTAAAATTTTATTGGTATTTTCTTGGCTTTCTCCAAATAATGATCCATATCTGAAAGTTCCTTTTGGTTTTCTTGCAGATACTACTTACCTCGTGACAAAATTCTTGGGGAAAATCCCTACTTTTTGTTTCTGGATTTCGGAAAATTCATCAGGATGTACACTTATAATCTATGCACATTTCTGCTATAACATTTTTTTAAAAATCCCTTGTCAAACTTTGTACCCCTGTGGTTCTCAAATTGCAGAGTGTGTTAGAATTACCTGGGAGCTCATTAAAAATGTAAACTCTTGGGTCTAATGTCTCAGAGATTCTGATTCAGGAGATGTCAGATGAACACAAAACACCTGATTTTGCTGAGTACCTCAGGTGATTCTCATGCAGGAGACCCCTCATTACATTTTAGGAACACTGCTGATATATTTTTTTCCAGTGCCTTCTAATATTTAGTGTTTCATGGGAAAAACCTGAGATTTCTATCTTCTCTCCTCTACTTCCTATCCTGTATGACATGGGCCTCTTTCCCCTTGGGTAAACACAGAAAGTGGGGAGGGAAAGAGTAAGAGAATTGTGGAGGCAGCCCAAAGATAAAATTTAAATTCCCCCAGAATGAAACATCAGCTGAGCAATGGGCTACTGCAGTTGATACAGATCATAAGAGAGGGTGGGCCCTTTTCTTTCATCTCCAGTCAGATGCTGCTGCTACAGTATTCTAGAATCTGAATGAAGCCCGTAGGAGGTCATGATTGAATTCCTCAATGCTAATCGATTTGCTTTTATTTAACAGAAATTCATCCTGATCTGCAAACAACTTCCTTTGTTCAGAGCCTCCCCAATCTTCTTTGTCATATCTTCATCTGTATTTTAATGAAGAGTTAGGCATTTGGTGAAATATAAGTCTGGAGTCATACTAAAGTAGAAATTTCCAAACAAAAATTCACACTTTTCCTCTTCCTTAAAAATAGCACAATGATTAGTAGAAACAAAATTTACCAGAACAATTGTCGATATAGATGGATATAAATATAAATATATGGCTTTATATTACTAAAATAACTCACATCTTGGAGTCCTAAAATGTTAATCTTTCTCACATCAGTATCTTTGAGCAGCAGAATTGGAGTCAGAAGAAAGGTTTTAATCAAGGGTCTGTCACCTATTTTCTGTGTACCTTGGACTTAAACTAACTAGGTTCTTCCCTGCAAAATGAGGGATCTGGAATCTGTAATCGCTTAGGGTATTTTTTAGCTGTGTATAATGAGGTCTTGGGGCACTCAGAGATCATAACTTAGAGAAAAAAAAGCTTAATTTCTATGTTATGCTTCTTATAGAGGGATATAGTGCATTTTAGAAATTGTTTGACAGAAATGAAGACAAAATATTTAGATTACCTCCTAGCTCCAAGTTCTTGTTAACTAGAATATATATGCCTGGTTAGAAATTTGAATAGCATTTTCCTGTACAGTTTTGGATTATGAGATGGGCACTGAATTTGGAATTCACAAACATGTATGCCTTTCTTTATTTTTGAAATTATAGAATATTTCTATCATCTACTTATGTGTATGTGTATAAACAAACATACACTTAAAATATTTTAGTATTATGAAAGCAACTCCTATTTAGGTAAGAAGTTCAGCTTTCCTGGAAATCACGTTGTTCCCCTTGATGAAAAAAAAAAGTTGAATTTGTTTATTTTTAGTGATCTTGAGTTAATAAAAGCATTAGCATTTGTCATTTTTGCTGTTCCATTGACTTCTTTGTGATTCCAAAGGGCTCTTAAGAGAGAGGACAATGTGATATTAAGAAGGAAATTATAGTCTGATTCTGCTTGCTAAGGAGATAAAGGAGAAAGATACCTTACTCACAGGGAGGTAAACAGAGTAAGAACAATTCTGAAAGCTGGAAGCTGCACAATCTAATTTTGGACTAGGAACAGAAAAGCATCTCTAAAGCCATTATGAATGTTATCCATCCATATAATAAAAATGTGGTAAGTAACCTATATAGAGGAGGCATCAGAGATGAAAAGACAGTAAGTCCCAGACCTCAAGGAGCTTAAGAGTTGGAGGACAAAGACAGTAAATAGATAAGAACATAAAGTGTAATAGGTGCTGCAATAAAATCATGTTTAGGGAGAAAGGGAAGCCTCAGGATTTTTAAAAGCCCAGCCTCTAATACTTCATAAAGCTCCCTGGTGATTCTAATACTCTGACAAATGTAAGAACAACTATGTAAAAAGAGTCATTGAAGGAATGTATCCAATGTTTATTTGCTTCAGAGTAATAGGATAAAAAAAAGCAACTCATATTTCCAATTGGTATGATAATTTTTGTTGACTTAAGTGGACATATTTGTGGTCCTTTTTCTTTTCTTGATTTATGAAGATCATGGGTTTTCCTATAATTTGTCTTAAGGATTCTAAATATCTCAAATAATCTTCAACTATCATATATTTGTCTAAAACTATCTTTCCAAAATCTGTGTTGTATGTATTGGTACATGTATAAGATCAGCTATATGAAATGAATACCCAGTAAGGGGAGAAATGAGCTAACATAAAAACATTAAAATAAAAACCTTCTATAGCTTTCTAAAGTGATATGGCAATGTCATAAAACTCTTTATGACTCTGAACAATCAGATATTTCCTAATTAGGAACAGATTAAAAATTAACTCTGAAAATTGAAAACAGCTAATCAAAAGTACACATAACTGAGAGCATTGTAAAGAATGAAACCATAGACACATTAAGGCTTAGTTAATTTAAAGGATTTTGGCTGGGGATTGACCATTCGAAGCTTCAGAAGATGATTTATTAGACTGTTCTGCTTGGTAAACTTCTATTTCACCTCATAGGCAGCCACTGTGATTTGGATTCCTTCAGAGTTGTTGTCATCTTTCCCTTTTCATGCCTCTCTCCTCAAAGTTACAAACATTTTCTCTCACCTGCTTTATAGCAGGGAAGATAAAGGGGGAGAGATTGAGAGTCTAGGGCTTGTTATCCTCTCAAGCTACCATCAGCTGTGTAACATCTTGTCCTTTGTCTAATTGGCTCCAACCAATTTATTCATGTCCCAAATTATTAGTCCCTTCTGTGAATATTTTCCTTGTATTGAAACCAAGATAAAGGATGCTGTTAGTACAGTGGGAAATGAAAAGAGAAAATACATTAAATATAAAAGAAAATTGAAGTTTCAGCCCATAGTTCAAGGAGATCAGGATTCCCCTGAAAAAGAGAATGCCTTTCTCTTTCTCAATTTCTCTCTCTGTAGTTTTCCATCTCCATCAAGACCCCAAGGAATTTTTATTCTCTTGCTACAGTGACTATTCTCTCCTGCTGGAAGACCTATGGATTCCTCCTGTTACAGAGTTTCTTCTTAATATCTGTATCTTCTTAATACCTAAATATAATAAATATCTATATTTATCTGTAATAAATAGAGATAGCTCACCCTCAACAAACTCCTGAAGTAAATGAAGCCGCTTTGCTGTTTCACAGCTGGAGGCCCCAGAGGCTTAGTCAGAACCAGCACTTTCTGCCACGTGACCCTCTGTTAAACCTTCTCTTTACTCCATTTTGGAATTTCTCAAGCCCAACTAACCTGTGCTACTGCAGTGCAACAGCAGCATTGTCTTCTGCATCCTCCTGAGTGGCATTGAGGTATGGTTTCCCTGCGTCTGGACTGTGTTGGGAGAGTTATGGTGGTTTGCTCTCTAGGAACCTTTCTTTTTTCTCCAGTCACACTCCATAATGCATAATCCCTAGTAACAACTTTAACTATGTTCCTTTCCATGTCATATCCTGCTAGCTTGTACTTCAATGAATTAACCTTTCTTTTGAGGAAATTCTTCTTTTTTCTAGCTCATTGGCCAGTTTTCTTTTTTTTTTTTTCTTTTTCCTACTTTTCTACTAATCCTGACTTGACTGAAAGAACAAAGTATGTTTTTAATGTGATTCTTTTCCTTTTTGAGTCTTTGAGAAATCTCAATTCCTAGAGAAGATGTTCTGGAGGCAAAAATTTCTAAACTTCCTTAACCTTTGGAACTGGAATGCTTCCATGAGGCTTACTGCACTTTGGTTTAGGAAATGATGGTACCCTCATGTTCCCTATTTATTGATAAAATATACTAATCATGGGTTGGACTCAGTCTGAAGTCCTGAAGTCCATAACTCTCATCAAAAACAGTCAAGAGAGGGCTTCCCTCGTGGCGCAGTGGTTGAGAATCCCCCTGTGGATGCAGGGGACGAGGGTTCGTGCCCCGGTCCGGGAAGATCCCACATGCCGCGGAGCAGCTGGGCCCGTGAGCCATGGCCGCTGGGCCAGTGCGTCCGGAGCCTGTGCTCCGCAATGGGAGAGGCCACAGCAGTGAGAGGCCCGCGTACCATCAAAAAAAAAAAAAAAAAAAAAAAAAAAAAAAAAACAGTCAGGAGAGTCGTCTTTGGAGAAATGTCTATGTATTGTAGATCTTCTGCCCATTTTGTGATTGGATCTTTTTTTTTTTTTGATGTTGAGCTGTCTGGGCTGTTTGTTTTGGAGATTGATCCCTTGTCGGTTGCGGGTATCTTCTCCTATTCTGAGGGTTGCCTTTTCATTTTGTTTGTGGTTTTCTTTGCTGTGTAGAAGCTTTTGAGTTTAGTTGGGTCCCATTTGTTTGTTTTTGTTTTTGTTTCCATTGCTCTAGCGACGGATCTAGAAGGATATTGCTGTGATTTATGTCAAAAAAAACCCCCAAAACAGTCATGAGAGAGTTTAGAGAACAAGTGGTGATTGTGTTGGGGGGAGTGGATGGTTTTTGAAAATCTATTAGCCTGTTGATATATTGTACAAATCCAAGTTTAGTCCTAAATTTAACCCTCTAGTGACTAGGAATATCTACTTTTGCCCTTGAGACCTAAAGTCTGGATTGAAATGCAATACAAGGTCCATCTCCTGATACCTTAAAACATCTGTATGCATAAACTCTGCTGATTTTTGTTTCTAAGTGGTCCTTGGGTCACTTTTAAATAATAAAAAAACTCACCACAGCTGTGCTTGCACTAGCAGTTGTGGTCAAGCTGCTATAACCTCCACAGTTCAAAAAGTCCGCATACGTCACTGTGATCTTTGATCTCAATTAGCAGTCATTGGTGTTTTTTCATTTTAGTTTTTCTCAGGAGGTTTTCTGCTCAATGCCCCATGTGACAAATATTAGATAATATGAAACATTTATTCCTCTTATCATACTGGTTCTAACTAGTGGAATATAAACATAATGATAGCAGAGAGGGCTCAAAGTATTGGCTTTATTAATGGCTGGGAAACATATTCAAGCCCCAAAATACAGAGCTATAGAGTCAGCAGTACTGAAAACTGCTGCTTGATTTAAAGTGTGTGCTACCAACTTAATTCTCTTGACTGCTAGCTGTAAAGCTGAAAAGGGCTCTAACTGGGTCTGCCAGGGTAGGGGTGGTGTGGCTGCATGGTCTGTTTATTCCAGTGGTTTGCAAGTTTGAGTGTGCATCAGAATCACCTGGAGAACCTGTTCGATCATATTGCTGGGTCCCACCCCCAGAATTTGGGGTCCAGTAGGTCTGGGGCAGGAATGGAGAATGTGCGTGTCTAACAAATTCTCAGGCAATGCTCATGCTGCTAGTCTGGTGCCCATACAGTGAAAACAGCTGATCTACTCTGTGGAAGCTAGAAGTGTAAAGCTGATCAATCAACCCCGTTACCGTGGCCCAAGTGAAAGAGATTTGCATTACTTTTCCAGGGCAGTAATCCTGCCCCCACGCCCTACTTCCCGCCCTCCAGAGCACGTGACCCAGTGGATATCAGATTCAACAAGTTTCGCCCGTCAGAAGGTTCTTTTCCTCCTAGCGGGGAAGCAAGTAAAAAGGATGGAACGGGAAGCCAAAAAGACGTGCTCAAATTTTGTCCCTTCCTAGGGTATTCTTGCCCTTTGGAGGAGGAAAGAGAAGTTAAAGAAAGCTTTCTCATGAACAGTTAAGAGCAATGATTGAAATTTTGCTTCTTGAGGAATTAGTTGTGGGAGGATAACAGAAAAATATACATTCCAGAGGAGCCTACAAGACACTTTGAGGGAACACTGGACTCCTCCTTCTTTGTGTGACAGAAGTATGTGTGATTACCAGAAGATTAGAGGATTTGGAGATCCCTGGATCACACAAACGTGAGTAAGGCTTTTGTAACTTAAGGATCTTAAACTGGCTTTAATTAACTGTGTCATCTTGGGAAAGTCAATTTCTTTAAGCCTCTGTTTTCTCATCTAAAAAAATGGGAAGAAGTGTCCTCTGAGGAGGGTGTTTGTGGATATTAAATGAAACAGTTCTTTAAAATGCTGAGTACATTGTTTTGTCCATAATATACTTAGTAGGTGGTAACTGTTTAGTAAGAGGTTAGTGACCTAGGAGAATTCAAACACAGAAAGAACTTGAAGGAGTGTACTAGTTTCCTATTGCTGATGTTGTAAATTATCACAAACTTAGTAGGTTAAAACAACACAGATTTATTATCTTATAGTTCTGAAGGTTAGAAGTTTGATGCAGGTCTCACTCGGCTAAAAGCAAGATATCAACAGGGCTGTATTCCTTTTTGGAGATTCTAGGGAAGAATTCATTTCCTTGCTATGCTCAGGTTTTAGAGGCTGCCCACGTCCTTGGCTAATGGCCTCCTCCTTCTATCTGCAAAACCAGCAACATAGCATCTCCCTGACCCTGCTTTTTATCATCACATATCTTTCTTAAACTTTACTTTTCTGCCTCCTAATGTGATTATATTGGTCTCTCCCAGGTAATTCAGGATAAACTCATTATTTTAAGGTCAGCTTGTTAGCATCCTTAACAAACTGTAGCCTTATTTGCCTTGAAGCCTAACATATTAACAAGCTCTGGGACTGGGACATGGATATCTTTGGAGCTGGGAGTATTTTTCTGGTTTCCACAGGAGGGAAAGTTCATTGTCATTGTGTTCCATGAATATATGTTTGAGGCATGAAATTTTATTCATTTATTTATTCATTCACCATCATAGATATATTAAGCATTGATATCTATTTCACTAATCACTGGAGATACAAGATGAATAAGACTATTCCTTACAGGAACCTGGGATCCACTGGTGTTTTATAGACTTGTAAATAAGTGAAACAGTGAGAAATAGTACAATGGTTAAGCCAGTAGAGGACCTAACCAGGGAATGGTCCATTCTGTTATGAATGGATTTGGTAGGAGTACAGGAAAGGCTAGATAGGAAAGATGCTTGAACCTTGAAATTTGTTTACACAAACAAATAGGGAGGCAGAAAAACATACCAGACAAAAGATGCAGGGAGAGCACAATGACATGACATATCATGGCTGCCTGGAAAATTGCAAGTGATTCAGCAAAAATGGAACATGCAAAGAGAGAAACCTGGAGAGATAGATAGGTATTAGAATCTCAAATAACTATCTACTGCTGTTTTAGCATAACCTTGCCTTACCTGCATTATAGCAGTTTTGCTTTATCTTACGGGCAATGGGGGACAATAGAGCAAGTTACAAAGAAGCCAGATTACAGAAGCCCTTGGATTCCATGCTGAGGCTTCCTCCTGCTCATGATGATCTCTTCCTCATCTGATTCAAATCATTTAATTACTGATCAACTATATGCCAACCACATGATACTGTTTTCTTCTGGGATAAAGGAAACACTGTCCTTGACCTTAAACAATGTCAAGAAGACAGAACATACAATTATGACATACTGTGGTAAGTAATGGAAATGAGATGTCCATACTGCTTACATGGCCTCGTGACCTGCTGCATTGTGATATTCTTTCCATACGTGTACTGGTTTTGGCTACTCACCACTATTAATGTTTTTGAAAGCAGGAGCTTATGCAGAGCATTTGCTTAGAAAATCAGTATTAACTCTTCTCCCTCTTCATTTGCCATGGCAATGGGAAGTGTTTGCCATAGACCACTTTGCATGTTCATTTACCTGGATATTTTTTAAAAGAAAATTCTTCAATCATTGTAAACCATTATTTTGATTTTAGTGTCTGTCCCAACACGGTTTCTTAGAAATTTCATGTACTTTTTCTTTTCTCTCCCTAAGGTCTATCTTTGTAAGTTAATTTTTTTCTAACCAGTAGCTTTGAGAGGTGTAATGTCCTTCAGCTGGGTTGTGCTGCAGGTTGCAATGCAAAAGATCTCAGGTATTTCTGTTTAATGTTAAAACCGAATATCATAGCTCTGAACTCCCTCTCGTATCTGCCATCCCTAGAAGCTGCTTCCTTCCTAGAACAGACCTGCATTTAGACTGCTCCAGGAAAGTTGTTCATTTTCATATTCTACAATGGACAGATGGGAGAAGGAGGAGACCCCACTGGTCCTCACCATCCATTATATAAAACAACTCCTTTGGGCCACCCTTCTTCCCCGCTAGTTGTTGTTGACTTCTGGTCTCCTGTTATTCACCCACAATCAGAGAGGGCTTTGAGACCTGCCCACACTTATTCTCTACTTGGGCACCATCAGTGTCTGTGGTGACTTGAATGCTCACAGTCTTCAAGCCTAACAATACCCAGGCCTCTTTGACTGTGGTGGTCACTTAGTCTATCCCACCTTAGTCATTTATCCCAAATTACACACAGAAACTTTGAATCCTTAAAATTTGCCCCATGTCTAAATCTTAGACCTCAGTTTGCAGAAATTGTGTTTTCCCCTTCGGATCCATCATTCATTGTCTCATTCCATTCAGGCCGCTATAACAAAATACCATAAACTAGATGACATATACACAGCAGAAATTCATTGCTTACAGTCAGGAGACTGGGAAGCCCAAGATCATGGCACACAGCAGATTTGGTGTCTGAGAGTCTGCTTCCTGGTTCACTGCATCTTCACATGGTGGAAAAGGCTAGGGAGCCCTGTGGTTCTTTCCGAAGAGCACTAATTCCATTCACGAGGACTCCATCCTCATGGCTTAAGCATCTCCCCAAATCTTCACCTCCTAATACCATCATCTTTGGGTGGGGTACAGTTTCAACATATTAATTTTGGCAGGGATACAAACATTCATTCTGTTGCATTCAGTCTTCTCTACCCTTATCTGTGCCCCAAGAGTCAGACCCACTTAGATTTCATCAATGAGTTCCCTTGGTCTCTAGCTTCCACTTTGTTTCAGTCAATAGAGAATCACAGATCTGAGAGAGGAAGAAGAATATAGCCAGGGAATTTGTTCCTCATGCACCATGTGGAGTTGCTATCAGGAGGCCCTTTCAATATAGTTATCCTCCTTTGTTTCTGGTAACTACTCTCTCCACCTACCTCTTCATGTTAAGGCATTGTCAAACTACCCTGCTTTTGTCAGGCCCAGGTAATTATTTCTATGGTTTCCATACATCCTGCTCTTGGATACACATTTGTGAATAGTTGTTTTACTAAATGCTTTCATAATTACTCAGTATGAGAGTTCTGTATGTTTTCTACTGGAACACCGACTGTTATGCTACTCTTCTTACTCTTATTCTCAACATATTATTATACTTTCAAATCTCAAGTCATCTATCTGCTAATATATCAATTATTTTCCAATTTGCTTTTCTTTGCTATCTAACGAGATCGTCTGGTCCTTCAATTTAGTTACTCTTTTGTGCTTTCTTCTGACTCCCTTTTCTCCTGCAAAACTCCAGTCCTGCAACAATCTGCCTAGTTATATCTAAGTGGATATTACAAATTTGAACATTTTCCCCTACTTTTATCCTACTTTCAATAGATGGTCCACCCTGCTAATTTATCAGAAGAACATGCATTTCAGATAACAATTCCCTAGATTCTTCCCTGTACTTATATTCTTTCCTTCTTAAGGTTTTGCAAGTATAAGAAAGATATTGGTGGCAACAGAAAACCTAACCCCAACTGGCTTACTCAAAAGGCTCTTTATTGGAGTAAATATCTGGAAAACTCAGGGGGAAGGCTGTCGTAGGCAAGGCAGGGACTCAAATCCTGTCACCAGAACATTGTTCTGTCAGTATTAACTCTCCATCTTACTTGTGTTGACTTTGCTGTTGAATGGACCTTCTCCTGTGGTCACAGCGATGTCCGTAGCAGCTTCAGATATCACATTCTTTCATGTTCACGTTTAAAGGGGATGTTAGGTCTACTTTCCCTGTAACAGTCAAGCAGAAGTTCTGGGCCTGTGTCTAGTTAGCTTGAATTGGGGCAACTCCCCTTCCCCAAACCAATCAACCTAGTCAGAATATACGCTAATTACCTTAAATCACTTAATGCCTAATCTTGGATCTGAGGATTTGTTCAAGTACCCATGAGATGAGTGTAGAAAAACTAACATCTGGTTTAATTGAATTAATTACTGGGGCAATGGAATATGAGGTCTTATGTCCAATCAATGAAGAATGCAGCAGAGACCTCACTACTAGAAAAACTGTTGACACAGGTTCTGACCAACAGACTCAATAACAAATGTTTCTGGGCTCCATGAACCATCACAATGGGTAGTAATGTCATTCTCAGGACCTAACCTGGAACCCCTGCTTCTACTTAGCTAAGCTTCCTTACACTTAAACATTGACTATGTTTCAAACAAACAAATAAATACATAAAATTTGATTTTGCTGATACAAATCACACTGAAAGATATCCTACTGTATGATATTATTAAACTACTTATTTCCTTTAGTACTTTTTTTTACAACCTAACCAATAAGATAAGATAAAAATGGTTATTATAGCTAGGCCAGTGAAGAGCCTAATTTCTCTGGGGCTATTTAGTTATACTCCATTTAATATGTAGCACTCCTAAAAATTCAATAGGAAATTGGATGAGTCTTCATGGTTTGTTTCATTCTCTTTTAAAATATAACAAATTGACATTGGCAAAGAGAATATAGGTAGGCAGTATCAGAACTCTCCCAGTTTTGTACGGTATACAACAGACCTTCAAGAGAAACATGGTGTTCTATTATATCCATGTCAGTACTGAATGAACAAAGCATTTGCTTCAAGAGACCTCTAATAATTTAACGTTTCTAGTATAGTGAAGAATTTCTATGACATTATGCATACTGCATAAGAAAAATTCTTCAAACTTTCTTTTGAATATGTTTTTCAAAACTGTGGAGTTCAATATATTTTGAACCTCCTTTCCACACTTCAGCTCATTTAATTTTTGATAAACAGCCTGTTATATATACAGAATTTTTAAAAAGAAACTTGATTATAAAAACTCTATTGCAATACATTTTCATCTGATTCTGAGATAATTTTACATAAGTAATTTTCCACTTATGTTTTTGGCTTGGTTTCTTGTATGCAAATGAAGAGAGAGAAAGTGAACTCCTTAATGATTCGACTTATCTTTTCCTCCAAAGTCTGGTGAGGAAATAGTTTTAATAAATGGCTGGATTGCTGGTATACTTATCTTTCCTCTTACTCCTGTGTATAGTAGTTATCTACACTTTTAACTACAAAACTATGATTAGCGAAGAATGTATGACTTGGGATCAAATGTTGGGTTTGAGTGTTGACTTTATCACTTATTATGATATCCTGAACAATTTTACCATTCTGAAGTTGTTTCCTTAGTAAAAACTGGGAAGGTAATAATTAGCTCCCCAGTCTGTTGTGTAAGGATGATTAAATAAGATACTCACACATAGTGCATTTAATAATAACTCCTGGTGCTCCACACAAGATTTTGAATCTGGTTTATGAGAGAAATTTTTTTTCTACTTATCCCTCCAAATGTTTCAGTACAAATACATTAATTGTGCAGAAATGTCCTACTGTTTGCAATCCAAAAAAAAAAGCTGTTTTGAAAATGCCATGTTTATTCTAGATGAATAGTTTGTCCATTCTTTGACAAATAATTTTTTTTTTTAAATAGTAATACAGCTTAGCTTACAGTTTGCAAAACACTTACCTCATTTTGATCTCACTTTTGAGGCCAAATAAGAAATAAGGATCTGAATTAAAATTCAGTCTTAACTCACAACATGAAGTATGCATATTATTTTATAGTGTGAGGTCTTTAGGGCTGTTCTTGGCTACTGGAATTATTTAGGTAATAGGACAAGAGAACTATGGCAAAAATACTATAGGCTAAAGACTCTCGGTCCTTTTCCTCTTGCAGACATCATTAATCATCTCAGAGAGATGCTTTTGTTTATGCATTTTAAACAAAGCTCTATTTGTCTACAATCCTGATGGAAATGTTTATTAAACTTATTCTTAGAGTGAACAGCTGTTAAGGGAAAATTGATCCCATTTTTCCAAGCAAATAATGAGTTTTATTATTTGACAGGCTTTTCAAATTTCCTTTTATCCTCTCTCATTTTTAGTACCTGAGAATCGGTAACAGTTCAGATTAATTCACATTCTCCTTTCTCCTGTCACCTCAGCCTGGCTTAGTACTGCAGATATGTTGCTATAGCTGTCTGAGCAGCGGCAGTGATTTGCATCAGTTGATATTCAAGCAGCTAGCTCAACTTCACAGCCCAGAAGCTGTGACTGTTAACACTTGCACGCAAACCCTGTCTTTCTTCTAAATCTTACAGATTCCCCTACCTCCAGATTCCTTGTTTGCAGTAAAGCATTTTTATAAGTATACATATTTACTGCTACTAGTACTAGGCAGAGGTCTGGTTTGGAACTGAGGCTTCAAGACTTTCTAGCTGTGGCTTCTGGGCAAGTGATTCATATCCATCTCATCATGTGTCCTCAACTTTACACCTAAGCTAATTGTAAGGACCATGAGACATTTTGTAAGAAATAGACAAAATTATTCAAAGAATCAGCACAATTATTGATGCTACAGGTGAATTTGAAAATACAGGCTAACATTTTTCTCACTGCTCTCAGGAGTGAGATGGGGGTGGGCCTGGGTGTGTGGGTAAGAAGGAGATAGAGAAGTATTTGGAGAAGTGTTTTTATCACCATAAGGTTTATAAGGGTGGGAAAAATGGGTACTCTTGCTAGTATTTTGGAAATTGGTTTCCTTAACACAAATATGTGGAGAGCATTTTATGTGCCTGGCACTGTTCTAAACTCTGGGGATATATCAGTGAACAAAACAGATGAGATTCCTACCGACATAGAACTTAAATTCTAATAGATTTAGACAGCCACATTACAGCTCTCTCCCAAGAACAATTTAAGTGAGATGAACAGCAAAAATATGAGTTATAGATATTGAAGAGGAGGGAGGGGGGAGTTTAGTCCCCAGCAGATAAGAAGTTTGAATACAGGTCTAGAAGATGGAAGGCAGCAGAGTGGTGCATGGGGAAGAGTAGAGGAATCAGCAGCCTAAAATGTGCATGAGGAGGAGCTGCTGGCCTGTGAGGCAGCCCTGACGAGGACCATCTGCTCAGTTCCTCCCAAGGTTTGTAAGGCTGGAGGCAAATGGCTGTCTGGCCATCATTACACAGAAGCAACAAGACAGAACCACATAGCAAGATCATTTTGGAGACATACTAAGAAATTGTACCTGGAATCCAACTGTGAGATCCAGGTGATATGACTTGCTAAAGACATTTTGCAACTATATTATGAATCATTATGCTGGAATTTCTGGATGATATATTTGTTTGAAGGCTTAAGGGGCTTCCCACCTCCTGACATAACCTTACCCTGGAAAAATGACCATCATGCCATCCTCCGTGAGGACACTAGAGGTTGAAAAGAGAAGCCTCATCACCTCTGGTATCCTTTGCTGAAAAGATCCTTTGAGCCTATTCCAGTAAAATGTAACTTGTTTGTAAGGGCTAACTTTTAATCTATTCTTAAACATAGTTCTCTTTGATATTAATTTCATTTGGGAACCAGAAACACTATGCCTCTTAAGTCCAGGGATGGGAGTAGAGGGTGAGAATTGAAATGGGAAAAAAAGACTTCATTAAATATCTGTTTGTAGAAGTCAACTTGGCTCTACCCTTTCCCAGTTCCTCACTTTCCTCTGTCATAACATTGATGTCATTCATCTCTCTTATCCATATGGTATAATCACCCAATACATCATTATTATTACTTTAAACAACTATCTTTTAGATCAAATAAGGATAAGAAAATAACATACTTTATTTTACCTTTATTTATTCCTTTTATGATAGTCTTCCTTTCTTTATGTAGATCCAAGTGTCTGACTTATTTAATTTTCCACCTTTGACTTACCTAGGCTTTTCAGATTTCCCTCTCTCAGGAGCACCCACACTGTGGTTGTTGAGGACACCTTCACGTTTAACTATCTTGTGTCTTGCATTGTTCTATGTTGTTTCATGATGTAAGCCATGCTCCTCCAGTAGGGTTATGAAATCTCTGAGGCAGAGGTCCTTTATTATGTTTTTTAATCCCACACAGAGCTTGACACAGAGGTTGAGCATATAAAAGACACTGGATTAACCCCGATTGATTATAGACTAGTAGAAATGTCAAGGTGTGGCATGTAGGACTATGCTTACATTGCTTATGTCATTTGAATAGTTCAGGAGGTTTGACAGAGTGCTTCCAGTGACTTCACTTTTCCCATCAGAGCTTCATTCCCTGATGCAGGTGCTTCATGTATGTAATTATGATTATTGTAATGATACCTAGTAAGAATTTATAAGAACAGCTCACAATCTAAGCTTAAGAATTAACAAGGATAGAAATACATATCGTGGATGGTATGAGGAAAGTGATGGCAGTTTTAGTCATCACTGCTTGGTACCCAGGAACTGGTCCTGCAACTTCCTGACATCTTGCCTTCCTGTGGACACACTCTATGATCATGTGGGAGCTAGAAGCAAGTCAGGTCAACTTTTGCATTTTATCCTTAAAATTACTAATGCTTTTCAGGTAAATTTTCAGGTAAGTTTGCAGAATAGAGTTTGGAGGGATTTGGGGGAAAAAAAAAAGATTTTGATCTCAACTACACTGGCTCCCTTAGTGTTTTCTGGATAACAGTGAGTGGAGATTAAATACCAATGCTTAGATAGTACTTCTTTTTATCTACTGCTATAACTGAGCATCATACTGTTTGTAATTTCTTTATCATCTAGTGCCACTTGTTGAAATGTTTAACGATAGCAGTGATCTCTGAAATATTTCATGAGACCTAGAATGAGTTCCTGTCCCTTTCATAGTGTTAAAGGGTATATGATCAACAAGTGAGTGCCCTCACAGCCCTGCATTGCCCTGTGTTCCCAAATTATCCATGGCTTCACTTAGGTTTCCTAATTAACTTTTTCCTGATAATTTTTATTAAAAGGACCTCCTTGATATAGATGGCAGTCACATTAAAGAGGTATAGTTAACTTTTTATTAAACGGAGGGTAAGTGGTGACAAGGCACTTTAATTTTACGTTGTTTTCTTTCAACATCTCAGAAGGAAATTAGCCATCTTAAACATTTGAATTAGTGGAATTCATGGGTTTTTAATTCTTCATTCCAGTGCCAGCTCTACCACTAACTCCCTTTGTATTTTACCCTCTTTGAGCCTTCCTATTTTCATCTGTAAAAATATGTATGGGGAGGCGGGAGAGGTAGTTTAGGGTATTATCATCTGGAAAGTCTCTAATTTCAGTTTAATATTGAATCCCATGAGCACCCACTCTGATTGCACCACCTCACAATTGCAGAACATTTAAGAGTTTGCAAAATATATATATTTTTTTCATTTGACCCTTAAGGTAACCTTATAAAATAGTCAAGGTATATTTTATTATATCCATTTTACAGATAAGAAAACTGAAGATTGCAGTCCATAAAGATCATAATTGAGAGCAGTGCACATTCTTTTGAAGCAGGATAGACATGGTCCAAACACCTGCTTGGTTCAAAGGGTACAGAATCTAAGGCTAATTTTTCTCATAAAAAAGATCTCCCCTTGAACATAACCAGTGACTTGTATTTCCATGACTTCTAAATAAAGAGGAAAATCTTAGAATTTGGGTCATCCTAGCTACCTATAACAGTGTGACACTTTTGTGTTGAAATAATTTGCCTTCTCTGCTCATGACAGTCAGGAGACAGGGCTGGGCTGTGGTGATATGGAGAGCTTCATCCCTGTGGTTTGCTTTGTAGAAATAGTTTGCCCAGCCTGAAGCTTAAATAACATACACTGTTAGTGACAATAGATTGAGTTTGCACAAGGATCATAGTCTTGTGTTGGGTGTTTAGAAATAGAGAACAAGTCAGGCATTACTAACACCTTGAAGTGAGAAGAGGGTAGACTCTGGAGCCAGACTGATGGAATTCATGTTGCATTTGCCACTTACTAGCTGTTGGACCTCAGGAAGTCACTTAACCTTCATGTGCATTAGTATTATCAGTAAAATGGGAATAAGAGTGTTATAAACCTCAGAGTGTTATTATGAAGAGTATTATACATATTTAATAATTATGTATAAAGTGCTTACATCATTGCCTAGTATACAGTAGGTGTTAAATAAGTATCCAGTATTATAGTAAGAGTTAATATTTATTGGCTCTTTCCTATGTCAGACATGAGTTCAGTGATTTATGTATATCATCTCATGTAACTTCCACTACAATCCCTGAGACAGGGACTATTTTACTGCTCATTTTATGCAAATTCACATAGCCAATATGCATTAGCATATCTCTTAAAATTGTGCCCTCAACTTCTATGCTAAAAATAGTTATTTTCTAATATAAGTTGCTTAGAAATAGAGAAGGTGAAAGTAAGAAGCCCAATTTCAGAGCATTCTGGGTTTTTAAGCTGACAAAAGTAACCTCTACATTGCAAACTTTGTCTTAAATGATTTGTCCTAAACGTTGTCAATAAATGGTTGATATTGTTGATATAACATTAGTCTGTCGTATATTATATATAAATTCTAGGTGTCTTTTAAGTACAGTGACTCTGATTTTGTTGTAACTGTACAGAATGAAACAGAATGTTTAACACTGATGATCTATCATTTTAATGTTAAAAATGAGTTCTATTAGAAGCAAAAGAAAATGTCGTCTCAGTATAGTACAGTTGCCTGGAATAAATTTGGGTTGCAATGAGATGGGATGATTCATCTATTTGTATGGATTCTTTCCATTGTGCACTGCATGTTAAAATGCTTTACAATGACGGATTATTTTTCTTACATCCCTATAAGCTTAATATTTCCACCATCTATTTAGTAAGAAAGATGTTTGTTGAGAATGCAGATGTTTCAGAGATGTTTCAGAGATGTTTTAGAGAGCATAAGCTTTAAAAAACTTAGATCCATTTAATTTGAATGTCCTTGAGCAAATTATTTAAACTCTCCAAATCTGTTTCCTTATTTATAAAAGAATGGGTTGTTTTAACTTCACTTAGCAAGGCTATGTCAAACAAAAATACTGTACCAGACACTTTATAATGTTCTGATAAAAGTCATTGCTATTAAGACAGGTCTGTGTAATAAAACAGGAATTTGTATGATCCCATCTCTATTAGAGTTCTCTGGAGAAAAAGAATCAGTAGGATAGCTCTGTCCTCCCTCCCTTCTCTTTCTCTCCTCTCTCCCTCCCTCCCTCCCTCTACTGTCACCTACCTAACTCTATATATCTATCTAAATATACATATATAGAGATCTCTTAATATCTCTATGTAGATACCTATACATATCTATATCTGTAAATATATATCTAGATCACTCTCTTGACAATTATCTAATTACTAATATTAACTATTATTATTATTAATTATTAATTATTATGACAGAGAGGGTAGGAGCTAGCAAGTGTGAAATTTGTAGGGCTGGTCATCAGGCTAGAAATTCAGGAAGAGTTGATATTGCAGTCTTGAGTCTAAAATCTCCAGGTGGGCCAGAAGGCTGGGACATCAGACAGTGTTTTTATGTTGCAGTGTTGAGGCAGAATTGCTTCTTCTTTAGGAAGACTCAGTCTTTCCTCTTAATGCCTTCAGCTGATTGGATGAGGCCCCCGTTATGGACAATAATTTGTTTTACTTAAAGTCAACTTATTGTAAATGTTAATTATGTTCACAATTACCTTCACAGAAACATCTAATGTTTGAACAAACACCTGGGCACCATAGCCCAGCCAAGAAGACACATTACTTAGCTATGACATCATGGAACTTTTTTTTCTTTTTCTGGTGTTAGGGTCACCACTACACTGATAAGTGTTCTAGTTGGCTATGTTATACTGTTAAGGATACCTTAAACCCATTCCACAGTCAACTGAGATGGGAGGATTTGTTTTGCTTTGTTTTGGGGAGGATTGTTAATGGAAGGTGAATCATAGGAAAAAGCACAATCTTTGGTGCTGGAATTCCTAGTGCCGACAGAGTCAGCACTTGATAATTGGCCAAGAATGGCAGATGTGGTGACATGGGAATGAAGCCTAGAAAAGTGTACTTTTTTTCCTTTAAAGGTGCTTCCGGGGTCTTCTCTTTACCTCAGCTCAAACCAGATCTCCTTTGGGGATTGAACTCTCTTCCCACAAAGATGTCCTATTAATATCAGGTGAAGGCATTTCCCTCAAGTTAGTACTTCAAACTTCCTATTATGCCAGAATGATGGAGTCACTGCCCCCCTAGCAACTGCTGTGGCTGCCTCATTTCCCGGAAAACACTGGCTGCTGTGCAGGTGACAGACCATAAGTTGCTTATTTGAGTCATACTTGAGATATAGCTGGTGCTTTGGAGGGGAACGTGGGAGTTATCCACTCTCCACTTCTGATGTAACAACTGGAGACATCCCTCCAAAGAAGATAATTCCAATACTGCCTTTTTGAAATGAGAGCCTAATGGAGTGCCATATGCTACCTCTTCTGAGTATTTGGCCCACATGCTCGGTGGCCCAGTGCCATCTCTTTGGGGATATATATTCTTTTTTTAAACATCTTTATTGGAGTATAATTGCTTTACAATGGTGTGTTAGTTTCTGCTTGATAACAAAGTGAATCAGCTATATACATACATGGGGACATATATTCTTGAAAGAAAATTAATAAGTACAGGCTACCCAAGCCCTATAGAAAATGCTCTCAGGTATTTGAGAGTGTGTTGTTAGCTGTTGTCATCTCAGATATTCTCCAAAAGGAGGCTGTCTGTGGTGGTATAGGTTGTTTGGGGACCAGTATATAGTATCTTTATTTTCTTAAAGCACTTTTTCCATAGGCAGATTACTCTAGGAGACCAGGGGCCTGTGTGTATATTTAAAATTTTTTCCAAAATAAAAACCTACATCCACAGGATAAGAAATCGAGTTCAGACACTGGTATGTGGACATTGTTCTGCCCATGTGGACTCTCTCTCTGCAAAGACCATTATAAAGAAATAATGCCTTTGATATTTGGGGAGAAAATTCCCATTGAAGTGTTTCATCTTCAAAGTCATCCTTTCTATCCTACTGAGGGCTGACAGATGGCCACCATGGGGCAGTTGTACAGACTGGCTGCTGAATATAACACCCGTACTAAGGTCCATAATGAGAGACAGACTCCCCTCCCTGCAGAGGCCACAGACAGGGCCTTATCAGGGAGGACAGGCTGCTGAGGGGTTGCCCAGGTCCTGTGCCTGGTGAGCATGCTGCTGCAGTGTGTGTTACCACAGAGGGCTGTTGCCTGTCCAGGTGCTCTCAAGGGCGGTGTGATGATAAAGACTTTGGAGGCAGCTTGAAAGCCTACTTCTGCAAACACTTCCTGGGACGGTTTGTAATACCTTTAACATGTCATATTGAAGGGGGGTAGGTAAGGCTCTGAGAAGATAGGTTCAAGTTCAGAGGTATTGAAAATGAAATAAAAGTTTTGTTCCAAACTGTATTTTGGGCACAGCCATGGGCTTTAATTAGGGTGGGTTTCTATTTGTTTGCTTGTTTCATTTGTCCTCCTTGATTGAGGGACATAGAGAGAAGAGAGCTGCTTCTGCTGCCCTGGGGACAAAAGATGTCTGATGACATGGGAGGCGGATTGGGAATCTGTGTGCTGACTCTGTCCACGACTTCCCCCCATGGAAAAGTGACTTTCGGCTAAACAGAAGAGAAGTGGACTCTGAAGCTTATTTAAAAATAAATTATATGTCCACTGACTTCTCGACTTGTTTTAGAACTTGAAGGGTAAAAAAGCAACAAAAGAACATTTCCCTTATTGGCAGATTTGTTATCTTTGAGACACTGAAACACATGCTTTCCTCTGCCTACCTCATCTTCTTAGTTCAGTGATTTATTCTGACGTTGTCAGTCTAATCAAAGAACCCAATCTTTGGCACAAAAAAACCCAAACATTAACTCCACCTCTAGAGAGAATAAGCTTGATAAAAGAATATCAGGGCTTTGTCTCATGGTTCAGAGCTTTGATCATTTAGCTCAATTCTTCCCTAATACACACACCTGCACACTGACAGAGCTGCATATGAAGTTTAAAAGGGAATACTTCGGTTCTGGGGAGAAAAAAAAAAAAAAGTTCATCTGGTGGTTTAGGACCTCAGTTAATTTTTCAAATGCTTTCCGAGGGACGTAGCTAGATGAAGGTGGTCATTTCAAGGCCCTTATATTATAGAATTTTGATATGTTTTCCAAATTTTTACTTGCTCCCTTGTAGTACATTATCTCCTATCAACATTTGAACAGCTATCTGTGAGGTTGATAATTTTGTCTCTTGTGTCTTGTTTTCTTGAAGCCCCCTCTAGAGGTCTCTGTGATGATCACCTGAGTTGCCATTTTAATAAATACTTGTTGGTGTCCTTTCCATGACTTTGCTAGTTTTTTCCCTCCTTTGAGAACGGTCTGTCTTTTGTCTACAGTTAGGCAACATAATTAGGAAACTTTCTTCCACAGCCACTGGAAGTAATAACTGGCAGTTGGGACATTTGTGGAGTGAGTGGTGAAATGGGAGTGGTCATGCATGTAATTAGAACATGAGGCCTTGTTGCATAGGCTCACACCCTAAAGTTCACAGAAAAATCATAATAATCACAATCAGAGCACCATGAGCAATAAGGGTTTTACCATGTTGTAGAGGTCAATGATATATAGTAAACTCCATAATCTCGGGGTGAACCTGACTGCATATGTTGCCCTGTCCCTTGCCTTTCTTTAAAATTACAATTAGTCTACCACACAGTACTAAATTTCTGAAAAATCTATATTACTTTTTTATATACATAATAATTTTCTCATGTATCAGGTAGATTCTTATTTGCCTGAATCTTAACGTTTGGCCAAGAAATGGTAGTCTAACTTCCCACTGTTAGCTGCAGGAAGTTAGGCTTTAGTTCAAAAGCTTTTTGTATTTTATTTTCAGGCAAAGGTGCTGAGTACTTTGGCTGCAGTGCTTTGCAATAACCTTGTGCCTTTCATCTGAGTGTCTTACAGTTGCTGTATTTTCTCATTTAAACACACGACTGCCTTAGGAGATAGGAGTAGAATAACAGCAATCCTTTGTAGATAAAGACATGGGATACAGAGATTTGAAACCATGTGAAACAGTCTGAGAGAGATGGTAAAGGAAGCTAGGATTCCTACACAATGCTGAATAATGGACTGGAATATTTTCTATACACTAGGTACACAGGTTTCTCTTTGTTCTAGCACACACTGAGGGTCTCTTGGACTGTCAACTATTTGAAGATTATTTTAATCGTTCATTAAAGTTCAGCTTGGAACTTCTGAGCTCAGGTTGCCTGCTATTGCAGGCCGACTACAGACATGATAAGGCTCTCAATACCCACACCCCAAGGATCTTAGCTTTTTCTGACACCAAAACAATCTATGCCCAAACTGCCCTTAGAGAGTCAGGACCAGTCAAAGCCATCTATACCTCCCAATGCAGTGATCAACCTCCTCCAAAAACCAAAGTTCTGTTTTTGAGCACCTATATCTCTCTTCTTTAATTTCCATATTGTTCAGTGATTCTTACCAAGCTTCACTGCTGTACTGCTGACTTTCCATAGCAATAAAATCATGGTGCCCTCTAGGAATCCTGTTCTATTATAGATTACCTTCCTGCATCTTTAATATCTTCATATTACTCCGTGGTGTGCTGGTAAATATTGTGCTATCTGAAAAAGCACAACAATGAAAAAGGACGTGTGTGTGTATATACACATGACTTATTAATATTTTTTACTAATATGAAGAATGTGTAGCATACTGTTTACAAATAATACATGGTACTCTTTATTATAAATTCTATATAGCCAATGCATTTGTACTTAACATTTTTATGATTTTTTGCTGAACTCTTGTATTGGTAACAAACCAATGGTTGTAAATGGCTGTAAGGCCGACATGAATGTTGGTTGATACTTTCATTTGGATGGATAAGTAGGATAAAAGTGAAACAATGAAGGCATATGTCAGAATAGTGCTTGTCAATGACGTGAGTGACTTCTTTGCTGAATCAGATAGAGGTTTAAAATACCGTGAGAATATTTTCTCAAATTTTACTTTATGCTGCTCACAATAAAGTATCAACAGACATGACACACTTTTAAGTTTCATCTGTATTATTTTCTCCACTATTTCCTTAAGTCTAAACCAGGATTGGACAAACTTTTTTGTAAAGATCCAGGCATTAAATTCTTCAGATTTAGAGTCACATAGTTTCTGTGGTAATTACTCAAATAGTGTTATAGTGAAGCCATAGACATTACCACTGAGTATTGGCATTATTCCAGTAAGACTTTCTTTACAGAAACAGGCAACAAGTGGGCAATAGTTTGTCTAGAAAATTGGCAAAACAGTAAATCAAACCTTGATCTATTAACATTTACCAGTTTCTATGGTGTAAGAACTCCATCACAGCCAATTTCAAGCTACCAGTGTGATGTTACTGAACATGTATTTGGGAAAGCATGTGCAGTAGCACCCCATTATGTAATATTTCTACTATATAGACACAATGGGTGAAAATACCTCAAGAGTGGATAATAAAAGGTAGTATATTTATTAGAAAATGAGGAGTTTGAGTATTTATTACCTTTGGTTTTAATGTTACCTTAATTATAAGGTCATATAGTCTAATTTTTGATAATCATTATGTTCAACAATCAGCTCTCAAAATTTCTAAAAAAAATTTGTAATTAGGCCTTGCAAGCTGGCATGAGCTGGTTCTACCACCCCATTTCTTTTCTTGGCACATTTCCCATTGGAGTTTTAATATTTTATATTCAAGGAACTGTAAATTCATAAAGCAGGACCTGTAAATTCATTCCATAGACATTTCATTAACTATCCATTTGTTTCAGACACTCCACTGTCATTCTTGACTCCTTTCTGTTACTTTGAGATGCATTTTCTTCACCTCTCCTGAAAAATGTCTGCACCTTTGAAGCTTGGCCTTCTTCTAACCCATTGACTACTCTATCATTCTGTTAAATTCATTGATTACTTATTTCACAGTCCTCTGCCATCCCCAGTGTGACTTCAGCTGCCATGTGGATGATCCTATTAACATTCCAAGTAATTTCTTTAATTCCAGTGGCCTTTACCACTGTTCTAATAACATATTTCCATACATGTTTCCTAAACTTCTCAATGACTAGTTTAATATCTTGAACTTTGATATCTTACTTTGTGAATTAAACTATAAACTGTGTTATCTTCCTAATTTTAAGATATTTAAATTTCTTTTTTTATTGAAGTGTAGTTGATTTACAATATTTTTTTAGTTTCAAGCACACAGGATAGTGATTCAATATTTTTATATATTCCATTTAAAGTTATTATAAAATATTTGCTATATTCTCTGTGCTGTACAATATATACTTGTAGCTCATTTATCTTGTACATAGTTATTTGTACCCTTTAATCCCCTACCCCTATATTGCCCTTAACTTCTTTGGACTCGCCACTGGTAACCACTAGTTTGTTCTCTATATCTGTGAGTCTGTTTCTGTTTTGTTAAATTCGTTCATTTACTTTATTTTTTATATTCTACATATAAAGGATAACAAACAGTGTTTGTCTTTCTTTTTTAGTGACGTTATTCACTAAACATAATACCTCCAGATTCATCCATGTTGTTGCAAAAGGCAAAATTTCATTCTTTTTTGTGTCTGTGTAGTATTCCATTGTGTGTGTGTGTGTGTGTGTGTATATATATATATATATGCTGCATCTTTATCCATTCATCTGTCGGTGGACACTTAGGTGGCTTCCACATCTTGGCAATTGTAAATAATGCTGCTATGAACATTGGGGTGCATGTATCTTTTTGAATTAGTGTTTTCATTTTCTTTGGATATATACCCAGGAGTGGAATTGCTGGATCATATAGTAATTCTGCTTTTAGTTTTTTGAAGAAACTTTATACTGTGTTACATAGTGGCTGCACCAATATACATTCATACCAGCAGTGTACAAGGATTCCCTTTTCTCTACATTCTCACCAACACTTGTTATTTGTGGTCGTTTTGAGACTAGACATTCTGACAGGTGTGAGGTGATATCTTATTGTGGTTTTGATTTGCATTTCCCTGCTGATTAATGATGTTGAACATCTTTTCATGTGCTTGTTGGATATCTGTATGTCTACTTTGGAAAAATGTATATTGAGGTCTTCTCTTTTTTTAAATCAAGTTTTTTTGTTTTGTTTTGTTTTTTTTACAGTGAGCTCTATGAGGTGTTTATATATTTTGGATATTAATCCCTTATTGGTCATATCATTTGCAAATATTTTCTCCCATTCAGTAGGTTGTCTTTTTGTTTTGTTGATGGTTCCCTTTGCTGTGCAAAACTTTTAAGTTTAATTAGGTCCATTTCTTTATTTGCTTTTATTTCCTTTGCCTGACAAGACATATCCAAACAAATATTGCTATGATTTATGTCAAAGAACGTTCTATCTACTTTTTTCTTCTAGGAGTTTTCATGGTTTCTGTCCTTACATTTAGGTCTTTAATCCATTATGAGTTTATTTTTGTATATGGTATGAGGAAATGTTCTAATTAAATTATTTTAATGTAGCTGTCCAGTTTTTCCAACACCACTTATTGTGTGTCTTCCACATTGTATATTCTAGCCTCATTTGTCTTAGATTAATTCACTAAAAGTGCATGGGTATATTTCTGGGCTCTCTGTTCTGTTCCTTTGATCTATGTGTCTGTTTGGGGGGGGGGGGCAGTACCATACTGTTTTGATGACTGTTACTTTGTAGTATAGTCTGAAGCCAGGGAGCCTGATACATCTGGCTTTGTTCTTTTTTCTCAGGATTTCTTTGGTTATTCAGGGTCTTCTGTGGTTTCATATTAATTTTTCTTATTTTAAAAACAGTTTTATTTTATATTGAAGCATAGTTGATTAAAAACGTTGTGTTTCAGGTGTACAGCAAAGTGATTTGGGTTATTACAGGATATTGAGCAGAGTTCCCTGTGCTATACAGTAGGTCCTTGTTGGTTATCTATTTTAAATATAGCACTGTGTACTTGTCAATTTCAAACTCCCAATCTATCCCTCCCCCCATATTAATTTTAAAGTTATTCCAGCTCTGTGAAAAATGTCATGGGTATTTTGATAAGGATTACATTAAATCTGTAGATTGCTTTGGTTAGTATGGCCACTTTTTTATTTTTTAAAATTAATTTTTGTTGGAGTATAGTTTTACAATATTGTGTTACTTTCTACTGTACAGCAAAGTACATCACCTATACATATATATATACATATATATGTGTGTATATATATATGTATATATATATATCCCCTCTTTTTTGGATTTCCTGCCCATTTAGGTCACAACAGAGCACTGAGTAGAGTTCCCTGTGCTATATAGTAGGTTCTCATTAATTATCTATTTTATACATAGTATCAATAGTGTATATATATCAATCCCAATCTCCCAATTCCTCCCACCCCCACTTTCTCTCTTGGTATCCATACATTTGTTCTCTATGTCTGTGTCTCTACTTCTGCTTTGCAAATAAATCAACTATACCATTTTTCTAGATTCCACAAATATGTGTTAATATATGATATTTGCTTTTCTCTTTCTGACTTACTTCACTCTGTATGACAGTCTCTAGGTCCATCCATGTCTCTACAAATGACCCAATTTCACTCCTTTTTATGGCTGAGTAATATTCCATTGTATAGAAGTACCAGACCTTCTTCATTCATTCCTCTGTTGATGCACATTTAGGTTGGTTCCATGTCCTGGCTATCGTAAATAGTGCTGCAATGAACACTGGGGTGCATGTGTCTATTTGAATTATGGTTTTCTCTGGGTATATGCCCAGTAGTGGGATTATTGGGTCATATGGTAAATCTATTTTTAGTTTTTTAAGGAACATCCATACTGTTCTCCATAGTGGCTGTATCAATTTACATACCCAGCAACAGTGCAAGAGAGTCCCTTTTTAACCACACCCTCTCCAGCATTTATTGTTTGTAGATTTTTTGTTGATGGCCATTCTGACTGGTGTCAGGTGATACCTCATTGTAGTTTTGATTTGCATTTATCTAATAATTAGTGATACTAAGTATCTTTTCATGTGTTTGTTGGCCATCTGTATGTCTTCTTTAGAGAAACTTCTATTTAGGTCTTCTGTCCATTTCTTGATTGGGTTGTTTGTTTTTTGATATTGAGCTGCATGATCTGTTTGTATATTTTGGAGATTAATCCCTTGTCAGTTGCTTTATCTGTAAATATTTTTCCCATTCTGAATGTTGTCTTTTCATCTCAATTATGGTTTCCTTTGCTGTGCAAAAATTTTAAGTTAACTAGGTCCCATTTTTTATTTTTGGTTTTATTCTCATTACTCTAGGAGGTGGTTCAAAAAAGATATTGCTGTGATTTATGTCAAAGAGTGTTCTGCCTATGTTTTCCTCTAAGAGTTTTAGAGTGTCTGCCCTCAAATTTAGGTCTTTAATCCATTTTGAGTTTATTTTTGTGTATGGTGTTAGGGAGTGTTCTAATTTCATTCTTTTACATGTAGCTGTCCAGTATTATTGAAGAGCACCACTGATTGAAGAGACTGTCTTTTCTCCATTGTATATTCTTGCCTCCTTTGTCATAGATTAAGTGTCCATAGGTGCATGGATTTATCTCTGGGCTTTCTGTCCTGTCCCATTGATCTATATGTCTGCTTTTGTGCCAGTACCATACTGTCTTGCTTATTGTAACTTTGTAGTATAGTCTGAAGTCAGGGACACTGATTCCTCCAACTCTGTTTTTTCCCTTGAAGATTGCTTTGGCTATTCAGGGTCTTTTGTGTCTCCATACAAATTTTAAGATTTTTTTGTTCTAGTTCTGTAAAAGATGCCACTGGTTATTTGATAGAGATTGCATTGAATCTGTAGATTGCTTTGGGTAGTATAGTCATTTTCACAATATTGATTCTTCCAATCCAAGAACATGGTATATCTCTCCATCTGTTTGTGTCATTTTTGATTTGTTTCATCAGTGTCTTATACTTTTCTGAGTACAGGTCTTTTACTTCCTTAGGGAGGTTTACTCCTAGGGATTTTATTCTTTTGCTTGTTGATGTGGTGAATGGGACTGTTTCCTTCATTTCTCTCTTTCATCTTTTATTGTTAGTGTATATGAATGCAGGAGATTTCTGTGAATTAATTTTGTACCCTACAACTTTACCATATTCATTGATTAGCTCTAATAATTTTCTGGTGGCATCTTTAGGATTTTCTAGTATAGGATCATGTCAATTTCAAACAGTGACAGTTTTACTTCAATTTTTCCATTTTGGATTCCTTGTATTTATTTATTTTTCTTCACTGATTGCTGTGGCTAGGACTTCGAAAACTATGTTGAATAATAGTGGTGAGAGTGGACATCCTTGTCTTGTTCCAGATGTTAGAGGAAATGCTTTCAGTTTTTCACCATTGAGAGTGATATTTGCTGTGGGTTTATTGTATATGGGCTTTATTATGTTGAGGTAGGTTCCCTCTATGTCCACTTTCTGGAAAGAGTTTCTCATAAATGGTGTTGAATTTTGTCCAAAGATTTTTCTGCATTGATTGAGATGATAATATGGTTTTTATTTTCAATTTGTTAATGTGGTGTATCACATTGATTTGCATATATTGAAGAACACTTGCATCCCTGGGATAAATCCCACTTGATCATGATGTATAATCCTTTTAATGTGCTGTTGGATTCTGTTTGCTAGTATTTTGTTGAGATTTTTGCATCTATGTTCATCAGTGATATTGGTCTGTAGTTTTCCTTTTTTGTAGTATCTCTGTCTAGTTTTGGTATTGGGCTAATGGTGGCCTCATAGAGTGAGCTTGGGAGTTTTCCTTCCTCTGAAATTTTTTGGAAGAGTTTGAGAAGGATGGGTGTTGTGTCTTCTTTTATTGTTTGATAGAATTAACCTGTGAAGCAACCTGGTCCTGGACTTCTGTTTGTTGGAAGATTTTTAATCACAGTTTCAATTTCATTACTTGTGATTGGTCTGTTGATATTTTCTATTTCTTCCTGGTTCAGTCTTGGAAGGTTATACCTTTCTAAGAATTTGTCCATTTCTTCCAGGTTGTCCATTTTATTGGCATAGAGTTGCTTGTATTAGTCTCTTAGGATGCTTTGTATTTCTGTGGTGTCCATTGTAACTTCTCCTTTTACATTTCTAATTTTATTGATTTGAGCTTTCTCCTTTTTCGTCATGAGTCTGGCTAAAGGTTTATCAATTTTGTTTATCTTCTCAAAGAACCAGCTTTTAATTTTATTGGTCTTTGCTGTTGTTGTCTTTGTTTCTATTTCATTTATTTCTTGAGTCTTTTATTTATTTGTTTCGTTTTGCCGGGTCTTATTTGCAGCCTGTGGGAACTTTAGTTGCCACAGGCAAACTCTTGTTTGTGGCATGTGGGATCTAGTTCCCTGAGCAGGGATCAAACCCAGTTTCCTTGCATAGGGAGTGTGGAGTCTTAGCCACTGGGCCACCAGAGAAGTCCCTATTTCATTTATTTCCATTCTGCTCTTTATGATTTCCTTCCTTCTACTAAATTTGGGGTTTTGTTCTTTCTCTAGTTCCTTTAGGTGTAGGGTTAAATTGTTCATTGGAGATTTTTCTAGTTTCTTGAGGTAGGATTGTATTGCTATAACCTTCCCTCTTAGAACTCCTTTTGCTGCATTCCATAGCTTTTTGGTTGTTGTGTTTTCTTTGTCATTTGTCTGTAGGTATATTTAATTTCCTTTTTGATGTCTTCAATGATCTCTTGGTTATTTACTAGTGTATTGTTTAACCTCCATGTGTTTGTGTTTTTGAAAGTTTTTTTTTCCTGTAATTGATTTCTACTCTCATAGTGTTGTGGTTGAAAAAGGTACTTGATATGATTTCAATTTTCTTAAATTTACTGAGGCTTGACTTGTGACCCAAGATGTGATGTATCCTGGAGAATGTTCCATGTGCACTTGAGAAGAAAGTGTATTCTGCTGCTTTTGGATTGAATGTCCTATAAATATGAATTAAATCTGTCTGGTTTGTGTCATTTAAAACTTGTGTTTCCTTGTTAATTTTCTGTCTGGATGATCTGTCCTTTGGTGTAAGTGGGGTGTTAAATTCCTCCACTATTATTGTCTTTCTATCGTTTTCCCCTTTTATTGCTGTTAGCATTTGCCTTATGTATTGAGGTGCTCCTATGTTGGGTTCATAAATATTTATAATTGTTATATCTTCTTCCTTGATTGATCCCTTGATCATTATGTAGTGTCCATCCTTATCTCTTGTAACAGTCTTTATTTTAAAGTCTATTTTACCTGATATGGATATTGCTACTCCAGCTTTCTTTTGATTTCCATTTGCATGGAATATCTTTTTCCACCCTCTCACTTTCAGTCTGTATGTGTCCCTAGGTCTGAAGTGGGTGTCTTGTAGACAGCATGGATATGGGTCTTGTTTTTGTATCCATCCAGACAGTCTATGTCTTTGGTTGGAGCATTTAACCCACTTACATTTAATGTAATTATCAATATGTATGTTCCTGTTACCATTTTCTTAATTGTTTTGGGTTTGTTTTTGTGGGCCCTTTTCCTTTCTTGTGTTTCCCGCCTAGAGAAGTTCCTTTAGCCTTTGTTGTAAAGCTGGTTGGATGATGCTGAATTCTCTTAGCTTTTGCTTGTCTGTAAAACTTTTGTTTTCTCTGTCAAATCTGAATGAGATCCTTGCTGGGTAGAGTAATCTTGGTTGTAGGTTTTTCCCTTGCATCATTTTAAATATATCCCACCACTCCCTTCTGGACTGCAGAGTTTCTGCTGAAAAATCAACTGATAACCTTATGGGTATTCCCTGGTATGATATTTGTTGCTTTTCCCCTGATGCTTTCAATATTTTTTCTTTGTATTTAATTTTTGATAGTTTGATTAATGTGTCCCAACATGTTTCTCCTGGGTTTATCCTGTATGGCATTCACTGCACTTCCTGGAGTTGATTGACTATTTCCTTTCCCATGTTAAGGAAGCTTTCAACTATAATCTCTTCAAATATTTTCTCAAACCCTTTTTCTTCTTCTGGGATCCCTATAATTTGAGTGTTGTTGTGTTTATTGTCCCAGAGGTCTCTGTGACTGTCCTCAATTCTTCTCATTCTTTTTTCTTTATTCTGTTCTGTGGCAGTTATATCCACCATTCTGTGTTCCAGCTCGCTTATCCGTTTTCCTGCCCCAGTTATTCTGCTATTGATTCCTTTTTTGGATCATCTTTACTGTTATTACTCTAAATTTTTTTCAGGTAAATTGCTTATTTCCTCTTCATTTGTTTGGTGTTGTGGTTATTTACCTTGCTCCTTCATCTACAGCATATTTCTCTGTCTTCTCATTTTGTTTAACTTACTGTGTTTAGGGTCCCCTTTCTGTTGCAGTATCTAGTTCCTCTTACTTCTGTTGTCTGTCCCCAGTGGGTGAGTTTGGTCCAATGGCTTGTGTAGATTTCCTGGTGTGGGGGACTGGTGTCTGTGCTCTGTTGTGTGGAGCTGGATCTTGTCCCTCTGATGGGCAGGGCCATGTCATGTGGTGTGTTTTCGGGTGTCTGTGAGCTTAGTATGATTTTAGGCAGCCTATCTTTTAAGGGTGCTGTTGTGTTCCTCTCTTGCTAGTTGTTTGGTGTGAGGCATCCAGCACTGGAGCTTGCTGGCCGTAGGGTGGAGCTGGGTCTTGGTGTTGAGATGGAGACCTCTGGGAGAGCTCTTGAAGATTAATATTTCCTGGGGTCAGGAGTACTCTGGTGGTCCAACATCCTGGGCTCAGCTCTCCCATCTCAGAGGCTCAGGCCAAACCCCTGGCCAGACCACCAAGAACCTTCAAGCTCCATGGTTCAGAAGAAAAGAAAAAAAAAAGAAAATGAACAGACAAATAAAACCCCAAGATAAATGGTAAAAGCAAAACCAAGCAGATGAAAACACACAAAGAAACACACACCCACAAAGAGAAAACAAAAAAGAAGAGAGCAACCAAACAGTAAGTGAACCCCCAAATGAAAACAAATAATAAAAACTAAATTAACAAAAACAAACTGAATACAAATCAAGAGCAGAAAGCAAACTAAAAAAAAGCAAAGAAAGTATGAAACAAACACACAAAAAGATTTTTTAAAAGAGAAAAAATAAAACAAAAGGAAAAAACACAAAAGAAAAAGTAATGTAAAAATAGAAAAATATAGAATATAGTTTAAAAATAAAAACAAAGGGCAAAAAACAAGTAAAAAACAATATAATGAAAAAGTAAATAGAAAAAAATAAAAAAAACTACAAAGAAAAGCATAAAAAAGAAAAAAATTAAAATTAGAAGAATAGGGCTTCCCTGGTGGCACAGTGGTTGAGAATCCGCCTGCCGATGCAGGGGACACGGGTTCGTGCCCCAGTCCGGGAAGATCCCACGTGCCGTGGAGCGGCTGGGCCCGTGAGCCATGGCTGCTGAGCCTGCACGTCTGGAGTCTGCGCTCCGCAACGGGAGAGGCCACAACAGTGAGAGGCCCGCGTACCACAAAAAAAAAAAAAAAAAAAAAAAAAAAAAATTAGAAGAATAATTAAAAAACAAAAGAACAAAATGAAACAAAAAAATAATAGTAATAATAATAATGTTTTCCTGGGGCCTCAGCTCTCAGTGTCCTTGCCGTTATAGTGAACCACAGCCAATCCCTGCCTTCCCAGGAAATCCTCCAATATCTCTAGGTAGGTTTCTGGATCTACTCTCGGGCCAGCTGAGACTCTGACCTGGCCCAACTCCTGAGTGTACTTGTCCCCAAAGTGCTCAGTAACCCCCAATGTCCACAGCCTCAGTTGTGGGAACACTCATTGTCTATTCAGATATTCCACAGATGCAGGGTTTACCAAGTTGATTGTCGGACTAAATCTGCTGCTCCTGTGGCTGCATGGAGAGATTTCCATTCCTCTTCTTTGGTCGCACTGCCCCTAGGGTTCAGCTTTGGTTTTGGCCCCACCTCTGCATGTGGGCCACCCTCAGGCCTCTGTTCCCCACCCAGGTTGGGGAGGGGGGAAGCAGCGGCTGATTAGGGCATATTTGCTCACTCAGGCTGGGGAGATGGAGAGATTCAGCAGTCACAATTGAGATGTGTGGGGAGTGCGTGTGGTGGCAGAGGCTGGCAGGAAGTTGCAACAGCCTGAGGCACACCGTGCATTCTCCTGGGGAAGTTGGCCCCAGATCGCAGGACCCTCAGCAGTGGTGGGCTGTGTAGGCTCCCGGAAAGCTGTGGGCAGTGACCTGCACTTGCTCACGGGACCCTTGGTGGCAGTGGAGGCAGCGGTAGAGGACTCAACTCTGGGGTCTGAGATAGCAGCCTTGGCTCACACCCACCCCTGGAGCTCATGTAGGTGGTACCCTGCTTTCTGTGAGTGCACAGAGAAAGAAGCTCCTATGGCATGCCTGCCCCTCTCCTCTTGCACCCCCCAACAATGGTCCGTTGCCTCTCTGGTGGGCCCAGGCTTCTTCCCAGACTCCCTCAGCTGTGGAGCACTAGCCCCCTCAGGCTGTCTTCACACAGTCAACACCAGTCCTCTACCTGGGGTCTGACGTCTGAAGCCCAAGCCTCAGCACCCAGCTCCCACCTGCCCTGGCGGGCAAGCCAACAAGCATCTCAGGCAGGGGAATGCTGGTCGGCACCAATCCTCTGTGCGTGATTCTCTCTGCTTTGCCCTTTGCACTGTTACTGTGCCCTCCCCTGAGGCTCTGAAGCTCCTCTCATGCCCAGTTCCCACAAGTGAGGAGCTTCCTAGTGTGTGGAAACTTTTCCTCCTTCACAGCTCCCTCCCAGAGGCGCAGGTCACATCCTGATTCCTTTCTCTCTCTCTCTCTCTTTTTTTTTTTTTCTTTTTTCTTTGGCCTTACCTAGTTAAGTTGAGATTTTCTCAGATTTGGAAGTCTGAGGTCTTCTGCCAGCATTCAGTAGATGTTCTGTGGGAGTTGTTCCACTTGTAGATGTATTTTTGATGTGTCTGTGGGGAGAAGGTTAGCTCCACATCTTACTCCTCTGCCATCTTGACAGTCACTCCAGAGCTTTGTTCTTTTCATCACCTTGGTCCTCCTACTGAATGACATTCAATTCCTATAGTTCTTATAAGTAACTTCTTGAAGTTTGTTGGAAAAATATCCAAAGATTTCTAATTTTCTCTCCCCCAGTATATAAGCAAGTAGGTCAACAATGCCTGCTGTTAATCTCTTCTTCACAGGAAAAGAAAGTCCATTATGAAGTTCTGCAGCTTTGCAGATGGGTAGAGAATGGGGGAAAATACACACAATCTGCTGTAAGTTCCACATTTATTTGGTCAATGATCTTAAACACAACAGGAGGAAAGTAGCAACACTAAGCAGGAGCCAATGGAGCATATCTGGTAGATTTCTCCATAACCCATAACTTTGGCTTCCTATGATGCACATAGCTGTTGGCTCAGAAAGAATTTTACCTATCCTAAGAGAGACACAGAATTACATCACTATTCAGGAAAAATCTACATTGAAAAAGTATATACACCAATAAAACAGTAAGCTCATTCAAAGGGAAGAAACAAATTGATGCTCACAAGTCTCTGAACAATTTCTCTGCTTTCATCTTTTCAGTGCCTTGAAAACCCTGACTCTTTGCAAGTTTAAACCAAGAATAAATTCAACAGCATTTTACTCTGCAGCATTTCTAGAGAAACATGGAAGAGTTCTTGGAAATGCTACTTTTGTTAAAAATCAATAACTGTAAAATATTTCCTAAGTAGACAAGCCCCCATTTTTTGATCACTGCTGTATCTCTGAACCCCATTTTATGCTGTAACATAAAATACAATTACATTGGCTCCTTGGTATCTCCGTTTAACTTTTTAAGAAAAATATAAACTTTCCTGCTATTCACTTTGAACTCATGCTTATTTAGAATTTTAACTTTAGTTTCTTGTGGTGCCTTTAGTTTTTATTAATTTTGTGATTATGTGAGAAACCTTAGCCTGCTAATAAAATAAGATGCTAAGATGGTACATTGTGGGAACTGTAGTCTTGTTGTAATTTCCTTAGTCAAGATTCAACAATGAACTTTCAGGTCATTTTCAAATGTGTTCTTAAAATTTAATTTCCTTTGCTTTTGATAGTAGCATGAAACTAAGATATTCCAGTTAAGTAAGGTCATTTTATTAGTACACTTTATATGTTTTTCAGCTATAGTGAAGTACTTGGCAGTGCTTTGAAATGTGCTTAGCTTGAGTGCAGACTGAAGACTAAAGCAGATACAAAAAGCAGTGGTTTTTCAAGTGTTACAGAGTGATGGGACCTGGGACTGAGCCTGATTTTAGTATTTTTCTTTCTGCAACACATTCAATGCAATCTTGGTAGATAGATTCTGGCTAAAACATACGAATGTATACAGAAAAATGTCAATGCTGTTACTTTTATCCTCATGTAATCAGTGAATTTTTCTGTGTACTAACCTTGAACTGAAGAAGGAAAGTATTATTCTATAGGTAAATAGGTCACTGTTCCTTTTGAATCTCCAGTTAAAAAATCAAGAAAAAAGCTTTCCCTGAATAATTCTTAAATCCATAATACTCATCTTTGAATCACTAATCATGCTATCAATAGATTTCTTGAATTAAAAAGAGTTTTTTCCCCTTTCCAATGGAAACAAAACATTTCAAGAGTGTGGTCAAGGTAGAGTTGATGAGTGTTTGCTCTTGCAATTCTAAAGACTTTTTTGCTCTTATTTCTTTTGATATTTATTTGTTGGAGCATAAGGAGTCAGGTCCTCAAAATATGTGAAAGATAAGGCAACATGACCTACCGTGTCCTTTACTTCATTGAATCAAAGACTGATTAGCACCAGAACTGAAACCATGGTTTTGTTTGTTTGCTTCTTTTTGCCTAGTGATCAACTGTACTTGACTGCTTTGATTTTTAAATCATCTTGTCCTTCAGAGTATTGGATTTTCCTAATCAAGTTGAAGTTCAGCAGTCTTCACAATATGTCAGAAGAATTCCCATGATGTCAGTCACCACTGCCTTAGACTGTTTGTCATGCACTCTAAGTAACCAGACAGAAAAATCTAATTTCCCATTGTATGAACCAGCAATATATATCTAAAATTCAGCAGATTGGCATTACCTGGTACAAATTCAGAGGATTATATTCAGATTCTTTTCCGACTCAGGTCCAGTGATGAAATCCTAGTATATAAATATCTGTTATCTATATCTGAAGGCAGACTCAGAATTCATCATAGAGTGCAAAACAAGAAAGATGAATATATTCACATTACATTTATCCTCATTGAAAATGTTTAAGTGAGACAGTTGAAAATGACACTGCAGCCACTAGATGAAATTCAGATTAGTGATTATCCAGAAGGTCATGTGAACTCTGTATAAACTGGATAAATTAAACCTAAAGAAACAAAAACTTAGGAGCCATGATATCTGTTTTCAAAGGATTGTCCACTGAAAGAAGGGTTAGATTTATTTTATTTTTCTTTAGAAAATAGAAGCACACCAGATTGTGGCAGGTTATTGAATGCTGAGTTTGGCTTAATAAAAAAAAAAGTAAATAACTAGAGGTAGTCTGTAAGTCTACCTGAACCAGCAGTGAGTCTCTGTTATTGAAAATATTTTAGAGTCTGAATGAAAATCTTCCAGGGATGTTGGACAGAGAACTCTTGATCTGGCAGGGAATTTGGATTTGTCACTTTTAAGGTTTATTCCAACCCTGATTCTATTATATTCACCCTGGAATAAATAGACAGAACCATCACATCCTTTCTAGACCTCTCATTTTCTTTTGTTTACCATAGGATAATACACAAAGAAGGGAGAAAAGAAGCCCAAATTCAGCTGTTGGTTGGGCTGACCCTGTTAGTGAAATCTCATAAATATTTTTTTCCATACTCCTCCTTAGCTACTTCTGGGACCATCTTTTTATGAATATGATTCCCAGATTCTCTCATGCAATTTTCATGTGGCTATTCCTTAATTCTTTTCTGAGGTCATGAGTGTTTACTTTCTCTATCCTTCTGTCTGCCTTACTTAATATAACTTTTGGCCATCTAAGAGTGTGAAGTTAGAAACTTCTGCTTTCATTTATGCAAAAAAATTGCTTTTGAATGAAGCAGGTTATGTTTGACTTCTCAGCAATCTCAATGCCCTCAAGTTCAAAGCAAGGGGTGGAAAGTGACATATTTAATGCCCAGCATCAAATGAACCAAAGAAAAGCAAACACACAATTGTTCTTAATTAAATATATCCCTAATCCCAAACTTTTCAAAATAGTTATCCATGGTCAAATAAGTTTCAGAAATATTTATAATACTCATATTTAACATTTAGTGAGCATTTACTAAGTGTATGTATCAGTCAGGTTTAGAGTTTTATATACACTATTTAATGCTCAATTTTCCTATGAAGCAAAAGTTATTACTGGTCTTATCTCATAGATGAAGAATCTGAGGCACTTGCCACTTCCGAAGTACTGAATGGTAGTGCCAGGAATTCAGCAGAGCATGTATAACCCTGTGTCTTCACCAGAAGACTGCTCAGTGACCTAAATGCACATTTGTAGTTTATTAATCTTCACACAGGAGAAATAGCTTATCAGCTCTGTTCCAGAAGTGTTTGACTACAGGGCACTTTAATGATACTTGACGAGAAATTAGTATTTTGAGAAATACCATCTTAAATTACATTTTATCTGTATCACTAGCAGCATTGGTCTCTTACTGGAAATCATTTCAACAGAGGAAAATGTTCTAACTAGAAGAATCTCCATTGTGACTTGCAACAGGATGTTGTGAAATGCTGTTTGATATCAGTTTTTATTACTGGAAGTTAGCAAATCAGGAAGAAATTATAGTGGAAATAGCAGCATGTTCAGAACAAAGTTTTGTGTGAGTGATAATGAATGACTGCTGTTAGGGATGTGTTTGGAATGGTTTCTTATGCCGCAAGAAATATAGAGATAATACATCTGAGTTTTGCAGGACTCTTTATTACAGGGGTGCCAGATATCTCATAATACCAAGGATGTTACCTCAGCCATAGGGCTTGTTGAACTTCTCCAAAATCTGATAGTAAAGAAAGTTCTAATGAGAGGTGGCATGGGTGATATGGTCATACAGTGAGGGGAAAAGAACTACTTCTGCAATTTCTGGGTTGTTGAGAGACTCTGCACATTTTTTCTTAGGCCCAAAGTTGGACTCTGGAAATAGATGAGCTTGGAGGCTACTGGAAATTGCCACAGTATGGACAAAAATGAGTTGCATCTGAGATTGCAGCATCATGTCTCAGGCTGGAGATGAAGTTGAATTTCATGCAGCATGAAAAATGCATTTGCGAGATGCTTGGGATATACTACCCATGCAGACAATGAGCTTAGTAAGAGTTGATAACCAATGGAAAGGGAACAACAACCTTACCACCACGTACATACAATGCTCATGTAAGGAAATAGCAATTACAACTACAAGAAAGGACAGGCAACTTAACAAGAGCTATTCCCCCTTCTCTGATACAACTCCAGAGAGGCAAGCATAGTAAACAAGGAGGGGGAAAATCCTACCATATTTACCTCCATCTCAGCCCAAGTTTCATGAGTAAGAAAGTTATTAGCAAGACTAATAAACTGGTATTGGTAGGCAGAATGAGGAGGACTTTGCATCCAATACAAAATTAAAATATAATCTTTACTAAACAGTTTTAATACATGAAAGTACCCCCAGAGTGATGGAAAGTTTCTAAACTCTTGTTAAGGAAGCTCACCATGAAGGATAAAAGAAAATTCTCAAAGCACCATCGGTAGCAACTACTGGAAAAATTAAAAATGTTTTGTGTATATATTTCAACAAATTGAGATTCTTCAAATTGATTAATAAATTTTGATTAAATCTATTTAGTGGTCCTGAACAGATCTGTCCTTGAGATTGTGCAGCACAATTTGGGGGATTTGACAAAATGGTCTGATTCTTCCTTTAAAAAAAAAAAAAGGAATCAGAGCCCCAGGCAGCTTGCGAGTTCAGGGTCCCTGCGCTGCGGGTTTCTCTATTTTCAGGGGCGCCAACGTGTCCTCTCCGCCTCGTGCATCAGGCCGCGCGTGGTTGTGCCTCCGGGACTCTTTTCGTGGCTGTCGGAAGCCCAGCAGGTTGCTGGGCGCAGCTGACACTGCCCTCCGCCCTCCCTACCAGTAGGCCGATTCTCATAGTAGCAACCAGTGGGGAAATGGTTTTGCTTTCGGTGCCCACCGAAGTCACTGTGATCCTGTTAGATATCGAAGGTACCACAACCCGACTGCTTTCGTGAAGGACATTTTATTTCCTTACATCGAAGAAAATGTTAAAGAGTATCTGCAGACACATTGGGAAGAAGAGGAGTGCCAGCAGGATGTCAATATTTTGAGGAAACAGGCTGATGAGGACTCCCACCTGGATGGGGCTGTTCCGATCCCAGCAGCATCCGGGAATGGGGCGGATGTCCTGCAGTGGATGATGCAGGCCATGGTAGTTATCATGTGCTGGCAGATGTCTCTGGACCGGAAGACCACGGCACTGAAATACCTGCAGGGCCACATGTGGAGGGCAGCATTCAAAGCTGGGAGCATGAAAGCAGAGTTCTTTGAAGATGTGGTTCCAGCAGTCAGGAAATGGGGAGAGGCTGGAATGAAGGTGTATATCTATTCTTCAGGGAGTGTAGAGGCACAGAAACTGTTATTTGGGCATTCTACAGAGGGAGATATTCTTGAGCTTGTGGAGGGTCACTTTGATACCGAGATTGGACACAAAGTGGAGAGTGAGAGTTATCGAAAGATTGCCAGCAGCATTGGGTGCTCAGCCAACAACATCTTGTTTCTGACGGACGTTACCCGAGAGGCCAGCGCTGCTGAGGAAGCCGACGTGCATGTAGCTGTGGTGGTGAGACCTGGCAATGCGGGGTTAACAGATGATGAGAAGACTTACTTCAGCCTCATCACGTCCTTCAGTGAACTGTACCTGCCTTCCTCAACCTAGAGGAGGAGTTCTAAGGAAGAACAAACTGTCTTCACGGAGTTGTCCCTGTAGTCTAGTTTTATTCTAATGGTAAAAGTAATTTACTTAAAAAATACATGTATACACATACATAAAGTAAGTGTGTTTATGTTCAAATTACCGTTCACAGGCACGTAAGTAGGAAAAAAATCTCAGTTCAGTGAAAAGGAAACTTTTAAAGATGATGCTTTGTATGTAGAAATTGTTTGAAACCACAACTCTAACCATTATTGAGGGCGAAATATAGGTGATAGAAGAAATTACTACTATACAGGTCAAATGTGTTACGTTTATCAAGTCATGTACCCAAATAGAAAGGTAGGTTTGAGAACTTACTCAGAAGCCTGGTTATTTTAAAAACTAGAAGTATTTCAAGGACATTTCTAGTAATAATCTAGTCCCCTTTTAAATTGTGAGTTAGATTACAGCAACTGAATTTCAAACTCTTAACCTCCCTATTTACAAATGACAAAGCTATTTGTTTCTGCTCCAAAAGAGAGCAAAGTTGGGAAAGGAGATTCATTTGAGTCTTGATTCATCATGTATCTGTTACTTAAGAAACTTGCTAATCATTATGGTACCCACAGCAAGCAGTTGCCTTACCAGTGAAAAAGATGCACTAACATAACAGCTAAAATAGAAATGTGCTTCCTAATGTTTAACAAAACAGTCCTAATCCTGCCAGTTATCACAGATTTCAGAGTTACCTTGCTAACTACTATTTAGCACAGTTTGAGAACATACGTTAATCGCTGTTTACTATTAAAAAACAAAAGGTTTACTGAAATTTGTCCATAAGACCTAGAAGAGACCAAATATCTAATATTTTCTTCTGAAATGTATGTGAGAAATGTAAATTTTTTAACAGCATTATTTATCCTAGTTCAGCCTAATAGGATGCCATGTCAATTTCATGTGGTAATTAATAAAAATAGTTTCTTCTTAAAAAAGTTTGGAAAAAGCTGAGTCATGTTTAATCAGCCACTTGGAGAATTACAGAGTAACCTAATTAGGGACAGCTGAGGCATACAGGGGGTTCTCATCTGTTATGAAGGAATAAGGCTGCTTGGTTGTAACCAAGGGCCAGACTAAGATGCCAAGATGTGTTTCAGAGGGGGCATTAGCTCCTAGAGTAATATATAAACTAATTGCCCTGGAAAAAGATTTCTTCCAAGTGACTATACCAGAGTTAGTTATTACTCCAAAAAGTGCTGAACTAGAACTGGTATATGTTGATTTATCTATTTAACATTTCAGAGTAAATTGCAATTTACTCTGAAAGTAAAGTGGGTAAAAAAAGTAAAGTAAAGTGGGTAAAATAGGCAAAGTCCTGAGGCAACTTGTAAGAACATGAGTGTTGCAACCAGGTAAAACAGAATCTTTGGAGCTATTTGGAATTACTGTGAAACTCAGGGTTATGCATAAGGAATAGCAACTTTTTTGTTTACAAATATTTTGTCTCTTATAAATAAGTATCATTGTCGGAGAGTGGAACAAAAACTCTCTGACAATAACTGGTATTAGTAGTAGAAAAAAGATGCAAAGAAAGCCTTGAATGGATTGGAAGGGTTGGTGTGGGAAGAAAATGGGGTTATCACATGAAAGCCAAAAGTACTAGCATGATAGAAATAGCACAGTTGTGAACTAACAGGCCTCTGAAGCTCTCTGTGACTTCAAAATTGTTTGCCAGTGGTCTTCTGATTCAGGAAAGATTTTTATAAGTAAATTTCAAATGAACAAGAGGACTGTTAAAGTTGGAATGTAGTTTTAAGGAAAAGGAAAAATATTGGCCTTGTATTTTCCATGCAACGCAAAATGCAGGAACTTACAATCTAGCAGCTATTTAGCCAAATCTCCCTGAGTAGACCATTACAATTATGTCCTTCATTATTATTTGTAATGAAGAGCCTTTGAGTCTTTTCCATCAAAGGCAACTTTGTAGGTACAAGGCTTGGGAAGTGAAAAACATGATGCAATTCCTCAAATTTCCCCTTTATCCTATCATTGATAGTAAATCTGACAACAGAATTACAGCCCACACTGCCAAAATTAGGCTGAAGGGCATAGCAGCTTACAGTTCTCTGCTTGTAGAGAGCTAAATCAACTGGCTTGAATGGAAACATAAAATATGAGTTCAGTTAAGCCTAGGATCATTGTCTACAACTCCACATTGTACACAGGATTTTTTTTCCTAAAGAAAAGTGTTCTTTAAACTGAAAACCCATTGTGCATGTTTTGCTATAAGATAGTTAGAAAGGCTTTAAACTGTGTTAAAGCCATTCCACCAAGTGACCGTTTCCACAGGGAGTTCTCAGTTAAGAACTAGATTTTTGAACCTTGAAAATACATGGTTACAAAGATATTTGTAGGTACTTCAGTGAATGATGAAACACTTCAAGCAAGTGAGGAAAAAATTCTGTACTAAGGGATAAGTTCATTCTATGCCTGAGGAAGCCACTATTTTAAATTCTGTTTTGCTAAGTTTTTTAGAATGCTGATACCCAAATATCTACTTGTTAGTTAATATTACAAGGTCAATCTAGTGACATTAAAGGCAAAGCAGAGAAATGATAGGTCCATATTCTCTATTAGTCTGGCAAACATTTTAAAAGAGGTGGTATAGTATATGAGATGACAGTCTGCCACACTGCAGTAGTATGGCTTATAGCATTGTTTTTGAGTCTTAAATAAGACAATAGTATGGTATGACTGACAGGTATTGTTACCAAAACCCTCTGCTAATGAAGGCTCTACCTCCTTCAAGGTCAAATGATGTTCCTTCCTTTACTAAACTGGAATTTCTATGGGTCTGTTTTACCTGTAGTGATTAACAAATGCTCTTTAGTGAACTGACACCTAGTTCATGAACTAAAAGAGCTTAGGCTGGTTAGAGAGACAGGCTTATATGCAGAAACGTAGGCATGCGGAGTTATGGGATTATAGCCAGTTTAGCATAGATTATAGAATAGCAGGGATGTCGAGTAAGCTCTTGGTGAACTGCAGTGATCCAGGAAGCTTCACAGATAGACAAATCTTGGGTTAGATGGGGAAAGATTTCTGTAAGCAAAGAGAAAAGTGAAAGGAATTACATACAGAAGTACAAAAGGGGCATAGGTGAGTGAAAATGTGTCAGAGAAACAATAATTTTACTTATCTTGCCAAAGGATTGTTGTATTAGTTGTTTGGGCTGCAGTAACAGGAAACCACAGACTGAGTATAGCTTAAACAGCAGAAATTTGTTTTCTCACAGTGCTGGAGGCTGGAAATCCAAGATCAAGGTGCCAGCAGGATTAGTTTTTGGCGAGGCCTTAATTCCTGGCTTGCAGGCAGCCACCTTCCTGCTGAGTCCTCACATGGCCTTTCCTCTGTGCCTGCACACTCTGGTACTCTGGTGTTTCTTTCTCTTCTTTTAAGAACAGAACATTCGGGTTAGGGCCTCAACCTTGTGACCTCTTTTAAGCTTAATTACTTCCTTTAAAGGACCTATTTCCAAATATAGTAACATTGGGAGTGAGGACTTCAACATACGAATTTGAGGGGGACAAAATTCAGTCCATTACAACTGTAAAGGTGAACATAACACTTGAAAGGTAAGTTAGGCCAAGATTGTCAAGGAAATTGCTGAGGCAATATTCCCCATCCCGTGTCTACTGACTAAATACCCATAACAAATGATATGCATGTATGTAACCCTTACTACTGGATGATTCAGGGCAGATTAGCTGGCTTCAACCCCTTCTCCTTTTCTCTCTACACCTCTCTTCAGAAATATATAGGAGAGTGATCTTGTAGAGATAATCTTGATTCTGCTTGGATTTACTTAAAAGAAACTCATTTTTTAATAGGGACAAAAGTATGAAACATTAATATTTACAGTCATCTCTTCCCTGGCTCTGTAAGGAAGATGATGGATTCGTACAGTTTGGCCCCAGGACCCTGATTGTGCTACAGTTCTGGAGGAGGGATTGATTAGGAGACACTCAGGAAGACCACAGTGGATATTTGTTGGCTTTCCCCTACAGCTAGCTGCTCACTGCAATCTGAGTGGGCACATACCCTCCTAATAGGCAGGTACGTCCATGTGACTAACTTCTAGTTAATGGAATTTGAACAAAAGTACCAAATACCACTTTAGGCATGGCCATAAAATTCTGTGATGTCCACTGATCTGAAGGCCATTAAAAAGGCAAAACTAATCTATGGCTTAGAAATCGAGTGGGGTTGCCTCTGGGTCAGAGGGAAAAGGCAGTGATAAGGAGGAGACAAGAAGGATGATTCTTGATGATTTTCTTTGACCTGAAAGGTGGTTATATGGGATTATTCATGTATGCTTTATAAACATATCTGGTTTTATATTAAATGTTAATGGAAAAAATTTAAAATATCCTTTCATGGCCTTTTTCCATGTTTTCCCTCTTTTGGAGGGCTGCAATAAAAAGGATATTCAGGACGAGCTAGAGAAGCACATGTTGAAGTTGGCAGAGATTTTACCAGCCTGGGTCTCTGAGAGCTGTCCCACCTATCTGTTCACCTACACACTAGAGTGGGTTTGAACCATTTTTCGCTTTTGTGTTTAAGTTACTAGCATTACCCTAATATGTTTTCCTGTTTTCTGTTCACCCTTTCTACTTTCAACAATATTTTCATCTTCCCACGTGAATTTACCTATTCCTCATTTTTGGCCACATGGTTCCCTTGAACTGATCCTACCTCCATTCCCAATCAATGATCCTAAATAGATTAAGCTAATCAATACATCCTATCCCATTGTCCACTGTGAAGGGCTGGGCATAAAACCCTATGCAATGAGATACAATGAGAATTACAGAAACTTGCTGGGGTTTCTGTGAACATAAGCTTCTTTGGCTCCCAGAGGAACTGTAAGAAGAGATTTTCTCCCTGTAGACCTAGTGATCTTATAATTTGGGGCTTCAGGCAACTGCAGCATCCTGCCATCAGGATCCTGTCATCCTGCCTAAGGCTAAAGATGACACAAAGAAGAAGTTGAGCTCAAAAAAAGATCGATCTGGCAATCTAGTTTGAGCTGTGCCTGAAACACAGGAGGGACTTTTTGATTTCATAGTCAAGAGGTCCTCCAAGTTAGCAAATACTTTGATGAATTTGACTAAATGTTGGTATTTATTCATTAATAAGTATATATTAATATATATATGTGTGTATATATATATATATATATATATATACATATACACACTTGATACTGCTAACATCCTTTGACCTCAGTTGCTACATCTATAAAATAGGGTTATGCAAAGGCTAAAGGCTGGGCCAAAAGACATCTTGTGATCCTTCTAAATCAGGTGTTAGTGTTCTTATTTTTGATTGGCTTTATATAACATGATTTTCATTACTTGTCTAATTATTTTAATACACATTTATTACAGCCAGGCTGTGCTCCAGGTTTCCATTTCTGCCTCTTAAAACCTAAGCATTTTATCTTAAATTCTATCCCCTCATCATCTCTTTCCTATAAAAAGTACACATTAATAACGTCACATTACTTTTCTGTTACATCAGTGTTTTTCAAGTGAGATTTTCCTGTCTCATTTATGCTATTGGAAAACATTTTATAAAACTGTGATTTAAAATGTATAGTTTTATCTTTCAAATGTTTCCTTCATTTATATACCAACCCAAATAAAATAAATGTTTAATTATTGTTGAGTGATTGGTAGTAGTTAATTTTTTGAAGATAATTATCTGTCTCATATAATCAATAACTCTTTAGTCATGAAGCTTCAAGGTTGGTCCTGTTTGGATGAACTATAGAATTTGGAACAAATTTCCCTGAGTGATATCTTTTCATTCACCTAGATTAAAATGTCACAAAAACTTGCCTTCTCCACTTAAGAGAAGAGTTATTTTCTAAACTAAAATTCTAGTCTTACTGTCTAAAGTTCTCTGAATGAAGGCAAGACAACAGTGTGAAGCAATGAGGAGAAATTAGGAGATAAAGATTCTGGTCAGGCTTTGACACTAATTTGTGGAATCAGATAACTTATCCTACCTGGATCCCAGCTTTCTTGTAGAAAGCCAGACAATCCACAGGAGCCTTACCAGAAATAACAATCCTATGGATAAAGACTAGTGTGAATGTGGATTACAATTTGTCCTCCTAATCAAAATGTATATACTTTCTGCATCTAAGAGGCATAGTCTGCACACCACTCAGCTTCAGTGAATAAACAGGCAATTTCCTGATTTCACTGTATTACCTATTGTAGCATTTGACAAGAAGGCATGTGTTTCTCAGGATAAAATACAACTACTGAGAACTAAGAAAGCTTAGTTAAGTCAGGAGATCTGGGCTTATGCCCTAATTCTGCTGCTTACAAGGTTTGTGACTTTGGGAAGCATATGCTATATTGGCCATTGTTTCCAAGTCTGGGGGAAAAAAAAACCAAAACCCCAACCAAACCTCACTTCCTTATCTGAATATTATTATTATTCAATAATAAAAATATAAAGATGATAGTACTTTGCTCTCTGTGTACCTGTGCTTAAACCCATGGCAGAGCCTTTAGTCTTTGGTTCTGGCATATAGAAACAGAAAAGACATCCTAGATCAGGTGGTGTTTTCTCACCTTGGAGCAGGTGCTTTTCTGTTGTCTCTGGTAATAACACTGAATCCAGCAAATGGCCAGTACTTCGCTTTCTTGAAGGCCAAGACTAGCTCTTTGTCTCAGAGATACTTGAATTCATTTTGGATATTTTTATGTGTTCTACAATTCTCTTTATTTAAAACAAAATCTAATCTCCTTAATGCCTCTGTCTATAATCAGCTCTGTTCAAATCCCTTTAAAATCTGTTTAGCCTGTAAACTTAATTTCCTCAACTGGAGGATTTTTAATTTCTTTTGGCAGCCTGTTTTTTTCTTGGACCTTAAGGTGAGACTAAGGGCCATTATTTTCATATGATATTTTTGAACTATACAAATACGTAAGTACTCCTGTTGCTTCTGTGCACAAAATAAAGTATTCTGTTAAATGATTGGAATTGCTCTTTTTATGCTAATTTGAGCACAGAATTATTAGATTGAATTTATCAGCCTCTGAACACCCACTGCGGGCTATAACAGGCTGCTCCTGTGAATGAGATGTTGCATCCCAATAAGTAAATACATTTCAGAATGAAAAGGAAATCTATTTCAAGAATTTTTCTTACTTTACTCAAATGTTCTGTAGTTGGTAACTAAATTCACTAATGTCTTAGGATGAAAAGTACCATATAAAATTTTATTAAAAATCTTGTTTATTACAGAAATAGGATGAACACTGCAAATGTGAAAGATGTAATTGGTGTACAATTAGCCTGAACGTGGTAAGGTAAAACAAGAGGTTAAGCTAATAGGCATGTAGAGTGAAAAAAAACTGCTTAAAGTATAATTGTTGCATTAAATGGTTTATGTCATATTGGTTGATGTTTAAAAGATTTAAAGCCATTTTTAAAAGCAAGATATTTGCTCATTTACCCAGCAACAGCCTGGATAACTTAATTGAAACAGCTGATGCAGTAATAGCAGACTCTAAATGTCAACATGAGAAAAGAGGGTTGTTTGTTGGTATGCTCCTTTGTTTTTTTGGGAGAAAAATTTGAACTTCAAGAAAGGAAATTGTCTCAAAGGAAAAACCAGGAGAAATGATATTTCTCCAAAGACTATCAGGGGGCTAGACTGACAACTCTGATAAACAAGAAAGAAGGTTAATTTGAGATGTTTTTGCTCTTAATATAATGAACAGTGAAATTATGTGACAATATCATTGAGACACTAGAACATTAACTTTTAAATACTCACACTAAAATAATGAAGATCAAAAGCAGAATTGCAACCAAGTGTAACTGTACATCAAGTATTTAGATACCTTTTACATGCCAGTGCCTGTATTAAATTTTGTGGACACAAATGAAGAAAAATACTCAGACTTCAAGAATATTCTATGAAGAAAGAGGAAATCAGACTAGTATCAGAGTTCTTATTAAAATCACTGGATACTCACATGTTATGTCTTCTAAGTGCCAAGAAAATTATTTTGTCCAAAGATGGCCCACAAATGAGCTCTACCTCCTAGTACTTAAATCTGGGCTGGCAAAGTGATGCTGTGTAACATTTGAGGCTACAGCAGAAGTCCTGCAAGTTCTGCCTTAGTTTCTTGAAACACACGTTCTAGGTGAAGCCAGCAACCACATAATAAGTGCGACTACCCCAAGATGCTCATGATGTAAGGCAGTGGTCCCCAACCTTTTTGGCATTAGGGACCGGTTTCATGGAAGATTTTTCCACAGACCAGGGCAGGGGGTATGGTCAGGATGATTCAAGCATGTTACATTTATTGTTCACTTTATTTCTATTATTATTACATTGTAATATATAATGAAATAATACAACTTACCATAATGCAGAATCAGTGGGAGCCCTGAGCTTGCTTTCAGTTGCCATTCACTGATAGGATTTTGATATGAGTCTGCAAGCAATTGATTTATTATGGTCTCTGTGCAGTCAAACCTCTCTGCTAATGATAATCTGTATTTGCAGCCACTCCCCAGTGCTAGCATCACTGCCTCAGCTCCACCTCAGATCATCCAGCATTAGATTCTCATAAGGAGCATGCAAAGTAGCCCCCTCACATGTGTGGTTCATGGTATGGTTCGTGCTTCCATGAGAATCTAATGCCGCCACTATCTGACAGGAGGCAGAGCTCAGGTGGTAATGTGAGCAATGGGGAGCAGCTGTAAATACAGATGAAGCCTTGCTTGCTCACCTGCCACTCACCTCCTGCTGTGCAGCCTGTTTCCTAACAGGCCATGGACCAGTACTGGTCTGTGGCCTGAGGACTGGGGACTTCTTATGTAATGAAACACAAGTTAGCCATGTAGAGAGGACACAAGAAAAGAGAGCATTGATTAAATTTCCAAGCAATTACAACTATCCTAGCCCAGCCTCTAGACATGAAAATTAAGTGGCCACCTAGGATATTCCAACCCCGGAACATTCTAACCCCAGCCACCAACTGGAGAAGAACTGAGGCCCCAGATAATATAGCTCTAGTCAAGTTATTTCAGAAATCTCCAGCCACTTGATTTTTCCTAGTTGAGGTAGCAAGTGTTCTTTTTTTTTTTTTTTTCCTGATTACTATCTGAGAATATCAGTAATAAAAATGTTCCATTATTGAGGATATTTGCTGTGAAAGTTTTTGGTGACATCTTCACCAAAAATTAACAATATATACTTAATTAACAATATATACTTATGTTCCTAGTATATTAAGGACGTGGAAGTATGTTGAATTCATGGAATACCCTTTATTCATCCATCACAATTCACAATATTAGTTTTAAAATTATCTGTGGGAAATGGGAAATAGAAAAAATTCTGGTTGACTTCTTTAGCTATTTCGAATTTACTTGAAGGTCTAATATAATATTCTATATGAAAACAGGCTATCTGTCTTAAAAAACAACTTATATCAAACAAGAGTTAGAGAAACAATAAAGAGAAGGTATTAGAGCTGGAGGATTATTCTGGGAATATTTTGCATATAGAGAAGAATAATGATTTAATGAACAAACTCTTCATATATTAAAAGTAAGTTTTAATCCTCAGATATTTGAAGGCATAACTTCTTCAGAGGGGTTAGGTTTATATTGTAGGAGATGTTTATTTAGCACTTTGAGGTGGTTATATTAAACTTATAGGTTTCTTGTAACTTTGCTGAATACTTGAAAGACAGACTCATATTTGAAGCCAGTGACTCCCTCCCTCTCTCCCTCTCTTCCTTCCTTTCATTCTTACTATTTGGCAACTCACTACTGTACTACCCTACATAGTTACCAGTATGAGATTTGAGTTAGATAGTAATTCCATTTTGATTTCTCTTTTGCAGAAAGATAAGAAATGAATAAAATTTCATCCAATGTTTATTAGAAAATAGTAAACCTTTATTTTTTGTTGAAATGTAGTTGATACATAACATTGTCTATGTTTAAGGTGTACAATATATTGACTTAATACATTTGTATACTGCAATAGGATTATCTCCATAGCACTAACTAACACCTCTATCATGTCACATAGTTATCATTTTTTTGTAGTGAGAACAATTAAGATCTACTTTATCAACAATATCAGCTTTGATATTTATAATATAGTATTGTTAACCAATATCACTATGCTATACATTAGCACTCCAAAACTTTTTATTTACTAGTTACAAGTTTGTATTCTTGAATAACATCTCCCCAATTCCCCCACCCTCAGCTGCTGATAACCACCATTCTATTCTGTTCTATGAAATCAGCTTTTATAGATTCCCCATACAAGTGATATCATACAGTGTTTGCTTTTCTCTATCTGACTTGTGTCTGAGTTAGCATAATGCACTCAAAGTCCACCGATATTGTCACAAATGGAAGGGTTTCCTTCTATAACATGGCTGAATAATACCCCAATGTGTGTGTGTGTATGTGTGTGTGTGTATAAAAGGTATAATCATCTTTATCCACTCATCCATTGACAAACACTAGGTTGTTTCCACATTTTGTCTATTGTGAATAATGCGGCAATAAACATAGGAGTGCAGATATGTTTTCAGTATCCTGTTTTCTTTGGATGTATATCCAGAAGTGGAAATGCTGGATCATGTGGTAGTTTCTATTTTTAGTTTTCTGAGGAATCTCCAAACTGTTTTCCACAATGGCTGCACCAATTTTCATTCCCACTAAGAGTGTACCAGTGTTCCCTTCTCTCCACCTCCTTGCCAACAATTGTTATCTCTTGTCTTCTTGAGGATAAGATGTTCTAACAGGTGTAGAGTGATATCTCATTGTGGTTTTAATTTGCATTTCCCTGATGATTAGTGTTGTTGAGCATCTTTTTCTATACCTATTGTTCATTTGGATGTCTTCTTGAGAATAATGTCTATTTAGATCCTATGCCCATTTTATCTACTTATTTATTTATTTTTAAATGTTCTGGAAGTGTTTATTAATAGATCTCTTTCAATAACTTCAAATATTATTTTTTAAGAATCTGAAAAATAATATATTTTTTAACATCTTTATTGGAGTATAATTGCTTTACAATGGTGTGTTAGTTTCTGCTTCACAACAAAGTGAATCAGCTATACATATACATACATCCACATATCTCTTCCCTCTTGCATCTCCCTCCCTCTCACCCTCCCCACCCCACCCCCTATGTGGTCACAAAGCACCGAGCTAATCTCCCTGTGCTATGTGACTGCTTCCCACTAGCAATTTATTTTACATTTGGTAGTGTATATATGTCCATGCCATTATCTCACTTTGTGCCAGCTTACCCTTCCCCCTCCACGTATCCTCAAGTCCATTCTCTAATAGGTCTGCGCCTTTATTCCTGACTTGCTCCTAGGTTCTTCATGACCATATTTTTGTTGTTTTTTAGATTCCATATATATGTGTTAGCATACTGTATTTGTTTTTCTCGTTCCGACTTACTTCACTCTGTATGACAGACTCTAGGTCCATCCGCCTCACTACAAATAACTCAACTTTGTTTCTTTTTATGGGTGAATAATATTCCATTGTATATATGTGTCACATCTTCTTTATCCATTCATCTGTTGATGGACATTTAGGTTGGTTCCATGTCCAGGCTATTGTAAATAGTACTGCAATGAACATTGTGGTCCATGCCTCTTTTTGAATTATGGGTTTCTCAGGGAATATGCCCAGAAGTGGGATTGCTGGGTCGTATGATAGTTCTATTTTTACTTTTCTAAGGAACCTCCATACTGTTCTCCATAGTGGCTGTATCAATTTACATTCCCACCAACAGTGCAAGAGGGTTCCCTTTTCTCCCCACCTACCCCAGCATTTATTGTTTGTAGACTTCTTGATGATGGCCATTATGACCAGTGTGAGATGATATTTCATTGTAGTTTTGATGTGCATTTCTCTAATGATTAATGATGTTGAGCATTCTTTCATGTGTTTGTTGGCAATCTGTATATCTTCTTTGGAGAAATGTCTATTTAGGTCTTCTCCCCATTTTTGGATTGGGTTGTTTGTTTCTTTGATATTTAGCTGATGAGCTGCTTGTAAATTTTGGAGATTAATCCTTTGTCAGTTGCTTCATTTGCAAATATTTTCTCCCATTAAGGGTTGTCTGTTCCTCTTCTTTATGGTTTCCTCTGCTGTGCAAAAGCTTTTATGTTTCATTAGGTCCCATCTGTTTATTTTTGTTTTTATTTCCCCTTCTCTAGGAGGTGGGTCAAAAAGGATCTTGCTGTGATTTATATCATAAAGTGTTCTGCCTAGATTTTCTTCTAAGAGTTTAATAGTGTCTGGCCTTACATTTAGTCTTTAATCCATTTTGAGTTTATTTTTGTGTATGGTGTTAGGGAGTGTTCTAATATCATTCTTTTACATGTAGTGGTCCAGTTTTCCCAGCACCACTTATTGAAGAGGCTGTCTTTTCTTCATTGTATATTCTTGCCTCCTTTATCAAAGATAAGGTGACCATATGTGAGTGGGTTTATCTCTGGGCTTTCTATCCTGTTCCATTAATCTATATTTCTGTTTTTGTGCCGGTACCATAGTGTTTTGATTACTGTAGCTTTGAACTGTCATCCAAAGTCAGGGAGCCTGATTCCTCCAGCTCCGTTTTTCTTTCTCAAGATTGCTTTGGCTATTTGGGGTCCTTTGTGTTTCCATACAGATTGTGATATTTTTTGTTCTAGTTCTGTGAAAAATGCCAGTCGTAGTTTGATAGGGATTGCATTGAATCTGTAGATTGCTTTGGGTAGTAGAGTCATTTTCACAATGTTGATCCTTCCAATCCAAGAACATGGTATATTTCTCCGTCTGTTTGTATCATCTTTACTTTCTTTCATCAGTGTCTTATAATTTTCTGCATACAGATCTTTTGTCTCCTTAGGTAGGTTTATTCCTAGATACTTTATTCTTTTTGTTGCAATGGTAAATGGGAGTGTTTTCTTAATTTCACTTTCATATTTTTCATCATTAGTGTATAGGAATGCAAGAAATTTCTTTGCATTAATTTTGTATCCTGCTACTTTATGAAATTCATTGATTAGCTTTAGTAGTTTTCTGGTAGCATCTTTGAGATTCAATATATATAGTATGTCATCTGCAAACAGTGACAGCTTTACTTTTTTTTTTTCTGATTCAGATTCCTTTTATTTCTTTTTCTTTGATTGCTGTGGCTAATACTTCCAAAACTATGTTGAATAATAGTGGTGAGAGTGGGCAACCTTGTCTTCTTCCTGACCATAGTGGAAATGGTTTCAGTTTTTCACCATTGAGGACTATGTTGGCTGTGGATTTGTCATATATGACATTTACTATGTTGATGTAACTTCCCTCTATGCCTACTTTCTGGAAGGTTTTTATCATAAATGGGTGTTGAATTTTGTTGAAAGCTTTCTCTGCATCTATTGAGATGATCATATGGTTTTTCTCCTGCACGTTGTTAATATGGTGTATCACATTGATTGATTTGCGTATTTTGAAGAATCCTTGCATTCCTGGGATAAACCCCAATTGATCATTGTGTATGATCCTTTGAATGTGCTGCTGGATTCTGTTTGCTAGTATTTTGCTGAGGATTTTTGCATCTATGTTCATTAGTGATATTGGCCTGTAGTTTTCTTTCTTTGTGACATCTTTGTCTGCTTTTCATATCAGGGTGATGGTGGCCTTGTAGAATGAGTTTGGGAGTCTTTCTCCCTCTGCTATATTTTGGAAGAGTTTGAAAAGCATAGGTGTTAGCTATAGGTGTTGGCTCTTCTCTAAATGTTTGATAGAATTCGCCTGTGAAGCCATCTGATCCTGGGCTTTCGTTTGATGGAAGATTTTTTAATCACAGTTTCAATTTCAGTGCTTGTGATTGATCTGTTCATATTTCTTCCTGTTTCAGTCTCGGAAGGTTGTGCCTTTCTAAGAATTTGTCCATTTCTTCCAGATTGTCCATTTTATTGGCATAGAGTTGCTTTTAGTAACTGCTCATGATCCTTTGTATTTCTGCAGAGTCAGTTGTTACATTTCCTTTTTCATTTCTAATTCTATTGATTTGAGTCTTCTCCCTTTTTTTCTTGTTGAGCCTGGCTAATGGTTTATCAATTTTGTTCATCTTCTCAAAGAACCAACTTTTAGTTTTATTTATCTTTGCTATCATTTCCTTCATTTCTTTTTCATTTATTTCTGATCTGATCTGTATGATTTCTTTCCTTCTGCTAACTTTAGGGCTTTTTGTTCTTTTTCCTCTAATTGCTTTAGGTGTAAGGTTAGTTTGTTTATTTGAGATGTTTCTTGTTCCTTGAGGTAGGAGTTTATTGCTATAATCTTCCCTCTTAAGACTGCTTTTGCTGCATCCCATAGGTTTTGTGTCATCATGTTTTCTTTGTCATTTGTCTCTAGGTATTTTTAAATTTCCTTTTGATGTCTTCAATGATGTCTTGATGTTTTACTAGTGTACTGTTTAACCTCCATGTGTTTGTGTTTTTTAAAGTTTTTTTCTCGTAATTGATTTCTAATCTCGTATTGTTGTGGTTGGATAAGGTGCTTGATATGATTTCAATTTTCTTAAATTTACTGAGGCTTTATTTGTGACCCAAGATACGATCTATCATGGAGAATGTTCCATGAGCACTTGAGAAGAAGTGTAATCTGCTGTTTTTGGATGAAATGTCCTATAAATATCAATCAAGTCCGTCTTATTTAATGTATTGTTATTTACAGCTTGTGTTTCCTTTTATATTTTCATTTTCGATGATCTGTCCATTGGTGAATGTGGGGTGCTAAAGTCCCCTACTGTGATTTTGTTAGTGTCGATTTCCCCTTTTATGGCTGTTAGTATTTACCTTATGTATTCAGGTGCCCCTATGTTGGGTGCATAAATATTTACACTTGTTATATCTTCTTCTTGATCATTATGTAGTGTCCTTCTTTGTCTCTTGTAATAATAGCCTTTTTTCTAGAGTTTATTTTGTCTGACATGAGAATTGCCACTCCAGCTTTCTTTTGATTTCCATTTGCATGTTATAACTTTTTCCATACCCTGACTGTCAGTCTGTATGTGTCCCATGGTCTGAAGTGGGTCTCTTGTAGACAGCATATATACATGTCTTGTTTTTGTATCCCTTCAGCCAGTCTATGTCTTTTTGTGGGAGCATTTAATCCATTTACATTTAAGGTAATTATTGATATGTATGTTCCTGTTACCATTTTCTTAATTGTTCTGGGTTTGTTATTGTAGGCCTTTTCCTTCTCTGTGTTTCCTGCCTAGAGAAGTTCCTTTAGCATTTGTTGTAAAGCTGGTTTGGTGGTGCTGAATTCTTTAACTTTTGCTTGTTTGTAAAGGTTTTAATTTCTCCATCAAATCTGAATGAGATCCTTGCTGGGTAGAGTAATCTTGGTTGTAGGTTTTCCCCTTTTGTCACTTTAAATATGTCCTGCTACTCCTTTCTGTCTTGCAGAGTTTCTGCTGAATGATCAGCTGTTAAGCTTATGGGGATTCCTTTGTCTGTTATTTGTTTTTCTCTTGCTGCTTTTAATATTTTTTCTTTGTATTTAATTTTTGATAGTTTGATTAATATGTGTCTTGGCATGTTTCTCCTTGGATTTATCCTGTATGGGACTCTGTGCTTCCTGCACTTGATAAACTATTTCCTTTCCCATATTGGGGAAGTTTTCAACTATAATCTCTTCAAATATTTTCTCAGTCCCTTTATTTTTCTCTTCTCCTTCTTGGACCCCTATAATTCGAAATGTTGTTGCGTTTATTGTTGTCCCAGTGGTCTCTGAGACTGTCCTCAATTCTTTTTTCTTTATTCTGCTCTGCAGTAGTTATTTCCACCATTTTATCTTCCAGGTCACTTATCCGTTCTTCTGCCTCAGTTATTCTGCTAATTATCCCTTCTAGAGAATTTGAAATTTCATTTATTGTTTTGTTAATCACTGTTTGTTTGCTATTTAATTCTTCTAGGTCCTTGTTAAACGTTTCTTGTATTTTCTCTATTCAATTTCCAAGATTTTGGATCATCTTTACTATCATTATTCTGAATTCTTTTTCAAGTAGACTGCCTGTTTCCTCTTCATTTGTTATTTCTGGTGGGTTTTTACCTTCATCTGCTGTGTGTTTCCCTATTTTCTCATTTTGCTTAACTTACTGTGTTTGGGGTTTCCTTTTCGCATGCTGCAGGTTCATAGTTTCCATTGTTTTTGGTGTCCACTCCCAGTGACTAACGTTGGTTCAGTGGGTTGTGTAGGCTTCCTGGTTGAGGGGACTAGTGCCTGTGTTCTGGTGAGTGAAGCTCGATCATGTCTTTCTGATGGGCAAGTCTGCATCTGGTGATGTGTTTTCGTGTGTCTGTGGCCTTATTATGATTTTAGGCAGCCTCTCTGCTAATGGGTGGGGTTGTGTTCCATTCTTGCTAGTTGTTTGGCATAGGGTGTCCAGCACTGTAGCTTGCTCTTCATTTAGTGGAGCTGGCTCTTGGCATTGAGATGGAGATCTCTGGAGATTTTTGCCTTCTGATACTACGTGGAGCAGGGAGGTCTCTTGTGGAACAGTGTTGTGAACTTGGCTCTCCCCCCTCAGAGGAACAGCCCTGGCACCTGGCTGGAGCACCAAGAGCATGTCATCCACATGGCTCAGAATAAAAGGGAGAAAAAAAAGAAAGAAGAAGAGAAAATAAAATAAACTTATTAAAATAATTATTAAAAAAATTTTTTTAAGTAATGAAAAAAAAGAAAGAAGAGAGCAACCAAACCCCAAAACAAATCCACTGATAATAAGCACTAAAATCTATACTAGAAAAAACAAAACAAAACAAAAAAAACAGACAGAACGCTAAGACAAAGGGTAAAAGCAAAGCTATACAGACAAAATCACACACAAAAGCATACACATACACATTCACATTCACAAAAAGAGAAAATGGGAAAAAAATATATATATATATCATTGCTCTCCAAGTTCACCTCCTCAATTTGGGATGATTCATTGTCTATTCAGGTATTCCACAGATGCAGGGTACATCAAGTTGATTGTGGAGATTTAATCCACTGCTTCTGAGGCTGCTGGGAGAGATTTCCCTTTCTCTTCTTTCTTTGAACAGTTCCTGGGGTTCAGCTTTGGATTTGGCCCTGCCTCTGCCTGTAGGTCACCTGAGGGCATCTGTTCTTTGCTCAGACAGGACGGGGTTAAACGAGCAGCTGCTTCGTTGGCTCTGTCTCACTCAGGCCAGAGAGAGGGATTGGTATGGAATGCGAGGTGAGTCTGCGGCAGCAGAGCCTGGCATGACGTTACCCCATCTTGAGGTGTGCTGTGTGTTCTCCCAGGGAAGTTGTCCCTGGATTACAGGACCCTGGCAGTGGCGTTCTGCACAGGCTTCTGGGAGGAGAGGTGTGAATAGTGACTTGTGATTGCACACAGGCTTCTTTGTGGCTGCAGCAGCAGCCTTAGTGTCTCATGCTCATCTCTGGGGTTGGTGCTGATAGCTAAGGCTTGCACCCGTCTATGGAGCTCCTTTAAGCAGCACTCTTAATCCCCTCTCCTCAAACACCAGGAAACAAAATGGCAAGAAAAATTCTTTTACCTCTTCAGCAGCTCCAGAATTTTTCCCATACTCCCTCCCAGCCAGCTGTGCCCACTAGCACTCTTCAGGCTGTGTTTACTCAGCCAACCCCAGTTCTCTCCCTGTGATCCAACCTCTGAAGCTCAAGCCTCAGCTCCCAGTCCTCACCCGTCCCTGTGGGGGACAGCCTCTCGGGCTGGTGAGTGCTGGTTGGCACCAATCCTCTGTGCAGGAATCTGTCTGCTTTGCCCTCTGCACCCCTGTTGCTGCGCTCTCCTCCATGGCTCCATAGCTTCCCCCTCCACCACCTGCATTCTCCACCTGAGAAGGGCCTTCCTAATGTGTGGAAACCTTTTCTCCTTCACAGCTCCTTCCCTGAGGTGCAGGTCCCATCCCTATTCTTTTGTCTCTGTTTTTTCTTTTTTCTTTTGCCCTACCCACATACGTGGGGAGTTTCTTGCCTTTTGGGAGGTCTGAGGTCTTCTGCCAGCATTCAGTAGGTGTTCTGTAGGAGTTGTTCCACGTATAGATGTATTTGTGGGGAGGAAAGTGATCTCTATGTCTTACTTATCCACCATCTTGAAGCTCCTCTTGCCCATTTTAAAATTGGATTGTATGTTGTTGTTTTTATATTTAGTTGTATGAGTTTCTTGTGTATTTTGATATTAACCCCTATCCAGTATATGGTTTGCATATATTTTCTCCCATTGTGGTAGATTGCCTTTTCATTTTGTTGATGGTTTCTTTTGCTGTGCAGAAACTTTATGTAATGAAATAGTCTCACTTGTATTTTGTTTCTTTTTTTTTTTTTTTGCTTTTGGTAACATATTTATAGGAGTATTGTCAAGACCAGTGTCAAAGAGATTCTTCCTTTGTTTTCTTCTAGGAGTTTTACAGTCTCAGGACTTGTGTTTAACTCTTTAATCCATTTTGAGTTAATTCTTGTGAGTGGTGTAAAATAAATGTTCAATTCATTTTTCTACATGTTGTTATCTAGTTTTCCCAACTGAATTTGTTGAGGAGACTATCAGTGCCCCATTGAGTATTCTTGGCTCTTTTGTCAAATATCAATTGACCATATATGCAGGGATTTATTTCTGGGGTCACTATTTTATTCCATTGGTCTATGTGTCTATTTTTAATATCAGTACCATACTGTTTTAATTAGTAAAAATTTGTAGTATAGTTTAAAATCAGTAAGCATGATGCCTCTAGCGTTTTTTTTTTTTTTTTTTTTTTTTTTTTTTTTTTTTTTTTTTTTTTTTTTTCCCCTTCCCCTTAGGATTGATTTGGCTATTTGGTTTTTATGTGATACCATACAAATTTTAGGCTTGTTTTTTCTTTTTCTTTGAAAATTGCCAGTGGAATTTTGATAGAAGTTGCACTGAATTTATAGATGACTTTGGGTAGTATGGACATTTTAACAATCCATGAATATGAGCTATCTTTTATTTTTTCTTATTTGTATATTCTTCAATTTTTTTAATCAAAGACTTGTAGTTTTCATTGTACCAATCTTTCACTTCCTTGGTTAAATTTATTCCTAAGTATTTTATGTTTTTGAGGCTATTGTAAATGGGATAGTTTTTTAAAGTTCTTTCTTGAATATTTTGTTGTTAGTGTATAGAAACACAACTGATTTCAGTATGTTGATTTTATCCTGCAACTTTACTGAATTTGTTAATTAGTTCAACTTGTTTTGGTAGTCTGTAAGATTTTCTGTGTATAAAATCATATTATCAGTGAATAAAGGAAAATTTTATTTATTTGCCATATTTATTTTTATCTTGCCTATTGTTACAGCAAGGATTTCCAGTACTATGTTGAATAAGAGTGGCTAGAGTGGGAACTCTTATCTTTTTCCTGATCATAGAGGAAAAGTCTTCAATCTTTCATCAATTAGTATAATGTTAGCTACAGGATTGTTATATATTGCCTTTATTTTGTTGAGTTACATTCTTTCTATACCCAATTTGTTGAGGGTTTTTATGATGAAAAAATGTTGTATTTTGTCAAATGCTTTTTCTGCATCTATTGAGATGATTGTATGATTTTTATCTTTCATTCTGTTAATATGATGTGTCACATTTATTGATTTGCATGTTGAATTATCCTTGCACCCAGAGATAAATCTCACTTGATCGTGGTGTATGATACCTTTAATGTGTTTTTGAATTTAGTTTGCTAATATTTTGTTAAGAGTTTTTGCATCTATATTCATCAGGAATATTGGTCTATATAGTGTTCTTATACAGCCATTCTCTGGCTTTGGTGTCAGGTTAATACTAACCTCATAAAATGAGTTTGGGAGTGTTCCCTCCTTTTCAATTTTTTGGAAGAGATTGAGATTATTGGCATTAATTCTGTAAGTGTTTAGTAAAATTCACCTGTAAAGCCGTCTGGTCCTAGGTTTTTTTGTGCTGAGAAGTTTTTGATTACTCACTCAAAATCCTTACTTGTTATTGATCTGTTCATATATTCTGCTTCTTCATGATTCAGTCTTGGTAGGTCATATGAGTCTAAGAAATTTATCCATTTCCTCTAGGTTATCTAATTTGTTGGCATATAATTCCTCTAGGTTATCTAATTTGTTGACATATAATACACATATAATTGTGTATAGTAATATTTTATGATCCTGCATATCTGTGATGTCAGTTTGTAATGTCTCCTCTTTCATCTGATTTCATTTATTAGAGTCTTTTCTCTCTTTTTTTTAGTCTAGCTAAAAGGTTTGTCAATTTTGTTTATCTTTTTAAAAAAACCCAGCTCTTTGTTCCATTGATATTTTCTATTGTTTTTCTGTTCTCTCTTTCATTTATTTCCACTATGGCGCTTTATTATTCCTTCTGCTAACTCTGGGCTTAGTTCATTCTTCTTTATCTAGTTCCTTGAGGTATAAATTTAGATTTTTGGGGGGAAATATTTTAATTATCTTAGTATATGGATTTATGACTCTACATATCTCTCTAAGAACTGCTTTTGCATCATTGCATAGGTTTTGATGTAGGGTGTTTGAGTTTTCATTTGTTTCAGTATTTTTAAACTTCCATTTTGATTGCTTCTTTGGTGCATTGATTGTTCAAGAGTATGTTGTTAGTTTTCACATGCTTCTACATTTTCCAGCTTTCCTCTTGTTGATTTCTAGTTTCATACCATTGTGGTTGGAAAAGATACTTGGTATGTTTTAGTCTTCTTGAATTTGCTGAGAAGTGTTCTGTGGCCTAACATGTGATCAATCCCAGAGAATGTTAAATTTTTATCTAATAAATGCTTATGAGGTTTTAATATCTCTGTAATTGTGGCTTTAACTGTGCCCTCGTGTTTTGATATATTTTCATTATCATTTACTACAAGATATTTTCTAAGTTTCCTTGTGATTTCTTTTTTGTTCATAAGCTATTTAGAAATGTATTGTTTCATTATCAAATATTTGGAAATATTCTAGCTAATTGTTATTTTTTTTCAAGCTTATTTCCACTGTGGTCAGATAACATGCTTTCCCCATTTTGTATACTTTAAACCCTTTGAAACTTAATACTTATTTTGGTTAGTGTTTTAATGTTGTTCCCCTCCACCCATCCTTTTACTTGCAATCTATCTTTATCCCTGCATTTTAAATATTTCTAATAAACAACATATAGTTTATTTAATCAATTTTGATATTTGCCTTTAATTGCAATATTTAATCTGCTTATATGTAATACAATACTGCTATTTATCTGTCTAAATCTACTATTTTGTTATCTGTTCTATATTTCTTTACTCCTCCTTACTGACTCCTTTTGAATTAAATACATCTTATTACATTGTTTTCTATTAGCCTATTATTAATTTTTTAATTTATTGGTAAAATAGAAATCACAACATGAATCATAATTTATTAGTATTTAATATACAATTTCCATACCAATGCGAGGACCTTAGCACACTTAATCCCAACTACTTCCCTTTAAACTTTTGTGTCAAGATATTATTGTCTTTTATCAACAGCATTTATTCAAATTTCCCATATATTTATCTTTTTTCTTTGTTATTTTTTTCATCTTTCCTATGTGGTTGGAATAAACATACATATGTAGTTTTTTGTGTATATAAATATTGTTTTTCTCTTTTCTGCTCTTTCGTTGTCTCTCTCTCCCTCTCTCCTTCCCTACATTTCTTTCTTCTTTTTCTCTTAGAACTTCTCTTAGTATTTCCTTTAGTGTAGTTTCTGTTGTTAAATTCTTTTTTTCTCTTATATTTTTATATCTCACTCTTATATGAATGGTATTTTTGCTGCATATAGAATTCTGAGTTGCCAGTTACTTTTTTAGCACTTTAAAATACCATTCCATTCTCAACTCACTTTCATTATTTCTTTTCAGAAGATAGCTGTAATTATTATAGATCACTTTGGAAACACTATATTGTTTGCCTCTGTCTACCTTTAGGATTTTCTCTTTGGTGTTAGTTTTTTTTTTTTTTTTTTTTTTTTTTGCGGTATGCGGGCCTCTCACTGCTGTGGCCTCTCCCGTTGCGGAGCACAGGCTCCGGACGCGCAGGCCCAGCGGCCATGGCCCACGGGCTCAGCCGCTCCGGGGCATATGGGATCCTCCCGGACCAGGGCACGAACCCGTGTCTCCTGCATCGGCAGGCGGACTCTCAACCACTGCACCACCAGGGAAGCCCTGGTGTTAGTTTTAAGTAACTTTATTTTGCTGTGTCTAAATGTAACCTTGTTTATTTGCTTTTGATTGGGTTTCATTCATGGTTCTTGAATCTGTGGCTTAGTATATTGGAAATTTATCTTCCAGTATCTTAACTATTATTTCTTCCTTTCTCTCTTATCTCCTTCAAAGATTTCAATTAAACCTTACAGATGTTCTCTCACTGTTTCCCTCTTGTCTCTTACAATCTTTGATGAAGTTTTTTTTCTGTATACTACTTTACAGTTTGTTCTGACTTAACTTCCATGTCATTGGCCTTCTGTTTAGCTGCTATTAAGCTAATATATGGGATTGTTAATTTTAGTTAAATAATTTAGTCATAAAATTTCCATTTGATTCTTTTGTGTAGGTTCAAGTTTTCTACTGAAACTCTCTAATTCATCTAATCTTTTATTTTTTATTTTTTTTTTCAAAAAAGGACTAAATTTTATTTTCCATTATTTAAACATAGTTTTTTTATTTTTTATTTTTTAACATCTTTATTGGAGTATAACTGTTTTACAATAGTGTGTTAGTTTTTCCTTTACTACAAAGTGAATCAGTTATACATATACATATGTTCCCATAACTCTTCCCTCTTGCATCACCCTCTCTCCCACCCTCCCTATCCCACCCCTCTAGGTGGTCACAAAGCACAGAGGTGATCTCCCTGTGCTATGCGGCAGCTTCCCACTAGCTATCTAATTTACATTTGCTAGTGTATATATGTCCCTGCCATTCTCTCAATTCGTCAAAGCTTACCCTTCCCCCTCCCCATATCCTCAAGTCCATGCTCTAGTAAGTCTGTGTTTTATTCCCGTCCTGCCACTAATCTCTTCATGACATTTTTTTTTTCTTAGAGTCCATATATATGTGTTAGCATACGGTATTTGTTTTTCTCCTTCTGACTTACTTCACTCTGTATGACACACTCCAGGTCTATCCACCTCATTACAAATAACTCAGTTTCATTTCTTTTTATGGCTGAGTAATATTCCATTGTATATATGTGCCACATCTTCTTGATCCATTCATCTGTTGATGGACACTTAGGTTGCTTCCATGTCCTGGCTATCGTAAATAGAGCTGCAATGAACATTTTGGTACATGACTCTTTTTGAATTATGGTTTTCTCAGAGTATATGCCCAGTAAGTGGGATTGCTGGGTCGTATGGTAGTTCTATTTGTAGTTTTTTAAGGAACCTCCATACTGTTCTCCATAGTGGCTGTATCAATTTACATTCCCACCAGCAGTGCAAGAGAGTTCCCTTTTCTCCACACCCTCTCCAGCATTTATTGTTTCTAGAGTTTTTGATGATGGCCAATCTGACTGGTGTGAGATGATATCTCATTGTAGTTTTGATTTGCATTTCTCTAATTATTAATGATGTTGAGCATTCTTTCATGTGTTTGTTAGCAATCTGTATATCTTCTTTGGAGAAATGTCTATTTAGTTCTTCTGCCCATTTTTGGATTGGGTTGTTTGTTTTTTTGATATTTAGCTGCATGAGTTGCTTATAAATTTTGGAAATTAATCCTTTGTCAGTTGCTTCATTTGCAAATATTTTCTCCCATTCTGAGGGTTGTCTTTTGGTCTTGTTTATGGTATCCTTTGCTGTGCAAAAGCTTTTAAGTTTCATTAGGTCCCGTTTGTTTATTTTTGTTTTTATTTCCATTTCTCTAGGAGATGGGTCAAAACGGATATTTCTGTGATTTATGTCATAGAGTGTTCTGCCTATGTTTTCCTCTAAGAGTTTGATAGTGTCTGGCCTTACATTTAGGTCTTTAACCCATTTTGATTTTATTTTTGTGTGTGGTGTTAGGGAGTGTTCTAATTTCATACTTCTACAGGTAGCTGTCCAGTTTTCCCAGCACCACTTATTAAAGAGGCTGTCTTTCCTCCACTGTATATCCTTCCCTCCTTTATCAAAGATAAGGTGACCATATGTGTGTGTGTTTATCTCTCTGCTTTCTATCCTGTTCCATTGATCTATATTTCTGTTTTTGTGCCAGTACCATACTGCATCTAATCTTTTAAATATGTTTTTCTATTTCATTGAAAATGTGAGTCTGATACCTCTAATACCTGCCCAAATCTCCTGAGTCTTCCTATATCCTTTTAAAATTTCTTTTGATGTTTGTTCCCTTCTCTTCTTTTTGTATTTCTTGTTTTCATTCAACGAAATCCAGAGCTTTTATATAAAAAACTTTGGAGAAAATATGTGGCTTTGTATAATGTATAAACATATTGTATAAATAATGTATAAACATACTTAGTTTTCAGTCAGAAGAAACTATAGTGCAACATATCTCACTTTTTTTGTCAATGTAAAACTATATAACATCTTTGTTTTCCCTACACACAATTCCAAAAATCCTTAGAGATTCTTTTTGTGTTGATACTCTTATCTTTCTTAATCAATTACAAATCATTCTTTAAATACCATTCTTAGGTCTCAGTGGCTTTCAAGACTGATCCAAGATATAAGTATGCTTTATATATCCTAAATAGAATGTGTGGGCTATCTATTTTTTCCAGGAAGAGTATACAACGAATTTATCATAATATTGGGGTGGCAAAAAAATTCGTTCGGGTTTTTCCATAACAGCTTAAAAAAATCCTGAACAAACTTTTTGGCTGACCCAATATTTTTATGCACAAATGTAATGTGTTTTCCTTTTAGATTCTATCAAATTTTTTCAAATAATTTTATATTTGCTTTCAAAAAGATCTAAATAGTTTTAAAATTGGGAAGATTACTCACATATCAGATTCCTTCTGTAGTCCTAGCCTGCCTTTCTTTTCTTTCCTTCATAAATAAATCATTCAGTCTCACAAAGTGATAAAGGTTTGCCACTTTTGAAATGTACTTTTTACATAGGAAATACTATGTCCATGTTCTGGCTTATGCCATTATTTCTTGGAGTATATTCCATTTTTAACATTTCTTATCAAAATCCTATATATTGGAAAAGAATCAGCTTAAGTGGCATAACCCTTATGATGGCTGTTTCATCATTTAAGCCCACCTTGAAAGAAAGAAAATGATTCCTATGATTCTATCATTCTATGTAATATGTATAATTTTTTGGCCTAATATACCTATGTAAATGAAAAAACTTATATAACAGAATGTTTTGCCTCATTTTTTGTGTCTCTGTGTTATTTCACACATTATTATAATCTCTTTAAAAACAGGAACTTTCTCCTAAGTAGTTTACGTTCCCCATCACTTGAGTGCTTTGCATATAGCAGCTATTCATTTATAATGGAGTAAAATTATGAGAGTTAGAGAAATCTAAAGTTAGATGCTGCAAATATTGTGATTACATTAATTTTTTATTTTGTATATCTAACACAGAATTATGCATGTTTTAGGAATTATTTGTAAAGATTAAGGAAATGATTTTACAACATAAAGCAAATATGACTTAGGTACAGAAATGGAAACAGCATGAAGTATTGCTTATATATAAACTCTTGGATTCCCAGCATTTTGATGAAAATACCATGTTATTAACTCTCACCAGAATTTTGTTCACAATTAATTTTAAAAGCCATTTTCCTTTTTTGGAGTGTGTTTGGTTTTGTATTATTTCTCATTTGTCCCCACTCACATCGATCATTTGAAAGGTGGGAACTAAAAACTTCAGTAGAAATACCTAACCCTTAACAATATTCTACTGGAATAACTTCTCTGAAACTATAAAATCTGTTTGACATTTTATAGGTATAATATTTTAAAGGTCCAAACTGTTGTCTCTGAAAATTTACCATATGAATCAGAGGGTAGAAATAAGCAAATCTCTACAACATTATGGCTTGACAGCCATTTATTTTTTAATGACAACCCATCCCATTTTTATTTTTAATAGTACTTATTTTTGTAAATGGAATGATCAGTCCCATCAAGGACATATGACCAAAGGCAGAAGATCTGTTCTCATGAAACTAGAAAACAGCATGTCTATGTCATGCAAGTCATTTTTTATTGATAGGATAATGGGTGATGGAGTCTTGGTAAATATCACAGATCCCATTTTAGTTTTTTACAAGCTTCCCCACCTGTCAATACTCAGTCAGCGCGGTATTTGTTTAAACATTCTCTGTTCTTTCTGTAACATATCATGGAACCAGTTGTAAAAATTCAGCAGTCAGATTTTAGCTGACAGTTTTCCCACTGAAACATAGTGTAGAAGGAAACCCAGCTTGATCTTTCCCAGGTGTGCTTGCTCTGTCATGCTGAAAGGAGCATAATATAACATGTGATTGTCAGTTACAGAAACAATTAGAATTCAGAGATACCCAGGGGAAAGAAAATATTAACCATGCGAGTAAGACTATTTTTATAATTACATTTTTAACTATAAACATTCTTAACTAAAGGTAGGGTAAACAGCTTGGGGAGTCATTGGAACACCAAAATGCAGATGTGTTCACTGCATAAATAGTATAGTGGTTTATTAAAAACTGAGATCCTATAATAAAAGTAGCTTTAGGTAGGCTAAAGAATAAATTTGCTCCTCTAGGTAATCTGGAAATGTTTTGAAAATTATTTTATAAGGTAGTTAATCCCATTTAAGTGTATTATTATGATCAATATGTTTGATCTCAGTTTACATATATGTGTACACTTTCATTATGTAATCTTTCTCGATATTCTATAATTATGTTTCCTTTATATAATATCCATAATCTCATTAATACAGTAACATTGAAATAAACTAACTTTTGTTTCCTAGAATTAAAGTTTCAGTAATATCTTTTAATTTCAGTTAATTCTTATATGGCATCTATTTAAAGTGTACAATTTAATGAGTTTTGAGAGTTGTATAACTACTGAAGTCACAATCACAGTTAAGACAAAAAACATTTCAGTCATCCCAGATATAGAGTCTCTGTGCCCCTTTGCAGTCCATCCTTTCTTCTGTCCCAGGCGACCCCACATCTGCTTTATGTCTCTATAGATTAGTTTGTAGATACTAGAATTTTATATAAAAAGGATAATGTAGTATTTACTCTTTTAATCTGGCTTTTTTTAACTTGCATAAATAATTTGAGATTCATCCATATGCTTGTGTGTCAGTCATTCATTAGCTTTTATTGCTAATTATCATTCCATTGTATTTTTGTTTTTATTCAATCTCTTGCTAATGGACATTTGACCTGTTTCTAATTTTTTTTATTGTAAATAAAACCATCTCTGTATATATATACATATATATATATTCTCTGTGTGTATATATATATATATATATATATATATATATGTATGTTTTTATATCTGTAACATAATATGTAGGTGTAGAATGGCTGAGTCATATGCTAAACATATGTTTCAATTTTTACAAAACTGCCAAAAAGTTTTCCAAAGGGGTTGAGCTATTTTATATTTCCTCCAGCAGTGTATGAGAATTCCAGTTTCTCCACTTTTTGACCAGAATTTAATTTTGTGATTTTTAAAAAAAATATTAGCTATTCTAGTGAGTGTGTAGTATTATCTCATGATAGTTTTAATGTACATTTCCCTGATACTAATGATGTGTATCTTTTCATGTACTTATTTTCCATCTGTAGATTTACTTTTGTGAAAATCTATTCAAATCTTTTGCCCATTTTTATTGAGTTGTTTGTCTTATTATTAAGTGGTAAAATTTCTTTATATTCTGGATGCAAGTCTATTATCAGACGTATGTGCTGTGGATATTTCCTTCCAGTCTGGCTTGCATTTGTGTTTTCTTAATCAGTATTTCAAGGACTAAATGGTTTTAAATTTGATAAAACCAAATTTTGTCTAGAATTATAGTTTTTTTCCCTTATATTTTGTGTGTTTAGTGTCCTGATAAATCTTTTCCAGGCCCAGGTCCCTAATTGGCCTGCTTTTATTTATTTTTCAGTGTCCCCTGGTTGTTGCTTTCTGCATTTTGTCTGGAACTTTTAGTGGTAATTGTTGGTAGACATAGGCTAAGTGGACTCACTCCATCCTGGGTGCTTATCTTCTAATAGTATTTTTCAGACATAAACAACTGAGAAAGAAATCTATACCCTCACATAATTGAGGTCATCTTGCAGAGAGAAAAGCATTTAATGATGTTTGGGGGGTGTCTGAGAATAATTTGACTATATGGGAAGCAGCACATAATAAAAGTACAGGCTTGGACTTTTTAAATAGAGCCTCCCTTTTTCTTGTTGCTTAAATTATTTCCTGGTAATATATGACATCTAAATGGGGCTTATTATTACTTCCAGTCCTAATACTAGTATAAAATTCTATAGTCTAGTCTACTTTATATGTCATGTTTCTTATAGTATTCTTTCTCTTGTATTGTCTGCAAGTGCTGAAACCATAACTTCTTATATCAAATGCTCAGAGATTTGGGGGAAAAGATGGATAATGCTTTTCTCATTTAGGGTAGAATTTCAGCAGCAGATATTGCCACACATTGCAAACCAGTTTTGTTAAGGAAGACAAGACCAGTACTTATCACTTGCAGTGGGACATTGTTGCCATTTGGAATGAAACTCAGGCATCTGTTCAAGAATCTACCTCTTTCCAGGGCACCTCAGACATTCTTACTTCTTCTAAGACAGGAGAATTTCTTGTGGGTGGATGACAGTCTTTAGACACTCTATTCCATGTTTCAGGCACATCAGTCCATAAAGAATTGGTGTCTTGATCATCATTTTTTATGTAAAACTTATGGGTTTCATAAGAATGTCTTTCTAAGAAAGCAAAATTTGGAGTCTTGCTCAATATTTATTCTGTGTGTGTGTGTGTGTGTGTGTGTGTGTGTGTGTGTGTGTGTGTGTGAATTTTGCTATTGTGATACACAGTGGAAGTCTGGTAATGATTAACAGTGCCAGCCTGATCAGTTTTCCAGTGCTTCACTTTGCCCAGTACACAAAATATTCACACGTTTCTGGAAAGAAAATTGTTGATCTCAGCCTACAGTAGTTTTGACTGAAAGGAAACAGGTGCAAGTGTATTAAATCCTTCCAAATGTTTCAAATGTTAAAATTAAAAATGACTACTTTTAAATTTTATTAATTATTTAGAGGTTTAAAAAATATACCACGACGGCACAGGGTTCTGCCCACCCCAGTGGGCCGGGTGCCTAGTGCGCCTCCAGGGCAGGGGAGGGGCTGCATGTCCCCCAAGCCCCTGAGTCCTCGGCGGCTGGCCTGGGCCAAAAGTCTCCACCTGGATGTGTCTGGAGAGCCTGGCGTCAATGGTCCCACTTGTTGCACTAATGCAGCCCCTTCCTGGGGAGATTTCCTGGTTAAAACATGGTTCTTTGAAATGCAGCCATTAAAAAAAGACCCCCCCCCCCTCCAAAAAAACCACACACACATATATATATATATATACCACAAGTATTACTTTTAAGTCATTTTTAAGCTAATGAGAATTCTATATGTGACAGTAACATAATTTCCAAAGGATGACATTTGATTAAGTTCTTATTGAAGTGTTTAGGGACTGAGAAAATAAATAAAAATATAAACCTCAAATAATACCTTTCTTGATCATGAAAAATGATGAAGCTATCCTCTCCTTGTCATGCTTCTCATGAGTAATACTACTTTTCTTCCTTGATGAAAATCATGGTAATAACCTAGACTGTCAGTCATGTGTTTCACAGTCTCTCTTTTTGATTATCTTCACAAGTGAAAAGAGACAGGTTGTATACCAGATGGCAGCGTTCCACAAATGCCATTTGTGCTACCACACAAAAGCTACTCAGAGCTTTAAAATTCTAGTCATTGTGGGCTTCCCTGGTGGTGCAGTGGTTGAGAGTCCGCCTGACGATGCAGGGGACGCAGGTTCGTGCCCTGGTCCGGGAGGATCCCACATGCCAAGGAGCGGCTGGCTGTGAGCCATGACTGCTGAGCCTGCACGTCCAGAGCCTGTGCTCCACAACAGGAGAGGCTACAACAGTCAGAGGCCCGTGTACTGAAAATAAATAAATAAATAAATCATTCTAGTCATTGTGACAATTCTATGCCATTACCATACTGTTTTGATTGCTCAAGCTTTGTAGTATAGTTTGAAGTCAGGGAGCCTGATTGCTCTAGCTTCATTTTTCTCTCTCAAGATTGGCTATTCATGATCTTTTTTGTTTCCATACAAATTTTAATTGTTTTTGTTCTAGTTTTGTGAAAAATGCCATTGATAGTTTAATCGAGATAGCAGTGAATCTGTAGATTGCCTTGGATAGTATGATCATTTTAACAATATTGATTCTTCCAATACAAGAACACAGTAAATCTTTCTGTTTGTGTCACCTTCAAATTCTTTCATCAGTGTCATAGTTTTCAGATTACAGGTCTTTTGACTCCTCAGGTAGGTTTATTCCTAGGTATTGCATTCTTTATGATGAGATGGTAAATGGGATTGTTTCCTTAATTTTTCTTTCTGATCTTTTGTTGTTAGTGTATAGAAATGCAACAGATTTTTGTATATTAATTTTGTATCCTGCAACTTTACCAAATTCATTCATGATCTCTAATACCTTTCCGGTAGCATCTTTAGGATTTTCTATGTATAGTATCATGTCATCTGCAAAGAGTGACAGTTTTACTACTGCTTTTCCAGTTTGGATTCCTTTTATTTAATTTTCTTCTTTGACTGCTGTCTACTCTCACCACTTTTATTCAAAGCTATTTTGAATAAAAGTGGTGAGAGTGGAAATCTTTGTCTTGTTCTTGATCTTAGAGGAAATGCTTTCAGCTTTTCACCATTGAGTATGATGTTAGCTTTGGGTTTGTCATATATGGCCTTTATTATGTTGAAGCCATGTTCCCTCTATGCCCATTTCTGGAGAGTCTTTATCATAAATGGATGTTGAATTTTTCAAAAGCTTTTTCTGCATCTATTGAGATGATCATATGGTTTTTATTCTTCAATTTGTTAATGTGGTGTATCACATTTGTGGATATTGAAAAATCCTTGCATCCATGGAATAAATCCCACTTGATTATGGTGTATGATCCTTTTAATGTATTGTTGGATTCAGGTTGCTAGTATTTTGTTGAGGATTTTTGCCTCTATGTTCATTAGTCATATTGACCTGTAATTTTCTTTTTTGGTGATGTCTTATTCTCCTTTTAGTATAGGGGTGATACTGGCATCATAGAATGAGTTCCAGAGTGTTCTTTCCTCAGCAATGTTTTTGATAGTTCAAGAAGTATAGGTGTTAACTTTTCTGGGGTTCTATCTCCACTTCACTTAGTTCTTCTACCGATGTTTTATTTTGCTCCCTTGTCTAGAACATGCTCCTCTGTCACCTCATTTTGCATAAGTTGCTGTATTTATTTTTATGCATCTCATAGTTTGGTTATGTTTCCCAATCTTGTAGAAGTGAACTTTTGTAAGGGACTTCCTGTGTGTCCCCAGCATTGCACTTCCCTCTCGTCTGCTGAGCTGTATGTTCTAGGGGTTTCCACTTTGGTTGTATGGTTCCTTCTGATGTGTCATGATGAATATGTGGGTGGTCTGGTAGGCTTTGTTGGCCACCATTCCAGTTGATTGCCAGTGCATGGCCCATGAGAGTCACAGGAAGCTGGTCAGAGTACCATGCAGTTTCAATCTGTTTCCTCTACCTTGTTTTGAGAGTAGGCAGATGTATCCATGGTCTTTGCAAGTAGAGTCTAGGTTTCCCTTATCCCTCCTGGTTTCCTACTCACTTTATGACCAACTAGGGGGACTCATCTGCCCAGGGTCAGACCTCAGGGTTGGGGTGCCCAATATGTGACTCAAACCTTCACTCCCCAGGGAGAATCTCAGATCCTTTATAATCCTGCTCTTCCTTTGTGTACTGTCCCAGGGGCACAGGTCCTGACCTGATTACTTCTCTTCCCTTCCTATCCTATTCCATGTGAATCTTTCACATAATTTTAATTGCACAAAAGTATTTCTGCCAGTCTCCAGTTAGTTTTCAGTGAGAATTGTTCCATGTATAGAAGTACTTTTGATGTATTCATGAGGGAAAGTGAGTTCTGTGTCCTCCTACTCCCCCATTTTGATCTGAAACATATTTCTTCTTTTTGATGTCATACAAAATCAGGGAGAAATTTTTTGTTGTAATAAATAAAATGTAAACAGCTAAATTATCTCCCTTTTAAAAAATATTCCTTTGCATTATCTTTATTATGGCATCAGCAGCTTAGAATGTAACTTATGTTAAAATTTTTTTTCTAAAATTTTATTATAACATTTTGCAATCAATGAGAAAAACAGTGAAAGAATTTTATAGTGAATATCCAAATACCTACTGTAGAACCACCTAATTCTAAAACAATTACTACACTTTGTTTATCACATATCCATACATCTATCCATCTTTCTATACATCTAGCAATGTGTCTTATTTATGTGATACATTAAATGTCATTTAATTTTTCTTTAGTTGTTGTTCATATACTGACCTACAAGCTATTTGAGGGTAGTGACTATGTTTAGTTTATAGTTTTTAGCCATAAAACAATAATGTTCTAGTGTGAACTCACTGAGTTAGAGCTCATCCAAAATCATGAATTTAGTACTCTTTTGAAGAAATGTTAATAAACTCTTTAAATGCTGATAAGTAACATGGCCTAGTATAAAGCTTAGGCTTTAGCAGCAGAAAATGTGACTTTAATCCTTTGTTACTTTGGCCAAGGTACTTTATTCTGTGCCTTGGTTTTCTCATATATACTATCCCATAAGATTGCTGTGAAGAATAAGATTCACTAACAATAGCAAAGTTTCACAATACCAAGTTATAGTACAAAAGTCTATCACCTTCCTATATACTAGCAATGAACAAGTAGAATTTGAAATTAAGAACACAGCATCATTTACATTAGCACTGAAAATGAAATCCTTAGATATAAGTCTGATAAAATATGTAAATATCTGTGAGAAAAACTACAAAATTCTGAAGTATGAAATCAGAGCAGAACTAAATAAATAAAAAGATATTCCAGATTCATAGATAAGAAGACTCAGTATTGTCAAGATGTCAGTTCTTCCCAGCATGATGAATAAATTAAATTCAATCCTAGTCAAAATCCCAGCAAGTTAATTTGTGGATATAAATGAACTGATTCTAAAGTTTATATGGAGAGGCAAAACCCCAGAATAGCCAATGCAAAATTGAAAAAGAAAAACAAAAGTTGAAGGACTGACATTACCCTAGTTTAAAACTTATTATAAATCTACAGTAATCAAGGTGGTGTGATTGGTAGAACAGTGGACAACTAGATCAGTGGAACAGAAAGAGAGCCAAGCAATAGACCCACATAAATATTGTTAGCTGGTATTTGGAAAAGGAGCAAAGGCAGTATCATGGAGAAAAGACAGTCCTTTCAACAAATGGTGCTAGAACAACTGGACATCAACATGTAAAGAAAAAAAAAAAAAAGGTAAAAAAGAAAAGAATCTAGACTCAGAACTCATACCCTTCACAAAAATGAACTCAGAATGGACCACTCAAAGTGTAAAATACAAAACTATAAAACTCCTAGAAGGTACCTTATGAGAAAATCTAGATGTTGTTGGATATGGTGATGACTTTTTAGGTACAACACCAAAAGTATGATACTTGGAAGAAAGAATTAATAAGTTGGACTTTATTAAAATTAAAAACTTCCCCTCAGTGAAAGACAATATAATTGCTAAAACCTTGGAAGTAAACAAGTTGTCCTTTGGTAAGTGAACAGATTAATAAACTGTGGCACAATCAGACAAGGGAATATCATTCAGCATTAAAAAGAAATAAGCTATCATACCATGAAGAGATGTGGAGGAAATTTAAATGCATATCACTAAGTGGAGGAAGAAGCCAATCTGAAAAGGCTACATACTGTATGATTCCAACTACATTACATCATGGAAAAGGCAAAACTATGGAGACAGTAAAAAAAAAAATATCAATGGTTCCCAGGGGCTGTGGAGAGAAAGCAGGATAACTAGGCACAGAGGATTTATGGTAGTGAAACTACTCTCTATTATATTATAATTGTAGATGCATGTCATTATACATTTGTTCAAATTCATAGAACATACAACACTAAGAGTAAGCCCTAATATAAACTATGAACTTTGGTTGACTATGATGTTTCAGTGCATATTCATCAATTAAAACAAGTGTTCCATTCTGATGGAGGATGTTGGTACTGGGACAACTTATGCATGTGTGGGGGCAGGATGTATATGGGAAAATCTCTGTACTTTCTGCTCAGTATTGCTATGAAACTAAAATTGTTCTAAAATATAAGGTCTGGTTTTTTTAAAAAGGAGTCATATATGCAAAGTTCATTGAACAGCTTCTTATATATAGCAGATAGTCAATAAATGATATCAGCTGTTCATTTTACTAATATAATTTAATTTTAACTTTTTGTTAGATTAAGTTTATGGGTACAATAAGGAGAGGAGTACAATAAAGAGTATGCTGTTGAATAGAATATTTCTTATGTTCAGCAAACAGAAATTGAGATGAAAATTCTAACTGTAAACCAACTTAATTTACAATTTTCCTCAGTATCTTTTTCTTTTTTTTTTGCTAAATTATTATGCATGGATCTGTCCTGTTTGAATAATGAGGGCTCCAGTAAATCGTAGACTTACTCCTCATTGATTAACGAGGAAATATTTGGGCAATTAAAGTCAGTGTCTCATAGATGTACTGTTAGATTCTTTCTGGCATCCCACCAGTAGGCAATAGCTTTTCTCTTTTTCCCACGCCTAATATGTCCTGGACTATGGCTGCTAATGCATAGGAAACACCGTTGGCTTGCATGTCTCAAGGTACAGATATAAAGTACACATTAGTATATTAGCAACATAAAACTAGTATTTTACTTAGAATAAAGTATATAAGAAAAGTGTTAACTCAGTTTTTCATATTGTTGGAACATAAGTCAACACAAAATTAGTAATAAAAATAGAAGACTGCAACAGATAACAAGACTTAGAGTATGCAACTTAATTCTGAAGCTAATATCTCTCTTACTTAAATTAACTGGCCTATTTGATATGAATGAGTTCATTGGTAACAATGTAATTTTCCAGCCCAGGAGAGGAACAACATTCAGAATGACAGCTCTCCAAAGGACTCTAAAACTAATGGACTACTTCTTAACATCTTTATAAATCTTAGCAAACTTTTCCCAGAGTGGATATTAAAGGTATAATGAGTAGATGAGCCGAATAGAGAAATAAAATAAGATAAATAGTGTAACATTTAATTGATACATTATTTCAGGGAGTAGCATTGCAAATGTTGTAATCAGCCATTTTGGTAAACGGAGCATCATATGTGATACTCTCATGTTGTAGAAGAAAACATTCAAGAAACAGTTTGAATGGGACTTGATTTATGTTTACTTTCCTTTTTTGTTTTAAATTTTATTGAAGTATAATTGATTTACAATGTTGTGTTAGGTTTATTTTCTATTTCTGGAAAATTACAATATATTTCTGTCACCTTCAGAAAAGTTAAGTCAACCAAAATTATCAAAGGTCATTTAAATAACTATATTTGGTGTGATAAAGAACCATAACTCTTCTTCATTTGACCTACTACAAACATAGTCTGTTTCTGTTAGAACAGTCACCATCTTCTACTCCTCATAATTTTTGTATGTATATATCTTATTACCCTTTAAATTCCTGAGATCAGGTTTTCTTTCTGATTATTCTTTTAATCTCTACTTCTAACATAGTGAGCAGCTAATATTAAATGAATGTACAAGTGAATGAATGAATGAATGGATACATTAATGAAAAAATATTTGTCCACATACCTAGCTCTCTTCAGTTTTTGTCTCTGTATGTCAAGTCTAGGTTCTTCCTGCTTTCCTCATTTCACATTTGCATTTCAAATCAATATTAATCCAGTACCTGTGTATTTGCACTCATTCTGTTTGTTTTAAAACTTTGCATGGTATTTCAGTCTCCAATGGGTAATCATTTCTTTGGATAGTGGAAGAAAAACAAAACAAGTTACTTTTACACACATTTTGCTTATCTAACAATGTATATCTGAAAACAGTGCTCCTCAAATTAGAATTTACTTGAGCAATTTCAACCAACATTTACTATACCATAAATGAGAGGTGAAAAATCCCCACCAATAGAAATGTCTGTTTAAGTAATTTAACTTGGAAACGGCATAAATTACATTTCTTCAAGGAAATATAAAAGTGGGTCTCTACTACCACTTGGGAAAATAAGTACATCTGTTGGAAAGACATCTATACAGACAGAGCCAAGGTATGAAGCTGTCCTTAAAGCCATGTGACTTATATAAAGAGAATTACAGATATGATTACAAATTAAGTGTTTATACTTTAACGTGAATTTTCAAAGGTACCTTTTAAGTCCCTCTAACTACTTCAACTACTTCATTAGCACCTAACATTTAACTTCAGTGAAATAACCAGAAATATATATTCTAGAAATAGGCAGGGTCCAAACTGGTTTTACTATTTGAGGTCAAGGAAGATATTTTCTATGAAATAAAAAAATAATCGAATCCTAAGAGAGAAAAAAATGATTTCACAATTTCTAGTCCCAGTTCTTTTGTTTCTGATCAAATAGCAATGTATAATTAGAATGTGATGTTTGTGGCTGCTTAATATATTCATTATATTTGCCCACAAATCACTCTAATACATGACCTGGTATTTAAATTTCAGAAAAACAGTCATTAGACTAGTCCTGGTTTCAAGGTATCTTTGTAGATGGGCCTCAAAAATCATTTGCCTGTCAAAAAATTTTGACAATCCTGTAAAATGTTTTGACCCTGTTGACAGTTACCCATGTCACACCATCTACTGCTCCCTTGGCCCTCTGTTTTTCTGCTAAGACCTATGACATTAGTATTAGAGGATGTATACTTTTCACCTTCACCAAGTAATTGGGACTAAAACTATATTACCCCAACATGTCAGGGACATGAGGGAGAGTGAATAATGACCAATGGCTCTTTACTGAGCAAATAATATTTTACAGTCACCTTTGTGTGCTTTTCCGTCATGTCTCATAACCCAGTGAATTTGTTACTGTTAATACTTCCACTTTAGAGCTGAAAAACTGAGTTAAGCATGATGGTTAAGGGCATTGACTTACCCAACAGGATAAACAGTTTTGAATCCCAGTTCTGTTCCTTAATATCTCTATAGTCATGGGAAGATTTCTTTTTTTTTAAACTTTTCAACATCTTATTTTCATCTTATCTAAAAACTAGAAGTTAAAATATTATCTACCTCAATAGGGTACGGGCTAGAATAAGGTGAGCATGTGGTAGAATAAAATGAGAATACGAGTGGCTAGCACTTTTCTAGTGAAAAATAATAAGTGATTGTGGTGGTGTTTGTTAGAAACCCTGTGACTTGTCCAAGACCACACAGGTAAAAACTGGCATCAGGACTCAGCGTAAGGTTTGCTAAGATTTCAATGCTTTTCTCCATGAGATACCTTCTTGCAGAGAAATGCTTCAGATATGCTCTTTGTTTATTAAGCTCAGACTGATTTTTTTGAAGTGAACATGTAAGTCAGTGTGTATTTTCATGATGTTTTGGGATTTACCTACGTTTAATGCAGAGGGCTGACAGGAAGTCAAGTGGGAGTAAGTGAAACAGCCATAGATTTGGTTGTAAATAAAGACACTAGCTGTCCGGTAACAAGGGCCTGGAGGCATACAGATGTCTGGCTCAGGAAACCACAACTGCCTACAAAGCTTCACCAGGCCTGTTTGTCTCTATCCAAGGGACTTTTCCTGTACCTGCACACATCCTGTTACTACTTTCTACCTGAGCAGGAAGTGAATAAGTTTCTACCCTTCTGATTTTTGTATTGTTTACCCAGTTGTGTAAATGTTGGTCTTATGAACATTTATCCAGAAAGAATATTAACAATGAAGAGCAAATTTGAGTAATAAATTTTGTAATGTAAACATATTGAAAAAATGAACCAGATCTTTCCTGGATTAAAATATGGATATGTACTTTGGTATGTACACACACAAAGCAAAGCAAAGGGAAAGATACAAGGCAAGAGAAAGTTTATATTGTAAAATTAACATCATTACTCCTTTTCCTTATGTGTGTTTGTGTATGAAGTGTGTATGAGCAACATTATGAAATTGTATTATTTGTAACTTCCATATGGGTTCTTGAATTTTAATCATTTTTATTTGTTTTAATAATACAATGTAATATAGTAATATATTATCTTGTAATCTAGGGAATACATTTTAATTGTTCATTTTCACTTTCCTTAAAGATAAAAGGTGCATTATAAATATAGCAAGTTCTGTATCCTCACAATATATTCTTCTTACTTTTTTAGAGAATCTGGGCTAGTCACATCACATGTACTGGTTCATTTCATTGAGAAGCATCTAATGGAAGTATCTATAAATGCACAAAGTCCAGTTTTATATTCATCAGAAGAGAGTTAAACACTATAGTCCACATCCATAGTTAGAGCATTGAAATTCTCCATAGTGTCAGAGAGTAATTCTTTGCACTGAAACTGTTACCTAGGGGTGTGTGTGTGTGTTATTAACATATATTCTATATGAAGTAGACATGATCTCTAGGCATAAATCCAAAATGCAGAAAGTGTGGTGACATGTATGGGTAAATATTAAAGAGCTACCCAGGGCTATTTGGTGTAGCCAATGGCAGACTCTGGGAGGGTTCACTCCAAGGAGTACTTCCCAGAATTTGGGCTGCCACTGTTCTTGTCCCCACGGTGAGCCACAGCCAAACCCCACCTATGCAGGAAACCCTGAACACTAGCAGAAAAATAAAATGGAAGATATAAAGAGCCCAAAAGAGAAGGAAAATCTTCTACTTCCTAGCCTAGACAAAATAAGGAGGAAAAATGAGCCACTGAATATACTGTGATTCAAGCCGTGTGGCTGACAAGGTCTTGGTGCTTGGGCTGGGTGTCAGGCCTGTGCCTCTGAGGTGGGAGAGCCGTGTTCAGGACATTGGTCCACCAGAGACCTCCTGGCTCCAGATAACATCAAACAGCAAAAGCTCTCCCAGAGATTTCCATCTCAATGCTAAAACCCAGCTGTACTCAACAACCAGCAAGCTACAGTGCTTGACACTCTATGCCAAACAACTAGCAAGACAGGAACACAACCCCACCCATTAGAAAAGAGGCTGCCTAAAATCATAATAAGGAAACAGATACCCCAAAACACACCACCAGATGAGGTCCTCCAAACCAGAAAGACAAGATCCAGCCTCATTCACCAGAACACAGGTACCAGTCCCCTCCACCAGGAAGCTTACACAACCCACTGAACCAAAATTAGCCACTGGGAGCAGACACCAAAAACAACAGGAACTACGAACCTGCAGCTTGTGAAAAGGAGATCCCAAACACAGTAAGTTAAGCAAAATGAGAAGACAGAGAAACACACAGCAGATGAAGGAGAGCAAGTTAAAAACCCACCAAATCAAACAAATGAAGAGGAAATAGGCAGTCTACATGAAAAAGAATTCAGAGTGATGATAGTAAAGATGATCCAAAATCTTGGAAATAGAATGGAGAAAATACAAGAAAAGTTTGACAAGGACCTAGAAGAACTAAAGAGCAAACAAACAGCAATGAACAACACAATAAATGAAATTAAAAATTCTCTAAGTAATCAATAGCAAAATAACTGAGGCAGAAGAACGGATAAGTGATCTGGAAGATAAAAGAGTGGAAATAACTACTGCAGAACAGAATAAAGAAAAAAGAATAAAAAGAATTGGGGATAGTCTTAGAGACCTCTGGAACAACATTAAACACACCAACATTTGAATTATAGCAGTTCCAGAAGGAGGAAAGAAAAAGAAAGGGACTGAGAAAATATTTGAAGAGATTATAGTTGAAAACTTCCCTAACATGGGAAAGGAAATAGTTAATCAAGTCCAGGAAGTACAGAGAATCTCATACAGGCTAAATCCAAGGAGATACACACCAAGAAACAAATTAATCAAACTATCAAAAATTAAATACAAAGAAAAACTACTAAAAGCAGCCAGGGTAAAGCAACAAATAACATATAATAAAATCCCCATAAGGTTAACAGCTGATCTTTCAGCAGAAACTGCAAGCCAGAAGCGAGGGACAGAACATATTTAAAGTCATGAAAGGGAAAAACTTACAACCAAGTCTACTCTACCCAGCAAGGATCTCATTCAGATTCGATGGAGAAATTAAAACCTTTACAAACAAGCAAAAGCTGAGAGAGTTCAGCACCACCAAACCAGCTTTACAGGAAATGCTAAAGGAACTTCTATAGACAGGCAACACAAGAGAAGGAAAAGCCCTACAATAACAAACCCCAAACATGTAAGAAAAAGGTAATAGGAACATACATATTGATAATTACCTTAAATGTAAATGGATTAAATGCTCCAATGAAAAGACATAGACTGGCTGAATGGATACAAAAACAAGACCTGTATATATTCTGTCTACAAGAGACCCACTTCAGACCCAGGGACACATACAGACTGAAAGTGAGGGGATGGAAAAAGATATTCCATGCAAATGGAAATCAAAAGAAAGCTGGAGTAGCAATTCTCATATCAGACAAAATAGACTTAAAATAAAGACTATTACAAGAGACAAAGAAAGACACTACATAATGATCAAGGGATCAATCCAAGAAGAAGATATAAAAATTGTAACTATTTATGCACCCACCATAGGAACACCTCAACATATAAGGCACATGCTAACAACCATAAAAGAGGAAAACGACTGTAACACAATCATAGTAGAGGACTTTAACAGTTCACTTTCACCAATGGACAGTTCATCCACAATTAAAATAAATAAGGAAACACAAGCTTTACATGATACATTAAACAAGGTGGACTTAATTGATATTTATAGGACATTCCATCCAAAAACAACAAAATACACCTACTTCTCAAGTGCTCATGGAACATTCTCCAAGATAGATGATATCTTGGGTCACAAATCAAGCCTTGGCAAATTTAAGAAAATTGAAATCACATCAAATATCTTTTCCAAACAGAACGCTATGAGACTATATATCAATTACAGGAAAAGATCTGTAAAAATACAAACACATAGAGGCTAAACAATACACTACTTAATAACCAAGCAATCACTGAAGAAATCAAAGAGGAAATCAAAAAATACCTAGAAACAAGTGACAATGAAAACACAATGACCCAAAACCTATGGGATGCAGCAAAAGCAGTTCTAAGAGTGAAGTTTATAGCAATACAATCCTACCTCAAGAAAGAAGGAACATCTCAAATAAACAACCTAACCTTATACCTAAAGCAATTAGAGAAAGAAGAACAAAAAAACCCCAAAGTTAGCAGAAGGAAAGAATCATAAATATCAGATCAGAAATAAATGAAAAAGAAATGCAGGGAACAATAGCAACGGTCAATAAAACTAAAAACTGGTTCTTTGGGAAGATAAACGAAATTGATAAACCATTAGCCAGATTCATCAAGAAGAAAAGGGAGAACACTCAATAGAATTAGAAATGAAAAAGAGGAAGTAACAAATGACATTGCAGAAATACAAATGATCATAAGAGCTAACTACACGCAGCTATATGCCAATAAAATGGAGAACCTGGAAGAAATGAACAAATCCTTAGGAAAGCACAACCTCCCAAGACTGAACCAGGAACAAATAGAAAATATAGACAGACAAATCTCAAGCACTGATATTGAGTCTGTGATTAAAAATCTTCCAGCAAAGAAAAGCCCAGGACCAGATGGTTTCACAGGTGAATTCTATAAAACTTTCAGAGAAGAGCTAACACCTATCCTTCTCAACCTCTTCCAAAATATAGCAGAGGGAGGAACACTCCCAAACTAATTCTACAAGGCCACCATCACCCTGATACCGAAACCAGACAAAGATGTCACAAAGAAAGAAAACTATAGGCCAGTATCACTGATGAACATAGATGCAAAAATCCTCAACAAAATACTAGCAAACAGAATCCAACAGCACATTAAAAGGATCATACACCATGATCAAGTGGGGTTTATCCCAGGAATGCAAAGATTCTTCAATATATGCAAATCAATAGATGTGATAAACCATATTAAAAAATTGAAGGAGAAAGGCCATATGATCATCTCAATAGGTGCAGAAAAAGCTTTCAACAAACTTCAGCACTGATTTTTGATAAAAAGCCCTCCAGAAAGTAGGCATAGAGGGAACTTACATCAACTTAACAGAGGCCAAGTATGACTAACCCACACCCAACATTATTCTCAATGGTGAAAAACTGAAACCATTTCCTCTAAGATCAGGAACAAGGCAAGGTTGTGCATTCTCACCACTATTATTAAACATAGTTTTGGAGGTTTTAGCCACAGAAATCAGAGAAGAAAAAGAAATAAAAGGAATCCAAATCAGAAAAGATAAAGCTGTCACTGTTTGAAGATGACATGATACTATACATATTGAATCCCAAAGATGCTACCAGAAAACTACTAAAGCTAATCAATGAATTTGGTAAAGTAACAGGATACAAAATTAATGCCCAGAAATCTCTTGAATTCATATACAGTAATGATGAAAAATCTGAAAGAGAAATTCAGGAAACACTCCCATTGCCCATTGCAATAAAAAGAATAAAATATCTAGGAATAAACCTACCTAAGGACAAAAGATCTGTATGCAGAAAACTGTAAGACACTGATGAAAGAAATTAAAGAGGATACAAACAGATGGAGAGATATACCATGTTCTTGGATTGGAAGAATCCACATTGTGAAAATGAATATACTACCCAAAGCAATCTAGAGATTCAATGCAAACCCTATCAAACTACGACTGGCATTTTTCACAGAACTAAAGCAAAAAAATTCACAATTTGTATGGAAACACAAAAGACCCCAAATAGCCAAAGCAATCTTGAGAAAGATAACCGAAGCCAGAGGAATTAGGCTCCTGGATTTCAGACTATACTACAGAGTTATAGTAATCAAGACAGTATGGTACTGGCACAAAAACAGAAATATAGATCAATTGAAAAGGATAGAAAACCCAGAGATAAACTGACACACGTATGGTCACCTTATTTTTGATAAAGGAGGCAAGAATATACAATGGAGAAAAGACAGCCTTTTCAGTAAGTGTTGCTGGGAAAACTGGACAGCTACACATAAAAGAATGAAATTAGAACACTCTCTAACACCATACACAAAAATAAACTCAAAATGGATTAAAGACCTAAACGTAAGGCCAGACACTATAAAACTCTTAGAGGAAAACCTAGGCAGAACACTCTATGACATAAATCACAGCAAGATCCTTTTTGACCCTCCTCCTAGAGAAATGGAAATTAAAACAAAAATAAACAAATGGGACCTAATGAAACTTAAAACCTTTTGCATAACAAAGGAAACCATAAACAAGACCAAAAGACAACCCTCAGAATGGGAGAAAATATTTACAAATGAAACAACTGACAAAGGATTAATCTCCAAAATTTACAAGCAGCTCATGCAGGTCAATATCAAAAAAACAAACAACCCAATCCAAAAATGGGCAGAAGACCTAAATAGACATTTCTCCAAAGAACCTATACAGATTGTCAACAAACATATGAAAGAATGCTCAACATCACTAATCATGAGAGAAATGCAAATCAAAGCTACAATGAGGTATCACCTCACACCAGTCAGAATGGCCATCAACAAAAAATCTACAAACAATAAATGCTGGAGAGGCTGTGGAAAGAAGGGAACCCTTTTGCACTGTTGGTGGGAATGTAAATTGATACAGCCACTGTGGAGAACTGTATGTAGGTTCCTTAAAAAACTATAAATAGAACTACCATTCGACCCAGCAATCCCACTACTGGGCATATACCCTGAGAAAACCATAATTCATAAAGTGTTATGTACCACAATGCTCATTACAGCTCTATTTACAATAGCCAGGACATGGAAACAACCTAATTGTCCATCAACTGATGAATGGATAAAGGAGTTGTGGCACATATATACAATGGAATATTACTGAGCCCAAAAAGATACAAAATTGAGTTATTTGTAGTGAGGTAGATGGACCTACCATCTGTCATACAAAGTGAAGTAAGTCAGAAAGAGGAAAACAAATACTGTATGCTAACACATATATATGGAATCTAAAAAAATTAAAAAGTGGTTCTGAAGCACCTATGGGCAGGACAGGTATAAATATGCAGACGTAGAGAATGGACTTGAGGACACAGGGAGGGGGAAGGGTAAGCTGGGAAGAAGTGAGACAGTGGCATGGATTTATATATACTTTCAAATGTAAAACAGATAGCTAGTGGGAAGCAACTGCATAGCACAGGGAGATCAGCTCAGTGCTGTGTGACCACCTAGACGGGTGGGATAAGGAGGGTGGGAGGGAGACGCAAGAGGGAGGAGATATGGGGATACATGTATATGTATAGCTGAGTCACTTTCTTATAAAGCAGAAACTAACACACCATTGTAAATTATACTCCAATATAGATGTTTTTAAAAAAGCGTAATGGAAAAGAATATGTAAAAACATACATATGTATGTATAACTGAAGTCACTTTGCTGTACAGCAGAAATTAACATTGTAAATCAAGTATACCTCAATAAAATTTAAAAAATATGCTTTTCCAGGGGAAAAAATAAGAGCTACCAAAGGTAGAGCTGTATTTATATTATGGGCGGATGAAGACTCAGGGAAAAGTGAGTGAAGAGAGAATGGCATTTTCAATCAGAATAAATTAAGAGGAAGTAATTTTTTTTTTTTTTTTTTTTTTTATCATTTGGTGAAGGCTTTATAGAGAAGGAAGGGTTATGGGAGCAACTTAAATTTTCTGCACTAGGTATATTTCATGAAAAGTTATGGGCCTAATGATTTGGCCTTTCAATGGTAATATTTTCACATTCCCTTACTGGGCCAATGTGTTTGTGCCTTCTCTCTCTATGCAGCCGCGTGTTACCAAAGATGGTTTAAACATCCTATCACATAGCACCTCATGCTTCTCTGGGTACTGAAACAGAAAAGTTAACTTGAGACTTAAGGGCTTCCCTGGTGGCGCAGTGGTTGAGAATCTGCCTGCCGATGCGGGGGACACGGGTTCATGTCCCGGTCCAGGAAGATCCCACATGCCGTGGAGCAGCTGGGCCCGTGAGCCATGGCCACTGAGCCTGTGCATCAGGAGCCTGTGCTCTGCAACGGGAGAGGCCACAACAGTGAGAGGCCCGCATACCACAAAAAAAAAAAAAAAAAAAAAAAAAAAAAAAGATGAGAAGAAAAAAGAAAATGAGACTTAATATTACCCAACGCTTCTATCTCTTTTGAAAATTACTTCACCAAACTCTATGTCAACATTTTCTTATGTTTTTTTGCTTACCTTCAGTTGTGTTTTTTAGAACAGTAGAAAAATAAAAGATCATAACACCATGAACCTTTGCTTTAACTAACTCAGAGATGAAGGGGAATGAACCACACTGACTATGGGATGAAGTGGCTCGTCAACATTTGCATCCGCCTTTATTCCTGAATTAGCCATTGATTTTTCACCGTGTTCGACATTGTGCCAGGTTTTGTGAGATAAAAATAAATGGCTGCTGATGTTCAGAAGACCTTCTAAAGTGTCTATAAATGAAATAATTGAGGCAAATAAAAGAATTGAGGATAAAGAGTTACGAGTAAGGACGGTCACTTCCCACTACGAGGGAGTTTGGGGAGCATCAAGGGAGACTTTATGGAGCATATGACAATTGGTTGGAGCTTTTAATCATGGATAGAATATTCAGTCAGAATCACGTTTAGAGAATAGCTGAAGTGACAACGTTCCTGGAAGGGAACTGACTCATGTAATGGTAGATGTAGCCCAGTTAGGCAGGAGCAGTAGGAGAAAATGATTCCCTAACATGAGCCATCCCCTTCTGTTGGATGATGACACTGTACAGAGCTATGAAGCTCAGAGTGCTCAGAACACCCACCATGATAGCATAAATATTTTATTGACACAACCTTGAAATATTTTGAACTGCAAATGAAAATCAATGTTCCCCATCCCCCTTGTGGAGTATTAATAAGCAAAATGTTGTTTTGCATCTGTTCAACTCTATGCTGACTTTCAGTAAGTTGAAATATGCTGTAAATGTTCTTCTTTCTCCTCAGACATAGGTTTTCTGTGGAGAGATATTTTCTTGATATTATGTCAGAGTCTTTCAAGATTTATGTCTTCAGTGAAAAAAATAAGACTTTTTAAACCCAGTATGTTTTTTATTGGGTCAAAAATTCAAGTCTAACTTTTCAGTTTTGGAGTTTTTTTAAGAATAATAAATGGGAAATAAATGGTCTTGACTATAGTCCAAGCCACAATTGTTCTCTGGAAACAGGAAAATAAAGATTTATATCCCATTTATCAGAAAAGAAAAGAAAGAGAAGGAAAGAAATGATGTGTTTGTGAACACTACTGGGAAGAGTATAAGTCCCTGATCTGCATTTAGAGATTTGTTCTACTTCTAAGTACATGGCCTAGGGCTCACTTGAGATGTATCCATTATATATCAATTTACCCAGAGAGAGGAAGCAAGTTTTTGCATTTGTAAAACACCAATCTAGTTATTTTTAAATGGAACATGCATACTTCCAAAAGGAAACTTTTCTTATTACTGACTCTCATATTATGTTGGCCTTGAAAACTATAGTAAGGCACCAAGGAGATAGTGACAAGTAAAAGTTGTTGAAATCTAGTCCCATTTCCCAATGCAGATCTGGGAGGCAGGCAGGGTTGGTTGTAAAAAGAATAATATTAATGATTTCAAAGCTGATTATTAGTTTTACCTGAGGAGCTTTTAAAATATTAATATCTTCCTTTCCTCTCCCCCCTCTTGTTCCCTCCCTACACATCTCCCTTCTTTGCTCCAGGCCACAAGCCATTAGGAAGGGCTGAATGAGGACAACAGCCTTGGAGGATCTAGACAGGTTTTAGGGAGACTGAGACAAAGTAAACATATTGAGGATACCAGAGTTAGGTTTCTCACTGTCAGAAAAGGAAATTACAAATATGAAATGGGAGAAAGTTGGAACATGCACTGTAGTATTGGTTTGGAATTAGTAATATGTATGTGAACACATTTTTAAAAATATATTGATATAGATAGATAAATTAAATACAAAAGTAAAAGGTGTTTGTGTTCCATATTTCTGGCTGCTTGCTATGATAGAAATAAGAAAGTGTTCCAATAATGATGGGGTCATGTCAAAAAAATACAGGTGTCAGCTTGAAGAGGCTCCGCTAAAAAATCGAGAACAATTTGGGCTTCTAAATAAAAACTAATAGTTATGGGTAGTATTGAATAAAAGAAGAATGAATATATAAGGAAATCTATGAGTCTACAGTGAAATAAATAATTGAGCACATCAATGTGGAGAAGAGAAAGCTTTTACTTACAGAAGGCCAAACAATAAATGTAGAAGTAATGGTAGAATTGGAAAAATCACAATTTGGAAACTATTGTAGTAATAATTTGGCCAAGAACACCAGTGTATGTTAAAACCAGTGGGTGAAAGTTTAATGACACAGAGCATATTTACATAGCCTCAAAATGTTTCCCCACAAAATAATTATAAATACAGTGGGGAAAGAGTAACTTGAGCAGATTCTAGTCAAGACCTCCAACAAGTTATCAAAGTTGTTGCCAGCGATGGCACATACTGACATTTTGTGTCACCTGATGAGATACAGTGAGAAGAGAGAGTCTTGGTGATTTTTCTGCCAAAATCCATAGCCTAAGTCTACTCATGAGGAAACACACAAATCCAACTTGAAGGATATTCTACAAAACAACTGTCATAGATTCAGAAATACTATGGTTGGTAAAGTCATGGAAGAACTGTGGAACTCTTCCAGACTTAGGGAGATTGAAGAGATATAACAACCAAGCGTGACACATCATCCTGGTTTGGATCATTTTGCTATAAAGGATGTTATTGGGATGGTTGGCAAAATCTAAATGGGAATAAGGGTATATGGGGACTCTCTTATTGCACTTTTATTTTGTAAGTTTGAAATTACTTCAAAATAAAAATAATGTCTATGTCCCACTCTCACAGTATTAAATCAGGATCTCTGAGAAAAGAAACATTTTTAAAAGGACCTCAAATCACTCCAACAAGCAGCCAGTATTGAGAATGGCTGGGCAAGGAGCAACAGTGTTCATTAAGACCATTGCTGGAAGCAACTGGAAGAATTCTAATTATGGGTTTATCTTTGTTTCATTCAGCATGAGTTCTGATGATGGATTTATGTCTAGCATTTACTTGGTGAATGGATGCAAATGCTCTGTTCTTTTAGAGTCGCTTGTAGAGAGCTATTATAGCTGTTCTTGGTTTACAGTACATTGCAGCACCCACTTGTGATGTTCCAAATGGTATATTTATTTTTTTTAATGAAAACAGAACAAAAACATACCTTACTTTGAGATTTAGTAACCTTCCATGATGTAGTTAGAGACACCTGGTTTTCTAAAACTAGAGTCGCTATTAGTTTGGGTTGATGCTTAATGTTTTATATTTAAATGGTACATTTCTTTAAATGTTTTTGAGCATTACATTGGAGACCAATCCACCTGGTGTTCTGTTCTATCAGTGCCTCGGGTAACACATTAAGATCCATTCCCTTCTTTCTATTTGGAATATCATGAAATGGAGAAGAGTGTCTGCTTGTCTTCTGTGCACCTCCCATTCCTCTTTGTCTAGGCTTATATATGTGTAGATGAGAGCATCATCTTCTTGTGTCTGGCTGGAGGTGAGGGATACAGCAGGTGTTTGGATTCTGCAGATAGTCCAATATATAAGACCTTCACATGCGGATATATTTAGAGTAAGCCAGAGATAAAAAGTGAGGAAAATTTTAACGATGTCCTCAAGACTTGCCTCAAGCAAAATTGTGAAATATGCCAAGATTCTCACTGGAGCTTACTAGTCTTTGCAGTGCTCCATCTATCTCACTGTGGCTGTTTGCTAGGTGTCCTTCAGATGCACAGCCCACACAATCTCAGCTGTCACAACATCTACTAAGTTGTTGCTAGATAAAGTGTTATGTGGTAGGGGCTTTAATATTGACCCCTCCCAGGGATGTTTATTTCTTAAAATGGTATTATTGTCAAAATTGATTTATTATTGATGGAGAGTATATTTTAAAAATAAAAATAGCAAGTATTTATGAGCCCATTTACCTGCCAAGCATTTTGCTACATAATCTATTCATTATTTCATTTAATCCTCGCAAGTGCCCTATGAGGCAGACTATAATTTATATCCGTTTTATAGATGAGACCTTGAAGCTTAGAGCACTGAAACAATTTGCCCAAGATCAGAAAGCTGGTGAGTTACAGACTTCGGATTTGAACATAGATCCATCTGATTTCTAAATGTGTGTGCTTAGCCATTAGGCTCTATTAGCTCTCATGATTTGGACTGGGGTTGACCTAGACCATCTACCCCTAATTTTAGAGAAATTCATGTAGTATGAGTCTAAGAAAACTACCTCATGATCCCATCTCGCTTACCAGCAGACTAGTCCATACTGCATTTTAGAGCATATGGTTCAGGGGAGTATTCACCCAATTATTCCGCTAGTCATATCCTCATGAGACAGCAGCCTCATGCTGAAACAGTCTTTCGGTTTGTATAGTGGGTGTTTAAATACACAAAGCTGTAGGGGATTTTTCTCTGAAAGCTTTCAAAACCCTCTCTTAGGCTCATTTAATAATTCAAAGAGAGAATTCAGTAGAATGTGGCCTTGTAAGGTATCTCTAAATACATCTGTCAAGCCATTAAGGCCATCGAGGTACCGATCTCAAATATAGTAAATATACCTTCTTAGCTCTCTTCTTGAGAAAGATATTTAGTCTGCATTTTTTATAGTTTAAATAAAGCTATACATTCCAAAGCAATTACACTGTAATGAAGAAAGAATAACTGAAGCAAGAATAACATATGTTATGCAGTATATTTTAAGAGAATCTGGTTAATCATTTTCTTGTTGAAGTAAAGTCATTTCAGTTCAATCCCATTTAACTGAGGCATTCAAACACTGAGAAAAGACTATAAAAACATACTTGTTTTTGAAGTATTAAGTAAATTTATAACATGTCAACAGTCATTTTTATATTTGTATCCCAATGTAAAATTGTCCTTTTTAGCCGATAAGTTCCAAATTATTTAAAAATTATATATTGCTTTTTCCAAATGCAAAGTTACTGATGAAGCATATGAATTAGTTATATAATGAGGAAAATGCCTAAGCGAAATTCTTCCATTATACCACTGGAAAAAGTAATGTGCTTCCCTAAATCACCAGACTAAGAAAATAATTACCATTTACTCTGTACCAGGCACTTTGTTGAGCAATTCACTACATTAATACATTAAATCCTTAGAGCAACCTTGGGATGAGATTGGGGTAAGTGTTATGATTATTATTACTGAAGAGATAAAATAACGGAAGATCTTTGGGACTAAACAACTTGCCTACTAGCCATATAGCTAGAAATGAGCATATGTAGATTTCAAATCCAAGGCCATCTAACTTTAAAATTTATTCTCTTAACCAATAAGTTATATAACTAAGGTAAAATAAAAGCTTTAGGACTAACATTTGTATTAGTAAGATTTTTCTGGAATTGGCATTCCCATATATCCATATTACCATTACAAAACCGTGTTGCCTTTAGAGCTAAAAGTGTCATCTTAACCCAAATATTCATTTGAGAGATGAGGAAAATGACGACCAGATAGGATATGATATTCCTAATACTAATCTAGAAACATTTCAAGGAAAAAAAGTCAACCAAATATTAAGTGATTAAAATTTTATTCCCTATAGCTTACTCCTAACTCTTGTAGTAAAAGAAAGGCAGAATTGTCAAAGATGGAGGCCAGTTGATGGTTCAGGCATGAACCCTCATGGAGACAAGGTGGTAGTCCTTGTCTAGCCCATTGGTTAAATTTCCTAGCTCTCCCAGATGTAAAATGGAGGTACTATAACATTGAACTGCTGGGTTGTTGTGATAATTAAAAGGGAATATGTTTTGAGGGCCTCACACAAAATAGTACTGGATAAGTGATGGATATTATTATTATACTACTTTATTGCGCTCTTCATACATGAGTGTCACAGTCTTAGCTTTGCAAATCCCAGAAATTTATTTTTGTGCCCTCTGAAATTATCTAGCAGATAAAAAAAAATTAGTATGCTTTATCTTAGAAGTAGTATGTTGATAAATGTATAATAATTGGCTTTTGGAGAGGGTAGAGGGAGGGAAATTATTTGTAGCATTTACTGATTTTTATGTGTGAATTACTTTGACCAGGACTGATTTCAAGCTACTGACATATCAACTGACTTGCAAAATTTTAGAAAATTTAACAATAGGCCCTCCCAAGCAGGTATTAGCTAACTCCAGCATACACTGATCTTCCTCTGTGTGTGTGGTCTGTATGTATATGTATATACTATGTTTATGCAAAAATACATATGTCTGTATAAATGAAGGCCAAATTACAATTACAAAATCACTTTGTAAGCATAGAGTCAGAACAAGGGTAGCTAATTTTATAACAGCAGTCACTGTCACTGAGCTATGATACCAAATCTTAGGTTTAAGACAACCTCTTCCTAGGATGGTGTTGAAAACATAGGACAGGTTGTTTTCTTGGAATATATATTATTCTAGACTGCATTCATACCATTGAATATCCTACTGCCATGCAGAGTCCATGCTGGGACAGACAGCTTCCCGGGAGAATACCTCCTCTTACCTTGACTGTATTTGACCACTGCCCAATTAAACTGAGCATTTCACTCTTAGGCAGTGATCTTTTCCTAAGTTCCTGGATATAACACTATATTGATCATACTACTAAAATATTAGTAATTGAAAGTTAGTAATAAATTCACATATGGCCAAAGTGGGGAAATGTTCATGGATAGCTGCTGACTTAATTTGCTGTTTTTTCATACTTAGAGAAATAAAGCACATCAAACAAAGAGGAAAGAAATAAAAAATAAGTTTAATTTGTTCAAGTGTTTCTGACAATTCAAAGCAAAAACCCTTTCCTGTGTCCTATTTCTTTGATTTTTTGTTATAGAAAATTAATTCATTAATTTTCCTTATCTGAAAGTAATATAATATTTTTATTGTACTAGAAATTCACAATGATCCCAGGAATGCAAGGATGATTCAAAATATGAAAATCAATCAGTATTATATACCACATTATAGAATGAAAAAAAAAAAAAAAGAAAAACACACTCATCTCAATTGATCCAGAAAAAGCCCTTGAAAGAATTCATAATAAAACTACATAAAAACACTCAACAAACTGGGAATATAAGGAAACTTCCTTAACATGATAAAGTCTATATATCAAAACCTGACAGTTAACATCATACTCAGTGGTGAAAGACTGGAAGTTTTTCTCCCTTTATCAGGAAGAATACAAAACAAACCAAATAAAAAATGGACAAAGAACTTCAATAGATAATTCTCCAAAGAAGGTATACAGTGGCCAATAAGCACATGAAAATATGCTCAACATCATTAGTCATTAGGGAAATGCAAATCAAAACCACTGTGATATAAAACCTTACACCTGCTAGTATGACAATAATAACAATAACAACAATAGCAATAATAATAAGTGTTTTCAAGGATGTGGAGGAAATGAAACCCTATACATTTCTAGAGAGAATGGAAAATGGTGGCAGTTTGGTGAATCCTCAAAAAGTAGAACAGAATTAGCATAGTACCCAGCAATTACACTTCTAAGTATATACCCCAAATCATTGAAAACAGGAACTAAAAAAAGATTTATATACCAGTGTTCATAGCAGCACTATTCATAATAGCCAGAACATGGAAACAACCTAAGAGTCCTTCAAAAGATGAATGGATAAACAAAATGTATTGTACACATAAAATGGAATACTATTCAGCCATGAAAAGGAATGTTTTGATGCATGATATAATATTGATGAACCTTGAAAACAATATGCTAAATTAAGTAAGCCAGACATAAAAGAAAACTTCATGATTCCATATAAATATCTATAATGGGCAAATTGATAGAGACAAAGTAAATTAGAGATTGCCAGAGACTGAGGGGAGGGAGGAATGGGGAGTTATTGTTTAATGGGTATAAAGTTTCTGATTGGGCTGATAAAAATTTGGGGGAATAGATAGTAATGATTATACAACACTGTGAATGTAATTAATGGCACTAAATCATATACTTAAATGGTTAAATTGGCATATTTTATATATGTATTTTATCACAATTAAAAATACAGTGGAAACACGAACTTTATAGTTGAAGATGGCAAATTGAACATGTTTTAGCTCTGCCCCTCCTGAACTTCCACCAAAATGACAGTAAATAAATTATTTAAAAACCATACTCCACATAAGGACTAATGAAAGAGGAGAAAACAACAAAACTTTGGGTACTGAGAAGCAGAATGATGAGAACTTACTATATACAACAAACAAACCAAAAAATATGCAGTGGGATCCAGTATTCTACCAGGAAATTGAATGCAAAGGAAAAGAAAAAACTCTGTAGGATTGTTTTAGTATAAGTGGATAAGCTGCAATTTCTCAAAGTCTCAGCATTTGGTAGAGAGACTTTGACCAGGATAAAGAGAGACATTGAAAACCAGAGTCCAAAACACATGACTACACAGTAGTACCCTAGATGCCAACTATATTAGTATATTCCATTTCAGTCCTGGCAACTAGATTAGCAATCTATATTTATTAATGATTGAGGTCTTAATAGTGCCTTTGTATCATTCCTGTTGACACTGATGCTAGAGACTGAACGGTATATCCTGTGAATTAGGGCCTCTCTCTTAGACATCTTTGGCCCTAAATATTATTTAGGGTGTGACTATAGCAATAAGTCAGGCAAAATAGCCATGAAGAATTCTCAGTAAATCATTTGTCTGGGATTGAATCAGTGGCTTCTCTCTTATGTCTATTTGATATTTAGTTATTAATCTTATACCTGTCCACCACAGGGTCATCCTTTCTTATTTGATCATTTATTATCCATATATTTTTGAACCTCCCCTGTCTTAGTCCCAGTGCTAAGCACAGTGGGAGGTATAATACTAATCAAAGTATATTCAAGATGTTAACAGCTTCTTCATGGATATCAGTCTTGTTCACAAATATAATACAATATAGATTGGGATCCTTTCAAACAAAGTAGTTTAAATAATTTAAAGTATTTTTAGAAAATTCTGGGGAAGGAAACCCCAAAAAAGAGGGGATATATGTATACGTATACCTGATTCACTTTGCTGTGCAGTAGAAACTAACACAACATTGTAAAGCAACTATACTCCAATGAAAATTAATTTTTAAAAATCTAGAAAATTCTAGAGAAGAAAGAGTTCACATTTTGCTAAAGTAATCAGGGGAGGCTTCACGGATGCAAGGTATCATTTGAGAAGGATTTCAAAGAATGGGGACAAAATGGATATACTTAGAGAAAGTATAATGCAGACAGGGAGTACCATTTAAGGCAATTATATCCAACTTTTCGTGTTCTTAATGTGTTCTCAAATGCTTAAATTTTAGCATCAGAGTTGTAGGGTTTACACTGATCCACAGGTACTGTACCCATGAATCACCCTTCAAATCAGTACTTTGGCACTACTAGGTAGAACTTTCTGTTATCCTGAATATGCTCTCACATGGAAATGTTTTGGCAGTATTTAGTAATTATATCATCTTGTGGTGATGCCATTTCTTCTTACTCTCAGCTTTCTACACTGAATAGAACCAGATGTCCCATCTAACAGATTTTCTGTAAAGCACTTTTCCTCATTTGAGAAAAAATAAATTTTGTGCTTTAATCAACATCTTACAGCACTTAACTGAGGATCTTTGGTTACCCCAATGCACTATGGCATAACTATGGAGTATTACTGGTACTAGGGAAGGCAACAAGGGAAGTAAACCACAGGGAAGTTTTGGTAATAATGTCTGTTCCAATGTACAATGGAGGATCCATGAAATGAAATACTGAGAAATAACATTTGAAAGGAAAAATGTGACCAAATTGCCAAAGTAAGCCTCTGTTATTCTGTAGGTCAAGTTAAATTTTATAGAGCCAATGGGTTCCACAGCAGTACTTCAGAAATTACCCTGGTTGAGGGAAGGGGAACTAGTGATTAAGGCATTTCTACTTCAAATAGAGTAGCTCAGGTCTTTTTATTTTAGTTTTAAGAAACAATGCTTTTGGTAAGAAAAAGTTTTAAAAATAATTGATCAGGCTATGAAAAACACCATTGAAGGTTTTCAGGGAGATGGCATAATAAGATCAGTTTTGAAAGGTTGTTGTGGTATCAAGATGTATCAGGAGTGGAGTAGCTAGGAACAAGGAGACTTATTGGAAGACTTTTACATCATCCAGGAAGGAATCATGAAAGCTTGTACAGCATGGTGGTTGTGAGACCAGAAAGAAGGAAAAGGAAAAGAACCATCCTAGAAGTCAAATCAAAGGACTTCACAATCTTTTGGCTCAGGGGGCAGGAGAGAAAATAAGTGTCTATTTCAAGTATTTATGGCTTTCTTGCTCTAGTAGGTGATGTCATCAATACAGATATAAGTAAGTTAAAAAGTAGAGCAAATGAGTTTTATTGTGAACATGGTGTATTTGAAGGAAGTGCCAGATGTCTTGTGAGATATAACTATCAGACCACTTTAAATGCACTTCCAGAGCTTTGTAGTCCTTATCTATTAATACAGCAACATGAATATTTACACAGATAGTAAGTTAAAAAGGGGGAGTAGCCAAAAATTACATGAAAAGAAAATAGGGTTAGAGGCAAAAGTTGAGTAAAGGCAATGTGGTCACTTCTGCCACTAGAGATTAAAAAAAAAATTATAAGGCATATTTGAAGCCCTATTTGAAACCAATTAGCAAGAATTTGTAATGGAATCAAAAATAAATACATAATGGGGTTCTGTAAAGAAGGAGGGGTTACTCCCTCTTGCGAGAGTACTGGCATCACAACTAACTGATGAACAGTCATCAACAGAAAGACACTGGAATTCACCAGAAAAGATATCCCACATCCAAAGACAAAGGAGAGGCTGCAATGAGACGGTAGGAGGGGCACGATCACAATAAAATCAAATCCCATAACCACTGGGTGGATGACTCACAAACTGGAGAACAATTATACCACAGAAGTCCACCCACTGGAGTGAAGGTTCTGAATCCCACATCAGGCTACCCAAACTGGGGGTCTGGGAAGGGGAGGAGGAACTCCTAGAGAATCAGACTTTGAAGGCTAGCGGTATTTGATTGTAGGACTTTGACAGGACTGGGGGAAACAGATACTCTACTCTTGGAGGGCAAACACGAAGTAGTGTGTGCATTGGGACCCAAGGGAAGGAGAAGCAACCCCATAGGAGACTGAACCAGACCTACCTGCTAGTGTTGAAGGGACTCCTGCAGAGGGGAGTGGTGGCTGTGCCTCACCACAGGGACAAGGACACTGTCAGCAGAAGTTCTGGGAAGTACACCTTGGCATGAGCCCTCCCGGAGTCTGCAATTAGTCCAACAAAAGGGCCTGTAGGCTCCAGTGCTGGGTTGCCTCAGGCCAAACAACCAACAGGGAGGGAACTCAGGCCCACCCAGCAGACAAACAGATTAAAGTTTTACTGAGCTCTGCCCACCAGAGCAACGCCTAGCTCTAACCACCACCAGTCCCTCCCATTAGGAAGCTTGCACAAGCCTCTTAGATAGCCTCATCCACCAGGGGCCAGACAGCAGAAACAAGAAGAGCTACAATCCTGCAGCCTGGAGAACAAAACCCACATTCACAGAAAGATAGACAAAATGAAAAGGCAGAGGACTAGGAACCAGATGAAGGAACAAGATAAAACCCCAGAAAAATAATTAAATGAAGTGGAGATAGGAAACCTTCCAGAAAAAGAATTCAGAATAATGATAATGAAGATGATCCAGGACCTCGGAAAAAGAATAGAGACAAAGATCGAGAAGATGCAAGAAGTGTTTAACAAAGATCTAGAAGAATTAAAGAACAAACGCAGATGAACAATACAATAACTGAAATGAAAACTATGCTAGAAGGAATCAATAGCAGAATAACTGAGGCAGAAGAACGGATAAGTGACCTGGAAGACAGAATGGTGAAATTCACTGTTGTGGGAGAGAATAAAGAATGGAAAGAAATGAAGACAGCCTAAGAGACCTCTGGGACAAGTTAAACGCACCAACATTCAAATTATAGGGGTTCCAGGAAGAGAAGAGAAAGAAAGGACCCGAGAAAATATTTGAAGAGATTATAGTCGAAAACTTCCCTAACATGTAAAAGGAAATAACCACTTAAGTCCAGGAAGAGCAGAGAGTCCAGGCAAGATAAACCCAAGGAGAAACACACTGAGACACATAGTAATGAACTTGACAAAAATTAAAGACAAAGAAAAATTATTAAAAGTAGCAAGGGAAAAAGGACAAATAACATACAAGGGAACTCCCATAGGTTTATCAGCTGATTTCTCAGCAGAAACTCTACAAGCCAGAAGAGAGGCATGATATATTTAAAGTGATGAAAGGGAAGAACCTACAACCAAGATTACTCTACCGGGCAAGGATCTCATTCAGATTTGATGGAGAAATCAAAAGCTTTACCGACAAGCAAAAGCTAAGAGAATTCAGCACCACCAAACCAGCTCTACAACAAATGCTGAAGGAACTTCTCTAAGTGGGAAACACAAGGGAAGAAAAAGACCTACGAAAACAAACCCAAAACAATTAAGAAAATGGCATAGGAACATATATATCGATAATTACCTTAAAGATGAATGGAAAAAATGCTCCAACCGAAAGACAAAGGCTCACTGAATGGATATAAAAATACCCATATGTATGCTGTTTACAAGAGACCAACTTCAGACCTAGGGACACATACTGACTGAAAGTGACAGGATGGAAAAAGTTATGCCATGCAAATGGAAATCAAAAGAAAACTGGAGTTGTAATACTCATATCTGATAAAATCGACTTTAAAATAAATAATATTACAAGAGACAAGGAAGGACACTACATAATGATCAAGGGATCAGTCCAAGAAGAAGAAATAATAATTATAAATATCTATGTACCCAACATACGAGCACCTCAATAAATAAGACAAACACTAACAGCTATACAAGAGGAACTTGACAGTAACACAATAATAGTGGGGGGACTTTAATACCTCACACCAATGGACAGATCATGCAACAGAAAATTAGTAAGGAAACACGAGATTTAAATGACACAGAAGACCAGACAGTTTTAGTTGATATTTATAGGACATCCCATCTAAAAACAGCAGGTTACACTTTTTTCTCAAGTGCACATAGAACATTTTCCAAGATAGCTCACATCTTGGGTCACAAGCCTCAATAAATTTAAGAAAATTGAAATCATATCGAACATCTTCTCTGACAACAGTGTTATTAGATTAGAAATCAATTACAGGGGAAAAATGTAAAAAACACAAACACAAACATGGAGGCTAAAGGGTATATTACTAAATAACCAAGAGATATTGAAGAAATCAAAGAGGAAATAAAAAAATACCTAGAGATAAATGACAATGAAAACACGATGATCCACAACCTATGGGATGCAGCAAAAGCAGTTCTAAGAGAGAAGTTTATAGCAATACAGTCCTACCTCAAGAAACAAGAAAAATCTCAAACAATCTAACCTTGCACCTAAAGGAACTACAGAATGAAGAACAAACAAAACCCATATCAGTAGAAGGAAAGAAATAAAGATCAGAGCAGAAATATGTGAAATAGAAACAAAGAAAGCAGTAGCAAAGATCAATAAAACTAAAAGCTGGTTCTTTGAAAACATAAACCAAATTGATAAACCATTAGCCAGACCCATCAAGAAAAAGAGGGAGAGGACTCAAATCAGTAAAATTAGAAATGAAAAAAGAGAAGTTACAGTGGACACTGCAGAAACACAAAGCATCATAAAAGATTACTACAAGTAACTCTGTGCCAATAAAATGGACAACCTGGAAGAAGTGGACAAATTCTTAGAAATTTGTCCTTCCAAGACTGAATCAGGAAGAAATAGAAAGTATGATCAGACCAATCACAAGTAATGAAATTGAAACTGTGATTTAAAATCTTCCAAGAAACAAAAGTCCAGGACCAGATGGTTTCACAGGTGAATTCTATCAAACGTTTAAAGAAGAGCTAACACCCATCCTTATCAGTCTCTTCCAAAAAATTGCAGAGGAAGGAACAATCCCAGTCTCACTTTATGAGGCCACCATCACCCTGATAACAAAACCGACAAAGATACTACAAAAAAAGAAAATTGAAGACCAATATCTCTGATGAATATAGATGCAAAAATCCTCAAAACACTAGCAAACAGAATCCAATGATGCATTAAAAGGATCATACAACATGATCAAGTGGGATTATCCCAGGGATGCAAGGATTCTTCAATATATGCAAATCAATCAATGTGATACAGCATATTAACAAATTGAAGAATAAAAACCACATGATCATCTCAATAGTTGCAGAAAAAGCTTTTGACAATATTCAACACTCATTTATGATTAAAAACTCTCCAGAAAGTGGGCATAGAGGGAACCTACCTCAACAATAATAAAGGCCATATATGACAAACCCACAGCAAACATCATTCTTAGTGGTGCAAAACTGAAAGCATTTCCTCTAACATCAGAAATAAGACAAGGATGTCCGCTCTCTCCACTATTATTCAATGTAGTATTGGAAATCCTAGCCATGGCAATCAGAGAAGAAAAAGAAATAAAAGGAATCCAAATTGGAAAAGAAGAGGTAAATCTGTCACTGTTTGCAGATGACCTGATCTTATACATAGAGAATGGTAAAGATGTCACCAGAAACTACTAGAGCTAATCAATGAATCTGGTAAAATTGCAGGGTACACAATTAATGCACAGAAATCTCTTGCATTCTTTTACACTAACAATGAAAGATCAGAAAGAGGAATCAAGGAAACACTCCCATTCACCACTGCAACAAAAAGAATAAAATACCTAGGAATAAACCTCCCTTAAGAGGTAGAAAACCTGTACTCAGAAAAGTATAAGACACTGCTGAAAGAGATCAAAGATGGCACAAACAGATGGAGAGATATACCATGTTCTTGGATTGGAAGAATCAATATTGTGAAAATGACTATACTACCCAAAGAAATATACAGATTCAATGCAAGCCCTATCAAATTACCAATGGCATTTTTTACAGAACTAGAACAAAAAATTTCACAATTTGTATGGAAACACAAAAGACCCCGAATAGCCAAAACAATCTTAAGAAAGAAAAATGGAGTTGGAGGAATCAGGCGCCTGGACTTTAGACTATACTACAATGCTACAGTAATCATGACAGTATGGTACTTGCACAAAAACAGAAATACAGATCAATGGAACAGGATAGAAAGCCCAGAGGTAAACCCACACACATATGGTCACCTTATTTTTGATAAAGGAGGCAAGAATATACAGTGGAGGAAAGACAGCCTCGTCAATAAGTGGTGCTGGAAAAACTAGATAGCTACATGTAAAATATGAAATTATAACTGTCCCTAATACCATACATAAAAATAAACTCAAAATGGTTTAGAGACCTAAATGTAAGACTGGACACTATGAAACTCTTAGAGGAAAACATAGGAAGAGCTCTCTTTGACATAAATCACAGCAAGATCTTTTTTGACCCACCTCCTAGAGTAATGGAAATAAAAACAAAAATAAACAAATGGGGCTTAATGAACTTTGAAAGCTTTTGTACAGAAAAGGAAACTATACACAAGACAAAAAGACAACCCTCAGAATGGGAGAAAATATTTGCAAATAAAACAGCAGATAAAGGATTAATCTCCAAAATATATAAACAGTTTATGCAGCTCAATATTTAAAAAAAACAATTCAATTAAAAAACGGGCAGAAGCTCTAAATAGACATTTCTCCAAAGAAGACATACAGATGGCCATGAGGCACATGAAAAGCTGCTCAACACCACTAATTCTTAGAGAAATGCAAATCAAAACTACAATGAGGTATCACCTCAAACCAGTTAGAATGGGCATCATCAGAAAATCTACAAACAACAAATGCTGGAGAGGGTGTGGAGGAAAGGGAACCCTCCTACACTGTTGGTGGAATGTAAATTGATACAGCCACTTTGTAAAACAGTATGGAGGTTCCTTAAGAAACTAAAAATACAATTATGAAATGACCCAGCAATCCCTCTACTGGGCATATACCCTGAGAAAACCATAATTCAAAAAGTTATGTTCTACAATGTTCATCACAGCACTATTTACAAGAGCTAAGTCATGGAAACAAAGTAAATGCTCTTCGACAGAGGAATAGATAAAGAAGTGGTACATATATACAATGGAATATTACTCAGCCATGCAAAGGAATGAAATCGGGTCATTGTAGAGACATGGATGGACCTAGGGACTGTCATACAGAGCGAAGTAAGTCAGAAAGAGAAAAACAAATATTATATATTAATGCATATATGTGGAATCTAGAAAAATGGTACAGATGAACCGGTTTGCAAGGCATAAATAGAAATACAGATGTAGAGAACAAACATAAGGACACCAAGGTGGGAAAGCGGGGGGGTTGGGGGGGAGTTGTGGGATGAATTGGGAGATTGGGATTGACATATATACACTAATATGTGTAAAACAGATAACTAATAAGAACCTGTTGTATAAAAAATAAAATTAAATTAAAAAAAAAAAAACAGAGGGGGTAACATCCAGAGAGTTTAACTCTGTACACTTCTCCATAAGAAAACTTATTTATCATTTATACGTCCCATCCTTACCCTCCTAAAGGCAGTGTGTTGGATAAAATTCTGCCTAGTGCTGAACTCATCCTGAGAGTGGTAACAGATCACAATGGGGTAGAAACTATGTGAGTAGGTTATTAACAAGCCTGGTCCTGTAGCTTCTTCCTCTGTGGGATTTCAGGTAAGGAATTAATAATCATGCCTAAGTATCCTGACACTTCATCGCACCATTGAGAAAATGGGTTCTTCTTATTATTTTTTTATGTAGTGGTCTGTAATTTTTCCATTAAAAAGTCATATATACTAAAACCTGAGGGAGTTTTCCTATAAAACATTTGTATGTTTGCTCATAAACATCTTGCTCTTTCTCAAAGGCATCCCATAAATTTATTGACACAGCTTTTCAATTGCTCTGTCTTTAATCTGTTTCTGGGTTTTTAATATATCCATGTCACTGAGTTGTAGGTATGTTGAAAAGTTAACAGTTTTCTAGGTGAAAGGAGCAGTGGATATTATCAGATTTGCACAATATCTATTGTCTCTATCTAGGGCTTTGAATTTGTCATTTTTGTGTTTTTTTTTTCCCCCAAGCAGGTTTCTTTCAAAAAAATCCATATTTGTGAAAAACGAGGCAGATATCTAAGTAGTGATGTATTTCTTATAAAACTTCACTGTTTCCATTTGTTGATAGTTAAAATTTTTCTTATGGATATATTTCTAGGATATGAATGGACTGGTAATATGGATATTTTCTGATAAGATTTGTACAACTTAGTTTCCTCCTTACTCTTTCTTACTTGTCATGGTTGTTATCTTGAGAAGCATCAGTGGCTTTGCTAATGGTGGAGTACGCAACTATTGAGACCAAATATGTAGCTGTTGCTATTAATATGCTCATTGTTTCTCCAGAAATTTTTACTTTAAAATTTTTCCTGTACAGTTATTAATAGTCTATTCAGTCTGAGCCGAGCAAGTAGCTCTGCCCTAATTTCCTCTTCCCACGTGAAGTGGGACCAGTTATTATTCTCATTTTCTCAGCTTATGTCTCTACTTCTTTCATTGCGGCTTCCCTTTTGGGACCTTTAGTCTCTTTGCCTTTCCTTCTTTTTTGACCTATTCCTTTGTCCACATTATTACCCATTCCCTCTTTGTAGAATCCTGTTCTGCCTTTGTTTTTGATGTTTGCCTTATTCTCTGTTGCACACAGGTCCCATAACACATTCCTGACCTCCTTTAGACAGAACTGTATTTATATATATAGACAACAGGAAAGAAAACCATTGATGATGTGTTTGAGCAGTTTAACTCAGACTGGGGTACTACTGACCTAAAAACAGTTTGACAAATTCTATTGAAGGCCCAGATCTTCAGCCTTCCCCGTTCTAATGTTTCTTGTCATGTGACTTGGTGATTTGAGCATTGGCTTTAAGCCTTAGTGTTTGCTTGTCATATTGTTATCACAGAGAGAAGGATATGCCCAAAATAGCCTACTAGTTGCAGGAAGAAAATGAGAAACAAATGGAGCAGAGCTGCCACAGCTAAGGTTCACCAGCCAAGCCCAACCTAGGCCAAATACCAGCCTACCTGCAGATGCACAACTGAACCAAACTGAGATCAGATGATACCATTCTAGATCAGCTGATCCCCAGCCAATGCATAGATGAATGCATAGGTGCTATAAGAATATATTATTGCTGTTTTAAGTTACAGAGTTTTGGGTTGGTCTGTTATGCAGCAACAAATAACCAATATTGACAACATATGAAAAATTCAATGCATAATGGGACACATGTCCTCAAAAAGAAATAGTTTTGTTTAACTGGGGCTTTGTTATGAGAGACTGTGGTGAGAAGAACTGAGGCTGTAAAGGTATGTCATCATCAGCTCATGTGCATTTATGGACATTATCATCAAAACAAATTTTCATCTAATTCCAAATTGGATTAGGCAAAAGAAAAATCAGAGAGACAGGATTCACTACTTAGTTCATCCTTCTCTCCAATAATTTCTCCCTTATTTAGTTTCTGTAAGAATTTATTTTTTATCCAAATTTGACAAATAATGTGTGACAGCATTCTTCTTCCATCCATGGCAGATCATTAGTCAATCAGGCACTCTTTTTGCCTGAGTCAAGAAGCCTTTTCAACAGAAAGCTCTTAGTTCTCTCTCCTTGAAATCACCTTCCCTTCCATCTCAGAGTTGCAACTCAATCCATCTATGACCAGCTCACGTGTTAGCTACTCATGGAGCCTTCCATGATTTCTTCCACCAGATATACTATTTTCTTTAATCAGCTGTAATGCTTTATTTAACAATTCTTGAACTATCACATAACATTTATTTACCTTTCTTATTTCCCATACTAAACCTAAGAATGCTGAAGCTAGAGATCCATCTTATGTTTTTGAAATCCCTGCAGCATTTAGATTAGTGCTTTGAATATATTATATAACTCCTAAATGTTTGTTGGAAGCATGATTTACAACCCTAAAGTGTCACAACTATTTCTTAACTCTTGCTTTTTTCAAGAAGAGTTTAAGATACTTTCTGATAGGCAGAATCCTACCATTGCACACCTATGTTTAGATACTTTCTAAATGGTGACTAATTACTTTCTCTTCTAAAATGTACCTGACAAGAATGTACAAGGAGGAAAGAAAAGCATGGAGAAATTCCCTATTTGCAGCATGTAAAAGCAGATGTAGTTTTTTTGCAGGTGGATAGTTTTCTTCCATTTTTGGTCCAAGAAAATGAAAGAAATGATTTCCCCTCCAGAGTTTGGGATCCATCCTCTTTTTATTTAGGGCCCTAAAGATGCATTAGCCTAGAATACTGAATGTGAGTCTTCTGTGAATTTGATCATTCTTATTTGTTCAGCTCAGAATGAAGAAACAAGTAACCTTTCCTCTTTCACGCTAACTCAGACTATTTGCATAAGTCAGAAAAAGAGGAGGAAAAAATAAACCTCATAATTCTAATACCCAGCATACTTTATATAATAAATTAGATAGAAATCCTGAGTTGCTGGGTAATAACTTTATTATTTGAATATATCATATATGCAAAAAATAAAGATGAATTTTACATTAAAGAAGCAAGGTAAAAAGGAAGAGGGAGGGAGGGAAGGAAGACAGGGAGGGAAATAAGGAGAGAAAGAAGGAAGGAAAAGTTTTCTGTTGATAAGTGGTTTTTTTTTTTTTTTTTTTGGTTTTTGTGGTACGCGGGCCTCTCACTGTTGTGGCCTCTCCCGTTGCGGCGGAGCACAGGCTCCGGACGCACAGGCTCAGCGGCCATGGCTCACGGGCCCAGCCGCTCCGCGGCATGTGGGATCTTCCCGGACCGGGGCACGAACCCGTGTCCCCTGCATCGGCAGGCGGATTCTGAACCACTGCGCCACCAGGGAAGCCCTGATAAGTGTTTTATATATTATAATGAACCTTGACTTGAGACCTTAAAATATTTGTATTTGATTTTGAGATTCTTGCATAGAATTTGAAAAATTCATTAGGCATCTGAGTTGCTTATAATCAAGGCTGTCCTAAGAGTAGCTGTGGGTTTTAGTGAGAAATGTGATAAATAGTATTCTCCTTTCTAAGTACCATATGTCTTCACTGACCATATATACCCATGAAATACAACGTTCTCCTGTGACTTTTCAGGAATGTAATTTGAATAAATTCATATCATAATACATGGGTATTAACAAGGGATCTTTATAAGTCAGAAATATTGAAAGTCACATTAACTATTTCATTGTAGTTAATAATATTTAAATCTCTTAAAAAAGGAATGAAATTTCCCTAGAGATATCTCATAAACTCACAATGTATTAAAATGTATTAAAGTATATACCTTATTGGATATCTAAGTTTATCTTGGTGTCAATATTTTAAGGGGGGCAGGGATTACCTCATTATTAAGTAAACTGTTGAAACATTGACCCAAACTTTTGTTTATTATTTTTTCATCATATAATTCTTTAAGATGTCTCACAGAAAGGATAGATTTGGAACTTGTCTTTGATTGGAAAATTCATTTTGAACTTTCTCTCTTACCTAATTTTCAACGTGACATCTTCGTTGACTTGGGCATTTTTAATTTTACATGCTGAAAAAGTTACATAAAGAATACATTATCCTTTATATACACTGAAGGCTCTAATACTCTAGACTATTTCAATGTGTAGGAAAATAGCTGGTAGATTATAAAAGGAAGACAAAAATGTTTGAATAGGTACTGAAGCAATTAAAAAATCTACATAGGAAATTGAAAAACTAGTTTTCAAAATATTCACCAGAGATTTCTATTGTGTAAATCGTGGGATAGCTATTACCAGCTGTACTATATCTAATAAGATCTCTGAGTCCAAAGAAATCCTCTTTTTCTCCAAAATATAGCTATAATGCTTTCTGTTCCCTTTGGGATAATATTAGTCAAATCTGTGCCTATCTTCCTTAAGTAAGAGCTCCAACTATGAAGAAAGGATTTGTTATGTTGTGTACATTAATAAGAATGCCTCTAGCCCTGAGAAAAATGAGACCAGAATTTTTTATAGTGAGTTGATATACTTCAAAATATTTGAACAATACCAATACAGCATCCCTGAGGCCAGCAGGCAAAGACATTGCTTGCCTAAGGCTGCTAAAACATGTGGGGTTGGAGGGGGTGAACCATCAACAACAAATATGAACCCTCTTCAACATATCTGCCAAAAAGAAGGCTGTCTTTATCAGAACAGGATCAAAGGAAGAAAGAAAGAGGGCTACCACTGATCTAAATATAACTGTGTCTTCACTCCCCTTCTCACTGCCTTCATCAGCAGCTTCCTTTTATCCTGATTTGGATTTCTTGTCTATTGGTTCTCTCCAGGTTTATTTCTTCCATATTATTTCTGTTTATTTTCTAAATTATTTCTAAATTCTTACTTTGATTATCACCACACTTCTTGCTATTTTCTACTCTTTCTCAATTTCTGATATTTTTCTAGCATGATTGTTTTATGTTCCTTTTTTAATGGCCTCATTTTTTGGTTTGCAACATTTTTCTCTCACTGCACCACCATTTTTTTCTAGTAAAATAAATGAACTGTCTGCACATGGTAAATTGTGGCTCTGAGGAGAGGATTGTTTTAAGGACCTTCTCTAGAGAATGAATGACTCATTATAGGTTGAGGAATGGCTAAAAAGGAGTGGCTAACACAATAGCTTAGGGCAAGACAGAGGATCAGTCTCCTTTATGGGCTGGAGAAGAGAAGCAGGAGAGGGGAAATACAATAAACACTTTAAACATGGTGTAAGTTGAATGCAAAATAAAACTAAAATAATTAAAATAAAACAATAGAATTAAAATGTTAAATAGATTAAAACTCTACAAAGACAAAAAAGATTTAAATTATAAAATAGTCATGAGAAAAAATAAGTAACAGGCTTTACTTGAATAATGACATTGCAACAATGGATTAAATTCTTAGATAAGTATTGTTTGGCTTCAATTTTTGAAAATGCATACACACATATAAGCCTATCTGTCTACTGTCTATCCACATGTATTTGTTATTTATATGTATATCTAAATGCACAAACTAGTAGGGTGGGGAGGGGCAAATACATCATGGGAAAGGGATAGGTGATGGGAAATTAAAACAATATGGGATTTCCTCCACACCCCCACCCCACCCTGTCTACTGAGAATCAACTAATTTTGAAACAGTCGAGAGGACATATGAGACCTGTGCTATAATCAGGCTCTTAGTGTTGCTTTCAGAGGGACCTGAATATAATATGCTAGTTTCCAAGCTTATCTACCTCTTCTGGACGGGTGTTTGGTGGCTTTTTTAGAGTGTTTGGCTCCTTTAAGCTTCTTACCTTTCCTTAAATTATAAGGGTCAAATAAAACCTGAATAAAATCATGGTTCCAAGAAGAGTGGTATTTTTAAAACCAACATTGGCTACACCCTGTTGGAAGACTCTCTTATTTTGTCAGGATATATATGATGTAGTGATTAAAAGTAAGTCTCTTCAGGCTCTTCCTCTTAAAAAACCATGTGATTCTTGGCAAGTTAATAAAACTCTTGTAGTTTCAATATTCTGGCCTGTAATTGTAATTCTGGCCTGACAATGATAATTAACACCTACTTTGAGAATTATCATGAGGATTGAACAAGGTAATGCCTCCAAAAAGCTTAATAGAGTGCCTGGTACATGATAAACACTGTCAAGAGACTTTGTACTGGACACTTGCTAAAAATGTCAAGGAAGACTTTAAGACTATTGCAAAAGGGGAGAGAGATTGAACTCAACACACTGAAACAAAATGCAGGAGGGTTTTTTAATGCTGTTTAGCTAACGGAAAAGTATTTGGAGGCTTTTAGGAGGGGAGGTTGGTCAGTGTGTTTAGGTCATCTGTGTTTGCTAATTGTCAGTTAGGGAAATTAGGCTCCTACCCTCCCTCAGAGATTGGGGTATAGGGGGCCTAGCTTTCTTGATGGTTACATTCTGAAGGGATGCCTCCCAGGTTTTTGAGAAAGACATTTCTGGGTTGTAAAACTGGCAAGGGCCTCGGAGAAGGTTTACATCTCAAAAGGGAAGAGAAACAATTTGCAGTGAAGTTTTCTAAAGTAAATGCTCTAAGAAAAGTGAGGTCAGGGACCAAGAGTAAGGAGGACGCCCACCTAAGTTCTGTCTAGTCAAGCTGAGGAGAAATGTAGGCCCACTTGGTCAGTACTTGGTGAACATTACACTTTACCATTTTTTTTTTTTTTTCCAGTACATGGGCCTGTCACTACTGTGGCCTCTCCCGTTGCGGAGCACAGGCTCCAGACACACAGGCTCCGTGGCCATGGCTCACGGGCCCAGCTGCTCCACGGCATGTGGGATCTTCCCGGACCGGGGCACGAACCCGTGTCCCCTGCATCGGCAGGCGGACTCCCAACCACTGTGTCACCAGGGAAGCCCACACTTTACCATTTTTATATCTCAAACCAGGCTCTCTTGGTCATTGAATTTAAGGAGGAGAGGAACCCTATTTTCTTCCAGGATAAAAATCTAGCTCTGCCTTAAAAAGTACCCAAGGCACATAAAGATAAATGAGCTCCTATAATCCTCTTCTCCTTCCCAAAAGGATTCTCTTTGGGGCTGCTCAGAGCTTCTCATGGGTGACTTGAGGGTATTCATCTGTTTAATAAATTGATTTTTCAGGCAGTGTTCCAGGCACTGAGAAACTGGAGTTTTTAGGGGATCAGGCTATCATCAATGACTTCAAGTTCACACTTTTTCTCTTTTCCTTTCATTACATTTGTCCCACTAAGAGAATGTTCTTCCTTGAACATTATTAAGGAACCTGAGAAATTATACTTCTATTCATAATTGCTACTACATGGAAATGCTTGGCTGTCAGGGAGGATCGTCCCAAACAATTTCTATGTGCTAAATATTACTCTTTTTCATTGAACCCTTCACTCCAGACTTACCCAGGAATTCTGAATCAGATAAACGAAGCTATAGGGAGAAAGATTAATCACTAGAAAGGAATAAAATGGAAACATATTTTGACACATGTTGAATATAATTTCATTTATTAAGAAATCATTTCTTAATATTGAAAAACTGGAGAAGAGAAATCCAACTGGATGCAAGTGTTGACATAACTTAGAATGTGTGTGTAAGAAGGAAAGCAGGGTATCAGTTAGGTAGCAATGGTGTGATTATGCCATAATAACTTCATATTTTCAAAAACTTCTTTCACATTTTTTTCCCTGTTTTGCTTTTATGTCTCAATGAAATATTTCCAATTTTTGCTGGTTGCAAAATGAACAGAAGCATGGCATATGTGATGGATTTTCTGTTTGCCCTATCCCCACTCCTTCAGATCCATCTTTGTGCCCTTCTCTGCCCTGGTCTGTGTTCAGGATGGGGGAATCTCTATGGGCAGTATCCCTTGAACTTCTTTGCCTTCCTTCCACCAGCTGGGTTTGACCAGTGAGAGGCACTGGAAGGAGTTTGGAAGGAATGAGAGGAGAGAGTCTTGGATATTTATACCCTTATTTCCTTCATGCCTTGCCATGATTCTGTCACTTACCCACATCTGAGCTTAATTCCTCTTCTAAAATCCTCAGTCTCAGCTGGGCTCCAGGAATATTGTTCCATCTTCTTAATCCTTCAGGCCAAGTTCTATTAAAGATTTCTTGTTTGTTCTCTTAGTCCTGCTCACACTTCTGTCAATACTCCCTTCATATTCTATTCAGTTAAACACTTTTGAGTGTGCCCTCTATTTACTTCCAGGACTCTGACACTACAACTTATTTTAAATGTACCCCTCTGATATTCAGTACTTTTACAGTTTACATGATTTTATACTTTACATGGTTTCATTACTTATGGAAGTGTTTCTAGTCTGTCTATCTATCAAGTCTTTGAGTCCTTAGACATTTGTTTTATTTTTATTAATTTTGAGGTAATTATAGATTACAGCAGTTGGGGAACTAGTAAAAAGAATTCCCATATACCCTTCACTCAACTTCCCCTCATGTTAAGATCATAATAACCTTTGAGTAAGTATTAATACTAGAAAATTGCCTTTGGTATAATACTATTAACTAACCTGCAGGATTTATTCAGATTTTTACCATTTTCCAGGATCTAACCTAAAATCCCAAGGTGCTTTTCATCATCATGTCCTCATGTGTCCTTACTTTCCTTCATTTTGTGGCAGTTTTCTCATTGTTCCTTTTATTTCATGACCTTAATATTTTTGAAGAGTATTGTCCACTTATTTTGTGAAATGTCCCTTCATTCAAGTTTGTCAGATGTTTTCTCTTGGTTAAGTTGGGTCATGAATTATTTGGAAGGATATCACAGAGGTGTTGAGCCATTTTCATGCATCCGTTCAAGAAGTACATAATATTGCTATATATTACTGGTGGTGTTGACTTTTATCATTTGGTTAAGGTGGTGTCTCACAGGATTCTCCAGTCTAAAGTTACTATTTGAGGAGATATATTTAAAACTATGTAATATCCTGTTTATGCTTAAACTTTTACCCTCTAATTTCAGCTTTCATCAGTAGATCTATATGTACTCAACATATATTCATATATTTAATGAGCACATAGTGATAACTCCAGTTCCAATTAAGCTCAACAAGTTTCATTCTGCATTTCATCTTTTCTTTATTTGTAACTTCTCTCTCTAGCAGTGGGAGATCTAGCTCTCATTATCTACAGTATATTTACTTATTTTTTCAAACATCATGTACAAATAATTTAAGAATGGCTAAAGTGTACTCCTATGAGGAGCAAATTTACCAACTAGAGTATAGTGTTTATGTGTAGTTATTTTTGTATTAACCTTACAGTATGCAGTTAATGTAGTTTCCCAGTCATTTAGATCCACTCCTTTCTTCTCCACTGTCTTTAGGGTGGCTATATGATTCATCTGTAATGTAGTTAGATTCAGTTGTCACAGTCTGAATTCTATCTTTCCACCTTTGTCCTATTTATTTTAAATTTGCATGCAATAAAACTCACCTTGTGGTGTTTGGTTTTATGTGTATTGACAAATGCAGAGTTGTGTGTCCACTGCAACAGTTCCATTTAGAACCATTCCACACCCCCCAAATTTGCTTGTTTTCCCATTTATAGCCAACCCTCCCTTTACCCTTAAACCCTGGCAGTCATTTATCTATTTCCTTCTCTATAGCTGTGCCTTTCCTGGAGTGTCACATAAATATAATCATACAATATGTAGACTTTGAGGTTTGACTTCAACAAACTTAGAAAAATGCATTTAAGATTAATCCATGTTATTATGGAAATTAATAGCTCATTTTTATTGCTGAGTTGCATTCACCATATGGAAATATCACAGGCTTTTGAAAAATTCACTCAACAATAGGAGAACATCTGCGTTTAAAAATTTGGCAATTTTGAATAGTGTTACAATATTAAAGTTTAAGTTTTTGTGTGAACATAAGTTTTAGTTATTGAGTAAGTACCTGGAAATGGTGGGATGGCTGGGTGATATGACAGCTGTATGCTTAACTTTATAGGACACTACCAAACTGTTTTCCAAAATGGTATTACCATTTTGCCTTCACATTAGCAAATGTTGATAGTTCCAGTTACCATGCATCTTTAAATGATATTGCCATTTTTTAAACATTATTTTAGCCATTCTAACAGTTGTGTAGTGGTGACTCCTTGTGGTTTTGCCTATTTCTCCTTACATTTCTACCAGATCTTACCTCATGTATTTTGATGTTCTGTTAGATACATACATGTTAAAGATTATTGTGTCCTCTTGAAGAATTGACCACTGTATCCTTATTCCTTGTTCTGAAGCCTGTTTTTTCTAAAATTAATGTACTTTTGATTAATCAACTTTTGCTACTTTTGATCAGTGCTAACATAGTACAGCTTTCTGCATCCCTTTGCTTTTACCCCGTTTGTGTCTTTATACCTAAAGGTCTTGTAGACAATATATAGCTGGCTCTTATTTTTTAAAATCACTCTGTCTTTTAATTGTTGTTTGTAAACTATTCACATTTAAAGTGATTATTTATATAATTGAATAAATAGCTACCATATTTGTAACTTTTCATTGTGCTTGTTTGTGTGTGTGTGTGTTTCAACTTATTTTTCTTCTGTTTTTCTGCCTTCTCTGTTTTTACTTGAGCATTTTATGAGTCCATTTTTCTCCTTATCCTATCAATTATGCATCTTTTATATTTTTTAGTGTTGGCTTGAGTTTGAAATATATATTTACAACCAAGTCGAATTTAATAGTATTATGCCACTTCACAGGTAGCATAGGTGCCTTGGAACAGAGTATTCCCAATTCCTTCCTCCTACCCCTTATAACATTATTGTCATTCATTTCACTTATCCATATGCTATGATCACTCAATACATTATTACTAGTACTACTTTGAATCAGTTATCTCTTAAGCCAATTAAGAATAATAAAAATAAAAATTTCCTTTTGCCTTTATTCTTTCTCTGACACTCTTCCTCTGTCTATATGGGTCTGAGTTGCTGACTTATTTTCCTTCTCCCTGAATAACTTATTTAACATTTTATTCAGAGCAGGCCTTCAGTTTTTCTCTTTCACTTTTAAAGAGTGGTTTCACTGGATGCAGAATTTTAGATGGGTGGATTTTTCTTTTAACACCTTAAGTATTTCACTACTATCCTCTTGCTTGCATGGTTTTGGACAAGAAAGCTGATGAAATCCATATGCTTGTTCCTCTATAGATAAGGTGTTAATTTTTCCTCTAACTTCTTTCAAGATTTTTCTCTTTGTCTTAGTTACTTTGCATTTTGAATATGATATACTTAGGTATAGACTTTTGGTATTTATCCTGCTTGATGCTCTTTAGGTTCCTAGATTCATGGTTTGGTGTCTGTAATTTATTCTGAAAAAATTCTCAGCCATTATTACTTCAAGTATTTCTTCTGCTCTGTTTCCACCTTCTCTTCCCTTTGGTATACCAGCCAGTCATTATGGCACATCTTTTAAAAGCATCCAACAGTTCTTGGACATTCTGGTCTTTCTTCTTTCTTAAAAGTTCTTTTTGTATTTCAGTTTATGAAGTTTCTATTGATATATCTTCAAGCTCACTAATTCTCTTCTATACCATGTCCATTCTATCAATGAGTCTATAGAAGGTATTCTTCAGTTCTGTTATAGTATTTTTAATTTGTAACATTTCTTTTTAAATGTTTCTTAGAATTCCCTTCTTTCTATTTACATTACTCATCTGTTCCTGCCTGTTGTTTACATTTTCAATTAAAGCCCTTAACATAGTAAACAGTTATTTTGAATTCCTTGTCTGGTAATTCCAAAATCTATAAAACATTTGAGTGTGGTTGATGCTTATTTTATCTATTCAGACTTTGTTTTTTCTTGCCTTTTATCATGGCTTATATTTTTTTCTTGTTGAGCCTGGACCTGATGTATTTGACAGCTGGAATTGAAGTGAATAGTCCTTCAGGGTGAGATTTTAAGTTAATCTAGCTAGGAGTTGGGCTGTGTTTAATGTTTGCTATAGCCTTAGATACTACTCTCCAGATCCCTTTAGTGTCTTTGCTTTTGTCTCCCTCCCTTCTTGACTGTGCGGTACATACTCCTCTTCAGAGTGTTGGCATCTTGTAGCTGGAATGAGGCTCTGATAAAGTGTTTCCCCTGCAGTGTAGGTCTTTGTTATGGAAAATACCCTGGATATATTTCCAACTGGTTTTTCTTCCCCTTCGCCTGATGGAGACACATGGAAATTTTTCATGGTTCCTCACCATAAAACCTAATGGGGTTTCTGAAGATAAAACCCGTGATAGTGTGGGCAGCCCCTTAAGATCGTGGGATCCACAGTGGGTTGGTTTCTCACTACATGCTCATCTACGTGTAGCCTCAGCAATTCATCAAAATTGCGTTTTAAGTGTTTCTACCACTTTATGGCTCCAGTGGCTTCTTTTTCAGGTAAGCTGATCTCAGCTGCAGTTCTGTGTTTGCCTGTCTCTCCAAATTTCAGTATGCAGTTGTCCCTGTGACTTCAATTCCCTAATGAGTCCAAAAGACAGACTTGATTTTCAGTTTGTTCAGCTTTTTCTTATTGTAAGGATAGGAGTGATGGCTTCTGAGCTCTTTAGATGTTGGAGTTGAAACTGAAATCCCTCATTGTGGTTTTAATTTGCATCTCACTAATGATTAATGATACTGAGAGTATTTTCATATGGTTATTTGCCATCTTATTTGGTGAAGTGTCTGTTCAAATCTTTTGTCCATTTTTTAATTAAGCTGTTTTGAGAGTTCCTTATATACCTTTGTTACACATCCTTTGTCAGAAATAAGATTTGTAAAATCTGTGGCATCAATTGTCATTGTTGCCAAGTGTCTTTTCAAAGAGCAAATGGTCTTATTTTACTAAAATCCAATTTATATATATATATATATATATATATATATATATATGTATATTTGGTGGCTTTGGTATCTATCAAAATCTCTCTGCCTAACCCAATATCATTCAGATTTTCTTCTACGTTTTCTTGTAGAATATTATGGTTTTAGGTTATACATTTAGATCTATGATCTATGATGACCTTTTTTTTTTTTTTTTTTTAAAGATATGGGGCTTAGGGGCTTCCCTGGTGGCGCAGTGGTTGAGAGTCCGCCTGCCGATGCAGGGGACATGGGTTCGTGCCCTGGTCCGGGAAGATCCCACATGCCGCGGAACGGCTGGGCCTGTGAGCCATGGCCGCTGAGCCTGCGCGTCCGGAGCCTGTGCTCCGCAACGGGAGAGGTCACAGCAGTGAGAGGCCCGCGTACCAGAAAAATAAATAAATAAATAAATAAAATAAAAAAATTTTTTAAAGGTATGAATTATACGTCAGGGTATATATTTTTTCATACGGATGTTCAATTACTCCAGCACCATTTGTTGAAAAGACTAATTTTTTCCCTTTGAATTGCCTTTGTTACCTTTGTTTAAAATAATTTGACCTGTATTTGTGAGAGTTAATTTAGGGTCCTCTATACTGTTCCTTGATCAGTGTCTGTCTTTTCAAAAATACCACATTGTCTTGATTATTATAACTTTGTAGTGTATAGAATGAGCCCTTCAACTTTGTTCTTCTTTTTCAAAATTGTTTTGCCTCATCAGTGTCTACAAAAAGCCCATCTATTTTTTTCATAGGTATTATGTTAACTCTGGATCATACTGGGAAAATCTACATCTTTATTGAATTGTAATATATGCACACCTTATATTTCTCTGTATTTTAAGTCGAGTTTGATTTGTTTCATAAGTGTTTTGAGATTTTTTCGGAATATAGTTCCTGAACAATATTCTGTTTTCATTTTTAGTGCTATTCTAAATGTTCCTTTTTTTAAAGAAATTTCAAGCTCTAATTGTTCATTTTTAGTATTTAGAATACAGTTGATTTTTGTATGTTGACTTTAGTCAACAAGACATATTAGTTTTAGGAGCTATTGGTAGATAATTTTTGGTTCTCTACATAGATGACAACGCTGTCTGAGAAGCGAAACATCTTTATTTCATCTTTGGTAATCTGTATTCCTTTATTTATTCACTTGTATAGACTCCAGATCTCCTAAAACAGGGTACAATACACTATCCCAGTATGTTCTTGTACTAAAAAAAAAAATAGCTGACAAATATTATTTAGATATTCTTTTAGAGAACAGTATAGATCTCATTTACCTTGACCTCTTGCTTTGACAGTATCCTATCATATACAGAGGCTCTTAATTAATAACTTTATACCTATTTGTAGCATTTGTACAACAGATACAGTACCAAAATAACCTTGTTCTGGAAAAAAGATGCTTCAGAAATGTAAATTAATGCATCTTATAAAGTGTTTGCATTGGCTTCTAAGGTCAGTGATAGAAAACTTGGTTAATTTAATGTATTTTACTACAGTAGGCTATAGCATAACTATAGTATATGCCTCTATTCTTAAAAATAAAAGAAGGCAGTATGACAAGGAGTAAAATTAAGAATTACCTTTATATCCATGGAAGCAAAGGCCTAAACTAAACTGGAGTTTAATTGTTGAAAATGATACACAGCTCCTTGAGGTTATACCTGTAACTCTAAACCATGTAGATATTGTTGGAGTTAACTCTTCCCACTCTTCTTATTTCCAAGTGAAAAGATATCAGCCAGGACAACATTTCCAATCCCTTCCTTGCTATTCCTGAAAGAGGAAGACTGGGCTGAGTGATTGATGGAAAGGCCATTGGTTCATGTTTCTCAGTCTGGTGCAGCTAATTGATAAATTATTTTAAGTACTTGGTGTTTAATCTCCTTTATTCCTTCTCTCTACACCAAGTGACTGCAAGGCAGCAATTCTTGGTAATTTTATCTGTTCTTTATACTGAAATGTTCTCTCATGTGGGAATATCCTCAGTAAAGCTGGATAGATATTAGAAAGTCCATTTGATTTATAAATAAAATATGTTATCCAAAGAGTGTATAGTAATAGATGTTATGTGTTATCCCTGCTATTGAGACTCCAGTAGTTTTTGTTAGTTCTCAATTATGTGGTAAAGCCTGGGATATTATTCATTGACCCCTAGAACTCTGTCATTTAATACATGAGTTAGAAATGTAAAGTAATAGAAAAGGAATGGGATTGGGGGACTGAATGTGGAGAAAAGGAAACCTCTGCTGCTCAGAGCAGGTGGCATAATTCTTAGGCTTTCATGAATAAGGTCATTTTGACCTTGGTGGACTATAACAGGTGATTTTGGCAGATGTTTACAGATGGAAACTATTATTTATTTGTTTATTTTGGCTATGCCACATGGCTCACAGGATTTTAGTCCCCCAACCAGGGATCGAACCTGTGCCCCCTGCAGTGGAAGTGCAGAGTCCTAACTGCTACACCACCAGGGAGTTCCCACAGATGGAGCCTGTTTTTAATAGCCTACTGGCTATAGGTTGTAGAGACAATAATGTTCATGCTAATGCAGCTTGACATAAAATATACTGGTCAATTTGGCCTGTATGGCACCAAGACTGAGTCAGGGAATACATTTTTGCAGGCATTGATGAGCAGAAGAATCATTACTGCTTTCACTGTTTTTCCAGCCACGTATACATGCCAGGACTTTAAAGGCAAGGCATCTATGTTCTGCCTCTTTACAGAACATTAGTAAAGTTCTTGCTTTAAATAGTCTGTGTCATGCCTAGGAAGGCTGTGTTATATCAGCTGCTCTAACTTCGGTGTCTAATTTTTTAGACTAGAAAGAGCTAAGAGAAGGAAACTCCTGAATTTATGTTACTCATTCTTGGGCTCTTAAGAACCAATACTTTCTCTTCCCATTACTATGTGATCTTCTTCAACTGGACATTCATTTAATTACATAAGTACAAGCGGGACCTTCATTTAATTACACAGGTATTGACTATAAGATACCCTGAGTTTAGTAGGAAAATTTATTGACCCATTAAGTATTTTTTGAAGGAGTAAATAAAAGAATGAATAGAAGGTATAGTTAATCCTTGCCCTACCCACAAGAGAAGACAAATCACCATAAGAAAGTGACTGGGATATTAAGATATGCAATGAAGGGCAGAACTTGGTATCTATAAGTAACTGATGAAGCAAAATAAAAAGAAAAAGGGGCAAGAACTAGATAGAGAAAACAAAGAGAAAATGGTTAGATTCATGCTGTATTATGAAATGTATTTTAATTAACATTCCAGGTTTAAATGTGATGAGAACATTAAACAATCAAATAAAGATTCTCCATTTACATTGGTCTGTCAAGTAAAAGGGTCATCCCATATTGCTGAGATATCCACTAATTTATAAAACAAATTAAGTGGAATAGCTTACATTCTGAGTTCTTTTCAACATCAACTCACCAACGAATAGAGAAATGTAATGCTAAAGGAACCCAGGACAGAGATAGAAAAGCAACATCACCCCTTGCCCATCCCCAGCCATGTATGGCCATGGCGTTTTCTTCTTCGTTTTACTATCTCAATACAGGCACTGAATAGTTTTTGTAACCTATTTAACTTGCTGTAAACCTTAATCAATAAAACACTCAAATTTAAGAACACTGAGATCCCAATAGATGGGTATGCAAATAATATGAACAGACAAATCATGGAAAAGAAAATTCACTTAGATATAAATATACATGAAGATTTTCTCAGCTCTACCTATAATAAAAAGTACATTTGCCACAATGAGACACCAAATTAGTGTATATGAAAAATGCCTCTATTTTTACATTCTACATTTTGTCAATTCTAAGGTGCATGATTTTTACATGTTCCCATCTTTGGAATCCACATGTATCTTACCATTGTGGCATTTTAGATACAATGAAATGTTGTAGATGAAGTCTTTGGTTCATGTTGCAACACTTAAGTGAAATTAGTTAAGTTTGTGAGGCTGGTAGTCATCACTATTAAAGATACCCTATTCTTTGTTTTCCCTATTGAATTGATCAAGATGGACTAGTTGTGCTGCAATAAATAAAAAGCAACCCCCAAATATCAGTGTTTAACAGAAAGGCTTATTTCTTTTTCACCCTATATGGTTAACTGTAGGTCTCTGCTTACTGGCTTTTTAGGGTCTCAGGTTAATGCATACCATCTTGCCATCTTGGCAGGAACTTCCATGATAGCTTCAGCAAGGGAAAAGGATGTGACAAATTGCATATTGGCTGTTAAAGAATTGGATGTATGCCACACCTGCTCACAATCCTTGTCCAAAGAAAATCACACAATCATGTTGGACTGGAATGGAAGTGTCATAAAAGTGCATACTTTGTCAGTGAACAGGGGTTTTAAAAATATCAAAAATTAGACATGTTAACTTTGGCACATAAAGGTAATCTGTACATACTTTTTTGACTTCAAATGGTTTATGTTGGTAATAATATAATAGTAAGTAATCACTTTGCACAACCTCTGACAGAAAATGTGAGGTTTAGATTTTCAGCTTCAATGCAGTCAAATGTGACTGCATTAGTTGAATGGCTTCAGCTTCTCAGAAAGCAAGATGCCTTATAAGTCATCATTCTTCAGAAACCATTGACAACAGAGGTGGAGGAGAGTCTAAAATGAATGTTGTTATAAGGTCATCATTTTTAGAAACACTTTCTAAGGTAAAATTTACTTTACAGTTATAGAATGATTTCTAGGACTTTCAGATAATACCTTTATAAAGGTTTAAAATTTTTCACCTGGCAAAAGTGTTTCAAATAAGCAGGCCCTCACCAACTCCACCATCGTTTATCAACACACAGCAATCAGTGATATTTTGTTTTGTTTTCTTGAGAGTCCTGGCTTACATTCCTTCAGGGTGATCTGGGAAAAATTAAAATTTGATCTAACATATTCATCTTCCTTGAGATGTATGAGATTTGAATATGACCAACCTGATTATTTATCATTGTTAATTATGCTACTACTAATAATTACAAATTTGTTTTAATCAACTTTTGACTCTTCAATATCCATTCATTCAGTCTGCAGCTTACCCATCTTCTTTGCTGTCTTCTTTTCCTGCTCCAGTCCGCCCTGAGGATTTTTGTGTTCCTAGTAATTGAAGGTTGAGGCAAGGAAATTCATATGACAAATGTTAGTATTAAAACTTTGGTATAGAGTTCCAACTAAAGAAAAAAAACACAATAAATAGTCATCTTTATACAACTATGCAGCAAAAAGAATTCTAAGGCTGACTTAACTATAGTATGCTCCTGTACACATGCATATACAATTTATTTGCCAGTTAGGAATGCAATCATATTACCAAAGTTTTTCACTGCATATTTGTGATAAGATTTGTACTTCTTCTGGTGTAGATTTGGCTTCTGTTCTGTTAGTTTATCACTTAAGATATATGAGTATATATCATAGCTAAATACATGCAGAGAATCTTACATGGTGTAGTTTTTATTTAATTTCTAATGGTAGGTTTTATTCAAGTAATGTTTTTAAATAGGAAGAACCACTTTTTTGGTATTAGGAATTCTTTGACATTATTATCGAGTTACTTGCTGTTTTAATCAATATTGGGTTAAAATATACAATCCTAAAAAACACACACACACACACACACACACACACACACTACGTTGAATGTGAAGTTGCCAATATTTAACTGTTTTTGACCTGAAAAGGGGCACTTTCATATGGTTAAACCTGATATGAAAATACCTGATAAGTGAAAATTATTTAAGTGTTTTGACAGAGCTTGAGATCTGCTCTTAAGAAAACCAACCACTTCTGAAACAGGGAATGAATTAATTAAAACCTTTAAAATCTGAACTCTTAGAAAATATACTTCCAGTAATTTATTGAAATACAACAATTGTAGAATGTATTTTAGGGAAAAAATGGAGGTGATTGTGAGGAGAAATTTTTAAAAAGCGATGTTAGAGAAATGTACAGTTGATTTTGAAATTCTTGGGAGTATTCATTCTTTTGTGATTGCTTTTAACACCCTGCTCCATGGAAACAACTGCTTATCAGTTCCCTGCATACCAGTTTGACACTGAATTGAAGGCAACATCTTATTACTCATAATTTTGCAAAACTTCCCTATGAAGTTTTTTTCCAAGAATCATCATTAAAGATTCAATACATAAATAAGTCATCTCATTTGTCGCTAAGTGTGGTGTGTGCATCTGCAATTCTGAATAAACTATAGTATGATAGTACTTCAAAAAGCAAATGTGAAAGACATAGGACCAATTGGCTAATCAAAAAAATTCAACCTTGGTTTAAGGAGATAAGCAAAAACAAATAACTTTCCTTCCCTCAGGTGATTTATCTTCAGATGGTGGCAGTATGTACAGAGTATTTGCAAATAGAAAGAGGCATTAAAGCATCCATCAATAAATCCTCTTCTTTTTTTTTTTCGAAAGCAGTTTCTGGGCTTCCCTGGTGGCAGCACAGTGGTTGAGAGTCCGCCTGCCGATGCAGGGCACATGGGTTCGTGCCCCGGTCTGGGAAGATCCCACATGTCGTGGAGCGGCTAGGCCCGTGAGCCATGGCCGCTGAGCCTGCGCGTCCGGAGCCTGTGCTCTGCAACAGGAGAGGCTACAGCAGTGAGAGGCCTGTGTACCGAAAAAAAAAAGCAGTTTCTTATCCTTTATCTGGCCTTTGTAGCAAGTTGATTATGATAATTCCTATGTGTTCTTCTGGAATGCAGTGATGAGCCTATGAATGTTTGCTCATAAAATTGTGAGAAAAATAGGGAATTGGAAAGTAAATACGAAATAGGAAAAGAACCCACAGGGAAATGAGGATAAGGAGGAGAGGCTAAACTAATGTACGAAACCAAAAAAACAAACAAAAGAAATAAATCCTTTCTCAGCTGGTGGTGTTAAAAACCATCCTTATAATTTGAAAATGAGTACAGTATATGCTGCTGCAAAAGCTTTGGTTTGTGCAAAATGACTGCTGTGATTGTCAAAGAGAATTTTGCTTAGCACATCAAATGGAACACTTTGGAGCTCTTGTGTGAATAATATAGCCTAGCATGTCCCAGAGTCAGCCATAATAGATAGGCCTGCTTAGGCTATGGCAGACGCAGTGAGTTAGTAGGAAAAAGGAAATGAGGTATCAAAAATGAAAACTTATTTCAGAAACTAAGAGCTTGGTGATAAGAATTATAATGAAGAAAGAGAGAAAACAAAAATTTTACTGGATCTTATTTGGGTTTTCCCAAATTTGCAGGTCCATCCTGTGAACTTCACCAGAAGCTAGAATTCAGTAAACATTTCTTGTGGTCATAGTATACAGTAGGTATAGGATTAGTTGCTAATTTCTACTGTTAAGGACCACACAATCTAAAGAGGAGACAGAGAAGTAAACAAATCATTACGATACACTGTAATAAGCATAATGGTATAAATATAGAGTACTAGACAGTACAAAATGGGACAAAATCAGAACTGTTGGGAGGGTGAGTTAGTGTTGGCTCTTGGAGTCATCACATTGGAACTGAATCTTGAAATGTTACTGGAAGTAGCCAAGTGGAAAAGGTGATGGAAAAAGGCCAAAGAAAGACTATGTTCAAAGCCGTGAAGTGAAAAAGCATGGATTGTTGGGTGAACTACATGTAGTCTCTATAACTATACTGAAGGTATGAATGAAGGAATAGAAGGGAAACTCTTCTAGCTACCAAATGCCACGCAGTCACCCCATGAAGTTAGAAAGTCAGTCCAGAGCCTTGTCTGTTCTCTTTCTCTAAAGATGCCTGAACAGCCTCATTTCCTTTTAAACCGTACTGAGCTCTAGGTACCTGCCAGAAAGGAGGCACACCCACCCCACATAGCATTCAGCACACTGGCAAGTAGACTTTTTTTTTTTTTTTTTTTTTTTTGCTGTACGCGGGCCTCTCACTGCTGTGGCCTCTCCCGTTGCAGAGCACAGGCTCCGGACGCGCAGGCTCAGCGGCCATGGCTCATGGGCCCAGCCGCTCCGCAGCATGTGTGATCTTCCCGGACTGGGGCACGAACCCGTGTCCCCTGCAACGGTAGGTGGATTCTCAACCACTGCGCCACCAGGGAAGCCCCAAGTAGACATTTATAATCCCTTTATTCCTTCATCCAAAGGATCTTTCTGCCTTCCTAGAAGAAGGAACTAGGAAAATCAAATCTATGGTGGTCTTGTTATGATTCACTTTCCTGTTACATATCCAAAAGCTTCACTGGATATAGATGCAGATGGGAGGGTGGTGAAAGGGTGTGTGGAGCCAACACAATTTGTGGAGTTATTTATTCAGGGTAAGAAGTATTTAGAAATGAAGTAAATTCTAAGGATTGACTTTATTTACATCATTATTAGAGTTCTAAAGCTAAATGCAGCTATTAGAAAATTACATTAGATGGGCTATGATTAGAATTAGGTGAACATATGCATATGGGAATACCTATGAAAAAACTATGTGCAACAGTTTTGACTGATGACTGTTATTGTGACTAATTTCCAGTTAATTGAAATTTTATGTTACTGCTCTAAGCAAAGCTGAAAATTGGTAAATCTTAAAGACCTGAAACCCAGTCAACTTTAACCCTTAATGAACTGTCAATTCTGCATTCTTTCATAAACAAAAGTTGAAAAAAATGAAACAAGCTCCAATCAGAGATTTATTCCAAAGATCAGGGTTAATTGGTGGGCAATTATATTGCCTGATCTCTAAGGCTGTTTATATATATTTGCAGGAGGAAATAAAGTAAATTATTGTTGCTAATGATGACTTTGCACTATTGTTCTATTTTAGTAATGAAAGGTTATATTTTATTTAATGTACTATATCTATGTCAGGGAGATAAAGTAGGATGCTGTAGAAAACTGAACTCTGTGCATGTGTGCATCCTTGTACTTGAGGACTATCCAGTCAAAAGTAACTCTTTCATCAAAGTTACTATTAATCATTTTTTTCTGTTCATAAAGTACTTACTATATGCCAGATAAATATTACAAATATTAACATATTCAATGCACATAACAACACAAAGGAATAGGCCCCATTATTATGCCTATTTTGCAAATGAGGCAAGTTAGAGCCAAACAGTTTGAGTAATTTGTCCAAGAACATACAGCTGGCTAGAAAATGGTGAGGCTAGGAAAGGAACCCAGCCAACCTGGCTTGAGTCTGTGTTTTTACTACTCCAGAACATATTATACAATAAGAGGGATAGATCTTTTACTGCAATAGACTCCAAAATACATTTTCAGGAAAACATACCAGGAGATACCAGGTTGAGGGTAGTTAGGTAAGCACAGTTTCTTGAGTTTCCCAGGTTTTCTCCAGGGAGAAACAATATACTGTAAAGACAATCTCCCGCTACAGGGTGAGGCTCTCCCAGGTTGGCAAAGCCATGAAGGGCTTACTAAACCGTTAACCCCAAAACACCTCACCTCAAAATCTCAGGGATGTTACTTTATATGATTGTTAAACTTGCCATTTTCAAACTTGAATACTGGCTCTAATACTTGCATTCCAGCTACAATTTTATTTTACATTCCCAATACCATTTTGCATTATATACTTTTTCCATTGACTCTAAGATGATATTTGTTGTTACATATTTTATTTTTTTAATTTAATTTTTATTTTATGTTGGGGTATAGTTGATTTACAATTTTGTATTAGTTTCAGGTGTACAGCAAAGTGGTTCAGTTATACTTATACATATAAATATATCCATTCTTTTTCAGGTTCTTTTCCCATATAGGTTATTACAGAATATTGAATAGAGTTCCCTTGCTATACAGTAGGTCCTTGTTGATTATCCATTTTATATATAGTAGTGTGTCTCTGTTAATCCCCAACTCATAGTTTATCCCTCCCCCCCATCTCCCCATTGGTAACTTTAAATTTTGTTTTCAAAGTCTGTTTCTGTTTTGTAAATAAGTTAATTTGTATCATCTTTTTAGATTCCACATATAAGTGATACCATATGTTTGTCTTTCTCTGTCTGACTTACTTCACTTAGTATGATATTAACTAGGTCCATCCATGTTGCAGGAAGTGGTATTATTTCATTCTTTTTTATGGCTGAGTAATATTCCGCTGTATATATATGTACCATATTGTCTTTATTCTTCTGTCAATGGACATTTAGGTTGCTTCCATGTCTTGGCTTTTGTAAATACTGCTGCAATGAACACTGGGGTGCATGTATCTTTTTGAATTATGGTTTCCTCCAGATATATGCCCAGGAATGGGATTATTGGATCATATGTAGTTCTATTTTTAATTATTTAAGGAATTCCATACTGTTCTCCATAGTGGCTGCACCAAATTACATCCCCACCAAAAGTGTAGGAGGGTTCCTTTTTCTCCACACCCTCTGCAGCATTTATTGTTTGTAGATTTTTTGATGATGGCCATTCTAATGGGTGTGAAGTGATACCTCATTGTAGTTTTGCTTTGCGTTTCTCTAATAATTAATGATGTTGAGGATCTTTTCATGTGCTTTTTGGCCATCTGTATGACTTCTTTGGAGAAATATCTATTTAGGTCTTCTGTCCTTTAATCTCAAGGAAGAAAAGATAAAGCCCTCTTCCTCCCCTCCCTGGAGGTATCTGCTTACATTTCAAGCATCAAACTTAAGAAACACCTTCCTTTTCTCCTAGAGGTGTTTGTTACATACACTCCAGAATAATGAGTAATCTCTCCTTTGGGATGGGTAGACAAGCACATATACAAGTAACCTATTGAAGTTATCTTGACATTTCCTAAATTTGAATTTTCTCTCGTGGTACATGTCACTGCGCATATGGGCAAATATCTAGACCTCATTGCATCAATGTTGGTTTTCTCTGTGAGTGACAAATGTTCTATTTCTCTGATGCAATGAGATATGAAAACTGTGCTATGCTAACCTGTTAGGTTCCAAATAGGGTAAACATCAGACTCTTCATAATTTCTGACTTAACACTGCTCTGCATATATGTACACATGATTATGTGTGTGAATGTCACCCATGTGTATACTGGAGCAAAAGGAGGAATGGGGGAAATAGATATTAAATAGATAAGTGTACTCTAAAATGTGGTAATTTCTGATACAGAGAAGAGTTCTATAAGAGCATAGAGAAGGAAACAGGAATTGCAAGGCTAGTGAATAGTGACTAAATGGTTGATAAAATACTAACTAAATTCAATTTTGAGGTAAGATGAGGAAAGAGTTCTCAGTGGTTAAATCTGTCCAGTTACCTAGGGAATTTATCTTTCCACAATGTGAAATCACAGACTTCCTCTCTGCCCCTTACTTTGTCTGTGGTGAAAGCTTTCTCCAAACACTTTATTTGTAGGCATGACCTGAATTATTTGGTTTATATCCTTGTGGACAGTGAATCATTCTCTCTTTTTTCTAATTCTCCTCTTTACCTCTGGATGACCTAGGGCTTCCTGTGATGCTGAGGCCTCTCCCATAACTTGTATAAGAGGAGGATAGCACAATACTGCACTTTGCTAGAAGAAGTGTTCCTTTTAACAACAGATGTCAGAGTTAGGAAAACAAACAGAAAAGCAAATCAGAGCAGTTTCAATTGTAATCTTGAAATGGAAGACTCAATCATTATTTTGCCCCATCAGTGAGGATCTGTAGGGCATCTTAGAAGTGCCACAGGAACAACTATTTTGTGTCTTCATATGTAGCAAAAAGGAACACCATTTTTATCTTCCCTGTAGTAGACCTGATATTACATAATTTTAGTTGATTTAGTTTGTTTTTCTCTCTCTCCCTCTCTCTCTAGGTCTTGGGAGCTTTGGCAATAACTAAATTTCCTACACTATGTGAGAAAAATTTCTTGTGCCAACCCAGAGAGGGCCCCCCTAGCTAGTTCCCTTCCTGTTTTCTCCCTCTGGGAGTAGTGGGGACAGAGCTGAGGTTGGAGTGAAGTGAAAGCAATTTCCTTAGGCAAACATCTAGGCTGAAGGTAATGGCTAGAGAGTGCGAAGCTTGGTCCCAACAGAGCTCCACTCCCATCCTTCTCCCCCACGGCCACCTTAGACCAGTAGGTGTTCCTCCAGCCCCACAAAGTGCTACAGAAGAAATAGAAAGGTGTGGGCAACACCCCAATAGACTGAACTTTTCCTATAGTGCATGGCCCTGGCCACACTGGTCAGCTCAGATGCAGAGATCAGGTAAGTCACATGGACTAGTCCTTACCTAAGTTTGGAGCTGAGAGGTCACAGCTTAATAACCACCCAACATCCAAGAAGATCTCAGAAAGCCTCAACACTCTGGACATACTGACCACACTATACACAGCCATGAACTTGACACTCTAGGCACAGTCAGGTGCTACAGCTGACCATTTCATACAGACTCACCATTCCATACCCAACAACTGTTCTGGACACATCAACACACATGAAGAGACCATCCCATAGAGAGTGACCATCCTTGACCACAGACTTCGCCTCACCTGCACCTGGGAGGCACCAGTGATCCCACTGTACTGCCTGTGAAGCTTTGAATATATGAGACAGCAGGTGGGAAGCTGTGATGGCCTCAAGACCTCTGTGAAAACTTCTGCTCTATGAAATGTTGTGGTGCATTTTCACAAATGGAAGATAAACTTGGTTTCCAAAATGATTATTACAGCTAATGAACATGCAAGTATCCAGTGATAATACTAATATTAGCTATCATTTGCTGAGTTTTTACTATTCCACAAATACTTTATATATATTCAACAAAGTACCGTCTCTCTCTCTCTCTCTATATATATATATATATATATACATATATATATACACACACCTATATATATATAGATATATATACACATATATACGCACACACACATTAACTTATTTCATCCTTGTAATAATACCATGAGATAGGTCCTGTTACTACCTCTATTTAATAGGTGAGAAAAGAAAAGCCTTGAGGAGTTAAATATCTTGCTCAAGGTTATAAAGCCAGTACCTGGATACTCAGGAAGTAAACCTGTGCAGATGGATTCCAGAGCTCCCATTCTTAACCACTATTTCCTGCTAGATGTCTGATTTTTCAAATGTTGACACTGACAGATTGTAAGTAGTTAGTGACTTTCTATAAAAATTCATGTGTTGTTGAATGTTCGATTAATATTTTTCCTTTAATTCATCTTACAGCTTTTAACATTTAACATATGCTGTTTGAACCTAATATACTGCTTTAACATGACATATTATGTTCTTCTCAGTCTGTTATGGGAATAAACTCTTGAATGAATCTGATTATTCCTTCCAAAACAAAACTTCTAATGAGACCATAATACTTTTTCCCTAAGAAGCATAACACCCTGCTGATGACAAATCTTTCTGATCTACCTCTTTGAAATATGAGTTGGGGCTGGTGTAGTCATCTCATACTTTCAGAATCAAAGAAATCTCACAGGCAGAGGGTTGAAACCAATACAGTACTACATAAATATATGCATTGTACTTAAATATTCCTACATATACATGCATAATACATTATAGCACTATTAATATCATCACTGGGTGCTTGTCTGTTCATTGACTGTAATGCCCGTTATGAAAACCAAGATGACTGCACCTTGGGAAAATACAGAATTCCATAGGATAGTATATGAATAACATTATTTGGGCTTAAGAATAAAATGATAGCAGAAGAATTCTTTGGATGTTCTGGAGACTTTTTCTTGTCCTGAAATTTATAACGTCTTGCTTGTTTTCAAAGTATTCAAAATATCAAGAAGTTTGAAAATTAGGAATTCTCCTCTGATTGTAGCAAGCAAGTAAAACAACTCCCCAAGTGAAACCTGCATGCATAGAAGTTGGAGAACCTCTGCAATGACCCTTTTGCCTCTAAGGATTTAAGATAAATCAAGTTTACCAAAGCCAGTAGTGAAAGGTAATTATACAGAAGCCACTATTTATGGAAAATTGGCACGAATTATTCAGACATCTAGGAAGACTTTCTAAAATATCCTTAGTGTCTAACACAGGGATCTGACATCATCTCCTAAAGACAGAATGTTTGCATATGAATTTCCATATGTTCCTTCCATTATCCTAATCACTTTAGAAAAGTGGTTCTTAACCTCGGCTGCACATTGCTGTTCACCTGGGGAGCTTTGAAGTGTATAGTTACCTGGGCCAGAGCTTCTGATTTAGTCGGTGTGGGATGAGGGTTGGGCATTGAGATTTGGAAAAGCTTTCCAAGTAATTCTATGTGCCGCAAAAGTTTAAAACCACTGTTTTAGAGTAACTCTGCTGTTCTAACTTTACCTCCATCCCCAACTCACCTTCTCCCTGCTCCTAGCCCCACTCTTATGCACATTCTTCTCCTCCTCTTGCCCTAGTCATGAACAACTGAGAGATGTGTAAGTCACGTTAACTTGTCTGATAACTTTTTAGTTCTTAATACTTCTGGAAACAACATGCCTACTGTATAAGCACAAAGTTAATAGCGTCCAAGAAGGCCAGATTATGATTGTGCAGTACAGCAATTTGAGTATTTTTGAATGATATTTTAGGAAAAAAATTCCAAAAAGAATGAAAATTTTTAGTATTGGCATACCCTAGAGGAGCAAACTATACTCCCCAGCATGTTAACAGATGTCTGTGAAAATAAAATTCATGGTCACAAAAATTTGGGCAAACATTGGGTAAAAATAAAGTATTTTTTCCCCTGTAGAACTCTTTGAATACTTAATATGCTAATATGTATTGTGACTCTCCAAGGGTATTATATTGTATTATTCAGCATTCACAAACTTACTTTGGCCCTTTTAATATTAATTAGGGAAATAATTTTTTAACACTAATTATTTTTGTTTTCCTTCTCCTGCTTTATTTCCTTTACTTCCTTCTGCTTGAAGCCCAGAAATTTAAAAAATCAAAAATATAATAAATTCTTATATTAAGGAGCTATGAGAACAATAGACTACTGGGTATAGAAGTAAAAAGAAAATGTAAGATTTACACAGGATATCAAATACCACAAAGGCAAATTTAGTACCAGATGATAATTTAATATGTCCAGTGTGTGGTGCTTAGATGAACTAGACCACTGACAGCCGATATTGTGCATACATAAATTGTTTCACATCCCTCAGGGTATTTGTTAAAACTGTATAGATGTTTTACTGGATTTAGAACTTTCTGATAGTTGGAAAACTTTCTTGTAGCAACCTTTCATATAATTGGGAAACTGTTCCATCTATTTTCCTTTCTCTAATTCCAGGATTTTTTATAGTTTCCTCAGGAACTTCTAAGGTAGTAGCAGTGTTGACAAATATAGTATTTGTTTTATCATTTATTGAAATGAAGCAAAGTACCCTTCAAATTAGTGGCTTAGTGGGAATTGTTCAGTTAATGTGGAAAATAGTGTGGTAGTTCTTCAAGAAGTTAAATATAAATTACTAAATAACCTACTAATTGCACTCCTAGGCATATACTAAAAATTGAAAGCAGAGACTAAAACAGATACTTGCATGCCAGTGTTAATTGCATCATTACTCCCAGTAGCCAAAGTGTCCATCAACAGATGAAAGGATAGATGCAAATTGGGGTGTGTATATTTTGGAATATCATTCAGCCGTAAAAGGAATGAAGTTTTGATAGATACTACAGCATAGACAAACCTTGAAAATATTAAGCTATATAAAATAAGCCAGATACAAAAAGATGAATATTGTATGATTCTTATAAGAAATATCTAGAATACATAAATTCATAGAGACAGAAAGTAAGAGGTTACCAGGGGCTGGGAATAGGGTGAAATAGAAAAAAATTGCTTAAGGGGTTCAGAGTTTCTGTTTGAGGTAATGAAAATGATTTTTAAATAGATTCTGTTTATGAATGCACAAGATTGTGAATGTAATGCCACTGATTTGTACACTTAAAATAATTAAAACAACAATAAAAACATTTTAAAATAACATAAATTAGTGCCAAAATAATAAGCATTTTGTATGGTCTTGATTCTGAGAGTTAGGAATTCAGCCTTTGCTTAGTTGGGAAGTTCTGTCCCCTGTAGTGTCAGCTGGGGGTTCTCGTGAGTCCAGATGGTGGCTATGAATAAAGCATCCAAAGTGGCTTAACTTCTATACCTGGAAAATGATACTGGCTACCAGCAAGAAGCTCATCTATCGTCTCATCCAGGAAATTTTTGCTTCTCCTCCATGTGGGCCTCTTGACATGGCTATTGGAGGTTCCTCACAACAAGCTAGCTGGGTTCCAAGAAGGAAGGTTCCAAGACTTAAAGGCAGAATCTGCTGTTCTCTGAAAGCGCAGCTCAGAAGTCAACACTTTCACACTTGTTGCATTCTATTTGTCAAAAAAAAAAAAAAAAAAAAAAAAGCATAGAGCTGGCCCAGATTCAAGGGGAGGAGAAAGAAACTTACTTTCCTCGTTGTGGAGTAGAAAGTTCAAATGGATAAGTTCATGTGGATTGGGTGCTATTGTTGCAGTTATTTATAGAAACACAATATCAGAGTATTATTATGTATACTTTAAATGATCTGTCTCTGCTGACCTTCACTCATGGAAAATGACCCAAGCATAACAATTATAAGATTCTTTTTACCATCTGTGGGAAAAGGTGCAAGTGTAAAAGTAGCCTCTACATGGAAGTGTGTCTATGTTGAGACTAGAAACCTGTGCTTCTACTTTGTAGCATTGCTCTAGTCTTCATTTATTTTCTGAATGTTTGCTTCATTTAATCCCTATATCCATATTATTTTTACCTTCAAGTGTACAGAAAACCCTGCCACTTTTGGTATTCTAGCTGCAGTGCAATATGAAATAAGATATTTATCATGGTTTAAATGAGACAAGCATATGCAGCAAGACAGGAATTCAGAATTACAGAATATTCATGAAACTGTCCTACTCAGTGTACATCACTCAAGCAAGGGATACAATTGTTCATCCATTCTTCATAACTAAATATTTTAGTTTTATATAGCCATCTGTCTTAGTTACTTAAGAAAACTTTAAACTAAATTATTAACACCTTGACTCCTTGTCAAAAGCTTTCATATACACACAGACATAGACCCATAAAGCTCTGTGCTTTGCAGCTCTGCAGTATTCACAAGTTACACAGACATGACTTGCTACCCTTTGGTAATTTTTATCTAAGTTGATAACATCTTCTTAGCTTGAGAATTTGCCAATCTCTAAAAGCTCCCTCCTACCCCTACACACTGAACTTCATCTCACAATAATCATTCTTGGGCTTTTTATTCCTTTATATCATATGACATTTTCCTTAGGTGATTGCTTGATTGTTGTATTGTGCAATATATGAGGTGAGAGACCCACTATTTACATGATTCTGCTTTAGTCCTTGACTCTAGAAAAGGGACCAGATATCCCCTCCTTTGTTTAGCTGCTGAAGAGTACTTGCAGCTCTGATATCAGGTTTTTGTTTATAATAATATTGAAAAGAAAACAGTATCAACATAATCAAGGTAAACCCTTATTGAATACTCAAGCACCTTACAAACATTCTATCATGTAATTTTCAAAATAGCCCTATAAATTAGGCACTAATATATCCTTGTTTTATAGTTAAGGACATTGAAGCTTATTATGTATCTGAAGTCATCAAGATAATAAGAGCCAAGAGTTGAAACTGGGCTTGATGGCTCTGGAGCCTATGCTCTTAATTGCCATTAAGCTTTCTCACCATAAAATTTTCTAGTGTGTGTCCCTGGAAACTTTATTTCCCTGCTCTTACTCTGTTAAGAGGGGTTCAGTACAGTTCTATTTTAGAGCTACTGTTTAAGGAACATGTCAATCAGCTAACTTTCTGTTGCTGAAAATAAAACAACATCTCCACCATCCTTTTCAGAGTAAATGGGGTTTATAATGCTAACCAATAAGAATATAAGGTAGAAACAATAAAATATGTGTGCAGGAAGCTAGTTAGAACTCTATCTTATTATTGTCAGGCTGTCCTCAAACAAGACTTTCCAAATCTGCTAGGGGTTGGTCCTGGGACAAGCCATGGCTGATCTCTTCAAACATACTGTGTGTAGCATTAGCCAAGTCTTCCTTAGTGGGCAGATCTTTGCTCCTTACTGTAATGGCCCTGCCACTATTACACTGATTATTAAAATATCATTATGCCTATTCCGTTCACCAACTCAGACAGATGTTACGAGTATTCCTTCAGGAAGTAAATCATGCTTGATCAACCTTAAAGATGGGCAAAGTATAACAAGGATGCAACATAGAGATTCACAGTCAGGTACAAGCATGTGGGGTACACCGAAGACACAGGAATCTTTATAGAAAAGGGAAGGTGCTTTTACAGTGCAAACAAACATTATGCTTCTACTTAAAGATGAGTCTGAATATTTATTGTGTTGGTTGCTCTTCCTTGTCCTCTTGTAGTTTCATATAAATTAATGAGTTATTTGAGAAATGTTCGTTGAGCATCAGCTGGGAAACAGACACTGGTAAGCACTGGGAAATGGATTTGCATTATTTTGGAGAGAATATGAAGACATTGTAATGATAGGAGAATTAATGGAGAAATTCAAAGTCCACATATGAAGGTAAATTGAGAAATTCTTTTGAATTTCACTTCATTGCAGTGAAGTGATGAAAACAAGGAAACTAAATCTCAGAGACTTAATAAAGACTGAATTCCCACCCACACGGCATGTCACTTGAGGGCTGCTGAGAGCTATGTGCTGCATCATCCTCATTTCAGGTCCTCAGGTTGCAGAGCAGCCACTTGCTGGGAGATTGCCTGTTGCTTTCACAAGGAAAAGAAAAAGTGGTGAAGTGCACGCAACTCTTAACACTTCTGTTCAGAAGTGACACATATCACTTCCACTTGCATTTTGTTGGCCAAAGAAAGTCATGGACACAACTGAGTTCATAGGGGTGGTTAATTATTTTACTATCATATGGCCTAAATAGAAGAGAGAACCAACTATTGTTAACCACCTTAATGACAATTACAGCATATTTGGTATAAAGTTTCTCTTTTACCTAACATGACTTCACCTTTTATATTATAATATATAAAAATTGTCTCGGGCTTCCCTGGTGGCGCAGTGGTTGAGAATCCGCCTGCCAATGCAGGAGACATGGGTTCGTGCCCCGGTCCGGGAAGATCCCACATGCCGCGGAGCAACTAAGCCCGTGAGCCATGGCCGCTAGGCCTGTGCGTCCGGAGCCTGTGCTCCGCAACGGGAGAGGCCACAACAGTGAGAGGCCTGCATACCGCAAAAAAAAAAAAAAAAAATTGTCTCATATTCTTAAAAATTAAACAAAAGAGAGATTATGCAATGACACATCAGTAATATGGATCCAATCTACCATCATATTGTGGGTTCAAGAAAAACAGGAAAAAAAGCAGCAGTGTTATTACAATTCATTTTTGCTAAAATGGGCCTTATAACAGGTCATACTGGGTGGCCTTAGATGAAAGCAGATACTCAGATGATTGCAGATACTTTCACACTAGCTTCCAGAGCAGTGTGCTTGAGAACTCAATTCAAGTCCACGGTGAAAATGTTGAGAAATAAGTCATCCTTTAGTGATTTCAAGTAATGGAAAATTATATGTGAGAAAAAATGTGTAACAAATTGTAAATGACCCTAACACTCTACTGAAGAAGAAAGTAATATGCACTTACTAGTGGGCATGGTGGGAAGCATGGAGTGAACAAGAATAAAATCTTACCTTGAAGTCTGTAAAAGCATTCCCTGCTGTTCTCACCCCGCCACCTCACCTGTCATCCAGCAATCAGGAGATTCATCGTAGGTAGAGCAATCAGCACTGCAGTCTTGGACTCTAAAAAGAAAGAAAGAAAATAACATCCTACATTTCTCTATTTGCAAGTCAGTTATCCCATTTTGCCAAAGCATAACAAAATGTGAATCATATCTGGATTCGGTGAAGTAAAAACTCACTGAAAGATAGGAATACAGAAATAATATTTGGGAAGGAGAGAAACATAAGAAATGTTCTCAGCTCTCCAGGGTAAGCCCTGAAGTCAACTGTCACAAAATAGAGCATGTTATCTGTCTGCACATCTGTAAATCCAAAAATGGCTTGTAGCATGTTCAGGTCCCTCCCCTAGATGCTCTGGAGCCAAATCAAGTTGTGAGTAAGACTTCAGGTGTGTTTGTGGAGGAGGGAGGGGTGACAGTGGGAGAGGGGTCAAGACAACGCCAATTAATAAATTTTCAATCAGTAAGTCAAAGGCATTATATGGGCATTAATGCTCACCTCTCTGTGTGATTAAATTATAGAAAATCAATCCGAATGCAGCCACTCTTTAGATTTGGTCCTGCTTTCTGTTGTAATGTTTGAATCCGCGTTTGTCTGTTAAATCTAACCAGGTTTCTTAGGAGCACCATCAACGCAGTGGTCTATACCTGAGAAGGCTCAGAGGGGATCATGCAGAGGCTGCTGTTTTTATTGAGTGTAAAACATATCCAGTCAGTTTGTTGCGGCATATTTAACTTTGTTAAGGAACATTTCCTAAGAGCTAAAATTCTAAGCAGTAAATGAAGAAATAGGAAGGATAATTCACAAATTCTTTAAAATACCCTTGGTTTTCACAAAACAAAATGAAAGCATTTTAAACTTTAAAACACTTTAGAAATCTAAACTCAAATTTCAATAGCAAACAGCATAGTTGTGACCCAAGCTACAAGAGAACATTGAAAAGGCACATTAAGAATGTTAATTAAATTCAAATTTAAAGTTTAATTTCTCATGTATTAGTTAAAAGATTTCTATTTACCCTCACCACATGCCAATGAGGCTATGGCTTTTGCAGGAGACCAGCTAAAAACTAAACAGTTGAGGCAGATTATCTGAAGTCAAAGAGCCAGGCTATAATGAAATCTCAGCAAGTGCCCACAGCTCAGCTTGGGCTCCAGAGTTCTTTTCCATTAAGCTAAATTTTCATTCTCTCTCATACCTAATACCAGGTATTAATATTGCTCGCATTTTAATTCTCTTTATGCAGTTCATCCAGGGAGTGAGGTCATTCACATTGACAAGGATGAGGGGAGGTGAGTGGGGGAGCACCACTTCCCATGTTCTGGTCTGATTTATTTTGTTGAGCATAGTTCTTATTTCAAAAGACATTGGACTAATGTCAACCAAATATATTTTATGAGCACAAAACTCTGATTTCATAATGGCCTCAAGGTGTGGAAACCTAAAGAGAAGAATAGTAAAATGACCTTTCAGATTGCCGATGATTCAGCCATTCGACAAATATCCTCTGAGTGCCTGCTTGCTGCAAGCACACTCTACTCTAAGGAACAGGGGAATAAAAATACAACCTCCAGGCACAGAAGACACAAAGATCCCTCTGGGCACTCTTGTAACTGATAATTGTCTATTCATTACACAAATATTCATTGTGTACCATATGAAAGATGATCAGGTAAACATGATCTGGGAAACCATACCAATGGGATAAAACAATTGATTAGAAGATATTCTCTTTAATATTGTGCCACTGTCCAGCCTTATTAGCTAATTTATTCCTCAGAAAAATCCAACAAATTTGATATTGTGTACAAATTATAGCTTGCTTTCTTAAACAGTTTCATGAACACATTTTAAGCAAAAATAGCCAATCGCAAAAGAATACGTATGTATTGTACGATTCCATTCATATGAAGTTCAAGAACAGGCAAAACTATTCTATGGAGAAACAGATCCAAAAAGTGGTTACCTCCTCATGAGAAATCTATTGAGTAGAAAGCATGAGGCATCTTTCTAGGTGATAGATTCTCTCTTTTTTTATCTGAATGGTGAGTAGATGGGTGTATGCACATGTAAAAAGAAATTTAGCTATTCCATTAGAATTTGTGCATTTTACTGTATGTAACATACTTCAATAAAAAGCACAACACTCAAAACAAAACAAAGAACAAGAGTCTTGATTCTCATAACCAATATCCTCCGAGATAAGCTATTCAACGTTACTAAAGAGATTTTATTGAGGCTTCATACAGTTTTTAAAAAAAATTTTAATAAAAAATGAACTATCCATTCTACTCCATTTGTCAATGTGTCTGTTTTTATGCCAGTATCCTACTGTTTTGATTACTATAACCTTTGTAATATTTTTTGAAATCAGGAAGTTTGATGCCTCCAGCTTTGTTCTTTTTCAGGAATGTTTTGGCTATTTGAGGGTTTTTGTGATCTGTGTGAATTTTAGAATTGTTTTATTTACTTATTTATTTTTTATTGAAGTATAATAGACTTACAATATTACAGTAGTTTCAGGTGTACAACATAGGGATTTGATAATTCTATACATTAGAAAATAATTGCCATGGTAAATCTAGTTACCATCTGTCACCACATAAAGTTATTACAGTATTGTTGACTATATTTCCCATGTTGTGCATTACATTCAGGTGACTGTTTTATTCTATTTTATTTTTTAAATTTATTTTATTTATTTTTGGCTGTGTTGTGTCTTTGTTGCTGCACACAGGCTTTCACTAGTTGCAATGAGTGGGGGCTACTCTTCATTGCAGTGCACGGGATTGTTATTACGGTGGCTTCTCTTGTGGAGCACGGGCTCTAGTAGTTGTGGCAGGTGGGCTCTAGAATGCAGGCTCAATAGTTGTGGAGTACGGGTTTAGTTGCTCTGTGGCATGTGGGATCTTCCTGGAGGAGGGCTCAAACCCCTGTCCCCTGCATTGGCAGACGGATTCTTAACCACTGCACCACCAGGGAAGCCCAATGACTATTTGTTTTATAACTGGAAATTCGTACCTCTGATCTCCCTCACCTATTTTGCTCATTATCACTCCCACCCCCATCAACCACCACTTTGTTCTCTGTATCTATGAATCTGTTTCTGGTTTTGTTATGTTTGTTTTGTTTTTTAGATTCAATATATGTGATATATCATATAGTATTTGACTTTCTCTAATTATTTCACTTACCATAATACCCTCTGGGCCCATCCCTGTTGTCACAAATGGCAAGAGGTCATTCTTTTTTATGGCTGAGTAATATTCCTGTGTGTGTGTGTGTGTGTGTGTGTGTGTGTGTGTGTGTGCGCGCGCGCGCATTTCACATCTTCCTTATCCATTCACATATTGATGAACACTTAGGTTGCTTCCATATGTTGGTTGTTGTAAACAATGGTGCAGTGAACACAGGTGTGTGTATATCTTTTCAAATTAGTGGGATTTTATTTTCTTCAGAACAATATCCTAGAGTGGAATTGCTGGAAATCTTAATTTTTGGAGGAATCGCTATACTGTTTTCATAGTGACTGTACAAATTTACATTCCCACCAGTAGTGTACAGGTGTTTCCTTTTCTCCACATTCTTGCCAACACTTGTTATTTATTTTAATAATAGTCATTTTGACAGGTGTGAGGTGTTATCTCATTGTTGTTTTGATTTGCCTTTTCCTGATGATTAGTGATGTTGAGCATCATTTCATCTGTCTCTTGGCCATCTGTATGTCTTCTTTGGAATAAGATCTATTCAGATTCTCTGCCCATTTTTTAATCAGGTTGTTTGTTTTTTGATGCTGAATTTTATGAGTTCTTTGTATATTTTGGATATTAACCCCTATAGATATATCATTTATAAATATCTTTTCCAATTCAGTAAGCTGCACTTTTGTTTTGTTGATAGTTTCCTTCACTGTGCAAAAGCTTTTAAGTTTGATATAGTCCCATTTGCTTATTTTTGCTTTTGTTTCCTTTCCTGAGAAGGCATATCAAAAAAAATATTGCTAAAACAAGTGTCAGAAAGTGTACTGTCTATGTTTTCTTCTAGGAGTTTTACGGTTTCACATCTTACATGTAAGTCTCCACCCATTTAGAGTTTACATTATGTGTAAAGGTGGTACAGTTTAATTCTTTTGCATGTAGCTGTCCAGTTTTCTCAGTATTCTTTATTGAAGAGGTTGTCTTTTCCCGACTGTATATTCTTGCCTCTTTTGTCATAGATTAATTTCCCATATAAGAGTGGGTTTATTTCTGTGCTCTCTATTCTGTTCCATTGATCTGAGTGTCTGTTTTTGTGTCAGTACCATAATGTTTTGATGACTGTGGCTTTGTAGTACAGTCTGAAATCAGGGGGCATGATACCTCCAACTTTGTTCTTCTTTCTTAAGATTGTTTTGCCTCTTCAGGGACTTTAGTGTTTCTAAACAAATTGTAGAATTATTTGTTCCAGTTCTGTGAAAAATACCATTGGTATTTTGATAGGGAATTCATTCAATCTGTAGATAGCCTTGGGGAAAATGGTCATTTTAGCAATAATAATCTTCTATTCCATGAGCACAGTACCTTCTGATTTGTTTTCCAATTTCTTTGATCAGTATGTTATAGTTTTCTGAGTATGTTTTGTACCTTCTTGGTTAGATTTATTCCTAGATAGTTTATTCTTTTTGATGTAATTGTAAATGGGATTGTTTTCTTAATTTCTCTTTCTGATAATTCATTGCTAGTATATAGAAACACAACAGATTTCTGTATTTTAATTTTATATCTTGCAAAGTTACTGAATTCATTTATCCTAATAGTGTTTGTTGGTGTCTTTAGGATTTTCTTTATATAGTATTATGTCATATGCAGACAATGACAATTTACTTTTTTAAAAATTTGGATATCATTTGTTTCTTTTTCTTGCCTGATTGCAATAGAACAGAATCAAGAGTCCAGAAATAACCCCCTGGATATTTGGTCAACAAATATTTGGGATACAAGGGATACAAGAATATACAACAGGGAAAGGATAGTCCCTTCAGCATATGGTGTTGGGAAAACTAGATACTCACATACAAAACTCAATGCCTATCTTATATCTCTCACAAAAATTAACTCAAAATGGCTAAAAACTTAAACCATAAAACTCTTAGAAATTAACATAGGGAAAAAGCTTCTTGGCACTGGTCTTGGCAATAATTTTTAAAGATGTGACACCCTAAGTGCAAGTAATAAAAAAAAATTTATGACTACATCAAACTAAAAAGCTTTTGTATAGCAATGGATACCATCAACAAAATGAAAATGCAGCCTACATAATAAGATCAAATATTTGTAAACTATATATTTGATAATGGGTTAATATCTAAATATACAAAGAACTTATAAAACTCCATAGCAGAACAAAAGGGCACCAACTGGTACATGAAAAAGTACTCAACATCACTTATCAGGGAAATGAAAATCAAAATCAGAATGAGATATCATCTCACACCTGTTAGAATGTCTATTATCAAAAAGACAAAAGTTAACAAGTTCTGGTGAGGATGTTGAGAAAAGGGAAATATTTACACTGCTTTTGGGAATATAAGTTGGTACAGGCACTCAGGGAAACAGTATGAGGGCTCCTCAAAAAATTTAAAATGGAACTACTATATGATGGAGCAATTACACTTCTGGATATATATCTGAAGGAATTTAAATCACTATCTCATAGAGATATCTACATACCCATGTTAACTGCAGTATTATTTACAATAACCAAGACATGGAGACAACCTAAATCTCCATTTACTTATGAATAAAGAAAATATAGAATAGAATAGAATATAGAATATAGGTAGAATATAGAATAGAATATTATTTGGCCATAAACAAGAAGAAAACCTTGCCATTTGCTAAAGCATAGGTGAAACTAGAGGGCATTATACTAAGTGAAATGTTAAATAGAGAAAGACATATATATGATCTCACTTATTTGTAGAACCTGAAAAAACCAAACTAATAGAAGTTTGGTGGTTGCCAGGGTCAGAGGATAGGTAGGAGGAATGAGTGAAGGTGGTCAAAAGGTAGAAACTTCCAATTATAGGATGAACAATTTCTGGAGATATAATGTACATCTGATGACTATAATTTACAATCTCATATGGTATACTTGAAAGTTGCTAACAAAGAAGATCTTATAAGATCTCACCACACACAAAGAATTGTACCTATATGCGTGATGGATGTGTTAACTAACCTTATTGTGGTAATCATTTCCCAGTATACACACACAGTTGATCCTTGAACAATGCAAGGGTTAGGGCTGCCAATCCCTGCCCAGTCAAAAATCCACATATAATTTTATAGTTAGCTCTTCTATCTGCAGTTATGCATCCTTGATTCAACCAATTGCAGATTGTGTAGTGCTGTAGTATGTATTTATAGAAAAAATTTGCATACCAGTGGACCCATGCAATTCAAACCTGTGTTATTCAAGTCAACTGTATGTCAAATCATCACATTGTACACCTTAAATTTATACAATTTTATATGTCAGTTACATCTCAATAAAAGTGAAAAAATAAAATTTTAGAAAGGAATGAATTAATTTATCCTGTTAAGTAAGAATCATGTGTCTATTCCCTTAACATAAACCTATTTACCCAACTATGAAGTAACAACAATCCATTTTTCTTAGCCTACATGTCTTAGAAAGGAGTATTTCTTTTATTTTGGTGGGGATAAAACTCTTTTAGTCTGTGATAATCACTTGTTTATTAGATTCCTAACCAAAAGCAAACTCTAATTAGGTAGAAACATGAAGACTATGAAAATTCCTGTGCAAAGAAACATTTTAAATTCTACCTGACTTCATGGGTGTTTCTTTTTTCTGGTTAACTTATATGATAAGCTAAAATTGGTTGGCACCCTCTAAGATAGTATTATTATAAATAAATTTTTAAATATAATATTTTCTGCAAGAGTTTATATAAGAATACATTATAATTACATTTATTTTTTGTAAATGTTTTCATATATTTCATTTTGTTTTCTTCATTTTCACAATAACTCTGCACTAAGATGGACAAAACTTCTTTCTTTAGTGGCATTCTTGCTGATTATTATGAAGAAATTACCAACCTGTACTATTCTTTTATTTAGTTTAAGAATCTGATGTAAAATTCTTAGTAAAAAAAAAAAAAAAAAAAAATTAAATGAGACTTCTGGAAATACTTTATAGTCTATGTGAGAATATTAAAAATACCAGTGGTTTATATACCTTTGAAATCCAGACTTCTAAGTCTAGAAGAGGTAATACGCATTACTAATTTTATGTAATTAATGGTAATTTCATGAGAAATCTAGTTTCACTCCATAAAATTCAATCAGTCTGTGAATAATGCTTTGCAAGTCAAAACACTTCAAAATAAATCTCACTCTAATATGGCATAATTTCTTCTGATCCTTCAGAGTTGAAAAAGGATGTAACAGTAGAAATTCAAAAGAAGAATGGAATTGAAATGGTCAGGATTAAATGCTCTTGATTTTTTTCTAGTGATTTGCAAATCTTTGAGATTACGGTGAACATTGAACATTTTAAACAAAATTTTAAAAAACTGAAGATCTGTGATATTGTAAGAAGTTTATTGTAAACATGGAAAATAAGCTAAATATCTGTCGTTGCACAAAACTCAAAACAAATTTTGTATAGAACAAAAGAGAAAAATACATTGACTACTAGAAAGTCTTTCAAAAACTAAATATATCCTTCCCAATATACTTTGAGAAACAAGGTCAGTATTGAATCCCATCATGTAATAAGGGTTAAAAAGTAGATAATATCAAATTAAATAAAATTTCTCATACTGAGGAATTTAGTTTTGCTTTGGTTTTATGATGCTGTAAAATTTCCAGATTGAAAACCATAGGTTAATAGTCTTTTTTTTCTACTTGCAATCTGATATTTGATGCTAAATAAGCATCACATATAACTGGACTTTTTAAATAGTATGACTTAAAAAATTACAAGATATCTTAAATTAGAAAAACTTTCAAAATTTGAGAATTACAAGAGAATATACTATTTCTTAGAGTTGAGATATGTGCACTTATTTTTCTGCATGTCTGTTTCAAAGGCAAGGTCTATTTCAAAGGCAACTACCCCTGGAAAGTGTTGCTTCAGATACTTGAACTTTTCTTTTCTAAATTACACTGTGGTTTGAGAATCTATCACTTCTTTATATTTCATTTGAAATAACTTGTCAAGTACTGTTGTCTCTATTAACATAAAAGCATTATAAAAGAGTCAGAAACTCATTAGATAGCAATGTGCTGTTTTATATAGCTCCATATGGAGTTTCTTCCAAGTTGGTTTTGTCTTAATTAGAGTGTAAGGTTATGGAGATCAGATATTGTATTTCTTCTAGCTACCTAGTTCCTATCATGCTGTTAAGAACATCAGTAGTATCCAAAATATTTTCTGAATAATTGACCATCTTCTAGAGAAAGTTACATTTTCAAAATGCTGTTGTTGAATTTTGTTTGGTTTTATTTGGCCATTTTCTTTATGTATGTATGTATATATATATATATATATATATATATATATATGTATATATATATATATATATATATATATATATACATACACACACATATACACATATATAAATAATTATTTGTATTTCTATTTTTTATTGTGGTAAGACCACAACATGGGATTTACTCTTAAAATTACTTAAAATATACAATATATTATTGTTAACTACTATTGTTAACTATAGACACACTATCATGCAGCAGATCTCTAGAACTTACTCATCTTGTGTAATTGAACTTTTATACTTGTGGAACAGCAACTCCCCACTCACCCTTAGCCTCAGCTCCTGATAACTGCCATTGTACTCTGTTAATTTTAATTTTATTGTAGTAGCGTTGATTTACAATGTTATGTTAGTTTCAGGTATACAGCAAAGTGATTCAGTTATACATATATTCATTCTTTTTTAGATTCTTTTCTCATATAGGTTATCACAGACTATTGAGTAGAGTTCCCCATGCTATACAGTAGGTCCTTGTTGATTATCTATCTTATATATAGTAGTGTGTGTATGTTCATGCCAAGCTCCTGATTTATCCCCCACACACAGTGTTTCCCCTTTGGTAACCATAAGTTTGTTTTCGATATCTGTAAGTCTGTTCCTGTTTTTGGAAATAAGTTCACTTGTATCATTAAAAATAAAATTGGATTCCAATTACTCAGCCATAAAAAGAAATGAAACTGAGTTATTTGTAGTGAGGTGGATGGACCTGGAGTCTGTCATACAGAGTGAAGTAAGTCAGAAGGAGAAAAACAAATACCATATGCTAACACATATATATGGAATCTAAGAAAAAAAAATTAGATTCCACATAATGAGTGATATCATATGATTTTTCTCTTTCTCTGTCTGACTTATTTCACTTAGTACAATAATCTCTAGGTCCATCCATGTTGCTGCAAATGGCATTATTTCATTCTTTTTGTGGCTGAGTAATATATTCCATTGTATATATGTACCACATTGTCTATTCATTCCTCTGTCAATGGACATTTAGGTTGCTTCCATGTCTTGGCTATTGTAAATAGTGCTGCAGTGAACATTAGGGTACTCTGTTTTATAAGTTTGACTGATTAGATATCTCATATAAGTGTAATCATGAGGTATGTGTTCTTTTGTCACTGGCTTTTTTCACATAGCATAACGTCCTTGAGCTTCACCTGTTTTGTTACATATTGCAGAATTTGCTTCTTTTTAAAAGGTGAAAAATATTTGAGTGTATGTGTATAAGGCAATTTATCCATTCATCTGTTGGTATAAATTTAGATTGTTTCCCTATCTTGGGTATTATGAATAGTGCTTCAACAAACATAGGAGTTCATATATCTCTTTGAGATCCTGATATCAATTCTTTTCGGTGCATATCCAGAAGTAATGTTACTGAATCATATGCTAATTCTATTTTTAATTTTTTGAGGAACATTCTTACTCTTTTCCATAGTAGGTAAACAATTTTATATTCCCACCAACAGTACCCAAGTGTTCCCTTTCCTCCACATCCTTACCAATAATTGTTATTTTTGACTTTTTGATATTAGCCAGTCTAATAGGTATGAGGAAATATCTCATTGTGATTTTGATTTGCATTTCCCTGATAATTAGTCATGTTGAGCATATTTTCACATATATGTGGGTTATTTGTATGTCTTCTTTGGAGACGGTTCTTGCTCATTTTTAAAATCAGATTATTAGGTGGTTTTTTTTTTTGCTATTGAGTTGTATGAATTGCTTATATAGTTTGGATATTAACCTCTCATCACATATATGGTTTGCAAATATCTTCTTCCATTCACAGGTTGCCTTTTCCCTCTGTTGGTTGTTTCCTTTGTTGTGCAGAACCCTTTGAGTTTGATGTAGTCACACTTCTATGTTTTCCTTTTGTTTCTTGTGCTTTTGGTGTTGTATCCAAGAAATCATTACCAAGCCCAATGTCATAAAGCTTTTCCCCTATGTTTTCTTATAGGAATTTTATGATTTCAGGTGTTATGTTTAAGTTTTTAATCAAGTTTTGGTTGATTTTTGTATATGGTAAAATGTGTCTAATTTCATTCTTCTACATGTGGATATCCAGTTTTCCCAGCACCATTTATTGAAGACACTGTCCTTTCCCCATTATGTATTCTTGGCACCCTTGTTGAACGTTGAATGACCATATGTGCATGGGTTTATTTCTGGGATCCCTATTCTGTTCCATTGAGCTATATATCTTTATGTCAGTACCATACTCTTTTGTTTACTGTAGTTTTGTAACATATTTTAAAGTTGGGAAGTATGATGCCTCCAGCTTTTTTCTTTCTCAAGATTGTTTTGGCTAGTCTTGTATTTTGTGGTTCCATATGAACTTTAGGATTTTTTTCCTGTTTTTTGTGAAAAATGTTATTAGAATTTTGATAGGTAATCCATTGACCTGATTGTTGTAGTAATACATCACTTTGGGTTTATTGACATTTTAACAATATTAATTCTTCCAATCCATGAATATGAGATATCATTCCATTTACCTGTGTCTTCTTTAATCTCTTTCATTAATATTTTGTAGTTTTCAATAGGCAAGTCTTTCACCTCATTAGCTAAGTTTATTTCTAAGGATTTTACAGTTTTTGATGCTATTGTAAATGGAATTTATTTCTTGGTTTCCTTTTTGAATAGTTCATTGTTAGTTAATAGAAATACAAGTGATTTTTACATGTTGAATTATATTTGCCACTTTACTTAATCCCTTTATTGATTTTTTGTGGTGTCTTCAATGTTTTCTATATATAATATCATGTCATCTGCAGAGAGATAATTTTTCATCTTCCTTTCAGATTCATACAGTCTTTATTTTCCTTGTCTAATTGCTTTGGGTAGGACTTCCAGTACTATGTTAAGTAGAATTGGTGAAAGTGGGCTTCCTTGTTTGGTTCTTGCTATTAGAGGAAAGCTTTCATTTTCTTACAGTTGAATATGATGTTATTTTGGGCTTTTTATACATGACCTTTATTATGTTGAGGTAAATTCCTTTTATACCTAGTTTGTTGAGAGTTTTTGCTATGAAATGGTGTTAAATTTTTTCAAGTGTTTTTTCTTTGCATTTGTTGAGATGAGTATGTGATTTTTATTCCTTGTGTTGTAGCACAATTGATTTGTGTATGTTGAATGATCCTTGCATCTTGGGGATAAATTTTACTTGCTCATTGTGTATGATCATTTTGACATGCTGTTGAATTCAGTTTGCTAGTATTTTGTTTAGGATTTTTACATCTATGTTCATTAGGGATATTTAGACATTTTAAAGCTAGGAGTTTCACTTCATTGTCTTTCAAGTGAAGAAATACACCATTTATTCACTGGTTTCACTTCTGCTCAATACCCTTTTTAGTTAAGAATGCAAATAGAAACCTTAATTATTTCCTTTACCTTCTTATCCTCTACAATCCTAAGATAAAGCATGGAAATGAGTCATTAATACCACTTTTCCCTAACATTTCTATCATAAACATTTGTTTTATTTACTGACTACTTTGATTTTAAAAATGGCAAAACTCTAACATTGAGCAACATTTTATACATTTTATGTATTAGTCAGTAACTTGACAGTAAGCAACAAATCATTTCAACCTTATTCATTTAAATGAGGATTGATACCATCTACTGCCTATAACTAATGCAGTGTATACAGCTTGTAGGGCAAGCCTTTAGGAAAAACAAACTTCAGAGTATATCTTAACACCACTAATAAGCACACAGGTGTTTTTTTTTGTTTTTTTTTTTTTATCTAGCAAAATATGGAGACATTAACTGAAATTATCTTTTCCACCACTCTCATTTTTATTCTTCTAATCTGTTTTATTTCCTTCATAGCATTTATTATTATTATACATTTTTATTACCTGTTTACCCCAGAGTATGACTTCCTAGAGGATAGACTTTGAATTTTTATTGCTAAGTATTCTATTACCTAGATATTGCCTCATATAGTAAGTTATCATCAAATATTTGCTAAAAGAATATGTTCAAAAATGTAATGATATGAGAAATAGTTGAGGATATATGCTTGATCCTTTTACAACTGACACAGAAGTCAAAATTAAGAATATTAAAGATATTTCTTCAGAGTCGTACATATTTCTATAAATATTAAATACACACACACACACACATGATAACATTTTGAAATATCCTATACATTTCACTAACATCAGTCGCTTAGAGTTCAGTTGAAAATTGAGTTCATTAAAGACCATAGAGTTCACCAAGCACCACATTACTTTGTTTTTAGAAAGGATACAGGACAAGGAGCAATATGGCATGGTTTTATACAACAAAGCAATGCTTCTGATTTCTCAGTAACTTAGCACTCATGTGGTCACAAGAGATGAAGCTGAGTGAGGACACACCTTCATAGCTCAGACAAACCTTTAACTCTAGGATCTCTTTCCTTTTACATGTAAAATATTACACAGCTCTCTCACATGATGACTATCTAGCCATGTATTTATCTTAGAGGTTTGTGACTAGCTCCTCCTCTGTAGTAAAGTTACATCTCATAAATACTATTTATTCATTGTGTAATAAAAAATCTCAACAATAAGTTATAGACATTTGATCCAGTTTACAGTCTTTGTTTAAATTTGCATTTTTCTTGGTTCTAGTATTAATATTTCTGTAACTATCCTTGGGTACATGTTGTAAGGAAGATTCAACCAAGATTCAAATCTCCAGCATCCCCTGTATTTAGAGAAAAGTTGTAAAACTCGATGTTAATGCTTTCTTTTCATACTTCTAGGTATGAAAATGGAAATAATTTTTTCATATATTGTATAAGTACCTAAATTTTAATGTTTCTAAGACTCTAAATAAAATAGCATACTTTTAAACTAAACTTTTTAAACCAGGGGTACTTTTTAATGTTTAAAATTTTAATGTTTGTAATAGCTATAAAATATTTTTAAAAATCGAGCCTAAAGTACAACTCTAATACCCAATATTTTATAAGAAATGGAGTATGAGAAAATAAAAAGATATGTAAGAACAAATATTGACAGAAACCTTTTTATCATACCTTAAACAAATATTGGTAGGAATAAAAAGGAATAATGGAAAATACACAACAAATAAGAGTGCAATGTGATTAGAAACAGAAGATAACAAAGCATAAGACAATAACCTAAAACACTAGGAGGAATTTTATGTTCCAGATACTCGGGAGCTGATAGAAACTATACTTGACATCAATTGTGAGGTTATTAATCACATGGGTACCATTATGTTCAGTGATGGTGAAACAAGAAATTCATATATAATGATGTGGATACATTTTTCCACATGGACTGAATGTTGATTAAAAAACTCTTGATAATGAAAGGTAAACTGAAATTGAAGTGATAATTTTAAAGAAGGAGAATCTGTGTCAGGTTTGATAAAATGAGTTGAACTCGTATAATTGCAATAGGAAAAGTTTTGCAGTTTTTACAGAAGAAGAGTAAAATTAAAGGACTATAACTAGATTTGATCTACAATCTTTCTCTAATATGCTACTTTCCTTAATTCACATTAGGAGTTAGCAAGTTTCAGGATATGTTATATGCTTGAATTGGAAGTCATTTTTATTACTTACTTTAAAACTTTGTATTCCTCTGAGAACTTTTACTTTATTGCTATTCATTAATGTCATAAAGATAACCTATGATCTTCAAAAAGTCCAGGACTTTGTTTTCCTGTTTTTTTAAAAAATATATACATGTTCTCTATATGGTCTGTTGAGTGGAGGAGGACAATGTTAAAAACAATTAGTCAGAATGACTGCTATCCTCCACAGTATTGATACACACTAGTGTTCCAACCACCTGCCTTTACTATCCTGAATTTGTCCTAAATTTCCTAAATTCATGTCTGGAAACATGAACTTTTAAATGAGCTCCCAAGAGTTTGTCTGATCTCAGTAAACAGTAGACAAAATACAGAGAAGGAAAACAACTTCCAGGTACCTACAATTTCCCCACAGTCTAAAATTAAGTTTTGTTTACCATTAAAGACGTTAACCTCATGGGACATAAAATAGTTACGTAACTTAGGTAACCTAATAAGCATACCATGGTCTTCCCAACCGTGTGAGTTATCAACTTTCCAGAATTATTTAAGCAAAATTTAATCTGAAACAAATGAAATCTCCTAGAAAGGTATAGGCATTATTTTTGCTGAATCAAAGGGGAGGAAAATTCCAGAAATACAAAATTTTACCCCAGCATGATTTCTTTAAGAAATATTTAAGAAAACGAAAGGGAACTTCTTACTGGATAGCATTTAAGATATTCTCACATGCATGACAAAGGCAAATATAATAATAGAATGGAAATAATTGTATATGAGAATTACATAAGAAAGATCTCAGGTTTGGAAAGAAAGAATGGTCACTCACATTAATTTTCACTTACTGTTAATAGTAAAGTTACATTAATAATCACAAGAGCTATCATATACCAAATAAATACTCTTTGCTCCACACAGTATTAGGAATTTTGCAGACTTGTATTAAATCTTAGAAAACTTCTATAAAATATGAATTAGAATCTCTATTTTATAGATGGAAAATAAAACAGAAAAAGCCAAAGTAACATGCCCTGAATCACATGATTCAAAATTGGCACATTAAGAATTTGTTTGGATTCTGCCTGACTTATGCTTTCTCTGCTGCTTCATACAAGCCTCTTGCTGATAGAGAATAAGTAGAAATATTCTACTATAAAAGATGCTCATATAATTTTGTCACAATGTTTTAATTTATTCTTTGCATTTATTGTGTCTATTCTTATTGGAGACATGACAAACTATCCTTAGGAACATATTATTTTGTGAAGAGTTTAAAGCAAATAACAACTATATCAATGTAATTTTTTTCTACTTTTAAAAAGCATTCACTTTGAGACTTTAGGGAGAGGCAAGCTTTCCTGTTTCTTTGGCCTGTCTTGGTATGAATCAATTTTCAGAAACCTTTGGAATATGGTATAAGGAACTAGTTTATCCTCCAACCTGAGAAAACTTTAAAAATGAAACAATACTTAAAAACAACAGATACTAAGCACTGGATATTAGGAAACAAAGACTAGTATGTGCTAAGAGATGGAAAATAAACAGAGTTGGCACTAATATTTCCCTAATTTAATATTTGAAGAGAGTTCCAATCACATAGCAGGGATGAGGAACCTATGTATAACCCAGAGGCCTCGTTACATTAATGGAGTAGAGAGTCTGGGAGGCCTAGGCAGATAGAGTTCACAGGGCAGGGTACCAGGGAGGAGAGATTTACATAGAGAGAACACCCTGGAGCCCAGAGATCTCAGAGAGTCCCCCTCAAGTAGTCAGCTGTGTTATAATCAACATATGCACATGAAGAAACTGCCTAATCTGTAGAAAGAACATCCAAAAGGACTGAAGGGAAAGATTACCTAAGCCCATGTATAGTGCTTATGCCCACCAGCAAGAACAGAAAATTTCATAAAACATAGAGCATTGAGTAAAGTACTAAGAAGAGTTTTGCCTCAAAAATAGGGCAACATTAGCTTAAGAATAAATGCTGCTCTGGCTTTGCTTACAGCAATTAAAAAAGAAGGCCTGAAAGGATAAAAGTGTTTTCAAATAAGTATATTCCAGAACAAAAATTCAAGAATATTTATAGAAACGTAAAACATCCAGGATCCAATAAGGTAAAATTAATCTATGACCTTAAATAAGCAACAATTAAGCATCCAAACATCTGGAAAACATCACCTAAATATATTTTAAAAATCAATTGAAACTAATACAGAAATGATATATAGGTAATAGCATTTGGAGATAAGACATTTAAAAATTGAATAAATTAAGTAGACACATTGAATATATTAAAAAAGATCAACTTCTCAAGATGAAAACTATAATGTCTAGGATGGGGTTAACAGCAAAATAGACAATGCAGAAGAAAATATTGTTGGACTTGCAGGCATAGCAATAGAAACTATTCAAAATAAAATATGGAGAAAAAATACTTAAAATTCAGAGTTTAAATGAGTCTTGGGGCAACTTCCAATGGCCTAGTGTCAATGTAATTAAAATTCTCATGGAGAGAAGGGGAAAAATATTAAATAACAATGGCCAAAATTTTCCATATTGGATGAAAACTATGAATCCAGAGATCCAAAAACTCAATAAAACACAAGCAAAATGAATATGAATAAAAATACACCAAGATATTATAAAAATTTCTTAAATCTAATAATAAAAATTATCTCAAAAACATACAAGGAAAAATATCACAGTATGTATAAAGTAGCAAATATAAAGATAATAGCAGATCTCTTTTCCAAAACATTGCAGACTAGAGGACGGTGGAGCAATGTCTTGAAGGAAGGGAAGGAAGGAAATTTTTTCCCTAGAATTCTTTATCCAATGAAATTAGAAAATAAAAGAATTGATTTCATACAAAGTATGCTTTCTCATAATAATGAAATTAAACTAGAAATCAATAGCAGTGAGAGCAGTAAAATCTCCGAATGCATGGAAGGTAAAAAACATACTTCTAAATAATTCATGGGACAAGAAGAATCTCTCAGAGGTGATAAAAATTATATGTAACTGAATAAAAATGAAAATGCAAAATTTTAAAGTCTGTGGGACACATATATAGCAATACTTAGAGGGAAAATTATCACACATATTTCTTATATTAAAATATTTTTAAAAATCTGAAATCACTATTCTAAACTCCCACCTCAAGAAACTGAAAAAAGAACAAAGTAAAGTAAAAAGAGCAGAAATCAATTATATTCAAAATAGAAAAAGATATATAAAAGCAATCAAACCAGAAGCTATCATTTTAAAAAGATCCATAAAATTCACACTTAGAAGTCTAACAAATTCAAATAGAGAGAGAGAGAGAGAGAGAGAGAGAGAGAGAGAGAGAGAGAGAGAGAAAGAACACAAATTACCAATACCTAGCAATATCAGGAATGAAGGAAAGTATATCACTACAAACCTCACTGACATTAAAAGGATAAGTGAATGCTACTAACATCTTTATGTTCATAAATCCAACAGTGTAAATGAAATGGATGAATTCCTTGAAAAGTACAAAATCCAAAAAACACTTAAGAAAATTACATAATCTGAACAGTTCTATATGAAATAAATGAACTCATATTTAAATAGTTTCCACAAAGTAAACTCTAAACACAGATGGCTTCACTGAGGATTCTACAGAACTTTGAAGTAAGAAATAATATTCTATAAAAATTCTTCCAGAGGGCTTCCCTGGTGGCGCAGTGGTTGGGAGTCCGCCTGCCGATGCAGGGGACACGGGTTCGTGCCCTGGTCCGGGAGGATCCCACATGCCGCGGAGCGACTAGGCCCGTGAGCCATGGCCGCCGGGCCTGCGCGTCCGGAGCCTGTGCTCCGCAGCGGGGGAGGCCACAGCGGTGAGAGGCCCGCATACCGCAAAAAAAAAAAAAAAAAAGAAAAAAAAAAAAAAAAAAATTCTTCCAGAAATTTTAAAATTACAAAGGATCATACACCATGACTAAGTGGATTTTTCCCTTGGATGCAAAGATCATTCAACATACACAACTCAATAAATGTGACATATTACATTAACAAATGAAGGAGAAGAATCCTATTATCATCTCAATAGATGAAGAAAAATCGTTTGACAAAGTTCAGCCCTTCATGATAAAAATTCTCAACAAATTAGGTATAGAAAGAATGTACCTCAATATAATAAGGCTGTATATGACAACTTCACAGGTAACATCATGCTCAACAGTATGGTGTTAAAAGATGAAAGCTTTTTCTCTAATATCAGGAACAAGGCAAGGATGCCCACTTTCACCACTTCTATTCACCATCATACAGGACGTCCTACCCAGAGCAAAAAGGCAAGAAAAAGAATAAAGGTGTCCAAATTAAAGAAGAAGAAATAAAATTGTCTCTACTTGCAGAAAACATGAAAACCCTTGAGACTCCACACACACACATGAAAAACTATTACCACTAATACAATTTTAGTAAAGGTGAGGGATACAAAATTAACATACAAAAATCAATTGTGTTTCTATATACTAACAACAAAATATCTGATAGAGAAATCAAGAAAATTATCCCATTTACAATAGCATCAAAAATAGTAAAATACTTAGGAATAAATTTACCAGTGAGATGAAAGATCTGTACACTGAAAACTATAAAATATTGATAAAAGAAATTTAAGAAGACACAAATAAATGGAAAGATATCCCATGTTCCTGAATTGGAAGAATTGTTAAAATTGATAGATTCAACACAAGCCCTCTCATAATTCCAAGGGCATTTTTTACAAAAATAAAAATAATTCTAAAATTTGCATGGAAGAACAAGAGACTATGAATACCTAAAGCAATCTTGAACAACAATAACAAAATTGGAGCCACCATACTTCCTGATTTCAAAACATATTACAAAGCTATAATAATCAAAACTGTATTGTACTGGCATAGAAACAGACATAATAGACCAATGAAGAGAATAGAAAACCTAGAAATAAACCTATGCACATACAGTAAACTAATCTTCAACAAAGGTACCAAGAATACACAATGAGAAAAGTATGGTCTCTTCAAGAAATGGTGTTGAGAAACCTGGATATCCAGAAGCAAAAGACTGGAATTGGACCCTTATCTTACACCATACACAAAAATCAACTGAAAATGGATAAAGGCTTAAACATAACACCTGAAATCATAAAGTCCTAGGAGAAAATATAAAGTGAAAGCTGTGTGGCATTAGTCTTGGCAATTTTTTTTCTTGGATATGTCACTAAAAGCACAGACAACACAAGCAAAAATAAATAAGTTGAACAACATCGGACTAAAAAGTTCACCACAGTAAAAGAAACCATCAACAAAATGCAAACGCAACCTACAGAATGGGAAAAATATCCATAAAACATATATGATAAAAGGTTAATATTCAAAATATATAAGAAACTCAAGTCAAAACAAAACTTAATAACCCAATTTAAAAATGGGCAAAGGACCTGAATAGACATTTTTCCAAAGAAGACATACATATGGCGGAGTTATGAAAAGATGCTCAGCATTTCTAATAATCATGGAAATGCAAATCAAACCCACAATGAGATATTATTTAATACCTGTAAGTTGTCTATTATAAAAAATAAGTGTTGGCAAGGATGTGGTGTAAAAAGAACACTTGTACACTATTGGAGGAAATGTACATTGGTGCAGCCACTGTGGAAAATGGTATGGAGGTTCCCCCAAAATTAAATATAGAATTAGCATATCATCCAGTAATTGCACTTCTAAACATATATCCAAAGGAAAGAAAATAACTTCCTTAAAGAAACATCTACACTCCCATTTCATTGCAGCCTTATTCACAATAGCAAAGGTATGAAAACAACCTAATTGTATATTGGTGGGGGAATGTATAAAGAAAATATTGCATATATATTGTAGAGGAGGCAAAAGTCTATGTCTACACTCTTAAGGTTTAGGATGGGCCTAAGGATTAAACTGACATATGGCAGATTAACAGGTGAAAATCATACAAATTTACTTAATATGTTTTATGTGACATGGAAAGCCTCATAAGGAAATTAAGACCCAAAGAAGTAACAAAACCTAAATGCTTTTATACTAGCCTGAACAAAGAGGAAATTCTGGGAAAGTAACTAAAGTATGTAAGAAGGCTAAAGGAAGATAAGAATTATTTTAACAAAGGCTGTTTGTATAAAATTCTCTTGGTCACAACATTCTGTCCTTGGTAATAAGAATGTTAATTTCCTTCTAGTATAGGGAGAACATATTTCATAAAAGGATTTTATTTCCTGCTTTCAGGAAGATAAGGGGAAGTTTCATAGTGCACTTCTGGTACCTGTTTATGTCTTTAGCTCAAAATTATTTTTATGTCAAAGAGGCATATTTTGTGATGATGTGTTCTGGTTTCCTTCAGTATACAATAGACTGTTATTCAGCCTTCAAAAAGAAGGAAATTCTACCATTTGCAACAACCAGGATGAACCTGGAGGATATTATACTAGGTGAAATAAACTAGGCACAGGAAGCTAAATACTGCATTATCTCATTTACACACAAAATCTAAACAAATATAAATCATAGAAACTGAGTAGGCTAGTGGTTACCAGTGGCTGAGGGGGCAGGAGAAATGTGGACATATTGGTCAAAGGGTACAAGTTTTCAGTTATAAGACTAATAAATTCTGATGACTAATGTACAGCATGGTGACTAATATTGTATAGTTTACTGGAAATTTGCTACAAAAGTAGATCTTAAGTGTTCTCATACAAACGCACACACACACACACACACACAACTCTGTGAGGTGATGGATATGTTAATTAGTTTGTGGTAATCATTTCACAATGTATACTTAAACCAAAACATCATGCCATACACATTAAATATACACAATTTTCATTTGTCAATTTTATCTCCATAAACCTGGGTAAAAGAGAAAGAAATGAAGAGCAGCCATATTGGAAAGGAAGAATTAAATTATCTTTACTCAAAGATGACATGAATGTTCATGCTGAAAATCCAATTGAATCTAAAATTAAACTATTAGAACTAAAAACCAGTTAGTCATGTTTGAAGGATACACAAGATACATTATGTACGATTTTTATAGAGTTGCAAGGCAAAGACAATTCAGTAGAGAAAGGATAGTCTTTACAACAAATGGTTTTGAAACAAATAGGTATTGACAAGCAAAACAAAAATGAACTTTTTTCCCATACCTCACACAACAAACACAAGTTAACTCAAAATTAATCATACACTTAAATATAAAACCTAAAATAATAGAACTTCCAGAATGAAATATAGAAGAAAATCTTTGTATTCTAAGTTAGGAAAAAGACTTTTACATATAATGCCAAAAGCACAATCCATAAAAGAAGAATAAGAGCTGAATTGGACTTCATTAAATTCTAGAACATCTGCCCTTCAAAAAAAAAAACCAAACTCAAACAAACAAAACACCATGAAAAAAAAGGAAAAAGCAAACTACAATATTGCAGAAAATATTTGCTTTTAGGGATATTTCCTCACTGTCATCTTCCTATACTTCTGATCTTATCATTTTTTTGTTTGTCCTTAATTTATTGTTTGTCCCTAATTCTTCTATTTTGCTTCTCTGAATACATATTTTTAAAAAGAAATATCCTTTTGTTTTATATATGATGTGCTCATTAACATAGATTTATAATGATATTTTATGCATTTGTCTTTTATACCATATAAAGAAAAAAATGAGAAATGACAAACTAAAATACAATAATATTGGCATTTTTATTTACTTCTGTAGTAACTATTTTCAGTGTTCTTTTCTTCATATGGATTTGAGTTAGTATCTAGTGTCATTTCATTTCTACCTGAAGAAGTCCTTTTAGTGTTTCTTGTGGGGCAGGCCTACTACCAAAGAATTCTTTTAGCTCTTGTCTTTCTAGGAATATCTTAATTTCTCTATTTTTTAAGGATACTTTTGCCAGATATATAATTCTTGTTCGACATTATTTGATTTCAGCACTTTAAATAAGTCATCCCACTACCTTTGGCCTTTATGGTTTATGTTGAGAAATTAGCTATTACCATGTGATGAGTCTCTTCTTATTTTGCTGCTTTTAAGACTCTCTTTTTGGCTTTCAACAGTTTAATTAAAATCAGTCTCATTGTGAATCATTTTATGTTTGTTCTTCTTGGAGTTGATTGAATTTTTGAATGTGTAGATCCATGTCTCTAACCACGTCTGGGAAGTTTTCAGCCATATTTATTCAAATATTCTTTCTGACCTTTTCTCTTCTTCTGGGACTCCCATTTTGCATATGTTGGTAAATTTCATGTTGTATCACAGTTTTCTAAGGCTCTGTTCATTTTTCTTCAATTATTTTACTTTCTGCTCCTCAGATTGGATAATGTAAATTAACCTATCTTTAATTTCTTGGATTTTTTTCTTCTGCCTGCTCAACCTACTATTAAAAACCTTTAGTTAATTTTTTCATTTTAGCTATTACACTTTTCAACCCAAGAATTTCTTTTCAGTTCTTTTTTGTAATTTCTGTATCTCTGTTGATATTCTCTATTTGTTGAGACATTATTTTCCTGGTTTCCTTTAGTTCTTTGAAAAATTTTTAATACAATTGATTGAAAGTATTTCTTTAGTAAGTCAAATATCTGTTACTCCTCAGGGACAGTTGCTGTTAATTTATCTTGTGAATGGACCTAATTTTTTGTTTCTCTATGAGATTTGATTTGTAATTTTTATGGAAAGTTGGAAATTTTGAATATTATAATGTCATAAGTCTTGTAACCAGATTTTCTTCTTTTCCTTGGACTTCTTTTTTCTTTTGTACTTAGTTTTGTGTTGTAATTGTTTTTTTATTTAGTGACTTTTATTTGGTAAAGTCTATTTTTTTTCTTGGGAGTGGGGGAGGAAGAAAGGAAGGAAGGAAGGAATGAAGAAAGGAAGGAATGAAGAAAGGAAGGAAGGAGGAGAGAGAAAGAAAAAGAAAGAAAGGAGGTAGGGAGGGAGGCTGGATAGCTTACTTGGTCTTTGCTGGTTGACTCTCTGTTGGGGCACTCCTTCACCATCTAGCCAGGCTATTTACAAATGTGATGTAGCATTCATTTCTTCCTTTTGCTGAGACTAGAAATTAGCCAGACATAAAAGCTTGAGGTCTTCTCAGATCTTTTCTGAGCATGTATCCTGCCCTGGAATTTCATTTGACTTTCTAAATCCCCCCCACATATGTGGGTACTTTTCAGTGACTTAATATCCCCAAACCTCCCCAGCTTTCCCTTCCAGGCTTTCAGCATGACTATTGTTTACCTCAAAAGACCAAAACAGGCAAACAAGTTCTTAGAGAATAAGGTCTGCTCTGCTGTTTCTGGAACCTGGGACCAGGGTTTCACCCTCAGAATGGAGGCTGATGTCTGTCAGGCCACTGCCTTGCCAGTGAGGGGAAGAGCAAGAGTAACTAAAAAATACTGCAAAGGTTTCCTACTGCGTTCAAGTTACCTTTTTCTTGATTCAGAATTTGTTCAGTTGCTATAAACCTTTAACTATTTTCCAGAATTTGGAGAAAGTTCATTCTGTTTTTGCTCCATTTTCAGTGTTTCTGTGGAGTTCTGAACCCTTGGAACTACCTAATCTGCAATTTTCACCAATATTATTCTTTCAACTTTTAAATTTCCATCTGCATTGGGTTTTTTATTATTTATTTGTTTATTATTTAATATTCAAGTTAGAGATGTTTTCTGCTATCTAGTAATTTTTGTTGTCCATTCATATTTAGAAGTGGGAAAATAAAGAGTTTATTGGAAGCACTATGCACATGGGTAGGGCTTGTTGTGTGCAGACTTCAATGTTACAGCCATATCTATTTGGATCATTACATTAGAGACCTCCTAATGTATCTTTAATTCTTTCATCTTTGGCTGATCAATTCACAAGAATAATATTTTCCAGTCATCTCAGAGGATAGGCTTGGCTATTATCATTTTGAGGGACATGTAAAAGAAAGGTGTTGAAGTATTTCAACATTCAGTAAGTAAATGTTTACTAGATCCTCTTGTACCTGGAATGAACATGTTGCTTCCCATTACAGAACCCTCTCTGTTTTCTTGGTGGGGGTTTGAGTGCTTTACTTATCTATCTTCAGGGAGTTGTTCACCAAGCCTCCAGATATTAGCCCATTCTTTACCCTCAGTTTTAGAAGTATAACTGTTCACCAAGCCTCCAGATATTAGCCCATTCTTTACCCTCAGTTTTAGAAGTATAACTGCTACTAGAATCATTTGGAAGTTCCCCACTGTTAGCTAAAGATTCAGATTTCTGATGTCTGCTGTTAGTTACTAGTATACATTTGCTTTCCCCCTAAAAGTTTTTGCTGTGGTTCCTTCTCTCATTTTCTCTGTTCTTATGGACTTATTTCTTTGAAATTCCTATTTTTTATAATTACTCTTATTTTAGTGGAATTTCTTGGTGGAGAAGATCTGGATGTGTTTTTAAACCACCATCTTTATTTTGAAGTCTGTTTGCAGGATTTCTCATTAATCTCCCTTTCTGCATTGAATTTAAGAACCTGGTTCAAGGATTTAAGCTATGGAAATTTAAAGAGAATTCTTAGGATATATGGTAGAAATAAATATGACAAAGTACCCAGAGGAATTTGTCTTATGAATAGTCTTGCTAGATATATTGAATATCATTGTGCAATTTTACTTTAAAATAATGTTTTAATTCATTAATAATCCTTTTATTAATGTAACTTATCACAGAGGTTAAAGATTAGATCAGGCCCTAAGTACAGAAAGCATTTGACTTAGCATTTAAAGACACTCAAAGGGAAGCATAAGGTCAGACATCTCATCCAATGGAAGTTTAGTCGACTCCTCCTCAACAACATTTTGTCAGTTCATTCCTTTATTTTTATCCTCACATCATAGTGATAATGGCTGAATCTTTAGTTTTCTTCCATTCATTAATCTACTGTTTTATATAAATCTATCAAGTTAACTTATAGGGAAAAAAATATAAAGGCAATGAACTATTTGCTGGGTTATATCATTACTGAACTCTATAAAATTATGTGAAGTCCTCTTCTACTGTATAGTAAAAATTGCAAGGTTATTTTATTTCATGATTACTCTTATAGTAATTTTTTAAAATCCTTTTAAAGATAGGCATTTTTTTCATAGCTTTTTCTAAGAAACTATTTATTTCTTTTTAACGTTTAGGCTCTTTAAATAAATGTATTTGAAAGATCAATGAAATGGGAAATTTGGGTGACTCATCAAAGCAGAAAGTAATTCAATACTTGAGTTGTTACTCTTGATGACAGACATGAAAATTAATAAAATTAAATTTGTGGTATTAAAATGAACAAAAAGTAAAATATCAAACAAAAAAGACCAACATCAAAGGAATAAATAGACTATACAAATGTTGAAATCCATGAATATCACAACCTCAACTAGAAATGATGCTTACATTAAATCTGGAGCTACACTGTAGGGAAGTAGAGAAAGGATTTAAAAAGGTAATTATTTGTCTTGTAGTGAACCAAAGACATATAAGGGACTTAGGTAAGACTTTTCCATGTCAGCTCTTGGGGTTTCTTAGAAATAATCTCAATGATGCCTCCTCTGTGGGCAATTCAGGACTCCACTTTTTATGTCTTACAGTTGTCCAAGATCTTCTCCAGTCTTGGTGCTACAGTATGCTTTCCTTTTCCTTAGTCTTCAGTTTGGTTTTGTTGAAAACCATAACTAAGAGCTTAAGAATAAAATGTATTTAAGAGGCCAGGCCCTTTAAGACCGGAAAGTTGAAGTCTGATAGTGGAGACATGTTAAGAGAAGGTGATTTTCTCCTCTGAGCCTTATTTTAAGTCTGAATTGCAAAGCTGATATAATGAGCTTAAGAACAATTCAGGTCAGCATCAATATATAAGTGATAAAATGTTGGGAGCGGGAGGAAAGGGAAAGGTTTAGATAGGAAGACACTGGCAGTGATAAATTCTGAATTACAGCCATTTTAAGGAAGTGTCAGAATCAGGTTTTCTGGAAGGTCCATCTAGGTTAATAAAGAATCAGCTAGCACCTGGAAAGGAATCAGCTTCTTCATTTTATTTCCTTATTGAATGTTAGGAGTTTGATTGCTCCTAAAGCCCATATGAAATCAGGCCATCATTTAATCAAATTAATATACCAGCAAAGAGTTCTCATAATTAAGCCTGGTGGCCAAGAGAGCGTTGACACAAAAGATTTATTGCCTCTGACCCTCTTTATTTTCTGTATAATGTTAATCTCTACTTTTTTTTTTTTGGAAAACTTTCTGATCCAGATATAACTGAAACACAATTAAAATTGCTCTTTCATATTATTGTCAGGATACTGACAGGATACATCATGAATGGCTTTAATTCTGTGTGTGCCTCTGTACAGAACTCTAAATGCATGCATATAGGCATGGGATATAGTCAGGAAGTTGAGACCCTAGCTTCTAAAGTCAGACAACTGCAGCTTAATTCACACTTCATAATACTTATTAAATGTGTGACCTTACCAAAGTTAATTTTCTCTATATTTCAAAGTCTTGATTTGTCAAATGAGTCTAAAAATACTTCAAAAATTGAAGTGAGGTGGTAAAGTAGAAAATGACATCTTTTTAGTCAATATGCATGAACATTTTTTCAATGTAATATACCCCAAATGCCCAGCATTGCTAAGCTCTTCCTGGCATTACTGATACAGTAAAATTAATACTACTGTATATCAGTTATTTTATTATGGTTACTATTTTACTATAAAATTAATAGAACAGGGCTGCCTCATTAAGAATTCACATTAAAAATCATCCACTCCATTGGGCTTCCCTGGTGGTGCAGTGGTTGAGAGTCCACCTGCTAATGCAGGGGACACGAGTTCGTGCCCTGGTCCGAGAAGATCCCACATACCGCGGAGCGGCTGGGCCCGTGAGCCATGGCCGCTGAGCCTGCGCGTCTGGAGCCTGTGCTCCGCAACGGGAAAGGCCACAACAGTGAGAGGCCCGCATACCACAAAGAAAAAAAAAAAAAGATCCACTCCAAACCTGGAACTAAACAGAAGTCTCCCGAACGTGTACTGAAAGAGGGAATTGTAATTGTAATTCTCACATAAATGCCTACTAAATTCTCTTTACCAATCCATTGTGCCAAAGTTCTTATGAATCCACCGAAGTCTCTCCTCTCACTCCTTGTCCCAGAACGTTCTATACAATTTAGCTACTATCTTCTTGTTTTATTTTTTCCTTCCAGTAACTGCTTCATCAATACCTTGTTTAGGATTTTCACATTATGTTTATGAAATAACTGATCTCTCATTTTCCTTTCTTTAATACCTTTGTCAGTGTTTAACATAAAGCTTACTCCGTCTCCATAAAATGAGTTGCTAATTATTTCCACTTTATTATCTGGAAGTGTTTGTTTTAAACTGATTTCTTGCTGTAATATTTGAAACTTTTCAATGGAAGATTTCTGTGCTGGTCTTTTCTTATGTAAAAGGTTTTTGATTATATATTCAATATTTTAATTTAAAATAACAGTAATTTAAATTTTATTCAGCTTTTGAAATTTACTATCTGTCTTGGTAGGTTGTGTGTATGTTTGTAGGAATTTATCCATTTCATCAAAATTTTTAAGTTTTGTCATAAAGTTATTATTATTATTTTTAATGGTACACAGGCCTCTCACTGTTGTGGCCTCTCCCATTGCGGAGCACAGGCTCCGGACGTGCAGGCTTAGCGGCCATGGCTCACGGGCCCAGCCGCTCTGCGGCATGTGGGATCTTCCCGGACCGGGGCACAAACCTGTGTCCCCTGCATCGGCAGGCGGAGTCTCAACCACTGCGCCACCAGGGAAGCCCGGTTATTATCTTTTAATGTTGGCATTTTCTGCAGTAATGTACCTTTTTTCATTTTTTGTATGTAAATATAGTTTAGAAAGATTGGAAGGGCAGCATTTTGGACTAGAATTCTGAAGAATAAATATGTATTTTAGGAAGAAAGTAATTCCTATTGGAGAAAGTAAAATACTCAAATTAAGATGGGTTAATTCTTCTAGAATGAAACAGGCAATCTTTAAAGGAAAAATGTTAGAAAAAATACTTCTATTATTTTCCTCTCCAATATTTCTTTTAGAAATTCCAGTGCAAATAAGTATAAACTATTTAAGGTCCATGTCTACCAGGAATGACATGCCTCCTCACTTTAAAATATTTCCTCTTTGGTTTTCACAGATGTTCAACATGGTCTTCAAGGTAGCTTCTGCCTTTGGAACACTGGAAGTCTAATTATTTTAAACTAATCTGCCTTCCTTATCAAAAATAGTAATATCTGATTTGGGTTAAGACAACAGAGCTTTAATGCATGGTCATATTAACTCATGAATCCCAGACTCTTTCCCCAAAGCTTAACTATAAACTTCAGAAATCCCCTCATTAATCACCTTGTATTATCCTTTATTTCACCTTCTTCCTCACGTCTCCTACTCCACAATAGACACCAACAGATACATGCACAGACACATGATGGGTTTTTTTCCCCATATATGAATACAAACATTCTTAGATATTCAGAGGAACGGTAGCTATGATTGACCCTTTTCTGTTGTTTTGTCGCATTAAAAACTTATGGTTGAGTTTCTTGGTTCTTTTCAGTGTTTTAATGGCATCATGGAAGTTAACAATCCCATTTATAGAAAACTGTTAGTACTCTTGATATTTGCTTTTCAATTCCAAATTATTATTTTGTGATATATTTTTCATGTCCCTGAAAATTCAAAGTTGAGCCCTGAGAAACTTACTAGTGGCTCAAGGCAATCTTCCAGAATGCAAAGTAATTCCACCTTATGTAATATAATATCACTTATCCTAAAGCTATATATTTTTCATTACATTCCACAGGCTTTTTGTGCTTTCGATGTTCTTTTTGTTATGAGTCTGACAATTCACTGACTCTAATATTGTGAGGGTGAGAAATTTATACTGTTAAAAGCTTTTCTTTATGTGTATAACCAAACTCTTCCTCTTTTTAGAAACAGATTACTAGTGGGGTTTTCATAACCTGTTAGTGTTGTCCACCTTTAGAACTATTATATCAATTCCACTCAGTCTGCAGGCAGCATTTCAGTGCTTTATAATAAAATATACTGAACTGTCTGACTGGAAATTACAACAGAAACAGCGTGAGCTTTGCTTGTCTCTTTTCCTCTAAAAGAAGCAACTACATTTCAGCATCTCTTTTTTGCCTAAATATATCTCAAAAATGAAAACCCGTTATCAATTCTTCCATAAATGCTCCAGCATCAAATATACTTTAGTATGTATCATGTATTATTTTAGACTTTGAAAAAATTTGATTTAAAAATGGTTATGAATTTCTAATCCAAGATAAAAATTAGCTACCATGTGATTGTTCTTTTGAATAAGAACAAAAATGATCATCAGTGCTTTGATCTATTTTATATTTGAAAATTTCCAAGTCAAGTGAAAAAATGGATTTTTATTTTATGTCCATTGAAGCATATTTTTATTGAAGTACCTCCCATTCCTTTACAGCCTTTTCTTTTTGCCACTGTTCACTATGCTTAGTCAAGGCTTAGCCAGAGATCTCTGATTGTAAACCTTGAACTAAGTCAAAGAAGATGTGAAATCTTTACAGGGGAAGGATTTTGATAAAAGGAAATTGGAAACTTGGAATAACATCCCCACCACCTTAAGTGAGAACTGAACTAACTTCTCTTTGGAGCCCTGGGAGGAGGGGTGAGGCCAATATTACTAATCAGTTTTCTAATAGCCATTGCTCCCAAATTTTCCCTTGCTAAGAACCGTGATAGTTATAGAAATAAAATGAGTTTAACCATAGAAGAAGAGTTATGATTTGGTCTGTTCAAGTTAATTGCATTTAAATTTCTACATTTCCCAGTCTCATTTGCAGGCAGTGTTCTGAATAACAATTACTCACACAGATACATGTTTTTTGTTTTTTTATCCTAGTGGTGTTCCAGCCTGTGTTGCAGTGTTCCCAGCAGTCTTGATTCTCTGATCCTGGCTTCCTAATCACTGGATCACACCTCAGGTGAGTCTTCTTAAACTCAGCAGGTGACTAGTATTCTCATATATCCCCTGTTTCCTGATGGTGGCTACATCATAGCTTTGGTGTGTAAATTCAGCTAAGTTGTTCTAGGAATCATAGAGGGTCCAGATTAGAACTCACTCTTCTACTCTTTTCAGTGATTTTGTAAGCATTTAATTCCTGTATTAAATCCTCTTCGGCTTAAAATACCTAGAAAGGCTTGTGTTTCCTAGAGTGAACTCAATCGATACAGCCATACACTTGTTTTGCAGGTATGGTTTACCATATGACATAGTAGTAGACAAGGTTATTGGAAGTTTGTTGGATCCTTCTGGTAAAGATTGTTTTATGATTAAAAATTAGGGGTATGAAAAGAGGTAGTTGGGCTGTCTTGCTCCTTCACCTCCTTCTCCTCCTCCTTCTCCCTTTGATCTTTGTTAAGAGTCTTAGTGTTATAGGAGCTATCTTGCAACCATGTGGTTACTATATGGATGAGGACCAAATACTTCCATGTTAAGGATAGGAGAGAAGGATGGAAAAAGCCTGGGTTCTTGATGATATCACTAGGCTGCTGAAGCTCTGGATTGATTACTAGATTTGGACATTGTTAGGTTTCCTGTAACATGCTGGAAAAATAATTCCTAATTGATAAGATTGAATTACCTACTGAATTTCTCATGGTGATACATCAAAAGTAAAGGAAGTCTGAAATTCCCTAATGAAGCCAATTCTGTCAGTGGCCAACCTGCACACTTTTCTTTCCAAGTGTGCTCCAGCCAGGATTAGTATCTCTCTACTCGAGAACTTTTAGAATTTCAGAAGGCTTTTTTCCCACTCCTAGAGCAGGAGGGAGGTGCCAAGGAATCAATGTCCCCTGAGAGTACCCCCCAACCAGTGACTCTCGGAAGCTGCTGTATAAATATACCAGTTTCCTGGTCCCTTGGGCAGAAAAATTCTGAGACATGCGTTTTACACAGTTCCTAGACTTTCTTACTGTATTAGCCTGCTTAATACTTATTTTTTATAGGCTGTCTCCTTTCTCTGTACCTTCTAAATTAAATAATTGTATGTGATTTCTTGTCTTAGCATATGCTTCTGAGGGAATCCAAGCTAAAATACCTAACTTGAAATCAAATTGGACATATGAGGCCCCAATCAGATAAAAGAGACTCTCCTTGTTCAGTCAAATGTCAGTGCACAGAGTACTGTGGAAGCCACCTGAGATTTAGTCTCTGACTACAACTTTTCAAAGTCTCAGTCCTTTTGATTTTGATATATTATATCAATTATGGTTGTATATTGATGAATCCCATCATATAAGTCCTGATGGATGCCATTATGCGTTTTATCACTAGCTGCCAACAGTACAGCATATAATTAGCTTACTGACTTGACTCTACTACTGCTTCCAAAGACGACTTAATTTTAATTCAATTAGAAGACTATTTTCCCATTTGTTAAATGCCTTTAACTGAAAATAGAGTTTTCAATTCTCCATAATCATGCCTATTATTTCCATGAGGTTGAACCACATGAATTTTTACATCCATAAGTGCAGGCAAGATGGATAGGCTTTATTGTGGAGTTAAAGAAAAAATTCCTGTCAACATAAAAATGCTTCCCTTCTTTGTTTGCTAAAGTAGTTGAAATTCTCTACCTGAGAAAGGTTTCTTAAGGTAACATGCCATTGTACAATAACTGAATTAAGATATTTTATTACCAAGAAAGAACAAATCTAAGCTAGCCAATGCATCATTGAAGATGTGTTCATTTAAATATTACCGCTCATTGCCACCTATCATATAGAAATAACCCTGTTGAGGTTACACTTTAATGAGATGGAGGAAGAAGGAAAAGGCTGCTGCCACTCAGGTCAATTATTATGTAATAACAGAGGACCTTGGGGAGAACATTGGGGCCTGGATGTACTGAGCATAGCGAAAGATAACGAAATGGGAGTCAAACAAAAGGTGACATCTACTGAACAGCTCTGCCAGAGGGCTACCTTTGTACTGAATTACATGAATTTTTTTTTAATAAGAAAACAGAGTAATAAGCTAGAGTTAAATTTTGCCTTAACTTCTATTTCCTCTTCCCACCTGAATTATGGGATAAGCATAAAACACCTTGATTTTACAAGAAAAGTTATTTTTTTTGACAGAAAGACCTCAGGTGAAAAATACATTTCAAAATCCAATTTAGAGGGGGAAAGTATGTTGTTTTGTATTGGTGGAAACTCTTTCCCATACAACTAAGCAAGCTCCAGTGCATGAATCTTTTATCAAAGCAAGGCTAAGGAAACTGGTTAGCTTATTAAAGAGCAGTTTTTGTTTTTTTTTTTACAAAAACAATTTCATTTTCATGAGTTTTACCTCATGACAAACATGTCTGATTTTTCTACAAAGAAAATTTACAAGGAGATCCCTTTCAGTTAGAGGGAGAAAGAGGTTATAAGTTTTAGGAAATAATTTTCCTGGGAGAAATATTTCAAGTAACTTCACTTAGTAGTGTCAAGAATGTGTTCTATACAACTTATTGCAAGAAAGACTATAAAAAAACAACAACAAAAACAGTTCATCAAATTGCAAGCTTAATGAGAATAAAGGCCTTAACTTACTCATGTGAAGATTCCCATTGCCCATAACAATATTTGTAATCATTAGATTGTCAATAAATATTTATTGAATAAATGAATGCTAGATTAATTTTGACTTCTGTCCTCAAGGAATTTATAATCTAGTTGAATTAGAGAGGCATATGACTTTAAATGGGCTAAAACCACTATGTGTATGCACAGCCAGTAGGCTCTTTTTGGTTGCTGTTTATAGGTGTCAACAGTTTGAAATAAATAAATGTCATTCCCAGTTTATTAAAAAAAACATGTCTTAGGACAAATTTTGCCACTGACACCAACATGTGTTAACAATCAAGCATATTGTCTGTTTAAAAATTTTTGATGAAGTTCCAGTTTATATATATATATATATATATATAAAAGACTTGCATGAAAGATTCACTTGAGTCAAATGGGACAATATTCCATTGTTCGATCAGGAGAAACCTATTAAGTCAGGCTATAAAGAAACCTTAAGATCACTAATGGAAAAGAAATATTTAAGAATCAAGCCTAAAATGTCATACTCAAAGGTATAGATCAAAGGTAATGGGTTTGCTGTATTCTTATCCCTGTTCATGCAAGGTCCAGGGTTATCTCTAAAATATTTTAACCAATCTACACATCTTCAAAGTCACCAGTGAGATCCCCACTTTGTTAATTCACAGAATTTCTTCAACAAAATCATTATTGTAACGTAGTATGCTGATAAGCAAGCATCTCAGATGATGATCAGAAAAGAGAGAACTGAAATGTCTACAGTAGCTGCCTCAGGAATGTAGCTAAGTCCATCCTCTGCTGAATTCCTGATACAGGCAAATAAATGCTCCAGGAGTGTGGTTTCCACATACATATATAATAGATGATTGTCTATACTGAAGTACTTCAAATAAATATAGCATAACATCATATATGACATGATTGGAGAGCAATAAATATTACTAACACATACTGAATGCTTTCTGTGTGTTGAAGGATGATTCTAAATACTTTACATGAGTCATCTCAAATAATCCCACAATAATACTGTTATTTCATTTTCTTAAAGAGGAAATTGGCTCTCTGAGAAGTTAGATTGCTTGCTATAGTAATAAGCTGGCAAGTGGAAGTTTGTGGTTTAAACATAGGCAGTGAGCTCTGAAGACCACACTCTTAAGCCATGATGAGGTACTGACTCTCAAAGGACTGAATACAGAATAATAGAATTAAGGGCTAAATTGTGCATGCTACTGGGATGATGAGAAGGTCCAATCTAATCATACATGCAGAAAACTGGAAAGGAGTGCTCTCTTCCTCAGACCTATGTAGTATAGGACAACTGGTCAAGCATGATCTAAGCAACATGAACCACTGGATTTATTTTAGAATGGTGAGTTGCAAAGAGCATGGATGGTTTTAGTGGTGGTGGTATCTGATTGGGCAGTGGAAACAGATCAGTAGATTATACCATAAAAATGTAAGCTAAAGGTAATTGCTTCATTGGAACAGCAAATTTAGTTTTGTTCTGCCAAAAAGCAAAGGCAAAAACATAATTCTGTGTGTTTATTAATAGGAATCATTCAAGCATATAGGTAAAATTGAATTTACTATAACACCAATCCGTAAGAGAGATTTGTTAACTAAATTCTTCTGAAAGGGATACTAAGTAAATTCAAAATTATTTTTACAAAAGAAGTAGACATAATAATCACGGATCTGATTTTATATTTTCCATCTCTATATTTTACGGAGAAATGTGAATTCCTGGCTTCAGGTAACTGTAGTGTCTGCTCCACGGCCTCTGGTACATTGCTTACATAGCACCACAGTGAACTCTGGTCATCATTTGTTTATTGTCTGAGACACTAGAATATGAACTCCTGAGGGCAGGACCTGGGTCTGTCTTGTTTATCTGTGTATCTCAGCACCAGGAGTTCAACAAATTATGCAGTGTTGGAAAAAATATAGTTTTGTGTTACATAAAAATATAATTTAAAACTCAGTTTTTCTGGCATACTTTATAGATCCTTATAGCCCAGAAGTGGTAGAAGGGAACTTTGAGAAATCTAGAACATTTTTATATATACATAAAATGTGAAATTGCCAAATGTGAAAGTTTCTAGAAGATATCCAAAGTTTTCGAATGATCTTGTAATCTATTCAGGTAAGAAATGGACTAGGAAAAAATGCTTATTTCAATTGCCTGAGGAAACAGTGAGAGATCTGAATTTCTCTGTTAAAGTGTATCACATTAGACGGTGTTATGGTTTCAATGTTGGTATAAAAGTGTAGTGTGGAGTGGTTAGTTTTCCAGCATTTGAAAAAAAACTTAGACCTTATCTCTTGAATATTTAGATTTAGTTCATTACCCTTGGAATAGAATATTTACTACAGCAAAAGGTAAACTAAATACCATGATGCTATTAACCTTTCTAAGACACTGATCCTAATATTCTTGAGTAGTTAATTGAGGGGAGTAAAAAATTACCTCCTTTTACCCTTTTATCCTTAAAGCCAAAGGTAAAAGTACGATACTGCATTTATGATGGCAGCTTTCCCACTTCTGGGGAAATAACTGGATTTTGGTTAAGAATACTATACTATTTAAAAAGTATGTGTGTGCATGAATGTAAATGCATACATGTGTGTTTTAATGTTAACAAAAAACAATTTCAGTTAATATCATATTTATTTCTCTGTTGCTCTTAATTATGTATACAGCCAGGTATAGTGTCTCTGAGTTGTAGTCAATAATTACTCATTAATTTTGTTAAAAGTGTATTTTACTTATGTATCGTACTTCTGTAAGCTTTGACTGATGAGATAATTTTATTAAAAGGGAATAAAACCTTAACTGGAGGTGGGGAGAGTGGGTTTTTACTACATATATTATAAGCAAATTATTAACATCTTTCATAAATAAACTATACTTATATACTACAAAAAGTAAAATTGTCCAATTGGACAAATAACTGAAGACTTAAATGTACAATACAAAAGCTAGAAATACAGATAAAATGAATGACAAATTAAAATAGTAATAATACATTAGTCTTGGCTGTAAAATTGATAAGAGGTCAAAAGCAATTCAAAATATGTTTTTTGCAAGGTAGGTGGAGGAAGGGTAAGTTGGAGGAGATAGGCATTACCAATTTACTCTTGATCTGGGTGAAATGTGGTCCAATCTTTATGAAGGCCTGTTTGGTAACATGCATCAAGAGTGTTTAAGTACACATATGCATTGAGCCAGAAATTCGAATTCTAAGAGTATATTCAAAGGAAATAATCAGAAATGTGAACAAAGATGTGTGTTTATTTATTCAGTAAATTGAATATTGAATCCCTGTTGTATGGCAGATGCCATTTGCTTTAGATAAAAAAGTTCTCTTAGTACTCTCTGAATATTGTCAAATGGGAAGTCAGGAAAATTAAAGGCCAAATACAATAGAGTAAATTAAAATCATTAGTGTCCCTAAGCGAGCTCTGAGAGGATGATAATATTTTTAAGATGAAGTAACTTAGGAAATAAAATGAGAAGGTCTAGATTTTGAGTGAGCTCTCAAACTTTGGCAGAACATTAGAGTTAACAAGAGAGGATTTTTTAAAATTGAAGTATAGTTGATTTACAATGTTGTGTTTGTTTGTGGTGTACAACAAAGTGATTCTTTTTCATATTATTTTCCATTATTGTTTATTAGAGGATATTGAATATAGTTCCCTGAGTTATACAGTAGGACCTCGTTTATCTATTTTACATATAGTAGTTTGTGTCTGCTAATCCCAAACTCCTAACTTATCCCTCCCTGATTCCCTTTCCCCTTTGGTAACCATACGTTTGTTTTCTAAGTCTGTAAGTCTGTTTCCATTTTGTAAATAAGTTCATTTGTACCATATTTTAGATTCCACATACAAGTGATATTACATGATATTTGCCTTTCTCTTTCTGAGTATGATGTCACTTAGTATAATAATCTCTAAGTCCATCTGTGTTGCTGCAAATAGTGTTATTTCATTATTCTTTTTTATGGCTGAGTAATATTTCATTGTATATTATATATGTACCACATCTTTATCCATTCCTCCATCAATGGGCATTTAGGTTGCTTCCATGTCTTGGCTATTGTAAATAGTGCTGCTATGAACATTGGGGTGCATGTATCTTTTTGAATTAGAGTTTTCTCTGGATACATGCCCAGCAGTGTTATTGCTGGATAATATGGCAACTATTTTTTCAGTTTTTTAAGAAACCTCCATATGGCTGCACCAATCCACATTCCCACCAACAATGTAGGAGGGTTTCCTTTTTTCCACACCCTCTCCAGCATTTATTATTTATAGATTTTAAATGATGGCCATTCTGAACAGAGTGAGGTGATACTTCATTCTAGTTTTGATTTGCATTTCTCTAATGCAAATAATAATTTTAGCAAAGTTGAGCTAATAATTAATAATTAGTAAAGTTGAGCATCTTTTAATGTGCCTATTGGCCATCTGTATGTATTCTTTGGAGACATGTCTATTTAGATCTTCTGCCCATTTTTTGGTTGGGTTGTTTGTTTTTTTGATATTGAGCTGTATGGGCTATTTGTATATTTTGGAAATTAATCCCTTGTTAGTCACATTGTTTGCAAATATTTTCTCACACTCCATAGATTATCTTTTCATTTGTTTATGGTTTCCTTTGCTGTGCAAAAGCTTATAAGTTTGATTAGGTCCTGTTTGTTTATTTTAGCTCTTATTTCTATTGCTTTGGGAGACTGACCTAAGAAAACATTGCTACGATTTATGTCAGAGAATGTTTTGCCTATGTTCTCTTCTAGGAGTTTTATGGTGTCATGTCTTATATTTAAGTCTTTAAGCCATTTTGAATTTATTTTTGTGTATGGTGTGAGGGAGTGTTCTAACTTCATTGATTTACATGTGGCTATCCAGTTTTCCCAACATGACTTGCTGAAGAGACTCTCTTTTCTCCATTGTATATTCTTGTCTCCTTTGTTGAAGATGAATTGACCATAAGTGAGCAGATTTATTTCTGGGCTAAGAGAGCATTAAAAAAAAATCATGTACTCTATGATTCCATTTATGTAACATTCTTGAAACAAACTTATAGAGATAGACAACAGGTTAGTAGCTGCCAGGTATTAAGGATGAGGGGGGAAGAAGTAGAATTAAAGCAGTAACTATAAAAGGGTAGCATAGTGGATCCTAGTGGTGATGGAATATTTCTGCATCTTGATTGCAGTGGCGGTCACATGAATCCACACCTGTGACACTGTGTGAACTGCATAGAACTGAACACACACACGCACATACACAAGTTCATATAAAGCTAGCAAAATCTGAATAAGCTTTATGGATTATGCCAGTTTCAGCTTTGTGGTTTGATAATGTACTACAGTGATGCAAGATGTTACCACTAGTGGAAACTGCATGAAGAGTACACAGGACTTCCTTGTGTATTTTCTCTTTTGCAGATTCCCATGAATTTATAATTATTTCAAAATAAGAGGTTATAAATGCCATTGCCTAGATTTTAACCTAGAGTTTTCAAGTAGAGTATCAAACATAAGTAATATTCTCCTTTATTTTTTAAATAAAGTAGTGTTTTCATAAAGTTCACCCATTATAGTGTATGGTGAGTTGTAACAGACATATAGTCATGTAACCAACACCACAATCAAAATATAGCACTCCTCCATCACTCCAAAATATTCCATCTTGCCCTTGTAGTCATCTCCTCACACCAAGCTCTTCTGACAACTACTCATCTGTTCCTCATCACTGTAGTCCTGTAGTTTTGAGAACATCATATAAATGGAGTCATACAATGTATAAATTTAGGAGATCAGGCTTTTTTCCATTCTGATCTGTTCCTTTATATTATTGAGCAGTTGCCCCTTGTATTGATGTACCACAGTTTATCTATTCACCTATTGTATGACATATGCAACTATTGTAAGACCCAGCAGCTGCACTCCTGTGCATTTATCCCGGAGAAATGAAAAGTTGCATTCACACAAAATATGTGCATTAATGTTGATACCAGGTTTATTTGTAATACCTTAGAATTAGAATCACCCCAGATATCTTTCAACAAGTGAATGATAAAAAACAAACAAATAGGACTTCCCTGGTGGTACAGTGGTTAAGAATCCACATGACAATGCAGGGGGCACGGGTTCAAGCCCTGGTTCAGGAAGACCCCACATGCCATGAAGCAACTAATCCCATCTGCCACAACTACTGAGCCTGTGTTCTAGAGCCCATGAGCCACAACTACTGAAGTTCGCATACCTAGAACCCATGCTCCACAACAAGAGAAGCCACCACAATGAAAAGCCCGCACACCACAACAAAAAGTAGTCCCCGCTCACCGCAACTAGAGAAAGCCCAAGTGCAGCAATGAAGACCCAATGCAGCCAAAAATAAATAAATAAATTTTAAAAAATAAAAAGCTTAAAAAGAAAGTAAATTATTTTTTAAAAAACTGTGGTATATACAGACCATAGAATGTTACTGAGAAATCAAAATACCTTTGAAATGAAAGCATACCGAATTTGAGGGTAGCATGCATAGAAATGGTAAAAGAGACTCAAGGAAATCTGGGTAAGTCCTGACTGTGTCTGCTATAAAATGCCATTTTTAATAATCTTTCATGTATATTTTTACTGAAAATAAGATTAATAATTTTAGGTATCCATAGACCTCATTACTTTCATGTAATAAATGGGTGCCCAATTTGCATATAGGTAACCTTAAGAAGTCTTGCCATATTATGCTAAATGCTACTAAATTATGCTTCTCATTTTTCATTGCTTAGAAACTATTGACAATCTAGATTCAAAAATAAAACTGATACATCTAGAATACAATGGAAACATTTTAAAATCTTATTTTTGGAAAGCAAATAGAAATCTTTCCAATGACTTCATTTAAGGCAGAAGTAGTACTTACCAATATCTTTATTACTTTGGAAAATGACATGGAAAAGTAAAAAGTACAGTATTAAATGACCCACATATGAAAAGAGAGGCATAAATGTCTGTTGTTAGATCAAATAAAGCTTCCATCTTGCAAGCTCTAATTTTACTCTTTCTATTGATAATCCACAAGGGAGATTGTTTATATATATTACGCCTAAGCTAAATATCTACCCTCCATGAAGTGCAACTCCCATGGAAGCATAAGCACTTGTATCACTGTGTCATCCTTGTTGCCCAATTTACAAACTAAGGATGCTTGAGTACCTCTAATTACTTTCAGTACAATGTGATGTAACTGTGCCACCTACATTAGCATTAATGAGTGCAGCATGGCTAACTCTTCACTTAGGGGACTGATATGTGGATCTATTCTGGAAATTTTTTCTACCACTAATAAATTAGACTTTCTACAAGTTATACACTAGGTAACCCCTCCAGAAATTCCCAGGCCCAAGTGGTTTCTCTGAGGAATTCTACTAAACATTGAAAGAATTGTTCAGGATAGAACTTTCCTATGCCCTCGAAACTACTTGGTAAGTGAGTTAAAAGGGAACAGCAAACAACTTCTATTGTCTAATTTAAATCATGCTCGACAGAGTGTTGGAAAATACGTAGAATGTTTGAAATCAAAAGTCATGTGATAGTATAAGGGATGTTTAGCTGCCAGAGAGGGCACAGGGGAACATCTAAGAACTGGAGTTCAAAATATTTCTATCTTCTGTTTGATGAGTGTATGGAAATTCTCCTGGGAGAAACCTCCTAATGAAATTGTCTTTATTTTCAGTGGAAAAGACTAAGTTCCCTGGCATGGCAAATAAACAGGAAACTTTTAAACATAATCTCTTCAATCTATGGGGATTATTTTCAGGCATCTGTTGAGTGTGTGTGTGTGTGTGTGTGTGTGTGTGTGTGTGTGTGTGTGTTTTAATCTGATATCTGATAAATTATCTAAAATGATCATTACATTAGACTCTCACTCTTGAAACAGATGTATAAAAAAAGTTCTGAATATCTAAGGTTATCCTCTATCAATACAGGATAACAAAGGGTTTCCATTTATAGGAAGATAGGGCAGAGTTTCCTACACTCATCATCTAGATGGTCTCAGAAGTATTTTCCCAAGGGAGACGTGTTTGCCTGATGACGGGTAAAAACATTAACTATTTAGGATAAAATGGTGCTAGATTAGTGGTAAGAATTAACTAGGTTCTTGGTATTACCCACTAAGAGTAGTAAGTGAAAAAGTGGTTCCCCTTTCAGAACAACCTCTCTTGCTTGGCAGTGATGGTGATATTTATTTCCTGGTTTACTTTGAGTTTGCACTAAACTTGATTATTTTGAGGTGATAATCATGTCAAATTTCCTTCTGTCAATAAGAAATAACTATTACTTTATTTTCCCTCTTCTGTTTCCTTCTTTGTTTAACTTGTGTTGCTTCTCAAGAAACTTCCTCAGGTACATTGAATAAGAAATAAACTTTCTGAATCCTTTCATGTCTGAAATATATTTGTCCTCACGTTGAACAATACTGTTGCTTAGTAAAAAATTCTAGGTTGAAAATATTTTTCCCTGAAAAATCTGAAGATGTTTTCAGTTGTCTTCTAATATCCAGTTTTATTGGTGAAAAATATGATGCTTGTCTGACTCTCACTCTTTTTGGTTATATTGTTTTTGTTTTCTGGGAGTTATTGGGATCTTTTTTTAATCCTTTCAGTTATAAAATATGCTTAGGATAGATCTTTTTTTAGTCATCCATTTATAACTTACAAGGCATTTCAATATGAAGACTCATGTTTTCATCAGCTATGGGAAATTATTAAACTATTTCTTTGAAAAGCTTTTTCTTTTAAATTTCTGGCCACATAGTATGAGTTCATACCTGTTGCCCACTCATACATCTCCATCTATAAATACCATGGTTTAGCAGATAATGTATATTTATGATTCAAAATATGTGGCAAGTAATAAAATGTCAGATTTAAGTGATAATATATCAATAATTACTTTGAATGTAAAATATTTAAATATACCAATTTTAAAAAGATTTCCAGAGTGAACTTATAAAATGACTTAACTATATGCTGCTTAAGAGAAACTCACTTTGAATTCAAATGTATAAATATGTTGAAAGTAAAATGATGGGAGAAGATATACCAAGCAACCATTAATAAAAAACAGCAGGGATTCCCTGGTGGTGCAGTGATTGGGAGGCCGCCTGCCAATGCAGGGGACACAAGTTTGTGCCCTGGTCTGGGAAGATCCCACATGCCACAGAGTGGCTGGGCCCGTGAGCCATGGCCACTGAGCCTGTGCATCCGGAGCCTGTGCTCCACAACGGGAGAGGCCACAACAGTGAGAGGCCCGTGTACCACAAAAAATAAAAATAAATAAAAACCAGCAATGGCTATATTAATATCTAATAAAACAGACTTAAAACTCAGTAAAATTACCAGAGACAAAGAGGAATATTATATAAAGATAAAAAAGATCAAACCATTAGGAAGACATACTGATCCTAAATGTTACACACCAAATAAAAAAGCCTTCAAATACATGAAGCAAAAACTGATAGATCTAAAAGGAAAAATAGACAAATTCATAATCATATAGCTTAGGACTTGAATACTCTCCTCTCAACAGTTGACAGAACTACTAGTCAGAAAATCAGCAAGGATACAGAAGATTTGAACAATACAATCAACCAACAGGATCCAGTAGACATATACAGAACATTCCACCCAAGAACAGCAGAACAGTCACCAAGATAGATCAGATTCTAGGCTATAAAACAAACCTCATCAAGTTTAAAAGAATTTAAATCGTATAGGGTATGTTCTCTTATCATAATGGAATTAAACTAGAAATAAATAGCAAAGACAACAGGCAAACTTCAAATCATATGGAAATCAAACACACTTCCAAATAATCCCTGGATCAAAGAGGAAAACTCAAATGAAATTTTTTAAAAAGTAGAGCTAAGTGAGCAACCTGTGTCCATCAATAAATGAATGGATAAGGAACATGTGGTGTGTGTGTGTGTGTGTGTGTGTGTGTGTGTGTGTGTGTGTGTGTATGGCTGTATACATACATACAATGGAATATTAACCATATAAAAGGATGGAATCTTGCCATGCATGATGACATGGATGTACCTAGAGAGTATTTTCGTAAATGAAATAAGTCAGACAGAGAAAGACAAATACTTTATGATTTTACTCATATGTGGGATCTAAAAAAACGAAGCAAATGAACAAACTAAACAAAACAGAAACAGACTCTTAGATACTCACTAGTGGTTGTCAGAAGGGAGGGAGTGGGGGGATGGGTGAGATAGTTGAAGGGGTTTAAGAAGTACTAACTTCCAGCTATAAAATAAATAAGTAACTGGGATGTGATGTATAACATAGGGAATATAGTCAATAATATAATAACTCTGTATGGTGACAGATGGTAACTAGACTTATCATGGTGATCACTTTGTAATGTATAAAAATATCAAATCACTGTGGTGTACACCTGAAACTAGAACAATATTGTATGTCAATTATAATTCAATGAAAAATAAAAGAACTAAGTGAAAATTTTAAAAAGCAGTGTATCAAAATGTGCAGGACAAGTTAAAGCAGTTCTCAGAGGCACAACAGCATTAAATACTTACATGAGAAATGAGGAAAGATCTCAACAATCTAAGTTTCTACTTCAAGACACTAGAAAAAGAAAAGCAAAATAAACTCAAAGTAAGCAGAAGGAAGGAGATATAGTAAACATAATAACAGAAATCTATGAAAATGAAACTAGGAACATAATAGAGAGAATCAGTGAAAAATCTGATTATTCAAAAATAATCAATAAAATTGATAAACTTGTAGCAAGACTGACAAAAATAAACAGAGAGAGGACACAAATTACAAATATCAGGAATGGAATAAGGAATATCCCCACAGATATTATAACCATTAAAAAAAATAAGGAAACATAATGAACAAATTTATACTTATACATTTTAGAAGTTAAACCAGTTACTTAAAAACCCAAACCACCAAAACTCATCCAGGATGAAATAGAGAACCTGAATAGACCTATAACCATTAAAGAAATTGAAATTTTAATTAAATATCTTCCTAAAAAGGAACTTCCAGGCCCAAATCATTTCTCTGAAAAATTGTATTAAACATTTAAGGAAAAATAATATGAATTTTACATCTCTCCCACAAAATAGGGGGGGAAAAAACATTTCCCAGCTCATTTCACGAATGCTAGTACTACCCTGATAAATCACCAAAAGACAGTACAAAAAGGAAAGAAAGAAAGAAACTAGAGATCAGTATCTCTCATGAATGTAAACACAAAAACCCTGAGCAAAATATTAATAAACTAAATCTAATGATGTATAAAAATAACTATAACATCACTAGGAAGTAGGATTTATGCCAGATATGCAAAGATGGTACAGCATTTGAAAAGCAATGTAATTCATCATATCAACAATTCAAAAAAGAAAAATTAAAGCATTTGATAAAAATTCAATATCCATTAATGATAAAACTCTCAGCAAGTTAGGACTAAGGGGAATTATTTTAACTGGATAGAAAGCATCTACAAAAAGGCAACAGCTAACATCACAATTGATTTTATAGAATGAAATTTCTATGGGTAATAACAAAAGGGGCTGTGAGAATTGTTTATTTGCTGCTTTAGAGGCAGTGTATAAAGGCAATTAAATATATTAATGAATCTGAGTTCCTAAAGAACCTGCTTTTAAAAAAATAATAATGACAGGGACAACTGACAGCCTTGAATTATTTAGTGGTAAGAAAATGATGAGTTATGGATATGATAACATTCCCAGAAAAAGGATTGTGTTGTTGGAAGTGATATTAATTCTGATGTGACTGAAAAACAAAGAGAAATTGATATTTTGAAAATCAGCATTACCTATGAATTGGCTGAATTAACTAAGGTTCTTCCAACTTTTTGTTAAAAAGAATTGTTTATATGACATAATAATATTCACCTAGAACCTTTTGAAACTTTTAGCAGATAGTTTTAAATGAAACAATATGAAGAACCTATGCAATTTTATTTAAGATTAGCCTATTTGGCCTCTTTCCAACATAGCCAAAGAAAATAATTCTTTTCATAAAATAATTTTCTAACTTTACAAATTCTGTATTTTAAAGAGATATTATTTTCATTGTATAAGAAACTTTTTTTTTTAATTTAAAAGTACAAAAATACATAGAGTTCTAAAGAAACACTGTCCCAGACCACTACCCCATTTCTCTGTCCAGAGATAATCACAGAGTTTGTTATGATTCTTTCAGATGTATTCTAAACATAAAAGTATATATACACAGAGACACATCTGCTTACATAAATGAGATCATATAGATGCTTTGTTCTGCAACGTACTCTTAATAGCTCATCTATCTCTTCATATTGATGGATCTCATTCTCTTTTTTTTTATATTGGATACTGAGTATTCCATTGAATTTATATGATTGGTCCTCTATTAATGAACATTTTTCCAGCTTAATTCAGATATAATTAATGTATAAAATTGTGTAAGTTTAAAGTAAACAATGTGAGATGATTTGATACATGTGTATATTGGGAAATGTTTACCTCAATAAGGTTACTTGACACATCCATCACCTTACATAGTTATGTGATTTTTCTTTTTTATTTTATTAATAGAGTTAATTGAATTGATTTTTGAAAGTTAAATCAAACTTGTATTCCAGGGGAAAACTTCACTTGGTCATGATATATTATTACCATTTTAAATATAATATTAAATTCTATTTGCTAATTAAAAAAAAATCTATGAGATGCAGCAAAAGCAGTTCTAATGGGGGAGTCTATAGTCAGAGAGAGAAAGACAAATACTATATGTTATCACTTATATGTGGAATCTGAAAACAAACAAACAAACAAAAACTAGTGAATATAGCAAAGAAACAGACTCACTCACAGATATAGAGAACAAACTAATGGTTACCAGCAGGGAGTAGTGGGAAGTGGGAGGGCAGGAATACCAACTACTGTGTATAAAGTAAATATTATAAGGATATATTGTAAATCACAAGGAATAAGGAATATGGCCAATATTTTATAATAACTATAAATGGAGTATAATCTATAAAAATTATGAATCACTATGTTGTATATCTGAAACTAATGTAATATTGTAAATAAACTGTACTCCAATAAAAAAATTGGGGAGTGTGCAGCAAAAGTATTAAAGTTCTAAAGAGGAAGTTTATAGCAATACAGGCCAGCCTTAAGAAACAATAAAAATTAACAACCTAAATTTCTATCTAAAGGAATTAGAAAAAAGAAAAACAAACAAAACTCAGTCAGGAGAAGAAAGGAAATAATAAAGCTGAAAGCAGAAATAAATAAAATAGAGAGCAAAACAAACAATAGAAAAGATCAATGAAACTAAGAGTTATTTTTTTTCTTTTTTTTGAAGAGATAAACAGAATTGATAAGCCTTTAACCATGCTCATTAAGGAAAAAAGAGGGCTCAAATAAAATTATAAATGAAAGAGAAGTTATAACAAATATCACAGAAATACAAACAATCATAAGAGAATACTATGAACAGTTATATCTCAACAAATTGAACAACCTAGAAAAAATTGATAAATTTCTAGGATCATACAGTCTTCCAAGACTGAATCAGCAAGAAATAGAAAATATGAACAGACCAATTACTAATATTGAAATTGAATCAGCAATCAAAAAACTCCCAACAAACAAAACTCCCAGGACCAGACAGCTTCTTAGGAGTATTCTACCAAACATTTAAAGAAAAGTTCATTTCTGTTTTTCAAAAAACATTCCAAAAAACTTGAAGAGGAGAGAACACTCCCAAACTCATTTTATGAGGCCAGCATTACTCTGATATGAAAACCAAAGACACTCCAAAAAAAAAGTTATAGGCCAATATCCCTAATGAACATAGATGCAAAAATCCTCAACAAAATATTAGCAAACCAAATTTAACAATTCCTAGGAAGAATTATACATCATGATCAAGTAGGATTTATTCCAGTGATGCAAGGATGCTTCAATACCTGCAAATCAATCAATGTGATATACCACATTAACAAAACAAAGGATAACAATCACATGATAATCTCAATAGATGCAGAAGAAGCATTTGACAAAATTCAACATCCATTTGTGGTAAAAACTATCAACAAATTTGGTATTGAGGAAACACACCTCAATATAATAAAGGTCATTTATGACAAGCCCACAGCTGACATCATACACAGTAGTGAAAAGCTAAAAGCTTTTCCTCTAAGTTCAGGAACAAGAAGAAGATGCCTACTCTTGACGTTTCTATTTAACATAGTATTGGATGTCTTAGCCAAAGCAATCAGACTGGAAAAATAAATGAAAGTGATCCAAATTGATGGAAGAAGTACAACTGTCACTATTTGCAGATGACATAATACTATATATAGAAAACCCTAAAGTCTCCATCAAAAAATCTATTAGAACTAATAAGTGAATTCAGTAAAAATTAAGGATATACAGAAATATGCTGTATGTCTATAAACTAATAATGAACTCTGAAAAAAGAGAAACCAAGAAAAAAATTACATTTATAATCACACAAAAAACAGTAAAATACCTGGGAATAAACTTAACCAAGGAGGTGAAAACATATACTCTGAAAAGATTTTGGAGACAATAAAAGTAATTGGGAAGATATCTCATGTTCATGGATTGAAAGAATTAATACTGTTAAAATGTCCATACTACCCAAAGCAATCTATAGATTTAATGCAATCACTTTCAAAATATCACAGGTATTTTTCATAGAACTAGAACAAATAATTTTAAAATTTGTGTGGAACCACAAAAGATCCCAAAGCATGTTGAGAAAAGAGAAGGTATCAATCTCCATGACTTCACATTATACTACACAGCTAAATAATCAAAAGTGTATGGTACTGAAACAAAAACAGACACAGAGAGATCAGTGAAACAGAATAGAGAGTCCAGAAAAAAACTCATGCTCAGTTGGTCAGTCAATCTACAACAAAGCAGGCACAAGCATATGAGGAAAAGATAGTCTCTTCAATAAATGATGTCAGGAAAACTGGACAGCTACATATAAAGGAATGAATTTAGAATATTTTCTCACAACATATATAAAAATAAATTCCAAATGGTTAATGACTTAAATGTAAGACCTGAAACCATAAAACTCCTAGAGGAAAACATAGTATGCTCTACGATATAGGTCTTAGAAATATTTCTTTTGGATATGTCTCCTCAGGCATGGGAAACAAAAGCAAAAATAAACAAATGGGATCTAATCAAACTTTTGCACAGCAAAAGAAACCACCAATAAAACAAAAAAACAGGGCTTCCCTGGTGGTGCAGTGGTTGAGAATCCGCCTGCCGATGCAGAGAACACGGGTTCGTGCCCCGGTCCGGGAAGATCCCACATGTCGCAGAGCAGCTGGGCCTGTGAGCCATGGCCACTGAGCCTGCACGTCCAGAGCCTGTGCTCCGCAATGGGAAAGGCCACAACAGTGAGAGGCCCATGTACCACAAACAAACAAACAAACAAACAAACCAAAAAATAATAATAATAATAATAACAACCTACTGAATGGGAGAAGATATTTGCAAATTATATGTCTGATGAGGTGTTAATATCCAAAATATATAAAGAACTGATATAAGTTAGTATCAATAAAACAGAAAATGTAATTTTAAAATTGATGGAGGACCTGAATAGGCATTTTTCCAGAGAAGACATAAAGATGGCAAACAGGCACATGGAAGGATCCTCAACATCAGTAATCATCATGGAAATGCAAATCAAAACCACAGTGGTGGTTATGTGGAGAAAAGGAATACTAGTACAGTCTTGGTGGGAATGTAAATTGGTACATCCATGATGGAAAACAGTATGGAGGTTCCAAAAAAAATTAAAAATAGAACTATATGCACTAATTCAAAAACATATATGTACCTCGTCATTTACAATAGCCATGTAGTGGGAGCAACCTATCTGTCCATCAACAAGATGAATGGGTAAAGAAGATGTGAGACACGCACACACACACACACACACACACATGCACACACATGATGGAATATTACTCAGCTACAGAAAAGAATTAAATTTTGCCATTTTAAACAACATGAGAGGACCTGGAGGGTATTATGCTTAGTGAAATAAATCAGACAGAGGAAGACAAATACTATAGTTTTCATTTATATGTGGAACCTAAAACACAAAACAAATGAACTAATGTAACAAAGCAGAAACAGACTCACAGATACAGAGAAAAATATTGGTTACCACAGGGGAGCAGGACTAGATAGGTGAAGAGGATTAAGAGATATAAATTCTAGGTATAAAATAAATAACCAGAATGTAATGTACAGCACAGGTAAAATAGCCAATATTTTATAGTAACTTTATATGGAGTATAATCTATAAAAATATTGAATTACTATGTTGTACACCTGAAAATAATATGTCAACCATACTTCAATAAAAAAATTCATGTGTTCAACAACATTATATGAAGATTCCTTTTCCCCTACATCTTCACTAATATTAGATATTATCAATCTCTTTAATGTTTCTTATCTATAAATGAAAATTATATAATGTTGCTTCTTTAATTTAGATTCTTAATTATAAGTGATATTGGCCAACATTTTTTTTAAAGGTGTTATTTCTTTTTATTTTTTTAAATTAATTAATTAATTTATTTATTTATTTTTGGTTGTGTTGGGTCTTCATTTCTATGTGAGGGCTTTCTCTAGTTGCAGCGAGCAGGGGCCACTCTTCATCGTGGTGTGTGGGCCTCTCACTGTCGCGACCTCTCTTGTTGTGGAGCACAGGCTCCAGATGCACAGGATCAGTAGCTGTGGCTCACGGGCCTAGTTACTCCGCAGCATGTGGGATCTTCCCAGACCAGGGCTCGAACCCGTGTCCCCTGCATTGGCAGGCGGATTCTCAACTACTGCACCACCAGGGAAGCCCTAGCCAACTTTTAAAATATTAATAGGTCAGTTGTGAAACGTCTTCATTTACTTTGCCCATTTTTATATTTTGTTGTGATTATTTCTTTTGTTGATTTATAAAAGTTAAATATTAAGGAAATAGCCTTTTGTTTAATGTAGGTATTATAAATATTTTTCTTCTTTGTCCTTGGTGAAATATTGAATATTGAGAGATTTTTATGTGGGGAAGTAACAAACTTAAAAAAAACTTTTTTAATCAAATTCATTATCCCTTGCCTATAAGATGGTTTCAGATGAACTTTAGAATCCTATTGCTTCAAAATTATTTTTTAATTAATCTGAACATTCTTTTAATAGTTACATGGTTTCTTCTATGTTTTTAATTTTTGGTATATCAGAAGTTTATTTTGTATAAAGAATGAGGTAGGGACCAGCTTGACCCTACCCCATTATATTTTGCCAGTAGTACAACAACAAATATGACAGCTCAAATTTTTTCCTCCGCTAATTTGAAATTGCATCTTTATCATGTATATCTTTATATGTACTTCTGGACATCCTAGTACCTTCCAATGATTATCCATATCTATATTGATCCTATGTATGTAATCATGGGACCTTTATACTATGTTTAATATATTGTAGAAATAACCTCTATTCATTAATTTTCCCTTTTCAGATATTTCTTCTGGCTATTCTCATATTTATTCACTCAAATCAACTTTATTATCATTTAAAAAATTATGCAAAATAGCCTATTTATAGTTTGAAAGTGCATTAATGTAAGATTGATTTAGAAAATTTGCCATCTATTTATCAATGTTTATTCCTAGAGTTCTTAAGTGTTTATTGATATTAAGAATAAGAATTTTTCTATTGTATTTTCTAGAAGTCTATTGTAGTTAGAAAAGCTACTGAATTATGTATATTACTGTTATATCTTTAATAAAAAATAGTTGATTAGGAACACTTAATATAAAATTTTTTTATTTTAAAATTTATTATATGTGAATATGTATTAATTTAATAAATGCAATCAAATGTACATAAAAAATTCAGATAATTTATATTTGCAAATTTTATGTTTTGGTGATCAAATTCAATGTTATTTGAAAGTCACTCTAAAGTTTTAGAATTCTGTAATTCATAGTTTTTCAAGTGAAATGCTTTACTGTACTTCACTGTATCTTCCAAAATTATAATTTTTTGGTTCAATAATATACAGTCATTTATCTCACTCATATAAGAATGACCTAAGGAACACCTTAGTTATCACAATACTTCTCAAAATAATAGTTATAATATCTACCACATTTTGAGGGTTTATAAAATATAGAACATGCATTGTTTATGTATTTTAAAACTATCATCTCATTTATTGTTTCAACAATCCTGTAAAATAGTTATTTTTGTTTTCCATTTTTGAAGAGAAAACTTAACATAAAAGGGTAAAGAAACTTGCCCCAAATTATTTAACTGATTATTGGCAGTGTTAGTGATTGAACTTGAAGTCTGGTCTAATTGAGATCGAAGTCTGCTCTTTAAGCCTTACACATATCGTCCCCCTTATAAAACTTATTGAGAGTAAACAACTTAAGATGTGGAGTCAAATAAATAAAGAAATGGTTCCCCTAGTGGTGATGAGTAGCCCAGGAAAAGCAGAGAGATCCCAAAGTCTTTGTGCAGGAAGCTGTCAGGAAGTTGACCAATGTCGATACATGAATTATGTTCACCTTCCATAGAACACACATTCCTAAGTTATCTGTCAGGTGAACAGAGAGCCCACAATGAGGGACCAAACTCAGCATCTTGTCCGAAAGGATGTTGTGCAATAAATAGTATTGTACCCTGGAAATTGGTGACTTGGAAGAGAGAAAATTTCCCCTTCACAGTGAATGTCAAATGGAAAGTCAAAGTTAAAATTTACTAACCCCATTCTAACCTATTGCCTAGCAGCAATAGTCTTTGATTCACCATTTTTTTAACTTATTTCTCTGACAGACATAATTTTTTAAATTTACTAATTGTGTTTTACTTTGAGCTGTGAGAACACTATGCCTTTGATCCTCTCACTTGGGGTCACTCATTCTTTTTAACCCAGAAAAAGAGTCTGTAGAGGATGGCTTGATTTCCATACTTTGCTACAGAATGCTTCACTGCACATTCTGCCAATTTTTATCATACCTGCAACACCTTTTAAAAAATTTTTCTCTTAGAGAAAATTTTAAAAGAAATATATTGTTTTATGAAGAAACTTATTTAAAGTGAATATTATCTTCAGCCCATTTTTGTCTTGAAATGTAGGTCTTATTCATTGATCAGTTTTCACAATGATTTACTTCCTTTTTCTTGGGAATACAAAAGGTGAATCTGCCATTTGAAAGCCCTGAAGAATGATTCATATACATTCCAACCTGAGGCAGACACAGTACAGGTAGATTTAGTACAATTTCTTATTAAAGCTTTGATTACAAGACTTTAGTTGAAACCAGAAAAGAAAACTCATTTCTTCAATTTCTAGAGCTCTCTACATCAGAGGATAGATATCATGTAAAATGAGAAAAGTAGCTGAATGAAATTGATTACTGTTTTCATTATCAGATTTATCTCCATGCTTTATAATACCACATCTTTCATAGGTTGTCTGATGAGAATCTAACGCAATTTTAATATATGTGGAATTTTTTATATGAGTTTTTTAGAAATCACTTCTTAGCTATGCTTTTTGGTCTTAAGTCCTTTTTCAGAGAGTAGTTTTGATTAACTGATTGTATGTCACATTACTGAGTCCCCATAGCTGTTCTACAATCTATTCTAAAGGAGAGTTTCAACTGTACCATCAAGAGGCTATATATTAAACATCAGGCTACCCACCTTCTAAACTCTGGTTTTTTTCCTATTCATTTTTGAGTCATCAAGTTCACAATTTCTGTCCATCTGTTGAACCTGAAAACATGATACTGAGATTAGAGTGCATTAAACATACGATTTTTACACCAAGGCAGTAATCCTGAAAGCTACTTTTGGATGGGGAGAGAGAATGAGACAGAGAAACAGAGAGAGAGAAGGAGGGAGAGAGAACAAGAGATAGATTGATTTTCAGACTCAGCTGGCAGTCAGGGTATTGCCATAGAAATCAATGGCAAGACAGAACAAGAAAAGGGTACCGTGGTGATTCAACCTCTTCTTTGCACCATCAAAAGCCTTCAATCACACACCATCTCTGTAACATATTGAGATGTCGTCTTAGAGATAATCTGAGAGAGGTTATAGACAATTTAGGAAAATCCTAGTTAAAAGAACAAAACATTTACCTTAAATGACTGTTTAGATGAGTCCTAAAGTGAGTTTACTAAATTATACTAAAGTTTACGTGTTTTCCTCCTTACTTCCTTCCCACAAGCAGGTAGGGATTTGTGAACTCAGAATAGAACCATTTTTTAAAGCTGTATTTTCTCTGTACATCTGAATATAGAGGGTATCATTTTGTAACCTCGCCTATTGATGAACATTTGGTCAGTGTCTTTGTTTTCTGTTATTAGAGTATGATCTTCCAGATGCTGTGAGGCAGGCTTTAAAAGTACTTTCTAGCAATATGATTCTCATTGTACAGATTCTGAACTATAATTCAGTTAAGTAAATTTCTCCCAAGTCATTTGAATGTGTGCCAATGTGAAGTTAACGTGCACCTATCCTGAACCTTCTTTGAGGAATGGTGTCTAAGAGGAAGGAAAACATTTAATAAAAGATGATAGAGTCTATTAAATGTCAATAAAAGTTGGAAATTTACTCAAATTCCATTTCATAAAATTGTGAACTTAAAGAGTTTATAAATGTTTCAGCAGTTCAGCTGAAGATGAGCACAACAGACTGACTTCAACTTTCTCTAATTCTAAACTTTAAGTACTTTATACCAAAGAAATTAAGTCCTTTCACTTTCAGAATAAAAAGTAATAAGGATCTGGAAATTTTATGGAAATACTTCCTTTGATTTAAATGGCTATTCATATTATATAACATAGGTCATTTGTGATTGATTACTGTTGGGTCATTGGGGTCATAGTTACAAGAAAGTGATTTTATGAACAGAAACGTATTCATAACATGTTGTAAAAAAATATAGAATTGTATATACAGTATGCTACCAAATACACAAAACATCTGAAAAGAGTCTTCAAATATTAAATAATGGAATTGCATGTGATTTTAGAGTGCTCTTCTTTACACAGTTTTGTAGTTTCCAAACATTTTACAGTGATCACGTATTATTTTGGTATATATAAAAATGCTATTAATAGCCATTTACAAAATTAGAAATTTATCTCTTTCTTATTCCATTATTTTTATAATAGCAGCGCTCATCTATCTTATTCTTTTGGCTTTGCAAACCTACTTCTATTTTGCCTGAGAACCCAAACTTCCTTGAAACTACCAAATGACAGATTTTTCTCTACTTTCTCTGTAGCTGTTGATAAGGATAATGCTGGAGTATATTTCTTTAAATTGATTTGTCAGCATTTTCAGTGACAGTCACTACGAGTTTGATAATATGAAGGATGGAAAAACAGGCAGGAGTCACAGTTACAGAGGTTAACACTTATTTTTCTTAAGTAAATATGAAGTATATGCGTTATTTGTACTAAGTTGTTATAATGGAAAATGGGGCAAAAGTAATTCTCCTCAACTAACCTATTCTTTGTAATCTTAATTCTTCAGACTCAATACATTTATCCTTAAATACAAACAAAAAAATCTGTGTGCAGCTTAAATATAGAATAACTATTCAACAATGCTTTATTCCCACTTTAAAATTTCCTTTAGATTTCTTTTGTGTCGCCTGAATGAGTCCTGCTCCACAGACTTTTCATTACGAAATTTGTATTTCAACTAAGTTTAATATTTATAATCCCAATCACTTCTGATAAAAGTGACTTTTGGAGAGAATCCAAAGAATGTACCTTTCTGAGTGAGTGTGATTAAATTTTTTCATTATTTGTTATCTGAACATTTGAAATCCTTCCAGTGTCACAGAGTAGAAACATTTTAAGCTTTATCCATAGCATATTTCTCAATGACTCCTAAGGCCTTGGGGTTTTAGAGTTGACAGCCCAGAATAGTGAAATGACTTGCTAAACTTACTAAAGTATCTTCTTTTTTTAAACATTTATTTGTAGTGAAAATTTTGCATCAGGTTGACAAATTAAATCTGATAATAGCTACAGTCTGCATGATTCCTTCTTGCTTAAGTTTTTCCTTTCCTAGTTATTCAATTTCAACTCCTAAAATGACACATTTGAGCACAACTCTTCAGCTAACTAAGCATTTCTCATGCTTTTGATTTGTATTACACTCTTAAAAATGTGAAGCTTGTAGATCATAGGAAAATGTGAAAATCATAAATGAAAAAAGTACAAACTTATGCACATATACAAACAAATCCCAAGTAGATCATGTTTCTTTTGCAGAGAAACTGCACTGGAGTCCAATTTAAATTTTATAAAAGATTTTTATCTTTCAGGATTATGAATTTTGTCTTCTACCAACCCTCTTAAGGCTAAAGAAACTAATTATGAGATACAAAGGGGAGGAAGAGTAAGAATAAGAAAAAGTAAGACTTGTGCATTTCTTTAAAGATTCCCCTTTCATATTCCTGATTTTGGAAAATCATATTGTTTTATTTTATTGCCAGCTGAAATGGAAATTTCTAGAAATTATGAATTTATTTCTTTACCTAAAACATTAACAATATCAAGGCAGCAAATGATTGAAAAAATATATTGCTAGTTTTAATTTACTTATTGCTTTGTGTTCTTTGTCAAGCTCTTTAATTCTTAGTACTTCCCAAGCCTCACATCGATGGATCGATCTCTCTCTCTCTCTCTCTCTCTCTCTCTATCTTTCTATATATTTATCTATCTCTCTATCATCTATCTATCTTTTTACCTATATATCTATCGATCTATCATCTTTCTCTCTCTCTCTCTCTCTGATCTTATTCTAAGTGCTAGCTCATTTGCTCACATTTGTAAACCCATGAAAATATGACCACAATGCTGATATTATTCCCAGCTCCACCAACAATTCCAATCCCTCATCCTTATTGATATTTCATTTACACTTAGATATACAATACAGGAACATTAATGTTTTTAAAACTAAGCTATCAATGGTTCCTTCTGACATCTACCTCTTCTTAATTTCCTTATCACAGCAGTGTATTATTAATATATTACAACTGTCCAGTAATCACAACTATTCTATGTGTGTTCTCCTCTTTGGCCAGGATTATTCTTTTTGGAATGGTGGTCCCTGGCCAATGTAGTCTGCCTTTTTAGAGAACATGAGAATTTCTTTTGGAAAAGTTATTCTACAGTGTAGCTATCTACCAAAGGGGAATTACTGGCATGCATAATTTCAAAAAGTATTTTAGTGTATTTTGTGTGTCAGACACTCGGCTAGTTCTACATAGGTCAGAGTAAAAGACATATGATAAATCCAGGATCTGCCCTTCTTAGCATATATAACCTAGAAGAGACATACATACATACAAACATACATAATTACAAACTTTGATAAGGGCCATGAAGAAAATGTGTAGGGTGCGAGAATAACAAATACCATAGGAGTAAAAATTAGATTTGTATGTCAGTAAATATATCTGTCTCCAAATCCTACAGCTCTGGACCATATCTTAGCACTTTCTGCATTGCTTGATGATTTTCTGGTATTGCAATTTTTTCTTGCCTGTGTCAAAATCTTGGCCTTCTGTAAATGGAAACAAAAATCAGTTTAATGGTCTTTTAATAGAAAGCTCACTTCTTCAGAAATCAACTTAGCTAGAGGGTCTTGTCGGCATGAGTGCAAGTTATGAGCTGAGTATGTATTGAAGGAAGGTCAGTACATATACAACAATTTGACTCATATCCATCCCAGAATTATTTTTACCTGTCACTGTTGGAGCAGCTTCTCCAGGTCATTAATAGTGTGCAGCACTTTCTTCCCTTCCTAACAATGGACTTCCATTCCTACTTGTTTCCTGAGGCTGGGCTCAGAATAGCATCTGCTATTTCATGGAGTATGTGTGTGATGTGTAGGGGTACTAAATGTCTCATGTAGATATAATGAGGACATGTTGAGTGTCAAAAACAAATAAACTTTGAGACACCTTGATAGCTAAAAGGATTTTTTTTATGAAAAAGTTGCTAATTACCTCATGCTAATTCACACAATAATATTACAATGTTATATTTCAAAAATAGTACCAGTAGAAGGAGAATCAAAATCCAGATAAGGTATCAGTGGGACAGTATTCTTGTTTCAAGTGTTATGGGACTTCTCTTATGACTTGGGGTCTGATTTTTGCATTCATAAAATAGAGACAAAAACGTGCTGTAACTATATCCTGAGGTTGGTGACAGACTTACTAAAATTAGGAATGTAAACTAACTTTAAAATTATAAACAGAAGAACTAAAATTAAAACTATAACTATAATTAATGTTGCTAACTATAATATATGTTGGAATTTAAAGACAAACATCAAAATATTTAAATAGGGCTTCCCTGGTGGCGCAGTGGTTGTGGGTCCGCCTGCTGATGCAGGGGACGTGGGTTCGTGCCCCGGTCCGGGAGCATCCCACGTGCTGTGGAGCGGCTGTGCCCGTGGGCCGTGGCCACTGGGCCTGTGCATCCAGAGCCTGTGCTCTGCAACGGGAGAGGCCACAGCAGTGAGAAGCCCGCATACAGCAAAAAAAAAAAATATATATATATATATTTAAATAGATCAAAGTCATACAGAGCATAATTTTTGAGCACAGTGGAATCACTAATAATAAATCACTAATGAAAATCACTAATAATGATAATGAAATTAAACTATGCATCCATAAAGTATATATGGGCTATAAATGAAATAATAAGAGGTAAAACTAAATCAGTGCTTAGTCGGAAATATACAACTCCAAATGCTTATGTTAGAGAAGATCTAAAATCAGTGATCTAAGTCTTCAGTTTGACAAAATCAAAATAAACCTGAAGTAAGTGGAAATGAGTAGGTGCAGAAATTAATAGCAGCAACAAATATCTGACAGGAACAGAGAAAATTAACAAAGGAAAAAAATAAGTAAAATTGATAAATCTCTAGCTAGATTGATTATGAAAATAAGAGAGAAACAAAAACTACCAATATCAGTCTTGAAAAGGATTTATCATCACAGATTTTACAGAGATTAAAAGAATAATGAGATCACATTTAAAACTTTATAATAAATTTGACAATTTAAATGAAATGAAAACATTTATTGAAAAATGCAACCTACCAAAATTAATACAAGAAGAAAAGGCTGCAATATGAATAGCCCTAATTCTATTAAAGAAGTGGAATTTCTTATCAACTCCTCCACTGAAAGAGCATATTTAAAGAAGAAATAACATGAATCTTATGCAAACATTTTTGAAAAAGAGAAAGAGGGATTACTGCCCTACTTGTTTGTAAGTCCAGCAAATCAATCAACAAAGACATTACAAAAAAATAAAGACCAACATTTCTCATGAATATAAACACAAAATTCCTAAACAAACTGTTAGTGCTTGAAATTCAAGCATATTATGAGCAAGTAGTATTTATCCTAAGAAAACAAGGTCAATGTAACCTCTGAAAATCAATCAATGTAATTTACCATATCAAGAGATTAAAGGGAAAAAATACATGATTATTTCAATAGATGCAGAAAAATAAATTGAAAGCAATCAATATACACTCATGATTAAAATGCTCAGCCAATTAAGAATAGGAGTTATATTTTTTAAATAGAGTTTCTTCCACTTTCCAGTCCAGCTTCTAAGGAACTTGTAAGTCATCACTCCATTCTAACAGCAAGAAAAAAGCTCAACAAACTGAAAATAATCAACAATGCTTCTTAGATATTTCAGATAAGTTAGATCACAGAGCAAACTTCTGTCCCCAAAATTGGAAGAGATTGACAGGTGGATACAGAGAATCATAATTTACAGGAGCATGAATCCATGAACAGAAAACTCCAAAGAAAACACTACTAAGGTAGAAAAACCTAAGTTGTAATTGGCCTGTTGCTGAAAGCTTAGTCTGTATAAGTCTGAGAGTTAAAAACTCCAAGTGGTCCCAGTCATAAAGGGATCACCACATATTTGTGAGTTTTACTTCCTACCAGGTTCTCATAGTGAAGATTGAAGAAAAATTCCTTTGTGCTTTTGGCATGGGGAGGGGGAGAGTAACCATTTTGAAATAGACCAGAATATTCTGACCTAAAAAAGACCTGCCTTAAAGAGAAAGGTATTTACCAGAACCTAATCAACCTGAGGGAAGAGAAACACCAACTCCAACCCACACTAGCCTTATACATTGGGAAAAGGAACTGTCCAATTCCCGACCTATCTAGTCAACCTGTCCCAATTAGGGGTGTGAAAAATCACTGAGAGGCACTTTTAAACATCATGGCTCAGGGGTACAGGCTCACAAAAAGACTGAGACCTAATGATGGAATGATAGAATGCTTCCCCTCTCACACACACCTTACCACCACATCACTAAAGACCTATTTACCTCAGTTCCTTTTACCCAGTACATCATGTTCAGTTTCCAACCAAAAGCTACAAGGCAAACTAAAAGACATAAAACACAGTTTGTAGAGACAACGTGAGCATCAGAGCCAGACTCAGATATGGCAGGGAAGTTGGAATTAACAGTTGGAGAATTTGAAACAACTGTGATTAGCATGTTAAGGGCTCTAGTGGATAAAGTAGACAGCATGTAGAACAGATGGCCAAAGTAAACAAAGAGATGCAAAATCTAAGAAAAAAATAAAAAATGCTAGAGATCAAAAACACTATAACAGAAATAAGGAATGCCCTTGATAAGTTCATTAGTCTGTTTGGACATGGCTGAGGAAAAACATCAGTTAGGTTAAGGACATGTCAGTAGAAACTTCTAAAACTGAAAAGCAAAGAGAAAAAATCCTGAAAAAAAACCAGAACTGAATATTCAAGAACTGTGGGACAAATACAAAAAACATAATGTGTGTGTAAATATAATACCAGAAGGAGAAAAAAGAAAGGAACAGAAGAAATATTTGAAGCCATAATGATTCAGAATTTCCCCAAATGAATGTCAGATTCCAAACCACAGACCTAGGGAGCACAGGAAATACCAAGTGTGATAAATGCCAAAAAACTATACCTAGGCATATCAAGTTCGAATAGCAGAAATTCAGAGATTAAAAAAAAAAAATACTTGAAAGCAGAGGAGATAAAATTTTACCTATTGAAGAGCAAGGGTAAGAACTACATGATACTTCTCAGAAGCCATGCAAACAAGAAGAGAGTAGAGAGAAATACTAAGAGTGTTGAGAGAAGAAAAAAAAAAACACTGACTTATAATTCTGTATCCTACAAATTATCCTTTAATAGTAAAAGAGAAATAAAGACTTTCTCTGACAAACAAAATTGAGGGAATTTGTTACCAGTAGATCTGCCTTACAAGAAATGTTAAAATAATTTCTTCAAAGAGAAGGAAAATTGTATTAGTTTGAAACTCAGATCTACAGAAGGGAAAGGAAAACATTAGAGAAGGAATATGCAAAGATGAAATATATATGTTTATTTTTCTTATTCTTAATTGATCTAATAGATAATTTGTTTTTAAAAATAACAGGAACAATGTACTCAATGATAATAGCTTAAAAGAAAGGACAGCAATGATACAAAAGTTGGGAGGGAAGAATTTGGAATCCTTTGTTATTATAAGTTACTTGTACTACCTGTGGAGTGGTATAATGTTTGCAAGTGGACTTGTTTTAATTATATAGGTATATTGCAAATTATATGACAATCACTAAAAAAGTAATTAAAAAATCTATGATTTATATGTTAAGAAGGAGAGAATATAATCATATAAAATGCTCAGTTAAAAACCAGAGAAGGCAGAAAAAAGACTGGAAGACAAAAAGAAAGAAAGAAAAAAAAGAAACAAAGAACAGCATAACAAGTAAACAGTAATAAATATGTTGTATATTCATCCAAATACATCAATAATCACTTGAAATGACAATGGTCTAAACAATGTAATAAAAAACAGATGTCCAAATGGATTAGAAAACAAGAAAAAACTGTATGTTGTTCACAAGAAACCCACTTTCAAAATAAAGACACATAAATTAAAAGTAAAGGAATGGAGAAAGATGTACCATGTTAATGCTAAGCAAAAAGAAGCTGAAGAAGTTATATTAATTATAAACAGCAAATTTTAGAGTAAAGAAAATTATCAGGGGTAAAGAAAGTCATTATATACTGATAAAGATAGGCTACAGGGAAGTATTGTACAACATGGGGAATATAGCCAATATTTTATAATCGCTGTAAATGGAGTATAACCTTTAAAATTATATAAAAATTTAAATATATATAATATGTAAATATATTTATATAAAACAATCCTTAATACATATACATCTAATAACAGAGCATCAAAAATATAAGGCAAAAATTGATAGAACTGCAAAGTGAAGTAGATGAATCCATTATTAGAGACTTCAAAACCTCTATAAGTAACGGATAGATCTACAGGCAGAAATTCCATGAAGACATAGTTGAACTCAACAACACCATCAATCAAATGAATATAAATGATATAGAATACTTCCCAGAAATAATAGACCACCCATTCTTCTCAAGTTCATATGGAACATTCACCAAGATAGACCATATTCTAGGCCATAAAGCATAGTTTAAATAATTTAAAATAATAGAAATTAAACAGTGTAAGCTTTTAGACCATAATGGGAGAACAAACTTTTTTTCCTCTTGTTTCAGTTTTTTATTCCTTTGGATGAGACCCAAATAATGGTACTAGGTGTTTTGCTCTGGCTTTCCACAGTGGTCTTCAGGTCGTCTTACCACCATTTTAGTCTCCCTTAATCCCTGAATCCATTATTTTTCACAAAACTTCTGGATCTGCTCATTGCTACTTGCCCCTGCTAATAGTGACTTTACCAAGTGGCTATTTTTTTATATAGTTTTCATGTAAACCAGCTTTGTCAAGGGGATTTAAAAGCAGAAAGCATCTGGGCTTCCCTGGTGGTGCAGTGGTTGAGAGTCCGCCTGCTGATGCAGGGGACACGGGTTCGTGCCCCAGTCTGGGAAGATCCCACACACCACGGAGCAGCTGGGCCCATGAGCTGTGGCCACTGAGCCTGCATGTCCGGAGCCTGTGCTCCGCAATGGGAGAGGCCACACCAGTGAGAGGCCTGCGTACCACAAAAACAAACAAACAAACAACAACAACAACAACAAAACAAGCAGAAAGCATCACTTGTTTTATTGACAAAATTTTTTAAAATTTTTATTGGAGTATATTTGATTTACAATGTTGTGTTAGTTTCAGGTATACATCAAAGTGAATCAGTTATACATATACATATGCACCTTTTTTTTTTTTTAGATTCTTTTCCCATATAGGCCATCACAGACTACTGAGTAGAGTTCCCTGTGCTATACAGCAGGTTCTTACTAGTTATCTATTTTATATATAGTAGTGTATATAAGTCAATCCCAATCTCCCAATTTATTCCTCCCCCCCCCCCGCCCTTATCTCCTGGTAACCATAAGTTTGTTTTCTACATCCATGACTTTACTTCTGTTTTTTTGTTTGTTTTTGGTTTTTTTTTAACATCTTTATTGGAGTATAACTGTTTTACAATGGTGTGTTAGTTTCTGCTTTACAACAAAGTTAATCAGTTATACATATACATATGTTCCCATATCTCTTCCCTCTTGCATCTCCCTTCCACCCTCCATATCCCACCCCTCTAGGTGGTCACAAAGCACAGAGCTGATCTCCCTGTGCTATGCGGCTGCTTCCCTCTAGCTATCTATTTTACATTTGGTAGTGTATATATGTCCATGCCACTCTCTCACTTCGTCACAGCTTACCCTTCCCCCTCCCCATATCCTCAGGTCCGTGCTCTAGTAGGTCTGTGTTTTATTCCCATCCTACCACTAATCTCTTCATGACATTTTTTTTTCTTAGATTCCATGGAAGCAACCTAAGTGTCCATCAACAGATGAATGGACAAAGAAGATGTGGCACATATATACAATGGAATATTATTCAGCCATAAAAAAATTGAAATTGGGTTATTTGTAATGAGGTGGATACACCTGGAGTCTGTCATACAGAGTGGAGTAAGTCAGAAGGAGAAAAACAAATACCGTATGCTAACACATATATATGGAATCTACTTCTGTTTTGTAAATAAGTCCATTTGTACACTTTTTTTTTAGATTCCACATATAAGCGATATCATATGATATTGTCTTTCTGTTTCTGACTTACTTCACTCAGTATGACAGTCCATCCATGTTGCTGCAAATGCTATTATTTTGTTCTTTTTTATGGCTGAGTAACAAAACGCTTGACATAACTGGTTGTTAAGTCATTGAACCAGAAACTATATTTGTATATTCTCTCTCAATTTCTTTCCTGATTGCAATGCAAATTGCCTAGAGAAAGCAGGTGGAATTAAGAAGTATTGGTAGATTTGATAGGAAACTTGCTTTACATTCAGCCAATTTGTCCTTTAATTTAATTTTACAGTTCTATTAAAAGTTAAATTTGTTTTCAAATTCTCTTAAGGGGAAATTGGAAGAAACTTGCTAATGTTGTTTACTTTTTCTCAAATATGGAAATGATAAACTTTTTGTATGTCAACTTTAAGGAAGTTGTATCTAGCAGGGCTTAGTAACCTTGAAGGTAGGCAACAATCTATTTGCCAAGAATAAACAGACTAATAGTCCTGACTAGCTCAATTAGTTTACCCAAGAACCACATAGAAACCATTTTGCAACTCCATTTTAGCTTCAGGCTAGACTGAAAATGTATTGCTTATTTAATTAGTACTCTAGGCAGTAGTAGTAATTAATTTTAAAAGATTAGGGAGGCATTAAAAAAAAAGGCAGCAAAATGATCCGTATATTGAAGTGTTGTCCTGTACTGTTGAACCATGAAGAAAAACTCATTTTTCAAAATTGGACAGAAGGGGATAAGAAATATTTATGGCTCCCTATCCTAACATGTGTCCAACTAAGTGTTAAATGATAATGCAGGAGGCAGAGTGGTCCAGTGGAAGTGATGTTGGCCTCAGTCCAACCTGGATCTATCTGGCCTGTTCTAAAACTCTCCCAATAATTAGTTTCCTCAGTTTTTCTGATGACCCAGTTGAGCATCTCACAATCCTTCCAAGGCTAGAGTTTTCCTCGTATTATCAGTATTAATGACAGGAATGGTAAATAGCACTTTTAGAGCAATTAAAGTTTAAAAAGATCTTTCATAAACATTTAAATTAATCATCACAATAATCTAATGAGATGTCCAATTTAGATATTATTATTCCTCATCAAAGGGTCAAGAGTTTAAAACTTTTACCAGTTTTTAATGGGCTTTAGTCATTTAAACAACTCACTAGGTACATGTTGAGATTCTGATCTGTAATCTTGATTCAACAATTATTAATAAGGGGCCCATGTTACATGGAGGGAGGTCTTCAAGGAGAGGCATCAAGGTTGCTGTGAATCCCTTGAAATTGTATGTAGAATGTTATCTGTGCATATGGGGAGAAATCATTATTTTCATAAGCTTCTCAAAGGGTATTCAGGAACTAAATACGTTCAAGAAGCATGGATTTAACAGATTTTTTTTCTTTACTCATATATTTTAGAGATCATCCTGTAATAGGCTTCTATACATAATTAAGTAATATCTCTGCTGTACAGAATAATTTGGGGAATGGACAAAAATACAAGAACAGCTGCATTTTGATTGAATGGTATTCATTATCTAGGCATGAGTGATGTAGGAATTTAACTGATTATTCCAAGACAGCAACCTGATTGATAGTGGGGCTATGGTCTCTTGTTGTGCTGGTAGTCTATGCATTTCAACTTGGAAATAAAGTCAGTCATTGAATCCTGTTGATTTTCCTCTTATAAGTGCTTCTAAGCTGCCCAATCTTTCATTTCTTTCCATCACCATTCTAGCTCAGGTAGCATCATCCCTTACCTAGATGACAGAAGTTTCCTAAAAACTAGTTTGGTCTTTCTTTCTTCATGATTCACACGGCAGCCAAAGTGATCTTTTTCAATGTTTAATGTCAGCTTACTACTTAAAATCATCAAAATTTTCTCATTGCTTTTAATATAAATTCTACATTTTCAAACACTGTCCATTATATCTTGTTAAGACTTGACTCTTTATTCTGAAACCTTATATGTATTAATTATATACCCTGTGACTTCTCCATTCTAGCAATCCTTAGTCTATTGTGATTCCTCAAAACAATCATAACCTCTTATAACTTCCAGGTTGTCTCAAATACTGTTTTTCACTCTGGAACAGTGGTTCTAAAAGTGTGGTCCCCAGACAAGCAACAGCATATTCTGGGAATTTAGTAGAAGTACAAAATCTGGATTATTTCTCAAACCTGCTGAATCAGTGATCTGTTTTTCATTTGTATTTTTTAACAAGCCCTCCCTGGTTTGTTTTTTTTTTGTTTTTTGTTTGTTTGTTTTTTAACAATCCCTCCATGTGATTCTCATGTGCAATCAAGTTGGAGAACCACATTAATCTAACATTTTTATATCCTCTTTTGCCCTGATAAACCGCTCAGATTTTTTTTTTTTTTTTTTTTTTTTTTTTTTTTTTTTTAGAAAACTTACTCTCCAAATTTCCCAGGAAACCCTCTATTTCCCACAGAGTTAATATTATCCATTCACCATATATGACTGTAGATTTCTAGACCCATGGAAAATCCTGATTCATTTACTTGGATAGAAGATAGAAATACAAATATCAAAACATACACATATGACAATCCTGATGATAATTCAAATTTGTAACCACTGATATAAATGGTTTTCTCAGAGATTAGCTTTGAAGGAGATCAGAGAGAAGGGGTATTAGTTGTAGGGGGAGGGTGAATGGACTATGGAAAGAAGTGTTTTGGTTGTTGGTTTATTCATTTGTTTTACAATAAAAGAGCCCTGAGTATGTTTATATTCTGAGATGTTCTTACACCTCATCTGGCAGAGATGCAGGGGTTTAAGGTACAGAGGAAAAAGGGCTTGATAGACCCTTAAAAATTTCAGAAAATATGGGCTACAGAAAACTGGTAAAGTGGCACTTTTCAGGGCCAGAAAGGTAGCAGGAAGGGTAGGACATACAATGTTTTACTGCCAGAATTAAGCCCAAAGAGACATCTTCCTTTTAAAAAAATTATCCATTCAGCCTTCCCAACATTAGTATAGCTTTTCTACATTTTCTCAAAGTGAAAAAAAAATCTAGAGATATAAATATTTTCAAAATAACTTCTAATACTTTCACAAATAAATTCACAGAAGAAATAAGGAAGAAAATAAAGGAATAAAGGGAGGGAGGGAAGGACGAAGGAAAAGACAGAGATGATAAGATTATTAAAAGCTGACTCAATATTTCCGAATAAAATTAGGAGTTCTTATATGAGTTACACAATCTAAAAGGAAGAGTAGATATGATACTCAGAGAGGGGAAAGATCATTGGATTAGACTCCAAAACAGTTTTCAAAAATTGTACATCAGCAACACTTGATTCAATTTAAAATGCAAGTTTTGTGTTAGGAAAGGATATTTTCTTCATAAGTGGCAGATAGAGTTATTGTCCTTAATGCATAGTGTGCTTCTAGATATCAATAAGATACATACAATCATACTAATAAGTGCTATCTTTCTAACAGATGTGGAACACCATATTTAATATATACTAAATTATCCTAGTTTTCATGAGACTTTTATCTACTTTAGGACCTTTTATTTGATCCTTCAGTTTTGCTAATTCATTCCTATATCAGTACCACAGGATCGTTGCAATTTAGTATTTGGTAGGGAAATATCTACTTATTTCCTCCCTTTTCAAAGCTGTGTAGATGATTTTTCACATTTGTTTCATGTTAATTTAGGAATACTTTTGTTGATTAAAATATACATTGGAATTCTAATTGATGGGATCTAGATTAGAATAATGATGAATCTCTTTTTAATTTGTAGACAACTGATATATTAACATTACTTAGACTTAGGAGCATATTCTCCTTCAACTTTTTATTCCTAAATAAAGTTTTATTTCTTTTTTCATTTAGATGTATGTATTTTCCTAGGCATTTAATTTTATATTCCCATTCACTGCTTTTTAAACTGTGGTGATTGATCTATAGATTCTAGTATAAAGTCCTTTTAGTAAGTATCTTATAGAATTGTTTTAATTGTTTTCATAGTAATAGATCTCATAGTAATTTAATAGTTCTCAGAATTATTCTGTTATTATCAAGTTCTGCAATCATATTATATATAATGTTAACTTAGTTTCTTTTCTTTTTCTGTGTAACTAACTACACTTGGTGGATCCTATCACTAAAAGAAAAAGGACAGCATCATAGGGAGACAATTGGCAGAATCTAGCACACATCTGTAGTGTTTTGTCATTAAATATGAGTTTTGCTCTTGGCTTCATATAAAACATTTTTTCTAATCCTATTATAAGAGAGTATATTTTTATTGCCAGGTTTTTAAAATAATCTGTAACAAGTGTTGAATTTTATTCAATAGTTTCTGAGTATCCATTGAGATGACTTCAGACTATACTACCAAGCTACAGTGATCAAGACAGTACGGTACTGACACAAAAACAGAAATATAGATCAATGGAACAGGATAGAAAGCCCAGAGATAAACCCACGCACATATGGTCACCTTATCTTTGATAAAGGAGGCAAGAATATACAGTGGAGAAAAGACAGCAATTCAATAAGTGCATCTTCAATAAATGGTGCTGGGAAAACTGGACAGGTACATGTAAAAGTATGAAATTAGAACACTCCCTAACACCATGCGCAAAAATACACAAAAATATACTCAAAAAGGATTAAAGACCTAAATGTGAGGCCAGACACTATCAAACTCTTAGAGGATAACATAGGCAGAACACTCTATGACATAAATCACAGCAAGATGCTTTTTGACCCACCTCCTAGAGAAATGGAAATAAAAACAAGAGTAAACAAATGGGACCTAATGAAACTTAAAAGCTTTTGTACAGCAAAGGAAACCATAAACAAGACCAAAAAACAACCCTCAGAATGGGAAAAATAGTTGCAAATGAAGCAACTGACAAAGGATTAATCTCCAAAATTTACAAGCAACTCATGCAGCCAGCTCAATAACAAAAACACAAACAACCCAATCCAAAAATGGGCAGAAGACCTAAATAGACATTTCTCCAAAGAATATATACAGATTTCCAACAAACACATAAAAGAATGCTCAACATCATTAATCATTAGAGTAATGCACATCAAAACTACAATGAGATATATCATCTCACACTGGTCAGAATGTCCATCATCAAAAAATCTAGAAACAATAAATGCTGGAGAGGGTGTTGAGAAAAGGGAACCCTCTTGCACTGTTGGTGGGAATGTAAATTGATACAGCCACTATGGAGAGCAGTATGGAGGTTCCTTAAAAAACTACAAATGGAATTACCATATGACCCAGCAATCCCACTACTGGGCATATACCCTGAGAAAACCATAATTCAAAAAGAGTCATGGACCAAAATGTTCATTGCATCTCTATTTACAATAGCCAGGACATGGAAGCAACCTAAGTGTCCATCAACAGACGAATGGATAAAGACATGGCACATATATACAAATGGAATGTTACTCAGCCATAAAAAGAAATTAAATTGAGTTATTTGTAGTGAGGTGGATGGACCTAGAGTCTGTCATACAGAGTGAAGTAAGTCAGAAGGAGAAAAATGAATACCATATGGTAATACATATATATGGAATCTAAGAGAAAAAAAAATGTCATGAAGAACCTAGGGGTAAAGTGGGAATAAAGACACAGACCTACTAGAGCATGGACTTGAGGATATGGGGAGGGGGAAGGGTAAGCTGTGACAAAGTGAGAGAGTGGCATGGACATATATACACTACCAAATGTAAAATAAATAGCTAGTGGGAAGCAGCTTCATAGCACAGAGAGATCAGCTAGGTGGTTTGTGACCACCTAGAGGGGTGGGATAGGGAGGGTAGGAGGGATGGTAGGAGGGAGGGAGATGCAAGAGGGAAGAGATATGGGAACATATGTATATGTACAACTGATTCATTTTGTTATAAAGCAGAAACTAATACACCATTGTAAAGCAATTATACTCCAATAAAGATGTTAAAAAAATAATAATAATAAAAATTCATTTTACCGATAAAGTGCTTAATAATTTTTATAGGTCTCCTACAGATTATCATGGCACTGACTGAATATATCAGTATTTTCTGACTATGATGCATTAGTTTTAATATGCAAATGCATATGATCTTCTAATGTTTTATTTGTGGTTGTTAAAGGGTATGGAGATTTTTAAGAAACTTAATGCTTAGTGTCACTATTTTTTTTTTAATAAAAATTGTACCAATTTAAAACCCAACCTGCAGTATATAATAATTATATTTAATGATTACTTCCATTATCATTAAATAATTTACTAATATATTTTAAAGTTTTATTAATTTGATAGGTAGGCTCATCTCTTAATTTGCATTTTAAAAATTTATGGTGAAGTGAACTTTTTTCTGATGTTTCTTAGGAATTTATATTTTCATTTAATTTTATTTTGATTAAGAAATGCTTTCAACATCAAAAAAATAATTTGATTTAAAAATGGCCAGAAGTTCTGGATAGATATGTTTCTAATGAGGACATGCAGATGGCCAGCAGGCACATGAAAAGATGTTCAACATTGCTAATCATCACGAAAATGCAAATCAAAACCACAGTGAGATATCACCTCACACCTGTCAGCATGGCTATAATCAAAAAAACAAATGTTGGCAAGGATGTGGAGAAAAGGGAACCCTCGTGCACTGTTGTTAGGAATATAAGTTGATATAGCTACTATAGAAAACAGTATGGAGGTTTTTCAAAAACATAGTGTGCATAATGTGCTTCTATATATCAGTTAGATACAGATAATTATACTCTTAGGTGGTTTCTAACAGATTTGGAATATCATATCTAATATATACTAAAGTATTCTAATTTTCATAAGAACTACCATATGACCCAGAGATTCCACTGCTGGGTATATATCCAAGAAAAACAAAAACACTAATTTGAAAAGATATATGCACCTCAATGTTCATAGCAGCATTATTTACAATTGCCAAGGTATGAAAGAAACCTAAGTGGCCATAAACAGATGAATGGATGATGAAGTTGTGGTACATATATACAATGGAATACTATTTGGCTATAAAAAAGAATGAACATCCTACAATATTGATGTAATTAGAAGGCATTATGCTTAGTGAAATAAGTCAGACAGAGAAAGACAAATACTGTATGACATCACTTACATGTGGAATCTAAAAGATACAACAAATTAGTGAATATAACAAAAACAAAACATTCACTGATACAGAGAACAAATTAATGGTCACCAGTAGGTGAGAGGGAAAGGGGGAAGGGGCAACCTAAGGGTAAGGGATTAAGAGATACAAGCTATTGTGTACAAAATAAGCTCCAAAGTTATATTGGACAACACAAGGAATATAGCCAATATTTTATAATAAGCATAAATTGAGTATTATCTTTAAAATTTGTGAATTACTATATTATACATCTGTAACATATAGTATTGTACCTCAACTATATTTCAAATAAAAAAAAGAAAGATTTTTTTTAAAACAACCTATAGCAAATGTTCAGTAAAAGTTACTTAGCATCAAAAAATCCTTTTGCTCGAATATTAAACACTCCAATCAATATTTCCATAGCTCAGGTGAATGGTTATTTGCTTTTTTGCAAAGTGTCAGTGATTACCATTGTCATCAACTGACATGTATTGAACAAGTGACTTCATTATAAGCAAAACAGTAGTGTGTGTTAATCTGAATTTACTCTTTTATCCAGTTATAGTTTGTAATGCAATTTAATTTTTTTCTTAAAATATATTTGATATATATTATACATAGAGATAAGCATATATTTCATCAGTATATAGCTTGATAATTTTTCACAACCTGAACATGCACATGGAACCAGCAGCCAGATCAAGAACCTGAATGTTACCAGGACTCCAGAGGTCCCCCTGTGCTTCCAGTGAATAATCACTATTCTGCCTTCTATCAGCTTAGGTTAGCTTTGTCCATTTTTGTACTTACATTAATGGAATCAAGCTGTCTTTCACTTAGTTGACATTGAAAAAAAATAAAATAAAATAAAACAATAAACTCTTGAGCACCCTAAGAAGACATTATATTAACTATATAATCATGCAGTTTTGTCTTCAGCCTGGCATTTTAATGAAAGGTTTAGAAAATCATGATTTTACCACTGTGCTGGACGAAGTCACAGCTATCAGTCAAAGCTTAGTCCTGGTATGGCTTCATGCCATGTCTTCTCTCCTGAAGCCAGTGTTCTTGTTAGTGATTTGCAATGATAATAGCTGCTTACGTGCCCTGATGCTACAAGTGGTCTCCTTGTGCATGCAGTTAAACTCACTGGTAAATGGAGCCAATAAATGTTTATGAGACTTGAATATCTGTCCCAACCAGGTTAAAATCTGGAAGATTATAAAGAAAATGGAATCACTGGATTTGGAGCAAGTATGAGATATTCAGCAGTCTGGGAGAGAGTGCTTATAACTTAATCCATTCTTACACAAATTTTGGTGTGCAATGAGGGCTCTTTCATTCTATGATTTCCTGCATTTCTCCCTAGTTAAAGGGGCCATGCACTGATAGCTTTCAGGATGTTTGAGGATAAGCCTCTTGTTTTCTATTCCTACGTCTGCTACCTGTGCTGAAAGTGTGTGACGTCTCTCGCCTTTTTGGTGGGCCAGGCATGCTTACGGCTGACTGTGCCCCAGCTGAGGTGAGATTCCAGAGACGGAGGACCTGGATGCCACATCTGTGTGACTTTGGGCAAGTTGCTTTAACCTCTCTAGATCTCAACTCTTCAGTCTGTAAAATGGTGATACAGTGATACTAGGCTTATAGGGCTTTTGTTAAGTTTAAATGTATTCAGATGTCTAAAGCTCTTATAACAGTGCCTAGCAACTCATAAACATAATACAAATGTTTGCCTTTTGTATTATTGTTCAAAGCAGTTGGATATGCCACTCTGAACAAATCAGTGAAGCAATCCCAGGAGCTCTGTTCCTGCTTCAATCAGTCAGGATCCTGACTTATTGGTAGACCCATGAGTAGTTCTGGGAAGACTTCTACTTCAGAGTCATCTCATATTTCCTTGTAATAAACCACTATATGAGTAGCATGCCCTGAAATTGTGCAATGTGGCAGTCCTACTCTGCTCCCCCAAATCTTGGCCACTTCCTCTCTACTAATACCTCTTTACCTGACTTCCTGGAGTCCACACCCTGCCCACCTTCTTAGAAAAATGGCTTGGAAAACTGGCCTGAATCAACCTTTTGGTCAGCTCTTCTGGCATAGACTTCAGGGTCTGTCATGTACAGAAACCTTCAAAGGCCAGGAGATCCTATGCCTGTTACATGGGAGACAAGGTTCTATGTTCTAATTGAGGCAAAGCAACTTTGATTATGAAGTGATGTGGAAAAAGTAGAAGCAGAAAGGCCCAGAACCAGAGACTGAGATTTGAATCCCAGTTTGGCTAATTATTTGCAGACCTTGGCCTAGTCACTTAATCTCTTCTCTAAATTAGGGTGCCTATCTTGAGTTGTTTTGAAAACAAAATAAAATAAGACTTTAAAGTTCTACATGAAAAGTGTCTATCTGTAAAATAGTGATACATTATCTACAGTGTAGATTTTATGAAGATTAAGGAAGATAGATTTAAAACCTTTGATACAATATCTGGCAGAGAGAAAAGTCTCAACTACTGATAGCAATGTTTTATTATGATGGGGCAGTGTATATGGCCCAAATCACAGTAAGTATCTCAAAAGTTTTGGGGGGTTCATATTTCCTCAGTGTGGTTGGTGATACAAGTATTTATTTATGGCCTGAAATTTTAAAAGCTGTGGGGGAAATATTAGACATTTCTGATTTTTAGTCACACACTCTCTTCCCGAGCCAATAATAATATTGATAACCTACATACATTAGATCTTAATATTGGTAGTAGTTGCTCTTAGTGTCTATGTGAGTTTATGTGGTAGAAAAAAAATATATATGTATATTCACCACATTTTCAGAGTAACTCTCTAAGGTAGTTATTATTATCACCATTTACCAACAAGAAAATAAAGGCACAGAGAGACTATCCTGCCCAAGGTCAGCCAGCTGGAAGGTTGTGGAGTTGTAAACAAGCTCTGAGTTCATGTTTTTAACCATTTTGTTGTGCACAAGCATTGTTTTCAACCCACCTGCCACTTGCCTTCCATGGTTTGTACGCTGCCTCTTCTGGGACCCAGGCAATACACACCTAAAACATCCAAGACCAGTGTGTATGCATTGTGGGTATAGCACTGGATGCCTCTGAGGAGGATTTTGGAGTTTTTTGATAAAAGTTCTCAATGCCAATAAGAGCAAGGATCTTAGTAGACTGTGACATTTCTAACAGAACTTAAAAAATAAATTAATCATAATATTTTATGAAACTGAAGTAAGGGTTCATTTTGGCCTACTTAGATAAAGGTTGTAAAAGGGGAAAGAGCAGTGCAGTCCAGCACACTACTGCCCACAGTTTCTGCAGGATGACTGAGCCGTTGAACACCATCATTAACTATCTTATAGCCAATGTTGTGTCTATGATAGTATATATAAACTGTTAAAACTTGCTTTCAACATGTTTACAGTTGAAACATTATAATTTAGACACGTTAAAATATTTATTCCAAGTAGCAGAACCAAGAGGTCCTCCAGTGTACTCTGTGTCTAAATATAACTAATATAACTAATAGGTTTTGACCCACAGTCTCTCTTTATATATCCAGACTCCCACCTATCTCATTACATGATCTAGATTTTGATTTTTGCAAATCTGCTCCTACGTAAGTTCACATGGCCATACATACACACGCACATAAAAACATACTACTATCCTTGATCAAGTTAAAATCCATTCGTATAGGATAGTGGGCTCTCAGACAGTGGATTTCAAAATATTTTGACTGATCCACAATAGGAAATGCATTTCACACTGAGAACCTAGCAGAGATGCACATGTGCATGCACACCCCTGTATGTGTGTGTGTGTGTGTGTGTGTGTGTGTGTGTGTGCGTGCGTGCAGAATAGGATAGATGATATCTGAATGTATCACCCTTAATAAAAGTATGTTAAACTTTAACAAATAGTACATCTTACTATGAATGATACATTCAGATATAATCTATTATATTTACACTTTCCTTATTTTTATTCTACTTTATTTTTTTTAAATGCTGGTTGAAATCCATATTGTGATGGACTTCATAATGCACTAATGGGTTTTGACCTACAGTTTGGAAAACATTGTTTTAGGAAGTGGTTACCAAGTATCCAAGTGAACCTCGCATCAAGAATGTTGCTTTCTGTTATGTTCTGTAAAGCTGTGCGGACTCCCGCCCTAGAAAAGCACGCAGATTTTTGACCAAACTTTGTCCTAAATTCAATTAGGAGTAAAGTTTCTGTTTGTTGAAAGTGGGTCAGTTCTTTCCTATACTCATTACACTTGTCGTTATTTTGCCCTATTTTCCAGTAAATTCCTTATATGCTCGCAGTTTATTTTTTAGCTCAAAATAGATTGCTTAGGAATGACAGGCTTGATATTAAAGAACATGCTTTGAAGTGTTTATGACCAGGAGCAACAGCATCAGAATAATTTGCACACTTTCAGTAATGCAGAAACTTTAAGGCACTCTCAGCTCTCTTGAATAGAAAGAATTATTTTTAATTTAAAAAAACTGAAATAAATAAAAATTAAAAAAAAAACTGTGCTGAGTAACTGTTTAGTCACAGATTCCTTCTGTTTCAGCTTTCATTTACTATACACCCATATTACCTTGCCCTTTTCACTTGATCTGTCCAAAAAGACCTGTATTTCATGAATCTCTACATTTTCAGTGGATTTCCGTAGACTTCTAAGTAGATCGGCCAAAGTTCTAAGTGTAGTCGGCTTTTTCAGTTTTGCGAGCTATTTAAGTGTACCATCTTATTTTTTTCTGATTCAGGTGTGAGCCCTTACTCTCATTTCTAATCTCATAAAATCCTTTATTCCCTAAAAAAAAATCAGTTTTTCTTCTATTAATTTCCTTCTACATTTTATTTCCCACATTATTGTTTAATTTTATCTGCTATCTATCTTTGCATGTTGAACAGGGGACAATCTTAATTGACACCCCTCCCCCAACAAAAGTTGAATAATTTTCCCAACATAATATATTTAATAATTCAATCTTTTAAAATGCCTCCTTTATCACATATTAAGATTTTATATATACTAAAATCTGTTATAAAGCTTGCATTCCATTGATCTCTTTTCATTTTTGCACTAATACAAAATAATATTAATTATTGAAAATATGATTAAATATTTTGTAGGCAAGTGACTTTCTAGTTCTCTGTTTTCTGTATGCTAATATTTATTGGGAGAAAAATGTTGCAACCAACTTATTTTTCTTAATGCAACTTATTTATTAACAGACGTTGCTCAGACATTGCATCTTGCAAAACTAAAATTCTGTACCTATTAATCAATAACGTCTCATTCTCCCAGCTTCCGACAACCACCATTCTACTTTCTGTCTCTATAAATTTGACTACTCTAGGTTCCTCATAATAATAGGAGTTATATAGTATTTGTCCTTTAGGGACTGGCTTATTTTGCTTAGTGTAATGTCTTTAAGTTTCATCCATGCTGTGTCAGAATTTCCTCCATTTTTAAGACTAAATACTATTGCATTACATGTATGTACATAGTGTATTTATCCATTCATCTGTTGATTCTCCACCTATTTTTAACATATCTTTTGGGTGGGACACAAACTCATGACACGATGGCAAGAACCATGTCTGCTGTGTTTAATGTTTTATTTCCATTGTCTTGCAATAGTAGTGGCTCAAAAAGTAATTTAATTAAATAAATGAATATAATAATTTAAGTACAGGAGTATCTGAAAGAAATGAGCAAAGCTATGATTGGAGGGGAGTGGATAATGGCCATTAGTATACTTCAGTAAACACTCTCTGGAGGAGAAAGATCCATGAAAGAGCTGGGTTTGTTTACATGGAGAATGGCAGGTTTATAATATGGAATATTCATTTGTTCTTTCATCTCTATTTCTGCAAAAGTCAAAACAGAGAGGAAAAATTGTAGCATTGCAGTATGAGGGTGTGATTTGTTGTCACTTGTAAGGTACGTTTTATTTATTCCAATAAAATAACATTCATGCTGATGCATAGGCATTACAAAGGCCAGTATATAAAACTGTAATTAACTTATTCAAACCAACTTACAATTTCTATACTAGTTAGTTTGAAAGGGGAAAATGTCAATATTTAAATACAGAAAAATTTCAGAAGTAGAAAGAGTCATAGAAACAGAAAATTCAGTCTTAGAACTTCTACAGTTTAACCTGATATATAGCCAATATCAAGTTTCTTTAATTTCTGTATGTATGTAAATACATTTTTTTCTACCTTTTCTTCTTCATGCATCTATTAGATAGAGGTTTATAAATTGAATTAATCTTTTTAAAGGACATGCTTTTAGGTTCATCAGTTTTATTGACATTTTTATTGTTTTACTGTTTTAAATTTCATTGATTTCTGCTATTATCTATCTTATTCTCTTTTGTTAACATGCTGTTTACTTTGCTTTTCTTTTTCTAATTTATTAGCTGGAAATTTGGATTACTGATTTGAGAAATATTTATATTTTCTAACATCAGCATGTAATGCTATAAATTTCCTGCCAAGCCCTGTTTTTTTTTTTCTGTGTCTGCCTTTTGATACGCTTCATAATGCTTCTTACATAGTTCAAAATATATTTTAATTTCTTTTCAAACCAGTGGGTTATTTAAAAGTATGGTGCTTAATTTCCAAATGTTTGGGAATTTTCTACATGTCTTTCTGTTATTGATTTCTGTATTTTCATTCCATTATGACCAAGGAAAATACTTTGTATTATTTCTGTTTTCCTAATTCCATTCTGCACTGTAAGAGAGTACTCTTACAGAGTACTCTGTCAAATTTTCTGTGGACACCAGATTGGTTTGGTGGAGAAAAAGCCTGTAAGAGGGTACAAACCACCTAATTTTGCTTTTCCAAGGGACTCACTATCTCTCACAGAGCACACTCAATTTCCACTAATTTGCCAATCACTAAGTGAACACTTCTTATTGGTGTCTGGCTGTTTCTTCACCCAGTAAGCTAGTAATCATGTCTTATCCCTCCCTGCAGACTCCTGTTCCTTTTTAGAATACTAGTTGAGTATTCTAAGTCCTTAGCACTGTGATAGAGATCAAGAAAATTTGTGAACTTGATGTTTGTCTGGCTTTTGCAGTCCCTAAACAGCACTCAGGATTTGAAGGTTTTCTCTGTCTCCTAGTTTTATTAAGAATATAGTATTTTTTATTCTTACATCATTTTGTACTTTTGCCAAAAGAATTACAGAGGATTCAAAACTAAAATGCCTCCATGATTCCACATGCTTATTTTATTCAGTGAAATTTACAAAAACAAACACATTTTTTCCATTGCACAAAATATTTTCCTATAATCTGTTAAAATTTACTTTTTAGTTTTAGTTATATCCACATTACATTGCCAATTCTTTTTTTCATGTTTATTTTGTTTTCCTTTATTGGCCTCACAAAGCCTAATCTATTTGATTGCACTTATTAGAGCAATAACTTCAATAAAGTAGACTAGTCTCTTGTTAATAAATGAAAATTACTAAAATATTTTGCATTACAGGTTAATTATGACTATAGTAATTTCAGATAAATATTTGGAATCCATTCTAGAGGATGTTTTTATAAAATGTTCTATGTCTCAAATACCAGTTTCTGTCTCCTCCAAAACCTGGAAATATGGTTGAGAGAAGACATTTAAGCAGTCATAATAATGTAAAATATAAACTCTCTTTTAGATATCTTTCTCTTAGATCAAAATATTTCCTAATTGCTAAGCCATGGTGGAAGTGCTCTTATTATGTTAAATATAATCTTACTGGATGAAATTTTCTTTATTGCTCTAAGATGCTTTGAAATTCTTAATGAGGAATGCATCCTGGTAGCCCTAAGATAATTTTTTTATTTAGAAAAACCTTCTAAGTTATTTTTTGTTTGCTTCATTTTTATATTTGTTGGGAAAAAATAAAATGTGTCACTATGTGATCATTTTTTTTTTTTACTTTCTATTAGTATCTGATCATAAGCCAGTTAAAATATTCTTTGCTTTTATACTTTACAATTTAGTGTTCTAATTTAAAATTTCCTTAGCTTCAGGAAAAGCTGATTATGATTAAAATTGTTACTTTTTAATCCAAAACATGGTTTTATCTTCACTCTTTTAGATACTTCAGTAACAGCTATTTATTGTTTTTTTAAATTATTGTGACATATTCTTATAAACATTTTTACCTTGATATTTATGTGTGTACGCACATATATATACATATATATATATGATTGTAAGTATGTTTAAGTAAATAAATGTCTTAAATAGTAATTGAAGCTATTAGGAACCTTGAATAGTAATTTTAAATAATTGCAGGAGACTGAGAAAGGACTAAAATGAGAGTGAGAAGCTTCTAAAGGTTACAGTCAAAAGTCAGTCCTACACATTTTCACACTTTTCCTCCAGGAACCTTGCCATATTCTCAAAGAGAGGGTCCCAGAAAAATCTCCATGTGAACTCAGTACAGGGAGAGGAAGAATAACTGTCCCTGAACCCTCTTAGACCCTTACAAAGGTCCTATAATCAGGGGAAGAATTTCACCAGAGGATAATTCTGAAACATTCCAGGTGGGTAAAGGCAACCACCACCCTTTTCCAGCCCACTCCTGCTTTCCAGTCTTACCTAAGTTTAAAAAAAAAAAAAAAAAAGTAAACGAATCAAAGCTATAGTCAACAGGGAAGAGAGCTTCAAAAAAAGAAAAAATAGAATGGGAATGCTGTAGCCAGAGAAGAAATTAGGGGACAGGGAGGAAAAAAGTTTTATCCCTGAGAGGGTCAGACACACTGAAAAAGGTCACACCCCAAAGAAAGGCCCATTGTAAGAATGAGACTTCTTTAAAAGAATAGGGAACACCTCTTCCATCACATCTACCACCAGCCTAAGAAGCCCCCATTAATAACAGCAGTGGTTACAGATGAAAGTGCTTATAGACACATTGTCTTTGAGGATACTACAAAGGGAAGCCCCAAGGACAAGAGAGGTGGATAAAACAAGCTCACACCAGGAACTTGCAGCCTTTGGGGCCTACAGCTACAACAAATATCAAACACAGCCTAACTACTAGCCAAATAAGCATAACTACTCATACAAAAGTCCTGTACCTATTACCCTATAAAAAAATACATTGTAATGAAATAAGGTTTGTCCCAGGAAAGTAAGGTTCATTCAACATTTGAAAATCAATCAATGCAATCTGCTATATTAATTAACAAAATTTAAAAAAATGATCATCATACTAAATGCAGAAAAATCACATGTCAAAATTTAACATTTATTGCTGAGAAAAACTGTGCAAACTAGGAATGGAAAGGAATTTCCTTTAATAAATAAAATATATCTATAAAAAACTATTACTAACATCAAACTGATTATGGAAAAGTTGACTGCTTTTCTCCTAACATCAGGAATAAAGCAAGGATGTCAGCCCTAAACACTCCTTCCTATTCGTCTTTTTACCAGCTGCCCTAATCTTTGCAAAAAGGCAAGAAAAAGAGGTAAAAAGCATAAGGATTAAAGGGATAAAATATGTATTTTAAGAAAATGATTGTTTATGTAGGTAATCCAAAAGAATCTAGAAAAGCCTATCAAAACAATAATTTACAGGGTCACAATATACAAGGACAAAATATGCAAACAATGAAGCACCTCATATTTCCTGCATTATTTAAAAAGTACCTCATATACCTAAATGTAAATAATACATCATAGACTTAGATTTAAATAATGGATTGTAGACCTAAATACAAAATGTAAATTTATAAAATTTATAGAGGAAAGCATTAAGGAAAATTTGACCTATCTTGGCAAAGGTTTTTTGATATGAACAAAAAAAATCATATATGTTATAATTTTGAGAATGATATCAAGTTGTCATATCAATTACTGTTAGGGGAGTGTTGAAGTCTCCAACCATAATAGTAGATTCATCTATTTCTCCCTGCAGTTCTATTAGTTTTTGCCTCACATATTTTGATATTTTATTGTTCATTGCCTACACATCAAATGGTTATTATGTCTCCTTGGTAATTGCCCTTTTTAACATTGATTAGTGGTTCACTTTATCCCTAGTAATTTTCCCTACTCTGAAGTCCGCTTTGTATGAAATTAATGTAGCTACTCCTGCTTCTTTGATCAGTGTTAGCATGGTATATCTGTCTCCATCCCTTGAGGTTTAATCTATCAGTCTCTTTATATTTATGGTCGATTTTTTGTAGAAAATATATAGTTGGATCTTTTTTTATCCACCTGTAAATTCTCTGTCATTTCATTGGTGTATTTAAGCCATGGCTGTTTAAAATGATTATTGATATAGTTTAATGTCGACCGTATTTATTACTATTTTTATTTTTTGCCCTTGTTCTTTGTTTGTTTTGTTTTCCACTCTTCATCTGACTTCTCTGATTTTAACTGAGCATTTTATATAATTTCATTTTCTCTCCTCTCTTACCATATCAATTATACTTTAAAATTTTATTTTAGTCACTGCCCTGGAGTTTGCTACATACATTTATAGGTAATCCAAGTATACTCTCAAATAACACTATACCACTTCACAGGTAGTGAAGATAACAGAATATTCCCAATTTCTTCCTCCCATTCCTGTCATTTATTTCACTTATCCATGAGCTGTATTCATAGAATATATGGTTGCCATTATTATTTTGAAAAAACCTGTTACCTGCTTATTTAATTAATAAAAATAGAGTGGTGGGATAAAGATGGCAGAGTAGGTGGATGCTGCGCTCAACTTCCCCTAGGAACACAACAAAACAACAACTACGTATAGAACAACTCACTGAAATCAACCTGGGAAATAGCAGGACGGCTCTTCTACAACCAAAGCTGTAAAGAAAGATTCACACAGTCTTAGAGGAAGGGAGAAGTGACCTGATCCGGATCTGAACCCCTAGCAGGCAACTAGGAAGAGGATGGGGCTATCACAGGCTCGGAGATTCTCCCTGGGAGCAAGAAGTTTAAGCCGTGTATTAGTCTCCCCAGCCATGGGGTCTGACTCCAGGAAGAGGAGCCCCCATCAGCTGGTTTGAAAACCAGTGGGACTTACTAAAGGAGGGCTATAAGAAACAGAGACTCTGCTCTTAAGCACATGCACAGGCTTGCTTATTCTCGGTGACAGTACAGAGGCAACAGATTAAAAACTGCCTGGGGCTCTAGCCGACTTGCCAGGATCACCCCAGCATGCACTGGACTGCTATTCTAGCCTCTCTTGCTTCAGTGTTACTCCCCAGTAAGGCACAGGCTGCTGTGGCCAAAGAGAGTGCAGATACTTGGAGGGAATAGAGCGTTTAGACTCCGGCCCTCCCTCTGACCAGGGCAGAGGCAGCCATTGAAAGCACACACATTGGTTCACACACTCTGGAAGGAGCTACACTGGCTCCAGGGTGGAGACCACCACTCCAGGGCATGAGTCCCTGCACAAACTTGGAAGGGAGCAAGGCTAGCTCCTGGGCAGAAACCTGCACTGCCTGAGCATGGATCCCTGAACACACTTGGGAGAGAGCCAGCTCAGTAGTGCGTTACCAGCCCTTTTGGCCCTGAACCAGCCTATAACCAAGGCATGCATACCACGGAATAAGTGAAACCATCATAAAAGTGCAGCTTCAAGCCCTCTGGCCCTGTCCATACCCCAAATCAAGGCGGAGACAACCATCACAGTCTGGAGAAACCCAATTCCATTAGGGCTCCTGCTCCAGGCACTTGGGCCCTGATCCCACCCCCAATAGGGAAGTGACAGCCATTGAGCTTAGGAAAGGCCCCGGTTAGCAGCTGACTGTGGCTTTAGCCCCTCCAAGTCCAGCCCCACCTCCCACCAAGGTGATGGCTGCCAGTGCACCCTGGGGAAAGACACAAACTGTGTTCACTTCAGATTCACCTCTCCCACCAAAGCCATTGGGCACATGCATATTGCATAGGGACATTCCCACATAAGGACACACCTTCAACACCAGGTTAATAACTATTCCAAAAAATAAAACCAAAAAAATGAACATAACAAAACAGAAACAGACTCATAGATACAGAGAACAAACTAGCGGTTACTAGTGGGGAGAGTGTTAGGTGAAAGTGAAAGATAGGGGAAGGGGATTAAGAGGTACAGACTACTAGACATAAAATAAATAAGATATAAGTATGTAATTTACAATTCAGAGAATATAGCCAATATTTTATAATATTTTTAAATGGAGTATAATCTATAAAATATTGAATCACTTCATTGTACACATGAAACAATATTTCATTGTAAATCAACTATATGTCAATAAAAAGAATAATAAAAATATATGATTTATTTTACCTTCACTTTTCCCTTCTCTAATGCTCTTCCTTTCTTTATGTAGATATGAGTTTCTGAACTATATCATTTTCCTTCTCTGAAAAATTACCTTTAACATTTCTTGCAAGGTAGTTCTTCTGGTGAAAATTACCCACAGTTTTTTGTTTGAGAAAGTGTTTCTCTTTCTATTTTAAAGGATAATTTTACTGGATACTGAATTCTAGGTTGGTGATTTGGTTTTGTTTTTGGTTTTCCTTCAACATTTTAAAGCTTCACTCCACTGTCTTCTTGTTGCATGACTTCTGTTGAGAAGTCTGATATAATTCTTATTTTTGCTCATCTATAAGTAAGGTGTTTCCTACACCTGGCTTATCTGAAGATTTTTCTCTTTGTCTTTGATTTACTACAGTATGAATATGATATGGCTGAATATATCGTTTGATCTTTTTCCAGCTTACTGTTCTCTGAGCTTACTGGATCTGTGCTTTGATGACTTTATTAATTTTGGTAAAATTCTCAGTCATTATTTCAAATATGTCTTCTGTTTCTTTCTCTTCTCCTTATGGTATTTTCATCATATCTATGTTTCAGCTTTTGTAATTGTCCCATAGTTATTGGCTGTGCTGTTCTGTTTCATTTTTTCTCTTTACTTTCTAGTTTTGGTGATTTCTCTTACTGTTTTTTATACTCACTGATTCTTTGATTCTTTGCTTAGTTTTGTTCATTCTACTGATGAGCCCATCAAATGAATCCTTCATTTCTATCACAGTGTTTCTGATACCTAGCATTTCCTTGTGATTCTCTCAGAATTTCCATCTTTCTGCTTAACATTATCCATCTGTTCTTGTATTTTGCCCACCTTTTCCATTAGAACTCATATTAATCATTGTTTTAAATTCTTGGTCTGATAATCCAACATTTTTGCTATATCTGAGTTTGGTTTTGATGTTCTGTCTTCATAGTTTGCTTTTGACTTTTATCATGGCTTGTAATATTTTGTGGAAAGCTGACCATGATATACCAGGTAATAAAACTAAGATAAATAAGTCATTTTTGTGCGGTTTACGTTTGTCTAGTTACAAGTTAGGCTATATTTACTGTTTGTTATAGGTGCCAGAGGCTAAAATTTCCTCTGGTGTCCTTGTTTTTATTTTTCCTGTTATCTGAGACTTCTTCTCAAATAAGGTCTCAGATGTGCTGTTCTTTCATTTGTATTTCCCTGTTATTATACAGGAGCCCTACTGATGTGGTGGTAAGGAGGTGGTTGGAGGGAGGGAAGAGGAAGCATTCTATAGCCCTATTATGGACTAAATGTTTGTATTCCCCAAAATTCACATGTTGAAATCCTAACCCCCAACGTCATGATGTTAGGAGGTGAGGCCTTTCAGGGATGATTAGATCATGAGGTGAAGTCCTCATGAAAGATATTAGTGCTTTTATAGAAGACACCCCAGAAAGCTCTCTCACCCCTTCAGCCATGTGAGGAAACAGAAGACAGGCATCTCTAAACAAGACAGTGCCTTACCCTTGCCATAACCTTGGACTTCCTAGCCTCCAGAACTGTGAGAAATAAATTTCTGTTGCTTACGTGCTACCCAGTCTGAACTTTTTGTTATAGCAGCCCAAGCTGTCTATGACAGCATTCTGTAGTCCTATGATTGGATATTAGTCTTTTAGTGACTCTGTGACCCTGAGCTGTGACTTTCACAACTGTTTCCCAACAGCCCACCCCCATCCCCACCTCTATAGATGAGACAAGAAAGCTAGATGTGGCTGGAGATACATACTTTCCTTCCTCCATATATAAAACTACAGAGGGCTGGAGTTTCTCTTCCCCTAGATGGGTTAGGGTCTGGTAAATCCCCAGTCACCACTTAGGCTCTGATAGAATAGTTTATTTGGAGGACAGGCCTTGGTAAGAACAGAATACTCTAGGAGTATTTCATTTGGTGGCTTTTTCCCTCCCTCTCCCAAAATCATGAGGGAATTTTTTCCTGATCTTTACTATGAGAACTTGGTGGGGCTCTTAGAGGTAAAATCACAACAGTGTGAAGCTTCTCCTAAGACTGCCCTCCCCCAACCCCTGGAGTTTTAATTTTCAAGCCTTTCAACACTGAGACTAGCACTCAGTTACTTACAGTTTAAATTTCCCTACCCTGGTACTGGCTCCCTTGGTGGGTTTTACTCCTGGGCTTCTGCTCCAGTAAACTGTTATTCTCTGTATATTCTTGTTTGTCTCTGCAATCTGGGGAGTAATATTTTGCCCCGTGACCTCAATTCTCTGATGGCTCTAAGACAAGTTGTTGATTATGTTTGTTCAGATTTTCTTGTTGTGAGTACCGGAGTGACAATTTCCAAGATCCTTACATCCTGGACCAGAAAACAGAATTCTATTTTTTTACATTTTAATGTTGTATGACTTTCCCAAGCATTAAGAATGTTAACTTAGGTTTAAATAGCAGGTGATAGGCTTGATAAACGTGGGATGGTATGTTGAAGTTTTTGTCTCTCCTTCATTTCTTTACCATGTAACGATTCTTGTTCACATGCATGGTGATGTCTCTGAGTTTATTCCTATGTCTTTTTATGTCATCTGCCAAAGGGAATATCTAAGTTCACATGAAAGAGATTTAATTTCTTAATCCAATGGTTTGAGTCTTTGAGAAGAAAATCTCATGAGCATCAAACAATCTGTTCCCTGGTATTTGCATAGAGTATCAAATGATTGACAGCATTCTGTTTTACTAAGTTTAAAAGGCAAAGGGGAATAATTCTCTCAAGTGACTGGTGAATAATCCATGCCCCATGGTATAATATTAAAGGGATTTTGAAGAGCCAGCTTCATTCAATACTGTTCTGTCGGGTGCCCCAGGGGCTAGAACAGAATATCCAGTAAAATGAGCTCAGAATATGTGAGTAAATTTAATGGGAGTGTTATGGTATCAACAGCACATATTGCATCATACAAGATGGGTGTAAAAGAATACTTACTTGGGGGCAAAAATAAAAATAAGAACAGAAAATGAAAGTGAAAGAAAGAACAAAAGAAATCAAGTAATGAGGGAGTATGCTCATGTTCACTAGATATTTAGAATGATAAATGATTAATTTACCAGTTTCTTTATGCAAAGACACTGTGTTTTAATCAATCTTATGATAATCTAAAGATAAGATATACTAAGGAAAGAAAATATTAACAGAAACTTTTAGAGTTCATACCAACTATATTAGTGTAACTTCTTTGCTGTTTCCTTCACCACCACTTCTACTCCCATCATAAATACTCAGGTTTTGTAGCACTTATTTCTGCTTTACTTTGGCCAGTTTTGTCTGGAATAGTGGTGGCTGTGCAATGAGAATTTAGTCTCAATATCTACCTAATAGCAGTATCAACATTCAAGTTCGTAAATTCCTCAAACATCTCATCAACATTAAAAGCATGTAGGCTTTTAAAGGAATTTAGATTTAGTTTTGCATTTTTTTAAAGTGGCAGAAATAATGTATTTCAGAAAGCCATTTTCATTTTTCTTCTGGAAACGCAGGAAGACCATACTTACTAACCTTCCTTCTAGTCAAATGAGAGCCATGTGACTATGGTCTGTCCAATGGATGTGATACAGAACCACTGTATATGCCACATCCAGCCTTATGAAACCCCAAGTGCTATTATCCACACTGCTCTCTCTCACTTAGGCTCTCACTGTCACTACCTCCCCCCATTCCTGTGGTTGGAATCAAAAGTCCCTGGATGGCAGAGCTGCACTTGTTGAATTGGAGATGCCCAGGAGAGCCGCTAATCCACACTGGGCTATAATGTGAGTGAAAAATAAACATATATGTATTGCATACTAATACTAAACCACTAAGACTTTGTGTTTTAGAGTAGCTAGTAAGCATTACTCTGAGGAAAACAGAACTCTCAACTATTTAAATTCAAAAAGCTGGAAATTTTAGTCTGTGTTTTATCCCAAAAGCAATTATCCACCAATTGAAAGCTGTGCAGAACTAGGACGTGCCTGCGGCCATTATAATTCACACTTACCAGCAAGCTGCCCACCCCTTGGTGAAAGTGGTACCTGAGAAAACTGAGGCTCTCAGCACTCAGAGAATTCATTAACCATGATGAGGGCTAAGTTTTTCTCTGCCTCATCTTTGGTTTCTGCTGAATGTTTCTTCACTTTGTGTCCTTAGAAGTCATCTGACACTTTCAGAAAGGTAAAATTAGCAGGCAGGCTTAACTTCCATTGTTTCTTATGTGAGCAGTATTTATTTCTCAATCGCACAGCTAAAAATCAGTCATGTAGTGATGTTGATAAACACACCTGTTTGTCAGAGGAGAATAGCATTGAGGAAACAATATTTTTTAGTATTTATTTTTTTAGGATACAACACAAATTTAAATAGTTTTCACAAAACAGTTTACTTTTAATACCTCCTTTTGTCCTATTTTAAAATTCTAAAGATTATTTTCAGATGCAATTCTGAAATGACTGCAGATATTAAGGGCTGCATCACTCAATATTATTTAGTGAGATGTGTGTCTATGCAGCTATAATAGGTATGGTAATGATGTATTCTACTAGCATTATTTGAACCACTGCAGTTAAACTTGTCAGCATTTTTTTTAGCTGTTAAACTCCAAGGCTTTCGTTCTGTGTTTTTTTTCTTGCCTGACTTGCAAAGCACATAATTCCTTCAGGAGATGACTTTTCCTTATTGCCATTGTAAAAAAAAACAAATTTTTTAACCGAAGGGTCCTTAATCTGAAGACGGAAGTCATTAGTGATTGCTAAGATTTAAATACTATCATCCTTGACTTGAAAAAAAAAAGTTATGCTTATTTAATTGCTTCTCAGATCTTAACTGAACCTGAAAACATTCCAGCTAAACTATAGGTAACGGATAATTCTGAAAATGATTCCACATAGCCAAGGATCTATAACTTTTCAAAAACTTTTGTCTATTACTCTTCTCATGTTTACACTACACTGCATATTTTGCATAGAGTTTAACTATTGCTCTATCATTGAACATTTCTTTGAAAATAAGTGAACAGGTTTGGAAAATCTAAAAACTAAACCAAATACTGCAGTGTGAAGTTTGGTTTAACTAGCCTTTACATTTCATTCAAATTAAATCCTTATCATAACAATTTTTAAAATCTGACCACTTTGTAATAAAAATAAATTGTTAGACTCAGTACCTGGAAGAACTTTGGTTCAAATGTGATGTTCACCTTAATCAAACAGTAAAAGCACATCACTTTAATATTCTTGAAACCTTTCTCTTTCATTTAGGGATAAAAAAGAATATGTATTGAAAAAGATGTAGAACAGAAGGAAAAGTCAATGGGGATTATTTACAAAACAACATTTTGGGGGAGACATAGAGATTATTTTCATATCTAGAAATCATAAACCTCACATAAGTAAAACAGATAATAGCTTATTCTTATTTCATTGATTTTGATTTTAAAAGTCTCTGTCTGGCCCCAGAATGTATTTTGTGTGTAGAAGCATCATAACTAGTGATTATCCTTCATTTTGAGACATGGCTTGCTAAGTTTCTTTTAATCTTTCTTATTGTACAATTTTAAACTTTATTACTTTCATCAGCCCTTTGAGAAAAGTTACCTTCAGGTCCTTCAGTTTTCTTCTTTCAGTTTTTTTCTGTTCAATCGAGAATCAGTCTCTTGGTCATAGTTTATTCAATCGAGAATCAGTCTCTTGGTCATAGTTTATCAGGATTAATGTGTTAATATGAGCTGCATTTTCATTTGTTGGGTCTTCGCCCTTGTAGAAATCCTATTAGTTTTCCAAGTGTGGATATTCACCTAGGACAGAATATTACCACTATAAACTTAGCGAAATGCCTTAGTCTCCTCTCCTGAGCTAAGGATGCTCCTCTCTGTTTTGAACCACAACTCTTACCCCTACTAATGAATTGATTGTCATTCTTTGTTTTTGTCAGAAAACCTTTTCCAGAAACAACATTATACGGATAGTAGGGACCTCATTTCTTAAATTCTTATCTCAATTTCTAACAGCTTGCTGGAACAGCATGGCTATGGTAACAAATACAAGTATGTTTGAAACTAATCTTTACTTTCTTCCCCCATCTGTGCACACCAAATCTGCTATTGCATTTCATTTCCGATCCTTTGATTCATTCCATCTCCAGGCCTCATTTTGGATTGCTTCATAACCTTTACTTTTCATATACAGTCTCTTAAAAATCTATGCAATTTTGTTCCTTCTATTCACCTTTCACAGGACTGCCTTTGCTTAGACCCTCCTTATCATTTGTCACTTGAACCATAAAGCTCTCTGCTGCATGTCTTATCTCTGCCACACACCTTCTGTTACTGAGTCCAACCTCCCTCTGCTCGCAGCATGACAGGCCAGGTGTTGAGGCAGGGGATAAGACTTTATTCAATGCCGGCAGACCGAGAAGATGGCAGACTAGTGTCTCTGAAAAACCATCTTATCTGGGTGTGGATGCCAGTTTCTTTTATAGAATCAGAGAGGGAGAGATAGTGAGGAAGTAAAGTAAAAGGGCCATCAGTCTTGCAAAACATCTCCTGGAATGACCAGCCTTGGTGAGGGGATGTGTTAGTTTTTCTTTTTTCTTGCAGCCATTCACAGGTAGGCAGGGTTCCCTGAGGCAGGCCATTATGTATGATTATAATAACAAAAACTATGAAAAGCAAAGGTTAAAAGTCAAAGAAACAGATCCAATGTGGAATCCAACTTAGCTCTTTCCTGTTATACTTCCAATTTATTCTTCACAATGCCACAGAGTGGGATTTATTACACATCAAATTTTTATCATATTGTTTCATTGCTTAAACTCCATGAGTGTCCCCCTCACCTTCACTCCTCAAAACACATCTTTCATCATAGCAAATCTACAGTTGCGGTAGCGATATTTTCCATTTCTTACACTTTAGTGCATGCTCGTTCCACTACTTGAACTGACTTTTCCCCTTGTCCAAACCACCACTTCTTCAAGACAGCTCAAGTTACCTTCCGAGTAGTCAACCCCCCTTCCTCTGTATTCTAGGATTATGTATACAAAACAGATCTCTGTAAGCTTCACAAAGAGAAAAGATAATACCCCTAACAATCTTTTCTTTTGCCCTTATCTGTTTTTCTTTTTTTTTTTTTTTTGGCTTTGTGCTTATATGAGAAGATTGTTAAAATTAGAGTAATTAACGTAACATAAAAATACACAACCTGATAGATATCAAATCGGTATATGTGTAGTAGAAGCCACTCATTTGAAAATAAACTGAGTGTGTGTAGTTTTAGCAAGTCTTTACAGGTTTGCTCACATTTTTGTTTGTTTCCTGAAAAACTGACATTGATCCCTTTATTGTTAATAGAAGATTATGTAACTTTCTCAAATGTATCAAATAGATATGGGGAACAAAAGAGAACAAATTTTAAATTGCCTTGATTGAAAATAATGAATAAAACGTACTTATTTAATATATTTCATAATAATATACTGAAGTGTGTCCATCTATAGAACACATCAACCATATTTCTCATCATGATTTCCTTCTTTAAATTTAGAAATAGGAGTATTGAAAATTGTGAAAGTTAGTTATTCCTGACTGTCCTTTCATTGCTTCTTGAACTGATAGATGAATAACTGACACATATTTTTTCAGAATTTTTGAGGGTAGGTGCCAATTAAAAATAAAGGTACCTGAGTCCCATCTTATTCCTATTAAATGAGTCTCTGGGAGTTGGGATACTTTAATTCTGTATATTTGATAAACTCCCTAAGTGATTCCAATGCACTTTGAAGTTCAAAAGCCATGCATCTTGTCCAGTTTAGTGTTTCCATCTCTTGGCCTTTGCTTGAAGCCTTCCAGTGGTGAGGAACTCTGAATTTCTGAAGGCAGTGCATTTGGATGTTTTAAAATGATTGTGTGTTTTATATATAATAAAATGCCCATTTCTTTAGTGTTTAGTTTTGACAGTCATGTCCAACCACATAACCATCACCCACAAAGAACAGAACATCTGTATAATCCCAGAACCATTACTCATATCACTTTCTGTGCAATCCCTTTCTCTCAGAATCAGCCCCTTTATATATTCTATCACCTCAGGTCAATTTTTCTGGTTCTAGTACTTCATATAAATGGAACTTAAATGTATTCTCTTATACTTAGCTTCTGTCGCTCAGTTTAATATCTGTAAATTTCAGCCATGTTTCTGAGTGTATCCATGGTTAATATACTTTTCCTTCTGGGTAACATTTTGTTGCATGAATACACCAAAATTTCTTCATCTGTTGACTTGCTGATGGGCATTTGGACTGTTCCCATTTTCTGGTTATTATGAATAAGCCTGCTAATACATATTTGTAAAAGTCTTTTATATGGACATATGTTTTCATTTATTTTGGGTAATTACTTAGGAGTGGAATTGCTGGGTCATATGTGTTTAACTTTATAAGAACTTGTAAATATTTCTGCCAAACGGTTGCACCATTTTACATTCTCACCAAAGATCTATGATGGTTCCAGTTGATTCTCTCCAACATTGGATGTTATTGATATTTTTAAAATTTTAATCATTCTAGTGAATAAAAAATCATTAAGATTTAATTTTGAATTTCCATGATCCTAAAAATGTTTAGTACCTTTTCAAATACTTATTTTTTAAAAAATATGTGTGTATATATATATATATTTGTGTATAATGTCATTTATTCATGTCTTTTGACCATTTTTAAGTGGGTTCTTGGTCTTTTCATTTTTTTGATTTGTAAGTCCATTTGCAACCTAGTGAAGTCTCAATAGTCATTTTTGTGAGACCTGGATGAGGTATATCAGTAGTATATGGTACTTTTTAATAAAATTGTTTTGATGATTTTGTTATATGTATTCTCTATCTTGTGTGATGAAAATATGTACGTTATACTTAACTCATGGATAAAGAAATTAAATGAAAACATCCTATAAATATTTTTCAAGGTACAGGGGATAAAGAATGTGATTAACTCAAAAGTGAATGCATTAAACTCTGTTTAAATCTTACTTACGTTTTACTGCCTCCAAAGAAGGTATACATTTCCTCTCTACCCAATGAAAAACAATTTTTAAAATCATACTCAGCAAGCATTTGTTCTGTATTGGCTGGATTTGATCAATTTGGTTCATCTCTTTACAAAATAACCTTGAGAGATTAAAACCAAGTTATCTTTGTTGTTTTGGAAAGAGAGGAGAGAAGTTCCAGAGAGGCTTGGTTCTTAGTTCCAGTAGAATTCTGAGTGACAGTGTTTGTGCAGCTGACCTTTTCCACACTGACCTGTTAGAGCCTGAGTCCTCCTCTTGCCACTTCCCTAACACACAGGTTGGGGGGAGTCATTGCTCCTGTTTGATATGAAACTTGGCAGTAGTTCTCTACCACCCAAAAGAAATGGCTTATAGCATGAAAATCCAATTGGCTGACTGGGGGCACCAATCCTAGATCATCATTCTCTTCACTTTCTGGGTCTGAAATTCCCATGGTAAATCTTCCCTGAATACATTCAATTAATAACTTGAGCCTAAGTGCAGTAAAATGTATTTAACCCCAGCCTCCAACATTTAATTTACTACTCTTATTGATCTTCAATAAACACTTTTCAATATGCATTTATTGAAGAACTGTTTTGTGCACAATCCTCTGTGAAGCATTAATTTCCCAGAGGCCATCCTGATGAAGTATCTAGCATAGTATTCTGTATATCCAGTTAATTAATACACATATGGACATGTTTCAACTGGGATTCGTTGACTCTCAGTTCTGAATATATAGCAGCCTGGGTACCCTGAAACCCTTCAGTACAACTTCATAAAAATGTTGGCTAAAGAAAATAATTATTTTAAATTATTTTCAATACATTTCTGTACTCACTAGAAAGAAAGAAAAATTACCATTGTCAGAAACTGGAGGGAAATAATAATCATAGCAGCTAATTAAAAAATGACACTAAATCTGCTGCCACAGTGGTGGTGATAGCTATGTGGTAGCTGGTCTTGGTAACCAGAGTCTTAACAAGTAGGAATACTAGTTCAAGGATAGGAAAGGAGGCCAGGCACCCATTGAATGTGGGGAGCAAGAAATGAGAAACCACATGAAGTTGGGATTCTTAAAAGATGCCACATTTGGTGAAGAGTGGACTAAGAAACTTACATTCTGCTAGTGTAGGAACAGTCAAGAAGTGATTCACACTTAATGAAGGTACAGGAGTCCTAAATTAAAAATGGGTGGGGGACTTCCCTGGTGGTGCAGTGGTTAAGAATCCACCTGCCAATGCAGGGGACATGGGTTCGAGCCCTGGTCCGGGAAGACCCCACATGCCGCAGAGCAACTAAGCCTGTGCACCACAACTACTAAGCCTGCTCTGTGGAGCCTGTGCTCCACAGCAAGAGAAGCCACTGCAATGAAAAACCCGTGCACCGCAACGAAAAGTAGCCCCCACTCACCACAACTAGAGAAAGCCCGCACGCAGCAACGAAGACCCAAACACAGCCAAAAATAAATAAACAATAAATTTAAAAATAAATAAATAAACTGGGGGGTGGGATGGGGGGGTGGGAGGGAGGTCCAAGAGGGAGGGGATATATGTATACATATAGCTGATTCACTTCATTGTATAGCAGAAACTAGCACAACATTGTAAAAACTATATGCCAATTAAAAAAAACACACAAGCACCAAAAAATAATAATAAAATAAAATAAAAACTTTAAAATAGACTCACTAAATGTAATAAAGTACTGGATATTAAAAACATGAAATCATAAATCAAGTATAAACAGTAGGAAATACTGTAAGTAAATGATAGTATTTAAGAGCATTATTAAGCATTATGAGCATTGCAACTAATTGTTGAGTTGGGAATATTTCTTACTTGGCTTTCTGGAATATATTTAGGGTGTTTCACAATCACCTCCATTCCTAAATAATCATTTGTTTCACTAGTGTTGTAATAGAATCAAAGAATATTTCTAATGCCCAGTATGCTGACTCTTGTGGCTTCATGGCAAAAGGTGCAGGGCCAGAGGTAGCATAGGGATACAAAGGCATTCTCTGTCACATGTCCCAGAAATATGTGGACAGAGAAGGAGAAACTATTTTTGAAGTATATGAAACCAGTAATATATGTGAAATTCTTCCAATGATCACCTGTGTTAAATTGTAAACAGGAGATCCAGATCCCACTGAAGTAGCCATTCTCTCCCAACAGGAATATACTTAATTACACAGTGTATAAGTACATCAGACTTTTCCTTCCTTTTGGGTTAGGAAACATGTGAAATAGAACTTATTAGCAGTTTGCTGATTATAAAGCACAAACCAGTTAACAGTAATACAGAAGTGAGTCTATCTTTATGTAGAGTAGCATGCTCTATGTACACTTACATGCAGATTGCATCCTACCATTTGATACATTTCATTCTGATGAAGTCTGATTCTGAAATGTTCTAATGAAAGGGCATGTGAAAGTGCCACTAACACAAGACTCTACTGTGTCAGAAGTGTTTCAGGGACAAAACTCCCTACACATATTTATCAATAAGTCAAGGTATGTAGGATAAGAGGACTCTCATTACAAAAGTATGTAGCACAATATAGTAGAGCATCAACTTTAAAATACAGTTGATCTGCTCTTGGGTGTGTGATCATTTCTGGTTAACTTTGTATTTCAGTTATGGTTTAATCAGTGAAGAAGAAACACTAAACATATTATAGAATACAGAATTTATGATAGGAATTAGAACTTGCATAATTGTTGGGAAGGCTGGTGATATAAAGTCCACTAAAAAAAATTAAAAGGTTAAAAAAATCAGTCCTGGCACAGGTGAACAAATCTGAAAATGAAGCATACAGAGCTGCTATGGTGGGATTCTGGATGGCAACACTAATAGAGGTTGATAGAAGGCTGTTGGCTCTTTGTGGCTATTGCTGCTTTAAGTTCACAGTGAAGTGTCAAACAGTGGACATAGGGTAGGTCAATAGGACACACAACATTAAGGAAAATTGATCTTGGATCAGGGAAGAGTAAGGACAACCTGGAACCCACCTGCACCTCTATGTCTATCTTTCATCAACTCTACACAATGATGACCTCAGGTAGTAATGACTGATACATCATTTCTGCCTTCCAAATTTTGCCTACCTTCACTTGTAGACATGTTTACTCCCAAACCATACAGAGAAGAGATTCTGAACAACTGTAGTATTCAGTGTAAACAAGTTGACAAAAACATCCAAAAAACTTTATGTGCTCTTCCAGAATTTTTTAAAATATTTATTTGGTTGTGCCAGGTCTTAGCTGCAGCAGGTGGGCTCCTTAGTTGTGGCATTCAAACTCTTAGTTGCGGCATGCATGTGGGATCTAGTTCCCTGACCAGGGATCAAACCCAGGCCCCCTGCATTGGGAGCATGGAGTCTTACCCACTGCACCACCAGGGAAGTTCCTGGAATTTTTGATTGTAACAAAATTTATACATGGAAGAAAAGGAAGTATCCTAGTAGAAACCAAAAAAGGTAGAAAATTAAAATATCCAAAACTCTCTTATTATAGCACAAGAGAAACTAAAATTCTGATGGTAGAAATCATAAACTTAAAGAGTTACAATTATCAAAGAAATATAGATAATAAAATGACAACAGAGGGAATAAAGAAGCATTTTTAAAAATCAGAATATTCCAAAAGAGTACACAAAAAAGTGAAGGAAAAGAAATAATAAAGAAAAACACAATTTTTACAAATAAAAGAGAATGCAAAAAAGTTTGCAGCAGGTTCATTCTAATGAATTATTTGATTTCCGTTAGTTTCAAAACCTTTAATAATGATTTATTTGAGAAATAATTTTATTCAGCACAGTTTAATGAAAGGCAATTTGTTTTCTCATAATATGAAAATCATAATATGACCCTCTAGAGTGGGTATTGAGGTAAAAGCAAATTAATGAGTATTGTTGATTAAAAACATATTTAAGACTAGTAATTGAACAAGAAAAACCTGTGTCCTAAGACCTCATATCTTGTATATAAAAGAAAGTGGTAGAGACTTTCCCAAATTTTACAACCTTAGCATTAAGTGACATGACCAATTATAAGTTGTAAAGCTGAAAGAAATTTTTCTAAATTTCAACAATAAAAAATGTTTAGTTCTGCTATAAAAAGACTTAATTATTTTAATATTTTTATGATTTTAAAAATTGCTGTCAGATGAGTTAATGAAAAAGTAAACAGCCAAAAGTACAAGAATAAAAGTATTACCAAACCGTGTTAGGCAGCTAAGTAATAAAATATATTTTTAATTTCGTTATCATGTGATGTTTATGGTATTTGCCAACTTTTAAAAGTCTAACTTGCAATTACTTCCTTTTTAATGCCCAGTATATATTAACTTTCATATCTAACTTTGTATTATAGTTGTTCTAATTCTTTTTCTTAAGTAAGTACCTCTGGAACTACAAATGAGAGCATGAGGGAAATAAAAATGTATATTTTAAATCTGTTACATCCATGCTGAGAAAAAGGATTTTATAAACGTCCAATTTCTTTTTTCTTTTACCTAAGTCATCCCACATTTTACCTAAGTAATTCCACCTCTCTCTGCTTTTTGTCCACTGAAACAGTGTCTGTTTCCAACCCACTAACTTTCATAGTATTTGGATACAGTTACCTTTTCTTTCAAAGATATAAGCAAGATTTGTGGAGATCTGTTTTCCTCAGGTCTGAGTCATGTTAATCACAAAAGTAGAAGTTTAGGGATAACAGATTGTGTTCTGCTCACTCTGATTGCCAGATGTTGAATAACAAGAGTCCCCATAGGTTCTTCCATGAATTTTTTTATGCAGACCCTTAAAACTACAGGTCAAGTCCTCTCCCTTATTCAGGCGTCTATTAGTTCTCCAGGGCTACTGTAACAAAATGACACAAACTAGGTAGCTTAAACAACAGAATTGTATTGTCTCACAATTCTGGAGGCTGGAAGTAGATGAAGATGTCATTAGGGTTGATTCCTCCTGAGGGTTGTGAGCAAGCCTCACAACCTTGCCTCTCACCTGGCTTCTTGTGGTTTGCTTGGTAAATTTTGGAATTCTTTGGCTGGCAGAAGGGTTACCCTGATCTCTGCCCGCATCTTCTTATGGTGTCCCCCCGTGTGCATGCCTGTGTCCAAATTTCACCTTGTATAAGGACACTAGTCATTGGATTAGGGGCTCATCCTACTCCAGTATGACCTTATCTTACTTAACTAATTACCTCTGCAGTGACTGTTTCCTAAAGCAGTCACATTCTGAGGTACTGGGGGTTAGGACTTAAACATATGAGTGGGGGTGGGAAAGCACTATTCAATCCATAACAAGGTGTAAGAGCACTGCTATGTAGAAACAGAGAGCAAAGAAAAATAGTATAACAGTTGAACAGAATGACCTCTTCTGCATGAAAAATGGTTTCCTGACTGCTTAGGTCCCCTTTTTCTTGAATGAGTCAGGGTAGGCTGAGGAACTATAACAAATTGACACTTGATTCAGCCAGTGTTGGTGGGAGGGGGTGAGAGGCCTATGGATTTCATTTAGATAATTTGAGAAATGAGACTTTGCTTGTATTCTAAATATCATTAAATGAAAACATATAGGAAATAGTAACTTTGCATATGAATATAAGAGGGAATGAAAGTTTACGGTGTGCATAAGTCAGGATTCAATCAAAGATGCAGAATAACATGAGAGTGTATATAATGCATCATGCCATGGATGGTAGCTTTGGCAGAAGCATTGCAGACATGGAATGCAAATCTATATCTGGAGTAAATGTCTATTTCAGGAAGAATACAGTGCTGCCCCATCCATGATATAAGCAGTTCAGTGTATTCAACTTACCACCAGGTAACTGTCTCTTCGCCTTGAGATATGGTGCCATATCAGGGCAGAATATTGGTATCTGCTGCTGGCAGTTTGGGCACTCAACAGTGGCTGTAGTCAGGTTGGCCTTAGTGATTACAAGTCTTTGTTGCTGAACCTATGCATGACTTATATCCCTTCAGTGTGGCCACTTGGTTCATGAACCCATTGAGTGTTGGCAGAAGTGTAGCAGAAAGGGTCTTACTGGTATCCACAGAACAGGTCATGCTATCTTCTTGATCATTTACACCCTTCTCTGATGATTATCACCCTATGGTGAACATTCACGTGGGACGGAAATATCTCCACATTCTGTGCCCATTCAAAAAAGTCTATTCACATACATCCTCCCCAGATCTTCTTGTCATCAATTTTCCAGTTTTGTTTCCTCAAAGTCCCTGACCATCAAGCCAAACCATTAACAACAGTCCCTAAATCAATACAAACTTATACCTCTGGCCATCTCTTCATTCAGACATAATGAAAAACCACATGCATTACTTGACCTCCTGCCCTGCCCACTAGGAAGATTTCCCTTCATCATTGCCCTATTAGGCTGTCCCAGAATGGTGCTATACTGTTACAGTTATTCACTTTTGTATAGTGCCTATATTTCATGTAGTTTCTGTAACCAAACCTAAGTTTTTCCTTCCTCAGTCAACTAATTAAGGAACTGGCCATGAATTCATAGGTGTGGGCTGAGAAAGAACAGGTAATGTAGCAAGGTGAGTGGCCATGTGCATTTAGGCCACTTCTCTAAGCACAGGGATGTTACAGAAGCTTTCAGGTCATTTATGTAGAGCTGCAACTGGGAATCTGAAGACCCTGAACTCATCATTTTCTTTCCCTGCTTTCTTCAGCATAGTTCAAAGCAACTAACAAATACTATTATACTCCTCATTATGACCAAAATACTTTAAAGTGGAAAATATTCATCCAGAGCCTCATCGTCTATAGATACCCAATTACAGGTAACAAAGTCAATAATGTAAGTGGCTTCTCTGTCATTTCATGCCCTGGACTACTTGCACCCTCATTACCACTGGAAACAGGATCATTTTTCCTTTAAATCTAATCAGATTAGAGCACCAACTCCGGAAAACCTAAAACCAATTCAGAGAAATTACCCTTAAGATTCTGTTCTTCTGGAACCACTTCCAGTACCAAATTCTGCATCAGTCAGGGTTCATCCAGACATGCAGATCTAGTAGTCGATATAGATAGAAATAGATATAGAGATATATAGATAAAGCTGGAGATAGATATGAATATAAACAAAGGTATCAACATAGAAGATTTATTAAAAGAAGTTAACATATACAGTTGTGGGGCTGGCTAAAGTAATTTGAAGTCTGTAAGTTAGGCAATCAAGAAGAAAAGATCCCAAGTCAGCTGGAACCCCAAACACAATCTGAAACTTGTTGTCCAGAGGGAGAAATCTCTCCCTTTGGGGAAGGCCTAAGCTCATTTTTAAGGATGTTCAGCTGATTAATTAAGGTCCACCCAAGATAATCTCCCTTTTGATTAACTTAAACTGGTAGGGAGTTTAATCAAATCTGCAAAATCCCTTCACTGTAACACCCAGATTAGTGTTTGAATAACTGAGAAGAGATGTGTATGTGCAACAAAATTGTCTCTACCTCTCTTTCATTTGCCAACTCTATCTAAAGAGAATATTCTTGGTAGCTCCCTAACTGGAAACACAGTGAAAGGAAATTCTGAGGCTTATTACAACCTAGCCAAGATGACACATCAAAAACCATCATATATAAAAGGGTCATATTTTTCTTGAGTAGAAAGATTTCAATCTTTCTTTGTGCTTCTCAATATTATGCAACTTTTGAAATATTTACATAGATAATACAAATTTCAAAAATTGGAAACCACTTTTGAAAAGTGTTAATATCATTTAATGAGAAATGCCACAAACACAAATCACACACAAATGGCCAAGAGACAATTAAAATAAATATTCGATTTTACTATTAATTGCAGAAGTACAAAAGTACAAATGAAACTGTAAATGAAATGCATTTACATTGCATTTATTAAGAAAGTAAAGTGTAAGGGCTTCCCTGGTGGCGCAGTGGTTGAGAATCCGCCTGCCGATGCAGGGGACACGTGTTCGTGCCCCGGTCCGGGAAGATCCCACATGCCGCGGAGCGGCTGGGCCCGTGAGCCATGGCCGCTGAGCCTGCGCGTCCGGAGCCTATGCCCCGCAACGGGAGAGGCCACAACAGTGAGAGGCCTGCGTACCACAAAAAAAAAAAAAAAAAAAAAAGTAAAGTTTAAGAAAAACTGTCTGTTGTTGAAATTAATGAGGAAATGGTCACTTACTCCTTGTATCATAGACTTCTGGCAAGAGTATAAACTGTCAGTATTTTGGGAAATGTGTGTGTGTGTATGAATCAACACTCAGGGAAAATGAGCAATATTGTTGCTCTTTTAAGTGAAATCATAAAGTATTTTCAGCATTACCTAAATAGGAACAATGGACATATCCATTAAATTATAATAGTTACCTTTGAACATGTTAGGTTATTATTTATATTTAAAATGTCAAAAAATTATTCCCCTATTATTAAGCTCGCTTTATCTCACTACACTTTTCTAAGATGATATCTAGGAAAGAGTTCCATCATTAGCATAGGCTAAAAGCAATTCAGAAAACAGAAGCCGTTTCCAAAAAAAAAATTATCATTTTTTACATAGTAATACTAATGAATCTTCCAAATCCTACCTTGGAATATGCTATCTGGAAACAGATTCCTTTCACATTTACTGTTTAAATAGTATAATTTGAAACACACAAAAATTATTAATATATGAGAGTTGAGTAGTAATTAGAAAAATCAACAAAAATTAATGTCTTACAGAATATATGAATATCAACTGGAAAATTGAAAATAAATAATTTAGATGCTATTAAGAAAGATAAAGGCATTATAATCACGGTGTAAATTGGATTTTAAAAACCAGAAGAAATAAAAAGTATGTTATCAGTTTCCTTATCAAAGCGTTTTGTTACTTATTGCTACATAACAAACCATCCCAAAATTTAGTGGCTTAAAACAATGTTTCATTTTTTCTCATGGTTCTTTGGATTGACTAGGATCAGCTAGGTGGTTCTTGCTTGGGATCTCTCACAGAGCTGGAATAAGATTATATTTGGGCCACAGTCATCTGAAGGCTTACATGGGTTGGATGTTCAAAATGCTGCATTCACAAGGTAGGCAATTGATGCTGGCTTTTAGCTGGGAGCTCAGGTATGACTGGCTAGTGAAGGGCCTACACATGGCCTTTCCATGTGACTTGGACTTTTCATATCAGGGTCAAGTTGTAATAGAGTGTCCTAAGAAGGAATGTTCCAAAATATCCAAAACATTACTTCCATTTAAATAAATTGTTCATCCAAGTCACTAAGATGGCCCAGGTGAAGGGGAGGAAATTAAGTTCCACATCTTAACTGGGGAATAGCAAAGTCACAATTCAGACGTATGTATAGGATAGGAGGTATTCCTCTGGCCATCTTTGTAAAATACAATCCGCTACACAGCTCTTTCCTCAAAATCAAGTGATCTGATGAAACTTGGTGTGACATGTTTTATAAATTAGTTATATCCATCTTTTGAATTAGCTCAGTAGTAATCTAGGTCTATATAATATTTCCTCATATAATCAGTAGCGGACACTTGGGCTCCTAATATATTAGGAGCTAAGTCTAGATCTGTATTTCTAGTTCTAAGCTTTTTAGAAACTATTTGAATTTAGTTCTTCATTTCATTTACTTCCTAGCTGATTACCACAGAGCTGTTGGTGTCATTAGACCAGAATAATCTACTTGCTTATTAAGTTAGTTCTTACTTCCTTGTCACTTTGATTTAACAGAATTATTAACTGTTTGCAGAATTATTATCTAGTGCCAAGGGTCTAAATCAGATGTTTAATCTATAAGTGGAATTGTACAAATCTCGGCAGTTGAGAGCTTCCTTTTGTCAGATACTTTCTTAACAAATACCTCCAATAAGTATATCAGTGTCCCTCATGAGATGTCATTATTACTTAATTATCCTGTGCTGAGGGTCATGGAGAATGCCAGAGGGTGAGCAGAAGCAGAACTGCATGGTGGGACAACTTCAATTTTCTAAGAAGCTTAGTGACAAGGCAGGGGACACTAAGAGACAATCATTAATAGTTTTTCATCTGCATCAGACATATAAAAATTGAAATGCAACTGCTATGATTAAAATGGAGGCATTTATATTACCATTCTTGGGACTATCATGTCACATCATTCTGTCACCAGGTAATGAAATAATTCATTGTGTTTCTTTGTTAACTTACCTGTGAAAATGTAGGGATAGTAGTTATTCAATGATTTTGGATGTAAACATATCCTAAATTTATCAAAACATATTTCAGCAGAACATCAGATAGAAAAGTAGACAATCAAGCAGAATATTGATAGGTTTACTGATGCTGAAAGATGTCACTCCAAGAGTCTTGAACCACTTGGGCTTAAGTAATGAACTCAGGTGACATTTAACAACCCCTGAAGTTCAATGTTTCCTCATAAGTGTGTCAGTCACTGAAGATTTACTGCCCTTTCACGTTTTTATGTCAGAGAGATGGCCTGTCATCATACTAGTGACTTCTTACATGGGCAAACGCTAAGAATGTCAAACGCAGAGTAGAAGAGAAATGGAATAGCAGTTGGAGATGATTTTTAGTTAAAATGAACTCAGAAAAGTGAAGAAGCAAAAAGGCTTTTTGTTTCTTTAGCCTCACTGTTTGTTTTCTTTTCTTGACTTTTTTGCTCATCAAATCTTATTCCTTCATTATTTTTCATTTCTTTCCAGTGCTGGACATGTTCTTTAACACCTATGTAGACATTCTAAGTACACACAAATTGTAGATTCCAGCTGGAACAATCCAGTGTTTTGCAGTTGTTTTTTGTTTGGGGGGTGGGGGTGGGGGTGTAAGGAAGAGAACATCAGTATTCCATTACATACATCTAGTCCTCCCACCTCAGGAGAGTCATAGCAGAATTAGGGACAGTCTAGAAAAGAGCAACAGCAAAGGTAAAACAGATTAAAAGAATCTATTTAGGGGCTTCCCTGGTGGCTCAGTGGTTGAGATTCTGCCTGCCGATGCAGGGGACACGGGTTCATGCCCCTGTCCGGGAGGATCCCACATGCCACGGAGCGGCTAGGCCTGTGAGCCATGGCTGTTGAATAAGGATATGTGAAAGTTTTGTTTTAATTACATGCATAAGAAATATATCTATTCATGTGCTAAATATCAATGTAAAATACAGTTCTTCTTGTGGGTAACAATTGAAAAAAAAAAACTTCTAATGTGCTTGCAATGACAGATTGGATTTCTCACTTTTTTTCCAGATGCCCTTTTTATTAAATAGAGTTGACAATGTACATGAGAAATCTTTTTAATACTCTGAATAAATAGTAATAAGTGGATTCATGGTCTTGCTAGTTGTTTGCTTAATTAATGCACAGTGTTGTTATGCAGACTGACATATACAGGTGATGTCTACTATTCAGTTAAATTAAATGGAAATTATTTTTAAAAATATTTGGCACTCTGAATTATCCATATTAAGAATCTTGTTTGAAGAAGTCCACTGGATAATTATTCAGTGAGTGGGGAAGATTGGGATGCATTGAGATACCTCTGAGATGTTTGTGAAGGTAATAAACCTTAACAGAGCTTTTGAGATCTCTGTTTATACTTGATTCTCCTTAGAGACAAGAATGTGTCATGTGAGTATGCATTCATTTACTCACGTATTCATTCAACAAATATTCATTTATCTCTTACCATGTGTCAGTACCATCTTTATTTCAGGATATGACCTAAAGACAAAAGAAGTTCTGACCCTTAAACATATTTTTGCTACGGGCAAAGACAGATGATAGACATTTCAACAAATATTTAAATATACTTAAATAGACACGTTCTAGGCAAACTTTAAAGAAGATTGCTATAGGCAGTATATGCAGAGTGGGGTGGGAACTTTTTAGATAGTTCTGTCAGCGTGGAATCTTTGTGGGAGCAACACTGACTTGAGCTCTAAGAGGAGAGTGATAAAAGATGAAAGTGAAAAAGAAGTCAGGTTCAGATCAGTCAATCAGGGTGTTGTGGGCCAATGTAATGAGTTTGGATTTTATTTTATATATTACTAAGCTATCAAAGCATTACAACAAGGGAAATAATATGAGCACTTTTCCATTTTGGAAAGACTACTACTGTGTCTGCTATGTGGAAATTGGACCGTAGAGAAATAAAGGTGGGATCCAGAGGAATATTTAGATGGCATGGCAATATTTTTTGTTGTGGTGGATGGATTGTGGCATTGCTAGATAAATGGGAGATAACATTAATAATCATTAGCATAAAAAAATTTATGGAGCACTTATTCTATGCCTGATAATATACTAAGTATGTTATATTCACAATCTCAATCAAACCTGAGAACAATTCTGTGAGCAAAATTTTTTTTTTAATTATTTATTTAGTTATTTTTGGCTGCATTGGGTTTTTGTTGCTGCATGCGGGCTTTCTCTAGTTGCAGTGAGTGAGGGCTACTCTTTGTTATGGTATACAGGCTTCTCGTTGCAGTGGCTTCTCTTGTTGTGGAGCACGGGCTCTAGGTGTGCAGGCTTCAGTAGTTGCTGCACATGGGCTCAGTAGGTGTGGCACGCAGGCTCTAGAGTGCAGGCTCAGTAGTTATGGCTCACAGGCTTTGTTGCTTCTCAGCATGTGGGATCTTCATGGACCAGGGATCAAACCCGTGTCCCCTGCATTGGCAGGCGGATTCTTAACCACGGCAGCACCAGGGAAGTCCTGAAATACTAATATTAATTCCAACTTACAAGTAAGCAAACTAGTCTAAAAGAATTTAAGTAAAATAACTGTCCAAGGTCCTTATAGTTATACACGGTAGAACGGTTGACAGCAGGTCATCTTTATGTTTTCTCCTCAACAAGATACTAGCAAAGAGAATTTGACAGCACATTATAAGGATCATATACCATAATCAAGTTAGATTTAGCCCTGGGATGCAAAGGGTGGTTCAACGTATGCAAATTAATAAATGTGATACACAACATTAACAGAATGAAAGATAAAAATCATATGATCATCTCAAGAGATGCAGAAAAAGCATTTGATAAAATTCAACATACTTTCAGAATAAACACTCAACAAACTGGGTAGAGAAGGAATGTACCACAACACAATAAAGATGATATATGATAAGCTAACATTATACTCAGTAGCGAAAAACAGAAAGCTTTTCCTCTGAGATCAGGAACAAGATAATGTTGCCCACTCTCTCCCCTTCTATTCAACATAATACTGGAAGTCCTAGCCAAAGCAATTAGGCAAGAACAAAAATAAAAGGTATCCAAATTGGAAAAGAAGTAAAATTGTCTGTTTGTTGATGCCATGATCTTATGTATGGAAAATCCAAAAGACTCCACTGAAAACGTTTAGAACTAATAAATGAATGCACTAGCATTTCAGGATACAAAATCAATATACAAAAATCAGTTATGTTTCTGTATACTAACATCTGTGCACTGAAAACTATAAGACAATGATGAAAGAAATTGAGGAAGACACAAATTAATGAAAAGATAACCCATTTTATGGATTGGAAGAATTAACATTGTTAAAATGTCCATAATTAACAAAAAGATCTTTAATTAACACATGATCTCATGTTGTTGACATCATATTACATGCCTTTTGTCCTTCCCTCCAGCTATATAATCCTCACCTATTTATTCAAGCCTCGTATGTACCACAGTGTTCACTATAACCCATCCAACTATGTTAGTCCCGTCCCAGTAGTTGTGGCGTTATAGGCTACATTTACACTCAGAACTCTTCTGTTTCATTGTTGGCTACCCACGAGGTAATGTTTTTTGCTCATTTATTTATCAGAATTAGTACAAGCAAACTTTTGAGAGATAGAGAAAGTAAATCAAATATTGTGACAGGTTTAAACATCGAGTAGTTTATTAAAGATGGCTGAGTTGAGAAAATTTTCACTTTTGAGCTTGGATCCTTTTAATGTCTCCACTGTTCACCAGGTGCCAAACTTAAAACAGAGAAAGAAAGTATCTTTCAAAAAGTTCACCTCAAAAAGTCTTAATGCTTGACTCCTTTAAGCATAGTCTTAGATCTTAAAGCTTTGACAGCACAGTATTGAGCACAGGTGTTCATGGTTCCTTACAATTATTTTAAAGTTTCTGTGGAAGAGCATCTGGTTTGCTTGATAGGCATTTATACACATACATTTGTTAGGTAAGAGAATGAGACAGATGTGGACTTGAAGGTCTGAGTCCATTTGTGTTTGATGGGCTTAATTTCCCATTATCAGTAATACCACTCCTTTATGATAAATGATGATGTAAAGAACACAGTCCCTTAGAGGATCTAGTTTGAAGGGGAAAAATGATGTTTGTCCCTAGGATGAATTCATCAAGCTACTAAAATGATGAAAACTTTATGGAAAATGCTAACCCTGCTTTAGCACACAAGTTGTTTTCCTATTTTGATGAATAATGCAGTTTCCATCTAGTCAGTGCTTCTCAAACTTTTGTGCACATCAGAACCTTATTTAAAATGTCAGGGATAGGGTTTTATGTTCTGATTCGGAATCTAGGAGCAAAAGGGGAGTCAAATTTTAACCAGCCCCAAAAGTGATTCTGATAAAGGTAGTCTTAGGACAACAATCTGAGAAACATAGTTTGCTATTAACTGGTTGTTTGACTAAAATGATAAATATAGGAAATGAAAAGCAAAATGATGGAGAACAAAGGTGAAGCTTTAAACTGACACTTCATGCAAATGAAATAGCAGAAAAAGAATTGAAGGAATTTTATTTATAGGAAAATAGGGACTACAGACGAGTTCAGATTTTACCTCTTTTATATAACTTAATACACATGACTTTCATTTTGTAAGCGCTATGGACTGGATTGTGTTCCTCCTGTATTCATAAGTTGAATGCCTAACCCCCAATGTGACTATATATGGAGAGAGAGCCTTAAGGAGGTAATTTAAGGTTGAAATGATGTCATAAGTGTAGAGCCCTGGTAAGAGGTGTAGTGTCCTTATAAGAAAAGACACCAGAGAGCTCACTTGCTTACTTTCTCTGTACACTCACAAATGAGAGCTCATGTGAGCACGCAGTAAGATAGTGGGCAACTACAAGCCCGGAAGAGAGGCCTCAACAGAAATAGACCATGCTGGCATCATGATCACAGCTTTTCAGCCTCCAGAGCTGTGAGAAAATAAATGTTGTTCAAACCACCCAGTCTATAGTATTTTGTTAGTGCAGTCCCAGCAGACTAAGATAGTGAGCAAAATAACTTTGGATTATCATTGTATCTTAAGAAAATGAAATAGAATGTCATAGGTCAATAAAAATGGTATAAATTCTTAGTCACTAGATATTTGTTGAATAATTGAAAAATATGAGTGAAGCAATCTCCTGAGTAAGGTCTAAAAAATTCAATATTACTGCACATTTAATTTCTGTAGTATATCATTACTTATAAGTCATTCAGCTTAAACAATTCACTGTACATAGACCTCTAGCAATAGCTGAGAGCTTTTGACCTAATTCTGTGGGCTTCACCTAGAATTATAGCAGAAAAGTCTTTTTTATATATTATTTTGTTTTAAAATCTTATTTGAAGACAATAAACCTAAATACTCTGAAACCGTTTTCTACCTAGAGCCTTCTCTCCCTAGAGCAGGGGTTCTAACATTCTCTTTCCCTACCTGCCTTCAAGTGGTTTCTTTTTGTATTTGCTTTTTCCCTTCTTTTGATGACCAAAATAAATACAGGTTATAAGCATTAACTTCTATGTACAATTACAATATATTTTAGTTTAATGTAATGTGTCATTCTGATAGTGGTAGAGTATTGGGTTTCAGAAGAGTTTCTTTTGGGGCATATGGGGAAAACCTAAGGATAGATTTAAGGACTCAATTATTAAATTTACCTGGAGTAATAAAAACCTCATACAACAGCTGACTGCCTTTAACATGCAATAATTTCAGATGTAAACAATTGGCAGAGTTTGAAAAATAAGTAAATCTGCCTAATTTGTATCACAGAAGAAGAAAAAGGAAAATAGGGGTGGCAAGGTCCATGGTGAGGAACTAAGACCAAAATCTGGAGAAGGGGTTAGGGCTCTCCAATAGAGCCCAGTCAATGGAGGAGACAGAGTAGAATGTACCAGAAAACTTCACAATTAGATTGCTTTCCCACCTCTCCAGGGGGTCAACCGGGGAAGCCACTGTCTGGTAATCTCCCTGTGTCAGAAGGATTGGTTACCCATCAGGGACTTATTTTGTAGCATCTATTTGTTCATTTATTGGTTCATTTATTCATCTATTCAAAGATGTTTAAGTGTCTACTATGTGCCTAAAACTGTCCTAGGCAATGGAATATAACAATGACCAAAACAGAAGGTCTCTGTTTTCATCATGCTTACATTCTAGTGGTGATCTATGGGTGATACAGGCCATAAGCATTTACTTAAATGTATATATATTGATGAAGGAAAATAAAGTAGGGTAAGTGGATAGAGAGAGATTAAAAGAGGGAACTCTTTAAGCTGGTTGAGGGGAGGTGTCAGGGATGGCCTTTCTGAGTATAGATCAGAATAAAATGAGGGATCAAATAGATGTTGAGGGGAAGAAATTTGCCCTGAGACAGATGCCCAAATATGAGTCATTCAGCTACAGCCTCAAGCATAGCGTTAGATAGTTTAGGCATAGTTGTTGGTAGTCAACTCCTATTGGGGGAACTATTTCTAGAAGATTGATGGAGGGGAAATCATTACTTGATGCACTTTCATTATAAGGAGTATCTATTTCAGAAACCTTTGGAGTACAAAATGAATAAGCATGCTTCCCTGGGAAGAGATGAAATTTGCTTATAAATAAAAAGTTTGAATGGGGAGGTGGATCGGAGAACAATAGATTGCACAGTTAGAATGATACTGTAGGACTTCACAAGTTACTTGTGGAGTTTTGATGTGGAGTTTATACTCCTTACAAGGAATACTCAACTTTAAAGTGGAAGTAGCAGAAATGCATCATCTGCATCTGTTTTCTGAAAAAAAAAAATGTTTTTAATGTAATTTTAACCATTGATGTGATTTTAATCATTTTATTTATTTATTTTGAAATAAAAACATTAAAGTATAAGGTGAAGTGTTGTGTAACAAAAGGACATTGGACTAAAAACAAAGAATTGGGAAGCTCTGACCTGGTTAGTTTTTTTAAAAGAAAAAGCAGAATATTTAGAAAATGATGGAAAAATGCAAGTATGACAGCATAATCATGTTTGATTTAAGTAAGAACTCTATCTTTCAATCATAGAGTCTTCAACCAGGGTTAGAAGACTCCACTGGGATTAGTGGGATATGACGTTTTCACATAAACTGTGTTTCATGAAGAAGTTTTAGGAAACAAAATAAAAAGATAGCAAGAGGTAAAGCTTGAGGAAAAAAGAAGGGAAAGGAAGGAAAGAGAAGAGAAGGGATAGAAGGAAATGAGGCTCAATCATCCATCTGATATTAGAAGCCAAGGGGGCTAGGCACCACTCCAATTGGTAAAGTCAAGAAAGTATGATTCATGAGAACTAAAGGCAGATTCCAGTCCTTTCTATCTATCTATCTGTCTGTCTGTCTGTCTATCTATCTACTTATCTATCTATCTATCCATTTCTTTACTTTTTCTAATAGAATGTCTTTTTTAAATTAAAGCATAATTGATGTACAATATTATATATATTATATGTTACAGGTGTGCAATACAGTGATTCACAATTTTAAAAGTTATACTTCATTTATAGTTATTATAAAATATTGGCTATATTCCCTGCATTGTACAGTATATCCTTGTAGCTTATTTATTTTATACATAGTAGTTTGTACTGTTTAATCCCCTACCTCTATTGCCCCTCCCCCCTTCCCTCTCCCCACTGGTAACCACTAGTTTTTTCTCTATATCTGAGTCTGTTTCTTTTTTGTTGTATTCATTAGTTTGTTGTATTTATTAGATTCCTCATATAAGTGATGTCATAATAGCATTTGTCTTTCTCTGTCTGACTTATTTCACTTAGCATAATATTCTCCAAGTCCATCCGCATTGTTGCAAAGACAAAATTGGATTCTTTTTATAGTTTTCTCTGGATATATGCCCAAGAGTGGGATTGTTGGATCACATGGTAGCTACATTTTTAGTTTTTTAAGGAACCTCTATACTCTTCTCCATAGTGGCTGTACCAGTTTACATTCCCACCAAAAGTATAGGATTCCTTTTTCTCCACACCATCTCCATCATTTATTATTTGTAGACTTTTTAGTGATGGCCATTCTGACCAGAGTGAGGTGAAACCTCATTGTAGTTTTGATTTGCATGTCTCTAATAATTAGAGATACTGAGTTATTTTCATGTGCCTGTTGGCCATCTGTATATCTTCTTTGGAGAAATGTCTATTTAGGTCTTCTGCCTATTTTTTGATTGGTTGTTTTTTTGATTTTTTGATATTGAGCTATGTGAGCTGTTTATATATTTTGGAAATCAATACCTTGTTGGTTGCATCATTTGCCAATATTTGCTCCCATTTTGTATGTTGTCTTTTCATTTTGTTTATGGTTTCTTTTGCTGTGCAAAAGCTTTCAAGTTTTATTGGGTCCCATTTGTTTATTTTTGTTTTTATTTCTATTACTCTAGGGGACAGATCCAAAAATATATTGCTGTGATTTATGTCAAAGAGTAATCTGCCTATGTTTTTCTCTAGAAGTTTTATAGTATCTGGTCTTAAATACATTTAGGTCTTTAATCCTTTTTGAGTTTATTTTTGAATATGGTGTTAGAGAATGTTCTAATTTCACTCTTTTACATGTAGCTGTCCAGTTTTCCCAGCACCACTTATTGAAGAGACTGTCTTTTCTCCATTGTATATTCTTGCCTCATTTGTCATAGATTAATTAATCATCAGTGTATGGGTTTATTTCTGGGCTTTCTATCCTGTTCCACTGATCTATATGTCTGTTTTTGTGCCAGTATCATACTGTTTTGATTACTGTAGCATTGTAGTATAGTCTGAAGTTAGGAAACCTGATTCTTCCAGCTCCATTTTTCTTTCTCAAGATTGCTTTGGCTATTTGGGGTCTACTAGATCTCATTAATGAATTTGATAAAGTTGCAGGATACAATATTAATACACAGAAATCTGTTGAATTTCTATACACTAACGATGAAAGATCAAAAAGAGAAACTAAGGAAACTATTCCATTTACAATCACATCAAAAAGAATAAAATATCTAGGAGTAAACTTACCTAAGGAGGCAGAAGATCTGTACTCCAAAAACTATAAGACACTGATGAAAGAAATCAAAGATGACACAAACAGATGGAAAGATATACCATGTTCTTGGATTGGAAGAATCAATACTGTTAAAATGACTATACTACCTAAAGCAATCTACAGATTCAGTACAATCCCTATCAAATTACCAATGGTTTTTTTCACAGAACTAGAACCAAATTTTTTTAATTTGTGTGGTGGTCATTTAATAGATGGAAAAATTATTGTACTTTTGAAGCAGCCTTAACATTATGTGACAGCCTTAATTTTTTATCTTTTTGTTTTATTTGCATCCACAGAAGATAAGGAAGTTACTGGTAGAATTTTAAAAATTTAGTAATTAAGAAGCACAAATATTTTATGCCATGACCTTATTAAAATTAAAGAGAACAAACCCCACTTATACCCATTTATTTTAAAGTTTAACTCTTATATTTTATGACACACTCATTAACAATATGTCATCAAATTATAATAACTAAATTGGACTGCATACCACACCAGAAGTTGTATTTCAAAAAATAATATTTTCTAATGAAAACAGCTTCCAAAAGATTTTAATAATTCCTTTATATTAGACTTTCTACCATGATTTAAATGGAACCTTGGGGGATTAAAATAGTTGTGGGCTTTCCCACACACTAAATTAATCCAGGTCCCTCAGACATTGTCAAGCAGTAATACTAATGTTGAGGTGAATGAAAACGGCCTTGACTTTTCATGTAAAAGTATATCAGTGTAATTAATATTAATGGCATATTTTCCTCAGTATAATATCAATTATTACTGCTGATAGCTGGGTTAAGAAAAAATGATTGATTTAATTTTTAAGGGTTCAAGACTAGGTCATGCAGTCACAGTTTGTGGTGGGCTTACTTATACATCTTTACTAGGAATGTAGTATTAAATATTTGCTAGGTATCTAAGAAAACTTTGCTAAGTCCAATTGCTACAGGAACCTAAGCTGGACATTTGAATAACTGAATTAATTTACTGCAATTTTGATTAGCGACTTTAAGCTATAAGATGTAGACAACCTGGTTCTGTATTTTTATTTTGTGGATGAAGAACTTTTTCCTGGCAAAACTAAGCAACTTATGAAACCACAGCCAGTTAATGATAAATGGATTTCCCCAAAGTATCACTGAATTTGAAGACTGATATAACACAGAACAAAACAAAATAAAAACGAATAATGATAGACATATTACATGTATTATCTTAAATTCTTGCCACAATTCTAAAAAATATAATATTACTTCCATATAATAGATTAAATAAAAATTGCTTGGATGTACGAAAGCACAGGTAGTAAGTGGTCCATTGGGGTTTTAGCCCCAAGTATGCCTGTCTCCAGGATCTGTGTTCTTTCTACTTGTTATACTCTTATTTAAGTGGAAGCCTAAACAAATCAGAAGAGATTTAAAACTAGTATAGATTGGATATGTTTGCCATTTTCCTTCAGCTATATATTTTACTCCTATAGGAAACAGAGTAATAACACAGGGTAGTAGTTATTTAATCTATTCATTAGTCCTGGAAAGATCTTCAAATTATGATTCAACTTGTCATTTGACTGATGAGAAAATTGAGGTAGGTTGATAGAAATTAATTGAAATTTCCCCCAATCCTACACTTAATAAATGACAGAGCTAATACTGTAATTCAGTCTTATGGCTCTAAGTTCAATATTTTTCCTAGATACTACATGATTTGAAAATAAAATATTCAGAAATCCTCCTTATTTGAATAAAATTCATTTCACCACTTTGGTTCTTCATATTGAAGCACCATTCTTTGCATGTTCAATAAGTTGTTATTATACATAAATTAGTTTCCTGATAATTTAAAGGATTTATCTTATCATGTCTACCTTTTTCTTCTGTTTGAAATTGTGATTTTTAATTGTGAAATACATCAAACACACAGAAATAAGATCTGATCATTTATTTTAAACTTGAAGTGAATTTAAACTTCATAAGAGTTGTTTTCAGATATCCACTCTAATTATGAGACAGTATACTTAAGAAATTTTAAAAAATCTAATATGTCCTAAATATCACCTTTCTACACATGATTGCCAAACCATCAGTTGTCTATATTGTCTGATAATAAATGATTTGTAACTAGGTTAGGATTTTTTCATTAATCACATAGAACCAGGCCTACTTTTGAATACCCCTTTCTTATTTTATCCCTATGCTAACATTAGCATTTACTTTAAAAAAATTGGTCATATAATGGAAAAACTATCTCCTTTCAAACAAATATTTACTGGGCACTTCCTATTCTGGAAGAAAGATCTAAGTGGACCAAACTCACCTGCTATAAATATTGTGTTTTTTCAGAATTTTAGGAAGTGCTGTGATGTAATTCCCTACATTGACCTTCAGAATCAATAAATCTCAAGCGCCAACTAGAATTGGTATTGACGAATTATAATATATGTGAAATGAATCTATATTGAATACTTAGTCTTTATGTTTTGCTCACCAGGAATGAAACTGTTAAAAACTGCTTAGCCAAAACCAGAATTCTTTCTCTATCCATTGATCCACACATAACCCATTAAGAAAAAACACTGTCTTCTTTTAGAACATATGAAGGCATAAAGAGACACCTTGTGAAATAGGACATTTTTTAAAATAACATGCATTGATTTTATCTTGCCCTACAACTGTTTAGATAATATGAAAACCCAATAAGTGATTTATTCAGGCTGAAATTAATTACGTATGATGATGTCACACCACATGATTGCACCAAGACCCTGATAAATGCAAATGTAGTAAACATTAAATAGTAATTTAGTACTAATTTATTATAAGTTGTTCCATTTTTATAGATAATGATAATGAAATATAAATATTTCTGGCAACTCTATTTTCTGGGTTCCAATTGCAGTCAGGGAAGGAACTGTAAACTGAAGTTTACTCAAATAATGACCCACAGAAATTTATCTGTCAATCAATAGTTATTGTGATGATTAAATATTGAATGCTTAAATGTTTCATGGCATGAATCCTGATTATGTTATTCTAATTTAGTATTTTATCTAATATATAGTCAAAATATTATTTTCTTCCCTATTAAGAATATACTCTGATAACATTTGGGCTCTAAACAAGATTTTGAATTTTTAAAATTTAATAACACACCAAACAGAACTTCTTTTTCCTAGCATGACTTGATAGAAAATCTTACAGTAGGTAACTCCTCTTCTGCCTAGTGTCCAGTTTGCCTCTACTGGAAAGGACATGAGGATGCTAGACACATTCACTCACTTCCATAGCTCTGGTCTGAATTCAAAGCATGAGTTGGAGAGCAATAGCAGAGGATGGCAACCAGACTGCCATACTTAATATGAGACACCATTGCATATAGAACTGAAAAATGTGAAGTTCATTAAGAGCAGGATATTTGGACTATCATTATTTACTTTAGGTGTCAAAGCAGAATGGTATTGCAAATTCACCAGCAGAAGGGTGAAGGAAAATTACAGACCTGGGAGCATTGGCACAAATCAATGGGAAAAGAAACTGTATCAAACATAGAAATGCCAACATTTTTCATCAAATTAGATTTTCAGATTCACTGCCTGATTAGCAGAAAAAAATACACCAGTTATTTCTAAGGATAATATTTACATTTTAGAAATTAAAATGTGAATTAAAACAACTTGAACTCTTCATGGTTTAAAGAAAGTTTTCACATCTTACATAGAGTGTCTTGGATTACTAATCAGACATAGGAGGAAGTCATTGGTTTCTTTGTTAAAATTATAGTAAAAACTGGATTATGAAAAATAAAAGAAGAGAAGTATGTATTTTATAGTTCATTATATTTTCTCCTAAAATGTGTTTTAATGATTAGAAAAACAGTAGAAATATAAACATACAAGTAGAATTTTTCATAGAATCTCATCACCAGATTCACATGCATTCATAAAATCAGAAAAAGTCAGTAGGCCTTTCACCAGCAGGCTATGTTTCAAGGATTAGCTGTGTAGGTCATTATCTGCTCTGCATACTGCCAAGGTGAAACACATAGCACAGCCTATATTCTCATTTCCCATTGCTTTTGTGCAGTATCAAACAGAACTGAGTAGAAAATTAATTTAGCCTTTTTGTGTCTAATTGATTTTCTTTCATGAGATCTCTGGTTTCCTCATGTCAGAGTTGTACAATACTAAAATTTTTCATTTTGAAAAAAAAACTTAAAAACACATACAAATAATTCTCATTTTGGATGAGTGTTTCGGAGTAACTAAATTCACTGTAAAATACTTTTTGCTATATAGACTTTTATCTGGCCAGTAACTATATGCTTTCCGGGAAGAGGCAATATTTTAAGTTTTATTCTTAGCTTTTTGTACTTTAAAAACATGCAGGCCATGAGGTTAGCCTTCTACTGCTTCTCCCTTGGTAACTATGTTCCTCTTTCTACTAAGAACAACTGTTAGGTGGCCTTGATCTACAGCTTGAGACATGGCACTTTGTTATAGAATAAGAGTTATTCAGCACCTTCACTGCTCCAAGAAAATTTTTATTATATAAATAAAAATAAGTAAGAAATTTTGCTGGTTATTTTAAGGATAAAATAACAGTGGTTATGTGTTTAAGTCTCTTGGCCAGAGACCCTACAAAATAGTTATAATTATGTAAACAATTATTGTATAAACAAAAGGATGAGGAGGTGAGTAAAAATGTGTGTTCATGTGTGTCATGTGTACACACACATTTTAATAGCTGGTACTGAGTTTCCTTTAGGGATGGCTCTTTGCTTCGTGAAAGACCTAATAATCTACTTGTGATGAGAACGTTTAGCTCTGAGAGATAGACTATTCAGAGACAAGAAAGGAAAGAGACAACCAAACTGTTCTTTAGTTGAAATTTTAAACATTTTGGACATAGAGAAAGAATAGAAAAGTGAACAGCACTGGTAGGAGGTAAGAACATAGCAATATGGTGTAGGCTTTGAACCTATGAATAATCCACAACAAAATTTGGCCAAAGAAAACATTTTAGGGACTGGATGGTCAAAGTAGTTGAACATTACAGATTTTAGTCTTTAAATAAATTATTAGTGTGCTTATGATGCAGCCACCTTTCATCTCCCCAAAATTTAAGCAAAGGGTGGTATGTTATTAATAAGTACTTTTATTGAGCATACACTATAAACTAGGTACTGTAGTAGGCACTTTAAATTATTGTTTAATTAATACAAAGCTTTATTAGTAATGATTTTTGTTATCACTATTTTAGGCAGAGAGTAAGTAAAGGCTTAGTGGTGATACAGCAGAGAACAAAGGAACAGGAAATAAAGCCCAGAGTGGATTGCCCCAAAGTCACCTCTCTCTAGAATCTGTGCAAAGGAGTCAGAACAGTGGGAGGCAGGCAATGATCAGGAACCCCAGAGGGCTACCAACAGAGAGTGAAAAGGTAGCAGAATCATAGATGAAGTGTGGAACTGACTCAAGAATAATCATAAAATATTCATTTTTTCCCTCCAAAAAACTAGGAGGTGACCTTAAGTTGAAGGTAGAAAAGCTTAACATCTGAATTAAGAATATAAAAGTGTTCTAACTGTAATATAGTAAAATCTAACTAACTAGAAATCAAAAGGCATTAAATTCTTCATTCTTTTCAAAATGTATCACGTTTCCCCCAACTTCTAAAGCAGCCATTTAGACAGTGCGTTAACAATTGCCCGCACTGTGGGAAACACCCTTGACTTTTCTATTTATTAATAACCATATAACCCTGGGGAAAGTAGTTACCTCCTTCAACCTTATATTCCACTTCCACAAATTAAATGTAAAAAAGGCTACTTCTTTAGTTTGTTATGAACTTTCAATGGAGATAGATCTATATCTATCTATATATCTATATCCATAATCTATATCTATAGATATATAATCTCCCACCATGCCTGCTACTAAGGAGGAGCTACAGGGAAAAAAATATTCTATTTGTGGAACATAAGTTAACATTTCCAGGATGACCCAGGATGATTATTATAAAAAACATATGACTTAATGAAGTATGAGTCCTGTTTATCCTTTCACTGAATGACCCCAGACTGTAGTCTGCTTTTCTCTTTACTCTTGGTTTTGTAGATAATTTACAATTTACCCTCAAGCTATCATCTGCCCCTTCTTACTGCTGCAAGTGAATTGAAGGAGAAGTTGGAAAGAGAAGAAAACACCTGTCTGTGGAAATTAGTTTAAAAAACCCGAGCCTAGAATAATGAATCCTCTGGGTATACATATAGCTTCACAAAACAGATTCCCATACAAACATCAAAAAAGGAAGTTAATACTGATGTATTGCTATCATCGGATCCCCAGACCCCATTTAGTTTCTCCCATTGTCCTAAAAATGATTCTAAACAGCTTTATTTAGGTCCAATTCACATACAATAAACTGTACATAAAGTGTACAATATATGTTTTAACATATATACATATTAATAAAACCATCACTACAATCAAAATAATAAACATCTATATCACCCCCCAAAGTTTCCTCATGCTCCTTTGTAATCTAACTCCCTTTCACCTCTCCCCTTTGTAACCTCCTAAACCATTCCCAGGCAACTACTGATCTGCTTAAGTCATTAAAGATTGGTTTGCAATTTCCAGAATTTTATATAAATGGAATTATACATTTAGACTTTTTGTCTTCTTTCACTTAGAAAAATTATTTTGAGATACAACCATATTGTAGCATGTCCATTTACCTGTTGATGACTATTGCATTCATTTCCATCTTTTGGCTATTAGAAATAAAGCTGTTATGAACAGACACATGAACATCTCTATGGGCATACGCCTTTGTTCCTCTAAGAGTGAAATGACTGAATTAGAAGATAGATACGTTAAAAAAATTTTTTTTTAATGCCCAACTGTTTTCAAACTGGTTGTACTATTTTACATTTCCACTAGCAGTCATTTCCTCCAAATCCTAACACTGACATAGTGAGTCTTTTAAAGTATATCCATTCGAAAAGATGTGTAGTTGTATCTCATTGTGGTTTAATTTGTTTTTTCCAAGGGACTAATGATACTGAGTATGTATTATTGTGTTTATAAATCACTGTTTTGTCTTCTTTGGTGAAGCTTCTGTTCAAATCATTCGCTCATTTTTAATTGGATTTTTTATGATCTTATTATTGAGACTTGAGAGTTCTTCATATATTCTGAATCCAAGTCTTTTATTACACATACAATTTGCAAATATTTTCTCCCAGTGTGTACCTTCATTTATTCTCTCACCAATGTATTTTGAAGAGCATAAGCTTTTAAATTTGATGGATTCCGATTTATCTATTTGTTCTTTTATGTATTATGCTTTTGGTGATTTATATAAGAAAGCATAAAAAAAAAAGAAAGCATTGCCTAACTCAAAGCCTCAATTTTATCTCCCATGTTCCCATGTTTTATTCTAGAATATTTATAGTTTTAGGTTTTAAATTTGGATCTATGATCTATTTTGTGCTAATGTTTGTGTACAGTGTGAGATAGGAATCAATAAAGATTTTCTAAATCTTTGAATATATCCAATTTTAAGCCACGTTTGTTGAAAAGATTATCCTTTCTCCATTGAAATACCTTTCTGATTTTGTAAACCAATTGTCCACCCCATTTCTTAGCTCTCTGTTAAGTTCCTTGGTCTATTATTTTTATCTCAACACTAATACCACACTGTAGCTTTATAATAGGTCTTGAAATCAGGAAATATTAATACTCTAACTTTGTCCTTCCTCAAAGTTTTATTGGCTATTCTAGGTCTTCTGACCTAGAATTTTTAAAAATATTGTGGTTATTTCTAAAAAAAAAAAAAAAAAAAGGCAAATGGAGCTTGTGTTGAATCTATTGATCATATGGGTGAGAACTGGCATCTTAATATCGATTCTTTCAACTTATGGCCACTGTGCCACTCTCATTTTTAGTTTTTTAAAGTTTCTCTCAGCAATACTTTATAGTTTTACATATTTGTCAGATTTATTCCTAAGTATTTTATATTATTTGGTGTGATAGTAAATGGTATTTTTATATCAATTTATGTTACTTGTTGCTAGTATATAGAAATGCAGTTGACTTTTTACATGATCTTGAAGATCACTTATTAGTTCCAATAGCTTTTTAATTTTTTCAGATTTTCTACACAGATAATTATGTCATCTATGATAAAGGTAGTTTTAGTTTTGCCACTTTTACAATATGGGTTCCTATTAATTCTTCTTGCCTTACTGCACGAGCTAGATCTTTCAGTACAATAATGCTGGATAGAATTTTTGAGAATAAATAACCTTGACTTGTTCTCATAAAGCATCCATTTTTACCATCAATTTGGGTGTTAACTGTGGGCTTTTTGTAGATGCCCTTTTTCAGGTTGAGGAAGTTCCCTTCTATTGCTAGTTTGCTGAGAATTTTTATCAGGAATGACTGTTAAATTGCATCAGATGCTTTTTTCCCTATGTATATTGAGATAATATATGGGTTTTCATTTTTAATTTGCTAATATAGTGAATTACAATGAATAATGTTCAAATATTAAATTAACTTTGCATTCCTGGGATAAACCTTTGATGTGTTATTTTATATATATATATATATATATATATAGTTGAATCCCATTTTCTAAAACTTTAGTTAGAAACTTTGTTTCTATATTCATGAGAGATTGTTTTGCAGCTTTTCTTATAATGTTTATGTTTAGTTTGAATATTAGCACGAGACTGGCCTCCTGGAATGTATTCAGAAATTTCATTCTTTTCTAATTTTCTTAAGGAGTTTGTGTAGAATTGCTATTTTTTTCTTAAATGGTTGGTAAGATTTACCAGTGAATCTACCTGGACCTGTAATTTTCTTTCTGGGAAAGTTTTTACCTATAAGATCAGTTTCTTTACTGTATGTAGGGCTATTCATTTTAACTATTGCTTCTTGAATGAAATTTATAAGTTTGTATCTTTCAAGAAATTTATTTCATCTAAGATAAATTTCTTGTCATAAATTTGTTTATAGCATTTCATTATTCTTTTAATCTCTGTATAGTCTATAGTATGTCACAGCTCTAATTCCTAATACTGGTGATTTATGTCTTTTTCTTTCTGATCATTCTGGCTAGAAGTTTATCAATTTTTGATCCTCCCCAAAAAATCACTGTATTGATTTTTCCTTAAGGATTTTCTGGTTTCTGTTTTATTTATTTCCTACCTGACCATTGTTATCCCTTTCATCTACTTATTTCATATTAAATTTTTCTTCAGTTTCTTAAGGTGTAATCTGAACTTATTGATTTGAGACCTTTTAAAAATTTTCTAATATAGGCACTTAGTGCTATAAATTCCACCACCAACCTCAAGCACTGCTTTTGACATGTATTCTGTCTTTGTTTTGTTTTTCAGTTCAAAAACTTTCGTATTTTTCTCTTGGTTTCTTCTTTGACCCGTTAATTATTTGGATGTGCACTATTCTGTTTTCAGATATTAGATTTTTCAGGGATCCTTTTTTCAATTGTTTCCTAATTTAATTATATTTTAATCAAATAACGTACTTTTTATGACTCAAATAATTTTAAATTTGTTGAGATTTTTTACAGCCAGGATATGCTCCAGCTTGGTAAATATTCCGTGTACATTTGAAAAGGTGTGCATTCTGCTGATCTAGGTGGATTGTTCTATAGATGTCAATTAGGGAAAGCTGGTTAATGGTGTCTTTCAAATCTTCTATATCCTTTATAATTTTCTGAGCTCTTATATCAATTATTAAGAGATTAGTATCGAAATTGCTGATATTAATTTTTTGTCTCTTTCATCAATTTTTGCTTTGTGTATTTCAAAACTCTGTCATTAGGTACATGAACATTTATGATTGTTATATCTGTTTAATAACATGGCATTTTTATTATTAAATGACCCTCTTTATCCCTGCTGTGCATTAGCACCCCATATGGATGCTCACTGCAGGTGCATGAGATCTGATATCTAGTATCAGGGCACCCTAATGAATGGATGTCCTTCTCACCCACCTTGGTACCTGATACTTCATGCCAGGCCAGTCATCCACCTCAACACTACCCCAACATGGTCTTTCTTTTAACCTTTGGTGGGGCTTCAACATTCCATTCTGGTTGCCTCCTATGCACAAACTCTTTTCATCTCACTTTGTCTTTGACACCCACTGCTGGGCAGCCCACTTTCATAAATATTTTCCTTATCCGATCAGCCCACCATGGGCTGCCTTTTTATGCAGACACCTACCCTACCACATCTGGGCTCCAATTTCGCCCACACTAGCCTGCCCCTTCTGAAAGACATTCTCCTTCCTGTACTCAGGCTCCCACACTATATGCCAGATTCCCACTAACCCACAACAGATACCCTCTTCAACCTTACTACTCTTTTTTTTTTTTTCCTGGACTGGTGTAGCTCACCCATCCCCAAACCAGCCTGATGCTTACCTTGCTGAGTTTTAATTATTGGATTTTGGACAAAGTCATTCAGGAAGAAAAGAGAAAAATAAAAGGAAAATCTAGCATGTGTTTTTTGTTTTTGTTTGTTTGTTTGTTTTTCGGTACGCGGGCCTCTCACTGTTGTGGCCTCTCCCGTTGCGGAGCACAGGCCCCGGACGCGCAGGCTCAGCGGCCATGGCTCACGGACCCAGCCGCTCCGCGGCACGTGGATCTTCCCCAACCAGGGCACGAACCCATGTCCCCTGCATCGGCAGGTGGACTCGCAACCACTGCGCCACCAGGGAAGCCCTAGCATGTGTTTTTGTGCTTGAAAATTTTCCTTCCTAAACTGTGTTCTAGACAAGAGATAATAGGTTTTTAAGGTCTTTGTGTCAAGGCATGCTATATGTATGAGTCTAAATGCATGGTAAACTTAAGTAGCATATGGAGCATAGCAAACAACCTGCCTCAAATACTGCTTGTTTAGAAAGCCTAGAAAAACTAGTTAAACAATACTGAATTCTGGGGGAAAGCTAAAACCAAATAAAAAAGTATGGGGAAAAATTAAGACTGAAAATAATTAAGGTATCTCCACACCCTGTGAGGGCAATCATGATATTTATTAGTCATAGAAGCTAAATGATGAAAATGACATATCCCAAGACTAAATGTTCCGTTGTCATTGTTTTATTGTTGTTGTTGAAGTTTTTATTGTGTATTTCTAAACAAACCAGAGTTTAAATCACAGTCCTGATATTTTTTACTTGGATAACTTTGGTCAAGATTTTTAATCATCTTGTACTTTATTCTTGTCATTTATAAAATGTGGATAATAAGACCTATTTTGCAGGACTCTTATGATAACTAAGTAATAGAATGTATGTAAAGTGCCTAGGACATTCAAGAAATAACAGCACCTATCCAGTCCCCACCACCTCACCCCCTAAGTTTTTCTTTTCTGTTATGAAGATTAAATGTGCAAAAGCACATTTTGCAAAGCACTTGATTTTAATAAATAATGCTGTGCTTAAGACATAGTTCATTTTCTCTTTCTCTGTTGCCTTAGTAATCTAAATGAACATTAAAATGACAGAGGCTCTGGGGGAATATCCAGAGTATAACTAATTAGGAAGAAGAATTTTTAATTAAGTATTTTGTGAATAGTATATGTTTAGGGCAATTTTTAAAGGAACAAAATAATAGCTAAAGTAATTTCTCCACTTATTTCTGTGCTTCAGTCACACTAAAAATTACTTCTTTTTTAAAAACATTTTTCTCAGGTTTTTTTTTTTTTGTGGTACGCGGGCCTCTCACTGCTGTGGCCTCTCCCGTTGCGGAGCACAGGCTCCGGACGCGCAGGCTCAGCGGCCATGGCTCACGGGCCCAGCTGCTCCGCGGCATGTGGGATCCTCCCAGACCGGGGCACGAACCCGTGTTCCCTGCATCGGCAGGCGGGCTCTCAACCACTGCGCCACCAGGGACGCCCTTTTCTCAGTTTTATTGAGAAATAAGGGACATACATCGCTGTATAAGCTTAAGGTATACAGTTTGAGGGTTTGATTTATGTATATTGTGTAATCACCACAGTAGGTTCAGCTAATATCCATCTTCTCATATAGATGTAATACAAAGGATAGAAAGAAGAAAATAAATGTTCTCCTCATAACGAGAACTCTTAGGATTTACTCTTAACAACTTTCCAGTATATCACACATCAGAGTTAGCTGTAGTCATAGATCTCTTCCCAACCCTGGTAACCACAAGTCTGATCTCTTTATCTATGAGTTTCATAGTGGTGTTTTTATTTTTTTTTAGATTCCACATATAAGTGAGATCATACAGTATCTGTCTTTCTCTGTCTGACTTATATTATTTCTTATGTAGATAATTTTATATTTTAACAGTTGATAACACAATATACGTAGTATTGTTTAACTTGATTTTCTTTACCTAATAATATAATATTAAAATATTTATATTAGAATAGTAGAAAATATTTCTATGAGTTCTTACAAAACTGCCTCATTTTGTTCAATGCCTATATAGTAACACATTGTGTGAATGTATTATAGTCTTAGTCATTCACCTCATAACTGGCATTTGGGACATTTTTAAACTTTTTCTATTACAAAAAAATTCTGGAATACATTTCCTCATATACACAGTTTTTGCAGCAGTAAAATTATAATGGTAATGTTAAAAGATAAACTGAGGCATATTAAAAATGTGAGTTTATTTGAGCAGCAATCAGTTGGAATTAGGTAGTGCCAAACCAGAAGTGGTTAGGAGTGCTCTACTAAGAGCCTGGGGAGAGACTTTTATACAGAAAAGGCTGAAGCAAAGCAAGGAAATTGTTGACTGGCTATAGCTTAAAGCCTAGCTGGCTCTTTGTAATTGGTTGTCCTAAGGTTTCAATTTTGTACCTTGAGGCATTTACAGACTTAGATTTTGGTTTGCTTACATAAGCCACCATAGCATCAGAGGCACCTCAGTCTGATGGCCTCCTTGTTTAGTTAACTTAACAGTATAAATATAATTGTTGGATAAAAGCAGATAAACATTAATATTCTCAATAGACATTGGAAAGTATATCAATAGAAATTCTACCAATTTATATTCCACCAGCAATTTTGGGGAGGAAATTTCCCCATACCTTTGCTAAAGCATAACAAAGTTGTTTTAGCTTTGCCAACCTTTTAAATTTGTGTTTCCATTATAAATGAGGTGGACTGGGCTTTTTCCCATAAATTTGAATCATTGGCATTTCCTTTACTGTGAACTTCCTGTTTGTCCACTTAAATATTGTTATTGGCCATTTTATCCTTGACATGCTGAAGTGGTTAACATATAAGAAAAATGATTTTTGTTTATACTATGATTGATAAATCATTTTCTCAGATTGTTATTTATTTTGTCATAGTTTTTTCCCTATATCAGTGGATAATTTTCTTTCATGAATTTTCAGTTTTGTATCCTACTAGAAAAGCTACCACATTTTGCAATTATAAAAACAAAATTCCCACATATTTTCTTCTAGTCACACAGGCACACCTAACTGGGAAGCTTGGAAGTGTAGTCTTTATTCCCAGTAGCATGTGTCCATCTAAAATTTGGCTCTTCTTATAAGGGAAGAGAAGAATGGCCAGCTGGTAGCAAAAGCATAAAAACATAATATCTGTATACATGTCACACATACATTTGTAAGCACACATTTACATATATATATCATAGATATATATTGATATATATACGTACTTATATAGCATATATATATAAGCACACGTATCTATACATATATCCATATCATAGAGCTGTATGTATCGATATGTGTACTTATATATATATTTTTATATATCTGTTTGTATATATATGTGTAGGGGAGGAAAAATAATTTTCCCCTCTACCTTTCTAGGTTCTGTGGCTGAGACCTCCCCCACCATAATAAAAGATTACCACAGGAAAAATAAACAGAAGTTTAATAACATGTATACCTCATGTATAGTGGGAGAGACCCAGGAACACTGAGTAAAACTCCCCGAAATGGCCCAAGGCACCACCTTAAATACTGTCTTAGCTAAAGACAAAAAAAAAAAGGGAGTGTAGGGACGACAGTTACGGAAGATTATTAGGAAAAGTACAGTGAGGTTATGCAGAGTTAAGTCTGAGGTTTTCTCTATTGATTAGAGTTTCTTGTCGTTTAGAGTCATCCTTCTCTTTCTGGTAAAGAGAGGAAAATTGGGTTTCCCTGGTGGTGCAGTGGTTGAGAGTCCGCCTGCCGATGCAGGAGACACGGCTTCATGCCCCGGTCCGGGAGGATCCCAAATGCCGCGGAGCGGCTGGGCCCGTGAGCCATGGCCGCTGAGCCTGCGGGTCCGGAGCCTGTACTCCGCAACTGGAGAGGCCACAACAGTGAGAGGCCCGCGTACTGCAAAAAAATAAAAATAAAATTAAAAAGAGAGGGAAATATCTTCAAAATGTGTTTTCCCTTATAAATGTAAATTTCCCTTACAAAAGCATAAATTCTACTCTGTTTTTAGTGCTTTTCCTGTGTCTGCTTTTTCTCAAAAATAATCAGCTCAAAATAGTCTTTATGCCAAAGAGGCATAGATGGGGTGGCATATTCTGCTACCCTTCATATGTTATATAGATAACATCATATATAGCATATATCTACATATCTATATATCATACATATATATTCATATATGTTATTAAACTTCACAAATACAACATGATTTTTTTCTTTTGATGTTTTCTGTATTCACAAAAGAGCTTCAGACAACATCATTCAGGGTTTCAATATCTTATTTATAAGCTAGTAAATCTGGCAATCTTGGGATGGGTTACCTATCTCTTGAGAGTGAAACCTACACTCCCAAGAATTGAAAATCAGAGTTAAAATCAAGTGTTCTTTAAATAGGATAGAGGATAAAGGAATGTTTTATGAATTAAATTCTCTACCTTCCCATGGATTTGCAGTTTCCTTCCACAAACAGGTTAATGGGGCCCTTCAAACGTTGGTGCCTGTGGGATCATCTGTTTCCCGAACTTTCCACTACAGGGAGTAGTTTTGATTGAAAGGGCAATGCATAGTGGAAAAAAACAATGTAAAAATTAATAAGCTGAGGGGGTGTTTTTATGTCAAGAGCTGCCTGAGAAAGTACTGATCATGTGAGCCAAAGTAAGAATTAAATCTTGTAATCTGGGAAACACTACGTTGAACTCTTCTACTTTTGATGTGATATGAAAACTTGAGCTCAAGTACAAACTTGCTCCTCTCCCTCTAAAGTCTCTTTTGGTCTATGTTTCTGTCACTTGGAAATAAGATGATAATCTCCCCCCAAGGTTTAAAATAGTCTTCCTTTATAAGAGTTTTGGTGAGATAGAATAGAGGTTTTTAGACACACTGCCACTCCTTATGAGTTCACAAGGAGGTTGGGAATTAGGAGGAAGAAAAGACAGAAAACTAAAATATAAAATGCTGTGTGAGTACTTGGCCCTTAAGTCCCATTAATATATTCACTCTGACCGTCTCTCATCTCTAATGGCCTCAGAATATACCTTAAGTCAAAAAGATGAGGAAGGGGCTTCCCTGGTGGCACAGTGGTTGAGAGTCCGCCTGCCGATGCAGCGGACACGGGTTTGTGCCCTGGTCCGGGAGGATCCCGCATGCCGCGGAGTGGCTATGTCCATGAGCCACAACTATTGAGCCTGCGCGTTCGGAGCCTGTGCTCTGCAACAAGAGAGGCCACAACAGTGAGAGGCCCGCGTACAAAAAAAAAAAAAAAAAAAAAAAAAAAGATGAGGAAGAATATCTGATAGGATCAGTAACCTGAAAGTCCCCAAGATCCTTCTTCTGCAGCTTGCATCAAGAATTCATAGACTGAAATAACATGTTACTGTGCTGGAAAGTTGAAGCTAATTCAGAGAAAAATGGGATTTTAGCCATCGCTCTGACCCATTTAATTCTACAGTGTGCATGTATGTTTCATGTTTAAAACTTCCTGAAGGATCTATGATGCTAAGGAGGAAAAGGCTTTCTACATATTTGCTGTCAAAGGACACAGCATGACCCTGCTTCCAGTGTGTTTCTTTCTCAGTGTACCAACCCCCTTCTACTTCTACTGTACTCAAAGTTCTGTTGATCAAGGTTTTAGATCACCTCTAAGCCAGTTATCAGATTCATGATCTCTTTACTCTCACGCCCAACCCCTTCTCTATACCAATTTGTAATGCTTACCTAATGAAATGCTAGTATGCAAAAGTGTTACACAAAGAATTCTCAAGGGTGGAATGGCTGGCTTTCTGGTGTGGTTAATTTCTCTCAGGTTGTGTTTAATGGAGTGACTTAGGGTTAAGAAGCAAAATACTGAACTGACTCCCTTTGTGCACAGAAACAGCCTGCATGTTTCTGAATAAAGCTAGAAAGTCCATTTGCAAGCCCCAGTAAAATGGGTTGTGGAACCAAATAGATAGACAGGAGGTGGAGTGGAACCAGTGAGGCCAGAATCTTCTTCAGGACTGACTGGCAAGGTCTATTATATTTAACAGTATGTGAAATTGGGACTCCTCTAGCCATCATAGGAAGGAAGTCATCTACATTCACTTCCTTATAATCTATTCCTAATCAGCCCCCTGCAAAGTACCTTTTATTCTCATTGCTCTACGGAGAATGCTCTCCAGATCTAAGATATAACCAATGACTTTTTTATGATTTCTCATCTTTCTTGACATTTCTTTAGCCCTTAAGCCCATTTCTGATTGCTTTGTGTCTTTTGTCATCCAAAAGAGACCCTCACTACTACAATAATCTGCATAATGTTAAATTGGAAATAGTTACTGATCATTGGGTCTTTACATGAAGATACTATAGGCAAAACATTCTAAAATAAGGTGCCCGGACAAGATACGATTTTTTAAAAACAATTCAAAGCAAGTTAAATGACTTTTAAATCCTTTATATCAAGGGTTCAAAAGGTTCACGTTGCTGGAGATTCAAAGAAGATTTAAGAAGTGTAATATTGGGACAGATGCTTGTATTCTTTTGGTCTAGACCTCTATAATGGACAAACAGAACTCAGCAGAAAGAGGTTATCAAATTGCCTAATTTCTATAGGCTGAGAATGAAAACCAGAGATGTGAGATCCCCAATGAAAAAAGTTCTCTAAAGGACCCACAAAAACATCCATAAATCGACTCAGCTTAAGCATCTTCCAAGCCTGCAGGTTCATTGTTAATTAACAAGTTATCACTCAAGTATGACCTTTCTTCATCTCTTTCTTCTTTCCTCCCTGTACTCTATCCCCAAAAGGGTCAAAAGCCTCAGTGATCCAGCTTGGCATGGGAGTGTGGAAACACTAGGCAGAGAAAGAAAGAAGATGCCAAACATACTCCCTTTCTTTCCCATAACAAGATTCCCAGCCTATAGCAGTAGTTAGCTAGGGAGGGGAAAGTTTCAACTTTGAATAACCTCAGAATTTTGACGTTCCAATTGCTAAATAGAAACAGTGTTTTGTGACATCAGAGTGAACAGAAAACTCATAAGACCTGGATGATGGAAAAAATATGTGCTGCTGAGCAAATTTAAAAGAAAAATGGGGACAAAAATTGTTTTACGATTATATTGCCCAAAACATATTAGTTCAGTGTATGAACTATCCAGAAAATACAGATAAACCAAAAAATTAAACTTACATAAATTCCATCAAGTTTGGTTAATTACCATAAATTACCATAAATATTTCTGTATACATATACATATACACATATGATTATATGCACATATGATTATACACATATGATTATACTATCTATACTGTTTTATTATATTATTAATATATTCCCAAAGCTCCCCAAACTAGATTATGCCGTTTCACCTTATGTTTCTATAGGACCCTATACTTAACCCTATCATAGTATTTTATTATTTAATATTGAATTGCCCATTAACTTGTTGTGTTCCACTTTGGTAGCCAGAATTCTAAGATAACCTCCCAATGACTCTCAGCCTTCTATAGTACTTTCCCTTTTTAGCGTGGATAGAATTGGTGAGCATGATGAGTCACTCCCATTACTGTGCTACATTGTATGGCAAAAGGTAGATGATCCAAGTGAGTCTAACCTAATCACATATGTGCTTAAAAAGCAGAGAATTTTCTCTGTTTAGTGGCAGAATTGGAAATCAGAGAGATTTCCAACCATGAGAAGGATTCAGCATGCCCTCCATGGTTTTGAAGGTAGAGAAGGCCATGTGCCAGAAGATGTGGGAAGCCTTCAGGAGAAACTGGTCCCTAGCTGACAAGGATCTCAATCCTATAGCCTCAAAGAATGGAATTCTGCTAAGGACCTGAACAATCTTCTAAGTAGATTCTCCCCTAAAGCCTCCAGATAAGAGAGCAGCTTGGCCAACACCTTGATTTTAGGAAATGCAATTAAGCCTTGCACAGATTTCTGACCTACCGAACTGTGTTTCAAGTTGCTAATTTTGGGGTGATTTTTTTTAATACAGCAATAGAAACTAATAGACTGTCCCTGCAAAAGTAGACTCTAAATGCCTCAATGCAGGAACTGTCTTGTTATCCAGCACAGTGGCTGACAAAATAAATACGTGGATTCATTGTTGAGATTAAAAGAGACAGTATGTAAATTTGCAACTATAAATTGCAGTATAAATATGAAGAGTTACTTTTGTCTGGTTCCAAGATGGCACATGGGTTTCATCTCTGCGTCAAGTCTTAAAAATTGGCAGTGAAGTTCTGAAACAGTGAACTCTGACCTGACTCAAAGGGACAGAAGCCATGATAAATGTGGGAGGTCTCTGTGGTGGAAGATCAGGGAGGTGACAGAATTTATGATGATCGTAACCTTTCATTCTGTGTATGAGATCCATGTAGCTTTCCCAGATTGGGCTTATATAAAAGGAAAACTTCAAAGTAGGGTCACATATACTTCTTATCCAAGATTTCCATACAATAAATAAATGGAGGTTAAGAGTAGCTTGGGGGAAATTTTTCAACCCCTGAATACCAATATGCAAGTTCATTAGATAAGAAAAGAGCAAAGTTTGAGGGTTTTTATTTGCATATTTACATTAATAATTTTTTGAAGAAAATTAGAGAGTAAAATTATAAAATATGTATAAAATGGTATGATTGTTTTAAGTATGATTATAATACTTATATTTTATTTGAGTGATTTGAAATTGACAAAAATTTGTTAAACATTGTTCAGTTATGCCTTAATATTATTCTCATATATTATAATAATCTTTATTTTTAAATAATTCATGTTTAATCATAACTCAAAATTCCCAGATGTATGTTGATTCATTTAGGCACTGATATTTTGTAAAGGACTTGGGATAGTTTCACTCAGATTGTTCAGAGATCTCCATGAGTATCACATTTTATCTGGAACTAGGGAATACAAAGAAAGGAGAAAGCCGAATAAAAGATTTTCAACTTCTTTAAAGCAGTTCTCAAATACAGCTAACAAATTGGGTTAACCATTAAAAATGAAGTCTGCCTAACAGCTTGAATTTCTAGGAGAATATTATTGCTTTTATCTATGACTTGGAGTACATTTTTAAAATTCTACTTTAAATCATAGAATGCACCAATGTAACTGAAATAAAACATTTCAGAAATCTAGTCTGAAGCCTTTATCCTTTGCATTGTTTTCCTGTTCCCTTTGACTTTATAATGACATGAAGTGAATTACTTATGATATAGTTAGAAACAGATATGCTGTTAAATCCTAAACCCTATAGAATTGTAGAGTTTAGATTATACCATCTGGCTCTGATGAAGCATAGTGAGAATTCAAAAGACGTAGATATAGACATTTATTGAAAGCTGAATACTTCCATACAAGTGAATGCTATATGGGTATTAAAACTAAAGTGGTTGAAAGATAGATAAATTATCATATTCATGATAAATTATTTCTAACAAAAACTGTTACTTTGTCCTGCTGTCATTATGAATATGTGAACATCATATTCTATAGTCAGGGTGTGAGGTGACTGTATTTTAAACTTAAGATAAACCAAAAATGAGAAAAAAATGGAAAAAGCAGAGTCGTTCTGTCTAGTTCTAAACCCCAACTTAAAAGTAGCATTAAGACTTTCTTGTTAGCTACTGACTCCCTGATAATTTTGCAAGACTAATATCTGCATATATGTGAAGAACCTTTCAGACATGATAATCATGTGAGAAAATTAATTTTTCCATCCTGGACAAAATAACTGTAAACTTAGAAAGTTTGGCATAATATATATTTCCTATAAATAGCTTATTTATTTTTATTGTTGTTGTTGAGTCAGTCCTTGTAAACCCTGGAGTCTCTTGTAAATTTTATTCTTAACTTCATTTCTTTCTAAATGTTTTTTTCTCTGAGTCTTTTTTTTTTGATATTTATTAAATATATATATTTTTAATGTAGTACAAAAGCACCAGAACATTTAACTGGTTTTTTGAATGAACATAACTCAACAGGTTATGTACTAGTTTCCTGGTTCTACTGTAACAAATTACCACAAATTTAGTGCCTTAAACAAGACAAATTTTACCTTATAGTTTTGGAGGTCAAAGTCCTAAAATCACATAGGTTGCATTCTTTCTGGAGGCTGTTTTCTTATATTTTTTGGCTTCTAAATGTCATCTGCATTCCTTGGCTCACGGCCTCAAATCACTCTGACCTCTGCTTCTATCATTATATCTCCTTATCTTATTAGGACCCATTTACATGGATGTGGATAATCCAGGATATTCCCCCATCTCAAGTACCTTAATATAATCAAAACATCAAGACACCTTTTGTCATGTAAAGTAACATATTCACAGATTCTAGGAATTAGGATGAGAACAACATGATTCTTTCTAACTATCGAAATCCATCTTCTGGACCCCAAAGATTTATGTCCATCTCACAAAATACGTTCATCACATTCCAAGATCCTCCTCAACCCATTCCAGTGTCAACATAAGTCAAATTTCATCTAAGTTTAATCAGCTCAAAATTCTAAATACTCTAAATTAGGTATGGGTTAGTTCCTAGGTAAAATAAATCCTTGGGCAAAACTTCTCTCCATTTATGGGTCTGTAAAATTAGGAAAAAAATTACCTACTCCTAAAATAAAATAATGGGATAGGTATAGGATAGCAATTATAGACATTCCCGTTCAGAAAGTGTGAAAATGGAAGGGAAAAGGAAGTCACCAGTCCTAAGCAGTTTTGAAATTTAGCTGGACAAACATAAGATTTCAAAGTCTAGGAACAATTCTTTTTGGTTTTCAGCTCCATTCTCTGGGCTCAGGACTCCAATCTCTGTGCTCAAGTTTTCACCCTTAGAGTTCTCCTTTTTTCACAAACATTAACATGTGTTTGAAGTTGAATAGTTTAATCAGCCTGTTTCCTGCCCATAGAATTTTGGGAGTTGGATAGCCTTCTTCCATTTTGTCTCCTCTCTTTCAGTCCCAGTGGGCAGTGTTTCTGGTGGTATAACATTTTCAAGAACCTGAGGGGTCTCCTTTGTAAGTCCTGGAATTCACTCCATTAGACAAAAGCCTCACCCCTCCACCCCCATATTTTTCCTGGTAATCCTATCTATATTCTTGGTTTCTGCTTAAATGACTGCTGAGAGAACCTGTGAGTCACAGGCCTAATCTTTTCAAAGAGCCCTCTGGGCAGCTGAATATTGTGGCATTTTATGCCTTTGGAGGTACTAGCAAAAGATTATTCGGTCACACTCTTTGCTTTCTTACCAAAGTACAGTTTCCAGACAGTGAATCTTATTTTTTTGTCTTTTATAATCTAGATAGGCTGAGGAATTTTCCAAACATCAAGTCGTGGTTCCTTTTTATTTAACAGTTCTTCCCTCTATGAATGTCTCTTCTTACATTTTACTATAAGCAGCAAGAAGAAAGCAGGCCTCTCTTTCAACACATTTGCTTGGAAATCTCCCCTGCCAAATACCCAAGCTATCACTTACAAGTTCTGCTCTCTACATAACTACAGGACACAATTGCACAAAGCTTTCTGCCACTATATAACAAAGATCTTCTTTCCTGACGTTTCTGATAGAATAGTTCCTCATTTCCTTATGAACTCTTGCCAGCAGCACCTTTAACATTTATATCTCTGTGAACAGTCTGTTTATGGACCTGCGTAGATAATCCAGGATAATCATCCCATCTCAAGACCCTTAACTTAATTACATCTACAAAGTCCCTTTTATTATGTGAGGTCACATATACACAGTTTCCAGGGGTAAGGACATGGACATCTTTGAGAAGGGATTATTCTTCCTATTAGAGGTTAAAATAAAACTTTTTATGCTTTCCTTTGTTTTCAAAATATGGCCTCGGTCTTATTTTCCAACCCCTTAAAGACATCTCAGGTAGTTCCCCAATTTTTCTGGTCACTATCAAGTATGACACCCATTTCACTTTGATAATTAATTAGGTATTTATAAGTCCAAACCAATTTAACTGAGAAGTTAAAATCTTATATCCAACTTGAAGCTTTTTTGCATTCCTCCAATGAAGGTCTGCTATGCAGCTTGTAAACCACAGTGGTGAAGAATGTCATTTGCCATTTATCCTACTTGTTCTACATCTTCTTGCCCTGTACCCTCTGGCACTTTTCAAATCAGTGTGTTAGGAAGGGGTTTTTAAGGCAGAGAACTATAGGTCTATTCGGTAGCTGGTGTTATCTGTAGGTTTTCTTGATTGATATCCTTACTTGTTGAGTGTTTTTATTATGAAAGTGAGTTGGATTTTGCCAAATGCTTTACCTGCATCTATTTAGTAACCATATGGATTTTGTCCTTTCATCAACTCATATGGAATACTATATTGACGATTTTCCTATGTTGAACTAACCTTGCACTCCTGGGATAAATTTCAGTTGATCACAGTGTATAATCCTTTTTCTTTATTTCTGGATTGGTTTGCTAGTATTTTCTTGAGTCTATCTTTGAGTCTATATTCATATAGGATATTGGTCTGCAGTTCTCTCTTCTTATAAGGACTTTGTCATTTGTATTAGAGCTTCGTAGAATAAGTTTGAAAGCGTTCTCTCCATTTCTATTTTTTCTGAAATTTTTTGAATGATTGGTTTTAAGTCGTCTTTAAAGACTTGATAATTCAATGGTGATGCCTCTGGTTCTGTGTTTTTCTTTGTAGGAAGTTGTTTGATTACTAATTCAATCCCTTTATAGTTATATTCCAATATTGTACCTCTTCTTGAGGAAATTTTTATTGTCTATGTCTTTATGAGCATACTTCATCTAGTTTATTTCTTGGATTACATTTGTCAATAGTATTGTTTATAATTATTTTTATTTCCCTAAGGTTAAAATGAATGTCCCATTTTTCATTCCTGATTTTCATATTTGAGGCCTTGATACCTACCTTCCAGTTAATAATCTTCTTCCTTGTGGTATGGTCCCCTGTGGAGGGTGTTCTCTACCCCTGTGTGGATTCATCAGTGTGTTCAGCCTAAACTTTGGTTAGTAACAGTTCTCCTTCCCTTATTGGACTAATCTTCCAATTTCAGACTTCGCAGGGGCCGGGGGTGAGGGGGTTGCTGGTCACATCAACGCTTCTCATTCCTTTGAAAACTCAACTTTTGTGCTGCCATTGGTCTCACATTCTGTTATCTAGATCTCCTTCAGCCCTGTTAGGATTCCTGGAACAAGGCCAAGTTCAGTTTTACTACATCTGATGTGCACACACCTTGGAGTATTCATTATGATAAAAGGCAAAGTGCTCTTTCTGTGCTGCCATAACCCAAAATTTGAGGTTATGTATTTGTGGCTTTGATCTCAAAAAACAAGGGATTTACCATATCTCCTTCCTTCTCAATCTACTTTATCACAAATGCAAATCAAATAGAATATTTGAAGTTCCCTCAGTTCTGGATTTCCATCTGATCAGAAGACTCCAGACATGTGGTAGTCCAAATTCATCTTTCAATTATGACTTTGCTTGTCAGCATTCCCTCTTAACTTGAGCATAACTTGATCTCACCTGAATTTTATAGAAGATTTCACTCTCATTTAGTCCTCAGTCTTTATTCCTAGCTTATGGAAGATTTATATCCTTTCTTTGCTTGAATATCAAGTCTCTTTATGGTCTTAGCTTCTAAAGAATCATTTCCTCTTTGCAATCTGGACCCCCCTTCCCTGGCCATTTGGTCAGCATACATTTGTACTTTTATCTATTGCTTCTGAGACCTGAGCTTCTATTAATTTCACATTGAGTATATTAGCATATTCAAGCATATTCATCATCCATCTTTGTTATCATCATCACCATCAATCATTTGCTTTTGTTGGCTTCTTACTCTGTTGCAGGCACTGGGTACTTTACCAGAAGTAATATCAATTGCAGAAGTCCCTACCCTGTTAGATGATATGGATAGCAGGAACTTAGTTGTACAATGATAGTGGAAAATGTCCTTTTTTTTTTTTTTTTTTTTTTTAGCTCAGGGAATATATGTATTTAACTTTTGTAGCCAAACCATTTTCCAAAACATTTGCATCAATTTATCCTTCCCACCAATGGTATATGATAGTCTAGCAGCTCCACAGACACTACAACACTTAATAATGTCAATCATTTTTATCATAGCCATTTGAGTGGATGTGTATCACATTGTGTTTTTAACTTGCATTTCCCTGATAATGAAGGATGCTGAACATTTTTCATATGTTGATTAGTGATTTGAATATGTAGTTCCATGGCAGAGAATAACAAATTTTTGAAAGATGTTTGACACAACAAACCTGAATTGAAGCCTCATACTGACTTAGATTCCTGTCCTAACCCTCCCCATACTATTCATCAGCAAATACTAACTTTAATATAGTTATTTGGTCCAAAGATAAGAAAGGAGCAAATACAGAAACATACACATGCACACAAAAACACACCTCAAAGGAGAAGGACATGAAAATCTTATATGCTAGAGAAAGCCTCTATATCATTCTCATAATCTCTGAGAGATTGAAACACAGTCTTTGAAAAAGAAAGGATCCCAAATAAATCATATAAAATGTTAAAGAAAAGATGATAAAACATCAGGAGAGGACAAACAAATAGTTAAGCTCAGGAAAGAAATTAAAGAAAAAAGAAAACCTTAACAGATGAAAGCTACATTAAAAACAATAAAAGGTAAACAAGAGATAGAAAAGTTTCATAAAATTATATAAAAATAAAATGGAAAAGAAAAAGATATAAAAGTGATTCTAAAAAAGATTAAAAGCAGAAAAAAAGAATAACAGTGTATGCACTGTTGTTCTTAGAAAAAAGAAACAGAAGAAAAAAGTATTCAAACAAGTAATAGCATGAAATCTGCCAATGAAAACACAGGAAAAATAAATATAAATAAGAACGATCCCAAGGTCCCTAATTGGCATGATTTCTTCTCTCCACCCTCCAGAGTCTTCTCACATTTGGTAACCCCTAACACAGTTACAGTGATTTTTCAATTAATCATCTTTACCTTCCTCCCATACAACACAAAAATCTTGGAACACAAATTCCACAAGTCCAATTTAATCTTCCATCTTATTGTTATTTATGTTTCTATACTTAAACTCTTGTTTAAAAGAAATCATTATTATTTTATATGCTTCATATTTTTGAGGACTTTCCCACATGTTTAAAATGTCTTTCGTTATTCCCGTCTTACCTCTAGGTACTTCATGACCATTTTTTCTTTTTTTTTCCTTAGATTCCATATATATGTGTTAGCACATGGTATTTGTTTTTCTCTTTCTGACTTACTTCACTCTGTATGACAGACTCTATGTCCATCCACCTCACTACAAATAACTCAATTTCATTTCTTTGTATGACTGAGTAATATTCCATTGTATATATGTGCCACATCTTCTTCATCCATTCACCTGTTGATGGACACTTCAGTTGCTTCCATATCCTGGCTATTGTAAATAGAGCTGCAATGAATATTTTGGTACATGACTCTTTTTGAATTATGGTTTTCTCAGGATATATGCCCAGTAGTGGGGTTGCTGGTTCATATGGTAGTTCTATTTGTAGTTTATTAAGGAACCTCCATACTGTTCTGTGGCTGTTATCAATTTACATTCCCACCAAGAGTGCAAGAGGGTTCCCTTTTCTTCACACCCTCTCCAGGATTTATTGTTTCTAGATTTTTTGGTGATGGCCATTCTGACCAGTATGAGATCATATCTCATTGTAGTTTTGATTTGCATTTCTCTAATGATTAATGATGTTGAGCATCCTTTCATGTGTTTGTTGGCAATCTGTATATATTCTTTGGAGAAATGTCTATTTAGGTCTTCTGCCAATTTATGAATTGGGTATTTTGTTGTTGTTGTTATTGAGCTGCATGAGCTGCTTGTAAATTTTGGAGATGAATCCTTTGTCAGTTGCTTCATTTGCAAATATTTTCTCCCATTCTGAGGGTTGTCTTTTGGTCTTGTTTATGGTTTCCTTTGCTGTGCAAAAGCTTTTAAGTTTCATTAGGTCCCTAGAGCATGGACTTGAGGATATGGGGAAGGGGAAGGGAAAGCTGTGACAAAGTGAGAGAGTGGCATGGACATGTATACACTACCAAACGTAAAATAGATAGCTAGTGGGAAGCAGCTTCATAGCACAGGGAGATCAGCTAGGTGGTTTGTGACCACCTAGATGGCTGGGATAGGGAGGGTGTGAGGGAGGGAGACACAAGAGGGAAGAGATATGGGAACATATGTATATGTATAACTGATTCACTTTGTTATAAAGCAGAAACTAACACACCATTGTAAAGCAATTATACTCCAATAAAGATGTAAAAAAAATTTTTTTTTAATAAAAATAAAATGTCTTTCTTCATCTTTCCTTCTTCACTCTGAGTACTTTTGGGTTCAATTTCTTTTTTCTTGAAGTACGTCTCATAGAAGGTTTTGTTGTGAAAGTCCATTAGTAATCTAATTTCCATTTTGCTTTGTCTGAAAATGGACTATTTTGCTCTTTAGGAAAAATATTCCAAGTTAACAATACTCTTCAGGCAGCATTTTGAAGATATTATTTCACTATCTTCTGACTTCTGTTTTTGTTTAGAAGTCAGCCATCAGTATCTCTGTCCTTTATAGATAATGTTTCTTTTCTCTCAAAGTGCTTTCAAAATCTTTCTTTTGGTTTGGGTGTTGTGCACTTTCACAACAATGTGTGTAAATATGTATTTTTTCTGTATTTTTCCTGGAATTTGTTGGGATACCTGAATCTTTCTCTTAAGTTATAAAAACTTCTTAGGCACTTATCTCTAACTTTGTCTCCTATCATTTTCTCTTTTTAAGAATCCAGTTAGATAGATTTGGTTTTCTCATTTTACCACCCTCCCTATGTTTCTTTTTTTTGTTAACATCTTTTTAGGAGTATAATTGCTTTATACTGGTGTGTTAATTTCTGCTTTATAACAAAGTGAATCAGCTATACATATATCCCCATATCTCCTCCCTCTTGCATTTCCCTACCACCCTCCCTATCCCACCCCTCTAGGCGGTCACAAAGCAGCGAGCTGATATCCCTGTGCTATGCAACTGCTTCCCACTAGCTATCCATTTTACATTAGTATATATAAGTCCATGCCACTCTCTCACTTCATCCCAGCTTACCGTTTCCCCTCCCCATGACCTCAAGTCCATTCTCGATGTCTGCATCTTTATTCCTGTCCTGCCCTTAGGTTCTTCAGAACCTTTTTTTTTTTAGATTCCATATATATATGTTAGCATATGGTATTTGTTTTTCTCTTTCAGACTTACTTCACTCTGTGTGACAGATTCTAGGTCCATCCACATCACTACAAATAATTCAATTTCGTTTCTTTTAAAGGCTGAGTAATATTCCATTGCATATATGTGCTACATCTTCTTTATCCATTCATCTGTCAATAGACACTTAGGTTGCTTCCATATCCTGGCTATTGTAAATAGAGCTGCAATGAACATTGTGGTACATGACTCTTTTTGAATTATAGATTTCTCAGGGTAAATGCCTAGTAGTGGGATTGCTGGGTCGTATGGTAGTTCTATTTTTAGTTTCTTAAGGAACTTCCATACTGTTCTCCATAGTGGCTGTATCAATTTACATTCCCACCAAAGGTGCAAGAGGGTACCCTTTTCTCCACCCCCTCTCCAGCATTTATTGTTTGTAGATTTTTTGATGATGGCCATTCTGACTGGTGTGGGGTATTACCTCATTGTTGTTTTGATTTGCATTTCTCTAATAAATAGTGATGTTGAGCATTCTTTTATGTGTTTGTTGGCAATCTGTATATCTTCCATGGAGAAATGTCTGTTTAGGTCTTCTGCCCATTTTTGGATTGAGTTGTTTGTTTTTTTGATATTGAGCTACATGAGATGCTTATAAATTTTGGAGATGAATCCTTTGTCAGTTGCTTCATTTGCAAATATTTTCTCCCATTCTGAGCGTTGTCTTTTGGTCTTGTTTATGATTTCCTTTTCTGTGCAAAAGATTTTAAGTTTCATTAGGTCTCATTTGTTTATTCTTGTTTTTATTTCCATTTCTCTAGGAGGGTGGTCAAAAAGGATCTTGCTGTGATTTATGTCATAGAGTGTTCTGCCTATGTTTTCCTCTAAGAGTTTGATAGTGTCTAGCCTTACATTTAGGATCTTTAATCCATTTTGAGTTTATTTTTGTGTATGGTGTTACAGAGTGTTCTAATTTCATTCTTTTACATGTACCTGTCCAGTTTTCCCAGCACCACGTATTGAAGAGGCTGTCTTTTCTCCATTGTACATTCTTGCCTCCTTTATCAAAAATAGGGTGACCATATGTGCGTGGGTTTATCTCTGGGCTTTCTATCCAGTTCCATTGACCTATATTTCTGTTTTTGTGCCAGTACCATAGTGTCCTGATTATTGTAGCTTTGTAATATCATCTGAAGTCTGCAAACCTGATTCCTCCAGCTCTGTTTTTCTTTCTCAAGATGACTTTGTCTGTTTGTGGTCTTTTGTGTTTCCATACAAATTGTGAAATTTTTTGTTCTAGTTCTGTGAAAAATGCCATTGGTAGTTTGATAGTGATTGCACTGAATCTGTAGATTGATATGGGTAGTATAGTTATTTTTACAATGTTGATTCTTCCAATCCAAGAACATGGTATATCTCTCCATCTGTTTGTATCATCTTTAATTTTTTCATCAGTGTCTTATAGTTTTCTGTATACAAGTCTTTTGTCTCCTTAGGTAGGTTTATTCCTAGGTATTTTATTTTTTTGTTGCAATGGTAAATGAGAGTGTTTCCTTAATTTCTCTATGAGATTTTTTATCGTTAGTGTATAGGAATGCAAGAGATTTCTGTGCATTAATTTTGTATCCTGCTACTTTACCAAATTCATAGATTAGCTCTAGTAGTTTTCTGGTAGCATATTTAGGATTCTCTCTGTATAGTATCATGTCATCTGCAAACAGTGACAGCTTTACTTCTTCTTTTCCAATTTGGATTCCTTTCATTTATTTTTCTTCTCTGATTGCTCTGGCTAAAACTTCCAAAAGTATGTTGAATAACAGTGGTGACAGTGGGCAACCTTGTCTTGTTCCTGATCCTCGTGGAAATGGTTTCAGTTTTTCACCATTGAGAATGATGTTGGCTCTGGGTTTGTCAAATATAGCCTTTATAATGTTGAGGTAACTTCCCTCTATGCCTACTTTCTAGAGAGTTATTTTTTATCATAGTTGGGTGTTGAATTTTGTCAAAAGCTTTTTCTGCATCTGTTGAGATGATCATATGGTTTTTCTCCCTCAATTTGTTACTATGGTTTATCACATTGATTGATTTGTGTATATTGAAGAATCCTTGCATTCCTGGGATAAACCCCACTTGATCATGGTGTATGATCCTTTTAATGTGCTGTTGGATTCTGTTTGCTAGTATTTGGTTGAGGATTTTTGCATCTATGTTCATCAGTGATATTGGCCTGTAGTTTTCTTTCTTTGTGACATCTATGTCTGGTTTTAGTATCAGGATGATGTTGGCTTCATAGAATGAGTTTGGGAGTGTTCCTCCCTTTGCTATCTTTTGGAAGAGTTTGAGAAGGATAGGTGTTAGCTCTTCTCTAAATGTTTGACAGAATTCGTCTGTGAAGCCCTCTGGTCCTGGACTTTTGTTTGTTGGAAGATTTTTAATAATAGTCTCAATTTCAGTGCTTGTGATTGGTCTGTTTATATTTTCTATTTCTTCCTGGTTCAGTCTTGGAAGGTTTGCTTTTCTATGAATGTGTCCATTTGTTCCCAGTTGTCCATTTTAGTGGCATATAGTTGCTTGTAGCAATCTCTCATGATCTTTTGTATTTCTGCGGTGTCAGTTGTTATTTCTCCTTTTTCATTTCTAATTCTATTGATTTGAGTCTTCTCCCTTTTTTTCTTGAGGAATCTGGCTAATGGTTTATCAATTTTGTTTATCTTCTCAAAAAACCAGCTTTTATTTTTATTGATCTTTGTTATTGTTTCCTTCATTTCTTTTCCATATATTTCTGATCTGCTCTTTATGATTTCTTTCCTTCTGTTAACTTTGGGGTTTTCTTGTTCTTCTTTGTCTAACTGCTTTAGGTGTGAGGTTAGGTTGTTTATTTGAGATGATTCTTGTTTCTTGAGGTAAGATTGTATTGCTATAAACTTCCCTCTTTGAACTGCTTTTGCTGTACCCCATATGTTTTGGGTCATTGTGTTTTTATTGTCATTTGTTTCTAGGTATTTTTTAATTTCTCCTTTGATTTTTTCAGTGATCTCTTGGTTATTAAGTAGTGTATTGTTTAGCTTCCATGTGTATGTATTTTTTACAGATTTTTTCTTGTAATTGACATGTAGTCTCATAGCATTGTGGTCGAAAATATACTTGATATGATTTCAGTTTTCTTAAATTGACCAAGGCTTTATCACCCAAGTATAGATCACTCAAGATGATCTGTACTAAAGAATGTTCCATGAGCACTTTAGAAGAAAGTGTATTCTGTTGTTTTGGGATGGACTATCCTGTAAATATAAATTAAGTCCATCTTGTTTAATGTATCATTTAAAGCTTGTGTTTCCTTATTTATTTTCATTTTGGATGATTTGTCCATGGGTGAAAGTAGGGTGTTAAAGTCCCTATTATGATTGTGTTACTGTCAGTTTCCCCTTTTATGGCTGTTAGCATTTGCCTTATGTATTGAGGTGCTCCTATGTTGGGTGCATAAATATTTACAATTGTTATATCTTCTTGTTGGATTGATCCCTAGATCATTATGTAGTGTCCTTTTTTGTCTCTTGTGATTTTCTTTATTTTAAAGTCTAATTTTTTCTGATATGAGAATTGCTACTCCAGCTTTCTTTTGGTTTCCATATGCATGGAATATCTTTTTCCATCACCTCACTTTCAGTCTGTATGTGTCCCTAGGTCTGAAGTGGGTCTCCTGTAGACAGCATCTATATGGGTCTTGGTTTTGTATCCATTTAGCCAGTCTATCTGGAGCATTTAATCCATTTACATTTAAGGTAATAATCAATATGTATGTTCCTATTACCATTTTCTTAATTGTTTTGGGTTTGTTGTTGTAGGTCTTTTCCTTTTTGTGTGTTTCCTGCCTAGAGAAGTTCCTTTAGCATTTGTTGTAAAGCTGGTTTGATGGTGCTAAATTCTCTTAGTTTTTGCTTGTCTGTAAAGTTTTTTTATTTCTCTGTCGAATCTGAATGAGATTCTTGCTGGTTAGAGTTATCTTTGTTGTAGGTTTTTCCCTTTCATCACTTTAAATATGTTCTGCCATTCCCTTCTGGCTTTCAGAGTTTCTGCTGAACGATCAGCTGTTAACCTTAGTAGGATTCCCTTGTATGTTATTTCTTATTTTTCCCTTACTGCTTTTAATATTTTTTCTCTGTAATTTATTTTTGATAGTTTGATTAATATGTGTCTTGGCCTTTTTTCTCCTTGGATTTATCCTGTATGGGTCTCTCTGTGCTTCCTGGGCTTGATTGACTATTCCCTTTCCCATATTAGGGAAGTTTTCAACTATAATCTCTTCAAATATTTTCTCAGTCCCTTTATTTTTCTCTTCTTCTTCTGGGACCCCTATAATTCGAATGTTGGTGTGTTTAATGTTGTCCCAGAAGTCTCTGAGACTGTCCTCAATTATTTTCATTCTTTTTTCTTTATTCTGTTCTGCAATAGTCATTTCCACTATTTTATCTTCCAGATCACTCATCTGTCCTTCTGCCTCAGTTATTCTGCTATTGATTTCTTCTATAGAATTCTTAATTTCATTTTCTGTGTTGTTCATGATTGTTTGTTTGCTCTTTAGTTCTTCTAGTTCCTTGTTAAACGTTTCTTGTATTTTCTTCATCCTATTTCCAAGATTTGGATCATCTTTACTATCATTATTCTGAATTCTTTTTCAGGTGGACTGCCTGTTTCCTCTTCATTTGTTTGGTCTGGTGTGTTTTTACCTTGCTCCTTCATCTGCTCTGTGTTTCTCTGTCTTCTCATTTCACTTAACTTACTGTGTTTGAGGTCTCCTTTTCACAGGCTGCAGGTTCGTAATTCCTGTTGTTTTTGGTGTCTGTCCCCAGTGGCCAAGCTTGGTTCAGTGGGTTGTGTAGGCTTCTTGGTGGATGTGACTAGTGCCTGTGTTCTGGTGGATGAGCCTGGATCTTGTCTTTCTTGTGGGCAGGACCACATCTGGTGGTGTGTTTGGGGGTGTCTGTGACCTTATCATGACTTTGGGCAGCCTCTCTGCTAATGGGTGGGGTTGTGTTCCTGTCTCGTTAGTTGTTTGGCATAGGGTGTCCAGCACTAGAGTTTGCTGGTAGTTGAGTGGATCTGGGTCTTAGAGTTGAGATGGAGATGTCTGGGAGAGTTTTTGCTGTTTGATATTACATGGAGCCGGGAGGTCTCTGTTGGACCAATGTCCTGATCTCGGCTCTCCTACCTCAGAGGCACAGGCCTCACACCTGGCTGGAGCACCAAGACCCTGTCAGCCACATGGCTCAGAAGAAAAGGGAGAAAAAAAGAAAGAAAGAAAAATAAAATAAGATAACGTTATTAAAATAAAGATAATTATTTAAAGTGAAAAAATTAAAATGTAACAAAAAAAGAAAAAAAAGGAAGAGAGCAACCAAACCAAAAAACAAATCCACCAATAATAACAAGTTCTAAAACTATACTTTAAAAAAAGGACAGACAGAACCCTAGGACAAAGGGTAAAAGCAAAGCTTTTACCATTTGTAAAAAAATCACACAAAGATGCATACACATGCACACTCAGAAAAAGAGAAAAAGGAAAAAAATATATACATCATTGCTCCCAAAGTCCACTGCCTCAATTGTGGGATGATTCGTTGTCTATTCAGGTATTCCACAGATGCAGCATACATCAGTTTGACTGTGGAGATTTAATCTGCTGCTCTTGAGGCTTCTGGGAAAGATTTCCCTTTCTTTTCTGTTTGCACAGCTCCTGGGGTTCAGCTTTGTGTTTGGTCCTGCCTCTGTGTGTAGGTCTCCTGAGGGCATCTGTTCTCCGCTCAGGCTCAGACAGGACGGGGTTAAAGTAGCAGCTGAGTAGAGGGCTCTGGCTGACTCAGGCTGGGGGGAGGGAGGTGTACAGAATGCGGGCGAGCCTGCTGCGGCAGAGGCCAGTGTGATGTTGCAACAGCCTGAGGCGTGCCGTGTGTTGTCCCCGGGGACAACCCTGGCAGTGGTGGGCTGCACAGGCTCCTGGGAGGGGTGGTGTGGATAGTGACCTGTGCTTGCACATAGGCTTCTTGATGGCTGCAGCAGCAGCTTTAGCATTTCATGCCCATGTATGGTGTTTCTGCCAGTGAAGGGACTTCATAGTGTGTGGAACGTTTTACTCCTTCACAGCTCCCTCCCCAAGGTGCAGGTACCCGTCCCTACTCTTTTGTGTCTGTTTTTCTTTTTTCTTTTGCCCTTCCCATGTACGCGGGGAATTTCTTGCCTTTTGGGAAGTCTGTGGTCTTCTGCCAGCGTTCAGTAGGTGTTCTGTAGGAGTTGATCCACATATAGATGTATTTCTGATGTATTTGTGGGGAGGAAGGTGATTTCCACATCTTACTCTTCTGCATTCTTGAAGGTCCCTCGGAAAATAACTTTTAACTTTAGTAGCTCTATGTTTCTGCCTCTGTTATGTGATACTCTAGGGGAGAAGTTCAAATAGAAGGTGAAGGCAAAATCATAAAAATTCATAAAACTGGCCAACTCCTTTCATAGCTTGAGCATGTTGCTATATATTATATGCTATTAGACTTTATGCCAGAGAGAAGTGTGCTTTCTGAAAATGTGTCTAGAGTATTTTCCAGAACACAAACCCAATATTATTAACCAAAAATTCTTTGTGTATCCCATTCTGCACAGATAGGAGATTAACATACCTCAGCAAAATTCTGATTTGGCAATTTTGGGGGGGGGGGTGCAATGGAAGTTAATTTAAGAAACAACTTATTTGACACATCAGAATATTACATTTCAAGTCCCAGTGAGTTAGCGTGCTTGAGGGATCGATATAACTTGTGACATGCAACTTGGAAACCATACCAAAAATATCAAAACTTTTACTGTGTTTGCAAGTATTAGCCCTTCTCCAAAGGCCTGAATGCTGCTTCTCAGCATAGGCTACTCCCCTGCTGGCACTACCTAGAGAATCTTTAATATAGCATAATGTAAACACTTGGTCAGATATGTATTTTGCAAATATTTTCCCTAGTTTGTGCCTTGCACTTCCATTTTTTTTAAAGTGTATTTGAAGAGAAAATATTTCAAAGTTAAAAGTATGTTTTTTAATATAGTTCATAGTTTTGGTTTCCTATTTAGGAAAAATTTTTCCAAACCCATGATCACCTAGAATTTCTCCTAGTTTTTCTTCTGTGTGTTTTATGTTGTACCCCTTTAGGTGTACAATCCATTTTGAGTAAATTTTTTTTATGTGTGAGGTAGAACTTGACAGTTTTCTTTTTGTTTTGGGAATTTTGCATTTGTTTCAACACTGTTTATTGAAAATATTACTTTTTTCCCATTGAATTCTCTTGAAAACTTTGTAAAAAAATAAATTGGCCATATATGTGTCTACTTTAAAACTATTCTGTTTCATTGATCTATATATATATTTCTTTATGCCGTATAACAGTATATGTTCATTATTGTAGCTTAATGTCTTGAAATCAGGGTTGTGTAAGTCCTCCAACTTTGTTTTTTTTTAATCAGAGATTTTTTTTGGATAATCTAGTTTTTCTGCATGTCCTGTTAATCTTAGAATTAGAATATCAGTCTCTACAAAAAGAGTATGCTATTATTTTGTTTGAGATTGTTTTTGATCTAGAGATCAATTTGGGGAGAATTGATGACATAACAATATTGAAGCTTCCGATTCATAAACACAACATATCTCTCAATTTATTTCTTTTTTAAGTTTATTTACAAGTGTTTTGGGTTTTCAGCATATAGGTCTTGAAAAGTTTTAATCAGATTTATCCCTAATTATTTCTTATTGATGCAATTGTAAATCACACTTTATTTCAATATTTGACTTTTCATTGCTAATATATAGAAATGCAATTGATTTTATATTTTGAAGTTTATCTTGCAAACATTCTAAATTTACTTCTTATTTTAATACTTTTTTTTTAGATTACCTAAGATTTTCCACATAGACTATTATGTCATCTCTAACAATTTTACAGCTCCCTTTCCATTCTGTATATCTTTTTTTTCTTCCTTCTTCTTTCTCTCTCCCTCTCTCCATCCTTCCTTGCTTCCTTTCTTTGTTATTTTTGTCTTATTGCACTGGGTAGTATCTCCAGCACAGTGTTATAGAGTAGAGGTGGTATCAGCAGTTACTCTTGCTAATTCCCTAATACTAGGGAAAAAGCAGCCATTCTTTTACCGTTAAGGGTGATGTTAATTGTATGCTTTTTATAGATGTTCTTTACTGGGTTGAGCAAGTTCATTTCTATTCCTAGTGCCTAAGAGTTGTCATCAGGAAGAGATGCTAGATTCTAATAAATGCTTTCTCAGAATTAAGATAGTTAGATAATTGTATGGTTTTTCATTTTTAATCTGTGAATATATGGAATTATAAGGAATTTTAAATGTTAAACCCAATTTACCATATTAGAATAAATTTCATTTGGTCAAGATATAGTATTCTTTGTATACATTGATGGATTAGACTTGCCAAAATTTTAGGAATATTTACATCTTAATTTATGAACAGATATAGTTCTTTCATTTTCTTGTAAATTTTTCCTGGATTTTTTAAGGTTAATATTGATCTTATAAAATCAGTTGAGAAATATTCCTTCCTTTCACTTTCTGAAAAGGTTTCTATAGAAGTCAATTTTTCTTTTTAAAATATTTTATTGAATTTACCAGCAAAGCCTGTGCCAAGTTTCCTCTATAGAAATATTTTCAAATACAAGTTCCATTTCTTTAATAGATATAAGGCTATTTAGCTTTATTATTTTGTTTAAGGAATTTGTCCATTTCATTTCAGCTGTTCAATTTTTTGGGAAAGTTGCTCATAAAATCCCCTCGTTGTTAATTTAATGTCTGTGAAATTTTTAGTGATTATCCTTTTCACTTCTAATATGATATTGTTTCTCTCTTCTTTTCCTTATCAGTCTGCCTACAGGTTTATCAATTTTTATAGATTTTTCCAAAGAACTAGCTTTTGGTTTCATAGAGTTTCTTTAATTTTCTTTTCTGTTTTTCATTTCATTGTTTTCTGCTCTTCGGGTTTAATTTGTTGCTCTTTCATTGACTACTTCTACATGCTTTAGATTTAATCTGTGTTTCTGTTTCTTGGTTCTTAAATTGGAGGCTTAGTTCATTACTTTTAAACTTGCCTACTTATGTAGTAGAAGAACTTAACAAAATTTCCCTCTGAACATTATTGTAGTTACACAACATAAATTTTGATTTTTTTTCATTTTCTTTCAGTTCAAAACACTGCCTATTTCCCTCTGATTCCCTTTTTGATCTATAAATTTTGATTTTCAGATGTTTTAAGATTTTTCCAATTTTTTTAGTTATTGATATCTAATTGATTTCCATTGTGATCAAAAAATGTACTTTGTCATATTTTTGAATCCTTTTATATTTGTACAGAATTATTTTATGACTGAAAGTATGGTCTACCTTGGTAAATGTTCCATGTGCACTTGAAAAGAATGTGTATTTTGCTGTTATTTGGTTGAGTATTCTAGGCCAGTTTGGTTGAGAGTGTTGATCAAATGCACTGTATAATTGTTGATTTTCTCTCTAGTGGTCCTATCAATTATTTAGAGTGGGGCATTGAAATCTGTATCTATAATTGTGGGTTTGTCAGTTTCTCCTTGTGCTTCTGTCATGTTTTGCTTTGTGTATTTTTAAGCACTGTTATTAGCTCCATAAACATAGAACTGTTATGTCCTCCTGATAAACTGATACCTTTAGCATTATGAAATTGTCTTTATCCTTGGCAATATTCTTTGATATGAAATGTATGTTGTCTGGCATAAAATACTTAATCTTACTCTCTTTTGACTGTTAGTCCACCCTGCAAAGTCTAGCCACTTGGACTTCTCAGAATTCTCAATCTGTCTCCTCAATTTAGGCACATAGCTAGGTTCTATCTGAGTTTCCCCATCCCTGTACTGTGATGCAAAGATTGTCTCCAAGGAGTAAGCTGGAATTACCCTAGAGCTCATTTCATTAATTTTCTTTCTCTAGGTATCACTATCCTATACTGCTTCTTTTCTGATGTCTGAAAATCATATTTTCATATATTTTTCTGATTGTTTAGTTGTTTAAGTTGGGAGGGCAAATCTATTCTCTGTTACTCTCATTGCTGAAAGTAGAAATTCCAGTGAGTTAATATTGAAAATAATTATTCACAATGCTAATATATTTTAAATTTTAAGAAATCATTAAACCTTGGAAGATGTTATGTTAGGTTTTCATAATCTTTTGCCAAATGCAAATGCCACTTATAACTCACACTTTAATATCGATAATCACAAATCTACACATTCACAGATTTTTAATGAACAACAAATTTGACCTTGACAGTGTTCTAGGTTTGGGGAATACAGCAGTGAGCAGACATATAAAATCTCTCAGGGAACTTATATTGTAGCTATAAAATACAGATAATAAATATATATACAAACAAATAAATATAATATCTTATAATGATATATACAACAAAGTAAGTAAAGAAAGTTCATGAAATAATAAGTGGTACTGGTTAGGGGAAAGAAGGATTCACTTTAGCTAGGATGATGAGCAAAAGCCTCTGTGATGAGGTGATAATTAACTAAGGTGATACTTAAACTAAAAACTAGAGAATGAGGGGTGAGCTTTGTGAACAAGTTAAGGAAGGAGTCTCCAGAAAGAGAGAAGAGCAAGTTGAAAAATTTGAGATGGAAAAGAAATTGGTGTTTTTGTAAAACATGGGGTAAAATAGATTGGAATTGAGTGTACAATATTCAGAATAAAAGAAAATGGTATTGGATAGGTTATCAGAGGCTAAATTGCATAGAGCCATGTAGGTTATGATTTATGCTTTCAAAAGAGCCAACATTGTATAAAATGGATTCTAGGGGGCAAAAATGGTAACAGATGGACTAGTTAGGGTACTGTTGCAGTAGTCCAGGTGAGAGATCATGCTGGGTTTAGCCTTGATGGTAAATAGGTTAAGAATATACTTTGGAGACACAGCCAATAAGACTTGTAGATGAATTTGATATGAAGGGAGGATAGGGGTGGTTTGAAGTAGAGATGAATCAAGGAAGATTTCCAGGTCTTTGACTTGAACAATTAGGTACATGGTAAAACTTGTTGCTGAAAGGAGGACTGTGAGAAGCAGGTTTAGGAGGAAGGTAATGGATGTCCATTTTCAGTGTGTTAAGTTTGGATGTGTTAAATTCCCAAACAGAAACGTCAAGGTTGTCGAATATATATTTGGACCTTAGGGAAAAAGTCAAGACTGGAAGTAAAAAACTGTGCATTTGACATTATATAATTTCATTTGCTTTTATCTGGTGACATTATTCTATTTGAAAAATATTTGGCTTGCTTCTCTAAGGACCCCCAATTACTCATCTTTTAACAGTCTACGGGTACCTTCAGTTTTCCAGGCTACAATTAAACACAGGTGAGGATGGGGTGCCCTCTGGTGGAAGACCGGCAAGGTTAAGCGCACTGGGGTATAGACGTGCTAAACTAGGGATTAAGTACTTTCCCAACAGGTTATAGGAGGGACAGCTGTGGGAATGTAATACATGAATTGGGCTAGCTGTTAAGGAGAAACATGGCATAGGTGGGGACTGGTGCAAAATGGAGAATACATGTTGCATAATAAATATAATATTTAGTTCTAACCTAATGTTATGTGTAGAATGCAAGCCCAGTTTTGAGAGATATGATTTAAATTCATACTGCTATGTAAAATTTTCTAATTTATAAATATTAGCTACTATTCAGATACGCAACACTGGTTAAAATTATGCAATAAAAGATGTCTGTGGATACGATTGATGGACTGTAGCAATGTCAATATCCTGGTTGTAATACTTCTGTTGTTTTGCAAAATGAGACTATTAGGGGAAACTGGGCTAAGCGTATGTAGGATCTCTCTATCTTATTTTTTACAACTGTATATGAATTTATAATTAGCTCAAAATAGTCTAGTTTTAAAATTTTATTAATTTTTCTGTCAGTCAAATTTAGCCCAGGGACCACTAGTTTACAACTTTTAAGTAGAGAAGATATATAAAGTGGCACAGTTTAAAAAGGTAGCCCTGAAATCCTGCTATGGAAAGAAATGGAGTATTTGCTGGCCTGATTAACAATCTAAATCTTAGGCACATCTGTAATGGAAAAGGAGTTCCTGTCCCCTTGCTCCCAAGCACTAATGCTGGCTCCACTTCCTGGAGGAGTGGTCAAGAAGGCAAAATATGGGCATGACAGGGGGAGTGTGCTGAAATGTTGTGACATCAAATTCTGAGAAATTATATACTGCTCTTGGGTTCTTACCTGCCAATCTATGAAATGATGCCTTCTATCAGAGGAAATATAGTAATCCAGAAGGAGTAAATGTGTCCCCTTTCTGTATGCGTTATTCATTTAACTTTTAATTCAATGGGAGAACATGGCTTACTGGATTACTATTATACACATGAGGCAATTGACAAATAGACCTTCAGAGCTTGAGAAGACACAGACACAGACATGCACGCACGCATGCACTCATTTTACGGTACTTAACTCATAAATAGGTGTTGTCCCTTATATTTAACTCAGAGAACATTTGATAAAGTTAAGAAAAACAATGGGCTGTTTTCTTATCTATCACATTGTAAGCTTTACAAGTAGTATCAAAAAGAATGTTTCATATCTGGGAGGAATTCACTTCATTGATTTAAGGAATTCATCCCATTTACCTTAAACAAGTTCTCTGCTCTACATTGCTCAGATGGCTCAAACTTCTCCCCACCTAAATTCAATAATTATGTCCTTTTACTTGATTAGTGAAAGATGGAAAAGATGAGAAAAAAGGAACAGCAATTTGTAGAAGAGTCCATCAAGACTTGCTAGTGGAAATTATTGTACTAGAAAAATTTATTCGAAATTGCCATCCTCAACTTCAGTACTTTTTCCAACCCAGCATCACCACACAGAGATACTGGGATTTGAGGCTGATAATTAATCACACCTCTCTCTTCCCCACAGTTTGGTATGGGGGTCAGTGGAGAAGTAGACATATGTAACAGATATATGGAGATCAAATTTCAGCATTACTACTGCTAAGGCTAAGCTAGAGATTTGATTTTAAATGAGAGACCATATACATTCTCCCAAATCTAGCTATTAGAATTCCATACTGGACAGCAAATTTGAGTCTACAGAGTTGACACATGAAACTAGAAATGATTATACCAGTTAAGACCCAGTGGTAGAGAGAGATGAAAAGGAACGAGGAGGAAGAAAATGGAAGAGAGAGAAATATCCAATCCAGGACATAAAAGGCAAAACAAACTAAAAAATATATAGCAGCCATCTTGGAATTTCCCACTTAAACAATAATATTTTAAATGATTCTATATATCATGATCCAGAATTGTGCTTGTCTCTGAGATATAATTATCAACAACAAATAGTCCTTTTACACAAAGATTCAACAGTGTAGAAGAAGAGATGGACAAGTTGAAGGTATAATTATGATTTGAAATGATTAAATGAATAATATAATTATGATATAATAATATGGATAATTATAACATGAGAATAAATATTATTTTAAATGTTCGAATAACCAAATTTTGGTCTTAAAAATCTACATATGCATACTGGTGTATATGGTGAAAAATAGGTCTCAAAATTGTTGAATCTAGAAAACTGTATCAGTATATCATTTGTTAAAAGATGTTGACTATTCCAGGAAAAAATAATCTTAGAGATGGTGGAAGGCAGCTTTCAATTTTAAATGGGATTTCCATGAAGCCTTCATTGAAAATAAGCTATTTGTGTAAAACGTTGAGGAGATTAAGGGATTTCGCTATGGAGGATGTTCCAAAGGCAGTAGGTAGCAAAGGCCACAGGTAGTACAAACACTTATGTCTGATCATCAGAGGTAAAGTAAGGGGACATGTCTAGGGAAATAAGAATAGGTCTTACCATCCTAATTTTAGGCCTGGTACTGAATCTTAGCAAGTGTCCCAAGAATGTGAAGAGAGTAAGAAATGTAACTCACTCTGACATTCAGGTTTTCTCTCTCCAAGTTCAGTTCTTACTCTGCTCCATTCACTGATTGGGAAATGACTTGATAGGTTTCTTTGGCTTAACTGTAGTATTCTACTTTCCCGAATGAAGGAAAAACAAAGCAAAGCAGTTTTCCTATATTGTGATTCAGATGCAGCTTTAGAGCTCAGGAGGCTGGGTTAATGTTTCATGTTTAGTTGGAACCAACCCTTCTATCCAGTTCTGATGCTAAAGTCAAGTAATGTATCAGCTGTATCCCATCAGATGACACCACCACAATGCCAGTTTCTCAGCAGAAAAAGTTATCTATCCTGGTACTAAAGATCACTTAGAAAGTTGAGGTAGTAATTTACCACTGAGGGAATGCTTATTTGGTCAGCACTGTGCTATCTTTCAAGGACAAAAATTAGTGATCATTAGAAGGTTGAGGCTCACGGGCATTTGTAAACTTCAGCTTCAGCACACAAGTCATGAGGTATCATTAGAATCTTCCATTATTACAGTGATGTCAGTGGAGTGAGGTCTTCTCTGAGCAGTTTAATCAGTTTTAAAAACGGAGAAGATGCTGACTTACATTCTTGGTTTATAAGGCATCTTTTAATGTTAAGTAAGGAGAGCATATTAAGTTATACATATTTAATATAGCACCCACTCTCTCCTTTGAACTTTACAAGAAATTCCCTGGAAGTCACTGTCCAAATATTAAATGACATTGAAATCCAAACTTTACTTCTCTACCAACATCCAACCTCCCCTACAACCCAAGATGGAGAAGACATCCTCTCACTATACGGCCAACCTTACCTGGTATACTTCCAAGCAGTCTAATAAGTAGACTTTGTCGCTGTGCTCAGTCCTGAGACTCAACTTCAGCTCTACATTTCCCCTAAGCATTTTCTTCCCTTAACTGTATATAAATATACCCGCTAGCCTGTATTTGAGTCCATCCAAGCTTTCACAGTTGTTCACACTCTTATGACCGAGGTTTCATGATTAAGTTTTGCTGGAAAGAATTTGTAGTTAGATACACATTGAAGCCCAAAGCTAATGTAACCCTTTTAAAAAGGAAGCATTTTACCTTCTTTTCATCTTCTTCTTCCCTCTTCACTGCTGAAAGGAAAGAGAAGAAATAAGAAAAGAACCTGTTAAGCTTTCTCCCAATTGTCTTTATTTGCACCTCATTCTTTTTCCCTCTGGCTTGATACTTATATTTTTCCGATAGAAAGTGTTTTAGGAACTGGTTCTATGAAATTTACTCAGAGTGGAATTTATGAGGAAGGAAATATAGTGAAAGAGAATATTTTTTAAATTCCTATCTGATTTGGAAAAAAATAAAGAATAAATTCTACTCCACAATTTTAAACACTTCTGAATCTTTCTGAAATTACTGTTAATTTTGGGGGGAATGAGATTTTTATTTGTAAATACTCAATGTAATCATCAATTTTCCTTAAAATTATCATATGAAATACACAGCAGTCTTAAAACTCCCAGTCTACCTAGTACATTTACATTGTTTCCAAAGTGGTTTTTAGATTGCTTTTGAAAAATATAGTCCCTAATGTTTACAGCCACCTTTTCAAAATTGTATTCAGAAATAAAGTTTAGAGATACCCACTTATGCCATAGGGAGTTTTATCTTGGCCAAACACCAGTATGCATTTTTCAAAGAGTACTCTCTCAGCAGAAAGTTTAATTATGAAGCTTTAAGCATTATTTCTGAACTTCCATTCTATCCCAGTTGTGTTCCCAAATCATTTTGACTCCAGGAATGTATAAATCTTAGTTTCAATAAATTCAGAGAATAGACATTTGGGCCTTTAAGACCTTGGGGAATAATAGTGAATGTATCAACTGCTTTGCAACATGTAATTATGCATACACAATTCCATTTCCTTTGGTCTTTCATCAAAAGCTGATGAGAGGCAAACGTCAATAGGAGAAGACTGCTTCCTTGAGTGGTAGATCTATTATTTACAGTGATAGTCAGTGTTGAAGAGTTCTTCTAAACTAACACAAATGCTTTATTTTAACTGAAGGGGAACACTGCTCCTGTTTAATAACTCAATAGGTTAATGGTGTTAAATCCTCCAGAGTTTTTATTTTTAAAGACAGAAAATGACAGATTTGGAAAGATATTAAGAATAGAGGAAAATCTGAAGTAATGAAAGAACAGTTGCTAAAGAAGCGCAACCTGACTTTTCCATAAACCTATTACAAACTGTACCATGTGAGATGTACAAAACAAATTGCTCTTGATACCGTGTTTCTTCTCCTTTTGCCTTCTTAGTGTTGTGACAATACCAGGGAGATAGAGACTAGTTTGACTTTCAGAATCCTATGCAATTTTATTGGCCTCATATTATTTATATAGATGTTACTATCACAGAAATAGGTGATATTTAATTAAACCTTAAAGCAAAGTGGATGTGGTAATTGTTGTTTGCATTTGGTGTTCCCTCTGCTAGACTACAACTCCCTCAGATCTTTGCATGACTGGTTCCTTTTCACATTCAGGTCTTTGCTTGAATTATACGTTTTCAAAGAGATGACACGCATACACACACATACACAGTATATATTCCATGGCCTTGTTTTATTTTATACTTTATATCTGTCTCTATCTGAAATTAAATTATGTGATGTTTAGTTATCTGTTTATTGCTTGGTTTTTTTCCCATTATCTGTTTTATTCACTGTGTATCTCTGGAACTCATATACTTGTTGCTTAATGGTATTGAATAGAATGGATTAACAGGGAGAGTCAAATAAGCCAATATGTGTTTAAATCCTCTTAACTTTGGGAGGTGGGGATTGATAAACCCTTAGCTTACAGAAAATGTCACAGGGGGGAATGGATTTCTGTTCCAAATGAGACATGGACTATAATTACTCTCACAAATATAATTATGATTTTAGAATGAGTTGCCTATTTTATACCAGTTTTCATATCTTCAAAAATGGCCAAACTGTTAAGTGACTGCAGCTATTGGCCAAAGAGTTTTTGGTTAGGATGTTGTTACAGAACCTCTCAAGGGTCAGCACATAAGTGAGAGCCTTTTTCAACCTGCACATAAATCCAGGCATGAACTAAGACAGCTTTGGTTTATAGAAGTATATGTAGAAAACAATGACCAGAGAAGTTACAGGCCTGTCTGAAATCCTCTGTGTCTACAAACTTTAAACGGGAAATAAAAGCTCTCTAGAAGAGCTGTCACTGGGAAGTTCTTTCATCTGTGAGATGAGAATTATCTCTATATCCAAAGAGAAATTTGTTGTGTTTTGTTTTAAGTTCACAAAAGTCAGTGACACTGAGAATTTTAAAGGCAATTTTCCCTCTTATCTGATGAATAAGAAGGCCTGAACTAAGGTAGAGATGCCAGGATTGCCACCAAAGAATTCTTAATTATTCATTAATCTGCTTGGATTCTATATTACTAAACAAGTATATACCCAAAGAGAATTATATCCATAATTGCAGCCTCTTGCTGGGGCAATCTGGGAACTCATTAAGGAAGCATAACCAAATTGAGTCATTTCTCCCTAAAAGATGGTGGAGTGGTTGTGCTGGAAAGGTATTTATATTCAGTGATAGAATTAATGGCAGTGCCACTATTCACAAGAAGACATCAGTTTATATCACTAGTTCCAAGTACTTCTAGCATTTGTAATCAAGCTACGTTTGAGTAGATATACAACTTCCAGTGAGTAACATGGAGACAAAATATATATCATGTTTCAGAGTTGCACTTATGAATGAAAACTGTTTCTTTCCTAAACTAAATATACTACTGAGATATGTGTATCTAAAAGCCACAATTCTCTCTTTCTGAATCCCACATCTCTTCCCTGCTTGAAACTGCCATTTGACACTCCCAGGTCACTTGTTTTGGGAATAGCTGATGATATAAAGCAGGAAGCTTTCACCTATAACATGTGAAAACAGGACTCCCTGTTTTCTTGCCTGGCATTTTCACTGATGCTAGGAAGAATTAGCAATAATGCAACACAAAGCCTTATTATATTATTGCCATTATCCTTTAGCTTTGTGAAAAGGTAAATATTTTGGTTGTTGTGATTACAGAGAACATTTCTTGCTTCACTGCACTGTGTTGAGCTGAGCTGACAGGAATGAGGTGTTTACATTTCCTTCTTTGGATAATGGTTCAAGGAAGTAATCATATTGACTCTATGTTACAAAGTAAAAATGGTATTTTTAGTGTCTGTGATTGGAGTTCCAGACAGTGGTATCCAGGCATAGGCCACAATGTTTAGGGTTAGGGTTAGGTCTTTGCCCTGAATGAGGGGACTTCTGTCATTTTTTCAAGTATTTTTGCTTTAGTACACATTTCCTACATTTTTGCATATGTAATTGAAAGCATTTCCATTTTGGCTTGCAATTATAAAATGAACTTTTGAAAAATGTACCCAGAGATGATATTATAATAATATAATTCTCTGTTAATGTAGGAACTGACATGAGATTAATTTAATAATAATAACCATACTTCAAGGAAAAGAGATTAGCTTTATAAACTCATAAAAGTAAGATAAATTTACATCAAATAAGTGTTTTTCCCAATTACATTTGCTTTTTACTATCAGTAGGGTAAGCTAAAAAATTAGGTTTTAGACACAGAGTTGAGAAAACTTCAGCAAACTCTGAACCTAGAGTGGTGATTGCTTCAAGTAGCTATATCCTGTAGTTAGAGAGAAGTTTTTTCATTGTTAAGGTTGATAAAATATATTTCTAAAATCCTGAGTGGATGCAAGAATGAACTCAGCTTTAACTAACACTGCTCTTAATTCCTTTAGAAGATTATAGCACTACAAGATGATAGATTTGTGTGCACTTTGACAATGTAAAACTTTCTATTTTTGACTCAACATTCTTGAAGAACCCAGGGAAAGCAAATGGTTTTCTAATAATGATAGCTAGGGAAGCATCAAAGGAAAAACAAACATGCTTTTTCCTTAAAGCTAGTCAGTAGACATAGAAAGAAAAGCATGTGGATGGAGAGTAAAAAAAAATTAATAATTAAAAATGCAAGACAAATCTCAGTCAACTCTCCTTCTCAAGATGAACAGATAAAATAAAATTGAACTAAAAGAGGAAATTCTGCCTACAGATTCTGAACAGCACATCGAGCTTAGGAGATAACACTTAAATCCCTGTGCATGTGGTAGCCTCTACAGATAGGTACAGATTGCTGGGCCTGGAACTGCAAGTTAATAGACTGTGAAAGGAAAGAATAACCATGTGATGAGATAGCTGATACATCAGCAGGTATCAGGATTGAAAATAAGGAATGACTATTACCTCTTACTTCGTAGGATGCTATAAACCTTCAGATTTCAAAAGAGAACAAATTTACTGTGATAGAGTTGATGGAAGAAGAGACATTTCTAAGAGCAATTTCTATTACATCCTTCATTTAAACAGGGACTTGGGAAGAACAGAAAAGGATACTAGAGGTGAAGCAGTATTTTGGTTTCAGTTTTCTAATGCTTTGAAGACAGCTTTATTTCTATTTGAAGTGTTAAGTTAAATATTACCTTTCTATTTAAAAAAAATTTTTAATTGAAGTATAGTTGATTTACAATGTCATGTTAGTTTCAGGTGTACAGCAAAGTGATTCAGATATATATATATATATATATATATATATATATATATATATATATATATATATTCATTCATTTTTTTCAGATTCTTTTCCCTTATAAGTTATTACAAGATATTGAGTACAGTTCCTTGTGCTATATAGTAGGTCCTTTTTGGTTATCTATTTTATATATAATAGTGTGTATCTGTTAATCCCAAACTCCTAATTTATGCCATCCCAAATATTACCTTTCTAAATATAGAAAAATTCAGTTTAGGGAAAATACAAGTAAGAATTTGAGGGTAAGCCTTTGATAATAAATGTGTTCTATTAAAAATTAAATTTAAATGATGACACATGAATTTTATTCAAGGTATATGGGTATTATGAAAAAAGCAGAGGAGTATCCCCCAATTTTCCCTTTATTCAGCTATCTAACAATGATACATTCTGGTTTTTATAATAGGAAGAACTGAAACCAGTCAGTTTATTCCAGGCTTTCTTCCAACTCTGTTGGTAGAAACAGTTTGGGTTCTGACCTGAAGCTCTCGGAGCTCAAGGTATCTAGCTATCATGTTCAGTGATTAAACATGCTAGGTAGGTCTTTTTCCACAGCAACTCTGAATGCTAGGAAACAGTGATCAATCCTATTAATTCTTCAAGGAAAATATATGTACCCTATGAAATTTATTCCCAGAGGGAATACAATTTCTATGCACCCTTCTTGACAAAAGTATTAGACAACAAACCTCACAGTATTGTGTACTTCAAATTTTGTTGAGGGTAGATGTAATGTTAAGTGTTGTTACTTAAAAAAAAAAAAAAAAAAAGACACTATGGGAGGTTTTGGATATGTCCATTACCTTAATTGTGATGATAATATAAGTGTTTTGCATATGTCCAAATTCATCAGATTATACACAATAAATATGTGCAGTTCTTTATCAGTTATACCACAATAAAATTATTTTTTTAAGTCAGTGAAGCAAGAAATGAACCATGGTAATAGAAAAGAATGAAAGTATCCCAAACCTTGACAGTGTTGGAAGAGGGAAGGTAAAAGAAAATGAAGGTCAGATTGATCATAAAAAAATAGTCCCAATTTTTCAACCCTCCCTGGATTCATGCCATTGCTCTATAACTTCTCAGTGATTTCACATTGTGGCTGGAGCATTCTGCCTCACCTCCCTCATCTGGACTCAGCTAAGTTATATTCTTTAACCCAAAGCATTATATTCAATATATGTATGCATACATATGTATTTATGTATACACATATATGTGCATATATACAAAAAAATAAAATTTATCATGTAGATAGGTATTATCTTTGGGGTTGGGAAAATTAAAATAGGTATAGGCAGAATATAGAATGTAATTATTTTTCCTTGTTAATTTGTTATGTATACTCAGAAGTCCAAGGACTAAAGCAGTCTTTTTAAATTCCCTATTTTTTAAAACTTTTAATGCTGAAGTGAAATATTTATAGCTTAAATGACCTAAGTTAAAATTTAGGCTGGCATCTCTAAACTAAGGAAATGTATTTAACACTAATTCCTTTTCTGAACAACTACACAGCCTCCATTTGCAGTTACAAAATAAACAGATTATGTTTTTCTCAATTAACAGTGGAGCCAAGAAAGCTCTTCTCCTTATAACACCCTTGAAAAAGAAGATTAAAAGTTGTGTGAGGAAAAATTAAAGCGCAGGTGAAATTTTAGCAAGGTAAGCATATATATAGTGTCTTAGATATATTGAAGAAAATTGTAATGATAGGAAAGGCATATAAACAGAATTTGTTTCAAAAATTTTGTAAACAGAAACAGCAGTAATAATTGCATTATATCTCATATATTGCATTACATATAAATAATTCATAAAAGCAAAATTATAGCTCTGAATTTATAAAAGTGATACTTGCCCTACAGTTGAAGAATTATTACAGAAAATAATTCCCACTTTTTTTCTCTCCCTGGCTGCACAAATCATGCTCACCTATGCCCTCTGGGAAAACTGTTATCAGCCATAAACTTTTTTTTTTTTTAACATCTTTATTGGAGTATAATTGCTTTACAATGGTGTGTTAGTTTCTGCTTTACAACAAAGTGAATCAGTTATACATATACATATGTTCCCATATCTCTTCCCTCTTGCATCTCCCTCCCTCCTTGTATCTTTTTTTTTTTTAACATCTTTATTTGAGTATAACTGTTTTACAATAGTGTGTTAGTTCCTCCTTTACAACAAAGTGAATCAGTTATACATATACATATGTTCCCATAACTCTTCTCTCTCGTGTCACCCTCCCTCCCACCTTCCCTATCCCACCCCTCTAGGTGGTCACAAAGCACAGAGGTGAACTCCCTGTGCTATGCGGCAGCTTCCCACTAGCTATCTAATTTACATTTGGTAGTGTGTATGTGTCCCTGCCACTCTCTCACATCGTCACAGCTTACCCTTCTCCCTCCCCATATCCTCAAGTCCATGCTCTAGTAGGTCTGTGTTTTATTCCCATCCTACCACTAATCTCTTCATGACATTTTTTTTTTTTTTAGATTCCATATATATGTGTTAGCATACGGTATTTGTTTTTATCCTTCTGACTTACTTCACTCTGTATGACAGACTCCAGGTCTATCCACCTCATTACAAATAACCAGTTTCATTTCTTTTTATGGTTGAGTAATATTCCATTGTATATATGTGCCACATCTTCCTTATCCATTCATCTGTTGATGGACACTTAGGTTGCTTCCATGTCCTGGCTATTGTAAATAGAGCTGCAATAAACATTTTGGTACATGACTCTTTTTGAATTATCAGTCATAAACTTTTAAAGCTGTTTGTTATTAGTGAAAAAAGGAAAGACTATTAATGATAAAGCAAGTTCACCCTTCTAAGAGTAAGCATATATGTAATTTACATAACAGTTCAGTAATGCATTCTGTTATCCACTATGCCATTCTCTCCTACCTTAGTAGATTCAAGCAGAAATCATAAAAGTAGCCATATGATCATATATAATCATTTCAGGGATTTGGGAAATAATATATGAAGAATACAATGGCCACAGTTGGCACAAGCTGCTGTAATAAAGAGATTGTAAATTCAATGACTCAATTAAGATAGACATTTTATTTTTCTCTCATGGAACAATTCCGAGATGCAAAGCTCAAAGCTGGTAGTTAGACTCTGCCATTAACAAAATAGGGCTTCCATGGTTGCTCTGATCTTCTTCATCATTTCCAAGCCAATGGAAAGAGAATAAGAGAAATTCATGACAGACAAGCAGCTTTTTTTTTTTTGGCCTCACCGCATGGCATGCGGGATCATGGGATCTTAGTTCCCTGACCAGAGATGGAACCCATGCCCCTTGCAAGGGAAACACAGATTATTTACCACTGGACCACCAGGGAAGTACCCCCTTCACTTTTAAGAGGAGCCTTAAGAAGAAGGTGCACATGTCACTTCTACTCACATTCTTTGGCTGGAACTTTACCTCTTGGTTATAGTTAGCTTTCAAAAAAACAAAAAATGCTAGAAAATACAGTTTCTAGTGAAATTCTGAGAATCTATTTATTAAAGTAATGAGACAATGGAAATTATAAAACAATGAGCAGACTTTTCATGGGGGATGTGGAGACTGCATCTTCCAAAGATGACCTGTAAATATATCTCATACCATATGTTCTTTTTTTTTTTTTTTTTTTGCGGTATGCGGGCCTCTCACTGCTGTGGCCTCTCCCGCTGCGGAGCACAGGTTCCGGACGCGCAGGCCCAGCGGCCATGGCTCACGGGCCCAGCCGCTCCGCGGCACGCGGGATCCTCCCGGACCAGGGCCCGAACCCGTGTCCCCTGCATCGGCAGGCGGACTCCCAACCACTGCGCCACCAGGGAAGCCCCATATGTTCTTTTTAATGTCACTTTGCCACTCCAACATCAAAAGACAGAGTCTTATAGCTTTTCTTGCTTCTGGGATATTTGACCAATAGAATATGGCAGAAGTGATATTCTGTGACTTCTGAGGCTGAGTCATAAGACGATTTAGAACTTCTTCCTGGATTTCCTGGAATACGCATCATTGGGACCCTCTTCAAGGAACGAAGCAATCTTGCTGTGAGAAGTTCAAGGCACATAGAGAGGGCATGTGTAGGTTTTTCAGTCAACAAACCCACCCAAGCTCTTAGAGGACAGCCAGCATTGATCACCAGCTGTATTAGTGACCCATTTGACACATGCAGCCCAGTTACGCCTTTGGATGACTCCAGCCTCAGCTTCCATCTGACTACAAATACATGAGAGTCCCTAAGACAGAATCATCCAGGTGTGCCCTGCCAACCACAGAACCATGAAAAATAATAATAAATTGTGTTAAACTTCTAAGTTTGAAGGCAGTCTGTTACCAACAATACACTCCTGAAGCAGATGATAAATATTTATTGTGGACATTGAGTAAAATCTCTGTCTCAGTTTCTCTCAGAGCTGAATAATAAGTATTATACTAGGAAAAGATGCTCTCTGCCTTTACTCTCCCTTTCATTTTTTTTTTTTTTTTTTTTGCGGTATGCGGGCCTCTCACTGTTGTGGCCTCTCCCATTGCGGAGCACAGGCTCCGGACGCACAGGCCTAGCGGCCACGGCTCACGGGCCTAGTCGCTCCGCGGCATGTGGGATCTTCCCGGACCAGGGCACGAACCCGTGTCTCCTGCACCGGCAGGCGGACTCTCAACCACTGCGCCACCAGGGAAGCCCTCCCTTTCATATTTAAAGCAATTATTTAAATCTTTGCTGGAATAGAGCAACTTCAGGGTCCTTGCCTGGAATACCTTTCCTCCATTTCACTCTAGATCTTAGTCATTATTAAAACTCAATTACCCCCAGAAAAGTAAGATTTTAGATGTTATCAAGCATTTTTACATTAATTGGAATAAAGGATTTGCGAGATTGTATTAAAAATCGGTGTGGGACAGATTGGACTTCAGGCTTTGAATATGTAAGGGAAATACAAAATAAGCCATCAGCATCTAATGGGGGAGAAACTGAGAGCAATCAAATGCAAATTTCATGTACCTCATAAGTTTGTCTAAAGTCTGTCCTGTATTCAATAGCCACTTACAGGAAAGCAAAACTCCCAGGAGGACATAATAAGAATCAACAAATTATTTTATTGTATGTCTTACAGAGTTTTGAGTTTCCATCATGGTGTTCCTTCTTTCTAACTATTTCTATTGGTATCTAATCTATTTATTTGGGTGTCCATGGTTATTGATAAGAAGATATGGAATATACAGTAGTTTATAAGTGATTACTCCCTCCAGCAGATTTAGTTTCCAGAGGTTGGTTACTTGTAGAGGCTGGATTATATGATTGGTTGCATTTTCTTATCATTAATATATCAATTATTTTCCAGAAACTGTGTGGGGAAAGTATTCTTCACAAGTTGAATAAAGATCATTTTTCCATTTATCTTAAAAATAAATTCAGATGAAGATCATCATCTCTAAATTATACATAGATATCGCGTGATCCATATATTTGAATGATTCACAATATAATTAGTTTTACTTTCAGGGATGTAATAAAATGGATGGTGGTGCCTTTACTTATCAATACACACAATTACTAGAAAAAAATCTGTTATAGTCACTTTTGAGATGTCAGAATCAGAAAATATCCTTTGGGGATATTTATGAATGGAGAAATCAAGATATATGTATTTTCATTAGCAAATGTCCAATACTTGTGCCACTGAACATATGTGAGTAACTTAGGAAAATAAAGCAGTATGACATAGAGAGGAGTTGTCTATATATAAAAAATACATAAATACATTAATGCTTATACAAATATATCTCCCTATGTTTCTGAGATTAACTAATTTGAATTCCCAAACTGGTGAAGTCAACAGTTTATTGCTTATTTCTTCTTCCTGTTCACACTCTGGAACTCATCCAGATGGACCTCTCTGAGGATTAAATTATAGCCAGAGAGTTATGTGGGCCCTGAAGGGGAAAAAAAACAATACACCGTGTTAGTATCATGTTGAAGGTAGGTAGGCCTGATGTTCTCTATGCAGTCTGTATAAAAATATCAGACTTTTGCAACATTTAATTGCAGAAGTAAAGAAGAAAAGAGACCTAGTCCCTCTACATATATGATTTTTAGTAATCCGAAGTCTACAAGTTATAACTCTTAGAATATTTTAATCTTGAAAATGATTGGTAGGGCTTCCCTGGTGGCGCAGTGGTTGAGGGTCCGCCTGCCGATGAAGGGGACGCGGGTTTGTGCCCCGGTCCGGGAGGATCCCACATGCCGCGGAGCGGCTGGGCCCGTGAGCCATGGCCGCTGAGACTGCGCGTCCGGAACCTGTGCTCCGCAGCGGGAGAGGCCACAGCGGTGAGAGGCCCGGGTACCGCAAAAAAAACACAACAACAACAACAAAAAAAGAAAATGATTGGTAGAAAAAGTCATTGACCTAATAATCATTACAAAGTCCAGCTATTCCGGAATGGTTGCACCTACACTCTAGATCTGTGAACTCCTTTAGTATTGCATTCCTCTGCCTATAGCAGAAAACCTAAATAGGTCCAAGTGACTTAAATATAACAGGAAGCAATTGTTCTCAGTTAAGAAGTTCAGAGGTAACCGGTTCAGAGCTGGTAGTTTGACTCTAAGAAATGCCAGAGGGACCCAGGCATCAGCACCTTTACTGAGTCGTTTCCTATTCATGTTCAGAAAATTGTTGTTCTACTATAATGTATTAATGTTCAGAAAAAAAGTAGGACCAGTGAAAGGCAAAGGTGGATGTTGAGTGATTTGTCTTTTTTTATGAGGAAAACAAGAGTTTTCTGTAAGCTCCAGCCAATGAAGCACTTCTTATATTATTTTGGTCAGAATTAGATCACAAAACTATTGATAATCTGTAAAGAGCCTGGAAAATTAAATATGAAGGTGGGTACCTTCCTTTGGTAATAAAGCAAGGGGGAATGCAAGTTGGGTAGCAAAAGCAACATCTGCCACAATCCTGGGTGAACCTTGTTCCTGTGAAATTAAGAATTTTCCCAGAGAAAGAGTAAGTGGACTTCTATTTTTTTAAGTGTTGTTGAGAACTTTGCTATTACAGGGCAGCAGGGAAAACATTTGGGTGGCAAAAGTAATCAATCGTGGAAAAGGAGTTGGACGGGTCAATAAATATAACACTGGCAAGCAGACTTTGATATATGAGAGAATAACAATCTCTGACTTCCTGTGGTGCTGTGCTATGTACCTTGATGGTAAACAAATGCATCAATAGACTCCTTAGCTTGGAATTACCATACATAACTGGTGCAGCCACTTTCATTACTGATGACAGTCAGATATGCTGAAGTCAGTCTGTAATCAGTAAAGTGAGGGTCCTCATGGGAGAAGATAGAAGGGTAATTTGAGTGAACCAGCAATCATTAGCTACTATAACTGGCTCTGTCCTTCTGTTAGAGGTGATCACCTTTTTGAAATAATGATGGTGGAATGACAGGTATATATGAAGACAGTAGTCCCTGCCTACCCACAGGGGATTGGTTCCTGGACCAGTGGCAAATACAAAAATCTATCAGCACTCAAGTCCACACTCCAGGTATCTGCAGTTTTGCATCTGTGGATTCGACCAACTGCAGATGGTGTGGTACTGTAGTATTTATTGTAAACAATCCAAGTATGGGTGGATCCACACAGTTTAAACCCATGTCATTCAAGGGTCAGTTGTATATTCTTTATGTCCTATGTTAAAAACAGTAATAATAAGGGAAGGACAGATGGCACAGCTGAGGCACCACGGGAAGTAATATGCAACAGGAATAGTTGGGCAAAGGAACTGATTTTATCTCTAAGACACTTCCTGTGATATTAATAGTTTTCATTTTCTATAAAATATACTGATAGATGTAAAAATTTTAAAGTCCCCTTTTTTCATATTTCTGAATCCCTCTTCCTATATTGTTATTCTTAAATTACTGCCATTTTTACTTTTGTATTATTATAGCTCAGTAGTTAAATACCTTAAATGGAAATTGATATAGAACTTCTTTGGCTGTTGTATCATGTTCAAAATATTGCCGTTGGTCAGTATTACTTAGTAACCATACCCTGTGTTCAGACTATATGAAAAAGATGGGGAAAATAAAATGAAATCTAAGGATACTCTCTTCCAATTTGTTGGTTACTTTCCTCAGCCTATAGACTGGCTTAAGCTTTTCTACCTGCATTCGTCTGTTCAGGCTGCCATAACAAACTGCCACAAACTGCATAGTTTAAACAACATAAATTTACTGTCTCACAGTTCTGGAGGCTAGAAGTCAAGAAATCAGGGTGTCCACAGGTTTGGTTCCCTATGAGGGCTGTGAGAGGAAGATGTGTCACAAGTCTCTCTCCTTGGCTTAGAGATGTCATCTTCTCCATAGGTTTCTTCATTTCATCTACCTTCTATGCATGTCTATGTCTGTGCCCAAATTTTCCCTCTTTATAAGGACAATAGTCATACTGGATTAGGGGCTTACCCTACTCCTGTATGACCTCATCTTAACTAATTATGTCTGCAAGGACCCTATTTCCAAATAAGCTCACATTCTGAAGTACAGGAGGTTAAGACTTCAACAAATACATTTGGGAAGGTGGAGGATACAATTCAACCCATAATACCATCCTAGAAAATCTTCTCATCCTTTGAATTTCTGTGCCAGTTCTCACTTTCCCATTATGCCAAACTTCTTGAAGGTAAACATAATTATTAGATCTATGATATTTACCAAAACATGTTCATGTGCAATTATCCCCTCCGTCCCTTTTATTCTGTGGCAATACTCTAAGGTAATACACAGGGAAGGTGGAATGGTGTCACACCTTCAATGAATAGGTGAAGTAACAAAGACTTACAGAGTTTCTACGATTAGATTACAAACACTGGGAAGTGGTTAAGCCAGGACACAAATCCATGCTTTCTGACCCCCAGGTTCCAAGATATCTTCAATATGTTATTCTGCATCCACTCCCTCACCATTCATGCACATTTTGATTTCAGATCATACAGTATTTTTGATATTTTTCTGCCTCAGTTTTTAGTTCACGTATTATCTCAAAATGTTTAGTCTATAAGACTGTGTCATTAAAAAAATGAAAGTTAACAGAAGTTAAAAAAAAAACTTAGGTAAGATTCACACCAGTTCATGCAGCTTATTTTCAGGCCAGAAAGGATTATGATAAATTGCTTAACCACACAACCTCCTCACTTCTCTAACTCTCCTCAGCCATCTCAGGAAAATAACTTTTTTTTTAACATCTTTATTGGAGTATAGTTACTTTACAATGCTGTGTTAGTTTCTGCTGTATAACAAAGTGAATCAGCTATACATATACATATATCCCCACACCTCCTCCCTCTCACATCTCCCTCCCACCCTCCCTATCCCACCCCTCTAGGTGGTCACAAAGCACCAATGATCTCCCTGTGCTATGCAGCTGCTTCCCACTAGCTATCTATTTCACGTCAGGGAAGTAACTTTTACCTGTATGGTCTATTAGAGGAAATGTTTTAAAAATTATTTATCTGTGCATTTTTAAAATCCTCCTTAATACTAAGCCATTGTGACCTTATTGCTCCTACAAAAAAACTGAGTATATTTCTTCTAAATATCCAATTAAGCATATTCTACCTAATACACAACTCTTCAGAGGATATCTGTATGGGATAGGAGATAATGAAATGATTTAGTTCACTTTATCTGCTACCTCCAAAACTTTATAGGGAATCAGTAATGCCTGTAGAGTTTGAAAAAAATTAGTTTATTCTCTTTCTTTGTATGCTTGGAGAGAAGGTAGCCTTTGTAAAACCTTCAAACTCATGAGTAAATACTGCAATTGCAAGTAGACAATGAAAATATCAGACTAGGCCCCCAAACCTTAAGGAGTAGTGATTGGGAGGATAGGAGGTCAGGGAGGACTCCTTTAAACAGCAGCCCAAATAAAGGTTATCTTTGATTACATTCTCTTGAAAACCAGATATTACTGTACACTCAAGTCAAGGACATGTCTTGGAGGATGACACTATGATGGCAGGAACTGTTTTTATTTTTACTATTGTATTCCCAATATTTTGCAGAGTACCTTGGACATAGTATTTATCCAAAAATATTTATTGAATGTATACATGAATGGAAATGCTATAAAAAGTCTTCTAAACATAGGTTTAAAAAAAGCAACTTTTACATAAATCTGCCTGCCATGAAAATACCAAATGTATCCTCTTTTTCCAACTGTTTAGAATTTTGCCTGAACATTTCACCCATTTACCTAGCAATCTATGTAATCATTAATTCTTTGATTCATCTGAAACAAACTTGACTTTCCAGTATCAACCAGTGCTGGGTTATTAAGATAAGTAAGAATGTACTCATGTAAGTAATGGAGGTAAAGCATGTTAACATATATTTTAGCACAGTATATGTGCTACATCATATATTGGATATGATGTATGATATGTATATATACATATATGTATGTATGTGTGTACATGATATATAGGATACACACCCTTATGTATATTACAGTGACAGTGTAAAATACCAAAAGAGAGACACGAACATAACACTATAGGAGGTGAACACAATAAAAAAAACTGCCTCCAACTGGAAGCATCAATCAAGGATCCTCATGCTGTTTTCACTCACTTGGTTCTTATTTAAATAGTGCTACTGATTCAAATGAATGAGCAGTCAATGTGAAAAATGCTGTTCAACTGTCTTTGCCTTTCTCCTTGGACAGACTCCAGAGGGAAAAAAACATCAGAAAATTGATCTGCTCCAGAGACATCAGCTGCAAAGCCTTAGGCATTCCTTGACCAATATAGCATTGAAAAGAATAAATAAGTTTTGAGAAAGATATATTATCTCTGCTACCACATTCCTAAGCTGTGCTAAACTTTCCAGTGCATTATGTATAAAAATAATGGTTTGGTTGAATTTTAGTTTCTCATTTTTTTGTTTAGCTTGTATACACACACATATACCTGTATATGTATATAGTTATATAATTATATATAATAATTATGTTATATATTATACATTATATATCTTAATACCAATAAATATTTAGAGCAATCAAAATCAACTTAACACTATAAAAGGCCCTATTTGGATATGACATGATGTTAGGCAACACACAGGAAAGTTAAAAGGCATAGTTATTAAAACCCTAACTTCCATCAAATTGGCATTGTTTTGAGCACTATCTCTTTGACATTCACAAAAACAATGTGGAGATGTTATCCTTGATCTGCGTTACAAGTGAGGAAGCAAAGGCTGTGAGTGTCTAGAGGTCACATAACTGAATGCAAGTCTTCAGTCAATGTACGTCCCACTACATATGACTGACTATGCCACTCTTTAATGAATGGCCCGTAGCCTGCTGAAGAACTTTATGGGTCTTCTTGGTGGGATAACGTAGTATGGAAAAGAAACTCTTTCTTCAAAAATTATAAATGTGTAAACTTTGGATGTGTAGATCCAAAGGTTTTTGTCTTTTTCAGTTTCCCAATTCCCATCCCAGGGGTCTTCTTTTCTCCATCTCCTATGCTAAATTTATCAGCAATTTCTCTTGGCTCTAATACACATCTTGAATGCAATCACTTTAGTATACGTCTATTGTTAGGACCTTAGTCCTGGTTATCATCAACTCTTGCCTGCCTTCCTATCTCCCTGTTTTCACTCTGGCGCTCATTTCTATGAAGGGTAAAATATGTGGAATTAAATTTATAGAAAAACATAACTGATTTCTGTAAGCAGATTATTTCAACACTTTTCTTTTGAAGAAACCATATATTTGTTTTATAACAAACAGGATATTCTCAAACACTAATGTCATGCATAGAAATACTTAATTAACAGGAACAGAGTTAAAGGAGTTGATATATCTTACAATGATCATGAAAGCATTATGTAATATATCCACAAGAGGCATCAAGTTTTTGAACTAGGTCACCTTGGGTATGCTTAAAATTTTTCAGCTGGGAGGATACAGCCCAGGTGATTAAGTCTAATGGTATGATTTAGTTTTCCTACATACAAATTTTACCCTGTAATTTTGATGAACAGACTTGCAAGACACTTCAAGATATAGTGTGAGGTGCTAGGCTAGCATCCTTTCTGTGGTTGTCTTATTCCCATAGCTTCTATTAAATGAAAAGAAAGGAAAAATGAGGTTTGCCCAGCATGTACCTGACAGCTGCTGTGCAGGCACTGACCAGTTCTTGAGCACCATTGCTTCCCTGTGTATTAAACAAGCAGTGTTCTCTTTAGGGATACAGTTAATCAGTTATCTCAACCTGGTGAATTTCAGCAAAAGCAGCCTCTGTGTCAACAGTTAGAAGTTGTGAGGGAATAAGAAATTAGACTATGTATTTTTCTCTTTCTTAACTTCCAGGTATTTCTCCACATTCTTCTTGATGTGGGAAAGTAGAGTGTGTTGATCCCCACATCATTTCTAGATTGGAGATGAAACATGAAAGTTTGTTGAAACTCCTAAAATAGTCAGAGGAATAAAGAAACCAAGGGAAAAAGAAAGAGGATTTGGTATCAGTGAATGAAATAAAGTTTTCATTAAATATGAATCCTACTTCATAGAATTGACCTAGCCATAGTCGTTGAGAAACAGGAAAATATTTTATTTTGTAAATTATAATGAAAGTACTAAGCTCTGAAAAATATGTGGAAGAAATTTAGGATAGATGAATACTAGTTTGCCCTTAAAATGTGATTGAGAGATTACAAAACTTGCCAAAAGCCATGAGAAACCAGTGACAAGCAGCTAAATCAACAGTGGTTGTCTTTCAGAGAACAGTTTTGGGGAACACTGACACTTTAAATGCACTACAACTGCCTGCAATAATTATTATCAAGCATATCCAGAGAACCAGTGCCCCAGATTGTGAAGATTTAAAGCATTTTCCTCCCACTCTAAGTAGAATAAAGTAAGGAAATGGTACCTTTTTATTATTAACAAATGGAATTTATCAGCAACTATCAGAAAAATATAGTAAATAATAATATATTTTTTCCATCGCATCAAAGTGTATTTTTTGGCTTCTGTAAAGAACAACAAGAAATTTAAAGGGATATACAAATGTCAGAGACTGAATATATATTGTCTCCTATAAATTAACAGCCAGAAGCTGAGGAAAAATTCCAAGCTAATATACATCTGGATATTTCAACGCTTCTTAAATACAAATTTTAGATATAAATCAGCAGGTCTCAGATTTAGAAAGGCTTCAGAAGAATCAGATAGCTGACTGGGTGTCTTTTTTTTCTCACTATAAGTGATGTTTTGTTGAGGTAAATAATCAGAAATTTCTCTGTAATATTAAAGTTACAAGTCTATTGATTGACTTAGAGTAATAATCAAAGAATGAACTTCATTTAATTCTCAGGGCCACACCCCAGATACTTCCAAAGAAAATCCAGCCCTATTTTGATCCTAGGTATGCTCAGAATGAAATCAGTGAAGATGATGAGCAATGGAGTGTTTTTAAATGTACTTCCAAAGTCTACAGTCACCATTCTTAATTATTTTCCTTAAGAGATGATGAAAAATAATACGACCTGACACTTATTTCTAGAGTTCTCTTTTGATATAATATGATAATTCTATATTTCATTTTTAGTTTTTACTAATAGTATCTTTAGTTATAATTTAGTCAATAAAGTATACAAATTTTAAGTGTGAAGCCTGAAGAATTTTGAGAAATGTAGACATGGAACCACTATCCAAAACAAGAGAAAGAATATTTCTATCACCCCAGAAACACCCTTGTTACCTTGTCCAATAGATCCTAATTTCTATCATCATAAATTAATTTTTCCCATCACTGAATATCTTATAAATGAAATCATGTAATAGGTACTCTTCTATATTTGTCTTACTTCTTTCCCCCAACATAATATCTTTGAAATCCGTCTGTTTATTAGTGTGTATCAGTTTTTGTATTGCTAAGTAGTGTTCCTTTGTAATGAATATCCAGTTTATGTATTCTTTATCTTATTGATGGACATTTGGGTTGTTTCCAGTTATAGACTATTATGAATCAAACTGCCATAAATATTCTTTTACATGTCTTTCTGTAGACATACAGGTTTATTTATCCAGTTCCTAGGAGTGGATGTGCTGTGTCATAGAGCATGTCTACCAGTAAACTTGTAAGAAATTGCCAACTTATCAAAATGGCTATAGCATTGTATGATACTACCAGCAATTTATGAAAAATTTCATTGTTCCACATTCTTTCCAACACATAGTAGTCTCATCAAAATTTTTAATATTACACACTCTAAAGATGTGTAACATTATCTCATTGTGGCTTCGATTTCTTTTTCCCTGATGAGTAATAAAGCTGACCAAATTTTCATATGCTTATAGGCCATTTGGGAATCTCCTTTTCTGATGTACATATGTGAATATTTTTATTTCTATTTTTTTCCTAGTTAGAGTGCTTGTTTACTCATAATTTGTAGATGTTTGCTATATATCTTGTATATCAGTTCTTTGTTTCATATCTCATATCTCATATGATGTCCAATCTGTGGCTTGCTTTTTCACTTTCCTAAATGATGTCTTTAGATGACAGAAGTTTTAAATTCTGATAAATTACAATTTATCATTTTTTTTTTTTTATGGTTAGTATCTTTTCTGTTCTGTGTTAAGAATCTTAGCTTGCCGGAAGGTCAGAAAAACACTCACCTATGTTTTATTTCTAGAAGATATATACATTTTTACATTCAGATATAGCTAAAGGATCCATTTCAAATTCATTTTTACAATATATATCGTATAAAGTAGGGGTCAAGGTTTACTTTCTATTCATGCATATAAATGTATGTATATATATGTGTGTATACGTACATGTGTATATATACACTACACACATTCCCACACACATACACACAGATCCACATGTTCCAGAGACACCTGACATGCTTGAAAATGCTTTACTTCACCTGTTGAATCATTTTGCCATCTATGTGGTCTACTTCTGGACTCTATTCTGTTCATTGATCTATATGTAAGTGTCACTGTGCCAACCACACTATCTTAATTGCTGTGGCTTTATAGACTGTCTTGAAATCATGTAATATAAAACCTTCAATTATGTTTTTTTTCTCTTTTTCAATATCATTTTGGCTAAGGCCTTTACACTTCAATATAAATTTTAGAGTTTGCTTGATAATATTTACAAAAGAAAATCCTTTGGGGACTTTGACTGGGATTGCATTAAGTCTACAAATCAACTTGGGGAAAATTAACATCTTAACAATATTGAATCTTCAAATCCATGAACATAAAATACATCTTGATTTATTTAGATATTCTGTAATTTCTCTCAGCACTTTTTTTTTGCAGTTTTAAGTGTAGAAGTTTCACATTTCTTAAAATTAAACTTGTGTTCATGTATTTGATGGAATATTTGATGCCACTGTAAATGAAACTTTTTTAAGTTTCCAAATGTTTATTGCAAGTATATAGAAATACAGTTTATTTCTGTTGTATAGACATTTACCTTAATTAATATATTTATTATTACATTTGTTTATAGATATATATAGATTTTCTATGTACAAAATCATGTCATCAGGTATAAAGACAGTTATTTCTTAATGTAATTGCAGATACTGCTAAGTTTATGTTTACAACCTAGTTGTTTTCTACTTTTTTGGTAGTATTATATTTGTTTGCCATGGGGATCGCAAATGCATCCTTAGCCCATCACAGCACATCTGCACTTAATATTCTACCTTATAATACATAAGAACCTTATAAGAGTAAAACTGTATTTATCCACCTTTCTGCCATTTATCTTATTGTTGTCTTTATTTTATTTCTACACCTTATAAACTCTACCACAGTTGTAATTATTTGTGTTTTAAGCAATCATTAGTCTTTTTTAAAAAGCATATATATTTACTATTTCCAGTAATTTCATTTATCTCTCAAGATCCAGGCTTCCATTTGGAATCATTTCTCTTCAGCTGAAAGAACTAATATTTCTTATAGTGCTAGCTCCTAATCATAAAATTTTCAGATTTTCCTAAAATTGTCTTTATTTAACCTTCATTTTTTGGAAGAAATTTTCACTAGGTATATAATTCTGTTTTGTTTTTTCAGCATTGTAAGGATGTTATTCAATTGTCTTCTGGGTTTTGTTGCTTATGATGAAAAATCCAGCAGTTATTCTTGTTATTCCTTTGAATATGACGTTTTTCCTCTGGTACATTTAAGATTTTCTATTTAATTTTAGTTTTAAGCCTTTTATCCAGTATATGTTTTTGGTAATCTTTGTATTTATCCTGCTGAGTTTCACCAAACTTCATAATCTTTTATTAATTTGGGACAAAATTATTGTCCCAAATAATTATTATTAATTATTATTGCTAATAATAATAATAATTATTATTATTATTATATATATGTTAATATATATTATATAATATAATATATTATATATTATATTATAATATATATTATATATAATATATATAATATATAAATTATATTATATTATATATTATATATAATATATATTATTATATTATATATAATTAATATATAATATATAATATATTATATTATATATTATATAATTAATATATATAATTATATATAATTAATATATTAATTATTATTGTTAATAATAATTATTATTATATTATATATAATATATATAATTATATATTATATTATTATTATTAATTATTGTCCCAATAATTGGCCATTATCTCCCCAAATATTTTTGCTGTCACTTTTGATCATAACTCTCCTTTTGAGTCTTATATTATCTGCTAGGCCATCTGTTACTTTCCCACAATTCTCAAGTGCTTTGTTCTATATTTTACCCTTTTTCTCTGAGCTCTAGAACGTGTAGAGTATAACTTTAGAATAGTTTTTCTGAATAGGAGATAGTTTCGCCCCCAGGAGGGCATTTAGCAATGTTTAGAGACATTATTGATTGTCATAATTGGGCAGGGTTGGTTGTACTGCCTTAACAACTTATAATGTGCAAGACAGCCCTTCAGAACAAAGAATTATCTGATTCAAAGTGTCAGTAGTGTCAAGATTGAGAAACCCTGGAATAGAATGATAAAGCATTTTTATGCATCAGTAGATTAAACATTGTAGAATGTTGATGCACCATAAATTAAAAGATTTAGTGCAACCTAGATCAAAATCCCAGCTTGATTTGTCATTGAATTAACAAGTTAATGCTAAAATTTATAGGAAATGTCATATCTGGACCACAAATTTCTTTAGGGACCTTTTTTTCCTAAAAATTCAAATTTGGAGGAGAAGTGAATGAATACTGTGTGTTTTGTGAAATGCTCTTTTTGAAGACATTCCATTTGAAGTTCTAAATTGCTTGATTGCATATCTGACATCCCTCATTTCAAGGGAAAAAATTTCATAAATTTTTTTCAAAAAAAGTTACATAGGAGATAACATTTTAGGGTTCAATAAATTTTGACTAAGTATAGAATTTTCCATAAGTCTTTGAAGGATTTGCTTTATTTTATTCTAGACTCTATTATTAAATATGAGTGGATGACACCAATCTTATTCCTGTTTCTTCTTGAGTAACTTGTTTTTTCAATTATTCGTTTTTGTGGAAAATTATAGAGGCTTCCATTTTGTTAGATGATCTGAAAGTTCTTGAGGGGTGCTATGTATTTTTATATTTATCCTTCATGAAATCCTCTGATTTCTTTCAATCTGAATATTTTTATATTTCTTCAGTTGTAGAAATGTTTATTATTTATTTAATTCTTTATTTTTCACTGTGTCCCCTTTCTGGAATTCCAGTCATGAAAATTGGACCTCTTAAATTCATCCTCTACATTCCTTAATTTTTGTCTTATATTTTGCTTCTCCTATCTTGTTGCACTATATCCTGGGAAGTTTTTCAACAGCTTTTCTTAAAAATCTTCTGGACTTTTAATTTTGTTTGTTTTAAATTTCATCATCTTTATTTTTTCCAAGACTTCTTTCTTGTTCTCTGATTCTATTATTTTATAGCTTTCCAAAATTAATAGATTAAATAATATCTCACAACTGAGGATTCTCATTGGAATAGTTTAATGTTCTTTCATATTACCCAGATTATCTATTTCCATCAGAACCAAGTCTTATGTTTACCCTGCTTAGAGCCTTTTCTATTACTATTTGCTTTCCTCAAATGTATGGTATTCCTTAGTTCTCCATTTTCATAAATGTATTTATTCAATAAATGCTGATTGATTAGTTACCATGTGCCAATTATTTTTACAGGTAGGTAAAAAGTAAACAAGCACAGTAATTTAATTCTATAATATGTAAAAAGATGATCAGAGCCAACATAAAAAAAGGAAAAGAAAAAGTAGAAGGGAATGAGAGAGATCATATTGGTGGTGGGAGGAGACAATTTTAAATAAGATGATAATGATAGATATGTTGAGAAATAACGTTGAAGAGAAAGGATTCAGAAGAGGAAAGCCATTGGATATCTAAAGGCAATCACTGCAGACTAAAACAACAGCCAATGGAAAGGCCCAAAGAAGATAGCATTTCAGATATGTTCAAGGAACAGCAAGAATGAGCCAGTGGTCAATTCAGTTGGATCAGAGTAAACAACATGGAGAATCATAGGTGATGAAGTCTTGAAATTAAAAGAGGATGGTTTTGTGTCATTTCGAAATATGTAGAACATTACAATGATTATTTTCTTTTATTTTGAGTGAAATGGGGAGTCATTGCAAAGTTCTGGGAAATGACATGATATGTGTTACATATTTTAACAGATCACTATGACAAGACAAATTAGATATGGGATATGAGAGGAAGAGTGGAGTAATAAGAGTCCAAATTTGTTTGGAATTTTCAGGTTTTGTTGGTTGATTGATTGAATGGTCTCTAGCAACTGGTAGAATGATGTAGAAGAGTGGGACGGAAGAGATCTAAGGGATAAGTCAAGGGTTCAGTTGTGGACATGTTGATTTTGAGATGCCTATCACACACACTATTTAAGCAGTTGGTTATGTGAGTCTGGTGTTCAGGAGAGTTCTGTACTGGAGATGTAAATCTGGGAGACATCAGCATGGAGAAAGCATGAAATCACTTGATTTGTCTACATTAAATTATATACTGCTTCCATTCCCCCTAGCAGAATTAAGTTATTGTTTTTCAATTTACCATTTTAAAACTTTACTAACTGGAACAATTTGTATCATGTGTGAATTTAAAGAAACACATGAATATATTTGCAGTTAGATGCTTAAAACGTTTTAGATACAATTTTTGCATTCTGGTGCCTAGAATTGAAACCAGGGATCTACTTTAACATTTATAAAGACAAAAAGAATAAACTGGCAATGAGAGTCTTGTAGTATTGTATCTAATTGGTGATCCCCGTGTGTATGATATATTATCTAAATAAGCTTCAACCACAAAAGTGGCACAAGATCCAAAACTTAGGAGTTATAAGTACTTTGAGCTTTGCGTGTTTCTTACCTAATTCTTGAGTGACTGATTATGCTCATGACTTGATGAGTGTTTTAGCTAAATTCATTTTTTAACTGTCACAGGGAATTTTTTCACTATATTTTTAAATATCAGTAACTAATTAGTGAGCACCGTCTGTATGAAAAACAACTCAAAACTAATTTTTGAGAATTTCCTTCTTGTCATTTTCAAATGTTTGTTGATGTGCTTGCTTAGTCCTCCTGTTGGATTTACTTTGTTTTGTTGTGTTTTGTTTTGCTTGCTTTGAGTAAATTATAAACATTTTGCTATTGTCAGCTAAGAAGTAGAGAGAAGATAATAATGGGGAAAATCAATGAAGTAATAAAATTAAAAACAGTAACAAAATATTAGATGTTATGCAGATAAGTCAGAAAGAAATTAAGACTATTCTATGTAGATGATGATGATGATTATGATGATAGTATCAACTCATCTTGAACAGTTCAATGTTTCTCAAACTGTGTACCTTGGACAATCTTCAGCTAAATCAACTAAAGGACTTGTTAAAATGCAGGTTCTCTAATGCTAATGTACCTATTAATAAGAGTCTGTACAGTCAAGGGGAGGGTCTGTGCATCCTGGAAATCTACATTTTATTTATTTTTACATTTTGGAAAACACTGTTGGAGTATTATATAGTGTAAAAATATTTCTCTATTAATTTATTTGATTATCACAATACCTGTATGCAACAGTCTGAGCAGTTGCTATTATCTCCCAGGTTACAGATTTTAAAAAACAGGCTCAAAGAGGCTAAGTAAATTTGTGACAAAGTAAAAACTTTAACATCTTCTAGTCTCTGGTCATGAACCAACTGAAAGAACAAAAATATGATGGTTCTTTACTTAGATTTGATTTCTAGCTCCCTCATTTATGAAGTGTGTGCCATTAGAATGGATATTTAAACTATCCGTTCCTCCATTTTATTAGTTAATTTCTTAGTCTGCGTTCTGAAAAAGCCAACTCTGAGATGAGGATTCCTGTGCAAATGATCTATTAAGGAAATGTTACCAACAATAAGCAGTAAGTGCTGATGGAAGGAAAAGTAAGAAGTGGAAAAAGCCAAACAGGTTGTGATTGCAGAAAAGACCTAGCATCAGCCTGATCCCCACAGGGAGCTCTGGAGTATAAATTACACCCCAGTTTGTCCTGACTCAAGTAAGCAAGCTGGGCTGGACTCCTGCCCTATATTGACTTTGAGCATCCCAGGCGATACATAAAATCCCAGCATCTCCGACAATTTGTGCGCACAGGCAAAGTGGCTCCAGTAGCCCTTGGACAGCCTACAAAAAGAGTCACAGGTGCAGGCTATTAGATGCAAGAGAACACAGAAGCTGAGGAAATATAGGTTATTTTAAAACAAACATGCTTTTAGGAAGAAAACATTGCAGATTCTAGTACCAGTAAATACAGCTTATTAGTAATTAGTCCTAAAATGAGTCACTTTACATCATTCAACTCTTTTTATTTATATTTTTATCTCTCATGTAAAAAGTTAATAGTAACCTCTGCCCTGCATTCTTGTAATATTGTTCATTGGATCAAAGAGAATAATAAATATTGTACAACACTTTGTAAAAATATAAAGTGCTGTTCCCGTGAAAGATATCCTTTTATTTTAAAAGGTTTTTTGGTTTTTTATTTTTATTGAAAAGACATTTTAGAAAACCTCTTTCCTGAGGTTCATATGCTGAGTCCTTTTTTCTTTCTGGAAGCAAACTAAATAAGAATCCTCCAACATAGCTGTTCTCTGATACTAACGGTGTATGCAGTCCTAAGTTTATTATTGTTCATCATGTTTACTTAAGACTATAATGTTTAAACAACATGAAGATGACTAAAAGCACATTCATCACCAATACCAAGAGTCAGTGTTTAGTGATTTATCAGTTAAAATTGAATCAAAAGAATTCTGAGGGAATTCTGCTTACATCACAGTATTGTTCTACCTTTCAACTATAAGTTTGGAAATTCCTTAGATATTTTGAATTGTGTATTTCATAAATAGATAGGCTGGTTATGTTAAACTTTTCTTGATCAAATTTAATACGTATAATAGCTCAAAAATAGGCCATAATCATATATGTCATTGGATAAAGGAATATCTTCTAATGCAAATATCTCCTGACAAGTTCTGGTAGAAAGTTATGGCAACAAGAATTGAACACTGTAGAATATTCACAGATCCATCTAGAAATGTTATCCTCTACTTAAAATGTGGAGATTTGTGTCCATGAATGTGTGCAAATTTATGAGCACAGAATTCTTCAATAAGTGATGCCACTTGAAGCAAGGGTGCATTTTACAAAGCCAAAAAATAGAGACCACAAGTTGCGAAGGCTGTGTTCATTACATAAAATCAAGTGGCCTTAATTTTCCCCATAACTATGGGGATTTGAAGGAGGATCACATTCTCAAGGTTTGGGCAAAATATCTCTAAGTAGTGCCATTTTTTCAACTTAATTTGAAAGGATCGAAACCTAAATTTAGAAGTCAACTCTGATTATCATTCAATATTATTAGTAAAAATATTTTTATATACATTATCTCAGATGATCTTTTACCACATTTATTGGGACTACATGACCATTTGTCTCAAGATCACAATTTTTAGTTTTATAAATGAAGTTGTGTTGACTCCATTGGTATTGTTGGAAACTCTGCTGTGAACATGCAGTGTGACAAAGGCCAATTTGGAACAAACATTCTCATGGGCATCTTTGTCAGTGGGCTTCATACTATTAGGAAGTCCTGACTGTAGGAAATTGTTGACTTAAGAAACAGCCTAATTTGTTCCATCAGATTCTGGGTTTTATCTTTATTCATCTAAAACTAGAAATGAAAATTTAGCCTTATATGGGTACAGAGGAACCTGAAAAATCTTAGCCATCTAGTGGTTCAAAAAATTGTTTTTGTATCTTTTTTTTCTTTCTTTCTATAGAAGAAGGGTAATATGACCTGATTTATGTTTCATAAGACTCCGTGGCTGCTGCATAGAAAGTAAAAATTACTCAACCTTGGACTCTCTGTTTATAATCTTAAAATTGTTTTTGTTCCCAAACTTTACCTTTCAAAATCTGCCAAGGTTACATTCAAATGCTACCTCCTTAATTAAGTCTTCTCAAGTTTTTTTGGCAGTTACTCATTTTTCTCATGTGTTTTATATCTGCATATTATGTACTATTCTTAGTATGTTTATTGCTATTAACCTTCTTTGAGGAGAAATTTCCATACAACATACGTTTTTGTATTCCTGTCCTTTGCCCCTTCCACAAAAATGATGTTCAAAAAATGCTTGTTGAATAGAATAGAATTGAAAATATAACTGGACTGGTAATACTTTCTCAGAACTTCATGAGTTCTTACATTTAAGTGAGATTCTAAAGTCATTTCATATGCTGGAACTAAAAACCACCCTTATTCGGGACATCAAGTCTACATTTATTTTTGCTGTCCTTGTAGGGGGACCTGCTGACTCTTCCCAACTACAAAAAAGCTACTAAAGGAACCAAAGAGCCCTTATATTTTAAGTAAAGCCTCTCTCTTCAGAAATTCTGTTTTGTTCTTGAGATTTGGTTTCCAGTGAGGTCTGGAGATAATCTTTTTAGGTATTCCAGGAGTAGGAAGATGTTTAGTGTTTTTTTTTTTTTTTTTTTTTTTGCTATGAGATCAACACTTCCCATACGTCATAGAAAGATTTCAGGACACCCATCTTCTTTCACACTAAGAAAATTTAGATTTGTCCAGTGTACCCTACCTTCTCGCATACTGGCTTATGTAGGTGTGACTCTCTCTTTCTGGAATACCACCAACCACACAACCCTCCCTTTTTGTAGATGACCCCATTAGTTTTCCATGACTTAGCTCATGTGCCACTTCATCACCCCAGAAGCTTCCCTTCCTCACCCATCCCAATGTAGATTAGGTACAGTTCTTATTGCACCAGACACATATGCCTAACCCAATGCCATCATATTGTAATTATCAAGGTACTTGATAATATTATTTCTAAACTATAAGCTCCCTGAGAGGAAAAATCATTATAGATAGATAGATAGCACCTAGCAAAATGCCTGAAAATTCATAGGCACTTAAAAATCTTACAAATGAATATCATTTAAGTAAGCATACTTTTGTGTGAAAGAGAGAAAGTTGGTCAATATAATCCCTGTTTGTTTTTCCTGGAATTGAGACATCTACTCCAAGGCAATGTCTCTTAATTTGTATTGATCACAACAATGTCTTCTTTTTCTAAGGAAAACTCTATGACATTAACTACATCAGCTGGATATTTTACTCAAGTCTCCTGACTATGCATATAAAAACTCTTTATATATTCACATAGGAAAAAGCAACATGTGATTCAAATGTCCAATGCCACCTGCCTTGGCAGATGGTAGATTTTGTTGTGCCAGCTACACTAAAATTTTGTCAGGTTTACTAAATCATACAATTAATTTTGGACCCAAATCATGCTCTTATATTGTGATGTTAATAGAGTGGTAGTAGACAAATTGTCTGAGAATTTCATATTACTCACTAGTGTGTTATCTGATTAAAAATATTACCTTTCATATACAAATATAGCTGTTATTTCAAATGACAGATCACTGTTATCTTATTTACCCTACATGGTGAAAATGATTGTTCACATAAATACAGGCTCTAAAATACATTTTCTGACCCACTTGATCCTGTCATATAAATGATTAATATAATCAAAGCAAAGCCACTCCAACTACCACGGGCATCTATCACTACCTCTCTCTATGGGAAGAGGTCAAGGAGCACTGATCAAGGATCCATATTAATTTTCTGGACTACTGCTGAGAATTTTGCTTTATAACAGAGTCCTTTACAAAATGGCGTCAGCTGCTTCTAGCTGTTTTTCAAAACTTGTGCTCTTAAATATCAGAGCTGTATTAGTTATCTCTGACATGAGATCTCTAGACACCATTATTTTAGTGTGGAGTCTGAATATAAGGAAAGGTTGAACTGAAGCCCTCTGTGTATTGCCATTATTGCACTATCAAGGATATTTTCAGGATGGAAGAATAGCACCAATTAAAAAGAAGCCTTCATTATTGAAGATGATTGACTTATAAGACTTTAATGGTAGGGACAAGTAAAAGTTAGAATAGAACTCCTTCAAAATGAGTCTGAAAAAGTAACACTTTGTTTCAGCTGCCAATGGTGCACTTTTAAGATATGACAGGTTAATGTTGCTGAAAACTGGAATGACCAAATTGGAATGTCTCTAGGCAAAAGGAAATTGCTAAACATGGTATAACAAGCTGCTCATCAATCCAACCACTCAAGTGACTCCTGATAGCTTGCCATATTCTGTTTTCCAATTCCAGTTACTTCCCTGGATTTTAGCCTTTGCAGTTCCTTGATATATCCCTGGTATGCCTTTTGTGACACATTCTGCTACTGATTTCTCTTATACTCATCTTAAGCATGTTTCTTTGTCCATTTTTGCCTAACCCCAATGTGGTGGTAGGCATACCTCTTTAAGAATGTGATCTATTCACTTGAAGTTTCCATTAGTGCTTAGAGAACTTTCCAATGTGTGCAAATATTAGCCAGCGGTGAAGTTATTTTAAGTCAATTATCCTATTATTGACAGATCACTAAACCAAGAATGATCTTTGTGTGAATAGCAAGATCATGAAAAAGGTAGCTACATGAAGGTATCTTAAGCAATGTGATATATCATCTTCAAAGTAAAAAATAAAAATAATTCTCCAAATAATATCATCAATTTGGCTTAAGAAACAAAAGCATGGATTCATGAAGGATTTTCAGAGGATATGTAATAAGACAATAAGTAAGAGAGCTTATTTTAATTAATTTCAGCACTTTTCAGAATAATTTTGGATGATTTGAAACTTTAAATCCAATGAGTATAGCTCCTACCTGAACAAAAATCTCTTTTTTTTTCTGGTGATTAACTACATATGGAAAGATAGATGATCTGAGCTCTAAAGATTTACTCTTTGATAAATAGTATAGTATTCTGGTTCCATTATGTTAATTCAGTATTCAGAAACACAAAATAAATAGTAGTGTTTCTGTGAAGTTCATCAGTTTTATTCAGAAGGCCAATGAAAACAAACCCAGGAGGCCTAGACAGTGGCATTATATCTGGGGCCCAAGAAAATGGATTTTCAAGCACTCAAGCAAAAACTGAAATATTAAAAAATAAGAAACAGTTATTCTTTTTATGAATAAAAGCCTCAATTGAAGACATACTGGATTATCACTAAACAATCACCAGGCTGTTCTCCTGGGCAGGGACCTTCCATTATATAGTGAATAAATTTGAAGAAATCCAGCCCTTCTCCAGCAAATCTCTCTTTGGTCTCCTGAAGGACCATATTTATGGCAAAAAAAGCACACATACCTTTGTATACAGATTTGTTTGTATTATTTTTAGATTCCACCTATAAGTGATATCATATAGTATTTGTCTGACTTACTTCAGTAAGTGTAATATTCTCTAGGTCCATCCATGTTGCTGCAAACAGCAATATTTCATTCCTTTTTATGCCTGAGTAATATTCTATTGTCTGAATATACCACATCTTAAGCAAATAATCTGTTGATTGGCACTTGAGTTGCTTCCATGTCTTGGCTATTGTAAATAGTGCTGCAGTGAACATTGGGGTGCATGTATCCTTTTGAATTATAGTTTTCTCTGGATATATGCCCACGAGTGGGATTGATGGATTATGTGGCAGCTCTATTTTTAGTTTTTTAAGGAAGCTCCATACTGTTTTCTATAGTGGCTGCACCAATTTACAGTCCCACCAACAGTGTAGGAGGGTTCCCTTTTCTCACACCCTCTCCAGCATTTATTATTTGTAGACTTTTTGGTGATGGCCATTCTGACTGGTTTGAAGTGATACCTCACTGTGGTTTTGACTTCCATTTCTCTAATAATTAGTGATACGGGCATCTGTTCATGAGCCTGTTGGCCATCTGTGTCGTCTTTGGAGAAATATCTATTAAGGTTTTCTGCCCATTGTTTGATTGGGTTGTTTTTTCAATATTGTATAAGCTGTTTGTATATTTTGGATATTAATCCCTTGTCAGTCACATTGTTTGCAAATATCTTTCCCCGTTTTGTAGGTTGTCTTTTCTTTGTTAATGGTTTCCTTTGCTGTGGGAAAGTTTTAAATTTGACTAAGTCTCATTTGTTTATTTTTGCTTTTATTTATATCATCTTAGGAGTCTGATCTAAGGAAATATTGCTACTATTTATGTCAGAGAATGTTTTGTCTATGTTCTCTTCTAGGATTTTTATGGTGTCATGTCTTATATTTAGGTCTTTAAACCATTTTGAGTTTATTTTTGTATATGACGTGAGGCAGTGTTCTAGATTCATTGGTTTACATGTAGGTGTACAGCTTTCCCAACACCACCTGTTGAAGAGACTGTCTTTCCTCCATTGAATATTCTTGTCTCCGATGTCTTAGACTAATTGACCATAGGGTGTGGGATTTATTTCTGGGCACTCTATTCTGTTCCATTGATCTATATATCTGTTTTTGTGCAAATACCACACTGTTTTGATTACCATAACTTTGTAATATAATCTGGAAGTGTTATGCCTCTAGCTTTGTTCTTTTTCCTCAGGATTGCTTTAACTATTCTGTGCCTCTTGTGGTTCCATATAAATTTTAGGATTATTTGTTTTAGTTCTGTGAAAGATGTCATGGGTATTTTGTTAGGGATTACATTAAATCTGTAGATTGCTTTGGGTAGTATGGCCATTTTAACAATATTAATACTTCCAATCCAAAAGCATGGGATATCTTTCCAGTTCTTGAATCCAAAGATTTGTCTTTTGACATAATTCCCAATTAATTCTTACTATCTCCTTCTAGTAGAGAGGGAAAAGAACCATATGAAAGTGCTGGCAAAGTCTTTTCCACTGAAATCTCTATAAACTCTTGGTATCACAAGAATAATATTTTACCTTTTGAGTAATTTTAATTAATATGTAAATATTAAACTTTAAACAGAGAGAGCCCTTCTCTTCATTTCTGCGTGAATACATATGGCTTTATTTCACTAAAGCATTCACACACAGTGTTGGCATCTCTAGAACCCCCCAAAAACAGCTGCAAGAAGTAAATGTTGGTGATGCCCAGTGGAAGGTGACTGGAATGGAAGAAGTTAAAAAGTCAAATGCTTTGTAGTAGCTAACAGAATTTGGTTGTGAAGATGAAGGGTATTCCCTAGAGACTCTAGGAGACAATATAGAAAAAGGATATTTTAGGGGTGCCAAAAGTACTTTAACAGTAAGTGCCAGCAAAACATGAGTTATGTGAATGGTTAAACATTCCAGATACAGAAATAAACCTCGTGAATAGAGTTTCTGCTCCTGGGTTCTTCTGTTCTGGGGTCCAAGGTGTTCTATATACTTCTTAGAACAGAGCTAGAGCAGTACCAGCTCCATTATATTTGGGGAGCTGTACCAATTCGTGGTTCCACAGTGGGGAAACCTGTGCTCTCTTAAGGATGAATGCAACATTCCCTCTCTTTTAGGTAGAATTTGAGTAGAGCCTTCTAGAAGGATCAGAGTGTACTGCCTTCCACTTGATATAAGGAAAATATGAAAAGCTGATACCTTATTTTGATTCACAATATTGCCCCTTCATTTTCCAAAAGGATAAACATGGTGATGAAAATGTGCCTCTCAGCTTTCCCAGTGCAGGGACTGTAATTAACTGGCACCTGCTGATTCTCTCTAAAATCCATCAATTAAGTTGGTACCAAAGCCATGCTTCTGACAGGCTGTCCTCAGCAGGTAACTGAGCCTGGTAGGGGTACTGAGGCAGGCCCATCCCTGAGAAATTCAAGACTATACTAATGGGTAACTTGGTTTGAAGACTGCTCATCAACTTTGCCAAAATTATCTTAAAACTCTGTTCTAGTCTTAAGGCCTTTTCTGTCCCATATTCCTTCCTCCCCTCCTCTTCCACAAGAGTGAATGTACCTCATGGTCTGATGGCTTTTTTCCCCAGTTTTATAGTGATATAATTTATATGTGTCACTATAAAAATTTAAGGTGCACAGCATAATGGTTTGACTTACATATATTGTGAAATGACTACTGTAATAAGTTTTGTTAGTGTCCATTATCTCATATATTTACAGTAAAAGAAAGAAAAAATTTCCTTGTGATGAGAACTCTTAGGATTTACTATTTTAACTATTTTCAGATATATCATACAGCAGTGTTAACAACAGTCATCATGCTGTACATTACATCCCTAGTACTTCTTTGTCTTGTAATTGGAAGTTTGTACCTTTTGACCACCTTTCTCCATGTCAACCTTTCCCCAACCCCACCTATGGTTAAAACAAATCTGATACCTTTTTCCAAAAGTTTTTTTTTTTTTTTTAAGATTCCACATATAAGTGAGATAATACAGTATTTGCCTGTCACTGTCTCGCTTATTTCACTTAGCATAACGCTCTCAAGGTCCAACTGTGTGTTTGCAAATGGCAAGATTTCCTTGTTTTTTTATGGTTGAATAATATTCCACTGTATATAAAACCACAAATTATTTATCCATGGCTGAATAATATTCCATTGTATATAAAACCACAACTTCTTTATCCATTTATCCATCAATGGGTGCTTAAGTTGTTTCCACATCATGGCTATTGTAAATACAGCTGCTATGAACATGGGGATGCCAGTATCTATTTGAGCTAGTGTTTTCATTTTCTCTGGATGTATTCCCAGAAGTATAATTGGTAGATCATATGGTAGTTCATTTTTAATTTTTTGAGGATCCTCCATCCTGTTTTCCAAAGTGGCTGTACCAGTTTACATCCCACCAACAGTGCACAAGTGTTCTTTATTCTCCATATCCTTGCTAGCATTTGTCATATCTTGTCTTTTTAATGATGACCATCCTAACAGGCATGAGGTGATATCACATCATGGTTTTGATTTGTATTTCCCTAATGACTGTGATATTGAACATCTTTTCATGTACCTATTGGCCTTTCCTATATCTTCTTTGGAGAAATGTCTATTCAGGTCTTTTGCCCATTTTTTTTAATTGGATTTGGTTTTTTGCTATTGAGTTGTATGAGTTCTTTTTATACTTTGGATATTAATTTTTTATCAGATATATGGTTTGCAAATATTTTCCCCATTCAATAGGTTGTCTTTTCACTTTGTTGATTGTTTCTTTTGCTGTGTAGATGTCTTTTAGTTTGAGGTAGTCCCACTTATTTTTTTTATTGCTTATGCTTTAGGTGTCATACCCAAAATTCATTGCCAAGACCCATGTCAAGGAGATTTTTTTTCATCTAGAAGTTAATGGCTTCATGTCTTGTGTTTAAGTCTTTAATCCATTTTTAGTTTATTTTTGTGAGTGGTATAAGAGAGGGGTCTAGTTTCATTCTCTTACATGTGAATATCCAATTTTCCCAGCACCATTTATTGAAGAGACTGCTTTTTCACCCATTGAGTATTCTTGGCTCCCTTGTCAAATACTAGTTGATTGTATATGCTTGGGTTTATTTCAGGGCTCTCAATTCTGTTCCATAGGTCTATTTGTCTGTTTTTATGGCAGTACTACACTGTTTTGATTACTGTAACTTTACAGTATAACTCGAGATCAGGAAGTATGATGCTTCACACTTTGTTCTTCTTTCTCAAGAATGTTTTGTCGGGCTTCCCTGGTGGCGCAGTGGTTGGGAGTCTGCCTGCCAATGCAGGGGACGCGGGTTCGTGCCCTGGTCTGAGAGGATCCCACGTGCCACGGAGCAGCTGGGCCCGTGGGCCGTGACTGCTGGGCCTGCACGTCTGGAGCCTGTGCTCCGGGGCAGGAGAGGCCACAGCAGTGAGAGGCCCATGTACCACACAAAAAAAAAAAAAAAAAAAAGAATGTCTATTTGGGGTCTTCTGAGTTTCCATACAAATTTTAGAATAATTTTTTCTAGTTCTGTGACAAATTCCATTGGTATTTTAATAGGGATTGTATTTAATGTGTAGATGCCCTAGGTTGTATGGTTATTTTAACAATATTAATTCTTCCAATCCATGGACATGGGGTGGTACCTTTCCATTTATTTGTGTTGTCTTTGATTTCTGTCATCAATGTCTTACAGTTTTCAGAGTAAGAGGTCTTTCACCTCCCTGGTTAAGTTTATTCCAAAGTATTTTATTGTTTTTGATGCTATCACAAATGGGATCATTTTCTTTTTCAGATAATTCATTGTTAGTGTATAGAAATGCTACTAATTTTGATATATTAATTATGTATCCTGTAACTTTACTGAATTTTTTAATTAGATCTAACAGTTTTCTGGTGGAGTATTTAGGATTTTCTATAGGTAAAATTAGTTCATCTGCAAACAGAGACAATTTTACTTCTTCCTTTCCCATTCTGATGCTTTTATTTCTTTGTATTGTTTGACCGCTCTGGCAAGGATTTTCAGAACTATGTTGAATAGAAATGGTGACAGTGGGCATCCTTGTCTTATTCCTGATCTTAGAGGAAAAGCTTTCAACCTTTCACTAATGAGTATGATGTCAGCTGTGGGCTTATCATATACATCCTTTATTATGTTGAGGTTTCTTCTATACCTAATTTGTTAAGAATTTTTATCATGAACAAATGTTGAATTTTGTCAAATGTTTTTCTGCATGTATTGAGATGATCATATATTCTTTTTCATTGTTAATGTGATGTATCACATTGACTGATTTCCATATGTTGATTTCCATATGTCACATCCCAGGTATGATCACGTAAATAATCCTTTTAAAATGCTGTTAAATTCAGTTTGCTAGTATTTTATTCAGAATATTTGCATCTGTATTCATCAGGGATATTGGTCTGTAGTTTTCTACAGACCAATATCCCTGGAAGCATACCTTCTGGAAGCATACTCTCTTGACTTTGGTGTCAGGATGATGCTGACACCATGAATGAATTTGGGAGCATTCCCTCCCTCCTCTTCAGTTTTTTGGAAGTGTTCAAGAAGGATTAGCATTAATTCTTCTTTAAATGTGTGGTAAAATTGGTCCTAGGATCTTCCTCACTGGGAGATTTTAGATTACTGATTCAATCTCCTTACTATTAATTGATGTATTCAGACTTCTATTTCTTCCTGATTCAGTCTTGGTAGTTTATATGTTTCTAAGAAGTTTTCCATTTCTTCTAGGTTGTCTCACTTGTTGGTGTATAGTTGTTCATAGTAGCCTCTTATGATTTATTTCTGTAATATCAGTTTTGATGTCTCCTTTTTCATTTATAATTTTTATTTGGATCTCCTTTTTTTAACTTGGTTAATCTAGCTATAGATTTGTCCATTTTGTTTACCTTTTCAAAGAGCCAACTCTTAGTTTGGTTAATCTTTTATATTGTTTTCCTGTTCTCTATTTTATTTCTTTCTGTTCTAATCTTTAGTACAGGCATACCATGGAGATATTGCACATTTGGTTCTAAACAACTGCAATATAGCAAATATTGCATAAAAGTGAGTCACACAAATGTTTTGGTTTCCCAGTGCATATAAATGTTATGCTTACACTATACTGTAGTCTACTAAGCATACAATAGCATTGTCTTAAAAAAACAATGTGCATACCTTAATTAAAAACAATACTGTTGGGAAAGGGTATGACAGACTTGATTCATGTAAGATTGCAACAGAATTTTGCAGTATGTGCAAAGCACAATAAGGCAAAGGAAATAAAACAAAGTTTGCTTGTATTTCCTTCCTTCTGCTAACTTTGAGCTCATTTTGGTCTTTTTCTAGTTCCTTAAGACATAGAGTTAAGATGAGATCTTTCTTATTTCTTAATGTAACTTTTTATTACTACAAACTTCCTCTTAGAACTGCTTTTGCTGCATCCTATAAGTTTTGTCTCCATTTTCATGTCTCTAGATATTTTATTATTTCCCTGTTAATTTCTTAGTCCATTGGTTGTTCAGTAGAGTGTTGGTTAATACCCATGTATTCATAAATTTTTGTTTTCCTCGTTAGTGATTTCTAGTTTCATATCATGTGGTCAGAGAGGTTATTGGTTATGATTTCAGTCTTCTTGAGTTTGCTAAGAATTGTTTTGTGGTCTATCCTAGAAGATGTTTATGTGCACTTAAGAATGTGTATCTTGCTGCTGTCAAATAGAATGATCTGTCCATGTCTGTTAGGTACCTAGTTTGTAAACCAGGTACAAATAGTCTGTAGTATTATTATATCCACTGTCTCCTTGTTGATTCTTAGTCTGAATGATTATTGAGAGTGGAGTATTAATGTTCCCAGCCATTATTGTATTGTTGTTTTCCTTTTACTTCTGTTAGCTTTTGCTTTATGTATTTAGTTGCTCCAATCCTGGGCTCATAAATATTTATAATAATTATATCATCTTGAGAGATTGACCCCTTTATCATTATATAATGACTTTTTTGTCTGTTTTTACCATGTTTAGTTTAAATCTATTTTTTTCTAATATAAGTATAGCTATCCTGCTTTTTTTGGTGACCATTTACATGAACTATGTTTTTCCATTTCTTCACTCTCAGACTTTGTGTATCTTTAAGGCTAAAGTGAGTCACTTGTAGGAAGCATATTGTTAGATCTAGTTTTTACATCCATTCAGTTATTCTATGTCTTTTGACTGGAGAATTTAATCTATTTACATTTAAAGTAGTTATTGATAAGAACTTACTATTGTCATTTTGTTAATTGTTTTCTGGTTGTTTAGAAGATCCATTGTCCTTTCTGTTTTTATCCTGCTGTTTTTTCATTTGTTTGTTTGATATCTTGTGGTATAAGTATGCTTTGATTGTCATATCATGTTATTGTGTAATTACTACAGGTTTTCCCTTGTGATTACCATGAGGTTTACATAAAATAACACCCTGTTTTAAACTAGAAACTTCAATAGAATTCCTAAGCCTTACACTATTACTTCTCCTTCCCTTCACATTTTAGGTTTGTTTTGTTGTTGTTGTTTTGCAGTACGTGGGCCTCTCACTGCTGTGGCCTCTCCCGTCGTGGAGCACAGGCTCTGGAAGCACAGGCTCAGTGGCCAAGGCTCACAGGCCCAGCCGCTCTGCAGCACATGGGATCCCCCTGGACTGGGGCACAAACCTGCATCCCCTGCATTGGCAGGTGGAACCCCCAATCACTGTGCCACCAGGGAAGCCCACATTTTAGGTTTTTGATGTTACAATTTACATATCTTTTGTATTGTGTAACTGATGAGATTATTTTACTTATGCTTACTTTTTTATATTTGTTTTTTTAACTTTTAAACTAGAGTTGTAAGTGAATTACACACCACCATCACCTCATTACAGAATCCAATTTTGACTATATTTACCCTTATCAGTGAGTTTTATACTCCTTTTTATGTTTTTATGATGTTAATTAGTGCCCTTTTATTTCCAAAGAACTCTCTTTGGCATTTTCTGTAAGACAGGTCTAGGGATGATGAATTCCCTAAGCTTTTGTTTGTTGAGGAAAATCTTTATCCCACCTTCCTTTCTGAAGGACAGTGCTTTTTCTTGCCTGAAAAATTTCTGTTGAGAAATCCACCTATAGTCTGATAGGGGTTTCCTAGTATGTAACTTCTCTCTTTTCTGTTACTGTTTTTAAAATTCCGTCTTTGTCTTTGAGTTTTGACAATTTAATGTGTCTCAGCGTAGCCCTTTTCAGGTTCAACCTTTTTGGGGTCTTTTGGGCATCTTGGATCTGAATAGCTATTGCTCTCTCAGGTTTGGGAAGTTTTCAGCCTTTATTGCTTTAAATGTACTTTATGTCCCTTTCTCTTTCTCTTTTTCTGAAATTCCCATAATGTGAATATTGTTTCTTTTCATTGTGTCCCGTAAGTCCTATAAGCTTTCATTACTCTTTTTCATTATTTTCTTTTGTTCCTCTGAATGATTTCAGTTTTCATGTCCTATCTTCCTGGTTGCTGATTCTTCCCTCTGATGGCTGAGTCTGCTTTTGAAGCTCTCTAGTGAATTCTTCAGTTCAGTTATTGTACTTTTTAACTCTAGGATTTCTGGGGTTTTGAGGTTTTTGTTTTGTTTTTTGGATGGTTTCCATTTCTTTGTCGAATTTCTCATTTCGTTCATGCATTGTTTTTCTAATTTCATTTAGTTGTGTGGAGTTCACTAAACATTTTAAAGAAAATTATTCTTAATTCTCTGATAGTTCATAGCTCTTTATTCCTTTAGTGTCAGTTATTAGAGCTGTATTAGCTTCCTTTGGTGCTGTCATAATTACCTGATTTTTTCATGATCCTTGATTCCTTACATTGATATCTGTGCATCTGAGTAAGTAGTAGTTTCCTTTTCCAGACTTTGTAGGTTCAATTTGGCAGACACAGATCTTCTCTAGTAACTTCAGTTTGGGGATTCTGAACATGTCTGCTGGCTTGGTTCCTTGCCCAAGTGTGACTATAGGATTGGCTTTGTAGTTGCCTGGATCCTCCCGTCAGGCTTACTAAACACGGGGGACTAGGTAGTATACTCAGTAAGTGGGGCTATGAGTAGTTTCCCAGCCCTGGCAGGCAGCAGGAATGGGACCCAGGGCCTGTGCAGCTCATTGTTTTGGGACCTGAATCAGGCAAGAGTATGCACTAAATATCCTGGTCAGGTGAGGCCACCGGTTTTGCTCTGCAGACAGGTAAAAGCTGTGGCTGTGCTAAGAGCCACTGTAATCAGGGTTGTTGAATGACCTACACAGCTTCCCATGTGTTCTGGTAAGACTCCCAGTCAGGTAGTCTAAAGGCTGTGTTCAGCTGTAAGTGGGGTTACATATTAATTTCCCTACCTGGGTGCAGCAGGAGAAGCAGCAGCAGGAGAATCAGCTTCAAGGCTGCTAATCCTCTTTGTGATTTTAACTCAAGCCAATCCATGCTCCCAAGTTCCCTGGTTGAACAGGGCCACTGGCTTTGCTCTGCAGGCCATGCTCTGCAGTGAACGGGGCTGAATCCTGCCTGGCTGGAACTGGAAGGGCCTACTTCTGGCAACTCCAAAATGTTTCAGAAGGCTTTTTTGTTGGGAGGGGCTAGGAGCTATGATTTGCAGCTGATGGAGCTATGAATTAACTCCCCTACCTGGCTGTAGCAAGGGAACCCTCCATACCTGTTACTGGCTTTTTTCTGATGGCCAATAGCTCTCTCCACCTGCTTCTCCACTTAATAGTTGCTGGGTTATGTAGCTTCCAGGTATTCTCACCAGCCCTTCCTGTCAGATGGGACTCAGGGCCACACTCTATAGCAAGTGGGAGTATGACTCAGGCTCCTGCCTGGCTATGGACAGACCAGGCTCTAGGGATAGCAGAATTCAGCAGAACCTGAATTAAGAAGACCTGCACCCCGCCAAATTCCCTGGTCAGACTCTGCCCCTGACTTGGTTATGCAGATGAGCAAAACCACTTTTGGGGACTACTACTTGAGCCCTGCAGGTGGGAACTTGGATGGTTAGTTGGAAGCCCCTCCTCTCTTCGCAGTGTCAATCAGATTCCCAGTGGGTGAGCCCCACAGATTCCTCTGTGATCCCTGTGCTATCCCCATGGAGTGAAACCAGAGTAGAGACTCCGGCACAGCAGTCCACTATGCTGTAATATCTTGATGTCACCCCCTGCTCTCTTTCCCACTAGAGGAGACAGAGGCTCAAGGGAGACCTCTTGGTGTACTGGCCTGGGGGAAGGGCAGTGTAGTCATTGTGTAGCTATTCCCTTTACCCTTCTAATGCAGTCTGTTTTGGTTCCTATGGTACAGAGAGTTGCTTCAGCTTCAACTCCAAGTTCTAGGATCATTTTCATGGTCTTGTCCATCAACAGTTGTTAGTTGTTGTTCTTATGAGGGAGAAGGAAGTCAGTATTGACCAATGTTGCCATCCTGGTGATATCACTCTTAATGGTTTTTCCAATATCTGGCTCCCTCTCCTTTTCTAACTCGGAGGCATTTTCTTAATAATGCTCTTGCATGTTTAATCCCATCTTGGTGTCTGCTGCTCAGAGAATCCAAACTAACATAATGAATAAAGTGAAAATATTTTCAATAATTGCTTTAACTGAAAAGCAAGTAGAAATCTGTGAGCAAAACAGATCTTGGAGTCATATCACATGGTGGTATGCAGCATAACTAAAACCTAGGCTTTATCCTACCTCTGTTTTCTCGTCTGCAGCAAATGAGTTAATATAGTCCTCAGATTTCAGTCATGGTTGTAGCATACATTTCCATGCTAAGCATGTCCTTTTTTTTTTTCACTCTTTTGCTTTGGGTCTTTCTTGAAGCTCTGGAGGCTACTCAGGCAACTGGCAGGTACAGCCTGGATATTCTGGGAAGTTAACATCCCTGGGGAAACATTCAATGGCATACATGTCAATAGATAAATGTCCCAGCCCCTATCCTTTAGATAGATTGTTCTGGAAGTCATTCTCTGTGCTACTCAGAGGTCCCTGCAGGATCGACCCTCTACTGCCTAGAGCAGCAAAAATCAGCAACATGACTGTTTTTGGCTTTCTTCCTTCCCTGTCCCACTCTCCTCCATCCTTTCCTCCTGATTCCTAGGATAACTTCTGAGTAAACTATCTGCACCAAAGCCCTTGCCTCAGGTTCTGCTTTGGGAGAACTCCAAGGCAAGATATCATCTCTCTAAACTGGTGATAGGAATTTTTAAGATGATCCACTTCTATCATGAATGTCCCACCAAATGTTAATATGGCATATGTGGCACTTAATAATTTGGTCGCTTGGCTACCCTTTAATCACTCACAACTCTTCAGCACACACGTGTGTCCCAGCCACACCAAACAACATACAATTCTAATCAAAGTGCTTTTTTAGCCACATCACTATACCTTTCATATGCTAGTTTTTCCTTCTCCATCAACCTGAGGAAAATAGAGAAGTTCATTTACCAGTTTTGACACTTTATCTACCCACCTCAGCAAATTAGTAGTAAATGTAGAGGCCTCTGCAAGAGCATGTATCATGTTGCATTGTAATTGTTAATTCATATGCCTGACTTCCTTAACAATAATATTTAAAGCAGAGCAAGATATGATACAGAGATAGTATAAATGAAAAGGCTTTAATGTTACCTGTCTTGCTCTTCATACATGTCGTATCTTATGATAATAATTACTTTTAGTTACTAATTAAGCTTTTTAATAACTAGGTTTTATACCATAATTAAAGCAAATGTTAAATTTAACTAGTAGAGGAAATGGTTTTATCCTAGAAAGTCCCTTTCCTATGTAATCTGATCAGAGTCTCATTTTTCATATAGAGGTTTAAAAGGATAAGGGAAAGAAATTCACCAACACCAACTCACTCCTATTTGTATAGTAGTAGCATTGCATTATCTCCTTTGATCTTTACTAACAATTTAGAAAAATCAGATATTACTGTTTCCATTTAAAAGATGAGGAAACTAATACTTTAAAAGTTAAAATGAATCACACAAAAGCACACAGATGAGAAGTGCAAGGCTAAGATTTAAATCTAGAAATGCTAAACATTATCTAAGTACTTTTCATCTAACTCAAACCTCCTGGCATTATCATTATCTGAGATAAAATGACAGATGCTATATAGAAATTAAAGCCAATGCATTTTGTTAACATATTGCCAAATACCTAATATAATATGTTGAGGGGGCATATTCTGGAATGAAAACATTATTTTAATAAAGATATTATAAAATAAAGGAAAAATCTGGAAAGTACATATCATGAATATGAATGTTTTTATAAAGTTAAAAGTACTCTTACTGTAGTATCCAGAAATTCAACACCTAGGTACTTACCCAAGAAAAATGAAAAGATATGTCCACACAAAACCTGTGAGTGAATAGTTAGGACTGCTTTTTTAAATAATCACTCAAACTGGAAACAATATGGTATGTCTATTCAATGGAATATCACCCAGCACTAAAAAGTAAATTTACTGTTACATAAAATGACATGGACATATCTTAAAAGCATTATGCTACCTGAAGGTCAGACACACAATATGATTCCATTTATATGATTGATTGATAGTCTGAGAAAGGCACAACTATAGGGACAGACATTAGATCAGTGGTTACCAGGAGATAGTGGTAGGGGGAGCAGGTTAGCCCCAAACTTTTGGAAGTGATGGAAATGTTCTATATTCTGAGATAGTGGTTATGTAACTTGATACATTTGTCAAAAATTCATTGAACTGCACAGCTAAAGAATATATTTTACTCTAAATTATACCTTGATAAACCTGAAAATGTCCGAATGGTAAGATACATGGACAACCTTTAATTTGAGAGGAATTTATATCTTCAGTTTTATTTTTCATAAGTAATCACAAAATTCAATGCAATTATAATCAAAATCCTTTGTAATGTCTCCAGCAATTTCTAATATTTACATGAAAGAGCTAAAGACCAGATTAAGCATGATATTTTGAAGGAGCACAGGTTGGAGTGACTTGCTTTAATCAGATATCAAGACATTATAAAGCTATAGTAATTAAAATGTGTGCTATTGGCTCAGGGAAAGATAGATCAATAGAAAAAAATAGAGCACTGAATAAAAGAATAAAAAGTCTTTGGGGGACTTTTACATATACTAGAGAAAGCATTAAAAATCAGAGGGGAAAAGGTATTTACTTCTTAGTAAACTGTGTCAGAGCAATCCATTTCTATTATAAAATTAGATGCCTGTGTCAAACCATGCACAAAATTACTATGTATATGACAAAGACCTAAACAACAAAATTTTAAAAAACTTTAAAACTATAATAAATGCTATTATAAAATTTGGGCAGGGAAGGTTTTCCTTGAAAAGAAAACTGCTACAGTAAAAAGGACCATAAAAGTAAAAGGACCGTAAAGTTTGTTTTCCTTGAAAAGAAAACTGCTACAGTAAAAAGGACCATAAAGTTTAAAGAAGAGAAATAAACTGAAAAATACAACCAACATGCACAACAGGCAATAGAAAAAATTCAAATCATCCCTATCAGTCAATAAGAATATGATAAATAATCCAATAGAAAGGGGACAAAGGATATGGGTATGGCTAACTCAAGGAAGAAGACAGATACAGACATCATTAGTGGTGGAGAAAAGAAAATGCAAAACAAGATGAGATGTCATTTCAAATCCATTATATTGGAAAAATTATATTAACTCCAAATGATAAGAGGATATGGGAATGAAAATCTCATACACAGCTAGTGAGAGTATAAACTGGGTTTGGAGGGTAATTTGGCAATATCTCCTCAAGTTGAAAATAAGCATATCCTACAGCCCAACAGTTCCATTTCTCAGCATACTCTCACATATTCATGTAAGATATATGCAGAGAGACATCCACTAGCATTGTTTGTAATAGGGGAAAATGAAAATAATGCAAATACCTGTCAATAAAGGGATAATTAAATCATAGTACATATATACAATGGAATATGATACAGCACCAAAATAAATAAATTAGCATCACTAGTTCTAAGTGGCTTAATTTACATGGAATAATTAGAAAACAGTGTTGAGAAAAACTTTAAACTAAAATAATCCATAATCATACCAAGAACCTTAAATATAGATAATTTGGTCTTTTCCCAACTTAAGTAGCATTTCCACTTGTGTTAGTTCCATCCATCTACTCCTCATTGAAGGGTTATGCATTGGTATCTTTGCCCGTTAAAACCTTCCTTAAACATTCTTCAATACTGAGCACAGATTATATCTTCTATATGAATATTTTCTAGTATGTCATTGTTAGAATTTATATTTCTCTCCTCTGGTTACTTGAACCAAATGGAAATATAATAACAAAAAAAAAAGGCCTCAGAAATTGTGGTTTAGTATCCTCATTATATATACTCAGGAAAACCAAATGCATAGAGGTTGACCTAACCAAAAAAACCAAAGACTAACATCCCCATGACAAAGATACCTTTACTTCTATAGACAGCCACCAAACTCTTAGCCATTGACTATCTACATATGTTCAGCACATCTGCTCAATTGGCACTATGTAAAAAATTCCCATTCTGGCAGGAGAAGATGTTTCAGTCTATTTTTGCAAACTTTAAGTTTACATCGTGATGGGTTAAGTACAACAAAGATTATAATTAACTTACAGCTGTGCTCAAACTTCAGAATTCATTCCCCAAACTACAAGGAACAGAATCCTGTTTGCACCAATATGAAGTATGGTCATAGTGGGACAATGAAACACACTTTTAAAAAATTGTTTTTAAGTTAAAGCAAACTGAAATTACTGGAACATCATTTTAAGAAGACATGGGTATAAGTATCAATTTTTACTTTTAATCTGGAATCAAAATTCTGCTTTTTCTTGTTTTCTTTTTCTTGTCATTACACTGATCCAGTTCATTTTAGTTCCTTCTGACAGGAATATGTGAAAATAAAATTTCTCAGGTGTGGATGAATTAGATTATATTATTAGCCAAATAGTATGTGCTACTCTCAGGAAGGATCACCAGTAAAAGTGTAAACCCGGTCTTCCTTATATGCAGAAGAGCTAAAATGATCATTTGATGCTTTATTTTTCCATTGTTCATTCTTTTATGTTTTTATTCTAACAAAATCTATATTATCATGTTACTATAGTTGACATTTATTCCTAATTGTTTTTTATTAGGCCATTGAGTCATGTTGCTTAAGAATTATTCAGTTATGAGAATTAGTACTAGAGTCCAGTTTTTTCCCTGATATTTCAAAAATTTACATTCAATAAGCTATAAAAGTCTGTATACCCTTAAACCTAATAAATCAATTTCTAGGAATTTATCCTGAGAACATGGTCACTGATGGGCATATGGAAATGCACACACAAAAAAGTGTACATTTATTATAATAGGGGAAACTGTAAATAATGTCTTAAAGAGTAAACTGGTTAAATAAGTGATGATATATCTCAAAGGAAAGGCTCTGTGATAATTAAAATTGTTAAATAAATAGACAATTGACTTTTCAAGAGTGTTCTGTAAAACACTAGTCCTACAAGATGTTCATAGGCATTTTAGATTCTCAACCCAGGGGTTAAATATGTGTGGGAAATGCTCAGAATGCTTTCAGTTGTGAGTAAAAATGCACCTAATTCCACCTGGCTTAAGTCCTTAAAGGAATGTCTTCATTCAATTAGAAGTCTAAAGAAAGTCTAAATATTCAGCAATATTTCAGCCAAGGCACTAGCTCCATTTTTCTGTGCTTCTCTTAGCCCTGTCTTCCTCCATATGTTGGCTTTATCCTCAAATTGGCTTTCCTCATGGTCACAACTATTGGGGAAATATAATAAGCATTATACCAGAATGTGACATGCACCACAGAGAGTCACTAAGAGATTGCAAAGGCAAACAGAAATCTCACCTTTTTACATAGCCAAGCAGATACAATCCATTACACATGTTCTCAAGATAAATGATAACTAGTCAAGTAAGAAAACAGCACAATTTGTCACATATAGTTCATCCTAAATTCACTTGGTAATGGGGGGTGACCATCTGTGTTAGCTAATTGACTTTATTCAAACGAACAGTAAAATTCTCATATCTTTATGACCAGAGGTAATTTTGCTACTTAGAGTGAGTGTCCCTGCCAAAATTAGTCTCCTACCTTCACACAGAAATTGAGAGATAGGTATGCTATCTCTCTTGATGATTACATCTCAAAGATATGGCTCTCAGGTACTTGAAAAAGACATTCTGGGGTCACAAAGCTGGCCTAAGTCTTACTTGGTTTTTAAAAGGATTTATATACTTTCAAACAGGCAGAGAAAGAACTTACAAGTTTCCTAAGGTAAATCCTCCAGGAAAAGAAGGAGAAAAGTCACTTCTCTTATTTTCAACGGAATATTTAGGCTTGTTATTTTTATTTTGTATTTGTCCTTACACAGCAAAGCTGCCAGTCCCAATCTGGGCAATGTGTTTCATCCTATCTTTCCCCCAAGTATAGAGTGAAAGTCCTTCTCTTTAGTCTGATGGAATAAATCTGGTAAAACAAAATAACAACCGAACGCTATGTACCTGTTATCTTAGGCGTGGTAACTGGTTAACTATCAATCTCTTCAACAAGAACTCTGACAAGAGACATTGGAATTACCTGCCTCTGAGTCCTTTGGAACACACTCTTGGAGGTAGAGTTGAGTTAATTCAGCTGGAACCACACAGGTGTCAAACAATGAGAAGGAGGAGGAGGAGAGGAGGGAAAAGAGGAGTATCCATTCTGCCAGGAAATCAGCAGCATAGCTGAAAATAACATTTTCATATTCTCATCCCCATTTTCTTTCTTTTCCACCACTTGCCTTCAAGTTAGTGTTATGGGGCTGCACATAAATATAATTCAGTAGTGCTGCTATGGTCCAGTCCTGTCTTGGAACTTCCCTTGGTTTACCTTCAAAGCTGTGGTTCATTGTTTTGACATCCTAAGTAAGGGTGAGCCTTCTATCAAGTAATGGCCAAAGGTCTCTAGTACCAAGACAAGTAAGAAAAGAAATTACATGGAAAAATTCTGGTTTCAGAGGTGGGAGAAAATAATTAAATAGCTAGAAATATTTCCTTGTGTGGTATATGAACCTCTTCTGAACAACAGCAGCATTGTTCAGCTGGGTACATTTTTCTCCAAAGGTGCTGCTTTGAATGGGAGTGTACATATTTGAACATAACTAAGTCATAAAAGCTTAATTTTTAAAAAAATTTTCCAAAACTTTATTCTTTTCTAAATCATCAGGCTCATATCTAAATTAAAAATATGCTTGTCATGGAGTTTATGCACACTCACAAAGATACATTTAACACATCCAAGTAATACTTTCTTCAAGTTATAGTTCGGACTACATTCAACATCTTGTAATAACCTATAATGGAAAAGAATCTGAAAAAGAATATATATATATATATATATATATATATATATATATATATATATATATATATATCTGAATCACTTTGTTTTACACTGAAATGTATTGATAAATCAATTATACTTCATCAAAAAAAGAGGAAAAAAAGATATACTTCAACTTTTCTCGAGCACTACTAATTTCTTTGCTCAGAGGCAAATTAATATGGGAAGGAGACGTGGAGAAACATGATGATCCATTCTTCAAGGGATATTAAAACATAACTATAACAGACAAAAATACATTCCAGTCTCCTCAGATTTCTACAGGCAGGTGATTCTTAACTGGCAAAATATTAATTGATTTCAATTCTGTTAAAGTTAACAGCAATATCAAGAAAAACTAAAGAAAAATTTATCATCAGACCTGATCTAGTTCTCCAAAGTACTTTTTTTTTAACATCTTTGAGTATAACTGTTTTACAATAGTGTGTTAGTTTCTCCTTTACAACAAAGTGAATCAGTTATACATACACATATGTTCCCATATCTCTTCCCTCTTGCATCACCCTCTCTCCCACCCTCCCTATCCCACCCCTCTAGGTGGTCACAAAGCACAGAGGTGATCTCCCTGTGCTATGCGGCAGCTTCCCACTAGCTATATAATTTATTACATTTGGTAGTGTGTATATGTCCCTGCCACTCTCTCACATCATCACAGCTTACCCTTCCCCCTCCCCATATCCTCAAGTCCATGCTCTAGTAGGTCTGTGTTTTATTCCCATCCTACCACTGATCTCTTAATGACATTTTTTTTTTTAGATTCCATATATATGTGTTAGCATACAGTATTTGTTTTTATCCTTCTGACTTACTTCACTCTGTATGACAGACTCCAGGCCTATCCACCTCATTACAAATAACTCAGTTTCATTTCTTTTTATGGCTGAGTAATATTACATTGTATATATGTGCCACATCTTCTTTATCCATTCATCTGTTGATGGACACTTAGGTTGCTTCCATGTCCTGGCTATCGTAAATAGAGCTGCAATAAACATTTTTGTACATGACTCTTTTTGAATTATGGTTTTCTCAGGCTATATGCCCAGTAGTGGGATTGCTGGGTCATATGGTAGTTCTACTTTTAGTTTTTTAAGGAACCTCCATACTGTTCTCCACAGTGGCTGCATCATTTTACATTCCCACCAGCAGTGCAAGAGTGTTCCCTTTTCTCCACACCCTCTCCAGCATTTATTGTTTCTAGAGTTTTTGATGATGGCCAATCTGACTGGTGTGAGATGATATCTCATTGTAGTTTTGATTTGCATTTCTCTAATGACTAATGATGTTGAGCATTCTTTCATGTGTTTGTTGGCAATCTGTATATCTTCTTTGGAGAAATGTCTATTTAATTCTTCTGCCCATTTTTGGATTGGGTTATTTGTTTTTCTGTTATTGAGCTGCATGAGTTGCTTATAAATTTTGGATATTAATCCTTTGTCAGTTGCTTCATTTGCAAATATTTTCTCCCATTCTGAGGGTTGTCTTTTGGTCTTGTTTATGGTATCCTTTGCTGTGCAAAAGCTATAAAAGCTTAATTTTAAAAGGTCTCGATTCTTTCCAGTAAAAGAAATCACTACTTTTTGCTATGTTGTTCATTAATATATAAATATCCTCAATTTGAATATTATAAACTGGTGGTCTACCTTGCTAAACAGTCTAACATTCAATCTAATCAATAGCAACCCTTTATAATTTTAAACATCTCTTATTTCGTGGCAGGTTCACTGAGTCATTAAATATCACCTCCTGTGGATATCACAGCTATAAAATGTTAGCTGGCTGGATTGTTGTATTTTACTTAGCTGATGGTGATGGCATACAGACATTTTAGTGTGTTCTGGTACACTAATAATAAAGACTACAAAACTTTCATTCATTCAAAACTGCAAAATTGTGTTGTAAAAATGATAGGATTAGAGTGTATCTTGGTTATTTCCTTACATACCTCTAGATGAAAGGTTTGTGGTGGATTACTGTATGTCAACTTGACTGGCCCACAGGAGCCAGATAGTTCAACATTGTTCCAAGTGTGTATGAGGGTGTTTCTGGGTGAGGTTAGCATTTGAATAAGGAGACTGAGTAAGGAAGATTGTCATCCCCCAAGGAGGTGGGCCTCGTCGAATCTGTTGACTTGACTAGAACATTAAGAAGTAAGTCAGAAAGAGGAAAACAAATACCTTATGCTAACACATATATATGGAATCTGAGAAAAAAAAGAGGTCATGAAGAACTTAGGGGTAAGACGGGAATAAAGACACAGACCTACTAGAGAATGGACTTGAGGATATGGGGAGGGGGAAAGGTAAGCTGTGACAAAGTGAGAGTGGCATGGACATGTATACACTACCAAACGTAAAACAGATAGCTAGTGGGAAGCAGCCGCATAGCACAGGGAGATCAGCTTGGTGCTTTGTGACCACCTAGAGGTGTGGGATAGGGAGGGTGGGAGGGAGGGAGATGCAAGAGGGAGGAGATATGGGAACATATGTCTATGTATAACTAATTCACTTTGTTATAAAGCAGAAACTAACACACCACTGTAAAGCAATTAAACTCCAATAAAGATGTTAAAAGAAACCAAAACAAAGTAAGGGAGAAAGAATTAGCTCTCTCCACTTACCTGTCTTTGAGCTGGAACACAGCTCTTCTCTTGCTTTCCGAATGGAAGTTGACCATTGGCTCTCCTGGGTCTTCAGCTTGTCAGCTGCAGATCTTGACATTCTTCCATAATCATATGAGCCAATTCCTTAAAATAAGTAAATAAATTGATAGATATGTAGATCCACCCATCGGATCCTATTGATTCTGTTTCTCTGGAGAACTCTAATACAGGTGGGAATGAGGGAAAAGGAAAAGCATACAATGTAAGAACCATAATATTTTAATGTCATTCCATTATAGCCTACACTTGCTATATAAACACACACTCACACACAAATCTTCTTTACATCCATTATTTTTATAGATTGCTTAATCTTTAGGGTATAACCTTGGAAAAAGTGCTCATAGAACTTCAATTGGAGAATTTTAAATTTGGTCATTTTAACACAGGCATATTTCATCTTTTAGTATGGGATAAGAGACTTTTACTAAAGCCTTTGGGATGTGGAATACATGTGCTGAGTAGAGTTTTTCTTTACTTAAAACTGCGTTCCAACTGACCCCATCAAGAATGGGTTTGTGGTTGCTTCTCTCTTCTCCTACCTGTTTCCAAATGAGCTTTGCTCTCTAAACAAGCCAGCTTCCTGTAACTATTGCTTACCTGTTTGGTAATGGATGTTTTTCTGAGTCAGTTCTCTCAGGCCTTCACATTGCTGGGGGTTTCCGTCTTTCTTCTGCCTGGACCTTTCCACTCCTTTTGGCAGCAGAGCACTGCCAAGACTGATGCTAGCAGTGCCTTGAGTGTCAGATTCTTCCTCTTCCCTCCCCTCTCCACAGCCAAAATTGTCTTACTTAAACACGTACTACTACTCTCCTCCTTCATTCAGTTAATATTATAGCACCACTCTGCTGGCCAGAGGACATACAACAGTACACAAAAAAGACATCTGACCCCATGAAGTTTACAGTCTAATGGAGGATTCAGACATTAAACACAGAGACAAATGACCAGATGGCAGCTCTTGGTCGGATCAAATCTGTTTTGTTCATCTTTGAATCCTGAGTACCTGGCAGAATGCCCGGCACGTAGCTGAGTTCAACATTATTTATCGAATAAAAAGTATTTACTCCTAGAATGAATGTATGAATCCGACTTTTGTATGAAAGTTGAAGACCTAATAAGAAAGGAGAGTAACTCCAGATTAGAAGGCCTGAAAAGTGCTAACCAACCGAAAGTGCATCAAACAAAGAGAACATGCATAAATGGCACTACATTTTCAAACTGGGCTAAGCTAGTTGAGTAATGAGAGATGCTATAACTGACTCACTGACTTTCAACCAAGTATTTGACCTCTTTGTTCCTGAAATGCCTCAATATATAATATGAATGATACTATCTCATTTACGTATTTTCTATATCAAAAGTCTATATAACTTTCACCCTGAATTTGATTCAAACTACAATAAAATAATTGTGCAACTTGAAACCATGACCATGTGGGATGTATTATAGTAGACGAACCAGGAAGGAAACTGCAAGAGAAGGAAAAGAAGAAATCAATATAAATCACAGAACGATGAACTTTGTAGGACAATTTTTTTTTCCCTTTTAGTTGTGAAGAAGTAAACAGCCTTATGAAGTCTGTTTGTTTTATTATAAATTATACAAGCTAATTCAATGATAACTGCACAGTCCTGAGTTCTCTACAGGAATTAGAGCTGTATGAAGTAAATTATTAAAACAGTGCATAGCTAGGAAGAGTCAGTGTTCTGAGCTATGTTGTTGCTGCTGTTTTTTTTTTTTTTTTAATAGGAGGGGAATAAATAAAAATTTAAAGATAAATAACTTTTGAGTTCTTATATAAGCAAAAATTTCTCAATAAACCATCCAGCTTTTCTATATCCTAATTACTGGTTCTTCTTTTTAAATGATCAGCCTCTCCTACTTTATCTTCATTTCTGTAAATAACTAGGTATTATGGCCATGATTCAAACCCATAACTCCAGCAGGGAAAGCAATTATGGCAGAAGCAATGAACACTAATAGGGAATACAAACCTGTAATAAACCATATTTAGGTCTGAAGATCATCTAAGATTCGCATAATTTAGGTTAGAACAATATTTAACTGACAATTAAGATTCAACTAGGAAAATTCTCAGGGCTATCTTTTCACCTAAAGTGTGATAAAGCAGATCCACTGGGGTGCAATCTCACCATGATATATATCAGAATTAGAAAAAAGGGGTGCAAATGATGACAAACATCTGGAGGCTGGAATGTTCAGTCCTTGAAAAGTAGTGCAAAACTGTGAGAATAAAGTGTTATCTAACTTAAGGAGCAACTTATAAGCAAAGAAGTCTTGTATTGAGATCACTCTAATTTCTCCAATCAAGTCCTTCAGATGGAATCCAAAGTCTTAAAGTCCACGTCATAGCAAGCAATTTCCAATCAGAGTTCTTATTGTAAAGGGAAAAAAATGATCCATATCGCTTAAGTTTAATACTGGTTTGTCTCTACCAAGTGCTTCTCCTGACGCCCAGTCTCCTACACCTTTAAGCAAATTTTCACAAGGTCCTTATAAATGAAACAAACAAGAAAGAGTTTACAGAAGTCGCAGCCAACTTGAAATTAAGCTTACATTTGTCCTGTTTTAAAAGCCTTTTTAAAGTAGGGTGGAAAACTTCCCTTGCTACAAATGTTCTGACACACAGAAAGAAAAAAATTAATCAAATGTTATATGCAAGACAAAGGAAACTTAATTTAACAATTTTTAAAAGTGCTTGTTTTTTCCACATTTTAAATTAAGTATGTGGAAAAAATCTTTATTTACCTAGTAGAGACTGGAAATGCATGCTTTAGCATATGTTTATAAATATCATAAGGTAAAGGAGATAGAAGAAAGGAAATCAGGGAAAGATAAAAATTTAGGAAACCCTGAATTACATTTTTTAATATAAGTTAAGTGTCCACAAATGCTAGAGGGGCCTTCAAGTTCCACGGAATTTGGAATGTCTATTATCATTGCCTTCTGAGGCTCTTATTAGCTCTCCAGGATTTAGAATTCTTCCCTTTGCCTGAGGAAAAGCTTCTATTCTCATTTTCAGGCTGCAGAGATATTTTCAAACTAAAGACTTATTTTTTTCCTTGATCTCCTGAGTGTTTGCACCTGCATTTATACATGACTTAGGAATTTTTGAAATATGATTTCTCATCTTGGAAAAGATGATAAATTTGCCTATCATTTCTAGAAAAGTCGCTTTAACTTTGAAAACTTCCCAGATGATCTTATGTCAGTTTCTTACATGTTCAGGGCTGTTTATTTCTGTTGACAGACAAATCTCTAAATCTTTCTAGATATTAAGTTTCCCACTTAGAAAATCACTAAATTGACTTGGGTCATCTCCAGAATCCATCCTAGCTTTAATATTCAATCACTCTTATCTCTCAATTTGCATTCAGAATCAGTATTTATTTAATGATTCTAAGCATCACTCCCACACACTTTAAAAATCAAACAAACAAAATCTCTTTTTGATTAGATCAGTCATAGTAGGAATAACCCATATTTTCTTTTCTGAAGTGAAAACCTTTCGGAGAAAAAATGTGAAATGTGTTGACTTTCTTTGCTACTCCAGTTTGAATGAAGAAATTGCTTCAGAGGTCTCTTGGAAGGAAAACGGTTTGTGTGCTATAGTTACCTACTTCAGAGTCTCCACTTTCCTTCCCTGATTCATCTCCACCTCTGACTAATTTAGGGGACTCTAACTGGACCATCACTGAACTTCAAGTCTCTTTATTAATTAAAAAACAATATTTTCTTATTATTCTTCTAAGATTTAACAAAATGAGTAGGACCCAATCATCGCCCTCAATTAATTTAAAATTTAGAATTAGGAGTTTGTAAACAACTGTCTATAATACAAAGCAGTCACGGTGGAATAAGAAAAGAAAGAAGACTGTTAGAGGAACAGAGAAATGATGATGTATTACATCTCAGATGTATTAAAGAAGAATTCAAAAAGGAGGCGTTATTTTAGTTGTACTTTGAAGGAAGAGTTAACTTTCAATCCACATATTAATTGAGCCTTTCAGGAGAGGGATAAGGAGGCATGCTCCCCTCTTTCCTTCCAACCAAAGTGTGCTCTTGTCTGTGAAGTACCACCTGTAGATGACCAAGAGCAGGTTGATTCATTCATTCAAGCAATAGCTGTATTTGTCCTTTGAGCATCTAATGCATGCCCAGCACTGGGCTAGGTACTGAAAAATACAGCAGTTATGAGGACAGGGATGATGCATTGATACAGACGTGCTTTACAGGTCTCCATCAGCTCTAAGATACTATGAAGAACTAAGGTTCAAATTTCTATCTATTTCTTGTTTTCTTTTTTTTAGAATTTACAAATTTATTTTAAAATATATTGAAAACAGTAGAAGTGAGCCCCATTTGAATAATAAAATAATTTCTTTTTCTGGAGCTAAAAAACAAAAAAAAGTCAAAGATTTTATTTTCAGGTACTAGTCAGATGTAATTTCCCTGAATAGCTGAGGAATCTGTAGCAAAAAACAGACTTGGTCCTCAAGCATTTCATTCTCTTTTGTTTGTATTATACTATGAGGTGGAAAATTTTGAGAATCAGTGAACTAAATAAAGTACTCCAACTGACCATCTATTTCCTCCACATACCCCTTAAGCTATTTTTTAAACTCCCAATAAAGGGTGTAAAAGTTATTGTTTATTATAGATTAGTACATTTTGGTGAAATGGAGCTAGCAATGTGTTGTTGTATTAGAAAGAATGAACAAGAGAAAAGGAGGAGAATAAGAGGACCCCCAAATTATTGACAATCAGAGCTAGAAATGACCTCTGAAACAGAACAGTTGGTCCACTTATGAAATGGGTAGAAATGTCTTTGATATACCCCCTAATATGTAGAAAAAAATATGTGGTTCATATATGAACTCTTATCCTGTGCACATGACACATGTCACTAACTGAACATGATGCTCTTCCTAGCTGAGCCTAGACACACCAGCATATTCATTATCACAAAGTCAGTGCCATGAAACTATTCTCAATCAGAGTTAGTGAACAAATTAAAAACTATTTGGGATCCATGACCTTGTCCAAATATGTCATTTTACAGATATAGAAACTGAGGATGAAAAAGTGTTCCTGAGGTGTCCATTTATCTAATTACTATCAAGGCATGAATAATAGTTTTTTTTTCTGTCTTTTCTTCAAGAAATCATTCATTTATTCAGTATGTATTGAATACTTGATATCTGCCAGACTAGGCACTAAATATTGGGTTATATATATGAAAAAGCCATTATTAAAAACTTCAATGGATTTTTAAAAAATACATCAATGGGATACCTACAAGCTTTTCTGACTGAGCAATGGAAATATTTAAACACAAAATAAAGTTATGAATTTAGACATATCTAGTTAGCTTTGTAAAAAGCACATATCTTCTTAATTTTTCTGTAAGTGCTCTGAAGTAAATATCAGTGGGTGTTTAATGAATGTTTATTTTTGCTAGTGTGCTAGGTTTAAGTAGGTCGAATTTAGATAACACTGAAACTTTGTCTTTTTTTTTTTTTGCCATGCCGCACAGCATGTGGAATACTAGTTCCTCGACCAGGGATCAAACCCAGGCCCCCTGCATTGGAAGCACAGAGTCTTAACCACTGGACCACAGGGAAATCCCAAACACTGTCCTTTTTTACATTGTATTATTACACGTATTCAAAGTACATTGAGCATCCTAAAACATTACAGTGCTCTGTACACTCCTGCTGAAGTTATGAAAGAATTAAAACTAAACAGAATCAAAAGAACAAAGTTCTAATATAATTTCTGTTGCTAATTACCTATGTGCCTTGGTCATAAAATTTGATCTTTCTGAAGCCTCAAAAGTCTTAGTAAAATGAAAGAAGTGGAAAAAATGATATTAAAGACTATTTTTGTTTTTAACAATTTAAAGCAAAGCATCAATATTTTAGATGATTTTTTTGTTTCACAGTTGTTCTTACCTTTTTCTTCTGTAGATTGTTTATATCTACCCTTTTGTGTTTGAACTAGCTCATTTACAAACAAAGCAAACTCACCAAACAGAAAAGCAAAGTCTGAATATATAACATTTGAATAACCCAAATTAACTTCTACAGTTGAAAAACAAAATTATTGAAGTTAGAATCTCAGTAGATAGATCAAACACTAGCTTAGGCACAGCTGTAGGAAATTAAAAATAAGAATATAGACCTGAAGAAAATGTACAGAATGAAACACAGAAAGAAATAATCATACAGATTGAAACACGTTAGTTTAAATTAATTCATGAACATTTTCCACAATTGTCTGTATTAGTATACTAGTGTTTTATTATTACTTTAACTGTCACAAGTTATTTTATCATTGATATAAAATAATTTACTTGTCTGATTCTCTATTTGTTTGCACTTAAGTTGTTTCAGTTATTTTTGCTCATGTATTCTGGCATTCAACACTGTGAAACAAATAGCTAACAATAGTCTGATTTGTTTTTTCAATGTAAAATATACTTATTCTCTCTATATTCTTGAATTATTTGTTTTTTACTTTTTAATCTCATCTAACTGCTCCTCTTTATTTTCCTCATAAGTCATGGGTCATTTTGATATTCAAATTCAGGTCTTTTTCCATTTCAGAAAGTTTTATTAGAATTATAGGAATAGTATTATCATATTGGAATTCTCATTCTGTTCACTCCTGGGCTATCAGTTATTGTTACTTTTTATTTCCCATATTCAGTCTTCCATATATCTTGTTCTCTGATACCTTTCACTATATTCTAGATGCATCTCAAGATCATCCATGACAATATAGATATAATTTTCTGCAAAATTAATAGTTTTTCTTTTCACTGACTATAAAACAGTTTTTAATTTTTCTAGGACATTCTCCAATTTTTCAGTTCCACTCTGCATTGCTGAATATACAACCAATTAAAATTATACATAGGTATATTGCACTGTTAGTTTTTACAAATACCAAGTTGATTAGAATTTGTTTGTTTTCTTTAATTTAATAAACACTGGCCATAATTTAATCAGCATTTTAGTTTGTATGTAGGGAGTACAATAATACTTATCTATGGGATTCACATGCGTACTGATTTTGACTACTCCATTCAAAATCAATTTGTCAACATCCATTTATGATAAAAATTCTCAACAAAGTGGGTATAGAGTGAACATATCTTAACATAGTAAAGGCCATTTATGACAAACCTATAGCCAACATCATCTCAATGGTGAAAAACTGAAAGCATTTCCTCTAAGATCAGGAACAAGAGAAGGATACCTATTCTCACCCCTTTTATTCAACATAGTATAGGAATCTCCTGGACCCTGACTCTGCCCACCAGTGAGCCAGCAGTAGCCCCAAGGACTCCAGGGTTCCACAGCCAGCTGCCTTGTGACTTGGCCTCTCCTACAAGCAGCCAGCAGCCTCCACAAAAGAAGGTCTTAGCAACCAACCAGACTGGGGGCTGCCACACCTGTTAGCCTGCCACAACAGAAGGATCAACAGCCCACAGAGGGGGCACCCCTGGAACATATAGCTCAGGTGACCAGAGGAGAATGCACTTCTAGGATTCATAGGGTATCTCCTACAAAAGGCCACTTCTTCAAGGCTGGGAAACATAACCAACCTACCAGATACATCAAAATAAAATCAGCAAGTTAGGCAAAATGAGATGGCAGAGGAATATGTTCCAAATGAGGGAATAAGATAAAGCCCCAAAAGAGAACTAAATTAAGTGGAGACAGGCAATCTACCAGAGAAAGAGTTCAGGGTAATAATCATAAAGATGACCAAAATAATCAGGAGAAGAATGAATGAACAGAGTAGAAGATAGAAGTTAGAATTTTTTAAACAAAGAGAGAACATAAACAACAAGCAAACACAAATAAAGAATATAATAACTGAGAGGAAATATACACTAGAAGAACACAACATTATAAAAAAACTATACCCCAAATAAAAAAATACACTAGGGGGAATCAACATAGATTATATGATATGGAGGAATGAATCAGCAAGCTGGAAGACAGAGTAGTCAAAATCACTGATGCTGAACATAAAAAAGAATAAAAAGGAATAAGGACAGTTTAAGAAACCTGCAGGACATCATGCATACTAACATTCATATTATAGGTGTCCCAGAAAGAGAAGAGACAGAGAAAGAGGCAGAGAACATATTTGAAGACATGATAGCTGAAAACTTTCCTAACCTGGGAAAGGAAAAGACATCAAAGTCCAGGACCACATAGAGTCCCAAACAGGATCAACCAAAAGAGGACCATGCAAAGACACATTATCTTTAATTGTTTCCATTTTAATTACAAAGAGAGAATATTAAAAGCAACAAAGGAAAAGCAACAAGTTGCATACAAGAGAACTCCCATAAGGCTATCAGCTGACTTTTCAGCAGAAACTCTGCAGGCCAGAAGACTATGGCATGATATATTTGAAGTGATGAAAGGGAAAAACCTACAACAAAGTACACTTTACCAGGCAAGGCTATCATTCAGATTTGATGGAAAAATCAAAAGTTTTACAGACAGGCAAAAACGAAAAAAGTTCAGCACCACCAAACCAGCTTTACAAGAAATTTTAATGGACTTCTCTAAGTGAAGAAAGAAAGGCAACAGCTAGAACATGAAAATTAAGAAAGGAAAAAGCTCATCAATAAAGGCAAACATACACTAAAGGCATTATATCAACCATGTACACAAAGCTGGTAGGAAGGTTAAAAGACAAAAGTAGTAAAATGATCTAAATCAACAATAAGAAGTTAAGGAATACAGAAAACAAATAGATGAAAATTTGATATGAAAAACAGTAATTATGAAAGGAGGAGAGTAAAAATGCTTAGCTATTAAAATGCATTTGAAATTAAGAAATCAGCAGCTTAAAATAACCACATATATATAGAGACTGCCATATATAAACCTCATGGTAACCACAAATAAAAAATCTAAAATAGATACACACACACACATACACACATACACAAAGGAATTCAAACATAACACTAAAGATAGTCAACAAATTACAAAGGAAGAGAACCAAAGAAGAAAGGGAAAAAAAATCTACAAAAACAAACCAAAAGCAATTAAAGTGGCAATAAGCACATACATATGAATAATTACTATAAATAGAAATGGATTAACTGCTCCAATCAAAAGACATAGTGCGGCTGAATGGATACAAAAACAAGACCTGTATATATGCTGCCTACAAGACACTCATTTCATACCTAAGGATACACACAAACTGAAAGTGAAGGGATGGAAAAAGGTATTCCATGAAAATGGAAATCAAAAGAAAGCCAGGGTAGCAATACTTTTATCAGACAAAATAGATTTTGAAACAAAAACTGTTACCAGAGACAAAGAAGGATATTATATAATAATCAAGATATCTATCCAAGATTATATAAAAATGTAAATGTATATGTACCCAAAATAGGGCCACCTAAATACAGAAAACAAATATTAACAGACATAAAGGGAGAACTTGAAACTACCACAATAGTAGTAGAGGACTTTAATTTGCATCAAAGTACAGATGATCCAGACAGAAATTTATAAGGAACACTGGCCTTAAATGACATATTAGACCAAACACACTTGATATAAAGAGAGCATTCCAACCAAAAGCAGTAAAACACACATTCTTTTCAAGTGCACATGAAACATTCTCCAGGATAGATCACATGCTAGACCACAAAGAAAGCCTCAGTACATTTAAGGAAACTGAAAGCATATCAAATATCTTTTGTTACTACAATGCTATGAGAGTAGAAATCAACTACAAGAAAAGTAACTGCAAAACCACAAACACGTGGAGACTAAACAATATGCTACTAAACAACCAATGGATCACTGAAGAAATCAAAGAAGAAATTTAAAAATACCTGGAGACAAATGAAAACAAAAAACAATGATCCAAAATCTATGGGCACAACAAAAGCAGTTCTAAGAAGCAAGTTTAAAGTGATTGAGCTTACTTTATGAAACAAGAAAAATCTCAAACAACCTAACCCTACACCTAAAGGAATTACAAAAAGAATGGATAAAACCCAAAGTTAGTAGAAGGAAAGAAATAATAAAGATCAGGGCAGAAATAAATGAAGTAGAGATTAAAAAGAAAAAAAATAGAAATGATCAATGAAATTTAGAGCTGGTTCTTTTAAAAGATAAACAAAATTGATAAACTTTTAGCCAAATTCATCAGGAAAAAAAAGAAAGGGGGCCCCAAATCAGTAAAATCAGAAATGAAAAAGAAGTTTCAACTGATACCACATAAATACAAATAAATCATAAGAGACTACTATGAAAAACTATAGGCCAATAAAATGGACAACCTAGAAAAAATGGACAAATTCCTAAAAATGTACAATCTCCCATGACTGAACCAGAAAGAAATAAAAACTATGAACATATAAATTACCAGTAGTGAAATTGCAACAGTAATTTTAAAACTCCCAACAAACAAAAATCCAGGACCAGATGGCTTCAGAGGTGAATTCTCCCAAATGTTTAGAAAAGAGTTAACACCCAGCCTTCTAAACAATTCAAAAACTTTCAGAGAAGGGAATGCTTCCCAACTCATTCTACGAGGCCAGCATCACCTTGACAGCAAAACCAGAGGAAGATATCATTAAAAAAAAGAAAATTATAGGCCAATACCACTGATGAACATAGGTGCAAAAATCCTCAGCAAAATATTAGCAAACTGAATCCAGCAATACATTAAAATGATCATACACTATGATTAAGTGAGATTTACCCTAGGGATGCAAGGATGGTTCAATATCTGCAAATCAATCATTGTGATAAGCCACTTTAACAAATTAAAGAATAAAAACCACATGATCATCTAATAAATGCAAAATAACTTTTGACAAAATTCAATATCCATTTATGATTAAAAAAAAACTCTCCAGAAAATGGGCATAGAGGAAATATACTTCAACATAATAAAGGCCATATACATTAAGCCTACAGTTAACATCATAATCAATTGTGAAAAGCTGAGAGCATTTCCTCTAAAATCAGCAACAAGACAAGTATGCCTACTCTCACTCCTTTTATTCAACATGGTATTGGAAGACCTAGCCAGTGTAATCACACAAGAAAAAGAAATAACAGGAATTCAAATTGGAAAGGAAGAAGTAAAACTGTCACTGTTTCCAGATAACATGACACCATACATAGAAAATCCTAAAGATGCCAACAAAAAACTGCTAGAGCTCATCAGTGAATTTGGCAAAGTTATAGGATACAAAATTAATATACAGAAATCTGTTGCATTTCTCGACACTAACAACAAACTATCAGGAAGAGAAATTAAGGAAACAATCCCATTTAAAATCGCATCAAAAAGAATAAAACACTTAGGAATAAATCTACCTAAGGAGGTAAAAGACCTGAACTTGGAAAACTATAATACACTGGTGATAGAAATTGAAGATGACACAAACCAATGTTAAGTTATACTGTGTTCATGGATTGGAAGAATTAACATTTAAAAAATGACTCTACCACCAAAGGCAATCTACAGATTCAATGCAATCCCTATCAAATTACCAGCGGCACTTTTCACAGAACTAGAATAATTTTAAAATTTATACAGAAAAACCAAAGACCCTGAATAGTCAAAACAATCTTGAGAAAAAAGAACAGAGCTGGAGGAATCACATTTGCTGACTTCAGACTATACTACAAATCTACAGTAATCAAAACAGTATGGTACTGGCACAGACACATAGATCAATGGAACAGAATTGAGAGCCCAGAAATAAACCCACTCACTTTATGGTCAATTAATCTATGACAAAGGAGTCAAGAATATACAATGGAGAAAAGACAGTGTCTTCAATAAGTGGTTCTGGGAAAACTGGACAGCTATGTGTAAAAGAATAACATTAGAACATTTTCTCACACCATATAAAAAATAAACTCAAAATGGATTAAAAACACAGATGTAAGACCAGAAATCATAAAACTCCTAAAAGAAAACATAGACAGTATACTGTTTGACCTAAATCAGCAATACTTTTGGGGGGTCCGTCTCCTAAGGTGAAGGAAACAAAAGCAAAAACAAACAAGTGGGGTCTTCCCTGGTGGCACAGTTGTTAAGAATCCTCCTGCCCATGCAGGGGACACGGGTTCAAGCCGTGATCCAGGAAGATCCCACATGCCATGGAGCAACTAAGCCTGTGTGCCACAACTACTGAGCCTGCTCTCTAGAGCCCGTGAGCCACAACTGCTGAGCCCGCATGCCACAACTACTGAGCCCATGCTCCTAGAGCCCATGCTCTGCAACAAGAGAAGCCACCTCAGTGAGAAGCCCACGCACCGCAACAAAGAATAGCCCCCACTCACCACAACTAGAGAAAGCCTGCACACAGCAATGAAGACCCAAGGCAGCCAAAAATTACTTAATTTTTTTTAAAAAGATAAACAAGAGGGACCTAATTAAACTTAAAATCTTTTGTATAGCAAAGGAAACCATGGACAAAACATAAAGACAACCTACTGAATGGGAGAAAATATTTTCAAATGATATGACCAGTCAGGGATTAATATGCAAAATATACAAACAGCTCATAAAACTCAATATCAAAAAAAAACACAATTAAAAATTGACAAGATCTGAATAGATATTTTTCGAAAGGAGACATACAGATGGCCAATATGCACATGAAAAGATTCTCAACATCACTAATCATCAGAGAAATGCAAATCAAAACCACAAGATATCACCTCACACCTGTCAGAATGGTTGTCATTAAAAAGACCACAGATAACAAATGTCGATAAGGATGTGGAGAAATGTGAACCCTTATACATTGTTGGTAGGGATGTAAATTGGTGCAGCCACTGTGGAAAACAGTATGGAAGTTCTCTAGAAAACTAAAAATAGAACTACCATATGACCCAACAATTATATCCCTGGGTATAGATATGAAGAAAATAAAAACACTAATTCTTAAAGATACATGCTCCCCAGTGTTCATAGCAACATTACTCACAATAGCCAGGATATTGGAGAAACCTAAGTGCCCATGAATAGATAAATGGCTAAAGAAGATGTTGTATATAATGGGATATTATTCAACAATAAAAAAGAATGAAATATTGCCATTTTCAACAAAATGGATGGACCTAGAAATTATTATCTAAGTAAAATGTGTCAGGCAGAGAAAGACAAATACTACATGATTTCACTTACATGTGAAATCTAAACAGCCAAACAAATGAGCAAACATAACAGAAACAGAATCATAGAAACAGAAGTAGAGGTGGTTTCCAGAGAGGACAGGAGGTGGCAGATGAGTGAAATAGGTAAGGGAGATTAAGAGGGACAAACTTCTAGTTGTAAAATAAATGAGTCCTGGGAATGATGCAGAGTGGGGAATGTAGTCAGTAAGGTGGTCATATCTTTGTATGGTAACACATGGTAAATAGACTCATCTATTGTGGTGACCATTTTGTAATGTATAGAAATATGGAATCATTATGTTGTGCACCAGGAACATAGTGATGTAGGTCAATTATACTTGCAAAAATAAAACCAAACTATCTCATAGAAAGAGATCAGATTTGTGTTTATCAGAGGCAAGAGGCAGGGGAAGGCAGAGTAAATGAAGGTAGTCAAACTTCCAATTATAAGATAAATAAGTACTAGGAATGTAATGTACAATGTAATTAATATAATTAACACTTGTATGTTTTATATATATTACATATACACATATATATGAAAGTTGTTAAGAGAGCAAATCCTAGGAGTTCTCAACACAAAGAATTCTTTTCCTGTTTCTTTTATTTTGTATCTATATGCAATGATGGATATTCACTAAACTTATTGTGGTAATCCTCTCATAATATACGTAAGTCAAATCATTATGCTGTACATCTGAAGCTTATACAGTGCTGTATATCAGCTATATCTCAATAAAACTGGAAGAAAAAAAATCATCTTGTTGAGAATTGCTCAGTCTGATGTTTAACACTACTTGCAAGCTAACAAGTAATACTGTCACACTCTCATGGATGCAAGCAGAAGATACAAGACTCCTGGGTCTTTGACAAAGTACTTTTTACTCACAACAATAGCAGTAGGTAAGGTATTAGCATTTTCACCAGCTGTCCTAACCTCAAGTCCTGTGGAGGCGTATGAATAGAGCCAAGGGCTACAGGCTGAATGTTTGTGGCTCCTCAAAATTCTTATCTTGAAGCCCTAATCCCCAAAGTGACAGTATTCAGAGGTGGAGCCTTTGGAAGTAATTAGGTTTAGATGGAGTCGTGAGAGTGGAACTCTCATGATGGGATTAGTGCCATTATAAGAAAAGAAAGAAGCCAAAGCTCTCTCCCTCCCTCTCCACCGTGTGAGATGTGAGGATAAAGCAGGAAGGCAGCCATTTGTAAACCAGGCAGAGGGCCCTCCTCCAAAGATACTGAATCTGACGGCACCTTGTTCTGGGAGCTCTCAGCCTCTGTAAATGTGAGAAATAAATATCTGTTGTTTAAGCCACCCAGTCTACTGTATTTGGTTACAGCAGCCTGAACTATACAGCAGGTAACACCTGCACAATAGTGGGTTTTGTTATAAGAAAGGAACCTCAAGCTTAAAATACCTGAACCTTTTATAATGGACAGTATTTGAACTTTGTTCCAAAAGGAAGCATTATCTTTATTACACTGAACCGTAAACAAACCTTCCTTTGCTGTGGAAAGATTTACTATGTTTATTTTCCAAGGCTATATGCTATTCAAGCATCCTTGAAAAGATAGTCTGGAACAAAGCAGTCAGTGTCTCTGCTTGCAGAAATGACAGAGACCATGAAGAGATGTCTCCCAACATATAAAGTTAGAAATGTGTTTGGTGACATGGAACAGAAAACCTGACTAATGATGATTTAAACTAGATAATAACATTTGTGCATTATTCATGCAAAAAAAAAAAAAAAATCCGGGGACAAGTGATCCAGGGTTTGTTTAGTGGTTCAGTGACACCGTCAAGTACCAGTTCCCTTCTGTCTTTCCTCGGCTTTTATCCACAAGCTTTCTGTCCATGATGGCAGCATGGCTGATACACTCCACACATCATTTCCACATTCAAGACAGGAAGAAGATGGAAGGGGCAGCACCTCAATGAAGAAAGTCAAAACCTTTCCTAAAGCCCTCAACTTGTGTCCATTCACCAAAATTACGTACAAAGTCGCCATTACTTCAATGCAGTTTGAGGAAGCAGGTATGTTTATCTGGCAATTTAGTCGTAACTGTTTCATGGTAATCTTTACTCTTTGATGGCCCTCAGTATGCTGTTCCAAGTTCTGATTTCCAGTACATTGAAGAATCTCTCTGAGATCTTGTGTAAATGGTAACCTCATTGCTATAGTTTTCTTTGTCTTGCCAGGCACAATACTTGCTTCCCCTGGTGAATCAGTAATGTGGAACAAAGAACATTGTTTTCCTCTCCCTAGCTGAGCATAGTACATTGCTGCACCTGGGGAATTTGCAAGGTTGAGAATGTCTCCTCATTTCATAAATATTGGAACAGAGACTAAATCAGTAAGTGATTTTCAAAATAAAAGTCAATCGTAGGAGCAGACCTAGAATGCCAGGGTTCAGAATTAGTTTTGTATTTTATGCTGTTTCCATGGAATACATTACTCACTCTAAATTATCTTTGATCTTTCTCATAAGCAATCTCTTAAAACACTGTTCAGTTATATCTTCTTGGTGGATACATCTAAATCTTGACTGGAACATAGAAAGAAATGTGAAAATATTCCCCTCTATTTTTTCTTCTTGCCTATGGAGATGAATAGGTAATACTTACTGCTACCAATATTGAAAAGAAGGAATAGATATCCTTTTCCAGCCACCAGACTTATATTTTTATGTGGAAGCTTAATTTTTGTCCTAATGCATATGAAACCTAAAGCAAGAATTCAGCCAGACTCTCAGCCTTTTCTACCATTTATAACATCCCTATGAAAATTTCATATAATTGAAAGATAACCCAAAGAAGACATGTATCCTTATGCACAAATATTTCCCAAATATATTCCAGGTTATAATGTAGTGGTTTAGAGAATCTTGGAATATGAAAGATCTGTGTTTGAATTAACACTCTGGCACTTATTTGCTTTCTAACTTTGGGCAAGTTACTTAGCTTCTCAGACTAACTCATTATCTGCAAAATGATTATATAACAATGCCTATTTTGCTTGACTATTTTAAGAATCAAATGAGATTATATTACCAAAAATTTAACACAGTTTCTGGAACTTGGTATGTACCTAGTAGATAGTAGCTATTATTATAGCTCTGGAGTATTTTTTACTAGTTACTCCAAATTGATTTATGGAAAATCCCCAGATTTAGGAAATACTGTTGTAGACAGAGAATGTCACCTGCCATTTCAGTAAACAAAGGATGTTGAGGCCATCAAGGCATCAGCCAATGCAGCCACCCCCAACAGTGTTCCCTGAGGGGTTCAGGATAGAGCAAAACAGGATACTGGCCCTAAATAGTTAAGGTGCATATCAAAGGATTAATTTCAATGAGCCCAGACCCTTGCATCTTCCCATACATAGAACAGTACTAAATTCATTAACCTGAGATGTCTGGTTTTCTTTTAATAATATCAGTAATATTCTGATGTTCTGACTATATTTTTTTGTTTGTTTTTCCCAAAACTCCTATATATTATGGCTCTTCCCTTACCTCTTTGGACCAGTCTCTGAGTGACTCTTGGGCTTAAATCCTCAGTAAAGTCTGCCAAATAAAACGTAATTCTCAACCTTTAGGTTGCACACTTTTTTAAGTTAACACTATACACTAAATACTGGGTTGGACAAAAAGTTCATTCAGCTTTTTCATAACATCTTACAGAAAAAACCGAACAAATTTTTTGGTCAACCCAATACCTTACTTAAATATTCTCAATATACGTTATCCTAACACTAGACTTAGAGTCCTGCAACAAAGAAAGCTGTTTAACTTGATTAGCCTAGTCATGATTTGAAGTGTCAATTGATTACTCCTGCTCTCCTCTGGATTCTAACAGAGTACAGATACGGGAGTTAAATGAGGATCCAAGTGTCAGTTTACTAGTGGCCATTCGATAACTCCTAAAGAAGAGTGCACAGCTTTTCTCTGGATTCAAAAACATATCTAGAACCTCAAATCTGCTTCACAAAGTCAGCATTGCCTATTTGTCCCTTGATACAGTCAGCCAATCATCTGAAAAACTTGTATCAGTAAATGCCAGGTTCACAGGGGGAAAGCACAGCAAGGAGAAACAGGCACCGGAGAGGCAGAGAGAGGGGTGGGGGGAAGGGGGGTGGTATTCTATTCAATTATCTCTTACAATACTCTCTAGTAAAAACATGAGGATGGGAGAATAAGTGGTCTCCTTATACACAATTTAGCATTTTCTAAACGTTTTTAACAGAAGTATTTCATGATCAACAACACACCTAAGAACATTCTAGAATAGTATTCTACAGAATAATAGCTTTAGAGAACATCAGTTATACGTGTGTGTGTGTGTGTGTGTGTGTGTGTGTGTGTGTGTGTGTGTGTGTAGGATCCAACAGACTTGTTTCCAAAGTGTATTCGTTGGGATTTTTTTTTTTTAATCCCACCATGGAATCACTTTGGCACTTTATCCTACTTTTCTTTTAGCACTTAACACGCATCGAATTGCTTTATAGCTATTTGTGGGCAAGACTTATCTGCTAGACTTCTCTGTTTGAGGTTGGAAGTCTCACCTCTCTATATATCGAATCCTCTGCAATACTCAGCAGTGGGTTGTGAAGGTAATAAACACAAATGTAATAGTTATAGTATAAACAAATTGGTCATAAAATAATGAGCCTCTCAGTGACACTAGTGTTTATTCTGCCTAGGCTATCTGAGAAAAGCATAGAAAATGCCGGCTGTACCTTTTGTGTCCTGAATGAACATGAGGTGGTTGCCGTTCATCTAAGTCAGATCGCTTCCTAACAAATGGATTTGCATGTACATGTATAAGCTTAAATACTCAGGACATTGCTTAATGCCAGCCTTATCTAATGGCTCAGATATAATCTCAGAGATGATTTCACCAAAGAAAATAAAATCATCTCAGGATTTTGGAAAACCTTTGAAAGACAGGGAGTCAACTTTTATCCTAATTCTATCATACTTCCTAGTGATTCCGATTCCAGAACTCTTAAGGAAATCATGGTAATATCCCAACTCCACAAGGACACAATGTGGCATAAAACAAACAAGAACATTTCAGGACACTGAATAAACTGACAAATGTAAAGTAAAATCTGTCATCAAAAGGTAGCCATCTAAATTCAGTTCTGACCTGAACTTCTCATTAAGTCGGTGGTCAGAATTCTCTTATATTTGTGGCTGACCATGAGCCACAGTCCTCAGTATGAGGCACAAACCACCCATATCCTATAAAAACTGAAATACACAAAAGGACATTCTGGTCTTTATGAAAAACATTTTATCTTATGAATTTGGGGATGTGTGATACTGTATGCACGTTTACTATTATGCATCAGAAAATAGCATAATCCCCAATGTCTAGTTTGTAAACTTCAGCTATACTGTGATTTTGATTTGCCCCATAGCTGGTGGTCAGAATTTGAATTTAAGTTAATTTAAACTGTCTCAGCCCAACACATATGCAGCTGGAGACAAATGAACTGCTTAATCAAACATATAAAATCAGTCAATTTAAGCAGTTGTTTGGCTAGTTTTGCTTATTTCTTTATTTCACATTCACTGAGCAGAGGCTAAACATTTTCAGTATGTAGACGAGACTGATTCAATATAACCACCAAAAAAGTATTAAATGCCCCCTTAATAATGGTGCCTTATTCATTCTTTCTTCTAATAGGTAATGAATAGCAGTGTCTATTATCTTCAAAGCATCATTCTTCCTGCTAAGGAATCAAGATAATGGGTTCCTAGCTCTGAGGTAGAAAGTTCACAGTATTACATGGAAGTTTATTACTTAACATGGAGAGAAAAATGAAAATCCAATATGTGACTATGACTATGGGTAAGTATCAATAAATGTAGCCATTTGTGGATAACCCTACGATGTTTTACAGGTTGATTTTAAAAGTACCTTAAACTGTGGACATTTGTGAGACAACATCCACTTATTGCTCTAAAATTACCCCTGAGGTGATTGTGATGCTAGAAGGAGGAACTTTCCATTGAGAAAACTCCACTGGAACCATTTTAAGGCCAACACATATACCACCTTTAACATTTGGTTTCATTTTTACATAAATTTATGAGTTAACTTTAGACTTCAATAAATACCTTTTTTACTTGCCTCCTCCAAGCTCAATCACAGAAAAGAGTTTGTGCCTTGAATTACCTGTCTATACCTATTCTTACAAGGGGAGCCTATAGCATGGCAGAACAGTAGCAGTGCTATGTGCTTCTTGGTGATAAAACCCAGATGGTATCCTAGGGAGACGCAGATGGGCTGGTAGAGCAGCAAACCAAGTTATGCCTTCAGCTGTAAGATATTCCTGCACCCTAGATGCCAAACTTAAAGATTTCCACAGATGCCCCATTTTCCTTTCTGATTCCCACTATATAAGCCCCCTACAAAGCATGACCTACAACTGGCTTCTTTCCAGGGCAGATACCTAGCTCTCAGGCCTATGACTGCTCTGTCAAACATACACACACACTCCCACCAATAGCATATGACTTGTTCCTACAAAATAATCATACTCCCTGTCAGAATTCTACTCTACAGAAGCATATGAAATAGTTCTAAGAGTTGAGAACTCAGGCCCAAATGTGAAACAAAAAGATAACATAAGTTTACTTGAGGCAATTTTTTCCAACCCCCTGCATCTTACTGAAGGCAGAATGAAGGGTACAAGGGAAAGAAGATAAAGTGAAAATTCTTAAGCTCTTTGTGCTGGCATCAAAGTGATAGCAAAATGGCTTCAAAGCTCGGACCTAGGATCCTCCACACTATTTTGACAGTGCTGGACTTTTATATCACTGCAACATCTTTTATATCACTGCAACAACTTCTGAAGACACATCCAGCTCTTTGAATAATTTTATTGACTTTATCCAGTAAAAAAAAATACGGATATCTTATGATCTAACCAGTTGATGGCTGAAATTCCAAGAACCTGGAATTCAAGATTTTAAAATTGTATTTAGGGTCTTATTGATACAAAATGTCATTCTTCTCATATATAATCCAAGTTACATTCAGCCTTTATCTTTTGCTTACTGGTACAACCATCCTAAAACTCCAGGACTCTGAAGGGTTCATATACATATATACATATTTTAAAAGGTAAGTTAATTAGCAATTGTTGACTGGCATTCATCAGATAGTCAAGAGGAAAAAATAAACAAATTTGGAATAGGTAATTAAAAATCTTGCCTGATGGTTATGTAAACTGTAGGTTTAACTGTGAGTCATGCAATAATGGAACTTTTTTCCTCTTTCTGCTTGCTGTGTATTTTTGTGTCAGTTACTTATATTATAAACGCAAAGACTGTTTTTACTCCCAAAAGATCTATAGAGGCAATAAAACTATGAATAAACAAGCTGGATATTCTCACGCATCACATACAAAGTTTCACTTCTAATTGCAGAATTTGTGGTTTGGTGATAATGCTAAGTAGAGAGAGCACAGCTTGATTTTTCACATCATGGGCTGAATTTTCAACTCCAGTTAAAAAAATCAGTGTGTGATTTAGAAACTGTGCAAATGCAAGTAAATACAATTAAGAAAGATAAATATGGAAATCTATAAGGTTATACTCACATATACCACAAGGTTCTTATCATATTTCAACACTAATACTTTAGCAGAAACCATCTGGGATGGTGTAATGGTGCTTCATTCATTCATTTAGTTATATGTCAAGCACCTTTGGAGTGTCTACTATGTATTTGGCCTGTTATACCATTTGAAAATGTAAAGATGAAAAACACCTCAGTTTCTCATGGAACACACAGTTATCAGTATTTTTTTTTTTAAATGTAGGATGCTTGAGAGGTTATGACAGGAGAATCTAATCATGGACATAAGGAAATTCTTCCCTGAGGAATGTCATTTGAGCTACAATCCAAATAAAGCAGAAAAGGTAATTAGGTGAAGGTGCTGATTAGAGATGGTGTGGCAGGCATGTTCAGTCCTCGAAGTGGGAAATGAAAAAAGGTAAGTTTGTTGGGACAGACAAATTTAGAGAGAATGGCCAAAAGTGATAAAGATATAGGTGACTAAGCCACCACTGAAGGTTTTTAAGTATAGAAGTAATAGGGTGAGATGTAGGGTTTGAAAAACATGTTTTTCGCATAGAGTACAAAAAATGAATTGGAGTGTGTTGAGCAACACTGGTTGCATGGAGACTCATTAGGGGGCTTTTACAGTATCGTATTGAGATGAAGGTGGCTTGAAGTTGAATTGGGAGTGGAGGATATACAGAGGAGAAGTCAGATTTTAGATTGCAAAATTAACAGAACATAGTGATAAGTATGATAGAGGGGCTGGGAAGGAGGAAGTGAAGCAAAAGGAGATAGGAGAAGTATTCTCAGATTTTTAACTTATGCAAATGGATAACGATGTTCTTGACTAAAGTGGGAATTCTGGAGGAGGGAAAACTTAGGGGAAGATCACTTGTTAAATTTTGGACTCTTTACCTTAAAGGTGCTTTTGAGATACCTGAGTAGAGATAATGAAGAAGCAGTTGGATACAAGGGTCAGATCTGGAATGGTGATATACATTTAAAATTTATTGGCATCTGGTTGGTTATAGAACCCATGCATGTGGGATAATACTCCCAAGGAAAGAATTTAGAAACAAATAAGGAAAATTAGGACTGGACTTTGAGGACCTAAGTATAGCCAGAGTTTGATGAGCCAGTAAAATGGTCAGAAAAAGAGTAATCTGGAAACAGTAAGAAAACCAGAAGGTTCTGATGTCATGGATGCCAATGGAAAGAGAGGTTTTCCAGAAGAAAGGAGATATCAAATATTATTGAATAATGTTAAGATGTTGTAAGGTGGTCATTAAATATGACCATTAAATTTAATGACAAGAAGTTAGGACCAATTTTGCAGAGTTTAAGAATGAAAGCCAAATCTTAATGGCTGAGGAATGAATGAAAACTTAAAAATAAAAAAAGGAGGCTATAAATGTAGGCCACTCCTTCTGAGAGACCCGAGAAGAGGAATGAGGGCCATACATAAGGTGAAAGTAAATTTGATTTACATTTTTTGTTGTTTCAAGTTTGGAGGGATCTGAGCTTGATAATGAAAGAAGAATAAATTATTGACTTTAGAAACAATTTATTGTCCCAGAATACACATGCTACTCTTTTGGCTTAATACTAATTCTTTTTGAGAAAATGGATAATGTATTCACAGAATCTTTCCCTCTTAGGACATTCATCATGAGAGAAATGTATAATTCACTAGAGTTAATTAATTTGAATTTTATAAAACTTCTAGATAAGTGTATACATAACAACTTAACTATTTGGAAATTGATTTAAGTTGATTGCTAAGATATGATTGGTTTACTAAATTGAATGACAATTTGTACAATCTTAACAGAAAAAAAGAAACCTATTTATTTTTAGGAAGTATATCATCATTCAACGTTCAACCAAAGAAACAAAACCAGTAGAAGAGATTTTATATATATATAAATGTATGTATATTTATATATATATATAATAGACAGACAGATGAGGGATGGATGGATAGATAGATAGGATATATCTATAATAAGGAATTCACTAAAAGCAATGTGCTTACTCATACGTGGGGACCTGACTAAATGAGTCTGAAATCCATCGAGCAGATAGCAGAAAGATAAGGTCACAAACAGGCTGTGACCCCAAGAGCACAAGCTAAAACTTTTTTGTCCACAGATAAGAATCTCTCTTTACTCAGGGAAGATTCAAGATCTATTTTAAAGACTGTCCAACTAAGTCAGGCCCATCTACGATAATTTCCCATTTGATTTACTTAGTAAAATAACTATGGACTTTAATTACACATGCAAATTCCCTTCACAGTAGCACCTATATTAAGTTTGATTTAAAGAACTTGGAGGGCTTCCCTGGTGGCACAGTGGTTGAGAGTCCACCTGCCAATGCAGGGGACATGGGTTCATGCCCCAGCCCGGGAAGATCTCACATGCCGCGGAGCAGCTAGACCCATGAGCAATGGCCACTGAGCCTGCGTGCCCGGAGCCTGTGCTCCTCAACGGAAGAGGCCACAGAGATGGGAGGCCCACGCACAACAAAAAAAAAAAAAAAAAAAAAAAAAAAAAGAACTTGGAGAGGGAGCATGATATCACCAAAATGGTGACATGGTTCCTTCCTGACTTAGCTCCCCACACAAGAAAAACTAACAGCTGTTCATGGACTATGCATCACTTAGAGTATCCTAGAACGTAGGAGTGAGGCTGAAGCACCCCACTGTACTAAAGAGACCAAGACAGACTGTATTAGAAAGGTAAGAGGAATGGTTATACCCTGACTGCATTGCCCCTCCCCCAGACCAGCAGAGCACCACTCCAACAGGAGGCTATGGTTCCCCCAGTGGGAAAAGAGAGCCCAGGGGTGACACCTATCTCCCCTCACTCAGCATATTGGTTCACTTCACGGGAGCCCCTATTGTGGTTTCACCACACAGAGATAGCAGGGAAATCCACAGGGTTCAACCCCTTTAAATCTGAGAGACTGAGAAGGGGTTAGGCACTTCCAACAACCAGCACTTAGATTATGGCAGGCTGAGTTCCTTCCTGCAGAGCTCAAACAGTAGTCCCAACCAATGGCTTTGATCATCTGCAGAACCAAGTCAGGGACAGAGTCTGACCAAGGAACTCAGTCGGGTATATATAGGTCCCCCAAATGAGGAATCCTGACAGCCCTGGAGCCTGGTCTGTCCATATCCAGGAGGAAAAAGTGAGTCATATCCCCAGCTTGGGTGAACAGCAGCTCCCAGCCCTTTTCAAACAGAAAGCCTATTTAGGAAAATTTGGGATTAGTTACCTGAAGTGGGCCCTCCCAGTCCCACCCAGGCCAGAACCAGAGTTACAGCCCTACCAGCTACAGAGCATGGTCTCCATCCCCATCTGACAGGAAGGTCTGACAAGAACAGCCAGAAGCTGTGTAACCCAGCAATGCTAGACCAAGAGGCAGAAGGGCCCCTGAGAAAAGCCAGTGGCCCTGTTTATCCAGGGAACCTGGAGCATGGGTCAGCTTGAGTCAAGACCACAAACAAAGAGCATTAATGGCCTTGGTGTGGCTTCTCTTGATGCACCCAGGCAAAGAAACTTATGTGTAGCCCCACTTATTGATGAATACAGCCTTCATACCCCCAAAAAAAGGAAGCTGGGTAGCCAGTCCAGCAGCCCTGCTTATAGTGGCACTTAAATAGAAAGAACAGCCTCTGACTTTCCCTGTTTGCAGAGCAAGTCTCATGACCTCACCTGACTAGGATATTCAGTGCACACTCTTGCTTTTTTCTGGTGCCAAAACTATGAGTTGTGTAGGTCCTGGTTCCCATCCTGCTGCCCCAGCATCACAGGGAAGTTAATTCACGGCTCCACCAACTGCTGAGTATAGTACCTAGTGCTGACTGTCTAGTAAGCCTGACAAGAGAATCCAGACAACCATAAAGCCTATCCTACACTCTCACTTGAGCAGTAAACCAAATCAGCAGTCCTATCCAGTTGTTCTTAGCCAGTGGCACTCCTCCCACCCCAACCTCAGAGCTCACACAGTTGCCTTGACCCCAAATTGACTCTAATAGCAGGCTCCACCCACCCAAGGATGTTACCAGCAGACATATCAAGAAACCCAAATTGAGCTGACTGGTGAAGAACTGTCTCTGCCAAAGCAAATCTGCAAAGTTTGGAAGAGGAGATCACTTACTCAAATGTGCAGTTACCAATGTAAAGAATCAGGATAATGAAAAACGAGGTAAATATTATACCACCAAAGGAAAGTAATAAAACTCTAATAACTGATCCTAAAGAAATGGATATCTATGAACACTCAGACAAAGAATTCATAATGGTTATCTTAAAAGAGTTTAGTGAACCCCAAGAACACGCAGAAAGACAATTAAACAAAATTAGGAAAACAATGCATGAAAAAAATGAGAAATTCAACAAAGAAATATAAATTTTTAAAAAAGTATCCTAGAGCTGAAAAATAAAATAACTAAAGAATTCAATTGAGAGTTTCAAAAGCAGACTCAACCATCAGAAGAAACAATCAGTGACCTAAAAGATAGGATAATTGAAATTATCCAGAGAGTCAAAATGAAAAAAGATTGAAAAAGAGTGAAGAAAGCCTATGGTATTCATGGGACATAATGAAAGAAATACAGTCTCATTATGGGAATTCCAGAAGTAGAAGAGAAAGAGAAAGGGACACAAAGTATATTTAAAGCAATAAATGGCTGAAAACATCCCAAACATGGGAAGAGATTAGACATCCAGATCCAAGAGGCCCAAAGAATCCAAAATAGGTTGAAAACCACATAAAACTATACTTAGATACATTATAATTAAATTCTCAAAACTCAAAGACAAAAATTTTTAAAGCAGCAAGAGCAAAGTTATATACAAGGGAACTCCCATAAGACTATCAGCAGATTTCTCATCAGAAACTTTATAGGCAAGAAAATGATATGACATATTCAAAATATTGTTGAAAAAATATGTCACCAAGAATACTAATACCCATCAAAGATGCCCTTCAGAAATGAAAGAGGGATAAAGAGTTTTCCAAACAAACAAAATTTGTTTGAGGGAATTCATCATCAATAGACCTGCCTTACAAGAAATTCTAAAGGAATTTCTTTGAGTGGAAATAAAAGGACAATAGTTAACATCATAAAAATATAAGAAGCTCTGTAAAACTCACGAGAAATGGTAAATATATAGTCAAGGTTGGATTCTGTAATAAGGAAATGGGGTATGTAATTCACTTACATCTCTAGCTTAAAAGTTAAAAGGAGTGTAGTAAAAACAATCATAACTACATAAATTTATTAGTTACATGATATAAAAACTATGTAAATTGTAATATCAATAACCTAAAATATGAGGGAGAGGAGAACTAAAAGTCTAAGACTTAGGAATTCTATTGAAGTTATGTTGTTGTTAGTTTAACACAGGGTGTTATAATTGAAGATATTTTATGTAAGCTTCATGGTAACCACAAGGGTAAAACCTGTACTAATTACATAAAAGAACATGATACAGAAGTCAAAGCACACTGTCTTGTGCTAACAACACCTCAGAACGCACACAAAAAAAGCAGCAGGATACAAAAACAAAAACCAATGAATCAAAGAGTAACAAGAAGACCATTAATAAAATGGCAATAGTATGTCCTTACTTAGCAGAAATTACTTTAAACATAAACAGATTAAATTCCCAAGACAAAAGACACAGAATGGCTGTAAAAACTAGATCCAATGATATGCTTTCTAAAATGACTCACTTTAACCTTAAAGACATACATAGACTGAGAGTGAAGGAATAAGAAAATATTTTAAGCAAATGGTAACAAAACAAAACAAAAAACAGGAGTATCTATACTTATAACAGACAAAATAAACTTTAAAAATGGTAAAAAGACACAAAGAAGGCTTTATATAATGACAAAGGGGTTAATATATGAAGAAGATACAGCAATTGTAAATATTTATGCACTCACAATGGAACACCTTAATGCATAAAGTAAAGACTAACAGAGCTAAAAGGAGAGATCAACAACAATGCAATAATGGTTGGGGACTCTAATACCCTATCTCAACAAAAGATAGATCATTCAGACAGATCATCAATAAGGAAATAGTAGATTTGAACAATACTATAGTCCAAATAAACGTAACAGACATATACAGAACATTATATCCAACAACAGCAGAATTCACATTCTTCTCAAGTGCACAGGGGATGTTTTCTAGGATAGACCATATGTTATGCCACAAAACAAGTCTTAGCGAATTCAAGAAAACTGAAATCATAGCAAGTGTCTTCTCTGACCACAATGGTATGTAACTAGAAAGCAGTAACAAAAGGAAAACTGAACATTCATGAATACATAGAAATTTAAAAATCTCTAGTGAACATATGAACCAAAGAAGAAATTAAAGAGGAAATTTAAAATGGGAACAAAACATACCAAAACTTATGGTATGCAGCAAAGCAGTTCTAAGAGGGAAGTTCATGACAATAAGTGCCTATATTAAGAAGAAAGAACCCAAATAAACAACCTAACTCTACATATTAAGGAACAAGAACAAGAACAAACTGAGCCCAAAGTTAGCAGAAGGAAGGAAAAATAAAGGTTAGAGGAGAAATCAATGAAAGAGAGACTAGGAAAACAATAGAAAAGATTAACCAAACTAAGATAAACAAAAAGGACAAACCTATATCTAGACTAATCAAGGGGAAAAAAATGACCAAAAACCAAAATTCTTAAAAGTTATATCACAGAAATACAACACACCATAAGAGGCTATCATAAACAACTGTATGCCAACAAACTGATCAACATAAAATTAAGTGAAAAAATTCTTAGAAACATACAAACTACCAACATTGAATCAGGAAAATGGAAAGTCTGAATAGATCAATTACTGGTAAGAAGAGTGAATCAGTAATCAAAAACCTCACAACAAAGAAAAGCCCAGGACCAGAGGACTTCACTGGTAAATTTTACCAAATATTTAAAGAAGAATTAATGCCAATCCTCTGTCCTTCCAAAAAAAAAAAAAATGAAAAGAAGGGAATACTCTCTAATTCATTTTACAGGGCCAACATCAGCCTGATATCAAAGGCTGAAAAGAAAACACCACAAGAAAAGAAAACTGCAGACCAATATCCCTGATGAATATATATGCAAACTTTCTCAATAAAATACTAGCAAACTGAATTCAGCAGCACAGAAAAGAATCATTCACCATGATCAAATGGGATTTTTTTTACCTGGGATACAAGGTTAGTTCAACATATGCAAATCAATCAGTGTTAAATCACATATTAATAGAAGAAAAAAACTATATGATAATCTCAATAGATCCAGAAAAAGCTTTTGACAAAATTCAACATTTATTTATGACAAAAAATCTTAGAAAGTTAGGTATAGAAGGAATGCACTTCCACATAATAAAGGCCGTATATGGTAAGCTCACAGCTAATATCACACTAAATGGTGCAAGTTTGAAAGCTTTGCCTGTAAGATCAGGAGCAAGACAGGGGTGTCCATTCTCACCACTCCTGTTCAATATGGTACTGAAATTCCTGCCAGAGAAATCAGGCAAGAAAATGAAGTAAAAGGCATCAGATTGGGAAAAGAGGAAATTAAATTGTCTCTATTTGTAAATGACCTGATTTTATGTATAGAAAATCCTGAAGAATCCACCAAAAACCTGTTAGATCTAATCAACAAATTCAGTAAAGGTATAGGATACAAAATTAACATACAAAACTCAGTAGCATTTATATACCCTAACAATGAATTATCTGAAAAGGAAATAAAGAAAACAACCTCATTTATGAGATCATCAAAAACAACAGAGTACTTAGTAATAAACAAGGAGAAATATCTCTACTCTGAAAACTACAAGACATTAATGACATAAAATGAAGAAGACATAAATAAATGTAAAGGTGTACTGTGTTCATGGACTGAAATAATTAATATTGTTAAAATGTCCATACTACCAAAAGCCATATAGGGATACAGTGCAATCCCTATTAAGATTCCAATGTTTTTTTTTCCTAACAGAAGTAGGAAAAATACTCCTAAAATAAAAGACCCCAAATGGTCAAAGCATCCTGAGAAGAACAACAAAGTGAGTGGCATCACACTTCCTGATTTCAAGGTATACTATAAAACTACAGTAATCAAAACAGTGTGATACTGGCATAAAAACAGATAGACCAATGGAACAGAACTGCAAGCCCAGAAATAAACCCAATGATATAAGTCAACTAATATTTGACAAGGGAGCCAAGAATACTAGATGGAGAAAAGACAGCCTCTTCAGTAAATGGTGCTGGGAAAATTGGATATTCACATGTAAAAGAATGAAACTAGACTCCTATCTTACACCACTCACGAAAATAAGCTCATTATGGATTAAAGACTTAAACGTGAGACCTGAAACCATGAAACTGCTAGAAGAAAACATAGAAAAGCATTTCCTTGTTAGGGGTCTTGGCAATGTTATTTTTTGGATATGACACCTAAAGCACAAGCAACAAAATTAAAAATAAACATATGGGACTGCATCAAACTAAAAATTATCTGCACAGCAAAAGAAACAATCAACAAAGTGAAAAGACAACTGATGGAATGGGAAAAAATATTTGCAAACCATATATCCAATAATGTATTAGTACCCAAAATATATAAAGAACTCGTAGAACTCAATAGCACAAAACCTCAAATAATCCATTTTTTAAATGGGCAAAAGAGCTTTGCGCAGTGGCAGTATCGTAGCCAATGAGGTTTATCCGAGGCGCGATTATTGCTAATTAAAATGGGCAAAAGACCTGAATAGATATTTCTCTGAAGAAAATATAGGAAAGGCCAACAGACACATGAAAAGATGTTCAACATCACTAGTCATTAGGTAAATGCAAATCAAAATCACAATGAGCTATCACCTTACATCTGTTAGAATGGTCATCAGAAGGACACGAGATAACAAATGCTGATGAAGATATGGAGAAAAGATAACACTTGAGCACTACTGTTGGGATTGTAAATTAGTACAACCACTATGGAAAACAGGATAGAGGACCCTCAAAAAATTAAGAATATAAATACACATAGGATCCAGCAGTTCCATCTCTGGGAATACAGTTGATCCTTGAACAACATGGGTTTGAACTGCAGAGGTCCACTCACACAAGGATATTTTTCAGCAGTAAGTACTACAGTACTACATGGTCCGTGGTTGGTTGAATCTGTGAATGCAGAGGAACAGCAGATATAGGGGGCTGAGTAAGTTATACATAGATTAACCCTCATGTTACTCAAGGGTCAACTGTATATCCAAATGAAAGGAAAACACTAACTCAAAGATATCCTGACCCCCATGTTCAAAGCAGCATTAGAATAGCCAAGATATAGAAGCAACCTAAGTGCTCATAGATGGATGAATGGATAAAGATTTTATATATATATATATATATATATATATATATATATATATATATATATATATATATATAATATAATGAAATATTATTCAGCCATAAAAAATGAGGGAATCCTTCCATTTGCAATTATATGGTTGGACCTTGAGATCATTATGCTGAGTGAAATAAGTCAGAGAAAGACAAATGCTATGGTCTCACTTATAAGTGAAATTTTTTTAAAAAATCATAGAAAAAGAGTTCAAATTTGTGGTTACTAGACATAGGGGGAGGAGAGGATTAGGAGAAATGTGGTCAAAAGGTACAAACTTCCAGTTATAAGTACTAGGGATGTACTATATATCACAATGACTTTGTCAACAGCATTCATATATATCATATAGCAGTGCTATGAGAGTAATTCCTATGAATCCTCATCACAAGGAAAATTTCTTTTTTTTCTTAATTTGCTTTCTCTTTTTATTAGGTCTATTTGAGATGATAGATGCTAACTAAACTTATAGTGATAAATCATTTCACAATATATGTAAGTCATTATACTGTACACATTAATATTTTACAGTGATGTATGTCAATAACATCTCAATAAAACTGGGAAAACATAACTTGGGGAAGGTGTGTATATGCTACAAAATGGCTGTCACCTTACTTCCATCCTTTAGCTTTCATAAGACAGTACTCTGTGAAACCTAAAAGCTAGAGATAAAAAGGACATCAAAATTGAAATCTGTTTGAAAGTTTGACCACCTGAACAACCGAGCAACTGTGATGAGCCAAACTAAGTAGGGATATTAGTGAAGTTATTTCGAGGATGTAAGAACTATAAGTAAGCTTTTCTAGTTCCTGTATTTTGAGATAAACTCAGACAAACTGAGTACCTCTGTATATTGCAGAGAAAGCATGTTAGACTTCATCCCTGGTATATTAGTTATCTATTGCTGCAATATGTTACCTGAAAACTTACATAATTTTTAGTTAATATTTATTGATGTTTTACTTCATGAGCAGTTGCTGATATATGTAGGAATGGAATAATGGAATACTCTGCTTGGGTTTTTTTTATGAGATTGAAGTCAACATGTCAGCCAGCTGCAGTCATCTGAAGGCTTGACTGGGGTTGGAGAACCTGTTCCCAAGATGGTTCATGTTGACTGTTGGCAGAAGCCCTCATTTCTTCACCATGTAGACCTCTACATAGGATTGCTTGACTATAAAACATATGTAGTTATCTTCCCCCAAAGCCAGCGATTGGCTCTAGCCTGTGAAAAATACACTGTCACTTCTTCAGTGTTCTATTGGTCACACAGGAAAGTTATGACTAAAAACTACATAAAACATGAATATCAAGTGGCAAGCATCAGTGGGGGCCATCTTGGAGGCTGGCTACCATACTTGGTATTGATATCTTCAACTTCCAAGGCTATATCTTTCCACAGAGCATCTGTTAGAGCAAAACACAGGTTAAATTTCATAATCAATCTGAACTTCTGCCTATTTCAAAACCTTTTAAGGATTTTATGGTCTCTTTTTTTCCAACTAGCATATAATCATGTGTATTGGTTCGCTAGGGCTGCCATAACAAAATAACAAACTTATTTTCTCACAGTTATTGAGGCTAGAAGTCCAAGACTAAGGTGCTGGCAGGTTTAGCCTGCAGATGGCCACCTTCTTGCTGTGTCCTCAGATGAATGCCCCTCAGTCTGTGTGTTATCTGTGTCCTGATTTACTCTTTGTATAAAGATTCCTGTCATATTGGATGAAGGCCCACCCATGTGACCTCATTTTACTTAATTGCCTCTTTAAAGACCCCATCTCCAGATCTAGTCACATTCTGAGGTACAGAGGATTAGAACTTCAGTGTATGAATTGGTGGGTGGGGAGCACAATTTAGCCCACAACACCATGCATCTGACTTAGCCTTTAAAAGACTATACAGTTGACCTTTGAACAACATGGGGGTTAGGGGTGCCAATTCTCCTCACAGTCAAAAATTTGCACATACCTTACAGTTGGCCCTCCATATCCATCGTTCCTCTGGTTCCACATCCACTGATCCAACCAGATATGTAGTACTATAGTATTTACTATTGAAAAAATCTGCATACAAGTAAACCCATGCAGTTCAAACCCATGTTGTTCCAGGGTCAACTGTATAGCTAAAATCCAGTGACTCATACTTTGCATTTATTTGAGTGACAAAGAAGGTCAAACAGTTTCAAATCATCTGTCATTACATTCCATTGAACCAAAGCTAAGAAGTTTTTTTTTTTTCTTTCTTTTATCAATAGAAAAGCAGTATCCTTCCTTTTAAAAGAAATAATCCAAAAGGAAACCTTCTTGGACAGCTCTTCTGGCTCAGCTATCACCTTTTCAATGAGGACTACCCAGATCATAGCTACCTTTCTTTACCTTCTGCCATGACCAATTCTTTATGTTGATTTATGTTTTCATAGTACTGTCTAAGGTTTAATTTATTATGTTTATTGCTTGATGCTTCCTACTGGAATTTTAGCTCCATGAGAGCAAGGATTTTTGTTTGGCACATGTTATGGCTCGATAATAGAATTTATCTTATCTCACTAAACAAGCTTCAGTTCCCTTATTGTCATCTTTTTAGTTTTGTCATTATTTACATCACAGCCCTTCCCAGCATTACACATGGATAACTAAGGGAAAACTGAGAAATGAACCTTCAGGAATATGCGGGAAAGAATACTCTAACCTGAAAAATAACATCTCCACTTGTATTGCCTTTCATCAAACAATTAGGGAAAGAAATTCAGAGTAACATAGCATTTATACTAAAATCATGTGACAAATAATATCAGATCCTTCACTGTATTTCCATGTAAGCACTTTTTTCTCCTTAAGAAAAATATATGGAAGAAAGGAAAGACTAATATAAACATAATTGTGATATGCTCCACAAGACTTCTTCAAAATAAAGGAGGCAACATGTATGGGTATGGAATTAAAGGAAGTCTTGCTAGAGAAGTTGATATATGAAATTGAAAGGAAAAGACTATTTTGAAAAGTGGAGATGGAGGACAGCCTTTCAGGTGGCCAGAATTAAATCAGAAAGCCAGAGAGCTTAGAAAGCCATGAACACTTAGTTGTAGTGAACATTACCTCTGGTAATTTGACTGAACTCAGAGTACATGTTGAGACACAGTAGAAAAAGTAACTAACTATAAATACACATTGGAGAAAAGTCATAGAAGACCTGAATGGCCACAGTAAGTTGTTGGAATTTGGCCAGTTAGCAACTGAGAGTCACTGAACTTTTCTTGGAAGAAGACTATCATGGTCAGGGAGTCCCTCAAGGAAGATTGATCTGGCAGTATCAAATTGATACTGAAATTTTGAAAAATGAGATAAGAATACCTCCTATGTAAGTTAAAACCCTTAAAATTGGTTCACTAACTTAGAAGTATTTAAGGAAGAAAAGTACTCTAAAATGATACATTTAGTGTGCCGCTGTTTCCTTATCTCTAAAATGAAGACAATAATAGTATTCAATCCACAAGATTGTTGTAAGAATTAAATGATTTAATATATGTAAAACACTAAACAAGTGCTATACAGGAGTTTATTGTTGTTATTATCCATTTGAACCTGGATGAGTCATTTAATCTCTGTGCTTTGTTTTCCTTATCTGTAAGATGGGGATAATAATGGTAACCTAGGTCTGTAGATATCCTTAAAGCTGAAATATGTTAAGTGCAAATCTCTTTAAAATTTCCAGATATATACCAGGTGATTAATAAGGGTTAGCTATTGCTATTGTTGTTACAATCACTCTCAACATACATGAACACAATTGGGAAACATCAGGAAAAAAATGTAAAATTCTGACCCATTCATACCAAACTTCCATGTCATTATTCCATAGTTTAATAATTTAAGTAGATAAGACTTTGATTGTGGCTACTCAACTCAATTCTCCCCCAAACTGTGGTCTTCCCTGACAAAGTATCTTTTGACATACATCAATTACTTTTTTGATGTGGGTCAACATGGATATGCTTGACTGGCTAATGAGAGGAGAAATTTTCCAGAAGAAAAAGATGCTATTTTCTAAATGCTCAGAAAGAAATCTTAAAGACTTTTCTATTTGGGGAAAAAGAGACCAAACCTGGAGGAAATTTTTAGGATAGTGACATTAATCAAAACATTAATGCACCAGCGAATCTTAATTGCAGCATGCTTTGTACAAGGTACTAAACTAGGCACCCTGAAAGGTCCAAAGAAATTAAAGATAAGGCTTAATTCTAATTTAAAATCTGACACATAATATTAGTTTTCTAATGCTGCATAACAAATTTTCTCAAAATTAGCTTAAAACAACAGAAATGTATGGTCTTATAGTCTTTATGGGTGAGGTGTTTGAGAACAATGTGGCTGGATTCTCTGCTCAGGGATTCACAATGCTGAAATCAAGGCACTGGATGGGATGTATCCTCATCTAGAGCTCAGGATCCTCTTCCAAGATCATTCAGGTTGTTGACAGAATATACTTCCTGTGGTTAATAAATACTGAGGTCCCTATTTATTGCTGGATGTGGGCAGGGGAGGGGCTTTACTCTCAGCTCCTAGAAGCTGCCCTTAGGTCTTAGCTACATGGCCCTCTCACAACATGGAAGGTTTTTCTTCAAAGCCAGCAGAAGACTCTCTCCAGTCTGCTAAGAAGAAGTCCTATAGAACTTAATATAATTATTTTAGTGACTATACTATTATCTTTCCTACATAGTGTAACTTATCATATTAATGGTTTCTACCCACATTAAAGGGTAAAAGATGATACAGTGTGGACATGCCAGGGGGTGGTAACCTTGGGGACCATCTTAGAAAATACTATCTCACATATAAATTTTCAAAAATCTGAAATATATGAAAGTAAAACCTACAAAAACCCCTGGGGGCCAAGGCTGACAAGCAAGAAGAATGGTTTGAGGAAGAATTTCTGAAGGGAGAGAAAAAGAGGGCCAAGGATCTGAGCAAGTCAGATACATGTTGGCAGCAGTTTCACCCAAACCCCCTGCTTCCTTTAGTAGTTCTTCTATCCTGGGAGTTTTCAAGCTCAGCTTCTACTAAAAAGTCTCTCTTTTTTGATTTCTTAGAAACAGAGTAATGGGGGATTTGTATGGTATGTTAGTATCTTCAGAGCATTCTCTCATATACATGTCACTTAACATTTTTTAATCCCACTTCAAGAATCAAGAACTTCCCATGTCTTCATCCCCACATTTCCTCCTCCTTCCATGACCGCCACCATTCTTGACCTCTGGTACTGAGCACAATGCTACTGAGCTCACTGTGGCCAGAAGCCACTACCAGTCTTTGACTGGAACACAGAAACAACAGGAGGGTCCTGGAATGGTCACTGGCTACATAAGAACAACCTAGGGACACTGGGCTTAGTGGCCTTAGTTTCATTTCAAGAGAACAAATCTTCCAATAAGTGTTCTTCATGAAATCTTTCAACACTATTCAGTGAACAAACCAGAAAGTTGCTAACAAATCCTAAAGAAAACAGTTCACATAGGGAATTGTCTATTGTTGGGCAAAGACCATGATGTTATTTTTAGTGCACATAGCCATTACATTATGGATGTCAAGGGGGAAAAAAGGCTTTCTGAGCAAAAGTATATCCCCATAATTGTGGAGATAGAGCAAAATGAATGCTTTCAAAAATTGTATTAAGGAGCTTGTCACTTTTTTTGCTAGCCTTATTGTAGTTATGCCCTTTGAAAAGGACCATAACAGGTTATTCTATCTAATCTTTGTTTTATTGAATGCAGCATTCAACTTTTGGGCTGCAAATAATCAAGCCAAAGCACAAGAGATGGAAATTTGAATATACAGGTAAATACAGGATTCAAGTGTCAAATCTTATCTTGAATTTAAAAAGTATATTTTTTTCATTTTTGTTAAATGGACATAAAATATAATTAGTTTTGATGTATTATTTATTTATATGAATGCAAAACCTTCTTTCAGGTGGTTTAGAGAATAGGATACAAATGAAGCAATTAAAAAATAAAGTCAGAGTTGGAGAAATAATTATTAGTCAAATCTTGAAACTGGTAAACAGGGAAAATAAACACAAGAGAATATGGACTTCTTAGTGAAGAGACTTATAAGAGAAAACATAGAATAAATGAGAATTAGAAAGTCTGTCTCAGATATTTTATTATTTTATCTATCCATTCATTCTTTCCACAAATAGTTATTATCTACTGTAGGACTGTCACTATGCTAAGTGTTTCTCATGTATTTTCTGAGCTTATTTAATCCTCCCAATCAACTCAGGAGGTTGGCTCAGTTAGTATCCCTAGCTTAGAGATGAGAAAACTGAAGGTTTCAGAGGATAAATTGCCCAAGATCACCTAGCTAATACACCAGAGAACCTAGCTTTGAACTTAAAACAAACGGGTTTAACTAACAAGTTGACTATTACTAGAAAAGATATTGTCTAACAACCATTGAAAACAAATGGCAATGCTAAGAATAGTTCAATTTGAATATAGGAGTACCATGATGAAAATATATTTAAAGACCACTACTCAGAGAGAGCAGTGGGCATTCATTAATTTTTTGCCTTCTCAGAAATGTACTTCTGTATTTTGAATAATTCTTTACTATGCCTCAACCCCTGACAGGTGCTGATGAAAGTCCAATTCCAGTACTCCATGACTCTGTCTACAGATATTTCTCTGCAGATGGTATCTTCATCAAAGGAGTCTGTCACAGCACTTAGCCAGATTATTTTCTGACTAAAACTGGCAGTCAATTGTCTCTTTCTCCTTAGGTCACTGCACTGGAGGAATGTGAATGTGGAGTAGCCCGAGACCATGCCCCTTGCACACAGAGAAAGTTTTATGTAAAAGATGAGAATGAAACCAACAGAGAGAAGAAATTAGAGATGGGAAAGAGATTTGATAGCCTGCAAGTCCTTCAGTTCAGTTGGCACTGAGGCAAGTCTTACCCCTCCCTTCTCACCAGGTTAGTTACATGTGCCAATAAAACTCTCTTTTTTGACTTAAGCTAACTCACTTAAAGAGTCCTAGAGAATACAAGTTGATTGAACAGGAGGTTTGTATGATCTTGAGAGTTGTAAGGTGCTGAAGAACCATGCTAGTGAAGTAACAGTGTAGATGGAAAAGAAGTTCTCAGAGATATCATAGAGAAAGTATCCATAGAACTTCAAACCATGATGAACTTGAGAGGATGGTGGAGAACAGAGATTTCAAATCTAAGGGAGTAGCAAGATCATCAGTTAGGAGATGGTATCATCATCTAATTGATTATATTGTGGTAGATACCACGATAGCAACTGAATTTTGCTTTGTATGTAGTACACACATCAACCCTCTGAGCAAAAAACATACTAACTCCTTGACTAAGTTACTGCACAAGCTGGCCCCAACCATTCTCCAAATCAGCTGTATTTGTCTAAATTTTTGCAATTCCTTGCAGATCCCTAGACCACCACCACCTTGTCATGCCATTCTTTATGAACTTGTTCTCTTCTTCCTTCATGTTCCCTCTTCTAGGGCTTCAAGGCAAAGTTAAATTCTTTAAGTTCTACAAAACCTTCTCTAAATGTTTTCAGGTCTCCTCTTTATCAGACAGCAAATATATTGGGGGCTTAGAAAGTACTACTTTGCATTGTTATTTTTCTTGTTATATGTAAATCCAGACAGACCTAACAAATTGAAGAGCTATTTACTTTTTAAGCCTTAGGACCCTAACATATTTAGTACTCAATAACATAAATATTATACAGCAAAAATGAGTTCTAGTAATTACAGTCACAAGCCAAGTAAGAATCTTTCATTAACTACATATCCATAACATATAATTTTATGTTTTAATTAAGGATAGATTCTTATTTTACTGGTGACTGTAATTACTATGGGTCAATATGTTCTTACATATAGTATGTATACTGCGTGTGTGTGTGTGTGTGTGTGTGTGTGTATTGTGTGTATTTTCAGAAACATTTCAAATAGTATATAAGCTGAAGCGTACCCTGGACAAAGACCAAAGCCAGAGTATAAATAACCTGCTAAAATTACTTGTACTTCATTCATTTCTTCTTATTTTAAAATTCTAGAAGAAAAAAATCCTTTTTGTATTAAAGGCAGCTCTATAGTTTCATGTATTCATGCAGGTAGGTCAGGCACCACTGTATTCTTCATTACATGAGATTCAGGTTAAGAATTTAAGCTTGGGCTCTGCCTTTTCCTAGTTATGTGACCTTGGGCAAGTTATTCTCTACATATCTCAGTTTTCTTCTAAGTAACGCTCAGATATTAATAGTTCTTTCTTCATAAGCACTTTGTAAATATTCAATAACTTAATGCATGTAAAGCCATTAAAAAAGTATTTAGCACATGGAAGACTTCAATCAGTATTTCATTAATAATATTTCACCATCATCATCATTGTTCTCCATGTCTCTAAGAAATATTGCAGGCATACCAGAGCATAACAAAAACTCCTGACTCATATAGAGAAAGTTATTGCTTCAGTTGGCACCATATTTAAATTTAAAACAATGGGAAAAAACACTTTCTTATGGAAATGAGTTCTTACGATATGTAACTATTTTATCACTACAAAGTCAAACATTCGGAGCTGAACGATTTATGCAAATGTCCCAGAGTAGTAAAGTACAGGCCTTTCTTGTTGCTTCAAGTGCTGCGGTAATAATGCTGGTCCTCTGTATTTTTCTCACATAGAAGCCCCATAGAATTTCTTTCTGTTTGCAAGTTACTTTCATATTATTATTGCTATTTTTGCAAGTAAATAATTAAACTTTCAACAAATCTTTATTTAAATTGGCTTTATATGTCACATTCTTAGTGCTGCAACCAAAAAGTAAATTTGAGTTTCTATGCATCAAGGTGCCATTTCAAATAATGCCAAAAACGTAATTAATAGAAGATGTGTTGCCACACTATAGAACAGAGACCCGAAAGGTTTATCAGTGAAGCAGATCAATGGAGAAAATTCTGGTTTTGGCTTCACCAGGATACCAAAATATCTGTGTCCCTTTTCCAGAACCCATGATATGTGATCTTAAACCCAACAAGGAGAAATCTCCTAGCAAGAAGTTAATTTTGACACAATGCATTTAACACATTTGGAAAAGAAACTCATGCATACTGCTTTCTTCGGAGCATGGAATCTGAGATATTTCAGACTTCTTTCAAAGTGTAGATATTTGCAAAAGTAGTGGCCCCACAAGGATCTTATTCAAGGTGCTGTTCTTTCACAGACAACAGACTTACTTACAACTTGTTAGTTTCCATCTTGCCTTGGGTCCTGTACATTGAGTATTAGCTTTATCTAGTGCCATGGCCATCACGCTCTTGAGTAGTTCTATACTGCAGTGTCTGTTTCCATTGTCTCTTGCTATGGAACTGTTTAGTCCTGACAAATCTACTTTCCAGAAATGTTCTCTCATTCAAATATAATTAGCTAGCTTTGAGCCAGCTTGAGACCACATGTCTCAGGGAGAGGCAGCATCTCTTGCACATGTAGAGCAAGCTGCATTTATCCCAGGCTAGTGCTTCCACAGTTCATTCCTAGGTCAAGGGCATAACTGAGTTTAGGGTAGCCACCTGGAACTGCCAGTCTAGGGTCAGAAAATTAAAGCATCTAACTCCCTGTGGGACACTTGGAGCTAAGAAAACTTAGCAAATAAAAGCAGCAAATAACTCTCCAAAGTGTAAAGGACCTGTAGGCACAAGATAGTTTCTCCATAGTTCAGAGTTTTGCTTCAGCCAAGCCTGCTGGGGAATAGGTCAAACTAGTTTGACCTACTGCTTGTGCTTCTGCGGAGTACCATGCACCTCAGGGTGATACCCGAGGCCCCTTGTGCTCATATCCAACTAAGACTCCCACACATCTTTGCTTTGTTGAGGCTCCAGGGCCCCATGCATTTCCTGAAGCGCAGAAAAATTTTCATCTTTCCTGAGATGTGTGTGGTCAAGAATATTCCCTGAGGCTGTGAATCTGAGCCACTCATTTATATCTTGTGTTATTGTGACTTTACCTGTTGCCTGCTACTGATGGCAGTTTTTGTATAGAGACAAGTTGCTGTTTTCCCACCATGAAGAAGTAAAGTCTGTTTCCCTCTTCTTGAATCTTGGCTGGCCTCTGACTGTTTCTTTAAAGTCCACAGGCCTCAGTGAAGAGATTTACCTTTCTATATTTGTGTGTGTGTGTGTGTGTGTGTGTGTGTGTGTGTGTGTGTGTATGTTTTCTTACATGGTAAAATCATAGATCAGAGAACTGCTTGGCCAGGACCATCTGCAAAGTACTTCATGTGAGCAAAAAATGTATTTTACTGTGTGTTTACTGATTTTATGATAACAATTAGCCTATCTGGTCTAATATACTGATCAATCTAGGCTTGTCTTTTTTAAAGCAAGAAAAAACAGAAAATAACTCCACAATAAAGAATAATCATCAGCCTGAATAAAAATACCATACTGGGTATTCAGAAAGTGTTGATGGAAACCAAGGGATAAATTTTTAAACTCCAAATTTGTAATTTCAGTGAAAATTAAGAGGATAACTTATCAGTAATAAGAGTAGCTATAGAAAAAGAAAAATTTCTTGGGATGTTAAACAAAAGAACTACTCCCCAAATAATTAAAGTTTTAAAATATTAAAATATTTTAATAGCTCAGTAGGGCATTTAGGCAGAAACATTATTACATAATAATAAAATACTCAGTTTACCAAGAATATATGTTAGTTCTAAACTGGTATGCACAAGAAAACTTCAGTAGACATCTGTCAATATATACAGCCAACAGTAATAATCCATATCATATTAAAATAATTCCTATGAATAAATAAGACAATCTGGTAAAGAATGGAGGAAAAACATGGATGGATTTTCATTGAAGAAGAAATACAAATGGTGAACAAACATGTGAAAACATGCTCCATCTTCTTAATGATCAGGAAAGTAAAAATTAAAGGCAATTCATTATACCCATATTTATGGCAAAAATAAAGTTTGAAAATATAAAAATCAAGTATGAGCAAAAATGTAGAGCAATGAGAATACTCTAAACTACTAGCAGAATTGTATATTAGTTTAACTATTTTTGAAAATATGGCATTACTTTCTAAAAATGGAGATACACACCTTACACTCTGACAATTCTTCTCTTAGGTATATTTTATATATATGCATTAGTAGACATAAAAATATAAATAGAGTCACTGTAATTACAAAAAAAAACCCTTGAAACAACACAACTGCTCATCAATAGTGAAAAGAGAAGTGAGTTGTGGAATTATTTATATATTTGAATATACGCAACAGTGAAGTGAACCACAGCAACTGTCAAAAATATAATGTGGAAAAGAAAAGTGATATTGGCAAAGAATAGACAAGGAATGTCTCTGTTTATATAAATATACAACAAACAGGCAAAATTAAACCACTACATGCAAATACACACTCGTGCACGTGGGCACACACACGTGTGTATGTGCGTTTGTGTGCCAAAACAAGCACTGTACTTAATACAAAATTCAGAATACTGGTTTTCTCTAGGGATGAAGGATATAGAGTGTGACTGGGAAAGGGCACATAGGATACTTCAAAGTTACTGGTAATGTTTGATTATTTAAGCTTAAGAGGGATACATGGGTGGTTGTTGGTAAAAATTAATTATATATTAACATATATTATACATATAAGTTATATACATAAATATATACTTTTTTACACAGGCTGCTTTGTGTGTATAACATCCTCCTCCTCAAAACAAACAAACGAAACCTAGAATAAAATACTACATAATGCCTAAATACAAAGACTCACTGCTGAATGTTACTAGTATTGATATATACCTACAAAGGTCATCACTGGGACTGAAGAGGGAATGCAGGTCCCTAAACATCTGTGAGAGCCCCAGGAAGACAAGAAGCCTCTGCAATCAGCAGACAAACTTTTAGCACACATACTTCCTTCCTCGAAATTGCTATGTATAGTCCATGATAATTACCACTTCACATCAGCCAAGAAAAACCCAAATGCAAAGAAAAATTCAAAAGCAAAAACTGTTTAGATAACCAAGAGTCACCAAACATTTGAGGAAAAGAAGCACTTCAAAAGTTAAGAACTAAATTATGCATCAGAAAAATACTCGACAAAGCAGAGGTAAAAGAAGAAAAAGGTGGTTTTGAAATAATTAATATCCTTTGTGAAAATATTCATAACAAGATGTAATAAGAAACATCTTAGACATGTTAACATTTTTACATAAAGTGTAATAGTTGGCTTGAATATAAGAATGATAAAAATGGAAGACAAATTTGTTAGCTAGAAGTTCAAGCCAATGGTTTCTCCTAAAATGAAAAGACAGATGAAAATATATGTGATAACAGTTAAAGGAACAAACAAAAAAAGATACAGTCTATTTCTGAGATTTGTAAGAGAAAAGACAGAATATATTAAAGTAAATGAAATAAATATTAGAATATTTTAGAGATAATTAAAAACTCTAGTATTCAGATTGAAAATGCTTATCTCATACAAAGCAGGATGAAGGAGAAAGAATATTTGCCCTACACACACTGATGTGAAATTTAAGATATGGGGTACATTTTTAAAAATTTAATCCTTTCCAGAGGGGAAAATAGGTTACAAAGAGGTACAAGAGTTCCACTGACATCACACTTTCCATTGACAACTCTAGATCATTGAAAATAGGTAAATTAACAAAGTATTGTAGTAAAATTATTTTGTACTTAGAATTTTATACCCACATATTCAAGAACGTTGCTGATTGCATGAGAGCAAAATGTTACCAAACATAAATTTTTCATTTAAAAAAATGAAAGGGAATGCTCATTCACCTGTCCATTATTTTTCTGTCTGTCAATTTATAAATGACTTCTATAAATTTGGATTTAAAAAGCAGTTGTTATAAAGCCTATAATCTACTTAATTCAAGTTTGGACATATTATGATTAAGTACTAAAAAAAAAAATCCAAAAAAAATGGGAGAGGAACACACACACATGCACACACATGCCCTCCTACATAAAATCCATGCTATAAAAAAATTATACTGGACTTCCCTGGTGGCACAGTGGTTAAGAATCCGCCTGCCAATGCAGTGGACGCGGGTTCAATCTCCAGTCCGGGAAGATCCCACATGTCACTGAGCAACTAAGCCCATGCCCCACAACTAGTGAGCCTGCGCTGTAGAGCCTGTGGGCCACAACTACTGAGCCCACGTGACACAACTTCTGAAGCCCGTGTTCCACAAGAGAAGCCACCGCAATGAGAAGCCTGTGCACCGCAACAAAGAGCAGCCCCTGCCCGCCGCAACTAGAGAAAGCCCACATGCAGCAATGAAGACCCAATGCAACCAAAAATAAATAAAATTGATTCTTAAAAAAAAAAATACCAAGTATTAAGGGTCCACGCCATACTTTTAACCCACAGTGATGAAGCCCAAGAGTCATTGGGTGAGCTGAGCATTATTGCAACAGCAAGTTTCTTAGAGGATAAGAAAGTGAAACACAGCACTTGAAATCAACATTTGAGAATCTGCATTTTTCAAACCAATCACTAAAAATAGAATATTTTAATACATCTCTTCTATTTCACAATAGCCTTGGAGCCAATTACCTTCAACCTCCATTTGAAATATTTAAGTTGTTATAGAATAATGAGAGTCAGAGGTGCACAGCAATAGATGAGTCAGTCAACTAACCATTTAGGAGTTGCAGGGAGGGGGACGATGTGGACTTCATTTGTTCGCAAGAATAAAATCTCACCATGATAATTTTAATTAAAACATACTTTTTATACTTTACAGAAAATTACCTTTTCTAGTCCAAATTATGTTTTATTTATATATTCTCGAATTGTTTAACAACATGTTTAAAAACATGCACTTTAAAAAGATTTCAAAGTGTATATTTTTACACAGAAAAGGTATTATCATTTCAATATTAAAAGGTACAGTTAAGTAGGTTCCTGAGAGGTGTTGGATCCAGAAAACAAAAAGTGCTAAGAAGTCAAATAATGATAAGTCAAAATCACAATCATAAAGCAATGTCAATTAATATCAACACAAACACACACACCCACACACACATTGATGATAATAAATTGGCAAATGCTACTACCTGACATTCTACAAAATATTTCCAAAGCTTTACCAACTAACTTATATTCGTGGATTAATTATAGTCACATATAAAACAGTTTCTAAAAGGGTTGAGTTTTACTCAAAGTCATGAGACATGACCTAAAACACTACTAAACTACACTTAAAAAAAAAAAAAGATTTGCCATTACCTCCTCTTTCTACAAGAGTATATGACTTTCTTGAAAGGAATGATTACCTGTTTCTCTGTAAGTGACTTAGAAACAAGTGGAGGCCATTTGGAATTACCCAATATATGACCTTATTCAAACTTTCCACAGCACCTGCTGCCCACGTTTATAACTTGATGGAAATAAGTATATTGTGAAAATCTGAAGTGAAAGCCTGTTCAAGGTTATGAGAAAGCTAAAGAAATCTGGACTTTATATAAAGATTGCTTTTTATTCTCCAATGTCTTTTGCAGAAATCACAAGAATTTTCAAAAGTTTCTATTGAAAACAAAGAAAATGACTGTAAAATCAACTCTTTAAGACATAAATATTGCTGCTTTTTCAGATGGAAAAAGGAAACAAGAAAAGAATTATCATGGAAAAGCTATGTGTCATGGTGAATCAAATTTAACTATCGACAGCCTGAATAATATGTCATTTTTTTGTGCACAGTGCATGATTTTATATGAAATAACTTGGAAGTATATGTCAATTTTTAGGGATTAGACATAGAAGAAAAAATACTGTAACTAACAAAGTTAGAGTTTTACAATTTTATTTTATGTGATTAATAAAGAATTGTTATAAGGGAATTTTTTTTCTAAATACAGTAAGAATGAAATGAATTTAACTTCTTTGGCTTCTTTGCCCCCTAAGCTAGGACCTAATGATCTGTGAATATTTAATAAGTAATGAAATAACATGGTTCATGTGATAGTAATATAGAGAAAGAGCATGGACAAACTTGAAGATTTTGCTTAGAACCTACTATTATGAAATATGTAAAGGGACCGTTTGTCATTAGCATTTGCAGAATGGCTCAAATATCAAGTAATGCCAAGGGTAAAATATTCCTCAAACAGGGTTAGTCCTCACTGTGTCCATACTTGAATTAAAAACATAGATTCTTGTCAACATTCTGAATACTCATTTCCAGACAAAACAAAACAAGCACACATTTCCAAGACTGCATGTGAAAACGCTCTTCTCATTTTCAAGTGTATCTAAATATGCAGACAAAAATCTTACTTTGTATTTGAATTTTTTGTTGTCGTACAGACATGCTTCTTTCATTTTATCATTTTTCAGTTTAGGAAAAACCCATAGTTTGAAGCCTTTGATTTGGAGAAGAGAAAGACAAAGGAAAACTAGAGTAAATGGAAAAGACAATTTAAATATTTGGTGTGGAAGAAAGACAGGTAGAGGAAGTAGGCATGAGAAGGGCCACTGGAACCCTCCTACACTGTTGGTGGGAATGTAAACTGATACAACCACTATGGAGAACAGTATGGAGCTTCCTTAACAACTAAAAATAGAGCTACCATATGATTCGGCAATCCCACTCCTGGGTATATATCCACAGAAAACCATAATTCAAAAAGATACATGCACCCCAATGTTCATTGCAGCACTATTTACAATAGCCAGGACATGGAAGCCACCTAAATGTCCATTGACAGATGAATGAATAAAGAACATATGGTACATATATACAATGGAATATTACTTAACCATAAAAAAGAATGAAATAATGCCATTTGCAGCAACATGGATGGACCTAGAGATTGTCATACTGAGTGAAGTTAGACAACAGAGAAAGACAAATATCATATGATACCATTTATATGTGGAATCTAAAATAAGGCTACAAATGGACTTATCTACAGAACAGAAGTAGAGTTACAAATGTAGAAAATAAACTTATGGTTACCAGGGGGTAAGGGGGTGGGAGGGATAAATTGGAAGATTGGGATTGACATATACACACTATTATATATAAAATAGATAACTAATAAGGACCTACTGTATAACACAGGGAATTCTACTCAATACTCTGTAATGGCCTATATGAGAAAAGAATCTAAAAAAGAATGGATATTTGTATATGTATAACAGATTCACTTTGCTGTACACCTGAAACTAACACAGCATTGTAAATCAGCTATACCAAAAAAAAATTTTTTTAAAAAGGGGGAAATTGGAAATGGAAAAAGGTAATTAAGAGATTCAGAAGCCCATGCTTATTCACATAGCTGTCACAGATATCCCAGGAAAGAGACTGAAGTGGGCAAGCCCTCTTGTAGTTCAGAACTGATGCTGTTGCTTCCACTAGTATGCTATTGGCCAAAGTAAGGCATAAGGTCAGCCAGTTCAGAGTGGGGAAGTAGACTCTACATTTTACTAGGAAGAATTGCAAGAAATATTATAATGGGCATGTTTACAGGAAGGAGTGGAGAATTGGGGCCATTTGGGGGGCCATTGGTGTAATTAATCTGCCACACTGACTAACCAAAGAAATGAGATGTCAAACTGTATCAAAAACTAAGTAAAGCTTAATTTCCTTATTTGTAGATTTTTTAAAAATACAAATAAAATTTCTAATCTTTTCTCTTTGGACCCCTTGAATCCCCTCATATCTTCTATCTTTAATAACAAGTATTCCATTTAGTTTATTCAAATTTAACAACAAAAGAGACTGAAAACTTTCAACAAAAAGGTATTTCCCCCAAATCTCTAAGATTAAGAAAATAATCTTACTAAAGTGCTTTTTTAAGCATGTTTCTATTTAAAACAATAGATTGATTTCCTACATTGAAAAATGAGGGCAATATTCTCACAATTTTTCCCAACTTCCCCCCTGCAGCCTCCTGTATTGGTGAGTTATCTTAGCTTATATATGTTTTATACAATATTCTTGTTTATAACTTTCACATTCTATTCTGTAACCATAATATGCATAGTTTTTTGACATTTTTCCATATTTCAATGAATTCTGTATTTACAACTAAGATTTTAAACCTGATGCCTCAATTCCTAAACTCTATTTAGATTCGTTTCTTAATTTGGCTGAATTTTATCAGCAAATATTTTTTTGTTTTATCTGCAAGAAGTATATATGGATGTTTTATTCCTTGAGTTCTTTCCTGGTTAGAAATATGTATCTGTTGTCCAAGTAAAAAAAATTGAATCTAGAGTGGGCATAATAATCCTGAGTCACAATTTCTCTCAAAATTTTATTGGTATTGATTTATTATCATCTGGCTTCAAATATAGTTTGGAGAAAGCTGAGGACAGCCTGATATAGTTGCTGTAGGTTTGTTCTTTTTTGTTTTTTTGGATAGATATTATCTTTATCATTTTGTATAGGGGAAGATAATTACTGTGATGAAATTTCAAACATTTTTCATTATAAAAAGCTGTTTACCCCACTTTGTATTCTACACATCTTATTGACTATGCATTCACACTCCATTCTAAGAACTGATAGAGCCACAAAGTAACTAGATCACAAGTAGGGTGAGGATTTGATCTGACGTCTTCACATAAAATTCAAAAGCAGGATATAGTAAGTATTTATCACCAAAACTTATAGAATTTGGCATAATTTGCTCTCTTCCTGTATTACAAATACATACTTATCTTCTGCTACATAGATAACTGAGTATATTTTAGGTTATTTTTCATCAAGGTGTATGTCATTAATCTAAATAAGCATTTTGAATCTGGATTACTTTCATCAACCCCTCAGATTTATTGATGATATGCTATACCTAAATACCTACTGCTTATATTTTCTTTGATATGCTCAATTTGCTTGCCAATACTGATTAAAAGACTGCTATTTTTAAATACCTTTCCATGAGGGCACACATTATATGACATTTGCTGCTTAGGAATATGCTTCATTTGCATTTTAAATTTGATTTATATTTGAAATTTGTAAGAATCAATTTGATAGCATTAAAATGCATTTTTGGTAATATGTTAGACTTAATGTAGAAAGAAACATATCATAATGCATAGAAAAGATATATAAAACATAAAAACTAGCTTTAACTAAGGGAAGAAAAGTAAAGGGTATAAATGACCCAAATCCATAATTTTATAAGAGTGATGGAAGATACAAGCCTGCAATTCCCCTGAAGGCATCTCTGAATATGCAGATGCCTGGGTTTTAAAGTATTCACCAGGTTGATGAACAGGCAACAAACACTGCAGTCTGAAAATGATGAGATGCTAGATTAGAGATTCCTACATAAAGTTAGGGTGACAAAAGGTTGTCATACTGGAAAAAAAAACGTGCTAAAGAAGGATACTTTCCTATCTTATCTTCCTCTATACCTGGAGAGAATGTAAAAAAATAAGATCTCACCTAAGAATTACTCACCTTGAACACATACTCATAATGAGTTCAGAGTTATAATTCAAACCTAAGTTAAAAATTATAAATGTCCTGGGTTGTCAATGCCCCTGGGAGTAGGGCAGAAATATATTTAAATAATTTCAAAACCAACTATTTTAAACATAAAACTCAAAGTATTGTCATGGGCAGCATTGCCAAAATCATGAGACCACAATAAAAAATACACAAAAAAATGGAGAAAACAAGCCATTATGAGCAAGAACATAGAGACACAAAAAACAATAGCCTCAGATATGCAAAGACTACAGAAGTTGAAATGATTACATATGTAACATTAAAAAAATGAGAAACAGACCCAACTAAAGGTGGAAATCTGTTAAATGGTCTAGCTGACATTGCAGAATACTAAGTAAAGAATTGGCTATTCAAAAAACGGTGCTAGGATAGCTGTTAACACATAAGGGAAAAAAATATTGACACAACACATAGAAATCAAATTAATAAGTACTTAAATATGAAACATAAAACTTTAAAACTTTTAGAAGAAAACATAAAAGAACATGTGTAATGAAATAAGAAGTACAGACCATTTTAAAAACTAAGAAATTACATTAAAAATAATTCATTTTTCGGGGGTTAGTGCACCACGGTTGGCCGGGAGGGAGTCCGGTTGAAGTCTGGAGCTGCTGAAGAGGCAAGAGACCTTTTCTTCCCTCTTTGCTTCCTGGGCGTGAGGAGAGGGGATTAAGCGCGCCGCTTAAAGGAGCCCCAGAAACGGGCACAGAGCTGCCGAAGAGACAAGAGACTTTTTCTTGCCTCTTTGCTTCCTCGGGCACGAGGAGAGGGGATTAAGCGCACCGCGTAAAGGAGCTCCAGAAACAGGTGTGAGCCGCGGCCGTCAGCACAGACAGTAGAGACGGGTGTGGGACGCTAAGTTTGCTGCTGCCGCCACCAATAGGCCTGTGTGTGAGCACAGGTCACTCTCCACACTGGCCCTCCCGGGAGCCCGTGCAGCCTGCCAAAACTGGGGTCCCGGGATCCAGGGACAGCTTCCCCGGGAGAACGCACGACGTACCTTGGGATGGTGCAGCGTCACATCGGCCTCTGCTGCTGCGGACTCGCCCCGCACCCGTGCCAGTCCCTCCCTCCAGCCTGAGTGAGCCGGAGCCCCCAATCAGCAGCTCCTTTAACCCCGTCCTGTCTGAGCTAAGGGCACATGCCCTCAGACGACCTACACGCAGAGGCGGGGCCAAGTCCAAAGCTGAACACCAGGAGCTGTGCGAACAGAGAGGAGAGGGAGAGGTCTCTCCCAGCAGCCTCAGAAGCGGCGGATTAAAGCTCCACAATCAACTTGAAGTGCCCTGCATCTGTGGAAAACCTGAATAAACAACGAATCATCCCAAGTTCAGGAGGTGGACTTTGGGAGCAAGATATACTATTATTTTCCCCTTTTTTTCTTTTTGTGAGTGTGTATGTGTGTGCTGCTGTGTGAGATTTTGTCTGTATAGCTTTGCTTTCACCATTTGTCCTAGGGTTAGACTGACCCATTTTTCTGTGTTTTTTTAATAGAAATTTTTCTTCTTAATAATTATTTTTTATTTTAATAACTATACTTTATCCTACTTTATTTTGTCTTCTCCCTTTCTTTCTTCCTTTCTTCCTTCCTTTCTTCCCTCCTTCCCACCTTTCTTCCTTCCTTCCTCCCTTCTTTCCTCCCTTCCTGCCTCCCTTTCTTCCTCTCCTCCTTCCTTCCTTCCTTTCTTGCTTTCTTCCTTCCTTCATTTCTTCCTTCTATTCTTCCTTCCTTCCCTCCCTTCCTCCTTCCTTCCTTCTTTCCTTCCTTCCTTTTCTTTCCTTTATATTTTTTCTCCCTTTTATTTTGAGCTGTGTGGATTAAATGCTCTTGGTGCCCCAGCCAGGCACCAGGGCTGTGTCTCTGAGGTGGGAGAACCAACCTCAGGACACTCGTCCACAAGAGACCTCCCAGCTCCACACAATATCAAATGGCAAAAATCTCCCAGAGATCTCCATCTCAACACCAAGACCCAGATTCACTCAAGGACCAGTAACGAACAGTGCTGGACACCCTATCCCCAACAAAGAGCAAGACAGGTCTACCGCCCCGTCCATTAGCAGAGAGGCTGCCTAAGATCATAATAAGGCTACCAACATCCCCAAACACACCACCAGACGTGGACCTGACCACCAGAAAGACAAGATCCAGCCTCATCCACCAGAACGGAGGCACTAGTCCCCCCAGCCAGGAAACCTACTCAACCCACTGAACCAACCTTAGCCACTGGGGACAGACACCAAAAACAACGGGAACTACTAACCTGCAGCCTGTGAAAAGGAGACGCCAAACACAGTAAGATAAGCAACATGAAAAGGCTGAAAAACACACAGCAGATGAAGGAGTAAGATGAAAACACACCAGACCTAACAAATGAAGAGGAAATAGGGAGTCTACCTGAAAAAGAATTCAGAATAATGATAGTAAAGATGATTCAAAATCTTGGAAATAGAATAGACAAATTGCAAGAAACAGTTAACAAGGACCTAGAAGAAATAAAGAGGAAGCAAGTAACGATGAGCAACACAATAAATGATATGAAAATTACTCTAGATGGGATCAATAGAAGAATAACTGAGGCAGAAGGATGGATAAGTGACCTGGAAGATAAAATAGTGGAAATAACTACTGCAGAGCAGAAGAAAGAAAAAAGAATGAAAAGAACTGAGGACAGTCTCAGAGACCTCTGGGACAACATTAAATGCACCAACATTCGAACTATAGGGGTCCCAGAAGAAGAGAAAAGGAAAGGGACTGAGAAAATATTTGAAGAGATTATAGTTGAAAATTTCCCTAATATACGAAAGGAAATAGTCAATCAAGTCCAGGAAGCACAGAGAGTCCCATACAGGATAAACCCAAGGATAAACATGCCAAGACACATAATAATCAAAATGTCAAAAATTAAATACAAAGAAAACATATTAAAAGCAGCAAGGGAAAAACAACACACAAGGGAATCCCCATAAGGTTAACATCTGATCTTTCAGCAGAAACTCTACAAGCCAGAAGGGAGTGGCAGGACATATTTAAAGTGATGAAGGAAAAAAACCTACAACCAAGATTACTCTACCCAGCAAGGATCTCATTCAGATTTGATGGAGAAATTGAAACCTTTACAGACAAGCAAAAGCTGAGAGAGTTCAGCACCATCAAACCAACTTTACAACAAATGCTAAAGGAACTTCTCTAGGCAAGAAACACAAGAGAAGGAAAAGACTTACAAGAACAACCCAAAACAATTAAGTAAATGGTAATAGGAACACACATATCGATAATTACCTTAGATGTAAATGGATTAAATGCTCCCACCAAAAGACACAGACTGGCTAAATGGATACAAAAATAAGACCCATATATATGCTATCTACAAGAGACCCACTTCAAACCTAGGGACACATACAGACAGAAAGTGAGGGGATGGAAAAAGATATTCCATGCAAATGGAAATCAGAAGAAAGCTGGAGTAGCAATTCTCATATCAGAAAAAATGGACTTTAAAATAAAAACTATTACAAGAGACAAAGAAGGACACTACATAATGATCAAGGGATCGATCCTTGAAGAAGATACAACAATTGTAAATATTTTGCACCCAACATAGGAGCACCTCAATACATAAGGCAAATACTAACAGCCTTAAAAGGGGAAATCGACAGTAACACAATCATAGTAGGGGACTTTAATACCCCACTTTCACCATTGGACAGATCATCCAAAAAGAAAATAAATAAGGAAACACAATCTTTAAATGATATATTACACAAGATGGACTTAATTGATATTTATAGGACATTCCATCCAAAAACAACAGAATACACATTTTTCTCAAGTGCTCATGGAACATTCTCCGGGATAGATCATATCTTGGGTCACAAATCTAGCCTTGGCAAATTTAAGAAAATTGAAGTCATATCAAGTATCTTTTCTGACCACAATGCTATGAGACTAGATATCAATTACAGGAAAAGATCTGTAAAAAATACAAACACATGGAGGCTAAACAATACACTACTTAATTACGAAGTGATCACTGAAGAAATCAAAGAGGAAATTAAAAAATACTTAGAAACAAATGACAATGGAGACACGATGACCCAAAACCTATGGGATACAGCAAAAGCATTTCTAAGACGGAAGTTTATAGCAATACAATCATACCTTAAGAAACAGGAAACATCTCGAATAAACAACCTAACTTTGCATTTAAAGCAATTAGAGAAAGAAGAACAAAACAACCCCAAATTTAGCAGAAGGAAAGAAATCATAAAGATCATATCAGAAATAAATGAAAAAGGCGGGGGAGCGAGAAGATGGCGGAAGAGTAAGACGCGGGGATCACTCTTCCTCCTCACAGATACATCAGAAATACATCTACACGTGGAACTTCTCCTATAGAACACCCACCGAACGCTGGCAGAAGACCTCAGACCTCAGACCTCAGGCAAGAAACCCCCCCACGTACCTTGTTAGGGCAAAAGAAAAAAGAATAAACAGAGACAAAAGAATAGGGACAGGACCTGCACCAGTGGGAGGGAGCCGAGAGGGAGGAAAGGTTCCCGCACACTAGAAGCCCCTTCGTGGGCGGAGACTGCGGGTGGCGGAGTGGGAAGCTTCAGAGCCGCGGAGGAGACCACAGCCAACAGGGTGCGGAGGGCAAAGCGGAGAGATTCCCGCACGGAGGATCGGTGCCGATCAGCACTCATCAGCCCGAGAGGCTTGTCTGCTCATCCGCCGCGGCGGGCGGGGCTGGGAACTGAGCCTCGGGCGGATCCCAGGGAAAGGTCTGGAGTTGGCAGAGTGAAAACAGCCTGAAGGGGTTAGTGCACCACGGCGGGCCGGGAGGGAGTTCGGGAGAAGTCTGGAGCTGCCGAAGAGGCAAGAGACCTTTTCTTCCCTCTTTACCTCCTGCTGCGCGAGGAGAGGGGTTTAAGCGCGCCGCTTAAAGGAGCTCCAGAAACGGGCGCGGAGCTGCCGAAGAGACAAGAGACTTTTTCTTGCCTCTTCGCTTCCTGGGGCGCGAGGAAAGGGAATTAAGGGCACCACATAAAGGAGCCCCAGAAACGGGCGCGAGCTGCGGCTGTCGGCGCGGACAACAGAGACGGGTGTGGGGCGCTACGGTTGCTGCTGCCGCCACCAAGAGGCCTGTGTGCGAGCGCAGGTCACTCTCCACACCGCCCCTCCCGGGAGCCTGTGCAGCCCGCCAGCGCCGGGGTCCCGGGATCCTGGGACAGCTTCCCCGGGAAAACGCGCGGCGTGCCTCGGGCCGGTGCAGCGTCACGCCGGCCTCTGCTGCCGCGGACTCGCCCCACATCCGTGCCCCCCCCCACCGCCTGAGTGAGCCAGAGCCCCCGAATCAACTGCTCCGTTAACGCTGCTCCTTTGACCCCGCCCTCTCTGAGTGAAGGGCAGATGCCCTCAGACGACCTGCGCACAGAGGCGGGGCCAGGTCCAGGGCTGAGCCCCAGGAGCTGTGCGAACAAAGAGAGGGGGTGGTCCCTCCCAGCAGCCTCAGAAACAGCAGGTTAAAGCTCCACAGTCAGCTTGAAGTGCCCTGCATCTGTGGAAAACCTGAATAGACAGCGAAATATCCCAGGTTGAGGAAGTGGACTTTGGGAGCAAGATATACTATTATTTTCCCCTTTTTTCTTTTTGTGAGTGTGTATGTGGGTGCTGCTGTGTGAGATTTTGTCTGTGTAGCTTTGTTTTCACCATTTGTCCTGGGGTTAGACCGACCATTTTTTTTTTCTTTAATAGAAATTTTTCTTCTTAATAATTATTTTGTTATTTTAATAACTGTATTTTACCCTACTTTATTTTGTCTTCTCCCCTTTCTTTCTTCCTTTCTTCCCTCCTTTTCCTATTTCCCTCCTTCCTTCCTTCCTCCCTTCCTTCCTTCCTTTATTCCCTCCTTCCTTCCTCCCTTCCTTTCTTTATTCCCTCCTTCCTTCCTCCCTTCCTTTCTTCCTCCCTCCCTTCCTTCCTTTATTCCCTCCTTCCTTCCTCCCTTCCTTTCTTCCCCCCTCCCTTCCTTTCTTCCCCCCTCCCTTCCGTTCTTCCTCCCTCTCTTCCTTTATTCCTCCCTCCCTTCTTTATTCCCTCCTTCCTTCTTCCCTTCCTTTCTTCCTCCCTCCCTTCCTTTTTTTATTCCCTCCTTCCTTCCTCCCTTCCTTTCTTCCTCCCTCCCTTCCTTTCTTTATTCCCTCCTTCCTTCCTCCCTTCCTTTCTTCCTCTCTCCCTTCCTTTCTTCCTCCCTCTCTTCCTTTCTTCCTCCCTCCCTTCCTTTCTTTATTCCCTCCTTCCTTCCTCCCTTCCTTTCTTCCTCCCTCCCTTCCTTTCTTTATTCCCTCCTTCCTTCCTCCCTTCCTTTCTTCCTCCATCCCTTCCTTTTATTCCCTCCTTCCTTCCTCCCTTCCTTTCTTCCTCCCTCCCTTCCTTTCTTTATTCCCTCCTTCCTTCCTCCCTTCCTTCCTCCCTCTCTTCCTTTCTTCCTTCCTTCCCTCCCTTTCTTCCTTCCTTCCCTCCCTTCCTCCTTTCTTCCTTCCTTTCTTGACTTTCTACTTTTTTCTCCCTTTTGTTTTGAGCCGTGTGGATTAAAGGCTCTTGGCACTCCAGCCAGGTGTCAAGGCTGTGTCTCTGAGGTGGGAGAACTAACCTCAGGACACTGGTCCACAAGAGACCTCTCAGCTCCACGTAATATCAAACGGCGAAAATCTCCCAGAGATCTCCATCTCAACACCAAGACCCAGATTCACTCAAGGACCAGCAACAAACAGTGCTGGACACCCTATCCCCAACAAAGAGCGAGACAGGTCTACAGCCCCATCCATTAGCAGAGAGGCGGCCTAGAATCACAGTAAGGCTACCGACATCCCCATACACGCCCCCAGACGTGGACCTACCCACCAGGGAGACGGGATCCAGCCTCATCCACCAGAACAGGGGAACTGGTCCCCCCAACCAGGAAACCTACTCAACCCACTGAACCAACCTCAGCCACTGGGGACAGCCACCAAAAATAGATAGAAATTCGAACCTGCAGCCTGCAAAAGGGAGACCCCAAACATAGTAAGATAAGCAAAATGAGAAGACAGAAAAACACACAACAGATGAAGGAACAAGATAAAAACACACCAGACCTAACAGATGAAGAGGTAATAGCCAATCTACCTGAAAGAGAATTTAGAATAATGATGGTGAAGATGATGCAAAATCTTGGAAATAGAATAGACAAATTGCAAGAATCAGTTAACAAGGACCTAGAAGAAATAAAGAGGAAGCAAGTAACGATGAGCAACACAATAAATGAAATGAAAAATACTCTAGACGGGATCAGTAGCAGAATAACGGAGGCAGAAGGACGGATAAGCGACCTGGAAGGTAAAATAGTGGAAATAACTACTGCAGAGCAGAAGAAAGAAAAAAGAATGAAAAGAACTGAGGACAGTCTCAGAGATCTCTGGGACAACATTAAACGCACCAACATTCGAATCATAGGGGTCCCAGAAGAAGAAGAGAAAAAGAAAGGGACTGAGAAAATATTTGAAGAGATTATAGTTGAAAACTTCCCTAATATAGGAAAGGAAATAGTCAACCAAGTCCAGGAAGCACAGAGAGTCCCATACAGGATAAACCCAAGGATATACACGCCGAGACACATAATAATCAAACTGTCAAAAATTAAATACAAAGAAAACATATTAAAAGCAGCAAGGGAAAAACAACAAATAACACACAAGGGAATCCCCATAAGGCTAACATCTGATCTTTCAGCAGAAACTCTACAAGCCAGAAGGGAGTGGCAGGACATATTTAAAGTGATGAAGGAAAAAAACCTACAACCAAGACTACTCTACCCAGCAAGGATCTCATTCAGATTTGATGGAGAAATTAAAACCTTTACAGACAAGCAAAAGCTGAGAGAGTACAGCACCACCAAACCAGCTTTACAACAAATGCTAAAGGAACTTCTCTAAGCAAGAAACATAAGAGAAGGAAAAGACCTACAAGAACAACCTGAAACAATTAAGTAAATGGTAATAGGAACGCACATATCAATAATTACCTTAAATGTAAATGGATTAAATGCTCCCACCAAAAGACACAGACTGGCTGAATGGATACAAAAACAGGATCCATATATATGCTGTCTACAAGAGACCCACTTCAGACCTAGGGACACTTACAGGCTGAAAGTGAGGGGATGGAAAAAGATATTCCATGCAAATGGAAATCAGAAGAAAGCTGGAGTAGCAATTCTCATATCAGACAAAATAGACTTTAAAATAAAAACTATTACAAGAGACAAAGAAGGACACTATATAATGATCAAGGGATCGATCCATGAAGAAGATATAACAATTGTAAATATTTATGCACCCAACATAGGCGCACCTCAATACATAAGGCAAATACTAACAGCCATAAAAGGGGAAATCGACAGTAACACAATCATAGTAGGGGACTTTAACACCCCACTTTCACCATTGGACAGATCATCCAAAATGAAAATAAATAAAGAAACACAAGCTTTAAATGATACATTATACAAGATGGATTTACTTGATATTTATAGGACATTCCATCCAAAAACAACAGAATACACATTTTTCTCAAGTACCCATGGAACATTCTCCAGGATAGATCATATCTTGGGTCACAAATCTAGCCTTGGCAAATTTAAGAAAATTGAAATCGTATCAAGTATCTTTTCTGACCACAACGCTATGAGACTAGATATCAATTACAGGAAAAGATCTGTAAAAAATACAAGCACATGGAGGCTAAACAATACACTACTTAATAACGAAGTGATCACTGAAGAAATCAAAGAGGAAATCAAAAAGTACTTAGAAACAAATGACAATGGAGACACGATGACCCAAAACCTATGGGATACAGCAAAAGCAGTTCTAAGAGGGAAGTTTATAGCAATACAATCATACCTTAAGAAACAGGAAGCAACTCGAATAAACAACTTAACTTTGCACCTAAAGCAATTAGAGAAGGAAGAACAAAAAAACCCCAAATTTAGCAGAAGGAAAGAAATCATAAAGATCAGATCAGAAATTAATGAAAAAGAAATGAAGGAAACAATAGCAAAGATCAATAAAAGTAAAAGCTGGTTCTTTGAGAAGATAAATAAAATTGATAAACCATTAGCCAGACTCATCAAGAAAAAAAGGGAGAAGACTCAAATCAATAGAATTAGAAATGAAAATGGAGATGTAACAACTGACTCTGCAGAAATACAAAAGATTATTAGAGATTACTACAAGCAACTCTATGGCAATAAAATGGACAACCTGGAAGAAATGGACAAATTCTTAGAAATGCACAACCTGCCAAGACTGAACCAGGAAGAAATAGAAAACATGAACAGACCAATCACAAGCACTGAAATTGAAACTGTGATTAAAAATCTTCCAACAAACAAAAGCCCAGGACCAGATGGCTTCACAGGCGAATTCTATCAAACATTTAGAGAAGAGCTAACACCTATCCTTCTGAAACTCTTCCAAAAGATAGCAGAGGTAGGAACACTCCCAAACTCATTCTACAAGGCCACCATCACCCTGATACCAAAACCAGACAAAGACGTCACAAAAAAAGAAAACTATAGGCCAATATCACTGATGAACATAGATGAAAAAATCCTCAACAAAATACTAGCAAACAGAATCCAACAGCACATTAAAAGGATCATACACCATGATCAAGTGGGGTTTATTCCAGGAATGCAAGGATTCTTCAATATACGCAAATCAATCAACGTGATACACCATATCAACAAACTGAAGGAGAAAAACCATATGATCATCTCAATAGATGCAGAGAAAGCTTTTGACAAAATTCAACACCCATTTATGATAAAAACCCTGCAGAAAGTAGGCATAGAGGGAACTTTCCTCAATATAATAAAGGCCATATATGACAAACCCACAGCTAGCATTGTTCTCAATGGTGAAAAACTGAAACCATTTCCACTAAGATCAGGAACAAGACAAGGTTGCCCACTCTCACCACTCTTATTCAACATAGTTTTGGAAGTGCTAGCCACAGCAATTAGAGAAAATAAAGAAATAAAAGGAATCCAAATAGGAAAAGAAAAAGTAAAGCTGTCACTGTTTGCAGATGACATGATACTATATATAGAGAATCCTAAGGATGCTACCAGAAAACTACTAGAACTAATCAACGAATTTGGTAAAGTAGCAGGATACAAAGTTAATGCACAGAAATCTCTGGCATTCTTATACACTAATGATGAAAAATCTGAGAGTGAAATTAAGAAAACACTCCCATTTACCATTGCAACAAAAAGAATAAAATATCTAGGAATAAACCTACCTAAGGAGACAAAAGACTTGTATGCAGAAAACTATAAGACACTGATGAAAGAAATTAAAGATGATACAAATAGGTGGAGAGATATACCATGTTCTTGGATTGGAAGAATCAACACTGTGAAAATGACTACTAACCAAAGCAATCTACAGATTCAATGCAATCCCTATCAAATTACCACTGGCATTTTTTACAGAACTAGAACAAAAAATTTCACAATTTGTATGGAAATGCAAAAGACCCCGAATAGCCAAAGCAATCTTGAGAACGACAAATGGAGCTGCAGGAATCAGGCTCTCTTACTTCAGACTATACTACAAGGCCACAGTAATCAATACAGTATGGTACTGGCACAAAAACAGAAATACAGATCAATGGAACAGGATAGAAAGCCCAGAGATAAACCCACACACATATGGTCACCTTATCTTTGATAAAGGAGGGAATGATATACAGTGGAGAAAAGACAGCCTCTTCAATAAGTGGTGCGGGAAAACTGGAGAGCTACCTGTAAAAGTATGAAATTAGAACACTCCCTAACATCACACACAAAAATAAACTCAAAATGGGTTAAAGACCTAAATGTAAGGCCAGACACTATCAAACTCTGAGAGGAAAACATAGGCAAAACACTCTATGACATAAATCACAGCAAGATCCTTTTTGACCCATCTCCTTGAGAAATGGAAATAAAAACAAAAATAAACAAATGGGACCTAATGAAACTTAAAAGCTTTTGCACAGCAAAGGATACCATAAACAAGACTAAAAGACAACCCTCAGAATGGGAGAAAATATTTGCAAATGAAGCAACGGACAAAGGATGAATCTCCAAAATTTATCAGCAACTCATGCAGCTCAATAACAAAAAAACAAACAACCCAATCCAAAAATGGGCAGAAGAACTACATAGACATTTCTCCAAAGAAGATATACAGATTGCCAACAAGCACATGAAAGAATGCTCAACATCTTTAATCATTAGAGAAATGCAAATCAAAACTACAATGAGACATCATCTCATACCAGTCAGATTGGCCATCATCAAAAACTCTAGAAACAATAAATTCTGGAGAGGGTGTGGAGAAAAGGGAACCCTCTTGCACTGCTGGTGGGAATGTAAATTGATACAGCCACTATGGAGAACAGTATGGAGGTTCCTTAAAAAACTACAAATAGAACTACCATATGACCCAGCAATCCCACTACACTGGGCATATACCCTGAGAAAACCATAATTCAAAAAGAGTCATGTACCAAAGTGTTTATTGTAGCTCTATTTACGATAGCCAGGATATGGAAGCAACCTAAGTGTCCATCAACAGATGAATGGATAAAGAAGATGTGGCACATATATACAATGGAATATTACTCAGCCATAAAAAGAAATGAAACTGAGTTATTTGTAATGAGGTGGATAGACCTGGAGTCTGTCATACAGAGTGAAGTAATTCAGAAGGAGAAAAACAAATACCGTATGCTAACACATATATATGGACTCTAAGAAAAAATAATGTCATGAAGATTAGTGGTAGGACGGGAATAAAACACAGACCTACTAGAGCATGGACTTGAGGATATGGGGAGGGGGAATGGTAAGCTGTGATGAAGTGAAAGAGTGGCAGGAACATATATACACTACCAAATGTAAATTAGATAGCTAGTGGGAAGCTGCCGCATAGCACAGGGAGATCACCTCTGTGCTTTGTGACCACCTAGAGGGGTGGGATAGGGAGGGTGGGAGAGAGGGTGACTCAAGAGGGAAGAGATATGGGAAAATATATATATGTATAACTGATTCACTTTGTTGTAAAGGAAAAACGAACACACTATTTAAAATAGTTATACTCCAATAAAGATGTTTTAAAAAAATAATAATAATAATTCATTTTTCAAAAGACATCATAAAGGACTTCTGTTTTAGGGCACAAGGAATGTCTCCCACTATAAACAATTAGAAAACTGAAGAAATATATATTAATTCTTTTCAGACATTGGACAATGGGTAGTGCATAACTGAAATCCCTGAGAGAAAGGAAAAAAATGAAGTCAGCCCTACGGTCACCCCAGATTTCTGTCTCTAAGCAATTTCTAGACCTTGGCTCATGGAGCAGAGCCTGGTGGTCTCTCAATGAGAAGATGAGACAGATACACCAAGGTGGTGAGAACTTAAGGAGGAGAGTATCAAGGGGAAGGAGCTACATAGGGTAAAGTGTCCATAAATTGTTGACTCTTGAGTCTTTGGCCATATACTAAGCTATGTATTTGTACACTAAAATAGGCCAAGTGAAGAATAACTTCTAGGGAAAGAAAGTTTTCTTGGGAACTTTAAGCCAAACAATTTCAAGACCTAAAAAAAGGCTGAGAATCATCCAAGATCATACAGACCATAATGAAGGGACCTTGTTGAATCCATGGAGCTTTAAGTAAGTATCCCAAATATCTATACCTTAATTTCAGGACTAAATTAGCCTCAGTATAGGGGCTACAATATACATGACCTTAAAAACCTTCAAAACACTCTTTGAAAGAATGAAGTCTCTATGCCAGAATTGTAATTTCCTTCCAGGAAAAAGGCCAACAGTCTCTGAGTACAACCAACTCAAGCAATCAATCACATAAACTTCATAACGTCTGGGATCTAATGAAAAGTTGTAAGACATGCAGAAAAAAGAAGAAATATGTGATTCATTTCTCAGAAGGAAAAAAAGACACCTAGTGGTCACAGAAATGTTGAAATTAGCAGACAAGAACATTAAATGGCTTTATAAGAAAGGAACCACTAATACATGTAATAATATTAATAAAACTATATGGCATCACTGTAAGTGAAAGAAGCCAGACATGTAAGACTATACCCTGAATTATCCCCTATATATAAGATGCCAGAAAATATAAAACTATAATAATAGAAAACAGATCAGAGGTTGCAAAGAGCTTGGGATGGAAACAGGGGATTTGCTGCAAAGGGACAGAAGAAAACTTTTGAGGCAATTAAAATATTTTTGGTTGTGGTTGTAACAGGACTATTCTTAATTTATGAAAGTGTTTCTTGATTTGGGTGGTGGTTATATGACTATATATATATATATATACACACTTTAGAACTCATTGAACTGAACATGTTAAAAGGATAAAAGTATATATAAATTTTGTCTAAATAAATCTGATATTTTTTAAAAAGAAGATGTTATAACTGCATGAAAACAAATGGAACTTACAAATAAATGAATGAGAAATCGAGAAAAGAAAACATCAAAAACAAAATGTTCAATGAATGGGATTGATAGATTAGATGCTATAGAAATAAAAGAGGTAGCAATAGAAACTATCCAAAATGAAGCACAGAGAAAAAGGACTGAAAAAAGTGAAGTGGGAAACAATACCAAATTCTCTACCATGCATGTCATTAGAGTCCTAGAAAGAAAGGAGAAAGGAAAGAGAATAAAAAATATATTTGAGGGCTTCCCTGGTGGCACAGTGGTTGGGAGTCCGCCTGCCGATGCAGGGGACATGGGTTCGTGCCCCAGTCCAGGAAGTTCCCACATGCCGTAGAGTGGCTAGGCCTGTGAGCCATGGCCACTGAGCTTGCGTGTCTAGAGCCTGTGCTCCACAATGGGAGAGGCCACAACAGTGAGAGGCCCGCGTATCACCAATATATATATATATATATATATATATATATATATATATATATATTTGAAGAAATAATGGGAATGGTGAAAAACTGAAACCATTTCCACTAAGATCAGGAACAAGACAAGGTTGCCCACTCTCACCACTCTTACTCAACATAGTTTTGGAAATTTTAGCCACAGCAATCAGAGAAGAAAAATAAATAAAAGGAATCCAAATCGGAAAAGAAGAAGTAAAGCCGTCACTGTTTGCAGATGACATGATACTAATACATAGAGAATCCTAAGGATGCTACCAGAAAACTACTAGAGCTAATCAATGAATTTGGTAAAGTAGCAGGGTACAAAATTAATGCACAGAAATCCTTGGCATTCCTATAAACTAATGATGAAAAATCTCAAAGTGAAATTAAGAAAACACTCCCATTTACCATTGCAACAAAAAGAATAAAATATCTAGGAATAAACCTACCTAAGGAGACAAAAGACCTGTATGCAGAAAATTATAAGACACTGACAAAAGAAATTAAAATGATACAAATAGGTGGAGAGATATACCATGTTCTTGGATTGGAAGAATCAACACTGTGAAAATGACTACTAACCAAAGCAATCTACAGATTCAATGCAATCCCTATAAAATTACCAATGGCATTTTTCACAGAACTAGAACAAAAAAATTCACAATTTGTATGGAAATGCAAATGACTCCGAATAGCTAAAGCAATCTTGAGAACGACAAATGGAGCTGCAGGAATCAGGCTCCCTGACTTCAGACTATAATACAAATCTACAGTAATCAAGACACTATGGTACTGGCACAAAAACAGAAATATAGGTCAATGGAACAGGATAGAAAGCCCAAAGATAAATCCATGCACATACGGACACCTTATCTTTGATAAAGGAGGCAAGAATATACAGTGGTGAAAAGACAGCCTCTTCAATTAGTGGTGCTGGGAAAACAGGGCAGGTACATGTAAAAGTATGAAATTAGAACACTCCGTAACACCATACACAAAAATAAACTCAAAATGGATTAAAGACCTAAATGTGAGGCCAGACACTATCAAACTCTTAAAGGAAAACATAGGCAAAACACTCTATGACATAAATCACAGCAAGATCCTTTTTGACCCCCCTCCTAGAGAAATTGAAATAAAAACAAAAGTAAACAAATGGGATCTAATGAAACTTAAAAGCTTTTGCACAGCAAAAGAAACCATAAACAAGACCAAAAGACAACCCTCAGAATGGGAGAAAATATTTGCAAATGAAGCAACTGACAAAGGATTAATCTCTAAAATTTACAAGCAGCTCATGCAGCTCAATATCAAAAAGCAAACAACCCAATCCAGAAATGGGCAGAAGACCTAAATAGACATTTCTCCAAAGAAGATATACAGAATGCCAACAAGCACATGAAAGAATGCTCAACATCATTAATCATTAGAGAAATGCAAATCAAAACTACAATGAGATATCATCTCACACCAGTCAGAATGGCCATCATCAAAAAATCTAGAAACAATAAATGCTAGAGAGGGTGTGGAGAAAAGGGAACACTCTTGTACTGTTTGTGGGAATGCAAATTGATACAGCCACTATGGAGAACAGTATGGAGGTTCCTTACAAAACTAAAAATAGAACTACCATTATGACCCAGCAATCCCACTACTGGGCATATACCCTGAGAAAACCATAATTCAAAAAGAGTCATGTACCAACATGTTCATTGCAGTTCTATTTACAGTAGCCAGGACATGGAAGCAACCTAAGTGTCCATAGACAGATGAATGGATAAAGAAGATGTGGCACATATATACAATGGAATATTACTCAGCCATAAAAGGAAACAAAAATGAGTTATTTGTAGTGAAGTGGATGGACCTAGAGTCTGTCATACAGAGTGAAGTAAGTCAGAAAGAGAAAAACAAATACCGTATGCTAACACATATATATGGAATCTAAGGGGAAAATAAAAGGCATGAAGAACCTAGGGGTAAGATGGGAATAAAGACACAGACCTACTAGAGAATGGACTTGAGGATATGGGGAGGGGGAATGGTAAGCTGTGACAAAGTGAGAGAGTGGCATGGACATATGTACACTCCCAAACGTAAAATAGATAGCTAGTGGGAAGCAGCTGCATAGCACAGGGAGATCAGCTTGGTGTTTTGTGACCACCTAGAGGGGTGGGATAGGGAGGGTGGGAGGGAGGGAGATGCAAGAGGGAGGAGATATGGAAACATATATATATATATATGTATAACTGATTCACTTTGTTATAAAGCAGAAACTAACACACCATTGTAAAGCAATTATATTCCAATAAAGATGTTAAAAAAAAAAGAAAGAATGGGGCTTCTAGCATGTGCTGCTTAGTCTGTCGACATTAAGAAAGAGCACTACTTCAGCCCTAGGAAGAAAAAAGCCAAATACTATATAAAACTATACTGTTTCCTGAACCTATCAGAGAACTGAAGTTGCATGACAACAAACTAACTACAATCTAAGGAAAGACAGGCACCTCCAAGAAATGAGCCATCAGCCCTTACTCACTTGGAGCAGAATACAGGAGTAATATGAACTACCATACTAGTGGGTAAGCTACAATTTTTAGCAATGTACCAAAGGCCAAGTGCAGGTGAGAGTGAAAGCATAGAACTCCTGGAATCCACAGACACAGGGAAGTTCACACCCCCTTGTAGTTTCTTCTTTGCAGACTTTCACAAGGTGATTGTAACAAAAATTGGGACAGTCCATCAATGAAAGCATCCCTGCTAGATCCTTCTCCCCTGTGGAACAAAAGCATTAGGATTCTATGTGAAGGATAGCAAAGGCCGTCATCTCCAGGGTACAGGTAAAGATCCACTGAAGCTGGGGTAAGAGAAAGGAGAAAATATTCTCTATGCCTGGGGGAAAGGCATTTGACCATTACAGGTTTAAGCTGATAGAAATCATTCTCAGCAGGCTTTTACTCCAGAAATCATTGTTAGCGGAAGTTTTTCAGGCAAAAGGAAAGTGGTACCTGATGAAAGCTTGAACCTATATCAGGGGTTGGCAAACATTTCCCATATAGTGTCAATAAACAGTAATACTTTAGGCTTTACAGGATTCTCTTGTAAGTACTCAACTCTGCCTTTTCAGCATGAAAGCAGCCATATACAATATGTAAATGAATGAATGTGGTAGAATTGCAAGAAAACTTTATTTACTAAATCATGTGGAAGGCCATAGTGCACCAACCCTAATCTGTACAAAGGAAGAAGGACCATCGGAAATGGTAAATATACTGGTAAATATAAAACATTTTTTTTTCCTATTTCAAGTTTTTTTTTTTTAAATCAAAAACTTGAAGCACTGCTTCCCTATGGCAACTTATAATAAAAGACATAAAACTAATAAGCTCAATTGTGGAAGTAAAATGAAATCCTTAATAAATACTCAGTTAATCCAAAAGAAAGCCACAATCAAGGAAAAGGAAACAAACAACAGAAAAGAGAGAACAAATAGCAAGAGAATAGAGGTAAACCCAACTGTATTGAAAATCACATAAAATTTTAATTATATGAAATGTAAATTATATAAAATTATAAAAAATTTTACTATATAAAATGTAAAAAGGCAGAGATTGTCAAATTGGTTTAAAAAGCAAAGCCCAGCTATATACAAGAGGTGCATTTTAAATATAAAAACATGATAAAACACATAAACGTGAATAGGAAAGCCAGAGTGGCTACATTAATATCTGACAAAATAGACAAAGATAAGAAGTATTGCCGGAGATAAAGAGGGACTGTATAATTTCTGACAAAATATCTGAACATTCTTAAAGTTCTTTATCAGTATTGGCTGCTTTTGATATTTTCATATTTTCTTTGTCACAAGTTTTTGACAACTTGATTAAGATATGCCATCGTGTAGTTTTCTTTTTGAGATAAAGATGGTCAATTTCATCAAGAAGACACAACAATCCTAAATACGTATATGCTCACCTAAAAGAAGAGTATCCAAATATGTAAAGCAACAACCAACAGAGCCAAGGAGATATAGCTATTCCCATGAGGTTTTTTAAAAGAATGTAACATGTACACATGAAAATAATCTAATAGGTATATAGAAAACAAGAAACTAATAGAGATGTAGAAGACTTGGAATAATACTATCAAATTTACTGAACTGACATAACAATTCACCCAACATCTGAAGAATACATTTTTTAAGTGTACAATTCTGTGGTTTTTAGTATATTCTCAAAGTTGTACAACTATCACCACTATGTATCCAACTAAGAACATTTCCAACACTCAGAGTGCCTGTACCCATTAGCAATCATTCCTCATTCCTCCCTCCCCTTCACCACTGGCCACCACTAATCTGTTTCCTGCCTCTATGGGTTTGCCTATTTTGGACATAATATACAAATGGAATCATTCAATATGTGAGGCTATGTGACTTCTTTTTATGTGACTTCTTTCTCTTAGATTAATGATTTTAAGGTTCATCCTTATGCAACATGAATCAATATTCTGTTTCTTTTTATGGGTAAATATAGGTACACTCTTCTGTTTATCTATTAATCCATTACAGCTTTCCTCAATATATTTAATTTATTCATCACTAATTTACTTCCATTGGGGTGTCAGAGAGCCAAAGGAAATAAGAAGTCAAAGAAGAGTTAGGAACAGGAGAGAGAAATAAAGATACTCAGTTTAGACATCAGTCTGCTGAATTTTTACTCACTAAAATCCAAGTCCTCCAGAAAAGGCCTGGACCATTCTGCTTCATGGTATCCCATCAAGTCTTAATTCCAAAAATGATATATCATTTTCATACTGTAAACATCATTTCATTTACTTTTATTCATAATTTTTTCACTCTCCTTGAGATTACAGTGAAGCTCAAGGAGAGACATTTAAAATTTTTTGCATGCTCTGAGAATAATTTCTTAGATAAAATACCACATTATTCCCCTATAAAGCAGCTGTAACTAGAATTAGTTCAAGCTGGCAATATTATTTTATATGAATTTATTATAAATTAAATGGTAACATTGGCAGGATTATTCAGGAAAAGCCTCTCCTCCCAGTAATGTAATTTTCCCATAAATTTATGTCATTCCTATAGGTCATGCCAGCAGCTCTTGATCTGCATTTTTCTGAGGGGTTATACTAAGAATACTTTACAGGAATTGGCCCCTAGAGCCTAGTGAGGATTCTTAAAGATAGCATCTTTTAGGCCTGAATTTAGTATCTCCAGAAGCTGTCATAGCAAAGTCCATTTTTCATATGCTCACTCACCAGAGAGTGAAAACTTCATTTTCTGGAATGAAAGAATATCATTTGGAATATCACAAACTGGTATTCTCTTCTTCATTCACAAATATTATTCTCCTTATGATAATATACCAGTAATTTGTATGTTCCTAATTTGCTAATTAGGAACATAGACATTTAAACATAAATAAGTTAAATTTTATATTTCCTAAGCAAATTTTACCTTTATTTTTGAAATAGTATAATTAAGATTGTAAGGAGAACCATTTAGATGCTCCAATGAACAAGTGGTATTCAAGAATCTCCAAAACATCTACAAACATATATTCAAACACAAACAACCCTGAACTAAAAATAGCTATTTTGTTAAAGTATATCTTCTAAAAAAACTCTTATACAGTACTCTGTGCATTCAATAAATATTTACTGAGCTCCTACTATGTCTTCTTTTAGGCAAGGTAGGCTGGGCCCTGGGAGGGCTTGCACCTGGACAAAAGGCTCCTTGAGCAATGGGATACAGAGAAACTATAATCGACTAAAAATAACTGCTTGCATGCACAATTGGGGCAATTATGAGCAATAGGATACAAAAAGGCCACAACACACTGCCATTTCTGAGGTGCCGGGAGCAAAAGTAGGGTGCTGTACATGATTCTTGCACAGGGCACCACCAAAGGGGTGGACAGACCACCTAAGCTACACCTCCTGCCCAACCCATAGATCCGCCCCCTGTTGTTACCCCATTTAAGGATCCAAGCAGCTCATTTCTGAGAGCAAGCAGGGGCATCTGTTTCTTGCTTTCACTCCTTGTGCTGTAGCACGAGCACCAATAGAGCCTTGCCTGAAACTCCCATTTGGCCTCTTATCAATTTCTATTTATTAAAGATTCCAGGGGTCCAGGTCTATAACATAGGTGTCTGGGATACATCCAGGAATAAAACACTGGGGAAAGCGAAAGAGAAACAAACAGTAAAGATAATGAATAAGTAAGTTATTTAGTATGTTAAAGGTGATATATTTTGTGGAAAAAAGAAAAAGTAGAACTAATTAAGAAACTAAGAAAAATGAATGTTGGGCAATAGTGGGGGGTGGAGGGGATATAATATCAGCTCAATTTTAAATAGGGTGCTTAGAATAGGCCTCCTTGAGAAGGTGACGTTTAAAGAAAAACGTTCAAAGTAGGTAAGGGAGTGAACTGCATGAGTATCTGGAAGAAGAACATTCCAGGCAAAGGGAAGTGCAAATATCGTTAAGGTGGTATGTTTTGAGATCTTCCTAGTTATGATAATATCTTTGATTTTCTTCCACTCCTGAAGGAAGGACCAAATCCTTGGGCTCTACCTCTTCTTTGTCTTCTTCATATAGAGTTTACTTGGCTCTCCTGAACCCTCGTCCATCACATCCTTCTTGGTAGTACCTTTTCTCAGTACTTTTACGCATCCTGCATAGATGGCCTCAAATGCCTCCAAAGCTATCTCAGGGAAAATGACATTACTGGGAAGAGGGGTTTCCTGGATAATTCTGCGGGGACTGCCCTGGGAGTCCAGTGGTTAAGACTTGGCTTTCCAGTGAAGGGGGCGTGGGTTCAATCCCCGGTCGGGGAGCTAAGATCCCACAAGCCTCGTGGCCAAAAAACCAAAACATAAAACAGTAGCAATATTGTAACAAATTCAATAAAGACTTTAAAAATGGTCCACATCAAAAGACAAAAAAAACAAAGCTATCTCGTTGGTCTCTCCATCTCACTATTCTGGTTGATCACGGATCTTTCTTTCTCTTTCAGTAACACCCTATTTCTTGCTGGATAAAGTACAGATTTCTCAGCACTTAAGAATTTCTCGTACCTGCTCTCTCATCTACCTTTTTATCCTCATGCTCCCGACTCCCTCCCTCCAGGCCAAAATTGAACCACAAACTTTGTGTACCATTTCTGGCACCTGTCCACTTTTCACTTTTCTTATGCTCTTCTCTCTCCATCCCAGCTCTAGCTCCACCTTTTGAAATCTAAACTGCTCTTAAAGGACCCACTCACACACCACCTCACTTCTAACATGTTTTCTTTTTCTTTTATTGGAGTAAAATTGCTTTACAATTTTGTGTTAGTTTCTGCAGTAAAACAAAGTGAATCAGCTCTACGTATACATATATCCCCGTATCCCCTCCCACCCTCCCTATCTCACCCCTCTAGGTCATCACAGAGCACCGAGCTGATCTCCCTGTGCTATGCAGCAGCTTCCCACTAGCTATTTTACACATGGTGGTGCAGATCAAGAGCTGCTAGCATGACCTATAGGAATGACATAAATTTATAGGAAAAATCGGGGAAAATGACATTAGTGGGAAGAGAGGTTTTCCTGGATAATTCTGCCAATGTTATCATTTAATTTATAATAAATTCATATAAAATAATATTGCCAGTTCGAACTAATTCCAGTTACAGCTGCTTTATAGTGGAGTAATATAATCTTTACTTAAGTATTTTATCTAAGAAATTATTCTCAGAACATTCAAAATTTTTCAATGTCTCCCGCCTTGAACTTCATTGTAATCTCAAGGAGAATGAAAAAATCATGAATAAAAGTAAATGGAATGATGTGATGGGGCCCTCTTCTGAAATTCCAGAAGCACTTTGCATTACCCTTACCTCATGGATCATGCTCTGCTTTGCATTTTGTTTGCTTCTAATAATGCAATAGTCTTCCAGTAGATTGAAATCTCTTTTAAGTTTAGCCACAATTGCTCACGCATTTTTATAGCATGCACAATATACACCACAAATATACAATCAAATGGAATGAACTTGTGGCTGAACCTTCTAGGAAAAAGCAGAGAATACACAGTTGATTGGAATTACACATCACAGTGTTCAAGTATTAGAAATCTGGGCTGTGCAAGGGGCTATAGAGGTAGGTATGAATGACTGTAAGCTTCCCTCTAGAAAAATTTGTTAGCAGTAATAGAAGTAAAAATTGACTCTGGGACTACTAATATACTTGCATGCTAATATTATAATAAAATAATAAAAATAGTGATGCTAATAACTGACCATCATTGAATGACTATTATAAGTTTGGCACTGTGGTTAATACTTCATTTGACTTACTTTATTTACTCCTTATAAGACCCCGTGAAGTAGGTATTTAAATTATTCTCTTCATTTTCAGTTGAAGAAACAGAAGATGGGGTGGGTTAAGTAACTTACTAAAGATTACTTTTCCACAACACCACAGATATCAGTTCTTGGGAAATAAGAACACAAATTTTTCTTCATATATAAATTTATCTATAAATTTTCATATATTCAGTACTTTATATGTTGCTCTTTTGTGAGCACTCCTGGCCTCTACACAAGAGTCTCCCACTTACTAACTGAATAAAGTAAGATAACTTAGTTTTAAGAATCAAAACTTTAAAATACAAACCTGTATTAGTGAATCTAGAAGGGTTTTTTTCATAAAATGCCCACAATTTTATGTGTTATTAAAAGTGACCAATAATAAGAAATAAATCCTTCTTAGATTTTATGGCTGAGTTGAAGGAATTATTCCATTGAAAGTTGGAGCAAAATTCTTAAGCCATCATCTAGTAAAATACCTGCAGGTGGGTCCATATGTCAGCACACACTTTTTGCATAATCCCTCATTTTCTTATAAAGTTAGGAAGAGATTTTCCTAATGAAATGATGTAGATACTGATTATAATTACACAAGACTGCTTCTGCTCTATGAGTAATATTTGACTTCACAGTTCAAGAAATGGACTCTGGTCCTTCAAACTCATTGGCCAGAAAAAAGGGGTTAGGATAACCACTGCTTTAGAGGAGACTTTATGTTGAGGACAAAAAATCCTTTGGATTAGACAATTATGGAAGTCCAAACCCCTGGGTGTAGAACTGGAAGAGACTATTGAGCAAGATTTTATCCTCTACAAATTACTAGAAAAGTAACCAAAACAACCTTTCATTCAATTAATGATGTACAGTATCTCTGACAAATAAAATGTGACAATTAATGCAACAGAATAAAATTGGCAATATCACAGTATCAGAAAGAGAAAGTTGTGTACAAAGCAATGGGATTTATAACCGGGTAATTAGGGGAATTATTATAATAATTGGAATGTCAAAAAGGGCATCACTTTTATGTAAAAGATACAAAGCACAAATTTAAAATGCCATGTTAACTCTATACGGTAAAAGAAAAATTGGTCATTTACTGCTTTGTAAGTAAAAAAAATGTGAAGCAGAATAAATACTCCTTCATTGATCATTCAGATGACTAAGTCTAAAGCATTTTAATTCATTTCATTGTATCCTAAATCACTGGCTATACAGTTGTAAGAATCAATTAGGCTAGAAACTCCTCAAACTCAGGAACTGAGTATCTAGTGAAGAACTTTTAGTATCGATTGAAGTAGCATTTATGATGACTTAAAAATCAGTAGGCACTCAAAAAATGCTTATCGAATAAACAGTTTTTCCTTTAGGTTGCAGCTGTAGGCAGTTTATGTTCACAGGTTTGAGCCAATACTCTTGAACTTTTTTTCACATAGAAATTTTTGCATTTGACATTCAATTTCTCAAATGGAATTTCTAGATGAATGCATAAAATAGGCCTTTCACCCTAAGTATCTATCACCATACTTACCAGCATACCTCATTGCAAGTATCCTTGTGCCAAGCTCCAATTAACAGTGATAAAGAATACAGGACGTTAGCTCTGTAGCTCACTTAGCAAATAGTGCACATACCATAGTCCAGAAGGCCCTGAGTAAACGTTTGCCAAAGAGTGTAGCACATTTTACAAAGTAATAGAATTTGTAAAAAAAAAAAAAAAAATCTCTAGCCTCACGATAGAAAAAGACTTCCATCCCTCTGTGGTCCATATCTATTTGCAATGGAGAGTTGTACATTGATCTGTCATGCAGTGAATCTGTCTCTCTAGCCACTATTGATTTCAGTTTGTCCAATCAGCAAGGTTCACAGACTTAGTTTTAAATGAGTTGAGAGTATATGGACTGCCAAAGGATAACTATTTATCAAGGGAGTCCTGGGGCCATTGGATGAAATTCATTTGCTAGTAGCCTGGCACAGTCTACTATATCTATCAGAGTTAGATGAGTGTTGAAAGGTTTCAATAAGGGAACAAGCCCCTTATTCCCTCCTACTATTCTAATGCTCCAACCAATTTCAAGCCGTCTAGTCTTACTCTTCTGAACAATCATGTATCTGCACCTTCTTACGTCACTTACTATGTGTAACAAACTGAGCTAACACTCAAAAAGAGGGGTCCTAATTATAATCATTAAGTCACTTTGGGGCCTCAGGAAATCTACATGTCACTTCCATGCTCCAATTTCTTCATCTGTACAATGCATATGGCAGCAGCTGCTCTTCTCAAACTGACCATCATTCTCATGTTTCTCTACCTCACAGGGAAACACTGAGGACCAGTGAGAAAATAGATTCTATGTCCTAGCAGGCAGTCATTCCAGTGGTCCTCTTAAGAACAAAAAGGACTCCTATACTCCTTCTACAGCTTCCTTTATTGTCACATTTATGCACCCCTTCCCTAACGCAACATCTCTACTATCTACTAACAAAATTAGGGAGTTGTACTGACTTTAAGGTTGGCAGTTTTAGTCCTTGCCTTACTGGTCAGAAGTTCAGCTCTTCTGAGGCTGGTCAGTTCCCACTTAGAGTCTACCTTTCCAAATGAACATAGGGTGCCACTTTCAAACAGAAGCAAAGGTAAATGCAGCCCATCTCTCTTCCTTGTCTTGGCTAATGATATTACCTATTGAAGCATCAATTTTTCAAGTATTACCCTCCAAGCACCTCTGCCCAAATCTAGCTACTTACCACATTTCACCATTTCTCGTGTTGCAATGTCTCTTAAGTCTGTGACTATTCAATGTCATCACTTATATCTTCTTTAGACCCTTGTTATTTCTAAAATTATCACAACAGAGATATAAGTAATCACTCCTGCATTCCACTATTTCCAGAATTATCTTTTAAAACACCAAACTCCTTATGCCATTCTCCTCCTTACAAGCTCCCAATAACTTCTCATCACCTACAAAGTCCAAAGTCATCAGCATGTCAAACAAAGCCTTTTAACATCTGGCAAATCTCTCAGCTATACTCTCACAATGACTAAATTCTAGTTATACCATATTACTCACTCATATAGGTTAGGTTCCCCCAGAAGAAGGCCTTTGGATGGGATAGAAAAGTAATTTGGAAGGTGGTGCCAGAAAGCACCAGTAGGGAGCTGTGAAACTGAAAATGTCAAGAGAAGAAAGTCAGAGTATGCTAATAAGTGATTACCATGTGGGCTCGGATGTGCACAATTCCCTCAGAGACTCTTAGTGACCATGTAGAGCACACCTCAAAGTCATTCCTCCCAAAAGGCAAGGGCCCTGGGGTGTTTGTCCTTTAACTTCCATCTCTCATATTTTAAGGGCAAGTCCAGAGTGCATTAACTCCCTGAAACTTCCAGGCTGCAGGCTGAGCACACATCTCTGGCCGGAGGGAGGCCTTCAAGCAGAATTTTAACTCTGGCAATGAGGAACCACCAGCAAGAATGTGGATAGAATGCTGAAGGGACCTAGCCAGGACCCAAAAAATAACTGTAACACTCACAAATCGGCAAATATGCCCTGTTCCTCCCCACCTCTGCCATGTTTTTTTTGTCTTTGTTCATTTTTAATACTGTTGTCTCTATCTGAACAATGCCTTTGTCCTACTTTTCCTCCTGGTAAAAAGTCCACACCCCTTGAGACTTCTTCGCATGTACCAGGCTTGTTGGACTTAGTCTTCTGGGCTGCATAAGATTCTATGCAGACCTATAGCAGAACAGCAGCTACATTACTGTAAATATCTTTTTACTTCCCTCCTTTCCCTGCTCAGTGTAAATCACTCACATTTGAGTTAAAAACAAGTCCTTTACTACGATTGCATTTTCTCAAACAGAAAGCTTCAAGGTATAGATGCAGATCATAGAGCTCTAAGGGCCCTTGGAGAATACTCAGTTCAATCTTTCACCTCACAGATGAGAAGTGTCTTAGTCCGTTTGTGCAGCATACAATAACAGAATACCATAAACTGGGTGTCTTAAACAACAAACATGTTTTTTCTCACAGTTTTGGAGTCTGGGAAGTCCAAGACCAAGGTGCAGGCCAGTTGGTTCCTGGTGAGAGCTCTTCTCCTGGTTTGCAGAAGGACATCTCACTGTGTCCTCACATGATAGAGAGAAAGATCATCTTTCTCATGTCTCTTCTTACAGCAGGCTTTCTTATTTTTTGCAATATGAAGAGGCTGAGAATTTTTAAAAAAAAAAAGCAAATCCTTTTTGCTTAATAATTCCATTTCCAAGTTCTCTCTCTCTTCTCACATTTTACTATAAAAACGAGGAATCAAGCCACTCCAACACTTTGCATAGAAATCTAGCTAAGTATATAATTTCATCTTTCCCAAGTTCTACCTTCCACAAAATACTAGAATATGAGCACAATTGAACCAATTTCTTTGCCACTTTATAACAAGAATTGCCTTTTCTCCATTGTGCAATTACACGTTTCTCATTTCCATCTGAGACCTCAACAGAATGGCCTTTACCATCCATATATGTACTAACATTTTGTACATTATTATTTATGTAAGGTCCAAGAATATGGAAACTTGTTCTATAGCTTTACCCTATCCTTTCCGAGCTCTCACCAGAATGACATTTCAAATTCCCTTCACAACAATCTCAACTTCTTCTAGAATGCACCCAAAACTCCTCCAGCTTCTGTTACCAGTTCCATTTCACATTTTTAGGTATTTGTTACCCTAAACTGAGTGGCTTAAATAAGCATTTGTTTCTCATCGTTCTGGCAGCTGGAAGTCTGAGATCAGGGTGTCAGCATGGTTGGGTTCTTAATGAGTGCTGCTTCCATGGTTTACAGATGGCTGCCTTCTCACTTTGTCCTTACATGGTGGAAAGAGAGCTAGACAGTTCTCTGGCCTCTTCTTATAAAGTCACTAATCTCGTTCCTGAGGACTCCACCCTCATGATCTAATTACCTCCCAAAGGCCCCACCTCCATATACTATGTTGGGATTAAGATTCAACATATATTGGGAGGAACACAAACACACAGTCCACTGCACATGCCCATCTGGATGCCTATTAACTCCAATCCTAATTCCCTTTCTCATCAATAACCCTACCATCCTTCTCTGATATACTTTCCATATGATGGTATATATTATTTATACCATATATTTACAGTACAGTATGCCATCTCTTGCTAAGTAAGGAAGCTCCTTGAGATTTAATCTTTGCCTCAAATATCTTTATACCACCATAGTACCTTATACATGTTTTCTGAATAAAGTAATGGATAAATGAATACACAAGTGAATGAATAGCAAAAAGAAACCAACCCTCAGTAACTGAGAAAATTAGCCACGGTGGACTTAGCATGCTCTTACTTATTCCAGATGATTAACCATTTCATGTAAGTCTAGTGTCCTTACTAAGAATAAAGGACTACACTTCTAAGGTCATTTTTAAAAATAACTTTTAAGTATTTTCTGGATGTTTTGATGCCTTGGTGCAATGGATAGTATTTTGCCTTCCTCGATTGGGGTAGATAGTCCCAGAAATAGAGACAACTTGGTACATTTCTTCCCTCACACTGGGGTCATCTAAATTGGGAGAAAAAACAAGCACTAGGCTAGAATCAAACATAGTTAAGTTCTTACTTAAAATTTTTGAAGTATTTTATTATTATTACTATTATAATATTGAGCCTAGGGTCCCTAACAGTATTTTGGTTCTCCTATTTGTTGTTCAACTAACTCCAGTAGGTCATTGAGATATAAGAAACAGAGAGGACTAAAGCATAAGCTTTAGAAAAGCTGAAAGAAAAAAAAAATCCTGTCCTTTGATACGGGAATGATAAGAAAATAGAAATGGCTATTTAATTTTGACAGTAGGAAGCATTTGAGTCAGTACATATACTTTGCTTTCCTCCTTTTAAATATTTTTTTCAAATCTTCAATTTTTTTTAAACTTAAAGACATGGCCCTCATACATACTTAATGAGTGGGAAACTTTATTTTTGGAAATGAGAATTTTTAAGCTTAAATTTATGCTGGTTTTTTTTTGAAGAAAAATTGTCTTTGCTCACAATGATAATTATTTTCCTTCTGCTTAAAAAAAAAATAGGCTTTTTATACTTTTGAGGATATTTTTGGTTTAGAAACCACTGTTTGAAGGGTGAAAAAAAGCTGATGGAACTTATTTATGAAGCACAAATAGGAAATATTAATTTGCTAATGAGTGAAGAGGTGTTCGCAAATGTAATGATGCAGACAAAGAAACTTATAAGGGATTTTTTGGTAATATGTTTTAGGGGTGCTTAATTTACTGCTATGTAAGTGAATACCATGTACCAAAAACTCTACTATTTCATGAAAATAGGGATTAAGTTTCAAGACACTTTTACTTAGGTCATTTGTAGAAATATATTTCTTTCACTTGTAAATTTAAAATTTTCCACTGGAGAGGAGCAGTATCTAGTCAAATCCAAACATTAGTCTTACACAGAGTAACAAACAGTGACAACAATAGAAAAAAATGCAACAACAAAGATTTCCATGTTTTTGTAATTTCTCTTAAAAATTCAAAGTGTCCCAAACCACAAGACACCTTAGTTGCAATTCAGAAATCAATGGATGTTGTCTTAGTTCTTTCAGGCAAGGGTAACTTGATATATCAAAGGGTATCCTCTGGGTATACATGAGTTTTAATGAACTACCCATAAGAGAAATAATAATAAAAAACAAAAAAACACTGTGTTATTGAGCTTGATGCATTTCCCAAGTGGCATACAGGAGTTAGAGCAAAGTGTCAATAACTCAAAGGCCACAGGCTTCTGGGCGTCTCTTTGTTCAGGAAAGATATACTCTGCTAGTCCAATTTCTGTTATTTTATCTTCTTTCTCACTAAAAATTCAATAGTCTTAGCGATTTCTGAAATCAAATTAATATGTTAGTTTCAGACCTCAAACAAAATGAAGAAACTTCATGCAATAACAACAATAAAACAAAGCAAAACAAAACTTAACTCTTTTTCCAGAAGCACTCACATAGACATATTAATGGATATGTTTGTGATCTTTGGAAATAATAACCTGAAATGATATATTTCAGAATCATTATATTATCCCTGGGAAGAAGTTTCTTCTGAAGTATATAAAGTGTATTTCCCTCAAATCTGCAACATTTCAATTTGTTAAGGAGGGAAATTTTTAGTAGTATTGTGAAAAATTAGAAGGCAAAGCATTTGATGTTTGCTTACTTGGCAAAATCTGGCCAGCAAAAACAAAACAAAGCAACAAGTTTAAAAGAGAAAAATCAATGGTAATCACAGAATTTTCTCATCCTTAATTAGGAAATGGGAAAAGTATCCTATTCTCTTGCTATTATATCATCACTATTTGTGAAATATGAATGCAGTTACTCCCCAGCTTGTATCCATATCTCTTTCAATATGACTTTGCAGATTCTCTCTTCAAGAGATTAATTTTCCTAGTACTTGGGCTGCCTTATGACTTTTCCTAGCTAGTTGAGTGTGGCAAAATTGATATGTGTCAGTCCTGAGCCTAGGGCTTAAAAGGCCTATGCACCTCTGTGTGCACTCTTGGAACTCTGATCAGCTGCTATTTTAAAAACCTGAGCTAGTCTCCTAGATGATGAGAGACATGAGCATTCATCACCTGCCCTGGGTTGGCAGATAGCCAGCCACCAGAAATGCGAGTGAGGCCATGCTAAACCAACCAAAATGCAGCAAAATGCAGATACACAAGCAAGCCTAGCAGAGACTGGCCCATCTAGGTCAGATCAGTAGATCTGTTGCCAGAGCTGCTCCAGGTCTTTGCTCAAAACCCACCAACCCTCACCTTTAGCAGGAGTGTCCTTGCTCAAAACCTGCCAACTCCCCTACCACCTTTAGCAGGAGTGAACATAAGTCTCTAAGTTAAAGCATTCTGAGATAAGAAAGGAAGCTATATACAAAAAAAGAAAAAAAACACATGCAACCAGCTGTGACCAAGATTGTGAGGAATCTGACCTCCAACAGACCCAGAGTCTTATATGTTGATTTTACTACATTAGCATATTAAATGACACACTTACTGGCAGCCAGGGCCTGGACATTAAGGATCAAAAAAAGATAAAAAGGGTGTGGCACCCTGCTCCCTCCAAAAAGCCCTGCCTCTTCCCTACTAGACTAATGCATATGCCTCCCCAGCATTAGCCTCACTCCTCCTCCTTTGCTTTCTCTTTAAAATTAAATCACTCTTGGGCTTCCCTGGTGGCGCAGTGGTTGAGAATCCGCCTGCCAATGCAGGGGACACGGGTTCGTGCCCCGGTCCGGGAAGATCCCACATGCCGCAGAGCGGCTGGGCCCGTGAGCCATGGCCGCTGTGCCTGTGCGTCCGGAGCCTGTGCTCTGCAACGGTAGAGGCCACAGCAGTGAGAGGCCCGTGTACCGCAGAAAAAAAAAAAAAAAAAAAAAAAAATTAAATCACTCTTGCCAGGTGGGCAAGAAATTGATCTGTGAACTTAGTTCCCACTTCTCCATTCTTTGGCCACTGAATAAAGCTTGAGCTGTGTAGATCTCAGCTTCAGTTTCATGATTAGCCTACTCGAACCCAAATAACCCCAGTGGAAAAAGAACACTCTCCCGCAGAGGAAGATAACCTGGGCTGGGCTAGGGCCTGAGGAGGGTCCACACAACTTAATTTGTTAACAGATCCATCCAGCCAACCCTCACTTGTGAACAAAACTAAATGGTTATATTCTTAAAGCCACTAAATTGGGGATTTCTTTGTTACACTGTAAAAGAAACCTCATGTGCCATTTGAAAACTTTATTCATCTTATTATCTAGTTTTTCTGATCTAATTAGCTCTCATTTACAATCTAATTGAATGAAATTAAGAGAAAGATTCCAACGAAGACATTTATGCTCTACCTGCTCATTCATTCTAAAATATAATTTCAAGGTATCTTGCTATATAGCAAAGCAAAAATTGTTATAACAAGACAAATTTAGAGTTCCTTCTAGTTCTGAATTTGTGTATGAATGGGGTAGGGGAAGAAGTGGTACCCAGCAGGACCTTGTGAGGCTCCTGGACACAAAAGCCTTTCTGTGTCCCCCATTTCTTGATTACAGGAATTAGGCTTCATTCAGCCTCCATGACCTTCCCTGAGTTCCAAGGAGCAGCTTTAAACAGTTGCTAATCAGGGAAGGGAGGGGATGTTGAGACAAGGAAGGAAAAATCAAAAGAAACAATAGTGCAGCCTTGGGGCAGGGTCCTGGTTCCCCCTCAAGGGATATACATAACAATATCTTTGAGCTGTTTTGCTGAAACCCCCACTAGGTGGCAGAGGTTAACTGTGTGCTGCCCACAAGCACGGAGACCCCAGACCGGTTAGAACCAGAAGGTTGATGATGCTAACTCCCACTTACCTCACCACCAGCCAATCAGAAGAATGTCCACCAGCTGATCACGCCCTCTTTGAGCCATTTCTATAAAACTCTTCCCTACCCCTCCAGGTCAGCACACACAGTTCTGAGGGCATTAGCTAACTGTAGCCCACTTTGCCTGGCAAAACAATAAAGCTATTCTTTTCTACTTCACCCAAAACTCTGTCTGATAATTAATTCAGTATCGGGGTACAGAGGCTGGATTCGGTTTCAGAAGTAATACACAAGGATAGGATACATTGTCTCTGCAGTACCTTCCTTCCATTTCTAGAGACTAGTGGGGCAAGGAAAAAGGAAAAGATGAAATTCCAAAGCTCTGTTTGTTCTCTGTGCTGCTAAAAGTTGAGATCTAAAATAAAAGGCTCTTTTATAGCCATACTTTGCATAACAATGGAAATCAGGTAGGATTAGCACAAGGAAAAGACAATAGAGTTTGGGGGTTTGTCAAATCCTCCCATGGGGTTCAGCACATGGTACCCTGAAATATGGCACCTTGGCATACTGAATATTTTAAGCTGAAAGAGTTTGAGAAAACAGCAGATGAATGAATCTCACTCTGATCTTCACCTCGTCCTTCTCCCCTAAGCAGGTCATAAAAAAAAACCTTCTGTGAAGGGTGCCCTCCCCATAGAGGTAAGGAACAGCCTTATCTCTAAAGACAGAGGGACCCTGAAAAAAACTCAAACTAACAGGCCTTGCCTAATTTCCCCCAGTTTATTAAACTTATCTCATACTCTGCCCTATCATATTTCTTCCTCCCGGGCTGTATATTCTGCTTCAACCTAGCATAAAAGTACTCAGATTTAACCATTTCTTCAAGTCTTTCTTTCTTTAAGGCAGCTCCCATGTCATATAAAACTAACATTAAAACAAATGTTTATGCTTTTCTTCTGTTAATCTGTCTTTGTCAGTTTAATTTTCAGACCCAGCCAAGGACTGTAAGACAATTAAGGAAAACTTTTTTTCTCTCCTACAATTCTTTATTTAAAAAATTATTTCACTTAATGTTCATTGTCAGTATTAGCCAAAGAAAGCAATGGATATTGAAGGGAGATGGTTCATAATAGGTGGAGGAATCATATAAACCCATTGATCAGAGGAGAACATTTTGGAGAAGGTTCCAAATTCAAGTTACTTGGGCAACCCCAGGAGTAAGTACCTTCTAAGAGAGGAGGCATTGTTCAAATATTGTGTTATTATTCTCAGTTTACATGGAAACTAAGGAACTTTTACTAAAAGTTCCAACATCATAAATTTCAAACACTACAGTCTAAGAACAATCTCTTATAGTTCCAAACAAGGTTTTTAAGAAAATAGACCTTCAAAACGAGTTTAGAATATCTTCTTTGCCAACCTAATTCCTTGGGTCTGATCTAAAACCCCTTCTTAAAAAATGGAAAAATGTGGCTGTGATTTTATTCTCAATCTATTTTGCATTGAAAAATAGTATAGACAACTGGCATCCTTGTTACATAGATCCTCCAAAAACTTGCAGTCACCCTTAATTTCTCTGAGAAGAAAACAGAAGGCACTATTACTAGAATTTGTTATTAATATTTTAGCATTTGTACCAATGCAGGTATAGCCCTCAAAAAAGGTTTTTTTTTAATTTACAGGCTCCATCAGCAGGAGTCATATTGTCTCTCAAACCTGTGGCTTATATTTTGCATAATCCTCTACAAAACGTTAGTTGCCTTCCATATTCAATTAATAAGTCCTTAAATTGTAAAGTAAATTATACCCTGAAATAAAAATGAAAGAAGAGCAGTAGCTGTGAGTCTTTGTTATTGGATTAACATCAGTCTTTGTAAGCTGTTGTATGTGCTTAGCTTATTTATTTCATCATCATCATCATTCCAAAAAATAAAAAAAGATTGTCATTTTCCTGATAGGAGATTGACAAAAATTGGATAGGCTCAATTTTTCTGGAAAATGTACATATTAATAAATATCTATGCCATATTGCCATAGTAGTTACATTTAGAAAACAAGTGCATTTCCTTGAGAATTGAAATTATGTCATTTGTTAAGTGTCGGTAAATAGTACCAAGTTGTTTACTAATAATATTCTAGTTGATGGAGCCCAGGGAAAGTGACAGGAATAAAATACTGATAAAGACAATACTGAAGTTCCAACATGGGTTTTCTCATATTTCCAAGTAGTTTGTAAACAAATGTTTACAGAACATCTTTATTCAAGGAGCTATGCTAGGGATACAGGGGCAATAAGACATAGCTCAAGAAGCTCCAAACCTTAGACAGATACACAGGTAATAGCCCGATGAGACGGAATGTTCAAAGTGCCATTGGAGAGGGACAAGGAAAGATCTCTAAAGGAATTATCCAGCCCGTAAAACTTTTTATTGCTGCATGACTTAATTCCTTTTTTTGTGCTACCTTCAGATACAATGTGCTTCGGTTACCGCATGAATGTTTTTGTAAGTTGATCCCAAAAGCACATTGATAAAACTGAATTTTTTTACTTTTATCTGAAAAGAGGACGTCTCCAATGGGAATCATATTTCAGGAATTCAAACTACAAAACCCTGGTGAAGAGTTCGGAACTTACAAAGTAGAGGAAGAGATAAATAATGCATAAGAGATACTTTATCCCTGTATTAGCTTCCTTCCTTTTCTAGAGACCAGTGGAACAGGGAAAAAAGGACAAAATTCCAAACCTGTCTATTTTCTGTGCTGCTAAAAGTTGAGATCCACAGTAGATAACTTTTTGTATAGCCATTCTCTGCAAGATGATGGAAACCAAGTGTGATTAATGCTAAGAAAGGAGTTTGGCAAATCCTTTCTCCAAAAAGCAATAATAAAGCTTGACAAAATTGTCACAACAATTTCAAGACTCTGGAAATCAACTAAAGACTTAGAAAAAAGAAAAAGTTATTCAAAGAAAAACCACTAAAACTTTGACAACAGCAGTAACAGTCTGTATACAGCCCTGTTGCCCAAAGCTTTGCCGATAACCCTGCCCCAGGTTGGTCGCTGCAATAGTTCTGTAATGGTAGGACAAACCATGAGAGCCAGCAGCTTCTCTGCCAGGAAGGGCTCACTAGGCTTGAAGCAGAAAGTAGAAAAACTGCTCATTCAGGCACATGTTCATAAAGCAATAGCAATTTTAGTAACAGACAGGGAAAGCCAACTCCACAGCTAACCTGAGTTTGCAGATCCAGTTGGGGCAAGCAATGGAAAAACAGACTAGCCAGATATTCAACAGGGAGATCTAAGGGATGGGATTAGATATAGGGAAACTTGATAAGTATCCACACATCCCTGCAGGTCTGGAAAGCTGTGCTCATGTGCAAGCCTGTTTATGCACAGAAGAGCCCAGAGAGAGCTCTAGCAATCCGCTTATCCCTGGTTAACATGATGCCATGTGCACATGTAGAGGAAGTACAAGACCCAATAGAAAACAAAAGCCTGAGATTTGAATACTTTTACCAACCCATGTGCAGATTCACATACAGATTCCATACGGAGAATGAAAGGGTTACTGTCTCAAGGTATTTGAATACAACCTCTATTTAATCATTGGCAGAGATATAATGACACAGGAGTAACCACTGGGAAGCTAGGTCTTATAATTTAAAAAATAACACTTTTTGAGCAGAGACATTAACAAATGTATATTGAGGGAGAAACAAACTATACAGATTTAGTTCAAGTAAGTAACTAAAGAAAATTTAATAGAATCCAGAGTTGCTATTATCTAGAATATTCATTTTTCAATTATGGATTATGAGAGATATGCAAATAAATAGAAAAGTGTGGATAGAAATGTTGGATTTAGCCAACAAAGACTTTAAAGGTACTTATAACTATATACAAAGAAATTAAGTAAACCATGTGTAAAGAACTTCATAACAGTTTTATTGAGATATAGTACACATACTATATAATTCACCCACTTAATGTGTACCATTCAGTGGGTTTTAGTAGATTCACAAATATGTGTAGCCATCACCACAGTCAATTTTAGAACATTTTCATTACCTCAAAAAGACATGCCATACTATTTAGATATCACCCATTATTCCCTACTCCCCCTCCAGTCCCAAGCAATGACTAAACTACTTTCTAAATTTATAGACTTGCCTATTCTGGATATTTCATATAAGTGAAATCACATGAATTTTTGTACAACTGGCTTCTTTCACTTAGCATAATTTTTTCAAGGCTCATCCATGTTTATTTTAGGGGAAAGCACCCATGCTCTTCCATGTATCTCTTCATTCCTTTATGATCGAATAATATTCCTCTTTATGGCTAACACATTATGTTTATCTATTCATCAGTTGATGTACATTTGGATCAATTTCATCTTTATTATGAATAGTACTAATATAAACATTCATTTACAAGGGGTTTTTTTTGTATATATATATATATATATATATATATATATATATATATATATCAACATTTCTTTGGGGTATATATCTATGAGCGTAGTTGCTATAACTGTTTAACTGTTTGAGGAATTCCCAGACTGCTTTCCAAAGTGGTTGCCCCACTTTACTTTCCCACCATCAGTATATGAGGGTTCTGATTTCTCCACATCTTCACCAACACTATTTCTTATCTTTTTGATCCTAGCCACCCTAATGTGTATGAAGTGGTATCTCATTGCAGTTTTCATTTGTATTCCCCTGATGGCTAATGATGTCAAACATCTTTTCATGTTCAAGTTGCTCATTTTAATATCTTCTTAGGCAAAGTTTCTGTATAGGCATATTACCAAATTAAAAAAAATTTTTTTTGATCATTATTGAGTTGTATGAGGTCTTTGTATAGTCTAGAATAGTGCTTATCAGATATGTGATCTGTAATTTCTCCCCTCTGTGCGTTGTCCTTTCAGGTCCTTGATAGTGTCTTTTGAAGCAGAAAAGTTTAATTTCAATGAAGTCCAATTTATTTATTTTTTTGTTTCTTCTGCTTTTGGTGTCATATCTAAGAATCCATGGCCAAGGTCATGAAAATTTACCACTAAGTTGTCTTCTAAGTGTTGTGTAGTTTTAACTATTATACTTAGGCCTTAAATTTATTTTGTGGTTTTTGTATATAGTATAAGGTAAGGGATTGACATTTTTGGTATGTGGATAGCCCATTGTCCCAGGACCGTTTTTGGAGAGTTGGGGATCTACATGTACACACAGCTATATTTAAAATGAATAACCAACAAGGACCTACTGTATAGCACAGAGAACTCTGCTAAATGTTATGTGGCAGCCTGGATGGGAAGGGATAATGGGGAGAGAATGGACACATGCACATGTATGGCTTAGTCCCTTCGCTGTGCACCTGAAACAATTACAACACTGTTAATTGGCTAAACTTCAATATAAAATAAAAAGTTAAAAAATCAAATATGTAACCATCAGACAAATATACAAATCAGATAAATAAGAAAACATAGCAGCTAACAATTAATTTTTTGCAGGAAGTATGGCCAAAGTATCTATGAACATGCCTAAGTCAAATAAGAATAGACGAGTGAAAATTGAATTTGCAGATCCACAGTATCCTCCCTTTATGGAGTGGATGGAAAAGTCATGTATAGTCAGGGAACGGAGACAGTGTCTAAATAGAAGAAATTACAAGATATGTCTCTAGTTCAGAAATATGAGGTCAAGGGGAATTCATATCTTCTTACACGTGGAGAGTACTAGGGAATATTCTAGGAAAGCGAGAGAAATTGTGATCCAACGGAGAGATGTAGTGAAGTCCTTGAGAAGATGAAAAGAGAGGAAGAGGAGAATAGGACTTTCATTTTAAGCACATGGTTTAAAAGTTCTGAAAGTTGGCTTCCTTAGTTTTCTTTCTTTTTATCTGCCTCTCAGCAAACTGAATTGAATGTTTCTGCTGATGTCTGGATACAATTGTATTGAATACATTGATTAAGAAGGTTATAAATAGGTCAAAATAATGGAAAAAGAAAATATTTTTCTTAATCTATTAAAGGTTCTTGGAACCCTTGTTAGAAAAACACTTGATTATAGATGTATGCTTTATTTGGGGGCTCACAGTTCTATTTCATCAATGTATATCGTTATGCTAATGCCACAATTTTACTTTGTAGTAAGTTTTGAAATTGGGAAGTGTGAGTACTCCAACTATGTTCTCCTTCATTAAGAATTTTTTAGCTATTTTGAGCCCCTGGTAATCCATATGAGTTTCTGGAATTATCTGGTTAATACCTACAGAGAAGTCATCTGGGATTCTGGTACGAATTGTATTGAATCTGTAGTGCAGTTTGGGTAGTATTTCCATCCTAACAAACAATATTAAGTTTTCCAATCCATTAATATATTATTCCAATTATTTTGATATTCTGAAACTTCTTCCAACAATGTTTTGTAGTTATTTAAGAGTATAGTTTTTGCAATCCTTTTGTTAAATGTATTCCTATTTTTTATGTTATTGTAAATGAAATTAGAATTGTTTTCTTAATATTATTTTGAAATGTTATTAAAACCATGAGAAATACTATAAATTGTGTATATTGATCTTGTATCAGCAAACCAGCTTAACTTGTTTATTAGTTCTAACTCTTTTTAGTTATTCTTTAGGATTTTTATCTACACAATTCTATCATCTGTGAATAGAAACAGATGGAAGTAATTTTACTTCTTCCTTTCCAATCTAGGTGCTTTTTTTTTTTTTTTTTTTTTTTTTTTTTTTGATCTAATTGCCCTGGCTAAACCCTCTAGTTCAAGATTGAATACAAGTGGTGAGTGCAGGCATCCTTGTCTTGTTCCTGGTCTTAGAGGAAAGCATTTAGTCTTTAAGCATCAGAGATGATAATACCTTTGTTTTTTTCAGAGTTGTCCTTTATCAGGCTGAGAAGTTACCTTCTATTCCTGGCTTATTGAGTATTTTTATCATGAAATGATGTTGGATTTTGTCAAATAGGTTGAAAGTAAAGGATGGCAAAAAAATATACAACACAAATTGTAACTGTAAGAAAGCTGAAATGCTATTCCAATATCAGACAAAATAACCTTTAATACAAAAAATATTACTAAAAACAAAGATGGCCATTTCATAGAGATAAAATATTATTTCATTAGGGAAACATAATAACACAAGCACATTGTGCCTGACAAGAGAACCCAAAAATACATGAAACAAAAATTTATATAATTGAAATAAAAAATAGGCAATCCAACAATAATAGTTGAAGACTTTAATACCCGGGTCTCAACAATTGATAGAATAAAAAGGTAGAAAATCTGCAAGGATAAAGCTAACTTGACCTAACTGACATCCATAGAATACTACACACAACAAGAGCAAAACACACATTCTTTTCAGTGAATATAAACCTTTCTGTGATAGACTATATGACAGTCCATAATACACGTCTCAATAAATTTAAAATGACTGAAATAATCCAAAATACATTCTCCAACCATAACAGAATTAGAAATAAGCAATATAAAGAATTTTGGGAAATCTTTAAATATTTGGAGATTAAACAATTCTAAATAATACAAGTGTCAAAGAAGAAATCATAAGAATTAGAAAATATTTTTGAATTAAATTGAAAACAGATTAAAAATTTGCAGGGTGGAACCAAAGCAATGCTGAGAGAGAAGTATGTAGAAACCCCTATCTTAGGAAAGTAGAATGATCACAAGTCAATAACCTAAGATCCCACTTAAAAAAAAAAACTACAAAAATAACAAAAAACTGAACCCAAAGCAAATAGAAAAAGGAAGCAATAAAGATTAGAGACCAATAGATTAAATACAAAACAGGAAAACAGTGGATTAAAAAAAAGAATCAAGGAAACCAATTTTCTTTTGAAAAGATGATCAAAATTAACATTTTTAGATAGAATGAACCAAAAAAAAAAAAAGAAAGAAGACACAAATTAGCAATACTGGGAACGAATTTGTACCCTTACATTGCACCATACATGAACATTAACCCAAAATGTGTTATACACGTAAAGATCTAAAACTATAAAATAATTAGAAGAAAACATCACAGAAAAATCCTTGAGAACTTATATCAGGCAAAGAGCTCTTGGATATAACACCAAAATATGATCCATAAAAGAAGACTATCAATGAATGAATTTCATCAAACTTGAAAAAAATTGTACTTTAAAATACATTAGTAAGAAAAAAAAAAAAAAAAAGACTTGGAAGAAAGTATCTGCAAATCACATATCTGATAAAAAAACTTGTATCCAGAAAATATAAAGAACTCTTACAACTAAATAATAACCCAATTGAAAAATGGGAGAAGAGTTGAATAGACATTTCATCAAAGAAGATATAATAATGGCAGATAAGCACATGAACATATGGCCAACATTATTAGTTATTAAGGAAGGGCAATCAAGGGTACACTAACACCACTTCACACCCACTAGGATGACCATAATCAAAAAGACAGACTATAACAGGTGCTAGTAAGGATGCAGAGAAACTAGGACCCTCATGCTTTGTTGGTGGTAGTGTCAAATGTTAGAAGTACTTTAGAAAACAATTTGGTAGTATGGCAGACATACCCTAAAATGACCCCAAATAATTACCACCTCCTAGTAGTCATTCCTTTTGTAATCACCTCCCCTTGAGTCTGGGTATGACAGGTGGCTTGCTTGTAACGAATAAAATATGGCAAAGGAATGTTACTTCCATGATTACATTTTTTAAGAATGTAACTACTATCTTGCTAGTGGACTCTCTTCCTTGCTGACTTTGATGAAGTAAGCTGCTGTGTTGTGAGCTGTCCTACGGAGAGCCCACATGGCAAAGAAGTGACAGTAGCCTCTGGCAGACAGCAAGAAACTGAGGCCAGCAGTCCTACAACCCATAAGGAAATAAATTCTGCCAAGAACCACAGGAGCCTGGATGCAGATTCTTCCCCAGCTGAGATCTGAGATAATTCCAGTGTCAGCACCCTGACTATAGCCTTGTGAGAGACTCTGAGCCAGAGGATCCATCTAAACCAAGCCCAGACTCTGCCCCACAAAAACTATGAGATAGTAGCTAAAAACAACATGTAGCTATTAAGTTTGCAGTTTATTTTTACACAGCAAAAGATAACTAATACAGGCCATTTCTGAAAGCTAAACCTTAACTTACTATGCAATCTAGTAATTCCAATCCTAGGTGTATATAGCAGGGAGAAATGAAAACATATGTCCACACAACTATTTACATACATATATTCTTAGCATTATTTGTCATAGCCCAAAAATTTGAAATAATTCAACTATTCATCAACTGGTGAATGGATAAACAAAATGTAATCTATCAGTTCTATAGAATACTATTCACCAATTCAAATGAATTGCAGTGCAACATGAATGAACCTCAGAAACATTACGCTAAGTGAAAGACACATGCCAAATATTAAGCTAAGTGAAAGAAGACAGATACATATGATTCCCTTTATATGAAATATTCATAAAAGCAAATCTTATAAAACAGAAAGCTCTGTGGTTGACTGGGGCTGGAGGTGAGAGTGGACCTTAACTAAAGATGGAAAGGAGGGATCTTTGGGGTGATGGGAATGCTCCAAAACTGGATTGTGCTGATGGTTACCCAACTTTGTTAATTATTAAAACTCACTGAATTGTACACTTACAGTGACTAAAACTTACAGTATGTCAATTGTACTTTAATAAAGTGTTTCTTTTAATCCTGATGGAGATCCTACCTTAGAAAGGATTATATTCACTCTCTGGTCCCTGCAATACAGCCCCATATGGAACCCACAGAGTATCCTCACCAAATCATCAAGAACTTCCCCAGACAAAACTGACCCCCTCAGACTGTGGCTTCTCTAAGCAGCTAAAAGGAGGAAGATCAAGGTGATATGGCTACAGACCTTGATGGAAAAAGGGAATTTCTGCACTGAGTCTTAAAGGAAAAGCAGGAATTATAGAGCCTGAAAGGAAGACAATTATAAGAAAAAGCAGAAGCAGGAAAGAACAAGATATATTTGCAGAAGACTACGTATATTTTTAGTTAAAATGTTTCAGAGGAAGAAAATCTAAAGATGAGAATAGGATTCCTAACGTGGGTTGGTCTTTACAGATAGAATCTCTGTAATCATCATTATCATTTTCTTCATCATTCAGCAAATACATATCAAGAATGTGTGGCACACAATGTTACACCATAGGGATAAAATGTGCAACTCATATACCCTATAGACTAGGCATAAACATTAAAAAATGGTAAAATTATAAAAGAGAAAGAATCCTCTCTGAAAATACTTGTATTATCATATTTTCCTCTCATTCTCCTTACGTGGACAGGGAAGAAAATGGTGAAAGAAATCTAAGCTATTTTATCTTATCTAAAAAGTCTCTCTATTCCAGAAACCAGAGGAACAAAGAAAGAGGTGCATAGTGACCTGACAACTCCCCTTTTTTTTAACCCTATATTGAAACGGAGGCATGCTGTAAGGTCAGAGATTCTAGTTCTAATTACTAACTTTTGCCCACCTTTATTTCTAAAGCTCTTTCTCAGAAGCACTGCTAATGGCTGGTAAAATATACACTTCCACTCCAAGTAATGGGACAAGGGAAACCTAGTAAGAAAACAAATAGAGGGCACTCCATGCTTCAGAGATTTAAAAAATCTAATTTTTCACAAAGTCATGGTGAAAAAATGATAGCTATTATTCAACATTTAAAAGGAGAATCTTAGCATTCCCTTGTCTCTTCACACCTTGTAGAAGACACAGTAATAACGAGGACATTTCCTTGGGGCTACAATCAAGTTGCTGAAATAAAGACTAAGCTACAATACCCTTTGTCTTCTACCCTGATGTCAGTGACAGCAGGGCAAGTCCTCTGCTCTAGCCAGTGTTTCAGTACTTTCCATTAGCAGTTAACATACCAGACACATGCTTCTAGAAGTCCACGAATTATTTTAGGAATTCATCTGTATCTAGAAGTTTAGGTAATTTCAAAGGAGATGGGACCCATACATCTACAATGAAAGTTACCCTTTGATTATTAAATGTAACTACAGGACTATGTGTAGGAATTAGACCTGCCAGAGATGCACAATTCAAAATGAGGAAAGGCAACAAAAGCTGCAATGAAAGTCATTATAGCCCTTTGAAAAACAGCTTTCAAGAATTTGAAACAGACTGAAATTCTCACTAGCCCTAACTGGTTTCTACACACACACACACACACACACACATAGTCCATCTGTCTATATGAGTACACATTCTTCTGTTTTGGCTAAACCTTCATTTCATTTCTTGGTTAACTATTATAGAGACATTAGAAAGTTTTGTTCTGCAGTGTTAGAATGTCACAGAGTGACTAAGTCAAACTTAAAATAGAGAAAGAACATTGTGAAAGGCTGAGAATGTGACATTCAACTTGAGGGCCACAGGGGGAGCGATAATACCAAGTAAATAAATTTGTGTGCTAGATAGACCCACAAACTGCTTCTAGGAGAGTACTTCTCAAGTTTGGGAACCTTAAGGAATTTTCCCAGGCAAACTTTTCTTTCCAGTTCATCCTCACTCATCTAATTTAGCTCTGCTAATTAAAATTTGCTCAGGTAGTTGTAAAGAGACACATCCCCTACCTTAATTGTTCTAGATAGAAAACTGACAGGAAATGGGTAACTGCTGGATTTTTGATATTCCTATTTGACTCTGAATGGATAATATTACCAACCTTATTTTATGTATAAGAGAATGGAGGGGGAAATGAGATCTAGAGATTCTGAATCATATACCAAATGGAATTATGATTTTATTAGTATAAAAATAATCGTGAACGTTTTCCTCTAAACAATTAAAAAAAAATGATCTGAGACGAAAGCAAAATGTCATAACTTCTTGTTTCGCAGATACATCCCAACTCAGAGCTGATGTGAACTAATGGGTTGACAGCACACTCTGAACAGGGAACCTGCTAATTGTGGGTGAGGTAGAGAATTGAGGATGTTCGCAATAAAAACTGCTGCTGCCGCCCACGCTCTCACCTCCCAGAGAGCCACGGGACTCAGTGAAGAGACGATCTTCATTCTTGATTTTTATGAGCAGAGATCAGAGCATTTCATTTACTGCTTGCGAGAACTGAACTTCCAGTGACAAACATTTAATCTGATGCAGAGCTATGCAAAGATAATTTATCTGTTTATTTTCTTGAGTTTCTAAAAATTGCTCTTCATTAAAACAGCCCCAGGATACAAGAACAATCAAACCACATTAGTAAACGACCAGAAAAAGAAGCTGAAATGATTAAAATATATGAACTTACTAAAGCATATTTTAATTCTATCTTAATTCATCTATCATTTGGGATGCCTAGCAGTTTTAAAGTATACATGAATGTTGGTCAAACAGAGCATTTAAGGCAGACAATGAGAAAGTGTCTCACTTGAGGAAATTATAGGAGTGTAGCTATGCAGGTAGGTAGGGGGAAAAAATTACTGACAGCACAGCAAAAACCATCCTTATGGATCACCACCAAGGCCTAGAATTCAGAGAATACCGCTAGAAAACTTTATCATTTTGTGCCATATGCTGGCACAAAACCCAAAGCTGTCATTGTCTGAGCCTTGTCTGAGTTTCTGTAAGGCTAAGCTCAGGAAGAGACTCCAACAGGCAGGAACCACCTCACTAATATTTTTATTCTTTCACTTATTTAACAATTTATTGAGCATCTATTATGTTCAAGGTTTTGAGGGATACAAGGATAAATTAGACACAGTCCTTGAACTCAAGGAGCACTTGGACTATGCCTCTGTGGTAAGAATATTCTTACTCACCCCCTACATACTCCTCTCCCTCATAATAACTAACCTCCCAGAATATTTTTCACTTTAGTTGGAGTTTGTTCATGTCACTAACACTAAAACCACTGATCCTCACCTTCCAATAGCCCGATAATTATCTTGAATTGTGAACCTCGATGTCAGCTCGAGCTTGTACTAACAAATACAAGCTCGGGTTAATGTCTGTCTTTGGAAGAAAAGATGTAAAATATAGACGGGATCTCTTTACAACCAAGAAGCCCAGTAAGACCAATAGCAAAGTAGGAAAGGGTATATTAAAGACCTCAGTGTGTGCTTTGGGTTAATTCACATGCCAATATTTATACACACACACATTCATAACGTACATATATACACACATATATACATACATATATAAAACAGACCCTAAATAATTTTAGAGAATGCTTGTTTAGAAAGAGAAAGAGATGTATGAATATGCAACAAAGCAGAAAACTTACAGAAGTCAACTGTGGGGCCACAATTCCAGAAATTGAAAGAACCTAACTTTGTTTCCATTCTTCTCTCTGCATTACCTACATCTCCACAAAGTGGGTTGCTACCATAGGAACTACTTTCTCCTTTCCAGTTCTATTAACACCTTGTAAAACTGGGGCATCTGTTGACCCTAACTGGCTAAGGAATAAGTTTCTAAGCCATTTCTTGACTTTAATTGAACTAAGAGTATAAGCAACACACAAAACCTCCTCCCTGCCATTTGACATCAAGGATGGTTGGAACTGGCCTATTTATGTGTAAGAATGACCTTCAAGACAGTGGAGAATGGGAATGTAAGTCTCATCAACAGCCAAGTGGAAGGAACCTACCTGGGAGTAACTTGGGAATATTTAAGAAGCCATCCTCTAAATACTTAACTCAAGACAAGTGAAAATATGTATCACAAGACAGGAAACACAACTACAGAATTTAGATACTGTAATCCAGGTCTAATTCTCTAGAAGCCAAGTAGATACTTCCATAGAGGTCCAATGAAAACTATGAGATATTCTGTTAAACACAGTAAATTGTATGTAAACTATTATCTAGGCTTACTTCCGAAATTTCACTAAAATTACAGTAAAGGAACTAAAAGTATAAATCCAAAAGGAAAATGAACTAGAGAGTAGATAACAGACAAGAGAGGTCACCAAAATTTTGCAAGATGGACAATAAAAGAATACAATTGACTTAGGTGTAAGTGTGCCATCTACAGGTGTATACAAGAAGCAATCTGATTCATCCTATAGAATACCAGAGAAGCTCAGGATTTGGAATCAACAGGCATATAGATTGATTCCAGGATTTGGAATCAACAGGCATATAGGCAAAGACGACACAAAGAGCTGATATAAGATATTATTTGAAAGTCTAGTTAGACTTGAGAGCCTCTCACTCGCTCCCAAGCAAGAAGCAACTATTCTTCCCCAACTCCTGAAGGAAATGATCAGATGTAGATCTGGAGGAATGAACTACAGAGGCTCTAGATTTCATGACAACAGGCATAGGCAAGTTCAGGGAAAAGGCCCCTAACTGACAAGAAAAGGAATATATGAAAGTCTTCATAATGAAGGATGAGGCCTCCCCAACTCCCCTCTCCCCATCTACCACCAGGCAGTTCCAGGGACACTGGTGGCCAGCCAGGAGACTAGAATAATCTTCTTTGGAGAAAACTGAAGTCTCCATAGAGGAGGTAGGAAGGGCGGGAAGGAGAGAGGAGAGTGAAAACATTTCCTGATGCTTCTGATGATATTTAGGACCTACTGGTCAAAACTATGTGTTCACTAATTAGCATATACTATGTATAACTAATGTCAACCCTACCTATCTCATCTTCTCAGTTAAACTATAAATTTCATAAGTTCAGAGCCCATTTCTCAATGCAGTATCTTCTGCATAACAGTTATTTCATTAAAGTATCAATTCAGAGGTGATTGCTTTAATCAAAAAACTGTCTCTTTTCATTGATGAGCACAATTGCTGGGCACAAATACAATAAGTCTTTCCAATTGATATGGAAGAAATGGCTTCCATTATTTAGAGAGTTCCTCTGCCCTTTCCGATTATCTTCTATGGGAGCCAAGGAACACAGAGTGTTGTGTGTGGTCGGGGTAATGATACTTTATTTCTCCTTTGGTGCATTCACCTTGTCCAGAACTATAAAAGTAAAGTGACTGCTTCAACATAACATGTTGCTGTATCTATACTATTGGTTTGTATAGATACAGCAACATGTATAAAAATAGAGCTCCCATGATTATGGAATCCGTTGCATTTTAACAAACAAGAACATAGGAGCCTATGAATTTTAATACAAATGCAAATGTAAGTGTAAACACACACACATACACACAAACAGATCCTGAAGTGCTTTTCCTCTTGAGACCTAATCAAACTTCACCCTTTTCGAACATGTTCTCACTGATGTAAATCTCAGTCCTAGCTACATGCAACATATTGAATTATTTGATGCAAACCAAGATTTGAGTCAGTTTTCCATTTTAATAAGTAGAAACAACTAGCTCAAACCTTGATATCAAACCTAAAATGTACATTTTAGAGATAAGCAGCAGAATTGCTTTTTAAAAAGTGCTTCCCTGGGTATATTTTTTAAAATAGCTCAGTTTTAAAGTAGCAAGGCAGTAATATCTCGAAGTTTAATTGTGTTGATTCTTAACATATTCTAAAGCCTTGTAATTCTTGGATAAATATGTTGCCTAGTTCCTCAGGCCTCAATTACATACTTTTTAAAAAAGACTAACCCCTTGGAATTGGAAGAATAAATAATTAGAATAAAAACATGCTCATTTATATGAATTATCTATAGTCCTCAAAATGTGAAAATAACTAAGTTAGTACTTGCTGTATTTGGCTCTTAATTTTCTTATCATATACTTTTTGTTTCTTATATGAGCATCTATATTGCTTACAATTTTTCTTGTGGCTGATGGGAAGAGATAATATAAATCACCCACAATATACTATATGTTGTAGAATTTTCAATTTGTGAATCACAGGTGATGAGTCCCTGTGTTGGGACCCTGTATAAAAATGATGAGTTAGAAATAATAATTAACCAATAAGTCGGCTTAGTTTTACACTAAGCTGAAGACTCTTTGCATCCGAATCAAAAAGATTTCACATTCAGGTAACAGATTACACATTACTGTATAACATGCTCGCAGCATCTAGCACATGGCAAGTATTAATATTGGTTGGATGAATGAAGAGTTAATGATTTAATTTAATAATGATTTAATTTAATTTCTGCATCACACAATCACCTTGTTTTACCTTTCCTATTTGAGGACACATTTAAGGATAAAAGTCCTTTCATGCCAACAAGCACTCTACAGTGTTCCTTCTCCATTACCCCAGTGATATATTATTATTAGGAAAGGAATACAACTCAACTACATATACCTAAATGTCCAGCCTAGAAAAGCGGGGAGAAAGAGAAACAATCAATGAGAAAATAAAAATAAACCACTGGAAACAGGAGGATTTCAATGGGTATGGCTGCATCTGTGCTATGCCTTTGTAAAGGAGTTTATCTATGCATCATGGAATTTTACCTCGAAGTAGTAGACTGACGACCCCAACGATAATAATGCACTGAGGGCCTATTTTGTGCCAAGAACTGTATTAGAGGCTTTATATAAAACTTTCATTCAATCTTCAGATTCTCTTTTAAAGAAGAATAGTATCATTGCCTGACCACAGCAAACTCTTCCAAATGAGAGAACTTACACATTAAAGGACTTTGAGTGATAAGTCTAGCAAATTGGTAGCAAAAGCATAGCCAACTCCTCTTAGCTCTCTACTTTCCCATAACCTCAGATACAGCATAGGGTGGTAGGCAAGGAAATTAGGATTATAAATTACCTAGAATGTAGTTCAAGTACTGGCTGTATCACTTACTGATATTATACCATTGGGCATATTATTTAACCTTCCTCAGGCTAAACTTCCTTGTTTATAATAATACTTTGTCCTGTTATGAGACTGGTATGTCTCAAGATGTATGATGTACTCAGTTCAGGATCTAAAACATGACAAACAATCATGGAAGCTGTTCTTTATAATGCAGGATTTTACATTTTTGTGGGTATTAAGAAGGAGTCTGTTATGCTCTATGTGCATTTTTGGAGTTCCTTAAAAGGTAGACTGACTATGTGACTCAACCGTCCTAGCCACAGCAGAGTACAACAGAGATCTACGCCTCTCCCATAGGCAGCCAATATCTTTATGGCCAGTAGCATCTGAAGTGATCTGGCATGACAGATTTGCCCAAAAGGGTCAAAAATGTCTAACTAACCCAGTAACATCTCTGTGTTGGAGATTTTCAACATACAATCTTCAGAGATAATAAAGTTGGTGGCTGCTGGCATATCCCAAATGCTTATATACTAAGATAGGGTAGTACACAGAAGCAGTTAGCAATAGAAGCCATGAGTAAACCAGAGGCCATGAGAGCACTTAATTAGTTGATACAACTTGAAGTGCCTCTGATCATTAAAACCAGAAGCAATTTAACTAAGAGTTTATTTGATATTAGAATCATGAGCAAGGAGACCAAGTGAACACAGTTGATCAACAACCTAACCACTATATTGAAGCACATTTCCCAACCCGAAAAGATTACAAGGAGGAATCTGATGTCTGTATGATTATTTAGGGAAAAAGAGTTAATAACGAAGGGAATACATGGTCTTCTCCCTCAGAACAAGCAAGTTTTTCTCTAGGATTGTGTGTTAACATAACAACTGCAAGAACAGTAAAGAACAACAATGAAATGGTCAACTGACCACAACAGCCACTTCCATCAGCACAGCAACAGTTGACAAATAATTTGCAAAATGTCATGGGAAGCATTTCCCGTTAGCTTTGTCTATAATTATTCTTTATTTCCTTAACATAAACAAATTAGCTTTAATAATATGTCAGATAGTGTTTTCAGTCCCCATAGGACTTCTAATTTGTCGGCTTTTAAGTTGCTGACTTATCAAAGCTGTCCATAAAACATGTTCTCAACCCCATGGATCTGACTTCTGGTGCTCTTCTGGCCCCTGAATATCTATTAATTTACTGTCTTAACACTGGGACAATTTTTTTTTTTTTTAAGGGATAATTTCACTTTCTAAGAATAGATGTAACATGGTGTCAAGCATGTGGCAGAACTCCAGGATACTAGTATAATTTTGAAAAATCATGCATGTGTTAGAAAATTCCCATGTTTAAGGCAACAATGTTCCTCATCTGCTTGATGCAACTGAAAGACAAGACACATTTTAGAATTTGCAAATATTTTCTCTGTCAACTAGTTTAAAATAGTGAGTTGCTACTGGCATCTAAACATAAGTAATAGGGGTGTCATACCTGTCTATGAATATGAACTAGCCACTCAAGTGAGAGCCAGGAACAAGTGACTACATTCCCATCTGTGAAACAGAGGGGACTTAAAGTGTTGCTGAGTGTCATGGTGTTAGTCATTATTCAAACTACTACCATCACTACCTATCAAAATGGGTCATCAAACACAGGCTTCCAGGGCCGATACGTGCATGGCAAAGGGGGAGAAAGAGACATTCAACCCTCTCACCAATCCATTATCATTCCCACTGTATCCAATGTAGTCCTGATATTTTGTTGATATTTTTATTAAATCACATGGACCTGAAAAGTACTGCCTGGGCAAAACAATGTTGACAGTGTTCTCAACCAATTACCTCACAGTTAGCATCAGTCTCTTATTCTAGCTCAGCATAATGAGCTGTCCCCTATTTAGAAATGTATACTCTAAATTTATAATCCCAAGGTCATTTTAGAGATGGATTTCAATGTTTCAGTATATTTCTGTACCAAGTGGCTCACCATAGCTTCTCAATCTTCTCTTATTACTTCCTAAAACTTATCTTCCTTATTGTCCTATGCCCTTCCTGTAAAGTATTGGCTTTAAAATTTCTTGAGTTTTCCTAAATTTTGAAAATCCACACATTTTAGAAGTCATTTGGGGACAAACAAAATGTTCTGGAGATGAAAACAATGTCTGAGAGAAACCAATGAAAAATATAATCATAGTAAGCAATGTCTTCCTTACGCAAGCATGTCAGGGGGAAACATCTTTTATGAATGCTAACCCACCCCATGGGTAGCATCATGCTCAACGAATAACTCAAATGAAGATTCCAATGTTTTAATTTCTTTTAGTTCATTTCTGAGGCATCAGAGGTCCCATTCTAAGTTACAAAGACCTATTGCTTTAGAGACATCTCTATTTTTCAGCAATCCTTTAGTTTATATCAGCATCACAAAGATCAGCTGGAAAGAATTCCAGAGTTTTTTATAATAATGACTTTTTAATACTCCAGGGCATCTGAATTCTTCCAAAATGGAAAGACCTTCCACCCTCTCTCTACCCCTTAGCAGTGTTCATTGATATATGTTTCTGGCATATTTAAATATTTTAACTCAACATGATTGAATTCTAGAATGACAAAGTTACCAGTCAGAATCATTAAATGTCAACAAGAAAAAAACCTTCAAAGTAGGGAGATAATATCTCATAGCTAAGGTTTTCAGAATCTGGTGCTTATTGCCTGTCCCCTCTTCTCTGGGAGATTGCTTTGTGTGCCATGTGAATGGCAACTCACAATGGAGAGACAAACACTTCCTAGTGAACATACTAGCCTTCATATCTAACTTTTGAAATAAATGATTTTCTTTCTCTAAATGCAGCAACATTTTCCTCAGTAAGTGTTCTAATTCAATACCTAGAGAGGTTTCTTGCCTTTTATTCTGTAGATCTGTTTTATAATACTTCCTTCTAGTCCAGGGAAAGAGCTCAGTGTCAGGCAGTATCTAAATATAACATAAAAACTCCTACTGTCTCCATTCCACATGAGCTAGGGAACAAAGCTAAAAGCCATCTACTTGCTGCTATCCAGTAAAGAAAGATGTTTAAATTTAAAAGAAGTATGTAATACTGGGTGTTATAGCATCAAAACTCTACAGGTTGTATAGAGATAGGGCCAAATGTATCCATTATTTCAACTGTCCAATTCTCTAAAGATTTCCACGTGCTTTTGACTTACAATGCTGTATGACAGATTAAACAAACATCCTGAATGTGCAGGTGTTTCTGTTTATTTTTTATATATCAAACTCAGAATTTTTTATTCCCTTTGCCTTTTGGAAACTTCAACTATTGGACCCAAGGACACTCCTTACATCAGTGCAAAGACCAAAAAATATAGCTTAAAACAGAGACAGTATTACTCAGCTTTCGGCTGCAAATTTAATTTCCTCAGTCCATAGTTATCTCTAATAGTCTGAAGCTAGGCCATGTTTACAAAGGAAGTCTCCCCTTTATATATCTAAACCCAAAAGTTATTTGGCTCATTGGTTTTTTAAAGTACTACTTTTGAAAGGATAGATAATATGACAAAGGAAAATTTCCTACTTGACAGGAAGAAGTAGAAATCTTGTGCATTTTGGATTGTAAAGAGATATGGAAGGATAAAACTAGGGGAATTATGAACCCTGAGTTTCTGGGGAGAGACATTGTTGAGAAAAAATATCTGGGGAATTGTCAGATTGTCAAGCTGGTGATATACATCCTTACAATATGGCACAGGAGTAAGAGCTCCAAGGACAGAAATGCATCAAGATAGATGGTCCTGGAAGACTGAACTCAAGTTTCTCTGATCTTCTGTCATGTTAAAAGAATCCAGATTATCTCAAATGTCCACGAGTGGCTGTGGAAGCTCTTTCATCATAACAAAGGACAAAAGTGGTGTTGAAGCAGAAAGATAAAGAAACTTAAATGCTTGCTTAGATGGTGCTGCAGCCAGGCTTCAGGGATTAAACCATGCTTTCAAGAACATTGTAGAAAAAGCCATCATACCTTGCCTGTAACAAAAGAGCATGCTAGAATTTACACAAGCCCAGAGTTTGCTTCAGTGACTGTAGTCAAGGTGAGCCAGAGCCCTCAGAGAAGACTAACATGCCCCCTCCCTTAACGCTATGGTGAAGCTTTCTCCACAAGTTGGGAGGCACAAAGCAGGGGAGAGACAGACCTAGAGAAGAGTTTACCCAGAGGATGTTCAGTTAAACTGAAACAGACTGCTTAAGGCCAGAAGAGTTACCTCTAACTGGCAAGTTTTCCTTTCTCTTCTACTATCAGCAGAAAGGGGGGCTTAAGAATATACAAGCAGTTACATTTTTGTACATTTTACAATATAAGTTATGCCCATTTTCTAGAATTGTATTTTCATTCATATAAGCTTATATTTATTAATGTTTCTATTAGATGTGACAACTATATCTCCTTCAGTGGTACCTATGTCAGTCTGCACAGAAACACCACCCTCATTAGTCATCAAATCCACTCATTCTACCTGCTATCACTGTCTTTTAAATCTGCCCAGTTTCCTTCATCACCATGGCCATTCATATAGAGAATCGCAAGAGATTCCTAAGTGGTCTTGATCTCTGTGCCTCTGAATTTTTTCAATTCCATTCATAGCCAACACAACCTCAGTCCTCTGTTTCATTCTTTATATGCTGCATCTAAAATAATCTCTCATCATACAACTAACTCTTCCATTATTGTCCTGCTCGAAATCCAATAGTTTTCCCTTTTCCTGAGGATAAATCCAAGCACACTTTAATGGTGTATCATCTAGGGTCCCAATGGGAAAGACATGACACAATTCAAATTAGTATCATTTCAGGTGGATCTTATAAGTAATGACTTATTTAGGTACTATAGGGTGTAACATAAGGAAACCATAAGGAATAGTGTGGTGGGATTGCAACATGTCAATATGGCTAAGCTAGAATCACATTTTTCAGACTCTCCTTCACTGGATGGTTATGGATGTGAGTTGACCAGAAAAGAAGTTTATTTTGAGATCTGGAAGACAGAAGTGAGGCAGAGGCCATTACAATCTGATGGCAAGTGTTTTTCAGTGGTAAAGGACATATACAGAGGTACAGATGGGTCCCAGCTGGTCCTTGCCCCAGTTCCAGCTGTTCTTCCCAACTGCAACCCCAGGATCCCTGTTAACTGCAGACTTTTCCCCCAGGGCTCCATCATCACCCCAGTCCACAAGCTGAAAGTGACTAGCATCCCAGATTGCCTGACAAGTTTTCATTTGCACACCTGTACCAGTGTTTCAGAAGGGCTGATTTATGACTTCTCTTTCATCCTCTAACTCTCCCCATGGACCATTATTTCCCCAGCTTCTCCCACCATTGTGGAAGGTCTTTTTCCTATAATAAATCCCTTATTTCATAATATCCATAGCATTTCTGCTTCCCTGACTTTGCAGAGCGTTTAGGAGTCTGAGATTATTGTTATTCCTAGGCAGAAAAGAGAGAAAACAATCAGATGGAGGAAGCCTCCTTAAGACTAGGAGGGACTTCAAGCTATGGAACACAACTACTTCAAGGCTATTTCATAGGAAGGACAGTAGGGAAATAAATACTCTGATTTCACTCTCCTCCTGCCTTCCAGTCTACTGTCTGGGGTCCTCATTGGCAGAAACTACAGGCACAGGAACCATTGATATAATCCATACATGTTGACCTCCAGTGCAGAGAGTAAGGGACATATTGGAAGACACCCAGCACACATATATTACATGACACATCATGACCTGCTCCCTACTCCCCAGTCCTTTTAACCCCACATATCTCACCACCCTTTTCCCCATACTCTATGCTATACCACTCTCATTTTCTTTTTATGTATTTGAGTCTACTATATTTTTACTTTCTTGAGGGCCTTTGCAAATGATCTCTCCATATGTGCTATTTTTTCCTTTCTTCTTCCTCTTCTTCACTTGGATAATTCCAACTTGCCTTTCAGCTATCAACTTTATCACTTCAGCATAGAACCATCACTAGACAACTTGGCTAAATTATAAGTCCTTTAGGTGGGCTTCTATAAAAACATGTATTCTCCCTATTATATCTTACATCTCATTAATTATAATGTCTTTCCTGATAGAACATTAACTGTAATAGCAGAGACCATGTATACACTGTTCACTGTCATAACTCAAAATAACAGCATTGTGCCAGGCACATAGTAGACACTCAGTATTTGTTAAGTAAGGGAAATGAATACATTAATGAATGAGGATTATGGTTTTACTACTAAGGCAGATGAATACCAACTAGAATATTTTTTGTACTTGTAGAATTTGAGCCTAAATCTCAGGAGTGAACTCACTAGCATGTGGTGTCCATGTCTTCTTTGCATAGAGGGATCACCAGTGTGTGGAGAGCCCATACTGAGAATATTGTCTCTTTCTGAGAGGGAAGTAAAAAGGGAAAAAACAATGACCACTGTGTCTCTAACAGCCCAGGACCAGATTTCACTTTCAAGTAGGACACTAAGGCTACCAGATGGACCCCTCTGCAGAAAACAGCTATAAAACTTAGACATAATACAAAAAGCAAATATCTGAAGGTACTGGAGAATGAAGATAACAGAGTCTGGTGGAAAGTGCACACTCACTTGGAATGGGGAGGATGGCATGCTCTATGAGTATGTTTCCATCTTTTGTGGCCTTAACCTAGGACTAAAGACATGCACATGGAACACACAGTGGTGAGAGGGTCTCACATGGAGAAAGTCTCACTCTCTCTGGTCTGGGAAACCAGAAAAGTGAAGCTAGGCAATGTCAAACTCTGAAGGAAGTGTGGCAGTTCTGAAGTGGCAAAACCATAAAGGGGATCCCCAAACTTTTCTGTCAGTCTCTCCAACTGAACCTGAACATGTTCAAAGCAGAATAGACTCAAAGCACCTGAATTAAAGACAAAAGCTCTCAATTGAGACCAGATCTGATACCCATGCAGCAGAGTTTATAGTTCAGATCCAGACAAGCCAAGTACCTGCTGCAAAGGAAATGATCCTTATCACAGATAACAGAAGCTAGGATCTTTCCACTATTCATAATATCTTGAATGCAATCCAAAATTATCCAACATGAGAAAAGCCAAGAAAATACAAAGGAGAAAAGGAAAAAAAGTTAAGTCTGACCCAGAGATGAACAAATGTTGGAGCTAACTATAAGAAATTTTAAATGGCTCTTATAATTATCACCAATGTAGTAAAACTTTTGGTGAATGGAAGAAATAGAAAATTGTTCAAGGCAAAGAACACAGAGATAAAAGATTGAGAAAAAAAATAGTCTCAAGAACTGATTAGATGGTATCAAATGATCTAATATACATGTAATTGATATACCAGGAGAAAGTGAGGCAGAAAAAATATAAAATAACAGTTGAAAATTTCCCAGTTGATTGAAATATAGTATTTTTCAAAAGGAAGATATTAAACATCAAGCAGAATAAACACAAAGAAACTTATGAGGCTCATCATAGTCAAAATGGTGAAAATCAAAGATAAGGAACAACTCTTGAAAGCAGTAAGAAAAAATGTTATATACAGGGGACAAATGATCCAATTAATGGCTAATTTCTCATCAGAAACCATGAAGAGTGAGAAAATCCCTCTGTAGTGCTGAAAACTGGTTTTTGTTTTTTTGGATTTTTTTTTTTTGGTCTAACAAGGATTCTATGATATCTTTATCCTAGATATACAGAATATTTTCCTTCAAGAATGAAGGCAAACTAAAGATTTCTAGGTAAAAGAAAACTAAGACTTATTACCAACATAATTGCACTATGATAAATGCTAAAGGAAATTATTCAGGTTGTGCGAAAATGATATTGGTGGAAACTTGGATCCTCTGAAAATAATAAAAAGCAAGAACTGAATTCTGCCAGAAACCTGAATGAACAGGGAGAGATTCTCCTAGCCTCTTCAGAGAAGACTACAGCCCTGCCAACACCTTGATTTCTGACATATGAAAGAGTGAGATAGTAAATGAGTGTTGCTGCTAGTTTGTGGTAATTTGTTACAGCAGCAAGAGAAAACTAACAGAGGGACTTTTTGATAAATGTTAAGCTCACATGTTTTGAATGGAACACCATTTTTCCAAGGGTCCCCAAAAGAACTGAGTCCCAGTTTTCTACAGCAGTAACCAGCCCAAAGATGTTACTTGGGATATACTTTCCCTCCTTTCTTGATTTATTCTTCCCATCCCCCCCATCTCTGGGTCTCTGGAAGCACATTCTAAATTAACCTACCTGAAAGGCAGGCTTTGTCTCAGGTTCTGCTTTTTGTGGGACCCAGGCTAAGATAGTTGGTCTAGAGAGTGGCCCTATACAGGAGACCCTTAGTTTGTGAGAGTCCTCAGGTTAGGATCCTTGGTTGTTCTCAGTGACCAAAAGGTCACCTGGCAATCAGGACCCTAGTGCTGTCGATAGGTGGAGTGGTGATCAGAACTGGCTGCAGAAGCATCATAATTATAACACTCTAATCCTCTGCAGATTAGGACAAGTTACAGGTGAATGTGAAGCACTGGCTTATGAGGTAGGGATAGCACTTGAAAGGTTTGGGGTCAATGGTAATAAGGTCTATAGAACTGGCTGCCTTTGGTTAACTGTTTTTAGAGGTTTTTTTTTTTTTTTTTTTTTTTTTTTTTTTTTTTTTTTTTTTTTTTTTTTAAAGCAAAGACAGGTTTGGGTTATTCAACTCAATTCAAGGCATACTGTGAAAATCAGAAAGCCTCATAGCAACATTTAAAACCCTTTGCAGGTCCAAGTGTGGGAAAAATATCAGGTTCAGGCTTTAAAGGTACTGGTAGGACACCTACAAGATGAAAGATAGACTCAGCAGGACTTCTGCATCAAAACCAGGACCCTAATAGAGAGTGGGACCCTGATACCTGGGAAAGACTCATTTGCATGAAAGAACCTGAGAAACTTGAATCCCCTCGGCCAATTGTAGCAGATCCCACCTTCTTGATGAAAAGCCAGACTTCACTTGCCTGGACACCTTGCAAAGACCTCACCTGAGGCAGGTGCCTTATAAGATGAAGACTTTGCCATTTCCATCTGCAGAAAGGCTAGCTCTAGCAAGAGTTCACCTCTCTTGTAGGACTTTTTGAAAACTGCAAGAAGCAGGTACTATACCCTTGTTGCAGCACAGGGAAATATAGCCATTGTTTTGTAATAACTTTAATTGGAGTATAATCTGTGAAAATATTGAATCACTATGTTGTATACCTGAAACTAATATAATATCGTAAATCAACTATACTTCAATAACAAAGCAGCTAACATAATTCAACATTTTGAATTCATATGAACTTAAGAATATACAAAACAATTAAAACTCTTTTTCAAAGGTGTAAAGAGAAAAGTCAGGGAGAAATAGAAAGAAATATTAAAAATATGGGTACTAGAATAATTTAAAATCAATTACATATAACAATGTTTTATCTTAATAAACATTAGTGTTTAGTTCTTACAAGGATTTCTTTAGTCAGGAAATGCTATTTAAATTCATGAGTACTTCCAAAGATATCACTATTTGAATGCAGAACCTGAGGCAAAAAAAAAAAAAAAAAAAAACACCAAGAAAGCACAAACACCAGGCAGTAAGTTTAGGTTTGTTTACATTGGTAAAGAAGTTTAGAAAAAAATTTTAAATAAGGTATTAGTTTAACAGGTAGTATTCCAACTGTTTATGGTTGCTTTGCACTCTAGGTACTTTAAATAAAGGACATGAATTCATGCTTTTGGAGGTAAATATGCTCCTTACTACCAGATGCAATGAATTTTGGTTGCCACAAAGTTATTGCTCCAGGCATAAATGAAGAGAATTTTCTTCCTTCTGACTTGGCACTTAGGTCAATTGAGCACATTTAGCAAGTAAACCTTGGTAATTCTCATGTCAACAAGTCAATGTTATTGAATGCAGTATGACAACATATAAATAAGTGATATGTCTGCTTATGAGAAATGTGGCACAATGAAATAAAAGACTGTGGAGCTAAAAAAAATAAAAGTTCAAATTATATTCTTCATTTATAAGTTATATGAACTTCGGTAAGTCAATTTCTCTGAACTTAAGCTTTCTATTTCAAAACATTGACATAAAAATGCATAGTTCAGAGGGTTATATTATATAGCACATGCAAATATAGCAAATATATTGGAGAAATATAAATCCAGGACAAAACCTTCTGCCAACCCAGAAAACTTTTCACAAAAGTAGAAATAGAGTTTATTACTGAATGAATATTAAGCCAGAATATAAGTTCATCACAGTCAGTCTGCTAAGGGACTGTGAAGACAGAAAGAAATCTCCCCCTTTTATGTTGCCAAGAACATACAGCCCATTAACCACATGTTCAAGGTGAACAATAACTAGTCCTCCAGTCAGATGACTTGACAGCACCATGTGTTGTGCATAGTCCATCCTAACTTCACCTGGTAATTATGGTAGCCACCTGAGTTTGCTAATTTGCTTTAGCCAAAGGAAAATAAGCTTCTCATATCTTTATGATGGGAGGTAGTTTTACATCTTGGAGCAATGGACCCACTGAAGTTAGGCTCTGACCCTCTGACAGAGATGAGGAGATAGAGATGCTATCTTTCTTGATTACATTTTAAAGGAATGGCTCCCAGGTCCTTCAGAAAGCCATTTCTGGGAGAATCTTAACTACATTACATATCAAGTAAGCATGTTTTTCACTTTTTACCACAATTAAAACTGGTACATAAAGTCTCCAAATATTTCTTGTTCCTTCTGTCCTATTAAGTAGCGGTGGAAAAAATAAAGAAAGAAGTATAAAGGCTCTCAGTATTACAATTTAGCCCAACAGAGGCTAAGGGAAACGGTGTGGCTGGGGAACACCTTTCGGAGTTGTCAGGTAAAATCTGAAACTAGAGGGCAAAAAAGAGAACAGAAAAAGAGGCAGACCACTCCAAATTGGTAGGTGGCAGTTTTACAACAAGAAGCAACAGAACTTACATACAGGGCTTGTCTTAGGTGGTCATAAGACGAGCAGATCTCCACATCAGCCCACCAGCGTCTTAAGAGTTTATATAGAGGTCCTAATTGGGTTCAACACCATATTCAGTTCAGGTGGTCTCAATCACTCCTTACTTTCTCAAGGTTTTGTCCTTGAAACCGAGTCCCACTGTAGGAACAGTGGACAGAATGTATATTCCTAGACAGGGGAAGGGGTGAAGAGCCTCCAACTGCCAGGGTCCAGCTTACAAGACCTCCTCCAACAATAGTCTACTGTACTCTGATCAAGATGCTGACCAAAGTTAAATGGATAAATTACTCAAAAATTTAAAAAGCCAACACTGTTGCAACAGAAATAGAAAACTTAAGTTTTAAAGATATTGAAATAATTCAAACACGTTCTTGCAAAAAAAAAAAATGTTTGCAGATGACTACTCTCAAGTATTCAATATCAATGTCAGGTTTTCTAATTTAAGCTAAACAAATATTGCCGTTTCCCTTAGCCTCTGTTGGGCTACCCCTCACAGACCTGCAGGGCTTACAGTTGCCCAGCCTCAAGACCTAAGAAAGAACCCGGAGACAGCTACAGACACGGCAACAGTATATTGCACAGAGGATCTTACACTTCTGAAACAAAGGGTCCTGGAGTGACACACCACTGTATACAGCAGAGAGCAGGCAGGACATGGCAGCACTCTTCACTACTTGGGAGAGAATGAGGCTACCATTTATAGAGGGAATTGACGTCATGTTGTCTCATCTGTTACCAGGGAAACGAGTGACTAGGGCGGGGGCAGGAATGTAAGCAGTTACTGATTACGCCCTATAATTAGGGGGACTGGATAGTCCTGGGAGTGAGGCAGGGACTGGTAGAGCAGGGGATACACAGGCAGCAAAAGAACAGCCATCTTGAATGGCCTCAGAAGAAAAGTAGAGTCAGTGTCAGGGAGCATACAAACATATTTTGTTAGAAACATATTTCAAAGTTAATTGCTTCTAACTTAAAACATTAATGACAACTTCCCACTTGGAGTTGAGTTTATCTATGACCAGAAATATTTCCATAACAAGCTATGGACAGACTGGGAAAAACCTCCTTGAGTTCAGAGTTAAATCTCCAACAATCTATATAAAAATTAAAATTTACACTGCAAAGGTGAAGAAGCAAAAGTAATAAAACTCAGTTACTATTAACTGATACATATAATTTGAAAACCAGCACACCAGTTGATTAGGCTGTATGGATTGACTAAGCATCCCAGCACCCACTCAAGGCACTGCTCCTTTGGGGATAAAACACATTTCACTCTGAACAGCTGACTTACAAATGGACTTTGGAAAAGATGCACTATCCCCTTCTGATCATTGAAGCCTCCTAGGTCCACAGCCCTCAGTTCCCTATGTTTATATATCTATGCCATTTTAATAACCCATAACTGTTAAGAATAAAATAATTATTTTATTAAGAGATGGATCTGACTGAACCAAGAGACAATCAACTATGACTGAAAAGCACACCTCTCCTAAGCTATTCCCTAAGCAAGCATACGGGCTTCCCTGGTGGCACAGTGGTTGAGAGTCCGCCTGCTGATGCAGTGGACGTGGGTTTGTGCCCTGGTCTGGGAGGATCCCAAATGCCATGGAGCGGCTGGGCCCGTGAGCCATGGCCACTGAGCCTGTGCATCCAGAGCCTGTGCTCCACAATGGGAGAGGCCACAACAGTGAGAGACCTGTGTACTGCAAGAAAAAAAAAGCAAGCATAGTTACCAGACCAGTAACATCAGCATCAGTATCACCTGGGAACTTGTGAGAAATGGAAATTCCAGGAATCTACTGTAGATTTGCTAAATCAGAAATTCTGGGGTTGGGGCCCAGCAGTTTGGGTTTTAACAAGCCGTCCAGGTGATTCTGATGTACACTCATTTGAGAACCACTGGCCTAAAGGTTGACTCCAAGAGGCAATTACTAAAGGTGTCTGTAAAGTACAGATTGTCAAACAATATTGTTTTCTACCATGTACATGAATTTACCTGTCATTTCAAGGAATTTGAAGTCTGCAACCTCATTTGAGTTACATTTTTCATGCCTCCAGAAAACTGTAAGACTGAGCACAGGCAGTTTGTTGAGGTTCTGATCATGCTCAGCAGTTCCTCCAAATGCTAATACCTTGGGGGTCCCTGCTCTCCTTCTCCAGACTTTAAAACACAACTGCCCAGGCCCCAATGCCAGCAATTCTTATATAATAGATCTGAAACAAGGTCTTAGTATCAGTATTTTTCAACCCTGCCCAGCACACACATGCATGCAGCCCACCACCACCTCACAACCACCCCACACACACCTCCTCCTCCTAATATATAGGCAGGGTTGAATTTGGCCATTGGCCTTTGAAATCATTGCTACATGGAGGTTAAAGAATCCAAATAAAATTTCCACGAGAGACAAGGAAGGACACTAGATAATGATCAAGGGATCAATCCAAGAAGGAGATATACAATTATATTTACGCACCCAACATAGGAGCACATCAATACATAAGGCAACTGCTAACAGCTATAAAAGAGGAAATCGACAGTAACACAATAATAGTGGGGGAGTTTAACACACCTCTTACACCAAAGGACAGATCATCCAAACAGAAAATTAATAAGGAAACACAAGCTTTAAATGACACAATAGACCAGATAGAGTTAATTGATATTTATAGGACATTCCATCCAAAAACAGCAGATTACAATTTCTTCTCAAGTGTGCATGGAACAGTCTCCAGGATAGATCACATCTTCCATCACAAATCAAGCCTCAGTAAATTTAAGAAAATTGAAATCATACCAAGCATCTTTTCTGACCACAACACTATGAGATTATAGATCAATTACAGGGGAAAAATGTAAAACACACAAACACATGGAGGCTAAACAATACGTTACTAAATAACCAAGAGATCACTGAAGAAATCAAAGAGGAAATCAAAAAATACCTAGAGACAAATGACAATGAAAACACGATGATCCAAAACCTATGAGATGCAGCAAAAGCAGTTCTAAGGGAGAAGTTTATAGCTATACAAGCCTACCTCAAGAAACAAGAAAAATCTCAAATAAACAATCTAATCTTACACCTAAAGGAACTAGATAAAGAACAAACAAAACCCAAAGTTAGCAGAAGCAAAGAAATCATAAAGATCAGAGCAGAAATAAATGAAATTAAAACAAAGAAAACAATAACAAAGATCAATAAAACTAAAAGCTGGTTCTTTGAGAAGATAAACAAAATTGATAAACCATTAGCCAGACTCATCAAGAAAAAGAGGGAGAGGACTCAAGTCAATAAAATTAGAAAAGAAAAAGGAGAAGTTACAACAGACACCGCAGAAATACAAAGCATCCCATGAGACTACGACAAGCAACTCTATGCCAATAAAATTGACAACCTGGAAGAAATGGACAAATTCTTAGAAAGGTATACCTTCCAAGACTGAACCAGGAAGAAATAGAAAATATGAACATACCAATCACACGTAATGAAATTGAAAGTGTGATTAAAAATCTTCCAACAAACAAAAGTCCAGGATCAGTTGGCTTCACAGGTGAATTCTATCAAACATTTAGAGAAGAGCTAACACCCATCCTTCTCAAACTCTTCCAAAAAATTGCAGAGGAAGGAACACTCCCAAACTCATTCTATGAGGCCACCATCACCCTGATATCAAAACCAGGCAAAGATACTACAAAAAAAGAAAACTACAGACCAATATCACTGATGAATATAGATGCAAAAATCCTCAACAAAATACTAGCAAACAGAATCCAACAACACATTAAAAGGATCATACACCATGATCAAATGGGATTTATTCCAGAGATGCAAGGATTCTTCAATATACAAAAATCAATCAACCCCCCAAAAAAATCAATCAATGTGATATATCATATTAACAAATTGAAGAATAAAAACTATATGGTCATCTCAATAGATGCAGAAAAGGCTTTTGACAAAATTCAACACCCATTTAAGATAAAAACTCTCCAGAAAGTTGGCATAGAGGGAACCTACTTCAACATAATAAAGGCCATATATGACAAACCCACAGCAAACATCATTCTCAATGGTGAAAAACTGAAACCATTTCCTCTAAGATCAGGAACAAGGCAAGGTTGTCCACTCTCAATTCAACATAGTTTTGGAAGTCCTAGCCACGGCAGTCAGAGAAGAAAAAGAAATGAAAGGAATACAAATTGGAAAAGAAGACGTAAAACTGTGACTGCAGATGACATGATACTATACATAGAGAATCCTAAAGATGCCACCAGAAAACTACTAGAGCTAATCAATGAATGTGGTAAAGTAGCAGGATACAAAATTAATGCACAGAAATCTCTGGCATTTCTATACACTAATGATAAAAATATGAAAGAGAAATTAAGGAAACACTCCCATTTACCATTGCAACACAAAGAATAAAATACATAGGAATAAACTTACCTAGGGAGACAAAAGACCTGTATGCAAAAAACTATAAGACACTGATGAAAGAAATTAAAGATGATACCAACAGATGGAGAGATATACCATGTTCTTGGATTCGAAGAATCAATGTTGTAAAAATGACTATACTACCCAAGCAATCTACATAGTCAGTGCAATCCCTATCAAACTACCAATGGCATTTTTCACAGAGCTAGAACAAAATTTTCACAATTTGTATGGAAACACAAAAGACCTCAAATAGCAAAAGCAATCTTGAGAAATAAAAATGGAGCTGGAGGAATCAGGTTCCTGGATTTCAAACTATACTACAAAGCTACAGTAATCAAGACAATATGGTACTGGCACAAAAACAGAAATATAGATCAATGGAACAGGATAGAAAGCCCAGAAATAACCCCACACACCTATGGTCAACTAATCTATGACAAAGGAGGCAAGGATATACAATGGAGAAAAGACAGCCTCTTCAATAATTGGTGCTGGGAAAATGGGACAGCTACATGTAAGAGAATGAAATTAGAACACTCCTTAACACCAAACACAAAAATAAACTCAAAATGGATTTGAGACCTAAATGTAAGACCGGACACTATAAAACTCTTAGAGGAAAACATAGGAAGAACATTCTTTGACATAAATCACAGCAAGATATTTTTTGATCCACCTCCTAGAGTAATGGTAATAAAAACAAAAATAAACATATGGGGCCTAATGGAACTTAAAAGCTTTTGCACAGCAAAGGAAACCATAAACAAGACAAAAATACAACCCTCAGAATGGGAGAAAATATTTGCATATGAATCATCAGACAAAGGATTAATCTCCAAAATATATAAACAGCTTATGCAGCTCAATATTTAAAAAAACAAATAACCCAATCCAAAAATGGGCAGAAGACCTAAATAGACATTTCTCCATAGAAGACATACAGATGGTCAAGAAGCACATGAAAAGCTGCTCAACATCACTAATTATTAGAGAAATGAAAATCAAAAGTACAATAAGGTATCACTTCTCACCAGTTAGAATGGGCATCATCAGAAAATCTACAAACAACAAATGCTGGAGAGGGTGTGGAGAAAAGGGAACCCTCTTGCACTGTTGGTGGGAATGTAAATTGATACAGCCACTTGGGAGAACAGTATGGAAGTGCCTTAAAAAACAAAAAATAGAATTACCATATGACTCAGCAATCCCACTACTGGGCATATACCCAGGGAAAACCATAATTCAAAAAGACACATGCACCCCAATGTTCATTGCAGCATTATTTACAATAGCCAGGTCATGGAAGCAACCTAAATGCCCATTGACAGACAAATGGATAAAGAAGATGTGGTACATATATACAATGGAATATTACTCAGTCATAAAGAGGAACAAAATTGGGTCATTTGTTGAGACGTGGATGCATCTAGAGACTCATACAGAGCAAAGTAAGTCAGAAAGAGAAGAACAAATATCATATATTAACTCATATATGTGGAAACTAGAAAATGGTACAGATGAACCAGTTTGCAGAGCAGAAATTGAGACACAGAAGTAGAGAACAAATGTACAGACACCAAGGGGTGAAAGTGGTGGTGGGGTGGGGGTGGTGCTGTGATGAATTGGGAGATTGGGATTGACATGTATATACTGATGTGCGTAAAATGGATAACTAATCAGAAAATAAAGAAAGAAAGAAAGAAAAAAATATTTCAACTGGGGATCTATGTGAGGAAGATTTAAACATTTCTGATGTTAAGTGCCCATGCTGTTCTTCTGCACCCTGACTTATCTCCTCTTCACTTTCCAAGGCAAATTATGATGGATAGGGGCAAAAATGGAAGAATAGAAATAATTAGGAGCATGAAGCTCCATACCACCATGTCTCACTTTTGTAACTCATGTAAACTCCAGAGAAAGCATCAAACATGAGCCATTCATGGAAAGTAAAAAACATTTTTTCAAAACCAAGAAGTTCCCTATTATACAGATTAGCACACTTACAGGACATTACTAGTAGTATTATTGTAATAATCAGACCTTGATTTTTTTTATATATATAAATTTATTTATTTATTTATTTATTGGCTGTGTTGGGTCTTCGTTTCTGTGTGAGGGCTTTCTCTAGTTGCGGCGAGCGGGGGCCACTCTTCATCATGGTGCACGGGCCTCTCACTGTTATGGTCTCTCTTGTTGCAGAGTACAGGTTCCAGATGCACAGGCTCAGTAGTTGTGGCTCATGGACCTAGTTGCTCTGCGGCATGTGGGATCTTCCCAGACCAGGGCTCGAACCTGTGTCCCCTGCACTGGCAGGCAGACTGTCAACCACTGCGCCACCAGGGAAGCCCAGACCTTGAACTTATAAGAACATATCTCCACAGGAGTGACTTTTAGCCATTCAGACTCAATCTCTTCCTGAGTATTCCATATTTAAGGAGAATTACATGTCACTGTTCTTATCCCCAGGTTTGACAGAAAAAAAAAAAAAACTTGATAAGTTACAATGAAGATAAGCAATTTTTTTCCTCTCTTTTTTTTGAATTTATTTTTCCAATTATATCTGTTGTCTATTATTCATCAGAAATTGACTTCAGATCTTTCTCTAATATGTTTCAAATACTCTTACTCAAATGGTTTAGCTGGGACACTAGCCTGACACCAATCCTTGGCCTTTCTCTCCTTTAATTAGATAAATCAGATGAAAATGTTGCCCAGGGGGTTTGGGTGACTCATGTCACTAGACAGGATAATAGGCAGAGGAAAAGATATCAGACCAATACTGCCATGGATTACAGGGAAGCCTGCATTTCACTTAGTAGAAGTATAAAATTCACAGAAAGCTTACACTATTGTGACTTTTTTTTCATGCTTTTCAAGAGATAGATGGACAGGACTAAGCAGCATATTGCAACTTGAGTTTGCCATGGATCTGGAAGGAAAATTAAAATCTGTGCTGAACCACTAGTATTTAAGAGATGTCAACAGAGTAAAATATTTCCCCTGGCCAGAGACCTCCTCGCACTGTATAAATCTTAGGTAGTATCAAAGCAAGCCAAGTTGTATAGTTATCAATATAAATGTCTAAAACCTCAGTTTTTAGACTAATTTTAGCTAATCATCTGAGGTTGAGAAGCCAACTTATGCAACTATTCAAGCAGAACAGACTGTCAACACTAAAGAAAGCTAATCATAGAAGATAATACCTATGTAAGACTCAGTGAGGTCTTCAATCAGATCAGCTGATTCTCGTAGGTGAGGTAACTTGTGACTCATCCCTGGAAAACTGCCTAGAGGCAAAAAGGTTCTGAATACTTGAAGCTGGGAAGACAAGGCAGCCTAAGAAAATATCAGAAAGATGGGGAGCAATGGAGTCACATGTCACATATATTTAAATTGAGTAAATATTGTCCATTTATGTCTGTTTTTCTATGAAGGGACATGAATCATCAAAGACTGTACTCAGCTATTTAAAAAAATGGTCAAGGGGCTTCCCTGGTGGCGCAGTGGTTGAGAGTCCCCCTGCCGATGCAGGGGACATGGGCTCGTGCCCCGGTCCGGGAAGATCCCACATGCCGCAGAGAGGCTGGGCCCGTGTGCCATGGCCGCTGAGCCTGCGCGTCCGGAGCCTGTGCTCCGCGACGGGAGAGGCCCGCGTACCACAAAAAAAAAAAAAAAAAGGTCAAGCCTGGAAACCAGAATTACACTCATTCTCTGAAAATCAATCAAATAATGATGAAGTAATAACATTATATTTTATTTATGAGTAATTATCTTTTCCTTACTAATAAATATAACAATTTTCCCAATAGCCCTATGTGATGCACAAAGAAAGAGAAAACTATCCCCCATTTTATAGATGGGAAAATCAAGATCCCAAGTTATTGATTTGCTTAAATTAGCAATACAATTGAGGACTCAGGACAACAGATTTCTTATTTCACAAGAGACACTAGAAGAGTTAATGTGATTCACACAAAAGGAATTTGGTTACAGTCACAAGACAGAGAAATAGGATTTCCTAGACAGATTTGGAAACAAATCACATTCTGTGAAGCAGTGATGTTAACTTGTCTATTTTCAGTCTGAATCTACCCTTCTGTGTGCTTTTACCTGTGGAAAATATGAAAATTAATAAAAATGGACAGCTATATCTAAACTACTGTAATTAACAAACTTATTTAGGAAGTTTAGAATTTAAAAGTCATAGTATATCCAGGGGAATACAATGAAATACTGACATACTAAATTTTAAACGATGGGATACATAATGTGCCAAATAAAATACAATCAAGAATAGAAGGAAGTTTTTTAACATCATAAAGGGAAGCTACTAGAACCTACAGTAAGCATCATACTTAGTGATAGAAAATGTAAAGAATTCGCATTCTTTTCAGGAAAAAAATGCCTGCTACTACTTTTACTTTCCAACATTGTGCTCAATGTCTTAATAATTCAAGAAGAAAAGAGAAAGAGATTAAGAGAGGAAGAGCTTACAACTGTCATTATGTTGAGGTAATGAGTTATAACTTACAAAAAAGCGAACAGAAAAGGCAATTAGCTCTAGTTAGAATTTATTTAGGAGACTTGATATAGATGTTAACACTACAATCAATAGCTTTCCTACTCCTTATCAATATCCAATTACAAAATGTAATGTTTTAAGTTTCCATTTTTTAACTTTTTATTTGAACTAATTATAGATTCACAAAAGTTATAAAAATACTACTGACAGGTCCCACATACTCTTAACTTGGTTTGTTCCAATGGTTACCTTCTAGAATGAGAATATTATACCAAAGCAAGGAATTGGTATTTGTATACAGTATGTATGTACTCCTATGGCATGTTATCACATGTGTAGATTCATGTAACCACCCTACAAACAAGAAACAGAATTAAAAGATGTCCTTTATGCTACCTTGAGAAGGTGTAGGTATAGATCTTACCTATCTCCTTCCTCCCCACCATCCCTAATGCTTGACAATAATTAATTTGTTCTCCACCTCTGTAATTTCTTCACATCAATAATGTTAAATAAATGGAATCATACAGCTACAGCATATGACTTAAGTTTTTTTTTTTCCTGTTCAGCATAATGCGCTTGATGAAAACTGGACATTTTGAATATTATAATGTAATAGCCCTGAAAATCAGACTCCTTCCCCCTGCTTTGGAGTCTGTTTATGTAGCTTGATGTAGACACTAGCTCTTTCTTTATTTAGTTACTTTGTTTTGTTACTTTTCTAAATGATTTTTGTTAAACTGTACTTGTTTGTTATATGTGGTCTCTGAAAGGAACTGTTCATTTAGTGTAGGTTCAGCTAGTATTTTGAAAGGTTTCCTTAAATGCCAGGAACCAGCTGAGATAGGGGAGAGAGAGAGAGAGAGAGAGAGAGCTGGAAAAGAAGTAGAACAAGAAGGAGGAGGAGGAGAGGAAGACAAAGGAGAAGTAGAATAAGAGTAAGAAATAAAAAGAAAAGAAACCCTTTCCCAGTTTTTGAAGACTGGCACTCCTTCAATGCTTAACCAAGCTATTTACAACCCTGCCTTAGCTTTCACTTCTGCTTGCATTGTGCCTAGAGATAAGTCAGAGGTAAAAGCTTAAGGTCTTCTGAGGTCTGTTCTAAGCATGCATCCTGTCCTGGTCATGTCTATGGCTTTCTAAAGTCCCCACTATACACAGACACTTTTGAATGCTCAAATTCCCCAAAGAACCTCTCTCCCCAGCTTTACCTCCCTGGCTCTCAGTGTCTATAGTTGGCCTCAGTTTAATCTTTTGCCTCAAGTGGCTGCTGATTGTTCATTTACCTCATAATATTTTTGAACAGTGACCAGAACTTTTCTGCCCTCAGTGAGTTCCAAGGTAGGTGAAACAAACCTTGCCCTCAGGTAACCCCCAGATAGGTTAGAATAATAGTTTACGAATAAAGTCAGCTCTGCTCCCTCCAAAACCAGAGACTAAAGTCCCACACTGGAAATGGAGGCTGCCGTCTTTAAGACCACCATCAAGCCGGGAAGAGGTATGGAACAAGGGCAAATAAAGGGCTGCAAAGCTTTCCTACCATTTTTAAGTTGCCTTTTTCCTGATTCAGCATTTGTTTGGTTGGTATAAACTTTTGACTATTTTCCAGAAAGCTGACAAAGTTGATTCTAATAGCATTTGCTTTATTATTCAATGTTTCCATGGAGGCATGAGCCCTTGGAGCTACCTACTCCACCATTTTTGCTAATGTCACTCAGTTTAATTCCTTTGAGATGCACCTAAGTTCTTGTGTATATAAATAGCTTATTCCTTTTTATTGCTGAGTAGTATTTCAGGATATGGATCTACCATGGTTTTCTTACCCACTCACCTATTATAGGACATTTGGATTGCTTCCATTTGGGGCTATAATAAATGAAGCTGCTATGAACTATCACGTACAGGTTTGTGTGGACATAAGTTTTCATTTAGATGGGATGCATGCCCAGGATTATGTTTGCTGAGTGACATAGCAAGTGTATGCTTACTTTTTAAAGAAACTGCCTATTTTCCAGAGTGACTATACCATTTCATATTCCTATCAGTAATGTCTGAGAAGTACACTTTTTCCACACTCTCACCAGTATTTGGTATTATTACTATTTTTCATTTTAGCTATTCTAATAGGTGTGTACCAGTATCTCATTGTGGTCTTAATTTGCATTTTCCTAATAGTTAATGATGTTAAACACACACACACACACACACACACACACACACACACACACACACACACACACACTGGAATATTATTCAGCCATGAGATAAAAAGGAAATCTCGCCATTTGTGACAGTATGGGTGAAACTTGAGGGCATTGTGCTAAGTAAAATAAGTCAGATGGAAAAAGACAAACCCTTATGGCTCTTACATGTGGAAACTAAGAAAACCAAACTCACAGAAATAGATAGTTGTATGGTGGTTGCCAGAGGTCAAGGGTGGGAAAAATGAGATGTTGATCAAAGGGTATAAATTGCCAGTTATAAGCTGAATAGTTCTGGAGATTCCAAGGTACCACACGGTGACAATAGTTAACAGTACTGTATTATATAATTGCAGATGGCTAAGAAAGAAGATCTTAAATGTTCTTACCATAAATAAGAAATGGTAATTATGTGAGGTAATGGAGATAATAACTAACTTTACTGTGGTAATCACTTCGAATATTTGTGTATCAAATTATCATGATGTACATCTTAAACTTACATGTGTCAATTATATCTCAATAAAGCTGGAATGAATGAATAAATAAATACATAAAATAACACAGGTTTCTGAGCCTCAAAAAAAACTGTAATGGGATAAGAAAATATATTTAATTAAAAAGACAAGTTGAATTGGAAAGCATATCTCCAAATATGTTATATAATTATATGTTATTATAGAGACATCTAAAGTAGGGTGACTCTGAAAGCTTTGAAAGTAAAAGAATTAGAAGTTTGGTCGTTTTGATTACAATTAACCAAAATCACAGCATTATCTGTATACAGACAGAACCAGTTTAGAAAGATTACTAAAAGGATACAAGATCTAAGTTAAAACTTATGCTTAGGAAAATATACAAGGAAAATGAAACAAAAGGCCAGTTGAAAACTGGGAAAAGTTATTTCCACCACATATGATAGATGAAGGGTAAGATGTCCTTAACATCCTTAAAAGAAGCCTAAAACCCAATAGAAAAAAAACTTTTCAACCAGATCATAGAAAGGGAAATATAAATGGATCTGAATACTTGAGAAGATGCTCAATCTCATTCATTATTTAGCAAGTATAAATTAGCTTTGCAATGAAATGCTATCTTTCACCCATCAAAGTGACAAAGATAAAAAAGATTGTAACAGAATTATTGAGAAATGCAAAATTTTTGCTTTTAGTTCATAAGTGTAAAACATAAAGTTAAATTTTATTTTTATAGAAATCCCATTAAGTTATTTATAATATTTATATTTCTAAAAGTTTTTCAGCTACTATAACATCTGTAGAGGTACAGGTCATCTTGATTAAAACCTATTTTCCTGTCCGTTGCATATTAATTATTTTGTGCTTTAGTTCGAATGCTTGATTATCACCATCATGTTATACTATATCCCAAATTTGCAAACCTGGGTCAGGGTCACAAAAGGGGTTCATTGAAATAGTAGCATTATTACCTTAGTTCAAGGGAGAAAAAAATGTAAAATGTTACTGAAGTTAGTAAAACTGTGATTGTGGCAATGCCCCACAGGTAGCCACAATTATATGAAAGGAAAGTACAAATAAAAAGTGAAATGATGACAATCAGAAGTCTAATTTTACTTGGATGAGCAGTCCATTTTGCCCTTTTTCAGTGTGGCATTGTCTGTATGAAACATTATCAAGTAGCATTCTGAAGCCACTGAAATTCACATATCATTCTAAGACAAAACACAATGCCCTTGCTAGCAAACAAACCGATCTTTTCTCAGAATGAGTGCAAAATAATGTTTTCTAGTATCAAATTCATTCATTTCATGACAAAGAAGACTAAAAATACAGAAGCATCATTCAAAGTTGCACCCTTTTTAGAAAATACAAACTTTAAGGGCCGTATTGCCAAAACGATAGCCAAACTGAGTATAAAATTAATGATGACTACTGTGTGCAAAAATAAAGTAGAAAGAGCTATAGGCTTGTTTTTCAAAGGATACTGCCAGATATAACACAATGTCAATGGTATTCAATATAGGTGAGTAGTGGTTACCACTCTGTTCATGGTGATAGACACAATTTTACAATTGTAAAGGACTACTGACAAAGTGTATGAATTTGTTCCTGGTATGTGTGCAGTATATATACAAGAAACTTTTTCTGTTATCCTCTTAAAACATTTAGTACATAAAAGACTTGATTCTAAGGAAGTATTTTCTGAGCTGTGACAGAGGCTGGAAAAGCATCAGCAGTGAGCAATGGAGCTGTATGCACAGCCTAGAGAGAAATCACAGTAATGGAAGGTTGCCCTTGAACCCAATTCACATCGTGCTTCATGCACAGAGAATGGTTAGGGGGCCAACCACATGCCTCCTGACCTTGATTCTTGGTTGAAGAACACAGTGAAAATTATGAATATATTTAAGTGAAGGTAATGTATCATTTTTTTATTTTAATTTTATATTGGAGTAGAGTTGATTAACAATGTTGTGTTAGTTTCAGGTGCACAGCAAAGTGACTCAGTTATACATATACATGTATCTATTCTTTTTCAAATTCTTTTCCCATTTAGGTTATTACAGAATATTGAGCAGAGTTCCCTGTGCTACACAGCAGGTCCTTGTTGGTTATCTATTTTAAATATAGCAGTGTGTACATGTCAATCCCAAACTCCCAGTCTATCTCTCGCCTCCACCTTCCCCCCTGGTAACCATAAGTTCATTCTCTAAGTCTGTGAGTCTGTTTCTGTTTTGTAAATAAGTTCATTTATAACTTTTTTTTTCAGATTCTGCATATAAGTGATATCATATGATATTTGTCTTTCTCTGTCTTACTTACTTTACTTAGTATGATACTCTCCAGGTCCATTCATGTTGCTGCTGCAAATGGCACTATTTCATTCATTTTTTCAATCTGATATCTGAAGAAATATCCAGTAATTGTAAGACTTATTTTCACAGTGAAATACACTTTCTGTTGAGGTCAAAGACATAATTTACTGAGCACTTTCTAGGTAACAGACATTCTACTTGTCTCATTTAATTCTCATTGTCTCATTTAATTCTCACCACAAACCCTACACAGGTTTTGTTCCTATTTTTAATAAGGCAATAAAGACTTAGAAAAGTTAAGTAACTGACACGTTGCTTTTTAAAATCTAACTTAAGACTTAAAAGATCTTGTTTTAAATTATATTAGTAAGTTAAATTTAGTATGTACTTTATTTTGTAATGAATAGATCACAAGGCTCTTTTATAGTCAATACAGTCTTGTACAATACCTGAGAGGGTGAGACAGACAATTTCTTTTAATAGATAGATAATAATTGGATTAAAAAGACAGAATGAGGGAGAGATTCTACTCCCTATAACAAAGGAAAATATGTATAATTCTGAGCATACATTTAAAGTTTTAAAATTCACAACGTAAATCCTGAAAAAAGCAACTATAAAGAAAATTTCAGATAGTCAGTGTCATATGTACAATCCCCACTACATCACAATTAATTTAGAAGGAAATAAAAATGCACAGCAAATACTCCACATATCTGGAAAATTTTAAAGGTATTTCAAATAACTACTGAGTCAAATAAGAAATAAGATATTTAGATCTAAATGATAACAAAACCATATAAAACACAACTTTTATGATGTAGCAAAAGGGGCACTTAGCTTTGATTCTTATACTAGGGGAAAATAGGCTGAAAATAAATAACAAGCATCCAGATTAAGTAGTTATAAAAAGAACAATATAATAATCTACATGTAGTAGACTGAAGATAGCCACAAATTCTTTTACATTCCTCCCACAGGGTAAGTGGTTGTGTTCCAGTCCTTTCAACCTACACTGGTTCTTATAACTTCTTTGATCATTAGAATAATGTGGAAATAAATGTGTGCCAGTTTCAAATCTTGGAGACATAAGATGTCATGTAAGAAGTTCAACTACCCTGGAGAGACCACATGGAGAGGCCCTTAGGCTATGTGGAAAGGAAGAGAAGCTCAGCTGAACCCAGTCTTCCAGTTGTCATTTTGAACCTCTAGAAAATACCAGCCACCAGCTGAACAGCAAGTGACCCCAGACAACACCATATGGAATAGAAGAATAATCCAGCCAAGACTTTCCCAAATTCCTGACCCACATATTCAAGCACAAATTAAATGATTGTTGAATCTTAAGCCACTCAGGTTTAGGGTGATTTGTTATACAGAAATAAGTAAACAGAAATTGGTCTCCAGAAGTGCTACTATAACAAAAAACTAAAACATGTAGCAATGACTTTAGGAACCAGCAGCAGGTAGAAGAAGCTGGAAGAGCTTTGAGGACACTTTTGACGGAAGAAGGGCACTGAGGTAGTGTCAGTGAAGAGTGGAAGGAAGGGGAAAGTGATACTAAATTCTAGAGTATCCAACTCTTCAACTTTTCAGTCTGATATATCTTTTTCCCAGTTACAGTTTCCTAAGTAACTGGAAACTGTGTCTTGTCCACCATTCTCTTGACCCCGCCTGAGAAACCTACAACCTAGTTTGTTTTGTGTGCGGATGGGATAGCCTACGCTTCAGAGAGGTTTGGCTTCTTTTGTTGGAGTGGCCTTTTGTTGGCTACTATTGGTTTGATCAAAAACAGCCACATAACCTGTCAGTGTTAATTCTTAATCCTCATTCCTCATGTTTCCATAGAGACAGAAATGATTTGTACACTACTGACCAGGAAGAGACAGGCTGGCTCTTCTCTGTCCCTCTTCATCCCTTCCCATGGAGGAGGAGGTACTTGATGGGATGCTAAGTTCAAGAAAATAATTCAACTTAGTTGCTCCAGATTCTCTCCTCCATGTCTTTCTGCCTGGAAAGACTGCTGTGTGGTAAGCTTAGCTGGGAAGGCTATGCTGTGAGAGGGGAGACCTGCTGCTGTATCTCTCATCTCTCATTTGGTTCTAAACTATGGTGGAGACAAGGAGGATATTTACACCCCATTCCCCCCAAATTCAAAACTTCTAAGGTGTTTACCTGTATCTTAGTTACAGGAACCTACTCACTTGATTGAATCTATATCCACTCAACTGCATTCTAGAGCAGAGGTTTTTAATCATATAAGCTTAAGGGATCTTTGAGCACCATGAAAATATATGCATAATCTTGTCTTCATTTGTATTTTTTCTAGGAGTGTGTCAGTAGACTGCTGTCATCAGATTTTCCAAGAGGTCCATAACCTAACTCTGGTTAAGAACTAATGCTCTTGAAATATCCTGCTGAGCTCCTGTTTCCTATTCCCACACCTTCACCTCACCCCATTCACCTAGTTCTTAATTGCAGAAGTAAAGGATCCTTTCCTCTTTCAGAGTATTCTCTGACTGGTGTTTGCTTTCAAGGATCTTAATTTTGCAATATCAGTGTATCCCAAATTTAGGAAAATAGGAAGGCAAAATAGGAAGATCGTCCTCACCAAAGCTAAATATGGAAATGAAATTTGACAGTCTACAAGCCCCGGGAACAGATGTGTTTCAAAATTCACACTTTTTCAAACTTTAGAGAAGATGGTACATATATTCTATGTTACCCAATGCCACCAACAAGGCCTGGAACATTATTCCATGACCAAACACATAAGTATTTCTGCAACAAAACATGAATATTCACACCAAGTGGGATAGAGACTGTAAATAGTGTCACCTCTATTCAGTCAGGTTTTTGCTATAAAATGAGTTATGAAATACTTCTTTTTCAGTGACTTGGGGGGGAGCATGTGGTTAAGGAATTGTGAACCTATAACTAAATACCATCACTGCCTTCCTTTAATATCCCCTTGTCCAAGACTAAATAATTCTAGTTTCTTAAATAGTTGTTTGAAAGTCTGTTTGTCATCATCATAATTATCCCCATAGCTGTCCTGTTTCGGCATAATCTGGCAAACAATAGAACTGAGAACACTGTATGTTACTATGCAACAGAGTTTGAAGGGAAGATTACTTTTGGCTTCCTAGGACTGTGATGATACCTGAACATAGTCAACTTCATATAGTCTCAGGGATAACACAATTTGCTCTGCATCACTCTTCCTAAACTTGATTATTAATCCCTGATCTAAACTCCAGTCTCCAAACATCTGCGAAAATAATCTTGTTCTTACAGCCCTTGGAAATAGGACCAGTGATCCTTTTATCCTACAACAAAATGAGCTGTCCAAGAACAGAACAGGCTGTCTTAGAGTATAATGAGTTCCCTTTTATTAGAGGTTTTTAGGTGGAAGCTAGACAATGTAGTGAATGTGCTCATAATTCTGAACAAATAAACAATGAAAGAAGTTCATTTAATCCCTATGTGATTGCACATTTCATCTTGTAAACCCACTGATACAGAGTTCATAACTAAGTCTTATTCCACATGCTCAAAGTTATTAACTCACTTGAGCAACTAAAGCTATGATCTCAATTGTTTTCTTGCCCACTGGGAGAATGAATATTCTATTTGGACTCATAGGGTTCTCAGGTCACAGGACTGCTTTTCCCCAGAAGAGGCAGACAAGTAGAATCCGTTTCAATTCAAATCAGTTAATGAGTATTTACTGCTAACTTGCTTTATCTCTAATAAACTGCATAGAATCTGTTGAGGAGAAATGTATGTGTATATATAATACCTGGAGAACCCCACTAAGGACAACATAAGCATCTGTGAAATAATATGGTGAATTCCTTAGGCAAGAATACAGAGAAAATTTAAATTAAGAGGTAAGGCGCTCAGATTGAGGAGTCTGAGTCTTGCTACGGACTGGGCCATCTCAGGGCAAAAGAGAAAATTAGATGGCATTTGTAATCAGGGGACAAACCTATTTTTCAACCTTTCCTCCACTGAGTATTCTTGGGTCTTCAGTCCAAAATTCTCACTGGATCTTGTTTTCTTCAAAACTTGATATCAGGAATAATTCTGATCAGATTATTTTTTTATTTGTATCAGATTTTATTGAGGGTTCAATATCATTTTGCACAGTGCTAGACCACTTAATAAATCCTGAATAAATTGTAGCAATTATTATAAATAAAGCATTGTATTTCTAAGGGTATTATCAAGAGATAAAAAGTTGTAATACAATAGAAAAGAGCTTAAATGATGTATTATTTTATAATTATAAAAAAGTTCCAAAAAGACATATATAATATATTAACTTTGAAACACACAGAAAATTGCTATATACGTGGTGAAAAATATATAATTGTATATGGGAAATCTACTTTCCCACATAACAATAGTGATTTTTCTCTGGGAAAGAAGGAAGTGGAACTGTGCCCATAATATTATCTTTAAAAAATCAACCAAGGTATATACATTCTCTTCATAAACATTTGGCAACATATTGTGTGGGTTGGGGATGACAAGAGAAAATGGCCAAAGATAACAAAGTCCTTTGACTAGATTCCATTATACAATCAATAATTCTTAAATATCGTCTATATTCAAGTCCATAGTGGTACTATGGTTGCTCCAACATGAACATGACAGAATCCTTGCCCCTGAGATGTTTGTGTTCTTACTCAGACACAGAAAACATCCAGGAATGATGTACAATCCTTTGGAAATTGATGACCCCTCAATATGAACAACATCTAGCATGTTGTAGTAACCAGAAATGCTTGTTTTATCAAAATTGGGCACTGTTTCAGGCCACATTTCCAACTATAATTCTGCCTATGTGCAGTCCAGTACAGTGAAATAAAATCAGGGTTTTCAGATAAGTATCCTGGGTTTAAGTCTTGGCCCTCATGCTAGACAGGCCATAGAAAAGTCTTTTTACTTCTTTAAGGTCTCAGTCTGTTCATCTGTAAGTTAGGGATCAGTAGTAATATCTATATTACAGTTATTGTGGTTATTAAATACAGTAATTTTTTTCTAAAAGAAGTTCTTGATTGTATATAAATTGCTATACAAAAAAATTTTAGCACCAAGTAAGTACCCAGCACCATACTAAGTACTAATAATTCAGAGATAAATAAAATATGGACTTTGTCCTCAAGAAACTTATAGGCTGTTTTGAGAAATACTAATAATTAACTGTAAAATAAGGTATGATAAATGGTAACAACTTGTTATGAAGATCCAAAAGAGGGAGAGATTAATTAAGAAAGTAGGCAGATGAATGAGTCAGAAAGATAAGAAATAAGATGTTCCATATGAACTGTAAAGAATGACTAGAAATGTGTTGAATCAGCTGAAATTAAGGCAAGCTCATAATGAACTAAGGTTAGGAGATGGGCCAAAGCACTTGGAGAATAGTGAGATGGCCTTGTGTCTAGAGTAGGGGGTACATGATAACAAAAAGTGGGAGACAAGTTCTCAGAATGAGGTTGTGCCTGATTTTAAAAGATATTGATGTGAAAAGAGTCAGGACCGTGTTTGTTGGCCATGTGGGGCCATCAGAGCTTTTTGAGCAAGAGAGAAAATAACACCACCTTCACTTTAGGAAAATTAATTTTTTGAAGAGAGTATAAATGACAAATTGAAAAACCCAAATTGGGTATATTAGTAAGGATTATTTTTTGGCTCTAATCTGGATGAGGGATGATGTGACACTGGACAGAGCAAGAGATTTGGGCAGGGTTGTTTGAAGATAATGGATGAATTGGAGAGCTATCTCAGAGGAAAATGAGATACACTTCATAACTGATTGTATATAGAAAGTGAAAGAAGTCAAAGATGACTTGAGGCTTCCACCAGGGGAACTGTGTGGATAGTAGTGCCATTAACCAAGACAATGCCCAGACAGAGAGATGTGTTTTGGAAAACGGAAGAGAATGAGTTCAATTTGGGGTAAGTTGAGTTTGACAAGCCAGCAGGATATCCAGATGGAAGTGCCCAGAAGGCTGGGCACAGATGCAAAGTGAACAATTTACTTTGCCATTCTTTCCTCCACTGCAAAATGGATGGGATATTGCTTGCCACTTCTCTCCAAGGACTGTGGAGAGGATTAATGAGGTAGTGTTCACATTTATTCCACACAGAGAATCAGTGAGAGCTTGGCAAAGTATTAGGTTGAGTCCCATTATGTTAACTTGGAAACAAAGCAGCTTTGATATGAAAGCCATTGAAGGAGGAGAATGCAAACCTACAAGGCCACTTTGTAGAATATAATTGTACTTCAGCCAGCCAGTCCAAGTACTGCCTTGGTGTGGGTGAGCACTAACCTGTTTCCAGCTGAAGGCAAAGAAAGTGAAGCAGCCTTCCTATTGTCTGCATTTTCTTTTTGAAATCCTTCCCAAAATCATCAGGACTCAGAGCAAATGAGAGTTCAGGAATTAGTTAAATAGAACCCTCACAACACTTTCTAGTGAAACTCATTTCACAATTTCTCCCATCATCAATAACACTGATTTCTGAAGCAAGCTACTGTTAGCTGCCTCTGTTCTATACAAAAGTAACTGTTTTATAAATAAGTTCCACAAATAAGTGATATCATATGATATTTGTCTGATTTACTTCACTTAGTATGATAATCTCTAGGTCCATCAATGTTGTTGTCCATCAATGGCATTATTTCATTCTCTTTTATGGTTGAGTAATGTTAGAAAAAAAATTTTATGGTTACCAAAGGGGCAAAAGGGGTTTTGGATTAAGAGATACACACTACTATACATAAAATAGATAAAAAAACAAGGACTTACTGTAGAGCATAGGGAACTATATTCAATATTTTGCAATAACCTAAATTTAATGAAAAAGAATCTGAAAAAGAATATATATTCTGTACACCTGAAACTAATGCAACATTGTAAATCAACTATATTTCAATTAAAAAATTGAGGGCTTCCCTAGTGGCGCAGTGGTTTAGAGTCCGCCTGCCAGTGTGGGGGATATGGGTTTGTGCCCCGGTCTGGGAGGATCCCACGTGCCACAGAGTGGCTGGGCCCATGGGCCATGGCCACTGGGCCTGCGCGTCTGGAGCCTGTGCTCCACAACAGGAGAGGCTACAGCAGTGAGAGGCCTGCGTACAGAAAAAAAAAAAAAAAAAAAAATTGAAAAAGTTACTTTGTGTTGGCTCATATGCCAGTGATTAACTGGCAACACTGCCAAGCCAGCAACTCATATCTGACATGTTCCTTCTAAAATATGGACTCAGGCAGAGAATTATGCCCATTCATAAAATGGAACCTTCCAGAATATTTCAAAACCTTTTAACTTACAAATTTTATTTCCTCTTCCTACACTTCAGAGAGGGCAGAGAAACAAAACACAGAATGAAAGATATATGATACAATAGAAAGAACATGTTCTTTGAGGGTTCTGACAGATCTGATTTCCAATTTGCCACTTACTGTGTCCCCTTGGTTCTGGTCTTTCTGGGCCTCAGTGTCCTTAGTTGTAAACTGCAGTGTCATGAGGATTGAATTCTGTTATCTGTGTGACCTAGTGCAGATTACTGAGACTCTTTCTGCTTCAGTTTTCTCTTCTATCAAATGAGGATAATGTTACCTGCTATAGTTTATGTAAGAGTTGGATGAAATAAAATTAGTCTTTAGCTTTGGCTCTGACACACAGTTATTTCTAAATAAATGGCAGGTGTTATACTGGTGGCAGTGGTACTTCTGCTGCTGATGTGATAATATGAAGCAGATGGCTCATTAAAAGTACTCAATAAATGTAAATTTAACTATGGAGTATGAGTAGGGATATCACTATAAGTAGCTCCCATGTGATTCAGGTTACAATATACATCAGTGGTCATATTATTTAATTTTAATTTTTTTTTCTTTTATGAGGAACAAGAGCCCAGTGTTTTTATTTGATCATTTCTTGCATTTGAAGTACTCCTCGATGACATCCTTGACCTGAGCGTCTTTGCCACAGCCCTTAACCACCACACAACTTCAACCAACCGCTTTATGGGTTTTCCCTCTCTGTCAGTTTTACAGAGTCCTACCCATTCCCCTAGTTTCTTGTTGTCATCAACTTTAATCAGGTTGATTTGGTGCTCAGCACAAAGGACCTCCACCAACTTGACATACATAGGCTCATCACAGTTGGATGCAAGCACACAGAGATGGTCTTGACGCTTGTCTAAGGCTTTGGCAGCTTCGCATATTCCACGTGCTAGGACATCGTGGATGATGTTGGTCTTCAGCACCTCTTGCAGAGCAGGATTAACGACTATTACACTTCCAGCAGCAGTGCCTTCCTCGGCCCTGGTGATGGGTTATGGGTGGAGCCGAATCTTAAGTGCACCCTAGCCTCAGTCTCCACGTAACTCCACGGCATTAGTGGTCATTTTAAATAGGAATAGAAATCACCAAAGGACAGCCTTGGGTAGACAAAAATATATTACCTGCTTTGCCTTGGCTATGAATGAGGAAACCTAATAAGTTGGATATTTTTTAAAATACTAAAATACAATGAAACTTTGGAATTAAAAAAGTAGTTATGGTAGAGCCAATTTCTTCATCTTCAGTGGTGGTTTCCCAGCTGCTCATAGTGAGGGTCTTCAAAGCAGGCCCAAGGAGCCTCTCTTGGCCTCATCCTAAGAAAAACTCTGTATATGAGATGTAAATGATGTTGGGGATATCCTGAGTAGCTGAGAAAATCAGCAGAGATGACAAGACAAAAACAGATGCCTCCCAACTTCGATTCCAGTGGCTTCAGGAACAGGTGGAGACATCTATGAAAGTCAAAAACACTTTCTTTTGCAATAATTTTCCTGTCTTTACTAGAAAAATAGGTGGTTTCTTGTCTAGTATTTTATTTGTTGCCATGTCGGCACACTAGAATAGCTAAACCTTATATTCCTTAAAAACAAGGTCATTTGAGAAAGATTTAGGAAGTAGGCAAAGATTGCCCCTTTCCTTTCTTTCCTGAGGTTCAGGTTGTTGTAACTAGAACTAACCCTCCCTTTTCCTCCAAACCTAAGTCCACTACTAATCAGGAGCAGATTTACTAGCTGTTTCTTCTGAAGACTGCTGTTTCTGCATGTGCCTAATTTTAGATGATTCTCAAACATCCCCTGCCATTGCCTTCCCCACCCAATCATCCTGTGCCTCAGAGAAGATCCAGTAATCTATATGTCCCCAGGAAATAGGAATTTATTGTGTTTCATCCCAGGAATACCTACTATATTTCCTGGAAAAAAGAATAATTGGTCTTAATGATGTCAATTCTGCTTAATCTTTTATTACATTTCATTAGAATTTGGAAGAGGTAGTTTACATCTCTCTTCTACTGCACCCCTCTCTACAACACTTTGAAAGACAGAATTTTAAGCAGGATGGCATCTAGGGAAGAAGGGAAGAAACATACAGTAGAATAAGCCTTTCTCACCACCTCTTTAAGCCCTACAATGGTCACCATGATTTACTCCATCTCTTTATAGGACCTGTGTTGGTTATATGAAAACAAAAACTAAGGACTTCCCTGGTGGTCCAGTGGTTAAGAATCCACCTTTCACATCAGGTCTGTGCCACTGAGGTGGGAGAACCAACTTCAGGACACTGGCCTAGAAGACACCTCCCAGCTCCACGTAATAGCAAATGGCAAAAATCTCCCAGAGATCTCCATCTCAACAACAAGACCCAGCTTCACTAAATGACCAGCAAGCTACAGTGCTGGACATCCTATTCCAAACAACTAGCAAGACAGGAACACAGGCCCAAACATTAGCAGAGAGGCTGCCTAAAATAATAATAAGGCTACAGACACCCCAAAACACACGACCAGACATGGACCTGCCCACCAGAAAGAGAAAATCCAGCCTCACCCACCAGAACACAGGCACTACTCCCCTCAACCAGGAAACCTACTCAACCCACTGAACCAACCTTAGCCACTGGGGACAGACAAGAAAAACAACGGGAACTACGAACCTGCAGCCTGTGAAAAGGAGACGCCAAACACAGTAAGATAAGGAACATGAAAAGACAGAAAAACACACAGCAGATGCAGGAGCAAGGTAAAAACCCACCAGACCTAATAACTGAAGAGGAAACAGGCAGTCTACCTGAAAAAGATTTCAGAATAATGATAGTAAAGATGATGCAAAATATGGGAAATAGATAGACAAAATGTAAGAAACATTTAACAAGGACCTAGAAGAACTAAAGAGGAGGGAAGCAATGATGAACAACACAATAAATGAAATTAAAAACAATCTAGATGGGATCAATAGCAGAATAACTGAGGCACAAAAAAGGATAAGTGACCTGGAAGATAAAATAGTGGAAATAACTACTGCAGAGCAAAATAAAGAATGAAAAGAACTGAGGACAGTCTCACAGCCTTCGGGGACAACATTAAATGAACCAACATTTGAATTATAGGGGTCCCAGAAGAAGAAGAGAAAAAGAAAGGGACTGAGAAAATATTTGAGGAGATTATAGTTGAAAACTTCCCTAATATGGGAAAGGAAATAGTTAATCAAGTCCAGGAAGCACAGAGAGTCACATACAGGATAAACCCAAGAATAAACATGCCGAGACACATAATAATCAAACTGTCAAAAAGTAAATACAAAGAAGAAAACATATAAAAGCAGCACGGGAAAGACAACAAATAACACACAGGGAATCCCCATAAGGTTAACAGCTGATCTTTCAGCTGAAACTCTGCAAACCAGAAGGGAATGACAGGACATATTTAAAGTGATGAAGGAGAAAAACCTACAACAAAGATTACTCTACCCAGCAAGGATCTCATTCAGATTTGATGGAGAAATTAAAACTTTTACAGATAAGCAAAAGCTGAGAGAGTTCAGCACCACCAAACCAGCTTTACAACAAATGCTGAAGGAACATCTCTAGGCAAGAAAATCAAGAGAAGGAAAAGACCTACAAGAACAAAACCCAAAACAATTAAGTAAATGATAATAGGAACATACATATTGATAAGTACCTTAAATGTAAATGAATTAAATGTTCCCACCAAAAGACACAGACTGGTGAAATGGATACAAAAACAAGACCCGTATATATGCTGTCTACAAGAGACCCACTTCAGACCTAGGGACACATACAGACAGAAAGTGAGGGGATGGAAAAAGATATTCCATGCAAATGGCAATCAGAAGAAAGCTGGAATAGCAATTCTCATATCAGACAAAATAGACTTTATAATAAAGATTATTACAAGAGACAAAGAAGGACACTACATAATGATCAAGGGATCGATCCATGAAGATATAACAATTGTAAATATTTATGCACCTAACATAGGAGGACCTCAATACACAAGGCAAATACTAACAGCCATAAAAGGGGCAATCAACAGTAACACAATCACAGTAGGGGATTTTAACACCCCACTTTCACCAATGGACAGATCATCCAAAATGAAAATAAATAAGGAAACACAAGCTTTAAATGATACATTACACAAGATGAACTTAATTGATATTTATAGGACATTCCATCCAAAAACAACAGAATACACATTTTTCTCAAGTGCTCATGGAACTTTCTCCAGGATAGATCATATATTGGGTCACAAATCTAGCCTTGGTAAATTTAAGAAAACTGAAATTGTATCAAGTATCTTTTCCGATCACAATGCTATGAGACTAGATATCAATTACAGGAAAAGATCTGTAAAAAATACAAACACAGGGAGGCTAAACAATACACTACTTAATAACCAAGTGATTATTAAAGAAATCAAAGAGAAAATCAAAAAATACCTACAAACAAATGACAATCGAGACAGGATGACCCAAAACCTATGGGATCCAGCAAAAGCAGTTCTAAGAGGGAATTTTATAGCAATACAGTCCTACCTTAAGAAACTGGAAACATCTCCAATAAACAACCTAACCTTGCACCTAAAGCAATTAGAGAAAGTAGAAGGAAAAAATAAAACCAAATTGAGCAGAAGGAAAGAAATCATAAAGATCAGATCAGAAATAAATGAAAAAGAAATGAAGGAAATGATAGCAGAGATCAATAAAACTAAAAGCTGGTTCTTTGAGAAGATAAAAAAAATTGATAAACCATAAGCCAGACTCATCAAGATAAAAAGGGAGAAGACACAAATTAATAGAATTAGAAATGAAAAAGGAGAAATAATAACTGACACTGCAGAAATACAAAACATTATGAGAGATTACTACAAGCAACTATATGCCACTAAAATGGATAACCTGGAAGAAATGGACAAATTCTTAGAAATGCACAGCCAGCCAAGACTGAACCAAGAAGAAATAGAAAATATGAACAGACCAATCACAAGCACTGAAATTGAACCTATGATTAAAAATCTTGCAAAAAACAAAAGCCCAGGACCAGATGGCTTCACAGGTGAATTCTATCAAACATTTAGAGAAGAGCTAACACCTATCCTTCTCAAACCTTTCCAAAAGATAGCAGAGGGAGGAACACTCCCAAACTGATTCTACGAGGCCACCATCACCCTGATACCAAAACCAGACAAAGACGTCACAAAGAAAGAAAACTACAGACCAATATCACTGATGAACACAGATGAAAAAATCCTCAACAAAATACAAACAACAGAATCCAGCAGCACATTAAAGGATCATATACCATGACCAAGTGGGGTTTATTCCAGGAATGCAAGGATTCTTCAATATATGCAAATCAATCAACGTGATACACCATATCAACAAACTGAAGGAGAAAAACCATATGATCATCTCAATAGATGCAGAGAAAGCTTTTGACAAAATTCAACACCCATTTATGATAAAAGCCCTGCAGAAAGTAGGCATAGAGGGAACTTTCCTCAACATAATAAAGGCCATATATGACAAACCCACAGCCAACATCGTTCTCCATTGTGAAAAGCTGAAACCATTTCCATTAAGATCAGGAACAAGACAAGGTTGCCCACTCTCACCACTCTTATTCAACCTAGTTTTGGAAGTTCTAGCCAGAGCAATCAGAGAAGAAAAAGAAACAAAAGGAATCAAAATCGGAAAACAAGAAGTAAAGGTGTCACTGTCTGCAGATGACATGATACTAATACATAGAGAATCCTAAGGATGCTACCAGAAAACTACTAGAGCTAATCAATGAATTTGGTAAAGTAGCAGGGTACAAAACTAATGCACAGAAATCCTTGGCATTCCTATAAACTAATGATGAAAAATCTCAAAGTGAAAATAAGAAAACACTCCCATTTACCATTGCAACAAAAAGAATAAAATATCTAGGAATAAACCTACCTAAGGAGACAAAAGACCTGTATGCAGAAAATTATAAGACACTGACAAAAGAAATTAAAGATGATACAAATAGGTGGAGAGATATACCATGTTCTTGGATTGGAAGAATCAACATTGTGAAAATGACTCTACTACCCAAAGCAATCTACAGATTCAATGCAATCCCCATCAAACTACCAATGGCATTTTTCACAGAACTAGAACAAAAAAATTCACAATTTGTATGGAAATGCAAAAGACCCCGAATAGCTACAGCAATCCTGAGAACGAAAAATGGAGCTGGAGGAATCAGGCTCCCTGACTTCAGACTATACTACAAAGCTACAGTAATCAAGGCACTATGGTACTGGCACAAAAACAGAAATATAGATCAATGGAACAGGATAGAAAGCCCAGAGATAAACCCATGCACATACGGACACCTTATCTTTGATAAAGGAGGCAAGAATATACAGTGGTGAAAAGACAGCCTCTTCAATTAGTGGTGCTGGGAAAACAGGGCAGCTACATGTAAACGTATGAAATTAGAACACTCCCTAACATCACACACAAAAATAAACTCAAAATGGATTAAAGATCTAAAGGTGAGGCCCACACTATCAAACTCTTAGAGGAAAACATAGGCAGAACATTCTATGACATAAATCACAGAATGATCCTTTTTGACCCACCTCTTAGAGAAATGGAAATAAAAACAAAAATAAACAAATAGGACCTAATGAAACTTAAAAGTTTTTGCACAGCAAAAGAAACCATAAACAAGACCAAAAGACAACCCTCAGAATGGGAGAAAATATTTGCAAATGAAGCAACTGACAAAGGATTAATCTCCAAAATTTACAAGCAGCTCATGCAGCTCAATAACAAAAAAAAAAAAAAACAAACCCAATTCATAAGTTGGCAGAAGATCTAAATAGACATTTCTCCAAAGAAGATATACAGATTGCCAACAAGCACATGAAAGAATGCTCAACATCATTAATCATTAGAGAAATGCAAATCAAAACTACAATGAGATATCATCTCACACTGGTCACAATGGCCATCATCAAAAAGCAGGAAACAATAAATGTTGGAGAAGGTGTGGAGAAAATGGAACCCTCTTGCACTGTTGGTGGGAATGTAAATTGATATAGCCACTATGGAGAACAGTATGGAGGTTCCTTACAAAACTAAAAATAGAACTACCATTATGACCCAGCAATCCCACTACTGGGCATATACCCATATACCCTGAGAAAACCATAATTCAAAAAGAGTCCTGTACCAAAATGTTCATTACAGCTCTATTTACAATAGCCAGGACATGGAAGCAACCTAAGTGTCCATCAACAGATGAATGGATAAAGAAGATGTGGCACATATATACAATGTAATATTACTCAGCCATAAAAAGAAATGAAACTGAGTTATTTGTAATGAGGTGGATAGACCTGGAGTCTGTCATACAGAGTGAAGCAAGTCAAAAGGAGAAAAAAAAATACCTTATGCTAACACATATATATGGAATCTAAGAAAAAAAATGTCATGAAGTGCCTAGGGATAGGATGGGAATAAAACACAGACCTACTAGACCATAGCCCTGAAGATATGGGGAGGGGGAAGGGTAAGCTGTGACGAAGTGAGAGAGTGGCGTGGACATATATACAGTACCAAACATAGGGTGGATAGCTAGTGGGAAGTAGCCGCATGGCACAGGGAGATCAGCTAGGTGGTTTGTGACCACCTAGAGGGGTGGGATAGGGAGAGTGGGAGAGAGGGAGATGCAAGAGGGAAGAGATATGGGAACATATGTGTATGTATAACTGATTCACTTTGTTGTAAAGCAGAAACTAACACAGCATTGTAAAGCAATTATACTCCAATAAAGATGTTAAAATAAATAAATAAATAAATTAATTAATTTTTAAAAAATGGAAAAAAGAAAAAGAATCTTTTCTGAGCACAACACTATGAGAATAGATATCAACTACAAGGGAAAAAATCACAAAAAACACAAACACGTGGAGGCTAAACTATATGCTACAAAACAGACAATGGGTTACTGAAGAAATCAAAAAATACGTGGAGACAAAAGGAAAACACAACAATCCAAAGTCTATAGAACTGGAGGAGACCTTCAAGATGGTGGAGGAGTAAGACATGGAGGTCACCTTCCTCCTAACAAATACATCACAAATACATGTACAGGTGGAACAACTTCTACAGAACACATACTGAATGCTGGCAGAAGACCTCAGACTTCCCAAAAGGCAAGAAACTCCCCCACGTACCTGGGCAGGGCAAAAGAAAAAAGAAAAAACAAAGACAAAAGAAAAGGGATGGGACCTGCACCTCTGGGAGGGACCCACAAAGGAGGAAAATCTTCCACACATTATGAAGCCCCTTCCCTGGCAGAGATGGGGAGTGGGTGCGGGGGTGTGAATCTTCAGAACCACAGAGGAGAGCACAGCAACAGGGGTGTAGAAGCCAAAGTGGTGAGATTCCCACACAGAGGATCAGTGCTGACCAGCACTCACCAGCCTGAGAGGCTTGTCTGCTCACCTGCTGAGGCAGGTGGGGACTGGGAGCTGAGGTTCTGGCTTTGGAGGTCAGATCCCAGGGAGAGGACAGGGGTTGGCTGTGTGAACACAACCTGAAGGGGGCTAGTGCACCACAGCTAGCCAAGAAGGAGACCAGGAAAAAGTCTGGAACTCTCTAAGAGTCAACAGACCATTGTTTCAGGGTATGCTAGGAGAGGGGATTCAGAGCACTGCCTAAACGAGCTCCAGAGACCAGAGATGGGGATGAAACACTAAGGCGGCTGCTGCAGACACCAAGAAGCCTATGTGCAAGCACAGGTCACTATCCACACCTACCCTCCTAGAAGACTGTGCAGCCCATCACTGCCAGGGTCCCATGAAACAGGGACAAGTTCCCCAGGAGAACATATGGCATGCCTCATGCTGTTACAATGTCACATAAGCCTCTGCCACCAGAGGCTCGCCCTGCATTCCATACCTCTCCCTCCCACCAGCCTGAGTAAGCCAGAGCAGCCTAATCAGCTGTCACTTTAACCCTGTCCTGTCTGAGTGAAGAACAGATGCCTTCAGATGACCTACATGCAGAGGCAGGGCCAAATCCAAAGCTGAACCCTGGGAGCTGTGTGAACAAAGAAGAGAAAGCGAAATATCTCCCAGCAGCCTAAGGAGCAGTGGATTAAATCTTCACAATCAACTTGATGTACCCTGCATCTCTGGAATACCTAAATAGAGAACGAATCAACCCAAAATTGAGGTGGTTTACTTTGGGAGCAACTGTAGACTTGGGGTTTGCTTTCTGAATCTAATTTGTTTCTGGTTTTATGTTTATCTTAGTTTAGTATTTAGAGTTTATTATCATTGGTAGATTTGTTTGCTCTCTTCCTTTTTATTTTTTTATATATAGATATATATATATTTTTCCTTTTTCTCTTTTTGTGACTGTGTATATGTATGCTTCTTTGTGTGATTTTGCCTGTATAGTTTTGTTTTTACCATTTGTCCTAACGTTCTGTCTATACTGTTTTGGGGGGTGGGGGTATAGTTTTTAGCACTTGTTATGGTTGGTGGATTTCTTTTTTGGTTTGCTTGCTCTCTTCTTTCTTTTTTCTTTTTAAATAACTTTTTAATATTTTTAAATTTTTAATAACTTTTTTATTTTAACAACTTGTATTTTATTTTTTTCTTTCTCCCATTTCTTCTCAGCCGTATGCCTAACAGGGTCTTGGTGCTCTGGCCGGGTGCCAGGCCTGTGCCTCTGAGGTGGGAGAGCCGAGTTCAGGACATTGGTGCACCAGAGACCTCCTGGCTCCACGTAATATCACATGGTGAAAGCTCTCCCAGAGATCTCCATCTCAATGCTAAGACCCAACTCCACTCAACGATGAGCAAGCTACAGTGCCGGACACCCTATGCCAAACAACTAGCAAGACAGGAACACAACCACACCCATTAGCAGAGAGGCCGGCTAAAATCATAGTAAAGTCACAGGCACACCAAAACACACCACTGAACGTGATTCTGCCCACCAGAAAATCAAGATCCAAACTAATCCACCAGAACACAGGGACCAGTCCCCTCCACAAGGAAGCCTACACAACCCACTGAACCAACCTTAGGTATTGGGGGCAGACATCAAAAACAACAATGGGAACTACGAGCCCATAGCCTGAAAAAGAGGACCTCAAACACAGTAACTTAAGCAAAATGAGAAGACAAAGACACAGGAGATGAAGGAGAAAGGTAAAAACCCATCAGACCAAACAAATGAAGAGGAAATAGGCAGTCTATGTGAAAAAGAATTCATAATAATGATAGTAAAGTTGATCCAAAATCCTGGAAGTAGAATGGAGAAAACACAAGAAGCATTAACAAGGACGTAGAAGAACTAAAGAGCAAACAAACAATGATGAGCAACACAATAAATGGAATTAAAAAATAATCTAGAAGGAATCAATAGCAGAATAACTGAGGAAGAGGAACAGAGAAGTGACCTGGAAGATAAAATAGTGGAAATAACTACCACACAGCAGAATAAAGAATGAAAAGAATTGAGGACAGTCTCAGAGACTTCTGGGACAACACTAAATGCACCAATATTCAAATAATAGTGGTCCCAGATGAAAAAAGAGAAAAAGAAAGGAACTGAGAAAATATTTGAAGAGGTTATAGTTGAAAACTACCCTAATCTGTGAAAGGAAATACTCAATCAAGTCCAGGAAGTACAGAGATAAATCCAAGGAGAAACACGCCAAGAGACATATTTATCAAACTATCAAAAATGAAATACAAAGAAAAAATATTAAAAGCAGCAAGGGAAAAACAACAAATAACATACAAGGGAATCCCCATAAAGTTAACAGCTGATCTTTCAGCAGAAACTCTTCAAGCCAAAAGGGAGTCACAGGAAATATTTAAAGTGATGAATGGGAAGAATCTACAACTAAGATTACTCTACCCAGCAAGGATCTCATTCAGATTTGATGGAGAAATTAAAACCTTTACAGACAAGCAAGAGCTAAGAGAATTCAGCACTACCAAACCACCTTTACAACAAATGCTGAAGGAACATCTCTGGGCAAGAAAATCAAGAGAAGGAAAAGACCTACAAGAACAAACCCAAAACAATTAAGTAAATGGTAATAGGAACATACATATCAATAAGTACCTTAAATATAAATGGATTAAATGTTCCCACCAAAAGACATAGACTGGCTGAATGGAAACAAAACCAAGACCTGTATACATGCTGTCTACAAGAGACACACTTCAGACCTAGGGACACATACAGACAGAAAGGGAGGTGATGGAGAAGAAATCTGGAGTAGCAATTCTCATATCAGACAAAATAGACTTTAAAACAAAGACTATTACAAGAGACAAACAAGGACACTACATAATGATCAAGGGATCAATCCTAGAAGAAGCTATAACAATGGTAAATATTTATACACCCAAAATAAGCGTACATCAATACATAAGGCAAATGCTAAGAGCCATAAAAGGGGCAATCAACAGTAACACAATCATAGTAGGGGATTTTAACACACCACTTTCACCAATGGACAGATCATCCAAAATGAAAATAAATAAGGAAACACAAGCTTTAAATGATACATTAAACAAGATGGACTTAGTTGATATTTATAGGATATACCATCCAAAAACAGCAGAATACACTTTCTTCTGAAGTGCTCATGGAACATTCTCCAGGATAGATCATATCTTGGGTCACAAATCAAGCCTTGGTAAATTTAAGAAAATTAAAATCATATCAAGTATCTTTTCCAACCACAACGCTATAAGACTAGATACCAATTACAGGAAAAAAATCTGTAAAAAATACAAATACATGCAGGCTAAATAATACACTACTAAATAACCAAGAGATCACTGAAGAAATCAAAGAGGTAATCAGAAAATACCTAGAAACAGATGACAATGAAAACATGATGACCCCAAATCTATGGGATGCAGCAAAAGCAGTTCTAAGAGGGAAGTTTATAGCAATACAATCCTACCTCATGAAACAAGAAACATCTCAAATAAACAACCTAAACATACACCTAAAGCAATTAGAGAAAGAAGATCAAGAAACAAACCCAAAGTCAGCAGAAGGAAAGTAATCATGAAGATCAGATCAGAAATAAATGAAAAAGAAATGAAGGAAACAATAGCAAAGATCAATAAAACTAAAAGCTGGTTTTTTGAGAAGATAAACAAAATTGATAAACAATTAGCCAGACTCATCAAGATAAAAAGGGAGAAGACTCAAATCAATAGAATTAGAAATAAACAATAAGTAACAACTGACACTGCAGAAATACAAAGGATCATGAGAGGTTACTACAAGCAACTATATGCCAATAAAATGGACAATCTGGAAGAAATGGACAAATTCTTAGAAAGGTATAACCTTCCAAGACTGAACCAGGAAGAAATAGAAAATATGAACAGACCAATCACACGTAATGAAATTGAAACTGATTAAAAATCTTCCAACAAACAGAAGTCCAGGACCAGATGGCTTCACAGGTGAATTCTATCAAACATTTAGAGAAGAGCTAACACCCATCATTCTCAAATTCTTCCAAAAAGTTGTGGAGGAATGAACATTCCCAAACTCATTCTATGAGGCCACCATCAACCTGATACCAAAACCAGGCAAAGATACTACAAAAAAAGAAAACTACAGACCAATATCACTGATGAATATAGATGCAAAAATCCTCAACAAAATACTAGCAAACAGAATCCAACAACACATTAAAAGGATCATACACCATGATCAAGTGGGATTTATCCCAAGGATGCAAGGATTCTTCAATATATGCAAATCAATCAATGTGATACACCATATTAACAAACTGAAGAATAAAAACCATATGATCATCTCAATAGATGAAGAAAAAACTTTTGACAAAATTCAACACCCATTTATGATAAAAACACTCCAGAATGTGGGCACAGAGGGAACCTACCTCAACATAATAAAGGCCATATATGACAAACCCACAGCAAATATTATTCTCAATGGTTAAAAACTGAAAGCATTTCCTCTAAGATCAGGAACAAGACAAAGATGTGCACTCTGGCCACTATTATTCAACATAGTTTTGGAAGTCCTAGCCATGGCAAACAGAGAAGAAAAAGAAATAAAAGGAATACAAAACAACAACAACTACCAAAAAACAAACAACCCAATCCAAAAATGGGCTGAAGACCTAAATAGACATTTCTCCAAAGAGGATATACTGATTGCCAACAAACACATGAAAGGATGCTCAACATCACTAATTATTAGAGAAATGCAAGTCAAACTACAATGAGGTATCATGTGACACCAGTCAGAATGGCCATCATGAAAAAGTCTACAAAGAATAAATGCTGGAGAGGGTGTGGAGAAAAGGGAACCCTCTTGCACTGTTGGTGGGAATGTAAATTGATACAGCCACTATGGAGAACAGTATGGAGGTCCCTTAAACAACTACAAATAGAACTACCATATGACCCATCAATCCCACTATTGGGCATATACCCTGAGAAAACCATAATTCAAAAAGAGTCATTTACCACAATGTCCATTGCAGCTCTATTTACAATAGCCAGGACATGGAAGCAATGTAAGTGTCCATCAACAGATGAATGGATGAAGAAGATGTGGTGTATATATACAATGGATATATATACTCATATATATATATATATATATATATATATGAGTATATATATACTCAGCCTTAAAAAGAAATGAAATTGAGTTATTTGTAGTGAAGTGGATGGACCTAGAGTCCATCATACAGAGTGAAGTAAGTCAGAAAGAGAAAAACAAATATCATACGCTAACACATATATACGGAATCTAAAAAAACAAAAAGGTTCTGATGAACATTGGGGCAGGGCAGGAATAAAGATGCAGATGTAGAGCATGGACTTGAGGACATGGGGAGGGGCAAGGGTAAGCTGGGACAAAGTAAGAGAGTGGCATGGATATATATACACTACCAAATGTAAAATAGATAGCTAGTGGGAAGCAGCCACATTGCACAGGGAGATCAGCTCGGTGCTTTGTGTCCAACTAAAATGGTGGTATAGGGAGGGTGGGAGGGAGATGCAAGAGGGAGGAGATATGGGGATATATGTATATGTATACCTGATTCACTTTGTTATAAAGCATAAACTAACATACCATTGTAAAGCAATTATACTCCAATAAAGATGTTTAAAAAAAAACTACATCTATGGGACACAGCAAAATTAGTTTTAATAGGGAAGTTTAAAGCAATACAAGCATACCTGAGTAAAAAAGAAAAATCTTAAATAAACAAACTAACCTTACACCTAAAGGAATTAGAAAGTGAAAAACAAGCAAAACCCAACATTAGAAGGAAAGAAATACTAAAGAGCAGATCAGAAATAAATGAAATAGAGACTGAAAAGAATAGAAATAATCAATGAAACTAAAAGCTGGTTCTTTGAAAAGATAAAGTCAATAAACCTTTAGCCAGACTCATCGAGAGAGTGTTCTTATGAATAAAATCAGAAATGAAAAAGTACCAGCACAGATACTCAAAGGGTCAGAAAACATCACTATGAATAATTATACACTAATAAAATGAACAACCTAGAAGAAGTGGAAACATTCCTAGAAATGAACAATCTCCCAAGAGTGAATCAGTAATGAATAGAAAATATGGAGAGACAAATTACCAGTAATGAAATTAAATCAATAATTTTAAAACTCCCAAGAAGTGAAAGTCCAGGACTATATGACTTCACAGATGAATTCTACCAAATATTTAAAGAGTTAAAACTTATCCTTCTCAAACTATCCCAAAAAATTTCAGAGGAAGGAATACTTCTTTTTTTTTTTTTTTTTTTTTTTTGGTACGTGGGTCTCTCACTGTTGTGGCCTCTCCCGTTGTGGAGCACAGTCTGCGGACACGCAGGCTCAGCGGTCATGGCTTAAGGGCCCAGCCGCTCTGTGGCATGTGGGATCTTCCTGGACCGGAGCACGAACCCATATCCCCTGCATCGGCAGGCAGACTCTCAACCACTGTGCCACCAGGGAAGTCTGGAAGGAATACTTCTGAACTCATTCTATGACGCCAGTATCATCTTGATACTAAAATCAGACAAAAACATCACACACAAAAAAGAAAATTTCAGGCCAATATCACTGATGAACATAGACGCAAAAATCCTAAACAACATATTAGCAAATCAAATCCAACAATACATTAAAAGGATCATACACCATGATCAAGTGGAATTTATCCCAGGGATGCAAGGATTTTTCAATATTCACAAATCAATCAATGTGATACACCATATTAACAAACTGAAGAATAAAAACCATACAATCATTGCAATAGAGGCAGAAAAAGATTTTGACAAAATTCGACATCCATTCATGATAAAAATTCTCAACAAATTGGGTACAGAGGGAATGTACCTAACATAATAAAGGTCATGTAAGACAAGCCCACAGCTAACATCATACTCAATGGTAAAAAGCTGAAATTATTTCCTCTAAGATCAGGAACAAGACAAGGATGCCCACTCCCACCACTTTTATCCAACATAGTATTGGAAATCCTAGATGCAGAAATCACACAAGAAAAAGAAATAAAAATCATCCAAATTAGAAAGGAAGAAGTAAAACTGTCATTTTTTGCAGATGACATGATACTGTACATAGAAAATCCTAAAGACACTACCAAAAATCTACTAGAACTCATCAGTGAATTTTGTAAAGTTGCAGGATACAAAGTTAATATATAGAAATTCGTTGTGTTTCTATACACTAAGAAAAAACAATCAGAAAGAGAAATTAAGAAAACAATCACATTTATAATTGCAGCAAAAAGAATAAAATACTTAGAAACAAATCTAACTAAGGAGGGCAAAGACCTATACTCAGAAACCTCTATGAAAAAAATAAATTGAAGATGGAGTAAACAAATGAAAAGATATACCATGCTTTTAGGTTGGAAGAATTAATATTGTTAAAATTACCATATTACCCAAGGCAATCTACAGACACAATTCAACTCCTCTCAAAATAACAATGGCATTTTTCACAGAACTAGAACAAATAATTCTAAAGTTGTCATGGAAACACAAAAGACCCTGAATAGCCAAAGCAATCTTGAGAAAGAAAAACAAAACTGGAAGAATCAGGCTCCCTGACTTCAGACTATACTACAAAGCTACATTAATCAGAACCAGTACAAAAACATGTACATAGATCAATGGAACAGAATAGAAAACCCTGAAATAAAGTCGTACTTATATGGGCAATTAATTTACAACAAAGGAGGCAAGAATATACAATGGGGAAAAGACAGCCTCTCCAATAAGTGATATTGAGAAAATTGGACAGCTACATGCAAAGAATCAAACTGGACTACTCTCTCATACCATGCACAAAAATAAATTCAAAAAGGATTAAACCCTTAAATATAAGACCTGAAACCATAAAAGTTTTAAAAGAAAACAGGCAGTACACTCTTTGACATTGTTCTTAGTAATATTTGTTTGGATATGTCTCCTCAGGCAAGGGAAACAAAAGCAAAAATAAACAAATGGAACTAAATCAAGTTAAAAATCTTTCACACAGTGAAGGAAACTATCAACAAAATGAAAAGACCACCTACTGAATAGAGAAGATATTTGCAAATAATATACCCAATAAGGGGTTAATATTCAAAATATACAAAGAATGTATACAATTCAACACCAAACAAAGAAACAACACGATTAAAAAATGGTCAGAGGACCATAACAGATGTTTTTCCAAAAAGACATACAGATGGCCAACAGGCACATGAAAAGATGCTCAGCATCACTAATCATCAGAAAAATGCAAATCAAAACCACAGTGAGATATCACCTCATACCTACCAGAGTGGCCATTAACAAAGAGACAACAAATTACAGGTGTTGGCAAAGATGTGGAGAAAAGGGAACACTCATGCACTATTGGTGGGAATGTAAATTGGTGCAGCCACTATGGAAAACAGTACAGAGGTTCCTCAAAAAATTAAAAATAGATCTACCATACAACCCAGCAATTAAATATTATATATATATATAATATTATTATATGTATTCTATATATACAGAGAGAATATTAATATTACTTGGCCATAAAAAAGAGAATTATTACCATTTGCAAAAACATGGATGGACCTAGAGGGTACTGTGCTGAGTGAAATAAGTAAGACAAAGACAAATATTATATGATTTCACTTATATGTGGAATCTAAAAAAAAAACCAAATGGACAAATATAACAAAATAGAATCATAGATACAGAGAGCAAACGATGGTTGTCAGAGGGGAGAGGGTGAGGAGAGGAGAGAAATATCTAAGGGAGATTAAGAGGTACAAACTTTTGATTACAAGATAAATTTGTCAAGGTACTATGTAGGGAATATAGTCAATAATAATATATTTGTATGGTGACAGACGGTAACTAGACTTATCACGGTGATTAGTTTGAAATGTACAGAAATATTGAATCACTATGTTGTGTGCCAGGAGCCAACATAGCATTGTAGGTCAGTTATACTTCAAAAACAAACAAATAAACAAAGAACTCATAGAAAAGGAGATCAGATCTGTGGTTACCAGAGGCAGAGGGTGGGGGTAGGGGAAATTGGATGAAGGTGGTCAAAAGAAAAAAACTTCCAGTTATAAGATAAATAAGTACTAGGGATCTAATGTACAACATGATAAAGTTAATTGATTATATTTCAATTACATATGAAATTTGCTAAGAGAGTAAATCCTAAAAGTTCTCATTACAAGGAAAATAACTTTTCTATTTTTTTAAATTTGATATCTGTATGAATGATGGTCACTAAAGTTATTGTAGTAATAGCTTCAGGATGGTGTAAGTCAAATCATTTTGCTGTACACCCTAAACTTATACAGTGCTGTATATCAATTATATCTCAATATCTCAACAAAACAGGAACTAAAAAAAACTTCTACTCTGTGAAAGGCACTGTTAAAAGAATTAAAAGACAAGTACCAGACTGGGAGAAAATATTGCAAGACATATATGTGATAAAGGATCCTAAAATATGAAAAGAACTCTTAAAATTCAACCATATGGAAATAAACAACGCAATCTAAGAAATGGACAAAAGATATGAACAGACATCTCACCAAAGAATATGTACCAAAGGCAAACAAGCATATGAAAAGATGTTCAATATCATAAGTCATTAGGGAAATGCAAATTAAAACCACAACATGAATGCCAATCCACGTTTGGATTTGGTTAAAATCCAAAACACTGACAAAATCAAATTCTGGTGAGGCTGTGGAGCACCAGGAACTCTCATTTATTGCTTGTGAATATAAAATGATACAGCCACTTTGGAAGACAGTTGAGCAGTTTTTTACAAAACTAAACATACTCTTACTATATGATATTGCAATCACTCTCCTTGGTATTTACTCAAATGAGTTGAAAACATATCTACACAAAAACTACACCCAGAAGTTTACAACAACTCTATTTATAACAGCCAAAACTTGGAAGAAAGCAAGATGTCCTGTGGATAAATAAACTGGATACATTAACACAATGGAATATTATTCAGCAATAAAAAGAAATGAGCTATCTATTCACAAAAGGGCATTAATTAGATCATTAAATGCATATCACTAAGTGAAAGATGACAATCTTTAGAGGTTACATACTGAATTATTCCAACTTTATGACATATTGGAAAATGCAGACCTATGGAGACAGTTTAAAGATCAGTGGTGCCCAGGGGCTTGGAGGAAGGGCAGGAAGGATGAATAGGTGGCACACAGGAGATTTTCAGGGCAGTGAAATTATTCTGTATGATACTATAATGTTGGATACACTACATTATGCATTTGTCAAAATCTGTCTAGCTGTATAATACAAAGCGGGAACCCTATTGTAAACTATGGACTTTAGTTTACAAACTATTAACATAGTTTAATACTATGTTATTAAACTATGTTAATAACAATGTATATATCAATAATAGTCATCAATTGTAACAAATGTACCACACTAATGCAGGATGTTAATAATAGGAGAAACTGAGGAAGGAGAGAGTATGTGGTAACTCTCTGTAATTTCAGATCAATTTTTCTGTAAGTCTAAAATATAAAGTCTATTAATTATAAAAGAAGTGAAGAATCTGACTTGACTTCTTGCCCAAAGAAAAGGCATTCTATCCCTGCAAGGAAACAAGCTACATGAGTCAAAAGGTCAACAAGTAAGACAAAGCTCTTCTCAGGAAGCAGATTTAGACTTGCTAATATGGTCAAAACTACATAATCTAAACCTCTAAATTATAGTTTAAAAAGCCAATAGGACTCTGAGAATAGATGACTTACCCTTGGTTCTCCTATGTGTTCAGCATGTCAACAAACTACTTTATCCTAAAGTCTTTGCCTTATATCTACCCTCAAGAACTGGGTAAGGGTGTGTGTTGAAGGAAAGGTAGACCTTGTAAACCATCAGAGATGAAGCAACCCTGGGCACATGGCATGCTGGAATATCCTGTCAGGGAGATAGGAAAAAGCAGAGACCGGTGTAAGATTGAGGCTAAGGATGAAATCACTGGGCAGAGGTACCCTAGTACAAATTATAAAGTCCCAGATAGTACAAGAAAAGACTAAGCTGGATATTAATACACAAATGGTAGAATAACATTTTGGGCATCAAATGGGGACATAGACTTCTCAATAACAGAAGTGGTCAAGTCAGGTGGGGGCCAGAAACCCAGCTCAATTCAGGGAGAGGCTTACTGTGAGAGGAAAGGAGTTGGGGCTCTATTCCTACATACTGGAGTTCTAAGGACAGGCTCAAGACCCATCAGGACCCAGACTAGAAACTAGTTGCCATGGCTTTGGCAGTGTGTCCATCACATGAGTGGAAATGGAGATTGTAGATTCAAGCTCATCAGTTGCTAGGCTTCCCTCCCTCCCTCCAGTTTCACTAGGTATTTTTTGGATATTCCAGACCACAGTCTGGTGGGGAAAAAAGTCCATGATACTCTATAATATTTTGTTCTCAACGGTTTTGAAATTAAGTGGAACTGAGCCTGAAAGTAACAGACCTCTAGTATATCCTGCAGGATGAGCAGAGGTAGTCATCTTCTGAAATACCTGAAAGGAAGAGTAAGTTCTGAAGTGTTGAAGCATTTGCTAGAGAGTACATAACTGTGCGGGACTTCTGCATGGGCAAAAGGTCAGCCCAAGAGCACTGGGTAAGATGGCTCTGCAAAGACTGGAAGGCTGGAAAAAAGAAAGTTATACACCAAGAGACTTCTCTTTAATGTCATCTTTCCCAACATACACTTTCAATTGTTTGCAGACATCCTGACTCTTTTCCTAATGGAACCTGGGATCCCAAGATATTGGGATCCTGGGATCTCGATATCCATTGTGCTTCTGAATCTCAATTATTCCAACTTCCCTTCTCAACTATCAAAGCCAGTTCAGAAGGGAGAGTTCAAGGTACATGCTAAACAGGGGCTAAAAGGAGTGTGTGCATGTGTGTATCTGACAAAACATGCATCTCTGAGTATGATCATGTTTTTAAATCATGAATGACTAGAATAGAAAACATAAAACATAGCCATTATGTCTTGACAGGTCATTTCCAGGTCACAAGAAGCATCAAAACTAGCAGTTTCAGGTACCAGTCAAGGAGCTTCCCTCCAGAGATGACACATATCAATCAGATTGATGAGTTTTCACAATCATGATATTTTACAGGACCAAAAGCTTGCTAAATTATAGATATATTTCTTCATTCAATTCTATATAAATATTCCCCAAACCAGTGTTAGTGCCTTTCCATGGAGAACAATCAATATGTGCTTACTTGATTGAACCAAAATGAATTATTTAATTGAATTGGCTCATACAAAGTAAATGCTCAATTAATTTATTTTTATATTGATTTAAGGACATCTTCATCTTCAGAACTGACTGTTAGCAATTAAACCAGTCTCTGCACAGCCTTTAATGGGATTACTCCTCCACAAGTTTGACAGTTGTGCCTGTACTAATCAGGAACAAAGACTTGATATTCAGGTGATTGAATAAGTGATCAATTATCCAGGTAATAAGTGATAAATTAGGTCAAAAGAGAGGTGATAGAATCTTTGTATCTTTCCATTCATTTGTCAACAAATATTTTTTAGCACCTACAATGTGGCTTATAATTTCATTTCTCCATTGTTAACACAGTTCCTATCAAATTTTTTGTGTGTGTGTGTGGTACGCGGGCCTCTCACTGTTGTGGCCTCTCCCGTTGGAGAGCACAGGCTCCAGACATGCAGGCTCAGCGGCCATGGCTCACGGGCCCAACTGCTCCGCGGCATGTGGGATCTTCCCAGACCGGGGCACGAACCCGTGTCCCCTGCATCAGCAGGCGGATTCTCAACCACTGCGCCACCAGGGAAGCCCCCCTATCAAATTTTTGATATTTTATAAATTGTTACCAAATGAAGTTATACAAACATTTATAATTGACTTAGGTCAAAATCATTTTAGTGATTCTCTTATAAGGTTAGGAAAGCATTTAAACAAAGAAAGGGCACTTCAGAACATTATAGACTAATTCATTGGCAGATTTTGTTAATGCTATTGCCTACAGCTGTTCCAGTGGAGTAATTTTTGGTAATTGTGCTTGCATACAACAAAGTAAAAAATTATTGAAATGTAGAAATCCATTAAAGTTTCAGAAAAGCACTAGAAGCCCTTTATATTTTATAGACCATGTAATGCAAAATTTGATTATTTTAGCACTAAATTATTCATGTTCTATATAACTCTTCACTGAAATACCAAAAAAAATCTCACCTTGGATAAATTTTAATGAGCATTTTCTAATTTAAAAAAATTAAAATATTATCAAAGGCACCAGGTGTATGCTGTGCTAATAAGATGTCTCCACATACAAGGATACCTCAGTTAATGAAACTCTGGACAGAAAGGTTATTTTTAATGGTAAAGAAAATTGACTTTAAGTCAAATAAACAACAGTCCTTTCAAATCATGAAAAAGCACTTTGGCATAGTTCATGTGTCTCAGGCCCAGAGATGTTCATAAGATGCATCTATCTATAGTTGTACCTGACATAATTACACACACACACCCCAACACACACAGTGTCACAGGTATGACAAGCAGAGAAAAACTGGAAAGTTTCCAGGGTTCTCACCTTTTCTTTCCCAAAGGAGGTACCCCTCCCCATCACCTTGCATGAATTCTATAGCTCCTTAAATGCCTACTAGTTAGGTATAACCATATTACTGAGTTCTAGACACTGGAATAAATACCAATGGAAATATTTACCACTTCAAGACCTGGCCCCTAAAAACATCCACATATGTTCCTCACTGCCTTTTTCCCCTTTATGGCTAATTTGAAATAGAGATGACCCTCCCACCCCTGCATAGACCGTGGAAGGTACATAATAAAGATGGCAAAGCCTCCATCAACCAGGTCCTTGGATAGCTACATGCAAGAAGGCCACCATGGCAATCTAGGCAAATACCCAATGCTCTTAGCAAGAAATAAATCTCTTTTGGTTTGACACTGTACACATTGGGATCTATCTGTTATAACAGTTAGCCTCAGCTACCAACATGTACAGATCTAAATCTAGTCATGCCTCTAGATTTTTTCATAATGGCTATTCTGACCGGCATGAGGTGGAGGTCTTCTGCCCATTTTTTAATTGGATTGTTTGTTTTTTTGATATTGAGCTCCAAGAGCTGTTTGTATATTTTAGAGATTAATCCTTTGTTATTTCATTTGCAAGTATTTTCTCCCATTCTGAGGATTGTCTTTTTGTCTTGTTTATGGTTTCCATTGCTGTGCAAAAGCTTTTAAGTTAAGTAAGTCCCATTTGTTTATTTTTGTTTTTATTTCCATTACTCTAGGAGGTGGGTTTAAAAAGATCTTGCTGTGGTTTATGTAAAAGAGTGCTTTTCCTCTGTTTTCCTCTAAGAGTTTTATAGTGTCTGGTCTTACATTTAGGTCTTTAAGCCATTTGGAATTTAAAGGTGTGGTGAAAAGGGAATCCTCCTGCACTATTGGTGGGAATGTAAATTGATACAACCACTATGGACAACAGTATGGCGGTTCCTTAAAAAACTAAAAATAGAACTACCATATGACCCAGAAATCCCACTACTGGGCATATACCCTGTGAAAACCATAATTCAAAAAGACATGCACCATAATGTTCATTGCAGCTCTATTTACAATAGCCAGGATATGGAACCAACCTAAATGTCTGTCGACAGATGAATGGATAAAGAAGATGTGGCACATATATACAATGGAATATTACTCACCCATAAAAAGAAATGAAATTGAGGTATTTGTAGTGAGATGGATAGACGTAGAGTCTGTCATACAGAGTGAAGTAAGTCAGAAAAAGAAGAACAAATACCGTATGCTAACACATATATATGGAATCTAAAGGGAGGGATGGTTCTGATGAACCTAGTGGCAGGACAGGAATAAAGATGTAGATGTGGAGAATGGACTTGAGGACACAGTGTGGGAGGGGGAAGCTGGGGCGAAGTGAGAGTAGCATCGACATATATACACTACCTAATGTAAAACAGTTAGCTAGTGGGAAGCAGCAGCATAGCACAGGGAGATCAGCTCGGTGCTTTGTGATGACCTAGAGGGGTGGGATAGGGACGGTGGGAGGGGGGCTCAAGAGGGAGGGGATATGGGGACATATGTATGCATATGGCTGATTCACTTTGGTGTACAACAGAAACTAACACAGTATTGTGAAGCAATTATATTCCAATAAAGATCTATTAAAAATAATAATAAAATAAATCAATCTAGTCATGCCCACTTGTGTTTAGTGTTCTCTGGGTCTGCTTCCTTAGAGGGAATATTCAAAGAGCTAAAACAGCTTTAGCTACTTGAGATGCTTTTCCCCTGAGCTCTGCAAGTGGATGAACTTATGCCAGATTTAACCTGGATTTTCCCATTGTCAAGTCTAAATACTCCATCCAGACCTCCTCTCCTACATCTTCCCCATTTTCCCTGTCTAACCACAGAGCAATCTTCTTTATTCCCATTTCCAATTTAAGCCCATCTTTTTTTCTGCCCTAGGACTTATAGGTTCACTTTATACTTTTGACAATTTGGCCATAATTCTCATTATTACCAGCAATGTTTTATTTGCCTCATACAACCTGAACAACTGGTGATGTTATATAAAATACTTTTCACCACTTTTGAGCTTGTCTGAAGGAAAATAAGACACTCCTTCTATCTCAGAGTGTGTCCCTGAGTTACACAGTAAGGTAAGTAAAGAAATAAAGTACAGTGTGCAGCTCTACTGAGAGAAGAGAGTAAGGAGTGGTAGGGGTTAGACAGGGAATCCAGTTGGTTCACTAGCATGACCACTTATCAGCATTCCCTGGTTAGTGATACTTTCATGGCTCTTCTGCTCCTGTACATTCTTAAAGATGATAAGCTAACTGAACTAAGCTTTATCAAATAAAAATGTATAGAATATATATTATATGCTGAAAATTATATTAAGGGTCAAAGAGAATACCAAGAAGTAGAGGCAGCGTCCTTTTCCACTAAAGGCATATGGCCTAATTAGAGACACAAGATATACACATTTATGTTACAAGACAGTGAGTGTATGATTAAGTGCCAAAATATATCACGCAGATAATACAGGCCTGAGGTGGGTCAAACATGGAGGAGATTGGTGTGAAGTGTATCTGTCAAGAGACATTTCAGGAAGTTATAGGAAAGGGATGAAACTTGAACCAGATCTGATTTCTCTTTTCCTGTACCCTAAGTGGCTTATTTTTGCCTCTACTCTATTCAACAGCATGCATAATTTGATCAGGTTCCAGGAACTAGAAAGCCTCCCCTCTGTTGACAGATATAGTTTACCTAAAAATGAGAATGTCAGAGATTCAGAGGGTATGAGCTCTAGCTGGCTCTTGTCTTCATTATGAGTTCTCCTCTGGGCAAAAGCTAGAAAAGAGCACAGCACTTACATATCTGAAACATAATGAAATGACATGTTTTTAAAAGGTCAGGATGCCAGAATGCAACATAACTATTGTATTAAACTCATATTTTTAAAAATCAGCAACCTTAAAGTCTTTGCAGAAAATTACAATTAAATATTAGATAGAATGACATTAAAAACCCTTGAAAAATGTTATGAAAAATGGCATTCTAACAAAATCCAACCCCACCAGAGGTCTAAGGTAAAATTTCTTTCTCTAGCGTCTTCCATTCTCAAAGAATTCCCTTTTGGGTTATAAAGTCTGACTTAGCACAATATTTTAGATCAATAACAGCTCAAAGAGTCAAATATAAGGAACCAGGTGGAACTGTAGGCATTACAATCTTTAGCTTACAACTACCCATCTATTTGGACTCTACCAAAGTACTTGACTTTGAAAGTATTTCATTTGGTTGGCTGCTCTTAACTCTGAAGTCTTTCTAGTGGAGCCTGACTCCCCTGTAGGACTTTTTGAGAGGCAAAAAGTGACATTTAGAATGCCATCAACACACTCAGTTTGTGAAATATTAGTTGTCAAACCCAAAGCTTGGAGGTTGACCTCTTCAGTGGTTTACCAAAAAAATAGATTATAAAAAAAAAAAAAATCAAAGACAATGTATATTTTTTAAACTTTCAGATTTTAAGTCACACATTCATCATATTTTAGTTATTATTATTGGTGTTATGTTGTTAATATACTGAAGATTATTTAGTTCTTCATTTAAAATTAAATTACACAAAACTATGCCCCATCTCTACTAATATCCTGAAATATCTCACCCCTCTGCTCCTTCTTGCTGGCACACACATCCCAATAAACTCCTACTTCTAATTCAAGAGTCAGCTAAAAGCATCACCTCCTTTGGGGAGGCTTTCCTAGTCCCTCAGTCAAAATGAGACAGTCTAATATTTGTAGTCACCTGATATTTTGCATATTCCTTCATTTTAAAAATCATAATATTTCATTATATTCATGCATCTTTCTACTAGGATTCCTTGAAGGGAAGGATTGTTTTTTATTCATCTTTGCTTCCTGGTATCTGGTAAATGGTTAGCATTGAGCAGGAATTTAATAAACATTTTTAAAGAAATATATAAATGAAGGGAACTAAATTCTAAAGGAGATCTGTTTTTTAAAACATGTACTACATTATACAAAAGAACAAGAAGGTAGTAGACCACTACAAAGTGCAGAATTTATGCAAGTTGTTATAATAAAAATTAGTATTAAGTACATTATTTATAACAGAATCTACAATATAAACCCACAACCAACTTGGTTAATTTAAATCATATAATTAAATGAAAGGATAAATGAGTATTTAATAAACAAATAAGAAAAGTGGTTGGTGAGTGATGTGAACAGAAGGCTTGTACACTGCTACGATAAAAGAGAATATGTATTTACATTATCAAACACTTTTCTGGAAAAATGTAATGAAAATGTTTCCCCTATGAATATAAGTAACTGATCATTAAACTATAACACTCTGAGCTCTGATACATGTTCCTTTTTAGCACTGATCTAAATCTATGCCCGATTTGATTCTGACAACTATGCAGTAAGGTAAAGACCAAGACCTGAAAGTGTAAAAGTGCTTATTGAATTCTTTCTCATTCCTGAGAATGATGAAGGTGACAAAAGCAAACTGCATTGCAAAATGTACTTCCCAGCATTTTCTAAATCTTAAAATCTTATTTCTAAATTAGATAGGTAGGTGCATAAGTTGTGTAGCCTTGCCACTAGTTTGTCATCTAGAAGAAATAAAATGCTGCTACTGTCACTATTTCTTCCTGGTGCTCTCTTGTTCTGTTCTCATAATACATTTTCTCAGGGGCAATGCATTCTTTCACAGTAGACCATGGGCTAGAAGTATCAAAGTGTCTGAGAAATTATTGTTCTCATTGCTTAGTAATACCATATACTGCATCTGAATTCAAATAATCCCAACATAGATCAAAATATTCCTTTCTAATCCCACATTTTTCCTTAATAAAAATACATCAAAGATTGGAAAAGACATAAAACACTACCACAAGTTTATGGTAATTTGGCTATAAAGAGCTTCACAAAACTTCTCGTTCTGCCAAATTGTGGTAGCTCCATCCTACATACTTTTATCCTCTTGCAAGGAAAAAACCATGGACCCTGCCTAGTTCTACTGACTTACAAAGAAAACACCATGGACATAACACAACAAACAAGAAGAGGAAGATGCTAAAAGCCGGAAAGAAGGCAGTAGACTCTAGGGACCTTAGGACCTAAGCAACAACATGGCAGTGAGTCCCCTGGGTTTCCTTAGTGCCTCTTCATATATCCCAGATAGGACACTGAGCCCCCAGCTCAGAACTACTAACAGACACAGATTTTTTTTTTAAGTTCCAAGAAAAACCTGTTTATACTACACCGTTTTCTACATCCAGTTGCTTATCCTAGAAAAGACATATGCATAGTCATGTTTGAAGAACAGCTGACACTCAGAAAACATCACCAAGAACACAGAAGTCAGATCTTTTCCTCCTACAGAAGAAACAATTATAAAGTATGTTTCTGTGTAGATCAGTGGTTCCCAAACTCTGGCTTTAATCACAATCTCCTAGAGGACTGGTTGAAATAAATTGCTGGAATTCATCCTTGAAGTTTCTAACTCAGTAGATCTGGAGTGAGGTCCAAGAATTTACACTTCTGAAAAGTTAATACCAGCATAACACCAAAGGCAATACCAGTGATACCAATCTGAACCGTGCAATGACCAACTTAATTGTAATGTTAATACTCTTGCATTTAAGCCAGAATCCCAGCTACAAATGTACTGCTAATGGAGGATAATATTCTGTGTGTATCATGCACTGAAGACTTAATCTTCTAAGTGGATAATACTGTTTGCCTGGAAGGTAGGGAATATTTCCACTGTCTATCATTTTGAGAAAAGTTAGGTTTGGGAGCAGGAAATGGGCATATAGAAGGCAAGTTTTAGAATATAAAATACAGTGAGGCAGCGGGATATTTCCCTGCTTGGGTACCATGGCTGTTGGAGTCTGAATACAAGAAGTATAGAGATGAAGCCCTAAAGTCATGGAAATTAGTCTTCTTTAGAAAGCTGAGGGAGTAGTACCACAATCTGGGGAAAAGAAACAACAGCAGACATTATTCAGTTAGATTGTTGATTCCTATGTAGAAAAAGAGGACAGTGGTTTTGGATCTGTAAAGTAACAGTAATACATAGCTGATCTTGTCTCACCACTTCTGGGACGATGAAGGAACATGGAAGTAACTTATAAGAGAGCTGAAATATGTGGACACTAAAGATCCCATAATGTGGGGAGCTTTGGGGCACTCTTAGCCAAGCTTGGCACCAAGGGATTATCTATCCTCAAAGAACCACTGTAGTCTCCGCAGGAATCTGGATCATCTAGGCTTCATAACATCAGTGATTCCATACTAATTGCATGACGGAGCAAGACTAAATGCAAAAGTCACACCACGTGGTAATAGATTTTATGGCAGTAGACTGGAAAACCCCAGGGTTCTTTCTTGTTGGTGTAAAAATGTGAACTGCTTTGGGGCTGTGTGAGATTCTGAAGTTCTTGGGCAAATTAAGGGTAAGGGGAAACCCCAAGAGGGAGATTCTAGATTTGGTGATAAAGAAGGAAGTTGGGTACTGAAGTGATTAGTTGAAAGAATTAAGATGTGACCAAATTGGTCTTCTGAACCAGTGGAGCATTTCATACCAATTACATGGTTGTTGTTCAGTTCCCTGTAGCTGGTTGGCTCACTGGTTAAATCATGATGCTAGGAAAGAGTGGATAGGAGATTTAATTTTACACTTGAATAAGCCCGTTTTGCTCATGACCACAGGCTCTGGATTCCTCCCTAACACTGGCCAGGCATTTTACAAAAGGATGGTGACAATTCAGATTAGGAACTTGAAGAGATCATTGCTGATGAGTACAAATTCATTACCAGGGCTGGAATAGACACCTCAAAAATGCACCTGATGTTAGTGGGCAGTTATATTAGCTTGGTATTCAAAAAAATACAGCACTATTCTGAAAAAGCAGAATTCTAAATTGACTGAGAAATGCCAATTTGACTCTCACAGAGATCCTGAAAACTCGTTCAACAAATTTATGTACCAGATACCACTATGCTAAGTGCTTTACTGTATTCTCCATTTATTCCTTATAACAACCATATGAGATGGGTTTCATCCACCAATTACAGATGTAAGAACATCTGTAATTTGATTGCAATTTGAAACTTTTCTAAAAGAAGGTTCTGAGTTATTAGGATGGTGCTATCTAACAAGTTTTATCTTTTTAATATGGATCCCATTAAGTCCAATCAGTACAAAAGGCATGAAATAACCAGGGTCAGAATTTGGTCAAACTGACTTGTACCCATGTAATTATAAATTAACATTATGCCTGATGAATCCCTCTAGGAGTCTTTTGAGTAGTTTAACCTTAGGTCCCAAACCTGTCTGTGGATAAAATTAACCTGGAAAAGTGTAAATCTATACTTTATTAAAACTTCCCAAGTTTTTTCTGATATACAGCCAAGTTTAGAAACCACTAGTTTGTTCTGTTTTTTGTCCCAAAGAGCTGGAATAAGCAAACATAGAGAGATGGGTCCAAGGTGTGCTACAGCTTTTGGTAATACAGCAGAAGTAGTAGGTTGAAAAGCCCTCCTGCTTCAAATCATATAGATTTTGAGTAGATTACCACAAAGAGTTTTGGTTTGGGTTTTGGTTTTTGAAGTTTTTATGGAAGAATAATAAATAAAGTACACAAATCGTCAGCATAAACTCAGTGAATTTTTACAAACTAAACAAAGTCATGTAAACAACAAATGGATCAAGAAACAATACTACACACATCCCAGAAGCCAGCCTTATATTCCCTTCCTATCACTGACCTAACCCACTTCATCTCAGGATAACCACTACCCGTTTTAAAATAGCACAGTTTAGTTTTGCCTGGTTTTGTATCTATATAAATAAACCATATAGTACAACTTTGCTATCTAGCTCCTTTTCATTGTTGTAGATGGTTCAGTCTCATTGCTGTACAGAATTCTACAATTTACCCGTTCCTTACAACAATTTAGTTATCCATTCTATAGTTGAAGGACATTTGGGTGGTTCCCATTTTTTGTCTTTTACAAAAAGTGTTGCTACGAAAATTCATGTATGTAAGTACATAAGTACATTAAAACATATACGTTTTTTCTGTTGGGTATAAACCTAGGAGTATAATTTTAGCATCATAGGAATGAGTATATCAGTTACAGTAAACATTGTCAGTCTTATGAAGTGACTGTACTGATTTATGCTCCTATCAACTGTATAGGAGAATTCCAGTTGCCCTATATAAAAATCAACACTTAGTGTTTTCCATCTGTTTAACTGAAGCAAATTCAGTTGTATAGTGATATCTCACTCTGGTTTTCATTTTCATTTCCCTAATGGCTGATGAAGTTAATCTTTTCATATGTTTTCACATCTCCTCCCACTGCATAGGTTGACTTTTCACTCTTCTAATGGTTTCATTTTATGTACAAAATTTTTAATTTCAATATCATCAAATATATGAATCTCTTCTTTTTTGTTTCGTGTGTCTTGTTAAATATTTGTCTATCCCAAGGTGAATAATATTTTCTTATATATTTTATTCTGAAAATTTCATAGCTTCACCAGTCACAATTGGATCTTTGAGCTATTGTCATTTTGAATAAAATTTTGTGTGTGGCATGATATGAGTCAAGATTCATTTTTTCTATATATATATATATATTCAGTACAATTTATTGAAAATACCTTCATATCCCCCATTGAATTGCAGTAATTCCTTCACTGTAAATCAGTAAATTATTTAGGTGTGACTACTTCTAGACTACTCTTTCCATTTGTATATTTGTCTATCTTTGTACCAATATCACACTGCCAAATACTATGACTTTATAATATCTGCAGTCTCATAGACTATTCAGCAAATATTCACTTTCCAAAAGAGGAGGTCTCTGTGACAAAACTTATATGAGAAGGGCTGAGAGGTAACAGAACTCTAACTTTTCAATAAGTAGAGAAAGAAGTTGCAGAAAGTGCCCAGGGGAGCCACAATGAGTGGCTTTCAGAAAATACTCCTTTAAAAGTGAGTCATCACTTGAGCAGGCAACAGTCCCTTGATGATGGCTGCCTCTGAGCCAGCCTGTGAGACTTAGCAGCCCCAGGAGTCACACTAGAAGTTGTCCTAAGCCAGATTATATTCTGAGATTCAGAGGCAGCCTCTCTATACAGAAGCACCAAACTCTATGGAAATAGGCTATAGCTATAACAATAAAAGAGCCTCTGAGCTGAGAGGCTTGGAAAACTACCCAGGCCTCTCCCTCCACCACCTCCCACAAAAACTTCCTGCTAGTACTCTAAGAAAATTCAATGCCATCACCTTGGAATAATAACAGAAATATATGTTTAATAAGATATCAGAAAAAGGGGGAAATGAACAGCCTAACCATTTTAAAGATGATGAAAATTCACCAAGAAAATGTACCTGCAAAGCAGAGAAAAAATATAAAAAAGGATTCCGGTTTCAGCTCTGACATGTAAAGGGTTTGGAAACACTACTTCTATCCCTACAAGAAAAACTTTAACAAACTGAAAATCAAGCACTTTTCTTTAAACTGTCAGAGAACTGAGGTTGCAGGGCATATCACCAGGCCGAAATCTGGACAGTCAGGTTGCATCCAGAGAGATATAGCTCCTGAGATATGCTTAGGTGGGGCAGAAGCTGCTGGTTGTCATAAGCTGGTATAAATATTATATAAAAAGAATTCTGTCAAATTGCTGGAGACTAGGTGTGGAGAGTTTGAGAATGAGAAATGTGTGGGGCCCACAGTCATTGGGGAACCCCCTCACACTAATAAATTAATTAATATTTATTATATAAATATCATTAAAATAAAAAATCTTAGAGTACAAAGTTCATTTGAGGTCTAAAGATTACTTTTAGAACTTTTAGCCTAAGAACATTTGGTAACAAATAGTTTTCTACTATAAAATAGTCCACATAAAGTTGAAAATTAATTTTAAAATGTTTCTACCTTACCTAAACAGAGTTATAAAAAGCAAAGTTTATTATAACCATTAATCCTGAAAACAGCTAATTTTAGTAAGAATAAGGACACTTAATACTATTATAGCAATACTACTGTCAACCTAATAAAGACAGACATTAAAAGACCTGAAAATAAAGGCTTTATTTATATCTGATTGGTTTATATGACTAGTTTTTCAATAAGTTTAATTTTTAAAACAAAACATTACTAAAAACTGTTAAAAAGTTGAATGACTTTTTGTTATTAAATGTTATAAAAATTTTAAGAGAATTTTGTTTTTAAAACACTGAAATGCTTTGATACAAATCTAATAAAAAATGCATACAGAACCTGTATGTGAAAAACTATAAAATAACAATGAAAGAAATTAAATATCTGAGATGGTGTGGAGAAAATGGAACCCTCTTGCACTGTTGGTGGGAATGTAAATTGATACAGCCACTATGGAGAACAGTATGGAGGTTCCTTACAAAACTAAAAATAGAACTACCATTATGACCCAGCAATCCCACTACTGGGCATATACCCTTAGAAAACCATAATTCAAAAAGAGTCATGTACCACAATGTTCACTGCAGCACTATTTACAATAGCCAGGACATGGAAGCAACCTAAGTGTCCATCGACAGATGAATGGATAAAGAAGATATGGCACATATATACAATGGAATATTACTCAGCCATAGAAAGAAACGAAACTGAGTTATTTGTAGTGAGGTGGATGGACCCAGAGTCTGTCATACAGAGTGAAGTAAGTCAGAAAGAAAAAAAAAATACCTTATGCTAACACATATATATGGAATCTTTAAAAAAAAAAAACAATGGTTCTGATGAACCTAGGGGCAGGATAGGAATAAAGATGCAGATGTAGAGAATGGACTTGAGTACACGGGGAGGGGGAAGGGTAAGATGGGATGAAGTGAGAGAATCGCATGGACATATACACACTACCAAATGTAAGATACACAGCTAGTGGGAAGCAGCCGAAAAGCACAGGGAGATCAGCTTGGTGCTTTGTGACCACCTAGAGGGGTAGGATAGGGAGCGGAGGGGGGGAAGACACAAGAGAAAGGGGATATGGGGATATATGTATGTATATAGTGGATTCACTTAGTTATACAGTAGAAACTAATATAACATTTTAAAGCAATTATACTCAAATAAAGTTGGTAAAAAAAAAGAGAGAGAGAAATTAAGTATCTAAATAAATGGAGAGACAGTCTATTTTTATGGATTGGAAGACTTCATATTGTTAAAATATCAATTATTCCCAATTTGATCTACAGATTCAATACAATCAAAATCAAAATCCCAGCAAGCTCTTTTTGTAGATATTAATAAATAGATTCTAAAATCTATATGGAAAGGCAAAAGTACTAGAAGAACCAAAACTAGTACAGTTTTAAAAAGAAAAACAAAGTTGGTGCACCCATTATAACCCAATTTTAAGATTAAACATAAAGTTAATTAATCAATACAGAATATATCAGTGAAAGTATAAACAAGCATATCAATGTAACAGAATAGAAAGCCCATGAATAGACCCACACAAATATTGTCACTGATTTTTGACAAACATGCAAAGGCAATTTAATTGAGAAAGGATGGTTTTTTTCAGCAAATTGTGCTTCTAACTGGATATTCAGATACAAAGAAAAAAAAATGAGAATCAACACAGAACTCACACCTTACACAAAAATTAACTCCAAATGGATCACAGACTTAAATGGAAAATACAAACTATAAAACATCTAGACAAAAACAGGAGAAAATATGAATAACCTTGGGTTTGTTGATGAGTTTTCAGATACAACATACCACAGGCATGATACATGAAAGAAAAAAATTAATCAATTTGATTGTATTAAAATTAAAAGCTTTTGCTCTATGAAAGATGCTATTAAGAAACTAGAAGGTAAGTTTCAGACTGGAGAAAATACTTGAAAATCACACATATGATAAAGGATTTATATCCAAATATGCAAAGAACTCTTAAAACTCAACAATAAGAAATGATCTCCCAAAATGGACTAAAGATCTGAACAGACACCTCACCAAAGAAGATATGCAAATGACAAATAAGCATATGAAAAGACACTCAACATCATTTGTCATTAGGGAAATGGAAATCAAAACAACAATGAAGCATCACTACACACCTATAAGAATGGCTAAAATCCAAAACACTGACAACACCAAAGGCTGGCAAGGAGATGAAGCAGTAGGAACTCTCCCTCATTGCTGGAGGGAATGAAAAATGATACAGCCACTTTAGAAGACAGCTTGATGGTTCTTATAAAACTTATCATAAACTTAAATATGACCCAGTATTCATGCTCTTAAATATTTACCTAATTGATTTGATAACTTATTTCTACACAAAAACCAGCAAGCAAATTTTTTACAGCAGCTTTATTAATAATCACAAAAAGCCTTCAACGATCTAAATGTGCTAAATAGGTGAATGCACAAACTTGGTATATTGATGCAAAAACAAACTTTGGTACATTGATATTATGGAATACTATTTCAAAATAAAGATAAATGAGCTATTAATCCACACTCAACATGGATGAATCTTAAATATGCATTGCTGAGTGAAAGAAGCTGGTCTGAAAAGGCTACATACTCTATGATTCCAATTATATGACATTCTGAAACAGGCAAAAGTATAGCTGTAGTAAAAAGATCAGTGCTTGCCAGAGGCTCAGGGGTAGAGGAAGGTAGCATGAGTAAAGCACAGGAGACTGATTTGTTTTTAGCATGGTCAATCTATTCTGTATGATATAATTGTGGATATGTAACACTATGCCTTTGTCACAAGCCATGGATTTTAAAGCACAGAGTGAACTTTACTGTATGCAAATTTTTAGTAATATTTAGAAGGTTCTGAGATCCCAGGATATAGCCAGTTACACAGGCTCCAAACAAAATATTTTGAACTCTCAAGAGAACAGGGAATATTAGTCATGAGTCTTTCTTGAAGAACTACTAAGAGACGAATTTAGCCTACTTCACCCAACGAATGAATGGAGAAAGATCAACAGAAGGACTAGAATAAAAACTTCAGTAAAATATAAAATAGAAGGAGTGATCTCAGAGATAATTATCTGGCTCCTGATTTTGAAAAGAATGTTCATATTTGCTTGCATTACCTTTGTATCCTATGGATTACTGGCAGTGTCTTTTATTAGGTGAAAAAATTATTTTCTATACCTAATTCACTAAGTATTTTTCATCATGAATTGCTGATTTTATGTGTTTTTTCTGTATCTATTATTATTTTTATATGTCCTTTCTTCTTTAATCTCTTCCTTATATTCCTGAGTTAAATCCTACTTAGTCACAGTATTTTAAGCTATTTTTACATTGCTGCTTTAAGTATGTACTCAATTTTTAGAATATTTACTTTAAATTCACCTATAGCATTGGAAAACTTTTCCTATATTCTATTCTTAAAAATAATGTGTGCATGACAGAGATGTTGAAGCTTTCAGAAAATTGCTTGAGTCTGCTAATATTCTGATATGTAAATTTTAACCATTGTTCAATTTTTAATGGTTATAAATATATGCAGATCATTTTAAACTCAGGTTTTATAAACTATATTTTTAGAATATTTCCTATTTTATTATGTTCTTAATCTACTGCCATTAAGTGATTTTCATTGTTTTCTTATTATATATGAATCTATGAGTCCTATCCCCTGTTTCATTTCTAATATTATTTTATAGCTTTGAACTTTTAAAGTTGATAGATAGTGGTTTCTGTGTAGAAAATTATAGCATAGAAATATAATGTATAAATTGCAAACCTGTAAAGGAGAATAAATAGAATGCAAAGAAAATCAATCCAAAAGAAAGCTAGAAAGGCGGAAAACAGGATCCAAGATAAAGTGAGACAAGTAGAAATTAAAAAATAGGATACAAAAATAAAACCAAGCATGTAGTTATAAAAATAAATATGAATAAATCAAGCTCACAAAGCTAAGAACAAGAATAAATCCAAAGCGTATAGAAGGACATAAAGATAAAAACAAAATTAATATTAATGAAATATAAAATAATATTATAAAACAATATAAAACAGAGACTTTTTAAAAGTTAGATATTAATATTCTAAAATGACTGGTAAAACAGACAAAACTCTGGTAAGAGTTACCAAGAAAAAAAAAATAGAAGGCACAAATTAACAATATTTGGAATAACAGAGGGTAGATTACAAAGCAAAAATTTTAAAGTAAGAAGTCTATTGATATAATAGACCAGTAAACATGAAAACAGAGATGAGATGTCAAATTCCAAAAATATATATAACTTTTAAAAACTGGCTCAAGAAGACCCCTACTATTTACATAAACATTACATAATTTGAGTAAGAAGTTAAAAACATGTCTTCACAAAGAAGACACAAACAGTCCAATAGGTAAGTTCCATGAAACTATCAAGGAACAGGTAATTCCAATTTACAAAACTTGTCCAGAGTTTTATTTAAAAAAAGAGGGCCAGCTCCTGAAATTTTTATGAAGTTAGTGTAACTAGATACCAAAACCAAGCAAATACAATATGGGAAAAGAAAACAATAGACTAACCTCACTCAGGAACACACATTCAAAATCATAGACAAGCCAAATCCTGAATTATGTAAAAAATATAGTAAACCATAGGCAAAATTTTTTTTACGCAGGAATGCAAAGTTGGTTAACTTTAAAAAAATCCAATTAATTTAATTTATTACATTAATGGATTAAAGGAGAAAACAATAGAATCTTATCAATAATGATGGGAAATCACTTAAAATTCATTACCCCTTTATGATAAACAATTCAGCACATCAGCCCAAAAAAGAAAAAACCCGAACAAACAAACATAACAAGCTAGTAAAATAAGAGAATTATCTTACCTGATAAAATGATAAATGTAGTATTTATAAAATGTATAGTAAACATAGAAATATGGCTAGACTTGTGATTAGGGGCTTTATCTTACTGGTTAAACCAAGAACTCTGAACCTTGGGGGGACTATTTTGGAGAATATTAAAGGATTTCAAGCAGATTCTCTGTCCATTTTGAAAAGATATTTCTATGGAATATGTAAGAGAAAAATTAAAATATAGGTCATGGTCTACAATCTAGTGTGTAACTCAAATAGAGAGGAATTGGGAGGTTTGGAAAGGAAGGGAGCGATGTAAGAGATATTGAAGTAAAACAAAGTAAAAGATATGTTAATCCCAAACTCCTTATTTATCATATACACATTACTATATATAACATCGATAATCAACAAGGACCTATTTTATAGCAGAGGGAACTCTACTCAATATTCTGTAATAATGTATATGGGAAAAAAATCTGAAAAAGGATGGATATATGTATATGTATAAGTGAACCACTTTGTTATACACTTGAAACTAACACAACATTGTAAATCAACTATATCCCAATATAAAATAAAAATTACATTTAAAAAAAGTAAAAGACTTGTAAAGAATTTCCTGTGAAGGGAGGAGAAGCAGAAATAGTGAAGATGTTTAGCTTTATTGAGTAGACACTGGGGGAAACAGGTAAGTCTCACTATCTGGAGGTGGGACATAGAACTACCCTTTAGGCAGCTGTGTGTACAAGTGTAAAGCTCAGCAGAACTGTGAGTGGTAACAGTAAGTGTAGTGCTTGCAGTCATTCATTTAGAGGCGGTCATCCAAATAGTAAGTACAGAGGTATGTTTAAAAGAAAAACAAAAATAAACAGAGGAGCACAAAAAGGAATTAAAAATGAAAAGCCAAGGAAATCAGAGGAGAACTAAAGGAGACTTTTGTCATTAAAGGTTTTAAGAAGAAGAAATTGTCCAACCATGTAAAATACTACAAAGCTATAATTCCCTTTTGTTCCCTCATGTTTCACCAATCGTAAATCTTCAAATCACACAAGATCATTTGCAAAGACCATTAATGTATATCCATGAGCCAGCACTATCAGATCTGGATCAAGAAAAAAATAGATATTTATTCCCACCTCTTACCTTACCTTAATAGAAAGCTAGTTAGTTTCATCTGCCCCAACAGAGTAAAACAGCTGTCATGAAGGAGGCATTGGTTAGAACAAAGTCTCTACTAACTGAATTATACCTAAGACTATAACAGCACATTGGAAAATGTTTTTCACAGAAAATGAGACAAATAATATGACTGCAATTATCAATGGACTTCCAATTACTGAGCTTGATAAAGGGAGAATAGAACCCAACCAAAGCAAAATGTTAGGATAAAGGTGCTGTAAGTGGACAATGGCAAAAGTGTCCATGGGAGATGAATGCTAATTCATTTAAATCCACTTAAGAGCTAATTTCCAAGAATTTAATCAGGTACAATGTTTTCTCTTTCTTTTTCTCAGAAAAAAAGAAACTGCAACATTGATAAAAGGAAAATATATTATATGTTGCTATTCTTTCAACAGCCCTCACGTAATTCCATTCCAAACCCAATTCTACTCCCCAGAAATGACTTTTTTAACAGCTTTATTGAGGTATAATTGACATACAATAAACTGCACATATTTGAAGTGCACATTATGCTGTTTCGATATATTTATATACCCATGAAACCATTGCCACAATCAAGATAATTAATATATCCATCACTCCCAAAATTTTCTCATGTCCCTTTGTAAAAGTTTCCTCCTTCCTCCTGTCTCCAACATACACCCCCCCATATTTCCAGCCAGCCACTCGTCTAATTTCTGTCACTATAGATTTGTTTATATTTTCTAGGACTTCATATAAATAGAACCCTACCTTGTATTACTTTCTTAGGACTGCCATAACAAGTTACCACAGGCCAAGTGACTTAAAACAACAGAAATGTATTCTCTAGTGGTTCTAGGACTAGAAGTCTGAAATGAATGTGTTGATAAGACCACATTCTCTCTGAAGGCCCTAAAGAAGATGCCCTCCTTGACTCTTCTAGCTTCTGATAGTTGCTGGCAATCCTTGGCATTTCCTGTCTTGTGGCAGCATAACTCCAGTATCTGCCTCTGCCTTCACATGGTCTTTTTCCCTGTGTCTCCTCTATGTCTCTGTGTGCCCCCAAAGCTCTCTCTCCTTATAAGGAAATCAGTCATTGGATAATCCAGCAAAGACTCTATTTTCAAATAAGGTCACATTCACAAGTACCATGCCTTAGGATTTCAACATACCTTTTTGGGACCATAATTCAACCCGTAATAGTCTGCCCCTGGTCTCCCAAAACTCATAACCTTCCCAAGTACAAAATTCACCCCTTTCCAACCTCCTCAGAAGACTTAACCCATTCTGGAATCAACTCTAAATCCAAAAATCTCATCTAAATGTCATTAACACAAAAAGTCCCCAAACTCATCTTCTAAACCAAGTATAATGAGACTTGGGTTATGCTCCAAATTGGGGTAAAATTCTTCCCCATCTGTGGGCCTGTGAAACTAACAAACTAGTTATTTGCTCTCAAAATACAATGGTGGGACAGGTATAGAATAGATATTCCCATTCCAGTTGGGAAGGAATAAAGGTGTTGCAGTTCCCAAGAACATCTCAGACCCAGCAAGGTAAATTTCATTAGGTTTCAAGGCATGAGAATACTCCTGGGGTCCTGAAAATGAGTCTATCTTTTCAGTCATCTGTGTTTTTTATATATTTAAGGTAAAAATAACTTTCTCTGAACCTGATTAATTCAGTGTTTATTGTAGTGCCTCCTGGACCATCATCATAGGTAGATCAGGTAACAGAATTAAAGAGCTTCCAGGTCTATGGTTTATATCTCTAGGGAGACACAAAGTCCTATTGGTGGGCAGGAAAGGTAGACCAACTTCATCTGTATAATTCAGGTATTAAGATTTCTACCTCTCTACTTATTTAGATATAACTTTTTAGTCATGAAGAAGCTTCCTGCTTATCCCTAGATAGAATTTTATAGCAAGGATACTGTGCCCTATTACAATGGATAAATTGTATGTCTTGATTTTAACTAACAAGAAACCGAGGTGACCTTCCAAAGGCATTCTTTAACTTACTCTGCTATATTAATCATGGAAATGTAGGCTGAGGCCATGTTTACCATGACGAGTTGTTTCTCTAGATCTTTTTAAAATTTTCCTGGGCTTTCAAGCTGTTTATTCATGTCAAACTGCATCAATGTACTTATTTGTATACCCTGTATAGGACTTTTCTTAAGCTCTCCAGTTCCTACTCCTAGGGCACCATTAACTGCAGTCTCTTTTACTCTGTATGGTCCTTGTAGGGATCAGAGAGAAGCCAAGTTAGCATTATGTAGCCCCACACTGATGCTCTAGGTTTCAAAAAATGTGAAGTTAGACTCTGAGGATAATAGTCAATGCTTATTTTCCCCCTGTTGGTATAATGAAATATAATTACTGCACTTTAACAGTGTTTAGTAATTACAGAATCCCACTTTCATAAAAGAGAGGACACGATTAGTAAATAAGTTATATTTTTTGACCACCTTGAGGAACCAATGCAGGGCTTGGCTAGAGTTGTTAGGGTGAATGTGTCAGAGTCTTTGAATCCCCCCAATATTCACAGATGCAGATGTCACTATTTGGGGATGACATCCTGCTCCACCAAGCTGGTCTACAGACCTAGTACTTTATTTTCAAAGCCAACATCCAAAATATATGTATCAACCTAAATGGGAAAAGAATTTGAAAGAGAATAGATACATATATGTATAACTGAATCACTTTGCTATACACCTGAAACTAACACAACATTGTTAATCAAATATACTCCAATATAAAATAAAATTTGTTAAAAAAAGAAATTAGAAAGAATAAGACAATGACAGGAAAATAACTACTGCCAAATCCAGCAATTAAGAATGGTTTTGGTAAAATGGTAGGAATTGATGCCAAGATGCAATGAGTTGAAAAATTACAAATAAATTAAACTAATTAGCATAGAAAACTCCTCAAAATTTTTTTAGAAATAAAGACAAGAAACAGGGTAGGAGCTAAAATTAGGTGCTCTGATAAAGAAGCCAAGAAAGAAAAATGAAGATACTCCAAATGGGAGGCTGAGTGAGGCTGGAGATAATGGAAGACAATACACCAGATGAAGGTCACTCAACTGGGGCTCAAAGAACATCCAAATAAGTTAGCTGCTATTATCAGGGAAGTGGTTTGTAGAAGAAGTTCTATAAGCAGTGAGTCAAGGTTCCAGATGAAATGTGAATTCCCACTTTGAGATCTTGTGTTAGGGTTATTGCTCACACTGCCTCTTCTTTCAAGTCATCACAGACTGTATATAAAGCTTTTTTAACCGATATATTCCATAACATGTTTTTTAATGAGCTATTAGAGAATGTACTATACTTGCAGCTAATAATCATTTTATAACACTGAATTAAACATTTTAAAAGCATATTAGTTTCTATGCTATCAATAAGACCTTAACATCCTTATGCATAACGAACATATCAAAAAGGTGGAATTCTTCTAAAAACTACCTGAAAGTGTTAGAAGATGAGGTCTCATTTAAATGCTAATAAAATTTATTTTTTCACATAGCAGACATTTTCAGAGTTAACCTTCTTTGGCCATAGTTTATAGCAAAATAATAAAATTGACTTTCAAGAGTTTAACTTTCTGCATTTCTGGAAGATTATAATTATTCCTGTGTCCTCTGAGGCTTATAATTTGATAGCCTGCCACTCTTAATAAATAGACCACTTTTGCAATTCTAATATAATCCTATAACATCTTATTATTAGATGATCATTAACACTTAAACCCAATGATCTATTCTTGCCCTCTGTTAATATATACTGTCATGCCTTATAAACGAGATCAAAGGAAACAGAGAGTGTGTTCTCCCGGGGGAGAGGGATGCAATTTGTAATAAACTGGCAAGTAAACCTCATGAATAGCTTCTACACAGTGTCCCCATTTTGATCTAAATCTTTAACCAGTTCAAAAAATAAATAACTAAAAAATAGAAATACTGATAGGACATAATGATCCCAAGCACAAACCATGTCAAGAGAGAATCTACTGGGACAATGTCCTTGTTCAGACAACTAAAGGACCACATCTAGGTTTCTACCTCTAACTCACTTCTACTTTAGATTTGAGGAGCCTGTGGAATAGTCCAAGTGTCCAAATATTGAACAGGATGCTAAATATCTCACAAGAAAGGGTAGTTGGGAACAACTTGATGATTTCTGTTTTAGCACTTTCTGTGTTAGCCTTTGATGTTCTGGTGATGAGGCTTTCATGTCTGCTTATGTTCTGGACCCTCAGACCTAGCATTCACTCCTTCATGTTACCTCAAAGCCAAGAGTATTTATACAAAAACAAATTGGGAAAAAACAAAGTGGGAGACCAAGTGTATTTGCTTCAGTAGGAGTGGGTTAATAAGGGGGAAAAAGAGTCTAGCAGGAGAGCACCACTGGAGAAATCCCCTCAAACTCTTTTTCTTTTCATGAGTCTCCCTCCAAGATGTGATAACTACTTTTGTACTTTTTTTTTTTTTTTTTTTTTTTTTTTGCGGTATGCGGGCCTCTCACTGTTGTGGCCTCTCCCATTGCGGAGCACAGGCTGCGGACGCGCAGGCTCAGCGGCCATGGCTCACGGGCCCAGCCGCTCCGCGGCACGTGGGATCCTCCCGGACCAGGGCACGAACCCGTGTCTCCTGCATCGGCAGGCGGATTCTCAACCACTGCGCCACCAGGGAAGCCCGTGATAACTACTTTTAAAGGTGAGGTTTCCAACAACAGAGAACACTGGTGTCATAAATTACTATTTATTTATTTCAACATTTTGTTAAATAGTAATTTTCCCTAGTGGCTAAAACCAGATAGAATGTTATGGTATTAATGGTTCTTGGCTGTGAGGCTTATATTTCATTTGCAATCAAATCAGCAGGCTCCTCATCCTCTAAAGCAATTTGGATTAAAAAAAAAAAAAGATACAGCCATCAGAATACTCAAGAGGAAAGAAATTCACACAAAACTGCACAATAAGGAAGAAAAACCTTTTCAAATTAATTTTTCAAAGGCTCCTAGATTAACATCTAGCATTAGAAAACCTCTTCCTCGTGTAATTAATGAAGTCTCTGCACGTAAAATGGACCCAAAGCAAATTTAGAATCTTTATTTTAATTAAAAAGGGCTCCACTGTGAAGAAGTGACCATCTTGACAACAAAAGGCATAGGACAGAACAAGGCAGAATACTTACAAGAGAACTAATGTAATAAACCTGAAAAGCTGAAGGAGATCAAGACGGATACAATTCTCTCAGCCAGAGCTGACCAAGGTTTTCATTACTTCCTTAGAAAGGAGAAAGTAAAATGCTAATCTCAAAACCCCAGTCTATAACATTTTAGTTGTTGCATCTTCAAAATAGCTAAATTCTATAAAGTTCTAAGTCTGTAACTCGTGTTCAGTCATTTACAACATATCTTTTTGTTGTTCTGATGAAGCCCCTCTGGGAGTAGGATTTATAGTTATGTGGCCCATGTGGACCCTGATGGACAAGGGCTGGTGCCCAGAATGGGCAGATCACCCAAGTAAGCCCACCTTGCAGAACAGTACCTTAACATTTATTCCTGATAAGAGAATTATAACACCTGATTTTATTCATTCTTCTACAAGCATTCATTGAGCACCTACAATGTGTACTGCCTTCTGAGAAACACAAAAATAACAATTCTTGGGTGGGTAAGAAGAGGGTTGCTAAGGCATATGAATAAATGCCAAATTAAGGACATATCAAAGTCTACTGATTCCTCCTTAAAATTACTCTCCCTCCCGAACTATCCTGCAATGGCACTTGGCCACACATCTCTTACAAACATTTCTACTCTATTATAGTAAGTTACTAGGGAGAAGGTACTGACATTCAAGTTTATGGGCCCAGGGTATGACAAATATAGTGGGCGCTTTGGAGTATGTCTTTGGAATGAATTAATGAATTCAAAGAACAGAGACTTTACTTTTAGTTCATGTGATCTCTGGAAAGATGTCAAGAAGAAGAAGGAAACTCAACAGACCTGAAACAAAGAAATGATGATAGAAATAGTGGTGGGACATAATTTAGGAGAATGTCTCTGGTCTGCATAATGTAACTGGAAGATTTGCATTCTGTCTCCTGCTTCGGAGTTCTCCTCCCCTATGATCTACTCCTAGATCAGCCGTCAAAATGTAACATCTACAAAAAATGAACAATTAATTAAGACAACTGCAACTGATTTTTATTTTAATTCAATCTTCAAGACATATTCAAGTAATGGAGGGAAAATAAACTTTTGATTTGAATTTTCCAGACAAAATATAGCTGTAGACATAGCTCTATTTTTCAATGAAGTCCTGTTCTCTTAAGACAGTTTATCTATTTATTGCATGTTATGAGCTAAATTGGGTCCCATCAAAAATTCATCTGTTGAAGTCCTAATACCCCCATACCTCAGAATTTAATTGTATGTATGTATGTATGTATGTATTTATTTATTTAATGTATTTATTGGTCATAAATGCATGAGTTTATTTCTGGAAATAATTCCACAATTGCATTCCACTGATCTATATGTCTATCATTACACCATCACCATACTGTTCTATTTCTTTAATAGATGTTTATTGGAGTATAATTGCTTCACAATACTGGTTAGTTTCTGTTGTACAACAAAGTGAATCAGCCATATGCATACGTATTGTCCCCATATTCCCTCCCTCTTGAGCCTCCCACCACCCTCCCTATCTCACCCCTCTAGGTCATCACAAAGCACCAAGCTGATCTTGCGTTATGCGGCTTCTTCCCACTAGCTAACTATTTTACATTCGGTAGTGTATATATGTCGATGCTACTTTCACTTCGCCCCAGCTTCCCCTTCCCACCCTGTGTCCTCAAGTCCATTCTCTATGACTACATCTTTATTTCTGCTCTGCAACTAGGTTCATCAGTACCAATTTTATTTTTTTTTAGGTTCCATACATATGTGTTAGCATACGGTATTTGGTTTTTTGGGGTTTTTTTGTTTTTCCTGTATGTGGGCCTCTCACTGTTGTGGCCTCTCCCGTTGCAGAGCACAGGCTCCAGACGCGCGGGCCCAGCGGCCATGGCTCACGGGCCCAGTTGCTCTGCGGCATGTGGGATCTTCCCAGACCGGGGCACGAACCCGTGTCCCCTGCATCAGCAGGCGGGCTCTCAACCACTGCGCCACCAGGGAAGCCCCACGGTATTTGTTTTTCTCTTTCTGACTTACTTCACTCTGTATGACAGACTCTACGTCCATCCACCCCACTACAAATAACTCAATTTCATTTCTTTTTATGGCTGAGTAATATTCACTTGTATATATGTGACACATCTTCTTTATCCATTCATCTGTTGATGGACATTTAGGTTGGTTCCATGCCCTGGCTATTGGAAATAGTGCTGCAATGAACATTGTGGTACATGTCTCTTTTTGAATTATGGTTTTCTCAGTGTATATGCCCAGTAGTGGGATTGCTGGGTGATATGGCAGTTCTATTTTTAGTTTTTTAAAGAATCTCCATTCTGTTTTCCATGGTGATTGTATCAATTTACATTCCCACCAACAGTGCAGAAGGGTTCCCTTTTTAACCACACCCTTTCCAGCATTTAATTTTTCTAGATTTTTTGATGATGGCCATTCTGACTGGTGTGAGGTGAAACCTCATTGTAGCTTTCATTTCCATTTCTCTAATAATTAGTGATGTTGAGCATTTTTTCATGTGCCTCCTGGCCATCTGTATGTCTTCTTTGGAGAAATGTCTATTTAGGTCTTCCACCCAACTGTATTGTCTGGTTTTTTTTTTTTTTTGATATTGAGGTCCATGAGCTGTTTGTATATCTTGGATATTAATCCTTTGTTGTTTCATTTGTAAATATTTTCTCCCATTCTGAGGGTTGTCTTTTTGTCGTTTATGGTTTCCATTGCGGTGCAAAAGCTTTTAAGTTTAATTGGGTCCCATTTGTTTATTTTTGTTTTTATTTCCATTATTCTAGGAGGTAGGTCAAAAAAGATCTTGCTGTGGTTGATGTTAAAGACTGTTTTTCCTATGTTTTCCTCTAAGAGTTTTATAGTTCTGGTCTTCCATTTAAGTCTTCAATCCATTTGGAGTTTATTTTTGTGTATGATGTTAGGGAGTGTTCTAATTTCATTCTTTCCCATGTAGCTGTCCAGTTTTCCCAGCTCCACTTATTGAAGAGGCTGTCTTTTCTCCTTTGTATGTTCTTGCCTCCTTTGTCATAAATTAGGTGCCCATATGTGCATGGGTTTATCTCTGGGCATTCTATCCTGTACTACTGATCTATATTTCTGTTTTCGTGCCAGTACCATACTGTCTTGATTACTGTAGCTCTGTGGTATAATTTGAAGTCAGGGAGCCTGATTCCTCCAACTCCATTTTTCTTTCTCAAGATTGCTTTGGCTATTCAGTGTCTTTTGTGTTTCCATACAAATTGTAAAATTTTTTGTTTTAATTCTGTGAAGAATGCCAGTGGTAGTTAGATAGGGATTGCACTGAATCTATAGTTTGCTTTGGGTGGTATAGTCATTTTCACAATATTGATTCTTCCAATCCAAGAACATGGTATATTTCTCCATCTGTTTATGTCATCTTTGATTTCTTTCATTAACGTTTTATAGTGTTCTGAGCACAAGTCTTTCACCTCTTTAGGTAGAGGGAGAAAGACTTAGGTTTATTCCTAGGTATTTTATTCTTTTTGTTGCAGTGGTAAATGGGAGTGTTTCCTTAATTTCTCTTTCTGATTTTTCATTGTTGGTGTATAGGAATGCTGGAGATTTCTCTGCATTAATTTTGTATCCTGCAACCTTACCATATTCATTGATTAGTTCTAGTAGTTTTCTGGAGACATCTTTAGGATTTTCTATGTATAGTATCATGTCATCTGCAAAGAGTGACAGTTTTACTTCTTCTTTTCCAATTTGTATTACTTTTATTTCTTTTTCTTCTCTGATTGCCATGGATAGGACCTCCAAAACTATGTTAAATAACAAGTTTTTTAACAAGTTTTTAATAAGACATCCTTGTCTTGTTCCTGATCTTATTGGAAATGCTTTAATTTTTTCACCATTGAGTATAATACTTCCTGTGGGTTTGTCATATATGGCCTTTATTATGTTGAGGTAGGTTCCCTCTATGCCCATTTTCTGGAGAGTTTTTATCATAAACAAGTGTTGAGCTTTGTTAAAGCTTTTTCTGCATCTATTGAGATGATCATGTTTTTATTCCTTAATTTATTGATTTATTCCTTAATTTATTAATGTCATGTATCACATTGATTGATTTGCATATACTGAAGAATCCATACATCCCTGTGATAAATCTCACTTGATCATGGTGGATGATCCTTTTATTTATTTTTATTTTTTTTTAAGAAGATGTTGGGGGTAGGAGTTTATTAATTAATTTATTTATTTTTGCTGTGTTGGGTCTTCGTTTCTGTGCGAGGGCTTTCTCTAATTGTGGCAAGCGGGGGCCACTCTTCATCGCGGTGCGCAGGCCTCTCTCTGTCGCGGCCTCTCTTGTTGCAGAGCACAGGCTCCAGATGCACAGGCTCAGTAGTTGTGGCTCACGGGCCCAGTTGCTCCGCGGCATATGGGATCCTCCCAGACCAGGGCTCGAACCTGTGTCCCCTGCATTAGCAGGCAGATTCTCAACCACTGCGCCACCAGGGAAGCCCGGATGATCCTTTTAATGTGCTGTTGGTTTCTGTTTGCTAGTATTTTGTTCAGGATTTCTGCATCTATATTCATCAGTCATATTGGTCTGTAATTTTCTGTTTTTGTGATATCTTTTTCTGCTTTTGGTATCAGGGTGATGGTGGCTTCATAGAAAGAATTCGGGAGTGTTTCTCCCTCTGCAATTTTTTGGAAAAGTTTGATAAGGGTCAGTGTTATCTCTTCTCTAAATGTTTCATAGAATTCACCTGTGAAGCCATCTATCTGGTCCTGGACTTTTGTTTGTTGGAAGATTTTAAATTATGGTTTCAATTTCATGCCTTGTGATGGGTCTATTCATATTTTCTAATTCTTCCTGGTTCAGTCTTGGAAAATTGTACCTTTCCAAGAATTTGTCCATTTCTTCATGGTTGTCCATTTTATTGGCATATAGTTGTTTGCAATCCTTTGTATTTCTGCAGTGTCAGTTGTGATTTTTCATTTTTAATTTTATTGATTTGAGTACTCTCCCTTTTTTCTTGATGAGTCTGGCTAAGGGTTTATCAATTCTGTTTATCTTCTCAAAGAACCAGCTTTTAGTTTTATTGATCTTTGCTATTGTTTTCTTCATTCCTATTTTATTTCTGCTCTAATCTTTATTTCTTTCCTTCTACTGACTTTGGGTTTTCTTTGATCTTCTTTCTCTAGTTGATTTAGGTGTAGGGGTAGACTGTTTATTTGAGATTTTTCTTTTTTCTTGAGGTGAGATTGAATTGCTATAAACTTCCCTCTTAGAACTGCTTTTGCCGCGTCCCATAGACTTTGGGTGGTCGTTTTTTCGTTGTCATTTGTTTCTATGTATTTTTTGATTTCCTCTTTGATTTCTTCAGTGATCTCTTGGTTATTTAGTAGCATATTGTTTAGTCTCAATCTGTTTGTGTTTTTTACATTTTTTCCCCTGTAATTTATTTCTAATCTCATAGCTTTGCGGTCGGAAAAGATGCTTGATATGATTTCAATTTTCTTAAATTTACCGAGGCTTGATTTGTGACCCAAGATGTGATCTATCCTGGAGAATGTTCCATGTGCACTTGAGGAGAAAGTGTATTCTGCCACTTTCAGGTGGAATGTTATATAAATATCGATTAAATCTATCTGGTCTATTGTGTCATTTAAAGCTTGTGTTTCCTTGTTTATTTTCTGTTCGGAAGATCTGTCCATTGGTGTAATGGGGTGTTAATGTCCCCTACTATTATTGTGTTATTATTGATTTCTCCTTTCATGGTTGTTAGCATTTGCCTTATGTACTGAGGTGTTCCTATGTTGGGTGCATAAACATTTATAATTGTTATATCTTCTTCTTGGGTTGATCCTTTGATCATTATGTAGTGTTCCTCCTTATCTGTTGTAACAGTCTTTATTTTAAAGTCTATTTTATCTGATATTAGTATTGCTACTGCAGCTTTCTTTTGATTTCCATTTGCATGGAATATATTTTTCCATTCCTTCACTTTCAGTCTGTATGTGTCCCTAGGTCTGAAGTGGGTCTCTTGTAGACAGCATATATATGGGCCTTGTTTTTGTATCTATTCAGTCAGTCTTTTCTTTTGGTTGGGGCATTGAATCCATTTATAATCAAGGTTATTATCGATATGTATGTTCCTATTATCATTTTCTTAATTGTTTTGGATTTGTTTTTGTGGGTCATTTTTTTCTCTTGTGCTTCCCACTTAGAGAAGTTTCTTTAGCATTTGTTGTAAAGCTGGTTTGGTGGTGCTAAATTCTCTCAGCTTCTGCTTGTCTGAAAAGTTTTTGATTTCTTCATCGAATCTGAATGAGATCCTTGCTGGGTAGTGTAATCTTGGTTGTGGGTTTTTCTCTTTCATCACTTTAGGTATATCCTGCCACTCCCTTCTGGCCTGCAGAGTTTCTGCTGAAAAATCAGTTGATAACCTTAGGGGGATTCCCTGGTATGTTATTTGTTGCTTTTCCCTTGATGCTTTTAATATTTTTCTTTGTACTTAACTTTATATAGTTTGATTAATATGTCTCAGTGTGTTTCTCCTTGGGTTTATCCTGTATGGGACTCTGCACTTCCTGGATTTGGGTGAGTATTTCCTTTCCCATGTTAGGGAAGTTTTCAACTATGATCACTTCAAATGTTTTCTCAGACCCTTACTTTTTCCTCTTCTTCTCCTGGTACCCCTATAATCCAAATATTGGTGCATTTGGTGTTGTCCCAGAGGTCTATGAGATTGTCTTCAATTCCTTTCCTTGTTTTTTCTTTTTATTTTTTTTTGCGGTATGCAGGCCTCTCACTGTTGTGGCCTCTCCCATTGCGGAGCACAGGCTCCGGATGCGCAGGCTCAGTGGCCATGGCTCACGGGCCCAGCCGCTTAGCGGCATGTGGGATCTTCCCGGACTGGGGCACGAACTTGCGTCCCCTGCATCGGCAGGCGAACTCTCAACCACTGCACCACCAGGGAAGCCCCCTTGTTTTTTCTTTATTCTGCTGCTTGGCAGTTATTTCCACCATTTTGTCTTCCAGCTCACTTATTTGTTCTTCTGCCTCAGTTATTCTGTTATTGATTCCTTCTAGTGTATTTTTCATTTCAGTTATTGTGTTGTTCATTTGTGTTTGTTTATTCTTTAGTTCTCCTAGATCTTTGTTAAACATTTCCTGTATTTTCTCAATCCATGCCTCCATTCTATTTCTGAGATTCTGGATCATCTTTACTATCATTACTCTGAATTCTTTTTCAGGTTGATTGCCTGTTTCCTCTTCATTTATTTGGTCTTGTAGGTTTTTACCTTGGTCCTTCATCTGTGACATATTTTTTTGCCATCTCATTTTTTTATTATATTTATGAGTGGGATTGTGTTCCTGTCTTACTGGTTGTTTGGCCTGAGGCTTCCAACACTGGAGTTTGTAGGCTGTTGGGTAGAGCTGGGTCTTGGTGCTGAGACAAGGACCTCCATGAGACCTCACTCCAGTGAATATTTCCAGAGGTCTGAGTTTCTCTATTAGTTCAGTGGTTCAGACTCGGAGCTCCCACCACAGGAGCTTCCTTCGCCTGACCCCCTGTTCGTGAACCAAGATCCCCCAAGCTGCGTGGGTGGGAAAAAAAAAGCAATAACAAAGTAAAAAATTAGGCTAGGAAACTAACAGATATTTTAGAAAGAATACAAAAATATTGAAACAACCAGGAGGTACATCAGCACCACAATAGTAAAAACAAAAAATGTGGAATGCTTCACGAATTTGCATGTCATCCCTGCACAGGGACCATGCTAATCTTCTCTGTATCATTCCAATTTTAGTATATGTGCTGCCAAAGTGAGCACTAATTGTATTTATTAAGAGTCCTTAAAGAGGTAATTGAATTGATATGAGTTCATTGGGGTGAGCCCTAATCCAACATGACTGATATCCTTATAAGAAAAGGAAGTGTGGACATGGACACATACAGAGGGAAGATGATATGAAGACAACAGGGAGAAAATAGCCATCTAATAAGTCAGAGAGAGGCCTGGAACACATCCTTCCCTTAGAAGAAATCAACCCTGCCAATGTCTTAATTGAGGACTTCCAGCCTCTAGAACTGTGAGAAAATAAATTTCTGTTGTTTAAGTCACCAGCTGTGGAACTTTGTTATGGCAGCCCTAGAAAACTAATACACTGCATTTAAATTTTGTAGCCCTTTGCCATGCTTCAGTTGTTTCCTTCATTTTTCCCAGGGGATTGGAAAAGTTTGCCCATCTTTGACACTCCCACTTTTGCATGGAGGGGATATTATGTGCAAACCAGTGGCCTTGGAGATAACTGGTCCCTTAGGCTGACTCCTTCCCAGAGAAGGCAAATTCATCCCAGCCACTGAACTATCTCTTAGGAAAAAAAAAAGAAAGAAAATATTTCTGTAACGAGGTAATGACCTCTACTGGAAGCTGTGTGGAATTACAGAGATCCCAGTTAGTCTCAAGACTTAGGCAGAAAAAAAAAATAGAACAGGTTTAAATGTTAAGAAGCGGTGACCTCAGAGGAATTTCTAAGGGAGAACACTGTTACCATCAGCCAGTAAATAAATCTAAATTAAAAGAAAGTGTAGCAGAATAGAATAAAAGGAAAACCTTCAAATCATGTGTTGCTTATTGCTGCTGAGGGCAAGGTGGGAGAGAGGGAGGATCACACCCAGTCAGGGGCATCTCCACACTCATGTCCTCTGAAAGATTTCTAGCTCCTTGCTACTCAGAGTGTGCTCTGGGGACCAGCAGCTGAGGCCCCACCCCAGAGTTGTTGAATGAAAATCTAAATTTTTTAACAAGGTTCCCAGATGATCTATAAACACATTAAAGCTTGAGATGCACTGCAGACTTATTCAGAAAGGTGACATCTTTGTTCTTCTCTGGTAATTCCAGGTAGGAAAAGGCAAATCAACCTGAAGAAGGTTCTAAGTTCCTAAGCTCATTTTTCTTCACATTAGTGCGTATTATCCAAATACCCATAAAATGTACAGGTTGAATTAACAAATAAGTTTAATTAGTCTTTTTTTTTTTTACTTTTTAATCCTGAAAACTCCACTAATGACAGCTTGGAACTCTCTGATTTCCAGGGTTTTCCGTGGAAATGATGATCCTTCTAGCCCTCCTATTAATTATCCTGTGTCAGGGAAGCAGGAAGTTTGAATTTTAACTCTTCTTAATGAATGCATTTCACATACCAGAATTACCTCGGCAATTTGCTCAAGAGCTTTAGAAGCCATTACTAGATTGCAGTTCAAATTCATTTCATCTGTTTCCTAAACTGGCCCTATTGTTCATCTTCACACTATTCTAATGCATGGTATCAAGAAACAGCTACTTTTGTTCAGCAGGAAAAAGTTTTTCTTGTAAGTGCCCCTAAAACCAGAGTATATTAATTTGTTTAAAATGCAGTTTATATCTGGTGGTGTTCTAGTGAATGTTTAATAACCAGCTTTCAAAACAAAGTTGAAGCTATAATTTACAGCACTTGCCAATTTCCATAGTATAAATTCTCCCATCTTGAACAATTTCACGATACCAACATGATCAAGTTGGGGAAATATGCGCACAGTTGCTTCATGACATTACAAGCAGGCATCACTATGTATTTCCAAAATACCATCAAATAACTTCCCATTTCCCAGACTACCTTCAAAATAGATGTCAGTGCACAGTATATGTGCTGTGCAATTGTACAATCTTAATATATCCTAATATATACCAATAGAAATCTTTATATATACCAATCTTAATATATACCAATATACCAATATATAATATATACAAATGTATACCAATTGTACAATCTTAATATATACCAATAGAAATACCAATCTTAATATATACCAATATATACCAATATCCCAGGTTTGGGATAAAATACTAGTTTTATTAATGATGTGATTAATGCTTTTATTATAACAGTAAGATGGTGATATAAAAATTTAATACTATGAAACTCTCAGGAGCAGAGATGCAAAACAGCTACTCCAAAATTTACTCTAGTAACCTTATCCTTCCCACACTTACCTGTAGGAGCTGTCTTCTACAAAAAGAAGGCTAAGTTTGTATTTAGTGTCCTTGCAACTACCCTAAGGTAGTTCTCCTAGTTATGGCAACACTTCCCACAGTCTTCGTCACCAATTACTTTTTGCTGGCAGTTTAAGGCCTTTCAATCTGGGCCAGTTATGCCTCTGGCAGTTTCTGTCCTCTATCTTTAATTTCTCCATCTCACACCAGAAAAACCTGTCTATGTTTTTATGTTTTTATTAATTTCCGAAGGACCATGATCCACCTCATAAATCCATTCATTAGATTTTCACCATCAATGCCACCATACAATGGAATGACACTGTTATGGGTTTAATTGTATCCTCCTCAAAATGTTAAAGTCTTAATCATCAGTACCTGTGAATGTAACCTTATTTGGTAATAAGGTCTTCACAGATGATCAAGTTAAGTTGAAGTCATTAGGATGGATACTGATATAATATGACTTGTATCCTCCTAAAAAGGAGAAATTTGGACACAGAGCCAGACATGCCTGGAAAGAAGAACACCTTGATTTCAGACTTCCTTGCCTCCAGAACTGAGACAATAGGTTTCTGTTGTTTAAACCAATCAGTTGATGGCAGACCTAGCAAATTAACACAGTCACAATCAGAAGAGGCATGTCTGAACTAATTTTTTTTACTCACATCCAACTTGGAGAATTAGTGATACTTTTATTCTTATACAACTTGACCAGATTCTAGGTTATTCTAATAATTATGTCACTCTCATTCTTTGCATTCTGAGATGCTTTCATAATAGGAAGGAAAACAGTAGAGATACAGTTGGGCATCATACACAACACTGACTGCATCAATGAGAGAGGGAAGTACATGTGAACACAACTAGTCATAGGTGTCATGATAGAAAAAGTGGCTGAGAAATGCTACAATATTTGGTACAAAACTATTATCAACTTGCTAATGCAGTTACTAACTCCTACAAAAGGGGACTTAAATATGTAACTAAAGAGACCTCACTTTAACCCATTCCTCTAATGCAGAAATTTCCGAAACTGAAAGCAGGTTGGTTTAGAAGATGTTCTGAGGAAGAAAAACCTACTTGGAATCCTTTGAATTGGTGCTATAGTCGGCCACAAACTCCATTTACATTAAAGGCAAGCTCTGAAAATTAGTTCTTTTAGGTATATATATCTACAGAGACCAAGAGGCACAGACGTACATGTTACTTGTCTTAGAAGATCACAGAAAGCTCCTAGATACCTGAATGTGGGGAAATTCATCCTCATGACTACAGCTTAAGGAAGCCAACACTAGCCAGGCAAGAACTGTGATTTTCCAGCCACCTTGGAGTCCCCCTGGCCATGGTGAAAGCCTAAGTCCCTCATTTCCTTGGCTTTTAAAGACCTTCAGAAAGGAAGAAGGAAGAATTAGAGAGTTCTCACTGGCTTTTCTTTAGCCTCTACCCCTAGTTACTCCTAAATGGACAAATACATACAACATAGTGTTGTCCTAAATAAGAACTCAGGAACGGTGGAGTATAAGTCACCCTGAAGGCTAGAGAAATCTCAGTAAGTCTGGTAACTGCTCATCTTAGGGGTACAAACGATTAAAAATAATCACAATAAGGTGCATGCTGTAGCTCTAGAGTCCAGCATTTTCCTATTTCAACTATTCCTTTGATTCTGCAGCTTTTGTCTCTAACTTTGTGTCACCTCTTTCTGGGCCTGATGTCTTCTCTGTGGTCATTACACCATTGACGTCATAGCTGTGTCTGAAGCTTTCAATCTATGCACAGCTCTTGGAGAAATTTGTTCCTTTAACCCTGCTTATCTTCTGTCCAAGTCTCCACTAGTGTGCTCCTCTCTGTGGAACTGTTCCCTGGCAGTGTGAGGCCCATCATCTATTCAAAGGAGATGATGTATACAGAGGCACCTGGTGCATATAAGTGCCTAAATGTTAGTTCCCTTCTCTCAGGGCTACCAGGGAGGACTCCCCACTCAAGCCAAGCCTAACTCTTTTTTTTTTTTTTTTTTTTGCGGTACGCGGGCCTCTCACTGTTGTGGCCTCTCCCATTGCGGAGCACAGGCTCCGGACGCGCAGGCTCAGCGGCCATGGCTCACAGGCCCAGCCGCTCCGCGGCATGTGGGATCTTCCCGGACCGGGGCACGAACCCGTGTCCCCTGCATTGGCAGGCGGGCTCTCAACCACTGCGCCACCAGGGAAGCCCAAGCCTAACTCTTTGAGATAAGACTCCCTGAGGCAATACCTCAGCTTTATTCTCTACCATCAAATATCACCTATAATCCTAATCTATTGATATATCTGTGCATCTGCTTTCATTCTAAACCATCTCAAACTTAAACCAGATCTTTGCTTCTGTTATTATTTCCCCCATCTGTGTTTCTCCCTTGGATAATGACTTCCTCATCCAAATTAACTTTCACAAATACCTTAATTTACAAAAGCTATAAATAAAATTCCATCAGTGCGAGTGGAGATGATACCTGAACGGGGGCACCCTGGTGAGAATTGGTGTCCTGACCTTACAAGGCTTCTTCAGACACCCCAAAGGTGGCTAAGATTGCCTTTGGCAGATTAGCCAAGGGCCCATTTCTTGAGAGCGAAAAATCAAGGCCCTCTGAGCTTTTCCAACTAAAAATCAAGAAGCATATAACAACTAATAAAGTTAGATTCATGCATTCTTAAGAAGGGAAACTACAATCATTCTCCCTATGCTCTGGAAAATTCATGAATAAATATGTTAATACAAATAGCTCCCCCCTCAGAGATAGGTTTGTAAGAGGATGTCCTGTCCTTAAACTAAACTGCATTCTGAAGCAGCTCTCCCACCTGACGGTATATCTGGCAGAATTAGTGAGTAGGAATGACCTTTACTCAGTGCATAATCTGAACATGTAATTGATTACAGACTCCAAAAGGATACTAACATCTGACCTGGTAATATTACATTTTCAAGGTAATTTGTGTCATAATGGTTCATTTAAAAACATGTACAAGCAATCTTATGCAGCATTGAATATAATTACTTGTTCACATTCTCAGGATCTAAAAGAAGCAGAATAGGCTTTTTAAAATCAATAGAAAAGCCTAAACCTAATGGATTATTCATTTGAACCTGTTCTGCTGAATCACAGATTTACAGTCCCAACACAGTTCTGAGCAGAGCTGGGTCAGAGTGAAAGAATCTATCCTACCCACTTCCCACTCTGAGGAAAGACTACGTGTCAGGGGAAAAGAAGCCTGCAAAGAAGTTCCAGTAGGCAAGAAATTAGAGTCCAAGACAGTTTTAGGATGAACCAAGTTCTACATTAAAGCAGAAAGTGATGTGGTTCATTTTTCTACTCTGTGTTATTCATAACAGCCTAGGATTTAGAAAAATAAGCCTAGGTGTCTTGTGTGGGCAGCAGCATGGACTGAGGGCTCCTTCTGAACAGAATGTGTCCTGGTTGGTAAGGCAAGAAAATTAGGGGGTTATTTTAACTCAATAAATGATTCTAAGAACAGTACTATTCTAGACCTCTGTACCTTAATATCTTTCTGGGGTGAAATGAGTATGGAAAGGAGGGTTTTATGGTGAAAGGGATGCCTTCCTTTCCAATGACATGATGCACGGATGAAAGGCAGGAGCACCTTTCTGGATCAGAGTACTAAGCCAACCGACCAAGGTGATAGAAGGGCTCATTAAGCTTCCAGCCACACTAGGGCCTGCAAAACTGACAACATGAGGGTTCTGGGACTCCTCAGTGTATCTCCAGCCACATAACAGGGATGGGGGACTCAAGGGCTCAAGAGGTGTCATAGCATTTTCAAAAATAAAAAAGCAAATTTGGTTCAGTTTTAAACACTCACATAGGCCATATAACAACCTGGGAGTTTGCAGAAATTTTTAAAAGGGATGGGGGGGAATGGAAACATGGAGAAAGCATGGGACAGTCAAATATTGAGTACTTCCATATTAAATAAGTAAATTCAAATGCCAAGGTTCAATAGCCATTCAATCAGATACAATGTTACATTTATATTATCCTTGTTTATTTTGCTATTAGAGATTGATTTTTACAAACCTGCATTCTGGATTACATTTTCTGAATTCTGTAATCTGAATTCTGTCATTGTAAATCAAAAACTCACACATTCAAGTATCACTTAATCATCACATGGGTATAATTTAAAACACATACACACTATTTAATTGCTTTCAATACCCAACAGACTAAACTTCTCAAAGCACTCATTTACAAAAGTAAAAATCCATGCCTACTTTAACAACAGCTGTCTAATAAATTGAAATTGAAGCAATAAAGACTTGTAGCACGTATCAGGTGAGAAAAAAGTAGACTCATATTCAGATATGGTTTGCTGTCATGACTCATCATTTCCTCAACCCTCTTGACAATAATGGGGAAAAGCACATAAGTGAAATGTTAATTAAGAGTTCATACCAAAATCCTGCTAAGCAAAACTCTAACTCCTATATTTTGGTTCGTAGGAAAAGTCAAACATTGACAACATTTATTACTATGGTGTGATGATAACAGATGAACATTTTCCCCAATCTATACCTCTTTGCCAGGAATCTGAGGTTCAGGTGTCAGCTGTTAGAGACGAGCCTCCTCCATCTGGAATTTCTAGAAGGTAATGGGCATAAAGGTACTTATCACAGAACCCAGCAGGCAGTCCATAACTGTTAGTTTCTTTTCCCATCCTCCTTCCAACATTACTAACTCACCTGGTCATAATTATGTCTAGTTCTCATAAGTCTTCCAAGCTCGAAATGAAATATGAACAAATTCCACTGCCTCAAAGTATGCCTAAACAAGAAGGGTCAACTCTCCTTATCTCTTTTAAGTGTCCTATGCCTATAAAAACCACTTTTCTTAGCTCCAACAACTGTGTACTGATGGGTGACTATCGTGGCCCTCTATATCCTCTCTGTGCAGCATTGTGTCCCCCTCATCAGGATCTCCACATTCACCTTGCAGGGATCCACAGGAGACTGGTAGGGACCCAAGTAACAGCATTCAGAAGGGAAACATTTACTCTCAAGTATTATCAAGTACCGTGCCAGAAAATGAGGAGTGCAAAATGGCACTACCTCTAGGATAAATGAATGTCATTAATTTTAATGTGACTTGGTTATAACAACAAAGGAAGAGAGAAAATATGTATTATCCTGTTTCTTATTTTTCCTAATACTTTGTATCTCCTTTACCATGGATGACTGATTAGAAATCTATAAATACACTCACTTTACAAGCATTGACTAATTCTCTGATACACAAAACTTCACAATTTTCTGTAATAAAAATATTCAGAAAATTAATACTTCACTGTTCTGGGAAATTGCCTAAAAGAAATGACCCCAATGAGTCCTCTAGTGGTCTCTGTTATGTTTTATTCCTCTCATATAAAATATTCATTCAACAAATATTTATTGAATGTCTACTATGTACCAGGTATTGTAACCACCACATACTGAGGTTACAAGGGGGAATAAGAGAGATATGGTCCCTGCTCTCACAGAAATTATATTCTAGTGAGGAAGACTAAAACTAAGCAAGCTACAACTCTTCCTAGAGTCCCTTAAAAAAAAATGCACAGGGTGTTGCGATGGAGATGATTAACATGACTGTAAGAAGAGGGCCTAAAGGAGACAGAGCAGTCAGGAAAGGCCATTTTGAGCAGGTGACCAGTGATCTAACACTTGAAGAACAAGAAGAAGCAATCCTCCCAAGGGCTGGAGGAAGCACATCTCAGACTATGGGAAGAGCTAGGGAGCTCTGCCTCAGAAAACACTGTGAGCCTTAGCGATTGTCTTGAGGAAGGAAGGCTATGTGGTTAGACATTTCTCTTTGCCTGAGATCCTCTTCTATCAGCCCTTATGTACCTCCAGGAGAACACACACTGCCCCCTTGACTCAGGTACGTTTCCAGACTGCCCAAGGATGCCCCACGTGTGGTGTCCCTCAAGGAATGCCTCCATTGTTCAATCTCACATGAGTAAAGAACTCACTGAGTGACAACCAAAATTAGTCATACTGACTTTGCTTTCTGAAACAAAATCAGAATGCAAGGCTGAAAATCACTAACACAGTGATTTTCATGTTGTGCTCTGCAAAGACAGATGTTCACTCTGAGACTACTTTTATATGAGGCCAAGAAAGTAGAGCTCTACCTCACTATGATCATTTTCATCTATTTAACATAATAGAATCTGTTCAAGAGTTCTGTTAATAAAAGAGTTTTGTAAGTAAAAGGGATTTGAAAACCATGGTTTCCAGCCTGTTCTAGGACCTCTGAATGAATGCAACTCTCTCCAATATGGGAAGAGATGCTGGCAAATGCTCTTGAGTTCCTCCAGGCTACCTCCTATTTTTCCAATCACTAAACCTAAATCTTTTCTTTCCTGGTTCCCCAGCTCACATCCCATTTTGGCTTCGTACCTTGCATCCAGTCCTCTGCCTACTTGATAAGCCAACTTCTTTATCCTTACTTTAAGACCAAAAAAAAAAAAAAAAAAAAAAACCCAAAATCCTTAAAATTAAGAAGCAGAGATCATTAATGTATAAAACTAGATTAATCCAGAAACAAACATTTTTGTTGTTGCGGTACGCGGGCCTCTCACTGTTGTGGCCTCTCCCGTTGCGGAGCACAGGCTCCAGATGCACAGGCTCAGCGGCCATGGCTCACGGGCCTAGCCACTCTGCAGCATGTGAGATCCTCCCGGACAAGGGCACGAACCCGTGTCCCTCTGCATCGGCAGGTGGACTCTCAACCACTGCGCCACCAGGGAAGCCCCAGAAACATTTTTAACATTGATTCTAAGTATGTTACTGATTTTCATTAGGGAAAAAGTGAGAAAAATAATTAAAAATTCAACTTTCCAACTTTTCAAAATAAATACATGAAAATATACAATGTGATCCAAACACAAATCAAAATACATTGTATAGTCTCTTATTATGACCCTCTCTTTCGTCAGGATATATCTCCCTTCCATCATCTCTATAACTCTGGAAGGAAAAAAAGACAAAATCAAGAGTTGAAAGAAGAGAGAAAAAAATACAAAGACTGAAAAAAGTAGAAAGAGAAAGAGAACAGGACTGTTGCAGATAGGTTTAAATAAAAGGTCATCTTTCAAATTTCAAAAAAACCGCTATCTCTAAAATTATTAACCAGATATTCCCATATATATTGTTGTCCAGTGACTTCATATTAGTAGTCTACAGAGTGAGCATCCTTCAGAAGGCATCCACCCTCAGTTTTATGAAAATTTTATCCGCGGACTCACTGCATTCTGAGCCCAGGTGGACTGGTCCCTGATGATTTTCAGAGCAGCATGACACAGCTTTCTGGGTTTTCCTTCAGGGTTAGTTAAAATTAGATGCTAAGGACTCAAGGAACAAGGGAACTCATTTTTAGCTGTCACAGAGGCCTATGCACCCCAGAGAAGATACTGATATTGCATTAGGCATGGTGGAGATACTCACTTAATATCTTGGTCAAATTCATTTACCTGTTGTGATGAGTTCATTTCCACAATGCAATTTCCAATCTGAAGTATGAAATCAAAATCAGCCAACTATATTCTAGCTTGTGATGCAGTGCAATGAACAAGTAGAATTAAAATCAGCATAGCTGATCACTGCCCAGAAAATTAGTGAAAACCTCAGATTCACAAATCAACAGGATTTATGTATGCAGTGAAATCTAAAAAATTATGTTATTTAACTCTAAAATAAACACATTTGAACATTGATACTCAAAGTATTCCTCATTTAAATTATACAGAGCTTAGAAAACCAACATGTATTCTCAAAACACAAGAGCAGGAATAATTTACTGGCCTATTTGCATATTAGCAGCCCATGGAAGGCTTTTGGTAACCACCATCCATCTGTTCCTACAACCTGTCCAAACCAAATTCATTAATTGGATTTCTTCAGCCTCCTGATATAGAAGATAAATCTATAAATGTATATAACAGAAGATGTTCCCTTGGATTTCCCTGGGGGGTGAAAAAAAACATGTTAAAACAAAACCACAAACACAAGAGGATAGCTATCGGCTTTCAATTATCCTTCAGAGCAGACAGAATGTTCATTTTACATTTTAGAACTTAATAATAGAGAAAATAACTCTGTGATCTCTAGTCACTTCTTGAAATTCAAACCTGGGACTCCACTGGGCCTCTAGAGATGTAAACAGTGAGCTCTCCTACAAACAGTTTGGAAAAGAGGCTTCCAGTAGAATAAGAAGGCAATCACCCTTCTGAAGAAATCTAGAGGGACACCATTTTCACAGGCCAGATTGTGAGAGGCAAAATAAACCCTTCCAATTCTACCTTGGGCATGGCTACCATTGCCACCTATTCCAAATAGCCCTATACTGGCTTAGGATGAGGTGGGATTTGGAGGTGCTCACACATCTTTACTCAGTCCCTCCTCCCCCCAAGTAATGAGATAGTGGTGTCCTCCAGCATAACATTTTTGTCTTCGTAAGACCATATGTCCTTGGTTGTCACTCACATTGCTTCACCAAGAAGCAAACACATTATGTAATTAATTGATAAATACAGTTCTAATTAGAATCCCATCTGCATTCATCCTCTTGTAAAATTACATGTAAATGAGCATGATTTTTTTGTTGTAATCATAGTCTTATGATGCATTAAAAATATTTACATAGATAGACCTAGAGATTGCCATACTGAGTGAAGTCAGACAGAGAAAGACAAATATCATATGATACTGTTTATATGTGGAATCTGAAAAAATGGTACAAATGAACCTATTTACAAAACAAAAGTAGAGTCACAGATGTAGAAAACAAACTTATGGTTACCAAGGGAGAACAGCAGGGAGGGGATAAACTGGGAGATTGGGATTGACATATACACACTACGATATAAAAAATAGATAACTAATAAGAACCTACTGTACAACACAGGGAACTCTATTCAGTAGTCTAATTACCTATATGGGAATAGAATCTAAAAAAGAGTGGATATATGTATATATATAACTGATGCACTTTTCTGTACAGCAGAAACTAACACAACATTGTAAATCAACTATATTCCAATAAAAATTAATTTAAATAAAAATATTTAGAAGAAACATAAAATAAGCCCTTATTCTTAAGAACTATTAAAAGACAAGTAGATCATAGCGCATAAATAAAAGAGGACTTTAAATACATGTATATCACCTTCATATCAATTCATAAATATTTTGAGAAGTCATATAACATAACCTTGAAATATTAGTAAAAGTTTGAATTTCTCCCTCTTGATTCTAGAATTAGAAGCTAAACTCACCAATCATTTCCACTAAACATAGCATTTCTACTACAATTTATTATAGTAACATGTTACTATAATCAATATACATCTGCCTTGTGTTTTGTATGTCTTTCCACCCACCATAATTACTGTAAAGGCAATGTTATAAAACCACACTTTAATTCTTTATCTTGACTGTAAATAGAAGGGTTTAGTAAGCCTTCGTGGCCTTATATTTTGTGAACTTAATCTGTATACTGTAACTATAAATCCTCTAGCTTAATACATTACAAGTCAGCTATATTACTTTGTCTACTTAATAGACAATTCAAACTAAATAATTGATAACCCTTGAGTTTTCTTTTGAGGAAAAAAAATATTATTTTATCCAGGAGGTCACTCACTTAATCACATCTACGCTCACTCCTCTCATGAACACAGCACATCCACAAACCTTGTAGGTGTCCACAGGTCATCAGGTCAGTCACTTTTCCCCAAATCCACCCTGATTCTTATGCATATCACTACTCTATATTACTAGGGGAATTCCAGCATGCCTTTTGCCTGAGAATACACAAATTCTAAAATAATTAACCATTATTACAGGAAATAAATACTAAGCCTTGAGGGAATATATCCTAGAAGGTAAGTTTGAATTGATATTTGGTGGAGAGATTTGCAGATAAAGGACAAAGGTTTAGAATATGAGATATACCCCCAAAAAAGAGGACAAATCAAGGCTGGACTTCAAGGGAACACACTAAACCTTTCCACTGCCTCATGAAAACTTTATAGTTCCTTAGGTAGGAAAAGGATTCCCAATTAGTTAAGTTTACAGTGGGTACAGCTTTACCATTTTCCCTACAGTTGCCCTTATCAGTGGTCCTTTGACCATAAAACTCTGGGGTGAGTTGGTAATTGATAACATCCTACTAGATGCTCCTTAGCTTGCATGCTTATTACTAAGTTCTCTCTCCTAAAGAAATATGGAGCATAAATTACATGAATCATGCAGACATAATTCAACCTCAATGCTGAATGAGAAGCTTTTTCAAAGAATAACAAGCTCAACTGCCCATGATGTTCTCTTCAGGGACAGGCTCTGTCACAAGCAGAAATAAATCTTTAAATGTGATTTAAGCCTCTAGATAAGTTACTGACATATTCCTACTGACTAATGTCAAAATTTTATATACAACTATTCCCAGTTAATATGACTGATGTGTTTCTTGGCTGATTGGCTAGTCATTACCTCTTTTGATTGATGGTCATTAAGTTAATCAGTAAATTGGCACTTTAGAGTTCAATTTGATATGTTAGCTATTTAATAATAAGTATATATATATGTATAAAGTTAAGATAAATTTTCATTAGTAAGGAATTTTTTAAAGGTACACATACATGGCATGTTAAAGAGCTTGGTATTTCAAAAACAGGTTTCTGCTCTAGAATTTACCATAGTCATCAGCAGAATCTTGCAGTGCATGATTGAATAAGTATGTCTGATAAAACTGTCCAAATGATTTCTGTGGAACTTCCCAAATCCTGTATTTCAGACACCATTATATTGGATTTACAGAATGGCTCATCTCTACTCACACTTAACAAAAAGTAAGCGAAGGGGAAGATGTTAGCAGAGAAAAGCTTCCAATCATACCCATTGCAACTATTTGATAGATTGAACTGGTGGAAATAAGAGATTTTCCATCAAAGTTAGAAACTTAATCACCATAGTCAAAGATGAAAAGCTTTGATTTAAAATGTTATTAGAATTTTTTAAAACTTTTATTAGACCAGAGAACTAATAAATGTCTATATTATGGGAAGCAAGAGCTGGCATCCAGAGAGAGAATGAGACAGAAAGAGAGATCTTGTGCTCTGGTCACACAGAGGGAAGGAAGGGAGGAAGGAAACTAGATTGACAGCATTTTTCTCCAGATTCCATTTGACAGCCTAAATTCCTAAGGCAGTAAACATTTCTTTCAGGTCTGTGACCTCATTTTGAGGCTTTCCAGAAGGCATCTTCTTAATATAATCACTTTAAAAATATACTTTCCAAAATACCCCAGTTCCCAGGTAAATAAAAACATTTTCATTAGCAGAGGATGGAATGGAAGAGGATTGCAATTTAGTCATTTGATCACATTATCAGAGAGCTCTGCTTCTGACCTGAGATGCCTATAAAAAACAAACAAACAAAAAAAGAAAAGAAAAAGAAGAACAATATCACCCATATTTTATTTTATTTTTTTAACATCTTTATTGGAGTATAATTGCTTTAATATGTTGTGTTAGTTTCTGCTGTATAACAAAGTGCATCAGCTGTATGTATACATACATCCCCATATCCCCTCCCTCTCAACTGTATTTTAAATGTTGAGTGACCTGATATTAGTGGACTGATGGGAAAAGAAGAACATTTCACTTCTCAAAAGAATATATTTTGAAATTAAAAAAAAAAGAATATCTGGAAATAATGGACATAGAAATTGCTAAAACAAGAGCCCTAAACTTACCCAAACTCTACCCCAGTTTTTTCTGATTGGAGAAGAAGTAATCAAATTACCCTAAGACTGTGGCTTAGTTTAGCAGAGCAGAAAGTAATCAGAAATAATTTGAATTGTGCCAAATACCAGCCATCAATACCCACTGTTGCGCCTGAAACTCCAAAAATCAGGGTCATTCCTCAAAGTCAAGGCATTTTTTTCCTATAGACTTGTGTTAGAATAAATAATAGTATCTGGGAAGAATAAAAATTTACACCTTAGTTTTTATTGTTATTATAGTCTCTTCCATACTGAATTCATCACAAAAATTTATTTCTGAAAGACTTCACCAAGCCTTAATATGCTAATGAGAATTGTGAATCTTTAAGACGGTGGTATAGAATGCAGAATTTTACAAACTTATTTTGCCAAGTAACTCTTTTTCTATCCCCCTGGGTTGTATCTACTGATATCTGGAGGAACACCAGCAGTTGGGTTTGGGAAAGCATGGGTTATCAGATACTCTCATCTAACAGAAAACGTGGCCCTGGGGTCAGGAGATCAAGGACATGTAAGTTTAAATAGAAGTTAGGCAGAAAGGAAAGGGCTGCAGCGGAGACACAGCCAGGAGCAGACCCAGGAGGGGCACTGGTGTGAAGTCTCCATGAGCCAGAGGATGTGAGTGAGCACTAGGGAAGTGGGAAGTGTGGGAAAGTTCTGGGAACAGGGACAGAGGAGGCAGGTGGGAGTAAGAGACACTCGAGATGAAATCGGTCTACTGCACAGCTCGGCATAGGCAGGCACTGTTCTTCCAGGACACAAAGCTTACTGTGAACAGATAATTTTTAGGGGTCTTATTAGCTCAGTGCTTTTAATCAACTAGGCTAAACATCCTGTCTGGCCACACTGTCTGTATCAGAAACCCAAGTAATATAAAAGGTTATATATTTTTATCTCTTAATTTGTTTGCAGGATATTAAGCCTGTCTTTGATAAGAAAGTGAGCAGGATTATTACTGGACTGTCTTCAGAAAGATCAGGAACTAGGCCCCTCCCAGAGTCCTTGTTATCACCCTAGGAATGCTATTACCCTGTCTCTTTATGTGTCCAGTCACATGTCCTGCTTTTCCCCTTTAATTCTAACCCTGTTAAAACCTTTTCTTACAAATGACTGTTGGGTTTATGTACATTATGACTTCAAATCCTGCTAAGGCTTAAAATTTTACCCTTCCCTGGGGGAGTTGTACTTTCATGATTTATGTGTATGTTTAAAGACAGATGTCCTTTCCTGACAAGGGGGCGGCCAACTAGGATTCTTTCTCAGTTTATATCATTGTCTTTAGGCAACAAAATCCCATTATTCTCTTTCTGTAATTGTTTAATCTTTCTTATTATTTACCAAAATTTTATTTTCCTTTATAGCATCACTTACTTGACAGTAGTAGCTATATCTATCACAGTTGGTTCTTTGGGACTCTAGTAATCTAAGACAAATTCATGCTTCTGAAAATAACATTTTTCCATTATAGTAAAAAAAAAAAATCAACTTTTTAAAAATAACTAGCTTTCCACAAACTGATTTTTACAGTAACATACAGGCCAACCAATGGTGAAAGAGGAAATCATTCTTGGGAGAGAAACAGGAAAGGGATTACAAGAGTTACTTTAAACTTGAAGCTGTTTCCATGTGTTGACTTAAATAATTTGACAAATATCAGAAAACTTCAAACAACATCATTGTTTAGTCAAGAAATCTGAAAAAGAGAAAAGGATCTAAGGTTTTCACCTTGGAACTGTAAAGCAGAATTCAAAACTGACATTACAAGCCTCAGTTTCTTAGCCTGAAGAAAGAATCCCTGTAATGTTAAAAAAAAATTTTAATAAAAAATATAGTCATCACCATTATCCTCAATGTAATCAGCAAGATAGCTGGGGTAATAAAAAATGGGCTCCAGCTAAGGTCACATGATCTATCTCCACCACTCACTTGCTGTGTGAGCTTAAGCACATTAAACAAGAAAGTTTAGCCTTAGTTTCCTTGTAAGAAATATGGGAACAAAATAGTTTCTTCACAGATTGTTTGGGAGGATGAAAAGAGAACTGATGTATATAAGAGCTCTTTGTATGCTGTAAAGCACAATTCAAGTACTAGTTATGGGAAGGGTTTCTAATAAATAGAATGCACATTTCCACCAAGCTCCTTTGCCCCCAGAAATCTTAATAAACTTTTTCTGCATCCCATTTCCAAGTCCAAAGCTTTCTCCAAATTTCCAGCTTTCCTTCCTCAAAGCTCTGACTGTACTCCAATATTTGTGTGGTCATCTTGCTTAGGCATCCTATCAGTTGTACAGAATTTTCCACCCTTTCTCCAGTAGTCTCAGGGAACCCAATCACAGTCAGTTTACAGTTGTCCTCCCTTATCCTCAGGAGGATATATTCCAAGATCCCCAGTGGATGTCTGAAACAACAGATAGTACCAAACCCTATATATACTACATTTTTTTCTATAATAAATAGCTATGATAAAGTTTAATTCATAAATTAGGCACAGTATGAGAATATCTGCATTGCCAGCCTCACTACTCTTGTACTTTGGGGCCAGTTTTAAGTAAAATAGGGTTCTTGAACACAAGCACTGTGATATCACTACAGTCGATCTGATAACCCAGAAGGTTACCAAATGACTAAAGCAGGATGGAGCAGGATGGTGCCAGATTTCATCATGCTACTCAGAACACTACCTAATTTTTATAACTTATATATGTTTTATTTCTGGAATATTCCATTTAATATTTTAGACCATGGTTGACTGTGGGTAACTGAAACCATGGAAAGTGAAACCACAGTAAAGGAGGGACCACTGTATTGTGAAATAAGTTATTATACTGAAGATTTCAGGCTTCTGCCATCTCTCCACCTGTGCTCCTGATAATTGATCCTCTCTGCTGAGAGCAGTTGCATGGCAAGTGCAGCCTATTCTTCCATTACAAATGCTTTTCTCATAGGGAGTGGTCTCATGTGCCAGTGAATATAGTTATCACCAGCTATCCTATGCATATAATGATTGTAAAAATGAAGATAGAACACAATTGAAAGTTATTATAGCAAACTTGACCTACCATAGCAACCCTTACAAATTATGAAAAATGCTCCATTTGACTTCTACACTCAGGAAAATGATGTAATCCTGAAGCACAGATGGGAAGGGGGAAATGCAGTACACCCAAGAGGAATTCACGGCTCTTTTACACATTAGACCTACTCTATCCTTTGAGGAAGGGGGGTGCGGGCAGGAAAGAGAAAAGGAGAAGCGCAGTCCCCATGGAAATGACCTTGGCCTTTTTCACTAGACAACACAAGTGCCGGGGTCCCAGTCTTCCATCTTCAAAAGATATACTTGATTTAACAACTACCCAGCAACTCTCCAGAGACCTAAGAACCTCTAGGCAACTTCTACTATTCTTCTATTTACTCTTCTATTTATTTTTCTATTCTACTATTCTTCTATTTAATTGAATAAATAATATTTGGGGAATAAGAAGTTTTCATAGGTAATAAAACATTCAAAAAATTTGCCATCCTTTCCAGAACTGTAGATGAAATGTATTTGACTCTCCTGGGATCCTGAATTGCTATATTCTGAGCAGAGGCCTTATGTAATTTGAGAAAAAAGACATTTGCATGCAAAGAAATATATATGTTCTCTATGCCTTCCTAAAAATGTCTTTCCTTTTTTCTCCTAGTAATCTGGCTTTTTAGAGAAAAGCCAGATTATAATAAATTAAATTATAATAAATTATAAATATATCTGGCATTATATATAATAAATTATAAATAAATCTGGCATTTATTTTCCACCATTTTCTACTCACAGAGATTATTCAAAAGACCATAGCTATAATAATTATTATTTTATTTATTTTAGCTTTTCATTGCCCACAGAACACTTTTATCTGATCTTCCAGAAAACTTGTATGGATGGAAAAAAACTACTGTGATAATTATTTCAATTTTATAATGAGAAAACTGAGTCTCAAAGCAGTTAATAAACTTGCCTAAGACCACATAACTAATAAAGGGCAGTGCCGGAACTCAAACAGGTCTTCTGATTTTTCACGCCATGATCCTATGCTTCAGCAAAACAAATTTGCTGAATCATATGCAGCAAATCAATGCAAAAGCAAAATCTTAAATATGATATTTTAAACCCAGAGTGAGTCTTCGTGTTATCTAAAATATTTTCCTCATAAGCATCTTAGTTTCAATAGAACACTGTTAGAGTAAAGCTATATCTATTGGTCGTGGAGAAATATTGTAACCATTGATAGTCCTGACTTTCAGATTTTTCTAAGGATTGTCTTTATAACACACATTAATGTCTACAGTTTTTCCCTCTTCAAATATGAAGAATAGAAGCAATATTGGTTCTGTTGTTGTTCTGGCCAGGGTGCTTTGCTGTAGCCAACAAACCCTGTGTTACTGGTTTAAGCAGAGAGAAAGACAGAGAGAGCCCACAGAATCTTTGTAAGGCTGAAGAGGCAGAATCCAAGCTGAGCTTCTGGGGAGGACACCCAGAGCTACATCTCAGAACCAACCTACCAAGAAGGAAACTGTTGCCTCTGCCATCATCAGAAAGTGCCTAAGTCAGGGGGCTGCTACCATCACCATCAGTAATAGAGCCTTCTTCAGTGCAATTGTCTAAATATGTGTGTCCCCCTACAAAATGTGTACTTTGAAATCCTAATCCCCAAAGTGACGGTATTAGGATTTGGGGCCTTTGGGAGGCGTTTAGGTCATGACAGCAGGGTCCTCATGAATGGGATTAGCACCCTTATAAAAGAGGTTACAGCGAGATCCCTTGTCCTTTCTCTGCCATGTGAGGATACAATGAGAAGTCTGCAACCCAGAAGAGGGCCTTCTTCACCTGATCATGCTGGCACCCTGATCTTGGACTTCCAGGCTCCAAAACTGGAAGAAATAAATTTCTGTTGTTTATAAGCTACACAGCCTGTGGTATTTTGTTACAGCAGCCCAAACGGATTAAGACACTTTCTCTGTCTCAGTACCTGCTGCAAAATGGAAACTCAGCACCATGCCTCTTCCCTCCACATGACTCAATTCTGTATGAAGTCTCTTGCAGGTATATCTGATGGGTAGAATCTAAATCACGTATTCTTCTCCAAAAACAAAGTTTTCATTTGTTAGTTTCCTCACTGGGATAGTAAGACATAATTCAATGGAATTATTACAAAATGGGAAGGCTTTTAAAAATATTTTTGTGCAGCCAGATATAATAGTAGTCCGTTACAGAGTTTAACTGTTTAAATGAGAATAACAATAGAACTATCATATGGTATTGTCATATGGATTAAGTGAAACAGAATACATAAAAGGCTTAATACAATTAGTACAAAGGAACTCATCAATAGATATTGTATATTATAATGTAAAGGGCTGCTGAGTAGAACATTTCCTACTATTCTGGAATTGGCAGTGAGGCCTCACGACTGAGGACACAGAACTGTCCAATAACACACTACCTAAATAAACGTACAAGCAACTGGGGAGCAAGACAGCCCCTGCAAGTGCTTGTAAAAGGTGAGTATATATTCTCTCTGTTGCTCCAAAATATCCCTCAGGACTCTCCCCCGAGACAGAATCAGAAAACTAGAGAGGGAGAAAGGGAAGGGGTTGAGGATCCACAGAGTCACAAATGACTGATTCTAAGGTCTAATCAGGGTACTGAAGCGTTTCCTCATGGAAGGAGGAAGGAAGGTGAGTGCTCATCCACCAAAGCCCAGGAAGGGCTCCACCAAAAGGACCACTTGTAGGATTTGGGGGTGTCTACAGGAAAAAGAGACTAGCATCTCATTCCCAGTGTCACTGCTAATCTGAACAGACAAGAAGTTGAACACAGATGGCAAAAGTGAAGGAAGGGAACGGAAGCCATGTGGTGACTGGTGATGTTTGAGTATGCGAGTGATGTGTGATGTATGAGTGATGTATGAGTCTCTCATATGTCAAGAGAACACTGGAATGTAGTAGCAAGGCTTGAGTTATGAGCTCACACCCTAAATAGGAGGGCTCTCGGTTGCTTCAGGAAGCAGCAGGAGCTTATGGCCATGTGATATACTAATGGTGAAGGAATCTGGAGGCCAAGGGAAAAGTCTGAGCTGGAGATGGATCTTCCATGAGAGTAATTATGAAGTGGGAGTCCCTCCCACAGTCCACCTAAAAAGCTTACACATGTGTCCATACATCTATTTCTATCTTCTCCCTCTCATTCCATCTCCTTCCTCCCTAGCCCAACACACCAGAGGAGGAAAGGGGGAGGGAAGTGGACTTTAATAGCAAGGGCCTCCTTCCCCGCCGTGCTGCATGCCCCCTCAGGCCACTGATGAACCCTGAGCTAGGGAGAGGGGGTAGGTGTGATTGAAGTTGTATATTGGACTGGACTAGACTTAATAACTGATATTTATTTGGAAGGTATGAGATCTGACAAAGATGTTATTAAGATCTAGGAAAGCCAGATTCAACAGAATAATGTCAAAAGCACTGGCTGAAAAGAAATTAGACCCTTGCATGTTTGTATCCATTAGGATAAACTTTCAAAAACCAGTTACAATGGGATTGCTTTTATTATTTGTATTCACTCCCCTGTTTTTCTATCAGGACTTGGTTCACCTTAGAAAGATAAAGCAACTAGAAGCAAGATAGCCAGTGGCCTCAGCTAATGCCATGAAAGTGTCTCACCATCCTCTGAAACTTTTCTCACCCAATATAGGCCCAAATTTCTACACTGTGTGGCCAAGGCAGATGGAGGACAACCAACTATGGTTTTTCTTCTTTAACATTTTTTTTTCTCTGCCTATTTGTTTGCACCCAAAGCATATATTAACTGGAGCAGTATCTAGGGAAATGTATCTTCATGCTCTCTGTTAGACTGTGATCTGCTTCTAAATCACAACCCCTGAGTTACAATGTTGGAATGTTGTAGTACAGCTTCTGAAACTTAAAAAGGCATATAACTCACCCAGGAATTTTGTGAAAATGTAAATTCTGATTATGTCTATGAAAAAACCTGATATCCTGTTTTTCTAACACATTTCCAGGTCTGTGGACCACATCTTGTGTGACAAGGCTCTAGAGTAGAGAACATTCCACCTCATTAAATGAAAGAACAAAAAAAACCACACCACACACAAAAAGCTTTCCAGATCCTCTGAAAAGACATCAGTAAGAGCAAACAAGCAGGAATTATATTTATTCTGCCATTACAACATTGTTCAGACTGTATTCTGTATGCTTTAGCCTAGATTTTTCATATCTACAGTGGTCTCTTTTCATGGTAATGTTTATCACCTGATAGCAATCATATTTTTCTTTCTAGTATGTGAGATATTCTTAGAATATTTAATAAAATTCATTTCTCACCTGAGAAAATCAACTGAAGTCAACATTTAAAAGGTGACCTGTGGTGTCATGAGGAGTCAATCTACAAATTCAGCTTATAAGGGGAAAGAAAATGTGTGGGACCTTAACCACAAAATTCCTAACAATTGAATTCTGTTCAATTCCATGTATGTGCTAGAGTTCAACTTGTCTTTCATCTTACATAGAATTATTCTGCTTCATCTTCTTTTTGTGCTCCTCTTGTGTCATTGTTTATATTTAATAAAATCAAGTATCAGGTATTTTTAGGATAGTCATAGATTTGAATACTCTTGTTAGGGGAACCACTGACTGAAACCACCCTAGCCAGGCATAAGTTATCTTAAAACAGGAGATCCTGGTAAGGAACTTGGAACTAATAAGCTACCACCAACCAGAAGAATTTGGGAAAGGTCAAAAGGAGAGAAGAGACACCAGTCCGTATGCCTACCAACCTCCCAGAATCCTTCTCACTGGAATCCATCTTGGCTGAGCGATGCACGTGCCACCAGGAAGGACCCTGAGTCAGAATGATTGGCCAGAGACAACCAGGAAACTAACCCCATTACCATAAAGCTGAGACTGCGTGTCACATGGTAGAGCAGTTCTCCTGGGTTCCCTTACCCTACTGCTCTCTGCCCAGGTGGCCCTTCCCAATAAAGTCTCTTTGTCAGCACATGTGTCTCTTTGGACAATTCATTTCTGAGTGTTAGACCCACTCTAAAGAGTCCACTCTTGAGCCCTGGAAGAGATGTCCCTTCCTGCAACACTCTGATCTGTGGACAAACTATTTGACCTGATGATGTTCACTTTTGAAACAGGAGGGAAGGGGGCAGGGCACAACCTCTAAAAGAATGACATAGCCATAGTACATGACAAAAATTAGTGAGAGCCAACTGGGTCCAAGATGGCACAAGATTCGACTTCCACTAGACCTTGAGCCTCATTATAAGCTCATTGTGACACATTAGCATGTTAAGTGACAAACCCACCAACGCCATGACAGTTCTGAGGTTAACCATAAAAGGCCAGAAAGTGGGAGGTGGCCCAATTCCTGGAAATCCCCGCCCCTTCTCCAAAATAACTGGAATAATCCTCCCATTCATTAGCCTATGAAATTACCCAGCCCATAAAAATTAACCATGCCATATTTCGAAGCCTCTTGTCTCTTGCCTTCCAAGATGGCCCACACTGTCTATGGAGTGTGTTTCTCTCTCGTGATGAAGAAAGAACCTCAAATTCACCAGGAACACTTTCAATGAGGGCAGAGCCCAGCAATCTGTTTTAACAAACACCCCAGTTGATTTTTACAAACAAAAATGTGAGAATCATGGCTATAAACCTGTGGCTTTCAAACCAGGCTCTCAAGCCTATCTCCCCCACCACCCCAGTCCCCAATGAGCCCCTGATTCTGATTGAACTGTTCCAGAAGTGGGCCCAGCCACCTGTATTTTTTCAAAACTCCCCAGATGTGTCTAGTGTTCTAATATCCAAATAAGGTTGGAAATCACTGCTCTAAGGTGTGTGTGCTGTTCGGTACTGAATCACATATGGACAGATGTAGAGTTGAGGACAGAGCTGAGATTTGAGCCCACAGGCTTGGATTCCAGAATGCAGCACTATGCTGACATTTTGGTTCCCAATTCCTCTGTTCCAAGTCCATGTAATTATCTCCATTCCCAGTCAAACTTCAACTTTATGACTATCTGTGATTTCTCTAAGTTTGCTTCTGTAATATTTTTCATCATGGCTCCTTCGTCCTGGGATTGCTCTCTCTCTCAATCCTCATTTCTTAGGTCACATGGACATTGAAACCCTCCCTTCCTCATGCCCCTTTGCTCTCTAACACACAATAGCTCAATCATTTGGAGATCAAATTCTTTGTTAATACTTGAAATTCCAGGCTGTTAAAGCTGAAAGGATCTCTGGGATCAGCAGGTCCAGCTCCTTTTTATTGCTCATTAGTATAATTACTCTAGATTTTCCAGATGAGATCTTCTCAATTATATACATTTCCTGCAAAGGATATGAAGGTGGTGCAAGCAAGTCCTTTGACACAACAAGCCAAAGGAATTTTTGTTCTTTGGAACAAAGAGGGTTGGAATTGCCAAAGTCATCTGTATATTTTTTTCTTTTTTTTTGCGGTACGCTGGCCTCTCCCATTGCGGAGCACAGGCTCTGGACGTGCTGGCCCAGCGGCCATGGCTCACGGGCCCAGTCACTCCGTGGCATGTGGGATCTTTCCGGACCGGGGCACGAACCCGCGTCCCCTGCATCGGCAGGCGGATTCTCAACCACCGCGCCACCAGGGAAGCCCTGTATAAATCTTTATTTTCCTTTTACTGTGGTGCTATGACCCATATGCTCTAAAATCCAAATACAGGGCTCATGTGGAGAAGGATCTCAGCCTTTGCTGCAGGGTAAAGAAATAAACAAAAAGGGGCTGGGAGGGGATTAGTGAGGGATACAAAACCCAAGCCTATTTAATGGTCTGTGCCTTGTCTCAAAGCACCAAATCACACTGGTGCTTCAAGTTGGAATATATAGATCAAAAAATAGCATTAAAAATATTGGGCATCTTGAAAGTGGAGAGTATTATCTTCAACTACTAGACCTTTTTTAGGAGCCTAAATATGAATGGGGAATGTTCTCCTACGGTTAAATTATATGGCATATGTTGAATATGAGTAACTCATGAAAATGAAAATTAAAGCCTATTATGAACTAATAATCTAGGGTTCTAGTGCTGCCTGATAATAACAGTTCTCTGCCTCAGATTTCTCATCTGTAAACCAAAAATAAAGCACGTTCCCTAAGAACCTCATTACATTATCCCAAAGATAACATAACCAAGCATGTGTGAAAGGAATTTGGAAAACAAAGATAAGAAGAATTATCTTTACTATTAGCATCCTATAGCCAAGTAATGTGTTCTTTCCCAGTAACTAGTAGGTTTAGCTTCTGTGGGCAAAAGTGGCAAGTGCTCTGGGTCACTGTTTTGAGGAGAACCATGATATAAGGCCTTTAAAGGAGTATTTAAAAAAAAAAAAAAAAAAGACAGCTGCAGCAGCTGTCAAATTCTATCAACTACTGAATGTTCAAATGATCAAATCCCACAAAGATAGACAGCTTGACAGGAATGCTCTAGTAACTTTTTCTAACAGAAAAATTCCTTTAAAGTTTTTACTCATGCTGTGGATCGTAAGTAGTTTTGGTCGTTGATCCTTTTTGAAAATGAAACTGGACAAAAACCTTACCAGGAGAAAGGTGACCCCAAATCATCTCATGAGTCTTACCACAGTGAGGGCTGAAATAGGCACATTTGGCTTTTCTGACCATATATACACTCTTGGAAAATTTACGAGAAAGCCCAAGGGTATTACTACCAGGCAAAGTTCATGAGTATAAGCAGTTTCTGTTTTAACTTGAGAGGTAGATGGGAAAGTAAAAAGAATTGCAATCCAGAGAATACACCCAGAGCCCTAGGGATGGTTTTTAATATTACTAATTGGTAGTAAATACTTTTGCCATATTGCCAAATGAGGCTTGTCTAACTATTGTATATTTTTTATAATCTGTATATTGCTACATATAAGAAAACATTGACCTAGAATTAACACTTAACAAAAAAGCAATACTTGGTGAAAAATAATGCAATACTGAAAATAATGAACAATAGTTGAAAGGCACTATTTACAGGAAGACTCTGTGTGTATGGATTCATCTCTGGTTTTCATAGGCACACCTTGCTTGTAACTTCCTTTAAACTACATTTGTCTAATCATCCCAGTCCAGATTCCCCATAGTAATATAAAAGTCCAAAATGTAATAGGCTTCCTTCAGTTTCTTACACTTTGAGTCATAGAACATTTAGAACCAGAGGAGACTTGTGAAAGAGCTAATTCTGGACATCTATGCTCACCTCCCTCTAGCTGAGCTCATGGCAGTCATCACTGACTCACCATGGCCCCTTCTTTGATGAACAGTGACATAAACTAAGAGATCTTCTCATAATAGTCCATTAAATATACATGTCAGGGTGCCAGCAGGAAACAGTTGGTACAACCAAATTAAGATAATTCAAAGAGAGTTTAGTAAAGAGATTATTTATCAAGGGAAAATCCTCAGCTTGTAAGGTAGGTAGGGATTATGAGGGTGAGGGGTAAAGGGGGTCAGCAGGGAGGGTCACATAAGGATAATGTGACCTTGATGCCCAAGGGTAGTTATGACCTTTGGTTGAGGGACAAAGTCAGCCCAAGGTGAGCTCACAGAAAAACATCCAAGCTCACTGTTATCCCTCCCTCCAGGCTCGTGCTGGGGCTCAGCATTTACCAAACCCAACAGGAAACTAGACTAGGAAGCCTTCTGATGTAGTCCTTAAAAGTCAGGCCCCTGGGACAGAGAGCAGGTTAGAGAAGGGTAGATAGGACATCCAGAGAGGCAAAAGGCAGTTATCCAGCAATTGAGGTGATTTGCTCTAGACCACATAGCTATTAAGTAACAGAAAAGGGATAAAAAACACAAGCTTTCTTAGTCTTATTCTCAAGCCTTTCCTTTGCACACCACGGTGTGTGTGAGTATGTGTATGTGTTCACTTGGGGGCATGCACACAGGTGGGTATTCACATGTGCACCTTGAAGATAGGGAATTGGCCACTGAGCAGATTCATCTGGCACTCTGGGACTGGTTGAGTCAAAATGGTTCTTCAGCTCTGTGACCAGCCCAGGCCCTGAAGGTCAAGCAGTCTGTTCTAGAGCCAACCAACCTGATCACAGGTGTTGCAGTTTAAACCAGTCCTTCCAAGGCGGTATTGCAATGGGCTCTAAGGATTGTTTCTTTCCTTCTACTGAGTAAAACATAAAGCTGCTTTCCAGATTTACATGAGCGCAAATTAACTTATCTTTCTGATCCATGGCATTACTGAAAATGTCAACCTGTCTTCAACCCAGTGTTATTTTGGAAAGTCCTGCACCCATAATTAACTCAGTGTCATGTCCCAACCTCCTGTGTATTTGGTGAAAGTAAACAAAGAGGATTTATTGAGCAACTGGGCCATTCAAGATCGTTTAAAATGCCACAGTACCTCAGCCACTACTGTTAGCTAGAAAGCCTCCCTCTTCTTTCTCTTAAGCTCATAGCATGAAAATATGTTTTTTGAAAGCACAGATTTGGGTTGGGACAACTCTTTGTATACTAAATCTTAAAACAGGACCATATTTCTAGACATTCAATAAAAAACACTTTTGGCATGATATTAATAAAGAATGTTTTGCAAAAAGCTTCAGTTTCCCACTCCAATTTTGTACTGCATAGACAGGATATTAAATTTCCATCTGGATTACTACATGTTCACTTCCTTTGGTGTAAAGAAATCAAATCAGAATTAAAGCAATCAACGAGGAAACAAGTCCTTATTTTCACATTCAATTCACATTAGTGATTGACTCTCTACTGTCATCTAAGTCACAAACCAAGAATGGTACTATTTGCTGAAGAAATTCATCAACAGGTAACACACAAATAATTATCCTGAAATATTGACCTGCTTTAAACTACTCTGTCATCAAAAGCATTGGAAGTGTTATTAGTAAATATGAATAATATGGGTAAATATTCATGATTTTTTTAATTATATGATTTATGTGAAAGACTTTTCACTAAGAATAATAATAGTTTCTAGATTGACGTCACTAAAAGAAATTCTGGTTTGGCATTAACAACATAAAGAAGGTCACAAAAAGAAAGAACCAGTAATATAATCATATCCACACACTCATGTTGGCATATCACCCTCAATCTTACAAAATTCTTTCATATCCAGGTGAACCTCTGATAACAGGTGAGGTTTAGTGGTTTGAACAGGTAAAAGATAATGAAGTAAAGAAAGAGATAAGAGGGGGGATACAAAAGGAAATACATTATCAGTTACTTCACCATTCAGGCCCCACATTCATCTTACCATATTTATTTGTCCTACAAGCAACCTTTCCAGTTACCCAACTAGTCAGTGACAGAGCCAGAAACAAACCCAGGTTTTCTGATTCCTCTGGTGCCATTTCCACTATATTTCTTTTGATAATTCTCCTCTATTTGCATTCACTTCACAGCCCCACCTTTCTAGGCAGAGTACTTCAAATAAATGGACATGAATTTTAGTTAAACCAAAATAAGCTGTGTTAGAAATCAAAAGCAATTAAGAATCATATGCCACCTCTTCATCTGAGGTAATCTTACTCCAACAATTTTGGGCTCAGCTAATAAAGTAATGATGCCTCTAGGTTATAATCTCCTAGGTGGTGGCTTATTTTGATGTACAAATCATTTTTTGATAGAAATAACTTCTCTTTGAGGATCTCAAATTGTGTACAAAGCTGCAATCAAATACCATGAAGATGATGGATCCTGAAGCCAGACAAACAAACATAATCAGTGAGTGGGCAAATACAAATGTAATTGAAAATTAACAATGACAACAGACATAGCTAGTCTATTTCTTTTAGGACACTGTTTCCACCTATATGTGGTTTTTCTCACTACTGTCCCACTACCAATTTGCTAATTTCTCATCCCACTACCAATTTGCTAATTCAGATCCATGCTGTCTCAATACCTAGAAATGCTATTCTTGAGTTTGCCATATAATTTCTGCTCCTCCAATCTGTCCTCAATATAAATTAAAAGCAGGGAGTGGAGATAGTTTCAGTAAACAAACTAACAATTATTAAGCCCAAACTAAGTAAGTACTAACTCTATAGACACACAGACATACACACACAAACATACACTGGATTAGTCAAGGTTCTCCAGAGAAACAGAACCAATAGGATAGTACAAAGAACTCTGCATATGTAGTTCCTCATTTAAATTTATACACTTAGAGGTGAGTAACAATCTCTCCATTTTAGGTGAAGAAACTAGGGCTCAAAGAGGTTCAACAACTTGGCCAAGATCAGGCAGCTAGTAAATAAGAGAACCCAAAATATCAACCCACAATATTTTCCATATCTAATCTAATCCATATCTAAACCACATTCCATGCCTATATTGTGTGGTCATATACATTTTAGTAGCACAGCTGGCAAAAGTAACTCCCTTGGGATCTATGGCAAACCCAATCCCTTTGGCAAGTGATCCTTAGGTTCACTTTTCCTGCCTTGCACCTGCTTCTTCCTCTATTGGAAACTGTCGCCAGTCCTGTGAGACTGAGCTTTGGTCATGTTTCATCTCTTATAGGAAGCCTTCCTCATGTCACAGCTTGATTTCAGCACCCTTCTTCTGCTTTGCTACACCCATAAGCATACCTCTATTACAGCATATGTCACACTGTAATCCAATCTACCATTTGTCTGTCCCCACAAAAGACAGTGAGCTTGAAAAATAGGTCTGTGTTTTGTTTATCATTATCTAACACCACACTCACTTTCCCACTGTAGGCTTTTAGCCTAAAGCAGGCAGAGCTGGAGCAAAGAAACGAAACAGCACTAAATCAAGTTTAAAGCTTTAATCATGTCTTAGACTGGAAATTCGACTGAATTGAGACAGAGTTTGTGACTTAGGTTAGAGAATGCCAATTACTCAAGAGTGAACAGAATATCTATAGGACTTGATGGGTTCTTATCCAGTGGCTGAGAAAGTTTTAAAAATGGAGGGAAGAAAAATATAATTTTGCACTTTAGTTCCAACAGGCTTATTCAACAAACTGGTCACTTTGTATCCCCAGTGCCTAGGACTCTGAAGAAATAAAGAATGATTTTCCTTGACCTAACTATGAAAACTCCCCTAGTAATTTCCTTGGAACTCAGGACATCACTTGTCCTTCTGAGCAAATTTTCCAGATACCAGAGCCCTCATCTTTAGAGATCCAAGAAGTGGGAAGAACTAACTCTTCCTTGATAAATTTTGGTCATAGTATCTAACATTTATTATACATTTACTGTTCTAAGAAGAGATGTGGAGTCCTGCTACGTATATTTTATCATTTAACTCTTATAACAGTCTTAAGATATAGGTATCATTATTGATCTTCCCATGTTATGGACATGGAACACAAGCCAAGGGAAGTTAAGTGACTTGCCTGAGATCACACTGCAAGTTGGTGGAGGATTCCAACCCAGACTATCTGTCTCCATAGCCCATAGTCTTAACCAGTACCCAAGATTGTCACCCATTTGGAGGTGGCTTCGAGGATAATGCAGGAAGAAGGAATAGAGGGATTCCAAGCAGGGGGAGTTGCAGATACAAAGGAGTGAAAGTGCACAGGAGCCTGGCGTATTGGGGGAGTGGTTGAGAATTCCCAAGAGCTGGGCTTTAGGAAGAGTGAGTGGTTGCCACAGGAGAGGTGTGTTGGGACCTGGCTGTGAGGGGCCTTTGTGACATGATGAGGAGTTTGAGCATCACCAGTGGTCTGCTGACTGGGGAACTGCTCTGGCAGCAGTAATGGCAGATGGAGAGAAATTCAGAAGGACTGGAGAAGCACAGACCTGTTGGACTCTGTTGATAAGAGTCTGAACTAAGGCAGGGGGAAGGGAGGCAGAGGACAGAGGCCTGCATTCAAAAGATGGTTCTGAGGTAGAAGCAACAGGAGTCAGTGGACAATCAAATATGAAGAGTAAATGGAAAGGAGGGGAAAAGGGTGAATCTGGGGCTTATTGTGGGAGATTGGCTGGATGGTGATGGCACTGAGGCGCAGGTTTGCAAGGGGAAGTGATGGGTACAGGTTGGGGTGCGCTGAGTCTGAGGGACCAGAGTATCCACGTAAGATGTCTAGAGGCAGCTGCCTGTGCAGAGCTCAGGTGAGGGGTCTTTCATAGAATGTTATCTGGTAAACTTTTGCTAAAAGTTTCTCTTCTAGTCCACGTTTATACACTGACATCTGGGCTGAAGCTCTGGAAGTGAGTGAAATCATCAGGAAAGGGTATAGAGGGAATGGAAAAAAAAGGGGGGGGGCATTTTTCCCTTATTTTAGGTTGTACTCAGGTTCTTTTGATTCAAATGCCTTTTTTTTTTTTTTCCCGGTACGCGGGCCTCTCACTGTTGTGGCCTCTTCCGTTGCGGAGCACAGGCTCCGGACGCGCAGGCTCAGCGGCCATGGCTCACGGGCCCAGCCGCTCTGTGGCATGTGGGATCTTTCCGGACCGGGGCACGAACCCGCGTCCCCTGCATAGGCAGGCGGACTCTCAACCACTGCGCCACCAGGGAAGCCCCTCAAATGCCTTTTTATTAGATTTCAGATTCTATGAAATCTGACTGGGTAACAAGTTTATATTCTCTAATTACTTTTTATTCTTTCTTTACATTTCTGTGTTTCTCAGTGGATCTTTTTCTATATCAAATACCAGCTCTATAGACACATAGACACACACACTGTATTAGTCAGGGTTCTCCAGAGAAACAGGACCAATAGGATATAACAGATATGTAAAAAAAGACTTATTATGAGGAATTGGCTCACACGATTATAAAGACTGAGAAGATCTGCCATCAGCAAGTTGGAGACCCAAGAAAGTCAATGGTATAATTCACTCTGAGTCTAAAGACCCAAGAATCAGGGGGCTGATGGTGTAAGTCCTGGTATGAGTCCAAAAGCCCAAGAACCAGGAGTGCTGACGTCAGAGGGCAGAAGATGGATGTCTCAGCTCAAGCAGAGAGAGTGAAACTACCCTTCCTCTGCCTTTCTGTTCTATTCAGGCTCTCAACAGATAGGATGATGCCCACCTACATGGAGAAGGGCAATCTTCTTTACTCAGTCTACTAATTCAAATGTTAATCTCTTCTGGAGACACCCTCACTGACACACCAGAAACATTATTTTACCTTCTATCTGGCATCCCTTAGCCCAGTCAAGTTGACACATAAAATTAACTTTCACAAGCCCACCGGCTGTCAACTTGGCAACTATATGCATCTCCTTAAACCATACTTAATCTCCGGATAAAAGCAATAACAAGGTCATAATTCCATCTAACATGATACAACTATCCTACATATAACCGAAAACGCACTAATACCCTTCCCAGAAAAAGAGGGAAAGTCCTTGAGTGATGTTTACTCTTCTCCCGACATCCAATAACTTAAATACTATGATGTAAAATCAACAATATTTAAATACTGATATCAAGTCAATATATCTTACCTTACGTGATAAGGGAATAATAGAGGAAAGAAAAAAGATATTATATACATATACAAACGTAATCATAATAAATACAGAGGAAATATTGTTATGTACTCATAACAATTACAGTCCTCATTTTTGTAACTGGTCATGTGGTTGTAGCTGATATTTATAGCTACCTTCTTCTACCAGACATTCTGTATTCTCTTTACCTTCACCAAGCATCTCAGCTGGTCATGGTTCACTACCTGGCAGGGTGATCCAACTTTCATTCCTGAAGGGTCTAGGCCATTAGTCCTACTTGGATGGGGTTGCTGTAGTTGACCATATTTACAGGGCATGGTAATACTAGAGACAACCTAAGGGATTTCCTTTATTCTAGACATACTCTTCCTTACCTCCATTGTAGAAAAGCAGTCCAAGTTCTCCTTGATAATCAGGACCAATCACTCCAGCCAGCACAAGAACTCCCTTTTTTGCCTGTTGAGTCAGAGGCATGAGGAGCTCACAGTGGACAGGTCTTAACTTCAAGTTTAATGGAAACATTGTTTCTCCTGGTAGAAGCATTCCTCCCTCTGGAATTAAGACCTTTAGGCCAGCAAAACATAAAGTTACAGGAACAGATAGTAAAAATTTTGCTAGTGGGTTACTACAGGTAATGGTGAGTAGTGCCACTTCCATTCCACCCCTTGATTCCTGAATCCATGGATCCTGACTATGGAAAAAACAGCATCATATACTGTATGCTGATTTCAGAGCATATACAGCCCTCAAGAGAACCTTGCCTCAGCTCTGCAAGGAACTGCCACCTAACTGGTGTGGTAACTTAGTCTTCAAATGGCATCCTACCACTCTATCAAGCCACCTGCTTCAGGATAGTGAACATGGGAAGACCAGTAAATTCCATGAGCATGGCCCCACTGCCATACTCATTTTTCTTTGAGATGAGTTCCTTGATCAGAAGCAATGCTGTAAGCAAATCTGTATGCAGAGTGTCTATCCCAGTAAGAACAAAGCACTGACCTTTCCTGATGAAAGTGGTCGCATGTAATCAACCTGCAACCAGGTAGCTGACTGATTACCCCAGGGATTGATGCCATATCGGGAACTCAAAGTTGGTGTCTCCTACTGGCAGACTGGGCATTCAGCAGTGACCATAGCCAAGTTGGCATTGGTCAGTGGAAGTCCATGTTGCTGAGCCCATGCATAACTTCCATCCCTGCCATCATGGCCACTTTGTTCATAAGCCCACTGGGCAATAACAAGGGTACCTGGGGAAAGATGCTGGCTGGCATACAAAGAACAGGTTGCCCTATCCACTTGATTATTAAAATTTTCCTCTGCTGAAGTCCCCGTTTGGTGAGCATTCATATGGGACCACACATATGCATAAATTTCCTTTAATTTTCTCTCTAAAGTATACATGGCTCCATGATGTCTGGGGAACATCCCTGATTTGAAAAGGCACCAGGTCTTACCTTACAAGTATTTTCATCTCAGTAGCTCACATTATTATCATTAAGCTGTATTTATTAAGCATTAGATCACAGACAGCATTTTTGTAAATCCACTTGTAGTAGCCAGATCCCTTTTTGGCAAACTATCGGTAATGAGCAGCTGGGATTTTCTTTGTCTTAGGCAGCAATATTATCTCAGGCTATACTGAGCCCCACTGGCTTAGTAAACAAAATAGGAAATGCATTATTTATATTGTTCTTCACTAATAATTAATAAAATTACAGGTGCGTGACGTTCCCCGGCTTCCCAACTCACATCAGTGACAGTCATACATGATTTTCTTCTCCCAAAAGATCACAATTAAATGACTGTTGCTGACAGTCTGTTGTTAATTAATTTGTGTGACCTTCTCACACTGAAGCTGGAAAATAATGAGGTAATTTTCAAGTAGACAAATATGCTATGCTTTGTGAACTTTTTGTTCTTAGGTGTTGAAATTGCAGCAGACCCATTATTTAACTTCCTACAGACATCTAAAGAAATGATTATCACTAAATTATTCTAAAGTTCCAGGAAATAAAATGAGCAGAAGAGTATCCTTACAGCAGTATGGGATTTGGCTTTCAAATCCCATTTTTCTTTTTATCACTTCACCTACCATTCACTCAGACTCTTCTTTTTCACCAACACCACTATCTTTTTCTCACCCTTTTACGTAAACATTTCATTTGGTAATTAACAAATAGTTAAGAAGTGCTGATTATACTTTACTGGACAATAATACTAATATTAAAATAATAATAATATATCATATTTATAAAAGCTCCCTTAGAACTTTTAAAATGCTATCAAAATATGATTTTATTTTCATGGTATATGCTAACCTCTGTAGAGATACAAAGATGATTGAGATCCTGCATTCAGTGTGGTAAAGTCTAATGGTAAAAAAATAAAATATGTAGCACAAATAATCAAACTATGCATCGGAAAATAAAAGGCCATGCTGTTCTCCACTCAGAGCTCCTTGAAGGCAGGGTCTTATTTCCTTCCTCTTGATTGCCATTATCTAGCTCCATAGTTGGTACAGTGCTCGTTGACTGAGTGAAGAGCCCTAAGAAAAGTGTCATTCTTTCTCTGTTGTGTGTCACTACCTGTGCTGAAAACCCAAGATAGGGCAATAAAGACAAGAGACCACATTCCCGCCCTCATGGCACTGATATTCTAATGAGAGAAACAGCCACCAATGTGGAAGCAAACAAATAAAAAACTGTAACAGATTTGGTAAATTCCATGAAGAAAGTAACAGATAAATGGAATAGGAAATGATGGGAGGTAAGCAGAAGAGGAGGGTAACTTTAGACCAGGAGGTCAGAAGATGCTCTGACCTGAGAAAATGATGTTTAAGGTGAACGAAAAGGAGCCAACGGGAAGAAGCAGGTAAGGAGCATCCAAGGCAGAGGCAACAATAAATTGCAAAGGCTTGAAGGTGGGAAAAGCATAGAGAAGGAATTGTAGGAGGACAAGAGCAAAGCAAAGAGACCAGGTGGAACCCCAGTAAGAGGGGAAGATACCTTGGTCTAGGAAGGTGACAGTGGAGATGGAAAAATACAGGTAGGTTTGAGATGGATCTGGAGACGTGGTTTCCCTGCTCTTGATTCTCTTATAATATAATCTCAATTGCTTTTTTATCATCTAAGAATTCTTTACATTTTTTGATTTTCTAATGTACTTATGGATTTTTTTCAATCTTTGCGGGAAAAATGGAAAATAACAAGTCCTTCCTATATTTCAAAGAACGTTGAGTAGAAGGAATTATACCCCTTTACCTCATGCACAAAAAACACTTTAAAGTAAGCAAAGTTTGAGTTTACAGTATTGTTATTTTCCCAATCTTATCCTCTCTTTTTTTAAAATGAGTATCTTAGCTTGGGTTCCCTAGAAAACAAAGAGGGAAACAAAGACAAATTTCTTTTCAGAGACTGCGATCCAGGTAGCAGGAGTTAGGGGCAGTGAACGAAGTGGAAGAGCTGGGAGAACCAACAGAAAGAGGCATGATGGAGATGGCGAGCCCCTCCCACCCACCCCATCACTGTAGCTTCAGGAGAGAAATCCTGGGAAAGTGTTCAGATGGGGGTAGATGTACATTAAAGCGTTCATATGTCAATTACTGCTGTAAAAGATCTCTCAACAGATACAGTTAATATTCATTATCACAATAATACCTGAATACCTTCAGGACTCCATTCCATAACGGTTGCTAAAATATCATGAGAATCATTTTAACTCATTTACACATCAAAACAACTCTTAACACAATGGAAAGATGTAAATGGGCCCCTCTCCTATGCAGGCCATGTAAGAAGTTGCCTATTTTGCATTTTACTATGGTCATCTGCTCATAGTAGATTTGCCAGTTTTTATTTCCCATTGCCTTCTAAGGAACGCAAATTTTGGTATCTGGAGGAACTTCTATTTGTTAAACAGGAGTAAAACTTTTGTCCCTCATATAATGGACTTTGATGTTACTGTAGGCAGTTTTAACTAGTGAGTGGGAGCATCAAAGTTTGAATTTAAAACTGTTACAGCACTAAATTGTTCTGCCTAAGAAAGGAAAAATTGAGCATCCCAGATAAAGATGTAGAAAATCTAAGGCAGGAGCAAGAAGGCAGAGTGTGGATGGGGAAAGAGAGGGAGGAAACCTGGTAGCTGCGAGGATAAGAGGAATTTGGAAAACCAGGTAGGGCTCACTGAGCTTGGTGTGCAAACTGTGAAACAGTGGGCACAGTGAGATACCAACCCTCTCCTTGTCACTCCACTTCACCTCACTAAATACTTTATCGTTCCCTAATGTTCTCATTAATGTAAAATTCTGTTTGGGAGAAAATAAAATAGGAAAAGAGGATGAAAGGAAGGAAGGGAGGAAGGGAGGAAGGGAGGGAGGGAGGGAGGGAGGGAGAGGGAGAGAGGGAGGAACAATTTTCCTATTAATAAACTAGTTTCCCCTCTAAATAAATATTGAACGTGAACACATACTTAATAAATATTGGTTGAAGTGGTGAATTTTTCTGAAATTCTATAGGCCACCACATGAATTTTTCTAGACCTGACTAAAGCCTATTTCTACAATCCAAAGTAAATAAGTTTTCCAGCCACATGAGGCAGGACATAACTAATGATGCAGTCTCAACTACAGAAGGCAGTATTAATTCTTCAATATTTAAACACCTTCTCTGTAAAGCCTGTCATTATCATGGAGAGATGCAAAGGTGGAATGAGACATAGACCCTACTTTAAAGGCTTGGAGAATTTTTTTTTTTTTTTTTTTTTAAGTTAAGGGCTTTCCCTGACCTTTCTAGCACTCCAGTCTGTCAATGACAAGAAGTGGGCAAACTATGGAGAACAATATGGAGGTTCCTTAAAAAATTAAAAATAGAACTACCATAGGACCAGACATCCCACTACTGGGCATATACCCTGAGAAAACCATAATTCAAAAAGAGTCATGTACCACAATGTTCATTGCAGCTCTATTTACTATAGCCAGGACATGGAAGCAATCTAAGTGTCCACTGACACATGAATGGATAAAGAAGATGTGGCAAATATATACAATGGAATATTACTCAGCCATAAGAAGAAACTAAATTGAGTTATTTGTAGTGAGGTGGATGGACCTAGAGTCTGTCATACAAAGTGAAGTAAGTCAGAAAGAGAAAAACAAATACCGCATGTTAACACATACATATGGAATCTAAAAAAAAAAAAAAAAGAAAAGTCATGAAGAACTTAGGGGCAAGATGGGAATAAAGATGCAGATCTACTAGAGAATGGACTTGAGGACACGAGGAGGGGGAAGGGTAAGCTGGGACAAAGTGAGAGAGTGGTAGTGTATATATGAACATATATACACTACCAAATGTAAAATAGATAGCTAGTGGGAAGCAGTCACATAGCACAGGGAGATCAGCTCATGCTTTGTGACCAGCTAGAAGGGTGGGATAGGGAGAGTGGGAGGGAGGAAGATGCAAGAGGGAAGAGATATGGGGATATATGTATGTATATAACTGATTCACTTTGTTATAAAGCAGAAACTAACACGCCGTTGTAAAGCAATTATACTCCAATAAAAATGTTTTTAAAAAAATTAAAAAGGGGACTAGAAAGTAAAAAAAAAAAAAAAAAAAGAATTGGGCAACTATCCCTCTGAAAAATTAATAAGACATGATAATGCTGTTTTTAAGACCTAATGATATGATTTGATCTGTTAAAAAAGAAATATACCATTCCTCCCACATTCTGGTTATTTGTCAAGGCATTATGGTTCATAATAGGGCCTCCTTGGTGCAGGTGGGCATATTTTCATTGGGCAGACCATGGGATGAACATCAGCTAGCCTATTCCATTCACACCAAAGAAAATGTGCTTTGGACAAAACATTTCAATTGCAGATTAAAGTACCCAACAACATTTTCTGCATTAATATCTATTTCTATTCTGTATACTTCCTTACCATTCAAATTACTGTGACAGCTTATTTACAAAAATGGTCACAATTATTCCCTTCCCTATATCCATACCCATTTGTAATGTGACCTCCCAGCTGGGCTGGACTTGTGACTTAGTTTTATCAATATAATACAGCTGCAGTGATGTTGTGCCAGTTCTAAGACCAAGCCACAAAAGAACCTGTGTGCTTCGTGTATTAGTTTGCTAGGGCTGCAATAACAAAATACCACAGACTAGGTGGCTTAAATGACAGAAATTTATTTTCTCACAGTTCTGGAGGCTGGAAGTCCAGGATTAAGGTATTGGCAGTTTTGGTTTTTTCTGAGACCTCTTTCCTGGCATGCTGGCCACTCTCATGCTGTGTCCTCACATAGCCTTTCCTCTATGCATGGGTACCCCTAGTGTCTCTCTGTATGTACAAACTTCTTCTTAAAAAAGCATCAGTCAGATTGGATTAGAGCCCACCCTAATGGCCTCATTTAACTTAATCGCTTCATTAAATGTCCTATCTCCAAATACAGTCACAGTCTGAGTTACTGGGGGGGTTGAATCTTCAACATACAGATTTTGAGGGAACACAATTCAGCATATAATCCTTCTCTCATTCTCTCAGGACCCCACCGCCACCATTTGAACAAGCCCAGAGAAACTTCCTAGATGGCCAGATAACCTCCAGAAGCAAAGCTGCCCACCTGACCTGCATTTCACCACAAAAGCATGAGATTTTTTCTAGGCACTTTCACCATAAACATCTTTAGCGACATCTTTGCCACAAGCATTTTTGCCCAAAGCTAACTGGCCTTAAGGCAATTATTTTATGAAAAGTAAAATAACTGGTTGGCAGTTTTTGATTTGAAAGTTTGTTTTCATCTGGTTGAATACATTAGCATTTCTTCCAGTTAGCAACATTATTGGGTTTTTTTGAGTTGACAGATGATGATGATGATTTGTCCCAAGAGTGGGTTTCTTATTTTGAAACACACGACATTGGAAGAGAAGGAGGCCTCAAGAGCCTCAAAGGCACAGAGTTGAACCCACATTTCCCATAGAACTTTGAAACGTTTCAACCAACATGTGAAATAATGCTAACAAACAATAGTACAGAGGCTTTCCCAACACAATACAAAGCTCAGTTACAAATATGCATCCTAGTGTTTGAAAACTGATACCTTTATTAATAAAGGAAGAAATTTCAGCAAAAAAGAAAAAGTGTGGCACCAAACAGGGAGACAAATTAACAATCAATCAATGTATAAAATATCATGAACGAAAACCTTGGAAGACAAGTGCTTAGGTACAACCCACAAAATAAAATCAGTTATATGTGCAGTACTGCATGAATCTACACACATTCTAAATGTATTCAAGTATTTTGTATTTTGCAATAAGGTCCTCTTAACTTTGTTACTCATTTCTCATGTTTTAGTATGTCCTTTTTAGTATCCCACTTTTATTTTTCATTATTTTATCCATGACAGCAAACTTGCCTCACAGCCATTTAGCTATGCAGTGAAAATGTTTGGGGCAAAAATGCTTGTGGCAAAGATGTTTATGGCAAAAATACTGAATGTGGGGAAATCTGGTTGAGACCAAGAGAGCCAGACAGCTGAACTCAGTCTAACCCATGCATCTGCATAACTACAGCTAAATAAGTGGTTGTAAGTTCAAGCCACCACATTTAGAGGTGATTTATTACAGAGCAGTAGCTAATCAAGACACTAACTATACAATTAAAATGTATTGAGAACTTACATTACTCATAGCTATATCGTCAGAGCTCTCTGGTGGCAGCTAAGAGAAACCATCTCTGATTAATTAGGTAAACAGGAATTCATTGGAAAGAGAGCATGCTAACAGAATCCATGGAAAAGCTTGGAAATAGACAGAAACACACGTATCTCTGATGTCCAGGGAGCAAGAACTATTCTATAGCTTTGTCAGAGTGCTGTGCTGCCCGTCAAATTAAAAAAGAAAAAAAAATCCATTTAGGACATATGTCACCAACCCAAGATTCAAAGTCCCAGGAGAAACTATCATTGGCTGAGTCTGGGTCACACGCTGCAAGACTGTCAACCAAGCGCACAGAATACAATAGGCTTATCCATCACTGAGTTTACTTAGCCTTAAGAAAGCACACAGAAGCCTTAAGAAGAGGGACAACAACATACTGCAACAAGGTCGTGGAGGCCTTGGACACCCCAGACACATCTTCCAATGTCTCAGTCACTACATGGGATACCCGTTAGTCATGAGGGACCAGCACTGACATGACAAGAGTGAGAATCACATAAACACAAGAAAACTGCAGGATCTGGGGTCCCTCAGCTTAAATATCTTTCTAGTTACCTGTCACTGGGGAGCTAAAGGAGAGACTGCCTGGTTTCCTTTCTTTCATGTGGCTGCAAATCAAAAATTATAGGTTATATGATAAATTGTCTTAACAACCAAATATGCAAGAATATTCATGGATCAGTAATCTACTCACAGCAAACCCACAGAGACCCTTGAAATGAAAAAATTCCTTGAGTTGATATTGTAAGAAGGTTGACAGTGTTCTATCTTTCCTCAATTAATTATAATGCTGAAGAAGATTACAGCCTAGCTGTTAACTTATTTCTTCCAAAACCTCCTCTCCTGCTTGGCTAAGACAGGACAGGACAGCTTGCTTTTACCCACAGTTGTCCACAAAATGGAGGTGAGATGAGTTCCCAGAAAGAAAGCAGAATGTTATTATCAAGAGAAGAGGAATGGAAGAGGAAACAAGATGGCAGAGTAGAAGGATGTACTCTCACTGCCTCTCGCGAGAATACCAGAATCACAACTAGCTGCTGGACAATCATAGACAGGAAGACACTGGAACTCACCAAGAAAGATAGCCCACATCCAAAGACAAAGAAGGAGCCACGATGAGATGGTAGGAGGGGTGCAATCACAATAAAATCAAATCCCATAAGTGCTGGGTGGGTGACTCAAACTGGAGAACACTTATACCACAGAAGTCCACCCACTGGGGTGAAGGTTCTGAGACCCACGTCAGGCTTCCCAACCTGGGGGTCTGGCAATGGGAGGAGGAATTCCTAAAGAATCAGACTTTGAAGCATAGTGGGAATTGATTGTACGACTTCGACAGGACTGGGGGAAACAGAGACTCCACTCTTGGAGGGCACACACAAAGTAGTGTACGCATTGAGACCCAGGGAAGGAGCAGTGACCCCAGGGAAGACTGAACCAGACCTATCTGCTAGTGTTGGAGGGTCTCCTGCAGAGGCAGGGGGTGGCTCTGTTTCACCATGGGGACAAGGACACTTGCAGCAGAAGTACTGGGAAGTACTCCTTGGTGTGAGCCCTCCCAGAGTCTGTCATTAGCCCCACCAAAGAGCACAGGTAGGCTCCAGTGTTGGGTTGCCTCAGGCCAAACAACCAACAAGGAGGGAACCCAGCCCCACTCATCAACAGTCAAGTGGATTAAAGGTTTACTGAGCTCTGCGCACCAGAGCAACAGTCAGCTCTAAGCACCACCAGTCCCTCCCATCAGGAAACTTGCACAAGCCTCTTAGACAGCCTCATCCACCAGAGGGCAGACAGCAGAAGCAAGAAAAACTACAATCCTGCAGCATGTGGAACAAAAACCACATTCACAGAAAGATGGACAAGATGAAAAGGCAGAAGGTTATATACCAGATGAAGGAACAAGATAAAACCCCAGAAAAATAACTAAATGAAGTGGAGATAGGCAACCTTCCAGAAAAAGAATTTAGAATAATGATAGTGAAGATGATCCAGAAGACAAAGAAAAATTATTGAAAGCAGCAAGGGAAAAATGACAAATAACATACAAGGGAACTCCCATAAGGTTAACAGGTGATTTCTCAGCAGAAACTCTACAAGTCAGAAGGGAGTGGCATGATATACTTAAAGTGATGAAAGGGAAGAATGTACAACCAAGATTATTCTACCCAGCAATAATCTCATTCAAATTCGAGGGAGAAATGAAAAGCTTTACAGACAAGCAAAAGCTAAGATAATTCAGCACCATGAAACCAGCTCTACAACAAATGCTACAGGAACTTCTCTAAGTAGGAAACACTAGAAAAGAAAAGGACCTACAAAAACAAAACCCAAAACAATTCAGAAAATGGTCATAGGAACATACATATCAAAAATTACCTTAAACGTGAACGGATTAAATGCTCCAACCAAAAGACACAGGCTTGCTGAATGGATACAAAAATAAGACCCATATATATACTGTCAACAAGGGACCCACTTCAGACCTAGGGACACATACAGACTGAAAGTGAGGGGATGGAAAAAGATATTCCATGTAAATGGAAATCAAAAGAAAGCTGGAGTAGCTATACTCATATCAGATAAAATAGATTTTAAAATAAAGAACGTTACACGAGACAAGGAAGGACACTACATAATGATCAAGGGATCAATCCAAGAAGAAGATATAACAATTATAAATATATATGCACCCAACATAGGAGCACCTCAATATATAAGGTAACTTCTAACAGCTATAAATGAGGAAATCAACTAACACAATAATAGTGGGGGACTTTAACACCTCACTTACACCAATGGACAGATCATCCAAAATGAAAATAAATTAGGAAACAGAAGGTTTAAATGACATAATAGACCAGATAGATTTAACTGATAATTATAGGACATTCCATTCAAAAGCAGCAGATTACACTTTCTTCTCAAGTGCACATGGAACATTCTCCAGGATAGATCACATCTTGGGTCACAAATCAAGCCTCAGTAAATTTAAGAAAATTGAAATCATATCAAGCATTTTTCTGACCACAATGCTATGAGATTAGAAATGAATTACAGGGAAAAAAACATAAAAAACACAAACATATGGAGGCTAAACAACATGTTACTAAATAACCAAGAGATCACTGAAGAAATCAAAGAGGAAATCAAAAAATATCTAGAGAAAAATGACAATGAAAACACGACGATCCAAAACCTATGCGATGCAGCAAAAGCAGTTCTAAGAGGGAATATTATAGCTATACAAGCCTACCTCAAGAAACAAGAAAAATCTCAAGTAAACAATCTAACCTTACACCTAAAAGAACTAGAGAAAGAAGAACAAACAAAGCCCAAAGTTAGAAGAAGGAAAGAAATCATAAAGATAAGAGTAGAAATAAATGAAATAGAAACAAACAAAACAATAGCAAATATCAATAAAACTAAAAGCTGATTCTTTGAAGAGATAAATGAAATTGATAAACCATTAGCCAGGCTCATCAAAGAAAACGGGGAGAGGACTCAAATCAATAAAATTAGAAATGAAAAAAGAGAAGTTACAACAGACACCGCAGAAATACAAAGCATCCTAAGAGACTACTACAAGCAACTCTATGCCAATAAAATGGACAACCTGGAAGAAATGGACACATTCTTAGAAAGGTATAACCTTCCAAGACTGAACCAGGAAGAAACAGAAAATATGAACAGAGAAATCACAAGTAATGAAATTGAAACTGTGATTAAGAATCTTCCAACAAACAAAAGCAAAGAAACGGATGGCTTCACAAGTGAATTCTCTCAAACATTTAGAGAAGAGCTAATACCTATCCTTCTCAAACTCTTCCAAAAAATTGCAGAGGAAGGAACACTCCCAAACTCATTCTATGAGGCCACAATCACCCTGATACCAAAACCAGACCAAGATACTACAAAAAGAGAAAATTACAGACCAATATCACTGATGAATATAGATGCAAAAATCCTCAACAAAATACTAGCGAACAGAATCCAACAACACATTAAAAGGATCATACACCACGATCAAGAGGGATTTGTCCCAGGGATGCAAGTATTCTTCAATACACACAAATCAATCAATGTGATACACCATATTAAAAATTGAAGAATAAAAACCATATGATCATCTCAATAGATGCAGAAAAAGCTTTTGACAAAATTCAACACTGATTTATGATAAACACTCTCCAGAAAGTGGGCATAAAGAGAACCTACCTCAACATAATAAAGGCCATATAAGACAAACCCACAGCAAACATCATTCTCAATGGTGAAGAACTGAAAGCATTTCCTCTAAGATCAGGAATGAGATAAGGATGTCCACTCTCACCACTATTATTCAATGTAGTTTTGGATGTCCTAGCCACAGGAATCAGAGAAGAAAAAGAAATAAAAAGAATCCAAATCGGAAAAGAAGTAGTAAAACTGTCACTGCAGATGACATGATACTATACACAGAGAATCCTAAAAATGCCACCAGAAAGCTACTAGAGCTAATCAATGAATTTGGTAAAGTTTAAGGATACAAAATTAATGCAGAGAAATCTCTTACATTCCTATACACTAATGATGAAAAATCTGAAAGAGAATTTATGATAACACTCCCATTGACCATTGCAACAAAAAAAAAAATAAAATACCCAGGAATAAATCTACCTAGGGAGACAAAAGACCTGTATGCAGAAAACTATAAGACACTGATGAAAGAAATTAAAGATGATTCCAACAGATGGAGAGATATACCATGTTCTTGGATTGGAAGAATCAATATTGTGAAAATGACTATACTACCCAAAGCAATCTACAGATTCAGTGCAATCCCTATCAAATTACCAACGGTATTTTTTACAGAACTGGAAAAAAATTATCTTAATATTTGTATGGAGACACAAAAGACCCCGAATAGCCAAAGAAGTCTTGAGGGAAAAAACCGGAGCTGGAGAAATCAGACTCCCTGACTTCAGAATATACTACAAATCTACAGTAATCAAGACAATATGGTACTGGCACAAAAACAGAAATATAGATAAATGGAACAGTATAGAAAGCCCAGAGATAAACCCATTCACTTATGGTCAACTAATCTATGACAAAGGAGGCACATATATACAATGGAGAAAAGATAGTCTCTTCAATAAGTGGTGGTGGGAAAACTGGACAGCTACCACAGAATCAGACTCCCTGACTTCGGACTATACTACAAAGCTACAGTAATCAAGACAATATGGTACTGGCACAAAAACAGAAACATAGATCAATGGAACAAGATAGAAAGCCCAAAGATAAACCCACGCACCTATGGTCAACTAATCTATGACAAAGGAGGCAAAGATATACAATGGAGAAAATACAGCCTTTTCAATAAGTGGTGCTGGGAAAACTGGACAGCTACATGTAAAAGAATGAAAATAGAACACTCCCTAACACCATACACAAAAATAAACTCAAAATGGATTCGAGACCTAAATGTAAGACCAGACACTATAAAACTCTTAGAGGAAAACATAGGAAGAACACTCTGACATAAATCAAAGCAAGATCTTTTTTGATCCACCTCATAGATTAATAGAAATAAAAACAAAAATAAACAAATGGGACCTAATGAAACTTAAAAGCTTTTGCACAGCAAAGGAAACCATAAATAAGAGGAAAAGACAACGCTCAGAATGGGAGAAAATATTTCCAAACGAATCAACGGACAAAGGATTAATCTCCATAATATATAAACAGCTCATGGAGCTCAATATTAAAGAAACAAACACCCCAATCCAAAAGTGGGCAGAAGACCTAAATAGACATTTCTCCAAAGAAGACATGCAGATGGCCAAGAAGCACATGAAAAGCTGCTCAACATCACTAATTATTAGAGAAATGCAAATCAAAACTACAATGAGGTATCACTTCACACCAGTTAGAATGGTCATCATCAGAAAATCTACAAACAACAAATTCTGGAGAGGGTGAGGAGAAAAGGGAACCCTCTTGCACTGTTGGTGGGAATGCTAATTGATACAGCCACTATGGAAAACAGTATGGACATTCCTTAAAAAGCTAAAAATAGTATTACCATATGATCCATCAATCCCCCTACTGGGCATATACCCAGAGAAAACCGTAATTCAAAAAGACACATGCACCCCAATGTTCATTGCAGCACTATTTACAATAGCCAGGTCATGGAAGCAACCTAAATGCTCATCGACAGAGATATTGATAACGAAGATGTGGTACATATATACAATGGAATATTACTCATCCATAAAAAGGAACTAAATTGGGTCATTTGTTGAGACATGGATGTATCTAGACACTGTCATACAGAGTCAAATTAGTCAGAAAGAGAAAAACAAATATCGTATATTAACACATATATGTGGAACCTAGAAAAATGGTACAGATGAACCGGTTTGCAGGGCAGAAACAGAGACACATATGTAGAGAACAAACGTATGGACACCACAGGAAGAAAGTGGTGAGGAGTGGGGATGGTGGTGTGATGAATTGGGTGATTGGGATTGACATGTATACACTGATGTGTATAAAATTGATGACTAATAAGAACCTGCAGTATAAAATGACAAACAAACAAATAAAACAACTAATACTAAACTTCCTTTGGGTTATTTGTACGGAAATTTGTTAATATAAATGTTTGAGACATTACATGAAATTTCTAAAAATTTTATATGTTCTGGTATAATGTTATAAGTCATAATTCTAGTTATTACTTTAAAATGTATATCTCAGAAATAACTAAATTTCCTTGTCAGTTGCATTATTATGAACTTTCATCAAATCTTTAACCAAGGTCATTTTTAAGTCTTTTGTCATTTACAGACAGTCTGGGTGTACTCTGATGCTTTTGCAAACATGTTCCTATAAAAGGGTTTCATCTTCAAGGAATTCATAGAAAAGACTCTGTCAAGCACAGGTTTCTGGTAACTGACTATACTGGTGAACTGAATGAATAAGCATTTTCAGAACTCTAATGGAAAACTGATGAACTCATAAAAGTGCTAACAAAAGATCAAGATGAAAAAAAATTAATTACATGGGACTGAGTGAACTGATGAGGATGATTATAATTTTTGTGACTTTCTGTTTGAATAAAAAAAAACAAAAACCACAAGGACTCAGAGGCAAAAAATATACAAATCAATTTTCACTGCAAAGTAAAGGAGCTGTTACAGTGGAGGATTACTGGACTGAATATCAATATTATGACATAGTATGAGTGGATTTCGTGTTTGGTAATTGCAATCATTGTTGCTTTTCTTGTGGTAATCCATTTACAATGATTGGCATCAGTCTATTTATCTCTTGTAAAAATAAAATACAGTGTGTGTGTGTGTGTGTGTGTGTGTGTGTGAGAAAAAAAAGAGAAGAGGAATGAATAGAAGCCAGGAGAAACAAAAATAACAGATGCCTACAAAAAAAATAAAATAGTCACCATGTCAGGTTCTGGGTTTGAAAAAAAAGAGTAGAAAAAAATAGATAAGAAGTAGTTTCTGTCCTTAAGAAGCTTAAAATGTGTTTCAAGAAATAAAATGCACAGGTAAAAACGGGCACTCAACTCAGCTAGTGTGGCCTATTTAGAAGTAACAATTGAGTAACAGAGAAATAAAGACTAGAAGATCAATAGAAAATTACTGAGAGGGAAGGAAGAACTGTAGAGTGGGGTTTCATTTAGAGTCTAAGGATGACTTCAGAGAGCTCTTTAATGGCTCTAAAATGTAGACAAAATTCTATCTGTGTGTGGACGGTTAATATATGACATTTTAGCTAATGCGGTTCCATACTTGAAGTTCTGTCCCATCATTAGTTCAACCAGTATTTACTGGACACATGCTAAATACAAGGCATTGTTCTAGGCTCTAGAAATATAACAACGAAAAACTCATATCAATTCTCCACCCTCAAAGAAATTCTAGTGAGGCAAGACTTGGGATCAGTATTGTCCTATGTTGATGACCTATGGTGAGAATGAGCAGTGGTGCCATAGAAGTAACCAGTAAAAAAAAAATCTAAATTCTTGGCTTGTCAGTTTTTTAAAACCCTCAATGTACATATTTAATAGAAGGAGAATACTTTTATTTTTAAACAGCTGAATTGACATTGTAAATAGTAGAATATGTGTGAGGCATAGTTCAATCTATAGACAAAGCTGGGTACCCAAATTCATTTGCAGGACAGACTTTCTGCAATAGATCCTGAAGCCACCAGGGCCCATAGGTGGTTAAACACTGATTTAATAAAATGTACAACAGATGTGTAGCTGGAATACCTGAGTTCTGCTCCATCCCTGATGTTCACTGGTGCTTGTGTCTATGTTCATATTATTAAACTTTCCTATGTGCAAAATGACAATAATAATCCACAACTAGATTAATTCAGGTGTAGGCTTTTTCTTTTTAACTAATTTTTTATCTTGAAAATTTTCAAACCTATAGAAAATTAAAAGAAAATTGCATGAACACTTGCATATCCCTCCCCAAGAACCACCAACTGTTACCATCCTGCCCCACTCTTGCCAACCCTCTCACTATCTGCCTGCTTCCCTTGGCTCATGGCCTGCTTCCTCCATCTTCAAAATCAGTAACTGAGTCCTTCTCACGTTGCTATCTCTCTGCTTCTCTCTTCTACCTGCCTCTTCCACTTATAAGGACCCTGCTGATTACACTGAGCCCACCCAAATAATCTAGGATAATCTCTCCAACTCCAAGTCCTTAACCTTACTCCCATCTGCAAAATGCCTTTTATCATGTAAAGTGACACATTTCTGGGATTAGAGCATGAACATTTGGGGGGTCTGTTTTTCTGCTACCACAGCACCACAGCATCCATTGATGATGCTTACCTAAATCAATTTAATATGTTAGAGTTTACAAAGTGGGAACTGTTCTATCATTCATTCTGCATTTATTAGTTGGCATTATTCCATTTAAAGGAGGACAGTCTTCTCTCTCAATCCCTCCCTCTATTCCTGTCCTTCTCCCTCTCCCTTTCCTCTTCCCTCTCCCTATTTCTGGATATCACTGTGGTTTCATGGACTTTTTAATATGTATTACCATTACTATTCATGTTGTGTTCTTGACAAGACCCAGTTAGTCTTTGAACAATTCATTGTTTCCTGTCACAAGAAGTTCCAGGCTCACTTTGTACTTTCCCCATTTTAGCTGTTTCTCTAAGAAATTCTGGTTTCATTTAGTAGATTATGGTATTCACAACCAAGATCTGGGTACTACTGGTACTTGCTGCCACTAGGGTGTCTTTGATTTTAGATCTTTCCAGGGGAGAACAAGTGTATATAGTTAGCCAGTTCTCTCTCTGTGTATATATACATACATATGTTAGTTCTCTATTATTTATATAATTTTTATATGTACTTATAGCTATATACAGATATTTGAAATTTTTAATTTATATTAATAACTCCAATCTAAATTTAATACCAAGGAGTTCTTCCTTACTGTCCTTACATCCTGTATGTTGAAAATTCCTTCTCCTGGTGAAAATCCTTGGCTGCCAACAATATCAACATATTGATTCATTTATTTTATCCTAAAATACACGCAAAATAGTTTTAGAATTACAATAACTGCCAAGAGTTAACTACTAAATATAGTTTAAGATTTCCCTGCAGTTATTTTATTATCTTATATTATACCCAAGTACAAATAGGTATACAAATATAATCCAATTAAATATCTTCTCTATAGTTATGTTATCAGTTCAATATATAGTTAGGATTAGTATTTGTTTCTGTTAGTAAACAATTTTAAGGTTTGACTTGTTTCATCCTTTTTCATTTAATTTCATTTTTTGAATACGTAAATTGTTAAAATGGTTTAAAAGTCCAAACTATTTAAAAGGCACACTCGAAAGTCTCACTCCCTTCCCCATCCCTTTTACTCCATTCCTACCCACCCATTATAAATCATTTTCATTACTTTTTTGGGTTACTTTTTCATTTATTCTTTGTATATTTTTAAAGAAGAAAATACATAGACATATTCTTATATTCCCAGAAGGAGAATCCTTTATGACCAAGTTACTTCTCCTGTGCCATCCAGAGCCTCCAAACTGTCAAGGAGAAAAGGATTGGAAGAAGGGCAGAGCCCTAACAGAGGGAGAATCAGGGAGTCAGGACAAAAGGACATAGCAGGGACCAGCAGCAGGGACCATGCAGGTGCAGCACAATGGGGACATGGCTGCTCAGCAAGAAAAGCAAGCAGTGATGGAAGCAACAACCGGAAGGCCCAACACACTGTTCATACGTCTCAGGGATACCTGCTCAAAGTAGAGCCAGAACAAGAAGCAGAGCCCCAGGGTTTAGAGGTAACCCCAGAAGGAGGAAGAGGGGAGGAAATATCAGGATTTTGTTGTTGTTTTTATTTTAAACCTCAAGTCATGAAGAAGTCACTGAAGGGATGGCTTACTGCCAGGAGCTGGATTAGGTTCCTGCTATCAGGCAGAATGCAGGCTTGAGACAGAGACAAAGTGCAGCAGGTAAACAAAGAAGGTTACATTTTTGCACACCACTTAGTGGCCTTGGAGAACATTGTGCATAGGAGCATTTTTTTCTGGGGGTGGGGGGGAAATCTATCATTTTTAACAAGATTTTCAAAAGGACCGTGGATCAAAACAGGTTAAGAACTGAACCATTATGTTTATTTAACAGAAACAATGTAAGGGCAAGAAAAAAACATAGACGGAGGAGCTCATTTCATTACAACAGCTGCATTTTCCATTTTATGGTATCACTGGACCCTTTGCCTCTCCTCTGTCTTATCTACCTGGACTTTCTCATCTTCACTCAGAATTTCATTCATTGTGCTGTAACTATCACACAGACTTCTTTCCTTTTTCCTGTTCCCATCTATTTTCCCCTGGTAGTCTTACATGTGTATAGTTGCATGACAATAGTATTTCTTCCATCCGAATCATTATTAATTATTAGCTAAATATCAGTTACTCTTCTAGTCTAAGAATTATTAAGTATTCAACTAACGCTTATTGTGATTAGCATGTTCCTTTTCAATTTGTAAATCTCGATAGGTAAAAGCTTGCTTTATATGTTTATATTTTCAATAGAGCAAAGTTCTGTATTAACATAAAAAGTGCATTTATATCCATTTTGAAGAATTTGTGAGAGGGAAGCAGTGTATAATGGAAAAACAGGAGATTAAGGCAGCCCTCAGTGATCTGTGTTCTAACCATAACACTGCCAAGTATTTAGCTGTGCAACCCTGCACATCTCTGCTGTTATTCCCTCGGATGTGAAATCAGTTTGTTAAATGACTACCAGGCAGCCGTGCGGCAGGGTTCTGGGCCAGGTTACTGGGAGAATAAATAGAGGCAGACATATCTTTTGATTACTTTATGGTTCACCATCTTGCTTTCACATTGATTCTTTTAATATCTTTATCCCACGGCCTTAACAATTTTTGTGTCATCATGTGTTTAAAAATTTGTTGAAATACACAAATTTCAGAGACTGTAGACTAAAACCTGTTATTCCTAATGCTCACTTACCTTTGCTTCTGGCCACTATAGCACTCAGGCCAATTTCCCAGCAAAAAGTAAATACATAAATAACATTGTGTCCCCTTCCCCACTAGGAATTTTCAATCACATGGAGGGTTAATATAGAGTAATATACCTAGGAATGAGGGAGAGGGAGTTTTCAACAATTCATTAAAATACAATAACTTTTACATTTCAAGAACAGCTTTAAAAATCTCTCAAATATGAAGCTCACTGAAGGTTTGGATTTTACAGATGACTCCCCATCACACCCACCCCTTACACTCCTCATGGGGTGCTGAAAAAACACTGTAATCACCAATATTTTAGTCTCAAAACTACACGATCACTTATAAACGCTTTTTGTTGCTGTTAACCCAAATCAGTGGTTTCAAACTGTTATTATCCATCTGCATAAACCTCTTCCTTAACGAAATCCTACCTGAACCCCAACATATAAGAGATAAAAACTGGGCTTCCCTGGTGGCGCAGTGGTTGAGAATCCGCTTGCCGATGCAGGGGACATGGGTTCGTGCCCCGGTCCGGGAAGATCCCACATGCCGCGGAGCGGCTGGGCCCGTGAGCCATGGCCACTGAGCCTGTGCGTCCGGAGCCTGCGCTCCACAATGGGAGAGGCCACAACAGTGAGAGGCCCGCGTACCACCAAAGAAAAAAAAAAAAAAAAAAAAGATAAAAACTGAGCTGTAGGGCTTCCCTGGTGGCGCAGTGGTTGAGAGTCCGCCTGCTGATGCAGGGGACACGGGTTTGTGCCCCGGTCAGGGAAGATCCCACATACCGCAGAGTGGCTGGGCCCGTGAGCCATGGCCGCTGAGCCTGCATGTCTGGAGCGTGTGCTCCGCAACGGGCGAGGCCACGGCAGTGAGAGGCCCGCATACTGAAAAAAAAAACAAACAAAAAAACAAAACTGAGCTGTCCTGTTTGAATGGGAAAGGAATGGGCCACAGTTGTGTTTCCTTGGCCTCCCCCTCACTCTGTACCATAGCTACAGAGACCTCTACAATCCTGTTTTTGTCACAAAACAGAGTAACCAATTACCCATGAGGTGTTTTCGAAGATCTAGACCCATGGATTTATGGCTACTACAGGTCAGTCCACACTCATTTATTCAACATATTACTGAGCATCTACTATGTATCAGGCACCATTTTAAATGTTGGAGATAACAGCAGTGAATAAAACAAACTACAATTGCTACCCACTGGGAGCTTTCATTATGAAGTAAAGATACACAATAAATGAAAATAAATAACTATATATAATATGTAAAATAATGATGGACCCTAAAGGGAAAAAAAATAAACCAGAAAAGGGGATAGAAAAAATGTGTTTGGTCAGGACAGGGGATTGAAATTTTAGACTAGATGATGAAGGAAGCCTTCTTTGAGAAGGTAACATTTGCATAAAATTTCTGAAGAAAGTGAGGATGGGAATCATTATCTGAAAAAAGATCAATCAAGACAGAGAAAACAGAAATTTCAAAAGCCCTGAGGCAAGAACATTCTGTGTGAATACAGCAAGGAGGCCACAAGTGTGGCTGAGTGAGGAAGGTGAGTGGTAAGAGGTGAATTGATCTCTCAGTGGTGTGGGTTGAATCACATGGAACAGCTAGTATCTGACAGTTTTTCACCTACTAAACAGCAATTTTATATAGCTCAAGCTAAACTGGCAAGCAAGTACTTAGAATAATATAAATGGATTATTCATCACGTGCAAGGGCAGAGACGAAGGATACTTAAGCAATTATTTTCCAATAGCCAGAGTAATTTTTAAATCTCTAAAATAGAGCCTTGATCTACAGTCAACTAAAATATATGATGTGGCCTCAGTAATGCAGGAGACAGAGCCCTGAATTCTGTCCTGACACCATCATACCACATAGACTCAGAGCTGTAGTTTATGCATCTGTAAAGTGGAAATGATATGTGCCCTCCTGATCTCATCAACTTTTGTAAAATCACTCAAGGATTTCTTTCCTTCTGCTAACTTTAGGGTTTTTTTGTTCTTCTTCCTCTAATTGCTTTAAGTGCAAGGTTAGGTTGTTTATTTGAGATGTTTCCTGTTTCTTAATGTAGGACTGTATTGCTATAAACTTCCCTCTAAGAACTGCTTTTGCTGCATCCCATAGGTTTTGGGTCGTTGTGTTATCACTGTCATTTGTTTCTAAGTATTTTTTGATTTCCTCTTTAATTTCTTCAGTGATCTCTTGGTTATTTAGTAGTGTATTGTTTAGCCTCTATGTGTTTGTATTTTTTACAGATTTTTTCCTGTAATTGATATCTAGTCTCATAGCATTGTGGTCAGAAAAGATACTTGATACGACTTCAATTTTCTTAAATTTACCAAGGCTAGATTTGTGACCCAAGATATGATCTATCCCAGAGAATGTTCCATGAGTACTTGAGAAAAATGTGTATTCTGTTGTTTTTGGATGGAATGTCCTATAAATATCAATTAAGTCCATCTTGTGTAATGTATATTTAAAGCTTGTGTTTCCTTATTTATTTTCATTTTAGATGAACTGTCCATTGGTGAAAGTGGGGTGTTAAAGTCTCCTACTATGATTGTGTTACTGTTGGTTTCCCCTTTTATGGCTGTTAGTATTTGCCTTATGTATTGAGGTGCTCCTATGTTGGGTGCATAAATATTTACCATTGTTATATCTTCTTCTTGGATCGATCCCTTGATCGTTATGTAGTGTCCTTCTTTGTCTCTTGTAATAGGCTTTATTTTAAAGTCTATTTTGTCTGATATGAGAATTGCTACTCCAGCTTTCTTTTGATTGCCATTTGCATGGAATATCTTTTTCCATCCCCTCACTTTCAGTCTGTAAGTGTCCCTAGGTCTGAAGTGGGTCTCTTGTAGACAGCATATATATGGGTCTTGTTTTTGTATCCATTCAGCCAGTCTGTGTCTTTTGGTGGGAGCATTTAATCCATTTAAGTTTAAGGTACCTATCAATATGTATGTTCCTATTCCCATTTTCTTAATTGTTCTGGGTTTGTTATTGTAGGTCTTTTCCTTCTCTTGTGTTTCTTGCTTAGAGAAGTTCCTTTAGCATTTGTTGTAAAGCTGGTTTGGTGGTGCTGAACTCTTTCAGCTTTTGCTTGTCTGTAAAGGTTTTAATTTCTCCATCATATCTGAATGAGATCCTTGCTGGGTAGAGCAATCTTGGTTGTAGGTTTTTCTCCTTCATCACTTTAAATACGTCCTGCCTCACTGCAGCTCTATTTACAATAGCCAGGACATGGAAGCAACCTAAGTCTCCATCGACAGATGAATGGATAAAGAAGATGTGGCACATATATAAAATGGAATATTACTCAGCCATAAAAAGAAATGAAATTGAGTTATTTGTAGTGAGGTGGATGGACCTAAAGTCTGTCATACAGAGTGAAGTAAGTCAGAAAGAGAAAAATAAACACTGTATGCTAACACATATATATGGAATCTAAGACCAAAAAAAAAGGTCATGAAGAACCTAGGGGTAAGATGGGAATAAAGACACAGACCTGCTAGAGAATGGACTTGAGGATATGGGGAGGGGGAAGGGTAAGCTGTGACAAAGTGAGAGAGTGGCATGGACATATATACACTACCAAATGCAAAATAGATAGCTTGTGGGAAGCAGCCCCATAGCACAGGGAGATCAGCTCGGTGTTTTGTGACCACCTAGAAGGGTGGAATGGGGGGGTGGGAGGGAGGGAGACGCAGAGGGAAGAGATATGGGAACACATGTATATGTATAACTGATTCACTTTGTTATAAAGCAGAAACTAACACACCATTGTAAAGCAATTATACTCCAATAAAGATGTTTAAAAAAATCACTCAAGGAAATGGGCTTATTTAGTCATTAGTCACACCTCTAGTGACACTTGGTTAGAATTTTTCCACCTCAACCATCCACCTAGCACTATAGATCCATGAGCAAGATATATATTGGATTGGCCAAAAACTTTGTTCGGTTTTTTTCCATAAGATGACTCTAGTAGTGCTTAGTTTTCTTTAACTTCATTTGAAACAATTCTGTTAGATTGATTGTGACAGCTGTCATATTAGCCTGCATTTTAAAAAGAAAATCTTATTAAAACTGGTAAATTTTGGTGTAGCCATTTTAATATTGAAGATGGAAGAAAAAAGCAACATTTTTAGCATATTATCCTTTAAGATTTCAAGAAAGGTAAAAATGCAACTGAAATGCGAAAAAAGATTTGTGCAGTGTACGGAGAAGATGCTGTGACTGATCAAACGTGTCAAAAGTAGTTTGTGAAGTTTCATGCTGGACATTTCTTGCTGGACAATGCTCCACGGTTGGGTAGACCAGTTGAAGTTGATAACGATCAAACGGAGACATTAATTGAGAACAATCAACATTATACCACGTGGGAGATAGCCGACATACTCAAAATATCCAAATCAAGCATTGAAAATCATTTGCACCAGGTTGGTTATGTTAATCGCTGTGACGTTTGGGTTCCACATAGGTTAAGCGAAGAAAACTTTCTTGACCGTATTCCCGCAAGCGATTCTCTGCTTAAACGTAACGAGAAAGGAGGATAGGGGAGGCAAAAGCTCATTTTTTTGTTGCTATATGGACTTACCGCAAGTCCTGATAAAGAACCTCTAGCCTTGATGAACAGGACTGGATTATGTGGAGGCCAAGAGACTCCCTTGGTGGCTCTGGCCCAAAGCCTATACTAAAATTAAGTTCAGCAGCCTCCTCTGCCCTTTTCCATAGCCCTCTTCCAGGAGGCTGTGTCACTCTGGGGCATGGGAAGAGCAAGCCGAGGAGGTTCATCCAAAGGAAATCAATCCAAAAGAATATAACAGAAACATACTAGTCAGTGTCAGAACATACTCTAACTTAACCACAACAGGAGGGAAATGACGTACTTCACAGAATCCCTAGGAAGGACAAGAATTAGGATAGCTTGAGGATCTGGGGAATAGCATCTCAGAGAGGGTCTCTTTCGGTCACTAGCATTAAAAATGACTCAGTTCCAACAATTTTCTACCCTGTAATTACTCTTCTCATGATTGTTTTAAAATCTATTTAATAACATTTCCTGATAAGTGGGTCCACAGTCAGTTGAAATTATGTGTCTTAGTGATGCCGTTAAAGGAGAATTGGCCTAAATTCAAATTCCCAGAAGGAATCCCATTGGTCTTGCTTAAGTCACTGCTCACCTTTGGACAGAGAGCTGGTACATCCTGAGTAATCATCTTATCCAGATCATATAGAATGGAGGAAGAGTAATCTCCTGTGGGAAAGCAGAATCTTGTTGCAAAAAATAAGAGGAAATGCTGGCTGAATAAAAGATGTCAGATATCTACTATGACTTGCCAGGAAAAAGCCCAAGTCTTTACCACTTTGCTCAGGCCAAAATTTATTAAGCCAAAAATCATAGTGTTTTGGCTTAATAAATGCCCATGCCTAAAATTTTGACCCGTCTTCACAAAAAATGTGAAAGGGAGACTTAAAGCTAATTGTATACCATACTGTGTTGTTTTATCCTGTAAACCTCAGCAGGGCTCAGTCAAAAAAAACAAAAAAATATGCCTGATTTTCCAAATCTTGACACTGATTCTACATATCTGCTGGAACCAATGAAACCATTAGGTAGAACCCCTCTTGGTTTAAAACATGTTTTTGTATTGTTGTAGAAGCCTGTAAGATGAGTCAAGACTGAAGATGGATTATATTTACCAGAAAGCCATATAGTATACACTCTGAGACATGACTTCATCCCTTTCCCCAAGCAGACCTGAAAGGGTTAAATGATATGAACCAAGTACGAATATAGCTCAGAAAAATCTAACCTCAAAAATATAAATGTCCAAATCTCATGATATTTGCCCAAATGCCTGAAATTTTAATAATAAAAAACACTTCATATTATTAATTTAATTTTTTCTAAAGTAAATTCCTTCTCTATTGATGCACAGAAAATGAAAATCCTAAAATGTATATGAAAGCATAGCCCAGTTCTTTGTACTTATTTTGCTCAGTTCCATCAGAAGCGTTTAATCTTGGTACTTAGCTAGAATCTGGGTTCTACCTTCAGCAGATAAAACCAAGGACATCATCTTCCAAAAATATATTCCTTCAGCTCCTCCAGTCCTGTGATTTTTCTAACCCCAAATCTTCTTCATTTAACTTTCAATTCCCTGAGCTCTTAACACTCTAATTTTATATTAAGTGTTCCAACATCAGTTCCACAGAGAGGCTTTTCCTTTCCTGTGGACCAAATTAGGTCTCTCTGGTACATGATTTTATTCTTTTCTATACTTTCCTTTATAACGTATCACAATCATAACTCAATATCTTATAATTATGTAAATATGTCTGTCTCTCCCTCAGGAGTCTAAGCTCCATGTGGGTGGGAACACTGAACCTCCTCTGGTTTGCTCACCACTGTAGTATCAGAGCAGAGCTTAGTGCCTAGCAAGAAGCAGGTGCTATAAACATTTTTTGGATGATTAACTCATCCATAGCCGAACACCATCTCTTTGGGATTCTAAAGAATAGAATGGAAGGGGAATCAGAGCTTTCCCTAGAGACCAGTAGACAAGAAAGCACTGGAAGGGAAAAATGATAGAAAAAAGAATAAAAGCAATACATCACTTAACCTACTTGGTTCTTAGGACCAGCGTTCTCTCCAATAATGCTAGGTTTTAGTACAGATAACACAATATGTTCAATCTCTTCAAGTGGAAAAAATATATTACACACATTCAAGTTCAAACTCAGTTTCAAAGTAACTGTAGCATATTTGCTTCTTGCCATCTAGCTAGTCTTTATAAATTCTACAGCTATTGGTGCCATAAAGAATGCAACAGAAAGACACGAACTACTAAATGAAACTGCATCAAGAAAAATCAGTTTGAGGTTCTTTCCCAATACATTTTAAAGAACATGGATTTAGCCTACTTTGAATAAGAATGGTATTCAAAAGGTACTAGCTTGGGCTTCCCTGGTGGCGCAGTGGTTGAGAGTCCACTTGCCGATGCAGGGGACACGGGTTCGTGCCCCGGTCTGGGAAGATCCCACATGCCGTGGAGCGGCTGGGCGCGTGAGCCATGGCCGCTGAGCGTGCGCGTCCGGAGCCTGTGCTCCGCAACGGGAGAGGCCACAACAGTGAGAGGCCCACATATCGAAAAAAAAAAAAAAAAAAAAAAATTTAATTAAAAAAAAAAAAGGTACTAGCTTGACAAAAACATAAAAATACATATTGTTAAACTTGGGGTCTGGGTGTATGTAATGTCTTTTATGCCTTATTATTTCAACCTTTTAGCGAAAATTTACAACAACAAGCTAAGACAGAAGTTTGTTCAGTTTCACATTAAATGTCTAGGTTGCCTTCAGGAGGGATAGGATGTCTCCAAAAGGGAGGGTGTCTATGCAGCCCCAGCAGACTCCTCACTCCCACCCCAGCATCAGCTTGAGCTTGTGTTCTACATACTAGGTTTCTTCAGAAAGTTTCTTTGAAGAAAGGATGCCAAGGGTTTTTTTTTTTGGAAAGTCCTTAAAAATAATTGAGCTAAGCTAACACACCATGTCTTTTACCTAGTTACATATACTTTGGAGGGGAAAATGGCCATTCTAAGTTAGTAAGGGGTTTTTTGATCATTAGGACTCAATTCTTTGTCATTATTTTCAGCTACCCGCTCCTACATTTTCACAGCTTTCTTTGAAATCACCTGGGGAAGACAGTATGGGAAATCTAGAAAAGTCCTCTTCCAAACACAATACCCCTCATCTCTAAATAATTCAGTGCCTGCTATTTTTTCTAAAAATTTCCCATAGCCTTGTTTTGACCTCATAGCATTTCTACCTCTGGTCAGTCACAGTGTTTTTAAGATGTACTTTAGCTCAAACATTCACTTTGAAGTCCTCTGAAAGTGTCACTTTAAAGGGGAATGTTATTTGGCAGAGTATTTGTACTTTTACACTAAGAGTTTGAAGTGTTTTATAAACCTAACTACTGAGAATAGGGGGCAAAAGTAAAAATCCCATAAAGTTTTCCAGAAAATACCACACATTGATACTTGTCTTAGACCAGTTACCATCTCCACTTTTGTAACTATAGCGTGCATATTTGGAGCCAAAAATACTTACACTGATCCCCATTACATTTAAGCTAATTGTTGGGTTCTTTCCTTCACTTGTAATCATCACTGAACAGTTTTCACATTGTCTTCTGGTTAAATTGCTGCTTCACAGCAATCACTGCAATTCCTCTGGAGAGGGGTAGACAGTATACAAGTGGTTAAGATTGTAGAGAAGGGAATTGCAGTCCTTAGATTCAGATACCAGCTCTTTCACTCACTAACTGTATGACCTTGGGCAAGTTAACCTCTCTGTATCTAAGAGTCCCCATTTGTAAAATGGGAATAAGAGAAGCACCTGCCTATAGGGTTGTTGTGAGGACTAAATTAGGGTGTCTGGCCCAGTAACTGATATATAAACATTAATCACTTTTGTTTCTATTTACAGATGTCAGCAATGGAGCTAGGGATTCAATCTGGCTTCCAGGTATCTCTCAACCCAACCAGAAATTGGCCAACCATTCATTATTTACAGACAAAAGACCTTGTGCTTTATAAGATAACTTTTCTAGATTTTTCTCTTCAGTGGTGATGTAAAGGAAGGATATAAAAAGTGTGGGAGCTGGTGGTTAAACATCATGACAAAGAATTTCATTCAACATCAACATCAAGACATGGAAATAAGTCTCCTTATTCAGATCCATGTTTGACACATCCAGCATGGGCTGTATTTCCAGTCAAAGTTATAGAAAGGAAGGTTGGGTCTAGTCCTACTTTTCATGTAAGTCATTCATAACTCTGTCAATCCTAAATAAATATGTCCCAATTCTTTTTGTGTTTTCATTTCCTACCTTTAGCTCTTCTTAATATGTCTCAACATGTTGTCCTCAACTAAGCCAATTAATGCTTCTCTGTATTTATATTAAATGTCCCTCTCAAGTTTCTAAAGGAGCTCCTCTCATCCTAGACCTTCAAGATTTTTCTGAACAAGCCCTTCTTTCTCTTATCTATGTTATTTGTGATTTTACTGATATTAATCATGTTTCTGCCCAGTCTTTAATTTTCCAAGTGGAGGTCTAATATTTGTAGTACATTTTCATATAGGAGCCCTTACTCTCACCCCACTTCCCCAACCTCTTTTTCCCCATACCTACCCTTCATACACCTGTGGGTGTGCCAACCCCCCCCCCCCCGCCACACACACACACACACACACACACACTCTCTTCAGATGCCTTATTTTTCTGGATTTTTCTAACTTTAATATCCTTTCTGTTGTTAACTGACAAAAATTACTCTCCATATTTCTAGTACAGATGTATAATAATTTGTAGAAAAGAGAAAGATAACATCTTGTTTTCAGTATTTCCCTTGAAGATCCCCAATATTTTGTTTGACCATTTGATCTCAGTAGTATATTGAATGAATAGCCTCAGAGGACATTCTACAATGATTTCCAAGTCCTTTTGTATCAGAGTCCTGCCTTCTAATATCAATGGCTTTACAATTTTCCAAAATTGAGGAGAAGGATAAGTGCTGACAATAATGCCAATTTGTAACTGAAAAACTGCTTGCTGTGTTAACTTACATGAATCCCAATAAGCAAAACAAAGAAAAACAAAAGTCCAGTAATGATGAAAATATATAATGTAGCTTTGGTTTTCTATTTGGGGTTGTTCATTAAAATTTTGGCATTTCTAAAATTTGTTAGATATAATACCAAATATAAGTTGATAATATGAATTGGGGATGGCATAACAATGAGGTTGATGGGAAACAAGTTTGGCATACTAACCCATCTGATGAGAATGAAGACAGCTCAACCCTGAATGCCCTATGCCACGTGTTCGATTAGTTCGGGCTGTGACAGAGTCCCTGAACCCCTATGTCTTTACCCCGCTGAGTGAAGATGGGAAGACAAATGCTTCATCTTTGAAAAGTCAAGGATCAATTCCCAAAACAGTTTTGTCCTTTCCACCTTGGGAAAGCCCGAAGGAGGCTATTCATGTGGTAATTCCAAATGTGCTGTTGAAGCTATAGGGGGAAAGATATAAAGGGAAGGTTTTCTGCACTTTGAAATGCCTACAGAGGGAGTACAAATATACACCAAAGACAGCTGTTTGACCTAAATGTATTGGCTCCCTATAGCTGAATTCATCTAAGTGCACAAGACATTTACCATCTTGACTACAGAAAAACTGCGTGTTCACGGGGGGTGGGGGGGGGGAAGCAAAGCCTTGCTATTTTTTTTTTTTTGACTTGTTATTCTCACTTGGGGAAAAAAATGATTTTCAAATGTATTGATTATTCTGAGCCATGGGTTTGAAAAAAATGAATCTTAAGAACATAAAATGAAGGGCCTGTCTATAGTTTCTGAGGAAAATAATAGTATACTATGAAATATTTCTGCCATCCCAGGAAAGACAGTAATTGCTTGTGTAACTTGGAGCACATATTCATTGTTCTTTTTTGGAATCTTCCATTCTCCAAGATCACTTCATTAAGACAGTGGTTCTCAACACAGGCAATTTTGATCCCTGAAGGATATTTGGCAAATGTCTGGAGGCTGGGGTTGCTACTGGCATCTACTGGGTAGACACCAGGGATACTGCTAAACATGCCCCAGTGCACAAAGCAATTCCCTACAACAAAAAATTATCCAGCTCAAAATGTCAATAATGCCAAAATTGGTAAACCTTGCAATTAGAGATGAGAAAGAGGTTTGAGAAAGGAAGGCTGAAAGAAAAGCCTGACTGCTGGGGCAGTGCCTTTTCAGGGGGGCTGATGAACCTCTCTCACCACTTCCTGGTTCCACTGGAAGTCCTAGGTACCCAAAGAATTGACCAAAGCAGATAAATTTCAGTTTCATTGTACAGAATACAGGATACGGTTTCTCTAAAGCTAGTTTAGAGGATGCCATGAGGAACTAAGGCCAAATCCAAGCTTCCTTGCTCTTTCCCCTTAACTGGAGGCAGCTAGTCACCCAGAACAAGCCTGACCTATCTTACCTACCTAGGAGTTGCCCAGCAGCTGGCACAGTCACCCACCATGCTGAAGTATACCTTCAATACTGCTACCTCCTGGCAGGTAGAACTGAAGAGCCCTCTACTCTATGGAAACATGGTGTGTGGGTGACTAAGTGATACCCCTAATCACCCAAACCCATAAATGTCAAAGAGCCTTGCTTGAATGAGAATACCACAGTAGTGGGCTTGTCCAACAGCGCAAGGCAATTGTTTGTGGCGTTTTGTTTTGTTTTTTTTAAACATCTTTATTGTAGTATAATTTACAATGGTGTGTTAGTTTCTGCTTTACAACAAAGTGAATCAGTTATACATATAAATATGTTCCCATATCTCCTCCCTCTTGTGTCTCCCTCCCTCCCATCCTCCCTATCCCACCCCTCTAGGTGGTCACAAACCACCTAGCTGATCTCCCTGTGCTATGCGGCTGCTTCCCACTAGCTATCCACCCTACATTTGGTAGTGTATATATGTCCATGCCACTCTCTCACTTTGTCACAGCTTACCCTTCCCCCTCCCCATATCCTCAAGTCCATGCTCTAGTAGGTCTGTGTTTTATTCCCGTCCTACCCCTAGGCTCTTCATGACATTTTTTTTCTTAGATTCCATATATATGTGTTAGCATACGGTTTGGTATTTGTTTTTCTCCTTCTGACTTAATTCACAATATAACTGTCTCTTTCTCCTACCTTTCTCTTTGCTACTCATTCTGCTCTAACTGCACTGGTCTACTTGCTGTTCCTCCAACATGTCAAGCGTGTGTCAAACACCCCAGCACAAGCTGCAGCACTTACACAGTAAGTTGTTTACTTACTGTGTACAATGTTGTTTGCCCAGAAATCCCTTACTTCATTCCAATCTCTGCTCAAATGATACACTCACTGACCACTCATTGCTGCGCCTCCCACCCCTACAATTCACTGGGCTCTTATCCTGATTTACTTTGCTTATGCACTTACCACAGCCTGCAATTTTACATATGTATCCGCTTCCTGTCTCTCTTCCTTCTCCCCACTAGGATACAGGCTCCATGAGAGCAGAGACCTTATTTAATTGCTTCATGTTGTATCCCCAGTGCCTGGAATACTACCTAGCACATCATAGGAACTCAATACAAGCTTGTTAGATATTTTAAATGGTTTTCTATTTTCTTGCTATCTCCATTTTCCTCTCACTAACTTTTCCTAAAACTCTTAAACCCATCATGTTTTGATTTTTGTTTTATCCATTTTTATTTCTTTGATTAAGTATTAAGCCAGTAATGGCTTAATACCTATTACTAACCACTTTGTTGGCCTTTGGAGCTAAAAAGTTTGCTGAACTTTCAATAAACAGGCACTGAACACCTGCTGTAAGTGACAGTTCTAGGTTCTACTGGAAACACAAAGAATGGGAGGAAGCCTGGTCTTGACCTGTGGGAGAAAAGTAGGAGAAATAAAGTGTTCACACCAACACTTTAATGTAAGGACACTGAGATCTATAACACAATAAAGACCAGTGTTATGGGGTGGGGTGGGGGTCATAAAGAGGCCAGATGATTCAGCTTGTGTACACTATGAAAGGCTTCCTAGAAGAACTGGGGTTTGAAAAGAAACTTGAAAAACAGGCATCTGTTAAACAGGCAGGGTTAGGGAGGAAAAAAGGTCCCTAATTATGAGAATTATGAGAAAACAAATGGCAGATATATTAGACTAACAGGGTTTGGTGACAAAGCAAGTAGGGATGAAATGAATTAACCAAACTGAATCTCAATGAATCTACTGAAATATGATAAATGAGAGCTCCAAGACTTCATCATGGTACAACTATGACAATAGTGATAAAACCATTAACAAAAAATCAGAAAGGGGGCACCTTTGGGATAAGAAATGATTAGTTTGGTTTCTGTCATATTGGTTCTGTCATCTTAAGATTCCAGAGCAGCCCCCAGAGTGCGGGAGAGCCTTGTTCCTGGCTGTGTGGCTTCATGGCCTTGCTCCGTGGCCTTCCTAGCAATTCTGTAAGCCAATAATATCATTAATAACATTATTTCTCCTCATAAAATAGCCAGAGTGCATTCTGTTGTTTGTCAATATGACTTCTAGGCAATACAAAAGGCCATCAAACTTTATTTCTTATAGATCTCAACTAATTCTATTAGGATGAACCTTATGAAATTGACCTCATTATAGGTCAAAAATGGTTAAAAACTGGCAATTTGATGTTAGTGCTATGGTGATAAGCACATACTCTGGAATCAAAGAAACTTGGGTTTAAACCCTGGCTGAGAATTTATCAGCTGTGTGATTTATACTAAGTCTCAGTTTTCTTAGCTAAAATAGAGTAACAATGGTCTGAATGTTTTATAGGTGGCATGAGGATTAAGTGAAAAGATAAACGTGAAGCACCATACCAGGCAAAACTTATACTTCTTCTCTGACTGCAGAAGAAATAATGTCCTTCCTTATCTTCGAGGTTACTCTTGTCTTTTCTCTCTTTTTTCTATCATCATTGCTTCCCTGATATTCCCTCCCTCTCACACCTTCTATCAATTTCTCTCTACCCTGCAACCATGCTTAGGTCTTCAATACCAGGACAAAATGTACTGGAATCCTGCTGTGGCCTGAATATTTGTGTCCCCTCAAATTTCATTATGTTGAACCCTAACCCCCAATGTGATGGTATTTGGAAATGGAGCTTGGGGAAGTGATTAGGCCATGAGGGCAAAGCCCTCCTGAGTAGGATTAGTGCTTTTATATAAGAGGTCTCAGAGCGCCCTTGCCCCTCTTGCCATGTAAAGATACAGTAAAAAGACAGCTACCTACAAACCTGGAAGTAGGCCCTCACCAGACATAAAATCTGTTGACCCCGTGATTTTGGATTTCCCAACCTCCAGAACCATGAGAGATAAATTTCTGTTTAACATCTCAAACATCACCAATGACCTCTAAGTGAACAAATTTAGTGATTCTTTTAAAAGTATAGTCCCTTTTGATTTCTTTGAATTATTTGAAACTGGCAACCACCTACTCTGTCCTAAAACCCTTCCAAGTTTTCAAGACTTGAAACCCTCATCGATATCTCCTCCATGCCTACATCAACAGGTCAACCACACGTTCACGTTGCTCTTCCTTCTCAATGTCTTTCATGTCTTATTCCCCATATTCCTGCCACTCTTTTTCTACTTAAATATTTATTTATTTACTTACTTATTTTGATAAATAACTTAAGCAGGTACTTTATTATTTTTTTAACATCTTTATTGGAGTACAATTGCTTTACAATGGTGTGTTAGTTTCTACTGTATAACAAAGTGAATCAGCTATACATAAACATATATCCCCACATCTCCTCCCTCTTGCGTCTCCCTCCCACCCTCCCTATCCCACCTCTCTAGGTGGACACAAAGCACCGAGCCGATTACTTAAGTATTTAAATCAGCCTTTACCCATATCTAAAATTTGTCATCAAAGGAAGAGCATATATAAGTAGATAATTTTTTTTTTAATTTCCAATTAAATTAGCAGATAGAAGAGGGGACTTAACTCAGTGGCGACAGTGATTGTTCATACCACCTGGGTTAGAGTCTCAGAAACTAGCTCTACTGAAGGAATTGCTGCATTCATTTCAACATAGGCAAAGTTAATCTACCTGATTCAGGATCCATGGCTATGAAGTTTTCTCTGGGCATATGCCTGACCATCAAAGATTGCAGGGAGAGCATAGGGAAAGAGGTGAACTGCTTCAGGAAAAGGACAACTACAAAGGAGATTAACTGGCTTACCCTGCTAAAGCCTTATCAGTGCCATATATAATGTCCTACCCATCTCCTTGAGCACATGTTGAAAAATCAATCCCTGGAGCCTTGGAGAAACTTGATAGTGTCTGTTGCCTTTTCTTTTTAAACTTATTTTTATTGAATAATCTCCTATGAGTCTTACAATATAATACATCTTTTGCCCCAAAACATGTTTTCCATGAAATCCTTAAACTAGTCTTCTTATCCTTACTATCCTGACATTAAATTTGGATCTGTCTTTAATATATCTGAAATTGTTACCAAATGAAATTTATAACTGATTTGACTGCATAACTCTCTAAATTCACAACTAAATTCAGTTTGTAAATTCATTTCTGTGCAACTATTTTTTTCAAAAAACAATTTGCACTTGAGTGAAATATTCAAAGCATGTCGTATGTTTTCAAAGAGTCTGTTTATCTATTTGTAAGAGAACACAATTTTCAAGTGTAATTTATTTTCAGTGCTTTCATCAAAAACACCCAGGGGGATTTCATTTCTTTACCTTGAACAAATCAGAGGAATGTTATTACTACGAGTTGGCATGGGGACAGCTATTTTAAAATTTGTGAAGTATTTTAATTTGAAGATAATATATTTAAATGTTTTTGGTGACAATGGTTCTAATTGGAACATATTTCTGTCTTCTTTTCTTTTTCCTAATATAACTAATCTCTCTTTATTCTATCAAGAGTCTTTCCACCTTTCCTAATATAGCAACAAATCTTTTCTCCAATCTGCAAGACTGAAAGTTTTATGAAGTACTATACTTTTTTTCCCAGTAAAAGTAGAATTTTTCATCTCTTGAAAGAAAATGAAATAAGAACCAAAAAAAAAAAAAAAAATGAGGCTAAAATCACCTTGTCAGGAATGACTGAAGGCTACAGAGAAAAATGAACAAGGAAAAAGAGAAACAAACATTCACATGAATATAAATGGATTGAGCCAGACTGAAAAGAGAAGCAAATGGGTCTCTGAGGAAAATGGCAAGTGAGCAAACAAAAAACCCTCTGCTCAGCTCTTCTTACTTTACTGCACTTCCTTGGTCAACTTACAGATGTCTGTTGCTTATTTTATTCATGTAAACTTCCCCTGATCACTAGAGTTCCATTCTGCCTTTCTAGAAGACAAATTAAACTGATAAATATTTGGGTTGGCATTATCCATCCCAGGACGGGGACCTATAAGGAGGCACGAAGAGGGCACCAAGCCATGAGTGAGGAGGTCTTGGTTCTTGTCCCATGTCTGCTTCTCAAAAAAGAAAGAGTGTTTCTTTCTAAAAAATTAAGAAAAATGATACATGGTCATAGCAAATAAGTTGCTCTAGCAAGTGACGAATGTTAAGATGTCAGCATGGTGAGTGGGGATAAGAGGTCAGGGCATGAGCTGTCCATAGAGACATTTAACCAAACCCAGGAGCTAGCACATTGTAAGTGTTCTATAAATACTTGTTGAATGATCAAGTGAACAAATGAATGCATCTGTTGGCAGACAATGCCAGCCTGACCAGTGGAAAAAGAGAAACTTGAACTGCTCATTATAAGATATATAGATATAGGCATATAGATATCATCATGATTCTCATGCAAACATAAAATAAACATCTGTCAAAGATTTTATTTAACTCATTAATTAATGAGGAATCCAGTAAGATCTATAAAACCAAAGAGGAGTCTGAAGAACAAACAGAAATATAGGCAATCAAAAATGCTGAAATAAATTTGCTCATAGATGTAAAAACAATGAATACTCACATGAAAAGCATCATTTACATCTCCACTGGACAAAGTCTGTTTGCATCTTTATGGACAAAAATAATTTGCATCGCCATCAATTTTCTACAACTTGCAGAGTTATAAAGCAGCTCAAAGACAATGTGAGATACAGATACATGGATTGAAAATACTCCCAGCAGAGTATTTTAGACATCTTTAGCTTTCATTGAAAGGACACCATACTGGTCATAATTTTGCCCATTTTTTTCTTTACAGATTTGCTTGCTATGGTAGAAATATGAATTATTTTCTGCCTGTTTGTATTTTTATTGAACCCTTCTAGCAAAACTCCAAACCTCATTAACTCAACTACTTCCTTTCTCCTTGCCTTCACCTGAGAAAATCCTATAATGATGAAAACCATAAAGTCATAACGATCACCAGCAACTGAGCCCTTGATATGACCTTCAGGAATTCTACTGAATTTCTGTGGCCATTTCGCTGTCCCACTATATACAACACCTATTCAAATATTTTCCGCTCTCAGAAAATCTCTGATCACAGTAATCTTCAAAATATTTAGCTACCAGTAAGGAATGGGAATCCGCTGATCAGAACTGGGGTTGCATGTAGCTTTGGGGTCAGACAGTGCTACCCTCTAGATGCTGGATCATGGAAAGGTCTAGGGATCCTAGGTAAGGATGGGACACAGAAACAGAGGCAAATGGGGACTCTTAGCATAGCTTAGGAGTATTCCCATATTTTAACTACCAATATACCTATATTTCCAATTCACTCACTTCCCCCTATCTAAATAAATTACCTCACCTCCTATTCCAAAGGGAAAACTAAAGCCATTAGAAATTCCTTAGCTTTCAACTAGCAAAATTATCCTTCTTCTGCATTTACCCCATCCTCTTTTCATTCCAGGATGTAAAAAAGGAATCTGTAAGACACACAGAGAGTGTATCTGACATCTGACAGGATAACAGAAGAGGGAAAAAAAGACAATATTGGGCTAAAATAATACAGTAATCCAGAGGAATGGAAGAGGACACTGAAAGGAGGTAGATACTACTGATTAGTCTAATTTATGTTTCATACTGTAGAAACTACAGAAAACTATAGAAAAGAATGATCAAAAATACACAGCTTCTGTAAGAGGATCCCTTCGAGGAAAACGTACTGTGAGTCACTTCAAAAGGTTGATAGAGTCATTTCCCAGCATGAGTGTATTAGGGAGTCTAATTATAAATTCAACTGAAATGAACCCAAAGGACATTTGCAATATATCAAATCCCTAAAAATAAGAATTTTATGTGTGCTTCAGACCAGCAGAGAAATTGAATTTATTTTCAGGATAGCAACAAGATAAAAAGGACCAGAAATGCTAGAAAAACTTTTTGTACTTCCACTTAGCAGGCAAGAATAAAAATTCTGTTCATCTCTTCAGGAGTGAGAAAGAGATTCATGTACTGGAAGTGGGTCTAGATGACACTGGTAACGAAACACATCTCTAAGAAGTAATGGACTAGGCACTAGGTTCAGTATCCTCTAATAGAATCTCAAGAAATGAAAAATTTGATATGGAACGCTTAAAGTTGGCATTCTTAAAGACAGTTTTTATACTTATTTTAACTAGTAGTTCTTAAACTTGAACTTCTAGAGGGCCTGATAAAACAGATTGCTGGGCCCCACTCCCAGAGTTTCTAAATCCAATAAGTCTGGGACTCAGCCTGACAATCAGCATTTCTACAAGTTCCCAGGTAATCTGGTGCAGTGGTCGAGGGATGACGCTTTGAGAATTACTGGTCTTAACTGTATTTTTAAAATAAAATAAACCAATGGGAAAATACTGATTTGAGTGAATGGAGGGGGAATAGATTAATGGCAAATTAAAAAAAAAACTAATCCTGAAAAAATAATTCTTTGGAGTTTTTGATCAAATGTAATGCTCATGAACTCAGTATATCACAGATGAAGAAAATAAACTGTCATTTCTTGAAGTCCTTCTGACATATTTTACCAGATATCACATCATTTGTTTTAAAATTTGCTCCCTATTTGTTTCCTTTTATGGCTTTTGCCATTTCCCTGAGATTTCTCTTTCTCTTACACCACTGACCTTCCTTTGGTTTCCTGATACTTGTTGTAGCCCTCTTTTTCCTTGATTCTTGGAACTCCTCTCCACACAGCATGCTGTCCTGACTGGCATCAGTAAGTCACTGATTCCCCTAGACTCTTTCTGTTGTTTTGTTTTCACCCCCAGTTAATTTTAACTTACTAAAACCAAGCTAACTAAAAGTGAACATTCTAAATTAAAATCAGACAACTAAAGCAACATAGATGAGACAGTCTCAGCTCAGAATATGCCCATCTTATTTTTGTAAGATCAACAAAGTCCACCCACACAGTGTAAAAGGATTATTTTCTTGACTGGCTCTGCTGCTGGCCAGAGACACCTGAAAGACAACAAATCTGGAACCAGCCCTCTGCATGAGGTAGCAATGGATGAGGTTGAGTAGTACTGCATAGAAGCCTATTCAGGGACCTAAAATTGAAGAGGGGAAAAAAAGAGAGAGAGAGAGAGAGAGAGAGAAGACACTGTAGCTGCTCCTATAATTAAGAAGAAAAGAGTTAACAAAAAAGTGAAAGTGGGTGGTGGTATTCTTTTTCAAAAATCTGTGGGAAAACAAAGCAATTTAGAAGCTTGCACAACCAAAAATTAATAGATGCCTCTGTCACCTGAATCAGAATGCAGTAAATTGTGTTGGAAAAAGGTATAGTGGGAGGAAGAAGGGTAGTCAATTAATACAGCACGAATAGCTGAAATAGCAAAACTCATCAGTAATTTTTAAAATTCATAAAGTTCAAGTATTAGAAAAAGCTTTCCAGTCACTTGAAATTGATTTCCAAAGATTGTATTTCTAGACGATATAACCTTCCCTCAAAACAAAAAGCAGTTTCTAAAATATTTTAGGTATTGTTTTCTGTGGTGGTCAGTTTTATGTGTCAACTTGGCTGGGTTATAGTCCCCAGTTATTCAATCCAACACTACTATTCTAGATATTTCCGAAGATACTTTGTACATGTAATTAAAGTCTATAATCAGTTGAATTAAACTAATGGAGATTATTTTTAGATAATCAGGGTACTCCTTACTCAATCAGCTGATAGACCTTAAGACTGGAAGTGATCATTCCTTGATGAAGAAATTCTGCCTGTGGACTGCAGCTTCAGCTTGAGCCAGAGAGCTCCAGCCTACCCTTTTTGACAGCCTGCCCTGTGGATTTCAGACTTATCTAGCCAGCTCTCACTATTACATAAGCCAAAGTCATGCAATAAATCTCTTAATATATATCTCCAAGTGGCTGTTTCTCTGATTGAATGCTGATATATTTTCCTTTTGTAACTGGTCATTATGTCACATATCTGCCTCCTGCTGATGTCCACAGGCCAGTTTCTTAGACATACTACATCAGTTCTCTACCATCTAATAACTAAATATGGCAGAAAGGCACAATTTGGTAACCATTAAGAGTTAGTTTAGAATTTATTATTAAGGCAGTGTTCATAGTCCAATTTACCAATTAAGTGAGCAAAGAATATTTTTAATAGAGGAAAAGCATTGTGTACTACTCATAAGGCAGAAAAAAAATTTTTTTTAAATTATGGCATACATGGAACCACATAAGAGAAAAAAATTCCTGCAAGAATAGAAGCAATTGCCAGGAAAGTGAGTGGGCAAGATTCTCAACCACCCCAAAATCAGAGAAATAACAGTTGTAACTAACATTAGAATACTTAAAATGTGCCAGAAACTGTTCCATGTGCTTTATAAACAGTAACTCAAGCCTCATAACACTGAAAGGAAGTGGATACTAGAATTATGCCCATTTTACAGGTATGAAATCTGAGACAGGAATAATTAAGCAATTTACCCTAAATCACTATGACAGTAAGTAGCAGAAACAAATATCAAGCCCAGTCTGGCTTTAGAACCTGCACTCTCAATGCCATATGACCTTGTGACTCCTAGAAGCAGGAATTGTCAAGTAGGATGGAAATAGGGACATTTAGAATCTGCCATTAACTTCACTAAATAGTGGAATGAAGAGAGGCCCATTCTTAGTCTCATTCCCACCTGGAGTAGACAGTGTGCTAAGTAAAGTTATTGTTACTAAAGCAGGCAGTGCCAGATAGAGAAGGATGTCATCATTGGTAGGCTATTGTGACAGAAAACGATATGAAATCCTTTTTTCTCACCCCCACAATGAATCAGTTATCCATTTCTCTTAATAATACTGTCCACCTAAATATTCCTTAAATTTGTTCACTTAGTTCCATCTCCATTACAACAAGCCTGGTCCAAACCACAATCATGTCTTGTCTGGAAGGCTGCAAGAACATTCTAAAGTGGTCTCCCATATCCACTTGGTCCCTACAATCTGTCCCCCACAATGGAAGCTAGAGTGGGCCTTTAAAAATATGTTTAAATACACCATCCACCCACTTCATATCTTTCCACTGGTTTTAGATTATTCTCATTGGACAATTCTCATTATTGTCCTTAATGTGTCCCAAGAAGCCCTGCATGATCTGACCTCTCCTCCCTCCCTGGACTCTTCTCTATGGTCACCACACTATGAACAATATAGTCTCCTGTCAGTCCTTCCAATTCACCAGGAACCCATTAAGTTTTTATAACCCCTACCACTCTTGGTAATTAAGTAGATTTCTGTGTAATTATCTGATATATGACTTCTCTAAGAATTTATAAACCAAATAAGAGCAAGGATGTCATATTCATCATCATATCTTCAGTGCCCAGTAGTGTCAGACACAGAGCTGGCTCTCAGTAAATACTTGTTGAATAGATGAATTATTTGCTATAACAATGAAGGTTCCAGACACCAAAGTGCTTCTATGCCTCTCTTTCACAGACAAAATTGAAACATCAAAAAATACAAACTTCTACTTTCCTCTTTTTGTGGAATTATAGGGGCTAAAGAAATGATCTCTGACAGAACACAGCTCAACTTTGGCTACTAGACATAAAAGACATCCACCTAGAGACTGTCATACAGAGTGAAGTAAGTCGGAAAGAGAAAAACAAATACCATATATTAACGCGTATATGTGGAACCTAGAAAAATGGTACAGATGAACCGGTTTGCAGGGCAGAAATTGAGACACAGATGTAGAGAACAAACGTATGGACACCAAGGGGGTAAAGTGGTGATGGGGTGGTGGCGGTGGTGTGATGAATTGGGTGATTGGGATTGACATGTATACACTGATGTGTATAAAATGGATAACTAGTAAGAACCTGCTATATAAAAAATAAATAAAATAAAATTCAAAAATAATACATCCACTTGTGAGGATGAAAAATGATAAAAAATTACTAGACAACAGAAACATTAGTTTAGTAGTTTAAAAGAAAGTGAACAATTTGGGGGATCATAACAACTGCAGTGTACTATTACAAATACTTTAAAGCTTGCAGAAAGTAATTTATTTGTGCTCTCAATAGTATTTCATGTATAAAAAAAGAATGACATGAGTTAGAAAAAAAAGTTTTCAGGTGAAAATCAAGAGAGATGAAGTTTACAGGAGGTAGTTAAGTGAAATTAATTAGATAATACCAAAAACAAGCAAATAAATTACAAGACATGTTTGACAAATGCTCCCAGAATTCAGTGGAAATTTACAAAGAAGGATAAATACACTGAACAAAATATTGTCAGCATGGGAGGTATCCAGAACATCTAGCATAAAGTACTTTAAGAGGAGAGAAGGGCCAGAGGAGAAGCAACAATTAAATAAATAATAGAAGAAAATATCCCTGATTTGAAAGGAAAAAGAAAAGAAGATATGAATTTTCACATAGAAAAGGTCCATTTAGTACCCTAATATATTTAATTGTATAGAAAAATTAAAGAGCCACAACTTTAGAGATTCTGAATAAAGTTTTAAATTTTAAGAAGATAGAATAGTATCTCTCAAAGACAGCAAAAATTGATTAACTGCAAAGAAAGGAAAGCAATATAATCAGTAAAATGTCATACTCTGTTTAAGTAGTTTTATCAAGATTATTGTGAAATTTAATGTAAACATAAATAACCCTTAAAAGAAAATTTTATACCTAAAGAAAGAAACTAATAATAAAGGTCTAGATCTAATAGCTCATGTTAGTTAAAACAAGTTGTGATGGGAAAAGAGACAGAGTGAAAAATATTTTAAACTAGGGAGAAGATAGAATTTAGTGGATAAAAGAAGCTACAGAGGAGTGGGTTCAAACTCTGGCCCTGCCAATTATTAGCTTTGTGCTCTCAAGCAAATGACTTAACTTAATGGAACTATTTTCTCATCGATAAATTGGGGTATTAATATTTACAGGGCTGTTGCAAAAATTAAATAATATATGTAAGAGACAGCTTGCTAACTGGAATGGTGTGGTCACTCAAGCTGCTATAAAATGCTATTTTTAACATAGAGAGAAAAATATGAGTTTAAATAACCACCAGAAGAATAGAAATGTCAAGCAAAACTAGAAAATTGCCAAGAAAACCTAAACAACGGGAAAATAAAAGGGAAACAAAGAAATGTTTAAAAAATCAGAAGGCTGAATAAAATATGATAGATATAATAAAACCAAATTATCAGAAAACAATGATAAATCATAAATATATAGAGTCCATTTATCACAGAATATTTTATATAACTCAGTTCTTGACAAATAAATTAATATAATAGAATTAATAAGAGGTATATACCAAAATTTGTATTTGCATAGCATATACATTACTTTTGAATATTCAGAGAATATTTACAAAAATTGACAAATTCTAGACTACTAATAAGTTCTCAATAATTGCCCCCAAAATGTTTAGATCTCACAGGGGCAAAAGAGAAACTGGGGTAGGGAGTTAAATTGAGAAGCCCTATGCCTCTGGACTCAGCACAACATGGAAGCATATAGGTTACATTTATAAATTCTTCAGATAAACAAACAAAAACAAAAAAACAACAAAAAAAAACAACAGGAGCTTTTTGTTCTGTGTTGGTTCTCAGAAGCCTATCTCCTATGATGAATCAGCTCTTGCTCAGATGAAAATTTGACCCTATTGCTAATCAATAGGATGACCTTTCATACTTCAAGGCTTCTCTTTCATCTTTGAATTGCCCCCTTCCCCCAGTTACTGCATCTCCTAAAGTGTGTTGGGAAAATAATTGGCAAACACCACCATTTAATTTGTCCACCAAGGAGTCTCTAAAAATCTCCAAAATATACAAACAGCTCATGCAGCTCAATATCACAAAAACAATCCAATCCAAAAATGGGCAGAAGACCTAAATAGACATTTCTCCAAAGAAGACATATAGATGGCTAAAAAGCACATGAAAAGATACTCAACATCACTAATTATTAGAGAAATCAAAACTACAATGAGGTATCACCTCACACTGGTCAGAATGGCCGTCATAAAATCTCTTCAAACAATAAATGCTGGAGAGGGTGTGGAGAAAAGGGAACCCTCCTACATTGTTGGCGGGAATGTAAATTGATACAGCCACTATGGAGAACAGTACGTAGGTTCCTTAAAAAACTAAAAATAGAACTACCATATGACCCAGCAATCCCTTTGTTGGGCATATACCCAGAGAAAACCATAATTTGAAAAGATACATCCACCCCAATGTTCATTGCAACACTTCTTACAATAGGACATAGAAGCAACCTGAATGTCCATGGACAGATGAATGGATAAAGAAGATGTGGTACATAAACAAAATGGAATATTACTCAGCCATAAAAAGAATGAAATAATGCCATTTGCAGCAACATGGATGGACCTAGAGATTGTCATACTGAGTGAAGTAAGTCAGAAAGAGAAAGACAAATATCATATGATATCGCTTATATGTGGAATCTAAAAAATAGGTACAAATGAACTTATCTACAAAACAGAAATAGAGTCACAGATGTAGAAAACAAACATGGTTACCAGGGGTAAGGGGGGGGAGGGATAAATTGGAAGTTTGGGATGGACACAGACACACTACTATATATATAATAGGTAACTAACAAGAAGCTGCTGTATAGCACAGGAAACTCTACTCAGTACTCTGTAATGGCCTATATAAGAAAAGAATCTAAAAAAGAGTTGATAGGGCTTCCCTGGTGGCGCAGTGGTTGAGAGTCCGCCTGCTGATGCAGAGGGACATGGGTTTGTGCCCCGGTCCGGGAAGATCCCACATGCCATGGAGCCTCTAGGCCTGTAAGCCATGGCCGCTGATCCTGTGCGTCTGGAGCCTGTGCTCCACAATGGGAGAGGCCACAACAGTGAGAGGTCCGCGTACCATAAAAAAAAAAAAAAAAAAAAGAGTTGGTATATGTATATGTATAACAGATTAAATTTGCTGTACACCTGAAACTAACAAAACATTGTAAATCATCTATACTCCAATAAAATTTTAAAAAAGAAAAAAAAGACTTTCTACATCTATAAAATGTACAACCATCATAATAGAGGGATTCTATTGAGACAGAAAATGAGGTTACCATTTTCTGATTTGAATAATAACAAGTGTATTTGGAATAGTAATGTTCATTACAGTTCCCGCAGCATTCTGGTAAACATCACATCACCTGTCTGCTGGTTCACTGGCAGATATTTCATATTTCCCCCAGAGTCTCGGAAGTAATGTTTTTTGAATTGGTTTATGTATGATCCTGATGTTTCCAATGTCTCACCCTTCTAATAATTCAAAAAAGAGAAAAATGGTTTCAAAATTACACACACACACAAAAGGAGTCTCTAAAAAAAGCAACGACTTTCCAAGCACTACCAGATTTATGAGAAATTTTTAACAGGGGCATCCCACATTAAAAATGATAAAAAGAATGATCAACATAAAAATCCTTATGATACCTTTGCAACTGTGATGGTTCACCTCTCTTATGAAATTAAAAGACCATGCACATAAATTCAAATATATTTGGAGATAACTTGCCTTTTAAAGGAGATTATTTTTATCAGATGCTCTGTAAGGATGAGTGAATTTGAAGAAAATTACCATCCCATATAGAACACAACATATTCATTCTGTTCCCCTCTCCTCATTGTTCCTCCCTTGGCCTCTTTTTTCACATATGACTTATTATCCTTCAAGGACACCTATTTATTTTATGTAACTTCCTAACATCTCCAACTTATGTCATCCTCTCCTACCCTGAATCTTGCTTTTCTCATGAACCCCAATTTAACACTTGGTTATTTCTAATGTAACTTAAAGACCATGCTATTTACTTTCTTAATAAGCCTCATAGGAACTAGAATAATGCTAGATGCAGAACTATAGAGAATTTCATTGAACTTTATTTAATATTTTCCTGAAACCATATTTGAAATATTTTCTCTTATTCTCTATTTATGGTTATTTTCAAATTACTTTACATCTAAGATTCTACTGAAGTAATTTTATTACTTTTTGTTACCTGATTTCTGCTATAATAATCATTAATGTTTCAAATTTTTATATCAAAAAATTTAAACTATGCTGTATTAATAGGACAGTTTATGACAAGAGCAACACAATTTTTGTTTGAAGCTGAAGAACTGAGGCTTAGAGTAATTAACTTAAAGATAATCTAATTTGGGCTTCAGCATTTATATTTAAGATTTTTGAAATATTTTTTCAACAATTAGAAATCCCAGGCTTCCCTGGTGGCGCAGTGGTTGAGAATCCGCCTGCCGATGCAGGAGACACGGGTTCGTGCCCTGGTCCGGGAAGATCCCACATGCCGCGGAGCAACTGGGCCCGTGAGCCATGGCCGCTAGGCCTGCGCGTCCGGAGCCTGTGCTCCGCAACGGGAGAGGCCACAACAGTGAGAGGCCCGCATACCGCAAAAAAAAAAAAAAAAAAAAAAAAAAAAAACAATTAGAAATCCCTATATAACATTAAAATTTAACAGGTATATCTACTGAATTCATATTATGTAAAGCTTAAAACAAATGCAATCCCAAAGGCTTTGAGATTAGAGAGACTTTGCATCAAATCAGCAGAACAATACAAAGGCAAAATGCTATTTGTTGAATGTTAACAAAACAAAACAAAACAAACCCTGAATAAGCCCTCTTTTGAAGAATTGCCCTAAAATCTGTTTAAACAATGTAATTCTTTTCAAGCTGGCCATGGAAAAAGGCTAAAATAAGAAAAGTAGATCAGCCTGATTGAAATAATAATTGACATAAGGGAAAAATCAGGCGGGTGGCGGAGGGGGGGAAGCTTCGGAGCCACAGAGGAGAGCACAGCAACAGGGTGCGGAGGGCAAAGAGGAGAGATTCCACAGAGGATCGGTGCCGACCAGCACTCACCAGCCCTAGAGGCTTGTCTGCTCGCCCTCCGGGGTGGGCGGGGCTGGGAGCTGAGCCTCGAGCTTCAGTCGAATCCCAGGGAAAGGTCTGGAGTTGGCAGAGTGAAAACAGCCTGAAGGGATTAGTACACCACGGCTAGCCTGGAGGGAGTCCAGGAGAAGTCTGGAGCTGCCGAAGAGACAAGAGACTTTTTCTTGCCTCTTTGCTTCCTGGGGCACGAGGAGAGGGGATTAAGGGCACCGCGTAAAGGAGCTCCAGAAACGGGCGCGAGCCGTGGCTGTCAGCACAGACAACAGAGACCGGTGTGGGACCAAGAGGCCTGTATGCGAGCACAGGTCACTCTCCACACCGCCCCTCCCGGGAGCCTGTGCAGCCCGCCACCGCCAGGGCCCCATGATCCAGGGACAGCTTCCCGGGAAAACGCACGGTGTGCCTCGGGCCGGTGCCTCTGCAGTCACAGGCTCGCCCCTCATCTGAGCACCTCCCTCCCCACGGCCTGTGCCAGAGCACCCGAATCAGCTGCTCCTTTAACCTCGTCCTGTCTGACCGAAGGGCAGATGCCCTCGGACGACCTACGCGCAGAGGCGGGGCCAAGTCCAAAGCGGAGCCCCAGGAGCTGTGCGAACAAACAAGAGAGGGGAAGGTCTCTCCCAGCAGCCTCAAAAGCAGGGGATTAAAGCTCCACAGTCAACTTGAAGTGCCCTGCAAATGTGGAAAACCTGAATAGACAGCGAAATTTCCCAAGTTGAGGAGGTGGACTTTGGGAGCAAGATATACTATTATTTTCCCCTTTTTTCTTTTTGTGCGTATGTGTGTGCTGCTGTGTGAGATTTTGTCTGTATAGCTTTGTTTTCACCATTTCTCCGAAGGTTAGACCGACCCGTTTTTTTTTTTTAAGAGAAATTTTTCTTCTTAATAATTATTTTTTATTTTAATAACTATATTTTATCCTACTTTATTTTCTCTTCACCCTTTCTTTCTTCCTTTCTGCCCTCCTTTCTTCCCTACTTCCCTCCTTCCTTCCTCCCTTCCTTCCTCCCTTCCTTCCTCCCTTCTTTCCTCCCTTCCTTCCTCCCTTCCTTCCTCTCTTCCTTCCTCTCCTCCTTCCTTCCTTCCTTTCTTCCTTCCTTCTTTTCTACCTTCCTCCCTTCCTTTTTTCCTCCCTCCCTTCCTTTCTTCCTTCCTTCCTTCCCTCCCTCCCTCCTTGCTTCCTTTCTTTTCTATTTTTTCTCCCTTTTATTTTGAGCCATGTGGATTAAAGGCTATTGGCACTCCAGCCAGGTGTCAAGGCTGTGTCTCTGAGGTGGGAGAACCAACCTCAGGACACTGGTCCACAAGAGACCTCCCAGCTACACGCAATATCAAATGGCGAAAATCTCCCAGAGATCTCCATCTCAACACCAAGACTCAGCTTCACTCAAGGACCAGCAACGAACAGTGCTGGACACCCTATGCCCAACAAAGAGCAGGACAGGTCTACAGCCCCATCCATTAGCAGAGAGGCTGCCTAAAATCATAATAAGGCTACCAACATCCCCAAACACACCACCAGATGTGGACCTGCCCACCAGAAAGACAAGATCCAGCCTCATCCACCAGAACGGAGGCACTAGTCCCCCCAACCAGGAAACCTACTCAACCCACTGAACCAACCTCAGCCACTGGGGACAGCCACCAAAAACAATGGGAACTACGAACCTGCAGCCTGTGAAAAGGAGACCCCAAACACAGTAAGATAAGCAAAATGAGAAGACAGAAAAACACACAGCAGATGAAGGAGCAAGATAAAAACACACCAGACCTAACAAATGAAGAAGAAATAGGCAGTCTACCTGAAAAAGAATTCAGAATAATGATAGTAAAGATGATTCAAAATCTTGGAAATAGAATAGACAAATTGCAAGAAACAGTTAACAAGGACCTAGAAGAAATAAAGAGGAAGCAAGCAACAATGAGCAAACAATAAATGAAATGAAAAATACTCTAGATGGGATCAATAGCAGAATAACTGAGGCAGAAGGACGGATAAGTGACCTGGAAGATAAAATAGTGGAAATAACTACTGCAGAGCAGAATAAAGAAAAAAGAATGAAAAGAACTGAGGACACTCTCAGAGACCTCTGGGACAACATTAAAGGCACCAACATTCGAAGTATAGGGGTCCCAGAAGAGGAAGAGAAAAAGAAAGGGACTGAGAAAATATTTGAAAAGATTATAGTTGAAAACTTCCCTAATATAGGAAAGGAAATAGTCAATCAAGTCCAGGAAGCACAGAGAGTCCCATATAGGATAAACCCAAGGATAAACACGCCAAGACACATAATAATCAAACTGTCAAAAATTAAATACAAGAAAACATATCAAAAGCAGCAAGGGAAAAACAACAAATAACACACAAGGGAATCCCCATAAGGTTAACATCTGATCTTTCAGCAGAAACTCTACAAGCCAGAAGGGAGTGGCAGGACATATTTAAAGTGATGAAGGAAAAAAAAAAACTACAACCAAATTACTCTACCCAGCAAGGATCTCATTCAGATTTGATGGAGAAATTAAAACCTTTACAGACAAGCAAAAGCTGAGAGAGTTCAGCACCACCAAACCAGCTTTACAACAAATGCTAAAGGAACTTCTGTAGGCAAGAAACACAAGAGAAGGAAAAGACCTACAAGAACAAACCCAAAATAATTAAGTAAATGACAATAGGAACATACATATCAATAATTACCTTAAATGTAAATGGATTAAATGCTCCCACCAAAAGACACAGACTGGCTGAATGGATACAAAAACAAGACCCATATATATGCTGTCTACAAGAGACCCACTTCAGACCTAGGGACACTTACAGACTGAAAGTGAGGGGATGGAAAAAGATATTCCATGCAAATGGCAATCAAAAGAAAGCTGGAATAACAATTCTCATATCAGACAAAATAGACTTTAAAATGAAAACCAGTACAAGAGACAAAGAAGGACACTACATAATGATCAAGGGATCAATCCATGAAGAAGATATAACAATGGTAAATATTTATGCACCCAACATAGGAGCACGTCAATACATAAGGCAAATACTAACAGCCTTAAAAGGGGAAATCGACACTAACACAATCATAGTAGGGGACTTTAACCCCCCATTTTCACCAATGGAGAGATCATCCAAAAATACCTTATACTAACACATATATATGGAATCTAAGAAAAAAAAATGTCATGAAGAGATTAGTGGTAGGACGGGAATAAAACACAGACCTACTAAAGCATGGACTTGAGGATATGGGGAGGGGGAAGGGTAAACTGTGATGAAGTGAGAGTGGCAGGGACATATACACACTACCAAATGTAAATTAGATAGTTAGTGGGAAGCTGCCGCATAGCACAGGGAGATCAGCTCTGTGCTTTGTGACCACCTAGAGGGGTGGGATAGGGAGGGTGGGAGGGAGGGTGATGCAAGAGGGAAGAGATATGGAAACATATGTATATGTATATCTGATTCACTTTGTTGTAAAGGAGAAACTAACACACTATTGTAAAACAGTTATACTCAAATAAAGATGTTAAAAAAAATAAGCCTTTTGTTGTACCACTGCTATCATTTTTACTTCTTAACAAATAGTTTAAAAATTGAATTGATTATTCATGCCTATGTTCAATAGGTAAAACTTGCTTCTCAGCAGCATTAAAAAATCAACTCATTGACTGATCCCTGAAAAATTTTTTTCCATCTTAGTTTCTGGATAAGCTTAATTTCAATTTTATAGCATGGTCTCTAGGTTTCTATTGTATGTTTTATATGTAATAGAAGATGTTCTGTATATTTTAGTAATTCTTTACTTCAGATACAAAACATGTACTGTTCATTTTTACTCATTTAGGTAAAGAGAGAGAAAAAAGAGAGACAGAAATAAGAATCTCTGAATAAGGGAATATGAATTTGAGTTATAGCCCTATATCTGTATAACTTTAGACAAAGCACTACGTTCACTGATTCTCCTTTATTTGTAAAATGATCATATCCCACTAGATATTTTTTCCATCTCCAAATATATGATTTATGTATACTTAAAAAAAAAAAACAGAGAAAAATCAAAAACCATTCTGTGGTCCTATATTTTTGGGGGTTTCAGATACTATTTTTTTTTTATCTGAGTGCCTTCACCCCTTTTACTTCCTATGACAGAGGAGGTAAAATTTTTAAAACAACCTGAAAATATTAGCATTTTCAATTCTGCACAGCAGGAAGACTACAAAATTTTGAAATACCTCTGTAGCACAAGAAACTAGAAATTGATAACATGCCTGGATCACAGGGAAGTTTCTAGCATCATTTATTCCCTCACCGTCCCACAAATAAGATCTTCCCTTTGATCTCATATTTCACACTGCCTTCAAAGAGAAATTGGCTTATGCCTTGTCTGTTTAATGGAACCAGGTATTAAGAAATGCAGATAACTTTATAAAAAACTTGACTCCTTTGCAGTATCATTACATGAGTTTCTCTTCTAAGCTCTTCTAAGTTGAGGTCAGAGAATGCAGCATACAAGAAACTGCCTTTAAAATTTGTTGAAATATGCTTTATGGCTTAGAACATGTTCATTTTTTGTAAATGTTCCTTGAGCTAGGAAAAATACATATTTTTAAATAGTTATAAATATATAACAAATATATTTCTTTCCTCCCATTGTTGGAAGCAGTCAGTGTTCAAAAAATAATTGTATAAAGACATGGATACATGCCATTATACAGTTATCCAAACCCATAGAATGTACAACACTAAGAATGAACCCTATTGTAAACTATAGGCACTGGGTAAAAATGAAATGTCAGTGTAGGTTCATCAACTGTAACAAACAACTGTGTCATTCTAGTGGGGGATATTGATAATGGGGGAAGCTATGAATGTGTGATGTATATGGGAAATCTCTGTACTTTCCACTCAGTTTGGCTGTGAACTTAAAACTGCTCTAAAAAATAAAGTCTGGGGCTTCCCTGGTGGCGCAGTGGTTGAGAGTCCGCCTGTCAATGCAGGGGACACGGGTTGGTGCCCCTGTCTGGGAGGATCCCACATGCCGCGGAGCGGCTGGGCCCTGAGCCATGGCCGCTGAGCCTGTGCCTCTGGAGCCTGTGCTCCGCAACGGGAGAGGCCACAGCCCCGAGAGGCCTGCGTACCGCAAAATAAATAAATAAATAAATAAAATAAAGTCTGTCTTAAAAAAATATAACTAGCTCAAGATGGTTGATTATATTTTTCAAATCTTCTATATCCTTATGGATTTTGTTCTGCTTTACTTATCAGTTACAAGAGAGGAAAATTAAATTCTCCCATTATGATAGCTGATTTGTTGATTTCTGCTCATATTTTAGTTTGATTTTATATTTAGTTTGATTTATGTATTTTGAACCTATGTTATTAAGCACTTCTACATTATAAATTATTATCAGTATCTTTCTGAAAACTTGAAACTTTTATCAACATATAGTAAGCGTCTTTATTTCTAGTAGGGTTTTCTACATTAAAGTCCACTTTTTCTAGTTAATATAACTACACCAGTTTTCTTTTTTGCTTTATATTTCCTGGTGTATCTTTTTCCATTCCCTTACTTTTACTCTTCCTATATTCTTATAAAATGCATGAGACATTCAATCTCCTGTAAACAGCAAATTGTAGGATTTTTAAAAATTCAGTCTGAAAATATTTGTATTTTAACTAGGGAGTTTAGCACATTTACACTTAAATGATTACTAATATAACTGGATTACTTTCTACTGCCTTGTTTTGTGTTTCCTCTTTGCCTCAATATCTTCCATGTTCTTGTTTTTTTCTCCTCCTTCTACCTTGCTTTCTTTAGGACTGATTGAGGTTTATTTCTTATTTTTCCCCTTTATTTTATTTTTTCCCATTCTTAGATTGGAAGATACAAACTCTACTTCCATTCTTTGGTGATTACCTTGGAAAATTTAATATCAATATTTATATTTACTAAGGTCTAAATATCTTTACAATCTTTGTAAAGACATAGTGATCTTAGAATGTTTTTACTCTCATCATACTCTTTCCTGATTTATAAATTGTTATCCAATGACTTGGTTCCACCTTCATTCTTAGTCCAACAAATTAGACATTATTACTGTGATTCCAACATGTATTAAATTTCCCTGTAATATTTTCCATCTGTTTCTCTATGCATCATTCTGAGCGATTTCTTTAGAGATACCCTCCAGTTTACAAACAGGTGTACTTTTCTTCATTTTTGTCTAACCTGCTGTTGAACTTGTATAGCATTCCTACTTGGAGTTATTATGTTTTTTATTCATGAAAGTTCTCTTTCAGTTCTTTTTCAAATAACTGATTATTTTCAATAGATATGTATTTCTTTGTCATACCTTCTTTTACTTCCTTAGACAATATTATAACATGATAATTTTAAATTTGGTATCTGAATATTCCAACATCTCTATTCTCAGAAGTTTAATTCTGTTATTTGTTCTTTCAGCTGGCTCTTGTTTATGGTGGCTTACTTTTCATTTGTTTTGTCATTTTTAAAAAAATTTTGCAATCACGTTTTTCAAAAAATTACCTGCAGGAATTCTTTGAAGTCTTGATTTTAAATGTTTTCCTCTAGAGATTTGTTTCTTTATGCCAGGTACCTGGAGGTACAACCAATCCAGTGACACTTTAGACTAAACTTTCTATGGATACCACAGAGAGTATGATTTCTGTCTCCAAACTCATGTGACTGTGGAGTTGAAATTAGGAATTTTCTGGACAAATGTGTTTCCTCACTCCACCCAGAGCTAAGGCAAAAGCAGACAGTATCTCTCCAGCTGCCTTTGTGCAGTGGGCTTTCTTTAGTACTCTTAAAGGAGAACCAGACTTATTCAAGAGCCTCTGATCTGACCTCTACCCTCCTCAGACTCAGCCTTTATCTGCCCATGCATAAGTGTGGCCCATTAAAGTGTGGCCCCCTATACAAATGCCCCCAGATAAAGACCAGTTCCAGAATGCTTTTATCTGTCTAGATTCACAATTTCCCATTGGCTCTAACCTAGTATAATTTCCCTTACTTTCCTGCTGGCTTTGTCATTTTAAAATACATTTTAATAAGCATTTTTTGTATTCTCTGATAGGATATATTCTCCAGATAATTAGTCCATCCTATAATGGAAAGTCAAAGTCAGCCCTTTTTAATTGTAGTTCGGTAAAAACTTTGGATTGACCCCTAACTACTGCACTGAAAAGTGCATGTGTATCAGTGATTTTGAACACTGCCTATTCAAGCAGGAAGATTCTAGAACTCCAGTCTCTGATCTTTCAAGGATGGACTTGCTGAACCTTGGGAATCCAATGAGTTGGTTTTGCTTCCTCGTCTATGAAAAACAGTTACTAGATGCCTTGCTTTCAACAAACTTTCTCATTTTTATCTCACTCTGTCAGTAACCAGCCCATGAACAGGTTACTTGCCCTATTTACAAATATGGATAACTGAAGTAGCAGAATGCACAGGTCATTGTGAGCAACTTGAGGAGGAACCCATACATGGAGACTAAGGGCATGGATTCTGGTCATTTCTTTTGAGTCCTTTGTTCCTCCTATTCAGGCTTACAATAGCAGGCAAACTGGAACCGGTTAGTTTGTGAGTAAAAACTATGCTCAGAAATATCTTAAGTTTATTACATAAGTGACTATAAAAATTATAGTAAGAGCCCTGGGAAAATATTTTGCATATAAATGTGGAAATGAATGTTCCTTCTTAAAAAAGAAAAAAGAGGGCTTATGAATGCTGATGCAAGTAATAAGGTTAAGAAAATCCATTCATTTTCCAAGACTTCTGCCAATGCTCCTGAATTATGAACAACATGACAGCTACTTCAGATCTCTCTGTCTTGAAACTGTCACAGATTCATAATAATTCTCACTGCAGCGGCCTGATAATATCTTCTAAGGGATTCGTCTGTATGACTAAAGCACAAATAAACTGGTGGTTGGAAAAGGGCACATTTTAATCAAAGATGAATGCTCACTCTCTGGGACAATGACAACAATAAGAACAAGAAAAATGAGTGTAAGTTTCTCCCGGACACCTCAGGAATTTAGCAAACTGTCACTGTCATTCTCATATGTTTTGTTCCCATAACATCCTCAGCCCAGTCCCCTACAGCGACTCTAAGGGATGCCTTGGGAAAGATGACAAAATTGGGTAGGGGCTTGTAAGCTCACTTCACGGGCTCTTCGACAGAGCTGCAGGAAGTATTTCCAGCACCCTCCTATAATTCTGTCTTCGGAGTCCACGTGCAGGGCTGTACTCCTTCTCAGCGTTCCAGCATTTTAGCCAGAGCACCAAACATCCATCCAGAAGGGGACCCAGGTTCAGTCCCACACCAAAAAGGTTAGAACCTTGCTAGCAGCTGAGCAGATCCAAGATGCAAATAATAAGATAAAGACTAAAAACACGTCTCTACTTTTCCCATCAAGTTGCCTCTTAGCTCATACAAAACCAACATCAAGCCAGCCTGAAATCCCTCTCATCAAGTGGTTGGTCCCAGGGGCTTTGTCCTGACACTATCCCTGTAATAAGGTCAAGAAGATCACTCCTGGCTCTACCCCTGGATCTACCCTTGGATTTTTTGAAATGGCATTTACAGAAAATACAAACTTCTCTCCTACTTCATACAGATTGCCTTGCACTGAAGGGTCACCGTCCCCTTCATGGGTAAGGATGTGAAGGGTCAGGTGGGGTAAAAGGAAAAAGACTCTTGTTATCCCACAGCATACTCATCACCTCTGGTCTGGATACCAAATTTTGTGTTATAACTGGATACAGCACAATGATCCTTAAAGCAAGAGATGTCTCAGGCCAACCAACAAGCCAGATACATAGAGACAAAATCCTAAGTGACATTTTATTTGGACATGGAATCCAAATAAAAGATAAAGTCACAGATGTAAAGACAATGCCAAGTCAAGTCTTACTTATTTACTCACTTGGAAGGTCTAAGATTCTGGAAACTGGAAGCCTAAGAGTATCTATATAAAGTCTTTAAGGCATTGGGTTCTCTCCACCCCAGAAGTTATGGAGTATAAGCCAGTAGGTAAGAGTTCAGGAAGGAAAGGGACATAAAGTCATCAGGAACTTCCTCTGTTCATAATGGCTTGAATTTACCTAACCTGCTACACCATCCCCTCCTAAGGTCAGCTGTGAACCAACACCATATATTTGGGAAGTACTCCAGCTTTTTTTTTTTAAATTTTTTTTAAATTTTATTTTTTAACATCTTTATTGGAGTATAATTTCTTTACAATGGTGTGGTAGTTTCTGCTTTATAACAAAGTGAATCAGCTATACATAAACATATATCCCCATATCTCTTCCCTCTTGCATCTCCCTCCTGCCCTCCCTATCCCACCCCTCAAGGTGGTCACAAAGCATTGAGCTGATCTCCCTGTGCTATGCAGCTGCTTCCCACTAGCTATCAATTTTACATCTGGTAGTATATATATGTCCATGCCAGTCTCTCACTTCATCCCAGCTTACCCTTTCCCCTCCCCCTGTCCTCAAGTCCATTCTCTACGTCTGCATCTTTATTCCTCTCCTGCCCCTAGGTTCTTCAGAACCATTTTTTTTCTTTTTTAGATTCCATATATATGTGTTAGCACACAGTATTTGTTTTTCTTTTTCTGACTTAATTCACTCTGTATGACAGCCTCTAGGTCCATCCACCTCACTACAAATAACTCAGTTTTGTTTCTTTTTATGGCTGAGTAATATTCCAATGTATATATGTGCTACATCTTCTTTAACCATTCATCTGTTGATGGACACTTAGGTTGTTTCCATGTCCTGGCTATTGTAAATAGACCTGCAATGAACATTGTGGTACATTACTCTTTTTTAAAAAATTTTTTTTTAATTTATTTATTTATTTTTGGCTGTGTTGGGTCTTTGTTTCTGTGCAAGGGCTTTCTCCAGTTGTGGCGAGCTGGGGTCACTCTTCATTGCGGTGCGTGGGCCTCTCACTGTCATGGCCTCTCCCGTTGCATGACTCTTTTTGAATTATGGTTTTCTCAGGGTATATTCCCAGTAGTGGGATTGCTGGGTGGTATGGTAGTTCTATTTTCAGTATTTTTAAGGAACCTCCATACGGTTCTCCAGAGTAGCTGTATCAATTTACATTCCCACCAACAGTGCAAGAGGGTTCCCTTTTCTCCACACCCTCTCCAGCATTTATTGTTTCTAGATTTTTTGATGATGGCCATTCTGACTGGTATTGGGTGATAAATCATTGTAGTTTTGATTTCCATTTCTCTAATGATTAGTGATGGTGAGCATCCTTTCATGTGTTTGTTGGTAATCTGTATATCTTCTTTGGAGAAATGTCTATTTAGGTCTTCTGCCCATTTTTGGATTGGGTTGTTTGTTTTTTTGATATTGAGCTACATAAGCTGCTTGTAAATTTTGGAGATTAATCCTTTGTCAGTTGCTTCATTTGCAAATATTTTCTTCCATTCTGAGGGTTGTCTTTTCATCTTGTTTATGGTTTCCTTTGCTGTGCAAAAGTTTCATTAGGTCCCATTTGTTTATTTTTGTTTTTATTTCCCTTTCTCTAGGAGGTAGGTCAAAAAGGATCTTGCTATGATTTATGTCATAGAGTGTTCTGCCTACGTTTTCCTCTAAGGGACTCCAGGTTTTAAGTGAATTAACATTTCCCAATGGCTCTTGCTCTGCATCCTAGGAGGTAACAACAACCCACAGAGATTTTTATTTATTGCCGTCCAACTTCTACATCTCTCCTCTCCATCTCATCATTTCACCAAACATATTTTTAAATCTTTATTGAAGTATAATTGCTTTACATTGTTTTGTTAGTTTATTCACCAAACATTTTAAAGCAGGAAGAACAGCTTGGATATTTGCAAATGCCTTGGCAGGTTTGGCAAAGCACTCCAATAAGCATCTGGTAATGTCTGCAGAGAGGATTCTGTGGGTCTCGTGCTGTGCAACCTGAGTCTGCTGAAACAGGCCTCTCTCTATAAAAGATTCCAAATGATAATAAGGAAAAAGGAGATTCAGCAAAGGAGATTGATAATTGGCTGTAAAGACATCATTGATGGAGGAAAGGAGGAGGCAGAGGAATAGAAGAATGGCAGAGTGTCTTCTGAAAGAAAGTCTTCCTTATCAACTTCTTAATTTTAAAAATGATGAGCACTCAAAACATTTGACAAAGAGGGAAAAAAAAGAATCATCCATAATTGCAAAGCTTAACAAAATCTTCTTGCCGAATTACAATTTTTAGAATTTCACCCTACAGATCTGCTTTTCCACTTAGTCACTATCATTGGGGACAAATATTATGCCAGGTATTACTGTCATTTCTTTGTCTTCCTATGCATGATCTTAATTTTTCCTGAGTCACTGCCTTCTAAAACTTTCTCTCTTGGCCATTTTCTTCAGACAGGGTATGCACCTTTGCTACACTCGTTTCATGGCTTAGACGTCCTCTGAACCAAAGTTATTGAATTTAAAGGGCTCACCAAAAAACTGCAAAACGTGCTGTTGCCACTCTTTTTAGAGGGCCCTTGTGTCTTTTTTTTTCTGCCTTTTCCTGCCTCTATAACTTTCCACTCTGCATAATCCATGACTGATTACTCCTGGAAGAGGAAAATAACTTTTTCTCCCTGGTAGAAGGCAGAGCTATTTTTATTCTTTTAGTGTGAAAGCCATGTGTTTTCTCATTGGCTTCCATTTGTGTCTTCGAAAAGACTCCCCCTCCCTTTGCAGAAATTCAAACCAGTGCTCTAAATCACCCTTTCTGTTTCCTCTTTCAAATACCTTACAGGAATCATACAGCAAACCAAGAGAACTGTCTACTCCTAAGGTTATAGTTACACTTGTTAGAGACCTTGACATTGTAGAGTCAAATACTTCTTACCAATACATATAGGTTAATCATGTAATATGGACAAATTTTAAGGAAGTAAGGATTCAACCTTTGGGACCTTCATGTGATACTTGGTTTGAGTCACAATGAATCAAAGTAATCATGCACACTGAGATGTACATATAAATCACAACCCTGTTGCACAAAACATCACTTTTCTTTCTTTAATAAAATTACATCTGACTCTAAGCTCCAGTCATTAGAATGATAAGATCCTTGAGATCAACTGTTACTGTTTTTTGGGTTTTTTTGGTGGGGGTGGGGGCGGTCTTTCCCCACACAAACAAGAACTTAGAAGAACCTGTGGGAAACCTAAAAAATGAGGGAAGAATCTGACTCTCATAGGCCACTGTGGCCACTATACTAATTTCCTACTGCCATTATAACAAAGTACCAAAAACTTAGTGGCTTAACACAAATTTATAATGTTACAGTTCTAGAAATCAGAAGTCCGGAATGGGTCTCACAGGGACAAAATCAAGGTGTTGTCAGGGCTGCATAGCTTTAGGAGGCTCTAGCAAAGTACCTATTTCCTTGCCTTTTGCACCTCCTAGAGGCTGCCCACATTCCTTGGCTCATGGCCTGCTTCTGCCTTCAAAGTCAGCAATTACATCACTTGGACTTTTGCTTCTGTCCTCACATCTCCTTCTCTGCCTTTTCTCCCTTCCTTTTTCCCTGTTAGGAACTTTTGCGATCACATTGGGCCCACCCAAATAAATCCAGAACAATCTTCCCATCTCAAGATCCTTAACCAATCACGTCTGTGAAGTCCCTTTTGCTATATAAGATTTCTGGAACTGGAATGTAGGCATCTTTGAGAAATTATTTTTCTGCCTACAAAAGCCACCATTCTCACCTCTATCATGATGCCACTGTCAGCATTTACTGTCTCCTGCCTACCAGACACCACTGTCCTGGGTGCCCAAAGAAGCCCTTCACCATGGTTCTCTCTACTGAAAACAGTCTCTGCCACAGATCCTGCCACTGTCTTCAGTGGCTCACCTTGGTGTCTAGAACCATCCTCCAGCCACTGACCCAGTGAAGCCCTGTATCACACGGGATGTAGATCTCTACCATTCATGATAATCCCCCAAACCTCAGTCTAAGTAAAGCTAACTGCATCTGTGTTGTGCAGAGTTGTCCTCCTTCTCCACAACACCCATCACCTTCCTTCTCAAAGGTTCTTCACATCCCCCACAATCGTGGGTGTGGGATTGTCCTCAGATGCTTGACAACTTCTGATTTTGACAGCAAAACAGAAAAGTTTTTAATAAATCCCTAAGACAAGGGGCATAAACTCAGACCCACTGAAAGTAATTGTTCTTCTTGAGAGGGGTTAAAAAAATAATTCCCTTTGCTTTAAATTTAGTACAGAAAGGAGAAAAAAAAGGCATGTATAATTTAATAAAATTTCTTGTCTCATCTGTAAGAAAGGGAAATTCCTAAGATAAAAGTGAACAAAGGCCAAGTATTAGAAATAGGTGTCATTAAGCAACAATATCATATAAAACAGATTTAGCAGAATTTAATTCAGTTCCATTTCTGGGAAAATACAAAGAACCCCATTATAACACTGATATGAGAGAGAGGCAAAGTCAATCCACAATATAAGAGAGTTTTTCCTTTTATATTTAATGGCAATTCCAGAGTCAAACCTTGACCAATAGTATTTTTTAATCTATAGGATTTTTTTTTACATTGGTATTCTACTCCTGTTGAAAATACTACAAAAGAGAGCAAGAACAAAAAAGTTGGAAAAAGGAAGGGAAGTGAACAATTGAACAGAAAAAAAACGATTTTGTAAACAAGTCTCAGAAAACACAACAATGAACTCACCACATCTTTGGAACTGTATCGTTTCTCTTAGGAATGTAAAAACTAAAATATGTATCAAAAGGGCTGATGGAGCCAGACAGAGAGAGGAATAAAAGGTTTAACTCTTGGCTATCCAAATGTTCCACTTCCATTATAACAGCTTTATTTGTACTAGTTAAAAACTGGAAATAACCCAGACATCTGTCAACAACAGAAAAATAAGAAGAGGCAGGATAAAGATGGTAGAGTAGGAAGACCCTGAGCTCACCTCCCGACATACACACACCAAAACTGCAACTATATATAGAGCAACTCTTACGGAGAACAACCTGAAGGCTAGCAGAACAGCTTTTTTACAACAAGGCTATAAAGAAAGAACCGCACAGAGTCTGGTACGAGGGAAGAAGAAGTGATTTAGTTGGGACCCACATACTAGCAGGTAACCCAGAAGAGTAGGGGGATATCCTTCCTGGGGAGTAAGGGATTCAAGCCACATTTCAGGCAGCCCAGGCTTGGGGTCTGACCCCAGGAAGATGAGCAACCTTAGCAGGTTTTAAAACCAGTGGGACTTGGCCGAGGGCGGTAAGAAACCTAGACTCCACCCTTGAATAGTGCACACACAGACTAACTTGTTGCCAGTCCCAGCACACAGGCAGCAGAATGAAAACTGCCTGGTGCTGTGGCCAGCCTGCCAGGACCACCCCAGCATGACTTCACCATTGCCAGTGAGCACAATCATGAACCAGGAAAGGAACAGAGTGAGCTGAGAAGTTTGGCTCCAAGCCCTCAGGCCCTGGCAATGTCCCCATTCAAGGTGGAGACAACCATCACACCTGCCTCCAGTTGGGCAGCAATTGCCACTGAGCCTAGAAGAAGACCCAGCTCATAACTGGCTCTGGCTCTAGCCCCTCTGACTCCAGCCTTACCTCCCACAAAGGCAGAGACTGTAAGTGCACCTAGAGGAAGACACAGAATGTTCTCACTTCAGATCAAGCTCTTCCATCAAAGCCACTGGGCACATGCAGACTGCACAGGGATACTCCCATACAAGAAAATACCTTCAAGACTGGGATAGATAATTGTTTCACCTGATTTCATAGAGACAAACAGAGAAAGTTAACAAAATGAGAAATAAATAAGACTATACTTAAAATAAAAGAACAAGATAAAGCACCAAGGGGGGAAAAAAACCCCTAAAGAAACAGAGGTAAATAATCTACTTGATAAAAAGCTCAAAGTAATAGTAATAAGAATGCTAACTGAACTTGAAAAAATAGACTAACACAGTGAAAACTTCAACAAAGAACTAGAAAATATAAAAATGAACCAGTTATAGCTGAAGAATACAATAACTGAAATGAAAAAACACCAGAAGGAATTAACAGCAGATTAAGTGATATGGAAGAGTATATAAGTGACCTGGAAGACAAAATAGTGGAAATCACCCAATCAGAACAGCAAAAAGAAAAAAGAATTTTTTTTAATGAGGATAGTTTGAGGGATCCCTAGGTCAACATCAAGCGTACTAACTATTGTATTATAAGAGTTCCAGAAGGAGAAGAGAGAGAGAAGGGAGTAAAAAATGTATTTGATGGGGTTTCCCTGGTGGTACAGTAGTTGAGAGTCTGCCTGACGATGCAGGGGACACAGGTTCATGCCCCGGTCCGGGAAGACCTCACATGCCCCTGAGCGGCTAGGCCCGTGAGCCATGGCTGCTGAGCCTGCGCGTCCGGAGCCTGTGCTCTGCAATGGGAGAGGCCACAACAGTGAGAGGTCAGCGTACCGCAAAAATTTTTTTTTAAAATGTATTTGATGAAATTATGGCTTAAAACTTCCCTAACCTGAAGAAGAAAACAGATGTCCAGATACAGGAATCACAGAGAGTCCCAAACAAGATAAACCCAAAGAGACCCATACCAAGACATATCATAATTAAAATGGCAAGAGTTAAAGAGAATTTTAGAGGCAGCAAGAGAAAAACAAAGAGCTACATACAAGGGAACACCTATAAGGCTATCAGCTGATTTTTCAGCAGAATCTGATATTCTCCCCAGCAAGGTTATCATTCCAAATTAAAGAAGAGATAAAGAGTTTCTCAGAAAAGAAAAAAACCAAAAGAGTTCATCACTACTAAACTGTCCTTACAAGAAATGTTAAAGGGTCTTCTTCAAATGAAAGAAAAAAAAAAGCTATAACAAGAAATAAGAAAATATAGGAAGGGGAAAATCCCACTTGTAAAAACATGTAGATCAACAAATTTTAAAAGCTAGTACAAAGATTAAAATATAAAAATTATGAAGTCAACTCTAACTACAGTAAATATTTAAGCAATAGGCATGAATATGTAAAATATGACATCAGAAACATAAAATGTGGTGGGGGGAGTAAAAGTAAAAGATGTAGATCTATTGAACTTAAATGACTTTAAGTTTAAAATAAGTACATAGGTCAACATACATAAGCTCCATGGTAACCACAAATCAAAAACCTACAATGGACACACAAAAAGTAGAGAGAAAGGAACGCAAACATAACACTAAAGAAAACCATCAAATCACAAGGGAAGAGAAGAAAAGAAGAAAAGAACAGAGAAGAACTACAGAAACAATATACATTACCAAACGTAAAATAGATAGCTAATGGGAAGTAGCCACATAGCATAGGGACATCAGCTAGGTGGTTTGTGACCAACTAGAGGGGTGGGATCGGGAGGGTGTGAGGGAAGCAGATGCAAGAGGGAAGAGATATGGGAACATATGTATATGTATAACTGATTCACTTTGTTATAAAGCAGAAACTAACACACCATTGTAAAGAAATTATACTACAATAAAGATGTTTTAAAAAACAATCAGAAAATAAGTAACAAAATGGTAATAAGTACATAACTAAAAATAATCTCTTTAAATGTAAATGGAGTAATCAATCCAATCAAAAGGCATAGGGTGTCTGGATAAAGAAAAACAATATATATGTATACTGCCTACAAGAGACTACTTCAGATCTAGAGACACACAGAGACTAAAAGTGAAGGTACAGAAAAATATATTCCATGCAAATGGAAACAAAAAGAAAGTAATACTCATATCAGACAAAGTAGACTTTAAAACAAAGTCTATAATAAAAGACAAAGGGCATTGCATAATGATAAATGGGTCAACCCAAGAAAAGGATATAACATTCATAAACTTATATGTACCCAACATAGGAACACCTAAATATCAAAAGCAAATATTAACAGGCATAAATGGAGAAACTGATGGTAATACAATAAGAGTAGGAAATTTTAACACCCCCCTCACATCAATAGATCATCCAGACATAAAATCAATAAAGAAACAGTGGCCTTAAATGACACATTAGAGCAGATGGACTTAATAGATATCTACACAACATTCCATCCAAAAACATCAGATTATACATTCTCTTCAAGTACCCATGAAATATTCTCCAGGATAGATCACATGCTAGGCCACAAAACAAGTCTCAATCAATTTTAGAAGACAAACTATTACAAGCATCTTTTCCAACCATAACAGTATGAAACTGTAAACCAATTACAGGAAGAAAAATGGAAAAAACACAAACATGTGAGACTAAACAACATGCTACTAAAATACAAATGGATCAAAGATGAAATCAAAAAGAAAATCAGAAACACACAACTTTCTAAAATCTATGGGACATAGCAAAAGCATTTCTAAGAGGAAAGTTTATAGAGATCCAGGCCTACATCAAGAAACAAGAAAAATCTCAAACAAACAACCTAACTTACCATTTAAAGGACTTCGAAAAAGAACAAACAAAGCCCAAAGTCAACAGAGGAAGGAGATAATAAAGATTAAAGTAGAAATAAATAAAATTAACACCAAAGAAGAAAAGATCAATGAAACCAAGAGCTGGTTTTTTGAAAAGATAAATAAAATTGATAAATCTTTAGCCAGGTTCAGTAAGAAAAAAAAAGGAGAGAGCACCCAAATAAACAAAACTTGAAATGAAAGAGGAAAAGTGCGATTGATAGCAAGGAAATACAAAAGATCATAAGAGGATATTACAAATAGTTATACGCCAACAATTAGGACAATCTAGAAGAAATGGATAAATTCATAGACCCATACAATATTCCAAGACTGAATCAGGAAGAAACAGATCATCTGAACAGATCAATTACTAATGTTGAAATTGAATCAATAATCAAAAAAACTCCCAACAAACACAAGTCCAAGACCAGATAACTTCACAGGGGAATCCTAGCAAACACTTAAAGAAGACTTAATACCTATTCTACTCAAACTATCCCAAAATATTTAAGAGGAGGGAACAATCCCAAACTCATTCTACCAGGTCAGCAATATCCCGATAACAAAATCAGAGAAAGACACTACCAAAAAAACCCCAAAATTAAAGGCCAACATCTTTAATAAACATAGATGCAAAAATTCTCAACAAAATATTGGCAAACTGAATTCAACAATAAAAAGGATCATACACCATGATCATGTGGGACTTATTCCAGGGTTGCAAGGACAGTCCAATATGCATAAATCAATCAATGTGATACACCACATTAACAAAACACAGGATAAGTATCACATGATCATCTCAATAGATGTAAAAAAGCGTTTGACAGGGCTTCCCTGGTGGCGCAGTGGTTGAGAGTCCGCCTGCCGATGCAGGGGACATGGGTTCATGCCCCAGTCTGGGAGGATCCCACATGCTGCGGAGCGGCTGGGCCCGTGAGCCATGGCCTCTGGGCCTGCACATCCGGAGCCTGTGCTCCGCAACGGGAGAGGCCGCAGCGGTGAGAGGCCCACGTACCACAAAAAAAAAAAAAGTGTATAGGGGAAAGATATCTCAATATAATAAAGCCCGTATATGAAAAGTTCATGGCAAATATCACACCCAGCAGTAAAAAAAACAAAATTTTTCCTCTAAAATCAGGAACAAGACAAGGATACCCACTCTTATCATTTCTATTTAACATAGTATTGGAAGTCCTTGCCACAGCAATCAGACAAGAAAAAGAAATAAAAGGCATCCAAATTGGAAGGGAAGAAGTAAAACTGTCACTATTTGCAGATGACATGACAGTATATGTAGAAAATACTAAAGAATCCACCAAAAAACTATTAGAACTAATAAATGAATTCAATAAAATAACAGGATACAAGATTAATATAAAGAAATCCTTTGCTTTTCCATATACTAATAACAGAGTATAAGAAAGAGAAAATAAGAAAACAATCCCATTTACAATTACATCAAAAAATAAAATAAAATACCTGGGAATAAATTTAACCAAGCAGTGAAAGACATATACTCTAAAAATTATAAAACACTGATGAAGGAAAATGAAGATGATAGAGATAAATGGAAAGATACTCTGTGTTCATGGATTGGAAGAAAATTGTTAGAATTTCCATATTATCCAAAGTAATCTACAGATTTAATGCAAATCCTATCAAAATATCATGACATTTTTCACAGAACTAGAATAATCCTAAAATTTATATGGAACCACAAAATACTCCAAATAGCCAAAGCAATATTGAGAAAGAAGAACAAAGCTGGATGTATCAGCTTTCTGACTTCAGACTATACTATAAAGCTACAGTAATCAAATCACTATAGTACTGGCACAAAAACAGACACATAGATCAATGGAACAGAATAGAGAGCCCAGAAATAAACTCATACACATATGGTCAATCTACAACAAAGGAGGCAAGAATATACAATGAGGAAAAGACAGTCTCTTCAATAAATGGTGCTGGGAATACTGGACAGCTACATGTAAAAGAATGAGATTAGAACATTTTCTTATACCATATACAAAAATAAATGCAAAATGGATTAAAGACCAAAATGTAAGACCTGAAAACATAAAATTCCCAGAAGAAAATATAGGCAGTACACTCTTTGACAAAGGTCTTAGCAATACCTTTTTTGGATCTGTTTCCTCAGGTAAGGGAAACAAAAGCAAAAATAAACAAATGAGACCTAACCAAACTTAAAAGTTTTTGCAGAATGAAGGAAACCATCGACATCAAAAAAAGGTAACCTACTGAATGGGAAAAGATATTTGCAAATGATATGCTTGGTAAGGGGTTAATGTTCAAAATATATAAAGAACTCATAAACACAACATCAAAAAGGAAAAAAATAACTTGACTTAAAAATGGGCAGAGGGCTTCCCTGGTGGCGCAGTGGTTGAGAGTCCGCCTGCCAAGGCAGGGGACACAGGTTCGTGCCCCAGTCCGGGAAGATCCCACACGCCACGGAGTGGCTGGGCCATTGAGCCTGCGCATCCGGAGCCTGTGCTCCACAACGGGAGAGGCCACAACAGTGAGAGGCCCGAGTACTGCAAAAAAAAAAAAAAAAAAAAAATGGGCAGAGAACCTGAAGAGGCATTAGGTGGTTATATATAAAGACATAAAGATGGATAACAGGCACATGAAAAGATGCTCAGCATTACTAATCATCAAGGAAATGCAAATCAAAACCATGATGAGAATCACCTCATACCTGTCAAAATGGCTATCAATAAAAAGACCACAAATAGCAAGTGCTGGCAAGGATGTGGAGAAAAGGGAACCCTCGTACACTGTTTGTGGGAATGTAAATTAGTACAGCCACTGTGGAAAACAGTATGGAGGTTCCTAAAAAAATTAAAAATAGAACTACCATATGATCCAGCAATTCCGCCTGGGTATATACGCAAAGAAAATAAAAACACTAATTTGAAAGATATATGAACCCCAATATTCATAGCAGCATTATTTACAAGGCCAAGCTATGGAATTAACCTAAGTGCACATCAATAGATGAATGGAAAAAGAAGATGTTATATATATATATATATGGAATATTACTCAGCCATAAAAAGAATGAAATTTTGCCATTAGCAATAACATGGATAGACATGGAGAGTATTATGCTTAATGAAATAAGTCAGAGAAAGACAAATACCATATGTTTTCACTTGTATGTGGAATCTAAAATAAATTGTTTTTTATGGAACCAATATAATAAAACAGAAACAGACTCACAGAGATGGAGAACAAACTAGTTGTTACCAGTGAGGAGAAGAATGGGGAGGGGCAAAAAGGGGGATTAAGAGATACAAACTACTAGGCATAAAATAACCAAGATACAAAGATGTAATATATAGCACAGGGTATATATCCAATATTTTAAGAGGTATTGCTTTACAATATATTAATATCCAATCAGTATCTCTTCATTACTCCTCTTTTGCAAGGTTCTTCAAATTTATGGTATGACCATAAGCCCCCACATAACTAATTTTCCATGTTGATAAAAATTTTTCCTTTTTTTTATGTTTGATAATTTCCATGGGAATTTTTTTTAACATCTTTATTGGAGTATAATTGCTTTACAATAGCGTGTTACTTTCTGCTTTATAACAAAGTGAATCAGTTATACATATACATATATCTCCATATCTCTTCCCTCTTGCATCTCCCTCCTTCCCACCCTCCCTATCCCACCACTCTAGGTGGTCACAAAGCACTGAGCTGATCTCCCTGTGCTATGTGGCTGCTTCCCACTAGCTATCTATTTTACATTTGGTAGTGTATATATGTCCATGCCACTTGCTCACTTTGTCCCAGCTTATCCTTACTCATCCCCGTGTCCTCAAGTCCATTCTCTAGTATGTCTGTGGCTTTATTCCCGTCTTGCCCCTAGGTTCTTCATGACCATTTTTGTTTGTTTTTTTTTTTTAGATTCCATATATATGTTTTACAAAAAATTTCACAATTTGTATGGAAACACAAAAGACCCTGAATAGCCAAAGAAATCTTGAGAAAAAAACGGAGCTGGAGGAACCAGGCTCTGTGGGAATTTGACAGAAGTGGTGTTAAAAGTGAGCTCTTGATTGTATAGTTCAGTTATTTGATTCTGAACAGAATATGTAACACAATTTTGTTTATTTCTAACTTAAATCAGTATTTTTTTATTGAAGTATAGTTGATTCACAATGCTGTGTTAGTTTCAGGTATACAGCAATGTGAATATATGTATATATATATATATATATATATATATACATATATATATATAATATATATATTCTTTTTCAGATTCTTTTCCCTTATAGGTTATTCAAAATATTGAGTATTTCCCTGTGCTGCACAGTAGGTCCTCATTATTTATCTATTTTGTATATAGTAGTGTATATATGTTAATCCCAAACTCCTAATTTATCCTTTCCCCCCTTTCCCCTTTAGTAACCATAAGTTTTCTATGTCTGTGGGTTTATTTCTGTTTCATAAATAACTCCATTTGTATCATTTTTTTTAGATTCCATATATAAGCGATATCATATGAAATGATAATCCAGTAGTTTTAACTTCCAAAAGATTTTTTCCAGTTGGTCATCTCTTGCCTTCCAATTTGCACATGAACCTAGTCATTGAAAAATGAATTATTTCTGCTTGTTCATCATAAAATATTCCAATTTATGAAATTACATGAAACTATAGTAGTTTGTTCCTGTCTTTTTGCTAGTCTACCTGAGATTGATTACTCTTCCATATAAACTATGGAATAATTCCCTCAAATTCTAATTAATCCAGCTGGTATTATTGAATTATTGAATTCAATACACAGATTAATTTGGGAAGCATGAGCTCCTTCCCTATATTGACTCTTCCAATCCATTAATATGGTACATCTTTTATTTTGCCTTCCTCCAGGAATCCTGTCCATTTTTTATTTAGTTTAATCTTATTTTATATTTTTATTCTTGTGAGTATCTATCTGTTCCCTTTTACCTTAGGAATGCGTCCTAAGATAAAGACAAACACACCCAGACCTTCATAAAGCAGCAACTTGGAACATTTACATAGGGTGGCCATTCATCCTGATTTGTCTGAGACTGTCCCAGGGTAATAATTAAGAGTGCTCCCTTTCACTCTTGGAAGTGTCCTGATTTGGACAGCAAATTATATGGTTATCCTTAGGCTTTTGCCAAGAAGGACTTCTAAATCCATATTTCATTTTTATAGCTATAGTTAAAAGTGGGATATCAATTTTCAACTGTGTTTGAATAGCACGTTAATCAATCCAGATGTGTAGTGTGACTACAGACTAAAGATTTATTGCTCTAGTTTAAAAACTATATAAGAAGATATAGGCCACTGAAAGAGGACAAAAACAATAGAAATTACTGCAGTCAGAACAAAGAATTACTAGGAAAAAATGAGTAAACGAAAAAGAAACAAGAGAACTAGGAAGCAAGTTATAAGCCAGATATGATTTTAACAAGCCTCAAATATGCTAATTTTATCTGTTAGTCCTAAATCTGTTAGCTCTAAATCTCGTTCTTTTCTATTAACACATGACTCCCAGATCCCAGCAAAATATTACTCACGCAGGTATTTTGGGGAATCCCACATGGTGTCTCATCGGAGCTCACAATCAGTCCTATTTGCCTTGATCTGCTCCAGGACAAAAGCCTGCTCTGGGCTACTTGGAGATAGTTTCCCTGCCACTATCAGCCATGTGGTACCCACTTGACAACATTCATATTCCTCACAAAAGCACTATCTCCCAATAAGGTTGCAAACACCAATTCCCCAAAGTGTTGCTGTACCCTCCAGATTCCTCAATGAGCCCAAGACACATTTTGAGGTAACAAATGTGAGAAAAATATTCCCTTTAATATACTTCTTTTGACAAATATTCATTGTGGTAGCACTGTGCTGATCACTAGGGCTATGATGGTGTGCAAAAATGGACATGGTAACTTTACAAAGAGCTTTCAGTTTAATGAGAAGAATCTCTAACACATATCAATGTTTATAGTGTGAACGGAACTATGCTAAATATTTTATTTGTGGTTTCTCTCTTATTATCACACAACTAGGAGGTAGGCATTTTTATTATCACCATTTTGTAAGATATTGCAGTAGGCTGAATAATGGCTACCCAATTTTTCAGGTCCTAATTTCTGGAACCTGTAATTGATATTTTATAAAGGAAAAAAGACTTTGCAGATGTGATTAAGTCAAGGATCTTGCTGTGGGGAGATTATCCTAGATTTTCTAGGTGGGTCCTAAATCCAATCATAAGTGCCTTTTATAAGTGGGAGGTAGAGGGAGATTTCATACACCAGAGAGAGAAAGAGAAGGGGTTGGGAGGGGGTGGAGAGAGAAAGGGATGTAAAAAGAGGCAGAGCTTGGAATGATGCAGCCGTGAGCCAAGGGACTCTGAAAAATGCCACCAACCACCAGAATCTAAAACAGGCAAAGGCAAATTCTCCCCCAGAGTTTCCTAAAGGGAGCATGCCCCTACTGACATCTTGATTTTGGAATTCTGGCCTCTAGAACTGAGATAATAAATTTCTGTTGCTTACTGAGTTTGTGGTAATTTGCCATGGCAGCTACAGAAAACTAATAGAGATGGGAAACTGAGGCTTAGGGAAGTAATTTGTCCAAGGTCACGAAGCTAGACATTTGGAGAGCAAGGGTTTAAAGTCAAGGAAATGTCTCCAGGGCTCTTTCTTAGCTACCAGGCTAAGGTACTCTGCCAACATACCTTCTGGGCACCATGTCCACGATGTCTGTGTCCCAGAATCTTAAAGAATGTTTCTTAAAAATAGCCTATTCTGGCAGCCCTTTTCTGTATATAGTTCTGGTAGAAATTCTGGTGGCTGGGTTGGTAGATAGGGACAAATCCCTTCAATACTCTCCATGCTTCTTCTCTTCCACTACCTCTGTGCCCTTCTGCTTCTGTCTTCTCTCCTTCCACCAAATGAAAATCCTCATGAAAACAGACTTGTAAATCAACATCTAGTGGGCCCAGCAACAGTTCCACAATTAGAATAATGAGTTCAAATAATAATGCCCTAACTTTACATTATCTGTCAAAAAATAACTCTAAGATAATCAATAAACCTCCTAGATAGATATAGATAAATATCAGCTAAAAAAGGAAAATGGAAGACAAGTAATAGGAATATTCTCAAGGTAAACTAAGTTAATCTCTGGATTCTTTCCTTAATATTATATTTTACATGTTTATATATATCCAGTATATGCAAGATCTTGCTTGTGATGCAATTATTCTGGTACTTCCATCTACACTTTCCAACTTATTAGTGAATTGACAATTTCTTCAGAGAACATCACTGAAATATGCCTCATGCAGAAACAATTCTAGGGAAACTTTGCACAACTGAGAATCACTTTTTTTGTTGTTAACAGAACTGATATGAGGTGTCTCCAGAGGAAGAGATTCAATTCTGTGAAACATTAGGAAAACAAGAAATTGTTCTATGTCTCAGAATATGAAGCAAAGGCGTTCATTTTACTTCATCTTGGGCTTTGAGCTCAATAGACCTGTCTGATTGCCTCTGAATGCAATGTTGCAGCACATAGAGATACTCTTTTATTTCATACATCATTTATAACTTCTACAGAAATTCTATAAAACTAATATACATTATTCTTCCAAACCAAATAAGCAATATCCTAATTTTGTTATTCTACTGGGTGCTGGGACTTCTGTCCAAGCATAAATAGCTTACGTTTCTATAAATAATACTGGAAAGTTTTCAAAACACTATCAGCCAGTTTTATGTTGACCTGGACTCTCCTCGGACTGTTTCTATATTTTCTTTCTCCTTCCACCTTCTAAATACAGACGTTTCCTCAGGTCTAATCCATGATCCCTTCCTTTTTGTATTTACACAAATGCTTTTCTTGTAACCATGATGACATCCCTTGCCTCAAATATCAATTGTACTCAAAATTCTCTCCTACACCTGATTTTTTAAAAACTTTAAATAAATAGAAATTACTCAAGATATCGTTAACATGATACTAGCATCACACTTAATAGGAAACAACAGTGGTATTTCCCCATTAAAGTCAAAAATAAGGTAAAGACAGTAAATAATTCTACAGTTATGTTTACATTCTTCTGGAGGAACTAGCCAATACAATTAGGCAAGATGAAGAAATGACAAGTATAAACATTGTAAAGGAGGAGGTAAAATTATCTCTCCTTCAGGTGACATGAATTAGCAGGGTCACCATGTTTCACAACCCCAGGGACCACCCTTCCCATTGTATTCTAGTTGTGCTGGGTGGTGAATTGGCATGACTGTACACCTGGAAAATCAACAGATTTTACTGAAAACTTATTATAAACAATAAGAGAATTTACTAAGGTGATTGGGAAAAAATAACATATAGAAAGCAAGAGCTTTCACGTATGAAACAAAATTAGTTAGGATATGTAATACTAGGAAAGACCCAATTTACAAAAGCAATTAAAAAATATTAAATACCTAAGAATAAACCCAGTATTAAAGGACAATATGAGACTTCTGGTTTCCATTCCAGCACGTAAGGAGATTGGAAGTTGTCACTCTGCCATAACAAATAAAAAGTGAACAACTAAAAAATTAACAACTCTTCTCAGATCTGTCATAGAAGTGACATCACAGAGCAAACCATTCTTCCAAAGACTGGAGAGACAAATAGGAGGTTACAGAGAATCACAACTTACCAGAGCAGAAACCTCCCTGGGAAACAGCATCAACATAGGAAAACTTAAACTATAACTGCAAAATTGCTGGATGCTCAGTGTGGAAAAAGTCTAAGAGTTAAAAACTTGAGGGGACCCAGTCATTTGGGAGCCCTCATACTGTTGTGGGTTTTACCTCCAAAAGCCTTAACAGGTTCTCACAGTGAAAATCAGAGAAAATATGCCCTCAGAACTTCCAGCCAGGGGAGGGGGATAGCAACCATTTTGAAATATACCAAAGCATTCTGTTCTTCATAGAAAAATCTGGCTTCAAGAGAAATTTTTTTACTAGTTTTATGAAAGCCTAACTGATCTGGGAGAAGAGAAATACCCAACTCTAGCCTATTCTAGCCATCCTGTTCACCTAAGGTAGAGGAGAAGGAGGGGAGAGGAATCTGAGAAGCACCAGTGAAGTTCACCGTCCAGGAACACAAGTTCATTAAAAGACTGAGACCTAATGATAAGACTACAGAATGCTTCCCTACCCCCCACACCTTATCACAACACCACTAAGGGTATATTTAAAGCAATTCCTTTTACCCAGTAAATTATTTCTGACTTTCAATCAAAAATTATAAGGCAAACTATAAGGTAAAAAACACAGTTTGAAAACACAGAGAAAGCATAGACTAAGGTATGGCATGAATGTTGTAATTATCAGATTCAGAATTCAAAACAACTATGATTAATACGCTAAGGGACATAATGGAAAACATAGACAATATAGAAGAACAGATGGGTAATGTAGCAAGAGAGATGGAAATTCTAAGAAAGAATCAAATAGAAATGCTAGAGATAAAACTGTAATGGAAATGAGGTATACTTTTGAGGGGCATATTAGCAGATGAGACATGGCAGAGGAAAAATATCTCTGACATTGAGAATATGTCAATAGAAACTTGCAAAACTGAAAAGCAAAGAGCAAAAAGATGGAAAAAAACAGCAGAGAATATTCAAGAACACTGTGACAACTACAAGAAGTATAATATAGATGTAATGGGAATACCAGATGGAGAAGAAAGACAGATAGGATGCAAAAATCCTCAACAAAATATTAGCAAACCAAATTCAACAATACGTAAAATGGATTATGCACCATGATTAAGTGGAATTTATTCCAGGGACACAAGGATGGTTCAGTATCTGCAAATCAATCATGTGATACACCACATTAACAAAATGGAGAATAAAAATCACATGATCATCTCAATAGATGCAGAAAAATCATTTGACAAAATTCAACATCTAGGGAATTGAAGAGAAGATGGCAGAAGAGTAAGACGCAGAGATAACCTTCCTCTCCACAGATACATCAGAAATACACCTACACGTGGAACTGCTCCTATAGAGCACCAACTGAATGCTGGCAGAAGACCTCAGACCTCCCAAAAGGCAAGAAACACCCCACGTACCTGGGTAGGGCAAAAGAAAAAGGAATAAACAGAGACAAAAGAATAGGGATGGGACCTGCACCAGTGGGAGGGAGCTGTGAGGTAGGAAAGGTTTCCACACACTAGAAGCCCCTTCGCGGCTGGAGACTGTGGGTGGCGGAGGGGGAAGCTTCAGAGCCGTGGAGGAGAGCACAGCAACAGGGGTTCGCAGGGCAAAGAGGAGAGATTCCCGTAGAGGATCGGTGCCGACCAGCACTCACCAACCCGAGAGGATTGTCTGCTCACCCAACGGGGCGGGCGGGGGCTGGGAGCAGAGCCTCGGGCTTCAATCGGATCCCAGGGAGAGGACTGGGGTTGGCGGTGTAAACACAGCCTGAAGGGGTTAGTGCACCACGGCTAGCCGGGAGGGAGTCCGGGAGAAGTCTGCAGCTGCCAAAGAGGCAAGAGACCTTTTCTTCCCTCTTTGCTTCCTAGTGCGTGAGGAGAGGGGTTTAAGCGCACCGCTTAAAGGAGCTCCAGAAACGGGCGCAGAGCTGCTGAAGAGACAAGAGACTTGTTCTTGCCTCTTTGCTTCCTGGGGTGCGAGGAGAGGGGATTAAGCACACCGCATAAAGGAGCTCCAGAAAAAGACGTGAACCACAGCTGTCGGCGCGGACACCAGAGATGGGTGTGGGATGCTAGGGTTGCTGCTGCAGCCACCAAGAGGCCTGTGTGCGAGCACAGGTCACTCTCCACACCGCCCCTCCCAGGAGCCCGTGCAGCCTGCCACTGCCGGGGTCCCGGGATCCAGGGACAGCTTCCCCGGGAAAACGCACAGTGCGCCTTGGGCCGGTGCAGCGTCACAACGGCCTCTGCCACCTCAGGCTCGTCCTGCATCCGTGCCCCTCCCTTCCTCCAGCCTGAGTGAGCCAGAGCCCCCAAATTGGCTGCTCCTTTAACCCCATCCTGTCTGAGTGAAGAGCAGACACCCTCGGACGACCTACACGCAGAGGCGGGGCCAAGTCCAAAGCTGAACCCCACGAGCTGTGCAAACAAAGGGGAGAGGGGGAGGTCTCTCCCAGCAGCCTCAGAAGCAGCAGATTAAAGCTCCACAATCAACTTGAAGTGCCCTGCATCTGTGGAAAACCTGAATAGACAGCGAAATATCCCAAGTTGAGGAGATGGACTTGGGGAGCAAAATATATTACTATTTTCCCCTTTTTTTCTTTTTGTGAGTGTGTATGTGTGTGCTGCTGTGTGAGATTTTGTCTGTATAGCTTTGCTTTCACCATTTGTCCTAGGGTTCTGATGACCCGTATATTTTTTTAATAAAATTTTTCTTCTTAAAAATTATTTTTTATTTTAATAACTATATTTTATCCTACTTCATTTTGTCTCCTTCCTTCCTTTCTTCCCTCCTTCCTTCTTTTCTTCCTTCCTGCCTTTCTCCCTTCTTTCCGCCCTTCTTTCCTACCTTCCTCCGTTCCTTCCTTCCTTTATTCCTTCCTTCCTTCCTTCCTTCCTCTCTTCCTTCCTTCCTTTCTTCCTCCCTTCCTTCTTTTCTTCCTTCTTCCCTCCCTTGCTTCCTTCCTTCCCTCCTTCCTTCTTTCCTTTCTTTCTTTCCCTTCAATTTTTTTCTCCCTTTTATTTTGAGTTGTGTGGATTAAAGGCTCTTGGCACTCCAACCAAGCATCAGGGCTGTGTCTCTGAGGTGGGAGAACCAACCTCAGGACACAGGTCCACAAGAGACCTCTCAGCTCCATGCAATATCAAATGGCGAAAATCTCCCAGAGATCTCCATCTCAACACCAAGACTCAGCTTCATTCAAGGACCAGCAACATACAGTGCTGGACAACCTATGCGCAACAAATAGCAAGACAGGACTACAGCCACATCCATTAGCAGAGAGGCTGCCTAAAATCATAATAAGGCTACCAAAATCCCCAAACACACCACCAGACGTGGACCTGCCCACCAGAAAGATAAGATCCAGCCTCATCCACCAGAACATAGGCACTAGTGCCCCCAACCAGGAAACCTACTCAACCCATTGAACCAACCTTAGTCACTGGGGGCAGTCACAAAAAAAAATGGGAACTAGGAACTTGCAGCCTGGAAAAAGGAGACCCCAAACACAGTAAGATAAGCAAAATGAGAAGACAGAAAAACACACAGCAGAGGAAGGAGCAAGATAAAAACACACCAGACATAACAAATGAAGAGGAAATAGGGAGTCTACCTGAAAAAGAATTCAGAATAATGACAGTAGAGATGATCCAAAATCTTGGAAATAGAATCGACAAATTGCAATGAACAGTTAACAAGGAGCTAGAAGAAATAAAGAGGAAGCAAGCAACGATGAGCAACACAATAAATGAAATGAAAAATACTCTAGATGGGATCAACAGCAAAATAACTGAGGCAGAAGGACGGATAAGTGACCTGGAAGACAAAATAGTGGAAATAACTACTGCAGAGCAGAAGAAAGAAAAAAGAATGAAAAGAACTGAGGACAGTCTCAGAGACCTCTGGGTAAACATTAAATGCACAAACATTTGAATTATACGGGTCCCAGAAGAAGAAGAGAAAAAGAAAGGGACTGAGAAAATATGTGAAGAGATTATAGTTGAAAACTTCCCTAATACAGGAAAGGAAATAGTCAATCAAGTCCATGAGGCACAGAGAATCCCATACAGGATAAACCCAAGGATAAACACGCCAAGACACATAATAATCAAACTGTCAAAATTTAAATACAAAGAAAACATATTAAAAGCAGCAAGGGAAAAACAACAAATAACACACAAGGGAATCCCCATAAGGTTAACATCTGATCTTTCAGCAGAAACTCTACAAGCCAGAAGGAAGTGGCAGGACATATTTAAAGTGATGAAGGAAAAAAAACCTACAACCAAGATTACTCTACCCAGCAAGGATCTCATTCAGATTTGATGGAGAAATTAAAACCTTTACAGACGAGCAAAAGCTGAGAGAGTTCAGCGCCACCAAACCAGCTTTACAACAAATGCTAAAGGAACTTCTCTACCCAAGAAACACAAGAGAAGGAAAGGACTTACAAAAACAAACCCAAAACAAATAAGTAAATGGTAATAGAAACATACATATTGATAATTACCTTAAATGTAAATGGATTAAATGCTCCCACCAAAAGACACAGACTGGCTGAATGGATACAAAAACAAGACCAATATATATGCTGTGTACAAGAGACCCACTTCAGACCTAGGGACACTTACAGGCTGAAAGTGAGGGGATGGAAAAAGATATTCCATGCAAATGGAAATCAGAAGAAAGCTGGAGTAGCAATTTTCATATCAGACAAAATAGACTTTAAAATAAAAACTATTACAAGAGACAAAGAAGGACACTACATAATGATCAAGGGATCAATCCATGAAGAATATATAACAATTGTAAATATTTATGCCCTAACATAGGAGCACCTCAATACATAAGGCAAATACTAACAGCCTTAAAAGGGGAAACCGACAGTAACACAATCATACTGGGGGACTTTAACACCCCACTTTCACCAATGGAGAGATCATCCAAAATGAAAATAAATAAGGAAACACAAGCTTTAAATGATACATTACACAAGATGGACTTAATTGATATTTATAGGACATTCCATCCAAAAACAACAGAATACACATTTTTCTCAAGTACTCATGGAACATTCTCCAGGTTAGATCATATCTTGGGTCACAAATCTAGTCTTGGTAAATTTAAGAAATTTAAAATGGTATCAAGTATCTTTTCCGACCACAATGCTATGAGACTAGATATCAATTACAGGAAAAGATCTGGAAAAATACAAACACATGGAGGCTAAACAATACACCACTTAATAACGAAGTGATCACTGAAGAAATCAAAGAGGAAATCAAAAAATACTTAGAAACAAATGACAATGGAGACACGATGACCCAAAACCTATGGGATACAGCAAAAGCAGTTCTAAGAGGGAAGTTTATAGCAATACAGTCCTACCTTAAGAAACAGGAAACATCTCAAATAAACAACCTAACTATGCACCTAAAGCAATTAGAGAAAGAAGAACAAAAAAACCCCAAATTTAGCAGAAAGAAAGAAATCATAAAGATCAGATCAGAAATAAATGAAAAAGACATGAAGGAAACAATAGCAAAGATCAATAAAAGTAAAAGCTGGTTCTTTGAGAAGATAAATAAAATTAATAAACCATTAGCCATACTCATCAAGAAAAAGAAGGGAAAAGACTCAAATCAATAGAATTAGAAATGAAAAAGGAGACATAACAGCTGACACTGCAGAAATACAAAGATTATTAGAGATTACGACAAGCAACTGTATGCCAATAAAATGGACAACCTGAAAGAAATGGACAAATTCTTAGAAATGCACAGCCTGCTGAGACTGAACCAGGAAGAAATAGAAAATATGAACAGACCAATCACAAGCACTGAAATTGAAACTGTGATTAAAAATCTTCCAACAAAAAAAAGGCCAGGACCAGATGGCTTCACAGGCGAATTCTATCAAACATTTAGAGAAGAGCTAACACCTATCCTTCTCAAACTCTTCCAAAACATAGCAGAGGGAGGAACACTCCCAAACTCATTCTACAAGGCCACCATCACCCTGATACCAAAACCAGACAAAGACGTCACAAAGAAAGAAAACTATAGGCCAATATCACTGATGAACATAGATGCAAAAATCCTCAAAAAAATATTAGCAAACAGAATCCAACAGCACATTAAAAGGATCATACACCATGATCAAGTGGGGTTTATTCCAGGAATGCAAGGATTCTTCAATATGCACAAATCAATCAACTTGATACACCATATCTACAAACTAAAGGAGAAAAACCATATGATCATCTCAATAGATGCAGAGAAAGCTTTTCACAAAATTCAACACCCACTTATGATAAAAACCCTGCAGAAAGTAGGCATAGAGGGAACTTTCTTCAACATAATAAAGGCCATATATGACAAACCCACAGCCAGCATCCTTCTCAATGGTGAAAAACTGAAACCATTTCCACTAAGATCAGGAACAAGACAAGGTTGCCCACTCTCACCACTATTACTCAACATAATTTTGGAAGTTCTAGCCACAGCAATCAGAGAAGAAAAAGAAATAAAAGGATTCCAAATCAGAAAAGAAGAAGTAAAGCTGTCACTGTTTGCAGATGACATGATACTAATACATAGAGAATCCTAAGGATGCTACCAGAAAACTACTAGAGCTAATCAATGAATTTGGTAAAGTTGCAGGATACAAAATTAATGCACAGAAATCTCTGGCATTCTTATACACTAATGATGAAAAATCTGAGAGTGAAATTAATAAAACACTCCCATTTACCATTGCAACAAAAAGAATAAAATATCTAGGAATAAACCTACCTAAGGAGACAAAAGACCTGTATGCAGAAAACTATGACACTGATGAAAGAAATTAAAGGTGATACAAATAGGTGGAGAAATAGACCACGTTCTTGGATTGGAAGAATCAATATTGTGAAAATGACTCTACTACGCAAAGCAGTCTACAGATTCAATGCAATCCCTATCAAACTACCCCTGGCATTTTTTACAGAACTAGAACAAAAAATTTCACAATTTGTATGGAAACACAAAAGACCCCGAATAGCCAAAGCTATCTTGAGAACGAAAAATGGTGCTGGAGGAATCAGGCTCCCTGACTTCAGACTATACTACAAAGTTACAGTGATCAAGACAGTATTGTACTGGCACAAAAACAGAAATATAGATCAATGGAACAGGATAGAAAGCCCAGAGATAAACCCACACACATATGGTCACCTTATCTTTGATAAAGGAGGCAAGAATATACAATGGAGAACAGACAGCCTCTTCAATAAGTGGTCCTGGGAAAACTGGACAGGTACATGTTGAAGAATGAAATTAGAACACTCCCTAGCAGCATACACAAAAATAAACTGAAAATGGATTTAAGACCTAAATGTAAGGCCAGACACTATCAAACTCTTAGAGGAAAACATAGGCAGAACACTCTATGACATAAACCACAGCAGGATCCTTTTTGACCCACCTCATAGAGAAATGGAAATAAAAACAAAAATAAACAAATGGGACCTCATGAAACTTAAAAACTTTTGCACAGCAAAGGATACCATAAACAAGACCAAAAGACAACCCTCAGAATGGAAGAAAATATTTGCAAATGAAGCAACTGACAAAGGATTAATCTCCAAAATTTATAAGCAACTCATGCAGCTAAATAAAAAAAACCAAACAACCCAATCCGAAAATAGGCACAAGAACTAAATAGACATTTCTCCAAAGAAGATATACAGATTGCCAACAAACACATGAAAGAATGCTCAACATCATTAATCATTAGAGAAATGCAAATCAAAACTACAATGAGACATCATCTCACACCAGTCAGATTGGCCATCATCAAAAACTCTAGAAACAATAAATGCTGGAGAGGGTGTGGAGAAAAGGGAACCCTCTTGCACTGTTGGTGGGAATGTAAATTGATATAGCCACTATGGAGAACAGTATCGAGATTCCTTAAAAAACTACAAATAGAACTACCACACGACCCCACAAGCCCACTACTGGGCATATTCCCTGCGAAAACCATAATTCAAAAAGAGTCATGTACCAAAATGTCCATTGCAGCTGTATTTACGATAGCCAGGACATGGAGGCAACCTAAGTGTCCATCAACAGATGAATGGATAAGGAAGATGTGGCACATATATACAATGGAATATTACTCAGCCATAAAAAGAAATGAAACTGAGTTATTTGTAATGAGGTGGATAGACCTGGAGTCTGTCATACAGAGTGAAGTAAGTCAGAAGGATAAAAACAAATACCGTATGCTAACACATATATATGGAATCTAAGAAAAAAAATGTCATGAAGAGATTAGTGGTAGGACGGGAATAAAACACAGACCTACTAGAGCATGGACTTGAGGATATGGGGAGGGGGAAGGGTAAGCTGTGACGAAGTGAGAGAGTGGCATGGACATATATACACTACCAAATGTAAAATAGATAGCCAGAGGGAAGCAGCTTCATAGCACAGGGAGATCAGCTCTGTGCTTTGTGACCACCTAGAGGGGTGGGATAGGGAGGGTGTGAGGGAGAGCAACATAAGAGGAAAGCAGAAACTAACACACTATTGTAAAACAGTTATACTCAAATAAAGATGTTAAAAAAATTCAACATTTATTTATGATAAAAACCTCTCAAGAAAGTTGGTATAGAGGGAAGGTATCTCAATATAATAAAAGTCATTTATGCCAAACCCACAGCTAACATCATACACAATGGTGAAAAGCTGTAAGCTTTTCCTCTAAAATCAGGAACAAGACAAGGATACCTACTCTCATAATTTCTATTTAACAAAGTATTGGAAGTCCTAGCTACAGCAATCAGACAAGAAATAAAAGACATCCAAATTGGAAGGAAAGAAGTAAAACTGTCACTATTTGCTGATGACATGACACTATATATAGAAAACCCTAAGGACTCCCCCAAAAAACAAGCAAAAAAACCCCACCTATTAGAACCAATAAAGTAATTCAGTACAGTAGCAGGATACAAGATTAATATACAGAAATCTGTTGTTTTCTATGCACTAATAAACTATCAGAAAGAGGAAGCAAGAAAATGATCCTGTTTAAAATTGCAATCAAAAGAATAAAATACCTAGAATAAACTTAACCAAAGAGGTGAAAGAACTATACTCTGAAAACTATAAAACAGTGATGAAGGAAAATGAAGATGATAGAGCTAAATGGAAAGTTTTTCTGTGCTCATGGACTGGGGGAAAATTGTTAGGATGTCCATACTATCCAAAGTAATCTACAGATTTAATGCAATCTCTATCAAAATACCCATGACACTTTTCACAGAACTAGAACAAATAATCCTAAAATTCACATCAAACCACAAAAGACCCCAAGTTGTCAAAGCAATCTTGAGAAAAAAGAACAAAACTGGAGATATCACACTCCCTGGCTTCAGACTATACTACAAAGCTACAGTAGTCAGAATAGCATGGTACTGGCACAAAAACAGACACATCGGTCAATGGAACAGAATAGGGAGCCCAGGAAAAAAACCCACAAACTTATGGTCAATTAAATTATGACAAATGAGGCAAGCATACACAATGGAAAAAAGACAGTCTCTTTAATAAATGGTGCTGGAAACACTGGACAAATACATGTAAAACAATGAGATTAGAACATTTCCTCACACCATATACAGAAATAAAATTGAAATGATAAAAGACCTAGAGATAAGAGTGGAAACCATAAAACTCCTAGAAGAAAACATAGGCAGAACACTCTGACATAAGTTGTGGAAATATTTTTTGAATCTGTCTCCTCAGGAAAAGGAAACAAAAGCAAAAATAAATAAATGGGATTTAACTAAATTCATGTGACTCACTTTATTGTGATATTTGCTGTATTGTGGTGGTCTGGAACCAAACTCACAATATCTCCAAGACATGCCTGGATAAAAAACTCATACAACTCAATAGCAAAAACAAACAATCTAATTAATAAATGGACAGAGTATCTGAATAGACATTTTTTAAAGAAGACATATAGAGGCCAACAGGTATATGAAAAGGTGTTCAACATTATTAATCATAAGAAAAATGCAAACTAAAACCACAGTGTGACATCACCTCACACCTATCAGAATGTCTATTAACAAAAAGACAGGGAATAACAAGTGTTGGTGAGGATGTGGAGAAAAAGAATCCCTGTCCATTCTTTTTGGGAATATAAACTGGGGCAGCCACTATGGAAAACAGTATGCAGGTTCCTCAAAAAGTAAAAAATAGAGGTATCATATGATCCAGCAATTCCACTTCTGAGTACACATCTAAAGGAAGTGAAAACGGGATCTTAAAAAGATATCTGCACTCCAATGTTCACTGCAGCATTATTCACAATAGCCAAAACGTGGAAACAACCTAAGCGTCTGTCAATGAATGAATGGATAAAGAGGATGTGGTATATATGTACAATGGAATATTATTCAGCCATGAGAAAAAGGAAATTCTGCCATTTGCAACAACATGGATAGACCTGAGGGCACTATGCTAAGTGAAATAAGCCAGACAAAAACAACACTGTATGCTACCATTTACATGTAGAATCTAAAAAAGCTGAATTCACAAAAACAGAGTACAAAAATCGTTACCAGGGGCTGGGGTGGGGTTAGGAGAAATGGGGAGATGTTGGTCAAAGGGTACAAACTTCCAGTTATAAAACGAATAAGCTGTGGAGATCTAATGTAGAGCATAGTGATTATAGTTAATAATACTGTGTTATATATTTGAAAGTTGCTAAGAGAGTAGATCTTAAATGTTCTCACCACACAAAAGAAATGGTAACTATGTGATGTGTTAGAGGTGTTAGCTAGCACTATGGCAGCAGTCATTTTGCAATATACAAATATATGAAATCAACATGTACATCTTAAACTTATACTATATTATACCTCAATTATATGTTAATAAAACTAGGGCAGGGGCGATGCTCTCAGAATAAGTAGCTTGCAGAAAATTTATAGATACCATCGTTTCTTTTTGCTTTCCTCAATTGTAATACTCATGATAAAAGCTTACATCAAATGTTCAAGTCTCTTAAATTTCAGTGCCCTTCAAGAATAATAACATGGACATGATAGGGGACAGCATAAACTTAATAAGTATGTAACTTGATGTTGTTTATTAGATATTCTGATTTTATATTTACAGTAGGGGTGAGATTGCTTAAGAGCAAATACACAAGAGCATGTCTAGAAAATTAGTGTTTCAAAAAAAGTATTAAAATTCTCTTTGCCTTCTTTGTACTATCAGAGATAGAATAAATACCTCACCTAGTTATCTGGTGCTGAAGAGACAGATGGCTTTATTTTGTCTGTCTACACAGTTCAAAAAAAAGATAGCCCAGTAGCTGTCACTCTTATAATATTATAATATGTGAAACACAAGAACAACTGTAAAAGAGGATTATTTCAGGGAAGGAAAAAGATCAAATGGTTAATGAAAATTCATTTTATAAGATGATACCTTTCACAGATACAGTTTTAGCTTCTGAGTTATTTTACATCCTATGGAGGTCACAATTATTTCCACCACAGGAGAGGGAGAGGGAGAGGGAAAGAGAAAGAGAAATTTTATATCAAAAAGTACCACTAAATTATGAGACCTTTCAAGATTTGAAATGTAACTTATGTTTTCATATCAGATAAATGAACTTTGTTAATCTGGTGAGCTAGTATATAATTCAATCTGTACGTGACATGTAACATCTTTTTCTCAGTAGATTAGTTGTACTTTCAGAACACTTCTAACTAATTCAACAGTTTAGTCTGCTTGTTTTATTTTTATGTGTCTTTAGTAGCTTGTGCTCACATATGTACTAGCTTTCCACATTACTTTCCATATTAAGGGTGGTGGAAGGTTACTGACAAAAACATTTTGATAACTTAATATACAATATTTGAAGTTGGAAAAAGGTACTTCTTAGAGATGACTGATTTGGACTTTACTAAAATGCAGAGAGAGGAAATCAATTTTTTCCCCTGAATAAGGTGATTTAATTAAGCTGCTTGTAAACAGAAATACTTTCCTGGAGACTCCCAACATTAATTAGACTAATTTTACTAGGTGATGATCCTTCAAACTTGAATAGGAAAGGAAAGTCAAATGGCTATTTTCTCATTTTTGCAAGACTCTTTTCCCACATGTTTCTCTTTCTGAAATCAGAATGTGATTTGTAGTGAGAGGCAAATTTAATTTTAACTCAAAAAGCTACTCAAAGAGCTACTACCAATTTGATGATGCACCTTAGAATGAATAGGGACTTAAAACCCAAGAAACATGCCCATGTCCTTCCTCCTGGCTCAGTTCAGTCATGCACTCTGTCTTGGAAGAGTTATTGCAGGTCCTCCCAGATCTTCATACATTTTGCTCATCTCCCTAACTCAGCAGCCTTGATCTCGCATTCTATCTTTCCTCACATCATCAAAGTGCCTTTTTTTAAGTAAAGTCCTAAATTCACTGTAGTATTTTTCATTTTTTAGGAATTTTAAAGTCTTTTGAAACTATCCTAAAATGTATAAAAGGATTATTCTTGTTTTCATCAGTGCTTTGGACACAAGTTGCATAGGTTTTGAATAATCTGCTCCTAACCAATTTTCCCCATGAGTTCTGGTACTTTTAGTGTATGATTTTTCAGGAACACACGTATAGGCCAAATGGGAACTCAAGGAAGGCACATCACTCTGGGTGCTGGAAGATGCTTAGGGACCATGTTATAGCTACAGAGCCTGATTCAGATGTTAAAGGATGAGTAGGACTCAGTTAAGCACAGAGGAGGCAAGAGGTGGGAGGAGCTGTAGGAGCAGAGGGAGAGCCATTCACGCAAACCGTGTGTGCAAAACCATCAGTAAAATGAGATCAAATAGGGGAGACATATTTTAAATTAGGTTTGCCCAGAATATAAAGGCCTAAGATCCTGAAGTTCCTTCTGTAAAGAATTAAGAGCCACTGAAGACTTTAGGGCAAAGGTGAGGGCTAGAGTATTGACAGAGCAATTCCCTTTCGGTGCAGCAAGGGCTTCTGAAAACATTGTAGTCTATCCCCAATTCTTTTATGTTAAAAATAACTGAGGTCTGGGTAGGTGACTGACTTATTCATAAGCACATTTTTTCATGGCCTGTATCTCCTGGTTCCCAGGCCAAAGCTCATGACAATACCCGTGTAGCACAAAAGGAATTTTAAAAAATAATATGATGACTACTGCAACAGTCAATAGTCCAAAAGCCAGTGAGGACCTGGAATATGAGGTATCATTAGAAACAGAAAGGAGGGAATATATTCATAAGACCTCATGAATAAAGGATCCACATCTAGGCATGGGGAATGACTAATGAGTGATCAGTATTTCCTTAAGTAGAAACTTTATATATGTCATTCTGTACCTAACAAATTACAACAGGCAATTCATGTCTCTCTTTTGTGATATTACATAAACTATTAAGGTAATATTTGCAGCATTGCAGGGTTAACATGTAGACAGTATGTGGCTCATCTCTGAAAAATAAGATTGGAAAAAGACAAAAGGGAAAGCTGTATAGGATGGTAGAATTCTTCCATGAAGCTGGACCAAGACCATCTTCTGCTCTGCATTTCCTGGGAAGGAAGTAGCTGAATAAGAAGACCCTCCCCACTCCACGATCTGGCTGACCAGGAAGAGAGAGAGTCAAGTAAGACACCCCAGTTGTGTGAGGAAGCCAATCTTTCAACACATGGCAGCAAACCACACCCATAGAGCATCTACACAGCCTGAGGGCAATATGCTACCTGGTGTAATGAGCTGGTCCCTTAGGGAGACCTCAGCAGAGTGGCATTTCCTTGGTGAAGTCCAGTTTTTATAGTCTAAAATTATTTGGTCAGTGTACCCAGTATCATTTTCTAAGGGACTAACACCATTCTCTTATGTTAACCAAACCCAGAAAAGACTGTTGCATTCATCAAAATGCCAACGAGAAAAAGTGGACTCAATACCCAGGGTCACTCATCAATGAGTACATTCTCTTTGAAAATCTATTTGGGAAGCCAAACGTAATCTGAAAATTGTGCAGCGTGTATGAAAGCAGAGGAAGGGGAATGATGCAAACGACCTTAAAGCCCGTGAAGCAAGGTCAGCCTCGGCATCTACATGTGCATCGACGTAGTTCTGCCAAACAGGCCAGAACACACAAGTTCACTGGTTACGGCTGCAGTGAACTGGTTTCAAAGAAACATTTTCATAAAGTGTTTCATAAAGAAGAAAAACTTTGAGTTAGATTTTTGAGCCATTATAAGCAGCAACGTTAAGAGCTGCAATTAGAATCTTCATATGATAAGTGAGTTTTAAATATTCAAAGGAAAATTTTACTTTGCTGAAAGTTCATGTTTGTTAAAACTATTCTATGAACTCTTTCCAGGTAATTTCAGATTAATCTGATAACCATTGCTAATTAGACTATGAAGGAAATTAGTGAATTAATTGTGGTTATCTTGGAACAACTGTCTCCCAGAAGAAAGGAGGCTTGCTTAAAATGACTTACTTCAGAAATAGAAAAATAGCAAAATTGAATGGGAAGTCTGGAGAGAGAAACACAGTATTATTAGAGAAAAAGCAAACTCCTTAATACTGCCTATAAATGTAACTTATGGAAGAATATTAGACTAAAACTAAAAAAACAGATGTTTCATTCAATTAAATTTATTAAAATTAATAGCACAGAAATGTACATCAAATTAAAATCTTACATAGTCTCTGTAAAATCTTATAACTTTATGTTTGACCAAGTTTTCATCATTCCTCCAAATTTGACTTGGAACTTTAAGATGTTTTCAAATTTTTCATCTTTCTTATTAAAACAAGCTTCCAAGGGCTTCCCTGGTGGCGCAGTGGTTGAGAATCTGCCTGCCAATGCAGGGGACGCGGGTTCGCGCCCTGGTCTGGGAAGATCCCACATGCCGCAGAGCAACTGGGCCTGTGAGCCACAATTATTGAGCCTGCGCGTCTGGAACCTGTGCTCCGCAACAAGAAAGGCCGCGATAGTGAGAGGCCCGCGCACCGCGATGAAGAGTGGCCCCCGCTTGCCACAACAAGAGAAAGCCCTTGCACAGAAACGAGGACCCAACACAGACAAAAATAAATTAATTTTTTTAAAAAAAACAAGCTTCCATTTTAGTCTGATACAATGATAAAAGTATCAATATAAGGTAATGAGTTTTGTTGTCTGCTAATGTTGCCAGGATACCCCCCTGTCATGATTTCAGGTTTTGTGGAGGAATTTTCTTGGAACAAAACATTCAAGCTTAGCAAATTGCCTAATTTGGCTGCTATATGTAAGAGCTTTGGATTTTTCTTTGTGACTTTGACCTTAGAATGTAGCCATCTTCTTATAGATCCTTCTCTTCATCTTCACGGTGACTCTTTATGACAGCAATATACTGTCAGGCTGGTCTTTCCGAATACAGAAAAAATGACTTTATTGTAGGGATGAGGAGATATGTGGGCACAATAGATACCCAAGAGGAAATATAATCACAGAGAAAAATCCAAGTTCAGCTTTTTTTTTTTTTTTTTTTTTTTTTTTGTGGTATGCGGGCCTCTCACTGTTGTGGCCTCTCCCGTTGCGGGGCACAGGCTCCGGATGCGCAGGCCCAGCGGCCATGGCTCACGGGCCCAGCCGCTCCGCGGCATGTGGGATCTTCCCGGACCGGGGCACGAACCCGTGTCCCCTGCATTGGCAGGCGGATTCTCAACCACTGCGCCACCAGGGAAGCCCCAAGTTCAGCTTTGTCTCTCCTTCCATTAGAAAGAATTCTGACTGTCAGGTTAATTCATCCTGTCATTTCCCTAGTCTGAAATACTCCTGCTTGGAACATGGTAGCTTCTTTCTTTGTTTTCTTTGCATTTTTTTTTCCTTTCCCATCCCCAACCCCTTTTTAGGTTGAATTCTTCTCTTCTAGGTATTCAGACAATCTTTCCATCTTAGTTCTTCAATTACTACTCTCATTTATCTACCAATACAGCACATAAATAGTTCCTAGGCAAAAGCACTGTGCTAGAGATTGGTGACAATATAAAAATATAAGACATAGACTCTGGCCTCCATATGTTATACTCTAAGTAGAAAGATAAAGCAGGTCCAAAATACAGTTAAACAAAAAACAGATTATTCAAATAGACTCTATTCCACCAATATTTAAAGAATGCAGAAAGTACTTCTAGAATTCGGAGACTGAGAAGAGGAGTGTGGGTGAGGGGAACTTGTAGCAGTGTGGGATGAATCAATGACACCCTAATTTGGGGTGGCAGACCTTTTGACACTGCCAAATTCTCAGTCTCAGATAGACTATGGTACCTTCCTGCCATCTAAAAACTGGCACTTGCCATCTGCCTCTACAAGGATTAAGTCACTAGTCACTGCAGCCACTGACCTTCAACACACCCTGAAAGGAGTTCAGGGTAGAGATCAGGAATAAGGCAATCTGTGTTCTAGGAAAAACCTGCAGAACAGGCCTTCAAATAGATATTTTCAGGAGAAGATTTTATGAGCCCAAGTTCTTGTATCTCCTCATATCTAGAAAAGCACTAAAATCATCAATGGTAAGATCTGCTCCTCATGACTAGCAGTAAGCCTCTGCCAAAATGTGTGCCGACTGCATGTCCCCCCTTCACTAAAATCATATATAATACTGACCTTCCCCCCCTACCTCTTTGGAGCAGTTCCTCAGAGCTTTAAGAGATGCTGTCTCCCAGGCCATAGTCTTCATTTTGTTCCAATACAACTTAACTCACAACTCTCACATTAGGCACTTTTTTCAGTTGACATTCCATAATAACCTTTTCTAAAAAAATCTGTAGGCAGTGTAAAACAGAGAGTGAGAGCCTGAACCCTGAGAGTCAGATCATCCACTTTTCCTTCCTGAGTCTGCTACTCACCAACTACAGGCAAGTAACATAATCTCTCAGATGTTACTCAGTTTCCCCATCAGTAATACAGAGTTGTGCTAAGGATAAAATAATATATATATATAAAATATTTAATACTGTGCCTCACACAGAGCAAGTGCTATATGCATGTTTGTTGTTGTTGTTGTGTTGTTGTCATTATTAATTGCTGATGATGCCAAGGGCCTCTAAAGTCATATATAACCTTCTGGCAACAGCCTTGCCCACAAAGATGTGGATCTTGTCTTGAATGCACAAGACATGTCACTCTCCTTTATGAGTAACCAGATTCAATCAACACGAACAGTTTTTGTGATGAAGGGAGTTTAAAAGAGTATAAGGAGGAAGGAAGAGAAGAGGGAAAACAGGTGATGGTGATCACATCTCTAAATTCAGATCATACTTTCCAAACCAGCGCAAACTATGAGCCCTTGAGCCTTGATTTAATCACAGGATGTGCACAGCTTTCATCTCTTTATGTATTGGTAAAAATTCACAAATTCTAAAGTAATTTTCTAAAAACTTTCTTTGCCTCCAACTTCCTTCATTTCAAAAGCTGGCTCCAAAGCACAGTTTGTTTTTCTAAGCACCTTTCTCATTTGCATGTAAAACTCTACCTCCTGTTACATCCTTGATGAATATCAATAGGATGCCTTAACTTTTATCATTATGAGTCCCAGAAAAATGCCTTATACTTTGTTCTTTCATGCCTTGACTGGCATTTAAAAGCATTGTTGGTGAAAGCATTGTTGATGAATGTTTTTTAGTGACAGCTGGAGTGGGTGAACGTCTTTGATGTTTAGCATGAATGCCTCAGAATGTAATTTTTATGGAAGCATTTGGAGAGAGAATTCAAGAGCTGGGAGAGCCCTTGAGACAGAAAGGCATGATATGTTCAGATGTAGACAAGAACTGTAATCAGTAAATGCTGGTGTGGTAGAGGGTGTAGGGGGACAGCAATAAGTTGGAAATCATCTTTGTTTACTTTCATTGTACATTTCAACATCACGTTTATGTGTCAGTCTGTTAAGGAGACCTAGATAGTTCAACTAACCTGAAATAATTAGCATGTAAAACACTTCAGAGGAAAAGCAAAACAAAGATTGAAAGTATCATTTTTACTATCATCATCCTTATAAGGATAGAAGCAGTATTTGCGCTGTGTAGCAAGTACTTTGAAACGTTTCAGATCTTGAGAAAGCAAATATATTAGATAGCCCACTGAAGACCCCCTATAGGGCTTCCCTGGTGGCGCAGTGGTTGAGAGTCCACCTGCCGATGCAGGGGACGCGGGTTCGTGCCCCGGTTCGGGAAGATCCCACATACCGCGGAGCGGCTGGGCCCGTGAGCCATGGCCACTGAGCCTCTGCGTCAGGAGCCTGTGCTCCGCAACGGGAGAGGCCACAGCAGTGAGAGGCCCGTGTACCACAAAAATAAATAAATAAAAATAAATAAAAGAACCCCTATAGATCTGTATCATTAAAAAGTCAAAGAAATACAGAGAGCTTCCACAGAGAGAGGAAAGAAAGACAGGTAGGGGGAAATGGGAGTAAGCAAATGGGAAAGGCAAGTTAATAAACACCTCAGAACTGAACAAAGTAATATTTTTCCCCTTGTAGCTGAATATCAGCAGTGGGGAGATCAGAATGGGTTTCTCCTCATTCCCTTTTAAAGTTCACCATTCCTATTCCAATTGTTGAAACTGCTGAAAAGAAGTGAGAACACTGCAAATCCAACCTACTCTTCAAAAATCTTTAGAATGAGGCAGAACACAGAATTTAAATCCTGGATTTAAGGGATGTGTGGGACTGTGGGTCATGTAACAGCATTAAAGTTAAGAGCTTCAGAATGACCTAAAGTCCTGGTATTATTCAGAAGGATAGTAACAATGTTTATTAATTTCAGATTAAGTTAACTATGATACATATGTGATTTAAAATAGCTAGGATAGGGCTTCCCTGCTGACGCAGTGGTTGAGAATCCACCTGCAGATGCAGGGGACACGGGTTCGTGCCCTGGTGCGGGAGGATCCCACATGCCGCGGAGTGGCTGGGCCCGTGAGCCATGGCCGCTGAGCCTGCGCGTCCGGAGCCTGTGCTCCGCAACGGGAGGGGCCACAACAGTGAGAGGCCCGCGTACCGCCAGAAATAAATAAATAAATAAAATAGCTAGGATAGCTACTAAAAGAATACACATGGACTACATACATTTCAAACAGTAAACAGAGATTAGACAGAATGAGAAAAAAAATTCCAAAAGAACGTGTAAAGGAAAAAGAAGAAAAGCATAATAATCAGACAAATAGAAAACTCATAACAATATACCAGGCACATATTAACCAAAAAATGATGTAGCTATACTAATAACACAAAAAACAGACTTTAAGACAAAATATAAAATCAGAATTAAAGATTGTTGCTACACAATAATAAAATGCTCAGTTTACTCATGCAAACCTAAGAACATGGTGTTACAGTAGATAATAACAAAAACTGATAAAAACACTAGGGGAAATCACAGTGGGGGATTTTTCACAGACTTTTCTCTTTTTTATCAAAGAAGAAAAATATAATCAGGAATGGTATAGGTGATTTAAACAGTATAACTGACAAGTTTGATGATGATGAACATATACAGAATATTAGACACTACATTTGGAGAGTAAACCTTTATTTTTCAAGTATATATTGAACATTCCAAAATTTGACTATGTACTTCACCAATGGAATTAAGTTACAAATCAATAACAAAGAGATGTTAGAAAGAAAACATAGGAATACTTTCTAAGCAGTGAGGAAATGAGAAAAAAATCATAATGGATATTAGAATATGTTTATACTGAATGATAATATAAATGTCATGTATTAAAACATGAGGGGAATATGCATCCCAGTAAATACTTACATTAGAAAAAATAAAGTCTTATAATTTATGAGAGCTACCTAATAAGGTAGAAAGGAGCAGTGTAACAAATGTTTAAAAAGTTATAGAAGTAGAAGTTATAGAGTTCAGTGAATTCCACACCCAAAGAAATAAGTATAACATGGCAAATTTGTCTAAATCGGCTATAGCAGGACTCTGGAAATTGACTAAAAGCAAACAACAAATGAAGAAATGTTTATTCATAAAAAACTGCTAGAAATGTGCGTAAGAACAGTGTCAATCTGAGGCTTTCACGGCTGGGACTGCTCCCACTCCCCACCCCCTAGCTCACTAAGTGAGAATGAAAGTTTTACCAGTGTGGGGCTGAGCATGAAAACCAGCCAGTTTGCTGCCATAAAGAAAGGACCTGATTTGGGATTGGTAATGAAAAGCCCTGCTAAAAACATTGACACCAGAAGTATCACAGTTGGTACGAAACAGAAAATCTACAGATCTGTAGCCTGAGTAATTGGTTTTAGTTGGGGTGAATGATGGACCACCAGAAATTTAGTGGGAAGGTCCTGGAAATGAGAGAGCTATAGGAGGACTAGACATGCTCTCTGTGAATTTCTGGATCACTGTGAAAATATGTGCATACACAGGGGAACTCCAAAAGAGCCAAGCATAAAATAAAAACCAAGCCAGACTTGATAAGTGGCTGAACACTAAATGAACTCCGCAACCGATATCCAACCAGACCCATCACCAGAGGGTAAAAGATTTATCAGATTTGAGGTGTCTGAGCAAAATCTATGTCCAAATCATTGACTTATCATTAAACTATGTAAACACTGACATGACCTCTAGGAAGTCAGGCTATAAAAATAAGAATAACACAAGCTATCCACTAGCATTATTATAATAAAAGAGACAAGTGTTAGTGAGAATGTGGAGAAACTGGAATCTTCATACACTACTAGTATAATTATAAAATGGGGTAACTGCTTTGGAAAACAGTCTGACAATTTCTCAAGACATTAAACATAGTTATCATTTAACCCAGAAATTCCACTCCTAGGTACATATCCAAGAGAAATAAAAACATAAGTACACACAAAAACTTGTACATAAATGTTCATAGCAGTATTATTTGTAAGAGCTTAAAAGGGGAAACAACCTAAATGTCTGTCCACTGATGACACTGATAGTTAAATAAAATGTGGTATATCTATAACGGAATGTTATCTGGCAATCAAAAGGAGTTAATTACCAATACTTGCTATAATATACATGAACCTTGAAAACATTATTCTAAGTGGAAGAAGCCAGTCACAAAAAATATATATTATATAATTTCATTTATTTGAATTTTCTAGGATACCTAAATCTATAGAGACAGAAAGTAGATTCGTGGTTGCCTAGGATTAGTGGACAGGGAAGGTTAAGAGAAAATGGGGAGTGACTGATTGTATATACAGAGTTTCTTTTAGAGGTGATGAAGTGTTCTAAAATTAATTGTGGTTATGGTTGCACAACTCTGTGACTATACTAAAAATTATTTACTTGTACACTTTAAATAGGTGAGTTGTATGGTATGTGACTTATATTCCAATTAAGTTGTTATTTTAAAAAGTCAAAGTAAAGCAGCAAACTTAACACTGCAAAAAATAGTAATAACACAAACTAAGCAGAAACATCAATAGCCATACACCACATGGGAAACAGATTGACACAATTTAAGTCCAAACACATTACTAACAACAATAACAAAAACCATAGGAAAAAAATTAAAATCCAGAGTTGCTACAATGTCCAGTTTTTAATAATAACAACAAGAAAAAAGGAATCATGCAGAGAAACAGGACATTGTGACCACATACAAAGAAAAAAAAAGCAGTCCATAAGAATCAACAATGATGTTGGACTCAGCAGACAAAGATGTCAATGGGTCATTACAAACACACTCAAAGAATTAAAGAATCTTATATATAAGGAAGCACAATAACTAAAATAAAAATTTTACTAGATGGACACAACAGCAGATTTAAGATGGCAAAAGAATCAAGGAACTTGATGCTAGATCAATGGAAATAACATAGTTTGAGAAAAAGAGAGAAAGTAAGATTAAAAAGAATGAACAAAAACTTAATAGGATAACAGCAAGCATACCAACATACATGTAATGGAAATCCCAGAAGGAGAAAGAAAAAGAGAGAGAAGAGCCAAAAAAATATTTGAAGAAACAGTGGACAAAAATATTTGCTGAAAGCATTAATTTGTTTTTTTTAAAAAAAGTTTTCTACAGATTCATAAAGTTCAGTGACTTCCAAAAAGGACAAATATAAAGAGATCCATACCTAGCTAAAACATATTAAACTGATAAAATTCAAAGAAAGAAAGCAGCAAGATGAAAATGACTCATCACATACCGGAAAACAACCACGTGGTTAACAGCTGACTTCTCTTTGCAAACATGGAGACCAGATGGCCGTAGAAGAAATATTCAAAGTGCTGAAAGAAAAAAAAACAAAAAAAAAAACCTGTCAACCGATAACTATATTCAGGAAAACTATCATTTCAAAACTGAAAGTAAAATGAACATATTCACAGGTTAAAAACAGAAATAATTTGCTGCTAGTTTACCTAACTTATAAGAAAACCTTTACAGGATGTCTCTTAAGGCAGAAAGAAATAGCATTAACTTGAATATACTGGACAAAATAAAGAATACTGAAAATGGTGTTTAGTTAAATATAAAACAGTATGAATATATTTTTCTCTTAATTATTTTAAGAAACATAACTTTGTATAAGCAATATGTATAATACTTGTATTGTCTGGTTTAAAACACAAACATACAAACTTATTAAGTAAACTTACTAAGTAAAATTTTGGCTTTTCAAAATATACCATTAAGAAAATGAAGTCAAGGCACAGATTAGGAGAAAATATTTGTTAACCTTATATCTGATAAGGATTTGTATCTAGAATATAAAAAGAACACTTTAAAATTCAATAAAAGAATAACAATAAATGGGCAAATATTTTAATAAAATGTCATCAAATAAGATATACAAATAGTAAGAAGCACATGAAAAGATGTTTTACATCATTGGTCATCAAGGAAGTATTATTTAAAGGCACCATAAAACATTATACACATCCACAAGAATGGCTATAATCCAAATGACTAAAAATACCAAGTGCTGGCTGAGTATGTGGAGAACCTGAAACCCTCATACATTGTTGATGGGAATGGGAAATTGTGTGACTACTTTGGAAAACAGTTTAATAGCATCTTTAAAAGTTAAACATATAAGTATACTTGGGCTAGCAATTCACTCATGGGTAGCCCAAGAAATGAAAACATATGTCCACTCAGAGACATGAATGCAAGTGTTTATAGCAGCATTATTTATAGCAACCAAAAACTAGAAACAACCCAAATGTCCATCTGATGGGGAATGAATAAACAAAACATTTCATATCCATAAAATGGAATATTAATTGCTATCAGTAATAAAAAAGAAGCAAACTACTGATACACGCTACAACTTGTATGCACCAAAAAATAGTTATCCTAGTCGAAAGAATCCAGACACAAAAGGCTACATATTAGATAATTCCACTTATAACTGAATAGTCCTATAACCACTTAGGAAAGTGAATCACTGCTTTAAAAATATCTCTCATACCACCAAGAAATCACCTTCCTTTGGTGGTTTTACCTTGCAGTTCTAGAAATATTTTTTAAAACCTTAAAATTCGAGTTCAAAAGACTAAATTCTGAGGATCTGACATACAGCATGGTGACTATAGTTAATAATAGGGTATTATATACTTGACAGTATACTGCGGAGAGTAGATCTTAAGCGTTTTCACCACAAAAACACACAGAGAGTTAACTCTGTGAAGTGATGGTTGTGTTAATTACCTTGATCTTGGTAATCATTCCACAGTGTATATGTATATCAAATCATCATGGTTGTACACTTTAAATATATACAATTATATTCATCAATTATTCATCAATAAAGCTTTAAACATTCAATCTTGAAAAACCTTTAATTAATAAGAAGGGACTACTCCTGTGTCCATTTTACAGCAGAGCAGGTATATAGACACAATGAACTACAGAATAACTGATGCTGAGATACTTATATTACTCATATATTAGTATTATAGATTAATGTGTATTATATGTTATATATTACAAATAGAAAAAATATATATGTATTAATTACATATCTAGAAAAATTAAATCATATCTCTACCTCACACCACACACATACAAAATAGACCATTTCCAGATGAATTAAAAGACAATTCAATGTGAAATGCAGAATGTTCAAAAATTTTCAAAGATAGAAAATATCATTATGACCTTGGAGGTATGGAAGCATTTTGGGTAAGAAGATTTGTAGTTTCCATCATTGAAAGACACCAACAAAAAGAGTGAAAACACAAGTCACACTCAAACCACACCACAGATCTCTGCAACCCATATAACTAACAAGGATTAGAACTACATAAATATGTAAAGGACTCCCATAAATCAATAAGAAAATGACAAAACCAAATACAATAATAGCAAAGACTATGAACAAGTATTTCAGCAAACAGAAAACACAATATATTAAATTTTAACATGAAATATATTTAAATTAAACTCATTCTTAATTTGGGAAATGCAAATTAAAATCATAATGAGATAACATTTCACACCAGATTAACAAAAATTAGAAAGCCAGAAATACCAAATGTTGGAGAGAATGTAATACAGTGGGAACTGTCACACACTCTAGGTGGGAGTGCAAATTAGTCAACCACATTGGAGAAGGGTTTAGGATGGTCTAGTAAAGTCTAACACATACATACCCTATGATGCAGCAATTCTAATTCTAAATATATACAATAAAGTACATGTGCACCAGAAAACATGTACGTAGCAGCCCTGTTTGTTTTAGAAAAAACTAGGAACAACAAAGTGCACATCAGAAAAATAATAAATATTCACAAAAGGGAATTTGATACAGCATTGAAAAGGAATAAACCATAAGCCTAGAGAAATCTCAAAAACATAACTTGAGACAAGTCATAGATGAATACATATGGTATGATTCAATTATATTAAGTTCAAAATAAGGCAAATTTTAACATTTTAATAATAATACATAGGTGGCTGGACCATAAGTAAATCAAGGACTGATTAAAAATCAGGATAATGGTTACCTCTGACATGGAAAGGGGAAGAATGCTACAGTCAGGGTCACACAGGGAACTTCTAAGATACATATAATGCTCTACTTCTTAAATTGGATACTGGGTACATGGGTGTTCATTTCCTTATTTTTTAAATTGTACATTATAGTTTATATACTTTTTAATGTATGTTGTATTTCACAATTTAAAAAATTTTCTATTTTAAAACTCCAAAACTAATCTCACTCAAAACTTTCCCCACCCCTGTTATAAGCCATTCTTGAGGTAGGATGGTGGTAGGATGACCAACCAGCCCAATTTACCTGGAACTGTCCAGTTTTAGCACTGAGAACCCCTCATTCTGGGAAACCCTTGATCCTGGGCAAGCCAGGACAGTTGCTCCCCCTACCTGGAGAACCTTAAGCAAAGAGGACAGGACCCCTGCTGCCCCTCCCTTTCCTTGGAGCAGAGGGAATTATGTTCTGCCTCTGGGACCACTCCTCCTCCATCCCTTTTCAGAGCATTTACTATGATGTTGAGAGGTGGGGAGGTGAGAAAACAAGAGGAAGAACACATGACTCTTAGTCACCATTGCCATTTTCCTTTGTTGTCATTGCTTCTCTGGATGAGACTGACTTGTTGCAATGACCCTGGTACAATATAAGCTGGCCCTCAGAAAGGGCACATGTATGAGGATGCCAGGGGAGCCCTGGGGGGCCTCTCCAGCACTTAATTCCCCTGGATGGGAATTCTGGCTCCAGCTCAACACTTTCCTGGCCTGGGGACACACCCCACTCCTTTTTCTGTTCATACCCTACCTGATGTCCCCTCAACTTGGAGAAGAAGATGTCAACTTGGGAGAAGACAGATGTCTCAAGGCCTGCTTTCTTCTCTGGCTTCCACTTGACTTGGGCAACCCCATTTCATTGCTACACCATCAGCAGGAGTCCAGGCTTCTCTGTTGTTGCCCTCTCTCAGCCATGCCCTCTCTCTCCACTCCTCAACTGGATATTGCTTAGAGGATATCCAAAAGGAAAACGAGGTGCCAGTCTACCCTTCCATGGCATCACAAATCTTTATGAAAGATTCTCCTGGGGCTGCTCTTATTCCACAAGAAGCCTCGCCACGTGGTAAGAGGGATGAGCCTCAACACACTATTCCCTACTGGGCCAGCACCAACAGTTCTTCCCAAACACTTCCCGGGCCTCTGCTCATTTAGGCATGGAGTGGGATAAGTGAGAAGCAGATTTATGGTAACAGGACTGTTTCTCCTCCACATCTCTGTACTGCCTTGACAGTTGTCTGCCACACTGAAGTACTAAGTACCTCTTTTTCCATTGGTCTAAAGAAATCATGGCATCAGCACCTTATTCTCTGTGGGACACAGTCTCTGAAAAATAAATACTTCCACGCTGCTTCATGCTCTTTGGACATAAATGTCAAAACACACACTAAAGATCTGTTCCTGATAGTTGAGAGAAGATATCCATTATGGCAACTCCCCAGGTTAATGACACATTTTCAGTAAGACGTTATCACCTGTTAGCAACATGCCCATTTCCTTGAGTAGGTGGTTTTAGTGAATAATGATGTTGTCTATATCAGTGCTTTGCAACCCAGGCTACAAATGAGAAATCCCTGGGGAGCATTTACAAAGTCCTGAGGCCCTGGGCCTACCCCAGGCCAACTGAATCAGCATCTCTGCAGGTGGAGGCCCAGAGCAGGAATTTTTTGAAAGGTCCTCCTGTGCGGTTTATAACATGTAAATCATACATCAATAAAGTTCATTTTTTAAAAACTTCCCAGGTAATTCTAATATTGCTTCAATAACTTTTATATTAGGCCAGAATAACCTTGGGAGAAAGATTAGTACCATCGTAAAGAACATCCAAATGTGCTAGATCTGAAATGAGCATGCCCTTATGCTTTATATGATGTTTCATGGCCTTAGAAAACTGATTAATTTATAGTCTGTGTTCATAGAGAAAAGGCACTCAATAATCACCAGATTATATTTGCAATATGTGGCACTATTTACATTTAGAGAGAGAATTTCAGTTCCTAAAGCACTTTCATATCTATCAAAAAACTTTGTTTCCTTTGAGACTCATATTAACTGATGAAAATAGGCAGAGACAAGAATCCTTAATGAAATTAAGACTTCAGTTCAGCTAACTGACTTGCCTACCTGGTACACTATGTCCTTGACCTCTTAGAGACTTTCTCCAAACCTAACAACCTGTCAAAAGCTGGAAAACCCAGACCTGTTCTAGGCATCATCTAATATGAAAAAAGGATGAAAGTGAATTCACATCCAAAGCATAGTGATTTGACATTAATGTGTGAGATTTGGCTGCACTAACAGCTAGTCCTAATCTTAGTCCTCCACTGATAATATCCTTCTTCTAGATTTTCAGTCTATCAGTCCCCTAATAAATGTGATTAGCAAACCCTCCATGATTGAAAGCATCCAATGTTAGATAGAGCTCCTTCTCTAAAGGGAAAAATCGAAACCATTTGTCAAAGATTTGCTAGAAAGGTTAATAGAAAATAAAAATTATATCCTAACATTTAGAGAATGGTTAATTTGAATGAGAAAAGAAAGTAAAATAAATTTATCTAAATAACTCACAACTATGACCATGTATTTTTGACAAAAGCACAAAAGCCATGTGTGTTTTCAACAACACGTACTGGAACAATTGAACATCTATACATAAAAATAATGAACCTCGACATGAACTTCACACCTTATACAAAAAATTAACTCAAAATGGAGTATATCTTTTGGAGATCCTGATTTCAATTTTGGGGGGTATATACACAAAAGTGGGATTGCTGGATCATACAGTAGTTCTATTCTTAATCTTTTGAGGCACCTCCATAATGTTTTCCATAAAAGCTGTAGCATTTTACATTCCCACCAACAGTGTACAAGGGTTCCAATTTCTCCACATCCTTGCCAACACTTCTTATCTTTTGTTTTTAGATTATAGCCATCTTACCAAGTGCAAAACGATACCTCATTGTGGTTTTGATTTTAATTTCCCTAAAGATTAGTGACTTTGAACATTTTTTCATATATCTGTTGGCCATTTGCATGTCTTCTTTGGAGAAATGTTTATTAAGCCTTTTGCCCATTTTGTAATTGGGTTACTTGTTACTTTGCTATTGAGTTCTAGGAGTTCTTTATATATTGATATTTTGGATATTAACCCCTTATTAGATAAATGAATCGAAAGTATTTTCTCCCATTCAGTAGGTTGCTGTTTCATTCTTTTGATTGTTTCCTTGCCTGTGCAGAAGCTTTTGATTTGATATTGTCCTGCTTATCTATTTTAGCTTGTGTCATGTATCTTTTTGGTGTCATAAGCAAAAATATCATTGCTGAGGTTAATGGCAACAAGTTATTCTTCTATGTTTACTTTGAGGAATTTTACAGTTTCAGGTCTTGCATTTAAGTCTTTAATCCATTTTAAGTTGATTTTTATGTATGGTGTAAGACTGGAGTACAATTTTATTCTTTCGCATGTGGACATCCAATTTTCTGATAACCATTTGTTGAAGAGGTTATCCTTTCCCCATAGTGTATTCTTGGCACCCTCATTAAAGACCAGTTCACTGCATATGAGTGGGTTACTTCTGGGCTCTCTATTTTGTTCCATTGGTCTATATATCTATCTTTACCCCAGCACTATACTGTTTTAATTACTGTGGCCTTGTGATATATTTTGAAATCAGGAATTGCGATGCCTCCAGCTTTGTTCTTCTTTCTCAATATTGCTTTGACTATTTGTGGTCATCTGTGGTTCCAGGTGAATTTTAGAATATTTTTTTCTATTTCTGTGAGAAATGCTATTGGGATTTTAATGGGAATACCAATGAATTGGTAGATCACTTTGGGTAGTATGGATATTTTAACAATATTAAATCTGTTAATCCATGAATATGGAATATCTTTCCATGTATTTGTCTCTAATTTCTTTCATCAATGTTTGGTAGTTCTCGGAATTGAAGTCAGGATCTCAAAGAGATATCAACACTCACATATTCATTGCAGCATTATTCACACTAGCCAATATATGGGAACAACCTAAATGTTCATCAATGGATGAACGGGTAAAGAAAATGTGAAGTCCTGCCATATGTGACAACATGGATGAACCTGGAGGACATTATGCTAAGTGAAATAAGCCAGCCACAGAAGGACAAATATTGCATGATTCCAGTTATATGAGGTATCTAAAAATAGTCAAACTGATAGAAACAGAGAATGGTGGTCACCAGGGCCTGGAGGGAAGGGGAAATAGGGAGTTGTTGTTCAACAGGTATAAAGCTTCAGTTTTGCAAGATGAATACTTTTTAGAGATCTGCTGTACATCAGAGTGCCTACAGTTAATTATTCAGTAGTGTACACTTAAAAAATTGTCAAGAGGGTAGATGTCACATTAAGTGTTCTTACCACTAAGAAAAGGTGGGGAGGATGAGGAAACTTTTGGAGGTGATGGATTACCTTAATTGTGGTAATGGTTTCATAAGTGTCTACATATCTCTAACCTCATCAAATTGTATACATGAAATATGTCCAGGTATTGTTTATCAATTATACCTCAATAAGGGTGTTTTTTAAAATGAATTTTAAAATATATAAACAAAAAATACAATAGCAACAAAAATGGATTCTAGAACTAAATGTAAAGCATAAAATTATAAAACTTTTAGGAGAAATGAGTTGTTACTTAGGGTTAGGCAGCATTCTTAGACATGATTCTAAAAGCACTGTCCACACAAAAAATAATTATTGTGTTTGTGGTTTTGGGTTTGTTTTTCAAATTTTTATGAATTTTACTTAACAATTATAGTATTTTTTAACTTTTTATTGAAGTATGATTTACAATGTTGTGTTAGTTTCAGGTGTACAGCAAAATGATTCAGTTATATATATATACACATTTATATATATTTTTATATATATATATAAATCTTTTCCACATTCTTTTCCATTATAGGTTATTAAAAGATATTGAATATAATTACCTGTGGTAAACAGTATATCCTTGTTGTTTATCTATTTTAATATGATAGTGTGTATATGTTAATCCCAAACTGCTAATCTATCTCTCCCCCTACTCCCACTATCCCCTATGGTAACCATAAGTTTGTAGAAAATAATTATTTATTTTATCAAAACTAAGAACTTTTGCTCTGTAAATGCAACTGTTAAAGCTAAAAACAGAGAATCACATGTCAAACAAAGAACTTGTACCCAGAATATATAAAGAATTCTCATAACTCAGAAGAAAACAACCCAATTAATAAATGAACAAAGACAATAAGTGGGTAAGAGACAGTTCACCAAAGAGGATATATAGATGTCAAACAAGCACATGAAAAGTTGTTTAACACTATTATCCATTCAAGAAATGCAAATTAAAACTATGATATATACCATAGTACATTCTTTAGGATGACTAGAATAAAAAATATTGACAATATCAGGTGCTGGCAAAGATATGGCACACCTAGAATTCTCATTCACTGCTAGTGGGAACACACATTGTATGGACACTCTGGAAGATAGTTTGACAGTTTCTAAATGTTGAACATACACATATCATAGGACCCAGCAACCACACCCATGGGTATTGACAATGGAGAAATGAAAAAGTTAGGTTCACATAAATACTTAAATATAAATGTTTACAGGAGCTTTGTTCATAATCACCAAAAGCTGGAAACAACCCAAATGCCTATCCACGAATAAATGCATAAACAAACTACAGTATTTCCATTTAATGGACTATTGGTCAGCAGAGAAAACGGAACTGTTGATATATGTAACAACCTGAATGGACCTCAAAAAAAGAAGCCAGCTTCAAAAGATTACCTCTTGTATGATTTTGCTTATACAACATTGTTTGAAAGACAAAACTATAGTGATGGAGAACAGGTCAGTGGTCACCAGGGATTAGAGGGGGAGGAAGATGCTACTATGGGGACAGCAGGAGGGAGTTGATCGTGATTGTGGTAGTGGCCACATGAATCAACTCATGTGTTACAATATATAGAATTCTGTACCACTTCCCAAATTTCATTACTGTATATAATTTTTTACGGTTTTTAATTTACCTATATAGAAGCAGAAATGAACCTTGAGAAACATCCACTTTTATCCCTTTACAGTCTATTCTCCACAGAGCAATCAGAGTTGCCCTTTTAAATGCAAATTTGTTCATGTCATGCACCTGCTCAAGACATCCAGGACCTTCCCAACAATCTTAGAAGAAAATCCAAAATCTTTAAGGCCTTTGTGATCCTACCCTTGCCCCACTCCCTGCCCTCAATCCCTCTACTCTCTCCCTGACTCCCCATGCTCCAGCCACACTGATCTCCTTGCTGTTCCTCAAAATGTTCCTTGCATTTGCTGTTCCCTTTGCCTAGAACTCCCTTCCCTCGGATATCACAGAGCTTGCTGCCTCACTTCAGTCAGGTCTCCATTCGCATGTCATTCCTCCAGGGAGGCCTTCTGGGACCACCCTATCTCAGAGAGCAAACCCCCTCACACTGCTTTTTTTTTAATTGTTGTGCTTATCTCAACTGATTGATTAAATCTTCTTATTCCCCTCCTACCCTCTCCCTCTCTCTCTCCCTCAATGAGGATGGCACTTCTTGGCTTTTTTTAAATGAATGAATCCCCAGAACCTAGAATAGTACCTGGTACATAGCAGGCATTCAAATTATTGTCAAATCAATGTACAGAGTAAAATGACTTTTATCATGTGATTAAGAAAATCACAGGTGACTTTCACTGTCGTCTTTGTCCTCATCAGCCCCTTGCCTGGCCCTTCACCCTTGTGCATCAGGTGACAACAGCTACTCAGCCCTGCTCCTGCCACCAGTCAATTCTGAGAAGTCTCAACTTCCTTCATCCCTAGTAAACACAGACAGGAGGTTTCAATATATATTAAAATTCACTGGGAGTTATTTATTTTGTTATTAAAATATTACTAAATGTTGCTCTAGCTGCCTCTTGTTCACTGTCAATGAGGTTTAAATCATTCTTACAATGTATGAAGAGACACCATTTTAGAGCAAATAAAGAAGAGTCACTTCTCTGATTTCTGTGTTTGGGGGCAGGGGAGGGTATGCTCAGCCATTTATTTTAGACATATTTCACAGAATTCAAGAGAGCCCATTTTAGAAAATGACTGCAGCCTCATCCCATTATATCTTCAGAACTAAATTACTTACATTTATTTCATTTTATTCTGAAAATAGCTTGTTATAAGCCAATTCTTTGGACACTGGAACCCTGGAGAGGGGTGGAGTATAAAGTCACATTTGTTAAATATGAAGCTCTTCAACTGGTGATTTGTTGTTCTTTCCAGAATTATGGGTAAATGTTAAACTTTGAAATGTCATCTCTTCATTGCCAGATAGCCAATCTTTTCCCTGGGAAACCGCTAGTTCTGAGGTCACTGATTGTATCTTTTCAATTGTATCATATTCCAAATATGAAATTTTAGCAATTGTAACATGACCAGAATAAAACAGAACAAGTCTTAAAGCCAGGTATTTTATAAATAGGAGATGTCTTATAGTAATAAAAATAAAGTCTGTCTTCCTCACTTGAAAAACATACTATCTTAAAGTTTATTCCTAGTTTTAAAAGATATTTTCAACAAATGGTAAATTTTTTAAAATATTATGCTTTTTATTATAAAGAAGAACCTGAAATAGTCATGTTATAATGTTTCTCAACAATGGGAACATTTTAGAACTGTGTCATTCTTCAGATTACTGCCTTAGATAAATGTTTTCTTTTATTTCATCCACAGTGTCACAATCTGTGGTTAAAATTACACCTTCCAGGAAAAAAAAAGTTACTGAGGGGGACAATTTAGCTCCTAAGTTAAAACGACATGAACAATCAGAAGAAAATGTAAGGGAAAATCTTCACGACATTGGACTTGGCAATGATTTTTTGGATATGACACAAAAAGCACAGGCAATAAGAGCTAAAATAGATAAATGGAACTACATCAAACTTAAAAACTTTTGTGCATCAAAGGACATAATCAACAGAGTAAGAAGGCAACCTATGGAATTGGGGAAAATATTTATAAATCATATAACTGATAAAAGGTTAATATATAGAATATACAAATGACTCCTACAATGCAACAACAAAACATCTAATAACCTGATTTTAAAAAGGGGCAAAGGACTTCAATAGACATTTCTCCAAAGATAACATACAAATGGCCAATGCACATTAAAAAAACATATTCAACATCACTAATCATCAGAGAAATGCAAATCAAAACCACAATGAGATATCATCCTTAACCCAGCAGGATGGCTACTATCAAAAATAAGAGAAAATAACAAGTGTTGGTAGGAGATAGAAAATTTGAAACTCTTGTGCACAGCTGATGTTTTTATAAAATCATGCAACAGATAAGATAAACAGTATGAGTTTCCTCAAAAAAAAATTTTTTTTTAATTCCATATGATCCCACAATCCCACTTTGGGGTATATACCCAAAAGAATTGCAGAATCTTTAAAAGATATTTGCACATCACATCCATAGCAGCACTATTCACAATAGCCAAGAGGTGGAAGCAACTCAGAAATCCACCAACAGATGAACTGATAAACAAAAGGTGATATACACATACAGTAGAATATTATTCATCCTTAAAAAGGAAAGGAATCTTACCACATACTACAACATGGATAACTTTGAGGATATTATGCTAAGTGAAATAAGCCAATCACAAAAAGACAAATACTGTATGACTCTCTTATAAGAGGTATATAAAGTAGGCAAATTCATACAGAGAGAAAGTAGCATGGTAGTTAACAGGATGGGGGAAAGGGCACAAGGGGAGTTGTTTAATGGGCAGAAAGTTTCAAATTTGCAAGATGAAAAATTTTGGAGAGCTGTTTCACAGCAATAAGTATATAATTCACACTGCTGAACTGTATACTTAAAAATGAAAAAGATGGTAACTTTTTTTCCTTTTAGAAGATGTTGGGGGTAGGAGTTTATTAATTAATTTATTTATTTTTGCTGTGTTGGGTCTTCGTTTCTGTGCGAGGGCTTTCTCTAGTTGTGGCAAGGGGGGTCCACTCTTCATCGCGGTGCGTGGGCCTCTCACTATCGCGGCCTCTCTTGTTGCGGAGCACAGGCTCCAGATGCGCAGGCTCAGTAGTTGTGGCTCATGGGCCCAGCTGCTCCGCGGCATGTGGGATCCTCCCAGACCAGGGCTCGAACCCGTGTCCCCTGCATTAGCACGCAGATTCTCAACCACTGCACCACCAGGGAAGCCCCAAGATGGTAACTTTTATGCTACCTATTTTTTACCACAATTTTTTTGTAAAGCTACATAAGTGGTTTAATTGGCCACATTGTCCAAAGACTTGGTGTGATCCTTCATAAGAGTGAGGTCTAGACACATGTCTAAGAAAGTCCTCAGAAAGAGAGGTCATTGCTAATACTTCAACATTCAGCCCAGAACTAAACCAGCATATGATGGCAGAAAAGTACAAAAAAAAAAAAAAAATCACTAGTTACCTATGCAATATGATTTAAAGAAAGTCAGAAAAGTTCTGTATGACTCAAAATGTCTGCCCCACAGTGTTTGAAAAACCTCTCCTCTGCTTCTGCATACTGCCTCAATTGCTCTCAGTTAAAAACTAGCATGTGCTAATAAGCATCTATTTCCAACAGGCAATTAGCAGAAATTAACTTGATCCTATGACATTTTTCCTTCAGCTAACAGAGATTTGCCACAATGAGGTATTAGTGAGGAAAAAAGGATGTAGGTTTGGGTCAGGGAATACTTTAATAGAAGCCAACTCACGTGGAATGCTACAAGTCAGAAGCTAGAGACATCAGGGCAGTAAAAAGCACTAATGAATAGGGAAGAAGATTCAGATAGACTAATGAATTGTCCAGATACACATTTAGAAATTCACTGAGCCTCTCTGGTTCTATGTCCAACAACTGGAGAATTTGAAGTGCTGAGTTTTATTACATTTAAATACTGGCAAGTTTAATTTTAAAATGGACTGTTTTTATTGCTTGGCATCACTGAACAAGATATTTTTCATCTATTTTTAATACAAATGTAGTATTTTATGTACTTTATGTGTTTAGTATTTTGATATTTTATTGTATTAATTTAATATCAATACAATGAATTGATGGACTGTTAGGACAATATTCTTAAGGACACACTGTTAAGGTAAGTTTACTATAAGCATAGTGGTAATAAAATATCTATAAATGAAAAGTTCAAACATATTCATCTAGATAGTTTTTCTATAGGACTGATCTTTCTAAATTTTTTTTCTGTTAAATATACTCTGCCACCAAATTCTATAGGCCAGTGGTTCTCAAACTTAAACAGGCATCAGAATCACATTGGAGGGTTTATTAAAATACAGAATGCTGGGACCAGCCCCAGAGTTTCCTACTCAGTAGTTCTGGGGTAAGGCCTGAGAATTTGAATTCCTAGCATGTTCCCAGGTGATGCTGATGTTGCTGGTTGGTAACCAGAATTTGAAAACTCTTGCTATAAAAATTGTTATTTCTATATAACAAGCTGAGTAAATGTCACAAGAGAAAATGTTGAGTAAAATACATTCCTCATTTTAAAAAATATTATTAACCTCAAATTCACTCATTGTTTACAGGTGCCATGGCTGTTTCATTGCCTAGGCTTACAGCTCAGTAGACAGCCTATATATCACAGCATAAGATTTAGCATAAGGTTCTAATCATTTCCAGAATAGCTCTGTTACTGTGTGAAGGTCCAGCCTGAGGCATGTGGGCATACTGGATTTTCATGCTGAGAGTTTTCTATTATGAAGAGTACATAGAATTCTTTTAAAATTTTACGTCACTTCACAAGTTCATAAATGAATGATAAAACAAAACTAATAGCAATTTGTCCATGAATATGAACCACTGCTAGTAAGTGGTCTGTTCAATGTTGCCTTGAAATATTTCAGAACAGAAATTTGCCTTTATTTCTAAGGTCATATTTAAGTTCTCTGTAGTCTCTTTATTTTGTTTTCTGTGAGGTGATTTATGCGAGAGGCGAAAAAAAAAAAAAACTGACCATAATCATAAACAAGACGTAAAGGTAACACTAACACTAATTCTTAGCAAGATAACCAACACATGTTCATACTACATCAAGCACACACATATAGCACTTTTTTTTAAAAGGAAACAGTTTTAGCATGTAATATTTTCTTCTCATTTATCCTGACAGGATTAAAAAGAAATTACCTGGGAGTGTGCAGATCACAAATCAAGACCTTTCTAGGCTAAATTTCTCGGCTTCCCTTTTGTTGACAAGATTAGTAGAGACAAGGACCTCAGTAGGCTCTGAGATGACTTCTCAGAGTTGTCCCTGACAATCTTATTTTATTTTATTTGTGTGTGTGTGTGTGTGTGTGTGTGTGTGTGTGTGTGGTACGCGGGCCTCTCACCATTGTGGCCTCTCCCGTTGCGGAGCACAGGCTCCGGACGCTCAGGCTCCGTGGCCATGGCTCACGGGCCCAGCCGCTCCGCGGCATGTGGGATCCTCCCGGACCAGGGCACGAACCCGTGTCCCCTGCATCGGCAGGCGGACTCTCAACCACTGCACCACCAGGGAAGCCCTGTCCCTGACAATCTTGCCACCTCCTCCCACAAGACTAAGCACGGCTTTCATCATGACATATCTCTATGCAGACAGACACCTTGACTGGCTTTGCTTTTCCTGTTGGGAATAATTTGGAAAAACGAACTAAATTTTTAATCATTGCTAATGAACCTGACATTGTGCTAGGTGTTGAGGTCAGATCGCTGAATAAATAGACAGGGTCTCTGCCCTTGTATATCAGGTGTGAGGAGTGTGGACAGGCACCAAGGCTGCAGGGGAAGGCCTTCTGTATCTATATAGCTGAGCCAACCCGGGGCAGGAAGGGATTGTTATACTATGCCTAACGTGTTCTAGAACACAGTACAGATATCTTTTAAAATATTCATTAATGGACTTGGTGTTTTATGATTGAAGGAAACTTAAAAACTGCCAGACATAGTCCTCTAGAGTCATTCCACCCATAAATATTATATGAACTGCCAGAAAATTCTGGCAATATGACTTTGATTTCCTCATAAATTTCAAGGTTTCCAGGAAAGAAATCATTTCATATGTCAAGCTTCATATGAAAGTTGCAACCTTCTTTCATGATCCAGAATGCATTTTCTCCAATATAAAATATAAATGTGATAAATATATATTCTATTTAACATATTTTTATTTTACTCAACCAGACAATGAATGTGACTCACATTTTTAGGACACAGAACAAACCAACTGGTGATTTTTGGCACTAACTAACAATTTGACTAAATTGCCCAATAAATCAATTCAATTATAAAACTGGCCAATGATTTTAAAAGGATGCATGTTTCTCTGCATGGCTCCAAAATACCTTTAAGACTAAAGACTACATTTGGTAGAGAGACGTTTTTTCCACTTGATTCAATAAGACACTTAGGAATGGGCTAATTTTCAGTATCTATTCCCTTAAAGGAAAGTGGAAACTGTAGTCGCCCTATTCTTCCTGTCTTACCACAGAATACTGTAAATTTACTTGCTTTGAACAACTCCTTGCCACTACTATAGATCTTGGATTCATTCATTCATTTATTCATTCATTCAACAATTCATTATTGAACAATACTGTGTGCCAGAGATAGAGTTAGGTGCTAGAAGTACAATGGTAAACAGTAAAATGACACCATCCCTGCCCTTATCATAAAGACACCTATTAATCAAATTTTCACCAAACTAATATAAAATTCAACTGTAACAAATACTACAAAGGAGACTAGCATGTTTTCATGAGAGTATATAATTGGGGGAATTAGTTTCCCCAAGGATGAGATATTTGAGCTGAGATTAGGAAAAATAATGCAGACATATGGGTTATCAAAGGTGGCAGGGAAAGATGGCTGTTCTACTTATCTATCAACAACAACCAGCAAAGTTTAATAGCTTATAGCAACATTTTATCGTTATGTCGTATAATTTCGTGGGTTAGGATTTTAATTTCCTGCTTCATGTGGCATCATGTGAGGTATCCCATGATATTCAGTTGGCAGCTGGGATGCTCTGGAGAATCCAAGGTGGCTTCATTCACATGGCTGGCTTCTAGGCAGAGACAGCTGGAAAACTGGGCTTACCTGTGCCCTTTTTCCATCTTCCCTTCCATATTTTCTCTCCAGACAGAAAGTCAAACTTCTAAAGTGGAAGCTCAGGCTCTAAGAGACTCAGATGAAAGCAATCGGTCCTCTTAATGGTTTAGTGCCACAACTGGCACAATATCACTTCCACTGTACATTCTTTTCTTTTTTTTTTTCTTTTTTGTGGTACGTGGGCCTCTCACTGTTGTGGCCTCTCCCGTTGCGGAGCACAGGCTCCGGACGTGCAGGCTCAGCGGCCATGGCTCACGGGGCCCAGCCGCTCCGCGGCACGTGGGATCTTCCCGGACCGGGGCACGAACCCGTGTCCCCTGCATCGGCAGGCGGACTCTCAACCACTGCGCCACCAGGGAAGCCCTACAAATAACTTTTAACAGATGCTATTTTATGATCCAGATTGCTAAATTTTTGTAGCTTTCAAAATACTTAAAATACCAACAGTTTCATACAGAAGTATTATATTATACATTTAAATGGCATCTTTATCAGATATAAAATCAGTAATTTCTTCTCTAATTTCCAAAGAGCTTATACAAATCAATAGTTGTGTTTTTTTTGTTTTGTTCTGTTTTACGGTACGCGGGCCTCTCACTGTTGTGGCCTCTCCGGTTGCGGAGCACAGGCTCCGGACGCGCAGGCTCAGCGGCCATGGCTCACGGGCCCAGCCGCTCCGCGGCACGTGGGATCTTCCCGGACCGGGGCACGAACCCGCGTCCCCTGCATCGGCAGGCAGTCTCTCAACCACCGCGCCACCAGGGAAGCTCCCACTGTACATTCTTGATCAAAGTAATTGTAGTCCAGCCCAGATTCAACAGAAGGAAAACGAACACCATCTCTCAATGGGAGGAGTGTCAAGGAATTTGTGCAAGTCTTTAATCCACCGTGGTGGTAGAAAGAACATTCAGGGTATAGAAAATCACACATAAAAAGGCCTTGTGACAGGAGAAACCTTGGTAAAACTGGGGAACAGGGAGATCTGTGTAGTTTCAGTGCATTGATACAAGTTGAAGACTGAAGATGTATATACAGAAACTATCCTCTGAGGGGACACCATAAAAATGCAGTCTTTGTCCTAAACGCAATGAGTAATCATTAAAGGATTTTTTAAGCAGGGAATGAAATGGTCAGTTTTGCAGCTCAAAGAAATCATAAAGGTGTGAAATACTAATTGGAGGGAGGCTAGAGTGAATGCATGGAGGCCAGTCAAGAAAACCAGGTAAGAAATGATGGCTATGGTGATGAAATTCATTAGCAGTGAATACAGAGATAAACGGAGGATTCAAGAGCTTTTCTAGGCAGTGAAGCTAATGGAACTTTATTGATGTATTCAATATGGGAAGTAAAGGATAGGGAGACAAAACTCTCAAGAATGATTACCAGATCTGGTGTATGTAATAAGATTATAAAGGTTTCTATTCACTGTGATGGAAATGCTAAAAGAAGACTGTGTTTGGGAGAAAGAGATCATGAGTTTAAACCATCTTGGATTTGCCGGTCTGGAAATCAAACCAGACATCTGGGTTGGAAGTAGGAATCCTGTATATACCTCTAAGAATAATGTTTCTATAGCAACACATTCATCTCAGCTTCCTTAAGATACTATTGTGGCTCCTACTATTTTCAAGGTCAAATATCTAAAGTCATTGCCAAGCACTAAAGTCTACCCTCTCCTTCACTGACACTAGCACACCTCTCTGGTAATTATTCTGTACATGGCTTTCCCATCACATAGAGGGTCTTTACTTCTTATTATCCAAGATGATACCTTCCTTTAAGAGTCAGCTGACATTTCACGTTCTTTGTGAACACTTTTCTGATTAATCCAACTCTCACACACTACATTTTGTCATCATTTTTCTTACTTTAAGGGCTATATCATGTGCACTAAGGTTTGTCTTTAAGCTGTTTCATGTAGGTAAATCTTGTTTCTCCAAATAGAGTATAAACTTCTGGAATGCAGAAACTGTAGGTTTTACTTCTTTTGTAGTAATAATATAGTACTATTAACACAGCTAGTATGTCAAAACTGAATTAAACTGCATTTCAACTTATTTCTCTAATTACGTTAGTTTCTAAGAAATCTTTCTTGGAAATGGAATAGTGAGAGAAATGGAGGTCACTAGAAAATAAAGTTATAAAATCTTTGCCATGATACTCTACAATTAAGCAATGAAAGTATGTTTAACACTCTACCATACACTATTTTAATTTTATTGCTTTTGAACTTGACTAAAAGATGATAGGGCTGCTGACATACATTAATAAAAATAAATGTATCACTGTATAAAAATGCAGATTAAAGTCAATAAAATAAACATCTAATATCATATGAATTTCATTTTTTGGCACCTGTGTTTTTATAATTCTTTCATGCAAGTATACATAATTGAAAGATTGTGTGTAAAGGTGCTACAAAATTAGTTAAAACTTTCTAACTTTTACCAAATTGAATTTATGCCCTATGCTGTACTTCTAAGTGTTTTATTTTCTTTGTGCTTGGAAATGCTAGCTTGAAATGCTACCTGTGAACTTTATTTTAAAATATAATTTAATTTTCTAATTTGCTTCCCTGGGTTTTTATATTTTTCAATAAAAATTCTGAATGGAACACATTTTGTAGGGCCTGACCACTCATCAGAAGTAATCATCAGAAGGATGACCAATTGTCTTGAACTGTGCCAAGGGCCCAGTTTAAACCCCAATGTTTTAACCACCAATCTAAAATGGAGTCATAGGAACTGGACTGATTCTTGAAATGATGCCTTAACTAGAAAACCAAATAAAATAGGAATCCACAGTTCTTAGATATTGAGAAACAGGCAGTAAAGGACAGTGATCCTTAATATAAGGGACACAAATGAGATTAGTATTACAAATGCAACAGTTTACCACCTAGAGAGAATATCCAGGCTACAGCACAGAGAAGGGAAATCCAAACAGAGCCCAGCAAACTTCCTGAGTTGAGGAGACAAGAATATGATACAAAGAGGTCAAGATAACCAGAATTTGTGGGACAAAATAAAAGAAAGGAAGGAACTGCACAGAGAGACATCTGTCCAAGTTCCCCTGAAGTTTTGGCTGAGTACCAATTGTCTCATACATTAAAAAAAAAAAAAAAAAAAAAAAAAAAAAAAAGTACCAATGGCCTTGGACAAAAACTACCAGGAAGAAGTAGGCAAAAAAATCTCTAGAGCTTACATAGGAGTAAGGTTTATATTCCTACCAGCCAGAGTTGAAATATCTCCTAATACCCAAGGGTAGAATCCTCCAAAGGACAGTACTTTAGTAGTAGGGCCAAATTAGCCTTTGGTTAAGGGCTGATCTGACTCACCATAACAAAGCCTAAAAAGAAGCTTTGGAAGGGTCAAACTAATTTCAAGTATTTTAACTGTGTCCCAGAACAAAGCCCAACAGTATTTAAAGGAATAAAAAAAATACCTAACAATGTAAAATTCACAATTTACCTGGCATGCAAAAATATCAGGAAAATATGACTCATAACCAAGAGAAAAATCAATCAACAGAAACAGACCCAGAAATGACAACAATGATAGAATTAGCAAAGACAGATATCATATCTATACTCCATATGTTTAAGAACATATATCTATAAATAATATATAAAAACAGGTTTTATATTTATACTTTACATGTTTAAGAAGTTAGGAGGAACTAAGAGCATAAGGAGAAGAAAAAAAATTGAAAATATAAAAAGACCACAAGTCAACTTCTAGAGATGAAATATACAATATCAGAAGTGACAACCCAGATGAAATTACCTGCATAATTAGACACAGCAGAATAAAAGATTAGTGAACTTGAAGACATAAAAAAAAAAAGAAATTCCCCAAATGAATGTCCATCCTTGCCTCTGGCTTGGCAGCTCTATTTCAAGTATCACTATATCTTGATATTCATGACTGCACTTGGTGGAGTTCTGTGCCTATATCCCAGGATGGATAGTCAAGAATGGCTTCACTCATTGTCTCACTGAGAATGAGCTCAACTTGGCTAGTGTTTCTTCTGCTTCAAGGATCTGGAAGTCTAGGAGACAGATGATGACCCACAAAGAAAACCAACAATAAGCTAAAGAATTTGAAGAAACTGCAAAGAAAATACAATATGCCACTGAGCAGCTGACTGCCTCGGAGTAGCATCTCTTGCCTTATTTGCCCAATTTCAAAGTTGAAAAAATTACTTCCAAGGCATATTATCCTATGTTTCCAACCTTTCTGTGGGACGCATTAACTATGCCTCTGTCTTCAGAAGGTAGAACTTGGAAACTTCGAAATTATAATTTTTTTCTTAAAAGTGACATCAGGGTTTCCCTGGTGGTGTGGTGGTTGAGAATCTGCTTGCCAATGCAGGGAACACAGGTTCAAGCCCTGGTCTGGGAGGATCCCACATGCCACGGAGAAACTGGGCCCATGAGCCACATCTACTGAGCCTGCACGTCTGGAGCCTGTGCTCTGCAACAAGAGAGGCAACGACAGTGAGAGGCCCACGCACCGCGATGAAGAGTGGCCCCTGCTTGCCGCAACCAGAGAAAGCCCTCGCACAGAAACGAGACCCAACACAGCCAAAAATTAATTAATTAATTAATTAATTAAAAAAAATTTTCCTTCCCCCACCCCCACCATAGCACTTTGACCTTCAAAAAAAAAAGTGAAATCAAAAACTGCTTCTGTCTGTAAAGCTGATGCTGCTGATCCAGTATATCCTTTTCTCTGTCTCTTTGTCTCTCTATGTATCTCTCTGTGTGTCTCTTTGTCTCTGTCTGTCTCTTGTCTCTCTGTCTCTCTCTCTCTCACCTCTCCAGTATTTTTTACTTTATTGAACTTTGGACTCATTTTTGCTTTTGATTCCTGAGAGGTATATACGGAAGAAGGCAGAAGGCTCATTTTTCTAAAACTGACGGGTTTGTTCATGTTGATATAGTAGCCCTCTGCACAGAGAAGAGAGCCAGACATGAGGTTGTTAACTAGATGCTGCTCTCTCAATGCTGAAATTTGAGAACCAGATTATTTGGTATGTAAATAAGATCATAGGTACCTTATAAATGACAAATGAGAATTAAGGAGGAAATTTTTAAACATATTTTTATAATAATCTAAATTTATTTTGTACACTTTCACATTGTGTTTAAAATACTTCTATTTCTCATTTTTCACATTTACAAGAACTGTAGTCTTCCTTTTATCCCCTTAGGCCTGTGATATTACAACAGCCTCCCTTACTCCAAAGTGAATTATATGAAATCACATTACTTATCAAACTTCTGAATTTGCCACACATACTAGGGGTTTCCTTGCCTGTTTGTATATGCCTTTTTCATCATTTGGAAGTGTCTGTATTTTATCATCTTAAAGTTCCACATATGAAGAATTAATGAAATTAGATACTAAATGCTGCCTCTGGAGTTGATGTGTATGGTTAGATTACTTATCGAGTGGCTGCAGCATTAAGAGCTAGAAGGAATAAAGGAGCACTGATGTATTAAGACCAAAATAAAGCTGTTATCTTCCTTTAAAGTCAGTTGAAAGTATTTCTTTTATCATAATTTACCTACAATGTGCAAACGGCAAGTTTCCAACAGCTCTCCAAAGCAGACCGGGAAATTTTCCTTAATGCCAAAAAAGGTATTTTGCATAGTCTCACTACTTCCTCCATTCTCTAATTAATAAACTGTCACAAATTAGAGTACTCACAGCAGTCACAGAATAAATGTCCAGCTTACTCCTGAAGTATGTTACTCTGGATGAGGCTACAATACATAGGTGGTGAGGTGTAAGGGGGTAAAAATGAAATACCTACATTACAGTTTTCCTAGCCATATTATTTCAAATTTTCAGCAAATAGTTATTTCCCATTTATAACATAAATCATCTGGGTAATAATTCATCTGTCTGTATATGAAGCTTCCTTCCAGACAGCAATGAGATGAACTATTTTTTTTTTAATGGACTGGAGAAAAAAGACGCCATCCAAAATAAAGCACAAAGAAAGAAATAAAAAGCCTAAAAAGGTAACATATTATAAGTGGCCTGTGTAACAAGTCAACCAACCTGACACACACAATTATAGTAAAAAGGAACTTGAAAAATAATGGCCAAATTTTTTTCCAAATTTGATAAAAACTATAAACTCACAGACCCAAGATTCTCAATGAACTTTGAGCACAAGAAACATAAAGAAAACTACATGAAGGTACATCATAATCAGATTAATAAAAAGAAAATCTTAAGAGCAGCCAGAATAAAAACTGACACATTATATACTGAGAAACAAATATAACAGAAGACTTCTCATCAGGGAATATTCAAGATAGAAGACAATGGAGAGACATATTTAATGTACAGAAGAAAAACCTGTAAACCTAACTCTGTGCCCAGCAAAAATATCTTTTATTAATCAAGGGGAAGATAGAGATTTTTGTCAAGAAACAAAAGCTGGATGTTGATTTCCAGCAGGACTACGGTAGAAGAAATGTTAAATGAAATTCTCCAGAAGAAAATGAGACAAGGTAGAAATTTCCATATACACAAAGGGATGAAGGATACCATAAATGGTAAACATATGGATAAATATAAATTTTTCCTCACTTAATTTCTTTAAAAGATGATTGATTAAAGAAAAACAATAACATTTTGAATACAGAAGTGAAATGTATGACAACAATAGCACAAAAGGTGGTGGGGGGATGAAACTGTACTGCTTGGGGTTCCTACAATATATGTGAATTGGTATAACACTACTGATTGTAGAATCTAACAAGTTAAAGATATTTATTGTTACCCCAGAACAACCTGAGGAAAAGGGAAAGAGAAAAAGCTAATAAGCCAAAAAATAAATAAATAAAATTTAATTCTAAAGCAATACTCAGTTAATCTTAAAAATGAGAGTAAAAAAAAAGAAAAGTACCAAAGGACAGTGGGACAAACAGAAAACAAATAGCAAGATGGTAGGGCAAACCCAACTACACCAATAATCACATTAAATAATAAATGGTCTAAACCAGACCTCTTCTCTAGAAAAAAAATATGAGCCATAGCTATGATTTTACATTTTCTAGTAGTCACATTCAAAAAAAGTGAAATGAAGCAAGTGTATACTTTACACTTACACCACATTTAAATTTGGACTAGATACATTTCAAGTGCTCAACCAGCCACCTGTAGTAAATACCATGTGTGACAGCAAAGATATTAAACTCCAAAAAGGCAGAGCTTGTAAGATTGGATAAAGAAGCAAAATCCAGCAATATGCTGTCTACAAGAAACCCATTTTAAATAAAAAGACAGATAGGCTCAAATTTAAAAGCTCTGGTAATAAAAAGAAAAGCTGGAGTGGCTACGCTAGTATCAGACAAAATGGATGTCAGAAAATATTTCCATGGATAAAAAAGGATATTATATAATGATAAAGGGGACACTTCATTAGCAAAAGACTATTACTTTAAAATTCCACTTATGGGCTTCCCTGGTGGCGCAGTGGTTGAGAGTCCACCTGTTGATGCAGGGGACACAGATTCGTGCCCCGGTCCGGGAAGATCCCACATGCCGCGGAGCGGCTGGGCCCGTGAGCCATGGCTGCTGAGCCTACGCGTCCGGAGCCTGTGCTCCACAACTGGAGAGGCCACAGCAGTGAGAGGCCTGTGTACAAAAAAAAAAAAAAAAAAAAAAAAAAAAAATTCCACTTATATTAAATTCTAGAAAAGGCAAAACTGTAGTGATAGAAAGCAAATCAGGTTGCCAGAGACCAAAGGGTTGGAGTAGGGTATTGAATACCAAAGACCACAAGAGAACATTTTGGGATAATGGAAATACTCTATATTATGCTTGTGGTGGTGGTTACATGATTCTAAACATTTGCCAAACTCATCAAATTTTAAAATTAAAACTTAAAGTTATCATCAGGAGGCTTTTTAAAAAATATCCTAAAAGTTGCTGGAATGAATACCAACTTTGAACTGTTAAATTTTCTAAAAGCAGTCAAAGATGTCTAGATCTAAAGAACTATTTTCAAATCTCATTGTTGGAAACCACTCCACTCCCTTCAGAAATGCTTCCAAAGATTGAGATAACAACATTTTAAATCCTCTGAGAAAGATGAAAAAATGGTAGATATTTGTAATCAACTAAAGGAAGTTCTCCCTGGAAAGATGTGAAAACTGTCTCCAGTATGCTGGCTTCTCTTTACTAGAGGAGGAACCTGCTCACCTATTGAAGAATCAGAGAGGGGGGTCCTGTGGGTGGCTGCTGATCAGGGAACTACGTATGATTACAGTAGTCATATTCAAAATACTGTGGTGAATAACATTACTAAGAGAAGTATACTTGACTACTTGATTTAAAACTAAAGAGACACATGTACATTTCTATGTCTTGAATTCAAAAAGTCTTTTAATTAGAAATTCAAGCTACATCTTGTCAGGCTAAAGCAGTGAACAGATCTCATATCTGCCTTATAGATGGCCTATTATTCTCTGAAGACTTGTGAAAAGAACAAAGATTGTGTTTTTGCAGTAGCAAAGAATATGAATTAGACATATTTTCAGACCTTTCAACCCAGTTCTAAACTCCACATCATTTGAACTAAGGGTATCTAAAAAGAAAAACTGGAACTTGTAAAAGAAAAAAAACAAACTTGAAGGAAGAACCAGAACTTCAAGGACCAGCAATATGTATATATATTTAATGCCATGTCAAGTACTCAGGTAAAAATGAGTTAGATAAAAGAAAAGGTTGAAAAATTCATACCTGTGTACTTTGGATAGAGATGCTGTGTAACAAAGATGATATGCAGCTGGCAAGAACCAGTATGATTAAATAATGGGGATCCAAAGTACCTAAGACAAGAAAAGAATCTAGGCCAGGCTGATTGCTTTCAACTAGAACTGGAGTGGATCTGTCCCTCCTCTGAAAGGAAGGTGAGATAATATAAACTGAGACTGCATTGCTTTCAACTAGAACTGGAGTGGATCTGTCCTTCCTCTGAAAGGAAGGTGAGATAATATAAACTGAGACTGCTGCCTGAAGATGCCTGCACACTCAAGAGACACAAGGAAGCAAAATCAGCTTTCCAACAAGGAACTTAGGCCTATGTCCACAGCTCAGTGATACTGATTATCAGAGTATAAAGAAAGCTCAATATACACCTGGAGCTACCTGAAAAATTGCTAGGTAGGAAAGTATGAGTGCAGAGAAAGAGAAAACAGTACAACTCAACTTGAGGCTGCAAACTAAAATTCCAACAATGACACAAAACCTATGGGATGCAACAAAAGTAGTTCTAAGTGGGAAGTATATAGCAATACAATCCTACCTCAAGAAACAAGAAACATCTCAAATAAACAACCCAAACTTATACCTAAAGCAACCAGAGAAAGAAGAACAAAACCCAAAGTTAGTAGAAGGAAAGAAATCATAAATATCAAAGCAGAAACAAATGAAATAGAAACAAAGAAAATAGCAAAGATCAATAAAACTAAAAGTTGGTTCTTTCAGAAGATAAAAAAAAATTTATAAACCTTTAGCCAGACTAATCAAGAAAAAAAGGAACAGGACTCAAATCAGTAAAATTAGAAATGAAAAAGGAGAAGTTACAACTGACACCATAGAAATACAAAGGATCATAAGGGAGTACTACAAGCAACTATATGCCAATAAAATGGACAACCTGGATGAAATAGACAAATTCTTAGAAAAGTAAAACCTTCCAAGAATGAACCAGGAAGAAATAGAAAACATGAACAGACCAATCACAAGTAATGAAATTGAAACTGTGATGAAAAATCTTCCAACAAACAAAAGTCCAGTACCAGATGGCTTCACAGGTGAATTCTATCAAACATTTAGAGAAGAGCTAACACCTATCCTTCTCAAACTGGTCCAAAAAACTGCAGAGGATGGAACACTCCCAAACTCATTCTATGAGGCCACCATCACCCTGATACCAAAAACAGACTAAGATATCACAAAAAAATGAAAATTACAGGCCAATATCAGTGATGAACACAGATGCAAAACTCCTCAACAAAATACTAGCAAACAGAATCAAACAACACATTAAAAGGATCATACACCATGATCAAGTGGCATTTATTCCAGGGATGCAAGGATTCTTCAATATATGCAAATCAAACAATGTGATACACCATATTAACAAATTAAAGAATAAAAACCATATGATCTTCTCAATAGATGCAGAAAATCTTTTGATGAAATTCAACTCCCATTTATGATAAAAACTCTCCAGAAAGTGGACACAGAAGGAACCTACCTTAACATAATAAAGGCCATATATGACAAACCCACAGCAAACATTATTCTCAGTGGTGAAAATTGAAAGCATTTCCACTAAGATCAGAAACAAGACAAGGGTGTCCACTCTCACCACCATTATTAAACATAAAACATACTTTTGGAAGTCCTAGCCATGATAATAAGAGAAGAAAAAGAAATAAAAGGAATCCAAATTGGAAAAGAAGAAGTAAAACTGTCACTGTTTGCAGATGACATGATACTATACATAGAGAATCCTAAAGATGCTACCAGAAAACCACTAGAGCTAATCAATGAATTTGGTAAAGTTGCAGGATACTAAATTAATGAACAGAAATCTCTTGCATTCCTATACACGAACAACAAAAGGGCAGAAAGAGAAATTAAGGAAACAGTCTCATTTACCACTGCACAAAAGGAATAAAATACCTATGAATAAACCTATCTAAGGAGGCATAAGACCTGTACTCAGAAAACTATAAAACACTGATGAAAGAAATCAAAGATGACATAAGCAGATGGAGAGATATACCATGTTCTTGGATTGGAAGAATCAATATTGTGAAAATGACTATATTACCCAAAGCTATCTACAGATTCAATGCAATACCTATCAAATTACCAATGGCATTTTTCACAGAACTAGAACAAAAAATTTCACAATTTGTATGGAAACAAAAAAGACCCCGAATAGCCAAAGCAATTCTGAGAAAGAAAAATGGAGCTGGAGGAATCGGGCTCCCTGACTTCAGACTATACTACAAAGCTACAGTAATCAAGACAATATGGTACTGGCACAAAAACAGAAATATAGATCAGTGGAACAGGATAGAAAGCACAGAGATAAACCCACACACCTGTGGTCAACTTATCTATGACAAAGGAGGCAAGAATATACAGTGGAGAATAGACAGCCTCTTCAATAAGTGGTGCTGGGAAAACTGGACAGCTACATGTAAAAGAATGAAAATAGAACACTCCCTAACACCATACACAAAAATAAACTCAAAATGGATTTAAGACCTAAATGTAAGGCCAGACACTATAAAATTCTTAGAGGAAAACACTTAGGCCGAACACTCTGACATAAATTACAGCAACATCTTTTTTGACCCACCTTCTAGAGAAAGGGAAATAAAAACAAAAATAAACAAATGGGACCTAATGAAACTTAAAAGCTTTTGCACAGCAAAGGAAACCATAAACAAGATGAAAAGACAACCCTCAGAATGGGAGAAAATATTTGCAAACGAAGCAACTGACAAAGGATTAATCTCCAAAATATACAAGCAGCTCATGCAGCTCAATATCAAAAACACAAACAACCCAATCCAAAAATGGGCAGAAGACCTAAATAGACATTTCTCCAAAGAAGACATACAGATGGCCAACAAACACATGAAAAGATGCTCAACATCACTAATTATTAGAGAAATGCAAATTAAAAACTACAATGAGGTGTCACCTCACACTGGTCAGACGGGCCATCATCAAAAAATCTACAAACAATAAATGCTGGAGAGGGTGTGGAGAAAAGGGAACCCTCATACACTGTTGCTGGGAATGTAAACTGATACAGCCACTGTGGAAAACAGTATGGAGGTTCCTTAATAAACTAAAACTAGAACTACCATATGACCAAACAATCCCACTATTGGGCATATACCCAGAGAAAACCATAATTCAGAAAAACACATGCACCCCAATGTTCATAGCAGCACTATTTACAATAGCCAGGACATGGAAGCAATCTAAATGTCCATCAACAGAGGAATGAATAAAGAAGATGTGGTACATATACACAATGGACTATTATTCACCCATAAAAAGGAACGAAATTGGGTTATTTGTAGAGACACGGGTGGACTTAGAGAATGTCATACAGAGTGAAGTAAGTCAGAAAGAGAAAAGCAAATATCGTATAATAACACATATATGTGGAACCTAGAAAAATGGTATAGATGATCTTATTTGCAAAGCAGAAATAGAGACATAGATGTAGAGAACAAATATATGGATACCAAGGGGGAAAGGGATGGGGAGGGAGGAATTGGGAGACTGGGATTGACACATATACACTACTGATACTATGTATAAAATAGACAACTGATGGGAACATACTGTATAGCACAGAGAACTCTACCTAATGCACTGTGGTGACCTAAACGGGAAGGAAGTCCAAAAGGGAGGGGATATCTGTATGTTTTATGGCTGATTCATTTTGTTGTGCAGTGGAGGCTAATACAACATTGTAAAGCAACCACATACCAATAAAAATTAATAAAAAATAAAATAAAATAAAGGTAACAAATTATGGCCTAAAGTCTGTTTTACAAATAAAGTTTTTTTGGAACACAATAAGGGGGCCCAGCATATGCCATTGAGGCATAAAAATTATTTTGAACTGAAGTCATTTGAGAATAGGCTTTTTTTTTTTCTGAAATCTTTTATCTGCCTAAGAGCAGAGCCTCCCAGAAGAATTCAATTGTGATGAAATTCCTCAGGAATGTTCAACCAGGGAAGATTGACTCTTATCACAGATATGAGAAATTGGAACCACATCTAAACAGACATGGTCACAAAATTATACCTGTCATCTATTCTCCTCAGGGCCCATTTATCTTTCCCAAAAGGCATTTGTTTTTCCATAAGTGTGCTTTCTTCCCCTCCACTTCCCCTATTAAGATAATCTGTAGGTCCCAAATTATAAAGATAAGACACCTTGAGTCATGTTTTTCTGTAAACTCTTGTGTATGTACATGAATAAAAATCTGTCTTTTCTCTTCCTAAAAAAAAGACAGTCAAATAAATCCACAATTGGAAAAATGAATTCACTTTGAGAAAAATTACAATGAAAAAATGGAGCAATCTGAACTTAATACTACATTAAGGAATGGAGAGGTTTATATTTTGGTTATTCTGTGGAATATATACACAGGTCCACATAAAAGATCATTTATTGCAGTGTTATTTGCAGTAGGAAAGCACTGAAAGAAAGTCCATTAATTTGGAATAAAAAAGTAAAATACAATATATGTGCACAATGCAAAAGTATGCAGTTTCAGAAGTAACATAAGGCAACATGGATGGATTTCAATATTAATGCTGAGTGAAGCATAATGAAACTTTATATAGCAATATAATTATAGACAATATATAATTGTGCACATTAAAACACGTGCACAAAAATCAACACTAAATTTTCAAAAGCACACACGAACAATACAATATGCTAGAGGACTGGGGGCAAGGATGAATGCATTTGAGGATAGAGCAAGAATTAAATCAATCATTTTAAAAAACAACAAAACTAAAGACAAGGTTACTTGGATGGATGATAATGGTGTACCATGACCTAAGAAATACAATCATCAGCTGGTCTCGCCCACCTGAGGCACTTTAAAAAAAAAAGAATATAAATTAGTCGATCATACTTTACCATTACAAATTCTCTCCCCTTCTGTAAAATTTTAACTGAGAATAAATTAAACACACACTTTTGTTAACACTTTGAAAAAAAATTCTGATTCAACTACTGAACACAAAATACAATGAAAGAAAAAATAGTTTTCTTCAATGTGTGGGATGAGTTACTTTCACATCACTTTTAGTGAATGGGGACACATCACTCAATAAGGATTTAAGACATTAACTCCAAATGGCTGGAAATATCAATTAGAACTGAAAATCTGAAGTTTCAAAGGAACAAAAATGGGAAAATTGTCTTCATGAAAGGTATTATCTGTCACTTTTTTAAAAGCTGTTTTCTTACTCTGTATATGCGAGGGAACTAGCCATAGTTACTCTCCACAAGCTTCCCTCTAGAAAAATTTATATTCATCCTGTGGGTTTCAAAAAATACTTCTTCACTAAAAATTGTTTTTAAAAAAACAGTATTCCTTCTGACTTACTTCACTATATATGGAAACTTTTAAAAAAAAAAGGTTCTGAAGAACCTAGGGGCAGGACAGGAACAAAGATGCAGATGTAGAGAATGGACTTGAGGACATGGGGAAGGGGAAGGGTAAGCTGAGACGAAGTGAGAGAGTGGCATGGACATATATACACTACCAAATGTAAAACAGATAGCTAGTGGGAAGCAGCCACATAGCACAGGGAGATCAGCTCGGTGCTTTGTGACTCCCTAGATGGGTGGGATAGGGAGGGTGGGAGGGAGACGCAAGAGGGAAGAGATATGGGGATATATGTATATGTATAGCTGATTCACTTTGTTATACAGCAGAAACTAACACACCATTGTAAAGCAATTATACTCCAATAAAGATGTTAAAGAAAACAGTAATAGCTGAGTGCTTTTCATTCCAAAATATCTTTCACGATTATGGTAATTAAAATGCTATGCTTTGCAGAACAGAATCTATTGCATGTCCCTCCAATACCCTACAATGTGAATATCTAAACCCTTCATGAGAGAAATAAACTCAGGACAGCATTAAAATCTGACAAGCCCATCACACTGAGTTCCAGAATTTCTGTTTAGAAATAATCTCACGGGGCTTCCCTGGTGGCACAGTGGTTGAGAGTCTGCCTGCCGATGCAGGGGACGCGGGTTCGTGCTCCGGTCCGGGAAGATCCCACATGCCGCGGAGCGGCTGGGCCCGTGAGCCATGGCCGCTAAGCCTGCGCGTCCGGAGCCTGTGCTCCGCAACCGGAGAGGCCACAACAGCGAGAGGTCCCTGTACCGCAAAAAAAAAAAAGAATCTCACGAATCACTGAAGCACCTTGGTGAGTATGTGTCTGTACTACTGCCCAGGAAAAGCAGAAGTGGTGCCTGAATTTTCCAGATGAACTGTGAAACCCATCCACTGACAACTGGAAAAATATTTTGACAGAGAATGATCTAATGATGATGTTTTTCAACAATAAAGTCCTGGGCTAAATTAGTGCATAAAACTCTTTCCACAATTTAGTCTTAATTGAAGAGTTGATTTAATAATCTTCTACTATTGATAATAAAACCAATTAATAGAGAATTATTTTAATGGTGGGAGTAAATCATTAACTTGAATCTAACTGACAGGCTGTTTGACCAAATTAATCCAACAGTATTGTCAAAACCATTGAACCGGTTAGGCTTATGGATACCAATTTATGCAGTAACCACTTCCACCAACTATCATCTTTGATTAAAACTCTCGAACAAAGGTCTCTCTAATGTGTCAATAAGTTACTCTACGTCAAATTCCCATTTAAAATCTTCTGTATCTCCTAACTTGTTTTGATTTGAATCCTTCACTGCTTATGAAAAAATACCTTTATTTCTTCATTGTGTAAGCGCCATTCTCTTTGTTGTGTCTTCTGTCGCATTTTATACTCTCAGGAATTTTTGATCAGTTGAAAACACATGAATTTATGTATTGTGTGGTTTGATATTCATAATCCTTGCCTGCAAAAAATGTACCCTTATTGGCAAAATCAGTTATAGCAAGTCAGTGGCTTAGAACCAACTCCCACAACTGGATATGTAGTTAAAACTAATGGCTGCATAAGAATCAGTAACAAACCAAAGTTGCCTACTCACTCCTCTGCCTTTTTAACAATTGAGTACATTAGCACCACCCCATGCCATTGGCGCATTGTTTTATATTTAGCCAAGTATCAATACGTTCATATCAACTGCGCTATATGTTCTTAACAACCAACTCTGAAAGTAGAAGAAATATACTTATATTCTCATCTGTTCTATAAGGAAATAGACAAGAAGATAATGTATTCATTCCTTCAACAAATATTGAAATCCACGAAGGAACACAGGACTATGCTAAAGCTCTAGAAATACAAATATGCATAAAACATAATCCACACTGTCTGTAGGCTTATGGTAAAGAAAGAGTAAACAGATAAACATAGAAAAAGAAAAACCACCTTTTAGGGAGGGCCTCTATATGAAGTGTCAAATGCTGTGTTAGGTAGCTTAACTATAATATCTCCTTTAAATTTTAAAACAACCCAGCAAAGAAATTTACAATTTAAGAAAAATTAAAATTTATAGAGGTTAGCACTTTGCTCTAAATCTTACAGTGCAAAATCATATTTGAACCTTCACTGCATGATTCGAAATTTGTCTTCCACAGTAATTAGGGAAGTAATGAGCTTTATAGGTTCTGATAAAGGAACAGAGTACAATGGGAACTTGGGGTGTAGTGGCAAAGGGAACAGAGGAAGGTGGAAAAGGAGGTTTTATAGGAAAGAGCTTTTATCCGTGTGGTAGGCAGAATTCTGAAAATGACTCCCATCCAAAATTCTATGCCCTAATCCCTAGAACCTGTAAATATAATGACATATGGCTTCCATGATTAGGTTATGTCATGTGGCACAGTTGATCATGAGATGGGGAGATTATCTGAATGTACCAAGACGAATCATATTATAACCCAGCAGGACCCTACAGGGCCTCCCCAGGGCACACCCTTGCCCCACATTCTCTGCTATAGCTCCTCTCTGAAGTACCGAGATAACAGTATGTGATGCACATTCCCTGAGTTGTTTTGTGGATGTGAAAACCCCCCATCAAATGGAAGATGTTAACTACTTGGTGACAGCCCTCAGGCCTCCTGGAGCCTAAGGATTGATAATGTTAACGCTTGTGACACTGCCCTGTTACCTTACCATCAACCAATGAGAGAACTGTGCAAGAGCCGATCAGATACTCTTTGATGCCCCTCCCTAATCTGGCCTTTAAAAATGCTTTGCTGAATCCCTTCAGGGAGTTTAGGGTTTTCTGATCATGAGCCACCCATCTCCTTGCTTGGCCCCACCATAAACGTTTCTCTGCTCCAAACCCCAACAGTTTGGTAGTGTTTGGTCTCACTGTGTGTTGGGCACACAAACTTGGCGTTAGGTAACAATATGAGTTCTTAAATGCAGAGAGCTTTCTCCAGCTGGTTGCAGAAGAGGAAGTCAGAGATATTTTAAGCTAGAGAAGGATACAACATGTCATTGCCGAGCCCACCTAGGCTTCTACAAAACTACAGAAGTGTGAGCTAATAAATGAGTATAGTTTTTTGTTTGTTTGTTTTGCAGTACGCGGGCCTCTCACTGTTATGGCCTCTCCCGTTGCAGAGCACAGGCTCCGGACGCGCAGGCTCAGCTGCCATGGCTCACAGGCCCAGCTGCTCCGTGGCACATGGGATCTTCCCAGACCGGGGCATGAACCCGTGTCCCCTGCATCAGCAAGTGGACCCTCAACCACTGCACCACCAGGGAAGCCCATGAGTATAGTTTTCAGCCATTAAGTTCAAAGTAATTTGTCATGCAGTGGTAGAAAGCTATAGCCTATCAAGGATGTAACTCCTCATAGGGTTATGAACGTCAGTAAGTGTTCCTCAGACCAACAGAAATAAGGAAAGGATGTTCACAAGTAGAGTGGGTGGAGCAGACGCTGTAGGTGCCCACCCACACCTCTTGGGCCTTACAACAGGATGACTTCCCGCTGCCAGAATTTAAGTCTTTTTTCTTGAATGCTTTCTCAGGAGTTGGGGAAGGTTCCTCTGCCTGGTCATGGCAGATCCAAAGGGCTAAGAGATTAACACAGCCAGGCAATAGCCCTCAACCAATGGCTAACAATAGTTGTATATAAATGTGGTAGCTCCTTTACCTTTTTTTTTTTTTTAATTAATCAATTTTTGGCTGTGTTGGGTCTTCATTGCTGCGTGCAGGCTTTCTTTTTAGTTGCGGTGAGCGAGGGCTACCCTTCATTGCGGTGCGTGGGCTCCTCATTGCAGTGGCTTCTCTTGTGGTGGAGCACAGGCTCTAGGCACGTGGGCCTCAGAAGTTGTGGCACACCGGCTCAGTAGTTGTGGCTCACGGGCTCTAGAGCGCAGGCTCAGTAGCTGTGGAGCATGGGCCTAGCTGCTCTGCAGCGTGTGGGATCTTCCCAGACCAGGGCTCGAATCTGTGTCCCCTGCATTGGCAGGTGGATTCTTAACCACTGTGCCAGCAGGGAAGCGCCCGCTCCTTTACCTTTGATAATTCAAGGATGTGTTTCCTGTGCAATCAAGCTCCAGTTGCCCATAGTGGTAGCGCTTTATTAACTGCTTTCCCTTCCATTTCACTTCCCTGCTTCCTACTATGCCTCCCAAATAAACCACTTGCACAGAAAATCTTGTCTTAGTGTCTGCTTTCAGAGCTGCTAAACTGAAACAGTGGATAATGTGAACAAAGGCAGGGAAGCCTGATGGGATGGGACTAGGCATAGTGTGCTGGGAAGAGATTGGGACAGAAAACAGAGAATCTTGCATGCTCTCCTAAGGACTTGGAGACCACTTTGGGAGTCAGTGAATGTGTCAGAGAGTGTCTGCCAACTTTTGCTTGGTAGCAGAACACTGGGTAATATGTCTAGCTGAAAAATTCCATTCCCCTATCTCCTTTGAAGATAGGAATGGCTTATGAAATAAAAGCCAAAGTTTTAGTGGAGCTTCTGAGAAATCCCTTTTCATACTTCTGCTCTTCCTCCTTCCTGCTTAATTGGAAAGCAGACATGATAGCTGAAGCTCCAGCAGCCATCTTGGGACCATGAGGGAAAGACCAAAAGAACTGCTGACGCTTGGGCCAGGAAATTCTTTTTTTTTTTTTTGATTTTTTTTAATATAACTTTATTTTTTATTTTATTTTTTTTAACATCTTTATTTGAGTATAACTGTTTTACAATAGTGTGTTAGTTTCTCCTTTACAACAAAGTGAATCAGTTATACATATACATATGTTCCCATAACTCTTCCCTCTTTTGTCACCCTCCGTCCCACCCTCCCTATCCCACCCCTCTAGGTGGTCACAAAGCACAGAGGTGAACTCCCTGTGCTATGCTGCAGCTTCCCACTAGCTATCTAATTTACATTTGGTAGTGTGTATATGTCCCTGCCACTCTCTCACATCGTCACAGCTTACCCTTCCCCCTCCCCATATCCTCAAGTCCATGCTCTAGTAGGTCTGTGTTTTATTCCCATCCTACCACTAATCTCTTCATGACATTTTTTTTTTAGATTCCATATATATGTGTTAGCATATGGTATTTGTTTTTATCCTTCTGACTTACTTCACTCTGTATGACAGATTCCAGGTCTATCCACCTCATTACAAATAACTCAGTTTCATTTCTTTTTATGGCTGAATAATATTCCATTGTATATATGTGCCACATCTTCCTTATCCATTCATCTGTTGATGGACACTTAGGTTGCTTCCATGTCCTGGCTATCGTAAATAGAGCTGCTATAAACATTTTGGTACATGACTCTTTTTGAATTATGGTTTTCTCAGGGTATATGCCCAGTAGTGGGATTGCTGGGTCATATGGTAGTTATATTTGTAGTTTTTTAAGGAACCTCCATACTGTTCTGCATAGTGGCTGTATCATTTTACATTCCCACCAACAGTGCAAGAGAGTTCCCTTTTCTCCACACCCTCTCCAGCATTTATTGTTTCTAGAGTTTTTGATGATGGCCAATCTGGCCGGTGTGAGATGATATCTCATTGTAGTTTTGATTTGCATTTCTCTAATGATTAATGATGTTGAGCATTCTTTCATGTGTTTGTTGGCTATCTGTATATCTTCTTTGGAGAAATGTCTATTTAGTTCTTCTGCCCATTTTTGGATTGGGTTGTTTGTTTTTTTGTTATTGAGCTGCCTGAGTTGCTTATAAATTTTGGATATTAATCCTTTGTCAGTTGCTTCATTTGCAAATATTTTCTCCCATTCTGAGGGTTGTCTTTTGGTCTTGTTTATGGTATCCTTTGCTGTGCAAAAGCTTTTAAGTTTCATTAGATCCCATTTCTTTATTTTTGTTTTTATTTCCATTTCTCTAGGAGATGGGTCAAAAAGGATCTTGCTGTGATTGATGTCATACAGTGTTCTGCCTATGTTTTCCTCTAAGAGTTTGATAGTGTCTGGCCTTACATTTAGGTCTTTAACCCATTTTGAGTTTATTTTTGTGTATGGTGTTAGGGAGTGTTCTAATTTCATACTTCTACAGGTAGCTGTCCAGTTTTCCCAGCACCACTTATTGAAGAGGCTGTCTTTTCTCCACTGTGTTTCCTTCCCTCCTTTATCAAAGATAGGTGACCATATGTGTCTGGGTTTATCTCTGGGCTTTCTATCCTGTTCCATTGATCTATATTTCTGTTTTTGTGCCAGTACCATACTGTCTTGATTACTGTGGCCTTGTAGTATAGTCTGAAGTCAGGGAGCCTGATTCCTCCAGCTCCATTTTTCGTCCTCAATATTGCTTTGGCTATTCGGGGTCTTTTGTGTTTCCATACAAATTGTGAAATTCTTTGTTCTAGTTCTGTAAAAAATGCCAGTGGTAATTTGATAGGGATTGCATTGAATCTGTAGATTGCTTTGGGTAATAGAGTCATTTTCACTATGTTGATTCTTCCAATCCAAGAACATGGTATATTTCTCCACCTATTTGTATCATCTTTAATTTCTTTCATCAGTGTCTTATAGTTTTCTGCATACAAGTCTTTTGTCTCCTTAGGTAGGTTTATTCCTAGATATTTTATTCTTTTTGTTGCAATGGTAAATGGGAGTGTTTTCTTAATTTCATTCTCAGATTTTTCATCATTAGTGTATAAGAATGCCAGAGATTTCTGTGCATTAATTTTGTATCCTGCTACTTTACCAAATTCATTGATTAGTTCTAGTAGTTTTCTGGTAGCATCCTTAGTATTCTCTATGTATAGTATCATGTCATCTGCAAAGAGTGACAGCTTTACTTCTTCTTTTCCTATTTGGATTCCTTTTATTTCTTTATTTTCTCTAATTGCTGTGGCTAGAACTTCCAAAACTAGGTTGAATAAGAGTGGTGAGAGTGGGCAACCTTGTCTTGTTCCTGATCTTAGTGGAAATGGTTTCAGTTTTTCACCATTGAGAACAATGCTGGCTGTGGGTTTGTCATATATTGCCTTTATTATATTGAGGAAAGTTCCCTCTATGCCTACTTTCTGCAGGGTTTTTATCATAAATGGGTGTTGAATTTTGTCAAAAACTTTCTATGCATCTATTGAGATGATCATATGGTTTTTCTTCTTCAGTTTGTTGATATGGTGTATCACGTTGATTGATTTGCATATATTGAAGAATCCTTGCATTCCTGGAATAAACCCCACTTGATCATGGTGTATGATCCTTTTAATGTGCTGTTGGATTCTGTTTGCTAGTATTTTGTTGAGGATTTTTGCATCTGTGTTCATCAGTGATATTGGCCTATAGTTTTCTTTCTTTGTGACATCTTTGTCTGATTTTGGTATCAGGGAGATGGTGGCCTCATAGAATGAGTTTGGGAGTGTTCCTCCCTCTGCTATCTTTTGGAAGAGTTTGAGAAGGATAGGTGTTAGCTCTTCTCTAAATGTTTGATAGAATTCGCCTGTGAAGCCATCTGGTCCTGGGCTTTTGTTTGTTGGAAGATTTTTAATCACAGTTTCAATTTCAGTGCTTGTGATTGGTCTGTTCATATTTTCTATTTCTTCCTGGTTCAGTCTTGGCAGGTTGTGCATTTCTAAGAATTTGTCCATTTCTTCCAGGTTGTCCATTTTATTGGCATAGAGTTGCTTGTAGTAATCTCTAATCATCTTTTGTATTTCTGCAGAGTCAGTTGTTACATCTCCTTTTTCATTTCTAATTCTATTGATTTGAGTCTTTTCCCTTTTTTTCTTGATCAGTCTGGCTAATGGTTTATCAATTTTTTTTATCTTCTCAAAGAACCAGCTTTTAGTTTTATTGATCTTTGCTATTGTTTCCTTCATTTCTTTTTCATTTATTTCTGATCTGATCTTTATGATTTCTTTCCTTCTGCTAAATTTGGGGGTTTTTTGTTCTTCCTTCTCTAATTGCTTTAGGTGCAAAGTTAAGTTGTTTATTCGAGATGCTTCCTGTTTCTTAAGGTATGATTGTATTGCTATAAACTTCCCTCTTAGAACTGCTTTTGCTGTATCCCATAGGTTTTGGGTCGTCGTGTCTCCATTGTCATTTGTTTCTAAGTACTTTTTGATTTCCTCTTTGATTTCTTCAGTGATCACTTCATTATTAAGTAGTGTATTGTTTAGCCACCATGTGTTTGTATTTTTTACAGATCTTTTCCTGTAATTGCTATCTAGTCTCATAGCGTTGTGGTCAGAAAAGATACTTGATACGATTTCAATTTTCTTAAATTTGCCAAGGCTAGATTTGTGACCCAAGATATGATCTATCCTGGAGAATGTTCCATGGGCACTTGAGAAAAATGTGTATTGTTGTTTTTGGATGGAATGTCCTATAAATATCAAGTAAATCCATCTTGTATAATGTATCATTTAAAGCTTGTGTTTCCTTATTTATTTTCATTTTGGATGATCTGTCCATTGGTCAAAGTGGGGTGTTAAAGTCCCCTACTATGATTGTGTTACTGTCGATTTCCCCTTTTATGGCTGTTAGTATTTGCCTTATGTATTGAGGTGCTCCTATGTTGGGTGCATAAATATTTACAATTGTTATATCTTCTTCATGGATCGATCCCTTGATCATTATGTAGTGTCCTTCTTTGTCTCTTGTAATAGTTTTTGTTTTAAAGTCTATTTTGTCTGATATGAGAATTGCTACTCCAGCTTTCTTCTGATTTCCATTTGCATGGAATATCTTTTTCCATCCCCTCACTTTCAGCCTGTAAGTGTCCCTAGGTCTGAAGTGGGTCTCTTGTAGACAGCATATATATGGGTCCTGTTTTTGTATCCATTCAGCCAGTCTGTGTCTTTTGGTGGGAGCATTTAACCCATTTACATTTACGGTAATTATTGATATGTGCATTCCTATTACCATTTACTTAATTGTTTCAGGTTGTTCTTGTAGGTATTTTCTTTCTCTTATGTTTCTTGCTTAGAGAAGTTCCTTTAGCATTTGCTGTAAAGCTGGTTTGGTGGTGCTGAACTCTCTCAGCTTTTGCTTGTCTGTAATGGTTTTAATTTCTCCATCAAATCTGAATGAGATCCTTGCTGGGTAGAGTAATCTTGGTTGTAGGTTTTTTTCCTTCATCACTTTAAATATGTCCTGCCACTCCCTTCTGGCTTGTAGAGTTTCTGCTGAAAGATCAGATGTTAGCCTTATGGGGATTCCCTTGTGTGTTATTTGTTGTTTTTCCCTTGCTGCTTTTAATATGTTTTCTTTGTATTTAATTTTTGACAGTTTGATTATTATGTGTCTCGGCGTGTTTATCCTTGGGTTTATCCTGTATGGGACTCTCTGTGCTTCCTTGACTTGGTTGACTATTTCCTTTCCTATATTAGGGAAGTTTTCAACTATAATCTCTTCAAATATTTTCTCAGTCCCTTTCTTTTTCTTTTCTTCTTCTGGGACCCCTATGATTCGAATGTTGGTGCATTTAATGTTGTCCCAGAGATCTCTGAGACTGTCCTCAGTTCTTTTCATTCTTTTTTCTTTATTCTGTTCTGCAGTAGTTATTTCCACTATTTTATCTTCCAGGTCACTTATCCGTCCTTCTGCCTCAGTTATTCTGCTACTGATCCCGTCTAGAGTATTTTTCATTTCATTTATTGTGTTGCTCATCGTTACTTGCTTCCTCTTTATTTCTTCTAGGTCCTTGTTAACTGTTTCTTGCAATTTGTCTATTCTATTTCCAAGATTTTGCATCATCTTCACCATCATTATTCTAAATTCTCTTTCAAGTAGGTTGGCTATTACCTCTTCATTTGTTAGGTCTGGTGTGTTTTTATCTTGTTCCTTCATCTGCTGTGTGTTTTTCTGTCTTCTCATTTTGCTTATCTTACTGTGTTTGGGGTCTCCCTTTTGCAGGCTGCAGGTTCGTATTTCTATCTATTTTTGGTGGCTGTCCCCAGTGGCTGAGGTTGGTTCAGTGGTTTGAGCAGGTTTCCTGGTTGGGGGGACCAGTGCCCCTGTTCTGGTGGATGAGGCTGGATCCCGTCTCCCTGGTGGGCAGGTCCACATCTGGGGGCGTGTATGGGGATGTCGGTAGCCTCCCTGTGATTCTAGGCAGCCTCTCTGCTAATGGATGGGGCTGTAGACCTGTCTCACTCTTTGTTGGGTATAGGGTGTCCAGCACTGTTCGTTGCTGGTCCTTGAGTGAATCTGGGTCTTGGTGTTGAGATGGAGATCTCTGGGAGATTTTCGCCGTTCGATATTACGTGGAGCTGAGAGGTCTCTTGTGGACCAGTGTCCTGAGGTTAGTTCTCCCACCTCAGAGACACAGCCTTGACACCGGGCTGGAGTGCCAAGAGCCTTTAATCCACACGGCTTTTGGGAGGTCTGAGGTCTTCTGCCAGCGTTCGGTGGGTGTTCTATAGGAGAAGTTCCACGTGTAGATGTATTTCTGATGTATCTGTGAGGAGGAAGGTGATCCCCACGTCTTACTCTTCCACCATCTTCTTGCTCCCTCTGGCCAGGAAATTCTTGAGCTACTAATCCAACACCAGTAACTACCTACTTCAGACCTATAATTACATTAAAAATTTTAAAAACCTTTCAAACTACAGAAGGTAGGCCTCTAATACCAGCTGAGCACAGTTAGTAACTGATAAAGTGACAACATATCTAGAAAAAAATCTTGTATCTTGATTGTTTGCCTACCGCTCTGACACAGCAAGAACAGAGTTATCCCAACTTGCCCTGCAACCAGAGAAGTACCACCATGAAATCTCAGGACATAGTTTAGAAACAGCAGCAAACCTAGCAAGAAATCTCAGGACATTGCAGAAACATCAACAAAGCCTTCCAAATTTTAATTATAAGAAACTTCCATGCTGACTTTATATTGCCATTTCACATTTACTTATACAGAACCTTTTGTGTTTTCAAAGTCATTTCCAGGAGTGTTAATAAGGCACTAGGGACAGTGTTTGGTGGTCTCTGCATTGTTTGATAATGCCAACAACACAAATGTCATTTCAACATCACTGAAAAAACTTTCTTACCAAGTTCTAAAATCTCTAATCACACTGAAAAGAAATCCCCCAACATAAAAGAAAGCAATATTGTTTTTACTAATTGGTCTGAAAAGTATAAATATAGTTCATTGGTTTCTAATGCATGGGAGGAAAAGGAAGTAAGAGTAGCATCTTACTACTACCACCATCACACAAAAGGAGAGTTTCAATAAGACAAAGTTTGGCACAAGTTCAGATTGATAGATAGATAAAGAATGTTTGTTCTACGGTATATCATTAATGCTCCCCCCCGATGCCACGATTCACTGACACTTGCTCAAGTAATCGTTTTGCAACATTAGCATCATCAAATTCAATCAATGACTCCAAGTCATAGGTTGTTATTTTCCTTGGTGTATTAATGCTTGTGTTTCTGTTACTTTAGAGGGATCTGATATTAAAAGCAAGAAGGAAAAATAAGCAGAGGGACCTTGTGCCACCCAGAGCAGATATCTGAAGCTCCTTAATATTAAAAGATATTTATCAAATATATTGCCAGTAGGTTTAGAAAGATATCTATGTAAATATGCTATCCTTGGTCTAAAAGTATTTCTCATGTATACGAGATCATTTGTATAAATGACACTTGGAGGGGCCTAAACATTATTTCCTCTCTGCCTCCCATATTTATTCAATTCAGAAATCCCAACAAGGCTTTATTCTTTTTAACCTTGCAACATTAATATTGATATGAAAAGACATGATGATATTTCTGCTTCGTGCTTCAGTCCTAAGAATTGTTCTAGAGTTGTACAAACTTTCCTTATCTTGTTACTTTTGTGACTTTAAACGGCATCAGGTAAGGAATGCCAGGGTCAATTCAACCTTGCAGCTTTTAGAGAGATGTGCCTGCCCCAAACTATAGAAAATCCACTGTTAAGAAAAGTAATGCCATTCTCTAAGGCAAAAATGAATGGTTATCAAATTAAAGAGAGGGAAGAAAATAAAACGGATTCAAGAAGAGGCTTATTTATTTATTTATTTTGCCATAGGCTTCTCACTGCTGCGGCCTCTCCCGTGGCAGAGCACAGGCTCCGGACGCGCAGGCTCAGCAGCCATGGCTCACGGGCCCAGCCACTCCGCGGCACGTGGGATCCTCCCGGACCGGGGCATGAACCAGTGTCCCTTTCATCGGCAGGCGGACTCTCAACTACTGCGCCACCAGGGAAGCCTGAGGCTTTTTCAATGAAATCAAATCTAAAGTATTAAATTTGTCCCCAGAATTTTTCTTTATTATTTCTTTGAGTCTAAGATAAGAGCAATTTTAAGAAGCCATTATCAATACAGTAACACTTTTTGAGAAGGTAGACATCGGTACTTTTAATTGTAAGATGCATTCTGTTTTCAGGGGGAAAATGCGAGGAAAAAACATAACTAAGAAGAAATATGTTACTTGTCAGACTGTCTTCCCTGGCTGTGGTCAGTTTCAGGCACTGCTGCATCCAACCTGCTCACTCAGCTGCTTGCTGCGTTTGGTAGCCCTTAGAATCTCACATCCTTACCTCAAAGTCTGAGGTGCCCAGGGGGCTGTGTGATTCCTTCTTCCAAGTTCTTGCACTGTTCTCTCTAAATGTGCCCCCCCCCAGTTTCTCCATGTGACATAGAAGCCAGTTCTGAATTCCAGCACAGTTGACTAAGGCCCACTGACAAGCTTGCCTTCCTCCTCTTTTGTGATCTCAGCTGCTGCCTGAGAAGTTTACAAGCATGGTCTTGACCAGCAACATCAGCATTGGCCAGAAACTTGCTAGAAATGCAAATTCTCACTACACCCCATCAACACCACCCCAGACCTACTGAATCAGAAACTGAAGGTGAGGTTATAACAACTCTTCCAGGTGATTTTGATGTAGTTCCCCAAATTTGAAAACCACTGGTGTAAATCATTTTGATATTTCCCAGAGTTTTGCTATCAAATGGGATATTCCCTCTATTAAATATAATAAATAGGCTAGTATATACTAGCAATAGTAGCTAACACTTATTGAGAGATTGCTCTAAGCCAGGTACTGCTCTAAGCTCTTTATAAGTTTTAAACTCATTTAGTGCTCACAAGAACCTGGTGAGATAGGTACTATTAAATTACTCCCATTTACACTTTGAAAACTGAAGCAAAGAGGTTCCGTTGTCCGAGGAACCACAGACACTAAACTGAGAGACAGGATTCAAGTGCCGGTATCTTCTCTGAAGACTGGGCTCTCATCTACTTTGCTGAGCAGACCCGTACATCTCAGAGTTACATCAAAGATTTCCATAAAGGGCCCAGGGCACTAGAACAGTAAGGAACTTTCACACAAACAAATTGAACCCTTGAGACAAAAATTTGAGGTAGGTATTAATTTCTGAAACTAATAAAAATAAGAGAAATCTCATTAACACTAATCTGAACTTGGTTGATTCGTAAATAACAATAATTTGGTTATATTATCTCTAAAACGTAATGAATGTAAAGTCATATTTTTCCTTATGAATTTTCAGATTTCTGCTCACAGATAAGAAAACCCGATTTAAACTCAATCACATTTTGCAAACCAAGGACCCCAAAGATGGACATTCCCTTCTTTGTGTCATTGGTCCTAAAAGACAAAACAAACCTTGAAGTGTCTGCTATTCACCCTACATCGAACACTCTCAGTCAAAAGAAGTAATATTAGAAGTCACTATCTATAAGGAAGAGATCAGGAGAAACCACCTGAAGACTCCACTTCCGGTGAACTTGTGTCCGGGCCCTCTTGGAGGTGGGTGGTCAGGGAGGAGCTGTCTGGGCACAAAGCTGACAGTGCTATTTCAGTTAAAACGCTGTATGACATTGGAAGCAAACTCTGATGACACTGGTACAAACGGAAAGCTGCCCCTCATTTCTGCATGGAATTAAGTGTAGGGCCCAAGGAACACAACAGTGGAGTACCCATGGGGTACCACAGCACTGAGCAGAGGAGCAGGTTGCCTGGCGGATGCAACTGGGCCCTGTAGGAGACAGTGATCCCCAGGGCAAGTGGTTCCTCTGGGGCTCGTTCTGGCAGCGCAATCAACGGCAGACATCTGAGCAGCAGGTGTCGAAGAGAGTGCCAGAGGAAGAAAAGGCAGTTACCATTCTGAGCTGGCTGACTACGTGAGGAAAAGTGACCCACCATCGCAACTCCTAGGAGAAAAGTGATGAGGGGAAGGGGGTGCTTAACAGGTTCAAAAAGACCTGCACTAGCAAGAAAAGCTATGACTCAGGAAATATCAAGTCATATGTTTATATTGAACTATTACATTGCTTCTGTAAGTCATGTCACACCCTTTTTGGAGGAATTTGGTATTTAATCATTCAATAGTTATCTCAAAATAATTGTGACCTTTAACTTTCGATTAGTGGTTGTCGAATTTTTGTTATAACATGTAAAGTATAGCATTATCCTTAAACTTGTCTACTTGATCTGATTTTATATCTGTGTTATAAAATTATCTCTATTCTAAAATATTTTGTTACACTTCCTAAAAAGTAAAAAGGACATTGAGATGTTTGACCATGACCCATTTTCCATTCCCCATCATGTTGAATTATTCACTGAGCATGCTCCATATGCTTCAACACCTTACTCTACTCCTGAAAAGACTATGAACCATTTAAAACTAAGAAAAGATGTTAATTGGTAATACACTTGACACACAAGAGACTTGTCAAGGAAATTCTAGGACCTTTAAAAAAAACTGCTTCATTTATTTCATAACACAAAAAAATCCGTTTTAATGACTGGAAAAAGCAAAATGAAAGAGTACAAGATATGTTGTATTAGAATTACTATTTTGTGGCAAAGAGCCATGGAAATTAATTCTAGCATGACGTTTTTCTTTTCACTCCTCTGACCAAGCAAGAAAGTTCAACTCCTATGGGGTTTCAAGTTATATTTCAAAAATTATATTTCCTATGTCATTTGCAATTATATAGAAATAATTCCAAAGGATACTGCCTAAATAGATAGCTTAGATCACACAGAAGCTTCTCTTCTTCAAGAGAGGTTAGTTTCTGAAATGTTGGTCTAATTAAATCTACAGATTTGTATCTTCAAGTTAGGAGTTTAAGTGTTCAGTTCCCAGATGCATTTTCTCAAAGTAAGAGCACAAACTAGTCCTTTGGAATGTTAAAGCCGGTCATATCCTTCTCCTCCTTGGTGATATATAATCTGTTGTCTTTTTCACCCCAAAATTGACCAGTTTCATCTACACTGAAAATCTGTTGAGGTCCGTATGAAGAGAACTCCTTACACCTTTTGACAGGTATACTAATTAAATCCCATTAGTTTAAGGTGGTACAGAACAGAATGGGGTTTTAACCCAACAAGCCTGTTTTGTACAGAAACCAGGTTTCCATCAGCAGCTCTTTCCTGTGCTACGTTTTCAGTTCTCAGACAGTCTCAGAGCCCAGACATTCAGCTAACAGTCAGAAGGAACTCTGCCAGCACCTCATGTGCCATCAGGACCGGGCAGCTACCTTGGAAGTCTGCAGTCCCTTCAACATGCACTCAGACTCCAATTGTGTTTTACATACTGCCTCAGGGTTCATCCCAACTTCCAATTTTCATTTTCTATAATCTAGCCACACACACAATTTTAGGGCTACAAGATCACTTGCCCTTGTCCCTTTCTGAAGGACATGACTCTTTTTCCATGTTGCCCGAATCAGTCTTTGCCCTTCAGAATTGCTCTCACGGTTAAAGAATTCATCCCATAGGCCTCACAACACACATCATTTCTTATCACGCACAATTTTAAAAATTATCTCTACTTTAGTTTCTGTCATAATCCTAACCTTAATACCAGGGCTTTTCACACTCTAACAACGGTTGCACTTATTGGGCAGGAGGGCGTTCATGCTTGAACTCACCTCAAAACATTGTTCAAACAAAGCAAGTCATCGGGGTGAAAAAATGCAATGACGATGAATAATGAAAACTGTGATTTGTTGACGACTGGCAGAGCTTTTTCCCTAGCACATAGCTTTGTTCACATCCATGGAAGTCACTGAGTAGAAAATAATAACATTATAACAGCTAAGAGTGTGCAGTTATTACTGTGTGCTAGGTGCTGTGCCATGGACTTTGCCTGCATTACTTCTTTTGAAATTCACCATCATTCTAAAAGGCAGGTACTGTCAGTATTTTACAAAGCTGGAAACTGAGACATAAAATAGTTGTTAACATTCCTAAGCCACACATCTAGGGCAAACATCTGATTTGAACCCAAGTGTCCAAATCCGGTCTACAGGCTCTAAATCTCTATAGACAAATACAACTCAAATCATGCAAGGGTTTTATTTTTGTGAAAAAAAAAAAATCATTGTTTCGCCCTCATTACCAAATAAAACTCCAAATTCTCAAAATACGTAGTTTCAATATTAGAAAAATACTATGCATTTAATACAGCCGTTAACATAAATCATCTCATTTGATAATGAAATATATAATGCAAAAATCCATATAGCGAAATTTTCAGTTTTAACTCATGGAAAATAATTAGAGGCTATAACTTGGAAAAAACTTTACAACTTTTTATGACATTCACATTAAGATGAGAATGCAATCACAAAAAAAATTACAGTAGATCAGAAAATGCATGGATTGGATACTTGTGTATTATATTTTACTAAAGAAATGAGTCAACATAATGAAAATATGAAAGCTAAATAAATAGAAATCTATTTCAAAGGAAAACTTTTAAATACATGCATAAAACTAAAAAATATTTAGTCTTTTATGTATATGCAAAAATTTTTATGAGAATGACTATCTTTACAATATCATAGGTCAATTATATCTCAATAAAACTGGGGGGAATACAGGCCATCTTAAGAATCTTTTAAGAGGCAATAATTAAGAATTTAGTAGGAAAAACTCATGACAGCACCTACATGTTTCCCTAACCCAAGCTTCAAACCTGTTCGGTAAGTATGTTATAATCCTGCCTGTATTTGTAACCATGTGCATGGTCAGAGAGAACACTTCTGTCTACAGAGTCAGAAGTGCTAGCCATTTGTCTCTACTCCTAGCTACTGTACAAATCGTTTCTGAAAACATCCTACATGTGGACAGCAGACCCTTGTTTAGAAACCAGTGACATGGAAGCCACCGTTTACAAGACAGTTTATCTTTAGACTCTTCTTAAGGACTGTTAATAGTTCTTCCCTACTTTTAGTTGAAATTTACTTCCTTATCCATAGCTGAAACATCCACCTATCTATCCTTGCTCTGCCCCTGGGAGCAGCAGAGTTAAGCTTCTGAGTGGAAAAGAACTGCTGTGTAGTGATGAGATGAAATATAGCCTGATGTGTAAAAATGCCTCCCCAGCAGGGTGGACCTTACACAGCACTTGGGGAGAACAGCATGGAGACATCACCATCATTACATGGTTGACTCTGAATTTCTTTCTCAGGGGAACTGCCACATGCCATGTGACTTGGGTGGAAATGTCAGCAGAATCTTACCTCCCCTCCCACAGGAACTAGCACATAACCCAAGCTGGTTAATCAAAATATTCTGTCACCCTGGATCGCAAGATCTTTTGGGGTAAAGATACTGGGGAGGGAGGGAGGGAGCCTCTCCCATTCTGAGACTGGAAGCTTGTTTGAGGATGATGCTGTGCAGCCCAAATCTGAATGCAGCACGACAGGAACCTGACCCCATTATTTGAAATTCTGGAGGCCGTCCTCCTTTGGACTTTCTGGCTAAATGAAACAAAAATTCCCTTTTTAAGTTAGTAGTTTCAATCACCTTCAACCAAAAGAATTTTGGCAAATATGTCCGAAACATACAAATTTCACTTTGTCCACAAGTTTTCCGAGCATTGACTCTAACTGGACGAGAACGGCTAGAGCATAGAGAAATTAGAAGTTGAGTGACTGGCTCAGTAGAAAATTAGAAAGGTGAAAACTGAAACACTGTACCCTGGACATACTTAATTTATGCAGAAACTTCCCTGCATGATAGGATTTCTAGAGTGCTAAGAGGAGCCATTACGCAATTTAAAAAAGATACTGTGTTAATGATCCGTGACATTCCAAAGTCCCTTTCCAAATGACAGAGGCTTTCATTACAGAAGTGGAGATGAGACGTTAATAACTCTGGCAAGCTCAAGTGGGAGGAGGATGAGAATCACAAAAATATTAGGAAAAGGATTACCATCAAAATGCCTGGGCATCAGAGGAGACACCAGTGACGTCCGTATCCATGTCTTGCTTTTCCTGAGAACAGCCCTTCCATCACAACCCAACTCTCTGGAGCAGGCAAAGAGGAACCCTGCCTGCAGCTTATCTCTGCAAGAGGATTTATTTCTGGCTAATGCCACAGTGTTGATTTTAAATGCCCATGAAGATTTCTGGAAAAGTTTTCAGGAGAAAAGTCATACCCCCAAATATTTCACTTGTTAGTCCCGGAAAATTGCACTATACTATTTAATAAACATAATACTATCCACTGATAATAAATCTAAACTATAGGCAACTAAAAATATGTTTCACCCAAATGCAATGCCTCACCTAGTCCTATCTGCCTCATTATACCTTTATTCTTCCCCTATGGTTCTGCATATTTGCTGTGTGTGTCTTTCATCAGTACAGCTAGAAAGTAAACTACTAACTATATGCTGGGAATAAACTGCCTTCTATCTCTCAGATGCTTCCGTTTCCCTTCTCACCTTCTGTGCCAAAAAGTCACTTCTACAAATATTCTCCATAAAGGGTAGCAAAGAATTGAAATGACATTTCACTAACTGTGAATCAGCAACTCTTCTCATTGGAAGAGCCTAAGCTCTTCAGAAATATGACATAAGTGCTACCATATATGGAAAAATATATAAGACTTTAGAAAGTGGTGGTCCAGAGTATGGGAAATACCAGTGACATCCTCCCTTTACTTACTGATCTGCCACTGAATGCTTTAGTGGGTTTTCAAATGGAGAAAGTCCTTGCACAAGTCTGAATATAACATGGCCTTGCTAACAGTAAAAAAGTATCCTTGGGCATTTGAGAGGATTTCCAAAGCCATCAGCCCAATGTCTATCCTCCTGAAGATTCTACACTTAAGGAAGTAGTTTGAACCAGTCTGTTTAAAAAAAAAAAAAAAAAAAAGGAATTATAGGTTGATTATGTTATCATCTTTGAATGAATACAGGACTTGATTAAAATAGTTATTGAGCACCACAGGCTGCAGGTACCACGCAGGCAATGAGGATACTGAAGTGAGGGGCCAAGAAAGGTCCGCCTCTCCACACAGCATACTTTATTGCCGCGGTAACCTTCAGACATTAAACAACGTGCACAGGGAGTTACAGGAACATAAACTTAGATAAAGGGATCGGGAAGGCCTGGCTGAAAAAGTAATAGCTGAGCAAAGCTTGAAGGACTAGGGATTAACTAGTTGAGGGGTAGCAGGGAGGGCATTCCTGACAGAAGGAAAAGCAGTGCAAAGGCCCCTGAGGGGAAGGAGGAACTGGTCATTCAAGGAAATGAGACAAAAGCATGGAGGTAGGAGGTGTGGGGGCGGGGGTTCAGGATATGGTGAGGTAAACATGGCTTTGAAGGTCATGTTAAAGTTTTTTTTGTTTGTTTGTTTGTTTTTTTAACATCCCCAAACTAAACTCTCTTAAATCTGTTCTACCTGTAGATTCCTCCATCTCAATGAATGGCAACTCTACCCTTTTAGTTGCTTAACATCATCTGTGACTCCTCTCTTTCTTTCATACTCTACACTGAATTTATCAGCAAAACTTATTCATTCTATTTTCAAAATATATCTTTACTGGACCACTTCTCATCATTTTTACTATACCATTCTGGCCCAAGCCAGCCTCTAGCCACCTGTCTCCTAGATAATTGCAATTGCCATGAAACGCTCTTCCTCTTTCTCCCTTTGCCCCCCAGGAGTGATTATTTTAAAACATGAAGTTTGGGCTTCCCTGGTGGCGCAGTGGTTGAGAGTCCGCCTGCCGATGCAGGGGACGCGGGTTCGTGCCCCGGTCCGGGAGGATCCCACGTGCCGCGGAGCGGCTGGGCCCGTGAGCCATGGCCGCTGAGCCTGCGCGTCCGGAGCCTGTGCTCCGCAACGGGAGAGGCCACGGCAGTAAGAGGCCCGTGTACCGCAAAAAAATAAAAAATAAAAAAAATAAAATAAAATAAATAAAACATGAGTTTTAAAGGCTCCCTATCTCATTCAGAGTGAATATCAAAGTGTATACTATGGCCTATAAGGCCCTACGTGGTCTGATTTTCTGTTCAGTCTCTGGCTTATCTCCCATTTACTCTCATTCTCATTTTGTACGCCCCAGACCCAATATCCCATCTTTCCTTGAAGGGCAGACATGTTTCCCTCTTATGGTCTTTTCACTTGCTATTCTCTCTGCCCATATTCTCTCTCTTCAAATACCCACATGGCTCACACCCTCACCTACTTTGTGTCTTTGTTCAAATGCTGTTCCCTCAGTGAGGCTTTCCCTAACTATCCTATTTAAAATTGCAACCCATCCTTTCCCTATCTTTTACCTGGTTCTTATTTATCCCGAATACATCACAGCAAATACTTGTATTTATTGACTTTGTTCCACACACACACACACATATACCAGAATGCAAGCTCCATAAGGACAGGAATTTCTGTCAGTTGTATTCACTGTGGTATCCCAGGGGCCTGGAATATTTGCTGGGGACAGAGTAAGCACTCAATAAATATTTGCTAAATGAAGGTCTTCATCCTAAGAGCAATAACAAGCCACAGAAAAGCTTTTAAACTTGAAGAGTAATGATCAGATAGAAATTTTTTTTAAGTATCTCCAGCTGCCCTAAAAAATATATTGGGGGAGAAGGAGATGGGGGTGGGATGGGCAAAAGTGGATGCCTGGGAAAAATCTAGCTCATCTTCATTCTAAGAAGAGTTACTACAGTGAACTGAAGAAGTGAGGCTTACCAGCCTTGGTAATGACTCAGTGTGGGAGCTGGTCTCCAAGATGTCCCCCACCCCTTCACCCAATGATCCACACCACCCAGTATTCACATCTTTGTGTTGTCACCTCCCACGCTGAAGAGAGACTGGCTCTGAGAGACCAACTATGACAGAGTAATGCTGCCTGACTTCCAAGACCAGGTTATAAAAGGCCTTGCAACTTCCACCATGGGGTTTTGTAATACTCTCCAAACTCTGAGCCACTGCGTAAGAAGTCTTGCTACATCAAGACCACCATGCTAGAGACCACATGGGGAGACCGCATGGAGAAACCGTGAGACTACATAAAGAGAAAGATATCCTACCAGCCCCAAGCTGTTCCAGGTCCCAGCCATTTGAGTGATCCTGGCTAAGACCCCTAAACCCTAGGAACAGAGGTGTGCTTTCCCACTGTGCCATGTCTAAATTTCTGACCCTCAAAATCAAAACAGAAGTTTAAGCCACTACACTTGGGGTAGTGTGCTAAGCAGCAGAAGATAACCAGAACACTCAGTAAAAAGGACTCATTGTACAATGAGATTTCACCAGCCAGGCATAGGTTCAGGGTTTACTAGCTTGAAGGACAGAATACCTAAAGCTGCCTTTTGTGTTTAAGAGCTTAGGTAGGATGAGTAAAATGGATCGTTTTAATAAAAGAAAAATGCAGCTGTTTCCAGGTAGCTCTTAATCTAAACTGTCAAAAATTCACCTGCCTGATTTTTCTCCAGATTTTTATTGTACCTATGCCCTTCAAGAAGCTGACAATTTGCTTGATTAACTGAGGGAACTGGATTACCATGACACCTACCTATTCCAACTCTCCAGAGAAACTTAGAACATAAACTGGAATCAATATGCTCTGCTCTCAAGGACAACAAGTTAATTCTTTGCTCTGAAGTTCCTCAAAGAACTAATTGGAACTGTTATTTCAGGGATATTTGATGCCTGAACTCTTTATGCTTTTCTATACAAATCAAAGACTAGATTATAATATCAGAGACCTTGAATTGTAAATGGGAATATCAGCAAATTAAGTCCCCTTTTAAAATCATGAACATGGAATATATAATATACAGCTTAAAGTAAATGACAAAAATACTAGTAAAATTTCATCCAAGTGTGAAGACAGAAAGAAAGCAAAAGAGCTCTACAAGTTCTTATATCAAGTTCTTGAATAGAATCAAAACATAGCTCCTCTAGAAGCACTAATTAATATGGCATCTTGGAAAGCCCATGTATCTACAATAAATCCTACCTGCAACAAACTTATGCCAGATTGTCAATCCTGCCCCATGCTCTTAGCCTTATGAAATAAGAAATGTGCCAAATTTCTCAAAAGCCTAAACTTGAGCTACCTCAACTCTCACAAGGAACATCAACACAAACACATGTATAGTCCATATCTCGCTTTGATTACTATGGACTCTCAAAGATCACCCTAGGCCTTTGACGGTATAAGAGTGCTTGGGCTATTGGTGAAAGCCCATGACAGAGATAGGGCAATATTAAGGGGTCAGCATGCCAAAGACTCCCCATCACCTACAGAATAAAGTTCTATTTTTTTAGTAAGACACATGAAGCCCTCCATGAGCTCAGCCTTGCTTACATCTCCAACACAATTTCTTGTTATAACTTCTCTAATCATCACCATCCTTACTTACCCTGCCTTCTAAAGTGCATGCATGCATGCGCACACACACACACACACACACACACACACACACACACACACACACACACACACACTATCTTGCAGGAATACTGAACTAGTTGCAGCTCCCTTGATGGACTGTCCTGTTTCAGATCTCCCCAACTTTGTTCACAGCCCTCTCCCTGCCTAGCATGTCCTTTCCCCTTTTATAAGACTCAGTTTAAACATCACTCTTCTCTGAAACCCTTCCTCTTCTCCTTCTCAGGAAGACTCTGGCCATTCTCTGCTTTGAGCCCTCAGAAGGCCCCATATATCATTCTTTCTTTTTGTATCTCTACTACTTAACTGAGCCATTTGGGAGAGAAAATAACCTTATTTGATTATTTCCAAGTCAGAACCCCCTAAAACATAGGCCTGGTCTCATATATAGAAAAAATGGAAGGAGGAGCAATATACCCTCCAAATAAAAGGAAAAGATTGTGAATTTTAGCTTTCAGTGACAGTGCTATTTGACCTTGTCCTTGTACATAATAAATTGTTTTCATTTTCCTGTCATCAACATCACTTTTTTTTTTAGAAAGCACAAGAAATCTGTTTTAATAATGGACTTTCATAAACAACAAGGACCTACTGTATAGCACAAGGAACTATATTCAACATCTTGTAATAACCTATAATGGAAAAGAATCTAAAAAAGAATATATATATATATATACATATATATATATATGAATTACTTTGCTGTACACCTGAATCATTGTAATTCAACTATATTCAATTTAAAAATTTTTTAATACATAAAAATTTTAAAAAAAGACAAAAATGGACTTTCAATATTTAGATGTGAACTAAACTTGATACTTAGTAATGTTCTAGCCCAGCTGAGAGTGATAGGGCAATGTGAACTGGTCTCCTTAAAATGAATTTATGTCTCTACCATATTAGAAATTGTGATTCCTCAAGTATTTGCTTCTTGGGCTGAATTTTAACTAACATCAAAGAGATTAATGAGGTAATCATTTAAATATGGAACATCACTTTTTAAATGAAGGCAATCTGAAGTGCTGCCACGAGTTATCCTCAAATCATAACATGACATTTATTAGACATAATTTTGATTGACACGTCAATAAAACCATGTCACAGAAATTTGGGTTCACAGAAATATCCAGTATATTTTACAAAAACTCCCACAAAACTGCAAAAGAGACAACCCACAGAAGAGTAACTAACCGCTGTGCATGATTCTGTTCATCATGAATTCTATAACAACACAGAATTCTGCTCCCTAATACTCTGTGGTTACAGGCACATACATAGTATTTTATTGAGAAAGTGTCCTTGAATTATTAAGAATCTTTAAGGTGATCGGAACATCTGAAAGGAATTAGTAACCAAAAAGGCCAGTCTGATGAGTAAGTAAAGGCAGGTCAGGATGCACATTTAGTAAAGAGAAATGGATGACAAAGTTATTCACCTCTATCTCTGGAAACAAAACTGAGGCTAAAAATAGAGAGACCCAGGGGGTGAGGTAATACTTGCTTATGCTTGGCTTTTAATCTTTATCCATTTTAGGCAGTGACTATTATCCCAGCTCCATGGGGATTCTAAAAATTTGAACATTTATAAAAGATTTACTCCTCGGTGGAAAATGCCATAAAATGGTGAATCCCATAGAGTTTTTCAAAGTAATAGTATGATATTCAACTTTCAACTCAGTCTTTAAATACTGCATATGACAGCCACCATATAAAAATTATAGTCAATATTATAATCTATTCAGTTCTTTCTATAACAGGTCTCTTATTTTGATGGACATGTCACCTTGAAGAAATGAATGAGGCAGAAAATAAAGTTTTCCGCTGATAACAATTGGAGACCTTTGTCATTTCAGAGAACCCCTATCCCATAAAGGCCAAATTAAATAGAGACTGAGCAAAAGCAGTATCTGGGAATTATGGAACAGATCTTCAGGAAATAGAACTCAGTTTTCTCTGATTATCTCAAAAATGTCTTTTTGTATGGTTTGCTTGAATCAGAATCCCAAGAAAATTCACATACTGCATTTGGTTGATACGTTTCACAAGTCTCTTTAAATCTATAATATCTCCCTCTCTCTTTTTTTTTCCCCATAATATTTATTTGCTGAAGATTCTAGATTTAGCTGATTGTTCCATCATGGTGTTAGTTAAGATGGTGCTCTACCCCTCATATTTCCTATAAACTGGTGGTTAGAGATTTACCTAGATTCAGATTCAAATTTGGGGGCAAGAATATTTTAAAGGTTATGCTGTGAGTTACATCAAGAGGCACATAATGTCTGTCTTTCCCACTTTGGGCAATACTAAGCTTGATCAGAGGTTCAGGTGATGCCAGCCTGAATCATTCATAAGGTAACCCATTAACATTTTACCTAATGACTTTAGCATTTCGCTTGCCTAGATCCATTATTTCATTAGGGGTTGAATATGGGATTATTCAAATCTTTCATTTCTCTGCTTTTATATTCCACTATCTATTTTTAAAAGAAAAGAAAAAAGAAAAGAAAAGTCCTTTCAGAACTGAAAAATAGCCCTAAACCTTAGAAGTTAGCCTGACACTCATAGCTAGACCTCAAGGGTCTCCTACTGGACATAAACAATCTCACAGAACGGCAAGTCACTTTCTGACTTTGAAGAAATGAGATGAAAAACAAGACCACTTCATAATATTGTTTTGTCACAGGTAAAAACAAGGTCACTGTGCACATGATACAAATATTAAACACACTCCTTTTGTGGATAATATGAATGGCTTTACAGCTTTAGCCATGCTCTAGCCTGCCCTATAGAATTTACTAAATTTCCTCATGCCATTCTTTAGGATTCATTAAAATACCCAATCATAAAATTATCCTCCCTTCCAATCAAGAGCAAAGCCCCTCTTCATTGAACCACCCCCAACATCATCCAACAACAGCCCAAATCCTGTAATATGTCCTTTCTAACACCCTCTGAGATGCCCCACAGTTCCCTGTTTCCTTCTCTGCAATAAGTAATAAACCTGACTTGCTGAGCTCCAGGTATGTTCTTGGTGGTCTATCATTTGGGGTGAGAGGGGGAGGGGTTGCAGCAGAAGAACATTTATATCTATATGGTTATCATGAAATACAGTCTATACAGGAAAGACAGGATACATTCAATTCTTTCTCTTTGATTATCATTCTTCGGAAGAATGAGTTGCGGTCTGGTAACCTACAAAGGTAACCAACATGGTATACATTTTCCTTTTCGAAGTATCATTATGAATTCACGGATTTTTTTTCTTATTTCTATCTATAGCAGTCTTTTTCTTTAATGGTGCTATGAGTTCCTGGGTGGGGACACGGTCCAGGATCTTGAAGCTCATGTCCTGTATCAGGGGCCAGCTGCAGGTGCTGGTACACAAAGCTCACCTCCACGGTGCTGCTGTATGTCTTAGACCGTCCATCCCTCAGAACCTGGAGTCCACCATCCTGGTCTGGTCCACCAGGGGGGCACCATAGCCTCGGGTCTGCCCAGAGCAAGGCCTCCAGAGCTGCCATCAGCAAGTCCTCAGCTACTCCCTGGTCACTAGGGGAAGGACTTCTGCCCAAGCCGGACATGATGCCATGACATATGGCAGTCATATTTTATGCTCAAATATTCCCATCTTTGACCAGTAGGAGCCCTTTAAGATTGACTCTTGTGTCCTATTATAGGCATGACTCAAGAAATCTTTGATGGCTTATACTTTCAGTCACAGGTAAATATCCTAGATTTACTTCCTGCCTAAGACAAGTGTATTGGTTTGGGTTTTCCAGAGAACAGAGTCAATAGGAGATAGAGAGGTAGGTAGGTAGGTAGGTAGGTAGATAGATAGATAGATAGATAGATAGAGAAATTTACTCTAAGGAATTGATTCATGCAGTACAGAGGGTGAGAAGTCCAAGACCTGCAGTCAACAAGCTGGAGACCCAGGAGAACCGATGGTATAGTTCTAGTCCAAGACCATAAGCGTGAAAGCTTGGAAAGCCAATGGTGTAAGTTTCAGCCTGAGCCCAAGTCTAAAAGCAGAGGAAGACTGATGTCCCAGCTTGAAGATACTCAGGTAGAAAGAGAGAAAGCATTCCCTTACTCAGGCTTTTTATTCTACTCATGCCTTCAACCAATTAGATGAGCCTTCCCACATGGAGGAAGATAATCTACTTTCTCAGCCTACTGATTCAAGTGTAAATTCCAACCAGAGACATCTTCACAGTCACACACAAGAATAATGTTTAAGCAAATATCTGGGCACCCCATGGTGCAGTCAGGTTGACACATAAAATCAACCAGCAGAACAATTCAGCCGGTTTTCCATAATATTCACTTTAAGCAAAAAATGAGAGTGGTGATATCTTGTCTAGACATAAGCTTTGTACTGTACTGAGGAACAGTCAGACCTGTATATGAACACCATTGGCAGTTTTAGTTACCATGCTTTTGTAAGAATGTAGAGGCAAGGCAGAGTTTGTGGGGAAAGCCATGAAAAATGTTTAAAGAAATAGAAAATCTGTCCAAAGAAGGAATACTAAGGAACTTGCCTAAAAAAGAGAAAGCTAAAGAAGTATTTTATTTCTGTCCCTAAATAAGAAAGGTTTTTCCAAAGGGTGGTATTGGGCAGTCAGCACCATGTTATGAAATACTCTGCTAGAGAAAAGAAGTTAAAGCAAGGGATATTTGGCTACACCTAGAGAATGTAAAAAAATCACTCAGTCTTAGGTCTAGAAGTGACATTTTCAGGTCTAGAAACTAGCTCTAGATGATTCAGAAATTTACTTAAATGCTCAGACCATTGGCCATCTAAAGGTACTTTTGGGAATGTAATTCTCTATTGCTTAATTCAAATAGATCCTCTCCACCTGACACTATGGAAAGTAGCTAAGCCTCTCTAATCCATCCCAAAAGGCTCCACCGCAAGGACATTTATGGCTGCCTCTAAACAGAGAGGAGGGAGACCCCGGGTGTGGCCATTGCTCTCTGCCTGGGAGGCAGGTCAGCAGCTCCAGAGACCACTCTGAGGGTAGAAATGAGCAATGAGCTCCTCCAGGGCCTAAGAGCCCAAGAGGAGTCTCCTCCATGTTCTTCCCCTACAGAGCTTTGGTCCTCCTTCATACAATTTGTAGAGGCCATTATTATTCCCAGGGGTGAGAACAGGAGCAAAACTAGTGGGCTTGGTAATTGTGGATACTGTGAACACTCCACAGACCAGAATAAACAGGTCCCTGTTTAATCTAAAGTCAAATTAGGCAGACTAGATATCAACACGAGGACAGTGCTTCTCACAGGAAATAACCCTAGGATTTTTAGTTATCCCAGAAGAGAAAGTTATGAGCAGGACACTTAGAATAATTCCTCTCTTCTAATTTAGCTTGGCAGCTGGATGACTGGAGGAAAAAGTGATGACAAGAATAACTGTTCAAAAGGAGGATTTCCTCAAGAAAGGTTGACTCGAGTTCAGCAGTATAACTGTGCTTTCATGAGCTAAGAGAGCAGGACGAGGGAATTTCACAAAGAACACACCAAGGAAATGTAGCCAAGGAAATAATTCCAACAGCCTGAATAAAGCTATAAATAATTTTTCTCATATTCTTCTAAGCCCAGAAGCTACTTTCTATTTCTATATTTTTCCCCTTTTTGACTGACAACTGACAAGAAAGGACAGCATGGTAAAAGCTGACTGTTTCACTAACAAATTTTTTGACTACACTTCACAAAGCCCAGATTAGATGGGAAAATACCTGTATAGACAGTCCCTGACTTAAGATGGTTTGACTTACAATTTTTCTACTTTATGATAGTGTGAAAGAAGTACACATTCAGTACCCACTGTACTTCAAATTTTGAATTTTGATCTTTTCCTAGGCTAGCAACACGCAGTATGATACTCTCTCCTGTTGCTGGGCAGGGGCAGCTCCCAATCAGCCATGTGATCACAGCCAATACACTTACAACCATCCTGCACATACACAATATTTCTGATTTTCACTTTCAGTACAATAGTCAATAAATTACATGAGATATTCAAACTTTATTATAAAATAGGCTTTGTTTCTCTCCACAGTCATCTGCTGCTTCCAATATGTATGTATAGATGTTCAATAAAAGAAAATAGGTCTGGTTCAAATGCATCTTCTCATTTCATAAACAACATGGTGCCAGATGGTACTATTTTTCATTGGGACTATGTGTCAATATCTCTAAGTTACCACAAATCCTTTTGATACGATGGTTACTCAGAGACTGATTTAGGCAAAAGCTTGAATCCAACCCTTGCATCCTTTATCTCCATTCTTATCCTTTAGAAAATGTTTGAAAAAGAAGAAAGCCCTGGAAGATGTTTTCAGGTTTTCAAGTACCTGTTTATAGTGTGCTGAATGGTGTCGCCCCCCACACACAGACACAGAAAAGTATATGTTCATACCCTAATCTCTAGAACTTTGAAAATTACCTTATATGACAAAAAGAGAGATTATTACCTTATGTGGCAAATGATGTGCTTAAGTAAAAGAACTTAAAAGGAGGACCTCTCTGGGTGATCCGGATGGGTCCTAAATGCAGTCATATGTACCCTTATACGATAGAGGTAGAAGGAGTATAGGAACAGATACACAGAGGAGAGACCCACAGGGAGGAGAAGGCAATGTGAAAGCAGAGACAAAGATTGGGGTGATGCAGCTGCAAGTCAAAGAATGTCAAGGCATGCCAGCAGCCACCAGAAGTAGAAGAGGCAAGGAACGAATTCTCCTCTAGAGCCTCAGGAGGGAGCCTGGCCCTCCTGATGATTTTATTTGGGACTTCTGGCCTCCAGAACTGTGAGGAAATAAATTTCTATCGCCTTAAACCATTACATCGGTGGTAATTTGTCACAGCAGCCATAGGAAATTAAGACACTTTCCAATTCACATTGTCCTCTTTGGAAAAGCCCATGATAAAGGACTAGGCCTAAGTTGCATGTTTCTACTAGGTAACCAAGACCTCCTACTATAACTAGTGGGATCAGAAGTGGACATTGACCCAGAGCCAACAGACTAGCATAAGATATGGCCGTCCCTCTCAAGAATCCGAACTGAGACATAAACACCACTGTTAGACCATGTTGGTCATTACTGCTGTTAATGTTAACGTCGATTTGAGGCCAGAGTCGGTACCATGGCAAGCCAAAGACACTTGCAAGCTAAAGTTACAGGAGAGCTAAGGTGCTGTTCTCAGTAATCTGGAAAAATGGAAAATAAGAGCTGAGAAAAAAGAATCAAATATCAGAGATCTCACTTCATACTTCACAGAGAAACTAAATGCAATCAGATAAGAATGATACTTTCCCACCATCAAACTAATCCTGAATCTGTGCCCACACATTCTGGGTTTGTTTTTTCCCCCATTACAGAGAAGTTATCTATCCTCATTGTCTCCATTGCCTTGCCTCCAATTTTCTGTTCAACCCAATGCAATGAGGATTTTGCCCCCATTGCTTCATTGATATAACTCTTATTAAAGTCACAACTGACTGCAAAGCCCTCAGCTTACTTGACCTTTCAGCAGCATTTGACACAGTTGACACTTCTTGAAACAATTTTTTACAGTTTTATGCCATGAGGTTTCCTCCGACTTTCTCCAGTCTATTTTCCTTATCTCCTTTGCTGGCTTTTCTTCCTCCAGACCTTTCATCACTGTCACGCCTCCAGGATTCTGCCTTTGATTCTCTTCTGATCTCAATATTCTTTTTCTAGTTAGTCTCCTTCAATCCCTTGGCTTTAAACAAAGTAAACACGTTGTGACAACTCAATTCTGCATCAGCAGTCTTTGTGCCTGAACTTGACACTCAAGTATCCAACCACCTATGTGACATCTCCCTATGGCTGTCTAAAAATTATCTCACCCTTAACATGGCCAAAAGAATGTTTGATCCCTCAGTCCACATCATCTTAGATGGATAGAGACTTATCCGCCTGCCTCTTTTCAACAAAGGCACCAACATCCACTGAGTTGCTCAGGTCAAAAATCCTACAAGTCATTCTCAATTCCTCTCCTTCCTTCGTATGCCATATCTAATCCATCAGCAAGTCCCAAGAGCTCTATCTCCAAAATTTATCCTGACTCTGACCACCCCTCACCAATTCTTTACCACCACCTAATCATCATTTCTCAGTAAATTTCTGCAATAATCTTTTAACTATGGTCAGTTCTACAAATAGCAGCAGGATCCGTTATTGCTATACTGTTTATCACTCTTTGATGAATTTCCACTGCGTCCATGTAAAAACATAAATTTCTCACCAAAGTCTAAAAGGCCCTCTACGATTTGTCCTCTGCTTACTCCTTTGACATTATGTCCCTTATTTCTCTCCTCAATTCTTTCATTTGAACCACACCAGCCTTATTCCATCCCCATGCATTTAAAGCTCAGTTTTGTTTCAGGGACTTTGTACTTCCTGATCCTTCTAGTTGAAAGTGTCTTCCCCAGATCTTCACATGCCTGATACCTCCTCAGAAAGGCCTTTCCTGACCACCTCAGCTAAAGAACCTCCTGCCCCATTACTGTCTTCACATTTCCCTGCTTAATTTTCTTCACGGCATTTATCAGTAAATGAATTAATTCTATTAATCCATTTGCATGTTTACTGTTCAAATTGTCCCACTGTAACATCAGCTCCTTTAGAAATGACTGAATTTTTCGCTTAGGTGTCCCCAAGTACCTGGGGTATAGCAGCTACTTAGTAAATATTTACTGACTTATCAACGCTAGAACCCTCTGAAAATCTTTAGTTCCAATCCTCCTTAAGCTTTGTGGTACATTATTTCCTGCCCTTCAGTATATGATACTAATTGTTACATTCTTAATAACCTTCTTTAATTTGTGCTAGTCTGAGTTTCTCCCCTTTGTAGCCAGAGACTTAATAAAATTGTTGAAATGATGCTGTATCCTGGATTTGGACATCAATTAAACATCCCTAATAGTAAGGCTGAGAATGCGGGGTACAAAACAATGTTCAATGCCAGCAGCTCCTGTCTATGCTGACCCTTATTTTTCTGATGCATGCTTAAAATATGACTTCCAAAGCCTATCTGAGGGGCTAAGAATGATATCTCCATAGATTATACCCTGGTTTCTACCACTATACACTTCCCCCCAGGAGGAAAAATGAAAACTTATGTATGTATAAGTTATTTCCTAACTTGCCAAGAACACTGAACATAAACCAGGTTTAAGACACTATCTAAGCATTCCCTATAAGGCAGCATGAAAATAGCACCAGCTTTGGAGTCAGAAACCTGAACTCCAGTTCCGGGTTGCCCCTACTTAGTTCAGTAAGATTGGCAAGGGACTTAGCTCTTTTCTTCTCAATAAAATAAGGAGGTTGGACCAGTTGACCACAACGCTCTCTGTGATTATTATCCAGTTATTTACCTGCTTCTTTTTTGTTGGTTCTGTTTTTAAAGTTTCTTTTCCCTCTCACTTTCCTAAGAGAATTACGGCTCTGCAAAAGCATCGGGCTAAGTTTCATTTGCAGTGCACCTCTGATCACACAGACTTGTGCTCCCCCAGCAGAGAAATGTGTGATCGTTGATTTGCACCTTGCTGGTTGCATACATGCAATGGCAAGTGGGAGTTTTATTGGGTTCACGGATAGCGGGCATTCTTTTCCTTTTAGCGCAAGGGTGGTTTTGTTTCCTTGTTTGGTTTGATGAAGAAACACATTTATTCAAGGGCTCAGTCATGAAGTGAAATGGGGCTCCACGCAACTAAACTGTGTGCAGTGAAATTCAAACTGCAAGCTATAAACCCACACACACTTAGGCTGCAAGCCAACTTCTCACCAGAGGGTTTCAAAGGTGAGGTGAAAGGAGGATTGCAAATGCCAGGCTGTGTACATCTTCAGCAACAAATACATGTTTGAACTGATCTTATGATGACTGCAGGTTAAACTGAAGACCTCTGCAAGTGAATCTCTGGATGTCAAACCTTCTTGGGCAGATAGTTAAGCTAGTTTTCATTTTCTTTGACCTCTTTCTGTATTCTTCCAGGATTCCCATGAAATGGGGAAAGGGGGTTGGTAGGGAATAAGATAGTTCATAGTAGGTCACTCCCTCCCCGCACTGAGACTTGAGCACAGCCTCTGGCGAGTGCCCACATCTTGATTTAAAATATCACTCTCCAAGGAAGAGAACTAGGGCTTTTTGGAGAAATGACTGATTCTCGGACTGAGGCAGGAAATATACAAGATGAGCCTGGAGCTTCCTGTAGCACCAGAAGTAAGGAAGTGCTAAAAAAACAAAAAAACAAAATTAAAAACTAAAATGATGGGAGTATGTCAACAGGACACAGGAGCCACATGAAAGAGTTTCCAATGGCCAAAGCTGGAACAATTTGAACAGTAAAATAAAGGAGTATTGATTTATGACCCCAAATATGAAATAATACCCATGAGTCCATACTGATATGGATAAATGATTAAATGAATAAGTAAATGGGGGAGAGCAGACAAATCTCCCATGGAGGATTCCAAAGCTCCCCACTTTTTAATTGATGGCTGCTTATAGTATCTTCCTTCCAAAAAGTATGGGAAAGGAAAAAAAGAGTAATTCTGCAATGAAGAAACCTGGCATTTAAACACACACTATCACAGCCAGCCAGATGGTCAAGGTTCGCACCAACAGGGATAAGTCATGGTGATAGCATATGATGAGAACGGCACTTCATCTCTGTGGTCTTCCTCCCCAAAATCTAAAACCCCACTGTAATCATGAGAAGCAAACCAGACCAAGCCCAACCGAGATACATTCTTCAAAATATCTGACCATTACTCCTTAAAACTGTCAAGGTCATCAAAAACAAGGAAAGTCTGAGAAGCTATCACAACGAAGAGGAGCTTAAGGACACATGACAACTAAATGTCCAGTGGTATCCTGGATGGGATCCTGGAGCAGAAAAAGGACATCGGGGGAAAGAGGAAATCCAAATAAAGTATGGACATCAGTTTGTGAAAAAGTATCAATATTGGTTCATTAACTGTGATGCATACACTATACTAATGTAAGATGTTAATAATAGAGAAAACTGGATATGGGGTATACAAGAACTCTTTACTATCTCTGCAATTTTTCTGTTTATTGAAAATGATTCTAAAATTAAGTGCTTATTTTTAGGGAAAAAAACCCCTGCCAGTTCCAATTAAGTTCAAAATAATAAATGTATAGAACTACTTCTTCTTTGACAATGACTTCTCTCACATCTGCTATCCTGGTTACCAAATACCTGAAAGTTGCTTTCTTGCCACTTCCAACAACTCTTTCTCTCTCACTCTCCAGCATATTGCATTTCGAGAATGTGGGGTTTTTTCTTAAGCCTGAACTTTTCTCTCCTCTCCTTTATTGCTGAAATTTGAAAACCACACAATTTGCTCTAGTAGTAATGTGATTCCATTAGTAAAATCTGACAGCAATTTAAGTGTCTGTCAACATTAATTCTCAGGTGCTTCTCATAGCCATTTACAAAGATTCCTCCACTTCAGCTCCTGATTGATTTTTCAGTTTGTTCCCTCCACCAGTAGTTCAAATTCTCTCTCTCTCTCTTTTTTTTTTTTTTTTTTTTGCCTCATGGCATATGGGAGCTTTGTTCCCCGACCAGGGATCAAACCTGTGCCCCCTGCTTTGGAGGCATGGAGTCTTAACCACTGGACCACCAGGGAAGTCCCCAGATTTTTTCTTAGCTCTCCTTAAACATTAGGAAGCTCTGAGGTCTTTTATTTCTTCAAATTGCCATGAGTAGAAAAGTCAGTTCTCAACAATAAACATGGCTTGTGTGATTAAGGATTTCCCTTGCTGGAAAAAGGTGCTGATAAAACCATCTTTTGGTGAGAATGGAGGGAAGTGAAGACCTGGCATTTGTCTTTTATTAATCATTCAATCCTTGACATTTAGCGTATTTTTTGAAACCCCTCTAGGACTAGTTTAAGATTATCCTCTATTATTTGCTAACTTTGGAGAAGAGTGACAATTAAGTTCATATTACAAATTATCCATATAAAGTTCTATTTCATAAAACTTCCCCCTAAACTATACCTCTACAAGGAGAAAATTTTCACACATATGGTATATAAGCATGCATGAGAATGAGGAAAGGTATGTGTTAATAAATATTGGCAACTGTTCATACAGTATGAATTGAGCAGCAGATCAAATCCCCATTTCCCTTCAAAATCTCCCAACAAGCCTGAGATAATACCACCTAATGAAATCTTCACCATTAGAATCATTTCTTTAGTTTAAATGATTTTTCCAACCTGGGATCCCTGATCCTCCTGGGGTCAGAGAGATTTTTTAATATCAAAACTCTCTTTGTATGTCACATGTTTATCTGAAATAGGTATGCACAGCTAAAACATCAAGTTTCTTCGCTCGTGATTGTAGTCGTATCAACTCGGGGAGCTGATACTTACATCAAGCTAAATGAAAGCTTTAATTAATAGGAAAATATATCCTGATTATATTTGTTTGGTAGACAAAATTCTTTAAAAAAATTGGGGTGAAGGGAAGAAAATTGTAAGAGAGATTATTGGTAAAAGAAAGACTGGAGGGCTTCCCTGGTGGCGCAGTGGTTGGGAGTCCGCCTGCCGATGCAGGGGACACGGGTTCGTGCCCCGGTCTGGGAGGATCCCACATGCCGCGGAGCGGCTGGGCCGGTGAGCCATGGCTACTGAGCCTGCGCGTCCAGAGCCTGTGCTCCGCAACGGGAGAGGCCACAACAGTGAGAGGCCTGCGTACCGCTAAAAAAAAAAAAAAAAAAGGATGGACTTTGGCCTTGAGAAAGCCCCTAAAAATGCATAGAATTGGGGAACTGAAGCAGAGCCCCTCAGGTCTCCTCTAAGCTTCTCCTATGAGCACTGATTTAATAAACTGATGGGTTGCTACTTTAGCAAGGGCAGAGGAAGGATTGGATCCAAAAGAGACAATTGTCCAGTTCAAGCCCAAACATCTGGAAAACCAATATGGTGATCCACGCAGGCAGATGGAAAGGAAACAGGGAGGAATGAGACATCATAAGGCCAGGGTGAGGGCAGCACCAGGATAGACTCAGGGCATTGTGGCTCCCGGAAAAAATACCTAGTACAGGAGAGTTGAAATAAGGTAAATAAGGTAGGGAGATGTTAGGAAGAAACTAAGTACCAAATTGCGTGAATTTGGTACAGTGAAAAACAGCTTCCCCATACCCACATTAAATCACCTCTAAACACATTTAAATCTTCACAAGCTTAACCATGCTTCTGTTTTGTTCTAAAATGTTAGCAATTTCAGTCAAATGAGTCTTACCATTCTATACCTACCTCTTGCCTGGGAAAAGCTTTGGAATCATACATTTAACCAAAATGCCCTATTAAGTTCACTGGGTTGGAATAAGAAGCATGAAATCCAGAATTATTACAAAAGTCCTCAACAGAGAAATCAAAAATCTTAGAATTCAACTCTGTGGAGGCTTTCTCTAGCTTTTCAAGCACAGTCTGAATGCTAGGTTTTCTTCTTATTCTAAGTTTTACTAAATTACTGTAATTCATAATCCTCCATAGAAAAATAGTTGTTTAAGGCTTACGCCACAACAAAGTAGAATTTATCTACTCTCTCCTTCTCAGAGTGCCTTGCTCACCCCCTTTGCTACCTGTCAACATTGGATTCATCTTTGGGTCCAACATGAATACCACACAGAAAAGTATAGACAACAGAAAAATGGTAGCCTCAGCTAGAAATTTCCTTTCCTCCTATAATGTCTCAGAAACTATGTGTATCTCTGATTTGATATTTATAAATCAAATATTCCTTGAGGCCCTAATATGTGCACAGAACTGCCAGAGATTTCCTTAGAAAGTCATAGTGCATTTTCCCAAAGTAAAGGTTCTAGAAGTTCTAGAGCGAAACCTATACAGTTTGGTGTACCCCAGTGTTTTAAAACTTGATTTTGCAACCCTGGGTATCAAACAATCATGAATATCACACAAAGACACTTGTCTTCTGCAATGCTTTTTATCTTGACTTTGGAACCTTGCCTACAATATGTGGTAAACTTATATTTTACTGATACTGATATATAGAGTTATAAGTCCTGTATCATCAAACTCCAAGCCACACTAAAAGTGTTTAACACAAAGAGCTTCTCTAAGCCTGAGGTCAAGCACTAGGCCTTGCTCAGTGTTGTTTTACCCAGTACATAGCAAGTGCTAGGTACATAGCAGGAACTCACTGAGTAGGACTGGAGTAAAGGGAGGTGGGTAGAGAGAGCAACATAGAAAGTAAATAGTACTTTTCAGGGGCCTGTTATGTCAAATGCTGAGCTGGGAGCGTCACATGGATTAGTTTATTTAATGCTTGCAGCAACTTATTGTGATCCCCATTTTATAGAAGAGAAAACAGACTCAGAAAGGTTAAGTAATCTTTCCAAAGCTCACACAACTAAGGACTATTGGAGTCAGGATATTTCTGTTTTATATATTGGAGCTTTGGAATACTTCATTTGAAAAATGTTTCCGCTGCTTGGAAAACCAGAGTCTGTATAGGAAATAGTCTAGTAAAAAAAAGAAAGAACACTAAAATATTATTAAATTGGTTTCTGGTCAACAAAAAGGTTTCTTGTTGTCTTTTTTTTACATTTTTAAGGAAAATCAAATTTCCTTTTATTTATTTATTTATGTTAACATCTTTATTTGAGTATAACTGTTTTACAATAGTGTGTTAGTTTCTCCTTTACAACAAAGTGAATCAGTTATACATATACATATGTTCCCATATCTCTTCTCTCTTGCATCACCCTCCCTCCCACCCTCCCTATCCCACCCCTCTAGGTGGTCACAAAGCACAGAGGTGAACTCCCTGTGCTATGCGGCAGCTTCCCACTAGCTATCTAATTTACATTTGGTCGTGTGTATATGTCCCTGCCATTCTCACACTTTGTCACAGCTTACCCTTCCCCTTCCCCATATCCTCAAGTCCATGCTCTAGTAGGTCTGTGTTTTATTCCCGTTCTACCACTAATCTCTTCATGACAATTTTTTTCTTAGATTCCAAACATATGTGTTGTCTTTAATCAAAAATTAAAGTCACCATCTAATAAAAATATTCTGTGTAGCCTTTCTAAGAATTTTGAAAAATAAATCTCTATCTGACATTCACTCTTTTAGAATTGATCACTTTAGGGTTTAAAAATAAATGCATTATACTTATCGAATATATATATCATTTGAAAGTAAAACATAAAATTAAGAAAAGACTTTTTGTTTAGAGTGTGATGTTTACCAGCTGCTGCCGGGTCCAAGGAAAGCATTTAATTGAATGTCTAAAAGTATTTTTATTATAACACTTCAACTTCAATTTTATAGTCATGGTGACCAAGGTATTCCTTCTCATTTGAAGTTTTAAATTTGCCCCCAAGTGGATGAAAACTTGTTTCAATTTTGCAAGTTTCATCTAAAACCGTCATTACAGAAAAGCAAAATGGTGCTTCATTTTATGGCTACAGAGTATATCGTAAAAGAACTAGTGGCCATATTTTTGGCCATACTTTTAAGGCTGTGTAAGGTCTACATCTGCTGTTATTTAACTACTGCTTTATTCATTTATACAATAAATATCTGAGTGTCTATGAAATGCCAGGCACTTGGTGATAAAACAACATCCCAACTTTCAGAAGGTTTACATTCCAGGCAAGGCCAGGAACAAGTAACCAACAAATGAACAATGTAATTTCTGATAGTGGTATGATCTCTAAAAATAACATAAAACAAGGAGATGTGATACAGCACATAGGGGTAGGTGGTGTGTAGAGATGGCTATAAAGAGTAGCTTCAGAAGAACTCTCTAGGTGAAGGCCTTCAGCCAGAAGTGAGAATGTCATACTCAAGGACAGAGATAAGGCCCATGGGGCCAGAATGGAATGAATGGAGCAGTAATACAAAATGAGGTTTGGATTTATTCTCAGGGCAACAGGAAGCCAGGGAGGACTTCAGGCAGTGGAATGAAGTACTGGGATTTAGTTGTTCAAAGATTACTGTGGACTTGCTCTAGAGAGTAGGGGGCATGGAGGCAGGGCAGGTAGGTTGCATCACTGCTTAGGCTGAGCTGATTGGAGGGGATATGGAGGGGATAGCTAAGAAGACAGAGAGAGGAGGATGTGGTACAATTTGGAAATGGAGTAAGAAGACGTGCTAGTGGACTGGATACTGTGGGGTAAGGAAAGGGGGGGACCAAAGGTCATTCCTAGGTTTCTGACGTGAGCAGCCCAAGGCAAAATCAGTCCATTTCCTGCAGTGGGAACTTTGTGTCTGACTGCAGGAGTCTCTTCTGCTATGCTTCCTAACGAGTCATAAAACACCAGTGTCTGTGAAGCACAGAATGAGACGTTGCTTTAGCGTCTAAATGGGCATCACGTCATCCTCTCCGCAGAGTCTAACTTATTCCTATTCCCTGAGGGAAACTACAACACAAAATGCAGTGTTACCTATGTGGATTTTAACTTTTCTTCTGACCGACTGTACCAATAGGTACAGGAAATGCAAATGGGCAGTTGCTCAAACAGAAACAAGTCTCAAATGTGATAGTTTTTTAATGTGACTATTTTCACTATGACCACAATTCCAAGGCTTACTAGCCAATTAACCCGTTACCAAATAATAATAATGACTGTCACTTTTTTTGTTTATAGTTAGAACATACTGTATTAAGATATATAGTTAAAACAATATCTAATGTTATTTGAAAGAATTGTTCTCTCACTGTGGTTATATTAGAAATATTTTTGGTTGAGGTATAATTGATGTATAACATTATATTAGTTTCAGTGTACAACATAATGATTCGATAGTTGTATACAGTATGAAATGATCACCACAATAAGGCTAAATAACATCCATCACCACATATAGTTACCAAAAAATGTTTTTCTTGTGATGAAGACCTTTAAGATTTACTCTCTTAGCAGATTTCAAATATACAGAACAGTATTATTAACCATAGTCACCAGGCTGTACATTATATCCCATGACTTACTTATTTTATAATTGGAAGTCCGTACCTTTTGACCCCCTTCACCCATTTCACCCAATTCCCACCCCCTGACTTTGGCAATCACCAATCTGTTCACTGTATCTATGAGCTTTGTTTGGGGCTTTTTTTTAGATTCCACATATAAGCGAAATCATATGGTATTTCTCTTTCTCTGTCTGACTTACTTCACTTAGCATAATGCCCTCAAAGTCCATCCATGTTATAGAAAGCCCAGAGATAAACCCAAGCACATATGGTCACCTTATCTTTGATAAAGGAGGCACGAATATACAATGGAGAACAGACAGCCTCTTCAATAAGTGGTGCTGAGAAAACTGGACAGCTACATGTAAAAGAATGAAATTAGAACACTCCCTAACATCGTATACAAAAATAAACACAAAATGGATTAGGGACCTAAATGTAAGGCCAGACACTATAAAACTCTTAGAGGAAAACACGCAGAATACTCTATGACATAAATCACAGCAAAGCCCTTTTTGACCCATGTCCTAGAGAAATGGAAATAAAAACAAAAACAAATGGGACCTAATGAAACTTAAAAGCTTTTGCACAGCAAAGGAAATCATAAACAAGACAAAAAGACAACCCTCAGAATGGGAGAAAATATTTGCAAATGAAACAACTGACAAAGGATTAATCTCCAAAATTTACAAACAGCTCATGCAGCTCGATATCAAAAAAACAAACAACCCAATCCAAAACTGGGCAGAAGACCTAAATAGACATTTCTCCAAAGAAGGTGTACAGATTGCCAACAAACACATGAAAGAATGCTCAACATCACTTATCATTAGAGAAATGCAAATCAAAACTACAAGGAGGTATCACTTCATTGATACCTCAGAATGGTCAGAATGGTCATCATCAAAAAATCTACAAACAATAAATGCTGCAGAGGGTGTGGAGAAAAGGGAAACCTCTTGCACTGTTGGTGGGAATGTAAATTGATACAGCCACTATGGAGAACAGTATGGAGGTTCCTTAAAAAACTAAAATTAGAATTATCATATGACCCAGCAATCCCACTACTCGGCATATACCCTGAGAAAACCATAATTCAAAAAGAGTCATATACCACAATGTTCAATGCAGCACTATTTACAATAGCCAGGACATGGAACCAACCCAAGTGTCCATCAACAGATGAATGGGTAAAGAAGATGTGGCACATATATACAATGGAATATTACTCAGCCATTAAAAGAAATGAAAGTGAGGTATTTAGGGCTTCCCTGGTGGCGCGGTGGTTGAGAGTCCGCCTGCCGATGCAGGGGACACGGGTTCGTGCCCCGGTCCGGGAAGATCCCACGTGCCGCGGAGAGGCTGGTCCCGTGAGCCATGGCCGCTGGGCCTGCGCGTCCGGAGCCTGCGCTCCGCAGCGGGAGAGGCCACAACAGTGAGAGGCCCGCATACCACAAAAAAAAAAAAAAAAAAAGAAAGTGAGGTATTTGTAGTGAGGTGGATGGACCTAGAGTCTGTCATACAGAGTGAAGTAAGTCAGAAAGAGAAAAACAAATACTGTATGCTAACACATATATATGGAATCTAAAAAAAAAATGGTTTTGATGAACCTAAGGTCAGGGCAGGAATAAAGACACAGATGTAGAGCATGGACTTGAGGACATGGGGAGGGGGAAGGGTAAGCTGGGACAAAGTGAGAGAGTAGCACTGACATATATACACTAACAAATGTAAAATAGATAGCTAACGAGAAGCAGCCGCATAGCACAGGGAGATCAGCTCGGTGCTTTGTGACCACCTAGAGGGGTGGGATAGGGAGGGTGAGAGGGAGACACGAGAGGGAGGGGATATGGGGATATATGTATACATATAGCTGATTCACTTTGTTATACAGCAGAAACCAACACACCATTGTAAAGCAATTATACTCCAATAAAGATGTTTTTAAAAAGACATACTTAATTAATTAATTATTTTTTAAAAGTCCATCCATGGTGTCACAAATAGTAAGATTTCATTCTTTTTTATGGCTGAAAAATATCACATTATCTATCTATCCATCTATGTATCACATTTTCTTTATCCATTTATCTATCAATAGAAACTTAGGTCGTCTCCATATTTTGGCTATTGTAAATAATGCTGCAGTGAACAAGGGGGTACAAATATCTTTTTGAATTAGTGTTTTCATTTTTTTCAGATAAATACTCAGAAGCAGAAGAGTGGATCATATGATAGCTCTATTTTTAATTTTTTAAGGAACCTCCATACTGTTTTCCACAGTGACTGCACAAATTTACATTCCCATCAAAATCATACAAGGGTTCCCTTTTCTCCACATGCTCACCAGTATTTGTTATTTGTTGTCTTTTTGATGATGCCTATTCTAGTAGGTATGAGGTGATATCTCATTGTGGTTTTGACTTACATTTCCCTGATGATTAGTGATGTTGAGTATCTTTTCACATACCTGTTGGCCATCTGTATGTCTTCATTGTAAAAATGTCTGTTCAGATGTTTTGCCCATTTTTTAATTAGATTGTTTGGTTTGCTGCTATTGAGTTATATATTTTGGATATTAACCCCTTATCAGATATATGATTTGCAAATATTTTCTTCCATTCAGTAGGCTGTCTTTCCATTTTGTTGATGATATGATTGTCATTAATTAAGCCCTTGCTATGTTACATGCACCATCCTAAGAGCAATACATAGATCAGAGCATTTAATCAGCATTTCGGTTCTGAGAAGTAGGTATCATTATAACAATTTTACAGAGGGGGAAAAAGCCTGAAGTCACAGAAGCAAAAGGGACAAGTGTCTATTATATTTAATCTTGGGTTTGTTTTTCACCAAAGCTTGGCTTCTAGAGCTCCATCAAACAAATAGAAAAGGTAGATAAGAAAGAAAAGCTAAATAATTATTTTATCTAGACCACTCAAAGTTAATAATTAATTGTTTCAAATCTCCTTTTCCTCTAAATTGAGCCTAACTACTGAAAATAATAAAAACATCTAAAGACACTGAGAAAATCCACAAAGAAAGTGAGAATTATTTTGTTTCAAGTTGCGAGTTAGTTCTCTAGCCTAGGTAAATTTTATTTAAAGCTTAAAAAAAAGGTGTGAAACACTGAAAGAAAACATTGGGAGGGTGGAATAATTAGTGAGATAAATAACTGCTTAAGACAGTATCCAGAGGTCACATAGCAGAAGAAACTTCCAGGACTTGAAATGAATATGAACTGGCATGTTCCAGGGAAGGTCGGCTCCCAAAGAAGGTCACTCCTGTAAACAGAGGCATCTCTCTGGGCATCCGGCAGGGAGCGCCTTGAACAAGACACCCTTCCCCCCTGAAGCTGGTCTTCTAACGGTTAGTTAAGGTTCTTCACCAAACTCTGCCCTCCAGAGGATCTTAGATATCCATGATTTCAATGGTTGCATCTATCCTAACTGTGTCTACAGCACAGGGGAGAAAGAACTTGGCCCAGAATTATTGAAAGGACCCAGCGTTTCCTTGTGGGTGGAGAGATTTTGTGGAAACAATAAATGGGAATGAGGGCTACCACAATCAGTCCAAATGGAAATTAAAAGTTACATCAGGGGTTTCCCTGGTGGCGCAGCGGTTGAGAATCTGCCTGCCAATGCAGGGGACACGGGTTCGAGCCCTGGTCTGGGAAGATCCCACATGTCGCGGAGCAGCTAGGCCCATGAGCCACAACTACGGAGCCTGCACGTCTGGAGCCTCTGCTCCACAACAAGAGAGGCCGCGATAGTGAGAGGCCAGCGCACCACGATGAAGGGTGGCCCCCGCTCGCCGCAATTAGAGAAAGCCCTCTCACAGAAACAAAGACCCAACACAGCACAAATAAATAAATAAATAAATAAATAAATGTTACATCAGCATCTCCTATACACAGCCCCAACTGCATCTTCTGGATAAAGGAAAGAGGAAACAAAAGCAGTAAAAAAACACCAGCTTTTGTTTCTTCATTGTTCTATGGTTTTGTTTTGTTGTTTTGTTTTGTTTTGAGGTTTCATTTTGGCAATGAGAGCAACTAGCACTAAAGACAGCTGAAAATTACAAAGTTTACTTTTTAGCTGATAAGAAAACAATCCTGAACTCCAGATCCTTTGTGAAACAGGTTGCTAGAAAAGCATTCCTAATCTCTTTGAGTGAATGATTTAGTTAGGCCACTTCAGTTAAACTGGAATTTATTCAGTGTCAGCCTGGGCCAAGTAGCCATAGACACCATGGATGTGGTGATCCCAGTCTCTCTCCCTCTCTCTCTCTCTCCCCCATGTGTGGGAGGGGGGATGTATACATTTATAAAATCACCCGTAACCTTCCTCTGTTTATGTCTGACTCATTCTCTAAGGTTACTTGGAAATCCAATCTTTCTCTGCCAGGTACTCAAGCCACTTACTTAACATGATCTAGTTTGCACACTTAATGAGATGTTCTCTGGTCCACTATCCAAATCAAAATATGAAATAGGACTGGGACAGTGTGACCTTATGCCATGCCACATGTCCTCCTGGAGACATTCAAATCATAGCTACAGGCTCAAATTCACAAGGCTCTGACTGCCAACAAATAGTTGTTGAAATTCAAATTGTTCTTATTTCCAGGGAAGCTCAACAGAAGCCATATAACAATGGCCCACATCTCCCTGAGTGTCTACTGGGATTTGTCCCCTGAGAACTGACTGAGAGGGGGGTCAGGGGCTTAGCTGGCCCCTGGGCCACCTAGTCTCAGGAAGGCTGTGCAAGAGAGCTACTCTGGGAGAGGAAAGAAAGAGCGAAGGTAAGAAAAACAGAGCAACTAGGCCTTTATACCTATGAGCATTTAAAGAGGTACAGGTTTTTTGGTAAGAGACACAGATATGTGGACTTGACACATGCCTGCCCATACAGTCCCAGGTCAGCAAGGTCAGCCAACAATTTGCTTTCTGAGCCTTTATATTGCAAGCCTTCATCACCTGCTTTGAATATGCATTGTCCAGATATGCAGATTGGTACTTGTCTATTAAGTAAGGGCATTAATGAAATCACTCCTTCTGAAAATCTTAATTTTAATTAAAATTAGATCTACAGCCTCGCAGGTCTCCAGTGCATTTCTTTAAGCTATGGATGTTGTTTTCTATCGGATGCTGATGTAGGGTCTTGGGAAAGCCTGGTGAAGCTACTTTTGGTCTGAAATGCCTTTGTTCTGTTTCATTTTATTTCACATTTTCTTTCATAAACCTGAGATAAAACAAGTACTTGTCTTGGCTCTTAGAAAAAAGATTTAGGATTATATTAAAAATTATACAAAGTTAAACAAAGCATTAGAAATGCTATACTGAATCTTTAGTTGGAACAAAATCTAACAAAATATACTAATGTAATAAAAGTTTGATGACACTAAAGTCATAAAGGAAAAAAGGCCATGCCCCTGCAATCTGAAGAAGACAAGTCACATTATTACCCACATTTCAGTAGTTTTGTCTCCTTGATAGCTACTGTTGAGTGTTTGCTCTCCCCTGAGCACAGAGCTTTGTGATTATACACCAACTCACCTGTTTCTTTCAATAAACCTGAGAAGCAGGTATTCCTCTCCCAACTCACAGAAGAGAAAAACTGAAGCTTAGGGAGGGTGAGCAAATTGTCCACCATGACACAACAAAAGTAAGGGAGCAAAGACAATTCCAGTCTGTGTCACTCCAAAGCATGTGATAACCACAAAAAAACCGATGAGCAGGTGACCAAGCTGCTCAAGGTTGAGTATACCTGGTATAAAAAAAGGTAAAGCAGCTAACTCCTCTCCTCCCAAGAAGCTTACAAATTTACAACAGAGATCATCTCAGAATATGTCTCCCAGACCAAAGGTGAATTTCTAGCCCCCAGGTTGAGCCATAACAACAGTCACCTTGGCCCTTGGACTTGGTGGCCCTTAGAGATGTTTATTTTCAGACTTTCTCTTTGGCACTATTAACTTAGCTGGTGTGCTGATAATCCATCACTTGGAAATACCTCCTGTGTTTATTATTGGAATGTGCTGTGGTATTTGAGAATATGGGTCTCTTTTAGGAAGACTCAGAGGAAAAATTTTTCTCAGGTCTGATGCCAGGAAAAACATGCCTCTCTTGAGCAACAGGTATGATTCTCTGACTGTTGTGAGCTTTATGACTGATCATGTTTCCCTTTTTGCTTTCACAGCTAGGAAGCTTAAAAGCAGCTGGCTACAAAACACTGGGCAGAACACTGGGCTATGCCTCGTGTATTATTAATCTCCCGGGCTTAATTTGGGCTTAACCCTAACTTTTTCCTTTCCCCTTTTTATTCGTTACATTAAATTTTTTTCTCCTACGGTATTTTACTGCGGATGTTTATGTAATGCCTTTCAAAACCTACTCGAGGTAAAGGCATTTACCGATTTCTGTGTGTAACAGAATCTCTGTATTTGCATCTGGAACAGACAAACAGCCCCCATTAGACTGAGAGCTCCTCACGGACAGGGAAGATGTCTTACTCATCTCTGTCTCCTTAGTACAAATCCTGGGCTTGGCATATCGTCAGCACTTACTAAACACTTACTGAACTGAATTGAATTTTGAAATATCCCCAGGAAATCTTTAGGAGATTCTGCAAAACTATTTAGAACTTTAAATTACTGTCTCAGCACTTCAGTCCCCATAAGATGAGGGAGCTCTTTGTTTATATTCTGAGTCCTGTCGTAAGTGGGAAGAGAGAAGGTTCTGTTCTACTAGAGTCCATGTCTGAAAATGCCAGTGCCCCAGCAGCGCGCCCACGACATGGTGCCCCTGGTACACCACCCCTATCAGAGCACCCCACATACCACAGGGCCTTAGGAAATGTTTGCTGAATCAATGTTGAAAGTTGAGGATCTTGTTATCTTTTGTGTACAGAAGTGAGAAAATGCTTTCTTCTGACGCCTCTCTTTGATTACCCTCAATAATTGATGTTGAATAAACGGAGCATTGCATGAGGCTAAAAACTAAGTTGCTGGGCTCAGACATACTTGGTTTCAAATCCTGGCTATGCCACTAGCTTGGCAACCTCACCCCTTCTAAGTTAGCAAGTTATCTAAGCCTCCATTTACTCACCTTTCAATGGTGAGTAATCATAGCACTTACTCATGGGATTATTATAAAGATTTAATGATACACTGCAGTGCACCTAGCCTGACACCTTGTATGTTATGAGTGCTCAGTAAGTGGGGGTCTCTTGCCCATTTTCTTATATTTGTTCCAAATTCAAACATAAAACGTCTATCCTTAGGGAACTAAACTGTGAGTAGCATGCTTGTGACCAAAACTCCCTCTATTTCAATCCCCAATAGCATCGCAACCTCGCTCAGTCCACCCTCCTTCCCCAGATCCAGGGTCATGTAAGTTTTCACTCTCCTCCCAGCAGGGTAGAGCTGTTGTGGGGTGGGACAAGAGAGAGCAGGGTTCGTTAATAGATAACATCAAAATCCTCTTAACATCCCAGGAATAATTGAAAAATGACAGGGCTTCTCAACTATTTCAAAGAGATATTGAGAAATAGGATTTGAAAGCATCATTAAAAAGATTGAAATATTTGGGAGCCTTGTGGCTGATTTCTGAGGATTAGATTGAGTGACTCTTTATGTGAAGCCTGAATTGAGTTTAGGAGTCAGAGATAATTCTTTGCTTTGAAAGATAAATCTCTTCAAAGTGATGACAATATAAAAATGTTTGCATTTAATTTAGTGTTTATGAAAGACATTGTAGACTTACCTACACAGAACTCAAGCTCATAAGCCTACGAGTCGGTGATTGGTATAATCTCCCACTGAAGCCTTGTCCTGAAGTCACCACAAACCCATCTGGTCCTCTGTATGCAGGGGAAAGAGAATGACATTAGCATTGTGTCTACACAAAGACCAACTTTGCATTTAGAGACATGATGGAGGAACCACTGAATGCACAATTACCCAAGAGGCTTGGGTCCCCTCCATACAAAAATGTGCTTTCCTGGGAACTTTGACTTCAAGGTCATGAGTACCATTGCTTCAGGGTGCTCAGCAGCTACACACATTGGGGTACAAGGAATGCATGTTTGGACTCTTCAGGTCCCTCTCATTGTTAAGGAGCCAAACTGAGTGTTTTGTCTATCTGTACCCCAAACCCATACCCCCAAATGGAGGCCTCTCCTCTGGGCTCAGAAACAACACAGCTATTAGTGTTTCCCACCTTGTAATTGTAAGCGAGCAACAAATGACTACACCAGCTACACTATACCCTGTACCCCTGAGGGGTCACAACATGAAACATGAGGCCTCCTGATTGAGCTGCCAGTGCTCCTCCTGGAGAGTAAGCTTGTCAGCACCAGTGTCAGCACTTGACAGCTTATCTTTGAGAGTTTACACGTGTGTTCTTGTACATTGCACGGTGGTTAAGAGCATGGGTTTGGAGTCTCACTGGATGGGTTGGAATAACTGTACAACCCTGGGCAAGTCACTTTCTTCTTTGTGTCTCAGTTTTTTTTATCTGTAGAAAGGGAATAATAATGGGACTTCAGAGAACTGTTGTGATGATTAAATGAATTAATACATGTATTAGTCTGTTTGAGCCACTACAACAAAACACCATAGACTGGGTGATTTAAACAATTTAAACTATTTTCTCATAGTTCGGGAGTCAAGAAGGTCCAAGCTCAAGGTTCCAGTAGGGTTTAGTTAATGGTGACAGCCTTCTTCCTGGCTTCAGACACCCTCCTTTCCACTAAGTTCTCACATGGTGGAGATAACAATCTACCTCTCTTCCTCTTCTTATAAAGCTCCTAATCCCATCGTGAGGGCCCCACCCTCACGACATCTTCTAACCCTGATGGGGTCCTAAAGACCCCATCTCCAAACACACTCATACTGCAGGTTAGGGCATTAACATATGAATTTTGAGGGAATGCACGTCAGTCCATAGCACTAGGTATAAAGTTTAGACCAGTGCCTGGTATGCATTAAGTACTAAATAAATGATAGTTACTCTGTTTCTTGTGCCAGGTAATTTACATATGGTCTTGCTTAAAAATCACAGCAATTCAGACATAGGTATATCCTCTTCATCTGAGGAGCTCAGAGAACTATCTGCCTTGAACTTAAGGTGGCAAAACTGACTTGACTCTAGTCTGACCCTAAAGCCAATGTGTTTTCTGTATTACGACTCTACTGCATCTTTTAAAAAATATTTAATTAAAGCTATAAATTTTCTCTACCATTTTTAGTTATTAAAATATTCACATTTAAAAAAATATTTTATGGAAACATAACAGTCCTACAAATACCCTTTATTGTGGAAGGAAGATTTAGTGGCTTAAAATAAACAAAGGTCAATTTCTGACTCATACTATACATCCAACCACAGTTAGGCACGGAGGCGTTACTTACCATCACTCAGGAACTCCGGCAGATAAAGCAGCCGCCATCCCTAAAATCCAATGAACTCACATCATCGGCTGAGTGTTCCAGCCCAGAAGTGGCACAGTTCATTCTCACAACTCGTTTGCCAGGATTGATCACATGATCCCACCTACCCACAATGTGCCCAAGAAGTACAGCCCATTATGGGCCTGGAAGGTAATAAATCCAGAATACTGGGGGAAACCACACCACCCCCACATAAGATAATATCTGACAGTCAGATGCTGAAGCATAGTTTTTCTAATACTGAAACGGGATTAAGAACATATTTATGGGACTTCCCTGGTGGCACAATGGTTAAGAATCCACCTGCCAATGCAAGGGACACGAGTTCGAGCCCTGGTCCGGGAAGATTCCACATGCCATGGAGCAACTAAGCCCGTGCACCACAACTACTGAACCTGCACTCTAGAGCCCACAAGCCACAACTACTGAGCCCACATGTCACAACTACTGAAGCCTGTGTGCCTAGAGCCCGTGCTCCGCAACAAGAGAAGCCACCGCAATGAGAAGCCCGCGCACCGCAACGAAGAGTAGCTGCTGTTTGCCGCAACTAGAGAAAGCCTGTGTGCAGCAGCAAAGACTCAATGCGGCCAAAAATAAATAATAAATTTATATATATATATTTTAAAATTGTATCTTAAGAACACATTTATAAAACACAGGAAAAACATTATCTTAGTTCCAACTGATAGGGTATTTTTTGTCTTTTCCTCTTGGTTGGTAGCTAAAAGCAGTATAATTATACTTTCCACTCCCAGCCAATACAACTACGGGGAAATGACTATCACCTTATGGAGTAGAGACAGTGGGGGAGGAGAAGAGGGAAGAAGATCAGAAGATGGGAAGGAGACTCATTTCCTGTGTTCAAGGGATGATGTCTTCAGCTGTTGGGGCTTATATAAAAATAAAAATAAATACCATAGACTGGGTGGCTTAAACAACAAATATTTTTGTCCCACAGTTCTGAAGTCTGGAAAGTCTAAGATCAAGATGAGAGCAGATTCAGTGTCTGATAAGAACACACTTCCTAGTATAGACAGCTGTTTTCTTGCTGTGTCCTCACATGGCAGGAGGGATGAGAAAGCTTTCCGGGGTCTCTTTATAAGGACACTAATTTCCTTAGTGAAAGCTTGACCCTCATGACCTAATAACCTCCTAAAGCCCCCACCTCCTAATACCCTCACATTGGGGAGTAAGCTTTAACATAGGAATCTGGGGGGACACATATATTCAGTCCATAGCATTCCAGCCTTGGCCCCCCAGAATTTATGTCCTCCTCACATGCAAAATACATTTATTTCACCCCAACAACCTCAAAAGTCTTAACTTGTCCCAGCATCAACTCTAAGTCTAAAGTCCAAAGTCTCATCTAAATATCATCTAAATCAGGGGACTTCCCTGGTGGCGCAGTGGTTAAGAATCCACCTGCCAATGCAGGTGACACGAGTTCAAGCCCAGGTCGGGAAGATACCACATGCCACGGAGCAACCAAGCCTGTGCGCCACAACTACTGAGCCTGAGCTCTAGAGCCCATGAGCCACAACTACTGAAGCCCACAAGCCTAGAGCCCGTGCTCCACAACAAGAGAAGCCACCGCAATGAGAAGCCCACGCACCACAATGAAGAGTAGCCCTCGCTCGTCACAACTAGAGAAAGCCCGCGCATAGCAACGAAGACCCAACACAGCCAAAAATAAATAAATAATTTAAAATAAATAAATAAATATCATCTAAATCAGATACGGGCGAGACTCGAGGTTTGATTCATCCGAAGGTAAAATTCCTCTCCAGTTGTGAAACTTTGAAACCTAACTAGGTATGTGCTTCCAAAATACAGTGGTGGGACAGACATAGGATAGACGTTCCCATTCCAAAAGGGAGAAACAGGAAAGGAGAAAGGAATGCTAGATCATAAAGTCTAAAACCTAACAGGGCAAATTCCATTAGACCATTCCATTAGGCTGGAGAATAATCCTCTTTGACTTGATACTCTTCCTTCCAGACCCACTGGAATGGCATTGTCATCCCCACAGCTTGGCAGGATGCTGCCCATGACAGCTGTCTGCAGTGGTCCTACCCACGTCACAGCTCTCTTCCAGGGCCACCAAGGCCACAGCTCTCTGCAGCAGCCCCACTTCTGAGGCACTAGGTGGAGGGATCTTGGTCAGTCTGGACTGGAGTGGCAGCTCCACCCTTTGAAACCAGTCTGCCTCCTGGGCTCTCGCACCCTGAGTCTTTGGTGTAAATAGTAGCCCCGATGATTTTTGAACCATTCTGGGGAGAAATGAGGGTGGTCAGAAGGTCATTCTTCCCTTGTCTGGAAGAAATAGCACTGGGATTCTGTAGAGGTAGCTGTTTAGGTCGATGATTCATATTCATAGTAATCTCCTTATCAAACACCACTCTCTCTTCTCTCAGGGCTTCCACTTGCACATATATTATGCTGCTTTAAGTAGTCCCATGACTCACTGATGCTCTATTCATTTATTTCAGGTCTTTTTTTTTCTGTGTTTCATGTTGGATAGCTTCCATTGATAAATCTTCAAGTTCACTAATCTTTTCCTTCTTCAATATCCAATCTGTTTATCCTATCCATCATATTTTTCATCTTACACATTCCACTTTTCATCTCTAGAGATTTTATATGGTTCTTTTGTCTTCTATATGTCTACTTAACATATGCAATATTTCCTCGTCCTTCTTGAAAACATGACGTACATTTATAGCAATCATTTCAACATCTTTGTTATTAATTCTATCATCTGTGTCATGTACGGACATGTTTCTATTATCTGATTTTTCTCCTTATATGGATCATATTTTCCTGTTTTTCTGTATGCCTGGTAATATTTATTGGATGCCAGACACGGTGAATTTTTCTATGTTGAGTGCTGGATATTTTTGTATTCCCATATTTTCAAGCCTTATTCTGGGATGCAGTCATATCATTTGGAAAGAGTTTGATTTTTTTTTTTTGAGGCTTGCTGTTAAGATTTGTTAGGTAGAATTCAGTAGCTCTTGTTTAGGTCTACATTTGTCCCACCACTGAGGCAATACCCGTCTGAATACCCTTTCTATTTCTGAGATGTCCTGTGAATTATGGCATTCTCCACTCTTAGGTGGTAGGAACATAACTATTCCCAGCTGTGTATGAGCTCCACGAAATGTTCCCCTTTTTGTTGGTTCTTTCCCCAGACTTGGGTAGTTTCCCACACACATATAGCAGTAGTCAGATGAAGATCTAAGGAGGACCGATCTCTAGATCCATCCAGCTCCCTCTTCACCAGCACTCTGTCCTGTGAACTGGAGCCATTTTGGCTTCCCCAGACTCAACTCCAACTCTTCAAATCATGAAGGTCACTGAGATCAGTGGTTTCCTCCTCCCTACACTGCAGACTGGAACTCGCTCCAGGCACTAAGCTGGAGAAATGATATGGTTTCTCCACATGATTTCTCCAGGGTCTCCCTGTCGGGTTTCCCACCCTCAGAGATCAATGTCCTGCGTTGTCTGATAGACAATGTCTGAAAACCTCTGCTTCGTATATTTTGTCCTGTTTTCAAGTGGGAGGATACATTCAGTCTCCATTTTTCCTTCCTGTTTAGAAGGACATTTTTTAGAGAGAAATTGCATCCTTACTATTTATCTTTGCTTCATCATCACAAATTCAAGTTAGATAAAATGCTTTTCTCTTACAGAAAATGAAAGATTGAATTAAACTGGGAAATATGACACTCAGAAGAGTAACTCAATGTTTATTTTCATAAACTGGAAGCCTAGTTATATTTTGAAGTCATCTTTTATTTTCCATTTTGGTTTTTTTTTAGTTGTCCTTATCTTCACTAATTTCAACCACTATAGAACATATTTAACATTCTAAAATAGTTCTGGTACATTTATATTTTATTTTTAATATTTTCAAACTGGAAAACATCTTAGCCATTCTGTAACGAAATCTCTTGTTTCTCTACACGACAAGTAGACCTAGAGAGGTTTTCTGTGCAATATAACACAGTGACCCAGGAGCAGAGTAAAAACCAGAAGCCATTTCTCCTTTCATTAAATCACTGATGTACTAAGCAGTCAGCTAGGGAGTCCAAATGAGTGCCAGGCACTGCTCTAGACATTTTCTGCAAAGCTATTTTCTTCCCCACACTAGTGATGCTTACAGTCTGATAGTGGTGACAGTCATGTAACAGATAATTAGAACACAATGTGGAAAATGCAACTGTGGAGGTGTGCACAGGATGCAAGAGAAAAGGATGGGAGTGATTTTGTTGTTGCTGCTGTTTTTGAAACTACAGCTATATCTTCCCCCTTAATACTAAACACACTTTTTATTAAAGTGTCACACACATACAGAAAAGCATGTAAATCATTTCCACACAATGAACTCACCGTGTAATCAGCGCTAAAAATCAAGAAACAGAATATTACCAGCATCTGAAAAGCCCCCTTCCAGTCATATCACCTGGGAAAGTAGAGCAAATCCTCCCCAGGAGGGGGCGCATAAGATGACTCCCACTTCATTGCTCTCTCCACCGCACCAAATGTCCCTCTTGTTAAAGCAGTCCAAAATTTTCCAAAATTCACAAATGCCAGAGAAAAAGTGATCATGACAGTAAACATGTTGAAGAGATTCTGCTTGTAGAATACTGACAGGGGTTCTTTTTTATCCTGGTTTTCGCATCTTTGTGATACGATGCTGATTTCTCTCAAGTCTTATGGACAGCTTTAGTCCTTTAAGTTTGGTCTTTCAGTACTTAGGGGAGAAAGGAAAGGGAAGCAGAAGGAATGTCTAATGTTATGAAAATGCCTGTGGCCCAAAACATCTGGAACATTTACACACTTCTACTCTAATAAATGTATTGTAGGGTTGCTGCTCTCCCGTTGCGGAGCACAGGCTCCGGACGCGCAGGCTCAGCGGCCATGGCTCACGGGCCCAGCCGCTCCGCGGCATGTGGGATCTTCCCGGACCGGGGCACGAACCCGTGTCCCCTGCATCGGCAGGCGGATTCTCAACCACTGCGCCACCAGGGAAGCCCTAACAAATGAATTCTTAATGTTGATAAACTTCCTTTGAAATTAGGACTGGAAATGAACATGTGAAATGCTCATTGGAGATGAAAATACAAGAAATGAACTGTTGCTCTGAGGAGGATTCAGTCTGACTTCTATGGCTTGTCCCTTGGTTATAGTTCACAAAATCAAATTTGCCTTTCATTTCTTTGTTAAACTTTTTTCATTAAAAAGAAATTTGTAATGCTTCACAAATCTTGTGATCCTACAACTCAAACAATTAGCTAACAAGCCAGCAAAACCAGACACTATTACTTCAAATATATATGAAAAACACTAGTCACCGCCTAATTTTATGTCACTCCAAAGGCCCCAGTGAGTGATGATGTTACGGCTGAGGATAATATGTCTGTGGTCGGATAAACATATGAATCTTGTTAAATCCTACAGGTAGCTATAGTTTCATAAAATAGCTGTATTATTCAAAAGCTGGCTGCAAAATTGGCTGCTTCAATGATATTCATTACAATTATGGTAATTATTTTCTATATCCCCTGTTGTTCCTGCCTCAGAATTGAGGTGGAAACAGTACCTAGTATTTGCTGTCACTGGATTTAGGGTTATTTCGGAAATACAATCTGCGGTGCTACAAACTCCAGAACATCTCTTTAATCTTTAAATGATGTGTCTATTTTCTTCCAGATGTTCTAGCTCAGGAAAGAATCTATGGCAATTCCTTCAAGTTATAATTCAAATCAAACTTTTACCTCTAAAACATACAAACAAAAATGAACCTATGAACCAGAACTATTTGAAAGAGAATAGAACAGATCCTACTTAATACAATTACAGCATACCTCTACAGCTGTGGTCTTGCCATATCCTACCCACCATCTGGCCCAACCTAATGCTTTACCAAATTTTCCATCACCAAATTTTCTCCCCTTCTGAGCATGAAACCAATGATGCTCAAGCTATAATTTAACATGTATGGTTCTCCTTCCTAGATGTTATTCCAATATCTTGGCTATACGTAAACTCCACTGAACGTAAGGACGAGGTCTTCTCAGGTCCAGGCAGAGAGATGCCTTGTAGGCTGACCCTTCTAAGTAAGGGCTTTCTCTGTCTTCCTCCTCAGCCTTCTCTGCCAGAGAAGTACCTTCTAAGGTCCTTTTTCACTCCTGCTCTCAGGTAAAAGCACTGCACTTCCAGACTTTTTAAAGTCTTGCAATGTGTATAATAGTGAAAAACTCACCTTTGAATGAATCCCCCAATTGGGAGCCCACAATTTGAAAATGGAGCCATTCCATCAGATGCCTCCATCATTCCAGCCAATTTATGAGTTAGTACAATAGGTACCTTCTGCATATGTACCCTTGGCAGGAAGAATTGAGAGCAAATAATTCTGCAATAAGCAGTTTCAAATTAATGACTAAAAAAGTAACTAATTGCACACTAGGGACCTATTCATAGAGCTGAGCCCTATGTAGAATCTGAAAAGTCTTTAGTTATCTTGAAATAAAGATCCAACGGTCTATTATACTAGAGTTTAAGCACAATTTTTAACTGGGCTGATTCGAGCTAGAGACTCTGCTTTTCAGGCTTTGCCAAATTTATATGTAAACATGGCCTCTATGGAATCCCACTTGCACAGTTATAATTTTCTGGTTCATTTATGAATTCCCAAATGGGTCAGGATTAGCTCTGTAGAAGCTTATTTTTCCCTCTGTGAGCTGATTGCTTGAATCAACCCACAGTCATAACAAGACTTGGTAATAGCATTATATACTGTATACTGAGCCACCTGCCCAAAAGTTGCATCAATTTTCTCTTCCTAAGGCCTGGCAAATTCTGAGATACTGATAAGAAGGAAAAGGCAAGAGACTATCCCTCTCAAGCTGTCCCCTACCTTTCTACTGACTCCCCTCCATTAGCTGCAGTTAGTATAAAGGGGGTGGGCTTCCGATATGGAGAGGATTCTGTGTCACATTTCAAGCAAGTTCCTTGGTGGACTCACTCTCCCCACCCTCCCAACCCCTTCATCACCTCCCCCACCCCCTCCCCTCCCCATGCCCTGCTCACTCTTGCCTGACCTGCAAGGTCAATCATAGCAAATCAGATGCAGCAGGAAACTAGGAGAGGAGAGGAAATTGCCCACAATTTCCTACGCCATCTTGCCACTTGTTCCAACTCAGCCATCCTTCTCACCTATCAGAGACACCTAAGCCACCTCAGAATCACCTAGAGATCTGCTTAAAAATGCAGATGCTTGTGTCCTGTTGCAGGCCTACTGAATCAGAAACAGGGAAAAGATGGCCAGGAATGAGCATTTTAACAAGACTCTTTCTTCACTCTTAGTGCAATGTCCTTTTAGAACCTCTAGCCCATGTACTGCCTTAGGGGGAGCAGTGAAAACATGAAAGTAGTGGTTCATGTCTCATTGCTGACAATCCATAGCCCAAATAATTGGGCTCCCCAGGCACAATGACACTATCCAGCAAATGCTTTATTCTCTTTCTACACAGAGGTATAGCCAAGGGCACAGCACAAGGGGTCCCTATGACTTGGTAGAGAAGGCAAGCAAATGCAACTTCCTTTCACTGCAGCACACAAACCCCAACTAATAGAGCACCCCAAGTCCCCAGTTTTAAAGCCTGGCTCTACCTTGACTCTACCTGGCTTGGCCCAATCTGATTCCCATTCTGCCTGACTCAGGAAGATATTTCACATGTTTTCTTAACCCTCACACTGAATTCTTTTCTCTCTTTCCCTTCTGGCCCCACTCTTTCCTGAGTCTCTCTCACCTGTTAATAGCTTTAGAGAAAACAGTCTAACTGAAGTTACCTCAGAACTTACTCTTAATAACTAACTGGGTTTTAGCTTAATAGCAGAGATAGTCCTTACCATGGCTACCCTTTACATTAAAGTGCTGGGAATCAGTTACTTTAAAAGAAATGGGTCAAGTACTATACATTTCTTCTTCAACAACCCTGTTGTATTATTTATGAAAATAAACTTATTTTGAAGCACTGTAGCAAATAACACAATTACCTTCCATATGATCATCAGGGCCAGTATCGGCCTTAAAAACGTTATTAAAAGGTATAACATAGCTTCAGACAGTAAGAATTCATCTCCACTGTGGAGATGTACCTTTTTTCATAAGTACAGAGTCAAGGCTTGTGAACCTCATTTTGTTTTTTTAAAAGATTAAGTAAATAAAATTTGGAACAATTTGTTTTATTGCCGTTCGTTAAATATTCAAAAGATTGCTCCACTAAGAATTGCTCATAGAAGTAGCTGCGATGCTGGGATAAATGAGCAGCACATTTCCAATATGTTAAAATATTTGAAGTACACTGAGCAAATGCTGAATCTCATTCTGAACTAGCAGCCACATTTACCTCCCATGATTTTTTTTTTAAAAAAACAACAGAATGATTTGGCATATGTTCGGAAAAAATGTTATGCAAATTTTGATATCTTTCTCAACGGTACAAATTGAAATGTGGCTCACTGTTGCAATAATAGATTTATAGGTGATATTCTTAGGGAATGTGGCAATCACAGATTACAACAAATGTTTAAAATAATTTATAATTTTTCTTATTATAGAAGTAACAGAAAGATTGTAAAATAAGATATTTTTTAAATAGAAGAAAATTAAAATAGTATGTTTTTTAATTCAACACTATCCAACCATAATAACCACTATTCACTCAATAATAACCACAGTTAATACTTTGATAACTATTATTGGAATCTTTTTTGTAAGACAGTTTAGTATTTTCTTCCAAAATATTTGTAGACCACTTTCTATCTATCTGTTAAACTGTTTATGAGGATAAATGGGATCTCCCTCTTCTAACTGGTCTTCACTGATGTAGGAAAACTATAGATGCTTTATATACTTATTTTATAAATGAATACCCATTGAACACTTACTAATTGTAATTTCATTTCTATTACTTCTCTTGAGTTGTCCAAGTAGGCAGTTATATCATTTGAGAAAAAGATTATTTTTCTTTTCCTCTAGTGATATTTATATATTTTCTTATTAAAATGTCCAGAACCTTGTCAAATCAGAGTAGTGGTTACCTTGGGTATCCTTGTTTTTTTTCAAATGTTTGAACCTTGTCAAATCAGAGTAGTGGTTATGTTGGGTATCCTTGGGATATCCTTGTTTTTTTACAAAAGAAATGATTCTAGAGGTTCTGTCAAATATGATGTTAGCAATTGGTTTCAGATAGATAATCATTTCAGTGAGATACCCCATCTACTATTTTAAAATCAGAATTGATATTTATCTAGAGTCTTTGGATGTCTACTAAAATGGTCAAATCTACTTTTCCTTTGACTCTGACAAATTACAAATAAGTTTTCTAATATTAAACCATCCTTGGATTCCTAAAACTATTCTTCATCACCATAATTTAATCTTTTTAATGTAGGGCTTATATCCACTTGTGAGTGTTTATTTAGTATCACTAATTTGTTTTAATAATTGTAGGGTTTTTCTAAAAATAACATTCATTCATTCATTTATTTATTTATGGCTGCATTGGGTCTTCGTTTCTGCACAGGCTTTCTCTAGCTGCACAGAGCAGGGACTACTCTTCCTTGTGGTGCACGGGCTTCTCATTGTGGGGGCTTCTCATTGTGGGGGCTTCTCTTGTTGCAGAGCACGGGCTCTAGACACGTGGGCTTCAGTAGTTATGGCACGAGGGCACAGTAATTGTGGCACACAGTCTTAGCTGCTCCACAGCATGTGGGATTTTCCCAGACCAGTGATCAAACCTGTGTCCCCTGTATTGGCAGGCAGATTCTTAACCACTGTGCCACCAGGGGCATCACTAAAAATAACTTTTAAAAAATATCTTATTTTTTCTTATTGCAAAAGTACTACTTTAATATTGCAAAACATTAAAATGAAAATACATAAAAAGAGAGCTTCCCTGGTGGTGCAGTGGTTGAGAATCTGCCTACTGATTCAGGGGACACGGGTTCGTGCCCTGGTCCGGGGAGACCACACATGCCACAGAGCGGCTGGGCCTGTGAGCCATGTCTGCTGAGCCTGTGCGTCCGGAGCCTGTGCTCCGCAACAGGAGAGGCCACAACAGTGAGAGGCCCGCGAACCACAAAAAAAAAAAAAAAAAAACATAGAAAGAAAAAAAGGAGAATTCCTTCAATTCTCCCTCTAAAAATTATTACTATTAATATTTGACTTATCTTGAATTTAGTTAATTCTTTATTGATAAATGTTTAGATGGTTTCAAGTTTTTTGCTATTATAAACAATACTGTAGTGAATAATCTTATATATATATACTTTTGCATATATGTGGGATATTTCTATAAAATAAAATAAAATTCCCAGATGTAAAACTGCTTTTGTATATTTATTTTAATAAATATAGCTAAACTGCCACTTTAAAACGTGTACCATTATAAGTTGCCACCAACTAATAATGTGTCAAAGAGAAATTTTTTCTCCATACTTTTGATGCATTGGTATTACCGGTATTTTAATTATTAACAATGATAGTTGAAAAAGCTATCTGTTTAATTTGTATTAATTTATTTATTAGTGGAAATAAAGATCTTTTATGTGTTTATTATTTATTTGTATTCCTTATTGTGTAAATTATCTCCCCTTTTAAAAATATTTATTTATTTGGTTGCACGGGGTCTTAGTTGTGGCAGGTGGGCTCCTTAGTTACAGCTCCAGGGCTTCTTAATTGTGGCATGTGAACTGTTAGTTGCAGCATGCATGTGGGATCTAGTTCCCTGACCAGGGATCAAACTCAGGCCCTCCACACTGGGAGCATGAAGTCTTATCCACTGCACTACCAGGGAAGTCCAATGTGTAAATTATGTCATCATGAAATGTATCCATTTGTCTATTAAGCAGTGTGTCTTTTTCTTATTTTTAAGTGTTCATTGTGTGTAAGGCATATTGGTTTCTGACTGTCTTTAGGTGTTGCTCACAATTTCCTGTTTGTCATTTTCCTTTTGATTTTATACTGAATTTTGCTGTGCACATTTTTTGTGTTATATAAGGCAGTGTTGTGTGGTATAGTGCCACAGAGTGAACTCAGGGCATGAAATCAACCTGACTGGGTTCAGAATTCCAGCTTCACCATTTACTTACTGTTACTTAACTTCCCTCTGCCTTAGTTTTCAAACCTATAAAAGAGTAATAGTAATAAAATCTATATACCTCATTGGGTTAAGGGTATTAAATAAGTAAAAGAAAATGTAAAGAGCCAAAAACATTGCGTAGCACTTGAAAATACTCAATAAATATTGATCTCTCTTATTACTGGCCATCATTATCCAAATTTCCCTTACAGGTTTTGAATTTCATGCCAATTCACAATTAGGAAGACATCTACCGAAATATATTTTTAAAATAAATAGAAACTCATGTTTCTTACTATTGCTTTTGTAGTTTATTTGGTTGGTTAGTATTTTATTTGTAAGTATATGCCTAATTCTGTGGTTTACCTAAAATTTATATCAGTGAATCCAGGTTCATTATTTTCCAAATAACTAAACAATTTTCCCAACAGTATTTTTTTCTAAATAATCCATCTTTATCTCATTGATTTGAAATGCCATTTTCATCACATATATTTTCATATTTTTTAAATTTACCTTCAGAGTATCTCAGAATCACATTTTCACAACACATTTTAATATTTGGCAAGGTACTGAGATTTACTCAGTTTTAAAACTTCCTTTTCATTCTGACAGTACCTTCTTACAGAAAATCTTTAGAGTCACTTCATCACATTTCAGAAAAAGCTGTTGATAATTTGGAATTGTACTGTTCACAGATGGATTTAGGGAGAACTTACATTTTTATAATATTAATTGATCCTATCTAAAGCCAATTTCTTCTAGTTTTTCAAAACCTTCATTTAATCTGTGTTTTTCAAATCATTTCAATCAAGCATGATACAGCACATTTTGAGTCTTTCTACTTAAGGATTTTAGAACACTTTTACCCTTTCCCTTATTTGCACTGTATTACACCTGTTTCTCAATCTTAATATTTCTGACATTTTCTCTATTACATATAATTCAAAAATAATGTAATAGTAATCTTTTTAAAGTAATTTTATATTTTATTTATTTTCATAATCAGATTTAAGTCCATAAGTAGCTTCCAAATATAGAGGGTGGAACTTCTTTAACCACCTTTCTGTTATCAATTTTTTAAAGGCTTTAATTTTTATAGCAATTTTAGATTCACAGCAATATTCATCAGAAAGTACAGAGAGTTTCCATATACCCTGACCTCACATGTACTCACAGCCTCCCCCACTATTAACACCCCACACCAGAGTGTTACATTTCTTATAATCATGAACCTGCATTGACAGATCATTGCCCAAAGTCCACAGTTTACATCAGGGTTCACTATTGGTGGTGCACATTCTGTGGATTTTGACAAATGTATAATGATATGTATCCACCATTATATTATTATACAGAATAATTTATCCTAAAATTCCTCAGTACTCCACTTATTCATTCTTCCCTATTCCCCAACCCCTGGCAACCACTGATCTTTTTACAGTTGCCATAGTTTTGCTTTTCCAGAATGTCATGTAATTGGAATCATACAGTATATACCCTTTTCAGATTGGCTTCTTTCACTTAGTAATACACATTTCAGGTTCCTCCATGTCTTTTTATGAGTTCATAGCTCATTTCTTTTTAGTGCTGTATAATATTCTATCATCCGGATATCCACTATATCCATAAATATAGTTTATCCATTCACCTACTGAAATACATCTCAGTTCCTTACACATTTGGACAATTATAAATAAAGCTGCTAGTAGGTGTATAGTGGTATCTCATTGCCATTTTAATTTGCAATTCCCTAACAACATATAGTGCAGTGCATCTTTTCATATGCTTATCTTCATTGGTGATGAGTCTGTTCAGGTCTTTTGCCCATTATTTAACCCAGTTGTTAGGTTTTTTTTGTTGTTGTTGAATTTTAAGAATTCTTCAGATGTTTAAGATAACACTCCTTTCCCAGTATGTCTTTTGCAAATATTTAGTCCCAGTCTGTGGCTTGTCTTCTCATCCTTTTGACAGTGTCTTTTGCAGAGCTGAAGTTTTCATTTTAATAAAGTCCAGGTTATCAATAATTTCTTTGATGGATGTCTTTGGTGTTGTATCTAAACATTCATCACCATACCCAAGGTCATCTAGACTTTCTCCTATGCTATATTCTAAGAGTTTTATAGTTTTGGACTTTACATTTAGTTCTATGATCCATTTTAATTTTTATGAAGGGTGTAAGGTCTTTTCTAGATTCATTTTTTTGCAGGTGGATGTCCAGTTGTTCTAACACCTTTGTTGAAAAGACTAACATTGCTCCATTGTGTTGCCTTTGCTCCTTTGTCAAAAATCACAATATTTATGTGAGTTTATTTCTGGGTACTCTATTCCATTGATCTATGTGTGTATTCTTTTGTTATCAATTTTTAATTTTATTGCATGTTCATCAAAGATCATAGTCTATATGATAATATCAATTATATTTGTAGAGACTTGAACATGATCAATTTCTGTAAATGGCTTATACATACTTTTTCAAAGTGTCTTTTCTAATCGTTGGGTTCAGAGTTTAATAAATCATAATTTTTGTTCAAGATTTTTAATTCTTATTTTTTTCTCTAGGTGATTTATCAATGAGAAATTTATTAACAGTTCCTGTTATCATCATGAAATTATTTTATCTTTGTGATTCTTTCCAATTTTAATTTGTATAATTTTGAAATATGTTGTTCAGGGCTTAAAAGTTCAAGATTGTTACATATTCATGGTGAATTGTTCCTTTTATCATTATATAGTGACCTTTTTTATTCTTATTAATGCTTTTTAGTTCTAATGTCTAGTCCAACTGATACTAATTTGGCTATTCCGCCTTTCTTTGCACTAGTGTTTGTATTAGTGTTTGCCTTGTATATTTTTCAAACTTTTTATGACATTTTGTTTTTGACATAGGTATAAAATGAATATAATAGGTATAAAATGAATATAATAGGTATAAAATGAACATAGTAGGATTCTGTATTTTTATCTAGTTTACTAATTTATTTTTATTACTTTTACCATTTTATCTTATGTGTTCTATTTAACATTCTTTTATTGAAGAGGAAGGTGCTTTTTTGTTCTTTCTTTCCTTCTTCAGATCGGTCACATTTCTTCACTCTCTTTTCTTCTATTCGCTGGTTAGAAGTAATCATTTTATTTCCCTGCCTCCAGTGTTATCCTTAAATCTTTAACATGAATGTTTGAATTGACAAAGTTGATATTTTTATATCAACTTTGAGTTGATATTTTTATATCAACTTTGAGTTGATATTTTTATATCAATCTTTGAGTGTCACATATTTTCATTTGACTTTATTTTTTAAACCCTTCAAACTAGTCATCATTATTACTCTTAATATTTATTTAAATTACCTACATGTTTAGAAATTTCTTTGCTGACCACTGTTTTTTTACAACTGAATACTTTCTAGGCTAAATTTCTTCCTTTCTGATGCATATCTTTAAAATTCTTTTTTGAAAATTCCTAGGTCCTAAGAGCTCTGCTTATAATTTGTCATAAATAAAATAGTCCTGGTTTAATTAGAGTACATGAGAAAGTAAATCAATCACTTTTTAAAGAAAGGTGTATGAAAAAAGTACCACAAAAGAACTCAATAGTACTGATTCATGAAAGGCAAAGAAAGATCAAAGAAGGGACTTTATCTTTAGTAGAGATGGCAGTTGAAAAAAGACAAAGAATCAGTAGGTTTTTGACTTAACAGGGGGAAAGAGGAGGATGGAAATTACTCAGAAGAGGGAATGCACGGGAAACATTCAGAAACCAGCCATTTGGGTATCACTTAAAGTAATTATAAAAGACTAAGGAGAGATAAGATGATAAAAATAGTGTGAACTGTGAGAATGGAAGTCCTTATGTTTCCTCTTTATTGTTGTAAAATAAAACATTTATTAGCGAGATTATATTTTACTCACTTCATTTATGATGCCATTCTAATAATTTAGGTTGACAGTTGCAATTTTTGTTCTATTTAATCTAGGCTAACTGGCCTGGTTACTGACTGAGGAATATATGTGCCGCCCCATATGGTAGCCACAAGTTCCATGTAACTATTTAAATTTGGGTGAAATTCAAAAATTCCATTCCTCATTCACACTAGCTACATTTCAAGTGCTCAATAACTACGTGTGGCTAGTAACTACCATGTAGGATAGCACAGAAATAGGACATTTTCGTCATCACAGAGAGTTCTATTGGACAGCATTGGGTTAGGTAAAACAATAACAACCATAATGACTTTCATTTATCTAGCACTAAACATGTGCCAGGCACCTTGCTACGTGTGTTGCATGCCTCAAGTTCATCCTTGTGACCATCCTGTGAGATCACTACTCTTGCTCTCATTTTTCTAATGAAGAAACTGATGCTTAGTGATGCTAAAAATAGGAGCAAGCTTCAATGGGTAGTAACTGGCAGTGTCATGTCTATTTGACTCCAAAGCTCTGTCTCTGAGCCATTAAAATGCTCAGTTTTCTAGTTTCAGGCTATCTCAAGAACAGATACTGTGATGTCTAGCAGAGCGATGGCAGGGGCAGGGTGTTTAGTCCCAAGTGCCATCTGGGATGATTAGAGGGCAGATCAGGAACTGGCTGATTGAGTAGCACAGTAGTGGTTTCCAGAACCCATAGCTGGAATGAGGAGATGACTGTGGTTAAAGCCGGTCCAACGGTTCCCTGAAAGATCTGCTGCATCTTCAGACAAAGCACTTCATGATTCTGCCTGATTCTGCCTCACTAACTCCTGTTCAGTTAAGTCATCTGTGCTTCTTTCTGCAGAGGGACCTTAGCAGGGGTACCCTTTTGGAGGAGTTAATTGCATTTGAGGAGAATATGAACATTATGTTTCCCCCAACCATCTCCTTATTATCTTGGTTATGGTGAGATCTCTGAGGCAGCATGGTAATAATGAGTGGCCTGAAGTTGTTGTCTGAAGGACCATTTCTGTGATTTTATCATTTTGAGAAGATTATATAGGTACAATATATTCTGGTATGACAAATATGCAAGTTATGGTACTAAAGAAAAATGGATATTAGCTGTTCTCTTTTACTACTCTTCCAAGAAGAAAATACCTTTGTTACTCAAACACACAGTAGTGGACTGGTAGTTGTTTAATGGAAGTAATGGGCTAAGAGGAAAAAATACTGGAGAAGCCTGGAAATTTAGCTAGATTTACATTGGAAAGAAGTTACTGGCAGAAGGCAATAGAATAGATAACGGAAAATGAAAGGAGAGATTCTCCTGAGGCTAGGGCTTGGGGGATATTTGGGAGTTTGTAAAAATGGAAGAAAGCAATGGGAGAGTACCTGCTGTGAATGAACAAAACTGAGAGAGGAGATGGGGAAAGGGAATTTTAAGAAAAGTATGTTATAAATGGAATACTACTTTGGTGATTTCAGTAGAGCTATAATTAGTTTGTTGTGTTTTTTTTTTCCCCCAGCTCTCAGGACTATTCTTTCCTTGAGTGCAAGACCATGCTAAGAATGGACCATTGAAGCAGTTGAGCTTTATATTAGAAAACTGGCATTTGACATAAATTACAGTTTCAGTAGGAAGAGGTGGGTTAGGAGCTAGATACTTATGTTAACAATTATATTTCTCATTGGAATTTAAGAAAATGAATGTATAGCCATAAAACCTGAGCACCACTGAGATTATCTAGAGTTTAAATTTAGCACCTGCTCAATAGCAGTTAACTTTGTTTTTCTTCCCCAGCTGACAGTGTTATTGTACATTCTTTTAACCATCACCTTTTTAATCCATTGCTTAGTAAGTATGAATTTCAAGCTGAGTTGCAAGCGCTATAGCTCTTCCTTCTATTCTCTGTGATTATTACATTATAACCAATAGTGATTTGTAAAATGCAGGTTAATTGACTATTATACTTGAATTGCATGTGGAAAATCTTTGATGTAGGAGAAAAGTCTTTATTGTGAGAAAGTGTTCCATGGTCAAACATTTGACATTTCTGTATGCTCTTTTTACTCCGTTTATGGTGTACTTTGATGACTAAAGTTTTTTACCTTGATGAAGTCCAGTTTATCCATTTTTTCTTTTGTTGCCTGTGCTTTTGGTGCTTTTTCTTCAAGCTACAATTATGATGGTTTTTTAAATATTTGGAGCTCTTTTTTTTTTTAGATTTTTTTATGTATTTTAAAATATTTATTTTTGGCTGCCTTGGGTCTTCGTTGCTGCCCGCAGGCTTTTGCTAGTCGCAGCGAGCTGGGGCTACTCTTCATTGCAGTGCGTGGGCTTCTCATTGTGGTGGCTTCTCTTGTTGTGGATCACAGGCTCTAGGCACGCGGGCTTCAGTAGTTGTGGCTCGCGGGCCCTAGAGCACAGGCTGAGTAGTTGTGACGCACGGGCTTAGTTGTTCTATGGCATGTGGGATCTTCCCGGACCAGCGATTGAACCCGTGTCCCCTGCATTGGCAGGCGGATTCTTAACCACTATGCCAGCAGGGAAATCCTTGGAGATCTTATTTTAATAATTTGGTGGGTTTTTTTGCTGTATTTTGAATTGTCAATTAGGTATTTATATTTTTCTTCAGATGTGGAGCCTGGATACCTTTCCTTCTCAAAGGATTGTTATTTGGTTTGGTGCGTGGAAGAACTCTGATTTTGGAGATTTTTTTACAGTATCTAAGAACAAATTAGTTCTAAACATTGCTTAAAGGAATAATTGTTTTTGCCAGCATTGAGACTAATTGAATTAAATATGTGTAAGAGTAGAAAACATGGTTTCCCACCCAGGAGGTATAAAGCTACCTTATGATCAAAATTTAATGTGTGGTCATTATGAATATTTACTTTGTTGTCTATGAAATGCATAGGCTAAGTATATTTGACTGGATTCAGGCTTATATCTGATCTTTTTAAAAAAATCTCTTTTAAAATCTGATCTTTTAATTGATCCATGTAACTTAGGTAAAAGATTTACTATAGAAGTAATGTTAAATTCCAAGAAAATAAACTCTGGGAGTCATTTTCATTGACAGGCAGGTATTTCTTTTGGATAATTTGTCACAATTACTTTGAAAATATTTTCAGAAAACTTACCACAAAGTTTGTGTGAAATTAGAGTCTCCTTTATCACTATTTGTGAAATCCCAAGAAGGAAGACCCTAATTGGTATGAAAATTATTCTGGCAGCATCTTCTGCTCACCTGCTGAGAGGACAAGTGGGATGTCCTGATTAGCACTTTGTGGTCAAGTGTTAATGACTCTGGAAAAGAGCCACTGTGATCCTGGAAAGTGTCCAGTCTCTGAAGCTTACTGATGCTTTCCAGCATGTGAATCCTGCCTAAGAGAAGACTCCTGACCAAAATAGCACAGAAAGTTGGGTCAATCACATAACCACCATCTTTCGGTAAAGGTCAAATCTACATGTGGAGATTTATGGATCTTGCATCTAAATGAGCACAAGATTTGTAAACCTCCAAAATATTTTTTTCTAGTCTCATCTTTCACACCTATTTCCCTCTCATTTTTCCTTTTGGCTTATTTATCACTTCCTTAATTCCTTTGTGATTCATTGTCTGGTTAGGGGGTCAGGCCTCTATTTAAGTAGAGCCTGCTACATTTGTGTTAGACTTCGAACTAGATTTAGAACATGCTGGAAACATATTTTTTAAAGCTTTAAAAGGGAAGAAGGGAAGTGTGGTAGATTAAATTATTATTTAGCATATATTCACTTCCATGGAGGTAGAATGCTTCTCTGTCCTGCTGATTTTAGATTTGTTCATGTGGTTTGCTTTGGCCAATGGAATGGGGGCAGAGACTTGAAGAGCCATTGAATGCATCTGCTCATCCCTCCAAGTTTCTGACCACTACCCAATGAAGAATATGTCCCTGTTAGCTTCTGCCCTTCATCCCGATCCCAGAATAAGTTTACAAGGAACAAATATGAACTTGACCCATACCCTGAAGCAGAGGCATGCACAGGCCCATGACTGAAAAATGAATAATTATTTTTATATGCCACTGTGATTTTGTAGGTATTTGCTAAACAGAACTAATAATTATTGAGTACCTCCATGCCAATTTACTCTGTATAGAAAGTTACACTCTGAAAGATGAAATAATTGGTTCAAGATCATGATGGAACTGGGATACCATATGAGGTCTGCTTACATCCTCATGTTTAGATTAATGGATTAAAGTATCCATTGTGAGTCACAAAGTACTGAGGACACTGGGAGACCAAGCCCTCAGACTGCTGAAGCAGACATCAATACAGACAGCCATGATTCCCTGTAGTCTGACTCTCAAAGCCTGTGGCAGAGATGAATGGTTACCCCAGCTGGACAATTATCATCATCATAATTCTACCTCTATCATATGTTCTCACCCTTTCTTCCAAGTAAGTTTTTTCCTCTAGAATCTTTACACACAGAAAGAATACTCATTATGTACATTTTCCAATATATCTTGCCATGTTTTATAAGCATTTATAAAATATGTATTGGAAAAACTCCTATATAAGGTGTGATTTTGTCAGAAACACACTCTGCATTAAACATCCATCACTTCCACTGAAAAGTACTTTTCCATTTTTCATCATCACTGAATTTGCCTTAATAAAATTTCTATTCATTTTGTAAATGTTTCTGCCTACCAATATATCATGAGAGATGTATCTCTATGATGATGTGCTAACTTGGGAACAGTGTTATTGGAAGGTATGCCATATTAAGATAATGGGTATGCTTTATTCTAGGGGTGGGAAGGAATGATAATAATAGATAGTTCAAACTATTTAGAAAGTAAAGATGGGAAAATAGGAAATAACTTGTGAAGCTCAATTAAAGAATATTGAACAAGTAGAGGTCAGTTTTGTTCCTTTGTGAGGACAATCACATTCTGACAACTTCTAGGGCATTCATGGTCTTCACTTTTCTGCTGCCTATCCTTTCCCCATTGCCCAGGACAAAGGAGTCTCAGATCACAATACCAGTTGCACTTCTGATGGACATTTTTATATACCCAAAACCACCTTCCCTTCACACCTTATACTGTCATCTCAATGATAGTGGAGTGTGTAGTACAGGTCTCTCCATCTGTACAGTTTCCTCATCTCCTCTCTCCTCCAGTGCCTCTGTGGGAAGCCAATGCCTGTGCTGTTCCCTGTGGAGGCTGCCAGGAAGACACAGGGGCTGCTGCACCAAAGCCTGCAGAGTAACCAGGCCCTGCTGAGCTCTTCACCAAAGCAGAAAAGGACCTTCTTCCCCACTCATACACTAAATTCTGTCACAACTCTCCCCAAACTAAGTTTCCTTGTAAGGCTAACATCTTACAGCCATTTCTCCTAAGCAGCATTTTCATTCATATTCACTCCCAAACTGGTTTTACTTAGACCCAGGAAGATGATATGAATGATGCTCAGAATTGCCCAGCTCATCTCATGCTGGCCTGCTGCCCTTGACCCAAACCTGAACTCCTCTGCTCTCTTGCCTTGAGATGGACATCGCTGCAGATAGATCACTGACAAGTTCTTTCTCTAAGAGTTAAATCTGGCAGGCCCCAAAATGTCTGGACCCCAATATGAACACTATTTAGGCCCTCAAACTAATATGGATACCTTAGCACTTTAAGAAAAGTACAGAAAATAAAACCCTAACTTGTGATTTTGATTGTCTATCAGAAAGCCCAGTTTCCTTTAGTGAGTGCCTCAGTGTTGAAAGCAGCAGACTGGGGCTTCCATTTAAGATGGAAGACATAGTGCTTCTACAGCTAACACATTGACATGCTTGACTATAAGAACATCACTTAAAAATAGTGAGGAGCTCTACCCACGACCACTCCCTCCCATCAGGAAACCTACAGAAACCTCTTAGATAGCCTCATTCACCAGAGGGCAGACAGCAGAAGCAAGAAGAACTACAATCCTGTAGCCTGTGGAACAAAAACCACACTCACAGAAAGATAGACAAGAGGAAAAGGCAGAGGGCTATGTACCAGATGAAGGAAAAAGATAAAACCCCAGAAAAACAACTAAATGAAGTGGAGATAGGCAACCTTCCAGAAAAAGAATTCAGAATAATGATAGTGAATATAATCCAGGACCTCAGGAAAAGGATGGAGGCAAAGATAGAGAAGATGCAAGAAATGTTTAACAAAGACCTAGAAGAATTAAAGAACAAACAAACAGAGATGAACCATACAATAACAGAAATGAAAATTACACTAGAAGGAATCAATAGCAGAATAACTGAGGCAGAAAAATGGATAAGTGACCAGGAAGACAGAATGGTGGAATTCACTGCTGTGGAACAGAATAAAGAAAAAAGACTGAAAAGAAATGAAGACAGACTAAGAGACCTCTGGGACAACATTAAACACAACAACATTCACATTATAGGGGTCCCAGAAGGAGAAGAGAGAGAGGGAGGAGCAGAGAAAATATTTGCAGAGATTATAGTCAAAAACTTCCCTAACATGGGAAAGGAAATAGCCACCCAAGTCCAAGAAGTGCAGCGAGTCCCATACTGGATAAAACCAAGGAGAAACACACTGAGACACATAGTAATCAAATTGGCAAAAATTAAAGAAAAGGAAAAATTATTGAAAGCAGCAAGGGAAAAATGACAAATAACATACAAGGGAACTCCCATAAGATCAACAGCTGATTTCTCAGCAGACACTCTACAAGCCAGAAGGGAGTGGAATAATATACTTAAAGTGATGAAAGGGAAGGACCTACAACCAAGATTACTCTACCCGGCAATGATCTCATTCAGATTCGATGGAGAAATCAAAAGCTTTACAGATAAGCAAAAGCTAAGAGAATTCAGCACCACAAAACCAGCTCTACAACAAATGCTAAAGGAACTTCTCTAAATGGGAAACACAAGAGAAGAAAATGACCTACAAAAACAAACCCAAAACAGTTCAGAAAATGGTCATAGGAACATACATATCAATAATTACCTTAAATGTGAATGGGTTAAATGTTCCAAACAAAAGACACAGGTTTGCTGAATGGATACAAAAACAAGACCCATATATATGCTGTCTACAAGAGACCCACTTCAGACCTAGGGACACATACAGACTGAAAGCGAGGGGATGGAAAAAGATATTCCATGCAAGTGGAAATCAAAAGCTGGAGTAGCAATACTCATATCAGATAAAATAGACTTTAAAATAAAGAATGTTACAAGAGACAAGGAAGGACACTACATAATGATAAAGGGATGAACCCAAAAAGAAGATATAATGATTATAAATATATATGCACCCAACATAGGAGCATCTCAATACATAAGGCAACTGCTAACAGCTATACAAGAGGAAATCAACAGGAACACAGTAATACTGGGGGACTTTAACACCTCACTTACACCAATGGACAGATCATCGAAAATGAAAATAAATAAGGAAACAGAAGTTTTAAATGACACAATAGACCAGATAGAGTTAATTGATATTTATAGAACATTCCATCCAAAACCAGCAGATTACACCTTCTTCTCAAGTGTGCATGGAACATTCTCCAGGATAGATCACAACTTGGGTTGCAAATCAAGCCTCAGTAAATTTAAGAAAAATGAAATCATACCAAGCATCTTTTCTGACCACAACACTATGAGATTAGAAATGAATTACAGGGGAAAAAACGTAAAAAACACAAACACATGGAGGCTAAACAATACATTACTAAATAACCAAGAGATCACTGAGTAAATCAAAGAGGAAATCAAAAAATACCTAGAGACAAATTACAATGAAAACACAACAATCCAAAACCTATGGGATGCAGCAAAAGCAGTTCAAAATGGGAAGTTTATAGCTATACAAGCCTACCTCAAGAAACAAGAAAAATCTCAAATAAACAATCTAACTTTACACCTAAAGGCACTAGAGAAAGAGGAACAAACAAAACCAAAGTTAGCAGAAGGAAAGAAATCATAAAGATAAGAGCAGAAATAAATGAAATAGAAACAAAGAAAACAATAGCAAAGATCAAAAACTAAAAGCTGGTTCTTTTTTTTTTTTTTTTTTTTCCAGTACATGGGCCTCTCCCATTGCAGAGCATAGGCTCTGGACGCACAGGCTCAGTGGCCATGGCTCATGGGTCTAGCCATTCTGCAGCATGTGGGGTCTTCCCAGACCAGGGCACAAACCCATGTCCCCTGCATCGGCAGGTGGACTCTAAACCACTGCGCCACCAGGGAAGCCCTAAAAGCTGGTTCTTTGAGAAGATAATCAAAATTGATAAGCCATTAGCAAGACTCATCAAGAAAATGAGGGAGAGGACTCAAATTAATAAAATTAGAAATGAAAAAGGAGAAGTTACAACAGACACCACAGAAATATAAAGCATCCAACAGACTACTACACGCACCTCTATGCCAATAAAATGGACAACCTAGAAGAAATGGACAAATACTTAGAAAGGTATAACCTTCCAAGACTGAACCAGGAAGAAATAGAAAATATGAACAGACAAATCACAAGTTATGAAATTGAAACTGTGATTTAAAATCTTCCAACAAACAAAAGTCCAGGACCAGATGACTTCACAGGTGAATTCTATCAAACATTTAGAGAAGAGCTAACACCCATCCTTCCCAAACTCTTCCAAAAAATTGTGGAGGAATAAACACTCCCAAACTCATTCTATGAGGCCACCATCACCCTGACACCAAAACCAAACAAAGATACTACAAAAAAAGAAAATTATAGACCAACGTCACTGAAGAATATAGATGCAAAAATCCACAACAAAATACTAGCAAACAGAATCCAACAACATATTAAAAGGATCATACACCACGATCAAGTGGGATTTATCCCAGGGATGCAAGGATTCTTCAATATATGCAAATCAATCAATGTGATATACCATAATAACAAATTGAAGAATAAAAACCAAATGGTCATCTCAATAGATGAAGAAAAAACTTTGGACAAAATTCAACACCCCTTTATGAAAAAACTCTCCAGAAAGTAGGCATAGAGGGAACCTACCTCAACATAATAAAGGCCATATATGACAAATCCACAGCAAACATCATTCTCAATGGTGAAAAAACAGAAAGCATTTCCTCTAAGATCAGGAAGAAGATAAGGATGTCCACTCTCATCTCTATAATTCAACATAGTTTTGGAAGTCCTAGCCATGGCAATCAAAGAAGAAAAAGAAATAAAAGGAATCCAAATCGGAAAAGAAGAAGTAAAACTGTCACTGTTTGCACATGAGATGATGCTATACATACAGAATCCTAAAAATGCCAGCAGAAAACTACTAGTGCTAGTTAATGAATTTGGTAAAGTTGCAGGATACAAAATTAATGCACAGAAATATCTTGCATTCCTATACACCAATGATGAAAAATCTGAAAGAAAATTAAGGAAACACTCCCATTTACCACTGCAACAAAAGAATAAAATACCTAGGGATAAACCTTCCTAGGGAGACAAAAGACCTGTATGCAGAAAACTATAAGACACTGATGAAAGAAATTAAAGATGATACCAACAGATGGAGAGATATACCATGTTCTTGGATTCGAAGAATCAACATTGTGCAAATGACTATACTATCCAAAGCAATCTACAGATTCAATGCAATCCCTATCAAATGACCAATGGCATTTTTTATGGAACTAGAATTAAAAAATCTTAAAATTTGTACGGAGAAACAAAAGACCCTGAATAGCCAAAGTAGTCTTGAGGGAAAGAACAGAGCTGGAGGAATCAGACTCCTTGACTTCAGACTATACTACAAAGCTACAGTAATCAAGACAGTATGGTACTGGCACAAAAGCAGAAACATAGATCAATGGAACAAGACAGAAAGCCCAGAGGTAAACTCATGCACCTATAGTCAACTAATCTATGACAAAGGAGGCAAGGATATACAATGGAGAAAAGACAGTCTCTTCAACAAGTGGTGCTGGGAAAACTGGACAGCTACATGTAAAAGAATGAAATTAGAACACTCCCTAACACCAAACACAAAAATAAACTCAAAATGGATTAGAGACCTAAATGTAAGACCAGACACTATAAAACTCTTAGAGGAAAACAGAGGAAGAACACACTTTGACATAATCACAGCAAGATCTTTTTTGATCTACCTCCTAGAGTAATGGAAATAAAAACAAAAATAAACAAATTGGATCTAATGAAACTTAAAAGCATTTGCACAGCAAAGGAAACCATAAACAAGATGAAAAGACAACCCTCATAATGGGAGAAAATATTTGCAAATGAATCAATGGACAAATGATTAATCTCCAAAATATATAAACAGCTCATGCAGCTCAATATTAAAAAAACAAACAAGCCAATCCAAAACGAGGCAGAGGACCTAAATAGACATTTCTCCAAAGAAGACATATAGATGGCCGAGAAGCACATGAAAAGCTGCTCAACATCACTAATTATTAAAGTAATGCAAATCAAAACTACAATGAGGTATCACCTCACACCAGTTAGAATGGGCTTCATCAGAAAATCTACAAACAACAAGGCTGGAGAGGGTGTGGACAAAAGGGAACCCTCTTGCACTGTTGATGGGAATGTAAACTGATACAGCTACTATGGAGAACAGTATGGAGGTTTCTTAAAAAACTAAAAATAGAATTACCATATGATCCAGCAATCCCACTATTGGGCATAGACCCAGAGAAAACCACAATTCAAAAAGACACATGCACCCCAATGTTCACTGCAGCACTACTTACAATAGCCAGGTCATGGAAGCCACCTAAATGCCCATCAACAGACGAATGGATAAAGAAGATGTGGTACATATATACAGTGGAATATTACATGGATGGATCTAGTGACTGTCATACAGAGTGAAGTAAGTCAGAAAGAGAAAAACAAATATCGTATATTAACACATATATGTGCAACGTAGAAAAATGGTACAGATGAACCGGTTTGCAGGGCAGATATTGAGGCACAGATATAGAGAATAAACGTATGGATACCAAGGGGGGAGAACTGCAGGGCGGGGGGGAGGTGATGAATTGGGCGATTGGGATTGACATGTATACACTGATGTGTATAAAATTGATGACTAATAAGAACCTGCTGTATAAAAAATAAATAAAATAAAATAAAATAATATATATAGTGGGCTTGGAAGCAAAAAATCAATCATGTCCAGGAATGCCAGAAACAATAAGGGAACTCAGGGCTAAAAGAAGTGGAAGTTAATATTTACATTGATGGAAAAGTGTCCAGGCCAAGGACTAGGCCTTCTGCATAAATCAATAGCCCATAAAAAGTTGGTCCATCAGCAAATGGGGGCCTGGAGAAAAACAATTTGAAGTGCAAGGAACCAATATAAAAGTACTTCACCTGTGCTGCTCTGTGCTTGGACAAGGGTCACCCTCAGAGAATCAACACCCCAAAACTGTCCTCTACCATGGGTGGGCTGAATCCACAATCCCTCATTGTGAGCTGGGGACACATCACCATTCAATACGTGTCTGAATTTTACCCACCACCATTGTAAATATTATCAAGACTCCTTTGCATTTAAAGCTTCAAAAACAATAACAAAGTTAGCTTAATCTGGAGGCAGAATAGAGATGGTAGAGTAAGAAGAGCCTGAGCTCACCTCTTCCCATGAACACACCAAAACTACAACTATGTATAGAATAACTCTCTCCAAGAACAACCTGAAGACTAGCAGAACAACTCTTTTACAATTAAGTATACAGAGGAAAACCCACATTGAGATGGTTAAGAAAGGCAGAGAAACAATCTAGTCAGGACCCACACTTCCAGAAAGCAACCCACAAGAGGAAGAGGATATCACAAACTCAGAGGTACTCTCTAAGGATCAGGGAGCCTGAGTTGCACTTTGGGAACCCCAACCCTGGGGACTGGCAACCAGGAAGACAAGCTCCTTAGCTGGTTTTGAAGATCAGGAGGGTTTATACCCAGGAGAGCCAGAGGGCTGTAGGAAATCAAGACTCTGCTCTTAAAGGGCTTGTGCACAAACTCACTTGCTCAAAGTCTCAGCTCAGAGGCAGCAGACTGAAAGCATCTGTTGCTCTAACCAGCCTGCCAAGACTGCCCCAGCATGCTCCCCAGCCCATGCCAGGCTCTGTCTCTGCCCCATCCCCCTGCCAAGGTGGCAGCCCTCAGTACAACCCAGGAAAAGCCCAGCCCACACTCTTTGGCTCCAGCCCAAAGAGGCAGCCCCCAGTGTGTCCCAGGAGAAGCCTCAGCCTGTGCCCACTTCCACTCCAACCCTCCCAACCAAGGCAGTGGCCTGTGAATCACCCCAGGCAAATCCCAGGCCCACACTAGGCTCCAGCCCTCCCACCAAGGTGGCAGCCCCCAACATATCCCAGGACTAGCCTGTTTTGGCTCCAGCCCTTCTGTCAAAGCCACCAGGTACATGCAGTCTACAAAGAGATGCTCCTGCACAAGGACATACCTTCAAGACTGGGAGAGGTAACTGTTTCACCTAATTCATAAAAACAAACAAAGAAAGACATGAGGAGACAGAGGAATTTGTTTCAAACAAAAGAACAAGATAAAACCTTAACTAAACAGAGAGAAGTAATTTATGTGATAGAATTAAAAGCAACAGTCATAAAAATGTTCACTGAACTCAGGAGAAGAATGAGGAACAAGTGAGAACCTCAATAAAGAATTAGAAAATATAAAAAAGAACCAACCAGGGCTTCCCTGGTGGCGCAGTGGTTGGGAGTCCACCTGCCGATGCAGGGGACGCGGGTTTGTGCCCCGGTCCGGGAAGATCCCACGTGCCGCGGAGCGGCTGGGCCCGTCAGCCGTGGCCGCTGAGCCTGCACATCTGGAGCCTGTGCTCCACAACGGGAGAGGCCACAACAGGGAGAGGCCCGCGTACCGCAAAAAAAAAAAAAAAAAAAAAAAAAGAATCAACCAGAGCTGAAGACTAAAATAACTAAAGTGAAAAATACACTAGAAGGACTCAACAGCAGATTAGATGATACAGAACACATAAGCAACCTGGAAGACAGAATAGTGAAAATCCTTTGATCAGAAGAGCAAAAGAAGGAAGAATTTTTTTTAATGAGGATAGTTTAAGGGACCTCTGGGACAATGTCAAGCATACTAACATTCACAACCCAGAAGGAGAGAGAGAGAGAGGAAGAAAGCATGTTTGATGAAATAATGATTGAAAACTCCCCTAATCCCCAGATTAGGGGAAGCTGAAACATAATCAGCTTCAGGAAGCATAGAGAGTCTCAAACAAGATGAACACAAAGAAATCTACATCAAGAAGTATAATAATTAAAATGACAAAAGTTAAAGATTAAAAAAAGGACTTTAAAGGCAACAAGAGAAAAACAGTGAATTACATACAAGGGAACCCCCATACGGTGATCAGCTGATTTCTCAGCAGAAACTTTGCAGGCCAGAAAAAAAGTGGCATGATATATTTAAAGTGATGAAAGGAAAAACCTACAACTAAGGATACTCTACCTGACAAGGTTATCATTCAGAATAAGGAGAGATAAAGAGTTTCACAGACAAGCAAAAACTAAAAGAGTTCAGACCACTAAACCAGCCTTTACAAAAATGTTAAAGGGTCTTTAAGCAAAAAACAAAAGGTTATAACTACAAATTAAAAAAATATGAAAGAAAAAACCCTCACTGGTAAAGGCAAATATATAGTGAAGGCAGTAGATCAACTATTTTAAAAGCTGGTATGACAGTTAAAACACAGAAGTCATAAAATCAACTATAACTACGATAAGTAACTAAGGGATACCAAAAGTTAAAAGCTTTAAATATAACATAAAAAGCATAAAACATGGGGGTGGAGGGAGTAAAAAAGATAGAGCTTTTAGAATGTGTCTGAACTTAAATGACTATCAGCTTAAAACAAATAGATACATACAAATAGATATAGGTCAATATATATGAACTTATGGTAACCACAAGCCAAAACCCTACAGTAGATACACAAAAAATAAAAATAAAGGAATCCAAACATAAGACTAAAAGAAAATCATCAAACCACAAGGGAAGAGACTAAAAGGAGAAGAACAGAGAACAACTACAAAAACAAAGTGACAAAATGGCAATAAATACATACCTATCAATAATCACTTTAAATGTAGTAGACTAAATAACCCATTCAAAATACATAGGGTCATTGAATAGATTTTAAAAACAAAACAAAACAGAACCCATCTATACGTTGCCTACAAGAGACTCACTTCAGAGCTAAAGTCAAATGGAAACTGAAAATGAAGGGATAGAAAGAGTTGCTCCATGGAAATGGAAACAAAAAGCAGGGGTAGCAATACACATTTCTTTTTCAAGTGGACATGGAACATTCTCCAGGATAGATCACATGCTAGACCATAAAACAAGTCTCAATAAATTTAAGAAGATTGAAATCACATCAAGCATCTTTTCTGACCACAATGGTATGAAACTAAAAATCAACTGCAGAAAGAAAACTGGAAGAAACACAAACACATTGCAACTAAACAACATGTTACTGAAAAACATATGTCAACAAAGAAATCAAAGAGGAAATCCAAAAATAACTCAAGAGAAATGAAAATAGAAACACAACTTTCCAAAATCTATGGGACACAGTAAAAGCAGTTCTAAGAGGGAAGTTTATAGTGATACAGGCCCACCTTAAGAAACAAGAAAAATCTCAAATAAACAACTTTATTTTACACCTCAAGGAATTTAAAAAGGAAAAACAAAGCTCAGAGTTAGTAGAAGGAAATCATAAATACAGGAGCAAAAATTATGTCAAGATTTTAAAAATAGAAAATGTCAATGAAACTAAGAGCTGGTTTTTTAAAAAGATGAACAAAATTGAGAAGCCTTTGGCCAAGCTCATCAAGAAAAAGAGAGAGCATCCAAATAAATAAAATTAGAAATGAAAGGGGAGAAGTTACAACAAATATCCAGAAATACAATCATAAATGAACAATTATATGCCAAAAAATTGGACAACCCAGAAGAAAGGGGTAAATTCCTAGAAATGTACAATATTCCAAGACTAATCAGGAAGAAATAGAAAATATGAACAGAACAATTACTAGTAATGAAATTGAATCAGTAATCAAAAAATCCTAACAACAACAAAAAAAGTTGAGGACCAGACAACTTCACAGGAGAATTCTATCAAATATTTAAAGAAGAATTAATATCTATCCTTTTCAAACTATTCCAAAAACTTGAAGAGGAAGGAATGTTTCCAAAATTTTTCTAAAGGCCAGCATCACCCTGATACCAAAACCAGAGACAGATACTCCAAAAAAAGAGAAAATTACACGCCAATACCTCTGATTAATATGAATGCAAAAATTCTTAACAAGATATTAGCAAATCAATTTCAACAATACATCAAAAAGATTATACATCAAAAAGATCATACATCATAATCAATGAATGGATGTTGAATTTTGTTAAATGCTTTTTTCTGCATTTATTCAGATGATCATGTGATCATGTGATTTTTATCCTTCATTTTGTTAGTGTTGTGTATCGTGTGGATAGATTTGTTGATATCGAACCATCCTTGTGGGATGGTTCAACATCCCATTCATGATTTTAAAAAAACTCTCAACAAAGTGAGTATAGAGGGAACATACCTCAACATAATAAAGGCTACATATGACAAACCTACAGCTAACAACATACTCAACAGTGAAAAGCTGAAAGCTTTTCCTCTAAGGTCAGGAATAAGAAAAAAGGAATAAGAAAGGAATAAGAAAAAAACCCCTCTCGTCATTTTTAGTTAACATAGAAGTCCTAGTCACAGCAATCAGACAAGAAAAATAAATAAAAGGAATCCAAATTGGAAAGGAAGAAGTAAAACCATCATTATTTGCACTTGACATGGTACTATTTAGAGAAAACCCTAATGTCTCCACCAAAAAAAAAAAAAAAAAAAAAAATTATTAAAATAAATTCAGTAAAAGTGCAGGATACAAAATTAATATATATAAATCTATTGCACTTCTCTACACTAATAACAAACTATCAAAAACAGAAATTAAGAAAAAAATCCATTTACAATTGCATCAAAAAGAATTAAATACCTAGAAATAAATTTAAATAAGGAGGTAATAAAAGACCTGAACTCTGAAAACTATAAGACATCACTGAAAGAAATGAAAGATGACACAAATAAAAGATATATCCTGCTCATGGTTCAGAAGAATTAATATTGTTAAAATGTTCATACTGTCCAAAATAATCTACAGGTTCAATCTAACCCCTATTAAAATAGCAATGGCATTTTTCACAGAATTAGAACATAATTCCTACAATTTGCAAGGAACCATAAAAGATCCCAAATAGCCAAAGCAATTTTGAGAATGAAGAACAAAGCTGAAGGTAAAATGCTCCCTGAATTCAAACTATACTACAAAGCTATAATAACCAAAACAATCTGGTACTGGCTCAAAAACAGATACATAGATCAATGGAAAAGAGAGCCCAGAAATAAACCTATGCACATATGATCAATTAACCTATGACAAAGGAGACAAGAATATACAATGGGGAAAAGATAGTCTCTTCAGTAAGGTGTATTGGGAAAACTGAACAGCTACATGTAAAAAAATGAACCTAGAACATTCTCTCACATCATATACAAAAATAAACTAAAAATGGATTAGACTTAAATGTAAGACCTGAAATTATAAAAACTAGAAGAAAAGGTAGGCATACATTCTTTGACATCAGTCTTAGCAACACTTTTTTTAGACCTATCTCCTCAGACAAGGGCAATAAAAACAAAAATAAACAAATGGCACTATATCAAACTAAAAAGCTTTCGCACAGCAAAGGAAACTATCAACAAAATGAAAATGAAAGGAGATATCTGCAAATGGTATGTCTGATAATGAGTTAATATCAAAGTATATCAAGAACTCATACAACCCAATAACAAAAGAAAAAATAATTTGATTAAAAATGAACAAACTGAACAGACATTTTTTCCAAAGAAGACATACAGATGGCCAAAAGGTACATGAAAATATACCCAATATCATCAGTCATCAGAGAAATGTAAATCAAAACCCCAGTGAGATGTCACCTCACAACTGTCAGTATGGCTACCTTCAAAAAGACAGCAAATAACAAATGCTAGTGAGGATGTGGAGAAAGGGACCCAAATGCACTTTCAGTGGAAATGTAAATTGGTGCAACCACTATGGAAAATAGTATGGAGCTTTCTCAAAAACTAGAAATAGAACAACCACATGATCCAGCAATTTCACTTTTGGTTATTCTTCCAAAGAAAATAAAAACACTAATTTGAAAAGATATATGCACCCCAATGTTCATTGTAGTATTATTTAAGATTGCCAAGATATAGAAGCATCCTAAGAGTCCATCAACAGAAGAATGGCTAAAGAACATGTGGGGTGTACACACAGTGGAGTATTATTCAGCCATAATAAAGAATGAAATGTTGCCATTTGCTACAACATGGATGGACCTAGAAATTATAATAAGTGAAATAAGTCAGACAAAGAAAGACAAATACTGTATGTTTTCACTTATATTTGAAATCTGTAACACAAAATAAATACAATAAAACAGAAAGAGACTCACAGACAGAGAGCAAACTAGTAGCTTCCAGAGGGTAGGGAGGGTGGCGGAATGGGCAAAATACATGAAGGGAATTAAGAAATACAAACTACTAGTTATAAAATAAACAAGTCACAGGGATGTAATGTACAGCACAGGGAATATAGTCAATAATATTGTAAGAATTTTGTATGCTGCATAATGTACAAAAATATCAAATCACCATGTTACATACCTGATACTAATATAATAAGTCAACTAAAAAAACCCACAAAGTTAGCCTACCCTTTAATATTATTTGTGTTTTCTCATTTCTCTTTATTCTCACTGAACTTTATAGATGGAATATAACATGTACATCAATATTTACTTTCCCATCTGCCTTCCCTCAGCTTCCTTCTAAAAAGGATTTTGTCTTATTTGCCTTTTGTACTTCCCCACACTTTGCATAGAACTAATGCATATTAAATAAATGACTTAATGAAGTAGAAAGACAATGAAGATAATATTTTTTACAGCTTTTCCTAGAATCAGGCTTCAAGAGGCACAACCTTTTGAAGTATAAAACTCCTCATATTAGAGTCCATCCATGCTGTATTTTAGAAAAGTCCATTTATCAAGAATGTTTGGCTGGAGTTTGGGAACATGGAGGAAGAGTAAGACGTGGAGATCACCTTCCTCCCCACAGATACATCAGAAATACATCTACACGTGGAACAACTCCTACAGAACACCCACTGAACGCTGGCAGACCTCCGACCTCCCAAAAGGCAAGAAACACCCCACGTACCTGGGTAGGGCAAAAGAAAACAGAATAAACAGAGACAAAAGAATAGGGACGGGACCTGCACCAGTGGGAGGGAGCTGTGAAGGAGGAAAGGTTTCCACACACTAGAAGCCCCTTCGTGGGCAGAGACTGTGGGTGGCGGAGTGGGGAAGCTTCGAAGCCGCAGAGGAGAGCACAGCCACAGGGGTGCAGAGGGCAAAGCGGAGAGATTCCTGCACAGAGGATCGGTGCCGACCAGCACTCACCAGCCCGAGAGGCTTGTCTGCTCACCCACCGGTATGGGAGGGGGCTGGGAGCTGAGGCTCGGGCTTCGGTCAGATGGCAGGGAGAGGAATGGTGGCGTGAACAGAGTCTGAAGGGTTTAGTGCACCACGACTAGCTGGGAGGGAGTCTGGGAAAAAGCTTGGAGCTGCCAAAGAGGCAAGAGACTTTTTCTTCCCTCTTTGTTTCCTGGTGTGCGAGAAGAGGGGATTAAGAGCGCCGCTTAAAGGAGCTCCAGAGACGGGTGTGAGCTGCGGCTATCAGCATGGACCCCAGAGATGGGCATGAGATGCTAAGGCCACTGCTGCCGCCACCAAGAAGCCTGTGTGCAAGCACAGGTCACTCTCCACACCTCCCCTCCCGGGAGCCTGTGCAGCCCACCACTGCCAGGGTCCCGTGATCCAGGGACAACTTCCCCAGGAGAACACACGGCGCACCTCAGGATAATGCAATGTCACAGTGGCCTCTGCTGCTGCAGGCTTGCCCCACACTCTGTGCCCCCTCCCTCCCCCCCGGCCTGAGGGAGCCAGAGCCCCCGAAGCAGCTGCTCCTTTAATCCCGTCCTGTCTGAGTGAAGAAGAGACGCCCTCTGGCAACCTATACGCAGAGGCAGGGCCAAATCCAAAGCTGAACCACGGGAGCTGTGTGAACAAAGAAGAGAAAGGGAAATTTCTCCCAGCAGCCTCAAGAGTAGCAGATTAAATCTCCACAATCAATTTGATGTACCCTGCATCAGTGGAAAACCTGAACAGACTACGAATCATCCCAAATTGAGTAGGTGGACTTTCAGAGCAAGATGTATTATTTTTTCCCATTTTCCTCTTTTTGTGACTGTGTATGTGTATGCTTCTGTGTGAGAGATCAGCTGTATAGCTTTGCTTTCACCATTTGTCCTAGGGTTTTGTCCATTTTGTTGTTTTTTTTTTTTACTTAAAAAATTTTTTTTCTTAATAATTATTTTTTATTTTAATAAGTTTATTTTATTTTATCTTACTTTATTTTATCTTCTTCCTTCCTTCCTTCCTTACTTCCTTTCTTTTTACTTTTTCTCCCTTTTATTCTGAGCCATGTAGATGAAAGGCTCTTGGTGCTGCAGCCAGGAGTCAGCGCTGTGCCTCTGAGGTGGGAGTGTCAACTCCAGGACTCTGGTCCACAAGAGACCTCCCAGCTCCACGTAATATCAAATGGCAAAAATCTCCCAGAGATCTCCATATCAACACCAAGACCCAGCTTCACTCAACGAACAGCAAGCTACAGTGCTGCACACCCTATGCCAAACAACTACCAAGACAGGAACACAACACCACCCATTAGCAGAGAGGCTGACTAAAATCATAATATGGCCACAGACACACCAAAACACACCACCAGACGTGGACAGGCCCACCAGAAAGACAAGATCCAGCCTCATCCACCAGAACACAGGCACTAGTCCCCTCCACCAGGAAGCCTACACAACCCACTGAACCAACTTTAGCCACTGGGGTCAGACACCAAAAACAACGGGAACTACGAACCTGCAGCCTGCAAAAAGGAGACCCCAAACACAGTAAGATAAGCAAAATGAAAAGACAGAAAAACACACAGCAGATGAAGGAGAAAGATAAAAACCCACCAGACCTAACAAATGAAGAGGAAATAGGAAGTCTTCCTGAAAAGGAATTCAGACGAATGATAGTAAATATGATCCAAAATCTTGGAAATAGAGAAAATGCAAGAAACATTTAACAAGGACCCAGAAGAACTGAAGAAGAAACAAGAAATGATGAACAACACAATAAATGAAATTAAAAATACTCTAGATGGGATCAATAGCAGAATAACTGAGGCAGAAGAACGGATAAATGACCTGGAATATAAAATAGTGGAAATAACTACTGCAGAGCAGAATAAAGAAAAAAGAATGAAAAGAACTGAGAACAGTCTCAGAGACCTCTGGGCAAACATTAAAAGCACCAACATTTGAATTATTGTGGTCCCAAAGGAGAAGAGAAAAAGAAAGGGACTGAGAAAATATGTGAAGAGATTATAGTTGAAAACTTCCCTGATACAGGAAAGGAAATAGTCAATCAAGTCCAGGAAGCACAGAGAGTCCCATACAGGATAAATCGAAGGAGAAACACGCCAAGACACATAATAATCAAACTGTCAAAATTTAAATACAAAGAAAACATGTTAAAAGCAGCAAGGGAAAAACAACAAATAACACACAAGGGAATCCCCATAAGGTTAACAGCTGATCTTTCAGAAGAAACTCTGCAAGCCAGAAGGGAGGGGCAGGACATATTTAAAGTGATGAAGGAAAAAAACCTACAACCAAGATAACTCTACCCAGCAAGGATCTCATCCAGATTTGATGGAGAAATTAAAACCTTAACAGACAAGCAAAAGCTGAGAGTTCAGCACCACCAAACCAGCTTTACAACAAATGCTTAAGGAACTTCTCTAGGCAAGAAACACAAGAGAAGGAAAAGACCTACAATAACAAACGCAAAACAATTAGGAAAATGGGAATAGGAACATACAGATCGATAATTACCTTAAACATGAATGGATTAAATGCTCCCACCAAAAGACATGGACTGGCTGAATGGATACAAAAATAAGACCCATATATATGCTGTCTACAAGACACCCACTTCAGACCTAGGGACATATACAGACTGAAAGTGAGGGGATGGAAAAAGATATTCCATGCAAATGGAAATCAGAAGAAAGCTGGAGTAGCAATTCTCATATCAAAAAAAATACACTCTAAAATAAAGACTATTACAAGAGACAAAGAAGGATGCTACTTAATGATCAAGGGGTCGATCCAAGAAGAAGATATAACAATTGAAAATATTTATGCACCCAAAATATGTATTGAGTACCTCAGTACATAAGGCAAATACTAACAGCCATAAAAGGGGAAATCAACAGCAACACACAATAGGGGACTTTAACACACCACTTTCACCAATGGACAGATCATGCAAAATGAAAATAAATAAGGAAACACAAGCTTTAAATGATACATTACACAAGATGGACTTAATTGATATTTATAGGACATTCCATCCAAAAACAACAGAATACACATCTTTCTCTACTACTCATGGAACATTCTCCAGGATAGATCATATATTGGGTCACAAATCTAGCCTTGGTAAATTTAAGAAAATTGAAATTGTATCAGGTATCTTTTCTGACCACAACGCTATGAGACTAGATATCAATTACAGGAAAAGATCTGTAAAAAATACAAACACATGGAGGCTAAACAATACACTACTTAATAATGAACTGATCACTGAAGAAATCAAAGAGGAAATCAAAAAATACCTAGAAACAAATGACAACGGAGACATGACGACCCAAAACCTATGGGATGCAGCTCTAAGAGGGAAGTTTATAGCAATACAATCCTACCTAAAGAAACAGGAAACATCTCGAATAAACAACCTAACCTTGAAACGACAGCAATGAAAGAAGAACAAAAAACCCCCAAAGTTAGCAGAAGGAACGAAATCATACAGATCAGATCAGAAATAAATGGAAAAGAAATGGAGGAAATGATAGCAAAGATCAATTAAAGTAAAAGTTGGTTCTTTGAGAAAATAAACAAAATTAATAAACCATTAGCCAGACTCATCAAGAAAAAAAGTGAGAAGACTCAAATCAATAGAATTAGAAATGAAAAAGAGAAGTAACAACTAACACTGCAGAAATATAAAGGACCATGAGAGATTACTACAAGCAACAATATGCATTAAAATAGATAACCTGGAAGAAATGGACACATACTTAGAAATGCACAACCTGCCAAGACTGAATCAGGAAGAAATAGAAAACATGAACAGACCAATCACAACCACTGAAATTGAAAATGTGATTAAAAATCTTCCAACAAACAAAAGCCCAGGGCCAAATGGTTTCACAGGCGAATTCTATCAAACATTTAGAGAAGAGCTAACACCTATCCTTCTCAAACTCTTCCAAAATATAGCAGAGGGAGGAACACTCCCAAACTCATTCTACAAGGCCACCATCACCCTGATACCAAAACCAGACAAAGATGTCACAAAGAAAGAAAACTACAGGCCGATATCACTGATGAATATAGATGCAAAAATCCTCAACAAAATACTAGCAAACAGAATCCAACAGCACATTAAAAGGATCATACACCATGATCAAGTGGGGTTTATTCCAGGAATGCGTGGATTCTTCAATATAAGCAAATCAATCAACGTGATATACCATATTAACAAATTGAAGGAGAAAAACCATATGATCATCCCAACAGATGCAGAGAAAGATTCTAACAAAATTCAACACCCATTTATGATAAAAACCCTGCAAAAAATAGGCATAGAGGGAACTTTCCTCAACATAATAAAGGCCATATAAGACAAACCCACAGCCAACATCGTCCTCAATGGTGAAAAACTGAAACCATTTCCACTAAGATCAGGAACAAGACAAGGTTGCCCACTCTCAACACTCTTATTCAACATAGTTTTGGAAGTTTTAGCCACAGCAATCAGAGAAGAAAAGGAAATAAAAGGAATCCAAATCAGAAAAGAAGACTAAAGCTGTCATTGTTTGCAGATGACATGATACTATACATAGAGAATCCTAAAGATGCTACCAGAGAACTACTAGAGCTAATCAATGAATTTGATAAAGTAGCAGGATATAAAATTAATGCACAGAAATCTCTGGCATTCCTATACACTAATGATGGAAAATCTAAAAATGAAATTAAGATAACACTCCCATTTACCACTGCAACAAAAAAGAATAAAATATTTAGGAATAAACCTACCTAAGGAGACAAAAAACCTGTATGCAGAAAATTATAAGACACTAATGAAAGAAATTAAAGATGATACAAATAGATGGAGAGATATACCATGTTCTTAGATTGGAAGAATCAACATTGTGAAAATGACTCTACTACCGAAAGCAATCTACAAACTCAATGAAATACCTATCAAACTACCACTGGCATTTTTCACAGAACTAGAACAAAAAAATTCAAAATTTCTATGGAAACAGAAAAGACCCTGAATAGCCAAAGCAATCTTGATAACAAAAAATGGAGCTGGAGAAATAAGGCTCCCAGACTTCAGACTATATTACAAAGCTACAGTAAGCAAGACAGTGTGGTACTGGCACAAAAACAGAAATATAGATCAATGGAACAGGACAGAAAGCCCAGAGATAAACCCATGCACATATGGTCACCTTGTCTTTGGTAAAGGAGGCAGGAATGTACAGTGGAGAAAGGACAGCCTCTTCAATAAGTGGTGCTGGGAAAACTGGACAGCTACATGTAAAAGTATGAAATTAGAACACTCCCTAACACCGTACAAAAAAATAACCTCAAAATGGATTAAAGATCTAAATGTAAGGCCAGAAACTATCAAATTCTTAGAGGAAAACATAGGCAGAACACTCTATGACATAAATCACAGCAAGATCCTTTTGGACCCACCTTCTAGAGAAATGGAAATAAAAACAAAATAACAAAATGGGACCTAATGAAACTTAAAAGCTTTTGCACAGCAAAGGAAAACATAAACTAGACCAAAAGACAACCCTTAGAATGGGAGAAAATATTTGCAAATGAAGCAACTGACAAAGGATTAATCTCCAAAATTTACAAGCAGCTCATGCAGCGCAATAACAAAAAAAAAAAAAAACACAATCCAAAAATGGGCAGAAGACCTAAATAGACATTTCTCCAAAGAAGATATACAGATTGCCAACAAACACATGAAAGAATACTCATCATCATTAATCATTAGAGAAATGCAAATCAAAACTACAATGAGATATCATCTCACACTGGTCAGAATGGCCATCATCAAAATATCTAGAAATAATAATTGCTGGAGAGGGTGTGGAGAAAAGGGAACACTCTTGCAGTGCTGGTGGAAAAATTAAATTGATACAGCCACTATGGAGAACAGTATGGAGGTTCCTTAAAAAACTACAAATAGAACTACCATACAACCCAGCAATCCCATTACTGGGCATATACCCTGAGAAAACAATAATTCAAAAAGAGTCATGTACCAAAAGGTTCATTGCAGGTCTATTTACAATAGCCAGGAGATGGAAACAACCTAAGTGTCCATCATCAGATGAATGGATAAAGAAGATGTGGCACATATATACAATGGAACATTACTCAGCCATAAAAAGAAATGAAATTGAGTTATTTGTAGTGAGGTGGATGGACCTAGAGTCTGTCATACAGAGTGAAGTAAGTCAGAAAGAGAGAAACAAATACTGTGCGCTAACACATATATATGGAATCTAAAAAAAAAAAAAAAAGTTCTGAAAAACCTAGGGGCAGGACAGGAATAAAGATGCAGAAGTAGAGAATGGACTTGAGGACATGGGGAGGGAAAAGGGTAAGCTGGGATTAAGTGAGAGAGTGGCATGGACATATATACACTATGAAATGTAAAATAGATAGCTAGTGGGAAGCAGCTGCATAGCACAGGGAGATCAGCTCGGTGCTTTGTGACCACCTAGAGGGGTGGGATAGGGAAGACAGGAAGGAGATGCAAAAGGGAAGAGATATGGGAATATACGTACATGTATAGCAATTCACTATGTTATAAAGCAGAAACTCCCACACCATTGTAAAGCAATTATACTCCAATAAAGATGTTTTTAAAAAAAAGAAACAAATACTGTATGCTAACACATATGTATGGAATTTAAAAAAAAATGCTCTGAGCCTCAGAGAGACCAAGGAGATGAGAGAGGAGGAAGGAGCCTCTAAGGCCCCAAAGACAGATGACATGCAAAGTGAGGTGGTTCTGGACCCTCATTTCATTCATCCAGTCATCTGCTTATTCAATAAATATTTATTGGGCACCTAGTAGGCACTGTTTTGGATGCCAGGGATAATGTATGAATGGGATACTTCCAGACCCTGCCTGATGGAGCTGACAGCCTATTGGTGGGGGGTGCAGAACCTTGCATTGTTTGCGGGCCCCAGGAACAGAATCCTATTTGTCAGGGAGGGGCTGGCCAGAGTCCTGGTGGGAAACTCCCTGAACTGTAGGCCCATGGCCCCTCGAGCTGCAGGCAGGCCATACATATGGCCTGTTTGTCAGCACCTCGCAGTATGACAGGTGTTCACACTTGTTCACAGACCCACTGACTGACCAAACCCTAAGGCAGGAGCTCCTTGGCCTAGACGGAGAGAGCGGCAGCCGTCGACTCACTGGGCACATGAGGCTTATGAGGCCAAGACTGCTTCTCGATCCCAATCCCTCCCTGCCCTGCTCTGCATCTGTCCAGAAACTAGAGCCTTTGGGAAGAGGGTATCAGGGTTTCTGATCTGGAGGGAGGGGGTCCCCAAGAAGGTAGAGCCTGACTCCCAGCCCTTACTCCCCATGAGAGAGAAGGTCAGCCCTGGGCTACAGCCCTACCCAAATGGTCCACATGCTGATAGTCACTGTGAGACTGACATAGACTTAATATTTGGGTAGCTCCCCAATTCTAAATGCTCAACATGTTAAATACTAATGCCCCATATGATGGTATTAGAAGGTGTGGCCTTTGGTGGGGGGGTGGTGACTAGGTCAGGAAGGTGGAGCCCTCATGAATGGGATTAGTGCCCTTATAAAAGAGACCCCAGAGAGCTCCCTTGCTCCTTCAGCCATGCAAGGACACAAAGAAAAAATGGCCATCTATGAACCAGGAATAGGCCCTCACCAGACACCAAATCTGCTGAAACTTTGTTCTTGGAATTCCCAGCCTCCAGAACTGTGAGAAATAAATGTCTGTTGTTTCTCAAAAAAAAAAAAAAAAAAAAAAATGCTCTGATGAATCTAGGGGCAGGACAGGAATAAAGATGCAGAGGTAGAGAATGGACTTGAGGACATGGGGAGGGGGAAGGGTAAGCTGCGACAAAGTGAAAGAGAAGCATTGACATATATACGATATCAAATGTAAAACAGATAGCTAGTGGGAAGCAGCTACATAACACAGGGAGATCAGCTGGTGTTTTGTGACCACCTAGAGGGGTATGGATGGGGATGGTGGGAGGGAGACGCAAGAGGGAGGGGATATGGGGATATGCTTATACGTATGGCTGATTCACTTTGTTATACAGCAGAATATAATGCACCACTGTAGAGCAATTATCCTCCAATAAAGATGTTGAAAAAAAAAAAGAAAGAAAAGAGGCTTTAAAATCACTTCTGTAAGTCTCCACTTCCCCATCTCCAAAGTGGAGATAATCACAGTACCTACCTCATAGGATTTTGTTGAGATTGAGGAACATAATGCATGTGAAATGTGATTATAGCATCCAACACACAGCTGGTAGTGAATAATAGCTAGCTATGTATTTGTTTATTTATTTGCTATTAATGGTTTTATTCATCATTCAAACATACTGGAAAGGAGTGCACATGAAAAAAGCAAACCTCTGAACTCAACCGTAAGTAGCAATGGTTCTGCAACACACACACACACACACACACACACACACACACACACACACACACACACACACACACCCTTGGTGAAACCATTCATTGCTATAATCATCTTAATGGAATCTATCAAAAAGGGTAAGTGACCTTAAGCAGAAAAGTGACGTTATTGGCAGGCTGAAGGAATATCTAATAAATCCCAAGGACAGAAAGTAAAAGCAAGCTTCAAGAAAACTAGTATGAGGAACTAGGAAGTCAGAAATTTCCTCTGTCTCTCAGGAACCACATGGTCTTTCAACTCTGCCTCTTTCTCCTCTCTATCTGTCTCTGCCCCCACTATGCTTTCTCAGTTTCTTCATTCAGGCATCCAGCAGAGACTAGAAGCTCTAGTCCAATTTCAAATTTCCAGGAAGAAGAATCTGACTGGGCAGTTTTGTCCATCCCTGACACAATGTTCTCTGAAGGTAGATAAAGGAGGACAAGTACAGGATTTACTGCCCACTCATCAGGATGTAAGGGAGCAGACTCTCTTTTCAGAAGATGTAGGAATTAAGATTAAATGACTGATGAAAGAAACTACTAGACTCTCTGGTACAGGCTCTTGGCAAAGAAAACCATTACCAATTTGGTTCAAGTCAGCAAAATGAACCACATGTCCAACTCAGAGCTGAAGAGCTCTAATCAAAATTGGTTTCTTTTTCAAAGAAATAAAAATAAATCTGTTCATTGAATGTACATACAACTAGCAGCCTCATTTATATTCTCATTTGAACAGATGTAGGGCAACAGATATCTACACACACACAAATAAATTATGAATAATGCTGGCTAATGACCAACGCAGGGAAGAAAAATACCAACAAGTAAATTGATTTGATGTTTACATTTTACTCTCAAAATAGATTAATTGAATTATTCAAGCCGTGCATTTCACAGGAGGAAGCCAATTTCAACATATATTTCATGTAGACCCATAATAAACCCTCTGCACTTTATAGGTGACAGGATCCTTACAGTAAATGTGTCTCTAAACCATCTCATTACTCAACTGAAAAGAATCCTAGAAAATAACTTCTTGGTTTCAGAACTTTTGAGAACCTGTTTTGAGAGGTGGGTCCCAGTATTTGCCAAACTACTAATTCTAGTTGTTTCTTAGGCACAGTCTCTTCACTATTTTAAGAAAATGCTGTCTATTTCTTGGGTCTCTGAAACAAACCATTTGATTCTGAGTTATAAAATGAGCATGGGTAGGAACAATTTCTCATCAGATAAAACCTTGATACTAAATGACATCATTCAGGCTCACATCCTAGCTTGTTACTTCTCACTTTGTTTTTAACAACTTAGTACAACATTTGGATAAAGTTGTGTTACATGCTAAATTGTGCCCCCCCTAAATTTACATGTTGAATACCTTAGAATATAAGTGTATTTGGAGAGGGGGCCTTTAGAGAAGTAATTAAGTTAAAACGAGGCTCTTAGGGTGGGTCCTCATCCAATCTGACTAGAGTCCTTAAGTGAAGAGGGAATTTGAGCATCAGGGGCCCATGCACACAAAGGAAAAATCATGTGAGGACATGGAAAGAAGACAGCTACCTGCAAGCCAAGGAGAGAGGCCTCAGAACATAAATTCTGCTGATTTGTTCTTGGACTTCTAATCTCCAGGACAATAAAAAAATAAACTTCTGCTGTTTAAGCCACCTGGTCTGTGGTATTTTGCTACAGCAGTCCTAGCAAACTAATATAATTGGATGCACGTTTTGTTTATCAAAAAATAGAAACACATCAACACAATTCAATAAATATTTACCTATTAGCTGCCTCAAATACTTTGTGGAATGAGGCAAAGAATCAGGAAATAAATTACTGAGAGCCTACTGCAAGCCCAGCTCTTGGCAGATGACTAGAACACAGAGATGAATGTGGTGTCATCATAGCCATCAGGCACTCAAAGTCTAGCAAGGGAGTAAAACTAATGGCTTCTGTGCCAAACAGAGGTACATGTAAGGTAACTCCTTTGAGGAGATGAGTGTGTGTTTCCACTGGGCTGGAAGAACAGTAGTTAAGAAGAGACATGAAGCAACAATAAGTCACAGTTCAGGGGGGAAAAAGCAATCTTCTTATTTCTGATGTTTCAAAATTATGTGTGAGTACAAGCAGTCTTAAACTGAAGATAAAGCCCTGATTTACTTCTCAGAAAGAGTAGTTCAACATCAACTAACTAAATAAAAATGGGATAGACATTTGCTAACAATTAAATTAAAACTACTAAGTATCTACACTGAATAGTTCCACCTAAGTCTCCTTTGATATGCAGTTTATCCTGTTAGCTCTTCATGATATAATCCTCTCTCAAACTAGGTATTTTCCAAGGACCACACAGCCAAGGATCTTTCAAAACACATCCTAATGGTCAAACTATGCATTTTATAATATTTGAACTTTTATTATTTTTACTCCCGAACTATGTGCTTCACATTAAGATGAAGTATAATTACACTTTTAGTCATATATTTGTCCAACATTATGAGTCAATCCATGAATTCAAGAGAGTATAAACATAGAAGGAAAACATCACCGCTACTTTCAGCCATCCTCATATTTTCCAAAGACCCCATCTCTAGAGAAATGGAGTAGCCCTGGTCTGTTCAAACATTCAAGTCCCGCTCTGGGGCTCCCACAGAAGTCAGTGACCTGCCTCACATCTGGCACCTGAAGAATAAGGCACTTTTTTTAACCAAAAGAATAGAATACCTGCAGTATAAGAACTTGTTCCAGAATTCAATCCATAAATTGACTACCCCCTGTTCTTGCCAAAAGCTTATTAAAGCAAATTGTATTTGAAAGATTCTATTGAACATGTTAATTATATAAACTCTAAACCTGAAGTCACTTAAGGTTAATAGAAAAAGAATCCCCAACCATCTCACTCATTCCTTTGCAGAAATGATCCAATATTTATACTCTAAATATTTTGCTTTGGCGCAAGAAATCACAGTTTATAATAAGTGTTTTTCACAAAATTATATTTTGAATATGCTGCCCCTTATGGTATACTCAATAGCCATCATGTAGAAGGAGTTTCACAATCTATGTAATAAATTCCCCTTTTCATATAGTGCAGAACAAGGAAAGTAAGGCTGTGTTTCCTGCCTCTTCTGCTCATCCTGTTAAAACAGGAGTTTTCCTAGGTTAGGTCCTACCTCTCTTCTCTCATTACGTCCTCTCAACCGCAGTGGCTCTATCCAGTTCCCGATTGTCATCTCTGTGTCAGTGACCCCAAACCTCTCCAACCACCACCAGCCCCAACTCTTGAACTAGCACGGTCCAACAGAGCTTTCTGTGATGATGCAAGTGTTCTAATCTGTGCTATCCAATATGGTCATTACTAGTCACATGTCACTACTGAGCACCTAAGTTAAATTTAAATATGTTGGCTAGTGGCTACCATATCGGACAGCACAGCTCTAGGCTTCCATTTGTACTTGACCCCATGCCTGCCAGCACTTCAAAACTAATGTGCCCAATTCAAGATCTTCAGTTTCTGCCCTCAAATAGCTCCTCCCCTTCATTTGCTTATTCCTATTAATTGTGCCACCATTCTCTTGTTCACTCAGACTATGAGGGTAAAGCTATTTTTGACACCCACTTTTTCCCACATCCAGCTTGCTTACTATACCGTCACACCTCTGATCAAGGAATAAAAATTCATTTAAGAAAATAATTAATTTTTTAGGTTAAATGTGTACAGCAACATATTCATGCATTTTAATTGGTATTTTAATTATGCTTTTGCCTCCTGGACACATTAGCTAGTATTCAATATTGCATCCATGTAAGGTGAATTACATAGTATGTATTGATCAGAGGGGGAATTTCAAACAAGAAATCTGTGATATACAGGGGAAGAGGAAAAAATGTCAAAGTTAGGCAGTAGAAATAATATGAGCTAAATTATTTAACTCAAGAGAAACTGTAGATGGTAGATATAGAAGGAGTAAAGAAAGAAACAGAGGAGAAGAACAGGAGAGAGAGACAGAAAACAGAATTCTTCTGGCTGGTAAGACAAGGAAGGCCTTACTAGAGGTTTAACAAAATAGAGTTAAGATCTCAGTGAAGGTTGAAACTATGCAGGCCACTCCTGGCTGCTCTGGGGTAGTGACTTGAACCTTTCAATAACTACTTTATAATGAAGAAAACACAGATACTTGGTAACTAGAGGAGGAACTACAGTTGGTCTAGAGCACACTATCTAATAAAAATATAATGCAAGCTATTTGTGCAGTTTTAAATTTTCTGGTAGACTCATATAAAAAGTAAAAAAAGAGAGAAAATTTAATTTTTAAATTATTTTATTTAATCCAATATGTCTAAAATATCATTTCAATATGTAGTCCATATTTTTAAAGTTATATATGAGATAATTTACCTGTTTTTGTATAAGTGTTTGAAATCTGGTCTGTATTTAACACTTAGAGTGCATGTCAATCTGGACACTAAATTTTCATCAGAAATACTTGATATGTATTTAGATTCCATAAAATTAACAGTTGGAAAAGTACATTCACATAGATACCGTGTGGTTCTAAACATTCATGTTTCCAAATCTGAATTATCAGTTTTCAATTAATTAAAATCAAATAAAATGCAAACTTTTGCTTCTCAGCCACACTCAACACATTTCAAGTGTCCAATAGCCACACGTACTTAGTGGCTACTCCATTAGACAACACAAGCTTACAGCTTACACCACTTGAAGAAAAAGCCTTGGAGGATTTTGTCAGAAAGTTTTGCTGTAGACAAAGGCTGCATGATAAAGGAAAGATTTGGAGTTATGTATAAAACCAGAGTTAGTTTGGGCATGCACAGCAGAGAGACCTTTGGATATTGCAAACCTATTTTTTCTCACCAGCTGACTCTTTCCAGGCCAGCAGGTGATAAATCACATGGTTAGAGAGTCACATTGTCTCACTGCTCTCTACACTCTGACCTCACTGAAAGGAACACTGACCCGGGAAATAGAAGCAGCTCCCCTCTCGCAAACTACTCCACCATATAAAGTAAGGTAATGGAGGTCAAGCAAGGAGACAAGAAAATAAGGAATATGCATATGCTTGGGTTGTAAGTCCAAAAGTTACTGGGTAATTTTTTTTGCATTTAACCATCATATTGCCGTCCAATTGGAATAAATATATCCTATTAGAAAAAATGACATATCAGTATCAAAAATCTTCACAAATTCAAAGATTCATGGTAACTGAAAATAGTAGCCTGTCAGCTACCAAAGGACAAGAATATTTTGTCTGTTTTATTCACTGCTCTATCTCCAGAACCTAAAAACTAGGTCCTTAATAGGAGATGCGCAATTAGTTGTTTAGCAAACAAATTAATAAACAGTTCAATAGCTTCTCACGCAATAACCCCAAAGCAACAATACCACAGAGTGGTGCTCTAAATCTGCCATTCATTCATTTTTTTCAACGAACATTTAACATATTCACTATGTGTCAATCACTCTATTAGCTGCTGTGTGTATAGAAATAATAAACACAATAAGGACTGAATAAAAAGGAGAAATGCCTTTATGAAGAACTCTATTTCACAATAATAAAAAAAATCTTTACATCAATTAAAAGATGCACTTGACTAATAGTGGTTTTATTTTCCTCAAAATTATATCAAATATTGAATTGCAACTTAATCAGAGGCCACTAGATTTCACCTAACACTTACAACCTTACACAACCTCCATCAACAGAAATAAACATTCCCCTTACAAAAAAGTACTATGAATTTGAATCCATCTGGTTTTATTTATCATACCCTAATTAGGCATTTCATTTAAGTTCTCTTTCCAAGTTCATGTGGGAGTTTTCCTATCATTTCCTGCTTAGCTCAAGTGATTTTTTTTCCTATATTGAGGCTTTTCAGACCAAGCTAATCATGGGCACACTTCCAAAATGTATAAGAATTAGCAAAAGGAGCTGATTGCTTAATTCTTGCCTCTGACTTGAAGCCTGTGTTAACTAGCTAAAGCCAGAGGCCTCAGCATGCTCTCCAGAGCCCTGTGATCCACTGATTAGCAATGACAAGGCCATCTGGCCTTCCCACAGCACATTGGAGAAAGTGTCTTTTGGCATAAAAATCAGGGATGCCTGTAATTTAGAATGAGTCAGTGCTGCCACCACTTCTGAAAGAGACGACATCTGACTGCAATACAAGTCCTATCCCAAAGGCAGCTGTGTCTGTGCACACTAATACCTCCCTCTCCTCATATGCATAGCCACTTATAACCTACATTTAGCAATCCCATTCTTCAACACTCCCCTTTTGATTATGTTTCTTTCTCCTTACTACACCTAAGCTGACAAACCTTGATTTGAGGCTGGTATATACTTTCTGATTGGTGTCCAAATAGCTATTAATTAAGGGGATGCCAAAATTGAGACAGTAAAGGAGTTGGAACAGTCAGAGGGATGGCTGGGGGAGCCAGCATTTGGCATGTGAGTGAACCAGAGCAAGGGGGACTAGTTCTGTCCTGCTCCTTCCTCATCCATGCGGCCCGGCCCACAAACGTTGGGTGCCCACTGGTTTATCTTGACGGGATCAGCAACACACACTCATTGAGACTTTGAAGACAGCCAGCGCTCTGGGCTTCTCCAAGCTGATGACTTTCAGCCAGTGTTTCCGGGGTAGTTTTATTCCACAAAAACCAAATAACAATATAACCCTCAGTCATTAGACCATGTGTCCTATTGGTGGATTAGAAAAAATGGTCACCAGAATGTTGCCTAAGGATCTCTGGGTCCAGGAGCATTGTCCTTGTAACCCCCACTTATTTCCCAAGGCCATCACTAGACTGAGAATTGATGAAAATAAAAGACAATAAAAGTGAAAAGTGAACTTCCCTGGAGAAAAACCCATTTGATGGTGAAGCTTCACAGATTATTCCTTCATCATCTCATGGATGAGGTGTTCAGTGCAGGCAGGCAAAACATTGAAACAGCTGAATGGGTGAGCATCGTATGCTTGATTCACTAAATATTCACAATGGTAAATATACCATATCAGTTGTAATTTGCATCAAGCCTCCCTTTGGATCTCAGGGTATTGCCTTTCATGTATATTCACTGTGAGTCTCACAAGACTGACACTCCCAGTGAATTATGTAGGCTTTATATTCTATTAATGTAAAAATCTGCCTTTTTAGTGTGCCCAGATTTCTTAACAACAGTGGGCTTTTCGATGCTGAGTATTTTGATTGAGTGCTTTTGTAAAGTTATTGTTTTTAATTGAACTAAAAATTCTTCTTGTAGTTAAATGGTCTGGACAGGTCTAAGAAGACCGCAAATACCCATAGACTCTTCCTCTTTGGTCTTTTTGTGAACTGAACAATCTCAGATGGTCCAACACAGACATTTATACCACATAGGTGAGAACAGACATAAAGGCACAAGAACCCCTTATTCTGAGAGGAAGAACTATCCATTTTATGTTACAAACTACATCCCACCAAACTGGAAAAATTACAGTATTCCAAGGAACCAGGATTAAAATTCACACTGGCAGCCACATTTATCACTGTTAATCATAAAATTGCATCTGGTTTAACTGTCATGTATCTGTCAAGGTTCTATGCAAATTCAGATATTCTCCCAATGCTATACATGTCATCTGTGATTTCTTATATTCAGTTCGGCAAGCTTCTGTTCTCTGCAGGAATTCCTCTAAGTGTACCAGTATCCATTCTGAATATTACATTACTTCCTCACGTCTTACACTGCTAAATAAGAAAATAAAGAGATGATTATATTGTTATTTTATAGCTCCTCTCTTAAAAGGAACCCAAAGCTCTGAACAAATATTTAGCCTGAATAAAAAAAAAAAAAAAAAAAAAAAAAAGGAGAGGGGCTTCCCTGGTGGCGCAGTGGTTGAGAATCTGCCTGCCAATGCAGGGGACACGGGTTCGAGCTCTGGCCTGGGAAGATCCCACATGCTGCGGAGCAACTGGGCCTATGAGTCACAACTACTGAGCCTGCACGTCTGGAGCCTGTGCTCCGCAACGAGAGGCTGCAACAGTGAGAGGCCTGTGCACCACAATGAAGAGTAGCCCCCACTCGCCGCAACTAGAGAGTGGCCCCCACTCACCGCAACTAAAGAAAGTTCTCGCACAGAAATGAAGCCCCAACACAGCCAAATAAATAAATAAATAAATGTTTTTTTTTTTTTTAAAAAAAGGAAAGGAGCTTCAAGATGGCGGAAGAGTAAGTCATGGAGATCACCTTCCTCCCCACAAATACATCAGAAATACATCTACGTGTGGAACAACTCCTACAGAACACCTACTGAACGCTGGCAGAAGACCTCAGGCCTCCCAAAAGGCAAGAAACTCCCCACGTACCTGGGTAGGGCAAAAGAAAAAGGAAAAAACAGAGACAAAAGAATAGGGACAGGACCTGTACCAGTGGGAGGGAGCTGTGAAGGAGGAAAGGTTTCCACGCACTAGAAGCCCCTTCGCGGGCGGAGACTGCGGGTGGCGGAGGGGGGAAGCTTCAGAGCCGTGGAGGAGAGGGCAGCCACAGGGGTGTGGAGGGCAAAGCAGAAAGATTCCTGCACAGAGGATCGGTGCCGACCAGCACTCACCAGCCCGAGAGGTTTGTCTGCTCACCCGCCGGGGCGGGAGGGGGCTGGGAGCTGAGGTTTGGGCTTTGGAGGACGGATCCCAGGGAGAGGACTGGGGTTGGCTGCGTGAACACAGCCTGAAGGGGCTAGTGTGCCACATTTAGTGGGGGCCGGGAGGGAGTCCGGGAAAAAGTCTGGAGCTGCCGAAGAAACAAGAGACTTTTTCTTGCCTCTTTGTTTCCTGATGCATGAGGAGAGGGGATTCAGAGCACTGCTTAAAGGAGCTCCAGAGACGGGTGTGAGCTGAGGCTATCAGCGTGGACCCCAGAGACAGGCATGAGATGCTAAGGCTGCTGCTGCTGCCACCAAGAAGCCTGTGTGCAAGCACAGGTCACTCTCCATACCTCCCATTCCCGGAGCCTGTGCAGCCCGCCACTGCCAGGGTCCCGTGATCCAGGGACAACTTCCCCTGTGTGCACCTCAGGCTGGTGCAACTGCCAGCCTCTGCTGCCGCAGGCTCGTCCCACACTCTGTACCCCTCCCCCACCCCAGCCTGAGTGAACCAGAGACCCTGAATCCGCTGCTCCTTTAACCCCATCCTGTCTGGGCGAAGAACAGATGCCCTCAGGAGACCTACACGCAGAGGCGGGGCCAAATCCAAAGCTGAGCCCCGGGAGCTGTGCGAACAACAAAGAGAAAGGGAAATCTCTCCCAGCAGCCTCAAGAGCAGCAGATTAAATCTCCACAGTCAACTTGATGTACCCTGCATCTGTGGAATACCTAAATAGACAACGAATCATCCCAAATTGAGGACATGGACTTTGGGAGCAACAATATATATATATTTCTTCCCTTTTTCTCTTTTTCTGAGTGTGTATGTTTATGCTTCTGTGTGTGATTCTGTCTGTATAGCTCTGCTTTTACCATTTGTCCTAGGGTTCTGTCCGTCCGTTTTCTTTTTTTCTTGGTATACTTTTCAGCACTTATCATTGGTGGATTTGTTTTTTGGTTTGGTTGTTCTCTTCTTTTTTTCTTTCTTTTTAATTACTTTAAAAAATTTTTAATAATTATTTTTTATTTGAATAATTTTTTTATTTTATCTTATTTAATTTTATTTTTGTCTTCCTTTCTTTTTCTTTTCTCCTTTTTATTCTAAGCCATGTGGATGACAGGCTCTTGGTGCTCCAGACAGGCATCAAGGCTGTGCCTCTGAGGTGGGAGAGCCGAGTTCTGGACATTGGTCCACCAGAGACCTCCCAGCTCCATGAAATATCAAATGGTGAAAATCTCCCAGAGATCTCCATCTCAATGCCAACACCCAGCTCCACTCAACGACCAGCAAGCTACAGTGCTGGACACCCTATGCCAAAAAACTAGCAAGACAGGAGCACAACCACACCCATTAGCACAGAGGCTGCCTAAAATCATAAGGTCACAGACACCCCAAAACATACGATCAGACATGGACCTGCTAAACCAGAAAGACAAGATCCAGCCTCATCCACCAGAACACAGGCACTAGTTCCCTCCACTGGGAAGCCTACACAGCCCACTGAACCAACCTTAGCCACTGGGGACAGACAACAAAAACAATGGGAAATACAAACCTGCAGCCTACAAAAGAAGACCCCAAACACAGTAAGTTAAGCAAAATGAGAAGACAAAGAAATATACAGCAGATGAAGGAGCAAGGTAAAAACCCACCAGACCAAACAAATGAAGAGGAGACAGGCAGTCTACCTGAAAATAAATTCAGAATAATGAAAGTAAAGATGGTCCAAAATGTTGGAAATAGAATGGAGAAAGTAGAAGAAATGTTTAACAAGGACCTAGAAAAACTAAAGAGCAAACAAACAATCATGAATACCACAATAAATGAAATTTAAAATTCTATAGAAGGAATCAATAGCAGAATAACTGAGGCAGAAGAATGGATAAGTGACCTGCAAGATAAAATAATGGAAATAACTACTGCAGAGCAGAATAAAGAAAAAAAGAATGAAAATAACTGAGGACAGTCTCAGAGACCTCTGGGGCAATATTAAATGCACCAACATTCGAATTATAGGGGTCACAGAAGAAGAAGAGAAAAAGAAAGGAACTGAGAAAATATGTGAAGAGATTATACTTGAAAACTTCCCTAATATGGGTAAGGAAACAGTTAATCAAGTCCAGGAAGCACAGAGAGTCCCAAAAAGGATAAATCTAAGGAGAAACATACCAAGACACATATTAATCAAACTATCAAAAATTAAATACAAAGAAAAAACATTAAAAGCAGCAAGGGAAAAATAACAGACAACGGAATCCCCGTAAGATTAACAGCTGATCTTTCAGCAGAAACTCTGCAAGCCAGAAGGGAGTAGCAAGACATATTTAAAGTGATGAAAGGGAAAAACCTACAACCAAGATTACTCTATTCAGCAAGATTCTCATTCAGATTTGTTGGAAATTAAAACCTTTACAGCAGGCAAAAGCTAAGAGAATTCAGCACAACCAAACAAGGTTTACAACAAATGCTAAAGGAACTTCTCTAGGAAGGAAACAAAAGAGAAGGAAAAGACCTACAATAACAAACCCAAAACAATTAAGAAAATGGGAACAGGAATATACATATTGATAATTACATTAAATGTAAATGGATTAAATGCTCCAACCAAAAGATATACACTGGCTGAATGGATACAAAAACAAGACCCTTATATATGCTGTCCACAAGGGACCCACTTCAGACCTAAGAACACATACAGACTGAAAGTGAGGGGATGGAAAAAGATATGCCATGCAAATGGAAATCAGAAGAAAGCTGGAGTAGCAATTCTCATATCAGACAAAACAGACTTTAAAATAAAGACTATTATAAGAGACAGAGAAGGACACTACATAATGATCAAGGAATCAATCCAAGAAAATATAACAATCGCAAATATTTAGGCACCCAAAATAGGAGCACCTCAATACATAAAGCAAATACTAACCACCATAAAAGGGGAAATCAACAGTAACACAATCATAGTAGGGGACTTTAACCCCCCATTTTCATCAATGGAGAGATCATCCAAAATGAAAATAAATAAGGGAAAACAAGCTTTAAATGATACATTAAACAAGATGGAAGTGATATTTATAGGACATTCCATCCAAAAAAACCAGAATAAACTTTCTTCTCAGGTGCTCATGGAAAACTCTCCAGGATAGATCATATGCTGGGTCACAAGTCAAGCCTTGGTAAATTTAAGAAAATTGAAATCATATCAAGTATCTTTTCAGACCACAACACTATGAGACTGGATATCAATTATGGGGAAACATCTGTGAAAAATACAAACAAATGGAGGCTAAACAATACGCTATTTAATAAACAAGAGATCACTGAACAAATCAAAGAGGAAATCAAAAAACACCTAGAAACAAAAGACAATGTAAACACGATGACCAAAAGCCTATGGAATGCAGAAAAAGCAGTTCTAAGTGGGAAGTTTATAGCAATACAATCTTACCTTAAGAAACAAGAAACATCTCAAATAATCTAAACTTACACCTAAAGCAATTATAGAAAGAAGAACAAAAAAACCCAAAGTTAGCAGAAGGAAAGAAATCATAAAGATTAGATCAGAAATAAATGAAAAAGAAATGAAGAAAACAATAGTAATGATCAATAAAACTAAAAGCTGGTTCTTTGAGAAGAAAAACAAAATTGGTAAACTATTAGCCAGACTCATCAAGAAAAAAAGGGAGAAGACTCAAATCAACAGAATTAGAAATGAAAAAGGAGAAGTAACAACTGACACTGCAGAAATATAAAGGACCATGAGAGATTACCACAAGCATCTATACACATTAAAATGGACAACCTGGAAGAAATGGACACATTCTTAAAAAAGCACAACCTTCTGAGATTGAACCAGGAAGAAATAAGAAATATGAACAGACCAATAACAAGCACTGAAATTGAAACTGTGATTAAATATCTTCCAACAGGGCTTCCCTGGTGGCACAGTGGTTGAGAGTATGCCTGCCAATGCAGGGGACACAGGTTCGAGCCCTGGTCTGGGAAGATCCCACATGCCGTGGAGCAACTAAGCCCGTGACCACAACTACTTAGCCTGCGCGTCTGGAGCTTATGCTCCACAACAAGAGGGACCACAACAGTGAGAGGCCCGTGCACTGCAATGAAGAGTGGCCCCCACTTGCCACAACTAGAGAAAGCCCTTGCACAGAAATAAAGACTGAACACAGACATAAATTTTAAAATATATATATATATATACACACATACATATATATATATATATATATATATATATATATATATATATATATATACATATATATATATATAAAGCAAAGGTGCTTTACAAAAAAAAAAAAAATCTTCCAACAAACAAAAGCCCCGGACCAGATGGCTTCACAGGCGAATTCTATCAAACATTTAGAGAAAAGCTAATACTATCACTCTCAAACTCTTCCAAAATATAGCAGAGGGAGGAACACTCCCAAACTCATTCTACAAGGCCACCATCACCATGACACCAGAACCAGACAAAGATGTCACAAAAAAAGAAAACTACAGACCAATATCACTGATGGACATAGATGTAAAAATCCTCAACAAAACACTAGCAAACAGAATCCAACAGCACATTAAAAGGATCATACACCAAGATCAAGTGGGGTTTATTCCAGGAATGCAAGGATTCTTCAATATATGCAAATCAATCAATGTAATACACCATATTAACAAATTGAAGGAGAAAAACCATATGATCATCTCAATAGATGCACAGAAAGCTTTTGACAAAATTCAACACCCATTTATGATAAAAAAAACCCTGCAGAAAGTAGGCATAGAGGGAATTTACCTCAACATAATAAAGGCCATATACGACAAACCCACAGCCAGCATCATTCTCAATGGTGAAAAACTGAAACCATTTCCACTAAGATCAGGAACAAGACAAGGTTGCCCACTCTCACCACTCTTATTCAACATAGTTTTGGAAGTTCTACCCACAGCAATCAGAGAAGAAAAAGAAATAAAAGGAATCCAAATTAGAAAAGAAGTCAAGCTGTCACTGTTTACAGGTGACATGATACAATACATAGAGAATCCTAAAGACACTACCAGAAAACTACTAGAGCTAATCAATGAATTTTGTAAAGTAGCAGGATATAAAATTAATACCCAGAAACCTCTTTCATTCCTACACACTAAGGATGACAAACCTGAAAGTGAAATTAAGAAAACACTTCCATTTACCATTGCAACAAAAAAGAATAAAATACCTAGGAATAAACCTACCTAAGGAAACAAAAGACCTGTATGCAGAAAACTATAAGACACGGATGAAAGAAATTAAAGATGATACAAATAGATGGAGAGATATACCATGTTCTTAGATTGGAAGAATAAACATTGTGAAAATTACTATACTACCTAAAGCAATCTACAGATTCAATACAATCCCTATCAAACTACCACTGGCATGTTTTACAGAACTAGAACAAAAAATTTCACAATTTGTATGGAAACACAAAAGACCCCGAATAGCCAAAGCAATCTTGAGAAAGAAAAACGGAGCTGGAGGAATCAGGCTCCCAGATGTCAGACTATACTACAAAGCTACAGTAAGCAAGACAGTATGGTACTGGCACAAAAACAGAAATATAGATCAATGGAACAGGATAGAAAGCCCAGAGATAAACCCACGCACATATGGTCACCTTATCTTTGATAAAGGAGGCAAGAATATACAATGGAGAACAGACAGCCTCTTCAATAAGTGGTGCTGGGAAAACAGGACCGGTACATGTCGAAGAATGAAATTAGAACACTCCCTAGCATACACAAAAATAAACTCAAAATGGATTTAAGACCTAAATATAAGGCCAGACACTATCAAACTCTTAGAGGAAAACATAGGCAGAACACTCTATGACATAAATCACAGCAAGATCCTTTTTGACCCACTTCCTAGAGAAATGGAAATAAAAACAAAAATAAACAAATGGGACCTCATGAAACTTAAAAGCTTTTGCACAGCAAAGGAAAACATAAACTAGACCAAAAGACAACCCTCAGAATGGGAGAAAATATTTGCAAATGAAGCAACTGACAAAGGATTAATCTCCAAAATTTACAAGCAGCTCATGCAGCTCAATAACAAAAAAACAAACAACCCAATCCAAAAATGGGCAGAAGACCTAAATAGACATTTCTCCAAAGAAGATATACAGATTGCCAAAAAACACATGAAAGAATGCTCAACATCATTAATCATTAGAGAAATGCAAATCAAAACTGCAATGAGATATCATCTCAAACTGGTCAGAATGGCCATCATCAAAAAATCTACAAGCAATAAATGCTGGAGAAGGTGTGGAGAAAAGGGAACCTTCATACGCTGTTGGTGGGAATGTAAACTGATAGAGCCACTATGGAGAACAGTATGGAGGTTCCTTAAAAAACTAAAAATAGAACTACCATACGACCCAGCAATCCCACTCCTTGGCATATACCCTGAGAAAACCATAATTCAAAAACAGTCATGTATCACAATGTTCATCACAGCTCTATTTATAATAGCCAGGACATGGAAGCAACCTAAGTGTCCATCAACAGATGAATGTATAAAGAAGATGTGGCACATATATACAATGGAGTATTACTCAGTCATAAAATGAAATGAAATTGAGTTATTTGTAGTGAGGTGGATGGACGTAGAGTCTGTCATACAGAGTGAGGTGGGTCAGAGAGAGAGAATGAAATACCATGTGCTAACACATATAAGGAATCTAAAAAACAAACCAAAAAATGGTCATGAAAAACCCAGGGGCAAGTTGGGAATGGAGACACGGACCTACTGGAGAGTGGACCTGGGGCTACGGGGAGGGGAAGGCATGGGCTGGGACAGAGTGAGACAGTGGCATGGACATATATACACTACCAGGTGTAGAGTGGATCACTGGTAGGAAGCGGCCGCGTGGCACAGGGTGGTCAGCTCAGTGCTCTGTAACCAGCTGGGGTTTGGGATGGGAGGGTGGGAGACGCAAGAGGGAAGAGATATGGGGACATATGTATAATGGATTCACTTTGTTACAGAGCAGAAACTAGCACACTATTGTAAAGCAATTGTACTCCAATAAAGATGTTAAAAAAAAAAAAAAAAGAACTACCATATGACCCAGCAATCCCACTGCTGGGCATATACCCTGAGAAAAGCATAATTCAAAAAGAGTCATGTACCACTATGTTCATCACAGCCTTATATACAATAGCCATGACATGGAAGCAACCTAAGTGCCCACTGACAGATGAATGGATAAAGAAGATGTGGCACATATATACAATGGAATATTACTCAACCATAAAAAGGAACAAAACTGAGTTATTTGCAGTTAGGTGGATTTGCAGTTAGGCACCTAGAGTCTGTCATACAGAGTGAAGTAAGTCAGAAGGAGAAAAAGAAATACCGTATGCTAACACATATATATGGAATGTAAAACTAAAACTAAAACTAAAACTAAATGGTCATGAAGAACCTAGGGGCAAGACAGGAATAAAGATGCAGACCTACTAGAAAATGGACTTGAGGACACGGGGAGGGAGAAGGGTAAGCTGGGACAAAGTGAGAGAGTGGTAGTGTATATATGGATATATATACACTACCAAATGGAAAATAGATAGGTAGTGGGAAGCAGTCGCATAGCACAGGGAGATCAGCTTGGTGCTTTGTGACCATCTACAAGGGTGGGATGGAGAAGGTGGGAGGGAGGGAGACGCAAGAGGGAAAAGATATGGGGCTATATGTATATGTATAACTGATTCCCTTTGTTATAAAGCAGAAACTAACACACCATTGTAAAGCAATTATACTCCAATAAAAACGTTTTAAAAAAGGAGTAAATTGATCTCTGAAAAGGAACATTAATTCTTTCAACATTTTTATGTGTCATTTAACAAATTATCCATTCCAAGGCAATAAATGGCTCTCTAGCAGCCAGGCTGAATCAACAACCCAGCAAGAAGTAACCATTTTATATATAATTTACTAATGATATTCATTATATCGTCTTGCCAAACCTTCATAATTATGAGAAAGAAAAGCAGACAAAGCCAACTCTACAAATAGGCAAATTAAAAGATCATCCACCCATCAGTCTCACCAGCCAACCCATAGCGATTCACCCTTCCTACTTGAAATCAAATCCCATAAAATCATTCACCAAATATGTATTAATTTATGTATTTATTGAGGGCCTACTATGTACCAGGTCTACCTTCTCCAGGGGTCACTGGGCAGTACACACATAACCTGAAAGGGTGGGATGGGTTTTATCTGTCTTCTTTTCCTACATTAATTGACAGGAGAGCTTGGCCCTAAAGAATGGATTAAGTAGTGCATGTGAAATTAAGAATGGTATAAGTAAAGAACTAACATTGTTAAATTCCACCTAAAAGTCTCACAGATTTCATGTATAATCTTATTACAGCAACCAAGTGAGAAATACTTTATGTGTATAATTTTATAATTAGGAAAACTTGGACTCTGAGAGGTTGAATATAACTTGCCTAAAGACACACAGCTGTGTATAGTTAACTTACATCTGTCTCACTGTTGAGCCTTTTTAGCTTACAAGCTATGTATCAATTAATAATAGAATACAGACGCTAAACAAAATGATGCAATGTTTGGCTTCAATGACTAAAAGTATAATGTTCAGATCAAGGAAGTATAGTACTCGGATCATGGGGGATTTTAGTCCTTTTATCCTGAGACTAGCAGAGCATATCCAGAATGTATATTCAGTTCTAAGTATGAAACTTTTAACGGATTTTGAACTCAAAAATGTGCATTAAATGGGCAACAAAAAGATAAGGAAGGTGGGAACCATCTCTTATATAAATTATGGAGAGAACTGAGGAATTCAGCCTGGAAGACAAAATGCTAAAAGGAATTATATAGTAGCTGTCTTTAAATACTTGAACTGCTGTGTTTTTTTAAAAGGCACGAGTTTTTTCTTTGTGTCTTCAGAGGACAAACTAGGAAAACAAGAGTGCTCAAAGGGAATGAAGGAGTGTTTACTATCTACTACACCCTTCTGTACCATTTGAAATACTTAACACAAACTTAAACAAATTATCACATTAATTACACTAATAACTCATAAGGAGGCAAAGCTTGAGATGATAATCAAATGACTTTATCACAAAAGAACCCTACTGGCAATCCCCAATGTACTCAGTCTGAAATTTCTTCCAAGGTTATTAGTTTTAAATTCTTTGTTTCCTTTATCTTGCTAGCTACTTCATGTTAATAACTGTTAGCAAAAATTAAAAATCAGCTTCCATAAAATATCTAATTCAACTTTGCTTTTTTTTTAACATCTTTATTGGAGTATAACTGTTTTACAATGGTGTGTTAGTTTCTGCTTTACAACAAAGTGAATCAATTATACATATACATATATTCCCATATCTCTTCCCTCTTGCATCTACCTCCCACCCTCCCTATCCCACCCCTCTAGGTGGTCACAAAGCACAGAGGTGATCTCCCTGTGCTATGCGGCAGCTTCCCTGTAGCTATCTATTTTACATTTCGTAGTGTATATATGTCCACGCCACTCTCTCACTTCGTCACAGCTTACCCTTCCCCCTCCCCATATACTCAGGTCCATGCTCTAGTAGGTCTGTGTTTTATTCCCATCCTACCACAAATCTCTTCATGACATTTTTTTTTCTTAGATTCCATATATATGTGTTAGCATACGGTATTTGTTTTTCTCCTCCTGACTTACTTCACTCTGTATGACAGACTCCTGGTCTATCCATCTCATTACAAATAACTCAGTTTCATTTCTTTTTATGGCTAAAAAATATTCCATTGTATATATGTGCCACATCCTCTTTATCCATTCATCTGTTGATGGACACTTAGGTTGCTTCCATCTCCTGGCTATTGTAAATAGACCTGCAATGAACCTTTTGGTACATGACTCTTTTTAAATTACGGTTTTCTCAGGGTATATGCCCCAGAATGGGAGTGCGGGGTTGTATGGTAGTTCTATTTGTAGTTTTTTAAGGAACCTCCATACTGTTCTCCATAGTGGCTGTATCAATTTACATTTCCACCAGCAGTGCAAGAGGGTTCCCTTTTCTCCACACCCTCTCCAGCATTTATTGTTTCTAGAGTTTTTGATGATGCCCATTCTGACCGGTGTGAGATGATAACTCATTGTAGTTTTGATTTGCATTTCTCTAATGATTAATGATGTTGAGCATTCTTTCATGTGTTTGTTGGCAATCTGTATATCTTCTTTGGAGAAATGTCTATTTAGGTCTTCTGCCCATTTGGGGATTGGGTTGTTTGTTTTTTTTGTTATTGAGCTGCATGAGTTGCTTATAAATTTTGGATATTAATCCTTTGTTAGTTGCTTCATCTGCAAATATTTTCGCCCATTCTGAGGGCTGTCTTTTGGTCTTGTTTATGGTATCCTTTGCTGTGCAAAAGCTTTTAAGTTTCATGAGGTCCCATTTGTTCATTTTTGTTTTTATTTCCATTTCTCTAGGAGGTGGGTCAAAAAGGATCCTGCTGTGTTTTATGTCATAGAGTGTTCTGCCTATGTTTTCCTCTAAGAGTTTGATAGTGTCTGGCCTTACATTTACGTTTTAACCCATTTTGAGTTTATTTTTGTGTATGGTGTTAGGGAGTGTGTTCTAATTTCGTACTTTTACAGGTAGCTGTCCAGTTTTCCCAGCACCACTTATTGAAGAGGCTGTCTGTTCTCCACTGTGTTTCCTTCCCTCCTTTATCAAAGATAAGGTGACCATATGTGTGTGGGTTTATCTCTGGGTTTTCTATCCTGTTCCATTGATCTATATTTCTGTTTTTGTGCCAGTACCATACTGTCTTGATTACTGTAGCTTTGTAGTACAGTCTGAAGTCAGGGAGCCTGATTCCTCCAGCTCCATTTTTCGTTCTCAAGATTGCTTTGGCTATTCGGGGTCTTTTGTGTTTCCATACAAATTGTGAAATTTTTTGTTCTACTTCTGTAAAAAATGCCAGTGGTAGTTTGATAGGGATTGCATTGAATCTGTAGATTGCTTTGGGTAGTAGATTCATTTTCACAATGTTGATTCTTCCAATCCAAGAACATGGTATATTTCTCCACCTATCTGTATCATCTTTAATTTCTTTCATCACTGTCTTATAGATTTCTGCATACAAGTCTTTTGTCTCCTTAGGTAGGTTTATTCCTAGATATTTTATTCTTTTTGTTGCAATGGTAAATGGGAGTGTTTTCTTAATTTCACTCTCAGATTTTTCATCATTAGTGTATAAAAATGCCAGAGATTTCTGTGCATTAATTTTGTATCCTGCTACTTTACCAAATTCATTGATTAGCTCTAGTAGTTTTCTGGTAGCATCCTTAGGATTCTCTATGTATAATATCATATCATCTGCAAACAGTGACAGCTTTACTTCTTCTTTTCTGATTTGGATTCCTTTTATTTCTTTTTCTTCTCTGATTGCTGTGGCTAGAACTTCCAAAACTATGTTGAATAAGAGTGGTGAGAGTGGGCAACCTTGTCTTGTTCCTGATCTTAGTGGAAATGGTTTCAGTTTATCACCATTGAGAAGGATGTTGGCTGTGGGTTTTTCATATATGGCCTTTAATATGTTGAGGAAAGTTCCCTTATGCCTACTTTCTGCAGGGTTTTTATCATAAATGGGTGTTGAATTTTGTCAAAAGCTTTCTATGCATCTATTGAGATGATCATATGGTTTTTCTCCTTTAGTTTGTAGATATGGTGTATCACATTGATTGATTTGCATATATTGAAGAATCCTTGCATTCCTGGAATAAACCCCACCTGATCAGGGTGTATGATCCTTTTAATGTGCTGTTGGATTCTGTTTGCTAGTATTTTGTTGAGGATTTTTGCATCTATGTTCATCAGTGATATTGGCCTGTAGTTTTCTTTCTTTGTGACGTCTTTGTCTGGTTTTGGTATCAGGGTGATGGTGGCCTCATAGAATGAGTTTGGGAGTGTTCCTCCCTCTGCTATCTTTTGGAAGAGTTTGAGAAGGATAGGTGTCAGTTCTTCTCTAAATGTTTGACAGAATTCGCCTGTGAAGCCATCTGGTCCTGGGCTTTTGTTTGTTGGAAGATTTTTAATCACAGTTTCAATTTCAGTGCTTGTGATTGGTCTGTTCATATTTTCTATTTCTTCCTGGTTCAGTCTCGGCAGCTTGTTCATTTCTAAGAATTTGTGCATTTCTTCCAGGTTGTCCATTTTACTGGCATACAGTTGCTTGTAGTAATCTCTAATAATCTTTTGTATTTCTGCAGTTTCAGTGTTATGTCTCCTATTTCATTTCTAATTCTACTGATTTGAGTCTTCTCCCTTTTTTTCTTGATCAGTCTGGCTAATGGTTTATCAATTTTATTTATCTTCTCAAAGAACCAGCTTTTACTTTTATTGATCTTTGCTATTGTTTCCTTCATTTCTTTTTCATTTATTTCTGATCTGATCTTTATGATTTCTTTGCTTCTGCTAAATTTGGGGTTTTTTTGTTCTTCTTTCTCTAAGTGCTTTAGGTGCAAAGTTAGGTTGTTTATTTGAGATGTTTCCTTTTTCTTAAGGTAGGACTGTATTGCTATAAACTTCCCTCTTAGAACTGCTTTTGCTGCACCCCATAGGTTTTGGGTCATCATGTCTCCATTGTCATTTGTTTCTAAGTATTTTTTGATTTCCTCTTTGATTTCTTTAGTGATCACTTCGTTATTAAGTAGTGTATTGTTTAGCCTCCATGTGTTTGTATTTTTTACAGATCTTTTCCTGTAATTGATATCTAGTCTCATAGCATTGTGGCCAGAAAAGATACTTGATAGGATTTCGATTTTCTTAAATTTGCCAAGGCTAGATTTGTGACCCAAGATATGATCTATCCTGGAGAATGTTCCATGAGCACTTGAGAAAAATGTGTATTCTGTTGTTTTTGGATGGAATGTCCTATAAATATCAAGTAAATCCATCTTGTATAATGTATCATTTAAAGCTTGTGTTTCCTTATTTATTTTCATTTTGGATGATCTGTCCATTGGTGAAAGTGGGGTGTTAAAGTCCCCTACTATGATTGTGTTACTGTCAATTTCCCCTTTTATGGCTGTTAGTATTCACCTTATGTATTGACGTGCTCCTATGTTGGGTGCATAAATATTTACCATTGTTATATCTTCTTCATGGATCGATCCCTTGATCATTATGTAGTGTCCTTCTTTGTCTCTTGTAATAGTTTTTGTTTTAAAGTCTATTTTGTCTGATATGAGAATTGCTACTCCAGCTTTCTTCCAATTTCCATATGCATGGAATATCTTTTTCTATCCTCTCACTTTCAGTCTGTAAGTGTCCCTAGGTCTGAAGTGGGTCTCTTGTAAACAGCATATATATGGGTCTTGTTTTTGTATCCATTCAGCCAGTCTGTGTCTTTTGGTGGGAGCATTTAATCCATTTACATCTAAGGTAATTATTGATATGTGTGTTCCTATTACCATTTACTTAATTGTTTTGGGTTGTTATTGTAGGTCTTTTCCTTCTCTTGTGTTTCTTGCTTAGAGAAGATCCTTTAGCATTTGTTGTAAAGCTGGTTTGGTCATGCTGAACTCTCTCAGCTTTTGCTTGTCTGTAAAGGTTTTAATTTCTCCATCAAGTCTGAATGAGATCCTTGCTGGGTAGAGTAATCTTGTTTGTAGGTATTTTTCCTTCATCACTTTAAATATGTCCTGCCACTCCCTTCTGGCTTGTAGAGTTTCTGCTGCAAGATCAGATGTTAACTGTATGGGGATTCCCTTGTGTGTTATTTGTTGTTTTTCCCTCGCTGCTTTTAATATGTTTTCTTTGTATTTAAGTTTTGACAGTTTGATTATTATGTGTCTTGGAATGTTTATCCTTGGGTTTATCCTGTATGGGACTCTCTGTGCTTCCTGGACTTGATTGACTATTTCCTTTCCTATATTAGGGAAGTTTTCAACTATAATCTCTTCAAATATTTTCTCAGTCCCTTTGTTTTTCTCTTCTTCTTCTGGGACCCCTATGATTCGAATGTTGGTGCGTTTAATGTTGTCCCAGAGGTCTCTGAGACTGTCCTCAGTTCTTTTCATTCTTTTTTCTTTCTTCTGCTCTGCAGTAGTTATTTCCACTATTTTATCTTCCAGGTCACTTATCCGTTCTTCTGCCTCAGTTATTCTGCTATTGATCCCATCTAGAGTATTTTTCATTTCATTTATTGTGTTGCTCCTCATTGCTTGCTTCCTCTTTATTTCTTCTACGTCTTTGTTAAATGTTTCTTGCAATTTGTCTCTTCTATTTCCAAGATATTGCATCATCTTTACTATCATTATTCTGAATTCTTTTTTAGGTAGACTCCCTATTTCCACTTCATTTGTTAGGTCTGGTTTGTTTTTATCTTGCTCCTTCATCTGCTGTGTGTTTTTCTGTCTTCTCATTTTGCTTATCTTACTCCTTTTTTCAGGCTGCAGTTTCATAGTTCCCGTTGTTTTTGGTGACTGTACCCAGTGGCTAAGGTTGGTTCAGTGGGTTGAGTAGTTTTCCTGGTTGGGGGGACTAGTGCCTATGTTCTGGTGGATGAGGCTGGATCTTGTCTTTCTGGTGGGCAGGTCCACGTCTGGTGGTGTGTTTGGGGATGTTGGTAGCCTTATTATGATATTAGGCAGCCTCTCTGCTAATGGACGGGACTGTAGTCCTGTCTTGCTATTTGTTGGGCATAGGTTTTCCAGCACTATATGAAGCTGGGTCTTGGTGTTGAGATGGAGATCTCTGGGAGATTTTTGCCGTTTGATATTGCATGTAGCTGGGAGGCCTCTTGTGGACCTGTGTCCTGAGCTTGGTTCTCCCACCTCAGAGACACAGCCCTGATGCCTGGCTGCAGCGCCAAGAGCCTTTAATCCACATGGCTCAAAATAAATGGGAGAAAAAATATAAATGAAAAAAAGAAAGGAAGGAAGGAAGGAATAAATGAAGGAAGAAAGCAGGAAAGGAAGGAAGGAAGAGAGGAAGAAAAGGAGGAAGAAAGGGAGGAAGGGAGGAAGGAAGAAAGGAAGGAAGGAGGGAAGAAAGGAAGGAAGAAAGAAAGGAAGAAAGAAAGGCAGAAGACAAAATGAAGTAGGATAAAATATAGTTATTAAAATAAAAAATAATTATTAAGAAGAAAAATTTTATTTAAAAAATTACAGTTCGGTCAGAACCCTAGGACAAATGGTGAAAGCAAAGCTATACAGACAAAATCTCACACAGCAGCACACACATACACACTCACAAAAAGAAAAAAAGGGGAAAATAGTAATATATCTTGCTCCCCAAGTCCACCTCCTCAACTTGAGATATTTCGCTGTTTATTCAGGTTTTCCACAGATGCAGGGCACTTCAAGTTGACTGTGGAGCTTTAATCCGCTGCTTCTGAGGCTGCTGAGAGAGACCTCCCCCTCTCCTCTTTGTTCGCACAGCTCCTGAGGTTCAGCTTTGGACTTGGCCACACCTGTGCGCATAGGTCATCCGAGGGCATCTGCTATGTGCTCAGACAGGACAGGGTTAAAGGAGCAGCTGATTTGGGGGCTCTGGCACAGGCCAGGGGGAGGGAGGGGCATGGATGCGGGGCAAGCCTGCAGTGGCAGAGGCCAGCGTGACACTGCACCGGCCCGAGGTGTGCCACGCATTCTCCCGGGGAAGCTGTCCCTGGATCACGGGGCCCTGGCAGTGGCGGGCTGCACAGGCTCCCGGGATGGGGGGTGTGGAGAGTGACTTGTGCTCACACACAGGCTTTTTGGTGGTGGCAGCAGCAGCTCTAGTGTCCCACACCCGTCTCTGCTGTCCGCACCAACAGCCACAGCTCACGCCCATTTCTGGAGCTCCTTTATGCGATGCGCTTAATCCCCTCTCCTCTCGCACCAGGAAACAAAGAGGCAAGAAAAAGTCTCCTGTCTCTTCGGCAGCTCTGCACCTGTCTCTGGAGCTCCTTTAAGCAGCGCGCTCAAGCCCCTCTCCTCACGCACCAGGAAGCAAAGAGGGAAGAAAAGGTATCTTGCCTCTTGGGCAGCTCCAGACTTCTCCCGGACTCCCTCCCGGCTAGTCGTAGTGCACTAACCCCTTCAGGCTGTTTTCACTCTGCCAATTCCAGACCTCTCCCTGGGATCCAATTTAAGCCCAAGGCTCAGCTCCCAGCCCCCGCCTGACCTGGCGGGTGAGCAGACAAGCCTCTCAGGTTGGTGAGTGCTGCTCGGCACCGATCCCCTGTGCAGGAATCTTTCTGCTTTACCCTCCACACCCTGTGGCTGTGCTCTCCTCCACGGCTCTGAAGCTTCCACCTTCCGCCACCTGCAGTCTCCGCCCGTGAAGGGGCTTCTAGTGTGTGGAAACCTTTCCTCCTTCACAGCTCCCTCCCACTGGTGCAGGTCCCGTCCCTATTCTTTTGTCTCTGTTTATTCTTTTTTCTTTTGCCCTACCCAGGTACGTGGGGAGTTTCTTGCCTTTTGGGAGGTCTGAGGTCTTCTGCCAGCGTTCAGTGGGTGTTCTATAGGAGCAGTTCCATGTGTAGGTGTATTTCTGATGTATCTGTGAGGAGGAAGGTGATCTCCGTGTCTTACTCTTCCACCATCTTCTCTCCACCTTCCTCAACTTTGCTTTATTAATGTATTTTGAAAATTAAATACATCCAAATAAGAAAATATATACAAATTGTCCCATCATAGGCTTTAAAATCCGTGAGCATTTTAACAGCCAACAGATAGCAAACACTCGACCAGTGAAGACAGATAAAGCTGTAACTTAATGGCTGACTCAAAAGAGGAAAGTATTAAGATAATAGTTTGATTCTCCCCTATTTTCCAGTTATGTTAATTACAGCAGGCTGTCTACATGCTTAAGGCCAAACATTTTAGCATCAGTCCAGGCTTAAGTTTGTGCAGAAGCACAATTAGGACTTGGAAGAGGTTCAACTACAGATCCTGACTTCTATCTTGTTAACCAACCATACACTGAGATGGAACATCATGGCAGACCTTGATTGCCAAAGATGAGGTCTTTAGACTCAGTTTTTCACAAATGCAATGTACTGTGACTGATGGGATACCAAACTCTACAATTTAAATGGAGATCAATAGATGGTAAAGTTCAATGCAAATTATTACTTATGGCAACAAAATACTGGAGACCAAAATATATAGATATTGAATTCTCAGTATCTGTGAATAGTGAACTGGTTAAAGACATTAAGGAGCATTCATATACTGAAACACAAAGCGGCATTGAATTCATGCAAAACGTGACATAAATCAATATTCCACCTTAACACAAAACTTTATATTGCTTCCACCAATGGTCATTCAACATCAGAGTCATAGACTACTGAAGGCATGATATTCTCACATATTATATAGCCATATATCGCTAGTCAAACAAGATGAGTTTGTTGCCCTTGCCAGCATTCCCAGAACCTATTTCTCCACTTATCCTAGGAAATATGTGGCATTCAACACCCTGCTAATTATGGCCAATGTGCCCCTGCTTTGTCTGCTAAATGTCTCACATCATCTTAATTGCACAAAGTAATCTTCATGTCTCACTTCAATTAGTTCTGTTTGCTTGCCTTACTTTTTGCATGGCTTCTGAAGCAGTGGATATAATCCTTTCTTTGATGAGGATGCTATACAACATGGTGGCACTTGAGGATCAAGAAAACCTGCGTTTGAATCACAGGTCCACTGCTGACTGGCCATAACACCTTGGGCAAAATATTGAACCTTTCTGAGACAGAGTTTTTTCATCTTTAAACTGGGACTACCGCCCAAAGTAATCTACAGGTTCAATGCAATCCCTATCAAAATACCAATGGCATTTTTCATAGAACTAGAATAATCCTAAAATTTGTATGGAACCACAAAAGACCCTGAATAGCCAAAACAATCTTGAGAAAGAAAAAACTGGAGGCATCGCACTCCCTGATTTCAAACTATACTACAAAGCTACAGTAATCAAAACAATATGGTACTGTACTAGCATAAAAACAGACATAAAGATCAATGGAACAAAATAGAAAGCCCAGAAATAAACCCATGCTTATTTGGTCAGTTAATCTTCAACAAAGGAGGCAAGAATACACAATGGGGAAAAGGCAGACTCTTTAATAAATGGTTTTGGGGGGCTTCCCTGGTGGCACAGTGATTGAGAGTCCACCTGCTGATACAAGGGACACTGGTTTGTGCCCCGGTCCGGGAGGATCCCACATGCCGTGGAACAGCTGGGCCTGTGAGCCATGGCCACTGGACCTGCGCGTCCAGAGCCTGTGCTCCACAACAGGAGAGGCCACAGCAGTGAGAGGCCTGCGTACCGCAAAAAAATAAAAATAAAATAAAATAAATGGTGTTGGGAAAACTCAACAGCTACAAAAAGAATGAAACTAGGCCATTTTCTCACACTATCTACAAAAAATAAATTCAAAATAGATTAGACTTAAATGTAAGGCTTGACACCACAGAAGTCCTAGAAGAAAACACATGCAGTAAGCTCTTTGACATTGGTCTTAGCAATAATTTTTTGGATCTGTCACCTCAGGCGAAGACAACAAAAGCTAAAATAAACAAATGGGACTACATCAAACAAAAAAGACTTTGCAGGGCTTCCCTGGTGGCGCAGTTGTTGAGAGTCCACCTGCTGATACAGGGGACGCGGGTTCGTGCCCCGGTCCGGGAAGATCCCACGTGCCGCAGAGCAGCTGGGCCCGTGAGCCGTGGCCGCTGAGCCTGCGCATCCGGAGCCTGTGCTCCGCGACGGGAGAGGCCACAGCAGTGAGAGGCCCGTGTACCGCAAAAAAAAAAAAAAGACTTTGCACAACAAAGGAAACCATCAATGAAAAGAAAAGGCCATCTGTTGAATGGGAGAAGATATTTGCAAATGATATATCTGATATGGGATTAATATCCAAGTTATATAAAGAAATCACACAACTTAATATTTAAAAAATCCAATTAAAAATGAGCAAAGGCCCTGAGTAGACATTTCTCCAAAGAACACACACAGATGGCCAATAGGCACATGAGAAGATGCTCAACATCACTAATCATCAGGGAAATACAAATCAAAACCACAATGAGATATGATCTCACACCTGTCAGAATGGTTATCATCAAAAAGACAAGAAATTACAAGGGATGGTGACCTTGTCACTGTATTGATTTGGAGAATAAATGTGGTGTAAGGAGATGTGTATGGGTGTCAAGCTGACAAGGAGGTGAACTGGGATGGTTGACTTTATGTGTTATCTTGACTCAGCCATGGTACCCAGACTGTAAGTCAAACACCAGTCAAGACGTTGCTGGGAAGGTATGTGTTGCATTCAATTAACATTTAAAACAGTAGATTCTGAGTAAACAGATTACACTCCATAGTGTGGGTGACCTCATCCGATCAATCATCCAATCAGCTTTAAAAGAAAAGAATGAGGTCTCTAAAAGAGAAGGAATTCTACCTACAGACAGCTTTCAGATTGACTGCTGTAACATCAAATATTCTGTGAATCTTCAACCTGACAGCCTTCTCTGTAGATTTTGAACTTACCAGCTCCCACAACTGTGGGAACCAATTACTTAAAGTACATTTCATTATAAACATGTACATATCCTATTGGTTCTGTTTCTCTGAAGAATCCTGACTAATACAATATGTGTGGATATGTGTGTGCATCAGCAATGAGGGCTCTCTGTGTCTTTTGTCCATTATATATATATATATGATTTTTAATTAATTTATTTATTTATTTTTGGCTGTGTTGGGTCTTCATTTCTGTGCAAGGGCTTTCTCTAGTTGCAGCAAGCAGGGGCCACTCTTCATCGCGGTGCACGGGCCTCTCACTATTGCAGCCTCTCTTGTTGCGGAGCACAGGCTCCAGACGTACAGGCTCAGTAGTTGTGGCTCACAGGCCCAGTTGCTCCACGGCATGTGGGATCTTCCCAGATCAGGGCTCGAACCCATGTCCCCTGCATTGGCAGGCAGATTCTCAACCACTGCACCACCAGGGAAGCCCTGTCCATTATATTTTTGTATGCTTATATATTTTTGCATTTGTAACAAATAGTTTTTATTAGGTAAAGGAATTTCTTATCAGGTATGTATTGTATTTTTCTTTTGTTGATTTTTTTTATTTTATATATGGTACTTTATGCTATATAAAATTTATACTTTAAAAAAAATTAAGAAATAACAAGTGATGGCAAGGATGTGGAGAAAAGGGAACCCTCATGCATTGTTGCTGGGAATGTAAATTGGTGCAGCCACTAAAAAAACCAGTATGGAGGTTCCTCAAAAAATTGATAATAGAACTACCATATTATCCAGCAGTTCCACTTCTGGGTTTTATCCAAAGAAAACAAAAACACTAATTAGAAAAGGTACATGCACCCCAATGTTCATTGCAGCATTAGTTACAATAGTCAAGATATGGAAGCAGCCTAAACGTCCAATGATAGAGGAATGAATATAAAATATGTGGTATATGTGGTGTATATGCACACACACACACACACACACACACACACACACACAGAGCAGAATACTACTCAATCGTAAAAAAGAATTAAATTATGCCATTTGTGAAAACATGGATGAATGTATGTAGAGGGTATTATGCTAAGTGAAATAAGTCAGACAGAGAAAGACAAATACCATATGATCTCTCTTGTATGTGGAATCTAAACAACAAAACAAACAAACAAAACAAAACAGAAAAAGACATAGATATGGAAAGCAAACTGGTGGTTCCCAGAAGGGAGTGGGGTGGGATGTTGGGTAAAATAGATGAAGAGAATTAATAGATACAAGCTTCTAGTTATAAAATAAGTCTCAGGGATGTAATATACGACATAAGGAATATAGTCAATAATACTGTCATAATTTGGTATGGTTACAGTTACCAAACTTGTCATGGTGATCATTTCATAATGCATTTGAGTTTCAGATCACTATATTGTACACCTGAAACTGACATAATATTGTCAATTTTTTAAAAAAAAATCAATAAATCCACATTTTGATACCAAAAGAAAAAGTGATACTGACTTTACATATGGTTTAATGGCTTAAATGAGATGAAGATGACTGTAAAATGCTTACTTAGCACAGCACCTGGTAAATAGTAAGTACTCAGCAGATAATACTTTTTAATAGTTTTTTACTACTACTTTTTAATAGTAGCATTTCTTCATGCATCCTTTATCTGACTTTTCATCACACCTCCATGGATCAAAAATGTTCAAACCATTCCACTGATACAGTGAAAGAACCTCTTGGTCATAGCACATTAAACTAACTAGATGGACTTTTATCAGACATAAACAGAAGATCTAAATTTTACAATAAAGAAAAATCTCAGAATCATGGTTCCTTTTGCAGGGGGTCATATAACAGTGATATGGTCACTTTGTGCCAGATTTGATTAAAATTCAAAAACTTTAACATGAAATACAAATTTGATTGCATCTGAGAAAATTCAATCAATTTAGTTTTTAATTTTCTGTCTTTTCAGGGACAGGAAACTGGACAAATAAAATCCATAGATCATACAACAAAAAGAAATTTACTTTAAAACAATAACTTTGCCCTCTTCTAAAGGTTTTTTGTTTGAGAAGTCTGCAAATGGTTCTGATTTCATTTTCATCATCAGCTCAAAGTAAAATTCCCCCAAGGAGAGGCAAGGAATAAAGGAAGTATAGGAAAAGCAGAAAGGATATTAAACAGCGCACACAGCCAAGTACTGGAGTGTGGGCAATGCTCAGAGAGAGACAGTGGGTGCTTGGTGGTCAGCCCCTAATTATGAGAAAGTCTCCCTCATTTCAGACAGTTCTGCAAGAAGAGGGAAGTCCCCAAATAGCTCACACTAAAGCAGCCTGGAAACCCCCCAGCGGATCTCCTCAGCTTTGCTCAGACTTCCTGGCTTCAAGAAGAGTAAGTGTCCCTGGTCTGATTCCGTCCTGTGTGACTGTTCCTTCGAACGGTAGTCTTTTATCTCCGTCCACTTTCTCTCTCACCGAAGTGCGTGCCACCAACCCATGGAAGATTTGATGGACATGGACATGAGCCCCCTGAGGCCCCAGAACTATCTTTTCGGTTGTGAACTAAAGGCCGACAAAGATTATCACTTTAAGGTGGATAATGATGAAAATGAGCACCAGTTATCTTCAAGAACGGGCAGTTTAGGGGCTGGCGCAAAGGATGAATTGCACATTGTCGAAGCAGAGGTGATGAATTATGAAGGCAGTCCAATTAAAGTAACACTGGCAACTTTGAAAATGTCTATGCAGCCAACGGTTTCCCTTGGGGGCTTTGAAATAACACCACTTGTGGTCTTACGGTCGAAGTGTGGTTCAGGGCCTGTGCATATTAGCGGACAGCACTTAGTAGCTGTGGAGGAAGATGCAGAGTCAGAAGATGAAGAGGAGGAGGATGTGAAACTCCTAAGTATATCTGGAAGGCGTTCTGCCCCTGGAATTTCTGCCCTGGAAGCAAGGTTCCACAGAAAAAAGTAAAACTTGCTGCTGCTGAAGATGAAGATGATGATGATGACGACGACGATGATGATGAAGATGAAGAAAAAGCTCCAGTAAAGAAATCTGTACGAGATACTCCAGCCAAAAATGCACAAAAATCAAACCAGAATGGAAAAGACTCAAAACCATTCAACACCAAGATCAAAAGGTCAAGAATCCTTCAAAAAACAGGAAAAAACTCCTAAAACACTGAAAGGACCTAGCTCTGTAGAAGATATTAAAGCAAAACTGCAAGCAAGTATAGAAAAAGGTGGTTCCCTTCCCAAAGTGGAAGCCAAATTCATCAATTATGTGAAGAATTGTTTCCGGATGACTGACCAGGAGGCTATTCAAGATCTCTGGCAGTGGAGGAAGTCTCTTTAAGAAAATAGTTTAAACAGTTTGTTAAAATTTTCCATCTTATTTTATTTCTGTACCAGTTGATATCTGGCTGTCCTTTTTATAATGCAGAGTGAGAACTTTCCCTACCGTGTCTGGTAAATGTTGTCCAGGTTCCATTGCCAAGAATGTGTTGTCCAAAATGCCTGTTTCGTTTTTAAAGATGGAACTCCACCCTTTGCTTGGTTTTAAGTATGTGTGGAATGTTATGATAGGACATAGTAGTAGTGGTGGTCAGACAAATGGAAATGGTGGGGAGACAAAAATATACATGTGAAATAAACTCAGTATTTTAATATAGTAAAAAAAAAAAAAAAAGAAGAAGAGTAAGCATCTACAGTCTGAGTAAATGATACTGAAATTCCCTCCCTCCCTCTGCATATGTACATCAAAAGAAAAAAAAAAAAGCCCATGTCACAAACTGGCAATCATGGGCTGAATTCACTGGATAGATGTATTTTGTTTGGCTTACAGAGTTTAAAACAAAAAGAATTTTTTTATTTGCCAACACTTAAAATTGAGAGATTTCGGGCTTCCCTGGTGGCGCAGTGGTTGAGAATCCGCCTGCCGATGCAGGGGACACGGGTTCTTCCCCGGTCCGGGAAGATCCCACATGCCGCGCGGAGCGGCTGGGCCCGTGAGCCATGGCCGCTGAGCCTGCGCGTCCGGAGCCTGTGCTCCGCAACGGGAGAGGCCGCAACAGTGAGAGGCCTGCGTACCACAAAAAAAAAAAAAAAAAAAAATTGAGGGATTTCAAATAAATTTGAGATCTCGGGCTCATCTTAAAAATTTCAGAGATTTGGATCCAGTAACTCTATTGCTGGGTGTATACCCAAAGAACGAAAACAGAATCTAAGAGATCTATGCACTCCAGTGTTTATTGCAGCATTATTCACAACAGGCAAGATATGGAAACAATCTAAATGCCCATCAAGAGATGAATGGATGAGATGTGTATATATATGTGTGTGTGTATATATATGTGTGTGTATATCTCTATATATAGATAGACAGATAGATACACACACACTATTATTCAGCCATGAAAAAGAAGGATATCCTGCCATTTGTGACAACATGGATGGACTATGAGGACTTTATGCTAAATGAGAAAGTCAGACAGAGAAAGACAAACACTATATGATATCACTTACACATGGACTCTAAAAAAGCCAAATTCATAAAAACAGAGAGTAAAGTTGTGGTTATCAAGGGATGGAGGTTGGGAGGATAGGACAGATGTTGTTCAAAGGTGCAAATTTGCAGTGAGTAGTAAATAAGTGCTAGAGATCTAATGCACAGCATAGTGAGTATAAACAACACTATTGTATTATAATCAAACTTGCTAAGAGACTAGAATTTAAGTATTCCAACCACTAAAAAGAAATGATAATCATGTAACATGATAAATGTGCTAATTATCGCTACAATGGCAATCATATCATATAAATACATAATATAGAAATGTATCAAATTAACATGTACACCTTAAATGTATACAATGTTTTGTGTCAAATACATTTTAATTAATTAATTAAAGTAAAAGTTAAGTGAGTCAAATAATAATTTTTAAAAATTTCAGAGATTTGGCAGTGCCAGGCCAGCACACCCAGTGGAGATAAACAAGGCATTCTCTTTTAAGGAGTGTATTCTCTCCAATCTGCCACAGTCCTCACCACTCCCTATTCTGACACCCAGCCCACCACACTTATTTACATTAGCTGCCTGGCACTGGTAGTTATTTGACTGCCCAGAGCCAACTGGAAGGCCAACGAGAACATCAAGCCAGAGGCGACAAGCAAATGTAAGTAGCAACCAATATGCCTATTACCCCAAACTGAAAATAAAACAGCAGAAAACCAAATTGCTTAGTGGAAAAATCCTGAACTCATTGTTAAAATATATGGTTTTCCTCCCTGTGTCCACTATTGTATGCAGTTAGGCAAGTTACTTATCTTTTCTAAATTTCAGTATCCTCAAATACAAAGTGGGGATGATAACACCAGCGTCATAGTAGATGTCATAAAACATAATTTGTGTTATTTCAAAGTCCTTTATAAAGTAGAATAGCGTTAATATAGATTATGATACTGAATGATTCTAAGCAATATTTGACAAAAGGATAAATGAAAAAGTTGTACTATAGATGTTTTTAATGTTCTCACAAGAATATTCTAATGTATCAACCTGCTGATGATTTCACATTATTCTCTACTCTTTGCCAGTTCAAAATGTAAACTTTTAAGTACTGTAGCTATAGTTTAAAATTCTTTGCTGGTAAGAGAGAGAAAAATTAAAGGAAAAAATATGCCTTTGTATCTCATTATACTTAGGATTAATTACAGTTTGGGTCATTCTGGTTTCTAAAGGCTAATGGGAACGTGACAAGCTTAACTGAGGGTTTGGATAAGGCACAGATCATTCACTTTTTTCCTGCCTAGAATTAAGCAGTATTTGGATTAAGCAGTGTTTGGATCTCTGATTGCACCCATAAAACTGCTGCACCCAAATGAATTTCAAATAAAGCTTCCTAAAGATACCAGAGTTCATTAAATGTCTTCCTCCTGGAACCACAGGCAGGATTTGGAAGATGAGATGACCCTAAGCCCGTCATCTGGGGTTCCCTTCATAATTAATAATTCCAAACCCTGATTCACAGACAACATTAACAGAAGCAAAGGGACAGCCAGACTAGGCACCAAGACTTTTAAAGCAAGCAAAATTTCTCACAATTTTCCCTCATCAGGCCAACAACCACAGTGCTAAACAAAGGGAATTGTTTCAATAAGTGATGCAGTAACATACCAGTCTTGGTGCCTCCTCCACGAACTGTGGGGTCAGCCCTGCAGGAAGCTGTGACATCATATGATGTTGCCCCCCATGTATGCCTAATATAAGCTCCTTAAATTGAACTAAACTGTCTTCATTCCCCGTTTTCTATTTTAGCAGCACTAAAGATCTAAAAACCTCTAGGCTCTTTATCTATCTGGGACATTCTCTATTTTGACCTTGGTGTTTATTATGGTAATATGCCCCACACCCCAAATTGGGCAAAATGATAAATCTGTATGAAATATGAGACTTGGGTCAAACTGTACACACTGGAACCTCCTAGATTCTAAAAAGGCATCTAGATAATGCAGTCACGATATACCACCGCTTATATTGCTATGGCACTTAAAATTCAGTCTCTGAATGTGAGGGGTGAATTTCTCCAGCTCCACTCCTTTTCCTGCACTCCCACCTCTTCACCTCTAGAGGCCGGTGTCATCAGCGTTCCCACGCCGTCAGAGGGGAAACGCCGCACTAGATAGCTAAGAGACCAAGCATTCCTTTTCTGACTCTGGCCCTCCCTGACTGGGCAAATAACTTAAAATCTCTGTGTCTTGGTTTCCTCATCTGTAAAATGGGATAATTACTCTATAATTAACTTACTTATTCCATTTATTTATTTAACTCTTGAGAAGATTAACTAAAGTACCGTATGTAAAGGGCTTGGCACAATGTCTGGCACGCAATGATCGTGTAACAGATGTGACCATCTCTAGAGTATGGGGAGAAGAGTAGGATGGGCACCTGACCCAGAGGGAGCCTGAGGAAGACGAGGGTGGGACGATGGGACAAGTCAGCTCTCAGTTTCCATTGGTGTTATCCTCAGGCCCTGTGGATCCAGCTCAATGCTTCTCAAGGCATTTTCTTGAAATAACCCCTAACTGTAAAGAGAAGTGAATGCATGCCCTGGGGGCCTGTTGGAAGCTTTAAAATTCATTCTTATGTTTTGTGTTGAAGATTCATGTCTTTTTATGTTGCTCTCAAACAAAACTGTTTTTGCTTTAATGTAAAAATAATATTGCCTCCGCCTAAATCTCTGAGAAAACTGAACCTCTCAGGAGATGTACCATGATTATATTGTGACTTTGCCTGCCCCTTGGCACCTTCCCCAGACAGCTGAGGACAAATATGCTTCAATTTGCTCCCCACGTGGCGTTGTCTTTCCATTAGCACAAATGGTAGTGTGGGTCCAACTTGGGCTACTGCAGCATTTCATTATAAACATATAAAACTCAGGCTCAGAGAAGCTACAGGACCTTCTCCAAATCACAGTGTGGGAAGGGTTGGATGCAACCAGGGACAAGCTCTTCAGGTTCAGCCCACCTTCCTCATAAACATCATAAAATAGAGAACAATGCATTTGGGCACAAATTTAGAACAGTCATCGTTCTAAAATGGTCTTAAAGGAATTGTAAGTATTGCAGGAATACTAAGGGAAAGCATCTCTTAATGTCATAACATTTAAGAGAAGGGCCTGTCACCTCCCAAACAGAGGTAAGTAAATAGGAAAACTCCTCTGTAGCTCAGTTTGGGGAAGGAAGATAAAGAGTTTGCATCTGAAGACTTCATAAAAGTCACATTAGCTAAACTTATGTTCAGGTAAAATGTAGTATTTACAGATTGGTCTTCTGCACTGTCCATATGTCACTGTTTCTTACCCAAAAAGGATGTGAATGCTGACTGGTTTGTAGTCCTTCTATAGGAGTAGCTACTGCATAAATACTGCCGTTGAAAAATAGCATCTAAATTCAAATAAGTGCTAATATTAAATGATAACCACTGTTTACTTTTTAAATAAAAGATTAAATGGAACTTCAAATAATATCTATGATATGCAAGTCTAAAAAATTTTTATTTTCAAGTTTCCTGCCACAATAGTGATGACTGTATACGTACCTCTAGGGGGAGCTCAAGGCTTTCCCACTATTCAATCTCATCTTTCCCCACTTTCTTTAGTGTCTTCACTGACACAGTCCTTGGGCCTCTCCACTCTGCAGAAGACACTCCACCCTGTTCCTCCCCATCCCCACAGAAGACAGCAGAACTGTGGGTGGGTCTCAGGAGAAAGAAGCTCTGGGCAAACCTCTAGCTTAGCACGGGGCCAACCTCCAGCCTAGCAGCTCTCTCCAAGGCACCAGGTAGCTATTCTCTTTGGGATAAAGCTGAATTATTAACAAGCCCAGTGATGGCCTGGAGGGTCTCCTTAACAAACCCCTTACACCAGCAGCAGCAGCAACAGGTAACTATGATGTGATAGTGGACGATTCATATCCCAGCCATACTGGCTTCTCCCCAGACATGTGGCTATCGATGGGGACTTTTCATTCCAGCATTTGTGGCTATAGAAACATATATACATATATATATATACACATATATATTTTTTACTCTAGCACTTCCCAAAGTATATTTCAAAGATCACCAGTTTTACACTAAATTAACAAATTTTATATAAATGAAGGGTTCTCTGTCAAAGAAGTTCAGGAAACACTGGGTTAAACAGAGTTCAAAGTGTTCTTTACTGCAGGACATCTCATAATCTTTAATGCCTGGTGATTCTCCAAAAGAAGGGACAAGAAGGAAGTGTTTCCCAAACGTATTTGATCACAGAACCTTTCTTCAGGGCTTCCTCTTGGGACTATTGTTAGAACATTCTCTCAGAAATATTGCTCAGGTTGCTGAGACTGGTCAAGAAAAGAAGCACAGATTAGGGATTTTTTAAAATAATTCACCCCTGTATATCTCAAACAAAAACACTAATTCAAAAATATACATGCACCCCAATGTTCATAGCAACACTATTTACAATTGCCAAGATATGGAAGCAACCTAAGTGGTGGAGCTGTGATGAACTGGGAGATTGGGATTGACATATATACACATTAATATGTATAAAATGAATAACTAAAAAGAACCTGCTGTATAAAAAAATAAAATAAAATTCAAAAAAATAAACCAAACAGATGAATGGATAAAGAAGATGTGGTATGTATACGCAATGGAATACTACTCAGCCATAAAAAAGAATGAAATTTTGCCATTTGCAGCAACATGGATAGACTTGGAGGGCATTATGCTAAGTGCAATAAGTCAGACAGAGAAAGGCAAATACTATATAATATCACTTATAAGTGGAGTCTAAAAAATACAACAAACTAGTGAATATAACAAAACAGAAACAAACTCACAGATACGGAGAACAAACTAGTGGTCACCAGTGGGGAGAGGGAAGGGGGAGGGACAATATAAGGGTAGGGGATTAAGAGGAACAAACTACTGTGTATAAAATAAGCTGCAAGGATATATTGTACAACACAGGGAATATAGCCAATATTTTGTAATAACTATAAATGGAGTATCACCTTCAAAAACTGTGAATTGCTATATTGTACACCTGTAACATATAACGTTGTACATCAACTATTCCTCAATTTTTTTTTAATGAAAAACCAAAAAAAGGAAGGAATTTGGTCTGAATTATCGGGATACTGGCTTCAATTATCCATTCTAATTGACACTTAAAATGAAAGCTTCTGAGCCCCTCATGATCAGGTCCCCCTGCCATCACCTAATATTTTCATGCTAGAGAACTCCTTAGGCCAACAGCATATGGAAATATGGATTTACACTCCCCAAAAACAACTGACTATTTACATCACAAATTGAGAGTCCCTGTAAAACCCTTAAGTCATAGATTCTCCCAGCACATTTTAAAAATGATTCTACTTACAAAACAAACTGTTTCTAGCAGTCACCACACTTCCATGAGGTGGGATGGCTGGGGTGGCAAGAACAGCAGGGCAGGGAGTTCGCATGGGGGTCATGGGCAGGCCTTTTCTAATCACCTTTCTCAGGCGTCTCCTCTCAGATTCTCTCCCCAGCTGAGAATCACTACCCCGTTATAGACGTGAGATGCATCCTGAAGAAACATGAGAGCAGAAAAATCACTAAGAATGAGAGGCTTCCCTGGTGGCGCAGTGCTTAAGAATCTGCCTGCCAATGCCGGGGACACGGGTTCGAGCCCTGATCCAGGAAGATCCCACATCCCACATGCTGCAGAGCAACTAAGCCCGACCGCCGCAACTACTGAGCCTGCGCTCTAGAGCCCGTGAGTCACAGCTACTGAAGCCTGTGCACCTACAGCCCGTGCTCCGCAACAAGAGAAGCACCGCAATGAAAAGCCCGCACACCGCAATGAAGAGTAGCCCCTGCTCACCACAACTTGAGAAAGCTTGAGCATAGCAACGAAGACCCAACACAGCCAAAAATAAATAAAATAAAATAAATTACAAGTACCTGGTAAGTTAGAATCTTTAGAAAAAAGAATGAGAACTATAACACTGTAGTTTCAAAAACGGGGTTATATACCCCAGAAAATATGTTTTAAATTAATAGAATTTCTATTTTTATCTCAAAATTAGAAATTAGACTTTCTTAACATTTAACATACAGAATGACAATAGTAGAAGTACACAATTTGAAAAAACTATACACACACATTTTACAGAGAGACATTTTCAAAATATTTTGCTGATGGAGGCATAATTTAAAAGTTGAGACCAATGGTGTAGAAAATACCACCTCAGAAAGTTTATGTCAGATTAATTAGAAAATAACTTAGACAGATGTCAGCCTGCCGTCCAAAAATAGTATCCCATTTGCAAATAAATGCCAAGATGAAACTGAACTTATTTCTTTAATGGTTTCATACTTTTATAGGAACAAAACTTCAAATTCTGCTAAAACTGTCACTTTAGGAAATAACAAACATTGGGACTTGGGTAGCAACCAAGGAAGGAAGAAACAAAACAAAAAGTTAGCTTTTAAAACTATTAAGATCAAGATACAGGTTCTCTGCTCAAAAATATCAGCCACACATGAATTTTTGGCATTTTTCAATCAAAATAAATATTAATCAAGAGTAGTCTAAACATATTCACTTTTTACATTTAAAAATTGATGAGAATATATATACATACATATATATATATATATATATATATGTTTTGTTTGTTTGTTTGTTTTTGTTGGTAGGCGGGCCTCTCACTGTTGTGGCCTCTCCCGGTGCAGAGCACAGGCTCCGGACGCGCAGGCTCAGCGGCCATGGCTCACGGGCCCAGCCGCTCCGCGGCATGTGGGATCTTCCCGGACCGGGGCAGGAACCCACGTCCCCCACATCGGCAGGCGGACCCCCAACCACTGCGCCACCAGGGAAGCCCGAGAACATATTTTTAATTTTGAGTGGGAATGAAGCTTATGAAGCTTCTGAGGATCTAACTGAATTCCTTACCAATTTATAAAATGCAAAGAAGTAGTTTGGGTAAAAAGTTAGGTTCTTCTAAGACTAAATGGTCAGTCTCCTTACAGAGTTTTCAAAGTTTACTCAAACAGGAGATAGGTTATCTTATGTTTTTCCATAAGATAAATTCTATTTTAAGAGTGTCATTAAAAAGAGTTCAGCCTTCCAAGATGAATTATATACAAGTAAAATGAGTTAATATAAATATATTTCAATAATCGTGTTTTAACATAGAAAGAAGCATATTTATGTTCATATAAAAGATGATACAATGTGTACAAAATATTTTTGCCTCTATGTTAAAGCATGCTTGTAACAACTAGTAACTAGTAACAACTAGTAACATTCATGTATACTTTTGTGGATAAATTGAAGGCCTGGAGATTTGTCAAGACGTCACAATCCATATCATGTTCTAAATCTAGGAAAATCCATGACTAAATCCTTATGAAAACAATTATGTATTTTTGCTTAATATAGAATTCCACTCTCCTCTACTCTAATACTGTTACTATAAGTTAACCAGAGCCCTTTAATCATATCATCCAAAAGGGTATCTGTTTTCTCCTAATATTCACCTAAAAGCCCCTGCCATCAGCTTAAGATTAGGAACTGAATCTTCTAGGATAAACACCAAAAGAACCTAAGCAAAGGCGTGTGCTATACACCCTGGACTATGATACTACAGGAAATAATTGACAGGTACCACTGATACCAGCAGGAAAAGTCAACTGTGACTGAGTGATGATGTCCAAGGCTTTTTAGTCCCCAAATTGAAGACTATATGAGGTAGATGGCTTCCAACTAATACCTTCCAAACCAAACCTCTCCAGAGGCAGAAACCACTAATTACCTTGCAGTGCTTTGCATGGTTTTTGTGCCATATCCTCTTGGCTATTTTCTTGCCTCTCTGCCGGTTCAAGATTATAAATTGTTAGTAGACAGCTCCATTTTGTTTTCTTTTTTTTCTGTACGCGGGCTTCTCACTGTTGTGGCCTCTCCCGTTGCAGAGCACAGGCTCCAGACGCGCAGGCTCAGCGGCCATGGCTCACGGGCCCAGCCACTCCGCGGCATGTGGGATCTTCCCGGACCGGGGCACGAACCCGTGTCCCCTGCATCGGCAGGCGGACTCTCAACCCCTGCGCCACCAGGGAAGCCCGAGACAGCTCCATTTTTAATGATGGTCATCTCTAACAAACCATCAGGTGGACGACTAATTATTCAGACACTGGCAAATCTAATCAATCCATATCCAAATAGATTATGGAACATACAATGTCCCAAACACGAGGAACTAACTCTAATTCAACTGCAGACAACATTCTCTGAATAACCTTCTGATCAGCAGGCGCAGGACAATAGCACAGATCCAAGTTAAGCATGTCCCAGAGATCATGGCCTCTCCTTCAGCTCAGGCTCAAGAAAGAGTAACCAAGAATTGAAATAGAACTCACAGCTTGCAAAATTATACCATGACTCATGAAATAGATAAATTGTACTAAATTGTGGCATGTAAGACGAACTATCTTAGCCCAAATGTTTTAACAGCAGCTCATCCAGACCATATAGTCCAAGATAAGACCACAGACTCACCTAGTTTCCAAATTCTGACTAATCCCCACCAAGTCCACCCTCTGGCTGACTCTAATCCCCAAACCATATTAAATGTCTTACCCAGGTTCACCCATGTGTACATGCTTCCCTACTATTAGACTTAACATTTTGTGACTACAGGTATGTTTCTGATGGTCTTTGGTCAGTGGGTCTGTAAAAGTCATAACGTCATGCATCCACATGCTGTCTTGATAAAAAGGGTTTGTGGGTAAGGTGTATTTTTTTTAGCAAATGAGAAAGAAAGGACAAAAAAAAACAGAAATGGAGGGGAAAAGAAAGAAAATGGGGCTGCTTCTTTGACAATATCAAATTCTTAGGCCCCAGTGATTCTTCTTCTATGCTGCTTCCAATGAATAGAGAAACCATACTGAGTTTTGTGAAATGATTTGTTGTCTAGATAGCCTATACACACCCCACAGATCTTAGCATATTATAAGCAATTAGCAGGTGCTATGCAAATATCATTGAAAACAATACAGTAAATTTTCGTATACATACAGTAACTTCTAAGTTTGCTTTTGCGGCATTGCCTTATTTGAGATAATCAATGACCCTGATATTATTCTTATTTTAGAGACAAGGTCTCTAAATCACTGTTAAGCAGCTTAAGAACTAGAACCAGAATGCAAACTCAGTTATTAACCATCATGATGAATTCCTTTCCATTTTTTTGCAGAGACTTTATAAAATGAGAACTTATATAACCATGTACATAATAGTATAAAAAAATTCAGGTCATTCATTGTTTTCTTTTAGGGAAAACTAGAGTTGCATTGGAGTTGCTTTTTTTAAAGTGTTGTAAATTAAAGAAAACAACCTTTTATCATCATTTTCATAGACTATAGATAGCATTTATGCAGTCAGAAGTTGTTTTAATTAGTCACTGACCAAAACCAAAAGTTTTCATTAGATTTAACACTCAGTAACACTACCAAAGTTTTAATCTCACCTTACCAATAGGTCAAACACAGTCAAATGCTTTAAAAAGGCCTTGGCCATGCAGTCATCGTACTGGGATAATCACCTTTTAGATGGTCTGCAGTATTTGAAATGTGCACATGACCTCAGGTAAAAGCAATGGCCTGTGGAGAAGCTTAGCGCATTTTATTATACTGGACTATTGAGCACATTCACAGTTCATAAAATTTAATGGTCTATCTGTAATGATTTATCTTTAAGTCAGCCAGAGGCCTCTGGGAGAACAAAACGTGACCAAATGCCATCAACTACTTTGTCAAGCTTAATGGTAGCATTTAAAACCCCACCACAAACTTACAAATTAACTACTGTCTCCCAGCATGAACTGAAAGTCTCCCCTTAAATAAATTAAAGTGCTTCTTGACCTACCAGGAATTTCTCTGAGCTGAAAAGGTATATTCTTTCCAGGTACTAGGTCAGAAATGTTAAGAAAGAAGTCAGACTCATTAACACTATTCATACATAGGACTCTGGACCAAGTTAAGAGCAGATGTAAGATGGCATCCCTGAAAATCAGGACAGTCATTTTTATGGGTGGGAAGATGGATTAAAAAAGGATTGTTAATAGGAACTAGCTCTCTACTACCAGAGGCTAAGTGTGAGGGTCTAAATCTGATAACCAAAAATTTAAAAATAAAAAAAATTTAAAAATCTGATAACCACCAACCAGAAAAGTGCACATTCAGTCCTGTCATAATATGCTTTAGTGTTTCCATGTAAACTGCTAACTAAGGGGAAAGAGCTATTTAAACCACTAGCTGTTAATCCATAAATCATCTGATGAACACTTACACATTCTGGCCAAAAATGAGCAGCTAATGTGTCAGGGGACTCACTGTAATTTCTCTGCAAGACCCTCATTTGATCAGTACGTGACTAAATTGATGACTCAGTTTTGTGTCTGCATCCCTGCACTTACCCACACACTTGTAGAAAACACACTAATGAGCAATAAAATGATCAAAAGCATGATAAAACAGAACAGGAATAAAGCCCTCAATTAACCACGAACTGAGAGAAATTCCTAGGTAAAATCACTGTAAAGCATATATCCCTGTTCCCGATATTGTATCTGTTAAAGCATCTAAGCAAGACTAGGCATAGAATAGTTACTCCGGAAATATAATTGATTAATAATAACCATAGGATAGAAAAATATTACCATGGAGAATGAATAAAAAAATAAATGAATGCCTGGTTTTTACAGAGGCCTTTATTTTTATTGAAAAGTATTTCTCTCCTCTGAACTCAAGAAATGCTAAGCATGCATCAAACAATTCTAATTAAAAACCGTCACCTTATTTGAATGTCTTTGACACAAAAGTTTTCATTCATATCGTTTGATGTCTGGTGTCTATATCTCATTTTTTCACCCTAGCCCTTTTTGTCTATTGTCTCATTTTAGTCATTTTATTAGCCTTCTAATTATAAAAGTAATGCATGCTCAGTACAAAAAAAACAAAAAATATGAAAGATTACAAAGAGAAAATAAAGGTCAACGTTAATCCCACAACCCAGAATTAACCACTGATAACATTTTAGTGACTTCTCTTCAGACTTTTCCTTGTTTATATATTCAAAACAAGACACACTACACATACTATTTAATAGTTTTTTGTTTGGGTTTATTTTTCAAAAGCACTTTGACCTAGTTCTATGAAATGAACCTATGGCTCCCAACTGATCCTTCTGGTTAAAAACACTTCAGCACAGGTCTGAGAATGCTTTTATTTTAGTTTATAGTTATATCCTATTAATCTACCAAGGATTTACCATATCACTGTTTGTGTTAGTCCAAAACTCAAGTTATCAATGGGAGTCTAGTTAAATAAACCATAAACCTCCATGCAATGGAGGGATGGGATCTATGGTATCATAGATAGCCATTAAAAAGACTATCTATCCTAATATCTTCTCAGTACTTGATAAAAGTTTGATCTTTTGATAAGTTTAGCTTAGAAAGAGCTAGAGTTACTGTGAGTGATTTTCACCTTTAAAGAATTTATTTTCTTCATGGACCCTTGACAAAACAAGTTACAGAACAGTAGGTATTTCTATAAAGAGGTCTTAGTAAGAATTTTTACTTTTTCATCTTTATATTCCTCATTGTATACATTTTACTTCAAATTTTTAAAAAGCACTGGTAAGAATAAAGCAGGAAAATTTTAATTAGGAAAAAAGATAGGTCAAGAACTGTGACAACCTGAGATTTTACACTACGAGCTAACAAATTAACATGGTACAGTTTCATGAATACTGACAGAAGACACAAGACTCCCGGGTCAGAGATAAAAGACTATTACTGACAAAAATGGCAAAAGCAAAGCGTCGGTATTTTCTTAGACCAGTTTCCCAATCTCCAATTCCCAAAGGCATTGCAAAGAGGGCCAGATGATACCTGCATACACTCTGGGTTGTACTTCGGGAAAATAACTGAGCTTTAAGCATCTGAATCTTTTCAGCAGGCATGCCTGTTCTTTGCTCTGGAGGAAGCCACCTCTGTTTTCCAAGGCTATTCACTGTGCAAACATGCTTGAAATGTAATCTGGAACAAAGGGAGTCAGTGCCTCTGCTCTCAAAACTTGCAGAAATTTGAGAGACTTATAGAGAATCAGTTCCTAGTAGAATATATATCACCCTTTTTAGTGGCTGCATATTTAATGGTATTAGTGTTCTATGATATATTTAACTAATAGAGCTTACTTTCTAAAGCCATCATTAACATTCTTGGATTTGTCCTATTACTTCTTTGAGATTACTCTAGAAATGGGATCAGCGAGTCACACTTCTATAAACTTTTTGTAAGATTTTCTTCTGTGTACCTTGCCCTCTAAGAAGCTTGTTGCTCATACCTTGCTCATGTAATAAATATTTGGTTCCCCTTACTTTCACTAATGTGGGATATTACCAATCTGTTTGATCTCTTCAAATCTAAAAGGCAAAGTGATATCTTTGTTTTCATTTGTTGATTATTAATAAAACTGAATATTTTTCACTATATTTATTAACCATGTATCTTCTTTTATATTTTAAATATTGATATCCAACAAGCCATTTTTTTTTATAAAAGCATTCATCTCTGTCTTATTCATTGGTAACAATTCTTTTCTTTTTGTAATTTTTAATTTTTTATTGGCTGCACCATGCAGCTTGCAGGATCTTAGTTCCCCAACCAGGGATCAAACCCACGCCCCCTGCAGTGGAAGTGCGGAGTCCTAACCACTGGACCACCAGAGAATTCCCGGTAAAAATTCTTTACGTATCTTTTTTTATATATATAACAGAATTTTTATACAACAGAATAAATCTAGTTCAACGCACACCTGCAAATATTTACCCTATTCTTAAGGGCAACCTTCAAGCCCCCAGATTATTACTCTATCTCTGGGGGGAAATCTAGGGTAATTCTACAGCTATAACATAACTATAAACCCCTTTATTTCTTCCTTTGGGCATCTCTGTCTTAATATGTCATCAAAGGTCTGTGCTAAATAGCTTAAAACTCATCAAATTGCAAATGTGAATTTCCACATAAGTCCTTCTTTCTTTGCCCCGCCAAATTTTATAGGATTAAGTTTGAAACTAATTATAAAAGCAATGTGGAACGCTAAGGAACAAGACTAAAAAGGCTCTAATAGAACAGTTTGATCCTAGCCTGTTATAATAGAAGTGTCTCATCTCTCCTAGTGTTACAGTGAAAGTCATTATCCACTAACATCCCTATTTCCCAGGCCAAGTAAATACAAAAAGTTGTTAAGTCTGCATATAAAACACATGTGGTTTTGCTATAAATATAAAACTTAAAGAAGTGACATAATTTGTTAATCTTGCTAGTTGTCTCCCTATTTGGAGACTATTTTAATTACCTTTGAAAATTGTGTTCCATCAAAAAAACAAATCATTTTTTGCAAATCATAGCCGGAAATTAGAGGACTATAATAGGGAAAATATATTCAAATTGAAAGTACTTTAAAAAGTGATTGCAACATTAAAATGAAGTCCTTCAACTCTATAATAAAGCACCTTTTCCCCACAGAAAGAAAGAAAAAAAAGCTGTTAGGCTGTTATATTCAACATACAAGAGCAAAATTTGACAAGGACTTTCTGTGAAATGAAAGGCAACGTGTTAAATGAGAACCCAGTCGTGAATGCCAAATCTCAAAATTCTCAAGGAAACCTTTTCACTGATTCCAGGTAGCTGATGTGTTTAGGTAGCAGATATTTAAATATAATTTTAAAAACTAAAACAAAATGAATAAATAATTTCAAGGTCAGGATAAAAACTAAAATAAGAGATCCAGATTCCTCCAGTGCTTGTATTGGTTTGAAGAAATCAAAGTTGAACTAATATTCCTTAAGAGTTGGGAAACCAGTGCCTCTGGATTCTCCAAACTCATGAGGTGCAAAGAGAACCTTCAGAACCCAGTTAGAGACATCCAGGGACCAAAATTATACTATGTCCAAAGAAGCCAGTGGACTTCCCTGCTGGCGCAGTGGTTACGAATCTGCCTGCCAATGCAGGGGACACGGGTTTGATCCTTGGTCCAGGAAGATCCCACATGCCACAGAGCAACTAAGCCCGTGTGCCACAACTACTGAGCCCGAGAGCCACAACTACTGAAGCCCACGCACCTAGAGCCTATGCTCTGCAACAACAGAAGCCACCGCAATGAGAAGACCGCTCACTGCAACAAAGAGTATCCCCTGCTTACCGCAACTAGAGAAAGCCTGCATGCAGCAATGAATACCCAACACAGCCCAAAATAAATAACTAAATATATCTGTTAAAAACAAAAAAAAAAGAAGAAGAAGGCAGAATTTCCGGTGGCACCAGAAAGTGAAAGGTACTTTTGCAGCCAGATGTTGTCAATGTTCTTTATTCTTTGGGTCATAGAGAAAAAACTCCAAGTGGCCAGTAATTGCATTGTTTTTCTTCTTGACATTGTGTAGCTATTTGGGGCCCACACATGGACACATATACTTATAACTTTAATCCAACACCCCACAAACTCAGTTTCCCTATCTTGCTCAGGCCCATGCTGGAACGTAAAAGAATATACATGAACTGGACTAGTATCACCTCACCCCCCTCCCTTTTATTTACTTATTTCTCACAACAACCCCCATTATATATTGAGCCTCAGGTGGTTTAAGTGACTTATTTTATATCTCACACTTAGGAAACAGTCGAGTTTCTTTCACTCTCAGAAACTTTCAAGACTTGCTTTTTCTTTGTGGCTCTCTTGGCACCTGAGTTCAGCTACCTTCTGGAGCACAGTGAGGGTCTGTTTGGCTTTCTTATCCCTCCCTAAGGTGGTCACAGAGGCCCTGCACAGCAGACAGTATCTTCTGCCTTTTGGAAAGAGAAGCGATATTCTCCTATTTGTGCACCCTATGCCAGGTACAGCTAAAAATCTACCTCTCTATAATCATGATATCACAAAGTTAGCCCTATATGCTAAGGGATGCTCCTTGGGATCACTCTGATAATCTTTCTGTTCTGTGCACTTCACATGCAGAATGAGGGAAGAAACCTCTCAGGAGTGAAGAGGCTGGGTAAACAGGTGAGAACAAAGCAGGAAGCAAAGAAGGGATCAGGCACAGTGTGCAAAGTGTCTCTAAAACTCTAGAGGAAGAAATAAACATTCAGGGAACCAAGTGCTCAGGGGATGAGGTCAGTTGGTACTTCAGTCCACAGCTAAGATAATACCAACTCTCCCTCTACCCTCTGGGACAAGACAGATCTGATGCTCTCGGTACTGCGTGGGGACAGGGGGGTGCCTAGCCACAGTTTGGGATGTCTGGCGCATGAAAACCCTTCTTCTCTAAGAAATACCCTTATGACCTGTGGGATACTCTGTTAATAAATTCCCCTTTTAGGATTAAAGTCTTACTCTCAGATTCTCACAGGAAGGCACCTTAGTCCTGCCCTCATGCATGCCTAGTTCATCTCATTCTGGAGCCTTTCTGGTTCATGCTCTTCATTTAGTAAACACTTAGTCTTCTTGACCTCCCCCATCTATTATTCTCCTAGGGCTGCTGTAAAAAAAAATCATCATAAAATTGGTGGCTTAAAACAACAGAAACTTATTTCCTCACAGTTCTGGAGGCCAGAAGGCCAAAACTGAGGAATCAGCAGGGCTCCTTCTGAAAAATCCAGGGCAGGATCCTTCCTTGCCTCTTCCAGCTTCTGGTGGCTCCAGGAATTACCTGGCCCATGGCAGCCAAAAACCAGTTGCTACCTCCATTTTCACATCACCTTCTCTCCTTTCCTATAATGACACTTATCATTGGAATGAGGATCCACCCAGTAATCTAGGATGATCTCATCTCATGATCCTTAACTTAATTACATCTGTAAAGGGTCTTTTCCCAGTGAGGTCACATTCACCAGTTCTGGAATTAGGACATGGAAATATCTTTTGGGGAGCCCCCATTCGACCCACTACATGCATGTAGGCACTTAGTAGAGAGACCTAACTCAGTTCCTGTTTGTCTGTTTACTTTGCATCTTTTAAACAGCACTGTCCAATATAACTTTCTCCCACGGTGGAAATGTTCCATATCCATGCTGTACAACATGGTAGCCACATGTAGCTATTAAGCACTTAAAACGTTAGCTAAGAGAATTGAATGACTAAAATTTTAAATTTTTATTTAATTTTAAGCAACTGAAATATAAGTAGCCCCACGTGGTTAATGGCTGCTAATTGGACAGCCACAGTTCTAACATTTTTTTGTAGGATTTGCTTTTTATATATATTTTTCCAACTTTATTGAGGTAGGATTGATTGATAAAAATTGTATATATTTAAGGTCTACAATGTAATGACGATATATGTATATATTTTTCAATGCTTAGCACAATCAAGTTAATGAATATATCCATCACCTCACACAACTACCTTTGTCTGTATGTGTGTGGTAAGAAGACTGAAGATCTACTCTCTTAGCAAATTTCAGGTATACAATACAGTACTACTAACTATAGTCACCATGCTCTACATTAGATCTCCAGAGCTTATTCATCTTAAAACTAAAATCTATGCCCTTCGACCAGTATCTCCCTAACCCCACCCCACCCCCACCCCTGGAAACCACCATTCTACGCTCTGGTTCTATGTCCTCAAAGTTCATACGTTTTGTCACAAATGGCAGGATTTCCTTCTTTTTATGGCTGATTTTTATTCCATTGTATACATATATACCACATTTTATTTATCCATTAATTTATTCGTGGCTTAGGTTGTTTCCATATCTTGAAAATTCTAAACTTCTGACAAGGTTTACCTACTGTCTTCTCCTTTCCTGTTTTCTGTCCTTATGAGTTTACACTCATTTCTTTATTGTCCTTCTCATGAGATTATAGAAAGTAGCAAAGATGAATACATGAGATTGTGGAAAGTAGCAAAGATGAATACATGTGTTCACAAAAATAAATACAAGTAGCAAAGGTGCTTAGTCTGCCATATTTAACTGGATGGCCCTATCAATTATCACGGAACTAGCTCATATTCTCTCATTATGATAAAAACCATCATGGGAAGGGGAGTTCATTAACAAATTCAATATTTGGGTGGCTTTTTCTGGGTCATTTTGGCTAAGGTCTCAATCTAAGGGCAGAAGAGAAATGGAATAATGGTACCTTGGGATTGCAGAAGCCAGGGTCCCCTGCCCATATTCATGACTCTTGAAAACTTACACTATCTTAAAAGAATATGGAAGTCATTAGGCAGGTAGAATGTTAGATGATGTTCCACACCATATGAATCAGACATAAGTACAAGGTCAAGTCTGACTCAGGCAACAAAGATTTCCCAAAGATTTTATGAATTTTAAAATTATTATGTGCTCGCTTCAGCAGCACATATACTAAAATTGGAACAATACAGAGAAGATTAGCATGGTCCCTGCACAAAAGATGATGAGCAAATTCGTGAAGCGTTCCATATTTTACCTGCACAGAGAACTGGTGCCGACCGGCACTCACCAGCCTGAGAGGCTTGTCTGCTCACCCACTGGGGCAGGCAGAGGCTGGGAGCTGAGGCTCCAGCTTCAGAGGTCGGAACCCAGGGAGAGGGCTGGGGTTGGCTGCACAAACACAGCCAGAAGGGGGCTAGTGCGCCACAGCTAGCCAGGAGGGAGTCCGGGAAAAAGTCTGGAGCTGCAGAAGAGGCAAGAGACTTTTTCTTGCCTCTTTGTTTCCTGGCGGAGAGGGGATTAAGAGCACCGCTTAAAGGAGCTCCATGACAGGCGCGAGCCGCGGCTATCACTGTGGATACCAGAGACAAGCATGAGACACTAAGGCTGCTGCTGCAGCCACCAAGAAGCCTGTGTGCAAGCACAGATCACTCTCCACACCTCCCCTGCAGGGAGGCTCTGCAGCCCACCACTGCCAGGGTCCCATGATCCAGGGACAACTTCCCTGGGAGAATGCACGGCACGCCTCAGGCTGGTGAAATGTCACGCCGTCCTCTGCCACCACAGGCTTGCCCCGCATTCTGTACCCCTCCCTCCCCTGACCAGAGTGAGCCAGAGCCCCCGAATCAGCTGCTCCTTTAACCCCATCCTGTCTGAGCAAAGAACAGATGCCCTCAGGCGACCAACACACAGAGGGGAGGCCACATCCAAAGCCGAACCCCAGGAACTGTGCAAACAAAGAGGAAGGGAAATCTCTCCCAGCAGCCTCAGGAGCAGCGGATTAAATCTCCACAATCAACTTGATGCACCCTGCATCTGTGGAATACCTGAATAGACAACGAATCATCCCAAATTGAGGAGGTGGACTTTGGGAGCAACTGTAGACCTGGGGTTTGCTTTCTGCATCTAATTTGTTTCTGGTTTTATGTTTCTCTTAGTTTTGTATTTAGAGTTTATTATCAGTGGTAGATTTGTTTATTTGGTTACTCTCTTCCTTTTTTTTTATAGGTAAATATATATTTTTTTCCTTTTTCTCTTTTTCTGAGTGTCTATGTATATACTTCTTTGTGAGTTTATGTCTATATAGCTTTGCTTTTACCATATGTCCTAGGGTTCTGTCAGGGTTTCTTTGTTCGTTTGTTTTTTTAGTATAGTTTTTAGCACTTGTTATCATTGGTGGATTTGTTTTTTGATTTGGTTGCTCTCTTCTTCCTTTCTTTCTTTCTTTTTTTCAAACTTTTCTTCTAAGCCATGTAGCTTACAGGGTGTTGGTGCTCCAGCCAGGTGTCAGGCCTGTGCCACTGAAGGGGGAAACCCAAGTTCAGGACATTGGTCCACCAGAGACCTGCTGGCTCCACATAATAACAAATGGCAAAAATTCTCCCAGAGATAACCATCTCAATGCTAAGACCCAGCTCCACTTAATGACAAGCAAGCTCTAGTACTGGATACCCTATGCCAAACAACTAGCAAGACAGGAACACAAGTCCACCCATTAGCAGAGAGGCTGCCTAAAATCATAAGTTCACAGACACCCCAAAACACACCACTAGACATGGTCCTGCCTACCAGAAAGACAAGACGCAGCCTCATCCACGAGAACACAGGCACTAGTCCCCTCCGCCAGGAAGTCTACACAACCCACTGAACCAACCTTAGCCACTGGGAGCAGACATCAAAAACAATGGGAACTATGGACCTGCAGCCTGCAAAAAGGAGATGCCAAACACAGTAAGTTAAGCAAAATGAGAAGACAGAGAAACACATAGCAGAAGAAGGAGCAAGGTAGAAACCCACCAGACCTAACAAATGAAGAGGAAATAGGCAGTCTACGTGAAAGGGAACTCAGAGTAATAATACAAAAGATTATCCAAAATCTTGGAGATAGAATAGAGAAAATACAAGAAACGTTTAACAAGGACCTAGAAGAACTAAAGAGCAAACAAACAATGATGAACAACACAATAAAGGAAATTAAAAATTATCTATAAAGAATCAATAGCAGAATCACTGAGGCAGAAGAAAGGATATGTGGCCTGAAAGACAAAATACTGGAAATAACTACAAGGCAGAATAAAGAAAAAAGAATGAAAAGAATTGAGGACAGTCTTAGAGACCACTGGGACAACATTAAAGGCACCAACATTCGAATTATAGGGATCCCAGATGAAGAAGAGGAAAAGAAAGGGACTGAGAATATATTTGAAGGGATTACAGTTGAAAACTTCCCTAATATGGGAAAGGAAAGAAGCAATCAGGTCCAGGGAGCACAGAGAGTCCCATACAGGATAAATCCAAGGAGAAACACACCAAGACACATATTAATCAAACTATCAAAAATGAAATACAAACAAAAAATACTAAAAGCAGCAAGGGAAAAACAACAAATAACACACAAGGGAATCCCCATAAGGTTAACAGCTGATCATTCAGCAGAAAATCTGCAAGCCAGAGGGAGTGGCAAGACATATTTAAAGTGATGAAAGTCAAACACCTACAACCAAGACTACTCTACCCAGCAAGGATCTCACTCAGATTCGATGGAGAAATTAAAACCTTTACAGACAAGCAAAAGCTAAGAGAACTCAGTACCATCAAACCAGTTTTACAACAAACGCTTAAGGAACTTTTATAGGCAGGAAACACAAGAGAAGGAAAAGACCTACAATAACAAACCCAAAACAATGGAGAAAATGGGAATAGGAACATACATATCAGTAATTACCTTAAGTGCAAATGCATTAAATGCTCCAACCAAAAGACACAGACTGGCTGAAGGGATACAAAAACAAGACCCATATATATTCTGTCTACAAGAGACCCACTTCAGACCTAGGGACACATACAGAATGAAAGTGAGGGGATGGAAAAAGATATTCCATGCAAATGGAAATCAAAAGAAAGATCGAGAAGCAATTCTTATATCAGACAAAATAGACTTTAAAATAAAAACTATTACAAGAGACAAAGAAGGACACTACATAATGATCAAGGGATCGATCCAAAAGAAGATATAACAACTGCAAATATTTATGCACCCAACACAGAGCACCTAAATACATAAGACAAATGCTAAGAGACATAAAAGGGGAAATCGACAGTAACACAATCATAGTAGGGGACTTTAACATCCCACTTTCACCAATGGACAGATCATCCAAAATGAAAATAAATAAAGAAACACAAGCATTAAATGACACATTAAACAAGATGGACTTAATTGATATTTATAGGATATCCCATCCAAAAATGGCAGATTAAACTTTCTTCTCAAATGCTCATGGAACATTCTCCAGGATAGATCATATCTTGGGTCACAAATCAAGCCTTGGTAAATTTAAGAAAATTCAAATCATACCAAGTATGTTTTCCAACCACAATGCTATGAGACTATATATCAATTACAGGAGAAAATCTGCAAAAAATACAAACACATGGAGGCTAAACCATACACTACTAAATAACCAAGAGATCACTGAAGAAATCAAAGAGGAAATCAAAAACTACCTAGACACACCACTATAAATCAATTATACTCCAATAAAGGTGTTAAAAAATAAATACCTAGAAACAAATGACAATGAAAACATGATGATCCAAAATCTATGGGATGCAGCAAAAGAATTCTAAGAGGGAACTTTATCGCAATACAATCCTACCTCAAGAAACAAGAAACATCTCAAATAAACAGCCTAACCTTACACCTAAAGCAATTAGATAAAGAAGAACAAAAAACCCCAAAGTTAGCAGAAGGAAAGAAATCATAAAGATGAGATCAGAAATAAATGAAAAAGAAATGAAGGAAACGAAAGCAAAGATCAATAAAACTAAAAGCTGGTTCTTTGAGAAGATAAACAAAATTGATATACCATTAGCCAGACACATCAAGAAAAAGAGGGAGAAGACTCAAAATCAACAGAATTAGAAATGAAAAAGGAGAAGTAACAACTGACACTGCAGAAATATAAAGGACCATGAGAGATTACTACAAGCAAATAAATGCAATAAAATGGACAACCTGGAAGAAATGGACACATTCTTAGAAAAGCACAACCTTCTGAGACTGAGCCAGGAAGAAATAGAAAATATAAACAGACCAATCACAACCCCTGAAATTGAGACTGTGATTAAAAAACTTCAAACAAACAAAAGCTCAGGATGAGATGGCTTCACAGGCGAATTCTATCAAATATTTAGAGAACAGCCAACACTTATCCTTCTCAAACTCTTCCAAAATATAGCAGAGGGAGGAACACTCCCAAATTCATTCAACGAGGCCACCATCACCCTGATAGCAAAACCAGACAAAGATGTCACAAAGAAAGAAGACTACAGGCCAATATCACTGATGAACATAAATGCAAAAATCTTCAACAAAATACTACCAAACTGAATCCAACAGCACATTAAAAGAATCACAGGGCTTCCCTGGTGGCGCAGTGGTTGAGAGTCCGCCTGCCAATGCAGGGGACACAGGTTCGTGCCCCGGTCCGGGAAGATCCCACATGCCGCGGAGCGGCTGGGCCCGTGAGCCATGGCCACTGAGCCTGCGCATCCGGAGGCTGTGCTCTGCAACGGGAGAGGCCACAACAGTGAGAGGGCCATGTACCGTAAAAAAAAAAAAAAGATCATATACCATGATCAAGTGGGGTGTACCCCAGGAATGCAAGGATTCTTCAATATATGCAAATCAATCAATGTGATAAACCATATTAACAAACTGAAGGAGAAAAACCATATGATCATCTCAATAGATGCACAGAAAGCTTTTGACAAAATTCAACACCCATTTATGATAAAAACCCTACAGAAAGTAGGCATAGAGGGAATTTACCTCAACTTAATAAAGGTCATATATGACAAACGCACAGCCAACATCATTCTCAATGGTAAAGAACTGAAACCATTTCCTCTAAGATCAGGAACAAGACAAGGTTGATTAGCCACAGCAATCAGACAAGAAAAAGAAATAAAAGGAATCCAAATAGGAAAAGAAGAAGTAAAGCTGTCACTGTTTGCAGATGACATGATACTGTACATAGAGAATCCTAAAGATGCTACCAGAAAACTACTAGAGCTAATCAATGAATCTGGTAAAGTAGTAGGATACAAAATTAATGCAAAGAAATCTCTTGCATTCTTATACACTAATGATGAAAAGTATGAAAGTGAAATTAACAAAACACTCCCATTTACCATTGCAACAAAAAGAATAAAATACCTAGGAATAAACCTACCTAAGGAGACAAAAGACCTGTATGGCGAAAACTAAAAGAAACTGATGAAAGAAATGAAAGATGATACAAACAGATGGAGGGATATACCATGTTCTTGGATTGGAAGAAGGAACTTTGTGAAAATGACTGTACTACCCAAAGCAATCTACAGATTCAATGTAATCTTATCAAACTACCAATGGCATTTTTCACAGAACTAGAACAAAAAATTTCACAATTTGTATGGAACACAAAGAACTCTGAATAGCCAAAGCAATCTTGAGAAAGAAAAATGAAGCTGGAAGAATCAGGAATCCCAGATTTCAGACTATACTACAAAGCTACAGTAATCAAGACAGTATGGTACTGGCACAAAAACAGAAATATAGATCAATGGAACAGGATAGAAAGCCCAGAGATAAACCCATGCACATATGATCACCTTATTTTTGATAAGGGAGGCAAGAACATACAATGGAGAAAAGACAGCCTCTTCAATAATTGGTGCTGGGAAAACTGGACAGCTACATGTAAAAGAATGAGATTAGAACACTCCCTAACACCATACACAAAAATAAACTCAAGACGGATTAAAGACCTAAATGTAAGGCCAGACACTATCAAACTCTTAGAGGAAAACATAGGCAGAACACTCTATGACATAAATCACAACATGATCCTTTTTGACTCACCTCCTAGAGAAATGGAAATAAAAATTTAAAAATGGGGCCTAATGAAACTTAAAAGCTTTTGCACAGCAAAGGAAACCATAAACGGGATGAAAAGACAACCCTCAGAATGGGAGAAAATACTTGCAAACCAATCAACGGACAAAGGATTAATCTCCAAAATATACAAGCAGCTCATGCAGCTCAGTATCAAAAAAACAAATAACCCAATCCAAAAATGGGCAGAAGACCTCAATAGACATTTCTCCAAAGAAGATATACAGATTGCCAAAAAACACATGAAAGGATGCTCAACATCACTCAACATTAGAGAAACACAAATTAAAACTACAATGAGGTAACACCTCATATCAGTCAGAATGGCCATCATCAAAAAATTTACAAACAATAAATGCTGGAGAGGGTGTGGAGAAAAGGGAACCCTCTTGCACTTTTGGTGGGAATGTAAATTGATACAGCCACTATAGAGAACAGTATGGAGGTTCCTCAAAAAACTAAAAACAGAACTATCATATGACCCCGCAATCCCACTACTGGGCATATACCTTGAGAAAACCACAATTCAAAAAGAGTCATGTACCAAAATGTTCATTGCAGCTCTATTTACAATAGCCAGGACATGGAAGCAACCTAAGTGTCCATCGACAGATGAACGGATAAAAAATCTGTGGCTCGTATATACTATGGAATATTACTCAACCGTAAAAAGAAATGCAATTGAGTTATTTGTAGTGAGGTGGATGGACCTAGAGTCTGTCAGTCAGAGTGAAGTCAGAAAGAGAAAAACAAATACCATATGCTAACACATATATATGGAATCTAAAAAAAAGAAAACGAAAAAGGTCCTGAAGAATCTAGGGGCAGGACAGGAATACAGATGCAGAAGTAGCAAATGGACTTGAGGACACGGGGAGGGGGAAGGGTAAGCTGGGACAAAGTGAGACAGTGGCATGGACTTATATATACTACCAAATGTAAAATAGATAGCTAGTGGGAAGCAGCCGCATAGCACAGGGAGATCAGCTCAGTGCTTTGTGACAACCTAGAGGGGTGGGATAGGGAGGGTGGTAGGGAGACGCAAGAGGGAGGAGATATGGGGATATATGTATATGTATAGCTGAGTCACTTTGTTATACAGCAGAAACTAACACACCACTGTAAAGCAATTATACTCCAATAAAGATGGTAAAAATAAATAAATAAATAAAATTATAATTATTTTTCCAAGTCTCTTTCCAATTTGTATTTCTTCAAATTCTGCCCCTTTTTGTCATCCTGGAAGAAAGGCAGGCAAAGCAAAGATTTAACCTCCCATAGTGACCAGTAGCTTTATCTGTAGTTTGTCAAAATAGGCCACGACCAGACTCCTCAAGGTTAGGTCAAACTTCGAAATCTTAAATTATTAGTCTTTTATGTGTCCAGTAGAAAACTGATCATCCTGTTCACACTGGGCTATAAGGAACACTTAATAAATGTGAAAGAAGAGTCAGACAGAAAGCACACAAAGAAAGAAGCTTGCTTGCAGATAAGTTGCAAAGAAGCCAGACTTGAGAACTGATTGAGCAAATAGAAAACACAAGGAATGTATTAACTTTTTTAATTGCCAAGGTTACTGAATTTATAGTTAGTCTGTTCATGAAGAAAAAAAAACAGTTTTCTCACAGCTAACATCTGCATATGTCATAATCTATCTTCAGACATCAGTTTTACAGAAGTCAGAGATAGAGTTGCTTTGTTAGGGAGTTGGTAGCTCACAGGAAATGCTCAAGAATTCTTTTGTCTTGGAGACTAAAACTATGCAGAATAAAATTGTTATTTTTGGTTTGTCTCAGACTGCAATGTGGGTTTTATTTTATCCTGACTGTGGGACATTATGGGCACACTTATTCATAATGGTGGCAGGGAGATATCAATTTTACTTCCACAGTTGATAACCTAACTCAATTAGCTACTAACAAATTATACTGAGAAAGCCATTATGCAGATGACTAAAGCCAACAAGCCATTCAATGTCAGTTAATGTGGATACAGGTTTTCCCATGTTCCAGACTACTGAACAGGCCTCTCTCTCTGTATTATCACTAATATCCCAACAATTTAGTTTATTAGGGTAACATTAATGGTGACAAGTGGATACAAAATGGCCTATAATCTAGATTGGCAAACTATGACTTGTAGGCCAAATTCAGCCCATCCACATGGTCTTATGAAGTTTTATTGGAACATAATTAAGCCCATCCATTTACATATTTTCTGTGGCTTCTTTTGCTCTACAATGGCAGAGTTGAATAGATGCAACAGAAACCACGCTGCCCACAAAACCAAAAATATCTACTCTCTGACCCTTTACTGAAAACACTTGCCATGCCTTGATCTATGATTTCTAATGAAGTTCAGAATTATTACTAATTTAGTATGTTCCTGGAATATCCAAATGTCCAATCTTATAATATGATTATAGATATTAAGGTCACACAAACGTTGAATATGTATTAAAGCTCCTTTTTTATTAAGTCATTTCTATCTCAAAGGGACACAATGTATCTTTGGAAAAAAGCTGAAGTATGTCTTCAAATTTTGCCTATGGAAATAAAGGCTTGGAAAACATATTGTGCTACCTGGGTGACTCAGGGAAAGGTGATTACCCCCAAGCCTCAGTTTCCTCATCTAGAAAATGAGAGTAATCCATACCTCATGGAATAAGTGATTTATTGGGAGAATTAAATTCAATGAGATGGGTAAAATATTTAGGCCAGTACCTGGCACTCAATGCATGTTAGCTATTAATAATACCATCACTTAGACAGTTAATTAAAAATAGAAGCATGATTAGATAGTAAATGAGGACTTGTGGTAGAAAAAAAAGAATATAGAAAATCACATTTATTTGTATAAACTCTGATGTCTAACAATGAGTTCCTTTTTAAAAATTAAACATGCAACTAAGCATACTGTCACATAGATAAATCTCAGTGTAAAGGCTTCCTACAACAATAATATATATGCCAGAGCATTTATTAGAAAAGAAAAATACTGCCTTAAAGAACGTTAATTGGCAAACAGCACCTGGTAAGAGACATGCCTGGCAAGACTCCAGGACATACCCGCTCCTGCATTTAAGACAGTCAGCTGGTCTCAAATCTGAACTATTACTCCAGTTGGAAATGGGGCCAAATAGTGATGGTTGAGTAACTAAGACATGTTATGCGTATTGGTTTAAAGGAAAAAAAAAAACCCTTGATTTTTTTCTGTATTGTTTTTAAGCTGTTTATTGGATTTTAAGTCATCTGACATAAAAAGCCCCTCCCTCGAAGAGCCCCCTAGACAACAGGATGTATCCATTTCTAACAAATGGGCCCTTTATACTGAACCCAATCAAGACATATGGGAACCTCAGCAAGATGACAATATGGTATCACTTTACATTAGTATTCCTTAAATATTTGTTCACCTTTTATTCAATGGATAAAGGATTTTCTATTTAACTTTTCTACTCCTTACATTCCAAACATATGAATGTTAACTTCTGCTTCTTCCCCCAGTGTCTTCCACCATGCTTTTCTGTGATAGACTAAATATGACCACAAATCTTTTTGCAGGAAATGGAGTCTATTTTCCAAATGCTTGAATCTGAGTTGGCCTCGTGGTTTGCTTTGACGATTAGAATGAGGGAGAAATGACATGTGTGACTTCCAAGCATCAGTTCACTTGCAGCTTCCTTGCTTACCCCCTGGAACACAGACACCTTAGGAGGAAGCCCAGCTAGCCTTCTCAAGGATGATGGCCTTCCTGGAGTGAGACATCACATGGAAAGAAAGGCCCAGCCACCCCATGCATTCCAGCTCTCTCAGCTGATACCTTGGACCTATGAATGAGGTCATCCAGAATGAGCTGCCCCCAGACAGTCTGCCAAGTGGGTTCAAAAGCATGAGTGAACACAGCAAATTCCAAGTGCAGCAGAGATGAGCCGCCCCAGACGAGCCCTGCTCAAGTTAACAATCTACAGAATGATGAGCAAACAAAGAGCTATAATTTAAAGCCACTACGTTTTGGATCTGCTATGTGAAAACTGAGACACATCCCATTTGATACATTAGGCTAAAATTAAGGCAGCCCAAACCTATTAATTCCCACGTGAAATTAAGAGAATTGGAGTAGAGGTAGGACTTGATCAAGTCCTACCAAAGATAATGGAAGAAGACTAAGGTGTTGAAGAGAAGCAGCTTATGAAGCTTCTGAATTACTTTAGCTGCTCTACAACAAATAGTTCTAACTTTCCAATCACAGTCACAGAATTGCAGAAAGTTAGAAGTCAAAGGAAACTTTATTTGTTTTTTTTGTTTTTTGCGGTACGTGGGCCTCTCACTGTTGTGGCCTCTCCCATTGCGGAGCACAGGCTCCGGACACGCAGGCTCAGCGGCCATGGCTCACGGGCCCAGCTGCTCCGCGGCATGTGGGATCTTCCCGGACCGGGGCACGAACCCGTGTCCCCTGCATCGGCAGGCGGACTCTCAACCACTGCGCCACCAGGGAAGCCCAAAGCAAACTTTAAAATCTTATGGTCCACTATTGTATAGCACAGGGAACTCTGCTCAATATTCTGTAACAACCTAAATGGGAAAAGAATTTGAAAAACAATAGATACATGTATACGTATAATAGAATCACTTTGCTGCATGCCTGAAACTAACACAAAAGTGTTAATCAACTATACTCCAATATATAATTTTAAAAATTAAAAAAAAAATCTTATGGTCCAAACCCCTCTCTTTATAAATTGGGAAACTGAGGGCCAAGGAGCAAGGCACTTGTCCACAGTGAGGGGATCTTGGGCAGAGCTAAAGCTTGACTCCACATCTACTTTCTAATTGCTTTCTCACTGCTTCAGCAGGCATAAAATCCTTCCCCACACATCACGTCAGTTTACCCTCTTACCCACTCTAAGAAATGGGTGGGGCAGATATTATGATTCTAATTTTATTCAGGAAGAAAGTGAGGCCAAGATTAATCGAAGTTCCCATTGTTAAGACTGCCAAAGTTCAGAATAGAACTCAGGACTTTGGCCCCTCATCAACTTGATTAATTCAATCAACATTTGCCAAGCACCTGCTATGTGCAAGCTGGTATGCTGCTGGGGAGAGTCAAATGAATAATTACAAGTGTTTCTAACCCAGCAAAAGAGATGATCCTCTTCTAAGAGATGAGAAACTTCACTTTACTCTCCTCACTTCTGGGCCCTAGGTTCTCTGAGAAAGCATGCGGTTTTCTCCTGTTCTTACTAAGAACAGGCAGACTGGAGTGTGCAGCCTGGGTATCGGACTCGTAGCTATTGGGCAGGTCCTTATGACAGCTAGATTTCTTTGGTCACAGGCAACAGAAACTACAGGCAACAGGCTGCCCAGAATAAACAGAAGTGCATGGGAACCAGTGGGAAGACTGGAGAACTAGATTTAACCACCAACAGAATCCAGCTGCTCCAGAGGCTGTGAAGAAGGAATTCAGGAGTTATCTTTAAGCAAGACCTGTCTGCCAACGAGACAAATGGATTCCAACCGTATTCAGTCTCTTTGTCCCTCTACCTAAGATTCATACTCCAGGGAGGGAACATTCAACTGGTCTAACTTGGGTCAAATCCCAGCTCTTGGCTAGTGAAGGACAGTACCAGATTGGAGTCCCACCAGGCTACTTCCAGCAGGGACAAGGTAATGAGCCTAACATGATGCTGTTAGGAAGGAGAAGACAATTTTAGGTAGCCAAAGAGAAAGAAAAAAAAGAAATCCATAAGACTCATAGAGTAACAGAATACCAATTCCATCCTCTAGAAAATAAAACTGGGCATCAATTCCCAGCACTCTTTGCCTGTAATGGCTCCACGTGAACCATCTGGGCAGTAATTTAAGAGTTTGGTCAGCGGTAGTTACCAATATACCATCTACCACAGTTGCAGCATGAGTATAAAAAGCACACATCCAACCATGCTGAGCTTGAGACAGCCTTCTTTAGTAACAGAAACAATAACTGTCACACTCTTCTGTCACTTGTGCTTTATCACTGCCACTGTTAGGGGGTGGTGAACCAGAATAATGATAATAATAATAATGAAATAATTGTGTCTAGAGGCACCAGACTAGGCATTTTATATACATTAGCTTTTCTTTTACTAACACTGCTTTATGGCATGCAAAATACATAGGATACAACTTCATTCTGCTTTATGGTTGTCCTTGGCCAATATTTTCTCCTTTTTATTTCTAGAAGTCTCTAGCGATTAGTTCTATCACCAGCATTATTTCTATAGGATGCTATAGGCCTAGTTGACAACAATAAGGGACTTCCAAAGAAAAAAAAGTTCCAGAAAATGAAAGCTGCAGAGAATACTGCCTTGAGTTTTCTCAGGGGCTAACTCGTGCCAGCCTGCAATATTTCCTCTGGCTTCTAGGTAGAAATATTTTGCTTTTGGATTGACTTCGTAGGTGTAACATAGAAGAGAAAAATCAACTGGCTTACAGAAATAGATCACAGGCAGGCCTGAGGCCAGGCCCTGGTCTTGCTAGGGAACAGGTAACCTACAGAATTTGCCTTTGCAGTGAATATCCAGGGATAGTCTGAGGTTGCTTTGCACTGTCTACTGAACCTGGTTAGCAGGCAGGCACACAGCCTGAGTCTCCAGAACAGCCCAGAGCATCTTCACTCTGTGTAGGTAGAGTCAAGAGCAGGTGGGAAAGTTTGGGGGATGAGGAAATCCCAGTATCAGTCTGGAAGCATCCTGCTTTGTCTATTTTTTGTAGTCATCATAAAGCAGGTGAATTTTTATATACTTTACAATTAAAGAAATGGTATGTTAATAAACAGTATCTGCTGGCATTTTTCCATCAGTCACAGCATCACTTTGTTATACAGCAGAAACTAACACAACATTATAAAGCAATTATACTCCAATAAAGATGTTTAAAAAAAAAAAGAAACAGACTAGGGAAGGAGAAGAGCTGTTAGGTCAAGGAGTATTGATCACCTGCTGGATAAATGGAGGAGAGGGATTTTATCTGAAGCAAGTAAAGGTGGTAGTTCAAAAAATTAATCTGATTCAGACCGAAATCAAGGACCAGCTAAAGATAAAACAGAGCAAAGAATAAATATTTGTCAAGGGATTTAACAAACAGAAAAGACAGGGAGAAAGCTAAACCTATAATATTGTATATTTTTAAAAAACTAGGGCTTCCCTGTTGGCACAGTGGTTAAAAGTCCTCCTGCCAATGCAGGGGACACGGGTTCGTGCCCCAGTCCGGGAGGATCTCACATGCTGCAGAGCGGCTGGGCCCGTGAGCCATGGCCACTGAGCCCGTGCGTCCGGAGCCTGCGCTCCTCAACAGGAGAGGCCACAACAGTGGGAGGCCTGCATACCTCAACAAAACAAAACAAAACAAAACAAAAAACTAAAAGTTTGGAATAATTTCAGAAGTCTAGTATATTGTTGAGCGCTGAGAGCAGACACCTAGAGACAGAGGCATGAAGGCACCAAGATGTTAGTCAATATCATTTAAGGTGTTAGTCTAGGTAAAAATGGACATTATATACATGAAGGTAAAAGAAAATAAGCATTGATATGAGTGTATTTAGTTAGACTCTTTTTGAACAGTAAAAATAAGCAGGTCCCAGTTATATCTTATTTTGGTAGTACAGTTGACATTTAAAGAACAAGGGTTTGAACTGCGAGGGTCCACTTATGTGCAAATTTTTTTCAATAGTAAATACCATAGTACTGCACAATCTGCAGTTGGCTGAACCCACAGATGTGGTACCTGCAGATGGCTAACTATTGATTATATTCCGATTTTCAACTGCACAGAGGCTCAGAGCCCCTCACCTCCACGTTGTTCAAGGGTCAACTGTATAAGGACAGGTAAAGAGTAAGGAGGCATGAGAAAACATCTCAACCACCAAAGAGTTAATCTGAGGCCAAATGTCCAACATTAAGAGAAAGAAGAAGGCTCACCAAGAACTGGAATGAAAGTTTGTCCCTGCTGTTCCCAGCAGCAGCTCTGGGAACCCAGGGCATCTTGTCATCCCATCAGAAACAACAGTCCATAGTTGCCAGCTGCTTTATTGATTGCATCTCAAATTTATATTTTTTAAGAAAACATATCTGATCAGGTCAGATACAGAACACTCATGCATGTTCCAAATCACTAGATGAGCTTTAATTTCCCATAAGTTTAGCCTATGTAAGGTGGCCTTTTAATCAAAAATTTCAACAAATATTAATTGAACACCTTCTATGTGCTTGTCAATGTCTCAGGCACTGGGGATACACCAGAATATGGAATAGGATAAACAAGATCCCTGCCCTCACAGAGTTTATGGAGGAAGTCAGGGTGGGGGGGGGGAGATGAAAATTTTAAGATAATAAATATAACAACAGTCTGAGAAGGACATTGTGCTCTTAAGCATTACAGGGTGCCTAACCCAGACCTGTGGGGGTCAAGAAATATTTTGCAGAGGAATGACATCTACAATGGTCAAAGTATGTGTGTGTGTGTGTGTGTGTGTTTGTTTGGGAGGGAGGTGATCCTAATGCAGGAAGAAAAAATATATACCAAATCCCAGACACAGTAAACTATCTGGCCTTGGTGACAAAAAAGTACAAGACGTAAGTTTGTGGGACTGGAGCATGAAGTGTGATGGGGGAGTGAGGAGCGCAGAGACTGTAGCCAAAAGCAGGAATCAGTAAACACAAAAGGAAGACATTCAAAGGTTTCAGGCAGAAGAGTGACATGATCACACTTATATTTAAGGAAGATCACTCTGGCTGGTTGCTGTGAGGAAGATGAGAGACAAGTAAGAGTGGAAGCAGGATGTCACAGAGGAAATCCAGAAGGTGGTGGGCTTGGGGTGGGTGGATCTGTACAGAATGAGGAAGTAGATAATTGTGGAAGATCTTCAGGAGGTGCTATCAATGACTCTTGGCAACTGACTTGAATGTCATGGTGAAGAAGGGAAAGAAGTCAAACTCAACACTAAGGCATCTGGCTACAGGCTACTGAGAACTTGAAATTAAGAGAGAGGAGGAAGATGTGTTCAGGTTTGAGCATGATGAACTCAGGTTGTTTATGGGAAACCTACACGAAGATGTCCAGTAGGCAGCTGGCATACAGACACATAGATATAGAGTTGGAGCTCACCAGGAGTACAGTCTAACCCAGAGATAGAATTTTGACAGTCATCAATGTATATATATAATAATAGATTCCAGGGGCTCGGATGAGCTCTCCCAGCATGAGTCAGGTGGGACCAAATGGCAAGGTCACTCAGCACAAAGCAAAGCCCAGAAAGAAGTTCTGGCTGCAGAAATTCTGATTCTACAGAAATAACCACGTGGGGTCATTTTATGAGAAAGGTCTGTGAGCAGACAGTATTTCCTGGACTAACACAGTGGGAGAAGGTGGTGACTAACCTCTTCTACTTAGAATAATGTGGTTCAAATCTTTCTTAGTCTGTTCTAGCTGCTATAACAAAATACCACAGACTGCATAGCCTACAAAAACAGAAAGTTATTGCTCACAGTTATGGAGGTTGGAAGTCTGAGATCAGGGTGCCAGCATGGCAGGAGAGGGCTCTCTTCCGAGTTGCAGACTTCTTGTATCCTCACATGGTGGAAGGGGCTAGTGATCTCTCTGGAGCCTCTTTCATAAGGGCACTAATCCCATTCATGAGAGTTCCACCCCCATGACATAAGCACCTCCCAAAGGCTCCACCTCCTAATACCATCACCTTTGGGGACTAGGATTTCAGCCTATGAATTTGGCAGGGACACACAACTTCAGACCACTGCACTTTCTGACACAGAATAGTAATTTGCTGATGAGATTGTCTGGAGTAGACTGACATGAATGATAAGATAAATGATAAGAAGCTACCGGACCACTCTTCTTAGAGCTTCGACCATGGAAGCGCAGTCTAATGAAGAAGGGTAAGAGCTCCACAGTGCCCAGAATGCTGGTACTACTTCTCCACAGCCACTGTGCACATGTGCAAGAGGAGAAATATCAGAATGGAAGAAATATGGGAACGAATGAAGCACCCTGGGAGGAAAGTCACTAGAAATGATCCCCTACCATGGCAGCCCCCAGCACTGCCTCACCAGGTACCCAGAAATCCCGGCAGCAAACTCATACCAGCACCCTCCACGGCATGCTGCCCAGGTTGCACCTGACCAGGAGAAAGACAAAAATAGGTTCCTATCATTTCTTCCTTTCATTGGCAAAGCTGGAATTTCTAGAAGCTAGGAGTGTCCTGGGTCACTGTTGATGTGAAAAATCACATTGGTGCTATTGTCTTGTATTGTTGAAAATGTTTCTTTGAACTCACACCTCTAACAAAAGTGAGAAAAGTATTCCAGCCTGAGAAGGCCTGGTGTTTTACATTATTTACATTAGTTATTTCACTTTACACTTAAGACATTCCATTGCATTCATTTACCTTATCTGACTGGCCCCTCCTTGATTAGCAGTCTGTGGCCTAAGTTGGCCTCCCAACTTGAGAATCTTTGATACTACAGAACAAACTTTCAGTAGGTCAGAGTGTTCTGAGCTTAGGCAATTTAATTTGTTCGAAATAGTACAAATCACAAGATTGTGGTCCCTATTTTTAACAATGGCAAACACGGGGCACTTTCAAGATGGCGGAGGAGTAAGATGTGGAGATAACCTTCCTCAGAGATCACCTTCCTCCCAACAAATACATCAAAACTACATCTACATGTGGAACAACTCCTACAAAACACCTACTGAATGCTAGCAGAAGACCTCAGACTTCCCAAAAGGCAAAAAACTCCCCACGTACCTGGGTAGGCCAAAAGAAAAAGGAATAAACAGAGACAAAAGAATAGGGATGGGACCTGCACCAGTGGGAGGGAGCTGTGAAGGAGGAAGGGTGTCCACATACTAGAAGCCCCTTCGTGGGCGGAGACTGCAGGTGGCAGAGGGGGGAAGCTTCAGAGCCACGGAGGAGAGCACAGCCACAGGGGTGCAGAGGGCAAAGCAGAGAGATTCCCGCAGAGGATTGCTGCCGATCAGCACTCACCAGCCTGAGACACTTGTCTGCTCACCTGCCAGGGTGGGTGGGTGCTGGGAGCTGAGGCTTGGGCAGAGGTCGGATCCCAGGGAGAGGACTGGGGTTGGCTGCATGAACACAGCCTGAAGGGGCTAGTGCTCCACAGCTGGACAGGAGGGAGTCCAGGAAAAACTCTGGAGCTGCCTAAAAGGCAAGAGACCATTGTTTCGGGGTGTGTGAGGAGATTCAGAGCACCGCCTAAATGACCTCCAGAGATGGGCGTGAACTGCAGCTATCAACATGGACACCGGACATGGGCATGAAATGATAAGGCTGCTGCTGCAGCCACTAAAAAGCCTGTGTGCAACCACAGGTCACTATCCACACCTCCCCTCCTGGGAGCCTGTGCAGCCCGCCACCGCCAGGGTCCCGTGATCCAGGGACAGCTTCCGCAGAAGAACACATGGTGTGCCTCAGGCTCTTGCAATGCCATGCTGGCCTCTGGCACTGCAGGCTCACCCCACATTCCGTACCCCTTCCTACCCCAGCCTGAGTGAGCTAGAGCCCCCTAATCAGCCGCTTCTTTAAACCCATCTTGTCTGGGTGGGGAAGAGATGCCCTCAGGTGACCTACATGCAGAGGCGGGTCCAAATCCAAAGCTGAACTCCAGGAGCTGTGTGAACAAAAAAGAGAAAAGGAAATTTCTCCCAGCAGCATCCAGAGCAGTGGATTAAACCTCCACAATCAACTTGATGTACCCTGCCTCTGTGGAATACCTGAATAGACAGTGAATCATCCCCAAATTGAGGAGGTAGAATTTGGGAGCAACTGTAGACTTGGGGTTTGCTTTCTGCATCTAATTTGTTTCTGTTTTTAGGTTTATTTTAGTTCAGTATTTAGAGCTTATTATCATTGGTAGATTTATTTATTGATTTGGTTGCTCTCTTCCTTTTTAAATTTTGTATACTTTTTTTCTTTTTCTCTTTTTGTGACTGTGTATGCGTATGATTCTTTGTGTGATTTTGCCTGTATAGCTTTGCTTTTGTCATTTGTCCTAGGGTTCTGACTATCCATGTTTTTTTATTTTTTATTTTTTAAGTATAGTGTTTAGCACTTGTTATCATGGAGGAATTCTTTTTTTGGTTTGGTTGCTCTCTTCTTTCCTTCTTTCTTTTTATTACTTTTTTATTTTTATTTTTTAATATTTCTTTTTTATTTTGATTATTTTATTTTATTTATTTACTTATTTTTTCTTTCTTTCTTTCTCTCACTCTCTCCCTCCCTCCCTCCCTCTCCCTCTCTCTCTCTCTTTCTTTCTCTCTCTTCCTCTGAGCTGTGTGGCTGACAGGGTCTTGGTGCTCTGGATGAGTGTCATGCCTGAGCCTCTGAGGTGGAAGAGCCAAGTTCAGGACATTGGTCCACCAGAGACCCTGGCTCCATGTAATATCAGACGGCAAAAGCTCTCCAACTCAATGTTAAGACCCAGCTCCAATCAACGACCAGCAAGCTACAGTACTTGACCCCCTATGCCAAACAACTAGAAAGACAGGAACCCAAACCCACTCATTAGAAGAGAGGATGCCTAAAATCACAATAAGTTCACAGACACCCCAAAACACACCACTGGACACTGTCCTGCCCAGCAGAAAGACAAGATCCAGCCTCATCTACCAGAACACAGGTACCAGTCCCCTCCACCAGGAAGCCTATACAACCCACTGAACCAAGCTTACCCACTGGGAGCAGACACTAAAAACAAAAGTAACTAGGAACCTGCAGCCTGCAAAATGGAGACACCAAACACAGTAAGTTAAGCAAAATGAGAAGACAGACAAACAGAGAGCAGATGAAGGAGCAAGGTAAAAACCCGCCAGACCAAACAAATGAGAGGAAATAGGCAGTCTACCTGAAAAAGAATTCAGGGAAATGAGAGTAAAGATGATCCAACATCTTGGAAATACACTGCAGAAAATACAAGAAAAATTTAACAAGGACCTAGAAGAACTAAAGACCAAACAAACAATGATGACCAACACAATAAACGAAATTTAAAATTCTCCAAAAGGAATCAATAGCAGAATCATTGAGGCAGAAGAGGGATAAGTAGCTGGAAGATAAAATAGTGGAAATAACTACCACAGAGCAGAACAAAGAAAAAACAATGAAACGATTTGAGGACAGTCTCAGAGACCTCAGGGACAACATTAAAAGGACAAACATTCTAATTATGTGGGTCTTAAAAGAAGAGAAAAAGAAAGGGACTGAGAAAATATTTGAAGAGATTATAGGTGAAAACTTCCCTAATATGAGAAAGGTAATAGCCAATCAAGTCCAGGAAGCGCAGAGAGTCCCATACAGGATAAATCCAAGGAGAAACACACCAAGACACATATTAATCAAACTATCAAAAATGAAATACAAACAAAAAATACTAAAAGCAGCAAGGGAAAAACAACAAATAACACACAAGGGAATCCCCATAAGGTTAACAGCTGATCATTCAGCAGAAAATCTGCAAGCCAGAGGGAGTGGCAAGACATATTTAAAGTGATGAAAGTCAAACACCTACAACCAAGACTACTCTACCCAGCAAGGATCTCACTCAGATTCAATGGAGAAATTAAAACCTTTACAGACAAGCAAAAGCTGAGAGAGTTCAGCACCACCAAACCAGCTTTACAACAAACGCTTAAGGAACTTCTATAGGCAGGAAACACAAGAGAAGGAAAAGACCTACAATAACAAACCCAAAACAATGGAGAAAATGGGAATAGGAACATACATATCAGTAATTACCTTAAGTGTAAATGCATTAAATGCTCCAACCAAAAGACACAGACTGGCTGAAGGGATACAAAAACAAGACCCGTACATATACTGTCTATAAGAGACAAAATTCAGGCCTAGGGACACATACAGACTGAAAGTGAGGGGATGGAAAAAGATATTCCATGCAAATGGAAATCAAAAGAAAGCTAGAGTAGCAATTCTCATATCAGACAAATAGACTTTAAAATAAAGACTATTACAAGAGACAAAGAAGGACACTACATAATGATCAAGGGATCAATCCAGAAGAAGCTATATCAATTGTAAATATTTATGCACCCACCAGAGAAGCACCTCAATACATAAGGCAAATGCTAACAGCCATAAATGGGGAAATCGACAGTAACACAATCATAATAGGGGACTTTAACATCCCACTTTCACCAATGGACAGATCATCCAAAATGAAAATAAATAAAGAAACACAAGCATTAAATGACACATTAAACAAGATGGACTTAATTGATATTTATAGGATACCCCATCCAAAAATGGCAGATTAAACTTTCTTCTCAAATGCTCATGGAACATTCTCCAGGATAGATCATAGCTTGGGTCACAAATCAAGCCTTGGTAAATTTAAGACAATTCAAATCATATCAAGTACCTTTTCAAACCACAATGCTATGAGACTAGACATCAATTACAGGAAAAAAATCTATAAAAATTACAAACACATGGAGGCTAAACAATGCACTACTAAATAACCAAGAGATCACTGAAGAAATCAAAGAGGAAATCAAAAAATACCTAGACACACCATTGTAAAGCAATTATACTCTGATAAAGATGTTAAAAAAAAATACCTAGAAACAAATGACAATGAAAACACAATGACCCAAAACCTATGGGACATGGCAAAAGAGTTCTAAGAGGGAAGTTTATAGCAATACAGTCCTACCTCAAGAAACAAGAAACGTCTCAAACAAACAACCTAACCTTACACCTAAAGCAATTAGAGAAAGAAGAATAAAAAAAACCCAATGTTAGCGGAAGGAAAGAAATCATAAAGATCAGATCAGAAATAAATGAAAAAGAAATAAAGGAAACGATAGCAAAGATCAATGACACTAAAAGCTGGCTCTTTCAGAAGATAAACAAAATTGATTAACCATTAGCCAGACTCATCAAGAAAAAAAGGGAGAAGACTCAAATCAATAGAATTAGAAATGAAAAAGGAGAAGTAACAACTGACACTGCAGAAATACAAAGGACCATGACAGATTACTACAAGCAACTATGTGCCAATAAAATAGACAACCTGGAAGAATAGGACATATTCTTAGAAAAGCACAACCTTCCAAGACTGAACCAGGAAGAAATAGAAAATACAGAGAGACCAATCACAAGCACTGAAATTGACTCTGTGATTAAAAATCTTCCAACAAACAAAAGCCTAGGACCAGATGGCTTCACAGGCGAATTCTATCAAACATTTAGAGAAGAGCTAACACCTATCCTTCTCAATTTCCTCCAAAATATAGCAGAGGGAGGAACACTCCCAAACTCATTTGACGAGGCGACCATCACCCTGATACCAAAACAGGACAAAAATGCCACAAAAAAAAAGAAAACAACAGGCCAGTATAACTGATGAACATAGATGCAAAAATCCTCAACAAAATACTAGCAAACCGAACCCAGCAGCACATTAAAAGGATCATACACCATGATCAAGTGGGTTTTATCCCAGGAATGCAAGCATTCTTCAATATACACAAATCAATCAATGTGATAAACCAGTTAACAAACTGGAGGAAAACATATGATCATCTCAATAGATGCAGAAAAAGCTTTCAACAAAATTCAACACCCATTTATGAAAAAAAATACCTCCAGAAAGTAGGCATAGAGGGAACCTACCTCATAATAAAGGCCATACGTGAGAAACCCACATTGAAGCCAACATCGTTCTCAATGGTTAAAAACAGAAATCCTTTCCACTAAGATGAGGAACAAGACAAGGTTGCCCACTTTCACCACTATTATTCAACATCGTTTTGGAAGTTTTAGCCATAGCAATCAGAGAAGAAAAAGATATAAAAGGAATCCAAATCAGAAAAGAAGAAGTAAAACTGTCACTGTTTGCAGATGACATGATACTATACATAGAGAATCCTAAAGATGCTACCAGAAAACTACTAGAGCTAATCAATGAATTTAGTAAAGTAGCAGGATACAAAATTAATGCCCAGAAATCTCTTGCATTCCTATACACTAACAATGAAAAATCTGAAGGAGAAATTAAGGAAACACTCCCATTTACCATTGCAACAAAAAGAATAAAATACCTAGGAATAAACCTACCTATGGAGACAAAAGACCTGTATGCAGAAAACTGTAAGACACTGATGAAAGAAATGAAGGATGATACAAACGGATGGAGAGATATACCATGTTCTTGGATTGGAAGAATCAACGTTGTAAAAATGACTATACTACCGAAAGCAATCTACATAGTCAGTGCAATCCCTATCAAACTACCAATGGCATTTTTCACAGAACTAGAACGAAAAATTTCACAATTTGTATGGAACACAAAAGACTCCAAATAGCCAAAGCAATCTTGAGAAAGAGAAACAGAGCTGGAGGAATCAGGCTCCTGGACTTCAGATTATACTACAAAGCTACAGTAATCAAGACAGTATGGTACTGGCACAAAAAGAGAAATACAGATCAATGGAACAGGATAGAAAGCCCAGAGGTAAACCCACACACATGTGGTCACCTTATCTTTGATAAAGAAGGTTAGACTATACAATGGAGAAAAGACAGCCTCTTCAATAAGTGGTGCTGGGAAAACTGGACAGCTACATGTTAAAGAATGAAATTAGAACATTCCCAAACACCATACACAAAAATAAACTCAAAATGGATTAAAGACCTAAATGTAAGGCCAGACACTATCAAATTCTTAGAGGAAAACATAGGCAGAACACTCTATGACATAAATCACAGCAAGATCCTTTGTGACCCACCTCCTAGAGAAACGGAAATAAAAACAAAAATAAACAAATGGGACCTAATGAAACTTCAAAGCTTTTGCACAGCAAAGGAAACCATAAACAAGACAAAAACACAACCCTCAGAATGGAAGAAAATATTTGCAAATGAAGCAACTGACAAAGGATTAATCTCCAAAATCTACAAGCAGTTCATGCAGTTCAATATCAAAAAAACAAAAACAAACAACCCAATCCAAAAATGGGCAGAAGACCTAAATAGACATTTCTCCAAAGAAGATATATAGATGGCCAAAAAACACATGAAAGGATGTTCAACATCACTAATCATTAGAGAAATGTAAATCAAAACTACAATGAGGTATCACCTCACACCAGTCAGAATGGCCATCATCAAAAAATCTACAAGCAATAAATGCTGGAGAGGTTGTGAAGAAAAGGGAACCTTCATACACTGTTGGTGGGAATGTAAACTGATAGAGCCACTATGGAGAACAGTACGGCGGTTCCTTAAAAAACTAAAAATAGAACTACCATATGACCCAGCAATCCCACTCCTGGGCATATACCCTGAGAAAACCACAATTCACAAAGAGCCATGTACCAAAATGTTCATTGCAGCTCTATTTACAATAGCCAGGACATGGAAGGAACCTAAGTGTCCATCGACAGATGAATGGATAAAGAAGGTGTGGCACTATATACAATGGAATATTACTCAGCCATAAAAAGAAACGAAATTGAGTTATTCGTAGTGAGGCAGATGGACATGGAGTCTGCCATAAAGAGTGAAGTAAGTCAGAAAGAGAAAAACAAATACCGTATGCTAACACATATATATGGAATCTAAAAAAAAATGGTTCTGAGAAACCTAGGGGCAGGACAGGAATAAAGATGCAGATATAGAAAATGGACTGGAGGACACGGGGAGGGGGAAGCATAAGCTGGGACGAAGTGAGAGAGTAGCATTGACAGATATACACTACCAAATGTAAAATAGATAGGTAGTGGGATGTAGTCACATAGCACAGGGAGATCAGCTCAGTGCTTTGTGACCACCTAGAGGGGTGGGATAGGGAGAGTGGGAGGGAGGGAGACACAAGAGGGAAGAAATATGGGGAGGTATGTATAGGGATAGCTGATTCACTTTGTTATACAGCAAAAACTAACACATCAGTGTATAGCAATTATACTCCAATAAAGATGTTTAAAAAAACAACAACAAAAATGGCAAACAAAGTGGCTGCCAAGATCACTGGTACAGAGTTATAATTAATCTAAGAATATTACACATAAACTTCCAAAACGCATTCTGAAGTCAACCCATAAGATTTCAGTAAGATAACTGGTGAAATGTTAATCTCCCTCTCTCTCTCTCTCTCTCTCTCTCTCTCTCTCTCTCTCTCTCTCTCACACACACACACACACACACGCACATATACACACAATTACCTTGCCAGCCTATGTGTGCTTTATGTTTTGTGATGGTTGTTATTCACCCTACTGACGCATGCTGAACCCACCCGAAGTGGCTGAGCTCCTGAAAATGGTGCTACTGCTCTGATTGTTTTGCTGGGGAAAGGAAACTAGAAATGAGACAGATGAAAACTCTTAAGAATATTAGCTTCATGCTTTCAATACTGTAACTATAAAGTAAGTAATTATAAGGTAGAAAGAAAAAATATCAGGTCACTTGCTAAAAGTAAACAATTTTAAATAATCAAAAATCCTCCCACACAGGATGCAAATCTCAAAGCAAGAGATTTCTACCATAAATATTTGGCAGCTTCTATTGTTTAGTTACCCTCACTGAGAAAAATAACAGATACTTGCATTAGGAAAAGAAAAACCAACACGCCTCAAACCCTTTGTCCCTTGAATATCATTTTACAATTACAGCAGCTTGCTTCTGAAGATTTCAGAACACTGTGCAAACAGTTATGAGCTCCCTATTACAAGGCTGTCGGGGGAATGGGGTTTTGAGAAAATAAAGCCTGTGCAAGGTGACCCAGCAAGCCACGGGGGGGTGGAGAGAGAATGAAACAATTAAAGCTGTGTCTATCCTTCTGTTTCAACTTTCTCACTTAGGGAAAATATGTATCTTACTTCCATATTCCTTTCAAACACATACCCCCAAGAATTTAAAACATGAAAAGTCTCCTGTCTCCAGCTAAAAATCCAAGGACACACAAATATACCAGAATAACCTATGGGCAGTGGCCGGATCATAGCTGTGCCCACAGCCCCACCACGATGCCTGCGAGATAATAGATACTCAATAAATACTTTTAAAACTAATTAAGCCAATGAAATATCCACAAAAAAAGGCTATTCCTCTCATATACAAATATATTATCAAACTGTCCCAAATCCATAAATCACACACGTGTTTATTTCAGATGGGAAGTTTTAAGGTTTCCTTCTCCTAAGAATGTTGAAAGCTTTTCCCCCCATCTAAAAGTAGTATGTCACAACAGAATAGCTACTTATTTACATTCACAAGTCTCAAACACTACAGAGCGTGGGTCCTCAGCTCTAAGAAGTACTAAGATATTATTTCATGACAACATCTCTCAAAGACTCTGAAAAGAAACTATGGTCACTGTAATTGGCACAAAAATTTTGGTATTTAACATATAAATAAACAAGTCAGAAATTTGGTCCCCAAATTTGTTTAGATACCAGAAATAACCTTTTAAAAATAAACAGTTCAAATATCACCAGAATGCACTCAGAAGAAGAGAAAAAAGGCAGAACAAAGGGTAAGTAAAAGAAACTGACTAAATACCAAATCACTATGTTGTGTACCAGGAACTAGTATAGTGTTGTAGGTCAATTATATTTCAAAAACGAACAAACTCATAGAAAAAGAGATCATATTTGTGGTTACCAGAGAGAGTGGGGGAAGAGAGAAATGGAGGAAGGTGGTCAAAATGTACAAACTTCCAGTTATAAGATAAATAAATACCAGTGATGAATGTACAACATGAGAAATATAATTAACACTGCTATGTGTTATATATGAAAGTTGCTAAGAGTAAATCCTAAGAGTTCTCATCAAAAGGAAAAAATATTTTTTCATTTAATTTTATATCTCTATGAGATGATGAACATTCACTAAACTTACTGTGATAATCATTCCATGATGTATGTAAATCAAATTATCATGCCGTACACCTTAAACTTATACAGTTCAGAATGTCAATTATATCTCAATAATACAGAAAGGAAAAAAACTGAATCTTACATAGACCAAAAGAGCACTTCCACCCCAACCCAAAGAGACTGGAGAATTAATTTTTGATTAAACTAAATTTTGAGGGGCTTCCCTGGTGGCGCGGTGGTTGAGAGTCCGCCTGCCAATGCAGAGGACGAGGGTTCGTTCCCCGGTCCGGGAAGATCCCACATGCCGTGGAGCGGCTGGGCCCGTGAGCCACGGCCGCTGAGCCTGCGCGTCCAGAGCCTGTGCTCCGCAACGCAAGAGGCCACAACAGTGAGAGGCCCACGTACCATAAAAAAAAAAAAAAAAAAATTTGAGCTTCATTTCTTTGCAGGATTTTTTATTTTTGGTCCTGGTTCTCACCTCCGGGAAGCACGGAGTCAGTAAAAATGGCACTGTGGTTCCCTTCACTCCTCTTCTCCAGATCAACACACCAGTCACTTCCACCATTGCCCATGTGTCAAATCCCCTTGGATTTCTGGCACATTCTGCTCATCGGTCTCTGTCTAAGGAAAACCAGGAGTCCAGGTTTCCCCAGCAGGGCTGCCACTCCCTCCACTTTGAAAACTTGAGGGGCAGCCTGTTTGGAAACCACAACACCCTGCTTTCTGTCTCCCCATTCTCCCAGTGCAGACGTGTGCAGATAAGGGCTAAAGGCCACACACACATACCAGGCCTGCTGAGGACTTCAGACTCCAGAAGTGGGCCACAACATTGAACCGAGGGCTATTGTTGTTGTTAATGAATTTACTAAGATATAATTATTGTACAATAACTTGCACATATTTAAAGTGTATAATTGGATAAAGTTGACCTATGTACATACCCATGAAACTGTCACCTCAATCAAGATGGTGGACATGTCCATTACCCCATAAAATTTCTTTGTATCCCTTTATAGAAACTCTCCTTCTCATACCTCCCCGTCAACTGCTGCTCTGCTTTCTGTCACTAAAGATTAGTTTGCATTTTATAGTTTTATATAAATGGAATCATATGGTATATACTAATTTTTGTCTGGCTTCTTTTACTCAGAATATTTATATTGTGATCCATCCATGTTGTATACACCAATAGCCTATTGCTTTTGATTGCTGAATAGTATTACATTGTATAGATATACTACAATTTGGTTTTCCTTTCACTTATTAATGGATATGGATGTAGTTTCCAGTTTGGGGCTATTACAAACAAAGATGTTACGAACATTTATGTACAAGTCATGCTCAAGAGGCCAGAGACTTTCTATTCATAAGAATGAACAGATAGGCTATGGAATATATCTAAAATTTTCATTCAAAAGGTCAAAGTAAAATAGCCCCACAGGATGCTTATGCACAAGCGACTGTGAGACAACAAAGTTGATTTTATGATTTTACCTTCAGAAATCCTTTTTCAATGTCATGTTTACATCTAGACACAGAGAGGTTTTGTATCTCTTAAAGCACATAAAAAATAGATTCCAGGGGCTTCCCTGGTGGCGCAGTGGTTGAGAGTCCGCCTGCTGATGCAGGGGTCACGGGTTCGTGCCCCGGTCCGGGAGGATCCCACATGCCGCGGAGCGGCTGGGCCCGTGGGCCATGGCCGCTGGGCCTGCGCGTCCGGAGCCTGTTCTCCGCAACGGGAGAGGCCACAACAGTGAGAGGCCCGCGTATCGCAAAAAAAAAAAAAAAAAAAATAGATTCCACTTTTCCCCCAGATAGAGGCATACCTCCATTTATTGCACTTTGCTTTATTCACAGATATTGCCTGTTTTTTCAAACTGAAGGTTTGTGGCAACTTGCATCAATCAAGTCTATTGGTGCCATTTTTTCAATAACATTTCCTCACTTCAGGTCTGTGTGTCACACTTTGGTAATTCTCACAATATTCAAAGTTTTTCATTATTATATTATTATATTTGTTTGTGTGATCAGTGATCAGTGATCTTTGATATTACTATTGTAATTGTTTTGGAGTGCACAAACCATGCCCATTTAAGACAGCAAACTTAATAGATAAATGTGTGTGTCCTGACTTCTCCGCCAACCGGCTGTTCCCATCTCTCTCCCTGTCCTCGGGCCTCCCTATTCCCTGAGACACGACAATATAGAAATTAGGCCAATTAATAACCCTACAATGGCCTCTAAGTGTTCAGGTGGAAGGAAGAATCACATGTCTCTCACTTTAAATCAAAAGCTAGAAATAATTAAGCTCAGCAAAGAAGGCATATTTAAAGCTGAGATAGGCTGAATGCTAGAACCCCTGTGCCAATCTGTTAGCCAAGTTGTGAACGCAAAGGAAAAGTTCTTGAAGGAAATTAAAACTGCTACTTCAGTGAATACACAAATGATAAGAAAGCAAAACAGCCCCATTGCTGATATGGAGAAAGTCTTTGTGGTCTGGATAGAAAATCAAATCAGGCACAACATTCCCTTAAGCCAAAACCTAATCCAGATTAAAGTCCTAAATATTTCCAATTCTATGATGGCTGAGAGAGGTGAGGAAGGTGCAGAAGAAATGTTTAAAGCTAGCAGAGGCTGCCTTGTGAGATTTAAGGAAAGAAGCTGTATCCATAACATAAAAGTGCCAGGTGAAATAGCAAATGCTGATGTAGAAGCTGCAGCAAGTTATTCAGGAGATCTAGCTAAGGTAATTAAAGAAGGTGGCTACATGAAACAGATTTTCAGTGTAAACCTAATAGCCTTATACTGGAAGAAGAGTCCATGTAGGACTTTCAGAGCTGAAGAGGAGAAGCTAAAGCTTGGCTTCAAAGCTTCAAAGGAGAAACTGACTCTTGTTAGGGGCTAATGCAGCTGATGACCTAAAGTTGAAGCCAGTGCTCATTTACCATTCTGAAAATCCTAGGGCCCTTAAGAATTATGCTCAGTCTACTCTGCCCGTGCTCTCTAAATGGAACAACAAAGCCTAGATGACAGCACATCTGTTGGCAACATGGTTTACTGAATATTTTAAGCCCACTGTTGAGACCTACTATTCAGGTAAAGAAGATTCCTTTCAAAATATCACTGCTCATTGACAATGTACCTGGTCACCCAAAAGCTTTGATGGAGATGTACAAGTTTAATTTTGTTTTCATGCCTGCTAACACAACATCCATTCTGCAGCCCATGGATCATGGAGCAATTTCGACTTTCAAGTCTTATTATTTAAGAAACACATTTCGTAAGGCTATAGCTGCCATAGATAGTGATTCCTTTGACAGAGCTGGGCAAAGTAAATTGAAAAACCTTCTGGAAAGGAGTCACCATACTAGATGCCATCAAGAATATCTGTGATTCATGGGAAGAGGTCAAAATATCAACATTAACAGGAGTTTGGAAGAAGTTAATTCCAGCTCTCATGGATGATTGTGGGGCTCAAGACTTCAGTGGAGAAAGTCACTGCCAATGTGGTGGAAATAGTAAGAAAACTAGAAATAGAAGTGGAACCTGAAGATGTAACTGCATTGCTACAATTAAAACTTGAACAGATGAGGAGTTGCTTCTTATGCATGAGTAAAAAAAGTAGTTTCTTGAGATGAAAATTACTCCTGGTGAAGATGCCATGAAGATTGTTGAAACAACAACAAAATATTTAGAATATTACATACACTTGGCTGATAAAGCGGTGGAAGGGTTTGAGAGGACTGACTCCAACTTTGAAAGAAGTTCTACTGTGGGTAAAACGCTATCAACCAGCATTGCATGCTACAGAGAAATTGTTCAGGAAACGACCAGTTAGTTGATGCAGCACACTTCATAGCTGTCTATTTTAAGAAAGTGCCACTGTCACCTGAAACTTCAGCAACCACCACACCGATCAGTCAGCAGCCATCAACACTGAGGCAAGACCCTCCACCAGCAAGAAAGATTACGACTCATTCAGGGTTCAGATGATATTTAGCATTTTTTAGCAAGAAAATACTTTTTAATTAACATATACACATTTCTTTTTTAGACATAATGCTATTACACACTTAATAGACTACAGCATAGTATAAACATAACTTTTATATGCACTGGGAAACGAAAATTTTGTGTGACTCACTTTATCGTGATATTCTCTTTATTGCAGTGGTCTGGAACCAAACCCACTATATCTCTGAGGTATGTATGTCTGTAATTATCTTAAAACTCTTGAGGTCATAATGTTAGAGAGAGAGAGAGAGCAGACATAAGAGAGAGTAGAGCAGAACAGTCTCCAAACCTAACTTATTGAACATCGTTGGGAGTGTAGAGGACATCAACTTCTTGGTCTAAAAAGTGTCAGAAGGAGAAAAGAAATAAGCATTTATCCTTTTTTCCTCTATGAGCTATATTTCATAGTAACCAAATAGCCTAATTTGATAAGGAAAAGTTTTTTTCCCCAAAATTCTGTTCAATAAACATGGAAAGGATGGTAGAATTAGAAAGTCACCACTCTTCATTCCCTCATCAAATGAATTAGTCAACAGTAATCAGTGGATGAAACTATTAGATAAAAGGTTGATGGGGAATTTACAAAGGAGGAATTGAGCTATCATCACCTGAACCTAGTGAACAATCTTGGAATTACTAAAAATAGGTGCATCCAGATATTATACACTTTCTGACATTTTATAACATGGATCACAGAGCACAACCTATGAAATATCCGTGCCCCGAAAGCTGAAACTGAATAGAATCAATGAAGGAAGTAAAGTAATACAGGTCCAAGTTAATTGACACCACAGAAAGCAAAAAGAAAAATCCAGAAATCTAAGGGACAACTGACCCAATTTTTTTCAAAAGTTAGGGACTGGATAAAGAATTGAAGAGGAGGACTGCCGTTAATATTGAGGCAAGACCCTCCACCAGGAGAGATATTATGATTCACTGAAGGCTCAGAGAATGATTAGCATTTTTTAGCAATAAAGTACTTTTAACATTTTTAGGCATAATGTTATTGCACACTTAATAGACTACAGAATAGTGTAAACATAACTTTTATAGGCACTGGGAAACCAAAAAATTCATATGACTTGTTTTATTGCCATATTCACTTTATTGCAGTGGTCTGGACCCAAAGCTGCCATATCTTCAAGGTATGTCCGTACTTCATTTGTCCATTCAGCCACATATTTATTCACTCAAAGTTATCGAATGCATATTATACACCTGGAACTGTACTAGATGCCACTGGAATACAAAAGCTAAGTTAAATACTTGCTTAGTGAAGAGGTGGCATCTTTACACTTTGAAAACCAATACAAGTTGTCCTTTGCCTGTTTTAACATGCCCTACCACCATGGTAAAAATAAGTGAAACAATAGAATCAACAGGCTGCCTAGATTGTTAGAAACATAAGCCAACTCCCACAGAGCACCAAGAGGAAGCTTCTGTCCCTTTTGTAGTCATTGTTCTTTCCATGCCAAAGCAGGGAGTTAACGTGGATATGCAGCTACATGATTTATTACCCGCAGTGACACAAGAATCAGTGAAAGGAGCGACAGGACAGCAGTACTCAATAGCTCTCCTAAGCATGTTGAGCAAAAGTTAACCCTTTGATACACAACTCAAAATCTCTTCCCTGAATGACCTCCTTCTTCATCTATCTACAAACTCATCCAACCCTTCTGCCCGGATCTTTTTCCAAAATGGAACTAGATAGACTACATGCAGCACCACTTCTAATTACTTTTGACTGCCTTTTAATGTTGTTTTTCCCCTCAATATAAATCCATTGGTATAAAATAAGAGGATGATTTCTAGGCCAACAGATGTGAGGCACATTCAGCTATACCCTCTGCTCTTTGGGAGCACAGTATACTCTTAATGACGTCATTATTGCAGTTAAAAGAATGAAAATCATTATACCTATTCTCTCTGGAGTATATTTTCGTATATAAGATCATGGTATCCATACCAGTATCCCTAAATCCACTAACTTTACACTTTCTATTTCTACTGATTATCCCTGATACCTCCCTTCTTCCAACATAATAGCTTTTCTTTTCATCAACACTATCTACTTAAAACAGAAAGACAGTTGAGTCTCAGGAGGTTTACTCCCCTATTTAACACGTAAGATGAACATTTTTCTAATATTTTTGCACATAATATTTTCTAGGTAGGTTGATGCCTAATTAGGCAAGCTGAAATGGTAGTGGGAATATGAGTAACCTTGAAAGGTATTTCTGTCTGATTTTGTGAGTATTGTGCAATCTTTGTTCTCATACAGTATCAGTCAATTTATTTTACTAACTCTATTTTTCTTAAACTGATGTTAAAATGAGTTTGCAATCTACGGCATATACTAAATGGGGCTAGGGATTTGTAGATAAAGTGAAAGAAGCATCATATATATGGATTTTAATGTGTCCTGAGCTAATCCACAAAACAAAAGTGATAGTGTTTGCTTAGCTTGTGAGACACTTAAGCTACCTTGAAGACTACAGCTTTCTACCACTGAATGCCATGCATTATGCATACATCTATATATAGCATCCACAGGGATTATCAGTCCATTTATAACTGGTACCGATGACACCAGAGTACAAGAAATGTCACATTTCTTTCTTTTTCTAAGTCAAATTAAACCCAATTCAAGCTCCAACTGGCCAAGGTTGACAAGAAGAACAAGATCAATCAGATGTCAGCAATGCCTTATAAGAAGAGATCAAAAATTTTAAAACAGAAAAACACTAGAGCTTACAGAGTCTATAAAACAGAGACCCCATGTTCCAGTGGTCCATTCAAAGGCTGTCAATTTCTAGTGTCCATGGTTGCCCATGTACCATTACAATCCAGGTTCTGCCTTCTCTGGCGATGGGCATGGGAGGTACATTCTGGTGGAATTAGATCTCCTCCACTTCCTAAGCTACTACCCCATTCCTATACCAATCTCAGGGAATCTAACTGTGTATCTCCAGAAAATGAATCACTGCTCCCCAACCTTCAAACATAAAACTTCGTATCAATAAACCCTCTTATTAGACAGTTTCACTAGATCACCAGACAGATCATCATGGTGATAGTCACCTTCGAAATAAAAAGGCTTCTCTCGGGCTTCCCTGGTGGTGCAGTGGTTGAGAGTCCACCTGCCGATGCAGGGGACACGGGTTCGTTCCCCGGACTGGGAAGATCCCACATGCCGCGGAGCAGCTGGGCCCGTGAGCCATGGCCGCTGAGCCTGCGCGTCCGGAGCCTGTGCTCTGCAACGGGAGAGGCCACAACAGTGAGAGGTCCACGTAACGGGGGGGGGAAAAAAAAAAAGGCTTCTCTCAAGAGTTGTTGAGAAGAGAAGAAAAATCATAATGTTTCAAATTATATTGGTCAGGGTAACACTAGTTATTGTGAGAAATACAACCCCAATATTCATGACTTAACACAGTAGGAAAAAAATATATGGATTTTCCTGGTGTGCATCATACTCTATTCCACATAGTCATTCAGGAACCGAGGCTGACAGAAGTTCAGCTGTTTTCAACTTGCCTCCAAGGCTGCTCTGGGCATTGACATCCAGCAAACAGAAGTGGGAAGACAACATAGAGGAGGCACTCTGCTTCCTATCCACCTCGGCTCAACTGTGGCACCCATTAATCTTCTTACATTCTAGCAGAAGAATTGAGTCACAGAGCCTCACTTCAGAGCAAGGGCATTGATAAATTCTATATAATGAAAAGGAAAGCATATATTTTCATTAATAATTAGCCATTTCCACTACCAAATCATAGATAATCCAGAATTAAAATTTATCTGCTCAGTTGCTCTTATCTGGTCATGAGAATCTCCAAAGGGCCAATAATTGGGAAGAGGGTGAAGAAGAGCAAAAACTCAACTAGATCATGATTCTCTTGCATAATGGAGAGTGATGGACAAGGAACAAGACAGAAATTCATAGAGTAATCAAGCTGTGAAGAAATATAAGTAGAGATTGCCTGGCTCATCATCTTATTTTACAAGTAAGAAATTAGACCCCAGTAAGGTTAAATTAGCTTCCCTAAACCACAAAACTCATTAATGGCAGGAATAAAAAAAAGGAACTCAGATCTCTTGAGTCTTTGTCGGTGCTTTTTCCACTAAGGTTCAATTTTTCCAGTTTTTGGCTTTGTTTTTTGACCAAAAAAGCATAGACCCAATTCTTTCTAGTTAGAACTGTGAGACTCCAGAATTGTCCCTTGGGAGGAAAAATGGAGAGGAAGAGAACTTCACACTCTACCCAAATAATGCCGGTGAGCCCTTGCTGACTTCCTTATATACCTGTGATCAGGGTATAACTTCACAGCCCCAGTGTCACCAGTCACCAGCAAGGTCTCTGCTTTTCACACTTTGTTCCCATCTTGAACCAAATATATTTAATTTTGGCAAGTCGTTTGTTTCCTTTTTGGCAGCATTCATACCAAAAACTGTGAATTTATTGCCAACAGGAACTACATTTAAAGTCACTGATGAGTCACGGAAAAAATCGAAATTTCTATTTAGGGATGATTCTGCTTCAGCACTGAATCATGTTTTTCAGAGTGGCTTTCATTGCATTTGGAACAGTATACTGGTCCCCCTAAGTTCATTGGCTCCTGTTATTTATTCCTCACCTGAAGCCATTGTCTCAGTTTGTGATGCTATAATTTGTTACTATGGAAACAATTATTGTTGCGTCAAAAGACAAAAGGATCATGGCTTCATGCATAGCCTCAGTAGCAGGAACTGATGAAAATCTCAGTAACAAAGATAATAGTTTCACAGTGAAGTTACTAGTAAAATGTGTTACAGAAAGGGGAAATGGAATGAGAGGAAATAAAATGTCACTTGAATATGCCTGTGGTTTTTTCATGAGGAAAACATTTGTTAATCTAGTTGGAAAAGAAGAATTGTGTTATGAGCTGATGATCCCTCCAGAGTGGTCCAGAAGTTGCTGGAGTGAGGTACACTCTCACAGAATTTACGTGTCAGAGCCTCTCTACCTTTGTTAGTAAAAGGCAACCTGCAGCTCTTTCTATGTAACTTCTCTTTACAGGAGGAGCTGCCAAGACAGCAAGAGAGCCAGGGAGACTTACAAAAATGTCAGAATGATGAGTGGAATTTCCCTGTTGATCATGAATTTTAGCTAAGGTCGCAAAGCCACAAAGCAATAGGTACTTTATACATCCCACATTCTAAAGAGAGCCACCAGCCACATCCTATGGCACTTACTAGTGAGTACAGCTAACATCACCCCTCCATGCCTACTATACGGTGGTTCTCAAACATGGCTGCACACTAAAATAAGCTGGAGAACTTTTCAAAAATACCCATGCCTGAGCCCAACCAGTGAAGTCAGAATCTCTGTGGTTGGGCCCAGACACTAATATTCTTTTAATGGCTTCCCAGGTGATTCTAATAGGCAGCCAGCTTGGAGAACAATTGATCCACAAGAACAGAAGACTAGAATCTTTGGAGTTGTACCATACTGCCTTGGGGTGAATGCTCGGGCTTTTCCCTCCCTTTCTGGGCCCAGGTCAGGGAACTCTGCATTGAAGATGCCTCTGGCTATGCTCCCCAAAGGACTCACTCACCTACCCCAAAGAGAACCAGCATGTGGACACGAGCCACGCAGCAGTCGTGGACACCCAGGGAAGGACCACGACAGCAGCAGTGAAATCAAAAGACTTTGGCTCTCTTCTAAGATCTCTCTCATCTTGTCCAGCCCAGGAGGAGCTAAAAGCACAAAAGGAAGGAAGAAGAGAGAGATGGTGCCCCCTTCACTGCCAGTACAAATACCTCAAGCTGAGGCCTGGCTGTGCAGCAATTTTGTGTAGCACAAAAACTGGATGTGAGACTCAAGTTCCAAAATAGACCAGATAAGACAGGGCTTTTCAATACCTGAAAATGACTGAGGACATTGAAACTGCCCAAGATATTCCTAAGGATACAAAAGAAAACATGATTCAAGAGAGGGTGTTTTACAAAAGTGATAGGAGAAAAATAAACCACTTCATATTTGAATCCCTCTGAGTTGAGATGTTCAATAAACCACTTGCAATCGGTGGCTTTAATTCCTACATGGATTAATTGCATCACAACTTGAGGACATGAGAAAGCAAGGAACTATATAACCTCCCATATTCCCTCTCTCAGTGATTCTACCATAAGTAAGTTACCAAAGGATTAAAAATTTTTAAAAAGGCTACTTTTAAAAAAAGGAGGACATTCCAAAAAGGAAGATAATACTCCTTCACTTTCTAGACCTAACCACAAAGAGGAAGTTATTCTATTTGCAGGTACACAGGATGGGGCCCAGAGACTAATGTGGTACCCTGGGATCATCTTACTCTTCTTTTGAAATGTACTGATCAGAAGCAGTACCTGGGAGTCACCTACTGAAACTGCTAGAGTGACTGGCAGCACGATGACTAGAATGGAAGCTAGACCTGAAGGTAACAGAGAGCTGAAAGTCATTCAGAATGGACCACTCCATGGCTGTGAATGGCTGGGGCTTCTTCTTATCCAACCTTGCTTTACCGTCATCATAATTCTTTCTTATTCACTTTCTGGTTGTAATTTACTCACGGGTGAGAGATGAAGGAAAAGTCCTGGAGACCTACACCCAACTACAAAAGCGTAGGCCACCATGCAGCTCCCTGGATAAAGGTGCTGACTCTAATTAGTTGACTGAGCTGTCCCCAGGAAGGCCATTTTGGCAAGTACGTAAGTGATGGCTTAATTGATGGCACAAACTCACGTTTCTTTGCATAATACATCAAACAATAAAAAAAGGAAAATAAAAATCTCTTTCCACAATCAAGTCCAAAGACCACTGGGTGTTGACTGAGAGGTATCCCATCAGCCGGCCATTTGCATTCTTTTCAATCAACAAATTTAGAATTGCTTTCACAATTACTAACCCCAAAAGGATGGACATCATCTCTTAGAAGGCCCAAAATAAACTGTGTATTTCTTAAGATGGATTCTATTCCATTAGTATAGTATGAGTTAAATAAATCTATATATTGGATAGATGGATAGATGGGTGAATGAATGAACTAAAGACCAAACAAATGAACAGAAAACACCCGTGTTCAAGTTCAGACGAGCCTAGAGCAATGCTGTGCTGGGGGTGGGGCCCAAGAGAAGTAAGAAAAAAAGGAATTCATTTGTAGGAATTTTCCATTACCTAATAAATGTATCCATCCTCCCCAAAAAATCAGTTAATAAGAGTATTATCAATATATACAGAGTGGAAGCCAACTACCCAACTTAAATCCTAATTACTCAGAAATTTCGGAGAATCAAAAATTACTCAGATTTTTGGCCCTGAACCAAGATGGCGGAGTAGAAGGACATGCTCTCACTCCCTCTTGCGAGAACACCAGAATTACAACTAGCTGCTGGACAAACATCGACAGGAGGACACTGAAACTCACCAAAAAGGATACCCCACATCCAAAGACAAAGGAGAAGCCACAATGAGACGGTAGGAGGGGCGCAATCACAGTAAAATCAAATCCCGTAACTGCTGGGTGGGTGACTCACAGACTGGAGAACACTTATATCACAGGAGTCCACCCACTGGAGTGAAGGTACTGAGCCCCACGTCAGGCTTCCCAACCTAGGGGTCCGGCAACGGGAGGAGGAATTGCTAGAGAATCAGACTTTGAAGCCTAGTGGGAATTGATTGCAGGACTTCGACAGGACTGGGGTAAACAGAGACTCCACTCTTGGAGGGCACACACAAAGTGGTGTGCACATCGCTCCCAGGGGAAAGAGCAGTGACCCCATAGGAGACTGAACAAGACCTACCTGCTAGTGTTGGAGGGTCTCCTGCAGAGGCGGGGGGTGGCTGTGGCTCACCATGGGGACAAGAACACTGGCAGCAGAAGTTCCAGGAAGTACTCCTTGGCGTGAGCCCTCCCAGAGTCCGCCATTAGCCCCATCAAAGAGCCCAGGTAGGCTCCAGTGTTGGGTCGCCTCAGGCCTTGGGCAAATCGTTTAAGCTCTCTGCACCCCGCTTTCCCCCTGTCTAAAATGAGGATAACAACCCTGTCAAGTAAGTTCTGTGAGAATCAAACATAAAGCACTCGGTATCATGTAGTCAAATACATTCATGTAGTCAAATACATTCATATAGTCAAATACATTCATGTAGTCAAATACATTCTTTAAATAAATTTTTCTCCCCAGCTAGGGTAGAACTGTCCCCAGCACACTCCACTGTCCTTTTCCTTCATCCTTCTGCCCCACCTACTAGGCAAAACTGTACCCAGATCAATGCTGCTGTCTGCCTTCTGGTCATCTACACCCAGAAAACTAAGTCCTACCGGATAAAAGGCCCGAGGAGTGAAAACTGGTGCCACCACAATGCTAAGTCTCCACGTCAGCATCAGTACATGAGCAATTCACTAGTCTTCAGTTGGCTCCTTCCACCATCCACGCACCTAATAGGCTCTTCCCCAATCAGAACTGAAGGCTATGAAGGCCAGCTAAGTACTAGCAAACCTCGAAGGAGAAATTTGGGGGAAACGGAACACTAGTCAGAAAACTAATGAGGTTTTTTTTTTCCCTTTTGCTTGACTTCAAACTGTAGTCACAGTTATGTTATAAAAAATTGTAAATAACCTCTGCCCAGCCTAATCCATCTCTAGGGCGTCAGTTTGCCCACAGACTCAAGGAACTGGGATTTTATAGTTTGAAAAGGGCAGTGGGGGAGCAAAAGCAAATTAAGGAGGACAAAGAAATGAAGCTGGAGGAAGAAAAGAACTTCCTTAAGAAGAAAGTGAAGCACTTAGAAGTCAGGCCAGGAAAACTCAAAAAATAGGTATCACTGTGCCTGTTTTTTCAACATGGCGCAATGGGTTGAATAACAGCCCCAAAGCTGTCCACATCCAGAGCCCCAGAACCTGTGAATATTACCCCAGAGGTAATATTCTCAAAAGAGAATATTCCCAAAAGAGAATATGCGGATGTGATTAAATTAAGGATACTGAGATAGGGAAAATGTCCGGCATTATCTGGTGTGTCCCAAACATAATCACGTGTTCGAATGAGAGGGAGGCAGAGGAGATTTGACGCTGAAGGAGGAGTTGTCACGAAAAGAAACAAGAGATCAGAATGCTGTGAAGAAGGGGTTGTGGCTGGGGGAGGGATGAATGGGGAGATTGGGATTGACAATATATACGCCAATATGTATAAAATAGATAATTAATGAGGACCTGCTGTACAGCACAGGGAACTCTACACAGTGCTCGGTGGTGACCTAAATGGGAAGGAAATCCAAAAAGGAGGGGATATACATATACATACGGCTGATTCTCTTGTTTGTACAGTAGAAACTAACACAACATTGTAAAGCAACTATACTCCAATTTTTTTTTTTTAAAAAAAGGAAGGGGTTGTGAGCCCAGGTAACCTCCAGAAGCCCAGAAAGGTAAGGAAATGGATTCTTCTCTGGGGCCTGAAGAAGGATCCAGCCCTCCAATCCCCTGACTTATAGCCCAGTGAGAGTGATTGGGTTTCTGAACTGCAGAGCTGTAAGAGAATGAATTTCTGTTGTTTCAAGCCATTCGTTACAAAGTAATTTGTAAGAGCAGCAAGAAGAACCTAATACCCAGGGGCAGTATGGAAAACCTCAAGCATTCCAGGAACATTTCAAGGTGACAAGTTCGGCCTGTGTCATGAGGGAACACACTCAGATCTGGTCCTTAGGCCTTCAGCCCCGGTGAGGAGACAGCCTAATGAAGAAAAGTCACCAGGCAGCCCTGCATCAGCACAGGCCTGGGGTCAAAGTTGCTCTATCAGGCGGTGTCTCTGGAAGGAAGCAGCCTGCTCAGAGCGGGAGTGAGCTGGATTTGCTCAAAAAACAGATGCTTTATGTGCTCCCAGAATTAACTGACTTCTCGCATATCTCTAACTACTGGGGATCCCACAGGACCAAATTGGATGAGGTGTGTTAGGAAAGAAAAAAACCCTATATAGATCTGTTATGGGCTGACTTGTATTCCCCCAAAATTCATATGCTGAAGTCCTAATGCCCAGGACTTCAAGACATAACCTTATTTGGAAAAAGGGTCATTGCAGATGTAATTGAAGACAAGATCTTCCTGGAATAGAGTGAACCCCTAATGCAATATGACAAGTGTCCTCATAAAACGGGGACGTTTGGACAGACACACATGAGAGAACATCACGTGAAGATACTGTAGATTGGAGTTACACTGCCACAGGCTGAGGAACTACCAGAAGTGAAGAGGGAGGCCTGGGGGAGTCTTTCCCTGGCACGTTCATAGGGAGCTTGGCCCTGCTGACACCTGGACCTCAGACACTGGCCACCAGAACTGTGAGAAAATAAACCCCTGTTGTTTGAGCCACTCAGTTTGTAGTACTGTCTTACAGTAGCCCTGGCACACTAATACAAACTCCCGAAGGAAAGAAAAAAGAAAAGGAAGGAGAGCTCCCTGATTTAACAGACAGCGCTGGCCTGATGCAGGGTAAAGAAAGAACAGGACAGAGCTGGTTAAACTGTTAAAGTTCAGTTGGGCCTGTTTCCAAGGGAGGCAAGGAGAGGGGACATGGCAGGAGGAAAATGTACCTTTCCTGCTGCAGAAGGACAGGCTGAATGGGGTGTTCCTGCTGCCTGAGGGGGCCAGGCCTCAAGGCTGAAAAGAATCAGAAGCTAAGAAAAGGGAAGTTCGGGGGTCAGTGGCGTGTTCACAAGCCTCTGGGGTGCAAGTTTCAGAAGTAGTAACCTCTGCTTCTGTTCAGGAATATAAGGGTGACTCTCTAGCTCAAGCAACTGTGGGCACCAAGCAGCTCCTGTGTCCAGGGAATTATGGAGCGGCAGCCAGAGCCCTGGTGGTGTATGCAGCTCTCCTTCCTTCTCTCTGGGCACCAGGGCCACAACTAAGAAGGCCTTGGAATCTCTCAAAGGTGAAAACGTTCACACTCTAAACTGGAAGTTCTCTGGGTCTGGGTCCCTGAGAACCTGTCAGATGGTCCGTGAGGCTGAAACTGTTTTCATAATAATACTAAGACATCATTTGCCTTCTTCACTGTTTTTGACATTTGCAAAAGCAATGGTGGGGGTAAAACTGGTGGCATTTTAACACAAACCAAGGCAGGGGCACAAAACTGTACCAGTGGTCATATTATTCTTCACCAGCATGCACTCACAGTTTTTTTAAAATGTCAGTTCCACTTAAAAATCTCCTTGATGAATCAGTTAAAAATAGCAATTTTATTAACTCCCAACACTGAGTACACCTTTTTAATAAGCTTTGTGTCAAAATAAGAAGTGCATATAAAGCACTTCTGCTATCATGAGGTTGTCTCAAGGAAAAGTACTTGTGTGATTGAGTTTCAAGCTGAACTAGCTTCTTTCTTCATGGAACACCATCTTTACTTTAAAAAATGACAGAGAAACTGGTTGGTGGACATTTCTCAACAACAAATCAAGTGAGCCTGTCACTTCAAGAAAAATTGACAGTATTTGTTATTAACAATAAAAATTTGAGCTCTCAAGCAAAAATTGGAATTTTGGAAAATTTGTACCCGCCAGTATGACGCTGACAAATTTCAGATATGTAAAGCCTTTTCTGAGGAGATGGGCAGTGATATAAATAACTGTGATTTTTAAAAATATTGTGTAACAAAACGTGTCAACATTTGGAAGAGCTGCATTATTTAGTGACCCAATGTTTTCCAAATGATCAATGCACGATGCTACAAAATCCTATACGGATAAAATACCCATTCAAAGTGCAAGATGGACCAATGGATTTTAAGTTACAGAGGACAAAAATTCATTGACATGTTCTCATATTCTACACTGCTAGTGACCTTTAAGAAACTGTCTTGTTGACTATACTCTGAAAACTATAAGACACTGATGAAAGAAACTGTAGACAACACAAACAGATGTTTCTACCATGTTCTTGGATCGAAGAATCAATGTTGTTAAAATGAATATACTGCCCAAGGCAATCTACTGATACAATGCAATCCCCATCAAAATACCAATGGCATTTTTCACAGAACTAGGACAAATAATTTTTAAAATTGTGCAGAAACACAAAGACCCTGAATAGTCAAAACAATCTTGAGAAAGAAGAACATAGCTGGGGGAATCAGGCTCCCTGACTTCAGACTATACTACAAAGCTACAGTCATCAAAACAGTATGGTACTGGCACAAAAACAGACGCATAGATCAATGGAACAGGATAGAAAGCTCAGAAACAAACCCATGAACTTATGGTCAAAAAATACAATGGAGAAAAGAAAGTTTATTCAAGAAGTGGTGCTGGAAAAACTGGACAGCTACATGTAAAACAATGAAATTAGAACATTCTCTAACACCATATACAAAAATAAACTCAAAATGGATTAAAGACCTAAATGTAAGACTGGATAGTATAAAACTCCTGGAGGAAAACATAGGCAGAACACTCTTTTACATAAGTCATAGCAATATTTTTTTGGATCTGTCTCCTAAGGTAAAGGAACCACAAGCAAAAATAAACAAATGGGACCTAATTAAACTTAAAAGCTTTTGCACAGCAAAGGAAACCATCAAAAAAATGAAAAGACAACCTACTGAATAGGAGAAAATATTTTGCAAATGATATGACTGATAAGGGATTAATAGTCAACATATATAAATAGCTCATACAACTCAACATCAAAAAAACAAGCAACCTGATTTTTAAATGGGCAGAAGAATTGAATAGACATTTTTCCAAAGAGGAAATACAGATGGCCAACAGGCACATGAAAAGATACTCAACTTTGCTAATCATCAGGGAAATGCAAATCAAACCCACAATGAGATATCACCTTACAATGGTCAGAATGACTGTCATCAAAAAGAACACAAATAACAAATGTCGGCAAGGATGTGAAGAAAAGGGAACTCTCATATACTATTGGTGGGAATGTAAATTGGTGCAGCCACTGTGGAAAACAGTATGGAGGTTTCTCAATAAACTAAAAATAGAACTACCATATGACCCAGCAATTCCACTCCTGGGTATACATCAAAAAAAATTAAAAACACTCATTCAAAAAGATACATGGAAATGGGGATATATGTATATGTATAGCTGATTCACTTTGTTATACAGCAGAAACTAACACACCATTGTAAAGCAATTATACTCCAATAAAGATGTTAAAAAAAAAAAAGATACATGCCCGCTAATGTTCATAGCAGCATTATTTACAATTGCCAAGATATGGAAACAACCTAAGTGTCCATCTACAGATGAATGGATAAAGAAGATGTGATACATATACACATACACACACACACACACACACACACACACACACACACACACTGGAATACTACTCAGCCATAAAAAAGAATGAAATTTTGCCATTTGCAGCAACATGGATGGATTTGAAGGGCATTATGTTAAGTGAAATAGTCAGACAGAGAAAGACAAATACTGTATGATATCACTTATATGTGGAACATAAAAAATACAACAAACTAGTGAATATAACAAAAAAGAAGCAGACTCATACATATAGAGAACAAGCTAGTGGTTACCAGTGAGGGTGGGGGCAATATAGCAGTGGGAGTGGGAGGTACAAACTATTGGGTGTAAGATAGGCTCAATGATGTATTGTACAACACAAGGAATATAGCCAATATTTTGTAATAACTGTAAATGGAAAGTAACCTTTAAATATAGTTTAAAAAAATTTTAAGTCCACTTGAAATGCTTTGCTTCATAAAATAGCAAAAGTGTGCTAAAATAACAGATAAATAAAAGGTCAGTATATTCATGTCTGCACCTGTATCTGACTGGTGAAGTAAAACACTCCATGAAGTAAAAATTTTTTTAATTTTATAAAAAAGAAATTACCTCTTGTTGAATTGTGGTTTAGTATCAAAGAAGAAAATTCACAATTATCTGAAAAGACTAATGAAATATTTGTCCCTTTTCCAACTAAATATCTAGCTGAGTTCAGATTTTCTTCACACACTTCAACCAACACAACAGATTACAACAGACTGAATGCAGAAGCAAACATGAAAATCCAGCTGTCCTCTTTTAAGCCAGACACTAGAGAGAGTTGTAAAAATGCAAAACAATACCACGCTTCTCACTAAATTTTTTGGTTTGGATAATGTAGTTATTTTTCATGAAAACATCTGTTATTTATGTTAATATGTATTGGGTTTATCATTGTTATTCTTAAGCAAAGAAATATTTTATTTTATTTATTTATTTTTTACAGTCCAGGTCTTTTATTTTCTTTACACCCATCATGCCATGAATTCATAGGGAATGGGCTCCAACAGTTCAGGCTCCTTTCCATTGGCTCTCACGAAGTGTGCTTCTCTGGGTGGAGCACACTGGCACTTCAGTTGAACCCAAGTACCTCTCTCTTTGGCTTCCTTCTTTTTCTGATCATTTTCCTTCACCCGTTTCAGGAAGCTATCTCTGCTCTTAGAGTGCTTAATATGCTCGATATGCACATTAACTCTCTTGGCAAGAATCTTGCCCTTGTTTGTTTACAATGATGCCAACAGCATGCTGGGTAACATTGTAGACTCTCCCAGTTTTGCCATGGTAACATTTGTGGGGCATTCCTTTTTGAACAGTGCCCATTCCCTTGATATCTACAATATCACCTTTCTTGTAGATTCGCATGTATGTGGCCAAAGGAACAACTCCATGTTTTCTAAAAGTCCTAGAGAACATGTAGCGGGTGCCCCTCCTCTTTCCCTTTGTGTTGGTCATTTTGGCGAATTACTGGAAGATGGCGGTTCCAGCCCAGAAATAAATATTTTAAATGTCTGACTTTCTAATATGGTGAAGATTGATAGATAAAATAAAAGCTCAATAATATTTCATAGTGTATATGGGACTGAGACCAAAAAGTATGAAAACTGCTCCCTAAGGTTACCAGCAGATGGCTCTCTTTAGTATGTAAAGAAGGACCTATACAGATTAGAAGACTAACACTGGCATATCCTGGAGCCTGCCTATGTGCCGGCCCTAGTCCTTAACTAAGGAGTAGGAATATGCCCCATATCAGCAGCCACCCTAACACAATGTCTTTATATATCTATACCATATCCTTCTCTACAGCAAAGTGTGAGCATCTTTTTGAATAAGAATCCTAACTTCTACTCTTCATATCCAGTAAGTACCTTACCAAAAGTAAATATATTATAGACTGATTTTTATCAAGAAAACCTGTCTCCTAAGGGGTTTGTTCTCCTGCAGATGGACTCAATCAATTTGTTGTTTTAGTAGCATTTACATAGCCTGGGATGGGGGAGGGGATGGATAAATCAGGAATTTGGGATTAACACACACACACTACTATATATAAGATAGATAACCAACAAGGACCTACCGTATAGCACAGGGAACTCTACTCAATATTCTGTGATAACCTGTATGAGAAAATAATCTGAAAAAGAATGAATGTATGTATATGTATAACTAAATCACTTTGCAGTACACCTGAAACTAACACAACACTGTAAATGAACTATACTCCAATACAGTTTTTTTTAATAAAAAAATTTTAATTAAAAATAAAAATACATAGCCTGGAAGTGCTCTGCCTCTTTCTGGAAGGCTCATTCTCTTCAACAAAAGGGGCTGTGAAGGGAGCTTCCCTAGTGGCGCAGTGGTTGAGAGTCCGCCTGCCGATGCAGGGGACACGGGTTCGTGTCCCGGTCCGGGAAGATCCCACATGCCGCAGAGCGGCTGGGCCCGTGAGCCATGGCTACTGAGCCTGCGTGTCTGGAGCCTGTGCCCCACAGCGGGAGAGGCCACAACAGTGAGAGGCCCGCGTACAGCAAAAAAAAAAAAAAGGCTGTGAGGAAAGGACAGGACTCCTGTCTAGTTATCCAGACCAAACCAACGCAATTTTACTTTCTCAACGTAGTGTTGCAACCAGACCTCCCACACCCTGAGGGCGATATTTGTCAGTCATAACACTCTGAAACAAATTAACTAATGCGTAGCAAATAGGGAGGAGGCAGTTGAGTTTAACAACCTGAGGTCTGTAGAGGACTTCAACCTTTTCAAACCACCTACAGCTCTCACTGACTTCTTACAACACTGCTATGAGGCAGGGTGACCACTATTACTTTATTAACCGAAGAGCAAACAGGCAAGGAGAGATAGAATCACCCACCCACACCCACATAACAGCTTGGATGGGGCACATCAGTGCTGGAAGCTGGGGCTCCCAACCCCCAGCAGGTGCTCTTTCCAGCCCCCCTGAGGGAGCTCTGATCCTCGCTGCCCTTTTGGTTTTGAAAACGGCGAGGAGAAGGCCGGCAGCCATCTTTGCTCTCACATTCTTGTTTCTTGTGTGCTCTGCTCTAATTCTTTGATTCAGAAGCAAGAGTACTTCTTTTTTGTAAGTAAATTTCATCTCTCCCTGGCATATTTTCGTCTTTAAAAATGTCTAATATGTCACTGAGATTCCTTATTGGCACCTCAATAAATCACAACTCAAAACCAGCTGGTCAGAAAAAAGCCAACCTGGCTCTGTGGTGTAGTGATGTAACTACCAGCCCTCTCTCTTATGTCTTGCCTAGTAATACACATCAAAGTGCTGAAGTTGTAACATATAGACACGTATATATTCTGGCAGTACATGTTCCCATATTTTCCAGATGATTACATACAGATCAAGTATAGAGAGCACTTTCCAAACATAATTTGCCATTAGAAAAGATATAGGAGCTAAAGACCAAAACACCCCAGAACTTCAGGGTTTCCTCCTTCATCTCACTGTTTCAGGTGTCTAGAATAATAATTTGGGTCTAGAACACTAGTAGTTCAGAACACACGTGGAAAGCAGTGTAAGGTTCTATGGAATAAGACAGGGGTATTTATATGCAGGCTCACATGTTTTTGCTTTCAGGCTATAAGTACACGGGGTATCTTCTCAGCAGACCACAGACAGTCTGGATGCACATTTTCAGACATCATGGATCCCAAGCAGGGTCAGTTTTGTACTCAGCTCTGACAGGCCACTCTCGTGTAATCAAGTTATGACTATTTTCCTAGTGATCTTCTCACCTCCACCCACATCCAAGCCATGGACACCAAAGCATGCAGAGTGCACTCACCTGAGACCAGCTCCCATTCCAGAACTCAGGCCTTCCAAAGACTCACATCTACTGAGGTCCTCTGAGAGTTGTGGCGCTTTCATTTCATGAATATTAATAAAAAATGAGGAATGCTAGACTTGAGGCAAGGCTGTTTCTTTAAATCCCAAGGTGATCAAAGCTTGTAGTGATCAATGGAGAGGTCCCTTCTACTCTTCACCCCTTATTTCTGTCCCCTGCTCTTAGTTTTCTCTTCTGACAATGCCTCAGGTTCATCAGACAAGGGCCTTCATTGAAGTCAAGGCACATGCAGCCCCTAAGCTTGCTTTCCTGTTGCTGACTCCCGATTCTGGGATGATGGGATGGGCCTGGGAGGGCCACACCCTAATTACGAAGCTGATTATAACACTTTCCAGCTGCTGATACAGAGGCCTGCTTGTCAACTCCTCTTAAAGTTTTCCCAGAGGCTTTTAGATGTCTTTGATGCTGAACTTCGCCAAAATACGATTCGTGTGTTCCGAGATGAGGCTTTTCAAGTCAGACAAATCTAGGTTCAAATCCCAACTTTCCTATACCCCGTATCTAGCCCTTGAGCAAGGTAATTAACTCCTCTGAACCTCAGCTTTCTCATCTGTAAATGGGAGACAAAAATAGCCATTTGTGAAAATTAAAGGAGGTAAGTTCCCAGAACAAGGTCTACCACATAAATGTGGTTCTTTTGCCTTCTCTACTCTTACAAAATGTAAGGAGAGAAAATCAAGTGAGTTAATACAGAAGAGCAATAGCTCTTTCTAATCCTGTCTCTAATCATTCTGCTGTGAACTATCCACTTTATATTCACAGATCCAGCAGAAGCTATTACACATGGGCTTACTGCCTCAAGACTTATAGCCCCAGCTACACCCCCTTGCTTGGTAAGGGGAGGATATTGACAAAAGTCTAGAAAGATTAGCTCTCCCAACCACAGGTTAAACCACGGGCTGGTAAACTGCCTACAGATTGGAATCACCTGGAAAGCTATGGAAAAACAGCAAAGTGTTTCCCACCCTCAGAGATTCTGATTGAATTGGCCCAGGGTGAGGCCTGGGTCTCTGTACTTTTAAAGGCTCCACACATGATTGAAGTATGCAAAGAACTGACAGCCACTGGGTTCCGATTGAAGAGCGTAAGGATTATCCCAGAGGGAACTTTGACTTGATTCATGACATTAAGATGTTTGTTTCCTTGGAGTCAGCAATAACCCCAGCCAGCAATTATTCCAGGGAACCTTGCTCCAGTCACTTGTTCACATTTAGAATTTTAAATTCAGCCCCAAAGCCTCAACTACCTCTGATCTTGTGTCAAGCAAATACAGCCTCCCCGCTGTGGGTGGCAGGATGAGGAGGGGATGCACCTTGCTCTGGTTTTTTTCTGTTATTCAGTCCACCACCACCAACTGGTTAAACTCTAAAACATTCAAGCAAAGAAGAAAGCATCTTTTACATGCCTCCCTCCTCATGTGAGAATTAGGTTGCATTAAAAAAGTGTAAAGAATCTCCAGTTTTATTCTCTAGATTCATACACAGAGATCCAAGCCAGGGGGTGGGGGAGAAGGGGGGGCAAAGGGAGATTGGAGTGAGGACAGGGACAGCTAAAGAACAAGAGCGTATTAGGGGAAGAGTTTTCAGACAGCTGTGTTCTATAGCTTATGCCACTAGAGCCTGGGCTGAACCACCACCATCTAGGCAAGAAGTGAGGAACTCCAGTTGGGGGAATGTCCTGGCTTCTTGCAGACTTTCCACGAGGAACCCAAGTTATATGGAAACAGTTGGTGGCTGTGACTTCTAGTGTGTGCTGCACCTTCTGGAGAAGGCATTTATCCCACGTCACTCCTTAGTAGAGCATGTATCACAACTCAACTTACAGATGGGGAAACTGAGCCTCTGAGAGGCAAGTCACTTGGCCTCAAACAAGATCAAGCTCAAATCCACGTCTTCCAACTTCAGTGTCTTTTCCAGGACCCCACACACGTTTAAGATGACGCTTCTTTCCTGAAAGCACAAACCTCATTCACAGTAGGATCACAGTAAAAGTACATTTAAATGGCTGCTCTAAAATCACAGTAGAAGGCTGGCCCAGCATCCTTGGCTAGATTTCCAGGGTCTGGCTGAGTTCGCTGAGCAGTGGACAGCCTAGCTAATCCGACTGAGCTTTAATGAACTTGCTTCCTACCTCAGTGGAAAATATTCGTTGTTTCTCGGTCAATAGAGACTTGCTGCATGGGCTTCTTTCTCCTCCAGGCACAGCCTAAATCTCTTACCATCACACTCAAACCTCTACAGCTGGGTCTGGCAGCATCTGGGTCCCTCTTTCACAAGTTTATCCTTTTTTCTCTCTCTCATCTGGCCTGCAACAGTGCTCTGCTTCCGAAGATAACTGGGCAAGGTCCTGGGAGTGCTGTCTCATTCCGGCAGAGATGGGAAATGCACCCAGCTCTCTCCACACTGTCCCTCAGATGTTAGACTGAGGGTTGAGAAGGCCTCAGCAGGGCCAGCCAGGCCCAAGGAACCTTCACTGAAGTCACGGAGTCAGTCATGAGTACCGAGCACTCACCGGCGTTGATGGGGAAGAGTCAAAGAAGTAGAAGACGCCATCATACCCCCACCAACGCCTGCACCTCCACAAGTTAACAATCAAATGCGGTAGGAGGGAGGGCTGCGACCAGCAGTTCTTGGCCCTCACTGTGTCTCACAATCACTGGACCCCACCTTGAGACGCTGATTCAATTCATCTGGGATGGGACTCAGACATCAGCATGTGACTACAGACACCAGGTGGTTCTAATGTGAAGCCAGGCTTCAGATCCACAGAGCCAGATAAATGCAACCAATACAAGAACAAGATATTCATAAGAAGGTGTCACCGCATTACTGCTTCAAGAGGGCGTTAAACCGGTTAGGGAGGCTTGTAGAGGTGTGGGATTTAAATTACAGGACAGCTATTGAGAGGCAAGCCCGCAAAACAGAGAAAAGGAGCTCTGAGGTGACCAGAAGGAGGAAATGACCCATGGGAGTCTCAGCCATGGGAGAGTTGTGTGCTGCGAGCAGAAAAGACATACCTGGGTCTGAGAGCATGAGGCTCTTGGTAGCCCTGGAACCTCTTATTCAGAGTTGTTACAGGCTGACTCAAGAGGCAACTGTGAGCTATTTATCCCCAAATTAGTCCTTTTTGACCATGTTTTACTGAGCTAAGGTTTTTCTAGAGTAACAGCTATGGCAGCCATCCCTAAATTGCTCAAATCACAGTCAGTGGAGGACATGTTTTTCCACCCTGCTTCTCACACTTTGGTCCAAACTTGTCAGGTATAATGGCTCGGGTTTTGCTTGGAGCTCAGTATTCCTGAATCCTCAAGTGCCTTCTCCTGTGGCTTTTGGCCCGAAATTCAACGTAGTCTCCTGGTAAATTAGGCTGAGTGGTGTAGAGTTGGAGCATGACAGTCAGAAGAGACATGGAGGCCTGACAGCCACTAGGCCTCTTTCCTTCATCCTCACTTTGGCCTTCTAGATTTTATCACACTGAGGATAAATTCAAGGAAATACTTTCCTAGGAAAAGAAGAGGAGGGAGAGGATTTCTCCTAAAGGCCTAGGGTAGAGCTGATCAAGTCACCCACTGGAGTCTTCCCAGCCCAGGAACATCTCCAGACCCATCACAGCACCATGCCCAGCCATGCAGAAAGGAGAGAGAAACTATGCTTGAATATCCTGAGGGAGAAGGAACAAAAGACATTCTGTCCTAGGGAGCAAGAACAGTTCAGCCTCTTTCTAGCTAGAGGAAAGCTCTGCCTATGAAGCCAGGTCCTAATAAATGTCCTGGGGCCTACCCCCTGGCCCCCAGCTTCCCAATGCTGCTCAGGAGTGGCAGAGCCCAGGGGACAGACAGGAGCCTGAGGTCTCGACATGGAGGCCACAAGCCTGAGGAACCCAGGATCTGCTCTTGGGAACAAGGCTGCTGATTGGCTTCCCCAGGCCTCCCCCTTAAGTTGTTCAGAGGAGCAGTTCTGAAGCCCCTGTTTGGGGTCATTTTCCCAGCACCTTATACAGCAAATAACCTTGAGGCAATAGTTTCCAACACTGGGTTTTCAAGGTAGCCTATGGTTGTCCAAAGTCTCCCAAACTTTTATTTCTATGTCTGTCTCCCCCGTGGGGCTGCAAATACCTTGAGGAGTAGAGCAGTTTTCTTTTCTCTTTTTTTCTGTATCCCTACTGCCTAGTGTATAGGCCTGAACATTTAAAAAAAAAAAAAGCTTAATAAATGTGGAACACAGGCATAACTGAATGTATTTGTCTATAGTGCCCCAGGTTCCCAGGTTACCCATGTGGCTCACTTCTTGGGTCTCTGAATACCTTGCTCCTTCCAGCCCCCGCCGCATGGCAGCCTAGGACCTACCGTCTCAGCCTCTCACTGGGCACCAGTCAGATCCTGACCTCATGGCATGACCCCCGTATATTAGTGAAGCCCTATACGGAAATTTGCTCCTGGTCCTAAACATTAAATTGTACAAAATATTGGTCCTTTACTTGTTTTCAAGAGAAATACAAATTTTAAATATATAAATAAAATCATGGCCTTGGTATGTGTAGTTCAGTACTTTGAGCTCTTCAGAGATGGGATTCTATAAAAATTTCACAAGTAGTCTCCTTCAAAGAAGTGAGAGAGACTGTTACATGATGGATGACTCTGAGAGATGCTGAAGTAATTCTCTGAAATTTTTCTGAAGTTTTTCTATGAGCCTCCAAATCAGCAGAATCTCACCTTCTCTTTGTATGAAACAGCAGACTCTAGCCATCAAAAGGGTTGCAGTCATTTCAGAAGTGGAAATAAATAACCCTCTCCTATCAGCTGTCTTTTTTTGTATCACACACACATCAGTGAACTAGTCTTTACTGAACACCTGTTATATGCATGTGATATTTCTCTGTACCCACAATTCAGCACTTAGCTCATATTATCTCCCAGACAAAATTAAATTCTTTGAGAAGACCTGCCTGAATTTTTCTCATAGTTCTTTCTAACTCCCCAAAGCTCAAGTCTAGCCCTGAATAGTCGTACAATACAAGCTGATGACTTCTGAGTCTGTCCTTAGCCTTAGAATAAGAGAGCGCCAATTTCCCGATTGACAATTTACCCACAAAATTACAAAATCAGAGGATATTAATCACATATACTTGCATGTGTTATTAAAACATCTCTGATGCCAGGTCTACCACAAGCAGTCAAATTATACAAAACCTTTATAAATTAAGTCAGGAAAAGCAGAACAAGGCCAGCCTCCTATCCAAATGCCAGGGACACAGCTAAAGGTCTAGAGTGGGAGACGCAAAAAATAATAATAATCTTAAAACAATGTAGCAAGGGCTATTAAACATGCCAATGTTCATAGCAGCACTATTTACAATAGTCAAGACATGGAAGCAACCTAAATGTCCATCAACCGAGGAATGAATAAAGAAGATGTGGTACATACATACCATGGAATATTACTCAGCCACAAAAAAGAACAAAATAATGCCATTTGCAGCAACATGGATGGACCTAGAGATTATCATACTAAGTGAAGTAAGTCAGACAGGGAAAGACAAATATCATATGATATTGCTTATATATGGAATTTAAAAAAAAGATACAAATGAACTTATTTTCAAAACAGAGACTCACAGACATAGAAAACAAACTTATGGTTACCAAAGGGGAAAGGGGGTGAGGGATAAATTAGGAATTTGGGAGTAACATATACACACTACTATATATAAAATGGATAACCAACAAGGACCTACTGTATAGCACAGGGATCTCTACTCAATATTCTCTGATAACCTATATGAGAAAAGAATCTGAATATATATATATATATGTATAACTGAATCACTTTGCTGTATACCTGAAACTAACACAACATTGTAAATCAACTATACTTCAATAAAAAATTAATTTTTTAAAAAAAGGCTGGGCTTCCCTGGTGGCACAGTGGTTGAGAGTCCACCTGCCAATGCAGGGGACACGGGTTCGTGCCCCGGTCCGGGAAGATCCCACATGCCGCAGAGCGGCTGGGCTCGTGAGCCATGGCCGCTGAGCCTGCACGTCCGGAGCCTGTGCTCCGCAACGGGAGAGGCCACAACACTGAGAGGCCCGCGTAACGAAAAAAAAAAAAAAAAAAAAAAAAAAAAAGGGTTATTAAAGAGGTATGCACAAGAGCTATGAGAGGTCAAAAGCGAGAGACTCCTGGATTCTGAACGAGATGAGGGAGGCTTCATGGAGGAGTTGAGCCCTGAGCTGGGTGCTGGAATATACGTCAGCACTTACAGGCAAGATGCGGGGAGAAGGCAAGCGACAGATGTCAGGCACAGGAGTGTGGGCGCTCTTCCGGGAATGGAAGATGTTCTGAGCAGCTGGAACAGGGAACATGGTGAGAGGGGAGGGCTTCCAAGGTTTAGAATGCATCCTATAGCCAATAGGAAGGGGAGCCTGTGGGTGTTTAAGACAAGATGTTGTGTAACCAGATTTGGGGTCTAGAAAACTATGTCTGGAAGACCTGGAGAGAATGAATTGAGGAGGAAAGAAAATGATGAAGGAAAGGGGCAGACACAGCTCTCTCCCTTCCTTCCTCCAGAAGACGTGCAAATCATTCCCACGGGTGTCACACTGTTACCGGGAAGCAGCTCTGATTCATTCTGGGAGAGTCAGACCCTACTTGTAAAGTCTGCATTTCAACACCCACCCCATGGAACTTGATTTAGGACAACTGACACTGCAGAGGTAATTGTCCCATTTCCACCCCAGGCCGTTACTTGTGCACCAAACATTCTAAAACAAAATATGATGGCTCCATTGACAAATATCTTGTGTTGAGTTCTCCAGTTTCTCAGCACCCCAAAGTTCCAATATCTCCCTTGATTGTTTTAAAATGACAATTTCCTTAGCAGCTACTCTCATATTATCTGACAAAAATTTAACTCCTTTCAATGCCAGAAAAGATATCCAAGGGCATTTGTCTCTGATCCTATAAACTGTGGCAACAGAGTTGGGGTTCAATTTTTGTAGCTCTGGGCAGGCATCAAGCCTGTATTGGACTTGATGAAATACAGTGACCAAACTGTTCTCTTGAAATGAATTTCAGAAGAGCTAGAACTCTGCTCCTTATTCCCTTCTGGAGCTCTGAAATTGCTTCCTTATCTTTTACCTTTTTTCCCCCAGGAAGAATGATTAAGTTGATGTGCAGTTTCTCCTTACTCCTTAAAGAAAGACCAATTGCTCCAAAGGCATTTTGAACTCTTTCCTATTTTAAATGCTGTCTCCCTATGAAGCCGAAATAGACCCACCTGTCTTTCAGTTTAACCCCTCGGGAGGAAAAAAGTGAGTCAGAAACAAATCTTTTTGGAAAAAGAACTGCTGAGTTTTCTACTCATTTGGGCTGGAAAACAAGATCTCCTGTCTGACAATGAAAATACACACAAGAAAGCAGGGTGTCCCCTTGTCTCAGCATCAGGCACCTCTGTACTGGAGGTGGGCTCAGCAGACCCATCAGGCCTGTTGTCATTTCTGGTTTACTTGTCTGTCTTCCCCTCCACATGTCAAGCAGGGTCTGAGTCTAACTCATCTCTGCACTGGCACTGCCTGTCACAGTGGATGGTACACCATCATAAGGATAACTTCAATTCAACGAGAGCCTGCTCCATCCTGGGCACTGGGCCGGCTGCTTCAGGAAGATATGGTGGTGCTTAATTTACTCAACATTCCCATTTTACATATGGAAAGGATATGATCCCGATTTCACATATGGAAAACTGAAGCTCACAAGGTTTATTCAACTTACTCAAAGTTACATACCCAGGAAGTGTCAGCAAAGATTTGAGCTCACTCCTTATAACTCCAAATCCACGCCCTTTCCACTCACCATGCTACCTCCAAAGGGGTGAAATGGTTGCTATTTGAGGGCTTCCATTTTGAGCTAATTCTCAAAGTCCAAGTACTGTGTGTGGACTGATTCACTTGACATAATTATGTTTTAAAGCAAATGTCCATAAGCAAATTCAAACTTCCATTTGATTTGCACTATATAATTTTAAAATATATATTTTTTAATTGGAAAAAAAGTCCCCTGTAAGACCAAGGTGGAAACTTTTTAGCACAGCAACTATAACAGACTCCTAGAACATGTTACTCAAGGGATGAGCCTCAGACCAGCAGCAGCAGCTGGCAGCTTTTTAAAAGTGCAGAATCTCAGGGTCCACAATATTGGATCAGAGTCTACATTTTAATAAAATTAGGTGATTGGTACGTGCATTACCATTTTAGAAGCACTGACCTAGCCTTCTTAAACCTTCATAGCATGTTCCCCAGGTACCCCCTATGTCATTTATCTCACCATCCCCGCTCCTCTCCCAGACTCCAGACAGCCTTTCCATGTATAGGATTTCCGTGACTTCACCCTCACCCATTGATATGAGTAGATTACATGGCATCACGCCTATGGTAGGTCTCCCTAAGGATGAGTGACGAATGAATACTTACAAGCAAACTCAGAACCACAATCTAGCCACGATGTACTTCAATAAACTGGTTTCCACAAATTGAATCAGTAATTTAATCCAGTGGTTCTGAACCCTGGACTCACATTAGAACTACATGGGGAACTTTCAGAAAACACTGACACCCAGGTTCCACCTAAGCCCAATTAAATCAGATTCTAACGTGCAATAGAGTCAAGAGCTTGGCCTGGCTTGTCAAATATAGTGTCCTGTGTCTAGTAAAACACTCAATAAGTGCCTGTTGAATGAATGAATCCATTAAAGTTGAAATCCCATTATTTACCCATAGTGATATTTAAACTCACAGAGAATCCAGAGTTTTTATTCAAGTCACTTATCCAACTGGAAGTTTGCTTTCCCTGACTTAATCACAAAACTAATCCTCTTGTTTCTCACTAGAATATTGTGCATCTAAATTAGCAACTCTGGATTTCCAGGCATGATGCTTACAAGCAATTCATGACAGTGACTACTCCACAATAGCAGTAGAAAGTGAGAACAGACACAAGCCGGGATGGGCGTGCTCAGGTAGGATTCTAGTTAGAGCTGCATTGGGGGTTTGAAAGCCTCTGAGCACCCTGTAAAATAGTGTGGCAGCTTCATGCATTTTCTGCCTGTGGAGTATGGTAGGCTGATTGCATTGATGGCCCAGTTAAGGCCTTCTGGGTCTCCATGCTCCCTGCAATGTGATTTACGGCTCCTCCCATCACAATCTGGAGTTTCTTCCCCACTTCCTGCATCTGAGCTTTGACTAATAGAACACAACAGATGTGATGGTGCCCTTGTTCCAAGCCTGGTCCGCAGGAGTCCTTGCACATTCCCACTCTTTTCTTTTGAGACCTTCCAGGACCATGTGGGCAAATTGGGCTAGCCTGCTGGAGGATGAGACCACATGGAGGAGATGGTTATTCCAACAAAGCCCACAAAAGCCCAGCCAAGATCAGCAGAGCTGCATGCCCATCCCACAGCTGGCTGAAGTCACATTTGTCAACCAGGCTAAGACCAGAAGGATCATCCAGCTGATGGGCAGACCATCGGCAATAAGAAATGCTTTTTTTTTTAACATCTTTATCGGAGTATAATTACTTTAAAATGTTATGTTAGTTTCTGCTGTATAACAAAGTGAATCAGCTATATGTATACATATATCCCCATATCCCCTCCCTCTAGTGTCTCCCTCCCACCCTCCCTATCCCACCCTTCTAGGTGGACACAAAACACTGAGCTGATCTCCCTGTGCTATGTGGCTGCTTCCCACTAGCTATCTATTTTATATTCGGCAGTGTATATATATGTCAATGCTACTCTCTCACTTCGTCCCAGCTTATGCTTCCCCCTCCCTGTGTCCTCAAGTCCATCCTCTAAGTCTGTGTCTTTATTCCTGTCCTCCCCCTTGGTTCATCGGAACCATTTTTATATTTTTTAGATTCCATATATATGTGTTAGCATATGGTATTTGGTTTTTTTTCTGACTTACTTCACTCTGTATGACAGACTCTAGGTCCATCCACCTCACCACAAATAGCTCACTTTCGTTTCTTTATATGGTTGAGTAATATTCCATTGTATATATGTGCCACATCTTTATCCATTCATCTGTCAATGGACACTTAGGTTGCTTCCATGTCCTGGCTATTGTAAATAGTGCTGCAATGAATATTGTGGTACACGACTCTTTTTGAATTATGGTTTTCTCCGGGTATATGCCCAGTAGTGGGATTCCTGGGTCGAATGGTAGTTCTATTCATAGTTTTTTAAGGAACCTCCATACTGTTCTCCATAGTGGCTGTATCAATTTACATTCCCACCAGCAGTGTAGGAGGGTTCCCTTTTCTCCACACCCTTTCCAGCACTTATTGTGTGTAGATTTTTTTGATGATGGCCATTCTGACCGGTGTGAGGTGATACCTCATTGTAGTTTTGATTTGTATTTCTCTAATGTTAGTGATGCTTATTGTTTTAAGCTAATTTGGGGGCAGTTTGTTATGCAGCAATAGCCAACTGAGGCAAGGCAAGTGAGTGATGGGGCTGTTTCTTTAAGATCAGAATGGTTTAACTTGGTAATGGAGGCTGTATGGGTTGCACCCCACAGACCTACAAGGCCTGTGCTTGCCCAGCTTCAAGACCGAAGAAAGAGACCAGAGTCAGCAATAGAGACATTAATGGGTTAATGGATGAGGGAGTTTACATGTCTGGAGCAAGGTCCTGGAGCGACATGTCACCATGTGCAGCAGATGGTGTGCAGGACGTGGTGGCAGGCTTCGCTCCAGGGAGGGAAGGGGAAACTACCAGTTATAGGGGAACTGACGTCAGGTGGGCTCATTAGTAATCAGGGAAACCAGCAGAGGGGCACAACCCGCACTGCCCCTTTGATAAGAATAATCACTAGCTGGGGCCTGGGGCAAGTACATAGGAAAGTCAGTCTTGTGTGGGGTGTGTAGATGAAGCAGGCACTGGTCAGGCAGGGGATGTACAGAGAACAAGAGAACAGCCATCTTGAGTGGCCTGTCCATACAGAGGCTAAGTGTCATCTTCCTGGTTCCACATCAGAATAAAATCTATCTCTATAAAAACTAGCAGTTGCTTATTTCGTCTCCCAAGAAACATTAGTATTATGAATGCATAAATGCACTGTTTACCAGTTAATATATCTACTTTTTTCCTTATTACCCTGCCAGTTGAGCACAAAGCAATGAACATCAAGTCTGTCCTATTAATAACCACATGTCATATTAACTACTGAGCTGAATTAACTTTGGTGCTCTGCTCAGTTTTCAGTCAATATAACAGGCCAAGCACAAAGACTGCATCAACACCTTCACAGTGCTTTTCAAAGAAGTCACCTCTGCCCAGCTCATATGCAAGTAATGAGAAGGATTTCCCCCTACTAAGCAGAGGCCATAAGCCCACAGTTCTTCCCTCAGGGAAGAACCAGACAGCTCCATTCCAGCTCTGAACAGAATCCCAAGGGTTCTTCCCTGGAACACTTTGAGACTCCCCAGAGCACACAACAGCTCTTTGATCTTCTTTGGTAGAGACTCTTGTTTTATGAGTTAATATTATTTGCCATTTATTGAAAGTTAACAATGTGCTGAGCACATTCAGGGAGCAAGGATTTGGTGCAAATCCTGACCAGAATGCTGGTCATATTACCAAGGTGAGCTTTCAAGTAATGTTATCTTCCAAACATTCAGAAGGAATAGAACAGAAACACCTTTGCAGTTGAGTAATGGCTCCAGTACGTGGTGCCTCTGGTAAACAGAGATATAAGAAGATGTGAACCAGAAGTTTTAGGTGAGGCACCAGAACTAAAATTGCCACATTCTAAAGTGGATGTGAGACAATCGTGTGTAGGATTTACATTCAAGGTGATCAGAGTTCATTCATGTGACTCTGACCTTTGAACCCCTCTCATATCTCACACCCAGGCTTCTCTCACATAAAATGATAAGGGTTAGAATTAGGAGAAACATTTATGAGAGACCTATTGGTATGCTGAGCCCAGATACTTCTTCAGGGGTCTCTGGCTTCAAGCCTAAGGAAAGGGGCCACAGCAAGAACACTTGGAGAGTCTGACATCTGGTATGGCTGCTTCGGTGGCACAGCAGAGGATGAGGGTGTGTCAGGTGCTACAAGGCCACCTGAGCACATTGTTGAGGACTAGATGCAGATCACTCTTGTGAGGGCACCAACAGGAGGCCCTCTTAGATGCTCTCGCAGATGGCTGCCTAAAGGGGCAGCAAGATGCCACAAGTACCACCAGATGCCTAGGGCTGAGCAAGAGGAAGCAACAAACCACACTGGGAGCATTGCCCTCTCTAAGAGAAAGTGCAGGTGAGAGATCACCGGCCGTTGGGACCAGCAGAGCAGGTGGGGATGGGAGGTATCTGAAGAACCTACAAAAGTGCAAATAAGGAGAAGGGTCCACTTTAAACACCTGCCAGACTCAAGGACGAAATGCCAGCTCCTGATGGTGTTGGTCAAGCTCCAACTTTCCTGGCCTCTTCTCTTCTCCTACTCTTGCTGCTACCCTGGAGGGTCAGAAATTGAGGTCAGCAAGATGGACAAGGGCAAAATATAATGTCAGGGAAAGTGAAAAAGCAGCCCAAAACAAGAGCAAGGCTTCAGTGCATCTTGGTGGGGAAAAATAACTGGAATGTATTCTCACAGTCCTGGAGGCGCAAAGTCCAAAATCAGTTTCACTGGGTCGAAATTGAGGTGTCTGCTGGCAAGGCCACGCTCCTTCTGGAGAGTCTACGAGAGGGTCAGTCCCACTTCTCGCAGCTTCTGGTGGCCGCCAGCATTCCTTGTCTCGGGGCTACATCACTCCAATCTCTGTCTCTGTGGTCACATCACCCTCTCCTCTTCTGTCCGTGTAATAAAACTTCCCTTGGTTTCCCTCTTAAGGATACATGTGATGGATTTAGGGCTCACCCTGATTATCCAAGATAATCTCTCTACCTCAATATCCTTAATTAAATCACATCTTTTGTCCTGTAAGTTATAATTCACCCTTTTACCATATAGGGTAGCATTCACAGAGTCCAGGGATTAGAATGTCGAGGGAAGTGTTAAGGAAATTAAAGAAGGTGTTTAAGGTGGAGTTAACACTTAATGAATAACCTGAGGCATAGAGAGGTTAAGGAACTTTCCTAAGGTCACATAAGCAAAATACCGGGTAAGTCAGGTCTTGAAGAAGCTAAGCCTCCTGACTTCTAGTCAAAAGCTTTGCCTCCTATCATACGTTCTGACGAATGGCATTGGAATCCTTCACATGCTATACCTATTTTCAAGTATTACTCAAGCATCCTATAATAGTTTCCTCAAAAAAAACAATCTCCATTTGGAGGCTTCTAGGAAAACATGAAAGAAAGGAGATTCCTTCAAATTCAGTTCACTGGAATTCTCATCCATTTCTACTCCAGGCCAGAAAAATAAAATATGAGATTTCTTTTCTGGGAGGAGAAGAGCTAGAGATATAATAAAACACCACCAAACAGAGTTCATGCAGTCTAACTGTGCAGAAAGTATTCAGTGAGTGCCTATTTCCAGCAGAACCTTGTCCAATCATTTACTGCAAAACTGCAGGGGGGACGGGCCAGCAGGCGACTGTTTCCAGCCTTCCCTGTTATGTAAATGTAGACAAGGGAGTGCTCATTAGGAGTCCTTGTGCCTTGGATGTGTGACTTGTAGCCCAGACTGAAAGCAGCAAAGAGGACTAGCCCAGTGCTGGTGAAGGGTGAGGACAATCATCAACATTTGGAGAAGTCACCAAAGCACCTCCTCGCTGAAACTTTACAGGGCAGAACCTTTACACCTGTGTGTCTCCACAAGTCCTGTGTTAACATGGAACCATGCTCCAGGGAGGCGTAACACAGCAATCCATCAGAGGTGACACAGGAATCCAAGAGCCCGAGAAAGTGGAACATAGGCATCAGCAAGTTAGTGTCGAGAAGGGCTGGAGTGGAAAAGGGGGTTGGGGCACCAGGGAGCTGTGAGGTGAGGGTTGGCTCCTGGAGGCCACCTCTCTGGAGACCAGGAGACAGTGTGAAAAAATGGATGGACTGAGGTGGAACAAATTCACAGAACGTTGCAGGGATTAGTGCCCCAAAACAAGAGTGGGAAGCTTAATTTCCTTGACAGTTTTACATAGGGTGACGGTAAAGGAAAGCCAAAGACTGTTTAAATAGCTTGGAAAGCTCTTGTCTTAGACATCATGAGATCTTTGCAAACTGCACTCATTTTAAAATCAATGGCTGTCAACATGCTAAATTCTAAAAATATATCCATTCCCCCTTCTTCATCTTATAGACATGAAAATATTGAAGTGATAAGGGTGTTTCTACCTCTGCCACCCACTTAGTGTCAATTCAAAGGTGAAACTGTTATAATTAGTCCTTTTCAAATGATCTTGACTTTCTTCTATCGTCTTCCAAATTCAGAAATACAAAATCTGTTAAAAGGGAACTTGCTACTCTCAAAAAAACTTGTCATCTAATTATATCCTTGAGTTGAGCAAATCTTTGTTGCTTTTCTCTTCTTGAAATAAAAAAAAATCACTCCTTCCATTCCTGGGGTGCAGATGGGGGTAGTTACTCTTCCTGGATTTTCCACTCAACCCTGATCTCAGAGGTCTCCAGACTGACTCCAACAAAAAAGAGAAATCTTTGCTTTTATTGATTTTGTACAGCTTAACACAACACTGGAAGCAGACACTGGAGACCTGACACTCGCACATAGCCAAAAGTGTTTGACAATAGCAGTAGAAAACATCTGAGCTGACTTGGACCAGTGACAGCTCTCACCTCATTCCTAAGCTCACTCTTTTTATAGTAGCTGCAAAATTCTGCTCAATGGGCCCACTGGTCCCTTTGCTGACCTGTCCTGTGTTACCCTATTTTCCATGTCAGTTTCCAGCGTAAAGTCAATGATAGCCAACCTTATAGCCTTTGCAGGTCAGAATGATGTTACCTTTCAACAGGCACATTGGGATTTTGCTGCAGACACTTCAGGCAGAAAACAAACCTTGCTTAGCATTTTAGCCCACCTCTGGATCATAAATGGCAAAGAGGATCCTATCTGCTTGTCAGCACTGATTGAAATGACTTTAGAGCCATGCTGGGAAGGATTCTGAGGCTATAAACTGGCTCAGTGGGAAAGAATGCTGTGATCACTTAGCAAGGGCTTGGCAGCACCCAGGGCTATTAATTTGCCAATCCTGTTCAAGATAGAGCCATCTTAAAATCAACATCACCTGATGAAGTGTATACTCGTCTCATATGCAGGCTTCTGGAGGCTCGAACCAGACCTGTGGTTGACTTCTGTGATTTCAGACAACATCTTTGCTTCATTTCCTCCTGCAGGAACACATTCTGTTGACAGTAATCCCTCTCAGAGGTGCTTGAAGATGAATGGGTTAATTTAAAAGTACTTAGGGCTCTCTGAAGGAAAAGCACTATATAAATGCCAAGCAATTGTACTGTTATTGTCTGGGTTACCTATATAAAGAAACAAGTCTCTTAGGTCATTGGACTTCTTTGACTGGATTTCAGTCTGTGAGGCAGTAAAAAAAAAAAAAATGGCTATCATATGTGGCTAAGACAAATTGACCAACAAGAATACTATATGGGTTGGAAAGCTGTTGCATTTCTTTACACTAACAATAAAATATCAGAAAGATAAAGTAAAAAAAAAAATGTCTGTTTAAAATCATGTCAAAATAAATAAATAAATAAAATACCTATGAATAAACTTAACCAAGGAGGTGAAAGACCTAATCACTAAGAACTAAAGAACAATGTTCAGACTTCCCTGGTGGTCCAGTGGGTAAGACTCCATGCTCCCAGTGGAGGGGGTGTGGGTTTAATCCCTGGTCGGGGAACTAGATCCCACATGCATGCTGCAACTAAGAAGTCCATATGGGGCTTCCCTGGTGGCGCAGTGGTTGAGAATCCGCCTGCCGATGCAGGAGACATGGGTTCGTGCCCTGGTCCGGGAAGATCCCACATGCCGCGGAGCAACTAAGCCCGTGAGCCATGGCCACTAGGCCTGCGCGTCCGGAGCCTGTGCTCCGCAACGGGAGAGGCCACAACAGTGAGAGGCCCGCATACCGCAAAAAAAAAAAAAAAAAAAAAAAAAAAAAGAAGTCCATATGCCGCAACTAAGAAGTCTGCATGCTGCAACTAAGAAGCCCGCATGGTGCAACTAAGAAGCCCACGTGCTGCAACTAGGACCTAGTGTGGCCAAAATAAATAAATAATAAATGAATAAATAAATATTTTTTAAAAAGAAAGAAAGAACATTGTTAAAGGAAATTGAAGATAATACAAAGAAATGGGAAAATATCCCATGCTCTTGAATTGGAAGACTTAATAATGTTAAAATGATCATACTACCCAAAGCAATCTACAGATTTAATGTAATCCCTATCAAAATACCCATGACATCTTTCACAGAACTAGAACAAATAATTCTAAAATGTATATGGAACCACAAATGACCCAGAATACCAAAAGCAATCCTGAGGAAAAAGAACAGAGCTGGAGGCATAACCTTTCCAGACTTCAGACTATAATACAAAGCTATAGGAATCAAAATAGTGTGGTATTGGCAAAAGAAAAAAAAAGACATATAGATTAATGGAACAGAATAGAGAACCCAGAAATAAACCCACACACCTACAGTCTATTAATCTTTGACAAAGGAGGCAAAAAAATACAATGGATAAAAGACAATCTCGGGCTTCCCTGGTGGCGCAGTGGTTGAGAATCCGCCTGCCGATGCAGGGGACACGGGTTCATGCCCCGGTCCGGGAAGATCCCACATGCCGCAGAGCGGCTGGGCCCGTGAGCCATGGCCGCTGAACCTGCGCGTCCGGAGCCTGCGCTCTGCAATGGGAGAGGCCACAACAGTGAGAGGCCCGCGTACCACAAAAAAAAAAAAAAAAAAAAAAAAGACAATCTCTTCAACAAGTGGTACTGGGAAAGCTGGACAGTTACATGTAAATCAGTGAAATTAAAACACTCCCTTACACCATATACAAAAATAAACTCAAAATGATTTAAAGACCTAAATATAAGACATGACACCGTAAAACTCCTAAAAGAAAACATAGGCAAAACATTCTCTGACATAAACTGTAGAAATATTTTCTTAGATCAGAAATGGCAAAAGAAATAAAAGCAAAAATAGGCAAATGGGACCTAATCAAACATAAAAGCTTTTGCACAGCAAAGGAAACCATCAACAAAATTAAAAAAACAACCTAAGGAATGGGTGAAAATATTTGCAAATGATGCAAATGACACAAATGACAAAAGGTTAATTTCCAAAATATATATACTCATACAACTCAAAATCAAAAAAACAAACAACCCAATCAAAACATGGGCAAAAGACCTGAATAGACATTTTTCCAAAGGTAACATGCAGATTGCCAACAGGCACATGAAAAGATGCTCAATATAGTTAATCGTCAAAGAAATGCAAATCAAAGCCACAGTGATTTATCACCTCACACCTGTCAGAATGGCTATCATCAGAAAGAACACAAATAACAAATGTTGGATAGAATGTGGAGAAAAGGGAACCCCTGTACACTGTTGTTGGAACTGTTATTTGGTGCAGCCACTACAGAAAACAGTATGGAGGTTCCTTAAAAAACTAAAAATAGAACTACCATATGATCCAGTGATCCCACTCCTGGGAAACGATGAAAACTCTAATTTGAAAAGATACATGCACCTCAATGTTCATAACAGCACTATTCGCAGTAGCCAAGACATGGAAGCAATCTAAACAAACACAGTATAGTGAATCAACTACACTTAAATTTTAAAAAGAATACTATATAGGTTAGATCCATAACTGGAGAGTTTGACATGCTCTGTTAACATCATCTGGTCAAACCTCTGGCATTTTGACTAAGAGAACACAGTAATGGTGAACGTGATCCTCTCAAGAACAAGCTGGAGAGGGCCTCTTACTTTCATGCTGTGAGGTTGGTGGAGCCTGGAACCCCCCTGCATGCCCCATGGACCATCGTTCCGGTGCTCATCATTATTGTTTCAGCCACCTGATTTAGCCCTGCATCCAAGGAGCAGGGTCAACGGACTCACCAAAAAATAATCCCATGGCTCAGCAGTAATCCATAGGTTCAAAGCAGCAGATATGGGGACTTCTGTAGCTGGCACCCTGGATGGGAAGCAAGTATTTGCAATGGCCTAAAACCTGTATGTGTCGCGGGCATTGGGGAGAGTAAGAAATAAGGACAAATCTGTCTTTAAAATGCTGTGTTATACACACAGTGACAACAGTGGAAAGAGAAGAAACATACTGCAGAGTTGGCTGGATGATGATGGGAACCTGGAATTAAGGAGATGAAACCCAGGCTCTGGTCCTTGCTCTGCTCTCCACTGGCTGAGCAGCCTGGGATTCTTCACTTTACCCCTTCATTCCCTCAATGGTATAGGAAGAACTTGGACTAGATGATCTTTAAGGTTCTTCCAATTTGAACTTTCTGTGAATCCGTGATTCTAGTTTTAGTTGCTAGGCAAGGTGAGAAGCCCCATGAGCATATCCTTCTGGAATCCACATGAAACCTTTCCACCCCCAAGGGATTCAGCCATAGTAGTTGGGCATTTCTAGGTGTGGGGGCCACCAGGGGAAGAAAATATCAACGCAGCTTCCTTCAGGGGGCTGGGGACTGTGTTGTCCTCTCTCCCAACACTGGAACCAGTAAAGCAGGAGGGCAAAGCCTTCTAGATGCTGTCAAGGATGAGGGTGAACAAGTGGGTCAACCTTTGCACCTTCCAATGGGACCACAACCCAAAGAGACCCGAGATATGAAGAGTTTTTTGAACGGAAAATAAAAAATCAGGGGAGCGAGTCACCAGAGCCACTTGGAGGTGAGATGGCCCCTCTGCATACACTTTCTATTAGTCAAAAGGAATTAAAGAGTGGGAGTGCCCCTGACCACTCCCCCAGTGGACTTCCATTCTCAAGGCCTGAGCTTCAGAAGTGGGAGGACAGCCTCTCCTCTGTAAGTGCGCAGAGGCACTCTTGCCCCCTGCGGGGGACAGTATGGGCAGGGAAACAGATGTCACGAACCAGAGAGACCAGGGAAGATTTCTTTCTGAGGCAACGATCCCCTTTGTCCCCTCTTGGGGTCAGACGCTGGCCCTGGAAGTCAGCAGTAGATCCGGCATTGCACAGATTCCGCTCCTGATAAACAATGGTTTAAATAAATTGAAATATGACTTAATTACACTTCTATGTAGCACTTCAGCCTGAGCGACTCCAAAAAGGGAAGCAACTGTTGTGCATAAACCCTACTAAAAGTCCAAGTCAGCTGCCCTACTTCGAACTCTAGAGAGCTGTCGTGGCTCGTCACCATTCTTTTGCATTCTGAAGAGCTCTCCTGAACTTTGTTTTCCGTCAAGAACTGAAGCCCTTTCTAACTGCTTCATTATATAGATTTTTTAAAAATTTTGTTTTAAGTGTTTTCACATCTGATTTTGAAACAATATTCCCCATGATCTTCCAAAGGGCTTTCACCTAAAAACATGATCACACATGGATATGGTGCTTTATGGTTCAGAGTGTGCTTCCCAACGGGCTATCTCATATGACACTCAGAAGAGCAGACCCTCCTCCACTGTCCCATGTTACAATGCAGAATCCTCCTCTCTGAGGGTTGGTGACCCAGCGCAGCCCAGCTTGGTGCTTATTTTGCTCTAAGGTTACCTTTGTAGCACTTTAACCCTCTTCCTGTCCCCTGAGGAAATCCTGGGATGGCTTTGCCAAAAAGTCCCATAACCAGCATGAATTTATACTTATTTCTGGGAGCTACAGGCTGAGAAGGAAGAGCTGTGTTCATGATCAATTTCCCTTTTGAAACTTGAATAAACCTGATACAAACTCATGATAATAACATGGGCTTGACTGGCCAAACACATTACTGTAATTGTTTTCTGAAGGAGAATATTTTAAAAGCATGAGTCAGCATAAGTTCTTGAAACTTCTGTATCTTGGTTGGACCAGCTCAAACCAACCTCCAGGCATCGGTTCCCCTATTCAGTCTTCTGCTCTCTTTCAACTCTCAACTCTCCAAGAAGTGGAGGCTCTTCCTGCCCACGGAGGCTTTCCCATATTTCATCAAAATCTGAAAAAGAGCTGAATTAATCTGCTGTTGGCCTCTTGATGTGAACATGTTGCTTACCTTCATACCTCTCCTGAGTGTTTTTTATAAACTTTTTTCTAATATTGAATAAAAGGAAGATTTTTTTTCTGTTGCTAACAACATTTTAAGCATTGGAAGCAGTTGGAGTATTTGGAGGGGTTAGGAGAAGGGACAAAGAAGCTTCCCAGGCCCCAGGAGATGTTTCTTGTCTGAGAAAGGCATCTCAGTACACACATTCTGACTCTGACCCAGAGTTGAATGGTGCCCAGTTTTGGATGATATCCAGCAAAAACAACATGAAGTCACCCCACTTATTAAGATGAGTGACTTTACTGTCCCATTTTTCAAATTTTGTCTTTGCCTGAACTGCAGGAATTCTTGATGCGTAAATGTACATGTATGTGTGTGGAGTGTTGCGTGTGTGTGAGTACACATGGGCATAGAGATGGAAAATTTTGCAATGTATAAAGCTCAAGCTAAATTTTTGTTGGGAATAATAATTACTTACAGGTGAAGAACCTGAGCGGTAAGGAAGGGGACTTGGCATTTTTGAGCCTTGAGAACAAGTCCCTGTGAAATGAGAGATGGGTCACCCATCCACAGCCCCCAAAGCTGTTTGCAGCCCACTGACTCCTGGCCCCCTGCCCTTTAAGCTCAGTGTTTCTCAGAGTCTCACCAACATACTTTAGTCTTTTTCATATGGGTCACAACTGGCATAGAGTGTTATTCTATTTGCAGATTATTAGATTAGAAAATTATAGGTTTCCTGAGTTAGCTTACTCTTCCACAGTCCATAAGGAAGGACCAAGGAATGTGTTCAGACCTTGTGGACACTTGTTCAAGCTCCTTTTCTACCCTACACCTCATTCTAGGCCCTGTGTGATGAGTTTTTTAATGTGCTGACCTGGCCGGGCTATAGTCCCAGTTATTCAATCAAACATTAATCTAGGTGTTTCTGTGAAGGTATTTTGCAAATGCAGTTGAAGTCTCTAATAAACTGACTTTGGTTAGGGAGATGATCCTGAAGAATCTGGGTGGGCCTGAGCAATCAGTTGAAAGGCCTTCAAAGCAGAGCTGAGACTGTCCCTAAAAGAGAAGAGAGCTTCCTTCTGTGAATTCCAGCTTGTGATCTTGGAATCCTGGATCCTGCCCTATGGGTTGCAGACTTGCTTTGCCAGCTCAAATTACAGAGGTCAATTCCTTGTATTAAATAAGAAGATAGATGGATAGGTAGGTGATAGATAGACAGACAGACATAGATAGATACAGATACAGATATATGGAAAAACATACAGATATATAAATATATAGATATAGATCTCCTTCTGGTTCTGCTTCTCTAATAGAGATTTGGTACCAGGAATGAAGTATGAACACATGAAGATATGGTTAAACCCTGACTAATATACCCAGGTCTCTCTAACGTCCATGACTGTGAAACTTGAAGCAAAACAAAGCAAAAACTGAAGTGAGAATTAAGGAGAAGAAAATAGCCTCATTGTCAACCCTCCCTGGGCTTTAAAGCAAGGTTGGGGGTGATTTATGTAAAAGCTAAGTGACATTGTAAAGAGAAAGCAAAACAAATCCTTCAGCTACTTTTTCTAAGCCTCTAAAACCTAAAAATGTAAAGTGTCCTTCCCCCAGAAAAAAAGGCCTGCCTTCATTAAAATGCCAGTAAATTCCATAATAATAAACTGAATCCTAACCAGTGGAATCATTCCTCAACTGAAGGAAGAGACATGGTCCCCATCTGGAAGTCTCTGCCATCTGGCAGATGAATATCTGATGACGCAGTCCCCTGGCTTCATGCACATGCCTTTCCCACTTTAACTCCATCTCTAAAGCCCTCCTGCCATGAGGTGTCAGCCAAGAGTCTGGTGTATGTTTTCCTGGTTCTGCCTCTCCATTCCCACAAAGATGACCAAACCCATAGTCCTGGAAGGTCATTCACCAACAAGTTTTTATTGACACCTACTCTCTCCAGGCTCTTCTCTGGGTGCTGAAGATAAGTTATTGTCCTTGAGAGCTGGCTTTGTGGTTGGAGAAATAATATTTTTGTTTACTTTTATATATCTTTTACTTTATTCCCTTATTTTACTTTAATATATGAATAGGTTAGTAAGTAATTAACTTGGGGATCTAGTAAGGGTTATGGTGAAAATGAAGTTGGGTCATGGGGTGGAAGTGGTGACAGGGCGAGACAGCACCGGGCAGACTCCCTAAGGAGCTAAGACCTGGAGGATGAGGTGGAAGGAACCAAGCGGAGCTCTGGAGTGTGGAAGATTGTGAAAGCAGCCACAAAAGCTAATGCAGCGCTAGCAAACAAGATGCAGTGGCTTGTAAAGTACGTGCACATCAGGCTCACTCTCTTGCTGCTGCAGAAACCCTGTGACTGCCAGCATGTGAAGACGCCCGGGCCAGCTAAATAAAGTGGTTGTTGTTTTAAACCGTTAAGTTGTGGGGTGTTTGTTACATAGCAAATGCTCACTGATACATGGAGGTCCTCACTTGTTACATTTGAGTTGGGGTCTAGGGAATTTCATAAAGTCCACCTTCTCGCACAGCATTCAGCTTTATCCACACCTCCACGAGAGCCTCCTCTTAGTCCTGACTCACTCTTGGAGGCAGCTCTCAATGGGGGGTTGATGTTTCTGTGTGTCTTGCAAGCAGAGGCATTGACTGACTTTGTTCCAGAATATCTTTTCAAGGATTTTTGTTTAGTGAACAGCCTTGGGAGACAGAGATAGTGTGATGCTTCGGAGCACGGGGTAAGCATGCTTACTCTGTAAAAGATGCGAGTTCCTTAAGCTCCGAGGTCCTTTCCTATATGTGCACATCACCTTGTCCTGTTCGCATCACCTGGTAAGAATTGGGGCTTGGGGAAGGGGGTACAAGAAATCAACAATATTCTGGCCACTGCTAATGCTGTGAGTAATAAAGTCCTTTGTTTCTCACTCAGGAGTTTCCAGTCTCTGCCAGCACCCATGGAACTGTGGCAGGACAACTCGTTAAATTGCAAGAGGGCAAGATCTGAGACCGTTCACATTTCCTGACACCAATTAATCAAAACTCCCGTAAGACCGCCTGGGGGGGTGGGATAGGGAGGGTGGGAGAGAGGGTGATGCAAGAGGGAGGAGATGTGGGAGCATGTGTGTATGTATAACTGATTTAGTTTGTTGTAGAGGGAAAACTAACACACTATTGTAAAACAATTATACTCCAATAAAGATGTTAAAAAAAAAAAAAAAAAAACTCCCGTAAAACTATCAGCCAAACTCACATAGGGGATGCTTCTGAGTGTCTGTAAAGGTACATTTCTCTGCTAATTACCCTGAAAACACATTAAATCATTAAAGAAAAAGGAAATGGTGGGCTAGATACAGATATACTAGAAACACAGAGCTTTAAAGGCAAAAGAAAAATATAGCTTGTCTCTCCACTTCGTGCTTTCTTTTTCCACCCACGCCCCCAGCACACAGCGAAAAGGAAGCTGACCCGAGCTGTATTATGCACGAACTCCATCACAGGGGCACATGGAGTCAGAAACCAGTGAAGCCAGAAAACGTTTTAAGTCTTTATTATAACAACCTAAGAAAAACAATCATAGTTCTCACTCCATTCGCTACTCACACAGAATTTTCATGCATCCTAGCATCTTAACACAATTCAAATCTCCATTTTCAGAGCAAGAGAGACATATATTTATTCCTAACCCCATTCTCCTCAGTTCAGCATTTCTACCAGGAAGCTGTGTCTTTCCATTAAACGCGTTCTCAGGCTTGTCAGATAAGTCTTTTCTCTTAGACTGGAACACCGGTAGGGGAAGGCTGATGGAGGAAAGATGCTGAGGCTCTCAGGAGAATCCACTTAGGGCATCAGTTAAACGCCTGCTGAGACTTCCTACAGAGGAGCAGTTACTGAATCAGACCAGAGTTGAGCACCTGAGCTGAGCTTCCAGAAAATGTCCTTGTCTCCTATCTTTGGGTAAATGTGTTTGTGAGCCAATAGCTTTTTCCCACAAGGCTCAGCCAGGATATAATCCACCCACAAGCTCCATCAGTCATAAGGTACTAATTCCTCTAAGTATATGCAGAATGGTGGTTTTCAACCTTGATTGCTCAATAGAAACTCCTAGGGAGCTTTTTTAAAAATACTGATTTCCATAGGCCCACCCTAGGCCAATTAAGTTAGAATCTCAGGGGGAGCCAGGAATGAAAACCTTGTTAGAGCATGACAGTAAAGTATAGCTCTGGGCATATAAATATCAAACCAAATGCCTTTCTTCCCAATCCATCCCATTCTAGAGGGGGAATTAGTCAAGTTTTGAGATATTTATTTCTTTAGCCTGAATTGGAGATCAGAACTCTCATTCACTTGTTGATTCATTCAATAAACATTTGCTGATCACCTGGTAAATGTCATATACACCCTCAAGGAGTCAGAATCACAGGGGAAGACAGACAAGAGAGCCAGCAACTTCAGTGCCTCGGAGGGGAAGGTAGATGCTACAGAGCACAGCGGCGGGGCACCCACAGATCATGTGTCTTTCTTCTCCTGCCCATCTCAGTCCTCAGCCTCCTTGCCCTCACCCCTGAACCCCAATCCTGATGCACTTGTGATTGTGAGGTCCTGATTGTAAGGGGATTTTCATCACTCACAATCATCTACCCAAACCAGACAGTGCTTTTAATAAATCTTGTGAGCACCTGAATAGCCTTTTCCTCTCTGATTCAAAACAGACATTTCCAAAAAGAACAGGAAAAAACAACTGACATTCCTAAACCCCAAGGTTACATGGAAATTCGGAAGTGACACATTCTCAGTGGGTTTCAAGCTAGAGAAAAGGCTGACGAAATGGGCCCCTGGCATCCTCTGCATGGAGGAAGCCAGTGCCCGTGGCAGAACCTTTTATGGAAAAATATCTGACCAGAGCACAGCTGCCAAGGAGCACATACAAACCAGAGCTGGAGAAGACAAAGGCTCTCACAGACCTACAAAATACGGGTGGGAGGGGCTGTTACTTGTTCTCAGCACTTACGCCACATTATCAGAGAGTATAATCTGCCTTTTTTTTTTTTTTTTTTTTTTTTTTTTTTTACATAGACTACCAAGCATCCTCCACAAAATGAGCCAGACAGCCAGACTTCTTTTTTGGGAATGCTGAATCTTGTAGTGTACTTTTAAACATTTTCTGGAATAAGTACTGCTATGTGTACCTTTCACACTGTGCTGTGATGAAGAGGAAAATTGGACTTGAACATCTGCTCCATGACTTAATAGTTGGATATCTTAGGAAAGTAATTTTTCCAAATACTTACATCCCTGGTCTGTAAGTTGGGGAAAATGATCACAGGATTATTGCCAAGACTGAATGAAATGATGCATGTAAAGCCCTTACTTCAGTGTCTGGCGCACAGTAAGTATTCAGAAAGAGTAGCTATCAGTGTCTCCACAATCCAAACCCACACTTGGAAGGAGACAAAATATAGCAACTTTGAATTTCTGGTTTCCTGCAGCAGTGTCCTACATGTTTCTCCTTGCCTAATAAATAAAAAAGAAAAATCCTGTGTTTAATAAACAGTTATCTCCCAGATCAGGCCCATGTGATGGGTACTGAGCAGATATGGGACAATATCTGGAAGATGACACATCAGGATCCTGCTCTCACACACTGTGAGCGAGTAAAATGTCTGTAATGTCCTGTTGCTGCATATCTGTGTAGACTCTTCCACATTACCACTTTCAAGCCAACTTTTCAGAACACTCTGGTAGACAAATGGAGAAAAATATGACTTCCTCTCAAGTTAGAAAACGTTCCTTTATTTTATTTATTTATATATTTTAAGTTTTTAAAAAATTTTTATTGGAGTACAATGTTGCATTAGTTTCTGCTGTACAGCAAAGTAAATCAGCTATACATATACATATGTCCCCTCTTTTTTGGATTTCCTTCCCATTTAGGTCACCACAGAGCACTGAGTAAAGTTCCCTGTACTATAAGCAGGTTCTCATTAGTTACCTATTTTATACATAGTAGTGTATATATGTCAATCCCAATCTTCCAATTCATCCCCCCCTTTCTCCCTTGGTGTCCATACATTTGTTCCCTATGTCTGTGTCTCTATTTCTGCTTTGCAAATAAGTTCATCTGTACCATTTTTCTAGATTCCACATATAAGCGATATTATACGATATTTTTCTCTTTCTGACTTACTTTACTCTGTATGACAGTCTCTAGATCCATCCATGTCTCTGCAAATGGCACAATTTTGTTCCTTTTACGGGTGAGTAATATTCCATTGTATATATGTACCACATCTTTTTTTGTGTGTGTGTGGTACGCGGGCCTCTCACTGTTGTGGCCTCTCCCGTTGCGGAGCACATGCTCTGGACGCGCAGGCTCAGCGGCCATGGCTCACGGGCCCAGCCGCTCCACGGCATGTGGGATCTTCCCGGACCGGGGCACGAACCCGTGTCCCCTGCATCGGCAGGCAGACTCCCAACCACTGTACCACCAGGGAAGCCCCACATCTTCTTTATCCATTCCTCTGTTGATGGGCATTTAGGTTGCTTCCATGTCCTGGATATTGTAAATAGTGCTGCAATGAACATTGGGGTGCATGTATCTTTTTGAATTATGGTTTTCTCTGGGTATATGCCCAGGAGTGGGATTGCTGGGTCATATGGCAGTTCTATTTTTAGTTTTTTAAGGAATCTCCATACTGTTCTTCATAGTGGCTGTATCAATTTACATTCCCACCAACAGTGCAAGAGTGTTCCCTTTTCTCCACACCCTCTCCAGCATTTATTGTTTATAGATTTTTTTGATGATGCCCATTCTGACAGGTGTGAGGTGATATATCATTCTGCTTTTGATTTGCATTTCTCTGATAATTAGTGATGTCGAACATCTTTTCATGTGTTTGTTCCTTTATTTCAGTGTTCTTTTATTTAAAAACCCTTTTCCAGAGTCAGGCCCACCAGTGTGAACCGAAGGAAAAGAGCAGGGAGTGAGGTGATGATGAGGCTAAGGATTCTTGAAGAGCATCAAACACAAGGAAAGGGGGCAGAGGCAGGCACCCAAGTGGGGCGCATCTGGGACCCAGGTTCTCTGGGCTCAGGAACAAGCTGAGGGGAGCCAGCGCCCAACTGCGGGAGTTTTAAGTGGCACGTGCTCAATCGAGGCCCAGCATCCATTTCTTCAGATCTTCAGCATGGCTCCTCTTGGTGCAGAAGGACCAGCTCCAACCATTCATGTAGAGCAGCTCCCGCAGGGACTTCCAGCAGTTCACTGTGAGGCCAGAAATCAAGCTCTCGTGGCCTCAGTTCCCAAGATAAACGGAGCCACTTGTACCTGTAGAGAGGTGTTGTATGCAAGCAAAATTGGATTCGGGAAGCAACTTCTTGCCATCTTTCAGCCTACCCTTTTCTTCGGTACTGACTAAGGAATGGGTACAGTTAGACATTACTCTTCTTCCTGCCTTCTCTTAGTCAGTTGGCCACATCTCAAGCACTGCGCTAACTCTACATTTTCTCTTAGAAACAGGAGGCTACTCAGAAATATACATCACTTCAAAATGGCATGCAGACACTCAAGGAGCCTGCTGTATTCTTGAGCCCCCAGAAGTGCAAACAAAAGGGAGGCACTGAAGAGCAAAGAGACAGAAAGAATAAAAAGTCCTCATCTCTATCATAAGCAGGACCATCGTAAGTGGTCAATTAATATGAAGAAATCAAGGCTGTAAGTCATGAAAACAGATACATTCTTATCATAAATGTGTTATTTTAGTTTAAAATATAGAAGTGCAGATCAATTCACCAAGGCCTTCCCACTGGGTGTGGGTCCATTCGTTCAAACTTCCCATTGTGCTTCTTGTAAGAAACATTTCTAAGACGCATCCCTCTGGTGGAGACTGCTGCCTCTACACCCAAATCCATTCTCACCCTCTCTCTGATAAAAGGATTTTAGCTCAGCATGTTTTTGCCCCCAAACCATACATTTCCCAGTCTCTCCTGCAGTTAGGCATGGTCTAACTACAGTCACATGGTAACGTGGCTGAGTTTTTGTCAGTGGAGTGTTGGCAGAAGTGAGGGTACCTCTTGTGACTGATGTCTTGGGATAAGGGTTATGCCTCTTCAATGCTCTCTGTCCTCTTCTGATTCCAGAACCCATAACACAGTTTCTACCGTTTAGGTACCACCAAGGCCTAGGGGGTCGGCAGAACAAAATGATGAAAATCCTGGATCCTTGAATGACTGCACAGACCAACTCCCCTCCAAACTAGAATGATCAACTTGGATTACTACATAGAACAACAACAACAAAAAAACCAAGCAAATAAAATTCTATCTTTTTAAACCAACAAATTGTTGTGAGGCATATCTGTACAGCAGCCTTAGTCCTCCCCTCACAATCTAATGATCTATGATACCCAAATTGAGCTTATTAATACAGACTAAAATTTTTTAAAAATTATTTATATATATATATATATATATATATATATATATATATATATATATGCGAAACAACTGGAGGGTAAATCCATCACATTTTTTATGACTTTCCCTCTGTTTTTTTATAGATGTCTCACCACATCTTACTTGAAATTTTTAAAGGTACTTGTTTTATCAAGTCTTTACAAAGCATTCAATTTAGTTTTTTTTTTTTTTTTTTTTTTTTTTTTTTGTGGTACGCGGGGCTCTCACTGCTGTGGCCTCTCCCGTTGCAGAGCACAGGCTCCAGACGCGCAGGCCCAGCGGCCATGGCTCACGGGCCCAGCCGCTCCGCGGCACGTGGGATCTTCCCGGACCGGGGCACGAACCCGTGTCCCCTGCATCGGCAGGCGGACTCTCAACCACTGCGCCACCAGGGAAGCCCCTCAATTTAGTTTTTGTAGAAATAATTTTCTTCATTTTCACCCTCACATTTCATCCGTTTATAGTAATATGTAATTACATTCTTAGTTAGAAAACAACACAGCTGGTATATACACATTGCCGGGCACGCCGACCCCTGGTGTGTCAGTTAGCCGTTGCTTGGTTGCAAACCATCCTGAGGCTCACACTTCCACAGTCAGCGGTGGAGACCGGGCTCTGGGAGCTCCTTGTGTGGCAGCTGCCATCAGCTGGGCCACGCTGCTGCTGGGGGCTGACAGAGCGTTGGCTGAGGTGAAGGGGACAGCCGGGCCATCATCCAGCAGAGACCACGTGGACTTGTTCAGTGAGCCACAGCGTACTTGTCACTTCTGCCACATTCTGTGGTTCAAAGCAAGTCTGAAGGCCAGCCACTGTTCAAGGGTAGGGAAATAGACTCCACCCTCCTAGAGGAATTACAAAGTCACATTGCAAAGGGGCATGGATACAAGGTGGGAGTGAGCTGTGAACATATTTCATAAACGGTTTCCACGCCTGGTAAACATACCCCCTGGAGCGGTGGGAGTGGAAGCAGATGGACATACCTCGGGAGTGACCCTCCAGGCAAGAGGGTGCCAACGGGTGTCAAACGTGTTGGTCACTATGATTCGTGGGGGAATGGAGATCCCCTGCTATTCTAGGAAAACTGTGACGTGGACACCCTTAAAGAGAGCTCTTGGGCTTCCCTGGTGGCACAGTGGTTGAGAATCCGCCTGCCGATGCAGAGGACGCGGGTTCATGCCCCGGTCCGGGAAGATCCCACGTGCCGCGGAGCGGCTGGGCCCGTGAGCCATGGCCACTGAGCCTGTGCGTCCGGAGCCTGTGCTCCACAACGGGAGAGGCCCGTGTACCTAAAAAAAAAAAAAAAAGAGAGAGAGAGCTCCTGCTATTCCCAAAACCTGAGAAGCTTTTAGAGCAAGACAACCTGCTTTTACCTTCCAAGTTACAAACATCTGGGGGTAAGACTGACGTGGCAGAGAGAGCTGGATGGTGCTCACCAAATGCCCCCTGTGCACCCTCTTTCCTCACATTCCCTCACCTGCTGCATTTCTACTGGGGCCATGTGCCTGGTTCTGGCTCATGAACTATGTCACTTCTGGGCTGAAACAGTAAAAGCCAATGTGCCTCCTCAATCCCTCTTTTCCCTTTTAGCAGCCACCCTGAAATCCACACGTACCAAACGGTGTAGTTACAAGATTAGGGAGGGCCACACAACCCAGACTGAACTTTACATGACTGAGTATTCACCGTGCTGTGTTACACCGCTGAGATTTCAGGATTTATCTTATACCCTAACATATGCAAGTCTGTGCTGATTTATTCAAATGGTAATGTTAGGCTGAAAATGCACAAGGACTCTGGGAAGACCAAAATGGTCTGCGAAGTGCATCCCATGCTCAAGAATCAGAAGTCAATGATTAGCATGTAGAGTTCTTAAAATAGATCCCCAGGAACACAGAATTACTATAGTGTCAGGTTATTTATATTCCCAAAAACGAATTAGTTTTTTTTTTTTTTTTTTTTTTAAAGAGAGCTCTTTGATCAGCCCCAAGTACCAGGAAAAGATAACATGAAAGACCATTCTCTGTGTGCCAAATTCACCTCCAACTCTAGAGCTTCGGTGGGGGGTCGGAGGGCTCAGGTCCTATGGTAGGTGGCAGGGGCACAGTGTGTCCATTTTTACTTTACTCTGAATAAATCCCATTGCTCAGGACCACTGGATACTAACTCAATTTATAGATCTCCCCACCATTTCCCCAAAGGGAGGAATACGGAAGGGGCCTGGTTTCAAATCAATAGACTGGGAGTAGGAAAAATTCTAGATAACCATAGACCCTCCAAGTAGGAGCCTAATCTCATTCCAAGCCCATCCCCAGGAAGGCATGCTACTCTCAAAACCAGAGCTCCCTGATTGTAAATGGGAAAGATCATGGTCAAACCCTAAACACAAAAGCTCCAGACACAGCGTTCTAAGGAGAGCTTCAGTAAGGCAGACAGTTCACTTGAGTGTAAGTGGACTCTACCCGCTAGGATGCCTTTTTGTCTCTTTGTGAGTGGGGAGGATGAGTGTCAACTTCATTACCATGATAATTAGAATTGGAAAAAGCAGCAGATAAATGTGTCTGTCCATACTGTATCATCACGATACAGCAATTACAAGTATTCTGAGACTCTGAAACAAAACATGCATTTAGAAGCATTGGTAAGTTTTCAGGGGTTTGAGCATCTTCCTCAGACATATCACTGCAGATGACACTCCTCTAAATCTGTAATATCCCCGGAGCCTGGTAAATCTGGTGAGAATGGGGGAAGGATCAACTATAATGTATGCGGGTTAACAGAGAGCTGCACTTAAAGAAAAGGAAATAGTTGAGGAGGCTTGGGTCGGCATGGAGGAGGACTAGGCAGAGAAGATAATAACAACTAAAGAGATGATGTAAATGATCCAATTCTCATACATTTAAAATCAATGGGTTCTTTTCTGACGCGAGGCACCAGGATTGGCCCTAGAGCCCTGGTCACCTGACCTCGCAGACTGCACCTGCATTCTCTGTAGGTTACAAGATATCCCAGTGTCCCTTCTCCCGGGGATAATAAGTGAAATATCTAACAACTGGTCCAGCACAGTCAGTAGTGACTAAAGCACAAGCAAAAATCAATAAAGCACAGGCGTGGACCAGTCTGAAGGAAGCACAGCCTCAACCTCCCCAGGGCAGTCCTCAATCAGCTGCCACCCTCCACATACCTGGGCACCACGCTGATGGCCCTTATACTGCCTCACCCGGCTGAAGCACATTCACTTTTCAAAAACTTAGTTTCACTCCACTAAAAGAGAGAAAACCAAAACCATCTTCTAAATTGAGGAGGAAATACGCCACGTACATTTTTTAACCTTCTGCATGGCCCCTGGCACGTTCAGCTCTCTGGGGTGCCTATTTTGGTGACTGAACCAATAAGGATCTCGAAGGCACTGAGGAACCTGAGAAGTTGGGGGACACTGTCAGATCCACTGTCCAAGTCCTTCCCAGTCCTCCCAGCCCAGTCTGGATACCACTTCAGTAAAATCTTCTCAGATACCTTGCCCAGAAGAAACCTCCCAGAGGACCTTCTCTGAAGTATTCTTATGACACTTATCCCATTCTGCCTTTTAAAAATGCCTTTTTCTCTCCTCTCAGACTTCAAACTCTGGGAAGGCAGGGCTCACACATGTTTTTGTTGTTGTTGTTGTTTAATTTTTAAATTTAATTTAATTTATTTTTTTATACAGCAGGTTCTTATTAGTCATCAGTTTTATACACATCAGTGTATACAGGTCAATTCCAATCGCCCATTTCATCACACCATCACCACCCCCCACTGCCACTTTCCCCCCTTGGTGTCCATACGTTTGTTCTCTACATCTGTGTCTCCAATTTCTGCCCTGCAAACTCACACATGTTTAATCGTTGGATCCCTCACAGGCTGAGGATGGCGAATACCTGGCCAAACAAGTGAAGTAAGGGAGCACAGGCCCAAACTGGGGGAGAGGGAATGGAGGGGACGCTGAGGTAGAAGAGATGCTGGGGGTGGGGCTGGGAAGGGCAGGGAGGAGATTCATGTTTAAGGGTCAGGGAGCAGACATGGACAAACTCGGTGATGCCCAAGGCACTAGTGGACAGGGTTGTGACCCTGCATTTGAGGGAGATGCTCCCCATTTTCCCTTCTGGGAAATCTGATAGCATCTCTTCCACTTTTTGGCACCTCCCCTCCCCTTTCACTTTGCTCTTTTCTACTGTAGGGTAGCGTGATGTATATAGCATGACTACCATAGGTCAGCATCATATAGGACACAAAATTAAACCAATAAGTTACTGGATACCTACTATGCAAGGCACTGTTATGGAACTAAAAGTCATGATGCTTATAGATCTTACTAATTGAGTGTGAAATGAAAAGGAAATTTCCCAGTCAGGGAAACTATCAAGTTCAGTCCACGTAACACTCAGCAATGATTTGTCATCACTTCAATGAACTCTTTCCTGGCACAAGCACACCTGTTTGGGAGTAAAAACTGTTAGATACTCAGTGTTGATAGGAGCGTGGTGAAAACGGTATACTCATACACTGCTGGGGGTATTATCACCAGAAAAAAAATATCCAGCAATATAACTTTTTGGCTATAAAAATATTCATACATTTGATCACATAATTCCAATCCTGAGACTATGTCCTTTGGCAATAAATCAACAGAAGAAAAAAGTACGTATTATAGCACCATATTCAACACCTTAAAACGGAAACAATTCAAATGGCAATAATAGGGAAATGGTTTTACAACTTTATGGTTAGTTTAATCACAATGAATTATGTATCCATTAAAAGTGGGTATTTATGGGAAATTTGTGGATATATAAAATATGTATAAATAATATTAAATGACAAGAGCATACGTCAAAGTTTTTTGAGTACTACAGACATAACCGTGCAAAACTCTATGTGCATATGGACAAGAACAAAAAGATAATACTCAAAAATAATGAAAAAGATAACCATGGGAATTCCTCGGCAGACCAGCGGTTAGGACTCCGCGCTTTCACTGCTGTGGGCCTGGCTTCAATCCTGGTCAGGAAACTAAGATCCCACAAGCCATAGGGTGAGGTCAGAAAAAAAAAAAAAGAAAAAGATAACCAGATGTGTTAAGGCAGTGGATTATTTTTAACTTAATTCTATTAAAAGTAGGGGTGCTACTTGGCAGAGTTCCACAGGAATGGAAAGAGGGGAGAAGTGAGAAGGTCAGTGAAAGACTGAAGGGGGGGGCTTCCCTGGTGGCGCAGTGGTTGGGAGTCCGCCTGCCGATGCAGGAGACACGGGTTCGTGCCCTGGTCCGGGAAGATCCCACATGCCGCGGAGCAACTAAGCCCATGAGCCATGGCCTCTGAGCCTGCGCGTCCAATAAGGATAATGATTAGATAGTTTGTAATAAGAAAGCATGCTACTGAATGAAATCTACTTATTCAAAAAGAGGCTTATTCATGAATTCTTTCCCCTTTCCAAATTACATGCATGCTTGACTATATTAGATATGTACGGAGGGGACAAAAGTAATTTGAACTTAATATAACAAAAATGTGTTTGGAGTGGGTGCCCTGGCTGTGGCCCCACCATAAACCGGCTGTGTGGAGCTGAGAAAGTGACTGACAACCCCTGGGTCGCCATTTCTCCACGTACAAAATAAAGGGGCCAAACTGCAACTCTGAGGGCCCCTGGGCTGTAACATCTCCTGAAACTGGGAAATCTCCCATCTCTGGGAACTTGATGTAGTACACAGATACAGCTCTTCATTCAATTTAGCAATGTCCAGAGACTCCTGAATTAGGCAGGGAACCTGCCTTTAGGGGTTCTGACCACACTGGGTTAGAGCTTATCACCACTCATAGTTCTTTATGTATCAAATTACACTTACATGGTGCTTATGCCCTGTTAGGCGCTATTGATGAGTGCTAACTCATTTAATCTTTCCAAGCACTTTAGGATGTAGAAAATACTCCACACTCGTTTTACAGATGAAGAAACTAAGGCGTGAGCAGTTAATAATTTCTCAAGGTCACTCAGCCGGCAAGTAGCAGAGTTGGGTCTAAAGTCCAAACAGTCTAGCTCCAAAGTTCATACTCTTAACCACGAAGGGATGGATTTGGGAGGCTGTTTTCTGTTAATGTGACACTCACTACCCCCAACTCTCCAGCCAGGAGTTCACAATTTCATAAGAGGAAAGGAAGGCTCAAATATAAAATTGCCAAGAGCATCCTACCTAAGAATGGCTCAGAATACTCCAACCTTTATCCTTCACCTTGGCGTTTGATAAGACCTAATGGATCCTTGTGGACTAACTAGGTTTACCAACGGCTTCTGTAAGTCTGGCATTAAGAATAGACCATGTGGAATTTGGAATAAGAGGAAAGGGCAGATAAACAAGATCAAGTGCACTCCAGGGTGGGCCATCTCAGGACACATGCTTAAAATAATGAAACTGAGTATTCACAAGCCAGCCCTGGTTCCACCCAGGTCCCTAACTTTCCCCTACCATTCCCATTCCTTGGTAATCATTCCCTCTTCTGAACCCACACGGAGGAATTCAGCAAATACTTGTAATAAGAATGTGAACTGTAGAATAACAGATTCAATTAAGATAGAATTTGGTAAAGTATCTGTTTTGCTCAATTTAGGCAATAGAATTGTCTTGAAAAATAATCTTTCCTTTTCTGTTTATAATAGCATAACATGTTCATTACAGATATTTCAAACGATACAGAAAAATATATAAAGAAGAAAATAAATACCCACAATAGAACCACCCATTGTTAACCTTATGGTGCATATCTCTTGATCTTTTTTCTATGCATCTTTGTGTATTTTGATACAATAGTGGGATATAATTCGATAGCCTGCTTTTTTTCATTTAACAATAAAGCATCAGCTGTAATGGCTATATGGAATTATATGTGAGTAGTAGGATTTAAAAGTATGCAAAACCCAAACTGACAGTGGGTGCTTTTGCCTTCTAATATGAGAGGTTACATAATTTCTATCAGGGGAGAAAATTAGATACTGTGTCATTCCATTTGGAGACTGGTTGGAGACCTAGAAAGTCAAATCCAATCATCCCAATCCTTCTGTGTTACTAAAGAGCTTAAACCCAGAGTAGACAAATCCTCTTTGAGTGTTTGGATCTACAAGCAGAGGGCTAAAGTCATGGAGGGTGAAAGAGGTAGAGCAATATGGCGGGGACCCGGAGTAATGGAACTTTTCTGGAGTCTACGATGATGCTAAATAACAGTAACACCCACTCCAACCTTTAGTACAGGCTGCTGCACACCCAGATGCCTCACCAGAGTGGGCTGAGGATAAACCAAGAAAAGAGGACAGGCGATGTGTCTGGGCTGCCTCGCAGTCTGTGAGATAAAAACTGAGGTTGACAGAGCCAGAAGTCAGCACTGCAAATGATTGTAAGAACTTGGCTCCTGGAAATTCATCAGAGTCCTAGAGAGGATATTGAATTTTCCACAGGCTGTCAGATAGAGAGCTTGAGCCAATTTCATTTCAGTCTCAACAGATAGGGAAGTTCAGATGCCATGTAGCTATAGTGATGTCCCATAATTTATTTATTCAGTCTCCAACCATTGTTCATTTATATTGTTTATGTTCTTTCACTCTTACCAATGAAATGATAAACACTATAGCAGAGACTGTTAGCTAGTCACCAAATCCATGTCCTTCTCCTCTTCCTGAGCACAAAACTAGACTATACCTCCTAGCTTCCTGTGTAATTAGATGTGGCCATAAGGCAGAGTTAGAGCCAACAGAAAGTAAATGGAGGTGATGTGCTATTTCTTAGCCAAGGCTTTTAAATAGTGGTGGACTTCCTGCCTTTCCTTTCTCCTTTCTGCCCACTAGATGCTAAAAATGACAAGGCTCTAGGGAATGATGAGGCCACAGATGGAAGGAGGCTGGATCCCTGAATTACTTCATGGAGGAGAGCCTCTTGCCAGCCAGGAGTCCCACTTTGAACTGCTTCATGAGTAAGAAAAAGCCATTCTACCTTTCTTTGGCTTATCTGGAACTGCATTAGTAGTTTGTCCTAATTCTACAGACATCTTGAAACATCAGTGCTTGCACACCTATCTATACTAGTTAGGACTGTCACTAATTCGTGTTCAAGTTTGGAACATTTTAAGGCATTTGATAAACTATGGCCAAACCGAACCCAGAATTTTGCCTCTGATAATCATTTGAGGTCATTCCAATTCCTGTAACCATACATAACAGTGTATAAAATGTTTTTCAACTCATCCCTTTATAGAGAAGTAAAAAATATTGGTTGAGAATGACCGCACCCTCCCTCTGTACCGAGCACATTATACACTTAGTTTACTACACACATTGAACCACAAAAAGCGACTTTCACTATTAACTGAGCCCAGCTCTTCATTAGAAACCTCCCACCAAGGAATGGGAATGGTAGGGGAAACTTAGGGACCTGGGTGGAACCAGGGCTGGCTTTTGAATGTCGATTAGCACCCTTAATCGACATGGCACATCTCCATCTCTTGTCTCCATCTCACACTGTTCTAATCAAGCACCATCTTGTCTGAGCCAGATTGCCCACTGCTGGCTACAGAGCCCTCATTATAACAGTCACAATTTTTGCTTGTTTGTTCAAAGTGAGTTTCCAAGTACTTTTAAGTGTTGTACCTTTATGAACTGCTTTCCAGAAAAGGGCCTTTTAGTGGAGTCTTGAAAGCAAAATCTGTATGTTTCAATACTTAGAAATCTCACTGAATCACCTACAAAGAACAATATAAGATGTGGCATATTCAACCCTGTACATGTAAAAAATGTATCTTATAATGTATGACATATAATAAGGACTATAAAAGTAACATCTAACTTTCCTCAATTTTTGTTATTTTTCTTTTTTATGCTTAAAGTATTGACAATTAAGGGTTTGTTTTTGTCTCTCCTTGTTTCTCAAGACTGATCCTCTGAAGGCTGACCTCCCAGAACTGGAGTTGCTTTTCTGCAAAGTCCCAAGACAACTGGCTAACGCTCACTCCTTGAGTGAGCAATATATTCTGGTCAAGCACAAGATTTAGACTCCAGTTCCCCATCTCACCAGGATGGACCTGAGGTGGCTAATCCTGCCATGAGCGGCCAAACATTCCAAAGGCATGGACATCAGCCCCTCTAGCCACCACACAGAGAAAGAGCCAGAGATTCCCTAGTCATGGAGCTTAAAAGCTCCACAGCCCAAGGGCTCCTCTCTGGAGTCTGGTGCCTGGTTCTGCCAGATTTCCAGGCCCAACCTAGATGGTCAAGAGTGGACAGACATGCCTTCTACTGCCCCGTCTCTGTGGATTTCCCAGGAGAACACTGCTCCAAGGGATTTACCGTGTGCTGCTGACCATTTGACATTGTTTGCATGAAAAGCATATACTTGAATTTGCAGAAGTTAAGGTATGGCTCTAACGTACTCAATTTCCTGTCTCAGCTACTCTCCAATTTTGTCAATGTGGTGAGTGACATTAATGGATGTTCTAGGGTTCAACCATCTTTGCGTTTTTAAGATAAACCAAACTGGATCATTAAAGCTCCACCTACACATATAAGTGTATATACATTATACATTGTTGGGTCTTCATTTCTGCCTGACTCTTCTGGATCCCAAGATTATACTAACTTTACAAGGTGATTTGAGGAACATTTACTCTTTTCTATTCTCTTGAAGAGTCACTTCAAGATTAGAATTATGTTCCATGAATATTTGGTAGAATTTACCTATAATATAGGTGATTTGGAAGGACTGGTGATTTTTTACTACTGATCCAATTTCCGTAAGGACATGGGTATTGCCAGGGCACTCCAGGAAGCCTTAGGTAACAAGTTCTGCGATCATCACTACCTGTTTCTGCATGTTTCCCTGTCAGAACGTAAGCTCCACGGGGAAACACTGTGTTGGTTTCATGGATCACAGGGTTTCCACCTCACAGTACCAGCTTGAAGTATATGTGTTGAATTAATGCTTTGTTAAATAAAACATCAAGGCAATCTACTGAAAAGCTATTAGAAATACTAAAAATATTTAATAATATTAACAAAGTATCAAGCTACAAACTAATTTTGTATAGCCCTCAAATATCAGTATTGACTAGTTTGAAAATATACTGGAATCAAAATTTCCACTCACATTAGCAACAGCAAAGGGTCTAGGAACAAAATTAAGATGAAATGTGCAGATATTAACAAAAGAAAACTAAAAACATGTTTGATGGACACAGAATATTTGAATAAATGAGGAGACATACACATTCTGAAAGTGGAAGACTGTATCTTGTAAAGAGATCAGTGCTCTAAAAAGTAAATCCATTAATTTACCTTCAAGTAAAGGAGGGGAAACAGAATACAAAGCCTTATGAGCTAAAACAGTATGATAACAGCATAAGGTTCAGTAAATGGATAAATGGAAAAAAGAGAAAGCTCAGTGTATACATATGATGATGGCAAGTTGACAGTGATAGCAAATACTTACACGTACTTACTATGCGCCAGCTACTTTTCTACATGTTTTACATTTTTATCCTTAAAACAACGCGGAAAGGTAAAGTACTATTATTAACTTATCCCCATTTTTACAGATGGAAAAACTGAGGCCTAGAAAGTGGAATGGAGGAACGGACAGGGTTAGTCTGTAGACTTGCAGGTAATCTCTGTTTTATACATTGTGCTCATGTCCTCTACCCAGTCTAACATCCCAAAGTCAGCAGCCTCTTTGAGGTTGAAGCTCCCATCTCCTCAGCAAGGGTGGCCACCTGGGGTGGTGGAGGCCATCAGGAGGCCTGACTTTTTATGCAGACTTCCAGCAATCCTGCTCTCAGTCCCCACACTCTTCTAGGACACGTGGTACCTCCAATTCCTAAGCCTTTCAGGGTTTCTATAACTTACTGGCCTCTTCCTATGCAGGCAGCTTGGGTTTCAATGTTCTTCCCTTTGATCAATCTGTTAACATGTCTCTTAATATTTTTCCATCTTTTAAATTTTTTGTGAAAGTCTCACCCACTGCTGTCTCCAGGATTTAGTTTGTAGATGTTGACTTTGTTGATTTCTTCAAATCAAAATTGAGTTTTAAGAGGTAGCCCACGAAAACTTAGTATTTTCAATGTACTATGTTCAACCAGAAGTCCACATATGAATTCACCCTAAGGAAATTATCAATGAAGAACACAAAGATTTATGTCAAAGAATATTTATTGCTTCTTAATGTATAATGGCATAAAATGAGGATGGTCAAAATAGCTAACAATAAAGGATTAATTAAAGAACTTAGGGGACTCTGTGGTGACCAGGAAGCAGTGCCGTTCAGATCTTCTTCAACAGACTATTCCACGGGGGAGAGTTGACTAGAAGCCTCCAGCTGCCATCCCTTTGGATCCACATCAGGGTTCATGTTGCGGTCACGCTTCCTCCCTGCTGCCCTCCCCCGACCATTGAGTAAACATGGGAGGGGCTCCGGAGCCAGGCCATTCTTGTCCAATGTGAGAACTGTGCGATGGGCAACCTCTGCCCAAGGGCTGACTCCCCATCCGCCTAGGCAAGCCTTTCTCAGGACTGTGATGCTCTCCCTGGCCAACCCGTCCTCTTGGTCTCCTTTCACAGGTGTCACACTTGCACCACCCCCCTGCCTATGCCTGCTCCCTCTCCTTTGTCCTTCACAGAGATTTCTCCCGACATGTTCCTTGTACAGTTAATCCTCTCCTGGCATCTGCTTCTTGGAGGACCTGAACTGACAGAATACCCATCCACCAAATATTAAGGCAGTTTTCAAATATTATATTTATAAAAAATGTATAAAGAGAAAAAACAGGATATAATGCTATCAAAAAATGCCAGTATTCTAAAAGGATACACAAATGATCCTGGTTTTGTTTTTTTAAAACCACATAGAGTAAAAGGGGTAAGTGTGTGTACACAAAATCCTTCACACATACACATCACAACATTAGAGTGGTTATTTCTGGGTGAATGGATTATGAGTTGCTGCTTCTTTATCTTTTTCTTTATTTTCCAATGTTTCAATAGTGAACGTTATTACATTTATAATCAGGAGCAAAGATAAAGTGCACACACACACACACACACACACACACACACAATACTCATAAGGACCCTCAATCCCCCTGAGGCAGGATGCTGTCTGAAGGAGCACACTGCTGGCTTCATCTTCGTAGGTCGATGCACGGTAGGCAGGCACAGCTGAGCAGCAAAATATACAGATTATAATGTCAGCACTCAACAGCTTCAAAAATGTGCTTGGCTGATTCCAGATGTTTTCAAAATACAGACTGCATTTAGGAATCTTGATGGATCATCAGAAGGAAATAAAACCGATGGAGAGTCAATCCTACCAAGTCAGTATTTACCCAAACTACTTTATTTTCCATTGTATTACTTAACTGGTAAGCAATAGTGGTGTCTTGTCCTCCTTGAAGGACAGGCGACTTTCCTCCCAAGCTTGCGAAAGTGAGGTCAGGGGACACCCAGCTGGCACCGGGTACATGCACTGTCCTTACACTTGGTCACCCTCAAACTTGCTGTTTGTCTCTCCAGCCCAGAGCCAGCTCCGGGTTTGCTGTTCTTGAGGAACCTTTGTGAATCAACATGTCAGAACAATGTAACACACCACCACAACCAGAGTAAGAGCTAACACTCATCAGATGCCTACTTTGTGCCAGGTAATGTTCTGAACACTTTCCACACATTAAATAGCTCATTTAATCTTCACAAGAATCCTACTGGAAAAATACTAACACCATTCCTGTTGAACAGAGGAGGACGCAGAGGTGTAAGAGAGGTAAAGCAACTCTGCCAGGACCACAGAGCCAGTGTGAGGTGGAGTTGGGGTTTGAACACAGGACGTAACAGAGGAGAAATAAGATGGAGAACAAAATGCAACTCAGGGGCACAGTGGCTGTCCTTAACAGAAATGAAAGTTGGACAGTGCTAGATAAGCAGCAGGGGAAGTGCGATTCCCCTGGGGAACAAATCTGGCAAAACAGACCAGAGGATATGGACTTAAAAAAACAAGGGAGGAGTCAAGCAAGGGCCACTATATATGCACTGAGAGACACACAGGTAAAGTGCTGCAGACATGCATGAAGTGACAGAGCCAGGGGACACAGTGAACAAGTCCAGGAGGCCATTCTGTGGTGGAAAGGGTCATGGAGAGGAAGGGGGTGAGCATGTGAAGATCAGATCTAAGGGGTGTGAAATTAACAGAGAAGTCAACGGCGGAGAGGTGGGACTGTCAGCCAAGAGGAAGGAATGGAAACGCAGGGGTACAGATATCTCTACTCTGAAAGAGCAAGAGGGCAAGAAAAGGGAAGCACTGATTGAGAGGGAAGTGCATCATTTCCTTTTCACTGTTATTTTAACCCTTACTTGATGTCTTCCTCAGCTGCCCTGCGGAACAGTGAGAACAATGAACTCCTCCCTCAGGGCTTACATGTTATAGGATGAGAAGGGAGCACGTCACTGGAGGCTTGAGTGAGGGTGGATGGTTGGTTTTCTATACATACTCTGTGCTTTTAGGGATTCTTGCCAAGAATGAGGTGTGATTTCAGGTGAGTAGGTGCCATTTGAGAAGAGAATTCTCCTCCTACCAAATTATTGTGGCCATGAAATAAGATCACACATGTAAAGGATACATGCACAGGGCTTGACACTTAGTATGTGCTCAGTGAATAGTGGTCGTGAGTAGGGGGTGCCTCTCTCTACTCAGAAACATTCAGTGACTCCCCTCTGTCAACAGGACACAAGTCCAGGTGCCCAACCTGGCACTGAAAGCCTGTCGTTGGCGAGGCCCCTGCTTACATTTTTATAACCTAAACCACAGAATTGATTCACTACATTTACATCTTGGCAACCTTAGTCTTACTCAGCAATGTCAAACAGCCAATGTAAGAGGATTTAAGAATTAAATGACATGGGTCCCCTTCATCACAGAGCTTAGTCATGGATCACAGGAGTTTATCGGTGAACTCAGGTCCAGGAGGGCCAAGTGAGGGAACATCATGAGCTGCATCCTGAAATACTAGTCAAGTTTGCACGAGGTGTGATGCAGTGCTGAGTCCCCACTGAAGAGCAGCTCTCTGTTCTGACGGCGGCAGAACAGGAGAGAGATTGGTGAGTTCAAGATCACAGGGAGAAGAGAGGAGAGCATATGTTGTATAATTCCAATTAGAAAAACAAAGCTGGAATATTCTGTTATAGGGTAGATGGCCACAAGTGGTCAGGCTTAAAAATAAGCGAACAGCAGTGGGGGCAGGGCCCACTTGGCGAAGCCCAAAGAAATCTAGAGCAAATAAGAAGAAAACAGCTGCAGGCATTGTTCTCCAGGATAACGAAGACTAAAAGCCATGGGGGTCTATATTCCAGACACACAAATCTCATTTTTGCCAATCATTCTTTGGCTCAGTGCAAAGGAGCTACTTTTCTTTTATTTGTTTTTTGCTGTTTTTGCCCTTCTCCTGGAAGTTTCCTCCCCCGTGCTCCGTCCCCATACTGAAGATTCTATTCCCAGTTCCAAACACAGGTACAGGACATAGGCTTGCCTGGCCATCAGGACATCTCTTTCTTTTGGCCCCAGTGATTGGTTCAGAGTTGGGTCTGTGGCCCAACAAGAACCACTCAGCTGCAATAAGACCTCTGTTGGGGAAGTAGGGGAAAAAGCACTTTTTCTGCTGGAATTTCCATAAGGAAGATGACATGTACCTGGAACTGCCCAGGAAGCCAACACTATGGAAAACAGAGCCAAAAAATAGCCAGAAACTGGGTCCACACAGCGCTGGATCAAACTGCACCTGAAAGCAATATATTCTAACAATGTCAACTAAGGGAGCCAATAAATTCCCATGTTTCTTAAAGCCAGGTTGAACTGGGTTCCAGCCTCACAACTAATGGAGTCACAATTAATGAAGAAGCAGAAGCTGAGGCTGAAATAAACTTATCTCTGCCAGAGAGGTGGGATGGCCCCTGGACACAGAGACACACTCTGCCTCCTGCACCTGCCCAGCATGCAAGAACCTTAACCAAAGGCTGCACCTCACCGGAGGGACAGCAGGTGTGGACTCCCAAAGACCCAACAGCTCTTAGCCCAGACCTGCAAGGAAAATAACCATCCTTCCTCGGTTGCAGAGAGACCTCATACAGGCAGCCAAGAGGGAAAGCCAGCTGTGGGAGACTCTTCAGACAGTTTCTGCCCCATAATCTTCACCACAGCCAGGCCCTCTTGCCCACTGTCCTCCAACTCAATCTGTCTTCACCAGTGGCACTTGTCTCATTGCTGTCGCCTGACCACAGCATGTGTTCTCCTGAATCTACATGCAGGCTCCTCCACCTCCTCCTCTTCACCCACCTACCTTGCCTGTAATCTTGGCTCAAATCTTTGCAATTTTCTCTGGCCACAACAACACACATTTGAACTCAGTTTCCTTATCCATAAAATAGGACAATAATCTTTTAGATATTTAGCTATTAAAATATAATAATGATAATTGTAATACTGTAATAGCCAACGTTTATGGAGCATTTTAATATATGTCAGGCACTGCCTTAAGTGCTTTATTTACCTCATTTAAGCTTTATGTACTTTTGTGGAAAAAAGCATTGTTTTTACACATGTAAAACAATGTAACGTTTTTACACACGTAAAACAATGTTGCCTTTGGCAACAAAGGTACAGGGAAGTTAAGTAATTTGCACAGTGCCTTACAACTAGAAGGTGACAGAGCCATATTTCAAACCAGAGCAGTTTGCTGCCAGAGCCTTCTTTCTTAACTGCTACATTCACTGCTCTAAATGGTATTAAGATAATGTAAAAGCATGGGATGCAGAAACATCAGAGTCCTGCCCAGACCACTTCCATCCCAAACTGAAAATCCCCTCAGAGAAGTTTAATTACAGGTGACAATGGCAAGATGCTTTTTTTCCAAATTAATATTTTATGACTTGAAACCTAGGTATGAGGCCTAAGAAAGACTCTCTCTTCCCTTAAACGTCTATAGGTCTTATCACCAGCCAGCTTGCCCAAGCCCGAAGCAATAACTGTGCCCCAGGGGCACTCGTGGATTAGGATCATTTATCACTCAAACCAGGAACTAAACTAGGTTAACATTGCCCTGACCAGTCCTGGTCCATGTCTGTTGCCCTGGTGTAGATACTAATAAGTTCCCAAGTTTGGTGTGAACCATCATTTAGTTGGTGACCCTGGGCCCACCTATGTGCCAGCTAAGAGAGGGACATCATCATAAACATTTTCCTTTCCTCCTATGACTACTTCTCAGATTCATGTTCCCGCTACTATATACCTTCCTGAAACCAGGGAGATGGCATTTCCATGCTGTGGGTGTAACTTCTGGAGCTTATCTTCAGAAGCTCTGAAATAGCTAAGAGCAGACATTAGCTCAGCAAGATGAAATCAAACTACGTTAGTGAGGTTGGGCTGCTATAGCAAAATGCTGTAGACTGGGTGGCTTAAAGAATAGACATTTATTTCTTATATCCTTGGAGGCTAGGAAGTCCCAGATCAAGGTGCTGGCAGATTGGGTTCCTGGTGAGAGACCTCCTCTGGCTTGTGGATAGCTGGCTTCTCACTGGGTCCTCACAAGACAGAGAGAGAAAGAAAGGGCTCTGTGTCTCTTCTTTTTATAATGGCACTAATCGCATCATGGGGGCTCCACCTTCAACCTCATCTAAACCTAATCATCTCCTAAAGGACCCACCTCCAAATACCATCATGGGGGAGGAAGGGAGGGAGTTTATGGCTTCAACCCATGGATTTGGAGGGAACACAAGCATTCAGTCCCTAACAAGCAAACCAAAAAACGTCACCCCAATTCCATTACCCATCTCAAGTAGTATTTAGCTGTGTCTCACTTCACTCAGGTCGCTGCTTGAATGTCACCTCACAAGGCAGCTTTCCATGACCAGTCTTTCTAAAAAACACTAAGCACTGCCAGCTTCAGTCTTCCCAGTCCTCACACACAGCTTAATATTTCTTCTTAGCAACACTGTGTGTGTGTGTGTGTGTATAAAATATCTTTGTCTTGCCTAGTGAAAATGTTCCATAAGAGTAGTCCCAAGGAGAAAGCTGTCTGGAATTTCGTGGCAGAAGCTATGCCAACTACTCCTTTTCCCCACCACACAGCCCTTCCTCAGTGGGCGGCGAGGATAAACGTTTTCAAGCATGTGTGGTGCATATAAACTGACATTCTCAAATCATCCATGGACTCACACGAAACTTGTTTTATTTGTGTAACAAGTTTTATTTGTGTATTCTTTTCCTTAACAAGGGAGGCCCGTTCTTACTCAGCATTGGGAAAATGAAATTTGCCCCAAACCAGTAAATTCAAACCACAGTGGCACGTTTTTTAGTTACTACTCATTGAAAATGTAGTTCTTCTTGTGTAAATATTCAGATTCAGGTACTTTGTTATGACTGACTGTCCAGTTTAAAGGGCTTTCTCTGGTTAAACTCTAAGTTACCAGCCACTTCCTCTGGTTTAACTCTACATCACCAGAAGGCCTCGCCCTGGCCCGTCACGGGGCGGCAGTGGCTGCTGGGGGAAGGTGAGGGTCATTTACATGACCAGTGGGCTCAGATGCTCCGGCCCCACCCCACCTCCAGTGAGAGGCGGATACCAACCTTGCAGCCAGTCACCAGAGCCTCATGGGAGACTTCTCCAAGCTCTGACCTTGGGGGGTGGGGGTGGGGTGGAAATAGGCCAAGTGCCCCTCCCAGACACTCGACCTCTGCTTTCCAGGAAGCCCCCACTTCTCTTTCCTGCTTGGGGGCCAGTAGGGGCTGCAGCAGGGAGGGGACCAGGCAGCTTCGCCGGTCTGATGTACGGTTTCCTCCACTCCTGCCCAGGGTGCACCATGCCTCGCCTTGTGCCTCACCTCATGATCTGGGGATCTTTGTTCTCTGCAATCTGAGGGGGCTGGTGATGAATGAAGAACAGCAAGCTTCACAGCTTCACACTCCATCACAAGTAAGGCCACAAGAAAAAGACTTTCTATGTACAGCTCCACTCCCCACACCCAAGTGCTCTGTAACACGTAAAGCTCTACCCGCCCATGAGGGAGTGTTGTGCCTGGTTCCAAACGTCCCTGATTTCCTCCTGCCTTGTTTTGATAACACTTTATCCTGGGGTGTTTGTTCTCTGCAGAGATGACAAGGCAGGAAGCATACGGATCCTGATTTATCCTCCACTGCACAGATGCTGGAGCTGAAAGCCCAGCTTCAAAGTTCTGCTCTGCCACCCAGCTTGCTGTGTGACCTTGAGCAAATCACTCAACCGCTTGGACACAATGTCTTCTCTGTGGAGGGGGTAGTATCATGAAAAGTAAACAAGTTAGTAGATGTAAAGCTTTAGGAGCATTCCGGGCATGTCGTAAGTACTGGGCCATAGTTACTCAATGAACAAGGCTAGGCTCTGAAGGTCGGGGCTGCTGCTGTATCTGCAGAGCGTTCAAATGATTCAGCCAAAGTGCATTATCTTCATGGCACCTCCTCTGCAGGCTGTCCCTTCATGCTCTAGTGGGATGGCATTAGTGGCCCTTAGCAGGAAGGGGGGCCCGGTGATCTCAGAAGAGATTGTCTGACTTGGGTCCTGGGATGTTGGCAGAATTGCTTTTCAAAAATTTGGCTTTGCAATTTTTAATTGCTCAATCTTGGTTTTTCTGGCCCAAAGAACAGAGCTTCCTACCCTCAGACCTCTCCTGAGAGAAGTCCTTAGCCTTGACAAGGAAGGCTACTTCGCACATGCCAACATCTGCTTCCAGCAAACACAGGCAGGTCATCTGCATAAATCACGCAGACCTGGCAACTACGAAGGGGTGATGGGGTTACCTAGACAGGATTCTTTATCTGTTTGAAGTAATCACAGTTCTGATATTGTGCTCTTTTTGCCTTTTGCCTGGACAGCAGTGAGATGCAGAGAATCTTGGTGAGCAGAGACAAGCTGGGCAGCCGGAGGTGGGCAGCCTTCCAGGGCCGGGGTCCTGGCCGGCCACAGGTACACTGCACCCCGTGGGCATGTGCACTGGCAAGGATGGCCTTAGAAGCTGGAGGAGGGAGGACCTCTCCCTTCGCCTGGAGGTTTTGGCTTACAGACCCATGAAGCACCAGTGTGGGCTCTGGCAGGTCTTCTTCTTTCAGACAACCCAAGACCATGCAAATCCTAGAGAGAGAGAGAGAGACTGTGCCTGTGTGTGGGGATGGGGTGCCGGGAGAGGCGGTGCATGCGTGGGAAGGCTGTGGGAAGGCCAGAGCAGGCTGAGAACGGGAGGCTGCGTGGCACAGGGAGGGGAGGAGGGACAGCGCCTGGTGAGTACGGTTGAGGAGGCCGGGGAAGGAGATGGCTGATGCATGGCTCAGGGGCCACGCAGTGATGTGGTGAAGAGCATGGCCCGAGGGCAGGCGGCCCAGCTGATATCAGCGACCAGCCGTAGGACCCAGGGCCTTTCTCAGCCTATTTTCATAACTGGAAAATGGAGGAAATAATACTCATATTGTGAGAATCATATTAAATAGTACCACCATCAAAATTATCTTTGTCATTGTTGTTTGCTGGATTATAATCATGGGTGCAGAGTGAAGGGAGGTATTCTTTGAGGACTAGGAGCACCTAGTGAGTGACTTTGAACCACTCTGACTCTGACTTTTATGTGATTTTTCAATGAAAGTAGAATCCCATATATTCATCTACAGTGAGAAGTACAACTTGAGAGGAGACCAGACCCTTGTGTTCCACCAGCAAACACTGTTTCTGAAGACGGGCTCCAGGGGGATAATGGCCCAGTTGAGTTACCCCAAGGCTCTCTCTCCCCTGGATTTTATGGCAATGACAACTCCCACCTCTAAGGAGTCTGATCTTCTGGTTTGACATGTTAGAATCACACTGGAAATTACACAGGGGGTGATGTGTAATTTGATATGATTTAATGATGTTAGACAATAGTGGTTAGGAACTCTGCATGTGAGAGTAAGACAAGGGAAGGGTAAGCAGAAAAGAAGGACCAGGGAAGGTAAAGAGAGGCGTAGGAGAAATACCCAAAGGCTGAGTAGCCAGGAGCACGTAGCTGCACAAGCTTTAAGCCACAGTCAGCCAGTAGCAGAGAATACAATTCAATCAAGTGTCCAGTCGGCCCCTGAAGCCTCTGTGGCAAAATATTATATCTCTATTTTACACCACATCGGATTTGCTTTAATGTCTTTTAGATGGTTTATTGTGGGAGAGGGCAACCTTAATGAAAGAATAGGTATCATATACATACTTCAGGACTGTGAAAGAAGTATAGAAGGAAGTATGACTTGACACTTTTTCTAACAAAAATGTAAATTTGTAATTTCTGTTAATAAAAAGGCTGCCATCACATGAAAAGATGCTCAACATCACTAATTATTAGAGAAATGCAAATCAAAACTACAATGAGGTATCACCTCACACCGGCCAGAATGACCATCATCAAAAACTCTGCAAACAATAAATGCTGGAGAAGGTATGGAGAAAAGGGAACCCTCCTACACTTTTGGTGGGAATGTAAATTGGTATAATGGTTATGGAGAACAGTACGGAGGTTCCTTAAAAAACTAAAAATAGAATTACCATATGATCCTGCAATCCCACTCCTGGGCATATATTTGGAGAAAACCATAATTTGAAAAGATACATGCACCCCAATGTTCACGGCAGCACTATTTACAATAGCCAAGACACAGAAGCAACCTAAATGTCCATCAACAGAGGAATGGATAAAGAAGATGTGGTACATATATTCAATGGAATATTACTCAGCCATAAAAATGAATGAAGTAACACCATTTGCAGCGACATGGATGGACCTAGAGATTATCATACTAAGTGAAGTAAGTCAGACAGAGAAAGACAAGTATCAATATGATATCACTTATATGTGGAATCTAAACAAATGATACAAATGAACTCATTTACAAAACAGAAACTGACTCATAGATCTCAAAATCAAACTTATGGTTACCAAAGGGGAAACATGGGGGGAAGCAATAAATTAGGGGATTGTGATTAACGTATACACACTACTATATATAAAATAGATAACTAATAAGGACCTACTGTATAGCACAGGGAACTCTATTCAATACTCTGTAATGGCCTATATGGGAAAGGAATCAAAAGAGTGGATATATGTACATGTATAACTGACTCACTTTGCTGTACACCTGAAACTAACACAACATTGTAAGTCAACTATATTCCAATAGAAATTTTTAAAAAAAATGCTGCCGCAGTGTTTTCTGTCCAGTGAGGTAGAGACCCCAGAATGGCCTGCCCAGGCCTGCATTACCAAACCCACAGCTGATAGGCTCTGGGTCAGTGAGCTGGGTCTGGTGGGACCTCAGGAGACTTTCTAGAGCTGGGAAAGACTGTGGTCATCAACAGCCCTTGCAGTGAGCGTGCAGGCTGCCAAGCCCTCACTGGCTACAACGGAGAGTTTCCTCTAGACCCTTCTTGGTTGGGCCTGCGTCCCAGCTCACTTTGCTCTTCATGGTGGAATCTTGGAGGGTACAGTGCTCGTCCCCCCTGCCCTAAAAGGCAGCCCAGAGCATCTGCCTCTTGTCCCTGCTGCCTAGTAAAGAAGGCTCCTCAAAGCCAGTTGTGGCAACTGTCCAGCAGCTTCATCACTGCCTCCTAACCTGCTGCCTTCCTGCCCAGGTTTGCTCTCAGACCCTCATTCTTGATTTTGGCTCTTGCCTATAGCCCTTATCTAGATGTTTGGACTCGGAGCTCCTGGTTAGGGTAAGAGTCTGAATCTGAGCACTCTCTCCAGACTCTGGATCTTCTGCCCTGGGCGTGCTGAAGAGAAGCCATGCTAGTTTCAGTTCTCGGAATGCAACTCTGTGCTCTGGGCAACGGAAGCGTGGCCAGGCTGCCCTAATTACAACTGCCGAGATTTCTTCTTATGCTTCTGTCTATGGAGGAAGAGATGCAGGTACTCCCAGAACAGAGAAAGCTTTCCAAAAACTCTTGTCTGTCTTCTGATAATTTACTAAGCGGTTAGATCTTTCTTGCTAAAGAGAAAACAGCCAAGGGTTTTTAATGCCAAGGTTCCACATTTGTGGAGTTGTCTAGGAAGTACTGCTTCTAAGTGAAGCGAAGCTGGATGAATCTTATGAAGTCTAATCAAGTATATTTGATAAAGCCAGGACAGGAATCAGAACTAGTGAGAAAGTGTTAAGAACTAGTTAAGAACTAGTGAGAAAGTGTCTCTGCTGTTCTTTGATGTTTATTCTTTTATGTATCTTTTTAAAATGCAGCACTTAGTAACGCTTACATAGCATAGCTGCTTTCCTTAGAGAAAAAAGGGTATTAACTGAAACTTTTACAATTCTGACTTGAACCTCATATATTAAAGTACATCTCTAAGTATTTATTCTAGTAGTTATAACCCTTTATGCATCAGAAATAACTAGGAAGCATATTAAAAATACAGATGTTGAAGCCTCATGCTCATAAATTCTGGACCCAGGCATTTGCTCTGTCAGCATATGTGATGTTTGAGAACCACCAGTGTAGTGCCCTCAAATTTTAAAGTGCATATGAATCATCTGGGACCTTGTTAAAAAATATCGATTCTGACTCAGTCGGTCTGGGGTGTGGTCTGAGATTCAGTGATTCTAACAAGGTCCCAGTCTGAGTCTGATGCTGCTTGGTTCATACATCACATTTTGACTAGAAGGCATGGACCATGGAACCAGGTGCAACCACTCACCTGTTGGCAGCTGGGCCCAAACTGGAGGCTATAGGTACCTGAGAAAAAATAATCAGACTCCTCAGGATGGACTGCTGACACTAACTCGTGGAATGATTAACAATGGACTTTACATACATCGTCTCAGTAAATCTGCACATAAACTACACAAGATCAATATTATTATATATATATATATTTTAGATGAGAATCCCAAGATTCAAAGTCATACAGCTAGTAAGTGCATATATTGGTTCTCTATTGCTATTTTACAAATTACCACAAACTTAGCGGCTTACAACACAACTTTATTATCTTTTGGTTCTAGAGTGCAGAAGCCCCAAAATCAAGGCATTGGCAGGGCTATATTCCTTCTGGGGGCTCAAGGACAGAATCTATTTTCTTTCCTTTGCAGCTTCCGGAGGCCACCTGCATTCCTTGGCTCATGGTCCCTTCCTCCATCTTCAAAGTCAACAACATCTCTGACCCTTTTTCCTTCATCTCCAAGCACTGCTGGGAAAGCATCTCTGCTTTTAAGGACTCAGGTAGTTAGACTGAGCCACTCTGAATGATACGGGACACTCTCCCACCTCAAGGTCTGTACCTTAATCAAACCTGTAGAGTCCCTTATGCCTTCCCAGTTTCCAGGGATTACGGTACAGACATCGTTGGGGCTCATTATTCTGCCTACCATGGGGGGTAAAGCAAGATTTGGAGCCTGGAATCAAATTCAGATCTGATTCCAAAGTCCATGCTCCTTCCAGTACACAACTCAAAACAGCAGCTAAATTGAATGTCGTTGTTGTTGTGTTTTCTGGAGGCCAAATGGAGAACGGACCTTAAGTTTAGTGCAGCTGCAAGCAGCCTGAATTCTATTATCATTTTTCATTGAACTCAATGGTGCCGAAGTAGATTTTTTTTGTTGCAATTCATTTTGCATTCTCCTTAGACTCATCGAAACAGGCCTGCTGTGCAAGTGCAGATTTGCACAAACATCTAAGTGTAGTTCCTGGCTGTTATTTAACCTAACTAAAACATTAAGATGGAAACCAAGGAACATCTTTCAGATTTGGCAATGAATTATTTATACTTTCAAGCAACAATGTGGAAGCAAGATTAGTAAATGAACCTTGAGTATTCCACTGCCTTGCAGGGAGCTTGTGACTACTGAGGGGCTATGTTCACCACATCAAACTCCCTGCCACCATAGCAGCAAGGTGCTCCTGTCTGCAGAGGTTCAGCCCTTAAACCGAGGCAAAACTCCTCCCACTCTTCATGTGCACATTCAGAACTAGGTTTTTTTTTTTTAAGAGCAGCAAGTTCATCCACAGAACTGGGGCTTCTAGTTATCAGAAACATTATCATCAGGACAATGTGAACAGAGAAATATTTAGTATGGGTTCTTTTAAATCCATCTATTAGGGGTTGAATTGTGTCCCCCAAAAATGAATTGTTGAAGTTCTAACCCCCAGAACCTCAGAATATAGCCTTATTTGGAAATGGGGTCATTGCAGATGTAGTTAGTTGAGATGACTGTTGTCCTCATAAGAGGAAAGAGGCAGGGGGAGAAGGTGCCCATGTGACAAGACGCAGAGACTGGAGTGATGCATCTATAAGCCAAGGAATGCCAAGGAGTCAGTGGACACCAGAAGAGGCAAGGAGGGATTCTCCCTTACAGGTTTCAGAAGGAACCAGCCCTGCCCACACCTCAGTTTTGGACTTCTAGCCTCCAGAATCATGAAAGAATAAATTTGTTGTTTTAAGCCACCCAGTTTGTGGTACTCTGTTACAGCTGCCCTAGGAAACTGACATACTTATCTTTTAGGATGTTGTTACAATTTGTATTTCTCACTTCACAGAATGGGTGTATTTCTGAAAAGGTAAATGAAAATACATCAAACAATGATTGGAACATGACTTAAACACTGGAGATGTAGTCCCAGAGAATGATTTTGACTACAAGATGTTACTTAAACCACACCACAGAAATCCTGCCAAAACACCATTCAAGGGGCTTCCCTGGTGGCGCAGTGGTGAAGAATCTGCCTGCCAATGCAGAGGACATGGGTTCAAGCCCTGGTTCAGGAAGATCCCACATGCTGCGGAGCAACTAAGCCTGTGTACCACAACTACTGAGCCTGCGCTCTAGAGCCCACAAGACACAACTACTGAACCTGTGCACCTAGAGCCCATGCTCCGCAACAGGAGAAGCCACCACGATTAGAAGCGTGTGCACTGCAATGAAGAGTAGCCCCTGCTCACTGCAACTAGAGAAAGCCACACACAACAACAAAGATCCAACACAGCCAAAAATAAATAAATAAATAAATTAATTAAAAACAAACAAAACCACCATTCATTATGAAGTTGAACTTAGCAAAACAGGCATTTCCTAGTCTGGTTTCAGGAAGTTCTAAAATGACATTATAGAGCATGGACACAGCTCAGCAGTGGCAGTAACAGTCAAATGAGAACCCATTCACTTGTAAAGCACCTACTATGTACCAGGCACTGTGCTAGGTGCTTTTCAGACATATTTTTCCAGACTATTACTCCTCCCTTCTGCAAAACAAAAAATAAACAACCTTTTTCCTTTGGGTGTTGACCTCCTGCAAGGGTAGAAGCAGTGGAATGACTAATATAATCGAGTAGAGATCTCTGCCACGGTCCCACACCGACCCTTGTCATCACTGAAACTGCTCCTCCTTCTGAAGCAGTAACCTCCGTATCTCTGTCTCTCATTACCTCTGCCTGCCAGTCCTTCCAAGTTACTTATTAACCACTCCTGCAACCACTGTTCTAACCCCATCAGGTTCTGCAGTCCTTTGGACCTCCAATTTACCCTATCTTCTGCCTTCCCCTGTCTTTACTTCCTTTTCATTAGTCTTAGAATTCATTGCCCATCATCTGGCTCTAAATCCTTCATCCTCTTCTAACAGCATCATCCACTAAAACCCAACTCTGTGGCTACAGCTGAACATGGCTCTGGCAAGTGGAGGGGAAGGATCATGCTTGTGAAATATACCCAGAGCTTTCTCCATAACAAAGGCCTAATCCCCAGGGAAAAGACTTTACCAGACCCTTGTCCTAAGGCATGGGAAAAGGGCATTCCTCTCACTCCAGCCTCTTCTCAACTTCGTGTCTTACCTCAGAGGGACGAGAGGGCTATCCAAGAAGAAACACGTGGGACTTCCCTGGCAGCGCAGTGGTTAAGAATCCACCTGCCAATGCAGGGGACCCAGGTTTGAGCCCTGGTCTGGGAAGATCCCACATGCCACGGAGCAACTAAGCCTGTGTGGCTCAACTACTGAGCCTGTGCTCTAGAGCCCACGAGTCACAACTACTGAAGCCCACATGCCTAGAGCCCGTGCTCCACAATGAGAGAAGACACCGCAATGAGAAGCCCGTGCACGGCAACAAACAGTAGCCCCCGCTCACCACTAGAGGAAGCCTGCATGCAGCAGCGAAGACCCAATACAGCCAAAAATTAATTAATTAATTAATTTTAAAAAAACAAGAAAAAGAAACACATGGTGGTCACAGGCCAGACACTCAAGCCCACTAAGACTTGAGATTTAATCATAAGATCAGAGAACATTCCCCTCCCACACACTTTTCCACCACACCTACAGGGCTCCAATATAACAGTGGATTGCTGCTAAAAGAGATACCAGACACAGGTCCTCTCTGAGGAGAAGTACTTAGGGAAGCCCAAAGTCAAAGAGGGGAAACACAAACAAGAACCCTAGGACAATTTGAAACCTCTGGCACCAAGAGCTAACATTAAACATTAAACACAGCCTAACTCCTAGCCAGATTAGCATACCTGCTCACACTAGAAGATAATTTATCTCAGTTCCTATTACCCAACACAGTATGTCCAGCTTTCAACCAAAGATGAAAAGGCATGCTAAAAGGCAGATCAAGATCTGTGATCATGCAAGAAATCAGAGATCTCGGGCAAGCATCAGAATGAGACTCATATATAACATAGATGTTAGAATTCTCAGACAGGGAATTTTAAATAGCTACCATTAGTATGTCATGGGCTGTAATGAAAAAGACAACATGCATGAAGAGATCGGTATTGTAAACAGAGAGACAGAAATTCTAAGAAAGAATCAAAAGTAAATGCTAGAAGTCAAAAACACTGTAACAGAAATAAACCAAAAACTGACATCTAGGCATATCATATTTAACCTTCAGAAGAGCAAAGACAAGGAGAAAAATCTTGAAAGAAGTCAGAGGAGGGAGAGAAACCATTTTACTTACGGAGGAACAAGGATAAGAACAATAGTGGGGGGCTTCCCTGGTGGCGCAGTGGTTGAGAATCCGCCTGCCGATGCAGGAGACACGGGTTCGTGCCCTGGTCCGGGAAGATCCCACATGCCGCGGAGCAACTAAGCCCGTGAGCCATGGCCGCTAGGCCTGCGCGTCCGGAGCCTGTGCTCCGCAACGGGAGAGGCCACAACAGTGAGAGGCCCGCATACCACAAAAAAAAAAAAAAAAAAAAAAAAAGAACAATAGTGGGCTTCTTCTCAGAAACTATGCAAGCAAGAAGACATACTAACCTAGAATCCGACATTCAGCAAAGGTATCCTTCAAAAGTGAAGGCTAAGTAAAGACCTTCTCAAGCAAGCAAAAACTGAGAGAATTCATCATCAAAAGACCTACCCTGCAAAGAAATGCTAAAAGGGTTAGGAGTAGGAAAATTAGATACATCAGAAATTTAGATCTACATGAAAAAAGGATGCTTATTGAAGAAGAAATAAATGAAGGTAAAATCAAACCTTTGTGGCTTTTAAAAATTCTTAATTGATCTGAAAGGTAACTGTTTAAAGTAATAGTAACAACGTATTGGGTGATTACAGCACATAGATGAGTGAACTGAGCGACAGCAACATCATAAGGAGTGGGATGGGAGAAGTGGAAACACTGCTATAAGATGCCTACACTACACAGGAATACTGCTATTTGAAGGTGGACTTAGATTAGGAAAAATGTAAATTGTAAACCTAGGCAACCATTAACATTTTTAAAAAAGAGATATAATTGAAAGTACATTGGAAGAGGTGCTAGGGACCCAAGGCTATAGGCCTCACCTTTCAGGGCCCATTTCCTCACCTGTGAAATGGTAAGGTTAGAATAGATCCTCTCTCTCTGATTCCCTTCCTGCTCTGAAATTCTTTAACTAAAAACATTAAAACAAAAAAAAATAAAAAGCCTATCTTCTTCCTTTACATATATCTACAAGGAGGAGCCTTTAGAAAGGTATAAAAATAATCAATTCCCTAATCTATTACTGCAGTAAGTTTAAGTTTGGGTTTCCATCTTTCCATACTGTGAGTTGCCTTTAGCAGGCTTATCTAGTAAGTATAATAAAATATTGGATTTGCTCACATGGTTCAGCACTTCTCAATGCATTGTGTGAGTAAAGAACACACAAGGCTGAAGGAAAGGCCATTTCACAGTACTGATTTCACTGCCAGAGACAGCACAAGACATATGCCTTTCAATCCAAAAGAGAGAACCAAGCTGCGTTCCTTGACTAAACAGAACTCATAATTAGTTTGTGATTACCTCCTGAACTGTCAATAGACTTTCCTTTCCTGGCTGGCTGTCAAAATGCTTCTGAGCTCAAAGTATACATTTATGAGCTACAACTTCACTGTCAATCAAAAAGTTTTGCTCTTCTAGGGGCTTCCCTGGTGGCGCAGTGGTTGAGAGTCTGCCTGCCGATGCAGGGGACGCGGGTTCGTGCCCCGGTCCGGGAAGATCCCACATGCCGTGGAGCGGCTGGGCCCGTGAGCCATGGCCGCCGGGCCGGCGCGTCCGGAGCCTGTGCTCCGCAGCGGGAGAGGCCACAACAGTGAGAGGCCTGCGTAACGCAACAAAAAAAAAAAAAAAAAAAAAAAGTTTTGCTCTTCTAGATTATTGCTTAAGTTGCAATGTTCATTAAAAAAGAAAGAAAAAAAAGTCACTTTAGGGCCAGCCCAGAGAGCACTGTGGAAATGACCTGCCCCTTCTGAAATGAGATACTGATCTTGCCTCAGGCTAAAGCTATTGAGAAAACAAACAGCTCACTTGCAGGTCTACTCACAGCTCATCTCCAGACTTACCTGCTTTAACCCCTTTCAATAAAAAATCCCAACAACAGACTTCTAGTCATAAGGCTAATTTCCAGCTTTAAAACATCATCCTAGTGGCAGGCAGATATAAATGCTTTAAGCCTCACTGGACTCATAACCTGTTCTAGCAATTACTTGCATTCTATTTTTGCCCTACTGGGAAATTAAAGTGGCATGAAAATCAATGTTTCACCTTGAAGGAAAAAAGGGCTAGATGACCAGACATCAATACATTCCTTCTTGGATTAGACAGTTCTTCAAAGCACACTTGGCTAAATAACTTGCAACAGGCCCAAATGAGTTGGATCCAGGCATTAACTGGAACAAGGAACAAATCTTGCTTGTTAAAGATCTTTGGCTAACTGGAGACGCTCAACTTGTTACAGTAAGAAAGGATTCAAGAGAAAATGTAGTCAATGACTCTCAGTTCTGAATTTTATCCAAGTGCTTCAGACCATAAGAGTCTCCTAGGCCAGGAGTTCAACTGCCCAGAAGCAAAATCAGAGAAATTCAGACCAATAGCTACAGCTCTTTTCCAGGGTATTAGGGTATTCACCTCAAGGGCTCAAAAGCTCAACTTCAGACAACTGCATGGGGCTGTCATGGGACATGAGGTTCTGCATACTAACCTGGATGTGTTTGGGACAGAATGCAGTTTCTTCTTAAGAGGAAAAAGGTAATTTTGAACTGCCGTTTCCGATGTCACAGTCCTATGGAGGTAACGAGATCAGAGATTCACATTTAAGGAATGATTATTTTCTTTTCTCTCCCCATTTTGCCAGCTGATCCTAAACCACACTAAAAGAAAATGTTCTAAAGTGTGGCATGTTTCTGCCTTTTAAGTTCAGACCAAAAATGATAACGTATTTGTGAAGTGTTAAAAAAAAAACCAAACTGTTGCATATTTGCCTCTTTGCCAACTGTTTACAAATCCAAAAACAACAAAGAGAAAGGCAGTTGTTTGCCTTCATTTCTTCATTTTTAGGTGGCATGTGAGTTCAGATTACATAGGTGTTCACAAAGATCTACATACTTTTTAAAAACATAAGGGGGCAGGGGAGATAGAGAGAGGGAAAGAGAAAGCGAGGACTCTTGGCTGAGGTGTGCCATAACAATAATGGAGTTTATGAGACTTAGCAGGGTTCATGAAATGCGAACCAGGATCAACCTACCTTTCCATAGCTTGGTCATTGACTTACCTAGGTTAAAATAAAATTGCAGAACTTGCTGTAAATGAAAAGGCAAGCTAGTCTATTTTATCTGATATGAATGTTGTTACTCCAGGTTTCTTTTGATTTCCATTTGTATGAAATATCTTTTTCCATCCCCTCACTTTCAGTCTGTATGTGTCCCTAGGTCTGAAGTGGGTCTCTTGTAAACAGCATATATATGGATCTTGTTTTTGTATCCATTCAGTGAGCCTGTGTCTTTTGGTTGGAGCATTTAATCCATTCACACTTAAGGTAATTATTGATATGTATGCTCCTATTACCATTTTCTTAATTGTTTTAGGTTTGTTTTTGTAGGTCCTTCTCTTGTGTTTCCCACTTAGAGAAGTTCCTTTAGCATTTGTTGTAGAGCTGGTTTGGTGGTGCTGAATTTCTCTTAGCTTTTGCTTATCTGTAAAGCTTTTGATTTCTCCATCGGATCTGAATGAGATCCTTGCCAGCTACAGTAATCTTGGTTGTAGGTTCTTCCCTTTCATCACTTTAAATATATCTTGCCACTCCCTTCTGGCTTGTAGAGTTTCTGCTGAGAAATCAGCTGTTAACCTTATGGGAGGTTCCCTTGCATGTTATTTGACATTTTTCCTTGCTGCTTTCAATAATTTTTCTTTGTCTTTAATTTTTGCCACTTTGATTACCATGTGTCTCGGTGTGTTTCTCCTTGGGTTTATCCTGTATAGGACTCTCTGTGCTTCTGGGACTTGGGTGGCTATTTCCTTTCCCACTTTAGGGAAGTTTTCGACTATAATCTCTTCAAATATTTTCTCTGGTCCTCTCTCTCTCTCTTCTCCTTCTGGGACCCCTATAATGCGAATGCTGTTGTGTTTAATGTTGTCCCAGAGGTCTCTTAGGCTGTCTTCATTTGCCTTCATTCTTTTATCTTTATTCTGTTCTGCAGCAGTGAATTCCACCATTCTGTCTTCCAGGTCACTTATCCATTCTTCTGCCTCAGTTATTCTGCTATTGATTCCTTCTAGTTTTCATTTCAGTTATTGTATTGTTCATCTCTGTTTGTTCTTTAATTCTTATAGAATTTGGTTAAACATTTCTTGCATCCTCTCAATCTTTGCCTCCATTCTTTTTCTGAGGTATTGGATCATCTTCACTATCGTTATTCTGAATTCTTTTTCTGGAAGGTTGCCTATCTCCACTTCATTTAGTTGTTTTTCTGGGGTTTTATTTTGTTCCTTCATCTGGTACATAGCCCTCTGCCTTTTCATCTTGTCTATCTCTCTGTGAATGTGGCTTTTGTTCCACAGGCTGAAGAATTGTAGTTCTTTTTTTTTTTTTGGCGGTATGCGGGCCTCTCACTATTGCAGCCTCTCCCGTTGCAGAGCACAGGCTCCGGACGCACAGGCTCAGCAGACATGGCTCACGGGCCTAGCCGCTCCGCGGCATGTGGGATCTTCCCAGACCGGGGCACGAACCCGTGTCCCCTGCTTCGGCAGGTGGACTCTCAACCACCGCACCACCAGGGAATCCCTGTAGTTCTTCTTGCTTCTGCTGTCTGCCCTCTGGTAGATGAGAATCTAAGAGGCTTGTGCAAGTTTCCTGATGGGAGGGACTGGTGGTGGGTAGAGCCAGCTGTTGTTCTGGTGGACAGAGCTCAGTAAAACTTTAATCTGCTTGTCTGCTGATGGGTGGGGCTGGGTTCCTTCCCTGTTGGTTAAGCCTGAGGTGACCCAACACTGGAGCCTACCCCGGATCTTTCGTGGGGATAATGGCGGACTCTTGGAGGGCTCATGTCAAGGAGTACTTCCCAAAACTTCTGTCAGTGTCCTTGTCCTCACAGTAAGACACAGCCACCCCCTGCCTCTGCAGGAGACCCTCCAACACTAGCAGGTAGGTCTGGTTCAGTCTCCTATGGGGTTGCTGCTCCTTCCCCTGGGTCCCAGTGCACACACTACTTTGTGTGTGCGCTCCAAGAGTGGAGTCTCCGTTTCCCCCCGTCCTGTCGAAGTTCTATAATCAAATCCCGCTAGCCTTCAAAGTCTGATTCTCTAGGAATGTCTCCTCCTGTTGCCGGACCCCCAGTTTGGGAAGTCTGACATGGGGCTCATAATGTTTACACCAGTGGGTGCACTCCTGTGGTATAAGTGTTCTCCAGTTTGTGAGTCACCCACACAGCAGTTATGGGATTTGATTTTATTGTGATTGCGCCCCTCCTACTGTCTCATTGTGGCTTCTTCTTTGTCTTTCAATGTGGGGTATCTTTTTTGCTGAGTTCCAGTGTCTTCTTGTCGATGACTGTTCAGCAGTTAGTTGTGATTCCGGTGTTCTCGCAAGAGGGAATGACAGCACGTCCTTATATAGTATTCTTTCAATGCCCCTATAGTTTAAACTTTTTTTTCCTAAAGTTGGAGGAAGGAGCTACAATTTTTTGTGACATGCATCTCTTGCCTTCCTTTCATCAGCTCTCCAACAACTTTAAAATTGCTACTCACTTGGGATTTATAAGGAACATAGAAATAGAACAGAAGACTGTTACTCTCAGTAGGTGAGCCTTATGTTTTAATTCATGGAATTAGGAACTGGTTGAAAGGTACAGAATTCTAACATTTTCAAAATCTCACTGATGATTTTATATGTCAGAGTAATCTTAAATAGCTCTGAGTCTGGGTACTTTTAAATAACCTTACCAAACTATGCCATTTGAGATCAATTTTTAAAGGGATATCAAATTATACAGTGCCAACATCTTTTTTTTTTTAAACATCTTTATTGGAGTATAACTGTTTTACAATAGTGTGTTGGTTTTTCCTTTACAACAAAGTGAATCAGTTATACATATACATATGTTCCCATATCTCTTCCCTCTTGCATCACCCTCCCTCCCACCCTCCCTATCCCACCCCTCTAGGTGGTCACAAAGCACAGAGGTGATCTCCCTGTGCTATGCAGCAGCTTCCCACTAGCTATCTAATTTAAATTTGATAGTGTATATATGTCCCTGCAACTCTCTCACTTCGTCACAGCTTACCCTTCCCCCTCCCCATATCCTCAAGTCCATGCTCTAGTAAGTCTGTGTTTTATTCCCGTCCTACCACTCATCTCTTCATGACATTTTTTTTTTCCTTAGAGTCCATATATATGTGTTAGCATACGGTATTTGTTTTTCTCCTTCTGACTTACTTCACTCTGTATGACAGAGTCCAGGTCTATCCACCTCATTATAAATAACTCAGTTTCATTTCTTTTTATGGCTGAGTAATATTCCATTGTATATATGTGCCACATCTTCTTTATCCATTCATCTGTCAATGGACACTTAGGTTGCTTCCATGTCCTGGCTATAGTAAATAGAGCTGCAATGAACATTTTGGTACATGACTCTGAATTATGGTTTTCTCAGGGTATATGCCCAGTAGTGGGATTGCTGGGTCGTATGGTAGGTCTATTTGTAGTTTTTAAGGAACCTCCATACTGTTCTCCATAGTGGCTGTATCAATTTACATTCCCACCAGCAGTGCAAGAGTGTTCCCTTTTCTCCACACCCTCTCCAGCATTTATTGTTTCTAGAGTTTTTGATGATGGCCAATCTGACTGGTGTGAGATGATATCTCATTGTAGTTTTGATTTGCATTTCTCTAATGATTAATGATGTTGAGCATTCTTTTATGTGTTTGTTGGCAATCTGTATATCTTCTTTGGAGAAATGTCTATTTAGTTCTTCTGCCCATTTTTGGATTGGGTTGTTTGTTTTTTTGTTATTGAGCTGCATGAGTTGCTTATAAATTTTGGAGATTAATCCTTTGTCAGTTGTTTCATTTGCAAATATTTTCTCCCATTCTGAGGGTTGTCTTTTGGTCTTGTTTATGGTATCCTTTGCTGTGCAAAAGCTTTTAAGTTTCATTAGGTCCCATTTGTTTATTTTTGTTTTTAGTGAAAGATCTCCTTCCCCTGCATGCCTGCTGCTCCTGAATGCACACTTCCATTAGAACCACTGTTTTCGTATATCATACTGGTAAGTGTGTTCCCACTGACTTGTGAAACTTCACAAGGTAAGTACCGTGTTCTAACCCCAGAATTTAGCATAGAACTATGGCATAAAACAGGAACTCGACAAACATTAGTTGAATAAAGGAATAGGTAAAATAAAGATATATGGTGAAGATTTTTCAAGGGAAACTATAAACATGAATATTTTAACATCTAATGATGTTGTTTCTGTAACATGACTGGTAGGAGAAAGAGGAAGGAGGGAACACATATAATAACAACAGTAAAATGTTAACTGTTCATCACATGGGCCTTTGTCAGAGGATTAGAAGTCTCTGGAGTATAAAGTAAATAGAAAAGGAGCACGTGTAGGGAATGGAAATGATCATAACCTTGTATTAGGAAACACAGTTCAACCGGAGGCCTGGCTGAGTTGTTTGTCCAAAACTTAATACATTTGCTATAAGGCTGAATTAATGAACAGAATTCTATAAATCAATAATTACATTTTATATCTTAATTGAGCACTTAAAACTTCAATAATTTCTCTTTTTCTCTGAGCTATTTACAAAGCCTATTTTAAATTCTGAGCTTTAAAAATGAACCAAACTTTTCCTCTGAGATGTTTTTTACTTTTTTTGCAAGGTGGCTATTTGAGTAACATTTGTTATAACACTATAATGAAATCTGTCAGGAATTGGAAAGCTGAGTATTTTACCACAACTGAAAAATGAGAGTATGTATGTGCATTTCTGAAAACACTAATGGAAATAGTGCCTCAAATGAAAATAATGAAGTTAACAAAGAGAAATTATTCTTAGGCCAGTCTTGAGGACTGAGTAGTAATGATAAAGAAATAACATTGGGGGAAGGAAGCAAGATGGCGGAACAGAAGGACATGAGCTCACCCCTTCTTACAGAAACACCAAAAGTACAACTAACTGCTGAACAACCACCCCCCAAAAAAAGCTGGAACCTACCAAAAAAGATACCTTACATCTGAAAACAAATAAGAAGCCACAATAAGACAGTAGGAGGGGCAGAATTGCAATAAAATCAAATCCCATACATGCCAGGAGGGGAATCCACAAATTGGAAACTAATTATATCACAGAAGTTCTCCCACAGGTGTGAAAGTTCTGAGCCCCATGTGGGGCTCCCAAGCCTGGGAGTGTGGCAATAGAGGGAAGAGACCCCAGAGAGTCTGGCTATGAAGGCCAGTGGTTTGACTGCAGGAATTCCACAGGACTGGGGGAAACAGAAACTCCTCTCTTGGAGGGTACACACAGTGGCTGGGGTGCACCAGAACCCAAGGAAAAAAGCAGGACCTCATAAGTGACTGGGTCAGACTTACCTGTTAGTGTTGGAGGGTCCCCTGCAAAGGCAGGGTTGGGGGGCGGCTGTGGCTCACTGTGGGGACAGGGACACTGGTGGTGGCGGCTCTGGCAATTGCTCATTGGCGTGGGCCCTCTAGGATGCTGCCATCTTCTCGCCAAGACCTGGCCCCACCCAACAGCCTGTAGGCACCAGTGCTGGTACGCCTCAGGCCAAACAACCAACAGGGCAGGAACACAACCCCACCCATCAGCAAAGAGGCTGTTTAGAGTCTTCCTGAAAAAACAGCTGCCCCATAATAAACACACCCACAGATACTGCCCTGCACACCAGTGGGATAAAACCCAGCTCCACACATCAGTGGGTGGATACCAGTCCCTCCCACCAGAAAACCTGCACAAGCCTCTTAGACAGCCTCATCCACCAGGGGGCAGACAGCAGAAGATAGAAAAACTACAACCCTGCAGCCTGCAGAACAGAAACCACAATCACCGAAAGTTAGACAAAATGAGACGGTAGAGAAATATGGTTCATGTGAAGGAACAAGACAAAAACCCAGAAGAATTAAGTGAAGTGGAGATAGGCAGTCTACCTGAAAAAGAATTCAGAGTAATGATAGTAAAGATGATCCAATATTTCGGAAAAAGAATGGAGGCACAGATTGAAAAGATACAAGAAATGTTTAACAAAGACCTAGAAGAACTAAAGAACAAACAGAGATGAACAATACAATAACTGAAACAAAAAATATACTAGAAGAAATCAATAGCAAAATAACTGAGGCAGAAAAATGGATAAGTGACCTGGAAGACAGAATGGTAGAAATCACTGCAATGGAACAGAATAAAGAAAAAAGAATGAAAAAAATGAGGACGGTTTAAGAGACCTCTGGGACAACATGAAACACACAAACATTCGCATTATAGGTGTCCCAGAAGGGAAAGAGAGAGAGATAGAAAGGGTCTGAGAAAATATTTTAAGAGATAATAGCTGAAAACTTTCCTAACATGGGAAAGGAAACAGTCATCCAAGTCCAGGAAGTGCAGAGTCCCAGTCAGGATGAATGCAAGGAGGAACGTGCCAAGACACATAGTAATCAAATTGACAAAAATTAAAGACAAAGAAAAAATATTAAAAGCAACAAGGGAAGAGCAATAAATAACATACAAGCAATCCACATGAGGTTATCAGCTGATTTTTCAGCAGAAACTCTGCAGGCCAGAAGGAAGTGGCACAATATATTTAAAGTGATGAAAGGGAAGAACCTATAGCCAAGAATACTTTACCCAGCAAGGATCTCATTCAGATTCGACCAAGAAATCAAAAGCTTTACAGACAAGCAAAAGCTAAGAGAATTCAGCACCACCAGACCAGCTTTGCAAAAAATGCTAAAGGAAGTCCTCTAGGTAGAAAAGGCCACAACTAGAAACAAGATAATTACAAATGGAAAAGCTCACCAGTAAAGGCAAACATATAGTAAAGGTAAGAAATCATCTGCACACAAATATAAAATTAAAACCAGTAATTATGAGGAGAGCAAAAATGTAGGATATTGGAAACTCATTTGAAATTAAAAGACCAGCAATTTTAACCAATCTTGTTTATATATAGGCTGCTACATCAAAACCTCATACTATCCACAAACCAAAAACCTGCAATAGATACACACACAAAAAAGAAAGAAGAATTCAAACACAACAGTAAAGTTAGTCATCAAATCACAAGAGAAGAGAACAAAAGAGGAAAGGAAGAAAAAACACCTACAAAAACAAATCCTGAACAGTTAACAAAATGGCAGTAAGAACATCCGTATCAATAATTACCTTAAATGTAAACAGATTACATGCTCCAACCAAAAGACACAGACTGGCTAAATGGATACAAAAACAAGACCCATATATATGCTGTCTACAAGAGGCCCACTTCAGACCAAGGGACACATACAGACTGAAAGTGAGAAGATGGAAAAAAGGTATTCCATGCAAATGGAAATAAAAGATAGCTGGAGTAGCAATACTCATATGAAATAAAATAGACTTTAAAATAGTGTTACAAGAGACCAACAAGAAGACTACATAATGATCAAGGGATCAATCCAAGAAGAAGATACAACAATTGTAACAACTGCACCCAACACAGGAGCACCTCAATATATAAGGCAAATGCTAACAGCCATAACAGGAGAAATCAACAGTAACACAGTAATAGTGGGGGACTTTAAGACCCTACATACATCAATGCACAGATCATCCAGACAGAAAATCAATAAGGACACAAAGGCCTTAAATGACGTATTAGACCAGATGGACTTAATTGATACTTATAGAGCATTCCATCCAAAAGCAGCAGAATACACATTCTTCTCAAGTGCACATGGAACATTCTCCAGGACTGATCACATGCTGGGCCACAAAGTAAGCCTCACTAAATTTAAGAAAACTGAAATCATACTAAGCAACTTTTCTGACCACAACACTGTGAGATTAAAAATCAACTAAAAGAAAAAAACTGTAAAAAACACCAACACATGGAGGCTAAACAATATGCTACTAAATAACCAATGGATCACTCATGAAATCAAAAAAACACCCAGAGACAAATGAAAACGAAAGCATGACGATCCACAACCTATGGGACCCAGCAAAAGCAGTTCTAAGAGGGAAGTTTATAGCAATACAATCTTATCTCAGGAAACAAGAAAAATCTGGAATAAACAACCTAAGCTTACACCTAAAGCAACTAGAGAAAGAAGAATAAACAAAACCCAAAATTAGTAGAAGGAAAAGAAATCATAAATACAAGAGCAGAAATAAATGAAATGGAGACAAAAACAACAAAAATAAAAGCTGGTTCTTTGAAAAGATAAACAAAATTGACAAAACTTTAGGCAGGCTCATCAAGAGGAAGATAGCTCAAATTAATAAAATTAGAAATGAAAAAGGTGAAGTCACAATGGACACCACAGATAAGAGACTACTATAAGCAACTATATGCCAATAAAATGGACAACCCAGAAGAAATGGACAAATTCTTAGAAAGCTGCAATATCCCCAGACTGAACCAAGAAGAAATAGAAAATACAAACAGACCAATCACAAGTACTGAAATTGAAACTGTGATTTTAAAATTCCCAACAAACAAAAGCTGAGGACCAGATGGCTTCACAGGCACATTCTATCAAATATTTAGAAAAGAGTTAACACCTACCCTTCAGAAACTGTTCCAGAAAATTGCAGCAGAGGGAAAAAACCCAAACTCATTCTATGAGGCCACCATCATGCTGATAACAAAACCAGACAAAGATACCATAAAAAAAGAAAATTACAGGCCAATATCACTGATGAATATAAATGCAATATCCTCAACAAAATACTAGCAATATGAATCCAACAATACATTAAAAGGATCATACACTATGATCAAGTGGGATTTATCCCAGGGATGCAAGGATTTTTCAATATCTGCAAATCAATCAGTGCAATACACCATATCAACAAAGTGAAGAATAAAAACCATATGATCATCTTAACAGATGCAGAAAAAGCTTTTGACAAAATTCAGCACCGATTTATGGTAGAAAACTGAAAGCATTTCCTCTAAGATCAGGAACAAGAGAAGGATGTCTACTCTCACCACTATTATTCAACATAGCTTTGGAAGTCCTAGCCATGGCAATCAGAGAAGAAAAAGAAATAAAGGAAATCCAAATTGGAAAAGAAGTAGTAAAGCTGTCACTGTTTGCAGATGACATGATACTATACATAGAAAAATCCTAAAGATGCTACCAGAAAACTACTAGAGCTCATCAATGAATTCAGTCAAGTTGCAGGACACAAAATTAATACACAGAAATCTGTTGCATTTCTATACAGTAACAAAAAAAGATCAGAAAGAGAAATTAAAGAAACAATCCCATTTACCATCACATCAAAAAGAATAAAATACCTAGGAATAAACTTACCTAAGGAGGCAAAAGACCTGTACTCTGAAAACTTTAAGACCCTGGAGAAAGAAATAATAAATGACAAAAACTGATGGAAAGATATACCATGTTCTTGGATTGGAAGAATCAATATTGTCAAAATGACTATACTATCCAAGGCAATCTACAGCTTCAATGAAATTCCTATCAAATTACCAATGGCATTTTTCACACAACTAGAACAAAACAATCTTAAAATTTGTATGGAGACACAAAAGACCCCAAATGGCCAAAGCAATCTTGAGAAAGAAAAACAGAGCTGGAAGAATCAGGCTCCCTGACTTCAGACTATACTACAAAGCTACAGTCATCAAAACAATATGGTACTGGTACAAAAATAGAAATGTAGATCAATGGAACAGGATAGAAAGCTCAGAAATAAACCCACACACCTATGGTCAATTAATCTACAACAAAGGAGGCAAGATTATACAATGGAGAAAAGACAGTCTCTTCAATAAGTGGTGCTGGGAAAACTGAACAGCTACATGCAAAAAATAAAATTAGAACAATCTTTAACATCATACACAAAAATAAACTCAAAATGGACTAAAGACCTAAATGTAAGGCCAGACACTATAAAACTCTTAGAGGAAAACATAGGCAGAACACTCTGACATAAATCACAGCAAGATCCTTTTTGACCCACCTCCTAGAGTAATGAAAATAAAAACAAAAATAAACAAATGAGACCTAATTAAACTTAAAAGCTTTTGCACAGCAAAGGAAACCATAAACAAGACGAAAAGACAACCCTCAGAATGGGAGAAAATATTTGCAAATGAAGCGACAAGGGATTAATCTCCAAAATGTACAAAAAGCTCATGCAGGTCCATATCAAAAAGACAAACAACCCAATCAAAAAGTGGGCACAAAACCTAAACAGACATTTCTCCAAAGAAGACATACAGATGGCCAAGAGGCACATGAAAAGATGCTCAACTTCACTAATTATTAAAGAAATGCAAATCAAAGCTATGATGAGGTACTACCTCACGCTGATCAGAATGGCCATCATCAAAAACTCTACACACAATTGATGCTGGAGAGGGTGTGGAGAAAGGGGAACCCTCTAACACTGTTGGTGGGAATGTAAATTGATATAGCCACTATGGAGAACAGTATGGAAGTTCCTTAAAAAACTAAAACTAGAACTACCATATGAACCAGCAATCCCACTCCTGGGCATATACCCTGAGAAAACCATAATTCAAAAAGAGTCATGTACCCCAATGTTCATAGCAGCACTATTTACAATAGCCAGGATATGGAAGCAACCTAACTATCCATCAATAGAGGAATGGATAAAGAAGATGTGGTAAATATATACAATGGAATATTACTCATCCATAAAAAGGAACAGAACTGTGCCATTTGCAAAGAAGTGGATGGACCTAGACGCTGTCATACAGAGTGAAGTAAGTCAGAAAGAGAAAAACAAATATTGTACATTAACATATATATATGGAATTTAGAAAAATGGTACAGATGAACCTATTTCCAAAGCAGAAATAGAGGCGCAGATGTAGAGAACAAATGTATGGACACCAAGGGGGGCGGGGTGGTGGGATGGATTGGGAGATTGGGATTGATGTATGTACACTACTATGTATGAAGTAGATGGCTGGGTGAGAGCCCAGCCATTTTTCCCCTTTGTATAGCAAAGGGGAAAAAAAAAGGTGTAATCTGTTTGCAAGACATATATTAAGTTAACCTTAAAAATGCATTCCAATATATATTAGGTGCAGACAAATACTGTTTGATTCCATTTATATGAGGTACCTAGAATAGTCAAATTCACAGAGTCAGAAAGTACACTGGTAGCTGCCAGGGGCTGGGAGTGGGGTGGGCAGGGAGAATGGGTAGTTCGTTTTTAACGGGGAGAGAGTTTCAGTTTAGGAAGGTGAAAAATTCAGGAGATGGATGATGGTGAGAGTTGCACAACAATGTGGATGTACTTAGTGCCACTGAACTGTACAGTTAAATACAGTTAAAATAATATGTTTTACATTATGTGTCTTTTACCACAATAAAAAAAAAAACAATCAAAAAATAGGCAGAAGACCTAAAGAGACATTTCTCCAAAGAAGACATACAGATGGCCAAGAGGCACATAAAAAGATGCTCAACATCGCTATTAGAGAAATGCAAACCAAAACTACAATGAGGTATCACCTCACACTGGTCAGAATGACCATGATCGAAGACTCTACAAACAATAAATACTGGAGAGGGGGCTTCCCTAGTGGCGCAGTGGTTGAGAATCTGCCTGCCAATGCAGGGGACACGGGTTTGAGCCCTGGTGTGGGAAGATCCCACATGCCGCGGAGCAACTAGGCCCGTGAGCCACAACTACTGAGCCTGCACGTCTGGAGCCTGTGCTCCACAAGAGAGGCCACAACAGTGAGAGGCCCGTGCACTGTGATGAAGAATAGCCCCCACTCGCCACAACCAGAGAAAGCCCTCACACAGAAACGAAGACCCAACACACCCCAAAATAAATAAATAAATAAATAAATAAATAAATAAATAAATAAATAAATAAATAAATTTATTTTAAAAAAATACTGGAGAGGATGTGGAGAAAACGGAACCCTCCTACACTGTTGGTGGGAATGTAAACTGATACAGCCACCATGGAGAACAGTATGGAGGTGCCTTAAGAAACTAAAAATAGAGCTATCATATGATCCAGCAATCCCACTATTGGGCAAATATCCCGAGAAAAACATGGTTTGAAAGGATACATGCATCCCAGTGTTCATTGCGGCACTATTTACATGGAAGCAACCTAAATGTCCATCAACAGATGAATGGATAAAGAAGATATGGTACATAAATACAATGGAATATTACTCAGCCATTAAGAAGAATGAAATAATGCTATTTGCAGCAACATGGATGGATGTGGAGACTATCAGGTGATAGTCTCCAGTGAAGTAAGTCAGACAAAGACAAATATAATATGGTATTACTTACATGTGGAATCTTAAAAAAAATGATACAAATGAACTCATTTACAAAACAGAAACACATTCACAGACTTATAGAACCAACTTATGGTTACCAGGGGGTAAGTGTGGAGGGGAAGGGACAGATTGGGAGTTTGGGATTGACATGTGCACACTGCTATATTTGAAACAGATAACCAACAAGGACCTACTGTATAGCACAGGAAACTCTGCTCAATACTCTGTAATAACCTAAATGGGAAAAGAATATGAAAAAGAATAGATACATGTATATGTATAACTGAATCACTTTGCTGTACACCTGAAGCTAACACAACATTGTTAATCAACTCTACTCCAATATAAAATAAAAATTTTTTTAAAAAGAAATATCAGATTAAAGAAGCTTCTTTAAAGAAGCTTGCATTTCTCTTTAAATGAAAAGAGAAAATGAAAGGGTAACTAGGATTTGCTACTTGAAGCACTGCCACCTGCTAGGACAGAGTTAACACCAGCGTATGAAAGAAAACTTCCCTTTAAAATTCACTGGGCAATTTTTATGAACTCATTTTTTGTGAGGCAGGAAAAATAATCAGGCAAGCAAAGGTGAGGTATCTTTGGAAAATTTAATTTGGACCATATTTTCTTTCTTTCGCTTAAAACATCAAATATTTCCATACACTTTGGGTTCCACAACTTACAAAGGGGCAGTGGGTGGTTTCCTGCAGTTACATACTGTACCCAACTTTCTATAGAAAGATCAGACATTTTCCAACCTTGCTTTTGAGTATTTTCTTAAAAATGCTTTAAAGGTTCCTTACAGTCAATGGCAAGTAAAACAAAGTAAGGCTTTATTTTCTCCTTTTTCCCCGTTTTTGGTACTGCATGTTGGAGGAATAAGGCAGGAAGACTTGTCACATCAGTGTTGGTACCCTGGGGATCGCTGCTGAGTCCTCCACGTGTATCCATATCATCGAGGCCCTGATGTACCCCTGCACCAGAGGAACCTGACATGGGTAAGTGCTGAACAGCCTGTCACAGCCATTTCGCAGCACATGGGGTCTGTGGCTGCTGGTTCCTGTCAGTGTTCACAGGGCTCCTGGCCTCCAGGGGTAACAAAGGAACTAGGATCAAATCACGACCAGAGGTCTCCCACCTGGCACTGCAGTACCATAGGTTCACATCTCCGGGCCTTACAATGTGCATTTAAAGACTAAATGTAATTACTGAAAATAACACAAGAAAAAAATCCCATTACTAATTCCCATATCAAATTACTAGAATGAAAATAAAAGCATTTGTCTGATAAAACATGTTTTCTATGTCAGATGAAAGCAACTCCCTTGCAAGATAATCTCAGTAATGTATATTTGTCACTATTCATATATTTTGCCTGGTACACAAATTTCTGTAATTGCATCATCTGAACAGCTTTGTCATTTTTCAAACTTGTAGTCTCATTAACTTAAAAAAGGGATAAGGCAGCCAAATTTAACTAATTTTGGTTGCAGAAAAACATCTCAGACATTAGCCTTCTTCTTCTCAAGTGTTAAGAGCACGTGATTAAAAGGTAATAGTTTCTTCTCTTAACAGGAAACTAAGCAGCTATTGTTGTCAAATCTATCTTTAGTAAACACAGGGCCCTCATAAATATAAAATTAAATTCTTTTGAGGAATAGGTTTGTGATTTTAGGTATGCAGGATTTACATTTATTCGCTGAATTTTGTAGTAAAAAAACGTGTGGTGTTGCCATCTTTCTTTCAATACATGAGGGATTTCTCCATCATCTCAGCAGGCTCTCACACACAGATGGCAGGCTGGTCATCTCAGCCACATGTCACATGCTCTCAGAAGCCCTGCAAAAACTCCTGTAGCTGGGTGACGATCTCGGTGTCCACCGTTTCCATGAGGGACTGGAAGCCTTGCTCTCCCAGCAGCTCCTGCTGGGCCTTAAGCTTCTCGTAGATGAACTGCTGCAGTGACACGGTATGCACAGGGTCCTTCAGGGCCAGCTGCAGGACAGAGAGTAGCCACACTGTGTCAGAGAGGCAAAACAAGTTCCTCTTACATGTGAGTGACTCAATTCTTTGTAATCTCATTCACAGCAACAAAATTGCGTCTGCCTCCCTTCTTGCAAGGGATTCTAAAGGAGCCTCATTGTGGAAAAGTTGGTCAAAGAAAATTTCACTCAGTCTAACCTCAGCTCCCTAGGGCCTCTAAGCACAGTCATCTGATTAGCCCAATTTCTCAACAGTTCATCCATGTAAAGAATCAAAACCTGGTGGAAAGTATCCTAAAAGGAACATAACATGCCAAAGAGCACTTAAACACAATTGTCCAGGGTTCCTCATAGGAAGATCAGGTACTTTATCGTGGCAGCTTAGTGAGGCCCTCAGGACTGACAGAGGAAACACTGCCCTATCCTGGATTGCTATGCTACTTATATACATGTATGTTCTTCCAGTTAAAAAAGAGAAAGAAAAATAATAAATAAAAATAGATTTTTAACAACCCAAACACGTGCTCCTCCTCTCCCACTGGGATATTTGAAAAACAAAAGAAATATAATTAAATAAAAATAACCCATCCATCCACTTCCTAAAGGTAACAATCACAACAGAGAACATTCTGGCCTTTTCTGTGCCTGTGGCATGCACATACATACACATAAATATACAATTAATTCTGTTCTTTGCACTTATGCTATCATACAAAAAAATTCTACTCTAACACAGTTTAAGAATTCTAAATCAACTTATGTCATAATTTTTTTGTTATAGGCATGTTGAAGTAATCATGGTCTAGATTAAATACAATTTTAACTATAATTTTGCTGAATAATCTTTCATAAACACTGTTCCATGTTACAATCTATACAGCCTTTCCTCTACATTTCAAATTATTTCTTGGAGATATCTACCACTGTTTCACAAGGATTACTAGATTAAAGTGCATAGACAATTTTATGACTCCTGATATATATTATCAGGTTGTTTTTCCTACAGTTTGTACCAACTTAAAAGTTATAAGAGTTTTCAGCTTGTGACAGTTACCACTGGTATTATCAGTATTTAAATTCCTTAAAATCTAAGAATTGAAAAATAACACAACTTTGCTTTCACCTATATATTGCTCTCATTATCAACAATGCTGAAAATGTGTAAGGCTTTAAGTAAAGTGCATGAGTTTCTGTGTGAGAAATTCTTCTCTTTCCTTTACTGAGACTCAATTCTATTCTACGTAGATGAAGTAGCTGAGTCAGATCTGCAGTTTGAACAACGTAAGTAGATTTTATTTTATTTATTTTATTTTTTAACATCTTTATTAGAGTATAATTACCTTATAATGGTGTGTTAGTTTCTGGTTTATAACAAAGTGAATCAGCTATAGATATACAAATATCCCCTAGATTTTAAAATAATGACCACAAATAGAAAATGTAACTGAGAGGTAGAGACATAGGAGGCATGAATGTGAAATTAAACCCCTTATGTGAACATTCCAGAGTTACAAGATAAATCCAAGGCAAGGGTAATTTCAATAGTCATTCTCCTGGAAGATGGATAGGAGAAAGAACAGCAAGAAAAACTGCAGACACACAGCCCTAAATTCACAAGCCTGAAGATATCATTCCACAAAATGCACAGAAATTGAAGATGAACATTTAAAAATATCTACTCCCTTAAGTAACATGCAATAATGTTCAATATCATTTTAATTAGTAAGCAACAGACCTCTTACTAAAGAGGATGTGAACTTTGTTGAAATATCAGTCACTAAAACCACCTGCTATAATATGAGTGAAAAGCTGAGCTTGAAGCTGATGTTCAACAAGTCACTCCCACTACTGAAACAAAGCTTAAGAGTGTGATTTAAATGCTGTTTCAATTTGCTCTAAGAAACTGTAAACAGTTATCACATCTCCATGCTTTAATTTCCAACAAACTAATAAAAAGGAAAAGTATCCCCATACTAAACCCCACCAGCTATGGCATAACATGACATTGGTATATATTTTTTTAAGTATATTGATCAGTCATTAGAAGATTAAAAGTATTTCTCTGTTTTGTAAAAAGAGTTGTGGAGGGAAGAAGGAATTTTAAAAAACATACAGAATCTCCAATTACATACCTTACAAGATCTTAAAAAAAAAAAAACCCACACTACTTTTAGTGAAAAAAACTACACGTTCACAAATAAATGTCTGTTTTGGCTTCTGGTAGACATTCCTTAATCATGGTTATTAATACCTTCTTTTGAAGAAATATATAAAACAGATTGACCAAATGATTCCCTAGAGAAGAATTATCATTGCACATGCACTAAAAATCCAGATATCATTTCTTTGAATGCAATAATGCCTATAGTCACTAGAATTAAGAGACTCTGAAGTCACCAACAACATTTACAAAACCATTGTTTTTATGCAAATAATGTCCACCTAACATAATGAACTTAATCATCTGATTTAATGTGAAAAAATACAGAAAGCCTAGCATGTTTACTAGGTGGTATGTTCTTGAGAAAATAATAAGTTTTCTAACATAATAAGTAAATTATAAACAGGGAGATGTTGGACATTATATATAAACAAACATAAGAAGACTCTAAAAGATGGAGAGAAGAAGGCAGCACAGCACCCAAGGAACAACATGGTGTTGAGTGTCCTTTCTTCTTGCCTCATAAATTCCAGATTTGGGGCTGAAGAAGCTAGCAACCTGGAAACACCAATGAGCACAGACAAAAAAAGCTAAAACAAATAGCCTACTCTCTAGCCAAAGGACCAGAAAGCAAGACAAAAAACTTTTAGACAATAATTGCTCTACTTCAGCCAAACACCACAGAATAAACTGTGGCCCCAGTCCCACTGAGCTATTAGAAGGATTCAACCCACCTCCCATGACTGTGGAGGTCCTTGGGGATCTTGAACTCTCCCGTTCCTCACCCAGGGAGGTATCAGTGGAGGCTTAGTGGGGAACATGGCCTCTTCCCCTACCTGGCAGTAACAAAAGTGGTACATCCACTTCTTCTGCCAGTGCAGTATCAGAAGAAGTCAGCTAAAACAGAATTAAATAAGATGCAGAGTCTCATAACACAATACCAAAAATGCCCAGGTTTCAAGAGAAATCACTCACAATCCAACCAAAAGGACAGGGCATGGGCAAGAGGGAAGTGGATTTAATTATAAAAGGGCAATTGAGAGGTCTTGTGCTGATAGAAATGTTCTATATCTTGGCTCATTAACATAAATATTCTGGTTGTGAAGTCACAGTTTCGCAAATGTTATCACTAGAGGACACGGACAGCAACAGTTTATAAACCAGAGAGATCATTATATCTGGCAACCTCAACCACCAAGAATACACTGGGAGGCAAGGAATTAACTTCTGAAGGTGAATGACCAAAATAGTTTGACACCTATATGCCCAAATTTAAACAAAGTATTCATAGAAGAATCTTACAAAATCAAATTATTTATTCTTCTTTCCCACACATTTCTAACAGCTGTGATTACCTTTGTTTAGCTGCAGGTTTGCTTAGATGCACAAATCTGAGGCGATAAATACCTGCTACAAGGAAAACAAAGGCAGCAATACTGAGGCTCAATTGACAATATGAAAATATTGGGGATAATGGGAAGAAACAGAAAACTATTAAAAAACAGATCCAGGGCTTCCCTGGTGGCGCAGTGGTTGAGAGTCCGCCTGCAGATGCAGGAGACATGGGTTCGTGCCCTGGTCCGGGAGGATCCCACATGCCGTGGAGCGGCTAGGCCCGTGAGCCATGGCCGCTGGGCCTGCGCGTCCGGAGCCTGTGCTCCGCAATGGGAGAGGCCACAACGGTGAGAGGCCCGCATACCGCAAAAAAAAAAAAAAAAAAAAAAAAAAAACAGATCCAGACTAGATAAAATGTGTGGTATTTTGGATTGAATCCTGCAACTAAGAGCATTAGTGGAAAACTGGTGAAATTTAAATAAAGTCTGGAGTTTAGTTAAACTAATATACCATAAAGTCTGGAGTTTAGTTAATACTAATATACCAAAGTTGGTTTCTTAGCTTTGATAAATGTACAATACTAATGTAAGATGTTGATATTAGGGAAAACTGGGTGAAGGGTGCATGAGAACCCTCTGTACTACCTTTGCTACTTTTCTGTAAACCTAAAACTATTCCAAAATAACAAGGTTTTATCTATCTTTATGCCAGTACCATACTGTTTTAATTACTGTGGCTTTGTAATATATTTTGAAGTCAGGAAGTGTGATGCCACCAGCTTTGTTCTTTTTTTAAGACTGCTTTGGCTGGCTATTCAAGATCTTTTATGGTTCCATATGAATTTTAGAATTGTATTTTTCATTTCTATAAGAAATGCCATTGGGATACTGACAGGAATTGCACTGAATTGGTAAACTGTTTTGGGTAGTATGGATGGACATCTTAACAATATTAAGCCTTCCAATCCATGAATATGGATATCTATTTGTTTGTGTCTATAATTTCTTTCATGAATGTTTTGTAAGTTTTCAGTCTATAAGTCTTCCATTTCTTTAGTTAAATTTATGCCTAAATATTTTATTCTTTTTGATGCTATTGTAAATGGGTTTTCTTAATTTCCTTTTCAGCTAATTATTAGCATATAGAAAACACACTTGATTTTTGTACATTGATGTTGTACCCTGCAACTTTGCTGGATTCATTTATTAGTTCCAGCAGTTTTTTTTAATGGTGTCGTCAGGGTTTTCTATATATAAGATCATGTCATCTGCAAGAGCAGACAATTTTACTTCTACCATTTCAATTTGTATGCCTTTAATTTCTTTTTCTTGCCTAACTGTCGTGGCTACGATTTCCAGTACTATGATGAACATGCAGAGCAATGGAAATGAATAGAGAGATCAGAAATAAATCCACACATACAGAGTTACCTATAGATCTTCAATAATGGTGCCAAGAATGCATAGTGGGAAAAGGATACTCTCTTCAACAAATTGTGTTGGAAAACTGGATATCCATATGCAAAAGAATGAAATCCTCATCTTACACCACACATAAAAATCTACTCAAAATTAATTAAAGACTTAAACATAAGACCTCAAACTGTAAAACTCTAGAAGAAAACACGGGGGAAAAGATTCATGACAGTGGCCTTGGCAATGATTTCATGGATATGCTATCATAACCAAAACACACATGCAACAAAAGCAAAAACAAACAAGGGAAACTATGTCAAACAAAACTTTAAAAAGTTATTTTAAAAAAAGGATTCAGACTAAAAAAGTACATACCTCTGTGGCCATTTGGTTGGGGGGACATGCTGCCCTAGACACCTCAATTGGCTGACACAAATGTTCATTATATATACAGAATGTCTAAGCAGCAAGACTTGCAAGCTCATTTTCAAAACGAGAAAAACTGACAACCCTAAGCTTTGAAAGACATCCAAAGCTGATTTTTCTCAAGTTAACGGCATCAGTAGATGCCACTAGAACACAGACTTCCAAGTTCTTGGTTTGTTCTTTCTGTTGCTTCCATATGCCTAACCCCCATTCTTGTCCTTCAAGAAAACACATGATTATTTAAGAAGTATTTCCTTTAAAATGGTTATGATAACATTAGGAACCTTACAACAGGTTTCAGTTATTAGCAAAAGATAACTAGCTAGAATTCCTGACTCCAGGGTTATGCTTAATAAATGAAGTGCTAAATAACCCAACTTACTTCAAAAGTACATACATTGGATTTTAATAAGCAAGTCCAGTATTCCCTGGTTCTGAAATTATTACTCGAAGACAGAACGGTTCTGTATGGTTCTGTACAGTTCAGAATGGTTGAACTGTATATGAGGTCCTTCTGTTGGTAACTATATAGCCTTCTAACCTACAACAATTGACCCATAGGTGGTTAATCTTTAAAGCTGTTACAAGATTTTTAGCTCCTGTGGTGCTACTTACAAAGATGTACACTTCTTGTTCTTTGAGATTTTTATTCCTTAAAACTAAAATATATTTCACCGTATTAATCTTCAATTTCACCCAGCAGATATTCAGTAAAGCTGAATCTTTTATTTTTCTTAGGTTATGTGGCATATTGTGTAATTGCTCACTTTTCAACTCTCCATACAACCTATGATAATTTTCAGAAATTATTTACTGTAACATTTTTTCATATGATATTTTGCTAAAGAGAAAAAGTTTCCTACCTTAGAAAAATACAGAAGGTCTTTTTAAAAATAATATATTTTCGGGGTTCCCTGGTGGCGCAGTAGTTGAGAGTCTGCCTGACAATGCAGGGGACACGGGTTCGTGCCCTGGTCTGGGAAGATCCCACATGCCACGGAGGGACTGGGCCCGTGAGCCACAACTACTGAGCCTGCGCGTCTGGGGCCTGTGCTCCGCAACAAGAGGGGCTGCGATAGTGAGAGGCCCGCATACCGCGATGAAGTTGCCGCAACTAGAGAGGGCCCTCGCGCAGAAATGAAGACCCAACACGGCCAAAAATAAATAAATTAATTAAAAAAAATATATATATACTTTCTATGAAACCTGGTATATTATGTATAAAAACACTAGCTATGCAACAGGCCAAAAACATTAAAGAAAAATTCGCTTATAACAATGTATAGCCATGTGGTCTTCAAAAATTCCGTAGTTTGATGAAAATATCTTTTGTTTAAAATTATTTTCTTTTTTGACCTCTGATTGTTTCACCATAGGTAACTCAATTTCTAAAATATATCTAAAACGTCTAAATTTCTAGAATCTCTTAGGATATAAACTCTTTTAATTTGGTGGTTTAACAAAGAGTTTGAGGCCTGCAGATGCCAACCAGAACCCACCTCATTAATAGGGCTTGGCAATGCAATTTAGTCACTAATTACACCAAGTGTGAAACCCAAATTCCAAGGGAGCCACCTGAGATTTTTACTTTATTCTATTTTTAAATGTATTTTTATTTTAACCACTGTTGTGGCTGTTTCCTGAGGAATTTAAACTACAATTTCTACTGATGAGCTTGTAAGTAAAGGAACTATTTACACTGCTATGTCTAGAAAGACTGGGACCCAGACTTAATGAGATAAAAATGACAGCACATGCCTATCTCAGTGACAAAAACTTAAATTTCAACTTAGTAATTAGCTTGTAACCTACGTTTTCTGATACAATTATTATTCTCTCCACCAGTCCTAGACCATTACTACTTGGGTATTTTTACTCTAGTTTCAATTTTTTTCTAGTTATACCTTTCATTGTAGGGTGCATCAACTCTTTGCAAAGTAAGCTTAAGAGAAATGCAAAATTTAAACAATGAGCCCAAGTATTTATTTCAAGTCCAGCTCTGGGGAACAGAACACCTGCTTATTTTTTCACATTTGTCTCAGTATGGAATGTTCTTCATGAGAGCAATGAAATAGAAATCAAAATATTATATTTATATTTACTAAACTCCAAACACAAGCAAGGCATGTGCTAGGCACAGGCTTCCTATAGTATTTCATTTAAAACTCACAATAAGGAATCCTAAGGAGGCAAGGGAGTCTTCAGCAATTTAACCAAAAATCCTTAAAGAACAGTGGTTCTCCCCCTTGGCAGCACACTGGGAATCGTTTGTGAAACTTTCAAAAATGATGACGTCTAAGTTTTACTTCTGCAAATTCTGATTTAACTGGTTTCAGGCACCAGGATTTTTAAAAGCTCTCCAGGTAATTCTGATGCACATCTAAGTGTTACAAAAAAATTTGGAAAAACCAGCTTTGAGGACTAAGGTCTCAAGAGAATCTAAAAGAACCTATATTTTTACATTCAGTAAAATAAAAGAATACAGGTAATAGACTAAATAAAACATATGAAACTTAATTCCCACTTACCACCATCTATTTCTAGAAACTCTTCAGGGCTTCCTTTCTCCTTTAGTTTCAGTGAGGCATTTTAAAATTCCTTTTGCTTTACTGTATGCATAGTAGGCAATGTCAGTATCTTTCTTTTTTTTCTCATTGTCCGATTCCTCCACCATCCCAAAGTTTAATGCCCTTTGACGTTTGGTCTTTGACTCTAGAATTCACTATCCAGTGGTATACTTGTGTTTAGTTTTAAAAAGTTATTTTTTTAACGTGTTAAAAGCATATTATTATTCTATTCCTATTTCAATAGAAGCTTTGCCAGGGATAAATGGTGAATTTAATGCTAGATTCAATTTGCTAAGGGTAATTTATATTTTTGCATCTATTTTTATAAATCTAAAAATTTACCGTTTTTCTTTTTTCTGTTTCATTCTTTACTGACAATTCCCACAGCTTTCTAGGTTTTAGAATAGTTCAACTAGCACAGCATTACCTGTTCCTTAAATTTTGATACTACAAAGGAAGGAAGAAAGAAAAGAATGAAGGATAAAAGGGAGAAAAAAGGAGAAAAAAATGGGGGAGGGAGAGAGAGAAGGAAAGCTGCTGCCAAAAGGATGTCATTAGAAAAGTTAAACGCATTAAACTGCTTATTTTAATTGATAATACATTCCAATAAAACCACTTGTAAAATGAGCATATAAACATTACTGAATACTGGGGGAGGGTCTTTTACTGTTCTTTTTTTTTGAGGAGTGGGGAGGCAATTTAAAACATTTCTTCCATGGCTATTATACAACTATTTCTACCTGGTCCTAAGTTTTTTGGTTTTTGTGCTTTTTTTTGTAATTTACATTTTACTTAAAAATTGTCCATTCTGATAAGATTTTCCATTGATTAGCCAACAGTTACATGTATAACTCCTGAAGTTATATGTGTCCTTATCTCTAATATTGATATTTATATTCACTCCCCCACCCCTTGATTGTGGCTCACCAGAGTAGCAGTTCATGGAGGTCAGGTGGGCAATGGAGTTTTTTTTTAAGCTCAAGTCCATCTCACAGTGGGACCAGTGGGTTGCCCATCTTGTGGCTATTTCCCAGTTCCAGAATGTATAATTGGAACACACATACTTAGCATCTGGAGGAATCCCCATATTGGGTTCTAGGTTTCCTAAGGTTGACTTTTGCTTTTTACTCACAACTTGCAATGAGTTTTGGGTTGATTTATCTTCATTCTTTCTTGTTTGATAATAAAATTACTTAAGGCTATGTATAATTTCGTTGTGCCCACATGTTTTTATGTGTAATAATCTCAGTGGAGTATATCACCTAATTAAAAATTGCAAGCTTCCTCTTTAAGATATCATTTAAAAAACTTTGTGACCAATATTTTTCTCAACAATTGCTTAATTTCAGGTTTCACTTCATTGCAGTCAGAGAATATGACCTGTACTGTTTCTACTCTGAAAAACTGGAGGTATTTTGGTAAGCCTCGAATATGCTCTTTTTAAAATGTTTTATGAACATTTTATAAAATGTATTTTCTATTTATAGGGTAAAATTTTTATTTACAGCTACTAAATTAACTTTACTGATATTATTCAGATTTGTCACTACACAACCACTAGGAGATCCTCTTAGGTTCAACATAACACACATAGGATCTCAAGACTACTATAGGCTATCCTTAGCATCAGTTTACTCAGAAGGCCATGGGGATGACATGATATCGCAAAATGAAAATGTGTAGAAAGATAAATTTTGCACCAATATAAATGTTATGATAATAGGTGTATTTTTAGAACCCTGTAAAAATATGCTGCTGCCTTTTCAAATGACTGTTTTCATGTTTTATGAAAGCATTTCTACTATAAACAAATTTTAGAAGTAAATTAAGCTAAATTTACTGTGTAAATTAAGGACTATCTCCATTCAATTTCCAGCAACAGTTATCTATTTACATTAAAAAAAATCAATTCTAATACATAACTTAATTAATAAATAAGAGGAAGATGCCCTCCTTCCAGTCACCTTAACATCAGAGTAAAATGACTATGTAACAAATGACTATATAACAAAGTGTAATAGAATACTGAATTTAATAACATCAATGTTATTAAATGAGAATGGCCTGCTAGATATCTAAATATGTTACCACTTAGCAATGCCTCTGATTCTACTTCCTCCTCAAAGATATTATTAATATTCATGTTTGTCCAATCTGTGACATAATATACTATAAAACCAAATATGTGCCATAATACATTGATCCAATTATATGTGGTTTCCAGGTGATACAGAGAATGGAAAAGATTTATAAACAGAAACAGTGAAGAAAACTCAGATGAGATTTTCTATTTGCAATCTAAATGCTATCTTTGGATATGCTCAGTTTTCTGAATATCATTTATTTCTGTGTATAACCTTATTAAAGGAACTGAGAACATCAGAGTGAGCCATCTATAGGCAACACCAGCTCCCTTCTCTCTGCTTATTGCTCCAACTGCTTCTATGGTTGCAGGGAGTGAGATCACTGAGCAAATATTACAAGAATCTCTACTTTCCTGATAAGATGCTCTACAAGGTCAAGCTATCAGGTGAAGGATCGAAGTGTAAGTGCTATAAACAGGAAATTCCAAAAGAGAACTTTTTTTTTTTTTTTTTGCGTTTCACGGGCCTCTCACTGTTGTGGCCTCTCCCGTTGCGGAGCACAGGCTCTGGACGCACAGGCTCAGCCGCCATGGCTCACCGGCCCAGCTGCTCCGCGGCATGTGAGATCTTCCCGGACCGGGGCACGAACCCGTGCCCCCTGCATCGGCAGGTGGATTCTCAACCACTGCGCCATCAGGGAAGCCCCCAAAAGAGAACTTTTAAAGCCAAGGACGTTTAATAAGGAGCCAGTCAGCACCCTCAATCTACTTCAAAAACTGGGATTATCATTTATCAAATTGTAAACCATCAATAATTTATCAAAATGACAGAAAATGACAGGAATGAAAACTTCCCATTCTGACCATCTGCTGATATAGCAAAATTGTTAGAGAATTTGCGGTATTTTAAGACCTGCATTAATTCACTATTTCTGTGAAGGGAAAAACTGTTCTATGGCTGTTTAACCTACATTTGCTGGAGTACCTGAAATGATCTCATACATGATTTAAATTACATTATGTATTTATTGTAGTAGGCATGCTTGGCACAAAACAAAGGAATAACTGCACAGCAGTGCCTCCAGAACTGAATTATCTGTGGAAGTCAGGTGGAAAACTCAAAAAACAGCAACACTATGATTAACAAAGATGTAACACTATGACAATTCTTTAGAAAACAACACAATTCAAGCATTTCAAAATGTCTGTCCCACTATTACCTTTTAATGTTAGAGTTTATTTAAGTCTCAGAGAACCAAGCTTATCAACAATTATTTTGTTTACATAAAAACAGAGTAATCACAATCAGAATATCTACAATACCCATTGGATTTAAGACCATAAATGATCTTGTACCAGTCTCTGAGAATTACACTTGTTCTTTATTCAAGGAATAAATTCATAGTGAAATGGAACAAGTAGAGTTTTAGAAGCAGTTCATCAACACCTAGTTACCAAAGGCCAGATCTTTCCTGAAAAAAAGTCACTCAAATCTCCAGCTCATTTTAACTGCTGACTTACGCGTTTAAGAAATTTGCTACCACTAGCATCTAATTCAATGAAAAGTTACTGAGAATCCATCTTGTAACATTCTACATCCACACCTTGTATGTAAAATGTGTTTGGGGGGTGGGGTGAAGGTAACAGGAAAATTAGTGGTGTGATAAATTTTTATATTAAATGGTAAAAAGCTGCTGCATAAAATGTTGGAATGAGGCAGCACTATGTGTATGTGTGAAAAAGGGAGGAGATAAAGAGAGAAGATGGGGGAGGTGAAGAGGGTGCTGGCAGACAACAAAAAGATATTTCTCTCAGGTATCCAGGTCAGAAGAAAGTTAGTTGGTTATGTGGTGCATCCAATGGCATCGGTATTCACTGGGTGGAAGCAGTTAATCTGTAGTTAAATGAATGGCATAGGAAATGAATGGAGTAGGAAAACACTGTCAAGTTCTCTTAGCAAGCATAACATTGCAAGCCTCTCCCCAACTGTATGGCTAAGCACAATCTCAAACCTTTTCTTACCAAAGTTTTCTGCTCTATTTTTTCATTTATTGAGAAATTTTTTAAAAAGCCATCAGATGGTAAATTTCTTTTAAAATACATATATTGGGTTGGCCAAAAAGTTTGTTTGGGTTTTTCCAAACAAACTTTTTGGCCAACCCAATACATCTGGTCTACAATGAAAATAAATGAGAAACACTGGATTTGCATGAGAAAACACTGGCTTGCTAACCAACTTAGTTAGAACATATAGGTACTCTGTAAAATAGCCAATAAGTGATTTTTTTCCCAAATAATTGAGTTTTACAACAACAACAAAATGACAAAGTGAAAAGATCCCCCTTTATTTAGAGAAGCTCTTGACGGGATACATTAAAGTTTTTTTGAGTTGAACACAATTTTGTTTATAAAAGACAAAACCATTTATAACATGCACTTATAGCTGTTCAGTTAAAAGAAAATCTGTGTGGATTTTTGGTGCAGTGGGCCCCATGGGTGGCAGCCTGTCAGGGATGATAAAAGGTAAGGGCTAATGGAGAGGCTGCATGGTTAATAGTTCTGGAGCTTGTGGAAATGAACAAAGGAAACAAAGAAGAAAGTCTACAGTTTGACAATCAGTCACATTACATAATGGCCATTTTCTTAAAGAAAAAAAATGAACATCTATAAAATTCATATGTAAAGTATACTAAGGAATTATGAGACAAAGATCTATACAGATAACTTTAGTTCAAATGAAAGAGAACAAACAGTTATTAATAAGCAAGGTCTTCTACCCATGAAATGTGAAATGTAACAATGAAAATGTGGACGTATTTCTGGAATTTAGGGTTTATACCCTAACTCACAAAATTCAAATGGTATCTGAAGTTTCATGGTCCACTATCATTTATGCAGTCATAGCAGATGAATAAGCAAATTCGTGGTAGAATATGGCTGTACAACAATCTTCTACAACACAAATCTGACCAGGTCACTCCTTTGATGACAACTTTTTAACGACTCCCTATTCCTACCAAATAAAATCCAAATTCCTAGCTTTCTATGGCTGCTGTAACAACCACAAATTTATTACCTCCTGGTTCTATATACAGAAGGCCAGAACAGTCTCACTGGGCTAAAATCAAGGTGTGTCAGCAGGGCTGCCTCCCTTTCTAAAGGCTCCAGGGGAGAATCTGTTTTCCTGGCTCTTCCAGATCTAGAAGGCTTCTTCCTCCATCTTCAAAGCAAATAGCAGGTGGAGTCTTTCTGACACTGCATCATTCTGACCCTCTCCCTTCTGCCTCCCTCTTCATTTTTAAGGACTCTTGTGATTACATTTGGCCCACCTGGAAACCTTAATTCCACTTTGCTGTGTAACAAAACATAGTCATAGGTGATACTACATATTTATTCACAGGCTCCAGGGACTAACTAGGACACGGATATGCCTGAAGATGAAAGGGATTATTCTGCCTACCACACTTATCATATGGTATACCAGGCCCTCTACAACCCACTTTTTTTTTGACACACAGTAGGCAGCTAAATAAATGTCTGAGTGACATTCCTGCCACTGCCCACAGTTCAGTGAAATAAAAGAATTACTTGTCCTGAGTATTGCAGGATGTTTAACAGCATCCTTGGCTCCTACCCACTAAATGCCAGTAGTACCTCTCTGGCCTTGTGACAATAAAAAATGTCTTTCAGACAATGCTGTAAGTCCCCTGGGGGGGGGGGGCAAAATTACACTCAGTTGAGAACCACTATTAAACAAGGATCTACTGTTTGTACGTAAAAGTAAATGTAAACTTACTTAATTCACACAATGACATAAAGCCATTTTGACTAGGGTTAAGAAAGTCATCAGTTTCTTCATTTCTTCCAGCTCAGTAAGAAAGTGTGGGGAAGAAATTAATTCTGGTTTAAGTTAAAAGAAAGTTATAACTAACACCTGGATAGTTTCTGTAACAAAATCTTTCCTCTTTTATATCTGTTTTTATTTTAAAGTAATTTATTTCAAGGTGACAGTTCCTGAAAAATCCAATGACTTATTAATATGATCTTCACACAAATAAGTACAAAATTGCGCAAAGCTGTTTTAAATCATTTCACTTTGCTAGGGTTTATGTAAAAATGAATTAGAGTGACTAGGATATAATGAAATCCGTATCATTTAATTTGTAAATTCTTTAGTTAACAAATCCTCTTTCATCAGAAGTGATATTTTATTTGTGAACATATCACTTTATACAGGAGAATTAAATCATTTTAATTGTTTTAAATTAATATAAATGGACATGTTCTTTCTCATATTTTCTTCATTTAACTCTGAATCATGGTAGCACACCCTAGCTTTTGTTATAAGCTATGTCTTTATTCACATCACACAGTTAGGGTAAGACAACAAAGAAGGAATTGCTTTCAATGCACTGCTCAAAAGAACTAGCTGGAGTATGTATGTATGTATTAGACTGATCTAAGGAATATTCTAAAAGGAAAATAAATCTGCAATTCTTAGCATCAAAATAGCCAGTCTTATGCCTCTGACTTTCAAACAATACAGTTTTTGCTGTTTTCCAGCATAACTCTTTCCCACTTCAGATCAAGGTAATTAACAATTATTTAGTAAGTGTTCAGTTTACCTTAAAAGTTATATTATGGTGAATTTTCAAGTAAAATATCCTCAGAAACATCATTATTGAGTATTAAAACACATTGTTAGGCTTAACAGTAATTAAAATAGGCAGGGTTATAAACTACAATTTGGAGTTCTGAAATAAATCCATGTAAATCTGGCAATGGAGAATCTGATTGATAAAGGTGGCATTTCAAAATAGTAAAGACAGGCTACTGATTAATTTTGTGACACAAGCCATATGTGTATGTATGTGCGTGTATGTATTTATATATTTATATACATATACATATATATACAAAAAAAGGTGATGCTCTACTTCACTCCTTTATCAAAAAATTTCCAGTTAAAGATTTAAATGAAGTAAGCCCATCAAAACACAAGAAATGATTTCTTAAGAGTGGGGTAGCCATTCCAATCACTCCATAAAACCATACACAACAAAAGAAGAGTTCAAAAACAAAGTCAAAAACCAAAAAAATGCTGTCAAATTAAAGAGATGAAAACAACTACCACGGAAAACTCAATATACAGTGATGATCTCTCAAAGAGCAGTGCAGATCTGGACTGATCATATCCTCAGAAGATAGCACTTCATCTTTCAGAAAGAGGGTCAAATGAAGTGAAAAGAAAAAAAGCCTCACGGATAGTTGAGAGGGGGAATCTGAGAACTGAAGCAGAGACAATTTGCAAAACTGTACCAGGACTCACAAAACAGAAAAACTATCCTAAACCATGACATGCAAGACAAGCAATCTAAACCCATACTATTTTACCACAGCTCATTTAGATCCACATATTCCAAGACAAGAAAACTGACAACTGATCCAATGGTAACTGCATGAACTCGTGTTAAAGGTAAGACCAATGACTGACCCAGCAAATTGACTGGCTTACAAATTCTGACCAATCCCTGACAAGACCATTCTGTAACTAAACTCCAGCTCCCTAAACCCTATAAAACTCTTCCTTGATTCATTCACTGTGACACATCCTATGGTTACCCAATGTGTACATTCTCCCTTGTAGTAACAAGCTAATTAACCTAACTTTGTTGCTAGTTTTAGATAGATATATAGACAGATAGATAGATAGACAGATAATAGATAGGTAGATATATAGATAGATAGAAACAAAGATGAGAATTAAGGGCTGATTTCTTTAATCTATAAACAGCTTGTTCAGGTTACTGACTGTCACCTAACAAACTAGTCCAAACTAGGTGGCATAAAATAACAACTATTTTTCAATGTTAATGGAGTCAGTGAAGCCATCTTGGAGTTGGAAACACCTGAAGAGTCATTCACTCATGTGTCTAGCAGTTAATGCTGGTTGTTCTCTGGGACTTCTGCTGGAGAAAATAAGACCTATGTTCTCCTTGTGGATGCCTGGGTTTCCTTACAGCATGGCAGCTGGCTTCCAAAAATAAGTGTCCCTAGAGAACAAGGAGGAAGCTATATCTAATGATCTAGACTCAAAAGTCATAAAGCACCAGCAAGCCTGACCAGTTTCAACAAAAGGAAATACAGGCCTAACATCTTAATGGGGAAGAATGTCAAAGTCATATTTGAAGAATGGCATATGGAATGGGAGATATTATTATGACCATTCTAGGGAAACATAATCTGTCAGAAAACTCTTATATAAAAGCAAAAAAACAAACAAAATTTCTAATAAAAAAATATAAACAAGTCATTCATCAAACAAAGGGATATAAATGAGCTACAAGCATCTGAAAAAGGCTCAGCCTCACTCATAATTAGAGAAAGTACATTAAACAACAAATTACTGCTTTCTAACTATCATATTGTCCAGGGTACAGGATAACTCATGTACCACCACTGGGCACATAAATTTAAATTGTTAGTTGTTTTCCTTAAAGTGACGTGCTTACTTTCCAGAAAATGCATGCCGAATGCTCAAGTCTGAATGATCATGTTTATCTTTCAGCTGCTCTTCCACTTCCACATTCAAGTAGTGTTCATAAAAAAGGTTTAATTCAGCTCACAACTCAATCACAAAAGTACTTTTCCTCAAGACCAACCACTGTCAGAGAATATTCCCATTTTGACACAGAAAATATTTAAAAGATGAGCACTCAAGAGTGGAGATATATGAAAATTAAAAATCTGTACTATGTCATCAAAGACATTCTTAAATGAAACTGGCTTTAAAAAACAAAAAACTAAGTGTATGGTAGTGGAGAATATGATGACTGCTAGTATACTTTGCTGTCACTGACCTTATTAATGCTGAAGTGCCAGCAGTTATACCCACCACTGGATACCCAACATTGCTTTAGCACCACCAGTACAAATGTTCACACAATGAAAAGGGAAATAATATCTTAGTATTATTATGAAATCATCATCATTATTATTATTATGAAACAATAATACTGTTGAAAGGGTTTGGGGAACCCCTAGTTATCCATGGGCTACACTGAGAACTGCTGCAGAAGAGATGCATGGGATGGAGATCCATTCAATGGAATGTCATCGTGTGCAGCTATTAGAAGAAATAATGCAAATCTAAATTTATGTACAGGAAATATGCTCATGCATTTACTACATTTAAGAGGAATCAAGCAGCAAAATAGAATGTATAGTGTTTCTAATTTGTGAACTACATACAGATGTTTATATATGTAAACTAAATGTTTGGAAAGATACATATAATGTTAGTAAAGGTTGCCTTGGGGAAAGGGTATTCCACATCATACAATGATTGTGTGATTTTTAAAATTAGTATAGGTTACTTTTATAATTAAAAAAAGTCTTCAAAATAGGAACTTCCTTACGTAGAACAATTCTTTGAAAAGGCTTCTTAAATTTCCCTTTCCTCAAAAGACAGGCTCCTTATAAAAACACAACTAGCATACTGATAATTTATTGAGAAAAAGAAAGAAGCAGAAGAGGAAAGCAGGAATAGAGTAGGAAAACCCATCAAGAAGACAGTCTAAAGTTCACTGGAATTTACCTAAGTTCTCCCAAACCAGGTCATATTCTTCATCTAAAACTATGAAGACTTTATTTACATTGAGTCAATACCACATTGCCAAAGTTTCCAAGTGAACAGTGGCAAATTGCCGAACTCTTCCTGATTAAGGTTTTCAGTAACAATTCAAGTAAATAATGAATAATGAGGCTGCCTATTATTTTAATACTCAAGAACAATACGGATGTCAGCAGGGAATTAATTTGAGATCTCAACTAAAAGCAAAAACTTAGAAGCCATCACTTTATTTAGTTCCAAGAGCATTTTCAATAGAATTTTCTCTTCTAGTGTCTTTTGATTACTATGATGTAGCCTACTGTGAAAGATCTTAACCTCTTGATCTCAGACTGTTTTTTGATTAACATTTTAGCTCCATTCCAGGGAAAAACTGCTATCTCAGGAGGATGCCTGGTTATCAATTTGGGTCTTTATTACATCTCAGTTGGGTTATTCAAGTCATGATTTCCTATCCTCCTGGATGGTTTAATGTTACTTGCAATTCCACAGTTTGTAAGAGCTGAATTAACCACTGCAATAGCATATTTCAAGATATGGGGTAAGTTTAACATTGATTTTGAAGTCTCACTTGGTACAGAAAATCTTGTTCAATCCAAATTTGAAATATTTAGTATTTCTTATATAGCTGGCCTTAGGTATATAGAAAATATACCTAGGAAAATCTTTTTTTACGTTTTAGCATCACCAAAGGATATATTAACAGCAGTATAGCAGTCAGTCAAACTTCTAGGTAGAATCTAAGCAAAGCATAGATAAAAACAAGTAGATCCTCCCATTTTAAGAAACTGGCTTTGTAATAAGCTAATGGCATTGAATATTTTTAAAGAATATGTATGTACTATTTACCAACATATACAAGAAAATAGGTTCTGTGGGAAGATAAACATGGTAGCAGAGAAAATACTGATTATAAAGATCAATGCTTTGTACATGGTGAGCATTCAAAATTGCATATGGGGGCTGCTTCCCTGGTGGCACAGTGGTTGAGAGTCCGCCTGCCAATGCAGGGGATGCGGGTTCGTGCCTCGGTCCGGGAAGATCCCACATGCCGTGGAGCAGCTGGGCCAGTGAGCCATGGCTGCTGAGCCTGTGCTTCCGGAGCCTGTGCTCCACAATGGGAGAGGCCACAACAGTGAGATGCCCGCGTACCACACACACACAAAAAAAATTAGATATCAATAAAAACATTCATAATGAACAATTTAGATCTGATTTTCTTGTTAACAAACCAGCTTCTGAATGGCTTTTACCTATTATCTATCTACAAACTTTATAGATCACTATGTATCAAAGACTGAAGAAAAAAATGAAAACATCTTAGCAATTCTGAAGGGAAAAAAAAGAATCAGATGGCAGGCCATAAAGTAACAAATGTGAGTACTTCTATGTTAATGATTAAAAAGCATTCAAGCCTATACTTCTATAGTTTCATTCAAGCAGTAGCATACACAATATCCAGTAGTATGATAAATGAGAAAAATCTGACAATTTGTATAATAGATTTTCAGGGGCCATCTAAGATACTGTTATAGGTTACATAAACAGCCTGTAAATATTCCATATTCCTGATGAATAAAGAAAAACCAGAAAAGGGGACATCTTCCACTGTTATCAAAATAAAATTTGAAAACTTTACAAATTAAGCAGGGATTAAATAAAACAATTTTTATTTTCAGTAGTAAAAAGTTGTATCAAAAGATTATTTTAGTAATGTGTAAAAACTATTTTTTTTCTTTCAATACTTTAAAAATGCTGCTTGGGCTTCCCTGGTGGCGCAGTGGTTGAGCGTCTGCCTGCTGATGCAGGGTACATGGGTTCGTGCCATGGTCCGGGAAGATCCCACATGCCGCAGAGTGGCTGGGCCCGTGAGCCATGGCCGATGAGCCTGTGCGTCCGGAGCCTGTGCTCCGCAACGGGAGAGGCCACAACAGTGAGAGGCCCGCGTACCGCAAAAAAAAAAAAAAAAAAAAATGCTGCTCTGCTACTGGCTTGCCTGCACTGTTTCCAATGACAAGTTTGCCACTGTCCTTGTCTCTTTCCCTCTCTATATAATGTGTCTTTTTCCATTATGCTAGGAGGTGGATCCAAAAAGATATTGCTGTGTTTTATGTCAAAGAGTGTTCTGCCTATGTTTTCCTCTGGGAGTTTTATAGTATCCACTCTTACAATTAGGTCTTTGATCCATTTTGAGTTTATTTTTGTGCATGGTGTTGGAGACTGTTCTAAAATCACTCTTTCTTTTTTTAAAATTTATTAATTTTATTTATTAATTTTTGGCTGCACTGGGTCTTCGTTGCTGCATACTTGCTTTCTCCAGTTGTGGTGAGTGGGGGCTACTCTTCGTTGCAGTGCAGTGGCTTCTCTTGTTGTGGAGCACAGGTTCTAGGTGCATGGGCTTCAGCAGTTGTAGCTCGTAGGCTCTAGAGCACAGGCTCAGTAGTTGTGGCACACAGACTTAGTTACTCCGCAGCATGAGGGATTTTCCCGGACCAGGGCTCAAACCTGTGTCCCCTGCATTGGCAGGTGGATTCTTAACCACTGTGCCACGAGGGAAGCCCCAGTTTCATTCTTTTACATGTAGCTGTCCAGTTTTCCCAGCACCACTTATTGAAGAGACTGTCCTTCTCCATTGTATATTCTTGCATGCTTTGTCATAGATTAATTGACCATAGGTGTGTGGGTTTATCTCTGGGCTTTCTATCCTGTTCCATTGATCTATATTTGTGTTTTTGTGGCAATGACATACTGTTTTGAGTACTGTAGCTTTGGAGTATAGTCTGAAGTCAGGGAGCCTGATTCCCTCAGCTGTGTTTTTCTTTCTCAAGATTGCTTCAGCTATTAAGGGTCTTTTGTGTTTCCATACAAATTTAAAATTTTTTTGTTCTACTCTGTGAAAAATTCAATTGGTAATTTAATAGAAATTGCATTGAATCTGCATATTGTCTTGGGTAGTATAGTCATTTTGACAATATTGATTATTCCCAAGAACACAGTAAATCTTTCCATTTGTTTGTGTCATTTTTTATTTCTTTCACCAGGGTCTTATAGTTTTCGGAGTACAGGTCCTTTGTCTCCTTAGGTAGGTCGGATTTTGCTTTTAAGCTTTGTTTGGCATGATCAGAGCAATACCTAATCTAGGGCTAATTTTGCTCCACTGCCGAGTTAATACAATTCTGAGTCCTCTACCTAATACTCTGTGAATTCTGAGATTTCCACTCTGACATGAGGGACTATTCCCTGCTCTGTGTCAGCTCTGAGTATTGTTCTCGTAACAATCCATTCTGGAGGTTCTTTCTCTGGACTTGGGTAACTTCTGCACTTGTATGTGCTAATCAGTACTCAGGTGAAGACTGAGAGGGGACCCACTGAAGATCCCCAAAATTCTATGTGAGCAGCTTCCTCTTCTCTGGTAACCTGAGCCACTCTGGTGTCCTCAGGTTTCCAGCTTCCTCTCCTCAAATGAGAGAGACCACGGGGCTCCCTAGGCCACTCCCTGGAAACTGAAGGCAGTAATATGTGGCAATCAGCGGGCTCACAGTGTCTGTTTTTTGTTTCTCAGGGATCATTATCTTTCGTATTCTGATCTCCAATACCTTTTTTAAAATGCAGGTGGATAAAGGCGGTCAAAACATACAGAAAAGTTGCTACATAAGTCTAGCAGAGGGCAAGATCATTTCTGTAACTGGGTATGGGTAGGAAAGGTGATCAGTGAGAAGAGAGAGTATCTCATGAGAAAAATGGCAAAAGAGTAAGCTGAGTGGAGAGAAGGAGGATAAAATGGCTACTCCAGATGGAAGGACTAGTATGAACTCCATAACAGAGACAAGAAAACATAGATATGAACGGAGATAAGTTATTTGGTTTAGGAGACAGCGTGGGGAAAAAGGAAGATAAGGCTCAAAAGGTTGGCTGGAATCATACTACAGAGGTCTGTAAAGATTAACAAGGAGTTAAATTCTTATTGCAGTGGTTCTCAACCCTAGCTGTACATCAAAATAATATGTGCCCCTTTAAAGAAATATGTATGCTTGATTCCCAGGCCCAGAAATGTTGTAGGTCTAAAGCAGGGAGACAAAGGATATCGTTTATCCAAAGTTAAAAACAGCAGAAAAACAAGGAAATCTAGGTTAAAAGCTGGGAAAGTGATTATGAAAACAAGGACGAATTATGGGGCTCCAGATAAAGATACAAAACAGATTTACCAGAAGAGGAATAGTTAGTGAGGAAGAAGAAGAGGTTGTGATGAGAGAGAAATGTCAGAGTTCAGGATTTTGGATGAGATCAGTTCCAAATTAGGATAAGTTCAAGATTCAGCATGAGAAATAGAGGTGAAAAATGTAACAGAACTGGGAAAGTTGAGGAAAAGCGAAAAGCTCTAAATTCATAACCAGCATGACATTTCATGCAAGTTGAATACTAAAGAGTATTTTCAACAATCGTATAATTTACCTTGATTACTCAATGTTATAGGGTAAGGATTCTCAAAAGGCAGTTCAGAAACCACCAATAATTAATCTCATTAGTTGAGAGTATGATTAATATGATCATGAATTAATATGATTAATCTCATATTATTTGTAAAATAAAAATGTTTTAACATGCATTTCAAAATACTGATATTGAATTAAGAAGACAGTACCTTATTAGTGACAAATACAATTTTGTCTTTCTACTAGTTCTGCTGAGTTTTTTAGAGGTAAATGGGAACAGGCAAAAGAATAATCTTACTGGTTCTCAGTGATCAAAACTGTTCAGGCCTAGGGGCAGGACAGGAATAAAGACGCAGACATAGAGAATGGACTTGAGGACACGGGGAGGGGGAAGGGTAAGCTGGGACGAAGTGAGACAGTGGCATTGACATATATACACTACCAAATGTAAAATAGATAGCTAGTGGGAAGCAGCCGCATAGCACAGGGAGATCAGCTCAGTCCTTTGTGACCACCTAGAGGGGTGGGATAGGGAGGGAGGGAGGGAGACACAAGAGGGCGGGGATATTGGGACATATGTATATGTATAGCTGATTCACTTTGCTATACAGCAGAAACTAAGACACCATTGTAAAGCAATTATACTCCAATAAAGATATTTTTAAATAAATAAATAAATATAATGTAACAACCTAAAAAAAAAAAAAACCTGTTCAGGGAGAGTTTACTATGTCCCACCCCAAACCACCACTATAGTGCACCCTGCTGACATTATATTTGAACTAAAAATTTACACAACAACATTGTGGAATATTTGTAACTGATAATAAGGTAACTTTCCTTCCAACAATGTATTCTATATTCCAAATGTAAGTAAAAGTCTGAGGAAAACTGCTGTATTTCATAGTTAAGCAAATAAGTTTTCTGGGAGAGTTGATGAGAAGGAAGGAAGCTGAAGGGAGAGGGAGAAGAGGGAGGGAAACAGAGGCAGAAGTGGAGGAAGAGGCTGTCTATCTGCTTTCAGAAAGAGAAATATCAGGTACCTGTAGGCTATGATTTTCAGACAAGTTCCACTCCCACAATGCAGCACTTGTCCCTCCCCGATCCAGCGCTGTATTTGGCAATAGTAGCACAGGAGACAATACTCACTCGAAGGCAAAATGCAAGGCATGCTCAGGCTTTATTATATTTGCCACAGGACTTAGGATCTGGTCATGAATTTATCAAATAAAATGCAACCCAACCTAACATATCATCAATTTGCTTAGCTGTGCTACAGCAAAAGCAGAAGACCATATGAATGATGTTTAGACAGACCTTTATTTGTGCTACTGCTTCTACTAGCACAAGTCAGTGAGAAGCTAGTGTAGTTTTAATAATGTTCAACTTATTTATACCCCATTATCAATTAAAGCATCTCTTAAGTACATATAAAACTAGATTATTATTTACAGAAACAGATTATCAAAATATTTCTAGGGCTTAAACTTTAACAGGAAAGCATGATCAACACAGCTTTACTTATTATATCAAATGTTTCATTAATAATGCTTTCTTAGCAGGTACCAAAACGTTGCCAGAAAGCATTAATATGCTCAAAACTTAAATTTGAGAAGTTTCAACGTATAAATGCCTAGTATGTCACATTTCACAAAAAAAGAAATTATAAGGAACTTAAAATGTTAAGGTATTAGCTAAATTCTTTATAGATGAGGTCATAAAATTACCATTCTACTACTGGAGTATACTGGACTGAGAGGAAACTTAGAAATGAAGTGAAACGCTTAAGCCACATTCAATCTTCTCAGAATTAGTTCCCCCCAAATAGATAGAACAGAGAAGAGCTGGATAAAAAAGCACACAATCAAAAGTCTGGACAGCTTAATAGCTTTCCTGAACAGAAATTTCATCCTTATTTAAGTTGAAATATAGAGAATTCTCATAAATTTATGGAAAATCATTTGTCACATTTGCTATATTACTAATCATCCACCTTTCTGAATTATAATCACTGCTGCTTCACTCTACCAAAGCAGCTACTGAAATGAAGACGCCACATTTTAGGGACTACTTTAAGACAACAATGACAGTCAGTAAATGAGACTTTCAACTATGTAATCTTGGAATCAAGCAGCTACTACACTTTTCTTCCGAGTAAATAAAATATTTCATTTTAAAATGAAAAAACTCTTTGATGCTAGATTGGTTTTTCTTTTGAATAATAATTCATAATCATCTACGAGCAAACACTTCCCTTTGAAACTACAACCAAGACACATTTAGATAATTCTCAAAAAATTTCTAATGTTAAAGACATCACAGTACAATAATGATGATATAATTACAGAAAGAAAGTACATAATTTATTCTTGTAACCCTGAAGATACAGTGAAACTAATTTTGTTATTGAAAAGTTACTGAAAAATTGGCATTGTATTCATAATTATATTTATTCAAGGCTAAGATACATAATCTCAGCATTAATCATAAACACTGTGGTATTTATCAGCATAAGACTAAAAGCCTTATGGCTAAGGCACTGGAAATCTTAATAGAGATGACAATATAAATCTACATCAAATAGCTACTGTGACGACTAATTTCAAATAAAATCAGCCACTTTAAAAAATAAAAGTTCTTCTATAAATCAATACTACCTAAAATAGAATAATGATAAAATAATGAGTTTTCAAATAAACTTTAGGATCACAAAACTGAATCAAAGAACTTTAAGGGTTATTTCGAAAATTATGTTCTTACACTGCTCTCTGAGATAGTACTGCACTTACCTTCAAAATAAAGTGAGAATTAAAATCACTACTCTATGATGTTACTAAGGATTCTATACGTAATGAAGAACAGACCTGGGTAGATCAATTTGCAAAGGGTAGATCTAGCACACTAACTGTGTTACTAAAGTGTACAAAAAGCTGATCTGAAAGGAAGCAGAATACCTATTATTCATTTATAAGTTCAGAACATTATTAAGAAAAATGTTACTGTATTTTTCTATAACACCAATGATATATTCAAGGCTTAAAAAAGTAGAGGTGAAAGAGGGGGAAAGACAAACTGTTATGTTCTATCAAAAGGTTATCATTATTCTAAGTGAAGAACATACATTTTCCATGTATTTAGGATACTGCTTAGCAGTCTCATTTCATGGGAGAAATATTTCCAGAGGTATATTCACAATTGAAAACTTCACTAGGACACAGATAGTGGGGAAAGAAAGGAATGGTATTAAGAGCTTTAAAAAAAAAATCAAATAATTTTTAGCTCATAGGCCTTGGAATTTGCTAATCCAATTTCCCCCTCATTTCTCAGATGAGGAAATGATTCTCAAGAGACAAGGTGACTTCCTCAAGGTCATAATTAACAACACAAACAGGACTAGAATTCAGGTCTTATAAACTCTTGGATATTGTCCTTTCCTCTACACTAGTGCTAGGGAAATGACATCTAGCATAGAAACAAAGTAAAATGGATTAAACTCAAACACAGTTTAAAAGAAGGCTGTCATAGCTGTGCAGTATTAGCAATACACCTAGGATGAAGCCCTTGAGGATTAATGTGGGATAATTCAAGGAGTGAATATCATGAGTAGACTAATGATAGCCAACACTTACAAAGTAATTATTAGGTGTTCAGCACTATCTCATGACCATTTTATATATTAATTTATTTATTCTATTTTTGAGGTAAAGAAGTGTTGTTGTTCTCAATTGCGAATGAGGACAGAAAGTACAATGAAGTTAATAACTGGTGAGGTCAGGAGACTAGAGCAGATTCCAAGAGAAAAAGGAGAAAAAGTTTATTTATGTAACTATTTTATATTCACGTGTCAAAGTATTTAAAAATTTATGATTATAAATAATTTTAGAGGTAAGATATTTTAGATGTTTCCTATTTTTTGTTCCTTTTTCTTATCAGACTCCTGTAGTGAGAATTATGGCTTTCAAAACAGTTTAGCAGTTTATTTAAAGGCATTCTTATAAAGGCTTGTAATGTATTTCAGAAAAAAATCATTATAAGATCCATGAAATAGGGAATAAAGAAATTGCAATAAATCTCAAAACAGAAGAATTAGCATTACAATTTAAATAAGGTTTGAGGGTCACATGGTTCCTGTAAGTAAAGGAGTAAACCCTCTGCTAAGACAAGAAACAATTATTTCAGATCAAAAGTTAAACTCAACTTCCTGTACTATGAATGCAATTTATCTGTTTTAGGAGTATACCCCAAATTTCAAAACTCAGTTATGTTACATTAATTCTGCAACAGGGTCAGGCAAATGGATGGATGGATGGATGGATGGAAGGAAGGAAGGAAGGAAGAATGGACCACCACATATTTTGAAACCTCCAGAATATAATGACAATATATGGCTTTCCCAGATTTTAGAAGCTACTTTTGTAACTTACCATCTTTTTTCTCTTATCCTGTTCTGTGGGTGGCTCTTCATCTTCTGTTACTTTTGGTTCTTCAAGATGAGACATTAACATACAGCTGCAGTTTTTAAAAAAATGTTTTAAATAAATAAAGAAGTCTATAATATACTAAAAACAAACCTCAAAATACTAAGAACAATAATGCTTCTATGTACCAATATGTGAGGAATAGCTAGATAAATTAGATGTATAATTTAAAAGTTTAATTATGAAAAGATATCTCACTTTTAAAAAGGTCACACCAAAAAAAATTTAGAGCATTTTGCTTCAGTATTTAGGTAATAAATTGTAAGAAATTTATTTATAGGCAACTTTTGAACCATAAATCACTTGACAAAGCAAGGTATACCTTTTATATCTTTCTAAAAAATGATACTTACAAACACTTAAAATTAATACTTCTTTTTCCACTAATCTTCATATGTCTAATTATTTATGTTTCATAACAGTAACAGTAATTTAAATAGTAACATCATTAAAACACTATTAATTATGTAACAATCTACTTTGTGCTCCAAATTGCTATGCTGTGAGGAACCTGTCCCTGATAGCACTTGTACCAGAAGGACAGTTATAAATCATTTTATTTTGATTATCTGCACTACTGCTCTTCACCATTAGCAGAGATAATAGAAATATAGCTTCCTATTCAGTCAACACTGGTTCCAGGGAGACAAGATATGAATATTGTCTAGTGAATCAAGTTGATAGAACAAATGTCACTGTTCCTAATTTAGAATAGAATTCAGTAATTTATCAGAGTCATAGGTTCTTAACCAATAGTGGCAAAGAAAGCTTGGTTTCTCTTATATTTTGTGGCAAGTACAGGAGAAGGACACTTCCTGACTCAGCCGTGTAAATAACTTTTGATTCAGGGTTAAAGACAATCGGTGACACCAGAAACCTGATCAGGCTCACTCTTGCAGGGGACATGAATGTCCTTTAATCCTTAATCCCCCACCATTAAAAAAATAATTTTTGGAACAACTGTCTCTGATGAGTCAGTACACCTGGTGGGATCAAATAGTAAGAACCTTAAACTGGAAATCAGAAGGCCTGAAAAACAGCAAGAGCTCAATCTCCAACTCACTTCATGGCTTCAACCTCTTGGAACTGCAATGTTTTCGTCCACCATGATATACAGTTGACGCTTCAAAAACATGGGTTTGAACTGCAGGGGTCCAGTTACACGCAGATTTTTTTCTATAGTAAATATTACAGTACTACACGATCCCCCGTTGGTTGAATCCAAGGACGTGGAACCAGAGGAACTGTGGGTATGATGGCCAACTATAAGGTATACTTGGGTTTTCAAATTCAAACAGGGTGGGTACCCCAATCCCCGAGTTGTTCAAGGTCAACTATAAAATGATACAGCACAACTAGCTGGCCAAGGAACTCTGGCACAAAGTTGGAAAATTATGACATTATTATCTCAACCCAAAAGGTATTTAATAAAGTAAAATGTTTAGAAAAAGTCTAGATCTCAGTTTGTATTTTAGAACTGAATAATAAGATGGAGTTCCTTCACTTAAGTTATTTTAAGTCTGCTGCAGACTTGAATTTTAACTGCAATAGATCTGTATCTCCATGGAAGTATGCTTTGTACTGCATCAAATCCCTTCACTACATTCCAAAATCTGTCAACTTACTTGTATAGTAAAAAACTCTCTGTTCTCCCTTCCCTAAGTTAAAAGATTTATCACACTAATAATAAAGTATATTCTGGATATAAATATACACATTTTTTCCCCAAAGAGCAGGATATTTTTACTTTGCAATTCTGCAAATTGCATTCATTTGGGTCTCTGAAAGGTAGAAAGTGGAAAAAAACAACAAAAAAAATTGAATTGGAAAGCCCAAAGCTGAAATTCTCTACTGCAAGAAAATCTCCAATTAAAAGTCATATCTTGGGGACTTCCCTGGTGGTCCAATGGTTAAGAACTTGCCTTCCAAGGCAGGGGAGGTGGGTTCGATCCCTGGTCGGGGAACTAAGATCCAACCTGCCACGGGGCAACTAAACCCGAGTGCCCGTGCGCCAAAACTAGAGAGCCCGTGCACAACTACTCAGCTGCGTGCTCTGGAGCCCAGGCACCACAACGAGAGAGGAGCCCACGTGCTGCAATGAAGCACTCCTGTGCCACAACTAAGACCCGACAAAGGCCATAAATAAATACATACATACATACGTACATAAATAGATGTCAAATCTCATTTTGTTGACAAAGATTAAAGATAGGGAATCATGTTTTACATAAAAAGCATGGTGAGAATTAATAGAATTCTAGTAAGCTAAAATGTGTGCGCTGTGAATGTAGTAATAGTAATAAAATAATAATAATAACAGTTTAAAATAGGGACAATTAACATGTGAGCATAGGCAGCCACCCCTCACATCCTACTCTCATCCACTGAATACATCCAGGCAGTCTAATTGCTAACTCGGAATCTTTCCCAACAAGAAACTCCAACCAGCCAAACACAACCAACAGTGTTAGCATGCAACGTGAAATCTTTTAAATTATTTCTGGTTTAAAGGTACACCTTTCATTTAATCTATACAAACCCACTTCTTAAGGTTATAATAAAACTAGAACTGACATTATTCCATTGGTCTCTGCAGTGGACACTTAGGCTGCCTACATAATCGCCTTCCTTCCTAACAGAGCCCTGAACTTGTCGGTTATCCTCCTCTTCCATGTCACCATATGCTTCAGAAAAAGGTGATCTGAGCCCCAGGTGCCAGTGGCTCAGTAAACAATCATTGCAATCCTATTCCCTTAGTTAATGACTGCTTTCAACAGAAGCATGTTTAAGAAATTCCAGCCAATTAGACATGAAGGGAAGTCTGATGAAATGCCTTCTAGAAAAGTGTCCTATGATGTTAAAAAAAAATAAGGAAAAAGAAGATTACTTGGCTGGCACTGGCATTGTCATGAACTGTAATGCCTAGTGCTTTCTGACGATTAGAGAAAGTAGCCTGCATATGAAGTTAATGTGTTGAGGGGATGGAACCTGGTCTTTAAAGATATTGTGAGGTCACAAGTAGCTAATCCTAGAGGCTTTTACCTGCCGTTGTTTTGTTATAAGGGATAACAAATTTTTTTTATTGTTAAAGACAGCTGACTCAGGCTTTCTCTTACTTGCAGCTGAAAATCCTTTTACAGTCCTTTATATAAATATCTTATCAAAAATTCATTTCTGGGCTCAGGCCAAGGAACAGTCTCCCTCTCTTGATACACCTACTTCCCTCTACATGAAAATAGGAACTAGGTAATTCCTAATGTTTCTTTGCCCTGGTAGTTAAGCAAGATCAGGGCTGTTTTACATCTAGATGCCACGTTTTGCCATTCAACCTTGTTTAAATTCCTTCAATACTGTGTTAATAGTTTTCAGTCATAATGAGCATGAGCTTTTCTGCCTCAAATCCTCTAGACTGAAAACAAGCAACTAACTAATGGTTGTATATTAGCAGTATAGACAAGGTGCCACAAAGTAACAGAGAAGGATGTGATGAATTCTTCCTGAGAGTATGGAAAGGAATCTTAGAGGTAGGTATTTGCAAAGAAGGGCAAAGCTAAGGGTGTGACATGCCAAGAAGAAGAAATGTTGAGTCAAGCCATGTATATAAAAGGAAATGGCACATTTGAGGAAGAAGGAAGAATCTAGGGAGGAAGAGACAAGGCTAATAATGTAAACTGAGGATCAGCAAAGAATACTCTGCTCCATCAACTTTATAAGAAACTGGGCCTTTAATTTTAAGACATGGAGCAGAATGGATCAGAAGGGTAAAACTGGAGAGAGAGAGACGCCAAGGAGGTCACTGAGACCAATGTAAGTTAGGATAACATACAGGGGATAATTTAGAGTCAAGGAACCAAGGCTTCTTCTGATATCCTCTATTCCATTCTGAAGAGCTATCTGGTGGATTAATGCATCAAGTGAAGGGAGAAAAATGCTTATATGAGCCTAAATTTTATTTTTGTTTTAAAAAAAAAGCTATATCCTTGATGGCTGGTATGTTTAATACTCTCTAACTATAAAAAACACAATTTATGAGTCTTTTTCAAATAAATTTTAGTGTCTCTAAGCTTCCTGAAATGCTGGCTAAATCCTTTCTTCCTTATTACTTCCCAAATTTTGCAATAGGTTGTCAATCTCATCTCCCTTTGTGCCTAAAAACAATGTATAATTTAAGGAAAAAAAGGGAAGCCACTCTAACCAAAGACAAGCAGAAAGCAAATTACAGGTGTCATTAATATATTTTCCTGGTTTAATAAAATAAGAACTCTACTAACTAAAATACAAACATATAAAGAAACTCATGCAAAAAAGATGAAACTAGACCATACACCATACACAAAAATTAACTCAAAATGAACCAAAGACTTGAACCTAAGACCTGAAACAATAAAACTCCTAGAAGAAAACAAAACTGGTTAACTCCTTGACACTGGTCTCGGTGATGATTTTTTGGATCTGCTCCAAAAGCAAAGGCAACAAAAACGAACAAGTGGGACTACATCAAACCAAAAGGAAATCATTCAAAAAAATGAAAAGGCAACTTTGAATGAGAGAAAATATTTGTAAATCATGTATTTGATAAGAGGTTAATATCCAAAGTATATAAAAAACTAATATCAAAAAAATCAAACAATCTGATTAAAAAACAGGCAGAGAATCTGCACAGACATTTTTCCAAATAAGACATACAGACGGCCAAGAGACATATGAAAGATCTAAACAGCACCAATCATTAGGGAGATGGAAATCAAAACCACAATGAGCTATCACCTCACACCTGTTAGAATGGCTATCCTCAAAAAGACAAGAAATAACAGATGTTGGCAAGGATTATGGAGAAAAGGGAACCCTTGTGCATTATTGGTAGAAATGTAAATTGCTGCAGCCACTATGGAAAATAGTATGGAGGCTCCTCCAAAAATCAAAAACAGGACAACTACATAAAGCAGCAATTCCACTTTTGGGTATTTATCTGAAGAAAAACACTAATTCAAACAGATATATGCACCTCCCAGATCTGGGAGACCAGATAATGGTCTCCCAGTCAGTTTGTTGTGCTTATAACCAAAATTTTCCTTTTACAAACCAAAACTTCCCTCATGGCTGAGTGTGGCATATAGAACCAAAAGACCTTGGTTCTAGTCTTGACTCTTCCACGAATTTGCTGCATCACTGTACTTTTCTGAGCTTCTGTAACCTATCTTTTAAATAATGAAACTACACTAGATAATTTCTAAACTTTATTTCCAACAACTTCCTGACTCTCAGTGCTTCCAGTTAACACACTATGCCTTTTCTTTCTCTGACATTCTACTAAAGCACAACCTGGAATTCTACTGTTTTGTGTGCTTTGTTCAAAAGATATATCGTTGTCTTTACACATTACTAGTGTTTTCATGGTGCTATTATGAGACATGCCCTCCCCCTAACTAATTTATATACTCCAAAGAAGACAGGGAACATTTGAATATATCCTAATTATTTCACAAACAGTTGTAAACTTTGTCACATATTATGTATGTAAACACAATATTTATAGTTATGTGCCATAATCCCTATATTAACTTTTTAAAAATTGCCTACACACATAAAATGGCTTGTTATTTTGGGTTTGTAATCACAAAAGTTTGAGGTTTCCACTTCATCTGAACTCCTATGTTCCTGAAAGCTAAGTTACATGCCAGAAACATTTTGTTTACACATGTTTAATAAGATTCAACTACATATATCTACTTTCCATATTTTTCAACAATGTATGATTTGAATGGCAATCTTTCCTATTTGCTATAGATGGTTTTATAAGAAAGCAAGGAAAATGGGCTAAGTACATTACTGAGGAGAAGTCAAACAGTATGGAATCTCATGAAGCCTTGCTTATCATTATATGAAACATGCCTTAAATTAATAGCAATATTAAGAAAGATATGATAATTCTACTATTATAAATAACAGGATAAAATTTTTTTTCACATTAATAGTTATATAAATGTGAGATTATTAGCATTCCTGATAACATAATTTTAACTAATCTCCCAAAGAATACACAGTTGACCTTTGAGCAATATGGATTTGAACATGTATAGATTTTTTTCAATAAATTCGTATTACAGTACTACACATATTATTACAGTACTACACAATCTGTGGTTGGTTGAATCCATAAATGTGGAATCGCAGATACAGACACGGTCAACTGTAAAGTTATACATGGAGTTTCAACTGTGCAGAGTGTTGGCGTCCCTAATCCCCACGTTGTTCAATAATCAACTGTAATTTTAACTACTCTCTTTTGTAACTAGTCAAGTACCATATGACCCTCTAATATCTTAAAGGTGCCAGTGATGCTTCGACCAGTCAAATACAAATACAGGATGCTAATCCATTCCCCTTTCTCCATAACTCTCCTGAAGGGGAGGGGAACATTGTTAGTGGAAAAAAAGAACATACTATTCAAGATATCTTAAAAGAGGAATTTATATGTTAAAATACACTTGGAATTTTTTTTAAAACCTAATGTCAAATTATAAAATGATGATTAAACCAAATAAGTCCAATTGAGAATTTCACTATAACAAAACTAAGCTTATCTCAAGATCAAACAATATTATAAGCAAAGTAACAAAAATATTTTTCTTTTATAAGGACAAAATTTAAAAGTTGCCATACCATGCTCATATGGTTATAGTAAACAAAAATAATGCAGGATATAATTAATTACTCCCCAAGTCCAAGTGCAATTAATTAAATGATCCACCTACTCTTTATAAGTTCCCGTTTCAGGATCTTCTGTCATGACATCATGTAGGCCCTCCACTGAGATGTTTATAATCCCACAGAATTTATCTTGGATAACACTAGAATAAAAGAAGAGCAAAACAGGTTAAAATGAAGTATTTCAACAGGTAATTCTTTTTTTTTTCCTCTTAATTATCCTCTTGAACATGAAGAGAAATTTTAGTCTGAAAGTACAAAATAAACTTTCAAAATATATTTCTTAAAGCAGAAATTGTACTTTGCATATTATAGTAAAATTTTCTTTCACTAGATTACCAGTATGCTTAAATACTTAGGTGGGTAGATCAGATGGGAAAGAGATGCTTTAATATTCTTTATTTTATTATAATAGTCTTGTTTTAATGTCATAACTAAAAGAATAAAGGTACAAAATTTTGAATATCAAAAGTCTCTATTCCTGAGGAAAAAGACAAGCAATAGACTGGGAAAAAATATCTGTAAAACATAAATCTGATGAAGAACTTGGTGCTGAAAACTCATGACAAATAACTCAATTTAAAAATAGACAAAAATTTGAACAGATACTTCACCAAAGAAGATAATACAGATGGCACGTGAGCACTTGAAAAAATGCCCAATATCATTCCTCATCAGAGAAATGCAAATTAAAACTGTAACAAAATTTTTTTTTTTTTTTGCCGCACCATTCAGCTTGCTCGGGATCTTGGTTCCCCGACCAGGGATTGAACCCGGGCCCTTGCAGTGAAAGTGCCGAGTCCTAACCACTGGACTGCCAGGGATTTCCCTGTAATGAGATTTTAATAAGTTAAATTAAGAAGACTGACAATACCAAGTGCTGGCAGGGTGAAAAACAACAGGACCTCTCATACATTGCCAGTAAGAATAAAAAATGACACATCCATTTTGGAAAACACATTGGCAGTTTATAAGTTAACACTCCACACAACTAAGCAATCCCATTCCTGGGTATTTACCCAAGACCAAAACAAGTATTTGCAGATCTGTATGTAAATATTTATGGTAATTTTACTCATAATCCAAAACTGCAAAGATCCTAATGTCTACCAACTAACAAATGGATAAACTGTGGGACATTTATCCAGTGGAATAATCAGCAATAAAAGGGAACAAACTACAGATACATGCAGCAACTTGAATAAATCCCAAAAACATTACCCTGAGAAAAATAAAAGATTCGAAAGGCTATATATTGTATGACTCCATTTATGTGACTTTCTGGAAAGGCAAAATTATTTAATCAGTGGTTGCCAGGCAAAGGGACACAAGGGAGCTTTTGGGGGTGATGGTTATGTTCTGTACCTTGAGTGTGGAAGTGTTATACACTGTGTAAATTTGCCAGAACTGTACGCTTAAAGAGGTTTTACTGTATGTGAACTATACCTTAATAAGCCTAACTTTTAAAAAGCAGAAGTATATAACCATTTACTGGCACACAAAATTATGCTAAAAATAACTGAATAAATTATAACTCATCTCCAGGGAACTAATAATATCATTCCTGCAAGGGACATACTGTGTTTCTCATACTGCATTAACATGAATAATTAAGTTTTAAAATGTTCAGTAAAGTAGTTCCCAAAGTCAACACAGTTTGGGTCATGTTTCCACCTTTGTAAAGTCAAAACCTTCTGTCTGTACTTTCAAGTGTGATCAGGTTTTAGAGAACTAAATCACCAGATGGGCAAAATAACCAATAGTTGTTATCATTCTGTTGCTTATTTTATTTTATTTTATTTTATTTTTTTATTTTGTGGTACGCGGGGCCTCTCACTGTTGTGGCCTCTCCCGTTGCAGAGCACAGGCTCCAGATGCGCAGGCTCAGCGGCCATGGCTCACGGGCCCAGCCGCTCTGCGGCATGTGGGATCTTCCTGGACCGGGGCACGAACCCGTGTCCCCTGCATCAGCAGGCGGACTCTCAACCAGTGCGCCACCAGGGAAGCCCCATTCTGTTGCATTTTAATGTGTATGTAACAACCTATTGCAAGAGTATATATTTTTGATATCACTATATATCTTTTGTATAAGAATTTTTAAAATCTCTCAAGAAAGAAACACACATACAGTCTGCCTTATCTGGTTCAGCGAGAAACAACATAGAAAAAGGTATTGGAGCGAACAGGCACATCAAAAGCTGCTCGACATTGTAATTATTAGAGAAATACAAATCGAAACTACAATGAGGTATCACCTCACATCAGTCAGAATGGCCATCATCAAAAAAGCTACAAACAATAAATGCTGGAGAGGGTGTGGAGAAAAGGGAACCCTCCTACACTGTTGGTGGGAATGTAAGTTGGTACAACCACTATGGAGAGCAGTATAGAGGTTCCTTAAAAAACTAAAAACAGGGCTTCCCTGGTGGTGCAGTGGTTGAGAGTCTGCTTGCTGATGCAGGGGACACGGGTTGGTGCCCCAGTCTGGGAGGATCCCACATGCCACGGAGCAGCTTGGGCCCTTGAGCCATGGCCGCTGAGCCTGTGCGTCCAGAGCCTGTGCTCCTCAACGGGAGAGGCCACAACAGTGAGAGGCCCACGTACCACAAAAAATTAAAAAAACTACAACTAAAAACAGAGCTACCCTATGACCCATGATTCCCACTCCTGGGCATACATCCAGAAAAGATGAAAACTCTAATCCAAAAAAATATATGCACCCTAATGTTCAGAGCAACATTATTCACAATAGCCAAGACACAGAAACAACCTAAATGTTCATCTGCAGATGAATGGATAAAGAAGATGTGGTACATATATATATACAATAGAATATTACTTAGCCATAAAAAAGAATGAAATAATGCTACTTGCAGCAACATGGATGGACCTGGAGACTGTCATACTATGTGAAGTAGGGTAAACAGAGAAAGACAAATATTACATGATATCACTTAATATGTGGAATCTTAAAAAATGATACAAAGGAACTTATTTACAGAACAGAAAGAGACTCACAGACATAGAAAACAAACTTATGGGTACCAAAGGGGAAAGGGGGGTAAGGAAAAATTAGGGATTTGGGATTAACAGATACACACAACTATATATAAAATAGATAAACAACAAGGACCTACTGTACAGCACAGGGAACTATATTCAATATCTTGTAATAACCTATAATGGAAAAGAATCTGAAAAAGAATATATATATGTGTATATATATGTGTATATACATATATATAACTGAATCACTTTGCTGTATAGCTGAAACACTGTAAACTACCTATATGTCAAACTTTTAAAAGTCATATTAAAGAAAATGATTTTTAAAAAGCATTAGAGGGTCTTCCCTGGTGGCGCAGTGGTTGAGAGTCCGCCTGCCAATGCAGGGGACACGGGCTCGTGCTCCGGTCCGGGAAGATCCCACATGCCGCAGAGCAGCTGGGCTGGTGACCCATGGCCGCTGAGCCTGCGCGTCCGGAGCCTGTGCTCCGCAACGGGAGAGGCCACAACAATGAGAGGCCCGCGTATCGCAAAAAAAAAAAAAAAACATTAGAAACCAAGATTGTGTACTAAAAGTTCAGCCACTCTCTGTCATTTCTCTAGGTGTTGGTCTTCTTGTCTGTGAAGTGAAGACTGGACTCGGGGATGGCAGATACATGGCGGGGAATACAGCCATTTTCCCTTCCCACTGCCGAGTAATTCGCCACTAATCCATCATAGCAAGCTAAGGCAGGCAGGACCTGACATTCCTTTTTAACAGAGCAGCATTCTGGATAGCTATCAACAACTGATCTCAATTAGTTGAAAAGGACAAAAGCCCTGTATTCTATAGCTTCCAAGGCTCTTTACCAGGCCTTTATGTCAGTATTATTTAGGGACAATCCACTCAGGCGGCTGCCTTCTCCTCTCGGATCACCTCTAAGATCAACCCCACACCTTCTAGGGCTAGAAATTTCCCAAGAAATCAATGGAATTTCTGAGTACTGTGTATTTTCTCAAAATGATTATGAATTTTCCTAACAGGTATCTGACAACCTATGTTTGACCATGTTCTATTATGTGTGTGAATGTTAATTATAAGGGAGTGTAGGAGAGAGAGAGATTTTAAAATGGTATAATTTGACAACCAGCTCATTTGTTTACAGGTTTGACTTCAAATTATCATATTGATCAATGCTGGGGCTACCAGCATGGTCACACATGTTTCTGAGGAGATGGTAAGAAGTTGTATCTTTGCCATAATTAGAAAATGATACAGCTCTACAGCACTGGGCCTCAATTCAGAGATGAACATTTACAGAATGAGCCTTGAAGGCTCAGAAAAGATTGTGATAAACCGCAGCATGGATAAGGTAAACTTCTGACTGCACAATTCTTGCCAAAGGCAGTAACTTCACCCCTTTCTCATAAATGATCAGATTATTTAGATGACACTGCTAGAACCAGAATGAAGCTTGAAAAGTTCTGAGAGAAATGTAATAGGTTCCGAAACCTGAGGTTTACAGAAAGCCAAAAGACAGCCTTAGTGAATGATTGACAAAAAGAAGTGTTAAAATCAAACTAAAGAAGAGATAAGGATACTCACAGAAGCAGACTGAAGATATAGGTCCAACCTCTGCTCTACCTGCACATGCTAGTCAGGAAGAAAGACTATGGTCCTGGCCCATGCTTATTCAGGCTCGGAGGAGAAGTCAGTCATGTGATCACTGTGATTCACACTCCTTCTCCCCCGCCCCCACCTCCAGCTGAATTTCTAGCTCTACCAAGTGAGAGGCTTAGACAGATGACTGTCTTGTAGGGGTGAAGAAGGGAGGTGAGGCAACCTCAGTCAGTCATTTTTTTCACTGAAATGTCACCCATGCTGCACAGAAAAGGACACAAGAGGCAGAGATCTAGCCTGGGGGAAAGCGGGGGGATAAGGGGGGATTAATTCCAGTAGACGGGAAACCATGCTTACCCTGGGGTACTGAGTAAGTGCCAGAGGAGGTGAGGCTTGGACTTCAAGTTCAGAAAAGGGGAAAATGACTATGGCACAGAGTAGAAAGGTGTGTAATCTAGCTTTGAATGAAAAGAGCTGACTGTAGAAAAGGAGATGGACTGAAGAAAAAGAGTGGAAAAGGAGATTCTATGCCACATTTTGGGATCAATAAAAGGAGACATTAAACAAAAATTATCTTCAGAGTATTCAATTTCAAAAAGCACTGAGAAGGATGCAATTCAATTACCACTCATTAAGCAGTTTGGGAAAAGCACCCCAAAATAATACAGGTAACAAAAAGCTAAAAGAGGCTTGTACTTTCCTGGCATACAGATGTTTAAAGAAAACAAGCATTAAGAAGTTATAAATTCTTTTCCTTCTTTTTAAAGTATTACAAAAATGTGTAAATGTTACATTTAAGAAGAAGCCTTTAAAATAAAAATTTTATAGACAGTATTCTTTATGATTCTTTTTGAATATTAAGCATTTGTTTCCCTTTTTATCCAAATACTCTCAACCCTGTACTTTATAAATTAAGAATAAATCTTGTTTTTTGTAATATACAATCTTTCTGAATTACATGCTTTAAAATGTAATTAAGACATCTAAAATGGAAACAATCAAAAGAGAGCTGGAAACCAGGAATGAAATAGCAATAGGTTTGGAGGAACAAAGGGAAGGAGAAAAGTCATTGTACTTTGATAATCTTATATACATTATTTCTTTAAATACAACAAGCCAGGAACTAGGTATTGTACTGTTTTTGTTTTTTTATGAAAAAGCTCAGTTTTTTCTTTTATATGTATTACATACTGGAGTTACGAGTAATACTTTATTAGAATTCTCAGTGTATCATCTCCTAATAGTAGTCTTCTCATGTACATCCATTCAAATCTGGTGGCTGGTATAATGTGGGAGAAGTAAAGGTAGCCAGAGAAAACCATGCAATTTTAAATCTCACTCAACTCTTAATTCTCCAAAATCAGTGCTTACCACGAAGTGGCAGTTCACATTAACTAGGGCACAGTAATCTAGTATCCCTGAAAGAGACAGCCAAACTCCATGCTAGTCTATACAATGGTCCCTCGATAACCATGGATGCTCAAGTCCCTTATACTATAAAATGGTGTAGCATGGTAGGCCCTCTGTATCCATGGATATGGAACCCGCAGTTTTCTACAGCACAGTAGAAAAAACAACATTCAGGAGCTTAAAGAAAAAACAAAGCACTGATTACTGATTATTCCAGTCAGAAGTTTATCTTGGTATACTCCCAAGAGCAGACTTCAGAAGACCGGCTTACTGAGTATTAATAAGAGGTGGATTTATACCAGGATACCAATTAACTCACGAAGAAAGAAGTGATTAGAGTAAGTGGTCATATTATCTAGGCCAATTTTTCCTGGTGTATAGGTCACCATGGTCAAGTTCATTCACTTTAATCAACATTTTATGAGCTCACAAAACATGTTAGACATCCTGATAGGCCCTGGGGATAAAAAAGATGGCCACCTCAGGGAACTTAGAAACTAAAGGACAAAGAAATGAAGCAACAAAAGAGATGTTCCTTTTTTGTTTTAAATCAGGTTACTATATCCTGAATAACTGACTTTCTCAATTTTACAGGTTTCTGACTTATTGGGTTGGCCAAAAAGTTCCTTCAGGTTTTACATAAAAATAAAAGACGCATTGTTCATTTTCACCAAGAATTTTATGGAACAACGTATTCACTGTTTTGTTCCACTACCTTCTGCCAGTTTTCAGGTAACTTCATAATTCCATCTTCCCAAAACTTTTTATCTTTTTGAGCAAAGAACCGTTCCAGGTGCCTTTTACAGTCTTCCAGAGAATTGAAATTTTTTCCATTAAGAGGATTTTGTAAAGACCAAAATAAATGGAAATCTAGAAGTGCAATGTCTGGTGAATAAGATGGATGAATCAGAACTTCCCAGCCAAGCTGTAACAGTTTTTGCCTGGTCATCAAAGAAACATGCAGTCTTGCGTTATCCTGATGGAAGACTGAGTTTTCTGTTGACTAATTCCAGACGCTTTTCATCGACTGCTGCTTTCAGTTGGGCTAATTAGGAGCAGTGCTTGTTGTAATTGTTTGGCTTTCCAGAAGAAGCCCAAATTAGAGGACTCCCAATTTCACCATATACACAACATCACGTTCTTTGGATGAAGACTGGCCTTTGGTGTGGTTGGTGGTGGTTCATTTCACCTGCCCCACGATCTCTTCCGTTCCACGTTATTCTACAGTATCCACTTTTCGCCACCTGTCACAATTTGTTTTAAAGACGGAACGTTTTCATTACGTTTAAGTAGAGAATCGCGTGTGGAAATACGGTCAAAAAGGTATTCTTTGCTTGGAACCCAAACGTCAAAGCGATTCATACAACCAAGCTGGTACAAACGATTTTCAATGCTTGATTTAGATATTTTGAGTATGTTGGCTATCTCCTGTGTGGTATAACGTTGATTGCTCTCAATTAATGTCTTGATTTGATCACTATCAACTTCAACTGGTCTACCTAACCATGGAGCATCGTCCAGCGAGAAATCTCCAGCACGAAACTTCACAAACAACTTTCGACACATTCAGTCAGTCACAGCACCTTCTCTATACACTGCAGAAATCGTTTTTTCATTTCAGCTGTTCTTACCTTTCTTGAAATAATACAGCATAATATGCCGAAAATGTTGTTTTTCTTCCATCTTCAATATTAAAATGGCTACAAAAATTCACCAATTTTGATTTTTTTTAATGCATGCTGATATGACAGCTGTCAGAATACAATTTAACAAAATTGTTTCAAATGAAGTTAAAGACAACTAAGCGCTATCTTATGGAAAAGACTGAATGAACCTTTTGGCCGACCCAGTATTTACTGGCTTAAGTCAGAGCATCCTGTTGTCTGATGGTGCTCATGAAGCACTGGCAAATTACTATTCTCTAATCCTCATCACTGGCCTCTAGAGACTGGATCATTCTACCACCACTTGAGATCTTAGAATTTTCAAGTTAACTTATCTTTTATTTATTGCATTAGGATAGATGCTTCTCCTAAAGGAATCCCAAATTTGATATAAACTTATTTTCATTTCACAATGCTAAATGGGACCCAAGTGATTCTATTCCTTATTATTGAGGGCTTCAAGGAGGTAAATGGGTGCCTTCTTTCCTTTTCTCCTTAATTTAAGAACTTTCAAGGGCTACTGAGAACCTCAGCAAGCTCTACTAAAACCACCTTTCCAAAGTGGTATTGAACTATTCTTCCTTTCACTGCTTTCAGGCATTAAGTCATCACCTCCTGAATACAGAAGTTTCTGACTCCAATAACTGCTTACTCCCTTCCTGCTCCTCACAATGTTCTCCCTTCCTTTTTCTATTCAATGTATAATTCACATTTTCTTCACGAAGTCTTCCCTGACCACTCTTTACCTCACTGTAATTGAGCACTCTGTCCTTTGAATTTCCAATAGCATAAAACCTCTGCACTACTCATTTGGCGTGCTACTCATGTGGCACCTTTTTTATTACTTTCTTACTTTCTTCTTATGTCCTTTAATTTTTCATGCCTGCATGCCTGCTCTCCCTAAGATGGTACGTAACATGAAGCAGAGCCCATGTATTATGTTTATTTCTTTATGTCCCTTAGGGTAACATTATGCATCATGTGAACACACAATAAATAATCATAGGAATTTATGATCCCCAAAGCTCGAAAACTGCCCTCCCTATTTTTTTTAAAAAAATATTATTTTTACTTATTTCTTTTTAAAATTACAAGTATAGGTAACTAAGTTGTAGATAACATATTACAATTGATTAGTCTACACCTGACATTAGGCAGAAAATAGAACAGAAGGTGGCTGTGTTGGAATCTACATCTGAAACATTCATCTTAGAAAATGCAAGGAAAGTTTAACATCAAGGATGAAAGGAGAGAATAAAAGTAAAACTGAAGGGCAAGAAGTATTAGTAATCTTCCTTTCTACCTATCACACTTTTCCTTTTCTTATTTTACATACTTGGTTGATACATTAATTTATTTGCATAGACCAGAGGTACAACTACGCTACAGAAAGAAGACCGGCCATTTTAAACATCTGCTTGTTTTGTTCTTCAGGTATATGGTAAGTGATGTTCTACATATATACAGACACAAACAATAAATAAGTAGGTGAGAGCATTAAAAATTTTACTCAGTGGGTAAAGACCATCTGATCATTTAAAACAATTCCACATAGTTTTTAGTAAACTTTTCTTCAGTTAAATGCACGTGAGTAAAACTACAGCTCTTAATCTTGACTTAGTATTTCCTAAAGGTATGACATTTTCGGGTGTGTAACAGTATCTGTAGATTACGTGAATTGCAGAAACCTCACGCAGAGTGATTTTTCTTTGCTTTTGAAAACTCTGTACTAAAGAAAAAAAAATTCATCTTTCTTGTGTTTTTCACCCAACTTAAAAAATTATGCTGGCTTAAAATTATTTGTCCTTTTGTATTACTATGAACCCAACCACAGGTGTTCAGAAAACAAAATGCCCCTAGAAAGATAGTGCAAAATTTTTAATCCCAAAGGCACAAATAAAAGAAATATTCTAATATGCATTTGGTTAGCCTAAACAATAAATATTAGGTTAAATGTGAACAGGACTCTAGTTTCTTTCCACTTATCCAATTTTTATTAGTATTTTTCTAGTAAGCATTTTATACTTCCAGTTTTTAGATTAACTGATCCATCATCATAGAGCCTGTGCCTTAAATAACTTCTCTGTAAGTGATGGATTTACACATTTACAACACATCTTCATTCCCTTGGGCCTTGGAGGAAAACAGGAATGCAGAGACACCAAATTTACAGTTACTTTTTCTGAACAGTTTTATAATTGAAAATTGATGATTTAAGTTTTTCATAGTGGCAAGCCCAAGAAAGAAAGAAATCAGAACTTCAGTCTCTTTAAAATTTTCTCTGCTCTAACCAGACAACAATTATACTATTTGTACACTGCACCTAATAATATCTGAACCCACTCACATCATTAAATCCTAAGTCAGAGGGTCAATGAAGTTAAGGTAACTTAAGAAAATAAGTTTTTAAGCACTAAAAGCCACAATCAAATAAAATTTCCTGTAAATTATACTTTTCTGCTTATATTAACAATATTAAGAACAGCAGTTTACTAAAAGAAAAAGGAAAACAATAAAAGCCTTGATTTATCGGTCTTATTCCACAATTCCTACCACACCGGAAGTTATAAAAGTGGTGACATTTACATTAAAATCAGGTTTTTCCCCTCTCTATTTTCCAGGACCTAGGCTGGAAATACTTCTGTCACTTAAATGGAAACATACATCCTTTCTATAGTTAATTCTCTACGTGGTCATGGAACAGTGTATGTATTAATAAATCTAGTTCCCTTGACAAATACTGGGCAAGGAAATAAAAAGTTCATAATGGAAGTTCACTAAGTTATTTTAAATTAAAGTTTATACAACAATCATCCTTACATATTATAAACCACTCCCCCAATTAACTTTTTTTCTTTTTTGACTGCATAGAGGTGGGGGGGGAAAAAAGCAAGCCGCTATCTTTAAGACAATAAGAAATAACTACAATGACCTATATATAGTGGGATGAAAAGAAACTGCCATATTATATGATTTACAAGAGGAAGACTATGCTTTAAGAAACACTGCTCAGTGAAGATATACTAAGGTTCCATTAAAAAGAAGATGATCAGAACTGTTTGGAAAAGACATTAGGCTGAAAAAACCCAATCAATGCTTATTGTCAAAGCTTATAGGAGTCACCTGACAAACTTTTTTTTTAAAGTGATACAAAAGAATTTAATAGAGATTTAGTAATTATGGGTATGGAGGCACGACCTCACCATTATAAATGGTGGACATTGTTGAAAACAGAGCTATACAAGTTATCACAAGGCAATCATGAACGTATATCTTCAGGATAAATGAGAAAAAGCCAACTTACTTAATGTTATTAAAGTTATATGAAAAGATACTTGTGGCTTAGAGTAAATTTCTGGAGAAGTGCTGTATGTCACACTGCTCAGACCAAAATGAAGATAATGTGCTCTGGAAAACAGTGTTACGTGATCAGAAGGGAAGTCTGTGATGATGAGAATACTGATGTCAAAGATTTGCATGAAGCATTTGAATAAAACTATCACGAAATAACAGGGGAAAAAATATCTCTATTTATATTATTTTAAAATATGTATGTGTAACTAAACTAACAATATAATAGGCATTTGACTATTTTGTTACAGCTTTGTAAATACAACATATTCAAGCTGACCAAAAACCTTATGTAGATTTTTCTTATAGGGAAAATGAGTTAAGTGCCTGCTATTTAGACCTTCCTCCTTCAGGCACACTACCAAATTCCTCCTAAATACTGCTAGCACTCACAATGACCTCTCTGAGCTTTGGAACCCTACTACATCTACATCCTCCTCATTCACTCTTGGCAGTCTCACAAGCATCTCTAACTTAAGGTAGCCAACACCAAACTTTTGAGTGCCTTCCCAACAAAAACAAAGCAAAACAAGATAGAAAATCAAAATCAGGCTCTCTTCCAGTTGTCCTTATCTGACTACAGAGCAATTCTAAGTACCCAGTGCCTCAGGCCAGAAATCTGGGATTCAGTTTTGACCTTTCTTCTCATTTACCCTGCCAAAACCCGATTTATCATCAAATTCTGTCACACTTATCTATGAAATTTTTCGACTTCTCTATATTCCTACTGTGAACAGTGTGCTGCAAGTCAATTCTGTCTCTACTTTGAACTACTGCATAACTTCCCACATGTGGACCCTTCCACTCTTTGCTTCTTCTAATTCATCCTCTACACAGTGCTCTTTTGCAAAATCTGATCACGTCTCCCTTGCTTTAAAGTAAGGGTTTACGCATGCTAACACATACATATGTAATCTAAAAAAAAAAAATGGTTCTGAAGAACCTAGGGGCAGGACAGGAATAAAGATGCAGATGTAGAGAACAGACTTGAGGACATGGGGAGGGGGAAGGGTAAGCTGGGACGAAGTGAGACAGTGGCATTGACATATATACACTACCAAATGTAAAAGAGATAGCTAGTGGGAAGCAGCCGCATAGCACAGGGAGATCAGCTCGGTGCTTTGTGACTACCTAGAGGGGTGGGATAGGGAGGGTGGGAGGGAGACGCAAGAGGGAGGGGATATGGGGATATATGTATATGTATAGCTGATTCACTTTGTTATACAGCAGAAACTATCACACCATTGTAAAGCAATTATACTCCAATAAAGATGTTAAAAAAATTTTAATAAATAAATAAAGTAAGCAAGGGTTTAACTTTTCAGTAACTTCCCATTACACACAAAAATCCAAACTCCTAATCATGGTTTACTCAGCCCCATCTGACCTGGTTGCTGCCTACGTCTCTCTGACCTCACCTAACTTTTCATACTACTCTCCAGCTATACCAGCCTTCTTTTTGACAAACACTTTCTTAGTCTTAGGACTTTCATGGAGGTATTCCATCTGCTAAGAATGCTATGGCCTGAATTTACCTGGTTAGTTGTATTTACAGTAGGAATAAAACTCCAGGAGGGTATGGTCCTTAATGGAAAAAAACTCAGATTTTTCCTTCCCAAGTAGGGAGAAACCCTGTTCTTCCCTACTATGTTTCTCTTCTGTGAGTCTTCTTTACTCACAGCACACTTTACTTCTGGTCACCAAATGTGTGGAAGATTTTCCCAACATGCCATTCTCTGTGACATCCGCTGGATGACCTACAATTTAACTCAATTCTAACACCATCTCCCTGGAGATAGTGTCAGATCCCACAAGTTAAGGTCTCAGACCCACAAGACTGAGCCACCCCCCAAGTCCCTCAGATGGCAAAGGTTCCAATGACTCCTCCCCAGGCTCAACTGACTTGTCAGAGAAATCACAGAATTCAGGGAAACATGTTTACCAGTTTACTAAAATATATGATAAAGAATACAGATGAATAGCCAGATGAAGAGCTACTGAGGGCAAGGTCTGGGAGGGTCCTGAGCACAGGTGCTTTGCTCCCTGTGGAGCTAGGGCGTATCACCCTTCCGATGTGGATGTGTTCCCCCATCTGGAAGCTCCTTGAACAGCCTACTATTGGGATTTTATGGAGAATTCCTTACATACATACTCAATTATTAACTCCATTTCCAGCTCATCTCCCCTCTGGGGAAGATGGGGCTTGTAGCTGCAAATTCCAAGCCTCTAATCATGGCTCAGTCTCTCTGGTGACCTCAATCTAGGAGCCCACCCCAGAGCTGCCTCGTCAGAACAAAGATGCTCCTAATGTTCTTATCACTTAGGAAATTACAACGGTTTCAGGAGCTCTGTGCCAAGAATCAGGGGTAGAGACCAATACATATTTTCTTCTTTTATCTCACAGGTCCCCATTCTAGAAGACAATGCCTTAGGAGGCTTTCCTAGATGAGAAGCACATGATTTAAGAAAAGGGGTTCTGAAAGCCAAAACATGAGGAAACTGAACTAGAACATAAAAATTTTTGCTCCATGGGAACTCAAACAAAATACAAAGAAAATGTGAACTTATGTATTAAGAATAGAATTAAGACTAGGAAGAGTATCAGAGAAGGTATCTGGCAAAAAGTCAGACTTTCCAAAGCCAATATCCAAACTAAGAACAGGCAAGGGTTTATGCTCAGATACTGGAAACTCAAGACATACGGGAAGACATGGAGATAAAAGGAAAGTATTGTATATTACAATTACACACTATTGACAATCAAAAAAACTACTTCCCACTAAAACATAGTGCCCTCTACTATGTCACATGATGCCTCAAGAGTCAGGAACAATGAAACAGGGCACGTTTGGACCAGCAGAACGCATACTATCCATTCCTTTCATTCATGCTGCTTTCACCATATTTATCTTTTAACCCACAGGGCTTCTCACATTAAAGTATGCAGCCACAAGAGCCTACCAACTTCAGTAGAGTGATGACTAGAGATAGAGGGCACTTTTAAAAAACGATACTTGAGACAGTATAATACTGAAAACCACGGGCCCATCACCTTGTTAATATTGCTCCATAACTGAAATCATTAACAAACTCGATAATAATTTGAGACAACTGCTGCATATCCCTCCCCACTCACCTAAGGCCTTATCAGTAAGCCCAATAACAGAAAAGAAAAATAAATGTTTTAATGAGAAACAAAATGGGCCTTCTCAGGAGAAAAAAAATTAAGTTACTATTCAGTAGGCAATGCATAAAAACAAAGTCTAACCAGTAAACAAAACAACCTTCTCTTTGGTTTCACATACCCCATTCTCTTTCCTCTTAGTCCAGAGCAGCACAACATATTACAAGTCCATGCATACTTTTTTTCCAGTCTGGCCCAGTAACAGAAGACAAGCAAGGAGTGGGATCCTTCTAACAAGAAAGAACAAGAAGTACAACAGGATGTGGGGAAGTGCATGAGGGACCAACTTGGTAGGAAGACCTAAAATCAAAGCTCATTTTTCAGAACGTTGTAAAAGGTTTCCAGGCTTTCTTTTCCCATTTTGGCAATGCTTAAAAACAAATATGGCAAATTCTACTGTTTTTGTTGTGGTGTGGGTAAGAAAATGGAGTGAAAATGCCCTTATTACATGTGGGTCCCCCTCCACCTTAAAGCCTAAACACTTGATATTTCTATAATTCTTAAGTTCAAGAAATGTCCACATATATGTTATGTTTGAATGTTCTATTTCTTGAGCTAAGTAGTGATTAAAACAGGTGTATTTACTTCTGTATGTGGTTTATAAATAAACAAGAGTTTTCTAAAATGTTGCCTATAGTCTAAGGGCAAATATTTTCCAAAAACCTAACATCTGATTTCTCCCTCACCTGCCATGCCTCTGCCAATCACCAAGGCACCTTCCAAAGTAGCTCTAGAACCCATCCATCCTCTCTGTCACCACCCCAGTCCAGGGATCCAGCATCTCTCCCATGAATCAGTGATTACTCCATGGGAGATTCAGATTAATCCTGTTTCTAGTCTTGTTCCTTCCAGAAAGAGTGCACTTCCAGTTTGTATTTGCCATATGCTAAACGTTTAAAAGAATCCTTGGGCTTCCCTGGTGGCGCAGTGGTTGAGAATCCGCCTGCCCATGCAGGGAACACGGGTTCGTGCCTCGGTCTGGGAAGATGACACATGCCGCGGAGCGGCTGGGCCCGTGAGCCTGCGCGTCCGGAGCCTGTGCTCCGCAACGGGAGAGGCCACAACAGTGAGAGGCCCGCCTATCACAAAAAAAAAAAAAAAAAAAAAAAAAAGAATCCTTGGGACTTCCCTGGTGGCTCAGTGGTTAAGAATCCGCCTGCCAATGCAGGGGACACGGGTTCGAGCCCTGGTCCGGGAAGATCCCACAGGCCACGGAGCAACTAAGCCCGTGCGCCACAACTACTGAACCTGTGCTCTAGAGCCCACAAGCCACAACTACTGAAGCCCACGTGCCTAGAGCCTGTGCTCTGCAACAAGAGAAGCCACCGCAATGAGAAGCCTGAGCACCACAATGAAGAGTAGCCACCAATCACCACAACTAGAGAAAGCCCGCATGCAGCAACAAAGACCCAGTGCAGCCATAAATAAATAAATAAATAAATTTATTTTTAAAAAAAGAATCCTTGAATGTGTAGCCAAACAGCAGCATTTCGTTCCCTTAACAATGCTTAAAATCCTTCCATGGTTCCCTGCTGGCCTAGGGAAAAACATGAATTTACAACATCCTTCATCCTCTGATTTCTCTCTCTAGCTGCAAATCTCATAATACCACCCACAACTCCAGTTGGACTGAATTTTAATTCCTGGAAAGCAGCATTCTATTTCTTCAACCCTCTACCTACTAATCAGCTCTCTTTCGCTGGGCTAATTTCCACTTATCCTTTGCAATCCAGTTTCAATGTCACTTTTCTCATAAAGCTATCTCTCACCTCCACATATGTTATACAAGACAGTACCTTCAAGTGCAGTATTCACCATACTGTACAATAACCATGTGTGTCCTCCTCTACATTTCAAGCTCTACTGAGAATAGGAACCGTGTCCATGCTATTCACAATTATAACCCTAGCTCCCAGGCAGCAGTATAGTATAAAATTAAAAGCATGGGCTCTGGAATCAGACAGATCTAAGAAGTGTCACAAGCTGTGAGAATTTGGGACAGTTTCTTAAACTCCCTCTGCCTAAGTTTCCTTACCTGTAAAATGTAGATAGTACTACCTTACAAGGCTTTTTAAGGATTAAATGTTATACATGAAGTATTTAGCATAGTGCTTGGTACACAGAAACATCAGTTATTATTAATTACTTAATACAGTGCTTATCAAAGAAAATATTTGCTGAATGAATACAGTATTCACAAATTATTAAAAACATGTATTTATTAATGCTAAGCTCATATAATTCATTATATATCCAAATAAAGTCTATAATTCTATAAGGATGCTTCAGTTTTATTCATGTCCATGACACTGAGGTTTTCTTATAGTCAATATTCAGTTGAATTATAAAGCAGAATGTTCAAAGAGAATGACCTGTGCCTCACTTTCAGGAACAATTTGTTTATGAAGTCGAATCTGCTCCAAACCAGGGCATTCTAGAGAATTTTGGGAAGTGTTACAGATTGAAGCTGTTACATTATACCTTGCTGACTGATAAAAGCTGTAGTATTCAAGTCTATTTTCCCCTGAGTTTTCTGGTGCCTTTAGTTTTTGTTTAAACTGAACAACTTTGTAGATCAAAAAAACAATTAAAACACAAGCTAAAATAAAAAAAGCTAGCAAAATGTCAAAAGCCTCATTCAACTTTTCAACTTCTTGTGTACAAATTAGAGATGTTTTCCCTGACACCGAAGCAGCATCAAGTGGTAGAGCACTGTTTTTTTCCAAGTTCAAGTTAACAGAAGAAGTAAGCTGTATTTGCACAGGTAACACTGCAGTAGTCTCTAATGGATTACCAAAGGTAGTTTCTTGAAAAAATCTACTGGCAGGTGAAGTACGAATTCGTTCCCAGAAAGTAACACTCTCAGTGTTTTCCAAATGTTTCCCATTTGTGGTTATTTTATGCCAGGCCATCATTAATGCAGTGGTCTTGTGATGAATATGAAGAGATTTTATAGCCCAAGCTCTGGATACATTTGTTGAAGATGTAACGCAATTTGTAAAGTCAGTCCATTTAATATAATGCAATGCTCTGCCACGCATGGATGGGGGATTCTGACAATAGATGTTTAGAGTAATGGCTGAAGATGCTAACCAGTCGCGAAGACCCAATAGTTTGCAGTTACATTCCCAAGGATTAGAATTTGCCTGAAGATGAGTCAATGAAGACAATGGCTTAAGGACCCTTGGATGTAAGTCTGTAAGATTATTAAATGACAGGTTAAGAATCTTCAAAGATGCTCCCATGTTTTCAAATGTATCATTATCAATGCTGATTATTCTGTTTCTATCTAACTTAAGATAAATTAAATTCTTTAACAAGCTAAATGTGTCAGAATTTAAATTTTCTAAATTATTATGACTTAAGATCAAATATTTAAGATTACTAATTCCACTAAACCCATGCCTAGTAACATTTTTAATTCTTGAATTTTTCAGGAGGAGATACTCCAAGTTGACAAGTCCTTTAAATGCAAAGGGCTGTATTGCTTCAATACGGTTATGAGACAAAGAAAGTCTTTTAAGACTCTGAAGAACTTCAAAAGCATTTGATGGTACTTTTGTTAAATTATTACCTTCTAGATACAAACAATCCAGGTTTCCAAGGTGTTGAAAGCCTGAGTCTGATATCCTCAAAATTTTATTGTTTGATAAATCAAGTATCCGAAGAGCAATCATACCAACAAACGTACCACTCCCGAGGACAGTGAGGCGATTTCTTTGTAGATTTAAGTACTGAACTGAAACTAGATCATGAAATACTCCTCTTGGAACAAACGATACTTGATTAGACTGTAAATATAAATTACGAAGATTGGAAAGTCCCTCAAATATTCCAGGATCCAAGCGTTTTATAAAATTATTATTCAGATATAGAAAATATAGCTGCCTCAAATGAACAAAAGCTTTTGGATATACATACACAATGCTAGAATTATCTAAATACAACGCTACAAGAGAATGAAGTCCAGTTAATTCACTTTCATTTATATGAGATATATTATTTCCAGTCAGATATAGAAAAACTGTACTTTCAGGAAAATTCTTAGGAATGCTTGAAAGGCCTAAGTTACGGCAGTTAATTTGTCTCCCAGTGCAGAGCTGGCAAACAGACGAACATCCAAGTATCTCTTTATGGAATAATAACACAAGATAACAGGTAACAAGCAGAAACAGTCGTAGGCAAGGCAAAGAAAAACGTACTCCACACATAGCCCTGTTCTTGGTTTTTCTGTTCATATCAAAATTGGCTATAAAAAGAAAAGGTAAAACTTTAAATCATCAAAAAGTTCTTTAAATGAAAGTTTTATAATACTAGAAATTCTATACTCTATTTTATTTTATAAGGATCAGCCATAATACTAAATATCATGAATCATACTATGGTGATAGCATAAAACAGTAAGGCTGAAATACGTTCTAGAATTATTAGCACCTCCATCCACTGTTAACCCACTGTTTGAAAAATGACAATTCAAATTTAATGAACTGCAAAATAAAATGTTTGCTAAGTTAAATATTACAACTGACTATAACTAAAGTGACAAATGATGATGCAGGGATAAAGATCTTTGGATATAATACGCTCCTTTATCAACTTAAAGTCTAATATCAATTAAACAACATTATAATTTAGGAATTATACACATTCATTACAGAACAATTAAACTCCCTTTAAACTACAGGTTTTTACAAACCAAATTATTTTTTGTTTCAGCTAAAAGTTCATATTTAAATAAATAATCTTACCAAGAACAGGAAACTCATATTATTAACACTCAGCTGATTCAAGTAAAGGTTTTCTTTCTATATCTGAAGAGCGACATTTCTAAACTCCATTTCTTTTGTGGCACTGTTGACCTCCACCCCTCCACCTCTTTTTTTTTTTTTTTAAGTCACAATTTGCTCAGGAAACACCACTCTTCACATTGGTTCCTCCACACTCAGTGTGTAAAACAGAGGTTGCCATGGATACAGGAAACTGAGAGACAGGAAATAATGTTATCTGTGTTTCAGAAGTATTGTTAAAAGGAAATCTCAGGAACTTATTTTTTCAGAATGCAGTTAACTTGAGTTTTCTTAACGCACAAACCTAAATATTTCATTTTAAAAGTATTTTTTAAACATGAAAATTTTAAATATTCAGAACAAACTCTGAATACATAACAACAAATAGCTATCGAATGGAAAAAGCAAGTTGAAATAAGATGTAAATAGAGTAATGTAACTTTTGTGAATTTTTTAAATGCATAGAATATTTATATTTGTATTGTTTTGAATATACAGTAGAGACTTCAATTTTGCTTTATTCCTTACAAAAAAACAGGTAGCAAATACAAGTAATTTAGGACAATGAACTTGACAGATGCTGTTCTTTTGTGCTCTTCTTTTTTAATTTTAAAAATTTGGTGCATATAAAGTATTGAATACAACCAATTAGTACCTTAATATATTAAGGTATATGCCTTGAGTCGTAGAATGATATCAGGTTGCATATCAAGTTACTGACAAAGGTTATCTTTGACAAGAAAAGTTGAGGAGTGAAAGAAGCCCTTTAATGACTTTTGACCATATATATACATCTGAATTAACCTGAATTTTTTACAATGAAAATGTATCTGTGTAAATGTAATATTTTAAAGGATTTAAAGAGTTAACTATAAACTGTATATATTACACATTGTTTAGTCATTAATCTTCCAAAAACCTGACTGCTTAGACTTTCTAATTCTGACATTTATTAATATTACTAATACCCTGACAATGTACTTAAAATATCAGTATATATAATTGTATACTATAACTCCCTTTTGATATTAAAGCAGCTTTATTTCACATCAACTACTTCAGATAATAATATAAATTATTTCCATATTAATATTTTGTATAATCCCCAGCACTTTCTTTCAATTACAATAAAAAATCTGAGGTGCATACTAGATAACAGATCTTTATCAAAATGACTTACAAATCTCACAGCTATCCTTTGTGGCTGGCTATTGTTGCTGCTATTTTATAAACACAGAAATTAGAAAACAACAACCAAAAAACCAAATGACAGAGAAATGACATAAATTAGAGGTAAAGATGAAACAAGAGCTAGGTTTTTCAAGTTCATTTTGTTTCATATTTTCAATAATATACAAAGCATAATGACGTATGTCTCAGATTTTTTTCAACTGTGTCATACAACTTAAAGAATTATGATAGGGTTCAGGACATGGTACCCCAAAATATAGCACCTTGGCATACTGAATACTTTAAGCTGAAGGAGTTTGAGCATACAGCATGAGCAGGAAGTTCTCTCTCTGACCTCTCCCACCCCCAGCCACACCCCCATACTCCCTGCCCTTGTCCCCCAAAAGAAGTCATTAAACCCTCAAGTGAGAAGTGCCCTCCCTATAATGGGAGGAAAATCCTTATCTCCAAAGACAAGAAGACTCAGAAGAATACAAACAAATGGGACTTGTAAAATTTCCCCTGGTTTATTATACTTACCTCATACCCTTTACCCTATCATATCTTTCCATGACTTGCCATTCTACATCAAACCCAGTGTAAAAACACACAGGTTTAACAGTTTCTTTGAGTCTTCATTTCCTTATGAAGACTCACTCCCATGACATGTAAAATGTACATTAAATTTGTATGCTTTAATCCTGTTGTCTTCTCTTTCTCAGTTTAATTTTCAGACCCAGCCAGGGACCCTAAGAGAGTCAAGGAAAACTTTTTACTCTCCTACAGTCTAGAGAAAGTCAGAGAAATTGGTCCATTGAAATCAAAATAAAATTTAAAGAGGGTAAACTACAAGGTAAGAAGATCAGAACATTCATTAATTAATTTTGTCCTCTGTTCTAGAAATATCCAAAGCAGACAAAAATATTGATTCTTACTAGATCTTGAAGTAAAGATCTGTTCATCTAGGAGTTGCTGCTCTTAGAGACAAGTGATCACTACTAAAGAAGACTGCAGAAATCAAAACATGAAAAAAGTTGATGCAGGGAAAGAATCCAGAGACCTCTTCATCTTTCTTGCTATGAGCACATCACTAATTAGTGGCAAAAGTGCCCACTCAAGGTTTAGATAAGAACTCAAGTTTCCCAGCTTCCCACTGCACTTACCGGAGGGTACATTTCCCTGTGCTTTAAATACTTTCATTTCACAGTAATCTGTATTATTTAGGTAATTTTAAATCCTCTTATGAGCTTTAAGTTCTATAACATGTTTAATAACATCTTCATGTTATCTTCAATGCATAATAATTCTCCCCAACTGAATTGTGACATTCTGAATTTGCTCTGGAATAATACATCAAAATGGTTCCTCATATCCCTTTTCTCATTCCTATTAATATTCATTAGAACTATTTCTGAACACTAAGCCTCCTAAGTAGGCATCCTCCGTTTTCTTTCCAGGAGAATGGCTCACTAAATTATTTCTCTCTCATTCTTATTGCTAAACTTCTTTTGTACTATCTCTATCTTTAAATAATCTCATGCCTTAAGTTTCAACACTTATCTATTTCCTTTCCATTCAGCAATTCCATCACAAGTACAAAAATACAAAAATAAGAGGAAAACTGTTCTATTACCATTTTTTACATATATGCCATCTGCATTATTTAGACATATAGCGTCTATGTTTAAACCAATCAAGATGGGTTTACATCTAAAGAATGGTTTACAACAGCAGTTACTGATTTTACTATGGATCTTAAAAATTACTTATAGATCCTAAAATCAAAAGAATCAAAACTTGAAATGGGGTTTACAATAAAAATTAGTCCAGTAACAATAAAAAATATTATCCTTTTGCTCAATGTAGGGGAAAATTTTAATGAGGAGCAGTAACTCAATACAGATTGCTTAACAGTTGCCAGGAAAAACAAAAAAAAAGAATCACACTGCGGAGAAATCGGACAACATCTTGACCAGAACTGACATGAGTAATGAGAAGCAGGTAGATACCATGTACTGCTAGATGTGATATTTCAAGAAGAACATATCGCTTATGTAATACTCCAACCAGGGATGATTAACCTGGATCTAATCATGAGGAAATATCAGACAAACCCCAAATGAGGAACATTCTGGGAGAGAGTAAGGGAGGAAGAAAGGGAGAGAAGGAGACAGAGTAGAATTATATTTTTCAAAAATGTTAGTCATAAGTGAGAAAGACTCAGGAAATGACATTACAGTGTAAAAGAGACCACAAAGACATGACGACTAAAAGCTCAAGTATTTAGGAGTAAAAGGCCATGATTGATGCAATTTACACAAATGGTTCAAAAATAAAGCACAATGTATGGTTGGTGTGTGTGTGTTGGTGCATGTGTGTAATGTCTATATACACACACATAGAGACAGAGAGAATAAGAGACGGAAAGACAGAGAGAGGACACATGCTAACAAGTCCAGGCTGTCATGCTCATGGAACTTACTGCGAAAGTCATTAAAATGTACTAGAGGGACTTCCCTTGTGGTCCAGTGGTTAAAACTCAACCTTCCAATGCAGGGGGTGCAGGTTCAATTCCTGGTCAGGGAACTAAGATCCTACATGCCCCACAGTGTGGCCCTCTGCCAAAAATAAAAATGTGCTAGATACCCAAATGTCCTTCAATGGCTGAAGTGGTACCATCCATACAATGGAATACTACTCAGCAATAAAATAAGAACATTCTAGTAACATACACAATAGCTTGGATGGATTTAAAAGACATTATATTTCAAAAGGATATATACTGCCTGATTCCATTTATATGACATTCTCAAAAAGACAACATTATAGTGAAAGAGAACAGATCAGTGGTTGCCAGGAGTTTAAGGGTCAAGGGGAGGATGACTTTCCTAAAGCATATAGCAAAAGGGAGTTTCCTCAGGTGATAAAATTGTTCCTTGTATTCTAATTGTGGTGATGTTTTCACAAATCTACATGTGTAAAAATTTAGAGTAGTGTATACCCCCCAAAAAAAGTCAAATTTACTCTATGTAAATTAATAAATAACAGTTTTTAAATCCTCTTATTTTCAAATACAAATATAAATATTTGTGGGTAAAAAACAAAATCTAGATAGACACTTGTTTGATTTACAATCAGGACCAGTTTTACAAAGGAGAAATAAAGAGTACTTTGAACGGAGAATAGGGAACCCTCCTACACTGTTGGTGGGAATGTATATTGGTACACCCACTGTTGAGAACAGTACGGATGTTCCTTAAAAAACTAAAAATAGAGCTGCTATATGATTCTGCAATCCCACTCCTGGGAAAAGATGAAAACTCTAATTTGAAAAGATACATGCACCCCAATGTTCATAACAGCACTATTCACAGTAGCCAAGACATGGAAGCAATCTAAGTGTACATCAACAGATGAATGGATAAAGAAGATGTGGGGTATGTGTGTACACACACACACACACACACACACACACACACACACACACACACACAGAGGAATATTACTCAGCCGTAAAAAAGAATGAAATATTACCATTTGCACCAACATGGATGGACCTAGAGATTATCATACTAAGTGAAGTAAGTCAAAGACAAATATTATAAAGATATCACTTATATGTGGAATCTAAAACATGATAAAAATGAACTTATTTACAAAACAGTCTCAAAGACACAGAAAACAAACTTATGAATACCAAAGGGGAAAGAGGGGGGCTGAGGGATAAATTAGGAGTATGGGATTAAATAGGTACACCACTATATGTAAAATAGATAAATAACAAGGATTTACTGTATAGCACAGGGAACTATATTCAATATCTTGTAATAACCTATAATGGAAAAGAATTTGAAGCTGTACACCTGAAACTAACACAATATTGCAAATTAACTACAGTTCAATAAAAAAAAGAGAGAGTGCTTTGAAGGTACTGAAAAGCATGCCAATTTACAGAATTTGTCAAAATTCTTATCAAAGAAGCTTAGGATAGTCCAAACACAGAGAGACTAGCCAGCAAGACTGGTGCAGAATGACTGAGTAGGATGAGATAAGACTCAGGAAGTAAGCCAAAAATTTGGCAGACCCTGTAGGACAAGTTACTGCATGGAAGCCACTGAAGAGTTCTCAAGTAGGAGAGGGAAAAGATCATTTTTGCTTTTAAAAAAAATGGTTCTGTCTTCTCTGTGAAATACGACTTGGAGGAGATATGAAATCAGTTTAGGAGACTAAAGCAGCAGTCCAGGAAGAAGAAGAAGATAGCTTCTATAAAGATGGTGGAAGTGGAAATGGAGGCTATGGATCTGAGATACATTTATAGGTCTAGTTAACAGCTTTGGTGATGGATTAAACATGGGAAGTTTCTGACAAGAGTAATAGGGTGTACAGAAGTATCCAAGACCAAGAGGAGCATAGTGCATTGGTTATCTCACCTCCATCAAATGTATCCAATTCAATAACATTACTGAGAACCTACTATGTGTCAGGCATTGTGCTAGACTATAAGGATACTAAAGATAAACAAAATCCTGGTCCCTGATCTCAAGCAGCTCAAGATACCCTGAGAGAGAATAAATGTTCAATGGAGATACTCATTTTAACAATATCCTTTCTGACCATGTAAGGTATTCTTTAAGCAAGTATCCTATGTTTAGTGTTAAACAGGGGGAAAAAATGTGTACAACATTATCATCATCACAGGCAAAATTTATTTACTGAGCATATACTACTTCCCAGGAATTGCTCTAAGTATTTTAAACGTATTAGCTGACTCAACATACAAAATAATCCAACAGTTTAGTTCCATTTTATAGATAAGGAAAGAGACAGAGATAGGTTAAGTACTTTGCTCAAGGTCACACAGTGAATTTTAAGAGAGAGAATTCACATCTACCCAGTATGGCTCCAGAGCCTGGACCTTTAAGCCCTTCACTATATCTCAACACATGGGTCTAACTTCTAAAACGCCAAGGAGGTAAAATACAGAAAGTAGAAATAGACAAGTAATCCAAAATAAAAGATGCATGATTCAGTCAAAAAATTTCAAGGAGGCAGAAATCACTTTTAGACATAGAAATTGGAAAGAGTTTTGACAAATGAAAAACTGAGAGATAAAGAAATATCATAGGAGAGCAAATGATATCATGAGCCAATAAAACTGTACCTTTAACTACCTCAAACTCTACCCTCTTTCTCCAGTTTCCCTTCAACCTAACAGACTGAACTCCAAATATTTTTCTCTGGTCTATAATAGATAAGGGGGTTTAAGGGCCATCACTGAGGAATGTTAAGAGTAGCAAATACAAACTAAGGGTCAACTCTATACAACCACTTTGTAAAGAGTAGTCAACAAAAGCTTCTTCCTGGGTTGAAATACCTGTCAATTCCTGAAAAGTGAAATGGAGGCAACAACAATAATGAAAAGAATAATGAGTAAGTGCTTGCATGTGTGCCCAAGGGATATGCATGAAATAGCTGCAGGGAGATAAGAGTCTTTCCTCAAATGGTGGCATTGGTGACATTTGGACAGACTGAATAGGGGAAGGACTCAGAGTAAATGAGGGAAAGCCTCAGGAAAGCCTAAGATGGTACCTTCACACGCTTGGTCAAAATGACTGATGTGGTAACATTAATAGTGGTAGCAGCGTTATTGATAGATAGTAGCAATGATTGATAGAGTAACACTCAATCATTTTGTAAGCAGCTTTTGGCAGGAAAGCGCTCTCTGCAGGAGGCCCCTTTTGCCACTTTAGCAGAGCTATATTGTCACTAACCTTAAACCAGGCACTCCCATGCTCTACTCATCTCCAGCCCTAGCACACCTTTCAAATCTTTTGATCACACAATACCCTGCCTAACCTGTTGGTTCTTTCCATAGATCAAAGAAGTAGAAATGAAGATAAATAATTAACAGATGACCAGATCTCTTTCCCAGCTTCCCCTTCACTAATCTTACGAGCAAACTGTGTGAACAAGATAGAATCTAAAGAAAGATCACAAGAAGCCAACAAGCTGGCAAGCAGGGAAAGATGGCGATGACTCTGACCCCAAATCTCAGTGATTAACTGAGATTACTTCCCCTTTTTCTCTTTAAAAACTTTCACGGCCAAGCAGAAACTTCAGAGTTGGTTTGGGGACACAAGGCCATCTTCCCCCCAGATTGCCAGCTTTCTGGTTAAAAGCAATGCTTTCCATTTCTACCAAGACTTGCCTCTTGAGTATTGATTTCTGAGTGGTGAGCAGCCAGACCTGTTTGGTAACAATTTACTGAGCAGTCATATGCATTACACTTTAATAGGCATTAAATATACGTTCTCCAATTTATCCTAATAATGACCCACAGGTACTAGTTTTAAATGCCTCACTGTTGAAACATGAGAAAACTGAGGCCCAGAGAGGAAAAAGTGGCCCAGTGTCACACAAAATAGTAGGTAGAGCATGCATCTCAAGCTAAATTTACCTTTCCTCTCCATCACACTGTGTCTTTTTCTCTCTGAGACTCTTAGAGTAAAAGCAGAAGCCCAAGGAAAAGAATCCAAAAGGTAAGATGCTCCTCAAGCTATGAAAGTATTTACCTACACAGGAAAAATCAGAAAGTACACAGGATTCATGAAAGAAAAAGTCGAAAGACTTTTTTCTATTCCTTAGTTTTTATCCCCTTGTTGAAACTAGCTACTCTGTAAAAATTATTTTTCTATATTGTTTCAGGGCCTAGACCCAATCAATACCTCATTCTCAATCAGAATCTTCTCTTATTCTCATTAAACAGTTTAAGGTCCTGAAACTTCAAAGCAATCCTAGTTCACTCACAGTATTGCTTTCTTGGGTTATCTGTTTAAAAGAAGCTTGATGCCATACAATGGTTGGTGACTAGTTAACATTACCCATGGTTTATAAGATGACTGCCACATTATCAAAAGTTTGTCAGAAGCCCTTATCTAATTTATAGACAGTGCGCTGGTCCTAGATGTGAGGAGAGCATTAAGAATGTAGTCCCAAAGTCACAAGCATTCAGGAACTCTCCTAAGCAACTAGTACAGGATATGGAAGACATAAGTTGTTGTTGTTCTAAGAAGCCAGGTTGCACTGAATAATAATGTGTAAACTGAATGTACAGCATGGTGCCCTGGCACATGATAGAGACTTCAAAAATATTGCTGAATGTTTGTTGTATCAGTATCCCAGGCTTGATATTAGAAAGGAAGGTAGGGGCACTTTAGTTCTGCTGTATGTTTCAAGGGTAAAGTGAATTTGTATTGGAAATGAAAACCAAAATGGACTATTCCCATTCAAATTCTAAGGTGAGAGGATAGGAACACTTCAAAATACTTCCAAAACTACTGAACTTTTGGGTTGGGGGAGACACTGGGTTTTCAAAGGACCTGCCAGAAGAACAAGCTGATGTTCAGCTTTAAAAAGAAAGTTTTATAAATGATTATAACCCTTTAATAAAAAATCACCAAGCCCAGGAATTAATAATTTACCTCTTTTTTCCACAAAACTACTCAGTGAACATGCAATTATGGCACCAACTGTTCATCTTCCTAAACCATCTTGTCTACACCCTCCAGCTTCTGTTACCAAAAGATACATGTGCATAGCCTAATCAAAAAAATAAAAATATTAAAAGCTGCATTATACAGGGGTTTTTCCCCAGTTAGACTGAAATGATTTGAACCAATAATTACTGCAAATTGCATTAGGTCAGATGCAAAGGAAAACGTTAATAATCCAAAGATTATTCTTTTGGAAATCTAGAAGTATCTATCCCATTAGTAAAACATATATTCAAAAGGATATGAGGAGCAGAACCTCAACAGCTGAGGTCCTGAATCCTCAGAGTACTCTTTTATGTGTTTCTATTGTCCCCACATAACAAAGAGAGAAAGAGAAATAGTCATCATTCAATATACCCAAGGAGGATTACTCATTGTGTGGTCAACTCTGGCAAAATAAATATTCTAAACAACTTCCCCCTTGACACCTCACTGCCCCTTTCCACAAATTAGTATATAATCAGATAATACCAGGATATATACTAGGTTCTAACTAGGTTAGAAATCAGTTCAAACTAAATCTTCACGGGAAAAAACAGCAATAATAAGAGCAAACACCATGAAACAAAAACCCTAGACTATGCAAGGACTATGTCCGTTTTCCCCACAGTAATCTCACTATTTAGCATTCCACAGACATTCAGTAAGTATTTGATGGAAAAGAGGAGGGAGTGATCATTCACCTAAAGGGCAGAATAATCACTAAGGGGGCCTCTGCCACTCTGATTCTGTACCTAGAATGCTGTAGGGCACACTGAAATAGCTCAGCCAAGCCTTCATCATCTTGCCTATCAAGTACACACAAAAAGTAAAGAATAAAATGCTTTCCATCAGTCCTCTCAGATTGGCTTCTCCTATCTCTTCTCCAGAGGGGACACAAGAGCATGACACACATACACAGCATAGTTTTTCAGTGGCAACTTGACTTCCAATGCCATCTCAACCTACTTACAGAAACCCATTTAGAAAATCATACCTATACAATGTCTAGGAATCTGTTGTTTGAAATTACCCATTGCTCTAATCTATTTTATTGAAAACAAAAGGTAATTCAAAACTAATTCACTTCAGAAATAATGTCTCAAAATCTCTCATCTTTTAAAAAAATTATGGCACATAATATGTGTAAAAAAATGTGTTCAATAATGACTTCTCATTCCAAAATTAACCATCATTATCATGGAAACAACAAATGATGCAAAAAGATTGTCAGCATTTACTGAAGGTTTGTTATTAAATGCCTTGGGAATTTCTTTAACTATACTCTTTTTATAACCTGTGCATGTATTTTTTTAACTGTAGCATTGTAGAACGCTATAAATTGTTTATCATTCATTACAATAAACTGATATTCCAAGAAACCAAGTGACTTCCCAAGTGTATGAACAAAAATTCAATTCCAAATCCCACAATCTCACACTCCCTCCTCTCTAAATTTATGAAACTATAGTTAATGCTCAAATGACCAATTTAAATTTAAATGACACATCCTTTTCAAAGTAATACATCTAAATTCATTCCACACCCTTTTTGTTTTTTGCAAAAGGTATTGAACAGTCAGGTATTAAATAAATAAGTAAATAAATAAATAAATAAATAAATAAATATATATGTATAACTATACACGCGCACGCACATGTGTGTGTGTATATAGGGTTGGCCAAAAACTTCAGGTTTTCCGTAGATCTTACAGAAAACCCAAATGATATATATATATATATTTAATGTTGACTTTAATAAACAGATTCAAAGTATGCCTAAAGTAGCCCCATTCGAAGAACTCCTAATTTGCAACAATACTACAAATCAGAGTATACATAAAAACACCCCTCTTAAAGGGCTGCTAAATGTGAACATCTTTTTATGGTGTGTTAATATGACAAAATTAAAGAATGATCTATTTACCTCAAAAAGTTCACTTTTTAAAAGACTGACCAAAAAGTATGCTTTACTTCCAACTAGGACTGACAAATTGAGAGATCAAATTAGCTTAATTTTTCAGGCATAAACATTCTTTAGATGTTCAGAAAAAAATGTTATTTAAGTGGGAGAAAAAAAACCACACGATTACAGTGTAAATATTCATTAAATTCATTCAATTAACTTACTGTGCACCTACTATGTGTTAGTCATGGTGCTAAGAAAAAGAGACAATTAATACTCAGTGTATTGATTATGCCTTTTTATTTTCTGTATGCTGATGCTTTGACAGATGGGACTTTGCTTAACCTGGGAAGACTGGCCCTCTTAGGCTTAGCCAATTCCGAGAGATAGAAAATGGCTGCCTTTGAGCACATATTTCATACACAAACTAACTGATCCAGAGCTCTTACTCCAACTATCAAGCTCTTACACTCCATGCCACTATCTCCTTTCTCCTAACTAACCTAGGGCCAGGTACCAGACAACTCATGACAGTCCCTACACCCTGTAGCCTACAGTCCCTACACCCTGTAGCCTACTAAAATTACTCAAACTTGCCAATCCTAAACCGGCTTACCCTTGTTTTCCCATCCCTTCCCACAGAAACCGCAATAAAGGCTCTTACCCACATCTCCCCCTCTCTTCCTCTATCTCTTGACCCACCCTGGTGTTTCCCCATGTGGTTCTGTGTGGTGTGGTATGCTCCTTCCTCTTGGGAACTGTGAGTAACAAAAACTTTCAATGGTAATTGTCCCTGATCTGTTGGCCTTGCCGTATCTGAAAAATATTAAAACCTACATTTTAAAGCACCCAGGGTCTACTATGGAGGCATTTGTATTTCATAATGTTTATTGAACAAATAAATGAATGAATAATCCAAGAATGAATGCTGGCAGCAAACATGCAAGCAAACACTAGATCAAAAATTAAAGACCTGAATTCTAGCATTTTCAATATGTGATAAGTTGGGCAGCAGCAATTTACAATGAGTAAATTATCCGTAACAGTATTGCCAGATGAAAACTAGTAACTGCCTGATTCATCTCAGAGAATAAAACTGACTCTCCCTTGAAGGCCTTACTTTCCTAGGATTTATGCTCTATTCTCAGCCTGCCTCTCCAGCTTTTTTTTTTTTTTTCTTTTTCCCGGTACGGGGGCCTCTCACTGTTGTGGCCTCTCCCGTCGTGGAGCACAGGCTCCGGACGCGCAGGCTCAGTGGCCATGGCTCACGGGCCCAGTCACTCCGTGGAATGTGGGATCCTCCCGGACCGGGGCACGAACCCGTGTCCCCTGCATCGGCAGGCGGACTCTCAACCCCTGTGCCACCAGGGAAGCCCCCTCTCCAGCTTTATTATTCTTACTCCCTTCGCTCTAATGGCTGCCACACTGGCCTTCTTTCAGTTTCCTGAAGGTGCCCTCACCCCTCCAGCTGCAGAGCCTTTGCCCAGGTTGTTCTGCCTTTTTGGAATACTCATTCTCTCTCAACTCAATTAACTAGAGTTAATTTCTCTCAACGAACTAGAGTTAATTTCTCCTCTTCGTATCTCAGCAAACATTTCTTCAGGAAACTCCCTCTGTACTGCATTAATGCCCTAATCTGGCAGCTGCACAGTATCCATGTCAACTGTTATCATTTTTATTCTGTAGTTCTATAATTCTTTAACTTCTGTCCTCTTCACCTGACTGTTACCCCGCAAATACAAAAACCACATTTATCCTCATACTGTTCCATACTACTCATTAACATTAGGATATTAGAAAGCAAACAGGTAGCTGGAATGTAATTAAAATAAAGCAGTTTTATGCCTCATTGGTCAAAGTATTTAGAGAACATTCCTGGTAATAAAGAAATAATCTTTCGCACGCTCCAGCCCATGCTCTGAGGTTGATTAAGGTCTGCGCCTGTACCAGTGCTGGCTAGCAGGCTCACTAACCTGCAGGCGGAGTCTACCAGGCGTGGAGCCAGGCGCCAGTGGCAATGGGAAACCCAGTTACCAAAACTGACTCTAGATGAGAGAACCTAACAGACCAGTAACAATGGAAGAAATTGAGAAAGTTATCAAAAAGCTACCATCCCCCAAAATACCAAGCCCAGATGGTGTTACAGGTTAAAAAAAAAAAATCCTTCATGAAGAAAGATCTTAAGCAACATGACGAACTCAGAAGCTCATGAAAAGAGGCCACCAATCCTAATGTTTTAAAAACAAGATATATCGCCTCATATTAAGAATGTTAGTGAAATGAAGCATTACTTGTGTGGATTCTGTGCAGCTTTCAACAATGTAGCACTCATTGGGCTGCCCTGGTGGCGCAGTGGTTAAGAATCCACCTGCCAATGCAGGGGACATGGGTTCGAACCCTGGTCCAGGAGGATCCCACATGCCACAGAGCAACTAAGCCTGTGTGCCACAACTGCTGAGCCTGTGCTCTGGAGCCCGTGAGTCACAACTACTGAGCCTGCATGCTACAACTGCTGAAGCCCGCATGCCTAGAGGGAGGCCACCGCAATGAGAAGGCTGCACACCACAACGAAGAGTGGCCCCCACTCGCTGCAACTAGAGAGGGCCTGCGCACAGCAATGAAGACCCAATGCAGCCAAAAATAAATTAATTTTTAAAAAAAATGTAGCAATCGCATTTCCCATTGGAAGGTCCTCTTTTGGCAAGCGCTGTATGAAATGAAAACCGAGGATGCAGTACTTCAGTTGAGAAGGGATGAATTTTGAAACTTACACCATGGAATCCTTCCCCCATTAATGGAGAAGACAACAACACTCGCACTTATGTTTGGTCTATATGAGGATTTATCTTGCCTTCTCCTTAAGCATATCAGTACTCCAGAGTTTGCAACCGGTAGGAAGCATGGCAGCAGTACTTGCAGGGATAACAGAAAGCAATTTTCATGCCACCAAAACGAGTTCAAACATTGCTTCAAGACCACAAGTATCATGACAAATTTACACTTGTCAGGTTTTCAAGGCACCAAAAGGCCATGGAATTAAGAGACTGTTATCAAGGCCTGGTGCCTATTCTTTTCAGTAATGGATTCAGCAACATCCTTTTTTTGGCCTTCGATGTCCCATCAAGGAATATCTGCCTATGGCAATAACCCACAATGCTCACTGGTCAATGATATTATCTGTGGAGGTCTATAGGGTGCCATGTTGGAATCTTGTTTTTTCCAGTTAATACTGTAAAAACTTAAACGCAGTCTCAGATTGATGGTGAATTTCCATCTTTCCCCAAGGTTTTCCAAAAACTCTGGTTAAAACAGGACAGGAATCTGACAAATCTTTTCAGAGGTGCCCATCTCTTGGGGCATAACTGATGCAACTTATGAATTCTTGTTAAAGATTACATGAAAGAAATCAGTTAAGTGCCACTTATCAACTGAAGAGACCCAAGAGAAATGCAGTGTGGCCTTGTTCCTAATCGGCCAAATACAAGTTGGTGTCATAAATCCAGAGCACAATGAATTATGGGCAAAGCTGCTTTCCTTAAGCACCAACAAATTCAGAATAGACACTTTCAGTAGGAAAAAAGAATGGGGGGAGAGAGCAAGAGAAAGGCTGGGGACGGGGATGAGTGAATAAGGACTGCTGAAGAGTACATGGTTTCTTCTGGAGGTGACAAAATGTTCTAAAACTGTGATGAAGGATGCACAACGCTATGGATATGCTAAAGAGTACTGAATTGTACACTTTAAATGGGTGAATTGTACGGTCTGTGAATTATATCCTTATCAAGCTCTTACCACACACATACACACACAAAATTTGTTTCTAAGACACTTTTCTTGTGAAAGACGTAAAAAATTAAGAACTAATTTTTACTGTAGTAAAGCTACTAAAATATTAGGTTAAGAATTTACAGATAAAAGAAAATAATGTAAAATGCTAAATAAGAATATATAACCTAAGAGTAAAAGATGCATCCTATTTTAAAGGATGAAAATAAAATTCAGTCACATTAAATACTCACTTAGGAATGGTCAGTTTAAACCAAACATAATTCTGGTAAAAAACACATCCAAAATTTAAAAATTTTAAACTGCCTTTTATTTAACTGTATTTAAACTATAACAAAATACTACTCTTTGGAACCTGTTACCTTGATTCTACTACCCTGTTTTAAAAGCTGTAAAATGACTTAGAAAATTATCTTAGAAAATTTATACAGAATAATAAATTTCCAAATGCTGATCATAATATATACTATTCTTGAGATAGAAGAGAACTATGGAGAGGTACTAAGTGTCCAACCCAAATCTGTGTAGTATATCTGATACCAAGAGGACTTTATTATAAGGTAATTTCACCTGGAAAGCAAGCAAGCCATCATACCTAAAAACCCTGCTGCTTTGTCAACTTCTTTTGAATTATTCAACTAGTTTAAGTAAAATATTCCCCATTAGTGACTTCCTTAAATCTAAAAAAAAAAAAAAAAAAAAAACGAAAAATTCAAAATTCTTAAAATGCTTAATCTCAGAGAACACTTATTCACATCTGAAATTCTTAGAATTGCATTATAAAAATATGTCTTTTAAGTTAGACGATGAATTGCTATTTCAGAGAACAGAGTCAAAGGAAAGTTTGATTATTCTCATTCTGAACTAACAAAGTTTTCGTTTAACCTATGCCTTTGGAAGAAAACATTAAAAGAGTTATATGTAAATAATGTTATTTTCATATAAAAATTAGCAGAAGAAAATATTACTCCCTTTATGTATAAATAATATGGACCCTAAGAAAGGGAAAAAATTCAAACTTGAAATTATTCCAGCTACAAAACAAAAAGGACACAAGACAGTTGTACTGCACAACTACGAAGAAAAAAAAAAAAAAAGGATTGCACTATGTTCAGAAGGTGACCAAAAAGATATACTAAGAATGTCTGGAGAAGACATGGACAAAATCATGTATCCTTAAGTTTAAGTGACAATGCAGAATACTACAAAAGATCATCAAGCTGAAGGTGACATGCCTTTGACATATGTGGTTAACATATTTTTAATGAATTAATGAACAGATAAACAAATACTATACTAAAAATGTCCTGAATTTAAATTAATGCATGTAAACAGAGACTTAAGCTTTTAGAACTTTACAGTGCGGTAAAAGGATGGATGGATGAGAGAAAGAGAAAGAAAGGGATAGAATAAAAATAGCTAACCTCATCTATCCAGACAGTTTGACCTCAATATGTAAACTCATTTAATCTTTATAATACTCTCATTAGGAAGATACTATTAGTATCCTCATTTCAAAAACAACGAAACTTAGGCACAGGGAAGTTATTTGGCCATGGTCATTAGTGACTAGTGGCACTGGAATTTGAGTGTGGTCCTAAAGCCTACAGTCTTTAACAGATTTCTGAATCAGAAGTAGTGGATCAGGGTAAAAGATAGCTTAATACAATAGTTTCCCAAATGGTCATTCTTTAGATCAGTGATTCTAAACTGGAGGTGGGAGGTTCTACTGGCATCTAGTGGGTAGAGGCCACAGATGCTGCTAAATATGCTGCTCTGAACAGCAGCCCCAATATGAAAAACTCACCTGGCCCCAAACTGTCAACAGTACTGTGGCTGAGAAACTGTTTTAGAAAAGCGTTATTTCTGCATATGAAAATCCATTATAATAAAGAAGAATAAAATAACATTTCCCAAGGTAGCCTGATTCAAAATATCATTATCAATACATTATTCTCTAGACCTGCTTATTTCAGGCAAAGGAAATGTTACACTGCAAAGTCTAAAAGAAACACAGGAAGAGGAAATTACTATTATGTAGGAGGTTAACCAGGAAATATCACTGGGGACGTGGATGGGGGAAAAAATTTCCCCAAACTCCATCAACTATGTACCTATAAGTAGAAGAAAGGTTATAATGGGAAATGATAAAACTGCTGACCTAAACGTCAACATTATCTTCCACTAGAGCATGTGACTATAAATTTTCCTAAGTTATGTCATGGGCCAATGATAATGTGGCAAACTTTTAAGTTTTTTTGGTTGTTTTTCAGATGGTCACATTTTCTGTATCGATCAATGCTTCTTTAGTCATTAATCCATTAAGGACTATAAAGTTAAATCATTATTCTTTAAAATTTTATTACATTATTCAAGACTTTCTTGGTACTTAAAATGACATGAATTCACTACCACCCAATAGATTTTTCAATAGTTCATTTTAAAAACATAAATAAGATCTGATTTTCCCATTCACAAAGCTATCTCTTCACAATTTTTACTTTCTTTTTTAAAATTTTTAAATTTATTTTTCTACTGAAGTATAATTTACAATGTTGTGTTAGTTTTTAGTGTATAGCAAAGTGATTATATACATATTTTTTCAGATTCTTTTCCATTATAATTACATGATATTGAATATAATTCCCTGTGCCATACTGTAAATCCCTGTTGCTTATTTTATATACAGTAGTGTGTATGTTAATCCCCAACTCCTAATTTACCCCCACCACAATTTTGCTTTCTCTGAGTCTATTTCTGTTTTGTAAATAAGTTTATTGGTATCATTTTTTTTAGATTCCACATATAAGTGATATCATGATATTTTTAAATTTGAAAATTTAATGCTTAAGAAAATTTCAAGTCTTAATAAAATTCTGTCCCTCAATTTATGCAGACTGACATGAGCCCCAGTCTAAGTATTCTTTTAGACTGATAGAAGCCTTTTTTATTTTCTTTATAGAACCCAACTATTTCCAAAACTTAAGTATCAAAAATGTTTTTGAATCACACACATAAAATTAAATATTGAAGGCAACAGTATTATCATAAAAAGTGTAAAACAAATATGCTTTAGATACATTTAGGTATCTTTCTCACTTTTTAACCTGTGTCATTTCAAGTTTTCCCTCAATAATCTCAGTACTTTATGTTACAGAAAACTCTAATATGCTCTATTAACCTTAATATTTTTTTTCCATCCATTAATTTACTGAGCAAATGTTTACAGTGTTGACTACTGCCAAAGAACAGGTTCTGTAACATTTCCATTTTAAAGGCCTGAATAAATCTCTAGTCAGTGTATTTCCACTAAGAGAAAGAGAAAGAGCAGTAAGTTAAAATGTTGGTAACTTCAATTTGGTTTCCAAAAATAAATAAGACACCACTCAGCTTCACAGTGAGGAAATATTGTTGGTCTTCTGTACATCCACCTGGGAAGCAGCACAACTGGTAGTTCAAAGAGCAAGCTCTGGCATCAAGCTGCCCAAGGTCAAACTTTGCCCTATGACATGCCACTTGCCAGATGCTAGGCAAGTCATTTAACATTAAGTTATTTCTTTGCTCTATAAAAAGAAGACAATCATGCCTCTAACTGAGGACAGTTTAAAAATTAAATGAGATATAAATGTAAAGTACTTAGCAAAATATAATGCATATGGTAATGTAAGCATATAAGGTAGGGGTTCCCCAGAGAAAGAGAATCAGGCATGGCTTTGACATGAGAAGCCATTTTTGGCCTAAGTCATTCTGTGATCTAAGCCTGGCCACAATGCTTAACCTTGAGCAGGACTTGGTAATAATGAACTTAAGGGAACAAAAGAACAAACTGTTATCAAGCAAGAGAAGTGGCAAGAGCAAAGATGACAAATTAGTTGTAAAAACTCACAGTTCTGTTTCAATAGTAAAGACTAGCATGAAGCATTTCTTGAGCAGTTCTGCAGAATTTAAACCTCCTAGCCACTCAACCTCCAGATCAACTGGAACGTAAAGGATGATGATGTTGACCTTCACTGACCTCCACGACTTCAATCAACCAAAGCTTGGACTCTGTCAAACACCCAAGCACCTTCACAAATATGCATGTACGTACACCTTAGCTTAAAACTTCCCAAATTTTGCTGTTCATAGATCACTCCACTGGGAATGATTCCCAGTGCTCTTCTTACTTGTTGCAAGTAATAAATCCTTCCTTCTCCCAGTCTTTGACTTGGTTCTACCTTTTGGCTCGACACCCACCAAGAGGCAAACCCGGTTTTTGGGTAACAGTAAGTGCTCAAAAATTATTATCTATTGTTATGGTGTTAGGACTAAACAATTTCCTGTGTTCTTAATCCAAATTACCATACCAGAAATAAATAATAAATTTTTTAGAAGAATTTCTAAAGCTAACTGAACTTATTTCACTAATTTATCACTAGGATAATATGTGCTCTAAAAATCCCCTAAGACAAAAAGATCTAATATATCGTTCTTCTCACACAGTATCAAGTCTTAAAAGGCCTGCTTTTCTGCCTTTAAAATTAAAAGTAGCCCCAAAAAAGCATATAATGCCAAACAAAGACAGGGATAAAGGCAAAAAAAAAACCACGAAGATACTCTTCGAAAAATGTCCAAAATCAAAGCATTTTGTATTTGCTTTTGGAAATGAGAATTTTAACAGTTTTTCTGTAAAGTATATTATAATGACTTCATCTAAGTAAGGAGAAAACAATAACTTGTAAGCTTCTTTAGAGATAATCCAAAATAAATAACAACAAAATTATGTAACAAACTTTTGAATTACCAGGAGGATAATATATTTTATGAAGTACTACTGACATTGAAATATTATATATTTAATATATTCATATAAAAAGAGGACCTAAAATAAGCGTAACAAAATCTGGTTATTTTAAAAAATGGGAATTCAGACAAAAATGAAATTGGTAAAATGAACATAACCAAGTTAAACAGCAGTGCCCAACACTCCACTCACATCTTTTTAGATCTAGACCAACACTTGCCACATCATTTATCTACTAACAAAATCAGCATACATATGCATAAAACAGCACTGCCCAGCAACACACAGCAATACCAATGGCCAAAACAGTGCTAACATTTTGATGCTTTAACAAAACAAATTTTAAGAAAACATTTCCTCACCTATTATCAGACGGCAGAAGAGAAAGCAAAGCCAAAGCTGAAAGTTTTCTTCTTTCAGGCTGGGTAATATTGTCCATGCGATCAACCCACATTTCAATCATATTTCCCAAAAGCTGGTCCATCTGAAAAAAGACCAGGAGGCATCTCAAATATTTAAAATGCTATTTACTTGTGGATAAGTGCTGTTAAAGGCTAAAACCGCGTAAGGAATGGCTGAAGTTCAATTCCAGCAAACCAGAGAATTGGAATATAAGAATTTGGGGCAAGCCTTGAGCTGGAAAAAAATAATTTGAGCAAAACCAGAAAACGACTCTAATTTATCTTGAGAGCCAATTAACTCTGAGAGCCAAATAGACTTGTTCAACTCATGTATGCTAAGGGTCCAGTTGTTTGGCAAATACTAGTCTAGATGTTGCCATGAAAGTATTTTGCAGATAAGATTAACATTTACAATGAGTTGACTTTAAGTAAAGGAGATTACCCTAGATAACGTGGGTTAGGTTTCATTCAATCAATTGAAAGCCTTAAGAGCAAACACTAAGGTTTCCTAGAAAGAAGAAACGCTGCCTCAAGACTGTAACATAGAAATCCTGCCTGAGTTTTCATTTGCAGCCTGCCCTACAAAATTAGAAATTGCTAGTCCCTGCAATCATATGAGCCAATTCCTTAAAATCCACCCCCCTTCTCGTGTATGTGCGCCTCTACATGTGTATATTCTCTCAATCTCTCTCTCTCTCACCATATACACAGAACTGGTTCTATTTTTCTGAAAAACCCTAACTGATACAGTTAGAATCTATAAAGTAAAACAGGACCAAGTGTACTCATCATGTAGACTGAAAGTGGGTTCCAGGGTTTGCTTATAAACACCTGTACACTTCTCGTACCTTTTAAAGAATGCATTTAATATCAGAATCTGTACTTCATGGATTTTAGTAATGTAAGTTCAACCGTGAATTCCCATACTTTCCTACTTTTGTGCTTCTACATTTTTTTCCCAAAAATGCTTCAACACATTTTTTTTCTAACACATTTTGAAAAATAAACAGTCAAGGAAACACTTATTAAAGATAATTATTCATACTTGAGTTCCCCAAACTGTGTACTGTGTCCCAAGATGCCACAGTAAACTCACAAAATATTTTAATTATTCAGAGAAACCTAATGACATCCGTCAGATACTGCAAAAACTACTAGTTCAAGATAGTTCCCAGTTTTAACATTACACTCCTTTTGATGACTTCATATCTTTGCAAAGTGCTACCAAAAAATCAAGGTAGAACAGAAGATGAAAGGGGAGGTATCCAATATAATTCTAAGGTTTAAGAACCTAGGTGTTGCCCAATAGGCATACACATTCCATCAGTAATTGTGGTTATTTAAGAATGAAATAAAGATATTATTCTTTCGATTTTTGTGTATAACTTTGAATAGATACTAAGTTATTAGGATGTGAATACAAATTAATTTGTTTGGATCTAACTACTTAATAAAAGGAAGAGTTAGCTGTTTGTATTTCTTTTAGCCTAGAGGCATTGTGAAAATATTACTAACATATTAAGGGCACAATGAAGCACAACAGTCCAGTAACTGCTGATTTATACCATGTGTCTTCAATTTGTACTTAATTTGGAAACAAATGGCTCAGATACTTTATAGATTTACTGCAATTAATATCTAGTAAGCAGGGCTTCCCTGGTGGCACAGTGATTGAGAGTCCGCCTGCCGATGCAGGGGACACGGGTTCGTGCCCCTCGTGCCCTGGTCCAGGAAGATCCCACATGCCGCAGAGCAGCTGGGCCTGTGAGCCATGGCCGCTGAGCCTGAGCGTCCAGAGCCTGTGCTCCGCAACGGGAGAGGCCCGCCCGTGTACCGGGGGTGGGGATCTAGTAAGCAAGATTTAAAAAACAAAGCATAACCATACAAAAGCAAATATCCAGTTATTAAAATGTAATATATACAACTAAAGCTATAGTAATATATGTGGTTGAAATGAAGATGCAATCAGCAAAGACAGGTATCTCTATGGTCTAATTTTATTTACTTATAACTTACATTTATTTCCTCTATTATAAAAATATTTAACAATAGCACATAAGAAAAAACAGAAACAAGACAACTGTAACACATGTTGATGACCATTTATAGTGAATCATAGAGCAAAAAAGAATTCTGCAGTATTTCAGAGAACTGATTTCTAAAATCAAGGTATTTCTTAAGTAGCATAATAAAAAGATGATGAGATTTCTCTACCTTGATAATGTATGCCAAAATCTACCCTGGCGATCATGCTGAAGATACCACGATTAGATAAATATCTACTGTAGAAAGACAGAATTTTATTTCTGACTGGTTCCATCAGTTTTACAATTTTAAAGAATATGAGTTATAAATGTTGTCTAGAAGAATTAAGTAATTTTATATAATTATATTCCCTGTAGGACCAGAATAATATGTTTATGCAAATGGCGATCTTTTTTTATTTCTCTCTCCAAATGTTATGTTCTTAGTCAAACCTTCATACCAGTTGCTATTCAAGCAATAAAATGTAATTTTTACATAAAATTTCATGAAACATCATTCATTGTGTGGAAACAAAAAAGTACCTTCAATCTCTCTAGTATTAGAAAGATGTGTGCTGTTTCAAGTCAAACACTTAGGACTGATTAAGGAAAAAGTCTTATAATCAAAATAGCAGGTCTTGAGGAAAGTCATCTTCTTACCTTGTAGAATTGAAGTTACCAAAATGTTTCACTCCTCCCCCCAAATTTATAAAGTCTAAATTAAGGGATATTGCCAGAAAGAGTAAGATGACAATATTTCTAGAAAACAAGGAAATAGTTAAGGAATAGTTGAGTTCAGTCTTAGTTTTATAGAAAGATAAACAGATAATATTACTCCTTTTGTGCAGCTGCACACACCTTACTGCATCTTTATAAAAAGTTATTTACCCTAGAAGCATACTGACATTGTGAAAACAATTTTAGCTTTGAACATATGCATTTTCTGGCTCTCTCTGAAATCCCACTAAAATGAGAGTAAAGAAATATAAAAAGCAAACAAATAACCCCCCAGGATCTATAAAAGAGGAGAAACTACATGGGTAAAGATGGCTACGAGTTTTTGGAAGATGGAAGGTGAATGAAAGAGTGGTAAGTGACTTGGCTGGCTGAACAGAAAAGCCTGGAACCAAACTGCCTGCCAGGGGAATAATAATCTAATGCAATAAGACTTGGTTCTCAGGGCCTTGCAATCATCAGGCCACAAAGAAGACAGAGATGAGGCACAGAGCTCAAAACAGGAAAACTAGCTGGGAATCTGTATAAAGAACAATTAGAACATTCTAGATTGTTTTCCCCACTCCTAAAGGAGTCCAAAGATACAGTATCTGCAAAAATAAAATCTAAGAAGCTCCAACTCAAAGGATCAAAAACAGGGGGAAGGCAAGGTGAGAAACAAATTAAAATCAGATGACTTAAATAAAAATCAGGACGCTGAGTGGCAAAACACCCTCATCCCAAAAGCCTGTTTTCCCATCCTGAATTCCACACCAATTCCACACTTGTTTACACCAAGATAGATGCTATCCCTCAGAAGAGGACGTCTAAAGAGAAAAAGGGCCTACAAATACTGTCATTTTCTAGCAAATTTCCCTACAGCAAAAGTACCATTCTCAATACCCTAAGGCTCTAAATTCTAAATTACGTTATCAGTCTAAAAAGTTTTCTTCATTCAATATAAAAAATGACTCTGAAAGACTCTAACTAGCAAATGCTTAGAGGTGGAACTGTTCTAATGGTGACTTCTGCAATGAACCCAACTTCTTTCCTAAAGATATTAAATCACTCTTAATTAACTTTGTTTTCTCTACTATCTGACAACTGTTTTCAAGTGTTTAGCAGAGACAAACGTTTCTGCAAAATCCTTGCTTGCTTCAAAGCTATCTGGATTTACTGGAACTCGTTTTCCTAGTCCTATTTAATTCTGATGTTCTTTAAAACTGTGCTCACAGTCAAAAGCAGCCATTTGAACTACAATAATATTTCATTCTCTTTCATTCCTGTAGTCTCTAGACTCAAACATGATGGCTTGACAATTTTTGGTCAAATTCTTTGTGAAAAACGTTTCTTCTTCACATTGAAAAGTGAAAAAAGAAGGGTTCCATGAAAAGACAGTGCTCTAAATACAGTGAGAGAAATAAATCTGAACCTATAACATCTCTCTTCAATCCTTCATACTGTCAAAGGGTTGACAGCACCAGCCACAGGTCATTATTTCTGTATATTTTGATGTTTAACCCAATGGAGGTGGTGGCCTACTCTTGTGTATTTTTTTAAATGTAAACCTAAGACATTTGCGATAACAGGGAAACATAGGACATTTCAGAAAATTTTCCACATGACTATTTATTTATCTAATTTTGATTTTATATTGGAGTACAGTTGATCGATCACATGATGACTCTTAAATGCACAGCACCTAAAGAACTATCCAATAGTTAGTCTGCCCTGGATTAGCAAAGCATATTATTTTGGGTAGAAAGATGGTGTGAAGCACAGGATAGCACAGAGGCAAATTTCCTTTAAGGTCTAGTAACAAGTAAAGCTATATTTTCAGATCTTCTCCATTCATGCAAATACATACTATGCTAGGTGACTCATTTCCAGATTCAAATCATGCTGCTACTAACAATCACTTGAGGTAAAATGAAAATTTAAATATTTAAAAATCAAAAAGTAACTAAATTTAAAAATTTTAATATTATCTTTCTTATTTTTTATACAAATTGATATTTTAACACTGTCTATCAAGCTATGTAGCACAAATCGTTATCAAACCATTTTAATAATTTCTGCCTTTCCACCACATGAGGATTCAGTGAAAGGTCAGCTGGCTACAATACAGGAAATGGCAGAATCCAACCATGCTGGCACCCTGATCTTGGACTTGCAAGCCTCCAGAACTTTCATCACCAACTGAGGTATGTACCCCTATATACAGATGAAGCATGACAAGAGAAATATGGTACAACTCCCCGACTCTACCATCTCCTAGCTTTGTGACCTTGGAGTTCACAGTCAAATGGAGAAGACAAGCAAGTAAGCAATTCTGTAATTCAATCTGCAAGACCACTCAGCTGACCTATAGAAGAGGGACTGGAGGAAGCCCAATATTAGAGGTTATGGTAATATTCCAGTCACGAGAAAAGCACTTGGGCTGTGGCAGCAGCAATGGAGGTGAAAAGAAGATGGATTTAACATGGCTTACAAAAATACAGGGGATGAAGGAATAAGTTAAATGATACCAGGACAGGGCTCAAAGTTCTTTGGGATAACTGGCCCAGGCCCTTAAATAAACTAAGGCCACAGGAAAAAAGGATGGAGGTGGGGGAGCTGTTCTACAATAAAAGATGAGAAAACTTTTGAATAAATGAGAGAGAAATACAGATTAAGCATAACGGACACACAAAAGAAGAAATGTCAGAGGACACTGAGTGCTCAAAGAAGACAGAAGACCTTGACGTAAAGATACTGGGACTGGATTGTAAGGAAAAGGTCAGAGTTGGCCTCCCTTAAAGGAGTGACTGTGGCTGGAGATAAGCAGTCAGTGATTAAGTCTTCGAAAATGCTTATGGTTTACTAGGAAGTGAAACCCATGAGACCAAGAAGGAAATCAATGGGAAATTAACTTACAGTGTCCTGGAACCTAAAGAAGGGAAAAATTTCAAGGAATGTGTGAATGACTGTGTCACCTAAAACCAACAGAGGAAGTTACTGTGCCCTCCAATGAGGTTTATGTTATACAAATATAAAACACATATATAGTTACACACATATATACATAAATAAATACATATGTATACACATATATGTTTACATGTTATAGGTTAATCTAGCTTGATTTATCTAAAAGACTTGTCTTTTTCTGGACTTCCTGGTGGTCCAGTGGTAAAGAATCTGCCTTTCAATGCAGGGGACTCAGGTTCGACCCCTGGTCAGGGAACTAAGATCCCACATGCCATGAGGCAACTAAGCCCACACACCACAATTACTGAGCTTGTGTGTCTCAACAAGAGCTCGCGTGCCACAACTACAGAGCCCACGTGCCACAACTAGAGAAAGAAAACCCACACAACACAACTAGAGAGAAGCCTGTGCCACAATGAAAGATCCCGCAAGCGGCCTCAAGGAAGACCCCACATGCTGCAACTAAGACCTGACGCAGCCAAATAAATAAATAAATAAAATAAAATAAATAAATAAAAGACTTGTCTTTTTTGCATTAAATTTCCTTGGTACATTTATCAAAAATAAACCAACCATTACTGTGTGCACCTACTTTCCAACTCAATTCTGTTTCATTGACCTAAATGTTTATTTTCATGCTATCCCACTTTCTTGGTTAGTATAGGTTTATAATAGGTCTTGAAATCGGATATTATATATTCTTCAACTTTGTTCTTGTTCAAAGTAGGTTTGGCTATTCTAGGTCCATTACATTTCTATATAAATTTTAAAATTAGCCTGCCAATTTCTACCAAAAAAAAAATTTTAGGGAAAATTTTAATCTTAGCAATAATGAATCATCTAATCCATGAGCATACATATAAATTTATTGAGATTTTTTAAATGTTCTCAGCAATGTTTAGTAGTTTTTACTGTACCTGTCTTATACACATTTTGTTAAGTGTATCCTAAATATTTCTAGGTTTGAATGTTATTGTAAATCGTGTTTTGAGAATTTCAGTTTCCAGTTGTTCACTGGTAGTGAAGAGAAATAAAATTGTTTTTTATATATTGACCAAGTAACCCACGACCTTAGTAAACTTAGTAGTAGTTTTACTGGAGATTTTAATATACAATCATGTTGTTTGCAAAGTGAGTCAGTTTTACTTATTCCTTTCCAATCTGTATGTTTTTGTCTTTTTTTTGCCTTGTTGCACTGGTGGGGCTCCCAGTATCATAATCAATGGAAGTACTGATATATCAAATCTGTTAGAATTCTGCTCATTCTACTACAAATATTTTGGATATTAAAGCTGAGAGATTTGTGATAGATATGTTCAATCACTTTTTTGTAATTGACCATATAAAAGAAAAAATTATGAAAGTGAAAGATATTATGAAAATTAAGAAATGTGAACTATCATTCAACCAAAACAAAGTATTAATTATAAGAAATATTGTGTAATTATGTGACCGCCCCCCTTTTTGATGACAGATGAAAAATATATTGAATCTTTAGGTTTTTTCATTTACTGTATCCTAAACTTGGCTAATGATGGTTGTAAAGCTCAGCTCACTGAAAATGACATAAAATTAAACCAACTAATATGACTTTTGGATGAAGTCTAAATATCTCTAAATATCCCAAACAGCATTTAGAAGGGCTAGAAAAGCTCTGAATAGAACTGCAGTTAGTTTAATAGAAGATGAGAGGTGATTCATGACTAGGAACATTAAGACAAATTACTACTTTTTGAGACTATAGGTTGCCTAGTGACTAATACTTAGGGAGGAAATTGCTGAAAATATTTGATGTCATTTTTTAATGTAAAATCTTGACTCAAACTAGAGTATTATTCAGCTAGTGTCAGCAGCATCAAATAATCATATTTACAATTTTTAAATATCAGCAAATGATTCAGCAATTACTGTTTCACATGCATGTGTATAAAATAAATTGATATCTTTTTCCAATGTTTTCTTCTGGAAGCTTTTATAGTTTTAGCTTTATTGATCAATGATTCATTCCGAGTTAATTTTTTTGTGTCAAGTACTTCTTTGAAGAAATGATCTGGTGATGTGCCCAGAACTATTTGTAGAAATGCTGACACATCTTTAGGATTTGACTACATCAAAGAGTAGTTTTGAACATCTCAGTTTTCATATATTGCAAGAAAACTATCAACTATTTGCTTAATAGCATTAGTACATATGAGAGAGAAATGAAAAGAAAAAGTAAAACTGCAGGGTTAATATTCTTCTAATTTCATAATTCAATTCCTGATTTTCAGGTATATTATTTGTTTCTCTGATGCTTATTCAATATGATATTAAACATGAAATTTATTAAGAAAAGCTTTCTGATTTGTTTGATTTACATCCCTCATTGCATATGATTAAATTTAGTGACTTAGAACCAAATATGTGGAAAATTATTTTCAGTTTTGACTGAAACTATATACACCTTCTCCCTAGAGAGACACTGGCAATGAGGTTTTCAGTTAAATATTTCTTACTGAAATATTTTTCTTAAAGACCAAGTTTATTATTTCAAATATTCTTTCATCTAGCTATATGAGTTCAATAAACATCATCATATATCTTCAAAGTCATGAATTTCTCATTTTAAGTAATCTATATAAATATTTCAAAAAGCTGTTTTCTCATTTCACTAAATACATGTTAGCTAGCAGGTGAAAAATTTAGAATATAATGATAGTCCCAAAATTATTAATTTTTTGAAATTTCTATTATATATTTCATGTCTTAAGATACTGTATTAAAACTGCATAGTTGATAGAATTTTTTAAATGCTGATGGTACTTTTCCAAATGTTTTTGTTCACTTTGACAGTGGAAAAACTTTATTATTTCGATCACTTTATTATCTAACATAAATTCATGATGTTCCCTTAATTTTTTTCCTCACTGACTGCTGCAAAAATTCTTTACTTTGCCAGAAACATTAATAGAACATGACTGACATTCTGATGAAATGTATTTAGAACCTTCAACTTCTTAAGCACCTTTGCATCCAAAGTTTATATCATTAAGCAATAACAAATCACTATATTTTGCTGAAATAATAAAAATATTTTTCATTCCAGAATAAAGATTACTTTTGCTTTGCACCGAGTCCTACAGTTTCAAGAGGTTCCAGATCATTCTAAATTCTTCAACATTATCAGAAGATGTTCTACACTGCAATTTATTATTAACATAATTTCTTCATTGTACTCCTGCACACTCAAAAGATTTATTTACAAAACAGAAATGATAAGGACTTCCCTGGTGGTCCAGTGGTTAAGACTTCGCCTTCCAATGCAGGGGGCGTGGGTTCATCCCTGGTTGGGAAGCTAAGATCCCACATGACTCGTGGCCAAAAAACCAAAACATAAAACAGAAGCAGTATTTTAATAAATTCAATAAAGACTTTAAAAATGGTCCACATCAAAAAAAAAAAAGATAAACTGCTTCATAGTAAAATTTATACTATTAATTATTTACAGCATTTATCAAGGTTATTATACAATTTTCTAGTTAGCAGGGACTTATTACAATATTTTTTAAATTCCAATTTTAAAAATCAAAGAGGAGGGAACACATCCTAACTCATTCTATGAGGCCAGCATTATCCTGGTAATAAAGCCCAACAAGGACAATACAAAAAAGAAAAGCTACAGATCAGTGTCTCTTACAAACACTAATACAAAAATCTTCAACAAAGTACTAGTAAACAGAATTCAGCAACATATTAAAAAGATTATACACCCTAATCAAATGAGATTTATTCCAGGAATGGAAGGATGATTCAACATATGAAAATCAATCAAGGTAACACACCACATTAACAGAATAAAGGATAAAAAACCCATGATCATCTCGACAGATATAGAAAAAGCATTTAACAAAACTCAATACCCTTTCATGATAAAAACAGTGAATAAATTAGGAATAGGGAGAAAATATCTCAACATAATAAATGCCATATATGAAAACCCATGATGAACATCAGACTGAATGACAAAAGACTGAGAAGATCCCATCCTTTAATATCAGGAACAAAACAAGGATGCCCAATTTCACCACTTCTATTTAACACAGTACTGGAAGTTCTAGCCAGAACAATTTGGCAAGCAAAAGAAATAAAATGCATCAAAACTGGGAAGGAAGAAACAAAATTATCTGTTTGCAGATCATATGTTCTTATATGTAGAAAGTCCCAAAGATTCCTCCAAAAAAACCTGTCAGAATATATGAATTCAGCAAAGCAGCAGAATACAAAGTCAACAAAAATCATTTGCATTTCTATACATGAGCAATGAACAATCTAAAAAAGAAATTACAAAAACAATTCCAGGGCTTCCCTGGTGGCTCAGTGGTTGAGAATACGCCTGCTGATGCAGGGGACACGGGTTCGTGCCCCAGTCCGGGAAGATCCCACATGCCGCGGAGCGGCTGGGCCCGTGAGCCATGGCCGCTGACCCTGCACGTCCAGAGCCTGTGCTCTGCAGTGGGAGAGGCCACAACAGTGAGAGGCCCGTGTACCACAAAAAAAAAAAAAAAAAAAAAAAAAATTCCATTTTACTACCATCAAAAAGAATAAAATGCTTAGGAATTAATTTAACCGAGGTGAAAGAATTGTATAATGAAAAATATAAAACACTCCTTATTAAGACATAAATAAATGGAAATACATCCAATGTTCATGGATTGCAAGACTTAATATTAAGAGGTCAACACTACTCAAAGCAATCTACAGTTTCAATGCAATCTCTGTCGAAATTCCAATGACACTTTTTGCAGAAATAGAAAAACACATCCTAAAATTCATATAGAATCTCAAGGGACCCTGAACAGACAAAACCATCTCCAAAAATATGAAAAAAAGCCAGAGCATTCACACTTTGGGATTTCAACATGCCTTACAAAGCTTTAGTAATCAAAATTATGTGATAATCATACAAAGATAGACATATAGACCAATGGAACAGAATACGGAGCCCGGAAATAAACCCTTGCATATATGGTCAAATGACTTTTGACAAGAGTGCCAAGATCATTCAAAAGGACACTCTTTTGGACAAATGGCACTGTAAAAGCTGAATAACCACATGCAAAAGAATGAAGCTGGACCCTCCTCTCATACCATATACAAAATTCAACTTAAAATGGGTCAAAGAGATGAATAACAAGGACACACTGTATAGCACAGGGCATTACAGCCATTATCCTATAACATTTAATGGAGTATAATCTGCAAAAAATAATACATCACTATGCCATACACCTGAAACTAATATAATATTGTAAACCAACTATACTTTAATTGGAAAAAAAAAGGGGGGTGTCAAAAAACTAAAGGTAAGACCTAAAACTATAAAACTCTTAAACAAAAAAATAGTACAAAAGCTTCACTACACTGAATGTGGCAGTGATTTCTTGGATATGGCACCAAAGGCATAAGCAATAAAAGGAAAAAACTAAGACATATTGAACTTCTTGAAAATTAAAAAATTTTGTGCATCAAAAGATACTATCAACATAGTAAAATGTCAACCCACAAAACTGGTGAAAATATTTATAAATCATATATCTGATAAGAGATTAACATACAGAATACATAATTAACCCTAAAACTCAACAACAGAAAAACTGATTCAAAACTGGGCAAAAGACTTAGACATTTCTCCAAATAAGATACACAAATGGCTAACGAACACATGAAAACATGCTCAACACCACTAATCAATAGGGAAATGCAAATCAAAATTACAATATGACCTCATACCTATTAAAGTGGACACTACCAAAAACAAAAACAAGTGTTGGAAAGGATATGGAGAAACTGGAATCCTTGTGCACTGTGGATGGGAATTTAAAATGGTGGAGCTATGTGAAAAATAGTATGGTGGTTCCTTAAAAATAGAATTACAACATGACCCAGTAATTCCACTTCTGGATATATACCCAAAAGAATTGAAAGCGGGGGCTTCCCTGGTGGTGCAGTGGTTGAGAGTCCGCCTGCCGATGCAGGGGACCGGGTTCGTGCCCCGGTCCAGGAAGATCCCACATGCCGCGGAGCAGCTGGGGCCATGAGCCATGGCTGCTGAGCCTGCGCGTCCGGAGCCTGTGCTCCACAACGGGAGAGGCCACAACAGTGAGAGGCCAGCGTACCGCAAAAAAAAAAAAAAAAAAAAAAGAATTGAAAGCGGGTCACAAATAGATATCTGAGTATCTGTAAAACGTGGAAGCAACTCAAGTGTACACTGACTGATGAATGGATAAGTAGAGTGTGATAAATATATACCATGGAATATTATTCAGCCTTAAAAAGGAAGGAAATTCTGACATATCCTACAACATGATGAACTTTCAGGATATTATGCTAAGTGATATGCTAGTCACAAAAATACAAATACAGTATGATTCCACTTATATGAGGTACTTAGACTAGTCAAAAATCACAGACATAAAAAGTAAAATGGTGTTTCCAGCAGCTACAGGGAGAGGGTAATGGGGAGTTACTCTTTAATGGATATAGAGGTTCAAGTTTTACAAGTCTGAAAGAGTTATGGAGAAGCATGGTAGTGATGACTGTACACTGTGAATATGTTTAATATCACTGACCTGCACACTTAAAAATAGATAAGATAGTAAATTTTATGCTATGTGTATTTTATCACAAGAAAAAAAATTGGACAAAAAAATTTAACAGAGTAGATAGCTTTTCTTTCTCTTCCCACAGCACGATGGACAAAACTCTAACATAGTATTTATAATAATATTACAAAATTGCCTATTTAAATACTCTCTCCCTTAAAAGAATATTACCAGCTTTTCAAACCAGGTGTCTCCAGTATCTAGTGGAGAAGTGCCTATTGCAGGATGTATAGGAGGCAGCAGAATGTGGTCGCTGAGATATCAGCTCTGAAGTGAGGTTGCTGGGGTCTGCATATCAATTCCATCATTTATTAGCTTTGCAAACTTGAACAAGTCACTAAATCTCTCCAAGCCTCAGATTTCTCAGGTGTGAGATGGAAATAAAAATATTATTATCCATTGGGTTGTCGTGAGGAATTAAAATAATACATAAAATGTATATTGTTAAATATAGTTATTATTAAATCCACTCAACAGATTTTGCTGAACTCAAGTGAATAAACTCTTTAAACTTTTAACATTATTCCATCACAGTTAAATTTAATGAAGCTAATGAAAAAGCTGTCCTGCCTATTCATCAAAATAAAGTCTAGATTCTCTAATTAGATTAGTCTAATTCTGGAAAAACTATATACATTCTACAGTGTGCACTTCCTTACTCTGGATTTTCATTAAAAGTGGAAATGGTAATACCTATTTCAGCCACAAACCAAAAGATTTCACAAACTACCCCTCCATTCTAGAGATCAGTCAAGTACATTCCACCTTCTACATTTTATAAATCTTAACAGATTAATGACTTAAGACATAAAAACCATATTTTAATATAATGTATGTAGTCTCAAGTAACCAACTCACTTAATACCCTATTCCATACTTACTCAGGTGGTTGGTTTCAGTTACAGTATATTTTTAATAAGCTTCTGCTGAAAAAGTCATTTCCCACAATAATGATGACAGAAACTCATTGCATGGCATTAAGAACAAATTCATTAAGGAAATGAAACAAAGGTAGTACATGATTATATGTAAAGTATTCTTGTCTCATTTTATGTATGAGTTAACAAAAACTGCAACCATAACAAATCAAAATTCTATCCTATGGCTAAGCAGAATAAAATTGCCTATTTTGAGAGAGAACAAAATTTAAGTTTCAACTGCCATTCACAGGTTTCTTTCTCCTTCTCCCAAATTATAGTATCAATACAACTTATTAAAGATTTAAAATAACAAAAGTATTTATTTCAAAATCATCTGTTTGTTGAAAGTAATTCCATGAATGACTCAACTATGTACTATTTCATTTCGTATTCTTGAACATAATAAAATTTGATTCATGGAAATAAATAAAGTTTAAATACTACAAGACTTTTATAGACTCATTATTTCACGAAATTATTTCCAATCTTTATTTGGATAAAGACCTCCTTCAATTTAAGTAAATTGTTTCTTACCTCCTGATTAAATTTATGTGCCATCTCATTAAGTAGTGAGGAAAAGAAACTAGTGTTTTGTAGCAGGACTCGACCCATGACGCCGAGATACGTTGACATCACTACAGGATACCTCTGTACAATTAAAATACAGCATATGTAAAACTGTGTTATGGTACAAGTATAAACAATTATAAACAATCATTGACAAAGTAACAATCAACCAGGATATGAAATAACAATATTCTTCTTTACACTGCTTCTTTAGAATGAACACCAATATTGCCTGAGTTCTAACTAAATATGTATGTCATACAAGGTAATATATATGTATTATGTACATATTTATATGGATTATCTATGTGAAGAAGAAATAATTTTCCAATGAATAAGGAAAATAATTAAAATAGAACCCTAGAATCCAATACTAACTTTAGAAGCTTAAGAAAAATCTTACCTCCCCTTCTATAATACCTCTGAAAACACAGGGTAGAATTGGTTGAAACATTTGCGGGCTTAATACTGGGTTCACTTTAAGGGCATTTTCCACAACCTAAAAACCAAAATGACACATTGGTAATGCTTAATAATGCAAGTCACTGCTTTATGCAAAACAAATGTAAAGAAAACAATGTATTAAATATCATATATATACAAGTACATGAAGTATTCAATATTTTAGACACACTTTTATAAGATAATCCATTAAAAATTACAATTCGATTTTAAGTATGTAATATTTAGACACAGTTATACATCTTACATAGATAATTAATCCCATTTTGATAACAGATATGTTAATGTACTTATCTTTGCATTTTAAATAAACAACCCTTATACAATGTTAATGTCTAATCATTAGAGAAATGCAAATCAAAACTACAATGAGATATCATCTCACACTGGTCAGAATGGCCATCATCAAAAAATCTACAAACAATAAATGCTGGAGAGGATGTGGAGAAAAGGGAACACTCTTACACTGTCGGTAGAAATGTAAATTGATACAGCCAATGCGGAGAACAGTATGGAGGTTCCTTAAAAAACTACAAATAGAACTACCATATGACCCAGCCATCCCACTACTGGGCATATACCCTGAGAAAACTGTAATTCAAAAAGAGTCATGTACCAAAATGTTCATTGCAGCTCTCTTTACAATAGCCAGGACATGGAAGCAATCTAAGTGTCCATCAACAGATGAATGGATAAAGAAGATGTGGCACATATATACAATGGAATATTACTCAGCCATAAAAAGAAACAAAATTGAGTTATTTGTAGTGAGGTGGATGGACCTGGAGTCTGTCATACAGAGTGAAGTCAGAAAGAGAAAAACAAATACCGTATGCTAACACATATATATGGAATCTAAGAAAAAAAAATGTCATGAAGAGCCTAGGGGTAGGACAGGAATAAAACACAGACCTACTAGAGCATGGACTTGAGGATATGGGGAGGGGGAAGGGTAAGCTGTGACGAAGTGAGAGTGTGGCATGAACATATATACACTACCAAACATAGGGTGGATAGCTAGTGGGAAGCAGCCACATGGCACAGGGAGATCAGCTAGGTGGTTTGTGACCACCTAGAGGGGTGGGATAGGGAGGGTGGGAGGGAGAGAGATGCAAGAGGGAAGAGATATGGGAACATATGTATATGTATAACTGATCCACTTTGTTGTAAAGCAGAAACTAACACACCATTGTAAAGCAATTATACTCCAATAAAGATGTTAAAAAATGTTAATGTCTATTTAATGTTTTATAATGTTTAATGTTTATTGTCTTATTGAGGCAATAAAAGGCACTTCAAAAGTATTTTAATAGTGAAAAGGGAAATCAGTAACAACTACACTCACTATCCAAAAATAAGTCTACATTTAAATTCATCCATAAATTGGATGGAAAAGGGCATGTTCATATATACTGCATATTTATTAAACAAGAAATAATCTTATTTTATTTATAATACAATCATACAGATTATTAACCATGCACATTGACTGTTACAGATGAAAATTTGAAACATAAATTACTTTTATCTGAGTGAGATGGGCTCCCTCTATAACAAAGACAGGTAGCATGAAATTCAAACTGGGGTGGGATTTGTTTGTTTGTTTGTTCCAGGGTTGGGGGGGGGGGTGGAGTAAGGAAGACAGTGGTCAGAAAGCAGCAGTGAGGACCAAGAAGAAATGTCCATACTTCTAGCCCCACTGCTTTCGGGGTAAGAATGAAAGCAGACACCATTTGAGAGGGTTGTGGGCAAGGAGAAGTCTCAAGGCAGAGCCAGGTTTCCCTTAAAATGTCCAGCAATGTTTCTCAAGACTGACTACTGGCATTCTGAGTAGGACAAGTGTTTACTGTGCAGGACTATTCCACCTATTGAGGGGTTTTTAGCATCTCTGACCTCCGTTCATTATGTGCCAATGGCATGCTCCCAACACAGCAACAATCAAATACACCTCATACATTTCAAAACATTCTCAAGGTAAGCAAACAGTACAATGGATGACAACATCCTCTAATTTTGTGCAAGAAGTAAAAGGAATGTGCAAAGAAAAGTCTAAACATACAAAAACTTTTACTGTGGGCTGAACACTATGCTATCTAATAAGAAATACAGGATAAAAGATATCACAGTTCCTGATTAAAAGCAACAGGAGATGATGAGATTCAGAACATGATTAAATCTGACCTCAATAAGGTTTACTTTGTCAAAAAATTAGATTTGGAATAGAGGGGGAAGGTGTAGATAAGCTACCCAGAGGCAGATGTCACGAGACATTTTATCTATGAATGGAAAGTAAGGCCATCTGCTGATTGTTAGACACACTATAATTTCATTTTCTCCTAAAACCCCACTAAACTTATATAAAAAGATTTTAAAGGGAGGGGGAATAATTTTAAAAGGAAAAAAGGAATGAGAAATGAATATTGGAAGGTACAAAGAGGAAATTCAAGAGGTAACTGACTTAGATGAGAGAAAGCTGAAATCTAAGGTTGCAATAGAGAAAGCTGAGAACAACTCAATGCACATCAGATATATCTTCTCCCTACCTCTCCCCACCAAAACCCACAGGAATTAGCAGAGCCATACATCTTTGGAAAGGAGAGTAAAGGAAAAGCTAAAAATAAGACAGGTTGGAAGTCTACTTAAGAAACAGATTGCCAGATATTCCCTAATCTGCATATTTGGGCAACTGACCTTCCCCCACCCCAGGAGAAGACTGTGTATTTTCTTTAAAGAGTCTAAGAGAGACTTTCCAGACTAAAAGGGCCCAAGAGTGCCTGGCACTATTAATTAAAAAAACCCTAAATCAAGGCACATCACTGTAAAATTTCAGAACACTAGGAAAAAGAAAAAGAAGCTACAAGCTTGGGAAGGGGGAGCAAGGTGGGAGAGTTAGCATGGCTCTCTGAAAGATACTTCTTCAAGAAACTTAAAGTAATAAAATCCTTATGGGTCAATGTGTCTGAACATATTGAACAGAGACAAGTGGCAGAGAACTCAGTGCACTTAAAAAATTACACTAAAAAAATTATTAACTCCAAAGATTACAGAAGTTTGTGCAGAAAAGGAAAAGTAATTACATACTTAAGATTATGACTTTTAAAACGTAAATTCACTGAAACGTACCATTCAATACAATCCAGCTGTTATTATGCATTTTCTTTATATATAAAGGTACAGTGTGTAAAGGATTCACTTATTTCAGAACTAAAATGGAGTCTTTGCATTCAAAAAGGTTAGGAACCATAGAAACGATGAGATCCTTTCTGAAAAATTACGCAGGAAAATGCCACTATCAGACTTGGAGGCAAGGACTGTGGATCAGAATCAAGAGAAAATCAGAAAGCAGACCTGATCATATATAAAAAACCAATTGAACAGGTGACCAAAGGTGAAGAAGTCTGGGATTACTCCTAGTTTTCACGTTTGGTCAATGGGTACAATCGTGATGCCATTAATAATAGTGAGGCTTCACTTTAGACATGGTGAACTTGAGAAACCTGTGGGAAAATCTGTATGGAATGGTCTTATTTCCACACACATAACACTCTATACAGTCCACTTTCTAGGGAAGGTATTGCAGTTCTGACCTAAAAGTCAGAGTTCAAATTATGACGATTTCCATAATGAAGAAGGTTATTTCATAATGATCAGAATCCTACCAAACATTTTGATCAGCAGCACTGCTTTCACTTCTAAACAAGATTTTGAAAAATGCATCTAATGATTTCAGTGGTAATAAACAATTTTGTATATTTTAAGTGAAATGCACATACAGCCAGATGGCTAAACATGTCTAAGAAGGAAATAACACTAAAGACAACTAAAGCAATAACAGGTAGTTTATAAAAAGGTAATTTACAGATACTGAGAGAATTTAAATCATAACTTACTCTTCTTGGGGGCAATCATTATGTTCTCAGGGATTTTAACATGTTTGCTATGTTTTAATCCACTTGGTTTAGTTTTGTTTTGATGCTCAAACTGTCCCAATATTAGGCAGTGGGAGGTCCTTCAAGTTGACTCTTGCATCCTTTTGACAAAATCCCACCTTCTCTTCCTTCTGGCACAAGGAGAGGTCCCCAGTTTATGTTGTGTCTCTCCTGCCCGAGCTCTGGAGTCAACCAGCAGGACACAGTATTTACAGACCATAATATAGGTTGTGAGGTGCTCATTGCCACTGGATTGATACTGCTTCTAGGTCTTTACTTACACAGATTTAGGAAATTTATTTTTCTCTTCCTGAGAAGTATATACCAATAATTCACCAAATTCAATTTAAGACTACAGCATTTTATATAACTTCTTTAATAGTTCCATCTTTCTTCCCTTATATTGAAAAATCCCAGATTCTAATAACCCTAACTTATTTGCTTCTAACTGCTATGTACAAAAATGTCCACATATGTACATATGGGTTTCAAAATAATAATACCGATATTACTGATAACAATAACAATACTGAAAGCAATTTATAATTTCCTTATGTTTCTTTTTGTTCTAATGTTATATCCCACCAGGGAGGGAAATGTAAAATACTATGTTAATTGAAATATTCTCAGATGACTTATGCCACCAACATAATAATAGTTAGATTCAAATGTTTCCTTTTTTTTATGTTTAGAACTGCTTTTACTTTATTATTTTAAACCATATGAAACACCTCTATGGCTTCAAACCCTAAAGTACAAAACATACATCCTGAAAGATCTAGCTTGCATTCTCTGTCCCTCTTTTCCCTACATAACTACTTTTCTTAATTTGGTTTATTTTTCCATTGCTATCTATGCTGCACTCTTTAAATACAAGAAAACTCTAGACACTGTTCCTTGCTTAACTCTAAAACTATATACAGAGGTCATCTTCATTCCTTTCTAAGACTGCACAGTACTCCTCTGTGTGGCTGAATAAGGTGCAGTACCGCCTATCATCCAATCACCTATTACTAATTATTTTTATCAGCATTTTGCTATTACAAATAGAACTTCTTAACTTTACTTTCAATCCACCCCCTTTCTGAATATACCTGAAATAGTTTAGAAAGACTATGTTTTTAATAATATAATCCCTGTGAAAAATGTAGGCTTTTAGTTTGTGCCTTACACTCAAACAATTTTTTTGATTTAGGCTTACATTGCATACAAAGTGGTTAAGACCACGGATGCTTAAGTCAGAATGCCTATGTTTATATAACATGGCTCCAATACTTACTAGTTGTGTGACCTTGGACAAAGTATTTATCTCTTTGTGATTTAATTTCTCATCTGTAAAAATGGGGAAAAGAACAGTACCACTGTCACAGGTTTATGTGAGGATTAAATGAACTCTATGCTATGTGCTTAGAAATGTGTATCATATAGTAAATGCTAGTATTAGCTGTAATTATTACAGAATAAACTATACCTTAAAAATATGCGTGCCATCTTAAATAAGGCTTATCACAGTGAATAAAACCAACATGGCTCATTACTGCCTAATAAGACCATGATAAAAAAGATAATTTCTAAACTCAAATTGGTATGTACATGTATGGATAAATTTCAAATTAAAGAAAAATGTTAAATTTGAGTATTTTTAGAATATAATTGTATTCATCTAGATAATTTGTTCCAAGTCACAGAATACAATAAAGCCTATTTTTGCTCTGAAGGCAGGCATACTTGTCTCTCTATCCAATTTTCATAACATTGTAATTTTCTGCTTCAAAGAACAAAGAAGTTGTTTCCAGATACTGTCAGAAATTAGTATAACAGTGACACTTAGTCAAAAATATATTAAAAATGTTATATTGCATACTATATTAAGAAACAGCATCTGAGAGGTACTAAAAAATGGAAAAAAAATGAGCCAATATTAAAAACTATTTTAACTTTATTGGAACTCTGAGAATAGGAAAATGCCAAAAATGTTGAGAGTTCTCTCAGCTTTCAAGTACAAGCATAAAAGTACCATTATCCTAAAATATTCTTTTATATTAAAAAAAACACAAATAATTTATTCATGATAATTAGTATATTTCTAGTATTTAGCATCCATTTAATAAACAATAAAATTCAGTTTCTGGGATTTCAAATCAAATACAGAGGTTTAGCTACAGCAATGTTATATAAAAATATAGTCTTAAACACATGTTATATAATTCAAGTATTTATATCCTATTTATGACCCCCTGGCTAGCATACTTAGAGAGAAACTGGTTTAATGTGTAACGCATGTTAAATGTTACAAATATTTCAATGTATATTTGGATGGTAACTGATTTGTGCTGAATCATTCAATCAAAAATTATTAGGCACAACTGGAGGACAAATAATGACATTACCTTCTCTCAGTTCAAGGAAAAAGGAGAAGCAAATAGATTTCTTTCTAGTAAACCTGTAAGGATAGTGTTGTACATTATATAAATTTGGAATTTTCCATAATAAAATTTTTAAAAGAGCATGTTATTTTGAAAAGAAAGAAAGAATTTAAAACAATTATTTTTAAAAAGCCAGCTGAGATAACATGGTTCTGGAAAAAGTAAAACTCTATCACTGTGCAAATCATCTACTTAAGTTATAAAAAATTTAACTAATGTATTATTTTAAATAAACATTTATTTACAAGAGATGGTCAAAGGAAGAGTTCCCTGGTGGCCTGTTCTCCCCCAAAGGGAGATTAAATAATTAGATAACTATATAATTAAATTAAAATAGCCAACACTTGTATTAACTGATTACATGTTAGGCAATGTTACAAGTGCTTTATACATATACGGTCATATAATCCTCACCACAACCTGAGGAAGTACGTAATATTTTTATCCCCATTTTACAGATGGAAAGTGAGGAACAGAGATTAACTGGTTCACCTCATACAGCAGTGAAGTAGCAGAGCTAATATTCTAACCCTAGCAGTTTTGCTTAAGTCACCTGCTAAGTTATACTAGGTCTAATTATTTTGTAAGAATATAATTTAAAACAAATAGTAAAAGAAAATATTCTCCTTAGGACATATCCTAAAAACTTGCCTCATTTTTCAAATAAACTTCAAAATCCCATTCCATATGACTCAGAAAAAGCTGTCTTTCAATAATTACTAATAATATTACAGAAAAGCAGGAGGAAAAAAACACTTTCAACTCAAATTTTTTTCTGGTAGGTGTTTATAAACATAAGAAACAACCTTTTTTCATCACTTAGAATTTATAGATTATAATTTGTCACATGGATTTCAGATATTAGTTAGATTATTAAAAATCATATAGTACATCTTATATAATAAATAAGAGAATTTAAGTCCAAAATATACTCAAGAATGTATAAGTAACAGAGCTGTGTGTACAAAACCAAAGCACAGGTCAAGGAGAGAATAACATTCCAAATGCAGTTATTATTTACTAAACTTAGGATCATGGATAAGCTTACAGCCTAGTAAAGGAGAGAAAGATAAAACACACACATATTGAAAAATCTACAAAGGCAGCATCAAAATGACACGACAATTTTCTCTCAAATTTCTATCACTCCCACATTGCCAATCAGTTATTTCTCAAACAGAATTAAGTCCAAAGTATCAATTCCTTATATCCCTACTTTCAGAGAACAAATTATCACCAAGGCAAAAGATGAAGCTGAGATTCTGTAAAACAGATGGAAGTTCCTCAACATAATTATATATTGCCACTGTATCAGTTTGGTAAGGGCATAAATGCAATAAAAATTCACAAAAATAGTTTAGCAAACAACATGTCTAACATTACTTGCTTGTAAGCTTTGGAGCTAGAATACTTTGAAATCAGTACAGGTGAGGATTGATTAGACACATGGCAATAGACTAGGCCTCCAGTATCTGGGGTCTTGACACGCCACACACACAGATTCCTGTTATTACTCCTTCAGAGTCCACAAGCTTCTCAGTAACAAGGGCATACATTCCCATCCTTTACCCCCTACTCTAAAATAAAGAAACTGAAGAACCTATGAAATTAAAACCAGAGAGTTCTGCTGTATTTTCACTCTATATTTACCCACTTCTTAGTTTATAACAATATTTTGGATTTAAGTTTCCATTGTGATTTCAAATATAAAACAGCAAATCAGAGAGTGTGAAAAATGTAATATGTCTGATAAATAACCTTTCTGGGAAAAATCAGAATTTACCAAAGAACTTTTTATTTCAACTCTTGTTAAAAGTCTTTACTTTACAAGATTTCTCTTACAAAGTCTAAGACGACATTCTAATATAACTGAATCATTCTTAAATATCAACCTAAACATCTGTAAGATAGAATTCACTTAAAAATGAATACTGAGGGCTTCTCTGATGGCGCAGTGGTTGAGAGTCCGCCTGCTGATGCAGGGGACACGGGTTCATGCCCTGGTCCGGGAAGATCCCACATGCCGCAGAGTGGCTGGGCCCGTGAGCCATGGCCGTTGAGCCTGCGCGTCCAGAGCCTGTGCTCTGCAACGGGAGAGGCCACAACAGTGAGAGGCCCACGTACCGCAAAAAAAAAAACAAAAAACTGAGATGAATACTACTCAGTCTCCTCAATAAGTGCAGATGTACTAATCATCCTGTAATGTTCCTCTGCCTCATAGTGACAGGCACCAGGCAGCTCTGACAATCTTCTCTTTTTATCTGGAAACAAGGTCATATGCCAGTTTCTTACTCTCTTCACCTAACATTGTATCTACAGCTTCAATCACTACCAGTCTTGCCAGCTCTCTCAAAAAACAAACTCTTGCCCCTTCTACATACGCTCTAGACTCAAAATCCCAATCTCCTGTATCATTCTGGCGCCACCTTCCTTTCTATTGGGTCACTTTCACCTACAAAATCTACTCAGATCAGATTTTCCTCACTGCCTCTCCACACACAAAAGCTATCTTTTTATTTTTTAACAGTAAATTCTTGTTATGGAATGACTTGTGCCCTGCCCCCTGCAAAAGATATGCTGAAGTCCTAATCCCAAGTACCTGTGAATGTGACCTTAAGTGGAAATAGAGTCTTTGTAGATATAATTAAGTTAAGATGAAGTTATTATGGTAGGCCCTTAATGCATTATGACTGGTGCCCTTATAAGAGAAGACAAAGATACAAGGAGAATGTCATGTGATAATCGAGGCAGAGACTGGAGTGACGCATGTATAAGCCAAGGAAGCCAGAAACTGCTGGCCACCACCAGAAGCTAAGAGAAAGGAATGGAACAGATTCTCCCCTAGAGTCTTCAGAGAGAGTATGGCCCTGCCAACATCTTGATTTCAGACTTGTAATTTCCAGAACTCTGTGAGAGAGATAATCACTATAAATGTTATAAATTAGTTCTGGTTGTTTTAAGCCACCCAGGTTGTGATACTTTGTTATGGTAGCCCTAGGAAACAAATATAGTTCTTAATAATATAATCATTTTCTCATCACTTTATAATTTAACACTTCAGTAATCTGGCATATGAACCCCTCCAATTTATAGACACTAAAGGTTTTAAATAACACCATTATCCCCACCCTCAACAGACAATTATCACAGTATTCTCTCTGTTCTTATTTTTGTTCACTTCTCTGCAGTATTTAACACTGTATTAATCTAATTCATCCTACTAGGATTGCCAGAATTAGCAAATAAAAGTACTATGTTTTATCTGGTAACCCTAACCCTACCAAACATTTAAGACCCAGGTCCCACCTCAACCCTTTCTCCCTGAAAAATGTTCTCTGAAAAATGCTGGGTTAGATGACCACATCTATACTCCCAGAGTAACATAAAGCCAATGGACAGCAATGGCTCACACTAGAAAGTGCTCATGAAAATCACCTAGGGAACTTTTTAAAAAGAAATACTAACATCTTATGTCCTACTCAAATTTTCAAAAAGTTCACCAGGTAATCTGAGATACCTCTAATCCAAAACAACATAACACACTAAATATGGGCTGACTGTTTACCTGCCTCCTTCCCCCCAAAGAATGAATTACTCAAGAGCAGAAACTGTGGTTTTTCTATCACGTATGCCTACCAGAACACACTGAATACCAGTTACAGGGATTGGCAAACAATGCCCTTGGGCCAAATCCGAACAACTATATGATCCTGTAAATAAAGCGTTTTTGGATACAGCCACAGGCATTAATTTACGTACCATCTATGCCTGCTTTCAATTCACAACAAAACATATAAATAGTTGAGACAAAGACTATATGGCCCACAAAACCTAAAACATTTACTAGCTGGTCCTTTATAGAAAAAGTTTGCTGACCCCTGACCTATATGGTGAATGACTGAATAATCAGCAATGATAGTAAATGCAACCAATTTGAAAATCAAATTAACATGCATATTAACACATATATCTGGAGCTTTATATGTGCATACATGTGTATAATGTCCAAAGAACAGCACATAAAATAGTGTAATGCTTGAATAAGTGCCAACTGATGATTACTCTTATTGGTTATTATGAAAGACTTTACTACCTGCACAAACTTATACCCACTTAGTCCCCCAAAATGTACTATGGGTTGTTGCTATGATTATTGTGGTTAACACATTTCTTACAATGAACCTCTTTGGGCAAACACTTTTTCATTTCACTGGGAGGAAATCAAATTGTTTTTAGGATCTAAAGCAATGCCATAGTTTTCACACAAAAAAATGCTACTTGGTTAAGCTATAGTAACACATCACCTAAGTAGCTCTCATATCTGACTTAAAACATAGCTAAGAAATTAGAAACAGAAAAGAGATGCTTTTAACAAGTACACCTTCTCACAAAATCCATACAAAATATGTGTGTGTGTGACACATACATGTGAAGATATATTTATATATACATTTATATTTAAATATATACATTTGATACTCCTTTATCTTTAATATATATATAAACATACAACTCAGAGACTGTTGGTTATTAAGTATACACAATTATATACAATATATAAAGATAATATATAGTGATTCTATAAAAATATAATGCATAAAGATTAACTCAGAGCCCATGGGTTCTTTTTTTGTTTGTAAGGTTTTTTTTAATTGAGGTATAATTGACATATAACACTATATTAGTTTCAGGTATACAATATAATGATTCAACATTGGTTCTTAGTTATACACAGTCCATACAAACTTGGTACTCTAACTTCGAGAGCCAATCCAAATTAAAAGTACCAAATTATAGTGGGAGTACTGTGTCCAAAAAGCAGGCTAACAAACTGGAGAGGTGAGAAGTATCAGATGTCACCAGGCTTTGGATAATTTATAAAAGTTTTAAAAGCCTTGCTACACAAAGTGAAGTCTCAGGATGAGGGGGAACTTTGAGTGGGGTCCCATTAGCAGAAAGGTAGTTAGAAATGTGGAATCTGCATTTTAACAACATCCTCAGGTGATCTATATGCACAGTCAAATTTGACACCCCTGGTCCAGAGGTATTAAACCAATTTAATATAGCTAAAAGAAAACATTCTGTCTAGAGTTACTCTTCCCCTCCTTGCCCATCATCTAAAACCAAATGAAGGTCCAATTTCACAAAATACAGATGGAAAATTTACAACAATATTCATTAGAAAGATGACAGTACCTTTAGCACTTGAACTTGACCTTCTGTAGTAATTTCATTTAGCAGTTCACAAAAGGACTGACAAAGACCTACTGCATATGTCTGAAATTCAATGAAAAGTCAAAATATACATATGAATATATCTGCAATATCAAAAAAGGTGTAAAATTAAATTGGGGACTCATTATAATCTATTTGAGAATTAGATACTAAAGCTCTAAGCATATAAAATTTCAATTAGAACTCTTTAGGAAAAGTTTAAGAAACAAAAAATACAGTTTATTGCTATTTTAATTTTTGTAGAAATATAAGGATATATGTACATGTAGAACATATTTTCTATGTTAAATAACATAATTCATGAAACTATATCACATCTGCCCCACAGTAGGCAATGCTTATGACGTCTTTCCCCCCTTAAAGTAATAAATCAATCTATTAAATTTTGAAAAGGTTTCAAAATAAGATTCCTGATTTCAAATAAGAAACAATCAAAATAATAACTATATAAATTTTTACAATGCAAAAACTACAACATACCTGTAAAAATTCTGTTGATGATAAAAAGATATAACCATTGATGATCTTAAAGCAGGTTCTGAGACTTTCTGAACTTAGTTCTGCCAAAACAATAGTTTTTTAAAAAAGAACAAATTAAATCATTGTTCAAAATCAGTTTAAATGAAGTGACTTATTTTTTTTTTTTTTTGCAATACGCGGGCCTCTCACTGTTGTGGCTTCTCCCATTGTGGAGCACAGGCTCCAGACGCGCAGGCTCAGCGGCCATGGCTCACGGGCCCTGCCGCTCTGTGGCATGTGGGATCTTCCCGGACCAGGGCACGAACCCATATCCCCTGCATCGGCAGGCGGACTCTCAACCACTGCGCCACCAGGGAAGCCCTGAAGTGACTTATTTAAAGCTAAGTTACATGCCCTTCTTTACAAATCTTTTCTGAATGCTATTCAGATGGCTAGCATATAAATATCTATCTAAAAACTGGCATTAACCTGTAACTTAATGCTTTCCCATATACCTCCCACTAGTTAAAACAACTTAGAAAATACTAAGCTCCCTTTTCTTTCCTTTCAGAAAATAACTACATGATCCAACCTTGCATTTCAAACTAAATTTCTAGTACCAGCATGGCAAACGACATGCAACTGAGTCATTTTACCATCATATTTTGGTATCTGCTTAAATAGGTTCACTCAATAAGCATTTACTGAGTGTCTACTGTGCTGGCACTGAACATGCTACCCTACTTACGAAAAGAGTCCCTGTTATACTCCAAAAATTATATTGTGTTTAGATATTCCCAATTACTGGGCTTTGTTCTTCAAATCCACTCCTCTATGAAAAACCTACACATAAAAAATCTTCTTTAAAATGTTATTACCAGAGTAGTATAGGAAAAGGATAGTTTCTAATTATTGTTTTTCAAGTGCAAAGCAGAAAACTTGTTAAAATTTAAACTGATCAAATGTTTATGCAGTGTTATTTTACATGTCTTATCACATACAATAATGATACAACAGAACACAGATTATAGATGTATATAATTATACAGATCAAAACATGACCCCCAAATATCATCTATATCTAAAATCTTTCATTCTGTATTGCTACTATTTTAGAAATCGTATTCACTTGCAATAGGACAGATTAAAAAATGTTTCCTGGCAAAAGCAAAGGCCCTGGGTTCTTACCTAACTCACATCCTAGCAAAGTGAGAAGATATTCTATTCAGGTGAGAATTACCCATACCCTTTCACAAGAAAATGACAATCCCACTCAAAGCTCAAAACGTGTTTTAAAGGCATTATTTTCTATACTTTAGGGATTTAACATACTAGTTTAAAATGAGAATGTAGAGGGGACAGAAAGTAACCAACTTGTTACCATGCTAACGGAAGACATAAAAAGAAATAATAAAGGCTGTCACCTAAATATTTTTCACAACAGAAGAGAAAATCTCAGGATAAAGGGGTAGGCCATTACATTGGATAAAGTTATTCTTATGAACAATTCACATGTCCTTTTCTCCTCAAGGAGCAAGTCCAGTCAAGTCTAAACTTGTGCACACTGTTTAACAGACCAACAATGAACAGCAGACTGTTTGGCAACCACCGTTTTGGCAACCACCGTGATAAATAAGGCAGAGGGTCTACACTTAAGTGAGAACTTAGAATGTCTACATTCCCGGTATGTCAGTGAATATAATTTCTAAATCACTGCCATCTAAAATTTTATCAAGATCTATGATGAAGGAGACAATATTTAAGAAAGATTGATTTAAAAAACCATAGTACCAGGACTTCCCTGGTGGCTCAGTGGTTAAGAATCCGCCTGCCAATGCAGGGGACATGGTCGAGCACTGGTCTGGGAAGATCCCACATGCCACAGAGCAAATAAGCCTATGCGCCACAACTACTGAGCCTGCGCTCTAGAGCCTACGAGCCACAACTACTGAAGCCTGTACGCCTAGAGCCCGTGCTCTGCAACAAGAGAAGCCACCGCAATGAGAAGCCCACGCACCACAACAAAGATTAGCCCCTGCTCACGCAACTAGAGAAAGCCTGCGTGCAGCAATGAAGACCCAATGCAGCCAAAAATAAATAAATAAATTTATTTGAAAAACAAAAAAAAAGGGCTTCCCTGGTGGCGCAGTGGTTGAGAGTCCGCCTGCCAATGCAGGGGACACGGGTTCGTGCCCCGGTCCGGGAAGATCCCACATGCCGCGGAGCGGCTAGGCCTGTGAGCCATGGCCGCTGAGCCTACGCGTCCGGAGCCTGTGCTTCGCAACGGGAGAGGCCACAACAGTGAGAGGCCCGCGTACTGCAAAAAAACCCAAACAAACCTAAAAATAAAAACCACAGTACCCATCTCTTCTTACAGATATTTTAAAAGCTATTTCTAGATTAATTTATATAAGCAAATAAGCAATTAGGTCACTTCATATTGTTTTCCATGCCTCCATCATGCCAAGGACAACTTTTACTAAATTTCCTAAGGCATGCTATCATCAGCAAATATTAAATACAGATAGTAAAAAAATAGTCCTAAATTTAATAAATTTACCTATTTTAAAGTATATTGAACATTGCTCATTATATCCATGGGTTCCTAGTAAGACTCCGATAAAAAATTCTTGTCTGCTCCTAGTATCATGAAGAGCTGACCATACAACAGATCTGTATTTATTTTCAGCCCTGTGAATAATTTAATTCAAATGTTCTCAACCATGGGCAATTTTGCCCCCTAGGGGACATCTGGCAATGTCTGGAAACTCTGGTTGTTAAAACTAGCATCTAGTGGGTTGAGACTAAAGTATTAAGCTTCCTACAATGCTCTAAACAGTCCCTCACAAGAAAGAATTACAGGGCCCAAAATGTCAACAATTTTGAAAATCCCTAACTTAAGTGATCAAGTTTTTCTTTCATAGACAGAGAGCTCTGATTCAAATCTGTAATCCATCAAAGTACCTAGTTATGCTGTGTGCACATGATTTATATTTATTAGTCTAATTATAATTTATATTCCATTTCTGTTTTTCTCTATTCTTTGGCTCTTATTTTTAATTTCTACTTTCATGTTATATTTTACTTATTCTTTTTAATCATATTATTTAATGTTTATGTTTGGAAATGAAACTATAGTAGCTTCTTCTTTTATTTCAAATTCTGATAAAATATGAAGGCTAAAATGTATAAAATAGCCTACACATCATCAAGATGTCAGATGGGAAAAAGTTTCTTCCAAATTAGAAAAATTTTATTGGTCAAGGAACATTAGCTTGGCCCTTACAACAACATGGACACATGGACAAGAGTCAGTCAGGTGTTTATCTTTTAAGTAATGAGAATACTGAGAAAATTAATACCATAAAAAAGATATAAAGGATTTTAAAAATAAGCCTTTAGAACTAAATTATTAGAATTAGTTATAGCCTATGGTTCTACTTAAAGTATCTCCAGTTCTACTTACATTTGGGGAAAAGGGCATGAAATGAATTTTAGCCTTGGATTTATTCACACTTAATTAACATATCCTAAAAATCATTAACTTAAACACCAATATTGTTGGTTTTATGTGTTGTAAATGTAAATGAGAAACTTCCAGCCAGCAGCTTTATTTCTACTTGGAAAAAAATAATAGCCATCATACTCATTAAATAAATGTTTAAAAATCACTGATCTAATAGGAAAAAATGTTTTCACCTTTAAGAAAAGTGAGTATTCATTTTGATCTATATTCTTAAAAGATTAAAATAAATATTCTGGTTATATTTCAAAATAAATTTTAAAGCTCACCTGAAAGAATGTACATGCAAAAAGCTACATATCAAACAATATTAATTAGTTGTGCAATACTCAAACAAAAATAAAGGTAATACTGATTTCAAGGTATACTAAACATTCAAAGATATAATTTGTATACAGAATTTCTTCACATTATTAAGTTAACTAACAAATCCTACAGAGCCAGTGGTTCAGTACTTTTTCTTTTAAAATAGCAATAATGTTGACAGTAATAGTAGTAATAAATATAATTACAAAACACTTAAATGGTGCTTATTATGTGCCAGACATTGTTCTAAACACATAAAAGGCCTTATTGATTTATAAGGACTATGCTTCAACCACAAAGCTTTCTATGGTAAAACTGTACTTTAGTACCTACCTAAAACTACACTCAAAATAGTGTCATATGGTTATAGGAGGGTTAGTTATGTGCTTTTTTTTCAGTCTCTTCTTCCTGGCTACCAATCTTCTCTCCCACCACGTTGTAAAGGCCAGGCAGGCTGAATTTGGGGTGGAATACAAAGGTGAAGTGCAATCACCTTGTGAAGTTACCCATATGTGAAAATGGCTGAATCCTGTTCATGACTAAGTTGATAATGGGCCTAGTCGAAGTTTCCATTCTCAGGGCAACTATAAAAAGAAGCACTGTGGATTACCCAGAATGGTACTATATATGGTCTCCAACTGGTAGACTAGAACTAAATGGCCTTCACCGAGAGTAAAAGAAAGTAAAAGGACTTTTCTTATTCTCTTTCTCTATGATATCTTAGCTACAAAACTTTTCCTAGGAGACTAGCAATAAGTGACTGGTCTATTGCCACTGTCTTCATGTTTGAAAATTTCTTCCATAACTTTATGGGGATACTAGATGATAAAACATCAAATGGCTTTTTATTAGAAAACAGATGGCATCTTGGTATTATCTGAGGTCTAATTTATTCTGAAGAATGGGGTAGAAGAACAACAACAACAAAATCAGAAAACACGAGGGACTAATCACATTATCTATAGCCCCCATGATCATCCAGCAAATGAAGACATGTTTTTTATTTTTTTAAATAAATTTATTTATTTTATTTATTTATTTATTTTAAATTTTTGGCTGTGTTGAGTCTTCATTGCTGCACACGGGCTTTCTCTAGTTGTGGCAAGCAGGGGCTACTCTTAGTTGCAGCGTGCAGGCTTCTCATTGCAGTGGTTTCTCTTGTTGTGGAGCACGGGCTCTAGGCGTGCGGTCTTCAGTAGTTGTGGCAGATGGGCTCAGTAGTTGTGGCTCGCGGGCTCTAGAGTGCACGCTCAGTACTTGGGGCACACAGGCTTAGTTGCTCTACAGCATGTGGTATCTTCCCAGACCAGGGCTCGAACCTATGTCCCCTGAACTGGTAGGCGGATTCTTAACCACGGTGCCACCAGGGAAGCCCAACAGATGTTTTTTAATCAGCTATAATTATGTTTTAGTCCACACTTGATGATTTTATCAAAGAATGTGTCTACCTTTCTGGTGCATCATTATACCTCAGTAATACTTTCCCTCTAATAAAACTGCTCACTACAAGTAAGTTCTCAGAAAAAATAATTTTGATATTGCCATAATAAGCATGCCATTTTTCCTGGTTTTTTTTCCTACATGAATGCCCTCTCCTGACAATATTAAACTATTCAGTCAGTATATCCAAAGTTCTAATGAAGGAATTAAAGATGCTTCATGGGTGAGTCTTAGAGAGTGCGAACTCTGAATGGAATAAATGTAAATAATTTTTACATTTTGTAAATAAACAATTTTTTAAAATGGTAGTAATCTGCAGACTGAAAAAGAAGCAAAGAAAAAGAAGCAAAATAGCACTGTATACAATTCTTAAATACTCTGTGAGGTTTAAATGTGAATTTGCACTGGTAAAATCGCTCACAAAATAACCCTGTGAACAAAATATTTTTTGTAAATTTAAGATATTACATACTTGTGAAAGGTAGCTGATATGTAGCAGATAAGTATTGGCTTTCAATGACTAAGTATCATCAGAATACATGTTCAGAAAAGAATCTAACCAGGTATCATCCATGGTGGCTAACAGAGACTAACAGCCTACTCCTAGCACAGTGGCCAGCTCTCTGGTGTCACATGCCAAAAGTGTTGCTTTAAAACATTAAGCTTCCTGATTTCAAGCTTCTACATAAGTAATACCTCAACAAACAAACAAATTATTTTCTAATATTTAATAATCTTTATTTTGGTGGTTCCTTAGCTAAATCCGAAACATGTACAGAGCTCATTTGTTAACAACTGACAGCACAAAATCAATTTTCAATTAAGTATAAGTTAAGTAAATTTAGTGTTTGCTCTTTAATATGCAGAAATAACTCTAAAAAGTTATACTGTAGGAAAAATTCTAGAAATTATTAAAACATTACACAACTTATTTCTCAAAACCAAGGGCATTAGTAAAAATGGAAGGTATGATTTATAGTCACCTATAATGCCCCAAATTATGGTTGCATTCAAAAACAGTGGTAATTTTATGCTTTAATACATACCTAGAAGTGGTGACATATTCTGAAATATACGAAGTAACTCTGGTGTAATACATGGGCTGTTTTCCAAAGTCACTAACCTAGGGAAAAAAAACAGACAATTAAATCACTTTCCATAACCATTAAAGCTATGACTATAAAAAGCAAAGAAATCCAACTTGACTAGTAATCAAGAAAATATAAATTATAACCAAAACAGGTATAATTTTACCCCCACCAGATCAGCAGAATGTTAAATGTGACATACCATGTATTGTCAAAGCTATAAAAGTGGGAACTCTTGCATACTGCTAACAACAGTGCAAGCTGATATAGTCACTTTGGGAAATAATTATTATCTGGTAATACTGAATATGTATATGTGTATATACCTATGACCTGGCACTATTTCTAGGCAGAAATGTGCACAGGGCATAAGGTCTTATACATTTGCTCTAGGAGTCATGCACAAGAATGTTCAGAGTCGCATTATTTGAACAACAAACAAAATGGCAAACGAGTAAATGAATTGTTACGAGTAAATGAATATGTATATGTGTATATACCTATGACCTGGCACTATTTCTAGGCAGAAATGTGCACAGGGCATAAGGTCTTATACATTTGCTCTAGGAGTCATGCACAAGAATGTTCAGAGTCGCATTATTTGAACAACAAACAAAATGGCAAACGAGTAAATGAATTGTTACAGTCACACCATTAAGCTCATCACTATGGATGAATCTCCAGACAGGAAGCAAAAAAAGTAAGTTAGAACACATATGATACAACTTATATAAAGTTAAAATATACTGTTTAGAGATACACACACATATGTAATTTTAAAGGCATTAAAACACAAGAAAGAAAACCAAGGAATGAAAACAAAAAAATCAGTACAGTGGGTTATCCCTGGCATGGATGCAGGAAGATTCAACAAACATGCCACACCATGGGCTTCAGAGACATTCTTATTGTATTTCTTACCAGAGTAGGGAAAATTGATTTTCATTTTATGTAAGTTATAAATAATTATAGACAATATGACCTCATATTATTTTGTGTCTATGAAATACTTCACAAATTTTAAATGACAAAATCAGGTAATCTGGGCAGGATATTACAAAGGGAAAACCAGCTACCCCAAAATGAAGTACTTCCAACATGCACAAGCAATGATGTCTTTGACACCTTAACTTGATCAACAGTAACAGGATTTTAAAGAGAAAGATGAATACCATATGATATCACTTATATGTGAAATCTAAAATATGGCACAAATGAACCTATATGCGAACAGAAACAGACTCAGAGACGTAGAGAACAGGTTTGTGGTTGCCAAGGGGGAGGGGCGTGGGGGAGGGATGGACTGGGAGTCTGGGGTTAGTAGATGCCAACTATTACATACAGAATGGATAAACAACAAGGTGCCGCCACACAGCACAGGGAACTATATTCAATATCCTGGGATAAACCGTAATGGAAAAGAATATAAAAAAGAATGTATATGTGTGTGTAACTGAGTCACTTTGGTGTACAGAAGAAATTAACACAACATTGTAAATCAACTATACTTCAATAAAAAATAAATTTAAAAAACAGCAACAGGATTTTATTTCATTTTTAAAGAATGAAACTTCAGGAAAGGTGAAAAAAACACATTATTCTATTCACCTTTAAAATAACCATGAAGCCAAAAGAACAACTACACTCCAGTCCTGGGGTTTCACCGAGAAAAAAATTGGAGGTCATATTCTAAATGCCAAAAGATGTTTAAAAAAACTCTCTTACTCAATAGGTCCAGATTAAGATTCTATCTGCAGCTTGTTCCTTCCCTTCTACTGTCATTACCTTAGCTAAAAGGCCACTCAGGTCATTGTCACTCTCACTTCCTATGCTAGTTCCCACAGTATAAACTATGCTATTCAAAAGAGGAAAAAGTCTTGAAGAACTTAAACTACTTAAAAATAAAATGACATGGTTTGTAATTCCAGATTAAACAAATAAAGACTTGGAAAGGAGATGTAGTGAGGCAAAGTCAAAGCACTAAATTCTTTACCATCAGGGAAAGGGAAAAGTTAACTATTTTGATGAATAATTAGACAAAGCTATATGCACCTACATCTTTGAATAGAGAAATGTAAAATTAATGTCATCCTTCCACAAAAAATGTAGAAAAGAGAGAGCATAAAGTAAAAAGACAGGCATATCAGTTCAACAAATAAATATAAGACCATTAAAATTCTTTTGAAGTAAAGTCTCTTTGGTTAGGTTAAAATATAAAATTTAAAAATTTGCTCTGTATAGAACATAAATAAATTTCAGATAAAAAAGCTAAAATGTAAAAGATGAACATATATAGTTAAATCAAATCTAAACAAAATAAACCATACAATATTAATATAAAATTTAAATGCAAAAGAATTAAAAGGTGGAAAATTAATCACTGGAAACATACATTATATCACATGATGCTTCATAAAAAATTTTAAATATATTTTATTTAATAAATCTTATAACACTATACAAAAGTATCAAAACTGTGCAGTTAATTTTTTTTAACTTACAGATCAAAAATGCTAGAAAGGGGCACTCACATGAAGAAAACTGAATGGGCTATTTTAATACATCAGGGTCAAGATGAAAAAGCAAAATAATGTGAACTAACAATCTACAAGTTAAAAAGAACAGATATACATGAAAGTCTGTATCTTTGATACTATCATTACTATTTATGTGAATGTATTACAAAAATAGATACTATAAGAAGTCACTAAAATTCACATTAAGTTTCAAAATATTGTACAAGTGTTATGTTATATTTACAATGCAATAAATCCAGGCCTGAACCATATATTTTAATATCAGCAAAAAAATAAACAATGTTGGGTCAAAGAAGTCATGAAAAAAAAAATCACATAATCCGCCTGAAAATTTTTTCATTGTAAACAAGACCACAAACATCAACTCGTACTGGTAAGCCCTATCAGTTCAAATTTCCATTCCCCAGGATAACTATTTTATACCTCTGTCCCCACAGACTTCTCTCATCTTATAAATACTCCCATGACACTCAATTGATTACTATACTTCATATTTTGTTGAGAAAACAGAAGCTATTAGATGGAACACCTTCCCATCTCATTCTATTACAATACAGAAACCTATCTTCCTGCCTCGAGTTAAAATGGACGAAATACCCCTGCTGCTATTTAAAGAAAAAAAAAAAAAATCAACTCCTTCCACTTATGCTGAATCCCATTCCTTCTTGCCTCCTTCAATTATCTCACTCTCTTGAGCCTCATACCTCTAGATCTTCATTCCCGCACTAGCCAACTGTTAACGCAATTTCAACATCCTCTTCATAGTAAAAACTTTCAAACAAGCTGTCAATGCTCACAGTCTGTACTTACTTAACTCCAATTCATTCTTCAGTCTACTCCAATTCTTCCTTCTGTGCTCACTACTCCTCTGAAACCCCTCCTATCATCTCCATTCACTTCTCTGTACACTCTTACAAGGACAATCAGCAACATTTGACATACTTAACCATTCCCTCTTATAGTAAATATTCTCTCTTGGCTTGGTTTTCCTCCTATATCACCTCTGATGGCTCCTCGTGTGACCTCAGAATGTTTTTTCTTCAGGATTCTGCCCTGAGCACAAGGCTCTCTATCTACCCTTTTATTCCTAGGCAATCTCACCAATTCTCAGACTTTACAAATCATACACAACACGCTAACCACTTTACAAACAGTATCTCATGCTTACAACAACCACATCAGGTAGAAATTATTTTTCCTCATTTTACAGAAGGAAAGGCTCACAGAAAATGATTACAAACCTAACGCAGTGGTATACGTGGGACTGGCCACCTATATCTGCTTCCAAATACGAGTTCTAACCCGTTAAGAAAATTATATTAAGAAGTGTGTATGCTGATTCTCTAAATAATCTTAGCTTTAATAAATTTGATAAATTTTTAAAATGTATCCTAATGATTTAATTTTGTTTACATATAACGAAAGGCTAGGAAAAAAGTAATTACCATTAGTAGAGCAATGCACTTCTATTATTACCTGTTCATATAATCCCTTAAAATTTTATCTACCTCTCATTAACACGTTAATATACTAAATCTGTAATTATATTGATAAGTATATGAGTCTGCCTCTTTATTATAACTAATATTTTTAATCTTTATGATAGATATCATATACATATGGTTACAGAAAAGTATCTATGTGCCAGAGGTTTTAATTTGTAATCTAGAGTAGAAGCTGGCAAACTATAGCTCATGGGCCAAACCAATACCCTTTTTCTGTAAGTGATGTTTTATTGGAACACAGCCATGTCCATTTGTTCATCTACTGTCTATGACTGCTTTGGTGCTGAAACAGCAGAGTTGAAGAGTTGGGACAGAAAGTACATAGCCTGTGAAGCCTAAAATAATTACCATCTGCTCCTTTAGGGAAAAAGTTTGCCAACCTCTGATCTAGAGTAATCCATCCTGTACGAATAAATATATATGAATATAAGAGGCTCCAACACATGCTAGTTTACAATCATTTAAGTCACTTAAGTTCAAACAACATAACCTGGAAAAGAATATGAGAAACACAAATTGCAAATTAGTAAGTATCTACCTAGTTATGTTTTTAAATTGTTCATCTAGTATTCTGATACAGATCATTAATTTTACCATTTGCATCAAAGACAATTTCTTAGAATCAAAAAACTGTTCATTCCTAGACATCCAAGCAAAACTGAAGGAAGGGAGGGAGGAAGGGAAGAAGGGAGGGAAGGAGTGAGGGAGGGATATACTACAAATGTTTATTTTTTCTGTGGTTATTTTCTGATTTGCTTTTTTAATTCCAATACTAGGTTTTTAATTAGAACTTTAAAACCTTTCCTGTATTATTAATTACATCTTAAATAAAGATTGGCCCTGAAGAAAACTGCTGCCATCAGTAAGACGAAGAAAAGATTTCTACTCAGTCTGTACTTACTTAACTCTCATTCATTCATTTCACAGTTTGTAGCTCTGAGATGCCACAGAAACAGGGTTTGTTTTTTACCTCTTAACACTATGTACTACTTACTCAGTAAAATAAGTCAAGACTAAGTAGCATTAACATTTAGGGCTGAGGCAGTCTATCTCAGCACTTACTGGGTAAAGCAGTAAGAGGTTGAAAATAACTCAATATCCCGCAAAACATCTCATTTAATTTAATACACTGGAAGTTTTATGTCAATTTTTAGTTTTGATCAAGATTCCCCATTTTACATTCCAAATTCCAAAAGATAAAATTCAGCTAAGTTCTTACTGAAACTTCCTCTCTAACTTTGACTATTAGAAGCCTACACTGAGTGACAGCTGCCAAGAAAAGTTGGAGCTACGTATTATGTTACCCAGTTCAGGGAAACTGACTTTATGTTTTTGTCTTTAAATGCTGAGTTTTTAAGCCCTATTACATGACCTTTGCTTTACTGCCATGAGTAGGGAAGGCCAGGAAAATAAATAAATAAGATCCACGGTATCAAGTTTTTCCTCTTACCATAATTCTAAACCATCTTCCAGAAGATAAACATGTGGAGGCTGGGAAACATCTGTACTCAGTTGAATAACTGGGAGCAGGAAAGGGTACAGGTTCTTGCTGTCTGCTCCTAATCCCTATGGGAAGTATAAATAAAACTTAACATAAGATACTCTAAGGTTCCACCTCCCACCAAAAAATCACCTATCATATTTAAAAGCCCTAAAACCAACTTATAAAAAATCAATCAGATTTTAAAAGAATGGTTCTAATTATAAGCACTACTAAAACAAAATTAGTTCTGTTTACAATTGGAAAAAAAATATTATTCAATTGCCTAATGGTAGTAAAACCATATATACCAAGGCTACACATATCTGTTCATTGTAAGAGATTTCTCATATAAATATTTATTTTCCCTTCTCTGACAACTGAAGGTGTTAACAATGATGTATGAAATTCTACAAATTATCTCACCTAAATAAGCTAAAATGAACCCAATCTAAATGTTCATCAGTAAGATAATTAAATTATAATACCTTCATATTCTAGAATACTGAGTAGCCATGAAAAAGGATTAGGCATGGAAGGAAAACAATCTCAAAAATAATGACAAATTGGGATTAAAAAGAAATGTGGGGCTTCCCTGGTGGCGCAGTGGTTGACAGTCTGCCTGCCGATGCAGGGGCCGTGAGTTTGTGCCCCGATCCGGGAGGATCCCACATGCCACGGAGCGGCTGGGCCCGTGAGCCATGGCCGCTGAGCCTGCGCGTCCGGAGCCTGTGCTCCGCAGCAGGAGAGGCCACAACAGTGAGAGGCCCAGGTACCACAAAAAAAAAAAAAAAAAGAAATGTGTATAACAATTCCACATGCCAAACAATTTTTTTAAATAACTATGTATCTGATATGAAGATACATGCATAAAAATGTTTCTTGGGAGCAAACAGAAAAAACTGTCAACACTAGTTAAATATGGATATTGGAAAAGGATGTTGGAAGAAGGTAAAAGGAGTCTTTTTTAATGTGTGCATGTTTTTTAATGAAGAATTTCTGCTAATATTTTTAATGAATTAAGAATACAAAGATGGAAGAAGAGGGGGTTTTAATGTCAAATTCTACTTTGACTAATTACTGTCTTATGGAGGTTGACTCAGTATATCACACTAAATCTAAGCACTTTGAAAGAAACAAAAAGGATATAAAGTCAATTTTTAATTCATAATAATCTCTATAATCTGATAAACACAGAAAGGAAACCAAACTATCAAACACCTCCTCACTTAGAAAATAATTCAGATGTCAATATAGTTGACATATAATTACAATGCAACAAAATATGTATGTATTCCCCTTTTGATGATATACATATGTGTATATATATATGAAATTTTATCAGTGAGGTATAGATAATTCAGTGGAAATACATAAAGTTCATCCTTAAATGTTAAGTTTGGCCCTTTCTATAATTCAGCATCAGCTGAAAGACTTTATTAAAGATTTTTCCAAAGGAAGAGATTTATAAAAATGTCACATTTCATAAAGTAGTAAATTGGGCCTTAAAATTCAGTTAAATTTCACTCTCCATAGCTCAATTCTTAACAGAACAAAAAAAAAAAAAAAAAAAAAAATGAAGAAAAACTAGTCAAGTTCATTTTTAATATTAAGTAGACTTAATATTTCCTAGGAATGTCAGAATCTACTTACTTAGTGCACATTTCAATGAGCACAGTATGCTAGCATTAGCAAAACTAAAGTAAGCAACTGCTAAATACATAAGACTCTCTCAGTTAAAGCCTGAAGAAATTTACTTTTGTAATCTAGTGGCTTGAAGAATGTGTCCAATCCCAAATATGCAGTTTTAAGTAAATTTATTTGAACATTCTTTCAACCCACAACTGTAACTGTAAGAAACTGTCTACAATACTATGAAATAATTACAGTTAGAGCTACAAGATGTTGTCTACAATACTATGAAAGCTCAAAAATAGTCATCAGTTATTAATAAAATTATCATAAATGCTTGAAGGGAGGAAATCATATTGTACTATAATTACATAAAACATAAAAGGAATTTAAAATTAGGTGAAAGGTATAAGGAAATCTCTCTGTACGATCTTCGCAACTGCCTGTGAATCTATAATTTAAGTAAGTTAAGAGGGGAGAAAAGAACAACACTCTCTAAAAATTGCTATTTCTCATGTTGTCTTCGGTTCTCTTCTCATGTCCCATGTACATGCTGATAACGTCCAAATCTATTATCTCCAACCACAACCTCTGAACTCCAGATACCCCAAATGACACAGGACATCATAACCCAGATGTCATCTCAAACTCTCAAGTATACCAGTGAACCAACTCATTGTCTTCCTAAAAAAAATGGTTCCTCTTCCTGCATTTCCTAACTCAAGTGACATGAACCACTGTCTATCTAGAGATAAATCATATCACAACAACCTCCTGGTTCTTCCTCCTCCTCACCCCAAATCTAAACAATCCTTAATTCTATCTCTCTAATATTTTTCAAATTTTTCCCCTTCTTTCCATGGCTTTACTTCAGGTCATCATTTCTTTCACGGTTAACAGAAGAGCCTCCCAACTATTTCCTTGACCTTGGTTTACCTCCATTCCAAACCAGTGTCCCCACTGGTACACTGATTACCTTTCTAAAATACAAAGGATAACATTCCTTCCTCTGAACTTCAAGAGATATTCTTTATGCCTTCCTAACCAGACCCCCACACCTAAGCTCAACACTCTGTCGCAGCTGTACCAAACAACTCCATACTAGAAATCACCGTTAACTTCTGCAGAAAGCTGACAGACTTAACACATGCATTTACTACTCTGCTCTCCCAAGATCCACTAAAAGGCTATATGAGGATGTGCTTTTAAAGACCTAAAACCGTAAGTACAAAGACAGCATAAGAAGAGATAAAAACAACTCATTTTTGGAAGCAGGAGAGAAAGACTGATTTAGCAGACTCAGAAAATGAAAGCTCAAAGCCAGCAGTGAAAAAGGGCAAGAAACCACCTGATTTATATCACAGAAACTCCAAAAGACTCAGGAACTGATAGCTCAAGGTATTTTGGGAAGGGGAAGTTGAAGAGGAGGTATTAAAAATAATAGGACCTCTAGAAGGTATTTTAAAAGACATCTGATGACAAGATCTCATCCAAGTGCAACAGTCAACAACTGGCCCTCTCCTGAACCCAGTATAGAATTGGCCACTTATTTTCTGGTTAAGCAAAACAAATCATCTAAAGACAGGGAGATATCAGGTAATCAAGACTAAGGATACTATATAAAACGGGATATAACGTAATAGACGGGAGACTGACGGATCTTTCACTAAGGAAAGATCTGAAAAACATGGAACCAAAACATCTGTCCCGTACAAAAAAAACCTCCAGCTAGATTATCCTAAAGAAAAAATCCACAATCAGCAAGCTTTGCATACATACTTAACCCTTCAATTAGCTTTTTAGTGCCCACTCTTAAATGTATACAGACAAAATGTTGATATAACTCTTTTAGTTGGGTGATGGTTACCTAAAGATTCATTATACTGTTCTTCCTTCTTTTGTACATGCTTCAAATTTTCACAAGGGGAAAAAAAAAAAAGCAGGCAACCAAGGATCAACATATATGATTAAAATATCTAATATGAAAAACAGAGAACACAACAAAACAGAAAACAGCAAACTTGAAGGAAACAGAGACCACACATAGAGATGAAAGCTTAGAAGAATACATCATCAATGTCCTTGTCAGAATAAAAGAAAACATTGTATTCATGAAAAAAAAAATGAAATGCTGTAAAATGATTATTCAACAATACAAAAAAGAACTCATCGAAGGGGGAGGGGAAAATAGGATATGGGATGAAGAGACACAAACATGTATAAAATAATCAATAAGGATATATTACACAGAACAGAGAAATACAGCCATTACTTTGTAATAACTTTAATTGGAGTATAATCTATAAAAATATTGAATTATGTTGTATACCTGAAATTAATATAATATTGTAAATCAACTATACTTCAATAAAAATAAACAAATAAAAACTTTTTAACTTTAAAAAAAAAAGAAGTGGGCTTCCCTGCAGTGATTGAGAGTCCGCCTGCCGATGCAGGGGACACGGGTTCATGCCCTGGTCCGGGAGGATCCCACATGCCGCAGAGCAGCTGGGCCTGTGAGCCATGGCCGCTGAGCCTGCGCGTTCGGAGCCTGTGCTCCGCAACGGGAGAGGCCACAACAGTGAGAGGCCCGCATACCGCAAAAAAAAAAAAAAAAAAAAAAAAAAGAACTCATAGACATTAAAAATATTATAGCAGGAATGAAAAACTCAATAGAGTGAATGATAAAGCTGAAGAAATACCCCAGAAATTAAAGCAAAAGGACAAAGAGAAGAAAAAGCAGAAATGAAGAAAAATACAGAGCTGGTTCATTCATCTATCATCTAAGTAATAAGAAGTTCAGAAAGAGACAAAAGAAAAACATGAAGGTGCAGAAATAATCAACAAAATACAATAGACTTATCTAGAACCCAAGAACATGAGTTTCCAGTTTACAATATCCACCACATGTCCAGAACAGTGGAATAAAAATACACCCACATCATCATGAAATTGAAAACAGGAACACAGAGAAGATCATACAAGTTGCCAAAGGGAAAGGAGAGATGAAACATTCAAGAAACGAGAATTAAATGGCTCAGGATTCCTAGAAGCAACTCTAGAAGCTAGAAGACAAAGGAAAAATGCCTCTAAAATTCTGAGGGATAATCTAGAATTTTACACTCAGCCAAACTATTAGTCAATGTGAAAGCTGTAAGACATTTTCACACATGCAAAATCTGGAGAAAATTTACCTCCCATGTACCTTTTGCAGAATGCCACTGGCATTCATGGGCTCCATCAGAAAGAGGAAGTAAAACAAGGAAGAAGACAGGTCAGAAAACAGGCATCCTATAGAAAGGATAGGCAAGAAGAACCCTTTAGATGACACTGAAAGGGGATCTAGTTATAACAGCTGTGAACAAGCATAGAGTAAACCCAGGCCAGACTAAAGCACTTAAGAATCTCCCAGATTCCAAGATGATGAAAGTAATAAAACACCTGATGTGTGTAAACACACTGAGGGACTATGTAGATAACAGGTGGAGAGAATGGATTCAGTTACATAGAAAACTAAATGTAGCAGGCAGAATTCTAAGATGACCACCTATGATTCTTAACCCCAGTTGTACACACACCATTCGCCAGTTATTCAATCAAATGCTAATTTAGATACTACTTTACAGATGTGATTAAGGTCCCAAATTGAATGATCTTATGATAGAAAAATTATACAGGTAAGCCTGACCTAACCACATGAACCCTTTAAAAGAGAGTTTTCTTTGGTTACTTGCATAAAAGAAAGTTAGAGATTCAAAGCCTGAGGGGATTTGACAGCCAAGAATTTCCCCACTGCTGACGCTGAAGATGGAAGGGGCCGTATATCAAGCAATGTGGCTGGACCCTAGGAACTGAGAGGTGCCCCAGCTGACAGCCAGCAAGTAAACCAGGACCACAGTCCTACAGATCAAGGAATTTAATTCTGCCAACAAGTGGACTGAGTATAAAGACAAATCTTCCTCAAAGCCTGCAGGGGAGAACTTAACCTGGCAGACACCTCAATTTCAGCCTGTCAGATCCTGATCAAAGAGTACAGGCAAGGTGTGTTGGACCTCTGGTCTACAGAACTATGAGTTATTTTGGATGTTGTTTTAAGCCACTACTTTTGTGGTAATTTGTTACACAGTAATAGAAAACTTATAAACTAAGCAAACAAAATTATTATATAGGAGTGAAGATTAGGAAGATGGTTGTACAAGAAAGAAAATTTACCGTAACATAATGATATATGCCTTCAATAGCCTTTATATAGTCACACAAATAAAAACACTAAATAGTGACCTAATTTAAATTACAATCTAACTATTTTGGGAGGATGGGAGGAATAGGAGTCATACAGAGGGAAATGAAAGAATTAAAATTTCATCTTCTAAACAGGGTGGTCAAGAGATAATGCCTAAAATGCTTAAATCAAGAATGAACAGGGCTTCCCTGGTGGCGCAGTGGTTGAGAATCCGCCTGCCGATGCAGGAGACATGGGTTCGTGCCCTGGTCCGGGAAGATCCCACATGCCGCGGAGCGGCTGGGCCCGTGAGCCATGGCCGCTGAGCCTGCGCATCCGCAGCCTGTGCTCCGCAATGGGAGAGGCCACAACAGTGAGAGGCCCGCATACCGCAAAAAAAAAAAAAAAAGAATGAACAATATAAGTATGTTACTTAGAGCTAGAGAGATAAAAAGCCAAAGAGACAGGGCTGTAAGTGTTGAAAGTGGATCCTTCCACTAAATAGGAAATGGAGATACTGCTACTTTTCATAAAAAGTCTTCAAGAACTGACTCCTTAACCTATCTACATACAAAACCGATCAATATATAAACTCAAAAAAAAAAAAAACCCACAAAATATCCCATTCTCACATGTCCAGGGGGCTTTACATATGCTGGTCAATTTGTTTAAAATATCTTTACCACTCTCATCCCTGAACCACCATATCTCATTAACACCTCTTGTTCAACACTATTTAACACCAACACTATTTGGGTATCACCTAGGAAGGAAGTCTTCCCTGATGTCCCACCTCACCCTCAAGTCTAAGATGCGTAACCTACCAAGTGCCCCACAGCATCATGTTCTTATTGCTAACAGAGCACTTAGCTATTCAGTCTTCCCCTAGACAGCCACATTCACAAAGAGCTTGCCCTATTCATTTCTGCATCCCAGTGCCTAGTACCATGTATTGCATATTGCAACTGTTCAAAAAATCTTTATTCGATGAATGAATGCCTACTTCCACTGAGGCCAACTACTGCAGATGAGTAAGTTTATTTTCATCCATTATTACACTCCTCAGTCAGAGACTATTAGTCTGGGTTCCTAGAATTTAAAAAATGAAAACAAAAACAAAAACATACAAATACCTACACTAATATCTGCCTATTAAATTTTAAAATTCAAAGGGTGGCTTGTACACCAACTATATTTCAATACAGTTGAAATATAGTTTCAATAAATAAAAATAAAAGTCAAAAGATACATTGTTTTCCATGAAAGGAAACTTACCTATAACCCTAGTATAATCTTCTCAAAGGGCTGAAAAATTTATTTTAAGCTAGTCTCAATTTTAATATTAAATGTTACATGCTTTCTCCAGGAAGGGCAGATGATTACTTAGACGAAGGCTTGTATCTCTGGCCTATACAAATACACAGGGTACTTAAATGTCAGGATTAAAGGAAAAGGTCCTATATACTCCAAACATTCCATGCAAGTCACTATGGCTTCCTAAGATTTCCTGAGGTAACACTGCCTGAAGAGACACACCTCCCTCACAAAAATCTCAAATTGAGTCTAAAAACAAATTTGGCAGGGATATAAGGCAAAAGATACGGCGATCACTCTGTTCTGACACTTACATGAGCAATCTCAGGCTACTCGTTAACCTTCTCTTAGCCTTTCTATCCCCATCTACAAAAGGGATATAATTTTTCAGGATAATCACAAGAATTAAAGGGTAGACAAGAAGAGATGCTAGGCCAGACATTTATTAAAAAGAAAGTGCTTTAAAAAAATTTTGTATCACTAATCAAGTATCTAAAACTGCCTCAGAAATGTGTAACTGCAAAACTCATCCATAAATATTTAGTGAAAGAATGAATTTATGTTTCAAAAAAGTACCAAGGTAACAGAGAAAGGTTTTTTTAAAACTAATATTAGACAGGTTTTTTTTTTTAACTTATTAGAACATTTCAGAGTAGTAATTCTTAATCTCAAAAGAGATCTCCCCATTGGAAAAAATCTATCAAACTTTGGGGCAAGGCAGTAAAAATCACTTGTGCATCCCTGTAGCCAGATATTCTAAGTCTTGGCCTTAAGTGCTTTCCTCGCCATACTCTCAACATCAGACTATAATTCACTATAACAGTTCAAATGAGGACAACAGTCCCATCTCTCTCTCTCTCTCTCTCTCTCTCTCTCTGAAATTTTAGGGTCCTCTCTTCCTGCTGCACATCCCCATACCTCAAAGGCAAGATACTGAAAATCAAATTCATTCCTTCCCTCAAAAGCAATTCACCTGTTTTACTGCCTTCCCAACATGTGAAAGGGAAAATTTTTATATTAAATCAAGGAAAGAGAGTGAAAATGGAGAGTAACTTTATGCATAAGAGTTCTGAATACCAAGGAAGCTGCATGCAAAGAACAAGCGACTGACTGCACAAATCACGAGTCTACCATCACTGGGGAAAACTACATCTAATGAAAGAAATAGTCTTTTAAAAGTAGAGAATATTTTTATGTCAAAAAATGTGCATAGTAAACATATAAAAGGTATTTTTAAACTGTTTAGATCACACATGAGACAAATGTAAGACCTTTTATATCACTGACAAAAACCACATGAAAACAGTAAAAAAATTTTAAAAAAGAAAAAGTACTAAACTAAGAAACTGTGTAGAAGTAACTTACCTGAACAAGATGAATAAGTGTTGTCAGAATAGCACATCTCAACATATTGTGTTCTTCACTCTGCTTCCAAAGAAGAGGCAAATACTGTACCAAACACCCTACGTACGGTCGTATCTATCATAACAGGAGTAGAGGAAGCAAAATAATTATATTAGTAAAGAAGGTGACTTACTTCAAGAAACACTGACAGACCTAATAGGTCCCAGGCAGCAAATATTTAATATTTACTAGATGTAATGTATTAAGCACATATCCTTTTAAAGATAAATTAGACATTAGAGACACAAAGCTCCATGGTAAATATTAACAATTTTAAACAAGTACCAAATTTATTGCATGAAATAAAATTTAGGAATAGAAAACAACATACTGAGGCCAGTTATTTCTTTAGAATTTAATAGAAAATGCCATTACATCCTGGCTCTTTTTAATAAAACAGCTTACCTAATTGGAAATTATACTGTCTTAAAAAGAGTTAGCACTTACTCATTCATTCAACAATTACTTAATGGCATCTTCAAAGTATCAGGCCCTGAAGACTAGGCACCAAAAAGAAGAGGATATAAAGGTAGACATACAAATCCTTACAATGAAAAACAATAAATGCAAGGTGAAGGTGTTCACAAGGTATAGTAGAAACACAGGAGAAGAAACTTCTTTTCAAAGGATAAAACTGTTAACTCCACTATGGATTAAGCTCACCAGTTTTAAAAATATGCCTTAAGCACAGCACAGCTTGACACTGAGCTTTCTGGAAAATAAAATGGATCCACACAGAAAATGGACACAGTGCTCCAGCTTCAGGCTTATAGTAACACAATATTTGGAACTGATCTGATGAGAGTACCCTTGGTGATAAAAAGAAGTACCAGAATTTCACAGCTTGAGTACTATCTATCAATCCCACGGATTAAAATTTTAAAATTGCTCCCCAAAAGAGTAAGAGTTTCTTTATTCTGCTTATAGAACATCATACACTAAAAGAGTAGCCAGAAAAAACTGTAGGATTTCTTCCCCCCGGGTTTGGGGGAGGAGGTACAGAAAGATAAGAAGTTAAATATTTGCCCAAATATTTCAGTGAGATAAAACTGAATAAATATTAAGAGACTATATATAAATTCCAATCATACTATTAAAATAGATATTTACTGAGCACTTAATTTTGCTGAGCACTTAATTTGGTAAGTGCTCTATCTCAAAGATCCCTCCAATTAATTTATAAAGGCAAACCAATTAATGCATAAAAACACAGGTTTCAGAGTACCTAATGCATTCATATTCAACTAAAAACAGCATATAACAGCATGTTCTACTGATAAGGAAAAAAAACCACCTTTGTTTTGAACAAATTAGAGAGAATACTTTCTAAGCCATGTAAGAAAGGAAGTATATGCTATGCATTATAGATAGGGCAAGTAATAAAACCAAAGCACCCAATTACATTTGAAAGTCATGAAATATTTATATCCCAGTCCTAGTTATTCATTAGAATATATGATGCTCTAAATTAAAATTAATGCTTCAAGGACACTTTCAAAAATCACTCACAAATTCAGTGTTGCACAAGACAAAAAAAGGGTTGGCGAATCATCAAAAAATCTACAAACAATAAATGCTGGAGAGGGTGTGGAGAAAAGGGAACCCTGTTGCACTGTTGGTGGGAATGTAAATTGATACAGCCACTGTGGAGAACAGTATGGAGGTTCCTTAAAAAACTAAAAATAGAACTACCATACGACCCAGCAATCCCACTACTGGGCATATACCCTGAGAAAACCATAATTCAAAAAGAGTCATGTACCAAAATGTTCATTGCAGCTCTATTTACAATAGCCAGTACATGGAAGCAACCTAAGTGTCCATCAACAGATGAATGGATAAAGAAGATGTGACACATATATACAACAGAATATTATTCAGCCATAAAAAGAAATGAAATTGAGTTATTTGTAGTGAGGTGGATGGACCTAGAGTCTGTCATACAGAGTGAAGTAAGAAAGAGAAGAACAAATGCTGTATGCTAACACATATATATATGGAATCTAAAAAAAAAAAAGGTTCTGAAGAAACTACGGGCAGGAATAAAGATGCAGACGTAGAGAATGGACTACTTTAGGACACAGGGAAGGGGAAGGGGAAGCTGGGATGAAGTGAGAGAGTGGCATGGACATATATATATACTACCAAGTGTAAAACAGACAGCTAGTGAGAAGCAGTCGCATAGCACAGGGAGATCAGCTCGGTGCTTTGCGGCCACCTGGAGGGGTGGCGTAGGGAGGGTGGGAGGGAGACGCAAGAGGGAGGAGACATGGGGATATATGTATATGTATAGCTGATTCACTTTGTTATACAGTAGAAACTAACACACCATTGTAAAGCAATTATACACCAATGAAGATGTTAAAAAAAAAAAAGGGCTGGCGATTAGAAAACAAAGTGATGACATGAAAGCCAAAAACATTCCCTTAGGGCAGGAGGAAGGACGTTAAAAAATATATTATTAGGGCAACTGAGGAAATCTGAATATGGACTTGATATTAGAAAATAGTATTTTATCAATGTTAAGTCCTCTGAATCTAATCATGGTTATGATTAAGAAGGAGAGGTCTAATACACTGGGTGAAGTGTCATGATGAAATCAGGTGAAGAATATATGGGTAGTGATTTACTGCAACTTATCTGTACATTCAAAATTTTTCAATGAAATGATGAGAAATAAAAAATACTATGCATTGGGCTTCCCTGGTGGCACAGTGGTTGAGAGTCCACCTGCCGATGCAGGGGACATGGGTTCGTGCCCCGGTCTGGGAAGATCCCACGTGCCGCAGAGCAGCTGGGCCCGTGAGCCATGGCCGCTGAGCCTGCGCATCTGGAGGCTGTGCTCCGCAATGGGAGAGGCCACAACAGTGAGAGGCCCACATACTGCAAAAAAAAATTTTTTTAATAAATACTATGCATATACATTCTGAAAATGATTATAACATGAGTTTTTTGGTAGACCAATTATCAGTTATTTACATAATATTTAAAAAACACGTGGAATTAATAATGTTTTATAGACATTGGGCTAAATAACCCTATAATAGAAACTGAACCACAAGCATTAAACAACTGCAACAAAACAGCACTCATCTTTTGGCACTTCTCCGAAGAAAACAGAATGGGGGGTTGGGGGGGTGCCTACTATGAGCATTATAATTATACTCTTATGAGTTAGTTCATCCTATACAGGGAGATACCCACTTTCATTCATAACACGTTAAGAAAAACGTGATATATACACTACTGTGTATAAAACCAATAACTAATGAGAACCTACTATATAGGACACGGAACTCTACTCAGTGCTCTGGGGTGACCTAAATGGGAAGGAAATCTAAAAAAGAGGGGATATATGTATACGTATGACTGATTCAGTTTACTGTATAGCAAGAAACTAACACAACATTGTAAAGCAACCATACTCCAATAAAAATTAATTTTAAAAAAGGGAGAAAAATACTTCGAGACAATTCAAAAAAAAAAAAAGAAAAAGAAAAACATGTGAAAATCAAATATGTGACAGCCTAAAAAATGTTTTAACAAAGGTTCCATTCACAGGGGAATTTAAAAAGTAAGTCTCTAATGACACCTCATTTTAGGTAACATTTGCAACCGAACATTTAGTATTTCACGGTGGCCCTTTAATTTTTAATTTTGTTCTTTTCCTTTAGAAACGCTTAAGTCCAAAGACTATCTACCTGACATTACACCTGATGATTAACACATTTTTCCTGACTGTGTATTTATGGGATCCCTGCACTGGAATAATTTAATTATAGGTTTTCAACTATGTTTTTTAAAAGTAGAGGAAATATAATCTTCAAATAACTGCAAGCTATGTTATAAAAATGGTGAGTTCCCTAAAACTTCAAAAACTATTATGTGTCAGAAAGCACTGTTGTAAGATGGCTCAAAATGTTTGCAACCTAGTAAACAAAAATCAAATTTATATATAAATGATAGCTGAAGGATATATAAATGATGGTGTTGTTCAAAGGTTAACACAGGAAAATGTTAAAGAATCTACTAAAAACATTTTTTGTAACCCTTTCCTACCTGCATTCTGAAAACAAAAAGTACTACTGGATAACTATATCTTATTGCTATTTACTAATGATATAGACACCTGAGCTGCTTAGGCTATTTGTGTTATGAAAGATGAGTATGAATAAAAACAAAAGCATTTTTAAATTTACTAAGCAAGAGTAATGGGGGAAAAAGGTTTAAAGGTTTGGAGAGATGGGGTAAGAAAATACATTTCTAAAAGAAGAAAAAAAAATCTTCTTTAAGAAATTCCCATTAGTCAGATGATATCTAAAGAAAATTATAAAAATTTGCCAAATCTTGCTTATATAATCAATTTTTTAAACAACTTATTGCAATTGTATGGTGATCTAAAGCATAATGAACATCTGAAATAATTTCGTACTCATGAAATCATTTTTTGTGTTTGTGAGTTATCTTTAACTTTACCATTTTATACATGGGGACACAAGGTTAAAGACCTTGCTCAAGATAAAGAGCAGAGACAGGGACTTGAAATAAGTTTAAAACAGTCTCAATGACCAAACTCTCAATGTTATTTATGAACCAATATCAAAATGAAATAATGTGATTAATGTAATAAGAATCCCAAGTGTTAAGAAAACTGTAACATGTTACTACTTTGAGACACCAGGACTCAGATCTGCTCAAAATGATGAACGGTCACTCAAAACTGCAACTGCTGTTAACATACTATAACATTGAGTTTGAATAATGTCAACGCCACTCAGATGTCTGAACTTTGGTAAGTTTCTTAAAGCCTCAAATTGTTTGAGATAATACATTCTAATTCCCACCCAAAGGTTTTTGTGAGGATTAAGTGAGAAATAAATGCAAATCATCTGGCACAGAAGTTGGAAACTTGTCATTACTCAATAACTCATAGCAATTTTCATCAACTGCTTTAGAATTAATAAACAGGTTCAAGGTGTCAGAATTCACTAATGAATTCAGGAGCAGGCTTCAGGACTGTGGACTAGAGGTATTATCTTTCCCTAATACCTCACAGATTTACTCAGCGCTTTTCAAATAAAAATATGCACTGGTAAACTTGGATATAAGAAATTACAGGATAATTATACTGTGATTCCTGGATTATCCATTTTTCACAAAGATTAGGAGTGATAAGGGAAGCAGAATACAGTTAAATAATAATCTACTCTTAAGAACTTTACATATCATTTTTATATTAAACCAATCATGGATATAACATGGACTAGAGAAATGGAAATAAAAACAAAAATAAACAAATGGGACCTAATGAAACTTAAAAGCTTTTGCACAGCAAAGGAAACCATAAACAAGACCAAAAGACAACCCTCAGAATGGGAGAAAATATTTGCAAATGAAGCAACTGACAAAGGATTAATATCCAAAATTTATAAGCAACTCATGCAGCTCAATAACAAGAAAACAAACAACCCAATCCAAAAATGGGCAGAGGAACTAAAGACATTTCTCCAAAGAAGATATAGATTGCTAACAAACACATGAAAGAATGCTCAATATCATTAATCATTAGAGAAATCAAAACTACAATGAGATATCATCTCACACCGATCAGATTGGCCATCATCAAAAACTCTAGAAACAATAAATGCTGGAGATGGTGTGGAGAAAAGGGAACCTTCTTGCACTGCTGGTGGGAATGTAAATTGATACAGCCACTATGGAGAACAGTATGGAGGTTCCTTAAAAAACTACAAATAGAACTACCATACGACCCAGCCATCCCACTACTGGGCATATACCCTGAGAAAACCATAATTCAAAGAGAGTCATGTACCAAAATGTTCACTGCAACTCTATTTATGATAGCCAGGACATGGAAGCAACCTAAGTGTCCATCAACAGATGAATGGATAAAGAAGATGTGGCACATACATACAATGGAATATTACTCAGCCATAAAAAGAAATGAAACTGAGTTATTTGTAATGAGGTGGATAGACCTGGAGTCTGTCATACAGAGTGAAGTAAGTCAGAAGGAGAAAAACAAATACCGTATGCTAACACATATATATGGACTCTAAGGAAAAAAATGTCATGAAGAGATGAGTGGTAGGACGGGAATAAAACACAGACTTACTAGAGCATGGACTTGAGGATATGGGGAGGGGCAAGGGTAAGCTGTGACGAAGTGAGAGAGTTGCAGGGACATATATACACTCTCAAATGTAAATTAGATAGCTAGTGGGAAGCTGCCGCATAGCACAGGGAGATCACCTCTGTGCTTTGTGACCACCTAGAGGGGTGGGATAGGGAGGGTGGGGAAGAGGGTGACACAAGAGGGAAGAGATATGGGAACATATGTATATGTATAACTGATTCACTTTGTTGTAAAGGAAAAACTAACACACTATTGTAAAACAGTTATACTCCAATAAAGATGTTTTAAAAAGAAAAAAAAAGAACTTTACATATCATTTTTATATTAAACCAATCATGGATATAACATGGACTAGACTGCAAAACACACTCAATTTTTAAGATACAAATAATAGACTTCTGAGAATATTTGCATTTGCTGACAGACACTTTTGACTATGCACTCAAACACACTAAATTTTAAGAAGTATTATTAAATTTATTTTTATTTATTTATTTATTTATTTTTTTGCGGTACGCGGGCCTCTCACTGCTGTGGCCTCTCCCTTTGCGGAGCACAGGCTCAGGATGCGCAGGCTCAGCGGCCATGGCTCACGGGCTCAGCCGCTCCACGGCATGTGGGATCTTCCCGGACCAGGGCACGAACCCGTGTCCCCTGCATCAGCAGGCGGACTCCCAACCACTGCGCCACCAGGGAAGCCCGTATTATTAAATTTAAACTGAATTTTCTAAGAGATATATAATTTTGCTTTCTAATAAACACCTCTACATTGCTGATCTAAGATTTTTTTTTTTTTTTTTGGTATGCGGGCCTCTCACTCTTGTGGCCTCTCCCGTTGCGGAGCACAGGCTCCGGACGCACAGGCTCAGCGGCCATGGCTCACGGGCTTAGTTGCTCCGCGGCATGTGGGATCTTCCCGGACCAGGGCACGAACCTGTGTCTCCTGCATCGGCAGGTGGATTCTCAACCACTGCGCCACCAGGGAAGCCCTAAGATTTTATTTTTTAATTTTAATTTTCTTAGGTCATTTTATAAAAACTCGAGCATAAATGTCAATTTTGATACATAACTGAAATCACAACCTATGAAAATCATTTTAATGATGTTTCAACACTTAAACAACATATATAAAGCAAAGATATTAATGAATTCTATATATACTCTACTTACTCCTCTAACATCTATTTTCATGCTTTACAACAAAATTACCTGCATGTTGACTCTTTCAATCACACAAGAAAGGACATGTAAAACATGCATCTTTGTGTCACATTCTGTAACTTGCTGTAGTAACTGAAAGAGTAGTGTGAACATGGTTTCCAAATACTGTAGGTAAAAAGAAAAAATAAAAGTTTGGAATAGAAATGTAAAAACTTTTACATACAGAAATAAGAAATAAAATTAAATCATAATATCAAAGCAATACAAGATATCAAAGCAATACAAGACAAATAAGACAAAACCTTAGCATTACCTATACAACTTCAAAATGATCAAGGTGCCAATATTTAGGGCAGTGATTTTTTTCTTTATTGCTGTTAAATGTGTCCATTTTAGAATTTAACTCATCTAGACACTGAGTAATGTTTTCAGAGGAAAATTGTATCTAAACGTTTTGTGTATAAATTTTATACTGCTAAACTCAACTTTTAACAGCACTGTCATTGGTTTTCCACATATGCCTATTGTTCCGCAAAGTCTACTCATTAAAGCAAAAGGAATGCCGTTGTTGCAATCACATACCAGCTGTCTAATGTGGCCCTTAACATATGCTGCGCAGAGATATAAATTTTTGTAGATAAATACTTGTAATTCTAAGAACAACAGAATATTTCTGATTAGGAAATAGAAAACAAAAATCCTATGTCTGGCTTTTAACTCCTACATCTTGAAAATTATAGGAGTTAACAAATCACAGGATGCAAGATACATAAACATCTGTTCTTTCACATATCTGGTTCATTTTTATATAGATTGATAAAACGTATTTCTTTCATCCAAAAATACCTAGTGATTCTTTTATTAAAGAAAAATTTCTGCTCTACAAGTTTTCCCATCTATGACCCCATAAGAAATATAAGCAGACCTTTTATCATAAAGTTTTCTTCTTGTTTAGTCCTCTCAAGAAAAACAAACACTAACGCCCCAACATTACTGACATATTTAACAAGCGCTCACTGAGTACCAATTACGTGAAAACACCACACTAGGTGCTGAGAGTTGAGTGAAGGAAAAAAAAAAGAGTAAGACTTGGTATTCTGCTTTTCAAGTAATTTGCAATCTCGTGTAGGATAGACATACATACACAGACAACAGAGGGGGATAACCTAAGGATGAAAAGTAACGGACAAACATGAAATGAAATTACTATGTTTTATAATTGTGAGAAAAAAAGTTCAGCAGTCCACTCCAAAATAGATGACAAGATAACTAAACAAAAAACAAGCAGAATAAAAGTAAACTATTTCAAATTAAAGTTACCAATAAAAGCAATCACTTCCAAAAAAATCTAATATACTTTTCAATGCAACTTTAATAAATAACTGATACTACATATATAATTTCAGCTATAAAATAATACAACATTCTAAAAGACATAAGCAGAAATTGTTATAAAACCTAGAAATAAATATTCTTACCGGTAGAAACTGATCTGTTCTAAACTCAAAATCATCAACAGGTGAAGAGCAGTTAAGGAATACTGAGAATATATGAAATTCAGACTATATGAAATTTATCAGGATAAAACATATGTAAAAACCAAATACAACAAACCAATCAAAAGTTACATTTTAAACTACTTCATAAATTAATTTTAAAAATAAGTAACAATTTTAAAGTGTTGTTAAAATTCTTTGCAATGAAGTGTTTTAAAAGTTTTTAAAGGATATTTAACTTCAGAGTGGTAGCTGTTTCAATACGGACCTAAAAGAAAGTATACTGTGAATTATGAATCATTCTAGAATTACTCAACATCATTAATAATGAATGACAAAAAATTTATTGCAAATCGCTTTCTCTACTTAAAGTCACAGAGTACATCAACATCTAGAAATAAAAGGACATTCTCCTTATTTAGCAAGGACTAAAAAAAAAAAAAAAAAAAAAGGACATTCTCCTTATTTAGCAAGGACTAAAAAGAAAAAGCAAAATAGTGTCGATTCCCACCCTTCTCAGTTTCCCATAATTTGCTTAAAGAGTCTTTAATCCAGTGAGTGCTTCCAGGAAGAAAACTAATTTGCCATAACACTGTGGAGAGTGTGGCACTGAGAGAAGAGTGTGAAGATGGTGTCAGAGGGAAAGGGAAGGTTGAGAAGCAGAGAAGAGAAGCAGGAAAACAGGGTGGGCTTGGAGAAGCTGGTGGATGTATAAGTGAAGAGTGAGGGAGAAGAAGAGAAGGAAGAAGAGGGAGGAGGAAAAAGCACACAAATTCCCATTTGTAACCTAAATTACAGGAAGTCCCTGAAATAACCAAAAGATAAAGTTTGATATTTTCTAAATCCCAAAGTTCACAAATACAGAAAGGTTTGTACAAGCTCTTGACCTTGCCAAATCACACTTTCTTTGTGTATCAGCACGTTACCTGGGAAAATCATATCATGACAGCATAACCTTCCTATTTCTTTTCGAGTTTTACCTGTGACTTGACGAGGTAAATGGGCATGGGCTACCACACTCAGTTTCCACACCAAGTAACATGAACTCAAGCCATGATTAAATGCTATATGCTGCTCTGTAAAATAATGTATCTAAAACTTTTAATTCCTGGCTAAGAGCCATTACTTTCTTAGATGCTGCTATGCTTCCCACACCTGTAATAGCAACTGGTTTTTCCTTTGCAGCCATTTTTCACAAATAAACAGTTTTGATCTTTTTATAGGAGCTTCTGAGGTCTTGAGGTGCTGATTAGGCATATTCATCAAATGTTAAGTACTCTAGTTCCAAATCCACAGATTCTACGAGCCTAGAGTGCAGATGTTTTCTCACCTGCCTTTTCTTTTTATTCATTGTTTCTAAAGGTAATATGAATACTTCTAGATGTTTAAATGATTTAACAAATGTGTTGATTATCCAATACATGCAAAGCACTATGCCAAGTGTTCTACTTTGAAATGACCTAATGAAAAGATGACATATTCATGCAATTAAAAATATTCAACAAGGAACTATAACTCCCAGGCATTATGTTGGGTGCTGTGGGAAAAAAAGCTGAGTAAGACATACCTAGTCCTTGTCCTCAAAAAGCTTACAATCTAGCAGGGGGTAAAAAACACCCAGATATTAAATAATTATCGATAAAGATGGCTAATGTGAAGAGCTTATGAAAAGGATAATCCCCCTGAGGACATGAACTATTTCTAGTCATCTTCAAATTGTCAGCATTTAGTACAGTGTAAGGCATATAACTGGCACTGTGGCAATAATTTAATTCACAAACACCAGGACTTGAAAGCGCCCCCCAAAAGGAAATCAAACTGTCAGCACACTAACCCTTAAATCTCTCTTGATCTTCCTCCACAAAAGGACCAGAGATGCATTTAACCCATAACGATGACATTTACACGAATAAGTATAGGAAAGAGACATCTGAATGAAAACTAGCTGTGTTTTCCCTCCTAACAAAGGGAAGAAGTCAGTGAAGTACTGCATGCAGAGAAAAAGATGAAATTAATCATGATGCACTCTAGTTTAACTGCAAGACTAGGAAGCCAGATCATAAGGGAAAACAAAAAGCACACAGTTTAAGAAACGAGAGGAGCATTTAAAATATGACAAACACAAATAAGAACAAAATTAGCTATTCCTGAGCTATAAAAGAAATAGGAAGTACTTACTGCATAGACAATGAACTTTGCAGCAATTCACAAGTAATGGGGAAAAAAATCAGGACCTGAATTTACAGGATGAAGAGTTGGGGACTGTGACAGAAGATTGGCAGAAGAGCATCTAACACAACTTCTAAGACATGATTCAATATATACTTGATAAATAAATGCAAGAATATGAAACAAAACAAAACAAAAATCTTCCCTTAACCAGACTCTAAACATAACTTTTCACAGAATAAACCTAGATTTTTGAAGGAGAATGAAAACCCAAAGTATCCAGAACCAGATCCAGACTATAACTCAGCCTGAGTCTACCCTACACCTTCAGCTGAAACATCAGAAAACTTCTAAGAAGATAACAAACTAATTTCATACTGGGGCAAACAAGTGCCATCAAGCCATCAGAATCATTGGAAGAATTCCAGAGAAGCATGACAGCAACAGAGAAATGAACAAGAAGAAATCACACATCTACACTACTTCCAAAGAAGACTGCTACATAAAGGCAACAGTAACCAGACACTTCGGTGTCCAGCATGAGAATGAGTCGTGGCATAACTGTCAGGGTGGTTAATTTGAGTTCTAGACTTGGAGCAGCCTAATGCTTGACCACTACTACAGCCTGTCCATAGCAGTGAAGGGAATTCAACATACTAGAGCAGGGAGCATGGAGCTGGGACCTGAAATAAATGGCAATGTCTCAGGAACTTAAGACCACCAGGAAAATGTAAGTAAGGCAAACATGTGAGAATAATTATAAAATAGATTCTATTTCTCTGCTGAAAAGAAACAGAATAATAATTTTATAATGTTTTATCCTTATCTCTTAACTCTTTCAATAAACATTTTCTAATTTTCTGATTCCATGCTAGGCATGGAAAGAGATACTAATATGAATAATATTACCCTACTCATTGGCTCTTTTATTACTTGGTAGTATTATGGTACTATTTTTATTCTATTATGCAGTCAAGATCACTGAATTACATATTTTCCTCTGAAAAACACATGTAAATACTTTCCTAAAAGGATAAAAAGCACCTTCCATTTTTTCATCTCCTTTTAAGAAAAACATTCTAAAGCTCATTTTCATATAACATGGATACCAGACACATCATTACAAAACCAAAATGGACTATAAGAAAGTTACTAAAGCTTCCTTTCTTCCTGGTTTTAGAGTGGCCTAATATCTTGATGTCTCAAACACATATTTTTGATATTTCCTTTGGAAATTATTGGGTTGGCCCAAAAGTTCCTTCGGGTTTTTCCACAACATCTTACCCCAATGTATTTGCTGAATATAAGTGAATTCAGAATTCATTTTGTGAAAACACAGACTAACGCAGAGTTTAAAACCTGTAACAGTTTTTTTGAGACACAAAGGATGGTCAAGTGGGAAAACTTGAAACTGTAAGAAAGTGTGACAGAACTGGGAGACCCATAAAAGGCAGAAGAGTGGAAAAACAGTAGAATTTCAATGTACCTTGTTAAAAACACCTCTGCCCAGATCCCAGCTGCACCTCCCACAGTGAATTCAGGGTTTGCTACAGTCATGTACATGCCACTCAAAGTACCTTCTTAAACTCCATCAACTGGCTTTCCATCTGAAAAACTCCCTATTTCTATGCTGGTAGTCAACCCGCCCATGAAGATGGCCTTTCCTCTGCTTGACAGACAATAACCCCACACACACCCCACCCCCAAACTATAAACCTTCTGGCTGTACCACAGTCTACATTATACACTGCCTCTTACAAGGCTGAAAGAGTACACTGATGCTAATTTTTGTTTTGTTTTGTTTTGTTTTGTTTTTTGCTGTACGCGGGCCTCCCACCCCTGCGGCCTCTCCCGTTGCAGAGCACAGGCTCCGGACACGCAGGTCCAGAGGCCACAGCTCAAGGGCCCAGCTGCTCCACGACATGCGGGATCCTCCTGGACCGGGGCACGAACCTGTATCCCCTGCATCAGCAGGTGGACCCCCAACCACTGTGCCACCAGGGAAGCCCTGATGCTAATTTTTAAGTAGCTTCCTGCTTGTTTTATTGAAGGTTGCATAAATAACCTAAGTAAAACAAAAAAAAATTTTAATTACTTATAATTTCCAAAATTGAAAGGTTATTATTGGATCAGAAACCTTACCACTAAAGAAACCAAGTATGTAAATCAAATATTCTGGTTAGAGACTCCTCTGGGGGTCCTAGGAAAAGAAAGTTCCTTTCACCTAAAATTTAGTCATTCTGTTTACACTGTGGTAACAACATTCTCAAATCTGAAACTTGCCATAAGCACTGCATCTACTAAGTAACATGTTCTAAGAGGGATGGAAGAAAGCATGCAGAAGATATTTTTTAATGGATTTTTCAATAAAGTATTGTACCACTGTTGTCCTTATAAAAGAATAATAAAAATAGAACCTTACTTGATATCATGTTGAAAAATAAATCCCAGATGGAATAAAGAACCACGTGTGAAGAAAATGGATTAAACAAGAAACAAAAAGAACAAAATCAAAAAAAGGACATCAATAAATCTGATTATACTGAAATTAAAAACCTCTGCTCAGGACTTCCCTGGTGGCACAGTGGTTAAGAATCCGTCTGCCAATGCAGGGGACATGGGTTCGAGCCCTGGTCCAGGAAGATTCCCACATGCCGTGGAGCAACTATGCCCATGTGCCACAACTACTGAGCCTGCACTCTAGAGCCTGTGAGCCACAACTACTGAGCCCACATGCCACAACTACTGAAGCCCACACACCTAGAGCCCATGTTCCACAGCAAGAGACGCCACCGTAATGAGAAGCCCACGTACTGCAATGAAGAGCAGACCCCGCTCAACGCAACTAGAGAGAGCCCGTGTGCAGCAATGAAAACCCAAGGCAGCCAAAAATAAAATAAATAAATAAATTCATTAAAAACAAAAACCTCTGCTCAACAAAAAGACAACAGAATGAACAAAGAAAGATATAGGAAAAAAAAGAAAGATATAGAGATTCCACTGTATTTGTAATGTTTTATTTCTTAAATATTTGAAATATATGGAAAATTATTACAGTGGAAATATGGAAAATTATTACAATGGAAATATGGAAAACCAGGTACCTGTTATGTTAGCCACTGAATTTTTCTCTTTCCTTGATATAATTCTTAACTTTTAAAAACAAAAAAATTTAAAGCACCCCCTTTTTAAAGATGAGTCAGAAATAAGCTTAGAGGGACTTCTCTGGTGGCACAGTGGTTAAGAATCCACCTGCCAATGCAGGGGACATGGATTCAATCCCTGGTCCGGGAAGATCCCTCATGCTGCGGAGCAACTAAGCCTGTGTGCCACAGCTACTGAGCCTGCACTCTAGAGCCCACGCACCACAACTACTGAGCCCACATGCCACAACTACTGAAGACCGAGTGCCTAGAGCCCATGCTCTGCAACAAGAGAAGCCACCGCAATGGGAAACCTGTGCACCACAGTGAAGAGTAGCCCCTGTTCGCCACAACTAGAAAAAGGCTGCAGGAAGCTACAAAGACCCAACGCAGCCAAAAATAAATTAAGTAATTAATTTTTAAAAAAGAAAAAAAGAAGCTTAGAAGTTAAAATTTTCAAAATAGCATTATCTTAAACCTAATCAAAATTCCCAACATTACAAAAAAAGCTTCCAAATACTGCAATATTATAAATGCTTGCCCATTATGCCTAGATGAAGTTTTAATTGCTAAATACTGATGAAAAGTTATAACACTATTTCAAATAAACCAAAAAAATTTCACTCAATTTGCATTATATTCCTCCAGATCAAACAACACTATCATGTAACTATCAGAGATATTTACTCTACACAGTAGCTTCTGATTTTATAAAATTTTATAGAGTCCTGAGTTTGGGGTTTTTGAGCACAAGTCACCCGTTCTCCTTGTTTGGCCCTGCAATAAATCTTCCTCTGCTCAAAAAAAAAAAAAAAAAAAAAAAAAATTTATAGAGTCCTATACCAACTGGAGAAGTTGCTTTCTCCAGTTGCTGCACTATTTCTATTCTGCCACAGAAAGCCTTGTAATAACATAGCTATAAGACTAGGAAGCCACATAGACAACTAGTTAAAAGTATCCCAACTCCGTAACAGCAGCAATCAAGCAAGAGAACATAGACTCTGAAAGCCAAAGAAGATTTAGATTCATCAGAATCTATATACTTTGTGTGTGTGTGTATATACATACAAATGCACTCATGTATGTTTGCACATGTATGTCTGAATGTTTGTACATTGTTGTGTATATCTGTATGTATAAGGTATCTTACCACATTTCATTAGCCAGAGTTTCTCACAGGTTGAAATTAGAATAGTATATCTTATATACTATTGATCTTAAATGTACTTAAAAAAAGGGCGGGGGGAGACAATGTATGCACCATGAACTTAGTGCCTTAAAAACACTGTCTTCTTAAGAAGTTATAAGAAAATAATTGTGGCAGGACAAAACTGTAAAAGTGTAAAAATGAGATGCAGCCACCAGAAGACATACAGGAAAAGGGCAAAAGCTGTATCTACAGCAGCATTTCCTCAAAGTATATTCCTTGGATATTAATGTTTTTGTCATCTTGGATAGTCACTACACAGATGTACATTTTAAAGGTTCTTATTGGTCCTACAGTAAAGAGGATTATTTGAATATTTAGTCCAGTGTGTTCCAAACATAATTGGCCATGAAACCCTTTTTCCCCAATAATGCTTATTGATGTGATTTAATGTTCTGCTTTTAAAGTGCTGACCTAAATGACTCATTTTCTCATCACTTCTCTCCTAACAGACTCATTAAAAAAAGAATATAAGATCCAAGAAATTTCTCTTTCACACAGAAAAGTGACCTGAAATTTAAATCTTTTGTAACACTTTCATAAAGCATTTAATGTCTTCTCTCTGATACCACGGATGGAACAGCAAATAATATTTCCAACTAGGAAAACAAAACTTAAATCTTACAAATGCTTTATTCTAAAGCTATTACAAAAGTAAATTAATTCCAGCAAATAGTATTCTTAGAAACAGCTAAGTTTTATTATATTAACAAACTTCTAAGAATTTAAACATGGTAAAATAAAAGTGGATTCCCTTGTTTAAGCATGGGATGCTTAAACTATTTAATAATTACAGAATGATATTTAGAGTAAATTCTCAATTATTTACACAAAGTAGGTAACATTTAAGTAGAAAAACCAAAAATCAGTTCTATTTGCTTTTAGAATGTACCATTGCTTCTGCAATTATAATGTTTTCTTAATTTTGTAATTTCTCTAATTATGTTTTCCTTCGTTGAACATTAAAAGTAGTTTATATTATCGTGGCACACATGTGAAAACAAGAAAAGTATGACCCAAGCCTTTGCTGAAAAACAGGATAATCAGGTAGGTTCGAAATTTTTTTAAAAGGTGGTATATTGAGAAATGATTAAACAAGATTTTAGCATAATTTGGGGGGTGGGGAATCACTTAATTTTATCTAAAAATAATTTGAAGCTCAGAAAAAAAACCAACCAGATTCACTTTTTAAAGACTATGCTGGAGTCAAACCTAAGCACAAGACAAAGAAAATGTACAGTAAGTCATGAATATATTTACTCAGGCATAAAATAAAGCACCAACAGTGGGGGCGGAGTGGGGGGAGGATACTATTCCACACTATGTTGAACTTCTTTTAAGAAACCTCTTTGGAGGCTTCCCTGGTGGCGCAGTGGTTGAGAGTCCGCCTTCCGATGCAGGGGAAATGGGTTCATGCCCCGGTCCGGGAAGATCCCACATGCCGCAGAGCGGCTGGGCCCGTGAGCCATGGCCTCTGAGCCTGCGCGTCCGGAGCCTGTGCTCCGCAACGGGAGAGACCACAAGAGTGAGAGGCCAGCGTACCGCAAAAAAAAACAAAAAACAAAACAAAAAAAACCCTCTTTGGGGACTTCCCTGGTGGCGCAGTGGATACGATTACACGCTCCCAATGCAGGGGGCCTGGGTTCAATCTAGACAGCACATGCATGCCGTAACTAAGAGTTCCAATGCCACAACTAAGGAGCCTGCCTGATGCAACTAAGACCTGGCTCAACCAAATAAATAAATATTTTTAAAAAGAAAAAACACTCTGAGAAAATGACATATAATAAAGCAGCAAATCTACTTGCCTTGAAGGGGAACAAAAGAAGCAACGAAGACGTCATTATCAAGTTTTCAGTAACACAAAATCAAGAATATTATGTGAACACTATACATAAAGTCGTAAAATAAACAATTCCAAAGGCAAACAAAACAAAACAAAACAGAAAAACCCTCAAAACTGAGAGACAAAGAAAAAATCAATAGTAAGGGTGAAACAGATTATGGTGTTATCTTAAATGTAAAAATGACAAATTCTATCCTGAATAAGAAAAAGGACACGTAAAGCTATAAAATGATTTTTTTTAAACTGCCTTCTTTTATTCTTATTAAAAAATTATAAATAATTTTAGATTAGTAGAGTATGGTTAAATTTTTTTTTCATTTACTAGTGATAAGAAGGGCAAAAAATAATCAAAGGACTTTCTTCTCTCAAATCAAACTACTCACCAAGGAATAACTACAACACTGAAAGGTCACCAACATTCTAAAGAAAGACATAAACCACTTCTGAATTTGAACTTTAACATATGTTAAGCTTATAAAAGTAACTCTTTTAAAACCTTTAAGCAACATACCACTAAGTCTTGATCCTGAAGTAAGTTACAAATTGCCTCATATAACATGGGTCTTAAGTCAGACTTGAATTTCACAGAAATCCACTGACCAATGAGCCAAATCACCCTGCGTCGCAATGGCTTATACCTAGATAGGGAAAATCATGAAATTAAAATGTTACATCTTTTAAGAAGCCTATTTCACTTATTATATTTCATCGTTTAAATCTAAAATGTAGTAAGAAAACAATATGCATTTTTATATAAAAGTTTAAAAACACTTTTAAATGTACCACAGTATAAATACTAACAAAGTTCTGATTTAAAAAACTGAAAATTTTTAGGCAGATATATTGTAAATCTGATTATTTTGTGTTAAAGAATTACAACATAGTTATGTACATAAAAACCAAGTCCACTTCTGTTCCTTAAAGTAACCAAAAAAAGTTAATCTCAATAGGTATAACTAGCAAATGTTCCAAACCCTAAGGCTGGAGAGGCCCCAAAAAGTAATAATAAAGGAATTTTCCAATTCCAATTCTGTTAATCTCATAAAGATTATTTTCAGAACACTGTGAGAAATTTCTAGACTTATATAAAATATTCATATAAATTTATATTGATTTCAGCTAGTTTCTAATTTTGTAAAAGGTGCCCAATTACAAATTGTGACTCAGATTACCAAAATAATGATTTGTATTTTTAAAGTTATAGAACATTAACAGTAACATGTACATATATTTGTTTCTCTGTGGCCATCTTTGCTAAAGAAAAGGAATGTTCTTTAGGCAAAGAGAAAAACATCACTGGGTCCAAGAATTCCACCCACAAAGTCTCTTCTTGATATTATATATTTATTTTAGTGGCAAGATGATATTTATTTCTGGGTGAAAATGTACTAAACTAATAAATATACCACATTTTTTAGAAAATTATAATCTTATAATGATTAAACACATAAAAAGAATTATTCATTAAAGTTCCAAAAGAAGTGTATTCCCTGCTTTCAAAATGTTTAACATACTTAAAAGAATTAAAGACCACAAAACTATATACTAGGATTGCAGAAACGAAAGCGAGAAGAGCAGGCCGAGGGAGATGGGATTTGAACAGTCTTTAAGATAAATAGCATTTGGGGCAAAAAACTGAAAAGATGCCACTTCAGGGGACAGGGACAATTTCATCAAAGTCCCAGAGGTGGAAGTAAACAAGACTTGTATAGAGTAAAGGAAGAAAGCACAGAGCCTTTAATTTTGAACTGAGATCTCTGGGATTACCACATTCAACATTCTGTTCTCGACAAAGAGAATGAAGCTCAGAAAGGTTCAGATTCCAAGATGACAGTCACTTCTGGTCAAAGTTAAGAATAGGAGTCAGTTTGTTCCTCAAAGTGTGGTTCCTGGACCGCAGTATCATAATCTGGAAGTGTGACAGAATCACACAATCTGACCCAGACTGATAACCTAAACCAGAACCTGCATTTTAATAAGATCACCAGCTGATTCATATGCACATTAAAGTTTGAGAAATACTGGTTTAGTTCAGTTCTGTCCAAATGAAATATAATGCAAGCCAAATATGCAATTTTAAATTTGTTAGTACCCACATTAAAATAAGTAAAAAGATACATGTGAAAATGTAATAATTTTATTTATTGCAATATATCCAAAATATTATCATTTCAACATGTAATTAATACATGGTTGACTGGTCTAGACTAAACAGCCTATAAGGGTTTAAGGACAATCAAAGTGCACGTGTCTCCCTACTAAAGGCTTTCTCTCCATCAAAGGCTCACTAGCTCTCTGAGGGCAGAACTGAAGCCCATCTTATTCACCACTGCCTCTACAGGACACAGCAAATTCCAGTGCTGAAAATATTTGATTGAATAAATGATTGAATAACTGAATGGATAGTTACTTAATGGTCAAAATTACTTTTAAAGCATCTCCAGCTCTACAATTCTATGGCTCTAAATATTTATAAAAAATGATCCATATATGGATAGTTTTCTATTCATTTATTAAAGTAGTCAAGATATGTTAACTGATCTATGAGTATATGCTAGGCATCCTGACAAGTGCCACATCTACAGAAATAAATCACTAGAACTGCACGATTCAAAACAAGAAAAAAGCATCTTGGAATTTTTTTTAGGTATCTAATTTTAAATGAAGAAAAATTTAAAAAATTATGAAAGACCCTTTCCCTTCCATTTTACTCATTCAGTACCTAAAATTAAAATAATTAGGCAAGTATTTAAATGTATATGCAACAGAAGAATTGGGCAAAAATCCTACTAAATGTCAGATAGATCTGTACTACTGAATTAGGCACCTCAATACAAGCCTAAATTGTGTCCAAATACTTTTTGCCATGTTGTCTCTGCAACTCCTTCTCCCCAAAGCCTTGCAGTATGCTCTCTCTGTGTGATCCCAAGGCAGTCACCTTTGATGGATGTTACTTTGGTTAGGCTACTTCTGGCATCAGGCCTAGCCTCTGCTAAGTCTCCAACTGGCTTCCTTTTGTACACAATTTCTTTCTAGAATTCAGAGATCTCCATCTTCTGTTACCTTTGCATAAAATTTCCTCCTGCAAATCCCACTACTGGTCATACAGCCGGAGAAAACTATAATTCAAAAAGACACATGCACCCCAGTGTTCACTGCAGCACTATTTACAATAGCCAGGTCATGGAAGCAACCTAAATGCCCATCAACGGACAAATGGATAAAGAAGACGTGGTACATATATATAATGGAATATTACTCAGCCAAAAAAAGGAACGAAATTGGGTCATCTGTAGAGACATGGATGGACCTAGAGACTGTCATACAGAGTGAAGTCAGTCAGAAAGAGAAAAACAAATATCGTATATTAACGCATATGTGTGGAATCTATAAAAACAGTACAGATGAACTGTTTTCCAAAGCAGAAATAGAGACACAGATGTAGAGAACAAACATATGGACACCAAGGGGGGAAAGCGGGGGTGGGGGGCGAGGGGGTGGTGGTGGGATGAACTGGGAGACTGGGATTGACATGTATACACTAATATGTATAAAATAGATAACTAATAAGAACCTGCTGTATAAAAAATAAAATTCAATAAAACACAAAACAAACAAAAATTTCCTCCTGCAAACTAGCTTATGTAACATCAAATACTTCATACATGTCACAATTCACATTTGAAGTAAAACAGCAAGAAATGATTTTGCTTATTTTTCAGTTATAAGATTCACAAGTCGTATTCCTTTCTACACTAGACACTATCAGGTAAGTCATACTATGACTTTTTTAAAATTTTAAGCAGTTTTAATGCTTTCTTGTCTTCATTAAAAAATCAATAAGATAAAATAAGTATATAACAAACACAGAGTTTTATACTTGCCTATTGTGAATGACTTGTAATTCTGGAAGAAGCTGGTTTTTAAACCACTGATCAAAATCAACACTGTCAAACAGCTCATAAGCCGCTAATCCAACAGCATTATACACTAAGAAGAAAAAATTTAATTTCAGATACTGGGCAAAATGTTAATTGTCCTTATGCAAGAAAATAAGCCTTAAGGACTACTTTGAAATATGTAATATGTTAATAGAGGGAAATCTACAATATGTTAATCTGGGAAATTATTTAAACAGACATTTTAGAAACATTATTTAAGTTACTTTGTTTTTCTTAAATACTCCTTAGTGCTTTCAAACATAAAATTACATTCATTTAAAAATATTCAAGTCAAATTATAAAAATTATAAAAACAACATCTGCTTCCAAATAGATGCAATATTTTATGCTATGGGGTCCCTAATTACCCTCTTTCCAGCCTCTTCTCTCACCACAACCCATTAACCTCCATGTTCCAATTAAACCAAAATACACCCAATTCAAAACTTAACTGGGCTTGTTCTTCATCCCTTCAAGCTTCTGTCCCTACTGCTCCTTCTGTCTGGAACTGCCCCCTCCCCCTTATTAACTCTCACTTACCCTGTGTTCACACAGAACACTTCTTTAGGAGCCTTTCCCTGGGTACACCAAAACTACTTTGTAGTTTTCCACAGCACTACATAATTACCACCTATTGTAGCATTAATCAACTGACACTGTTATAATTAACTGTTTACTTGGCTATCTCCACCATGATACAGCTCTTAAATTTTAGGTATCTTTGCATCCCAACTCTCCCAGCATAACACCTGCCACAAAAGAGACACACCACGTTCTGAAGAAATGTTTCTAAATCATTTTCGTTTAACATACCAGCATCTTTGATTAACAGTGCATTCATATCTTCCACGTTAGTGGGCCCTGAAAAAATAAGTATCAGTAAAGGTAAATAAAACTAGTTTTTAAAAGATATTTAAACTCAATCTGTTAGTTTCTCAATTCATTAAGTACAATATATTTCATGATATTAAATATACATGTAGATGTAAAGAGAAAGTTTAAGTTTTGTTACCATCACTGTTAGAGAACACAGATACAACATGTAAAGCCATATTACAATTTTTAAAAATCATTATAACATATATGGAAAACGTTACATCAAGCAGCGTTCTAGAAAAATATATACCAAATTGCTAACTATTGTATTATACCCTGATTATAAGAGAAACTTCTTAGAAAGAATAAAAAGATGAATCCCACAATTGGAAAAAAAAAAAAGAACAAGTATGGGCAATTCACACAAGAAGTTCTAAACATAAAAAATAAACCAGGTTATGACAATACATTAAAGGGTTAACAACAAAATGAAAAGTACAAACAGAAAAACGAGAGCCATTACATAATGTGAAAACTTCAGAATAAAAAGCTGGCAGTCTCTGCACTACTCTCCAGAAAGGTGGCTATCATGGTTAAGACAGGAAAAAATACAGTTTACGTAGTTAGTATATTTCTTTAGAATAGAAAGTTTTCTAGCAAGTTTATCTAAGCACCTTTCTGCTGTTAAATATGATTTCTTAAGCTCACTAGTCCAATTACTAGAGTTAAGTACAGCCCTAAATAAGCAAATCTCTCCAGAACTAGAAAGAAAATAACTAAAATCTGAAATTACTGAAAATCTTACCACCATAAAGCAACTTACCACAGTGTAACCTAATTAGCTTACCCACTTCCCTACAGTGGTTCAAGAAAAATTGAAAATACAATTAATATTCAAATTATCTTTAAAAATGAACACAAAAAACTTGATGGATAGCTCAATTCTTCCCTTGGTTTATAACTTAAGCAGGAATACTCATTAAATTTTTGAGAAAACAAAAGCCTAAAAAGTGAGCTATCCTTTATAATACTACAAACAAGATCAGGAATCTCCTTCTCTACAGGAGATTCTCTTGCTGTTATTTCCTTACATTACCACCTACTCAATACTTGAACCCTTATAATGTGACTCCTGCCTCAACCAATCAAATAATCTGTTTAAGACTCTAAAGCTCAGGATAGTCTTTGATAGCTTTCCCTTGCCCAGCAGTCAGTTAATTGCCAAAAGTCAATCAACAGTTACTGAGTGTGCTAGGCACTGGGAACAAGGTGTGAACACAGATGTGTTCATGGCCTCTTCTCTGAAATTTACAGTATAGCAGAATAGTCAGTGATAAATCACTTTTCACAAATGAACCTATTTACAAAACAGAAGTAGAGTCACAGATGTAGAAAACAAACTTATGGTTACCAAGGGGGAAAGGGGGGTGGGGTAGGGATAAATTGGGAGATTGGGACTGACATACACACACTACTATACATAAAATAGATAACTAATAAGAACCTACTGTGTAGCACAGGGAACTCTACTCAATACTCTAATGACCTATATGGGAATAGAATCTAAAAAAGAGTGGACATATGTATAACTGATTCACTTTGCTGTACAGCAGAAACTAACATAACATTGTAAATCAACTACACTCTGATAATAAAAATAACTAAAAAAATGATAAATCGACAGTTAAAAAATTTAATTACGTACAATCATCAAGTGCTAAAAATTTCACTTCATCATTTTCTCTTAAATCCATTACCTTCTTTCCATTCCCACTGCCACCATTCTAAGGCTAATAACATTTATTATTTTAACTTTTTCTCCCACTACTTACTACAGCATGCTCCGAATAGACTATTTCTCCAACCAATATACTTGACTGCTATCTTGTTTATGCTGCTAGTATGCTTACCACAGCAAAATCTAATTACCACATTCAAGGCCTATCTCATTTGTGAATTGCCCATCCTTGTTTTCTATCTTGAAGTCCACTCTTTCAGAAAAGCACGCATTCCGTCTCTCTCAAATTCATGTCTAGTATATGATCTAGGAATAGCACACTGCACATAGTAGGCACTCAAAATATTTTACTGAATACTAATTAAAAGATAAATCAAAGTATCACAAAATATACCTCACCTTGAAGTGTTTGCATCATCTCTAAAAGTACAGGAGTAAGAGTCTGATTATATTCATGGAATATATCTATAAATAATACTTCAGTGCATGGCTGTTGGGGGAAAAAATAAATTTCTAATGAAAACAATGGTATATTGCATTGATTAATTCTACATTCAAGCAAAGAATACTCATTCTTAAAACTCTATGTTTCCAATTCTTGATGTTTTTTGAAAAAAGTTTATTGCTGTTTTTTGTAAACACAGTCAGAAATAAAATCAAATTTAATAATTTAATTCTTAACACAGAACGTTTATTTCACTATTTCAATCATCTGGCATTATGCATTCCAAAACACCAAACTGCAGAGAGGAGAAATTTACATTTTTCATTAATAATTCTTTAAATCTAAAAAGCAATCTGGAGCCACATTCATTTACAGAATTATAAATGACTGTCCAGGAATTAATATGTTAAAAACTGTATATTTTCTCGGCAATGACTTAAGTAACAATTCAAGAATTCAATTCACCAGAGTTGTTCTTCCTTTAACAATAGACACAAAAAGAAATCACAAATAAAAAGAACGATTCATTTTCATTCTTAAAAGTACTGAATCACTAGATGTTTCATAATATAAAGTACAATTAAATGTTGAAGGTATTGTGCTTTATGTTTAAAAAGGAATCTTACAGATATACAGACTGAAATATGTACAGATGAAATGACATGTCATCTCAGATATTTACTTCAAAATAAACTAAGTGGTTTGTAAAAGAGTGCTTCTATGAAACAAGACTAGACATGAGTTGATAACTGATAAAATAGGTTTTGAATACAGAAGAGTTCATGATATTATTCTATTTTTAAATATGTTTAACATTTTCCATAAGAGAAAGTTTTAAAAACTTAAAGCAGCAAAATTTAAAAAATAAAACTTTTAAGTACTAATATTTTCTATGGAAGCTTATGAAACTAAAAACAGTACACACATTTAGGAAGATAATGGCAAATTACGTAAATTATGTAAACACAACAAAAAGAATAGTTCAAAGACCACATTTCATAAATCTTCCTCAAATGTTGGCCTTACCAATAAATGTATATTGAAAAAGCATTCTAGGACTTCCCTGGTGACGCAGTGGTTAACAATCCATCTGCCAATGCAGGGAACACGGGTTCAACCCCTGGTCCGGGAAGATCCCACATGCCACGGAGCAACTAAGCCCATGGGCCACAACTACTGAGCCTACGCTCTAGAGCCCATGCATCACAACAAGAGAAGCCACTGCAATGAGAAGCCCGCGTACTGCAACAAAGAGTAGCCCCCGCTTGCCGCAACTAGAGAAAGCCCACGCACAGCAACAAAGACCCAACACGGCCAAAAATAAATTAAATAAATAATTTTTTTAAAAAAAAGAAAAAAAAGCATTCTATAACTAAAAGCAATGGGCTGGTCTCTGAGAATCCTACTAGGTAGTAAGAAATAATGTATCAAAAGAAGCTTTATAATTACTGAAATACTTAGGAGGAAAAAAATCATTCTAGCCAAAAAAAGGTAGCTTTCACTGCAAAAACATTTCCTACTTCTGCAATGACAGCTATTTCCCAATCAATTTTTAAAATGAAGAAAAATTCAGTTTGCAAAGCTCCAACTTAAAAAAAAATTTCAGATCTAAGTTCACAATTTAATTAAGTACTTTCCTCTCAAATATGGACTCTTGCAATTATGAATAAATGTTCCCTATCTGTCTGACTTAATGCTTGAAATCTTCAATAGAGTATCATTCTCTGCTAGGAGTTATAGAAGCATTAAACTTTTCCCTATCAATTTTTCTTTCAATCAAGACTCACCCTCAAACTGTATTTCCAAGAATCTCCTCCTGTTTCTTCCACTGCTGCAATTAAAAATATAACAAATGATGCTCTCCACAAATGCAATACTGATGTTTCCAAAATCTCAGTTTAGAAAACAAAGACTTTAAATTATATCAATATAATATAGCTGTGAATTGCTTTAAAATAACACTGAGAGCACATGCTTGGGAACACAAGACCTTACAAAGATTTCTTTACTATAACCTACAGATCGTATCTGTGTACATCAAAGTCATCTATCAAGTGCTCATATCCATAAGGATTCTCACTTTCATTAAGAACTCTGTATGGAGGAAAGCTCAAAGTACTTGTCACTCCCAGAGTATGTGACATCACCTGATACACTATCATTACAATCCTGAGAATCATTTCATACAATAATGATGTTTTACAAGTTCAAATGATTAGTTATTTTCCATAAATTTCCTATATTTAAAGTAAAATACTTCAGGGACTTTTAAAACCCTAGGGATTCAGTGTTTCATTTTATAATATTATATTACTGCATTAAAAAAGCAATAAGTATAAGACTTTAAGAGAAAAAGCAAAAACAAAATATGCATTATACAGTGTAGTGCTGAATTTTCTAAATGGATTAAAATATTTTTAAATGAAAAAGAGAAAGAAGATAAGTCTTTCAAAAATGTTTAAGGTGTTCTAAAAGTATTGGAAACGTGTATAACTACACAAAGGCACCCAGCCAAAGGGATGAGTAGAGGTTAAAATCTAGCCTATGTCTGACCATGGCTGAAGCAATTCAGACACGAACACTTTATTCACACACAGGTACTTTATCAGGCACACAATTCCTTGATTTTCTGTAGCAAAAGACCTGATATTCTATCTAGTACTAAAATTCATATAGATAAAAAGAACTCCTATAAAAACATTTTAATCATCAAAAAATTAATTTTAAATTAAAACTTAAATAGGTAATCCATTCGGCAATTCAGAAATTTTCATCTCCAAACTTCTTTCTGAAGTAAAAATTTCTACAAATAAAAAATAATACAGAATGAACCACAAAGATAATAGAGAAAGACAGTTAATTTTATATTTTTGTTTTAAACTACAGGATATATTCATAACATCTAAAAATTTTTATCTTTTTGGAAAAATTTCTATATACTTGAACAAGCATTCATTTTCTCCTTCTCAATTTGTACTAATGGCTAATAAAGAGAGAATGATAAGCTAACTTTTAAAAACCAAGATTCTCAGAACAAAAGTACTATATTAAAATACAGTGTTGGGCTTCCTTGGTGGCACAGTGGTTGAGAATCCGCCTGCCGATGCAGGGGACACGGGTTCGTGCCCCGGTCTGGAAAGATCTCACACGCCGCGGAGCGGCTGGGCCCGTGAGCCATGGCCAATGGGCCTGCGCGTCTGGAGCCTGTGCTCCGCAAAGGGAGAGGCCACAACAGTGAGAGGCCCGCGTACCGCAAAAAAAACCAAAAACAAAACCACCACAACAAAAAAATACAGTGTTATTTTATACCTGTCATTCAAATAAATGGTATCTATTGATGAAAGGGGGAAAAGAACCATGCAAAGACTGAAAAACGGATACTTACTAAAGCCTTCTGGGTCTTCTTCCCACATCGTCAGTTCTTCTTCCGTTAACAGAAAATAATGAGAGACTAATCTTCTACATATCTCTGTCAAAGTGGGATATGTGAAGAATGCCATCTTAATCTTATGAGCTTCAAGAGTTTCAGGGCTGCTATCTAGAAAAATAAAATTTCCAAGTTAATTGTACAGACATTCTACCCAAGTTGGATTATGTAACTTAAATTTAAAAATACCTCCTATATAGTGGTGTATACATTTTCATTTATATTATGGACAAATCTCAAAGATGCTCTTGCCTTTATTCATACCACACACACATCAGTCTTGCTTCTGTCTTACCACCATAGCTTGTACATTTCCATGCTATATTATCATACCACGTTGAAGTGAGTTACCTATGTATCTCTCTCTCTGTCCTACAAGACTTTCTCATTCATCTCGATATCATGTACATGAATGAATTCCAAATACAGTTTACCCTTGAACTTTGCGAGGCCATTTACACTCAGATATTTCAACAGTAAATACTACAGTACTACATGGTCCGTGGTTGGTTGAATCCTCAGATGCATAGGAACTGCAAATACAGATGGCCAACTATAAGTTATACTCAGATTAACCTCCACATTGTTGGAGGGTCAACTGTAATATAACAAACAATTTAACCTGTCTAGAAACAGCATCACTTTATACAAGGTCAGAGAAAAGTTTTAATTGTACAAATAAATACAGCCTACAAATGAGCTGCAGTGGTTACCGGAGGGCTTCAACTGATCTTCTACTATGTTGCAAAACACAGTTTACTAAATGTATTGTATGGTTTTTAAAAGCTGGCATTCACATATTAAAGGCTCAAATCCTTATCTCTATTTCATGTCCCAGCAATATTTTATTTTTCAGACTTAAATAAATGAATTTCAAAAAACTTACATAAAAATAGCAATTGTTTCACGCTTAGAATAAAATAAGGAAGTGAACAAAAAAAACTACCAGTAAAGCATTACCTTCAAAGTTTTTGGATGGCTTATAAGCATAATTTTTGACAATCATCTTAATAAGATTCATGCACTGGACAATGAATCGTTCAAATGTAACGCCTTCACCAACTTCTGTAAACACATAGCTTACAGAAAATTCCAGTGATCTCTGAATTAGAGGAGTAAATGAAAAAGGATGCTGATCCAAGAAGTCCAAAAGCTATAAATAAAAATTAAAATGTATCAAACTCAAACTCACATAGGAAATATAATCATTCATAGGTACATCTCATAACTTTAGTAATAAACACTTAGCAAGTTTTGAACCTTGGTGGGAAGTCCATGTATATATGTATATGCAGTTTCACATGTAACAGACATGTAATATACTTCCTGGGATACATCATACAACAGTGGATTAAATCAGATTATATCTCATTACCTGAACTCTCTATTATTTCTAGTACAAGGTTCGAAATAAACTTACTTCATACTTAATTTGATATCAATGGGCAAATGTGATACAAAAAGTACAAGTATACAAAAGATAGGCTTTTAAAAAGTAATAGATAAAGGCAAAGAATAAAAAAAGTATCCTGCATCAATTGTATTTCAATGTATCAAACAGTTGACAAGAGAGATTTCTTCCTTATAGAAGAATTCCAGCTAATAAATGCAAAAGGAATAATAGAATTACATTGCCATCATTTTGTAACCCCTAATCAAACAACAGATCTAAGCTATGATCATCAGTCGCTGCTAAATAAGGGAAAGGCTACTGAAGAACTTTACCATTGCTCACTCATCAATTTTAGACAACCAGACAATGTGCATTTCCTGATGTGATGCAATAGGAAATACACAGCATCACATGTAAAATATTCTTGTCACTGCCACCCTCCCCCCCCCGCAAAAAAAAAAGGCCTGAATGTGATCAAGCCTCTGTATCTAACTAGAAATTTATAACAAATATGGGAGTAGGAGGGGTATAGAGACAAAGAAATATGTTAAATAACACATGAGGATGTAGGCAGCCAAATCCACAACACGGAAAACTCTACAGGAAATTATCTGTTATCTCAACAAATAAGTAACAAGAAAGAAAAAAAAAAAAGAGAACCAACACTATTGAATCCTTATTCAAAAACAAAACTATAAAAAATTTATGAGAGAAATCTGAAAACTGACTAAATATTTAGATGATATTAAGAAGTCATTCCTACTTTTTAAATGTGATAATATTGTTAGATTATACGTTTTTAAAAAAATCCTTCCTCACTTAAAGACACACATTCAAATATTTATAGATAATACTATATGATATCCGGGCTTTGCTTTAAAACAAACAGAAAGGAGAGAGAAGCAGCATACAGGTAAAAACAGAACTGGCAATGACCTTATGTTGATAATTGCTGAAGCTGAGTGATAACCTCATGTGGATTCAAAGTTACTCAGTTCTATTTGGAGGCATATTTTAAATGTTCCAATTTTAAAAGCTTTAATAAAGTCATAAGACCATAAATATGAATTTCATAAATTATATTATATACTCACACTGTGTAGCTCCACTGCCTAACCACATCATTTTGTTTTACTTTGCTATGTGTTTTTTGTTTTTAACTTAAAGGATCTAAGTCAATTTTATCTGGATCTTGGATGAGGTGGGCTTTGCTGTTGAGGCTCTTTGGAACATGAGAGTTGCAAATGAAGACAACTGAAACTGAAAGTGAGTTGGAAATGAAGACAACTGAAACTGAAAGTAACTGCTACCCAACCACAAAATATAAGAACAGCTCATTTCTACTTCTTTGCTCCACAGGCCCCACCGGGGAACAGACAACCTCAACCCTATTAATGATCTTTCAATGAAAAGGGGGAATATTGCCACCTACCTTCAAACACCTGTTTTAGGGCTATGCAGTCCTCCAACCAGGTCTTCCTCACTGCTATACCCAATTCTTTGTACTTTTCCTAACCTCCAAGACCAAAACTTCGTAAACATTAATATTTTTTATAAAACTTAATTTTATCAGAAATATATACACACTGCCTAGTACAATGCACCCATATAATTATATTCAAAAGATATTTGATATTAATGATGATAATCTGTCATTATGAATATAATGACTTCCTAGTATTATCTACTGTGACATCTTAGCTGCTTTCTGCTGAGCTGCATTGCTATCTTCTTTATCTCTGCTTTTTCCAGTCGGTTTGAGAATAATGAGCCTTACGGGAATCAACTTCTCTAATATTTATTAGGACTGATTTTTTTTTACATCCAGGTGACATACACTATGATATATGGTATATAAATTTAATTTTTATATGCATTCTAAAGACTTCAAGATACAAGGGTTTTGGTTTTTTTTAGCTTTCTTATACACAGTAAGAAAATTAGTTACCTTAACACTAAAGTGAAAGTGTATGCTTATTAAAAAATCATTTTCCTTACTAAATTTGAGTATGTACATATCATTTGAGAAAACATACTTAAGATTAAAAAAAAAACTTACCACTTTAGTAAAAAGAATGATGGTCTTTTCCAGTCTATCTCTACATACATTATCTGTACCTATACTTCTACCTGTTAGAAATACATTTCAAATATTAGTAAAAAATTTATAATATTCTAGAAATTCACAACCAAGGCAATGACAAAACTTTTAACAAAAATACTGTTCAGATTTATTTTTGCACATTTTGCATCATGAATTCATTAGTGTGTATTCCCAACTCTAAACAAATAAACAATAAAAGTTAAGTTTTTAAAAAGCAATACCAAAACTTGTACTTGACACAGTAATCCTCAGTGCCATATTTCATAAAATTAATCCTAAAATACAAACTGAGCCTATTTCACAGTAAAAGGATAGCAATTTTATCCATAAAATCATGAATCACAGTTTCAAAATCTAAACTAGTCATATTTGAAACACCTATCAAGCAACATAAGTAAAAACAAAGAATTCAAAGATTAACATAATCATTATTTTTCCTATATCTTCTAACAATTTTCTTCTGATAATTTCCTTGGTATAATTAATTTTTGTACATTCAGAATAATGTTCATCAGCTCATTAACTATCTTGCTCTTTAATCATACTAATCATATTCTGTCTCATCAGTTATGTCATTCTCTTCTCCTGAAAGACTTCTATTCTTCCTTCTGTTTCCCACATGAGGATGACCAGAGGAAAATGACCATTTTTCAGAAAAAAAAAAAAACTATATTATATGAGCTGTCTTATTCATCTTTACATGCACAGTACCCAGAACAATACCTGGCAACACACTCAGTAATGATTCTACTAAACCGAAAATGACTGACGTAAAACAATCAGCAACTCCCTAAAAGTAAGTACACTAAGGTATCTTCTCAGAATAGTAAGTCTCCCAATACACCCACACATAAAAAACACACACATATACAGGTTATACATACGTGTGTGTGCACATATTCGTGTGTATCCTGTGTATGTTATGTGTGTGCGCATCCTGAGCAAAGGTGCTTATAATCATAGGGAAGAGAAAAGGATAACAAACAGACCACACCAGTATAATACAACACAAATGCAAATGCTAAACTCTTTCGTGTGGGAGAGTGGATCAGAAAGGGTCCTACAGGTAAGTCAGTAAAGGTTAATAAACGAGGGATTTACAAAATGAATGTAACCATTTAAGAACATTTATATCAAACAGATACATAAAATGTACTAAAAGAAACAATCAATAAAAAGTCTAAACAGCATTTGACATAGGCTCTACACTTATTATCTGCTAAACATACTACTGTTATGGATGTCTGCATGGAACAGAGTAGTAGCAGTAGAAATACAGAGGAAGGAATGGATACAAAATAATTTTATTTTTTAAAAAAGGTTTCCTCAATACCTAGGACAAGACAGGTATATGAAGACAAAGCTGAGCTTCCAATTTAATTTCAGATAATTGATTGCCAAGATACAAGATTTTAGCCACTCCAGATTTGCAAGTGCCAAGCGGAAGCTATTAATGAGTAAGGATTCTACAGTAAAAACTACTATCATGGAAGTACTTACTGCACTCCAGAAATTGTTTTAGACGTTCAAATATTCCATGTAAAAAACCCTAGAAAAGAAAAAAATTTTTGAAGTCTCAATTTATTGTTATAATTTTACCTTACACTTTTTCAGTGAAACTAAAACATACTTATCACATCATATTAAAAAGTTAAAATTAGATAAAAATCATTCTATTATTATAATAATGTCTTCAGTCTTCCACAACAAAATAACTATAGTATTTCATCTCCTCGGTGTCTCATTTCAATAACCTAAATCACTTTGCAATAAATAAAAAATTATTTATTAAGCATTCTATTTCACTAAATATTCTCTATTCTCCTTACTGCTTTATTTTTTTTCATAGCCTTATAACCCCCTGACATACTGTTTATCATCTGTCTCCTCCCACTAAAATGTAAGATCCTTAAGAGTCAAGAACTTTTCCTTGCTATTTTGCTCTATCCCAGAATCCAAGAATGGTATTTAGCAATAATAAATACTCGTGATATGAATAAATGGTAGCAATTATTTATAGCAGAGTTCTCAATCTCAAGTACTAAATACATTACCTTAGATACCAGAAAAGGCAAGACTCACCATTTACCATATGGGTCCAATACACCTTTACCTTTTAATATATATTTTTAAATGTTATGAAAACTTCACAGAAATAGGGCTTTCCTGGTGGCACAGTGGTTGAGAATCCGCCTGCCAGTGCAGGGGAGACACGGGTTCGAGCCCTGGTCTGGGAGGATCCCACATGCCACAGAGCAAGTAAGGTCGTGTGCCACAACTACTGAGCCTGCACTCTAGAGCCCGCGAGCCACAACTACCGAAGCCCACACACCTAGAGCCTGTGCTCCGCTACAAGAGAAGCCACAACAATGAGAAGCCTGCGTGCCGCAACGAAGAAGTAGCCCCTGCTGCCACGACTAGAGAAAAGCCGGCACACAGCAGCAAAGACCCAACACAGCCAAAAATAAAATTAATTAATTTAAAAAAAAACTTTACAGAAATAAATATAAAGGGATAGTGAAAAACAACTTTATTAAAAATTTTTAAGAATTTAATTATCACAGACTTCTTTGTATCAATAAATTTTGGTGTATAAACATCACAAAAGATGTCACATGTCCTGTTAGCAAATGAGATGGTCCAGGTTTTTGTCACAAAATACTACACAATGAAGGCCTTCCTGATGAATAACTAACTAGAACAGAATGCTCTATTTCTTCTTTGAAATATAGAAATATATTGTTCACTCATCAATTCCTGAGTCTGAGACAATTCAACTAGGATATCATCACCTGAAGACACAAAGGCTGGGATTTCACTTAGACAATTTCACTATCATCATTAGGGTCTAGAATGCTTCTACCGGTCTCTCTGAGAGCATCCATCTTCAGATTCATGTAAAAATTATAAAACATTTTCCTGTTAATTTTCTTTTCTCAGCCACTTAGAGCAGGAAATGAAAAATCCTGAATTCTCGACTGTGTTAAATGAAAGCTAATAGTAAAGAGATAGTGTTTGTGGTCTTCTTTTATACCTTCCTAAAAGACGATGCAATACAGTAGACAACACAGTAAGAAAACTGCAGGACAACTAATTTCACTCTTGCCTCATCCTCTGGCAATCTCATCATTCTTTCATTTTCATACTATTTCAATCTTTTTAAGCACAGTTGAGAATGATAAGTAATCATAATTAACAATAAAATAATTCTTAGAATGATGAAACAGCAGAATGTTTCAATATAGGAAAAATAAAATCACCGAGATCTCATATGTATGTTAAATTTACACAGGGGTTCAATGGTCCCATATAGTAGCTACAAGATAGAAGGAATTTTATTCTATTTTCTTTAAATAAAATTTGTGTATCAGTCAGGGTTCTCTAAAGAGAGTAGAAAATTATAAAGGCCATCAATTGTAAGTGCATCAAGAGGATCAGGAATTTACAGAACTAGACCACCGACTAATCTTCAATCCAAATCAACTAATTAACTTGACTATTGTTATGTAATAATAAAGAACCCCTTAAAATTATCATTAAATGGTAATTTACAGAGCATTTTAATTAGTTGCTGAACTCATTACAAAAATCATTATCTCCCTTAATCCTCACAACATCAAATGGGATATGTACTATTATTTCATCTCATATTACAAAAAAGGAAACTCAGTATCAAGGAAGATAAGTAAATAGTCTGAGGCCATGTTATCAGGAAAAGGCCAAGCCAAGATTCAAATCCAAATTTATCTGCCTTCAGAAACCCAAATCTCACAACTATCATATAGTGCTTCTTAAGCATCTTTTAATTTTGAATTCCATGTTATTTTAAAGATCTTTATGTTATTTGAAAAGTTGCCAATAATTTGTTAAAATTCTATTCTCTTTACAACTAGTCAATATACATTAAATGCCACAACACAGCATTTATAACTGAGCAAAGGTTGATGTACAATTTCTGAGACAGAAGAAAGACTCTCAAGGAAAAGCCAAAGGCTCACAAAATATAGATAGTATCCACTGAAAACTATTATTCTAGTTTACAGAAATATGATTCAAATCAATTCATTTTCACTAAAAAAAACCTGACATATTCAGTATTTTAGTTAATTTTATGATACTCAGAATAATATTACATATAAAGATAATCACTGAGCCTTCTGACATGTTTCTACCATATCATATACTCATTCATTTAACAAATAACTACTGAACATTTTTATATTGCAGAGATTGTTCCAAGCTCTGGAGTGAACAGTGAATGAAACAGTCATGAAACTTACACTCTAGTGAGGGCAATGAGTGGGAGTTGTCAAACTGGTTTCTGAAAAATGTTTTTTGACAGCATGGCAATAAATATAGATATTTAAATGTATCAGTATTTAAAACTGGGATTGGTTTTGATATATTTTCAGGCAATTTGGTAATATATATCAATATCATCAGTGTGCATACACTTTAACCCAACATTTCCATTTCTAAGAATTTATCCTAGAAGATCACTTAGAAAAGTACACAATGACATATGCACCCAAATGTTTACTCCAATACCATTTATCAACAATTAAAAACTGGAAACAACCTACATGTCATCAACAGATAATTGGGCAAGTAAATTATAGAAAACCTATGATTAATTTTATCATTTTTTAAAAAATTTGTACACCGACAGTAATCATATGGATTAATGAACAATTAACAATTGTTAACAATTAACAGTTAATTAACAATCATTAAAAACATGACATATAACAATATTACTGACATGAGAAAAATATCCCCAATACACTGAGTTTAAGAAAAAGCCAACTGGACTTCCCTGGGGGCACAGTGGTTAAGAATCCACCTTCCTATCTATGCAGGGGACAGGGGTTCTAGCCCTGGTCCGGGAAGATCCCACATGCCACGGAGTAACTAAGCCTGTGTGCCACAACTACTGAGCCTGCGCTCTAGAGCCCGCGAGCCGCAATTACTGAGCCCATGTGCCACAACTACTGAAGCCCGTGCGCCTAAAGCCCATGCTCCGCAACAAGAGAAGCCACCACAATGAGAAGCCCACATACCGCAACTAAGAGTAGCCCCCACTCACCACAACTAGAGAAAGACCACGCGCAGCAATAAAGACCCAACGCAGCCAAAAATAAATAAATAGATGAAGGAAGGGAGGAAGGGAGGGAGGGAGGGAGGAAGAAAGGCAGGAAGGAAGACGGACCCAAGTAAGGAAACAGCTTATAGGTCTCATTCATATAAAATTGAGGAAGAGAGAAAGTATATCTGAAAGAACATGCATAAGATGTCTTAAAGGATAATTAACAAATGTTAGCAATATCTCTGAGAGTAAGTTTTTAAATGATTTCTTATTTCCTGTTTCTTTTTCTTAGTTTTTTAACCTTTAAAAAAATAAGCATATAATGCTTTCATAGAGAAAAAAATCATCTTTATAGTATAATGATGTATAATAGCAGTTTTTGAATTCTTTTAACAATAGAACCATTATTTCAATCATAATCTTATGGAAATACAAAATATACTAAAGATTAAAAAAAAAACTGTGACTCTGGTCAAATCTAGTAGGACAGACCCAAAGACCCAATTAAATATACTCTTTCCACAATTCCTATGCAGCCCCCAAGACAATCCAGAGAGTAACATCTTAGCTGACCTAAACTCACTGTGAAAACTAATATAGATCTGAGCAAGTATGATACAATTCCATTTTGTTTAGGAATAAAATCTATGCAGCTATATATTTTTGCATATAGAAAAAGTAGATGACATGATACCAAAAATGAATATATTTCACAACTTGTTGGGCTTATCAATGGAGTTTTCCCCTCTTATATACATAACTTTTAATTGACTGCAAAGAGCATAAATGTTATGATTCAAGGGGAAAAAAACACATTTTAAGTACATAAAAACAGACAAAGGAAAATACCAAGGATATAAATCAATCTACACTGACCCTGGTAATGTTATCATAGCATTCAAATTCACAAGAGTTCACTTGAATTCTAATTCAAAGTAACACTCTCAATGCACCACAGCATCTTGAGAACCATCCTAGCTCTACTTCCTCTCCTTCACATAATATTTCTGCTTTAACATATTTTCTGTATGTCTGAAAACAGACCACAAGTCTAAAAGTGTAGTATAATATATACAGAATAGTAAAAAAACTAGGTGGTCATTTAATTAAAAACTTTTAAATGAATGCCAAGTAAAAAGAATAAACTTTATAACATTCAGGAAAATACCAAGCACTTTTCCGAAGTTACAAAAATTAAACAACTTCTTTCACTTACCATCACCTCCATATTCTTATGAGGTTCCACGAATCCATTAACAGTTAACTTACGCAGCACTGAAAAGTAAAATAAGCTTTACTTACATCTTCTTTTTTCATATTTTTCCTATTAAAATCATAATCATAATAGACTTAGAATCACAAAGCCTCATCAAGCCTGCAGGTTAATCTAGCTTAATCCTTTCATTTAATAGATGAAGAAAGGTAACTCCTGGTCACTGGTTGGTTATGAAATGGGAAAGATGGAACTAAACCCCATTTATTGTGACTAAGAAGCAATGTTCTTCTCACTTATCATAACTATTCATGTTTTTTAAAATCATACTGCAAAATTTAGTTCAATTTACATAACTGTTAGTACTTCTCACTTGCAATAACACCTACAGGCTAAATTGAGAAGAAGGTTAACTCTATTCCATAAACTTTAAACTATGACTCAACAGTGACCGAAAAGTTTTATTCAGTTTTAGGCTACATTAATGAAAATATAGTACCTCCAAAAAGGGATAGATAAAAAGATTAAACTCTATTTCCAAATCTGGAATAAACTGCAGTGCTCAATTACAAGCATCACATTTTACAAGTAAACCGATGTACACAGGGAGACAAGCAGGATTAAAAGATCTGAAGTCAGATCTAGACTTACATCATAGCTCCAATGTCTAAAACTGTATTATTTTGGACAACTTTTCTGATCTCACATTCCTCAACTATAAAATGTGGCTGTAAGTCCTACTGCATAGGGTTATTAAAGAATTCAATAGTTCAATATATGTAAAACACTTAGCAGAATTCAGTAACAACAAGCATGATAGCAGCATAAAAGTACCACCTTATATTATCAAATTTAAAGTCACTTCACTTTAAGAAAACAACTTTATAGACAGCTGCTTTCTATATAACTAAAGACTTAGTGTTCATGAGGTGAAGTCTAAGGGCAGTGTAACCCAGATACCTACAGTCAATTAACCTTCAATAAAGGAGGCAAGAATATACGATGGAGAAAAGACAGTCTCTTTAGCAAGTGGTGTCAGGAAAGCTGGACAGCCGCATGTAAGTCAATGAAGTTAGAACACTTCCTCACACCATACAGAGAAATAAACTCAAAATGGCTTAAAGAGTTAAATATAAGACATGACACCATAAAACTCCTAGAAGAGAACATAGGCAAAACATTCTCTGACATAAATCATACCAATGTTTTCTTAGGTCAGTCTCCCAAGGCAAAAGAAATAAAAGCAAAAATAAACAAACAGGACCTAATCAAACTTATAGTTTTTGCACGGCAAAGGAAACCATAAACAAAACGAAAAGACAACCTACAGACTGGGAGAAAATGTTTGCAAACGATGCAACCAACCAGGGCTTAATTTCCAAAATATAGTAACAGCTCATACAACTCAATAACAAAAAAACAAACAAACCAATCAAACAATGGGCAGAAGACCTAAATAGACAGTTATCCAAAGACATACAGATGGCCAACAGGCACATGAGAAGATGCTTGACATCGCTAATTATTAGAGAAATGCAAATCAAAACTACAATGAGGTACCCCACCTCACATCGGTCAAAATGGCCATCACTAAAAGGTCTACAGGGACTTCCTTGGTGGCGCAGTGGTTAAGAATCCGCCAGCCAATGCAGGGGACACAGGTTTGATCCCTTGTCCGGAAAGATCCCACATGCCGCAGAGCAACTAAGCCTGTGTGCCACAACTACTGAGACTGCACTCTAGAGCCTGTAAGCCACAACTACAGAGCCTGTGAGCCACAACTACTGAGCCTGGGTGCCACAACTACTGAAGCCCATGCACCACAATGAAAAGCCACCACAATGAGAAGCACACGCACAGCAATGAAGAGTAGCCCCCACTCACTGCAACTAGAGAAAGCCTGTGTGTAGCAAAAAAGACCCAACACAGCCATAAATAAATAAATAAATAAATAAATTTTTTAAAAGTCTACAAATAATAAATGCTGGAGTGGGTGTGGAGAAGAGGGAACCCTCCTCCACTTTTGGTGAGAACGTAAATTGGTACAGCCACTAAGGAGAACCGTATGGAGGTTCCTTAAAAAACTAGAGTTGCCATATGATCCAGCAATCCCCTTGCTGGGCATATATCTGGAGAAAAACCATAATTCGAAAAGATACATACACCCCAATGTTCATAGCAGCACTATTTACAATAGCCAAGACATGGAAACACCTAAATGTCCATCGACAGATGAATGGATAAAGAAGATGTGGTATATACACACAACAGAATACTACTCAACCATAAAGAATGAAATAATGTCATTTGCAGCAACACGGATGGACCTAGAGATTATCATACTAAGTGAAATCAGAAGGAGAAAGACATATACCATATGATATCACTTACACGTGGAATCTAAAATATGACACAAATGAACTTATTTACAAAACAGAAACAGACCCACAGACATTGAAAACAAACTTATACTTACCAAAAGGGAAGGGGGTCGGGGAGGGATGAATTAGGAATTGAGATTAGCAGAAAGTACTATCAGTACTATATACAAAATAGATGAATAACAAAGTCCTACTGTATAGCACAGGGAACTACATTCAACATCCTGTAATAAACCATAATGGCAAAGAATATGAAAAAAAACGTGTGCGTGTGTGTAAGTGAATCACTTTTCTGAATCACCAGAAATTAATACAACATTGTAAATCAATTAAACTTCAATAAAAAATTAATAAAGTCAGTGTATTAAAATTAGGCTTAGAATACAAATGTCTAAAGACCTTCAGTTTCATACCATCAATTATATACAACTCAAGTTACTGCACCAAAATAGGAGAAAATAGGGCTCAAGCTGAATCCCTTACCCTGGACAAGATCTTTCCCACCACAGGACCTTGGTCTACACTATCTGGGACAGTGCTTTCTTTCTCCCTTTATCACCTAGTTAACTTCCATTTATCCTTTATGATTTTGGTTCAAACATCATTTTCTCAGGGAAGTCTTTTCTGACCTTATTATCAATCATCATAACAGTATAAGGCCCCCCTGTCACAGATGTCATTTTACATGTACTTGTATGATCATTTTATTATATCTCTCTTCCCAGAACCAAGCACCTACCTATAAATATGTTGAATGAAGTAATGAACATATGCCCGTCTAAAAGATACTAAATGCACACAGGTATAAATGCAAAGATTACATGTGACAAAAGCTCTAGTCCTAAGTATTTTAAGTCATAAAAGGAAAGAAATTTATAGCTTGACAGAACACGTATTTTAAAGAAAAATGCTATGAGATTTTTCCAGGTCAGGATGCCTTAGAAATGCTAACGTGTATCTAAGACCTTGAGATGCTGAAGTGTCGAAAAGCCTAAAGCAGGCTAATGTAGAGTAGAAGGGCATGATTTGTGTCAGGAGTTAGGCTTTGAAGTCAGTGAGACAAAAAAACTCTACAATCAACAGGATTCATGAAAATTCCTTAATCATTAAATACAGTACTTACACACTGCTTTATGTATCTAATCTTGTATCAGTTTCTCTAATTCTTTCTGTGTAAACATTTCTAAGGTCTTTTAATGTCTTCCTCAAGAATGTTGGCAAAACCATCTCCATTCACTTGTAAAACCACCTGCACGGTGGATTGGATTCTACATGTCAACAGTCCTTTAAAATAATTTGTCCACAAGGTTTCCCAAAATGTGTTGACCGTTTGGGGTTTGTGCATCCACTATCTTACTAATGTAAGTGATGCAATGGAGTAGTGCCATTGTAAGGCACTAAGATGAGTACGATAAAAGGGTTTACATATAAAACAGAGAATGCAAAATGAGCTGTAGTAAGAAAGAAATAAAGGTTGCTTGAGCTCAAACTAGGAAACACAAGATAAAAGAGCCTCAGCAACCAGAACAGAAGGAAGACAAAGAGAATAAAATGATGGTGAATGTTTTAGAAAGGAAAGGAACCTCAGAATACATGCATCAAGATAAGCTCAGCTCAGGGAAGGTGCAAGAGATTTATGCTAAGGGAATGCCTATAAACAAAGCATAGGAAAACACAGGCCAAGACAGCACCCCAACAAGCACCTTCTAAAATCCAAGTGAGCCTAAGGTACAAACAAGAAAGATGAGTTCTCAGGGAAAAGAGAGCTGGGAGATAGAGCTCAACTAATAAGTCTTGGGGACAGAAGTTTAGGAAAGTCGGCATGACAATAATAATGGTAGCAGGCCAGAATGAGAAATGAAGCAAAAAAGAAGTGCAAGTATTTGAAAGGTATGCATTCAGAGCCATGAAACTCCAGTAATGTGAATATAACTTAAAGCTATCCATCTGAACTATGTGTGCTCTCATCAATTAGGGTAGAGGAAGAGCTATTCTTACAAAAGAAAAGCAAACTACAAGAGCCCTTGTCTCTGAGGGAACTATTAACCCCTTATTCTTCCACCAGTGCAACTGGAAACAGAAAAGTCCATACAGAGAAACTATTCGGCCACTGTTCTGAGGTATGCTGTTTCAAAAATAAGCATGTCAAGTTTAATAGTACCTTTCAGTGACAGCAGAGTTCGTTCTAGAGAACTTAGAACTGCAGCTTCATTGCCAGAAGAAACTTGTTGAAGGAATGTGTCTGTGTGGTGATTCCACAGAGAGCAGGCAAAACTATAAATTCCAGAAGCTAACTGCAAAGATATCAACAAATTTGGTCACAATATTATTACAGATTTCAGTAATCAATTAGACCTACGTAGTAATACATTTTGGTTTTAAAACTGAGCACACATTTTCAATGAGATTTAAAATAGTCAAGAATCACTTACAGCAACATTTTAAACTTTTTTTAGTCACAGTGCACAGCAGTAAGTATAGTTTACATTGGCTGCTGCTACAAACACACACACACACACGTCCCCCCCACAAAATATTAGTTTCTTGAAACACTGCTTAGCCTAATGCCTGCATTGCAGTCTGATATTTCCTATTTTTACTTTTTTTTCTTCCACTAATAGTTGTAACACTCAGCTTTAAAAACAGGACTGTCACTGAGTTTATCAGATAAATCAATATACTAAGAATACAAAGGAGTTAAATTTCTGTGTTCTGCCAATTCTACCCATATGGTTTTGGGTATTTAAAGCCAAGAACATATAAACCACATCACTTGTCAGGCTGCTTGCCTAATATGTACCAGTATTTAAAAACCTGACTCACACTGAGAACCACCTTCCAGTGGTATCTTCGTTTTTTTCCAGAAGGTCTAAGAGCAAACCACCTGAGCCTACCTGACAATTTTCTTTAAATAAAATTATACATAAGTGCATATGACTAGTTCTCATTAGCACACTTCAGAGTGATTTTTTCTTATTTGAGATATGTCATATCAACTAATTAAACACTGTATTTACTAATGTGGTCAGGCATCAGAAACCAGTCAGAAATGCAATCCTGTAAATATAATATTTCTATGAAAAAATCAAATTCCACTTCTGTTATTTTAATTCAGTAATCTTAATGGTCTGTTCTTCCAGGTATAGAGAAACAGCTTCACCATACCCCTTGGAAACTGCACATATCTACACAGGCAAAGGCTTAAACCTCAGCTAATTCGAGTATTGGCAGAACATCTTGTGATCCTCCTGGAACACAAGAGGACGAAAGGCTTGTAAGCAACTGCTAGAACACCAATCTCCTGCTCATCTCCCTATCTCCTGTTAGATGGTTTCTCATGGCCTCCTGGGATCTGATAAGGTATAAAGTATCCTATCCCACCCCTAACTCTCTCCCCCAGAAGAGAGCTGCAGAATATAATACCACTTAGTTACAGTCCAGAATTGGCTTCCCAGCAATGGGGCATTCCACAACTTGGACTGGAGTCATCCAGCCCCTATCGCTTTGGTCATTGTTTTTAGTGTGTAGACATTTGTGACAGAACTCAAGAAAGAAACAGTAGTATGAAAAAACTTTAATTAATATTCTTCTTTGTTTCACACTCCAGTTCTGGAGCTAATTTAGGCATTAGGCATCTATTATGCCACAATTCATAATTCTTTTTAGCCAGCCTACAAAAAGGCTCTACACAGGGCTTCCCTGGTGGCGCAGTGGTTGAGAGTCCGCCTGCCGATGCAGGGGACGCAGGTTCGTGCCCCGGTCCGGGAAGATCCCACATGCTGCGGAGCGGCTGGGCCCGTGAGCCATGGCCTCTGAGCCTGCGCGTCCGGAGCCTGTGCTCCACAAGGGGAGAGGCCACAGCAGTGAGAGGCCCGCGTACCGCAAAAAACAAACAAACAAAAAAACGCTCTGCACAAACAGGGATGGTTGGAATGAAGCAGTAATAGCACTACACTTTCAGCCCAAGGGTAAAAGGAAGGAGACAGACAAAGGAAGAAACCACAAGAATTTGGGATGGAATACTGCTAACTATCCTGTAAACACAAGCCCTCCACAAGCTTCTATCTGCTCCAGAAAATACCAACTGATACATGCTCACAAAAGGCTCATCTGGAAAAGAGAAAGTAATAATAAAACACAGATAGGAGGGATAAAAATATTCATTCTACATTTTATTCTCAAAAATGTAGAGGGGGTAGGGAATATTCAGTTAGACAATATAAAAATAAATTATTTAATGAAACATTTTAGGTAATAGTTCATGAAAATCCCTAATACTTGCATTTTTCTTTTTCTAAACCAGAAGAAACAGTGCCACCCACTGACTGCTTAGCAACTTTGTAGAAGCACACAGACTTGACTCTTTGAATATCAAAAGCAAAACATTACAGGAAGTTTTACTTCTCTTAGCATTTTAAACATTCTTAAACTTTTTTAGCCTCAGGACCACTGTCCTCACAATTTTCCCCTAAGAAAAGTGAGCACCAAAAATGCTTAAACCAAAGTCTTGTAATTCATCACTAATAGTGGCGCAATGAACATTATCCACAAGCTAGAGCTTTCAAAACCTGCTTAATCTAACTCTAATCAACAAGATAGGGACTTCCCTGGTGGTCTAGTGGTTAAGAATCCATCTTGCAACGCAAGGGACACCGGTTCAATCCCTGGTCAGGGTACTAACATCCCACATGCCGCGGGGCAACTAAGCCTGTGCACCACAACTACTGAGCCCGAGCGCTCTGGAGCCCACATGCCACAACTAGAGAGAAGCCCGTGCGCTGCAACAAAGAGCCCATGCACCACAACTAGGACCCTACACAGCCAAGTAAATAAATATTAAAAAAAAAGTAATAACCATAAAATGTTTCAACATGTCAATGGTGCACCAACAACAACAAAAAGAAAAAAAAAGAGAGAATACTAGTCTATTAAAAAGACTCAAGAGGGAATTAATTCCCTGGCAGTCCATTGGTTAGGACTCCGCACTTTCACTGCCGAGGGCGCAGGTTCAATCACCGGTCGGGGAACTAAAATCCCACAAGCCGCCTGGTGTGGCCAAAAAAAAAGACACTTAAGAAACATGATCAAATGCTATGTACCTGCCATATTCATTTTTCTGGCTCAAACACACCACTTGTAACATATTTAAGAACAACGTAGAAAATTGGCTAGAAGTATTACATCATATTAAATCACTACTTTTATGTGTGTTAAATATGATAAAAGTTAAACGATTGGGCTTCCCTGGTGGCGCAGTGGTTGAGAATCCGCCTGCCGATGCAGGAGACACGGGTTCGTGCCCGGGTTCGGGAAGATCCCACATGCCGCGGAGCGGCTGGGCCCGTGAGCCATGGCCTCTGAGCCTGCGCATCAGGAGCCTGTGCTCCACAACGGGAGAGGCCACAACAGTGAGAGGCCCGCGTACCACAAAAAAAAAAAAAAAAAAAAAGTTAAACGATTATATATGCTAAGTAACCAGATTAGGCTCAAGATGGAATCACTCATGCTAAGCCCCACAGCAGCAAACCAAAACCAAACCAAAACTAAGGTTCTACGCTGGGCTCTCCCAGAAAAGGCAGGTCTAGGTCAACCAATCAGTGCCTGCCTACTCAACACAAGTTAGCTGACCCAGCTCTAAGACCTCTTTGCTCCATATAAGGAAAATAACCCTGATTTAGCTATTCAGCTAGTTCCCAGTCTAGCTTCCATGCTCCTGCTCACTTTCGTACAAAAAACTCTTTCAGCTTGTACAGCTCTTTGGAGCTCCTATCTGCTAGACTGGATGCTGCCTGACCCATGAATAGCTGAATAAAAATCTACTAAATCAGTAAACTGTCAGTAGAAAATTTTCTTCTAACCTTTAAAAAAATAAATCTATCTTTTTACAAGTGAATACTAAAGTATTTCGTAATAAAATATCGTGAAATCTTTAAATTACTTGAAAACATCTTAGAAAAAGCAATAAAGCAAAAACAGCGAAATGTTAACTGCTAAATCTAGGTGATGGGTATATGACAGTTAATACTTTTTCTTTATTTTTCTATATGTTTAAAAAATTCACAACTAACTCTCAAAACATCCACACATTTGTAACAAAAAAAGGTAGTTACTTTAGAAGTAGTCAGCTTTTTCCTTAATATTTAAATATAAATTTGTTTCCACTTAACCATGACATATATATATATCAAACTACCCAAATGTGTCAGGCCAGAAGCTTTGGTGCATCATAAGGTTTCAAAAACAATTTCCAAAGTGCCAATGTCTCTCAATTGATATTTATTAACTTTCAATGAAGGACATTCCTAAAGACCTGTAACATGTTACCTACATATTTTTTAAGTAAAATCTAATTTTTATTTTGTTCTCAAACTTGCCACTGGTACACCTCAGGCTCAGGAAGGTCACTGTGGCCCAACTTCCAGATCCCTCAAGTCCTCTAATCCTAGCAACAGCCATAAGGCTGTCCTTAGCTACTGATGTCTAGACAATGCTCTCAGGTATACAGAGTATGATCTCAATATGAGGAAGGAGGAAGTGAAACTACCCTCCTCTCCGTTTGGGATCCTACCTTTGTTCACAGCTGCATTTCAGGCATCCAGTACAGTGACCGGCAGGGTAGGAACTCAAATATTTGTCAGACAGATAGAGACAGGCATAAAACAAAGCATAAATAGGCAATGCTTCAAGAGCCCCTTTTCCTAGGACCCAGCCAAGAGTCCTTGTGAACCATCCAGAAAGGATAAGCACCATGCTATACTTAAAATCTCTTCTTCTGTTTAGTGTATAGCTTTTTTTTTTTTTTTTTGATCAAGCTAGTCACCTTGACTCTCTCCTCCATTAAAATTTCCCACCAAAAGTTTCCTCATATTTATATAAGCCTAGACTCACACACACATACACACATGCAAGCATGCGTGCGCACGCGCGCGCGCGCACACACACACACACTCTTAAGTCCCCACACAGGCTCATAGCAGAAATGACCCTTTGTGTATTATAGGAGTCACTCTTTAAACAACGTGTTTAAAAGCCAATTTGAATTTGGCAGAGCAAGAGACAAGATCTAGAATCAGCATTTAATCAGTACTTGGCATTTAAAATCTCCAAACGAAACTGAAAACAAAATGAATTTAACCTACTTGATGATCTGCTTATAAACACATTTATCTTTTAAATAAATTTCACTATTTTGTAAATTTCCTGAAGGTTCAAGCTATACCATATAAGTGGCACCCTGGCATTCTCAAATTTAACATTCATAACTTCAACTATTTGGGAATTTTCCCTAAGGACTACATCATGAAATTATAAATTTATAAGAAGTTAAGTATGACAATCTCTTTTACGAGGCTGAGTGAGCTTATACTAATCAACCCATCTCAAAGTAGCTATGTGGTTCTGTTTTGTTAGTTTATTCAGAAAACAGTAACTCATCAAGAAGACTCTTTGGTAGTATTGTAACCTGACTTCACCTTGCCACACAGTTTTCTCTATCTTCACCATGCAAATAATACATATGCTGTTAGTGGGAACATTATTCATCATAAACCCTTCAGTTTTTTATATTTTGCTAAATGCTAGCTTTGACTATAATAACAATGTAATACAGTATTTAGTTTTCTTCTGTGGCAGATTTTAATAAGTTACTAAATGAACTTTGAGGGTTTGTGTCTTACGCCTTTCCCCATGAATGTCAAGAGACAACTATTTGTCTCTTTCATCTCCTTCAGCACCTTAGCTGTATGCAACAGGCAATTAATATCTGCTGACCTACTCTCAAGGAGAAGAATTTAAGATTAATTTCTAACATCCAACCTTAAAAAATTCATAATAAAAACTGGTTATGGAAAATGTCCTTTTTAGACTAAGATTCATACTCTAAATATTACTGGATGAAATGACACATTAAGATTTGCTCCAGCAAAGAGGAAAAGTAAACGTGGCAACACCTTAAGAACTGTTAAATATGAGTGAAGAATATATGGGGGTTGTTGTATTGTTCTCTCAACTAGAGTATATTTGAAATTTTCTTAATTAAGAAAACGATATAACTGGTTGTATGCCAAAATTCCACAGCAAAGTATCCAATAAAGTCAGTAGATCAAGAACTTAACTGTATGCCAAGAAAATACAAAAAAATAAAAAATAAAACTAAATGTACAAAGGTCTTGGCTTCTAGAAAAAAGTGATTAAAAACACAAAATTGATATTTAAATTACACCATAACTAAGATTTCCATCTGAAAACTTTAATGGTATTTGTATAGATTAACTTGGAATAATAAAGATTATAAATTCACAGAATCACACAACTTTAGAATTGAAAGAAAATTTTAAAGAATCATAATGTTTAAATGTCTTACTCAAAATTCCAAAGCTGCTCAGTACAAAGAAACATTCTTCCCTGGAAGCCAGGTCTTCTCATACTTGTTAACCCATATTTCTAAACACAAGTGAAATATACTTGCTTTCAAAAAATCTTTTCTTCTTTTTTGAGTTTTAGATTACTTCATTTACCATAGCATAAACCTTTGTTACACATCATGTCTACAGGGTATTATTTGGTTAATACATTTACAAGTACATTAGAATTACTATCTGTACCTTAAATCCCTCACTTTCGTAGACTTTAGATTTTAACTGTACTTAATGTCAACTTTTTTATATTCAGGTTTGTATGAAAAGCTTCTGATTTTCTAGAAAATGAATCCTCTTTGTGTCAAATCAAGCTCAATTTTGTAACTGCAAAGCAATTTTCTCTCCATGCTGATTTTGTAGTTTGTCAACCCTGAAAAAGACTTATTTTAACATGGAGGGAAAACAAGATATAAAAATTGTTGGGGCACGCAGAGCAGTTGGGAGGGGTTTTAAGTGCACACTGCACTACTTTGCCATACCAACTAGCTCAACTATGACCTTACACTTAATTTTAGGTGGGAAACTAATTTAGTACATGAAGACCATCTTAGCAATAAAGTAAACACATTATTAAAAGGAAGATTTTCCCACACTTCAGATTACCAAAATAATAGGAGTTGCTTTATTAACTAGCAAACTTGCTCTTTATAATAATATCTTCCCACACATGCTACCTTCAGTTAAAGTACAGATCTCTTTCCCCAACCCCATGAGACAAGATTCCCCTCCTAATCTTCCCACACATGCTACCTTCAGTTAAAGTACAGATCTCTTTCCCCAACCCCACGAGACAACATTCCCCTCCTAGTCCCTACTGTGCTCCATGTTTCCAGGTCCAGATACTCCATTCCAGAATGAAAGGTGCTAAGCTGAATTATTTTTTCCCAGTATCTTCAGTTTTGTATATGCTCCTCAAACTCCTGCTTTTTGAAGTTTTGCACTATACCACTTTGAAATCTAGAAGGTATCTAAGAACAAATCTCTTCTTTTACCATTTATTCATTTCACAGTTACTGAGCACAATCCACTGATGTGCATTCTCCTGGGCTGGAGAGTAGGACTATAACAATAAGAGCTACAGTCCTCCCTCATAAAATTCAGTGTGGTGGATCTCAAAAAGGTAAGTCAACAATTATAATGTAATTACAATGCAATGTACAGTGTAATAAATACTCTGCTGTAAGTAGGTACAAGATGCTAAGGAGACCTATATTTCATTTTATATGGAGAGGAAATAGCCTCACACTATAAGAAAACCAAGCAAGAAAGTTGAAGTGGACAGGAAGCTAACCCAAACAAGCTATACAGAATAAGGCTAGTTTAGATATAATTTGTAGAGCCTGACTAGGCTAAATATAAATTATATCTGAAAACCAAGGAGGCAACACATTAAGAGAATACAACTTCAGAAAGTCAAACTAAGAAGTAAGACTTCTATAGAAGGGGACCCTTCACTATAGAGTAACTGTAACCCAGAATCTTCTACACATTTGATTTTGGAAAACATCTATATAAAAGAAATTGAAGGGGCCTAAGATGGGGATAAAGGTGAGAAAAATCAACAAGAAATTCAGAGAGACTTGAGGAGATAAAAATGTCCATTTCTTTAGTCCTTGTTAGATATCAAGCAAAAGTGACAAGGATTTTAAAAGCAACCTTTAACAAAAAGAATTTCTTACACTCAATATCCTCACATAAATAGAAAATTGGCTATTTAAAACTACTGGGTTAAAAATAAAGAGAACATAATGTGGTTCTGGTTTAAACTTTGGTGTATTAAGAATCACCCGGGGAACCTATCAAAAATGCAAATTCCTAAGCCATATCCTCAAAGTGAGGATGCCAAAAGGTAAGCAAGAACACTTAAAAACACTTGGAGACACCCATTGTTACCTGGTACAGTTAGAAATGTTAGGTTGAACAATATGAAAATCACTGTTCTGGTAGTTCAAATCAGTGAGATACAAACAAAAGCACCAAAGCAACTGAATGGAGAAGGTAAAGTTTGTTCAACAAATGGTGCTAAACACCTACAGACACCCTCAGTCGTGTCAGACTCCTTCCTACATCCACCAATTACCCAGGCGTGTCAATTGTAACTTCCTAAATTTCAACTCTACATGCTCCTAAATGTTCTCTTTACCGCTGCTTCATTTAAGAGCTTTATCATCGAATCTGAACTACTTCAAATAGCCTCCAACCAGTCTCTTTGCCTTCAGACTGTTCTCCACCGATTTTTCCCCCTCATTGGCAACTAAGTGACCTTACCAGTCATATCACTAACCAGCTTAAAACCTTTTGGGTGTTATCTATTACTATGAACCTTTTGAGGTCAATTAGAAAGAATTAATAATCCTTCAGTAAGATATTTAGAGGTAAAATTACACACATTTTAATACAAGTAGCACAGTTTTCATGATCAAATTCTATGTTAAATCACTTACATCATAAAACAGTTTTCTATCAGCAGCCAGTCGTTTAGACGCCAGGGTCTTGGTAACATGATAAAAGGTAAGCAACGCTCTGTGCTGTCGAAGATCATCTTGTACTTTCACAGATTCTATAAGAGTGGGAATCAGTTCAGGCCACTGTCTAGGACAGTCCAATCGAGCAACTTTTGCAATCAGCACGGCAATCTGAGTTGCTATCTAAAGGAAAAAAAATTAATCTGAGTTGCAATCTAAAGGAAAAAAAATTAACCTCAGAAATAAACATGAGAAATTAAAGCAATAGATAAGGAATGCATTCACAGTTGAAAATTACCTTTTTGGTTAATTATATATTTAACAAAAATGAGTAAGATTTCACTGAACAACTGCTTAAGATAGTAGTTCTCTAAGTGTGGTCTATGGATCCCTAGGGGGCCTAGGATACCTTCTGTGAGGTCCTCCCTTTCCCAATAACGTACCAGTGAGAAGCTAGATTTTCATCACATACCTTCTGCCAAAATAATATTACAACATTGTAAATAGCAGATATGTTTGAAAATCTAGATGTCTTCTTTTAAATAGCCAAACACTAAAGAGATAGGCAAAAAAGCCAAACAATGTTACTCTTCTCATTAAATATTTATTGTTTGGGGAAATAGCTATTGTTCACTTTTTAAAATTCTACTTATGTTAACAAATAATATTTTTTTAGATTTCTCAGTTTTAATTTCGAATACAATAAATATCAACATATATAACCATTTCATGTTTTATTTTAGCAGTATAAGGAAGTTCTAAGAATGCAAACTTTGAGAACCACTGACCTCAGAGTAGAAATGAACATCAATATTAGGAATTTACATAATATTTGTTCAGATCAGTTTCACAAATTCTGGTTGACAGAACACCTAAGCAATGGTTTACCCCTCAATCACCCAAGACCCTGACCCCCCAACCACCTCCTGCCCCATGGAAAGTAACTCTGTTCCTCTCCATCTTCCCTCATCTCCCTCAGTTGAAGAAATGCACAGCAAAAAACTCAGATCATTTAAATAGGTTTAGATAAAACTGCATTGGATACACCACCTAATACAGTGTGCTTTAATATTCAAATTAAATAATCAAATGTAAGAAATAGTAACTTGGAAAAATAATTTTTGTATCATAAGCAAACTTATTTTATTCTTAAAAGAAAAATCTCACTATAAGGGAAAGAAAAATTCAATTCCAACAGAGTAGTGAGAACTGCAAATGTGATGAAGGAAACAGACAAAAAACAGAAGCCATCCTGCAGTTTGGGGGGAGGGGGGATGGGAGTGCTAAATTAACTTCTATAATTAATATATAGAGATGTGCTTTCAATATTGGCTCAAAAACTGAAGAAGTTAAAAAATATACAAGTATATCTATCTTCAAATGACTTCTGAGTTTTAAATCATTAACAGCCAAATCTAATCAAAATTCTTAACAGGTAGACTTGGATCTCAAAATTTAAAAACCATCAGAGAAATGTGTATAAACATCACAAATGAACATTATAAGATTTTATTTTTAATGCCAAGAAACAAAGTTAGTTTGGAAAAGAAGCAAAAACTAAGGGAAAAGAAAGAACAGTTGACACTCATTTTCTCACTAACCTGGTTTATCGGTTCATTGAAGTTAGTGATTAGCCCTGCACGCAATGTAGATTTCTCCTCCTCTGAGAGAGCACTGTAAAAAGATATATTTGTTATGCAAGAGAATACTGCTAATGAATGCAGGTAAGCATGACTGAGAATTTTAGCAATAAAAAGTCTTTCAAACAATGTGTCCTTGTTTCGGTAATTAAACAGAATTATTTCCATTACTTGTATACTGACACATCAGGTAATTCAAAAGCACAACATTCCTTCACAACTGAATAAATAAGAAGCACAAAATAGTAAGCAATAGGAAATACGATAAATCCAGAGTAAAGAACGTGATATTCTGATGTTTCCTTCTATTGATATAAAAACAGTTGCCTACCAAAAAATTAATGATGGTCTTTTAAAAATCTATGAGTAAATATTAGTCTTACACTGATTTATTATACAAAATCTGTATGAGTAAATATTAGTCTTACACTGACTTCTTTTACAAAATTCTATGTGGAAAGGGATCAGGAATCAGAGAATATTTGGGATGGAAGACTTATTAGAAATCAACTAGTTTAAAATCTTTCATTTTACATGTCTAAAAAGGATAAAAAAGATACTAATAAGTTTGACTGCAAATGAGGAAGGAAACTAGATAGCAAAAGGAAAGAGACGGAGACTATCCATCTGTATAAGATTGTATACAGTTTGAATTTTGAACTGTATGAATGGTTTTATTTATTTTTAAGTTAAATCTTAAAGACCTCATTTTAAGGTTTCCATTCTGGCTATGATAGAGTAGCTGGCACTGGATGAATCATCCCCCAAAAAATCTGCTATAAAAGTTGCATACAATTTTAAAAACAAATGTTTTAAAGCATCTGTTGAGTTGAACTGTGTCCCCCACCCCAAACCCTCCAAAAGCTATTGTTCAAGTCCTAACCCCATATACCTGTGACTGTGACCTTATTTGGAATTAAGGGCTCTGCATATGCAATCAAGTTAAAACGAGGTCATACTGGATTAACGTGGGCCCTAATCCAGACTGGTGCCATTTATAGGAAGAGAAGAATTTGGACAGAGACACAGAGAAGATACTTGAAAATAACACTATGTAACAATTAAGGCAGAGACTGGAGTGATATTTGGATATTAACATACATCTCTCAGTAACTGATGGAAAAGGTAGCTCAAAATCAGTAACAACACAAAAGACTTAAATAGCATAATTAACAAATTTGACCTGATATATAAAACATTATAATCCACAACAGCAAAACATACGTTCCTTTCAAGTGCATATAAAACATTTACCAAAATACCATATGATGGGATCATAAAACAAAACAGCACATTTCAAAGAATGAAATCAGTAACAACAAAAAGTCCCACATGTTTGGAAATTAGGTGATATACTTCTAATTAGCCTATGGGTCTAAAAAGAAATCACAGGGGAACTTTTAAAATATTTTTGAATGAATGGTAATGAAAATACTACATATCAAGGCTTGTGAAACTAAACTAAAGCCATGATTACAAAAAGGCCTTAATGTTTTAAATGCATATAAAGAAAAACTGAATATCAATTATCTAAGTTTCCATTTCAAAAAACTAAAAAAAGAACAGCAAATTAAATTCAAAACAGTAATCAAAAGTACATCAAGCCTTATAAAGTACAATACCTAAAGCAAAGATAGAAAAATAGGCCAACAGGACAAAACAGAGAATCCAAAAACAGATCCATATGTATAAAGTGCCTGATTTATAACAAGGGAACCACTGAAATGCTATTGGGGAAAAATACATGGTGCTGCCCCAACTTCACATCTATAACTTACACAGAAATCACTTCCAGACATACACCAAAATGTGAAAAGTGAAAAACAAAGCTTCTAGCAGAAAAAAGAATATTTTCATGGCTTTGTGTTGAGCAAAAATTTTGTAAACAGATCCCAAAAGAATTAATTACAAAAAGAAAGGTAGCAGGCTTCCGTGGTGGTGCAGTGGTTGAGAGTCCACCTGCTGATGCAAGGGACGTGGGTTCATGCCCTGGTCCGGGAGGATCCCACATGCTGCGGAGCGGCTGGGCCCATGAGCCATGGCCGCTGAGCCTGCGCGTCCGGAGCCTGTGCTCCGCAGCGGGAGAGGCCACGACGGTGAGAGGCCCGCGTACCGCAAAAAAATAAATAAATAAATAAATAAGGTAGCTAAATTGAACTTCATTAAAATTAAGAACTTCATCAAAAGATACCAGTAAGAAAGTGAAACGGCAAGTCACAAAATAGAAGATATTTTCAATATGTATATTCAACAAAGGACTTATATCCAAATATATATATAAAGTCCCATAAATCAATAAGATAATCCAATTTTTTTAGATGCGCAAATGGCAAGCCCTTCACAAAAGAGGATCTCCAAATGATTAATAAGTATATGAAAAAGGTACTCATTGTTTATCAGGAAAATGCAAAAATTACCAAGCACACCAGCATGACTAAAATGAAATAGATCAGACTAAGTATGGTGAGAATGTGTAGCGAATGCCAACGCCCATGTTACTAGTGGAAGGGCAAACTGGTACAAATAGTTTGGAAAACTAATTGACAGTATCAACTAAAGCTGAACACACACCTGACCATAAAGGACAATAAAATGCAGCAAGACATGCAAAAGATTTTTCAAAGCCACTTTATTTTTAACAGTCAAAAACTAGAAACAACCTGCATACCCATCGACAGCAGAATGGACAGAGAATGGTGTATGTTCCTAAAATGGGATGTTATACTCAAACATAGAAGAGCAAACTACTGTCCCATGCAACTACATAGATAAATCTCACAAATATAACACTGAATAAAAGTCACACACAAAAGAGAACATACTATAAGGTTTCCATTTTATGAAGTTCAGTAACAGGTAAAACTAATCTATGGTGAGCAATGTCAGATCTTTGAGGAGGACATATAGGTGACTGTGAGAGGGCAGAAAGGAAGCTCCTGGGGTGCTAGTTCTAGATTAGTTCTGAGTGGTAGTTACATGGATGTGGTCACATTACAAACATTCAAACTGTACCCTTCATTTGTGCACTTTTTAAGTATGTTATATATTATACTTCAATAAAAGTTTTTTTTAATCTTAACAGTGACTTGCTCAAGATTAGTAAACAAATGAGAAGATAAACATGGGGGGGTATGTGGAACAGATGAAGGGAGCATAAAAGTACAGACTTCCAGTTATAAAGTAAAGAAGTCATGGGAATGTAATGTACAGCATGGCAATAACACTTAGTAATATTGTACTGTGTATGTGAAAATTGCTAAGAGAGTAAATCTTATAACTCATCACAGGAAAAAATATTCTCTAACTATGTATGGCGACACATGTTAACTAGACTTACAGTGGTGATTGTTTCACAATACATACAAATTTTGAATCATTATACTATATACCTGAAACTCATATGTTATATGTCAATTAAACTTCAATTTAAAAAATAAACATTTAGGCAAAAGAAGTCAAAGCCCGATACAAGTGTATGCTTTCCCATTAAAAATGATCTCACCTGCTATATAAAAAAATAAATAAAATTAAATTTAAAAATTTAAAAAAAAACAGGGCTTCCCTGGTGGCGCAGTGGTTGGGAGTCCACCTGCCAATGCAGGGGACACAGGTTCCTGCCCTGGTCTGGGAAGATCCCACATGCCGCGGAGCAGCTGGGCCCGTGAGCCATGGCTGCTGAGCCTGCGTGTCTGGAGCCTGTGCTCCACAACGGGAGGGGCCACAACGGTGAGAGGCCTGTGTATCACCAAAAAAAAAACCCAAAAAAACCCACAAAACAAACAAACAAAAATTTTAAAAAAAAAACAACTAATACTAAACTTTCTTTGGGTTATTTGTATGGAAATATGTTAATATAAATGTTTCAGACATTACATGAAATTCCTAAAAATCTTATATGTTCTGTTATAATGTTATAAGTCATAATTTTAATTATTATTTTAAAATGTATATCTCAGAAATATCTAAATTTCCTTGTCAATTGCATTATTATGAACTTTCATCAAATCTTTAACTGTGGTCATTTTTAAGTCTTTTGTCATTTACAGACAGTTCTGGGTGTACTCTGATACTTTTGCAAAAATGTTCCTATAAAAGGGTTTCATCTTCAAGGAATTCATGGAAAAGACTCTGACAAGCACAGGTTTCTGGTAACTGACTATACTGCTGAACTGAATGAATAAGCATTTTCAGAACTATAATGGAAAACTGATGAATTCATAAAAGTGCTAACAAAAGATCAAGATGAAAAAAACATTAATTACATGGGACTCAGTGAACTGATGAGGATGATTATAATTTCTGTGACTTTGAATAAAAAAAAATTATGAGAACAAAATAAACAAATACTGATACATTAAAAAAAATTAGTTCTTGATATGATGCTTCAACTCAATTCTTCAAATAATCTATTTACATTTAAAAAGAATGTTGGGCTTCCCTGGTGGCGCAGTGGTTGAGAATCCGCCTGCCGATGCAAGGGACACGGGTTCGTGCCCCGGTCCGGGAAGATCCCACATGCCGCGGAGCAGCTGGGCCCGTGAGCCATGGCCGCTGAGCCTGTGCATCCGGAGCCTGTGCTCCGCAATGGGAGAGGCCACAACAGTGAGAGGCCCGTGTACCACAAAAAAACAAAACAAAAACAAAAACAAAAAAAATAAAAAGAATGTTTTCATGTTTTGCTTAATTATTTGAATCTAATATAAGCATTTCTAATTTCATGGAAACACTCTCTTCATAAAATTAGTAATTCATATTTTATCGTCATGTGGATTTAAATTATCTCAGAAAATATGATTCAAATACCACTGTTAAATCCTTTGGGTTGCTTGGTTTTATGTCATACATGACACAGAAACGTACTAATTTATAACATTTCTTGCAACAATGACTTGCAGTATTATAAATACGATGTTGGATCCCTATCAGTTATACAATTCTTCTGTAACTTAATAGCAGATATTCTAAATTGCATAGCAGATAATGTCATACAAAATATGAAATAACGCACAACATGAAAAATTAAATTAACTACATTCTTTAGATGTTTTGTTTCTTCATTAACTAAAAATTTTGTATATTTTCTGCCTCCTTATTCTCAGATTGTCTTCCTCACAACTTTCTATAGCTTTTATTATTTTTATTAAGCAACACATGCTCACTCTATAATTATTAGAAAAGAAATAGTGCAGATATAAAGAAAACCCTAGAATTCTATCATTCTGAGATAACTCCTTTTATCCATTCAATTTCTTTCTCTGCCTTTCTTTTACTCTATAATTCTCTCCTTCTGAGAAGTGTGTCACACACACTTTTTAATACAAAAATGACCTCTTAAGCTCTGTCATAAATTTATTTCTCATATTTATATGTGAAATTTTAGATGACATAATTATTAGCTCATGTTTTAATGACATAATTTAATACTAAGTTACCTGATTTTTTAAATTGTTTCTAGATTTGTGGTTTGTTTTTCCTGTTATCAACAACAAATACTGCATACACATTATACAGTTGTTTGATTATTTCCGTAGGGTAAATTTTTGATGGGGAATTTTTTCGGTGAGGAATATGTACATTTCCAGTCTTCTTAATGTATATTCCCAATGTACTCTCCCTAACGGTGGTGGCCATATATAATCCCTCTGGCAAAGGTTCAGTGTGCGCTCTTCAGTAGTGTACATTACATTCCTTTTTTCAAAAAAATTTATTTATGTATTTATTTTTGGCTGCATTGTGTCTTTGTTGCTGCGCGCAGGCTTTCTCTGGTTGGGGCAAGTGGGAGCTACTCTTCGTTGTGGTGCACGGGCTTCTTATGTTGCAGAGCACGGGCTGTAAGCGCGGGGGCTTAGTGGTTGTGGCGCACAGGCTTGGTTGCTCCACCACATGTGGGATCTTCCTGGACCAGGGCTCAGACCCATGTCCCCTGCATTGGCAGGCGGATTCTTGACCACTGTGCCACCAGGGAAGTCCCTACATTCTTTTTAATATATGCCATTTCAATAGGTGTAATCTTCTTTCTCATTGCCTAAATTGGAAAAACTTTTGAGTACTAATGATTTAAACACTTTAAAATATATTTATTAGCCAAATGAATTCCATCTTTGAGATTTATCTACTTTCTCTAATCTACTGTCCCTTTATTCTATTTATGGGAATATAGGTCTCCTTTATGGTTTCTTTCTTTGACTTCAAGCTTAGCTTCTGCGATACCAAATTATATAAATATTAACCTATATTTTCTTTAGATACCTTTATGTTTTGAGTATTTTACAATTAAATCTTTTACTTCACTGTTGTGAAGTTGAGATAAGGCTCTAAATAGCAGTATTGAAGAGTGCATCTTTCCATCCTAATTTGGAATGTGTTCTTTATTATGTACAAAATACTTACATGTACATGCATCTTCTGGACTTTTTCTTCAGTTTTGTTGATCTATTTTTGATAAATGCTACATTGTTATGATTGTTTATTTCTGATATGTTTATAATGTCAACTAATACAAGTCTGGTGTATTACAAAAAAATAAAATAAAATAAATGAAAATGATCTCTCTAATCTTTTTATAACTATGCTGCACTTTTCGATTTTAATAGCTTCCTTCTATCAGTCAAATCCCTGAAACAATGTTTTCTCCTATAATGTTCTGATTCAAGCTTGAAATTCAAGCTTTCTTCTATGCCAAGAAGCCAGGTTCAACAGTTTTCATGTAACTATATGAAACTGTATTAAACTATATAACTATTAAAGAAAACAAGCCATTAACCTGAGAAATTTCATGTTTTTAGCAATTCTACAATAAGAGTTAGCATTCCACCTTCAACTTTATGCACTTGTTATCATTAGATGAATTCAGACTATATCCCAAGCAGAAATTGGATAGTATCTAATTAATTAGGACCCAGTAAAAATTGCATTTTACATAGTAATGATATATAAGCTTAAATTAATCATTCTGTGACAACAGTGGTAAAAACAGAAACTATAAGATGGAACTTAGATAGCAACATAATTTTTTTTTAAGTGTCTTAAATTTAAATGAGTTCGATAACTAATCTTTGCTCCCTGCTTTACGTTCTTAGCATCCTTGCTGCCTAAGTACATTCATCTCCTTTCTAGCTTGTATCTCAATATATCACTAAAAGAGACAGCTTGGGGTTTAACTACTTATTATAAGATGTCTCCCTTAACTTTTAAAATTTAAACTAAATTCTAGTTTCTAATTCTTTACATGAAAGTACAATTTGAAATATTTAATCGTAATTTACTCTCCCATCCAAGACAATCACTTATAACCATATTCTTCATATAACTAGCAAAACAAAATGAATTTTAGGGGGACATATAAAATTTAACTGGACATAGCAGTAGAAACATATCTTGTTGCGTTGTTCCCTATAACTCAATAATATACAATTTCTCATCACTAAACACTCCATTTCTCTCAAAATTATAAATTAATTCTAAAATAAGAAGAGAAGGGTTTGATTTATACTATAGTATCCTAAGTGTAGCCTTAAAATACTCTAGTTACTTCCAATATTATTCAAAAGCATATTTTACAGGCACTATGCAGTATTCAATTTTTTTTAAAAAGGGGCTTATAAATATAAAAACTACAGAGTTGTAGTGCCATCTACTGGAGGACAAAGACTATGTTACTCCTTTGGCAAAGTTCATTATTTTCTATCCAACAAATTCCTGGGTCCAGTCTACACTGTCTTTCCATCAATTATATAACATATAATTAACTATTAAGAAAAATTTGTTCACTTAACCACCTAAAAAGAAGTTACAACTGAATCTGATGAGATTACAAATATATACTACCCAATTTCCACCACAGAGGCAATTATGCAGAAGACTAGGGAATTAACATCAGTTGGCTCAGAAATGACCTGGGAGTTCCTTCTCAATGACATTTTCCAGAATTCAAGCCTTGTACTTCCTTTAAAAAAAAAAAAAGTACATTTCTGAACATGATTCATTAATTCAGCATTTGTTTTGTGCCCATAAAATCAGAGATCCTCTAAGACAGAAGGCCAATGAGAAATACACATACCCTATGCCCATGGGGAAAAAAAAAAACTCACAGAAAAAGGCAGTAATATAAAGGTTGATTTGTAATTAACTATGTAAAACACTTTTCTTCTTCAGTAGTTAACACACCTTTTTTTCTTTTAAATATCAAACACATCACAAATCTGCATATCATCCTAGAGCAGAGAGCATGTTAATCTCTGTACTGTTCCAATTTTAGTATATGCGCTGCTGAAGTAAGCACAAATGAATTCTTTTACATAAAGAATGAAGATTAACAGATAACAGTCTTATACCTCCTTGAATTTGAAAAGGATGACACTGAGGGGGGAAAGAGGTGGAACTTACTGAGGTGCTACTCGTCTCCAGTAGCGATCAATTCCATTTTTAAAATACAGCACAGCAAGCCACCTTACATTTATATCCAGAGTGTGGTTTGTGAAAATATTCTGTAAATTAAAAACAAAGCATCAGAATGAACATGTAATAAGTTAAAAGTATAATTAATATAACACAAAAAAGTATGGATAGATTTCTAATTAAATGCTTCACTTAAATTTTATCACTACACATATCATATTGTTATTTTCTAAATATCTATAGCTCTACATTCATGTAAGAAAGCATATCTGCTCGGGAGCATGTTAATTATGTAAGCTGAGTAATGGATATGTGGAGATTCATTATACTATTCCACTTTTAGGTAGGTTTTAAATTTTTCCTAATAAAAAATTAAATTCAGAAACAAATCTAATTACACAGCATAATTACACGCACACACACGAAACTAAAATAAACACTGCTAAATTAAAAAAGAAAAGGCGGGCTTCCCTGGTGGGGCAGTGGTTGAGAGTCCGCCTGCCGATGCAGGGGACCCAGGTTTGTGCCCGTGGAGCGGCTGGGCCCGTTAGCCATGGCCGCTGAGCCTGCGCGTCCGGAGCCTGTGCTCCGCAATGGGAGGGGCCACAACAGTGAGAGGGCCCGCGTACCGCAAAAAAAAAGAAAAAAAAGAAAAAGAAAAAGCAGACCCACCACAGCACAGATTCAAAGAGCCAAAGCTCTTTTTATTAATTCATGCTATGAAATAAACAATTTCAAAGCATCCTCCTTATCAAAGCGATTATTATACTTACGAATAAGTTTGATAGCAAAATATTTTCAAGTAATATAAAGGCAGAAGTGATATGAATAATTTCAACTCAAAGTTAACCATTACTCAAAAAATTTACTTACTGTGTTAATCCAAATACAGGCAGTCCTTGCCTTGCACCATAGTGGGACAGTGTAAAAATGACTGTGCAAGCTAAACCATGCAACATGAGCTTGAAATCAAAATTACAACTGTTCTATAACCTTTAAAATTGATTTTTAAATTTATTAAAATTGTTATCAAAAGCTTGTAAGTAACAGTTATAAATGTATATGAAATAAAAAGAACAGTAAACCTAATACTAACACTGTAATTTAAAACATCATAAACAGTGAGAATTAAAATGTTTTACTGCTTTCTAAAAAATGTTTCTAGAATAGCAGGTACATAGGACAAATAGGATTGTAGGAATATGTTAACTAACTAAAACTGTACTACACCTCACACCAAAAACAACTCAAATCCCTGTAGTTGACCTCTTAAATACAACATTGTGTGGGAAAACCTCAAAGCCAAAAAGAATGATGTGGAAATATGTCTTTTACTATAAAAAAAATTGATGTTAAGTATTAAAAATAGGTATGTATACTATAAATCTTTTTTTTTTTTTTTTTTTTTGCGGTACATGGGCCTCTCTCACTGTTGTGGTCTCTCCCATTGCGGAGCACAGGCTCCAGATGCACAGGCTCAGCGGTCATGGCTCACGGGCCCATCCGCTCCGCAGCATGTGGGATCTTCCCGGACCAGGGCACGAACCCATGTCCCCTGCATCGGCTGGCGGACTCTCAACCATTGCGCCACCAGGGAAGCCGTATAAACCTAGTTTTTAAAAATCATGTGCAACGAAAAATAAAGTTACGAAGATAGTTGTGTAATGCCCACTTATTCCTTAAGATCCCTGACAACTGAGTCAGAGTCCCTCTTTTGGGTCTCCTTTGCAAAAGAAAGAATAGATTCTCTCACCACATTAATTGTGTAACTAATTAATTAATTGCATTCGACTTTAACACTTTACATGCCTACCTTCCACACTAGATTGAGTTGTGTCTTATGAGTGGAGTCTAGCACACAGCCCAGAAAAGCAGAAACTTCATAAACTTCAATTGAGCAAATGAGTGAATGAATGAAAGTAACGTGGGAATACTGCAGAAGTTGGAGGATCTCAGCCGAACTCAGCTACACTTTGGAACCAAGAAAAGTCAAGCTGCAGGTGTCAATCCAAGTAAATATATACTATATACTGAAAAAACATATTGAATAACAGGATTGGAACACACGCCTGAGATCAGGTATACAAATGTAGGAATCTCCAGACTAACTAAACTGGATGGCTAAGGCTCAAATAGAGCAAATGTGGCAAGACAGTGAGTACAGGGAAAAAAGAAGAAATAAACTCAGCAGTTTTTAAATCTATTATAATCTATTCTATCTAAAAGAAATTTTACTGTCCCTCTAAGAAGAAAAGTATACCTAGTAAAAATAAAAACAAAAAGGTCTAGGTACTTAATATTAATAATTCATACATTACACAAAAGGTATCAAGCAAGCCTATTGGTTTTTCCAAGGTCAAGCAGTAACCAAAGTAAGAAAAAGTGTTTTATATTTTGGCCTGAAAAAACACAAGGCTAAATACAGAGCACATTCATTTAAATAAGCATATACTCAGAGATTTTCTAAAGATTTATACTATGCCCCCAATTTACAAACATAATGCTGGGATTATCTACAAGAATAAGATACTTTCTTTAGTATCTTTAGAAATTAATGTTTTTTCTCTTTGTGTTATTGTGTTAAAGAGCCAACTTTCATGTTATATATTCAGAATATCAAGTATGACTCCAGATATTTAATTTCCATTCCAGGCATGACTAGGAACTTCTTAAATGTAACAACTCAAAACTTTTTAGTCATAAAGTCAAAATATGTATGTTCTGTCATAATTTTCTATTTTACAAGATATAGTAAACAGTTCTGCTCTGAATTTTTGACCCAGTCACACATACTGAATTGGTTTTTGATCCAATTGGTAACCTCCTTGCCATGGCCAGAAACTAAATCTCACACACTAATCAGAGTTCTCAAATTTTCCGAAGAAGAAAAGAATAAGAAAGGCCTTCAATACAAAAAGACGTCTTTTCATTCTGGCATTGAGACAATGATTTTCATTAATTAACCAAAAGCTTCTAACTAGCAGAAAGATTTAGTTAAAGCACATATTGTTAATTATCAAACTATTTCCCATAATACCCAGGAAAAGATCAGATATGTTAAGAAAATAAAATTTTTAGACAGGGGAAAAGAAAATGGCGTTTAAAGTGAAACACACTGAGCAAGGTAGACCTGACGGATGTAGCGGTGGGGAGACCTGAAGAACTCTGACAACGTAAATTAACTGGGGCAAGGATAAGGATGAAGACAAAACATCAAAGTGTACTACCTAAAGTCTTCAGGTCATCATTAACACACTAAAATAGATTATCAGCACAGTGTTGTCTACTGAGCAGATTCTACCAGTACCCTGCTGGGTTATTTATTCAATCATCAATAAACATTTTTTAAACATTCTCAAAGAGCCATGCTCTGAATTTATATGTGGTAGGAGCAATGGCAGGCAAACATTTGGATCAGTTTCACTAAAGTAAACCACCAATACAAGTAAGTTTTTAGAACAATTAAAAATAATAGTGTCTCATTTTATTAAAATTTATAGTAAACTCTTTTAGAACAACTTACCAGCAACACTGAATAGAAACCTGGCTGCGTCTCCCACTGTTTCAACTGCTCCTCAGCTGGTTTTAACACAGCAGTATCCTGACTGGTGGCCTGTGTTAAGACCTGAAGAACGACAGTACTGGCACTATTGAGATCCATGGAAACCTGGCAATGATAAGTTAACATACTTGAATGTACATTATACTTAAAAAATTAACACTAATAAAAGGGAGAAAAGGAGCTTCAATGTTCTGAATTACTCCTGTACTTCATATCTACTCTTTCATGTATCTGCTGGATTTCTATCTCTTTTATGTACCACCCATACTCTAACTTAAAACTCCCATAATTCAAATCGCCTTTGCTTAAATCAATTTATTTCTAGAGGAAACTGTCTTTTATTGCCCCATATACAGAAGGTAGTAAATTGGGGGGGAAAAATGACAAACAAAAACCAAAGTTACTAAATTCTGGTTAAATACCACTGCCTGCCCAAGACCCTAATCATAATGCCTTCTTAGTTAGTTTTTTTTTTTAAAGATAAGCATTATAAAAGTATTAACCACTTTATTCCTAACAAGATGAGGAGGAAGAGAACTGAAAAAGGAATGCTTTGACAGAGTGCTAAGTATCTCACATTATCATCTTAGATGCCACCAATAAAACATGTCTGAAAATTCTTTTTTTTAATATAAAAGACAAATGCATACCCAAGAAATATTGTGGAGGGGAAAAAAAAAACTGAACCAACAAACAAAATAAAACCCTAAGTTAGAAACGATCTTAAGGGTTGGATGATCTAATCCTATACCAAGAACCTGAAGCCATTCTAAAAATACATAAGCTATTTATTGAATTCTCCAGGATTCTGTTTCTAATCATCCCCAAAATTGTGTACAATTGTTTACTCAGAAAAGTATGTATAGTTTACAATACACATATACAAAGTATGCAAGATTAAAACTGAAAACTAAGAGTTGATAAAAAAATAGTTCCCAGTACAGAGGTGACTGGGAATTAGCTTTATTACAGTAGTTACCTAAAACTGAGGAATGTTCCAGACAGTAAAAGTCTAAAAGTCATTAACCCATAAAAGTCATTAACCCATAAGGAATATAGCCAAAGCAAATTACCTCCTTTGTTAAGAGTTGTAATTAAATTGCAATGACTCATGAAAAGGGAAGACTCCAAATGTTGATTCAACAAGAAATTTTACCCAAATATTACAACTTTTAAGGAAATTAAACATTTTGAAGTCTATGTGAGTAAAGCAACGCTAGGGCATAATAACTGGAATCAGACAAAATATTACCAATTAGCAATGGAGCTGAACTAAGATTTTAAATTAGTAGTCTGTTGTCTGTATTTTAGAACTGACTAGGGTGGTACCTCGTAAATATATATTGTCTCCCTCAATAATTAGGAGTTTTGGGGGTGTTTTGTTTACTTTCTTGGTAAATTTTTTTTATTGAAGTATAGTTAATTTACAATGTTGTGTTAGTTTTAAGTACCCAGCAAAGTGATTCAGTTATTAGATAGATACATACATACATACTTTTTCAGATTCATTTCCATTATAGGAGTTTCTTGAACAATGTAAGTTTCCATGTTTCATTACCACTTGGTAATAAGTGAATGGATTTTTAATCAAGTTAGAGGGTTTGTTGGTAATGTGTGATTTCAAAAACAGGTTATATATGAGAGATTCACTTCATGGAGGCCCTAAGAAGATACTTTAAAGAGATAGGCAGTATGTCTTTCTGCCTAGCTGAAATATAATGCAAGCCACAAAAGCAAGCCATGTATATACTTTTTACTTTTTCAAGTAGCCACATTAAGAAATAGAAACATGTGAAATTAGATTTATTATATTACATTTAACTCAATATTTCCAAAATGTTATCCTTTCAACATGCAATCAATATTTTGAAAATACTGATTAACAATGAGATGTTTTACATTTTTTATACTAAATCTTCAAACTCCTGTGTATATTTTATACTTATGGCACATCTTATTTCAAACTAACCACATTTCAAGTACTCAATAGCCACATATGGCTAGTGGCTACCATATTAGCACAACCCCACTGAAAGTGTGGCCCAAGGACTGGCAACACCAGCATCACCTCAGAGAAATGCAAATTCTCAATCCTCTCTCCAAACCTAGCAAATGAAAATAGGGGCTGAAGGCAGGAGGCAGTGGGGCAAAAAGCTGTGCTTTAGTAAGTTCTCTAGGTAAATCTTAATAATTGCCAGAGTTTGAGAAGCACAACTTTAGAACATCTAAAACTAAGGTACATCTGAAAGTCCAGCTCTACTGCTAATGCAGTGGATGACAAGATGTACAGTAGTTTCAATTATACATTCTTACTAAAAAAGGTAGACCTAAGACTTCCCTGGTGGCACAGTGGTTAAGAATCCGCCTGCCAATGCAGGGGACATGGGTTCAATCCCTGGTCCGAGAAGATCCCACATGCCTCGGAGCAACTAAGCCCATGCGCCACAACTACTGAGCCCGTGAGCCACACCTACTGAAGCCTGCGCACCTAGAGCCCATGCTCCGCAACGAGAAGCCACTGCAATGAGAAGCCCACGCACCGCAATGAAGAGTAGCCCCCAGCTGCCACAACTAGAGAAAGCCCGAGCACAGCAATGAAGACCCAAAAATAAATATTAATTAATTTTTAAAAAAGAAAAAGCTAGGGCTTCCCTGGTGGCACAGTGGTTAAGAATCCTCCTGCCAATGAAGGGGACATGGGTTCAAGCCCTGGTCCGGGAAGATCCCACATTCTGGGAAGCACTAAGCCCGTGAGCCACAACTACTGAAGCCCGCGCACCTAGAGCCTGTGCTCCACAACAAGAGAAGCCACCACAACGAGAAGCCCGCGCACCACAACAAAGAGTGGCCCCCACTCACCTCAACTAGAGAAAGCCTGTGCACAGCAACAAAGAACCAATGCAGCCAAAAATAAATAAATTTATTTTAAATATATATATATATATATATATATTTTTTTTTTTTTTAAAGGTTGACCCAGCACTGATTAGCAGTTCTCACAAGGGAACTAAGGTATAAAGAGAAGAAATTCACTGATTCTCTCCCAAGAAATGTAAGAGCAACCAGCTTTAAAAAATTTTTTTAAAAAGCCAATATCTGAGCATATATTACATGCCAAGCATTGTACTAAGTGCTTTATTCATTTATTTATTCCTAATAATTATTCTATGTGGTAGATACTCTTATCCCCATTTTTTAGGTAGAAAACTAAAGGATCAGAGACCTTACCTTGCCAAGGTCACAATCTACTAGGTAGCAGTCCCTGGACTTGAACACCAAAGCCACTATTCTTTTTTTTTTTTAAATGCTGGCCTTAGACAAGAGGCCAGGATGGGGACTCAATTGTTTGTTTATTTGGCTGCACCAGGTCTTAGTTGCAGCACGTGGGATCTTCATTGTGGCATGCGGGATCTAGTTCCCTGATCAGGGATCAAACCCAGGCCCCCTGCACTGGGAGTGTAGAGTCTTAACTGCTGGACCACCAGGGAAATCCCCAAAGCCACTATTCTTAATCAGTATCTAATACTGCCTTCCCTGAGTGACAGAACAGACATTTAAGGCATCTCTGTAGTCCCAGGGCCCAACAAGATACATGACATATGCTTAATAAGTATTTGCTGAATTAACAAAAGTGATCAATTTCGAACAATAAAGGACTTCACACTGAACCACACAGGAGCTAATTAACTGATTTATTCAATAAAACTGCTGAAACTCTGCTGCATACCAGGCACTGTTCTAAGTGCTGAGAACATAGCAGTGAACAAAATGGTGTCCTGACTTCATGCAGTTTACATTCTAGTGGAAGAAAACAGATCTGTTTTAAAAAAAAAAAAGAAAGAAAAGAGGTAGTGATATGAAGAAAATAATGTTAAAAATTGACTCTAACTGAATGTGTTACTTCAGATTGGGTGTTCAGAGAAGGTTTCTCTAGTGACATTTACAAGAGACATGAGAGTGACAAGAGAGACCCACAAGCAAAGATCTGAAAGCAGAGTTCTGGATTGGGAAAACAAATGATAACAAGGCCTTAATATTATAAACAAACTTAAGAAAGCCAGTATAATTGGCACTTAATGAGAAAAGGGGAAAGTAGTACAAGATGAGGTTGGATATGTAGGCAGGAACAGATCATGTGACGGACCACCTTGTAGGGGAAAATTAAGTGACTGGACTTTGATACATGCACAAAAAAAGCCACTGGAAGATAGGAAGAATATACAAATATAATAATAGAGAAAGGCTATACCAGAACTCATCCCTACCCCAAACTCAACCTGCAAAGAGAAAGAAAAAAGCCATGTCTCTGTTTTGGGCTACTACTTGAAAAATAAAATCACTGACTACTGCCAACCCCCAAAGCAATTTTTACCTAGAACAAAGATTGTGCAGAGCACTCACATACACACACACCTTCACACTTCTCTGGACCTTCGCAACAAAGCAATCCTTAAGTCTATGTACTCTTATCTCTGGGACTTCCCTGGTGGTCCACTGGGTAAGACTCCATGCTCCCAATGCAGGGGGCCCAAGTTCGATCCCTGGTTGGGGAACTAGATCCCACATGCATGCTGCAACTAAGAAGCCCACATGCTGCAACTAAATACGCCACAGAAAGGATCCTGCATGCCACAACTAAGACCCAGTGCAGCCTAAATAAATAAATATTTTTTTAAATTTTAAGTCTATGTACTCTTAACTTTATGCCCCACTTACTCTCGCCATTCACCTGTTCTAATGGAAATGCTAGAGTTCCCCATCCCTACCTCCCTCCAGCACCCTGCTCCATCAAGGTCTTCCCCAGCAGTATATGCCCTGTCCTCTCCTCCTCTTGCTTTGATCCTTGCTCCCAAAAAGCTCATCCAGTCTGGGAAGGAAAGCTCAGCTTATATATTTTTGGAGAACCAATTCTATGCCAAGCACTGCAGTAGTTGTTAAGATAAGAATTAGAAAGGGTCATTTTCTCTCCCCAAAATATGGGGAATAATGAGGTGGGAGGCAGAGAATTATTCTTATTAAACAAACTACAGGACTTCCATGGCGGTCCAGTGGTTAAGACTCCGAGCTCCCAATGCAGGGGGCACGGGTTCGATGCCCAGTCGGGGAACTAACATCCTGCATGCTGCACGGCATGGCCAAATAAATAAATACCGATGCTGCTAAGTATTTTAAAAAAACAACTATGAAAAATAAGTTTCTAGAATACCAGTTGGAATCAGAGTATATTTCGCCCATAGAAACAATATTATGAGTGATTTATCTAATGGGTAAAAAGGCTTTTCGGTCTGAGAAACAAATCATCATTCATAACTTATACTGGAAATATTTCCAAGTACTAATCAACTTCCTGAAGGGAAACTTCAGGCAGCAATCAGTTCCTAAATTGCAGATTAAGTGCATCATCAAAAATAACAATCCAGACCCATAATGGATTATTAAACATACCACATTACTAAAGCCTATTAATTTTTTTTAAGATCCCATAACAAACCTATAAAAAGCAAATCTGGCATGTGTACTAATATCACTGTTTTATAGAGGCAGAACTTATAGCTATCAAGAGAACTGTCCAGAATCACTGTAGAAAACTAGTACTTGGCAGAGTGAGCCCTAATAACAAGATGTTTAGAATCCCAGCTCTTCCTACTAAAACGTAAAATGGTCTCACCACACCACCCTACTCCCTAATAATTAGAAACACACCATGCTCTTCCATAATAGGTTCCTAGAGAAAAAGATTCCTGAATCCATCAGAAATCTGAAAGGACTACATTTTCTATGCATTAAATATTCATACAGTACTCAATTGTCGAGTTTTCTTGAGAGGACAACAATGGCAACAAAGAAGAGGTGGAGAAATGTACTGAGTCATTCAAATGTAACAGTGTGGAAATAAACTTCATTTGGGATAAAAGATAGATGACTACTGAATAGCAGTAGTCAGTTTGGAGGGTAGTACACCTGGAAACTAACCTTCAATATCTTTCTCTTGGAATTAGCATGCAGAAATATAACAGGGCTGCTACTGTTATTTGCACATAGTAGTGAAGGAGACATACAACTAGTCTCCAAAAAAGGCGGAGACCTGAGACTGACAGAGGAAGAGAGGAAAGAAGAAAAGGAGAAGGGGGTAAAGCATAAGAAAAGAAGGGACAGGGTAGAAGGTAGGAGGAGATGGAGAGACAGACACAGACTAACTGGTGGGAATGGCCAGAGGTGCTTCTCAAAGAACTTGACAGGATCTTCATGGCGATCATCATGTAGGCCTGAAGGCCATGGAAGCTAGTCTCTCACAGTGGAAGTGCTGTTACATCTCCTCTGTTGAGGTCTATGTGTAGGGAGAGAAATCCCATACCTATGTTAAAACAATGTATCCTTTCCCTTTCTGTGCTCCTATAAATTATCAAGACACAACCAAGCAAACAGCAGGATTAAATTTGCCTAGGTCTTCTAATTAATAGTGTATACACTGAGGTTGCTTTGATTTTCATTAATTTGTATAGTTTCAAAATCATAAGCAAGAGGAAACACTGCTTGTGAGCATTTTATTAGCTCTCAACTACATTACAGAAGAGCATTATTCAAAATCTAAATGCATACTCTTTTTTTCCCTCTAAGAACAATAATACAAAAGAAGAAGGTGAAAATTAAAAGGGCAGGCATTTCACCCTTCTCACTATTTCACAAGTCAGTCAGTTCAATTTATTCATTACTGAACTTTATTGTAGTCTTTGATTCTATTAAAGTCTAAATAATCTAGCAATATATGACCAAGAGCCTAAAAATACTCATAGCTTGTAACTGGACTTTCTAGGCTTGATTCTATAAGATACTTTGCCAACTGTGGAAAAATCCGAAGTCCAAAGATAATACAGATGCACCTGTGGTTGGAAACTTACCAATTTTCATTAAAAGAAACAAACAGAAAACTCAGTACCCCTGCTTGCCACCAACAAACAGACTTCTCAGGCCTGCATCGACTTTAACTTCAGTCATGACAATTTTCTTTAGACTACTACATTATCTGCGTTTGTCCTTAGTTTTAGGACATTCCACTCAAACAATAACCACACCCCACTTTTAAAAGTTAAAGAAGTAAACTGACTAAAGAAAAGAAGGTGTAAGATTACAAGAAAAATTGAAGAAAAAAGAATTTCAAAATCAAAAAGGTTCCCTCAGTGAAATAATTTATTCAGGCATAGATCAATATGGATGCTAAAACCATTAAGTGAAAGAAGAGCTGTTGGGGAACAGAATATTCCCAGTGTATCACCCCACAGATTACTTGCTAAATGCAATGAAGAAATAAACAAACCTTTAAAACAAAGGGATCTGTCAGTCTCCGGCTCAACTAAGAAAGCAACTTTAGTATCACCAACAGCTGCACAACTTGAGCTAAAGTGCCTCCTGATGTGATGATGCAAAAAGAAGTATAAAACCTCATCTCTGAACTACCAAAACTGATCAACCACAATCTAATCAAGACTCTAGATCCAATTTCCAGTTTAAAAGAAAGGAGAGAGAATATTTCTGGGATGGTGGCATGAAGAGCTCCACAGATCCTCTCCTCAGTTAAACAACTGTAACTGATAAAAGTTATAAAAAGCAACCATTTACAGTCTCTGGAAAGCATATTTAAAGACATACAGCAAATGGAGAAACATTTATGCAAGAAATACTACTAAATCTTAGTAAAAATAGCAACCATCTGTGGCATTTGAGCCACAAACTCACTCCTGCCCCAGTGTGACAGAAGCTATACTCCAGGCAGAATGAGCCAAGAACATGGGGCTCCCTCTCACTCTGGCTCTTAATCTAGGGCTACAGTTTCTCCCCAAGAAAAGCAGACAGCTAGCATTTCTCATCTAACTGAGCTACATACTGAAGCTCTATTCCAGACAAGCACAGTCAAAAGGTCTGGGGTACTCTTCTTCCACCCAGGCACCAGTCATGGGGCAGAAGCTCTACCCCAGGCATATCAGGCCAAGAACAGTGGACCTCAATCATGCCCACCCCAGCTTGCTCAGCCAGGAACAATAACAGTTGGAGATTTCAATACTCTACTTCAAATATGGAGAGAACATCTAGAAAGAAGATCAATAAGGAAATATGTCTTGGGAATTCACTGGCAGTCCAGTGGTTAGGACTCCACACTTTCACTGCTGAGGGCCCCGGTTCAATCCCTGGTCAGGGAACTAAGATCTCACAAGACACACGGCATGGCCAAAAAAAAAAAAAAGAAGAAAAAAGGAAACATGTCTTGAACAACATTATACACAAACTTGACTTCACAGACGTTCCACTCAACAGTAGAATGAAAGCAACCATTCATCTCAAGTGCACATGAAACATTCTCCAGGACAGACTATATGCTAGGCCACAAAACTAGTCTTGACAAATTTAAAAGGGTTGAAATTATACAAATATGTCCTCAGATTGCAATCAGTAATAGAAATGTGGGAAATTCACTTACACTTACACATTTCAAAGCTTACTACAAAGCTACAGTAATCAAGACAGTGTTGGTACTGGCAAAAGGACAGATATACACATCAATAAAACAGATTTTAAAGTCCAGAAACAGACCGTTACATCTAAAGTCAAGTGATTTTTGACAAGGGTACCAAGACAATTCATGGAGAAAGAATAGTCTTTTCAACAAATAGTGCTGGAACCACTGGATATCCACATACAAAAGAACAGCTGGACCTCTTCCTTACACCATAGACAGAAATTAACTCCAAATGGATCATAAAGCTAAGCATAAAGAGGTAACTCTATAAAATTCTTAGAAGAAGATCTAGGAATATACCTTCATGACCTTGGGCTAGGTAAAGCATTCTCAAATATGATACCAAAGCACATGCAACTAAAGTAAGATCAGTTAAATTCATCAAAATTTAAAACTTTACCAAAGAATACCATCAAGAAAATAAAGACAAGTCATAGGATAGGAGAAAATATTTGCAAATCATATATCTGATAAGGGGCTTATAAGCAAAATATACGAAGAATGTTTACAATCCAACAATAAAAAGATAAACAATCAATTAAAAGGCAAACGATGAGGAGAGGTTTCTCAACCTGATAAAGACAATCTACAGAAAACCTACACATAACACCATACTTAATGGTGAGAAACTCAAAGCCTTCCCACTAAGATCAGGTACAAAGCAAGGATGTCCCCTCTAAACACTCCTTTTCCACATGGAACTAGAAGTCCTTGGTCATGCAATAAGGTAAGAAAAGAAAAGAAATGGTATACATATCAGGAAGGAAGACATAACTCTGTCTGTTCAGAAGTGACATGATCATCTATGTAGAAATCTGAAAGAATCAACCAAATAATTCCTGGAACTAACAGGCGATTTATAGCAAAGTTGTGGGATAAAAGGTTAATAGACAAAAGTCAAATGCTTTCCTATATACCATCAGTGAACAAGTGGAAATGAAAATTAAAAACACAGTATCATTTACATTAGCACCCCTAAAAATGAAATACTTACGTATAAATCTAACAAAATATGTACAAGATCTATATGAGGAAAACCACAAAATACCAATGAACAAAATGAAGGAACTAAATAAATACTGAATAGATATTCCATGTTCATAGATAGAAAGACTCAACATTGTCAAGATGTCACTTCTTCTCAACCTGATCTGTGGATTCAATGCAATTCCAATCAAAATCCCAACAAGTTATCTTACAGATATGAATAATCTGATTCTAATGTTTACATGTAGAAACAAAAGACATGCATTAGCCAATACAACAATGAAGAACAAACTGGGAGGACCGACACTACCCACTTCAAGACTTACTATAAAGCTACATGAATCAGGAGAGTGATACTGGTGAAAGGGTAGACAAATAGATCAATGGAACAGATTTGAAAGCCCAGAAATAGACGCCCATAAATATAGCCAACTGATCTTTGACAAAGGAGCAAAGGCAGTACAATAGAGGAAAGATAGGTTCTTCAACAAATGGTGCAGGAACAAATGAACATCCATGCAAAACAAAATGAATCTAAACCCAGACTTTACACCCTTCACAAAAATGAACTCAAAATGGATCATAAACCAAAATTTAAAACATAAAACTAAAAGACTCCTAGAAAATAACATAGTAGAAAACCTAGATGACCTTGGGTATAGTGATTTCTTTTTAGATTCAACATCAAAGACACAATCCATGAAAGAAATAATTGATAAGCTGGACTTCACTAAAATTAAAAATTTCTGCTCTGCAAAAGACAATGTCAAGAGAATGAGAAGACAAGCCACAGACTGAGAGAAAATATGTACAAAAGACACATCTGATAATGAACTGTTACCCAAAATGTAAAAAGAACTCTTAAAACTCAACAACAAGAAAACAACCTGATTAAAAAATTGGTCAAAGACCTTAAAAGACACCTTACCAAAGAAGATACACAGATGTCAAAATAAGCATATGAGAGGATGCTCCCCATTATATGTCATCAGGGAAATACAAATTAAAATGACGATGAGATACCACTACACACCTTTTAAAATGGCCAAATGCTAGCAAGAATGTGCAGAAACAGGAACTCTCAGACATTGCTGGTGGAAGTACAAAATGGTACAGCCACTTTTGGAAGACTGTTTGGTGGTTTCTTACAAAACTAAACATACTCTTACTATAAAATCCAGCCATCGCATTTGAAGGTATTTACTCAAAGGAGTTGGAAACTTTATGTCCACACAAAAACCTGCACATACATATTTATAGCAGCTTTATTCATAACTGCCAAAACTTGGAAGTAACCAAGATGTCCTCCAGTAGGTCAATGGATAAACAAACTGTGGTATATCCAGACAATAGAGTATTATTCAAGACTACAAAAAAATGATCTATCAAGCCATAAAAAGGGATTGGGGAAAAATATGGAATGACTTCAGTTTGAGGTGAAGAAATGTTCTAAAATCGACTGTAGTGATGATCACACAACTCTGTGAATATACTAAAACTCACTGAACTGTACATTTGCAGTGGGTGAATTATATGGTCTGTGAACTATATCTTAATAAAGTGTTATTTTCTTTTAAGTGCTCTGACTATGTAAATGCCAAAGTTAGCAAGAGACCAGGAAAAGCTGAAGGAATGAAAAATCTGGCTAGAGTAACAACAACAAGTGATGTTAATTCAGAGAAAGGAAGAGCACTTGTTTAAGAAACTAAAGCAAGACGAAAGGACGTAAGACTTCTGACATAAGTCAGAAGGTTCCAAAGATTCTAGTCTTATTCAAATTCACACTGTACCCATTTGGATTCATTTCAGTTTCTCAACAAAGACTGTTTGGCAGGAAAATTCTTCTCTGTGCCTGCATTATAGGTTGTTTAGCATCCCTGCACAGTATATGTAAATAACACTTCCTAGGGATTGTTTTGACTCAAGATGCTTCCATATATCTCCAAATACCTTCAAGTTAAAGAACCACCAGGGCTATGGAAGCATTCCCTATGAGACACCATGCAGACTGTCAAAGACTGATCTATTCTGGAATAAAAGATACACACTAAAACGTATAGAACAAGGAGAGGAGATATTCCCTTGCCTTCTCTTCTATACTCCTAAAATATTCTACCTACTCAAGAGTTTCAAAGGACCTACAAACTCCTGCTTGGTGGTAGAAAATCAAGCTTAACTCCTAAACCAATAAGGATTTTTAAAATACTCTTAGTCTATTTTGTAATTAGAGGAATATCTATAATGTCAAATAACAAATACCACATAAAATATACGTAATAAAGCTATACAAATATAAAAATGCCTAAGAATAAAAGACAAGCAGGAAACATAAGATTATAAAGTGTTGCACTAAGGGAGTCCTAGGACTTATGGGGATTCTAATAGTCTACACATTTTACCTTTACGATGAAAAAACATTTTTTTTAAAAGGCCAAGAATTTTCTCTTTACACCTACTCTAAATTTCCACAGGAATATTTGCTTGATTTCTCTTCTGTAATCCTAAAACTTATTCAAACTCCTCAAGAGTTTCAAATCATGTATTTCTCTTGTCAAGCACATACCAAGAAATCATGGCAATATATTATATATACACATTTAAGTAGATAATGTAGGCAATAATTGCATTCTCATCGTAAACATTCAGGACTTGGTTTTCAGAAGCAAGAGTTGATAAGCAACAGTTCTGCCATATTACCTGGATTTGTGATGGCAATGTTTACCAAAAGACATCTTCCTCATGCAGGGGACTCTGAGTCTTATATTATAACAGCAGTTTTACCTACAAATATTCATCTCTAAAAATTCTTACTATGTGACGCTCATAAAAACAAAAGTTTAAAACATTTAACATTCTGAGAAAAATGAAACTAAGAAAAAAATTCTGATTTATTATTTACTTTCCTTTAAGCTTCACATACATATATACTGTACACTTCCATCATACAAAAGGAAAATAAAATTTGTGTTTGTTAGCAATATCGTGTTTATCTTTAATTTCACTTCGAAGTATTTTCCATGAAAGTTTCCACATCAACTTGTTCCTTTACAAGATAACATCCTACTAGATCTACTATTTCTAAAGTTGTAGAAATAAACTGATTAATCTGCAGTGCCACCTGATGGTAAGAAGTAAGTAGCACATCCCACAGAATATGTTCTAAGCATCCTCTTCCCATCAACGACAGGGGAAAAGGACACTGGAATTCCCAGTGACGACTTGGTCAGGACAAGCATCTGCAAAGCAGCAGGACAACCTTACAGCAAGTGTTTTCAGGGTTCAAGAAGTTAGGGCAAAGAATGCTGAGAAAAGCACTCCTGAGGGAAAGAAATGAATGGGAGCCTAAAGAATAATGTAATAGGGCTTCCCTGGTGGCGCAGTGGTTGAGAGTCCGCCTGCCAATGCAGGGGACACGGGTTCATGCCCCAGTCCGGGAAGATCCCACATGCCGCGGAGCAGCTAGGCCCGTGAGCCATGGCCGCTGAGCCTGCGGGTCCGGAGCCTGTGCCCTGCAACGGGACAGGCCACGACAGTGAGAGGCCCGCGTGTACCGCAAGGAAAAAAAAAAAAAAGAATAATGTAATACAAGATGGGATTGAAAACATGAAAATGAAAACTTCACACTGAGGCAAAACATGACAACAACCTTACAGCACTGTCTCTACTTCTGTACTTAAATACTGCATCATTAAAACTACTCTCTTCTCGGGAATTACCCGGCAGTCCAGTGGTTAGGACTCTGCGCTTTCACTGCCAAGGCCCCAGGTTCAATTTCTGGTTGGGGAACTAAGATCCCGCAAGCTGTGCAGTGCAGCCAAAAACAAAACAAAACAAAAGGAAGATTAAAAATACTCTCTTTGGGACTTCCCTGGTGGTGCAGTGGTTACGAATCTGCCTGTCAATGCAGGGGACACAGGTTCGAGCCCTGGTCCAGGAAGATCCCACATGCCGTGAAGCAACTAAGCCCATGCACCACAACTACTGAGCCTGTGCTCTAGGGCCCGCAAGCCACAACTACTGAGCCCACATGCTACAACTACTGAATCCCGCATGCCTAGAGCCCGTACTCCGCAATAAGAGAAGCCACTGCAATGAGAAGCCCGTGCACCACAATGAAGAGTAGCCACCACTCGCCACAACTAGAGAAAGGCTGTGCGCAGCAACGAAGACCCAATGCAGCCAAAAATAAATAAATAAATTTATTTTTTAAAAAAATACTCTCTTCTCTAGCAAAAGAAAATGTGAGATGAAGACATAAATGTGGGCTTCCCTGGTGGCACAGTGGTTGAGAATCCGCCTGCCAATGCAGGGGACACGGGTTCATGCCCCGGTCCAGGAATATCCCACATGCTGCGGAGTGGCTGGGCCCTTGAGCCATGGCCGCGAGCCATGGCCGCTGAGCCTGTGCATCCGGAGCCTGTGCTCCGCAACGGGAAAGGCCACAACAGTGAGAGGCCCGTGTACCGCAAAAAAAAAAGACATAAATGTGTTTGAGCTTTACACAAAATAAATATGACAGAACTTAAGAAAATGTAATATTCATAAACAATATGTAATATTCATAAACAATATTGTAGCATAAAGGAGACTGAGAAATTGTAGAACAGGAACAGGCAGACTGATATAAGGAGCAGGATGAAATCACCTAAGGAGAAAAACATGCAGTAGTCCACATTTGACAGAAGGACAAATATTCAGAAAGAGGAAGAAAAGCCAGATACAAGCCATTGAGACAGTGGCATAAGAACCTGAAAGCTCCAAATTTCCTCCTGGAAGAACAGGTACTGGTCAAATAAAAACCTGAATAGCGAGTAGCCCTTTTGGTGAAATGTATAAGCAATATAGTATTTACCATGAATCACTGGAACATATCCTACAGAGAGATGTGAGGAAGATGTCATTTTTTCAAAGATAGTTAAACTCCTGCAAGTCAAATCATGATCTATGGCCCAAGTCTACGAAAAGAATAGTAAGAGGCAGAAAACATTCTTGAGGAATTATGGATAGGAAATATTACAAAACTGTTCAACTGCCTGGAGTCAAAAGCAAACTAGAGAAAGACAATGTGTCAAAGACAAGAAAAAAATGAATTTCTGTGAAGACCAGGGGAAGAGTTCAGACTTTGAGAAAACAGAAATCTTAAAGCAGTTTGCCAAAAAAAAGTTAAACCTGAAAATGACCAAGCTTCTAGACAGCATGACCAATGTAGTTAGAGAAGCAGGTGGAGGTAAGATGAAATAAAATTGACCATGAGCTGATAACCGTTAAACCTGGGTGGTGAGTAGATAAGGGTTCATGATACAATTCCGTCTATTTATGTATATGTTTTTTAAAGTGGCAGCTAGTGGACCATGATACAGAGAATACTAAAGCTGCTGACAACAGCCGCTCTGGAAATCTTTAAATGCACTAGATAGTAAAGCGCTCCTTCCTCCACACCACTCTTCTGCATAGAACATACTTCTGTTATTACATCTATTTCCTTTTGAGTCCCATCTACAAAATCACGAGCTACTTAAAGGCAAATATTGTGTCTTATTCATCTACACATGTGAGCACCTAATACAGTGCCAGGGCTATAGCAAATGCTCAGTAAATGTTTGATGAACTGAACAAAGCAATAATGTGATTGTAATTTCTAAGAGCAGAAGGCAGGCTTTTAGAAATGCTGAAAAAGAGGTCAAAGAAACAATATTTCTGGAAGTACAGAAATTATATCACAGTAAAGAGAGAAATATCTATAAAAGATACTACGAAAGTAAACAGTACGCTGAAGAGCTAAAAAAAAAAAAGGAATAAATGAATGAATAATTCGCTCAGTATCTTTGCCTACTGAAATGAGGCACATTGAGCCAATAAAATTTAACAATGCTTTTCACTGGGAATATCTAACATCCTCTGTTCTAATCCCATTCTCTCAATCAGGTTTCTGATACTTATGGGCCTGTCATTAGACTTTTCCACATCCATTCATTCATTCAAATATTTACTGAACACCTACAATGCCAGACATTATTCTAGGCACTTAAGATACATCAATGAATGGGCTTCCCTGGTGGCGCAGTGGTTGAGAATCCGCCTGCCGATGCAGGGGACACGGGTTCGTGCCTCGGTCCGGGAGGATCCCACATGCCGTGGAGCGGCTGGGCCCGTGAGCCATGGCCGCTGAGCCTGTGCATCCGGAGCCTGTGCTCCACAATGGGAGAGGCCGCAACAGTGAGAGGCCCGCGTACCACCAAAAAAAAAAAAGATACATCAATGAACTAAAAAGACGAAAAATCCCTGCTCTCATGGAGAGTATATGCTAGTGGGTGGAGACAGAGAAGTAAATTATACAGTATGTAAGAAGACAATATATAGTGCCAGAAGACAGCTGTGAAACAAGTCCTGTCCAATAAACCCAAGTATTCATGTTGTACTGGGAGTTTTTAGTAAAATGGCATCGATAAACTTCAATGAGTCTCTTGCCTGTTTAATATACTTGAGAGTCCCCATGACTGAACACCTCCTCATAGGAAAAGTTAAGGAGCTTATCCTAAACAACAGTGACACCCACCAAGGTAGTGTCAGCAGTGAGGCCCCAACCAGTGTCACTACCAACTTCTCTGACATCTCTTTAGGTGAAAGAAAAAAAATATACAACTGTATAAAAACTATTAAAGAACAGCAATTATGCTTATTGGTTTTAAAGTTTCTTCTCTGATGTCAAAGAAATAGGAAGGAAAAGCTGTAAGCTTGATTTTGGGAAGATACTGTTCTTTGAATGGCAGTAATAGCACAGCCTAAATTTAACAGACCATAACTGACCAAATTTTAGTCAAAACTTTTTGCTAACTGTTAAGGGATCATCAGTCCTCTCCAAATATACATATCTTTGATTGGTAGTTTCCAATTACTGATCCAGGATATCATACAACTCGTCTTAGAAGAATCTCAATCTGGTTGTAAGAGTTCAGCCTAAGGACTCACTTGAATTTATAAAAATTCACTCATTAAAACATGTATAGGCTGCATGCCCAGTAACACCCTCAAAATTAGAAACTGTTCTACATTTTATCATTAAAATTATGTTCTGAGTCATTAAAATAATTTTCTATCACCTTAGAGCCATCCACATCAGTTCTCTAAACAGTAAGTATATCTAATTTAAGCATTTTGTTTTACTGACCGAGAAACTGTGTCCTAAAAAGGACAAGAGAAAAACTGTGAGAAAGAGAAGAGGAAAATTGTGACTCCTGTACAGTCAAACACAGGCAAATTGGTGACATTTCTGGAAACCTAGAATTCAAGTTTCCTATCCCAACCCAACATTCTCTATTGACTACCACATTTTTCCTTTTGATCACAGTGTTGTCAAATACCAATGAAATTAACTGTTTTTTAAAAATCTTTAGACCTGAGAACCAAAATACAACATCAAGACTAGAGCTTATCTTCCTGATAAATTTTGTTACAGCAAAACTGAAAACCAAAATTTAAAAAATCTTTAGACCTGACAACCAAAACACAGTATCAAAAGACTAGAGTTTATATTCCTGATAAATTTTACTATAGCAAAATTGAAAACCAAAATTAAAAGTCAATGAAAACACCATACACAAAGTTAACAAGCTTTATCAGGATTTTTTTAAAAGAGGTATTACTTTATAATCATCAGATTGGCAAAAATTACAAATTCTGAAAATATTCAGTGCTGGCAAGAATGTATGTAAATAGGAATCTTTATGCACTGCTGCTAGGAGTATACATTAGTAAAACCACTTTGGAGAGCAATCTTGTCATCATGAATGAAATTTGTTTGTGTGTGTGGGTACATCCTATGATTAGGTAATATCCTATGACCCAGCAGTTCTACACTTGGTACTATAACTAAAGAAACTCCTGCATAGGCATACAAGGAAGAGACAAGGATAAGGGTGTTTGTCTTGGAGTTGTCTACAGTAAGAGAGAGCTAGAGACAATATGCTGTCCATTGTTAGTGGAAGAGATACATAAAATATATCTTATCCTCCCCTCACAGAATGTGTTCCCTCTGGCTGCAAATCTCTTGCCTCTAGATACGTGCATGTCTTGCTCTTTAGCTTCAATCCAGTTTCTGCTCAAATTGTCAACTAATCAAATAAGTTTTCCCTGACTGCCCAATCTAAAATAGCTTACCTTTCAATCCAGAATCTCTCTAGTCCGGATATCCTTCCTTCTATTTCCTAATCTTCCATTTTTCTGCATAACACTTTTAACTGTCTGACATTCTAATACATGTGTTTATTGTTCAGAATCCCAATTAGAATGTAAAACCCAGACATCAGATTTGTTCAAAGGAATATCACCAGAATCTAGAATTAGTACCTGGCACACAGAAAGTGATTAATAAATATTTGTTAAATAAATGAATTCAATGACAACAACCCAATCTCCACTTATAGCTGTGTAAAGTCACAAAAATGAACCCAAGTTTCTGACTTTTCAAACCCACTCACAGTATATAACCTGAGTGGTTATATAACCTCCAGAGTATATAACATTCCACATTTTTTTCAACTCCCTGGCAATTCAATTTGCATTCACAGTATTCAGCAATGAAGCAGCTTCTCATGGCCAGGCACTACTCTGAGAAATAAATAAGGGAGTCTTTGCATTCAAGTCTAGAGAGGAAAAAAGACAATTACAATATAGTATAAGCGCTATGATAAGCTGTTATGGAACAAGGTCAGAAGACGACCTAACTCACCCTAGGAAGGCTGGGGAGGGCTTCCCAGAGCGGAGCAAGGCAGCATTTGTGCTGAGTAGAAGTTATCCAGATGAGCACATTATGGGTATTTGTCAGATAGGTGATTGCTACATTCTAGGCAGAAGACACACAACATAAAAGTGTCTCAATTTTTAAAAACATTCTAACACTTCTGAAGAACTGTAAACAATTCAGCATGACAAAACAATGTGAAGCAGGAAATAACAGAAGGTGAAAGCAAAAACAAGCAAGGCTCAAATCATTAACATCCCTATTTCCAAGGCTTAGTAGTTTGGATTTTTATCTTTAAGTCTGCATAGAAGGATTGCAGGATAACAGCACCATCTGCCTACAGAAAAAGGAAAGGTACAGAGGGATGGTATGCAATTCTCAGAAGCATGGAAATTATTTAGAAGGTTTACATAGAAGTCCAGATAATAATGATAATCTGAACCAAGGTAGTAGCCACAGAGAAAAAGTAGATGAAAGAGGTAAAACAAGATTTGGTAAACAGTAATATAGTTAAGTGCGGGAAGGTTAGCACATAAGGGTAATAACAGGGAAGAGTTAAGATTCTGGTGTCTCTGACTGAGCGATGAGCTGCATGCACGAATCACAGGAAGAAGAGAAGCAACTTCAGAAAGGGTGAGATACGTAACTTTTTTGACATGAGTTTAAGGTATCTTAATACAACCACAATGTGTCAGAGTCGATCTGTGCTAAACAGATCTGGGTGTCATCAAAATAGATATAGAAGTTGAACTCATAAAGGATGATACCCTTCAAGGAGAGTAGGCAGAGGCAGAAGAGAGAAGATAGTATGCCAGAGTGAAATGAATATTTAAAGTGGCCAGAGAAGAGAGAAAAATATACCAAGGAAAGACTGACCAAGACATGGAAGGAAGGAGGAGACTACAGTGTCACAGAAATATAAGAGAATTTCAAGGAGGACTAGTCAAAATGTCAAATGATTAAAAAGATGCCATTAGATTTCAGAATAAGGAAATCAATAGAGACCATCACCCCATCAAATTCAGTGACTGCAGTGGATTGGCAGACTTCAACACACTGAAAAATAAAGAAAGAAAGAAGAAGAAGGTGGAGAAAATGAACATAGACAACTTTTTCAAGAACCTTAAGGGAAATAATTACAGATAAAATTGAAGAGGAATCTAGAGTGAAAAGAGTGTATTTAAGACAAGTGCATTTAAATCCTGATAAATTAGTACCAGTAGAGAGTAAAAGGAATAACCAAGTGTTATGGACTAAACTGTATTCCCTAAAATTCACATGCTGGAAGCCCTAACCCTCAGTATCCCCAGTACTGAAGATAAGAATTTTGAAGATGTGATTAAGTTAAAATGAGGCCATCAGAGTGGACTCTCATCCAATATGACTGGTGTTTTAATGAGAAAAAGAGACACTAGAGGTTCTAGTGCACAAAAGTACAACCATGTAAAGAGGCAGAAAGAGGGCATCTGTAACTCAAGAAGAGAGGCCTCATAAGAAACTATTTCTGCCCTAACCTTAATCGTGGACTTCCAGCCTTCAAAACTGTGAGAAAATAAATTTATCTTGTTTAAGCCACCCAGTCTCTGCTTTTTGTTATGTCAGCCCCAGCAAACTAATACACCAAGGAAACATTGTCCCTGAGGAGAAAAAACTTGGAACACAATTAGAGATGAACAGATAGAGGTAGACAAGTATGCAGGTGAAAGAGGGCAAAAAGCAATAAAGTTCCCACCAATGTATTGCATTTCCTCTGTGAAGCAGAAGGCAACATTATCCAGGAAAGAGTAAGGAAGGAAGGAGATGGTGGGCTAACAACCACCGTGGGAAACAAGAGTAGTTACTAAAGACACAGAGGATTATTAGGTTGCCTTTCCATTAGTCAGTAAATGTTTGTTACTGAATGAATACCTAGTGTCATTCATGAATGCTTTAGTTCAGTTTCAATATGGTGAACTCTAGCAGTAACTAGCAAAAGAAATGCATTGCAATGAATCAGAACCTGGTTTAAAAATCTAGATAACATGTGACCTTGTGCAAGTCACTTACCATTCTGGGCCTTAAGTTTCTTCAACCAGACAAACCAGACTTGATAATCATCATAAGATCACCTCAGATTAAAAATAAGAAGTGCTATAATGTTTATGCAGGTTTATGCATGACCTTGGTCTTCAACTTTTACCAACCAAAGTAGTGTGTCTCAAGCTGTAATGTACATTCATATCATCTGGAGAGCTTGTTAAAATGCAGATTCTGATTCAGTCGATCTGGGGTTAAGCCTGAGCTTGTGCATTTCTAACAAACTTTCAGGTGATGCCTACACCATATTTTGAGCTGCAAGGGTGTAGAACACTGATCCAGCTCAAGTTCTACAAAGCTTATAATTATCGGCTTATCTGTAATCAGCCTGATATTTAGAAAACCAAGGAAAACACTCTAGACTCACACCTGCACAAAATGTCTTGCCATTCCGTGAAACACTCTGAAATTAACTGATAGTCTCCATTTGGTGCAGACAGGAAAAGAAAGGAATCATAGGAAAAGAAAGGAATTGCCATCAATAACACAAAATTAGGAGAAGCCCAAGATTAAATACAAACACACACACGTACACATATATACAACACAAAGGTTAAAACCTATCTAATCAAATACATTTTCTTTCTCAAAATATGAACATTTCTGGAAAAACACATGTATTTATCTCTAGAAAAATCTTCAGTATACTTTAACTGCCATATATCTACAAAGATTCTTTTGCATTCTGGTTTGATCCTGAATGCAAACACATTCTACAGTGTCACAAAACCTAAAGTCGTTTTTTTTTAAACCTAAAGATTTTTATGTTAATTCCCAAATAATCTTCACCTATTTGTTTAGAACCTCCAGTTGTATTATCACAACTAAATTTTTTTGTGTTGAGAATTCTCTTCTGCTTTAGGAAGTGTAACTAGGGCAGAGACAGCCCAGCTGCCCTAGGGCTATAATACATCGCCACAAATCATTGCTATAATTAAACTGTTTTTTACCATTCCCTGTGCTAGGGGTTACAGGTTAAATTCCACAATCCTATCACAACCAACAGGGAGAGATTTTCAATCTAATTTCACAGAAATCTTCTTCAGTGACAAAAGACCTAAGAAAAAATGTCATGAAATGGATGTCTCATATCGTAGAGTCACTCTGCCTTTAACCTGAAACCTCTGCATTGAACAGAGAAGTTTGAAATAACGTGAAAACGAAGTAATGAACTCCCTATCCAAGAAAAAATAAAAAGTATTACGGCTGTAAACTACTCTTCCTTATTCCCTTCTGAAGAATAACCAAATTGCAAGGGCACTAGAGCACTACAACCGAGCCCGTTCAAATGGGGTGGGGAGGGGAAATCAAATGCAACCTTCGTACCAGGAGGCAATTCAGCAGTCCTATCTATCTAGCCAAGCCACTCTGAAAGAATAAGACTTCCCTCATTCACCACCATGTCACAAAAGGATTTAAAAAAATGACAAATGCAATGGGCCTCAAAATAGTTTTGCTGAATCACAAATACCCTCAAGTTATAAAGCTGCAGAAGTCGCTGGGCTAGAGCACTGTCGGCCATACCTCAGCAAGTAAGTCCTCTATGAACATGTATTACTTCCTTCACTTGTTCGTTATAGGCAAGCAAGGGTCTAATGGTCAATTAAAGCTTTCACAGTATTACTATTAGTAGCAATACTGTGGGTGCAATAACAACATACAGTGGTTTTATACTAAAGATGACCACGTTCTCTGAAAAGTGGCACCACCTATTCCCCAAGGGCAAATGAACCACCCTAGTCCGCAATGCAGCCACAATGAGCACCCTACGTCCTCATTTTAGCACCCAGTCCCTGCCTCCCCGCGCCCTGATTCCTCCGCGACCATGCTTCCCGCTCCCGGGCTGACTGGGGCAGCCTCGAGCTCCCAGGGGTCCTTGGAGTAACGGAGAGCCAAGCCTGCAGGCCGCCCTTCTCTCGCTACTGCTATGCCTGGCCTCCCACTAGCCACACGTTCTTCCCTCACCTCTCGGGTCTCCGCTGCCCAGCCCACTCCTCCCTTCCGCTCGCGCGCGCTCTGTGGCTCTCAGGTCGGGGCCTCACCGTTTGGTTCGGTCCGGAATGGCCCGGTTCTCCCGCTTCCACGCTCCAACACGAAGCGGCGTCAGCTTGTCCTTCGCCCCACGCTTCCAGTCCACACGCCGCCGCCTACTGATGCCGAAAGCAGCTTCTAGGAACGCGCCATGTTCAGTGTCGCGGCTCCAGACGACGCAGGCGCTCAAATACTGCGTCACGGACACCCGGAGCGCGTGGACTAGGCAAAGACAGAAGACGATAGGAGAACGGCGAAAGGACAGGGAGGAGCTTTCCCTTCGAAACCGAAGGCGCCGGGCGTCTAAAGCAGCTCTGTGCGCTTGCGCAGTATAGAGAGCTGGGAGCCCCACCGGGCGCTGAGCGACCTGTAACCATGGAAACCATAGGTCGGTTCTGCCCCACTCCTGGGAAAATCAACTGTCTCCCGGGTTGATTGAAGCTTAAATCGGAATCATTTTCCCTTTCTTATTCCAGATATCAGCTGCCAAACTGAATTGTTTTACGGATCTGTCTCGGTAAAGAAGAATTATTTAAAATAATCCTACTCTCAGCAGTCAGCCCTCCCACGAATTTTTTTTTTTTTAAGGTCCTAAACTTGCTCGGCTCTCTAGCCCAGAACGATAGCAAGAGTGGAAAGATTAAAAGGGAGTATCCAGTTCTCTCTGACTCTGCTGCTAACTAGCTTAGTGACCTAAGTTTTCTTACATTTAGAAAAAAATAGCTGTACGGAAATAGTTTAGTGTTCATAAAGATTAATAAAAATAATAGATAACATTCATTAATCATTTAGAATGTGCCAGATACAGTTCTAAGATCTTCAGATGAATCATGTATTTAAATCCTTAAAACAACCCTATGAGGTTGAAGAAGCTGAAGCATTAGAAAGATCAAGTAACCTGCCTAAGTTCACACAGCTAGTAAGTAGTAACTAGCAGTGTTAGGTTTGAACCAGGCAATCATGAGCCTTGCATTACAAGATGCTCATCACACAAGGGCTATTTTTGAAAGTAAAAATATAAAAATTACCTAAATGACCACCAAAAGGAATGATTAAATCATGACACATGCATATATAATACAATACAAATTGGCCATTAAAAATAATGTTGAAAAAGAATCTGAAAAAGAATGGATATATGTGTCTGTATAATTGAATCACTTTGCTGTACACCTACCTGAAACTAACAAAACGTTGTAAATCAACTATACTCCAATATAAAATAAAAATCAAATTAAAAAAATTTTTTAATTATGTTGATATGTTAACATGTTCACAATGCATTAGGGAAAGAGTGGGTTACAAAACAATATGCTCAGTATGGTTACATTTTTGGAATAAGTATATACAAAAATGTTAACAGGGTTTTTCACTAGTTGGATGGTATTATGGGCATGTTTTATATTTTAATTTATTTTGCTTGATTGTATCTTCTGATTTTACTGAAAGGTAATACTTCTCAAATTTTAAATGTGCATAGAATCACATGGGGGTCTTGTTAAAATACAGATCCTGATTCAGTTGGTCTGAGGTGGGGCCTGAGAGTCTTCAATTCTAATGAGTTTCCAGTTAATGCTGCTCTCCATAGATCACACGTTGTGTAACAAGGCTTTAAGGAATATGCAATAAAGCAGGAAAAAATTACCTAATTTTAATTAAAATGAAAAAATTTGTTTAGAAGCATCTTTTCTGTTTGGAATAATGGGTTCTTCAGATATTGAAGGAAACCTGTAACTTAGAAAAATACACACACATAAATTTTGCCTACAGTTTCAGGGCACCAAATTAAGATGCACTTGGAGGTCCTAGCTTCAGCTACTATGAATGTAAAATCTAGTAATATAATATGTACAAAACAAATATGTACAGCTGGATAAATCTCATATGACTGCATTTTGTTGCTATATTCTCATATTCTCACGTTCTTTGAAGAAAAAGACTAATATTAATTTAAATTACATGATCATTGGGCTGTTCAGAACGTATTTAAAATATAAATATATATTCAGTGCTTTCCCCCCAAAATGGTTGAAAACTGAAAAGAGAAAGCAGAAAATTGATGGAGCAAATGAAAGTTAAAGAAACATTAGCTTCCCTCACCCCTCAGTCTCAAGTAGGTTCCAAAAAACAGATAAACATAATAACAATGCAAATTATTTGCCTCAGTAATATTATGATTGCTAACTTCTAAATATCCCCTATGTGCCAGTTACTGTTCTGTTTTTTAAGTGCCTGACATTGAACTGTAGACATTTCATGTAATTTATTATCCTCATCACCACCCTATATGGAGATTATTCTTTCCCTCATTTTACAGATTAGAAGATGATGCTCACATGAATTAAGTAATTTCAAATTCTTAACTAGAGAAGCACAGACTCAAATTTAGATATATGCTTTGTGGTAGACAGAATAAAAGATAGCCAAATCCTAGTCCCTGAAACCTGTGAATATATTACTTTTCATGGCAAAAGGGACTTTGCTAATATGATTAAATTAAGAATCTTGAGCTGGAAATATTATCTTGTGGGCCCAATGTATTCATAAGGGTCTTTATAAGAGGGAGACAGGAGTATCCGAGAGAGAGATGTGACCATGGAAGCAGAGGTCACAGCGACACGGGGCCATGAGTCAATGAATACAGGCAGCATAAAGAAGCTGGGAAAGTCAAGGAAATGGATTCTCCCCTACAGTCTCTGTAAGAAACTCAGTCCTGCAGATGACTTTAGACTTCTGACCTCCAGAACTCTCAGACAATAAATTTGTGTTGCTTTAAGCTACTGTTTGTGGCAATTTTTTATAGCAGCAATAGAAAACCAATATGTGCTCCGAAATCATAAGGCTTCGAATTTGCTACACTTCGTTTAATATTGTAACTTGGGTAAAATTGGGTCTTGGGCAACGCTATAATATAGTTCATTAGCTGCTTATAAATTAACTCTTTAGAAGCTTACGAGCTTAGGAAAATAAGTCTTTGAGAAACTAACTGATCTGCCCTTGGTAATATAATTTTGTAGCAGCTTTAGTTTTGTTTATATTTTTTTTAATTTATTGATTTTTGGCTGCATTGGGTCTTCGTTGCTGCGCGCGGGCTTTCTCTAGTTGCGGCGAGCGGGGTCTGCTCTTCGTTGTGGTGCGCGGGCTTCTCATTGCGGTGGCTTCTCTTGCTGCGGAGCACGGGCTCTAGGCGCGCGGGCTTCAGTTGTTGTGGCTCGTGGGCTCTAGAGCGTAGGCTCAGTAGTTGTGGTGCACAGGCTTAGCTGCTCCGAGGCATGTGAGAACTTCCGCACCAGAGCTCGAACCCGTGTCCCCTGCATTGGCAGGTAGATTCTTAACCACCAGGGAAGTCCCTGTTTATAACTTCTTTAAAATTTGAAACAATATAAGTGTCTTTCACTATGGATTGATTACATAAATTATGGTATGTTCATACAATGAAATACTCTCTACCTGTTAATAATGGTGATATAGATTTATATTCATTAAAAGATGTCCATCATGTTTATTTAGTTAGGTAAGGACAGTAGGCTAAAAGAATTTGTTAGATCCAAAAAGTCTTAGAAAATATCAGTACCTTAATGGAGGTGAACTCTGAGTGATAGGTTTCACTTTCTAAAATCTTTTTGTACTATCTAAAATTTTTTGCAATGCTTAAGTATTACTTTAATAATCAAAGAAATATAATAAATAAAATATTTCTACTTTGGAAAAATAAATATAAGAATACCATGTAGTTTTGTATCTCTTAAGGTGAAACGGCATTTTTTCGTATTCTCTCAGTAAGAATGAAAATTGATTTAACTGTTTTAGAAAATAATCTATTAGTATATATTCAGAGACTAAAATGTTCATATACTTTGACTAAATAACTCCATTCTTGTAAATTTCTACTAGGGAAATAATCCAAAGTATAGAAAATATTTCTCATAAATGCACTAAAATGTGTATGGCTCTATTTTTTACAACAGTGGTATAGGAATGATTTAGTGAACTCTTACACAGTCACAAGATGAAATCTTCTGCAGCAGCTTTCAATACTATCAAGATTGTACAAAAACTGGGAAAAGTGCTTTTTATATTACTGTATTTTATGGAAAAAAACAGTAAATTATATGATCTCAACTATGTAAAAATATGTATTGCTAAAACAATAGGAGAAAACAGTGTGTGTCAAAACCTTCACAGAGGTTATCCCAGAATAGTGAGATTAGATGTAAATTTTTCATCTTCTTTCTACCGTCTGTATTTTCCAGGATTTTTGCAAGTTAAGTTTTTGGTTTTGTTATTTTGTTTACAATGTAGTTGTCCTATCTTTGGGGCCCAGGAAACGCATAAAAGGGGAAAATAAAACCAGTTTTACTTACTACATCTCTGTCATTGTTACTTTGTACACAATTTATTCTTAAATTCATGGTAACCAAAGATTTAATTTTTTAACTCCATACTTTAGAATTCACTTGACTCTTACATTAGCTTGTTATTAAAGAGTGAAATTAATTTAAATTGTATCTAGAATGACTCAGCTAGTATCTTTTGCTTTCCTGCCATTCCACCAGTGATGAGAGTACAGTCATCCCTTGGTATCCATGGGGAATGATTTCAGGACCCTTCCTGGATACCAAAATCCATGAACCCCCAAGTCCCTTGCATAAGATGGCCTAGTACACTGGGTCCTCTGTATCCGCGGATAGGTAACCTGCGAATTGACTATGATGGCAACATTCAGATGTAAGTAGAGACCAAAGGAGCCCACAAAAGGCAGGCTGGTGTCCTGCTGTGGCAAGAGCACAGGCTTCCACCCCTACTTCTGCTGCCAACTACCTGAAAGACCTTGAGCAATTTCTGTGAGACTCAGTTTCTTCATATGTAAAACAGCATAAGCATGCTTGCCCTAACAACTTCCCAGGGTTTCACTGAAAATCTAATTGTGTGGAAAGTACTTTGAAACCCATAAAATGCAATATGAAAATACAATACATAAATACAAATATTAAGAATATAATATGAAATAGGCTCTATAATAATCCACAAATAGAATTCTTAGTACAATAATTTTCCTGTTGTATTTGGAAAGCTTCAAAGTGCTTCATTTTGCAACAGAATATATATTATTTTATGGTAATGATATGAAAACATTTATCTGACAGATGCTTTTGGTAGGTATCAATGATTCGATATTAGATTTTCACTAACAATTATTAGATATTCACTGACAATGCTTAGACTCATCATGCTGGTATTAAACAGAGACCAAAGTCTTCTTTCTTAATTAATTGTATTAATTTAAAATAGCATTTTAATAATCTGAAAAAAATTAGAACATTTTTTATAGAAGACTCTTGCTCATAGTATTCAAGGTATATTACTTCTTTCAGCCAAATTTCATCACATTTTTCTGTTAAGATTTAGACAGCATAGTAGAAATTGTCTCTAGGTACTCTTTGAAATTGTTCTACTTTGTAAGGCAGCACTTCATTTTAGTATTGGATATTGGCACAATATTTTTTTTCTAATCAAATTAAACAGCTTGATATTAAGTACATTTCAATTTGATTTTGTTTTATCTTGTTCAGGTGAATTATTTTCTCATAGAAATACAGTATTTCAGTTAATAAATCCATGTTAAAAGTGTGAAATTCAAACATTCTTAATGTTTTTATGACTTCTAAATACATTAAAAGTCTGCAAGGAACTATAATTTATACAAGAAAATGCTCACAATGTTTTATTTTTATTCTTTATTATATTTCCTGGCACATTTAGAATGTTATCATTTCAAGTATGCTGTGAATTTAAATAATCCTCTTCTACCAAAGCAAATGTTATTGTAATTATGATACACTTTGTTAACAAAAAACACTATAAGAATGGCAGTAATCAATTGTGCACACCCAAACTGAAAAATAATTATTTTTAATTAACAAAAGATATAAATATGAAGCAGAGAAGCATACAATTATTTTTTACAATTACAAAGCCATTCATAGCTGCAAAGATAACTCAAATACATTCCAGCATAACTTGCATACACATTTCTTTAATGCAGCTCATATCCAGCATCACACATTCCCTAGGGCTCATGGATCCATGCTGTACCCAATACTGTCTCACTTCTGAATGTTACCTTGGTACTAACAGAAAAAAAATCCCAACAGTTGGATGAAATTTGGCCAGAATAATAAGCAATACCAATTATTAGAACAATTTTCCTGTAGTGATGAGGGTGCCCTTCCCATCCTTTTTCAGTTCTGTAGAAATTCCTCAACCAAACATGTTATTTTAGTGCAGAAAGTAGTGAAACCTACCTGCAGTGCATCAGAATCTCCTAGAGGGTCTGTTAAAAATGCATTTGCCAGAGCCAAATCCTATTCTGATCCAGAATGTTTAGGGTGGGCCTTGGGAATGTGAATATTCATTACATGTGATATTCGTTTGTGAGGGCTGCCATAATAAAATACCCCAGACTGGATGGCCTAAATAACAGAAATTTATTTTCTCACAGTTCTGGAGGTTAGAAACTCAAGATCAAGGTGTCAGCAGGGTTTGTTTTTCCTGAGGCCTCTCTTCGTAGCTTGCAGATGGCTGCCTTCTGGCTGTGTCCTCATATGGTCTTTCCTCTGTGTATACACATCCCTGGTGTGTCTATGTGTGTCCAAATTTCCTCCTTTCATAAGGATACCAGTCAGATTGGATTAGGTCACAATCTAAAGGCCTCATTTTAACTTAGTCACCTCTTTTAAGGCCCTATGTCCAAATACAGTCACATTCTGAGTACCAGAGGTTAGGGCTTCAACATATGAATTTTGAGGAAACACAGTCCACTATGTAACATGTGCCCTAGTTTTTCAGATATAGGTGACTCAAGGTTCATACCTAAACAAACACCAATTCAGTCTGTAGGTAAGCTAAATGTGCACACTCACCTCAGTCATTTAGGTTTTTGGGTTTTTTTTTAAGAAGATGTTGTGGGTAGGAGTTTATTTATTTTTGGCTGTGTTGGGTCTTCATTTCTGTGCGAGGGCTTTCTCTAGTTGTGGCAAGCAGGGGCTACTCTTCATTGCGGTGCGCGGGCCTCTCACTATCGCGGCCTCTCTTATTGCAGAGCACAGACTCCAGACGCACAGGCTCAGTAGTTGTGGCTCACGGGCCCAGTTGCTCCGCGGCACGTGGGATCCCCCCAGACCAGGGCTTGAACCCGTGTCCCCTGCATTAGCAGGCAGATTCTCAACCACTGCACCACCAGGGAAGCCCAGTCATTTAGTTTTATGTGGCTTATTTTGTGACAACTTCCAGGAAGGTCCTGCTATTTCACTCCTAAAGAAAATTATCATTTGGTTTCCATCCTTATTGTCTATCATGCTACATAAAATAGTCTCTCCCACCCACCCTGTTGATCTCTTTCTCCTCTACTTTACTTTTTTCTTCATACTTATCATCACCTGACATAATGTCTGTTTTTCCTCACTAGAATGTAAGCTCCACTGTGTTTTGCTCACCACTCACTGTACACCCCCCTGTGTGTAGAACAGTGACCCAGGAAGATGAGAGTGTCCTGGAGGTGATCTTGCATTCCTTCTGTCAAGAAAAAGCAAGATCGAGACTTCCCTGGTGGCGCAGTGGTTAAGACTCTGCCTGCCAATGCAGGGGACACGGGTTTGATCCTTAGTCCAGAAAGATCCCACAGGCCATGTAGTAACAAAGCCCATGTGCCGCAACTACTGAGCCCACGCGCCACAACTACTGAAGCCCACGCGCCTAGAGCCCGTGCTCTGCAACGAGAAGCCACCGCAATGAGAAGCCTGTGCACTGCAACGAAGACCCAACACAGCAGAAAGAAAGGAAGGAAGGAAGGAAGGAAGGAAGGAAGGAAGAAAAGAAGAAAGGTGACAGAACTAAGGAAACTAGGCAATTTCACTGTAATAAATAACAAATATTTAAAAACAAAAAATAAAAAGCAAGGTTTTCTGCTGAGAAGGAGCTGGGGAGGTGGTAGGGCAGGAGGCCTGAGAAGAATTAAGATTTGAAGATCCTTTATGGAGAATGGGAGAGGAAGATTAGAGGGAGTTCAAGAAGAGCTGGCTAGGCAGGGTTCAGAATCCAGCTAAATGTGGAAGCCCGTGAATGTCTCCTATAGGTACTGTTGTGTGAGCTCCGGCAGTTCTCACAGCTGGAGAGGAGTGGAGAGGGAAAATGGTTATTTTGATTCCTCAGTGACCACCATTGCTCCTTGGGATAACATTTGAGGCCCTTCACTGTAAGTTTCTATTTACATTACCTGTTTACTTCTCAGCTACACCAAATTTCTTTTTCTTCCTTAAATACCCTTATATCTTGACTTTGTTAGTACCGTTCCCTTTGAATTCTCAAACTTTCCCTGGCTAATTTTTGGTTCTCTTTTAATTATTCAGCTCAAATATTATATTTTGAAAATGTTCCTGAGTTTCCTCAAGTATTAGCCATAGTGCTAAGATCATGCCTCTTTTAAAGCACACTGTCTTTGGAATACAGACCTAGGTTCAAGATGCAGCTGTCATTTACAGTGTGATCTTGAGCAAGATATTTAACATTTTTTTTGTCCTTCAGTTTCCTCATCTGTAAAATGAACACAATGATAAGCCCCTATTTTAGAGAACTGTTTGAAATGGTGAAATAAGATATCAGCAAATGGTGCTATGTCTTCCTGTCTTAATAGAAATTTCTTTAAAAGCAGGAATCAGGTCATGTTCATTTTTAAATTCCTAACATTTGACAAAGTGCCTGGCACAGTGTAGATTCTCCAGAATTGTGGAATAAATTAATGATCAATGGAATTAAAGCGGTAGTTGAAGATGCTACTAGGGTATACAAATTTTTTTTCCTAAATTAGAATTACAGGAAAGAAAGAGCAAGGCTTGGGAATGCTCACAATCAATTGTGCAGGAAAGAAAGTCAGCTTTGGTAAAAACATAAAAAGATTGTTTCTTCAAGGAAATAAGGTACACAAAGAAACATTAAAAACTGAGAACCATTACACTGGCAGGCAAAATAGACATGGACATTGTATTCATGGAACTTACAGTCGGATACATTGTCCTATCACAATATGCAATGCATAACAATTACCACATTTACAGAGTTTCGGAGTTTTTGTCTAACTCTCTCAGAATAAACTTTGAGAAGAGCAGTTTCCCATTTAACTTTGAATCTCTAGCACACAATAGTGGTTAATACACAGCTAGAGCTCAATATGGAAAAGTTTAGGAAATTAATGACGTGGCACAGAAGGAAGCGAAGCAACTAGTAGCTCTAGTGGAACTAGAAAAATTACATTCTCAGAGTTACTTTCCACAACTCAAGCAGCGGAGAACTCACTCCCCTAGAGGAGCAAGCTCCTCTTCCCAAGTTCCTGGGATTCTCACCCCACGATCGGCTGGGAAACAGGAGCGAGGCACGTGACAAAAAGAAACCTTCTTTGGACTTCAGCGATTCCAGAACCTGGCCTGATGAAGCATCCACAGGCCTAACTGCGTTAGTATAACTTAAACTTCCTCCACAACCTTGAGGTACCACACCAAAACCTATTTAACCCATTCGGTGTGGGTAGGGGCGAGACCCCGCCCCCGATTCCAAATTAGCCAGTCCAAATTGCCAGAATCGGTAGCGCGGTGTCTTCTGGGATCTGTAGGCTTCCGAGGCCAGGCTTTCTCCCAGCTTATGACTTCAATTCCCGGCGGCCAGCGGACCCCAAGGTCGGCCCTCTTTTAGGGGGCGCACCACGGAGCAAACCAGTGGGCGGGTCCTCGCCCCTCCCCTACGTGGCCAGAACCTGTGCTGTTGGTGCGGGCCGGCGATTCCCACGTGGTTCGGTGACTCGCGATTACAGGCTCCGGTCCTCTCTAACTTCCCCGGCCTGTGGGCCTGCTGCCTGCAGAGATGCCGAAGATCAAGTCAGGGGCGAGCGGCCGATGCCGCGAGCGGCCACAACAGCGCCGGGAGCTGAAGAGCGTAGGAGGTGGGGACAGCCGGGAGGGAGCTGCGGTCCGTCGGGTTGGGTCTTCCGGCAGGACCGAACCCGGGCGAGGACGGAGTCCTGGGCCGGGACAGTGAGACCAGGCGTGGCCCGTGCTCTGGGAGCCGCGCAAGTCCCGAGTTTCCCGGAGCGCCGGCCGCAGGCCCGGCGCGGTCTCTGGATTCCTTTCCAGCAGAAGGGGTGAACTGAAACAGTCTGTCATCCCGGCTCCAAGCGTGACGTTTGGTGGCTCTCGTTGGCGCACCTACTTTAACCCAACTATCCTGCTTTCTTCTCTGGGATGGTCCAATATTTGATTGTAGTTGGGAAATTAAGGCTATTTTATGTTTTCTTCCAGGACCCATGTTCAACACGGGGATTGGGCAGCACGTTTTGAAAAATCCTCTCATTGTTAACAGCATTATCGATAAGGTGGGTGTGGAAGAGGAGAGGGAGAGAGTTATTGGGTTACTGTTTTATTCTTCGGAATATCTAAGCACAGAAAGGATGCCTGGCACAAAATAAATGCTGTATAAATACTTGTTGAATGAATTGAGGAACTGTGTAGGATTCACAAGCTGTCTTCAATATGATTTGCTTCCTTCTGAGAGTCTCGGCTTCTCCTGGCTCTACATTCTTTTATCTTTCTGTAGATTATTTACTTCTTAGCTTGACATTTCTACTTGTTCGATTCCAGATTATTATTCTTTTATTCCCAATAACTTTTCTAGGCACCATCTATCACTGTTAGTTTTTATTTACTCCAGACCCTAAAATTATGTCTAAACAGACACCTTTGGAAGTTTGTTCCCCAGAGAAACCTATATGGTATAAGCCAATGCCACATATAAACTCTTTGGAGTATTCTTCCTGTATGGGTTATTGATGTTCTCTTATTGTTTTGGATGATTGGGTGCTAGGACAAGAAACACAGGTGGTGCAAATTACTTTCAGGATTGCAAAGGAAGCATCCTGGATCTGTAGAAAGAACATTACATAGGTAATCTCGATTTAGTGTGGTTTACAAAATGAGAGTTGGCCTAGCTTTTTAACCTTTTTGGCTCATGGATTCCTTTGAGCATTTGATGAAAGCTACGAACTGCAGCTGTGTACATACAGACACCAAGTTTTGTGTACAATTTCTGGATACTCCTGCATCCCTGAGCTTTGAATGCCATCTGATTTTAGACCTGGCACTTTTTTTTTTTTTTTTTTTTTTTGCGGTACGCGGGCCTCTCACTGTTGTGGCCTCTCCCGTTGCGGAGCACAGGCTCCGGACGTGCAGGCTCAGCGGCCATGACTCACGGGCCCAGCCGCTCCGCGGCATGTGGGATCCTCCTGGACCGGGGCACGAACCCACGTCCCCTGCATCGGCAGGCGGACTCTCAACCACTGTGCCACCAGGGAAGCCCTCCTGCATCCCTGAAACCATACATGGATGTAGAATTGAGAAATACTGGTACAACGTGTTATGGTTTTCAGGCAAGGTCATCATTTTGACCTTTCCAGTTTGAACTTGGTGGTAACAGAGTTGGTAACAAGATGCTGTTGGAATCATTTCAAAGGTAGAAAGCAGAATGCAACTCTCAGAAAGAACTATCCCTGCTTTTCTGACTCCTAACCATTGCCCGAAGTTAGAAGAGGTGTTAGATTTCCACTTGCACCTAATGTTAATGAGATAATTTTGTTAAGCACATAGATCATGAAGAAATCTTCTAAAAAAGGAGTCAGGATAAGATCTAACTGGGCACTTTTGAGTAAAGATATTCAGATGTAAATTAACTTATTACAGATGTGCCTGTAAAGCTGAAGTGGTTGTGCTTGCTTGTAGGCTGCCTTAAGACCAACTGATGTGGTGCTGGAAGTTGGACCTGGAACTGGCAATATGACTGTAAAGTTGCTAGAAAAGGCAAAAAAGGTAAAAAGAGGATTTAGTGTTTGGTATCAGAAATTACTATGTGAGCAAGCTCAGGTGGCTTACAGATCTATTTAATTAATTGCTCCTTTGCTAGAAACTTTATCTTAGAAAATATGAGCGAACTGGGTGAAGGGGGTCAAAAGGTACCAACTTCCAGTTATAAAATAAGTAAGTCATGGGATGTAATGGACATCATGGTGTCTATAGTTAACAGTACTGTGTAGTATATTTGAAAGTTGCTAAAGAGAGTAAAAATTCTCATCACAAGAAAATAAAATTGTAATTATGTAGTCATGAATGTTATGTATATCTAATTATGTTGTACACATGAAACTAATGTAATGTTATATGTCAATTATATCTCAGTTTTTAAAAATGGATTAAAAAAAAAGAAAATATGGGGTATATCAATCAGGAAAACAAACCACATTGGATATTTCAATACAGGGAATTTAATATAGGGAATTGGTTACATGGTTACTAGAGGACTAAGAGAAAAAATGAGAACACTGAGGTAACCCAATAGTAGTAATTACAAAGAGCAGCTACCACTTCTAGGCTCAGGGGAACAAAGCACAGCAATTGGAGTTATTGGACCTAGGACTTTGGAGGAGATCTAGCACAGGCCTCTGAGATGAGTGTGTCACCTGGCCACTGCTGGTACCTTCTTTGTCTCTTGGCTTACCTAGTTCCAGTTAAATTGGACCACTTGTGTCTTCTGGTGGAAGTAGGCAACACATTTTAAAGAAGTTATCTGAAGAGAGCTCAATGAAGAGACCATTGACAAAATGTGGGAATGTTAAGGGAACCAGTAAACATTAGTGAAAAACCTAAGGACTAGCAACAGCAGGAAATAGTTACTATCCAAAGACCTCAAGGGGCAAGAGGAGGGAAGTGTGTTACCAGAGCCCAGTAAGAGCAGGAGCCATTGAACAGGGACCACTTATAGCAGAACACAGCCGCTGCCAAAACTTGTGCAAGGCACGGGCAGACATTAGGAGATACTCAACGTTGCCCCTTGAACCAGTAATGCCTTTCATCAGGCCATTGTCTTTCAGTAGCCAATCCCAACCAGAAGTCAAAGGGCAACGGAGCTGAACTGTATCACCCTACAGGCACAGAGAAAGCTGGAGAATGGACCTGGTAGCTAAACAGAATAAACGGCACATACATCTACTCTGTAGATGTGGTCTTCCTGGAAGTCAGTAAAACCTCATCTCATATTGAAATAAAATTAAAATTTTAGCCTATCTGGTATCCCTTTTCATTCACTTGAGAAGTTATCTGTGCTGTATGTTCTGGATCTTAGTAGATGAGAGAAGTGATATACTCATTCCAGGAGCAGTTGCTTTGTGTGCTTCTAAGAACATTTACTACAAAGACATATTGTGTATTTTTTTCGTCATCAGTTGAGTTACAAAGCGTGGAGCCATATGAGCACAATAATTCTGTCAATTATTTGGGTTGAACGCTCACATAGTCTGGTTGTCTATTTTTCTGGGTGGTGTTTTTGTTGTTGTTCCCTTAACCCCATTCCCACATTTTGTAAATACTCTCTTCATTAAATTCTCTTAAATAAGTTCTTTAAAATATGCTGGTAGAGTACAATTGAAGGAATATTGATGGTAGAATTGGGAAAAGGAGTTTAATTCATTTAAATCATGTAAAAGTTTCCATCGAGATAACAGGAAAAGATTTATACTCTGTAATTAACCTAAAAAAAAATTTTTTTTTTAATTTAGGTAATCGCCTGTGAAATTGACCTAAGGCTAGTAGCTGAACTTCACAAAAGAGTTCAGGGCACGTGAGTATACATAATAGAATTAAAGTGTATTTCAGTCTTATGAAACAATATTCTTTTTAATTGCTTTTCTTTTCTTATTATCAGGCCTCTGGCCAGCAAACTTCAAGTAATGGTGGGTGATGTGTTGAAAACAGATTTGCCATTTTTTGATGCTTGTGTGGCAAATTTGCCTTATCAGGTATGTTTTCAAAATGTAAGGAACATTATATATACTAACTTGTTTCCTTGTGTGTATTTCCCAGAACTAACTAGTTAATTCTCTTACAGATCTCTTCTCCTTTTGTCTTCAAGCTGTTGCTGCACCGACCTTTTTTCAGGTTTGTGACAAGAACAAAGTTACTGCCAAATCTTAGGAAAATTGACAGTTTAGGCCATGAACACAGCTAGCCAAAGATTAAGGTTAATTCAGTTGAAAAACTACTGGAGAATTTGTTTTGTAGAAAATACCAATTTGTGTGTCGCTGTCTCTCTCTCTCTCTCTCTCTCTCTCTCTCTCTGTCTCTCTGTCTCTCTGTCTCTCTCTGTCTCTCTCTCTTTCTCTTTCCTTTTCAATTGCCAGAGTGATTTGGGGGGAGTGCGCTCTAAGTCCTGCTCCTGACACCAGGTGGCCTTTCCCTATTTTCTCAGGCTTTGTAACAGTAATTTTCAAATTGCAGGTCAAAAACTCCTTAGTAGTTATAAAATAAATATAGTGAGCCATGACTGTCATTTTTTAAAATTTATTTATTTTATTTATTTTTGGCTGCGTTGGGTCTTCATTGCAGCATGTGGACTTTCTCTAATCTTGGCGAGCGGGGGCCACTCTTTGTTGTGGTGCACGCACCTCTCATTGCGGTGGTTTCTCTTGTTGAGGAGCACGGGCTCTAGGCACATGGTCTTCAGCAGTTGTGGTTCACGGGCCCAGTTGCTCCGTGGCATGTGGGATCTTCCTGGACCAGGGCTCGAACCCGTGTCCCCTGCATTGGCAGGCAGACTCTTAACCACTGCACCACCAGGGAAGCCCCATGACTGTCATTCAAAAAAAAATGACATGGAATAGACTATATCAGAGGGCATTCAGCACATGTCATCGAGGTGATTATAGTTTCATGAAACTTTTTGAGTTCCCTAAACATATAGAGATATTTGTGGCAGGTGTTGCAACGTCAAATGTACTTCTTACTGTGACTTATTGTCAAAAAAGTTTGAAAGTCAGATCCCAGCTTTGAAGATGCTCTTCTCCTGTTCAGGAGCCTTCCCCTTGCTTGCTGAATAAAAAGTCCACTTTCCTTAACCTGTTAAATCAGGAGGACACTGATGTCACAACCTGCCTCAGCTCTTCCACAGGGATGTTTACCACCCCATGCATACAGTTCGGCTACTGAACCAATTTTGTTTGTTTGGGTTTTGTTTTTTTAAAATATTTATTTATTTATTTATTTGGCTGTGTCGGGTCCTAGTTGAGGCACATGCGATCTTTCGTTGTGGCACCATGGGCGTGCAGGTTTAGTTGCCCTGTGGCATAGTGGGATCTTAGTTCCCCAGCCAGGGATTAGAACCTGCGTCCCCTGCATTGGAAGGTAGATTCTTAACCACTGGACCACCAGGGAAGTCCCCAGGTTTTGTTTTCCTAGAGGGGCTTATGGACTAGTGCTGATCTGAAATACTTTCTCACCTGATCATTGAGGGCTTACATTTGCAAGGGGTTGGAGCCACGGCCATTACACAATGAAAAACAAAGGCAGCTGGATCATTTTGTGGTAATAAAGCTCAGGCTGAAAGTGTTCTCCTCCCTTCTTGCCAGCTGGACTAATTATTAACCCCAGATATTGCTTTGCTCTATTTCCCACTTAAGAAAAGTCATTGCAGTTAAAATACATTTATAGTTGAAAATGACCTTGTTCCTTATTCCTTTCTGCTGTCTTTTTAGATGTGCTGTACTTATGTTTCAAAGAGAATTTGCTCTCCGACTGGTTGCAAAACCTGGAGATAAGTTATACTGCAGACTGTCGATTAATACACAACTATTAGCACGTGTGGACCATCTAATGAAAGTACGTGACTGTTGTTGAAATAATGTGGCTTAACTCATCCTTGAGCATCTAGCTGTGCCTTCTGGGAGGAAAGCATATTTGATTACTATTTAAAGTTGTTTTTGAGAGGACTCCTTAAACATTTTCTGATTAATAGGTTGGAAAGAATAACTTCAGACCACCACCCAAGGTGGAATCCAGTGTCGTAAGGATAGAACCTAAGAATCCACCGCCACCTATCAATTTTCAGGTGAGGTTAAAATAACTAGGTCATTCAGTAAAGGGGAAAAAAAGTCCAACCTGGAAGACGTGTGTCTGTAGCAGCAGAAAGGTAATGAGTCAACCTAAATGTCTAAACAGGAGAATGTTAATTATGATACATCCCTGTAATGGAGTAGATGGAATTATTTGACACAAGACAGTTGTTGAGGACCTCAAGAGCATGGAAAATGTTTGCAAAAGGTAAAAAGATTAGAATGCCATTGCAATTTGCTGAAGATTATAGCTATGGAAAACATGTATCTATTTGAATAAGACATGGGAAACAAGATAAAATGAAAATAGTTGTGTTAAATAGTATGAGTAACACTTTTTCATCAAAATTCTAATTTCTGCCATTTAAAAAGAAGAAAGCCAGGTGATTTGATGTAAAACCTTACTGCAATCACATGGGATAAAAATGTGATTGCTTATGTGGTCAGTAACTGGTGGCAGTGGAGTGGTTGTCAGTTATTCCTGCAAGGTTTACTTAGGTGTATTTCACAGGCTATATTCTAAATCATGTCTGTTTTGAGTTTTTTAAAAATGATACTTAGATTTAAATAAATGCCATGTTCTTTGTTCAGATGTGGAACAAATATGTATTTTTTTCTATTTTTAAAATTGAGGGTAAAATATTCAGTGAGGTGCACAGAAGTGTGAAAATCAAGTATGCGTCTTACTTTTGCATATGTGTGCCAGCCAGATCAAGATATAGAACATTTTCATTACTCCATCACTCCTTTCATTTTTATATATTAACACAAAATAATACCTAGTAGGTATAGGCAGGGTTTAATATTCTGTAAGAAAATATCCATCTACTGTTTCAGGAATGGGATGGCCTAGTAAGGATCACCTTTGTTAGGAAAAACAAGACACTGTCTGCTGCATTTAAGTAAGTATTTTACTAATGTATAATATATGAGGGATCAGTGCTTCAGATACTGTGCTAACTGCTAGACTTTGGTCCTTTTTCCTGAACAGATACCCTAAGGCATAAACATGATCCACGTCCAGACACATTTTTATCTCTTTAATTTTGTACTTTGGGAGGCAGGAGAATTTAATGAAGAAAAGTTTCTGGACTTGGGAATTAGATCAGGGTTTTTTTTTGCAAAATGGGAAAAAACCAAAAACTGACCACACATCTGCCTAGTTTTTCCTTGGAAAAATGAGGTGATGATGGACCCCTTCCACATTTTTGAAAGATTCATGGCATTTTAACTTGGAAAATTATAACAGCAATTTGGGGTCCAAGGTCAAAAGAAAGGTGAAAGCCACAATGAAAAAAAAAAGTTTGTAGATGATGTTTTGTGGAGTCTAGAACTTCTTTAAGAATGTGAGAGAGGTTTATCAGGACTTACTTTTTAAATATTAGTAGTTGCGATTATTTCAGAAGTTTAAATATTCAACGCTTTTTTAGTTCCTTAATTTCGCCATATGGAACATAGATTTAATCTTATAATAAACTTAAAGGAAATTATTTATAATCTGATTTGGAAATAATAGTGATATCATGTCTATATGTAATACAGGTCAAGTGCAGTGCAACAGCTACTGGAAAAAAACTACAGAATTCACTGTTCGGTCCATAATATTGTAAGCAGAAAATGTTTCTCTTGTTTCAATAATTTGTTGTTTTTTAAAATGTCCCTCTATTTCCTATTCTGTTTCATATATCATTACAAGAGTCTTAATTTTGTACATTCCATAGGATCCTTAAAAGACAGTATGTCATGTCTAACTTGAATTCTAACAGGTCAGTGCTGCTATGTATTTTGCAGAACATATCTGAACACCCTTGACTACTCCACTCCATCCTCTTTTACTGACAGGTTTTTTTTTTTGCCATAAAAAGATTCAGTTGAATCATAATTTTCTCAAAGTTTTAAGCTTGTGTAACTTACTCAGCTTAAAATAATTGTGTACCATTTGCTAGCCTTTGAATTGTGGCTGTCCCTTCTTGCTTGTTGCTTACGTAGCAATTACAAATTTAAAGTTACTATTTTCTCAGTGACTTTTTGTTAATACCCAGAAATTGAAATAATTAGAACAAAGTATGAGATAAATAGCAGATTTCTGGTTGTGAACCTAATGTCTCTTTATTATCTGTGCAACATTTTCTTTAACTAGTTGTGTGAGCACACATAGACATATCCATATATAATGACTGTGATGTTTGATAACTTTTTAGTTCTTTCAAGCTAATTAAATGGAGCAGACAGATAAAAGCAAATTTCCTTTGTATTTTTTTACTCAGATCTTACATGGTTTAATGTACCACATTGCTACCTCCATTTTATGAATAAAGTCATTGAACATCTACCTACATAGGAAATATTATGCTGGATTAAGAAAAGTTTTTAGATGAAAGATGTAAAGTATAAAATATTCTCAAGGGTTGGAGAGGCCATCTATGAGAAAAACTTAACTAGCTGGTAAAATGAAATTTGTATCAACAATATGCTACTTTTTTTTTTTTTTTTTGCGTTACGTGGACCTCTCACTGTTGTGGCCTCTCCCGTCGCGGAGCACAGGCTCCGGACGCGCAGGCTCAGCGGCCATGGCTCACAGGCCCAGCCACTCCACGGCATGTGGGATCCTCCCAGACCGGGGCACGAACCCGTGTCCCCTGCGTTGGCAGGCGGATTCTCAACCACTGCGCCATCAGGGAAGCCCAGGAATATGTTACTTTTAAAGAAATAACAATTGCTGTAAAATTTATTTTATAGCTTTAATTATTTTATGTGTTATGAAGTACTTTGTGACGCCTGAAACAACTATTTCAGAATTTCTAAGAAGAAAAAGGGCAATATACATGATTTAATTCATTCAAGGTCTTCTGTGTATTTGGTATATGATAAAAAATCAACCACTTAACTAATGAGATCCAAGTCTTAATTTGCACAAACAGGCTTTCCAAAACTATCATGAACAGATGAGGTGACTGTTTATGACTTACTGAACTGAAAAAAAAAAAAAAAAAAAGAGTCAAAGTGACTTCATTAAAGATATGTTGTTCATTTATTCTGAATCTTATATTGATAGATAATACCAGAAGATTTCAGCATAGCAGATAAAATACAGCAAATCCTAACCAGCACAGGTTTTAGTGACAAACGGGCCCGTTCCATGGACATAGATGATTTCATTAGGTAACTACATTTTCCTTTTCCTACATTTTTACATATCTTTACTGTGACACCTTCAGATTTAGAAATTTAAAGGCTTTTAAGTGGTATAAGGTGCTACCTGGGAGTTATTGCATAGCACTTCCATGGTATGGAATAGTATTTGGTTTAGAAGACGGAGGCTAGTTAGCTGCAGCAGAACGAATACTTTCTGTAAGAACAGTGGAGAACAGTCCGAGCCTGGAGATAACCTCTGTGGCAGTGTGTGTGGTGGTGTGCATGCTCCTCCCCTCTAGCCCCCTCCCCCAACTCCCATTCACAGTTAGTCTTAACAGTTTGTCTCTTCAAAGTAGCCTGTAAGGTAAAAGAATCATAATATATATAGTTGGGTCTTTTTTCTTTATCTGGTTATCATTTCTAACTGGTTCAGTAACTTATTTTGTGGACTGAGGCAAGTTCCACACACCTGAAGCAAAAGAAGGGTGTCATAATTAACTGGGCAATATAGACCAAAATTTGTTTTCCTTGGATTAAGCAAGTAAGTCTTAGGAAAGCAGAATAAGGTGTCAAATTACCCAGGTAATTATTAACCTGTATTCATTGTTTTTAATCACTAACACTCTGATTTCCTAACTAATAAACCATAATTTTTTTCCTGTTTATCCAATTAATTTTTAAAGCTTCCATGGTCTAGAGGCTGATAAAAAAGAGGGTAGATTGTTATAAAAGTCATTGGTTTGACTTGTCTAGCTAGAAACACAGTTGTATGTAATTGAGACAAATGGCGTTTATATTTTATTGGCAGGCTAGCAGTACTACTGAGTCTTTATTAGATGTTAATCCTAGGAGTTGAACATTATTCAAAAGTACCCATCTTCCTTTTTCAGATATCTTAACCCATCTCGATGGTTCCTATGGGCCATTCTGAAAATAATCTCAGGCAGGTCTAAGTAGAAATATTTCATCTTATTTTCCTTCATTCTTATTAATCTTCTTCAAGGTTACTAAACATGCAGTTTGCTAACTAGGATCTAATAAGTACACAGGTATCCAGAGAGAAGCAGTATTTAATTTGAATCTCAGTAACAGTGAACTCAGAGAGGAAGAATGGACACATGAGATTAGCCATTCATCTCTCTCGTGCCTCTAATTCCAAACAGCTTCACATTCACTTACCAGGTTGAAATGGAACAAGGGCCAGTGTCCTCTTAGGCCAGGGATAGTGTAGGTCTAAGATCATTTTAGTTAAATTCATCATGCCTTAAGACATACAGGCTATGACAGAAGAGGCATCAAAATGAAGTGGTTTTAACCAATACACATCTCATAAATTTAGATGAAGAATAAAGTTTCTTTAATGACTAGTGTTAGGAGTGGGTGGGCTTCACAGGTTTGCTGATATATTTGTGTTTTAGAATTCATGGTATAGGGACTATGTATGCACTGTTACTTGCTACAAACTAGCATTTCAGTACCATCCCATTTTGGTTTCTTTTTTCAGATTGCTACATGGATTCAATGCAGAAGGTATCCATTTTTCTTAGGTATCTGCAGAAGAGAAGTTTCCAAACTCAACAAAGTGGAATTAATATATATTCTTAATAATTTGAGAAGATGAACTATGCTTGGATACTATGTGCTTGACTATTTTTGGTTTACTACTGTTGTCACCGTTTATTACTCTGAATTTTTAAGGAAGTAAGTCAGTTCTAACTATACAGGTTTTTTTTTTTTTTTGGTTTTGGTTTGATTTTAATATATAACATAGGGCAGGGTCCAATTTATACATGATACTCTTCAAGTTTAAGAGCCGCAGACACGCACAACTTTACACTTAAAAGTTATTTCTAACAGTGTATTATATAAAGATGTTACACTAATATTTTCTATGTTATATATTACTGTCAGAACCTTTTTTTAGGATTTTAGCTCTTTAGGCCTTTGTTCTTCAAGTCATAAGAAAGTTAAAATATGCTTAATTTAGTCACATATTCCCCATACCATTTCTTCTTGTTATTCATGTGTACAGTAAAGCAATTGTTTCCTAAAATGTTATTTTGCTTCTCTCATTCTTTCTCTGTTTATCCTATATAATTTCTATCACTGCCTACCCCTTTAGCAATCCTGCAGCATAATAGGCTAAGGTTCTAGGTAAGCCTGAGTCTGCTACTGCCACCACATGGTGCCAGGCATATTACTTCTGGGCATTCCTTACTTGTAAATGAGGATGCTTAACTAGAAGGAAATGAACTATAAGATTGTATGTTTTTTCTTGGGGAGATAGTCATAGATTTAAAAGTTCAAAGGGTTTTATAAATCAACACTGGCTTTAAAGTTAAAATCCAAATTATTTTAACAGGTACACTGAACCTAGAAGGAAAGATAGGTTGTTTGCATAAACAGATTTTTTAGAAATCTAGCTTCAAAGTAATATATTAAAACATTCCTATATAACTAAAATAATGTATATTTTTAGTTAATTATTAATAGGGATATCAGCTTTCAAGTCTGAGAAAGTAAAGAATGTTTAATCCAGATCCAAAAAATTTAAGTTATTCTTTATAATAACTGCACAAAGCCACTTTTGTTACATAAATACTACATAATTAAGAGTAGGTTTTTTTAATCTCACAAAACTACTTAATTAGCAAAATTCACTTGTACCATCTCTATCCTTAAAGGAAAATTTAAGATTTTTTTTTTTTTTTTTTTTGCAGTACGCAGGCCTCTCACTGTTGTGGCCTCTTCCGTGGTGGAGCACAGGCTCCGTACACACAGGCTCAGCAGCCATGGCTCATGGGCCCAGCCACTCTACGGCATGTGAGATCTTCCCGGACTGGGGCACGAACCCATGTCCCCTGCATCGGCAGGCGGACCCTCAACCACTGTGCCACCAGGGAAGCTCTAAATTTAAGATTTAATTCAGCTTTCCCTCTTATTTCCCTGTCCTCCTATGGACTGCTGAGTTTCAGTCCCTTTTATAACCTTCAGATTTCCCTATCTGTAAAACTGAAGGAATGGATTATACTACCAAGATCTTTTCTGGTACTGATTTTTAATATACCTTGAATACTAATCAGAATGAAGCCATTATAGTATAAGGCAGTACATTTCAAATTGAGGAGACCTTCCAGAGATTGTACCCTTCTAATTTAAATAACAAATTAAGACTAATCTGTTGTGCTTTAAAATGAGTAAATTCACATATCTCTATGTCCTTTGAAGATCAGTTAGGCTCAGAAACTACCTTTTTAAACAGCCTCTGTAAGGTCAATGGTAACAGTTCTCCATTCTTCCTCTTCTCCTTGAAATAAACACAAATAGAACATATCTTACAGCTGCAAGAAAACCTGAGTCCCTTCCAAAACAAAAGTGATTGTATTGAAGTAAACTGTCTCGAAAACTCATTCCATAGATTTAATAATAAGCACACTGTGAAAATCTACACTTGTTCTATATTTCAAGTTTACAGAGGAGCTTTTCACCATGGTGTTAGGATTTCCCACAGCGACCTTCTGAGTTCTGTGGACAGTGAAGTAGGGAATCTGGCTCATGTGACTCTATTCATAGCTTCCCATTAGCCCATATGAATGAGCTGGTAGTTCCCTAGAGTAAATCAAAACAAGACACCCTTGGGAGACTTTTTTGTTGTTGTTAATGTACTCCTAGACACTATCCTGGGAACTGAGGGAAAACTCCTAGAGAGATATATAAATCTAACAAAATATTTACATGAAAAGCGGCCAGTTTTCTTCCTTGGAATAGCAATCTGTAAAAATAAGTGCCACCATTTAAAAAGCAGCATGCCCTAGATGAACTGATTGGTGAGAATTTAGTGATTCTCAACAAATAATGGTGAAACATCATACATTAGGTAATGGGTGGAGCTTGGGGCAGCTCTGCCTTTTAAGACAAAGTCATCTCTTTCTTAGCTTAAATTCTTTTTCAAGAGAGTTATGTACTGTCTATACTTGGCTTAAACTAACAGTTCTATTATGGACTACTTTCAATGTACATGTACATATTCATGCATCAGAAGCCAATTTCCTTTAACAGTACCATTTAAAAGGTACACTTTGGGGTGCTAATGGACACTTCAACTTAAGTAATGGTATTGGTAAAGATCAAATTGCACTATTAGTCTTGTTAATACCACACTGGAACACACACTGCATATATATGTATTATCCTAAGATAAAACTCTTTTCAGAATTTCATTACTTTTTATTATACACCAACTAGTTTATATTTTAGTTCTTTACAAAGAAAATGCTAAGAAAATTATAACCACATGTTATATGGTTTTAAAATCATAATTCCAGATTTTTTTACATATAAGATGGAATGGTCCAGCAGCTATGTCCACTGTCACAGACTTTTGTTCCATTCAATGATATGGCACATCCTGCAAATCTAGTCACACACAAAAAATGTCTCAATTACAGTAAAAATGTACACACGATAAAGGTAATTTACAATGACAAATAAGGAATGTAATTTATCTTGGCTGTGCTTCAGAAATTTAGGGTCAGTAGCCTTAGTCAAGGCACAAAGCAGGAAGAGGTGAGCACAGCTGTTTCTTCTAGAAGTGGGCAAGGTTATGTACAATCACTGATGAGGTATGCATGCACGCAAAGGATTTAAAACTGCTCAGTCTTGCTATGAAAATTGAACTGAGTTAAAAGGAAATGCTGTGGCTTCCCCCTACTATTCACCCCTGGATCAAGTCCACAATCTTACTTCATCATACAGAAAATAAAATTGGCAAGGATCTTCAAAAGTAAATCACTATGTGGGTAAATGAAACAAAATGCTTCACTATTCCCAAACCTTGGTTGTGCCTCCTGGACTAGAAACATCTTGTAGACAAAGGAGTGTTTCACAAAATTGAAATGTCATTCAGGTTGAAGGGACAAGACATTTTCCACAGACACTTAAAATTTCAAACTTTCGAATGGCCCTTACAGCTGAACCATTGTATGTTACAGTAGCGAGGGTTCTGGGAATCCTTTAGCAGCAAATGCTGATTTAAAGGGCACGGGGTCTCTTCGGGTTGATTTGCTTGCTGGCCTGTTCTTCCTCTTGTAGAGCTGCACGAAAAGATTTCACTTTATCTTGGAAAAAAAAAAGAACAAGGGAATAAGTTTTGCATTCCATGCAATGCAGCACACAACTTTATGGGTCCTATCAAATCAGCTCTCTTATTAACTCAGGATTTTTCCTTCTTTGTTGTCCAGAAACTCAGAACAGTGCTCAACTATAGCAACAGACTCATTTGATTCCTGGAAATACTTGTGGGTTTTTTTTGTTATCTTCAACAGATTTCTGTTCTATTTGGCACATTTTACAGCATTCAATTTTAATTTATTTGAATTCCTTTTTGCAGTGTAAAGAGGCTATATATGTGTGTAAAGTAGACATTTCTTCTCTCAATATTAGAAAATGTCTACTCCCAATTCCTATTTTACCTTTTTAAGCTATGAAATTTTAAGATTATTTGAGTTTTTAAGAAGACATGTCATATTTTTCCTTATCAGGGATTGCAAAAGGGCATGATGGGGAAGGGAAATTACAGGACATACATTTCTTGGCCTTACAATTCTGTGCTACTGTCTATCGTGTACTGATTCAGTCACTTAAGAGTAAGAAATACGTAAGTAAAAATTGGAGGAGGCAAATAATTGTGTGAAGATGAGAAATCTTTCTATAACAGTGGTTCTCAATTTGGGAGTGATTTTCTCTCCCCTCCCGGGGACATTTGGTAACGTCTACAGACATTTTTGATTGTCACATTGGGGTGGTACTACTGTCATCTAGTCAATAGAGACCAGGGATATTTGTAAGCATCGCACAATGCATAAGAGACAGCACCTTCCAACAGTTTCCCAACTTAAAATGTGCAAAGATTATGGCTTTCAGAAAAAAGGAGAGATATAAAGTTGGAATCTCAATTTCTTTCCCCTCTTCCTAAGTAAAACGATGTTGAAAAAGTTGACTTTTCTGAAATTTAGAAAGGAATTTAAGGGGACTTCCCCGGTGGTCCAGTGGCTAAGAATCTGCCTTCCAATGCAGGGGACACGGGTTAGATCTCTGGTTGGGGAACTAAGATCCCACATGCCATAGGGCAACTAAGCCTGCACCGCTACTAGAGAGAAGCCCGCGTGCAGCAATGAAGACCCAGCACAGCCAAAATAATAAAAAAGAAAAAAGAAAGGAATTTAAGGACTTCTGGATTTGATGCCTGGTAATATAATAGCTCTCAAACTTCTTATGTTAATAACAAAATTATCTCTGGATGGTAAAAAAAAATTTTTTTCTAAGAAAGGACTGAATAATATCTAGGTAGTAATTTCTTCAAAGTTTGGATATGCTTGCTTATACATGAATCCTGAGAAAATTAAGGAAAGGCACTAAGTTGAAAGCTACATCTTACAAAGAAAAAAAATTAGGATGCATTGTGATCTGTCTTCTGAATAAAATGCATACTGAAAAAGCTGCTTGTGCATTATGACAGATTAGAAAAATGATCAAAACACATTAAATCAAGGCTTGAATACAAAGAACATGAAAAACAGCAAATTTCAGAAACCCTATATCTGCACAAACAATTCTAAATTGGCAAAACGGTCATTGCTGACTCTATAGGATATGATTTCAAATAACCAAGTTTACAAAGAACCTAGTTTAAAAAATTTGAAGCAGCTTGTTTGATGCTAAAAACTAGCAACTTCAGTCTGGTTTCATGTTGCATTGCATGCACACACAAAGAAGCCTACTTGCATATAAATGAAGATAGCTAATTTGCCAAAGCCTAAGAAATCAGCACATACAATACATGCTTATCTGAAGCTGCAGAGATAAGCTAATTAAAAAGCCAAGAAAGAAGCCATGGCATGTAGGTAAACCACATGCCTCACTTAATAAGCAAAGTAGAAAGAGTTGTTTTGAAACCTTCCCCTTCATTTTTAAAAATTTATTTATTTATTTATTTATGTGTGTGTTGGGTCTTCGTTTCAGTGCGAGGGCTTTCTCTAGTTGTGGCAAGTGGGGGCCACTCTTCATCGCGGTGTGCGGGCCTCTCACTATCATGGCCTCTCCCGTTGCGGAGCACAGGCTCCAGATGCTCAGGCTCAGTAATTGTGGCTCATGGGCCCAGCCGCTCTGCGGCATACGGGATCCTCCCAGACCTTGGCTCGAACCCGTGTCCACTGCATCGGCAGGCAGACTCTCAACCACTGCGCCACCCGGGAAGCCCCCCTTCATTTTTAAATAAAAGTGTTCAAAGGAAAGACATGACAATATGCACAGAAATGAGATGCACATAGGAGGCTATAGAAAGATGACCTGTAATAGACCTAAACTAAGGAAAATAATTCTGAAAAGCATCTGCCCACCAAACTAAAACTCTGAATGGGTATACAAAATTTACAAACTTAAAATATATTTTCCCTCTTTAATCATAAGATGTTTTTACCTTCTCCAAAGACTAAAAAAAAGATGACTAGAGAGCACTTGAAATGATTTTTCATGTTTCATTTTTACAAAAATCAGAATGGTTCGTTGGTCTTCAATACCTCTAGAAAGATGTTAAATGTACCCATAATTTTCACTTCAGATATCTTCTTACAATATGAAATCCTCCCACTAATTACATACAAATATTAGGCAGATTTCAAACACTAAAATGAAAAAAGAATTACCCCGCAGCTCAGTTAAAATGTCTATTTTTTGCTCAAGAATAGCTTCAAGTTGCGTAGCATATGAATCTACATCATAGTCTACTTCTTCAGTCATCTCTAGGAGCGCCTTTTCATCTTCTAACCATCGAATAGATTCCTAAAATGATCAAGAAAAAAAATATCAATAATCCAATGAGCCTATTTATAAGACAGAAACCAATTAATAAATTTCATGTTAATTAAACATACTCAAGATGGTATTCTCTAAAATATTAATAACCATAAAACATCTTTAGTACACACACACACACACACACACACACACACACACACACACACACACACCAATGAGCAGAGTAAATCTCAAACTTCAACAGCTGTCCCTAAAACAGAGAGACAATGGGTGTAATAATAAAGTTACTGATCAATCTGATGAGGCCTATGGGAGCCCAGAACTTGTAAATCATCTGGAATTAACATATCCATTTGGGGCCTCACAGTGGTTGGGCCAAGAGGTAATCCTAAATTCTACACACTAGCTCTTCAATATTATTGACTGTAAGGGAACACTGGATAGCCCTTTTTTTTTTGGCCGCACCATGTGGCTTGCAGAATCTCAGCTCCCTGACCAGGTATTGAACCCACGCCCTCCACAGTGAAAGCACAGAGTCCTAACCATTGGACTGCCAGGGAATTCCCAGGATAGCCCATTTTAGAAGAGTCAAATGAATGACTAAACAGTAGCTACTTACTACTATTCATAAATGCTTCAAGGAAACCATTCCTTGAATTAATTAAATAATTAATTAATCAGTTATGTTTGGCTATGTTGGGTCTTTGTTGCTGTGTGTGGGCTTTCTCTAGTTGCGGCGAGTGGGGGCTACTCTTCGTTGCAGTGCCCGGGCCTCTCATTGAGGTGGCTTCTTTTGTTGCAGAACATGGGCTCTAGATGCATGGGCTTCAGTAGTTGCAGCACACAGGCTCAGTAGTTGTGGCTCGCAGGCTCTGGAGCACAGGCTCAGTGGTTGTGGCACGTACCTCATTCTAACAAGGCATTCACAAGTCTATTGCTGGATTCCAAAACAATTCAATTATGCTGCACACACAACTGTTCTATAAATGTACCAATTTAGTTCTGACACATCAAGTACAAATTTGAGTTTGAAAGCCTCACCTGACTGAGTTTTATGGGTGTCCATATTGTTCTAACAATTTTCTTAAATTACAAGTGTCCTTTTTTGATTTACTCTAAATACCTAGGCCTCTGAAGAGATTCCCATAATATGGATTTGACTAAAACTGTAACAGTTTTAATCAATGTATACCCTATTCTGAAGTTACAAACAGTTCTCTTATGTTTTTGAGACCTTCATCCAGGTGCTTGAATGGCTAGAGCTGAGGAATGTTAATGTTTGTTTACAGATAAATGATTTCTTCAACATCAGAGAAGGAATATAGGTTAACAGGACGAAGGATTTATATACTGTGGGAAGGGGGCAGGGGACAACCTGACTGTACAGTCTCCATAAGGATGTTCAAAATTATCTTCACTTCCTCATAGGTATCACTCCCCAGAATATTTCCTTTTTTAAAAAAAAATATATTTATTTTATTTTATTTTTTGTCTGCGTTGGGTGTTCGTTACTGCACGCATGGGTGAGCAGGGGCTACTCTTTGTTGCAGTGAGTAGGCTTCTCATTGCAGTGGCTTCTCTTGTTGGGGAGCACGGGCTCTATTGGCGCAGGCTCAGTAGTTGTCGCACGTGGACTCAGTAGTTGTGGCGCATGGGCTTAGTTGCTCCACAGCATATGGGATCTTCCCAGACCAGGGCTCAAACCTGTGTCCCCTTTATTGGCAGGCGTTTTCTTAACCACTGCGCCACCAGGGAAGTCCCCAGAATATTTTCTTGTTTATAAAAAGGGAGGAGAGGATCGTATTGTAAAAGGTTTTTTTAAATGGGTTTAACACACAATGGAATAAATACCTAAGGAGTTACTGCTATAGGAAGGAATATAACACCCCTCAGTCATCTGCCACTGACAGCTCAGTCAGTACAGTAACTCTCCTGAAATACTCCTCCTTTTCTGCAAAGACTGACTCTTCTTCATTTGTTCTGATACCCTTTAGAAGAGTTTTTCCTACTGCTGTCAAACAAACTGGCCTACCATGAAGAAAGGGGTAGTGGAGGGCAGAAGTTCAACCCCTCTATAAACGGACAACTGACAAAAGCAAATGAAGTGGGAGAACAGTAGAAATAAACTAGATCTTTCCATCACAGATGCAAAGAAAGTTTGTTTGTAGTGATCATTCATTCTATTCAGAATTTACTGTGTCATATGCCCTACAAATACACATATACTTACACATAAACAAGTATTATTTTTAGATTAGTGTGATACTCAAAGAATTACAAAAGTTGGTAGTTAATTTTTCCAGAGAAACATTTGATTAAAGATTCTGTCTTACTTTACCTGGAAGACTGCCCTGTGATCTTCTACAACTTGTTCTTCCATTTCTACCATTTGTGAGACAGCTTCGTGGAAAGTAAACAATTGTGGAGAAACCTCTTCTTCCTTAAAATAAAAATAGTTTAAAAATTATGACATAAGTTTATATTTTAAATGTTATAATAAAAAAGTAGTTTTTCTGTGTCATCTACAAAAATGCAACTTAGAAATTGAGGACGCTTGAATGTTAAAGACAACTAAAACAAAACATGAAAGGCAAAGCCACAATTTCTTTTTATGGGTCAAAAATATTTAACATAAGACTCAGTAAGACAAACTTAAACACATCAATAAGAGACAGTTTTCACTTATCACAAGCTTTACTGCAGAATTACTGTAAAAAAGCAATCTCTTTTGGAGTACAACTTTTTAAAAATACATTTATCACAGGCTAGAAACAAACTGAAATATTTCTTCAGTGTTGTTTACTTTCCCTAACAATCTAATTCATATATATGTCTTAAATTTCTTTTCACTAGGAGAGAGACATAAACATAATATCTTTCATGACTGTGACTATCAAATTGGTATTCTGAAGGATTCAACTCTTACTAAATTTTAATTTCTGAATTGAATTCTACAATTTACTTATTGGTTTTTACAGAAATTTTAATGGACAATTCACAACTTTATCAACAAAAACTCACATATGTATATGCAACATATATTTTGGTCCTACATCAAGTCAAACTTCTCTGGCTTTGCTTTCCTTTTTGAGCTTCCTTCCCAACTCTAACATCTAATGATTTATTTCCTCAAAATGTGGTTGTAGTGATTGAGAAGTACCCTTAAAATTATTTTATAAAGTGTCAGTAGGAAAAGCAACATTTTTCAAATAAAATACACAACTCTAAATATATGTATTTTCGTTAAATTAAATATTATAAGTAGACTTTGACTTATTTGACTCTTTCATCAATAAGCTGCCATCCCTAAAAGTTTATATAATCAAGTTGGCTAAAGAATTTTTTATTTTCTCTTTGGGAAAAGAGCCATCTGCTTTTAATCAGGACATGCAGGCATGATTCTCTCATATTCTCTGTCCTTCTGGTAAACACAGTCAACCACCTTTACTCATTTCATCTGCCCACTTCCCTGTCAAGCCAAGAATGTCCTGTCTTTTCTCTGCTTCAAGATATTATGCAAACTTCTATCACTTCCATGCAGCCCACTCAGAATACTTTTTATCTATACAACTACTTATGGAATTCTAATGCATTTGATTATCCTCTAGTTTGTCTACCTGTATTACTTTTATCTCCAGGGCATGTCCTGGACACTATTCCATTTTAATCTACCTTGTTAAAATTTAATATAGCAATAAGAATATGTACACATGCATCAATACTTAACTAAAGGCTAATGCTGAACCATCTCAAGACAGTTCCTTGGGGAAAGCAAACTTGAAAGAAATCCACACTCTCTCATATATAAGGGAGGTTGCAAAAACCCATCATGTCATGCTTAAAGCCTCTGGATTAGTTCTGGTCACCTAGCCAACCTCTCCAAATTAAGGTCCTGCAAAGACCCAATAGATGCAAGAATAAAATGTGAGAGATCTGCTATAGGGAGTGCCTATCTTGTTCTGGTTTTCCATATCTTTGGAGGCACCATATCTAGAAGCAATGCAGCGTTTGCTTTAAGGATTTAAAAAGCAACTGCAGTCTCTTTCAAATGTTTTGGGGACAGGGAATAGATTAACGCCAGGATTTCATTTTTAGTTCTTTATCCTCTATGGTTCAAAGTTCAGAACTCTTATTTTAAACCAGGTTTCTTAACTTCGGCACTACAGACATTTTTGGGGGGAGGAGGAAGGCTGTCCCTGTGCATTGTATGATGTTTAGCATCATCCCTGGCCTCAACGCACTGGATGTTAGCAACACCATCCCACCTGTGATGACCAAAAATGTCTCCATACATTTTTCCCTGGAGAGGGGCCAAGTCACTCCTGGTTGAGAACTCCTGCATTGAGTCCTACTTTGTAGAGTATTTTGAAACATGATAACAAAAAGTAGGATATCCGTTTGTTTACTCTAGAATATTCTGGACTTTAAAATACCTGCTGGAAAGTATAAAAACATTAACTTAAGTTATACTGTTTCCAAAGAATATCTTATTGCAGCAAGCAATCAATTTAGCTGACCTAAGATTTCACTCTGGTATAAGAAAGACCCAGATTTCAATCCTGCTGGGCTTCAGCACTTACTACTTGTATGACCTTAGTCAAGTTAAAAACAGGGATAATTATAGTACCTACCACACTGAATTGTGAGGACTATACCAGATCATAAGATGCCTAGAAAATATATGTCATGAAGTAAGCAACTAATAAATGCTACCTTTTATCATTATAAGAAAATGCCATTATAGGATTCTTAGTGGGAAAAGAATGATACAAAACTATATAGATTATACATTTAAAAAGTGAAGTTAAATATGTGAAAATGTGTTTGTGCTTTTTTGTTCTTTCTTTATACCTCATTGTCCTTATGCATTGGGCACATATTATTATTTTTAAGCAACAGGGGAATCAACATTTTAAATTTATGAAATGTCACCAAACATTCAAAAATACAGAAAGCAACCAGATTTAACAAATGTCAGATTTTTTTCCATTTTTCATACAGTTCATGAATCCTTTTAATACATGTGCATGTGTCCATAATCTTGTTTCTAAGCTTTATATATATGATATATTGTATGTACAATTCTTAAATTTGTTTTTTCCCTGTATTACTTTAAAAATCCCCAAATTTTAACATCAGTATAAAATCTGGAAAAAAGAATAGTTAGATCAGGGGTCAGTGAACTTTAGTACATATTTTGGGGTTGTGAGCCATACAATCTTTGTCACCTCTGGTCTTAATGAGCAGGGCCATGTTTCAACAAAACTTTATTTGTAAAAACAGATGGCAGGCCCATAGGCTGTAATTTGTTGATACCTTGATTTAGATGATAGTTTTCACTTATTCTGCTATGGATGAAATGACTAAGATTAGATAATTACAACTATATTATGTCACTTACATTTTGTTCACAAAGAAGTTTTAGATCATCCCTCTGAGGGGAACTCCCCACACCCCACTGTGCCTCTAAATCATCAATCTGATTTGGTGGATGGTGCATTATTGGACGGACATCACCAGCGGCAGTTGGATCCACAGTCAATTCTTTCACCCTATAAACACATAAGAGGTATCTATAATTAACAAAGACTCATGCAGAGGAACAAGAAATATCAACCTATTTAATATAAAAGCAATTCAATAAACATATTAATATTGATGATGTCAGCTTTCCAGATCAAATCTAACTGAAATCTGTGGAAATGCTAAAGGTATGTTTAGCTGTGAAGCTTTAGGAATTTACTTAGGTATATAACTTTACAATTACTTCAAACATAATTACTGTGCATAACAAACTGAGAATCAACAAAGTATGCAGATTCAGTATTTCAAAATAAATAAGAGACACTTGTTGCAACTAAATTGCTGAACAGAAAAATGCTAACAATGGCACTTAGATCAATAAATGAATCACAGCCAAAAATCAGGTTTTTTTTTTTTTTTTTTTTGGCCTCACCATGCATCACGTGGGATCTCAGTTCCCTGACCAGGGATCGAACCTGGCGCACCCTGCAGTGGAAGCGTGGAGTCTTAACCACTGGACCGCCAGGGAAGTCCCCCAAAATCAAAGAATTTAATACACTTTGCAGATTTGGTAGTTAGATGGCTCAATTAAAATAGCTACATGTGAAATATTTCTAATCTATAAAGATTATAAGCTGTAAAGTTCTATCATTAAAAAAAGTTTACCCCTTAAACTTCAATTTACATATTTGGGAGAGGGTACACTTTTTAAGTCAAGAGGAGCCTTGTGATTTCCTTGCAGACAGAAAGAATGTAAACTGTTCATTTTAAATAAGACAGTTTATCCTTCAGTGGTAAATATGCAAAGATGACATCATCCTTAAAAATATGAGAGGGGAAAAGGAAGCCTGAATTCTAAATCAACATTTTAAAGCAAATTAATAAAGTACACAAAAATGAAGATCATGCAGTATAACCACCACCTGCCAAACAAAATGAAAATGAAAAATAAAATGGCTGAGGACAAAAGAAGTATATGCTATGAAAGTAAATGCTATAAAACATTTATACATAGCACAATCCAAAAGAAACTATTAAAATAAACATCTTATGTATAGAATGAAGTAGACCTGGTAATTGAAGGAGAAAAGTCGTCATACTCATAAGAAGGAGAGAGATCAGGGCGACTGCCACTACCCTGTGAGAAGGGAATGTCTGATGGACTAATTCCAAACTCCTTTACTCTGTAGCACCAAAACAGCAACAAATTAAAAGAAAATGCTCTTGTAAAGACAGCAATGCACATTTCAAGTTTGCATTTAGTACTCAGTTTAATTTGTTTAGAAAAAGATCAACGATGTTATGACAATGTATTTACACTATCTTAAAAATAATCAATGTGAAGAGGCTTTTGAACCCCTCTGTTCTATTGACTCCCTACTCCATAGTCCTTCCTTTTCTCATGATCTTTCTAGAAATTTAAGGAGTCTATCAACTAAATTTGAAATGCCCTGTATTTAGCTACATGACCACTCATGTCTAATTTCCTTGTGTAGTCAATACCATGAATATTTTATTAGCATTAATGAGCCCTCAACACTCTTGCAGTCTTTTCAAACAGGACACAAGAGAATTAAGTCCTAATGGCATACACCGTTTATAATGAATTAACTTCTTTCCTATGTACCTGGAATGGTATTAGCTATAAAGCAATCCTTGAACAAACTGAGAAAACAGTCACTCAGATAATTTTCTGTGTTTGGTGATTCAGGTGACGAACCATGGTGAAAAAAATCCTTTAGCAATGGAATTTAAATTGCTTTTACTAATGTCTCAAACAGTTATATTTAACTAAATCATGGCTTTTATGACACAATTTTTGTGACTTCCTATGTCCTCTTTAGGCCAATCCCATTTCATAACAGCAGGCCATATTTATTAATTACTTCCTATATATCAGATATTATGATTAATTTTTTAGACATTATATTATTTAATCATTACGACAATATTGTGATATTATTATCACCACTTTACAGATGAGAAATAGGTTCAGAGCAATAAAGTATCTTACCCAAGTTCATTCAATGAGAATGTGGCATAACTGAGGTTCAAACCTAGTTGTGAGTACAAACCTTATGTTTAAACACTTCAATATACTAACCATATTCTCTGTTTTTCTCATTACTTCTCTTAGGTTGAACTAAATGAAATTACTATTGTTATACATCAAAAATAGTCACATAGATCAAACTAATAATTTCTTTTACTTAGAATCTTTCTTTGACCTATTGGTAATAACTACTCTCAAAGGTTCAATACCAGATTCCTTTGCCTTTATCCTTTTGGAAAGCTTATTTACACACATGCTGACAAATCTGAATTTCTCATACTGACTTAAAAACTCTTTTTACTCCCAACCCTATTACTTATTCTTTCAGAATCTCCTAATTTAGATACCTATTAGCCCCTAACCACACATTTTTCCTCTATTCAAAACTCTCTTGCCCAACCTAAACTATTCTATATGCAGGAATTATATTCCTCAAATGAGCTATCAAATGAGGTTGAAAATCTTTATTCCTAGAGATATGGAAATAAAAGACAGATTTGTCCTAGATGGTTAGTAATGGTTGAAAATTAATCACATTACATGATAATAAATTAAAATATTTTACTTGGACCTAAATGAACTAGAGGAATAACCAGATACAGCATTTTCACATTATGGGGATTCCTTTGCAGCCAGAAGCCTGAAGACGTGGAGGGTTTTAATTCTACAACACGGCAATCATTTTACTACACTAAGCTGTTCCTCATCTCTCCCATGAACAATTCTGAAACAAGAAGCATTTTAAATTAATGAAAAAAACCCCAAAATACCAAAAATGTTCACTACAAAGAATGATTAAAAGTACTATATATATATATTTTTTGTGGTACACGGGCCTCTCACTGTTGTGGCCTCTCCCGTTGCGGAGCACAGGCTCTGGACGCACAGGCTCAGTGGCCATGGCTCACGGGCCCAGCCGCTCCGCGGCATGTGGGATCTTCCCGGACCGGGGCACGAACCCACGTCCCCTGCATCGGCAGGCGGACTCTCAACCACTTCGCCACCAGGGAAGCCCAAAAATCTCTTTAGTTGAAGCAAAAGCAAAATACAAAAGAACAAAGCGTATGATCTCACTTATGTGAAGTTCAAATACAGCTACCTATATTGTTCAGGGATACATTCATAGGTAGTAAAACTATTTTTAAAAAGAGAGAAAGAAAACTGAGAAATTTATTCCACAAAAGTCAGGACAATGACTAAATTGGGGTAGAAGTTAATGGATTTAGGCATGTTATTCAGGATTCGTGATCAGAGAGGGACACATGGAGAATTTTCTGGGGGACTGGAAATGTTTTATTTCCTGGTCTGATGACAGGAATTTTCACTTTATAAATATTCATTAAATTATTCACTTGTGTTTTGGGTACTTTTCTGTATGTATATGTATTTCATACTTTAATAAAAGATTAAAAATAAAATTTCCATAATGATTAAAACAAAACAATAGTACAAATACTCATGTTTAGCAAAATTAAGAGATTCTCCACACTAGAAATGGAATATTAAGAGGAATTTTATCTCTAGGTTAAAATCACAAATGCAATATGTGATAATACAAATTTAAATTTAAAACTATATATATAGTCATTCAAAACAAGAGCAATGGGAACAAATCTCTGGAACAAATAGAAACATGCCTATTACAATCCAAAATTCCAAGGGCATTTTGTGACTATAAGGAATAAACTGCTTTAATAATGTGTAACGCTTTTTGTCCTCTCATTTGTAATAATGCAATTGTCTATTAGAGTTTGTAACACTATTGCCGTAAATAATAAAATGTAACCCATACAGAACACCAGAAAGAACTGTGTTATCACTACTTAAACCCTAGCTTCCCCATGTATAATATTTAAGATTATCAGAAATAATTTTCAGCATATGCAAAACAATTTAAGAAATACAGACTAGCTCCTGATACTCACTTACGTTTGAGTCTTAATATAATAATAAGAATTTTCATGATTTAAATATAATAAAATATTATGAAATATAACTTGGTTAATGGAAAAATAAAATGTTCTATGATTATAAGACCTATTCTACTAAAAATATGTCTTCCCAAATTACACATTTCCAATTATTTTTAGAATATGACAAAATTATTCTAGACATTGCAACGAATAACATGCAAATTTTTTTGAAAATGTAAAGAACAATGCAGTAAGATTTATTTACCCTATCAGATATTAAGTCAAACCATATATTGTTCTATTCCCTTCAAATTTCAAAATAAATAACCATTTCTCATACCTATTTGCATATCTTAATGTATTGAGAGTATTTTCACAGGATGCCATGCCTGGAGAGATTGTGGCAATCTATGGGGGAAAAATGCAAAGGTAAAGAAAATGTTATAAATGATGACAAGTAATACTGACATATTGCTCAGTCAGGTCTAATTTTAATATGGTCATCTAAAAAAAGAGTTATTAATGATACCTTAGCTCCAAGATAATTCACTATCTCATACCCATAATCAAAGAATAATTATAAACTCCAGTTAAAATATAAACAACTCTGACGGCACCACAAAATGATCAAATATCAGGCAGAAAATGGAGGTCAACACTTAGAAGAAGGGAGTAACATTGAGTGACTGTCCACCCCTACTTTTGATAACTTTTTTTGCCTAAGGGCAAACTCTGCTGCTGTCACACAGGACAACTAAAACTTCAGTAGAAATCTGGAGTTTCACTGGCTAAACTAAAGGATGGAGTTTGGAGGTAGGCACCATAGCAGCTGGGAAGTGAAGTTTGTCCCAGAAGAGAAATAACCATAGAGGAAGAAACTCATATTCTACATATATATTTATACTACCCAAATCTCCGGCTGACCTCTGAACTAAGAGTATACACAAGGTTGACTGCAAGAAACATAGCTAAGTCTAAAAGAGCTAAACAGAGATTTCAAGGTCAGTTGATGCCCACAGCTGGAGAGACAAGAGTTTGGAGTTCAGCTAAGTTAACTTCCAGCTAAAATAACAACAACAACAATAACAAAATCAATAATCTTTAGAAGAACATAATAGAATCCAGTGTCCATAAAATATTCATTCATAATGAAAATTATATAATCCAAAATTCTAGATATATGAAGAAATAGAAAAGTGTGACCAATATGCAAGGAAAACAGAAATCAATGAAAACCAATCTCAAGAAGACTCAGATGTTGGAATTAATAGAATGCATTATAACTACAATATAATCCTATCAGACTGGCAGGGACCACATTTTCAAGTATCACTGTATCTCTCACAATAGACTTTAAATGACTGTCATTAATGTATTTTGTAATTTTCCCATATATACTACATAATTATTCATTTAAGATAAAAACAAAACAAACAAACAAACTTACCATGCAGGTACGAGAGTTTTCACCTATGAATGAATCTCTTAACACCTGAGTGAGTTTACTTGCTCGGAAAGGAGTATGAGGTTTATTTCTACCTAAGGCTCTGATGCACTCCTGAAAATTAAGAAAACAAATTTCACAGATTTTACTTCTTATAAAGAGTAATCTTAATGAACATATTTAAAACATCTCTTATCATAACCCTAACATTTAAGATTTGATCAGTTCTGAAAATTCTATTAAGAGATTTACAGCATAGTAGAAATGTTCCCATAAATCCTAATTCAAGAAAATGAAATTTGGAAAACAAAAAAAAACCCAATCCAAAAGACTACTTTATTAATTCCAAAAGATTCTTCTGGAGACTATGATTAGTGTTTAGAAGTAACATGCAGTAGGATAACTGTAAAAAGTTTAACTTTTAAAGTGGTACTACAAAAGAAAAAAACAATGCTTTCTTTGCTTTGCTAGTGAAGGAAGATATATAATAGTGGCCTAACTTTCTGAAAGCCGTTCCACATTTTTCTGAGAAACTTTCTTAGCTCAGTTTTGTGGTTCCTTGCCCTCCTTCAAGAAAAAAGACTGATTAATGATTAAGGCCCTCTGGAATCTCCCTAAGCAGCGTTGGAATTGGCCCGCTAACTAACAGATCTTTATCTACCTTAAAAAGAATAAATAATATGTGTAAAGAAAATTTCTGGGTACAATATAAATCTATAACTGCAAATATAAACAACTAAATTTTGATAACCTCTCTTACTTATTAGAAAAAACAAATACTATAATTTTGTAACTGAGTAAACAAAAATGAAGTCAAAAGTAAAAGACTTTTCACAATTAAATGCACTTTATTTACCTTGAGTGCTAAAAGGCTTTTATTAATTTCAGCACCTTCAAGCCTAGTTTGCCTGTCTGCACTGGAAGTATCAGCTCCTCTTTCATTTCCAGCCAAATCGATGAGAGAAAATTTGCCATGTAGTTTTCCTTTCCTTCTAAGAATAATCTGAAACACTGCATGGCTCCGAGATGAATGTGCATTTGCAGATGTTTGACCGGATGTTCTACAATGTAATTAAGAACATTCTGATATGTAAAAAGTTCAATTTAGATGTGCAAACCACAATATTTTCATTAAAAAAAGAAAAAACTATTCAGTTTTTATTATTTAAATACAAAAGAGACATTTTGAATTAACAACACAAACATAACCAGATTAATACAATTTAATTTGGTATACTTCCAAAGTTTTTATGAATAACGATTTTTATATCCAAAATGCATTGAATAACATCCTTGCTTTGCTTTTGTTATACCCAGAGTATCTAAAACTGATCATGAAACTGTTTCACTTTCTTAATTAAAATGAGAGCTACCTGCAACTGTTGCCTATGTCAATGAGTTTCAGTACATCTTCAACACATTTGACCTCCCGTTCCTGTAATCCCACCACTTGAACCTGCTGTTTTCCATCTTCGAGCACTCTTAATTTTGTTTTCCTGTTTAGCAAATCAAAAACCTAAAAAAAAAAAAAAAGAAAGCTAGCTTTAAAAATAAAAAAAGAATAGTTCTATAAAAATGAGTCATTCAGGGCTTCCCTGGCAGCGCAGGGGTTGAGAATCTGCCTGCTAATGCAGGGGACACAGGTTCGAGCCCTGGTCTGGGAGGAGCCCTGGTCTGGGAGGATCCCACATGCCGCGGAGCAACTAGGCCCATGAGCGATGACTACTGAGCCTGCGCATCTGGAGCCTGTGCTCCTCAACTAGAGAGGCCATGATAGTGAGAGGCCCGCGCACCGCGATTAAGAGTAGCCCCAGCTTGCCACAACTTGAGAAAGCCCTCGCACAGAAACGAAGACGCAACACAGCAAAAATAAATAAATTAATTAATAAATTCCTACCCCCAACATCTTCAAAAAAAGAGTCATTCAGAGTCCGAAAATTATTTCAGAGAATTCTAGTAATAATGTTATTAGAATAATAATGATCAATACTGAAGTTAAAGAGTTTCAGATGGAATTTTAAAAAATCTCATCGCAGAACTTTAACATAATATTCCAAATACATATAACAATTATGTGGTGGCAATGACTGCCCAACAATGTGAATGTCGCCGAACGTCTACACTTAAAAATGGTTAGAATGGTAAATTTTATGTTATGCATTTTTTAACCACAATTTAAAAAACTAAAAAAAAAAATTTTTTTTAAAGTTTCCACTTACCTTACCACTATAAATTTCAAAAAAGGTTGCATACACTTGAAGTTCTAACTTCTTATAGTTTGGCTTCTTTAACATTAAAAAAACATCTCGAGCTGTCAACAATTTCATATGGAGAAAATTTATTAAGATGCAACAAATATTGTTTTTAAAAAGCAATTCAAATTTTCTGTTTTTAAAAAGCAATTCAAATCAACTAACGTTTACCTAGAATGATAGTATCAATAAGAAAAATGAAGATTAAAGTGGATATTAATTTTCAAAAAAAAAAGTAGTAATAGTTTTTCTACATTTAAAGTTTAGAGGCCACTCTCCTTCATATTCAAGAAGAGAATGCTACTACTTATCTTTATAAATAGCATAAAATTATAGGCAGTCATAATAAGGTTACTTTCATAATCATACCAAATGGAAACTTTTCACAAAGCAATTATTCAACAAACGCTAAGCTCCAACAATGTGCCAGATTACAACACAAACATAATCAAGATTTTTGCCCCCAAAGCACAGTTCTTTCCAAAACAGTCCGGTAATCTAAAACTGACATAATATATAGTAAGTATAGCATTAGTTACCCTTAAAATTCTGGACAGTACTTCCAAATCTTATTTCCAAGCCACCTGAATAATATTCAAGAAGAATATTATAAATAATATGCAAAAAGGGGAGTTACCTGCTAATGCATAAATTCCTTTAGAACAGTCTTGGTTCTTTCCTGAAAAGTCACCTCCCATTGTCTATATGTTAAAAAGAAAATAGAATTTAGATCTTAGAATTAAGCTATAAGGAAAATAAACTGCCTTCATACCAGGATGTAACTAATGAATTACTTACATGAGTCTTTCCACTTCCAGTCTGCCCATAAGCAAAGCATGTAGCCATTCCCCTTTCAAATATAGTTTCCACTAGTGGTCTAGCTGTAAACCTTAAAAATAAAATGTACCAGTCAGAACATAGTTAATATTTAAATTAAACAAATAAGCAATAAAACTAATATCAAGTGTTATTATAAGCAAATCTTATACCAAGATTTTTAACAAATCAGTGGGATCAACTGCGAGGCCACAATTGACCCCACTGATTAAAAATTTTAAATACCCATGTCCTAGAATTGCTTAAGGCTCTTTAAAGCATATTTTCAAGCAATAATTCTGAAATAAACAAGGGCCACAATAATAATGGACAGGGAAAAAAACCTTATAGTAACTGAGCTAAAGACATAATATATAGAAGACAGTAGGAAAGTTTTAAAAAATAACAACAAAATATGGTAATATCAGCCAGACAAGTAGGACAGAATGAAAACCAAAACCAAAACTAAAAACCCCAACCCAACCCCCAAAAAAGTATCAAAGGTTTCAACAGAAACAGAATCAAGAGTGGTAATCTCAATACAGAAAAGCTAGAGGGGAAAAAAAGTACAAAAACATTATCTAAACAAGTATAAAAGTGGTAAAATTTCCTTGAATGTAAGTAAATATAAATTATGCTTATAAGACAATGAATTCTGAGCCGATAGTATTGATTCAGGAAAAGGATGCCCAAATATTATGTATTGGTATAATCATTGCTGGAGTTAAAATAAAAAGGTAGGGAGGGACAAAAAAATACTCATTGAGCAGAGCCCTAAAAGCATGATAGAAAAAAAATCTACTTTTTACACAGGCTTCAAAAGAATATACGTAGAACACTTTATACAGCTCTATTGATTTTTTTTTTTTTTAAAGGCACAACTGGAGAAAGCACAGAACAAAAGGAGTAGAAAAATGTTCTAATCAAAAAGAACTGGAAATGAGTCTGAAGAGTGATCAGACCAAAAAAAAAAAAAAGCCTAACTTCTCAACCCATAAAAGTTAAGGATAAGAGAAAGTGGAGAGAATCAGTATTGGTAAAATTAAGAAGCATAAATACAGGGTGAAACACAAAATGTTTACTAAATAGCACATACACAGAAACATACTTTTATTTATAGTGATTTCTTGAAAATGATTATAAAAGTCAGACAGACATATTTTATGAGACAGGAATGGAAGCAGAGAAGGGAGTGAAGGGGGAGGACAGGACTCAATTCTCAAAAAGGTAAAAAGTACACAATTTATAATTATAATTCCCTTTTAAAACAAATTTTTCACAATATCTCTATCTAGCATTCACATGTTCTTTAGTTTTGTCCTCTTTCTTTACAGCTGAACTCCCAGTTTACTGGCTTAAGACCAGTGGAGTTGGTCTTATCTCATTTATAACATCTTCAATTCTTAGGATTCTTATTAACCCTTTAACTTTCTGTTTTCCAAATTTATAAAATAAAAGGGCAATGAAACATAGCATTCAAGTAACTGCCAAGACAATTTAATATAGACTGAAATAACAATGCTGCTAAAACTGACCTATTAAATAATGAGAAGTAAATGTTTACAAACTATGTATAAAAATCTAAATTTGGATAAAAATGTGGGATATCAATGCACAATACATGTAAGTTTGAGTTGTTTATAAGTTGAACATGTGAACATGCAAGAATTTCATGTACTAAAACTATTCCAAAGCTTAGAAATGATAAAACTAGGGAAATGCAAGTAGATTTACAGAACTTTTTTTTCCTTAAGTGGCCATACATGCTAAATAAAGATTTAGACAAATAAGTGATGGCTGTATAACAGTTATTTCAAATTTCTTCACTACTGCAGCAATCAAAAAGTAACAAATAGCCACATCCCATTTCTAGAGGTACAGAAAATGTTTTCTAGAAGTGTTTTATCCATACATATGGTGTGTTATATAGTGCATAAAGTTAATCATTAATGAAAACTGATTTGGGGAGCATTAAAGAAAACATGTTAAAATTCATTATCGTGTTTATTAAATATTCTTATTTGTTTAAACTCGGGGGAAAGAAAAGGATATTACACCTCTGGAGAGATATGCCAAGATCAACGTAAGTTTCAGTGGTAGTGGCAAACACACAGTATAAGAACAAAATTCTGATTTAAAACAAATTTACCTACCTGTAAACCATTTCATTAGGAGCGGAGTCATCAAAGGCATAATCAAAACGAAATGTTTGGTTTTCTAGGTACCTTGTTAAATCTACTTTTTGTTTCGGTTCATGTACCATCACAACATCTTTACTAGGGATTGTGATTACATCAAGATCTTTCATTTGAGTTTCTAAAAGAATAAATGAAAATCAGTGCCCAGTAATTTTCACAGTATTTGAATTAAAGCACAAAAATTATTTTAAGTAGTAAGAATTTCGATAAAAGTAGTAAGTCCTGTAAATATAAATATCCCATAGATATGCCATTCAAGTAAACAGAATATTTCAACAACAAAGTAAAAAAAAAAAAAAAATCAAGATTTCTGTAAAGCCAGGAATGGCAAAGATTCTTAGAGCAGTAACACATCAACAGACCTAACCACAGAAATCTGCATAATGGTTATGTGCAAATGAAATGATTTACATTTAACTCTTCCAAAACAATTTGATTTCTGCTATTATCAAAATAAATTGCAAATAGGACAAAAATCAACCCTTGATTAGAGCTCAATAAGCATACCTTTTTTATTGAGTGGTCGTTTTCTTACACAAACACATATCCTATGTTCATCAATCTAGAAATAAAATATTTTTTTCCAGTGATTATCAGTGGTATATAAAACACTGAAAAGTTAATTATGCAATATTTCCTCCTGAGGTTTTAGAAATTTATGCATAGCATAAATAGGATAAGTAAGCTTAAAAAACAAATTAGCTTGAAGAAATTTTAACCGTCATCGACACAATTATTTCAAAAGTTCTAAGGATAATGGAAACTCGCTTATTTTGTCATTTGGTAAACCACTAGGAAATAACTTTGTAGAGGACACTACCACTCTTAGTAGCAATAGGTTCACATTAAGAAACTGCCTTATTCACTTCAAGATGTGCTATATACAACAAAAGTAAAATTTCCTACCAAGTGGCATATTTTCAGATTGATTATAGGGAAAATTATAGGCAAAGATAACTAGCTGTAGACAAGAAACACGGTTCTCAGAAGATTATCGGCCAAAATAATTTGAACAATTTTATATGTCAATTCTTAAACATTAAATTTTTTCATAAATGTTCCCAATACTTGACTTCTAATGATATTTAATATAAAGCAGGAATTGGCAAAGTACGGCCTGAAAGCCTAATCCAAGCCACTACCCACTTTTGTAAAGTTTTACTGAAACAGCCATACCTATTCATTTATGTATTGTGTATGGCTGCTTTTCATACTACAAAGGCAGAATTGAGTAGTTGTAACAAAGACCATATGGTTCAAAGCCAAAAATATCAGGCCCTTTTCAGAAAAAGTTTTCCAGTCACTGTCATAAAGTATGAGCTCAGATGTAGGTTAAACAAATGAAAGGGTAGCAAGGAGTAAAATATATGAGATGCAAATGTTATGAACTACTCTATTAAATCATATATAATACACCTGCCTTAACACAGGTGTATTATACGTATTGTGTGTACCCAATACATTCCGTATACACTAGGTCAGATGTATTTTGTGTACCCAATACATTCTGTATACACTAGGTCAGATGGATTATTTTTCATAAATACAAATTACTCACGAAAGTATTCCCTGTCCAATAAATTCCCATTCTTCAATAGGAAAGAAGTTGCATAAAACAGAACATTCTTCAAGCACTAGATTTCTGGTTTACAGCAGTCCTCAACAACCATCACTTATTGATAAAAGCCAGAGTAACATTTATTTTAAAATAAATTAGTAGTAAGTTGGAATGATGGTGGGATCTACAGCCCAAGCCAAGAGGAAACAAACTTGGAATTGAGATAAAGGTATAAGTGATGGTCAGAAAGGAAACTGGGTCTTCTGACATCATCCTTGACTGTTGCTCTGTCCTACCAAGGACACAGAGGCTTTGCTTTGAAGTGGATTATCTTTGTGAGAAGCATGTCTAACATATCAAATTATGGGAAATGAGAAAATAAGGGTAAGTGTGGGTGGTTTATTTCTTTCTTTCTTTCTTTCTTTTTTTTTTTTGGATGCATCACGTGGCTTGTGGGATCTTAGTTCCCAGACCAGCAACTGAACCCGGGCCTTTGGCAGTAAGAGCTCAGAGTCCTAACCACTGGACCACCAGGGAATTCCCAACGGTTTCTTGATCTTCTTAAAATGTGGAAAAGGAAGACCCATAAAGAGAGAAAAAAATTACAGAGCTAAATACAGTATTAACTTAGGGGGTATCAAACATGGTTTTATTTACAGCATTAAAAAGTTCCAGAGCAACTGTTTACAAAGAATCTTACAGGATCTGCTGTTGTTAATGGTCTATAATCCAAACTTCCTCTAAAGTCTCTGATCATACACATAATTTCATAATTTGGGTTTGTAGCATCAACATCCTGTAAGAAGACAGAGAATTCATCATTTATTATAATTACAATAATGTAGTATTTGTTGCGTTTATGTTATATATGGTTTGAAAATTAAAATTAAATAGGTTGTGTCATTTGTAACAGCCAAGCCCAAACTCAAACCTGAGATATGATATAGTTTCAGAGTTCAAGATTAATAGTATGCCTAGGAATCACTTTCATATTAAAAACACAATTCTGTTAGTCTACATGCATTCTGTTAACTCCAAACAAAATACTCCTTATTAAAACCATCTTTGACCCATTTCAAATATGTTATATGTATACCTTAATTCTCCTAGAAAATTGAGCAAAACAAAAACAGTGCTCATCCTAAACATCAATAAAGAACTCTATAGAAAAGCTGAAATTCTTAGAAAAATGCATTTAATCAGATTCTTCTTCCCAATTCCTAATTCAGTGTTTCAGCAAAGTAGAACTATAGATTCATTTATGTTCATTTCCTATTATTAATGACTCTAAAAAAAACTAAGGTATGGTATAATACAGCCCCAAATCAATAGGACATAGAATTTAAAGGAATCAAAAGCCAAGATAATTTTTTAAATCTTTAAAATTCAAATTACTGCATGCTAACTGCAATTTACTTTTTTGCTTCAAAACTGAGAAAATTCAGATTAAGATACAAATAGCAACAGTTAACAGCCTCTCCTAGCTATGAGTATAAATTATTAAACATTTTAGGTCAGGTTCTTTTTCCCATATACTATATTCAGACTTGCTTTGAGTACAACTAAATTTCAAAACTGTAATGTAACATATTTTCAATTAACCTTTTGGGAAATAACACCAACTATGTCAACTGAGAAGCAGAATGTAAAGAAGAGGTCACAAACAGATGTAAAAATATTATGAAGTACCCACAGGAAACACCAGGTGGCATCTGTACTAAGTATCAGTAGATACAAGCATTATTCATTTCAAAACCCAACTGGTCATTCTCAGGTCACTTTCAGATATGTTGATTTATTCAGGTTGAATATTATACTGATTCCACAATTCCACAACACAACATCTTTATGATTAAGGGCATTTGAACATACTCCTAAATAAGGAAACAATCCTGATATTTTATTACAGGAAACAAGTTCTGAGAATATAATAGATACAATACAAGCACAATGGAGGAATTATTTGTACAATAGCAGAATTTCCAATATGTGAAGACCTGTAGAGAGATAAAAGACCAGTCTTCTATGCAACTTTTCCATTGCTAGTAAAGTTTTGCTACTATCTAAAGGACATGTGAGAAGAGGGGCACATCAGAGATACTCTCAACATCTAGTATAAATCAACACACAATGAATTTCCACCATTTCATTGTGATATGCTGAACTTATTAACCATGGAAAAACAATAAAATGGATAGTATAACCATATACCTTAACTTGATGTTTTTCTGAATGTATTTTTAGTCCTTTTTAAAAAGCCAAAATCCTATTATTCTTGATGTTATACATCCATTAGAATTCTGTAACACAATGGCTTACTATTCAAAATGGAACAAGCTTTAGGACTAACACATACCCACTAAAACTTGAAAAGTTTATGTAGTAAAAAATCTGTTACAATAACTTATTTCCCCAAGAGTTTATATTATTCCTCAATATCAATTTAAGGAACTATACTGAAATCTTTAAATGAATGCCTCAATTATTTTTTCATAAGCCGATCACTTTCACTGACACAGTCTAATCTTTCGTTGGTGCATAAACAAAATATGTTTCTGTTACAAACCTGGGCTCTTTTTTCTCTAAGTTCTTGCTGTTGTAGTCTCCTTTTTTCGCGTTTTTCTTGTAATTTCTCTACTTCTTTCACACAATTAGATTTTCTACGTGCTGGAAGAAACAGATGAGCTGTAGAAGCCTAGTTTTCTTTATAGAGTACCATACTTATACACAAAAATTTTATGTATGAAATTTTACCACACAAACCAAAAAAAGGTACACAGTGACAAAACATGCCTATGACAAATATGTGAACTTTACTTATGAGCTGCTTTAACAAAGCTAGGAACAGGACAATAAATACACAAATAAGAGTCATGAAAAATGACTGTAACATATTGATACATGTCATCTCTTGGTTTAGAATCAAAGATCTTTGAATTGGAAAGAATCAAGAAGCATAAGAGTTTCTTTTATAACATCTGTCAAAATTATCTGGCCATAATTTTAAATTCAAAGCAACTGAAACATTGTTATAGTTTTATTTTTATAAATTGTTTCCTCCAAAATATACATTTAAAAACCCAATTAACAGACTAAACTAACAACAAAAATATTTTCCACAATGGTTAAAATAAAATTTGCAATTAAGTTTGCAATTTGGGGACTTATAAAGTTGACCAAGAGAAAATACATGTATGCCTAAAATGACTGAATCCTTGATACATGATTTACATACAAGGGGGTCCAAATTCCTTTTTTGCAGCTTGAACTGGAGATATATCTGAAACACTACCATTCTGTTGTGCAGAGGAAGACTGTTCAGGAAGTTGACTAGGCCGTGAACGTGCAGAACCAACCACTAAAAGTGAAACAAAATTTTAAAATATACATAATAATCAATTCTGTTCAATAAACAAAACTCAATCTGAATAATTTATAAAAACCAAAGCCAGGCTTGATTTTAAATAATAATTTTTTAAAAGTAAGTGTGCAAAATACAGATTTTATACGCATTCTCATTTTGAAAAACTTACACAATTCAGAAATACAGCAGGTAAAAACATAAAAGTCCTTTAACCCTCCTTTTGTTCTAAATCCCACTTTTTGCTTGTCAAATATGCAAATCCTCAACAGAGAATTTCCCATTGTGGATGTTACAAAAGTGGAAAAAGCAATATTAAGTTAAATATAAATATCACATTTTACAAAGAAATATAAATTTTCACAAGACTCAAAGAATAATGCTGAAAGTGCAGGACTTTCCCTCTACCTCCAATCTTTCCTCTAATACCTACACCTGTCCTGCCTCACCATCCATACACACAGAGGAAACATCACTATGAGAAAGGACTATTCTGAACTGCTGAACAGTAGAAAAGAAATTAACTGTGCTTTATATCACCTAGCTGAAATCATGAGACCTGAAATTAACTGCAATTGATACCTGTTTGACTTGTCTTCAAAGTTACCCATGACACTTTTTGAAAGTTTGTTAGCCAGAAAATAATGTAAAAATGTCACAAGGATTAAATTTACCCTTGTGAAATCAATTAACCGACTACTTCCCCATTCCTTTCTTTCTCATAATACTCTCCTCAAATCTGAAAAATTATTGGGTAAATAAGATGCCTCAAAATGGCATATATACCATGGAGTTTCACATTTATCACATAGCTTTATAAATCATTTTTTTATATCACTGACATTATTGTGTTGGGAAATCAAGACAATATCCATCTTAAAATTAGCCATGTAAAGTTTAAATGAATAATAACATCAAGGGTAAGACTGACTTTTGATTTACCTTGTCAGGGCAATAGGCAAAATTAATAGGTAAATTTTTACCTCTATTATCTCTTGGAGGAGGATCATTCTTAATAGAAGCCACAGTCCGTCGATTCTATAAAAGAGAAAATGTTCATTTTACTTTCTCTCTTTACTCCTCATATATATGTCTATCATAATCAGCTTCCTTTATTTATTTTATTTTTTGCTTTTTTTAAAATTGTGGTTTCAATGGAGAAATACATCATCTGCTCAAAAAATAGCTCTTGAAAAATACAAGCAGTACAGATACTATAAAACAAAGCAAACTCCAGTCATGAGACACTACGTACATCATGCAAAACCAACAGTCTGATCTCAAAGTTATGAAAACTAGAATTAAAAAGTCACTACACAGAAAAGGTCCAGCTTCCCAGCTTGGCAAAACTTGGGTGCAGTTACATGAAATGTTTAATAAACTGAATTCTTTTTCCCCAATGTGTAACAAAATGACAAGACTAAATCTGTACCTGGCAATTTCAATCTAATTCTGAAGCTACATAGAACACACAGACACCTTGTAGACTTCACCTGTTAATCTGACCATCTTTTCTTCTTAGGTGGTACGAGGAAGGGCAAGGTGACTGTGCAGAGCAAAGATGTGGTACGTAGAAGTACTGTATACTAGACATTACAAAGTATGGTGAAAAGAAAGCCTCAATTAATGCATAGTCTAAGGGGGAAAAGACTACACTCCAACTTTGGAAAATTAATTTAGAAGGATGGGGAAGAGTTTAAGTAATTGCAGTTTAACATGAAAAATGTACATGTGATAGAATGGAACACAATGGAGGATTCATAAAACATGCTCATCAGAAAAATCTGTTAGGTTTGCTTTGTCCAGATTAAGAAAGAATAACTAAGCTTGTCAACATCTGGCATCCCTCATATTCTGTAAAGATGAATGCTCTGCTGCTTACTTATGTGGAATTATTTATTGATAGGATAAAACAAAATGAAAAAAGGAGTAGAGAGCTGACTAGATGTCAAGTGCTTGCTAGAAATGATTTTTAAATGTTTCTACATGTAAAATTTACTGACAAATTTTAGTCAACCATTTAAAAATAAAAATTTATTTAAAATTCTTGGAGAAAATGCCTTTTTGCCCACATGTTTAAAATTGAAAATCAACTTTACTATAGACAGGAGTTCTGTGGAGTGTACAAAATTCCTCATATTTAGAGACCAAATGGCCATCCAAGATATCACGTTTCACAGGCATTATTTTAGTCACCCTAAAATTTCAGCCATGGGACCAAAATTTAGTGTTCTGTGCCATGTGGCCACAGGGTCACTGGTTTCACATCATGGCTTAAGAAAATACTGACATTTTGTTTTTTATGAAAGAAGTCCTACCTTATGCATACAAGCAAAAAGAGGAAAAGATAAAGAACGGGGAGGGAGCAAAACCTTTGTTTCAAAGACAAGATACTGAAGGCAAAAGAATGTGGAGCTTTAACAAGCTCAAAGAAAAATATTCACTGGCTGATCACTGATTTGTATGCACTCTAAACAATTCTATAAATAAAACCAATATAGCATTTCTTAACCATGACCCCATCAAAACGAAGTATCTCCTAATTATTCTTTCAATGTCAAATATATACCCTAGAGTTGACATTTCATTTTTAAAGGTTACAGCTACCTCTTAGGGACTGAACTAGATGTACTCTTACCCTTTCTCTGAAGTACAACAGTACACCACTGCACAATGGCATCCAATTTGAAAACTAATGGTAAAGGAAATTCTTCAGGAAAAAATGAAAATCTATCAAGCTGAAAATCTAAAATTAGTCCTACTTTCTAATAAAAAAATACATAAAAGTGCATTCTTATGCCAGCTTGTATTGCAAATTTTCCAAACAGTGCAGCAAACATAAACCCAGTCCAGATGTCAATTATGAATACAAATACAGCTTGAGGTTTTTGTTTTTTTTTTAAAGGCAGTAATTTTTTGAAATAGTTAATGCAACTGTTGCTAACACAATAATCACAGTACTCCTGGCTTCATATACTAACCTGGACTTCCGATCAAGTGCTGATTAGCTCAGTAAGGGAGGTCACAAAAAAAACCTAAATCTATTTTCAGTCATGTCTAGTCTTGTACCCTCCATTCTCCTTTTTTAGCATTTGAAGACAACAGGTTGAGTTGGCAGATATTGTTTATGGACCCCTGAGGTTGTTCTTACCGATTCAATCTCAGTTTTATTGAATTCCTGATAACAGGAATAGGATTTGCAGGGAGAGCAGGGATATCAGAAAGGTCTGTACTGGATGTTTTCTGAGAGGCCAACAGAGAAGCTGCTGTCTGAATGGTTTCCTTTTTTTTTAAATCAATTTATTTTTTATTTTTGGCTGCACTGGGTCTTTGTTGCTGCGCACAGGCTTTCTCTAGTTGCAGTGAGCGGGGGCTACTCTTCAGTGCGTGGGCTTCTCATTGCAGTCGCTTCTCTTGTTGCAGAGCACAGGCTCTAGGTGCACAGGCTTCAGTAGTTGTGGCTCGTGGGCTCTAGAGTGCAGGCTCAGTAGTTGTGGCGCATGGGCTTAGTTGCTCCGCGCATGTGGGATCTTCCCAGACCAGGGCTCGAACCAGTGTCCCCTGCATTGGCAGGCAGATTCACAACCACTGCACCACCAGGGAAGCCCAGTCTGAATGGTTTCTGATTGAGTTGTACTTGTCTCTGTATCAAGTTGTTCCTTTGTTTCTGTTTTATCATGTCCACTCAAAACAAGACAGCACCTTCCTTGTCTCATCCTCTTCTGTTCTGGTTTTCTTGGGACTCTCTTCTTTATGAGGTGACAATGTCCTCTTGACTCCTACTATAGGATTAGGTGTCTTTGTTGCTGCATTTCCTGAAAGTCTTGGTGTGGGTTTACCAGACGTGTTGAAGAAACAACTCTGGAGACCGTAGGCTTTGGTGGTGATGAAATGGCTAGTTGTGTGGCAGTCTGAGGAATGCTTTCACTCAATGTACCCCCCTGAGCTTTCACTGGAATTTACTTGTGGCACAGAAACTTCAGTAGCCTGTATGTTGGTCACAGATGCTGCTATTACAGCTGGAGCAGGACTGTTTCTGCCCTGAGAACTGCCAGAACTGTTCAATGGACTGGTCTTCATAGCACTGGTAGGTGAAGACACAGACATGCTGTTATCACTGTCCACATACAAGTCGAAGCTGCTGTCATTCAGAGGTGTCAACCTGACACCTTTTGTTGAACACTTTTTCTTTTTCTGAAGCACATTTATAGGCAGTAGTTGATGGAGTTGCTTTCTTCTTACATGCACTGCAACAATTTTCATGTCCACCTCAAACATCTTGCTGTTTATTGCTGCCTATAAAGACTGAATATCGTAGGTGAGACCAACAGTGAGATTTTCAGAGTTTTCTGTTTTTTTGAACACTAACCCAATCACCCACATCGTGTGAAATTCTTCCTTGTCAGGATTTTCTTTGGGTGCTGGAAGTGACTGGGGATTCACGTGAGCCAGTGTAATAAATTCATTCTTCTCCAAACTTCCAACCAGGATTCGGATTTTTGATTCCACCAAGCCCACCCATTTTTGGCGTTGTTTTTTAGTTGGTGCACTTGTTAAAGTACAATATAATGCTTGTTCTCTTGAAAGAAGTTGGAGCTTCAAAAAGTTTGGACCACTCTGCCTTACTCAGAAAAATTTCACCTGTGATAGCAAGACCTTGTTTAAATTCCTCAACCATGACCATCCGTGTTGAAATGGACACATTGTACATGGAGTTCTGTTGTGGGTATGGTGGTATAATTATAGGCATAAGATGGTACCTATCACTGGGGTTTACCCTTGGATCCCATACAGGCAAATTAAGATTGCATTCTTCAGGCTGTTTCAATAGGACTGGATTTGGCCATTCCCATTTAGAAAATACCAAGAAAAATTTATGTACAAGAGTTGATGCTATTGCATTTGGATAAAGCTGGCAAGTTCTTGCTAGCATAGCCCAGGAAACACCACCGAGGAAACCTAATATACTGGAATAGATGTTGTGGCGTTTGGCCCACAGTTTGATAGCTCTCAGGGTTAACCTGAAGTTGTCAATGTTTGGTACTAGATGTAAAATTTCATCGGTTACCCTGCAACGGTTAAGACTTCCTACGCATCTTATATCTAAATTTTTAAGCAGACTGTCATCTCTTAAGTCCAAGTCTTCTGGAATAGTCTGCAATGCTAATCTTGCAAACAAAATATCAATCTCTATCCCATCAAAACACATCTTGATAACTGGTACAAGTGCCTCTTCAACAGCTCTTAAATCCTTTACTTCTTCCTGTAATTTCAACTTATAGAATGAGGTAAAAATTCACTTAGATCAACATGTCTTGGTGCAACACACAACGCATCAATATCAGCACCTTCTGTATGTACTCCTAATCTATAAGATCCAAATGTAAAAAATTTTCCACCAACCTTTTCAATTACAGATCGTGGAAGAGTCTTGCTTTCACTGATTTCTCATATCCACTCTTTTACCAGGTTATTTAATTTTCCCAAAATTAAAGTCCTCTTCCTCTTCAAAAAGAAAGTTCCTCTTACTCTTCAAAAATGCCAGAGGGCTTCAGAGTCTCAAACAGTTTCTGTGTAAGTAGGGAGTCAGTCTCCTTGGGGGCTGCTAAGCTGATGGGAGAGGTAATGCCACAGTGCTTCTGTGGTGGCTGTGTTTGAGGTGATCCCTGCGTTGTAACTGGAAATGGCAGTCTCCTGCGCTGGCAGCGCCCAGTCACTCCCCCCCACACCCCCCTGAAACCGCTGCCATCCTAGGCAAGATCCACTGAGGCGGGGTGGGGGGATGGGGGGATGTTTAAGCGCTTCTCCTCCTTCCCCTTCGTCCTAACATGGCCTCAACTTCCTTTAATTAAACATAAATGGGTAGACATACAATAATATAAAACTAAATGAAAAAAAGGGGAAAAAATAAATGATGAAAAACTAAAATTATCTTCTGATAAACTACCACTAATGCCATCAATATTCAAGTTTTTTTATATGAGTATCCCACCACTGCCCCAAAATATTCAGGAATGAAAACAAGCCAGGCACTGTTCTAAGGACCTTATATGTATTAATCCATTTAATCTTCACAACAACCCTGTGACATCATTATTATTGCTATTCTGGTTTCACAGATGAGGAAAGTGAAGCAAAGAAGGATTAAGTAATTTCATTAAAGTGTGTGTTTTTTAATCATCATGCTATCCTGCCAAAATCATGTAATACATTTCATCTCTGGATGTCAGGGGTAAATAACAAAACACTAGTTTTAGACAACTTACAGCCCATTGTTAAACTGAAACATCAAAATACTATGAAATGCACACTGTCGGTTTTTACTAAAAGGTTTCATTAGACTTTCAAAGACTTCAACACTGCATAGATAGGGCAGCAAGTTTTTGGTCCTATTGTTTATTTACCAAGACTTTATTCACCTAAAAAAAAGATATCAAATAATGCAGTGGGTTTCAATGCTAACTGCACATTCAAATCAGATGGGTACTGTTAAAAGGATACTGATGCTAGAGCCACCCTTTTTTTTTTTTTCAACTATCTATCTATCTGTCTATCTATCTATCTATCTATCTATCTATCTATCTTTTGGCTGCATTGGGTCTTCATTGCTGTGCACGGGCGGGCTTTCTCTAGTTGCAGAGAGAGGGGGCTACTCTTCGCTGCAGTGCATGGGCTTCTCATTGTGGTGGCTTCTCTTGTACAGCATGGGCTCTAGCAACGCGGGCTTCAGTAGTTGTGGCACACAGGCTCTAGAGCGTAGGCTCAGTAGTTGTGGCACATGGGCTTAGCTGCTCCGTGGCACGTGGGATCTTCCCGGACCAGGGCTCTAACCCGTGTCCCCTGCAATGGCAGGTGGATTCTTAATCACTGAGCCACCAGGAAAATCCCAGGGCCACCCTTTAGATAAAATAAAACTGAATCTCTGTGAGTGGGTCTAGGAATCAATATATTCTAAAAAATTTCCAGGTTATTCTAATTCACACCAAAGGTTGCTAATGACATTCCAAAAAGGATAAACTATGAAGATCCTTCAAGGTTGTGAAGCCAAGTATGAAAAACAGTCCACTAACAAGGGGTAACTAACTAATGACCTGTAAGCAGTGACTCTCAATATGTTGAATTTATATAAATTGAAAGTCTGTCTTATGGTCATATGCATGGTTTAAAAAGCACAATGTTTTGTTGATATTGTTGAGTTTCTATCATATTATATGTGGATGTTTATGTATGTCTTCCCTGCAAGATAGTGAGTTCCTATAGGGCTAAAGTCATGTCATATTAATCTTTGTAGAAGATAAAATCAACAATGTAGTAAGAATTTTTGATTAATTTATTTTATTTATATTTGGCTGCATTGGGTCTTCATTGTTGCACCTGGGCTTACTCTAGTTGCAGCGAGCAGGGTTTACTCTTCGTTGTGGTGTGTGGGCTTCTCATTGCGGTGGCTTCTCTTGTTTCAGAGCACAGGCTCTAGGCGCGCGGGCTTCAGTAGTGGCATGTGGGCTCAGTAGTTGTGGCTCGCGGGCTCTAGAGCGCAAGCTCAGTAGTTGTGGCACAAGGGCTTAGTTGCCCCGCAGCATGTGGGATCTTCGCAGACCAGGGCTCGAACCCATGTCCCCTGCATTGGCAGGCGAATTCTTAACCGCTGCGCCACCAGGGAAGTCCATGTAGTAAGAATTTTGAACACAAAGAATTGCAGATTTAACAACTGCGAGGGACTATCTGACTTAAAGAGTTGTATTCTGATACAAAGTTTTAACACAGAGACATTTCAATAGAGAGGAAGAGGAATTATCTTTTAAAATAATAAAAATCACGTGCCTTTTATTTTTGTGAAGATAAAACTGTTAGGGGGCATAGCATGGTTTTAAAATTTATAAATAAATTATTCTTCACAGATAATACAGAAATAGTTACACTACAACCTGTCATTTCCCTTTTTTTAAAATAAATGTAAATAGCAGAATTACTATTTCAAAAGACTACTAAAATGGGCATTTATTATGAATAAGAAACTTTTTTTTTTTAATCAAAGTCATATGTATTCACTCAACAAATACTAGCAAGCAAATGATTTTGACCCATGTCTCCTAAGAAACGATTAGTCTTAGGAAAAACCCTAATCGGGCATGGAATTTCTAGGATCTTACCTAATGATCGTCATAATTGTGAATTAGACAACTGTTTGATCCTTGAAAGTATGTGTATATATACACACATGTAGATGGCAGAAAGAATTAAGGTTTTTCTAAAAAAGCAAACAAATATTTAAACATACTCTTCACAGTCCCATTTCAAACCAGAATACACACACACCCTGCTCTGAATTTGCATCACTAACCTTTACAATTTTGTTTACTTTGGCTGAGGATGCTGGAGGTGGGGGTGTCTCTGGACTGGGCTCAATTTCTTCATCTGGTACAAGGTCAGGGTTAAGTGAAAAGATGCTCTCCAGGTCAATCTGTTTGATAAAATGCATATATTTTGAGAGTGAATTTGGACAATTAACCTTTCATTTTCAAATAAATTTATACACAGAGAATAAATGTTAAACAATTTCAGCCTAAGGAACATTATTACCTTGAAAATTAAATTACCTAGAATTATAACCCACATATATTTAAAAGAATCTCTCTTAAGGTAGTACTTTGTGGTCTTGATTATATGTCCAATCACATAAGATATGCAGGAGGAATCTACCTTTCTTTCAGTGAAATTTTTTAATCACTTGAAAGTTCTTCAAGAATGATAAAGGATACATGCACTATATTAAATTATACAGTTTTCTGTTTTGTTTCATATTCAGAATCTTGATTATAAGACTAGAAATAAAATTCAACCCAGTGATCATACCTCTTTGCCTTTTGTATCTCCATTTTCTATCCATTCAACAGTTACACTTTCATTATCTTCATTTAAAGATGTTACCATTGCTTGATGTATTCGGCCTAAGTGAGAATAAAATATACACTTTTAAAATGCCACAAATTATGGTATTCCTAAACACTGTGAAAAACAATTTTATATTTTACAAACTTACAAAACTATGATACTACTTTCCTTACAAGGGATTTCCACAGATTCTCAGGATTAGGGAATGAACTTTATCTATGGGACCATAAATCAATTTGCCAATTGTCAAGACCAGGAACTCACTATGAGCCAACAGTGATTCTGAAGAACACAGAACAAAAATTAATGAAGCAATTTTTAAATATTATTTAGATATAAATACTTTTAACTTAAATTTCACTATCATATACTGTACAATTGATCAAATTGTTTTAAAATTATTAAGAAAAGGAATCTGCGTCCAAAAAGTTAGGGAAATACTAATCAAAAATGTTCTCTAAATCCATTCCACTCCTTACTTTCTTTGACGACTCCAGTATTTACCACCTATACAGAGAAGACGTTATATATTATGTATTAAACTTGTTTTCCCTCTCCTAATAGACTGTGGATCTTACCTGTTAATAACTATAGATCTAAATATTTTACATTTTTACATAGTATTTCATTATGTTTATCACAACTTATTTAATACCTATTGATGGTTAGTTAGGTTTGTGCAACTTTTTTTTAACTATTATAAACATTGCAAAAAATACTATTGCACATGCTGTCATGCACTTGTCATCGCACAGATCAACAGATATATATATATATACAAACACACACACAGGAGTACAAGTACTGCGTGTGTATGTGTGGGTGTTTATTTCTTTCACTTATTTCATCTGTTTTCATCTTACCCACCCATTTGATTATTAGTCAAGTAAGGATAGGAACTATTTGTTATATATCTGCATCTTCAATATTATCTAATAAAATGCTGAACATATGGAATTTTCATATGTATTTCCTAAATGAAATCTTTGAGGCATCTATAATTTATCTTTGAATAATTTACAGCTCTTTAAATATCTCTTATTTATTTATTTATTTTTTGCTGACAAAGCAAAAGACTTTATTGGGAAGGGGCGTCGGGGCAGAGATCAGCAGGGTAAGGGACCACAGGGGAACTGCTCCCTAAATATCTTTTTAAAATCCAGATATATAGTATACAAAACAATGTTATTGTAATAACAAGGCATACAATATCTTTAAAGAAAATATGAATGCTAATAATTTTATAAGTATTACTGTCTATGTATGAAGTTACTGTCAATATTTTTTCTATATGGGCACATATAAAAATTTGAAGAAGAAATAAATATAATCTTGTTAAAAATTCAAACTTGAAGATTTAAGTACATACTCTCAGCTTTAATATTGGTGCTTTTTTAATGTTTTTTGTTTGTTTATAAATTTTTAAAAATAAATTATTTTATTTATTTATTTATTTTTGGCTGAGTTGGATCTTCATTGCTGCATGTGGGCTTTCTCTAGTTGCGGTGAGCAGGGGCTACTCTTCATTGCGGTGCACGGGCTTCTCACTGCAGTGGCTTTTCTTGTTGCGGAGCACAGGCTCTAGGCGTGCAGGCTTCAGTAGTTGTGGCGCATGGGCTCGGTAGTTGTGGCTCGTGGGCTCTAGAGCGTAGGCTCAGTAGTTGTGATGCACGGGCTTAGCTGCTCTGCAGCATGTGGGATCTTCCCGGATCAGGGATCAAACCCGTGTCCCCTGCATTGGCAGGCAGATTCTTAACCACTGCGCCACCAGGGAAGCCCTGGTGCTTTTTTAAAAGCTAAAATATGTATTGGCAATCTTTCCATGACAGATCAACATTTTTTTTTTTTTTGTGGACCCCAAACTAGTCACCAGGCACTGTGAGCTTTCTAATTCTTTATTTATTTTATTTATTTTTGGCTGTGTTGGGTCTTCGTTTCTGTGCGAGGGCTTTCTCCAGTTGCGGCAAGCGGGGGCCACTCTTCATCGCAGTGCGCGGGCCTCTCACTATCGCTTCCTCTCTTGTTGCGGAGCACAGGCTCCAGACGCGCAGGCTCAGTAGTTGTGGCTCACGGGCCTAGTTGCTCCGCGGCATGTGGGATCTTCCCGGACCAGGGCTCGAACCCATGTCCTCTGCACTGGCAGGCAGACTCTCAACGACTGTGCCACCAGGGAAGCCCCAACATTAATTTTAACAACTTCATAGCATTCCATAAAAGGAATGCATCATAATTTATTCCTTTACTAGAAGTAATTTAAATTGTTTACAATTGTTTGCCATTATAGATGCTGCACTGAGTATATGTACATAGGTGTGACTGTTTTCATAAATAAAACTTCTAGAAGCAGACTGGGTTAAGGATATTGAAATTTTGATAGATATTTGAAAATTGCTCTCCATTTATATTCCCACCAACAATGGGACCTATTCCTCTATACCCTCATCAACACTGAGCATCATCAATTTAAAATACTTTTACCAATATGATAGACTAGATCTTTCTTTAAGCTACTACTTTGTGAGCACATATATGTCAGAGACTGGCTCATTTAATCTACATTGGTTCATTCAACATAACAAACATAACTTTGAAGTAGCAACCTCCCTTTTTAAAATGAAGAAACTGAAGCTCATGGTTATACAGCTAATAACTAGCACAAATTTGAACCTCAGTCAGATGCAAAAGCACTTGTTACTATCACTATGCTTCTCTTCTCTCCTAAATCAAGCTGATGAGGAAGAAGGCTGTGTGGCTTAAATTCCAAATACCCCTGTAAAAATTCATAAACTGTAGCATAGACTCTCAGCCCTCACTGTGCACCAGAAACTCCTAGGGAGATTTTTTACAAAATAAAATGATGATGCCCGAGTTTTACCCCCAGATACTGTCATTTCTTGCCAGTTTCACGGAAATCACCTTGTTGTAAGCCACCAAGGCCTTGATCTTGGATTATTGCAATTCTCTCCCAACTACTCTCTCTCTTCTACCAGATTTGCCCTACTGCCTATTCTCCATAGAACAGCATAAACATTCCTGGTAAAAACTAAGTCAGATTATTCCTTTGCTCAAAACTTTCAAGTGGCTCCCCATCTCACACAGAGTAAAAGCCAAAGTCCTTCCAAAGGCCTTTTAATGTCATATAACAAAGACCTACATGATCTGACCCCTCATTACCTCTGTGACCTCGTTCATCCCTGACTATGATAACTCTCCAGTTTTACTGACTGAACACTATCTCACACAGTATTCTCCCTCCCTCCAAAAAAGTTCTAAGTGGGTCAAGGACTAAAATGTGAAAGACAAATGTAAAAGCAACTGAGTAACTCGCGGTGCCATTTACTCAGATTAAGTGTACATTAGAAGAGAAGCAAGTGTCAGGGGTGGGGAAACGAGCTGGAAAAGACAGAGGATTCAAGGAAGAGGATTAAAAAAAGGGAAATCAGATAATGCCCACTGAAATTTGATTTGGACAGAAATCAGGTAAATAACCAGTACATAGTATATGTCAGTTGGGTCCTCTGGGAAGCAGATGTTGAGACAGCTATGAGGACAAGAGGTTTATTGTGAAAGATAAAAGGAGAAGGAAACAGGACTGGTCATGGAAAACTTTCAGACCATGATGCCTATCTGAAACCTCTGAAAGAAAAGGGACATAAAGCAGGATTGAGCAAAGAAAGCCTCAGACCTTGATGTGGATCTGACAGTCTTGGCCAACCCATCAGGGAGCTCCAGAGCAAAGACTGACCATTAGAGGAGTGCCACACTGGGCCTAGTACTCACACCATGCTCAGTCACTAGCTGGAGGTTTCCCAGGAAACACAAGGCCTCAGCTCAAAAACTATGGAGCCTTGAAGATATTAACAGCTGAGGCTGTCAGCTAAATGTACTCCCTGAAGCTGAAGAAGTTCTTTTTCAAAGGGAGATCCAAGCAGTGTATCTATGATTGCCACAGGATGTGAACAAGAGAAAGATTGAGTTTAATTGGTAATGGAAGCAGAGAGTAGACCTCCAGAAAGCCATGAGCTGCCCTGCTATCCAGCATCACAATCTAAGAGGAGCTACCACTGCTTGCATCAAGCCCCTAATTTATCACCATCTCCATAACACGAGTAGTGAGGCTGAGACCCAGCAGCCACTCCTCCCCCACCCCACCCCACCCATCTTGGCAGCCTCACAACAGTAACACCCATTAGTGGGGACAAGAAGATTATTGATACAAAGGTTTTCAGAAAAGTGAAGTGGTTTAATGTAACACACTGACACAATTTCATCAATAGGAAATGACCCCCAAAAAGATGCATGTGAACACTGGACTACCATAAAGAATAACTTCCAGTAGGAAATGGAGAGGCTGTGGTTGAGGTTGTTGAAGAAGAGTACAGATAGAGGTCTCCATGCAATTCCCAACAGAACTACCACAATAATGAGAATAGAGAAAAGCACATGCATGTTTCAAAAGGCAAGACTACCACCATTCTTACTGTTAAGCATCTAACACAATATTCCAACATTCCTAAGGAGGGAGAAGTGACTTAGTGTACTGATAACTAAGTGTGTGAGGAGAGGCAGACCAGTGGGACAATGTCTGTATTAGGATCACAGATTTCACAGGGACTTTAATCTCAAAAGACAGCCTTAGAGAGATGAGCAAGAAAAAGGATAAAGAAAATTACAGAGATAACATCCAGTATCAGCAGTCTTCTCAACACCAGTACCTCCACAACTTCCATTACTAATGCAAACACCCAGAAAGCCTTAAGCTACAAGTTAGGAGAGTCAAAAGCAGCTGATCCACCAGTTAAGATGAAGCTCTAGACATGTAGTAGGGCAGGACTGAGAAAATGTTGGCTTATCTCTACCATAGTCCAGTTTACTCAACCAACAAGAAATGAGTGTGTTGTTTATGGTTTCCTTTGCTGTGCAAAAGCTTTTAAGTTTCATTAGGTCCCATCTGTTTATTTTTGTTTTTATTTCCATTTCTCTAGGAGGTGGGTCAAAAGGATCTTGCTGTGATTTATGTCATAGAGCATTCTCCCTAAGTTTTCCTCTAAGAGTTTGATAGTGTCTGGCCTTACATTTAGGTCTGTAATTCATTTTGAGTTTATTTTTGTGTATGGTGTTAGAGAGTGTTCTAATTTCATACTTTTACATGTACCTGTCCAGTTTTCCTGGCACCACTTATTGAAGAGGCTGTCTTTTCTCCACTGTATATTCTTGCCTCCTTTATCAAAGATAAGGTGACCATATGTGCATGGTTTTATCTCTGGGCTTTCTATCCTGTTCTGTCGATCTATATTTCTGTTTTTGTGCCAGTACCATACTGTCTTGATTACTATAGCTTTGTAGTATAGTCTGAAGTCAGGGAGCCTGATTCCTCCAGCTCCATTTTTCATTCTCAAGATTGCTTTGGCTATTCGGGGTCTTTTGTGTTTCCATACAAATTGTGAAATTGAGGTGGATGGACCTAGAGTCTGTCATACAGAGTGAAGTAAGTCAGAAAGAGAAAAACAAATACCATATGCTAACACATATATATGGAATCTAAGAAAAAAAAGGTCATGAAGTACCTAGGGGTAAGACGGTATAAAGACACAGACCTACTAGAGAATGGATTTGAGGATATGGGGAGAGGGAAGGGTAAGCTATGACAAAGTGAGAGAGTGGCATGGACATATATACACTACCAAACGTAAAATAGCTAGTGGGAAGCAGCCGCATAGCACAGAGTGATCAGCTAGGTGGTTTGTGACCACCTAGAGGGGTGGGATAGGGAGGGTGGGAGGGAGATGCAAGAGGGAAGAGATGGGAACATATGTATATGTATAACTGATCCACTTTGTTATAAAGCAGAAACTAACACACCACTGTAAAGCAAATATACTCCAATAAAGATGTTAAAAAAAAAAAAAAAAGAAATGAGTGTGAAATTCCATCAATAAGAAATGAATAAAAAGACTGGATCTGAATGAACAAATGAAGTGTTAAGTGTTTGCTTTTTGCCAGTGGATCAGGTAACTAGAAATATCTGGAGTACCTATGCAGCATGGGGGGCTTTATTATTTTTACCAAATGATGTCTCTGAAAAAGAATTTCGAAGACTGAGTTTTCCCAATATATCTTTAAAGGTTTTTGTTTGTTTGTTTTATATATGGCTCAGTTGAGATACTCAAAATCTCATTTTTAATTGTAGTAAAAATTTACAATTTGATTTTTTTCAAAAGTCAAATGGTAATCACCTGTTAACAAAGGTGTTAAATAATAAAATAAAAAGATGGACAGATATGAGATTTTTCAAAGGAAAAACATCATTATGATTTAGTGATAAATAACATATAAGTATTATAGGAAAATGTTGAGCCTGTATGACTGGGAAAATGATGCTACTAGTGGTGGAACAATGATATACTTTCTCTTGAGTCTATGTTATTTATTACAATCATGCACTGGTGTTATTAAGACAACTACAGATACAGAATTACAAGCTCAGTATTAGAAATATTTCTAATCAGTGTTAGAAATATCTTTCCCTAGAACCTGTGACAATCTCCCCATGTGGCCCTCCAAATACCATCCTATTTCTCTGATTTGAAAAAATTCTTATACTCCATCCTAATTTGTTGTCCTTTAACTCTGATTCCCCATCGACTTTATTGTAAGTTATATCATACACACATCTACACTTTAAAAAACAGCAGAGCAAACAACTGTGTATCCACCATGAGCCAGGTTATGAAACAATACCTTTGAAACCCCGTATGTCCCCCTCCCTAAGTGAACCTCCCTCTCCCTCTCCTTTTCCCCTCCACCAGAAGTAACCAATACCCTGATAGTTGAGATAATCATACTGTGGCTTTTCTCTATTGTTTTTTCATTTATAAATGTAACACACACAAAAATTTAAAGTTTGCCTATTTTTAAACTGTATATAAATAGACACTACTTATAAGACCCCTTTCTTTTGGACAACACTATTTTTCCGAGATTCATTTATGCTGCTGTTCACTCATTTATGTTTACTCATTTATGTTCACTCATTTTCACTACATATGGATGTGCCAAAATTTATCTATTCTACTGTTGACGGACATCTGTTTTTGTTTTTGCTGTTAGGAACAATGGTGCTGTAGGCATTCCTATAATGTACACTGATACAAATACACAAGTATTTCTGGAATATACAATGAGAAGAAATACAGAGAAGGAACATCTATAACTTTTCTAGTTAGCGTTATGATGTCTCCTATAGTAACTGTAACTGCAGAGATTTGCAATCCAACTAGCAATTACTTCACATTCACAATAATACTTAGTATCTGTCAGATTTAATATATCATATTGTGGTTCTAATTTCTCTGACTAAATGAGGTTATGCCTATTTTGAGTTCCTTTGGCCATCTGGGCCTTTAATGTGTTTTTTTATTTTATTTTTTTTACTACTTCTCTACAAAAATTCTCTATATATTCTTGCTAATAATCTTCTGTTATATGTTGTACCAAATACTTTCTCCAAAGTTGTGGCTTATCTTTTCAGTTTCTTTATGGTGTCTTTTGATGAATTTGATGAGTTTTTAATTTTAATGTAGTCTAATACATATATATATATTTCTCAATTATGGCTTTTTATGTCATAAAATTCTTCCTGAGACTCAGGTCATTAAGACAGTTTCTTATATTTTCTTCTAAGTTTTACAGGACTTACTGTATAGCACAGGGAACTGTTCTCAATACTCTGTGTAATGACCTATATGAGAAAAGAATCTAAAAAAGAGTGGTTATATGTATATGTGTAACAGATACACTTTGCTATACAGCAGAAACTAATGCAACATTGTAAATCAACTATAATCTAATAAATTTTTTTAGAAAATAAAGTTTTACAAAGCCTTTTATATTCAGGACTGTAACCCACTGTCATTTTGATCTTTGTGTATGGTAACACAATTTCCATTTTTCCCCCAGGGAAAACTAATTTTTCCAGCACCACTTCCTAAAAAGCCCTTCCTTCTGCTTATCTGCCCCAGCCTTATTTTTCTTTAAGAGTTTCTTTGATCTTCTTAGTCTTTTGCAGATCTGTATAAATTTTAGAATCAGCTTGTCAAGTTCCAAAAATAAAAGAACAATAAAAAGGGCTTCCCTGGTGGCGCAGTGGTTGATAGTCCACCTGCTGATGCAGGGGACATGGGTTCGTGCCCCGGTCCAGGAGGATCCCACATGCTGTGGAGCGGCTGGGCCCGTGAGCCATGGCCACTGAGCCTGCACGTCCGGAGCCTGTGCTCCGCAACAGGAGAGGCCACAACAGTGAGAGGCCCGCATATGCACACAAAAAAAATTAAAAAAATTTAAAAACCCACCTGTTAGGATTCTGATTAGAATTGCATTGAATATTTTGGTTTAGATTTTTACATTATTATCAAGAGTAATACTAGCCAGCAGTTTTTCTTTCTCATACCAACCTTATTCTGGAATAGTTGGTATAAAATAAGAATTATTTGAAACTTGGGTGTTTGGTAGACACTGGCTAAAACCATCTTGGCTTAGGGTTTTATTTGTGAGATGATTCAATTTCCTTAATATAGGATTATTGTAGTTTTCTATTCTTTATTGTTTTGATAATTTTATTTTTCTAGGAGACTTATATTAAGTTTTCACATTTGGGGCATAAAGTTGTTCATAATTATGTTGAATAACTGTGGCATCTGTATTGATAATCACTTCTTATTCCTAATTTTTCAACTTTTTTTCCTTGATAAAATCTCACCTGAGATTTGTCAATTTTGTCTTTTCCAAGAACAACACAGGTTTGTTGAGCCCCTTTATTATATGTTATTAAATACTTAATTACTGCATTTAGTCCTTCTTATTTCTTTCTTTCAACTTACTTTGGGCATATTTTGCTGGTTCTTAAATTCTTAAGGTGAATGCTTTAGCTCATTCATCTTTATCTTTTTCCTTATAAGCAATTAAAGCTACACATTTCTCTCCAAGAACAGCTTTAGTAGCATCTTAAACATTTTCATAGGTAGTATTTTTGTTATTGTGCAGTTCAAATTATTTTCTAATTTTCTTTATGATTCTTTGATTCTCGGTATCCTGTTACTGGTTTCTAAAAGTGAGATACATCACCAATCAGAACAGATAAAGCCACAGATAATTGGTATGACTTACCCAGTGCACAGTGGCTGAGTATCACCCCTGTATTTCTACCTTAATGACACTGGACTGCCTCCCTTGGAGAAAAATTTCCTATAAACTTAGCTCTGGGAAGCAAATCAGCAGGAATTTTTGATCAGCATCTTTAAAGAGGAGCCACAAGTCTTTGTCTTCAAACAGTGAACCTGACTCTGGTTCTTTTTGTTTTTTAGTCCCCCGTCATCCTTCAGGAATCAAATTTTTCAGGAGTCATCCTTCAGGAGTCAAACCTTGCCTGCTCAGCCTCACTTCCCTCAGTATTTTTGATCCATTTCTGCTCCATGGTGATATCTTGTTCTTGAGCTCACTATGCCTTTTTAAAGGTTTTCTCTTATATGTCTGGGGTAGATGGATGCCAATACATGAACTTTATTGTACTATTTTGACCAGAAGTTCCAATTTACCTTTAAGTCCTATTTCATGTTCACAGAAAATGAAAGTGAGATTTGAAAATTGTTAAGTTCACACTATAATATAAAATCAACACTATTATATAAATTAATGATAACTGTTACAGTTTCAAAACTCTGTTTTTTAAAACTTAAAAATCTAGAGACAGATTTAAAAGTTTTCAGCTTTACTTCAACCTACTTGTAAAGATAAATTACAGTGTAGAAAATGTCATCTGTTGAGAGTGAAATAAAAAAAGAGTTGCAAAGAGTTTTGAAAAATAGAGAAATCCTGCAGAACATCTCCCCAATCATTTTCCCAGTAGAATACCTCTTGGTTTTTAATACACAAACTTCATAAAAATTATTTCTCAATGTAAGATATTTTGGCCAATGTTTAAATAGGAAGATTTATATTTGTCTATGCCAAAACTCAATTCGCATTTTAAACAAGAGTGTGCAAAGAAAAGTTCTGAGTTACATTCCAAATATAACTGATATATGGTCAGAATCACAATTTAAAAAGCATGGCAAGTATCAAAGTGATACAAAACACAGGCATAATAGTCAGTGTCAGCCACTTCCTGAGACCGTGTACTTGTCCTAAATGTATTTCCACAGCCTTTTATATTTATTTCTTCCTGTTTTCTCCAGTGTTGAATGAGTCTCAAAATATTTAATAAAATGTTGAAGGAAAATATTGAGGATGGGGAAAAAGCAATTAAAATGGAAGAAAAGATTTTACTGTATATGAAATGGATTTGTTACCCTTATTTTTTGTCTGTTAAACATTACAATATTTTACTTATATGTAGGTGAATTTATAGTGTCTGTTACATTTTTGAAATTGGTTAGGAAGTTTGGGTTGATGACTACTGTTTCAATTTCTTCCTATTTAAAATAAAGGCAAACAGATTCCCAGGCAGCATTTTCCACATAAAACATCTGACTTTTAGGAACAGATTCCTGACCTCAATGGGAGATGAATGTATTGTTTAAAAACAGGATCCTCTTGGTTTCTACTATTGAGAACTAACAGACTTTTACATATAATTAAATCATATGAGAACCACCGTAACTATAAGAAGAAAAAAATCAAGAGTCTATATTTGACCATTTTTAACCTAAAAAAAAATGACGATTTCATACGGTTAAACCTAAGATAAATGTAAATTTCACCCCAAATTTAGATGTCAGGATAATTTATAAAAATAATATCTACTAAATCAAATAATATAAATATATAAAATGTTCTGAAATCATAATCTTTATTTCAAAGCCATTTATGTTTAGTTCACTTTAAGAAATATCTTTACATCATTTAAGCCTCAACTTTTCATTATGGTGAAATCAAAGGGAGAAAGTTCATTACTCAAATTTTAAAAATCTGTTAGTAAATACTAAGACAAGTCATTTTTTAAAAAGAATAAACCCCACAAATGACTGAACAGAAGAACAAACACCTGAATGCAAGGCACATTTGCCCCAGTGGACAAAAATAACAAATATATGCATTCTATATTTCAGGACTTTCTAATCTTTAAAATTAAGATGGCTACTTAAGATTGCTATTGGTGCTATTTAACTTGCCATAAAATCTCATCTATTTATTTAGCTGTCAAAAACAACTTTTACATGTTGACAATTGCCTTTGGTCTTTGAAAACAGGATCCTATTATATGTTTCCTAGTTCACAGCTGAATTCACAGCAGCTGTGAGGCTAAGAAACGCCAGCAACCAATTAGGCTGGCATAAACCTTTTCTAGCATATAAAGTATAATTTGGCTGCAAATGCAGAAGGCAAGAGCTAAAATAAAGCAGTCAAGAATACTAATAAAATATCATTACAAGTATTTAAAAGTCAGAATATTTAAAATGCTAACAAATATACATACATTATTAAAAGGATATAGTGGTAGAAGGTAAGGAAAAATATGAAAAAGTGACAATCAATTCTTTTCAGACCCACGCTGTTTTTAAAGAGGTTGCAGCTGTTTGTGACATACCTAGGATTACAAACTCCATGTTTTTTTTCTATTTCTAATTACCCTAATCATAGAGTTGAGGTATACATAAGCATACATGCAACAAGTCTTCCTAAAAAGTAAACATTATTTTTATCAGTCCCTCTTGAGCTGTTTCCATAAAATTTTCTTTTCATATTTCTAAAATAGTAAGATGCAAAAAAAGTTTTCAAAACTGAAACATGAAAGAATAACACAACTGAAATGATTAATGAAAATAAAACTTGAATTGTGATTGTTTATAATGGCAATTTATAAACCCTTAGAAGTTAATATCTATTTTTGTTTAAAGTTTGATAAATTTAAAGACACTGACAAAAATCAATGCTTTATAAATATCATTAGCTAAAAATATTAAAAATTTTTTACACAAACTTTGGATAAACCAGTAGTCACTGGTCATTCATGTGTATATAGCCATGGAAGGAAAACAAATCTAGATTATATGCTAATAAATTAACATAAATAGTTCTCTAGTATATCTATTCTTGATAAAACATTTATTAACCTCAGTTTTCAGTCAGAATACCACTGTATAATTTGAAAGGCTTTTTTTTTTTTAACTGACTTTTTAAAAAACAGTAATAAAAACTAGTTTTCTCCTCTCTGCAAACAGGGACTAAGAGGAAAAGTATAAACATCCATACTAGGAAGAACAAAAATTAAATATTACTCTGAATTATAAAATCACACATTCAGAACAAGTGCTTGGCATGATGCTGCTTCCAGAGGGTGAGTAAAATACATATGCTTACTCAAGTCAAAGTAGTTGGTAAATAAATATCTGAAAGAAGCAGTTTCTTCCATGTCAGTTCCTACCAGAAGAGAATCCTGATAAATTTTCTTAAAACACACTAACCTCAAAACTCTTGAAACTTCATCTCATGTGATTAAAATCTTAAATAGGCTTATTATTTCTTAAATTTTGTATAAAAAATTGATTCCAGTAAAATAAATCAACTGTATAGTTATAAGAAACAGTGTCAGTGTAGAATGCAAATTTGAGCGCATCCTTCCAAGTAGAGTCATAGCAAAATGTGTTACGTTAATTAACTTTTGTTGTCTAAGGAGGTTTGTTTTAAAGCTGTCTTTTAAAACATACAATTCCTTTCTTCAACTTATTAAAAGGATGCTCCTTCAGGAACATGAAGATATTCCAATGGGAAAAAACTGGGAAAAATGGAGACTTCCACAATGCTGCTTTAAAGTAGAATATGACAATCAAAGGATGTTACTACGAGCATTCTTTGGAAAATGAAAAATGTTAAATACACAGTAATATTCATACATTATTTTTTGTCTTGCCAAGCTACCTCAAAGCTGTTTATAATTATTATTTTTATTCTCTACAACAGTAAATGTCAATCTGTTCCTAGATGCCACTGACCAATAAAATAAGGACAGACAATAATCTGGTGATTTTTCAGAGACCATTACAGCAGATCCAGTAGAAGTCACACTCCCAAACTCTGATATCCAAGTTTTGTTAGCTAATCTAAGCAGTGATGAAAATAATCCTTAACGAGGACTATGTAAGTGTCACACCTTCTTCAACAGCTCTGGTGGAACAAGGAGCCATTAGAGAAGGGCACAAATAATGCCTCAGCTGACAGTGGTTAACAGTGCTGTTGCTGTTTAGTAAATCCCTGGGGAATGTGACTTTGCCAAACATAGAGACCTTTTTGTTTTGGTTTATCACATTTAAGATGTTACTGTTTATAACTAAATTTAAGTTTTAGCATTTCCTTTCTTACACTTTTAAACACAAAGCTGGAATTCTGAAAAATGGGAATGGTACAGCTAAGAATTTTCACGAAGAAAATACAACTTAAAAATGGGACAAACGTCATTAATACTGTAAACAAACTACAAATTTTCAAAGTCTTAACTCGTATGTCCATTGTTTTGAAAAAGCATGTGAAAATTCAATACTGCCCAGTTTGTCTGGGCCGACAGGGAATTTCAGATCTTGTTGGGTTTTTACACCAATGATTGAACCACACTGCACGCTAACAATTTGGGTAAAATTATCATTTAGAAGGGCCCATCATGCAGCTTTTAAGAAAATTTCCATCCTTATTTACCTACACGGATAATAAAAAAATGTCACAAAGGGGCCATGATCCCATTAAAAGGTATTAAATCACTGTAGTTTCCTGATATCATTATGCATATTTGGGGTTGGAGAAGAGGATTTAAAAAGTATCCAAAACCACTAGTAAAGAAAACATAAAAACTGAATTTCTAAAATCATAAGTTATCTGATTAGGGTTCTAGCTGAACTAGTGAAAATGTAAACAAACAAACCAACCTTAGAAAACAGCACTAAAAAAAACTTCATTAAGTTTATTACCTAAAGTTTAATAACTAAATAAATCTTAATACATTTTAATTAAAAGATCATTCTCCTAGGTGACAGAATATCCAAAATACACCTTTATTCATTTGTTTAACGATAAAAGATTTGCAAAGTTTTATAGTGGTGGTGTTAAAATAACATGTTGCTGACAGTCCAAAGTCTTTTAGGATACATGCTCCCGAAGCAAGCACTAATCCAAAGTTTTGAAGAACTACTTTTCACAGATACCTGCTGCATATATTGAGCAATGCTATCTAATTGCTCTCTGGCTTAAATTCCTATTTACTCAAAAGGGAATTCCATACGAATATAGCTGCATTATTCTGTGAACTTTTTATATCTACATGTACATATCCTCTTCTGTTATGCTTAAATACATCCTAACAAGAGCTAGGGATATTTTGGAATGTTTTTCAACGGTTTCCAACAGCAGTAACCCAGGCAATGTAGATCTGTGCATATATTTATTAACAAAATTTAAACATAACTCAGAAAGCTGCCAAAAACATTATAAAACATTGTAACATTATAACATTATTTAACATTATAACATTATAAAGCATTATAACATTATTTGTTATCGCAGCCTATGCAGACTAATATGTCCTCTTTCAAATGGTAGAGGACATAATCAGGAAGTAGGAATATAAAGATAAACAGGGCACATTCCCCGTCCTGTGCCAAAATCTCAATCCATGATTGCAATGTCACTACTTCTCCCAGGAATCCATCATCACAACCAATCTCTGCTCCACTCCACTATGGAAACCTATGATGGTAGTGGCTCTAACCCAGGGAAATTTCTACTTTTCATGCCTGGCCAATGTGGATTAAGAGAACAGATAATCACTCCTTTAAACCCTTTGACCACTAAGGTAAAATGTGGAATAGCAAATTCAAAGAAGAGTAGAGTCATAGAAGCACATAACACGTAAACAAATACAGAGTATATGTAGTATCAAAGTTTCATGGGACAGTGTGATTAGGGTAAAAAATTTAAAACGGCTCTTTGGAGAAGGGCAATAATGAAAAAAGGTTTGAAAAACAGTGATACAGACATTACTTAAGGCAAGGAAAGTGGATGTGATCACCAAGAGAATGATGGTAGACATCCTGGTCTTCAATGTATAGAGTCAGGGAGTTAATGAGATACCAGCAAAGAAGATCAAGAAGTTGCCAGAGAAAAATAAGAAAAATCCAAAGAGTAAAGTCCTAAAAGTCAAGTGAAGAAGGTATTTCAAGGAAGAAAGAATGAATCAACTGTGTCAAATGCTGTTAACAGATCAGTAAAATAAAAGCAATTTCTAAAAGTGAAAGTACGATTAAGAGTTATCACTTTTTCAGATGAGAGAAATAACATTCCAATATGCTGATGGAAATAATTCAGTAAAAAAGAAAATATTGATACAGCACAAAGAGAGAACTGATAAAGTAGTAACTTTGGACAGGTGAAAGGGCACAGGATCTAGTGAACAAGTAAAGCAAATTGGCTTAAAATGGGAACAGAAAGAGTTTATCCATGGCAAAGTAAGGAAGGAAGATTTACAGGTGCACATACTGGTACTTGGTTAGATACAGCAGATCTGTAAAAGTTCTTTTCTGATTGCTTATATTTCTCAGTGGGGAAAAGGGAAGCAAGGTCATCTGCTGAGAGTGTGGGTGAGTAAATAAACACTAAGGATTTTATGACAAAAGTCAGCTAGGAAAGAATGAATGGGCTAGAGATATGATTGCTCATTTAAGGAAAGTAGCCATGATTTAAATTGTGACCAGTAAGCATAATTATGATTTTTTCCCTCCAGTCATTTTCAGACAACCTAGAAAGGGCAAGGAGGTTTAAAACATGTAGAAGGGAGTGATCTGAGAGGTTTTGCCGATCAAGAGAGGGGGGCAAGGGAGTTTAAGTTACACATATAAGGGAGGGTTTATTAGAAAGTGAGTTCATGAGGGAAAGATAGGAACAATAAAAAGTAGTAGGATTATAAATCTTGGTGGAGTCAAAAGATTAGTGGAGCCAGGATACTACAGGGAATATGCTGGAAAGACAGAATGGTGACTGAAAACTGGGATGCTTGAAACTGAGATTATGAAGATGTCAGGAATATAGTGAGCTAATTAAGGCCAAGGGTAAGATCACAGGAAGGAAGGAAGGAAGGAAGGAAGGAAGGAAGGAAGGAAGGAAGGAAGGAAGGAAGGGAGGGAGGGAGGGAGGGAGGGAGGGAGGGGGCGTGGGGGGAAACGGGGAGGGAGTGAAGGAGAGAGGGAGTGAAGGAGGGAGGGAGGAAAGCAGTTCAAAGAACTGAGAGGAGAGGGTACTAGAAAGATCATCTATATATGAATGATGCAATTACCAAAAAATATGATAGGAATAGGGTAGGAGAGAATAACAGTGAGTCAGGAGCAAAAATCTTCAAGGAATTAGGGAAGTTGGCAATGTCTGAAGTTTCAATCTTGGGAAACCAAGTATATAGTGCTTCCATTAACCAATATAAGGAACACAGAAAATATAGAAATCTGGAGATAAAGGCAATGGATTCCATTTTGATGAGTTTAATTAGAAATACCAGCAGGAAATCCATGTGGTAATATCTAGAAGGTGGATCTGAAACTAAAGAGAAAGATTAGGTTTGAGGGGGCATTTTTTTAAATTTTTATTAAAAAATTTAAAATCTATTATGAAAATTACAAACATACTATAAATACCAAATACTCTTCATTTAGTTTCATTAATTTTAACACATGGCCAATCCTATTGCCATTCCTCCCACCACAACTGTATTACTTTGAAGCAAATCCCAGATATCATATCAATTCATCCATATTTAACTTCAGTATGTATGCAGATGTAATTTTACGGGGTTTTTACATTATCTTTTTAAAAAGAAATACCTTCTTATGAATTTATTTTCCTCTTTTCCCAGATGATTTAGTATAGCTGGAAGGGTTTTTAATAAGCTGAACTACATGCCATTGATCTGTTTTAAAATAATATTGAGGATATGATCATGAAAGAAACCAAACCAAAATAAATCATCTTTACCATAATTCAAGTTTAAACTCTACTTCCCACGCAGCTCTCTATGCTTGATTTTGTGCTGTCTTACTATGGTTCCTCTAAATCCCAGACATATTATACTACATGTGCACACCTACACATATAATAGGAACCCTTCAACTCTTGTAACAAAGACAGATGACTTCACAACTAGGATTCCAATACATCCCAAAGCCTTATTAATCCTGTATCAAAAAACTGCAGTATACTTGCTAACAATGCTAAAATAATCTGCTCTCTATGTTCAAAGGTCAAGAATGGGTGTTAGGATCAAGGAAGAACATATGTAAATATTTTAGGTGATACAGGTCATGGAAAGGACTACAGAAGTAAAAGGACATAAAAGTAGATCACATTTTGAATTAGGCAATGGTTTCTTAGATATAACAAAAGCAGAGCAACAAAAGAAAAGAAAGATAAATTGGACTTCATCAAAATTAAAAACTGTTGTGCTTCAAAGGATACTAATCAAGAAAGAGAAAAGACAACCCATGCAATGGGTGAAAATATCTGCAATGCATGCATATAAAACAGTTTCCAGAATATTTAAAGAATTTTTACAGCTCAACAATAAAAAGATAAATAACCTAATATTTTAAATGGGCAAAGAATTTGAAGAGAGTTTCTCTAAAGAAGATATACAAATGGCTAGTAAGCACATTCATACCCATGAGGATAACTATAATAAAAGACAGTAACAAGTTTTGGCAAGGATGTGGAGAAACTGGAACCCTCAAATATTATTGGTTAGAGCGTAAAATGGTGTAGCCATGGAAAACGGTATGACAGTTCCTCAAAATGTTAAACATAGAGTTACCACATTACCCAGCAATTCCACTCCTAGGTATGTGTGTGTGTATGTGTATATATATATATATATATATATATATATATATATATACATATATACATACATACATACATACACCCAACTAAAAAACATGTCCACACAAAAATCTGTAGGTGAATGCTACTCACAATAGCAAAAAAACTGTAAACAACTCAAATATCAACTGATGAATGAATAAGTAAAATGGATTGTTATTCAGGCACAGAAAAGAATAAAATACTGAAACATGCTACAACATGGATAAACTCTTGAGCATAGACTATGCTAAGTGAAAGAAGTTAGACATTAAAGGTCACATATCGTATGGTTCCACCTATATGTAATGTCCAGAACAGGCAAATCCATAAAGACAGAAAGTTGATTAGTAGATGTTAGGGGCTGGAGTGAAGGAGGAATGCAGAGTGACTGCTAATGGGTATGGGTTTCTTTTTGGAGCGATGCAAATGTTCTGAAATCAGTGAAACACAACTTTGGGAATATACTTAAAATCACTGAACTGTACCCTTTAAAAAGGCGAATTTTTCCTCTCATCTGGAATTTTATTTTTTTCCTTTTCTTTACGGAGATATAATTGATATATAACACTATATTAGTTTCAGGTGTACAAAATAATGATCTGTACATATTGTGATATGATCACCACAATAAGTTGACATCCATCACCACACACAGCTACAAAGTTTTTTTCTTGTGATGAGAACTTTTAAATCTACAGTCTTAGAAACTTTCAAATATACAATACAGTATTAACTATAGTCACCATGCTGTACCTTATATCCTATGACATTTATTGAATAAATAAATAAAATAAATAAATAAATAAAATAATAAGTTTGTACCTTTTGATCCCCTTCTCCCATTTCACCTACCCCCTCATACCCCACCACCTCCCACTTCTAGCAACTACCAATCTGTTTTAGGCACCCGAGTTTGGTTTTTTGCTTTGTTTTGTTTTTAGATTTCACATATAAGTGAGATCATATGGTATTTGTCTTTCACTGTCTTATTTCACTTTGCATACGCCCTCAAGGTCCATCCATGTTGTTGCAAAAGGCAAGACTTCTTTTTCTACGGTGGAGTAATATTCCATTGCGTATTATGTATATACACACACACACACCTTGTATCTTCTTTATCCATCCAACCACTGATGGACACTTTAGTTGATTCCACGTCTTGGCTATGCAATGAACACAGGGATACAGATATTTTTTTCGAGATAGAATTTTGTTTCCTTTGGACAAATACACAGAGTAGAATTGCTAGATCATATGGTAGTTTTATTTTTAATTTTTTAAGGAACCTCCATACTGTTTTCCATAGTGGCCACACCAATTTACATTCCCACCAAGAGTACACAAGGGTTTCCTTTTTTCTACATCCTCACCAACACTTATTTCTTGACTTTTTGATAATAGTCATGCTAACAGGTGAGGTGATATCTCACTGTAGTTTTGATTTGCATTTCCTTAATAATTAGTGATACTGAACATATTTTCATGTACCTGTTGGCCATCTATACAGATGTCTTCTTTAGGAAAACGTCTGTTCAAATCCTTGGCTCATTTTTTAAACAGATTTCATTTTTGCTATTAAATTCTTTAAATATTTTGGATATTAAATCCTTATCAGATATATGGTTTGTAAATATTTTCTCCCATTCCGTAGGTTGTCTTTTCATTTTGTTGATGGTTTCTTTTGCCGCGCAGAAGGTTTTTAGTTTGATGTAGTCCCACTTGTTTACTTTTGTTTAGTTGCCTAAAAAGGGTGAATTTTACAATATGTGAATTACACCTCAATTTTTTGAAAAAGTAGGTAACTAACTAAAAAGAACACAGGGAAATAAGAGACAATCAATGACAGAACTCTGGGAAACATAAACATTTAAGAAGTTGATAAGGAGCATGAATTTAGGAGATTAAGAATAGTTCAAAAAGAAGAGAACTCATATAACACAGTACAATCAAGCCCAAGAAAACCATTTTAGAAATAGGAGGAGATTACAATTAGCAAAACAAAAACAAAAACAAAAACTTCACCTTTACCGGTAATAATGCAAATTTAAGTAACAATTCACCATTTTGGCCTAAGAAAAGGTTTAAAAAACAAACTTTACTGAGGTATAATTCACATAACATACAATTCATCACTTAAAGCATACAAAATTTAATGTTTTTAGCATATTCAGATATTTATAACCATTACCATAGTCAATTTTATAACATTTTAATCACCTCAAAAAGACACCCTGTTATCCTTGAGCTATAACCCTCCCCTTCCTCCAATAATCACTAACAATCATAAGCAATCACTAATCTACTTTCTGTCTCTATAGAGATTAAGTTTATTGATTCTGCCCTCAATAGCGAGACAATTTACTTAAGGGAGTTAACTAAGTACAAACTGATAGAAATACAGGCAAGTACTTCATTAGCATAAACTATTTAACTGTATTCAGAGTCTCAAAGCTCCCAATCTAAACTATTATTTAGTAAGGCTGTTCAAGTTTATTAGGTTAAAAACTATAATGTCCATTTTTCAAATTTTTTAATTAAAAAAATCACTTTCTTACAATCACATACTAGAACTTGAATGTTTTTCATTGTATGTCCAGACCTTATAAACACTTTAAAAATTAAACCTGTTATCTTTTTTTTAAAAAATAAATTTACTTATTTATTTTTGGCTGCGTTGGGTCTTCATTGCTGCATGCAGGCTTTCCCCAGTTGCTGGCTTTCTCTAGTTGCGGCGAGCTGGGGCTCCTCTTCCCTGCAGTGCACAGGCTTCTCACTGTGGTGGCTTCTCTTTGTTGCGGAGCACGGGCTTTAGGTGCGAGGGCTTTCAGTAGTTGCAGCATGTGGGCTCTAGAGCGCAGGCTCAGTAGTTGTGGCGCAGGGGCTTAGTTGCCCCGCGGCACGTGGGATCTTCCCAGACTAGGGCTCGAACCCGTGTCCCCTGCATTGGCAGGCAGATTCTTAACCACTGCGCCACCAGGGAAGCCCAAACCTGTTATTTTTTAAGGGCCATTTAACTTTAGAAAAAAAAAACCAAAAACATTCTATAGGCACAGTATGATCTTCATAATCCAAGCTAACAAACCTCAAAAAGGTATGTTTGTACACTGTATGGACAAGGGTATGAGGAAACAGGTACTTCTGCAGATAGGAAGGTAAACTCACACACTCTCTATGGAAGCAAACTGGCAAGATCTATCAAAATTTTAAATGTACAATTCTCTGACCCAGCAATTCTCCTTCTAGGACTTTATCCTACAGATATAGTCATGTATGTAAAAAATGACATAAACTCAAGATTATTCAGTACAGTACTAGCTGTACAGTAGCTACAGAATGGGCATAATCTTAATTGTGGTATATATAATCACTAATAAAATGCAGCTATGAAAAAGAATAAGTGAAGTAAGTCAGATAAAGACAAATATCATATGATATCGCTTATATGCAGAATCTAAAAAAATGATAGAAATGAACTTATTTACAAAACAGAAACAAACTCACAGACTTAGTGAATTTATGGTTACCAGGGAGGAAGGGGGGGAGGGACAGATTGGGAGTTTGGGATTGATATGTACACACTGCTAAATTTAAAATAGATAACCAAGAAGGACCTACTGTATAGCACAAGGAACTGTTTAATATTCTGTAATAACCTAAATGGGGAAAGAATTTGAAAAAGAATAATACATGTACATGTATAACTGAAACACTCTGCTGTACACCTGAAACTAACACAACATTGTTAATCAACTATACTCCCAATATACAATAAAAATTTTAAAAAAGAAAAAGAATGAGACTGTTATTTATGTACTCAAAGGTTCTCCAAGATGTTGTTGTTATTATTAACTGAAAATAAAATTAAGAAGCACCAGTGTACAATATGCCGACTGTAGGGAAAAGGTACACATTTACACACGTTGCTATTCAAAACAGGTAATTAAATTTTAAAAAGAAAGTATACGTTAAAAGCAATGACACAGGGGCTTCCCTGGTGGCGCAGTGGTTGAGAGTCCGCCTGCCGATGCAGGGGACACGGGTTTGTGCCCCGGTCCGGGAGGATCCCACATGCCGCGGAGCGGCTGGGCCCGTGAGCCGTGGCCGCTGAGCCTGCGCATCCAGAGCCTGTGCTCCGCAAAGGGAGAGGCCACAACAGTGAGAGGCCCGCGTACAGCAAAAAAAAAAAAAAAAGGCAATGACACATACTTTGTTATGTCATACTCTTGATGCCTGGAGGATAAGCACAAGTCAATTTTTGCCAGAATGTCAAAATTTGAATAGTAGAGTAGTGAAAGAACAGCACAGGTAGATATTCATTTAATCACTGGTTCAGCAAACAGATAATTTATTAAGGATGTAGAGGTCCTCTGCTAGGCACTGGGGATATGATGAAACTTGAGTCTGACCAGAGACAGTTAAACACATAATACTGTCCCATGAGTGTTCTGACAGAGTAGACAGAGGGGACTCAGAGAACATAAAGCAGGGGACCCATCCTGGTCTAGGAATCAAAGAAGGATGAAGTGTTTAACAGACACAAAAAAGAGCAACAGCAGTTAGATAGGTTAGGTACAAGTTCTAACAGCTCAGTGTCTGGAGTGCCTCAGGTAAGTGGCAAGAAATGAGACTGGAGAGGAAAGTCAGATTGTTCAGGGTCTACAGTAACCTATGTTACAGAGCTGGGTTTTTTTAATCCAAAGGGTAAGAGAGGTAAAGGAAGTTATCAGAAAGTTTTAAGCAGGTGATCATGTTTGAAAGGTTATTCTGAAAGAGTAACCAACCAAAGGTAGAGAGACCTTAAGAATTTATTAGGAATTTGTTGCAGCAGTACTGATGAGACATAATGCTAGCCTGACCAAAGTATAGTAGAGGGATGGAAAAATGTAAGGACTTAAGAGGTACTTGAGCAGTGAAGAGAACCTGATGATAGGAAACGAGTTCAAGACAGAACAAGGAGTCAAGGAAGACATCTAGGTTTCCGACTGGGGTAACAGGGTGAGTGAAAGTAATGAGAGATACTGAAGAAATAGACTTGGAGAATGGGTAATGGTTTCAATTTTGGACATGCTGAATTTGAGGTATTTATGATCTATCCAAGTGGAGATAATTAGTAATTCATTAGACATACAAACAGTATGTGTCTTCAACTAGCCTGAGGTGGAGAAGCATTTAGTTCACCCAGAGAGAATACTGTGCAAGAAGTACTGCAGGGTTAGGACCAAGCCCTGAAGAACACCAACATTTAGAAAATGGAGAGATAAGGATACAACTGCATAGATTAAGAAGGAGGGGCTTCCCTGGTGGCACAGTGGTTGAGAGTCCGCCTGCCGATGCAGGGGACACGGGTTCATGCCCTGGTCCGGGAAGATCCCACATGCCGCGGAGCGGCTGGGCCCGTGAGCCATGGCCGTTGAGCCTGCGCTCCGCAATGGAAGAGGCCACAACAGTGAGAGGCCCGCGTACCGCAAAAAAAAAAGGAAAGGTACGAGGGGTAGGAGGAAAATAAGTTTTATTAGTTAAGAAATGGATCTTAATTAAACCCAAAAGAACATGTAAGGTTAAAAGAAATGTATCACTCGTTTTTTTTTTAAACCTTAGTGACATTTTAGTTTTACCCCAAGAATTTTTCTTTTCTTGTTAACTGAACTATAGGTGATTTACAACATTGTGCTAGTTTCAGGTACACAGCAAAGCGATTCCGTTATACATACATATATATTCGTTTTCAGATTCTTTTCCATCATAGCTTATTACAAGACATTGAATATAGTTTGCTGTGCTATACAGTAAATCCTTGTTGTTTATCTATTTTATATACAGCGATGTGTTTCTGTTAATCCCATATACCTAATGTATCCTCCCCCTACCTTCCCCTGTGGTAACCATAAGTTTTTTCTATGTCTGTGAGTCTGTAAATAAGTTCATTTGTATTGGTTTTTAGAATCCACATATAAGTGATATCATATAATATTTGTCTTTGTCTGACTTACTTCATTTAGTATGATCATTTCTATTTTTGGCTCTGCCGCATGGCTTGTGTGATCTTAGTTCCCCAAGCAGGGACTGAACCCAGGACACCGCAGTGAAAGCACTGAGTCCCAACCACTGGACCACCAGGGAATTGCACAGTATGTTAATTTCTAGGTCCATCCAAGTTGCTACAAATGGCAATATTTCATTCTCTTTTATGGCTGATTAATATTCCATTCTGTGTGTATACACACATACACACACACCCCTTCTTTAACCATTCATCTGTTTATGGACACTTAGATTGCTTCCATGTCTTGGCTATTGTAAATAGTGCTGCTATGAACACTGGGATGCATCAAATTAGAGTTTTTGCCTTTTCTGGATATACGCACAGGAGTGGGATTGCTGGGTCATATGGTAACTCTACTTTCAGTTTTGTTTTGTTTTGTTTTTAATGAAGTATAGTTGATTTACAATATTGTGTTAATTTTTAGTTTTTTAAGGAATCTCCATACTGTTTTCCATAGTGGCTGCACCAATTTACATCCCCACCAATAGTGTAGGAGGGTTCCCTTTTCTCCGCACCCTCTCCAGCATTTATTGTTTGTAGACTTTCTGATGTGTATCACTCAATAAAACTACATCCCAAAGTCTAGGGCCATATTGTAATCAACTCTCAATATCACCTATAACTGGAAAACAATTTGTAAAAATGCAACACACATATTATCCCCAAACAATTTCAAAGAACAGTTTCATAAAAATAAAGATCACTGAAACTAGAAAGGCCCCCTAATTAATCAATAATACCAGTGAACTCCTAGCAAGTAGATCTAATATTGTATTTTCCTGACAATAAAATTGCTCATCTAATAAGAAGCATTCTTTCACATGCTAGCGTACGTACTTGTCCAAACTTTGGAAAATCTGGGAGCGAGGGCCTAAACTTAGGCAATGCAGACAGACTCGAATAGCCTAGAATTTTTTTTTTTTTTGGCCACACGGCATGTAGGATCTTAGTCCCCCGACCAGGGATCGAACCCTTGCCCCTTGCACTGGAAGCACAGCATCTTAACCACTGGACCACCAAGAAAGTCCCTAGAACTTTTTTTTCAAAAGAAATTATATAGCCAGAGTACCTGCACTGAGTACAATAGCTATTTAATATTCTGTTATAACTGACAAAGTGCCTTTTCTAGGGGAAAGTCCTGTACCTATTCCCTCAAAGGCATCAGATGAAGGGACTCATAATAATGGTCATGCTGCAAATGCTAGCTGGATTAATAAAAACACCTGAAGGCAATCTATACTATAGAAAAAAAAAGAAAGTATTGTTTAATTAATGACCTGACTTCCAATGCCTGGAACATTCATAGTACACAAAGAACTCTAAGGGAATTATAATGTACAGGACTTTAGAGGCAGATAATCTATGTTCTGATCTCATATTTGCTACTTTATGTATGACCTTGGACAAGTCAATTTCCTCACTGTAGAAATATAAGCAAGTTTTGACCAATAGCAGTATTTCATCAGAGAGCTGTCTGTGGCTAAATTCTAAGACTTACCTCATTAATTAGGGCCTCAAATTGGTTCTAATTTCCTAAAAACCATATAGGTAAATCACTATATCCATTTCTCTTTAGCAGTCCATAGTAAACTACAGGCTTAAAAACACTACCTTCCCCACCCCGCAAAATTTAATGTTGTTTGCATTCCCAACTCACTTTTCATAGGATGACATAATTAGATTTCATATGCATATCTTACATCAAGAATTACCTATAGTTTAACTAGAAGAGGTAAACTCTTGTTTAAATTAAACCCTGGCCAACTTCAAGGATGAAGCTTCTAAAACAATGCTTGGACATTTGTCATGCTATTTGAGCTATAAACTCAAAATGTCCATGGGCCAAAGTAAAGAGATGGAGGTAAAGTTGCTAAGCTTATCTGAATCCTCTCATTGCACTATAGCTCATTTTAAAAATTTCATCAGCAAACCCTAAGTATCTCATATTGGCCAACAGACTAAGCATAACAAAAATGAAGAGCAAAAATTTACCTTAACTGCAACCCTACTGGGTTGATCCTGATTCTTAAAATATTATAAATTCTTGTCACTAGTTGGTCCATTATTTCGAGAGTAGCTCTGACTTTTAACGCTCGAAGTTTGCATACCTCCCTTCCTTTTAAAAGTAGATTTTTTTTAAGAGCAGTTTTAGGTTCGTGGCAAAATTAGACAGAAGGTACAGAAATTTCCCATATATCCCTTGTCCCCACATACCCACAGCCTCCCATACTATCAACATCCCACACGGGGTACACTTATTACAATCAACGAACCTATACTGACACATCATTAATACTCAAAGTACATATTTTACATTAGAGTGCATTCTTGGTGGTGTATCTTCTTTGAGCTTTGACAAATTTACATGTATTCACCATTGCAGTATCATAAGGAATAATTTCACTGCCCTAAAAATCCACTGGGCTCTATCTATTCATCCTTTGCTTACCCATTTTTAAGTCCTAAATTGCAAACAGTAGTTAAGAGATTCTAAATGCTGAAATGACATTCAGAATCTTGAGGATGAAAAGGGAAGGTAAAAGCCAGGGCAGAAAAAAATAGGCCAAAAATAAGAGCAAAGGAGAAGTAAAGGAGAGCAGCTGCATTTTAAGAATCAAAACACTCCATCCCTTAAACAGCCGAAGCCAGATCCTTTAAGTACTGTTTTTCCTTCCCAGTCACTTCTAGGAGTTCTGAGAGGGTCTTGGCTAATATACTATAACTGAGTCTTCTTAAGTAGGCAAAGCGTTACAGCTTAAGTAAATTCCTGATCTACATATAAACATTAAATGGAAGCGACTCATACCTTAGACTCACTTATTTTTAAGATACTAGTGGCAAAAACTATGAACAGTCTTGAGTTGGATGCTCTTTGATAGCACCTTGTACACTGGCTCTGCAGTTCTCTAGGCTGTATTCGTGAACAGGACTAGCTTGATTAAACAGATTGAAGAAATTTTATAACCGACACTCAGCCTTCCCAAATGTTAAGTCCATTCCTTTCAACACATCTGCCCTTTATTCAGCACAAGTGATAAATTGACTATAGCATCAATTCTTTTTACAGTGTTCTGTATTTCATCTGTTCCTTAACCACTGCTTACCCTCCTCGACGAATGCAATCTTATCCTTGCTAGCTCTCATTTTCAGTACTACTCTCCCTCTAATCTATCACTAATCACTAGCTAACTCCTATTACTGCTCTTAGGAGATTAAGTCCTACAGTGGTTTCCAAGTGTCCTAGAAATTAATTCCAAGATGCCTTACCTTACCTTCCTTGCCAAGTCTTTAATAAGGTGTCCCAGATTACTCCTCCTTCCTTCCTTTCCTCATCTATCACCCTCTGGTATGCTTGTTTTAAATGCCCTTTACCTGACAGCCCTCCATTTGCAGCTCACTTGTTGTGCCACAGGCCTAGAATGCCTCCTTCCCCCCAGGGCAATCTACTGGTCATCTTCCTCCCATCATTAAAACTTCACTTGCCATGAGGTTTTGTCAGATTACTGTTAGGAGATGCTACATTTTCTAAAAAAATGGATCACAACCCTGGGTGCATGCTGAAATCACCAGTGTGTGAAGTTAAGTTTCACCAGCGTATGGGATGTCTTAAAATAAAATACTGAGGCCCTGGCTCCATATCAGACCAATTAAATAGAATCTCTAGGCAAAGGACCCAGATACCTGTGGTGATAGGTAGGGAGTTGTTTATGTTTGGTTGTTTGTTTCCAAAGCCCCACAGGTGATTCTAATAAGCAGTCAGGGCTGTGAACCACTACACCAATTCTACCCAGGCTAGAAACAGAACTCCCATAACATTTATCCAATATGTTCTCTAAATATATCCATATCCCACATCCCAAAAATACACTTACCACATAGCCTTGACCAATATATATAATGTAAATATCTAAAATTCTCCTTCATGAGGCTTAAACACTTTACAGTAGTTTATACACTTGAGCACAAGGTTTCTCTTGGAAAATGGGAAGATACTGTCTACATTATAGAGTTGTCATGAAAGTTAAACAAGATACTGGATTTAGCAAAGCAACTGACTTATAAAGGGCACAAATGTTAAATCCCTTCAGGTATCAAGATTAACACCTGGATTCACTTTTTAAGAAAGAAACAAAACTCAAGTGGCAGTATGGAAGATACAAGCTATCTGGATGAGGCTGAGTAGATAGCTCCTGGCCAAGAGTTCTAATCAAAGGGGTCATTCTTTGCTTAATGTAGACATTCAACAAATTTCACCAGAAGTATGTCCCATCCTGATCCAACCCTTCCTTTAAAAAATTTTATATAGGTGAAATCTGGTTAAAATTAATGCCCAAACCAATAAAAACCTAGAGAAAAAGTCTTTGAAGGTAAGTAAAATATAGCCCAGGAAGGTGCCTGATTCTCATAGCCCCTCGGCCACACTGTGTGAAGAGGCTGTTCCCAAATTACACAGATGCACCATCAGCTGGCTCTATCTGCTTCCTTGGTCCCTATGTTTACAAACACCCCAACACAGGATATCTAGAGAGGAATCTGCTGCCAGGGACTGGTCTGCTAGAAATTTTAAATGGAATAAACCTTATTCCTTTAAGTATCAAAACAAAGGTTAAAAGTTATAAAGTCAAAACTCAAATGAGTATTAGAGAAAAGAAAATAGGCCAGTAATGACAAATAATGCCAATTTCAATTGACTGACAAGGGCTACCAGGACTGGTGGTGCTATATTTTAAGAAGAATTCTGAGACTGAATATATGGGTTTTTCAGGAAAGCATGCCACGAGAGATAATGGATATTGGTCATGGGAAGAGGAGGTGAAAAGGACAGCATGTATGACATGTATTTTCCATCCAGAAGACTCATAACTTCAAGAATCTAAAGAGTCTAAACCTAAAAAGGTAAGTAGTAATGATGTACACACAGAATGGCATAGTTCTATCAGTACTAATCATACTATGTTATCAATCATTTGTTTCTGAGGGCAGGAAGTGTGTGTATCTTACTGTTTTTTGTATCTCCAACACGCATCAGAATGACCTATATTTAACAGACTGTTAACAAAAGTATACTTAATTAACTCTATAATAAGAAAACAGAGAATTATGAGATCACATTATTTTGTGATATGACATAATCACTTAAGGTCTATACACCAAAACACTCTCACACCCTAATAAATGCCCATTTGAACCGCAAGCTTGATTGCAGTAGGTAGGTAGTGAGAAAAACAAGCAGTACCCAAAATGGGAAAGCCCAGGACTAGATTTAGAAGCACAACTTTTAAAAGGGACACCTCTCCCCTCATTTTACTCTTGGGGGATAGAAGCAAAAAGTTAAACTTAAGGTTAACCAACAATGAAATGATACTCCATTTCATTTTGCATAAGTTTTCACTAGACAAATCCCAATCACCTTGAACTTGTATTTAGTTCTCATACATGGCACAACATCCACTATGTGTAATCAAGCACTTAAATATTTAATATGGTGAGGTTCTAATGTCTATTTTCACTTAGGCACTACAATACCATTAGTACTACTTTAATTAAAAGAGCCAGTGTGTGATAGAAGAGCAACCTTCCCACAACTGCTCCACCATTGGACCAGAAGAGCGAAAATTCGTTTTACTCAGGGCTTAAAAATGTTATCTATTCTCAAGCTCAAAACTACGATATCGAAACAAATAAACACCTTAAAAGATTATTTTAGGTTACAGGATAGAGGTGTTAAAAGCAAAGTTGGTGGTTAATTCCAAAAATTAAGCTTTGCAAAAAATTAATGTAATATTAACAAGTATACTTGTAACTAGAAAGAATGGGTCTGGATGATCTGTCAAGGAATCTTTTTCTGAATTTTCCACACTTGTGCCTCCTTCCCTATTTGAAGGGACACAAGCTTAACTGGCTCTTTGCTATTTTCTCTAGATTTTTGCCACACAAACAAGTTACCCTTGTTAACGTGCCTTTCCCCACAGTTCCAAAATTTCTGTCATAAGAATCAAGTGACTAGGCAATGAATATAGATTTCTTTCTGTGGTAGTTCTGGAAGCAACAAGTGATTGAGTATTGAAAAGGGCTTTAAAGCCTTAGATCGCTGAATCTCAATGCTTATAGTTAATAAAATATCAGACAACAATTTGATCTCACCAATAGGGCAAATTTAAGCAACATTATAAATTGTAGGTTATCTGAGCAAAAGGGGCTTTCATATCTCAAAAAAGAAAAAAAAAGAAAATCAAAGTACACAAAGTGATCAACTTCATACCATTATCAGCAAACATGTGCCAGCATTTGAAAGAGAGCTAGGAGTAAAAGGACTTCGGTTTTGGTCCAGGCTATGCCTTTTATTAACCATGTAATCTTGCAAGTAATCCAACCTCAGATTCTTCACCTACAAAACAATGCATCTGCCACCCCCTACCCTACTTACCTCACAGGGTTTCTGTGAGGATCCAATTAGATAACCTATTTGGAAAACTATGAAGACCTAAATAAATATAAATATATATATATATATATATATATATATATATATATATATATATATATATATATATATATATATATATGTATGTATGGAACCATCATCATGCTAATCACCATGTAAAAAGAAATCACTAGTCCACAATTTCCTCCATTCTACCCACTTCATAATCAAAATTACATAACTGTACCAAAAGGAACTATATTGCTATGTGGTTCATTTTTATTACCTAAATTCAGTCTGTTCTCCAAAAGCCTATATAACGACATGTAAAGATGAACTAACTAGCAGAAGAATATATGTGGCAAAATAGGTAGAGAATTGAAATCTTTTCTAAAGACTGCCTGCCCCAAACTCAAAGATTCCTGATGGGTCCTTTGAAATCTTCACTTTCTTCTGGATTTCAGATGCTTAATTAAAGTACTCTTTTCACCATTTAATTAAGACAAAGAAATATTTTTTCTCCCACAATTCTGAGTTTTGTGACCTTCTAGAAAACAAACCATAACAGTTTTTACTGGATCATTCCAACTGGGCTCTATAATACTGCTCTCTAGTGGCTTTCCCATGAGTAAGAAGCAATTTCCTACATCTTTACTGGGCTGTAGAAAACTGTATATGGTTCCCAAATAATAGAGAATTCTTCCTCTACTGTCACAGTTCTTGGTAGTATGGTTTCCAAGCTATGTAAGCCAGGTTCCTGGCTGCCACTGTATTAAGGTGTATGAATCTAGACAAGTCACTTATAGTGACTTGGGACTCAGTTTCCACATCTATAAGAATGAGAACTAGATCATCTCCAAGGATCTGTCTGGTTGAAATAGTGTATGGTTCTCTTCAGATCACATTTATCAACCCTGTGAGTAAGAGACCCCAAAGAACAATCCCATCATAGCTGCAGCTTCGAAATATTCAAAACACATCTCCGGCTTCCCTGGTGGCGCAGTGGTTGAGAGTCCACCTGTCGATGCAGGGGACATGGGTTCGTGCCTCGGTCCAGGAAGATCCCACATGCCGCGGAGCAGCTGAGCCTGTGAGCCATGGCCACTGAGCCTGCGCGTCCAGAGCCCACGGTAGAGGCCACAACAGTGAGACGCCCGCGTACCACAAAAAAAAAAAAAAAAAAAAAAAAAAAAAAAAAAAAAATCTCATCACTCCCCCAGCCCCCAAACGATAGTCACAGCTACTGTAGAACGAATAAGGAATGTTTTAACAGTGCACGCTGTTGTTCTTTTTTTCGGGGGGGGGGGGCATCTCCCAATGAAAACTACCTACACAACAGTTAAGACTGCAGTTTTCAGGGTCATTAGATCCAAAAAGAAACTGAATCAGAAAGATAATACGAAGACACATGCAAGAAAATAAACATGAGTGTTCATTTCCAGAAACCAGTCCAATTTCACAACAGGTTATCTCCTGTAGCTAGGGATAATCTGAGGAGCCCAAGCCTAAGCTCTGTCACTTCTAATCTTAGAATACCAAAAAAGTCAGCAAGCATTCACAGATCACTCAGTTTCAATCAACTCTGGGAGTCTTGAATAAGAGGCCTGTATGAGGTGTGGTGGGCCTGGTGGGTAGCGAGGGAAGTGGCTCACAGCATGAGCACAGAGGCAAGGGTCTCTCTTCCAGGTAAGACTTCATCTTAATGGCTAATTAAAATAATGTTCGAAAACCAAAATCCAATAATGAATGATTTGCTCAAAAACTAAATACAAGGAACTCAGCTAGGAATATGATTGGATACACAGATGAATTCAGAGAATTTAAAATTTCTTAATGCTCTGGCTCCGGTTGAAGTGGGCACAGGGAGCCTGCCGTCCCTCAACTGCGTTCTCCACATTACCCCTTGTCTGGCCAGTTTGTAAACATAATATTAAGAAAAATGTACCCAAATATTAATACTTAAGGAAATATGCTGTCTCATGAGTCTCCTAGTGACTTAGGAATTCAGTGGCCGACTGGCCATCCAGCTTTAGTAATCAATGAAGACTTATCAGGGATCAGTTTCGAGCAGGGTATTGAAAGAGAGTAACAAGTCTACTTTAATTACCTGGGAATATATATTTTTTTAATATAACATAATGGATGGGAGAAGCATGCTCAGAAACAAGGACAAGGATCACCATTAGCAAGCATGCAGAAAAACATCAAGTCACCAGTTAACAGCAGTCTGGCAGCCCTTCTTCATCGTGTGGTTTCCACTGTCTCAGGCATTACATTCGTGCTCAACCAACTACAAAGTTTACTTCTGTTACAATGACCACTACTGTTTTATCTAAAACACCGTACGCTATAGAAATGGGAAGAAACAAAACAGCTTCTTTAAAGTGAAAAAGGGAAAGCTTGAGGGGAGTCTCCCAGACATCAATTTCTACTGTGAAACACCACCCACCACCCAATGCAAATGATCATTCCCTTCTTTTCAAAGCTCTCTGCTTATCTGTTACCTTCAACTCTCCCATGCATCTGAGGAGCATAAATATGTACATGACTATAAGTTGAGATGATATACACTGTAATGATTTCCATTATTTCTCAAGGGCAAACTGCTTTGAAATGTAATTTTAGGTTACTTGCACTTATGTAAGAACACAAAGTTCTTACATGTCTGGGTTCCTAGTACAGGCAGAAGGTTAAGGCAGAACAGTATTAAAAGCCTCTATCTTAGAGGCTTCCCTGGTGGTGCAGTGGTTGAGAGTCCGCCTGCCGATGCAGGGGACACGGGTTCGTGCCCCGGTCCGGGAAGATCCCACATGCCGTGGAGCGGTTGGGCCCGTGAGCCATGGCCGCTGAGCCTGCGCGTCTGGAGCCTGTGCTCCGCAACGGGAGAGGCCACAACAGTGAGAGGCCCGCATACTGAAAAAAAAAAAAAAAGCCTCTATCCTAGAACCACCCCCCCCAAACCAAAATTGTTTCCAGCCCGATACGTTTAAATGAAAAGGTGGTACCCCAGAAAATACAGAATTATCCAAAACTTTTAAATATCATGATACTTCTGATAGATTCTACAGTAACACCTATAATCATAGTTAAAGGCTTAGAATGTAAAGAACTTACACATTTTTATGCCCCTCCCCCAAATTTAAAATAACATACAAACCCTACTTTTGCTAGTATAAGGTGAACCTGCATTTACCTAAAAAAGAAACTGCAGTTAACAGCACTGCTTAAGAAAAGTTATTTGAAGAGAAAATATAAAGAAACCCCAACCCAAGTAAAAGAGACATCTCTTTCCCACTAGTGTTGCTGGTAACTTCTAAAGCTCTAAGTGGTATAATTCATCTTTTCACATACAGGATAATAATGCTTCCAGTTGTTAACACAAATTATGTCAAATATAACGAAGGGGAAAAAATCATCAGCTATACAAGGTCTTCCAATACATCACATAGATAACATGAAGGTCAATCTCAGATTCACATAACTTGGTCAAACCTGGTAGAAACCAAGAGGGCGTGGATGTACCAGCAGTTACCACCGACTAGGCTAAGTGATAATAAGCCACAAATTAAAGGTACGGTGTAAGGCACACCGCACACCTCTCGATATTTTACACCTCTACTTTCTTCAATGCTTGGATTGAAAGAAAATAATTAATCCCCCTCCATGAGGTTTCTCCTTTACAATATAAATTATTTCCAAGCCTGGCTGGCTAGTGACATAAAACATTTTCCCCAAGAGAAACCTATAGAAAGATACAGAAGCCTAGGGCTTTCTCCCTCTTTGTAATTAAGCCCGTGCCTCGTCTTACACTTTCCTCTAGGTTACCTCTCCGGAGGGTGTGAAAATATCAACAGACGGTCCCCCAGCCCCACCCTCTCAGTAGTGCCTCGCACTGACTAGGCTTATCCCGCTCCTTCCCTTTCAGCCTCATCACCTTTGAGAAGCTTATCGAATACTTCTCCCCATTTATACCCGCACCCTTATTCAGGGCTGAGCACGACAAGCTCCGCATCCTTCTTCCAAGGAAGGGACTAGCAAAAATGAAAGAGGCATGCTCAAGAAACGCCAGACGAAGAAACGTGACAGCCAGACACTTTAAACCAGCGGGGTTGGCCTTTCTCCCCCACCTCAGCCTGTAACCAACAGTCGGTTCCCTAAATACTGAAATCTCTGGTCTTCACGCTCTCCCCACCCCCGCAGAGATGAGGCCGGAAAATGAAAAGGCCGTGGTGAGACGCAAGGCTGGGTCAACCCTAACGGAGCCCGCTGCCCCCACCCCCCGGGCTGGCGTCCCCGGGGAGGATGGAGATCGCGGGAGGAGCGAGGGTTCCCCGCCCGGGACCCGCCAGCGCGCCCGCCCGAAGCCCCCAGAGACGCAACCCGCTACACCCGGGCCCTTCCCCGCCGGCCTCCCCCGGCCCAGCCCCCCGAAGGGCCCGTCCCCGCCCCGGCACTGCAGCGGCACCCGGGGCGGACCCCAAGCTGGCCTCACTCGCACACACGCCACACACAAAAGCGCCGCCGCGGCCGTCGCCGCCGCCTTCCCGCCCCCACTGCGCGGCGGAGTAATCAATGAGGCAGCCGGCGCCCGCGTCCCCTCCATGCAAGCCCGAATGCGGGGCCAGGGCGGCAGAGGGGGCGGCGAGGCTCACCATCGCTCCGCTTGATCTCCACGTAAATCCCGATCTGGATCTTGCCGAAGTTGGCCGTTGCCATCACCTCATCTGGAGCAGCGGCGGCTGGCCGAGGGAGGGGGACGCGAGGGCGGAAAAGGCGGGGAGGGGACGGGGTAGGTGTGGGAGGGGGAGCGGTTGCCCGCGGCCGCGCCGGCCCGGGCGACAGCGTGAACGCGAGCCGGGGCCGCGAAGAGCAGCGGCGGGCTTGCAGGCGGAGGCCCCGGGCCTGCAGGCCGGCGGGAGGACGCGCACGCCGGGGCGTCGGGGTGAAGCGAGGGCCGGGGCCGTGAGGCGGCGCGGGCGAAAGTGGGAGGGCCCGCGCCGCCCGCCCTGGAGCCGACGCTGGGGAGGCGGGGCGCCGCGCGCCTGCGCAGAGCGCTCCTCCCGCGTCTCTTCCTCCTCTGCCAGCCTTTCCTCCGCGGCCTCGAGGCGGCTCCGCCCGCAGTGAGGTCGGCAGAGGGAGCGGAACGCGCGCTCTACTGGCCGCAGAGAGTCTGCGTCTCGTTTGATTTCCGCGTGCGGCCTGGAAGAGGCAGGAACCCGTGCCCCGGTGCCATCCGGCCTCTCTGGCTTCCAAAAATTGGCGCTGTTGCTGGAATGGATTAAGGACCCTGTGGTTTCTGGGTGTTCCGGCTGGAGCGCGTGGCTGAGGGATGAATTTAGGGGTCGGCATGGGTTCAGTGTTTCATCTGAGAGTGTCACCTCTGTTGCTACTTAGAGGTGGCCTGTCCAAGTAACCGTCCCAAGGTTTCCCATCCAGATGTGGAAGAAAAGAAGAAACACCTTTGAGGTGTCACCCACCCTAGGTCAGAATGAAGGTCCTCTTTTCATGGCTTTGACTTAGCTAGCTCATCGCCACTCAAAAAGAAACCCTGTGTTATGGAGGCGGGGGTGGGGGCTTGACTGCTCGGTTTATGATGCATCCGATGCTGGCGTCTTGTCTCTGCTGTAGGTTTCAAGACTATTTGCACTGGACCATAAAACCAGTAACTATGATTCAAGGACAGAGGGCAGACACAAGGTTGACTACGGAAGGTGCCTTTCCTGCAGTCACTTGATTAGTCTGACCACATCAGCATGTGGAAAGTGGGATTCTTCATCCTCGCAGAGCAGGAAGGCCATGTGGACAGGGACCATGGAAACTAGGTTTACAGGACTGTGTAAAACAAACCTCCAAACGTGTGACTTTTGCTTCTAGTATTAGGACTTGATATGGAGGAAACACACTTATCGTGACCTACTTTCTCTAGTCATTCTTAATCTCCCTGTAATATTAACTAAAAACTTAACAGTTTTAAAATTTAAAAGTTGGAAACTGGATAGATGTGTGTTAAGTGCGTGTGTGGATACATGCAAATGGCTACAGTTTTCAACCTAATATAAGTAATCAAGTCAAATAGATCCTAAAAGAATTGTTGAAAGATTCAGACTACGTTTGTAACTTGAATATATTAAAGGCATAGTTGTCAAAAGAAGAAAGTTTCTTAGATCCAATCTGAAATAAAACTAATGTCTATGAAAAAAACACTGGGTAGACAAGTTAGAAAATAACTGGCTTTTACATTCCAGAAATGACGTTACTGTAAATCTCAATTCAGGACCTCTGTTTCAAAATAAGATTTGACCAAATCAAGATTCAGGGTTTTTTTTAAGAATCTTGAGAGTTTTATCTGAACTCTTTGAGCTTCTGTCTAGTAGAACTCACTCCTTGATGTCTCTACGACTGAGGTATACAGCATCTATTTATTTGCTTGCAAATTCTTTAAATAATACAAAGAAATAAAGCTACACACCTATTAAATTTAAAATTGCTTAATAAAATATTATGGATTTTTTTTTTTCTTTTTTTTTTTTTTTGCGGTACGCGGGCCTCTCACTGTTGTGGTCTCTCCAGTTGCGGAGCACAGGCTCCGGACGCGCAGGCTCAGCGGCCATGGCTCACAGGCCTAAACGCTCCGTGACATGTGGGATCCTCCCGGACCGGGGCACGAACCCGTGTCCCCTGCATCGGCAGGCGGACTCTCAACCACTGCGCCACCAGGTAAGTCCAAATACTATGTTTTATCATGGTTGCTGACACATACTGTGCACCCTGTGGGAAGTTTTCATGAGGGTAAAGTGAAATAAAATGTGATAGTACTTTGTATTTATAATCAAGTTTAAAAACAAAGTAAACCACCCTACAAAAAATAACCTAGTACTCTACTGTAATCTTCAAATCATTAATTCAAATTTTATATCCAATGATGTAAAATTAAATACACTTTGCAATTTGCCTCTGGCCCTCAACACCTCACATTTGAAAGGATAGCACTAGCTTTACAGACCTGTCTATATTCTTTTACCCATTCGAGTCCATCCTAACTTCACTGACAATAATCTTGCTCAAGGATAATTTCCATCAAGTCATATCCTATTAATAGTGGCTGCTGTTGTCCTAGCCTATCCTGAGTTGATAAACTGTTTCAAAAAAAATCATAGTTACTCTCATCGAGCCAAGCCAATCTCTTTATAAGGCCTAGATTAAAAAATGTTTTTCTCTGCTTTGGGGTCATTAGTAAATAAACATTAAGAGATTATTCCAAGGAAGAGGCTATTAAACCAGTGAGCAGGATTTGAAGCAGAAGCCAACACTCACCTTAACCAGTTACCTGCTCCTCTGGGGAAGAGCAGAGGCATGACTTGGCTCCAGATCTAGCTCAAATTATACGTACGTGTCTACATCTTCTTACTTGAAGTTTTCCATTCAGTGTTTGCATCTATTCTCAATTACACAAAGTTTGTGGATCTAGGAACAAATGAAGAAAATGGATACAGTTGACAGAAACTCTTTGACTTTGTTGTCTCCTTTCTGTCCTGTGCTGTTTTGGAGACTTTTCGGTTCTCAGTGTTTCCTATTCCCATTAAATTTACTCAAATTTTAATTCTAATTAAACTGGTGTCATTTTATTGTAATATATTTTAGTCCTTAAACAAGTACATTAAAAACACCTGGGAGATATAAATCCCAATTTTACCCGCTCTGAATATTTGCTCTTTTCTTCTCTGTTGGATTTCTCTTCCTGCCTGCAAACATTTTCAGGCTCCTTTGTCTTGGAAAATCTTCTTTTGATCCTTCTCTTCCTATTTAAATTCCATTCTATTTTTTGCTTTCCTTCCCCTGCCAAATTCTCAAATGACTGCTTTAAATACCCACTACCTTGATTCCCCATCACTCATTCATTTCCTAACCCCTAAATCTGGATTCAATCCTCTACTGAATTATATTTTTTAAAGTCAACAGTTACTTGTAATTAACTCATTCAGTATACACTACCATCTTTTTTTTGAATTTTATTTATTTATTTTTTATACAGCAGGTTCTTATTAGTTATCTATTTTATACACATTAGTGTATATATGCCAATCCCAATCTCCCAGTTCATCACACCACTACCACCATCACCCCCTGCCCCGCTTTTCCCACTACACTACCATCTTTATTTGCCTTGAATTCATTGAAGAATGGCCTACCTGCTCTCTCCCAAACAATACCGTTCCTGCCTCAGTTTCTGCTCATATAGTAAGTGATTTACTCTCCTCTATTTTTATTTTTGGCTGTGCCACATGGCTTGGGGGATCTTAGTTCCCTGACCAGGGATTGAACCCATGCCCCCTGCAGTGGAAGCACAGAGTCCTAACCATTAGAGCACCAGGGAAGTCCCTTACTCTGCTCTATTTAAAGCCTTTCTATGTGGCAAGGCACAGCTGTAGTCTCCCTTCTTTATGGTGCTTTCTCCACGCAATCTAATCTATAATGTCTGTCCTATCTGGGTGATTCTCCCCCCAGCCATGATCATCAGAAGCACTTAAGAAATATTTTAATAAAAATACATAAGCACAAACTCTACTCCAGGCCTAACAGTTTAAAATTTCCAGGGGGGAACTTAATGTGGTCTGTTTTTTAAAAACTCATCAGGAGATTCTGAGGTGTATATATAACTGGTTGAGAACCAGTTGATTACCCTTGAATTTCCATAATTTCATATTTTCTATACATTGCCCACGTAGGGACTGGGTACTGAATAGACATTGATGGGTTATTTACCTAGTCCACCTTCTTCACTATAATTCTTTCATGTATACTTTTTCATAGTCTACTTATCAAACTTATTTTGATAGTATACTTTCACTTATACCTTCTGATGGTGTATTGAATTGTATTAACAGTAAGCTTTTGGTACAAAGCTAATTTACAAAGCCTTTTAAGGTCCATATTGAACTTAGATCTATATAGAAATATCAAATAATGTGGTGTCATATTCCATCATTGTCTACATTGAGGTATTCCTAATCTTTATACTTATTAATAAAATGTTTGCCTTAATTTTCATTTACATAACTAATTCCTCTCAAGTATAGGAAGTGTAGAGGTTTCCCCTTACACCAGATTTTCAGTAATTTGATGAGTATGAACTCATAAGTAACAGGAGGTGGTCTTTTCACCATTTGCAGTAATATATCCAAATTGAAAATCATTTATATATCCTTACATAGTTCTTATTAATTCAGGAGCTTAGTAAACTCTTTTATAGAGTTGTCATGGAGCATCAGTGATGTAAAACAAAATGATTGATGGTGTGCTACACATCCTCATGATTTTAAAAAACTATGGCCGGTGTTAGTTTTTTTCAATGTGTTCAGTCTAAGTCAAATATAACTAAAGAGAACAGGTTTCCCTGAAATATTTCTTGTTGTTAAAGGATAGCACTTGATTTTTGCTTGCTGTTTTGATGTAATCAACTTTACAGAAAGCAAATTTTCGAGTATATATTAAGGTCCGAAACATACCTTATTTCCCTAATCTTTGTTACTATGCATACTTACTTTTATGGCTGTTTTAATTCCTTCTTTAAATCGAAAATATATGTTATGTACTGTGAGTGGAGCCTAACTAGGCCATAGTAAATACATTTTACAACAGTGGAAATAAAGACATTTTTTTCATTATAGATTTAGTCTCTTAAAATTATTGTTTTGGGGCTTTCCTGGTGGCGCAGTGGTTGAGAGTCCTCCTGCCGATGCAGGGGACATGGGTTCGTGCCCCGGTCTGGGAAGATCCCACATGTCGCGAAGAGGCTGGGCCCGTGAGCCATGGCCGCTGAGCCTGCGCGTCCGGAGCGTGTGCTCCGCAACCAGAGAGGCCATGACAGTGAGAGGCCCGTGTACCGCAAAAAAAATAAAAATAATTGTTTTGCTTGACTTCACTTCTTATGACTATTTCAGTGTGTTTTTATAGTCCATATATCCATATACTTATAATTTTTAATAGCCATATACTATTCCATATATTTCTTTTTTTTTTTTTTTTTGACCTTGCTGCATGGCATGCAGAATCTTAGTTCCCCAACCAGGGATCCAAACATGTCCCTTACAGTGGAAGCACAGAGTCCTAACCACTGGACCACCAGGGAATTCCCATACTATTTGATATATTTCTAAATCATTTTTTGCTTACACATTCACTGTATTGTTGGGTTATCTTCAATATAAAATTCTAATTATGAACATCTTTGTAAACCTTTTTTTGTGGGAAAACTCCTCTAAATGAAAATGTCAGGTCAAAGGATATGAAAGTTATACTTAAAATGTAAAAGAGATAACATCACTTCCTTAAAATCAATCACCAGCTTCCTAGAATAAAATCTAAATTCTTTATAGAACTGTACATGATCTAGCTTTGGCTACCTCTCCATCCTTGTCTGGTACCACACTCCTGCTCATTCTGCTCTAGCCTCACTGAGTTCTTTTCTTTCCCTTAAATATGTCAAGCTCTTCTGCAGATCCAGATTGTGGCTCTTGCTCAACTTTTCATATGATTGTTTCTTGTCATCTTTCAGGTCTTAGTCAAAAAACACCTCCTGAAGAAAGTCTTCCCTTACCTCCCACCTCACCCCCACTTTACTCTCTATCACTCTGTAACTTAACACCACCTGCAATTACCTTGCTCCATTATTTACTTTTTGATCTGACTCCTCCCCCATTCTAAAGTAAGCTCCCTGAGGGTAGGAACCTTGTCTAATGTTCTTTGTTACATCTTCAGCACATAGAACAGTACCAGGAAAACAGATGCTCAGCAAATATTTGTTGAATAAATGAAGGAAGTTTAACTCTGTTTTATATTGTCAAATTTATACTCTTTGATTTGATAGTCTTTTTTTTTTTTTTTTTTTCGGTATGCGGGCCTCTCACTGTTGTGGCCTCTCCCGTTGTGGAGCACAGGCTCCGGACGCACAGGCCTAGCGGCCATGGCTCACGGGCTTAGTTGCTCCGCGGCATGTGGGATCTTCCCGGACCAGGGCACGAACCCGTGTCTCCTGCATCGGCAGGCGGATTCTCTCCCTGCGCCACCAGGGAAGCCCGATAGTCTTTTCTTGAATGAGCTAAACTGGTACTGTATTTCCTCATTTACATGACCTAGAAAATCAAAATTTAATGTTTCCATCTTCTAAATCTCAAAATCTCTAATAGATATAGATTATTACATAAGTAATAAATTCACATAAAGAATTTTATTTTATTTTTTTAATTTAATTTTAATTTCATTTTAAAGTATAGTTGATTTTCTTTTTTTTCTTTTTTTCATTTTCTTTTTAAAATTTTTTTAACATCTTTATTGGAGTATAATTGCTTTACAATGCTGTGTTAGTTTCTGCTTTATAACAAAGTGAATCAGCTGTACATATACATATATCTGCATATCTCCTCCCTCTTGTGTCTCCCTCCCATCCTCCCTATCCCACCTCTCTAGTTGGTCACAAAGCACCGAGCTGATCTCCCTGTGCTATATGGCTGCTTCCCACTAGCTATCTATTTTACATTTGGTAGCGTATATATGTCCATGCCACTCTCTCACTTTGTCCCAGCTTACCCTTCCCACTCCCTGTGTCCTCAAGTCCATTCTCTACATCTGCATCTTTATTCCTGTCCTGCCCCTAGGTTCTTCAGAACCATTTTTTTTTTTTTTTTAGATTCCATATGTATGTGTTAACATACGATATTTGTTTTTCTTTTTCTGACTTACTTCACTCTGTGTGAGAGACTCTAGGTCCATCCACCTCACTACAAATAACTCAGTTTCATTTCTTTTCATGGCTGAGTAATATTCCGTTGTATATATGTGCCACATCTTCTTTATCCGTTCATCTGTCGATGGACATTTAGGTCACTTCCATGTCCTGGCTATTGTAAGTAGAACTGCGATGAACATTGTAGAACATAACTCTTTTTGAATTATGGTTTTCTCCAGGTATATGCCCAGTAGTGGGATTGCTGGGTCATATGATAGTTCTGTTTTTAGTTTTTTAAGGAATCTCCATACTGTTCTCCATTGTGGCTGTATCAATTTACATTCCTACCAACAGTGCAAGAGGGTTCCCTTTTCTCCACACCATCTCCAGCATTTATTGTTTGTAGATTTTTTGATGATGGCCATTCTGACCAGTGTGAGGTGATACCTCATTGTAGTTTTGATTTGCATTTCTCTAATGATTAGTGGTGTTGAGGATCCTTTCATGTGTTTGTTGGCAATCTGTATATCTTCTTTGGAGAAATGTCTATTTAGATCTTCTGCCCATTTTTGGATTGGGTTGTTTGTTTTTTTCATATTGAGCTGCATGAGATGCTTGTAAAATTTGGAGATTAATCCTTTGTCAGTTGCTTCATTTGCAAATATTTTCTCCCATTCTGAGGGTTGTCTTTTCCTCTAGTTTATGTTTTCCTTTGCTGTGCAAAAGCTTTTAAGTTTCATTAGGTCCCATTTGTTTATTTCTGTTTTTATTTCCATTTCTCTAGGAGGTGGCTCAGAAGGATCTTGCTGTGATTTATGTCATAGAGTGTTGTTCCTATGTTTCCCTCTTAAGAGTTTTATAGTATCTGGCCTTACATTTAGGTCTTTAATCCATTTTGAGTTTTTTTTGTGTATGGTGTTAGGGAGTGTTCTAATTTGATTCTTTTACATGTAGTTATCCAGTTTTCCAGGCACCACTTATCTCCATTGTATATTTTTGCCTCCTTTATCAAACATAAGTTGACCATATGTGCATGGTTTATCTCTGGGCTTTCTATCCTGTTCCATTGATCTATATTTCTGTTTCTGTGCCACTACCATACTGTCTTGATTACTGTAGCTTTGTAGTATAGTCTGATGTCCAGGAGCCTGATTCCTCCAGCTCTGTTTTTCTTTCTCAAGATTGCTTTGGCTATTCGGGATCTTTTGTGTGTCCATAGAAATTGTGAAAATTTTGTTCTAGCTCTGTGAAAAATGCCATTGGTAGTTTGATAGGGATTGCATTGAATCTGTAGATTGCTTTGGGTAGTAGAGTCATTTTCACAATGTTGATTCTTCCAATCCAAGAACATGGTATATCTCTCCATCTGTTTGTATCACCTTTAATTTCTTTCATCAGTGTCTTATAGTTTTCTGCATACAGGTCTTTTGTCTCCTTAGGTAGGTTTATTCCTAGATATTTTATTCTTTTTGTTGCAGTGGTAAATGGGAGTGTTTCCTTAATTTCTCTTTCAGATTTTTCATCATAGTGTATAGGAATGCAAGAGATTTCTGTGCATTAATTTTGTATCCTGCTACTTTACCAAATTCATTGATTAGCTCTAGTAGTTTTCTGGTAGCATCTTTAAGATTTTCTATGTATAGTATGTCATCTGCAAACAGTGACAGCTTTACTTCTTTTCCAATTTGGAATCCTTTCATTTTTTGTTCTTCTCTGATTGCTGTGGCTAAAATATCCAAAACTATGTTGAATAATAGTGGTGAGAGTAGACAGCCTTGTCTTGTTTCTGATCTTGGAGGAAATGGTTTCAGTTTTTCACCATTGAGAATGATGTTCGCTGTGGGTTTGTCATATATGGCCTTTATTATGTTGAGGTAAGTTCCCTCTATGCCTACTTTCTGCAAGGTTTTTATCATAAATGGGTGTTGAATTTTGTTGAAAACTTTTTCTGCATCTATTGAGATGATCATATTGTTTTTCTCCTTCAATTGGTTAATATGGTTTATCACATTGATTGATTTGTGTATACTGAAGAATCCTTGCATCCCTGGGATAAATCCTACTTGATCATGGTGTATGATCCTTTTAATGTGCTGTTGGATTCTTTTTGCTAGTATTTTGTTGAGGATTTTTGCATCTATGTTCATCAGTGATATTGGTCTGTAGTTTTCTTTCTTTGTGACATCTTTGTCTGGTTTTGGTATCAGGGTGATGGTGGCCTTGTAGAATGAGTTTGGGGGTGTTCCTCCCTCAGCTATATTTTGGAAGAGTTTGAGAAGGATAGATGTTAGCTCTTCTCTAAATGTTTGATAGAATTCACCTGTGAAGCCATCTGGTCCTGGGTTTTTGTTTGTTGGAAGATTTTTAATCACAGTCTCAATTTCAGTCAGTGCTTGTTATTGGTCTGTTTATATTTTCTCTTTCTTCCTAGTTCAGTCTCAGAAGGTTGTGCGTTTCTAAGAATTTGTCCATTTCTTCCAGGTTGTCCATTTTATTGGCATATAGTTGCTTGTAGTAATCTCTCATGATCCTTTGTATTTCTGCAGTGTCAATTCTTACTTCTCCTTTTTCATTTCTAATTCTATTGAATTGAGTCCTCTCCCTTTTTTTCTTGATGAGTCTGGCTAATTAATGGTTTATCAATTTTGTTTATCTTCTCAAAGAACCAGCTTTTAGTTTTATTGATCCTTGCTATTGTTTCCTTCATTTCTTTTTCATTTATTTCTGATCTGATCTTTATGATTTCTTTCCTTCTGCTAACTTTGGGGGATTTTTGTTCTTTCTCTAATTGCTTTTGGTGTAAGGCTAGGTTGTTTATTTGAGATATTTCTTGTTTCTTGAGGTAGGATTGTGCTGCTATAAACTTCCTTCTTAGAATGGCTTTTGCTGGATCTTGTCTTTCTGGTTGGTGGGACCACGTCTGGTGGTGTGTTTTGGGGTGTCTGTGACCTTATTATGATTTTAGGCAACCTCTCTGCTAATGGATGGGGTTGTGTTCCTGTCTTGGTAGTTGTTTAGCATTGGGTGTCCAGCACTGTAGCTTCCTGGTCACTGAGTGGAGCTGGATCTTAACGTTGAGGTGGAGATCTCTTGGAGAGCTTTCACCGTTTGATATTATGTGGAGCTGGGAGGTCTCTGGTGGACCAATGTCCTGAACTCGGCTCTCCCACCTCAGAGGCACAGGCCTGACACCTGGCCGGAGCACCAAGACCCTGTCAGCCACACGGCCAGGTATGTGTGGAGTTTCTTGCCTTTTGGGAAGTCTGAGGTCTTCTGCCAGCGTTCAGTAGGTTTTCTGTAGGAGTTGTTCCACGTGTAGATGTATTTCTGGTGTATTTGTGGGGAGGAAGGTGATCTCCACGTCTTACTCCTCCGCCATCTTGAAGGTCTCTCCCTCATAGAGTTTTAAAATGCAGAAGAGTATAAAGTAAAATGAAAGGGAAAACTCCCGGTCCTCCACCAACCCACCCCTCACACACTCCCCCACCCTTGCTTGCCCTCCAAGTTCCCTGGCCTGGGTGGAACCCCTGTTAATACTATATTAGTCCAATAATCCTCAAACTGTGTTGGGCACAAGATTCATATTGGCTGATTGTTTTGCAGAGTCTGGGGTTCAATCACTAGAGATTGTGATTCTGTAGGTTTAGTATACTAGTTCAGTAGTAGATCTTGTGTGATCTAGTAGATCAGTAGATCTAGTATGAAGTCCAGGAATATGTATTTTTAACATGTACTCTAGATGATTTTTATACAAATAATCAGATGATAATGCTTCGAAAAAATTCTTTTAAAATGGCATTAAATATATGTAATAATACCTGCTTAATTTATATTTTAAAGAAATCATGCTGTATATACTATTCTGAAAGTTTCTTTTAAAATATATTTTGGACCTCTTTCCATGCCAGTGTTCATAGATCTATCTCTCTTTTAATAGCTGGTTATTATTTTATTGTATATGTGAATAGTAGAGGAAAGTGTAAGCAAACCGGCATTTAGATAGCTATTTTGGTTGTTTCCATTTTTATCTCTTGCTCTTATCAACAGTATTTAGTACATTCACTTTGTACAGTTGTGTGAGTGTCTCTTTAGGATAACATCCTAGAAGTGGAATTGCTGAGCCAAAGGATAGTCACATTTACAATTTTGGTAAAATTGAGCAATTTTTTTTCTGTTTTGATATTATTTTGATGTTTTTGATGTTACACATCAATTATATTTCACACATTATTTGAACTAAGCATAGTATGTCATCATTTTTATTGTTACTCTATGCCCTGATATACCCTCTCTCATTCCTGTAGATCTCTAACCAAATTCTTGTCCTTGACATACTGCCTTGTTTTGACTTCTAGCTTTTGTACAAAGCCTACCTCAGGAGTTGCTCCAGACCCCTGCTCTAAATTCACAGCCCAATTTTCTGTAATTTCCCAGGGCTAGCTGTTTCCATGCCTCCCTTGCACTCATTGCTATATCATGATTTTGTAAGTCCCCACCCCAGCCCAGGACTCCATAAAACAATTCTACCCACATTCTTCTCACCTACTCTTATACATATGGAACAATAACAAACAATATTAACAATTTGTAGTTATGTGCTAATTGTGTGGTGTAGGCTCTAAGTAGAGAGGTAGGTCAATGAGAACTAGAGCAGTTAGGAAAGATTTTTTTAAATGCTCTTTTTGTTTTTATGTTTTGTTTATGAGCATTGAAGAAGTTCAGTTTGAAAAAGAGAATAGGGATCAAGAGGTGTGATTTCAGGTAGGCCCTGAAAGATGACTGAGATCTAAATAGACAGCTAGCAGAGAAGAAAGCAAACACGGCAAACAAACAAACAAACAAAACAGAAGTAGGGTATTTTTCACATGACCACTTTGATGAAGCCATTTTGATGCCAGGTAGGACAGCCCAGTTAAAATGTAAAAGTCACGATTACCTTTTTAAATCCAAGTAATGTGTGCAACCAGACATCTATAACCTGTATTCTACCTCTAATGTTCACTCTAAATACAGTGGACTTCCATTTTCTACTTTAGTCACTTTTATATTGCTTGACCTTAAGTTAGCACATACTGTTTTTTTTTTCAGACTTTAAAAAAAAATTAAGTTTTGGCTGCATTGAGTCTTCGTTGCTGTGTTCAGGCTTTCTGTAGTTGAGGTGAGCCGGGGTTACTCTTCATTGCGGTGTGCAGGCTTCTCATTGTGGTGGCTTCTGTTCTTGTGGAGCACAGGCTCTAGGTGCACGGGCTTCAGTAGTTGTGGCTTGCGGGCTTTGTTGCTCTGCAACATGTAGGATCTTCCTGGACCAGGGCTCAAACCTGTGTCCCCTGCATTGGCAGGCGGATTCTTAACCACTGTGCCAACAGGGAAGTCCCAATATGTACTGTTTTTATAATCAAGATTTTTTTCGCAAAAATGTAGGATCACAAACATTTACAGGAGGGAGACTGAAGAGACATATCTGATAAGAGATGTACAGCTAGAAAGTAACTAAAAAAATCTTTAGGTGGATATCATTATGGTGGGCTTTGAACGCCATGCAGAGACATTCACCCTTGGTAGGGACATCGGTGGAAACTCCTTTGAGGACAGGTATGACAAAGCAAAAACCAATTTATTTAAAGCTACAATTTACTTTATATTTTATTTTAATAGAATGTCCAAGTCAGTCACTTTAGATTCAGTACTGCAGTGAACATTTGTTGCTTCCTTCTCAATAATCTCTTCTTTCTTCCTAGTAATACCTTAAATTTCTCAATTATATGGTTTGAGTGGGATTGACCTCTCCTCCAACAGTTCCAAGGGTAGGCCCTGATTAGCATAAGCCTGTCAGTGTATTTCATCCCCCTGACTCAATGATTGGTTCATAGATGAAAACATTCCAATAAGGTGCAAAGAGTCTCCTTTCTCAGAATTGGTTTGAGTAATTGGGGAAGCAAACTCTCACTTTTCTGCTAGAAAATGGACCTGAAGAAAGTAGCTCCAAAGTTGTTAGCAACCATCTTTGTGACCAGAAAGTGAGGACCTGGTAAAAATGGAGTCAACGCTGACGAAGCAGAGCCAAACTTTTGAGGGAGAGAAACTGGGTACTTGTTCTGAGCTCTGTAGGACATTGTCAATATCATGTGTCTTGTACAGGAAATGGATGTCAAGTTAGGGTTTGAATTTGTGCTTTGACAGAGTTTATAGCAGAAGCTGAAGTCACTAAGGTACACATTCCCAAAGGGATATAGAATCTTTAGCAGAAGTTAAAATAGTCTCAGTAGATTTATTACAAGTCGGCTTCTAGAAATTATTTTCAGAAATCTCCTATCAGACTTCATCTTACCATTTAAACAAGTACTAGAAGAGGTGGGGCCAAAGATGTAAAGCAGTTTGGGTAATTTTAGTTTATTTTCTAATCTCTTGATGAGAAGTATTTGTGCTACATTAAAAGATGTAAAAAAATGAGAAAATTAAGGTTTCTTTTTGAAATCAACTCACTTGGTTTTACATAAGATCCCAACTACAATCTGAAGATATAAGGTGCTATTTGAAACAAGTCATTGAGTAAACATATGTCCTTATTATTGAACTTGAAGATTTGGGAAATCTTTTTAAAGAAATGATTTTTCTTAGAATGTAGGAGCAGTTTCCTATAGATCATGTTAGTCCTGAAGAAACGATAGCAGGAGTGGCCCCAAGCCTTGTGGTATTTGTAAGAGTTGCTGTTGAAGGGCTAGCCAGCGCCATGGTTAAAAGAGTGATAACTAAGGAAATGAAGACTATCTGAAGAAAAGAAAAGAAAATACAAGTATTGATAAAACATCAGTTGATGTCAGAGAATCCATGAAGGTTTAGTTTATGGTTTTGAAACAGGCATGGCTGTGATTGTGACAAAGGCAGTCAGAGCAGTTCAAAGAGGAACAGTAAGTGGATCCTTCAGGAGTTTTGGGAATGTTTAGGTGGAGTATTGTCATGGTCAGTTGCTGGAACTATGACATAACTATCAGTACCTGTCCAGGAATTAAAAGAACTTCAGAAAGAGACTTTTGAGGAACAACCAGAATGTGTACACATACTGGATATTAGATATATTAAAGAATTGTCATTAATTTTATTGGGTATGAAAATGATATCACTGTTCTGTTTTTTTAAAAAAATCCCATATTTAAAAAATCCCTTATTTGCTAAAGATACACACACACACACACACACACACACACACACACACAATCACATGCACACACACACACACACACACACCCTACAGAGACTTTTATTAAAGTGGAGAGACCATGAATCTTTTAAGATCTTTAATAAAGATAGAATTTTCAGTCCTTGCAGGTTGAAGGTTGGTACAAGAATGTCACATGTCATGGAAAATGGAAGATTTGAAAGTCACAGATGTTTCTTTTTTTGCGGTACGCAGGCCTCTCACTGTTGTGGCCTCTCCCGTGGCGGAGCACAGGCTCCGGACGTGCAGGCTCAGCAGCCATGGCTCACGGGCCCAGCCGCTCCGTGGCATGTGGGATCTTCCCAGACTGGGGCACGAACCCGTGTCCCCTACATCGGCAGGCGGACTCTCAACCACTGCGCCACCAGGGAAGCCCATAGGTGTTCTTTAAATGAGTAGCAGAGACTGCTAGTGATCCTCAGCCTTCCTTGTCTTAGTGTGTCCATACGACAGAGTTCTGGCCAATGGAATGTTAGTAGAATTGATGTGCACTCTTTCAAGCCATCAAACCTTCTACACATTTTTCTCATTTTCTTTCCTCATCTGTCAGCTGAAGGACAGAACTCCTAGAAAAGGGTGGAGCCAAAAGCCGGAAGGAGTCTGGATCCTTGAATGACTGTCCCTCTCCCCACTGAACTGCAATGCACCATGGGATGAGTAAGAAGCAAATTTTTATTGGGTTAAGCCACCAACATTTTGAGATTGTTTATTACAGAAGTTAGTCTGCTATGACCAATACACAAATCACCATCAAAATTTTATTTTATTAAATGATAACTAAAAGTGGTGGTTTGATTATGACCAAGAGAATTCTCACAGGTCACAGGTTTACTGGGAAGCAGACTCTGAAATAGATATTAGCATGTAGGAAATTTACTGGGAAGTGGCTTTGGGATCAATACCTTTGGGAGAGTGAAAGAAACGGGACTGGGTGGAAGGAGATTTGAACTGTGATGCAGTGACAACAAAGGCCACTGCAATTGCATGGATAGCTTTAGAGCTAGGACAATCTTTCAAAGTTTCTGAAGTTGAAATGAGGGAGCAATTGTACGCCTTTACGTGGGCCAATTTTTACCTATGGGTACTCCTGGGGGAGGGGAGTAGATGTTAGATGAGGCAACGCCTGACGAGGACTTCAGCTGTGAGTCCTCAGTAGCCAACACTCCAATAACTGGGGAAATTAATGCCTTGGTTTTAAAGATGGATCTGGGCAGTGCAACACATGCCCACTTCAGGAATATTTCAGAAGCTGGTTTGTGAGTGGCAATATGCATTTTTTTTTAAAAAAATAATTTATTTATTTTTGGCTGTGTTGGGTCTCTGTTGGTGTGCGCGGGCCTTCTCTAGTTGTGGAGAGTGTGGGCTACGCTTCGTTGCGGTGTGCGGGCTTCTCATTGCGGTGGCTTCTCTTGTTGCAGAGCACGGGCTCTAGGCTCATGGGCTTCAGTAGTTGTGGTACGCGGGCTTAGTTGCTCCGCGGCATGTGGGATCTTCCCGGACCACGGCTCGAACCTGTGTCTCCCGCATTGGCAGGCAGATTCTTAACCACAGAGCCACCAGGGAAGCCCCGCAATATGCTTTTAATGAATAGGCCAAGGAGCTATTTATTGTTTATGAAGAAGACTGCCTACTGAGGCCAAGGGATTAGTAAAGTCTGTATTGAATGCCAAGGAGTTTGAGAAAATAATATTAAGACACCAGAAGATGGTAGATGGAGGAAGTAAGAGAATCTTCCTGGAGGTTTTAACCAAGAGAGAGACCAGGCTAAAGATAACTGCATAAACTAAAATACAGCTTCTAATTTTTACCCTCCACTGACTTTCTGATTATCCATTTGATGATAATTATCAAGTCTCATTGAAAACCAGTTGGAGGCTATTAAAATGATCAAAACAGGGGTTCAGTGAGGTATTTAAAACTTCATTTTTAATACATTTTTAAAGAAGGCAATCTTTCTCTTAATGAATCTTTATTATTCATTGCAGAACAATGTCTTGAAAGGGTAGAAAAGTTGCCCAAATATAAACTCCATTTAGAGCGTTAAGTCTAATGTTTTAAAATTACATCCCAGTCTCTACTTGCTTCACAAAGCCAGAATGAGTGACGGGTAGATTGATCGAGGGCAACATTACTCCAGGGTAACAAAAGAACTGCCATGATGGAGTATCTACCTTTTTCCTTAGTTATTAACATACCTACCCCAAACAAAAAGAGAATATAATTAACATCTGTACACTCACCACTACTTATTAATAACTAATAATTAGTTAGTAAATAATAACAATTCGTATTTTATTCATAGTCAAAGATCTTTTTTACTTGCAAATGTTTTAAAATTATGTTCTTTATTTTTTATAAAAATGACTGGTTTGAATTATACTCAATCATAACCCCATTACTACCTTTCTAATCCACACAATGACATTTAGATAACCTTTGCTAACTCTTAAGACAAATGAAAAAGTGGGAACTTGCCCATGAGAGGAAAGCCCCTAAGAGTTCAGAGCTACAGAAATAAATCCTCAGGCCAACTCCATGGGTGCTCAGTTGATCTAGTTCATGTTTCTATTGGAGTGCTGACTTCAAAGTAAACTTCCTGGAACCTCACAAATACTGACCTCTTTCAGAAGCTGGTAATATGAAGCAAAACAAAGTTTCCAAACTCAGTTGCAATGAATTGTACTTGAGAACAGACGGTTCCTGTTAGAAGTAACTATACCCTATCATGTAGCCCAGCAAACTGTCCTGGATTACCACACTTGAGAAATTCAGGTTTGCTTTTTCTAAGTTTGCTATTCTCGGGAAAATCAATCTTTTTCAATGGTCATCTCATTGGAACAGAAATCACAAGGCTTACATATGAAATAAGGCATTATAATCTTTGTAGATGTGTGTGTGTGTGTGTGTTTGTGTGTGTGTGTGTGTGTGAAATTGAGAGAGAGATAGTGTATGTGTGTGTGTATATGAAATGCTAATGAATGTAAACTGTAAAAGGAGTGATTTATAAAAATACATGACCAATTTTTTTCTTGTTGGATTGTATAGAATATATAATATTAGTGAATCTGCTGCCAAGGAATTCTTTTCAAACTATTTCTGGAATTGCGGGTCCTGAAGAGTGAATTCTGCAAAATTCTCCTTGAGAATTATTCACTTATTCACCCATTCAACAAATATTTACTGAATGCCTGCTCTGTGCCAGGCATTATTGTAGGTGCATGGGACACATTATTGTACAAAACCAAGATCTTTGTCCTCATGCTATTGGGATCTTACATCCTACTGTAAAGAAAATTGATAAAAACATAATAAATAACTAAGTGATATAGTATATTAGAGGGTGATAGGTATATGGAAAAAAGAAAAAGTAGAGCAGGATGAAAAGGATCAGAAGTGTTGGTGGGGCAGATAGTCTACAGGATTAAGTAGGAGAGTCAGGGCAAGACTCATTGGGATAGTGGGTTGTGAACAAAGACCAGAAAGACATGAAGAAATTTAGCTCTGTGACTACGTGGGCGAAGAGCCCTGCAGCCTGAGGGAGCAGCCACACGGAGGCCTGTCTGGTTGGTCTGAGGAAGAGCAGGAGTGATCAGAGGAAAAAATCAAGCTGTGGTGCAGCCGTGGCCAATCCCTCAGAGTTGTCTTGAGTTAGGCCCAAATGGTCAGGCCTTAATTCTCCCATGGTGATCTGTCAATGGATGTGGGCCACCCTGGAATGGCTGTGACCTTGAGCAAGGTGGCTCTCTGCAGCTGAGGGGGCTGAGAGCCGAGGGCTATCTACTGCCATCACTCCTAGCAGCATTCATTGAATAAATTGCTGGGAGGTACCTCTCAGTATCAGTCTCCGTGGCCTCCTCATTCCCAAGGTCCCCTGTGTTCCATGATGGCTGATGAGATTCCAGTATTCCAACCAGCTGGAAAAAGGGAGAGAATGAAAAGGAAATATCCCGGTAGTTGCATGTGCTACTTCAGTCTGTTGAGAGAATCTAATCATATTGCCATATCTAGCTTCAAGGAGAGCTAGGTTATGTGGCCTTTATTCTTGGTGGACTAGGACAGCAAACAATCAGGCAAAAAGGATATCAAAGTACAATTAGCAGTCTGCTACTATCATACTCCCCATTTTTGTAGGGAAGAGAATGTGGCTTCACCTCATGGAAGAGTAAATGAAATGCAGTCCTTTTAGCTTATTCGGGATTTCATGATTTGGGGTATTGGGGAATTGAGAAGCAGCAAAGAGACAATATTATCTTGAAGAGCTCATAGAAAAGAAGGTTTTAGGGGAGAAGGGTGATAGCAGCTATACAGATAAAAGATCAGGCCTGTGAAGTCTGGGAATGCATGTGAAAAGATTTGTATCCATAGGCTGGTGGGGCTTGGGATCAGTCAGGAGGTATTAATACAGCATAAATTACTATAGAACTACTTCCTTCTTGACCCCCTCCCTTGGCTTGCCTCTCCTGACTTTTCAGTCTTCTTTACTGGCTCTTCTTCCCATTCTTGACTCTTTAAAGTTGAGATTCTTCCTGGGTTCTGCCCTTTGTCTTCTTCTCTTTTCACAATGAATCATTGTGCATTCTTTTCCTTTATTGGGTCATATAACTCTTTGAGAATATGATGACCTTAAATCCCAGAAAAATGTCCATATAAACATCACCAATTTATTGAATAGAATAACTTAATGGAATACAAACATTACAGATTTTATTTTTCTCCCATCTCTGTCTTCAACTATGTGATATCAACTCTCCCTTACTAGATAGGTCCTTCATGGTGTGTCAGGAAGAGCCCACAGCTTGCTAGGCTCTTTCAATTACTAAACAGCAGTGGACTCCACTTAAAGCTCTAACCACATTTCCACTTTTCCACAAACCGAGGCTTACCCATGGTCTAAGTTCCATCAAAGTCGGTTCTTTGACTCTTCCTCCCCTCTCTCTTCTCATTCACTGGGTGGGAGTTCTCTAGGAGGAAAGGTAGGATTGGCTTGTATAACTGGTCTTCCTCTGGCTCTGTCTAGACCTGTTCTCTGTAGCTGGACTCTGCCAGGTAATGGCTTCTGCCTTGTAAATGGTGAGTAAGATTTTCTCTGGGTACTTCTCAAAGTCATCTTGGCCCCCTCTGATGGTAAGGACCTTTTTCATCCTCTCCTCCTGTTAAGGACTGAATGTTTATGTCCCCCACCCCCAATTTATATGTTGAAATCCTAACCCCCAGTGTGATAGCAATAGGAGGTTGGGCCTTTGAGAAGTGATTAGGTCTTGAAAGTGGAGCAGTCATGAGTGGGATTAGTGCTGTTATAAAAGACAATCCAGAGAGCTCCCTCATCCCTTCCACCATGTGAGGATGTAATGTGAAGATGGTCAGCTATGGACCAGGAAGCAGGTCCTCATCAGACACCAAATCTACCAGTGCCTTGATCTTGGACTTCTCAAGATCTCCCAGCCTCCAGAACTGTGGGAAATTTTTGTTGTTCATAAGCCACCCAGTCCATAGTATTCTGTTACAGCAGTCTGAGCAGAATAGGATGACTCCCAAGACTGTCTCTGAAAGAACATCACCTGTTTTAGCTGGTGGCTGCCTGGACAGCATTATAGTTTCTGTCTTCAAGGCTCCTTCAGTATTACATTTTCTACATGTTAATTGCACATACGTACAACATTTGCATTCTACAGGCAGGCAGATCTCAGAGGAAGAGGAAAGAAGGGTTGAATTGCACATACTTTAATTTCTTCCTCCAAATTCATTGATCAGGTGCCTCTCTCCTCTGTGGAAGGCAGTGAGTGACGAGGAAAAAGGAGGACTGAAGTGTTACTCTAATGGAACTTCCATAGCATGGAAACGTCAAGTGTGGGGAAAAAATGTTCCTGATTAATAGTTTACATGTAACTATCTACCTACTCTACAACTACACTTAAATATGTCACATAGGCATATTGAACTTAAAAATCTATCATACTGAACTCATTATTTTCAAATACATTCCAATCTCATAATCTGTATTTCCAACTGTATTTTTTAAAATCTAACCGTCCACCTAATTACTCAGGGAAAAAAATCTGGGAATCATCTTGGATCCTCCTTGGCCTCCCCACCGTCCCAGTCAATCACCAGATTTTATATTTTAGATTTTACTTCTCTCCAGAATCTCGTCGCTATTTCTATTGCTTTAGTTGAGGCTATTACTACCTCTTATTTGGATTATTACAACAACTTTCTAATAAATCTCTTTATATCCAGATTTACCTTCCTCAAATCCATTTTGCATACTGCATCTAGCATAATCTTTCTAAAATTCAGACCTCATGATGTGATACTCCTGCCTAAAACCTCTAGCAGCTCCCCACTGTACTATGGTGTTGATCACATATGGTCCTTAGAACACGTTTGACTAGAATCACTTGGATGGCATATTAGAAATACAAATCCTTAGGCCTTATTGAAGACTTAAAATCTCTGGGGATGGAACCCTGAAGTCTGCATTTTTAACTTGTATTTTTAGAAAGTGGTTTTTATGCACAGATTTTTTGTGTGAATGCTAATCTGTGAGATAAGTCTAAACTCCTTTTCAGGGTATACAAGGCTCTTGAACATTTGGCTTCTATTGCCTCTTTAATTTTTTTGTCCTACCACTACCTCTGCCATTTGTGTTCTAGAAAACACATGTTTCCTAATAAGCTGATTCATACTTCTTTGTCTTTGAATATGCTGGTTCCTTGGCTTGGAGCATTTTTCTCCCTCACCTCTCTTCCACCTCATGAAAACCATTTTATCCTTCAAAATCTTATTACTTTCTCTCTCTCTCTCTCTCTCTCTCTCTCTCTCTCTCTCTCTCTCTCTCTCTATATATATATATATATATATATATATATATATATATATGTTCTCATAACATGGCATCTGGTTTCCCCCAGAGTGAATGATCTAAAGGAGCTAGACAGATGCTGTAACACTTTCATTTTTTAAATTTATTTTTTATTAAATTTTTTAAATTTTTTATTGAGGTATAATATGTTATAAAGCTGTAATATTTTTTATGACCTAGACATAGAAGTCATACTCTGTTTTTCCTTAATATCCTAATAGTTATTTAGGTCATCCTCATTCAGTGTGGGAGGAGACTACACAAGTGTGTGAATGACAGGAGGTGAAATTCACTGGGGGTAATCTGGGGGGCTGGATCCCAAGGGCATTGTAATTTGCACAGCTTACATTAGGGTCCTAGTCTATATGGCCAGAGTGAAGATGAAATATGAGATCACGTGAGAACATTCAACTCCTTTGAAGGAAGAGAAGAGGCACTATGTGGATGGAGAAGGTGAAGAAGAAATATCTAGAAAAATTGGGGGAAGAATGCTGGGAAAAAGATGTGTCAATTACTAGTCACAGTGTTGAAAACTCCCTTGGACAAGAGAGTTTTTGAACAAGAGAGTTTTTGAATGCACCTCTGTGGTACCACTTGGCATACTACATCCCAATCATGAATTTACAAATATTTCTCTGCTAATAGATTATGAGATCTCTTCCTTCATCTTTGAGTTTACATCACCATGTACGTTGTCTGGCACAAAGTAGACAACCAAATATATGTGAACTGAACTGAACTAAACAGATGAGGACATGAGCAAAGTTCTTAAATAATTAAAGATATGGTTAGGGTAAGCACAAAATCAACATCAAATCTCAAATTAGAAGGCATTTCTTGACACTTGAAAGACATGCTCTTTAGATGAAATGAGTTAAAAGTTTTTGAAATTTATATCTTCAAAAGGTAGAACAGGCTAAAATATGAATAATTTATGTTATATATTAAATAAATACAATTTATTGAATAAATGAACATTAGTTGGGACTTTTATTTCTTGGTGCCAGGAACAGAAGCCAGCTCAAACTAACTTAACAATAAAAAGAGGGTGGATTTATTGGAAAGTAACCGGAGTAGTTAATGGAATCCAAGAGGCAGCAGATCCTCAAGAATAGAAACACTAACTGTAGCACAAAAGGAAACCCAGAAATTCTTCTCCTCGTGACCGTTATCTCTACTCTCTCTCCACATCTGCTTCACTTTCTCAGTGTAGACCAGCTTTCTTGTTTGCAAACCACATGCCAGTAGGAACAGTTCTCAAGTTAGCATTTATAGTACAGCCACCAGAGAGAGATGATCTGTTCCTCTCGGTTCCAATTTTTGAATTCCTTGGAAGTGACCAATAGACTCATTTAAGGTCAAGTCCCCGCTCCCAAAACTAACTGATGATGCTTGGGGGGCAGTGTTATGTTATAAAAATATTGCAAAACCTGCTGCAACGCTAGACGTTGGACAATGGGGTGGGGGCAGTTCCTGGAAAATAGCTCCTGGGTATACAAAACAATAGGTATCTGTTCCATGAAGATTTAGATGTTAAGGGATGACATATTCATTCTAAAATGCGAAGTTTGTTCAAGGTCCAACACAGTCTCTGGAGCTTGATATGAAATCACAAGATAGTTTCAGTGTCATTGTAAGAAATGATTGGCTGGAATCTTGGTCTGAGGCAGGGTAACATTTCTCATGTTCTGGTCATTATTACAACATTATCCTGGCCAGGGTGAAAGCATTGTCTGCATTGCTACATGTAATGAAAAGGGTTTAATTAAGATTTTAATTTCCTTTGCTGATATAATGAGGAAGTTGTCAGAAGAGATTAACTATAGATTATAGCTTTAACTACATTATTTAGCCATAAAGGAGGATTCAGATGGCTTTTATAATACCTACTTCCTTCTAAGATTTTGGTGACAACAGTAGTAGATTTGCTAATAACTGACTTCAGCATCTGGGAGTTTAATGCCTACGTTTAAACGCAAATGTTTTTTGATGCTACCTACTCTTTTTTGTTTAGTGTACTCTGGCAAAAAGAAAGTGACTCTAAAAGGTTTTAAGACTGCCATTACAAATGTGGTTATTACAGTAAAAATAGAAAATATAAGACTACTGAATGTGAAAAGTATGGAAGAATATGTTCTTGATCTAGTTTTTAAAAGGAAGAGAAATTATGATCAGAGTGAAGTTACCTCTGTAATACATTACTTTCTTAGTCTGTTTGTACTGTTATAACAAAATACCAGAGAATGGTAGCTTATAAACAACAGAAATTTCACATTTCTGAAGGATGGGAAGTCCAAGATCAAGGCACTAGCAGATTCAGTGTCTTTGGTGGCTGTCTTTTTGTCATAACCTCACATGGCAGAAGGGGCAAGGAAGCATTCAGGGTCTCTTTTATTTTTTATTTTATTTTTAACATCTTTATTAGAGTATAATTGCTTTACAATGATGTGTTCGTTTCTGCTTTATAACAAAGTGAATCAGCTATACATATACATATATCCCCATATCTCCTCCCTCTTGTGTCTCCCTATCCCATCCCTCTAGCAGGTCACAAAGCACAGAGCTGATCTCCCTGTGCTATGCAGCTGCTTTCCACTAGCTATCTATTTTACGTTTGGTAGTGTATATATGTCCATGCCACTCTCTCACTTTGTCCCAGCTTACCCTTCCTGCTCCATGTATCCTGAAGTCCATTCTCTAGTAAGTCTGTGTCTTTATTCCCGTCTTGCCCCTACGTTCTTCATGACCATTGTTTTTTTTTTTTTTTTAGATTCCATATATATGTGTTAGCATACAGTATTTGTTTTGCCTCTTCTGACTTACTTCACTCTGTATGACAGACTCTAGGTCCAACCACCTCACTACAAATAACTCAATTTCGTTTCTTGTTATGGCTGAATAATATCCCATTGTATATATGTGTCACATCTTCTTTATCCATTCATCTGTTGATGGACACTTAGGTCGCTTCCATGTCCTGGCTATTGTAAATAGAGCTGCAATGAACATTTTGGTACATGACTCTTACTGAATTATGGCTTTCTCAGGGTATACGCACAGTAGTGGGATTGCTGGGTCGTATGGTAGTTCTATTTGTAGTTTTTTAAGGAACTCCATACTGTTCTCCATAGTGACTGTTTCAGTTTACATTCCTACCAACAGTGCAAGAGGGTTTCCTTTTCTCCACACCCTCTCCAGCATTTATTGTTTATAGATTTTTTGCTGATGGCCATTCTGACTGGTATGAGGTGACAGCTCATTGTAGTTTTGATTTCCATTTCTCTAATGATTAGTTATGTTGAGCATCCTTTCATGTGTTTGTTGGCAATCTGTATATATTCTTTGGAGAAATGTCTATTTAGGTCTTCTGCCCATTTTTGGATTGGGTTGTTTGTGTTTTTGATATTGAGCTGCATGAGATGCTGATAAATTTTGGAGATTAATCCTTTGTCAGTTCCTTCATTTGCAAATATTTTCTCCCATTCTGAGGGTCATCTTTTGGTCTTGTTTATGGTATCCTTTGCTGTGCAAAAGCTTTTAAGTTTCATTAGATCCCATTTGTTTATTTTTGTTTTTATTTCCATTTCTCTAGGAGGTGTGTCAAAAAGGATCTTGTTGTGATTTATGTCATAGGGTGTTCTGCCTATGTTTTCCTCTAACAGTTTTATAGTGTCTGGCCTTACATTTAGGTCTTTAATCCATTTTGAGTTTATTTTTGTGTATGGTGTTAGGGAGTGTTCTAATTTCATTCTTTTACATGTAGCTGTCCAGTTTTCCCAGCACCACTTATTGAAGAGGCTGTCTTTTCTCCACTGTATATTCTTGCCTCCTTTGTCATAGATTAGTTGACCATAGGTGCGTGGGTTTATCTCTGGGCTTTCTATCTTATTCTATCGATCTATATTTCTGTTTTTGTGCCAGTACCATACTGTCTTGATTACTGTAGCTTTGTAGTACAGTCTGAAGTCAGGGAGCCTGATTCCTGCAGCTCCGTTTTTCCTTCTCAAGATTGCTTTGGCTATTCAGGGTCTTTTGTGTTTCCATACAAATTGTGAAATGTTTTGTTCTAGTTCTGTGAAAAAAGCCATTGATAGTTTGATAGGGATTGCACTGAATCTGTAGATTGCTCTGGGTAGTAGAGTCATTTTCACAATGTTGATTCTTCCAATCCAGGAACATGGTACATCTTTCCATCTATTTGTATCATCTTTAATTTCTTTCATCAGTGTCTTATAATTTTCTGCATACAGGTCTTTTGTCTCCTTAGGTAGGTTTGTTCCTAGATATTTTATTCCTTTTGTTGCAATGGTAAATGGGAGTGTTTTCTTAATTTCACTTTCAGATTTTTCATCATTAGTATATAGGAATGCAAGAGATTTCTGTGCATTAACTTTGTATCCTGCTACTTTACCAAATTCATTGATTAGCTCTAGTAGTAGTCTGGTAGCATCTTTAGGATTCTCTATGTATAGTATCATGTCATCTGCAGACAGTGACAGCTTTACTTCTTCTTTTCCGATTTGGATTCCTTTTATTTCTTTTTCTTCTCTGATTGCTTGGCTAAAACTTCCAAAACTATGTTGAATAATAGTGGTGAGAGTGGGCAACCTTGTCTTGTTCCTGAACTTGGAGGAAATGGTTTCAGTTTTTCACCATTGAGGATGATGTTGGCTGTGGGTTGCACACAGCATGCCCAGGGTTTCTTTTAAAAAGGCACTAATTCCATGGGTGAGGGCTTTGCTTTCGTAACATAATCACTTCCCAAAGACTCTACCTCCTAATACCATCACCTTGGAGGTTAGGATTTCAACATATGAATTTGGGTGGAACATACACATTTAAACCATAGCAGTTACTATCAATTGAATGGCCTCTAATCAGCAGGGATAGTGTGTGTGTGTGTGTGTGGGGGGGGGTGGGTGTGTGTGTGCGCGCGCGCGTGTGTATGTTGGAGGAAGCATATACCAACCTCCTCCACTGTCTATTAAGTTACCTTGCTCATTTTTTCCCCCCTGGGCTTCCATGTTTCCTGACTTTAGGCTTTTTTACATTGCCGGGACTATGATTAATGCCACTATCTCTTTCCATTAAGGTCTAGTGAAGGCTTGTCATTCATTGATTTGGTTTCTACTTTGAGGTTCATATTTTGATGTAATGCTCTTCTCAGTCAAACTCATCAATGCCAGAATTTACTGCTCATTATAATTATGATTCTATTTCCTTTACATAATCAATTGATCAACTCCTAAAAGCGATTTCTATGAATTTCGGCAGATTCACATTTTTTCTGTCTTCTCTTTCTTTTCAGGTATTTTATTATCAAAATGTCTCACATTTTGAAAAATCTGTGTATTCTCTCCACCCATGAATATAATTTTTTAAGTGAATAATAGACAAAGTAAATGTGTTCTCAGCTTCTGGGTAATTAATCCATCCAGTGTCTGTAGTCTAGATGACAAAAATTATAAAGCTTTTGTCAGTCCTACAGAGAGACAGACAACCCAAAGGGAGGTAGAACCATTACACTCTGTAAGACTCTGCACAAAGATGGGGAGACAGAGTCCCAAACTAAACTGCAATTCATGTGTTTGGACCTGCCAGTATAAGTCATCTGTCAGCCTGATTATATAGTAATCAGAAGCTTAGTAGCAACAAATTACATAGTGCTAAGAAACCCTTCAAATGGATTTGTCCCTAAATTCATGGCTTTTGTCATGTCATTATTTTTGTAGCATTTATGTTGTGGTTTAAATTAATACTTTACTATGTTCTGTGTTTCTTTTTTAAACTCGTTCCCAAAAATTCCTCCCAAACACTTTTGACTTAGGAATTTGTGCATGGAACAAAGTTAAGTTCCAATAAATATTTGTGAAATGCATGAATATAAATTGGACAGAATAATAGATTCTTTTATTTTTGCTACTGGATTTCTTTGGCAGTCTAATGAAGCCTATGGACCCTTCTCAGAATAATGTTTTTAATGTATAAAATAAAATACATACGATTACAAAGGAAATAAAATATATTGGAGAAATAAAGTATTTCTGAAAACAGAAAAAATCATACATGGATTTTTTATCAATCCATTAAATTAAGTGATTGTGTCCAATAACTACCATAATTTCAAAGTACATAATGATGAATATAATGATTTTTTGACAACTGTGATTAGGTATGAAAATATCTGAAATTTCCATTGGTGACAGTGTCTGTGCTAAAGTTGCCATCTCCTGATGTTGTTGGCATCTACTCCATGACTGGGTCTGTGTCCTTTCTTACCTGGGCTCCAAAGTAACCCTATTTGTATCCAGAGTTTCTGAAAGTCTCTCAGGAAGGTTGACCCTTCAGACTCTTGCTCTTTGCCTTTCATCTCCTGCAAGCAACCCTCAGAAGTTCCCCTATTCCCATCCTCTCCAGAGGAATAAGTGATACGTCAGACAAATGAAGGAATGTTAATTCACCACTTCCTGCCTGCCCTCCAATGAACAAAATCTTGAAGACATAGTTCTGATTTTTGTCTTTCACCCTGTGTGGTTTCAGTTCTTTAGATGACAACATCATCTTATTTATTTTGGATTTGTTTCCAGTCATTCTGGTTTTAGAATTTTAGAATTTATATTGATTGTCTCTCCCTGTATTTACTGACATTACAACCCAGAAGTTGTGCTCTTATCCAGCTGGCTGGAATGATGGTTCCAGATGCTTCTAGACTTACTGGACAGCCACCTACATCTTAATACCAAATGCAGAGGGGTCAGTAGGTTGTAACTATATTTTACGGTAAAGCTCAAAACAAACTGTTTTATCTAAGACTTGACCCCAATTTAAACATCATAGATATTCCCAGGGTTCAATCCTTAGCACTCTTTACTTAATCTTCATAATCTTTAATAATTCCCAGACTTGGTTTCTCTGGGTTCTTCACTCCACTCCCTTGCTTCCTTCTCTGGAGATCTGGATCCTGCATTTTGTGATCTCTTTCTGTTGGTTGGAGTCCTATCATGAATAGACAGTGTGATGGTTAATTTTATGTGTCAACTTGGCTAGGCTATGGTATCCAGTTGTTTGGTCCAACATCAGGCCAGATATTGTTGTGCAGGTATTTTTAAGATGTGATTAACATTTAAATCAGTACACTTTGAATAAAGTAGATTACCCTCCATTATGTATGGGTGGGCCTCATCCGATTGGTTGAAGGCCTTGAGAGAAAAGACTGAGGAAGAAGGAGTTCTGCCACTAGACTGCCTTATGGGTCTCTAGCCTGCTGGCCCACCCTGTGCATTTCATACTTGCCAGCCTCCACAGCTGTGTGAGCAACTTCCTTAAAAATCTCTCTCTCTTTCCATCCTAATGGTTCTATTTCTCTGTAGAGTCTAATACAGATTCATTGTCCTGAACCTTGATGAGTTTACTCCCTGACTTTGAGTTTTGTTTCTTTGTTTGGGCTTCTCCCACTGTCATGTTATTTGGATCTGTCCCCACCAATATGTATACATGCCTGTCCCAAACATGATTTTTTCCATTTCTTGGAATATTGGATATTTTATTTTCCAGCAGCCTTTGCTGGCACCAGCTCTGCAGCAGGATCATTTTTCTCCTAACCTCTCCCATTGTTTCTAGTTTTCATCTGTCTTCTCCCCAGACTAATCTGATGAGGTCCCATAAAGTCTACTGCCTGAGTCTGAGGAATCTGATCCTTCTAAACATAGAACATATTCTAAGCACATCATTAGTTCCAGTTATTAAAACATGGATATTTTCCTTGGTAAGTGAATAGATTCATAATCTGGTTTTCAATTCATTTCTTGTGAATTTGGTTAGTGGGACATAGTCATCCAGAACCAGTGCGTGTATGATTGAACTAATGAAATTGAATTTTCAGGACCAGCAAAGTTGATTTGATGAATTGGGTAAAGGTACTTGTGTTAGCTTCCTAGGGCTTCTGTAATAAATTTCCTCAAATTTTGTGGCTTAAAACAAAAGAAATTTATTCTCCCTCAGTTCTGGAGGCCAGAAGTTCCAAAATCAAGGACTTCTCTCTAGAGGCTTTAAGGGCAATTTCTTCCTTGCCTCCTCCAGCTTCTGGTGGCTGTTAGCATTCTTCAGCTTCCTTGGTCTGTGGTCCCATCACTCCAAGCTTTGCCTCCATCTTCACATCGCCTTCTCCTCTATGTATCTGTGTCAAATTTCCCTCTGTATTTCTCTTGTGTTGCCATTAAGGCCACCCAGGTAATCCAGGGTAATCTCACCTAAAGGTAACATTCACAGGTTCTGGAGATTAGGATGTGGGCGAATCTTCAGGGAGCCATTTTTTTACCTACCACAATATCCTTTTGCAACAGCCAACTCCCTCTTTGACTTCTCTTAATTTCATGAGCAGTTTCTAATAAAAGTTCTATCTGAAAAATGCAGGTGGAGTTCTTTGAAATGGCTCAGTGTAATATGTAAATCACACAGTCTACAGAAGGGATGGGAGATATATCAAGAATGTTATATCCACATTTTTAGTAGATTTCTTTGCAGATTCAATCATATGAGGCAGAGAGTCTGTAAGAAATTGACCTCAATAGGTCTTGCCATGCAAAATGCATCAAAACAAGGCCCAGGAGCAAAGATTGTCTGTCATTTGTCTTCTAGTGACCCTAATTACTCACAAGATAATGAAATCCAAATATATAATTTCAGATTCAGGATGAGATAGATGCTATAGTGATATGGATGTTTGTTAACACTACTATAGGTACAAGAAAGCAGTCAGATCCAGTAGTGATGTATGAAAAATCGGCAAAAAGACTTTCTACAACATTTTTCTTAACAATATTTTAATAATCAGTGAAGCTTTTGCTCAATAAGTATTTGCTGGATGAATGAATGGATTTCATGGGTATCATGATATTGCTAGAGGCTGTGATGGGACAGTTTGTGCTTTCCCTCACTGTTACAAGGTGGTAAGAAGGAACTTTGCCATACCACTAAGAATCTATGTTAGGAAATCTAACACCATTTATAGCTTTGCTTTTCCAAGGTTTTTTTTCTGGATGGGTCATCTCTAAGGGAGAATTAGTGTCATTTCTTTTGCATTCAGTCCTTGCATCAGTATCTTTAAAACTAAGAAATAAACTTTTTATTTGCTGTATTATTGATAAATTTAAATATTAACATGTCACACTTAACCAGTGACATTTACCTAGTGAAAACCACCAATTGTATCAATACATTTGATTATATTCAATGAAAATTATGACTTTGCCTTAAAATATTTCTTTAAAATGTTTTGAATTTGAAAAACTGACTTCTATATCCCATTTTATTGATTGATGCCTATACTAGTAAGTTGTCATAACTTTTGGTGGTGTGCATTACCTCCCACTTCAGTTTTGGTGGAAAGTTATTTTTCTGTACACATCCTTTCCCTAGAAGATTGCTTTGGTTATTAGAGGATGTTGGTCAAAACACTGAACAAGCACATCAAATGTTTTTTCTGAGAGAAAAAGCAATAGCACTTTACGAGATATTCTAATGAGTAACTGCTCTGACTAAGCTTTCACATATGTTTGCCTTCACTGGCTGCTATTTTGGGTTCACACTATCAGCAGGAACCAGAAATGTGATTCTCTTTTGACCCTCAATTTTAGCAGAAAAGGTACACTGAAGAAGCATGTGGAGGGGGGAAATATGATTAGGAAATACCAGTAGTAGCAATATAATCAACATGATCAACTAAAGGTATTTTCTTACTTTAAAATATTCCCGAGAACTTTAACACCACAGTAAAAGTGCACTCTCAAACATTTTTGGTTTAGGGAAGACACAAATGGTAGTCTGTATTGCAAGGCATTCTCAGGACTCAACATAAAACACTGTGTAGGAGAAATTATATTCTCTTTATATTAGGCCAAGTGACTTGCCTACTAGTCAGGTTTTAAAGAATGAGATGAACTATGTATTTTCCTTCTTGCATTGAAGCAAATTAAACTTTGTTTTTGAACATGACAGTGATTTTTTGAATATCTAGCACATATTTTTTAATATTTTATTTTTATTTCATCTGAATTTGTATTTAAGGAGAGAATATTTTCTTACAGTGTAACTCATTTTTATAACTTTCAGAACATCAAAATCTTTGAAATGATAAAAGCAAAGAAATACATTTTTGTTCACTTAATTTTAATTTTTAATGCATCAAACGTCCTTTGAATGTTTCCTTTTTCTTGAGTTTATCTGAAAGTAATATGCACACACTCAAACACTAATAAGAGTTGTAAACATGTCCACATTCATAGTTCCCATCAAAAAAGAGATATTTCTGAAAAAGGTTACAGTATTCTAAATTTTCTTACCAAGAGGAAAAATATTATGTATTCCAAATTCATGTTACTTACTTATTATAAAAGCCTTGTGAAGTGAAATATCTTGTGAATCCATATCTATTTCCATCTATATCTATATCTTTATATCTATGTCTCTATAACATTTGTTATATTGACAGACTCTTCATATGTGTTACATCAACAATTCAGATTTCTGCTTATTTTTAAGCTGCCCAGAGTGCCAACTAAACGGTTAGTACTGTCATTTCAAGTTAATGTGTAAGGTGGAGTTAAGGGGTTCAAGATAGGGATAGCAGAGTTTCAGGGTACTCAACATGTTCAGATGATTATTTCCTTAAAAATAGATTCTTGGGCTTCCCTGGTGGCGCAGTGGTTGAGAGTCCGCCTGCCGATGCAGGGGACACGGGTTCGTGCCCCGGTCCGGGAAGATCCCACATGCCGCGGAGAGGCTGGGCCCGTGAGCCATGGCCACTGAGCCTGCGCCTCCAGAACCTGCGCTCCGCAACAGGAGAGGCCACAACAGTGAGAGGTCCGCGTACCGAAAAAAAGAAAAAAAAGCACAAAAATAGATTCTTGGTAGCTATCACACTAGACTGAAATGATATGTTTATAAAATCATAAACCACAATTGTCATGAATCTTCCTAGATGTCTGTCTAATATAAAAATGTACCCAGGAATCAGGGAATTAAATAGTACTGTACAAAGAGTATGGACTTTGGAGTCAGGCAGACTTGGATTTGAACTCCATATCTATCTCTTTTTTTCCTGTCTCTTGGTAAGTTAATGTTTGTGAGCCTCTGTTTTGCCATCTTTAAAATAGAAATAGTATCATCTTTTGTAAATTAAGTTAGAAAATGTATATAAAATGCTTATTAGAGTACCTGATACATCAAGTCCACTATAATTATTAATATTTTCCTACCTTTTAAAGACCTGAATTAAATTAAAATAACTCTAGATATAGTCTAATAAAGCAAAAGTCCTTATATACATTATTACAGTCATTAAGATAAACATAGATTCCTAAAAGAAATATGATTGGGTCTATTAGCAATTGAGCTGGTGTCTCTAAGTAACTTAAACTTTCTCCTTTAATAATAGTGTAATGTAAATAAAGCCAGTAGAGGTATAGCTGTAACGATAGACATTTATTGGGCACTGTGGGCCATGCATTTTGTTGTATGCACTCTTGTTCATTTCTTACAACAATCTCATGAGGCAAATACTACTATCATCCCCATTTTAGGAAGATTCAGTAACTTGCTCAAGGTCACACAATTAGTAAGTGGCAAGGCTGGGACTTGAAGTCTATATGACTTCAAGTTGTGCACCTGCATTAAGGTGTGGCAACGGAAATAGAAAGAGGTATTAAGAGTTAAAATGGATTGGAATTCCTGACTGTTTGGATGGGGCCTAAAGGATAGAGTGGAGTCAAGGGAAGTCAATGCATCACTAGTGGCTCCCTTCTAGGTAGAACAGTTGCAAGTAACAAAAACCCTTATGAGTTAACTTAAGCTCCACCAAAGAATTTATTGTGAGGTTCCAGTAGTGACCCACAGAACCCAAAGCCAGGAATGCAGCTGCTATAGGAACACAGGAAATATTTCTTTCTCTTCTCTGAACATTTAGTTCACTTGTCTCTATGCAGGTGGGCTTCCTTGGCTCCCAACCTCCATGGAACAATTCATCACTGGCCCCCAGCTCCCAAATTTGCCTACTTCAGGTTCAGCTACATAGAGAAACATTCTCTCTTTCTCTCCTAATACAAAGGCAATCAAGCTGACCAAGTTGGAATAAGGTGCCCCCAGTCCAAGAAACTGTTACCAGGGCTGCAGAGTTATATAACACAAACTTGGCTTCTGGGAAACAATCCAGGAAACAATCACTAAAAGGAAATGTCCAGGGTCCTAGGCAGTGGTGATATCAAGGAGGCAGTGAACTGGAGCCTTTATTCTAGAAATGTTTATCCTACTGATGGTGAAAAGTTTGCATTAATGGTGAGTTGGAAATAGCTTTATATTTCAAGACTTTCTGTCTTAGAGACATCATTTGGTACAGAGCACAATATCTGTTCCTGGGTGTCAACAGTATCAACTCTGTATACTGTCAAAGATAAGATAATATCCATTCTGCATTTCCCCCTCTTAAGTCTAGATTGACTCTAGAAAGTTTGAAGTTCAGGTAACAGGGTGGTGTGGTGTAAGGGGTACTCAGAAGGTCAGTTTTGGGGGAAAACGTCATGGGTGTGGCAGCTTTTAAAACTTGCCATTTTATAGTTGTGAGCAATTTTACTTTCTAAGGGTTGAGACTTAAACTTACCTGTGGAACAAACAGTTCCTTTATTTTGGGAAAAGCTACACTGCAAGGCGAATTAAGTTCTTTCCCATTGTTCATGGGAAAAAAACTTAATGCAAAGGAGTTATTCAGGAACAGATGCATCCAACAGAGCAGCTTTGTTTAGTAAAATAAACTGGGTACACCTTTCAGGAAACTAGTGTCTCCAGCACTGATATTTTCCTTAGAAATGGATTTAGGCCTCCATTCTGACCCTCTTTGGCCCTACCACTCTCCATAGGGTGAGGAGTCCACAGGGCCAGTGGGACATGCCCACTTGAAAGCTGCTCTCCCACATGTTGACCACATTCTGGGTATCAAGAACCCCTTAATTTCCTGCTCAGACATCCCTGACCCTGATCCCAGGGCCTCTTTACTGAGTCTGATTTCTTGAGAAGGCTTTTAGGCCCAGGCATGTATGGAAAGAGCTTAAAGGAGCAACGTGGTTTGACCACTTGTGAGGTCTTTTACGGTATAAGATGGAGCTGAGTCAAGGGAGAAAAGGGGTGATCCAGGGGTCTCCATGTGTACTCTTGCCCTGGGTACCACAAATGTTAGGGGTGGGGCTGCCCTCAGAGTGGTAGTTCTCACACCTTAATATACAGAAGAATTATATGAAGGGCTTATTTAAAATATGTTTAGTTTGTACCTCCACACGTGTATATGTTTTTCTATCCAAGAAATTTCCCTCAGGATACCAGCAGTAGAACCCTCCACAACTGTAAGGTTATGCTTAGGGCTGACATTTTAACTTTCTGTTGGGGGAGAGACTTCCGGCCGGCTTGCTGTGTGTGACCCAGCTTGGAGCAGGTAGACTGGTAGATCGTGGGAAATGTGCTGATGGGGGTCAAAGATGGTTCTGATGCCTTTTGGAGGCTGTGGCATAAGAACAGTGCCCCCTTGAAGAAAATGGATCATCTAGGGAAGAAGTCAGTCCCATGGCAGAAAATAAGGGCTTCAAAGGTAAGCCTTAGGCTGGGGCAGAAGAGAAATCTCCATTCTCTCTTTTGGACTTGACAGTTTGTCCAGGAATCTAAGTTGTGGAAATATTTGTGTCATTCTTAGAGGTAGAAGTGAGCTGGCCCCCAAACAAGGAAATAGAATATGTACTCTTGGGGTTGCAGCCCCTGGTCTCTAATTGCCCCTTTGATTGGCAGGTATAAGGATTTGCAGGTTATTTTTCCTTCTCATTCTTCCTAAACTTGAGGAATTGGGTAGAGGCAAGGAAGAAATTAGTGTCCTCTTCTCTTGAGGGCAGAGCGACCATATGGAGGGCTCATCAGTGCCCAGGAGAGTGTCATTCTCAAGAGGCCATTACCACTATCCCAGCTCGGTGGGAAGTTGAAGACGCCAAATACAAAGATGTATTCCTGAGCACATTTGAGACAGTGTTTGGGAAACTCAGGGGTAGCTGGGGGGACGGTTTGAAGAGAGTTAGTTTCTAGCAACTAAGCTGAAGTGGTTTGTGCTTTTGTAAATTGTCCTGACTTTACTTAGTAATCACAGGCTGGGGCCAGGGACTTTTGGGTCACATTCATGGTCTTTTTTGAATGTTTCTTGGTATTTTTATGCTCTGACCACATTCTGATGGGAAAAATATTTTATGCTAGTTTCATGTGGAACTCTGAACAGGACAATTCAGTTCTGTACTTCCTGGAGGCACAGCCTGACACTACAGTAAGACTAATATAGTGAAAAAGAAGTGTTCCAACAACATGCTTTGCTGTTGAAGATAGTAATGGTCAGAAACTCATTCCCAGAGGTAGAGATGCTACAGAAAGCATAGAAAGGTTTTTAGGGCAATTAGAACAGGGGAAATATTACCATAAAATTGTGGTTGATGGGAAAGACGAAAACGAAAGGGGGAAATTGAAATCTGAGTAACAGGTTCAAATGTTCATTATTAACCAGGCCTTAATGAAACAGTCTATAGTTAATCAAAAGGGAATTAAAAGCTGAGGGCCTGGAAAGGCCCCAATATTTTAAGGGATGGAGGATTGTAAACATATAACTATTCAAGCTGGAAGGACAGGTTTAGTAAGCCCAGAAGATGTGGAGATAAAATCCAACCACAAACTGAAGCGCACCCGAATATTTACTGGCTTAATCATGGAAGAGGCACCCACAATCTGTGCCCCTATGATACAGTTTTAGAGGGGTAACTGTTCTCTTTGCTTGGGTAAATAGATTTTTAACCCCAGGAAAAAATAATGAACTGATAAATCAAAAACTTATAGTTTAATTTTTTTTTAATCTAGGAAAACATTTAGTAACTAGGCTTGTAATCAAGCCACTTTTGTATATTCCATTTGCGTTTTAGGCTTAAGAGGATTTGAGCTCCTAAATTTAAAGATTTGGTTTATTAGGTATATAAAATTGCTTATGAGAAAAATTTTTCTTGTTTTTTATACTGACTTGTCAGGTGAGTTTTTTGTCATTGTAATTTAGGATATCTAAGAGAATCTGATGAATTAAATGTATAAATAGCTAAATATTTATAAGAGCTACCAAATATAAGCAATATATAAGCATCAATCAAAGGAGAAGTATAAATGATTGTTCTTATTTGGGTATAAAAGTTCATAAAGAAAAATAGATTTAAAAATATATTTTAATAAACTGAATAGTAATCAAAACATAAGCAATTGTAAATATGCTTTTCTGGACACAAAAGCCGTTTTGGATAATAAAAGCTTACTTGGACCTCAAGTGGTTCATTGTGGCTCCACTACTCCCTTGCTTGTGACATTTAGCAAGTTATTCAACCTCATTGTTTCTTTTCCTCACTGTAATATGGAGATAATACTAGGAGTATTTCATGGGGTTGTTATGAGACTTAAATGAAGTATACAGTAAAGCACTTAGGGCAATATTTGGTATATACTAGGTGTACAATAAATAAATATAGCTCCACATCTCTGCTGTGGCACTGGAAAAAGTTCTGGAAAAGGGCCCCAGAGATGGAGGGGCCAGGATGGCTCTGGTTTGCAGCACTTGAGTCTTCCCCTGATTCTTCTTCTCTGCAGTTACTTGGCTTTTGAAACTCATCTATTAGAACACTTTTACTTGAATAGTTTAAAATCATCTGCACTGTAGTAACACAGTCCTTAAAAGAAAAACACAGATACATGGCTCTGCAGGGGCATTTGTACATGGTGGTGATGGGCTTACCATAAGCAAACCTATAAAACATATGAATGATAAAAATATTTGACTTCTCAGGTAAAGTTAAGGATTGCTGTTGAGTTCACTGGATGGCAACAGTTTGGTTAATGCATGTGATTACTATAGTAAATTGTGTGGAGAAATCAGGTATGGAGACAGTGCTTGTGTCAAAGCTGAATTCTGTTTTGATTTAATAAGAGACATGGGCAAGCTGTATTCATGGTTCATCCTTTCCTATACAAGAAGGGTAGAGAGAGTGAGCAGAAGGGAACTTGGATAATAAAGAGCCACATCCTAGGACTTTCCTGGTGGTGCAGTGGTTAAGAATCCATCTGCTAATGCAGGGGAAACAGGTTCGCGCCCTGGTCTGGGAAGATTCCACATGCCGCGGAGCAAACTAAACCCATGCACCACAACTACTGAGCCTGCGCTCTAGAGCCCACGAGCCACAATTACTGAGCCTGCGTGCTCTAGGGCCTGTGTGCCACAATTACTGAGCCTGCATGCTGCAACTACTGAAACCTGCATGCCTGGAGCCCGTGCTCCATAACAACAGAAACCACCACAATAAGAAGCCCATGCACCGCAATGAAGACTATCCCCCAGTCACCACAACTAGAGAAAGACCACACACAGCAACGAAGACCCAACACAGCCAAAAAAAGAAAAAAGAAGAAGAAAGAGCCACATCCTACATTCTACCCACATCAGAAAATCTTTGTGTTCTACCAGATATTGGAACTACACGGGAGGAGGGAGATAGGTTACTATCAAATATCAAATAACAAATTAAACTAGCTATTTGTGTAATGGTTAACACTGCACTGCAACTCAGGTAGACATTTTATCAAGACTGAAGAAGGTGAGAATGTAGTTAACTAAATCTGTAGTTAAAAGACTCATGAAATGTGGGAATCACAAAATCTGTCACTTGATTGTTGCTTATTTTGAATTACCAGTTCAACTGTTACTACAAAATCATAGAATCACATGACACTTCATCTGTTTCAAGTCATCCACATCCTTCTAATACAGCTTCTCAGCAAGACTAATTTGGTTTTGCTTTTCATGAAGACTCTCAGGGAAGAGATTTTATGACTTCCCTTGTTAGTGCTTTCATAGCTGTCAACCTACATCATCACTAGGAAATCTTTCCTGGTGTCTCTTAGGAAATCCCCTGAAAATTAATGAGTAACTAAATCTTGCTCCTGAGTGGGAGGGAAAGATAATGGAATATGAGTCTGCTGAACCAAAGGTGAATGGAGCTTCAGTTTATTTGATGTCTGAGCTTCCAGAAGTGGTGAGGCAACTTCTGTAGGTGAATCACAGATTAGGAGGAGATGTGGTTGGCCCTGACACACCCACTTAATTTCAGGGAGAGTCAAATGGAACTGTGCCAGGTAGTACTACTGTAAAACATAACAGAACCTCAGCTCACTCTGGAACACTTTAGAAAATTGGAGACAGCCATGGATGTGGTATTCATCATTAAAAAAATTTCATTGTAGAGTAAAGGGACCTTAAGGGATTCTTCCTTATTTTTAAATGTATATTCAATTTTCAATGACTACTTTGAAATTATAACATATAGTTCAAAATAGAATAGCTTATTAAATAGTCAATTTGCTGAGTCAGAGTTGGGGCAGATGGGACTGTTTCAGAAATGGCTGAGGTGGTGAAATCATATGTCATGGCCATTAAGGTGAGGAAATACCCCAATGTCTTCAAATGGCAGCTACTCAAGAAAAAAAAAAAATAGGTCAGATATATATACAGATTGAAAATCAAGTTAAAATAAGATTAGATAACTCTTGGTAACTTAGTTAGTGGCAGAGAAGTGTTAAACAGCCATTTAAACACTGGAAAAAATTTCTAAGAGAATTACTGCAGTTTCTAAGCTGGGGCTCGAGGAATGATGGATTGGGCCAAACCAGGAAAATTAGGGGGCAGAAATCTGTTTTACAAGACAAGGTTGTCACTGTCACCACTATTATTCAACATAGTTTTGGAAGTTTTAGCCAAGCAATCAGAGAAGAAAAAGAAATAAAAGGAATCCAAATCAGAAAAGAAGAAGTAAAGCTGTCACTGTTTGCAGATGACATGATATTATACATAGAGAATCCTAAAGATGCTACCAGAATACTACTAGATCTAATCAATGAATTTGGTAAAGTAGCAGGATACAAAATTAATGCACAGAAATCTTTTGCATTCTTATACACTAATGATGAAAAACCTGAAAGAGAAATTAAGGAAACACTCCCATTTACCATTGCAACAAGAAGAATAAAATACCTAGGAAAAAACTTATCTAAGGAGACAAAAGATGTGTATGCAGATATAAGACAGATACAATTCTTCTTGGATTGGAAGAATCAGCATTGCGAAAATGACTATACTACCCAGAGCAATCTACAGATTCAGTGCAATCCCTATCAAACTATCAATGGCTTTTTTCACAGAACTAGAACAAAACATTTCACAATTTGTATGGAAACACAAAAGACCCTGAATAGCCAAAACAATCTTGAGAAGGAAAAACGGAGCTGCAGGAATCAGGCTCCCTGACTTCAGACTGTACTACAAAGCTACAGTAATCAAGACAGTATGGTACTGGCACAAAAACAGAAATATAGATCGATAGAATAAGATAGAAAGCCCAGAGATAAACCCACGCACCTATGGTCAACTAATCTATGACAAAGGAGGCAAGAATATACAGTGGAGAAAAGACAGCCTCTTCAATAAGTGGTGCTGGGAAAACTGGACAGCTACATGTAAAAGAATGAAAAACACTCCCTAACACCATACACAAAAATAAACTCAAAATGGATTAAAGACCTAAATATAAGGCCAGACACTGTAAAAAAGTTAGAGGAAAACATAGGCAGAACACTCTATGACATAAATCACAGCAAGATCCTTTTTGACCCATCTCCTAGAGAAATGGAAATAAAAACAAAAATAAACAAATGGGATCTAATGAAACTTAAAAGCTTTTGCACAGCAAAGGATACCATAAACAAGACCAAAAGATGACCCTCAGAATGGGAGAAAATATTTGCAAATGAAGGAACTGACAAAGGATTAATCTCCAAAATTTATCAGCATCTCATGCAGCTCAATATCAAAAACACAAACAACCCAATCCAAAAATGGGCAGAAGACCTAAATAGACATTTTTCCAAAGAAGATATACAGATTGCCAACAAATACATGAAAGGATGCTCAACATCACTAATCATTAGAGAAATGCAAATCAGAACTACAATAAGGTATCACCTCAAACCAGTCAGAATGACCATCATCAAAAAATCTACAAACAATAAATGCTGGAGAGGGTGTGGAGAAAAGGAAACCCTCTTACACTGTTGGTGGGAATGTAAATTGATACAGCCACTATGGAGAACAATATGGAGGTTCCTTAAAAAACTAAAAATAGAATTACCATACGACCCAGCCATCCCACTACTGGGCATATACCCTGAGAAAACCATATTTCATAAAGAGTCATGTTACCACAATGTTCATTGCTGCTCTATTTACAATAGCCAGGACATGGAAGCAACCTAAGTATCCATTGACAGATGAATGCATAAAGAAGATGTGGCACATATATACAATGGAATATTACTCAGCCATAACAAGAAACGAAATTGAGTTATTTGTAGTGAGGTGGATGGACCTAGGGTCTGTCACACAGAGTGAAGTAAATCAGAAAGAGAAAAGCAAATACCATGTGCTAACACATATATATGGAATCTAAAAAAAAAAGGCTCTGAGGAACCTAGGGCCAGGACAGGAATAAAGATGCAGATGTAGAGAATGGACTTGAGGACACGGGGAGTGGGAAGGGTAAACTGGGACAAAGTGAGACAGTGGCATGGACATATATACGCTACCAAATGTAAAATCGATAGCTAGTGGGAAGCAGCCGCATAGCACAGGGAGATCAGCTCCGTGCTTTGTGACCAGCTAGAGGGGTGGGATAGGGAGACGCAAGAGGGAGGAGATATGGGGATATATGTATATGTATAGCTGATTCACTTTGTTATAAAGCAGAAACTGACACACCATTGTAAAGCAATTATACTCCAATAAAGATGTTAAAAAAAACCGAGCAAACTAATGAATATAACAAAAAAGTATGCTCACAGATATAGAGAACAAACTAGCAGTTACCAGTGGTGGGGGAGGGGCAATATAGGGATGGGGGAGCAGGAGGAACAAAGTTTTGGGTGTAAGGTAAGCTCAAGGATATACTGTACAACATGGGGACTATAGCCAATATTTTGTCATAACAGTAAATGGAAAGAAATCTTTAAAAAACATATTAAAAAAAAATCTGTTCTAGTAAAGAACCCTAGAATAAGGCCAAGGGATAGGGGATTAGTCCAAGTAGGGTTTGGAGGTGGAGTGAGGAAAAAAGGTAGGCAAGATCTAAGTATCAAGAGCATAGCTTCAATTCAAACCCCAAGTTCAGGTTTCAGTCCTAGTAAAAGCAGTGAAGACAACAGCCAAAAGTTCCAAGCAGCAGAAAATCAACACAGATCCAGACAAGTAGGAGAGAGCCACCCTGGTCTTAAGGTGCTTTGGTGCAAATTAGTAAAAGCCACCCCTTCTTCTGGGAGATGATGCTCAATGTCAAGTCTCAAGGATTGGTTGGTGAATTGTAGGCTGATGTCAGCTTTGAAAAACCAGGGCCCACATGTGGGACCCAACTACACAAATGTGCACAGTGGCTCTGCGAGAGCGATTACATCAGTGTATCACCACATCATTAGTTCTCATCCTAGAACCCCAGTACATACCCACTGGTTCACAGTTTCTGGGGGTAGGGTCCTGGAATCAGTATTTTGTCCCTTAAGATAAAAAAGTATTATATATACATGTGTATGTATGTGTGTGTGTATATATATATATATAAAGTATTATATATATACACACACACATACATATATATATGTGTTTTTTGCAGAAGTAGTACCTGCCTATGCCTCTTGAAGTCAAAATGAAACAAGAATATGCATGGAGACAAAACTGAAAGCCTACCTTCCTCTTTCTACCCCACCGCCAAGGCCCTAGGATTAGCCACTCCTGATAGATTTTGTTTGTGCATATAAAAATGTATTTGTATTATCTATATTAATGTCTCATACAGGATAAAAAATTGTGAAGTAGTATTCACAAGGTTTCCCTATGCATTTTACACTCCTCTCACAGTGAAAAAAAGAATTTTTGCCTACTTGGAACTCAGGATTTTGGTTGTAGAGATGAAGAAAATGAGCTAAAGGAGACATCGAACTTGAAGGAGCCTGAGATGATTGTATCAGTCAGGATCCTGGCAGGAATCAGATGGCACACTCAAGCTGAGGCACAGAGAAGAGCTTAATTGAAGGACTGTTTACGAAGGGGTGGGCAGGGTTTAAAGAAGCTACCCAGAGGTGTGGAAGTACCCCAGGGCTAATAACACCTGGGAGCTGCTACCACCTCCAGCCACATGGGGCAAGGAGTGCTGGCTGTTGCTGTTGGGACCCAGGCTGACAACTCAGCAGGGAGAGATATGAGGGGAAAAAGAACTACTTGACCTCCCTCTCCTCGCTTCCTTCTACTTCCTGCCAAGTCTCCCCACTGGCCCAGCTCAATTGGAAGCCAGAAGGCAAAGGGGCCTGGTGATATCATCCATTTAGGTCAGCCTCAGAGCAGGCCACAGAGCAGGAGAGCAAAGGAGGCTGGAGGGGCAACTGGAGGATATCCAGCACAACATGTTTCTGAAAATATATATCTTAGCAGGCAGGAGAAGTGACGGAAAACATTGCCAGAGCCCTGTATGAAAAGAAAAAGAGGGGTCGGGGTATTTAGAGAAAGCAGAAGATCCTTTAGTGACAGATCACTATGCTAGTGCTGCTGGTGCTGGGGTGTGTGTGTGTGTGTGTGTGTGTGTGTGTGTGTGTGTGTGTGTGTGTGTGTGTGAGAGAGAGAGAGAGAGAGAGAGAGAGAGAGAGAGAAAAGAGATTTTAAAGAAAGTTGCCACAGATTATAAATAGAATGGTCTTTAATGGTTACAAGACACTGTGTTTCTTTTTCAAATATTCTGGTTTTGTTGGAATGCTGGTTTACTTTTTTCCCTTCAAATATGTACAGGGATTTTTATACAAGGAGGTTCATTATGGCATATCCTTAGGTGCAGAGAAAAAAACTAGAAAGAGATATAAAAAAAGTTCACTGATTTAATTTCTAGAAAATGGAATTATAGCTGACTTTTATGTCTTAGTTTGTGCTTTTTATCATTTTCCGAACTTTTGGCCATAAAGGTGCATTATCTTACAGTAACTCAGTCTTGGGCCTAGATCCTTTTCCTTTCTTTATCTTTACTCCCCCTAGGTGATCTCATCCATTCTCACGGGTTTAAACATCATCCATATGCTGAAAACTCCCACATTTACATTTCTAGCTCTGACTTCTCTCCTGAGATCCAGACTTATTTGCCAACTGCTCCCTGACATCACCCCTGGGTTGTCTAATAGACATCTCAAAGTCAACATGTCTGAAACAGAGGTCTTGACTTAACCCCCTCTCCCTCTAATTGCCTGATCTTTCCTTTCCCAAGACTGGGGGTTTAAAAATTATATTTTGCATAGTCAATCCACATGTTACAAAACGTGAAAGGTACAAAAGGTTAATAATTGTAAAAGATGTTCCTGTCCTAACCCAGGTTTTGTTTCCCTGTTCCCTGTCTATCAAGTTTTCTTTCCCTAAAACATTGTCTGAATTTTTATCTTCTTTGTGCATACAAATATATGTGAATATACATTTTAAAATTTTACATAAAAGTTAGCATCTTTTATCCACTGCTCAGCATCTTGTATTTTCTCTTAACAGCCCCTCTTGGAGATATTTCTATCTATACCAGTATAGATAGAGCTGTTCATTCTTTTTAATACCTGCAAAGCATTCAATTATGTGAATAGGGTTAATTTTTTTAAACAAGCCCTTATCCTGAGGCTAGACTATTTGCATTCCAGTTATATTATGTGTGATAAAACATTATACCATATCAGGATTACTATTATATAACTGTCTTTTTTGACCCATCAATATATAGTGGGCATTCTTCCATATTAGTGCTCACAGAGCTACCACTTTTTAAAAATATCACAGCCTTCACATTTTAAAATATGAATGTGCCATAATTCACCCAACCACACCTTTGTTTATGGGCACTTGGTTTTTGGTAGTCTTTTTTTTTTTTTTTTTTTGTGGTACGCGGGCCTCTCACTGTTGTGGCCTCTCCCGTTGCGGAGCACAGGCTCTGGACGCGCAGGCCCAGCGGCCATGGCTCACGGGCCCAGCTGCTCCGCGGTATGTGGGATCTTCCCGGACCGGGGCACGAACCCGTGTCCCCTGCATCGGCAGGCGGATTCTCAACCACTGCGCCACCAGGGAAGCCCTTGGTAGTCTTTTGCTTTCATAAGCAATAGTGTGATGGACATCTCCCTCCAGTTCCCTGTGGTGGTGTTCACCACACCTTATTTCTTTTTCCCCAGAGCACACAGCTAGCTAGTCTACATTTCCCAAGCTCCCTTCCAGGTAGAGAGAGCAAGTTCTCGTCATCCAGTTCTGACAAACAATACGGGTCAAAGTGATGTTTTTCACTTCTAGACCTGGTCCATAAACATCTCCCACACCATCCTCTGTACGTTCTCTTTCCCCAACTTCCAACTTAATAGAGGGGACTCCAAGGACCTAGAGAAGGATGGAGTCACCACATAGCTCTCTGAATGACGTGTGAGCAGAGCCCCCCTGTTGACCTGCATTGGCCTGTGATATGAGCACAAAATACACACTGTATTGAGCCACTGAGATTTTAAAGGTTATTTTTCACTTCAGTTTGTCTATCCTAAATAATACGCACATATCTATGCTTCTACATAGAAGCATTAGAAGCATCTATTTTTGTAGGATGAATTTTGAGAATCACTAAGCCTAAATGGCCTAAACATTTAAAATTTGACATTTATTGTCAGTTTGTTCTCCAAAAAGTATACATTAGCTTATACTCCCTTCATAAAAGCATGAAAATTGTCAAGGAGAATGAAAGTATCTCTTCTATTTATTTTATAAAATAGGTATGAAGGAGTAATTAAAGTGGAATCTAAAAAAAAACTAAAGCTTTAACACTGCAATGACATTAAAGGTTTAAATGGTAAATATACAGATTAGTATTGTCTAAAAGATTATTGGTTGCCAGTGTTGATGGGGATGAGAGAATATCTGCATTTAGTTAAAGAGCTCTCTAGGTGATTCTGATGCCAGATTTGGAAACCACTAGCCTGATGTGTTGTGGATTTCAAGTGGTTAAATGCTGTGTATTCAATGTTGCCCCTCATAAAGTATCATGGAGTCCATATATACCAATAGAAGAATCTTTTCTAGCTTGTCTCAATCTAGAAGTTGTACTTCTACTCTTTTTGCCTCTAGCAGGCTTTAGAAGTAATCCTATCATCATAACATAGAATAGCGCGTTAGGGGCAGAGAGCCCTCAAAGCACTAAGAGCTGTAGGACTGAATGAATAGATAAACAATCCCAACATAGCAGCTCACTAGTAGCAGACTTTTTGCAGAAGTGTCTTGGAGAAAAGCAAAATATTTTTAGAAATCAACTGAGGAACACTTTGTCTGAATTTGTTCAAAATTCAGAAGAAAAAATAGACAACCAAAAGCAGGAATTGATTGATTATTTTCCACAGTTGGGATTGGCCAGTACAATTCAAGAAGGTAATCATGTCTTTAAAGAAGAAGTAATCAGCAGAAACTCATCAAATACATAAAGTAAAAGAGAACTAGACCAGACCAGATTCCATTCCCTACTCAACATCTGCCAGAAGGATTTATTAAATCCTAGAGAGAAAAAAATGGAAGTTAAAATTGGAATTCTAAATGTGTGTGTGTGTATATATATATGTATATATATATATATATATATATATTCTAAAAATGACTATATTGCAAACTGTACATGGGTCTTATTTTCTTAGTTTGGGCTGGATTCTCAATTAATCCTATAATTATCTTTAATAAAACCCCAAGTTAATTCTTATAGATATTCTTATCAGACTGGGAACACACGCAATCCTAGCTGACAAGTGCAGCAATGACAAGTGATTCTGGTGCTTTTATAGATCAACCACATGCCTTTGAAAGTGGTGTCTTTATAAGACATGTTTCTGTCAATGGCATGCATTTTCCATAGGCTCTCAGCTTTGGAAAGATCTGGTGGCAGTGTTAACTCCCAGTCATAGGCAGGCTGGGATTCAAAGACATAAAATCAGTTTGTTAGTGGGAGGGTTCTGGGGTGCACAGAAAGGGCTGTGCTGTAGAGGTAAATGCTGGGTCATTGACAGGGTCAAAGAACAATTGGAAAGGCTGATTTGACATTAAGCTACCTACCTGGGGTCCCTTACTCTCCCAGGTTAACAAGCTGGGAGGACTGCAGAGATAGGTGTCTTGCTGGAGTACACTAGGTGGCTTATTTTATTTTATTTTTTGGTGTAGTACTTTCTGGAAGACTGGGAGAAGAGCAGAATTTTTATTTCCAGCTCTGAAATAGCTATATACAGTTATATACTGTACAGATACTGTAGGAGATAAACACACATTCCACCTTCCTCTTTTATTATAAAACCCCAATTTTTGTAGGTAATTTATCTTCTTCCACTCTATATGCTACATGAAACCAGTCTTGGTAATTCTGTTTCTATTGCTACTGACTGGTTTAGGAGTAGCTATGTGATTCAGTTCTGAGCCACTGAGATTTGAGGAGACACTGGCAGGGAAGTTTCTGGGACAGGTTTCCTTCTTCTTAAAAAGAGGCACAGGAAGAACAGATATAACTGTTCATATATGGCAGCCATCTTGCAACCATGAGGCAACTAGACTGAAGACAAAGTCAACATGAGAGAATGGCAGAGCACAGAGCTGGGAAGTACCTGAATCCTTGATGGGACACTGAGCAATTGAATGGAGCAGCCCTGGGGCTGCCTGTCATATGTGAGATAATAAATGTTCATTGTTTAAGGCAATTGAGTCAAGCTTTCTGTTGCTTGCAGTTAAAAGCCAACTATCTGATACTTTCCTAAGAAAAGTTCCCACAAATTACCTGATGTCAGTGTCTTGATAGAAAGTGCATGGTTCTAAGAAGGAAATGGAAGGTCTTGTTTAGACCCTGTCACAAAATTGTAAACAGGAGTGAAAAGGACTCCCATTGTTTGCTAGGGAAAGCTTCAAGAGGTTTCCATAACTTTTAGGAATTCTGAAGACAGCTGTGAGTGTGTGTGTTATGTATTCATGATTTTAAACTTAACGGAGAGCTCTTTTCGTACTTCTGTCTTATCAGTATAAATGAATGTTTCAAAGCCACTGCAGTTATTATTTCTTGAAAAGGCACTAGATGAAGGAATGAAGATGGCTAATGTCAGTGAGTGCTCACTAAGCCCTGGGCATATGCTAAGTGCTTTACATAAGTTATCTTCATTGTTCTTCAAAACAATCCTATGAAGTAGGTTCTATTATCATTCCCATTTTACCAGGGAAGGCATGGCTGAGAGAGTTTATATAACTTGACTCAAGTCACAAGTAAGTAGTAAGTACTGAGGTCTGAACCCGAGGTCTGTGTGACTCTAAATGCCAGACACTGTAGTCTTACACTGGGCACAAGGACATATTGGCCACTTTTCAGAGTCTTCCTTTGGTTGTTTTCCTTCACAGACCCAGAAGCAATGTCTGGAGGTTCCCTTGTTAGTTATGCAAACAGTCAATCTGGTTACACAATAAAGGAGAGAGGCCAATTCTGGCACTAATTTTAGGGCAAACCACAGATGTCTTTGATGTTTTCATTGTACATGAGAACAGAGCCAGTGATCTGACAGCTGCTGGCAGCTCTGATCAAATATGCAGAATATTAACGCAGCTTTATCTCAGCGCCTAATTACAGCTGGTACAGAGGAAATTTATTTTGCAAAGGGGGAGATGTCAAATGGTATAAATGCAATATATAACCAGATATGATTGTCTCATTCTATTTTCTCAGGGCTGTCCAATTACAGAGCATTTTTGGAAAAGTGTTTATTAAATGATTTTCCTCTCAACTTTATTTTAAATATTATTGGAACAGGTCAACTGCCTTATTGTCTTATACTTCAGTTTATTTTCTTCAATATAAAATATATCTAGTACTTAATTTCAAAAATAAATGTAATTATGACATTCTTATCCAGTCCAGACTTTTATACCCACATAACAATGTAACAAGACCATAATTTAATGTCTTTTACTGTCAAAAATTGTTTCATATTAGTAATGACAGAGAAATGGCTTTATAATGCCAATAAGAGACAAAGAGCTAATAGTTGGCTACTTCAAATACCTGTAATTATAGCCGGATGAGGCTCTGCTTCACATGTTTGGCCAAAGATGCTGCAAGCTATGTGAGGTTGGAACAAATGTGCCCAGATTTCCTTCAGGGAAGGGCTTGTTGCCCAGCTGTGGGAGGGCACTCCAGCCGCTTGCTCCTTCAGGATCTGCCTCAGCTGTAGAGACAACCTCATGATGGCGTGCCATTCCAGGGACTGAGTGAAGAGGAGTACAAAGGCCCAGCACTCAGCTTAGTATGGGAGACTCTGAGGGGCAAGTCTCCCTCTAGAGCTCTCCCTGTGCTCAACCTTCCTCCTTCCCCTTCCTGTCAGTGCTGATCTCTCAGAAACATATTACATCCCAGATTCCATCTCTGCATTTCTCAGCATCTGCTTGTAGAGAACTCAGCCTGTGACACCATGTAAAGTGAATCACCTTAAATCAGTTCTACTTCCGGGGGGATGATCTTTCAGCCATTGTTTGGGAGTAGACTGTATGTTGAGTTAAAAGTCCATTGATGACTTTCATTATTAAATTGACACATTAACATTTATCAATTAATTATACACCAGAAATTTAATTTTTCTCAACATACTGAAATGCATTGCTAAAACAGTATCTTTAAAAAACAACAGGGCTTCCCTGGTGGCGCAGTGGTTGAGAATCCGCCTGCCGATGCAGGAGACACGGGTTCGTGCCCTCGTCCGGGAAGATCCCACATGCCGCGGAGCAACTAAGCCCGTGAGCCATGGCCGCTAGGCCTGCATGTCCGGAGCCTGTGCTCCGCAGCGGGAGAGGCCACAACAGTGAGAGGCCCGCATACGGCAAAAAATTAAAAATAAATAAATAAATAAATAAAAAACAACAACCTTTCTTGACCTCATTGTAGCGTCTGACTCTCTAAGCCCCTCTCTCCTTAAACCTTTTCCCCTTCATTTAAAAGAAAAAAGCATACTTCTGACTGTTCCATTATAATTGGTGCTTGCTGCCTGCATTATGATGCTGTACCCCAAGATTCTGTTCTTGGCCTTTGCTCTTCTAGTCACTTTTCCCAGAACACTTATCGCATGACTTCAACATCTGCTTAGATGCTGGTTATGTCCATTTTCGAGTTTATGATTCAGGCCTTGTTGCTGAGCTCCAGAGCCATATAATTTCCCCAAACAAAAATACCCTGAATGGAATGTTTTATCTCCACATCCTTCCTTTCAAAACATCCCAAAATGTAAATAATGAACAATGGCAACATATTCTTCCTCCAGTAGTCCTGTATCCATGAATAGTACCACTACTCACCCTGTGATTTTAGCTTGAAATATGGGAAACAACGTAGACTTCCTCCCAGAAACTCTCCATATCCAAGCAGTCCTGAGACCTTGGATTCTCCCTTCTAATCAACTTGAGTCATTTCACCTCTTTCTTTCCACTGTCTTTTATCCTCTCTTCCATGGGTGGCTTAAAGTCTCCAATATAGATAGTCGTATAGCCCTTCTCCTTAAACCCATCTTTTTTTCTCTACCATCTGATCAAACTATGTCACTGCTGAAAATCTCATGGCTGCCAGCTTAACACACAAGGTCCTTAATGATATGGGCCTTATCGATGTAGTCTCATTGTCAGTCATTTTTCAGGGTCTACCCTGAGCCCTGGGGATAAACACATCAGTCAGAGCCACATTCTGGCGCCTTAGCAAGATGCGGTTCCTTCTGTCCTCTACAGGAATACGCTTTCTGTTCCCCCTAATCCTCTCGCCAACTGGCTCTTCCCCAGCCTTCAAAACTCATCTCCTGCTGAGACCACTTTGGGAAAGATCTTCCCAGACCCTTCTCCCCTCGCACCTGAGCACATATCTAGCAAGGCATTTATCATATTGTGAAGGGATTTGTTCATTCAGACTGGTCTACAAAACTCTTTGAGAACAGGGGTTATACTTTATAAGAGTTTATATCAGGATATATATAGCATAGTGCCTATCACATAGTAAGCTTCATAATGTGTTTGTGAGATAAATGGAAATGAAGTTGTTTAAAAATGTACTTACTTTTCTTTCTTTTTTTTTTTTTTTTTTTTTTTTGTGGTACGCGGGCCTCTCACTGTTGTGGCCTCTCCCGTTGCGGATGGAGCACAGGCTCCGGACGCTCAGGCTCAGTGGCCATGGCTCCCAGGCCCAGCCGCTCTGCGGCACGTGGGATCTTCCTGGACCAGGGCACGAACCCGTGTCCCCTGCATCTGCAGGCGGACTCTCAACCACTGAGCCACTAGGGAAGCCCCTTACTTTTCAATGAACCATTGTAATGGTAGATTTGTAAAATGCACATGCACATATTGACATTTTACCATGTCAACCCTTGGAACATTTTATAAAAGGTTTTTATTAATACTATGTATCACACACACACAGATTAGCAAAATTTACATTGGCTTTTACAATTATCTATAACAAAATTATTGATATATAAATTATATGTAATATAAAACTATTTTCAGATAATTTTATAGTATATGCTTTATTATATTAATATATTATATAATATAAATTATTTCTAGATATTATGACATATATAATAACATATACCTTATATACTTTATTATTTATTGTATATGTATATATATATTTTGTGATTGCATTGGGTCTTCATTGCTGCATGCAGGCTTTCTCTAGTTGTGGAGAGCAGGGGCTATGCTCTCCGTTGTGGTGCGTTGGCTTCTCATTGCGGTGGCTACTCTTGTTGCCGAGCACGGGCTCTAGGCACGTGGGCTTCAGTAGTTGTGGCTCGCGAGCTTAGTTGCTCCACGCCATGTGGGATCTTCCCAGACCAGGGATCAAACCTGTGTCCCCTGCATTGGCAGGCAGATTCTTAACCAGGGAAGTTAAGTTGCATCCCCCAGGGAAGTCCTTATTGTACATTTTTAATATAGATTTCTATAGCTATATAATATGTGTTATAAAATTATTTATATAGATAATTTTTAAAGCTATTATTATAGATAATTTTAAATGCAATATAAAATTATTTTAATATAATTTTGAAAGGAAAAGCCAGTCTACATTGGCTAATGATCTACATTAGATAATAATCTACATGTTATTAATGAGAACTTTTGAATAGGTGTAGTGTTTTTCATGGAGTAGCTGACACACAATTTCTGCCTCTTCAAACTGATTGTCAACATATGGGTAAATAACAATCTGCTGACTTTGAAAAATTAGTCATAATCCATTTCACATAATGCATGCAAAGCACAGCAGGCAATGGCCCATAATTGAAGGATTAATTTTGGGCCTTAGGGTGGTTTTTAAAATTCACAGGCTGATAGAATGTTACACCCCATATGGACCCAGAATATTCTCATCAGGGAGTTTCCTCCTACAGAATATGACATGTACTGGGTACCAGGAGAGAGAGAAGTTCTCTATCCATCAGCACAGCATCTGGAGATCTTCCCTGATAAGGTGAGAAGAAGGCTGACAGTGCTTTAGAAGAATTTGAATGGGACCTGAAATGGAACAAATCTGTAAAACCACTTAGGTCAGTTCTAAGTTTTCTGCTATCAAAGGCATATTGCGGCATTTTCTTGTCTCATGCCTGAACCTTGCATCCTGCTAAAATTGCTCTATGTGCACTGCTCCCTTCAGATCTTAATGGCTTATCAGCATGGAATGAGAAGCTGCCACGTGACTATTCTATCTCTTACATCTCTTCAGTAACTTTCTCTCTTTACTCCCACCCATCTGCATCAATATATACAATTTCCTTCAAAAGTCTGCGCCTGTTCTTTATCTCCAGTTACTGCTTTCCTCTCCTGTTTGTCCTGGTCTTGTAGGACCCTTTCTGAATCTCTCAGGAGGGATCTCTCCAAGCCCCATTTTTCACCAGTCTAATTCCAACCAGCCTGTGCTGGTTGGGAAGTAGGAGAAAAGAAACTCTTGCTACTAACCTGCATGGTCCTGTCTGCTCCTGGGTAGGGGTATGAGTGTTTTTATGAACTATTCTCATTAGTATGAAATGCCTAACAAAGCAGTGATTTGGCAAGCCTGAAGTCACACACTGGGGCTCATAGCAACTTGCTTCTACTAGCAACATGAGGATTAGAAACACTTCCTTGCCAAGTGGCTTTGAATCAGCTAGAATTGGGGGAACAATGAGTGTGGATGCCCTTTGCTGAGGGTGATAAGGCTTTAGAGTATTTGTTAATTGTCCAATCCTTTGTTTAGAGAGGCAAAATATACACACATACATTAAAAACATTCCTTGGTTACTTATTAGGCTTTATGTTATTTTTAGTAAGAATGCTTGAGTTTGCAAGTAAAGCTTACAAATAACTTCTCAGATATCTTTGCAAAATGAAGCTAAAAGATGATTTTTAAAGAATCAAAAATAGCATATGTGATTTATAGCTGAATCAGGAAAGCATTTGATGTTTTTAAAAAAAGGAATAATTGACTAAAATTTAAATTATCTACTTTCCCTAAAAACCCAGAGCTGAGCAACAAAAAGAAATGGTGAGAGTTATGCTGGATATGTGTGGGGGAAGGAGGTGGGTCTAAACTGGGAATGAAATTTCTTGGAGAAAACCTACAAAACTGGCCAAGCACACATGGACTATGTGACTTCATTTAGCTGGAGAAGGGGTGCACCACACTGAGCTCAGATGTCTTCCCCTGGAGAAATGATCTCTCTTTTCTTGGAATGGCTGTAGCACTGAAAGTCTGTTCCACCCTTTGGCACTTATCTTATGCTATCCTGTAATAATATCTCTTTTAGAAATGTTTTATCTCTTCATTATAACAGTTCTCTTTTTACATGTCTGATTTACCTAGGATCTCCATTCATTCCAGGTGGCCTGCGGCAGCTCTGATTTATACCTGTTGCCATGGTGTAATTATTAATAGTGCCCCTTTCACTCTCAAAAGTGTCCTGGTTTGGATGATAACTTACAAGGTTACCACAGTCTTACCCCAACTATACTGAAATCTCCTATGCAAGAAACAAAACACTAGGAATTTGAAGAGATCTTAATGAAGGGATTATTTACTGAAGTGTGGTCAAAGTTAAGGGAATCAAGAAAGGATGTTAAGGTATCAGGCCTGAAACAAAGGGTGGAAATGATGTTATGGGAGCCCATGTGAGAGGTAGAGCCTTAGAAGAGGGTCAGCCCTAGAGAAGCTAAGGTCTTAGAAGGACACAAACATGACAGAACTGGCCAACAAAGAAAAGAAATTCCTTACCACCCTGTCCTCCTATCATTGGTCTCCTGACTGTGCCTTCTATTGGCTGAAAACAAATGGAAGCCAAAAGGTAAAGGAGCCCTGGTGAGAAAGTTGGAAGGTGTTAGCTTCCCTCAGAGAAAGGGCAGAAAAAGGCAGAGGATGGATTGAGGGAGTCAGGGAGTTGGGGATCAGTGGGAACTGGCAAACAGAGACTATAGCTCCTTAAATGGAGTCTCCTGTCTTTACATCGATTAAAAAACATCTGTGAGCACACACATGCAAAACACTGCAGGAAAAGCCACAATGAGCAAGATTTGGCAGCTACTTCAAGGAATATGCTCTCTTTGTTGGCAGAACAAGAAATAAACTTAAGAAAGTTAAACTATAATACTGAAAGAAAATAACAGTTGAGTTCAGCAATATAAAAGAGGTGCTTAGCAGTACATGTTGATTGTTGGATTAATGGTTATAGACTCTAGATGTTAAAGGAATTCGAAGGATGAAAGATCACAGTGAACTGGAAGAATTTGAAAAAGGATTTATGGAAGGGGAAAGGTTTTCAGTGGCACCAAAATCAAAGCCACAGTGGCAAGGAGAAGTAGGCCTTCTTTGGGTGAATGGCATGAAAAGGGCATAGGTGTCAACGTGAAACACATCTTCCCCTGGTAGGAGGGCTGGAGACCCTTCAAAGATTTTCAAAAATTTCAGAACTGTCCCAGGATATTACCTATGGAAGTGTCTAAAGGGAATTAATTGGGTTGTAAGAGGCATGAGTTGTGACTAGCCATTTATTCATTTCTTCAACAAGCATTTGTTGAGAACTTGGTATGTGTCAGGCACTGCCCTGGATCTCCTGATACCAAGTAAAGTAAGACGCTATCTTTTCCCTTAAGGAAAGTGAATGGAAAAGGTAGCTAAGACAGCAAGTCATTGTTTTGCCCTGTGATTATAGAGTTGTGCAAAGATGATTTGTGAGTGTACAGGAGATCATCTAAATGAGACTCAGGCAGAGAGGGTGAAGGTGGTTAAGGAAGACTTCCTGGAGGAGTTAACACAATCTGAGTTCTGAAGGGTGAGCAGTTTTACAATTGTGTATCCATTTATTTATATCCATCCTGCTGCATCCTAAAAAAGGAAGTAAGATGATTCGCTTATGAAATACACACAGCAGAATATAAAGAAACTCACATAAAACGTGGGATGAGCTTATTTGCCCTTTATATACACTGTCACATTTGATCTCAGAACAGCCTTACAAGATTGTAATTTTATCCTCATTTATTAATGAGGAAGCTAAGCCTTGGTGTTTAAAATACCTTGCCCAAATCACAGTCTTGACAGGCAGTGGCAGAACAGAACCAGGCTTGTTTCACTCTAGAGTCTGAGATTTCTTTTTTTTTTTTTTCTTTTTTTTTTTTGGTACGCGGGCCTCTCACTGCTGTGGCCTCTCCCGTTGCGGAGCACAGGCTCCAGACGCACAGGCTCAGTGGCCATGGCTCACAGGCCCAGCCGCTCCGTGGCACGTGGGATCCTCCCAGACCGGGGCACTAACCCGCGTCCCCTGCATCGGCAGGCGAACTCTCAACCACTGCGCCACCACGGAAGCCCTAGAGTCTGTGATTTCTATTACAAAAGATGAACTTGTGGTTTAGCTCCCCTGCATAGAGCTTGTGGCCAGAAGGTGCTTCACAGGGTAGTAAAAGTTAGTCATGCATTTTGAAGGACTGAAGAGTAAGTCAGTGAGGGGACTGGGAAGGGTGGACCAAGCAGAAGAATCCATGTATTCAAAGGAAGAGGGGTGTGAGAGAGCATTGCATGTTGGAAGGATAGTAATAGCTCATTATAGTAGAAAGATTCTTTTTTTTTTTTTTTTTTGTTTTGTTTTGTTTTTTTTTTGCGGTATGCGGGCCTCTCACTGTTGTGGCCTCTCCCGTTGCGGAGCACAGGCTCCGGACACGCAGGCTCAGCGGCCATGGCTCACGGGCTTAGTTGCTCCGCGGCATGTGGGATCTTCCCGGACCAGGGCACGAACCCGTGTCTCCTGCATCGGCAGGCGGATTCTCAACCACTGCGCCACCAGGGAAGCCCTAGGAAGATTCTTAATAGAAGAGTGGTGAGAGATGGGGCTGGAGGGATAAGTAAGCACCAAATCTGAAGGGCTTTGTTTATCCCTTTACCTGAAGGTTGTGGAAGCATAGGAAGGAGTATAAACAGGGAATGCTATGACCAGCCCAGAATTTTAAAAAGTTCACTAGGACAGCAATGTGGGCAAGTCTGGGTCAGGACAAGACTGGAGGTGGGGAGGGGAATTAGAAGGCTTGCTGCAGTCGTGGGGCAAGAATATGATAGGAATGGGGCAGGAGAGGGTTAGACTGGGAGCTATTAGGGAGAAACCATTAGACAGAAGTGGGCATGTGGATCTGGCAGTAAAGGAAAAAAGTTCTCACTTGAGCAGCTAGCTGGGTGATACCATTCATGAGAAAGGGATCCTGGAGAATAGTTTGGAATTTGGGGGTGATGAGCTTGGATAATGATGGCCAAGAATAACTATTAAAGAAAATGAGCTTAGCTTTTTTTACCTTCCTATTCTAGTTGCTTAGTTTATTGTTGCCTTAGAAAAAATACGAGAGCCCCAGAGAAAATATTGGTTGTCAATAAAAGTTAAATGTATTTATTTATTTTGATAAGGCTTATTTTTTTATTGCAAAAGAGATATATATGCAGAAAATTTAGAAAATACAGACAGACACGCACAAAAAATTATTGCTGTTACCCAAATACAATCTGAGAATGACTTGTAACATTTTGGTGTATACACTTTCAAGTTTGGGCATGCTTTGCTTTTATAAAATGGTTGTACAAAGAAGACTTGTTTTTAAAGTGCTCTGAAAGAAATATATAATGTCCTCTTTAATTCTCAAGTGAATTAAATGTCATGAAGGAAAATAAACTGATGTAAATATGTATCAGAGGAAAAGAAATTGGTATGGCTATTAAAAAGGAAGTGTGGAAACTATCTGTGAATTGAGTCACCCTCTGTTTTCAGTGAGGACAGAGACCATGTTTCCCAATGAGATTCCTTTGCTTTAATGATTTTCTCAATGTTTCCCCAAGGAGCATAAAAAAATGTGATCAACTCTTCAAAATGATCCAGGAGCTGATCAACCTTGTGAATAATTGCAAACATAGTTAAGTTCAACTTCCTTTTGATAGTGTACAATGAATCTTTTGCATACATCTTTTAACGTTTTTGCTTAATTTAGAAGCAATCCTTGGGGCCAGACAACATATTGTATACTCTTTTTGGCTGATCATTGTCCTCTTCCTGAGAATTCTTACTAACTACACTCTGTGCTAGGTACCCTCGTCAGGCCTCTAGTAGTCAAATACCCGAAATTCCTCTTCCCCAATGAAGATGTTGCACACTACTGGAAGAGATATTTCTGGCTTGTCTGAACAAGGCTAGATTCTTGATCCAGCACAAAAGGGATATTGGAGGCCAATGATAAAGTGGTAGTCTCTGTTCAGACAGCAGGTTCCCCCAAAGTGTTTGGAAAATCACTCATGCTTTTGAATGCCAAGACATCTTGGCCAGATGTAGATACATGTCACCAGTCTCAGCACCCATTTTCTATTGCAAATATCTTATACTCTATAATAAAATGAATAGATAATATAATCTAATCCCACACATAATTTTACAGGATGGTGGCCTAAGTATAACATAAGGGAGAAATTAAAGAATGTAATTTATAATAAAGAAACATGCACTGTAGTCAGATGCTGGCACTTATAGAATCACTGTGACTGTGACAGCTACAAATGCAGACAGATACTGAAATGTTGTATTAATGATTCAAATACCACACGTGGCATCATCGTTGGTGAAGTGATTTTTTTTTAATGATAAATAATTCTGAGTGAATTTATGAGTGAGACAATATCCAATCTTCCTTGCATTTATGTGGTAGTTGCATTCCTAGAAAATACAGTGCATTTGAAACTATTCAAAAATATTCTGTGTTTTATGTGTAAAATAAAGTTATGTTTTAGGCTCAGATATTTGTAAACAGGTTTTTCACCTAGGAAGGACATTCAAAGCTCATCTCTGGGGCTTCCCTGGTGGCGCAGTGGTTGAGAGTCTGCCTGCCGAAGCAGGGGACACGTGTTCGTGCCCCGGTCCGGGAGGGTCCCACGTGCTGCGGAGCGGCTGGGCCCATGAGCTATGGCCGCTGAGCCTGCGCGTCCGGAGCCTGTGCTCCGCAACGGGAGAGGCCACAGCAGTGAGAGGCCCGCGTACCGCACAAAAAAAAAAAAAAAAAAAAAAAAAAAGCTCATCTCTGATATGGACAGCTCTTTGTTTGCATGACTGACTCACAGATTGTTGGATATCGCTAACCCTAGGACCCTGGCCAGTTATACCCTATTCATTGTGTGACTCAAAAACATCCACAAAATTACAAAATGTCCCCTTAGGAGGGTATATTTCCCCTATTTCACCCCAACCGCTGCTTTAAGAGATTTGGACTCTTTTTGACCCAGAAGGATCTGCCTCTGCGGTAGAGAGAACTAGGTCAACCTGAGTTACCTCATGATTTTTCAAAAACTGTGGTAAAATATACATACAATACAATTTGCAATTTTAACCATTTTTAAGTGTACAGTTCAGTGACATTAAGTACATTCACATTATTGTACAGCCATCATCAGCATCCTTTTAACTTTTCACGTTTTCCTCCTGATTTTTTTTAAAGAAATCACATAACGCGTCTTATTTCTAGTTTTTTTTAGGTCTTCCTAATGGTGCCTACCTTGGGCATTGGTCTGTTTCTTGATTCTGTTTAGGCCAGATTTGTGACTCAGGTTTTTGTCAAGTTGGCCATGCATTGACCTCTGCCTATGCTGACCACAGTCTTACCTGCCGTCAAGTGGTAACCACGTATCTCCCCCGTTCCCACAGGCCTTGGTCTCCAGAGCTCAGCTGATGTGTCTAAGGCTGAGTAACCCTATTATTTCTCATCAATCCCCATTCCAAAAAAATCACTTTTTATTACATCATTTCAATTGATTTGGTCATTTTAGACCTCCTCATATGCAACCTTACATTCCTGCTTTGTTTGTCTACACATGCCTATCTGAAATCGTATCTTGTTAGGCTGCATAGTTGTTAGAAGAAGCAACTTGGTATGGTAGAAAGAGCACAAGACCTGGAATCAGAAAATGTGAGTGTTAACTCCACTTCTGTCTGTACTAGCTGACAGAGAATACAAGAGCCTTCAATGCTCAGAAGCTTTATTTCCTCATCCGAGAATGAGAGGGCTGGTCACCAGATACTCTACAGCTTTAAAAATACACGTTTCCAAATTAAGTTCTATAAAAGATAATATCTGCTTTACCTACTTCACAGGACTGTCAGGTCAAATGGAAACGAAAATCATAAAAGTATAGGTATTATTTGATAGCCCTGACTGTAATAAAAAATGCTTAAACATTCAAATATGTTGAATGGGATTCAAAAATCCCCTCTGAGGCTTAACTGCATAGCTTTGCTTTCTGTGTGTTGGTCATTTATTCAGTCCTCCCTTGGACTCCATGAACTAATCTCCTCTTCTCCCTCCACTTTGGTTTAAGTTAATTGAGTTGGGTTTCTGGCACTTGCAATGAGAGAGTAACTAATGAATAAGAATCCTGAGCATCCGAGAAGCCCAGGAATGTGATGTACTTTAAAGTAGATATCAAACTTCTTCAGGTGTTGTCTACCTGAAAGTCGAGGTTCTCCTATTCTAACACTATCAAGCATTTGTATATTTTTTTCCCTCACATACGATAGGAAAAATGATTATCTTTGTAGAAAATATGACTTTATTATATGGATGCAGGCAAGTCTCATACATCTAAGCTTTTTATTTATTTGCTACTTGTTCCTTCATGTTGTCTTTTAACTTTCAATCATAACTGACAAAACCTAAGAAAAATTATGAGAGAAATAAATTTTTATTCAATAATTGAACATTCACCATGTATCAGGCATTGAGCTAGGTGCTAGGTTATAATTGTGAATGAGACTAAATCATTGTCTTCAAGGAGTTTATAATCTAATGGTGGGGTAGGGGGAGAGGTAAATGGGCAGTTGAAACACAGTGGCTTTAAGTGCTCTGATTTGAGCACCATGTAAAACTGTGGGTCACCTAATCAGTGTGGAGGGGAAAGAGGTTTCCAAAGAGGTGACATCTAAATTGAGACCCGAAAGTACACAGATTTAACCAAATTCAGGGACTTGGATTTAGGGAATAGAGGAGGCAGGCATTCTAGACTGAGGCAAAAACATGGCAGAAAGTTGTGGTGGCAAGAGAGAACATAGAATTTCAAGTAACTTGAATGGCTAGGTTACAGAGTACAAGGAATGAGATGGCAATAAATTGGGGCTGGATAAGCAATGCCTCTTATGCCACACAAGAGTTTGGCTGTTGACTGAGGGCAGTGGGGAGTAGATTTTGAGCAGTAAGTTAAGGAAAAAAAAATCAGATTTGAGTTTTTAAAAATGTTTGGAAGTCCAGTTAGGAAGCCTGTGACCTAATGCAGATTTGAACTGATGGTGCCTTCCTTGACAAAGATGGTGGCAATAGAGATGGTGAGGAATGCACTAGATCAAGAGAAATTGAGGGTGGAATTAATGGGACTGGGTCATGGATTGGACATGAGGGAGAGAAAATCAAAGATGTTATTCAGGTGTCTGGTTTAGGTGCTTTGCTGGATGGAGGTGCTGTTCCTTGGGAGATGATGAAGTCATTGCTGAGAGTGGCCTGTAACACAAGCAATGGAGATGTCCATCGGGGGTTAGATAGATAGCATTGGTGCTCGTGGGATCTGGCAATTTAAGTGTTGACTGAATACAGTTAATAACTGATACTGTGGATAAGATTACACAGGTGGAATGGATGAGATTACCAAAGGAGAATGTATTATGTAAGAAAATCATCAAAGGGCTTCCCTGGTGGTGCTATGGTTAAGAATCCGCCTGCCAATGCAGGGAACACGGGTTCGAGCCCTCGTCCAGGAAGATTCCACATGTCGCGGAGCAACTAAGCCTGTGCGCTACAACTACTGAGCCTGTGCTCTAGTGCCCGCAAGCTACAACTACTGAGCCTGGGTGCCACAACTACTGAAGCCCACCTGCCTAGAGCCCGTGCTCTGCAACAAGAGAAGCCACCGCAATGAGAAGCCCGTGCACCGCAATGAAGAGTAGTCCCCGCTTGCCGCAACCAGAGAAAGCCTGTGCGCAGCAAAGAAGCCACAATGCAGCAATAAATAGATAAATAAATAAATAAATAAAAATGTTAAAAATTAAAAAAAAAAAGAAAATCATAGAAGTGAAGACAAATCTCTAGGAAAACTCAACATTTAAAAGATACCACTTTCGGTAGCAGTTCCAATAAACGGCCTGGTCTCTGGAACTCCACATTAAGACACAGGTCCCCAGGAAAGGTGGTGACCCTACTGGATTGTCAGCTTCATCCTGTGAATGAAGCATGTATTACGACAATAACAGAAATTTACAAATCAGAAAGAAAAAATAATTTGTCAGCATCCCACAGCTGTACCCATTTGTTTTTCCTGTGTTCATCTGGGTTTCTCCATGGAACTCATAATCAATGCTGAGTCATCCCTCAGAATTCACCTTTGGCTTTTGTTTTGGTCAAAAGATGAGAGTTAGTTTCATGCTTGAGGCAAACATATGCTGAGACTTGAGGGGACTCCTGCATTTTGGGCTGAGAGAGAGCCTAAGAGAGACCCCTGATCAAGGGCTCAAAGTGTATGAGATCAATTGTAGAACAAATATTAATATTGAACATCCCTGCTAGCTGTCTGAGAAGGTTTCTTATTTCAGGCCCCCTCAGACTGTCATTTCCTGGGCTTGCTTTTAAAAGCAAAGCCCAAACTTATTTTTGAGAAAGGACAGAATTAAAATTCAGCAGATAGCTGAATAAATAAATTCCTCTTCAGAAAGTGAAGTAATCATTTTCCTCAGGGATTACAGAACTGCTTACAATCACTGTTGTCCTCACATCAAGAGCTCAGTCTTTGTGGAATCTTTACTTTCTTGAAGGAGGAAGTCAGGTAGCTATTATCTAAGCCTATGTCATATATGCTTAGACTTGATTTTCCCTACTAAATCTGAACGTTTGGGGATATACAAGTAAATGTTTCCTGATCGGCGATCTCCCTAAAGTGAATGTAAAAATGCCATGATCCTTAATTGAAGAATAGCATGTATGGTTAAACTAGCAAGGATAGCAAATATTGTCCTCTGGTAATCTTCTGACACTAAATAGGATTCTCATGATTTTGTGCCTTTTCCACCCAATTTCGTATAATGCTAGGATCCCTAATTCTTCTATATGTTATCATGCTGGGGGCCTAATTTATCAAGAATAGTATTTTTTCACACAATTTTCCTCTGAACAATATGGCAGGCCCCTAGTTTGTCCTGATCTATAATCCGACACTACTCTATACAGATACATAAGCAAACACTCTTCTTTCTTTTTTTTTTTTTTTTTTTTGGCCTTAGGAACCTGCTCACGTATCAGATTTTGGTGGCGGCACATTTTCAACACAAAGCTGATGTAATGCAGTTAGTTTTGGCCCTCCTGAACATGTGGGGACATCATGGCTGAGACCAACAAGCTTCTAGCCATCACATATTTTTGGAAACAGAATCATAACATACTCAGTGGCAGTGTTTATTCCTAAGGGGAAAAATGTAATAATTAAAGACTGCATTCCTTGGCTAGGGATACTTGGCCAAATACCCCAAAATATTATTAAATAAAGTACATGACAATGTAAATTTCTAAACCAGTAAAAAAACAGTAAAGTTATTCTCTAGTTTCTATAAAATGGGCCTATTACACTAGGGACCCTAATGATGTACTAATAGTACATGAAAATGTAACTTCAATGTGGTGTAAATTTGCTCTAAAATTAATATACTGCTGATAATAAACACTTAACTAAGAACAATTTTGCTTCTTTCTCAGAATAGAAAAGATTTCTGGTTGCATTTTGGAAAGCTCAGATTTCTTTAAAACATCTGTCCAGGGAAATTTGAACTAATTTCTCTTTTATTTCCCTCTCTTAAAAATTCCCGTTAGCAAGCAAATGTATTCAAAACCATCCCATTGATCTTATAACCGTATTTTATAAAAATATCCTCGAGCTTTTGCTTTCTGTCCTATAGCCTGAAAGTGCTGAAGTAGGGGGTCTGAATGGCACACAGGGACGAAGGGAACTGGGTAATTAGGAACAGCCAAGCTTGGAGAGGGACTGCTAGTCTGGCTTTCTAGCAGCGTGGTAGACATGTGGAGGGAGGGGCTTGGCTTCATACTTTCTGTTTTCTGACCTTGTTTCCAAGGACATAGTGTAAAAAGTGAAGACCTTTTGGAGCTTATTTAAAACTATAATGGAAACTAAAGAATGATTAAAATGCTAGTTTCATAATAAAATCACAGCTTGGCACTCTTCCTCTCCAAAACCCAAACAATTCCTTCAAAGCAAAGCACCCATCCCAAATTCAGACACAACCCATTCTTCTTCCATTTCCCCCAGAGCCTTCTGGTCATATCAGTTCAGTGTCATGATTTTTCTTTTTTTTCCATCCATACTGAGTGGCATGCGCGATCTTAGTTCCCCAACCAGGGATTGAACCCATGCTCCCTGCTGTGGAAGCACGGATTCTTAATCACTGGACTGCCAGGGAAGTCCCCAATGACATGCTTGCTGAGGCCATAAACAACCAGGCACAAATATAGGCAGGGAACCCACTCAATTTACCTGATGCAACCCTGCTGAGATTGTCTCTTTCCATAGACATTTAATCAAATCATAGGAGAGTTTAGCTTTCTCTCTCTCCTCATCTCTTCTCCTATCCGCTTATCTATTCTCCTCAAATCTCCTGGCCCAGTCCTGGAGAGAAATTTGACCCTTAAAATGAGTACAATATATCGAGCACTTACTATGTGTCAGGCACAATGCTAAGTATATTATATGTATTATTGCATTTAATCCCCATGTGAGTTAGGGAGTTTTAATTTCATTGTACAGTTAAGAAAACTGAGACTCAGCAAAGTTCATTAGCTTGCCTAAGATTACACAGGTAGTAAGCGGTGAGGCTGAGATTCTAATGAAAGTCTATCTTGCTTAAAGCCCATGCTCATAGCCCCTGTGCAACACGACCTTCCTATGTGGCCACTGTCCTCACCTCAGTACCTAGTGTTCTCATGAGGCACCTCTGGCTTCTGAGATGTCTCTCCCTCCTGTGGCAACTCATGCCTGGGACGTTGCCTAATATTCTTCACTGCATTCAAACTTAACATTCACTTGTTCAACCAATTTTATAAAATGCCTCTTTGTGCAAGAAAGGCCACTTTGAAACCAGAGCTCTCCCAAAGGAATCCAAAGGCTCCTTAGAAACAACGTTCTAATCTGGATTGCTGTGGAAGTAACTCAGAAAGCCCTTGTCCCCTCCACTTCTATTCTTGGGTGGGTTTGGTCTCTAGTTGGTTTAGAAATTCTTCACCCTCTTTTAGACTCCCTGAGGGAGTGGCTCATTCCAGGGCAGCCCCACCTCATTCGACCCATAGCAGGCTTCCCTCCTGGCCCCACTCCCCAGAGGCTAGCACCGAGAGTGGACAGCTGTAGGGCCCACGCTGCACAGAGGCGTGCATGTATGTCCCCAGACAGGACATAGTCTCATCCTCTGAAAAACCTAATGGCTGCCTTCTTGCTTTAGTCACATTCTTTAGCTAAATCTTTCGGGATGACTAAGACATTCTGTGCCCTGAAATTGGGAGTGGTTTTAAAAAGTGACCTCAGCTATTAGATTCCAAAGATCCAAGCTTCCACCCCCATGTGCAGTTATCTGTAGCCAGGAAGTCTTTCCTTTCGTCTACTTTTACCTCCTGCTGTGTGCAAACACGATGTATCCTATTTGAATTCAAAGTGGCTCAAATTTCAAGTACCACTCATTAGGGATTCTGTTCCCTAAATACATAGACGCCTCTGTCTACATATTCAGGTAGCGAGTGGGAGGGAGGCAAGAGATGCCAAATTCACAGCTTGTTCTCCTCCATTCCCTCTCATCACTCTGTTTTATTCTCTCTTCAGACACCTGTTTCTCCTTGTCTTCCAATTGACAATAGTAAGTATTACCTCAGAATCTAGAGCGAACCTCTGGATAAGCACTCCTTGGCTGAGAGTACTTTCAATATCCAATAGCAATAGCAGGACTGAAATCAAGTTGTAGGGGGAGCGTGGCCACAGAACATTGTCACCACGTGGAGCATACACCACCCTCACATACGGATAAGTGGGAAAGCTACTGACATGAGATCCTTTTCCCAAAATGGCTCTTTCAGAATCATGTCAGGGTGCCTGTAACTTCCATCATTAGTTACTTTTTAAAAAAGCCAGTTTCACCCATGCTGGTGTTCAAGGAAATATTAACAAGTGCTCAATGCTGGAATACATTTGGGAAATGGGGTTAAACTAAGATAAGTACTTTTCTTAGCTGCAGGCTGCCCAGAGCCTTTACCATGTGAATATGCATTATCCCTCTTTGCAAAGGGGTTTGTCATGTGTAGCATTTCCCAGTTATTCGACCATGGAACCTCTTTTTTCACAGCAGACCTATTAATAGCTCCTAGAACAGAGTTCCAACAATCATAGCGTGGTGAACACTGAAGGTCTTTGTCCAAAGCTTTGAAGGTTTTTGTCGAGACTGTATGTATTATCCAGGAGAGGTAATGGAGTTGACCACTATTATCTAAGAATAAGGTGGCTGAAATTAGCTAGCAAGTCGCTTGGCGTGGCTTCTTCTGTCTTGAGTTTGAACCCTGTTCCATCGTTGCTCTGTGACTGAGAGCTGACACGCCTTCCTCCTCTACGGTTTATAACCCTCACTTTACAAGGTTTTGTGGGCATCAGAGATAATGTTTGTAAGACCCCAGCAACAGCTGCCCTTCTGCCCCCCCAGTCCCTACAGCAAAACACTGTAAGAAGCTTTGTCTATTTTAGACATTCTCTGGCTTATAAGAAAAGATTTTCCTTCCTAACCTAATTGAACTTAATCCCCACCTACACCTTCTCAGAGCTTTTCACTTCTGAAAAATGTGGTCTTAATCAAACATGACTGTTAAATATGGGGCAGAGTGAGAGTGGGCTGGCAGAAAATTAAAAGGAAAAATGCTGAAGGATATTTCATATTAAAATTTCCTGGGCAATTTAAAAGAGGGGTTTGATGCAGAGAATTCTAACAGGAGTAGTTGCATACGAGCAGAATCGATGAACCATGGCTTGGATTTTGTAGCAATGTTTCCAGTCGCCAGTGAAGGCAAACAGCTCACAGGTGTTTCACCCTCCGCTGCGCCTTGACCAGCTCTGTAGGCATGGAGACAGGTGATTAAGAAGTGACTTGGGGCCCTGCCCTATGATGCCGAACAGACTCTCAGCAAGCATCTGAACACACTTTCAAAATTAAGTTCTTGAAGATTGCTTCGGTGTTATGCCTTATGTTAATATAGCTCTTTAGAGTTTTAAAGGACCTACTTTTTTTTATTTAAGTTGCTTTGAGCATTCTTTTATTTATTTACTTACGTTTACTTTTGGCTGCGTCGGGTGTTAGTTGTGGCACGCGAGATCTTTTCATTGTGGTATGTATGCTCTTCGCTGCAGTATGCATTCTCTCTGATTGTGGTGCGTGGGTTTTCTCTCTCTAGTTGTGACACGCGGGCTCCAGGGCGCGTGGGCTCTGTAGTTTGTGGCACGCGAGCTCTCCAGTTGAGGCGCACGGGCTCAGTAGTTGTGGCGCGTGGTTGCCCCGCGGCATGTCGGATCTTAGTTCCCCTACCAGGGATCGAACCTGCGTCTCCTGCATTACAGGACGGATTCTTTACCACTGGACCACCAGGAAAGTCCCATAAAGGGCTTACTTTTAAATGTCTTTTCCCAATTGGTTACAAAAAGACTTTATTTCATTAAAAGATTTTTAGGGCTTCCCTGGTGGCGCAGTGGTTGAGAATCCGCCTGCCGATGCAGGGGTCACGGGTTCGTGCCCTGGTCCGGGAAGATCCCACATGCCGCGGAGCACCTAAACCCGTGAGCCGTGGCCGCTGAGCCTGCGCGTCCGGAGCCTGTGCTCCGCAGCGGGAGAGGCCACAGCGGTGAGAAGCCCGCATACAGCAAAAAAAAAAAAAAAAAAAAAAAAAAGATTTTTAAAGTTTTATTTATTTATTTATTTATTTTATTGACATATAATTGACATATAAGATTATATTAGTTTCAGGTGTACAACATAATGATTTGATATTTGTATATTTTGCAAAATGATCACCATAATAAGTCTAATTAACATCTATCACCATACATAGTTACACGCTTTTTGCTTCTGATGAGAACTTTTAAGATCTACTCTCACAGCAACTTTCAAATATACAATATAGTATCATTAACTATAGTCATCAGGTTGTACATTCCATCTCCATGACTTACTTATTTTATAGCTGGAAGTTTGTACCTTTGACCCCCTTCATCCACTTGGTCCACCCCCTACTCCCCGCCTCTGACAACCACCAATCTGTTCTCTGTATCTATAAGTTTGAGTTTTTTTCTAGATTCCACTTAAGAGCAAGATCATATGGTAAGACTTTATTGTTTTAGAGCTGTTTTCAGTTTACAGAAAAATTTCCCAGAAAGTACAAAGGGTTACCGTATAACCACCCCCTCCCCATGCATAGTTTCTCCTATTATTAACATCTTGCATTAGTCTGTCTATTATAATTGATGAACCAATATTGGTACATTATTATTAAACAAAGTCCATAGTTTATGTTAGGGTTCACTCTTTGTGTTGTACAGTTCTATGGGCTCTGACAGATATATGAGGTCATGTGTTCCCATTACAATATCGTACAGAATAGTTTCACTGCCCTAAAAATACCTGTTTTCCACCTAGTTATCCCTGACCTCCTGTCAACCACTGATCTTTTCCTGTCCCTATAGTTTTGCTTTTTCCACAGTGTCATATAGTTGGCAAAATTGATTTTAATCTTCATGACAACTCTGTAGCTCCATAACTTTTATTACCTTCGTCCTAGAGGAGATAAATTCATTGAAGTGAAGTGACATAGTTGAGTTCCCACAAATTGAGAGTGCCAAAGCCAGGACTAGAACCAGCCAACAGCATGAACAGCTGCCGATCTCAGAAAGGGGTTAATTGCTGAGGACATAGACTGTTAGCTTGCAGGAGGCCTCTCAGCCCAGGCGCTTTAATTTCTAATGGTAGCTAGAAGGAGATAGGTTGCACATCTTCAAAGGAAACTGGATGCCTGATACTGGTTAGATGAGACTCAGAGGTGGCTTCAGAGACAATGGGTCTAGTGCCCCATAATTAAGAAGGAAAGACAGTCCCTGCCAGGCTGACTCAGAAGCCTTACTGAGTCATCCTATTTGTCCTCTCTGCTGCTATTTATGGTCTTCCCAGTTGCTGATATTTGTTGGTTAAATGCTCACACAACCAGTCTTGCCTAAAGTGGTATCGCTATGGGGTGTTGAGAATAAATAGGGTGACAGGTGTTGTGGGAGAGTCATTTAAAAAAATCTTTAGTAGCTGATTCTTTTTTAAAGCTCTCTATGTTTAAAATATAAGTATTCTGGGAGAAAATAAAAGCCAGGACTCTTTCTGTTTAGAGCTGCTGAGTGCTAAGACTTTCTGGGGTGTTGGTTTTAGCAGAGGCACAGGTCAATATTACTAAAGTTGTTGATGAGAACAGTTCAGGAAATGAGGGGAATGAGACAATGAGAGAAAAAGGCTGAAATGTAGTCACTTGGGCTACTTAGGTGTGTTTATTACTAAAAAGAGACAACAATGACAGCAAAACCCTCCCAGACCATTAGTCTGAGTCTGATGGTAGACAGACTGCTCATGCAAATGGAGTGACTGAGGAAAAATTAATGAAGGGACTCTACAAAGGTGTGGACAGGAGTAAGGGAAACTTCCTAGAGCTAGCAACTGCAGCGACCTATTACCACCCAGGCCTAAAGAGGAAAAGGGAGGGGCCAGCTACTAGAACCCAGAGAGAACTGTAGTTCGGCAGAAGGCTGCCTGACTCCTCTGAGCCCTTTGGTCCAGAAAAACATACACACAGAGAGGGAGCCAGGGCATGAATAACCCACTCTCTCTTTTCTCTCATCCTCTTATCTGCTACTGATGACTCCCATTGGCCAAAACCCCAAATAAGGCAGAGACGAAGAAAATCCATATGATGCAATCCATGAAGGTCAGCATCCTAAGCAGGGCAGACAAGGGTGGAGAGTGGATCTGGAGGGCCATTCACCAAACATCATCCACTAGAGGGAAGAGACTGTGTTAAGTTTCTGAGGTCAGATGGACAGTGCCAGCAGATGTTGAAATCTGTTTTCTTTAGTTTATCTTAATAGTAAAGATATTATTAATGAAATAATGAAAATACTAATTTGAAATGTATTGAGTATTCAGTTTAAACTTTATATATCCTTTGGTTCTTGAAAATTCTGAAGTACCTTTCGAAGGGTATGTCTCTCCTCCAAACCCTATTGAAAATCACTCCTAAGAAACAAGACAAGGTCTGGTTGTGTTAAAATTGAGTGTACGCACACGGAAAGCTTAGTGGAAAAGCCATTGAATAACTGCAATAATAAAAAGAGGGTCCCGGTTTGTACCTAGATTTTTGTTTGTTTGTTTGTTTGTTTGTTTGTTTGTTTTTCGATACGCGGGCCTCTCACTGTTGTGGCCTCTCCCGTTGCGGAGCACAGGCTACGGACGCACAGGCTCAGCGGCCATGGTCCACGGGCCCAGCTGCTCCGCAGCATGCGGGATCCTCCCGGACAGGGGCACAAATCCGTGTCCCCTGCATCTGCAGGTGGACTCTCAACTACTGTGCCACCAGGGAAGTCCTGTACCTAGATTTAATATTTTAATATTTTCCCAGTTTACACCTAGATTGAGCTTGCATTTTTCCATTAATTCATTCAGCACACATGTACTGTGCTCCTGCTTTATGACTACAAAAGGGCCTATAATAATCTCTCTCCTTCTGATAGCACAGTGCCCACCTGGGCCCCCAGCCACCATTGGCAGGACTGGTGAGAAAAGGCCTCCCTGAAGAGGTGACATTTGAGCAGACACCTAAAAGAAATGAAGCATCCAGCCACGAAGATCTGGGGGAAGAGCAGAGGGGAAGGCAAGCTCAAAGGCCCTGAGCTTTGCTTGAAGCAAGGGCCGTGGCCACTGGTATCAGACAGGATATTGAAGGGGCAGTTGGGCCTGTACACATGGGGCCTTGTAGACCATGGATAGAAACTTGGATCTTATTCTGAAGGTGGTGGGTAGTAATTAGAAGGCTCTGAGCAGGCAAGTGAGATGGCAGAACTTATTTTTTTAAAGATCACTCTAGCTGCTATGAGGAAAATTGATTTCAGGGAAATCAGAGCAATAAAACTGGTTAGGAAGCTTTTGCAATGGCCTAACCAAAGGATGATGGTGGTCAGTAGAGGTGGTAAAGAGTGGTTGGCGTGGATACACTTTATGTGGATACTCATACTCTCCTTTTGAATCAAGGATGATTTACTTTATTTTTAAACACTTTGTGAGAACCTATTTATTTATTTATTTTATTTTATTTATTTATTTGGTTGCACCGGGTCCTAGTTGTGGCACATGGGCTCCTTAGTTGGGGTATGCGAACTCTTAGTTGCAGCCTGTATGTGGGATCTAGTTCCCTGACCAGGGATTGAACCCGGGCTCCCGCCACCAGGGAAGTCCCCTAGGATGATTTAGTTTTCTAAACTAAGATTTTCTTTTGTGGAAGCTGTTCAGCGAACTTATACTAGTTAAAAAGAATTTAATTACTGTTGTCTAACTTAGCTGGTCTCAAATACACTCAAGAAACTAATTAAGAAGACAGATTTCCCAATCTCATACTCCAAAAATTCTCATTCTGTGAAGCCTAGAAATCTGCATTGTGTGACTGACTCTGAGAATTACGTTAAGCATTTAGCAGCATCCCCTAGTGGTGGATATCTGAAATTGCAGATGTTAAATTTAAAGTACACACAGCACTTTGAATTCTTCATAAAAATTTGTTATAGTCAAAGTAACAATCTTTTACACTTATAATACAGCTGGTTTTATGGGGATAACCAAGTGGGGTGGAAACTCCTTCTTCTCCAGGGATTATCTGGAGAGAACTTTCAGAATTATTAAGATAAAAAATAATCAAAACCTTGTAAATAGTCATTAATCTGCTCTTACAATGTCAGAGAGCAGTAATAGCTCTAAACCCCCCGTCCAGCTGCTTATTAGTGTGCTATAAGATTAGAGTAATTGCAACTGTGGAGAGAAAATAGAAAGAGGTGTTTTCCAAAAATGAAAAGCCAACACTTAGGCAGCAGACTTACACCAGCCTTGGAAGAGTAGCAGTACTATCCCCAGGGGTGTGTATTTCTTTTAACCATTGCTCTAACTTGGCATGAGTAAGTTCTTATTAAGAGTTTCATTAGTTTGTCATTTGGGGTTGGAAATTTCTCCTCTAAAGCCCCAACCAAGACTAGCCCATCATCTTTGCTTCACTGCTTAGGTACCTCTTCCCCGTGGATGTTCCAGAGAGTGGAACAGAGGGCAACGCAGTGTTTGAGAGCTCAGGCTACACGAGAAGGAAATATTCCAGAGGGAATTCTGCATGGGAGTACAGTTTCCATACACTGGTTGGCTGCAAGGAGCCTCCAACTTCATTGTTTATTTGTTGGTTTGTTTGCTTGTTTCTGGTTAATGATTATTCTCAGAATTCTCCACAAACATTCATCCTGCATTTTCACCACCACCGCCATTTTCTCTCATTCAACCTAGGCTCATATTTGAACTGGAAAATCATCTAGTATACATTTCTTACATTCTAGACAAGGCAACTGAGGTGTGAGTAGAGTAACTGCTCTAAGTCTACATAAAGGGGTAGCTGTCCAGCTGGGGCTAAAGCCCAGGACTACTCGTGGTGGCCCAATAGTGTTTACAGGACAGTGTTCTTTCTGGCACCAACAAGCCCCTCAACATGTGCTTGTCCTGTCCTTCCTCTATCCTTATAAAGGTGCCTCTCACCTGTGCGCGCACGTGCGTGTACACACACACAAACACACACACACATTTAGCTTCTCTTGGTTTTCTTCTTTCTGCAAATCCCCTTCCCCTTTTCCATCTTGCCAAGCTGACAAAATATGAAAACTTAGGTAAATCAAACCTTAAAAAAGCCTTTATTTTTAAAATAAACCCAAATGAAACCTCAGCTTCCCAACCTTCACCAAGTTACACAGTGTTTACTTGTGTTACTTCATCTTGATTTATTTTTGTAGGTTAAGCCTCTAAAAAAAATAGAAGGTTGCTTTGTTACAATCAAAAGAAGAACTTGAAGGAGGAAATAAACTACAGGAAAGGTGAGCCGAAAGATCACATAACTAATTAAGGGAACATGAAATACAAATCTGGACATGCCCACATGTATTTTTCCATTTAGAAACAAACCGAAAAAGCCTGTGGTGCGTTCCTTTTTTTCCTCAGGACTCAGTTGCCCAGTCTCAGCTTTGCATCTGGACTAAGCGTTAGCCTGCCCTCTAGTGGTGCTTTCAGGCACATATGTATACATGCGTCCAATGCAGAGCTTAGGTTGTCCAAGGACACAGCTTGAAAAACTCACTGCAGTATTAGAAGAAATGCTTCAGCTGCTTTCCAGTAAATACAGTAGGTGGAGACACACACTGTAAAACTGGAACATACTCAACCTTGTTTTCATTGGGCTCTTAGAAGATTGCTAGGCACCCAGAGTTATTGAAACTAAGTTTGACCATAATTTATTTGTGATGCTTCATATTTCCTGCTTGTTTTTTAATTCTTGAACAATGTTATGATATGGAGAGTTAAAGGACATGCAGTTTCTAAATCTGTTGCTCCCCTCCCCATTTATTTATATTAAATATCTACTGTGTGCAGAGATTTGGGGTGAGCTGGAGGTGCAAAGGTTAGTGAGAAACAGATCTTGTCCTTAAAACTCACCCTCTGATTCAGAGAGAAGACATATTTGGACATAATTACAATACATAGCAGTGGTATATAAACACATAGAGTTTAATATATATAAATATTTTATATATTGAATATATATAAAATATTTTATATATTTTAAATGTATATACTAATTTAAACTAATTATATTTATGTATACATATATATACACACAGAGCAGCTGTGGGCCAGGCCCTGTGCTAAGTATGTCCAATTTTCATATAATATTTATCACAACTGTGCCTTTTAACATAAGAGGAAAGGGAGGTTCTCAAAGATTAAATAATTTTTCCTAGTTCACAGAACTATGAAATGACAAAATTGGAATTTGAATTCAGATTTTCTGATTTCATCTGTATTTCAATTAACTTCAACAGACTTTTACAGAGAGTCTACAATATGTTGGGTACTGTGCTACAGGCTGGAGGTACAAACATAAGAGTTGCTGTCACTGGCCTCAGGGTTGCAGTTTGTAGGGGACTGGGCATGTGGAGAAATTATTAGACTACATTATGATAGATGCAATAATGGTAGAATGTACAAATTGCCTTCTGAGCAAAGTAGCAATGGTGGTTCAATGTTCCTACGTTGTCGTGCTTTCCATCTTGCAACCCTGTTACTAGGCCATGATTGAACTGATCAGAAATCTGTAACTTAGCCAAAGTAACCGTCTTTGATTTTGCCTTTAAGCTCTGAGGAGGCCTAATATAATTTTGGCCAACAAGGGAGACAACTCACTAGCCCAACCGATGATCTCTTATAGGCAGTTTCCAGTGTGAGAAACTCAGAAAGCTATAGAATTAGGAAGAAATAAAACTGGAGGTAAAAATTGAACTAGTGGGACTTCCCTGGTGGCACGGTGGTTAAGAATCCACCTGCCAACGCAGGAGACACGGGTTCGAGCCCTGGTCTGGGAAGATCCCACATGCGTGGAGCAACTAAGCCCGTGTGCCACAACTACTGAGCCCGTGTGCCACAATTACTGAAGTCCACCCACCTAGAGCCCGTGTTCTGCAACAAGAGAAGCCACTGCAATGAGAAGCCTGCGCACTACAACGAAAAGTAGCCCCTGCTCGCTGCAACTAGAGAAAGCCTGTGTGTAACAACGAAGACCCAATGCAGCCAAAAAACACATAAAATTTTTTAAAAAACTGAACTAGTAAGAAACAAAAGCAGAGAGTTAGAGAAAGAGAGAAGCTGAATTGGAAGTCTGGTATACTCACAGGAGTAAGGAAGGGGAGTCTGTTTTTACTGTTACTTCCTTAACGACATTCCAGGGCTCCACGGAACTGGGCTGTGTAACAGCTGATACAGATGCCCATGCTTCCTTACTGCCTGAAGTGTCCTTACAATCACCCACATTGCCTGAGGTCAGCCAAGACTGATTCTGGCAACAGAAAAAAATCGTGAATCCTGCAGTACCAAAGCGGTCCAAGGGCGGCAGTGAGGAAGTGTGGCTGGCTGTACAGGTGGACTCAGCAAAACCTTCACCTGGAAGTGATGCCCAAACTGAGTTTTGAGGTACAGCTAGGAGTTTTCCAGGAAGACAAAGGTGCGGAGGGTGCCCGAAGGTTCAGTGTTTGTTCCAGTACTAAACATGACCAGTGGCAAAAATTTAATTTCCTGGTTCTCCTTCTAGCATAATGACTCCAGAAATTCTTTCTTCAGGCACCCCAGCTTTGAGAGAAGGGCGTGGAAAAGGGGAATTTTCTCTTTCATGAAGACACTAAGTTCTGAAGCCTGGTAGCTCTGACCATATGGTATGGCTTCAAACATTGGCATATTCTTCTCAACTAGGATATCTGTGCCCTTAGGAGTATGTGATTTGGGGCATAGTGCGACACTACAGGATACATATAGTGAATCTTCTTGTGGTGTCATTATTACAGATAATTTGGGAGGATAAAAGTTTTACATTTTTACAATCTTCAAGGTTTTGTAATATATGAATCAGTATAAGCCTACTTTTCCATGTTGGTTTAATTTTCTTTATTGTTGCACTAACTTGAATAAAAGCCAGAACTCCTATCTATGATCCCAGCATGGAATTGCACTCAAAGAAACATGAACTTGTCCTCTCAATGGTAAGTAAAATGTTATTTCTATGTAAAAATAATCTTGATCTAGTATGAAGTGGTAGGCATATTTTGCATGTATTTTAGAGATTTTAGAGACAAAATACAAGGCTTTAGAGAAGTTTCTGCTCGAAGCTGTGGCCTTCAGACCAACTGGATTTACCTTTGTCCACCCTGAGGAGAACGTCAGGGAAATGTTGGAGAGGAACTTGAAAAAAAAATTTTTTTATTGGAGTATAGTTGATTTGCAATGTTGTGTTAGTTTCAGGTGTACAGCAAAGTGAATCAGTTATACATATACACATCTCCACTCTTTTTTTTTTTTTAGGTTCTTTTCCCATGTAGGTCATTACAGAATATTGAGTAGAGTGGAGAACTTTTGTAGGCTGTTGCCCCAACTTCCTTACACTGTCTAAATTCTACCCATTAAAATTCGAGTAGATTGATTTCCTTTTTAAATTTTTAATTGTGGTGAAAAACACATAACACAAAATTTACCATTGTAACCATTTTAAAGTGTACAGTGTAGTAGTCTTAAGTGCAACAGAGCTTTTTCATCCTCCAAAACTGAAACTCTATAGTCATTAAACAGCAACTCTCCTTCCACCCTTTTCCCTCATACTCTAACAAAGAACACTCTACTTCTTGTTTCTATGAGTTTGACTACTTTAAATACCTCATATTAATGGAATCATACAGTGTTTGTTCTTTTAGCATCATGTCCACCAGGTTCATCTATGTTGTAGCCTGTGACAGGACTTCCTTCTCTTCTAAGGCTGAATCATATTCCATTGTATGTATACACTACAGTTTGCTTATTCACTTATCTGTTCATGGGCACTTGGGTTGCCCCTACCTGTTGGCTACCGTGAACAATACTTCTATGAATATGAGTGTGCAATATCTCTTCAGGACCCTGCTTTCAAGTCTTCTGGATGCATGCCCAGAGGCAGGATTGCTTAATCATATACTATTTCTATTTTTAATTTTCTGAGCTAACCACCATACTGTTTTCATAGCAGTTACACAGTGCTCAAAGGTTTCAGTTTCTCCATATCACTGCCAACACTTGTTATTTTCTGGGTTTTTTTAATAATAAACATCCTAATGAATGTGAGGTATATGTAGGTTGATTTTAAAGTGCAGATTCCCCTTGGAATGGTGAGGGTGTCTGGGAACCTTCATGCCTTCTGGTAAACGTTGATTTTAGCAACCAGCTGAGATCACTGCCAAGTACATGTCATTTTGATGTGGGGGAAAAATGTTAGGACCCTAGAAGGAGATTCTAAATCTCCTCAAAGACTATAAAGTTTTTAAGCTGGAGTTCCCAGAAGTGGAGGCTGCCTGAGAAATCCCACATAGATATTTCCCTCTCAGTTGTTTTGACCTTGAGGACATTTTTATTGAGTGAATACAAATATTTTCATCAGAATTATTCCATCATTGCTGAGAATATCATCAAGAAATTATTTTTGGAGATAGCTCTTTTAAATTAATTGAGTTCCTTGATAAAATTTCTTACTGTTCAAATAATTTTTTATTTTACTAAAATAATTTAGATTTAATCCAATTATCACATTTTTGTGTCCATATTAAATTTTTCAAACTTCAGCTTTGGCAATTTTGAATTTTCTTTTGTGATCCTTTTCAACCAAATCCAATTTTCCTGGGTCAGGTTTTGCAGGTGTCGTTTTTTGACAAGATTTGATTCTTTAATCAATGTTTAAAGTCAATAACAAATTTTGCTGTATGTAGTTTTTGCCTTTGTCAGTTTTATTTTGTGTTATTTCTATAAAGTATAATTTTTTTTTTTTTTTTTTAAAGTATAATTTTAACTGCGTCAATTCTTGTACTTTTGAGCATCACCAATACAATGAGATTCTTCATTTTTTTTGTCAATATCAAATTTAACATATATAGTTTTAGCTATTATTCGTTTGATTCTGCATGGATTATTTCTACTATGTCTAATTTGTTTTTTCTGGGTGACAAGTTCAAAATATACTTGAAGTCAAAATTTCAAGGTCATGACATTTTGTTTTCATCCCTGATTTCTTTTTAATTTTTAAAATTTATTTATTTTATTTACTTATTTTTGGCTGTGTTGGGTCTTCGTTGCTGTGCGCGGGCTTTTCTCTAGTTGCATTGAGTGGGGGCTGCTCTTTGTTCTAGTGAGCAGACTTCTCACTGCGGTGGCTTCTCCTGTTGCCGAGCACGGGCTCTAGGCCTGCGGGCTTCAGTAGTTGTGGCTCACGGCTTAGTTGCTCCACGGCATGTGGGATCTTCCTGGACCAGGGCTCGAACCTGTGTCCCCTGCATTGGCAGGTGGATTCTTAATCACTGTGCCACCAGGGAAGCCCCTTCATCCCTGATTAAAAAATGAAAAGTGTAGTATCAACATGTTCTCGGGAGGCATGGGTTTCATGGGTGAACTACTGGTTTAGAAGTGAGAAGTTTTGGGTGTTTGTCCTTGCTCTATAGTCTTATAGTACTCATCTAAAAAGAAGTGATTTAAACATATGATTTCTAAATCCCCTTGCAATTCTCGTTGTCTATGATTTAAATTCCTATCTGTCCTATTTGACCATTACTTTGCTTCTTATTTGATTCCCCCAGCCTCCCTGCCCCACCCCCCACCTCCCCTCCTCCCCACCTACCCCACGCCCCACCCCCCACCCCCATCTCCTATCACCCCAGTGCCTCCAGACAACCACCCAGCCTGTGCTCCCTCAGACCCGGGCAAGAGACTCTGACCTTCCTCACATACTTCTGAATCTTCTTCCTACCCAGTCTTGGCTCTTGACCTGCTCCAGAAATCCACCATTCTTAGGTTTTCCGAGCCCAACCTATGCTTCCTCTAATTGAGCACCTGCTGACCTGGCTCAGAGCAGCCTTCTTTAACTCTAACTTTCATGTACCTAGAAGCTACAGGGTCATCAGAGGCCATGCTGAGCCTTGCCTTTCACTGTCCCCACTCCCCAGTCAGTCTTACTCCTACCATCTCTCTCTGCTGGACATGGAGGTGAATCTTGTGGTTATGTGAGTGTGGTTTAGGGTAGACCATCCTTGGGGCAGGGGAGGTAGGATGGGGTTCAAGGGCATTCTAGGCAGGAAGGAGAGATAGGAGGGACCACACCACTTAGTATCCCGGCAGAAAATTAATGGACTGCTCACGTTAGACCAATGTGACTATTTGCAAAGCTATGGGCAGTATATAAGGAATCCATAAAAGACAGTACAGTACCACTGGATTCAGTTACAACTCCTGAGCTCCAAAAGACATGGGAGGGATCAGTTACTGGAACCTGGAAGGAGAGAATCACACAGAGATTACCGCAAGGCTTCCCTGCAGGGAAGGAACCAGAGGCATGAATTCCCCAGCTCCTTCTCTGCCTTCCTCCGTCTTATCTCCTGTCAGGGATCCCTAACTGGCAGAACCAGGCTGTAGTCAAAGGGCAAGGGAGTCCACAGACGAAACCCAAACCCATACAGGCCAGTGTCTCAAGGCAGAGACAAGGGTGAGAAGGGTGGAGAGTTAAGAAGATGCTGTGAATATCATTTTGAACATGTGTAAATATATGAAAGAGAAAACCTTTGTCTGGAACTTCTTGCATTTGTGCAAAATGTGTCCAGAGCAAGTAGATAAACTGGTGGTACGTACTTTCCAGCTTATAACTGAAGGGGCTGCTGATGCCATGTACTTGTCCAGGGGCACATAGCTCCATGTCTTCTGACATTCCTGGTGTCCCAAAGAATAGCAGGAAAGCCAGTTTAAATATTATGTGACTTATTTTTTTTAAAATATGGATGGGGACCTTGAAAATCACAAAGTTATTTAAAAATGTGGATGTGTAGTGTTTGGTATGCCAGGCAACATGGGAAAAGTTCACAGTTGAGATCCCATGGATTTTTATTTTGCCTCTTCCCCAAAGCTAAAGCTGGCCACTGGGAGAGCATCATTTTCTCTTTTCCGCTGCAGAACACATCCCCTTGGGCCCTGTGAGACACTGCTCTTTATAAAGGGAAGCCAAACCAGGCTTAAAGTTCTCTCATCTCTCTCCTGATAACTTGTAAAATTGTGTGGAAAGGAACCAAATATTATGAATTGCCCTTCCCCCTTAGCCCAATGAATGGCCATACAGACTAAGCTGAACAACAACAAAGTCAAAAGGACCAATACAGCCCCTTTTGTAAGGATTTTGAATGTTTTGTAAATGTATTGGTTCATGTGTTGTATTTTGTAGCCTTCCTAGTTCCTGGGCTTTAGCTTCCCTACTTCTTGTATGTGTATGCATACTGTAGTCAAACATTAAAGTCATCACACACACACGGCACAGGCTGCTCTTATTAGCTGTTCACATATGTCCCAGTGAAATCAGGTTAAAAGGAACACCCAGAGAAGACTTACAGGAAAGGGGGGTCAGCATACCTGCTTCATCTTGGATGAGGAATGAGTTGAGTACATGTGACCTTTGTTAATTCCAGCTGATATCATTGTTTACATCACCTCTTTCCCTGTCACCTGCTTTCTGAACCATGACCCTGATCCTGCAGTGGTTCTGAATCGGCAGAAGCCTGGGCTGGATTGATTAACTCACTTTGCTGGTCCCTGGGAAGCCTCTGAGGAGTCAGCTAGAGTGGGAGCCTAGGGGAGGACAGGATGGAAGCTCTTGGATATCCAGGTGGGGTGGAGGGAGTTCTAAGTATAGGGGAAAGGGGAGAGGAGAGAGTGTTGAAATGGTGCCAATGGCACACCTGGCCAAGGGGCAGACCTGGGCTTACATAAGAGGGCATTACACCGAGATCAGCATTTAGAGAACATTCTGATGTGCTTTACATGCAAAGATGCCACCTCCACTGCCTGAATTGTGGGGTACTGGCTGAGATGCTGCTTGAACTATGGTAGGGATGGGAGGACAGTGGAGGTGCACTCCCCCTTCAGAGTCCTGTAGCACAGAGTTCTGCCTCTGAACACCACATTTCTGCTGCAAACACTAGGGCAAATCATCACTTTTAACCTGAGAGATAAATGAGAGAATGAGTGACTGAGAGACAGGTAGGGAAAGAGAGAGAGAAACTGATCCTCCAACTCACTTGCTCATGGATCAGTCGGTTCTGGTGGTCACCTCTGATGGCAGTCAACGATTTGTATTTGTGGCTGGGTGGTGAAGAGGCGTGTTCCCAGGAAGCAGGAACAGGGTAGGCTGTGGACTGAGCAAGAACTTAGAAACATGCCTATTACAATCATGCTTTGCTTCTTGTCAGTGAGGCAATATGTTTTTAACATATTCTCTTGGGAATATTAAAATTCAATGTAATATACGCCTGTCGCAAGTAATCTTTCTTTCATCGTATACAGTGGGCAGTGCCTGAAAAGAAAGGCGTGGTTTGGTCAGTAGAGGGAGAAGAGATCAGAAAGCTCCATGAAAATGACCTCATCTCCCTTACTTCAAGATGTAGCATCCACCTTGATCAGAATCACCAGTTCCAAAAATTCTTCAGAAGAAAGAAGAAGGGAGGTAAAAGGAAAAGAGAGAATGGAGAGGGAGAATTTTATTGTCAAGTAATTCCCTGAGGGAACGAAGTCTTCTGAGGAGTCTGAAGCACACTCTCCCCTTTCCTTCTGTGATTTTTCTATACGCTCTGAAAAAATCTGTTAATTTTGTATTAAAAACAAAATGTGTTTCTTTTTCTCGAGTACTCTATAATTGTATAGGAATGTGTATCATTTCCTCCTCATAATTTTGAGGGTATTTTTGAAGACTGTGACATATTCTGACTCTTTAAAACAAAACAATTCAATTTGAAAATCACTGAGTGACAGCTATCAAAGTTCTGAAGTGATGCAGTTCACTTCAGTGCTTGTTCGAAATGTCATTAGAAAACCAACATATAGCGGGTTGTTATGGCAACTGGAATACTGGAGTTTATAACATCACTGTAATTAATGTTATCCAAACGTTATTAATCTTTCAACATCACTCACATTCTCTGAAGGAACAGCAGCTCTGGCTCTCCCAGGATTTTTCAGTAGTGTAATCTGTTGCAGCTTTCTTCACATTTTATTTTTTTTTCAAATAGATCTTACCCTGACTTTGCTTTAGTGAAATTAGCTATTGTTTCTACTCTTTACTCATTCTATTTTGGCTGCTATTTTTTGATAAAACTTGAAATAAAATGGAAAAAAGGGATTACAGCTAAAAAATAGAATAAAGCCCAAAGATAAAAAAGGTTTATATATTTAAATGTGGAGAACCTGAGAAAAATATTAAAATATTTTGCATACAGATTTGTAGTATTAACTCATATTTGCATAGCATTTTATAATTTTTAAAGCAGTTTTATGTATGTTATTTAATATAACAACCTTGAGAACAAGTAATATTTTTGGGGTGTCTACAATGTGATAGTTAATGTGATATGCATACATGAATTTTTTTAGATCTCATAATAACTTGCAAGATAGGTGTGATTTAAAAATATGCCTCCACAACTCAACAACAGCAACAGAAAACCTGATTGAAGAATGGGCAAAGGACTTGAACAGACATTTCTTAAAGATGATATATACAAATTATGTACATGGATATGAAAAGATGCTCAATATTACTAATCAGAAGAGAAATGCAAATCAAAATTACAATAAGATATCACCTCACACCCATTAAAAAAAAAAACTAGAAAGTAACAAGTGTTGGGGTGGATGTGGAGAAATTAGAGCCCCTGTGCACTGTTGGTGGGAATGTAAAATGGTGCAGCCACTACGGAGAACAGTATGGTTGGTGGTTGTTCAAAAAATTAGAATTAGCACGTAAGGGACTTCCCTGGTGGTCCAGTGGGTAAGACTGTCCTCCCAATGCAGGGGGCCTGGGTTCAATCCCTGGTCAGGGAACTAGATCCCACATGCATGCCAGAGCTAAGAAGTCCCCATGCGGGAAGTAAAAAAAAAAGGGAATTAGCGCATGATGCAGCAATTCTACTACTGGGTATATAACCAAAAGAATTGAAAGCTGGATGTTGAAGAGATATTTGCACACTCGTGTTTATAGAAGCGTTGTTCACAATGACCAAGAGTAGAAGAAACCCAAGTGTCCATGCATGGGTGGAAGGATGAACAAACTGTAGTATATACATACAATGGAATATTATTCATCCTTAAAAAGGAAGGAAACCCTGTCACATGTTACAATGTTGGTGAATCTGGAGGACATTATGCTAAGTGAAATAAGCCAGATACAAAAAGACAAATACTATACAATTTCACTTACAGGAGGCATCTAAAGTAGTCAAACTCATAGAAACAGAAAATAGAATGGTGTTTGCCAGGGGCTGGGAGGAGGGGGAAATAGGGAGTTGTTTAATGAGTACAGAGTTAAGTTTTACAAGATGAAAAAGTTCTGTAGCTCTATATTCACAAGTGTGAATATACTTGCACTACTGAATTGTACATTTAAAACTGGTTAAGGTGGTAAATTTATATGTGTGTGTTTGTGTGTGTGTCTACTGAGTTCACAAGTCAAGAATGAGGGAGTGTAGGGCTACAGACTGAGATCTTTCTGCTTGCAGAACCCACCCTCACTTTCTACAACACTAGATAACTATTATCTTCATTTTAGGGATGAGGAAGCTGATCCTGGGAGAGTCCAAGGTTATACTGCTCTTTGGTACCAGAACTGAGATAAGTCTGAGTCCAATACTCTTTTGCATGACACCTTATTGCTCCTCTGTTTAAATAATGTATTTTGTAAAACTTGAATAGTTTAATATATAAATTTGAAGAAGGTAATCAAGTAGAATTATACCCCAGCATAGAGGAAACATGTTAGGTACATAACATAGAATCAGTTTCTTAGGTTTTTACTTGAGGATTTCAAATTTTAAATGACATGGTGGTTTAAAAACTTTTTCCATTAAATCATTAAACTGTTGAGGAAATAACTATTTGTTAAGAGTAAAAATATACAATAATGTCTCAATGTTGTTTATTGTGTTACATTTTCAGAGCACCTTGAAATTAATTTATAATTTATAAATCTTGATATTAAATTCCCCCTTTTACCATGTGGATTCTGTCTCCTGATTGGACCAGACAGATATAGTATAAGACTGGTATTGTGGTCATCTAGGAGAAGATTCTTATTTTTAGGAGATGCATGCTGAAATATTCAGGAGTGAATGGTCATGTTATCTGCAATGTATTTCAAATGGTCCAGCAATATTCATGTTCATATATTGATCTATCTATATACATGCACACATGTATATATATGAATATAGCAAATAGGACAAAATACTGAGTGTTAGCAATTATTGAATCTTTAAAGAGGGCATATGTGACTTTATAGTATCTATTTTTTAAATGCTGAGTGGAAATCCTCTGCTTCCTTCAGTGTCCTTGTTTAGTGGGAAGAGGGAGAGATTCTTTTATTCTTTTATTGGTAGGAGTGGTTGGAAGACTTGGCCCAGTTTCTTAACTCTGGCTGTGTACCAAATATCCTGGGAAGCTTTGAAAATTATGGATGCTCAGGACCCACAAAACTTTGTGAATCAGAATCTCTAGGATTTTGTTATTCCAAGGGGACTGAGAATTCTAAAGAGGCTTATCATTCATTAGGGTGAGCGTGGGGTGCATAGCTAATGTTTTCAAGGGTTTTTTGCAAATTATATTTGTTCTGAAATATTCTGATGTGCTTTCTTAAGGGGGCATGCTAGAATTTGAAGAAAATTCTATGTTTCTACATATTCTTCTTCTTCCTTTTAATAAAACCTCTTCCTCATGAAGCTAAATGACCCCTGAAAGCCATTAATCCAAATGATCTCTCATCGACAGTGTATGTGGCTGAAAATTTGAGCAGTACTGCTCCTGGCAATGTTCTTCTGGTTGTCCCATCCTATTCTGTCCCTAGTGGCTTCCCAGTAAAAATATCCAGTGGTCCAGTATCAGTCAGTCCCAACCTCCTTGTGTAACAAAGACGCAGGTGGAAGCTCTGTAGCCACACTGATAAGCAAGGTACAGACTGGTACCTGCTGTCAAATTGGTGCCTCTCACACCACTGTTCATTCGTCCAACATTATCCACTATCAAAATTACAAATATTTCAACATCTTATTTCTACATTCACCCATTCAGTCGTCTTTATTTATTTACTCATTCACACATAAATCATTCATAATTGTAGTGGATACTGTTGATTCCCTGTCCAGATGCCCTTGAATTTCTTGTATGGTTTCCATAGCTTTGCTGCTAACAGCTGATATTTGTTTTTCTTCTTCAGAGGATTTCTCTTGGGCTACAGGAGCTGAGAGGCAAGAGTCCCTGATGGTTCACAACCCCTGGGTGGCCCAAGACTGACATGGTGAGGGAGAACAAAGCTCAGCCCCCTTGCCTCCAGGCAACACTCACCCTGAGCTGGAACCGTGCAGTCTAGAGCTCCCTGTAGGATTAGGCTAAGGCTGGGAACTTCCCTGCTTCCTTCACTCCTGTGTCACTTCTGTAGTAAATCATTTGCACACTTACTCTTGCTTTGGGGTCTGCTTAAAGAACCTGGCCTAAGACAAATATTTACTTTCATTTATTACAGATATTTACCGAGTATCTGCTAAGTGCCAAGCCCCATTCTAGGTGTTGAGGATACAGCAGGAAACAAAGCAAATCCCCTGTTCTTAAAGAGCTTTCATTCTAGGAGGGACAGGAGGGACAGAAAGACACATGACAAATGCATGGGTCTGATGATAATAAATGATACAGTGAAATATAAAGCAGGATAGAGTCATGGCAGTGATAGCAAGGTGCTGTTTGAAACAAGGTGATCAGAGAAAGCCTTTGATAGAGTGGTTGGAGTGTGAGCAGAGATTCTGAATGGAGTGAGCAAGTGAGGCATTTGGATATTCGAGGCAGGAACATTCCTAAGGAGAGGGAACAGGTTATGTAAAAAGTCCTGATGCAGGAACGTGTTTAGCATGTTTGAGTCATAACATGGAGGCCAGGATGACTAGTGCAGAGTGATAGAGGCAGAGAGTGATGGGACAAGAGGCCTGAGGGGGCACAGAGGAGCTGGTGTCAGGTGCTGTAGGGTCTTGTAGTTCACTGTGACGACTTTGGCTTTTACTCTGAACAGGACGGGGACCCACTGGAGGGTTTGAATGGAGGATTAGTGTAATTTGATTTTCATTTAAAAATTGCTGTGTTTAGAATAGACTCTGAGAGGCAGAAAGGAAGTGGAGAGAAGAACTGGAAGGCTGATGGGCAAAAATCCAGTGAGAAGTAACTGGGCTTGGACCTGGGTGGTAGTGGCTGGGTGGAGAGAAGTGGTCAGGTTCTGGATATGTGTTTCAGAGGTAGATCTGATGGCTGGAGGGATGAAGTGAAAGAAGAAGATCTCTTTTTTGACTCCAGGGTTTTTGTCCTGAGCAACTGGAAGAATGGGCCGTTTATTGATGTAAGGAAGGTCGAGGGATAAGCTAATTTGTTTCCTTTATGCCACTGACTCAAACTAATAATTTTATTTTAAAAGGCTAGCCTTCAGAAAGTGATGCCCAAATCTAAAAGTAGACAACATAAATTTTAAAAATTGATTTGATTACATAAACACCTCAAACTTCTATATTGTGAGAAAGAACTTGTAAGATAAATGAAAACTTAAAAAAGTATTTTAAACCTACTTGACAAAGGATTTATTACAGAAAGAAACAAGAAATCCTTATTGCAGAAAGAAATCTTACAAATTAATGAAAAGAGTGTATCTTCAAAAGGAAAAAAGGGGAAAAGATATAAATAGATAATATAAATAAATATAAATATATAAATATGTAAAAAGATGTAAAATCGTACTTATGATCAAATAAACACAAAATAAAAAGGGATAATTTTTTACTTATAAGTATTTAAAAAATGAATTATACTTAGTATTGGCAAAGGTTCAGAGAAATGAAATATTCCATAATTCATGATTGGAAATGCATAGTATTTTTGAAGCAAAGAGACAATATGTGTCAATATTCATACTTTTCTGACCCATTTATTTCCCTTCTAGGAATTTAAGCTAAAAAAATCTGTGGTATGCCAAAAAATGATGGTGTATCCAAATGATGGAATTTTAATAGTCTTAAAAATAATACTTTGAGATATTTTTGATAAAAACAGTAAAAATATTATGTAGAGTATAATCTATATATTCATAGAAAAAGATGTGAAAAATAGTGAAAATGCTAACAGCAGTAATATGAGGCTGGAGGATCATTTTTATTTGCTGATTTGAACCTTTCTGTGTTTTCAGCACTTTTGATTATAGTGAACATTTACTTTCTTTAATCAATAAAATTAACCCTCTAATATTATGTTCTTAAAAAAATTCTTTCCCTCTTACCTCTCTCCCCATCTCCAGCTCAACCTCTCACCTCTCCTAGGTCTGAGGGCCTGACTCTGCTTGTCTCTTTCACTCAATCTTATGGACCTCCTTTGTATGTGTAAACCAACTGTCTGATATTTTCACCCCTTCCAAACACTCTCTTGGATCCCTGGTGTGGACTATGTTCTTTCACTTTTTGGCCAGCTTCCACTAGAGAAGCTAAAAAGTCTGGATGGCACCTTTCCAGCCTCCCGTGAGACCAAGGTTTGGGCACATGTTCCAGGTTCTTACTAGACACACCTGCACTAGACTTGGCATTGGAAGCTAGAGACGCACAGAAGTGGAGACCGCAAGGAAACTGTTTCCCTGGAGCCAGCGTTGGCAGCGGTGAATCCCGTTTCCAGAGGCAGCAGCAGTGGTTCTAAAGGTGAATCGTGTTTTTGGTCATTGTCCCTGGTGTTGTCCAGCAATGGTGTCCAGTATATTTGGTGTTGGCAGTGTGAGCCAAGTAAAGTGTCCAGCAGCTGAGACGCTGGTGTCTTCTCAGGATCAATTCTGTGAAGTGAGATTGAAAACATTGTTTCTGGCAGTGAGGCTTCCAAGTTAGGTTCTCTGGCCATGCTGGAGACTATGTGAGCCAATTATCTTTCAGTAAATTCCTTTTCTAAATAAATCAGCCAAGAGTTGGTTAATGTGTATTGCAATTAAAAACTCTGATGGATACACTTGTTTCCTGATTTGTGTGTGTGTGTGTGTGTGTGTGTGTGTGTGTGTGTGTGTGTGTGTGTGGTGGGCCTCTCATTGTTGTGGCCTCTCCCGTTGCGGAGCACAGGCTCCGGATACGCAGGCTCAGCAGCCATGGCTCACGGGCCTAGCCGCTCCACGGCATGTGGGATCTTCCCGGACCAAGGCACGAACCCGTGTCCGCTGCATTGGCAGGCGGATTCTCAACCACTGCGCCACCAGGGAAGCCCCTGTTTCCTGATTTTTAATGTCATCTCCCTCAAAACTTCATCATTTGAGGTCATTCCCTTTCAAATTCCACCAGTGCTGGAGAAGGGGTTATTTCTCTTCCAGATTGAGACCACCATCTCTGTCCCTTCACCACGATTCCATAGCAACAGCATCCATTTAAGCACACCACTGCTGTCCATTGATTTCCAGAATCACCTTTGTAGCCAGCCTCTTGCTTTTATTCTCCAGAATGTCTACATTCTCATTATTTCTCAACTTAAATGACCTTTGTTAGAAAATGGTTTTGAGTGAATCAAGAAGGCATCAAGGTGGGAGAGACGGTGTGAAGTCTGCTCTGAAATGTAATGTGTCTATCTACAAGCTAATATTCCTCATTAGTGTTAGTATTAAAAGGTGAAACTGAAGGAGCTAAAACTAGAGGAAGACTAGTGAAAGGGACTTTAGAAACTGACGAGCAATAAAAAGATGTATGGGTTGGCATCTGGCAGCTGAGTTCATAATCAAGGTGTAAGAGAGATGTGATGATATGTCCAACACTACTATAACAATAAAGATCAGTAGCATCTGTTATTTTGTTACCCTCTGAAATTTTTAGCAATGAAGTACCTTAGAAACCCTCAAATAAAGCTGTGTGCTTGTTTAGGAGCAGAGGCCAGGGAAAGAAATGTCAAGAGTATACTGTTTTGCAGCAAAGGAGAAAAAAGCTGCAATTCAGGAATTCAGGTAAAAAAGCTGATAGAAATGGAATGAACCCTGGTGGAGTAAACCAGGAATAGTCCTCAGGTTTGGAAGCACAGTCTGCAGTGCGCATCTGAGGAAGGACTTTGACATCATAATCTGTTTGCCCCTCCAGCCAACCACATGAATGTTCCCTCCTTGGACTTTTTCATTGTTCAGATCTGTTTCAGCTCCAGGGACTCAAACTCAGATGCTTCTCTTCTCCCCCAATACAATTTCCCTATCCTCCATATCTTCCGTAAATATCTTCCTTATCTTCCATAGATTCAGACTATATTTCCTGAATCTTTTCTTTACCTTGATAATGACTTTGAGTCTCTTGATTCCTCTCTTTTCTCCTTTTTTTTTTTTTTTTTTTTTTTTTGGCGGTATGTGGGGCTCTCACTGTTGTGGCCTCCCCCGTTGCGGAGCACAGGCTCCGGACGCGCAGGCTCAGCGGCCACGGCTCACGGGCCCAGCCGCTCTGCGACATGTGGGATCCTCCCGGACCGGGGCACGATCCTGCGTCCCCTGCATCGGCAGGCGGACTCCCAACCACTGCGCCACCAGGGAAGCCCTTTACTCCCTCTTTTTAAAGCTTCTTTGGCATGCACTTGCTTCCCTTACCAAATCTTGTCTGGAAGTCTCATAGTCTTGGAGCTGCTTTAAATCTGCAGATTTCTATCTGCTTGTCACCGATGCTGAACCTCCTCCTTGAATTATTCCTATTGTCTGCTTTCAGGAAATGTGGTGGCGGCACCAACAACAGTTATTGGAAAAGGCATGAAAACATAGTAACTGGACCCATTTTGTCTGTCTGGTTCTTCTCTTTCAGACATTTTTTCTATACATATACCAATATACGCATGTAGCGTTTTTAACTTATATCATTTTTTTTCACAGAAATGGGATTATAAGTATTGCTGGTTTTTTTTTTTTTTTTTTTTTTTTTCTTGAGAATGTCTCCTGGGCATCTTTCCATGTCATTACATGTATATTATTTCATTCTTTGTTGAACAGCTGCACAGCATTTCATTGTATGAATTGTATGTACTTTATTTTCCTAATTTCATATTTAGGTGGCTTCTAATTTTTTGCTATTTTAGACAATGCTGCAATAAATAACCTTGTGCCTATATCTTTTTTGCACCTGTGTTTTTCTGTAGGATTATTTCCCAGTAGTGAAATTGCTAGTTTAAAGGATCTATGCATTTTACATTAAAGGAAACTATCAGCAAAATGAAAAGACAATCTACTGAATAGGAGAAAATATTTGTAAATGATATGACCAATAAGGGATTAATGTCCAACATATATAAACAGCTTATAAAACAACATCAAAAAAACAAAAAATGGGCAGAAGAGGGACTTTGCTGGTGGCACAGTGGTTAAGAATCCGTCTGCCAATGCAGGGAACACGGGTTCAACCCCTGGTCTGGGAAGACCCCACATGCCGTGGAGCAACTAAGCCTGTGGACCACAACTACTGAGCCTGCACTCTAGAGCCCACGTGCCACAACAAGAGAAGCCGTTGCAATGAGAAGCCCGTATACTGCAACGAAGAGTAGCCCCCGCTCGCCACAACTGGAGAAAGCCCGTGCGCAGCAACAAAGACCCAACATAGCCAAAAATAGATTAAATAAATAATTTTTTTTTTTTAAAGAAAGGGCAGAAGAACTGAGTAGACATTTTTCCAAACAGGAAGTGCAGGTGGCCAACAGGCACATGAAAAGATGCTCAACATCATTAATCATCAGGGAAATGCAAATCAAAACCCCAGTGAGATATCACCTCACACTTGTCAGAATGGCTGTCATCAAAAAGAGAAAATAACAAAGGTCGGTGAGGATGTGGAGAAAAGGGAACCCTTGTACACTGTTGGCGAGAATGTAAATTGCTACAGCCACTATGGAGAACAGTATGGAGGTTTCTCAAAAAACTAAAAATAGAATGACCATATGACCCAGAAATTCCACTCCTGGGTATATATCCAAAAAAAAAAACACACTATTTTGAAAAGATACATGCACCACAATGTTCATAGCAGCATTATTTACAATTGCCAAGATATGGAAGCGACCTAAGTGTCCATCCACAGAGGAGGAATGGATAAAGAGGATGTTGTATACACACACACACACACACATACACACACACATACACACAAACACACACACAAAGGAATACTAGTCAGCCATAAAAAAGAATAAAATTTTGCCATTTTCAGCAATGTGGGTGGACTTGGAGGCTATTATGCTAAGTGAAATAAGTCAGACAGAGAAAAAATACTGTATAATATCACTTACATGTGTTATCTAAAAATACAACAAACTAGTGAATATAACAGAAAAGAAGCAGAATCACAGATATAGAGAACAAATTCGTGGTTACCAGAGGAGAGAGCAGGGCAGGGGGCAATATAGGGGTAGAGCAGGGGTTCCTAACTCAAGGGCTGTGGACTGGTACCGGCTCGTGGTATGTTAGGAACCGGGCTGCACAGCAGGAGGTGAGCGGCGGCGAGCAAGCAAACTTCATCTGCTGTTCGGCATCGCTCCCCATTGCTCTCATTACCGTCCCTCCACCCCACCCCTGTTTGTGGAAGAATTGTCTTCCAATAAACCAGTCCCTGGTGCCAAAAAGCCTGGGGACCGCTGGAGTAGGGGAGTCGGAGGTATCGACTTTTGGGTGTAAGATAGGCTCAAGGATGTATTGTACAACCCGTAGAATATAGCAAATACTTTGTGATAACTGTAAATGAAAAGTAACCTTTAAAATTCTATAAAAGAAAAGGGGCTTCCCTGGTGGCGCAGTGGTTGAGAGTCCGCCTGCCGATGCAGGGGAAACGGGTTCGTGCCCCAGCCCAGGAGGATCCCACGTGCCGCGGAGCTGCTGGGCCCGTGAGCCATGGCCGCTGAGCCTGCGCATCTGGAGCCTATGCTCCACAACGGGAGAGGCCACAACAGTGAGACGCCCGCGTACCACAAAAAAAAAAAAAAAAAAATTGTATAAAAGAATGAAACAATTAGAAATTTTTAAAAATCAAGGATCTGTGCATTTTAAACGCTGATAGATATTGCTATATTGCTCTCCAAAAAAGTTATCCCAATTTACAGTTACCAAATATGTATGAGTATGGTTCTGCTCCAGATTAATGCTAGACTTTCCTGGATTCTCAATGCATCTTGGGATTCCAACTACTCATTTTTCATTGGTTCTCTACTTTACTGACTAAATAGCATTGTTAGGCCGTTTCTATTTCTGAGACTCCTAATTTAATCCTGCCCTTCTGATCTCAGGAACTGACCTTTCTCCTTTCCCATCTTCAATGTGACTGCTGTTCATCCTCTTACTTGTTGCCTCATGATCTGGAAATTGTTGCTACAGCTCCACACATTACTTCTGCATTAGGAAAAGTGGGGAAGGATATCCTTTTTATCAGGAAAGTAAAGCCTTCTTAGAAGGCCCTAATTGACCTCCCCTTACATCTTTTGGACATAACTGGGTCCCATGATGACTTCTAGCTGTAATAGGAAATTGGGATATTTAATATCTGTCAAAAGGGAACAAGATTGTCGTGAATATGTGTACCAATTTTGATTTATTGCTTGAGCCTAGGTATGCTGCCACCCAGAATAAGATGAAGGTTCTGTTAGTATGGAAGAAAGGAAGAATGGATATTGAGTAGTAACCCACAATATTTCAAACTCACAGAAGGATAAGTTTCATTACAGTAGCAAAAAGACAAATTTTTTACATAGTCAAGTTATTATAGTTCATTCTGATCAAGATAGCTTTAAATTATACATGTACATTTTTTTGCCAACGGTGCTACTTAATAAGGCCTAAAGTAAAATTGAAAGCAAAAGCAGAGTGAGTTTTTTGAAGTATTTATCTTATGTTCTTGACTGAAGAGATAAATTTAGTAGTTCTCAGGTAACTAAACTTAGCTGTCGGGCTTAGTTTTTTATGTATTTAATTTGCCTTTAAACCTGGATTCTGTGCTAAGTTCCATAACTGCTTTAAAATATTGGCTTTATTAGGGATGTGAAAGATGAGACTGCAGTAATATTTTCTCCTTATTAACTCATCATACGATACTGGGGTTGGGGGATGGGAACTTAGAGCACTCATATATCCACACTGGGAAGTGACAAGACCAAACAACTGTGCCTTTTCATGACCCTGAAAATAATTGAGGTTCTGCAAAGAAGAACTTGATTCCTTTATCCTCAAAATCCGTTGCTTTGGGAGTTGAATAGTGTAATATTTTATTTAGAAAAAAAAAACATGGTCATGTTTTGTAGAAGGATTTTCAGAGGTTATGTTTTGCTTTCCTGCTCACTGGTTGGTTATTATTTTGGAGGCAGTGGTTTGTTTGTAGATTTCATTTCAAAAGATACTTTAGATGGAATTGGTAAATGAACACTGCATTGGGGTCCACATTTAAGAGAGTGTCAAGGGGCTTCCCTTCCCTGGTGGCACAGTGGTTGGGAGCCCGCCTGCCGATGCAGGGGACACGGGTTCGTGTCCCAGTCCGGGAGGATCCCACATGCCGCGGAGCGGCTGGGCCCGTGAGCCATGGCCGCTGAGTCTGCGTGTCTGGAGCCTGTGCTCGGCAACGGGAGAGGCCACAGCAGTGAGAGGCCCGCGTACCAAAAAAAAAAAAAAAAAAAAGAGGGTGTTATGGTCAGTGCTTCAGGCTGAACACATGATTAGCCCCCTTTATACTTCACAAATCTATATCTGTGATTTTACTGATGGGTCTTGTGTTAGTTAAGGTGCTCCAGAGAAACAGAATCAGTAGGATGTATTAGGATACACATATACACGCACACACACATATGCCACACTCATTCTAGGATGCTCACTCCAACCTTCCCTCCCTTCACTCGAGGTCAGGTGGCATTGTGGTCTGACAGCTCCCAGCCTTCCTTGGCTCACTCTACCTTTCCTCTCACACCAACATTTCCTCTAATAAAATTCTTCTATGTTTAATCCAAACGTGGCATCTGCTTCTCTGAAGAGCCAGACAAATGCAGTGATATTTGTTTCTACTTATTCTCCCAAGTAATCTACGAGAGTGAGTATTTTGCTTCATCTTTGTCAGCATTTGATAGTTTCAAAATCTGTGCGACTTTGAAACATGCAGAGTGTGTGAGGAAGAGAAGCTTTGGATCCTACTTCAGGAGATGGATTTCGAGCATTCCAGATGGGAAATTGGAATACAGCTTTCCTTTGGAATTTTATTATAGATGTTGCTCAGGTTCTAATGTATTTATTGTTAGCATAGAATCCTATTGCAGGTACATTATGGTTAAGTGGGGCTGCATGGGCTGGCTTGAGGTTCTAACTACCTGGATGATACTATTTTGGGAAAAAGCATTTGAAATTCCAAACAGTTGGTTCATAACTACCTATGTACACACACTAGAAGCTGGGATGGCCTGTATTTACATATAGTGGTAGTACAAATGTGGTAGAGGATAAAACAGGTAGGGAAGTAATAACTCAATATCATAACAAACTAAAAGAAAACATGAAGTGTGGTGATTGAGATAATTCTTAGTAGCAACTTGATATGTCAGTGAATTCCTATCTGTTTATGCTGAGAGCCATTTTGTTCAAGTAAGATCTTACATAGACCCTGTATGTGAAGCAGATAAAAAGCAACACTGCTCTGGCTTCAGTAGGTATGGAGGTTGGAGCTGGTGTGCTCAACCCACTCTACCTGAGTGGTAGCTGCAGGAGAGCTCCATCGAACTTCGGGGTCTACAGAACACAGTCTAAAAACACTGTTACAGATCACTCTCTGCCTTGGGCTGCTAAGCAAATCCAACAGTCATGCTCAGATCTATGCAGGTACAAGAATACTTGGATGTTATGAGAGCATGGGGGGCACTACCCAGAAATGGTAATATTTTATTTTATTTTTATTTTTATTTTTTGCGGTACGCGGGCCTCTCACTGTTGTAGCCTCTCCCGTTGCGGAGCACAGGCTCCGGACGCACAGGCTCAGCGGCCATGGCTCACGGGCCCAGCCACTCCGCAGCATGTGGGATCTTCCCGGACCGGGGCACGAACCCGTGCCCCCTGCATCGGCAGGTGGATTCTCAACCACTGCGCCACCAGGGAAGCCCAGAAATGGTAATATTTTAAATGTGACATAACTAATCTGTGAATTCTTGCTAAGTCAGATGTGACACAGGCTGGTCCTTTCCCTCTTGGCCTGCAGATTCATTTATTGCTCTTCTCTGCTCACTCAGGAGGTGAATCCTTGCAGGCTGTGCTTTCCCAGGTTCCTGTTAGGTTTGGCCATTGGGAGGCCAAGGCAGGAGATTTCAGGCAGCGAGGAAAGGAGAAGGTAGCATTTCTCTTCCCCTCTCCCCTACCCCATTCTCCCACTCAGCCCCTCCCCACCTCAGGTGATGTCTCTGGCAAGCACCACGCCTCTTCTATGGCTCCAGCTCCCCTGGACTGGTCTGCTATGGGTCTAGCCTCTGATAGCAGGAACCAAAAATCTAGGAAACATGAGAGAAAAATCTTAAAACTGAGAAACTTCTGTCCATTCACTTAGGATTTTTTCCCCTGATAACTGGGGGCAGAGAGAGGGTAGAAAAACATCCCTTTTCTATTTTTAGCAGTGGAATGCCTATCTCCCAAAGAAGAATGGTTTGAAAATCATGGCATCACTGAAACAAATTTAATATTTTGACTTTATGAGCCTTTGGATTTTAATACAAGACTATGTTGAGGATCATCTCAGTTGGAATTTGGGGCTATTTTGAACCCCGCCCTTTAGCAGCAGTGGTCTGGAGAGGTGTCCCAGGAATAAGTGAACCTACAGAGCTGCTACAGCTCTCCCTCTGTCCTCCAGTATTTCCTACCCAGAAGTACAAGCACATGATGATTCCCTGAAGTGCTTATAGTCTTAGACTATTCTACCTTTACAATTTCCCTGGCTTATAAATGGGATCTGTATTAATTTGATCTCTTGATTCTGGGAAGGGTGGGGATTGAAATGTCAACACAGTCAGCTTAATATCTCAAGATGCTAAGGAGTAGGTAGGAAGGGATCAGCTTCCTGGGCAAACAAGTGTATCTGAAAGGGAAAGATCACAGTTGCTAGATGAGGAAGGATTTTTTTCTCTCTTTCTTATAGACTCCTTATTCTGTGTGTCGTTTGTGAAGATGACTGGAAAAGCCATATGCTAGTTCCCTTGATTTCTACATGGACATCATGGCATGGATAAAATTTAAGTTTCTGTGAAATGGACTTCTCTTTGTCTTCTTGTAAGTTAACTTAGAGCCTTAAAGGCTCACAGCTACTGAGCTGGAAGTCCTGGCCTTGGTTATAGAAGGTTCTATAAATTTTCAAAAAACCTTCTCTTGGGACTAGACTTCTTCTTGCCTATATGTAACTGCTGAGAATTAGAGGAAAAGTTTTCTTAATTTTGGTGAGAAAGACCAAACTGAAACTGCTGTCATTCTTGCCTGTCCAGTGTTGCCCTAATCTAGGTCCTAAACCTTTCAGTCTGTGGCCCAGTCCCTGAACCAAGAGAATCAAGCTTGGAGCTAAAAAGTCACCTTCTCTCCACCAGTACTGGCATGTGGAGTCTGAAATGACCCTGTAGACCCGGACATAGGGTGGCTCACCCAGCTGCAACCTCTTTGCTTACCCCTACCATCTGTCTTATGTCTAGCTAGAATTCTAGTTCCTAGTGGTCACCCTAACTCTGTTGAAACCAGAGCCCTGCTCTGAGTTCAGGTTTTCGTCCAGGGCTGACCTAGCCAAGCCTTGTCTGCCCTCTCTCTCTGGTTGGCTGAGGTCCTGCTTCAACTAGCTGGACACCTCTCCTGCTCATTCCCAAAGCAAGATGCTGTTGTACACCTGGAAATCAGTGGACACCATTGACCTGAGATGACTGCCTGCCACGTTCCAATCCACAGATCAGATTCTGTGAGTATTAAGCCTCCCTTGGACATTGTAATGTGGAGTGCTGTTCCTTCTCAGGACACATCCTAAAACCTAATCAGTTCCCTCTTAGCCCCAGTCTCAGTCATTGCCTCTTCCTTCCCATTGAGATTATGTTCCCAAGCTAATGCCACTCTATTACTGACAACTGGGTCTTGATATCCAGATAGTCAGAAAGATATATAATATCCAGCTTGATTTGCAATAGTATAAATTTTTATATGTGTATACAATCTCTATGTGTGTGCACATTTAAAAAATGGGAACATCTTTTTTTTCCCTGATATGAAGAGATTATTGTAAAAAAATTAACACAAAGAATGTGAAAGTTCCCCCTACCATAATCACCCCTCTGATTAATAATGTTAACAGTTTATATTGATATAATCCTCCCAGATCTTCTTTAGGGAAGTATAAGTATATACTATATATGTTTAAGTTAATATAAAATATATATTTAAAACATAAATTAGATTATATTTTTCTGTAATTTGCTTTTCATTTGAACTTCATCATTTATTGTTGGACATCACTGTGCTCTCATTTTATTTTTTATTTTAATTTTTCTTTCTAGTACTTTTCTCATTTTATTTATCTTAAAAAAATTTTTTTTATTTTAGGGACTTCACTGGTGTGGCAGTGGTTAAGAATCCGCCTGCCAATGCAGGGGACACAGGTTCGATCCCTGGTCCAGGAAGATCCCATATGCCGCGGATCAACTAAGCCTGTGCATCGTAACTACAGAGCCCATGTTCCACAACTACTGAAGCCCACGCGCCTAGAGCCCATGCTCCCCAACAAGAGAAGCCACCGCAATGAGAAGCCTCCTCACCACAATGAAGAGTAGCCCCCGTTCGCCACAACTAGAGAAAGCCCACGCACAGCAATGAAGACCCAATGCAGCCAAAAATAAATAAATAAATTTATGAAAAAAAAAATTTTTAAACTTTATTTTGAAGCATAGCTGATTAACATCCTGCTCTCATTTTAAATCTGGATTCCCTTTGGCTCAACTTCAGTGTACTCTGTGATTTAAGTATGAAAGAATAATTCTTCTTCACTTTTTATAGTCTTTTTCTTGGGGGGAGTGTTTGTTAAATTATTTATAGTGATAGGTTTTACAGAAATAGATGTTTTTTATTGAGACCATCAAAACCCTCAGTGCCTTAATGATTCTGCTGATTAAGTGGAAAACACATGAAGCCATGTCAATCTGTCAAGCAAAAGAAAATGCTATCTCTCCCTAATGTAGGTGGATTGCATAAAGGCCTGATCTCCCACTGCAACAAGTTATGGTGTTTCATGCTCTAAAGGCCAGGTAGGTATTACTCTGCACCGTTCTTGTAGAATGTTGAACTTTTAAGATGAAGAACCAAATTTTAAAACTGTCATAAATCTGAGTCTGGCTTTCAGAAGGCAAGAATGCTATTTTTAGTGTGTCTGGATTGCAATCTTTCCCTTTGGTAGTTGATGATGACTGCACAGTAAGAATGAAAAATGAAACTTCTGGAGATTGGATAGCTAAGGAGATTGAAAATAACATCCAGACAGTGGTGCCTTTGGGTCACTAATGTGAATTCAGCTCAGATCAGTGATGACTACAAATTGTTCTCTCTGATGGCGGTGAGGCTTGCAGAAAATACATACCTCATCGTTATCTATGTTAATTATGTCCCTCTGCTTTTGTTGGAGCCAGGTTTGCTGGTTTGCGATTGTAATCCCCTAGAGGGCAGGGGCCGCCTTCACTTAGATGAGTGTTGATTAGATGATTTTGATAAGAGGGATGAAGAAATGCTTTTTCTGAGTGAGCTGGCTTGTGTGAAATCGTAGCTACCAAGGATTCCTGTGAAATATGAGCGACATCCCTTCCAGTTTGTTCTGGGTGGCCTTGGAAATAGTTTAGTCTCACACAATGACACATAGTCTCATTTTATAGTCCTGTCAGCAAACACTGCAGCTCATATGCTGAAATTTAAAGACACTTTTCTTTCTTCTTTTCTTATTTGCAACATCTACTGGACTCCAGCTTGACACCCTCCTTTTCCATTGTCTTCCTTGATCACTTCAGCATACCTTGGTTGTAACACATTATTATGAATTCCGTTTATTTTGTTTGTTAAATATAATCCTCCACTGATATTGATCATTTTGCAAATGTGTCCTATCTCCCCATGTGGAAGCAAACTTTTTGGCGGTCAAGACCATGTCTTACATCTTTTTGTAACCTCGCCAGCTACTGGTACAATGTTTGCATTAGTACATGCTGGTACTTGTAGATTTTATTAATAACATTGTTGAAAAATTGAATAAAAGTCTTAAAAGTTTACATAGTCTTTTATATTAACTGTTATTATATGAGTTGTGCTTCTTTTCTGACTTAATATTATATTTCCAGTGCTACGGAGGTGGTGCCCATACAGTCATGCAGACTGTACACTGCACAACTCTAGAGGGGCCTATTTACATAGACAATGGCTGTGGTGATTGCCTCTAATGGCTCTGAAAAGTGGAGGTCAAATAATGATAACATTAGTGCTCAAAAATAAAACATGTCAGTTAACTGCAAAAGGTTAGGCAGATGAGAATAAGTCACTAACACACTTGTTTTTGGACCAAAAACAAATAGGATAGGGATAACATTTTTCAACAAGTGAGTGTTTCCACTCCTACTCCACTTTGCCTATCCCAAAGAATTTTTTTTTTTTTTTTTTTTACTTGAAGGCTCAGTTTATTCCTGTCTTAGCCCTCTAAATAGAGTTTAACTTTTGTCGACCCAGGTCTCAGACTTTTGTGATGCAGAATTAGGAGATTCTATTGAGACAGACAGGATTAGAAAGCAGAGAGGACAAAAGAAGGAAAAACAATCCAGGGTCCTGATTGCTGGGGAGGTTGGGAGAGTAAGAAGGTCTAGACCAAGGTAGGCTAGGAGAGAGATGTTGCAGAGAGGGTATAAGTGGATTCCCTTTAATGCCTACATAATAAGATAGGCTAGTTTCTGTTGTAGTTGCAAAAGGTGCAAACAACTATTAAATCTCTTTGGTATCACATGACAAAAGCTCATTTCTTACTGAATGGCTGGTGCAGATACCACCAGATTCATGTGTGCAGGAGTCCTCCATGTGGTGACTTGGTAGCCTTAGCTGCTTTGATCTGATGACTCTGCTGTCATAAGAATGGCAGGGGAGGAGAGGGCATGGAGACCTCACAATCACCCTTCTAAACTTTAGCCAGGAAGAGACTTTTACCTGAAGCCCATTGCCTGGACCTGGCCCCATGGCCTGCCTGACTGCAGGGAGGTTGGGAAGCAGTCTTGCATGAGCCTGTAAGATGAAAACTGTATATAGATGAATTCTGCTAATATCTGCCATGGGCTCTTCAGAAGTATGCAGAAGGAATGGAATTGCTTTTACTTTTGGTGGCTGGACGGTGTCTCTTATAGGCCATATCTCTCTGAGACTGGGCCACAAAGACCTTGGAATTTATTTGGCTTACACAGAAAAAGGCAACTGTAGGTAATAAAACTTTCTTAGAAGTTTCTTAAAAATACAATAAGGTAGTTGTTATCCTGCTAAGTATTATAAGAGCTTTTGAAAGTTTCTGTTGGCTTGCTCTCTATCTCTCTTTTTTTCCCTTTAGTGAGAAAATACTCACAAATGCAATTACTCCCATGACTTATTCAGAGGAAGTTTTAAATTTGGTTTTATTTCCTTTGCTTCCTTGATATTCACTTTATTAGGCATCTTAAGATGGAGAAAAGGTTATAAATTCCCTTCAGGGTCATTAAAAGGAAGCCTGTCTAGAATGACATAAACGTGATGGTCATTCATGATTCCTTCCAGCTTTATGACTCTTCCAAGAATATAAAAAGTCTATATTGCAAATCCATAAGAGAAACGAAGCTGGCAGGATGTGCCTAATATGATTTCTTAGCAAATGTATTTTAGCAGAGGACAAAAGATTATAGAACTACATACAATATTTTTTTGAAAATAGTAGGATAAATTAGGGAACAATTTTAGGTCTTTCTGCAATTTCCTCAACAGAAGCAACTATATTTTAGGAGAGATGATCTGATTATTTGTGTCTTGACAACATTTCAACAATTTCAACAGGTGGTCCATACCATAACAAGAACAACAACAAAAACACGGTTGCCATAAATGAGAGTGAGAAAAGGCACAATTGAATACTTCAGTATGCAATTACATTTTCTGCATAGTCATAAATTGAGAATCCAAACATAGATGCATGAGTAATTAATTATGACTTATTTAAAAGCACTCGGGTTGTGACACTTTGTTCTTCATTTCCTGCACATCAAATTACTGAAGTTTTCATTTCATTTAAAAATAATTTTCCCTGTTTTATTTTTTTAAATTTCAATGGAGTTATAGGGTTGATTACAGACTAAACAGCTGGTGCAGTAAGGTAAACACCAGTGAAGGAAGGGGAGGGAGGGATGATATCTGAAGGCCTAAGATTGCAGAGGGTTTGATGAACTTACTCTGAAGCTGGGAGTAGAAGCTGAGGATGGGGCTGGCAGTGCTAAGTAATGAAAGATTTTCACAGTGTTTTTTATTGGGTTGACTTGGCCAAGAGAAGATAACACATTAAGAGAAATAATACAGATGAAGAAAGTCTAATGATTAAATGATTAAAGATTTGGAGCTGAACCTAACATTGCCAACTTTTAAAACATTCATTAAACTATTCTGTTTACCAATTGTTTTACTTTTAGCAGATTTAGATGTTGTGGATTTCAGGCTGTGTTTCTTTCCTAATAGAGTCCATGGATTGTTTGAGGAGAGTTAAGAGGTACTGCCTGGACATGTGTTTTGTTTGCATTACTGCCTTTTCTCAAACATTATGTGATGACACCTTGATAACTACATCTATGGAAAGGGCTTTGAACTGTTGGCAAATGCCTTTTCTGGCATGATGAGTCGCAAAAGCTGAGTGATTTATACCACTAGGCTTCTCTGTATATAAACTCCAGGCCAGTGCTTCTTAACCTTTCCCATTAAGTATCCCTTAGAGTATGGACATTGAGCTGATATCTCTAGAAGTCTGTGGCTATGTCCTAACCACATCTCCTCAGAAAAATAGGAAAATTCCTTACTTTTTTATGTTAGAAATTCATGTGAATTTTTAAATTCTATAATATATCTACATCTGTTTTAACATTTAAAAAACACATTTTAAATCATAAACTGTGGGAAAACATGAAAATGTTTTCTACCTAACTTAGTGGTTAATGAGTGAGATCTTTTCCAATGAGTCTCTCCTCTGGGGAGAACCCAGATGAGCGATGGAGATCTAGCACAGCACATCAGTTTGGATGTCCAGGCCATTTCTCTTCTCTTAATATTTCAGACCCAAACTCATAAATATTAGGACATATCTGCAGACTTTTCAGGGTTTTATAAGCTATGTTGATGCTCTAAGTGGAGGTTCACTGACAACAGTGGATGTCACTGTTGGTGACATCTCACTAATTAACATCCCACTGAGAGCTGCTGTAATGTGGCTAACTGAAATCATCTGACCCATTTTTACCACCTTGTTGAAGTCAGTGAGAAGATCAAGAGCCAGATGCTTTGGGGCAAGGTATTCTTGGTGAACAGAGTCTACAGTTATAGTCAGATTGTGTAACGGTCTTGATGTATTTCAAGGTATTGGTTGTCACAGATTTGATGCTATTTGTACATGTGTTCATGTCTCCCCCCTCCCCCCAAGTCAATAGCAGTTTCAGTTAAAAAAAAGTCAATTATCTACTTAGAAGTTTCTTCACCAGGCAGAATGACAGCAACATCATTAAGCACTTTGAAAGTCAGCACAGGACTTCATTATAAATATAAGGAGTAAAAAACGATTACAGGACAAAATCCTTTATCTCTGTGCTTTCTTTGAATTGAAAGTAAAAAGAATTGGGTTGGCCTCAATTCCTCAGTTAGTTATCTACATGTGTGTTTGGATCACATTAAAGTTCATAAAACAATGATGGTCTTTGATAAGGGTATCTTTTCTAAACATCCCCCTTTGACCCCAGGCTCATGCAGTCATTTTTATAGCACAGGGTTCTCAGGGCATTCTCCTACTGTGGGCTTACCTGGAACAGGGAAACGTGTCCATCTGTACTTTGGCTCAGAGGAAACTTCCCAAATGATTCTCTTCTACTCTGCTGCCACCTGGGTCGGGGGCAAGTTTTCCCTTCTTATCCTCAACCACATCCTTGGGGTCCAAGTCTCCCACCGTCAATTCTGGAGGATTAAAAATGCCCGGGACTTTCTTGTGATTATCCTCAATTACTGGGTTCAGCTCACCTCGACAACCCTTCTGTCACTGGCAAAGCCCATTAACCATTCCCAGCAAATAAAAATAGAATCTGGGTAATAAAATAAAGTCTTACCTTTTTAAATCCTTTGTGTTTAGTCTACTTTCACTTGATCATAGGGGGGTGGAGTGCAGAGGCCTTGCCCCAGGCACTTGGGACTAGAGTTCCTAGTACCTACACCTCAACTCCGGCATGTGAAGGAACACTACTCAGGACACTCAATCCGAGATGGCGGCGGCAGGCCAAGTGCCGAGACGCTGTGCCCGGCAGTGCAATCTGGAGCGTGAGCAGCCCAGCTGCGCTGGCCCCTGAGAACCCCGCCCTCTCTCCTCCCAGCCAGGGAGATCCCTATAAAGCAGCCCCAACTACAGCCTGTCGGGGAAAGCAGTGTGGACTCTAGAGCATAAGTTCACACCCCTCCATTCTCTGATCAAAGAAGAAAGTTTTCCTTGGATTCTGAGCTGAACTTGGTCTAGTTCTATTGACTTGAATGACACCTAGCAAGAGGACCTTTGTTGGGAGGGTCAGTAACACCTCCTATCTTCTTTCTCATCCTCTAGAAAGAACGCCCTTTTTATTTTTCCCACTATGAGGCCTTCCGGGAATCCTCCCTCTTTTCTAATTTAAATTCATCCTCCACCCACTGCTCTCCCTTCCTGCCCCTTCTTCCCTCTCCCCTTTAGATGGAAAGGTTTCATGTGTAGGCTTCTTTTAGTGCCATTCTCAAGCTAGCACGTTCTTCAAGTTTTGTTTCTCCTTCTGTTTTAGCTAGAAGAAGGAAAAATCATAGCCTTGAGTATCATCGAGAAAACAGGAGAGAACAGAACCTACAGACAGTTAAGATTTCAAGATATAATCCTCCCACATTACAGATTTTCCTTAAATTTCTCCTGTTAATTTTAAGGTGACTTTGAAACTAACTTTGAAGGAAGCCTTAAGCAAATCATTGAAAATGCCTTCCATGATCTCACCATTAGTCCACCGTTTTCTTTATCTGTAGCTTCTTTCAAAATCCCAGGACTTGGTTGAACGAAGTTTGGAAATCTCTGGAGAAGGTCTTTAGGGCTCCTTGGAACTCTGAAGAAATGGTTGTTGATTCTTTCTTTGGGATAGGAGGGACACTGTTCTTTCTTGCCCTCAGTTAGTTTTCTAGAAGGAATAGCTATGTGGTCATTCCTTATGCTATAGCACACCAGTTTCCCTGGACTAAGTGTGAAAATACAGGCCACCTCTCTTTTCTGAATTAGAGGTCCTGTATTGGCAAGGAGTTTTAAAAATTGCTAATGGAGATGAAAATTTCTCAGGAAAAGAATGACAGGGAGGAAGCTTTCTGAGTTAGTCAGCCAAGGAGTACTGGGTGCTCTCCCAAGCCTCCTGTGTGGATGAAGCTCAGTGGTGGGCTTTCACATTGCAAAGCTAGGATCTTTTATGTCCGGATCTGGACAAGTGTGAGGCAGCATCAAGGTTTTCCTTTAGTAATAAGAGCCCTTCACATCCTGTTGATTCGGATCAAAGGGATCCACATCTGTTTTCACATCTCACTGATTATTTTGTATGTGGCTCTGCATGTTCATTTAGGCTCAAAATTGCATCCATATATTTCCAACTTTCCATGATCTCTTTTGCTTCATTTGCTCTTCTGAAACATTTCCAATTATTTGGGTGCCCAATTGTTCATGAATTGGTCGCTCAGTTTGTGACAAAAAGGCATTTTTAGAAAAAAAGATTTATCATCATCATCATGATGATGTTATAAGCTGATTTCAAAAATACCTGACCATTTACGCTCACTGAAATATTAAATGATTTACCTCTTTTCAAATTTTGGAATAATCTTTCTTTCAAGTCTTTTAGTAATTTTTCTTTTGTGGTTGACGAGGTCTTAGCTGATGAATTGCAGCAAGACAGTCTTGTATCAGATCAGCCCACACCTGGGGAGCTTGAATGAAGCAATTAGATCCACAGACAACTAAGTCTTTAGTTCATAGACCAAGGCGTGGTAAGTATGCTTTGGAGATGGTGGCATCAATAAGAAATGAGGATGTCATTTCGGGTTGAGGGTCTGAGAGGTCTTTTTCCGCCTCTAAGTACAGTCTTCTGACAAACTGTATTTCTTTACATAGTAAACAGAGCTGCCTGAAATTTGTCTCATTGTCCTAGGGGAAACTATGGTCAGATTCACCCTAACTGATATGTAGGATCCATGATATTTCATTATTTGTCAGGTCAATTGATGTTGGACATAAAGGGAGGATCCAAGTGATAGCACTGACTTAAAAATATCTAGCAAACTTGGATCCTGCAGTGGTCAGGGTCACTGCTAGTAAGGCATGCCTTTGTGCAAACTGCAAAAAAAGCTACCCCTGGGGCTTCCCTGGTGGCGCAGTGGTTGAGAATCTGCCTGCTAATGCAGGGGACACGGGTTCAAGTCCTGGTCTGGGAGGATCCCACATGCCGCGGAACGGCTAGGCCCATGAGCCACAACTACTGAGCCTGCGCATCTGGAGCCTGTGCTCTGCAACAAGAGAGGCGGTGATAGTGAGAGGCCCGCACACCGCGATGAAGAGTGGCCCCCACTTGCCACAACTAGAGAAAGCCCTCGCACAGAAACGAAGACCCAACACAGCAAAAATAATAATTAAAAAAAAAAAAAGCGCTAATCCTTTGGGTAAATGAATTACCAAAAAACATCCCTTCTTCAGGGTGGATGCAGTCCATCCCAGATACTGGGCTGGATTTGAGGCCCCTCAGATTCCGTCCCCTAGGTACCTTTGTTCAGTGTTCTAAGGCACACCCTGGAGGGTCCCTGTTGATGTTCCTGACAAGAGTGTTACAGGAATACCAAGATACCACAAACAGAGAGGAGGCCAGAAGCCAGATAGGTTGAAAGGAGTGGGGACAAGAGTAATAACAGATTCCTCCGAGTAATAGTACTAGGGGATAGGAGGGTGGGTGGAGAATGAAACTGGGAGGGTGTTGTCAGCCATGGGAATAGCAAAGCGTTTTTTTCCTCCTCTCATAAAACTTGCTTGGAATGCTAATTTTGGAACCTGAAAGGAGACATCCCTTCCTTGGTGCCTGTGTTGTCCATGTCTGTCCTCTTAACATTCCCCAGGCCTAAAGGGTCATGGCTACTGAACATGATTGTATTCTTTTTATATTAGACACTATTTATGCTTAAAATAATAGATTCCTGCAAGTAAAAATTGAAGTGAGATTTGAAAAATTTCTTCTCTCTCTCTGTTCTTTCACCTGTAGTCCTCTATCTCTTGATTTTCTTCTTTCTAAGTTCTCCCTACCCTTCATACCCAACTCAGGTCTTCCCATCTGATAAATATCCCTCTGATCACTCCATTTCCATGGAGACTTCTCTGAACTTCCATTACACTTTGATCTGTACCATATACTTATTGTCCTCACATTGTTTTATGTGTTGAAATGTTTTCCTTCCACAAGGAATGGAAAAGAGAATGTAGGAAGGTGAAGGAAGAGGCACCAGAGGCCTGGAGAATTCATCAAGGGGGAAGCTACCAAGTGATAAAACTGACGTGTTTATGAGTGTTTCAGAATTTGTAGAGTAAAACGGTGGTTGTGTAGAACTTTAGGGGATAAATCATTCTGGGCAGCTAAGGTTTCTACCTGGTTGACTAGCTTTTTTAGTATGAACACTTGTTTATTTTAATCATTTGGGTTAGAAGTATTTTTGAAAATGTGTTATAGATTTTAGTAGACATTTTAGAGTGACTGCTTAACTTGCTAACAATCCCCTTCTTTGGAAATTACTAGTTATCTATTAGTATTATTAGTTATGGCTGCATAACAAATTACTCCAAAATGTCAAGGCTTAAAACAACAAACATTTATTATCTCACAGTTTGTGTGAGTTAGGAATCAAGGTATGGCCTAGCTGGGTGTCTGTGGTTCATGGTCCCTTGTGAAGTTGTAGTCCAGCTGTCAGCGGGTCTCCCCTGAAGGTGTGACTGCAATGGGAGTGGTGATCCACTGCCACACTTAATCATGTGGTTTCTGGCAGATCTTGGTCCCTTGTCACATGGGCCTTTGCACAGGGCTGGCTCATGATGGAGTATAGGCCAGACCCAGAGCAAGTGATCACACGTGCCTAAGATGAAAGCCAAAATCTCTTTATAATTCTATTTTGGAAGTGATATCTCATCACTTTTTTCTATTTTATCGTTTAGAAGTGAGTCAGTAAGTTCAGCCCACACTCAAGAGTAGGGGATCACACAAGGATGTGAATACTAGCAGTCTGCCAACCATAGGCCTTTATTTTGCTTGCCTATTGGTTGGATGATTGGAATGGGCTGGAGAAAATCATCTCTTATGGGAATTTAAGGGAAACACAGGAAGAGTTAGCCAGTCTCTGCATATGTCTTGTCCTGAAATATAAAACTTTTGGAGATGTGGGGTGTCTATCTTGCACCCTCCCTGTTGCCTGGGAAGAGCGGGAACTGATCTATTCAGATATGAAGTAGATATGCATAGAGGAGCAGAGATAGGACATGAACAGAGAGTGTTCTCTGGTTTCCCATCTGCTCTTCTGCCTTTGGGTTTCATGAAACACCTCTGTAGCCTTTTGATAAACTTTTCCTCTGACTCCTTCACGAGCTTCTCAACTTAGTCATGTTGGTTGAGATACTTGCACAGAGAGAATTCTTGTTTGCCCTCTTACATATAACACAATAAAGAGAATTTCTTAAATCATTATGGACATTACTTTCACTGCTATTTAGTGAATGCCTACTGTGCAAAGCAGTATCCTAGATAATGAGAACACAGTGATGAATAAAATGGGTAAAATCCCTGCCCTCATGTATCTTATTATCTAGCCCAATCATTTTTAAACTCTGATGGGTTAGAAGCTTAAGATTTACTGAGATATGTGAGGCTGTTTATTTACCCCTACATCAAATAATTCCATTCTTTTGTGTTTCTTTTTAGATTTGGTTTCCATATTTCATGTTTTCCTTGTGGGTTTCTGTTAGCTTTTTGGGGGGGAAGGGGGCGGGGGGAGGGGTGATATCTTATTGTGGACCTAGATATGAGGCATTCTACATTGTTAGAATTGTCTGCAAGTTAAGAGTAAATAGTTTATAGAGTTGTTTATGTACCTTCATTTATCTATTTTGGTGCTCAGTAGCCTTTCTTGCCTACTTCCTTGTTTTCATCCATGTCCTACATAAGTGAGAGTTCTGGAGACAAAAGAAGTCACAGTGAAAGGTTATGCACTTATGTCAGTGACCTGTCAAAGCTCAACACATTTCGAATGTGTATAATCACTGAGAAGTTTCACTTGATAGTGTCACAACTAATGAACAGGAAACTGAATTCCTGTTCAGCAAATATTCACTCTCTTCCCTCTCCCCCTGGGGGTGAATCATATGTCCCTACTTCACTGATTTTGGGTTTGGCCACGCAATTTGCTTTAGTCAATGAAACTGAAGTGGGTGTAATACAAGCAGAGGCTTTAAATGTGCATGTGAGGTTTGGCTTGGCCTCTTGTATTTTTGTGATTGTGTAGAAAAGAGCACGTCCCAGATAGTCACTGCCTCTTCAGCCTGGATTCCAGATTGAAACATGTGGACCAGACACAAACCCAAGGCTGAACCCTGGAGCCAAGCCCCCAGCTCTCAGCCTGAAGCAGAGCTAAACCAGCTGATCTGTGACCCTCAAGTGAGAAAAGCATATGACTGTTGCTTTAAACCATTGAGTTTGGGATAGTTTGCTATACAACATTATTGCAGTAATGGCTGTCTACCACACTGATTAAGTTCAGAGGGGCAAAATAATAGCGTATTTCAGTAGACAGAATAATGGCCCCCAAAGATGCTCATGTCCTAATTCCTTGAACCTGTGCATATATTACCTTACATGGCAAAAGGGACTTTGCACATATGATTAAGTTAAGAATCTTGAGATGGAGAGATGATCCTGGATTATTCTGATGGGTCCAATGTAATCTCCAGGGGTCCTTATAAGAGGGAGGCAGGAGAGTCAGAGTAAAGAAAGCGGGATGTGACGACAGAAGCAGAGGTCAGAGTGATGAGCCATGAGACAAGGAATGAGGGCCGGCTCTAAAAGCTGTACAAGGAGAGCTTTTAGAAGGAAACATCATTGATGATACCTTGATTTTAGTTCTATAAGATCTATTTTGGACTTCTGACTCTAGAATGGCAAGATAATAAATTTGTATTAGTTTAAGTCACTAAGTTGTAGTAATTTGTTACAACAGCAACAAGAAACTAATACAAATATGTTAAGATTAAATGGATAATTACTATTTCTCTCCCTGTTAGAGGAAAATATTTATATTTAGGAAAATACACTACTGGGGCTTCCCTGGTGGTGCAGAGGTTAAGAATCTGCCTGCCAATGCAGGGGACACAGGTTCGAGCTGGGAAGACACAGGTCCAGGAAGATCCCACATGCTGCGGAGCAGCTAAGCCCATGAACCACAACTACTGAGCTCACGTACCACAACTACTGAAGCCTGTGCGCCTAGAGCCCATGCTCTGAAACAAGAGAAGCCACCGCCCTGAGAAGCCCGCATACTGCAAGGAAGAGTAGCCCCCGCTCACTGCAACTAGAGAAAGCCCGTGCACAGCAACAAAGACCCAACGCAGCCAAAAAATAAATAAATAAATAAATAAATAATAAATAAAAAGAAAATACACTATGAAATTATCCCACTAATGTATTCAGAAAATATCCTTTCCGAAGTCAATCACAGTGTACTTCCGTTAAGTTTTTACTTAATGATTGAGGAATCAAGATGGTGGAATTATTTTCTATGTAGATTGTGATCCACTCACAGGAGAATAATTATATAATACACAGTAAATACTTTAAAATTTGTATTAACTGCGTATGGGTGAGGGTAGGGTAAAGTTTATCCAAATTAATAAAATATTAAAAAATAAAGTGTTTTGTAATATAAATCTTCAATAAATGCAGATTTATTACTTTCAAGTAGTACAAGTAACTAAAATTACATTAATGTAGAGCTAGTAGAGGTTCCTAGCTCCTGATGCTTTAAAAATATACCTGTCTATACCCTACCCATAGAGATTTGGGTTCAGAAAGGACAAAGGGGGTTAGGATGTGGGGAATGTGTGGTTCTTTTCTCTTTTAAAAACAATGTGTTACTTATAATTTGCAAATATATGTGAAAGTACAAAATAGTTTCTCACTTCTGGGAGATTACATACTCTCACCTAGATTTTACAATTATTACTATTTTGTTTTATTTACTTTATATGTTTTAAAAACTTTTTATCATGAGGAATTTCAAATGTACAAGTAGAGACTATAGTACAGTGAGCCCCTATGTCCCATTGGTGAGTTTCAATAATCACCAACTCATGCCAAACCGGCTTCACCAGTATCACCTCCCAGCTCTCTCCACCCTCACTGGCTTATTTCAAAGCAAATCCCAGATATATTTTTCTAAACAAATATTTCAGTCTGTATTGTGAAATGATAGAGGAGTTTTTTAAAACCCATAATCTCAATGAGAACATCACACCTTAAAAAACTAACAATTTTGAAATATGTTCACAGAACTGCTTCAGATTATGTATAATCTCTATTTTTAATAAACTCTGCAGGAGAGTTCCTGCTGTCCCATGGTTGTGAATCACTGCTTTGAGCACTATTTTACAACGTGCTATTATGGGAGTACAAGGGAGGTTCTTGGAGTTTTGAAGCTGCTCAGACTCACTTTATTCTTTGAACTCTTTCATACATGGATATCAAATGCTTGCTGATATTTAATTTTTTAATTGATCAATTATTAGATGCTTATCAGATCTTACAGGAGGGTAGAGAAAAGGTGAGAGGCATCGTTTCTGATCTCTAGGAGATTACAAGGTGAACAAAGAAAGGAGAATTAAACAGAAAGTTTGAGACAAGAGGTGACCGTGGGTGCCTTGGGGTGGGGACCAGGAGGCAGCTTGGCATCCTGGATATGTAAGTTCAGCCAGTAGGATACAGAAACCAAGTCAGAGCCGGGCAGTGGCTTAGGCACCAGGCTGTGAGGAAGCAAGAGGAGAAATTCCAGGAGATAGACTGGAAATATGACAAAAGCTGGCCAGGAGTGTGACTCCAGCATCATCCCCTACCAACAGCGGTCTGAGTTCTTGGCACTGTGTGAACATTCACACTAAATAGAGATACACATGTGTGTATGTGCATTATGTATATTAGACATACATCTCCTGCCAAGGCAGGAAGTGGGATCCTTGACCAGATCCCTGAATGGAGAGGCCACCATGGGACGGAGGAAAAGGTCCTTCATCTTGGCCATTACCAGAAACAACTGTAGGCATACCTCCTGTTCATGAGATATTTCTGACCCGTTAACTGGATGATTCTGTTCTTTGGGAGGCAGTCACAGAAGGCAGTCACAGTGAAGAGCACCTGCTTTGTCTGTTCTCCTCCAGGGCCCACCCCTCATTGTGCCAGGCTGCCTAACTCAGATAATAAAAGATGCTCATGTGACAAGAGCACCCTGGGAAAAAAGGGGCGGGAACAGGACACCCAAGGGCACTGCTTCATTTACTGTGGCACAGTTTCTGGACAAGCTCCTGGAGACTGAACCAAGGTCACACAGGTCACGGGGAGAGGCAGAATCAGAATCCAGAACCTCCAAATCATGGACCTCAGTGTCCTCCCTCATGGGACCCCAGTTCATTCATTTCTAATATAAAATTGAAGTAATTACTGATCGAATGTGCCACTGAGATGAATAATGGAAAGCTAATAATTGTTTTCCTTCCCTTTTAAAGAAACACACCACACTTAGATGCCCATTTACAGAAATTTTCAGTTAAAATGTCACATAATATTTGTTATATCAGCAGGATAATGGAAATTGAGTTGGCAGTGAAGCATTGCAGTGACAACTGTTACCTTGGAAACTGTAGTAAGCAATCATAATTACAATTAGCAAGACTTGCACAAAGTATACATAAATATTCGAGTGCCAGAGTTGAGTATCATGTACACCAGACAGCAGAGTAAATTGTGGGACTGTTGTTTCTTTCTCTTTGACATGTCCTTGTAGAGATTTAGTTTCTGTTAAGAGATATACAGCTTCTTTGAATCTAGGTGAATATATTTCTTTATGTGCTGGTTTGGGGGCTTGTAACAATAGCATTTGACACAGAGCAGATTACATAGAAGCTTCAACTGACCCTTAGCTGAAGTACGACCAGTCCTGAATGACTTTTAAACAAAGCCTGATCTCAGAAGAAAATAAGGCAATTGTAAATAATAAATGGTGTCATAGCACAATTACAGGGGTGCTCTGGGGAAAAGTGCTACAACACAGGAGGAGTGGTTAAAATGTGTGATTTAATCATTCACTGCAACTTGACTCTTGGTTTCTCCTTTATTGCCATGGAAGTGTCCCCTTTGATCAGACTACTCTGTCAAAATCACAAAGGAAGTCAGAGGAAGAGTGAGTGATAGAATTGTTCTCACTCGGACACAACCAGGCATGTTCTGTCCTCTGTGAATTCTTTCATGAACAAGGGAGAAAAGTTAAGTTAGGAGTGTGTGCGAGTCTGTATCTCTGTACACTTGAGGGAACAAAGCTTTGAAAGTAAATATGTCTTCATAGCAAAACCATTGTTATTTTCAGGGCCACAGGGCACACCAAAAATGCCATCCTCCCACACACAGTAGAGTTTTCTGTTTGGCTTGTCTGAGCATGTTGGCTGCCTGGGGCTTTCCAGATAAACACGTGTTATGAGTGGTTGCCATGATGTGAAGGGCAGCAGGGGGAGAAATGTTGACATGTTTCCTTTGAGAGCAGAGGTCTTGATCTGAGCTTGAAAGAAGCCTGCTAAAATGAATAAAAGAAAGTGACCTTGGCATAGACACTAAAATAATTGGAAGAACTCATATTTCAGGCAGTGGTATCTGTATGGAGAGTTGCTAGGAGCGGGGGAGGGATGGTGGAAATGAGGACAGTTGATGCCCAGAAAACTGCCCTCCCTCTCTAGATCACATCAAGTCCTGCCTATGTGCTTCCCGTAGGAGCCCTGTTCTCTTAGCAGTAAAGGTTAAGTCATACACTGTGCCCCCCTCTGACCTTTGCATCATGGACTCACGCCTGATATCTGGATGATTCTGCTCTTTAGGAGGGGCAGTATCTGCTGGAACAAAAGGCAGTCATGGTGCTGTGCCTCTTCTTTCTCAGGTCCTTAACCCTCAGCACTCCAGGCTGCCTGTCTCAGAGAGTAAAAGGCAACCGGCATTGCACTGGGTCCCGGCAGTCACAACCATGCTACAAAACCGACAGGTGAAGTGTTAGAGTCCCCCCTTCACAGCTCAATGCAAGATAGGGAAGGAAATTTGTTTCAGTTAAAATGAGAACTTCATACACCACTTTCTGCCATAACTTGAGTTATAATTGCTTATTTGAAGCCCGACACTGAGCTAGGTTCTCTAGAAGATCAAAAGATGGATGTCAGGGCTTCTTCCTTTAAAAGAACTTATGATCTTGTTGGGAAGAAGGGGTTAGGGCACCCAAACAATTAGTAAAGCATATGGTACCTACTGGCTATTGTCAAGTGTGAAAGTGTTGAGCCTCATGGAGGTCAGCAAGAGGGAGACTGGTAAGGGCTGAGATTGTTGGTAAAGGCTTCAAGAAAGTGGCACTTGGGAATGGCCTTGCACAGTGTAGAACAGTAGAGACAATGTTTGTGTGTGTAGAGGGGAGAATGGGCAGGGCTGGGGAGTGCCAGGAGTAAGCCTGTTTGGGGAAAGAGCCAAGGGGACTAGAGCAGAGCTCATGACGGCCATCACTTTCAGAGTTGGCTGGTCTGTGTGAATGAGGCCCCAAACAGTATCTCTGAGCTTAGATTGCTCTCTAAAGCTCTGCATCCTGTTGGAAATCTCTACCCAGAGGACTCACCAGCTCCACTCTGAGTCTGACTTAGCAATTTGACCCTTCAACAGCTCTTCTATCTTTTTTTGTTTTGTTTTGTTTTGTTTTGCGGTATGCGGGCCTCTCACTGCTGCGGCCTCTCCCGTTGTGGAGCACAGGCTCCGGACGCACAGGCCTAGCGGCCATGGCTCACGGGCCCAGCCGCTCCGCGGCATGCGGGATCCTCCCGGACCAGGGCACGAACCCGTGTCTCCTGCATCGGCAGGCGGATTCTCAACCACTGCGCCACCAGGGAAGCCCAGCTCTTCTATCTTGACTTCCCTATTATTTTCTTTTCCTTTCCTCCTTTCTTTTCTACACTACCTTTATTAACATAAGAATATAGTGATTAACTATAGAGTCTACAAGACTATGGACTATCAGAATGTATAACCATTATGTTCTTTAAATAATTGCCCTAAGGCAATATAATATACTGAATCATCTGGAAAATTGACACTAGACTGCCAATAATTGAGGATCTACTATGTTCCTAGTGTTTTATCATTTTAAAACTTATGTTTATTAGGGAAATACATGCATGTGGTAAAAAGAAAAATCACCTAGAAGAGTTTATGATAAAAAGCAGTAATCTTTCAACTCTTTCTCCATCCCAGTCCACGCTTCAGAAGTGACTTCTTATGTTCAGGCCTTTGAGTTCAAGCCTTCTAGTGATTGCCTCCATACCTCTAAATAATGTACTTCTATTTCTTGATTAAAAAAAAAATTTAGGCAATATATGTTGAATTTTAACCATGAAAGACCAAGACTTAGTCCACTTGTATTACACCCCACCTTTCCACCCTTGGAGTATTTGATCTCTGTATTGTTTATGTTTGAGTTATTTTCTAAGAGATCATTGTGATATTAGGCACTATATTTATCTCTCTCTATTTCCCATTTTATCCTCTTCATTACTTATCTCTATTCCATTCCTCCCTTGCCAATTCCCACCTCATCTCAGCCATGTCTTAACTTTTACTTGTTAAGATGGTTAACACTTAAATCTGTCTTGAAACCATAATTAACTCTTATGATCTTTTGCTATAGATTTAAACCAAAGAATAGAATTGACATTATTATAACCATGTGAATATGTACACAGCAAAGCCAAGTTGTATGTTAGGATTGCATTTCCTTCTTTATGAACCCAATGAAACGTCCTCTGGGCTGCTCAAGATGCAATGGTTGTAGCTTCAAGGTCAAAAGATTTCTCTTTCCTTACACTGCAACAATTGCCTAAAGTCATAGAAAGCTTCATAATTGAACCATGAATTTGTCAAACATCTTTTGATTGTTGCTTCTATTGCCTTTTCCCCCTGGAGTTCCTAATGGACTTGTGTTGCCCATTTATATTTAAAAGAAAATGATTTCCTCTGCCATATGGAGGAAGGTCTTCTGCTTGGTCACAATATACAGGTCCTGGGTACATCCCCTGTGACTTAGCTCTGGGGTGAGTAGGCTAGGAGTCACTCCTCAGGTCAGAATGAGGAGGACAAATTTCTGGGCAAAAACATCCAACACAGAAATTTAGCTTCTTCCAATCAATATTTATTGTTTCCTTTAAAATCTCAGAATTTTTATGAGGGATAAATGCTAGGCTGTCTATAGCAAGGGGGGGAGAGGGAAGGGGAGATGGCACTCCCTAATACCCCTGTTTTGTATATAGACCTTCAAAGAATCCCCTTGTTAGCTCGACAGTTGACCATTCCCCTCTGTCTTAAATGCCAGCTCTGAGCTTGGAGCCTTGTGGGGATACTCTGGGCAAGTTAGGTTTTGCCTCCTCTGCAGCCTCCTAAATTAGATATTTTGGGATGTGGTTCCATGTCACTGTTCCATCTCTCAGCATACTCCCATCCTCTTTCCATCTTCCAGAAATTTGTTGAAATGTCTCATCCATTAATTAGCCACCTTCCCATTCTTTTGGGGGGTTCAGAAAATGAGTGGGTATAAAACTCACCCTATTGAACAGGAAAAGTCAGACTTCTGTTCATGGCACCACTTTCGTCCCTTTCCCTCTAAAATATTTGTCTTCACATTAGTTTTCTATTTGTCACTATAGTAAATTACCCAAACGTAGTGGCTTAAAACAACAGAAATCTATTCTTTGACAGTTCTGGAGGCCAAAAGCCTGAAATGAGTCTAACAGGGATAAAATCAAGGTGTAAAATCAAGGTCTGGTTCCTTCTGGAGCCTCCATGACAGTGTCTTTTTTGGTGGCTGCTGGCATTCCTTAGCTCATGGCTGCATTATTCCAACCTCTTGCTTCTGTTGTCACATTCCTACTTCCTCTTCTCTAATTAAAATCTCCTTCTGCCTTCCTCAGGTAAGGATACTTGGGACTACATTTAGGGCCTGCCTAGATAATCCGGGATAACCTCCCTGTCTCAAGATCCTTAATATAATCACATCTGCAAAATCCCTTTTGCCATATAATGTAACATCTACAGGTTCCAGGTGTAAGGACCTGGATATACTTAGGTGTCATTTTCCTGCCTACCATAGTCTTCCTTGATTTCTCCCTTTCTGTTACCACATACATCCAGTCAGTAATCAAGTCCCATGGCTGGATTCATCTACTGGCCCTCAAATATGAATGCACATTACAATTACTTGGAGAGCTTTAAAAAATACCATGGTCCTGGCTAAGCAAATTAGAAGTTCTGGGGAGTTAGATCTGGGCATTATTAAAAAAATATTTTTTAAATCTTGGTAAAATTTCAAACAGAGAAAAGTTGCAAAAAGGTACAAGTAACTCACATATACTCGTTTTTGTGTTTTTTATTGAAATATAGTTGATTTACGATGTTGTGTTAGTTTCGGGTATACAGCAAAGTGATTCAGTTATACATATAAATATATTCTTTTTCACATTCTATTCCATTGTGGTTTATTACAGGATATTGAATATATTTCCCTGTGCTATACATAGGACCTTGTTGTTTATCCCTTTTATATATAATAGTTTGCATCTGCTAATCCCAAACTCCCAATCCATACCTCCCTCACCAACCTTCCCCCTTGGCAATCACAAATCTGTTCTCTATGTCTGACTCACATATACTCTTTTTTTTTTTTAAGCTTTTTAAAAAGTTTTTATTTATTAATTTATTTATGGCTGCGTTGGGTCTTCGTTGCTGTGCGTGGGCTTTCTCTAGTTGCAGCGAGCAGGGGCTACTCTTTCGTTGTGGTGCGCAGGTTTCTCACTGCGGTGGCTTCTCTTGCTGTGGAGCACAGGCTCTAGGCGCGCAGGCTCAGTAGTTGTGGCTCATGGGTTTAGTTGCTCCACGGCATGTGGGATCTTCCTGGACCAGGGCTCGAACCCATGTCCCCTGCATTGGAAGGCAAATTCTTAAACACTGTGTCACCAGGGAAGCCCTCACATATACTCTTGATTTTTTACATTTTGCACCATTTGCTTTATCATTCTCTTTTCATTTTTTCTGAACCCTTTGAGAGTAAGTCCTTCACCCCTAAGAGTTCTTCAGTATGTACTTCCTAAGAATAAAAACATTCTCTTTCACAACCACAGTGCCATCACCAAAATCAGGAATTTAACATACAACACATTTTACTTTTCCACCAAGAATATATGTGATCATATCAGGATTGCAACCCCTGCTTTTTTATTGTTTCCATTTTCCTGGAATATTTTGGCCCATTTCTTTACTTTTAGCATTTCTGAATTACTTTGTATTAAGTGTGTATCTCAAATAGAGCATATAGTGGGTCTTACTTTGTGGACCAGATAGAGAATCTTCTAGCAAGTGAGTTAAGCCTTATACATCTTTATTGATAAAGTTGATATGTTTAGTCTCAACTCTGCCATGTAATTTTATAATATTATTATTATTTTTGTTATATTTGCTATGTTTCCCTATGTAATCTATTTTCTTTTTGAATTACTTTGATATTTATAATGATATATATTTGTGTCTTAGAGATTATCTTCTTACTTATACCTTTTAAAAATGCCCTTAATCACACCCATTAGGGTGGCTCCTATCAATAAAATAGAAAATAACGAGTGTTGGCAGGAATACGGAGAAGTAATAACCCTTGTGTTCTGTTGATGGGATTGTAAAATGGTGCAACTGCTGTGAAAAACAGTATGGAGTTTCCTCCAAAATTTAAAAATTGGACTACCATATGATCCAGCAATCCCACTTCTGGATATATATCCAAAAGAACAAAAAGCAGGGTCTTGAAGAAGTACTTGCATATCCATGTTCATGGTGGCACTATTCACAATAGCTAAGAGGTGGAAGAAACTCAAATGTCTGACAGACGAATGGGTAAACAAAATGTGATATATATCATACACAATGGAATACAATGCAGCCTTAAAAAGGAATGAAATTCTGTCACATGCTATAACATGGATGAACCTTGAGGACATTATGTTAAGTAAAATGAACCAGTCACAAAAGAACGAGTACTATATGGTTCCACTTACATGAGGTATCTAAAGTAGTCAAATTCATACATGTAGAAAGTAGAATGGTATTTACCAGAGCTTGGGAGTAAAGGGGAACTGTTGTTCAATGGGTACAGAATTTCAGTTATGCAAAGGTGAAAGTTCTAAAGATGTGTTTCACAATAATGTAAATATACTTAACACTATAGAACTGTAAAAATGGTTAAGATGGTAACTTTTATGATATCTGTTTTTACCATAATAAAAAAATGCCCTTAGCTCCCTGTTCCTAATTTAACTTTCTCTATCTGGTTTCTTTTTAGTATAAGTTCAAATGGTATCCTTTTGTTTCCATCTACTGTGTATATAATAGTCAATGAGTATGTGCATTAGTAGTTTTAAAAATATCTCCAGGTGATTCTATAATGTAGCTGATAATCACTGGGCAGCTCTACCATCTCTCCTTTCTCTTCCATTCTTACATCATCATTCTACTCCAGCTTCCATTATTCCTCACATGTTGTAAACTTCCTTCTCTGGCTTTTCCTGGACCATCTATTCAATCCTCCCTAAATACTATACCCAGGGCAATCTTGCAAAAGTTCCACTTTGTGTCACATTCGCCATTCTTAAAGTTATCAACTATTCTTTTCCATTGCCTCTAACTTGGAATAGGTGAATTGATTTGAGTCCCAGCCAGGTCACTTACCAGTTATGTGACCTTTGTTAAGTAATTTAAGGGGCCAACAATGCAGTTGCTGGATCATAACACATGTTCAATTAACATCCTTCCATTCTTCCTTTGCTAAGCTCTAGTATCCCATTGTTCCTGTCTGCCCACCCACTCCACCCACCTGCCCTCCTGACCTCCCTCACCAACTCTCACAGTCATCTTGGGGTTTTAAAACCAGACTTATCATTTTTCTTTTAAAATAAATGTATTTATTTTATTTATTTATTATTTTTGGCTGCCTTTGGTCTTTGTTGCTGCATGCAGGCTTTCTCTAGTTGTGGCGAGCAGGGCCTACACTTTATTGCGGTGAGCAGGCTTCCCATTGCAGTGGCTTCTCTTGTTGCAGAGCACGGGCTCTAGGTGTGCAGGCTTCAGTAGTTGTGGCATGCAGCCTTCAGTAGTTGTGTCTCGTGGGCTCTAGAGTGCAGGCTCAGTAGCTGTGGCGCACAGGCTTAGTTGCTTTGCTGCATGTGGGATCTTCCCAGACCAGGGCTCGAACCTGTGTCCCCTGTATTGGCAGGCAGATTCTTAACCACTACGCCACCAGGGAAGCCCCAGACTTACCTTTAAAACCAAATTCAAGTACCCCCTCTTGCCTAAAACACTTCAGCCATAAATTACCCTGTTCCTCTCCGAGCATCCATGGCACTTTCTCTAACATGTGGAAACTTTTAGTGACTTGTGTTCTGCCTTTTTACAAAAGTGTAAATAAAGTTAATGAAATGGAAACAGGAACCCAAGGACAGGTGAAGGACGGAGCAGACTGAGCACTCCCTATCAGAAAACTGAGGAATTACATCATTTGCTTTGAAAACATGTAGCCTTGCTTGAACACTTATGGTCCCATATCACCCATGCTCCTTGTATCATCCAGCAAGTTACACATTGTACAAACCTATTCTACTGAAAGCTCTTTGAGGACAGGGTATGTGTCTTAAATATCTCTGTCCTTGATACACACTGTTGGTAAGCAATAGTTCCTATCCATCTAATGATAGCTGACAATTATTATTATATTTTTTTTTGCGGTACACGGGCCTCTCACTGTTGTGGGCTCTCCCGTTGTGCAGCACAGGCTCCAGACACGCAGGCTCAGCGGCCATGGCTCACGGGCCCAGCCGCTCCGCGGCATGTGGGGTCTTCCCGGACCGGGGCACGAACTCGCGACTCCTGCATCGGCAGGCAGACTCTCAACCACTGCGCCACCAGGGAAGCCCTAGCTGACAATTATTGAATGCTTATTATCTACTTGGCCCTGTTCTAAGTGCTTTACCTTAAATCCTCACAATAACCACATGAAGCAGATCCCATTATTAGCTTCATTTTTCTAATCTTAGGCTTCGAAACTGAAGTTCAGAGAAGTGAAGTAGCTTGTCCAAGTTTGTGCAGCAAGTCTGAGGCTAAGCTGGGGTATGAATCTGAAGTCTGTCTTCAGAATTCATGCTACCCTGTCTGCTACTGCCTGTCATTAATGGACTAACAAAATATGGTCATTTAATTATATGCATGCAAATTATAATTGTTCATATTTTGTTTCCAGATGTAGACCATGTTGGTATTTTCTGTTTCACTGAATTTCTAAGCAAATGAAAGTCAATAATCCCCTTAGTGTTGACCAGGTAGACTGGAGTGCCCTTTGGGGTCAGCACCTCTCTACTTTAAAGCTGACCCTGCCACCTACTTGATGTGTGGCCTTGAGCAAGTCACTTAACCTTTCTTGTTTCTCATCTCCAACTTCTATCATTGGGCATTTACAGAGGATTTGTTGCCATAGTAATACAAAATAATACTGACCTATCTCTTAGGAGTGAGTGTCATGGGGATTAACTAATTTACAGCTGTGAAGAGCTTTCAACATATGAACTGCTAAACAACAGTGAGATCATAAAGAGAATTTAAAACCCCATCAGCTTGTGGAGTGTGCCCATTTGATTCCCATCATTATATGTTTAACTATTAGCATTACTACTCATAATAAACTTTTATGAGGTACTTTAGGTGGTTGGAGTGTTTTTATGAGAGCTAATTAGTTGTTCCAACCAGTTCTATGAGGTAGGTCAGTATTTTTATCATCCCTGTTTTGGAAATTACATTAAATTGGTACACACGTCATTAAAAAAATCGTAAACTTCTAGATATTTAAAAGCATTCCGTGATTGGAGACAATTCTCATACAGCCATCACTCCTAACACAAAGCTCCAGTGGTAAGGCAATGGGAGTGGATTCTGCATGTGGTGCCAATATATAATGTTGGCAAATCTTTTTATTTTTAATTGTTTTGATGTTTGCACATTAAATAGGTGGTGAGTCTTGTTCTAGGTTCTTTTGTGTATCAGGGTGCATTTCAGAAAATTGATCCCATTCTAGATATTTTAAACAAATCTAATACAAGAAATTGGTTACACGTGTTTTGGATGGGTTATAAGAGCAAATAGGAGAATTAGGTGCTAGGAGAACAATTAGAAAGAAGAGGTCATAGCCAGAAACTAGTAACTTCAGGGATCAGTCCCATTTCCAAGGACTGGGGAAAGAAAAGGGAGGAGATCAAGTTTGCAGAGTCCTGGAGCATCAACTGCTGCTGGGCTAGAACCACAGAGAGAAGCTCCATTGTAGGAGCTAGAATCACAAAAGGAGGCAGTCATGTCCAAAGATGCTGCCAGAGCACGAAACAACAGCTTCTCCTCTGCTCCTACCCTCTAATCTTGCACGAGTGCTTCCTATCAGTAGAAATTAATAGGAAGTCTTGGGAAAGGGAGCCTGGGAAACATGGTTGTAGGTCTCTAACTCTAGCTTCACAGAGTTAGATGGAGGAGGATGGATGCAGGGTTGAGAGAGAGCAGGTAAGTAACTGGCCTGTCTCGTAAGTTCACTAAATTTTTCCTGGCGATCAGGGAGATTCAGAAGCTTACTCCAAGGCCTTTACACCAGCAAGTTGTAGACCTGCTATTCAAGCTCAGGCTTGCCAACTCGAAGTGTAATGTGTATTTCCAGTGCCACATTCCATCTCTCTCTTAGTGTGCTCACCTTCCCTGTGAGGCTCCAGTGTCATGTGGTAAGAATGTTCATCTCTACCTACCTTCAAGGGTGGAATGAGGATTAAATTAGATCATGTACATAAAAGCACTCGATCGTCACTAATGCAACCCACAAATGAAAGCTAGTATTGTAATTTGTAAATAAATTTTACAAAAATATCTGTAAACTAAGTCCAAGATTAAAATGAGATTTTGTTACTGATCTTTTGAAGTCGGACCCCAGCAAAGGTCCTCCCGCCCAGTGTTGTTTGAGCCAATAGCGCAAGACGGAGCCTGATTCAGAAGCAAAAGAAGGTTTTCTTCTTTGATCAGTGGTTGGAGAGGTGGAAGCTCAGGCTCTAGAGCACACCTGCTCCCCGCAGGCCGTGGGCTATGCAGCTCTATAGGGATCTCCTCAGTGGGGAGGGGGCGGGGTTCTCCTGAGGTGGGCGCAGCTGTGCAGCTCGGGCGCCAAATTACAGTGCTGCGCGCAGCGTCTCTGCGCACGGCTCGCTGCCGCCATCTTGGATCAGGGTGTCGTGCCCAGCGCTTCTCCACACGCTCAGCAAGCTGAGGAGTTCTGAAGAGCCGGGTGTGAGGCCTCTACGCGCGACCCCCTGGGAGCAAGTGAAACTAGACTGAGCACAAAGGATAAAAAGGTTAGACTTTTTTAATACCCAGATTCTATTTTTATTTTCTGGGAATTGTTAATGGGCTTTGCTGGTGACAATTTATCTTCCCTTAGAATGTAGTTGGATCACCTTGTATCTGGACCGTGGCTGAAAATTGAGTGTGTGTGGGGACAGCCTTTCAGTTGGTAGTTGCTCTTCTTGTTGGGTTCAAATGGAGCTGAAGAATTACTTTTACTGGAGGTTCGAGAATTGCTTGCAGCTTTTAATTTATCCTGGCTTTTAAACATGTCGCCAGGTTTTAGTCATACAATCCTTATTTTCAAATAAGTATCATTACATTATTATTAATAATCCCATTGCATAGAAAAGGAACTGAGATATAACACATGTTCATTAAATAGTTGGTGAGAAAGAAATAACAGATCTCTAGACTCCTGATTTCCACTTTCTGAGTGGGAGTGGTGGTGTATCGGAAAGAACATTCTTGGCTGGGTAAACTGAGGCCAATTATTTACCTCTCTGAACACAATAGGAGTGTGAGTTTGAGGATAATTGTGATAATGTGTGTTAAAGTGTTTGGTAAAATTTAAAGTGCTGTCGCAATGTTAAGGACTACTGCCGAGTTGTCTTGCTGCCTCCTGGACTATATAAAAATATGACTTCGCAAACACTGAGAAATCCTTATGAGGAAACAAGACTCTGTAGCATCCTATCATCTGTCATTCCCCAATATCATGAACTGTACTTAGTGTTTATGCCCACCCTTCCCCATCGGAGACAATGAAATCACTCTTATGGCTGTTGTTTTCCCAAGTAACAGCCTTATCATTTGTATTGCTCTGAGGAAGGCTATGTTGGAATCACTCATCCCAAACCCCTGTTTTTCATCAATCACTTTTTGGCTGCAGAACCCCATGGAGGAGACAATATCCAAATTGCTTTCAATCCAATAACTCACCCCAGACAACAATAAAAACAATGACAGCAAATCTAAACCCAAGCACTGGATGTTAAGTGACCCATGCATTGGAAGGTGAGCAACCATTTGCAGGGATCCTTGTACCACCTTTGATCTGTTTGTTTAAGATGCCGGGCTACAGTCTATGGTTGTCGTCTCTGGAAGCTTTTTCTTTTCTTGGAAGTGATCCAACTACTTTCTCTCTCTCTAGGCTCAAGACTGCTATCCTCCCTTTGTTTAAGCTGGGTTGGCAGGGACTCAAAACTCTGCCACCTCTCCCTTGCCCTATGGCCTGAGAGCCTGAGGCCACTAAGGTTCAGAGGCATATTTTAAAATGAAGTCCAGAGCTAAGTCTCCCTCCTTTTGGAAGAGCCTAGGTTCCAGAGTCCATTCTTCTGCCCAGACTGATAATTCTGGTCAGCAGCTGATCTTGATACATTTTCTTCTGGCTAGTGGTCCTAATGTGGACTGGAAGAGGGACCCACAGAATCAAGTGATTCCTGATTTTCTGGGCATCCCCTTTCATGTCAATAAACAGTGCACGGGAATGCTCTATTATGCAACAATGGTCGAGTGTGCATTTGTATTGACTAGAGAAAGGTGATGAACAATAATGGCCCCATTAAATTCCACCCTCAATATTGATGGACTGGGAGAGAGCTGCAGGAGAGATGTTTTGTTTTTTTTTTTAACAAATGTATATATTTTTTATTTATTTATTTTGGGCTGCGTTGGGTCTTTGTTGCTGCGCGGGCTTTCTCTAGTTGCGGCGAGCGGGGGCTACTCTTCTTTGCGGTGCGCGGGCTTCTCATGGCAGTGGCTTTTCTTGTTGCGGAGCACTGGCTCTAGGCATGCAGGCTTCAGGAGTTGTGGCACACAGGCTCAGCAGTTGTGGCTCGTGGGCTCTAGAGCGCAGAGTCGGTAGTTGTGGCGCACGGGTTTAGTTGCTCCGCAGCATGTGGGATCTTCCCGGACCAGGGATCGAACCCGTGATCCCTGCATTGGCAGGCGGATTCTTAACCACTGCGCCACCAGGGAAGCCCAAGAGAGATGTGTTTGATTTCAACTTCTCAGTGCCAGAGATACTTCAAAAACAATTTGTGGGTAAATAATAAAAGTCTCCAAAATCAGTGTGCTTACCAAAAGGCAACTACACCCAAAGGAAGCATTTCTGTTTGAATTTAATTGATTTAAAATTAGCGTTCCCTTTATTTTGATGGCTCCATTCTTGTTTACTGGGAAAACATTTGTAGCAAAACACATACTGCGTGTGTACCTGGGCATTGATATTCTCGCTGGCAAATACTCTCCACCACAGTGCCTGGATACATATTTGCCTCAGAGACCTGAACAACTCTGAAAGAACTGTTCAAGTCTCCCAAGGAAATACTATCTTTACTTGACAAGAATGATGCCGATGTTTAAAATCACCTTCAGAGCAGTCCTAAGGATGTTCCTTGGCCTCTCAAGCTACTGAACTTGTGGAAAACAGTAGAAAATATTCTGCTAGGAAAGTGTTACTGTAAGCTGTATTGTTGGTTTCCCCTTTCTTTTCTTGATTTTTGCGGTGATGGAAAATAAGAGAAGACAGGGTAATTGGTTGTCTAATAAGGACTGTTTGTCTAGAAACAGATTTTTGTTGTTGTAATCCCTTTGTTGCTTCTTCATCTGAAAGAAGGAGAATATTCTTTAGGGAAGCAGAGAATTCTAAGAAATGGGTGATGGATGTACACGAACATTTTATAGATAAAGGTTCTAATTTACCTTATAGTTCTTATTCTTCAAACAGTTTAAAGACGAATTTGTGTGTGTGTGTTTCCTTTTTACAAATGTGATGCTTGTTCATTTTGGAAAATGAATAAATAGAAAGAAGAAAATAAATATCAGCCTTAATCTTACCACCCAGAGGTAATTTTTGAATGTTCCTTCTAAGTATATCTATAGCCTACGGTGTAATATTTTAGTAAAAAAGGGATCATACAAGATATCTTTTACATAATTTTAATTCACTATCATTCACTTATTATAGTAAATGTGTATTTCCCTGTGCTACATAATTATATTAATACCTTTATAGAATTTTATCATATGATATACCAGTCCCCAATTATTAAATATTTAGAGTACTTCCAACTTTTCCAATCTGTAATGTTTTGGTAAATATCCTGGAAGCTTTGGTTTGGTGTTTCTTTAGGATAAATGGCTAGAAATGGAAGGTCTGAATCAAGTGATATGCAGAATTTTTAGGCTTTTGATATATATTGTTAAATTTCTATCCATAAGTGTTGTGCCAGTTTTATTTTATTTTAGCACCAGAAGTGTAAGAGAGTGACCATTTCCTCAAATCTTCACCAACATTAGGCATTTAAAAATATCTTATTAACCCTCTGGGAAATATAGGGTGAGGGATAGACCACTCAAAACTGATGAAACAGTAAGAACACTAACAAAAACATAATTGGTGCCTGTTATGGACTGAATTGTGTCTACACCCCCCACCCATGCATTTAAATGTTGAAGCCCTAAACCCCTGTGTGACCATGTTTGGAAATAGTCTTTTAAGGAGGTAGTTAAGGTTAAATGAAGTCATAAGGGTGGAGCCCTAATGAGATAGGATGGGTGTCCTTTTCGGAAGAGTAAGAGACACCAGAGAGTGCTCTGTACACACAGAGAGAAGGTTATGTGAGGACACAGTGAGAAGGTGGCCCTCTGCAAGCCAGGAAGAGAGGCCTCACCAGATACCAACTTTGTGGGCACCTTGATCTTAGACTTCCACCTTCCAGAGCTGTGAAAAAATAAATTTCTGTTGTTTAAGGCACCCAGCCTGAAGTCTTGTTATGGCAGCCTGAGCTGACTTATACAGTACTCTTGTAGATTCTTGGCAAAGCCCAGGTAGTTGGCATGGCTAGAGGCCACTAGGGGGTGTTTAAGAAGCACAAAAAAACAATCCAGTGGAAATGCTGACTTGAGGACACTGAGATAATGTAGATGGAAGTGGAGCTCTGAGTTAGTGAGGCTACTGCGGGCAGAGAAGGAAGTGCAACCTGCCACAAGCTGAAAGCCATGCAGGTGCTTCTCTCTGCAGGCATACCTCAGAGATATTGCGGGTTTGGTTCCAGACCACAGCAATTAAGGGACTATCACAATAAAGCGAGTCACACAACTTTTTTGGTTTCCAGTGTATGTAAAAGTTATGTTTACATGATACTATAATCTACTGTGTGTGCAATAGCATTGTCTAAAAAACTGTACACACCTTAATTAAAAAATACTTTATTGCTAAAAAAAATGCCCAAACAATTACAATAGTAACATTAAAGATTACAGATCATGGATCACCATAACAAATATAATAATAATGAAAAAGTTTGAACTATTTCAAGAATTACCAAAATGTGATACAGAGATATAAAGTAGACAGATTATCTTGGAAAAATAGTACTGACCCACTTGCGCAACACAAGGTTGCCACAAATCTTCAATTTGTAAAAAAACATAGTATCTTCAAAGTGAAATAAAGCAAAATGCAATAAAACACGGCATGCCTGTATTTATTTATTTTTTAATAGAACTAAAAGGGCTCTGCTTGTATAGCAGCCGAGCTGAGGGCTTTTCCTTTTATTTCCTCCTATTATTCTGGCTCCCCTTGCTTAAGAAAAAAACCATATATAACCTAATATCCATATTTTACTGACATAATTCCCCTATATATCAATCATGTATAAACTAGTTGCTGTTTTAGAAACATATTTTATAGCAGAACTGATTGTAACCCACTCTGTGACCTCAGTTTCCTCAACTGTAATTTAAGGAGGTTGGAAAATATCAGTCTTTTTTTTCTTTTCTAAATTTATTTATTTATTTATTTTTGGCTACGTTGGGGCTACTCTTCATTGCGATGCGTGGGCTTGTTGCGATGGCTTCTCTTGTTGCGGAGCACGGGCTCTAGGTGTGCGGGCTTCAGTAGTTGTGGCATGCAGGCTCAGTAGTTGTGGCTAGCGGGCTCCAGAGTGCGGGCTCAGTAGTTGTGGCACACAGGCTTAGTTGTTCCGCGGCATGTGGGATCTTCCCGGACCAGGGCTCTAACCCGTGTCTCCTGCATTGGCAGGCAGATTCTTAACAACTGCACCACCCGGGAAGTCCCTATGAGTGAATTTTAAAACTTGTGCATTGAATAATAGCTAAAGGCTGCATTCTCCCCTCTCCCAGGGGTGGAAGTTGGACTGTGGGGCTGGGGTTGGTTGTGATGTTAATCTTGCTGGGATCTGGTCTGTTATGGTCTGGTCTGTTAAGGTCTGTTATGGACTCAACGTTTGTGTCTCCCCAAAATTCATATGTCGAAATCCTCACCCCCAAAGTGATGCTATTTGGAGGTGGGACCTTTGGGAGGTACATAGGTAATGAAGGTGAAGCCCTCATGAATGGGATTTGTGCCCTTAAAAAAGGGACCCCAGGGAACTCTCTTGCTCTTTTCCACCATGTGAGGATAACATGAAAAGATTGTAATCTGCAACCTGGAAGAGGGCTCTTGCCAGAACTTGACCGTGCTGGTGCCCTGATCTTGGACTTCCAGCCTCTAGAACTGTGAGAAATAAATGTCTGTTGTTTATAAGTCACTCAGTCTGTGGTACTTTGTTATAACAGCTTGCAATGACTAAGACAAGGTCTTTCATTTTAAAAGACTTAAAAATCTTAGGACAGGATGACATTAAGTTACCTTCCAGTTGTATTTCTGTGATCTCTAAAATTGGTTTATTACTTGTGTAAGACTTTGCATAGTTTACAACACTCCTAAACATACATGTTCTCATCTATTCTATACATTCCCTCCTTGGAGTAGTAAGGATGTGTACCATCACTCTCATTTCATATACTTGGAAACATTACATGACTTCTCAAGGTATCACAACTAGCTACCAATAGAACTAGAACTTAAACTCAGGTCTTCTGACTCTAAATTTCATCATTTTCCTACTACTCCTGTGAGAAGGAGCTAAGAGTTATGTTCTTAGAAGCTATAAGGAAAGTAAGGAAAAGAGTAATCCTAATATTTAAAAGCCCAATTAAGAAGTAAAATAAGTTACATGTGTTTTTATTTTTCAAAAGATATTTCTATAAGATTGTTTTTCCATTTATTTATCATTCTTGTTAATCTTAATAAGAGTTATGTCTTTTTGGACATAGGGTCTAGAATGGTCCTTACTATGAATCTAGTGAGTTTGAATAGAAGGCCATCATTTTAGGAACTGCAGATAAACACAGAATTCAGTCAGCATACTCTAATTGCAAATAAGGAATCCAAGGGAAAAGGTTTTCTGAGCTTTGAATTTGCAAACTAACATTTAGGAACTTGCAAGCATATCTTCCCCAAATGCTCATCATCTCCCTTTTCCAGTCTTTATATCCTCTTCATAGCCAGTAACAAATTATGCTTTCCTCTCTTCAGTTCCATCACTTTTATTTCACGAAATACAAATTTTGCATATTGTCAAAGGATCTGCTTTACTCATTTAAACAGACTCTTCTCCAATTTCTACCTACATCCACATGAATTGATTGGAAAAGTCTTCATTGTCCTTCACCAGAGTCCTCCAATCTGGATTTCAGTCTGTTTACTGCTTAAAAATGGCTGTCTTTGAACTAAACCCTCAGGTTGTACTAGTTGGTAGCTGCAAGTGACTCTTATGTGCTGCTTACCTATTTTTGGCATAAGATCATTGTACTTCAGGGCCCCTCATAATGCTTAGCTGCAGGAATGACTGCTGTTCTTTCATTTGCTTTCTGTTGAGCCACAAGAATTTCCACCAAACAGAGTAGTCCCTGTTTCTGGCTGTGTCCCTCTCTGTTCTTATCTCTGCCTTTCTCTTTTCCTCCTTCTCTCACCTCTTCTACACTTACATTCCCCATTGTGGCTGCAGGGAACTTGAAGAAGAACCAGAATTCAGCTCTGATTTGACATTTCTCTGGAACACTTGGTAGGCAGCATGGTGTGTGTCCCAGAGATGGACATACATTTTCCCTTTCCTGGATTTGGAATAAGGAATAATCAAAGGAGGCATTCCTCCATTCCGCTGAGAGAGCAAAAGCATGAAGCCAAATATATCCTCTGATTTTATGGATGTACAAACCTGCAAAAGCTTAATGGAAAGGAACTTGGAAGGAGAGGAAGATGATCGAATTGCTTTAGGCTCCCTGCTTGATTACTTTTAGTTACTGCGTTCATGTGTCAATTTGTGTGACTGATTTAATGGTTTCCCTTTATGATATTGTTAATCATAATAATTGTAGTAACTTATATTTGTGTAGTGCTTTATGGTTTTCAAAGCATTTTTATATCCATTATCTTATCAGGTCTCACAACAAACTGGGGAAGATACACTTGCCAGAAGAGTGATCTTCTTGCTAGGAAAGTCATTTTCTTTGAGCGTGCATCTTCAAGAAGGGATGCATGAAGAATGTTGGGGGAGGAGGGAGATACCGAGCCAGCAAAAGTCAGCTGAATCCACAGGGGCTGGGCAGATGTCACCCCGCCCCGGCCCCTTCACACCTTGGGTGGGAGTAACCAGCCTTAACACAATTTAGTAAAGCATCATTTTAGTCTCATTAAATCACTTTGCTGAACAAAGGGTTATATCCAACACACCAGCCTAGGATTTGCACATTTCTGACCCAGTGAGTATCTGTGGGAGCTTCCCTATCTCACCACCAATATCAATCTCCACCTGGTTTTTATTATTAACTATCTTACTTCCTTAGCAACTGCTGTAGCTCTGGAAGACTTTAACTCTCTAAAAATTTACAGCTGAGTTCCTCCAGAGTCCTACAAATAAGGCTGGTGGTGATTGGAGCAACTCCTTTGTTTTTCTTTCTTATAGCCAGCTGTAACATAGTCCCAAGCCTCTATGTACCTATAGTTGTTAGCAATGGAACATGGAAAATTTCCTAATTCCTTTCTCTCCTATGTGTACATCTACCTCTTATCCAGCTCTTTGACATAGACAGGGTGACTACTATCATTTCTTATTTATAATGAGAAAACCATGTAAGGAGTTTACATCATTTGTTCACATATAATTTGGTGGAGCCAGGAGTGGTACTAAGATCAGCTAACTCCCAAGTTAGTTATTTTTCCACTGTATAGTAGAATTCAGTTTGGTGCCCCTTCCTCTCTTCCCCCTTTTTAAAAGTTTTCAGAAACAGGCAAAAATCTCAAAAATTTTTTTTCCAAAAAGTTGCTCATTAGTTTGCCATTTCATCCACCTCACCTGCACTTGAAGGCCCTTGAGAGTCAATGTGAAAATGTGTTTATCATTTAGATCTTTTTCCCAGTCCATCATCCCTGGGTGAATCCTGATAGCCATGACTATAGTGCATGACCTTTCTTTTTTTTTTTTTTTTTTTTTTTTGTGGCCGCTTAGAAAACAGGTGAACCTAAGCAGGATGGAGCAAATTGTCTCTCCTGGAAGTTTGGAATTGGAATGGATGGATAGTAGTTATTCATTTTATAGGTCATTTGAACTGAGGACAATTAAACTCTGAGGCTGTGGCCCCCGAGAGATATACGCAGGATGCAGAAGTTAGAAAAGAAAGAAGCAGGGAGGTGAGAATCCTTATGGCTCTGGAGGAACAGAGCTAGGCAAGCAGCAGGGCCAGCTGCCTCTTAACTGCTTTTTAGTGCTCGGCTCCAGGCACACAAGCAGCCAGACCCCACTGTAATTCCTGCTCTTGGAGAGTATAAGACACTGAACAAGTCTTTCTAATTCTTGTTTTTGCTTCAGTTATGCTAAAGAGGGTTTCTATGGTAATACTTGTCATCCAAAGAGTTTTAACTTGGATGTTCTGAAAAACTACTTTCTGGAATTTTTCACTCCAAGAATTTCTGTTATTGGTCAGATATAGAAAATATCCTGCCCCAGCCATTGCCATGGATTGCACACCTTTAGCTGCACACATCCCCAGGTGTACATGTCCCCATGTATATGCATCCTGTGGCCTCCACCCAACTGTGTGGCCAGGAAACAGCATTCCTCAGTTCTGCTGGCCTCAATTTTTTCTTCATTCTGAAGCTCCCAGTGAAGAGGGCAGCCTCCAGCTTGATACTAAATTTCTCCTCGTTGACCCCTTCTCATAATTCCCTTTGATGTTGCATGCCCATTTCCTTCTTCATTTGCAGTCACCCTGTCACTCATTGTTTGCTAATGACTAGTTGGCAGGCATAGAGAAGAGAAGTGGCAGCCAACCTGGCCTTCAGACTGGAAAAAAGCATGTTTTTCTAGAGAGTGAAAACGTTATTTGGTAAGAAGCCCGTTTCAGCACTGAATATTTCTCTTTCAAAGTCCTGCTGGGCTCCTTTTGTCTCCCAGTGTCTGTGCTTTCCTTATCGCTTCTCCCACCTTCTTCCCAGATGGAGACTGGCAGGGCCATTTGGTTTGGGGATGGAGCTCCTCTCAAAGGCAGGTGTGGGCTCTGGAGGAGACTCTAATATGATCTTGGGGAATCAAACTGTTAGAGTAATTACAATATTCGGAAAATAATATACAGCTATTTGGAAGCCTTTGAAACCTCAGGTTTTTCTAGAGAAAGCCAGTAATTTGCAAGAAATACCAACTTCTCTCTGCTATCTATTCAGTCTCCTGAACCTTTAGAGTGAACTTATCCTCGTCTTGGATTTAATATTTGTTCCAGAGAAGCATGGATCTCTTGACACCAATTTCTCTCATTAATTTCAAAGCCCACCTGGGGAATGGTCCACCTACTTTCCTCCCTCCAGAGCTCCTAAAAGCTGGGCATCTGGGACCAGCCCTCTGAGGCTGGACCTTACCTTATTCTTAGAGAGAATAATGGTGCAAACTTCAACAATGATGCTGATTACTTGTTTATTATTCACCCTATACCAAGTAGTCTTTGAAAACCCGGTAAAATGCCACTCAGGTTTTCACAGTCCTCTAAATGCTTCTCAGCCAGAAGAGGGCGTTGTGTCCCTGATTTTTTTTTTTTTTTTTTTTCTTTTAAACTAAGCAGAAAGCCTTAGGAGAGCAAATGACTTTTAGAGCCACACTGTTCTTTACATGTAAATAACAACACACAACAAAAAGTTCATCTGTTGAAGACAAATAGTCAAAAGAAATATTAGTAAATGCAAACCGGGCAGCTAGCATGGAATGCTGCTTTGGGTTCTGGGGTCACAGTGGCTTCCGGTGAACATATTTCTTATGCTGCTAGCTCAGGTTAGAAATGAAGTGACAAAAAATGCAACAAGGGCTTGTTGCTAGTGAGGAGCAGTGGGTAATATATTTGTTTGTATTATGGGATTGCAGTTCTACTAGAAGGAACACTTGACATTTTGATGAGTGCCTCCAGGGAGAAAAGGTACTAACTTCAGAACTTAGTTTTAATTATACTAAGGAGATTACATTATTCAAAAGCATCCCACTGGTAAGGTGCAACATTTCCTGAAACAGTTTAGTGGAAAATGCCACATTAATCAGTTCAATATTTCACTCAGAAGGCTTAATGATGGGAGAAGTTTAAAGTACCGTAGCAACGATAATGCAGAAGGGAAGGGAATAAAAGAATGTTCACTTAGAGGAAGAGGTTGAAATAGTTGCTAGTCCCTTTCGTGTCTTTCCCCATTAAAAGCTGGCTGGCTGTGCTAGAAACCCAGTGGGAATCAACATGTGGACCCCACCATTCCTGAAACAGGAGGACCCTGAAAGGCAACAGTGTGAGAGAGGAAGGATGTTATGTTCAAGCCATGTCCTCTGCCCAGGCAGTTCACTGCTGCTCCTCCGTTAATGGTCCAGGTTGGTGATGAGTAGCTGCTCTCTTTCTTCCCACAAAGGATCTTTGTAAATGTATAGTATTTGATGTTAAAGGGAAATGGGCAGAATGAGATTCTGGAGTGTTTTGTCTTCTATTCCCATTCTTTCCCCAACTCATATTCAAATTACCTTCTTCACCCTACAAAAGTCCATTGAGAATCTGGCCTGAAAGTCAGAGAGGTATTTAGAAGGTAGGCTCTCACCTGAAATGGGACCAACACTCCCGGGCCTATTGGGATGCTGAGAGACTGGGTGACCATAGAGATTGGAAATTCAATCCAGATCTTAATGTTTGTAAACATACAAACCAGCCTCATGGTTAGTCAAATTAGAGGAATAATTTTAAAAAGCCAAACAAATCCAGACCCATTGTTCTCATGGGGCAGTAGTCCGGCAAACAGGTGTGAGGCAGCTGAAACCAGTGTGGGGAGTGGGTTGGGGAGCAGAAACAATCACTGTGTGCTTTTGTTAAAACCGTTTTGTCCAATTGTTAGTTTACTTTCTGTCTAGCTCTCACCACAAAGAAGCTTGGAATAAAAACTAAAAATCAATACTAGAATAGCATAGCTAAGTTGTCTAGAATGTACACCATGTGAATTTCCCTGCCCTGTTTTCTTTTTTCTATTTCTTACTGTGTGTGCTTGTGGGATCCCTCCTGCTTTGTGGATCAGAGTCACCTTTGTTTTTACCTTCAAAGCTCTTCTGCGGTGACACTTTTCTTCCTCTAAGTCACCTTGTTTCTTTCCCAGAAACAGGTGCCTATGTAACTATACTGTGTGTGTTTCCTTTCACATGTATCCTCCACTGAGAGGGTTTAACTTTGGTACTCTCTGAAATACTAGCTAACTTTTCCCAATTCCAGAATTCCCGAGCTTTTTGTGATAGCATTACTCCATTCTTACCCTATTCTTGTTTTGCTTCCAAGACTTGATCAAGGTGATGTATATTTATTGAAAAAAATGGTAGTGAATCTAGAATTTTGTTTTAAGATGTGCACAATAGCCCATGAGATTTTGACAACCTTTCAGGGAAACAATAATTACGATTTTACATGATAGTGAAGGGGCCGCTGTCGTTATCTTGATGGTGTTGGAAAGTCATACTTGGATGTTTCTATTTTTGTGCTGCTTTGTTTATTATTACACAAAGTCCTTTGTCTGGTTTTGGGAAAATTCTTCAAATTAAGTTGAATGCAGAGTGTTTGATTAGCTTGTTTTGAGTTCCTCATTTATTCTGTCTTGGAAGCCCTGAAGCCTGGTCCTGACCAGGAGCAGGGATGCTGATATCCATGGGGTTACCATCTATTTTCTTCTCCTGACCACTGTTTTCTAGTTTTAGGATTCCAGGTGTTGTTCCACTCTTCAAAATGTGGTTGACCCCATCTGTGGATGTTTACCAAATGGATTTTCTAAGCCTCATAACTACACCCTAGTCTTGACAAAAGGTTGGAAAGGAATGGAATGACGTTTTTGTAACAAAATTAGAAAACAGAATTCTAAATGCTTAATCACCTAGGAATCACTGGATATGATGTATCGGGTTATAGTTAAACTGACTTGAAATATGGAATGTTCATTAACTATTAGGAAAAGAAGCAATTGCACTGCACCCACTGGCATAAAAATCTCCCTTGTTGGTTTAAAATAGCTTACTTTTCATTTGACCCAAAGATTCTAGTAGGAGAAAAAAATAATGGACACCTCACTCACACTATGCAAAAGAGGGACTGGGTTTTAATCCTGTAACTGTCCCTTCCAAGTCCCTATTCCACAGTCACCTTTTATGACTTTATAAATCGTTGCTGGCTCTTGATAAGAACTGGAGCTGGCTGCTGGCCTGACCTCCTCCTGTGCTGATAATCTCTTCTCTTATTATTTGGGCCTTTCTTAGGATGTGATTGTACTACCACGGTAATAATAGGCATTTACGAAGTCTTGTTATCTGTCTCTCATTGGACAGAGCCCATCTATTCTGAAAAATTGAAGCTCGGAGAGCCCTGGCCTTCCAAAGAATTTTTCTGTGGCTTCTGGCTTCAAAAACTTGTATTTGACTGACACTGTATGTGTTAACCCTACCTGGCTCTATCTGTTGCCCTTCTTTCTTTTCTTCAACATTTCAACTTATTCTATCATTTGATTACTCTAGAATGATACATCTGCCTGTCACAGATACTCTGATCTGGTTAGAGTCACAACAACTTATATATGTGTGTGCGTGTATGTATGTATGTTATTTATGTACTTATATTTTTACTTCAGATTTATTTTTATTGAGGCAACATTGGTTTATTACCTTATATAAGTTTCACATGTACAGCACTATATTTCTACTTCTATATACCTTACAGCATGCTTACCACCAAAAATTTAGTTTCCATCCATCCCCATATAGTTGCTCCTGTTTACCCATTTCGTCCTCTCCCCTCCCCTTCCTCTCTAGTAACTACTACTCTGTTCTCTTTAATCTCTGTGTTGTGAATAACTATTTATTGCAAGATGATTAATTCAAGAAAATAAAAAAATATTTGAAGTTGCACTTCTTTTTGTAAATTCAATCCATTTAAAATTTAGAGAATTTGATATTCTTTTATTATTTAATGTTCTTTTATTATTGCCATGCCACTGAACGATTATGTTACTTTTCTGCTAAAATTTCAGAAGTTCCAAAAAGGAAGGACTGTAACTGTGTTCTCAATCTCACCATATTTCAGAATCACCTGGAAACATTTGAAAACAGTTGCTTAAGCCACACTTCCGAAGATTCTGATTCAGATTGGTCTGGGGCTTAAACAACCTCTTAGAATAACTGTGAGAACCACTGAAGGGAAATGTAAGGCAATGATGAGGTTTGAGCACATATCATTATTGAGCAGAATACTTTGGAACTGGGTCATTTGTCTTCCTTTGATTTATCTCCTAAGTTTTAATTACAAAATGTGATTTCCTTCATGGTATATCTTAATGTTGTATTTTCCAAACCAGGAGGTTTTAAAAAAATTATGTAAATAAGAAAAACATCATGTTAAAACAAAGAAGTATTCATCATTGCCCTTCCTTGAAGTGTAAATTTCTTATCAGTCACCTTTTTTTTCCTTTGACAGCAATCATAACAGGAGTTTGCATATTATTTAGGAAATGGTTCTTCTCAGTTTTGAGCACATATTAAAAAAAACTACATACATATTATGAACCAGCAGTTGCATTTCTAGGAATCTTTCTTGCAGAAATACTGTATACATGTATGAGGGTTTTCTCAGGAACACTGAATATGATGGCAAAAAAACAAAACAACAACAAAAACCAAAATGACTGTCATTGGGGCAAAGGTTAAATAAAATTTGAAGCTCTATATAATGGATAAATATGCAGTTGGTAAAAATGAGTTAAGTGTTCTGTCTTGGAAAGGTGTAGGTGATATATTTTAAGGGAAACAAGGTGAAGAAGACTGTAGACAGTATGGATGGTCCTCCTCCTCCTTTTTTTTTTTTTTTTTGGTACAGAGAGAGCACTCTGTGGGTGTGAGAGGCATACAAAAGTCTGAAATGATAAGGAACTCTCTATGTTGCTAACTGGCTTTTTTTCTGGCGAGTGCGATAAGGCAGTGGGGTAAGGAAGTGCTTTTACTGTATTACTGTATTATTTCACAGTCCTCCTTCAACAGGCATACATTATTTATGTAATTAAAAGCAAAAGAAAAAGAGAAACAACCAAAAGTAGAAACAGTCATCCTTGGGGCCTCAGTCTGGCAGCCTCAGGCTGGACTCTCCTGCCCCAGAGGGGCAGAATTCACCATGGAGTATAGTGCTCTGGCAGGACTATGTACCAGTCCTCCCAGATACCTGGTCCCAGGGCTGATTCCTGCCCCGACTCCAGACCAAGCCAGTCAGCACTCACAATTGCCCACGTGGTAGCCTAAGCAGCAGCTCCACTCTGGTGGCCAGTGGGGACTGTGGTACTGAGCTGGGTCTGCACGAAGTACAGGGTGGAGAGCAGGGGCTGGCTGGGCTTAGTTGGACCCTCTGAGGCAAGAGGCGGGGATTTCAGAAATTACACTGCAGTTCATACCTCAAAGGTGGGCAGGCCTTCCTGTTGCTCTCATTGATGTAGGCACCATACACAAATTTCCCCAGAGAACTGCTAGGGAAAAGGAGAGATGGCTCTGTCTGTTTTAGGTCTTCTATTTAATTCTCATTATATTCCACTGCCCAATTTCTCAGTGTAATAAGCAGTTTTCATGGAGTGCTCCCTAGAGCCAGTCTCTATTAATACTTTACATGTATTATTTCAATTAATTCTCGCAACAACCTATGAGGTAGGTAATATTATTATCCTCATTTTACAGATCAGGAAACTGAGGCACAGAAAGATTAAGTACTTTGCTCAAAGTCATACAAATAGTAAGTGGCAAAGCCAGGATTTGAACCCAAGTGCTCATCACTCTGTTCCATCCTCCTGTTTATGTCACACCCTTTCTAACTTTACCCACCCTCCCTTTGAAGTTACAAATCAGTTAAAGAAAGACAAAAGTGAAGCACCACTAATGAATGCATGGCTCCTTCCTTTAGGAGAAAAATGTCTTAGCATTTAAGGTTAATAAGGTGGGAGGAAAAATGCCTCTCAAAATATGTGTGCATAATTTAGCACATATAAGGGAAGCAGCATAGCAGAGTGGTAAAAACATGGACTTAAGTCAGACTCCTAGAGTTTATATCTTGGCCTCACCATTCATTAGCTGTGTGATCTTATGCAAGTTACTTATCCTCTCTGTGCCTCAGTTTCCTTATCTGTACATTTCTTCTGTAAAACAGTAATAACTGTCTCTTAGGGTTTTTGTAACAATTGAATGAGTGATATTGTTAAGCACTTAGAACAGTGTCTGGCACATGGTAAATGCTATAAATGTATTTGTTACATAATTAAAATAATTAGAAATAAAGCACAGCACAACCAAACTGTGTAGAATCTAATCCACTGTTTTTTTAAGGGTGAGAAAAGGATAAAGAAGCCCATATTTCTTGAGTTTCTCTGGTAGCTAGCAATAGCTAATACCAAATACAGCCTTTAAAATTTCCAGGTAAGTAAAAATCTCCTTCTAATTCAAGCAGATGATCATGATTCTCAAGAAGTGGATTCTGGGTCCACAGAGAACTAGACTTAATAACAAATGGGAAACAGGTCCCAAGACAGCATGCTCTCAGCAAGGCACTTGGGCTTCTGGGGCTTGGGGCTTGGGAGCTTGGGATTTTGATGCTTACTCAGAGTTTTTAATCTGGCTATTAGCCTTGAGACTTCTCTGTGTTTACACCACACATGTCTGTGTTTTTCTATTTCAACCTTCTACTCATTTCCTCTAAATCTCATACTTTAGGACCTTACCCTGTGTTTCTTTTGTGTTTCACATTCTCAGAGTTGGCATTATGGTTTTAGAGTCTTTAGGGCATTAAAATCTGTATTTCACTGTAACAAATAAGAGCAAATCTTAAGATTTCTAGCCAGAATTCTTTGCAGCCTTTCCCCTATTGATGTTTGTAGTTTCATTTTGCTCTAATTGTCCCTGGTGGTCTAAACAGGCAGGAATTCAGCCTTCACCAATGGATGCTGAGCTGCTATCACCTTTTCCTGCCTAGGAAATGGATCACGGGGGCAAAGATTAGCCCCTTTTAACACTGGACAGAGTTGGGGGGGAAAATGATAATGTCTACATTTTGGCTTTATCTATTGATTATTGCTATTGTCACTGCCTCTGCTGTTAGTAAGAGGGAATAAAGAGCAATGTCTACGCGAAAACAGTGAAGCCACACACACAGTTTGCAAAACCCTTTGGGATCTCACCAGCTGAAAAGGATCTATAAAATAGAAAATAAGCTCATTAGTAATAATACTTTTATGATCGTAAATAGAAACAGGTAAAGTCAAGCTGCTGGTTCTCTGAGCTTTTCACGACTCCCCTAAACAGGCTGTGGTGCCCTTCCTCTACTTTCTCTTTATTGCTCATCTTGTATTCTCTAACACGCACCCCTGCAATTGCCATAAGCAAATCATTTAACCCTTAGGAATAATCCTGGGCAGGTGATGTCAGTGCAGAGCTGTGGCTGTAAAGACCAGCCATGCACAAACACCCAAAGAAAAGGTCTTAACAAATACGAAGTGCTATATCAATAGCAAATACTGCCACTGATTGATACTAACGATATACATGCAGAGCCCAAAGCGTATAGGGAGCTGTATTTCAGAGTACTAGTCAAAAGGAACCAGGCCAGGAGAAATGGAGAGCTGACATTCTGAACTTTGTCTGCAAGGCAGGACCACGCTCCTAATGCACCGATTTCATGTACCATAAGGTATTGTGACAAGCTCCAGTGAGGATGTTGACAGGTGGTTTACCTAGGTTTGGTTAGATGCTAAAAACAGGTTTTATCCTTACTGGATAAGATTATTGAGTATATTAATTATAATGGAAGAATGGAAGATACAGAGAAAACGGGTCCCTGAGATAACTGCTGCAGAGCAGCAAGTATATTCTGTTCTCCCTCACCTTCAGGTTCATTGAAGCCTTCCTTTGTGATACGCCTTCTAACATTCAGTGGAAGCAAGGCAGCAAACTTGGGATGTGAAGAAGGCAGCAAGTGTGGCTTAGTAGTTCAGAGCACCGCTGGCTCTGAATTCTGGCCTCACCACTTACTGGTTGTGTAACCAAAGGAAAGTTAAATTTCTTCCTTGTGCCTCATTTCCTCTGTAAAATACTGACCTCATAATTATATGTGAGAATTAAGTGAACAATATATGTAAAAATCTAAAACAGTGCCTGGCACACAGAAGCATTCACTAAAGATTACATACCTCTTATACACATCTTAGATAATCTGAGAGATGTTTTGAAATGCCCCAAATGGACATAACCTACTTTACCAGCTTAAAGATATGGTATAAAACCATATCTCTTTTTAGGATTCCACTTAAATGGCTTGAGCCATCTCACCCAACCGAATGTCCAGCTTCCTCGACATTCGAGGAAGATTAACCCTACTGGGATAATCTTTAGGAGCCTTGGTGTCCTAAGGATCTATCTTGCTGCTAGAGCCAGAGCTTAGACATGCCCCCTAAGAGTGAGAACATGTAATGATCACTGGGAACATGTTTCTGCTTGGATTAATGCATTGCCAAGCTGCAGACATGGTGACACAACAAAACCAGGGAAGTCAGAAGGCCTCTTGACTCATCTGGGATGACAGTGTGGCAGTGTCTGAGGAAAGTGGCTGAAGCCTCATGCACCAGTGCAGTCCCACCCCCAGGTTGGTTTTTCAAGGTCTGAGGAAAGATCACCCTCCACCCCTTGTTAATGGCTGGCCAGAAAAATTTCATATCAGAGCTGAGTAGGTGGTCCTGCTTGACAGACGTTTCTTATTCACTCACACAGCTGCTTCCCCAGAGTGTAATACAGGTTCAGAACCACTATTCTTTTGACTCCCTGACTTCATCGGGGCCTGGCCCCCTGACTCAGTCCCTTTCTACTCCCCATGCTAATTTTATTTCAGTAGACTCATTGTCTTTGTCACTGATCCTTGATCTGGGACACTCCTGATAGGTTTCAGTCATTTTGAATCTCCCACAGAAAGGTTGTGGGTCTCATGCCTTTACTTTAGGAAAACCTACTGTCTCATCCGAATTTGCCCATTTCTCCCTAGCTCTGAATGCCGACACCTTTTTTATCAGGAAAAAGTAAATTCTGCCTTACCAGACACAAGGCTACACTCTTATTTTAAAGTCTTTGCTTTGCTTGATAATTGTTTTTATGGATTATCAGTAGTGAGGGAGTGTTCTGAGAGCTGTCAACAAAGTGTCAAGTAGAATGACTGAACAGCACATATTATTTCCTTGTGACCTTTATTTGATTGTGCATTTGAACAACTCTACTTTCTCAAGAGAAAGTGAAGAGGAAAAATATTTTTCAGGAAGAGGAAACATCTTTATATACTACACATTTATTGAGCACTACTGTAGTGTTTTAAGATAATTGGCATATTTTGAATGTTTCTCAGTGTAGGAAAATTCACATAGAGAAAAATAGACATTATTCAGTCTTCCTTGGACAGTTTGGTTTTTTACAAAAGCCCAAAGCCATTTAAATTATGTCCTAGAGTTTCAGATAGCTATTGCTATATAATACCACCCCAAAACTTAGTGTTTGGGTTTTTTAAAAAATAAATTTATTTATTTAATTTACTTTTGGCTGCGTTGGGTCTTCCTTGCTGTGAGTGGGTTTTCTCTAGTTGTGGCGAGGGAGGGCTGCTCTTCGTTGCGGTGCGTGGGCTTCTCATTGAGGTGGCTTCTTTTGTTGCGGAGCATGGGCTCTAGGTGCGTGGGCTTCAGTAGTTGTGGCACGCGGTCTCAGTAGTTGTGGCTCGTGGGCTCTAGAGTGCAGGCTTGGTAGTTGTGGTGCACAGGCTCAGTAGTTGTGGCGCATGGGCTTAGTTGCTCTGTGGCATGTGGGATCTTCCCGGACCAGGGCTCGAACCCACGTCCCCTGCATTGGCAGGCAGATTCTTAACCACTGTGCCACCAGGGAAACCCACAACTTAGTGTCTTAAAACAACTGTTTTATCATCATTCATGACTCTGTGGGTTGACTGGGCTCGGTTGGGAGGGTCTTCTGCTCTACATGATGTCAGGTGGGGCTGCTGTCATCTGGGGGCTCAACTGGGCTGTAATGTCCAAGATGCTTACTCATGACTAGCAGTTGGTGCTGGCAGTTGGCTGGGAGCTCTGCTAGGGAAGTCTACCAGATTTCTTGGTTCTCCTCCATGAGGCTTCCTTATGAGTCTTGGGCTCCTCACAGCATGGTACCTGAGTTCCAAGAGGGAGGGTGCCAAGAGAACAGGCCCTGATGTGCAAGCACTTATTAAGCCTCTGCTTGTATCTTGCTTGTCAAAGTCACATTGGCCAAAGCCATTCATGTGGCCAAGTCCAGAATATGGGGACTCCAGAAGGCAATAAATACTAGAGGTTCAAATTGAGGCTCACTAAAGTAACAGCTGACCACACCCAGAAACTCTTCTGAATTCTCTTTTTAAATTTTTTTTTTTTTTTTTTTTTTGTGGTACGCAGGCCTCTCACTGTTGTGGCCTCTCCCATTGCAGAGCACAGGCTCCAGACGCACAGGCTCAGTGGCCATGGCTCACGGGCCCAGCCGCTCTGCGGCATGTGGGATCTTCCCAGACCGGGGCACGAACCCGTGTCCCCTGCATCGGTTGGCGGACTCTCAACCACTGAGCCACCAGGGAAGCCCTCTTCTGAATTCTAAGAGAGCATAATGGCAGTCCTAGAATTTTGGAGCTGGTAGGGACCTTAGAGATTTTACAGCTCAGCTGCTTTGTTTTGCAGATGAAGAGACAAAAACCCAGAGAAAGTGATTTACTACTCAAAGGACAACCCAGACGTGGACCATTCATTGTAAAGATGATTTCGAGTCAGGCTCTGTGCACGTACTACCTACATACATAGGCTGGTCCAGCCCCTGGTTTTACAGAGCTCCGAGTCTAGGGGGCAAGTCTGCAGGTTAGATCTCCTAACATCCAATGCCACATTTAACCACTGTACTTCACTGCTTTCCCATTGTTAATTAAGTGTGTAATGACTATATTAAAGTTAGTTTCAGGTTCTAATTTATGACACAGTAGTTATAATTTAATATACACTTTATGGTACATTGGAGTCCCTGAATAATCAATGTGTACTCCCTCTAATCCTGCCTGGTTTATAATACTTGGAGAAAATTTTATTATTTTAAACAATTATAAGGATTTATAGTTCTTGAATCTTTGCTTTTGTGCAATATTTTCTTTCATGTCTACTATTTACATGAAGCCAAGTCCTTTGTCAGGAATTCAGCCTCTAATTATAACATTGTTCCTGTGGGAAAATGTAATTTGCTTTTCAATGATCCACTTTATGACATGGTCTCCAGGAATGTGCTGTCTGCAATAAAAAGCAAGTAGAGACTGTGGACTCCTATAACTTCTTGCCAATTGCCTGGCACTGTTAAGACCAGTGTTTATAAAGTAGTTCTAATTTTTTTGTTGGCATGTGAAATCCAAGCTAGGAAATAATGACATATTTCACTGAGATGGAGTGTGTATATGGGGATGGGTAAGGAAGCAAACTAGGAAATGAGAAGTTTCTGTGGTTTTCTCCACATCAGCATCCAAGTCCTGTCTGTTGTTCACAGCAACTTTCACTTTGGTTCTTTCTTCCTAAGAATAAAATGGCAGTTACAGTAATGAGTAGCCAGTGTGGCGAGAGGGGCACACAGTGCTGTGGGATGACAAGGCAGGCTCCGGGTGTTCCCGAAAGGCTTCCTGTTGGAAGGAGAACACCCTTTCTCAGGGCCCGGTCCTGCTCCTCTGAGAGAAATTTTCTCATTGCTTTGATCAGGGATAATGTACAGTGGCTCCCATTTAACATGTGCTTGTGGAGGACAGGTATTCACCAAAGTAGAATATTTTCAGCAGAAAGGTTCCTGACCAGGGGCAGTAGTACTCGGGCCAGACCCAGTCACTTCCTCACAGACACTCTAATCTTCTTGACTTTGGCTTCCCTAGGCTCCTGCTCCATCTTGCTTTCTGAGATCCTTTACCACTTGGCCCAAAGCATAGTCTGGATCAGGGCTCATGATTAAAAACAAATACTCCGCTGGAAAGTAAGGGATAGCCGAAGAAACTATAATGCAGACTCTTCCACCCCTTAACTCTGAATACTAGATATGAATTCTTGCAGAGTCCAGAGGCTAAGTTCTCCCTCAGGAGCCCCACTGTGTCTCTCGTCTCAGCTCCTGTTCTGAAATCTTTTTGCAGGGATCTCATTACCTCCCTTCACTAAGACAGGTGGTAGCTGTCTTCCCTATCTGAAGTTCAGGCCACAGCACATGAGTCCCCCAAAGAGAGGGTTGAAGAAGGCCCGTATTCCTCCTCATAACTGGTCTCCACTAGCCCCTCTACTCCATAAACATCTGTTGGAATAACTCTACCCACAATAAAACAATCTTTTGTACATAGGGGCTGGATCTTTTCTGAGGTTTAGGTTCTAAAGTTAGTGTGTTAGGCAAAATCTGCGTAAGGAATTAACTTTGGAAACCACTTGGAGGAGAGCCACATTACAGATGGACACACCTTTCTCAGTAAGCCTAGCAGGGCCTGGATGGCCCTTTAAGTTTGGAATAGGTCACCATTTCCTCAGCGGAACATCAGATGAAGTAGCGGTTCTGGGTTAAGGTTTATTTTAACTTCAGTGGGATACTCATACCACTTAAGGCACAGGGTCTGAAAACCATAGAACAGCAGAATCTAAGTTCCTACCCTCTCCTGTGGCAGTAGTGATCACAATTTTTGACAAGTTCCTCACTCTCTTCCTGTGTCCCTTTCTCCTTCCTATCGGTAGAATCCTGTGAATTTGATGCATGCCTGATGGGATGGCCTCAACATTATTATGCAAAGCAGTTTAACATCGCAGTGTGAAGAACTTTATGGTTCCAGATAGAATATATTTAGATTTATCTTTGTAGGACCAAAAAGCCTGTTAAAGTGCTTGTTTTTCTCTCCAAAACACAAAAGCAGTACACTTAAAGGTAAATTCAAACTATAGTTTGTAGAGGAACAAAGTCTGCTGGAAGCTGTGAAATATGGCCCTCTTGCTCACTGCAGCTTTTGGCCATGGATATGTAAGCAGTTAGCTCTCATCCCATCTAGAGTACTTAGTTTCAGTGCCCTTTCTGGCCACTGTCTCCACTTGGAAACCCTAACTCTTCTCTTCATACTACCCCAAAATGTGTCTTACACAAACTGGGCTTGGAACCTTAATGCAGGCCATTTGACCTGTCCAGAATGCTTCTGCTGTCTAGTTCCTCATCCCCTTCACTCTACCTCCACTGAGCCTTCCCAACTTTTAACCCCTAGATCAGGACCCCTGAGCCACTCTTTTTTTTAAAAAAAAAATTATTTTATTTATTGTTTGTTTATTTTGGCTGTGTCGGGTCTTAGTTGCAGCACGTGGGATCTTCGTTGTGGCATGCAGGATCTTTAGTAGTGGCATGCGAACTCTTAGTTGCGGCATACATGCAGGATCTTTAGTAGTGGCATGCAAACTCTTAGTTGCAGCATACATGCAGGATCAAGTTCCCCAACTCGGGCCCCCTGTGTGGGGAGCTCAGTCTTACCCACTGGACCACCAGGCAAGTCCCACCCCTGAGCCACTCTTGACCATGATCTTTAATGCTCTCTCACCCTCTTAATAATTGTACCACAAGATGTCTTGATGCTCAGCTAACATTGTGTGTCCCATGTATGTGCCAGGCACTTTCTAAGAATTGTTGATGTATTAACACATTTACTCCTCACAAGCAGCTCATAAGGTAAGTATTATTGTCCCCATTTTACAGATGAGGAAACTGAGGTAGAGAGAGGTTATGTAACTTGCCAAGGCCACATTTAATGATAGAGCCAAGAGTCAGACCCAGAAGTTATGATGCCAAAGCCTGTACTTACTATCACTGTGTTACACTGTTTCCCATTGGTACTTATGTACAAACTCTATTTCTTGTTGTCTTTTTATCTTCTCTCTCACTTTGTTTATAACTTCCTTCAAAGCAGACATCATGATATACATATTTCCATAGCACTAAGGATTGTGCCTTGCATCAATAAGTTATAGAATAATAATAAATTAAAGAATCTCAATAAATATTTGTTGGATGATAAAAAGGACAAAAACCAAAATATGGACCCTTATAAATTACATGAGTTTCTGGGTGTGGTTTGGGCTTACTAAAAGGCCTCTGTTGTTTCTCACGAACATAGTCATAACAGTTTACCAAACACTTGAATATGATTTGACTCTCAGGACACTCTTATGATGTGGGTGGAGCAGATATTATGCCTATTCTACAGCTGGAAAACTGAGACAGACACAAAGAAGTTGCTTTGCCTCCACCACCTTTAGTGGTGAGCTAGACCCAGAACCCAAGTCTCCCAATTTCTAGTCCTATAATATTCCACCTCAGATTTTGCCCAAGTCTAGCTCAGTCTAATGCAGGACATGATTTAGCTCTGGGTTTGTCCATTAATGAAACCAGGCTGTTATATTGTAAATGGATATAAATGGTAGCATTGAAAGGGTTGGGGTGCAACAAGGTGGGGAAGGACACATTCCATTCAAATACTGGACCCAGTCTAAGAGGACAACACCCTCAGGATGATCATGGAAACAGGTTTAAATTAATGCCATGCTATTCAACAATACCTTCATTCATTGTTGAAAAATCAAGTGGTGGGAAACAGGTAAATATCAGAAAATATAGAAAATAATTTTAGAGAAAGAAAAAGTGGAGTCAGTCATAGGGAGCTTTCCAGAATGCAAATCAGAGAATTTTTTATTCTGGAGGGATAAGGTAAAAAGAGGAAATACTTTTACTAACAAGTAAAAATTCAAATCAAAGCCAGAATTTGAGCTGGCAGGCCTTGTTTGGAAATTCCTTTTGTTTATAATGTAGGTTTTTTTTCCCCTTTATGAAGCAGATGCTTATACAAGCATTACCAGTGTTGTCAATAATACTGTAACATTTGCCTTCTATCCCTTTGTTGCTCAGGGAACATTTTGGGTTTCGGCACATTTAGCTTTGCCATTTACTCCACAAATCGCAGCTGTGTAGTGCTACAGCTAAGTCTATTTTACTGAGAATAAAAATTGAAAAATATTCTCCTAACAACCTTTCTAGTAATCATAGGCCTGAAATACTTTGGAGTGTTTTTTTTTTTTTTTTTTTTTTTAAACAACTTGGTTTCAGTACAATAATGCTTCAATAAGAATCCTCTTGCAAATTTAATTCAAAAGGGAAGGCTTTTGTTGTTATTAAACACAATAGCAGTTTGTACATCTCTACATCATTATGTTGCTTCTCATTATGGTAATTCATTTGCTTCTGCTTTGTATGGTTATCAAATAAAAATCACTCTCCCTCCTGGCAAGTGATTGCCATTATGGAGACACTCTGGGAGCCCGCTTAAGCGGTGCTTGGTGTCATAGCAAACACAATTAGCAAAATAGCATCCAGAGTGGCTTTATGTAGTTGCCCCGTGGTGAGGCTCTGTGTTTTCTGTTTAGCGGGGCTGTAGGTTACTGGGCTTTGCCGTGTGCCTTCTCTGTTTTCATCTTTGTACCATTTTCTATTCAAGTGGAACAGTGTGAGGACTTTGTGTGAATTTTACTTTCCCTCTTTTTTTTCTGATGGGCTCTTCCTCAGCACTTGCTGGGCTCAGAGAGCCCTGAGTTATTCTGCCTTCCTAGGAGCCCATGTTTCTCTAAAGAAGGGTCAATGACAGCATCACCAAATGTCCACTCTGATTTTTTTTTTTTTTTTTCGGTATGCGGGCCTCTCACTGCTGTGGCCTCTCCCGTTGCGGAGCGCAGGCTCAGCGGCCATGGCTCACGGGCCCAGCCGTTCCGCAGCATGTGGGATCCTCCCGGACTGGGGCACGAAACCGTGTCCCCTGCATCGGCAGGCGGGCTCTCAACCACTGCGCCACCAGAGAAGCCCCCACTCTGATATCTTTGTGTATTTACTTAAAAAATTTTTTTTTAACTTTTAATTTTATATTGGAGTATAGTTGATTAACAATGTTGTGTTAGTTTCAGTTGTACAACAGTGATTCAGTTATACATACATATATATATATATATATATATATATATATATATATATACAGGTATCTATTCTTTTTCAAATTCTTTTCCCAATTAGGTTGTTACATAATATTGAGCAGAGTTCCCTGTGTTATACAGTAGGTCCTTGTTGGTTGTCCATTTTAAATATAGCAGTATGTACATGTCAATCCCCAACTCCCTAACTATCCCTCCCCCACTCCCTTCCTCCCTGGTAACCATAAGTTTGTTCTCTAAGTCTGTGTATTTATTTTTATTTTTTTGTTGTTGTTGCTCTCTCTTGCCACTTGTCATCAATTTGAGAGGTACTGAGTTTTGTATGAAGTTAAACTTTAAAGGTCATTATTAATTCCCTCTGTATTTGAAGAGAAAACAATTTACAGTTTTCTGCGGTGGACAGATTTGAGGTGAGGCCTCAACCATGGCTTAGGTACCTCAGTTGGTGAACAGCCTCTATGGTGTTGGCAGCACCTGCTGCCTCTTTGAGATAAAAGACAGACATTGTTCTTGGCTGAGCCCTGATGTGGAAGAGGGTCTGTATTTAGTTGGAATGGTTCTTACATGTGGAGGCAGAGTGTTGGGCCTGTGTTTGTGGTTGACTCTTCCTCAGCCTTTAACATTTGTTTTCATTGTTCTGGGAAGATTTTCCTGATGCCTCTAGGCAGGAATGATGCTCTGATATTTAGGCCACTTATGGCACACCTTTCTCCTCAACAGCCTAGTTTTTTTTTTTTCTTCTTGTCCTCTTCCTCCCCCTTCCCTCCTCCCTCCTTCTGCTTTTCTGCTTCCTTTCTGATTCGAGAATCTGTAACCTGTGCCCTGGGGATAATCCTGTTTTAGCTCTAATAGGTGATTTATGGTTGGTCAGAGTTAATCAGAGACTCAGGTCTTTCCTCCAAGTGATGAGTTTAGGCATCTTGAGATACAATTCTGGCCAATGAGATTTGAGGGGAAGTCTGCTAGGAGACTTCTGGAACAGTTTTCCTTTCTTATTAAAGGAAATACACGTTAAGAGAAACTCTTCTTTTTCTGCTTCTGCGTGAGGATGTGATGCCTGGAGCTGTGGCAACAATCTTGTGATGATTAGAGCCAACCATGATGACAACAGTCAACATGCTGAAAATGACCAAGTAAAAATATGGATGTTTGATGAGTTTTTGAGTCACTGTATTAGCTTACCCTGAACTTCTTTCAGATGAGATAATACATTTCTTATCATTTAAGGCATACCTAATCCCATTTTCTCCTATTTGTAGCCCAAAACACCATAACAGATAATTACTACTCTACTTTGTACCTTTAGAAATGGTCTTACTGGAAGATGCTGTAATTTTTTTTTTTTTTTTTAGAGTCTAACTCCTTTATTAGATGGCAGTTTCTTGAGGGTAGGTCTGATTCATTTTGTAGTCCCTGGCACTTAGATTGGACTTGTTATGTACAGGTGCTCAACCAATGTTTGTTGGATAAACACTGTATAAGAGGAATGTTCATCATCAGGCAATTCAGACTCACTGTCTGAGCACTTCTACATACTTTAGCCCAAACTTGTCAAAAAAGGAAGAAAAGCCAAATGAAAATTCTCTTGCACCTAAATGCAGAAATCACATGCAGTATTCCTCTGCACTATCTTTTCTGCTAAAATTGGTCAGTGTTCCTCTAGATGAGCTACACTCAGGAACATTTTGCTGTTGTACCTTCTTCAGAAGATATGTTTCTGAAAATTATTCATAAATATAAATTTTGTAAATATATTTTAATTATGATTCAGTCAATATCTAGAGGAATCCTGTGTCACCCCCACGCAATCATAGTTAAATGAATAAATAAAGGAAGGGAACTCTGATTAGTCACTGTCTAATTTATCAGAATTCCTAAGATTTGAATATGTGTACAGAGGAAACTCATTTTTCATACAGAACTCAAAGTCATTGCCCTTTTTTGGGGGCCTGTATTTTATGAAAAGTGAAAAATGAAAAGTAGACAAGGTATCATGAAATTGATTTTGTTTCAGAACTTTCCAGGTTATATATCACAGGATGTGTGCTCATTCGGCCCCATTTCCTAAGTTTTTATAACTGCAGTCCAAGCCAGCTTTTAGGTTAGTGATACATCTTTTTAAAATTGAAAGAATGTTTAGAATGGCGGTTCTAAAAGCCTGTCCAAACAGAACCTGCCGACAGTAAAGAAAGTGTAATGGTGGTGACTTATAGACTCAGGCACTGTGCATCCCTGTGCCCAACGTCAGTGTTGTCAGCTGGCCTGGAGGCCAAGGGGGCCCTTTACCCTTCTGCTCTCACCTCTTGGGCTGTCTCTAAGATTTAAAAAAATCTTTTTGTTACTTAAAAATTTCTTACTATACTTTTTTTTTTTTTGCGGTACGCGGGCCTCTCACCGTTGTGGCCTCTCCCGTTGCGGAGCACAGGCTCCAGATGCGCAGGCTCAGCGGCCATGGCTCCGGGGCCCAGCCGCTCTGCGGCACGTGGGATCCTCCCGGACTGGGGCACGAACCCGTGTCTCCTGCATCGGCAGGCAGACTCCCAACCACTGCGCCACCAGGGAAGCCCTATACATTTTTATTTTTATCTACCCCTTGGGGTTGACTTTGTCTTTGCACAGTGGCCTGGGCCTCTCCCTTGCTTCCTGTCTCCCTCCTGTGTGGAGATGAGACCAGGTTTTGGGTGGAAGCACAAGCAGGGTGAGATGAAGGTGCCACTCCTGCCGCTGTGTTTTCCGTGGCCAAGCCGGAGCTTCTGCATCTGTGCTTCCACACTCCCATACTCCCGTGTGAGCTCTTCCTCCTCCGCGATTCTTCTCCTTGCCTCTCCCTGTCAGGTTCACTCTGTTTTACATCCTCCAGCATGTACTGTACCTTTACCTTGTGCCTGTTTCTCTGTTTCCCTGAAAGGCAGGAGAAGCTCATTCCCATCCTTCAAGCACAGTCAGAACATCAGTCAGGGTCCATGGGTAATGGTGTTGGGGTGAGGCTGCTCCTTCTCTCTCTCTGTTGTCAGTTATTCTCTAGTGTGTGAGTGGAGGAATAGGAATGCTGCTGAATGTTGCTCCCTAACTTGTTCAGGGCCACAGTGTTGTGCTATTTGTGCTTTGCATAAAGGCTCTGGACTGATGGAGTGAGGGAAGGCTAAAATCTAGTCCATAACCTGCTCACCAAGCTGTGTGACTGGTGTGTGTCTGCTGGAAGACGGGTGCCTTATTCATCTTATAAAGACACCTTTTTCAGTTAGCAGTGCAAGGTACATTTTTCTAGTTTGCACAAAGGCTCTGGAATGGCTACAGAAGCCCTTGCACCGATGCCGTGATGCCCTCCAGTCCTGTCTCCACCAGAGCTTCTGCCAGGGCTCTCCAGACCAACACAACTGACACTATGATAGAAGTATAAAATGTTCTTTTTTGAAGAGCCATGTGAGTCTCAGAAAACCCAGCGTAGTGTCGCAGGAGGAGAAGTGGTAACTTAATCTGTCCTTTTGTACCATGCAGTGGAAAAGCCCATAGACTTAGGCCTCTAGATGCTCTTTCTCCCCACCTCTTTCTTCCTTTCCACACAATCCTCTCTTTGGAATTCCCTGGTCAAGTGTCTCCGGCCTTCTGGGACATTTTTTTTACCTCCTTCTACACAGCAGGAGAATTTTCAGGCCTGTTTCCTCAACACCTCTCTGTATGGTACAAGACCATACAGATGAGAGCCTTAGGCTTTGGTTGGATGAAAATAGCATCTCTTCTTCATTTGGTCACTGTCAACTGCACAGGGTTGGGATGTTGGTCCCTGTCCCATGAATTGAAAGTTCTCTAGTTCCAGTTTAGTTTTCCCATGATAAGAGTTTCCTTACTAGTTTTCTTAAGAACCCAACCCAACTTGCCAAGTCTAGCATTGATGTTTTTGATGTCCATACTGTTTAGTCTCATATGAAGAAAGCCTGTTTTTCTTGTTAGCATGACTTTGACCTTTTTCACTTTAAAACCGTAGCTCCTGGCATTACTGTGCTAAAAAACATTGGACATTTTCATGGTTTATTTGACAAGCGTCACCATACAATCTCTAAATAGCTTTTTCTTTCCCATCCAATGGTACCAGTACTGATTATTATTTCATATCTTCCCTTACCTCTAATACAAAGTCAACATGGGTTCTAGTTTATCAAGTCATCAACTTTTTAACCCCAATATGAAAATGAAAAGTTGGACTGGTATAAGAGGGAACCTATTTATCCCTGACATTCCTTTACCTTCATTGCACTTCCAAGGGAGAGGAGACTGGTCAGCAGAAAGAGGAAAGATGTCCAGCACGTTGAGGTGGGGTGCTGCCACGGAGGTTTGTCTGCACTCCCATGGGAGCTATCCACCACAGCTGTGGCTGGAATTGGAAATAACTGTTGGAACGGAGCATCAAAGGTGTCTGCTACATGACCAACAAAGTAAAAACAAGGGGTCTTAAGGTTTATCCTCAATTTTGGCCTGAAATACATCCTCTCCAACCATGAGGTGACAAAGAAAATGTATGGTCTGTTACTGTTTGCTCTCAATTTCTTCTCATGCTTTTCTGAGAGTTTTCTAATTAGTTATTTACTGTTTCAATTATAGTTGATTTCCATCTCCAAAATCAAAGCTAAAAAGTAATTAAGTAACAAAAATATTACAAAATAAACTTTAGAATGTAACTGTACATTTTACTTTCTATAAGCCTACTTTATATATTATTTAGAAAAAGGAAATAAAGTAACAGTATCTCAAAAAGGAGTTAATTTTTTTTTTTTTTTTTCCGGTACGTGGGCCTCTCACTGTTGTGGCCTCTTCCATTGTGGAGCATAGGCTCCGGACGCGCAGGCTCTGCAGCCATGGTTCATGGGCCCAGCTGCTCTGTGGCATGTGGGATCTTCTCGGACTGGGGCACGATCCCGTGTCCCCTGCATCGGCAGGCGGACTCTCAACCACTGCGCCACCAGGGAAGCCCAAGGAGTTAATTTTTCAAAACATATTCAAGTACAGTGACTGCTAAGGGGAAAGGTTGAGGTTTGTTGGTGTGATAAAGGAGGGAGAAGGGGAGATTCAGTTATCCTAAGAAGGTGAGGATAAGGTGAGGAAAGTGTGAGAAGGGGTGAATCCTTAAACTCCTCTGAATCATAGGCTTTGACGTCTGAGTTTAACTTCTATCATGAGGCCAAAGGAAACTTACTATATGGATGTTTGGAGAGAGAGAAGGGGCTGAAGTGGAGAGCTGTGGTTGGTTGACTAGAAGAGATAAAGAGCTTTTTGTTTAATAAGAAGAGGAGAGAGAATTGAAGATAGTTTTTTCTCTTTTAAGATCATACAATTCTTGATAGCCCCATATACAGTTCTTCCCACCATTTTTTTGAGTTTTCAGGCTCTCTGTATCAGAGGCAGGATTATCCCTTAGATGTGAAGATAGAGGTGTCTAGCAGAGGATTGTGAACACTGGAGAACTGTCCTCACCGAGACCTTGTGCTGCTGAGTGTGCTGAAGTGCTGATTCAGAGCTAAGGCTTTTTGCTTATTTTGAAACATTATTAATAAATTGTAAAAATGCATACAAATTCTTGTAAAGCAGTCTTCTGAAAGAAAAAGCTAAGAGGAATTTAAACTTTCATGTGCATGTGGATTGTACTTATCACATCCATTTGTTTTTCTCTGTACCCACTGCATCTCCAGTCTCCACTTATTTTTGCTGCTACCGTACTAGTTCAGGCCATCACCAGCTCTTCCCTGGATTACTCTCACTACTCTTTTTACCCTAAATATTTTCCTCACAGGTCTTTCACAGAGATCTTTCTAAGACAAATATTGGACCATGGTCTATCCTTGCTTAAAATCCTTCCAGCTCCCATGGTTGCTCTTAAGATAGGTTCCAAACTCCTTAGCTTGAAATAATTCTTAAGATCGCGAGGGTAGGAAACTTGTCTATCTTCTCAACATATGTCTTTGAACCCAGCACACTACGAAATAATAGGATTTAGTAAATTTTTATTTTTAACCACCTCTCCAAGGTAACTTTAGCTCTCTAGGGTGGCTCCCTTACAGGAAGTCACTCAAGCATCCAGGCCATTCATATCTGGATAATCTAGTTTCTATGGCCACTATGGCAGAGGAAAAGAGAGATAGAGGATTTTTCACTGTCTTTTCACTTTTCACTGTCTCAGTAAAGAAGACCACACTCACAGCCCATCGGCCAGATTAGATATATGGTTCCAACCTACATGCAAAGGAGTTCGGGAACACTATGTTCTTGCATGCCCACAAAGAGGAAAAGGAAATGGAACTTGGGGACTATGTAGCATTGTACCTGCCACAGAGTTAATTAAGAATGAAAAACACAGACTTTTGGAAGTGCACTGTCTGTATTGTGATAGCCCTATCTGAGCCATAGAGGTTGAATTTCAACATGTAAGTGGGTATGAACAATTCCCCTGACGGTTCCTGCTGTTTTCACTCTGCCATGCTTGTGGAAAAAGAGTGGATCTTGAATTTTAGGGAGGAAAGGACCATTTTCAGTATGTGGGCCAGAGGATTAGGACCCCATGACTATTGGATAAAGTGGTCTAGAGAGTCCCATCAAAGGTGGTGGAAAGAGGAATATAAGATGAGTTGATCCCACCATTACACTGGAATCACCTGAGAGGGAGGCAAAGACTCTGAAGTTGGCTTTAGAGTTTGTGAGCTCTAGGAGTGGCAGCAGTAATGCAAGCGTAGGCTGGTCTTAGCACTCACTACTATACAGACCAAACTTTCACTATATCTTTGGCCAACCCACTGACTGGTCTTGGCTGTGCCTTTAAGGCTATCAAGAAGAGGACAGTGTCCATGGTTGGATAAAATCTGCACAGAGTGGTTAGCCTGGGGGAGTGCATTCTGTGATGACACAATGAGACATGAAAGCTTGAGTGTTGTAGAGTTTGGAGGGCAGAGTGGGAAAAGGGACAAGTAAGCACTAGGACTAATTTGCAAAACATGAACGAATGGTCTCAAGAGTCCCAGAAATTACTTAGGCTGTGAAATACCTATAGAAAGTTTTGACTTCCTCTCACTGTGGGCATTTAAGAGTCTAGCATCACTATGTTTAGGACATAAAAAGAAATGTGACCTTATTTTGTAACTTAGTTGGTGACATGGGACATTTATGTTACAAATATAGTGAACATTGGAAGAGTACTTCAGAGCCTGTACTGACATACATTAGCCCCGACTCTTCTCCTCTGACCATAGAAATTACACGTAGCAAAAGAGAGAAAAAAGCACTTTGCCAGAAAAGTTAACTATTAATATTCATCATTGTTAATGATAAATGGTATCCACAACAACAATGACAGCAGGCTTACCATGACAATAACAAACACTGCAAACTTATTTGTTCTTGATATTTCCTGGTGCCTACTTCTCTTATTTTAATCTTTGTTTTGTTTTTAAAATTATCCAACTCATTTTAGTGTCCGCTTTAGTTGCTGCAGTCATCAGCTTGGAAAGCTTGTAGCCTTGGACAAAAGTGTCATTCTATATGTTTGATATATGCAGCTCTGCATCAGAAATCTATTTGCAAAATTGTCCAATTTGAAAGTGACACATTTGATTCACTTGACTTTCCTTTTTCTAGCACAGAAAAATTTGCAGCAATTCAAGAGGTGCTGGGCACTAGTCACCAAGGAGAAAGGACAATAAAGGGATGTGTAAAGTACTCAAGAGAAAATTGTTGTATGTCATTAGTAGTTGAACAGAATGAAGAGTCCTATGAAGTAGAACTTCCCCAAACAAAAGCCAATGACATCTGGAAGGGAATGGAAGCTTTTAAAGTTTTTGATGTTAACTAGTTGATTTAGATTTTAATATTTTAACATAATTTTTTCTAATTATTTAAGTACTACCTATTGATTGTAGAAAATTTAAGAGTATAGCTAATATAAAAATGCAGAAAAACAAAACAGTAAAAGAAAAATAATTATCCATAATTCTGTCACCAAAGAGAGCTATTATTCTTATTTTGGTATAATTCCTTCCATTCTTTTTGCAGTGTGTGTATAAATTCTTCTTTTTATTGTTATTATCTTTACAAAAAGGAAATAATTTTATATAAATGGAAATCCTTACGTTAAGAAGCATAATTGCAGTTTGAAGTCCCACTGTAAATTCATGACCTAGTTTTTGTTGGACCCTCATTGAATCTCTCTAATGTAAAATACTTCCAGACCTAAAGGAGACCCAGTCTTGGCCTCAAAGAGCTTATGATCTGAGGAAAGAGTCAAGGCAGACAAACATTTAAATTAAATCAAGGAGTACTTACTGAGAAATTATGTGACTAGACTGCAATAGTATAATATATTTTTCCTTTTTATATAAGTTAATTCCAGTAAGAGGAACACCTAGTAATACTTAATGTTCAAAAACTTTCACGGCTTCCCTGGTGGCGCAGTGGTTGAGAGTCTGCCTGCCAATGCAGGGGACTCGGGTTCGTGCCCCCGTCCGGGAGGATCCCACATGCCGCGCAGCGGCTGGGCCCGTGAGCCATGGCCGCTGAGCCTGTGCGTCCAGAGCCTGTGCTCTGCAACAAGAAAGGCTACAACAGTGAGAGGCCTGCGTACCACAAAAAAAGAAACAAAAAACAAAAAAAACCTTTCAGAAAGGGACTCAAACCAGTGTAAACTTATGATTAGAATACGTTACTGGAAGTCTTACAAAACATGCAATAATAAATAGCACAGATGTCACATTCTCCCACTGTCTAGCTGTCTGGTCTTGTGTAAGTTACTTCATGTCTTTGAGCTGCAGTTTCCTCAACTGCACCATGGGGAAATGATTCCCACTGTTTGGGGATATTGTGAAGATTATATGAGATATACGTAACAACATTTTTGGCATAAGAAATGTGTTTAAGCAATGGTAAGGACTACTATTATAGAAAGTGAATGAGGTGACTTCCTCTTAGCCTGCTACTGGATGACCTGAAATTAGAACTGGCTGGAAAGTGTAGCAATTTAAATGTGCTGCAAACTCCAAAAGAGCAGTGGTTTAAAATGGTGGTTGGGCTGATATAAACACAAGAATGGTATAAACTGTTAATGAGTAAGCATTAGGCTGTTGAACATAAACACCCTGAACTCATAAACTACTAGATAGTTGAGGAAACTCAACCACTTTCAAAGCATTTTTAAACCTTTTATCAAGAGAAGGATTTATTTCTCATTTTCAGTGTTATAATACAAAGACATTTGATGTTATACTCTAAAGAGAATATAAAACGTTTGTTTCTGTTGCAGATTAAGGGAAGATAAAGGACATATCTGTTAGATACTAGGTAAGCTGATTTGGAAATTTAGAAGCTCAACCAGTGTTATTGCCCAGATTAAAGGCCAGTGCACCAATGCAGAGGTGGATTGCAGAATTCTGAATATTTTCTTGACTCTGTGCCCTTGTATATGCTCTTCTGTTTGCCTGGACACAACCTGTGTCAAAAAACTGGCTAACTCCTGATTATCCTTTAGGTGGGCTTCTCTGCTCCTTCAAACCTGGTTTTAAAGGCCTCTTCTATGTGTCTTCACAGCATTTTATTCCTCAGTTAATGTTACCCTTTTCACATTTATGGAGGCTAAAGAGTGGGAATGTGGCTGAGTAGTACAAGCTGTTTATACATTTACACTATATTTAGTATAAAAGTGCTTTTAGCTAAAAGAAGGATTCTCCTCTCCTCAAAGTCCCAGGTGCCTCTAGATTTTAGTAAAGTATAACTTCTGCAGCTCAAAAGTAGGTGAGATCAAAATGTTCCAAGGCAGTTTCATCAAGCCTTATTCCCCTTCTCTCAGAAGTCAGCTATTGAGTCCAACAGCAGTACACGTTCCAGATGGTCTGTATAATTCAAGTAAATCATGCGCATCATGTAACAAAACCTGGAAAGTGTATTCAGAAATGTGTTTTATGGACCTTACTCAGAAACCCTTTGGCCAAACCAAGTCTGATGACTTGGATTTCTCTTACTCTACTGCTGATTAAATGATACTTACCACCTACTGCAACGGGAATAGGAGGGGTATTTCCATGGTGCTCTGGAGTAAAATTGTCCCTTTGTATATATGCCTTCCCTATTCATCTGTGGATTCCATGAAGGCAAGGGCCACACCTTGCTCTCCTGTATCCTCTGAGCCTAGTACAATGCCTGTCACACAGTAGGTGCTCACAAATGTTTGTTGAGTGAAAGAATGGAAGATTCACCAGTAAGGGCCTGGGTGGTCCTTTAAACCTGAGCTCAATTTATTAGAAACCAAGAGTTGGCTTCCTCTTCAAGGTTAGGAAAGGCTCAGCCTTCAGTACATTATCATTGCTCAGTTGCTTCCCCAGGGAGGGGAGAACATCTGTCTGCCTTGCCCAGAAGACCAAAAACTCCCTTTAATGCTGCAGAGAAAAACCCCAAAACTCTTCTTTCCATATCAGAACTACACTTGGATTTAAGAGCTTCTGAAATTGTGTATAAAAAGTCATATTTTCCCCTAGAGTAAAAGTTCTTAATTTTAATCAGATTCTCAAAATTGTCTGTAACCCTTCAAAAGGGTAAGAATCATTGCTCCAAACCCTTTCTTGAAATGGGCTTAGGGGGATTGTCACCAGGTAGAAAGCACTGAATATGGCACTATTGGAATATTTTATTTTTCTTCATGGATCAGTGCTATCTCTATGCCTGGTATATCTTTGCCAAAGAGAGGCCTGCTGGCTATAAGTCAACTTTCTTAATTTTACAGTAGAGGTCAATGGCTTGCTTACCTGTCCTGCCCCAAGTTTCTGGTTTTACCACATGGAAGCTTTGTGCTTCAACAACTTACCTAGCCTTTCTAAAGCTTGGTTTCTTCATGTATAGTGGAATATTCCTCTCCTCTTAAATATAATGTTCTTAGCTCATAAGGTTGTTCATCCATTCACTTATTCACTCAGCACATATTCATGGAGAACTTACTATGTACCAGGGAGTGTTCTAGGGCTGCACAGAACGGATACGGGACAAATATTCCAGGGGAAGGAGTCAGATGATGAACAAGTAGGAAAACAGGATAATATCAGATAGTAATGATCTCTATGTAAAAAAGTACAAGTAGAATGATGCAAAAGATAGAGAGTGACTGGATGGCTAGTTTAGACTGTGTCATCATGGAATGCCTCTCTGAGGGGATGACATTGAGGATGTGAAGATCAAGGCAGAGGAAGTAGCTAGTGCCACAGCCCTGAGGCAGGCATGAGCTTGATGATATCTGAAGAATGTCTGTGTGGCTGACGGGATCCCAGAGGTCAAGCTCTGTGGCTTTGAAAGTCATGGTAAGGAGCTTGGAATGGAGCTCCTAAGTACAGTGGGAGACTTTTGGAACCATTTTAAGCAAGGGACTGATATGCTCTAAAATACTGTATAAAAGATCACTACAGCTGCAGTGTGGAGAATGAATTGTAAAGAGCTAAGAAAGAAAACTCATTAGGAGTCTACTGTAGATGTCCAAGCTATAGACAGTGGTGGCTTGGACTAAGGTGGAGGTGTAGAGATGCGGGGAGGTGGTGGAATGTAGGTATGCGTTCAAAGCACTCGGGGCACATGCCTGATGCACAGTGAGCACTTAATAAACTCCAGTTATTACTGTTATCATCATTACTATTATTGGCTTGGTGAAATGAAATTGGACCAAGTAATGGGTCAACAGAACAGTGGTTTTAAGAATATTACTGAGGGAGTTCCCTGCTGGCCTAGTGGTTGGGATTCCGGGCTTTCACTGCTATTACCCGGGTTCATTCCCTGGTTGGGGAACTGAGATCCTGCAAGCAGCGAGGCATGGCCAGAAAAAAGAAAAAAAAAAAAGAATATTACTGCATTTAGAGAAAATTAAGATGAACCAAATATTATTTGTATGTGGAGATTTAATTAATGTTACTTTTCTGACACTGTCTTGGATGCAGTGTTTTCAATACTCTTCTCTCTGTGTTTTGAGAAGAAATCCATCATTTGTTTCTTTCCGGACACACTGTTGAGTCATTTTGCAGTGAAAGAATCTTGAGTATCTTCAAATGACAAATGTGAAATAGTGAATTCTAAGTTGTGTGGAAGATGTAATATATTGCATTTCTCTGGAATTCATTATGATCAAGGAGTTGGAAAAAATAGAGAGTTAATATCCAGGAGGAAAGCAAAACTAAAAAAAAATGACACAGTTAGATTAATATATTTATGGATACATGTCATCCAGTTTGATGCCAGAAAAGCCAAATGAAGAAGTAATGTTCTGAAAACAACTCACAATTACCAAAACCACTAAGCTCTGAGTCAGAGAAATATGAAGACTAGGAACATTCATACATATATAGTTGCTATGGAGTTATTTGAAGTGGAGAGAGAGAGATATAGACAGAGGTGGGGAGAGGGGGAGGGAGGGAGGGCAACATGGGGTGGGGGGGGATAGAGGGGAGGTGCGGGGGAGAGAGAGAGAGAGAGAGGGAGGGAGGGAGAGGGAGAGAGAGAGAGAGATGGGGAGAGGGACATGTAAATGTTCTTTCTCCCCCTTTTCAGAAGTGTGTCTTTGGCTCTACACTTTAACAAATGCACATATCTTTTCGGTCTACCCTTATCAAGCAAGCTCATATTTACAAGCTAAATTATTCTGAGACACAGAAGTCTTAAATGAAAGACAGATATCACTGCAATCCTTTAAGGTCATGCTGATCTCTACAAATGTTAGAATTCACTACGGTAAGGTTGGCTTTTCAGCTAAGTGACCCCACCACTTTAGAGTAATCCCTGTAATGAGTATAAATGTAGTAACACATCCTAAGAAAACACTAGGTTCTAAGTGATAATACTCTACGAGGCCAGAGAAAGTTTGTTTTCTAAATGTGGACACCAGTATTCTCCAAGCAGTGTGGTTTCTAGATATACTGAAGCATTTAGAGTACCCAGAGTGGGACAACAATTTTGGTAGTGAATTTTTGCTACTTTCAAAATTCTTTTCTTTCTTCCTTTTTTTTGGGGGGATGGGGTAGGGTGGGGTGGGATTCAAATGGAAATAAGTGTCTATCAGTAGTATAATAAAGGGGTAGTTGGATCATTAGAGATACACTTTTTAAAAAAAATTTATTTTTTAACATCTTTACTGGAGTATAATTGCTTTACAGTGGTGTGTTAGTTTCTGCTGTATAACAAAGTGAATCAGCTATACGTATACATATATCCCCATATCTCCTCCCTCTTGGCGTCTCCCTCCCATCCTCCCTATCCCACCCCTCTAGGTAGTGTCAAAGCACTGAGCTGATCTCCCTGTGCTGTGCGGCTGCTTCCCACTAGCTATCTATTTTACATTTGGTAGTGTGTATGTCAGTGCTGCTCTCTCACTTCGTCCCAGCTTACCCCTTAAATCAACAAAACAAAATCATCTAAAATATAAGCAAAAAACTGCACCCCCAACAGTATGTTTTGTGGATCACTAGCTCTTCAAGGCATCACTTGAAAGAAATCTCAGACATACTGACTGCTGTATTCCTCTCTCATATCTGCTTGGCCACACAGCAAGCCCATTCTGCCACTATGTGGCATGACCTCTTAAAGGTCATGTTCAGCCACAATCTCATTAAAACTATAAGAAAATTTAGCAGAACAAGTACAGTACCTGGAGCTGTAGCTGGTTCTCGGTTGTAATTGATATTTATCATCTCCCTCCTCCACCACCCGTTCTAGATCTCCTCTACCCTGGCCATCACTTTTGCTGCTTTAGATTGCTTGCCTGATGGAATAACTCAGACCTTTATCTCTGAGAATCTGTCCCTCTGTTACCATGCCCTTGTTAGGCTGTGATCACTATAATTTCCCATTCACCATTACCATCAAGAATAAGACACCAAGAGACACCTCAGTGAATCTCTTGAGTTCCAGGCATATGCCTCCCTGCCTCTATTACATAACAGCAACCCCAGCACCTCATGATCATTAAGAAGGATTTCTCCCATCAGTATAGTAACTCCTTCCTTTGATTGCTGGTCCATAGGCATGAAGAGCCCAGAGTGACCATGCAGCAGTTGTGGCTGCAGGCTCAGTGGAACTCTCCATGTTTCCTGGTGAAAGGGTAACCCCGCTGGGAACCAGGACCTCTATCCAGCAGAACCTAAGGTGTAGGAATGGGAAGCACAAATATGAAGTGAGTTATCAGGAGTGGTGGTGAAAGGGGCCAATTTTACTTCCATCCCTTCATCCCTAGACCAATATATTTTAGCTATTGGGGTGCAGAACCATATATCAGCTCAGTGCATCTGAGGGAACTCCCCAACCTGGAGGGTTTCATGTCTGAATTGCTGTCTTATCTGAATCTTTAATAGGCCATCTACTACTACTACTTCTGGATGAATACACTTATGGTAGGACAAGTGGACTCTGAGGTTAGGTACCCTTCCTGTTGACATATATCCTTTGCTGCAGACTGTGTCCTGTCATCAAAGGCAATGCTATTTGGGCTCCCATGGAGGTAAATCAAATTCTGAAAGTCCTCAGATGATGGGCAGGGAAGGCAAACACACAGAGAGAAGGTTTCATTTTTGATCTCTCCAGAGTGATATGTCTCAAGACACGGAGAGTGGCACTAACAGCTAAAATTCTACCTAAGGTGTGAGATTGCATCTAATTTAAGCTTTGTGCTTAATTGATTGGCCTAATTATTGTTTCATAACTATTGAATGCCTACGATTTAAGCTTCTAAATTTTATGGAGCTCCACTTCATTAACACTGAAGCTCCAGTGATGAGACAAGTCCACTCATGGAATTTTTATATTTTTGAGAATGCTGCTTTTACATAAAGTCACCCTAGGACATTGAAGATTTGATAAGCATACAACAAAGAATTTGTTTTATTGTCTGGTGGAACTACTTAAATGTATGGATGGACAAACGAGTCCAATCATTGTGTGCCTCTAACTCATCCAAGAAATCCCAAGAGAATGAGATCTGCTTCTATTGATGTCTTAATTGCTGTAAGTCACCCTGGTAAATAAAAATCATAATATACACTTTTGGGGAGCATGTTGTTCTTAGACTGGTGATCCAGAGTTCATTTTTTTTGTATTCAGGAAGGAATTCATATTTCTATATCTAAAAATATTGAAAAACTTAGTGTTAAGAGGACTCATTCTATGCTGGCTCTATTGCCTCCCAGCGACCCGCATATGGGCAGGCATATACACATTCCTTTCACATGGGAAGAGAAAATGGGGGCTGATATAAAGATATACAAGACCAGCTAGGTAGTTCCTTCCTGCATTTATTTTTGGGGGACTGGTGTGTGAAAATTCTCTTAAGTCCAGAAGCTCCACGCTTCAGTGTGATCACACTGAGGCCTTCAGAGTAGAAGGTGAGGCTAGACTAACAGAGATGCTGCAGTGGCATTTCTTCTGGCTGCCTTGCTTCAAACCAAATAAATTAACCTCTTTGTGCCCCAGATTCCTCATCTATAAAATGCCGATGGTAATGGGAACCTTTTTCATGAGGTGGTCATAAGGACTAAATAAATTGATACATGTGAAGTATTTAGAATACTACCTGCCTCATCATAGGCATTCAGTGTCAGCTGCCGTCATCATCACCATCATCATCTTTATCTCATGTGTATCCTCCTGGGTATAAAAGTAAATTGAACTTCAATAAGCATGACCCCATTAAGTTGTACTCCAATAAACTGAAGGAGTTCAGATGGCCTAAACTGATGAAGATTTCCAATAACTGACTTTTGTAATTATTCACTAATTTTCCTATATACCTTTCTTGATCCTATATCTGAGAGAAGGTGTTTTGGGTCAAATTGTGTCCTCAGAGAGATATGTTGAAGTCCTAACAACTTGTACCTCAGGATGTAATATTATTTGGAAATAGGGTTACATCATTGCAGATGTAATTAGTTCAGATGACGTTGTACTGGAGTGAGGTGGGCCCCTAATCCAATATGACTATGTCCTTGTAAGTAGAGGGAAATTTGGAATAGGGATGCACAGAGGGAAGATGATATGAAGATGACCACATGATGATGGAGACAAGAGATTGGAATGATGATCTCTAAGCAAAGAATGCCAAGGATTGCTGGCAAATACCAGAAGCTGGAAGGGTCATGGAATGATTGTCTTCCACATTTCAGAGGGAGCATGACCCTGCCGATATTTTGATTTTGGACTTCTAGCCTCCAGAATTGTGAGACAATAAATTTCTGTTGTTTTAAGTCACCTGTTACTTTGTTATGATAGCCCTAGGAACCTAATACAGAAGAGGATGGAAAAAAATTACTGCTGAGGAGATAACAGCACTCAGACTGAACCAATCAGGTCACTGGAAGCTTAGGGTGACATTCAAATGCCGAAATTGTTACTTTGTTTTCTCTGACAGTTTTGACAAAAATCCCACCAATGTGGTCTTTTTTTCTTATTCTAATCAATTAACAAGATCTGCTTTTTAGGGCAAGATTTTCCTTACTGTTTTATTAGTGGTAGGCTGTGAACATACTCTTTCCTATCAGACACTTGAACAAACCTCCTCAAATTTTGTGCCATGTTCATTTGTTCGTTCATTCATTCATTCATTTACTCTTCTTTTGCACCAGAGCAGAGTGCTGAAGTAACAAGCAGCCTCATTTAGATTGCCCTGAGTCACAATCACTCCTGCTCCTGTGGGTGTTTTCAAAAGAAGTATCTGGTCTTTTGTGATTCTCCCACCATTGTTCTTCCCTCTCTTCCTTTACCCAACTTCAATACCATTTGATTATTTTCACTGCAAAAGCAGCCTCTCTTTGTGCTGCCTGCATCAACTAGATCCCCCTGTACATTTATACAACTTAATTTTACCTAGTTCTAAAAACAGCTGTTGGGCACATATCATTTGTCAGAACCAGTCTAATCTTTCCACAGTTAGTATCTCAGATCCAGAGTGGCCAAGATTTGTTTTCAAATATTTTTCTTTTCCTGATGACCTGGAAAATCCTTCCACAATTACAAAGTCCTATTTTCACTTTGAACAGATGACCATACAGTCAAATTCAAGATTTCATAGATGCTTAACCTGAAAACAATGGAGGTGGAGTTTATTAAAGTATCTTTAACTCATTATCATTAGCTAATTCTCTTGACTTATGTTTACTCCTCTCAAGTTCTATAGGATGATAAGGTTTTTGTCCAAATCAGTGTGAGGTAGTTTTCATGACTATTCCCCAAAACACATTGTTCAGAAAATTTGTAGTAAAGCATTACAGACTTATCTATAAGAATGAGTGATCACTTGTCCTCCTGATTCCATGGTGCTTAATGTATATTAAATACAAAAGTAGCTTTAAAAATATAGTATGCTTTTTTCAGAGGTCTCAAGCAAGGGCATTAACAAGGGCATGAGCCTATGCATCAAGAAGGATCCAGCTTTGTATATTTTTAAAGAGCTATTAGAGTAGCTGTAGTTCCTTCTGCTCCTTGATTAAATCTTGATTAAAATCAGCACTGCAGTTGTAGGATGGAAAGCAGTCTTCTCCCTACTTTCTCTGTTGTAGGTAACATCACTTGATTGCTTGAGACAGTTAAAGGTGCTTTGGTAGTAAAAGGACAGCAAGATTAATAGGCAGGCATTTCCATAGTAACAGCAAAGCACTCTGGGAGACACAGCCACTTGGGGGTGGAGCTGCACATGCCAGGATTTTGGCTCCCATGGCAACAACAGAGAGTGGAGTGGGGAACGAACACACTACAAAACTTAGCAAAGGTCCATTTAGAGAAGACAATGTATAATCAGAGTTGTCTATCTATTTTAAAATTCAAAGTTAAATAAATCAAATTTGAGACCACAAGCTGATGCAAAACATTTAAAATACACTGTACATCCACTGAAAATTTCTGAAGCATAAGCACAAATAGTTTAAGAACTATCCAATTGTGACAACTTGTTAGTTTAAAAAAAATCCAATTACCAAGATTTTTGTCCCAGAGTAGTTGCAGAAAATTACACAATTAGAGCAATTTTTCTCAGCTGCTCCACTATAGAAAACGAAAGTAATTATACAAAAATAGTGTAAAATAGTGTTCACAACTGCAAGATAGATTTTTGCTTTCTTTAGAAGAAATTCTGTTTCTCTTTAGGTAACCATCTCAACCAAAAGTTGAAGAGAGACAGAAGTAAAAAGAGAAAGGAGTAGCTAAAAGCAGAAGACCAGTGCAAAAGGTGAGTGAAATACTATAAGACTTGGGAGAAGCTGAAAAGAATTCAGAAAGACCTAAGAACCCAGCATTCCAATCAAAACAAGCTTAACACAAATTGTATTCTTCCTGCTTTTATTAACATCAGAATTAAAGTTTTTGAAGGTCTCCTTTGTCCTACACAAAATTACACTGTATCAGGTGGCTCACCATCCACTTAGGAATAGGCATTATTTTTTTAACCTGGCTTCTTGAGTCAAGTCTACACAGCCAGTGAAATAGAAGGTTGGAAATTATCTGGTGAAGCGGAGATAGGTTAGTTACTCCTCAAGTGCATTAAGGTAAATCTGTATGTTTATATCTGCTGTTTACCAAGAATACTTACTACCTGGAAGTATTTACTGAGATTTTACTCAGTGTTCACCATGACCTTGGAAAATAGATATTAATAAATCAACCAATTTCCTGCTCTGGGTTGCCTACGCTGTAACTGTGCTTTGTGCCCAGTAGGATTTGGATGCCAGAATGTCATTTAAGCGTATGAAGGATCTGGCTGCACTGTCTCAGAGAAGTGTGATGCTTGTTTGGTAAACATCCAACATCCATATCCTACATCTGGAAAAGAAGGTTTACTACCAGGATCATCTATGGGATTGCTTGCCAAGTATCAGATTGAACTGATTACCCAGGATTTGGGGATTTAGGACTCGGAGCTGAGTCAGTCTCTCATTGGTGACTGAAGCTGTAAGATGTAAGACTTTTGGAGCTATTAGTGACCATGTTTTGGTTATATGGCTAAAGCCTTAAGAGGGAAGAATAAAGGCTCCAGAGAAAAGCAGAGATAAGAAGTAGATACCTGATTTAGATGGTGTTCAAACCCTGCCTCCCCCCAGTCCAGTTGTTTCTAAAGTCCAGCACAATCTGTATTTCCTGTGACTTGATGTTATCTGCTCAGTAAGTCTCCCACTTCCCTCTTTTTTTGGGGGGTGGGGGTGGGGCTCAGGCTATCTCAAGCTGGGTTTCTATCTCTTTCAACTCAGTCTTATTTAATTTAACAGCTGAACTCTATTAGTTACCTATTGCTGTGACCAGTTACCACAAATGTAGTGCTTTAAAACAACATACGTTTATCATCTTACAGTTTCTGTGGGTCAGGAATCCAGGTACAGCTTTGCTGGTTTCTTTGCTCAGGGTCTCACAAAGTTGTAATTATGGTATTGGCTAGGGCTGAGTTCTTTTCTAGAACTCAGGGTCTTAAATGATTGTTGGCAGCTTAGTGATTGTTGGCAGTTTTTGGTTCCTTGTGATTGTAGAACTGAGGCCGGGTTTTCTTGCTGATTGCCATCTGGGGCCACTCTGAGCTCCTAGAGGCCACCTGCAGTTTCTTACCATGTGGCCCTCTCACAACGTGGCAGCTTACTTCTTCAAGTCCTGTAGGGGAATCTCTCAGAGGAAGATTGAGTCTTTTATAATGTAATCTACTGAAGGGAGTGGCTACCCCATCACCTTTGCCATATTCTATTGATGAGAAGACATAGATTCTGCCTACAGGGGATTATGTAAGGGAATGACTCATGGTGGTGGGGTGGATGACTTTAGGGTGTGTTTACCACAGAACTATTAATGTAGCTGATGATATATACAGTGATGATGCTACATGACTGAGATTGAGTGATAAGGCAATAAAGGAGTATTTTATAACAATAATGGTTACGTTGACGTCTGACGTTCTTCTAATCAACATATTGGCAAGAAAATTCAGATGGCTGCAATGTAGGAAAGAAAATCTGTCCAAATATGAAGAATTATAAATACATATGTCCATTCACTGAACACTGTGTCTATGAGAATCACTATGTTGTTCAGTATATAGTAGTAGTAGGTTATTCTTTGATATTGCTATATAGTATTCTGTTGCATGGCTGTACCACACTTATCTATCTGTTCTACTGTTGATGGATGCTTACTTTGTTTCTTGTTTTTGGCTCTTATGAATACTGTTGCTATGAATGCCTGTGTGTGTTTTGGTGTACCTATGCATTTTTTCAATCTGATAATGTTATTTAAAAATCTATAGTAAACATAATGGTGAAATATCAAAAGTTTCTCTGAGATCAGAAATGAGATAAGAATATATAGTATCACTTCTTTTAGACATTTTACTAGAGATTCTAGTCAATACAAATGCCTGGAAAAAGATTTAAAGGTAAACTGATGAGAGGAAAAAAAAAAACCTATCATTTTCAGACTACATAATTTGTAAACATAAAAATAGATAAACTTACAATTAATAAGTGTATTTACTAAGATCAATATATACAAGTTATATATATGTAGTATATATTTATGCTGGCAACAATTAATTTTAATTAAAAATTATATAATTTATAACAAAATAAAAATATTAAGTGCTAGAAATGAGTCAAATAAAGGATATAAGATTTCTACACAGATAAAAACTACTAAATATACTGAGATAAACTAAATAAGACCTATATAAATTCAGAGATATGCTATCTTTATGGGTTTGAAGAATCAATATTGTTAAGATATCGGCTCTCACTATATTGACCTACAGATCCAGTACAACAAGCCCTATCAGAATCCTGGGATGTTTGGTTTGAAGAACTTGACAAAGTGATTCTAAAGTTTATATGAAAATCCAAAGAGTCCAGAGTAGCAAAGACATACTTGACACAACAGAAAGTTGGAGGACATGTACTACTAGATTTCAAGACATATTATGAAACAGTAATTAAATGTGGTAATGGCATGAGGATGGACACATAGACCAAAAGAAGAGAATATAGAGCTCAGAAATATACCACATATATACAGTCACCTGATTTAAAACAAAGGTATCACTGCAATTCAGGGGAAGAAAAGAATGTCTTAGCAATAAGGGATGTTGAGGAAGTGGATGTTCATGAGGGGAAAATATGAAAATTGACCTCTTCCTCATACAGTGCACAGAAATTTGAGGGGAATCACAGATTTGAAAGCCTAACAATCAAGCTTTTATAAGAACACATAGGAGAACATGGTCTTAGGGGTAGGCAAAGATTTCTTAGAATAAAATGCATTAAAGAAAAACATGGGTAAATTGGATTTGATTAATGTTTTTTTAACATCTTTATTGGAGTATAACTGTTTTATAATAGTGTGTTAGTTTCTCCTTTACAACAAAATGAATCAGTTATACATATACATATGTTCCCATATCTCTTCCCTCTTGTGTCACCCTCCCTCCCACCCTCCCTATCCCACCCCTCTAGGTGGTCACAAAGCACAGAGGTGATCTCCCTGTGCTATGCGGCAGCTTCCCACTAGTTATCTAATTTACATTTGTTAGTGTATATATGTCCCTGCCACATTCTCACTTTGTCACATCTTACCCTTCCCCCTCCCCATATCCTCAAGTCCATGCTCTAGTAGGTCTGTGTTTTATTCCCGTCCTACCACTAATCTCTTCATGACAATTATTTTTTCTTAGAGTCCATATATATGTGTTAGCATACGGTATTTGTTTTTCTCCTTCTAACTTACCTCACTCTGTATGACAGAGTCCAGGTCTATCCACCTCATTACAAATAACTCAGTTTCATTTCTTTTTATGGCTGAGTAATATTCCATTGTATATATGTGCCACATCTTCTTTATCCATTCATCTGTTGATGGACACTTAGGTTGCTTCCATGTCCTGGCTATCATAAATACAGTTGCAGTGAACATTTTGGTACATGACTCTTTTGGAATTATGGTTTTCTCAGGCTATATGCCCAGTAGTGGGATTGCTGGGTCATATGGTAGTTCTATTTGTAGTTTTTTTAAGGAACCTCCATACTGTTCTCCATAGTGGCTGTATCAATTTACATTCCCACCAGCAGTGCAAGAGTGTTCCCTTTTCTCCACACCCTCTCCAGCATTTATTGTTTCTAGAGTTTTTGATGATGGCCAATCTGACCGGTGTGAGATGATATCTCATTGTAGTTTTGATTTGCATTTCTCTAATGATTAATGATGTTGAGCATTCTTTCATGTGTTTGTTGGCAATCTGTATATCTGCTTTGGAGAAATGTCTATATAGTTCTTCTGCCCATTTTTGGATTGGGTTGTTTGTTTTTTTGTTATTGAGCTGCATGAGTTGCTTATAAATTTTGGAGATTAATCCTTTGTCAGTTGCTTCATTTGCAAATATTTTCTCCCATTCTGAGGGTTGTCTTTTGGTCTTGTTTATGGTATCCTTTGCTGTGCAAAAGCTTTTAAGTTTCATGAGGTCCCATTTGTTTATTTTTGTTTTTATTTCCATTTCTCTAGGAGATGGGTCAAAAAGGATTTTGCTGTGATTTATATCATAGAGTGTTCTGCCTGTGTTTTCCTCTAAGAGTTTGATAGTATCTGGACTTACATTTAGGTCTTTAACCCATTTTGAATTTATTTTTGTGTGTAGTGTTAGGGAGTGTTCTAATTTCATACTTTTACATGTAGCTGTCCAGTTTTCCCAGCACCACTTATTGAAGAGGCTGTCTTTTCTCCACTGTACATCCTTTTGATTAATGTTTTATTAAAACATTAAAATAAGTTCATTAAGAAGTTCGTCAAAAGGCATCTTGAAAACATGAAAAAGCAAACCAAAGAATACAAGAAGATAACTGCAATACATATATACAACAAATGACTTGTTTCTAGAATATAAAAAGAGCTCTTACAAATAAATGAGGAAAAGACAGTTAATCCAATAGGAAAATGAGAAAGGACTTGAATAGGCACTTCATAAAAGAGATACCTAAATGGCCAGTGAGACATGAAAAGGTGCTTAATATCACAAATTTTAAAAGTGTTTAACATAATTACAAATGAAAAACATAAAACTACTACACATTCATCAGAAATGCTAAAACAAAGCAAAACAAACTAATAAGCAGATAAAAGAACCACTGACAGTCGAAGTATTGTTGAGGCTGTAGAGCAACTGGAACTTTTATACACTGCTCATGGGAGTGTAAAGTGGCACACACACTTGGAAATCTACTGAGCAGTATTTAATAAAATTGCACATACCACATACCCAATGACCCAGAAATTTCATGCATAGGAATAAATAACAAAATATGTACATATGCATACTGAAGTATTTTGAATTGAATTAAACTATTGAGGGTTTGTTTTTACCCATCAAATGGATCGTCCATAGATCTAATCCACAGTTCTTGTCTATTGGAGGTTGTACCATTGGAACGGTTCCAAGTAATAAAAGGAACGAGTGCAGGAAGTGCTGTCCACTGGGACTCCCCAGGGATGCTCTCATATTCCAGTGAGGAGCTCTGGCTGTTGCATGGCACAGTCTAGGCGAGCTGCAACTCCATAGCATTAGGAGCTACAGTTCCACAGGGTGCTTCTCTGGGGCTAGATACACCTCTGCCCCGTTACTTGGATGTTACCATTGCTGCCAGCTGGACACCATTGGAGCTGGAAATCTCCATGTCTGTGGAAACGGATTTCACTTGCTATGTCTCAAGGCTGATGGTTCTTACTGCTTTATTTGCAAATTGGGAAGAAAAATATTCCCTATGTACTATGCTCAGTTGTAGGAAATCCCACATCAAGGCTTCTTGAATCCCCCAAATTTTAGGGATTAATATAATAGTTCTGTAAACTTACAGTCCCTTTCTGACAGTGTGCATCCAAGCCTCCACGTGAGCTGTGTCTGGGTGAGCTCCTGTATCAGCCATTGTGCTTTCTTGGAAGTGCCACTCACGGTTGGCAATCAGGAGCTATTGCTGAGTCTAACTTTCCTTCTTCCCCCATGGTAAATTCTCTCAGGACAGTTCCTTTCTCCTGGTCTTCACTGGAATAGCCCAAACACATTTATATGAGTCTGATCTGCAGTGATGGACTGGGTCAAGTCTTTTTTTCAATAGAGTCTTCTTAGCAACTCTGTGAATCAGATGTGTATAGGTATGCCTATAATACTGAAAAATTTACATCATTCAAAGGTTAAAAGTAGATAATTTTGCTACAGAACACACCATGTTTTCTATAGAATGTAACCTCTGCCTAATTGACTTCTGGCCACAAAACACACACCATTAGCAAAACCAGGCCCCGGAAAGAAATAATCCATCTTAGTTATTCCAAGTGGGTGTGTGTTGATAGTGGTGGATAAATCCACTTAGTTTAATGCCTGTTGCTTGCCAATGATTCTGAATAATCTGAGTGAAACTGCACATGTCAGATTGGGACTTGAACCCAGGTGTGTCTCAGATTGGTACTTGAACCCACTATCTGTGTCTTAGGAGACTTGAACCCCTCAATCTCCCAGCTGAAATTGCACATCTGGTTTCAGGACTTAATGAAGCTCAGGTTCTTGATGTCTCAGCACAGAAGGAATTCAGCAAGAGGCAAAGTGATAGGCAAAGAAGTAGATTTATTGATATATGACACTTGTGAAGGATATAAGCTGGCAGGCAAGAGGGCTCTGCCCCAAGAGCTAAGTTGGAAAGCAGGTTTATTTAGAGAGATTTACATTCCACAGACAGAACTTGGTCTGTCTCAAAGTGAGAGTGTGCCCAAATATGGGGTGGTTAGTTTTTATGGGCTGGGTAATTCCATAGGCTAACGAGTGGGAGGATTATTCCAACTATTTTGGGGATGGGGCAGGGATTTCTGGGAATTGGACCACTGCCCACTTTTTGGCCTTTTATGGTCAGCCTCAGAACTGTCAGGGTGCCTGTGGGTGTGTCGTTTAGATGCTAATGTATTACAATGAGCGTATAATGAGGCTCAAGGCCTAGTGGAAGTCAAATCTTCTGCTATCTTAGGTTTAATCGGTCCTAACCAGTTTTTGTAGTATCCACAACAGATTATCATTCTTTTAAAGGTTGTGCCCTGCTCCCTTTCTCCTATTTCATGAGGAATAAAGAAGTAGATTTAGTAGAGAGTTAGATCAAGAGCCAAAATATTACCACTATTACTGATAGAAATCAGAGGGGAGAGTGACTTTATTTTGACCAGTTTCATTTTGCTCAACCTCCAGCAAGTCAAAATGCTGAGATGCTGAGATTTACAGCAAAGAGAGGGTTTACTCGCAAGATGCTGTGGTTTACAGCAGAGGGTTTGTTTACTCACAAGACACTGAGGTCTGTAGCAAAGAGAAGGTTTATTCACAGGTCAGCCAAGTGAGGAGATGGAAAAACAGTTTTCAGATATACTTCCCCAAGAGCAAAGGGCTGGGGGTATTTATGGGGTAAGGGGGAACTTGGGGTACGTATGGGAAAACAAAGCAGTAGGGTGGTTTGAAGCGTGGGGAAAGGTGATTGGAAAAAGGTGCGATAATTAGGTAATTGTTCAGCTGCAGGTGCAACTAAGCTTATAGGCCTTTGCAAATTCAAAAATTGAAGTGCTTAGCAGGATCTAGGGTGGAGTTTTTGGCCCTGTGACATTAAAAGGTCACCTAGCAGGCATTTGTGCATGCTCAGTTGGTGGGTTGGTGATCCTATCCAGTCTTAACCAGCTCAGCTGGAACTAGACACAGCTAACTCCAAGTTCCTGGAAAACAACTCAGGCAACCATATTGTTTAGGCTATGAGCAACTTGGAGGACAAGTCTTTTGTAGCAATAATTAAAACAACCTTGATTAGTGAAGGCAGATGGGATAGATTTGACTGATTACCCACAGTTTCAACTTTATGTCTATTAGACAAGGCTGATAGGTAGATTTCTCCATGCAGTCACTGGAACCCTGGGTTGGGGCAGACTAAGAGGAGGAATGGCATTGCTGAATGAAGCATGCCTGGCTTTCCTTCCAAATGGGTCACCACATGAAGTAAGTACTGCCCGCCCCCCCAACTAGGTGGTGTGAGTAAAGGGCCATGGACAGCCTGATGTGTGTTTAGGAAAAACCCCCCCTCGTGGATCCTGGGAGGGGAAATAGCCTTTTCGTCTAAAACTCACCTGCCGGTTTGAGGCTGGCAGGGTTGTTATTAGCCTGTCTTGCTTCCAGTTGTGTATGCTCATGTTTGCTTTTCTACCTTATTGGCAGCTTCCTAGATTCAGTTCCCTTTTCAGGGCCTGAGCACTTCATTCTCTTGCTTCCTTCATAATCATGAAGTGCTCAGTTGTTTTAAATGTGTTTTTTTTTTTTTTTTTTTTTTTTTTTTTTTTTTTTTTTTGGTGGTACGCGGGCCTCTCACCGTTGTGGCCTCTCCCGTTGCGGAGCGCAGGCTCCGGACGCACAGGCTCAGCGGCCATGGCTCACGGGCCCAGCCACTCCGCGGCATGTGGGATCTTCCCGGACCGGGGCACGAACCCGTATCCCCTGCATCGGCAGGCGGATTCTCAACCACTGCGCCACCAGGGAAGCCCTTTAAATGTGTTTTGACACTGGTAGACAACATCTTCCCCTCCAGATATTTTCTACCTCAGTGACTCTAGGGAGAAAACTTCCCATTTAGGACCGCTCCACAGTGGAGGATGTAGTGAAGTGGATTAGCAAGAAACCTGCAGGGCCCTAAGTTACTACACTCCACTTCAAAGGCCATTTGCCCACTAAGCCCTCCTTTTGCTCATGGCCTTGCATCTAAAGATTATGCTCCCTTAGAATATTCTGAAGTGGCTACTGAAGAATCTTGTGAAGTCAAGACACAAAGAACCATTCTGTTCTCAGAAATGCCTACATTTATACTACTGAGAGTCTCGCACTTATATCTCCGGCTCGCTATCCTGCTGATTTCAATCTGGTGGGACTGCCACATGTCTTTGTGCTCTGTACCGCACATGTGCATATGGTGCATGCTAAATATAAATGCTGTTTGGCAGGATCCCTTTTTCTCTTCCTTTGTTTCTGAAAATGTAGTGAAGAAAATGTGTAATGTGTGTCCTCTCCAAAATGAGAGACTTTCAGGAAGTAGAATTATCTTGACAACAAGCCATTACATTTTACATATCGTTTCAGCATGCAGCAGTAGTGGCAGCAGTGACTGTCCACTGCTTTGTTTGGTCAGATTGGGCTGCTGAGGGTCAAACTGACTCTCTCTTTGACAGAGTTTAGGCGGCTTCCTGCCTTGCTGAACCGTTTGTCTGAGCTTCCAGCGGCTGGTTTCCAGATCCCACCACTTGTGTACTAGTCAGATTAGGTCAGTTTAGGCTGTAATAACAAACAACAACAATATATATTTATTTCCTAATCATGCCGGGTGTCCAGTATCAGTTGGCAGAGGGTCTCTGCTCATTACAGTCACCCAGGCTCAGGCTGATGGAGGTTTTGTCTCGAAATGTGTCCCCACTATCACTGCAGTCATGGGGCAGTAATGTGGCAAGTCATATTCTGGCTGTAAGAGCTTCTTCTGGAAGTGTCACTTCTGCTCTCACTTTATTGGACAGAGCAAGTCCCTTGCTAAGCCTGACTTCAGCAAAGAGCAGGGAAGTATATCCCACAGGCCCCTGAAAGCCAGAGAACTATAAGTATTTTGCTACTGGCACTGATGACCACTATATCTCCTGCCAGAAATATGAAAAGAGTGGACAATGACAATTGCTGAGGTGCCTAGAAATTTTCTAGCTGCACCAGTGGTGCTCTTGAGGGAAGAGAGCAAGACACCACAGGGCTAAAGCTATTCTATAAAGGTATCTCATGGAAATAGCTCTGTCCTAAAACAGTGCTTAGATATTTGAAGAAGTATCATAGCTTAAAGAAATTTGCATTAGGCTTAGAAAGGTGAAAGAAACAAAAGCACACAGAGGCACGCTCCACTTGCAGTTTCTGGAGTCAGGCCGAGGTCACACACACACACAGTGTCACATCCAGAATGGAAGAAATGTGAAAACTGGAAGAATGTTGCTGGAGACTTTCAGGAGCTGACCTGCTTCCTGCACCTTCTGCCAGGCTTCCCGGCATCGCTGTGGGCTCTGCTCCTGCCTGTCAAGCCTGCTCCGACTTCTTTTGCTGGTGACAGGGACCTCCGCAAAGCTGTGATTGCAGGGGTTGTGCTTTGTTAGATCTTAAGGACTGTGGAAAGTCCCAGAGCCACTTAGCAGGTGAGGAATCATGACTGTCTGTGCCAACTTCGAGGGCCTAACATCTCCGGACTGATTGCAGTGAGCATAAGAAAAGCCTGAAGGAGGATTTTGGATTCAGATGGCAGTCAAGAGGGCTGTGGCTAGTGACACTGATGATAGTGACACTGATGATAGCTGGCCCACCCCACACAGGTCACTTCATGTATCAACGGAGGAGAGCTGAAGAGAAGAGCAGGGGGCTCTCTAGAGAAACCGAGGAGAAGTAGCAAGACTGAGTCCAGGACTGCTTGGCGGGACGTGAATCTCAGCAATTTTTAGCAGGACTCTGCTAATGAATGTGGAACCGAGGGACTGGCAGCTCCATTTTCTCTGATATTAACATTTTTTTACTTTATTTTAATGAGGAAAATGAGATTCTTCTCAGTTTCCTATCACTGAACCCGGTTTGGGAGGGTATGACATTTAACAACAGTGCTTTGAAAAATATTAAGCATTGTACAAATACAAGGAATTGTTGCTGTTATTAATCTGATGAAAGGCACATGCAGCTTCGAATCAGCCTTAATATTGAGGGGATATTTAAAGGATTAGGAGGGACTCTGTAACTACTGAGTAGCAAGTCAGGGTAGCCTTCGTAAGAAGGGCCAGCTAATCTGGCCATATTAAATCCATTTTTAGAAGCTAAATACCCGAACTCTGAGTCAATAAATGGCAAACGCAGACATAGACCATATAATTTGATCATCTCACATCACATGTAGCACTCTCATAAATTATAAAATATGTCAGGCGATTAATTCTAATTTGAGGCCGTAACTTGATTATCTTCTGGGTGGAAAGAGGAAATGGCTTTGGTCAGGAGAAGTGGTCCCAGATTTCTCAATATGTAGGTGTAGCCAAACTAAAGTTGGAGGGTGGAACTGCTGTTATATGGTGGACCTGGGGATGAATCCAGATAATTCAGGAGAAAAAGATGTAGGTGTCCTTAAATCAGCCCCCAAAGGCTTTGAGAAACTGCAGTTAGGCCTTACTAATTTGTATGAGTTGGGAGTTAAGGTTAGTATGAACTAGTGAAAACTTGAATTACAGTTGTTTTGAAAGACATCCACTTGTGGGTTTTTTTTTGCGGTACGCGGGCCTCTCACTGTTGTGGTCTCTCCCGTTGCGGAGCACAGGCTCCGGACACGCAGGCTCAGCGGCCATGGCTCACGGGCCCAGCTGCTCTGCGACATGTGGGATCCTCCCGGACCAGGGCACGAACCCGTGCCCCCTGCATTGGCAGGCGGACTCTCAACCACTGCGCCACCAGGGAAGCCCTAATTGTGTTGTTTTTTAAGTATAAAGAAATGGAAGTCTAATGGTTAGGGGCCGAATACATGTCCATCTGAGCCTGCTCAGTTATTCTAATTGTTGTCTGCATGCAAACAGTACTACTCTAAAGCAGTTCATTCTTATAACAGGTCTACTGTTTGCCTTTCATTTTTAAAAAATATTAATTCATTTAGAAAGTCCTTTTTATTGTTCACAAGAAAATTTCAGCCATATTGAGGAGGATATACCGCTAATTTTTGCTGTGCTTATACAGATAGGAGCCATTAGGAGGCCAGAACATCTGTCTGCACTGTCCCCAGAGTCCTACTTTTCTCACTGTTCCCCGTGCACCAGGCAGAGGCTGCACAGCCTTTGGAGGAATTCAACTCTATCCACTATTCTGGATAATAAAGCTAGATATTGATTTGCTAAACAAATACCTCATAATTATCTAAATCTTTTCTATACCGTACCTTGTTTCCTCACCTGATGAGTCAATCAGCAGTTGCAGTTCTAGGCAACAAGGTTGAGTAGATAACACTCTCATTGATATAATCCTTATCCTTTCAGTTTCAGCCGCCCCGCTTGGCCCTTCATGCCCCTCTGCATTCTCTCTACTTTCTCTCAAGTTAGTGTACAGCAAGACTTCAAACCCACCGAGGGCATAGCTTGTGAGTGTTTACTCATCTCTGTAATCACATGGTCCTGTATGTAGAGTGTCTGGGACATAGTAATGCCTCAGGACATGATTGCTGCAAGAGTGAATCAATGCATCCATTAGCTAGTAGGGCTGATAAATTCACATTAAGTGGTAAATACTGATACTAGATTCATGTGTTGAGCATTATAATAGGCAGTAATCCTTAAATTCATAGGATTGAGTTCTGTTTTGGATTTTAGACACTGGAACAGAAGGGTGAATACCTTCACCCTGAGTGGGTGATTGTGAACTCTGCTCACCTGGGTACAGGCTTTCTCTAAAAATAATATTATAGCAGGAAATACTGCTGCTAGTTATTAATGTTACCGAGCAAGGGCTGTGTGCCTGTACATAGAAAGCCAAACTCTGACAGTGGGTGTTTGCAGCAAAGTAAGGGGTTTATTTGCAGGGTGCCAAGCAAGGAGAATGAGCAGCTCATGCTCAAAAGACCTGAACTCCGTGATGGATTTTTAGGCAAGGGTTTTTAAAGACAGTGCTAGGGGAGAGGGTCGTATGCTGCTTGATTAGCTCGTGGACCTCTTCTGATTGGTGGGTGATGAGGTAACAGAGTGATGTTTCTGGAATTTCAACCTTCTGGTTCCAGCCAGCCTGGGGTTCACATGCTTGTGCTCAGCTTGTAGTCAACGCCCTCCACCTGGGTGGGGGTCTTATTTTTACAGAACAGCTCAAAGAGACGAATCAGGTTGTTATCTGTATTCCTTCAGGAGGAAATAGGAGCCCTGTGACTCTATTGTCCTAATCATTAACTGCTTGAGTCTGCTCTTTGGAACTCAGGGAAGGCCAAGGAGAGTGAAGCCTTTTTTTTTCCCTACAGACAAGGAATGGGGGACACAGAGGGGATTTTGTACCTAGGACGGCCCCACAGGGTCCTGCTTGGTTTCAACCCCCCTTTTCTTTTAAATTTATTTATTTATTTATTTATGGCTGTGTTGGGTCTTTGTTTCTGTGAGAGGGCTTTCTCGTTGTGGCAAACGGGGGCCACTCTTCATCGTGGTGCACGGGCCTCTCACTATCGCGGCCTCTCTTGTTGCGGAGCACAGGCTCCAGACACACAGGCTCAGTAATTGTGGCTCACGGGCCCAGTTGCTCCATGGCATGTGGGATCTTCCCAGACCAGGGCTTGAACCCGTGTCCCCTGCATTGGCAGGCAGATTCTCAACCACTGCGCCACCAGGGAAGCCCAATCCCCCTTTTCTTTGATACTCCCCAGTCCTAAGGGGAGCAGTGGTGGGACAGGAAAGGGATAGGAAGGGTTTAGATAGAGAGATTAATCATAAACTCAGCAGGGAAATTCAGTTTTAGGGGGACTAAGTTTCAGTAAGCACCTACTATGTGCCAAATAGTAATGTACCAAAATTTATCTTATGGGATCATCACAGTAGCTACTTGAAGTGGTCATTATCTTTCTCTTCTAAATGGGGAAATGTATGCTGAGGAAAGCCAGGTACTTGCCCAAGCCCACACAATGAATAAGTGAGGTTTAAACAACCAGGTTCTGACTGGTTCTAAATCAGTGTTCTTTCCACATCACTACTCGACCTATCCTTTCTATAATTGGAACTTAACAACAAGCAATAAATGTTTGTTAAAATGAGCACAGCTTTAGCCTGTTCCATTTGAGATCCCAAGTGGAATTCCAAATATTCTAATTCCACCATAATCATTATCATCAACAACTGCTGTCTATTGGAGCACCTGTTACAAGCAAGGCAGTGAGCTCTTCTAAATCAAGCTGGTGTTCATGCTGACATCATAACACACTGCTGTCCTGGAAATCTGGATTCCATATAATTTCTTTATCTGTGAATTCTGTTCATTAAGTGTATAATACTTTGTATATATCTTTGCATATATCTTTGCATATACTTTGCATATCTTTTTCAGCCCACATTCAGATGTGGTTATTGTAGCCATACACCATGGTTCTTGCTATCAAAGAATTCGTAGTTCACTTAGAGACACAGTGTTTGTGTTTGTAGATAAATAGACACAAAGTAAATGCATTTATGACATATCCAAATTAGGGGTGCAAACAATAAATAACATCAGAGTTTAGCAAACGGAGTGCTTAATGGACTAGAGGGATCAGAGAGAGTTTTCATGGTGGGAATGCCACTTAGCTGGGTCTGCAAGGTGGGAAGGCTTGAAGAAATGTCGGAAAAGGGGAGAGTGATGATAGGGATGCAGGTATAACAAAAGACAACAAGCATTTCCTTGTTCCAACATCCGGATTCACTGGATTCACTGGACAGTTTCTACATAATTTTGCCTTCAGACTGGACATTTATTTTTGGCTGTGTTGGGTCTTGGTTGCTGTGCGTGGGCTTTCTCTAGTTGCGACGAGTGGGGACTTCTCATTGCCGTGGCTTCTTTTGTTGTGGAGCTTGGGCTCTAGCCACGCAGACTTCAGTAGCTGTGAAGTAGTAGTTCTTCGCGGGCTCTGGAGCGCAGGCTCGGTAGTTGTTTCTCATGGACTTAATTGCTCCTCAGCATGTGGGCTCTTCCCGGACGAGGGCTCAAACCTGTGTCCCCTGCATTGGCAGGCAGATTCTTAACCACTGCGCTACCAGGGCAGTCCACAGAGGGCTTTTATATGGTGATCCTTGGTGCCTCAAATTCCCTTTGATGTTAAATATGTACACTGTTGTATATTTGATTTATAAAAAGGAAATAGTTTTTTCTCAGTTGGTGGAATACACAATTGCAGGAGATTGGAGAAGTAAATGCTACAGCTAGCTGGATCAGAGGCCTGGATAGAATTTTCACTAATAATAAATTATCAAGAATACATCAGTATAAAGAGAATTAAAGGTCATTCTTTAAGCTGAAACTGTTATGAGAATGTACTTTATGATCAGTTTTCTAGCTATCCAAGTATCTGGAATATTCACCAAAATGTTGGTATTTTCTTTTTAAAAGAATTGCCTCTGTACTCCATTTTGCTATGTCTGTGGGGACCTGGCCTAAAATGAATGTATTATAGTGGCTCTCCCAGGTTTTTTATTCTGTTTTAAATGAAGTACCTTCTATTGGGCAGGATAATACAGGGTACCATGTTTTTGGCTATTGATAATAGAGGAGTTTTCCTGGGAGTTCCAGAACCTATTATTTGAGTCCAGCATTTCTGAGTGTTTGCTCCATAGAGCATTAATCTCACAATATATGTCACAACAAATGGGTTCCATGCTCAATTAAGTTTGGGAAATGTCACTTATAAATTTGCAATGCACAGTAGCGTATGCACAGACTCTGGTAAGTCCTGTTGCAGAAAAACCTCTTAAACTTTGCTTAACTCAGTGTTTCTTAAAGTTACTTGACCAAAAACAATCCCTATTTCCTCCTCCACTTTTTCCCCCACTGAAGACGCCTGTTAGACTCAAGAATTAGGACTCAGGGGACTTCCCTGGTGGTGCAGTAGTTAAGAATCCACCTGCCAGTACAGGGGACACGGGTTCAAGCCCTGGTTCAGGAAGATCCCATGCCGCAGAGCAACTAAGCCCCTGTGCTGCAACTACACAGCCTGCGCTCTAGAGCCCGCGAGCCACAACTGTTGAGCCCGTGTGCCACAACTACTGAAGCCCTCGTGCCTAGAACCCATGTTCCACAACAAGAGAAGCGACCACAATGAGAAGCCTGCACACTGCAACGAAGAGTAGCCCCCGCTCGCTGCAACTAGAGAAAGCCCGCGTGCCGCGATGAAGACCTAATACAGGCAAAAAAAAAAAAAAAAGACTCAGGAAGATAGGAGCCAGACTAGCTATTTTAAAGGAGAAAATGTAGTATAAGACATTGGCAGTAGGTGTTGCAGTACTGAAAAAAACATGACAGAACACTGATATATCTCAGAGATAATAACTGCAAGAAGAGAAGAGGTTAGAATTGTCATAACCTAGAAATTTGAAGGAGGGGTGCTGCAGAGCGGAGACTGCACCTCTGAGGAGGGGGCATCACCCAACTGCTGCGTTAGTTCAGGACCTGGAAGGCAGAGCTCCCCATATCCAGGAGCTCAGCTAAGGGGGCTTTAGGAAGCTGGGGTTCTACTGCTGTTGCTGATGAGCACGGTGTGATGAGGTTGATTCTGAAAGTGAAAAGAAGCTTAACAAGGAAAACCATTGCTAGAACCAACTTCTGCTGCTTGGGGTGAAGGGTCATAGATGGAGCAAGCCAACAGGGACAACAGCAGACAAACAGGAATGAACAAGTCCCTTCTCCCTCCTCCTGCTTTCCATTTTCTCCATTGGCAGCATCCTCCATTGGCAGGATCTAATATAGAGCCAACTGACAAAGAAGCAATGTGGCTTGCAGAGTCCCCACCCCAGTATAGAAAACTGAATGTGGAACTCAAATAATAATAACAGTAATTCATAAAATAATACATATTATATAGAATTATATGATGGCTTAGTAATTTACCTATTCACTGTCTACATACATCCTCCTATACATATTTGAACTCTTGTACTTTTTCCTGTCAAGATGCAAGTATTCTTCCTATGAATAAAGATGTTCCTGTTCTCCCAAAAACAGATGCTCGAAGTCCTGTCAGTCATTGTCTCCACCTCTGGGAAATGTTAATTTTCCTCAGATTCAGTCATGGACCCATCAGAATATTTTGTAACTAAAGACTAAATTATAAAGTTATTAAACACCAGTAATATTTGTATAAAATCATAAGAAAAAGAAGTAGAAAGGGAAAAATAAGTTTGTTTAGAAACATTAAAAATTTCCTGGAAAATTTGTTAGGAAATATTATATTTTTAACTACAACTGCTTACTTTTTTCAAGGCTAACTTAGATATCAAGCTTCTAGATCTTACTTGAGCCCAGTTATTTGTAGGATGGAGTAAAGTGGAGAGCTGCCAATTCCGCAGTGGATTTAAGCTGTGTAGATAAGCAGTATACAAAATTTATTTAGGCAACACTTTTCTGCCTCATCCTAATCACAGTTATTTTAGCTAGAAATTTCCTCTTGTTAATTAAATGCATTTAAAATCTAGTATTGGCCAGAGTACCTCACAGTTATAAGCTTTCTCATTAATGATTGATCCTGAATCCCAAGCTAGAGATTTCCACTGGTGGCACTATTGATACTATTGATATGGAGAACTCTGGCAACAGACTTTGCAAAATGGCAGCTGTTGCACTAATGGGGGTGTCATAGTGTTGTTTCTTACATCGGAAACAGCTTTTAAAAACGTGAAACATGACCTTTGCAAGCACACCCTAGGTTCCCACAGCATTCTAACTTTATTTGGGGGACTAACAGATGCCTCAACTTGTTTAGTTAGCGGGCCAGAAATGAAGGAAGTAAGGAGAAAAGATATAATGAGATCGTAGAACTTGGTTTTAGCATCTCACCTGAGAGAATGGTGCTGCCTTTGAAAATTGATCTCAAAGATTGTAGATTGTACAGAGCCCCTTTTCTTAATACACACAGGATAAATAACACACAGCTCTGTGTCGGCAGTTTCAAGGGTCACAAATCCTAGTCTTTGGGACCTACATAGTGTCTTTTGGAGACAGATGTAAAGTTTTAGGTACAATCAGGTAAAGTCATCGGTTATATGAATTTTCTATCAGGAGCTTTAGGTTCCAAAACAACAATGGCTTTTAGATCTTTTGGATAAGACTGTGGTGCAAACAAAACAAAAAAATTACTAGGGTGGTGGAGCCTCTAAAATGAGCACTTCATCTGAAAGGTTCTCTGATAGTGTAGACCCACATAACAGCTGAAATGAATGAGTTTTTAGGAAGGGAGGCAAGAGGACATAGGTGATTGAATACATGTAGAAGCTGGATCTGACTTAGTGATTTGCCCATCAATTGGTTCAGAATTTTTGGAGCTGGATTTTTAATTACTTTCCCCTGGATTGGGAAGTCCTAATCTGAGTTTAGAGGCCTCATATTCTGGGGAAGTTTCTAGCTCTTTTCGTCCAATGTAACCTCAGGTCACCTGATCTTCCCCGGCTTAGATCAGTACCCACTGAGGACCCAACTTGAGGGACCAGTGCTTGGGGTAGCTCATTGTCCACAGGGGTAGTGTGTCCACAGCCTTGAAGTAATGTGTCTCCTAACTCATGCTTGAATCTCACAGAGCTGGGGGTTGCTTGCTCAGTAAATAGCCATTGTAGCATAGCCTCTAGCCTCAGGATTCTGTTTCTGTCACTTTAGACTCTAGTGCAGGGATTGCATGTGTCAGATCCAGTATCCCTTGTAAAAAATCTGGAATGAAATTAAACCTGAGTTAGGGATGGAGTATTTAGCATTGTGCCTGCCACACAATAGGTGCTTGCTTAATAAGTATTGCTACTGCAGGGCACAGATTAGCTGTGATAAATGGCTAACAATCTAGAATAATCAGAAAGATCTGCAACCCACCAGACTCTTATCATAGTTCATAGCTGGTGGCCAGGGGGTTGTTTGAACATCCAGAGTTGGACAGAAGTTCTGTATCACAGGTCCCTTTCAACTTTCCTACCATAGATTGTTTGTAGTGAGTTCTTATAATCATTGAGCCACTTTCTCAGCCACCACAGCAAAGTGTTTTTGGTCCTCATATTTTTTTTATGTTCTTGGAGATTTCAGACTGGCAGAACAAATTGGAGAGAGAAAGTGTAAGCTGATTTTTTTGAAACTGGGATCTCTCATTTTGAGAACTATTTCAGGCTTCATTCTTCAATCATAAGTCTCTTCGGAGGTACTCAGTACTTTGGCCTTGTTCATAAAAGAAATTTATTGAAAGAAATGACATACCCACCTGTACTCGTTCAGCTCATGAGTCTCTGTTTTTCTCTGCTTCTTCTTACCTTTTTTCACAGCCGTTGAATTAACAATGTATTGGGCACCCACTGGCCCTGTGCCTAGCCCTATGCTGCATATTGGAAATACAGTGATGAACAGGACAAAGTCCTTATCTAGTTGAGGGAAACAGACAATAGATGGCCATACATAGTGGGGAGGAATATAAAGTAAATCAACAGGGTGAGGTTACAGAGAGTGATTGTTGGGGATGTGCATGACTTCTGATACAGTGACAGGAAAAAATTCTGAGGAGGTAAAACCTGAGGTGAGATCTGGAGCTTGTGAAGGAACCAGGCATGTGAGGATCAGCAGGTGAAAGCTCCTGCCAGAAGGTAACAAATGCAAAGTCTCCTCCCACTCAACAGACTCCTCAGCACATATGAGAAGCTCTTCTATGAGCCCATGTGAGAAGGATGGATGGGAGAAGGCTGGGAAATATCCTTTGGTCACTTGCAAATCCCTGCAGATGTAACTGATGCTTCTTACTAATAGATGTGCTTTAAGTGCTCCATATACAGGCTGGGGACTGGATGATTTCCTTGAAATTTCCCCCCATAGTCAAATTTTTCAAGAACTAAAAGTAACAAATTGGTAATCTACCCACACGTGTTCTTTTGTAGCATCCAAGGACACTACCATAGCATGATGGATAATATTATGAGCTGTCTCTGTTATGTGATGAGTTGTGTTATAAAAATGAAGCAAAGTTTCATCTTGGTGAAATGCTTAGCAGAGGGAGTGGTATTTCCAGTCTGACTATTTAGGTCATTTGTTTCCATCTGTTTTTCAGCTCTGTTTTTTGCTTCTTGCACAGGTAAGTACAGACAACATATTCTCTTAGAAAGAACATGGATCCCTGCTTGCTTATTACTGCTATGTAAGAGGGAAGGTTGGAGGGGAAGGCGTTCTGACAGCCATTTCTTAATCTTGGCACGCAGGCTAGTGTGAGGGACAGATACTTATGGGGTGTTATGTGGCTGGTGGAAAGGGATCTGGCAAGAGCCACCTTTCCCTTGGCCCCCATCTCCACGCCATGAGGTCTCAAAGACATAGATACAAAAGCCAGGTAAATGCATGATCTTTGTTACTCTTAAGGTGTTCAATCAAAACTTATGGTCTCCTGGAGACCTAGACTCAACCATATGGTAGCCTCTTACTTACTTCTCATTACACTTTATTTCTATTCAGCTGTGACGGCTATATTTCTAGTCCATTTGCTAAGGCTGGAGGCAGGCTTTTTTGGTTTAGAACATGTCACATAGTCTGTGGTGGTCTCCTTGGGGCTCTCTTCCTCAGGCCCAAACCCAAGCCTGTGTAGCTTTTACTCTGTTTGTGAGAAAGGTCCAAGCATTGGGGAAAGAGGACATATTTCTACCTAAGGGCCAGTGTAGAGCTAGTCTAATTTGCTCAGCCCGTGCCTCTTCAGTTGGATGACTCCCAGGGGGCGGAGCTTTGCCAGCAGAGGTAGATTCACCCCAATGCTAATTCAGTTTGAGCCTCAGTTGCTTGAGCTTTTTCTAAATAAATATTCACTCTCATGTCTAATTTCAAATTTGAAATTCTTTATTCTTTTTCTTGGAGTGCTCCCCAAGTTGTGTAAGATTTAGGTCCACAAAGCTGGCGCCTGCTCCTGGATACTGGTGGGGCTGCCACAGGAAGCCACTGAGGGCCAGCCCTTTGAAAACATGCAGGAACTGAGAGGAAGAGTGTCTATGGATGTAAAATTAAAATACCTGCAATGCCAAGGCCAGGGTCCAATCAATCCTACTGTAGGGTCCTTTAAAAAGCACATCATAAGGAAGGGGGACTAGTTGCAAAAATAGAATAGAGAACTTCTGTGTATTGTCCACCCAGATTCCCCAGTTGTTAACATTCTACAACATTTGCTTTATTATCCTCCCTCTCTCCCTCTCCCTCTCTTCCTCTCTCTTGCTTACACACACGCACACACACACACACTCTCTCTCTCTCTCTCTCTCTGTCTCTCTCTGTCTCTCTCTCTGTCTCTCTCTGTCTCTCTCTCTCTTCCTTTTTTCCCCTCATCCATTCAAGTGTGGGTAGAAGACAAATGACCCCTAAACACTTCAGTATATATTTATTAAACAAAAGACATCCTCTAATAAAGCTACAATGTACCCATCAAAATCAGGCAGTTAACACTGATTTTATGCTAATATATTATTCAGAGATTTCATTAAAATTTTACCCATTTTCACAGTAATGTTCTTTTCAGGTTGAGAATCCAAACCACAATCATATGTTGCATTTAGTCATCATTTCTTTTCAGTTTATTTCAACTTGGGACAGTTCTTCAGTCTTTCTTTACCCTTCAAGGCCTTTGTAATTTTGGTGTCTAAGCCAGTTACTTTGAGAATGTCCCTAAATTTGGGTTTGTCTGATTCTTCCTCAGGATTAGATTCATATAATGAATTTTTTCCCAGGAACACCACAGAAGTGAGAGTATGCACATGATGTTGATTTGTTCTATTACTGGGGATGGTAATTTTTTCACTTGGTTAAGATACTATCTGTCAGATCTTTCTGCTGTAAAATTAATTAGTAAGTATTTTGTGGAGTGCTGCTTTGAGATTATGTAAATATCATGCTCCTCATCAGTTTTTCACTCACTGGCTTAAGCATTCATTGATGATTCCTGCCTAAATCAATTATTACCATGAACATAGCCAAGTAAGTTTTTCTCATTCCATTATTTCTTCTACATTCATTAGTTGACAATCTACTATAAGGTAGACTTTACCCTATTTACTTACATATTTATTTATATTTGTATGGATCCATGGATTCCTGTTTTATTCATTGTATTATAATTCTATACTGTCATTATTTATTTTAATTGTACTGCCCCTTCATTTTGGCTCTTATATCCTTTTGGCATGTCCCTATCATTCTCTGAGATCTCCCTTATGTTCCAGCACAAGATAGTCTAGGCTTATTTGTACTTTTCTTGTTCCAGCCCTGGTATCAGCCATTTCTTCAAGGATGCCTGGTTCCTTTTAGTATAAAATGGTATTTAAAAACCAAGATCTAGGGGTTAGTTGCACTCATTGCTATGGGGGTGTTGAGCAGAAAGGTAGATAATAGATGTATGTATATACATTAACGTACACACATCTAGAGTAATTTCTATATTTTTCTATCCATATATATTAAAACCATTAGTTTATACAGATACCTCCAATTGCAACCAACATCAAATGTTTTATTCTGGCCTTCCTCTTTTCCATACTTGAAGATAGTAAGAATCTTGTCTCCCATTATCCTCAGTCCCTTATTTTCTCAGTGCCTTGTATGTAATTGTCTCAGTCCCTTGTATGTAATGAATCTCCAGATCATGTGTGCTATCTCCTTAGCTCTGTGCTACTGACTCACTCCTGAGAAGTACCATCCCCACCACATACATACCTGTTGAGAGTTCCCCTGTTCTGTTCCATCCCCAGTAGGACCTAAACCAAGAGGTACCCTTCTTCTGGCCCTGGATGGTCACTTTAAGAGCTCTCCACTGGCCCAGCATGTGCCTGACCCCAGCCCCCACTGTCTGAAAGTTCTCCCCCAGCCCTGGTTGCATGTAACCCAGGAGGTGCCTTTAGCACCAGTGAGGCATCCACCAAGAATTGAGATGTCTCCTGTCTCTTTACTCCCACATGTACAGGTTGAGAATTCTCCATGGTCTTGGTGGCTTAGTGGTCAAGAGTAACTCCCCAGACTCGGAAGTGTGCCAACCTATGCTGCTTTACTGGACAGAGGTTTAATACCTGAAACTGATCAGGGAAGGGAGGTTAAACTGATTATAGTTGGAGGTAATTATGACAGAGAAATAAAACTATTTTATGCTTACATCTGGTGCTGATCATTTGCCTGCTTGCTCTCAGATCTATTCCCCCACTCTTCCCCTGCTCTGTATTATAGGCAACTACATATCCCAGGCACTTTGCCAACTGGCTTCCAACTAGTTTTGTCCACTGGGAGGCACTATAAGAGAGGAGAGCAGGTAGAAGAAGCCAGGGTAACTTCATCTTTCCCTTCTACCTTGGGCAGTATCCCGGATCCCCATCAGTGGCTCTTTCTCCTCTATGATACCAGTTTCTGTTAGACTCGTCATGGTTCTACATTCTGCCAGTTGACCTATACTCCTGAGTTCCAATACCACTACCTTTTCCATTTGTCCTACCTGCCCCAAGAGTGGCAGTAGCCTCCTGCTGTTTCTAACTTCTTGATTGACGTCTTTCTGGTTCTCAGTTCTTTTGTAACCCTTGTAACCAATTCCCTGAATTATATTCCTTCTGCTGTAAACACCTAGAGTGTTTTATGTTTTCCTAACTTAACCCTTAAAAATTGCCCAACAAGTTGATTCTCCTTAATAAATTTGTAACAGAAGACTGGAGCTACTGTAGCCAACTTTTTCCCATTTGGGGAAAGTTTGTCTGAGAATGAGACCCACACAAAGGAGATGGAGAGAGAAGACATGAAGAAATAGATCCTGGTAACTTTAAATAAGACCTTGATCAACCATTACCTGAATCCAGTAACCCCTGGACTTTCCAGTTACTTGAACCAATCAAACCACTTTTTGTTTTAGTCACAGTTGTTACGTTTCTGTTTAGATTTCTTGACTGTCAAATTAATTACAAATTATAGGCCATTTCCTCTTTGATCTATACAGGTGACTCAGGTTCAATTTGAAAGTCACATATCCTAATGGAACATATCACATTGTGTGATTTACTTATTTATATTCTTAAAAGAGGAGATTTTCTTACAGCCTCTCTTGTATGTTGGTCTTTCTGTCTTTTAGTGTGTGATTCCCCTTTTCTTTTCTGAGCTGCCATATTCTGACAGGGTCTCATATATCCACTATATCACTGGAAGGGACAAAATAAAAAATTTATGTCATCCACATGACAGACCTGAAAAACTAGCCTCTCATTTAAATATTGCAAAAAATTGAGTTATATGCTACATAAGTGACAGGAGAATGGGGCTCTTAATCTGTGTGAAAGGAAATTGGATTCAAGTTGTTTTATCTCTTGCAGATGTTCAACATTATTTTTGTCAGCTAGTAGTTAAGTTGAAGAGAGACATCTTTCTCAGAATAGAAGCATGAAATAATAATGTCCTCCAGCATCATCTCATCATGTTAAGCCATGAGATGGATGATATCCTGATGTGAAAAGATGCAAATGATGCTGAGTTTTGAAGTATTTGTTGGGAGCAGAGGAGAGGCTAAAGTTTTGTTCTACAGTATACTGTTTATGCATGAAAAAGTTAAGGAATCCCAGAGAATCTTTGTTAATAAAAAAGGCGGGGGTATGGTAGGGGAGGGAATGTAGGCCACAGTTTCCTAAGAGATTTATTTTGGACAGGAATCCAGTAAAGATTTGGGTTTAAAAAGTTCCTGCAGAAAGTTGGAACTAGCGTGGCTGAGGACTCAATGTCCTTGGAGGCTGAGTCCAGAGTGTGTTGCTTAGATTTTCTATGATTTTACTCGTGACTCGAAGGATATAAGGCTTCTTACGTTGAATTAGTCATGGGTGTGCCGTGGCCTCTCGCCTTCTTTACCCTCTTCAGTAAGTGGGCTAGTTTCTCTCTCCTGATGTAGGTCTATTTATCACCCTCTGTGGTTCTCATTTCTCATACCTGAGTCATTACATGCCTTCCATCTACAAGTTCAGCCCTATCCTGAGTTAATCCAGACAAGTCGGAAAGATATCTTAGCAGCCTAGACCACTGAGATCTATGATTAGATGCGCTGCTTGAGACATGCTGGCTGGTAGGTTGGAGGGACTTTTATGGAGCACCCCTGAGCCCTGGAATTGGGGCTTCCTGTAGAGAGTGAGTTGCTGTCTGAGTTCTCCTATCTGACACTGTACTGCATAAACTAGGACTGGAATCCTAGTCAGCTTGGCTGGGGCCATGAAGCCTCGGGAGAGCGATAGAGTCTGTTCCCCTCTACCAGCCCCCACAGCTGTTCTCAAAGGACCAGGCATATTTCGGGGTTGATTTCTTCAGGCCCCAGGCTGCCTTGCCCAGCCTCCCCTTGCCACCCAGCTTCTCTCCATGTTCTGTGTTGCTGATGTATCGGCATTTCACACATCTGATTAGTGACTGTTCTGACATGTGCCTCAGGACTTTGGATCCTCCCTGGACTATACCCAAGCATTAGAACATATTCAACCCATGAATGAATTACTTTCTACTTTCATCCTAACTCCTAGTCTTCATTAACACATTTTTTTTTTCTTTTTTTTTTTTTTTGCGGTACGCGGGCCTCTCACCGCTGTGGTCTCTCCCGTTGCGGAGCACAGGCTCTGGACGCGCAGGCCCAGCGGCCATGGCTCACAGGCCCAGCCGCTCCGCGGCACGTGGGATCTTCCCGGACCGGGACACGAACCCGTGTCCCCTGCATCGGCAGGCGGACTCTCAACCGCTGCGCCAACAGGGAAGCCCCATTAACACATTTTTAAATGTTACCATGGCTTGATTTGGGATGTATATTATAAACGGCATTTTAAATAATATTAAAAATAACAATTTAACTTACGTACAGATTCTGTGCTAAGAACTTTACATTCATTATTTAATTCAAACATGCAGCAAGATATTTATTTCATCAGTTTCTGGATGAGGAAAGCATTCCTAAAAGGCTAATTTCTCTCAGATCATACAGAGATGGAATTACAATCCATGTGTGTTTGATGTTAAAGTTTATGCTTTTAACCATGATACTATCCTGACTCAAACACTGGGCATGTGATTTATACTTTTTTTTTTTTGCGGTACGCGGGCCTCTCACTGTTGTGGCCTCTCCCACTGCGGAGCACAGGCTCCGGACACGCAGGCTCAGCGGCCATGGCTCATGGGCCCAGCCGCTCCACGGCATGTGGGATCCTCCCGGACCAGGGCACGAACCGGTGTCCCCTGCATCGGCAGGCGGACTCTCAACCACTGCGCCAGCAGGGAAGCCCTATACTTTTTTAATAATAATTCATAGTTTGAAGGTGATCTCACTGTTGGTTGAAATAAATATGTTGGGTTTCTACTTTGTTTAATAGGAAAAAATGGGGCAGGAAGTGGGAATAGTAATAAAAGAGGTTATTTATTTAAATTCCCTTTGCAGAGCGCAGGCTCTGGACGCGCAGGCTCAGCGGCCATGGCTCACGGGCCCAGCCGCTCCGCAGCATGTGGGATCCTCCCAGACTGGGGCACGAACCTGTGTCCCCTGCATTGGCAGGCGGACTCTCAACCACTGCGCCACCAGGGCAGCCCTATTTATTTAAATTTTATGGTACATTAGCATTTATGAAGACCTAAAATAATGCAACAAGAACAGCTCATGTATTATCTACTGCATGTGTACTTGTGCACACACCCCCATCCACATGCCACATAGGTTTATATGTACACATGCTATTTTTGAGGGATAATTATATGCTGGGTGCTTTATATAAATTATCTACTGTTTTTGACTCAGGTTTCCCAGAAAGTAGAGCAGAGCATGAGGCAAAGAATAAAGTACTGATAATTTATGTTGAGGTACAAACTCAGGGCAGCAAAAGTGATGAAACATAAAAGCGAGGTAAGAGAAGTTGTGAAGCAAAGCAAAGTGACTGCACTGACTAGTGCTTTGTAAGAGCCATGAAGAGACCAGGCAGGCCACTCAGCAGGTGTGTCTGCAAGACTATGTGGGGCTTTTCTGGAAAGACTGTGAAGAAATCTCACCTCAGAGCAGTTGACTGAAGAGCGGAAGGTAGGGCAATTTACTTCCCAGTATCTCTCCTATCTCTCTTTTTCCACTGGTTAAAGTTTTTCCAGTTGAGAGTTAATTTCCTCACACTTCAGTAGCTGCCAGAGTGCAACATCCCAGATCTTGGGGTATTGCATTTCATTCAAACATAGAAATGGCAGGGAGACTGAGCAACTCTGGGCATATGGCTGGTTGGCCCAACTGTGTAGAGGTAGCCAAGGAGGAGGCTCTCCCAGGGCAAGTAAATTGTTGGTCCTCCATGGGAGGCAAAAAGGTAGAGGCTGTCTAATGAGGTGTATAACATTTATGGTTGATGTATCTGCTTATAATTCACAGCAACCCTCAGATATTTTATTTCTCACTTTACAGCCGAGGACATAGGCTAATTTGCCCCAGATCTCCTAACAGTGAGCAGTCAAGCCAGAGTTTGAATTCGGATCAGTTTACTTTCAAATTCTATGCTTTGTCCAGTATGCTACTTAGATTTTCCTGCATGCATTAATTTAATTAAAAAATGATAACAATAATACAGAGTTCTTGTGGAAAATCCTGAAAATATAAAGAATAATTATTCATAATCTATAGACCCCAAAATAATAGTTTAAAAATCTTTTTAGTTTTTTATAATGTTTTTATCTTTTAGCTTTTCTACAATATTTTTACTTAGTTGAGATGATAATGCAAATATTATAGTTTAGGCTCTTGTCATTGATCAATATATCAGTATATCCTCTGTCAATATAAACTATTATGATTCCATAAAAGTATCTGGATGTAGCATAATGTGCCTTGGAATAAGTAGGTCTGTAATCCGTTGTCTCCCTTTACTGGGGTGAGGGAGTATGCTCCTAGATAAGAAGGATGGCAGGTAAACTGGTCTAATCTTGTAAATACTAATTTACAGACTAATTTACTAATGGCAAACCTCCCAACAAACTAAATGATTTTTCAGACAGAAGAGTCCTTATCCATGGAATGCTTTTAGCAGAATGTACTTTGTGTTTAAGATTTCTTAGGTAAACAAACCTGGAATCTTCATATTTATGGGGCATGGCTCTCTGGAAAATGTCATGTAAACTATGTAAATATTGTAGTAGAAAATGGAGATGTTTCAGATGTTTCCAGAACTAAGTAGCTCCTTCTGGGTAAGCAAAGTGGTTCCATACCTTTCTTAGAGGCCTCATCTGTTATGTTGGACCAGAGCACCTTTGATACAGGAAGAATACAGGGAATTGTGTGAGGGGTTGTGAACCTCTCCCCATTGTACCTGTGCCTCTTCATTACTTGCATCTTTGAAATTATTGGTAAAGCTTGGTAGTAGATAAGACGTCTTATGTGTGAGTCATATTTGACAACGGATTTTTGTTGTGTTTTGTGCTGTCTCAATTCATAATTATGTCCTCACTAATGACGTTTTAATCATATAATAATGTTTTGTAACTTTAAATACTACTGAAATACACAACTCTGACCAAATCATTGTGTATGTTTTATATCATATCTTTTGAGTGATTCCAAGAGAAGGACTTTGCTGTTCTATACTTAACAGCTACATAAGGAAAACCTCAGCAATAATCTAGTGCCATGCCTCCTGTTCTTGCTACTGCAAGGAGAAAGAGAAGGATCAAGGGGAAAAGAGGAAAAAAGGGAGAAAGAAGTAGGATTAGAAGGAATTATCACTAGACTCTTCTATAAGCCAGGGATCTCTCTTCACTCTTTTGAGTAATTGCTCCTGCTGAAATCCTTCCATTCTTAGTTCTGGTCCCCAAATCCCATTCCTGCTCCACACCCTGGCATCCTGGAGGGAGCAACTAAACTCTCCCAGATTCTTCTCATGATGATTACCTCCTGATACAGCTACTGGAGAAACCTTAAGCAGCTTGGTATTTGAACAGGGGAGATACATTGCTGACATTCCAAATTGGAACTGGTGGTTTTACAGCACATCTAGGGTTCTTAATCCAGGGTTCACGGAGAGAATTTGGTGGGGGGAGAGGGTCAGTGAATTTGGAAGGGAAAAATTACACGTTTAATTCACTAATCTCTAACAACAACAACAACAAAAGCTCTGCTTCTCTAAAAGACACCTGATTGAAGCAAGTTGCAGTGGTGTGACATCCCCCTTACTGAGAACTCTGTGGGGGCTTCTCTGCTAATTTGTTTTTTCTATCATTGAATAAGATTGGTCCCTTGTCCTCTTTATTTATTCACATTTTCCTGTGAGGAGGAGCAGCATCTGATGTAGTGGAAGAACACTAGTCTGGGGATCAGTTAGTCTAGGTACTAACCTTTGCTCTGGTCATTGGTAAACTGAAGGGTTGCACTCCGTGGTCTTCATCCCTTCCACTTTGCCTTGTAGGAATTTTTGAACAGTAGATGAGAAATGCCGTTAAATAATTTAAATGTTTCATTTCTAGACAGAAAGTTATAATAACCACCCCCACACATACCCCTAAAATTTCGATGCATTAATAGAGTAGAAAACTAGCCATGGGAAGCTTGGCATATAATCTAATACTTCCTCATCCATGTCTCCCAACCTTTCTAGAGTGTACTTCTAGGTAGTACAAGCTGACCTCAGAAAAATACCACCTAGCCAGCTTCTTACAGGTGAGGCAAAGTCAGAGGTATGGGTGGGGAGGGAGACCTGGAGAATGCTCTGAACTGTGATAGCCAATATTAAGCAACAAGATACCCCTAATGTAGTCTGCCAGGGGGTTCTGTGTGATTGTCCTCTAAGCTGGGCACAGGGATAGTGTTCTGTCTCTCTCTCTCCTCCCATCTTAGACACACGGTGGCTGAGTAATACTGTAGGCAGACAGAGTGATGTCCATTCCTAAAAATTTCTCAATGTATCTCTTTGATTTCACACTTTTTTATTCTTAAAAAAGAGGAATTAAAACATTAGCTAAAGATAGTTTTATGTGTTGCTGAGATATGTTAGGAATGGGGAGGGAACACTAAAACTCATGGGCTAAAGTAATTGTTTTCACTGCCTTCATTCTTCTCCTGTGTTATATACCTTGACTTTTAGGGTACTCACCCACATATAAGAGTTCTCAGTAGTCTCTTTAAAAACCTTCGATGGGGCTTCCCTGGTGGCGCAGTGGTTGCGAGTCCGCCTGCCAATGCAGGGAACACGGGTTCATGCCCCGGTCCGGGAGGATCCCACATGCCGCAGAGCGGCTGGGCCCGTGAGCCATGGCCGCTGAGCCTGCGCGTCCGGAGCCTGTGCTCCGCAACGGGAGAGGCCACAACAGTGAGAGGCCCGTGTATTGCAAAAAAAAAAAAAACCTTCAATGAATACTCTAACCTCCAGGTTGAGGGGAGATCCCAAAGACGAGGTAAAGAAGAGAGCAGTGCCCACAGAAGTTCCTGTCGGCCTAAAGCTAAGGGGAGAGGTGCCCCAAGACATCGGAAATAAAGATTGACTGTGAGTATGTGATTCGTACCACATTTTTCAGCAAATTCACGTGATTTTTTAAAATCACAAAACCAGTGAGCTGGACTTACCTGGTGGCACAGTGGTTAAGAATCCACCTGCCAATGCAGGGGACACGGGTTTGAAACCTGGTCTGGGAAGGTCCCACATGCCATGGAGCAGCTAAGCTCGTGCGCCACAACTACTGAGCCTGCACTCTAGAGCCCGTGAGCCACAACTACTGAGCCCGTGTGCCACACCTACTGAAGCCCGTGCACCTAGAGCCCATGCACCTAGAGCCCGTGCTATGCAACAAAGAGAAGCCACCGCAATGAGAAGCATGCGCACTGCAATGAAGAGTAGCCCCCACTCGCCACAACTAGAGAAAGCCCGCATGTAGCAACAAAGATCCAACACAGCCTAAAATAAATAAATAAATAAATAAATTTAAAAACTAAACAAAACAGTGAACCATTCAAAGATTCAAAGATAATAATAATAGTAATCAGAATGGAGCCCTATGGGTAGATTCTGCCAAAATAATAATAATAATAATAATAATGATAGTGAAGTTGGGAAGAGAGAAACAATTTTTTAAAAGTTTATGTAAAACATATACCACAGAGAAATTATCTATAGAATAATAGAAAGGATACAAAGAAATTGTTCTTATGGTCTCAGAGAGGTTGCCCATAACAAAAATTAGTCAGAGGAAAAGATTTCAAAGAAGCAATAAAAAGTTCAAAGAAAAATTAAAAAGCAGTAGGAAAAGATGGGAAAGGAATTAAAGAAATGGAAGAGGAAAGACAACACAGAAAGAATAAATGTGGCTGAAAACACATGTATAGTGCAAATATGACGACATCACCCAAAATGAAATGGAAAAGAACAAAGACATAGAAGAGATTATAGACAAGGTACTGGATATGGAAGAAAAACAAAGGCGATCCAGTATATACTAATTGACATTTCTGAGAGAGAGAATAGAACAGATGGAACAGAAATGATTTCGATACTATAAAAGAAACAGTTTCCTTCAGTAAAAGCCTGAATCAGCACATTGAAGCATGATCCAGTAAAGATCGGCATGACACAGCCAACACACAGCCATATCCTTAAAAAGTTATTGAATATGAGATAAAGGAAGATTTATATGGGCATGAAGAAAAGAAATTAAGTCACAGAGAAAGAGAAAGTCTGGCTGACTTCAGACTTTTCATAGCAAGATTCAATGCCAAAAGATGGTGAAGGAATGCCAATAAAGTGTTACTAAATAATTTATTAATTTTATTAAAATTAATAATTTTAATAATTTATGCAAATTCAAGTCTAAAGGCAACAGATGATCTTGATAATGCAAGTACTTAGGCAGTACAGTAGATAGGAGTCCTTGGAAAAAATAAGTCCAGTGGATCAGGAGATGATTCAGAATAAATGTAACCAGTTTATTGAATAGGTTGAATTTGAAATATCCAAATATAAAAATCTTTCTTCACATTCTCCAAAGTCTTTAGAGTGTCATAGTCAAATCTTCCTTTCTTCCTCTTTTAGCAATATCTTGGTCTGATCCCATCACTTTTCTGGTAATTTCAAGTATTCAAAATCCAATAAGGCTGCTTCTATCTCTTATTCAATTTAACTCTCATTTTCTTTCCACTCCAAGGTTGGGCACCTATGGCAGATGATGGGTACCAAAATATGTCTCTTTGGCACATGAATTATTTTAAGCTAACTGCCAACTGAGAACCAGCAGATGTAGGAAAAGCTCTTTACCTCCCTCCCCTAAAAATAGAGCACAAATTTTCCCTTTTGCAGAGGAAATTTACATTTGTAAAGGAAATTTCCATTTGTAAAGATGTCTCTGTACCAGGAAGGGATCTACTCCTAGAGACAACTTTTACCACCTGAGAATCTTATCTGCATAAAAAGACAGCTCTTCTTTCTTACTCCTGTAACCATTCCTGCTCACCCCAGAGGCTCAAACCCCACTTTGTTTAGCCTAAGATGGTATATAAGCCTCAATCACTTGGCCACTTCCTTGAGCCACATTATACTTTGTGAGCTCCGTGCATAGTACATAATTAAAACTATTGTTTTCTCTTCTCATTCTGATTTTTGTTGTTTTTTGTTTTTGGCCATGCTGTGTGGGATTTCAGTTCCCTGATCAGAGATTGAACCCAGGATTGCACCTGGGCCACAGCAATGAAAGCACCAAATCCTAACCACTAGGCCACCAGGGAACTCCCTTCTTATTCTGTCTTTTATCAGTTTTATTTTGGGTTCCAGCTGTTGAACCTAAGAGAGGAGAAGAAAAATGATTTTTCCTCCCCTACACAGAGATACTTCTTCCTTCTCTCATCTCCCTTCCTCACACTCTCTTTCTTGTGAGTCCTTTTCTCTTCTGTTGTGTTGTAGTGAGAAGAAGAGATGGGGGGAAAAGGGGGTGAACATCATTTAGATGGTGCCTTTGGGTGTTTTTTAGGTTGGTAATTGCCTCTGATTTATTCTGTGTGAGAGAGGTCCAAATGCTGGTGTTCTCCAAAGGGAAATGTGTGAGTTCTTGGGGGTCCTTCAGGAACATTCCCTCCCAGACAAACGGCTGGTTCTCTGTCAAGACCCCTCTGACTCCAGCTGAGCTCCCACCTCTGGGAGTCTACTCCACAGCCTCCAGCTGCCGGAATCCTCTTGTCTGGCAGGCTGTCCTCTTAGATATGGTGCTACTGAGGTGGCTCAACCTGGCTACCTCGTGGGCACCTGACCTGCAGGAAACTCATGCCTCTTGCCACTAAATATCTAGAGTATATGTTGTTTTACCATCACCTGCACTCTCTGCCTTGCTTTCTTTCTCCAGATATGTTTTCTGTCGACCTCAGTTAGGTACAGAATGGAAGATCAGCAAGTGTGCAAATGCCCAAAGAGGATTGAGAGCCCTGTCTCAGATTTTTTCAGGCACCACAAGTCTCTACTAGTGATTCTTACATTGGTCCCTCATTTGGCTTGCTCTGTGTGTGTGTGTGTTTTGGGGGGGGAGTGCAGAAAAGGAAAATCCTTCTAGCTGATCCCCACAATCTTCCTTGAGTTCTTGTCTTCTGCATATTTAGGCTGGAATGGAAGATGATAGCAGGGTCAGAACTGCCATGACTCTTCAAAGTTCTGGGAGGGGTGTGTCTGGGGTTCCTTGGTACTTCTCTCTAGAATGTAGGGGTGCTTTATTTCCATGTACAATTTAGAAGTTTTATTTCTAATTCTGGAGGAGTCCCATTGACATCTGCTTCATGAACTCAGGAATAAAGAGAGAGCTGTAATAAAGGACGGGGGTGGGGTGTAAACCTGGATTTATCTTAATAGGTTCCTAATTGTCAGAATTAAAGTTACACAATAAAGTTGTTACCTGAAGGGGGAACCATTCCAGGGCCTGAGAGTGGGCTCTTGTCTAACACTAGGAAATGAACTATCTGAGGAGACACACGTACCGACAAAGCAAAAGACTATTGGGAAGGGGCACCTGGGCAGAGAGCAGCAGGGTAAGGGTGTTGCAGGAAAGAAAGTGGGGCCAGAAAAGATGGTCACATCCCAGGTTTTAGGAGAGTTCCTGGGATGGTTGCCGAGTGTGTGTTGTTGCCTTTATGTAGGAAAGAATTCAAGAGTGAGCCATTGTAAAGTGAAAGAAGGTTTATTCAGGGAGAAATACACTCCATAGACAGAGTGTGGGCCATCTCTGAAGGCAAGAGGCACCAGGGTATGGGGTTGTCAATTTTCATAGGGGTGGGTAATTTCATAGGTAATTTCATGAGTAGGAGGAGTATTCTAGCTATTTGGGGGAAGGGATGGGGATTTCCAGGAATTGGGCCACCGCCCACTTTTTGACCTTTTATGGTCGGCCTTGGAACTGTCATGGCACCTGTGCGTGTGTCATTTAGAGTGCTGGTGTGTTGTAGTGAGCATATATTGAGGCTCAAGGTCTAGTGGAAGTCGACTTGTCTGCTGTCTTGGACCTAGTTGGTTCTAACTGGTTTATGTCGTGTCCTTGGGCTATGTCATTCTTTTAAACGTTGTGCCCTTCTCCCTTCCTGTCTCAAGGGAACCCAGGAGAACTGTTCTGCCACGTGGCTCATAGTCTCGGGTTTTCTGGTAATGGGGTTAGCCTTCCAGGTTGTCTCTGGCCAATCATCTTGCTTGTGCCCATATTTTGTCTGACACAGGGTCCCTCCTGGTGGTGTGTGCATCTCTAAGGATGGATTCCAGCCTGAGGGTTTCTGAGAGGTGGACAAGACATATTAGGACCTGGTGTCTCCTTCCTCCTTTTGGTCCCTCCCATATTCTTCCAGTTACTTTTACAAGACATATTATGGGCTGGCATCTCCTCCCTCCTTTTGGCCCCTCCTGAATTAATTGGTTAGTTTTCAGTGGCAGCAGCATGTACCTTATTGGGACCTCCTGTTGTGAGACAACTTGTGCAGATGGTTATTATTGTGCCTGGCCAAGGTGGGTGATTTCAGGCAACGATTCCCTAACAAAATGTGTTTTAAATCTTGAAAACATAAAAATAATGGCTAACCAATGTTGGGAGATGGAAGGAGGAAATGTAGAAGGGATTAAAAGTGTCAATGTTTTCATCTTTCATGGCAAGGAGTAAATAGATATTGTTCAACATCGAGTGGTATGGTTTAAAATTATGATTTCAATCTGTCAGTGTTTTTTCCCCTTAATTCTATTTTTTTTTTTTTTTTTTTTTAATTAAACCTTGGAGTAGCAGTTCTTATCTAGAGACATTTTTGACCCACCTTCCCAGGGGCATTTGGCCCTGTCTGGAGATATTTTTGGTTGTCTCACTGGGGGAGGATGGTGTTTCTACTGGTGTTTTGTGGGTAAAGGCCAGGGATGCATCTAAAAATCCTAGGAAGGGATTAACAGCCCACCAAAGTGACATGAAAATTACTTTAAAATAAAAACATCTGAACAGCTGCAAGAAGAAACATTACCTAAACTTTAGCAGAACCTCCTGAAAATACAGCTGCCATCGATCCTTTCCTGAGGGAGTTTCCTCTTCTGGAAAAGACTGACTCTTAGCAACAGTTGCCTATTGGCATCAAAAAGCCCAATAGGCTCTTTCATACTTTCCCACTGATGCCCAACCCCCTCTCCCTTTTTGTTTTGTTAGTACATAAACCTTTACCTCTGGCTCTTCAGTGTGTTACTCATTCCTGAGTGATCCCAAGTGCATGTGTAAATAAACCCCAACTTTTTTCCTGTTAATCTGTCTACTGCCAGTTAATTTGCAGGCCCCCTAACATTTGAACCTAAGTGGGTAAAGTTTTCCTTTCAACACCTACCATGCACAGACCATCCCCCACCCCCGGTAACAAAGAGACATATTTTAAATATTAAAATAATTTGTTGGGGAGAAGAGTTTTTCTGAAGTTCAGTAATTTATTCAAAATTACTATAGAATTTTTTTGCTGTGAAAGTGAATGAAATAAAACAACACAAAAATATATAGCTCTTATACTGTGCCCTTGGTTTTGTAGGATTAAGCCTATTTCTTCTATCTATATATGTACATACACAGGTGTTTGGAATGGTGTTCTCAGAATGAAAAATGATGGGTATTTACAGGTAGTAGAATATGGAGTGATTTTTTTTTTCTCTTTGCATCTTTTTTTCCTCCTTGATCACTTAAAGTTTATTTTTCGATAATGATGAATATAATGTTTACAAAAACAATGGATTTCCTCTTTTTTCCTACAAGAAAAGCAACAGCAACAATAGCAAAACCTTTTCAGTGGATCTCCTTGTGGCTCAGGAGAAAAGTCCAGTTTGTCTCCTCTGTCCATTGTCCACACTAAAATAGAACGACACAGATATCAGTGACCGAGGCCGACAACTCATGTGTCTATGATTGGAGAATGTCTTGGGGGCTGCTTGAAATGAGCTTTCCGTGCTGAAAGGAGCAAATCAGTCTTACTTTAACCTCTTTATTCTTGCTCTCCTCCATTTTCAAGAGCAAAAACATGCACTGAGAAATATTGCCTCTGTGTATGTGTTCGTTAATAAAACGTCTCTCCCACCGTTTCCTGCTATTCAGGTGAAGGTCTCTTTGTGCTCGGGATTGTCTCACTGCCTGCTTCATTTTGCTGGTTGTGATCTGTCCTTTGCTCAGGCAATGGAGACAAGCCATGAGGTGGAGGGAGGAGGGGAGAGGCCTCTCTTGCATAGTTGCTGCCCTCTTTTGCAAGGGAACAAAGCTGTTTCATTTCTGCATCTCTCACTTGCACGAAAGTTGCAAAAATTATTTTGTCTAAAAAATTTCCTTGAATAATTTCCGCTGAGTACCTGAAACAATAGCCCTTTTTCACTTTCAAAAGCACAGAAAAATAAGTAAATCTCCTTTCCTTATGGGCACCAAAGCCAAGCATATGTGCTCTATTTGGAGAATGCCAATGCCTCAAGCTGCAGCATTTCTTTCACCAGCTCTCAGCAAGTGGCCATTTAGGCTTAATTGCTCCTCACAGCATAGTCCAATTAAGAATGGGCATCAGCAGAGTAAGGGCTATTTGTTAATCCATAAAAGGTAGGAGAGACAGTACTTGTTTTGCCTGCGGCTTTTTATTCACATGTTTGGGTGAAAATCTAAACAGCTGGAACACTCGGCAAGTGATATGCGTGTATTTAATCTGTTGGTTATGAGCAAGACAAGCGTATGAATGTCTTACACAAAATCCAAACTTTTTCTTCCATACAAAGGAGAACTTTGTCAAGATATTTCTCAAACCTACCAAAGCATGATATTAAAATTGTAGTGGGAGGCAGAGCCAGGTCAGAGGGGAAAACCTCTGAACCAAGAGGGTTTCTCTGCAACTTGAAGATGGCTTTAGTTCCTCAGAAGAGCAATTTCCCTATTAAAGTACACAATTCTATCAGAACATATTGTGGGTTTTTATTGTTGTTTAGCATTCTTTTTTAAGAGATTTTATTTTTTGAGTAGTTGCCTTCTGTACATCATTTTGATGTGGTACAGGGAGAATTTCCATTCTACGTGGGGGACAGGATAAACTGACAAGAAATGGGAAGTGTGGGAGTGACAAAGTGCCTTCTGTGATACGATGAAAATAGGCAAACATAGGAAGAAACATATATAATATAGAGCCGTGAAATATTCTCAGCTAGCTCAAAGGTTTCCACACTTCCTTCTGTATGGAAAAAAAATCTGATGAGTGCCAGTGAGGCTGGGTGCTGCCTACTACTGGTTTCTTACAAGTCTAGAGGCTTCGATTTTCAGAGACGGGGAAGGTAGAAAACAAACCTGAGTGATCTGCCGGATCAGGCTGCTCATAGAACCCTGGGATCAGGGGACAAGATATGTTGTCTAGAAAAGTCAGGCTTCAATAGCATGGGGACTTTGGGAAGGTAGGAAGAAAAGACATTTGACACTGTTACCTTCCCAAAGAAGAGTGAGATTGGATGTCAGATATCTTCCATGACTTGGTTTCTTTTTTGGTCAAGCCACATGGCTTGTGGGATCTTTCCCTGACCAGCGTTGAACCTGGGCCCCAGGCAGTGCATCCTAACAACTGGATCACCAGGGAATTTCCTGTTCCATGATTTATATGTTGGTTGGGCTTTGAAGCCAGGCAGAGCTATCAGTCCATTTCCTTGTTTCTTCTTCCCAAGTTTCTTCCTAACCCCTGGACCCCGGGGATTCTGCTCCATTCATAACGTGTCTGGCCTCCTTGACCTTCTTTTTACCAGTACAGAGAGGGAAGGAAGCCCTGAGCAAATTGTTCATGCACCTGGGCTGTTCAGTGGTCAACCTGACATAGCTAGGGCTGGAGATTTTCTTGTTCTTCAGCTAAATGAAAGCCTATTCCCCCACCCACACACACCTTTTTTTTTTTTTTTAAATCACATTGTCAATTGTTAATGTACCTGTGATGAGTGAAACCTTTGCTGATTTTAGGGGCATACCTACCATCAAATTAATGATTCTCCTCTGGAAATGCCCATACCCACCTGCCTCTCAGTCTGAATCCTGGTGGGATGCTGGCTGCTGGTAATGATATTTACCCGGCTCATTGAACTATCACACTTAGGACTGAGCCCTGTAAATTATTATTTTGCTCATGTTATATTGTAAAGATAGAGGTCAGATCAGGGCTCAGATTTATTCACACCCATGATGCATTTCTGAGAGTTAGCAGAAAAATAAACTATTGAGTCTTTCCATTAAAAGTACATACAAGTGGAAGTGGGCTTTTTTTTCCCCTCCAAAGGAAAAGAAATAACCACAGAAACAGGAGGTTTGGGGAATAAATACAAGTAAAGGAGAATTTGGCTCATCTAAGGTCTATAAATACTACCTCCAATTTTCTGCACATTTTCTGACAGTCCTTTACAAATAACTGGACAAGGTCAGGGATAATTATGTTCAGGAAGACTAAAGGAATTACTGAGCATGGATCCTTGCTAGTGACTGAGTAGGTCACCTTCTCCCTTGCAGGACTGAGATGGTCCTCTGCTACTTCAGGGAAACTTGTTTGGTAACTGGAAAACCCATCATTAGAGCTGGGCAACTTTGTGCCCAGTTAGTCACAAAGCACATGGCCGTTTACATTGAACTGTAGAGTTCCAAGAGCGGGATTGCTAACCTGAGAGCCCTAAACCCAGGGAGTCTGGCAGTGAGGAGGGAATGATGAAGCAGAGGAGGTGGTCCTCCAGTGTGGACTGAAAGTCAGTGCAGGGCAGTGGGAAGTGCCCATTGCTGGTTTCTTTGCCACACCAGCTCTTTGAATACATCACGGTCGGAGTGTTAGCTGTCAGAGCAACAGCTCTCACCAGCACTTAATAGAAAGTACCAGACTGGCTATGTCAAATGATGTTTCTTCCATAAAATTTGGCTTTTGAGCTTTGAAAGAATCTGCTGGGCTCACCCCCATTTTTCTTTCTAACTTATCCTTTTAAGGATTATCTCCAATTGGAGAATAATGTTTGAAGGGTTTAATCTTCCAAACTATTTAAACAGGAACTGGTGGATAGTCTTTTACTTGCCTGTCTCATTTCTGTGATTCCTCCTCCTCCTCTCCTTACATTTCTCAGTTGAATCTCAGTGAATTTATTTTTATATTCTCCATCTTCCTATATTCTCTTAAAGATTTTTGTTCTCTATTAACTGATTCATAATAATTACCACTACAAACTCTAAGTGCTTACTATGTGTTTGGCACTGTATTGGACATGGCAAAGAAGGGATAATTTGTGTTTCATATTGTTTGAGGCATTTGGTAATCTTTGTTGTTTTAGTATGAAGAATAAAAATATAATCATGTTTTTAAAAGCTTATAAATAATACAAAAATTAGGGAATAATAAATGCATATATAAGCCTACCCTATACTATTACACCCAGAAGAGCATCACTTTCATATTTATTTTTAGTATTTCTTGGTCCTCATTCCCAACATTTACCACCCCTCCCCGCAAAAAGGGAGAAAAATGTCTATCTTTCTCTAACCCTCCCATCTTTATTTTTTCTTTGGTTCCACTTAAAAAAACCCAAAACGTTATTTTTGAAAACAATAATTGCTTCTGCTAACAGGTTTCTCTGAATGGAAGGAACATAGTTTATCTTTAAGGGAAACAGTCAAGTAATCGGAAGTGCAGACAGTTTGCCACCCAGAGGAGGTAAAAGAGGGGAGCTAGATTGACTTTCTTTTCTGTCCTAGCTTGGCTATTTCCTTCCTCACTTTTGTCTATGTTCTTTCTATTTTCCCCCAGATGGCGTGTTTTTTTTTTTTTTTTTTTTTTTGCGGTTCGCGGGCTTCACTGTTGTGGCCTCTCCCGTTGCGGAGCACAGGCTCCGGACGCGCAGGCTCAGCGACCATGGCTCACGGGCCCAGCCTCTCTGCGGCATGTGGGATCTTCCCGGACCGGGGCACGAACCCATGCCCCCTGCATCGGCAGGCGGACTCTCAACCACTGCGCCACTAGGGAAGCCCAAGATGGCGTGTTTTTAACCCATCAAAAGGTATATATAGTTCTTTTCAAGGAACATGAACAGCAAGTCGCAGTGAAAGTAGTGTTATGATTTCTTTGCCCTGCATGTTTAGTTTCAAACCAGACGCTGAAAGAACCACTAAATGTAAGTCATTTTCAAAACATCTTTCATTCATTCCTTCAACAATCATTTATGGTGTACCAACTTTTCCAGTCATTGTTCTAGGCACTTGGGAGATATGACTGAACAAAACAAACCCAGATCCTTGCCCTTGCGAGTTTTTTGGATTCTAGTGGGGGGAGACAAACAATATATAATAAATCTAATAAATGAGTTTATTATCCAGCTGGAGGGGAGGAAAACATTTCTTTTTCTTCTATCCATCTTAGGTTCATTGGATAGGGCCCTGTAAATCAGAGTTGCCAAAAACAGATTAACAAGAAGAAAAACAAACAGAAGTTGTTTGTTTGTTTGTTTAACATGTGCATCACACACACATGTGAGTATTCAGTGATGAGTAACTCAAAGGAGTGGTTGGATCTCAGGCTTATATAGCATCTTAACAAAAGAACAATACATTTTTGGAGAAGTGATAAGACAAAGGGAAAGGACTTTGAGTTTTTAGAGCAGCAAATTGTGGGAAGGTAAATATATGAGGGAGCAAATGGAAGGTAGGGCTAGTTAGTAAGGTTTGTTATGTAGGTTTCTTTGGTGTTGTCTCCGGGCTGATACTGGTCTCTTTTGATTAACCACTGTCCTTCGTGGTAGAGAGGTGAGGGGGGACACCTTTACAAATTTATGTCTTGGTTTTAGGCAAATAAGGGGTGGCCACAGAGCTTTTCTTACATTTGCTTTTTCTCAGTTGCCTTCAGCTCAAAATAATCCTTATGCCAAAGTGGTGTATTTGGTGTGGCATATTCTGCTACCCTTCACATCTTATTAGGAGATAAGTGCTATTGAAATAAAATGTAGAGAAAAATAAGGGGATCGGGGTATAGGGGTGTTGCAGTTTTTTTAAAAAGTGTTGCAAAGTTGATCTCACTGCAATGACATTGGACAAACACTCCTTTCTCATCTAGATCCCTCAAGTGCTCACAAAAATATCAGGAGGGCTAAGCCAGAATCAGCTTTGCTATGGCTTATCTTCACATAATGTGGGAGGAGCTGCCCTTTTATACAATAAGCCACTAAGAGAAGAGTGGAAACAGGGCTACAGTTTGTATCTGTTTCCTCCTCCTGGTGTAGGGAAAATATCAGTGCAGAGAAGAGTTATACAGGTAAAGACAGATTATAAACTTTAAAACATACTATGAATGGTGTGTTCTCTATTTCCTAGTGTAACCTAGATACAACTTTTTTTGTTTGATGCCTCATTCTGGGCCACTAGGTGGTATCCATATAAAACTGTAGTTTTAATTTAGAGATACCTGTGCAAAAGTATGTTACAGAGTTTCTATGAAGAGTTTTTGTTCAGTTCACTTGAGGTTTGTGAGTGGGTTGGTACCTGTGTACATTTGTGTGTATGTGAATAGAATTGGTCTTTTCTTCTTAGTAAAAGATGCTTTCTGTGTGCAAAATATTACACAGCTTTTATTGTGTTTTTATAGATAATAATTTCAGTTATGTTAATAATTAGAGTTTGTATCATTTCTAATCCGTGAAACAATGATTCTACAGTATGTATCTTTTTGTGGCATCTAGAGTAAGGTTCTTATTGTTTGGTTGTTCATAGCATTTATAATGGAGACTGACTATTTAATTCCCTTCTTTGAGGGAACTTGGAGTCTGATAAGTAATACATCAGAAATGATTATGGAAAAGCAAACCATGAATGTGTCCCTAGGGAATAAATATATCTTTGGGAAATGAAAAGAATATCCTGAATTTCTATTCTGTCACATGTTAAATTGAGAGCCATTTAGATGAGATCACACCCTATGCAGTGCCCAAGTTGTATGTTTTAAAACAGATTGTCCCTCTTTTCTTCTGAATGTGTAGGCAAGAGCACCTACTGTTTTCCAATATCCTTTTGTGTGGTTTGGCTGGGGATGGGGTTGGATCTCTATAGAATTTGGAATCAGCTGTTGGTAACTTTTTAAAAATAATAATGCACCTTTCAGAGGTTAGGCTATGTTTTGTCCAGGTAAAAACATCCGTTGGAGGGAAATGTGGAGCCACACTTTAGCTGAGAGGAAGCTAAGTGTAGGGGTGGTGGGTGTGGAATGGTGAGCCGGCCTGGTGCTAAAAGGTTTGAGCTCACTTCAAGTTTTCCAAGCATTAAATAGGAAAGAGAAGTGATCAGAAGCTGCAAAGAGAGAGGCAGGAATTGCGCAGATCCAATTCTTCCCTCAACACACCTTTGGCTGTCAGAAACAAAACACGGCCTTTCCCATGTGTTTATCTGCACTGTCTGGGTTAGCAGCTTCTCTACCCTGGCCTTAGACCCTGAACTCTGAGATGGAATTCCTGCTCTCTCTCTCCTCACTGTGGGGCTCAGGTCCAAACCTTTCACTCACTAGGTCTCTTTGTATCTCATAAAGTGAAGATAATACTGTTTGTCTTCAACAAGAAAATCTGTGAGAATTCTATGCTCTCAGGGGAAAGGTTTGAACTAATACTCTAATTCTAGTCTTGTTATAACACATGTAGAGAAAAATAAGGAATCTTTATAAGATTACATCATTTACAAAGAAAAGTTAAAAAATCATATGGATTGAATAACAAATACAGTAATTTTATATTTTTGCTGCCTCCATTTGAGGCATAGCTTTTGTACTCTGAAGAAAACATTTGATTAAAATCATTAAAGGGCCAGAAACTATTTAAAATTTTTTTCTGATGTGTATATTACCTTGAATGATAAAAGTTTAGAGAAAGTTCTGGATTCTGTCACATTATTTTTGGCTAGAATGAAGATTGATGTAAAGTTTTCATTCTGCCTTTCTAAATTTAGCAGTCTGTGTCATTAATAGCCAGGCGTGTAATAAAAGGACTTAGTGATGATGAAAATAGCAAATTTATTACTGATGTATTTTCTTTCTTAAAATATTATCTACCTTGAATCCTGAATTTTAGATAGAATTTGATGCTTATTAGCATTATAGTAGAAGAAAAGGAAGCGAAGACTTTGCCATATTATTACCTGTTAGTCAGTGAGGGATAGGGCTCCATGAAGGAAGAGTGGAGATGGCATTGAATGAAGGGAGACCTGTGGATTTTCTCTAAAACAAGTTTCCTCACAGATAATTGAGAATTGCTCACTGCCTGGGGTCTCTGTGCCTCTAGGTTCTTATGGTGAGCAGGTGAGCACTGAGTGAATCTGTCCTGATGTTGTGTGGCAGCCGACTTGAAGATGGCCCCCACGGACTCCCACTTCCCGGTATTCACGCTCTGTGTAATCCCCTCCCCTAAAATGACTTGCTTCCAACCAATAACGTACTGCAAAAGTCATGGATATCACTTTCATGATTCAGTTTCAAAGACTGTGACTTGCAGACAGGCAGTCTCTCCATTGCCCTCTCACTTGCACACTTTGATGAAGCAAGCTGCTATGCTAGAGAGGTCTGATGTGGCAAGGAACTGCATGTGGTCTCTGGCCAACAGTCAGAGAGGAACTGAATCCAGCCAACAACCAGGTGAACTTGGAAGTGGATCCTTCCCTAGTCGAGTCTTGAGATAACTCCATCCTAGCCATGACCTTGATTGCAGCCTATGAGAAAACCTGAAGTGGAGGACCCAGCTAAACTGCACCCAGATTCCTAAACTACAGAAACTGTGAGGTAGTTTTAAGCTGCTAAGGTTTGAGGTAATTTATTATGCAGCAATAGATAAATAATAGATAACTAGTACACTCTGTTACTGTACTTTGAAACGATCTGGTCACTTTGGGCAAAAAAGGGAAGGATGTGATAAACTAATTCATACTGCGGTGTTCGGGAAGTCAGTATGCAACCCCTGTTGGAATACAGTGTCCTCAGAGAGGAGGTGATGCCAACACAATAGAACTTTAGGATTTGGGGCAATAATGGGGACAGTTTCTTTTGAGAATGGGGAAGTTTTCTGGAAGTAGACTCTGCCTCTTGATGGGAAGTGCTTACAGACATGGGAGGGATTTATTGACGGCAATGATGGAGACTATATACCACCTGGTCCATCCCATAGAGTCTTGTGTATAGGATCTTTTTGAGGGATATCAAAATGTCTCGAGCCCAGGCATGTTCCACAGGGGAATCTCACGCATCCTTGCCGCTCCGAGTCCTGGGGATGCTGCCGTGTATCCTCTTGAAGTTTTTACACTCCAGCAGCTTGCGGGGCTCTGCGGCCCCAGTGGCTTCAGATGGAGATGCTGAGTGTAGTGGAGGGGTTACTGTGAGGTCAACTCCAGACGTTTGAGTGCTGGTTTGAGTGATTTTCTGAGGGTTTGCCTCTTCCTGTCTTTGAGGAGGTTAATCACCCACTTTTCTCCCCTCCCCCACTGGGGATAAATCCGGTTTGGGGATGTGAGTGACACTGTGTAACTCTCCTTTTATTTCCTGTCCCCTCTCCTATCTACTCCAAATCCCTTACCATACTCAAGCTGAATTATAAAATGTGAGAGCTGGAATTCACCCCAGAGATAGTCTAGTTTGGTGGTTTCCAACTTCGCTTCACAGACTGTTTTGAGATTTTATTGTCTTCCTTCTGCAACTTAAGAGCAACAGCAGGGAGGGTTGAGGGAAGGGAGCAAGTGGGCTTCCAGTGGCTCCCTTTCTCCTCCTCCAGCTTTTATGTACTTCATGTGTTGGGTTTCCATGTAGATTTTGTTTCATCAAGGGTTCCACTGTTAAAACCAGTTTGAAATCTCTGAGAATGAGGCCCAGCAAGGTTAAGTAACCTGTTCAGACAGAGCTGTATCGGGAAGCAGCACAGCCTGGGGCAGCAACCTATACAGAATGCTAAATACATCCCTGGAGGTGTGAGAAGATGCAGTGAATTGCATTTACCAGATGTCTGCATTATGTGTGGGGTTCAAAAGAATACAAAGATGAGCTTCATGGGAGTGCGGTATGACAACCTCAAGGGGCACTTGTGAGGCCACATAAGGTCACAAAACTGCTTTGTGGGAGGATGGAACCAAGAAACTGCACATTCTCATTTCGATAACTAGAATATATGCATTTCTCTTTCCCTCCTCCCACATCTAGTGCTCAGCCTTCCCCCTAAATTTTGGACAAGTATTTAAAGGGGCATCAGGTTTTTTGCCTGCAGGCAGCATTCCCATGAGTCTCTCTGGCTTGGTGCCAGCTAGTGGTTGAGTCTGAGTGAGGAATTGAGTCTCTAGACACCTACCCCAGCATCCTTCTCTCACTATGAAACCCCTTCTCCTTTATAAAGAAGCCAGCATGATGATGCTTATCAATATACAAAGGACATACAAGGAACTTGTTGCCCACTGTTTAGTTTTTTTATTCAAATAGATCAAGAATATAGTTTCTCTCTCTTCCAGCTGTTATGAGACTTGCTGATTTAGTGTGTGTGACCCTTGGATAAAGGCATAATGTAAAACAAAATTGTATTAATAAAATATTGCTAATATTAATCAATATGAAATGCAATAGTGTTCAGGGGTGAGGAAGTCAGGAAAGAATGTTGTAAACTCCTCTGCAATCTGCAAGACCAGACACTTCCCAATGCTTCTTGGTAAATACTCAGCCTGGAAACGGTCCCCCAAAGTGCAGTACAACGTTCAACTCTAACGTTTGTGTTAGGTGGAAATTATGGTTTGGAAAACTCTTATCAAATCTCTTCAATCATGAAAGCAGTGAGGGATGTTAAATTTCATGTAATTATCAAGTCAGAATGGAAGCTACATTGCATTCTCCGCTTTATGTGAGAAAGAACTGCTTAAAAAGGTCAGGGTCTTTATATTCCTAGTGTATAGGCTACATTCTAATTGAACTTCTTAATGTATCTGACAGAAAGGAAATAGCTCATTTTGACCTTCGATGTCCAGTTTTTGGTTCACATAACCTAATAACATGAGATTATTACTTTTGTATTTTATACACGTCTGTTATGAAGACCCTTGTTCCAAGGATAGCAATCAAAATTTTGTTTTTTATATTTTTCCATTTGGCTATAAGAAGCTTGTACTTAGGGACATTCTCTCATTAAACCAAGAGAACATGATCATGTTATTTTCCTTTTACAAAGTGAGCTCCTGAATGACAGGAGAGTTGAGCAACTTCTCTGAGTTCACAGAAGCCATGGGTAGAACTGGGAATCAAGCCAGTCCTCCTGATTTGCTGGGCTTTCCAATCTTTCAAAAAGTGTGGAACCCTTTCAGTGTTTAATTCTGACCCTACAGAGTCCCAGAATCACATACCTTCTCTGTCTCTTTTTTTTTTTTTTTTTGTCTCTCAGGTGCTATTTATTGGGCATGGCCAGTGCCAACCTGCATCATGGAGATAAATACGATTTTAGGTGGGTGGGGAGACAGCCAATAAACAAACTGGAATTGAAACTGAAACCAAAGCCAAACCACACTAAACAATCCACCACATGGCTGTGTCAGCATTAGATTCATAAATTAGCTCTAAAGACCTAAAGAAACAGCACTGCCTGTGCCCACCCCATAAGCATTCACACTTAAGAGGAAGCAAAATATCCTATCCTATTCTGAAGAATTGTTAAACATCTCAAGGAGAGGGGATTTAGCCATACTCTTTGTTGATCCTGCTTCTCTTTGATTTTTACCTCTCCTGTGGTTACTTGCTTTTTGTCTCCTTTACATGCATTTTTCTCCTCCACAAATCTTTATATCCTGCTAGTCCTTGGGGTTATATCCTAGGCCCTCTTCTCATTGCCACTTACACTTTCTCCCTGGGTGATTTTGTCCAAGTCCTTGCGTCAGTTACCATAAAGAGGTCGACAATACCAAAATCTGTGTCACCAGCCCAGGCCTTTTGACTTAACATCTCCATATAGCCGTCCCTAGGCCCCTCAAATTTGACATATCTCAAGCTTAGCACATCGTATTCTTCATTCCTCACCTCCTTTGCTTATCCTCCACTCCTTTGCCTACCTTCCACTCCTACTCTAGACTCTCTTACCTACTAAAGTGAAAGGTATTACCATCCACTTGGTTTAATCAGCCAAAAACTGGGGCCAACCATAACTCTTTCTTCTTCATCACTTGCCACATCTAATCCATTGCAAAGTTCTTCCAATTTTATCTCTTATACAGCTCTCCCATCTGCCCTCCTTGATTCATTTCCACTGCCACCATCCTGATCTGAGCAATTGGTCTTGTACTTTGCCTGCTCCAACCATCCCAATACACAATGTATGTCCACTACCTCTCACCCAAGGGTGTCAAAGAACCTGATAGAAGATTGTGAACACCCAGGAAATAAGAGTTCTTGTCTTGGCTCTGTCATTTACTGGCTGTGTGAGCTTAGGTAGGGCACAAGACCTCCCAAGGACCCACATGCCTCCATTGTTACATTGGGTATAAATAACACTTTTCTTTCTTGAAGGTGGGCTTTCGGCCAGCTGATCTCTGGAAGGCCCTCCCAGTTTTAAGGTCTGCGATTGTGTGCAAGACCTCAGAAGTGCTAACACATCAAAATAACAACCAGCCATACACTGATTAATCCAAATAGTACCACTAGAAATCCAGTGATAGTGGCATTTTGGGATTGACATTTTTCATGCTTTTTGACCATTAAGCACCTTTTAAATATCCTAGTTTAGAATTTACCATCTTGTGATTCCTAAAACTCAAAATAGATGGGTCAAACTCAGTTTCTCAGCCTCGGGTGGAGCTAGGACACACTCATGTTAACTCAGCCCTGGCAAGGAACATACCTTTTCTGAGATTTAAGTAAGTAAAAAGGTAACATGAAGCAAAGAAAAAGACCATTTTGGCCAGGAGGGCAGAGAGACATTCATTTTTAAGAGGCAGCATTGGCAATAGCAGATGTTAGCACTGTCACACCTCTGCTCAGCCTGTGCTTGTGTTTGCACCAGCGACAGGAGGTCCTTGTTAGAATAGTCTGATGGTTTAATATGGGCATTATTTATGGCTTCATAACCTTCAAGCCTGGTTCTCTAACCTTCCTGGAGGTTGTATAGGCTACCTAATGTGCTTTAATAAATTTCATCTTTGTTTAAACAAGCTATGGGACCTCTGTTTTTTCTACCCAGGAATGATAAGCAATTCCACCTCCTGTAAGTCTCAGTCAGAACACTGTTTTCTCTGGGAAGTCTTCCTTGGCCCCCAGATTACATTAAATCTCCTCATTGTATGTTCTTATGGTAGATGGTACTTTTCTTCTTCTAACATGTATCATATTTGTAGAGGTGTTTTAAATCACTTGTGTGTCTCCCCTGATCCACTGTAAACTCTCTGAGGGCTGGGGTATGTCTGCCTTGTTCCTTCTTTTTTTCTCTAACTAACAACATATTGTATAGCACATAGTAATTGCTCAGTAGATGTTAACTTGAATCAAATAATTGATATATAAATGACTTATGCTGTAGTTAAAGACCAGTTTTCTTCATGAGAGGTGAAAAATAGCTGCTCATCATCCTTATTTTTTTGCCTAAGAATAATATTAAAAGGTAACTTGGACCAGTGTTGAAGTTACTAGAACTTTTGGATGTTAGACCTAATTCATTATTTTTGTTTTGTTTTGTTTTGGTTTTGTGGTACGCGGGCCTTTCACTGTTGTGGCCTCTCCCGTTGCGGAGCACAGGCTCCGGACGCGCAGGCTCAGTGGCCATGGCTCAGGGCCCAGCCGCTCCGCGGCATGTGGGATCTTCCCAGACTTGGGCATGATCCTGTGTCCACTGCATCCGCAGGCGGACTCTCAACCACTGCGCCACCAGGGAAGCCCGACCTGATTCATTATTAAGCCTTCTTGAGTTGCTGAAGTTGCTTATTTCTTTGAACTTTCTACTTTTAAAGACAAAGATAGGGTTTTTTTTAGAAGATAAATCTGACTAGATTAGCTACACACTCTTCACTCACCCCCTCTCATGGACCCACTAAAATAGCAATAAAAAGTATATGATTTCACAAGGACAAAGAGAAAGAGAGCATGAGTCCCCAGCATAGGAAGGAAGGTGCCAGATATGGCAAGCGAGGGAAGTCAGAGCCCAGGGTGTTTATGGGGACTGTGGTCAGAGAGAGCCGTTCTCCCTCCCCACGTCATGGTGCAGTAGAAAAGTGGGGGTGAGGTGTAGGCAGTGAATGTGCTGGTAAATATTCTACAACCAGTTCTCTGAAAGAGAAAGAAAGGAAAAAAGGAAGACGGGAGGAAAGAAAGCAAGCCCCAATTTGTAGCATTTACTGATTTTTGTGGTGGAAGTACACCAACATAGCCAGTTTCAAGTTACCAATGTGGCATCATTGAATCTGGGATTGATTGAGAGGAAATGTACATAATTGGTTCTTTGGACTGGCAGGAGATGGTTCTGGCACATCATTGGGTATAAGGCCAAAAATGGTGAGACTGGTCCAACTTTAGTGTATAGAAAGGTCAATACTCATAATCTACTCCCCAGTTCATACAAAGAATGCCACAGCTAGGTGTCTATCACCTCCCCATCACCACACACACACGAGACTTGGAAAGCAAACCAGGGGCTCAGAGGTGGAGCTCCAAATCTCTAAGAATGAATGAGCACCAGAAAGGAATTATCTAGGAATATTTATAAAGATACTTATTTATGTATGTATGTATGTATGTGTGTGTACATGTGTGCTTATACAAAATTTTAAACTGCTTTAAAAGACTATTGGCTATTTAAAACAAAATTATTAAAATGTTTTTTGAGGGTTTAAAGTAAAATATAAGAACAGTGGTAGCACAGAGGGCACAGGGGGGGAAATAAACCCATGCTTTTGTTAAAGGTTCCTACACTGTTCATGAAGCAAGATGATACTGTTTAAACGTAGTCTTAGATGACTTAAAGGTATGTGTTATAATTTCTAGATCAACCTCTAAAGAAATAAAATCAGGAAGAGGTATATAAAAGAAGTCAATACTAAAGCATAATCAATTCACCTAAAAGAAACCAGGAAAGGAGAAATAGAAGAGCAAAGATCAAATGTGATCAATATAAAACAAATACCAAGATAAAAGTCTTGAATCCAACCATTTCAATAATTAAATTAAATGTAAACAAATTAAACACACCAGTTAAAATTTTTAAAAGTTAAAAATCCAGTCTCTCAGTTGCACCAGTTACATTTCAAGTGCCCAATAGCTACACATGGCTTGTGGCTACTACACCAGACAGTAGAGATATAGAAATTTCCATCATCACAGAAAATTCTGTTGGACAGCACTGGTTTAAAGAGTGACTAACTCAGAATGAACTAGGAGGATGAAGCACTCCAGGAGTAGGATTCAATAATAATATGTAGATTCTGGATAGTGTGAATGAGCAAGTAAGGCAATTGAAATTTTCAGGAAAAACAAAAAGTTGATCAGGAAAGTAATGCAGTCATAGTGTACTTGACTCTGTAGTGAACAGTATTTACATGAGCAAAACTGTGTCTATTGCTGATAATTGATTTCTTCTAAACTGGTGGATGACTCTTTGGGAGAATGGGAGACAGGAGAGATGGTGACAGATGAAAGAACTAAAGCTCATCTACTGTAAGAATAAACTAATTGGTACCAAATAGCATTGATAAAAGTAATATCCACTTTTTTTTTTTTGGAATATGGAGGTGACTAGCATGGGGAAAGGAATTTTTCCCTGGGGAATAGAACAGGAGATGAGTTGGAGCAGGGTAGAAAATCAGGGTAGAAAATTGTTTGTCTTAAGACTTCTGAAGGTATTTGATTTTTAAAAACATAGGCATATGTTAACTGGATAAAATAAAATACTTGTACAAAAAACCCCAGACAGAATCTAGTTGTATCTGTCCCCTTAGTATCTGATCATGATATTCAAGAAGCCAATGGAACCACTGATAATTTATGGAGCCCGTGTGTTATAGTGAAACCTGTTTAATGTACTATAAAATATATTATAAATAAATGTAATAAAAATACATAAAAGATAAATATATAAATTTTAAAGAACAAAGACACATTCTGCAGGTGCAAAGGAGGATTTATGCATTGGCAAGGCACACTGGGTCCCAAGAATATGAGAAAAAAGAAAGCAGAAAGAGATGCTGTGAGGCTCAGGAGCCTAAGGTGGTTAAACTGATAGTACTTTTTTTTTTTTTTGGCCACACCACACAGCATGTGGAATCTTAGTTCCCCAACCAGGGATTGAACCTATGCCCTCTGTACTGGAAGTGTGGAGTCTTAACCACTGGCCACCAGGGAAGTCCCAAAAGCAAATAAATATATATGTTTTGGCTGTACTGCGTGGCGCATGGGATCTTAGTTCCCTGACCAGGGATCAGACTCAGGTCCACGGCAGTGAAAACCCAAGTCTTAACCGCTGGACTGAGAGCGAGTTTCCTCAGGTGGGAAACTAAGCAAATGATGGAATGCTGGCTTTATGCAGAGCCTGCCTCTTCCTGTCATGGTCCCTAACGGTACTGCTCAGAACAGAAAGAATTGTCCCCTTGAGAGAATGAAGCCAGATTCCAGGGAATCTGAGCTCCAGGCACTGTGCAGCAAAAGAAATGTCTATTCTCTCTTTACACATGGAATTTCTGGGAAAATCCTGGCTCAGAGTCAGGCTGACTTAGCTGGGGCTGCAGCTTTGCCACGTTAAGGCTGTGTAATCAGAGGTGAGTACTTCTACAGTCATTCTCAACCTCTTAGTTTAGGCTGCACTTAGAAATATTGGAATTTTGGGCAACACAATTGAAGAGATGAAAGACTTAAAATGAAATTGAATCATTTTGTAATAATTGAAATATAAGCATTACTACTATATAGATGTTTCCTAAAGTCTATAAAGGTATCCAAAGTTCTGTACTTTTAATTTGAAAGATTTCCCCTCAGCAGAATGTCACTCTTTGCGTATACATGCCCTGATGATACCTCCATCCATGGGGTAAAGCTTTTATTTATTTCCCTTTGGTGCTGACTTGCCTTTTTGCTTTCCTTGCTACCTAGTCTAATGTGAGCAAAATTGTTCCCAGTTCTACATATTGCAACACTACCTACTCAGCAAAATACTCCATCAGGCAGTTAACTGCCTGAATTGTCTGCTCAGATGGGAAATTGTAGCAGAAGGCAATTTCTTACCCAGATTAAGATTTGGCAGAACCCTGGGAGGGTTTAAGGTTCACAGACATGACCTACAACACTGGTTGGAAACCACTGGCTTACCCTCTCTGGCAAAAGTCATCTCTGACCCTGGAATGAAGCACGTATAGGATGGTTCTCCACTGCACTGTTCTACCTCACAATTCTCTATGGGGGTAATTGTGAAAATTCCTGTTTTACCAAAGAGGAAAAAGTGCTTTTTTAGAGAGGGTAAGCTGTTGTTTCCATTTGATGGGAGCAGATTTTTTTTTTCAACTCCTATATCCTTGTTCCTGCCTGCCTCCGTGTATATATACTCGTGTGATATACCTCCACTGGTCAGCTAGAAATGTCTAAGGCAGTCTGATTTCATAGGAGGGAGAGAGAGCTGCCTTTTCATTGCAGTAATCTGAAACTATCTTCCCCAACAGCTGAGTAATGAGAAACAATTATTATTGACAAACTATTATTATTGAGAAACAGTATAACAAAAAATATATGGGAGGTTGTGAAAGGTTAGACCAGTTGTCAATATTCATACTAAGAGAGTAAGCAATACAGATGCAAGTGGCAAGTTATTGTGGCATTCTAAAAGTTATCGTCTTTTTTCTTGTAATTTTCTTTACTGGGGCACTTGAAAGCCTTTGGAAATTAGAAGTTATATTCCCTTTCGTGCTCAATGACATCACCATCCACTCTGTGATCCAAGTCATGAATCTGGAAATCACTGAGGACTCTCCTCTCTTACTCCACAAATACATCTGTTTCTTCATCACCCTCATTTGACCCATCACACAGTCCTATTAACCTGAATTCCAAAGTGTATTTCTTATCTATTTCTGTCCTATTCTAATCCTGAGTGTAGCTTTAGGGTTGGACTGCCTGGGTTGAACTCAGTTCTGTCTCTTGGTATCTATGTACCCTTCTCCAGCAATTGTATTGGAGGGCTCCTGTTACCTAACCCACATCAGCTGCTCCCAGGTGTCTTCTCCCCTACACTACAAACAGCTTCTTGCTTCAGTTTTCAGGGTTTCTTTTCTAGTAAGCTTAGACACTGTCTTATTGTTTAGTTACCCTATTTACTTCTTCCTCTCTGTTCATGTCTTTTGCCCATTTTCAAAACTTAGACTATTCTTTTTTATGTTTTATTTAATAATTTCTATATTCACATTTTGACCTTCTCTTTAGAAGCAATTTATTTAATATTTCTCTTCATATTTCTCTTCAAGTTTCTTTTAGAAGCAGTAAAATGTGAGTGAAAATAGTGAAACAACACTGCCAAGGCAGTAAATATCACCCCAACGTAGTTTCCCTAGAAATTATTTGCATAAAGTGAGTAAACTTCATCTTTAGGTTGTTAATGCTGAGTCATATTATCATCACTGTAAATTATTATTGCTAATAAGTAAAAAGTTTTTTATTGCAGTATAATTGATTTACAATATTGTGTTGATTTCTGCTGTACAGCAAAGTGACTCAGCTATACACATATATAAATTCTTTTCTGTTGTGGTTTATCCCAGGATACTGAATATAGTTCCCTTTGCTATACAGTAGGACCATGTTGTTTATTCATTCTCTAAGTAATAGTTTGCATCTACTAAGCCCAGACTCCCAGTCCATCCCTCCCTGAGAGTAACCACAAGTTTGTTCTCTATGTCTGTGAGTCTGTTTCTGTTTTGTAGACAGGTTTATTTATATCATACAATATTGTAGGTTCCACATATAAGTGATATCATATGGTATTTGTCTTTCTCTTTCTGACTCACTTCACTTAGTATGATAATCTCTAGTTGCATCCATGTTGCTGCAAATGGCATTATTTTGTTCTTTTTAAAGGCTGAGTAGTATTCCATTGTATATATGTACCACATCTTCTTTATCCATTCATCTGTTGATGGACATTTAGGTTGTTTCCATGTCTTGGCTATTGTAAATAGTGCTGCTATGAACATAGGGGTGCATGTATCTTTTTGAATTATAGTTTTGTCTGGATATATAGCTAGGAGTGGGATTGCAGGATCATGTAGTAATTCTAGTTTTAGTTTTCTGAGGAACCTTCATACTTTTATCCATAGTGACTGTACTGATTTACATTCCCACCAACAGTATAGGAGGGTTCCCTTTTCTTCACACCCTCTCCAGCATTTGTTATTTGTAGAATTTTTAATGATGGCCGTTTTGACTGGTGTGAGGTGATATCTCATTATAGTCTTGATTTGCATTTCTCTAATAGTGACGTTGAGCATCTTTTCATATGTCTATTGGCCATCTCAGTCTTCTGCCCAATTTTTTGATTGGGTTGTTTTATTTTTTTTTTGTTGAGTTGTATGACCTGTTTGTATATTTTGGAAATTAAGCCCTTGTTTGGTGCATCATTTGCAAATATTTTCTCCCATTCCATAGGTTGTCTTTTTTTTTTTTTTTAATGGCTTCCTTTGCTGTGCAAAAGCTTGTAAGTTTAATTATGTCCCATTTCTTTATTTTTGTTTTTATTTCTATTGCCTTTGGAGATTGACCTAAGAAAAAATTGGTGCAATTTATGTCAGAGAATGTTTTGCTTATGATCTGTTCTAGGATTTTTATGGTGTCTTGTCTTACACTTAAGTCTTTAAGCCATTTTGAATTTATTTTTGTGCATGGTGTGAGGGTGTGTTCTAACTTCACTGATTTACATGCGGCTGTCCAACTTTCCCACTACCACTTGCTGAAGAAACTGTCTTTTTCCCACTTTATATTCTTGCCTCCTTTGTCAAAGATTAAATGACCATAGGTTTGTGGGCTTATTTCTGGGCTCTCTATTCTGTTCCATTGATCCTTATGTCTGTTTCTTTGCCAATACTGCACTGTTTTGATTACCGCAGCTTTGTAGTATTGTCTGAAGTCTGGGAGGGTTATGTCTCCTGCTTTGTTCTTTTTCCTCAGGATTGCTTTGTCAATTCTGGGTCTTTTATGGTTTCATATAAATGTTAGGATTATTTGTTCTAGTTCTGTGAAAAATGTCATGGGTAATTTGATAGGGATTGCATTAAATCTGTAGATTGCTTTGGGTAGTGTAGCCATTTTAACAATATTAATTCTTCTAATCCAAGAGCATGGGATATCTTTCCATTTCTTAGAATAATCTTTAATTTCCTTAATTAATTAATTTATTTTTGGCTGCATTGGGTCTTTGTTACTGTGAGTGGGCTTTTTCTAGTTGCAGCAAGCGGGGGCTACTCTTTGTTGTGGTGCACGGGCTTCTCATAGCGGTGGCTTCTCTTGTTGTGGAGCATGGGCTCTAGGCACAAGGACTTCAGTAGTTGTGGCACACGGGCTCAATAGTTGTGGCTCACGGCTCATTAGTTGTGGAGATTGGGCTTAGTGGCTCCGCGGCATGTGGGATCTTCTTGGACCAGGGCTCGAACCCGTGTCCCCTGCATTGGCAGGCAGATTCTTAACCACTGCACCACCTGGGAAGTCCCCTTTATTAATGTTTTACAGTATTTTTTTTTTTCGGTACGTGTGCCTCTCACTGTTGTGGCCTCTCCCGTTGTGGAGCACAGGCTCTGGACACGCAGGCTCAGCGCCATGGCTCACAGACCTACCCTCTCCACAGCATGTGGGATCTTCCCGGACAGGGGCACGAACCCGTATCCCCTGCATCAGCAGGCGGACTCTCAACCACTGTGCCACCAGGGAAGCCCCAATATATTTTTTTTACTTTTCCTTGTGGCTATTTCATTTTTAGTATAAAGAAATGCAATCTATTTCTGTATGTTACTCTTGTATCCTGCTACCTTGCTGAATTCATTTATTGGTTCTAGTAGTTTTTGTGTGGAGTCTTTAGGGTTTTCTGTATATAGTATCATGTCATCTGCATATAATGACAGTTTTACCTCTCCCCTTCCAATTTGGATACCTTTAATTTCTTTTTCTTGTCTTATTGCTGTGGCTAGGACTTCCAATACTGTGTTGAATAGAAGTGGTGAGAGTGGGCATCCTTGTCTTCTTCCAGATTTTAGTGGGAATACTCTCAGTTTTTCACTGTTGAGTATAATATTGGCTGTGGATTTGTCATAAATAGCTTCTATTATGTTGAGATATGTTCCCTGTATACCCACTTTGGTAAGAGTTTTTTCATGAGTAGAAGTTGAATTTTGTCAAATGCTTTTTCTGCATCTACTGAGATGATCATGTGGTTTTTGTCTTTTCTTTTGTTGATATGGTGTATCACATTGATTGATTTGCATATGTTGACCCATCCTTGTGAACTTGGGATAGATTCCACTTGGTGAATGATCTTTTTTATGTGTTGTTGGATTTGGTTTGCTAGTATTTTGTTGAGAATTTTTACATCTATATTCATCAAAGATATTGACCTGTAATTTTCTTTTTTGGTGGTATCTTGGTCTGTTTTTTGTATCAGGATGATGATGGCTTCATAGAATGTCTTTGGAAGTATTCCCTCCTCTTCAATATTTTGGAAGAGTTTGAGAAGGATTGGTATAAGTTCTTCTTTATATGTTTAGTAAAATTCACCTGTGAAGCCATCTGGTCCTGGACTTTTGTTTGTAGGGAGGTTTTTTTATTACAGATTCTACTTCGCTTCTAGTGATTGGTCTTTTCAAGTTATCTATTTCTTCTTGATTTAATTTTGGTGTGCTGTATGCTTCTAGAAAATTGTCCATTACTTCTAGGTTGTTGAATTTGTTGGCATATAATTGTTCATAGTATTCTCTTATGTTTTCTTGTATTTCTATGGTATCAGTTGATATTTCTACTTTTTCATTTCTTATTGTGTTTATTTGGGTCCTCTCTCTTTTCTTCTTGGTGAGCCTGGCCAGAGGTTTGTCAACCCTTTCAAAGAACCAGCTCTTGGTTTTATTGATTTTTTGCTATTCTTTTTTTAATCTCTATTTTATTTATTTCCTCTTTGATCTTTATTATTTCCTTCCTTCTGCTGACTTTAGGTTTTGCTTGTTCTTCTTTTTCTAATTCTTTTAGGTGATATGTTAGGTTGTTTATTCAAGATTTTTCTTGTTTTTTGAGGAAGGCCTGTATTGCTATAAACTTCCATCTATGAACTGCTTTTGCTGCATCCCATAGATTTTGTATGGTTGTGTTTTCATTGTCATTTGTCTCAAGATATTTTTTATATTTATTTTTAATTTTTTTAACATCTTTATTGGAGTATAACTGTTTTACAATAGTGTGTTAGTTTCTCCTTTACAACAAAGTGAATCAGTTATACGTATACATATGTTCCCATATCTCTTCCCTCTTGTGTTACCCTCTCTCCCACCCTCCCTATCCCACCCCTCTAGGTGGTCACAAAGCACAGAGGTGATCTCCCTGTGCTATGCGGCAGCTTCCCACTAGCTATCTAATTTACATTTGGTAGTGTATATATGTCCCTGACACTGTCTCACTTTGTCACAGCTTACCCTTCCCCCTCCCCACATCCTCAAGTCCATGCTCTAGTAGGTCTGTGTTTTATTCCCGTCCTACCACTAATCTCTTCATGACAATTATTTTTTCTTAGAGTCCATATATATGTGTTAGCATACAGTATTTGTTTTTCTCCTTCTGACTTACTTCACTCTGTATGACAGACTCCAGGTCTATCCACCTCATTACAAATGACTCAGTTTCATTTCTTTTTATGGCTGAGTAATATTCCATTGTATATATGTGCCACATCTTCTTTATCCATTCATCTGCTGATGGACATTTAGGTTGCTTCCATGTCCTGGCTATCGTGAATAGAGCTGCAATGAACATTTTGGTACATGACTCTTTTTGAATTATGGTTTTCTCAGGATATATGCCCAGTAGTGGGATTGTGGGGTCGTATAGTAGTTCGATTTGTAGTTTTTTAAAGAACCTCCATACTGTTCTCCATAGTGGCTGTATCAATTTACATTCCCACCAGCAGTGCAAGAAGGTTCCCTTTTCTCCACACCCTCTCCAGCATTTATTGTTTCTAGAGTTTTTGATGATAGCCAATCTGACTGGTGTGAGATGATATCTCATTGTAGTTTTGATTTGCATTTCTCTAATGATTAATGATGTTGAGCATTCTTTCATGTGTTTGTTGGCAATCTGTATATCTTCTTTGGAGAAATGTCTATTTAGTTCTTCTGCCCATTTTTGGATTGGGTTGTTTGTTTTTTTGTTATTGAGCTGCATGAGTTGCTTATAAATTTTGGAGATTAATCCTTTGTCAGTTGCTTCATTTGCCAATATTTTCTCCCATTCTGAGGGTTGTCTTTTGGTCTTGTTTATGGTATCCTTTGCTGTGCAAAAGCTTTTAAGTTTCATTAGGTCCCATTTGTTTATTTTTGTTTTTATTTCCATTTCTCTAGGAGATGGGTCAAAAAGGATCTTGCTGTGATTTACATCATAGAGTGTTCTGCCTGTGTTTTCCTCTAAGAGTTTGATAGTGTCTGGCCTTACATTTAGGTCTTTAACCCATTTTGAGTTTATTTTTGTGTGTGATGTTAGGGAGTGTTCTAATTTCATACTTTTACATGTAGCTGTCCAGTTTTCCCAGCACCACTTTTTGAAGAGGCTGTCTTTTCTCCACTGTATATCCTTCCCTCCTTTATCAAAGATTAGGTGACCATATGTGTGTGGGTTTATCTCTGGGCTTTCTATCCTGTTCCATTGATCTATATTTCTGTTTTTGTGCTAGTACCATACTGTCTTGATTACTGTGGCCTTGTAGTATAGTCTGAAGTTAGGGAGCCTGATTCCTCCAGCTCCATTTTTCATTCTCAAGATTGCTTTGGCTATTCGGGGTCTTTTGTGTTTCCATACAAATTGTGAAATTTTTTGTTCTAGTTCTGTAAAAAATGTCACTGGTAATTTGATAGGGATTGCATTGAATCTGTAGATTGCTTTGGGTAGTACAGTCATTTTCACAATGTTGATTCTTCCAATCCAAGAACATGGTATATTTCTCCACCCATTTGTATCATCTTTAATTTCTTTCATCAGTGTCATTGTTTTCTGCATACAAGTCTTTTGTCTCCTTAGGTAGGTTTATTCCTAGATATTTTATTCTTTTTGTTGCAATGGTAAATGGGAGTGTTTTCTTAATTTCACTCTCAGATTTTTCATCATTGGTGTATAAGAATGCCAGAGATTTCTGTGCATTAATTTTGTATCCTGCTACTTTACCAAATTCATTGATTAGCTCTAGTAGTTTTCTGGTAGCATCCTTAGGATTCTCTATATATAGTATCATGTCATGTGCAAACAGTGACAGCTTTACTTCTTCTTTTCCTATTTGGATTCCTTCTATTTCTTTATTTTATCTGATTGCTGTGGCTAGAACTTCCAAAACTAGGTTGAATAAGAGTGGTGAGAGTGGGCAACCTTGTCTTCTTCCTGATCTTAGTGGAAATGGTTTCAGATTTTCACCATTGAGAACAATGCTGGCTGTGGGTTTGTCATATATGGCCTTTATTATGTTGAGGAAAGTTCCCTGTATGCCTACTTTCTGCAGGGTTTTTATCATAAATGGGTGTTGAATTTTGTCAAAAGCTTTCTCAGCCTCTATTGAGATGATCATATGGCTTTTCTCTTTCAGTTTGTTGATATGGTGTATCACGTTGATTGATTTGCGTATATTGAAGAATCCTTGCATTCCTGGAATAAACACCACTTGATCATGGTGTATGATCCTTTTAATGTGCTGTTGGATTCTGTTTGCTAGTATTTAGTTGAGGATTTTTGCATTTATGTTCATCATTGATATTGGCCTGTAGTTTTCTTTCTTTGTGACATCTTTGTCTGGTTTGGGTATCAGGATGAATGTGGCCTCATAGAATGAGTTTGGGAGTGTTCCTCCCTCTGCTATATTTTGGAAGAGTTTGAGAAGGACAGGTGTTAGCTCTTCTCTAAATGTTTGATAGAATTCTCCTGTGAAGCCATCTGATCCTGAGCTTTTGTTTGTTGGAAGTTTTTAATCACAGTTTCAATTTCAGTGCTTATGATTGGTCTGTTCATATTTTCTATTTCTTCCTGGTTCAGTCTCGGCAGCTTGTGCATTTTTAAGAATTTGTCCATTTCTTCCAGGTTGTCCATTTTATTGGCATAGAGTTGCTTGTAGTAATCTCTAATAATCTTTTGTATTTCTGGAGTGTCAGTTGTTACATCTCCTTTTTCATTTCTATTTCTATTGATTTGAGTCTTCTCCCTTTTTTTCTTGATGAGTCTGGCTAATGGTTTATCAATTTTATTTATCTTCTCAAAAGAACCAGCTTTTACTTTTATTGATCTTTGCTATTGTTTCCTTCATTTCTTTTTCATTTATTTCTGATCTGATCTTTATGATTTCTTTCCTTCTGCTAAATTTGGGGGGTTTTTTTGTTTTTTTGTTTTTGTTTTTTTTTGGTGGTATGCGGGCCTCTCACTGTTGTGGCCTCTCCCGTTGCGGAGCACAGGCTCCAGACGCACAGGCCCAGTGGCCATGGCTCACAGGCCCAGCCGCTCCACGGCATGTGGGATCTTCCTGAACCGGGGCACGAACCTGTGTCCCCTGCATTCGCAGGCGGATTCTCAACCACTGCGCCACCAGGAAAGCCCTTGGGGTTTTTTGTTCTTCTTTCTGTAATTGCTTTAGATGTAAGGTTAGGTTGTTTATTCGAGATGTTTCCTGTTTCTTAAGTAGGATTGTATTGCTATAAGCTTCCCTCTTAGAACTGCTTTTGCTGTATCCCATAGGTTTTTTTGTTGTTGTTGTTTTTTGCGGTACGTGGGCCTCTCACTGCTGTGGCCTCTCCCGTTGCGGAGCACAGGCTCCGGACGTGCAGGCTCAACGGCCATGGCTTATGGGCCCAGCCGCTCTGCGGCATGTGGGATCTTCCCTGACCGGGGCACGAACCTGCATCCCCTGCATCGGCAGGCGGACTCTCAACCACTGCACCGCCAGGGAAACCCATCCCATAGGTTTTGGATCGTCGTGTCTCCATTGTCATTTGTTTCTAAGTATTTTTTGATTTCCTCTTTGATTTCTTCAGTGATCGCTTCGTTATTAAGTAGTGTATTGTTTAGCCTCCATGTGTTTGTATTTTTTACAGATCTTTTCCTGTAATTGATATCTAGTCTCATAGCGTTGTGGCCGGAAAAGATACTTGAAACGATTTCAGTTTTCTTAAATTTGCTAAGGCGAGATTTGTGACCCAATATATGATCGATCCTGGAGAATGTTCCATGAGCAATTGAGAAAAATGTGTATTCTGTTGGTTTTGGATTGAATGTCCTATAAAGATCAATTAAGTCCATCTTGTGTAATGTATCATTTAAAGATTGTGTTTCCTTATTTATTTTCATTTTGGATGATCTGTCCATTGGTGAAAGTGGGGTGCTAAAGTCCCCTACTATGATTGTGTTACTGTCGATTTCCCCTATATGGCTGTTAGTATTTGCCTTATGTATTGAGGTGCTCCTATGTTGGGTGCATAAATATTTACAATTGTTATATCTTCTTCATGGATCGATCCCTTGATCATTATGTAGTGTCCTTGTTTGTCTCTTGTAATAGTTTTTATTTTAAAGTCTATTTTGTCTGATATGAGAATTGCTACTCCAGCTTTCTTCTGATTTCCATTTGCATGGAATATCTTTTTCCATCCCTTCACTTTCAGTCTGTATGTGTCCCTAGGTCTGAAGTGGGTCTTTTGTAGACAGCATATATATGGGTCTTGTTTTTGTATCCATTCAGCCAGTCTGTGTCTTTTGGTGGGAGCATTTAAACCATTTACATTTAAGGTATTTATCCATATGTATGTTCCTATTACCATTTACATAATTGTTTTGGGTTGTTCTTGTAGGTCTTTTCCTTCTCTTGTGTTACTTGCCTAGAGAAGTTCCTTTAGCATTTGTTGTAAAGCTGGTTTGGTGGTGCTGAATTCTCTCAGCTTTTGCTTGTCTGTAAAGGTTTTAATTTCTCCATCAAATCTGAATGAGATCCTTGCTGGGTAGAGTGATCTTGGTTGTAGGTTTTTTTCCTTCATCACTTTAAATATATCCTGCCACTCCCTTCTGGCTTGTAGAGTTTCTGCTGAAAGATCAGCTGTTAACCTTATGGGGATTCCCTTGTGTGTTATTTGTTGTTTTTCCCTTGCTGCTTTTAATATGTTTTCTTTGTATTTAATTTTTGAAAGTTTGATTATTATGTGTCTTGGTGTGTTTATCCTTGGGTTTATCATGTATGGGACTCTGTGCTTCCTGGACTTGATTGACTATTTCCTTTCCTATATTAGGGAAGTTTTCAACTGTAATCTCTTCAACTATTTTCTCAGTCCCTTTCTTTTTCTCTTCTTCTTCTGGGACCCCAATAATTCGAATGTTGGTGCGTTTAATGTTGTCCCAGAGGTCTCTGAGACTGTCCTCAGTTCTTTTCATTCTTTTTTCTTTCTTCTGCTCTGCAGTAGTTATTTCCACTATTTTATCTTCCAGGTCAGTTATCCGTCCTTCTGCCTCAGTTATTCTGCTATTGATCCCATCTAGATTATTTTTCATTTCATTTATTGTGTTGCTCATCGCTGCTTGCTTCCTCTTTATTTCTTCTAGGTCCTTGTTAACTGTTTCTTGCAATTTGTCTGTTCTATTTCCAAGATTTTGAATCATCTTTACTATCATTATTCTGAATTCTTTTTCAGGTAGACTGCCTATTTCCTCTTCATTTGTTAGATCTGGTGTGTTTTTATCTTGCTCCTTCATCTGCTGTGCGTTTTTTTGTCTTCTCATTTTGCTTATCTTACTGTGTTTGGGGTCTCCTTTTTGCAGGCTGCAGGTTCGTAGTTCCCGCTGTTTTTGGTGGCTGTCCCCACAGTGGCTAAGGTTGGTTCAGTGGGTTGAGTAGGTTTCCTGGTTGGGGGGACTCGTGCCTCTGTTCTGGTGGATGAGGCTGGATCTTGTCTTTCTGGTGGGCAGGTCCACGTCTGGTGGTGTGTTTGGGGATGTTGGTAGCCTTATTATGATTTTAGGCAGCCTCTCTGCTAATAGATGGGACTGTACACCTGTCTTGCTCTTTTTGGGCATAGGGTGTCCAGCACTGTTCGTTGCTGGTCCTTGAGTGAAGCTGGGTCTTGGTGTTGAGATGGAGATCTCTGGGAGATTTTCGCCATTTGATATTGCATGGAGCTAGGAGGTCTCTTGTGGACCAGTGTCCTGAGGTTGGTTTTCCCACCTCAGAGACACAGCCCTGACACCTGGCTGGAGTGGCAAGAGCCTTTAATCCACACGGCTCAAAATAAAAGGGAGAAAAACTAGAAAGGAAAGGAAGGAAGGAGGGAGGGAGGGCAGGAAGGAAGGAAGAAAGGAAGGGAGGAAGGAAGAAAGGAAGGAGGAGCGGAAGGAAGGCAGGAAGGAAGGGAGGAAGGAAGGGAGGAAAGAAGCGTGGAAGGAATGGAGGAAGGAAGGAAGGAAGAAAGGAGGGAAGTAGGGAAGAAAGGAAGAAAGAAAGGGAGAAGACAAAATAAAGTAGGATAAAATATAGTTATTAAAATAAAAAATAATTATTAAGAAGAAAAATTTCTATTAATAAACCCCCCCCAAAAAAACGGGTCGGTCTAACCCTAGGACAAATGGTGCAAGCAAAGCTATACAGACAAAATCTCACACAGCAGCACACACATACACACTCACAAAAAGAAAAAAGGGGAAAATAATAGTATATCTTGCTCCCAAAGTCCACCTCCTCAACTTGGGATATTTCGCTGTCAATTCAGGTTTTCCACAGATGCAGGGCACTTCACATTGATTGTGGAGCTTTAATCCGCCGCTTCTGAGGCTGCTGGGAGAGACCTCCCCCTCTCCTCTTTGTTCACACAGCTCCCGGGGTTCAGCTTTGGACTTGGCCCCACCTCTGCGTGTAGGTCGTCCGAGAGCGTCTGCCCTTCACTCAGACAGGACGGGGTTAAAGGAGCAGCTGATTTGGGGGCTCTGGCACAGGCCGGGGGGAGGGAAGGGCACGGATGCGGGGCGAGCCCGCGGCGGCAGAGGCCAGCATGATGCTGCACCAGCCCACGGCGCACCGCACGTTCTCCCGGGGAAGCTGTCCCTGGATCCCGGGACCCCGGCAGTGGCGGGCTGCCCGGGCTCGCGGAAGGGGCAGTGTGGAGAGTGACCTGTGCTCGCACACAGGCTTCTTGGTGGCGGCAGCAGCAACCCTAGCATCCCACACCCGTCTCTACTGTCCGTGCCTACAGCTGCGGCTCACGCCCGTTTCTGGAGCTCCTTTCCATGGTGCTCTTAATACCCTCTCCTCGCGCCCGAGGAAGCAAAGAGGCAAGAAAAAGTCTCCTGTCTCTTCAGCGGCTCGGTGCCTGTTTCTGGAGCTCCTTTAAGCGACACACTTAAATCCCTCTACTCGCGCACCACGAAGCAAAGAGGGAAGAAAAGGTCTCTTGCCTTTTTGGTAGCTCCAGATTTCAACTGGACTCCCTCCCGGCTAGCCGCCGTGGTGCAGTAACCCCTTCAGGCTGTTTTCACTCTGCCAACTCCAGACCTTTCCCTGGGATCCAACTGAAGCCCGAGGCTCAGCTCCCAGCCCCGCCCACCCCAGCTGGTGAGCAGACAAGCCTTTCAGGCTGGTGAGTGCTGATCGGCACCAGTCCTCTGCGGAATCTCTCCACTTTGCCCTCCGCACCCCTGTGGCTGCACTCTCCTCCGCGGCTCCGGAGCTTCCCCCCTCTGCCACCCGCAGTCTCTGCCCGCGAAGGGTCTTCTATTGTGTGGGAACCTTTCCTCCTTCACGACTCCCTCCCACTGGTGCAGGTCCCGTCCCTATTCTTTGTCTCTGTTTATTCTTTTTTCTTTTGCCCTACCCAGGTACGTGGGGAGTTTCTTGCCTTTTGGGAGGTCTGAGGTCTTCTGCCAGCATTCGGTGGGTGTTCTGTAGGAGAAGTTTCACGTGTAGATGTATTTCTGATGTCTCTGTGAGGAGGAAGGAGATCTCCGCGTCTTACTTTTCTGCCATCTTCTCCGTGCCCCTCCCAAGATATTTTTTTAATTTCCTTTTTGAGTTCCTCATTGACTCATTGATTTTTTAGCAGCAAGTTGTTTAGTCTCCATGTAATAGTTTTTTCTCATTTCTTTTCCTGTGGTTGATTTCTAGTCTTATTCCATTGTGGTCAGAGAAGATGCTTGAAATAATTTCTGTACTCTTAAATTTGTTGAGGTTTGTTTTGTACCCTAGTATGTGGTCATTCCTAGAGAATATTCCATGTGCACTTGAAAAGGATGTGTGTTCTGATGTTTTGGGATGTAATGTCCTGAAAATATCAATTGTCTCACTGTTCTATTGAATCATTTAGGATATCTGTTGCCTGACTGGTTTTCTGTCTAGAAGATCTGTCCGTTGATGTGAGTTGGGTGTTAAAGTCTCCTACTATTATTGTATTCCCATCAATTTCTCCTTTTATGTCTGTTAGTATTTGTTTTATGTATTTGAGTACTCCTATATTAGATACATATATGCTGACAAGTGTAAAATCCTCTTCTTATATTGATCCTTTCATCATTATATAATGTCCTTCTTTATCTTTCTTTATGGCCTTTGTTTTAAAGTCTAATTTGTCTGATATGAATTTTACAACCCTTGCTCTCTTCATTTCCAATTGCATGAAATATCTTTTCCCATTCCCTCACTTTCAGTCTGTGTGTGTCCTTTGCCCTAAAGTGGGTCTCTTGTAGTCCACATATTGTAGGCTCTTGTTTTCTTTTTAATCCAGTCTGCCACTCTGTGTCTTTTAATTGAAGCATTTAGTCCATTGACATTTACGGTAATTATTGATAAATATGTATTTATTGTCATTTTAAACCTTGTTTTCCAGTTTATTCTTTGTTTCTCCTTTGTTCCTTTCTTTTCCTTTTGGTTTTCTTTTTGTGGTTTGATTATTTCCTTTTATTTTATGCTTGTATTCTCTTCTTTTTGGTTTTTGTGAATCTTATTGTATGTTTTTGATTTGTGGTTACCCTGTTTTTCAAGTATGTTAATCCCTTCCTATATCTGCTTGCTTTAGACTGATAGTCATATAGGCTCGAACACATTCTAAAGAAAGAATCTACATTTTCTTACTCTCCTCCTCCATGTTTTATGTTTTTGATGTCCTCTTTTACATCTTCATGTTTATCCTGTTGCTGTTCCTTGTGTTAATCATTGCTTTCACAATTTTTTTCTTTTTGATCTGTATACAGGCTTATTTAAGTGATTTCGTTTCCAATTGTGATTTCCTCTTTCCTATACCTTCTTGCTTCATTTCTAATTAGAGAAGACCTTTCAGTATTTCTTTTAGGATAGATTTAGTATTGCTGTATTCTTTTAGTTTTTGCTTGTCTAAGAAATTCTTTATCTCTCCTATTCTAAATGATAATCTTGCTGGGTAGTGTAGGTTGCAGATTTTTCCCTTTCAATACTTTGAATATATTTTGCCATTCCCTTTTGACCCACAGCATTTCTGTAGAGAAATAAGCTGATAATCTTATGGGGGTTTCCTTATAATTAACTCTATTTTTTTTGCTGCCTTTACAATCCTCTCTTTATCTTTAACTTTTGCCATTTTTATTATAGGTCTTGGTGTAGGTCTGTTTGGGTTCATCTTGTTTGGGACCCTCTCTGCTTCCTGTATCTGGATATCTGTTTCCTTCTTTAGGTTTGGGGAGTTTTCAGCCATAATTTCTTCAAATACATTTTCCATCCCCTTTTCTCTTTCTTCTCCTTCTGGAATCCCTATTATGCATAAATTTGCACACTTTATATTATTCCAGAGGTCTCTTATATTGCTTTCATTTAGCTTTGTCTGTTCTTCTGATTGGGTGATTTCCATTATTCTATCTTCCAGATCACTTATTCATTCTTCTGCATTATTCATTCTGCTGTTCATTCCCTTTAGCTCAGCTTTCATCTCAGCAAATGAATTTTCTAATTTTTCTTGGATCCTACTTATAGTTTCTAGTTTCTTTTGACAGTAGTCTGCATTTCTGTTGATAACCTTTCTTAATTCCTTCAGTATTTTTATTACCTCCTTTTTGAATTTGATGTCTATTAGACTGTAGAGGTCCATTTCATTGTTTGTTCCTTCATGGGAATTCTCTTAGTCTTTTAACTGGGAGTGGTTCCTCTGCTTCTTCATTTTACTTATATTTCTCTTACTCTCTGAGTTTAGGAGAAACAATTATCTACCGTAATCTTGGAAGACTATTTATATGTGGGAGCAACCCTGCGTAGCTTGTATGGGTTTAATATATTTGTTGAGAGGGCTGCTTTTGGTTTGGGTGCTTGCTGCCTCTTTCCTCAGTGTGTGTTGGCCATTATCCCCTTGGTAAAGGGGTGTGCAGGTGTGGCGGCCCGTGCATGCTCCTGGGGCCCACGCCAGGTGGGGGCAGTGATTGGTGCCTGCTTCCATTTCTCTCTGCAGCAGCAGCACTGCCCCATGCCTGCCTCTGGAGCCTGTTATGGTAGTGGCAGCTTGTGCCCGCCCCCAGAGCTCATGTAGACAGTGACCTGTTGCTTGAGTGCATGCACAGGGAAAGAAGCTCCTATGGTGCTCCTGCCCCTCTCCTCGTGTATCCCCTCAACAATGGCTCCTTGCCTTTCTGGTGGGCCCAGGCTTCTTCCACATAAACCCTCAGTTGCCACACTCCAGCACCTTCAATCTGTTTCCACACAGCCAACCCCAGTCCTCTCCCTGGGTGCCTGAGTTTCGGCACCCAGCCCCTACCGAGGATGAGCATCTCAGGCTGGGGAGCATGGGGTGGTGGTACTGACTGTCAGTACAGGTCCCTTTTGTTTTGCTTACTGCAAACTGGTCACAGTGCTTTCCTTCGAGGCTTTGAAACTCCCCCTCCAGCTTGATCTCCCCAGTGAGAGGACTTCTCAAGCTGTGGTAACCATTCCTCCTTCACAGCTCCCTCCCTGGGTCACAGGACCCATATCAATTCTTTTCTCTTTCTTTTTTTCTTTTGTCCTACCTGCTTACATGGAGGTTTTCTTGCCCTTTAGGAAGTCTGAAGTCTTCTGCCAGTAGATGTTCTGTGCAAATTGTTCCACATATAGATGTGTTTTTGATATATTTGTGGGAGGAGGTGAGCTCCATGTTCTACTCCTCCGCCATCTTGATCACTCTCTACTGTTAATAATTAACACCATAAATCACCAAAGGACAGGAATTTAGAAAAGAAAGTAGGAAAAAAATATTAGTTGGCCTCATTCTTCTCACCCTTTTTGCTCCATCCAGATCCTGTTATTAAACTTTCCTAGTGAATGTCAGGTTCTATGTAATGTTTCTTTTATTATACTTCCTTAGTTATTGGTAATAGAATAAAACCAAAATGTCATTATTTTCATCACTCGTATATATCATGTAGTATATGACAGTACTAATGCACCTAGTCTTATACTAGTGGGGGAGGGATTTCTTGGGCCTCTGCTTATTTTTTTTTTTTTTTTTTCTTTTTTGCGGTATGCGGGCCTCTCCCGTTGCGAGACGCAGGCTCAGCGGCCATGGCTCACGGGCCCAGCTGCTCCGCGGCACGTGGGATCCTCCTAGACCGGGGCACGAACCCGTGTCCCCTGCATCGGCAGGCGGACGCTCAACCACTGAGCCACCAGGGAAGCCCTCTGCTTATATTTTTAAAATTGCATTAGAAAATCATTAAGGGACAGAGAATATCCTTTGGTTCATTTGTGAAGAATTTAAAAAAAAAAAAACTATTTGTAGTCTCTCCAATCTGTTTTAAATAGGAAACTACAAAAGTTGCACTGCCTTCCTAATTCAAGCCCATTTCTTTAGGATAGATTTTTTTTTTAATATCACAGTAAATTAAATATTGCCTACCTGGAAATGCTCCAGATTCTTGGTTCTCTGACTTTTCCCCTATTGCTCACCAATTGTTTGTCAGGATTGGAGACCAATTGCTCCTTGAAAGTGGGTCTGTGTGTTTTACTCAAGTTCTTCCCTGTCCTCTTAGGTTAATCTGCATCACTTTCCATTTTCAGCCACCAACTGTATCTGTAGCTGCAGTGACATTTTTACACTAGGAAAGATGTATGCTGCCCATCTGTCATGTAAGGACATAACGTAGTTAAACCATCTACCCCGTATCTTACTACATTATGAGTGATGAAAACACAAAGGGAGTTGGGTTTGGTTTATCCTCAGAGAATTGGTGGCAAGAAATACTGATTTGTATGTTATACTGCCTAGAAAATGAACGTTAGGTGAGCTGCCATCAACAGATTGCAGAAACACCTCTGCCAGAGGATGTGGATCCAGGCTTACAATGCCTTCAGCCTCTGTTTTGAAATTCTAAGCTCATGTGTCAATGTTTTTGTTTGTTTGTTTGTTTTTGTTTTTGCTGCCTGCTTCTACCCATGGGCACACCCACTCAGAGGTTGCCTTGCAGTTGCACCTGGGAGAGGCTAGCTTTTTTCTTTCTTTTTTTTCCGGCTGTGCTGCTTGGCATGCAGAATCTTAGTTCCCTAATCAGGGATCGAACCTGTGCCCCCTGCATTGGAAGCGAGGAGTCTTAACCATTGCACTGCCAGGGAGGTCCCATGTGTCAGTGTTTTATGCCTGACTCAGTGCACTGGGGAGACTTTCCCAGGACAGTGAGCAGCATGGTGGAGGGGGAGGCCATGAGGTTGGACAAGGGTATCAGTCTTCTCACTGATCGATTAGGGGCAAATCTCTTTACTTTATCAATGTTGGTTTACTTATCTCTAAAAAGACAGACTTAGGCTTAATCACCATTTCTAACATTCTACTTATTACTATGCCATTTACTTATGCTGCCCCAAACACAAAAATGAGACACTGTTGCCTTGTTACAGGCTAGAATATGGCTTTCAGTTGTACAGAAGCGTTTGCCCTAACTCATCCATTGTGCTTTCTCTTCAAGACACCTACATTTGACCAGCAGCACAAATTTGCTGTGCCCAACTTGTGACAAGGAAAACTCCTGAAAAGGGAGAATAATGACCGAGATACTTTATTTGTTTATTTGATAGATTTTCAAACAAATAACCTGTTGTCACCTGTTTTTAAGATCCATACCTTTTGCCATGTTGCCTTATTGTATCTCCAGCTGTGGGCAGAGAACTCTTTTCTGCTCCATAGATGTTGGGCTTGGCCACTGACCCACTTTGGTCAACAGGATGCTACCAGCTGTGCTGCAAGAGCAGAAGTTCTAGCACTATGTTGCTTGATTTTGTGTGCTCCTGCCTTTCACCCTGAGAAGAACAAGTCCCCAATAGCTGCTGGTCCAAGGAGAATGTGAGGCTTATAGAACAGATCTAAACCCACTGTCAGACAGAAGTAGAACTGACCTGAAGATCCATGAGCAAGCAAAATAAACATTTGTTGTTGTAAGCCACTGAGATTTTGAGGTTGTTACTCAGTAAAAACTGACCAGAATATATTTTTCTAGAAACTTAAAATTATACAAATAAGGATTTGGCTTTGTTTTCTCTAAAAATATACCTATCTAGAATAAGTTAAGGGGAAAAAAAGCTCTGTTTGTGTTTCCTACTCATTAAGTCCATTCCTGGAGAGCATATTGTAGGGAGAAGGGTGGAGGGGAGGAGAGGAAAAGGCATTACTAAAAGGGGAAGGAGAGGGGGGAGTGACTGAGGGATGTGTTCATGGGGATGGAGTGGGTTAGAAAGAGGAGACTTCAGAAGCCAGCAACAAACTTGACTAATTTTATGGCTTGGTCCATGGCTTCTTTGGACCTGAGAAGCTGTGTATCAGGACTGACCATCCTTTAAATGTCAGTGCTTCTCAGTGCTGTGTCCTGAGCCCTCTTTCTTCTCTCAGCACACACTCTCCATGGGCAGTCTCATCAACCCACATTTTATAGCCTGTGTCTCCTGGCACAGCTTTCTCTGAAGCAACAAACCTGGATATTTGGCAGTCTCTACTTAGATGGCCATAGACTGTCCTGAGCTGCTCCTTCTCTATCCTTATCACAGTCCTCAGAAGATAACATCCTGTGCACGGTATTGACCAAGTAAGTACTGGGATGCATGCTTGGCTTCTCCCTCCCTCAACCTTTGACAACCTGTCAAACCACCTTAAAGTTGACTGCTCTTCAGTCGTGCCCTGTTGCTGTGTAGGTAAAGTCACACCCTATAGCAGGACAGGTCTCCCTACCCCTCCTGTCTTTCCAGTAGAGCCCTGGCGAGCTTCTTCCAACTCCACAGTAACCATGTCCTCTTTGCTTCTGGGTTTTGTATATGCTCTTGGTTCTACTTGGCACACCTCCCTAACTACCCTCTCCCTAAGCTGGTTTTCCTAATAACTTCTATTTCTTCTTTAGTCTTAGTCTAGATCACTGGTTTTCAACTGGGAGTGATGTTGTCTCCAGAGGACATTTGGCTGTGTCTGGAGACATTTTGGGTTGTCACAGCTGAGGGGGTGGTACTGTCGGCATCTAAGGGGTAGAAGCCAGGATGCTGCTAAACATCCCATGATGCCCCCCACATCAAAGACCCCTACAGCAAAGAATTATTTGTCCTAAAATTTTAGTCAATAAGTGCTGAGATACAGAAACTCTAGTCTAAATTTCACTTTCTCTTGGAAGCTTTTCCTGACCTTCCCAGAATGAGTTAGGTGCCCCTCCGTTGTGGTTTCATGCCCCTCTCCTTAGACTTTTTGTAGCCCTTCCCCTATTACACTGATATTTTCTGTTCACTTGTCTATCTCCTTTTCTACAGTGTGAACTTCTGGTAGTCATTTACTGTGTTTCGTTTCTTTTTCACTTCCCAGACCCCAGCATGGTACCTGGTAATGGTGGGCATGCAATACATATTTGTTAAATGAGTAAAAAAAAAATGAATCCACAAAAGTAATTCTAAGAGTAAGGGTCTCACACACCACATTTTTTCCCAGAAAGCATGTTGTTTGCATGTGGTACAGTCCTGTCTTCAGAAATTCAACCAAGGCAAAAGAAACCACCCTGGGTGATGAAAACTCAGAGTTAAGAACAACCACTCTAAGTCATGCCCCTCCTGCACCACCAGGGAAAGGCATTCTTTCAGAATTCTCTTGTATATGTGGGCCACATAAGATTGCCAACCTGCCCAGGGAAATAAGTATTTGAATATTTATTTTATTTTCTAATGGCTTCTCTTGCCAGTAATATCCTGGTCATGGAACTATCCACACCCACTGTGTGATGTGTGCTGCAGGATTATTACTATTGTTATTATTGTTATTTATATTTCCATGATCTGATTTTTTTACATTGAATAATAGTTGAAGCAGTTTGTGTCATGACTCTCTTTTTATAGGTGAAAATGCCACATAATGAAACTTAAGGCAGCATGAGCCAATATATTTCATCACCCAGCACCATAATCTATTAAACCTGAGATATTTTCAGGGAATTGCCTTAAATCCTTTGGTGGTTTAAAGTAGCTTCAGAGGGATTAGTGGCTTAGAGGTAATTGTTATTGCTAATATTTTATTTGAAATGTCCTGTTCAGCAAAGGTAATGTGACATTTTGCTCACTGGAAATGCTATCTTTCTAGGGAAAGGGAAGAGTCAAAAAGGTCAGTGCCCAGGAGAGAGAGGGCAGGAGCCCCGTGAGACAAAGGACAAGGGCCAGAGCTGAGATGACAAGCATGAGTTAGCAGAGTCAGAGTTGACTTTCCTGTGGACCTTGGAAAGCTGGAGTTTTAATTTTTTGTGATTTATGAGATTAATCTAGATAGTTAATCATCTGTAAAGAGAAACCTGAGCTTTATTTATTGTTACCATTTTTTAAAATAAGTAAGGAGAATAAACACATTGAGGTACCGCTTTGCAGACTTACCTTTGGAGCTCCTCAGAGGCATCTCTGTCTCTAGGCCAATGGAGCTCAAATATAGAATGCTTGAGAAATCACTTTGGGTTGCTTGTTAAAAAATAAAAATTCCTTGGGCTCTACTTCCACCAACTCTGATTCTGTAGTTCCCAGATGAACCCAAATCTTCATTTTAACCAGAGAGATCCAGGGGATTCTGATGCGGGGTTTCGTAATGCCTAGAGAAACATTGGATTAACCCACCTCTTTCTTGCCCATGATACCATATTTCTCAAATTTCTATCTATGACCCAAATGCATCATTTGAGTTCTAGACCCATATATCAAAATGGCATTCAAAATCTCTACTTGAATGCCTTGAAGATACTTTAAACTTAGCCTGTCCAAACCCAAATGATCTGCTCTTCTAGTATTTCTACCCATTGAATGGCATCAGCACTCATCCAGTTCTACAACACAAAAATGTAGATGTCACCTCCCTTGATCTTTCTATATCCACTCCATCATTGCCATCATGCTGGCCCCAGCTCCCATCATCTCTTGCCTGGACCACAGCAATAGCTGACTAGTAGCTCTTTTCAGTCACTCTTTAATCTGCTCTCCTAAGTGAGCCAGAGGGACCTTTGCAAGATGTAATGTTTTAGTGTTGCACTGCTCCCAGTGAAAACACTCCAGTGACTTCCCATTTCCTCTTGGATTGGGACAAAAGTCATTTCTTTGGCGAAGTGCTTCTTGGTGCTAACCACCTGACTACCACTGCAGTCTCGTCTCATACAACTCTCTCCCTGTTTCCCTGTTCTAGCCACACTGCCTTTCTTTTCTTCCACAAAAGTGTCTCACACACCCCTGGCACAGGGTATTCCTTTGCCCTTAGCCAGTTTTTTCCTTTGGTCCACTCCCCTTCATTTTGCCTAGTGACCATCTACATCCCCTGCAGACAATATACCACATTTTACTTTTGTAATCTTCTCCTAACCTAGCTCAGATTCCCTTATGATATACCATTGAACAACCAGACATTTTTTGTAATGGTACCTTTAGTTTTGTGACTGTTTGATTAATGCCTACCTTGCCCTAGACTGTAAGGTCCACAAAAGTGGCAGGTCTGTTTCTGCTCTCCCTTGTAGCCCTAGTGTCTCTCACAATGCTAGATGCATGGAGGTGCTCAATAAATGTTTATAGAGTGAGTGTTGAATGACTGACTGTGTATTGTGTGAGACATATTGTTGGTTGAAAGAATAATTTCATTTGAATTTCTTTAGACAGAAAAATCAGAGTAAGCATTTAGAGTTTATACACTGGGGGCTTTAGGCGAAGTAAAATGGAGTAGTAAGGTCATTAGCTAGATAGTTACCGCGAGTAGGACAATATAACCATGATATTTAAGCACAACTGTTAAGTATATATAAACTGACTTCCACTGGGGAGGAGATGTGCTGGTAGTAGAGACTGAGGCTCTCTGAAGAGTCAGGTCCTCAATGCCCTCTAGACTAACCAAGGAGTTTGTGAGAGATCTAGAGATTTCAGACCTGTTATATTCATCAAAGAACTTCCTAGGTTTTGGCATCATGGTGCAAATCAGTAATAGGGTCCCAAATTGCTCCTCTTTACATGGACCATTTAAGAGCTTCTAAATGAAGCCGTGTGGCTGACAGGGTCTTGGTGCTCCCACTGGGTGTCAGGCCTGAGCCTCTGAGGTGGGAGAGCCGAGTTCAGGACATTGGTCCACCAGAGACCTCCCGGCCCCTCGTAATATCAGTCGTCGAGAACTCTCCCAGAGATCTCCGTCTCAATGCTAAGACCCAGCTCCACTCAACGACCAACAAGCTCCAGTGCTGGACACCCCATGCCAAACAACTAGCAAGACAGGAACACAACCCCACCCATTAGCAGAGAGGCTGCCTAAAATCATAATAAGGTCACAGACACCCCAAAACACACCACTGGACGTGGTCCTGCCCTCCAGAAAGACAAGATCTCATCCACCAGAACACAAGCACCAGGCCCCTCCACCAGGAAGCCTACACAACCCACTGAACCAACCATAGCCACTGGGGGCAGACACCAAAAACTACATTAACTATGAACCTGCAACCAGCGAAAAGGAGACCCCAAACACGGTAAATTAAGCAAAATGAGAAGACAGAGAAACACACAGCAGATGAAGGAGCAAGGTGAAAACCCACCAGACCTAACATTTGAAGAGGAAATAGGCAGTCTACCTGAAAAAGAATTCATAGTAATGATAGTAAAGATGATCCAATATCTTGGAAATAGAATGGAGAAAATACAAGAAACATTTAACAAGGACCTAGAAGAACTGAAGAGCAAACAAACAATGATGAACAACACAATAAGTGAAATTAAAAATTCTCTAGAAGGAAACAAGAGCAGAATAAATGAGGCAGAAGAAGGGATAACTGACCTGGAAGATAAAACAGTGGAAATAACTACCGCAGAGCAGAATAAAGAAAAAAGAATGAAAAGAATTGAGAACAGTCTCAGAGACCTCTGGGACAACAATAAATGCACCAACATTTGAATTCTAAGGGTCCCAGGAGAAGAAGAGAAAAAGAAAGGGACTGAGAAAATATTGAAGAGATTATAATTGAAAACTTCCCTAATATGAGAAAGGAAATAGTCAATCAAGTCCAGAAAACACAGAGTCCCAGACAGGATAAATCCAAGAGGAAACACGCCAAGACACATATTAATCAAACTATCAAAAATTAAATAAAAAGAAAAAATATTTAAAGCAACAAGGGAAGAACAACAAATAACATACATACAAGAGAATCCCCATAAGGTTAACAGCTGATCTTTCAGCAGAAACTCTGCAAGCCAGAAGGGAATGGCAGGACATATTTAAAGTGATGAAAGGGAAAAAACTACAACCAAGATTACTCTACCCAGCAAGGATCTCATTCAGATTCAACAGAGAAATTAAAGCCTTTAGAGACAAGCAAAAGCTAAGAGAATTCAGCACCACCAAACCAGCTTTACAACAAATGCTAAAGGAACTCCTCTAGGCAGGAAACACAAGAGAAGGAAAAGATCTACAATAACAAACCCAAAACAATTAAGAAAATGGTAATAGAAACATACATATTGATAACTACCTTAAATGTAAATGGATTAAATGCTCCAACCAAAAGACATAGTCTGGCTGAATGGATAAAAAAATAAGACCAGTATATATTGCTGTCTACAAGGGGCCCACTTTAGACCTAGGAACATATACAGGCTGAAAGTGAAGGGATAAAAAAAGATACTACATGCAAAGGGAAATCAGAAGAAAGCTGGAGTAGCAATTCTCATATCAGACAAATTAGACTTTAAAATAAAGACCATTATAAGAGACGAAGAAGGACACTGCATAATGATCAAGGGCTAAATCCAAGAAGAAGATATAACATTGTCAATATTTATGCACCCAACATAGGAGCACTTCAATACATAAGGCAAATGCTAACAGCCGTAAAAGGGGAAACTGACAGTAACACAATCATAGTAGGGGACTTTAACACCCCACTTTAACCTATGGACAGGTCATCCAAAATGAAAATAAATAAGAAAACAAGCTTTAAATGACTCATTAAACAAGATGGACTTAACTGATATTTATAGGACATTCCATCCAAAAACAACAGAATACACTTTTTTCTCAAGTGCTCAAGGAACATACTCCAGGGTAGATCATGTGTTGGGTCACAAATCAAGCCTTGGTAAATTTAGGTAAATTGAAATCATATCAAATATCTTTTCTGACCACAATTCTATAAGACTAGATATCAATTACAGGAAAAGAACTGTAAAAAAACACAAACACATGGAGGCTAGAGAATACACTACTAAATAACCAAGAGATCACTGAAGAAAACAAAGAGGAAATCAAAAAATACCTAGAAACATATGACAATGAAAACACAATGACCCAAAACCTATGGGATGCAGTGAAATCAGTTCTAAGAAGGAAGTTTATAGCAATAAAATCCTACCTCAAGAAACAAGAAACATCTCAAATAAACAACCTAACCTTACATCTAAAGCAATTAGAGAAAGAAGAACAAAAAAGCCCTGAAGTTAGCAGAAGGAAAGAAATCATAAAGATCAGATCAGAAATAAATGAAAAAGAAATGAAGGAAATGATAGTAAAGATCAATAAAACTAAAAGCTGGTTCTTTGAGAAGATAAACAAAATTGATAAACCATTAGCTTGACTCATCAAGAAAAAAAGGGAAAAGACTCAAATTAATAGAATTAGAAATGAAAAAGGAGAAGTAACAACTGACACTGCAGAAATACAAAGGATCATGAGAGATTACTACAAGCAACTATATACCAAATAAAATGGACAACCTAGAAGAAATGGACAAATTCTTAGAAGAGCACAACCTTCCGAGACTGAACCAGGAAGAAATAGAAAATATAAACAGACCATTCACAAGCATTGACATTGAAACTGTGATTAAAAATCTTCCAACAAAAAAAAAAAAAAAAAAAAAATCTTCCAACAAACAAAAGCTCAGGACCAGATGGCTTCACAGGTGAATTCTATCAAACATTTAGAGAAGAGCTAACACCTGTCTTTCTCAAACTTCTCCAAAATATAGCAGAGGGAGGAACGCTCCCAAACTCATTCTAGGGTCATTCACCATGATCAAGTGGGGTTTATACTATGAATGCAAGGATTCTTCAGTATATGCAAATCAATCAATGTGATAAATCATATTAACAAATTGAAGGAGAAAAACCATATGATCATCTCAGTAGATGCAGAAAAAGCTTTTGACAAAATTGAACACACATTTATGATAAAAACCCTCCAGAAAGTAGGCATAGAGGGAGTTTACCTCAACATAATAAAGGCCATATATGACAGACCCACAGCCAACATCATTCTCAATGGTGAAAAATGGAAACCACTTCCACTAAGATCAGGAGCAAGACAAGGTTGCCCGCTCTTGCCACTATTATTCAACATAGTTTTGGAAGTTTTAGCCACAGCAATCAGAGAAGAAAAAGCAATAAAAGGAATCCAAATCGGAAAAGAAGTAAATCTGTCACTATTTGCAGATCACATGATACTATACATAGAGAACCCTAAAGAGCTACCAGAAAACTACTAGGACTAATCAATGAATTTGGTAAAGTAGCAGTATACAAAATTAATGCACAGAAATCTCTTGCATTCCTGTACACTAATGATGAAAAATCTGAAAGTAAAATTAAGGAAACACTCCCATTCACCATTGCAACAAAAAGAATAAAATACCTAGGAATAAACCTACCTAAGGAGACAAAAGACCTGTATGCAGAAAACTGTAAGACGCTGATGAAAGAAATTAAAGATAATACGAACAGATGGAGAGATACCATGTTCTTGGATTGGAAGAATCAACATTGTGAAAATGAGTATACTACCCAAAGCAATCTACTGATTCAATGCAGTCCCTATCAAACTACCAATGGCATTTATTCACAGAAATAGAACAGAATATTTCACAATTTGTATGGAAACACAAAAGACCCCAAATAGCCAAAGCAATCTTGAGAAAGAAAAACAGAGCTGGAGGATTCAGGCTCCCTGACTTCAGACTCTGCTACAAATCTACAGTAATCAAGACACTATGGTACTGACACAAATCAGAAAGATCAGTGGAACAGGATAGAAAGCCAGAGATAAACCCACACATACATGGTCACCTTATCTTTGATAAAGGAGGCAAAAATAAGCAATGGAGAAAAAAACAGTTTCTTCAATAAGTGATGCTGGGTAAACTGGACAGCTACATGTAAAAGAATGAAAATAGAATACTCCCTAACACCATACACAAAAATAAACTCCAAATGGATGAAAGATCTAAATGTAAGGCCAGACACTATCAAACTCTTAGAGGAAAACATAGGCAGAACACTCTATGACATAAATCACAGCAAGATCCTTTATGACCCACCTCCTAGAGAAATGGAAATAAAAACAAAACTAAACAAATGGAATGTAATGAAACTTCAAAGCTTTTTCACAGCAAAGGAAACCATAAACAAGACGAAAAGAAAACCCTCAGAATGGGAGAAAATATTTGCAAATGAAGAAACTGACAAAGGATTAGTCTCCAAAATATACAAGCAGCTCAATATAAAAAAAAACAAAAAATCGAATCCAAAAATGGGCAGAAGACCTAAAGATACATTTCTCTAAAGAAGATATACAGATTGCCAGCAAACACATGAAAGGATGCTCAATATCACTAATCATTAGAGTAATGCAACTGAAAACTACAATGAGGTATCACCTCTCAGGAGTTAGAATGACCATCATCAAAAAGTCTACAAACAATAAATGCTGGAGAGGGTGTGGAGAAAAGGGAACCCTCTTTCATTGTTGGTGGGAATGTAAATTGATACAGCCACTATGGAGAACAGTATGGAAGTTCCTTAAAAAACTAAAAATAGAACTACCATATGACTCAGCAATCCCACTACTTCACATATACCCGGAGAAAACCATAATTCAAAAAGAGTTATGTGCAACAATGTTCATTGCAGCACTGTTTACAATAACCAGGACATGGAAGCCACTTAAGTGTTCATCGACAGATGAATGGATAAAGAAGATGTACTACATATATACAATGGAATATTACTCAGACATAAAAAGAAATGAAATTGAGTTATTTTTAGTGAGGTGGATGGACCTAGAGTCTCTCATACAGAGTGAATTAAGTCAGAAAGAGAAAAACAAATACTGTATGCTAGCACATATATATGGAGTCAAAAAACAAAATGGTTCTGAAGAACCTAGGGGCAGGACAGGAATAAAGCACAGATGTAGAGAATGGACTTGAGGACACGGGGAGGGGGAAGGGTAAGCTGGGATGAAGTGAGAGAGTAGGATTGACATATATACACTACCAAACTTAAAACAGATAGCTAGTGGGAAGCAGCCGCATAGCATAGGGAGATCAGCTCAGTGCTTTGTGAAAACCTAGAGGAATGAGATAGGGAGGGTGGGAGGGAGACACAAGAGGGAGGGGATATGGGGATATATGTATATGTATAGCTGATTCACTTTGTGATACAGCAGAAACTAACACACCATTGTAAAGCAATTATCCTCTAGTAAAGATGTTTTAAAAAAAGTATACATAAACTTTGTACCCCGGCATATACTTTTAAGCTTTAGTTAACTTCCCAGTGACAGAGAGATGGGATATTTTAAAAAATAATAGTGATCCTGATTAAGAAATCCTCAGATTTCACTTAGCATTAAGAGTACTTAGAATAATGAATGCACTTTGATTAATTATATAGAATCCGATGTCAGGTGTTATTTTGCTAGGCCATTTTCCTGAAAATAATATTAATCCAATTTATGGTAAGGGCTCTAAGGGGCTTGCTGTCCTTCTCTGAGAATCCTTTATGCCTATTTTCACACTGATTATTAAAAGTAAGATTAGTTTTAGAAGTCTTGAAGCTATTGAAATCTTCTGGATATGTAACAACTGGGTACCTCTGTTAAATGGGTCAGCATTTTAGGTCAGCCAGACTCTGTGTATCACTGGGGACTGTCCGTTACCAGTTACAACTCTCTCTTTATGGCAGGGGTCCCCAACCCCTGGTTTGTGGACTGGTACTGGTCCGCTGCCTGTTAGGAACTGGGCTGCATGGCAGGAGGTGAGCGGTGGGTGAGTGAGCAAAGCTTCATCTGCCACTCCCCATCGCTTCCCATCACTTGCATTACCTCCTGAACCATCCCCTGCCCCCATCGCTCGTATTACCTCCTGAACCATTGCTCGCATTACCACCTGAACCATCCCCACCCCCAGCCCCAGTCTGTGGAAAAATTGTCTTCTGCAGAACTGGTCCCTGGTGCCAAAAATGTTGGGGACCGCTGCTTTATGGTGTTTTCCTCAAGGAAGGCCAAAGCTTTTCAAATAGAAATCACAAACTCAAGAGATGGAAGAGAGACAAATACAGAATGGGGAAGAGGTCAGTAAAAAATAACAAGTGCAGAGGATGGCATAGGATAAGATCCCATAAAATAAATAATGTATGTGACACTATTATAGCTAAAGAATATGCTAAAAAATTGGAAACACTTTGAATCTCTATTTCTAATATTGCAGAACTCAACGCCAAAGGAGAAAATAATCCATTCACTATTCCTGCATTATAAGGAAAACACTCCCCCACTTCCACAGTGTCTGAAGGAGCTCCTTGTTCCTGTTTGCTGTCTGTCAGTACCTGATGGAACTGGTTTCAAAACTGCTTCAAGGTAGTGAGGATGAAGAATGGATCTAACATTTTTGGTTGTGTTTGTGTTATGTGCCTGACAGTGTGCTAGACCCTTTTACATAGATGTGTGTTTGTAAACTGGCCAAACAGAGAATCTTTACTCTGGAAGATTTTTCTTTGGGGAATCTGAGAAGCCCAGGAGAAAATTCCTAAAGAGACTGACTTAGAGGACTCACCAAGAAATGCACAGATCAGCATATGTAGGATAAGACCCCACACTAACAGGCTCTCCTGCATGTCCTGTGTCTCCAAGTAGCTCTTTGGTGCTCCCCTCTGACTAGAAGAGGACAGATAAGGAGCATAAGACATTGGGGACTGTCTATATTTAAAAGACAGAGGCCAGCATCACAGGAGAAAAGTAAAAAGACCATGCATAGATCTAAAAACCTGAAAAAATAATTTAATCTGTTTTAAAAAATTAAAGAAGATATTGTATCTATGAAACAAGAATAACATGGTATAAAAAAAGAAAAAAATGTTAGAAAACAAAAAAGAGTCCCTGGAAATTAAAAAATGATACCAGATGTAAAAATTCAGTAGAAGGTCAAAAGATAAAATGAGTAAGTCTCCCAGAAGTATTAAAAACATATAAGAAAGATTGGAGAGAAATTATAAGAGGATTAGAGGATCATTTCAGGATGCCCAAATCCCAATAAAAGTTATTCTAGAAAGAAGGAACAAGTAAAATGGGAAAATTATTTTTAGAATTTTCAAGAATCAAAGGACATAGTTTTGTAATTATTCTTTCGGTCAAAAGAATACAACTAGTTCCCAACATATGACCCACAACAAACCATATTCTTACAAAATTTTCAGAACACCGAGAATAAGAGAAAAGATAAAGCTTTTAAGAAAGAAAAACTATTTACAAAAGATCAAGAATCAGATTAGCATCAGAATTCTCAATAGTTACACTAGACACCTGCAGAAAATGGAGAAATACCTTCAAAATTCTGAGGGAAAATGATTTCAAACCTAAAATTATATATCCAAATGAATGATTGATTAAGGATGAAGACAGGATAAAGACATTTTTCAATGTGCAAGTCCTCCATTTTTCTCTGATGCATCAATTTTCTAGGAAATCACTGGAGATAGTATAACCGGAGGTAATAAACCAAGATAGAAGAGATGGAATCCAGGAAACAGAAGACCAACATAAGATGGAGGCAAAGGAAAGTCCACGGTTACCATGGAGAGAAATTCTAGAAAAATATTATGCCCCAGGTATAGAGGACAACAACTGGGGGCTAGAGCAGGTCAGGAAATGCTGGGAAAGATGTTTCCAAGAAGATGAAATTAAGAGGCTAAATGCTGTGTCTGAATGTTCTGGGAGAGGTTTAGACTCCTGGGGAGAGTTCGGGGTTACTAATTCACTTGAGGATAAAAAGTTATGCAAGAAAAGAAATAAAAACCCAGAATTTTTATAGTTACAATAACATCAGTATTAAAAATTCCAACCAGAGTTATGGCATAGCTCTGTAGCTGTGATTAGCAGAGTTGGGAGATGGGAAAGGCACATGGGTGAGCAGGGAGGAGCAAGGCAGCTGGAGAGAGTGGGAAGTGAATAGATAATGTCTAAAATGGAAAGATTAAGAAGAAATAGTTTGGTAACGAGGGTATAAATACCGGAAGAGTGATCGCAATGATTGTTTTAGAGAACCATGTATGTCTTTAAATGTGTGTGTGTGTGTGTGTGTCTTTCGTGAAAAGTGAGAACTAAGTTAAAAATACAAGGAAAGCATTTTGGGAAGCAAATTGATAAGAAAGTGAAACGTTTGTTTAATGGGAAAGTGATGTTTGTTCCAAAGAGGTCAAGGTTGGGTACGTGTGCACATGGCTGGGTAGCTCTTCCTCTGTGATGTGCTCGGTTAGATAACTCTCCATAGGCACATTTCTAAATCATCTTCGTGACTAGGGTGTTTTAATAATTCTATAGTCTTAATCAAGGCAGAGGCACTTCATCACCAGGGAAAGATGCCTAGAGCTTTGATGATAAGATATTAATGGATATGCTCATTGCTCAGGACCTCCTTTCATCCACCAAGAAATAGTATTGAAAGCTGATACATGTTAAATTCTTTGCTGATTAAAAAAAGTAATAGTAGGTCTCTGTGTTGTGCTGCAGTTACCTTTGGCTAAAATCATCCTCTTGGCCATTTATCACTTTGCTCTCCAAGCCCTGGACTCAGGTGGGAAGTGGATTGAGTCCTCTGTAAACCCCATTAATTACAGATACACAGGACATATCTTCTTTTATTTTCTTTTCTCCAAAAGGCAAACTGATTTGTTCTCTTTTCTACGACCTACACAAAGTAATCTTCCCAAGTAATATTAACATTTAGAATACACAGTCCCTCAGATGATCACCGGACCCATGACTTACTCATCCCAACCACCGGATATTAATAACATTTTAAAAACATCCACGCCTGGTTTCCTGAGGTCTCTCTAGAGACTCAAGGAGAACACTGAAAGTACAGAAAACTTACTTTGCTCTTGAGGAGACTTTGTAAGAGCAGTGTTTTCAAAGATTAGAAGATTCTTGAATATTTTTGCCTTATAGACTTGTGGATGGATTGAACTACAGTCATTTTCATTAACTGCCTGGTCCTATATGCTTTATTTGGCCACATTCCTATAGAAGGCATTCCCCTAATGTACATGATAGAATAATAAAATGCAAGGACCAAGATAGGCCCACAAACTGGCAGATAGAGGGGGGTATTCTCAGTTTCTGGCTGTCTGGGCCAGGCAGAGGCAGGATCTGGCTTCTTTAGATTCTAAGTGGGAGATGGGCAGCTGGATCTACCAACCCACCAACACCCTACACAATACCAAAGAAGGAGTTCTATAAGAGGAATCCCAGTGGAGTTAGGGAGGGGGAATGGATGCTGGGAAACCAATAAATGACACATATACATAACAACACTCCTTTCCTCCCAATCCCAGATACCTGTATAACCAGCAATTAATAAACCCTTAAAAAGTGGTAGTTGATAAAGATTTAAAGAATTAACCTTAAAAGTTTGCAACAAATATTTATTAAGCATGAGTAATTCACTTAATCTGCCCAATAACTCAATAAAGTAGAATTTACAATCCCCTTGTAAGGTGAGAAAACTGAGGCTTGTACAGATAAAAATCATTTTCCCAAGGTCACCCAAATAATAAATGAAGAAGCTGGAGTTCAGTCTAATTTCTGTTTGAATCCAGACTGACACTAGTGCTATAGTAATGGTAAGTCCCAAAATCGAGTGGGGTAAATGTAACTGACCTGATGTTTTAAGGGAAAAACATTACCACATTAATTAACCCACAGTAATTTTGTGGGCCTGCATAAGAAATTTTTAAAAATTGAGACTAAACTTGAAAGAACTGGTTCTGTTTGCCACAGGTCATGAGACACATGCAATGAACAGGGAAAAAACATTTAACTAGTTTATTCAAGACTAAAGAGAAACTGGTTTTCCCTAGGATCTTCCATCAGGAGAATCAGTAGAGTGTGTGCAGGGAACATTCAAGTTTGTTGCATGACGTGAACAAGGATGTGACCACACTTTCAATATTCTTCAGGTCCATGGTCTTCACCACTGGCAGTTATGAGTTAACGTGGAAACAGAGGCCAAGTGTAGAGACTTATGTTCCTTATTGTGGACACAGGACCAGGTCAGGGAGACCTATTTTTTTAAAGAGGTCTAAGCTTCCAAAGCTTTTTTAATTCCATGCATAACCTTACTGATGAGCCATGCTATTGGACAAATTTAATTTGAAACTAAGAGGAAAAAAATAGAGCCTGGTACAGTTATTTCTGGAAGTATGGGCTTACAGATGTAAACTAGAGGCATGTGGGTTAAACTGGTGGTGCCTGGGAGTGCCAGTCATTGCTCATTGTAGAAATGCCCTAAGCCTGAGAAGTAACACTTTTTTTTTTTTTAAGTTGCATGGTTTTTTGGTAGAAATGAATTCACAGTTTTGGAGCAGATTCACCGGTAGTGTTGTACAAGCTTTGAGTCTCTACAGGTATCCTTAGAACTTGAACATTAGGGGAAAGGAATCGTCAGCCACCTGTCTTAGCAATGTGGCTGTTTCTCCAGAGACTGATGAGCAGAGGGTGAACTGGGCTGACCAGGCAGCCCTTAGAATTTGGGTCTGTATGAACCTCAGAGCTAACCCCAAATTTCTAATGATGTAGTCAAATTCTAGACAATATTTGGGTCTATCTGGGCCTGTGAAAATATATCCTCTTAAAGAAACCAATGTCATTAAAGCTGAGATGCCAACTTAGAATCAGAATTGAGGTAAGCTCTGTAGGGATAAAGCCTCCAGTTCTTGAAAAAAACAGTCTAATTTAGCATCTTACTTTACAATATTCTTATTAACTGGACAAAAAATTCTCAAAGATGAGTGAATAAACTGATTTTGTAATATTTTCATATGCTATTAAAGTTTGAATTTTTAGTAGTTTACAGGACTTATGCATAATCATTTTGTCAATTTAAAAAGCCATGTGACTACACACACACACACACACATTTCTGATTGCACGAGTCATTATTTGAAAGTGCCCTTTGCCACACAGTTTTTACTTAGCTACCTTAAGATTAAATCTGCTAGTGGTTGAGAATCCACCTGCCAATGCAGGGGACACAGGTTCAATCCCTGGTCTGGGAAGATCCCACATGCCACAGAGCAACCAAGCCCATGTGCCACAACTACTGAGCCTGCCCTCTAGAGCCTGCGAGCCACAACTACTGAGCCCACGTGCCACAACAACTGAAGTCCACTCGCCTAGAGCCCTTGCTCTGCAACAAAAGAAGCCACCGCAATGAGAAGCCTGCACACCGCAACGAAGAGTAGTCCCCGCTTGCCGTGGCTAGAGAAAGCCCTTGTGCAGCAACGAAGACCCAACGCAGCCAAAAATAAATAAATAAAAATAAATTAATTAAAAAAAATACTTTCCTTAAAAAAAAGATTAAATCTGCTAACAGCAAATATCTACACAAGTTTTCTCAATTTTAATAGATATCCTTGAAACCAGAAATACTTTTAAGCCTCCAAACCATGAATTTTTACAATGTGTTCTTGGGCTTTGTGTTGCTGGAGGACATATTTTGGGGGGCAGTTCCACCACGGGGGCAGACAGGCTTGTCAATGAAGTCACTGTTTCACATTTCTGAAAAGTCTCAGTTTCTTTGTAATATGTCAGGTGGAGAAAATGAGGCATAGGAAAATCATATCTGTTATTCACTTTCATAGCATCCTCAGGTTTTCTTCATAACACTTACTGTAATTATAACTAAGGAGCTATGTTCATAAAGTGTTTAGTGCCTGTCTCCCGTTAAATTCTGTGAGTGCGGGGTCTGTGTCTGTGTTGTACATGCTATATTCCCATTGAGCCCAGTTCCTGAAACTTGAAATGCAGTCAGTAATTGGTTAAATAAATGAATGAACAAAGGGAGGAAGTGACCTGTTCAAGGACACATAGAATCAACAGCTGAAGGGAGGAAGAGGGGTGGTTGTGAAAGGAACTTAGAGTAAAAGTCCCAAATTAGAGCTTTTCTCTTAAAATGGAAATAGGGTTATTTGAAAAAAAACTCCTTTGGGTCAAACATCATTTTATTTTGTAAAATAATCGTTTAACTTACAATGTTTAAGGTAAGCTTATAAATAATTCAATAACTTGGGACTTTCCTGGTGGCGCAGTGGTTAAGAATCTGCCTGCCAATGCAGGGGCCATGGGTTCCAGCCCTGGTCCAGGAAGATCCCACATGCTGCAGAGCAACTAAGCCCGTGTGTCACAACTACTGAGCCTGTGCTCTAGACCCCATGAGCCACAACTACTGAGGCCTGTGTGCCTACCGACGGTGCTCCGCAACAAGAGAAGCCACTGCAATGAGAAGCATGCACACCGCAACAAAGAGTAGCCCCTGCTTGCCTCAACTAGAGAAAGCCCGCGCACAGCAACGAAGATCCAACACAGCCAAAAATAAATAAATATTAAATAAATAAATAATAACTTGATAAAATAGTTCTGTACTCAATGCGAGGCCTGGTTGGAGTGGGTATTGAGGACTAGAAAAGTTATTGTTATTCAGTAATAATATGTTACTTATCATATTATTAAACAAAAACTTGTATACCAATATTCATTAAGCATTATTCATTATAATGTTTCTCAAAGTGGAAACAATCCAAATGTGCATCAGCTGGTAATGGATAAACAAAATGTGATATATACACATCATGGAATATTCTTTAACCATAAAAAGGACTGAAGTACTGATTCATGCTACAACATGGATGAACCTGGAGGACGTTATGCTAAGTAAAAGAAACCAGCCCCAAAAGGCCACATGTTATATTATTTTACTCTTGGGAAATGTCCAGAATATGCAAATTTATGGAGACATGAACATATTATTAGCTGCCTGGAGCTGGGGGAGAAGGCAAAATGGAGAGATTGTTTAATGGGTATGGAGTTTCTTTTTTTTTTTTTTTTGGTACGCGGGCCTGTCACTGCTGTGGCCTCTCCCGCTGCGGAGCACAGGCTCCGGATGCGCAGGCCCGCATCCTCTGCATTGGCAGGCGGACTCCCAACCACTGCGCCACCAGGGAAGCCCTGGGGTTTCTTTTTGATCTGCTGAAAATGTTCTGGAATTACATAGTCATTGCACAACATAGTGAATGTGCTAAAAGCCACTGAGTTGTACACTTTAAAATGGTTGAAATAGTGAATTTTACCTCAATTGAAAAAAAAACCAAATGATTTTAAAAAAGCCATATTAACGTATCCATTTACTTTGCAATGGTATTTGGAGGGGGAGGAATGGAAATGCAAATTGTTTTAAAAGCATAGGTGTAAAGACTTTTTTTGGCTGGGAACTGATTTTCAGTGTATTAAAAACATGGACTTAATTGAAAAATAGGCTAGTCAATCTAGGCTCTTTCTTCATTCATTCATTCATCATTATGATGGCAAATAGCAGTGTCTATTAAATAAATTGCAGTATCTAGGTTGGCCTCTCTGGGTTAAGACTGCAACTCAGTCACCTAACACATTAACTTTGGCAAGTTAGCTAGACTCTCTGTATCTCACTTTCTTCATCTGAAAAATGAGTATAATAATAGTGCCTACCTTTGTACTTCTAATGAGATAGTGTATCAGTGTATTTCAATCCTTGGCTGCATATTAGGGTGCTGACTTTTTTTTTTTTTAAATGACAAGTTCCCAGGTGATTCTAATGGACATCTAGGATAGAGAACCATTAATGTATAAAAGGCATTGCAGCAACATGCCTGGCACGTGGTAAGCAGTAAATAAATGGTAGTTTAATAATGTTGTTAAGGACTTATCAATTATATTATTTTATAAGATTCAAGTATATCTGCTATAGCTTAAAAAGTGATGTGGGAGGCTGGGGTAAAAGGATGTAGGAGGAAGAAATATATTTCCACAGAAATTTATACTTCTTTTAACAAAGAGCCTTATACCATCTACAGTCAACAGGTAGAATCTTGTATTTTAGTAGAAGCTCCTTGAATTTTGTTTTTGTTTCTTTTTTAATTTTATTGAAGTATAGTTGATTTACAGTGTTGTGTTAATTTCTGCTTAACAACGAAGAGATTCATATATACATATGCATAATATATATATTGTTTTTCATATTCATTTGAATTTTGTTTAATGGAATTTCCCTATACAGCTAATTCACCTAATGTATTTGAAATACCCTTATTTATTAGCAAATTGTATGTTCTCAAAAATCATTCTCTTGCTTTGGTGTGCTTTATTGGTGTGAAAGTATCGTTTTTTAAATAATAAGGATAAAACTCTTAAACACAAAAATACAAAACTTTGATAATTATGTGCAGATAAAATACAGTGTTATGGACTGATGTTTGTGTCCCTCCAAAATTCATATGTTGAAATCCTAACCCCCAGTGTGATGGTATTAGGAGGTAGGGCCTTTGGGAGGTGATTAGGTCATGAGCGTGGAGCCCTCATGAATGGGATTAGCACCCTTATGAAAGGGACCCCACAGAGCTCTTCAGCCTTTCTGCCACTTGAGGACACAGTTAGAAGCCAGCCATCTGCAGCCTGGAAGAGGGCCCTCCCCAGAACCTGACCATGCTCACACCCTGATTTCAGACTTCCGGCCTCAAGAACTGTGAGAGGGACGGTTTTGAGGGCATTAGCCCACTGTGGCCCCCTTTGCCTGGCAAAGCAATAAGCCTATTCTTTTCTACTTCCCCCCAGCCCCTGAAAAAAAAAAAGAACTGTGGGAAACAAATTTTTGTTGTCTATAAGCCACCCAGTCTGTGTTATATATATCACATCTTTTTTGTCTATTCATCTGTTGATGGATACTTAGGTGGCTTCTGTATCTTGCAGTTGTAAATAATGCTGCTATGAATATTGGGGTGCATGTATCTTTTTGAATTAGTGTTTTTGTTTTTTTTAGGATATATACCAGGAGTGGAATTGCAGTAGCTCATATGGTAGCTCTGTTTTTCGTTTTTTGAGACACCTCCATTCTGTTTTCCGCAGTGGTGGCACCAATTTACATTCCCACCAACAGTGTACAAGGGTTTCCTTTTCTTCAAGTCCTCAGCAACATGTTTTATTTGTATTTTTTTTAATGATAGCCATTCTGACAGGTGTGAGGTGACATATTGTGGAAACACATTACTATTTAAATTACTCAAAAATTTGTTCTTTGTATAACAAGGTATTATATACATTTAAAATGATGTCGATAGGTAGGTTATATAGCTATGAATTTCACTTTAGGATAGTACAGAGTGCATTATAAAATATTTTCTATAAGAAGGATCTGGTATGGTTGAGGATCACCAATGATAAATGCATTCTGATGCTAATGTATATTGCAGTGAGGAGAAAGGAAAGATAGTGTTTTACATTTGCCTAATAATAGTCAGGTACAGTGTTTTGTATGCAATCTCACTATGTATGCTATGTCATCCTTCTAAGATAGGTGATATTATTCTTCTCCCTTTCACAGATGAAGATACTGTGGCTTAAGGAGGTTTATTAACTTCTTCATTCTCTCATCAGATATTTTAGTGTCCACTATGTGCACTATAGGTATTTGGAAGAGAGCTGGGAATGGAAAAGACACAATTTCTGCCCTCAAGGAGCTTATATTTTAGTGAAGAGAGAGAGAGAATAAAGCAAAGCAATAAATAAGACAAGTCATGTTGTGACGGGTGTCATGGAGAAACTCTAATGAAATGACTTGAGAAAACTTGCCCAAAGTCACATAACTAGTGAGTGGTGGGCATTCCATCTGAATGTAGACATTGCTTTTTGGTTGTAGTAACCACTGAATGACTATTACTAGTATCACATTACAAGGTCATCACCTCTTCTAAGGTTGTCTAGAAGGATGCCAAAATGTTTGAACAAGAAACCAAGGAGAAAGATCTGTTCAAAGTAGCTATTACTGGGTATTTTTTTCTTTTTGCATTCCAGTCAGATGAAGTGCCCACATGACACTGGTAGTTACAACAGTTACTGGTTCTGTACTGTGCAGTATTTTAGTTTTGAACATTACTAATACTTATGAAAATGTATTTCTAAGTAAATAAGTTTAAATGCTTTTCTGATTTCTTAAGTGTGATTTTCAGAAACATCCTCAGTTTTATTCCCCTGTGGTAATGTATCTGTCATACCCAATTTCTGATGTGTCTCCACTCTATGAGATGAGAAAAATGTGTACTGAAAACAGATGTGATACTCTTAAAAATGAAATAGCAGGGGCTTTGGGTCAGATATTTGGAAGGGTGATTATAGTCATTCTATGGATAAGTGGTAGAGAGGTAGGTAAGGCTTCTGTTAAAGAGAGATGACCTTTAAGCCGAAAGTCTAGACTGTGAGAATGTCTGGGAAAAGCCTTTTGAAACGAAAAAAACTTGGAAAGTTATGTTCTACCCTCAAGCAAAAGATCAATGTTAGAAAATCTAGTGATTGCTACTATGAGATAAAGATTAGAGAGAAAAGCACACAGGTGTTTTTTTAAAATATATCTTAAAGCTTTGTTCAAGTTATATATTCCTTTAATAAACATAGTGATAAGCAGATCTTTTGTTTGGTTGTTTTAATCATGATTTCAACTCTCCAGAAAAAAAGAGAATGAAATATAAAGAAAAGTGCTGCTTTATTGGTCCTGGTTACTGATACCAAGGAAATCATCCTCCTGGTCCTCATGGCCACACACCCAGCAGGATTTTTGATGCTGTGACTATTTTCCTAGATGAAAACAGCCAGCAAGGAGAAATAAAAAGCTTCAGGAGGACAATCTTGTAAACTCCAACTTATTACATAATGACAATTATCATACCTACACTTACGTATCAAGCAGAGTTCATGTAACTGCTTAGATTAGTTGTGTTTTTTGAAAACATGCCGAATACCTAGTCGTCTTTTTCATATAGTTTTCTATAGTTTTTATATCATGTTCTTAAAGAAACCCAGAGATAAATAGTATTCTAACCATGTTTACTATTTAAAATGGCTACAGCAAATAAAAGGTGATTTTACATATGTGTATTTCATAAAAAATTTCCTACCCTTATTCTTAACTATTCCTTTTATCTTTATAGATGCTCAGTCTTTTGCCAAAAGCCAATCTAACATTCCTACTTTGAGTATGTTGCTTTAAAGGCACACTTCTCCCTAATAGTAATTAGCAATCTTATAATGAACAGCACAGTTAATTTCTCAAGCAGCATAACTTGCATTGATTTCATAAATTTGAGGGTTAACTTTAATTGTTTCTGTAATAATTTTTTAGTATTCATCACCAAATCCACACTGGTCACCTCAGACTCTGGGGATTTAGTAGCTCTCTTTTATATTCAGTTCATCTTTTGCAACTATATTGGCCAACTTGCAAATTTATGTGCAGCGTGCCTGGGTGGTTATGTAGAGAAAGCAGCTACTCTCTGGGGGTAATGCCTCTTCTCCACCAATCAGAATGCAGTTCATGATTCATTAGGTTTGTTGGCTAGATTATTTAACTTAATTCAATATAAATTATTTAATTCCTAAAGCAGTCCTGGTATTCAATATGAATGAAACAATTATTCCTGGACACAATCACCCAAATAACACCACACAGTTTTACCAAGCCCCAAGACAGTCATTAAATCCCTGCTCTTCACTGCTTTACACAGGCTACTCATGCTGAGTTTTTGAGGATTATAACATTACTGAAATTGTTTGCATCCAATAAGGGACTATATATTATTTCTATATTTAATGAGAACATCCCGATTACATAGCAATGTGATTATATACAGTCATAAACTATTTCTCGGTAGCAGTTTTGCCTTTGTTTTGATTGTGTCCTTTCTTTTGTTGTCTGTTCTTGTCCATATGGAAAGGAACAACTCCATTTTTTCCTAATATAAGTCTGCTGCTTAGAAGCATTCCTCTAAGCCAGTCATCTCTTGACATCATTTCTATCTGGTCAGTGGCTGGTAGAAGTAGCATCTAAGGTCAGTGTATTTTCTGTCTTGAATGTAATTTATATATATCCTCAAACTTGGTGTCCCTTTCTTAGATTAAGCTCTCCGGAGACAGACTCTAAAGCAGAGAACTGTGTGCTTCCTGTAGGAAAGTGAGGGAGTCGTGATTGGTAAAGGATTGGCGTTGCACCTGGGGCTCAGCCCATTCTAAGGGAACTCTGGTGCTGGGATGGTCTGTATCTCTGTATCAACCAGTTATTGGCTGTGAGCTGCTGCCTGGGAGAGGACAAGATGCTGTGGCCAAAAGCCATCTCTAGCAAGCTACCAGCAGTCAGTATTACCAGCAGCTGTGGGAATGAAGGGTCAGTCCTAAGGGAGGATCTTAGAGCACCATCTATCCATTACCCCCATTCTAAGGAAAATCTGGTTGAGAAGTATTGACAGAGACTGAGTAATGGAGGAACAGCATGATTTCTTTTATACACAGTTTTGGTTCTTTTCTCTTAAAATTTGTGAAAAATTGTTACTCTTTTCCCCCCATTTTCCTTTTCTCTCTCCTTTTTCCTAAACCAGGACAGGAATGGAATAAGGTAGACCCCAGAGAATTTCAACCCTGGAGAACAGCAAACAGTGTAGTAAAATTGCTATGAGACCTAGCTGGAACCATCAGAGGTGGAGTTTCTGAGGCCTCTTTAGAGACCTGTGCATAAAAGGGCATTTGAGAAAGGGAAGAAGCTGCTTAAGTTTAGGAGGAGGATTAGGTCACAAGTGACAATTTGGTTCTTTCCCTCATTACTTCTTACTAGTAAGCACAATGTACTTGTGTATTCACACTGTCATTTCTCTAGCTAGCCACACGTAATGGCGTCCTCCAGTCTTAAAGAAAGTTCCTTATGACTCTCAGGTAGAGGCAAAAGAGTCTTTGTTAGCAAAGTCTTCTCTCCACACTTTCCCCTCCCACCACCCACACACCTTTTACCTGTCCTGCTGCTTGCTTTTCCATGATCCTCTCATTCATTCATTTAGTCATTAATTTACTCTTTAATTTATTGACTTCCTACTATGTGCCAGTTTCATTCTGGAGAGCCTGGGTCTCAACTGACTGCATGGAATTTCAGATACTTGTTTTGCTTCCTTTCTGGTTCTTGTTTGTTCTCCTAACTTCTGAATCATAGCTGGTCCTGATCTAACACCTGTAGGTGTTAGATTTGGTTGGTCCTCTTGTTTCTTGTTATCAGAAACCACTGCTTGACAAACCTGATGTCTTCACCTCCATATCAGGCCTGTTAAGTGGTTTCTGAGAACTGCTCTGGCCTTTAAGTCATGATCCATTTCCTCTTATCACAGGTTGTCTGCTGGCACCTACAGTCCACTGCCAGCGAATTCACTGAGTAAAGGTAAAAATACCCCTAAATAAGAGTAGCTATGGAAAGGCTGAACCAGATCATGGAGGCTGAGGACAACATTTAGGAATGTGGAAAGTTGAACAATAAAATTGGACTCACAGTTTGTCATTAATAACAAATTAATCACTTGACTTTGTATACATAATTATTTGCCTCTTTTTCATTTCATTTCTCTCCCAGGGACTGAACCTAATTAAACAATTGTTCTGCTTTTAATTTGGAAAACATTTTGATGTCTTTGATTTTATTTTGGTCCAGTAGTTTTAGGTCAGTTTATTTATGGTTTAAAGTGGTTCACTTATTTGTTTTTTTAAATTTTCTTTATTTTTTTGAAGATATTTTTTATTTCCTTGCTCAAAAATGTTAAATTTTGTTTTATGACTTGGTTCAATGCAAGTTCCCTATTTCCAAGGGAAAGAGTCAACAGATAGTGTGTACTTGTTTTGAAGTTTAATACCTATTTAGACTTTTCAGTATGTCAGTCTGCCTTGATGCAACATGAAGGATGACAGTGTAACCACAATCCTCCTAAGTGTGTGGCATGCATTAGCTTCTTTAACCCTACAACAGCCATATGATGTAGGCACTGTTATTTCCAATTTAAGAATAAGGAAACAGAGGGATAGAGAGTAACTTGCCCTCTATCACCAAGAGATCCAACTCCAAAGCTGGTGCTTTTGTCCATCAAGTTATACACCTGGTTAGAAATGCACTCCAAGATAATTGCAAAATCTAATTATAATGCCCATTTTGTATGCCTGCCTGCTATTCCCTCATGTTATAGATAACTTGTTCCCTAATCTGTTCTGTTTATTCAAGCCAGTAGGCCACAGCTTGTGAAAATTCCCTTGCTGTGAAACTTAAACATGGGAACCTGCTTTTCTATCTCACTTCTTTATTGACTTTCTATATATCTTCTGTTTTCACTTGAAGATATATCTGGAGTCCCTTGACTATCCCTGTTAATTTTTTCTCCTTGCCATGTTTTGTTTTTCATTTTAATTTTGTAACTGTTATTTGAGTTAGTAAAGATAGAACTTTTATGAAAGACTCAATATCAAAATTAAGTTGCATTGCAAGGCATTATGGGTAAAATTGGAAGGAAGAGTATTTTAAAATCCCCATTGAGGTTCTCTAACTGAGTCTATTTGAGGCTAATGCAGTAATCTCAGCTTGATTTATGATTATATATTCTGGCGTATGAAATGCTGTTTGTAAACAGTTTAATAAAAGGCTATTATTGCTCCAAATTTCAAATTAGCAGTGAGGGTGATTTCTATTAGAAAAGACATTTGTGGAGGATTTTGTTCTTGATACTTAATAAAGTGAGTTCTTTTTCTCAGTATAATACATGCTGTTGACTTGTGGCTCAGCTCTAGGGACCTGATGTTGTATTCAAAGAGTAAAAACATATCTCTGCTCATTGTTTATTTACTACATTTTGGGGTACATATAGCAAAGTTATTTTCCTTACAGTTCCCAGTTCAATTTTTTCTCTTGATTATGTGTTAAAAATATGTGCATAAAGTTCCCTGGTATCTCAGTTTAACAGTGTGAATCTCCAAGCCTCTTTTATTAAATGACATTTCTAGTATTTTAATGAGGGTTTGACATTTTCACATGTTACAATTTTGTTTTATTTTTATATTCATTGAAGTGACTTTCACGCTGCCTTTGTGTGCAGTCGATTTACAATTTCTAAAGGTACTTGGAGACACCTTTTCAGAAAGAAGAAGTACATCAGGAAATCATTCAGGATTCTCAGTGTTAGTATTCAGAGGAGTGTATTTTAAAAAGATGATTGCAAGGCTTTACGTATAGGGGTTTTGTTCTGAGCAACATCTAATACTAGATTCTTTGGAAATGGCAAAGGCCAAACATGATTTAGACCAGGGCTTGTAAATTCAAACACCTGGAGGACCCAGTGGGTGACATAAGTAAAAGAGGTGGGCCCAGTGAACTGTGGAGGGCTGCAACAAGTATGCCCCACCCAAAAAGGGCAGCTGTGAATTTGCCCTTTCTGATAGTTGCTATGAGGAAATTCCAGTGTCATCAGATTTTTTTGGTATTCTAAGGGAATCTGGATGTTTAAGTGAAATATTCTAATTTGTAATTTTGGCTATTTCTGGCCTTGATTGTCCAGCACACAATTGGACACAGGTACCATGTTCACAGTGAATGACTAATGCTTCCAAAGATCCAAGAAGGAAAGGTATGATTGGAGATTGTCTTACAAATGACTCAGAAAAGCAGAACCCCATTCCAGGACTCTTTCTTCAGTTGTCTTCTAAGGGCAGAGCACTGCGTGGCAAAAGTGACCAAGCTGCACCCTCACTTTTTAAAGAACCCACAGTCAAGCAGGAGGTCTAAGACACTACAAACATAAGTAAATGGAAGGTGAAGTCAGATGAATTCCAAAAGGATGTTCAAGTGAAATTCAAAGGAAGGAGAAGTCACATCCCATTGGTAAGACCAGGGACAAGTTCATGGCTATTGAGAGGAGCCTTGACAATGAATATAGGATTGTGGTGAATACGGGCAGAATGACATTCCGGGGGGTGGGGGAGGAAACAGAGAGCAGAAGTGTGGAGATGGAAAAACAGGAGCATGAGGATGTTCAGAGAGCAGAAACTAGACCAGTTTAAAGGCAGAAGCATCATCAGTGAGAAGGCAAGCAAGGGAGGCTGAGGAGTCCTCCGTATGTTACGGAGGACTAGACAGAGGAGGTCATACAGTGATTTTAGTTGACAAAGAAAAGCCGTCAATGCTTTTTGACTTGGAGAGTACTTTGCCTACTGTTTTCTAGGGGTGAGAGAGAGGGCTGGGGTTTAGAACTTCAACATGTAAATTTGACGGGGAGTGCATTCAGTCCATAGCAAATGAGCATATGAAGAATGCAAGAGTTTGCTCCTTTTTCTAAAGCTATTGAGGTAAAACCATTGGAGTTTTTAATGGTTTTAATGTACCTAAGATTAAAGTGAATTTAACTATGAGATGGGAACATTGTGATGAAATGCTAATACACTCTGTGGCACCCTGTGACACAAGGTAGAGAAAACAAGGTACTTTGTGCTTCCTTCTATAATAAAACTTACCAAGTCACTAAGTAAGTCACAACTCTGCTCCCAGTTTCTAGCACAGGATATGGTTCATAAGTCGGTGCTCAGAAAATACTAGTAGAATTAATGGAGGATGGTACTAGATTGGTTAATGCTCCATAAAAAAAATCCTGAAGCCTGGTCAGCCCTCTCATCAACCCCCACTTTCCCACCACCACACACACCTAGTGGCTTTGGACTTTGAGAGCAAAAATTAAGAGATTATATGGAGGGATGAAAGGTACGGAAGAGAGTTCTCCATAATAATTTGAACTTAAAGTGAATTTACATCTTACTGGAGGTTATGTTATGAAGGCAGAGTGCAAAGAAACAGCATCATATAGTGCAAATTACCCTTGAACATTCTTTAGGAAGTTACTGCGTTGGAGATATATAAAACGCTCTGCTTTTTCTTTCAGCATTTGAACAGCCCACTGCTTTCTTCTTTTCAACATCAGTTGAAGTTGGCTTGAATTGAAGGGTTACATTATATGAAAAAGATATTTTTAAATGCTAGTAGAATTAACTCCATGTGGTGATATGCTGTCAGCATGAAAAGCACCCCAGGACAGAGACTGCCTGAAGTATAGCAATTTTCTACCTCCTTTCTCAGTTCTACATTAGGATATATGACCATTGAGTAGAATGGTGGAGGGAAGTCTCATTCTCTTTCCCTCCCTCCCTCAAATCTTCTTGATGGCCCAGCATGTGTGGTTGATTTCCCTCAAGTTAAAAGGCACATATGAAATTTCTTTATACCCAGAGTTGGGGAGGTGAATTGTATCTGGCCAAAACACAGGAACTTGCTGCTTGCATGGATTAGTATAAGGATTGCACATCACTAGGGAGATTCTTGTGGGAATGTAGTAAGGAAGTGTGAGCCAGGCAGGTGTGGATTAATACCCTGCTATGCCCACTCTGGTCAGAGCAGTGTCAGGATGGGGACGATTGGTGTTCAGTTGTGGGAAAAGTGGAATTATGTCTACCTATTTTGATTTCAAGGGTTTTCAAGAGACCCTGGGTATCACCATGTGCTAAAGTGGGACGTGCACTTGACATAGTGGAAGGAACCTGCTCTTGGGAGAACAAAAAACGAGGGTGGAGTTGTAGCCTCGCCTCTTCTCCCTTCCCCCTCACCAGTGTTTGTTTATTTCAGCTTTACTGAGGAATAATTGACAAATAAAAATTGTATATACTTAAGGTATACAACATGATGTTTTGATCTACATATACATTCTGAAATGATTATCACAATCAAGCTAATTATCCATCACCTCACAGAGTTTGTTTTTTTTGGTGTGCGATGAGATCACTTGAGATCTACTCTCTCAGCAAATTTCAAGTATACAATACAATATTATTAACTATAGTCACTATTCTGTACATTGGATCTCCAGAATTTATTCATCTTACATAACTGAAACTTTGTATCTTTTGACTAATATCCCCCAACTTCCAGCCCCTGGCAACCACCATTCTACTCTCTGTTTATATGAGTTCAACTTCTTTAGATTCTACACGTAAGTGAGATCATACAATATTTGTCTTTCTGTGTCTGGCTTATTTCACTTAGCTAATCTGCTCCAGGTTCCTCTATATTGTAGCAAATGGCAGAATTTCTTTCTTTTTAAAGGCAAAATAGTATTCCACTGTATATGTATATACCACATTTTCTTTGTTCATTCATTTGTCACCAAACACTTAGGTTGTTTCCATATCTTGCTAGCCTCACATCTTTGTGATTATGAGATCTTTGGCAAAGTATGTGACCAACTATATGTGGACAGTAATACGTGATAGGGATATTGTGAGGATTAAATGAGAAGATGTATGTAAAGCATTTAGCTCAGGGCCTGGGACATATTAACCATTGAAGATAACAGTAGTTTTCTAGCTACCTCCTAACCATGTGAGCAAACCCATTTGTGAGGGAGGGGTGGGAATGCAAATATGATAAATAAAAAGAAAAAACAAATAGAAAACCACCATGGCTACTTCCATACAATCAGACATAACTAATGGACTAGCTAAGAGAAGGTAATTGGTGTGGAGAGCCCTGAACTGTGGATCAAGAGACCTGACTTCTAGTTCTGGGTGAACCTTGGCCAAATACCCTCTCCTGTCTGTTCCATTAACAGTAAAATGAGGGACTTGGAAGATTCCTTCCAGCTCCAAGATAATAATACTTTATGTCATTTCTCTCCTCAAAAACTTTCAATGATTCTCCAATGCCTTCCAAATTAAACCATTTCTTTGGCTGGTCTTACAATTTCACCACCAAATAGCTCCAGGCTCCCTTTGCAGTATTATCTCCTACTCTCACCTTGGACAACCAGCACTATAGCAAATTGTCTCTTTTTTGTCTGCCCCCTGCATTTCACCTCTTTTCCTTTGTTCATCTCTGCTCCTTTTCATCTGTGAATATTTTCATCCTTTACCGCATGCCATGTGATACCATTTCCATGAAGCTCTCTGTAGTTCCCCAAGATGTTTGTGCTGTGTTCTGTGGGGTCCCAATCACTGTCTTTAGGTGCCAGTTGGCAATGGGAGAGCAATAGGGCAATGAGGGGCAGGAGGTTTCCTGTCACCTTGTAACCACATATCTGACCATTCCTGGTAGTTCTGCTATTACAGGGGCCTATCTGGTGTCATATCCGCAGGAAAAGGTGTGGACTTGGCTGGTAACTAAGAGAAAGACCCTTTAAACGATGCTTTTACAGAGCTCTGAAAGAAAAGAGTTGCATTTCACAGTAAGATTCTGGAAATAGTGAGGCGTAGATGACATTTCTTTTAAGCTGTATGTGAAGTTTCCCCCAGAGGAAAGCGATTAGAAGACAACATTAATTATTCTCAAGACTGTGAGTCCTGCTTTTCCCTAATTACTTTAATTTGCCACCTGCCTATTCTGACTGGTGACAGTCCACTGGTAGGAGTCCAGACCTGCAGAGAGAAAAATATTTACTTCTGGAAGGACTTGCTGGACCTCTCCAGCATGTCGAATATGCAAGAAGGCAGAGCAAGAACTCAACAAATCCAGTGAGGGAGTCTGGTCTAACACCCTCAACCACCACTTCTCCCCACTGGAAGAATTCTCACAAGTAGTACATCCTACCATGTACCGTTGTGGTTTATAGCATGGACCCTGGAGCCAGCCACACTTTCTGGGTTCAAATCCCAGTCCTTACCCTCTTGCCTGGCTAACTTCGTGACCTTGAACAAGTCACCCAGCCTTTTAGTGCACAGGGCTTTGGCTAGATTTGAAGACTGTTCGATCAGGCCCACGTCTGCTCCCCTCCCTTCTCCCCGAGCTCCATGCGGGATGTTATCAGCACAGCCTGACATGGCCACAGCTAGACCAGTCCTAGAAGAATCTGTTCCAGAGGCTTCCAAAGGCTCTTCTAACTGTCCCTCAAGGTTTCCAACAGCCTTCGCAGCAGACCCACTTCTTAGATGACCTCAAGGAATTTTCCTATCTTATGCTCTGTGGCCTCACAGTTTCTTTGGGTGAGGATGGGTAAAATGGGTCAGATTAACAACTTACCAGTGAAGCATGAGGCAGCTACAATATGCAGCCTCCCTTCTGCTCTCCAGTAGTACATATTGTGTTAACTTGCTCTTCATCCATTCAGCTAGTCTTTATTAAGCATCTTTATGAATACAGTGGGCTAGTCAGATTAACAGGTGTCTGCTGAAATATGAGGCAGTGCAAATGAAACCTCTCTAAAACAGACATAGTACAGAATTCCCTCAACTAGGATTTACTAAGCATGAGACAAATCTGGTTTTTGCCCTTATCCAGCTTACGGCCTATTGGAGCCTCGATTATAATATAATACGATGAGCTTCAAAATGGGAGAAATAAGGGGAGAATTTAAAAAGGGCAGCCAACTGAGAATTAGGGCTCTTGGAAGAAGTAATCTCTAAAGACTTGAAAAATGAATAGGAGCTTACCATCCAAAGTGTAGGGTATGGGGAATGCTCCAGGCAGAAGAACAGCACCCTGAGGTCTGGATGGAAGAGAGAGCACAGCCCTGCTTGGGGACCTAAAAAATGGCTTTAGGGTAGAGGAGTAGACCTGGGGAGGAGTTTGAACTTGTACTTGAGTGAGAGAATACACGGTGGTATTTGGATTTTAGAAAGATTGCTGTGGTCATAGCAGAAGAATGGGTGGAGGAGACCCAGCTTGGAGGCAGCTGTTCAACCTGCACCCATCAAGGCTGTACTGGGATGAGTGAAATGAGACAGCTTAGGGTCCCTGTCAGGAGACTGAGTTCTAATGGTAGTGTTATAAGCAACTGACTGTGACTTTGCACAGTAATTTTGCTCTCTCTGGCCATCAGTTTTCTCTTCTGTAAAATGGTTATTTCTAAAGTCATAGAAATGTATTTCTGTATCTTTTTTTTTTATTTTGGTACGTGGGCCTCTCACTGCTGTGGCCTCTCCCATTGCGGAGCACAGGCTCCGGATGCACAGGCTCAGCGGCCATGGCTCACGGGCCCAGCCGCTCCGCGGCACGCGGGATCTTCCCGGACTGGGGCACGAACCCGCGTCCCCGCATCGGCAGGCAGACTCTCAACCACTGCGCCACCAGGGAAGCCCTGTATCATTTTTTAAGACCTATTTTTAAAAAATTTTAAGTATAGCTGATTTACAACGTTGTATTAATTTCTGCTGCACAGCAAAGTGATTCAGTTATACATATATATTATATATATATGTATGTTCTTTTTCATATTCCTTTCCATTATGGTTTATCACAAGATACTGAATATAATTCCCTGTGCTGTACAGTAGGATTTTCTTGTTTATCCATTCTATATATAATAGTTGACATCTGCTAATCCCAAATTCCCAATCTACTCCTCCCCCATACTCCCTTCCCCTTGGCAACCACAAGAGACCTACTATTAATATGAACTTCTTCTTCTTCTTGATATTTAAATTTTTCTTTTATCCCCCCCCCCCCCACAATTTCTGTATTCGTTTTCTAGGCCTGCTGTAACAAATACCACCAACTGGGTGGCTCACACAACAGAAATTTATTTTCTCACAGTTCTGGAGGCTGGAAGTCTGACCAAGGTGTTGGCAGGTTTGGCTTCTAGTGAGGCCTCTCTCCTTGGCTTGCAGATGGCTGCCTTCTCACTGTGTCTTCACATAGTCTTTCCTCTGTGTGCACACATTTCTGGAACGTCTTGTGTGTCCAAATTTCCTCTTCTTATAAGGACACTAGTCAGATTGGAATAAGGCCTTTCTAATGGCCTCACTTTAATTTAATTAACTCTTTAAGGGCCCTCTTTCCAAGTACAGTCACTTTCTGAGGTACTAGGGGTTTGGGCTTCAACATATGAATTTTGAGGGAGACATAATATCATAACTCTTTCTCTTTTTAAACCTATCTGATATTAAATTTGGTAGAAATAGAAATATGTGGGCTTGTTTGGAGGCACAACCTTCCCTAAGTTCTGTTTCTCTTTTCTATGTCCTTTTCACCTGTGTATGATCCTCATATGACTTATTGATAGTGATGTTATAGGCCATCCATTTTTGGGAAAAACTAGAGCTAGCTTTTCTTCTTTTGTATACTAGCCAATTTTCTTTTCCTATAGTACAGCTGAATCCTGTCCTCTGCAGTAGTAAGCCTTGTTCCTTCCTTTGTTTGGTTCTCGTCTTTATGCCCCAATGAGAGTCTCACTTTTTGGCTAGGCCTTGTTTTCTTTCACACGCCATGGCTGCCCAGAATAATTTCGAAATGAATTTATATCATATTCCTCCTAACCTCTTTCAGAATCATCGCAAAAACCCACCACAGTCTGCAAAAGCTTATTGCATTAATGTTCTCTCAATGTTTCCTGTCATCAGCCAAATGGGACTTGCTCACACATTTCTATCACAGTCTCTTTAAGGCCAGGATTTCATTCTGTTTTCTTGCTTTTGTCCACTGTGTTTTAGCAGCTCAAAAGGGCATGCATCCCTAGCACCCCATGAATAAATGAAATCGTACACTGTAATAATAACAATAGGACATTCACTCCTCCACCTGCCTACAGAGCGAACTGCCCTTTTGACTGTTTTGCAAAATCATAATGACGCACTAGAGGTTTCTTTCCACCTACCTGATTCCAAGCCCAGTGAATTATAAACATATTTTATTTAACAAATTCACTTTTATTACTACAGTCTGCTCCTATCACAATAGTTAAGGTTCTGTTTGCAGGTTCATATCTTGGCCATAAAATTTTGCTTCAGGCAGATACTTTGGTCTAATGACTCTAGGTACAAAATGTCAATATTAGAATCTTTTAACATCAAAGAAAGTACAAAAATGCTTTGACTTAAAAAAAAAAAACAACAACTTTTCAAACTCTGTTATTTTGCCTGGTGCCTTTCCAAGGTGCTCTCCGGACTACCTTCCCTCAAACATGGATTCTAACAGGAGTGCTCGAAGCCCGAAACTGACTCTGGCGCTTACAGTTGCATTTTAAGTTTGCTTCTGGAGGACAAATCTTTTATATTATTATTATTTTGAGTTTGCTTCTGGTGGACAAGTCTTTAGAAAAAATAAAAATCATTGCCTATTTTGACTAAATATGGCTTATTCTTAAATGCTCACAATGGGACCTATCTTCTGCAAAAACAGGAGCCCTTGTCACTTAGAAGTTCTTGTAACACTTACAAAAGGGCTTGGGAGGCATGTTCAATAATGGTTTCTCTTCAATGTCAGTTATTTAGTTAAAAGGGAGAGTAACTGTAAAAGGATTAAAAGATTTATTTTCTTTTGAAATCTATGGTTTCTTTAAAGTTCAGGGGTAAGTGTGCAATTGCCTGTGCCTTATCTGCATCCTTCTAAACAACTGATGAACCTGTTCCAAAAGAAATTCAGTTTCCCCCTGAAGGAGTGTAAGTGAAGAGAGGCCCACTCAAATTCAGAGACAGATTGTCTTGACAAGCTCTCCAACAGGGAATGAAGCCAGATGGGGATTGAAATAGCTTAGGGGCCACCAGTCCGTGCCCAGCGAATTGTGTTAGCTGTGCTCAGGACACAAGGAGGAGAGAAATTGTGACTAAGGGAGAGGTGCCCTTAAAAGACTCAGGGTCGTACATCATTGTAATGATGTAATTGCATGAATAATCCCAGAACTCAAATAAAAGAATTTAATATCTGGTATTCTCTTTTCAGCCGACTGGGGGAGAGTGGAGATGAGGTCAGTTACTTTTTTGTTGCCAATTAATATTGTATTTCTATACTTTGGGTTAAAAAAATTATGGAAGTAGAAGAGTACTGAATTGTTGGCAAAAACACCAAAGGTTAAACACACCAGTGGTTGCAGGTTTTCACTAATACATTTTTCTTTCAATGACCCTACAGAATTCAGGTGTGGGGCAATGCCTGTTTGAACAAACGGTTAAGATGATTCTGATGCCTTCAAGTTTGAGAATACCTGGCTCAGGGAATTGTGTCAGTTCCCACCTCTCACCTGGTGCTTTGACTCTCATTTCATCCTGGTCTCTGTTGCATTTCCCTGGTGACTTGTTACACTGAATTTTTCTTGGTGTCCAGACCCTTTGGACTCTCCCTTTGGTCTGATGTCACCTTTAGATGGTCAACCTACAAAGAAGTTTGTAGGACTGATCTTTTCAGACCCACATGTGAAAATATATAGGAACATCTCTCTGATGCCTGGCCCATGTGTCAGCCTGACCCTCAAAACTCAGGTCCTCCCCCATTTTAGCAAGAACACCATCCACATCTCCAAGACTGATAAAATCAGCATCAGCAGCTATAAAAGCAGTTGATTTGTAATAGATAAAAGGTAACATGGGATCAAAGAGACCAGATTCAAATCCTGGCTTTACCATTTACTAAATATGTGAACTCGTGAAGTAACTAGTAGATAACAATATTACCTCCAGGTGTTATTGTAAGAGGAAATGAAACAATCTGTCAGAGCCATGGCATATTTTTATATTGTAAAATAGATAAAAGTGGGTTGAGATATTGTCCCCTCAGCCCTCAGGGTTCATGACTAGAGCAGCTGGTGCTTGAAACCAGTCGTTGTAGCCAAGCAGCCTCATCCATTTATACCAATGTGCTATAAAAATATTACCCATTTCTATCTATGTAGCCCGTGTTGTGAAAATGATGAGAACCACAATTCTACATAAGCGACTGTACAGCTTGTGGTGCCCAATAGGGACTCAGTAAATGGTGGCAGTAGTTGTATCTCCCTATTGATTAGGGCCACCTTGAGGAATAGTGACAAGTAATGCAGTGCCTGCTTTGAAGACCTTAGTGGTCTCTAAGGAAAACCCAGAAGCCAGATTTAACTCTGCCAGAGAAAAGAAGGAACCCAGAGGGCCTCATGACCTCAGCTATGCTACAAACTTGGGGTCAGTGTCAAAGGCTGTACTCATTACCATGCTGTTGCTACCCACAGCTGTGGTTACCTTCCCCTCGGCTTGGTGGCTCCTCAGGAAGCAAGAGTTTCCAAAGCAATGAGTTCTCTTCTCCTTTGCTCTGCTGTATGAGAGCCCAATGAGCATCCTGGCCTATCCCAGTATTTCTAGTATTGCTTGTATATGCTCAACCTCTTATGGTCAAAGCTAGCTCTGTCCAGTAGAAACATATATAATCCTTATACATTTTATAACTTTTAATTCCTTAATATTAATTAAGTGATATTTCTGGAATGTGTAAAGACAAGGTACACAATCATTACGAAGACCAGAACTTGCTTTTGAGAACTGATTTTCTTTAGCATGACGTATAAAAATCTCCTCTCAAGTAAGGTGATGACTGGGAGAGCATATATTTTATAATGTTAAGTTTTTATTTACATTCACAATTTAAATAAGTAGGATCTTTGATACAATGCTAAGAGGGGGAAACCTCAGAGCTCCTTTGGAATGTGCATGGAGCTTGGGAGATGGGAAACACATCATGCTAGGAATAAGGTAGTTTGTTTTCATTTTGGAGATGGAAAAATTGAGCCTCAGTGTTTTAAGTAAATAGTTTAAGATCATGTAGCTAGTTAAGAGCAAAGCTGTTACTTAAGCCTGATGCTGTCTAACCTGGTTCTACCTAACTCTAATGCATGCCTTCAGTCTTCTATGCTGCCTTCTTAGAGATTGAAGTGGAAAGTAGAATGGACAGGGAGGAGTCTAACTGGGAGCAGGCATTCAAGTTGGAGGGAGCAACTTAGTTAAAGACTCAGGTAATGCGTAGGCAAAGTATTGGGGAGTAGAATGTAGTTGCATCCCTGGGGTAGAAGGGCTGGGCCAGGTCATGTAGGAAATAGAGGTATTTAGGGAGGGGTGCATGTCTCAGTTAAGCTATTGAAGCCTGCAATTAGGGGTTTTATTAAATTATAAAAGACTTTTAAAATAATAGTATGGTAATCTCTTAAACATATTATGTTTCAGGTGTTAGCTTCAATCACTTTTTAAATTCTTGTATGTTGACTGTTAAATAAATGGAAGATATAAATATTGGCTTTATTTCATTTTGTTACTTCATCTCATGTATGTAATGGCATAAATTAGGTATCAAAGATCACTTACCCAGGCAAGGAAAGAGAGACAGATAGAAGAGAAGTAACTTGGGGGATGCCCCCACCAACTATTTCCATTTTATCTGAATTAGATAAGTGGATAATAAAAATATACACAATAATGTGCGTGAATAATAACTAATACATGTGGCATACCCAGAGAATATTCTGTAGAAGTATTCCCATCATGATATGAGCTGAAATGAGAGCTCAAGTAACAGTCTTAGGTGCAGCAGGGCTGGGCCTGACTGGTGGACTAGAACAAATGAATTACTGGGCCACCTGAGACAGGTAAGGGATTAGCCCTGAGCTCGTGGATCTGTCATGACACAAATACGGCACCCAGTAGTTTACTCTCATCACACTTACTCTTGGTTTGAGATTCATAGAGTCGAGGCAAGATGCCTTCTGAGACCTTCCAAAGGCAGTAAACACGAAATCAGAGCAAAACCTTTTCCATCACTGACTCACCAAAATGACCATCAGTTCTCCTGAGGGCTGATTTTTCTCCTGAGCAAGCCTCCAATGGAATTTCCCAGTGTTGTTTTCACGCTTCTAATTTAAATTGTAACACTTTTCCACTTATCTACCCTGCATATTCCAGCAGAGGGTAACATCATGGTTGTCGGGGGACAGTGGTATTAAAATGTCACTTAGAAAAGGAGCACTGGTTTCAGGAGTAAAATAAACAAGAAGCCCCAGAAAGTAAACAAGGGAAAGACCATGAAGTTGAACAGGAACACGGTCTAGTAGGCAGTCCCAGACTTGGACTCTTTCTGAGCTCTGCAGTATTGCTTGTGAGCTTCTCACTGGTGTTTCCCTGATTGGGCTTCTCTGATGGAACATTATTGTGGCTCCAAGGTGAAAATGCTGTGAAGAGGCAAACTGTTAAAGACACTCAAATAGTAGCTGCTATTGATGCCCTGCTCATAGTACTTTGGCCTTCACTGTTCCCTTACATGACCATGGTTTTCTCTCAGCAGCTCCTGCAACTCTCTGCCAAGAGCATTGTCAGGATGGGAGCATGCTCAGTTCATCCAGAGCAGGCCAGAAGGTAACACCCCAGAAGCAACCCTCGCCAATGATGGGGGAGATTTCGTAGGTAAGTACTCCAATCTCCTTACCCTCTGATAGGACAACTCTGAGGCAGGTTCTCTAGTCTCACAGAACTCCCTAGTGGGGCCAAACCCTGTTGCTCACAATGATAATGTGCTCACTGACACACCTGCCTTGGCTTTCTTCCCTTTCCCATCTCATTTCCACCCTTACTGGTGCTTCCTGGATCACCTCAGGTGAATCACTTGCACCTAAATCCTTGTCTCAGAGTGTGATTCTGGGAGAATCTAACCTAAAACACTAGATTAGTTGGGAGACAGGAAATATTAAAGGACAAAACTCCCATTCATTAACTCAGCATTTTAGAGATGGAAGTTGTAGAGTTTTCTGGCTTAGGAAGAAAAGTGATTCATCAAAGACCATGTATTTTTCTCAGGTCCTTGACTTTGGCTAATACTACCACCGTTGTTTTAGTTACTCTGGCCAGAAATCCGGAATATGAATCTTGAGCACATTGACAAAATTACTGACAGTGGACTAGAGTCATCCCTGTGGCAGGGTCCTCAAGAAACTGACTCTCATTTCCTACAACCTAGACATGGGGTCCATATGAGTTTTCAGCTTTTCCTTAGGTTCTCTGAGATACCCATATCCTTTCATTATTGTGTTTGTTTGTTTTTGTTTGCTTTTTTGTCTTTTGCCAGCCAGAGTCAGTTTCTGTGGCTTACAAATATCCGATACATCCTCCTCTTCATACCATGAGTCCAATTACCAAGTCTTTTTGATTCTTTCTTCAAAATGCCTTGGATCTATTTATTCCTCACCATATCCTAATGCAGATGCTGGCTTTTGTCTTAATGCATGCTTTTCTTGAGCCTCCTGCCATCATCCCAGACTCACCCCTCAAATCCACTGGGGCCAACAGTCCTGAATCAGGTCCTGGCTCCCACACTCCTGCACCCTTGGGTTTGTTTTAAATCTCTTAGAGGTCTTGGCAAGGCTAGATCTGGTCCTCACTTCTCTTGTTCCCAAAATAAGGAGTTTCACCTAAATTATTGATTCCCGATCAGGGGCCATTTATTATATTTCAAAAACATAAGCTGTATTATTCTTTGGGGAACATAGGCTTACTAAAGCATGAAGTTGATTTATTTTGATATTTATTTTTGATTATATCACCTTGATGCAAATAAACTGGTCAGTTCATGTTTATCAGAAGCCCTAACAGACAACTCCAAGTTACTGGCAAGTGAAAATGGGGAAATAAGTGCATTTTACTAAATGAATACACATTGTTTCAAATCATGGGCTCCATGTTGGCTGGCAGTGGGGGGCTGAGAGGGCAGGTAAGGAGGGAGTGGATGTGTCAAGGAACTGGCTAAAATAGGGGACTTGGGGCTTGGAAGTCCAGAAATTCCTTGATACTAGACCTATAAGTTCCTTTTCAGCTGTGTGACTCCTCATTATTCAAATTTTTATGACCTTATATAACTTCCAGGTTGGTCACACAAAAAGTTTCTCTGACCTTCATTGTCTTCCACTGTTCTATTGGTCCAGCCTTAGGGTAACCCGCATTTTTAACTTTCCCTCAGTCACCTGTCCTATGTTCATCATGCTCATTGCTGCCTCAGTTGGAATGTCATCACCACTGTTCTTTGCCCTGAAAAGTCTGTCCATCTTTTAAGACCCAAATCAAGTCCAACTTCTTCTTGGAGGTCTTCCGTGGCTGCTCCGGCCCTCTTTGAGCTTCTCTGTTGGGACCCTGCAACCTATGAGTATCCATGCCACACAGTTTAACACTGAATTTTGCCCTATTTTGCTTGATTTCCTTCATCACAAGCATATTGATCTTGTAACCTCAATTAGACGTTAAGCTTTTGAGGGCGGGGATCCTGCCTTATTCTTCCAGATCTTCCATAGCACCAGGTATTGAAAGATGATCTATAAATTGGTGGAATGTCAGGATCAGGGATGTGTAAGGCTTGATGAAGTCACACAGAGTACTGAGACTGGAAGGTAGGTTTTCTGACTTTATACAGTTTTCCTTCTGCTGTACCTCAGTATTCTTTGTAACTTACGGCTGGTTAAACAGTTTTAGCTCACCCTCTGGAAATCACAAACGATCAGAATCTGGAATATATCCATAGTCTTAATAGTTCCAAGCAGTGTCTGCAGAATAACATACATGCAAGTTATATAAGTGCAGACAATAGGTAACCAAAATTCTCAAGGAGCTGTTAAATGAGAGAACCCTAAACAGGGTAGGAGAAGAAATGCCTTAAGGATGCCTAAGCGCAGGACTCCATGCAGAACAGAACAGATGTGAGCTCCTGAGACACCTGAGGAGCAGGCAGGCACAGGTACCTGACTTGACTGCAGCTTTCATAAACGACAAGTAGCTCAATAAGGCAGGCAGTCTGGTTAGTGAGCAAAGAGATATGGTGCCTGATGTCATGCCCTTCAAGTTGTGGGATAGTTGAGATGTTATGTGCATAGTCTGGCTAAAGAATTATTGGTCACATGTTGGCTTTCCAGTTTCTCTCAAGTGACATCTTCAAATGAGAGAATTGATCTACACATTTTGTTTCGTATTGCTACCAGTGAGTGCAGTAGTCCACCCTGCTGGCTGTAGGTAAGGGTGTTGCTGAGGCAAGCTTTCTATCTGTAGCTTTAACTGGGGGAACCAACTCTCTTTTGCGAGGGTGGGGAGCCAGGAGACCTTCTTCTCTCCTTGTTGGGTGAAGCCTTGTTAAACCTCCTGAAGATCTGGGCCAGAAGAACTGTGCTGAAGAGGGAGAAGCCATTGTGTGGGGCTGACTAATATATAGTCTTTTAGAGAGTAAAGTAATGCCCAAGGTCCTTCTCAATAGGATTTGGGAAGAGATTTGATCTCTGCTGAGTCCCCTGTTGATCTCTAAGAGATAACTGAGCTTCAGGGGCCAGGGCCATCTCTACACAATGACTGCACAATAATAAAATTAGCTACCACTTAGTGAGTGCCTACAATGTGCCAACTTTGCTAGGTATACTTTATCTAATTTACCTTATTCAATCTTTACAAAATCCTGCAGAGTGTGCATTAGTGCTCCCATTTTATAGACGCAGAAACTGAGAGTCAGTAACTTGCTCAAGACTACATATTGGCTGGGACTCAAACACAGGTTACCAAAATCAGTAGCTCTACCAGAACTTTACTATAAAAGTTGCCCCCCAGGACAATTTCAAGGTAATTTCTCTGTATATAAATCTATTGAATTAAACAAACAAATTTTAAAGCAAAAATAACAGAATTAGGTTGGGTGGGGGGAGACCAATTGTAACCTAGCTGAATACAAACTCTTCTCACTGCCCAGCACAGTTTCATGAGAAAAGGCCTGGGGCTGGGCATGCTGGAAGGTGGTAAGTGCTATGGAGAAAACTAAAGCAGAGCAGGAGGATAGAGAATGTCAGGGTTGGGGTGGGATGATGGCAGTTTTACAGAGGTGGTCCAGGAAAGGCTCCAGGAGAGGATGACATTAAAACAAGACCCTTTGGAAGGAGGTGAGGGCAATAACCATGTTGATATCTGGGAAGAGTGCTCCAGGCAGGGGAACAGCAAGAGCAAAGGCTCTGAGGCAGGAGTGTGCCAGGCATATTCCAGGAATAGCAAAGATGACAGGAAGCTAGAATGCAGCCATCCAAGTGGAGAGTAGTAGGAGGTAAGGTCAAGAGGTAATGGAGGACCACATTGTGTTAGGCTTTGTGGTTTTTGTAAAGAACATACATCCTTCTCTTTTCTCTGGAAAATATAAGGCAAGTCTTCTGGGCATCTGGAATTTGCTTGGTCCTCCTTCCTCTGGTGTGTCAAGATGTCATGAAGTACACTGAGGAAACTACTGACCTTGGCCACACCTGGCCAAGTAGGCAGGTTTTTGTTGTTGTTAGAGTCTAAGACTGGGTCTCCCAGAAACAGACCCTGACTCAAATATTTGAGTACAGGTAATTTACTGGAGAGGTGAAGGAAGAACCAATAAGAGAGTGGGGAAGGAAAGTGGGAAGGGAAAGCAGCCAGTGAAAAGTATATTACCAACCCAGTTACCATCCAGGGAAGCAGAAACTTAACCCTGGGAGCCAATGTAGAACATCTACCTCGGAGTTATCCCACCCAAGGAGTGAGGAAGTTGGGGTATTTATACACCAATCCTTGCTAGTCAGTAGTTAACATTGCTTCTGAGGGTCCTTAATTCCCCAGCATTTCCAGTCTGCTACATCAGTGGACAGTGTGGCTCAGTGCCATTGTGCCAGGGAAACCCTCAGGCAAAGAGATGCCAGTCCTGGTAGCTGAAAGTCAGTTTCATGCCCTAAATTGGTAAGGGTGGGACTATGGACAAGCAAGCACCAACAGAGTTGCTGGCCTCTCTTAAGAATTTTGAATCTTATCTCTATGTCACTTACTAGGAGAGGAGAAATAGAACTGCTGTACTGCACTGCCCCGCCCCAGCTACAATAACAAAACTTCAGCTGGAATTCTCAAAGGCAATAAATGAAAACTTGGGATCAACATATCCCTCATCCCCCTTTGTTTCTTTTAGCAAAAAATAGCTAATCTATAAAACACACATTGGTTTCAAGCACCAGTCTTTTAAAAGGAAAGAGAGAGAACATTTATTGCTAATTACTATTGTCAGAGTGAAGATTATTTCTTGGCAAACAGTACAGGGAGCTTTTGCAAAGATGCTCATTAATATCATCCGCAATTCATGGAAACCTATTCTGACAGATGAGCAACCCTGTGACAGTGTTCATACTGTCAGGGATACTGACTGCAAGAATTGGGGGAGGGAGCATTTCTTCCTACCAGGAACTCTAACCTGCTCACCTCAGCCCAGGTTGCTCCCTCTGTAATGAGATGCTTATTGTAGCACAATAAGAAGAGCGATCAGTAAAATCTCCCTCCTCCAGCAAGCCTGACATACCAAACATTGTGCCCCAGGGGAAGTTATATGGCCTTTGGGAGAGCTGGGTAGACTTTGTCCCAGTCAGTTGCTGGTATTCTGGTAGCTTGGGATAGTTTTGTAGAACCAGTGCACTAAGAATGGTTTCCACATTTTTTAATAGTTGAAAAAAAACATCAAAAGAAGAATAATAACTCAGGACACCTGAAAATTCTATGATAACCAAATTTCAGTACTCATAAATACATTTTTACTATAACCCAGCTATGCTCGTTTGCTTTCATCTTGCCTGTGGCTGCTTTTGCTCTATGATGGCAGAGTTGAGAAGTTGTGACAGAGACCACATGGCCCACAAAGCCTAAAATATTTACTATCTGGCTTTTTACAGAAAAGTTTGCTGACCCTTGCAATAAAGAATGGTTTTAGTGAGAGTCTACTCCCCTGACTAAATACCTAGTGCTGAGATGAGATACCTGTTCAAAGCCAACAACCACAGGTGGGTAAATCCACTCCCAAGGATTATTGATATGCAACTGAATGCAGACCAGATCTTGGTCCTGAAACAGACCCATACTTGTGGCTAATTGGAAAGAGTTTTATACTTGTCATCTTCATCCCTGTGGTTCTTAAGCTGAGAGACTTCTCCTGAAGTAAACAGAGGCAGAGGGAGAGGGAGGCCTGGGTAGACAGGTGCTTGCTGAGGACAGTTTGTAGGACTTAACATAGTCATATCTTCTGATGGTCCTACTTCTTCTGAAGCTACCACATTGAATATGTGAGATTATTGGAATTCAGCTTTTCACCAGTCCAATAACTCATCATTCAATAATGCCAGTTTTATGAAAATCAAAATCAAAAGCCTGGTGAAGACATTGCTAGAATATTCTAGGATGTTGCAGAGCTGTAGAGGAGGACCTCTTAGTAGCATGAGCATATGGATGCTGGAGTCTCTAAATTTAATTCCAGTTCAGCTATTTGCAAGTTATGCAACTCTGGACATGTTACACAATCTCCCTATTCTGCAATTCCCCATTTATAAAGTGAAAATAGTAATAGTGTCCACCTCCTAGAGACTCTTTGGGGGTTAGTGATATGTACACCCAGAGCAGCCTAGCAAGGTGTCTGGCAGGTAGAAACAGCTCAAAGAATATTAGCTATTGTTATTGTTTACAAACTGGAATTTGGGAACTTTCAATTGGCATATTATTTGTGCAAGTGATATTAATGAAAAAGTACTTCACCAGTGCTTCCTGACTCACCCAAATGACATTATGTGTCCTAAAAGGCTAAGTGTCCCTTCTTTATGCTCCTCGTAATTCCTGTACATATATCTCGATACTTAATACAAAGTTCATGGAATTGATCTGGTAAGAATTGAATTGTAGAGCTTTCGGACCAGAGTGAATTTTAGTCTTATTTTATACCCAGGTTCTGACACAAAAATTTGAGTGTACTAAATGTTGAATTAAAACTGACATGATAATATATTGCTACATTTCACAGAAATCAAAGCTTCTAACATTTCTTCTAGCCATAATACCCAGGAATAAGACTCTTGCCAAGAGGGTCAACATTTAATTTGTACAAATATTTATTGAGCATCTACTATATACCAAATACTGCAGTAGTGCCTGAATACAAAGATGAATAAGGCACAGTCCTTGAACTCAAGGAACTCATAGTCTAATGAAGAATCAGCAAAACACAGGAAATATCTGTGGATGAGTTCATACCCCGTTCCTGCTCTGGTCTGGCCGGACTGTGGAAGACTACAGATATATGGGTGTAAGGTGTTGGGTAAGTTAGAAGGGCCACCTTGGAAAAGCAGGCTTTTCACAACCCATCAGAATGGAGTTCAGGCTCTGTTATAACAATATGTCACCTGGTATGAAGAAACTTGATAATTTACAAATCAATAAATCCTATGTTTCTGGTGCTATGGCTCTCTCAGCAGTCAGGCAGGGTGTCTTGGGGCTGGGTGGCACTTGAAGGGATTCTCAGCTTTAGCCATGGGTGCTGGGTGGGAGTTGCCTCTGGGCATCCTGTCTCAGTAACCAGTAAGTATAGTTTTCACAGTACTTCTTTCAAGCTCCACCCCTGCTGTCTCGCTGGTGTCACAGTGGTGTTGCTGGGCTGTGTGGTCCACACGCAGTGTGGCTCCATCATGAATCTCTTTGTAAGGCAGCACAAGGACCCAGCAGTCCGCAAGACCTGGAGTCCAGCTCAAGGAAGCATAACGTTTGAATTGCTGGTCTGCAGGAAGTTGTTAATTGTATTATTCTCAACACGTTCTAACAATTGCACCAATTTGTTTGATAACTGGAAATCTAAGTTTAAGAGAAAAAAACAAGGGAGAGTAAAAAGAAGGCAAGCTTATGTGTTTGATTAAACACAAGAGTTTATCCTCAAACCACTTATGAATCTGGTGTTATAAACAATGTATAGATGTTTCTGTGACAAAAACAATGGTAAAATATGGAGATCAAGTCAAAGCATTCTGTATATAGGGAGTTATCATTAGTGAGTGTGTGTGTGTGTGTGTGTGTGTGTGTGTGTGTGTTTGTGTGTGTGTGTGTGTGTGTGTGTGAGAGAGAGAGAGAGAGAGAGAGAGAGAGAGAGAGAGAGATCAACACTGATATTGATCAGAACACTGAGAAAAAGCCAACCTCTCCTAAAGAAATACTCACTTATAGCAGAGCAAGCATATACATTCCAAAGACAAAGATAAAGGCATGCATGGGGCCTGTGGAATTTCTAAGGGCTTGGCTCCTGTTTTTAGATGTGCAGACCATCTATATGGAGTTCCAGGTGGCCCAGCTCTAATGTCAAGTCCAAGCCACGGGCATCAGCATGAGATGCACCCATGTACCATCAGCTATCAGGTGTTTGAGATAATGTGCATGAGAGGTTGAGAGCAGGAAAGGTGGAAAGCATTATGGATAACCCCCAATAGCAGCTAAACAAATCTAGGCAGAACTTTGTCTATAATGGAATTAATGAACAACAATTTACTTAAAATGACATCAAATATTTAGGGACACATTTTGTGTTCTACAGATGTTACCTAAGTATAAACATAATGCAAGAATAATACTTAGGGGACTCAAAACATCACAAATTGCTTGATGAAAAGTGGTAAAATAGTCTGTTATTATTGTCTGCTTCTTGGCAGAGTTCTTCTTTTGTTAAACATTAGAATAAAGTGACATCACTTTGTCACTTAGCAAAGAGTCCTCTGCCTTCTAAGCTGTCCAGCAGATGGTCTAGGTGATAAAGTACAGCACCAGCTTGATCTTGCTTTTGCTAGCTGCTTCTATCCCGCACTACTGCTATCATTCAGCACCTGTCTGGTCGGCAACCTTACCATGTGTCATTGCTCAGTGTCTCATACCCCAGATCCCATGCATCATGGCCAAGCCACACAGCTCTGAAGGTAAATTACCCACCTTCTTAATGTCAGCTGCTTTAGTGGCTTTGCCTCCCCATCCACTCTCTGCAAGTTTGGTTCTAGCATTAAATTAAAACTCCAGATCCTGGGTTTTTGCAACAAAATTCAAGTTTTGCTCTGCAGAGCGTACTTCTCTTTTTCTCTAATCTCAGATTAAAAGCACATAAAATGTGAAGAGCAGGCAGAGTTAAGCATCCCCTTGTTGACCAAAAAAATCAAAAGAAAGGGACTGTGCACTGACATGAGTTTACATTTGGCCAGAACTCCCACAATTCTGCTGGTTGGACCTTGTACTGCTTCCTTCCCTGTGCATGGATGAAAATACGGATTTTCCAGCAGATGAGTGTTTTCAATTGGTTGAGGTGGCAGTGGCCCTGCATCTTAGGTATATAGTTTCAAACAGTTGACCTCTTCTAAAAAGTAGATATTTTGTTGATTTATTTCATTACATTTTTTTCATTAATCTACTAACTAATTTTTTTTCCCCTATGGTGAATACACAAGCTAGTAAATCCTGAATAAGAACCAAGAGTTGACTACACTCTAGAGGCCAGGAAAGGTAGTACTCACCTGAGGAAGGAGAAGCAGCAATGAGCCCTGAAAGATGAAGCTGCCCAGATCTGTGGAAGTTCTACCCATTTCCTCATAGAAGGAAATGGTACCTGTGTATTTAGGTGCAGAATCATCATATCTGATGTGTGCCTTTCAGTTCTGGGTGTCTGTGAGTAACTTCTGAATAAAGATGTGTAGTTTATTGGTGTTAATACATTTTTAAACTGTGCTGATACATAGAAGTAAGATGTGATTTTATTATAGTCTGTTTCAGAATTTTACAAGGTCCAGAGTGGAGTGCTAATATAAATGTAACCAACATAGTATGTTCATTAACAGTACCCATAACCAGGACCTAGTGATTTACCTCTTTGCATTTCATTACGAGAGGCATGTTGGGAGTGGTGGTGGTGGTGTGTTAGTTTGGTTGACGTAACAAAATAACACAGACTGAGTGGTTTACACAATAGAAATTAATTTTCTCCTACTTTTGGAGGCTGGAAATCTAGATCAGGGTTTGATTTCTTCTGAAGCATATCTCTTTGGCTTACAGATGGCCACCTTCTCACTGTGTCCTCACATGGTCTTTCCTCTGGTGTCTCTCTGTGACCAAACTTCCTCTTCTTATAAAGACATCAGTCAGATTGGATTAGAGCCCACCCTAATGGTTTCATTTTACCTTAACTACCTCTTCAAAGGCCCTAGTCCCCAATACAATCACATTCTGAGGTACTAGGGGTTAAGGCTTCAACATATGAATTTTGGGGAAAACAATTCAGCCCATAGCAAGGGGATATAGGGAAGGCTGCAGGACAGATATTTTTAAAAGTTAAAATTTGTACAGGATTTGTTAGTTTCAAATGCTCCATGTAAAACTTAATTTCTAGGATTCCAGGGACTACATTTTAATGATTTCTGGATCATGTCAAAACACTTTAGAAGTTGTTGTTTTGTTTTGTTTTGTTTTGTTTGCCAGAGATGAGAATTAACAAAAAAGATAAAAAGGAATTTATATTTTCACTTTATGGACATAAAAACAATAAAGTTTACTCCACATGTTGAACTGTGTAAGAAACATATCTCTAGGTCTTTAGTTTCTAATTCTGAATCTGAGCCCTCATCTTACTCATCTGGCATAAAATTCCACCCAGTTGGAGTTCCTTCCCTGCTCTACAGTGGCCATTCAAGATCCCTTAGGCCCCAGGCAGAGCAGAACTTCAGGAAGGTTTTCTGACCCTAGGTCTACACTGGCTACCTAAGCGCTCCATGAATATTTGTTGTCTGGCTAATATGTTCCTTGCCCAAGCCTCATGGTCTCTTAGAAGCAAGTAGTGGCTGCAGCACCCCAGAGTGGCCTGGGAGGTCTAGGCATCTCTAATTTTTTTCTAGCCTGGGTCATTTAGGGTGGCCAGAGCTTCACTCTCTGGGGGTAGCTGCAAAAATCTCTAGGATGTACAGTCTCTCTGCTTAGCCCCTTTTCCTGTGGACTGCACTCTCCTGGAAGTTGTGCAATGAGAGTGTGAGGGGCGAGGAGGCAGCTGGCTGTGCAGTCTGAATTCCGCCATTCTAGGAAAATGCAGACACAGTTTAGGGATGGCTGCCCAGACCTCAGTGTATTGTACCATATCATGTGTGTGCGGCACTGCTCCAGAACCATAGATTTAATTCCAAACTTGACAGTTGTGCTACAGTCTATAAAATATTTACATTGTTTTTCTAAATATATATTATTTACAGTCTATGAAATATTTATGTGGAAACATTTTCTAAAGATACTATATTCCAAATATTATTTCTACACCACTGAATATTGGACTGGGAGTCAGGAGACCTGGGTTCTGGTTCTGGATTTTGGCTACTAGCCTGTGTGACTTTGGGTGGGTCAATTCACTTCTCTGATTTTCTCATGTATGAAGCAAGGGGAAGGAACTGTGAAATATCCAAGATCCTTTTCAGCTGTAACACTTTCTGGTTCATTTCCTCTAGGCAGGCACAGACAAGCAGCCCTCAGCCCGTAGCAATCCCTGAGCATTCTGCCAGAGATACCCTTATGAGTTTTCATCATAGCACAGAAAGGAGTACCCTGTCAAGTGGAAGAAGGGCATCCCAGTGTGGATGGGAGCAGAGTCTGATGTCTAAATTGCAACAAGAAAAAGAAGTCAGGAATACAAATAGTCTTAGAGGCAAACAATGGCAAAGAATATAGGCTTTGGAGAAGGGCATATCTGGGGGTGAGCCCAGCTTTGGGGCTCTCTATTTTGTGATCTTGGGCAATTTGTTTAAGTCTCTGAACCCCAGTCGTCTTACGTGTAAAATAAGGAGATTAATACTAAGTACTCCCTGGTGTCATTTTGAGGATTCCTTTAGTTGGAAATGTGAAGTGCATTTTATATTTGATATGGGATATAGTAAGGGTTCAGTAAACATTAACTATTAATTTTGTTATTGGTTTATCAAAAAAGTCATTTAGCAAGAGACTGCAAATCTCCTTCAAATATCTCCTGAATTATGCCTATCAAATTCTCCCCAAGGAAACCCTTCTGAATCCCTCATATTTATAAATGGGTTCCTTTACCTGCTAATTTTTTGTCATATAAAATAGATCATAATTGGGAAGATAAAGGTAAGAATTTTGTGGAGTAGGCTATTAGTCCATATCATTTGAATATGATTTTATGATTAACCATTACATTAACTTGTTTACTTGCAAGCTCTGGGAAGATTTGAACCATACAGTGAATGAGGATGTCTTTTAATGTTAGGGCATCTTTTCCAGGTTTGCCTGGGACAGTCCTAATTTATGCTCCTTGTCCTTCAGTTATTATTTAAAGTTTAAATTTTTACTCTCAGAAGTATCCTGGTGTAGACAATAATTTATAAAATTACCCTATTTAAGTTAATACTTGTTGGGTTGATTGGTTATTGCTATAAAAAGCTATTTGGGAACACTGTTTTCACAGAGAAGTCAAATTAGACATACATCACATCAACTTCAGTCATTTTCTGGAGGATCTAATTCTTGAACATACGAGTGTGGCCTGCAAAGGGCTGGAAGCTACCAAAGATGGCTATTTAGGAGTTTCCACAGGGATAGATGTCTCAAGGGTGTCCAAAGTCTTAAAATCAAGCTGGAACTATAATTTGAGGAAAAGGATTATGAAAACTCTTGATAATATTATTAAGATGTTAATTTTTCCTTCCTTCCTCGCTTCCTCCCTCCCTCCCTCCCTCCCCTCCTTCCTTCCTTCCTTTCTTCCTTCCTTCCCACTGTGCTATATAGTGAGAACACAATGGGGAACAAGTTCAGTATGGTCCATTCTTGCCTCCATGGGGCTCACATATTACAGAAGGACACAGATGAAACAGAAGTTTCACCAGAAACTTTTTCAACAGAAAAAAATTAAATATTGTGACAAGTTTAATAAAGGAAAAAAGAAAGAGCTAAGGTGGAACATAACGGAAGTGTGTGGGAGAAATCTGTTTTTAAGTTGGATTGTTGGAGAAGGTCTCTTGAGGACATGGCATTAAACAAGTGCAAAAGAGTGAAAGAGAGAAGTGCTACAGTGTGTAGGAAAAACTACTGCATTTGAAATCCCTGAATCAAGAAAGAATTGGGTATGTTTGGGTAACTAAGAGATCAGTGTGGCTGGAAATCGCTGAGCATAAGCAGAGCCTGACATGAGATGAGGTGGGAAAGATGGACAGTGACCAGGTCATGCAGGGCCCAAGAGTCTATAAAAAGAAACCAAATTTTGTTCCAGGTGAAATAGAAAGCCATTAAGGAGTTTTAAGTGGGGGAATGGCATGATCCAATTTTTGCATAATGTGGATCTGATTTATGTTATAATTTACTTTCCTGCTGTGTGGAGAATGGATTGAGTAGAAGAAAGAACAAAAGTTGGCACTAGAGAGGGAGGTGTTGGAGTGGATCAGATGAGAGGTGATGGTGGTCCGGCCTGGGATGGTGATCGGTGGAGATGGACAGTTCATGACACATTTTTCAGGTTGGCGCTATAGGATTTGGTGGTAGGTTGGATACTGACAGTGTAGGAAGTAGAGAATCAAGAATGAATGCATGGTTTTTCCTCTAGGTGCTGGGTACTTATATGGGAAGGTGGAAAGGCAAGTTTGGGGGCTAGAAATAAAGATTTTTGTTTCAAAAATGTTAAAAACATTAAAATTGAGAGGTTTCTGATACATTCAAGTGAAGAGCATCAAATAGGCAGTTGGATAGGTAAATATGGATCTCTGAGACGTATGGGCTGCAGTTATAAATTTGGCACTCGTTAGCATATCCATAGAATTAAATATTGGGAATGATGAAATCACCAGGGGGAGAGTATATACAGAAAAGGATGGAAGGAAGGAAGGAAGGAAAGAAGGGAGGGAGGGAGGGAGGAAAGAAGGAATGAAGGAGGGGAGGGAGGGAGAGAAGGAGTGGGAGGGAAGAAGGGAGAGGGAGGAAAGGAAGGAAGGGTAAGACTGAGCCCTGAGTAATAGTAACATGTGAAACTGAGAGAGGAGATGAAGACAACAGTGGAGAAAAAGGAAAGATCCACTGAGATAAGGAAAATCAAGAGAGAGAGTGATATGACAAAGCCAAGGTAAGAGAGTGTTCCAGGAAATAGGAAGTAGCCCAATAAGATGAGAACAGAGAAGTGTCCATTGGATTTTGTCACAAGGAAGGGGATGACCAGAGACCTGACAAGAGCAGTTGAATCATTGTTTTCAGTATTTGAAAATGATACGTTGGGACCTTAGAAGCAGGCGTATGGAGGGGATTGTTGGGGCCTGGAGAGGCCAAGAATAGGGCAGCTGGTACCTGTGTAAATCATAATTTACATGGTGCAGGTTGAACGCACATTAGAAGGTCCAGAAGTGTTCATGGACTGACTTTGAAAAAAAGAAACAAAAAGTATGCTGCAGTTGACATTCCTTTTTCACTCTGTAAGAGGCAACGTAAAGTCTGAAGGACACGGTCTCCTAAAAGCCCAACATAGGTTTCTCTCAAAAATAACGTATGAAATGATTTAATTCTATTACCCTCTAAACAGGATTGTTACAGTATTATTATCCCAATTTAGAGATTCAGAAATTCAGGTTAAAAGACTAAGCATCTGGCTGAGACCACATAGCCTGTTGTGGGCGAGACAGGTGTGCCCTGGGTTGGCCTGAGTCCCACTCCTGTGGTCTTCCCACTCCTCCCCAGGAAGGAAATCCATGACTCATGACCCTTAGGCCATGTTAGCTCCCAGAGCAATGGCCTGGAAGACAATCATTCTCTTTGTGTTTTACGTTTCTTCTCAGTTCTTTCTCCCTTTCCTTGGTAAACTTTCATTTCCTCCATTTTCTTTTTTGGCCATTCCTTGTGCAGTAGCTGGAGAACCAGTGACCTACTGGGGCCCATCCCTACCTCTTTCTCTTGGCTTTTAATTCTGTGACTGTTTCAATGTCACAGGGCAAAAGGAACATGGCAAAGGCAAATAGATGACTAACTGTGTTGGAGAGAGGGAGGGAGGGAATACATACGGGCAAGGGCATTATGTGAGAGACATGAAGGCTGTGCACACGTGATTTAATTTTCAACAGGAGTCTTATTATCACATTCATGTACAGGGCTGGTAAAAACCTTTTTCATAATTCTTTTGAATGATTAGGTTCAGGAGGACGTACATACACAGTGTAGTCACTATTCCCAAAATGAAGTCTGAACAGGCACATACACAGTTTACACAGTTGTCTGAGCCTCACTTGGGGACCAGGGAGCACTAAGCCAGGCCAGGTGGCAGCATCACCCTGGGAGTTCTGGTGTGCAAACCGCTGGGCAAGCAAGATTTCAGAGGTTCAGAGGACAGAAACCCGGAGAGGATTTCTAGGCACTGTCCCAGGTGGATCATTTAAAAATATCCTTCCCAGAGCAGGACATTCTGCATCTCCCCTGGTCACCTGCCCTCATGCTTCCAAGCTGCTCAGTGACCACAATAAGAAAGGGATGGCTTTATAAAAATTCCTCACAATGGTACTTTAATTAAAACAAAATCCTAAGGACTTCCCTGGTGGCGCAGTGGTTAAGAATCTGCCTGCAAATGCAGGGGACATGGGTTTGATCCCTGGTTGGGGAGGATCCCACATGCCGTGGAGCAGCTAAGCCCACAAGCCACAACTGCTGAACCCACGTGCCGCAACTACTGAAGCCCGCGCACCTGGAGCCTGTGCTCTGCAACAAGAGAAGCCCCTGCTCGCCGCAACTAGAGAAAGTCCACGTGCAGCAATGAAGACCCAACACAGCCAAAAATAAATAAAATTAAATTTTAAAAAAAGAATCCTTGGGCTTCCCTGGTGGTTGAGAGTCCGCCTGCCAATGCAGGGGACACGGGTTCGTGCCCTGGTCCGGGAAGATCCCACATGCCTCGGAGCGGCTAGGCCCGTGAGCCATGGCCGCTGAGCCTGCACGTCTGGACCCTGTGCTCCGCTATGGGAGAGACCACAAGAGTGAGAGGCCTGCGTACCGTGCAAAAAAAAAAAAAAAAAATCCTTCTATATTCTGTAATACTTAGAAGCTTCATTGTAATAAATGTTTGCAGAAATAAAGCTTTCCTTTGTGTTCCTTTACAACACAGGGAAAGCTGGCCACATTTCCACAGCAGTGTGGTATGCTGAAGAGGCAGGGCCTCTTGAATGTGGGATGAAAATTTCTGAAAACAACATGCAAATCAGCATAGTTTCAGTGATTCATAACAAACAAACAAACAAATGATGGTAAAGAGAACGATTGTACCTCGTGGAGGATTCCTGACTCTGCTTATAGGGTTGTCCAGGTGTGAGAGAGAGAGAGAGAGAGACAGAGAGAGAGAGAGAGAGAGAGAGTGAGTGTGTGTGTGTGTGTGTGTGTGTGTGTGTGTGTGTGTGTGTGTGTGCATGTGTTTGTAAGGGTGACAGAGGAGAAGCAATGAGATCTGAATGCTGCAAGGAAATTAGCACTTCAACTCTTTTTTGCTATGTCCTGAGATCCAGGAATGCCTTCCCTTGTCAGGAATAATAATTATTATTGGGATAAAACAGGGTTATATGTCCATTCAATTGCGCAGAAGGACGTGTTGTAACATGGACACAACATGCAAGACTATGAGTCAGGCTGGGAGGAATCCCCTTAAATGCTGGCAGGGGGTGCCCTGCCCAGCCATCCTTTAGAAGACCCAGCTCTGGAATGCTTCCCGGCTATGTCTCTGCCCTGGGAAAGGAATCTGCAGGTTCAATGGCACATGCCCCTCTGGGACTGGCACTTCTCTTCCAGGTCACATTCTGGGGAACCGGAGAAATCCCAAAATTCTAGCATGGAACCTGGCCCACTTGACTGTTAGAAAGGTATGCTTGGGGCTTCCCTGGTGGCGCAGTGGTTGAGAGTCCGCCTGCCAATGCAGGGGACGTGGGTTCGTGCCCCGGTCCGGGAAGATCCCACATGCGGCGGAGCGGCTGGGCCCGTGAGCCATGGCCGCCGAGCCTGCGCGTCCGGAGCCTGTGCTCCGCAACGGGAGAGGCCACAACAGTGAGAGGCCCGCGTAACGCAAAAAAAAAAAAAAAAAAAAAAAAAAAAAAAAAAAAAAAAGGTATGCTTGGCTAGGGAAGGGAATAGATTGTATTTCACAGTTTGCTAGCTTGACTTGTGACTTTTAGATGCCCAGCCCTATAGTATGTGAGTCTCCTCTAGTTCTCGAGCCCTGGTACCACCACTGTGAGGAGTGGGCCTGGCCAGAGGATGTTTTCTAGTCCTGCGTCAGCCTCTAGTGGTTATGTCGTCCAAATTCATTTTCTCTCTGGGCCTTGGATCCCTCATTGGTCAATCACATTCATGGTGACGTTGGACCAGATGAGCACTAAGTGCTTTGAGAGATAAACATCTCTACGAAAGGTAGGGCATTTAAAAATAGTCTCATGGGACTTCCCTGGTGACGTAGTGGTTAAGAACCTGCCTGCCAAAGCAGCGGACACGGGTTCGAGCCCTGGTCCAGGAGGATCCCACGTGCCACAGAGCAGCTAAACCTGTGCACCACAACTACTGAGCCTGCACTCTAGAGCCCGCGACCCACAGCTATTGAGGCTGCGTGCCACAACTACTGAAGCCTGCGCACCTAGAGCCCATGCTCCGCAACAGGAGAAGCCACCGCCATGAGAAGCCTGCTCACTGCAACTAGAGAAAGCCCATGTACAGCAACGGAGACACAACACAGACACAATTAGTCTCCTGTGCCTGGTGATCCACAGGGGTTGTGATGCCAAAAGGAGAATTCATATTGCCAGTTCCATGCAAGTTGTATATTCATGATTTCTGAATTGGAATTGGATTCAGTATTTTAAAAATCTGTTAGATTCATCAAATGAGTGAATCTTGAAATATTAGATTTGCACACAATTGTAGGGTGCTAATGAATTTAATTGTGCATACTTGGATTTATAGTCTTCTGAACTTAATATGCATGCTTATGCAAATAATATGCAAATAAGAATTCAAGTGCTTTATATAACCCACCCAAAAACTGTAGCACCATAACATAGAGCTCATGATTATCAACATTTATCCAACAATTAAACACTGTACCAAATGATATAGTTTATGAATGAACTCTTACAAGTCCTCTTCATTCAGGACAAATAGGTGGCCTGCAAGCCCAATATATGGTGATTTTGGTGTAACTAGTGCAGAAGTTACACCAAAAATGTATTTCCTTTTCTCACTTTCAAGTTGGTCCCCCTAACATCTGCCCCTACCCCTTTCTCACCTCATGAACAATTAGCTGGCAGATCTGGCAGTCAGACAGGTACCTATCAAAATGGGGACATGGTAGACTCATGCTTTGCTTCCTCTTCATTTTGCAGATAAGCAGCCCAAATATTCCAGCCTGCCTCAGGCCCCTTTATTTTGATAAGGTCTGATGCCAGAAAAGGTGGTCATTCTGGGGTAATGAGGGTTTCCTGCCCAGTTGGTTTACCACTATCCTTCACAAATTGGAGAAGATGTCCTGGTTTATCCTCCTTTGTGTTCCATAGGCAGGAGAGTTACAACAGCAGACTATGGCCCAGGGAGCCCTGGTGGTACCTTCTATGTCTCTGGCTTCCTTGAAGTACCTGCAAACAGATCTAATAGTCCAGAGCAACGCTGTCCAATGAAAGTGTACTTCAGACCACAAATGTGAGCCACAAATATAATTTTCCATTTTCTAGTGGCATATTAAAAAAGTAAAGAGAAACAGGTAAAATTAATTTTAATAATATATTTTGTTTAACCCAAGATCCAAAACAGTATCATTTCCATTTGGGATCAATGCAAAAATTATTAATGAGACATTCTACTTTCTTTTCTTTCTTCAAACTAGGCCTTCAAAATCTGGTGTCTCTTTACCCTTGCATTACATCTCATTTGGGACTAGCCACGCTCCAAGTGCTCAATAGCCTTGTGCGGCTGTCAGGTTGGACAGTGGAGGCACAGAGACCCCACCTTCCCTGACAGGGGCTTACCATTGCAGGAGGCTGGAGATGGGAGGAGAGAGAAACCTGGTTTTCAGATGAACGCACTGCCTGTTGATCTTCTCAGTAATATGAATAACCATCCTATCTTGTGTGCCTACTTATGTAATTAATTAGCATTTATATAGCAGTTTATGTTTGCAGAATGCTTTATTGATATAGTTGCTAGTATATTTATCTACTTATATGTAATACTTTTGTGTGTGCCTACCTGTGCTAATTGCTGCTATAATCAGAAGTTATTTAAGAACACAACTCAGAGTTACCTTCAAGAACCCCAGCAACCATTTTAGTAACAACCATAAATTCCATCTGCCATCTCCAAAATTTCTGTCTGTTTCACAAAGAAATATTTTACCTCCAACCAATATTCTCCAAGTTCTTGGCTGACCTCAGAGTGAAAAACACGTTTAAAAGCAATCTAGAAACTGTCTTTTCCCCTTTGTCAGCTTAAATTTCGCATGAATGAGATAGAAATTTAATGACATATCTTCCAGTAAGAACAACAGTCTCAATACACAGCATCCCAACATGGAAAGGATAATTACAAGTAATGACCACTACCATCCAATAACACCATCTATAATATCAAATGTCATTCTCACTCCCAATCTAAAACTTCTTTCTGACAAATGGCAGAGTTCCTGAGCAGGAGGGGGACAAGAGTACAGGCAGGCAGAGACCCAGGCCCGGTGCCCTGGTCTCCCAGGTGATGTAGAACCCTCTTGAACCTATGCCCTGGTTTCTGAGAAGAGAAGCAGCCAGGGCTTGTTGAAGAGACAGGCAGAAGACAGACAATTGGAGAGATGAGGGAACTTGAATAAGCAGTCCTGAGCTATAAGAAACATGGGATTGTGCTGCGGTTGGGAGATTTCAAAGAACATTCCACCTTATTCGTTTCCCTCCCCATCTCGTCTTTCCCTCCCCCCAGATCAAGGAGAGGGAAGAATTACAGCGCTCCAATTCATTCCGTGGTTCTGCTGCTCTCAGTGATTGGAAATGCCAGTGAGGGGAATGACATACATCATGTGATGAAAGGAGAATACAGAAATATTCACCAACAGCTATGAAATGCTGCTGCTTCCATTGCAGGACCAGGCGGCTCCTGAATGGAACACAGCAACACCACCCAAGAGACTTAAGACCAGCTCTGCTCTGAAGCAATTTTGTGAGCCCAGTATTGGGGATTAGAGACAAATATGAGAGATCTTATGCCACAAATCACTGCATACCCAATGCTTCTGCTACCTACTCTGGTCTCCCCTAGGGAAAAATCATTAAGCCTCTTTCTGTCTCTCTTTAAAATGGGAGCTAAATTAGTAACTTACCACAAAGGAGTGTTTTCTTAATTACTCACGTACAAATTGCTGGGTATTATTGAATGAAAGGTATCAAGGAGAATGCAAGCTATTACCATGATTATTTTTGCTCTAATATAAAGTAGCAAGCCAAAGCCTTTCTATCTTTTGGATTATGTTTCAGTTCAGTGGTACTTCAGGGAATGGCCTCTTAGGGCTCTGACCGCCATTAGCACAAGCAGCATTTCAAAGGCAAAGCCTGAGTGGCTGGCCTCCCCAGGCCTGGCTTGATTGATATGATTGGAAGAAAAGAGCAGATTTGGGAGAGGGAATGAGGGCTCGAGTAATGGCCTCGTCCTGAGCAGTCATATCGTGAAAATATTCGTCTTTTTAACCCACTGCTTCCTCTCTCCAAGTGTGTCTGTTTCCCAGACTTGGTTTGAGGGCTAGCCTGGTGAGGCCAGGCCACCCAGACTGATTGCTGATGGAATCACACCCTTACTTGTTCTGAGGCATCAGACCTGATCACAGGCTTCATAAATAAACATGGGTTGACACAGTATTTCCTTTGCTAGAGAAGATGAGAGACAAGCTTTCCTCCATGTTGTGTCTAAGGGCATGGGGAAGGAGGGATGTGGGAGGCAACCTTTCAGACTAATGCCAGAACTGCAGTTTCCTTGAAATCTTCCCAGAGCCAGGGTCTTGTCCTTCCACCAACGGTCTTGCCCCAGGACCAATACCAGAATGAGCACCGCTCATTTAAAAGGGCAATGGTCCTGTCCAGGGAGGGTTTGGGAGTCACACCCTCTGCCTGGGGAATTCAGATTGATAGTAATTGGCCCTGATGTGCTGTTGCATCTTTGAATCATACTGTGATTGTATCTTCAGTGGGAATGTGGGCTAAAGAGAAAGTGACACATATAGTAATTATGCAAGAAAATTGGTGGCGTTAGCATAAGGCCTTGGAATAATTTCTATGGAATTCTTTTGATCAAAACATTTGCTCTGTTGGAAAGAATGCTATAGGATGCTTTTGAGTAATTAGACAAGTTTCATAGTCCAGTGGGACAGAAGGGAGAGGAAGATTGTCACTTGCTAGATCTCTCTGTTATGCGTAGAGTTGTTTATGCATTTTGCTAAAAAAAAAAATCTTCTTCATGAATTTCAGCATATTATTTTTACTGTTAATGTCCTAATGATAGTGACAGGAGAGTGTTTAAACCCCATGTAGCTTCTGACCCTCTATATAGGAAAATTATTTCTCCTCCCATATGCAATTTTTTGAACATTCATTAGTTGTACTGCTGCTTTTGTAAGTTTATTTACTGCCTTCTAAATATGTATCTTAATTTGCACTTCTAGTCCCATGGGGAGCCTATAAAATGTAAAATCTTGTATAATAGCAGAGACAGCCACAAATATTTTAATATCCAGGGCTGCTTCTGAATCCTGATTTTGCAGATGGCGTGAAGTTCATTTTATAGCAGCTATTGAAAACTAATAAATGCCATCCACATCACTCAGCATTGTCAATAATCCAGCAGATTGTGTGCCCAGAGATGCTGGGGAAGCAGGAGCAGCTCCCAGTTGTTCCCTAACCAGCCTCCAGCTGCAAGCCTCATAGCTGCCTTGCCTTATCAGCTGCCACAATTCAATTCAGGTTGGCAATGAGGCGAGTCTTTTTGTATTTCTAATCTTCCAGTGGAGAGATACTCACAGGAGGGTAACTGCTGCACAGAACACACAGGGGAGAAAGGTGAGCTAGCCCCTCCCCTGCTTATTCTCTTTACTTTCCTCAGATGCAAGAGATGAGCTGAGGAGGAGGAGGAGCAGGGAAGTGGCAGAGAGGGCACCACCAAATCTGGTCAGAAGCTCGGTGAGGAGTTGTTGTGGACTGAATGTTTGTGTCTCCCGCACAGTCACATGTTGAAGCCCTAACTCACCACTGATGGTGTCAGGATGGGGCCTTGAGAGGTAATTAGGTTGAGATGAGGTCTTGGGGGTGGGGCCCCCATGATGGGACTGGTGCTCTTATAAGAAGAGGAAGAGACACTCGAGTGCTCTCTCTCTTCACATCACGCACTGAGGAAAGGCCATGTGAGCACACAGCAAGAAGGTGGCCTTCTTCCAAGTCAGGAAGAGGGTTCTCATCAGAGCCCAGCCATGCTAGCACCCTGATCTCAGACTTCCACCCTCTGGAACTGTGAGAAAATTAGTATCTGTGTTTAAGCCACCCAGTCTGTGGCATTTTTTTATAGCAGCCTGAGCCAACAAAGACAGAAGTCATGTAGCCCTTCTTTCAGGTTCCTTTTTTTTTCCTTTTTGGTAAATTATCCCTTTAAGAAAAAACAAAAGCTCATAGGATGAGGGAACAGCAAGGGGGGTCAGAAACAGACTCAGAGAATGTATCATTTATCCTCCTGTTCTTTATTTTGCCAAATAGTTATCAAATCCTTGCTGTGTTCCAGGCACTGTGTAAGATTTTATTTATATGCAGACAAATTTTTTAATTTGCATAGTATATTTATATTAATTTATATTATTTACAGGTTATATAAGGATTCCCAAGTAATCCTTCCTCTTAAGAACTTATAGTCTAGAAGGGGATATTATAATGGTTGCAAGTCTACCAGTAGGCAGTGCCCTGAGACAATAAGAGCTGGGAAAGAGAAAACGAATTTCTAGCCTCCAGGAGTTTTGGGAAGAAGGTGGGAAGCTGGAGAGACCTTGTGGGAGAGATGCCAGGGGACTGGATATTGTGTGCAGAAGGTGGTCATTTGGCCTTATTGTTCTGAGAAGTTACTTAATGTCAACAAAAGTAGTAACTAATTCCCTCTCCTTTTTCTCCTTTTGCTCCTCACATAGCTGGTTGCCCTTTTGCTAAATCTTTGCTTTTCCCTTTAAAGACTGCCTTTGCAGTTTTCTTGAACTGGATTTCATCTGGATGCAAATTCAAAAGGAGCATGAGGGTAATTTGCTTTCAGGAAGTCCCAGGAGATGGTCTGCTAAAGGCTGGGCAGAGCAGTATATCAAGTCAGTTTGATGAGATGTGTTAGTTCAGAGAAGTCTGTTCAGAGAACAGACTGGTCCCAAAGCAGCTTGGACACAGAGGAGCAAGAAAATTGTCCTATCAAGTTTTGTCTTCAGATTCATCGAAGTTACTTGGGTCACAGTTACAGAGAGAGGAAGCCTGGATGTAGGAGCTCTCTGCTGTGCTCCTGACCTTAAATAGTCTGAGACTTTTAAAGATGAAATATTGTACACATCTATCATAATTTTTCCATTGTGAAGCTGCCTTTTATCCAGAAGCAAATTCAAACTCATTTTCTATAAGATTTCATCTTTCTGTGGACTGCTTCTCCTCTCTCACCATCTTTTCTCTTTCAGCTTTGTGCAAAGAGATGTGAAATAAAAGAATCAAAATATATGAAGAAGCATACCATTGCCCCTTGACAGGAAAGAGGTAAACCTTTCCAATGACACCCGCCATGGCTTTCATTCCAGACAGTGTCTCCCATGGTGTGGGAGCCCCTGATCTCACAAGGATCACATCAGATAATGCCATCAGGATGTGATGTGGAGGGACCACCAAGGTTGGGCTGGAAGAATTCCCATCAACCTGTGAGCTAGAGCCCTCTAGGAAATTTTTGGCCCTGTCATAGGGCAACAACAGGAGTGAGGTGCGTGGTGGGAAAAATCATTTGTGTGTGTGTGTGTGTGTGTGTGTGTGTGTGTGTGTGTGTGTGTGTGTGTGTGTGTAAAGAACTATAGAATGTTAGAGCTGGAAGGGATAAGATAGATCATCTGGTTTAACCACCTCATTTTGCAGATAAGGAAACTGAGGCCCAGAGGGTTAGGTGATTTGCTCAAACTCATGGCAATTAGCCATCGGTCTAGCTAGGATGAGAATCCAGAAAGAGTAGTCATTAATATTCTGGATCTCCCAGCAAAGTGTTCAAATGGTTAGCTGCAAAATGCTGACCATTTCCCTCTTCCCAGGGCCATTAGGAATAAGTGGTATCCAAACAAATGGATCTAAGTGCTTCACTGCTTCACTCAGTGTATCAAATAAGATACCATTGCTGGTATATTGTCAACTGGCAACTCAGGCATCATGCATCCTTGGTATTATGGATTTGGTAGGAAGGCACTGGAGCAAAGACTTGGGAACAGTTGTTAGTGGCCCAGGCTAAATAAGATGGGGTTCTGACACGCCTGAGCAGATGGTCCAGAGGCAATGCCTGGTAGCTTGGATGTCATTCAGCAATGATTGGCCCTGCGCCTAGGGTTTTTATTATTTCGTAATATATGTTTAGAAATGTACACTATAGAAAGTAAATTAAAATATGGAGAGTAAATATATAGAGTATGTAAGAGATGTCATTTTATATATTTTAATTTTTGAGAGAGAATATATTGAGTTAGTGTAAATTAAGTACATACACGACACTAATTGACTGCAATATCACATTTTTTAAGAAAGTTGGAGCAATGATTAGAGCCAGTGTGTGTGGGACCCTCTGCCACTAATACCACAAATGCTAGCACAGGACCTGGTATTCAACAAATAGAGACTATCTGTATTCATCTTCTCATGACAATTGAGATTCAATAACCAATAGGGTGGGCCATTGATCTCTGGGGAATCTGTATGTAAGTGGCAGCACTCCAGCTCTGGAAGATTGGCAGGAAGGAGATGGCATTCTGGTATTCTGTCAAGGGAGGGTTCAGTGATGCTTCTATCTTACAGAGGATCTGGGGCTAGGTTGAAGAAATGTTAAAACTAAGCAGATGGCCTGAAGCTGGTTCCTCGGGCTTGGTCACAGTGGAATGGAAGGTAGGTCTGGAAGATGAGGAGCCAGGAGTCTGGAGAAAGAATACCCAGAGATTCTTGGCAACATCATGTCATCTTGGGTCATTCTGCAAGAGAAGGCCTTATTAGAGGCAATGGTGGGGGCCAGCAGCCATGCTGGGCCTAGGTCCAGCATGGGAGGAAGCAGCCTTAATTCCCAGACCATCTGGAAGAAGTAGGGGTGCAGGGGAGAGTTGGGGAGGGACTGAGGCATCAGGAGTCCAGATATGACCTGGAAGCACATAATCTCTATAGCTCTGTATAGATGGGTTCTTGTTAGCATCATTATTCCTGGAGGAAGATGGAACAATGGGCTTCCCAGTGTGTTTGTAACTCAGGAAAGAGAGTGAGCCAAAGGAGTCCAGTGCTGAAAGGATAAGCAGGGGTGGTTTGTCTATAACACATTAGAAACAAATGATATCTATGCTCTAGAATGAGAAAGACAGGGCTGGTGAAAAGCACTTATTTCTGCTGGGATGCTGAGTTATATTCTCAGATATAACCTTATTCAGACAAAACTGAATCCAGTGGAAGAACAGTCCACTTTTTTTTGAAGGTAGCAAATTTTACTATATTTAAAATAATCAGCCTAGATAAGTGAAGAGTTGATAAATGAGCTCAATCTGCATACTGGCTGGTAAGAGCAGAGCTGTATATTAATTACAAGATTGCCCTGGGGGCTGTTGCTTTACTGTGCTGGGTGGGAAAGGCAGTGCTTTGTGAAATGGCAGGCCAAGGCTCTTGGCGGTTAAGCAAAAAGGAGTAATTTCATCTCACCCATTGCTCCTCTGCTTTGTCACTGGGGCTGCGTGAGAAATTCCCCAAAGAGAAACATAGTATTCTTGACTCTGAATGAATTCAGTCATTCCCTTTTGAGATGCCATAGGATTTTCTTTTTATAAGTGTACATAGGCAAAGTTGCTATGAAAGGGCTACCGATACAGACTTATTTAAAAGATGCAAGGTAAGATTATTCAAAATCCACAGAAAAAATCAAAATCACAATAGGAGGGAGAGTGAATGTAAGTGGAACTGAAAGAAACAGAAGTCCAAAAGAAAGATGAAAGCCGCCAGGAAAAAAATGTTATCTATCATGTATCATCTTTAGCTGTTCACTTCCTTCTTGTACTCAGTTTTTCTATGAAACAGATTCTATCCTTTGTTTCTACCCATTAGGCTTTCTTTTTTGGCTATTGCATTTCTCTTTTGAAACTGTCCTACCAATGGAAGAATGTTGACTGTCCTGTGATACACCTTATTTCACACTGGGAGCCAAGACCAAGGACTTCAAACAAATCTTTTCAGGGAAATGTGAGATTAGAGGTATGAAAAAACACCACTGAAGAGCTAAGGCTCTTTAATTATTTTATTCTGGAAGGGGCTTTACCACAACACCCACAGCAACTCCTTCTCACGTACCTGCCCCTCCCACTTTAACGTGAGCCTGCTCCTGTTTCAGGAAAGAAATTGCTTGGTGACCTTCTGGGAGTCATTTAGAAGTGCCCAAGTCAACCCCAAAAAACATTGCTTTTAAAATTATATCACACCAAATAAGACTCACCATGGGGCCATTTCTGCTTGGAGTTCTTTTTAGATGCCATGTGGCAGACACTTAATTGTCTCCCCAAATTTATTCTTTTCTTCTTCTTTTAGTAATAGATTCCCCTGAATTTTAGCAAGACACATGGTTGTCCAGAAGAGGACCACATATTACTGGTTACATAACTGCTGTATATGGCAGTGTGGCTAAATTTTAACCAATGAAGGGAAGCAGATATCTTTTTTTAAAAATAAATTTATTTGTTTTTATTTTTGGCTGTGTTGGTTCCTCGTTGCTGTGCGCGGGCTTTCTCTAGTTGCGGCGAGCCGGGGTTACTCTTCATTGTGGTGCGCAGGCTTCTCATTGCGGTGGCTTCTCGTTGCGGAGCACAGGCTCTAGGTGCACGGGCTTCAGTAGCTGTAGCATGCGGGCTCTAGAGCACAGGTTCAGTAGTTGTAGCTCGTGGACTTAGTTGCTCTGTGACATGTGGGATCTTCCCAGGCCAGGGGTCAAACTGGTGTCCCCCACATTGGCACGCGGATTCTTAACCACCGTGCCACCAGGGAAGCCTGGGAAGCAGATATCTTATATCTTACTTTTGTGGCTGAGGTCAAATGAGAAGGCAGGAGCTGGGGCAGCCATTCTGGACCAAGAGAATAACCATTAGATGAGATTTGGTCAGTGTAAGAGAAAAGAAAATGCACTACTGTGGTGAAGTGTCAGGGGTCAGAACACCTGGAAGGTTCTAGTCACTTTGCTCACTAGCAAGTCATATGACTTTGAGAAAATCATATAATTTCTCAAGCTTTTCAATATCCTCATATACTGAATGATAGCAAAAGGAAGTGCTCTATCTCATAGGGTTATTGTGGGGACTCAATGACATCATTCATGTAAGAACTATATGTAAAGCATGAGTCATTTTAAACTGCAATAGCTTATGCTTGATACATTTATAGACAAAATAAATTTTATCCTTTTGAGTAAAAGCAGGTATTTTGATGAACATATCTTATAGGAGAAACATCTAAATTCACAGTCTTTTAGAGACGTGCCTATTCAAGAATAATAGTATTAGCAGGAGAAATCATTTGTTTCCAAAGCCCTAAACTTGCCCAAATTATTAGTGGTCTTCTGATGACCCTTTACTTTTCCCTATAATTTTGTGCTGTCATCAGCAACAGATGGGTTTCGTATTTTGACATATTAGGTGAGAAAAATTATTCTGCCAAGAATCAGAGAGATGTATAACAGCTGTACCAATATGTGACAAGTTGATGGGCAAGGTGGATGTCTGTTCACCTGTGCTTGTGAAGTTGAAATTGGAGACCCTAATATTATAAAGGGCAGCTGTCTATAATTCTGCTCACTCAGTGTGGTCTAATATCATTTCAGAATTACCCAGTACATTCTCCACATACCCAACAAGCTTTTCACACTACTGATGCTTAAAGAAGCTTCTCCTGAGGCTGAACATGTTACCTGACCTTCTGCATGCTTTGAATGTAAAATTGAGCATCACCCAATTTTGACCCATTATTTTTATCATTACCACTGAAGTGTCACAAGGTAGCTTTTGAGCCATTCTTTAAGATAGCATATAAAATTTCTGGAGCAAGAAGGCATTGGGAAAGATTTTATAAGCCCAGGGAAGACCCCTTAAAATGGGAGATACCAATGGCAAATACAAAATCATTGGTGAGGTCTTGTTGTATCTGGTACCTATTTTGTTACCAAAGGATTAAATACATCAAATGGCATTTATATGGGTTTTTCCACAAAGTAACCCTGTTGAGAGTCATATAAAGATACATAAATCTAAGGATAAGACCTGACAAAAAACATTTGCCAGAGGATAAGAGAAAGGAGAAACCAAAGTAATAGCATGATTGTCATACACCATAGTCTCAAAACTAGGCACAGACTTGTAGGATCTCAGACTACAATATGGATGATGTTTTCCTGAAATTTGGCACAGAAGCCAGATTTCTGAAATACCTCATTACTCTAGTTGGACATATGCTGAAAGTGTCATTCTGCTAAAAGCAGAGCATCTGGTAAATTTTTGACTTGTTGACAATTTCATAGTTTAGAAGTTAGAGGAAGCAATGAGGAAAATTTCTACTTGATTCCGAATTCTGACCAACAAAGAACTGGCTAGTGATGTGAAAATGATAGGAATTTTGGCAGAAATTGACACCATCATCTTGAAATTGGTGACAGCAAAGGAAGATTTAGTGGTCAGGGACATATTGAAGTTCGTCAAAGCAAGTTTGTATAAATTCAGAGAAATAAAATACATTACAGAGTAGTAGATGTGTTTTGGGGTGTCCACCTCAACAATGGTCTATTTTTCTAGGACCTTTATCCATCAGTGACCCCATCACTGACTGCATCCATCAATGGCTTGAGACCGAGAGATCACCCTGGGATACTATGTTTACAGCCCATAACCTGGAGCAGGGATGACCTCTGACCCAAAGCCAGCTAATCCATGGGATAGCTCACTGTGAGCTTTTAGTTGGTACACTAGAGCTGAAAGGTCATGGAGAATTAGAGGCAGATTCTGTAATATAGTGAGCCAAAGTCAGTCCTTGCTGAAGTTATAGGGGAACTGAGAGTGAGAGTAAGCCAGGAAAATTCATTTGTAAAGAGAAGAAGGGAACAGATGGCACATGGCAGAGAGGTGTAGAAATGTGAGAGAGAAAGACGTGAGCTAGAATGCAAGATTCTACAAGGATAGAATCTTTGTATGTTTGGTTTACTGATACAGATTTCAATAAATATGTATTGACTGGGAAGGAGGGCTAGAGAGAGAGAGAGATTTGAACCTTAGTTCCTGACTCTTAAGTTCCAAGTTTCAGGCCCTATGAGGCCCAGCTGGGCTTTGCTTTATGCCTATGGGTGTCTGTGTTTGTGAGATGAGGTCCTATCAATAATGACCTGTTTTTTGGTTTTTGTTTGTTTTTGTTTTTTACTTTGAGCTGGTTAGAGTGAGTATTTGTCCTTTGTAATCAAAGAGACTGATGTGTCTAGACATGTCCAAAGACTGTAAAAGCGAATACACAGTCTAGATTGTCCCTTTAAGGCCCCTGCTCTCAGTCTCAGCTAACCAAAATCTTTCTGTCTCATGGCTGAAGCTTCAGGAAGCCTTTTACCAATATGGAATCATCTGCACTCTGCTAAGCAAGACATTCTTGGTGGTCAGTAGCCTAATAATGGTTCTTTTTTTTTTTTTTTTTTTTTTTGTGGTATGCGGGCCTCTCACTATTGTGGCCTCTCCCGTTGCGGAGCACAGGCTCCGGACGCGCAGGCTCAGCGGCCATGGCTCATGGGCCCAGCCTCTCCGCGGCATGTGGGATCTTCCCGGTCCGGGGCACGAACCCGTGTCCCCTGCATCGGCAGGCGGGCTCTCAACCACTGCACCACCAGGGAAGCCCGATGGTTCTTTTAAATAGTTTTTCCCATGTCTCTTCCCAGTTGAGGTTCTGCTCCTCAGAAAGCATTCATATAATATTATTTTCCCAAGTCTTTGATCAGAAACTGTGTATTTACTGAACTTATTTTTTAATCCTTTCTCCATCTCAAATGGAATAATACAGAAAACCACAATTTTACCATTGCAAGTCTTCAAAGTCTAAGTGAGTCAGTCCATGTTAGTGACACCAGAGCTAGGCAACCTGGAATCCCAGGTTCCAGAGCACAGTTGGGAGTATCATCCCATTTATCACTGAAGAATCCATATCCTCTCTTGGAATGTAGCAAGAGGGGAAGCCAATGTAATTATACTATCCTCCAGCCTTTTCACTAAACTCTTAGATTGTGTTACTCGGTGATACCAAGTTTGGGGACATTTCTTTATTGTGAAAAATGTGAACATAATTGATTCTTTTCCTAATATGTCTTCTTACTATAGGCCAAAAGCTTGTACTCACTGAGAAAATGCAGACTGTGAAATGGGCCTCAATTTCCACATCTGCAAAATGGGGATATCGGCCTATTTGATGATATCTAAAATTTTTTCATTTCTGATTATTTTATACAATGTATTGGAACCAAATAATATGAAATAGCAAATGGAAAATGGAGGGTTTAGCCCCAGTGGGTATGGTCTACCCAGGTCTATCATGATTTGAACCAGATGGATTTAATTTATTTGTGAAGGAAGCAGCCTGCTGATCAGAGCAGCTGATGTTTTCTTCATGGGATCTTTTTAAAAAGCTGAAGAAGTAACAAACTGAAATGTATAAATCTGGTCTGACAGGCTCAGAGATTTTGAGGCTGAACCATATTACAGGTCTCTGTCAAGATACACTGGGAAAACCAATGGGAAAAGAATCAACCTATTTGTAGTGATCTGCAATTCCCCTTCAGATTCTTGTTTCCCCAGTGAGAACTCTGACCTCTTCAGAGCCAACCTGGTGGGGGTGTATAAGAGTGCTCAGGTTTTTTTTTTTATTTGTCCAGCTTCATGCTTTGTCACAAGCATTTCACAGCTACTATCTGAAAAGGAATCTATCTCTGTACATTATGGTAATATACAGCTGATGCTGTCACCATATGATCTATTTTCCTTTCAAAACCCCATTTGCTCTACAGTTTATAGAAACTGACATTAGAAGAGGTGGTATCATCTTGACCCTCCAGTTGTCTGAATAGAACAGAATCAAGTCTGTTTCCTCTGTCCTTTTCCTCTTCCTCCTTCCTGAATTCACTTTCTACCTTCCTTCCTCTTTACCTACTTGTTATCAGCGTATATGTCCCAGGACTCCTTGTAAGAGTTCTTGAAAGAGAAATCCCATTTCTTTAAAAAGACATTTTAAGGGAGAAATTGGGCAAGCAGGGAATTAAAAGACTGACTGTTTACCAAGTGGAAGTATTGATAAAACGAAGTAGGTTGCCATACTCTGGCTGGCCCAATCCTCTTAATGTTAGGAAGCCTAGGGACTGAACACAAAGATCTGTGTGTGTTTGGTAGATTTCTCTTGGCATTGGGATGTTCACTAGTTGGAAAATCCTACAGGCGACTCGCATTTCTACTCAGTATACCTTAGATGTGTCCCTGACATCCAAACCTTGACACCGGCGACTCCCATTTCCACTCAGTATACCGTAGATGTGTCCCTGACATCCAAACCTTGACACCAACTCTCCTCCAACCCAGCTCATTTTAAATGGATACACTGCCCCTTACCAAATCCCAAAGGCTCTGGGTTCCAATGGAGCCAACGTCAAGGCATGGGTAGTCAGCTCGGATCCAAATCCTAAGAGACAATTGGAGCCCTGCACACTTGTGACCGACATAAGGAACCACTGGATGGCACTGTGGGTCCATGCAAATGTGTATGAAAGGACATTTGTCTTTCTTTTAAAAAGGCTGTTTAGCCTTGACAGGTAATTTGGCACATTTTGAGTTGAAACGTGCCAAATGATTTGGCAAATATTTCACTTACTTCTGAAAATAGGCACACCTGCTGTTCTGGTCGTTAGGCAAGAGAGGAGGGTAGCTTTCCCCCTATCCCCATGTTGTTGCTACTTTCAGAACCTGAAACAAGATTTTGGTCAAGGATACATGGCCCAACCTCATTGGTTGGTACCATCAGTGTGGTACCATGTTTTAAAGGAATAGAAAAGGTTTAGCGTTTCTTATGAAACCAATCTCTTCAGTCTAAAGGGAGCATCTTTTCATCTCATCAGTGTTGTTTATCCTGCTTGTCACTGGTTCATCTGGCTCATGACCAGATGGAATGGGATTTGGTTCAAGAGCTATGTCTCCTATTGGTTCACCAACCAAGAGCATCTAGGAAAATTTGTTTCCAAACTTTCTGAAGAATTCTTTGCCCAATATTTCGTTTGTTTAATAGCAAGAAAAGCTAAGCAACATGAGAATGTCTCACAAGGGACATCTGAGCTGCTTCTTGGCTGTCATGAAACCACTGCTTTGCAGAACATCATGGTGACATTCACAGTGGACATTCCCATTTCCACTGGAGAACACAGATGACAGGTGAGGCATCACTAAAACAAGCTGAATGTTAGGGCAAGTTGCTGGTGCACTAGCTTTTAACTCCACCTCCCATTTATTTGCTAGCTACTCAAGAGAGCATACCAGGATGCATCTGAGTAAAAATGGTGTTATTAATGGTATAACCTTGACTTGATCTAATTTTTAAATGGTTAAACATTTGCAAACTTAATTATCGTAGCTAACATATCTGAAAATGACTTGGGACCACTTTCCAAGTGGTCAAAACATACACTGGGTTTAGAACAGGTGCATTAGAGAGGAGAGATTCACAATTCTCCTTCTTGAATATTGTCTTGTTATCACTTATTGACTAATAAAATGCATATCTAATTGTGTCAAGTCCAATCCTGTGTGTAAGTACATCAAAGGTCTATGGTATTAGGGACTCTTTCTGAATTCACAGACTTGCCTTCTAGTTCCAGGTCTTTCAACACCAGCTATGTGACATTAGGTGAATCATTAACCCTCTAACCTGTTTTCCTACCTGAGCATGAGGAAAGAAGGCAGTTTAGATGAGCTTGTATGGCTACAAAATAGTGAAATCTTATTTAGCATAGGCAGCCCCAACAAATAGAATAAAATTTCAGTATATGATAGACTTATATGTGGCAGTAGTAAAATAGGAGGGTGCATAAAATTTAAACTACTTACCAGTTTTCTTGAACAAAATAAATAGCAGTGTAGCAGGATGAAAAAACTCTTGTAGTAATAAGATAGTCTATGGAAAAGAATGTATTTCTGTTTCATAATATGTTATTGCCTTTTGCACTTATCTTAAGAGTTTCAGTAAAGATAGTTCATAAATTGTTGCTTTGGTCTATAGATTTCTGTTTCTTACCCATTCTTCTGTATCATGGTGCTACAGTTTGTTTCTAGGCCTGGCTGGATGAAGAACATCATGGAGGTTGTGGGTGACATTGACAAGACAGGTTTCTGTGACTGGAGGGGGCAAAAGCCCAATTTGAGTAGGTTGAGGAAGAATGGGAGACAAAGAGGGGTGACATCAAGTGTAGACACTCATATGAGGAGTTTGCTATAAGATGGACAAAGAAAAGGCTTGTAGCTGATGCATGGAATCCAGGGAGGGTCTTTGTTTGTTTGTTTGTTTTTAAATAGGAGGACAGACATTCTAAGATTCATCACATACAGGAAGAATTCTTGGATACACTCATTCCCAAACATATCTGGAGTTCACACCGAAAGATTGAGATCTGGTTGTAGATCTTGAACTCTTACTTATTGAATGGAGATCAAAGCTGTCTGTTGCTATGCTGTCCCTTGAAGCAGAGTTTTCAGGGTTTCCAGCAAGCTGATAGAAAAGGGCTCAGGAGCACTCCTTTATCCTGCCAAATTAGCAGGGGTTTGTTTAACAGATTATTTCAGAACTGGGAGATAGTGTCATCCAGTCTCCTCATTAAACTGATTGAGGAATCTGAGGCTCAGATGAATTAGATCTTGAGATTTGCCTTCAGAGCGGTTGCTCGCTAAGGATTAAGAATATGGCTTTGGGGCCAGAAATCCTAGGTTCGAGTCCCAACTCGTCCACCACTTATTGGCTATGTAACCTCGAGCAAGTTATTCTCAGTTTTCTCATCAGTTAAATGAGAGGATTGTGTGGTATTTCACAAATAAACATACTAAGGGGACCTTTTCTTATAGGGCTGCTGTGAAAATAAACTGAAGATAAGTCAAGTAAAGTGCTTAGTACAATACCAAGTATGTGGTCACAATAAACATTAATATTACTCTTGCCATTATATGAGCATTTGTATGCATGGGAATGATACAATATAAACTTGCATTCAGAAATGTTTTTTTAAATGTTATGGGGATTGCTACAAAAAGAATGTAGTAAACACTAAAGAAGACCCATAAGCTACATTGTTTAGTCTATTCCTTGTTAAAGCATATGCCCTGTTGTAGTCACCGTTTTCAGATTATTACTCATGATTGACTCAAGTCTAGGTTCCCTTTAAAAAGTGCCTGTTTGGCTAGGTGATGTAGAACCAGTATCTCCTGGGTAAAAACTCCTGAGTTGCCTACTTATTGTCTGCATGCTGTCTAATTTTTTTTCTCTTTTTTAATTTTTAAAAATTTTTAAATTTTTTCTCTTTTTAAATTTCTCTTTTCCTGCTGGCTTTCTCTTTTGAAGCCAGCCACTGGTTTAAATAAAGCTGGATGTGGTTGAGGGCTGCCAGGTGGCTGACGGGAGCAATAGCCAATCCTCTTTCAACAGCTTCAGAGTTGGCTTGATAGGAATGAAACAAGAGAGATGTGAATGCGAGGCAGAAAACGGGAAGCGGGCAGCCCTTCCCATCCCTCCCCAGTTCCTGGATGTGTGCTGAACAGAACTGTTTGTCTCTAGCAGGCCTGCCAAGCACGGCAGCTTCTGTCAGAGCCATTGGGTAGGCATCTACCTTTGTCATCACCCCTTAGACCAGCCACTGTGAGGCTATCAGAGATTCTATTTGTAATAGTCAAAGTAGCTTAGAATGTTTGTTCCCTCTTTTGGGGATCAATTTTTTTCTTCTTCTTTTTTTTAAACAAGTTCCCAGCCACCACTTTGCTTAACCTCATTTCCTATGTTGGTTTTCTTCTCACTGGAGATGAGCAGCACAAGCCTGAATGAAAACCAACATAAGAGCACAGGTTAATTGGAGTCTGAAAGGATCAGAACACTTGAAGCCTGGCTTGATAAACCCCCACAGGGTTTGGAAATGAGTCTGATGGGAACCAAAAAAAAAAAGAATCTGGTTTCCATTGCCCCAGGGGTCTATTTACCAACTTTCTACTAATAGAGGATACTAATCCCTGGACTATAACTGAATGCTTAGTTTTAAATAAACAATATGTTTATGCCTCCACTTTACATAATATTATTGTAAGAAGGGTAACTACATGAAGAAATGCAAAAGAAAAAATTTATAGTCTTTCTAGCTATTGATGTAAGCTGTAATGTAGGAAAAAGTAAGAAGGTTGTTTTGGTTTTTCTTGCTTGAACTGACATATATTTATGTTTTTCTTTTTCTCATTTAAATATATTGAAAAGTGTTATACCATCTTTTAGCCTTGTCTACTGCATGCTTCCTATTTTTTTTTAACATTTCTAAAACTTATTTTCCTGAAAAAAATGTTGTTTCCCAGTAAAGAGAGAAGTATTCTAAGCTTCAAGCAGTAAGAAATTTGATGAGAAACTTATTGAAGGCTATCACAACATGAACAGGAACTACCAGCTGGAGCTGTTGGGTAATGGGAAATAGAACCTTTAGTCTCTCAGCTGAATTTTGGCTTTGAATATAATGACACAAAGTCATTACCCCCTGAAGGTCCATGGTCTTCAGGGAAATGAGTGTATAGTGGTTTCAGCTCCGTCCCTAACAGCTCAGAGTCTCCATCAGTCTGGATGCCATTACAGTTAGAGTTAATTGTCACGAATGCAGCCAAGAACCAGGAATTGAATGAGATGGGAGAGTAAACTACTTTGCCTGTACTGCTAAAGGTGGTCCCTGAGCACCTAAGGACTGTTCTTCTCCTAGGCTGTTGCAAACCTGTGTTGGAAATTTAGAGAAAATGAACGGAAGGCGTGAAAACATCTATTCATATGTTCAGTTACAAAGCCTTGCTTTTCACACAGAATAACGTTTTAATATCAGGTGTCATTTCAAATTAAGTTTGATTAAAGTCCCACCTGTGTTCAATCCACAGAAGAGGGAATCAGCTACTCCACTTACAGTGAGAATCAAGTATCTCCTTTGGAGGGGTACCATTAAGTCTGAGTTCTTTCAAATGGTAGATTTATTTTTAAAATGGCTATCCAGGCAACAAGAAGTCAATGCTGTCTCTTCAGAAGAGCCTCCATTGGAGAGTTTTTAAAATTGACTTTAGTTGGACATTTTAGAGGCATGGTTTGTTCATTTCCTTGTTTATTGTAGGTTGTATTTAAGCCTCAAATAGCAACAATGGTGTAGTTTCAGAATAAAAGGGGCAACTAAATATAAACAGTAGATAGAAATAACCCTAGCCTCTTTTCTTCACATATTTATAAAAGATCTTTCCTTCTCTTTAACCTTATCCTAAATACCATGAGGGATCTTGGATAACTTCTTTTCCGATTGAAGTTTCTAAATTGGTGACATGCAATTACCTTCTCCATATTCACACTGCTGAATAAGCTGAATTTTAAAATTATACACTTGTAGCTGGTTGAAATCTTCTCTAAGTATAAAACGGATGTTAAGTGTCTTGAGAGTTGATTTTAAGTTGTTTAAATCTTTGCTCTTCTGACAGGCAAAACTAGTCTTACTGGAAAACTCTTAAGACAGATTACTGCTATGTGGACCATTTTCTGATCTTTGGAACTTTCCCCTGATTGTATTGCATGTTCTTGTTCCAGTGTCATTGGGTGAACTCTAACCAGTGGGGAAATCTGGCTATGTTCATAGTCTGAGAACCTGAGACTTAGAGTTTGAAAGTAGACAGGTAATGGGGATGAGGTGAGTGGGAATCTATGATGTTGGTAACATGCTTGGTGAACTCGTTAATTTTTAGGTTATCTGTAAGACAGCCTGATATAATTGGGTAAATTCCGCTACGTTTAATACAAGGGCTTGAGAAATAGCAGACATTGAGTCATTCATTTTTTGTTGTTGTTGCTGTTGTTTTTTGTTTTTGTTTTACCTGCCCAGTTGTGAAAAGTGAAATCATCCATTGGAGAACTGTGTGAAAGTGACATGAGCTCCCATATCTTACCCTCAACAAGTCAGCCATGGTGAACTGGCCTGGACTTAAGGAAGAGGTGGTGATGTCGATGAGAGTAGCCATTGCTGATCTGAAGATATGCAAACAGATACTCAGCAGAGAGTGAGTCAGGCAGGTGAGGCTGGAGGGAAGCCTTGGATTTGGAAGTTAGAAAGATGTAGGAAATAGAGACGCCATAGATTTGGGTAAGTTCATCCATAAAGCCACACAGAAAGGAAGAAGATCAGATGGCTGACAGTGGAGTCCTGGGGCACAGCAGCATTTTAGGGGGGTGCAAAAGAACCAATGTACGAAACTGAGAAGGAACAGCCATGTGAGGGAGAAGAATTAAGAGAGTATAGTATCCCTGAAGCAAAAGAACTGAAACGAAAACAAAACAGTTTCAAGCAGGAAGATGCAGTCTACAGTGTCAACACTGCAGAGAAGCAAGGTAACAATGGAAGCATGTCCATTAGATATTCCAACAACGAGGCCATTAGTGACCTTAGGGCTGGGAAAGCAGGTTTTGTGGTGTAATGGGCCAGAAGCCACACTACAAAGTGTTAGAAATTAGTGGGAGGAGAGGAGGTTTGGCTGTGAATGGAAATAAAAAACAAGGAGATAATTTGAGTGGTATTTGGGATTTAAAATGTTTAGACATTTGTTAATTGTTGTATTTTAAGGAATTGAGAGGCCTGAGATTTGTGTTTATACTAAAGGGTCCACAGCTTTAGTAGCAAAAGTGGAGGTTGAGTGTATAAGAAGATGAGTCAGGGAGTAAGGTCCTGGAGGGAGGTGAGTGGTTGGGATTGTGACTGGATGGACTAAGGAGCCCCAGAGGTAAGAAGGAACACCTAACCCATTGACTGGGTTGGTTGGAGGGAAAAGAAGATATAAATTTAGACACATTTGTGGGAGAAGGTAGAAGCGGGTCCTATGCTGACTTTTTTTGTTTGTTTGTTTTTCCTGCAAAGAGAAGTTATGGTTTCTGAAGAGAATAGCGAGAAACTGGAAAGGAAGGAGATTTTAAAGGAGGTTAAACTCTGCAATTGCTATCACAGGGAATGGGAGAGGAACTAACTAAATAGATGAATGTAAGGACTTTTACTTGAGTAGTATATCTGTGGCTAAATCAGCTAATTTGATTGGAGATACTGATGTCAATTAACTTTGTTTCCCAAACACAGAATGCACAATGTCACAAATGTGTGTTGTTGAATAAAAGAGAGAAGAAAATGAGAGACTAAAGAAAGCGCTAGAGCATTTGGGAGGGAGAGGGGAGCAGGTAGAAGACAAGAAATAGCTTAAGAAGGTATTTTGCATCCTAATGATATTCAGCATGCATGTCTTCCTCTGGCAAATCATTAGTTTCATCTAGTATTTAAAGCACAGTTTACGGTAATCACTACAGTTGGACTTTCTGCAAAATTGTAATATTACCCCAAACTGTATAGTTTTCCATTATTTTGAGTATACCTCCCTACCCCCCATCACCCCTGCCAAATCCCACATAAAAAATCACTCTTGGGCTTCCCTGGTGGCGCAGTGGTTGGGAGTCCGCCTGCTGATGCAGGGGTCACGGGTTCGTGCCCCGGTCCGGGAAGATCCCACATGCCGCGGAGCGGCTGGGCCCGTGAGCCATGGCCGCTGAGCCTGTGCGTCCGGAGCCTGTGCTCTGCAACGGGAGAGGCCACAACAGTGAGAGGCCCGCGTACCACAAAAAAAAAAAAAAAAAAAAAAAAAAAAATCACTCTTAACATTTTGACTTTGGTGACCAGATGAACTTGATTATTACATGATTCTTCAAAATGGCTTAGCCACTTTGGTACTTGTAGTATTAAGAGGATATTTTTACATATTTGGTTAAATTTGAAACTTTGTTAGAATTTTTGTGTATTTTCAACTGTTAGGGCTTTTTTTTTTTTAATGTTATTGTGATAGAGGGACTACAGTTTTCTTCACTTAGGATAAAGAGTGACTCATGATGAGAACTTCTCTTTCCTTCTAAAGGCCTTCATCATGTGGCTAATACTACTTATTTATATTTTCAATCACTTTTTCCATGTTCTCTTTAAAATTTCTGGAAGACCAAAGTGACTTTAAAAACAAAAGCAAAAGCAAAGACAAATCACTTTTCCTACTTTCTTTTCTTTATACAGTCTTGATACTAGAAGTGCATTCACACCAACACTGAGTGAAGCTTTCTGTTTAAGTTCTTATTCTCAAGATAAAGTAGGGAAAGTGGCATTGAACTAATCCATTCTTCAAAACATCTTAACATTATAAGCAGAGCAAAGTGGTACAAAATGTATTCAGCCTCACGGATTTCTCTAGATTGTAACCAGAATAGAAAATGGCAGAATGTATTAATTCCTAAGATAAAATTATAATGAGAACAGAAAATGGTGCGAGATGAATTAATGTAGTGGCAGGTTTCTGTCTGCAGAGCACGGCGCTCTCTAAATACCACATTGCAGCACTTTGTCGTCAGCTTCTCTCTTGTAATCTATATTTTAAAGATGCTCTAAAGATAAAGCTAGACCATATTCATCTCTGGGAGCACTGCCACAGCGCTCTGGACACGAAATGGCCCCAGGGAAGCAGTGAATGGACTTACCTTGAAGGAACAAAGCAGATTTAAGTTAGATAGCAGTGAGATTTTTATTACTGCAAACTTATACTGACATGCTTCCTTCGACAGCGAATCATTTTTACGTCTGTCACTCCAAGGAAAACGTAGTTGAAGAGGTTGTGGTTATAAGAGAAGAATTTGCTCTTTGTCCAAAAAACAAAAAACAAAACAAAACAAAACTTCACATTTTACAATGTATAAATAATTACTTGGTGTTTTCTCTCACTGCTGCCTGCTGCTTGGGGGTCCAGGCTTTAAACAGGAATGACCACCTTTTGTCTGGGGTGATTTCCCAAATGGATACTGCTCAAAGTATGTGTCTGAAGCTAGATTATTTTTTCCAGTATCTCTTATCCATATTATAAATATCCTTATTAATAGATCCAGTGTGTATTTGAGGAGATAGTTAGTAATGCAGATGAATATTGTTGTAATGTACCTGCGGTGTCATTCAGATGCGTATTTTTAGAAGCTTTGTACTGTTCAATGAAGGCAAATGTGTCTCAATAATAAGCATCTGAGACTCACAGCTTCAAACACTTCAAAGGTGACTCTGACTCCAGAAGCCACAGTGGAAAACCTCGAGTGGCTATACTAGAGCTGTGAAAGGTTTAATAATGCTTGTCCCACATAGCTTTGCTTCCTCCAAAACCTGATCTGATTGCAAATTTTTAATCAGGAAATCTGGTCTTTGAATCAGAACAGCTTTGCCAATTTGAGTGGCAGCAATATTGCTTTTGTTTTGAATTTTCATGATGCAGGAAATTTGAATCCAAATTTTCCCCTCTATGCATTCATACTGTTGCACAGGGCATGGCTAGGTTATCCAAACTATGAATTAGAGTTTTTAATAACATTGGAGTACGGCATTAGCTGTACTGTCTTATCATGGCTTGTTGTGATTTCAGAGGAAATCTGCTAACGCTTTGATAATAAGCAAGAGTGAATTGTGAATTACCAGAATGTGCTAACCCCAAATGATATTGTAACCCAGGATTAAGCACTTTTTATTTTCTCTTTTCACAAATTAGCTTCCAAGACGTATCTGTGACATAACCTGGTGACAGTGACTGTAACTTTCTGGGAAAAATTCTTATATTGCCCCTACCCACTTTTGGCCCTGCCCCTGAACGGCCAGGTGTCCTTACCTTAGAAGTAGTTTGGAAATAAAGCTGTTTATTTCTTCTTAGCTCTCTGACCTGTCTCTAAAGATTCAACCAATGGTATGGTAGCTCTTTTAATATTTCATTAAAAGGGAGAGAGGGGCTTCCCTGGTGGCGCAGTGGTTGAGAATCCGCCTGCCGATGCAGGGGACACGGGTTCGTGCCCCGGTCCGGGAAGATCCCACATGCCGCGGAGCGGGTGGGCCCGTGAGCCATGGCCGCTGAGCCTGCGCGTCCGGAGCGTGTGCTTCGCAACGGGAGAGGCCACAACAGTGAGAGGCCCGCATATCTCTCTCTCTCTCTCTCTCTCTCTCTCTCTCTCTCTCTCTCTCTCTCTCTCTCTCTCTCTCTCTCTCTCTCTCTCTCTCTCTCTCTCTCTCTCTCTCTCTCTCTCTCTCTCTCTCTCTCTCTCTCTCTCTCTCTCACACACACACACACACACACACACACACACACACACACACACACACACGGAGAGAGAATCAGAGAATAAAAACCCGAGATTGCCTTACTGCTTTAAGTTTTGAGAAATTAAAACCTTTAAGCAAATAGTTCTTTTGAGCTTGCGTTTTGGAAAACAGATTAAATCTAGCAGCTTCTTTTTCTGGAGAAATTTAACCTAAAATATGTTCTCCCCACTGTTTGTATAGCCAGTACATGTAACATTTGCACTTTCTTTTAAAACCATAATAAGGAGAATTAAAACCCTATGATTAAGCATTTAACATAAAATTAAAGGGCCGTGGTTACCCATTAGGAAAGTATCATGTACCTAAAATTCAGTCGGATGTCAAATAGACTGCTTTCTTTCTATACAAATTGCATTTCATAGATTCGACATTTCTGCTTATCCTCTTCTTTTTTCAGGCATGGTATATATTTTATTTATATCTGCAGCATTTTAGGGTAGGATGACAAATTTTGGCAAGTTTAGCATGGTCTGGGCTTTCAATTCCCTGCAGGAATTCCAGTTCTCCTCTGCTCACCTGAGTTTCTTTGGGCTGATGGGCGGTGGTGAGTATTGTTTTTAGGCTGTTTGTTTGGATTGCTCAGGGGAGGGGGAGCAAGAGGGCAATTTCTAGGTGGAAGAGAAGGAAGGTAATGGCCACTAGGAAGAATTTTATGGAGAAGGGTAGGCGAGCCGATCCCAGGGGGTCGAAGCCGCATTCATATGGGCTTGTGTTTTCTGCGTACGTGTTTAGTTGGGGGAGTCAGAAGGCGATGAGTACTAGTAGTAGGGCCAATGTTGTGTTTGTTAGTAATGTCAGGAGGAGATTTATTGTTCTTTTTCGGGGTGTACCGAAGCTAACTGATTGGAAGTCAGTTGTACTAGTTAATACTAAAAGGACTATGAGCCTCATCAATAGATTGATACGTAGAGGAATAGCCATACGATGTCCACAAAGTGTCAATATCAGGCTGCTGCTTCGAAGCCAAAGTGGTGGTTTGATGTGAAGTGGAATTTTATTTGGCGTAGGAGGCAGACGATAAGGAAAGTAGATCCAATGATGACGTGTAGTCCGTGGAAGTCTGTGGCTACGAAGAAAGTGGACCCGTAAATTCCGTCCGAGATTGTAAACGGGGCTTCGTAGTATTCTGATGCTTGTAGTAGGGTGAAGTAAAGGCCAGGCAAGATTGTGATAAGGAGGGCCTGAAGCATGTGTTTGCGGTCTCCTTGCATGAGACTGTGGTGGGCTCAGGTAATGGACACGCCAGAGGCCAGTAATAACAGAGGTGTTGAGAAGTGGGACTTCAAAGGGGTTTAGTGGGTGGATGCCCGTTGGTGGTCAACACCCTCCTAGCTCGGGGGTGGGTGCGAGGCTTGAGTGGTAGAAGGCTCAGAAAAAGCCTGTGAAAAATAGGACTTCTGATAGAATGAACAGAACCATTCCATATCGAAGCCCCTTTTGGACGGTCGGTGTATGGTGGCCTTGGAAGGTACTTTCTCGGACGACATCTCGTCACCACTGGTATATTGTTAGGGCGTTTGTCAAGAAGCTCAGGGTCAACAGGATAGTCGAGTTAAAGTGGAATCATATAATTAGGCCTGATGTTATGAGGAGCGCGGAGAGAGCTCCTGTGAGGGGTCGAGGGCTTGGGTTTACTATGTGGTATGAGTGAGTCTGGTGGGTCATTATGTGTTGTCGTGTAGGTATAGGCTCACTAAGAGGGTGAATACATAGGCCTGAATTAGGGCGACAGCAGACTCGAGAATAGTTAAGAGGGTGAGAATTACGAACGTGATAAGAGCTGTAAGTGGGCTCATGTTCGTTAATGCAAGGGTTGCCATGCCGATTAGGTGCATTAGTAAGTGACCTGCTGTAATATTAGCGGTTAGTCGTACGGCCAGGGCTACTGGTTGAATGAGTAGGCTGATGGTCTCGATAATTACTAGTATAGGGATGAGGAAAGTGGGTGTGCCTTGTGGTAGGAAGTGGGCCAAGGATGCTTTTGTTTTGTTGCGAAAACCCATGATGATAGTGCCGGCTCATAGGGGGATAGCTATTCCTAAGTTTATTGAGAGTTGTGTGGTGGGTGTAAATGAGTGAGGCAGTATTCCAAGGAGATTGGTGGAGGCGATAAATAAGATAAGTGAGATGATCATTAATGATCATGTTTGCCCTTTGGAGTTGTGTATACCCATTAGTTGTTTTGATGTAAGCTTAGTTAGTCACTGTTGAATAGAGATTACACGGTTATTAATTAGTCGGGTTGGTGTTGGAAATAGAATGATAGGGAATATAATGATTAGGGTGATAATAGGAATTCCCAGTACTACTGGGGTTGTGAAAGAGGCAAATAGATTTTGGTTCATGTGGTGTTTCAAGGGGTTTGTTGTTCTTGTGTTTTAGTGGGGGTTAGTTTTGGGTTGGGGGAGTAAAGGTGATTTGAAATTTTCAGTTGGAGTAGGATGAAGAGAGTTATGTATATTGACAAGATAGTGAGGAATCATGTTGATGTGTCTAGTTGTGGCATATCATTAAGGGGAGTCTTGGCTCCCAATCTTTAACTTAAAAGGTTAACGCTAGATTAGCTTCTTAATGAGATTATAGCATGGAGGTAGATCATTTTTCAAAGCTCTTCAGGGGTACTAGTTCGAGGACGATTGGCATAAAGCTGTGGTTTGAGCCACAGATTTCTGAGCATTGTCCATAAAATAAGCCTGGCCGTGTTGATATCAAGGTTGTTTGGTTTAGGCGTCCAGGAATTGCGTCCGTTTTCAGGCCTAGGGAGGGTACGGCTCATGAGTGCAGTACGTCTTCAGAGGAGACCAATACACGAATTGTCATCTCTATGGGCAAAACTATTCGGTTATCTACTTCCAGTAGTCGCAGTTCCCCCGGTTTTAAATCTGATGTTGGGATTATGTAGGAGTCGAAGTTTAAGTCCTTATAGTCTGTATATTCGTAACTTCAATACCACTGATGGCCTATAGTTTTTACGGTGAGGGAGGGGCTGTTGATTTCGTCTATCATGTAGAGGATTCGTAGGGAGGGTAGGGCAATTATAATCAAAATGATGGCGGGGAGGATGGTTCAAATGGTTTCTACCTCTTGGGCATCTATTGTACTAGTGTGAGTGAGTTTGGTTGTGAGTATTAAAGTAATGATGTAGAGAACTAGAGAGCTGATCAGAAAGACGATTATTAGTGTGTGATCATGGAAGTGTAGGAGTTCCTCTATGATGGGTGATGTTGCATCTTGGAAGCCTAATTGGAGGGGATATGCCATGGAGATATACAGGGTTTTCACTTGTAATTTAACTTTGACAAAGTTATGTAAGATTTTACTAATATCTCATTTATAAAGAAAGTCATAGTGGTTATGGTGTTGGCTTGAAACCAACTAGAGGAGGTTCGATTCCTTCCTTTCTTGATCATTTTGGGTTGATATATGTTGGTTCTTCAAATGTGTGGTATGGTGGAGGGCATCCGTTTAATCATTCAAGGTTTGTGGAGGTGAGGTCTACTGTAGACACTTCTCGCTTGGATGCGAACGCTTCTCAGATGATGAAGACCATCAGTATAACCGCAGTTAGTGAAATAAATGAACCTATTGATGAGATAGTATTTCATGTTGTATAGGCATCTGGGTAGTCGGAGTATCGTCGGGGCATGCCGGATAGGCCTAGGAAGTGCTGTGGGAAGAATGTTAGGTTTACAGCTACGAACATGATGAGAAAGTGGATTTTTGCCCACGTTGAGTTAAGTGTATATCCTGAGAATAGTGGGAATCAGTGGACGAATCCTCCTATGATAGCAAACACAGCCCCTATTGAAAGCACGTAGTGAAAATGGGCTACTACATAGTAGGTGTCATGGAGGACAATGTCCAGGGATGAGTTGGCTAGGACAATACCAGTTAAACCTCCCACTGTGAATAGAAAAATGAAGCCCAGGGCTCACATCAGAGCAGGGGATCATTTGATGTTGCCTCCGTGAAGTGTAGCTAACCAGCTGAAAACTTTCACTCCTGTGGGAATAGCGATGATTATGGTTGCAGATGTGAAGTATGCTCGTGTGTCTACATCCATGCCCACTGTAAATATGTGGTGGGCTCATACGATAAAGCCTAGGAATCCAATAGAGATTATGGCTCAAACTATTCCCATATATCCGAAAGGCTCTTTTTTTCCGGAGTAGTAGGTTACAATGTGTGAGATCATTCCAAAGCCAGGTAGAATTAGGATATAGACTTCAGGGTGGCCGAAGAATCAAAATAGGTGTTGGTATAGGATAGGGTCTCCCCCTCCTGCTGGATCGAAGAAGGTTGTATTTAGATTTTGATCGGTTAGCAGTATGGTGATTCCGGCTGCTAAGACAGGTAGGGATAGAAGGAGCAAGACCGCTGTGACCAGGACGGACCATACGAAGAGAGGTGTTTGATATTGAGTTATGGCAGGGGGTTTTATATTAACGATAGTTGTGATAAAGTTAATAGCCCCAAGGATTGAAGAGACACCAGCCAAATGCAGGGAAAAGATGGTCAGGTCGACGGAAGCCCCTGCATGTGCTAGGTTTCCGGCTAGAGGAGGGTAGACTGTTCAACCTGTACCTGCACCGGCCTCGACTATTGAGGATGCTATTAGTAGTAGAAATGAGGGAGAGAGTAATCAGAAGCTTATGTTGTTTATACGAGGGAATGCTATATCAGGGGCCCCGATTATTAGGAGAACTAGTCAGTTTCCGAAGCCGCCAATCATGATAGGTATAACTATAAAGAAAATTATCACAAAGGCGTGGGCTGTCACTAACACATTATAGACCTGGTCATCCCCGATAAGTGTGCCTGGCTGGCCTAGTTCAGCGCGAATTAGTAGGCTTAAACCGGTGCCTACTATCCCTGCTCAGGCACCGAACAGTAGATACAGGGTGCCGATGTCTTTATGGTTAGTTGAAAACAATCAGCGATTTATGAACATAGGTAAAATGGCCGAGTAGGCATTAGACTGTAAATCTAAAGACAGAGGTTGAGTCCTCTTTTTGCCAAGTCCTGTAGTGAATAATCATGTTGAATTGCAAATTCAAAGGAGCAGCTTCAATCCTGCCGGGACTTCTCCCGCCTTTTTTTTCTCGCGGCGGGAGAAGTAGATTGAAGCCAGTTGATTAGGGTATTTAGCTGTTAACTAAAAGTTCGAGGGAAGCGTATCCCTCCAACCTAGTAAGGGCTTAGCTTAATTAAAGTGTCTGATTTGCATTCCGTTGATGTAAGATATAGTCTTGCAGTCCTTATTGGACAGGAGTCAAGTGAATTGTACTTGCTTAGAGCTTTGAAGGCTCTTGGTCTAGATTTAGCCTAAACTCCTATGGTAGGATGGAGAGTATTGGAGTGAGGGGTAGGAGTATTGTGGATATTACAATTGCTGTTGGTAGGAGGGTTATTCGCTTTGTAGGGTAAAATTGTCATTTTATTTTTATGTTGTTTGTGGAGGGGAATAGGGTTAGTGCTGTTGAGTAGGTGAGGCGTATGTAGAAGTATAGGTTTAGTAGAGCTGTGATGGCTATAAAGGTTGGTACAATAAGTATTTCGTTTTTTGTCAGTTCTTGGATGATTATCCACTTAGGCGTGAATCCTGATAGTGGTGGGAGTCCTCCCATGGAGAGTAGAGTGAGTATAGTAAAGGTTGTGGTAATTGGTATTTTGTTTCATGTTTGGGATAGGGATAGTGTAGTAGTAGTTGAGTTTTGAATAAGTAGTGTAAATATGGTGAAGGTTATTGTGATGTAGATTAGTAGGTTTAGTATGGTTATGGTGGGGTTATAGAGTAGGATGGTTGTTATTCATCCTATGTGGGCAATTGATGAGTAGGCCATAATTTTTCGAAGTTGTGTTTGGTTTAGTCCTCCTCAGCCTCCGATTAGGATGGAGAATAGGGATATGGCTAGCATTAGGTTTACGTTGATTGATGGTGAGATTTGGTAGAGGATGGATAGAGGAGCTAGTTTTTGTCATGTAAGGAGAATTAGGCCTATGGTTAGGGGAATGCCTTGTGTGACTTCGGGCACTCAGAAGTGGAATGGTGACAGTCCTAGTTTGATAGCCAGGGCTATTGTTATAAGCACAGATGCTGTCGGGTTGAATATTTTGGTAATGGTTCATTGGCTGGAATATAGCAAGTTGATTACGACTGCCATTATGAGTAGTATAGATGCAGTGGCCTGGGTTAGGAAGTATTTAGTAGAGGCCTCTATGGCTCGAGGGTTGAAGACTTTTATCATAATGGAGATTATGGCTATAGTGTTTATCTCGAATCCGATTCAGGCGAATAGTCAGTGAGAGCTGGTGATTACAATTATTGTGCCTAGGATGAGTGTTGTTAGTGTGATAATGGAGACGAATGGATTTATTAGTATGGGAAGGGTATAAACCAACATTTTTGGGGTATGGGCCCGATAGCTTGTTTAGCTGACCTTACTGTAGATTGTAGTGTAGCAATGTGGTAGCACGAAGAACTTTGAATTCTTAAGGGTAGGTTCGACTCCTATTATTCTAGAAATAAGGGGGGTTAAACCCCTATTATTTACTCTATCAAAGTAACTCTTTTGTCAGACATATTTCTTATGTTTGGGGGGGAATGCCTGCTGTTATGATGGGCATTGAGATATGTCATATGCAGAGGGCCAGGGTTAAAGGGAGGAAGCTTTTTCAGAGTAGGTGTATTAATTGGTCATATCGGAATCGAGGGTAGGAAGCTCGGATTCAGAGGAAGGATATTGTAAGTAGTAGTGTTTTGAGGACGAGGTTAGTTGTGTACGTTTCTGGCATGTGGGGGTTGTGAAATGGTCCTAGGAATAGGATGGTTGTGAGTATATTTATCATGATAATGTTTGCGTATTCTGCTAGAAAGAAGAGGGCAAAGGGGCCAGCTGCGTATTCTACGTTGAAGCCGGAGACGAGTTCTGATTCTCCTTCTGTTAGATCAAAGGGGGCTCGGTTGGTTTCTGCTAAAGTAGAGATAAATCATATTATGGCTAGAGGTCATGAGGGGAAGAGTAACCAGAGCTGTTCTTGGGTTGTGGTTAGCATTGATAGGGTGAAGGAGCCGTTTATCAGTAGGACTGATAGGAGGATGATAGCTAGTGTTACTTCTTACGAGATTGTTTGTGCCACTGCTCGGAGAGCTCCGATTAGTGCGTATTTTGAATTGGAGGCTCAGCCGGACCATAGGATGGAGTAAACGGCTAGGCTAGATATTGCCAATATGAATAGTACTCCTAGGTTTATTATGGTATATAATAGGCATGAGGTGACTGCAATAAATTGGCCTGCCTGCATGAAGCTTACCAGCCTAGAAGGGAAGGCACAATTCAGAAACAAACCTTTGCACATATAAGGACTTTATATATGCTGAAAGAACTGTAAAGTTTTAACAGGAAAGGTTGAATATTTGGAAACAGAACTCAGAGTAGATCTTAATCTTCTGGTATTTTCCATGATAGATTAATCCAGGTCGATTATAATAAAAATCGTAAAAAAAGAACAAAAGGTGAATATTTACCTGTACTGTGTATGGGGAAGGACTGTTTACATTTGAAAACAGGAGAAAAGTTAATACAAGGAAAGAAATAAATTTAAATTTTTAAAATCTCAATTAAAAATAAATACAATTGGGCTTCCCCGGTGGCGCAGTGGTTGAGAGTCCGCCTGCCGATGCAAGGGACACGGGTTCGTGCCCCGGTCCAGGAAGATCCCACATGCCGCGGAGCGGCTGGGCTCGTGAGCCATGGCCGCTGAGCCTGCGCGTCTGGAGCCTGTGCTCCGCAACGGGAGAGGCCACAACGGCGAGAGGCCCGCGTACCGCAAAAAAAAAAAAAAAAAAAAAACAATTAAGAAACAGACAAGAAACAAGGAAGAGCATTTGCTACAATAGTGAACAAGGTCCAAATTATTTATTATATCAAGAGTTCATACAAATCAGTATGCAAACAAGACTACAACAAGTAAATGGGCAAAGGGAACAGATAAATACAGAAGATGGAAGTTCAGGGTCCAAAGCAAAAACAGCATTTAACTTCACAAATGTGCAAATAAATACAATGTAAAGCTATAGTAAGTTACCACTAAATAGCAAAAATTACAACAGAGGCAATATTTGGTGATGGCATGAGTAGAATGAGGTGGGCACTTCATATCTTGCTGATGAGAGTGGCCACTGATTGGGGCCCTTCTGGACATCAATTTGACACATTGAAAAATACTGTATTCTTTGTGTCCACAGTATACTGCTAGGTGAAAAAAGCAAATTACAAAACAGTTTTTAATAATATGATCCCATTGTTTTAGAAAGAAGGGAAAAAAGGAATAATGTAAGAAGGGAAGAAAGGGATAATGTAAGAAAGAAGGAAAGAAGGGAGGGAGGAAGGAAGGAAAGAAAGAAGGAAGGAATTGTTTGTGTATGCAGAGACAAGTAGTGGTAATTTTGTTTTCTTTTTTAAATGTCAGCGTTTTTTTGGGTTTGTCTTTGCCATGAGTCTGTATTGCAATCAGAAAAGAGAATGAAAATATCTTTAAAAAGAGGAACAAATTTGTAAAAAATGTTCATATCCTTTGACTCACCAGCTCCCCACTTAGGAAATCATCCAAAAGAAAAGGCAAAAATGTAGACAAAGATTTATGTACAAATATGTGGTTAAATATGAAAACAACATCAGGAGACTGTTTAAATAAATTCTGGAACATCCAAAGATAGACCATTATGCAGCTGTTATAAATTATATGTCAGAAGGATTTTCAGTGATATGGTAAAATACATTTGACAAATTTTAAGCAAACAGAATAAAACAAAACAGGATATAAAATTATATAAGAAGAATGATTCCGACCTCAAAAAATGTGAAAAAGACTAGGGAAAAAAATACACCAAAATGTTAATGGTCGTTGCCCCTGGGTACATTAATTGTGGAGGACTTTTGTTTTCTTCTTTGTCTTTTGCTATGCTTAAAAAAATTACTAACGGGACTTCCCTGGTGGCACAGTGGTTAAGAATCCTCCTGCTAATGCAGGGGACACGGGTTTGATCCCTGGTTCAGGAAGATCCCACATGCTGCAGAGCAACTAAGCCCTCATGCCACAACTACTGAAGCCCGCCCGCCTAGAGCCCGTGTTCCACCACAAGAGAAGCCACCGCAGTGAGAAGCCTGTGCACCACAATGAAGAGTAGCCCTCGCTCGCCAGAACCGGAGAAAGCCCACACACAGCAATGAAGACTCAACATAGCCAAAAAAAAAAAAATGTTACTACCTTTTTTTCTTGGGCATTCTCATGGGTTTATTCTTCCAAATGAACTGGAACAAAAGTCATGTTCACAACCCATTTTATAGATCAAGAGATCACCCTCTAGGTCCCAATTTAATCATTTATTTTGTCTTTGAATAACTCTTCACTCTCAAAATCAAATCCATCTTCAAGGGATAGAGGATATTTTTATTTTTAAGAGCTATCAGACTAAAAAGATTGTTCCAGAAGAAGTTGTTATCACACAGAATTAAACTATAGTATCAGAATAAATACATACATTATAACCTTACAAGGTAACTGATTGAAGGGCAGTTCATGTGTTAAGTTCTGATTTGCTTCCTAAAAACAAAAAAAAACTATATATTCAGCTACGTGGCAAATCATTCTTCCTTTCTGAGCCTCAGTTGTTTGTTTGTAATCTGTATTATGGGGACTGTAACACCCATGTCTTGGAATCATGAATATCTACTTGCTTTGCCTCCATTCTCCTTCTGTAGGGCCACACTAACCCTAAAACACGAAGAGCATGTGCAGAACAGGTACTTTTAATCACGGCTACTGTTTATTAATCACTTTCAGGTGCCAGAAGCACTTAATCTTCACAATGACCAAGTGTGGCAAGTATTGTAATCATCTCACTTTATGTGTATCCATTCAAGGTGGGCACATATTTATTGATGACCTATGTTGGGTGAGCACTGGCCTCCCACAGGTAAACTTGAAGCCAAAGAGACAATGGTTCCAGTGCGTGGTAGAGTGGGAGACACACTGCAAAGCAGGAAACAAACTGTGAATGGGTAATACCAAGTTGAGAAGGCTGCCAAGAAGGCAGCCAACCAGGGTTGCAATGGAGAATAGCAAGAAAAGCCTCTTTCAATCAGGTCTTCAGGGAAGGTTGGTCTGAGAAGAAGAAACTCTTCAATCTCAGACTTAAAAAATGAAAAAGAGCCAGCATCTTGCAGAGCTGGAAGACAAATATTCCAGGCAAAGGAAACTGAGATTCAGAGAGGTACAGGAAGGGCACAAAGTCACACAGCAACTGCAGAGTAAGCCAAGGTTTGAAACACTAATGCCAGATGCCAAACTTCCCCCATGACATTCTAATAGCTGTCATTAACCAGGCCAGTGTGGGGCTCACACACATTAGGTCCTAAGAAAAATCAAGGCCTTGTTTAATCCTGAGTGGACGGGTGGCTGCTTAAGGCTGGGGCTCAACCTACAGCGATGCTTGTGAGTATGGGGAGAAGGGTTTATCCTCTTGGGCCCCTGGTTGTGGAAGGGATGGGAATTTTACCCCATTGTCCTCCCCTTCCTTCCAGTTCTCCAACTCCAGCTCTGACAAAGCTGTTTTAATGAGTTCATTAAGGCTCCTTTGTCTTAGTCCACCTTCGAGCTGGGACCTTTATGGGTGGGGGTGGGTTGGTGCCTAGGCTGGGCTGAAGCAAAGGCTGAGGGGCAGAAAAAGGGCAGGGCAGCAGGGATTTTGGGGGCCTGGAGGGATTGAATTTACCTTTCAAATGTCACCTCCTCCTAGAGGCCTTCCTTGTCCACCCTGGATAAAATAGTTGTTCCCAGATGCACCCTTATCTTTCTCTGTTCCCTTCCCCTGCTTTGTTTTTCCTCTAGGTTTTGGCTCATAGTAGGCATTCAATTAATCTTTGTTGAATAAAACAGTTATTTGTGCTCTTCCATGTGAGAGGCATGGTGTTGGGCCTTTTATCATTACTTCCTTCCCACCCCACCCTTCGTCTCCCTAGTGGTGACGGCCTCCTCATAATGACCCTAGGCTGCTTCCAAGCACTTTTCACCCTATAATTACTTACATGTCAAGGCTCAGAGAGTAAATTCTAAGAGAGCAGGACTGCTTGGTGATGCTGGCTGCTCCAGTGCACAGTGTCTTACATGAAGGGGGTGTTGGATAATCATTTGCTGAGTGCATGAATACATAAATGAATGAGTGAATGAATGAGTGAGGCCCTTACCTGGGCTGGTAAAGGCCTCCCACGGCTAAGCTGGGAAGCCTGCCTATGTGACTTTGAGATAATGCCTACTGCCCAGAACTCCGTAGGATTTTCCTTTTCTAAGCGGCTCTTACTTCACTCATACAGCTTTATTCTAAATTGTTCTGGAATTTCTCTTGAGTAAGTGGGTCTTAAACTTCAGAGCACAAATGAATGACCAGGTATGGGCTTCCCTGGTGGCGCAGTGGTTGAGCGTCCGCCTGCCGATGCAGGGGACACAGGTTGGTGCCCCGGTCTGGGAAGATCCCACATGCCGCGGAGCGGCTGGGCCCGTGAGCCATGGCCGCTGAGCCTGCATGTCCAGAGCCTGTGCTCCGCAATGGGAGAGGCCAACAGCAGTTAGAGGCCTGCGTACTGGAAAAAAAAAAAAAAAAAAGAATGACCAGGTAAATCCCAGAACCCACCTTAGAGGTAATGAATTAGTGGGGCTGTCCCGGGCTAAGGGAATCTGTTGTTCGCAATCCCCCAAATTACTACTTTTATAACTGAAAAAGAACGTAGATCTTCCAACTCCCCCATATTAAGCTCTTTCTACTATACCAGAGAATATAACATTTTTCTTCAATAAAGGACCTTGCCTTACCAGAAATGATAGAGTGTCTGAAAGGGATCATAAAAATCTGCCTGCCATTGGATAAATGAAATTTTTTCCCAATAAGCAGCAGGCATCAGTGTCCTCCACGTACTTTGTCCAATGACACACTAGCTAGTTAATGTCCATTATTTAGAATGACATACTATACTACTAAACACAAGCAGCCAATAATCCATACTTGGGGCAAGGGAGGACATCATTTCTAGAAACACACACTCCAGAAAGTCTGCTTTCCATAAATGATGTGCTAACTCTCAGAAGCAAGGATCGTGTGCATTACCACGTACAGTACCTTGGATGGCTGCATCACTAGGTGCATTGAGTAATCACTAGATAAACATCTGAGCACCAGTTGCAAAAAGATACTCCTGTGGGTAGTAAAAAATGTTCTCTGTTTGCAAGTTGACTTACCCCTGTGTTTTGGAGATACCTGAATTGGTTTGGCTCTTTTCCAATTACAATCTGTTTGTAATCACCCAGGGTCTGTATCATCAGGCACTGTTATAAGGGAATTAATTCTTTCTATGTGACAGTTGTTAGTGTAATTCATGTCCTTGTTTTTAATTGCTGGATCAAATTACTTTGTAGATTATTTCATATTTCATCCCAAGAGAAAGGAATAGGAAAAATGCACAGTGCCTGTGGTGACTTATTTGTTTAGTCTAGCCAGAAAAAAAAAAAAAAGAAGCAGAATTTAAAAGTTCGACTTTCTAAACAAAATGGCTCTTCTCTATCCTTAGAGTATATTTTGGATGATTTTAGATGGAAAGTTAGCCTGAGTACATTCTTTCTGTCTAAACACTCCAGGAACTAAGTTTATTTTTATAACGGTTCTGCCAAAATAGTGGCCATAAAGGTCACAAAGCAATATCTCCTAATAAATACCTTGGAAGGATTTACAATTCAATGCTCTTTCGTTAAAATAAGCACCTTGAAGATAAGAAATTAATGAGATTTAGAATAATTTATTAAGGAACACCTAATAGACTCTCGTGAGATTCAAATGTCAAGATGTTAAACACACACACACACACACACACACACACACACACAAGAAACTTAGCAAATGCAAATAATACTGGGAAAAAGAGAAAGAGTATTTGAAAAATCTTATAAATGTTTGTTTTTGCAGCACTAAAATTTAATTCTTGTATTGGAATACATACCCAGTAGACATTTCATCCATTTTTGAGCCATAGCCACTAAATGCTTTTCACTCTAATGTTTAGAATCTCAGAAAGAATCAGTAACTATTTCTTAGGTGTCTTATGAGTTGAGAATTTACTTGTAGGCTTAAAGGGAGGAGAAAGCCCAGACAGGACAAGCTCACATAACTGAAAAGCTATAGAGAAAATTCATTGTTCTGTTTATTCCTGCTTTGTGATGAGTTGAGAGCAAAATGTATTTATAACAATGGGACACTTGAAATGAACTGTTGCTGTAACTGTCCAAGGCCAGACAGCATTCACATTGCCCTGTAAATAGTCATCTTATAAAGCAGACCTAAGTGATAATCTAAAGAGGAATTATAGATCAGTGATCACTTAAAAGCAAGCAGCAGGGAAATTGATAAATACTGCCTGGCTGCCTGGCAAATAAAAAACCCAGTCATGATTAGAGAGGGAGCTGGAACTTGCTGATTGTTGGGAAATTATGGCAACAGACAAATGAACAGTCCCACACACTTAGGGCAAAGGTACCTTGTAGTTCAGGTAACAACGTACTGTCAACATGGAAAGGTCCTTGAAAAAGGAGCTGAACCTGCTACTCTGAAAACAGAAGGCATATATACAGACACAGTGCTGAAAAGCTGGCAGCCCTAAATCAGTTTTCTCCACCAGAGTGCTGAATGTATTATCGTCGCTGTCATCTTTGAAAAGGGAAAAGAGATATCCATAAAAATAGATGTCTTTTCCACCACTGGTAGTAAAAAATGATTACAAAGAATTCCTGTGGTCACATATCTCTCATTATAAACCCAGTCCTTTCTAGTCTGTTATAGAAAACCAAGATGGTTATATTGGTTTAAACATGGGTTCTATGGTTCTTATTTAAAATATGTTTTTTGTTTGACTTTGTATTGATTAAAAGAAGCAGGTTACCTGTTACAGACTTAGTTAATTGATGGCTGTGGGTTTTCTAGCTATACTTGGGCCTCTGTAAAGCATGTCTCAATTGTTGAATTGGCTCAAATGCATGTAAATAAGTCTCTTCAGGAAGACAAGGGGTAGGCAGTGAGTTGCAAGGACTGAATGTGGGGAGGATGCCACATCACCTTTGTGCTTCATACCAAGTTCATTTTGAGTCAAATAGAAAACCGTCTGAGGACTTAAGAGCTGCTTGTATGTAATAATAACTTACCTGTCAGCAATGTATTAACATTTGCAAGGCTAACTGACATACTGAGAACAGCTTTGTGAAGTATATGTTATTATCCCCTGTTATGAAAGGAGATTGAGGCTCAGAGAGGTTTGGGACTTGTCCACAGTACCAGAAATGGAGTTTCAGTTCCACCAGTTACCAACTCAGATTTTCTGATTCTAGCTTCCAGTTCCTTTCCCCACTTTAGCTATAGTTAAAACATTATTTCCCCCAGTTTGATCTAAATGAAGACCTGTAGAAGAAAGTCAAGACCAGACATGTTATTCTTCCTATGGCTGTCTTTATTACAGACATTCATGGTTCAAATAAACAAGATAATTAATTAATAATGATTAAGTGACAACATTAGGAAGAGAATACCTGCATACTTACAGGTGGGTCAACTTGGATACTTGATGAAACAATTGTGAACTCAGAGCTAGAAGAGTTGCAGGTATCAAGAGGTTGATAATACTCCCTAGAACATCAAAACATGATAAAATATAAAATTACCAGTAAAAGGAGAGTCAGTGTGAGAGGTGGCCACCGTATACAGATTTCATTTACTTTTGTATACTTGCTCCAAAAGGAGAATCTTCTTTCAATTTTTAAAATATAAAAAGTTTTTTAAAAATTTACTTAAGTATAGTTGATTTACAGTGTTGTGTTAATTTCTGCTGTCCAGCAAAGTGATTTATATATATATATATATATATATATATATATATATATTCGTTTTCATATTCTTTTCCATTATGGTTTATCACAGGATATTCAGTGTAGTTCCCTGTGCTATACAGTAGGACCTGTTGTTTACCCATTCTGTATATAATAGTTTGCATCTGCTAATCCCAAACTCCCAGTCCTTCCTTCCCCTCCCCACCCCCTTTGGCAACCACAAGACTGTTCTCTATGTCTGTGACTCTGTTTCTCTTTCATAGCTAAGTTTGTGTCATATTTTAGATTCCACCTATAAGTGATATCATATGGTATTTGTCTGACTTCCTTTGCTTAGTAGGATAATCTCTAGGTCCATCCATATTGCTGCAAATGGTATTATTTCATTCTTTTTTATGGCTGAGTAATCTTCCATTGTATATATGTACCACATCTTCTTTATCCATTCATCTGTTGATGGACATTTAGGTTATTTCCATGTCTTGACTACTGTAAGTAGTGCCACTATGAACATAGGGGTGCATGTATCTTTTTGAATTATAGTTTTCTCCAGATATATGCCCAGGAGTGGGATTGCAGGATCATATGGTCGCTCTATTTTTAGTTTTTTGAGGAACCTCCACACTATTTTCCATAGTGGCTAAACCAATTTACATTCCCACCAACAGTGTAGGAGGGTCCCCTTTTCTCCACACCCTCTCCAGCATTTGTTATTTGTAGACTTTTTAAAAATTTTAAAACTTTTTGGCTGTGTCAGGGCTTAGTTGTGGCACACGGGATCTTTCATTGTGGCGAGTGGGCTCTTCGTTGTGGCGTGTGGGCTCCAGAGCGCATGGGCTCAGTAGCTGCGGCATGTGGGCTCTCTGTTGTGCGTGGGCTCCAGAGCATGTGGGCTCAGTAGCTGTGGCACATAGGCTCTCTAGTTGTGGCACATGGGCTCCAGAGCTCATGGTCTCTGTAGTTGTGGCACATGGGCTTCAGAGCATGTGGCCTTTGTAGTTGTGGCATGCAGGCTCTCTAGTTGTGGCGAGTGGGTTCAGTAGTTGCGGTGCATGGGCTTAGTTGACCCACTGCATTTGGGATCCTAATTCCCTGACCAGGGATTGAGCCAGAGTCCCCTGATTTAGAAGGCAGGTTCTTAACCACTGGACCATCAGGGAAGTCCTTTTGTAGATGTTTTGATGATGGCCAGTCTGACTGGTGTAAAGTGGTACCTCATTGTAGTTTTGATTTGCACTTCTCTAATAATTAGTGATGATGAGCATCTTTTCATGTTTCTGTTGGCTGTTCATATGTCTTCTTTGGAGAAATGTCTATTTGATCTTCTGCCCATTTTTTGATTGGATTGTTTGTTTTTTTGATATTGAGTTGTATGATCTGTTTGTATATTTTGGAAATTAAGCCTCTGTCGGTCACATCCTTTGCAAATATTTTCTCACAGTCCATAGGTTGTCTTTTCATTTTATTTATGGTTTCCTTTGCTGTGCAAAAGCTTGTAGGTTTGTTTAGGTCCCGTTTTTTTAAGTTTTTGCTTTTATTTCTATTGCCTTGGGAGACTGACCTAAGAAAACATTGGTACAATTTATGTCAGAGAATGTTTTGCCTGTGTTTTCTTCTAGGAGTTTTATGGTTTCAGGTCTTATATTTAAGTCAAAAGGAGAGTCTTCATTTCAAAGTACTGTTATAATGATGAGTTATTTGTAGATATTTACGATAAGATTTCATATAAAGATGGACTCTGTGTTGATTATCTTTTGCTATATTACCAATCATGCAATGCTTAGTAGTTTGGAACAACTTCTGTTTAATTTATGGAACAATTTCATGGGTTGGCTGGGATAACTGGGATACCCGAAGTGACTCTTTTGCTTAGGATCAGCTTGGTTGGAGCTGGATGGTATAGGATGGCCTTATGTGTTCCATTTTTGGCAGATTGGACTATGAGGGGCTCAGATGGCTTGTCTCAGCTGCATGTAATCTCTCGTCCTTTAGTAGGCCAGCATAGATTTCTCCTCATATTAGTCTCAAAGTTTCAAAATGCCAGGAAGAGAGAGGGCAAGCCCTAATATGGAAATGCTTTCCAAGACTACACTTGTATTGTGCTAGCTAGGGGACTGGGGAGGTATGTTTGGGAATAGACAGCATGCTGAAACCTGAAGGATGAGTAGGAGTTAGACAGACTGAAGAAGAGTTTGGGTGCAGGCTGGAGGAAAGAAATTGTTAGGTATGAAGCCCAGAGGAATCTGAGGAGAGAGTATCTGGTCTATTTCAGGAACTGAAACACTTTTCCTAGAGTTGAAACATGAGGAAAATGATAGGAAGTTGCAAGAGGTGAAGCTGGAGAGGAAGGCAAATGATATATGATGGAGAGGATTGAGGTTATATTTTAGGGACAATGGGAAACCATTGAAGGAATTTAAATATGGATATAGTAAAGTCAGGTCAATGCTCTAGAACAGGGGTCCCCAACCCCAGGGCCACGGGCTGGTACTGGTCCATGGCCTGTTAGGAACTGGGCCATGCAGCAGGAGGTGAGCAGCAGGTGAGTGAACGAAGCTTCATCTGTATTTACAGCCATTCCCCATTGCTCGCATTACTGCCTGAGCTCCACCTCCTGTCAGATCAGCGGCACCTTTAGATTGTCATAGGAACACGAACCCTGCTGTGAACTGCACACGCGAGGAATCTAGGTTGTGTGCTCCTTATGAGAATCTAATGCCTGATGATCTGAGGTAGGGCTGAGGCAGTGATGCTAGTGCTGGGGAGTGGCTGCAAATACAGATTATCATTAGCAGAAAGGTTTGACTGCACAGAGACCATAATAAATCAATTACTTGCAGACTCAGATCAAAACCCTATCAGTGAGTGGCAAGTGACAATTAAGTTGCATCTAGTGGCAGGCTTTATAGTGGCAAGTGAGTTGATGTACTTCAGTTGTACAGCTGCAGCTGGTGGCAGGCTTTAAGTCAGAATCTGACACTTATTTCAGCCCGCGTGTGGCCCGCCCATTATTTTATTTACCACTTTCATCTGCACCTCTTTCCCGCACTGTGCACTTGCCTCAGTCAGTTTTGCTATGCCCACAAGCTAACCCTAGCCAAAATGAGTAAAAAACAAATGTCGCTGGAGAGCTTCTTTAAAAAGAGGGAAAGACCCAATGATGAGACAGCAAAAGACTCTAAGACTGCTGACAAAAAGAAAGCTGCATTTAAAAGAAAATACCAAGAGTCCTATTTAAATTACAGGTTCATTCCAACAGGTGATTCACATTCTCCAAGCCTGCTTTGTATAATATGTGGTGACTGCCTATCCAACAAAGCCATGAAACCTTCAAAACTGCTTCGCCACATGGAGACCAAGCACCCTGCATTAAAAGACAAGCCTTTGGAGTTTTTCAAAAGAAAAAAATGAACACGAAGAACAGAAGCAATTATTGAAGGCCACAACCTCATCAGATGTGTCTGCACTGAGAGCATCATTCTTAGTGCCTGTCCTCATTGCTAAAGCTAAGAAGCCCTTTGCTATTGGTGAAGAGCTGATCCTGCCTGCTGCTAAGGACATTTGTCATGAACTTTTAGGAGAGGCTACAGTTCAAAAGGTGGCATGTGTTCCTCTTCTGGCTAGCACCATAATTAGATGAATTGATGAAATAGCAGAGGATAGTGAGGCACAATTGTTAGAGAGGATCAATGAGTCACCATGGTATGCAATCCAGGTTGACGAGTCTACTGATGTTGACGACGAGGCAACAATGCTTGTTTTTGTGCGATATATTTTTCAGGAGGACGTGCATGAGGATATGTTATGTACACTTTTGTTGCCAACCAACACCACAGCTGCAGAACTATTCAAGTCTTTGAATGATTACATATCAGGAAAACTGAATTGGTCATTTTGTGTCGGTATATGCACGGGTGGAATGGCTGCCACGACTGGACAGCTTTCTGGTTTCACTGCTCAGGTCAAAGAGGTCATTTCTGAATGTGAGTCTACGCACTGTGTCATCCGTAGAGAAATGCTGTCTAGCTGAAAAATGTCACCTGAACTTAACAACATTTTGCGGGATGTGATTAAAATTATCAACCACATAAAAAGTACATGCCCTTAACTCTCACATCTGTTTGCGCAGCTCTGTGTGGAAATGGACGCAGAGCACACACGTCTTCTCTTATACACAGAAGTGAGATGGCTTTCTAAAGGTAGATCACTGGCCAGAGTTTCTGAGTTACAAGAGCTGCTCCAGAGATTTCTTTTAGAAAAAGAATCACCACTGGCAGCACATTTCAGTGACACAGAATGGGCTGCAAAACTTGCTTACTTGTGTGACATAGTCAACCTGCTCAACGAACTCAATCTGTCTCTTCAGGGGAGAATGACAACTGTGTTCAAGTCAGCAGATAAAGTGGCTGCATTCAAAGCCAAACTGGAATTATGGGGGCGATGAGTGAACATTGGGAATTTTGACATTTCAAACATTAGCAGAGATTTTGAAAGAGACTGAGCCAGGGCCTTCTTTCTCCCAGTTGGTGCATGATCACCTGTCTCAGCTTTGAAAAGAGTTTGAGCATTACTTCCCAACCACAAAAGACCCCCGAACTGGGAAGGAATGGATCCGCAACCCATTTGTGAATAAGCCAGGTGAATCGACTTTGTCCGTGCTAGAAGAGGATCAACTGCTTGAGATCGCAAATGACGGTGGCCTTGAAAGTATGTTTGAGACAACTTCAAATCTCCATACGTTCTGGATTAAAGTGAAGGTGGAATATCCTGAGATTGCCACAAAAGCACTGAAAAGCCTGCTTCAATTTCCAGCATCCTGTCTTTGTGAAGCAGGGTTTTCTGCAGTGACAGCGACCAAAACAAGATCACAGAGGAGACTGGACATAAGCAACGCACTTCGGGTGTCACTGTCTCCTATCACCCCAGATGGGACCACCTCATTGCAGAAAAACAAGCTCAGAGCTCCCATTGATTCTGCATGATGGTGAGCTACATAATTATTTCATTATATATTACAATGTAATAATAATAGAAATAAAGTACACAATAAACAAAATGTGCTTGAATCATCCCGAAACCATTCCCCCACCACCCCTGTCTGTGGAAAAATTGTCTTCCATGAAACCAGACCCTGGTGCCACAAATTTGGGGGACTGCTACTCTAGAAGACCCACTTCGGCTATAATTGAAGTTTTGATGAGAAGAAGGAAAACTGTAGTAAAAGAGACTAGTTTAGTTAGAAGGCTGTTGCAGCAACTTCTTGCCTTAATGTCTACTTTTGTCCTGTTAGTTTAGCTGTTCAAGCCTTTCTTCCCCCTCACTTTCAGTTATTGTTTTCACAGTCTTTTTTTCATCCTTTTCCTTCCAATCTTTGCATATCTCTGTATTTATGGCAAATCAGATAAGCAGCATGTAATTTGGTTTAATATTTTATCAAGTTTGACAGTATTTTTTTATTGGAATACTTAACCTATTCACCTTTAATGTAATTTAATGATATTTGGTTTAAATTTACCATCTTACTGTTCTTTGCTTCTTTTATTCTCCTTTCTTGCACATTTTGGATTAATTAAGTAGTTTTTATTCTGTCTTCCTCTCTAATATCTTGTTAATTATACACAGTTTATTATTCCTTTAATGGTTACCTAGAGATTACAGCATACATCTGTGACTTATTAGAATCCCTTTTAAATTAGTACTTTTCCAACAAATCAGACAATGAAAGGATTTTATAAAACTTTAACTTGTACACAGTTTTTAATCACAGAAGATGTTTTTGTTATTTTTCAGTCAGTGTTACCTAGATTTATCCAGGTTTTAACCTTTTATGTTGCTTGTTATTCCTTCCTGTAGTCTGTGTTTCCATCTGGGATCATGAAGAATGCCCCTTAGTATTTCTTTTCCTATATGTCGGATGGTGATAAATTCTGTCAGTTTTATTTTTCTGAATATACGTTACTTGGCCTTTATTTTTCAAGGATAATTTTGTTGGGTATAGAATTTTAGACTGTTTGTTACTTTATTTTAAAGATCCACTTTCTGCTGGAGATGCCATCCAAAGCAGAAAGAGGGAGTGAAACATCTTGGCATCTCAGTTCCTTCCTCTCTCTTATCTTTTGCAGCGCCTCTGATTGTCTGAACCCAGCCAGAAGGCAGTATGCATAGGAGCCCTGGAAACAGCCTGATGGCTTCAGTCCTCTTGTGAAAGGCCTCAGAACATAGGGAAGGCAAGGAACAGGTCTGAAGGCAAACAGGACACAGACTTGCATAATAGCTAACATTTATGAAGTGTTTACTTTGTACCATGCACTGTGCTAATCATATTACATGAATACTAGTGTGTTCATGAAGGTAGACTACGTTATGCTACAATGAAAGAACAAATAGACAAAAATCTCAGTGGCTTAGTGAACACAAAAGTTTATTTCTCACTCATATCATATGCTTAATAGAGGCTGGTGGTAGGCTCTGCTCCACACACAGGGACCTACACTGATGGCAGCTCTTGAATCTTATAGCTATGCCATCTGGAACATGTTACCTTTTTGGTTGTCCCTGAAGAAAAGATAACCTGGAGAACCGTGCCGAGGTTCTTACCTTTTCGTCACAGCCCACTGAACAGTACTAGCTACATGGCCCCACCTAACTGTACAGGTGCTAAGAAATGTTGAGAAGCACCTGGAATATTTGGTGAGAGTTACTATCTTTGCTATTCATGGATTATCTCATTTAAGACCCAGGTAACAAAGTCTGAGGACTTACTCCACAGGCCATTGGAATTTCACTCTGCTACTGGGTTCTCCCTGCTGAGTAACTCCTGGGAATTCCTCAGTCATGCTTACATTTTACACCAGTCTCTCCTGGAGGTCACTTGTCACCTTAACAAGACACCTTTTTCTCTAGCTGCTACATCCCACCCAGGAGGTGAGTCAGCTTTTACAGCTTATATTTGACTTCTCTGAGGTATATCAGCTCTCTCCATTGTACTCTGCTTTTATTCCAGGTTGGACACATAAAGCTCTATTAACCTTACAGAGCACACACAGACCAAACAGTGGTATCTAACAAAATCCTACAGACAGCTTGGTGATACTAGAAGGGAATTACAACACAGAAGAGGAAAACTTTGATGTTAACTATACTGCTTCTAGACCATGCCCTTTAGTAAGTGGTTTCCTTCTGGCTATGACACTTTTCTTGGACTCCTCAGCCTGCTGTAACATTTACAGTGGCCAGCCCAGAATGGCAGTGCTTTTCCACATCCCTCCTACTCAAGAGGACAGATTTGCTCCTGGCATTCAAGAAAGGAGAACTGCTTCCCTCCCTCAGCTTTACATCCTTTTTCTTTAGGGGAAAATTCAACTCTTGCTCACAGTGTGTGGTCTTGTCCTAAGAGCTCAGACAGGGCAATCACAAAATTTGACATTCAGTTTCCCAGAATCTAGATAATACCACCTGAAATAAAACTACATGTGGACTTTCAGTCCAGAGTAGACTTTGGCATTTCCCATCTGGTTCCTTTTAGGTCTCTACCCCTGGCTTAAGGTATGTCTCTCTGCCTATTTTGTCATCATCTGGTTTCTGCTCTTGATCTCCTATAAGTAACTTTAAGATGGAACACACGTGTATGTGTGCACACGTGCGCACACACACACACACACACACACACCTCCGAAGAACAAAGAATAATGTACAAAGATAATTAAGTTAAAAAATGACATTTAGGAAGAAAATGTCTTTTAAGGGCACAATCCTACTAATAACACACCAATTTGCATTTCTAAACAAAATATTTTACAACTCTGTTTGAGACATTTACATCTAGGTTAATGGGTGACAGTCTTCTTCAAAAATGGTGTGTACACATTCGCTTTACCTTTGGGTCAAAAAAGCATCCTTTCCAATTATTTTCTTGAAGTTTTTTCCAAAGATAAATTGATGTCTTTACCTGTAGAGATAGAAAATTGCTAGGAACTTTTAAAGGACACCTCACTAGTTTTAAAATAAATGTCTGTCCCTCCAGATGTCTTGCTGCATTTGGGACTGGGGTATAGGAGAAGGAACTGAGATGGAGATGTATTTGGTTGTTGTATCATAAGGAGTCACAGAATTTTACATTCACTGCTTTTCAATCATAAAGCTGAAAAGTCTAGAGCATTGTAGTCCAATAGAAATATAATCTGAGCCAATATGTAATTTAAAATTTTCTAGTAGCTACATTAAATGAGAAGAAAAAAAGGGAAAAAATAATTTTAATAATAATGTATTTTATTTAATCTGATATATCCAAAATATATTAAAATGAATTTAATATGTTTATGTTCTATATAAACATAAGACATATTAAAATATATAAAGTATTCAATAGCCACAGGTGGCTTGTGGCTACCGGATTGGAACCTGTAGGTCTAGAGGCATGGCTGGATACAGAGATTCAAATGAGGCATCAGGATCCATTTCTCTCCCCAGTTTCTCTATTCTGCTCCTCCTCTGTCGGCTTCATTCTAAAAGATGCTCTCTCCTCATGGTAGCAAAATGTCTGTAGCAGCAACAAGTTACACCTTTTCAGGTTCAGGTCCCATATCAAAAGGAACTTCTGTCCCCTCTATAGTGAGAACAAAAGTCCTGAACCAGTTGGTCGTGTGTCCATTCCTAAAGTAATTCCTGGAGTGAGGAGGGGAGAATGAAGGCCCAGGTCAGATGACCACCCCTGTATTCCCATCAAACCATACACTCTGAATAAGGACAGAATAAGGACAGGGGAAGGTCCTCAGAGGAAAAACAGATGCTGTCACCAGAAATGTGGCTGGTGCTGGACAGAAAATACTGAAACAGAAGCAAACAGAAGTCCTCTCCAGGAATCAGCAGAGTGCAGAATGTAACGGAAGCCCAGGTGTTGATGAAACCTCTCAGAGGTATGTGGAAAGAGGGTGAGGAGAGCCAAGCCCTGAAGGACTTCCATATTCCAGGGAGCAGAGAAGGAGGAGACTGAAAAGGGGGACGAGGGGGAGCCATAAGACTGATGAAAGGAAGGTGAGGAGGCTGCTAACCCACAGAAGCCAAAGTGAGAAATTGTCCTGAGTTGTCAATGACATTTAAGGCAGCCAAGAATCAAGCAAGATAAATACCAAGAAGTGTTTAATAGATTGAATGAAACATGGGCCTTACTGACCTTGGCAAGAGCAGTTTTGGTGCAGCAGTGGGGCAGAGGTAGATAGCAATAGGTTGAGGGTAGGTCCAGTGGGAGATAAGGAAATGCAGTTAAAGTGTGAGAACCCGTAAGTTTGGGTGCAAATAGGAGGAGACATCTAAAATGGTCACTTGAGGAGGTTGTCATGTTGAGGAAGGGTTTATTAAATACACTATATATGATTTATTTTAGCACAAATAGTTTTACAATAAACAAATAATATGTAGTACAGTGTAGAACTGGGTTTGAATTCTAGCTCAGTGATTGGCAAGTATACTACCTTTAGCAAGTTATTTGGGTTTCTTGCCTTGGTTTTCTCATTAGAATGGAAGCAATTATGCTGATTTCATAGGTATCTTAAAAGGATTAAATGAGATAATGAATGTAAAAAGGTATTTAGTAAATGTAATTATTATTATTGTTCCTCTTCACTAGCCACTGGTGAATGAACCATACTGTTTCTTATTTCAGTGCTTTTGCATTTGGCTTAGAATGTTTCTTCTCTTCTACCGTTAGCCCAGTGAACTCCTGCTCACCCTGCAACATCCGAACAAGAGTGACTTTCTTTCTGTTGCTTGTCTGCCCCCCTTCCCACAGATGCCCTTACCACAGATGAAGCAGGACTTTGCTGTCCTCATTCTCCATTGCCTTTGAATCCACTTCTGCCTGTTGACCCACATTGCCCATCTCCAATGCAGATCCATGCTGGTCCCCACCCACAAGGCCACTTTATTTTACTAAAGTGGATATACTATCCTAGGTATCCCAGACAGGTATCAAGTCTTCCTGCCTGTAACTCTAGAAATTCAGTCTTCACAATTCAGGGATTTTCCCCTTTGAACTATTCAGACTTCATTGTTTGCATTTCTCTTTCTAGCTTTTTCTGTTCCTATTGGTGACAGCACAATTCTGTGCAACGCTGAAAAGCTGGAGGTACAATTCTCCATGTGCTGCCTTCAGATGACAAATGTATTCTGCTGATGCCTTGGGCAAAACGCCTTTTCCAAAATACCACTATCTGTGAATACTTCCTCCTACAAAACTCTAGCTTCGGTTACAGGGTGAGAGATTTTATGGACAGAAAGAAAACTGCATTTCTCTCTTCCAGATTACTGAGAAGTTCACTCCTCTGTGGTTGCTTTCTGTAATCCACTCTGTAATGCTGCTCCTGGGTCCTTCCTGTTCCTTTTACCCCTCACTCAGCTTCTGCAGCTGGAGTTAGATCTGCTCAGTGCCTTCTCAGCAGCTTTTGTTACTTAACTCTTTCCTATCCTACCATCTTATATGTGATGACAGTGACTTGTCTGTGGCACAGAGAAGGTGTAACGTGCTCAAGGAGGATTCTAACTATGTATTTTGTATAATGTCTTCATGTCCTCTTTCTTTCAACACATTCTACTTTTTAAATTCATTTACTATAAGAATAAAAGCCTGAGTTTTTCCAACTCTGATTTTCTTTGTACATCCCACACTTGAGGAAAAATTAAGTGTGAATTTTTTTCTGCATTTCTGATCCCCCAGAAGCTGGAGTGCAGCTGTGCAATGGGGGCAGAGGGTTAAATCCTGGGGATTAATAATCCTCACCTTTTAAATGATTGCAGCTCTTGAGTGACTTTGTTGGAAGCTTTGGTACAGAAAAGAAATTCAGTAAGAGTGGGTTTTAGATGTTGCCATTTTGTTGATTATCTCAAAATACCGCTATTGAAATATCATTGCTTCTAAACGGTTTAGAGAGATGGATGGATGGATGGATCAATGGGTAAAAAGAGAGATAGAAAGAGATAGATAGGGACTTCCCCGGTGGCGCAGTGGTTAAGAATCTGCCTGCCAATGCAGGGGACACGGGTTCGAGCCCTGGTCCGGGAAGATCCCACATGCTGCAGAGCAACTAAGCCTGTGTGCCACAAGTACTGAGCCTGCACTCTAGAGCTTGCAAGTCACAACAACTGAGCCCACGCGCCGCAACTACTGAAGCCTGCACACCTAGAGCCCGTGCTCTGCAACAAGAGAAGCCACTGCAATGAGAAGCCTGCGCACCGCAACGAAGAGTAGCCCCCGCTCACCACAACTAGACAAAGCCCATGCACAGCAACGAAGACCCAATGCAGCCAGAAATTAATTAATTAATTTTTAAAAAAGAGAGATAATAGAAAATTTTGGGACACATCAAATTGGCTATATTTATGAGACTAAATATTTTACTATTTAGATGTGTTTTATCTCCTGATAGGAATTTCTTTATATTCTTGGAACCCAGACAATTCAAAAAGACTCTTTGCTGCTGATGAGGCATAGTCCAGAATGCACAGCACAGTGTCTGGAATGTAGCAGAGGCACAGTAAATGTTTATTGGGGGACCTAATGCTCCATTTGGTCTGCTTAAGTTAGAACCAGCTCCTCTGTGCTCTGTCCTTGTTAACAGACTCTCCCAGCCATGGAGGTAAACCATGGCAGACTGATGGATTTCACCCAAAGTTGTTAATCCGTTAACAATTGGCTGTAAAAGTATGCTTATGGAAACAAAACGGGAAAACTAAAAACCAGATTTGCAATTGCAGTGTAAAGATATAATTGCCATGTGTTAGAAGAAAGAAGGGCCCCTTGCAGATTGCAAATGTTATTTTAATACATAAGGAAAATGTCCTGGATTTAGTGAATTTGCTTTGGTCATCAGCAAAATGGAATTTCTGATTTGAAGTGTGAAACTTTGATTTTTTTTGTTACTGCTGCTATTCATTATTTTCATTCAAGCATTTGGAAAAAAAAATGGGCTCCTCACAAATTGATCAGGAAGTTCTGACACTTACTAGGTATGTGGGTAATTCACTTAACTTCCTGAGTCTTGATTTCCTCATTTGTAAAATGGGTATAAAAATCTGTATTTGTGGGATGATTGGATGAGATGATGTGTATAAAACGTCTAGCAGGGGCCTAGAACACAGAATAGGTATTCAAAAATAGCAGAATTTGCTGCCACAGCTGCTGCTACCGCTCAATATGGGGTGCGCTTAAGCTCTTGGTTAGTCCTGACTCTAGAGAAACAGAATGAAATAGGATATGTGTGTGTGTCCATATATATATATATTATATATATATATATATATATATATATATATATAGGGGGAGAGAGAGAGAGTTATTTTAAGAATTGGCTCACACAGTTATGGAGGCTGGCAAGTCCAAAATCTGCAGGGTGGGCTAGCAGGCTGGAGACCTAGCAGAGAGAGCCAATGTTGCAGTTCAAGTCCAAAGGCCATCTGCTGCAGAATTCACTCTTGCTTGGGGAATGTCAGGCTTTCAGCTGATTGAATCCTACCCACAAGATGGAGGGCAATCTGCTTTACTCAAAGTCCACTGATTTAAATGTTCATCTCATCCAAAAACAGCCTCACATAAATATCCAGAATAACATTTGAACACATATCTAGGCACCGTGACCCAGCCAAGTTGATACATAAAATTAACCATCACACCCCCTTTCTTTATTACCCAAGACAGCATCAGATGAAAACAGACTCCTGATGGGTCTCTCTGCTTCCACTCTTGTTTCCTTCCAGTGCATTTATAAACAGTAGCGAGACACAACACTTGGATTCCCTCTCTCTCATGCTTAAATCCAACATCCTCCCATTGCACTTGTAATAAAAGCCAGTTTCTTCTCAGTGTTTATAAGGCATTGCATGACCTGGTCTGCTCTAACCTTGCTTTACTAGAACCATCTGCTGCTGCTTTTCTCCTATGTCACTTAAGGTAAGACCAGCTGTTGTAACTGATAAAACCTGGAATCTCAGTGGCTTAACACAGCAGAGGTTTATATCTTACAGTGGTAGGCAGCTTCTGACACAGCTCCCAAAGATCCCTGACTCCTGGTATTCATGCCTTAGTGTCATCCCTTCCCCCTTAGCATGGGCTGGATCTAGTGACTTGCTTCTAACAAACGGAATATGGTAAAACTGATGGGCTGTCACTTCCATGATTAGACTGCAAAAGACTGTGACTTCCATCTTGCTAGTGCTCTCTGGCACTTTGTGTGCATTTGTTGTAATGAAGAAAGTTGAAAGGGCCTATATGACAAGGAACTGAGGGCAGCTTCTGGCCAACTGCCAGCAAAGAGCCGAGTCTCTAAGTCCAATAGCCCTGAAGGAACTCATTCTTGTCAATAAGCACAGAAGTGAACTTGGAAGCAGATTCTTCCACCATTGAAACTTGAGATGAGACCACGACTTTGTACAAATCCTTTTTCAAGCCTGTTGAGAGATCCTAAAGCAGGGGCTTAAACTATGCCATGCCCACATTCCGACTTACAGAAATTATGATAATAAATGAGTGTTGTTTTAAGCCACTAAGTTTCAGGTAATTTGTTGCAAAGGGATAGATAACTAACACACATAATATATTCAAGTGTCAGCTGGGAAGAGCAGATCTGCTCTATGCTCTTATTTAGGAACCTGGACTGACAGAAGCTCTACTGTGTTCATCAAATAACTTCAAGTTCTTGCTAGGTGTCAGTATCCAACTAGTAAAAGGAGGAAGAGAAACAGTGAAGGCTTGAGGGTGACGAGTCTGTACTATACAGACAGTCCCTGACTTATGATGGTTTGACTTAATGATTTTTAGAGTTTACAATGGTGCAAAAGTGATACACATTTTTTAGAAATGGTACTTCGAATTTTGATCTTTTCCTGGGCTAGGAACATGCTGTACGATACTCCCTTGTGATGCTGGGCAGTGGCAGTAGCAGCTCCCAGTCAGCCATGGGATCATGAGGGTAAACAAACAATACACTCGTAACCATTCTGTACCCATACAACCATTCTGGTTTTCACTTTCAGTATAGTATTCAATACATTACATGAGATTTTCAAACTTTATTATAAAATAGGCTTTGTGTTAGATGATTTAGCCCAACTGTAGGTTAATGTAAATGTTCTAAGCATGTGTAAGGGAGGCTAGGCTAGGCTATGATATTCAGTAGGTTAGTAGGTAGGTCCCCAATGCAGGGGATGCGGGTTCGTGCCCCGGTCTGGGAGGATCCCACATGCCATGGAGCAGCTGGGCCCGTGAGCCATGGCCGCTGAGCCTGCACGTCCGGAGCTTGTGCTCTGCAACAGGAGAGGCCACAAGAGTGAGAGGCCTGCGTACCACAAAAAAAAAAAAAAAACCAAAAAAAAAAAGAAGGATAGGTGTTAACTCTTCTGTAAATATTTGCTAGAATTCACCAGATGAAACCATCTGGTCCTGGACTTGTGTTTGTTGGGAGCTTTTAAATCACATATTCAATTTCAGTACTTGTGATTGGTCTGCTCATGTTTTCTATTTCTTCCTGGTTCAGTCTTGGGAGATTGTATCTTTTTAAGAATCTTTTTGTCCATTTCTTCTACGTTGTCCATTTTATTGGCATGTAGTTTCTTGTAGTAGTCTCTAATGGTCCTTTGTATTTCAATTGTAATTGAATTCAAATGTCAATTGTAACTTCTCCTTTTTCATTTCTAATTTTATGGATTTGGGTGCTCTCCCTTTTTTTTCTTGATGAGTCTGGCTAGAGGTTTATCAATTTTGTTTATCTTTTCAAAGAACCAGCTTTTAGTTTCATTCATCTTTTCTACTGTTTTCTTCATCTCTGTTTCATTTATTTCTGTCCTGATCTTTATGATTTCTTTCCTTCTACTAACTTTGGGTTTTGTTTGTTCTTCTTTCTCTAGTTGCTTTAGGTGTAAGGTTAGGTTGTTTATTTGATAATTTTCGCTTCCTGAGGTAAACTTGTATCGCTATAAACTTCCCTCTTAGAACAGCTTTTTTTTGTTGTTGCATCCCACAGGTTTGGGATCATTGTATTTTCATTTTCATTTGTCTCTAGGTTTATGTTTGATTTCCTTTTTGATTTTTTTCTGTCGTCCATTGGTTGTTTGGTAGCATATTGTTTACCCTCTATGTGTTTGTATTTTTTGCAGTTGTTTTCTTGTAGCCGATTTCTATTCTCATAGCATTGTGGTCAGAAAAGATGCTTGATATCATTAAAACATTTTTTTTTAATTATTTACTTTTTATTTATTTTTGGCTGTGTTGGGACTTTGCTGCTGTGTGCGGGCTTTCTCTAGTTGCGGAGAGTGGGGCTACTCTTCATTGCAGTACACGGGCTTCTCATTGTGGTGGCTTCTCTTGTTGTGGAGCATGGGCTCTAGATGTGCGGGCTTCAGTAGTTGTGGCACGTGGGCTCAGTAGTTGTGGCTCGCAGGCTCTAGAGTGCTGTAGGCTCAGTAGTTGTGGTATACAGGCTTAGTTGCTCCATGACATGTGGGATCTTCCTGGACCAGGGATTGAACCCATGTCCCCTGCATTGGCAGGCGGATTCTTAACCACTGCACCACCAGGGAAGTCCCTGATTTTAATTTTCTTAAATTTACTGAGGCTTCCTTTGTGGCCCAGCATGTGATCTATCCTGGAGAATGTTCCATGTGCACTGAAAAGAATGTGTATTCTGCTGCTTTCAGATAGAACACTCTATAGATATCAGTTAAGTCCAGCTGGTTTAATGTATCATTTAAGGCTGGGTCTTGCCCTCTGGTAGGCAAGGCCATGTCAACAGGTGTGTCTAGAGGTGGCTGTGGGCTTAGGAATTCTTTAGGCAGCCTGCCTGTTGATTGGTGGGGCTGTGTTCCCACCCTGTTGGTTGTTTGGCCTGGGGCATGCCAGCAGTGGAGTCTACAGGCGGTTGGGTGGGGCCAGGTCTTGGTGCTGATTACCCAAGTGAGATGTCTGCTTCCATCAAGAGTTCAGGTAGGATCTTCCCACTTAAGGAGGGAAATGAGCTGCCGACTGGAGCGGTGACAAGCCTTGCTGAGCGTCAGAAGAGTAACCTAATAGAGCCAATCTGCAAGACTGGAAAGTGAATTACAACAGGAGAAAATCATACTTCCATGCAGTAGATGCTTGGTGCATTTTTAGAAGCTTAAGGTTGTCACCCAGAATTTAATGAGAAACCAGCAATTAATGGAAGGGCCAACTGTAATGCAAAATAGCTGAACCTGAATCATTTACAAAGAGTCTTGGTGCTCTGGCCAGGTGTCAGGCCTGTGCCTCTGAGGTGGGAGAGCCAAGTTCAGGACATTGGTCCACCAGAGACCTCCTGGCTCAACATAATATCAAATGGTGAAAGCTCTTCCAGAGATCTTTGTCTCAACGCTAAGACCCAACTCCACTCAATGACCAGCAAGCTACAGTGCTGGACACCCTATGTCAAACAACTAGCAGGACAGGAACACAACCCCATCCATTAGCAGAGAGGCTACCTAAAGTCATAGTAAGGTCACAGAAACCCCAAAACACACCACCAGATGTGGTCCTACCCACCAGAAAGACAAGATCCAGTCTCATCCACCAGAACACAGGCACCAGTCTCCTCTACCAGGAAGCCTACACAACCCACGGAACCAACCATAGCCATTGGGGCAGACACCAAAAACAGGAGGAACTACAGACCTGCAGCCTGCGAAAAGGAGACCCCAAACACAGTAAGTTAAGCAAAATGAGAAGACAGAGAAACACACAGCAGATGAAGGAGCAAGGTAAAAACCCACCAGACCAAACAAATGAAGAGCAAACACGCAGTCTACCTGAAAAAGAATTCAGAGTAATGATGGTAAAGATGATCCAGAATCTTGGAAATAGAATGGAGAAAATACAAAAAATGTTTAACAAGGACCTAGAAGAACTAAAGAGCAAACAAACAATGATGAACAACACAATAAATGAAATTAAAAATTCTCTAGAAGGAATTGATAGCAGAATAACTGAGGCAGAAGAATGGATAAGTGACCTGGAAGATAAAATAGTGGAAATAACTACTGCAGAGCAGAATGAAGAAAAAAGAATGAAAAGAATTGAGGACAGTCTCAGAGACCTCTGGGACAACATTAAACACACCAACATTCGAATTATAGGGGTCCCAGAAGAAGAAAAAAAAAGGGACTCAGAAAATACTTGAAGAGATTATAGATGAAAACTTCCCTAATATTGGAAAGAAAATAGTCAAGTCCAGGAAGCACAGAGTCCCATATAGGATAAATCAAGGAGAAATAAGCCAAGACACATATTAATCAAACTATCAAAAATTAAATACAAAGAAAGCATATTAAAAGCAGCAAGGGAAAAACAACAAATAACATACAAGGGAATCCCAATAAGGTTAACAGCTGATCTTTCAGCAGAAACTCTGCAAGCCAGAAGGGAGTGGCAGGGCATATTTAAAGTGAAGAAAGGGAAAATCCAACAACCAAGATTACTCTATCCAGCAAGGATCTCATTCAGATTCAAAGGAAAAACTAAAACCTTTAGAGACAAGCAAAAGCTAAGAGAATTCAGCACCACTAAACCAGCTTTACAACAAATGCTAAAGGAACTCCTCTAGGCAGGAAACACAAGAGAAGGAAAAGACCTACAATAAAAACCCCAAACAATTAACAAAATGGTAATAGAAACATACATATCAATAACTACCTTAAATTAAATGGATTAAATGCTCCAACCAAAAGACATAGACTGGCTGAATGGATACAAAAACAAGACCCGAATATATTGCTGTCTACAAGGGACCCACTTCAGACCTAGGGACACATACAGACTGAAAGTGAGGGAATGGATAAAGATATTTTATGCAAATTGTAAATCAAAAGAAAGCTGGAGTAGCAGTTCTCATATCAGGCAAAAGAGATTTTAAAATAAAGCCTATTATAAGAGACAAAGAAGGACACTACATAATGATCAAGGGGTCAATCCAAGAAGAAGATATAACAATTGCACATATTTATGCACCCAACATAGAGCACTTCAATACATGAGACAAATGCTAAGAGACATAAAAGGGGTAATCGAGAGTAACACAATCATAGTAGGGGACTTTAACAACCCACTTTCACCAATGGACAGATCATCCAAAATGAAAATAAATACAGAAACACAAGCTTTGATGATACATTAAACAAGATGGACTTAACTGATATTTATAGGACATTCCATCCAAAACCAACAGAATACACTTTCTTCTCAAGTGCTCATGGAACATTCTCCAGGTTAGATCATATCTTGGGTCAAAAATCAAGGCTTGGTAAATTTAAGAAAATTGAAATCGTATCAAGTATCTTTTCTGACCACAATGCTATGAGACTAGATATCAATTACAGGAAAAAATCTGTAAAAAATACAAACACATGGAGGCTAAAGAGCACACTACTAAATAACCAAGAGATGACTGAAGAAAACAAAGAGGAAATCAAAAAATACCTAGAAACAAATGACAGTGAAAATAAGACAACACAAAACCTATGGGATGCAGCAAAAACAGTTCTGAGAGGGAAGTTTATAGCAATACAATGCTACCTCAAGAAACAAGAAACATCTTAAATAAACAACCTAACCTTACATCTAAAGCAATTAGAGAAAGAAGAACAAAAAAACCCCAAAGTTAGCAGAAGGAAAGAAATCATAAAGATCAGATCAGAAATAAGTGGAAAAGAAATGAAGGAAACAATAGCAAAGATCAATAAAACTAAAAGCTGGTTCTTTGAGAAGATAAACACAATTGATAAACCATTAGCCAGACTCATCAAGAAAAAAAGGGAGAAGACTCAGATCAGTAGAATTAGAAATGAAAAAGGAGAAGTAACAACTGACACTGCAGAAATACAAAGGATCTTGAGAGATTACTATAAGCAACTATATGCCAATAAAATGGACAACCTGGAAGAAATGGACAAATTCTTAGAAAAGCACAACCTTCCGAGACTGAACCAGAAAGAAAGAGAAAATATAAATAGACCAGTCACAAGCACTGAAATTGAGACTGTGATTAAAAATCTTCCAACGATACAGAGTGAAGTAAGTCAGAAGGAGAAAAACAAATACCGTATGCTAACACATATATATGGACTCTAAGGGGAAAAAAATGTCATGAAGGGATTAGTGGTAGGATGGGAATAAAACACAGACTTACTAGAGCATGGACTTGAGGATATGGGGAGGGGGAAGGGTAAGCTGTGGTGAAGTGAGAGAGTGGCAGGGACATATATACACTATCAAATGTAAATTAGATAGCTAGTGGGAAGCTGCTGCATAGCACAGGGAGATCACCTCTGTGCTTTGTGACCACCTAGAGGGGTGGGATAGAGAGGGTGGGAGAGAGGGTGATGCAAGAGGGAAGAGATATGGGAACATATGTATATGTATAACTGATTCACTTTGTTGTAAAGGAAAAACTAACACTATTGTAAAACAGTTATACTCCAACAAAGATGTTAAAAAAAAAAAAAAAAAAAACTTCCAACGAACAAAAGTCCAGGACCAGATGGCTTCACAGGTGAATTCTATCAAACATTTAGAGAAGAGCTAACACCTGTCCTTCTCAAACTCTTCCAAAATATAGCAGAGGGAGGAACACTCCCAAACTCATTCTATGAGGCCACATTCATCGTGATACCAAAACCAGACAAAGATGTCACATAGAAAGAAAACTACAGGCCAATATCACTGATGAACATAGATGCAAAAATCCTCAACAAAATACTAGCAAACAGAATCCAACAGCACATTAAGAAGATCATACACCATGATCAAGTGGGGTTTATCCCAGGAATGCAAGGATTTTCAGTATACGCAAATCGATTTCTCTCAAAGTAATAGATTTCCATTAGAATAGTTTTCAAGAATTACTGATGGACCTTGAGTGTGTCATACAGAGTGAAGTAAGTCAGAAAGAGAATAACAAATACCATATGCTAACACATATATATGAATCTAAAAAAAAATGGTTGTGATGAACGTAGGGGAAGGATAGGAGTAAAGACACAGACGTAGAGAATGGACTTGAGGACACGGGGAGGGGGAAGGGTAAGCTGGGACGAAGTAAGAGAGTAGCATTGACATATATACACTACCAAATGTAAAATAGATAGCTAGTGGGAAGCAGCGTGGGACAGGGCAATCAGCTAGGTGCTTTGTGACCAGCTAGAGGGGTGGGAGGAGAAACGCAAGAGGGAGGGGATATGGGGATATACATATGCAAATAGCTGATTCACTTTTGTTATACAGCAGAAACTAACACAACACTGTAAAGCAATTATACTCCAATAAAGATGTTAAAAAAAAAAAAGTTGAAGTAGATGAACACTCTCCAATATTTTCTGCCACCTGCTTTTCTGACTCCAGAGAAAGCCACAGCTGCCCCCCACCTCCCTACAAGACCCTCCAAGACCAGCAGGTAGGTCTGGATCAGGTTCCTATGAAGTCACTGCTTTGCTCTGTGTCCCAGTGTGCATGAGACCTTGATGTGCCCTCCAAGAGTGGAGTCTCTGTTTCACCTCGTCCTGTGGAGCTTCTGTGATCAAGCCCTGCTGGCCTTCAAAGTCAAATGCTCTGGGGGCTCCTCCTCATCATGCCAGACCCCCAGGCTGGGGAGCCTCACATGGGGCTCAGAAATCTCACTCCTGTGGGAGAAATTCTGAAATATTATTCTCCACTTTGTGTGTCCAGGGAGTATGGGATTTGATTATATCGTGAGTGTGCCCCTCCTACTGTCTCATTTTGGTTTCTTCTTTGGATGTAGAGTATCTTTTTTGGTAGGTTGAAGTCTTTTTTGTTTTTTTCAGTGGTCGTTCAGCAGTTGTGATTTTGGTGTTCTCATCAGAGGAGGTGGGCTCACTGTCCTACTCTGCCATCTTGTCCCAGATCCTTTTAAAGACATTTTTTTCTTAAGGTATTTTCAACTTGCAATGGATTTATTGGGATGTAACCCCATAGTAAGTTGAGGAAGATCTGTACTTTTCTTTGGTTACCACGGAGTCACATGGCCTCACCTATCTAGGTGAGCTGGGAAATGTAGTCTCTGGTTGGACAGCCACTTCCTAGTTACAAATCAACATTGGAAGGAGAGGTTCCCAACCATGTCCTTAAACCTGCTTTTTCTCAGTTATATGACATGACAAGCTTCGTACTCCCCTTAGGGTCTCTTCTCTTTTTTTGCATGAAATGTGTTCCCCTCATGGTTAGGTCCTTTTCTTTCTTTTCTTTTTTTTCCTTTTTTTTCTTTTTTTTTTCTTTTTAATACCCATTTTTATTTTATTTTATTTTTATTTTTTTTATATTTAAAGGATATAAGATCCTGTATTTATTTATTTAACATCTTTATTTGAGTATAACTGTTTTACAATAGTGTGTTAGTTTCTCCTTTACAACAAAGTGAATCAGTTATACATATGTTCCCATATCTCTTCCCTCTTGTGTCACCCTCTCTCCCACTCTCCCTATCCCACCCCTCTAGGTGGTCACAAAGCACAGAGATGAACTCCCTGTGCTATGCTGCAGCTTCCCACTAGCTATCTAATTTACATTTGATAGTGTATATATGTCCCTGCCACTCTCTCACTTCACCACAGCTTACCCTTCCCCCTCCCCATATCCTCAAGTCCATGCTCTAGTAAGTCTGTGTTTTATTCCCATCCTACCACTAATCCCTTCATGACATTTTTTTCCCCTTAGAGTCCATATATATGTGTTAGCATACGGTATTTGTTTTTCTCCTTCTGACTTACTTCACTCTGTATGACAGACTCCAGGTCCATCCACCTCATTATAAACAACTCAGTTTCATTTCTTTTTATGGCTGAGTAATATTCCATTGTATATATGTGCCACATCTTCCTTATCCATTCATCTGTTGATGGACACTTAGGTTGCTTCCATGTCCTGGCTATCATAAATAGAGTTGCAGTGAACATTTTGGTACATGACTCTTTTTGAGTTATAGTTTTCTCAGGCTATATGCCCAGTAGTGGGATTGCTGGGTCATATGGTAGTTCTATTTGTAGTTTTTTAAGGAACCTCCATAGTGTTCTCCATAGTGGCTGTATCATTTTACATTCCCACCAGCAGTGCAAGAGTGTTCCCTTTTCTCCACACCCTCTCCAGCATTTATTGTTTCTAGAGTTTTTGATGATGGCCAGTCTGACCGGTGTGAGATGATATCTCATTGTAGTTTTGATTTGCATTTCTCTAATGATTAATGATGTTGAGCATTCTTTCATGTGTTTGTTGGCAATCTGTATATCTTCTTTGGAGAAATGTCTATGTAGTTCAGCCCATTTTTGGATTGGGTTGTTTGTTTTTTTTTTGTTATTGAGCTGCATGAGTTGCTTATAAATTTTGGAGATTAATCCTTTGTCAGTTGCTTCATTTGCAAATATTTTCTCCCATTCTGAGGGTTGTCTTTTGGTCTTGTTTATGGTATCCTTTGCTGTGCAAAAGCTTTGAAGTTTCATTAGATCCCATTTGTTTATTTGTGTTTTTATTTCCATTTCTCTAGGAGATGGGTCAAAAAGGATCTTGCTGTGATTTATGTCATAGAGTGTTCTGCCTATATTTTCCTCTAAGAGTTTGATAGTGTCTGGCCTTACATTTAGGTCTTTAACCCATTTTGAGTTTATTTTTGTGTGTGGTGTTAGGGAGTGTTCTAATTTCATACTTTTACAGGTAGCTGTCCAGTTTTCCCAGCACCACTTATTGAAGAGGCTGTCTTTTCTCCACTGTATATCCTTCCCTCCTTTATCAAAGATAAGGTGACCATATGTGTGTGGGTTTATCTCTGGGCTTTCTATCCTGTTCCATTGATCTATATTTCCATTTTTGTGCCAGTACCATACTGTCTTGATTACTGTAGCCTTGTAGTATAGTCTGAAGTCAGGGAGCCTGATTCCTCCAGCTCCATTTTTCGTTCTCAAGATTGCTTTGGCTATTCGGGGTCTTTTGTGTTTCCATACAAATTGTGAAAATTTTTGTTCTAGTTCTGTAAAAAATGCCAGTGGTAATTTGATAGGGATTGCATTGAATCTGTAGATTGCTTTGGGTAATAGAGTCATTTTCACTATGTTGATTCTTCCAATCCAAGAACATGGTATATTTCTCTACCTATTTGTATCATCTTTAATTTCTTTCATCAGTGTCTTATAGTTTTCTGCATACAAGTCTTTTGTCTCCTTAGGTAGGTTTATTCCTAGATATTTTATTCTTTTTGTTGCAATGGTAAATGGGAGTGTTTTCTTAATTTCACTTTCAGATTTTTCATCATTAGTGTATAAGAATGCCAGAGATGGGCTTCCCTGGTGGCGCAGTGGTTGAGAATCCGCCTGCCGATGCAGGAGACACGGGTTCGTGCCCTGGTCCGGGAAGATCCCACATGCCGCGGAGCAACTAAGCCCGTGAGCTATGGCCGCTGAGCCTGTGCGTCCGGAGCCTGTGCTCCGCAACGGGAGAGGCCACAACAGTGAGAGGCCCGCATACCGCAAAAAAAAAATAAAAACAAACAAAGAATGCCAGAGATTTCTGTGCATTAATTTTGTATCCTGCTACTTTACCAAATTCATTGATTAGTTCTAGTAGTTTTCTGGTAGCATCCTTAGTATTCTCTATGTATAGTATCATGTCATGTGCAAACAGTGACAGCTTTACTTCTTCTTTTCCTATTTGGATTCCTTTTATTTCTTTATTTTCTGATTGCTGTGGCTAGAACTTCCAAAACTAGGTTGAATAAGAGTGGTGAGAGTGGGCAACTTTGTCTTCTTCCTGATCTTAGTGGAAATGGTTTCAGTTTTTCACCATTGAGAACAATGCTGGCTATGGGTTTGTCATATATGGCCTTTATTATATTGAGGAAAGTTCCCTCTATGCCTACTTTCTGCAGGGTTTTTATCATAAATGGGTGTTGATTTTGTCAAAATCTTTCTCTGCATCTATTGAGATGATCATATGGTTTTTCTCCTTCAGTTTGTTGATATGGTGTATCACGTTGATTGATTTGCATATATTGAAGAATCCTTTCATTCCTGGAATAAACCCCACTTGATCATGGTGTATGATCCTTTTAATGTGCTGTTGGATTCTATTTGCTAGTATTTTGTTGAAGACTTTTGCATCTATGTTCATCAGTGATATTGGCCTGTAGTTTTCTTTCTTTGTGACGTCTTTGTCTGGTTTTGGTATCAGGGTGATGGTGGCCTCATAGAATGAGTTTGGGAGTGTTCCTCCCTCTGCTATCTTTTGGAAGAGTTTGAGAAGGATAGGTGTTAGCTCTTCTCTAAATGTTTGATAGAATTCGCCTGTGAAGGCTTCTGGTCCTGGGCTTTTGTTTGTTGGAAGATTTTTAATCACAGTTTCAATTTCAGTGCTTGTGATTGGTCTGTTCATATTTTCTATTTCTTCCTGGTTCAGTCTTGGCAGCTTGTGCATGTCTAAGAATTTGTCCATTTCTTCCAGGTTGTCCATTTTATTGGCATAGAGTTGCTTGTAGTAATCTCTAATAATCTTTTGTATTTCTGCAGTCAGTTGTTACATCTCCTTTTTCATTTCTAATTCTATTGATTTGAGTCTTCTCCCTTTTTTTCTTGATGAGTCTGGCTAATGGTTTATCAATTTTATTTATCTTCTCAAAGAACCAGCTTTTACTTTTATTGATCTTTGCTATTGTTTCCTTCATTTCTTTTTCATTTATTTCTGATCTGATCTTTATGATAGGTCCTTTTCATCTTGGTTTAAATGACACTTCTTGACAAACTGCTAGGGGTTGAAGGTAGGGGCTCAAGCAAACCAAGAGAATCAGTGTGCTCTGTATGAGGCAAGCAGAGGCATTTGGAATTTTACTGCTGGGATGAGGAGAGAAGAGGAGTACAGCAGGTTAAAAGGGAGATGAAGACCAGTAAGCAAGTGAGGCATGAAGAACACTTGGACATTTTTTGGGGAGTGATGCAGATGCTGAGAAATTCTCAGTTGCAGGACTACATGAATGGGAAGTTGTTTACTATGTGGATTGCAATGTGATCCATAAATGCCCATGACCTATTTTTAGTAGGATCTACCATCTTCACATACACTTATGTGAGTGGATTGTTTGTGTGTGTGTGTGTGTGTGTGTGTGTGCACGCACATGCACGGGGTCATTCAAAACTAGGAATAGGTTACCTTGTGCACTTTCAGTGACCCACTGCAGGAGACAGCAGGTACAGGAGTGGGAGTTCAAAGTCAGATGTCATCTTGCAAATTTAAATCTGAAGAATTCACCAAGATCTTTGTAAAAATTTCAGAATTCCTATGGGGTGTGAAATAGTTTAAGTTTTCCACACTGAGTTTTATGGGTCTCAGGGATGCCAGCTGACACATTTCTCACCAGCGTTCTGATTTTCTACTGTTGTAGTCTTCACCACCATCGTGCTGATGCCCAACTGGGAGGATGCCTGCCAGCCCCACCTGAATATAGGTAGGATCCTGTAACTAGTTCTGGCCAGTGGAACATGCATGGAAGTGATATATTCCACATCGAGTTTGATATGTGAAAAATCTCCCTACGTTCTTCCATTTTTCTCTTTTCCATTTGCCATCCAGGTATTCATGTCCAGGGTGACCTCAGAAGCTGTATATTGAAGATGGCACAATCTCTGTGAGCCCCAGCTCCTGGAAGTCTCCATGTTCCAGAGAATTTCAGGTGTAGGTGAGAAAAATCTCTCCACGAAGAGTAAGAAAAGCAAATACTAACTAGATCATCACTTATATATGCCGTATGTCCTATATACACATTATGTACTTACAGGAGATAAAGGACACAGTCATATAAAAAACATAGACAAGTCAAGCTGTTGGCCAGTAGTGCCCTAAGAGCCTTTGGAACCAGAGGGGCCCACTTATTTACTATCTTATCCCCAAATGGATCAACTCATTATAAGTGACTATTTCCAATGGTCTGTTAAAAATGACTCAATTGTTGGGAACTCCTCTCTACATGGGTTTACCATCCCAGCTCTGGGAGGTTGTTAGAGTCTCCCCAGCATCTTTTACAGAGAACAATGAGATAAGGAAATGAAGTGGTTTTTTTTGCCGCTAGAGTAAACTTCTTGAAAAGTTCTGGAATGGGGAAAGGATGGTGGCAATTGTTAGCCATTGTCTTTCCCCTTATGCAGAGGTGTTGGGAGTCTTTGCAGAGGGCAGTGAAGTCAGCAAGGTTTTCTCAGTCCTGATTGATCTAGGGCCAGGATAGAGAAATGCCACACCATTCCAGGATGGAGTAAGAGTATATCTTCAGTACAGAAGCAGTGGCTTCTGGTGGGTTGATGGTCCCACATAAACCTTAAGGTGAACAACAGAGGAGTAACTTCTTGAGAGTCCTAGGACCCAACAGACTGTCTTTTCCATAGAAAATCTTCATGCCTCTGGAGAAGGGATCCTATTTAATTTCTTCTCTTGAAATGTATACCTTGTGGAGAGATCTATGCCATATCCTCTCCTTGTTAAATAAAGCACCTTGGAGGAAGCTTGGCAGAATCCTGGTTCACGAATATCTTTTTGGAAGCTGGACTTGTGATTTAAAGTCCAAGGAAAGGAATAGTTCTTCACCAACTTCAGTTCCAGGAAAGCATTTATCTTCATCACTCTCATCTAGACTCTCAGTTTGTGCTTAGGAAAGACAGATGTGTCCTACAGGTCTTTCCCCTCTTATGTGAAAAAGGGAGCAGTGCATCATATGTGGCTTGTGAACAAACAGAGAATATCAGCTTCCATTTCACAAATACATCCATTCACTTGCAGGAGTTTTTTCCTCTGGCTGAGGGAGCAGAATGCCCATTACATTGTATTCTGCATGTCCCCAGGCTTTAATATATCTCGGAGCAGCTCTCCTCAGCATTCCACATTATAAAATCAATCTCTATTTAAGTAAGAGAAGGATATTTATTTCTTAATTTTTTAATAATGTATTTTGTGATTTGTTATAGCTTCAGTGCTGTATTATTTATTTATTGTGCCTATAGGGTGCGTTGCCACTTGGTAATAGAGGAAATATGGAAACTTGAGAGCTAAGCAGAAATGAGTTCAATAATATTGCTACACTCTAGGACTTTATCCAAAATTAACAAAAGAACAAAAGTGCAAGGCAGTGATAACCCATTTGACAGCATTTGAGGAGTGTTTGTGAAAGCAACAGTGATGGAGATTTTAAAGGAATGGCAGACAGGGGAAATGACATATGGGTGGATTTTTTAAAAAATTCAGAACCATTTCATAAACTTCATAAAACTGCATTTACTATGTTCTTGGTGTGGTGTGTGTATATATATGTCTGTATGTATGTTTTTATTTAATGTTTTACTAAGGAAAAAGCTGTCCGAGGACCTGATTGAACTTAATTTGTTTCCCCCCATCCTCTTGCAAATCATATAGGCAAGAATGGTGATGAATGTAGCTTGGGACAAAGATGCCTGCACTTTGATTCCAGGGTCTGCTAACAATGTGTTGAAAAGAAGGGAGATCTTCAAATGGAAAAAATGGAATATGGTCTTGTTTATTCTTATCATTTGTTCAACAGCATAAAATGTGCTTCTTTTTTTGTGTCCCAAACTTAAAGTAATAGGAGGTAATTCTCTATTCTCTTGAAAATTTCCTTGAAAATTCTCTAATGTACATAGAAATGATGTCATAAAAATTGGGAACATTTAGATAAAAATCAGGGTTAAATTGACATGTTTAACTCAAAAGATTTCTACACCTGTAAGACATTACTCAAATTCTGTTACTAATGATATACTAATTAGGGCCAATACCCTCCAACAATTTAGATTTCTTTAATTCTTATTAATTCTGATGTGCGTTTCAGGAAAATTGTATCATGCTGAGGACACCATTAGACATTAAGCAATAAATAAAGGCAACGAAGGACACTTGCCCTTGGTGGAAAGATGCCATCTTTAGTCAGCCAGGCAGTCAGCCAGTCTGTCAGCAACATTTATTGAGTGCCTAATGAGAGAGGGTGCCATGAGACAGAGAGGAGACATGGGTTCTGGCCTTGAGGGGCAGCCAGGACAGTGATGGAGTCAGAGAAGAGGCAGAGACATACCCACAGAAAGCAGGAGAAGCAGTGTCTCAGCAAGGGCTTATCCACAGGATGGGCACCTTGCCTTTGCTGAGCCCCTGTGGCACAGCAGCCACGCCACTCTCTGGGCCTTTTGATCAGTGAGCTCATTGGATACTCAAACAATCCTGTGAGGGAAGTGGTTTTAATTTCTGCAAGTCTCAGTTTCCTCACCTGTAAGATAAACTCAAGTGAGCAGTCAAGGTGTGGCAAAGCCAGAGTGGGTGCAGTTTGTCCCACTGTGCAGGAGGTCAGGGGGCACTGAAATCTGTCAGGGAGGCAGTTGGGCAGAGGAGAGCTTTAGCTACAAATGTTTGAGGTTCCTCTCACTTTCAGGCCCATTTTTTAAAAAGTCAGGTTTCTAATGAAGGGCAGAACTATGAAATTCCTGTTTTAGGATTTGGTTGAGGAGATGATAAAAGAATCACAATATGCACATTTGGCTCTAGCACATGTTCAGTCCTGTCATATTTGTGTGATTTATGCTCGTGGAAGCAAATTTATGGCTGGATGCCTGTGTAATCTAGTAACTTCTCAGTAGTACTGTGGGCCAGAGCCTGCTGACTCCCCCTTCTGTTTTCCTTCAAGGTGCAGTTTAGGGGTGCTTCTCTCTAAGGGGCTGCAAATCTTCATCCACTTCCTGTACGTCCTTGAGATGGAAACAACAAAGAGAAGGTGGAGCAAACTTAGTCTGCATTGTCTTGTTGCATAGAAGGTTCTTCCCATATACTCTCCCTAACTCCATCCTTGGGCCCCTTGGAGGTCATAGCACAGAGGGATATTGGCCTTTGGGAATAGACAAGAGCCAGAAAGACTTTGATTGTAGCCCTAAGAAGCTATAGAGACTGGTGGAAATAATATAAATCCTTCATTAATAAGCTGGTCTTTCAATCTTGACAAAAGCACAAATGAAAAGTTTGATTTTTATTTTTTTCATTCTTTGGAAGAGGTAGAGTTGGGGTAGAATGACTGTGTTCTAATCAGACAGACTCAGCCTTAGGAAGCCAAGTCAAGGTTCACGTGTATGGGAAGGGAGGCCATTAAAAGACGGGCCTGACATAGCCACATGTACCTGCTGGAAGACTTGAATATACTTTGTTTCTAAATAAGTACTTCCAAATAAATTCCTTCCAAATCATATAGGCTTACATCTCAGTATGATTAGGACATTCATTCACTTAACAAACACATGTGGATCATCCACCAAGGATCAGATAGAACACTAGGTCCTGGGAGTTTAAAAAGATTGTCCTGCCCCTGTTCTTAGGGAGCTTCATCGATGGGGACGAGCAGGTGTAGGGAAGAGCATAGAACACAGCATTATACCCACGCGTCATAGATGTGTGGAAGAGCTACCATGGCTGTTCAGGGGAGGCCATGTTTTGTGGCAAACATGTACACTATTACTCTAGAACGTTGTGTAACAAAGTGAGTGATTTATTTCATGGCTTGGAGGCCTGTGGAAAGTCTCATTCCAGTTTACAAGCATTCAGTCTCATACATTAGAAGATAGGACAGTTGCTGTGCAGTTGCTGCAGCTACTGTATGGAAGTGGGATTGGGAGGTGAAGTTGCTCAAAGACTGACTGTCCATTTTCCCCCTTTCCCACTGCAGGCCTTCCAGCTGCAAGTGGAGAAACATTCCCGATTTCACAGAGTACATTGAAGCAGAGGGTCAGCCTGACAATCTCTGAATATTGAAAGTTGCCATGGCCACAGCAGGATGGGAAGGTAGGCCATCTATCAGAATCATGAGGGGGGAATGGGAAGGGAATGGATGGGTATATTATACAAAGCACACCCAAGCTTTTGAGGATGAAGTGAATTTTGATCCACTGAATCATGATTTTTATGGATTAGGAAATTTGGCTCATTTTAACAGCCCTATGAATAAAATAAAGGCAAACTATTATGAAGTAAAAAATAGAACCTGAATCAAATCAAACCAGTTTTTTTTTTAAACAGAGCATCACTAGACGCAATGATAAGCAAAACAAAAGAAGAAACAGCAGAGATCTTAAGTTTGTTTTTATCCTTTTTATAATGGAAAATTTCAAACATAATCAGAAATAGAGGAGCTAGTATAGTAAATACTCATGTACTCATCACCCGGCTTCAGTAATTTCATGAGCTCATGACGAAGCTTGTTTCATTTATAATACCCCATCCCCCCACTCCACACCACCCCCCCCAGCCCAGGGATTAGGATGGTAATGTTGAATGTGAGTTCAGGATGAGGCATATCAAGTAAAAAGAGTGGTGAGCAAGGAAGGATTTGCTCCAATTGCAAGTTTTTGCCAGGTGGCACCGAGCAAAGCAGTGACATCTGTGTCCCCACGCTTGTTTGTTCCTTTGCCTGCTTCCAAGCTTTTTGATTCTTTCCAGCGCTTGAAGTTGGAGATTCCAGAAAGTAGGGTACAAGTGGTATAGGTATTTTCTGCTCTAATAAAGGCCTGTATATGAACAGAAGATGGGAGGGATGGAGAGTGGATGGACAGAGGAAGGTGGGACTGAGGAGCAGAGCACAAGTGATTATGCTTGCAAGTGGCCAACTCAGCTGTTGGAAGATTGGGAGAACTTACCACACTCCCCACCTCTTCCTCCAGCTTTTCTTCACTCCATCTTCCTGGTGGATGGGCTGAACCACTGCCAATTCCCCAGTAATCCTCGGCCTCTCTTGATTCCAGGTTTCTTCACATGTTTCCACTCAGCCTTGAATGCTACTCTCTCCCTTTTATACTCCCTCCTTATTCTATCATGAGGACCCCTGTGCCCCAGGTCTGGGTGGAGTGTCCTTCCAGTGTCCTCCCCAGCTTCCTGTACTCACGCCTGTTGGAGCACTTCCCATGTGTGCAACTCCCTGTTCAGTCACTTGTCTTCCCCAACAGACTGTGGACTCCATAGGAACAGGACTGTGTGGGTTTTGTTGTTGTATCCCTAAGTATACCAAGTGCTCAGCATGCAGTAGATGCTAAATGTAATTTTTACTGAATACATGAAAAATAAGCTGAAAATGAAATATGTAGGATATGCAACAATGCATATCCAAGAATAGGGGAATGACTCAGGGCTTCCTTTGTGGGAATTAAGCAAAAGGTGACTTTTGAGAGCAAATGCCACCTCCAAGTTAGGGCACATTCTGTGTGAGCTGGATTTCAGTCCTCACTGGCCGCTCCATTAGGTGTCCTCATGCAGTGAACAACCTGCCCAGCCATGTGCCACAGATCTGGAGGATTTGTTATACCAGGGGTTCTCAACTCTGGCCACATGTTAAAAAATCTGGTCACTCTTTGAAAATGTCCTTGCCCAAGCCCCAATCTGAGAGATTCAGATTTAACTGATCCTGGGGCATTTGTTTATTTTTAATGCCCCCCAAATATTGCAGCCAGGGCCGAAAACTATAGCTTTAGACTTAACCATTATGAACAACTCAAACTAGGCTCTATTGCAGATGTGTGTTTTCATTGTATACACATATATTGACATGCCGATGGGTCCACATTCCAGCTGAAATGCTAAAACCAACACCAACCACTGGCAGTGCTAGATTAAATGACAGGAGCCATTGCCTTTACCACCCACCTCCAGATGTCCAGGTATGCCCCCCGACCTGTCCTTCATCAAGGAGAAAGCTAAGAGGCAGCTTAAGCCCTACCGTGAAATGCAACTCAAGATTGTGGGAGCAAGAGTTCCAAGTAACTCCTGCTCACACCTGACTGTGCGACCTTGAGAAAGTTCCTTTAGAATTCCCTGCTCGAGTTACCTTGCCTATAAAATTAAACTAACGGTATGGACCTACTTGCCAGAAATGTCACAAGACTTAATGAGCAAATAATTGTAAAGTGTTCTATAAATATAAATTGAGCAATTGCTAAATAACTTCATTGTGTAAAATTCCATAGAAATCTATCCTGTTCCTTTCGTTTTTTTTTAAAAAAATCACTATTTATTTGATTTATGCATGCAAGACAGCATTTGCCTAAAAACCCTTTCTCACACGGGTATTCTCTTTGATTTATTCTCTTTCATTCTGCCAGCACACAGCCTGACATATGTATAAAGGATTTGCAAGAAAAATCACTTAATGCATAGCATTTCCTTTGTTGTGACTGTCTTATCATGAACTGTTATAGTTGTCACTTATTCTCAGAATTGTTTGTCTAGTTTTTGCTCAGGCTTATGAATACTCACCTTGGACATGGTTTATAGACAGTGCAGGGAAAACAAATACATATGCTGGAATAGTCAACTTAGATTTATTCTTACTTAAGGAAAAAAAGGCTTAAAGTTTTAATGTGTGCTTGATAAGCTATAATTCAGCCTGAAAGATGCAAGTGGTTTATATTTACTCTCCTGGGTAAGCTCGACATTTATGGTTTCAACTCTTCTCCATATCTCTTCAGTAAGTTATATCTTTCCCAGAAGAACTGAACTCAAAGCACACTTTCCAAGAATGCTATTACTAGAGGAGTGGGGACTTTTAACCAATTATATACTGTAGAGGAATGTAGCATGAGGGACTCAAGAATTTGAGTGTTTTTGAAGTACCATGAACAGGCTTGACTACTAGTGTACCTGACATTGCTCAGAATGCCAGCCCTTTGAAAATCTGTGAAGTAGAAAGTTTGTCCTTGGTCACACTAATCTCTTGACATCAACCTCCATTCCTAGAACATTACCTTTCTTACTTATTGCAGAAAAAAGACATCGAATTTTACCAGGCAAGGGACTTGGGTGTGCTCTCCAGAGAAGGGCAGAGAGACTGGTATAAAAGCAGGAAGTACCTCGTTGCCAGAGATGCAGTGTGCTGTGGTTTGGAGGCACAGGACTCAGCTTTTCCTCACACTCTGAGGTAAGTTACTTCATTTTTCTGAGCCTCAGTTTCCTAATCTGTAAGGTGAAGATACAGGTGCCCAAAAGGAATACTGTGGGGACAAATGACATGGCCCACATGAGATGTCTAGTACAGTGTCAAACAAACAAAAGGAATTCTTCAAAGGTCTGCTGAATCTAAATTATAAAATGTCCAGGATCTTACTCCACAGAAAAGAGCTACATTAAAAATAAGAGACAGGATAAGTACAATGTAAAGGAAAACAACAGGCTTTGGCTTCAGGAGAGCCATATACCTTTCCCTGCCACTAATTGGCTGTGTGACCTTGGGTAAGTCACTTTACTTCTCCCACCCATTGTTCCCTGAGCTGGAGAATGAAGAAAATTGGTGTCCATCTCACAGGGTATTAGGATTACTGTTAAATAAAATAACACAAGTGAGTCCTTGGAGAAATGTAAGGTTTGATAGAGTCAATGACAATGATTTTTATTGCCTTGTTTTTAGGAAACTCTTCAATAGTCTTTCAATCAGTGATGGATTTGAGGTTAAAAAATAGTGATATCTCAGAAATAAAAAGGATCATAAGAGACTACTACAAGGCAATATAAACCAATAAAATGGACAGCCAAGAAGAAATGGACAAATTCTTAGAAAGATGTGAACTTCCAAGAACCAGGAAGAAATAGAAAATATGAACAGACCAATCACAAGTACTGAAATTGAAACGTGATTTAAAAACTTGCAACAAGGGTTTCCCTGGTGGCACAGTGGTTGAGAGTCCGCCTGCCAATGCAGGGGACATGGGTTCATGCCCCGGTCTGGGAAGATCCCACATGCCGCGGAGCGGCTAGGCCTGTGAGCCATGGCCACTGAGCCTGTGCGTCCGGAGCCTGTGCTCTGCAACGGGAGAGGCCACAACAGTGAGAGGCCCATGTACCGCAAAAACAAACAAACAAACAATAAAAAACAAAAAAAAACCTTCCAACAAACAAAAGTCCAGGACCAGGTGGCTTCACAAGGTGAAGTCTATCAAAAATTTAGAGAACATTAGAGAAGAGTTAACTCCTATCCTTCTGAAACTCTTCCAAAAATTGCAGAGGAAGGAACACTACCAAATTCATTCTATGAGGGCACCATCACCCTGATACCAAAAGATAACACACAAAAAAGAAAATTACAGGCCAATATCACTGATGAACATAAATGCAAAAATCCTCAACAACATACTAGCAAACTAAATCCAACAGTACATTAAAAGGATGGTACACCATGATCAAGTGGAATTTATCCCAGGGATGAAAGGATTCTTGAATATCACAAATCAATTAGTGTGATATGCCACATTAACAAACTGAAGAATAAAAACCATATTATCATCTCAATAGATGCAGAAAAAGCTTTTGACAAAATTCAACACCAATTTATGAGAAAAAAACTGCAGAAAATGGGCATAGAGGAAACCTACCTCAACATAATAAAGGCCATATATGACAAACCCACAGATAACATCATTCTCAATGTGAAAAGCTGAAAGTATTTCCTCTATGATCAGGAACAAGTCACGGATGTCCACTCTCACCACTTTTATTCAACATAGTCTTGGAAGCCCTAGCCATGGAAATCACAGAAGAAAAAAGAAATAAAAGGGATCCATATTGGGAAAGAAGAAGTAAAACTGTCACTCTTTGCAGGTGACATGATACTATACATAGAAAATCCTAAAGATGCTACCAGAAAACTACTAGAGCTCATCAATAAATTCGGTAAAGTTGAAGGATACAAAATTTATACACAGAAATCTGTTCCATTCCTATGCATTAACAGTGAAAGATCAGAAAGAGAAATTACAGGAACAATCCAATTTACCATCACATCAAAAAGAATAAAATATCTAGGAATAAACCTACCTAAGGAGGCAAAAGACCTGTACTCTGAAAACTATAGGAAGCTGATGAAAGAAACTGAAGATGACACAAACAGATGGAAAGATATATACCATGTTCTTGGATTGGAAGAATCAATATTGTCAAAATGACTATACTACCCAAAGTAATCTACAGATTCAATGCAATCCCCCTCAAGTTACCAGTAGCATTTTTTACAGAATTAAAACAAAAAATTTTACAATTTGTATGGAAACACAGAACACCCCAAATAGCCAAAGCAATATTGAGAAAGAAAAACAGAGCTGGAGGAATCAGGCTCCCTGACTTCAGACTATACTACAAAGCTACAGTCATCAAAGCAGTATGGTACTGACACAAAAACAGAAATATAGATCAATGGTACAGGACAGAAAGCCCAGAAATAAACCCATGCACCTATGGTCAATTAATCTATGACAAAGGCAGCAAGAATATACAATAAAGAAAATATGAGCTCTTCAATAAGTGGTGCTGGGAAAACTGGACAGCTACACATGTAAAAGAATTAAATTAGAACATTTTCTAACGCTAGAAACAGAAATAAACTCAAAGTGGATTAAAGATGTAAATGTAAGACCAGATACTATAAAACTCTTAGAGGAAAACAGGCAGAACATTCTTTGACATAAATTGCAGCAAGATTTTTTTTTTTTTTTTTTTTTTTTTTTTTTGTGGTATGCGGGCCTCTCACTGTTGTGGCCTCTCCCGTTGCGGAGCACAGGCTCCGGACGCGCAGGCCTAGCGGCCATGGCTCACGGGCTTAGTTGCTCCGCGGCATGTGGGATCTTCCCGGACCAGGGCACGAACCCGTGTCTCCTGCATCGGCAGGCGGATTCTCAACCACTGCGCCACCAGGGAAGCCCCTATTTTTTTTTTTTTTTTTTGCAGCAAGATATTTTTTGATCCACCTCCTAGAGTAATGAAAATAAAAACAAAACTAAACAAATGGGACCAAATGGGACCTAATTAAACTTAAAAGCTTTTGCAAAGCAAAGGAAACCATAACCAAAATGAAAAAGACAAACTACAGAATGGGAGAAAATATATGTAAATGAAGAGACCTACAAGGGATTAAATCTCCAAAATATACAAACTGCTCATGCAGCTCTATATCAAAAAAAAAAAAAAAAAAAAAAAAAAATCCAATCAAAAAATGGGTGGAGATCTAAATAGACATTTCTCCAAAGAAGACATATAGATGGCAAAAAAGCACATGAAAAGATGCTCACATTACTAATTATTAGAGAAATGCAAATCAAAACTACAATGAGGTATTACATCACACCAGTCAGAATAGCCATCATCAAAAAATCTACAAACAACAAATGCTGGAGAGGATGTGGAGAAAAGGGAACCCTCCTACACTGTTGGTGGGAATGTAAATTGGTACAGCCACTATGGAGAACAGTATGGACGTTCCTCAGAAAACTAAAAATAGAATTACTCTTTACTCTTGGGCATATATCCAGAGAAAACCATAATTAGAAAAGATACATGCACCCCAGTGTTCATTGCAGCACTATTTACCATAGCAAAGGCATGGGAGCAACCTAAATGTCCATTGACAGGTGAATGGGTAAAGAAGATGTGGTACATATCACAATGGAATGTTACTCAGCCATAAAAAAGAATGAAATAATGCCATTTGCAGCAACATGGATGGACCTAGAGATTGTCATGCTAAGTGAATTCAGATACAGAAAGACAAATATCATATGATACCACTTATATGTGGAATCTTTTTAAAAAAATGATACAAATGAACTATTTACAAAAGAGACGCAGACTCACAGACTTCAAAAACAAAGTTATGGTTACCAAAGGGGAAATGTGGCAGGGAAAGATAAATTAGGAGTTTGGGATTAACATGTACAAACTACTGTATATAAAATAATCAAAAATTCCTACTGTATACCACAGGGAACTCTACTTAATATTCTGTAATAACCTATATGGGAAGAGAATCTGAAAAAGATTGGATGTATGTATATGTATAAGTGAGTCACTTAGCTGTACACCTGAAACTAACACAACATTGTAAATCAACTGTACTCCAATATAAAATAAAAATTAAATTTAAAAAATAGTGGTATCTTTACAGACCTTGGAAACCCTTCATTGGCTATAAACTGAAAGACTCTTACTAGTTACTTTTCTTCAGTCAAAAGATGTGTGGATCAAGTACTTTCTACAAGGCTGATGTTTCTCTCAGGTAAGACATAACTCAGGAGCACTGATAAAGGCCCTCCAAGCCACTTGGAAGACTTTCCTCTCATAGCATGTTAACAGCTTAAGTTTCCTTCATGATTACTAATTTCATATGACTTCATGGGCTGATTACATATTTATGTATTATTTATTATGCAAATCTAGCATTATACATTATTTAAAGCCATATTAACAGTATGTATTATTTATGATGGAACTGTATTAATACATGTTATTTCAAGTAACTTTGGTTAGAGCTTTTTTTTTCCCTGTGGATCACAGTCAGTGGAAGTTAGTATTCCATTCAAGAATCAATACAGTTCTCCTGGGGACAATGGCCATCAAGTTCCCTATCAGCAAAACTTCTTCATAGCCATTGTCTATGAAATGACTCTAAGCGCAAAGTCTACAGGACTCTTTGACTGACTACAGGCATGGCTAAAACAGTGCCACTTCTTTGACAAATTGTGTAGTAAGTGGTTTGCCATTGAGAGTCCACTCCCTCTAATAAAGATTTTCAGCAGATCTTTTCTATTCTGGAGGAAAGTAATCAGATAAATCTGAGAAACTGGCCCATTGTTAAAGTAGGACTTAAGATATATTTGGCTGCAAGTCACAGAAAGCCTGGAAAATGGTGGCTTAAATATTAGGACTGTGTATTATCTCACTTAACAGGAAGTCTAAAGGTAGGTGAGCCCAAGCATGGTTATGTGGTTCAAGGTAGGGATTGCCTGTCTACAGTTCTTCTGTTCTTCCTTACCGTGTTTGATCATTTTACCCTAGATTTTTGCCACATAAATGCAAACTAGTTGATACATATTCGAGCATCAAATCCTCTCTCAAAATATTTTAAGAAGAGCATGAAGGGGTAATAGAAAAAGGGCTTTGCTGTCTCTCTAGTGCCATTTTTGGTCTGAGAGAAAATCTTTTCCAGAAATTCCCCAGTGGACTGAATTGTCCCAAAACAAAATCAAGACTCTGTTAGCAAGGAAAAAGGGATGCAGGTATTAAGTGTATGACCATACATACCTAACATAAGGTACCAGGAATTTAATGGATCATACTCTTTATGATAAAATGTACATTTAAAAGAGAATTGGGGGGAATTCCCTGGTGGCACAGTGGTTAAGAATCTGCCTGCCAACACAGGAGACATGGGTTCGAGCCCTGGTGTGGGAAGACCACACAAGCCGCGGAGCAACTAAGCCCATGCTCCACAACTACTCAGCCTGTGCTCTAGATCCTGCGAGCCACAACTACTGAAGCCCAAGTGCCTAGAGCCTGTGCGCCATAAGAGAAGCCACTGCAATGAGAAGCCCGCGCACTGTAGCGAAGAGTAGCTCCCACTCAACACAATTAGAGAAAGCCTGTGTGCAGCAACAAAGACCCAACACAGCCATAAATAAATAAATTTATTTTAAAAAGAGAGAGAGAATTGGGATTTTCAGAAAGACCTAGAAGGAATTTCAGTTTGCTGCCAAGATAGAGTAACAGGGATGAAATTTACTTTCCCATCTGAAAACAAACAGGTAAAAAACAAACAAACAAAAAAAACCTGAAAAAAACGAGAGTAAATAAATGAAACAATGATTGTCAAGATGTTGGACATCAAAGAATGAAGGATGGGGGTTGCTGAGAGACAAGAAACAAATTATATGAGACCCAGAAAAATGCTAGAGAAAAACTGACCATGTTAAGTAGAGACATGAAAGGTATAAAGAAGATATAGACTCCCTCTTGCGAGAGCACCAGAATCACAAATAACTGCTGAACAGTCAACAGGAAGACACTGGAAATCACCAAAAAAGATATCCCACATCCAAAGACAAAGGAGAAGCCGAAGTGAGATGGTAGGTGGGGCGCAATCATAATAAAATCAAATCCCATAACCACTGGGTGGGTGACTCACAAACCAGAAAACAATTATACCACAGAAGTCCACCCACTGGAGTGAAGGTTCTGAGCCCCACGTCAGGCTTCCCAACCTGGGGGTCCAGCAATGGGAGGAGGAATTCCCAGAGAATCAGACTTTGAAGGCTACTGGGATTTGACTGCAGGACTTTGACAGGACTGGGAGAAACAGAGACTCCACTCTTGGAGGGCATATGCAAACTAGTGTGTGCATCAGGACCCAGGGGGAAGGAGCAGTGACCCCACAGGAGACTGAACCAGACCTACTTGCTAGTGTTGGAGGGTCTCCTGCAGAGGCAGGGGGTGGCTGTGGCTCATTGATGGGACAAGGACACTGGCAGCAGAAGTTCTGGGAAGTACTCCTTGGCATGAGCCTTCCCAGAGTCGGCCATTAGCCACTCCAAAGAGCCTGTTGCCTCAGGCCAAACAAACAACAGGGAAGGAACTCAGCCCCACCCAACAGCAGATAAGCAGATTAAAGTCTTACTGACCTCTGCCCACCAGAGCAACACCCAGCTCTACCCACCACCAGTCCCTCCCATCAGGAAGCTTGCACAAGCCTCTAGGATAGCCTCATCCACCAGAGGACAGACAGCAGAATCAAGGAGAACTACAATCCTGCAGCCTGGGGAACAAAAACCACATTCACAGAAAGATAGACAAAAGGAAAAGGCAGAGGACTATGTACCAGATGAAGGAACAAGATAAAAGCCCAGAAAAATCAACTAGAAGAAGTGGAGATAGACAACCTTCCAGAAAAAGAATTCAGAATAATGATAGGATGATCCAGGACCTCGGAAAAAGAATGGAGGCAAAGATTGACAAGAAGCAAGAAATGTTTAACAAACACCTAGAAGAATTAAAGAGCAAACACCAAGAATTAAAGAACGAACAGAGATGAACAATAAAATAACTGAAATGAAAAATATACTAGAAGGAATCAATAGCAGAATAACTGAGGCACAAGAATGGATGAGTGACCTGGAAGACAGAATGGTGGAATTCACTGCTGCGGAACAGAATAAAGATAAAAGAATGAAAAGAAATGAAGACAGCCTAAGAGACCTCTGGGATAATGTTAAACACAACACCATTCACATTTTAGGGGTCCCAGAAGGAGAACAGGGAGAAAGGGCCCGAGAAAATATTTGAAGAGATTATAGTCAAAAACTTCCCTAACATGGGAAGGGAAATAGCCACTCAAGTCCAGGAAGCGCAGAGAGTCCCATATAGGATAAACCCAAAGAGAAACACACTGAGAAACATAGTAATCAAATTGGCAAAAATTAAAGACAAAGAAAAATTATTGAAAGCAGCAAGGGAAAAATGACAAATACTATAGAAGGGAACTTCCATAAGGTTAACAGCTGATTTCTCAGCAGAAACTCTACAAGCCAGAAGGGAGTGGCAAGATATATTTAAAGTGATGAAAGGGAAGAACCTACAACCAAGATTACTGTAGCTGGCAAGGATCTCATTCAGATTCGATGGAGAAATCAAAAGCTTTACAGATAAGCAAAAGCTAAGAGAATTCAGCACCACCAAACCAGCTCTACAACAAATGCTAAAGGAACTTCTCTAAGTGGGAAACACAAGAGAAGAAAAGGACCTACAAAAACAAACCGAAAACAATTAAGAAAATGGTAATAAGAACATACATATCAATAATTACCTTAAACGTGAATGGATTAAATGATCCAACCAAAAGACACAGGCTCGCTGAATGGATACAAAAATAAGACTCATATATATGCTGTCTACAAGAGACCCACTTCAGACCTAGGGACACATGCAGACTGAAAGTGAGGGTATGGAAAGATATTCCATGCAAATGGAAATCAGAAGAAAGCTGGAGTAGCAATACTCAGATACAATAGGCTTTCAAATAAAGAATGTTACAAGAGACAAGGAAGGGCACTACATAATGATGACGGGATCAATCCAAGAAGAAGGTATAACAATTGTAAATATATATGCACCCAACATAGGAGCACCTCAATACATAAGGCAAATGCTAACAGGTATAAAAGAGGAAATCAACAGTAACACAATAGTAGTAGGGGAGTTTAACACCTTACTTACACCAATGGACAGGTCATCCAGACAGTAAATTAAGAAGGAAATAAAAGCTTTGAATGACACAATAGACCAGAAAGATTTAATTGATATTTAAAGAACATTCCACCCAAAACTGGCAGAATACACTTTCTTCTTAAGTGCACATGGAACATTCTCCAGAATGGATCACATCTTGGGTCACAAATCAAGCCTCAGTAAATTTAAGAAAACTAAAATCATATCAAACACCTTTTCTGACCACAATGCTATGAGATTAGAAATAAATTACAGGGAAAAAATGTAAAAAACACAAACACATGGAGGCTAAACAATATGTTACTAAATAACTAAGAGATCACTGAAGAAATGAAAGAGGAAATCAAAAAATACCTAGAGACAAATGACAATGAAAACACGATGATCCAAAACCTATGGGATGCAGCAAAAGCAATTCTAGAGGGAAGTTTATAGCAATGCAATCCTACCTGAAGAAACAAGAAAAATCTCAAATAGTCTAACCTTACACCTAAAGGAGCTAGAGAAAGAAGAACAAACAAAACCCAAGATTAGTAGAAGGAAAGAAATCATAAAGATCAGATCAGAAATAAATAAAATAGAAACAAAGAAAACAATAGCAAAGATCAATAAAAGTAAAACCTGGTTCTTTGAGAAGATAAACAAAATTGATAAACCATTAGCCAGACTCATCAAGAAAAAGAGGGAGAGGACCCAAATCAATAAAATTTGAAATGAAAAAGTTAACACGGACACCGCAGAAACACAAAGCATCATAAGAGACTACTACAAGCAACTCTATGCCAATAAAATGGACCACCTGGAAGAAATGGACAAATTCTTAAAAAGGTACAACCTTCAATACTAAAATGGGAAGAAACAGAAAATATGAACAGACCAGTCCCAAGTAATGAAACTGTGATTAAAAATCTTCCAACAAACAAAAGTCCAGAACCAGATGGCCTCACAGGTGAATTCTATCAAACAGTTAGAGAAGAGCTAACACCCATCCTTCTCAAACTCTTCCAAAAAATTGCAGAGGAAGGAACACTCCCAAACTCATTCTCCGGGGCCACCATCACCCTGATACTAAAACCAGACAAAAATACTACAAAAAAAGGAAGTTACAGACCAATATGACTGATGAATATAGATGCACAAATTCTCAACAGAACACTGGAAAACAGAATCGAACAACATATAAAAAGGATCATACACCATGATCAAGTGGGATTTATCCCAGGGATGCAAGGATTCTTCAATATATGCAAATCAGTCAATGTGATACACCATATGATCACCTCAATAGATGCAGAAAAAGCTTTTGACAAAATTCAACACCAATTTATGAGAAAAAACGCTGCAGGAAATGGGCACAGAGGGAACCTAACTCAACACAGTAAAGGCCATATATGATAAACCCACAGCAAACATTATTCTCGATGAAAAATGAAAGCATTTCCTCTAAGGTCAGGAACAAGACAAGGATGTCCAGTCTTGCCACTAATACTCAGTATAGTTTTGGAAGTCCTAGCCATGGCAATCAGAGAAGAAAAAGAAATAAAATAATCCAAATTTGAAAAGAAGAAGTAAAACTGTCACTGTTTGCCAATGACATGATACTATACATAGATAATCTTAAAGATGCCACCAGAAAACTACCAGAGCTAATCAGTGAATTTGGTAAAGTTGAAGATACAAAATTAATGCACAGAAACCTCTTGCATTCCTATACACTAACAATGAAAGATAAATTAATTCACCACTGAAATAAAAAAGAATAAAATACCTAGGAATAAACCTACCTAAGGAGGTAAAAGACCTGTACTAAGAAAACTATAAGACACTGATGAAAGAAATCAAAGATGACAGAAAGAAATGGAAAGATAGATATACTATGTCCTTGGATTGGAAGAATTAATAATGTGAAAATGAGTATAGTACCCAAAGCAAACTACAGATTCAATGCAATCCCTATCAAATTATCAATGGCATTTTTTACAGAACTAGAACAAAAAACCTTAAAATTTGTTTGGAGACACAAAAGACCCTGAATAGCCAAAGCAATCTTGAGGGAAAAAAACAGAGCTTGAGGAATCAGGCTCCGTGCCTTCAGACTATACTACAAAGCTACAGTAATTAAGACAATATGGTATGAGCACAAAAACAGAAACATAGATCAATGCTACAGGATAGAAAAGACCAGAGATAAACCCACACACCTATGGTCAATTAATCTATGACAAAGGAGGCAAGGATATACAATGGAGAAAAGACATTCTCTTCAATAAGTGGTGCTGGGAAAACTGGACAGCTACATGTAAAAGAATGAAATTAGAACACTCCCTAACACCGTACACAAAAATAAGCTTAAAATGGATTAAAGCCCTAAATGTTAGACCAGACAGACACTATAAAACTCTTGGAGGAAAGCATAGGAAGAACACTCTTAGGCATAAATCACAGCAAGCTCCTTTTTGACCCCCCTCCTAGAGTAATGGAAATAAAAACAAAAATAAACAAATAGGACCTAATGAAACTTAAAACTTTTGCATAGAAAAGGAAATTATAAACAAGATGAAAAGACAACCCTCAGAATGGGAGAAAACATTTGCAAATGAATCAACAGACAAAGGATTAACCTCCAAAATATATAAACAGCTCCTGCAGCTCAATATTAAAAAAACAAAAAACCAATCAAAAAATGGGCAAAAGACCTAAATAGACATTTCTCCAAAGAAGACATACAGATGGCCAAGAAGAACATGAAAAGCTGCTCAACATCACTAATTATTAGAGAAATGCAAATCAAAAGTACGAGGTATCACCTGACACTGGTTGGAATGGGCATCATCAGAATATCTACAAACAACAAATGAGAGGGTGTGAAGAAGGAGCCTTCCTGTTGACTGTTCAGTGTGGAGAAGAAGGAACCCTCTTGCACTGTTGGTGGGAATATAAATTGATACAGCCACTATGGAGAACAGTGTGGAGGTTCCTTAAAAAACTAAAAATAGAATTACCATATGACCCAGCAATTCAACTACTGGGCATATACGTAAAGAAAACCATAATTCAAAAAGACGCATGCACCCCAATGTTCATTGCAGCCATGTTTACAATAGTCAGGTCATGTAAGCAACCTAAATACTCATCAACAGATGAATGGATAAACAAGATGTGGTATATATATATATATACACACACACATACACACAAAGGAGTATTACTCAGCCATAAAAAGGAATGAAATTGGGTCATTTGTAGAGATGTGGATGGACCTAGAGACTGTCATATAGAGTGAAGTAAGTCAGAGAAAAACAAATATCGTCTATTAAGGCATATATGTGGAATCTGGAAAAATGGTACAGAAGAACTGTTTGCAAGGCAGAAATAGAGACACAAATGTTGAGAACAAATGTATGGACACCAAGGGGGGAAAGCAAGGGTGGTGGTCCTGGTTGGATGAATTGGGAGATTGGGATTGACATGTATACACTAATATGTATAAAATAGATATCTAATAAAAACCTGTTAAAAAAAGCTATAAATAGAACTTCTGAAATGTCTGAGTTGAAAATACACTGGATGGGGATTAATGACACTTTAAAGTCCCCAAAGGAGTGAGGGAGTTAACAGGAAAAATATTTGAAGAAATAGTGGGCAAAAAATTTCCAAATTTGATGAACACGTTAAGCACACAGATACAAGAAAGTTAACAAATCCCAAGTACAAGAAACATTAAGAAAACTACTCCAGGGTACATCATAATCAAATTGCTTAAATTGAATGATGAAAATCTTAAAAGCAGCGAGAAAGAAAAACATGTAGGGGAAAATGACAGGTATGTTACCAGATTTCTCACTAGAAACCATGCAAGCAAGAAAACAATGGAGCAACATTTTAAATGCTTTGATGGAAAAAATCCTAAATCACTAAACCTTAAATTCATAACCCAGCTAAAATAGTTTTCAATAATGAAGGCAAAATAAAGACTTTTTCTGACATACAGAAACTCAAATAATTTATCACCAGCAGGCCTACATTAACAAGAAATGTTAAAGAAAATTCTTAAGGCAGAAGTAAAATGATATTAGGAAGCAATTTGGAATTGAGCAGCTTGGGAAATAGCAATTGAATAGGTAAATACAGATTTTCTCATATTATTTAAATTTCTTAACAATACTGCTTGCTTAAACAAAAATAATAATGTAGAGTATAACTCATATGTAGGAGTTAAATGTATAACAATAGTACAATGGCCTGGAGGGGAGAAATGGAAACATACTGCTGTTAAGATTTTTACACTGTACTTTAAAAATACTACACATGGGACTTCCCTGGTGGTGCAGTGGCTAAGAATCCGCCTGCCAATGCAGGGGACACGGGTTCGAGCCCTGGTCTAGGAAGATCCCACATGCCGTGGAACAACTGGGCCTGTGCACCACAGCTACTGAGCCTGCACTCTTAAGAGCCCGTGAGCCACAACTACTGAAGCCCATGCACCTAGAGCCTGTGCTCTGCAATAAAAAAAAAAAAGCCACCGCAGTGAGAAGTCCACGCACCACAATGAAGAGTAGCCCCTGCTCGCTGCAACTAGAGAAAGCCCATGTGCAGTAACAAAGACCCAATGCAGCCAAAAATAAATAAATAAATTTATTTTAAAAAATACTATATATGAGTGGTACACTATCATTTGTAGGTAGACTGTGATAACTTAAAGATATGTACTGTAAGCCCCTGATACAATGCCATGAGGAGACCAACCAGCCACTTGGCCACAGTTGATTAAACTGGACTTCTTACACCTTAGAAAGGGCAAATATTTATCTTGATTGAAACTGGCACATATTCTGAATATGGTTTTGCCTTATAGAGTGTTTGATCCACCAACGCAGGATTGCACAGAATATCTAGATCAGGAGAGGCACTTTCACTCAAAGGAGATGCAGCAGTACGCACGTGACCATAGGATTTACTGTTTTTATCATATTCTTCATCATTTAGAAGCTGCTGGGCTTCTGGAACAATCTTTAGATGAGGAAGTTGAGGTGCCATTTTGGAGAAGATACCCTAACAGGATGTCATCTTCCAGGATACAATATATATCCTAAGTTAGCAACATAATATGTTCCCCTGAGAATGTGTCCACGAACCTAAAGGTGAAAGTAGCATCACTTTCAGTAACCTGGGGGATTTTTGCTTTTTGTCCCTGCAACTCTTGACTCTGTAAGTCTACAGATGCTGGTTCCAAATGTAGTGATTATTTCCACCATAAGACAGAATCCTGTTAAATTGTAAGCTGCCACTGCTGTCCAGTCACTTTGGGCTCCTTATGTCAAGAAACCAACAGGCAAGGAAAGGAGTCACTATCCTGCAGTGGCACTTGACCTAGATCTTAGGGAAGTTGTACAATAGGGACAGGGAATACTTTAGCACAGCAGTGATGTACTAGAAAATCTTTTGCTATTCCTTTGACCAATCTTCACAACAAATGGATTCAAGCAGCAGCCACTGCCTGAGATGGGCATGGTAACCAGTCTCAGAACACTCAGAGATGAGGACTAGGCAGACCCAACAGCTTACCCACCAAGACCATCAGAGATAAAACTAACAGTGGGTAAAATAAGTAACAAAGGAGAGAGATGCGAACAGCTATAGCTGAGACCAGCTGCAGTGGTGGGGGTTATAGTTCATGCTACCACCTTAATATTACAACTTTTCCCATGAAAAGAAACCAACCAAAATCCTGAGAGCCTGTTTACAGATGGGCTGAATCCCACTTGGAGGGGGACTTAGGTACTGGAAAGGGAGGACTATATTTATATGCCTCTGAGACCCCCTTTCAGGATTAAGGTACTTATTTTTATAACTGTTGGGAATGTTGGTTGTTGACAACTCATACCCAAGTTCCTCTCCAGGAATTTCCCTCTATTAAAGGGAGCTACCTTACCCAAGTTTATTCTACTGCCTGGCCTATATCCAGTAACTAGTTATGAGATGAGGCCACATTCTCTTTCCTCAACTCAGTCAAATATAAAGGGCCATCTCAGCTCTAGCATTACTGATAGTATTGTCTGAGGTCTCTACTGCAACTGCATCACAGTTCAACTTCTCCCTCTGCTGAATCCTGCTTTCCTCATCCCTTACCCCTCACAGCTGTTAATCCCAAGAGCTGTCCCCAGTAAACCTCCTGCATATAAATGTAAGAGACTCTATGCCTGTTTTCTAGGGAATCCAATGTATGATACCCACCATGTTCACACTGTCACATAGAGAGGAAAAGATGCAGAGGATGGTATCCTTAATATAAAAGGCAAGCTATGCCTAACAGAAGAGAGATGATGAACATAAGAAAGAAACTTCTAAAACTGCTAATTGAGGGCTTTAAAGTACCAGATCAGCCTTCAGTGGAGAGGACTTGAATTATCTTTTAGTCTACCACCTCCATGTACTTGAAAGACTAGCCCTGGTCCCAACCAAAATGTACAAGTGGGTATCACTTTTCAAAAATGGATGGGAACGTTCTTAGATTTCCCTGTACTACTGGCATAATCCCAGAGCAAAATACCTTCCAAAAATGCAAAACCAAGCCTCTTTGATCACAAATCCTCAAGGCGTTGGAGGCAGATAAAATGGCAATATGAAATGGCAGATAAAAGGGAGACATCATTAACTTATTAAACAATTTATCTTAGATTGGTCTTCTAAGACATTCCAAAAAAAAAAAAAAAAAAACAGTTTTAAACTCAGTTCTGCAATACATGGATGAATATATCTCCACAATACCAAATCTTTGGGTGGAATCTCTGATGTCTCCCCACCGTCCCCAGACCACTGTAACTCCTTGTTTACCTTTACTGTGACAATGCATCCAAAATCCAGATGACCCAAGATGATCTGGACAACTGTCTGGAGGAGTAAAACTTTTGTGGAATGCCAATTCTCTCATCCAACTTTCCATTATTCCCTGTTTATTTACTCTGTGTATATTATCCAGTTCTTTTTACCCTGGCTTATTAGTCATTTAAAATTTTTTTTAACTTTTAATTTAGATTTACGGAAAGGTTGCAAAGATAGAGTGTTCCTCACTATTCATTCAGCTTTCCCTAAGGTTAACATCTTACATAACCACAGAACATTGTCAAAACTAAGAAATTAATGATGGTATAATACTACTGAATAAAATACAGCTTTATTTGGATTTCACCAGTCTTCCCACTAATGTCCTTCTTCTGTTCCAGAATCCAATCCAGGATACCACAGTACATTTAGTAATCATGTTTTCTTAGTCTCCTCAATCTGTGACAGCTTCTCATTCTTTTCTTGTTGTTAATTTTTTTAATGACTTTCCAGTTTAAAGACTATTCTTCAGTGATTTTGCAGAATGTCTTTCAATTTGTGTTTATCTGATATTTTCTCATGATTAGACTAGAGTTATAGGTTTGGGGAAAGAATGCCACAAAGGTGAAGTGTCTTCCTCAGATAATCTTAGAAGGTACATAATATTGAGAGGGAAACAAGATAGTGGAGTAGGAGGACCTTGAACTCATCTCCTCTCATGAGCATTCCAAAATCACAACTAACTGCTGAACAACCATCAATAAAAAAGACTGGAATCTTCCAAACAGAGATATTCTACATCCAAAGACATAAAGAAGAAACCATGAGATGATAGGAGGGGCACACTTGCAATATAAACAAATTCCATACCACCCAAGTGGGTGACCCACAAACTGGAAAATAATTATATTGCAGAAGGTCTCCCACAGGAGTGAGAGCTCTGAGCCCCATGCCAGGCTTCCCAGGCTAGGGGTCTGGCATTTGGAAGAGAAGCCTCCACAGTATTTGGCTTTGAAGGGCAGCGGGGCTTGATGGCAGGAGCTCCACAGGAATGGAGGAAACAGCGACTCTACTCTTAGCACACACAAGGTCCTGCTTGCACTGGGCCCCAGGACAAAAGCAATGACTCCATATGAGCTTGGGCCAGACGTGCCTACTGGTCTTGGATGGTCCTGGGGATGCCAGGGGTGGCTGTGGCTCTCTCTGGGGTCATAAGAGCTGGTGGCAGACATAGCTGGGACCTACACAAACTCTGGCTGGAGGCAGACATTTTGTGTCCTTGGCACCAATATCTGGCCCCACCCATAGCCTGTAAGATCCAGTGCTGGGACACCTCAGGCCAGACAACTAACAGGGCAGGAACACAGCCCCATCCATCAGCAGACAGGCTGCCTAAAGACTTCTTAAGTCCACAGCCACCTCTAGACACACCCTTGACACAGCCCTGCTTACCAGAGGGCTAAGACCCACCACCTCCAGCCACGAGTGGGCAGGCACTGACTCCTCCCACCAAGAAGTCTACACAAGCCTCTAGACCAGCCTCACCCATGAGGGGGCAGACACCAGAAGCCAGGAAACTATGGTCCTGCTGCCTACAGAGCTGAATCTGCAAACACAGGTCAGAAACTACCCTGGGACCAGCTGGTCCCTGGCCTTTAGGTGGCAAGAGGGGAGTGTACTGCTGGGATACATGACTTCCCTTATGTACCCCAGGGCCATTTCTCCAAGGTCAAGAAACATGACTAACCTTCCACATACATAAAAACACAAATAGAAATTTAAACAAAATGAGACAGCTAAAGGAACCAGAGAAAGGAACCAGATAAAACTCCAGAACAACTAAATGAGGTGGAGATAGTCAATCTACCTAAGAAAGAGGTCAGAGTAATGATTGTAAAGATGATCCAAGAACTTGGGTAAAGAATGGATACACTGAGTGAGAAGTTACAAGAAGTTTTTAGCAAAGAGTTAGAAAATATAAAGAACAGCCAACCGAGTGCTGAGTTTCCTTTTCACTTACCTTTGGAGTAAAAGGATTAGTTTTCTAATTTTCTAAAATTTACAGGTAAATTAGCTTGTTCTTACATTGCAAATTTTACAAGACTATTCTACTTTCTATGCTTTCTCTCAAATTACATAATCACATAACTACAAATAGCATTTACTATAAATGGGCCAGGTTTTATATTGTCCAGGTTTTATATTGTCCTGTCACTTAAAAAAATTAAAGTATAAGTCTTAAAGACAGTGTAGTTATTATTTGCATATGTGGCAAATGTGGCATAAAGCCCTTATTGAGTACTAGGGAAATAACCATTTGTTTTATCTTAACACATTACACCCATGTGATAAAAATCTACCCATGTGATAAAACTACATATAACTAAATCACACACACCCTTACATGTGGAACTATGGAAATCTGAATAAGATAGGTGGATTATACCAGTGTCAAGATCCTGATTATAATATTGTACTATACTTGTGCAAGACGTTACCATTGGGGGAAACTGAGTAAAGGGTATATAGGGTCTCTCCATTAAAAAAAAATAAAGAACGACCAACCAACCAAAGTTGAAGAATATAAGAACTGCAATGAACAAATAAACTAGGAGGAATCAATAACAATAAATGAGGCAGAAGAACAAATCAGTGAGCTGGAAGACAGAGTGGTGGAAATCACTGCCACAGAACAGAATAAAGGGAAAAAAAGAAATGAGGACAGTTTGAGACATTTGGGACAATGTCAAATGCACCAACATTCACATTATGGGGATCCCAGAAGGAGAAGAGGGATAGAAAGGGCCTGAGAAAATATTTGAAGAAATAATAGCTGAAAACTTCCTTAACATGAGAAAGGAAATAGTCACCCAAGTCCAGGAAGCAGAGTCCCATATGGGATAAAGCCAAGGAGGATTATGAGACACATAGTAATCAAACTGACAAAAATTAAAGACAAAGGGAAAATGTGAAAAGCAACAAGGGAAAAGCAACAAACACATACAAGTGAATCCCCAAAAGGTTATCATCTGACTTTTCAGCAGAAACTCTGCAGGCCAGAGGGAGTGGCATGATATATTTAAAATGATGAAAGTAAAAAACCTACAACCAAGAATGCTCTACCCAGCAAGGCTCTGATTCAGATTTCATGGAGAAATCAAACGCTTTACAGACAAGCAAAATCTAAAAGAATTCAGCACCACCAAACCAGTTTTACAACAAATGCTAAAGGAACTTCTCTAAGCTGGGAAAAAAAAAAAAAAAAAAAAAAACCACAAAAATAAAATTACAAAATGGGAAAGCTTACCAGTAAAGGCAAACATACAGTAAAGATAGGAAATCATTCACACACAAGTATAATATCAAAACCAGTAATCATGAGAAGAGGAGAGTATAAGTACAGAATATTTGGAATGCATTTGAAGTTAAGAGACCAGCAACTTAAAACAATTATGTATATATAGAGACTGATATATCAAAACCTCTTGGTAACTGCAAACAAAAAAATCTATGAGATAGACACATGAAAAAGAAAAAGGAATCCAAATACAACACTAAAGTTAGTCATCAAATCACAAGAGAGGAGAACAAAAGAGGAAAAGAAGAAAAAAGGCCTACAAGAACAAATCCAAAACATTTAACAAAATGGCAGTAGGAACATACATGTTGGTAATTACCTTAAATGTAAATGGATTAAGACTTCCCTGGTGGCGCAGTGGTTAAGAATCCATCTGCCAATTCAGGGGACACGGGTTCAAGCCCTGGTCTGGGAAGATCCCACATGCCATGGAGCAACTAAGCCTGTGTGCCACAACTACTAAGCCTGTGCTCTAGAGCCCATCCATGAGCCACAACTACTGAGCCCATGTGCCACAACTACTGAAGATCGTGCACCTAGAGCCTATGCTCCATAACAAGAGAAGCCACCATAATAAGAAGCCCATGCACCACAACGAAGAGTAGCCTCCACTCACTGCAACTAGAGAAAGCCCACGTGCAGCAGTGAAGACCCAACACAGCCAATAAAAAAATTTATTTTAAAAATGTAAATAGGTTAAATGTTTTTCGGCTCCAACCAAAAAAGACTGGCTGAATGGATACATGAACAAGACCCGTATTTATGTTGTCTATAAGAGACCCATTTCAGATATAGAGACACGTACAGACTGAAAGTGAGGGAATGGATAAAGGTATTCCATGCAAATGGGTATCAAAAGAAAGCTGATTAGCAATACTCATATCAGACAAAATAGACTTTTTAAAATAAAGACTTACAAGAGACAAAAAAGGATACTACGTAATGATCAAGGGGTCAATCCAAGAAGAAAATATAACAATTGTAAATATATCTACACCCAACACAGGAGCACCTCAATATATAAGGCAAGTGTTAACAGACATAAAAGGAGAAATTGACAGTAACACAATAATAGTGGGCGACTTTAACACTCCATTACATTAATGGACAAATCACCCAGGCAGAAAATCAATAAGGAAACATAGACCTTAAATGACACATCAGACCAGCTGGACTTAATTGTTATTTATAGAACATTCCATCCAAAAGCAGCAGAATACACATTCTTTTCAGTACACATGGAACATTCTCCAAGATAGATCACATGCTGGGCCACAAAGCGAGCCTTGGTAAATTTAAGAAAATTGAAATCTTATGAAGCATCTTTTCTGACCACAGCACTATGAGATTAGAAATAAACTACCAAAAAAAAAAAAAACCCTGCAAAATACACAAATATGAGTAGGCTAAACAATATGCCACTAAGCAACCCATGGATCATTGAGGAAGTCAAAGAGGAAATCAAGAAATACCTAGAGACAAATGAAAACAAAAACACTATGATCCTAAACCTATGGGATTCAGCAAAAGCAGTTCTAAGAGGGAAATTTATAGCAATACAAGATTACCTCAGGAAACAAGAAAAATCTCAAATAAACAACCTAACTTTATACTTAAAGCAACTAGAGGAAGAACAAACAAAACCCAAAGTTAGTAGAAGGAAAGAAATCCTAAAGATCAGAGCAGAAATAAATGAAATAGGGCTTCCCTGGTGGCCCTGTGGTTGGGAGTCCGCCTGCCGATGCAGGGGACACGGGTTCGTGCCCCGGTCTGGGAAGATCCCACATGCCACGGAGTGGCTGGGCCCATGAGCCGTGGCCACTGAGCCTGCGTGTCCAGAGCCTGTGCTCCGCAACAGGAGAGGCCACAACAATGAGAGGCCCACGTACTGCAAAAACAAACAAAAGAAATAAATGAAATAGAGATGAAGAAAAGAATAGAAAAGATCAATGGAACTAAAAGCTGTTTCTTTGAAAAGATAAACAAAATTGATAAACCTTTAGCAAGACTCATCAAGAAAACAAGGGAGAGGGCCCAAATCAATAAAATTAGAAATGAAAAAGGAGAAGTTACAACTGACACCAAAGAAATACAAAGGATCATAAGAGACTATTGTAAGCAACTATACACCAATAAAATGGAGAGCCTAGAAGAAATGGACAAATTCTTAGAAAGATACAATCTCCCAAGACTGAACCAGGAGGAAATAGAAAATATGAGCAGACCAATTAGAAGTACTGAAATTGAATATGTGATTTAACAACTCCCAACAAACAAAAGTCCAGGACCAGATGGCTTCACATGTGAATTCTACCAAACATTTAAAGAAAAGTTAACACCTATCTTTCTGGAACTATTCCAAAAAATTGCAGAGGAGGGAAAACTCCCAAACTCATTCTATGAGGCCACCATCACCCTGATACCAAAACCAGACAAAGATATTACAAAAAAGAAAACTATGGAAAAGAAGAAGTAAAACTATCACTGTTTGCAGATGACATGAGACTATACATAGAAAATCCTATAGATGCTACCAGAAAACAACTAGAGCTCATCAATGAATTCAGTAAAGTTGCAGGATACAAATTTAATATACAGAAATCTGTTGCATTTCTATACACTAACCATGAATGATCAGAAAGAGAAATTAAGTAAACAATCCCATACCTAGAAGAAATACCTAGGAATAAACCTACCTAAGGAGGCAAAAGACCTGTACTCCAAAAACTATAAGACACTGATGAAAGAAACTGAAGATAACACAAACAGATGAAAAGAGACACCATGTTCTTGGATGGGAAGAACCAATAGTGTCAAAATGACTATACTACCCAAAGTAATCTACAGATTCAATGCAATCCCTATCAAATTACCAATAGCATTTTTCACAGAATTAGAACAAAAATTTTTACAGTTTGTATGGAAACACAAAAGACCCCAAATAACCAAAGCAATCTTCAGAAAGAAAAACAGAGCTAGAGGAATCAGGCTCCCTGACTTCAGACTATACTCCAAAGCTACAGTAACCAAGACACTACGGTACTGGCACAAAAACAGAAATATAGATCATTGGAACAGGACAGAATGCCCAGAAATAAACACACAAACCCTTGGTCAATTAATCTATGACAAAGGAGGCAAGAATGTACAATGGAGAAAAGACAGCCTCTTCAATAAGTGGTGCTGGGAAAACTGGACAGCTACATGTAAAAAAATGAAATTAGAACATTTTCTAACACCATACACAATAATAAACTCAAAGTGGATTAAAGTCCTAAATGTAAAATTGGATACCATAAAACTCATAGAGGAAAACATAGGCAGGACACTCTGACATAAATTGCAGCAATATCTTTTTCGAGCAGTCTCCTAGAGTAATGGAAATAAAAACAAAATAAACAAATGGGACCTAATTAAACTTGAAAACTTTTGCACTGCATAGGAAACCATAAACAAAACAAAAAGACAACCTACAGAATGAAGAAAATATTTGCAAACAATGAGACCAACAAGGGATTAATCTCCAAAATATACAAACAGCTCATACAGCTCAATATAAAAAACAATCAATCCAATCCAAAAATGGGCAGAAGATCTAAATAGACCTTTCTCCAAAGAAGACATACAGATGGCCAAAAGGCAAATGAATAGATGCTCAACATCACTAATTATTAGAGAAATGCAAATCAAAACTACAATGAGGTATCACCTCACACCAGTCAGAATGGCTATCATCAAATAGTCACTCTTGGAGTCTCTTAAGTGTCACATATTCACTCAAGGCCAGTTCCTCTTATCTTCCTAGCACATGATGATGTCTGCTGCCTCTGTGAGAATGAAGCTTCCTGGCTAGGCTAGTGGTTGCCTTCCTGAGCTACTGATACCACCAAACTTTGAGGTGCCAAAGAATGCTACAGTTCCTATATATCTCATTGGCTCACTGCAGTGGTGCCATATTCAGTGAACAAGTGGGCTGACAGCCCCTCCTTCACATTACTGTGCCACAATAAGTCATTTGGATTCCAAAGAGCTTTGCTTGGGCTCCCAGTCTCAGCTTCTCAGAAAAGTAGTTCTTTAGTGACTTCCCATAGCCAGTCTCCTTCCTCAGGGCCTCAAAGGTCAGGTTGGCAGGCCAGGCTGGGGACAGGTCTCTAACATCCCAACCTATGTCCCCTACCCTGCCTCCCAGAGACCTTAATAGTAAAAACTTTCTCCTGATAGGCTCCTTACATGCAAACCACTCAAGGAAATAGTTGTGAGAGGAAGACTGGGAGAGTGAGTTTTGTTCTATAACCACCCACACAATTTCAGCTGAAGTTTGGCTCATCTGGGACCATCCCACAGAAATGCAATGATGTAAATGCATTTTTTAAACCTTAAAGTGCTCCAAGATGTTTATTATCATTATTACATATATAGTATCCAGGCTACAGTGTGAGCTGCCTTCAGGAAGCTAGACTGCCATCACTATGGAGTTAAAATAATGGGAATTTCAGGGCCAATGCAGGGGCCTCAAATCACACACCACAGATGACCCTTCCCCAGCACACTTTCCTGCTAAGCCTGAGCCTGCCATTCCCTCTGTCTTTAAGCAACAACTCTATGTTTCTGAACACAACTCGATTCCGGGTAGAGGCTATGCTGACCTAGTCGATCAGATGCAACCAACTGGACACAGAGAAGAGTAGTAGCAGCCAGATTATTTTCAAACTGTTTGAGAATGCATTTTAAATAATGAAGGCAAGCAAGATAGAAGAACTGGCCTCACATCCCTCCCACAGCCCTGGGGATCCCCCTGAGGGCTCACTCCCTGGGAGCGCTCAGCTGACAGGCCTGCAATGGTCTAGGTGTGGAGGAGAACCACCTGATATTGATTTCTGAAACACAGACGAGGACTAATGACAGAAGGTGCTTGACCGCACGTCTCAGACTACCTGAGAGAGGTAGGACCCAGGCAGGGCATTTGCCAAAATATTCTCCTTCAACTGTCCTCCCCAACCTCAGCCTCTGCTTTCAGCTTGGCTGGTGAACACTGGCCTAACCTGGAGGCTTACCGGTGAAAGAAAGGGAAGCTCAACCAAGGGCCACAGGTCCAGAACTCAGTCAAGGTGGGAGTTGGCATAAAGGGACTGCTGAAAGTGGTCAGCCTCAGCCGTTCCAAGCTCTCCTTTGATGTGTAAGAGAGGTTGTCCACTCGATGTACATTCCACAGTGGATCTTTATGGTGGCCTGCTTGTTCTTGCCTTACAATGGCTCTCAGAGTTTCCTGGTTGGGGTGGAGGGAAGCCCTGGGCCTGGAAGCCACAAACAGAGCACAAGTGAATGAGGCCACTGCCTGAGGCCAAGAATTGCCTCACTGCTGTCAGCAAAGCCCACTGAGAAAGCTCTGGCCCTGGAGGAGTGAACAGATGCCCCTTGTGGAAAAGATGACCCTGCTCTCACCTTGCTTCATAATTCTCCATCATTTCTCTGTGAAGGATGCACAGAACAACCCATTCAGTGGGCTAGGTGTCATTGCTGCACACAGCTGAAACTCCTCCACTTTCCTTCCCACTGAGGGAAGCAAGTTGTCCTGTAAGAGAATGGGAGCTACATTATTTTAGGTTTCACTTGGAATCCATGCTCAGGTATTAAAATTCGGTTATTCACCAACTTTGGTATTTATTTGCTACAAATAATTTGCAAAACAACTTCTGAAAGTGGGTTACAAGAGTGTGACTAAGAAGACTGTCCTAGAGAGTGAGTGACCTTTTCGGGGGTGAAAGGGAGAGTCATATGTGTAAAAACTGTAAATGACAATTTCTCTCATTTCCCTTCCTTTTCACCCTCACTCATATTCTTTGATCTAGATCTGCCTCTCCAGAAATGTACAAGGCCAGGAAAAGGACCAAGAGGAGTCTGCTTCTAACTTGAAAAATACAAATATAGGTTGCCTTTAAACCTAGAAATAAGGTGTTGAAGAAAACAATGAGTCTTAAGTGTGTCACTTAAGTGAATATTATGTCATATAACTTGCCTGTATAATATTTTTAGAATCTTTGGAAAGAATGGAGAAACAACTGTTAGCATCCCTTTTAAAAAGTTTCACAGGAGATTACCTGGTATCTCCCTACACTAATCATGGTGATCTTTTCACTAGGTCTATCTAGGGAAGATGTTACCCCAAACCAAGCAGGCAGTATCCCATTGGGAGATACTAATGTATATAAGATGGATTTTGAAACTTCAAACATCAGATAAAAAATTATTCAAATTGTCTCACTATTTGGTGGCAGAATGACTCAGACTCAAATCAGAAAATAGTCAAGTAGAAAAATCCAGATGGGCTTGAAAGGAGTGATGGAAGAAATCTGGCTGTTAATCATCTCTAATTCACCTCCTACTCCTTCTGGAGCAAAAGAGAGTCTGAAGCTCTAATAGTACTGTGAATGAAAAAAAATTCTGGAAACAAAATTAGCATGACTCAGAGCAGTCTGGAAGACTGGGCTGGCCTGGCACGTTCCCCAGGCTGACCCCATTAACAGCAGAGAGAGGGGAATCTGCCCACGTGGCTCCTGGTGATGGAGGTGTGGGTAAAGAAAGATCAACAGACGGGAAGCCCCACAGACAAGCAGAAAGAGCTATGACAGACACAGGAGGGGCTAGATCTGGGAACAGATCTGGATGCTGACAGTTTGAGGTAGAGAATGGCCTAAAGTAAAGTGGACAGCCCATTGTTGGGGCACAGGTACCAGAGGATGAAAGATAGTTAGGAATCATGGAGTAAGCAGAGTTAGAGATATGCTGAATTTAAACACACACACACACACACACACACACACACGCGCACACACACACACGCACACGCACACACACACACGCACACCATAAGCCCTTTGAGAACAGAATGTCTTTCTCCCTCTTTATCCCCAGCAGCTTACAACAGTGCCAGGCAATAGCAGGTGCTCATTGAGGACTGATGGACTAATGGTCCATCAGTCTAAGCTGGCTTTGGGGGATAAGATAGGAATCAGAGGGAACAGAAGCATTGCAGGCAGCAGCAGGTTTAGAAATCTTAGCAGCTGGTCCAGGCAGTTGAGATGCAGTTCTGGCAATAAAGAGCTCTCAGATTTGAAGCCATCTTTCAGCAAGAAGCCCTATAGCACTGTGTGGAAGAGTGCAGGGCTGGAGTCAGGATTTCTGTGCTTGTGTCTCTGCCTGTTGCTTACCAATTGAGACTGAGGGGCCACTTATCGATTCTCTCAATGCTCATTTTCCTCACCTGTAAAATGAGAAAATAATAATACTTAGCACAAAGAGTTGTTGTGAGGACTAAACTTATTATATATGTTAAGTGTTTAGAGCAGTGCCTAGAATATAGTAAGTACCCAATAAATATTAGTGATCATTATTATTGATTATCCTTCTCCTCTATCCAGAAAGTTTCTTTGTGCTTTGTGCCAGTGTAGAATGAGTCCCAGGACTTAGACTACCCAGCACTCCTTTGGGAATGTAAGCTGACCTATCCTGCAAGTGTCTGTCTTTCACTTTGCGGCTTGCACACTTCAAGACATAACCTATTTTTGCGTGGATCACTGCAGTAGTTTCTCTGACTCTCTGCTTTCAGTCTCAGCCCTATCCAGCCAAAAGTGATCTAAAATGTAATCAGACCATCTCACTTGCCCACCTCACATCCTTCATGAGTTCTCTTTTCCCTCAAGATTCTTTGGGTCTCATTTCCTTAAAAGTACAGGAGAGCTCCTTGGAGAAACAGCTGATTCTAGGACTAGGGCAGGAAATATATAAAAAAGAATCTGGAGCATCTTGTAGTACCAGAAAGTAAGGAGTTGCGTGAACAAATGAAAAACCCTACAGTGATGGAAGTATGTCAAAGGGACACAGGAACCAACTTAAAAGAGCTCTCAATGGCCAAAGCTGGAATAATTTGAATGACAAAATAAATAAAATAGCATTGGATTATAACTTAAAATATAAAATAAATATCCATGAATTCATATTAATGTAAGTAAATGAAAGAATAAATAAATGGTGGAGAAGAGACAAATTTCCCCTGCAGAAGAATTGCAAATAAATTACGTAGCTACTTCATCCTTGAGAAGGGAGCATAACTCCTCACTCCTTAGTGTGGGCTGTGCATGGTGACTTCCTTCCAAAGTGTATAGTATGGTAAGAGAGAAAATGACTGACTTTATAGTGGAGAAACCTGACAAACACTATCTCATCCAGGTGATCAAGGTCAACCTCAACAGTATAACTCATAAATAATAAAGGTCATATGTTAATAGTATGTACCTTTGATATAATGTGATGAGAATGGCACTTCCTCTGGGGTCTTCCTCCCACAACAAATAACTCCAGTCTAATCATGAGAAAAACATCAGACAAACACAATAGATGGGTATTCTGCAAAATACCTAACTAGGACTTCTCAAAACTGTCAAGGTCATCAAAATAAGGAAGTCTGATAAACCGTCACAGCCAAGAGGAGCGTAAGGACACATAACAACTAAATGCTATGTGGTATCCTGGAACAGAAAAAGAACATTAAGTAAAAACTGAGGAAATTTGAGTAAAGTATTGACTTTAGTTAATAACAATGTTTTAATATTGGTTCATCAACTGGGACAAGTGTACCCTCCTAACGTAAGATGTTAATAATAGGGGAAGATGGGTGTGGACCTCTCTGTACAATTTTCACAAATTTTCTCTAAATCTAAAACTTTTCTAAAATTGAAAGTTCAGGGGCTTCCCTGGTGGCGCAGTGGTTGAGAGTCCGCCTGCCGATGCAGGGGACACGGGTTCATGCCCCGGTCTGGGAAGATCCCACATGCCGTGGAGCGGCTGGGCCCCTGAGCCATGGCCGCTGAGCCTGCGCATCCGGAGCCTGTGCTCTGCAACGGGAGAGGCCACAGCAGTGAGAGGCCCGCGTACCGCAAAAAAAAAAAAAAAAAAAAAAAAATTGAAAGTTCAAAAATAGCAGAGAATCAAAGGACAAACTTTACCTGTTTCAGAATTCTGGTAGGCTCAGTCACCATTAGACCAAGCCCATTCCCAAATCAGCAGCAGCATCTCTGCTACTCATAGGCGCACTCAAAATCTGAGTTCTTCAGAGAGATAACAACAGCTATTGTCTCACTTTATCCATGTAGAACACAGAAAGCACCCAGATTCATTGTCCCATTGTAAACAGGCAGCATGGCATAGAATTAATTGAGTACTTAGGCTCTAGAATGAGGCCAGCTGGCTCTGCCATGAACTCAGGCACATTCCTGATCTTCTCTGAACATGTTTCCTCATCTATAAAATAATAAAATAATAATACTTAGCACTCAGAGTTATTGAGATAATATAATGAGACAATGTATAAGCATGCTTAACACAATGCCTGGCAGATTTTGATTATGGAGTATTACCATCTCATTCTTCCCAGACCTTGCCAGTAGTGTCCAGGGGGTAAACTCTACGTACAGGAAAAACATGCCTGCTTTCTAGAAGTTTCTTGCTAAAACCAAAGTGGACAGATATCATGGTAGTTAGACTATTCATCAGGCAGTTAATTATCTAAGGGACTTGGCCAGAGCTAGCTGAGGAGCCCAAGCTGCAATTTATTATGGAACTGCTTTCAGAGGCTATACATTTGGAAGGGAAGCCACACAAATGTTAAGGCCTAACATTTATCCTGAGGCAACTCACTTGGCCATTCTCTGACTGGATTGATTTCCACGGAATCAGGAAGCTCTGTTTTAATGTGTTCCAGGCAGTTTTCAGCTTATACAACGATTACAATTAGATCCAAACTGGTTTGAGCAGAATTTGCCAGTAGAATGTCATGAGACTCCAGAGCCAATTCTTTATTACTTCAATAAATCTCAACATAACGACAGCTACAGTTTTACCAACAACCAGTCGTGTTTTTGTAATTTTAACACAAATAGCAATTAAGTGTGTCTGGTATGATGTGTTCTCACCATTTTCAGGTCACCCCGCTGATTGAGCATAATTTCATTCTCCACACTCATGTTCACCCAGGTTCTCCTTTATGACTTGCTTGGCTCTTTGACCAGGTTGAGATGCCAGTGGAAGAGAAGTCATTGCTGGCATCACTCTCTTTTCTTTCTGAGGACCAGGAGAGCAACCCTCTGTCTCCATCCTGCTGGGCAATTTCCTGGCAGAGTGGAGAAACTCCTGAAATGCCAGATCTTGAGGCTGAGTTTCCAGCCATGGCAGGCCCCGACTTATGCCTCTCAGAAAGGTACAGAATAGAAGATCCCCCCTGGATCACCAGGGAAAGGCCAAGCCATCGTCTAGGTTGCCATGCAATTTTGTCTTCTTCTAGAATTTTGGCACATACTAATTTCTTTATAATTAAAAATTATATGTTCAGTAGGCACACTGGTCAGTTCCTTTTAATCTGTTATCTGTCAGTCTCTATTATTATGAATCCATTGTGTCTAGCATCATGGTAGGAAACTTAGATTATCAGAAGCAGATCATTTATAATACATGTTTTGCTTTTTCTTTCAGCATTATCTTTCCTGTTTTAGGTGTCTCATAATTTTCACAATGGTTTCAACATTTTATATTTTAAGGTTTTCTGTGTTTCCTTTTATTTCTTTCACGTTATATAATTAGCTCTGTATTCACAGGGGAAGTAAAGCAATGAATCAAACAGTTACCTGATAAATTCAATTAAAGCACAAAAACAATTTGGGTCCTTCTTGCTAAAGGAAAGTTTCTAGTAAGAATTTACCACCCACTTCACTCTGTTATAAATAGTTGATCAATTCTATTCTCAACAACTAGGGGAAAGGTAACTAATGTTTACTGAGTATGTACTATATGCCAGTCACTCTGTTAAGTGCTTTGCAGGCATCATTTTATTTGTAGTAGAGAGAGATTAGTTACAGTCATCAAAATTAGCAATTTCTTTGTTTTTCAGGCAGCTGAATTTCACATTTCTCTGAATATACTCACGAGAATGAAACACCTGATTGATGTATTAATACATGACCTTCATAAGGGCAGTATTCTCCCATTGAATCTAGCATTTTTATATATTAAATTCAGTAAGGGTTTTTGAATTGAATATATAATCTCAATGTTAAATCTTTATATCTACTCATCTCTATGTATACTGATGTAAAGAAATCTTATGAAAAAAAAGCTAAGTTACTACTAAAAACTATTCAAAATGAATACAAGTATTTTGGTATGATTTCAGACATTTAGAGCTGTCTTTGTCCAGTATTCAGATGTCTTGATAAGAATATAAGAACTAGACCAATATTTGAGTTACTTAAAGGATTAGGTGACAGGTTAACTCACTTTCAATACTATTTTTGCTTCAGAAAGCACCAACTCAAAAGTGAAAATTAAATGCCAGCAAAGGCTCTGCCTGCAGAAGTGTATACAGTTAACTCAAGTTTTACCCCCGCACCTGCTGATTATACACGATGGACTCAGGTCACATTACATCACATATACAGAAGAAAATGAAGCATTTGGTCACTTAACCAAAATGGATGTACTAAAAATCCACTGCAGATGTAGAGTATGATCTGGGGAATACAAAGGATTAATAAGACAGGGTCCGTCTCTTCTTGGAGAGGTAAGACTAGCATAGTTAAATATAAACAATGGAAAAGTAGGATCCAATTCAATTTAATAAAGTTTCCCTTTATGTGTGTATCTGATTGAAAACTATTGGAAACTTAATTTAACAAATACTTTTTCAGCACTGACTATGTACAGGAAGGCCTGTCCTGTTCATCTTTGAACCTCTGGCCTACAAAATGCCTGGCAGTTATCAGGTAAACAGTACATTATGAATGAATTGGAGAATGAAATTATTTTACTGTATGGAAAAAGCTTACAAGGGAGTAAAGTGGTAAGACAAATATATAAAGAACTATAATATTAGAAAGTGATCACAATGTACAGCATTATGAAAATTTAGAAGTGGAGAAGATATTAAGTCTAAAATTAGGGTTACAGTTTTGGGGACAGATAATATAATATGAGTGAATTGTAGGGGAGTAGTAGAAGGTGAGACTGTCAATGCAAATTGTGGCATGTAGTGGGGCCCTTCTTAGGCAACAGGAAGTCATGATGGGATTTCAAGAGACAAAACAACCTAACTGAGCTATCTAATATTAAGAATAAGCTGGAGAGCTATGTCAAGAGGATTGGAGTGGGAAGAAAACAGAGGTAGGAAGATCAGTAAAGGAGGGGCTAGTACAATTGTATAGATAATAAGAAATGAGAGGTTAAACTAGGATGGACAGTAGCATTGGGAAAAGAAGTAATTTTTCAAATATATAATAAAAGTAAGCCCTTTAGACATTGTCTGCTGAATGTCTATGGAGTATTGTGTAAGGGAGATAGGGGAGAAATCCAAATTTCAGGCTAAGAAGGCGATTCCTTTAAAAGTAGTATGTGGAATTGGGAAGGAGTAGAGGAGGAGATGAGGTCTTTATATTTTCTGTTAAAGGTTAGAAGTTTATAGTAATTTAGTGAAAGGGAATTTTCACTCTGAGCTGGAAAAGCCAGATGGTAAGAATTTGAGACATGAGCTCAACTGGATAAAAAAACAAAACAAAATGTTATTGTTCAGAACAGTGAAGAACAAGCAAGTTAATATATAACTATACCTATTAATAACAGCAATTATTTAATCTGAGACCACTTGAGTTCATTGAAGCAATTAATTTAGATGTTACATCTATACAATGCCAAACACTGGAATACTTTGTAAAAACCCAATAAATTACAAGGGTTTTGTTTATTTGTTTTGTTTTATTTTTAATCCAGGAGTTTGAGATCATGTAATAACAGCTTTAGTATTTGACTTTCATATTAAAGTTTTTCATATAAAGGTTTCAATCTCTTAGAAGATCCATCCAAGCAACAGGGAATTTTTTTGAATTTTATTTTATTTACTTTTTTATACAGCAGGTTCTTATTAGTTATCCATTTTATACATATTAGTGTATATATGTCAATCCAATCTCCCAATTTATCGCACCACCAACCCCCTTGGCCCCTTTCCCCCCTTGGTGTCCATACTTTTGTTCTCTATATCTGTGTCTCAATTTCTGCCCTGCAAACCGGTTCATCTGTACCATTTTTCTAGGTTCCACATATATGCGTTAATATATGACATTTGTTTTTCTCTTTCTGACTTACTTCACTCTGTATATCCCTACATTCATCCACCACTCTACAAATGACCCAATTTCATTCCTTTTTATGGCTGAGTAATATTCCATTGTATATATGTACCACAACTTCTTTATCCATTTGTCTGTCAATGGGCATTTAGGTTGCTTCCATGTCCTGGATATTGTAAATAGTGCTACAGTGAACATTGGGGTGCATGTATCTTTTTGAATTATGGTTTGCTCTGGGTATATGCCCAGTAGTGGGATTGCTGGGTCATATGGTAATTCTATTTTTAGTTTTTTAAGGAACCTCCATACGGTTCTCCATAGTGGCTGTATCAATTTACATTCCCACCAACAGTGCAAGAGGGCTCCTTTTTCACCACACCCTCTCCAGCACTTGCTTGTAGATTTTCTGATGATGCTGATTCTAACTGGTGTGAGGTGATATCTCATTGTAGTTTTGATTTGCATTTCTCTAATAATTAGTGATGTTGAACAGCTTTTCATGTGCTTCTTGGCCACCTGTATGTCTTATTTGGAGAAATGTCTATTTAGGTCTTCTGCCCATTTTTGGATTGGGTTGTTTGTTTTTTTAATACTGAGCTGCACGAGCTGTTTATATATTTTGGAGATTAATCCTTTGTCCATGGATTTGTTTGCAAATATTTTCTCCCATTCTGAGAGTTGTCTTTTCGTCTTCTTGTAGTTCCCTTTGCTGTGCAAAAGGTTTTAAGTTTCAATAGGTCCCATTTGTTTATTTTTGTTTTTATTTCCATTACTCTAGCAGGTGGATCAAAAAAGATCTTGCTGTGATTTATGTCAAAGAGTGTTCTTCCTATGTTTTCCTCTAACAGTTTTATAGTGTCCGGTCTTACATTTATGTCTCTAATCCATTTTGAGTTGCTTTTTGTGTAGGGTGTTAGGGAGTGTTCTAATTTCATTCTTTTACATGTAGCTGTCCAGTTTTCCCAGCACTACTTATTGAAGAGACTGTCTTTTCTCCATTGTATATCCCTGCCTCCTTTGTCATGGATTAGTTGACCATAGGTGAATGGGTTTATGTCTGGCCTTTCTATCCTGTTCCATTGATCTATATTTCTGTTTTTGTTCCAGTACCATATTGTCTTGATTACTGTAGCTTTGTAGTATAGTATGAAGTCAGGGAGTCTGATTCCTCCAGCTCCGTTTCTTTCCCTCGGGACCACTTTGGCTATTTGGGGTCTTTTGTGTCTCCATACAAATTTTAAGATTTTTTTTGTTTTAGTTCTGTAAAAAATGCCATTGGTAATTTGATAGGGATTGCATTGAATCTGTACATTGCTTTGCACAGTATAGTCATTTTCACAATATTGATTCTTCCAATCCAAGAACATGGTATATCTCTCCATCTGTTTGTATCATCTTTAATATCTTTCATCAGTGTCTTATAGTTTTCTGCATACAGATCTTTTGTCTCCCTAGGTAGGTTTATTCCTGGGTATTTTATTCTTTTTGTTGCAATGGTAAATGGGAGTGTTTCCTTAATTTCTCTTTCAGACTTTTCATCATTAGTGTATAGGAATGCAAGAGATTTCTGTGCATTAATTTTGTATCCTGCAGCTTTACCAAATGCAGTGATTAGCTCTAGTAGTTTTCTGGTGGCATCTTTAGGATTCTCTATGTACAGTATCATGTCACTGGCAAACAGTGACAGTTTTACTTCTTTTCCAAATTGTTTTCCTTTTATTTCTTTTTCTTCTCTGATTGCCATGGCTAGGAATTCCAAAATTATGTTGAATAATAGTGGCAAGAGTGGACATCCTTGTCTTGTTCCAAATCTTAGAGGAAATGCTTTCAGTTTTTCACCATTGAGAATGATGTTTGCTGTGGGTTTGTCATATATGGCCTTTATTATGTTGAGGTAGGTTCCCTCTATGCCCACTTTCTGGAGAGTTTTTATCATAAATGGGTGTTGAATTTTGTCAAAAGTTTTTCTGCATCTATTGAGATGATCATATGATTTTTCTTCTTCAGTTTGTTAATATGATGTATCACATTGATTGATTTGCATATATTGAAGAATCCTTGCATCACTGGAATAAATCCCACTTGATCATGGTGGACGATCCTTTTATGTGTTGTTGGATTCTGTTTGCTAGTATTTTGTTGAGGATTTTTGCATCTATATTCATGAGTGATACTGGTCTGTAATTTTCTTTTTTTGTAGTATCTTTGTCTGGTTTTGGTATCAGGGTGTTGGTGGCCTCGTAAAATGAGTTTGGGGGTGTTCCTTCCTTTGCAATTTTTTGGAAGAGTTTGAGAGGATGGGTGTTAGCTCTTCTCGAAATGTCTGATAGAATTCACCTGTGAAACCATGTGGTCCTGGACTTTTGTTTGTTGGAAAATTTTTAATCACAGTTTCAATTTCTTACTTGTGATTGGTCTGTTCATATTTTCTATTTCTTCCTGGTTCAGTCTTGGAAGGCTATACCTTTCTAAGAACTTGTCCATTTCTTCCAGGTTGTCCATTTTATTGGCATAGACTTGCTTGTAGTAGTCTCTTAGGATGCTTTGTATTTCTGTGGTGTCTGTTGTAACTTCTCCTTTTTCAGTTCTAATATTATTGCTTTGAGTCCTTTTTTACTTGATGAGTCTGGCTAATGGTTTATCAATTTTGTTTATCTTCTCAAAGAACCAGGTTTTAGTTTTATTGATCTTTGCTATTGTTTTCTTTGTTTCTATTTCATTTATTTCTGATCTGATCTTTATGATTTCTTTCCTTCTACTAACTTTGGGTTTTGTTTGTTCTTCTTTCTCTAGCTCCTTTAGGTGTAAGGTTAGATTGTTTATTTGAGATTTTTCTTGCTTCCTAAGGTAGGATTGTATTGCTCTAAACTTCCCACTTAGAACTGCTTTTGCTGCATCCCATAGGTTTTGGATCGTCGTGTTTTCTTTATCATTTGTCTCTAGGAATTTTTTGATTTCCTCTTTGATTTCTTCAGTGATCTCTTGGTTATTTAGTAATGTATTGTTTAGCCTACATGTGTTTGTGTTTTTTACATTTTTTTCCTTATAATTGACTTCTAATCTCATAGCATTGTGGTCAGAAAAGATGCTTGATATGATTTCAATTTTCTTAAATTTACTGAGGCTTGACTTGTGACCCAAGATGTGATCTGTCCTGGAGAATGTTCAGTGTGCACTTGAGAAGAAAGTGTAATCTGCTGTTTTAGGATGGAATGTCCTACAAATATCAATTAAATCTATCTGGTCTATTGTGCCATTTAAAGCTTGTGTTCCCTTATTAAGTTTTTGTTTGGATGATCCGTCCATTGGTGTAAGTGATGTGTTAAAAGTCTCCAACTATTATTGTGTTACTGTCAATTTCCTCTTTTATACCTGTTAGCATTTGCCTTATGTATTGAGGTGCTCCTATGTTGGATGCATATATATTTATAATTGTTAAAGCTTCTGCTTGCATTGATCCCTTGATCATTATGTAGTGTCCTTCCTTGTCTCTTGTAACAGTCCTTATTTGAAAGTCTATTTTATCTGATAAGAGTGTTGTTACTCCAGGTTTCTTTTGATTTCCATTTGTATGAAATATCTTTTTCCATCCCCTCACTTTCAGTCTGTATGTGTCCCTAGGTCTGAAGTGGGTCTCTTGTAGACAGCATATATATGGATCTTGTTTTTGTATCCATTCAGCGAGCCTGTGTCTTTTGGTTGGAGCATTTAATCCATTCACGTTTAAGGTAATTATCTATATGTATGCTCCTATTACCAGTTTCTTAATTGTTTTCAGTTTGTTTTTGTAGGTCCTTTTCTTCTCTTGTGTTTCCCACTTAGAGAAGTTCCTTTAGCATTTGTTGTAGAGCTGGTTTGGTGGTGCTGAATTCTCTTAGCTTTTGCTTATCTGTAAAGCTTTTGATTTCTCCATCGAATCTGAATGAGATCCTTGCCAGCTACAGTAATCTTGGTTGTAGGTTCTTCCCTTTCATCACTTTAAATATATCTTGCCACTCCCTTCTGGCTTGTAGAGTTTCTGCTGAGAAATCAGCTGTTAACCTTATGGGAGTTCCTTTCTATGGTATTTGTCATTTTTCCCTTGCTGCTTTCAATAATTTTTCTTTGTCTTTAATTTTTGCCAATTTGATTACTATGTTTCTCGGTGTGTTTCTCCTTGGGTTTATCCTGTATGGGACTCTCTGCGCTTCCTGGACTTGAGTGGCTATTTCCCTTCCCATGTTAGGGAAGTTTTTGACTACAATCTCTTCAAATACTTTCTCGGGTCCTTTCTCCCTGTTCTCCTTCTGGGACCCCTAAAATGTGAATGGTGTTGTGTTTAATATTATCCCAGACGTCTCTTAGGCTGTCTTCATTTCTTTTCATTCTTTTATCTTTATTCTGTTCCGCAGCAGTGAATTCCACCATTCTGTCTTCCAGGTCACTCATCCATTCTTGTGCCTCAGTTATTCTGCTATTGATTCCTTCTAGTGTATTTTTCATTTCAGTTATTGTATTGTTCATCTCTGTTTGTTTGTTCTTTAATTCTTCTCGGTCTTTGTGAAACATTTCTTGCATCTTCTCGATCTTTGCCTCCATTTTTTTCCCGAGGTACTGGATCATCTTCACTATCATTATTCTGAATTTTTTTTCTGGAAGGTTGCCTATCTCCACTTCATTTAGTTGTTTTCCTGGGGTTTTATCTTGCTCCTTCATCTGGTACATAGCCCTCTGCCTTTTCATCTTGCCCCTCTTTCTGTGAATGTGGTTTTTGTTCCCCAGGGTGCAGGACTGTAGTTCTTCTTGCTTCTGCTGTCTGCCCTCTCAAATATGCAGGTTGTGGAGGGCCATGGCAGCTGTTTTCAGTGAGCCTCAGCACTCATCCAACTCCTCATGCTGCTTCCCCCACTGCCACCATCTTCTCGCCCACACATACACCAAGAGGGAATATTAAGTGCCATCAATTTAGCCAGAATCTCATAAGGAGATCATAAATTACCCAAGGATATACATTTTGGAAAATGAGATTTTCCAAGTGAAATTTCTGTTTAAGTCTGTCAGGAAAATTAAGATCACCTACAAACCAAAAGAAGATTAAAAAAATCTTTTTTTAAATTTTTGAAATGACTTACCAAAATTGTAAATTATTTCTAGTGAGGAGGGGAAGCTTTATAAAGTCAGAGAAATAAGTGAAATTATCATAAAATAAGAAAGCAGTAAGTTCTCTTTGCTTCATTCTGACATTGATAAATGGTCAATTCTGGGGAAAAAAAATAAAACTCTTTTGTACCAACAAGATCACCTTTGGCAAAATATCATCATTGGGGTTAGTAATAACATGACATGGCTGATCTTAAACTTGTATTTTGTTTAATATTATAGATCAAATTTTACTGTTTTGGTCACAGATCAAAGGATCTTATGGAAGCTACAGATACTGTCTTCAGGAGAGTGTACAACTTCAAATGGACAGAGAATTTGCATATATGGACTCCTAGATAACATCCCTTGCTGTAAGAACCATTCCACTCCTGAAAGTAGCAGTGAAAACAAAGCTTTTATTTGCAATTGCTAGGTGAATGTAAATATGGCGCTTAAGCATATATCAGTACAATGTTTTTTGGTCCTTGGTGAAACTTGACAGTGTGATAATAGTAATTTTTCTAATGTTACATATTTAAAGAACTTTGTGTTCTTTATAAAAACTATTTGTGGTGCTAAGACATGAGATAAATCTCTATCTAATGATCCATAAATAAAACAGGACCTAATTCAGTCCACCAGTGTTCCATGTGTAGCAGACATCATACCTGACCTTGGACCTGCAGTTCCCAAAATGTGCTGGGATGCCCTGAGGTGGTGAAGCAAACTCATGGGGCCACTGCAAGGTATCTTATATGTTTTCAGAAAAAAACAGCAACTTGTATAGACAGCATGTCAACTACTAGCCCAAGGTAGTTCACAGTTTCAATGTTAGATCACTCTGCATCCTTCTCAGTGATATCATATCTTTGTAAAGCTGGGTTTTGGCAGTTACTGTGATGAAAATCAATGTGGAGCAGAAAATGATGGCGGTGGCTCCCAATCAGATTCCAAGATTTAAGGAGTTGTGCAATGACTAAGCACACGTATCCCACTAGTAAGTAACTGTGGTTAAAATAAAATAAATATATTATTTTCCCTTTAATTTATATGTATTTTTTCAAAGGCTACTGAGTTGTTAGGACAAAAATATTTATTGTTTTTTTTGTGCCTAACTGTTCAATAAATGGAACTATTAGGCACTCCTTTTGGCCTATGGGCACCATGAAAACTTGCTGACACATTAAGGGTACTGTGAGCCAAAAATGTTTGGGAAGGACTGTCCTAGAGGAGAACTAACTTGAATAATACCAAGTCTTTGTCTTCTAGTTGCTCAGAGAGACATATGTACTGCTAAGCACAGTTAAAGGTAAACTGGAATATTTGTCATAATGGTAATATAGACAAAATTCAAAGAGCTAGGAAATCTCAGGTGTCATTCTGTTAGAGGCAGAAAAAACGATCGTTGAAGTGTCATGTGAGTTTAGCCTAAAAAAGAGTAAGATTTTAATAGGTGAGAAAGAGAGAAAGAACATTCCTCTATGAGGGAACAGCATGAACAATGGCGAAGAGGCATAGAATAAACATCTTATTTGGCTGGAAAGAGAAAGGGCAAGGAATGGCAAGAAATAGTCATGTTGAAAGAGCTGCAACTTTTTACCATGGACAGTAAGAAGACACTGGAAGCTTCTGGGTAAAGGAGTAGTATGATCAAAATTGGGCCCTAGAAAGCTAAGTATCCTAGTGATATGAAAGATGGGTTACCGACTGGGAGTTAGGGAGAGAGGGCTATTGAAGATGACTATAGTTTCCAGCCTGGATAAAACCTCTTGTTTGTACAAACTATGCTTTATTAATCTATGTACTGATACTACCCAGCACAAGCCTGGTAATTTGAAGCAATGAATAAATTTTAGAATGTGAGCTACCTGGGGAAACAGAGAAATAGCTCATGGTAACTATGGAGAAATCTCCCAGAGTGCGGGAGAGAGGTTAAACTCGTGGTGTCAATTTGGGAGTCATCCACCTAGAAATGAGAGAAGGAACTGACAAAATAAAATTTCACAGGGAGCAAATATAGATTAAAAAGAGAAGAAGCCAGTGACAGATCCCTGGGGAACACCCACCACTGGGAGCAGAGGATGAGCTGCTGGCAGAAGAAACAGGAAAGATGGAGGGGCGTTGATGGGGTGAGAACCAGAGGGAGTGCTATCCCAGGAAACAAAGCAGGACAGACTTTCAGGATGGAGACAGTCGTCTGTAATATCAAACACAAGAAGGAAAAATCTATAAGAAAGCTCTCGGATGTGGCGATTAGCAGGTCCTTGGTGACCTTGAGGAGGGCAAGTTCAGTAGGAGTTATAGGCGGATGCCAGATGGCAGTAGGGGTGACCAGAATGGTCCTTTTGGGGAAATTTTCCAGTGAAATGGGTCTGGAATGGGAGCTTTAGGTGAGAAGAAGTTTGAGTGAAAATGGATTTGAGGACAGGAGTGACCTGAAGGGAGAATGCAGTAGAGAGTAGAGCACAAACAGTTCCCTATACAAGAGAAGGAAGAGATCATTCAAGTTTTCAATGAGACAGAAGAAGTGGGACTAAAAACACACCTGGTTCCTTTTTTTTCCTTCCCTTCCCTCACCCTTCCCTCTCTTCCCTTTTCACCCAGAGCCTGAGGAGGAGAGGAGGGGAGGGCACTGGAGCAGGAAGTTAGAGCTGGAGGGGGTGAGGAAGGTGTCTACATGGAACAAAAGTGGGGTGAGGAGGCTGCCTGTGCAGGTGGGAGAGGCAGCCCAGCAGGGGACGGGGTCTGGGTATAGTGAGAGGAGGGTTTTCACCTGCTGGTGGGGACCTGGCAGGGGTGTCAGAGCCAGCAGGCGGAGGAGGACATATGTGATAAGGTGCGACAGCGATGGCATGGGAGATTTCTTACATAATACAGGAGGATTGATCCAATAACTAAATATATGAAGAGTAAGGGTACTGGATTGCTCACTGGTGGGAAAGGAGGTTACATGTATGTAAAGGGATTAACTTAGAATGAACTCTGAGGTTTGAGATTGGAATTAAAGATATCAGTGTGAGCTCAAGGATTTCAATATATATAAGTATATATCGAAACAAACATAGCTATGTGTGTATGTGTATAACATAATAACACACACATTTCCCAAGCTCTGTCTACTGAGGGAGTTGAAGAGGCCTGGGAACAGCAATGTTCCAATAGCAATGAACTCATTTAGCACAAATATGCTTTTCAATAGCATTCTTTACCAAAAGAAACCAGGAAAAATGGCTAATTCCAGGGCTGGTGGTAGGGAAATACAAGATAAAACCAGCATTTCTTGTTGTTCCAGAAAGCCAGCAAGTGCTCATGGAGACATATCCAAAGGACACAGAAGCCAGTCTGAAGTGGCTTCCACTGGCCAACATGGTGAGAAGTTGAGATCAATATAAGGATAATAAAAGATTATGCCCATTGAATAAAATAGGAAATCATGAGTCTATACAAATAAATAGATTAATTAATTGATAGAAAGTTTAATGAGGAACAGGATATTTACATAGTTTGATAGTACTTCCCACAAAATGTTCACTAACTACAAAGTAACAAAGAGTAACTTTAGAAAGAGAAGCCTGGCTGACACCCCAGTAATCAGGCAATCCAAGTGAACATCATCAGTAACCATCAAATTGAAATCTTGTGCCACCTGATAGGCAGCAATGAGAAGAACACAGCATAACTCCTGTGATAGTCCTGCTAGAGATTCTTAAATTCAATCTAATCATCAGGAAACATCAGACAAACTCACATTGAGGGACACTCTGCAAAATAACCTGCCTGTAATCTTCAAACATGTCAAAATCTTCAAACATGTCATGAAAGTTAAGGAAAGACTACAGAACTGTTCCAGACTGAACGGGACTAAAGAGATGCAACAACTAAATATAACAAGTGTCTCTAAACTGGATCTGTGTGCTGTAAAGGACATTGTTGAGACAACTGGCTAAACTTGAATGGGGTCTGAGGAGTAGACAGTATAGTGAATTGATGTGAATTTCTTGATTTTGACAGTTGTATCCTGTTTATCTAGGAGAATGTCCTTGTTTGAAGAAACATACACAAAAGTTTGGGGGAAGATGGTAAAAATGAGAGTAAGATTGGCCACTTACTCAACTGGTCCAGAAAACACAGTTCTCAGTCCTGTATATTTGGTCCTTGAACAACACAGGTTTGAACTGTGTGGGTCCACTTATATGGGATTTTTTTTCATAAATATGTACTAGAGTACTACACATCCTCCTCTAGGTAAAGAGATGGGGGATTGGGTCCATCAAGATTAGAGTTTACTCTCAGTGAGACTCAAGAGATACTGACTCTCCATGGCTTTAATTGATGCATTTGTATTTCAGCATTAATGCAACTAACATTTAGCATGTCTTTAATTACAAGAAGTTTATGGCATCTATATAGAACTAATTTCAGATTCTACAGCCTCAGGATACTGCAAACATGTTTAGAATGTGTTTGCTTTACGTATTGAATTCAGTCAGGCTATTCCAGAGAACAAACTACTACTCTAACTTGTGTTGGGTATTTGTAGGCTGTTACTTTTATTATCTGATGATTATAATGATGACACTTTGGACCACCAGCTGCTTCAGAGGATCTGACACCCTTTCCTCTTCTTCCTTACATCAAACCATGATGAATCCCCAATTCTTCTATTATGATTAGCTTTTGTATTAGTCAGTGTTCTCCAGAGAAAAAGAACCAAAAAGGTGTGTGTGTGTGTATGTGTGTGTGTGTGTGTGTGTGTGTTTATTACAAGGCATTGGCTCACATGATAATGGAGGCTGCAAAGTCCTAAGAACTGCAGTAAGCAAGCTGGAGCCCCCAGTAGAGCTGATGGTTAAGTTACAGTTCCATTCCAAAGGGCTGAGAACAAGGAGAGCCAGATGTGTAGTTCTACCCTGAAATACTGGCTCTTTTTGAGACTCACGAAGTTCCCTCTTACTTGCAGGAAGGTCAGCCCTTTTGTTCTATTCAGGCCTTCAACTGATTGGAAGAGGGCCTCCCATATTGGGAGGGCAATCTGCTTTATTCTGTCTACCAAGTCAAATGTTAATTTCATCCAGGAACACCCTCACACAAACACCCAGAATAATGCTTAACCTAATATCCAGGCACCCTGTGGCCTAGTCAACTGGACACATAAAATTAACCACCACTGCTTTATTACATACAGTAAGATTCATGAATTTGAAGTGAGCAATTCAATGGGCTTTAACAAATGCACAAGGTAGTGTAACAACTACCACAATGATGATACAAAACATTTTCATCAACCCAATGTTGTCTTGTGCCCCTTGCGCTCAATTCCTTGCCCCCAACCCCTGCCCCCTGGCAATCATTGATCTGCTTTCTATCACTATAGCTTTGCCTTTTCTAGAATTACATATAAGTGGAATCACACAGGATGTAGTCTTTTATGCCTGGCCTTTTCACTTAGCAAAATGCATAACGATTTATCCATATTGTTGAGCATATCTGTAGTTCAGTCCTTTTAATTGCTGCATAGTGTTCCACTGTATGGATACACCACAATTTGTTTAACCACACTCACTAAAGGACGATGGGTTGTTTCTTGTTTTTGGCAATTATTAATGGAGCTGCTATAAACATCTGTGTATAGGTTTTTGTGACAACATAAGTTTTCATTTCTCTAAGTACCCAAGAATGGGATTGCTGGGTCATATGGAGAGCATATGTTTAAGTTTGTAAGAAGCTGCCAAATTGTTTTTCAGAGTGGCTGCATCATGTTGCATTCCCACCTGCAATGCATGAGAGTTCTAGTTGCTAAGTGTATTCCTAGTAAACAGTATTTCACAAGCAACCATGAAGGAAGTGTAAGGAGGAATAAAGGGAGAGAAATGCATAGAACACGGTTGCTCTGGAAACAAACTAAGCTACTTTAACTGAGAGAGCTTCAGAGTTTAGATACTTTAGTAAGAAGGTAAAAAATTGTGATGAAGAGGCAATTATCACCTAAAATGTAGTGAATATTTGCTGAAACAAAAGGAATTACAGGCTGTGAAAATGGCCTGTGGCAGAGAGAGTTAGAAGAAAAATAAACAAGCCTTATTCAGTAAACAAGCCAACAGTTAGGAAAAACAGACCAGATGACTGAAAATAAAGAAAAGTGTTCAATACAAGACATTTTCCCCCTTGCTTTTTTCTGTTACTCTAACTGCAGTGTGCCCTTGTTATTGAGGAGTGATTTATGTTTTTAATATTAATTATCTATAAATATACGTATAAGATATCTACATGAGGGCATATAGCATAATGCAGTTTCTTAAACCTTAACATGCATAGGAATCACCTGGGGATCTTATAAAATGCAGCCTCTAATTCAGTATGTCTGGGGTAGGGCCTGAACTTCTGCATTTCTAATGAGGTTCTAAGTGAGGACAAAACTATGAGGCTGCAGACTGCAGGCTCATGGTTATGAGTGCAGACTCGGGAGCCAGACTACATAGGTTCAAATCCTACCTCTATCACTTATAGCTGTGAAACCAGGGCAAATTTCTTAGCCTCTCTACCTCAGTTTTCTCATCTGTAAAATGGAGATGCTAGCAGTACACAGTACCTCACAGGGGTGTTTTGAGGATTACATGAGTTACTCTATATCAAGCACTTAGACCAGTGCTAGGCACATAATAGGTACCTTATCATATTCCTTTAGGTTTCAGTAGGTTCCAGTGGCCAAGGCAGCAATCTAACAGCTTTAAACCATGTTGACTGGGTCCTACACAGTGCTTTAGTTCCTCCTAGGTCCTGTGTCATACTTCTGGTGGCAGCCACTAGTTCTACTTGTGGCACTCATTAAGGAGCCCATTCAGAGCCACTAGACTGAGACTGTCTCAGAAAAAGAAAACCCACTGAAAGGATTTCAAAGAGAGAGAGATTGGCCATTCAGTATGCTTTACCTGGTGGAAATGTCGCCAGGTTCAGCCCCATGGGGTGACTGGGGCCTCCACACAATAGATATTTCTACATGCAGGACTATTGCTGGGACACTGCTCAGATAGTGCATTTGAAAGAATTTCCAGCCTAACCTGAGGGCCCAGCTGACAGCTAAGATTGCTGCACCCAGATGCCCTTCTCTCCAGGAGGACCAGGCAGTCATTCGGCCACACAAGCCAGTGAATAGACTCTTTACTGTTGTTTGCATCATGCCCCTTTAATCTGCCTCCAGCACCCCCGTCGACAGCCTAATTGGTCCTCTGGATTCAGCCCTCTTTGGCCTGTCAGCTCAGCTCTATGTTCATGGCCGGCTTTCATCTCCCTGCTTGCTTGGCATATTGCTCTATCCTCATAGTTTTCTGATGTTAAAACGCAGCTTGTAGAGCTTAGACGATCTTCACACCATTTCTGCCTCCCTGTTAGTAACTGTACTAGAAAAACAGCTGTTAATCTCAATTAGGCTTTGATTGCTAATTAGCAGCTACCTGTCAGGTAGCCGCTCTCTTCCTGGTCCCTTTAACTATTTCTCATGCAACTGGTACACTTGGTTTCCATGAGAACCATTTAGCTAGATACCTTCTCCATCAAAGCTGCCACCTCTTCTGTGGCTTTTATAATAACTTTCCAGTAAGCTCTGAGGTTCTTTGTTTACTTCCCTGCTCCCTGGTTTTCTTAATTTCATCATTTAGCCAGTCTCCAATTTAAGCCACTCCATCTATAGCCAGTGTGTCTTGGAAAGGAAATCAGGGGATTAATAAGTCCATTAACTGAAGTCAGGTTAAGAACCTGTGCTTTAAAATTTCATCTTTAGACTTCTGTTTTCCGGTTCTGCATGTAAGAAGCTTGGAAGTTACCACTCCATCCTAACAGGTAAAAAGTTGATCAAACTGAAAAACCAACAACTAGAAGATTTGATTCTCTCAAAGTACTCGTTCTATCACTTCCATGGACACAGGGGATCAGAGAAGGAATAGATACATATGCTTCATGTCTTATCATGATTTACTTTTCCTTTGTGATTTCTTATCAATAACTTATGCTTAAAGAGGACTTCTCATTCTATATTTACCTCTAGCATTTAATAGGTTAAAGGTCACCCATGGCAATTTATTTTAGAGCGGTAATTTAACTTTGTTTTTCCAAATGGTTAACCATCTGTCCCAGAACCATTTATTCAATAATGATTCTTTTTCTCACTGATTTGTGATACCACCTTTAATATATACTAAGTCTGCATCTATACTGGGGTCGATTTCTGGGCCATCAAATCCATTACATTGATCTGTCTGCCAATTCTTTTGTTAGTAGCACACTACTTTAATTATTGAAGTTGTATTATCTGGTAGGGCAAGTTCTCTTTCATTAGTCTTTACTTTCCATATATTCTTGGCTATTTTGCCCTTTATATTTAAAATTACTTTATCACACTCTCATCTCCCCATCTAGCTTGTATTTCCAATGAGGATTTCATAAATCTATCAAGTATTTTCTGAAAGACTGGCATTGCTTTTCCAATGCAAAAACTTTATATTAATTTATTCAACACTTCTTTTACATATCTCAGACTTTTGTAGTGTTCTGCAAATAGTCACATACTTTCCTAGGCATTTTATCTTTTTTGTTGAAATTATGAAATGGGACTTTTTCATTACAGTTTCTTATTCCTATTTTGAGAGAGATTTGGGGGTGGAGTAGGGGAAATATTTGCAAGAAGGCCCTTTTTGTAATAAGAGAATTCAATGTGAATTGAGCGTTTTGGCTCATGAATGTGGATGTTTATTTTGGATTTCAATATGTTTGAATTAATGGCAATGCTTGGTGGTTCTTGACTCAAAACTCATAATAATATGCTTGCATTATGTTGTATTTTTACAATAAAACAAAAAGAATGTTAAAAATCTAATAACAGAAATGTAATTCAGAGTTAAGTTGCTCTTCAGTAGCCAGGGACAATGGAGTGCATCAAGCATACAATTAAGCAGATACCCTCTTTTTCATTTTATCCAAGGCCAGTTCACTTAGTGCCTGAGTATTGCTACAATATGTCAGCCCCTTAACAATATTTTTTAATTTAGGTGATATTCCCAAATGGTCTTTTCAATTTTGAATGATGTTTTGCACATTGCTTTTAGTTTGCAAAGCAGAATGTATTCTTCAGGTAATAAAATCTTATTCTGGTACTAAAATCCAGCTAGGCATGCTCTGAAGATATGTTAACATGAAAATGCTGCTTCATAATACTGGGGGATATATAAATTTGAAGAAAAGATTATTTTAGAAGAAAATCTTACTTAAAAAGTTAAACAACCATAACTACAAAAAAGAAAGACAGAAAGGAAGAAAATCTCAAAGTCTAAAGTATTCATCAAACCTAAAGTATTTCATCAGATCTAAGATACTACCAATTATAAAACACACAATTATTTTGTTTACTGCAAAGAAAGAAAAAGATTCTATGAGGTAAATTATGTCCTGCTGTAGATTATAAGACTCATCCCAGTTTTAGAGATTTTAAAATTGAGGGGGAAAATGTACTTCTTAGAATCAATGATATATGTTAGAATGCTCTGAACTGTAATTAACAGAAAACTGATTGAGAAATATGTTGGCTTACATCCCTGGAAGCTGAGAGGAAGGGCAGCTTCAGGAAGGGGCTGATCCAGAAATTCAATATTGTCATTAAAGACCCACTATCCTATCACAGGATCAACTTCATTCTCTAAGGCTGGTTTCCCTTCTAGGTAGAAACATAGATGCCAGTAGCAAATGGGCTATAGAATTCCATGTTCACAGTCAGTCAAAGGCAGAGGATTATTTCCAAATAATTAAAAAGAAATTTCCTAAACGTCCCTAACCAACTTCTCGTAGTTCTCAGCAGTCCAACTCCAAACTGAGTAACCTACCTGAACAAACTACTCTCTGAGCCGTGTTGTCCAATATGGTGATGACTCACTCTTATGGTTGCCTGCAGAGGCAGATGGACCCTCACCTAAAATTTGGTTCAGAAGTTGAGAATGATGATGCCATATATACACACCGAGGGTATGAAAAGTTTCATAACTTACATCATTGAGGTCTCTGAGGAGAGCAGGGCAGTCCTCCGAAACAGGTTTGGGATGGCTTGAGAGCACAGGGACAGGAGGCTGGCCTGGTTTTTTATGGTAATCAGGGGTGGGGCCAATGGGAGAGTTCCTGGATGTGGGCAGGAGTTTATGTGGTTTGAATCTCCCATCAGTGCCCAAAGAGGGAGCACCCAGGCTTTCTTCTCAGCTTGCATAGATCTGGGGTACAGGGGAAGAGAAGGATGAGGCTTAAAATCTGTCAGAAGTCAAACATCAAAAAATGGAGTGAGATTTCTTATTACACTCACTAAAGAAGATTGTCTACATTTAAATTAGTTAAAATTAAATAAAATTAAAAATTCAATTCCTCGGTCACACTGGACACATTTCAAGTGCTCAGTAGCCACATGTGGCCAACTTACAGAATATTTCTACCATCCCAGAAAATACTGTTGGACAATGATGGTCCCTAGAGCAAGGGTCAGCAAACTATAGCCCATGGGCCAAATTTTTATCCAGTATCTGTTTTCATATAGCCTGCTAGCTAAAAATGTTTTTTACATTTTTAAATAGTTGAAAAATCAAAAGGAGAATGATATTTCATGGTGTGAAAATTATATATGAAATTAAAATTTTGGTGGCCACAAATAAAGTTTTCTTGGAACTCAGCCACATCCACTCATTTATGCATTGTCTGGGCTGCTTTTACACTACAGTGGCATGAGTAGTTGCAGCAGAGACTGTATGACCATAAAGCCTAAAGAATTTACTACCTGGACCTTTACAGGAAAGGTTTGCTGACCCCTGGTCTGCTGGAACAGGATGACCCTATCAGGCTCACTCCTAGATGTGGTGGGGTCAGGGTCCCCTGAATCTCATTGGGTACATGGGGGCCTAGAGGATACCTGAACAAGCTCAGAGTTCTGTTGGGAAAGAGAAAGCAGAGTTGGATGCTGGGTAGGCAACCACCAATGCCCACTACATCTAATAGGAAACATAGACTAACATTTAACTTCTGTATGGAACTGAGCTGATAGTCTCCAAAGTGGATCTCTACTCACTAAGCAAGTGGCATTTCTTACTATAACACTGCAGTCTTTCCACACTAAGACATAACACTTGAATTCTATTTTATGCTCAGGATTTCATGCAAGACCCATGCTTTCTCAATCCTGACATATAAATTTTATATTTATCCATTTTATTTCATTGTTACTGCTAGCACACGTAAGATACTAAATTTCAAACCAATTCCTGTGTCACAACCTTCACCCTCACTTTTTCCCCTACCTCCTCCATCTCCCCTATGCCTGCCTCCTGATTTTCTGTCAACTACTTAAATTTCTTACTTTAAAAGATCCCTAAATAACTATGGTGAGATAATTTTTTAAAGTAATACCTGAGTAAGAATTTTTAACATTAGAAATTATTGATCTTTTAATCTGTAGAAATTTCATCACTACCCATTCATAAGTTCACTGAGTTTCCCCCTCCCCCCCTCAGAATAGGACACACATTCTAGAAAATGGACTAGAGCAGATTTAGTTGATGTTACAGGAAACATTGTTAAAACATCTTTTCATCTGTTTAGGATGCAGACCATGGTTCTGAATACACAAGATATAATGTAAGCGAACTCTAGAATGAGAGAACAGGGTCCCTTATCTAGAGAATTTGAGGTAAATTTAACTCTAAAATGTCTTAGGTTTTTTTTTTTCCAGTGGGTTTATCAAAGTGGAATTTCACAATAATTTAAATGGATGAATATTCTTGTGAATGGTCAATAAGTTTTGAATGAGAAGCCTGGGTACTGACTTTGTAAATGTTGTAATAGCACACTTTTTTCCATTGCTTGTAATAGATAAAGTTTGAGGATTTTAAGAAGGTGAATGGAAAAGGGAGAGTGGTTCAGTTAACTAAAAACAGAAGAGGTATGTCAGGTTAGAAGATTTCATTTTGACTAGTTTTGGAAAACTGTTATGATATTGATGTTGTGGAAACCTAAAAAAAGTCCATTGTTGCTCTGATTGCTTATTGGTTGGAATGGAACAAATTGTGGATTTTAACATTTGTGTTGCCCCCAAAGCTATTCTCTTCTTAAAAACAAAAGATAAAAGTGTCTTTATTAAAGCATTTTTAACTTTTGCCACAGGTGGAGTTTAAAAAAAAGGTACAGGGACTTCCCTGGTGGCACAGTGGTTAAGACTCCGCACTCCTAATGCAAGGGGCCGGGTTCGATCCCTGGTCAGGGAACTAGATCCCACATGCATGCTGCAACTAAGAGTTCACATGCCACAACTAAAGAGTCCACATGCTGCAACTAAGAAGCCCGCCTGCTGCAACTAAAACTCAGTGCAACCAAATAAATAACTTAATTTTTTTTAAAAAAAGGTACACAGCCCTGTTGAAACAGCTCACCACCTTACCCTCTGCCGACCAGCGTGGGAGGATAGCAGGTGCTTCTATGTCCTCGAATGCTGATGTGCATCACTGGAGGGAGGGAGGGAGGGAGGGAGGCTACTGAGGTCCCTGAGGAATGGGCTGTAGGAACCAAATGGGACTGAATTTCAGGAGAGAGAGAAAACAGAGAGGAAGAGCAGGATTGTGTTTATGTCTGTTCAACTTCCCTTGCTGCTTCTCAGAATATATCTTCAGGTGGGTAATAGGACAATAAGAGCCATGAGAGAAGAATTGTTTGTACAATGCACTCTAGTCATGTAGAGGCCACATACCACATCTGCCCACTACAATGCCCCTGAGTCCAGGCTGGGAAGATTGTTCCCTCACTGTTAAGGCCGGCATTTGCATCCTCAGTCAACAGCCATGACAACTCAGTTATTCCAAAATCTTCAGCCTGCCTAGCACAATAGCAACGGAAGAGGTCAAGGTGGGCTTTGTTCTACCCCATTCTACCTGAACGGCTTTTATTTGGGGGATGGAGCCAACGAGTAAGGGCTGTAGATACTACGTGTCATCAGAGTATATAATGTTAATACTTTCCTTACCTCGCACATCTGCTTCTTCAATCTGCACATGCTTCTTTCTGTATATCCTTTGAAGCTCTTTGAAGACAAAGGAGCTCTCTATCCTTTATCCAGGAAAGTTTCACATGCAAAGAGGTCCTTTCAAGCGAGCTTTTAATCACACCAGAAACAGTTTTGCCTTGTAGTTTCCTGTATGTGGCTGGCATACTGCAGGCCATACTATTCTCCGATTGAAGATATTATTTCCCAACACCTGAAGATTATGTGTCTAGATACCTTAGAATAGAAGAGATGTGCTGATAACCATATAAAAATCATAAAATACCATTATGTTTTTCAAGGTAGAGTCAGGTTTAGTTAATCTGAATTGGTTCACAAGATTCCATTTGTTTCTGTGTTTAAAATAGTGTCAGGTTGACAAGCCTTTTGTTCCCACACTATCACATTGGCTTCTATTCTAATCTGCGTGATACCCAGACAATACAGATAAGCTAAACATGGTTTAATCAATTCTGACTCTTCTGATCTGATATTTTTGCATGGATTTTGATTAATCAGAAATGTATAGAATATTCACGCCTCATCCCATCGTTATGACAGTGCAGACTTGGCTTTTCATATGTTCAGAATGATGGCACAATTCAAAGTGTCCCTTTCATCTGACATACTACTAATTGAATGATTTCTTTTCTTTTTTGAAATAATAGAATAGCCTGTTGGCTTTGTACTTTTGAAATGGGAAATGTGGTTTAGAAAAGCTTCTGTGAAGTGTTACCAAGGGTAAATAAATTTGTAATGAGGTAATTCACATTCTCTCTCAACACAAGAGAATTTCTAAGGGCTTTATTGACTTGATGAGGAAAATAATGGAAAAATATCCAAAATGAACTCTGTAGAAAATATCAAAAGATTCAAATAAACATAGAAGGTGGGTATCATTTTACCTTTAAGGGGAGTACACCTTTTCTGTTCTCCATCAGGACCTTTAATTCCAAATCCCTGAAAACACTGACAAAAGAAAGGTAGAAGAATGAGTGGAGAGAATAGGATCTGGTCTCCAACATAGGGCAGATTTCTGGTGTCTTATCAAAAGCAAACAGATACTTTCTAGTCCATCTGAAGAAAGCAAAAAGCTAGAAATAGCATCATACTCATCCCTACAAAAACAATAGCAACAACATCAACATGCACACAAAAACTAGACAAACGGCAAATCCACAACAACGTCAATTTACCCTGTCAGAGAGCTAAAGTATGACAGAGGCCTACAAAGAGATGAGGTGAAACATTTTCTTACCTGGGACATATGCAGCTGGACACTGGTAGAAGGACTTAACTAAAATTGTTAACAAACTGGTGAAGACTGAGTATAGGTTAGCAAAGGCTGAGTGTAAGTAAGTAATGCAGAGAATATAGAACTGCCAGTGGCTTTAGATTTTCACTCACTTGCACTCTCTTTTTCATTAACTTTAGCAGGTGCTCAAAAATAAATAAATGGGACCTAATTAAACTTAAAAGCTTTTGCACAGCAAAGGAAACCATAACAAAACAAAAACACAACCCTTAGAATGGGAGAAAATATTTGCAAATGAAACAACTGACAAGGGACTAATTCCCCAAATATACAAACAGCTCATGCAGCTCAATATCAAAACAAAAAACAACGCAATCAAAAAAATGGATGGAAGACCTAAATAGACATTTCTCTAAAGAAGACATACAGATGGTCAACAAACACATGAGCAAAAGATGTTCAACATCACTAATTATTAGAGAAATGCAAATCAAAACTACAATGAGGTATCACCTCACACCAGTTAGAATGGCCATCATCAAAAAATCTACAAACAATAAATGCTGGAGAGTGTGTGGAGAAAAGAGAACGCTCTTGCACTGTTGGTGGGAATGTAAATTGGTACACACACACCCACACACCCACATACTCCTAGGCATTATCATATCCAAACTGCTCAAAATCAAAGAGGGGAAAAAGAAAGCAATCTTAAAGGCAGTGAGAGAAAAACCACTTTGCCCACAAAGATAAGAATGACAACAGACTTCTTGTCAGAAACTGTAGAAACCAAAAGACAAGGGAGTAATGATAGCACTGAAAGGGAAAAAAAAAAAAAAAAAAAAAAAAAAAAAACCATGTCAACTCAGAATTCCATCCCTGGAAAAATATCTTTTAAAAATGAAGAAGAAATAGAGTTTATCAGACAAACAAAAACACAGTATTTATTGCCATCATATCTATCCTGCCAGAAATGTTTCTAAAAGGTCTTCAGGCAGAAGGAATATGGTATTAGACAAAAACTTGGATCTACACAAAATTAAGAACTATGGTATGATGTATTTTCTTACATTTAACTAAAAGGTAACAAAGTAACTAAAGGAAAAAATAATTATTTGATACTCAAAATGAATGCAAAATTTTCTTGACAAAATTCAACATCCATCCATGATTAAAACCTCTCAGCAAACTAGGAATAGAGGGAAACTGTCTTAAGATAAAGCGCATCTTCTAGGAGCCTACAGCTTACGTCATATATGAAGACAATACTTTCCCCCTAATATTGGGAACAAGGCGAAAATTTCTTTTCTAACCATTCCTATTCAACATTGAACTAGAAGTCCTAGCCAGGACAGTAAGGCAATAAAAATAAATAAAAGGCATACAGATTGGAAAAGAAGAGATAAAATTCTCTATCACAGATGACATAATTGCCTATATGGACACTACAAAAGAGGTCCTAGAACTGATAACTCAGTTTGGCAAAACTGCAAGGTACATGGTCAATATGCAAAAATTAATTATATTTTTATATGTAAGTACTAAAATTTAGAATTTGAACTTAAAAAATAACAATATCATTTGCAATATCACTAAGTGCAGGATCTATATCTTGAAAACTACAAAACACTTATAAGAGAAATCAAAGAAACCCAAAGAAATGGAGAGATATTCTGTATTCATGGATTGTGTCAATATTGTTAACATGTCAATTCTCCCCAAACTGATCTAGAGATTCAAAGAAATCACTGTGAAAATCCCAGGAGGATGTTGTATTAATATTGATAAGTTGTTTGAAATATTTATATGAAAGAAGAAAGGAACTAGACTAGCCAAAACAATTTTGGAAAGGAAGAAAGTTGTAGGACTCACACTAGCTGATCTCAAGGCTTACTATAAGCTATAGTAATCAAGACAGTGAATACTGGCAAAAGGATAAAAACATATTTCAATGGAACAGATAAAGATTCCAGAAGTAGATTCACACATATGTGACAACTGTTTTTTGGCAAATGTACAAAGACAATTCAGGAGGAAATGATAGTCTTTTTCAATAAATGATGCTGGATGTCCCTACACACAAAAAATGTCACCTTAATCCTTACCTTTTACAAAACAACTCAAAGTGGATCACAGACTTACAGATAAAATGTAAATCTACAGAATTCAAGCTCCAAGAAGTCAAGGATGTCCAATCTATGTCAAATTACCCTTAGTGAGTAATGGCTAGATTATGCAAAATTATAAGTTCCTCCTCTATTGTGGGATTCTTAACATCTCTAAGCCTCCTCTGAGCACCTACTCACAGTGTGAAGTCCAAATGCAGAAGCTGGCACACAGTGGGCCCCCAGCAAACGTGAGTCCCCATGATAGTGTCTAACAGATTCCTTTTTATTGTCCGTCATCTTCTCTAAGTCTGTGTGGCTCTACTTTGCTATCAAGTTCTCATTCTACTCACTATAAGAAAAGGTAAATCAAAACAGACCTAAAAATGTTGCTTTCCTCAGTTGGCTCTTGTTTCTGTCCAATTTGTCCTTCTTTTGGGACCTCTTTGTGTCAGTCTCTGGCTGATCAGTGTTCATACCACGTCCTGATTTAGTATAACCTGCAATTTTCATGAACACGAAGAGACATTCACTCCCTCATCCAAATTAATGATGAAGGCATTAAATAAGACCATCCCTGACAGCCATTTCTGCACCTTCCTACAACCAGATACTTTGCAATTTATCAATAACCTTTCTTTGTGATCTTGTAGCTAATTTTGGAAATAAAATTCCCTGAGACATATCAAATCTTTACCAACATAAGATATGTTACATCTCTTACATTTCCCCTTCATCTATTCATAACTCTGTCAAAAAAAGCTATTGTGCTGGCATGATTTGTTTTTTTGAAGCCTAAGCCACTTATTGTTCCTGATAGATTCACTTTCCTGCTACTTAAACACACACATGGACACGGAGACAGACAGACAGACACACACACACACACACACACACACACATAATTATTATGGCTGGAAATGATGTTTACAGGGTGATAATTGCCAGTATCTCTCACTTCTTCTTTCTCACTTTGAAGAACAGGCTATGTTTCATAGTCACATCAGTCCAACCATCTTGTAATTTTCCTGATTCTACACCAAGTGCTCAGCCTGATTTTCTGTGATTACTATGTGAATCTTATCAGGAGGTGCATCCTCTGAATCTTGAGCTATGTCCTGAGTAATACAGGCCAGTGTCAAGGAGGTCCCTGCCTCTTCCCAGTGCCTGGGAAAAGCACTTTCCAGGCTCCAAAAGGGAAGCACAAGAATCCTAGGTTCTGCCACTGGTGGAAATATTTTTAGGGAGTTCCTGTGGAGATACGCAGTTTTAGAAAATGATAAGAATTACAGAAATCAGTTAAGAATAGAAATTCTACCTCATTTACATGTGGCTAAAAATAGATGAGGAATTTTGGCCATTTTAATCTCTTAAATGTTTTACTTCTTTTGATGCCTTGTCTTTTAAAGAAAGGAAATTGACATTTATGGAAAGCCTATCATAGGCCAGACATTCTCTAGCTCTCATTTAGTCCACAAAACAACCCTTAATTTATATTTTATTATCCCCATTTTACAGATGGCATTGTAGAGACTGTAATTATATGGTTATGCCTAAGGCCACAGGGCAAAGGACAGATCTGGGACTCACATGCAGTCTGTGTTACTTCAAAGACCTGTCATTCTACACAATCCATACTATTCTTTCATTTTCAGAATATCATTCCATGACTGTAGATAAGTCTCTTAACTACTCTGACCCATTTCCTCACCTGTGAAAGAAGAGGTTGGCATAGCTCAGCACTAGGATATGTGCTTGTTCTAATACTCTGAGAGCCTTGAAGAATTTGGATTCAGGGCCAGAGAAGACCTGATGGCATTTCCTATAAGGAAATATTAATTTTAAAGATAAAAAAAATACAGAGAGAGAGCAATAAGAGGAAGGAGGTATTGGCCTAAGTAAATATGGGTGAGATTCATGCAGATTCTGAAAGCTTAACAACTACAGGCAAGTTTGCAGTTTTAGGATGCATGCGGAACTGAATTCCCATTAAAGTTGTCTTAGACACCCCAACAAAAAGGATGGGAAATGCCTGGATTTAAAAGTGTATGATTTCTGAACGGCTGATTCCAGCTCTTGAGTTTCTATACTGCGCCAGGTAATCAAAAAGAGAGTTGTTTGCACTGAGGTCCACCCTTTTGAAGAGCACGATTCTGTTAACTGATAGTTCCAGAAACCCTCATCACTTAAAGAATTTAAATTACTAGTGTGCTCTTCCATTCTGTTTTACATCCCTTTCCTCCCTCTTCCTTTATACATAGTAGACAAGATGACTTTTCATATAATTTAGTACCTAAATTTAGTGATCTAAAGTTGTGACAGGTGCTATTACTTATATGATTGACTGTGTTCTCAATGTTCCCCTCCCTCTCCTTCCCTTCCCTCCTTTCTCCCTCCCCCCTCCCCCCTCTCTCTTTTCTCCCTCCCTCCCTCCCCCCCTCCCTCCGTCCTTCCTCCATTCCTTCCCTCCTTTTTTATGGAGCACTGTTTTACTTTAAGGAGTTACTGTGTTCTCATTTGTAGCTTTTACAAACAGTATCATATTTTAAAGAATTCAGTGGGTGCAAATTTCATTAAAACTTCTCTATATTTCTGTGGAGTGCAGTCAGCCTAACTCTTAAAACTCTCTGATGGATCAAGTATTTTAAGCAAGTGTCCCTTTCTTGGCAGCTTCAATACAATGAAATCTTCTGGAACAGATTTCTGTGCATTTCTGGATACTAGGTGAGGAATGAGAAACACGGGCTAGCTGGTAAAAACTCAAGACTGAAGTAGCCCTTCAATCATATTGAAAAAAATAGGTATTTAAAAAATTGAGATGCATGTAATTTTCTGACTTGATTGAACTACAAACTCTCAGCAAGAGCTTGATTTCCAGCCATTATCCAGACCAAAGAGGTTTGGATGAGATCCTGTTAAGTATGCAATTCTAAGCTCTCTGCATTCTGCTCATCAACAGTAAAGGCATATTAAAGATGACAAGAGGAGGAGCTTTTGTGTCCTCTAATTTCCACTGTCTGCACCATTAGCAAGCATTGCACAGTATTCTAGCACATAATGCCAGAATGGCGCCCTTTCCCAGAGCAGCTATTTGGCTATCCCCCTTTGGTTACTTCTCTGGGCTGGGAACACAAAAGGATGTCAAATCTAGGATAACAAATCTCACTGCATAATAGCTTCAGGGATACAGAGTGGTGGTGAAGTTATTAAGCCACATGGAGCCCCAGTCTTTCTTCCTTTAAAATGGGGGTAATGTGTACTATTCAAGTGTGGTAAAAATAGGTGACATATATGTTATGTATATAGTGTCTCACAAAATGCTGAGCTAGAAAGCACAATAAAGCACCCCTGGCATCTGGTGGTTGTTGGTATTGTCTAATGAATGCAACAAGCACATATTGAGGGCCTGCTTCATGCCCATGCCTTGCCAGGCTCTGAGATGACAGACGGAGGGCTCTTGTCCAGGCAGAGACTCCTCCCCCAGCCTGTGCTCTTCTCAGGAAAAAGTGCCCGGAGCCCCTCGCCAACCCCCAGTCTGGTTAGGCCTCTGTCGTGCGCTGCTTTCTCATCCAGCTCACCAGGCCTGTGACTCATGCAATTTCAGGCGTGGAAGGAACCTTTGCCAACAAAATGAAAGAGGAGTTCTAACTTCTTTGTTTCCCAATTTCTGAACCTAGATGGTCATGAGAACTCAGATGCATGCTTTTTTCCTCACAGTGCCTCAAAATGCATAGGCTTCTTAGTTCAGGCCTAAAGGTGATTTGCTCTTTATGAATATAATAGCCAAGGTGTCAGTGCTCAATCTGAACATATCTTAAAATTGTAGATATGATGCCTTTTTTATGAAAAGGTTCTAGGAAGCTGCAACTGTCTGACATGTTCAGGTGGTTTAAGTATGTGTATGTGTGTGTGTGTGTGTGTGTGTGTGTGTGTGTGTGTGAGAGTGTAGCATGAATTATGCATGCTCTTTTAGAAAAATTATAAAATTGAGAAATACCGAAGGAAATAAAAATGTAACTTACCCCAAATCCTACTATCCAGAGTCTATTCCATTGTTAATCTTCTAGACTCTTTTGGTTCTTCATATATGTGCATCTAAATTAAAAATGTAGACATCCTGTAATAAAGTAGGCTATATTTTACATGCTGATTTTATTCTACTCAATAATATTGTGATTCTCTTTGCATGTCTATAAATATATTTATATCTCCATTCCAAATGACTATAAATATCATAATTTATTTAATCAATTTTCTATTATCAGACAGTTTGTTTCCATTTTTTACTCATAAATGTGATCTGAATATCTCCAGCTTTACTAGCCAGTGAGTAAAAATGTAGTCTCAGTAACATTAACTTCCCAAATTAATGTAACTCTAGGGCCCCAACTCTATGGTTTTCAAAGTCTTCCTCCTTGGGCTTCCCTGGTGGTGCAGTGGTTGAGAGTCCGCCTGCCGATGCAGGGGACACGGGTTCGTGCCCGGGTCTGGGAAGATCCCACATGCCGCAGAGCGGCTGGGCCCATGAGCCATGGACTCTGAGCCTGTGCATCGGGAGCCTGTGCTCCACAACGGGAGAGGCCACAACAGTGAGAGGCCCACGTACCACAAAAAAAAAAAAAAAAAAAAAAAAAAGTCTTCCTCCTTAAATATTGTACTTCTCAGAGTCTACAGGAGTGCTTACCTGTGTCAGTGGGTCATTGCTGGCTATTGCTTGCCTCCATGGCCAGCAGACTCATTCTATGCCTGACAGTTCCACAGGGATACGCTTTGGGCTGGAACTTTGCTTCTGTTGTTGTACCAACTCATCACCATGTTCTGAGAATCTGTTATTTCAAATGTTGACACAACCAAAATACCATCAATGTACTTCAAAATTGACTTCATTGCTCTACCACCCCCGGAAGTGAGAAGGAATGGATATATTCGCTATGCTCAGCTAGGGTCCCGTAGCAAGGCTGCTCAAAGCCCGATTGTCCAGTGTGAGTGACACACTGTATGGTTCTTGTGTACCTTTTGTCTCTGAGTGCCCACCTGTCCTCCCTAGTAGAGGGAGGGTGACCAACCATTCCAGTTTGCAGGGACATTCCTGATTTTAGCAGTGCAAGTCCCATGTCCCGGGAAACTCCTCAGCCCCCTGCAAACCAGAATGGTCAGTCACTAGCAGGAGGAATGGTTCAAATACTGGCATCAGCCAACATGCTGTGTTTACCACCACTGTTTCCTTCCAAGACTGGGCCCTGTGGCTAACCTGGCTTGCTTTTTCCTCTATGATAAAATTCATCTTAGGATCCCCCCAATCTAGTTTCCACTGGGGCCACATTCACCAGACATACCTGATATATCTCAACCTCAAAAAAATGGCAGTGTTTCAATTATTTTATCCTCAAGAAGCTTTTCAGCTCCTCACTTAGGCTTGTGCTCCACCTCTTAAACCAGTGGACACAAACACACATGTAGTGGGAGAGATGTCGCCTGACCCCACTCTGTAGAAACTCTGGAATCCCAGTGCTTTCACATAAACAACACTCTGATGAACATGTTGTACTTAGAGCACTATGTATAAGTCTGATTGTTCCTCTGAGATAAATTCCCCAAAATATAATTATTATTATTACTATTATTATTTTTTGCGGTATGCGGGCCTCTCACTGTTGTGGCCTCTCCCGTTGCGGAGCACAGGCGCCGGACGCGCAGGCTCAGCGGCCATGGCTCACGGGCCCAGCCGCTCCGCGGCATGTGGGATCTTCCCGGACCGGGGCGCGAACCCGCGTCCCCTGCATTGGCAGGCGGACTCCCAACCACTGTGCCACCAGGGAAACCCTTACCTTTTGGTTTTTGATACATATTGCCAGAGTGCCCTCCAGAAAGTCTGTTCCAATGTACTTTTTTTGGTTTATTTTTTAAATAAACTTCTTTTTGGTTTATTTTTTGGAGTATTTTTTAAACCACACAAATTTTTATCCAGGATGAAAAGAAGCTCTGACCTGTTTCTAGGATAACAGAGAACATTCCATGCCAGAAAGTCCTTGCCAGAGGGGAAAGGGAGAGGATATGAGAGGAGGGCCAGAGAAGAAGAGTTTCAGAGTTGCCTGAAGGAACATGAAGCTTTAATATGCCCCTTCCACTCAGTGCTTTGTGATTATTGTGCAGCACCTTCTCCTAGAGTACTTGTGCAGTCCCTCTAGCACAGTGTTTTCTCTTTCACTCAGGTCCAAATTCCTGCAGGCTGTCCAGGCAGACCCCAGCCAGGGAATCTGCACTTGGAAGGAAAATAGAGGCTGGGAAAATTCCAATATGACTTATCCTCTTTTCTTGTTTGATTCCCACAGAATCTATGGCTGTTGGCCCTCAGGAAATAAAAATAATGAGAAACCCAAACCCAGGTCACCATTAGCAAAATGAAGCAGTTGTCTAGTTAGTTGGAGAGTAGTCAGGGTGGGAGATTCTGCTTTGGACAAAGTTTTGGAAACAGTGTTGGTCACTGATCGGAGTAACTGACAGGGCTCTGTGTATCATGCAACCCCTGGTCACCAGGTCTCTGGGTTGCCTGGGCCTAGTCCCTTAATGAAGGGTTGGCTTGGTAGCTCCCAGAATCAGGCAGGGAAAATGAAACCTGGGAGCATGGAGCAGATCAAGTGATTTTTACCCCATCAGGTATACTCAATCCATACACCAGGATGAAAAACACAGGAGATGAGTGCCAAGAGCATGTCCATTTCTATACTGTTCCCAATCCAAGTGAAGAAAATGTAGAGCATTCCACATAAAGAGGATGCCATGGCTTGCAAAAACAATTTGCAATTCTTCTCACTTCTCACGCAAAAGTTACTGGCAATGATCTGCTCTTCAATGGGCAGTATGGAAGGCAAAGTAGTATTACCATTAGATCTGATTTAAATGCTAAGTGCACTAATTAGACACATATTTACATCATTAACCATCCAAACTAACAAATAAAAGACCCAATTCCCTCAGCACTCCTGCGAAGTCTGGAGCAAGTAGATGGTCCTGATCTTAGCCCTAACTGACCAAGGGTTTCCAACTAGGAACAGGCTTCCAGAATGTTCCCACTGTGCTCTGAGCTGCCTGGACTTGAATGAAATACAAGGAACCAAAAAAAATCACTGCACTGAAGCTCATGCTGAGACAATGTTTTTATTTGGGTGCTTAACTCTCCTATGTCCCCTAGGGGGAAAATTCCAGCAGAACATACAGGAAACTTGGTTTCTAGCCCCAGTATGTCAATTGTCTGGTTGTGTAACCATGAGCAAGTTGCTTCTCCTTTCTGAGCATCAGTCTTCTGGCCTTTAAAATTAGGAGTTTGAACTAAACTGTCTCCCAAAAATCTTTTATTATCTAATATCATCAGCACAATAACTCTCACCAAATATATAGCCTGCATCTCTTTTGAGTTTGGGAAAAGTTCAGTTTAAACCCATCAACTGAATTTCTGCAGCCATTTGGAAAGTAACATGTTGAAATCCAAATTCACCTTTTTTTTTGCCCTCATTGCTTTGCTACTGTTGCCCTGAGTGGCCTTGGGCTATGGCAATTTTCTGAGACCCTTGGGCATGCACAGAACTACCCCTGACCATAGTAATGGCCAGAGAAGGGGCAGTCTTACTCTTTTTGTGCCATTCTTTGGGTTTCCTTGGCTTCTTGGAAGGCAAATTAAGTGCCCCTTTACCACCTTCCCTATTATACTCCTTCTATATCTTATGCTTTTCTGAAGTAGCTGTTATGCTCTCATCTAGACTGCAGGCTCTAGATAGACTGATACTTAGCCTTCTCAAGCTCCAACCAAATGAACATCCGAATTCAAAACACTGTTGGTAACCAATCTGTTTATCTACTGGGAATGGGTGGTCAGGGAAGGAATAGGCAAGAAGAAAGAGAGGCAGAAGGTGGAGGTCCTGCTAACAGTGTGTTACGGCTATAGAGGGACTTGAGTGGACTCCCAGTTGTTTCTTGGAAAGGTCCTTTGACCCTATGGCTGTCTCCTCTTTACTACCCTAAGAGTTTCCCAAGGACCTACTGTAAAAAGCAGTCTTGAGCACTCTGTTTGTCTCCCTCTTTGTGTATTCTCTAGAGGGAATGGGCTGCTCCAACAGCTTCCATTAGCGCTTATTCGTGGACAACTCCCCTTGAAGCCCCACCTCTCTCTGTCTTTCCCAGGCTTGTCTTCCTCGTTGTCAGCTGCAAGACTGCGTGGCCAAATGATGAGCTCCAAATAGTGCACACGCAGTGGGCAAGTAACTTAAATTCTCTGGGCCTCAGATTGCTCACCTACCAGATGGGAGCAACAGTGCCTATCTTGTGCACTTGTTGTAAACTTTAAATGCTATAATGTGTATAAAATCAATGCTTGGCACAGAGTAAAAGCTGAATAAAAGGTAGTTATCTAGAAAGTTTAATAAATTTGGTTGATCTTGGTTGGTGGCAGAACATGTGGTAGGGAAAAGTTCATTTTTATGTATTTTTCAGGTTTCAGATTTCATTGTAACACAAACGTAATTTCAGTGAAAGCAACAGGATGAGAGTGCACAAAGCCTTTCCAATGGCCGCTACCAACCCTGGGATTTAACAACATTAAGAGAGCTATTTAGACAGTTTAAGGCTACATATTTACAGATGGGATTTTAAGGATGAAAGCCCATTTGTAACCCTAAGGTGTTTAAACAACCCTGCAATTTGATCTCAGAGTCCCCCAGCAGTATCTTAACTCCTCCAGTCTCCTGTCTGCCAATCCAAGCCCTACTTCCAGCACCACCTGTCAGTTGCTGTAATGGCTGGAGCTTTCTGAGGCTCCCAAATATAACCTGATTTCCACCACTGTTCAAGGGATGCTGCAGCTGCCACAAAATGTGTAAGTTTTACAGTGTTGTACAGTGGCTGGGGTCAATTTCACGCCTCTGAAAAGTTTCCATTCATTCACTTACTCACTCACCAAAACATGTTGAGTGCACTTACTATGGGCACTTACTATGGGCCATGCTAACTATGCACTGGGAATAGAAAGGGAGTAAACCAGGGCCTCTGTTTTCCAGGCTCATGGATCAGCAGCAGGTGTAGACAGACAAAGATATATTACAACACAGCATCATGGTACAAGGGGAGGAGTGGACACACACCTGAAAGTAATTAACCATCCAAGGTGGAGGGAGGGAGGAAGGGATAACTTCCAATAGGAGTGACATTTGAGTGAGCTGTTCAACATTTCTCTTGGCTGTCCTATCAAATCCATTCCTAGTTCCCATGTCATTGTCAAGTAAGTTCCCAGTTTCTTTTCACCTCATCTTTGTACCCACGTCTCCCACCCCAACACACACCGAGAGGCACCCTAAGCCCAACCTTAAATCCTGCCTTTTCTTCTTCTGTCTGCCTTCTCCTCCCCACATCTTTGGTCCAAGCCATAATGGCTGCATACCTGGACTCCTGCCTCCCAATTAGCTCCCCTTCCTTCAGGCTGTGTGGGTCCCCTCTGGTCTACTGTACACATATCATCGAGAATCACGTTCCTCTAGAGTCACTTGAATCACATTGCTCTCATCTTCACACACCTGTAAAGACTCCCAGCTGCTTCCCAAATCATATGAAAACTCCTCTAGTCTCGGAATTCAAAGCCCAGTACCAATTAGCCCTGTTTTACCTAACTGCCGTCCATTCCTGCTAAGCTCAGTTTGGCACACTTCGCTCCAGCCAGGCAAAGCTCTCCCACCTGCTTCTTTCCCCCTGTGCTGCCTGCCATCCTTAAGCATGAGGCACCCTGAGATTACCATGTGTGCACACACTTGCAGGTATGTGTGTGCGTGTTGGGGAACGGGGCAGTTTGCAAGGGGAGGGAGAAAGAGAGAAGGGACGTCACCACTCCCTTCATATTCTCTTCTACGGGAAAGCTTTAAAACACGACCACCAAGGGTAGAGATGAAATACCCAGGAGGAAGTGGTGTGAACCTCTGTCCAATAAGGAGGAGCTGCTGGCAGTGCTCTGGGCTGGCTGTGGGCAGCTGACAGGGTGGACAAGCCAACACCGGGGCCTCTGCTAATCGCAGTACACAGCCTCCCGGTCTTCCTTCCATGTTGCCCTGCTTTGCCTTTCCTTTCCCAGGCTGATCTCTCAAGTTCCTTCAAGATGTAAATAGAATCAAGTCATTCCTATCCTTCAAACCCCTCACAGCTTCCTCCCAGGGTGGACTCTAGCTCTACCCTTTTACTCAGATGGCCGTTTCCTCTTTCCTCACCGTGTTCTAGATATGCTGGTTATTCTTCCAGTCTCAGGAATAGTCCAGGTTCTCCCAATGCAGGGCCTTTGCACATGCTGTTCCCTCCACCTTACATCTTCTTGATCACATTCCTCACCTTATCACTCCATTCTCAGCTTCCATGTCCCCTCCCTGACACCTTCACTATAATTCTCTATGACAACAATACTCTGTCCATTCTTTCATGGCACTGTAACAATGGTTACAGTGGGTAAATCTACAGGTAGCAGTTTGTTTTCTTGTGGACTGGCCACCTCCACGAGTAGGCTATATGCTCCTTGAGGCAGGAAACTGTCTTGTCCACTGAAATGCTCCTACAAAATGCCTGGTATAGAGCAGGAGGTAAGACCTTGCTCAGCCAACATCATCTGGATTTCTCCAAAGCACAGACACCTTGTGATTGGCTCAATTTTTGGTCAATAGGAAACACTCTGGTCTTCTAGGAAGCTTCCCACTAAAACACCTTGCACGTCCAATCTGCCAGGCCACTCTATCTTGCCTTTCGAAATCTGTTTAAGAACCTCCTACTTCCAAGACACTTTTCCAAACTAACTCTTCCTGATTCTGGTCCAGGACTTGTAAATTGAAATGCCTCCAGAGAGCAGGAAAGTAACTGAAAGGGACAGGCCAGGTGCTGGGTAACAGGGAGCACCAGTGAGGGACCATGGTTAACTATCCCACCTAAATCTTATGTCCCATATAAAGGGGACAGTCGGAGACGGCTTAAAGATGGCAGAAGAGTAAGACGCGGAGATCTTCCTCCTCACAGAGACATCAGAAATACATCTACACGTGGAACTTCTCCTATAGAACACCCACCGAACGCTGGCAGAAGACCTCAGACCTCCCAAAAGGCAAGAAACTCCCCACATACCTGGGTAGGGCAAAAGAAAAAAGAATAAACAGAGACAAAGAATAGGGACGGGACCTACACCAGTGGGAGGGAGCCGTGAAGGAGGAAAGACTCCCACACACTAGAAGCCCCTTCGCGAGCGGAGACTGCGGGTGGCGGAGGGGGAAGCTCTGGAGCCGCGGAGGACAGATCAGCCACAGGGCGGGGAGGGCAAAGCGGAGATATTCCCGCAGAGGATCGGTGCCGACCAGCACTCACCAGCCCAAGAGGCTTGTCTGCTCCCCCGCCGGAGCGGGTGGGGTCCAGGAGCTGAGGCTCGGGCTTCAGTCGGATCCCAGGAAAAGGTCTGGAGTTGGCAGAGTGAAAACAGCCTGAAGGGGTTAGTGCGCCACGGCTGGCCGAGAGGGAGTCCGGTTGAAGTCTGGAGCTGGCGAAAAGGCAAGAGACCTTTTCTTCCCTCTTTGCTTCCTGGTCGCGAGGAGAGGGGATTAAGCGCACCGCTTAAAGGAGCCCCAGAAACGGGCGCGAGCCGCGGCTGTCGGCACGGACAGTAGAGACGGGTGTGGGACGCTAAGGTTGCTGCTGCCGCCACCAAGAGGCCTGTGTGTGAGCACAGGTCACTCTCCACACCGGCCTTCCCGGGAGCCCGTGCAGCCCGCCACTGCCGGGGTCCCGGGATTCAGGGACAGCTTCCCCGGGAGAACGCGCGGCGCGCCTTGGGCCTGTGCAGCGTCACGTCGGCCTCTGCCACCGCGGACTCGCCCCGCACCCGTGCCACTCCCTCCCCCCAGCCTGAGTGAGCCAGAGCCCCCGAATCAACTGCTCCTTTAACCCCGTCCTGTCTGAGCGAAGGGCAGACGCCCTCGGACGACCTACATGCAGAGGCGGGGCCCAGTCCAAAGCTGAACCCCAGGAGCTGTGCGAACAAAGAGGAGAGGGGGAGGTCTCTCCCACCGGCCTCAGAAGCGGCGGATTAAAGCTCCACAATCAACTTGAAGTGCCCTGCATCTGTGGAAAACCTGAATAGACAACGAATCATCCCAAGTTGAGGAGGTGGACTTTGGGAGCAAGATATACTATTATTTTGCCCTTTTTTTCTTTTTGTGAGTGTGTATGTGTGTGCTGCTGTGTGACATTTTGTCTGTATAGCTTTGCTTTCACCATTTGTCCTAGGGTTAAACCAACCCGATTTTTCTGTTTTTTTTTAATAGAAATTTTTCTTCTTAATAATTATTTTTTATTTTAATAACTATACTTTATCCTACTTTATTTTGTCTTCTCCCTTTCTTTCTTCCTTTCTTCCTTCCTTCCTTTCTTCCCTCCTTCCTTCCTTCCTACCTCCCTTCTTTCCTCCCTTCCTCTCTTCCTTCCTCCCTTTCTTCCTCTCCACCTTCCTTCCTTCCTTTCTTGCTTTATTCCTTCCTTCATTTCTTCCTTCCTTCCCTCCCTCCTTCCTTCCTTCCTTTTCTTTCCTTTCTATTTTTTCTACCTTTTATTTTGAGCCGTGTGGATTACAGGCTCTTGGCGCCCCAGCCAGGCACCAGGGCTCTGTCTCTGAGATGGGAGAACCAACCTCAAGACACTAGTCCACAAGAGACCTCCCAGCTCCACGCAATATCAAACGGCGAAAATCCCCCAGAGATCTCCATCTCAACACCAAGACCCAGCTTCACTCAAGGACCAGCAATGAACAGTGCTGGACACCCTATGCCCAACAAATAGCAAGACAGGACTACAGCCCCACCCATTACCAGAGAGGCTGCCTAAAATCAAAATAAGGCTAACAACATCCCTAAACACACCACCAGACGTGGACCTGCCCACCAGAAAGACAAGATCCAGCCTCATCCACCAGAACAGAGGCACTAATCCCCCCAACCAGGGAACCTACTCAAACGACTGAACCAACCTTAGCCACTGGGGACAGCCACCAAAAACAATGGGAACTACAAACCTGCAGCCTGCAAAAAGGAGACCCCAAACACAGTAAGATAAGCGAAATGAGAAGACAGAAAAACACACAGCAGATGAAGGAGGAAGATAAAAACACACCAGACCTAACAAATGAAGAGGAAATAGGCAGTCTACCTGAAAAAGAATTCAGGATAATGATAGTAAAGATGATTCAAAATCTTGGAAATAGAACAGACAAATTGCAAGAAACAGTTAACAAGGACCTAGAAAAAATAAAGAGGAAGCAAGCGGCGATGAGCAACACAATAAATGAAATGAAAAATACTCTAGATGAGATCAATAGCAGAATAACTGAGGCAGAAGGATGGATAAGTGACCCGGAAGATAAAATAGTGGAAATAACTACTGCAGAGCAGAAGAAAGAAAAAAGAATGAAAAGAACTGAGGACAGTCTCAGAAACCTCTGGGACAACATTAAACGCACCAACATTCGAATTATTGGGGTCCAGAAGAAGAAGAGAAAAAGAAAGGGACTGAGAAAATATTTAAAGAGATTATAGTTGAAAACTTCCCTAATATAGGAAAGGAAATAGTCAGTCAAGTCCAGGAAGCACAGAGAGTCCCATACAGGATAAATCCAAGGAGAAACATGCCAAGACACATAATAATCAAACTGTCAAAAATTAAATACAAAGAAAACATATTAAAAGCAGCAAGGGAAAAACAACAAATAACACACAAGGGAATCCCCATAAGGCTAACATGTGATCTTTCAGCAGAAACTCTACAAGCCAGAAGGGAGTGGCAGGACATATTTAAAGTGATGAAGGAAAAAAACCTACAACCAAGATTACTCTACCCAGCAAGGATCTCATTCAGATTTGATGGAGAAATTAAAACCTTTACAGATAAGCAAAAGCTGAGAGAGTTCAGCACCACCAAACCAGCTCTACAACAAATGCTAAAGGAACTTCTCTAGGCAAGAAACACAAGAGAAGGAAAAGACCTACAAGAACAACCCAAAACAATTAAGTAAATGGTAATAGGAATGCACATATCAATAATTACCTTAAATGTAAATGGGTTAAATGCTCCCACCAAAAGACACAGACTGGCTGAATGGATACAAAAACAAGACCCATATATATGCTGTCTACAAGAGACCCACTTCAGACCTAGGGACACATACAGACTGAAAGTAAGGGGATGGAAAAAGATATTCCATGCAAATGGAAATCAGAAGAAAGCTGGAGTAGCAATTCTCATATCAGACAAAATAGACTTTAAAATAAAGACTATTACAAGAGACAAAGAAGGACACTACATAATGATCAAGGGATCGATCCATGAAGAAGATATAACAATTGTAAATATTTATGCACCCAACATAGGAGCACCTCAATACATAAGGCAAATACTAACAGCAATAAAAGGGGAAATCGACAGTAACACAATCATAGTAGAGGACTAACACCCCACTTTCACCTATGGACAGATCATCCAAAATGAAAATAAATAAGGAAACACAAGCTTTAAATGATACATTATACAAGATGGACTTAATTGATATTTATAGGACATTCCATCCAAAAACAACAGAATACACATTTTTCTCAAGTGCTCATGGAACATTCTCCAGGATCGATCATATATTGGGTCACAAATCTAGCCTTGGCAAATTTAAGAAAATTGAAATCATATCAAGTATCTTTTCCGACCACAACGCTATGAGATTAGATATCAATTACAGGAAAAGATCTGTAAAAAATACAAACACATGGAGGCTAAACAATACACTACTTAATAACGAAGTGATCACTGAAGAAATCAAAGAGGAAATCAAAAAATACTTAGAAACAAATGACAATGGAGACATGACGACCCAAAACCTATGGGATACAGCAAAAGCAGTTCTAAGAGGCAAGTTTATAGCAATATAATCATATCTAAAGAAACAGGAAAAATCTCAAATAAACAACCTAACTTTGCACTTAAAGCAATTAGAGAAAGAAGAACAAAAAAATCCCCAAATTTAGCAGAAGGAAAGAAATCATAAAGATCATATCAGAAATAAATGAAAAAGAGATGAAGGAAACAATAGCAAAGATCAATAAAAGTAAAAGCTGGTTCTTTGAGAAGATAAATAAAATTGATAAACCATTAGCCAGACTCATCAAGAAAAAAAGGGAGAAGACTCAAATCAATAGAATTAGAAATGAAAAAGGAGATGTAACAACTGACACTCCAGAAATACAAAAGATTATTAGAGTTTACTACAAGCAACTCTATGCCAATAAAATGGACAACCTGGAAGAAATGGACAAATTCTTAGAAATGCACAACCTGCCAAGACTGAACCAGGAAGAAATAGAAAATATGAACAGACCAATCACAAGCACTGAAATTGAAACTGTGATTAAAAATCTTCCAACAAACAAAAGCCCAGGACCAGATGGCTTCACAGGAGAATTCTATCAAACATTTAGAGAAGAGCTAACACCTATCCTTCTCAAACTCTTCCAAAAGATAGCAGAGGGAGGAACACTCCCAAACTCATTCTATGAGGCCACCATCACCCTGATACCAAAACCAGACAAAGACGTCACAAAGAAAGAAAACTACAGGCCAATATCACTGATGAACATAGATGCAAAAATCCTCAACAAAATATTAGCAAACAGAATCCAACAGCACATTAAAAGGATCATACACCATGATCAAGTGGGGTTTATTCCAGGAATGCAAGGATTCTTCAATATACGCAAATCAATCAACGTGATACACCATATCAACAAACTGAAGGAGAAAAACCATATGATCATCTCAATAGATGCAGAGAAAGCTTTTGACAAAATTCAACACTCATTTATGATAAAAACCCTGCAGAAAGTAGGCATACAGGGAACTTTCCTCAACATAATAAAGGCCATATATGACAAACCCACAGCTAGCTTCATTCTCAATGGTGAAAAACTGAAACCATTTCCACTAAGATCAGGAACAAGACAAGGTTGCCCACTCTCCCCACTCTTATTCAACCTAGTTTTGGAAGTTTTAGCCACAGCAATCAGAGAAGAAAAAGAAATAAAAGGAATCCAAATCAGAAAAGAAGAAGTAAAGCTGTCACTGTTTGCAGATGACATGATACTATACATAGAGAATCCTAAGGATGCTACCAGAAAACTACTAGAACTGATCAATGAATTTGGTAAAGTTGCAGGATACAAAATTAATGCACAGAAATCTCTGGCATTCTTATACACTAATGATGAAAAATCTGAGAGTGAAATTAAGAAAACACTCCCATTTACCATTGCAACAAAAAGAATAAAATATCTAGGAATAAACCTACCTAAGGAGACAAAAGACTTGTATGCAGAAAACTATAAGACACTGATGAAAGAAATTAAAGATGATACAAATAGATGGAGAAATATACCATGTTCTTAGATTGGAAGAATCAACATTGTGAAAATGACTCTATTACCCAAAGCAATCTACAGATTCAATGCAATCCCTATCAAATTACCACTGGCATTTTTTACAGAACTAGAACAAAAAATTTCACAATTTGTATGGAAACACAAAAGACCCCGAATAGCCAAAGCAATCTTGAGAACGAAAAATGGAGCTGGAGGAATCAGGCTCCCTGACTTCAGACTATACTACAAGGCCACAGTAATCAAGACAGTATGGTACTGGCACAAAAACAGAAATATAGATCAATGGAACAGGATAGAGAGCCCAGAGATAAACCCACACACATATGGTCACCTTATCTTTGATAAAGGAGGAAAGGATATACAGTGGAGAAAAGACAGGCTCTTCAACAAGTGGTGCTGGGAAAACTTGACAGCTACATGTAAAAGTATGAAATTAGAACACTCCCTAACACCACACACAAAAATAAACTCAAAATGGGTTAAAGACCTAAATGTAAGGCCAGACACTATCAAACTCTTAGAGGAAAACATAGGCAGAACACTCTATGACATAAATCACAGCAAGATCCTTTTTGACCCATCTCCTAGAGAAATGGAAATAAAAACAAAAATAAACAAATGGGACCTAATGAAACTTAAAAGCTTTTGCACAGCAAAGGATACCATAAACAAGACCAAAAGACAACCCTCAGAATGGGAGAAAATATTTGCAAATGAAGCAACGGACAAAGGATTAATCTCCAAAATTTATAAGCAACTCAGGCAGCTCAATAACAAAAAACAAACAACCCAATCCAAAAATGGGCAGAAGACCTAAATAGACATTTCTCCAAAGAAGATATACAGATTGCCAACAAACACATGAAAGAATGCTCAACATCATTAATCATTAGAGAAATGCAAATCAAAACTACAATGAGATATCATCTCACACCAGTCAGATTGGCCATCATCAAAAACTCTAGAAACAATAAATGCTGGAGAGGGTGTGGAGAAAAGGGAACACTCTTGCACTGCTGGTGGGAATGTAAGTTGATACAGCCACTATGGAGAACAGTATGGAGGTTCCTTAAAAAAACTACAAATAGAACTACCATACGACCCAGCAATCCCACTACTGGGCATATACCCTGAGAAAACCATAATTCAAAAAGAGTCATGTACCAAAATGTTCATTGCAGCTCTATTTATGATAGCCAGGACATGGAAGCAAACTAAGTGTCCATCAACAGATGAATGGATAAAGAAGATGTGGCACATATATACAATGGAATATTACTCAGCCATAAAAAGAAATGAAACTGAGTTATTTATAGTGAGGTGGATGGACCTGGAGTCTGTCATACAGAGTGTAGTAAGTCAGAAGGAGAAAAACAAATACCGTATGCTAACACATATATATGGACTCTAAGAAAAAAAAATGTCATGAAGAGATTAGTGGTAGGATGGGAATAAAACACAGACCTACTAGAGCATGGACTTGAGGATATAGGGAGGGGGAAGGGTAAGCTGTGACGATGTGAGAGAGTGGCAGGGACATATACACACTACCAAATGTAAATTAGATAGCTAGTGGGAAGCTGCCACACAGCACAGGGAGTTCACCTCTGTGCTTTGTGACCACCTAGAGGGGTGGGATAGGGAGGATGTGAGGGAGGGTGACGCAAGAGGGAAGAGATATGGGAACATATGTATATGTATAACTGATTCACTTTGTTGTAAAGGAGAAACTAACACACTATTGTAAAACAGTTATACTCCAATAAAGATGTTTGTAAAAAAAAAAAAAGAAAGAAAAAAGAAAAATGCCTTCATAGAATTAGCAATGAATTTAAAAAATCTGTAATCGTGTTTTCTGAACATTTTTTCTGTTAATTTGAATATCTTTGTATGTTTTTTGATACTGGATTGTTTTTAATACCTGAAAATAATCCACTTTTTTAGTATTCTATTTTTTATCTGGGTTATTGAAATAATTCCTGCGAAAGCCTTCAGTATAATATCAGAAACAGTACGTTAACTATTTAACATCCTTGTCTTACAACCTATTATGTTCAATATTAAAGAAAATATCTAATCTTAAACTAAAAAAAAAAAAGGGGGGGGGGACAGTCCCTGCTCAGCTCCAGTGGATGTTAACATGCAAGAAAATCAGGCCTTGTATCATTAGATTATCCACTTTTTAAAAGAGCTGAAAAAAAAAAATCTGAATTTCTATATGAAACATCAAGATTTTTCACACGGTGAAGGATATTTCTGCAATCTCTATCAGCCTGATGGTCAAATTCTGCTCTATTCTTTCAAGGAGGTTGCTTGGCACTGCGTTCAGATGTGATGAGCACTCTTCGCTTGCATTCTGAGTCCTGCTCTGTGTACGGTGGACAGGACAGGCTTCTCCTGGGGCCAGAAATTATGCTGTTGCCTTCTTTGCAGTCCCTCCAAAGCACCTAGTGAGCAACAAACACTATCCTCCCTGTCAATGCCGGTGACTAACAAAGCGTTTCTTATGAAGGCAGCAACCACCTTTGCTGTTTTGGGAACAGAAGCCTTGCCTATTACACATAGAAGCACTGCACTTCACACAGGCTCATATATTTTGTTCATTAGGCCTTCATCCCTCAATCAGTGTGAGAGTTACAGACTCTCTCCACTTCATCCATTCTCCTTCTGCCTAATGTCTTGTTGAAAAGTATCCCAGCCTTTGTTCTAAATTCCAATCTCTTTTGTGCTATGATGATAATGTTAACTTTGTAATTGTGCATAAGCCAGCAAACCAGAGTACTGCCTTATTCATCTAGCATCATCAGGAAATGAGGTGTTCCACATAATTAAATTGTCCAGATAACTAGATCTAACCAACATTTTAAAGATCAACGTTTAAAAAAGGGTAAATGGAAGCATCCCAAAATGTATTATATATTATATACCCTTTTGCCTTCTTTATTTTTAAATTATTTTATATCACTTTTTTTTTTCAGAATAGAAACAAAAGAGTAAAGAGTGATAATTAAGTCTTCCTCCCACCCCAGTGCCCCAGCCTGCCACTTCCTCACCTCTGACAGGTGCTACCAGGTTACGGCGTTAACTCCTTCCACAGATATTCTATATGGATACAAGCATTTTCCTTTTTTCACAAAAGGTGAGATGCTATGACACTGTACTGCACCTTGCTTTTTAAAATCTTATATCTTGATCATCACTCTTCATCAATACATAGAGTTCCTCATTCTATACAATGGCAGCATCCTGTTCCATTGTAAGGGTGCAACATTATTTATTTAAGCAGTTCCCTACTTATAGGCATCTAGTTGTCCCAGTCTTTCTCTATTATAAAAAATGCTGCAATTATAATCTCCGTATTTACTCCATTTTGTACATGTTTGAGTATAACTGTAGGTGAAATTCCCAGAGAAGAATCGCTGGGTCTAAGGAAGGTTATGTGCATTTGCAATTTGGGTAACTATCGTTACATCACACTTCACAGAGTCTGCATCATTTTTTTTCTCTTGCCATCACTGGCTGAGTGGATTTGTTTTCCCACACATTCATCAGCACAGTATGTGTCCAAACTTTTCTTTTGAAGCTTTGTCAATCGGTGAATAAAGAATATAAACTCATTTACTTTTTTAAAAAAAATATTTATATTGTAGAATGTGGCTCTTGTAATGTTCTTTGTCTCTTCTAATATGGTTTGGCTTGAACGTCTGTTCAGATCTTAGGCCTACCTTTTAATTAGGTCGTTCCTTTTCTTATTTGTTAAGTTTTAGGAGTTTTTTGTATACTATGCATACAAGTCCCTCATCTGATATTTGTTTTGCAAATATTTTCTCTGTCAGTGGCTTGTCTTTAATTCATTTACTCTTAATTTGAAGCTTTCTTGTTCTAAATTAGGTTGAGAATCTTTTCATATTTTAAGGACCATTTGTATTTCTCTTTCTGTGAACTGTGTAGACATGTCTTTTTGGCCTGTCATGTTAATGACTTAATAGACCTCAGGAAATTTAACAGCTATTTGAGAACTGAGTCATTAATATGAACATTGATTGTGACACTATACTGTGATTTTCCAAACTGCTTTGCTCTCTTGAACTCTTGTATTTGTTTTTTGTTTTGTTTTTATAGTTTTCTCTTCCTTCCCTAGGTTTAAGGATATGAGCCATCACTTTTGCTTTCCTTAAATGTCTGTCTTTCAAAACCCCTGCCCCATCTTGTAATTTACTGCCTCTGATAGTAAAAGTTTCTGATACCAAAACAATAGAATTTGTTATAATAACCTAGGAAGCTGATTCTTGAGTTGAGTTCATAGACCACAGCATATATGCTTTACATCTATTTTGGCCGTTCAAGAGTCTTTATCTAATTTCCTGGTTCCTGGCTTTCTTCAGAATATTCAGAATCATCCAGAAAATGAATTCCTAGTTCTAGCATTTTCTGCTAGAACATTTGAGGGTAATCACAGGTTAGAACCCTTAGTCATGAATGGAGCCCATGTGCCCATATGTTACTATACACATAAATAAGATTGCCTCAAGTAGAGAAAAACATACTGTCTTACTCTCTAAAGCAGCAATATGAGCTTATATTGCTGGGAAACTTTAAACAAATGATTTTCCAATGGTATTTGCAAGTAGGGGCTCAGTGCAATACCTGTGCTTACAGTCCCTGAACATTTCCCCATGGCTTTATAACGAGTTAACTGTGAGTTCCATGGGAAGGGGATCCATGGCCATCGTAGGCCTGCTACATCCCATAGATGGCAGTAAACACACTTTTTAGCACTTTTCCTCATCTTCATTGGAATCAGGCTCCTTCAGGGAAAGAAAATGAATGCAGAAACTGTGGAGTAATAATTAGCAAACAGATTCTAGTCATTTGAAAAACTGGCAAGAAGCCTTATTAAAGGAGGTAATAATAGTCATATTTTGCACTTCTAATAGGGCCTTTTATCTCTAGGCCTCCAAGAGCCTGTCTGAGTCATGTAAAGGAAAAAAAAAAAAAAACCTGAGCTAGGTCAGAAGTCAGGAAACAAGGGCTCTGCTTGACATTCTGTTAAGGTGCTTTCATTTCAAAGTGAAGGTAGAGCGTCTCTGATGCATTTAAATACCAGGAATTCATGCCAGTTAGAAAAGAAAAGGCAGCATAGCACTGTGAGATAAACTCCACATTCCTGGTTAATACTGAAAACATGCTTCTCTCAAAGTTGTTTTTTGTGAAAATAACAATAGAGCTTTAAATACTTTGCCTTCTAAACACATGGACAGCATTATTATTCACAGTGCACTAGACAAATTGAGTAAGAGTTTTTATACCCTTTTTCGTGTATCAAGGCATAATTATCAGCACATCCTTGTATTTATTCCTAAGAGCCTGGAATAAATTCTGCTGCTGATGGATATCAGTCCTCTGAACTTGGTATCATTCATGCTTTATCTCTGGCAGTGGTGGTAGCAGAAGAAAACGACTCCTAACATGTATACAGAGCAAACGGCTTACATTTACAAGATATGGCTGTCTTCCCTGTCCCACATTAAATCTGCATCTTCAATTTCCCACATAAACTCCAGATCTATTGAAATCTTGGAACATTAAAATTCTCCTTCATTGTTGTCAAGGTTTAGTAACTTGACAACCAGAAGACAGACACCCTGAGTATTCGAGGGAATGTAGGTTTGGAAATAAAGAAGAACAGCTTTCCTGGTGCATTAAAATTTGCTTGGGGCTTAGCAGAAAGAATGTGTCTTATAATAACCATTCTTTGGCTGTGTGACTGACTTTGGGCAAGCAAATTAACCTCTCTGAGTATCAGTTTCTTCACTGTAATAATATTCCCATCTCACAAAAGTTGGTTTGAGGATTAAGTGAAATCATGAATGTTAAAGTATGTAGCATAGCACCTATCACTCAGTAGGTATTCGACAACTATTAGTCGTTAAAAAATATACAAAGGCACATGCAACATACACACACGAGAGAGGGAGAGAGAGACAGAGATCCAGATTTCCAGTGGGCTTCCCTGATCTTCAGAGATGTAGGCAAGTTGGTCCAAATCCTTAAATCCTGAACCTATCAGTCCTCCTTACAATTCCTACAAGTTCATGACCCTACTTCTGCTTGATTTCTTCCACTACTTCTAAATCCAAGGGTTCAAGGTCAACTTAATGTGTAGCTTACTAATACATATTAAAAACAGCTCCTTAGCTGTTTTTTATACATTAAAAAATCCCATCCTCTCTCACAAACACTGAGAATCTGGTAAGTTGATTAGAGATTCACATTTGAGAAGAGATCGGATCTTGCACCTCTCAGCTTTATGTCATTCTGCAGGCTCTCCCTCCTGCCCCACTATCTTCCAAAAATGCAGGTTTGCAACATGGAGCTCATGCACCTGTGAAGCCCTGGCTCTGGGAAGTATAGCCCGGTCTTTCAGCCACCCTCTCCAACCACTTTTCGGGTAGAAAACAGCTCGACCCAACCAAAAGATTGTTCCAGCCTCCATGGAATTATGGAAAATACAATTTCTTCCCTCTTATTACCTTATGATTATTAATTCACTGTAAAACTCAGTACTCAACATTCTCAAAGATAATGCCATTTCCTTTATTCTATGGAATAATATACTCTTATGCATTTTATATATAAGAGCATACATATAAAGTAAACAAAGTAACATTATCTGTTTCATACCCTAAGACACATTTCTACATAACAAGCTAATCTTTTAAGGATTACTTAATTTTTTTAAGAATCTTAATATTTGTATATAAAGTTTTTCTGTTCATTGCATTCATCTTTTTTTTTTTTCACCCAGAACATGAATTTTTCTTTTCCTGGTGGTCCAGAATCATCACCATGTATAACTGTGATGATTCTCTGCCCTCTGGGGGTATTGATTGGGCTGTACAGAGCTATTTGCCCTGCACTAAATAACCCAATACTCTTGTGCCTTTAAAGTTACTATATCTGTTTCTTGGGGTTCTCCCCCGCTACACTTTTGTCTCCTTGTCTCTTTTTGGTGTCATCAATGTATACTATATATCCAGCAGTAATCCTTTCCCCTGTAGTTTCCCTTTGCAGCTTCCAATCTACTGATTGATGAAAACAGGGCAAACATTAAAATGGTTTTAAAGTCAAAACCAGTAGCACAGAGTCCCTCGTAAGAACTCTTCTGTGAACAGAGCATGTGAACAGTGACACGTAGACCTTCTTCTAGATCCATCAAGCTGCTCAGCTGTCTTCTTCCTGAGCTGTCCTAATTCTTGGCTAGGTTTTAGATTATTTAAATCCTAGGGAAAATGATCTGAGAGAAGTGACACATTGCTATATTATTTTCCCATTGGTCTTATTTTAAAGTTCCAGATCAATGACATCTGAGGGCTGCGGTCCAGTTTGTTGTCACGGACACCATGGACCACAGAGCACCTGCTCTTACCGGTCAGGGCCCTTGCCAAGCTGATCGTAAATAAATTCCAAATGTCACCCTGGGACAAACCACTCTAAGATGTAAGGAAGGTAACATATAATGAAAATCTTAAATCAAAATATTTCCTACAAAGGCAAAAATAACCACTTCACAAATGGGAATCAATAAGACCACACAATTTTAGGTGATCACATGATATTCTCATCACCATGCTGTCATACATGAATCTAAAAAAAAGTTTTTCTTTCTCCATCCCCTCCCTCCTACCTATCCTTCTTTCTTCTCTCCTTTTTCCCCCTTTCTTGATATACAAATTAGTGATTCTCTTTTTTTTTACTGATGGCAGGGAAAAAAGGTACCAAAACGCTTTGTATTGAGGCTGAGATAATCAAACTATGAATAAATGCCAGTAGCAAGGATTTTTTTTTCCTTTCTAACTTTGAGAGTAACAATGCTAATTAAAAAAACTTAATATCTTACAGGATTTTCACAGTATGAGCATGTTTCTCCTGAGTTTCACATTATTAACACTTGAAAATTAAGCCCTCCCTATAGCTCAAGGAAACATTTATGATTCTTCTCTTGCAGTGTGTGGGATTCCAGGGACAAGGATGACTGCAGGGTGATGTGTACATGACTGTCATCCAGGTAGTCTCTGGCTGGCGAGTGTGGTGTTGGGACAGTGGCCAGATGAGGCACACGGAGTCCAGGCTGGGTGTGTCATTCCTAAAAAGATCCTTCCTTGCCAGTCATGCATGCATACTCTGTATGTTTTTCTTTTTAGGCATGGTGCCATAGCAACACAGGTAAGAGCTGACCACCTGAGTTAAAATTCTGACCTTGGGCAACTTAACTTCTCTGTGCCTCAGTCTGTGTATCTCTAACAACAACAGTGTTGACCTCAGCACTATTGGGTTGTTTTGAAGTTAATGGAATTGATATATGTAAAGTCCTTAGATCAAAGCCTGAAACACAGTATCATTATGTGTTTATTATCATCTTCAGAATCCACCAAGCCCTCTAGAATGAGACAGTGTAGCTGGCTTGTGGATTTTTAAGAGCTTGGGTTCTGGGTTCTGAAGTCAACCCCATGTGGATCCCACCATTTGCCCTCTCACATCCTGGCCCAGTGACCTTGGACGTGTTTTTTACATGCTCTAACCTTCCGTTTTTTATCTGTAGAAAGGGGTTAACTGTATCTTCCTCACAGGGCTGCTATGAGGATGAAATGAATGTGAAGAACCCACAAGATGCCTGGCACAGAGAAAATGCTCCATAAATGTTCGCCTTGGAGATATGGAGAAGGGGGTGGATGGTAATGACCTGATGACTCTCTACTGAGAATTCTTTTTTTTTTTTTTTTTTTTTTTTTTTTTTTTTGTGGTACGCGGGCCTCTCACTGTTGTGGCCTCTCGCGTTGTGGAGCACAGGCTCCGGACGCGCAGGCCTAGCGGCCATGGCTCACGGGCCCAGACGCTCCGCGGCACGTGGGATCCTCCCGGACCGGGGCACGAACCCGTGTCCCCTGCATCGGCAGGCGGACTCTCAACCACTGCGCCACCAGGGAAGCCCTGAGAATTTTTAAAGGCAATTTCCATATCTTCCTTTGGGAAGTGAGGGAAGCAGCCAGAACATTGCTAGGGCAGGGAGGGATACAGTTTACACAGTTCTTTGTGCATGCTTAGTTGGGGGACAGAGAGGAAAGAGACTGAAAGCAAAATAAGACTTAAGGGTTTCTGCCAAATCTTGCAGGTACTTGAGTTCAGGCACCTCCAGAAGGGAACACTGGGCAGCCGTGAAGCCCTAAATCCAGGGAGAGAAAAAAATAGCCCTGGAATAGGGTAGGACAGGACACAGCAGACAAGTCCCTAGAATAAACTAGGTTTCTATATTCCGGGTTTTCCTTCAGTTCTCAAATCCATTTCCCTGAAAGAGGAGTGGGGAGGATGACTGGGATGGTTTGGCTTCCATTCTGCTACATCATTCACCTGGAACATCTTCCTCCTTTTCCCTCTTGGAAGACTCCTATTTTTCTTTCCTGTTCAAATGTCACTACAGAAGGCCAGTCCTCTTTTTAGCTGTACATGTGTGTTATGCAGGTACGACAAGTGTGTTAGGGAGGGACCATAAAATTTTGGAAATAGCTACTTACCTCGGAGAGCTGTGATTTCTATTTTCCACCATAAGCCTTGTGCATTTTGTGTATGTTGTGATTTTAGTCCTCCTAAGTGCCTGGATGGAATGGAAAGACATTGCATTATGAGACTGTGAAGGTCTGTGTCAAGCAATGAAACTTCTCTTTTGCCCGCTATTGACTGTGCTACCCCAAGTAGAGGCCCCGCCTTGCTTATTATCCTCATCTCTAGCCAGCAGTTGTGCCTGACACAGAGCCTGGTGCAAGAGCTGTCCAACCGTGCAGCCAGAACGAAGCTCCCCCTACACCCTGAGCCCAATCTATCTCCATTAACTGTCACCCATCTTCCAAGGGTAGCCCTCTTAGATCACGTAAAGCAAGTCTACAACTTTTCCTGGATTTTCATATCTGCAGACAACTGTCAGACTTATCACTTACCCTCATTTCCTCCCAAATATCTCCCTGTCCTTGGTCCATACTGTTTTTCATATACCACTGTCTTAATTCCCCTGACTTCTGGTGGCTCCGCCCCAGACTCATTCAAGTTCATCAACACACCTTTTAAAATGCTGCCCACGGAATCGAACTCATCTCGCCTCCTCTGGCCTGCTGCCCTCCGCCTATTGTCTCCTTGTTAATTGAACTACCCATCATTTACGCTGCTCACTTCAGGCTCCTTCACAGTGCCTCCTCCTCCACCTCCCCCACCCACCTCCTGTCAGGCACTAAGTCCTACTGACTGTTCCGACGAACTATTGAGCGGCTACAGTAGGTATTCAGACAGTATACGGTGAAGGAATATAAATGAATAAAATTCATCATTTTACATTCATTCCTTCTGCTTCTGCCTTGAGCGAGGATTTATTTTGCTTTGCTTTTATTTTTAAAAATTTCAAATGTATAGAAAAGTTGAAAGAAATTGTGATGAATACCAATATACACTTTCCCTAGATTCATCAATTGTTAACTTTTTGCCTCGATGGCTTCCTCTCCCCCAACTATCTTTCTCCCATTCTCTCTCCCCACAGAACACACACATGCTTTTGAAGATTTGTTGTCAAACCATCTGAAAGTGAGTTGCAGGCATTGTGACATATAATTGTTAAATACTGCAGCACCCATCTCCTAACAACTATGAAATATTCCGTAGAGAACAAATTATTTCCCACAAATACCTTCAGACTGAGGGTTTATAAGCTAGGGCTTATGGGTGGGTTTTAGGGGGTCCATGAAAATCATGAAATCATATGCACAATTGTGAACATACAAGCAGTTTCCTGGGGAGGAAGTTCACAGCTTTCATCACAGCCTCCAAACTGATGTGGGCTCCTCTCCGGTCTCTCCCTCTTAATATTATAAGTAGGGTAGCAATATGATCAGTTGTGGGTTTTCAGCTACCTCAAACTAGTAAAAATTCAGAGGCTACCTAAAATGTATTCAACTGCTTCCTATTGGCTGCATGAGATAGTTAATATTTCTTAGAATGACACAGAGTACCTTTGCAATCATGCTTCTGAGGACATTTCCTGTCTCTTCTTTTACAGTTCCCTCCTCCCCAGAGGCAACTGGCCACTTGCCCCCAGCCAGGCCATGTTCTGAGCCTCACCTCATCCTACGCCCACGTCCTACTTATTTGCCCTCTTAGCAAACATCTCCTTCCGTTTCAAGACCCAACTCAGTTGCCACAACCTCTGAGAAAGCCTCCCCAGCTGTCACCCCAGTTGCTTCTGATTATAATTTGTACCTTCCTCTATTATACGATGTATCATATATACTATGCTTATTTGTTTACATAGCTTCATCCTCACTGACACTGTGAAGCACTCGACATATAGATAAATGGACACATGTTGAAAGCATCACACAGCCCTTGCTAATCGCCTGGACACCTGACCCATCTCTCCACCCTGTCACTGAGCCCCATTTGCACCCTGACTCCAGTGGGCTTTCCTGGTCTCAGACCCCAGTTTTGCCTTCACCAGAGGCTTTTGTGTCTCTCCCTGTATGATGCTCTCAGCTCCTCTAATTTTGGCTGATGACTTCGTATCCACATCCCTAGAGCCCCTTGGCTGTTCAAATCCAATCACTTGAAAAGACAAGCCTATATCCATACATGGTAAGGATTCCACAAGATTTAGAGGGCCATAGACGCCAGGAAATGGATGTCTGTCCAGGCACTGGGACACCAGGAAAAGCTTGAAATGGAATCAGTTCCAGGCCTTTGTTGAAAAAGCACCAAGCTGGGCTTCCCTGGTGGCGCAGTGGTTGAGAGTCCACCTGCCGATGCAAGGGACACGGGTTCATGCCCCGGTCTGGGAAGATCCCACATGCTGCAGAGCGGCTGGGCCCGTGAGCCATGGCAGCTGAGACTGCATGTCCGGAGCCTGTGCTCTGCAACGGGAGAGGCCACAGCAGTGAGAGAGAGGCTCGCGTACCGCAAAAAAAAAAAAAAAAAAAAAAAAAAAGGCACCAAGCAGCACTGCAGTGGGGCTGCTCCTCAGAATTGAATGTGATGCTATGGCAGGCTGAGCTCTAAAAGCTGGCGTTGGGAGAGGTGGCAAGTTCTCTGGCAACACACCTTGCATTCGGGGGGAGGAAAGGGCACAAGCTTGAGGCTATTTTCTTTGATTTTCTCTGGGGGACTCTATTGTGCATTTCCAACACTGGTACTAACACCGCTAATCTAGACATCAGACCCGAACTGGCAAGAAGGCCAGCAACCGGCCTTTTGGCTGGAGTCCAGGTCTGCAGCACAGGTAAGAGACCTGCACCGTATTACTCCAAGGCAGAGTATGGACAAGTGAAGCAGAGCAGTGGGTTGGAGTAAGAGGGCTGACCATTCTGCTCTGGGTCTATTTGCTTGCGGGAGGGGTGGCCAGAGAGGATTCACAGGAGGGGTTAAGGACTCAGGGAAAGGGGTTGGGACATCCTGCTGAGCTTCCAGCCTCCTCGGGGAGTGGCCCTCCAGCAGCCATGGGACGCTCAGAGGCTGTTAAGCTGCCTGCTACTGTCAAGGCTGACCTCAGCTGGCAGTGCCCTCCTCCTCCTGCTTCCCTGGTGGGTTGGCCCCTGTGGGATGTTAGCCCACCTGCCTTCAGGGATGTGGCTGCCCAGCCCATTTCTCCCATGGCTGTCTTCCTCTCCCCCAGCAGGAGCGCCTGGGCCCCGGTGAGTGACGTTTCTGAACAGATTCAATCCCCTGTGCTCCAATCAGAACGCATTACCAGTCAGGGCGCGTCAGCTCGACGATTTGGCTTCAACAATAAATCTTGCTTTCATGAGTTTAAATCAGACTTTAAAACATCGCCCTTAATGTTCTTTTAATGCAGTTTTCTTCTGAATGAGTTCCCTTTAGGTCCAGTCCTTGTCATTAATACACTCCCTTGGCAAACGAAGGAGGGCTTCTTCGAGGAAAACTCTGCCAGTTTAGGAAACCAGCTGAATTGCCTTGGTGATGCCAGGAGGCTTTTTTGCATTTTACAAGGATACTTGAGAAAACAAAACTCTCTGACTGTAAATTTAATTTTCTCTTGACAGCCTTGGTGTCTCTGCAGCCCCAGAAGTTATCCATTACTTCCTTCTTCTGTAATTAAAAATCAAGGGGTGGGGGGCGGGGAAATGTACAGGATTAACAAGTTCTAATTTTCATTGATGAGCTCTTAAGAGCTTATCAATAATGGGATCAGAAAAGCCGCTTCGCCTAAGCTCTATTTTTCTAGGGTGTCTGATTTTGATGGAGAATCTTGTTCAGGGTGGAAAATGCTTGCTTTCCAAGGAGTCCCATTGCCAAAGTCAAGAAGAAGGGGTGGGGCAGGCCATGCCAGCCTCTAGCAGGAGAGAGAGCAGGAGAGCAGCCGGGGCTTGCTACTTTTACAGACTCAGCACTCAGGCTCCGGGGAGCTGATTACAGGGAAAGATTAAACAGCCTGTCTCTCACACACATTCCTTTTCTATGGATGGCTTCTGCAGAAAAGGAGCTTGCACGTGTCTGCTTAGGAAGAAGCAACATAATTCCAATTAAAAGAATATTGGTGGTAATTCCTTTTGAGTTATACATTTGTAGATGTAAATACTTTATCAGGGGATAGGGGCATCCATCCTGTTTATCACCCACAGGGATGCAGCTGAGCATAGGTTTCTCCAAGAGACACTGAGCTGATCGATAGCATCTGGGTTGCATCATTTCAAAAGCTGTGACATGCGGGCTCCCAGTGAATGTGACAGGCATGTGACAGGAATGAGCTGTTTAATTGACATGCACAGCTTCCAAAAATCCCAAACAATCAGGTGCAAAAATGACTCAGAAGAGGTTTTTTTTTTTTTTAAAATAGGTCAAGTAAAGCATAGATACTGTGAAGCAGAAGCCCTAGCACCTGGCCTTGAGGTTCTTCTGTAGAAAAACAGAGGCCTCTGCTATGTTCAACAGGGGGTGTACTTATGAGTGTCAGGAAGAAATTGGATGGTTTGGTTCCAAAGCTTTCTTGCTTAGAGCTGGAAAGTTCAGGCTATCTCTGGAGACCAAAAAATGCACAGGCCAGCAGAAAAGGCCAGCAGCTGAGGATTCTGTCAAAATGATACCAACTTGGCTCCTGACACAAGGAACTTCTTAAACCAAGACCAGAGAATCACAGAGTACTGAGTTGTCCATTTCCAAGAAGTCCCCTTTTCAAGGTCTCCTGCCAGCCTCTGGCCAAGCATCCCTCCCTCCCACAGGGAGAACAGGCGGCAGTGCAGCAAAGTCTAGGTGCTGAGGATAGTCACACTTATAGAATATTGGAGGCATTAACCTCTACTAGAGGTGATATTATATGGATAGGGTAAGAGCATGGATTCTAGCCATATGGTTGAGTTTGAACAGAGGGGTCCACTCTCATTAGCTGTGTGATCTTGGGCAAGTTACTTAACCACTCTGAGCCTCCATTTTCTTTTCCATAAGATAGAGATGATTTCATTGGCATCTCATAGGGTTATTAAAAGGATTAAATGAGTGAATACATGTAAGTCATGTAGAACAGTGTTCGGCATGTAGGAGACACTCAATAAATGTTAACAACTTAAATATTATGCCGTTAAAGCAATGAACTTGCCCAAGACAGAATGATTGGCTTCTCAGAGCCCTCCCCAACTCTATGATTTTAAGCATCCAGATGGCCTTCCTCACTGTTTTGAAAATGTGGGAGAAGTTATAGGAAACACAAGGTGATCTTTGGGGGTATGTGGATGGACACTTTTAATTTTAATAACTATGCATTTACTATGTATCAGAAAAAAAGTCCATTATTCCTTGAATATTATCAATCATATTGAAGATAAGCCTTTTAAAAAGTGAAATGTTTCATCACAGAATATATGCTATGCAATATGGGCAAAATCATAATGACATATAAGCTTAAAGGATGAGTAATAGTGATAGAGGGGACTCCACTAGGGGGACTTTCTATGCAAAGGCCCAGGGGATAATCCACCATAATATCAGGGAAGAGAGATAAGGCTGGAGAGGAAGCAGTTAGATCATGGAAGCCCTTAAATGCCATGTCAGCAAGTTTGGACGTTATGTCAGCAAGTTTGGACATTGTCCCAGCGGTGATGAGAAACACCTCTGGTGGATGAGGTTGAAGGGGACTCGGAGAAGGGAGCTGGTTAGGACACTACTGCCAACTGAGAGATGCTGAGGAGTGAGAGAAGCAGGTGAAGTCAAGAAATCTTTGGAAGATAAAAGAAGATGCCCAGACTCTGGAACTAGCCTTGTCCTGAGGCAGGGAATTGAAGGATCTCAAGTCTTGGCTGGGGCTGGCCTTAACTGTGAGATTAAATGGCTCCAGATTTGAAACATTGGGGTTGCCACACCAAGAATTCAGCCAACTCTTAGAAACTTATGAACAATCTGTTGGCTCCAATTATTTGCCAGTCCCTGTAAAGTACAGTCTTGTAGTGGCCAACTCACAGAAGAGAAAACTTGCCCGCCTCTTGACCTTGGACTTAGTCTTGTGACTTGCTTTGGCCAACAATAAATGGGTAAAAGTAATTGTGTGTCAGTGGTAAGCCTAAGCCTTAAGAGGCCTTGCTCATTTCCACCTGCTTGCTTGAGCTTCTGCCATTAGCAGGAGAAGAGCAGACGTTGGATAGTCTGCTGATCCCAGAAGGAAAAATGGAGACATGAGGAACAGAGCTGCCCCAGACACTGCAGCCTGAAGCAGAACTACTAGTCAAGCTCAGTCAAGACCAGGCAGATGCCAGATGTCCTGAAAGACACAGGAGCAACAATGAATCCTTGTTGTTTGTGAAGACAAAGACCCAACAAACTTTTGCCCTGCCTCAAGGTGCCTAGCACAGTGCTTTGCCCCGCAAGACCTCAAAATCAACATGCTAGTTTCATTTGAGATGCTCACTGGAAATCAACTGGATATCTGAGCTCCCCATGGCAAGGGGGAATCTAGACCCTTCCACGCAGGTGACAGAAAGTAAAAAACCACCAGGTGGTTTCCTTAGACATGAAGGGCAATGACCGAGCTTGCCATCCTGTGCCTGCCCGTTGCATAGTCACAATATCTGAAGGAGGACACTGAAGGTCTACAGTAGTTTGGGACTCACAAAAAATAATTCATTATGCATAATGGTGATGCTGGCAGTGCATGCCAAATGGTGAAATCTAATGTAGCATACAGTTTCATTAAGGCACAACAAAATTAATCTATCCCTTCCCACCAGGAGGTTTAAACAAAAGCAATGGGGAAGGAGCTGCATGTAAAAAGCAGCAATTCATTAATGAAATGAAGACATGTAAAATAATTAGGCTTATAACACAAGATTAGAGAAATAAATTAACCCTTCTGCTTACTTTGCACAGAATGCAACGGAGAACTTTGGTAAGTGTTAAGTTACTATGGAAATATCACCTCAGAAGATTAACCTGGTAGCCTCCCATGAAAGGAGTGACATGTCAGTCTGCAATCTAGTAACTTTGTTTTATGATAGTTAAAAATGTATCTTCAAGGTATTTCTGTTTTGGTCCTAGAAGATGAAAGCAAGCAGGTACAGCCATGCAGTTGCAAATGAAACAGTTAATTCAAAAAGAATTAGGGGTTTGATGTTGACGTGCCGTACGCTAACTTGGGTAATTAATAATATTGAAACGAAGGGGCTAATCTAAATCAATGGTGGGCTGAAGCTTTCCTTTGCCTGGTTAGTAACGATAAGCCAAGTGGGACAGTTGAGCTTCTTTTCTTAATAACTCCCAAGCCCTCACCTACATAGGGGAATGGTAGAAATGAGGACCCGTTCACATCTGGGGAAAATGCAGCTCAGGATTTTAAACAGACTGGGAAATGGAATGCACACATCCTGACAGGTGCCCACCTGGCCAAGGAGCCTGAGGCTTTGGAACTTGACCCTGGCTTCTTGTACCTTGGCTCCCTGATTTAAGGACTGCAGTAGAGATTTGCTGGCTTGTGTTTCCCCCACTGGGCCTTCCATGTGTTGTTGGAAGAAGTCTAGACTCAATAGATTCACACAGTAAATCTAGACTCTTGTGCATCCTGTCACTGAGGCTGTGGACACGCTGAGAGTCGGGAAGTGAATGACCACGGTTAAGAGTCCACACCCACCCTCTAATGGGGAGAAGCACCTTCCCCAAGGGATAGTGACGGTGAGGAGTGAGAGGGCGGCAGCAAATGGACCACCCCACTGACTCAAGAGAGAGCTTCTCAATGGAGATGGGAAACAGCGCCCCCTTTAGGACTCTACTCACAGTCGCAGCCCCACAAAGAATAGCCGGTCCCAGGCCAGGATCTACAGTTCCCCCACATGCTGTGCGCAAGGCATAGATGCTGTGTGTCTCACACATTCATGACATCATCTCATTCCAGCTTGCCTTATGCTGATGAAAACCAGTGGCCATTAATTCATTCTACAGGATGAACTGAGGTTCAGAAGGTTGTCTGAGATACTGAGAATCAACACTAACATTTCCTTAGCACCTAGTTTGTGGCTGGTGCTTTTTCTACATTATCTCGTTCCATCTGTTTCATCATCTAATGTCAAAGGAATTGTGTTCCATTTTACAGATCAGTAAACTGGAGCTAAGACACATTCAGCCACTAATCTGAAGTCATTTTAAAGATGACTGTGACTTTTGAAGTTTTTACAGATATACAAATCATCTTCCATGGCAACTCTCCAAACTATCTGGAGATCAGAGCATGTAAAATCATGGTGAGGGAGGGAAGAGAGACGAGAGATCAAGTTCCTCAAAGACAGTTGCAGTTAATTCTCAAAGCTCTTTGTCCAGGGCTGAGTCTGGAGTACATGACTTTGTGGGGTTCCCCCTCTCCACTCCCATCCCCCCAAGCTGTTACTGCAAGTGGGAAGGTGAGCAAGACTCCGGGGAGATTAAGGTGAGAACAGGACTGGACAAACTCATAAGGCCCACGTGAACAGCAAGCATAATTTTGAAACTGAAAGTAGGGCAATTGCTTCAATATAAGTATCTTTAATGAAGAATATTTGAAATTCTGGAATTTCTGTAGACCTAGGACTATCCTATTTGATTGACCACTTTTGAAAAACACTGCATCCCCTTCCTCTCATGTGTCTCCAATAATCCAGAAAAGCCAGCTTTTCAGCATTGGGTCTTTTCACACATGGCCCTCCTGGCCCACCTTAGCCCAAAACAAAAAGAAAGAGAGCAAGGGTAAGAAGAAAAAGACACCCTGGTTTTTTCCTCTGTGGAGTTCTTGGTGCTCTGTCCTATTCTCTGGCTTCTACATGAGCTACTTTTCCATTCCTTCATTTGTTGGTTCCTTCAGTACTCATCTGGGTACTTGCCACGTGCCAGATATTGTGTTGAGCACGTCTCTCATGGTATCTTAACTTGTCATAATAACATTCGAGGAGGGCACTGTTGTCCCTGGTTTACAAATGAGCAAACGGAGGCACAGAAAGGCTGAATGACTTCTCCACATATTCCGCTCACAGGGGAACCCAGGACTCTCCAGCCTCCCTCCACTACACAGACCAACTTCCCTGCGCCATGTGTGCAGCCATCAGTTTTGCTAGAAATGTGCCATTATTATACTCTGGAGAGAAGGCATTTCTCCCACTATCCATATATTCAGATTAAGGTCCCAGGGTCATTCTGGAATAAATGAGAACTTAGAACCCCCTTAGCCTATAGTAATCTTTATTAATCTTTAGTGATCTACTTTGCCTGCTGAACCACACCACAATTTCCAATGCTAAGTAGAACAGTCCCCGCTGAGAGGTGTTGTGCCCTTGCTGGTACTTCTAACAAAGAAAACAAATTGTAAAACTTTACAGATCTGTGAATAGATGGTGTCCAGAGCCTAACATAGTGTCTTGTGCATATTAAGTGTCTGATGAAGATTCGATTTGAATGAATGAGTGAGCGAATGAACAAATGAGTGACTCTAAAAGGTCTCTGAGGCTTCTCTGATCTTCTTAGGTTATTGCTGCCTCTACAGACTTGTGTGAAAGGTGGATACACATCAAACAGGCATGTCGGCACTGTCCTGCTCTAACGGTAGCCTACAGTGCGGGTGTAAGGCACACAGTTCTCTGTGGAAACACTGCTTCGTATTCGTGCTCAGCATTTTTCTGAGAGTCCCCACAAAGGTTGGTGGAATTCATTTTTAGGATTACATGACATGCATTAAAAGCAACTGATTTCAGAGCAAATACTAAAGAGCCACTTTGTTCATTGTCACTGATTTAATGGGGATCAAAAAGAAAACTGGGTATGAATCTATCATTTTTAAGAAAATTTTGCTTTATTTATTTGAAGGTGGAGAAATCTCCATTCCATTACGCACTTCTTGACTAATTAAATTAAATATAGGTGAAAGGAATGATGTAGCTGGTGATTTGCAAGTGCTCAGACTCTGAGGAAACATGATGTGTATGGATTTTTCCATTTCGAAAAATATGTATGAGTAAGAGTAGATCCTTTGTGCCTAAAGTATGTGGACATGGTTAAGACTCAAGGTCAAATGTAAAGATTTCTCTCTGTGATTTTCTTCCCCATAATCTGCCTCCTCTTCCCACCCCTCCTATCTATTCTACCCTCCTGGGTCTTGGGCTACTCGAACTGAAAAGAACGTATGTATGGTCAACCACGTTTGGAAGGCAGTTTTCATTGACCTCCTGGTGGACTTGGCACTTTGAATCACGACACCTTTTGGATCATTTTGTTACTGTCTCTGCAGACATCTCTGCCTGTCCCTGTTCTGCTGTGCTACCTGATTTTGATTCTTGCAGTGGCTTTGAACTACGCTCCAGTAGTGTCATGAACACTTGAGAAATCCCCAAACTTAATCAGCTTACTAACCACCACTGAAAACTCAGTGTTTAAATCAAATTTGCATTTAATCTACAGATTAATTTGGAGAGGATTGACATCTTTTCTATCCTTCAATAAAGTTTTATAATTAATCTCTATAAAGATCTTGCATATCTTTTATTAGATTTGTTCTAATGACTTTGGCTGCATTTTAAGTTGGCATCTTTTAAAATTTACATTTTCTAATTGTTTGTTACAAATGTATAGGAATGCTATTGACTTGAGTATATTGATCTTGCTGAGCTCTTATTAATTTAATAGTTTACATGGTAGAAATTACAGGTCTCCCTGAGCATACCAAAAAAAAAAAAAAAAAAAAAGCCTACACTTCCCAAGTACCCTGCAGTAAGAGGACGTGTGACCAGCTGTGGCCAATGAAATGGGAGTGGAAGTGATGTGGGTCATTTCCAGGCTGAGGCAGTGAAAATCTCCTGCACAGTTTTTTCATCTCTCTCTTCTGCTGAACAGGTGTGAACACCTGGAGCTGAGATAGCAGAGTCTGGGTTGATGAAGCACTACATGGTAGAGAGTCATTCAGAACTTCAACAGACTGCATGAAAACGGAATAAACTGCTGTTGTGTTAAGTCACTGACATTTCAGGATTAATTGTTAACACAGCATAATCCAGCCTCTATTGACTAATACAGTTTATCTATAGATTCCTTTGGATTTTTTTATGTGGACCATTATAGCCGCTGTGAATAATGAGTTTTGTTTCTTCCTTTCTTATTCTTAGGTAATTAAATTTTCATGAATACAAAACTCAACAATTAATGAAGTTGACATGATGTTAAATTGTGTAGCTCTTTAATTAAACATTTATTAATTTTGATTTGCAATTTTCCTTTGTGTTCTTTCAGTTTTCAGACATTTGTTAGGCCACTGCAAAACTGTTAGGCCCCAGGCCCTGTGATAAGAGGGCCTAAGGGTTAACAAGGCCCTGGTTAGGCTGGCTGTTACTTTAACTTAACAATCTAGGAGCCTGGCCAATCGATGCTGGAAAGTCTCCCTGTTGTCCAGTTCATCTTTTCCTTTAGGAGAATCAAAGTTAGTTTTCACTCTGTCCTTCTTTTACTTCTAGAATTTGGTGAAGTCTCTGAATATCTTATTATTACCATTTTAACACTGTAGGCATGCTCTAGTTCAAAAAGGTGCAAAATAATAAAATCTGACCTTATCAAAGAATATATGAATTGAAGGATGGTAATTTGCTTTACAAAGGGTTCCCTGCTCCACAAAATGAATTCAACTTTGGTGTCCCTAAAATAGCCAGTTCCCTTGGTGCATGTTAAATATAATTCAATTTACAAAAATTCAATTTGCATATAACCTTTTCAGTAGCACATCCATTGTGCACAGCAATGTATACTTGTAATTGGCTGCAAATTGCCAGGAGACTACCTTTGCACATATTGTTCCTAGATGTGCAATTTTTTCTTAATCTCCAAGGGACAGAGGAGTGGAGTGGCTAAATTTCCAGTTGTTTATCTGATCCCACTGACTATGCTGAGAAAGGACATTTGCCAATTATTTGGGTGCAACGTGTGCTATGTACAGATTAATGTTGTGCATTTGGAAACAGGAGATATGGGAAGGTTAAGAGAACTGAACGTGGATTGCCTGGCTGGGTTTGGGATACCAGTCTCGCAGGGCTGGAGAAGCTCTATTTTGTTGGCTTGACAAGGCATCAGGAGAAAGTGAAATGAAGCAAGGGACAATTTATGGTCATGGGTTTGGATATCATTTTTTTCCCATGAGGCAGTGGACCTGCAGGAGCATCTTCCCAGGAGACAGATCTAGTCTAGTGACCTGAGCTATGTGGTTGAAGCAGTGTTGCAGCTGACCCACCAGCTACAGTGACCTGACCCCAGGGGTTCTGTGTGTACTGGGCTCTGGCCACGTGAGTGGAGCCATGGTACTTACTTAGCAAGATAAGTGTGGCATTTTCTCATGTGTTATATAAAAAGTGGCATCTTTTTATGACAAATTGAATTAAAGTAGATTATTGCCCATGATGCCAAGTTGCATCTAAAACACTTTTCAACCTGAATATTAAAAACCCTGCCTGGCACATCACACTCTCTTTTCAGAAATGATACCTTTCTCATTCCACATTCCCACTGTCTCCTTCCACGTGTGTGATGCCAGGGCCCTTCTCTTCTGATTAGGAAGTTCCCTGCGGGATTTCATCCAGGGCGGCTAACAGCTCTCCTTCCCTAGGCTAGCCTGCAGGGTGTGTCAGACACGCGGCAAGAGTCAGATCCCTCCCTCCTGGAGACACTGGCTCCTCCACCAGCTCTGGGGAAGATGCACTGAAAGGAGCTGAAGAGGCCTATCTAGACCTGGGTTGTTGTTTTTTTTCTACTGGAGGGAATGACTCCTCATTCCCCAGTTCAGCTGAGCAGTCTCTCACACTGCAAGTTCAGCTCCCAGAAGGCAAGGCTTGGCCCCTTCTGGTTCTGAGGCAGGTTCTAAATTAATGCCATAAACTCCTGCGCAAAGAGTAGTCAACAACTTGAAAAGTGGAATTTCTGCTAAACCAAAGAAAAATACTGTGGTATTTCTTAGAATAAGTCCACATTTGGGGTAGCTGATTAAACACTTTATCCCAGCCAACCTCCAACAAAGAATCTGTTATTTCACCAGAATTTACTTTTGCTGTAGTGCGAGGCAGGGCTGTGTGCCACACACTACTCTAGGGGCACAATAAGCAGAGATGGATGAGGACACCGCCCCTCAGAGCTAGCAGTTCACAACTTGCACAGCTGTGCCCTGGAGTGGTGTCCCTGGGAAGAGTAGGTCTGAGAGATTTCTATCTAGGTGGCCTGAATTTGGGAAAAGAGGACAGCCTGGGGTGCAGACTGACCTGGGTTCACATACTCACTTGGCCACTTATAATCTGTGCAATCCTGGACCACGTGCATAGCCTCTCCCCCATGAACCACACACGGCATTGTTTGACTCACAGTCTACAAAGAAGATGAAATAGGAGGATGAGGTGGAAGTACCTGGCACATTGTTCATCATGAATGTGAGGTTCCCGTCCTGCGTGTGCTGCTGGGAGCAGGGTGAGTCCAACAGCCAGACTGCACAGGTCACCGTTCATCCATTTTTCATCTGCTTCGATGCCAGAGGCTGAGGGGATAATGAGAAAGTAACAGACAATGGTGCCGTGGCTATGAGGTCTTCACACAGTCTGCTTGGGCAGTGCCCGGATGTGCTAAGCTTCAGACACACCCCCTCGACCCGAGCCTCTCAGAAAAGTTTCCCCATATTTTTTCTATTTGAGTTAAAGCCAAGTCACTTCCCTAGTGAGGGAAGAAGACGGGCAGCAGGTGGGGTGTGAGGTGGGGAGGGCACGTGTGCTCCTTCCATTCCCAGGGAGAAAAATATTGGTTGGGAATGGGAGAATACAGTATGAGAATTTGGAATCTCTATTTTTGTTTGTGGCACTGTGTCCAACGGGGCCTACATGTACTGAGGGAAGGGCTGCCCTTGGAGGGGGGCACTGTGTGTGTGTGTTGTGGGCTCATTAGTTACCAGGTGACCAGCCCTCCCCAAACCCTTTAGAAACTGGGAGGTCACAGTCTGGCTCCTGGGTAGCATCCTTGATCCATTAGGAAACTAGAACCTAGAACCTTCCGGGTTAAGTCGAGCATTTTGTTTGAATGAAGAAACCTGTGCACCCAGACGTGGTGGTCATAACAGATGTGTGGATTCAGATGCCTCCTCCAGCCTGTGCCCTGGGGAGAGGCCGGGGGATGGGAGCCATAAGGAATCTGAAGCCATGGACTCCTCTGCCTGAGGGAGGGACTGGATTCAGATGCTGCTTTCCCTTTTCTCTCCAAGTTCCAGGGGGAACCTTGAACCTGAGGTCATAGCTCTTCAGACTCAGTGATCACGCACATCAAGGAGAGGCGTCTTCCAGGGCCCAGCCCTTAGCTGGGTAACACCAGCATTCATCTCGTTTTTCTGGGGAAAGTCGGGGCTGTCAGTCCTAACCATGGTGTAAGGCTCAGGGAACTTCAGAGGGGCCCCAAAGCAGCTGCTCACGTTGCTCCACTCACCTCCTCTCTGCCTCGCAGCTGCCCAGAATTGACTTTCTTACCCTAGGCTCAGCTGTTCCCTGCCTTTCCATCCAGAGAGAGCAGAAATAGTTTAACTTGTGGACCGAACAGCAGGAGGCTGACCTCCACCAGGGCAGTGTTAACTCAGGCAAAGCACAAAACCTCCCTAGGCCTGTTTACCTAAAAAAAAAAAAAAAAAAAAAAAAAAAAGTCCCTGGTTGAGAGGTTCAAGTCAGTTGTGGACATGAAAGCATTTTGTAAACCATATACTGAAGACTATGATTATTCTCCTTGGGGGGGCATGGGTGCTGATAAGAGGCTGCCCTGGGTTTCATCCTACTATCTATGGTACAGACATCAAACTAGCAGCCCTTGGAGTCCCAGGTATGTTGTGTTTACACAGTGCTTAAAAATATTTAAAATTCATTGCTGGTATTAAAAAAAAAAAAACAGGAAATTTTTACGCTAAAGAAATGGATCTCTAACTTCACTTAAAAAATTAGAAGACCTGGTAACATTGGCCACAGTGACCCCCTTGGGCTGCAGCATCTGCCCCAAACACAGTCATGTGCTCACTATTTCAACACAGTCTCCACCACTCCTAGTGTCTTATATCCTCGCCATTTCATCCCCTTGCCTGCCTAGCCCTTGTGGGCATCTGAATTTACAACCCCTGGCCCACTAGGAGTTTACCTGAGAAAGCTGCCTCTTATTTCGCACTTTCTTCTCTCTTTTTTTTTTTAATAGATCTTTATTGGAGTATAATTGCTTCACAATACGGTGTTAGTTTCTGTTGTACAACAAAGTGAATCAGCCATATACATACACATATCCCCATATCCCCTCCCTCTTGAGTGTCCCTCCCACCACCCTCCCTATCCCTCCCGTCAAGGTCATTGCAAAGCACTGAGCTGATCTCCCTGTGCTATGTGGCTGCTTCCCACTAGCTATCTATTTTACATTTGGTAGTAGTATATACATGTCGCTACTACTCTCAATTCGCCCCAGCTTCCCCCTCCCACACCGTGTCCTTAAGTCCATTCTCTATGTCCATGTCTTTATTCCTGCCCTGCCAGTAGGTTCATCAGTACCATTTTTTCTTTTTTTAGATTCCATATATATGTGTTAGCATACGGTATTTGTTTTACTCTTTCTGACTTACTTCACTCTGTATGACAGACTCTAGGTCCATCCACCTCACTACAAATAACTCAGTTTTGTTTCCTTTTATGGCTGAGTAATATTCCATTGTATATAGGTGTCACATCTTCTTTATCCATTCATCTGTCGATGGACATTTAGGTAGCTTTCATGTCCTGGCTATTGTAAATAGAGCTGCAATAAACACTATGGTACATGACTCTTTCTAAATTATGGTTTTCTCAGGGGACATGCCCAGTAGTGGGATTGCTGGGTCATATGGTAGTTCTATTTTTAGTTTTTTAAGGAACGTCCATACTGTTCTCCATAGTGGCTGTATCAATTTACATTCCAACCAACAGTGCAGGAGGGCTCCGTTTTCACCATACTCTTTCCAGCATTTTTTTTTCCTAGATTTTTTGATAATGGCCATTCTGACCAGTGTGAGGTGATACCTCACTGTAGTTTTGATTTGCATTTCTCTAATGATTAGTGATGCTGAGCATCCTTTCATGTGTTTGTTGGCAATCTGTATATCTTCTTTGGAGAAATGTCTATTTAGGTCTTCCACCCATTTTTGGATTGGGTTGCTTTTTTTTCGATATTGAACTGCATGAGCTGCTTGTATATTTTGGAGATTAATCCTTTGTCTGTTGTTTCATTTGCAAATATTTTCTCCCATTCTGAGGCTTGTCTTTTGGTCTTCTTTATGGTTTCCTTTGCTGTGCAAAAGCTTTTAAGTTTCATTAGTCCCATTTGTTTATTTTTGTTTTTATTTCCATTACTCTAGGAGGTGGGTCAAAAGAGATCTTGCTGTGGTTTATGTCAGAGTGTTTTCCCTATGTTCTCCTCTAAGAGTTTTATAGTGTCTGGTCTTACATTTAGGTCTTTAATTCATTTGGAGCTTATTTTTGTGTATAGTGTTATGTAGTGTTCTAATTTCCTTCTTTTACGTGTAGCTGTCCAGTTTTCCCAGCACCACTTGTTGAAGAGGCTGTCCTTTCTCCACTGTATGTTCTTGCCTCCTTTGTCGTAAATTAGGTGCCCATATGTGTGTGGATTTATCTCTGGGCTTTCTATCATTGGTTTATATTTCTGTTTTTGTGCTAGTACCATATTGTCTTGATTACTGTAGCTTTGTAGTATAGTCTGAGCTCAAGGAGATTGATTCCTCCAGCTCTGTTTTTCTTTCTCAAGATTGCTTTGGCTATTCAGGGTCTTTTACGTTTCCATACGAATTGTAAAATTTTTGTTCTAATTCTGTAAGGAATGCCATTGGTAGTTTGATAAGGATTGCATTGAATCTGTAGATTGCTTTGGGTAGTAGAGTCATTTTCACAATGTTGATTCTTCCAATCCAAGAACATGGCATATTTCTGCATCTGTTTTTGTCATCTTTGATTTCTTTCATCAGTGTTTTATAGTTTTCTCAGTACAAGTCTTTTGCCTCCTTAGGTAGGTTTATTCCTAGATATTTTATTCTTTTTGTTGCAATGGTAAATGGGGTTGTTTCCTTAATTTCTCTTTCTGATTTTTCATTGTTAATGTATAGGAATGCCAGAGATTTCTGTGCATTAATTTTGTAGCCTGCAACCTTACCAAATTCACTGATTAGTTCTAGTAGATTTCTGGTGGCATCTTTAGGACTTTCTATGTATAGTTTCATGTCATCTGCAAACAGTAACAGTTTTACTTCTTCTTTTCCAATTTGTATTGCTTTTATTTCTTTTCCTTCTCTGACTGTCATGGCTAGGACTTCCAAAACTATGTTGAATAAGAGTGGCGAGCATGGACATCCTTGTCTTGTTCCTTATCTTAGTGGAAATGCTTTCAGTTTTTCACCATTGAGTATGATCTTTGCTGTGGGTTTGTCATGTATGGCCTTTATTATTCCTCTATTCCCATTTTCTGGAGAGCTTTTTATCATAAATGGGTGTTGAATTTTGTTGAAAGCTTTTTCTGCATCTATTAAGATGATCGTATGGTTTTTATTCCTTAATTTGTTAATATGGTGTATCACATTGATTGGTTTGCATATACAGAAGAATCCTTGCATCCCTGGGATAAATCCCACTTGATCATGGTGTATGATCCTTTTAATGTGCTGTTGGATTCTGTTTGCTAGTATCTTGCTGAGGACTTTTTCATCTATGTTTATCAGTGATATTGGCCTGTAGTTTTCTTTCTTTGTGATTTTGGTATCAGGGTGACGGTGGCTTCATAGAATGAGTTTGGGAGTGTTCCTCCCTTTGTAATTTTTGGAAGAGTATGAGAAGGATTGGTGTTAGCTCTTCTCTAAATGTTTGATAGAATTTGCCTGTGAAGCCATCTTCATCTTCTGGACTTTTGTTTGTTGGAAGATTTTTTACTTCAGTTTCAATTTCATTACTTGTGATAGGTCTGTTTATATTTTCTAATTCTTCCTGGTTCAGTCTGGGAAAATTGTATCTTTCCAAGAATTTGTCCATTTCTTCGTGGTTGTCCATTTTATTGGCATATAGTTGTTTGTAGTAGTCTCTTATAATTCTTTATATTTCTGCAGTGTCAGTTGTGATTTCTCCTTTTTCATTTCTAATTTTATCGATTTGCGTCTTCTCCCTTTTTTTCCTGACGAGTCTGGCTAAGGGTTTATCAATTTTGTTTATCTTCTCAAAGAACAAGCTTTTCATTTTATTGATCTTTGCTACTGTTTTCTTTATTTCTATTTCATTTATTTCTGCTCTGATCTTTATGGTTTATTTCCTTCTACTGACTTTGGGTTTTCTTTATTCTTCTTTTTCTACTTGCTTTAGGTGTAGTGTTAGATTGTTTATTTGAGATTTTTCTTGTTTCTTGAGGTGACATTGAATTGCTATAAACTTCCCCCTTAGAACTGCTTTTGCTGCATCCCATAGGTTTTGGGTCATTGTGTTTTCATTGTCATTTGTTTCTATGTAGTTTTTCATTTCTTCAGTGATCTCTTGGTTATTTAGTAGTGCACTGTTTAGCCTCCATGTATTTGTGGTTTTTACAGCTTTTTCTTCCTGTAATTGATATCCAATCTCATAGTGTCATGGTCAGAAAAGATGCCTGATATGATTTCAATATTCTTAAATTTTCTGAGGCTTGATTTGTGACCCAAGATGTGATCTATCCTGGAGAATATTCTGTGTGCACTTGAGAATAAAGTGTATTCTGCCACTTTCAGGTGGAATGTTCTATAAATATCAACTAAGTCTATATGGTCTATTGTGTCACTTAAAGCTTCTGTTTCCTTATTTATTTTTTGTTTGGATGATCTGTCCATTGGTGTAAGTGGAGTGTAAAAGTCCCCTACTATTATTGTGTTACTGTTGATTTCCCCTTTCATGGTTGTTAGCATTTGCCTTTTGTATTGAGGTGCTCTTACGTTGGGTGCATAAACATTGATAATTGTTATATCTTCTTCTTGGGTTGATCCCTCGATCATTATGTAGTTTCCTTCTTTATCTCTTGTAAGAGTCTTTATTTTAAAGTCTATTTTATCTGATATGAGTATTGCTACTCCAGCTTTCTTTTGATTTCCATCAGAATGGAATATCTTTTTCCATCCCTTCACTTTCAGTCTGTATGTGTCCCTAGGTCTGAAGTGGGTCTCTTGTAGACAGCATACATATGGGTCTTGTTTTTGTATCCATTCAGCCAGTCTGTGTCTTTTTGTTGGGGCATTTTAATCCCTTTACATTCAAGGTTATTATTGATATGTATGTTCCTATCGCCATTTTCTTAACTGTTTGGGGTTTGTTTTTGTGGGTCTTTTTCTTCTCTTGTGTTTCCCTCCTAGAGAAGTTTCTTTAGCATTTTTTGTAAAGCTGGTTTGGTGGTGCTGAATTCCCTTAGCTTTCGCTTGGCTGAAATGCTTTTGATTTCTTCATTAATCTGAATGAGATCCTTGCTGGGTAGAGTAATCTTGGTTGTAGGTCTTTCTCTTTCATCATTTTAAATATATCCTGCCACTCCCTTCTGGCCTGCAGAGTTTCTGCTGAAATATCAGCTGATAACCTTATGGGGATTCCTTTGTATGTTATTTTTTGTTCTTCCCTTGCTGCTTTTAATATTTTTTCTTTGAATTTAATTTTTGTTAGTTTGAGGGTTTCCCTGGTGGCGCAGTGGTTGAGAATCCGCCTGCCGATGCAGGGGACATGGGTTCGTGCCCTGGTCCAGGAAGATCCCACGTGCCGTGGAGCGGCTGGGCCCGTGAGCCATGGCCGCTGAGCCTGCGCGTCCGGAGCCTGTGCTCCGCAACAGGAGAGGCCACAGCAGTGAGAGGCCCGCGTACTGCAAAAATAAATAAATAAATAAATAAAAATAATAATAATTTTTGTTAGTTTGATTAATATGTGTCTTGGTGTGTTTCTTCTAGGGTTTATCCTGTATGGGACTCTCTGTGCTTCCTGGACTTAGGTGACTATTTCCTTTCCCATGGTTGGGAAGTTTTTCACTATAATCTCTTCAAGTATTTTCTCAGACCCTTTCTTTTTCTCTTCTTCTTCTGGGACCCCTAGAATTTGAATGTTGGTGCGTTTAGTGTTGTCCCAGAGGTCTCTGAGATTGTCTTCAATTCTTTTCATTGTTTTTTCTTTATCCTGCTCCTCGGCAGTTATTTCCACCATTTTGTCTTCCAGCTCACTTATTCGTTCTTCTGCCTCAGTTATTCTGTTATTTATTTCTAGTGTATTTTTCATTTCATTTATTGTGTTGTTCATCTCTGTTTGTTTGTTCTTTAGTTCTTCTAGATCTTTATTAAACATTTCTTGTATTTGCTCAATCCATGCTTCCATTCTATTTCTGAGATTCTGGATCATCTTTACTATCATTACTCTGAATTCTTTTTCAGGTAGATTGTCTATTTCCTCTTCATTTGTTTGGTCTTGTATGTTTTTACCTTGCTCCTTCACCTGTAACATATTTTTTTACCATCTCATTTTTTTTTCTTTTTTTTATGAGTGGAGTTGTGTTCCTGTCTTACTGGTTGTTTGGCCTGAGGCTTTCAACACTGGAGTTTGTAGGCTGTTGGGTAGAGCTGGGTCTTGGTGCTGAGATGAGGACCTCTGGGAGACTCTCTCTCTCCAATGAATATTCCCTGGGGTCTGAGGCTCCACTGCAGGAGCTCCTGCCCGACCCCCCCGCTTGTGAACCAAGATCCCACAAGCTGAGAAGGGCAGCAAAAAGAAAAGAAAAAAGGAGAACAGTAACAAAGTAAAAAATAAAATTAGGCTAGGAAACTAACAGCTATGTTAGAAAAATAATAAAAATAAATAGATGAAACAACTGGAAGGTAAAACAGAACCACAATAGTAAAAAAGAGGAGGGGAGAAAAAAAGATGGAAAAGGCCTTGGCTGTAGAGGGTGGGGCCTAAGCAGGGGTGAGCTTTGGGTGGTGGGCGGGGCCTATGCTTAGAACCCACGGGGCTGGAAGAGGTCTGGCGGGTGTGTGTGTGGGTGTCTGGCAGGTGGAGCTTAGGCTCAACGGAACAGAAGGGGCCCAGGCGTGCCTCCCACTAGGCAGGGGATTCCACCTGGGAGCCCAGCAACCTTCCTGGGCTCGAGTGGGCAGGACAAATGCCCTCTGCTCTTCTCCTGCTCCTCTCGCCTGCCTCTCCTGATCTCCCCGGCCTCCCTCCTTTGTCCCCAGGACCCACGTGGCCTGGAGTGGGCTTTGGAGGGCGGGAGATCAGCCTGAGACCTTAGCAGGTTCCCCCGAGCCCGAGTGGGCGGGGCAAATGCCCTCTGGTCCCTCCCACCTGCCTCTCCTGGCCTCCCTCCTTCGCCCCCAGGACAAACCTGGCCTGGAGGGGACCTCTGAGGGCATAGGACCTGGCCGGAAGGCCGGGCAGACTTCCTCAGCTGACTGATCAGGGGAAACGCTGGCCCGCTCCCCCTGATCTGAGCCCCTGAGGGTCCCTCCAGGCATGGGAATCCCTCCCCGCCTCTCAGCCACCCCTCAGGGGCACCGGTCCTGTCAGGCCTCCACTTCTCCTCCTCCCTCAGTCCCCCCACCTCCTACAAGTTCACTTGGGGGTTCTTCCCATCTCCTTGGGCATCAGGGTCCCACACCAGCATCCGGCAGACACCTTAGTTGTGGGGAAATGTGAACTCTGCATCTTCCCACACCGCCATCTTGAGTCCGAGAGCCCCCACTACCACAGTGCTCCCTTCCCATGGACAGGAGACTTGCCTTTTCTGAAGCAGGTAAGGAGGGAAATCCAGGGCTAAGAGGAACAGCATAGAGGACTTCTCCATGAGGCACAGCAAAAGCTTGTTTAGGGATGCCCAGTCTTCAACAGCTGTTCCAAGTGGACTAGATTAAGTTTCCACTGAGCAGCATCTACTCAAACATTGAAAGCAGTGTTCTGATTAGCTATGGCTATGTAATCAGCCACCCCAAAGCTTAGTGGCTTAAAATAATTTATTAATTTGTCCTACAGTTCTGTAGGTTAACAAGGCTCAGTGGGTGGTAATCACTTACACTGTCTCATCCTGCAGTCTGATGGTAGCTGAGTTTGGAGTTGTCTGCAGGCTTAAATGGGCTGAAAGTCCAACATGGTTCATTCACAAGGCTGGCAGTTGATGCTGGCTGGGAGCTCAGTTGGGGCTGTCCACTGGAGCCCCTATGTGTGTCCTCTCCATGTGGCTGGGGCTTCTCACTATGTGGCAGCTGGGTCCTAAGGGGAAGTGTCCAAAGACTGAGTGTTTCAAAAGCCCTGGGAAAGAGATGCAAAGCATCTTATCACCAGCTTCAGAAGGCACACAGTGTCACTTCTGCCATATTTCATCAGTCAAATGTAAGTCACAGAACCTGCCAGATGCAAGAAATCAGGAGTATACAGAGCATAAATAATGTGAGGTGTGATTCATTGAGGGAGCCATCTTTAGAAACATAACACTACAGGTAGCGTTGGTGAGGCTGGTCCTTATTTCACAGCTCCTTTCACATGTGTGTTTCTTTCGTTTTTTTTTTTAAGAATAACTCATCTCCTCTCCCTTTAGCTTTCCCCAAGGTAAGATATTAATGAGATCATATTTGAACTCCCTGACAAAGTAATGCTTCCTTATAAAGCATACTATTATTATCAGCCTTCCTGATCACTCCCACCTGGATTCCCCAGAAGACAGGATGAGGGACGATATTGCACATATCTCAACAACAAACAAAACTTCATTAAATCCATTGAAATAGCACAGACATTCAGGTTTAGTACAGATTAAATTCTATAACCAACAAATTACATTGAATTGCCTCCCCAAATCTGTAGAACCAGATGTTTTCCAAGCCCTACTTCCTTTAGGCAAGCACCCAAAGTAAGCAACGTGAAGGACTATCAAAGAATTAGAATATCCCCTGAGATTTGTTAGGATGGGACTTGACCCATTTTCTTTTAGTCACAGGTTCAGGCATCTTAAAATGAGAAAGAATAAACTTGCAGGATTTGTGAGTGTGAGTTGGCTGAGAAATGGGTCTCATTTAAATTGTATAAAATGCATCTGTATGCTGCTAGCAGGCACCCCTTTCCAGCCCTGGGGGATTCCCACCAGATCCTCTGGTCAGCATCTGGGGAGCTTGCTGTGCAACAGCATGTCTGACACCCCACTCCAAGTCCAGAATCTTTCCCAGGAAAGAGGGTAAACTCAAAATAAAGGTAAGGGTTTCAGACCATGTAAACTTCTGGGGTAGCAGCAGAGATGCTGGCATTGCACAGCATTTAGGTATTTCTCTATGTTAAGCCTCTGCTTTTGTTTTTTCTGAACATACACATTTCTTAATATTTTCCTGCTTATTTCTGCTTAATGGCCCTAAAAGGAGGAATTAGGGTTAGGCCAGGTGTTCAGCCACCCAGGAATGCCCCTGCTGCTGCAGATAGCAGTCCCTCTCCCAACGCAAACTCCCCTAAAGCCCTGTGGGCCTGCCTTCCACACGCCGCCCCGGCCAGCCTTCTCCTAATAACTCCCAGTTCTCATTCCAGGAGACATCTTTCCTTCCGCATTAGAAGTTGCAACATCCCAGGCATTCAGTTCCAGCCCACAAAGATCTCTACCTTCCTTCCTTCCCTTTGGCCAGTGTACAGTCAGGCCAAGGGAGGAGCAGTGAGCACGTGGGAACTGGATGGAGGCCGATCTCATGGTTTCTAGAAATGTGACATACCTAAAATTGGAGATCCCCTGTGCTCTTAGGTAGGGTACCATTTGTTCAGGCATTCTTCATGTTTCCCTCCCCCCCCAAATGCATCCATTTCTGCCCCTTTGCCTTTTTTCGCTAAAGAATGCTGTCCCCTACCCGACCCCCACCCCCTCGTCCACTGCCAAAGTAACCTCACTCAAGCTGTAGGCAGCCGCTGACCGACTCCTGTGTCTTTGCTCACAGTTAGAGCCCAGGTGCTGTGCACTGTTGATGTCTGGTTTTCTTCTGATTTTGCCTCTCTTGCAATAAGCATAGGCTGGGAACCTGCTGAAGTGCTGGAGATTCTGCTGAGTTCTGGGACCCAGAGTGAACAGTACCATACAAGAGGAGGCAGCGCTGGGGACAGTCCTTACCCAAACTGGGCATGGCTTTTGTGTGGGTTCATCTTGCCCATCCCAATAGATTAACCAGTAAAAATCAGGCCTTCTCCACACCAGCCAGCACAAGGCTCTGCCCACAGTGGACATTCAGTATTAACGGCCAGGGTGCTGACGGTCCCAGGAAGCACCTTTAGGCCAGAGGCTCCCTCCACTTCTATGAGGACCTCAAGTGCCGGGATTGGGTTAAGAAGCCCCTAAAGATCTACCTGGGAAGAGTGTCCTTAACTCCCATGATATGTCACACAGGGAAGGTTCAACCAATTTTAAAGTCCATGGCCAGAATTTATTTCTAGTAGCTTAAGTCTGCTTTCTTAAAGGATAAACTTTATTTTTATAAGTTGGACAGATTCAAGATTGTCCATGTCTAACGACCCTCTTTCTTGCCTGTGCTGGATACTTTCTTGAATGGTGTAGTGTCAGCAATCCTGAGTATGGTGGGCAGCCTTCAGCCTCTCCTGTGAGGCCTGAGCCCATAGGAGAGTAGACATCAGTGCTGTACCATTAATCTTTGACAACAATTAATCATTGCAGAGATTAACTTTTCTCAAATTCTTTGTTTTTTTAAACATAAATCTGCATATTTTCTTGGGAACCTGAGCTTGTGAACATTGTGTTTATATGCATTTGGGAAAAAAAGGCTTGGGAATCACGCCTTAAAGATGACCTTATGCTCAAGGTACCCACACAACCATTGAGAACCACCACAGTGCCTTACTGAAAGTGTTCACATTCCCTCTGTGAGGTGAAAGCCTGACAGGTCTTTATGTCACTTGCCTAAGGAATTTTCTGCCTCTCCCCAATTTTTTGCCTCTCCCCAGTGTGACGGAGACTTGGCGTGCTAGCCTCAGGGTGCAGTGGGAAGCTTGCCTTTTTAAATTGTCGTTTTATTGATCATGATGTATGTCAGTAATTGCGTCTTCTGCTTTATGTATTTTAATTACTTGCCTTTTCCCCCCTCTGTCTTTAAGTCTCTGGGTGATTGTATCACCAAGGGTGTAACTTCAAATAATTCTAATAAAGAAATAAATCTGTTATGATGTTGGCAAGTTGACCCTCTTTATTAAAGCAGCTCCAAAATGAAAATCAGTCTGAAGAGATGCTGCATGTGGAAGCAGAGTTCTTGTCTTCGCTGGGCTTCAGGGCCATGAGTGGGGATTGCTCCAAGATGCACACACTGAGAAAAGTAAGGCAGGCTGCAGAACCTGTGGGCTGTGGTGTGTGCAGATGTGTGTGTGCACGTGTGTGCTTTCATGTGTCCACAATCCGGGCACGCCTTTCCCAGAGACAGGAACAACAAGGCTGCTTGCCTTTATCTGGACAATAGGACACATTCCAGGATGGGAAGCATAATTCAAAACAAATATCATCTGCTCTCCATGTTCAAAAGGAGCTGCTGTATTTTCAGAAAACGTTCTTCTCTCCTAACTTTCCTTGTCTATTCCCTGCATGCTGTAGGGGTGCTGCATCCTTACTGTGACTTATGGCAGGAACCAATGGGGGAAAGCAGGGATGTGGCCCCCATCGAAGCTCCAAGGGTTGCTCCTTGAATTGACCTTCCCCTCCCCTTGCTGCCCACTGGCCACCTCTCCAGGGCTGAGTCTCACCTTTGAGGCAACTGCAAGTCTGGTGGTTCGGACAAAGTGTGCATAGAACAGCATATCTCTCAAAGGCAAGATCAGGTAAGAGAAAACTAAGCTCACATCAGACCTCAGAACCAGAAGACACATTTCCTTTTAATTCCTACTTCATTCTGTGAGAAATTTAAAAAAAAAAAGCGCCAATTCTGAAACCTGACCAATTCTGAAAAACTCTTTATATAATATCTTTGTTACAGAATTAAAATGAACAAACATATATAGTTTAATTTCTTTCAGATGATTTCTTATACATTATGTCTGTCACCTTATAGGGCATATAATTTTATTTTCACTTAACAGTTGAAGAAACGAGACTCAGAGGAGCTAAGTGACTTTCCTGAAGTCACACAGCAGTTAGGGCAAAGCCAGGATTTGAATTTCCCTCTTCTGACTTCAAGATCAGTTCTTTCCAACACATTTCTTTCCTCTTAATTCTTTTGACATTCCTAGCCTACTTCTCGCGTTTTATTTCATCAGGAATCCATATATTACTCTAATGTTATAAAACCACATTTTCCTCCTTTAGTTGCCACTTCAGAGACTGGTTTTCCTGGGTGGTTTTGGGGAAATCATCTCATTACAAACTGGCTGCAATACATGTGTCCATACACAAGAGTTCTTAGTCTGAGTATTGTAATTGCTTGGGCTGTAACAGCAGTTGAAGGGACCTTGCCATGACAGGACTCTGTCCTATACTGTGAATGCTCCAGGCTTCTGTCCCACTGACCCAGCTTCTCAGGCTCAGGGCTCCGTCTGGGATTTTAGAGGACATTTATAGCTATAATTAGGTATTCACTATGTCCCAGTCTCTCTTCTTGATCTCTGCACATATTATCTTTTATCTTCACAAGCTCCCTATATAAGATATGGATGATAATGATGATGATCATCCCCAGTTCACAGGTTAGGAAACAGAGGTTCAAAGAGTTTAAGCCATTGTTTACACAGAGCTGCAATTTATTTTGTCTCTAAATCCCACATTTCTTCCTTTATACTCATTTTTCCTTTGTATTTTGATATTTTATTTTATTTTATTTATTTTTTTTTTGCGGTACGCGGGCCTCTCACTGTTGTGGCCTCTCCCGTTGCGGAACACAGGCTCCGTACGTGCAGGCTCAGCGGCCATGGCCCACGGGCCCAGCCGCTCCGCGGCACGTGGGATCCTCCCGGACCGGGGCACGAACCCATGTCCCCTGCATCGGCAGGCGGACTCTCAACCGCTGTGCCACCAGGGAAGCCCTGTATTTTGATATTAATTGCTTGGTCTGAGAGAGAAAAAAGATTCTTGATACCTTAATTGCTAAACATATGGAAAGCATCAGTATCAGCACCCTTCAGGTCACCCTTAAAGCCACAGGATGAAGCCTGTAGCCTGAGGCTCATGAATGGTGAGTTGGCGGCCTACTGGATATTAGAATCAGGAGTCCCAGACTCTAACTCCACTGCTCTAGCTAAGCACTAACCACCTGTGTGACCTTGGGCCACTTTCTTTGCCTCTCTGAACCTCCATTTCCTCACCTGTATAAGCAAGCCTTTAAAGGAGGGCCTCTCTGAAGTCCCATCCTGTTCTGAGATTCCCATCACACACCTCCTGGGACATGTTCTTTTTCAGGACAGTTCTGCCACCCAGAATCTTATGAAGCAATAATACTCAATTCCCCATAAACACAATATTCAGCATTCCCACTTCCCCGGAGCATATGCCACCACGGATACCTGCCAACAGCACTGTGAATGGAAGTGAGGAAATGAATGAACATCAGCAGCCAACGTGCTGAGTTGTCCCTCTTGTTGTCCTTACCACTGAGCATCTACAGTGGGTATGGGAGATGGTCCTTTTTACCAGTTATTTCAAGGACATGGTTTCTGCCTTGGTGGAATTCATTATTTCAGATCCTCTCCTTTACTTTACGGTCCCATCAGCAGCACTACTGTGCCCCAGTCTTCTTTTTGGCATTTTCTATTTCTCAGTATCTCTCCATATTTGGCATACTACTAATAACATTAAAAAAAAAAAAAAAAACAACTAGACTTCAAATAGAGAAAAAAAAATTTAAGACCCAGTGTCTCATGTTGGCTCATGTGGGGAGGGCTGAATGAAGACCTACTTCATACGTGCAAGAAAAGTGTCAAGTGAAGTGAGGAGGAAAGGATGGGAAGATGTTTTTGATTTTGATATTAATCAGCTTCTCTGTTCTTTCTCAGTCCTTCCAACTCCATCCTAATTTTACCTTTTATCATAAAGGCTCAGGACCCTGATGGCAGAGGGGGAGAATATGGGGGGATAGAGAGTGAGAGGAACAGAGCCAATGAAAGATATTTCATGAGCTATCATTTGGCACAGAACCCTGATCGTCAAAAGTCAGACCTTCATTTTTTAAAACCCAGGTTCTTGTTTTGTTTGGTTATTGTTTGGTTTTTGTCATTGGCAAGACTGTGAATTTTTTGAATGTTATTGATTTCCTCTGTTGTTCACAAAAGCCCTGTGCACCTCCAAAGGCTGCTTTACAGAAGAGCTCTGTGGCCAGGCTGGTACCTGGGCCTGAGGGAAGCCTGCACAGCTCTTACCCACCAGGGGCAAGAGTGCAGGAATTCAGCATTCTCCATCAGTCCCATGCCCCAGGGAGGGAAGGGGCTGCCGAGAGGAGGGTGGGGCCTCTGCTGTGTTTGCCCAAGTTTCACAAGCACTTAGAGTAGGAGCGTGTCCAACAGAAATTCCCTTCCCAGGGCTACACTGGGCAGCAGGGTGATGAAGGCAGGGAGTAACGTGGCCAACAAAAAGTTGATCTGTGATGACAACCTGGAGAGGCTTTAAAGGTTTTTATTAATGACGCAGGTTGCAGACAGTCCTGCCCGCTACAAATCATGGTCATCGTGTTTTAGAACCGCTGTCGGGGGCTGGCCTTGTGGAGAAGGAGCATACAACTGGCTCTGTCACAGAAGACTCCTGGGCTAGCAGTTGCTATTTTGGAGGCGGGTGGAGAACTGATCCGATCCCACAATAACAACAAGCTGTTTAAAATGGTGGGGGAAGGGCGCAAGTGCCTTACTTTCATCTCGATAATAGTGAATGGCCATGAAAGTATGAACTGGCTTATAGGCCAACAAAATGAGCAGTGTGAGATGCAAGGAGAGACCCTCAGAGCACTTTAGCTGCATGGCCATGATCCCTGATGTGAAAACACTGACGTGAAAAAAAATCAAATCAATGGATTACTTTGTCTTGATGGGTTAAAAATTGGTCTGCTGTCTTTTTATTTTCCTCACTGATGTTGGATCACTGAAGTAATGAATCTGGTCTCTGTTCCCTTCGGTTTAGCTTGGATGTAAATATTGGGAGGAGAATCCTAGGGTGTGTATCTATTCTAGACAATTGTTTGTATTGGGGCAGCTGAGGACTATGGGGACAGAAAAATGAAAAAGAAACAGGCGACAAGAAGTGGGTCAAAGTAAGAATTGTTGAGGTGTAGTGACATAAGGGACCAGGACAAATTGAGATTATAGCAAAGAACTTTTGAGGTGAGTGACTTCTGAAAAACTCTTTATACCACAGTCCCAGATAGCTTACAAAAATATTTTGAAGTTCTTGTGACTTACATAAATGCTCACTTTTATTGTTATGAGACACCATTTTAAGTTGAAATGGGTTTATGGAGTTTCAATAGGATATTCGCTTTGAGTGGGTGGGATATGGGGACATGATTGCGAATTACCTGAGATCTGAGAAAGACCCCTGGGAAAGGCACTTAACTCTGTGTAGGATTAATCACCCTCTAAATCTCAAGTTCATTTACATATATTTCTGAGAGACATTGAACCACTTTCTTTTCCTCAAAAGCTCTGCTTGTTCAGTTTACTGACACCAGACTCTCTAAGGCTATTGTCGTGATGGTACTTAAAGCATATTCTGGTTGGCTAAAACATCCTTTGAAATTTTCTCATACCTACTTTTCTCAGAATGTGTACAATGAGGAAAATTCATTTCCTTCCTGTCAAGAAAAGTTAATGATCATTTTCCATTATATTAAAATATTACCCATTGTTATGACTTCAGTTTAATGTTCCTGTAGAAATCTCCATGTGCTGCAGAGTTTAGCTATGCCAAGGCCAAGGCACCTGTGTGTTATTTCAGAGTTTCTCTTAAAAAAAAACGGGTTGTTGCAGATGAGTTATGGAAAAAAAGAAAGGAAAATCATACCATTTCAGGAGAATTAATAAGTAATTATATTTTTAAACTCACTTTTAGCATAAAAACCCCAATTTTTAACCATGTTGTCTCCAGAATATAATTATAAATGCTATACTGAGTCTTTGAACCAGAAATAAGAGCTTTTCTTTAAGATATAATAAATGCTTTAAGTATTGGGACAATGTTTCTCTTCTGGGAGAGATGAAAAGTTGAATTACAGGCTACTGCTGTGTTGTATTTCCTCAAGTAGTTTAGTTATTGTTGTTATTTTTTAAATTTCCTGCCCTCCTTGGGGGTTCGTAATTTGTGTCCACAGAGGACAAAGACAGGTTGGGAAGTGGACAGATGGAAAAACCAGAGTGACCTCTGAGGATTTCCAAATTCCATGAGTTAGGAGGTGTTTCTCCCCATATTTTGGCAAATGTCCAGTCACTACGACCAGAATTCTAGTAACGTAAAGGAGACTGTAGTGGGAGCAGTGAAAGGAAGGGGAGAAAGAAGATGGGATCTTAAAGTGGAGTGAGATGCTTTTTGGGAGAAGGGGAACAGTATGGAATTCATTCCAGCAGGCCAATCCAGTACTGGTGCCTTCCCTTCTCTATTACATTGTATAAGTTCAACAGGGCTGCCATAACAAATCACCACAGACTGTGGGGCTTAAACAACAGAACTTTATTTTCTCACAGTTCTGGAGGCTGGAAGTCCAAGATCAAGGTGTAAGCAGAGTTGTTTTCCTCTGAGGCCTCTCTCCTTGCCATGCAGACAGCCAACCCCTTGTTGTCTCTTCACATGGTTTTTCCTCTGTGCACACCCACCCCTGGTGTGTCTCCTTCTTCGTATAAGGACACCAGTGATATAGGATTAGGGCCCCACTCTATCGGCCTCAGGTTAACTGAAACACCCCTTTGAAAGGCTTACCTCCAAGTAACTCACTAGGGGTCACCCATATGACTTCATTTTATCTTAATTACCTCTTTAAAGGCCCTATCTCCAAATACGTTAGATATCACAGTATTTTCTTTTATTTTAGATAACATGTCTCATACAAAATACACTAATAACAGGCATCTTTAGATATTCCAATTGCTTTATGGGTTATCCATATATAACCTGGATTCCAGCTACCTACCTCCCTCTCCTTTGGGAGAATAAGATAAACTCGATCAAAACCAATTTCACCATCCATAAAGTCCAAAGTGTGTGCTGTGGTTCCTGGGACCATCCAGGCCCTAAGTTTTATGGGGTCCTCCCATAGAAGTTCACAATCACGTGTGCTGCCTCAACTTCACCCATCACAACCAGACCTAAAACTCAGCTCCTTCAGGTTTTTCCCAAACCTCCCCTCACACCCAGCATTTTGTGTTTCATTACTTTAAGAATTGGGGGCTGGAACCAGGGCCATGGGGAGGGCCTCTCCTCACACAGGGCACAACATTACCTCCTGCCCGTCTCTCTCACTCCCACCCACCCACTTCCCCTAACTTTCTTTTCTTTTCTCTCCTTTTCCGCTTATGATTATGGCAAAGTCCTCTCCCTATCTCATGCAGACATTTAATAATAACTTTCTAGCTTGACGATACTCTTGGGTCTCACCCTCCACCCAAGTGCCTTGCTACAGTACTTCTCATCCAAATATATTCAGGGCTCTCTTTAAGAAGAATTCTGGTGAATACAGTTTTCTCTACCTTGCTGTAAGTACATAAGTCAGCCCCTGGTTTTGGTCCAGCCCCCATGTTCATCCTACACATCCATAGCAGTATGCTGGGGGCATTTCCCTGAATTCCTGCCTCTAAGGGAGCAGGACACTAGCAATACTGCTTGCTTGGTGCAGCCACAGCTGTTCAGAAAACAGCAACAGGGCTGTGCAAAGTGATGCCACCCACACTAGAAGTCTTTTTCATTTCATTGAAATGCAATACTCCCCGGTGCAAAGGCTTAGCAGGTTTCCTGTTTGCAACTCTCAGGTGAACCTGTGGCTGCAGGCAGACTGTTTAAACCTGCCTCTTCCAGACTTTTCTTAACTCACAGTCAGTATTTCTGCAGCCAAGGAATTCTCACTTGCCACAGAAAAAAATTCTCTGAATGTCTGTGTCTCACCCAATTCAGATCACAAAGGATAAATGGGCACACTCTCTTTGAACTTGACTTCAGGGGTATGTCTATCAATCCAAATGATCCTGGTTGCCAGAGACTGCAGAATTCATCAGCCTAGGGCCCAGTTCCTCCCCGGTGTCCTGAATCTGCTTACAATTCCTCTTATTCCCAACTTGAGAAGGGATGGTGAAGGTTCTTAATGTTTTCTTTCCTTCCTGCCCCTTCTGTCACGTTCCTTAGTCCCCAGTCCTTGCCAACTTGCACACTCTCCCTAGGACTCAAATACCAGATGGTATCCCATTATTTGACGAAAACTCTCCAAACGAGAGCAAGGATATTGACTCTGAGTATGAGAGCACTCTAGCTATGCAATATTTTCAGCTTGCCCGAGCTGCCTACAATGCAGAAATACACCTCGTGGAACGGAAGCGTGCGTGCAGTGATTCCTGCAAGATGTCACTGCCCTCATCAGAAGCCACAAAGTCATGGGCTTCTGATACTCCAGTCCTTGAAATAAAAAATCATAACATCTTAGTTTTTTCTTTTCGGAGCCACTGAGCCAGCCATTTTTGTTAGTTCTCAGAACTTCTTGTCAAGAATATACATTTCCTTTCCTCCACACCCAAGCATTCCCCTGGGTCTATTTGCAAAAGGATATTCTAATGGGTACAATATTTGAATACCGCTGCATTTCCATTATACCTGCCTCATTATCTTACAGAAATCTATCTGTCCTTCGTTTGGAAATGTGCTGATTGTGGAGCTTGGTAAATCTCAGGCTGAAAGCAGGAGATTTATGAGCTGTCCTCCAGTTCTTGTCTGTTCTCTCCTAAGGCCACAACCCCAAAAGATCAGTCAATGAAACGTGTTTTGGTGTCAACTCTGAAATTCTGCGTTTTAAGAACATATCCTAATGAAACCTGGGAAATAGCATGCAAAGGTTTCACGCCTGCCGTACCCCAGAAGGTCACATGCTCTAATTCAGCTTAAAGGGACACTAATCATATTCAGCACGTGAGTAGAGAGGCTTAGGGTTGGAGATGACACCGTCATTTGCACAGGATGTAAAAATGAAGGACCATTAATTTTATAGCATTAATTGAAGAGCAGAAGTGTTAGACCTCTATAATTATCTTCAGTGAATACATTTCAAAGACATCTTCACAAATGAGGCTTGTGCGTGTGACTGTGGAGGGTACAGATACCAACAGCAAAGGCAAAGCTCCACATTGTGCTCTTCAAGATGCACCGATTAGCAAATCATTAACTTAAAAGCTTAACTTAAATCCGAATTGCTTCCTTGGTGTGGAAACAAGACATTGTGGATTCTAGGCTCCTGAGAGGATATTCTGTCCAGACCTACATGCCACATTTCAGAACCACTGAGAGAGAGAACAGGGGAGGAAGCCCTGTAGCCCTAGGATGTAGGCAATGTCCCTATCTGGTCTCCCAGCACCCTGTGCTCCCATCTACGGCAGCCTCACCAGGACCTGGCACTCCCTCCTGCTCCTGATTTTATCCTCATGTTCTCCCTATATTCGAAATTTACAAGTCCTATATATTATTCCCACAGGTCAAACTCTCAGCAAAATGGCTGTGGACCCACATGAATAAATCATACTCAACAATCACTCTGCAATGTTAGCCACCTTACTGTTTGCAACCCAGGTCAGCATGGAAAGTAGCTGGGATTTAAACAGAAGATCATAAAGAACCATGTGAGTTATTAGTCTTAATAGCCAAAAAACAAAGTAGAATAAGGGGTATGGATTTGGGAGTGTGGGGATGGGCATGAAACAAGTGGAGGGAAAGTTCAGCTCCATAATCACAGGCCACATGATGCCAAGGTCAAAAGCAGTGGCCACAGTTATGATGGTCAACCTTTGCTTCTGTCTGAGTGGGTGAGGGGACAGAGGAAGGCATTGGGACTAGGAGGACTAGGCAAAGACTGGGTGCAGCCCAAGGTTTAAGAGCTTTGGGAGTTCTGGTAATTATCCTGACGTGCAAGACTCATCACTTGAAAAAATACGAGCTGCTTTTGTACCTTAGAGCCACAGAATCTCCCTAGCATGTAATTTAGGGTTTCTGGGGGGAAAGGTTAGGAGCCACTGGTGTAAATTAAGTAAGGCATTAGCTAATGAGGTAACATGATGCATATACACTCAGTCTAAATGCTCCTGTCTCCAGGGGCTCTGCGGGAGTGACAATGCTGGTGGGAATTTCAGGTACCATGGTGCACAGTTTGAGGAGAAACCTGGGGCCTGTAGGACTTGAAGATATCTTATGCTTGGGAACACTGTCTAACTTTGTGATAAGCTTCTCTAGGTATAAGGGGCTTACTCAGGATGGTGAAGGTTTCCACTAAATTCCTATATACCTCACAGTTCAATTTGCTCTTCGTTTCATGCTTCTTTTACTTGCTTTGGTACTACACTCATCCCTTGGTATCCAAAGGGGACTGGTTCCAGGACCCTCCACAGATCCTAAAGTCTGCAGATGCACAAGTCTTTTATATAAAGTGGGGTAATAAAATCTGCCCTCCATATTTACTGATACGGAACCCACGGAAACAGAGGGCTGACTGTATACCCTTTTCTTTTTACTATCTTGAGGTAAATTTTACATACAATAAACTTTACATATTTAAAGTGTACACTTTGATGTGTTTGGAGATATATATATATATTCATGAAATCAAGATACAGAACATTTCTATTACTTCCAGAAGTTTCCTTGTGTCCCTTGGCAATCTCTCCCTCCTTCTACTTCTGTCCCCTGCAACCACTGATTGTTTTCTGTCACTGTAGGTGAGTGTGCATTTTCTAGAATTTTATATAAATGGAATCATTCAGTATGCACTCTTTTTTTTCAGGCTTCTTTCATTTAGCTGTACTGTATTCCTCAGCACTCCACTAGAGATATTTTCCCTCCCACATCAGAAATAACCTCATGCACTAAGATGATCATCGTATGACAAGACACATATGTTGCAGACAAAGCAAGCACTGGGTTTTGAATATAACCTTTTTTGAGATGCTCAAGGAACTATATAGCCATCCACCTTACCAGTAAATTAGGAGTATGATTTTGTTTTTGGAAGATGCACAAATTCTTAGTTTGTTCTTGTTCTGTAACTGAAATTCCAAGGACTTAAGGGAGCTTCAAAACAGTCTATGCACCTGGGTGTGGAACATCCTTACTTCATTTTGTTACTTCCACAAAGTGGTACATCGACTTTCTGTGTGGAATGTAAACCAAGTTGATGCACTTGTGAGTGAGAATGATTTACCTCATGCTTGTTTTTCTAACAGCCCTTTGGGGGAACTGGAAATGCCAAGTAGAGGGGATTAGATTAAGTGGCCTCAAAGGCCCTCCATCTTCCTCAACTCCAAGAGGCTCAATGACTCACCCAAAGGTCAATTTGGAAGCCATGCAAATGCAGAAACTGCTTAGGTGTTTCAGGTAAGACTCCTTCAATTGTCAGAAACTTAACAAAAATTAAGTCAAAAATCAAATCAAATCAAAGAAAGATAGCGGCTCAAACAGTTGAAATTCTTGGGGGTGCTACATTGGATCCAGAGAGTTAATCATGTCATTAGCGCCCAGACTCTGTCTCTCAGCTCTAGCTTTCTTTGTCTTGATTTTATTCTCAGGCAGCTCTCTGCATGGTGACCCCAACATCTCCAGGCATACATACTACCACTTCAAGCCTAGGGGTAAGGGAGTTTCTCACCCAGTATCCCCACCAAAGACTCAGTTTTAATGTGTTGAGTTTGGTTGCATGGTCAACCCCAAAGCAGGGAGATGGAATATGCTCACTGATCAGTGTTGTGTACTCACCCAAGGCTGGGGGATAGAAGGACAGATAATCAGCCAACTGCAAGGACTAATATTTGGGGGAGAGGAATTCCCCAGTAAATACCATTACCCAAAGAAAGGGGAATAGATGTTGAACATATAACAAAAGATGCCCACTACAATTGCTGCTTTCTTACTACATTGTATATAATTCCCATGACTTCCTTCAAAAAAAACAGGTGTTTTTTTTTTTTTTTTTTTTTTTTTTTTTTTTAGCATTCCTGTGTGTTTATCTACTTTTTCAGCCTTGTCCTATCTTTGGACATATCTCCAGCATTAAAAAAATTATAACCAAGATTATTCTACACTTCCAAGACTGGAAACCAGGATTTCTCACTTAAGGATATCAAACATTCTGTAAAAGTTAGATAACATCTCAATGGAACTTGTTTGGCAGTGTACAGGGCACAGGGCTTCCTTAGGACTCACTAGCCTCACATATGCAATGGAAATAAATAATTCTATACTTTCCATATGTGGGAGATAGAGGTTTGGGGCTCAATCATATCATCTCTGGAAGGCCCTTCTCTGCTTCTGTTCATGATTTCACAGGTACTGGCAGGTTGATGTAATATATTACTCAAAATCAAAATTCTCACTCTAATTAAAAATGGGGGCTTCCCTGGTGGCGCAGTGGTTGGGAGTCCGCCTACCGATGCAGGGGACGCGAGTTTGTGCCCTGGTCTGGGAGGATCCCACATGCCATGGAGCGGCTAGGCCCATGAGCCATGGCTGCTGGGCCTGCGCATCCGGAGCCTGTGCTCTGCAACAGGAGGGGCCACAGCAGTGAGAGGCCCGCGTACCGCAAAAAAAAAAAAAAAAAAAAAAGGGAACTAGCTGCAGGTGGTAAAGGACATAATTCATGCTTTGAATAGCTTTCATATATTAGGGAAATTTCCCCACCTTGTGAATCCTGCCATCCCCTCTGTGTCCCGGTTTCTTCTGCAAGCTAGGGCACAGCTATATGACTAGGACATAGGATCAAACATTTCCTTGTGAGATTTAAGTTTAGAAGAGAGTCACATGAAGAAAGAAATGTTGACTAGACTCTGTGTTGAGGAGGGTGGTGGAGAGATGGTCATCTTTCAGAAGAAGCCGCTAAAGCCTGAGTTTGAGCCTGATGGCGTTGCCAAATTACAAGGTCAGTTGAAATCATAGCTTTTTCAAGTCTCTTATATCGGAGTTAGGAACATAATAGAGAAGGATGAGATCTTGAGAATTTAAATTAAGGACAGATAGGCAGTTCCAATGATTCAGGGAATCCTGAGTTCTTTTATCACCATGAACTTACAGAATGGTGGAAAAGGTCTATTGAAGTCTTAGTTATAGTGCCAGCTGATACCAGCTGAGGGACACCACTTTATGAGTTTGGAGTGATATGTATAGGACGTGGTACATCTTCAGAACCATGATAAATTTATGGCACTATTTTCCCTTCCATAACTAAAGTGCATGGGATTTGAATCCAAAGGGTAGAAGCAAAAGGGCAGTTCTAATTACATCTAATGACCCCACTGAAAAAGTTTTGCTTTCAATCCCCGCAATTCTGGGCTCTGCCAGTATAAAAGTCTTAGTGCTCGAGGAAAGAATTGGTTCCACCAGGAATGTGTGGAATTAGAAAATAAAACCTCTGCTTCATCGAATTAGAAAATAAAACTTCTTGTCAAGAAGAGGATATTTTGGACTTTTCATGCCACTGGAAAAACAGGCAATAAAGGGGATTTCAATGTCGACTGGGGTGATTGATTCCGATTAACAAGACAGAATAGGGTAGTTTATATCTTTTTGTGCAAGGAGTATTTCTGGAACCCAGGAGATCCTTTTGGGTACTTCTGTGTATTGCCATGTCCGGTGGTAAGATTCTATGGCAACCACATATAAGAAGGATAACTAAGAAGAGGTATGACAGTCTAGAAATGAAGGTTAGGGTCACCCTGTCAGGTAAAGAACTCTAACCTGCTGACATGCTGGTTCTGAACGCAAAAAGAACACGGCATGGTCGTAGAGGAAGGATGTCATTAACACCATCCACATGCGCACGACCACCTGCAGAAACAATGACAACAGCATCCATCCATTTCTCTTCCATTCTGCATATATACACTGACTAGTCTTCCCTTTTCCTTTTCTTCTGTTTCCCTTCCATTTTTTTAGGGTGTGTGCATAACATAGGGTGGTGATTTGTATTTTAGTCTCTGGGGCACAGAATATCAAGATGGGATTGTGACTGAATTGGAGAAGGTGAATATCGCTGAGCTTAGAACTGAGCTTAGAACTCAATCTGGAAACTGACAAGACTTTACCTTGCCCCCCTTTTGAGGAGAGAGTAAGCACATTTTTCAGTTGTACAAGGAATAATTGTATGACATTAAGCAAAAGCATTTTGTTCTTGTGATTACAGTTGTTTAGACTATTAGTATGGAAGAAAGTTTATAGGCTGTTGGACAGCCAAATGGTAGACACGGTAGACGTGTTGTATGTTGTGGGTCCCCATTTACATTTTGAGCATCCTTTCAGTGTTTGTGAAATCTTGCATGTCCCCCAGGTAGACGTCAGACACTTGCTTTCTCCGTGTCCTTTACAGATAAGAGATGAGTTTCCAAGAATGGGACCTAGTTTCCACTAATCAGGTATGGCACATGAGATTTCAGTTCGAAAGAGAATGTCATGAAGAAGACAGTGCCATGAAGAGTGCACTCTGGTGAGGGAGACAGAGACCAATCCACTTCTGGAGGCAGCAGGGCCAGAGGTCCTGGTCATAGCATCCCAGGCCGCGCTGGCAGGGGGGAGCCATAGTGCCCTCCCGTGGAGAGTCTGGCAGTGCAGCCTGGCCACTGTTCCTGTAAACCCTCTTAGCTTGATTCTCCTAGAGATTCCTAGAGACACCACAAATTCTTTACTAAGCTTCCTTTCCTGCTTCTGCTAGCTACAGTTGTTTGCAACTAAAGACCTTCACTGATATCCAGAGAAGATTTTTCTGCCTGTCACTGTCAATCCTAAAGAGCACAAAGAAGGGAATCTTCCCTTTCTGCAGATGTTGGTGTATCCCAGTTGTCCTTAGCTCAAAACTCTGAATACCCATCAGGTAAAGGGAAGTGGTTCAACTTAAACATTCCTTTACACAAAGGGACATTAGTGCAGCTTCAGTTTGCCTAGAAAACTTAAGAGTGGCCCATAAAGGGAAAGCCCATCTGTTTGGGGACATGAAATCTGTTTGTAGTCCACAGGATATCATACACCCAAAGCAGGAACTCTAACTGCAAAGCCTAATCCTATAGACAAATTGTATTTACCCTTATGGCAGCCTAGTGAGATGCATCACTGTGTCCAGGGGGTCATGCACTGGATTAGTTGGTTGCTGTTATAGGTTAACAGGTTTGCAACGTAGTTTTACTAAACCTACATTCCCTCCTGGTGTTGAAGAAAATTCTGAAACAGATTATTCCAAAAGCACACCAAATGGATTTTCATTTCAAAATTCAAGGCAAGCCATTTCAAGGGCCATCAAGATTTCTAGCCAAGAAGAATATTTAATAAGCCAGAATTCTAAGCATGCTTAAGTTGGTACCCATTGAGCATTCACAACAATTATGATTTATTATAAACAGTGTTAAAAATAAGGACCGGATAGGTATTAGTGAAGTTGTCCAGTCCATCAACACTCATGTCACCCTGGGTTACAGACCTAAAAATGATGAGAATTATCAAAAGGATGGTTTGCTCCTTGACTATTCACATGTACAAACTATCTTTCCTTTAGAGCCCATTTTAATACGAGTGCCCAACATCTCCCGGCTTTGCTGATACCATATGGTGTTGATGTAGGTTTATTTAGGTTCTGTGTTATCTGGGGAACTGAAAATTGACTGGGGAGTTAGACAAGCTCTTATCTCCCGCTGGCTTCTTTGCTTGCTTATACTGCACTTTAAATAAATCACTCAACCTCTGAGCCTCCATTTTCCCATTTAGAGAATGGGATCAGTGATGTCTGCTTTGCAGGCTCTTGGGAAGCTGGGGGAATGGCAAGGCTCTGTTGTTTCCTGGGAGGGTAGGAGCTATTGGATGCAAATGCACTAGTGGTATTCACGAGAAGGTAGCAACAGCCTGCAAAAGAAAGATATTGGCTTTCCTTAGACTCAATATTCAGAAAGCTCAAAAGCAGGTGCCTCCCTTTTTCATTCCCTCTGGAGAATTTCCTGTTATTTCCCTGGTATTAATTGATGGTGGGCACCCACATTCTGAATTCTCAAGAGGAGGTGCTTCCTACTCTTGGCATTGCTTACTTTCCTTTTTATATGTGTTTATTTATTTCTGCAGGGGAGTAAGAAAGAGGGAACCTACTTTTTGTGTTAATTATGTGGGTAACTATGTGCATTCATGGAATGATCAGGCTAAACTCTACCTGCTTGCTTTCTCCACAGAGCTTTCCTTGTAGAAAATGTTCTGGGGCAAGAAATGAGGGGCTCATTTCCAAACGAGGTTCTTCATCCTGACCAAGTTGCCTAGGAGTCATGATGCCATCCGTATTAGATAAGGTAAAAGCTAAATTTCTGTAACAAAGAGACCCAACCATACAGTGACCTACTGAGAATATTCTTTCACAGGTAACAGTCTTGATGGGACCAGGTCAAGATGGCAGGTGGCTCCTCTCCAGTCAAAGACCTTAAGCGTAATTCTACTTAACTCATATAGTGAGACATAACTTAGATTCCATGTGGGATGTGGGGCATTTTCACATGTTGCTGTGTTTGGCTATAGGGCCTCCCAATTAAGAGCACCTGCATCATGACACAGTCTTGTAATGTCCAGTGCTCCCAGAAATAGCACTAAGCCACCTCTTGTTCCATTTTCTAACTCGTATTAACTGCAATTGTGAGATAATGTTGCAAAAATGCTCAACAGTGGTAGGTCTACTGCAGCAGGAAGGTTTTAATACTTCTCCTTGAGATGTCTGTCTGTTTTGGTGGGAGCAAAAACCATTCGCATGTTATTCCAGTGATGTTTGGCTATCCTCATAGAATGAGAACTTCAGGCCCACCTCTGCCCACCGTGTCTCCTGTCCTCTGGCCGAACTCTCTGGGGACCTGAAGATGAGCACATGATCCTTGCCATGAAAAGCTCTGGCTCTGGTGGGGGACCCAGACAAGCGAAGGGTTAACAAAGCACACAGTGATAAGTACCGGGGCAGGCAGAGAGATGTCAGCACATAGAGGTGGGCATTTTCTTAGTCAGGAAAGAACGGTTTCCCAAGGGGAAGGTGGGGGTTTGTCTAACTACAGGTTAAACAGGTTAAGACCAGAGGAAGGGAAAAAGTGGTCCAGGCAGAGAGTGACATTCACAAAGCAGTGAAAGAAAGAACAGCAAATGCTAACTCAGAATGACTGAAATGAACAAGACCTGGAGGACAGCTGGTGAGAACTGAAGCTAGAGAAATGAGGAAGGGCCAGTTCCTAAGGAGCACTGGTTTGCCACCCAAAGAGTCTATACCTGATCCTGACAGCAATGGGAAACCATCAGATAATTTTTAAAGGGTTATTATGAACCTATTTGTGTTTTTAAAAGATGACTTAACCATTCAGAGCAAGGGGTGTTCCTAAATGTGTGGTCTCAGACGCTCTAGCATCAGATTCACCTGGGGTGCCAATTAAAACTGTAGAATCTGTGCCCTACCTTACATGTACTGAATCAGAATCCCAGGGGGTAAACCCCACAAGCCTACACTCATTCCGAAGACATTCTCCAAGTGATTCTTAGGCCTGCTAGATACTTAAATGTCAGTTGTGGCATTCTGTAGGGCCAAGGGCCCGATAAAGGGGCTTCCAGTCCTAGAGACACAAAAGGAGTCTAATATGGTGGCAGATTTGGATGAGGAGGGTGTGGAAACTCTAAGCCCCACAATGGGGGCTTAGGGATCTCTGACTTTTTGAGAGAACTTTGGTCCTGAGAAACAAACTGCTGTGATGTCTTCCCCACAGAAACAAACACAGAGAAGTCTGGTAGAAGAAGATAAGAAATAGCTATCCCTCCTTTGGGTGGACAACAGATACTCAAGGAGCCTGTTTGCAGGATGTAGATGTGTTGGGGACAGACTCTGTAAAAACAGATTATACTCCAGGCCAAGAAAGCTTGCAACTTGGAAACACTGATTGGTGGGTTCCAGCAATAGTGCTGTACTTCTAGAATTTATTTGTTTGTCTTTTAACTAACTAAACTCAGTATTCTTCCTATGGCTTAGAAAGTTGACACTGACAGGGACAGAGACATTTTGATGGGTGCATCTGCAGTTTGCCTGCACCAAAGAAAGGTCAAAATGCTCCTCTGTGCTGGCCAGGCTTGGAATCAGTAAGCAGTGTCTGCAGGATTGGAAGGCATCACGCGTTAAGACTAGTGAAGCCTGGAAGAGACATGAGCATTATTCTCTCCTGCTGCAGAAATCACCATCACCTGCATTTCTGCTGGGGTGATTGTTTTTGCTTTTATGTGTTCTCCCCTTGGAGGGGAGGGGGGGGTTGTTTGAGCATCCATGCTGGCATTTTCCTTGGCCGGGTGCCCAAAGCCAGTGGGGGACAGACCCAGGAATAGAACCTAACCTTCTCACCCTCAGCCTACTGCTCCAAAACCTCCAAAACTGCCCAGCTGCCTCATACCACGAGTGACCTTTTTCTAAAAAAGAGGCCAGAGGCAACAGGGAGGCTTACCATAATATAGTTCTGCCATGTATATAATATTCACCACATTCAGAATCTGGTTTGAACTGAGAAATTCTATTGGGTCCTATATTAGGGCAACATTAGCTGTGGAAAGAAACAGACCCCAAAAGTGCAGGGGTTTGACACAAAGGAAGTTTCTCTCTCTCTCATGTAACAGTTCAGTGCAGGTGTTCTGGGGTGGCAGTGGGTGGGGGTGGGTGAAGGCCTCTGTTTCATGCAGTCATTTAACGTTTCGGGTTGACAGAGCCCTGGCTGCCTTCAACCTTTGGCTTCCAAGGTCACTCTGGGCATTGCCCAACCAGCAGAAAGGGAAACATGGAGGATGGAATATGGAAGTTTTGAAGTCCAGGCCTGGAAGTCGTACACATCCCTTCTGCTACACTCCACTAGAATGAAATCAGTTCCATGGCCACACCCAACTAAAGGGAGGTTGGAAAACACAAGAGGAACAAGTTATGATGAGCAAATAAGAAGTGCCTAGTAATCTGTGGGTCAAGATGGGAGAGCTACCAGAAATAGTGGTGAAAAAGGCCAGGGAACTCTAGCAAGGTCCCTCTTCATTCATTACCTGCCATTTCTAATTCATTCATTCACTATCTATTCCACAAGCATCTCTTCAGCTCTTACTGTGTATGGGATACTGTACTAAATGCTTTGAAGGGATTTTAGGTATACAGGACTTTGTTCTCTCAAGGAGTTCACAGAATGGAAAAGACAGACAAAAACAATGAGGTAAGAGCTATAATAGAGAAGTATACAAAGAATTACACAAGCATGCAGGGGGAAAGTTCACCTGGCGGGCTTTCAGGGATGAGTAGAGAGCTTTTCAGCACAAAAAGACAGGAAAGGGCAATTTCAGATAGGGAACAGGATTGGCAAAGGCATGGAGTTATGAAAGAGCAAGGAATATTCAAAGAATGGGATTTGGTATACAGAATAGGTAAAGTTTAGGATGAGGAGAGAGAGATTTAGGGAAGGCAAAGATGGAGCAAGGTTGGCACTGCATCACAAAATGCCTTGGAAGCCTGAAAAATATTTTCAGTTTTTACCCCTAAGCCAATGATTCTCCTTTTCTCTAATTATACACTGTTTCCCCCTCACTCTTCTCAGACACCTCGTTCAAATTTTTGTTTCATGTATATGTAGTATCTTGTCTCTGAGCATTCTGAATTCCACTATAGGTATGACTTGACTCAGGACTCAAATTACATCATCGGGACTCAGTTTCTCCCCATCTCTAGGCTGTGCCCCTTGCTGTATCTGCAGAAATGCTAAGTCTGTATGTCAGGCTTTGCATGGTAGCAAGATGACAATAGCAGACCCGCCTCCTGTATTCTTTCAGGTTCACATTCTACAGAAGGTTCTGGCAAGTCTTCTCTTGGTGAGTCATTGGCATAGAGGGGCTCATATGCCCATTCCTGAACTATTTTATTTGGTTTGTAGTTTTTAACTTTTTTGTATGTGTGTGTTTTTGGGTTTATTGTTCTTGTTGGGGGGGGGGTGAGCATTGTAACCTCTTGGCCCTCCATCTTGCTGATGCCTTGAATCAATATTTTAGCCCAGGGAATGTAATCCTCTGTTTAGCCCAGGCCTTGAACTCATGCTTCCCTACTGGGCTTCGAGTAGTGAGAGGATGGTTACCAAAAAGGAAACCTAGGTTCAGTTACCAAATGATGGGTGAATGGACACTCAGGCAAGGAAAAAATCCTTACCCAGAATTGCAATGCATAGACTCTGCAGACAAACTGGCTGACTGCCAGGCTCCAAAATATGCCTTGGGGTTTTCTAACATGTCTACCTTTTCATAAACCACTTTTTTTTTTTAATCCTTCCAATTCTCTCAGCTGGTCCAAATACTCTCCCATCTTTAAAAATTAAGGGAAAAATCTCAAATTCCCTTCCTTTATGGAGCCCAAAGTATTCTCTACTTCCTACCAAATATATGGCACTTCTTACTTACACAACTCTTTAGAAAGCAAATGCTCTCCACTTCCTACTGCTTGCTAACTTCTAATGACCACAGTTTTTGTCCAGCTTGATTCTAAACTCCTTCAGCGAAATAACTTTATACATCTTTGTCTTCCCTGATACTTAATTTATATTTCACTTGGTTTACATATTTATATCCCACCTTGTTCTAAAATGAATTTAAGGTAGATTACAAAAATGCAACATACAACAGGTGGAATAAAATTTAAAATAAGTTGGTGAGCTCCTTTGGGGAATCCAGTTACTATATAAATTTGACTTCTCTGAGGCAGCCATGATGAGAGGAAGCCCCAAACTAATCATATGGAAAGTGAGCTGCCAACCATCCCCTAGCTGTTCTACCCATCCTAGTTAGGCACCAGACATATGAGTGAAGAAGCCATTTCAGATACTGCAGCCCAGGCAGAAGCCACATGGAGCAGGAATCTAGCCAATGGCTAGAACTTAGGACCCAGATATATGACCACAGCCAAGCTGTCCCAGACATATCCAGCCATTTGAGCCACTCCTGGTGAGGCCCCAAACACTGTGGAGCAAACACAAGTCCCCCAATATGCCCTGATTGAATACTTGACCCACAAAATCTCATTCAAAGCACTATGCTAGGCTCAGAGGGGGATGCAAATATGATAAACCTTTCTTGTAACCCTCATGGAGTACAGAAATCAGAAATCTGAAGGAATAGAAAGAGTAAGATTTACATATAATGGTTCCAGTTCTAGATAAGATGGAGTAATCACACTCCACTCTGTCTCTCTCAGTTATAAAAGCTGGGCAAAATGCACTAAGGACTCTGGAAAGTAAATGTTAGCAAGCACGTTGGGAAAGAATGCTAGAACTTGAAGCAACATTTTTCCCTCTTATATTTCATGAATTTATGCATGTATAATGCAGAACCTGTATGCTGAAAACTATAAAATTCTGATGCAAGAAAGCAAAGAAACCTAAATAGTTAGAAAGATATACCATTTTCATGGTTTCGAAGACTCACAATAGCGAAGGTGTCAACTGTCCCCAAATGGATCCACAGATTTTATGCAATTCCAACGGAAGTCCCAACAGTAGTTTTGTAGATAAAGACAAGCTAATTCTAAAATTTTTATAAAAGGTCAGTGGAGCTTGAGGGACTTCCCTGGTGGCGCAGTGGTTAAGAATCTACCCGCCAATGCAGGGGACATGGGTTTGATTGCTGGTCCAGGAAGATCCCACATGCCGCAGAGCAACTAAGCCCATGCACCACAACTACTGAGCCCACATGCCACAACTACTGAAGGCTGCATGACTAGAGCCTGTGCTCTGCAATAAGAGAAGCCACCGCAATGAGAAGCCTGTGCACTGCAACAAAGATTAGCTCCCCTCGCCACAGCTAGAGAAAACCTGCACGTAGAAATGGAGCCCCAACACAGCCAAAAATAAAATAAATATTTTTTTTAAAAAAAGTCAGTGGAGTTAGAAAAACCAAAATCATTTTGAAAAAGAAGAATTAAGAGAGATTTAATGAATTAAAATCAATCATAATGGTTGATTTTTAAAACCTCCCATATAAAGTTACAGTAATTGAGACAATGAAATTCATTAATGAACAGACACATAAGTCAATGAAACAGAATAGAGAATCCAGTAGTAAATCCACATAAATATGATCAGTTGACGTTTGACAAGTACAAAGACAATTCAGTGGAGGATAATCATTTCAACAAATGGTATTGGAATTATTAGGCAACCACATTAAAAAATTAAAACAACCTCTAACTAAACACTATATCCTCATACCTTAATTCAAGAATTAACTCAAAATGGATCATAGATCTTAATATAAAATATTTTTAAAATATGAATTTTAGAATAAAATGTTAGAAGAAATTTACCATGACCTGTACTTAAGCAAAATGTTTTTCAACATCTCACCAAAAGCATAATCTATAACATTAAACATTAATAAATTGAGATTCATCAAAATTAAAAACTTCTCTGCAAAAGACACTGTTAAGAAAATGAAAAGACAAGCTGCAGACTAGATGAAAATATTTGCAAATGACATATCTGACACAGAACTTGTATCCAGAATACATAAATAAGTCCCCAAATTCAGCAATAAGAAAACAAACAGGGGACTTCCCTGGTGGCGCAGTGGTTAAGAATCCACCTGCCAATGCAGGGGACAGTAGTTTGAGCCCTGGTCCCAGAAGATCCCACATGCCACAGAGCAACTAAGTCCGCGCGCCACAACAACTGAGTCTGCACTCTAGAGCCCATGAGCCATAACTACTGAGCCCACGTGCCACAACTACTGAAGCTCATGTGCCTAGAGAATCCACCACAAGGAGAAACTTTGAGTACCCCCGGTGAGCGTGGGTACTCTGCAAAGAAGAGTACCCCCGCTCACTGCAACTAGAGAAAGCACACGTGCAGCAACAAAGACCCAACACAGCCAAAAATATATAAATAAATTTAAAAATTAAAAAAGGAAACAAACACCACAATTAAAAAGTGGGCAAAGACTTGAGCAGATACTTCACTTTTGAGGGAAATGCAAATTAAAGTCATGCGATACCACTACATGTCTATGAAAGTGGCTAAATAAAAATACAATACCAAGTGCTGATGAGGATAAGAAACAAATGGATCTCTCATATTTTCCTGGCAGGAATCTAAAATCGTACAGCCACTCTGGAAAAGTTTGGCAGGTTCTTATAAAACTAAGCATATGTTTATCAGATGGGCCAGTAATCCCATTCCAAATGTACTTCAACAGTTGAGTGAATAAACAAACAAGATACATATTTACATAGGAATATTACTCAGTAATAAAAAGAAACAAACGTAAATGAATCTCAAAAACATGTCAAGTGAGAAGAACCAATCTCTGAGGGTTATATACTGTATGAATCTATTTATATGATATTATCAAGAAGACAAAACTGTAGTGATGAAGAACAGATCAGTTGTTGCCATCAGTTCAGGTGGGGAAGGGTTGTGACTACAAAAAGAAAGCACAGGGAATTTGTTGGGATGATAGAACTGCTGTGTATCCTGATTGTGATGGTGGTGGTCACAAAAATCTACACATACATTAAAATTCATGGAACTATACACCAAAAAAATAGACGAATTTATGTTAATTTTTAAAATAATATTTCTAAAAAGTGGGATGGAAAAAATTATACCTAGACAATTGTCTATAAAAGAAAAATAGAAGAAAAAAAAACAGAGTACATGAAGAAAGAGGACATCTGAGAATTCCACTAGAGAAACAAACCTTGCCTTTGAGTTTTGACATTTCCAGATTGCGACTGTGATGGGGCCCAGCCCCCTGGTTCAAGCAGTTCTGTTTGCTGAGGTCCTCCTCCAGCCATGAACCATTATATGCTGGAAGCAGCTGTAGGAATGAAGGGCATTTGTATGCTGACAGCTTGACGTAGCTAACTATTCCAACTTGCCATCCATGTGAGTGAGCCACCTTGGGAGTGGCTCCTCAAGCCCCAGTCAAGTTCTCAGAGGACTGCAAACTTCAGCAGATATCTGAGTACAGCCTCATGAGAAACCCCAAGCCAAAACCACCCAGCTAATCTTCTCCCCAATTTCTGGCCCATAGAAACCATGAGAGATATAAGTAATTATTGCTCTTTTAAACCACTGAGTTTTCGGGTGATCTTCTATATGGCATTAGGTAACAATAAAATATGTGAGCCAACCTGCAGAAAAAAACCCACAAGACCTGTTCAGAAGATAGTTCTCTCCAGAGGCCAAGAAGGTAGGGGTTCTAGCAGGCTGGGCATAAGGTAGAAAAGACCTGAACAAAGGAAATGGAAGAAAGAATTGAGAGGAAGGGACAAAGAGAGAATTCCCCATTCACCCAGGGTTCTAGGCCTGAACAATTCAGTTATTCCTGCTAACGTTAACAATTCTGCTAATGCTATTAGCAGAAATATCTTAGGGAAAACAGAGTGAGCTGTTTCCTTCATACCTCAGTTTTCATGTTTTGTGATAAATATTGGCTAGTCATTCACCATACCCATTTTCCTTTCTTCCCAGACACAATGCTAGACCACATTTCTCAGCTTCCTGTACTATCCGGGGTGGCTATGTGATGGCGTACGGAACATAAACAGCAGTGATGCACAGCACTGCCAGGCCTAGACCATGAAACCTCCTGCATGATCCCTTCATTCTTTCTCTTACCATAGGCTGACTCCATGCAGAGGATGGGAGGCCCTAGAGGATGGAAGATCAATTAGGTGAAAGGATTGTGGGTCCTCAAGTTACCTCATAGAAGGCCACCTGCCAAATACCTGCATTCAACAATTATGTGAGCAAGAAATAAATTTTCATTGTGTGAAAAAAAAAATAAGTCATCAGGATAATGTAATGTGAGTGTAGGGAAAAATAGGATGGAGTAAAGAATGAGGCCAGTACACATACACATACACACACACGCACACACAAACGCGCACGCACACATGCACACGTCTCAAGGTCCTGGGTGGATGCTTGTTAGAAATGCATCACAACCTTATGATCTAGGCTGTCTAGTAGCCAAATCAAAAAGAGAAACTGGATCAGTGACATGATTCACAGAGACCACGAGAATTAAAAAAAAAAAAAAAAGTGAAAAAAAATGAATCACTCAGAAGTGTGACTACTTCCAATAATGAAATTAAATAGAATTTGTCCCAATGAGTCCTCATAAAAAGACACTGCATGATGTAATAAACAATGTCCTCAATAACATCCAAGCAGCCAGTAGAACCACAGGTTTTATAACTGTTTCTTATAATGTCCTTCAATGAAGGATAATAGAAGGGATAAAATGCCATGGTCAAATCCAGTAAAAACTATTCCATGGGGAAAGCACAAAATTTAGTGGTTGAGTTAGTTCTCTGCTAGGTCTGGTTGTACCTAATAGTAAATGTGACAGCATCTAGAGGTATTAATAAATGTGGAGCTCTTAGACAGTCCCTCCTCAGCCAGTAGTAGATATTTAATAAATATATTTTTTTACTAACTGATTCTCTGGCAGTTATGTATACAGCATTGAGGGTGGAAAAGGGAAAGTAGGAGAAGGAGGCCCAAATATCCTGGTGCTATCGCCCTATGACCCCCGCATTACCTACCAAATCTTATCTGGCTGCTTGTGGTGGCCAGGATGTTTCACCATCTCATGTATTTTGCTGTATTTTCTCCCAGTGTATTTTTCTGGAGTGGTATAATTAAGAACACTGACTAGAGAATAAGAAAGAAGAATAATAAAGTATAAGAACAACTGTAAAAGGTCATTATGATATGCTTTCAAAGCCAATAATTACCACTCTTGCTAAAAGTGTACATCACTATTAGTATTCAATTTGAACTACAACTGGGTGCTTGTTATTTAACACAGAATGCTTTGGAGAAAGACCTAACATCTGCCCACAATTGGATTCCTTTCCAAGCATTCCTGGGAGGAGGAGGAAAGGGATGTCAGGAGGGTAATTTAATGCTTATAGTTAAAACCTTGAAAAGGACCCATTGAAAGGGAAGCTGAAGGGGATGAATTAATAAACATGGAAAATAACTTCTGGTTGGCCTTGTAAAGCAAACCTGGAGAGTTGTATTTAAAGTGAGAAGCTTCAAGATTGGCCTTTTGTAAAATAAAAAGGTCATATACCACATTGGGAAATCAAGACTCTTGAAGAACAGGCATAATTTGAGAGTAGTTGGCTTGAGGAAGTGAGGATGGAAGGAATATGGAAACAGAGGAGAGCTCTGGGCCCAGAGACCTAGGAGACTGATTTAGTAACTGTGGTCAGTGTATATTGCTGGTCATTTTAGTGAACATTAAAGGAAACTAGAGGAAAACTGATCTTTGGTGGGTGGTGGAGGTTTCTACAACATGGGAAAATGATACTGTGACAGTAGTTTAGTAAGTCTTTGGATAAGGGGTGTGGCAGAGGGAAGATATTTGGAATTAAATGCATTTACAATATGAGTTGCACACCATGTGTAGTGATAGTCATTTAGATTCCCCTAGAGTGAGGCAAACTAGCTGTGAATCTGACAACAAGATGGATAAATTATTATCCTGACAACTCAAAATCTGGCAAGAGCTGGAGAACTATTCCAGCGGTAATGACAGAAACAGGTCAGGCTCGGAATAAGCCAGAGCTAAGTAACAAATATTTCTAGTATTTTATGCAAAACACTGTTCAACCATTTTTCTTGCAGTTCAGTGAAGCTTAGAAACAATAAAAACAGTATTTACATGACTTTGGAGGAATTCAGGAAAGCTGTGAGGATGCCTAAAATCTGGAGAATCAATGGGTGAAGATGGATTTATGTTAGTATTATTTTAAGTGCTGCTGTAACCTCAGACCTCGGGTTCTGCCTTCAGAGTGACATAAACCTCATAACCTTTCCCACCCTTGGAAACATTTCTTCTCCTCCAGTCTCCAAGGTGATTTCTTCTGCTTCAATCTCCTAAACTACTCTGAACCACTCCTAAGACAATACTATAGATACAGCAGACACACTTGGTTGCCTACTCAATAGTCATTTCACCCTTTTTCCTTGTAAACAAAACCACAAATTTCTGAGCAAGTCATCCTCTTCTACCTGACCATGTGTTCACTGGACAAACCATGGCACTCCCTTTCCTCTTTTCAGGCCTTGCTTGGGAATAAACATGTGACATCATTCTATGCACCAAGATGTGAGGAAGAATCTATTGGCAGGGGGTGGATTTTAGGAAAGGTTTCCTCGCTTTGCAAAGGAAATTCATGGGGGAAAACAGCCATTCTTCTGCTCAGTGTTGTCACGGGTGTGTGTGCTTGGAACTGGGACAGCAATCAAGCAACCGTAAAGGGTACTAGTCAAGGGTACTAGTCAACTGAGTAACGACAGCAGCATAGAAAGATGAAAAGAATTAACATCCTTGACGTCATTAGGACCACCGAATAAGCCAAGCTGGAGCTCCCCATCTTAGGACTTATCAACATTCTCATTGTTTAAGAAATTTTGACTTGAGTATTCTAGTTTTATATTACTTGCAGCTGAAAGTATGATAACTGGTAAAATGAATATGTGTGTATTTATACTCCTTATTAGATATATCATAGTAAACATCTTTGTTATTATTACCCACAATGCCTGCTATATACCAGATGTCAATGAATGCTGGTTCCCTAAAGAGGTAAATGCAAGGATAGATAGATATGCCACATCCTAAAACTAGCTGCATTCCCCAGCTTGCTGAATTGCATAACTATCCATCCAGGTGCATAAGCTAAAAGCCTATTCTAGGTACTTCCCTATTCCCCTCTCTCTATAGCAGCCAATCCATTGCCAAGGTCTGTTCATTTTGCCTTCTAGATTCTTCTCAAACTACTATTTCAAACTACTATCATGTCTTAATTGGCCTAGTGCAGTAGACTCCTAATAACTAGCTTCCTGAAATTTCTCAAATCTGTTCTCCACACTGCAGCCAAAGGGAATCTTTTCAAAATGCTAAATCCCCCACCTCTCCCACCTCCATCCTTAATTAAAGGATAAAGAACAAAATTTTGAAATTCATAAGATGCCCACAAGGCCTGTGTGGCCTTGTGCCATCTACTCTTTTTTTTTTTCCAGAGCATGAATTTTTCTTTCTTTTTTTTTTTTTTAAAGTTATTTATCTATTTTTGGCTGCATTGGGTCTTCATTGCTGCGTGCACGGGCTTTTCTCTAGTTGCAGCAAGCAGGGGCTGCTTTTCACTGCGGTGTGGGTTTCTCATTGCGGTGGCTTCTTTTGTTGCGGAGCACGGGCTCTAGGAGCATGGGCTTCAGTAGTTGTGGCAAATGGGCTCAGTAGTTGTGGCGCATGGTCTTAGTTGCTCCACGGCATGTGGGATCTTCCTGGATCAGGGCGCGAATCCGTGTCCCCTGCATTGGCAGGTGGATTCTTAACCATGGTGCCACCAGGGAAGTCCCTGTGATATCTACTCTTTTAGGTTACCTCTTGCCCTTGACACCCTAGCCAGACAGGCCTTCCATTGATTCCTTGGCATGCCTTGCTTTGCACAGGCTGTTCTAGCTTGTCTGGCAGGCTCTCCCCACTGGCATCCCTAACAATCACATGCCCTGTGTGTTCCATCCACCATTTTTCAGTCAGTCTTGTTTTTCCCAGGGAAGACTTCTCTCTAGTCCCTGAATAGGTGTCTCTCATTATTGTACACTTGGCCAACAACATATAACTCTCAGTTATAGCCAAGATGACCATCTGAGCTGGGACACTTCTGAGAGTGAATGGGGGCACTATTAATAATTACACTGGGACAATAGGTATGAATAGAGATTCTTCTGGGCTAGCAGAACATCTGGTCACCCTGTACTTTGTACTTACTCTTTGCTTATTAGTATTTTTATTTAAAGTCTGCCTCCCCCCAGGTGTCTACATGGGCAGGAACCATGTCCTTCTTTTTTGCTCATTATCACATTCTCCATACCTAGCACAGTGCCAGACTCAATAACAGACATTCAATAAATATTTGTTAGAGGAACGTTGGAAAGAATGAATATGATAACTCAGTTTTCATTGTTCTTTTCTACTATTTTTTATTATTCTCCCTAGACCAGTGTTGAGATATTATGCTATATTCTTGCTTCTAATTTTTAAATATCTGATCATTTTGCACAGCATTGCTTTATTGCTGACCTATTCATTTAGTCAACAAGTATCTACTGAACATCTAATATGTGCTGAGCATGAACTAGACATTAGGGATACAACAGCAAACAAGACACAGTTTCTGCCTTCAAGGACTTCACAGTCCCATGAGGGTGATACTTGAAATCCACTAGGACTCTAGGTCAGTTTATACCAAATTAATGTCTAGCCAATCTGGGCCTTGTTATGAAAGAGGTAGTTTGAATTTTTTCATTTCCTTCTCAGTTACATAATATTTTTCCATTTTAGTTCCAAGGCCAGTGCCCTCATAATTTCCATTACTTACTAAAACTTAGCTCCAGGACACATTAAGCTACCTAGGGATAATTTCAGATTCTGGCAATATGTTAAAAATCATATTCATACATATCAACTGGCAAGAAATAAGTGGAAATCTCAAGGTACCTGAAATTAGGAGCTATAAGCTTAGGATATGATTCTGAAGTTTCCCCATGGGTGGTTATCAAATTCAGTAATAGCTAGTAGTTTGGGTTTTAACACACAATCAGGCCAGGATATAAGGCTGTGGGTCCTGTGAGACACTGAATGAAAACTAACACTTTTCATGAAGCTGGGATGCTCAAAGGTATGTAGCCTCCATAACGAGGGGCCTAAGAAAAAAGATCCATTCACCTTAACAGGGAGTTGATGAAGTTTGCTGTTCCGGGTTAAGGAAAAGGAAAAAAATTATTGCCAGAAAAATAAAAATCCTAGGCCTCTGCCTTATGCTGTATTGAAGTTAGAATGTACACTTCTGTCATGATTTGGAAAGTGTCAGGATTAGAAATTTACATAAAAATTAGTCCTGGGACAGCGATATCCCTGGAGTACTTGGCAGAAGTGAACAGGAAATCTCTGGAGTGACACTTCCACAGCTTAGGTCACACAGGATTATCACAGCAAAGTTTCAATGAAGATGAGTTTATAATTCAAGATGTAGATATAAAAACAGAAGGATAGGTACCCAGTAACCTATGATAATAGAAGTATTATCTGAAAAAGATAATGTCTTGAACAGAATCTCCTGGAAACAGATTCTGAGGTGGAGATTTGCACGCAGGAGGATTTTCTGGAGAACACTCTGAGGAACACCTTTGAAAGAGTGAAGAAAGGATTACGCAGAAGGAGATACAACGATACAGCTGCAACAGAAGCCTCAGCTATCCCAAAGGATCTCTGGAGTTGGGATGGCCCTTAAGAATATCCCAAATTGAGGGTTTCCCTGGTGGCGCAGTGGTTGAGAGTCCGCCTGCTGATGCAGGGGACACGGGTTTGTGCCCTGGTCTGGGAGGATCCCACATGCCATGGAGCGGCTAGGCCCATGAGCCATGGCTGCTGAGCCTGTGGGTCCGGAGCCTGTGCTCCGCAACGGGAGAGGCCACAACAGTGAGAGGCCCATGTACCACCAAAAAACAAACAAACAAACAAACAAACAACAACAAAAGAATATCCCAAATTGAAACAATAAGACTGAGCCTTTATATCTCAATGGCAACCAATCATTGGCTGCAAGTTGCCCCTGAAAGTGGTTATGAACTTGGGAAAGATAGCTCCCTTTGGCCAAAGGCAAATCCCAGGGAAACCCAAAAGTGAGCCATCAGCAACCAATGCACCCATCAACAAAGAAATAAAGGTCTCGGTCTTGAAGTCAGGGATAGGAGGGGGGGACTCTGAGCAGCACAAATCAGCATCCACTACAGTCCACCCTTGGGATGTTCAGATCCATTTATATTTTGTATTAAGTTTGTCCTATCTGGGGAAAGCATCATCAGGTTTCTGATTGGTGTCATTTCCTGAGGAATCTTCTTTTTTTTTTTTTCCCCCCCTCTTTGGCCATGCCATGCAGCATGTGGGATCTTAGTTCCCCAACCAGGGATCACACCTGCACCCCCTGCATTGGAAGACCAGAGTCTTAACCACTGGACCGTCAGGGAAGTCCCTTCTAAGGAATCTTATATAGGGAAAGTTAGTGGAAAAACTTAGCAATCCCTGCTGCTGCAACTAGTTTTAAGAGCACAATCAGTTTTCATCATCTCCTTTCTTCACTACCCATTCTAGATTCTCCTCACCCTTGGCACTACCTCTCATGATCTTAGCAATTTAACTGGTAGAAACTCTAAGCTTCTGATCACCATGGCCTTCTGAGGTCATGTCTATCCATTGTGTACTTATCCACTGACCATCCACATTGGGCAGCAGAACATCAAGAGATGCCCCAATTGTTCACTGAGTGTGAAACATATTCTTCCCTTTTTTCTTATGTAACAGCTGCTGTACTTCCTCCTGCTGATCAATGTAAATTAAACCTGTATGGAGGGTGTGTACTTCCTTTGCTTACTGTCCTCTTGACATGAGAAACCTAAGTGACTCAATGATAGCCACAGTATAAAATAAAATAGGACTCTTACTATATCCCCTGGTGAAAGCAGTCGCCCTCTGGGAATCAGGACTTCTACCACAGAGCCTAAAGTTTTAAGGACAGGAAAAACAAATCCAAAAGTGGCTACTTGTGAATTATACTAACATAAAGAGACAGAAAGTAGGAAAGAGTAGTTAAGAAACATGGTAGGTAGAATGTGAAGGTTCAATACATATATAATATGAATAAATATAACATGAACCCTTCATATAAGAATATAGGTTGGGAAACAAGCAAAGTAAAAGTATGGCTGGTTGAAAGCAGAAAATAACACGGTGAAAAATAAAAACGAATGTGTATAATTACAATAAATATAAATGGATTAAACTCAACAATTAAAAGGCAGAGATGCTCAGATTGGGTTTTAAAATCAGTTGCATTAAAGACACACTTAAACATACTAGCACAGACAGACAGGAAGTTAAGCAATGAGAAAAGATTTATTAGACAAATTCTTATGAAGAGTAAGCCACTGTGGTTATATTGTATCAAAAAATTAGTCTTTAAGGCAAAACACATTTTTTATGGATAGAGTGTCATTATTTAAAAAATTACCAGGAAGATGTATGGTTCTGAATCTTTATGCATTGAAAAGCATAGGCTCAAACTATATAAAGAAATTCAGGGTTTGGTGATAGCCTACCTAAAATGCTACACCTCCTGGGAGTTTTGCATTTTCACAAGGCTTAGTATCTCAAGAAAAAAGAGATAAAATTTAAGAAAGTGTTACTGGATTAATTTAATCTTAACTATTGAGAAGCAAGGTTAATTTATAAATACACTCTGGAAAGTTTTTAAACAGATCCTTTTTATCTTAAGTTTATTTGCCAAGTACAGCTGTGTTTATAAAGTTGAATTTTTACTTACTGATTCTAGGAAGTAAATTGAGTAAATGAATTGTGGAATTGAGCTAAACTTTCATAAAGAAATATAAAACCTGAGCCAACTGTCAAAGATTCATTCATCAAGGAAGACTTTCCAGGTGAGTTTCTTATGAAACAGACAGTTTTTGAGAAGTCTGGACTGGCTGACAGCTCTGAAACAGAGACAAATTCTGGAAATAGATAGGAATTATTATTATTATTATTTTAGAGTTAAGGTATCTTCTATTTTATTTAATTTATTTTTTAAATTGAAGTATAGTTGATTTACAATGTTGTGTTAGTTTCAGGTGTACAGCAAAGTGATTCAGAGATATATATATATCATATATATTATTAATATAACATATTATATATTATATAATAAGATATATTATATATATACATATATATTTGTGTGTATATATATATATATTCCTTTTCAGATTCTTTTCCATTATAGTTTATTATAAGATTGAATATAGTTCCCTGTGCTACACATAGGTCCTTGTTGGTTATCTACTTTATATACAGTGGTATGTATGTGTTAATCCCAAACTCCTAATTTATCTCTCCCTCTACTGCTTCCCCCCTTTGGTAACCATAAGTTTGTTTTCTATGTCTGTGAATCTACTTCCATTTTGTAAATAAGTTCATTTGTATCATTTTTTTAGATTCCACATACATGATGTCCTATGATGTCTTTGTCTGTCTGATTTACTTCACTTAGGATGATAATCTCTAGGTCAATCCATCTATATTTTCTCAGATGAAAGTAAAAAGGAATACATTAGTCAGGGGTTAAATCAGGCACGATTTTGTAACTGGTAATACTGTGATAGGATGAGGAGGTGGAGAGAGGAGGGAAGGAAGAAGGAGGGGAGAGAGAACACAAGCACGAAGGCTTTTGCTTGGGGAGTAGATCTTGGGAAGGGAGACGATAGATATGTCCTTGATGGCCTCACTAAAGGGGAGATCTGGCTGCTAAATTTGACCTTGCTCCCAAGTAATTGATGAAATGTAACATTAATATCAGAATAATGGTAATGAGCTATAGATGCAGAATCTCTGCCTGTGGAGATTGTAGACAAAATAGACTTTAAGGCAAAAAGCATTATTCAGGCTATAAAGACTCATTACATAACTTTCTGTTAGGAAAGGTGGGTTTATTTGATTGTGGTGAGCTCAGTTCTTCCATGTCTGAAGAGAAGAAAAATTCAGTGGTTAAAAAAAAGTGTCTGAAGCTAAATTTGGTGGTAATGTCTGAGCCTCAAGTCTCCTTGCTCTTGTCATCCTGAAGAGTCGAATCTCACTAGTAACTCAAGATCAGGTTCAATGTCAAGTTCATTATTAGTCTCTGTCTTAGTTATACTTTTGGTGCTCTTTCTCTGACACTTGAAAATGCCAAATATTGTCCCAGTTGTAGTGTTAGAATAAATTAACTTCTTCATTTCTGCTTTCTTTGTAGTCTTTCTTGAGAATGTTCCTTTGAAGAAATTGTGTTTTTATCTGCAGTGATCTGACTAGACATTTTGCAGTTAAGGCATCTCATTTCTGATCTATAGTTTGTTTTGTTCAATGGGATTTCAGTCATGCATCTTTGAAAAACTCTGTCTCTGGAATTTTGGTTTACCCTTGTGAATGTTCTCACTGACTTTGGAAGCAATTCCTTATTGTTGTTGGGCTTTTTCTCTGTTTGGCAGCAGCCTTTCTACTGGTGTTTACCTTTTATTGATTTATGGTAGTGGGTGACCAGCCCCTTTTTTTTTGTCACTTACAGGTTGAATTCCATAGTCGAGTTTTTTCTAAAACTGGCACACAAGGTATAAGCACAGATAACCTTGTAAATTCAGAGGTTGCTTCCCTTGAGTGAAAAATCTACAACTTCAGGGTGCTGGAACTTGACACTAATGAAAATTTAAACATACAGCTTAGTGCTTGCTGCCTCACACTAAAAGGGTGCCACAAATCTGGGTTTTTGAAGCTGGATTTGTGACATCTCTCTTTTTAGACCAGTGGCCTTCAAATTCTGGTGTGCATCAGAATGATGCAGCTGGTAATAAGAAATAGAGACTCCTAGGCCCTACCCCATGACATTGATTCACCGTTGATTCAGTACAGGGGCAGGGCCCTGGGATCTCCATTTTAACAAGCTCTGTGGGTGATGCTAATGCAGGTCATACTTTAACCTCCATAAAATAGCCGAGAAAGAGAAAAGTACCGCCCCCCTCTGACTTCCAGCTGGACCTTGGTTGTGCTAGAGACTGTCCTGGCACTGACACTAGGCCCTGGTGTTCTCCTGGTGAACAAAAACTATTTCAGAGAACTTCAACATCAGACAAGACCACTGTGTGACCATGATAGGTCAAGACAAAAGCAAGACCACTCTGCAACCATATCTGAACACAGACGGAAACAAGAACAATGTATGAACCACAAAATACCAAAGGTTCCCCCCAAGAACAATGTCCAAACCACAAAATACCAAAGATCCCCCCCTCTCCCAGCTAATACGAGTGACTGATGCTACTTTTCCAGTTACAGCTTATCTTCAGTTTATTCTGGCCTTCTTATCAATATTTCTTGGTGATTGTGGTATCTCCCCTATCAAGTGAGTATTAGTATTCTTACTGTTTATTTATTGAGATACACAATCACAGAATTACCCCTGCTTCCTCACAGTACCCAATTCAGAGCAAAGCCCTGCTTCCTTAACCCCTCCCCAACACAAACCCACATCCTCTAAGTCCTTTCTAACATTCTCTTGCTGAAACACACCCCCAGCATAGTTCCCCACAGTGTGATTTTTCCTTTGCTACAACAAGTACTAAACCCAACTTGTTCAACTACAAGTGTGTTCCTGGTGGGCTTTGGCTGGAGGATATTGACAAGGCTCACCAGCTGGACTGATGCTTTCCATTCCTTCTCTGTGGCCAAGGTGTGCTGGCCATTCATGGCTACTAAGCCATTGAGGCATTTATACTCCTGGGCATGTGTGCTCCCTGCTGAGGAGATATATGGGTATATACTGTATCAGTCATGATCCACACAGGACAACATGTGATGAGGGTAACTGAGGAGAGCTCAGTGAATTTGCAGAGGCACTGTCAATAAAGGATAATGAAGCACCAGGGATAGCACCAGCTAGGAGCTGGTACTGTCCCTAAGCCTGAAGGAGCAAGAGCAAGGAGAGGTTACCAGAGACTGAGAGAGCCACAGAGGAGGCCCAGCAGGAGTGGGTTGCCTTTGGAAGAGGAAGGCAGCCACTGCTGACCAACTGAAAAACAGGGCAGGAACTGGGGGGACAGATCCCCTGACTTCACTCCTCTCCCTCACTTTGGTCTGCCCAGTGTCTCTGTAGAAGACAAATAAAGCCAGAGGCAAGAAAGCTCAAGATGCAGTCCATGTGGTCAGCCTCTAGAGACCAGAGCAGGGCAGAACTGGAGGGGCAAAGGCAAAAGAAGCAGCACATTTACAAAAGTCTGTTCTGTTTATTTACAAACCTATTCCTATCAACCGTGTTATAGATATGTGATGTTATCAAATGTTATATAAACGAACGACACCTAGCTACAGAAGCAAAGATTCTATTCTTGATCCTATGAAACTAAGTTGAATGCTTTTTAATTGAAGAATAGTTGATTTACAATATTATATTAGTTTCAGGTATACAACATAGTGATTCAATATTTTATAGATTATACTCCATTTAAAGTTGTTACAAAATAATGGCTACATTTCCCTGTGTTGTACAATATAGTCTCGCTGCATACCTATTTTATACACAGTAGTTTGTCTCTCTTAATCCCAGACCTCTATCTTGCCCCTCCCCCCTTCCCTCTCCCCACTGCTAACTAGTTTGTTGTCTATATCTATGAGTCTGTTTCTGTTTTGTTATCAATATTCATTTGTTTTATTTTTTAGATTCCACATATAAGTGATAACATATAGTATTTTTCTTTCTCTGTGACTTATTTCACTAAGCATAATATCCTCTAGGCCCATCCATGTTGTTGCAAATGGCAGAATTTCATCCTTTTTAATGGATGAGTAATATTGTATGTATATACCACATCTTTATTCATTCATCTGTTGATGGACACTTAAGTTGCTTCCATACTGTCCATTGCAAGTAAAGCTGCTATGAACATTGGGGTGCTGTGTCTTTTTGAATTAGTGTTTTTGTTTTCTTTGGATATATATGTAGCAGTAGAATAGCTGGATTATATGATAGTTCTATTTTTAGTTTTTTGAGGAACCTCTATACTGTTTTCTATAGTGTCTGCACAAATTTTAATCCCACAAACAGTGTACTAGGGTTCCCCTTTCTCCACATCCTTGCCAACATTTGTTATTTGTTGACTTTTTGATGATAACCATTTGACAGGTGTGAGGTGCTATCTTGTTGTGGTTTTGATTTGCATTTCTTTGATGATCCGTGATGTCAAGCACTTTTTCATCTGCCTGTTGACCATCTGTATATCTTATTTGGAAAATGTGTATTCAGGTCTTCTGCTCACTTTTTAATCAAGATTGTTTGCTTTTTTGATATTGAGTTCTATGAGCTGTTGATAGAGTTTGGATATTAACCTGTTATTGGTCAAAACATTTGCAATTATTTTCTCCCATTCAGTAGGCTGTCTTTTCATTTTGTCAACAGTTTCCTTTGCTCTGCAAAAGCTTTTAAGTTTAATTAGGTCCCATTTATATATCTTTACTTTTGTTTCTTTTGCCTTAGGAGACAGATCCAAAAAAATATTGTTACAATTTATGTCAGAGTGTACTGCCTAATGTTGTCTTCTTGAAGTTTTATGGTTTTACATCTTACATTTAGGTCTTTAATCCATTTTGAGTTTATTTTTGTATATGGTGTGAGGGAATGTTCTAGTCTCATTCCTTTACATGTAGCTGTCCAGTTTTCCCAGCACCACTTAATGAAGAGACCGTCTTTTCTCCGTCATATATTCTTGCCTCCTTTATCATAGATTAATTGACCATAAGTGCGTGAGTTTATATCTGGGCCCTCTATTCTGTTGCACTGATCTATGTGTCTGTTTTTGTGCCAGTACCATACTGTTTTGATTACTGCAGCTAAGCTGAATGCTTTGAAAAGACTGAATAACAACAATAGCAAGAAGACACAAATGTCTGTGCTTACTATGTACCAAGTACTATTCTAAGTGCTTCATGTGTATTAGTCCCCAATTGCTGTTATAACAATTTATGTTATAAATTATCATAAATTTAGTGGCTTAAAAGAACATAAATGTATTTCCTTATTGTTCTGGATGTCAAAATTCCAAGATGAGTCTTACGGGACTAAAATCAAGGTATCTGCAGGGCTGCTTTCTTTCTGGAGGCTCTAGGAGAGAATCCATTGCTTGTCTCTTCCAGCTTCTAGAGGCTGCCCACATTCCTCGGCTGCATCCCCCTCCCAGAAATCACATCACTCCAACCTCTGCTTCCATCATCACATCTCCTCCTTTCACTCTGACTCTCCTGCTTCCCTCTTCCACTTTGAGGAACCCTCTTTCCCTTATAAGGATCCACCTGAAAAATTCCTTATAATCTCCCATCTCAAAATATTAACTTAATCATATCTGCCAAGTCTCTTTTGCCTGGTAAGGCAACATACTCACAAGTTCCAGGAAGTAGGATATGTATTTCCTACAAACAAGGACATTCTCCTATATAACCACAATATAACCATCAAAATCAGAAAACTCACATTGGTACATTACTACCATCTCATCCTCAAACCCCATTCAAGTTATTGGCAGTTGTCTGGATGACATCCTTTATAGTAAAAGAATCCACTTCTGAATCATAGATTGCAATTAACTGTCATGTGTCTTCAGTTTCCTTCAGTCTGGAATAGGTCCTTGATCTCTTCTTGACTTTCAAGACCTTTTTGAAGATTATAGGTCAGTTATTTTATAGAATGTTCCCCCATATGAATTTATCCAATATTTCCTCATTTTTTATTCAGGAATATAATACAAGTGATGAAGTGATGCTTTCAATGCATTTTATCAGATATTGTACAGTTTTTATTTGAACGACTAGATGATATTCACTTGGATTACCTGATTAAGGTGGAATCTAAAAGACCTTCCACTGTAAAGCTACTCTTTTTTTCCTTCATTGTTTATAAGTATTTTGTGAGGATGATGTGACTATGTAACTTTGAAACTATGTAAATACCCTGTTCACTTGTGGTTACCAAAGGTGAGGGATGGCGGAGGGATGAATTGGGAGTTTGGGATTAGCAGATGCAGACTATTATATATAGAATGGATAAACAACAAGGTCCTACTGTATAGCACAGGGAACTATATTCAATATCCTGTGATAAACCATAATGGAAAAGAATATGAAATAGAATATATATGTAAAAACCTTGTTCCTCATCCAACTTTCAATTCATTCATTCTTTCTTTACATTCATAAGGACTCATAATATCCTGTTTTATTGATGGATTATAACCTATTAATATAATTACTTTAAATTGTCATCAATTTTTCCAGTAGCATCACCCTCAAACTAGCTTGATAGAGCCTCATCATTCATTGAGTGCTTCCTTGTTTCAGGCACAAGATATTTGGGGCTTAGCTGTACTTTCCTGCCCCAACACTGTAATCAGCCATTTTTTCAAGGAGTCCTGAATCCTTTCAGTGGAAAATGGTATTAGACCTGGGAACCAGGTATATTCATCACTACTGGTTCTTACAGTTGACAGAGCTAAGGAATATACATTACATTTATAGTTATTTCTGTATCTGTTTATATTGAAAACCATGAGCCACACTGAAGTCTCCAATTCCAAACCAACATTGCAAGGTTCCCTGCAGTTTTCTCCCTTTCCATGTTGAGTTGCAGGAGGGGTGGAGGTTATTATTTTGCCTTCCACATACAGTAACTCATTTAATTCTTACAACAACCTCATGATTTAGGGAAAAAAATTGCCTACCAGATGCCTCTTCATACTGAACATTATAGTGTGTATTTCAAATGGTTCAGGAAAAAAAAGTTCTTTGCACTCACAACTTCACTGTAAGTTTGTGATTGTTTCAAAAAAAAATTTTTTAAGTTTACACTAAAAAAAAACCCCTCTGTGGATCAATAGCCTATGAGATACAATAGTGTGCATAGTATTTCTGGTAATCTGACTGAGATAAAGGCATTAATACATTTTCCAAATTGGGGGAGAGGAGAAGAAAAAGAGAAAAAGAAAGATGGGATTTTAATCTCAGAAGGTGCCTTATCTTTAACAACCTGGTCTGGTGGCTCAGAGTTGAAATCTTCAGCGTGTCACTTCATTCATCCTTTCCATATGGCCATCTGACAGCCCTCCAAGCCTGAGGTCCACTCAAGAGCTGGAGGATCCTGATTAGCTAATCAGCCACCTTGGCTGGGACACAGCCCATCAATGTGGCAGAATGTATTAGCCTAAAACTAACCATTGGGTGAATTTCTTAATGCTTATTCAGCTTCCTCAATGAGAGAAAAACAGAATAAAATGCTACAACTCACTGAGATCTCTGGCCCAAGTTCCTTACTTTATAGACAGAGAAACTTAAACACAAAGTAGTTACGGATTCAGGCAAGGTTTCACAGCTACTGAGTGTCAGGACTCAGTTACATGCAGGCTGCCACATACATGGTCCATGGCATGCACCACTGACTTTGTTGCAAATAGCAACAGGCTTTATCAAGTGGCAGTAGAACATTTTATCCCAGGTGGTTAGGGCTAGGAGCTTTTGGTTAATTACTAAAGTCAGTCAAAATGGGAAAAGTCACAAAAAGTGGTATGTAAATACCTTAAACATTTTGTCTGATGGAGAGTTTTCCTGTGTGACTCAATCTCCTGATTAGAGTTCCACAGTGTCTTTCTTGCGTAAATCTCTGTCATGATTCATCATCTCTGATTTCCACTTTGTGTTTCTTTAAAGCGGAGTTAGAACTTACAGATATTTTTCAAATAATCTGAGTGCAGAAACATTTTAATTTTTAGATTTTAATATTTTTTTCCTCTCACTCCTTTAGAGTTGTCTCATCCACATATAATTCAATAGCAATTCTATTAGATGTTGTGAGTTGGGCAAATTACTTAACCTCTTTGTGCCTCAGTTTCCTTACTTGCAAAGTAAGACTAACCAGGCTCATATTGTCTTTTCTCTTCTGTAGCCCTGGAATCATCCATTTTTCCAAGGAGTCCTGGCTCCGTTTAGTGAAGAATGGTATTAGAAACAAGATCTTGGCACTAGGTGTACTCCTCACTATCAGATAGTTGCTTTCCCTGGTCCTCACAGTGGACAGAGCCAAGGAACATATGTTACATATATATTTATTTCTGTATCTATTTATATGTATTGAAAACCATCAGTCACACTGATATCTCCTATTCCAAACCAACACCACAACATTTTTTTCTAGTTTTTCCTTTCCATAGTTATAACTCCCTTCTCCAACCATGAATAATCTGGCTCTCATTATCCTTAATGTATTTACTTATTTGATCAATAGCCCTGTATGTAACCAATATACTATTTCTACTAACATTCTCTCCTGTGTGGGGTCTGTCACTCCATGCTCAGTCACCTCTCTGGATAGATAACCTGTAACTCTAAGTGGACCCTGATACCCCCATGCCGGGCTACCTCACACAGGGATGCTCACTTTATTGTGCTTAGACTCTGATTCACTGTGCTACACTGTCCCACCCTCCATGGACGCCCTCCTCATTCCATCTGGCTCTAACTCCCCACACTGGGCCAATTCCCTGTATGGCCACACTTGTGAACTTGCTCAAGGTCTTATACCCTATGTTAAGCTACCTTTCTACTCTATACCAGCGGCAGTCCCCTCAGGCTCTGACACCCACTCTGGGCCACTTTGGCTTCCCCTTTTTTTGAGTGGTTGCCAACCTTGCTCTGCACCACCTAAAAACTTTAGAACTTAATTGTTCAGGAAGAAAAGGGGAAGAGGCAGAGCTTTATTTTTAACATCTCTGACACAATGGAGACTGTCAACAGGGTAAAGAAAGATGGGACTGTTTGCATTCAACAAGGCAGTTTGGTGCTTCACATCTTGACCTATAAAAAATTATTTCTAGATTTATTTATTCCCCAAAGTGTGTTATTATTTTAAAAAAACCACACTGATTACTTCTTCACTGGGAACAACAGCAGCATTCATAGCATTCAAATATTCAACTGTTATTACCAAGTTCTCTTATTGATAATACTGTCTTTTATTTCTTTTAAACTTCATCCCCTACTTAGCACAGAGGCCTTACCTGCCCCATCTCATGGTCTCATGGTATTTAGCTCTTTATGTATTTCTTTTTTTTTTTTTTTTTTTTTTTTTGCGGTACGCGGGCCTCTCACTGTGTGGCCTCTCCCGTTGTAGAGCACAGGCTCCGGACGCGCAGGCTCAGCAGCCATGGCTCACGGGCCCAGCCGCTCCACGGCATGTGGGATCTTCCCGGATCGGGGCACGAATCCATGTCCCCTGCATTGGCAGGTGGACTCTCAACCACTGCACCACCAGGGAAGCCCCTTTATGTATTTCTGACAGATTCTTGAAGGCCCAGCATGCATTGGTATGATATAATCAGTGTGGGCTTAGAAGTCAGATAGACTGCATTCAAATCACTCTAATTTATCTATCCTTTAACTTTTTATAAGAATGGAATGTTATATATATGCGTATGTGGGTGTGTGTATACACACACACACACACACACACCCCACACACACCCACACACATCTGCCACATGGTAAAGCATTTTTTAAATGTCCATTCTTATCACATCTACCTCCTTGGCAAAGCCTCATGTTTGTGTCTATCTCTTTGTTCATTCTTTCTCCTTTGACACCTGAGACTATGAGAAGAACTTCAGGCATGTAAAAACTGATCAATAACAACAGTTTTGCAAACCAGAAAATTGGTCAAGTTTCTCATTGTAAACATATCACCTGTTTTTCTCAGAAGTTTCTGATCCACTGAGCATTCCTGGGACTTCCCTGAAAGAATTTAGATCTTGACAGTTTCAGCACTCTCCTAAGGTCTTTAGCATTATCCCAATGGTATAATATTATCATTACAGCCAATACAATATCATAGGAAAGAGAAGGTAGAAGCATCATTTCTGTAAATCTACCTCTTTCTGTGCTCAGTTTCCCAAGAATACATCCTGCCACCTACTCGTGAGAAAGTCCTTCTGGGTGCTAGCTTGCTTACCTCACTCTCTTTCAACTACTCATTGTCGAGCTGTGAGGATTCTCTGTTCCCTCCATGTTTCAAGGACCATTTTAAGAGAAGCAGAACTGGAAAATCTGTTAAAAAAAAAAAATCTATTAGTCCAGTCTGGCCCAGTTGGTTGGAAAAAAATCTATATTTGTTGCCATATAAAAATATTCTCTGCTACCCTGCATTATGTCCTTGTCTCTGAACCACACTTCTGTTGAAACTACTTTTTCCTCAGTTATTTTATGGTAATTTTATAGTGTAAAATCCTTCTTCTGATTACACTGAAGCCTTGTGCAGAGTGAAGTACAGTGTCTCTCTCCTGTGATGAGATGGAAATTGTTATCCTTGCCCCCATGACACCAGAGTAAAATGGGAAACTGCACTTGTGTAACCATCAGAGTACAGACCATATAAGAGAGGTACAGAGTTGTTTCCTTTTTAGAGGGTTTAATTAAAATCATTACTTAAAAATAAGCACTGCGACAACATCATGATTGCGCTATTTTCAAACTGTGGAACACCTACGAGAGTTCAGGGTTCCATCAGAAAAGTGCCCCTTCTTGGTTCATAAACGTACATTTATTGACTTTAAAAATTTAAAGAAATCTTTTAATCCTCTGGCAATGGTTGTGCTGATTATTTTATAGTTGTCTAAAAATGAGAGGCATATCAAAATAATTTAATATTTTGTAATATTTTAGAGGGCCATTATAAGACATTCTCTTTTACTCAGTAAGGATTAAATAACCAAGTCTATGTTTTTTATTGCTGATTTCTATGATTAAAGCAAGAACATATAAGCTAAGCTGATTGCAATATAAAGAATTATTCTCTTGGGTCCTACTTGTATTCATTCTCTTTCTACATTTTAAAAACCCATTCATCAATTACTCTGCAGTAGTACCAGGACTTAGCATGCGCATATTATCGTCTCATATTCCTTTGCAGTCTTCCAAAATCACGCGTGTGCATGTGGGTAAGTATATACCCACCCACACTCACAAACACATACACACACATGCAAGCACTTATAATGGCATCCAAACATATTTACCCATAATTACATTCTAGGCACTTTATCGAACACAGATATTTTTGCATTCATTTGTGGAACCTGAAAAGAATCCATGCTAATGTTTGGAGTCTTAAAGCAAATTGTAATCTTATAAACAGGGAGGTGAACCTCAGAGGCAGTAGTCTTTTGATATGCAGCATAAGTGAAATGCTGCATAATATAAAATGATAGCACTATTAATCCTACGGCACTGGTGGTACCCAGCCACCACCACCCCCCCCGCCCCCCGCTACTGATACCAACACCATTGTCTCTGGCTTTAAACTTCATCAGTATGCAAACGGAGTGTCACTATGATGGGTGGTAACTTGGTTGGATGCACTTTCTACATTTCTGGCAAATGAGTATAATTATTTTCAGAGCTGCGGGCAACTCATGCATGTTTTATCCTCCATCTGGACCGGCACGGTACACAATAGTGATAAAAGATGATTTTCCCCCTTGGATGTTCACAGGCCATCATCGACACAGTCCTGATGAAATGGCCATGTATCCCCTAGCAGTTCTATATCTGCCACAGCTTGACAACAAAATTATTTCCCCATAGTACTAAAACACTTCAAATATTCAAGCCCTCTGTGCATATATTTGTGTTTTGAAGCATTCAGCGTTAACATAATGTGGTAATTTATAAACTGACAAATTAACTATGCAGAAATCACAGAGAAGCCTTATGAGGTCTGCAAAGCAGCAGAAAAGAAAGCAGAAGCTTTTTGCACTCTGTAATAATAATAATCCTATCAACTGTCGCAGATTGCCCGGCCTCCCATTGTTACAGCCATGCACTCTAAAGCTTGCGTACTGTAGGTGACTCAGCCCAAGACGCCTGGCCCCAAACCATGCTGACCGGGAGGCTTGGCTCAGGCTTAATGTGCCATCCCTTTCTGGGTCTGAGGCTAATGGGGAAAAGGGCACCAATAAAAAAATGCAAGTAGCCCATATTGATCACTGGGAGCCAGAAGCGGATGTGTGGGATGGAAGTTGGAGAGGATAAGATTTGCCTTCAAGACAGGAAGTGAATTTAGGACTGGCAAAATCAATAACAGCAAAACTGAGATCATGCATGTGAAAGGACAATCAGCCTTCTTTGTTTCATGGTTATAAAATCATTTTAATGATTAAAATCCATCATCTTGCTAGCCCGCTTTAGCAAACGCTGGCAATCCTTACAGGCACACTATTGATCCTCAGACAGACAAGCTGAACGGAGGCAGCATTCATCAAAGGACGCAAAAGAGCGCATTTTCACTTTTATTGTATTAGCTTAATTCTCTTTCAGATGAATTAGAGACTAATTTTGCTAGAGCAAGGGGAGAGTCTGTGTATCTTCTGCTGCCCCCATCTGTTTAATGTGTAGATTCTTAGAAGGCAGGATTAATTTTTTTAGAGGCAAGAAAATATTTACAAATTCTTTGTAAAAATACAGAACATTCCTTCATGGTATGCCACACCAGTCTCTCTTCCCTCCTTCCCTACTGTACCCTAATCTCCACTCCACCTCCCCCAGTCACTCCTCCTACACACACAGGCACACTTACTTGCTCTCTTACAGATTCACACATGCATGCTAAACCACACACACACACACACACACACACACACACACACACACACACACACACACACACACACACACACACCGTCCTTTAAATGGTATGTACCATGCTATGAGGCCTACCAAACATCAGACACTCTTTATCAGCAGTTGTGCCAGGGTCTCCATGGCAACAGTATAATAGATTTGCCCTTATTCAATCCCAGAGGCCACATTGAAGCTCAATGCAAAATTTGCTGGGGCCTGAATTCCTTTCAAGCCATGGCTCATGTGTCAGGAAACAAGTCAACGCACAGACAGCACTGCACATAAAGATGGAAAGGAACCTTTTCTCTCCACTGCTGTTTGCTCACAGTGACATTCAGAAGCCCAGGCTCTTCTAGATCTCATTTCTGTCTCGTTTTCTAGTTATTAATTCACTTCTTTGGGTGGAGAGGCGAGTGGGGGAGGGGGACGCCATGCTTTGCAATAATGAACGGCCAATGAAAGTGCAAAGCAAGCTGCATAAAAACGAAGCATGCATCTCAGCCTCCAAGGTTATATAGGATTCAATATGGCTGAAGCCCACCACAGCTGCAGACTAAATTCCGGGGCTTGAAGCACCCCAGTGCTGAGCACGAAGAGCAACCCAGCCAACTTCCTCCACCCATGCTGGAGTGGTATTTTGTGATACTCAAGCAACCTTCCCAGGGGTAGGAGAGGCAGAAAAATGGACACATGCCCTTGTCCTAAAGCCAATCTCAGAAGACAGGAGGAATTCCCCGGAGCTCACACCTGAAGTACACTGTGGCTAAAACAAGCACAGCTTAACAGTTAAACAATCATTTGTTTCAGGTTTATTTTAATCATTAGCTTTGGGACTTACAAGATGATTACTTTGTGGGTTAATTATTTTCCGCGCTGTGGCTTTCCAAACCTAATTGCTCAACTTCGTTATTCTACATAGTGATCCATAGCTGTTTCCTAAAATTACCTGTCCAAGTATTTTCCCCTTTGATTATCACTGAGAATTTGCTATTTTTCCTCCCCGAGTTGGAACTCTGCATAAATGACTTGGTTGGGAGATGCTTGTGTGATTTTGAAGATTAAACTAGAGATATTACAGGGAAGTGATAGAATCCAATTGGCAATACTATTAGGATGTGAATGAAGCCTCTTAAGGAGCTTTGCCTGGGTGAAGCCTGATTAACTTCAGGGCAGTGATTCTCATACTTTAATTTAACATGCATAAAAAGCAGAGGGAGTATTGTTAAAACACAATTTCTTAAACCCCATCCCCAGAGACTCTGACTCAGTAGATTAGGGCCAGGGTCCAGGACTTTACAGTTCTAACGTGATCACAGGTGATGCCTGTGCTGCAGGTCCAAGAGCCACTGCTTTAGGCCAATTTCCATGAACAGAAGTTCCTCAACCTCTGACTTAAAGTTTATTTTGACTGTTTACCATAGCTTCAATTTCAGTGTTATTCTTGAAGGGCATTACTTGTCATCCTAATATAATTGCCCCCTTCTCCAGTGGATCAGATCCACGATGTCACCTAGCACCTGGGACACAGAGTGGATGGAAGCCATGGAGAAAAGTGTCAGAAGATCAGGATATATGCCCCAGAACTAGTGCTATGCCTGCCATATATTAGGACTTGATCAATATTTTTTTGAATGAAAACCTGAGTGAGTAAATACGATAGAATTTCAAAGTTTCTATACTTCAGGAAAGCAATCTTAAATCAAGAATATAGGTGTTCTGTGTTTTATTTATATTGAAATATATTCAAATGTCATACATTTGGTTTTTAAAAGTGGCATATAAATTTTTGTGGGGGGAGAGAGATTAAATAGCACTTTAAATTCTTCTAGGAAGTTGGAACCATAGGATGAATTACTGTAGAAAGCAAAATCCTTTTATGATTAAAAACATTACTCTCTACTTTAACTATATTTACAAGTTTGGGATTTCTTCAAGTGAAAAACACTGCATTTTCATTTTAACAATCACCAGCTTTGCTTTTTACTGAACAAAATAAAAGTGTGCATCTCTGCCTTATGTTTTAAACTTGAAATCATCATTTACTTCTTTTCATTTTCTGCTCCTTCTGGTTTGACCCTAAAATCTGAGTCATTTTTACAAATAATCAGTTTTAACAAAAAGTTGAGCCAATATCACATAACACTGACTTAAGATGATTCTGCTCACTTTGACCCAAGTTTGATGACCAGTGCTAAGTGAGCTACGCACTAGACAGTGGCCACTGAAGGTGGTGGGATAGGGGAGGAAGAGGGGAAGTAAACTGTGAATTACAGTGACCTGCTTTGTGAATTACTTAATATACAATGAATTCACGATAAGGTAATAGCCGTGTTTTTCATCATCGCACTTTGGAGTATGTCTTCGGTTCTAAGGTTTTTCTTTCTACAACAAGGCCGAAGGCACCAAAGTGAGCAGCCCCTTAGGCCGGGACCCCACTGGGCCTTCTCCGCCCTTCCAACAGGGAAGGCACAGCAGAGATACGAGAAGAACTGACTTCTCTTTCCCACCTTGCCTTTACCACGGGCTACTGTAAACTGCTCTGCCCTCCCAGGAAGGGCAGCCTGTCACACTGCTCGAGTAAACGTCCCCTCCCACACTCAACACCCTGTCACAGGCTACCCAAAGGGGAGAATGAATTTGGAGTGCTATCAACAACTTTCAATTCACTAAATATTTATTGAGCACCTGCTGTGTGCCTGGGTCTGCACTGCACTCTGACAGCACCAGTGTGAATGAGACACTCACTTTTATTACGAGGTGGTTACAACCAGGGAAGTCTGTTTTTCATCACTTTATAATAACTTTCTCCTCCATAATGCTTTGCAAACGGGAGTCTGCCCCAGTGTGTCTGGAACCACAGATTAGACTTGTTGTTACTTCCTAACGTTTCCATTTTTCTTGATTTTATGACACAGGTTTTTCTAATTCATGCTTTAAGCTTTGGAAATATGGATGGATGCCTCTCACACTCGAAGTATGCATTAGATGCGTGGGTGTCCTTTTTTTCTGAGATAGACTGAGCTACATCTTAGAACTGAGGAAAAAGAGGAATTTAAAATGTTATTTTTAACTTTAAATATTTCTACTACTGCACAATATATCGATTTAAGCTACTTTTAAAAACAATAAACATGTACAAGACTTCAAAGAAGTCTCTCCTTTGAGGAGGAGTTTCAGGCTCTACCTCCAGAGTCTCTGAACTTGGCCTTTCTGCCATTAGGGGATTCCAGGGGAAACTGAGAAACCCTGGTTTAGATGATACAGCATTTGTAAATGCCAGAGTGAAAATAGGAAAACGTCTGAAGGATGAACATGATGCTGAGCTTTCCAATCAGGCCCTGGACCTGAAAACAATGAGACACACGCGCTTTTCAATGAACTCGTTCATTTTCACTTTATAAACAACTCCCCACTCCCCCCTGGCCCCGCCCAAGGAAAGCTGGTCTATCCTTTCCTGCCACACCGTTGTGTTTTTCCTCCTTGCCCTTGCCTCAGTTCTTTGTGACCAGCACAAACTTTGGGCCCTGCCTCTTCTCACTGTCCTGCTGGCCACCTGTCCAGCCCTGTTCTCAGTGGTAATGACCAGCAGTCCATGCCTTTCTTGCCAAGTGGAGCCGACGTTCTGTGGACCATTGTTTTATGGGGTCACACTGCTGTCCCCATTGCTGCCCCTACAGGACTCTCATCAACAGCGGTGGGAGGCTTCCCATCCTGGCCCATTTAAAAGGAAGGCCTGGAAAGACTTCTTGGAGCATCATTTGGGAGGTCCCACAACCAGCCAAACAATACGTGGTTATTCAAAATCTCCAATTCATTTTCCTCTGCTCCTCCCACACCGTTACCCTTGAGAGAAAACTAATTTGCAGAAAAACAGCCCCTGCCAGCTAACTTCTCCTCCTAAATGTATGATGACCCTGAACTCTTGTTTCTGTGGGTACTTACTCTCATAGTAAATGCACAAGAGTTCTGAAAAGCAGTCCTTAAAAATCTCCCCCTTGATACGGGGATATATGTATACATATAGCTGATGCACTTTGTTATACAGCAGGAACTAAAGCAATTACACTCCAATAAAGATGTTAAACAAAAAAAACCCTCCCCCTTGCCACCACCCCTCCCCCACCCAGTCCGAGAGATGCTTTCTTTTCCTTTTATTCTTTGCTTCTCTTTTTAAAATGTGTGCTGAAATTGGCACTTTCTGTTTTCAGTTCATTCCCTTCTTAGTCTCAATGCAGGCAGCAATGGAGAGACGTGCCCAATTTTTCCAGTCCCTGCACTTGGCGAACCCATGGGTGACGGATTTAATGTAACAGGCTCTACCTTATGTATCACTGTTCAAGTGAAGTGGCTGTGCCGGCTGGTGACGCATGGTGTCATCCAACGCGCCCCCAGGCAAGCCGGGGAACACGGCTGCCTCCTCTGTTGTCTGAGTAAATAACAGGGCTAATGGCATTTGGGGCAAATGAGAATCCTAGAGACCACATGGGCTTGTGGGTCTCTTTTTTACTTTTCTTTGTCGAGAAGCCTTCTCCCTCCCTCCTCTCTGGAGCTTCACCAGTGTAGCCTGCCTTGGTTATCTGGGGGAGGAGGGAAGGTCTCCCGGAGTTCATGATTTTGTAACTAAGATTGAACGCCAGGGAGAATGGATGCCAAGGTCAGGTTAAGAATAAAGAAAATTGATTCGGAGGTCAGGGTCACCACGTGAAAAGCCCTGAATGCTGCCAAAATATTTTCATTATCGCTGTTTTTGTTATGGAAAAGACCAGGCCCTGTGCAAGGATGCTAAGAGGTGGAAGCCCAGGCTGGAGAAAGGGAGTCTGAGAGAAAAAAAGGGGGCATTAGAACTCTAGGATTTACTGGCTTTGCATCCTTGAGTTCTTTGCCTGGAGTTTGCCTCCCTTGTATAAGTATGTGGCTGGACAAACATTGATAATGAGGCTTTTTCCCACAGAACCGGACAATTCTGAACTCTGTCTCTCTCTCTCTCCTGGTGCAGAGAAGCTGGATACAAATTCCTCCAGTTCTATTTGCAGGAGTAAGCTATTTCATGCACCACTGTGATTCTACTTTTCGCCCATGTCTACAACATATCTGCAACACAGGGCTGTATATTTTAGCAAAATCCTGTTATTATTGGAGCTCTGACCCGATTTTGTTTCTATATTCTGAAGTAGAAAAGACTTCAGTGGCATGAAATTAGCAACACATTCTGCTAGTGTGTTAATTGTGTGAGAGTTTTTGGCAGGAGAATCTCCTAGCACAACACGGAATTTATTTTTTATTTAAATTTGGTAGTGATTTCATATTTGTTTAAAGAAGAGGCACCATGGCTTAAACCACTTGGGACTTACTGTATGTTCAGGAAAAGAAAAAAAAAAAATCTGCCTAATGCAGTGGTGCAGAAGGAATTATGTAATTGTTTTTTACTTAGCAGGGAAGCTGCTATCATTGATTTCTAATTTGCTATGAGAAACTGGCATGCCCAGGCAGTGGTTTGGGACGTCCTTGGGCCCCAGTGCAGTATCCAAATGCAGTTGTATCTGGTCAGTAGCAGATTAGCTGCTTTGATAAAAACAAACACACATGAAAAACAAAGTCAAAAATCTCCCAGGCCAGAGTGGCTGTTTTTCCCCAATAGATACCCTTTCTGAATCCCACCAAGACCCATGGGGACATTGTAGGAAATGGCTGTCCCCATAAACATGTGGCTGGGGGGAGCAATGCCCAGAAAGAGGAAGGAGAGACAGACAAGTCAAGAGATGTGTCCCAGCAAAGAAGACAGACCCCTGCCCTGATCTCAGGGGCAGGAGGCAGCTCTGAAAAAGGAAAAAGATAAAATAACATTTACTGAACACTTATCAATACAATCTACCAGCTACTGTACTGGCTGGCATATGCCATCCCATTTCCCTGGCCATGCACTAGATAGGTGATTCTCTGCTCACCCTGAAATCAGCAGCACTCTGCCCCCTTTCGCCCTTTACTCCCGGCCTCTTGCCCATCTCCTTTCCCTGCACTTCTCTCCTTGCCCACTGCCCACTACCAGGTTCTCTGAGAGGCTCTGAGCTGCCCTGGCTGGCTGTCAGCTCCTCCCTGTCCTTCACTGTGTGGCTCAGGCCAGCAGTCCAAAGCAGGACCAACAATGGCTCTTTTCTCTGGTACCACTGCTTCTGTGACACGTATTTCTCCATAATAATAAGCAGTGAATTTGACTCAGGGTGTATAGCAGAAAGACAGAACAGAACTCCAATCCCAGCTCTCCCTCTTGGTGCCCTTAGGAAGGTGATTTACTCCCTAGGCCTGGGTTTCTGCATCCATGAGAGGTGGCCACACTTTGGGCCAGGATTACACAAAGTGATGGATGTAGAGCACTGAGCCCCAGGGCTGGCTCACGTCCCCATTAGGTCCCTTTGCTTCGTGACCCCATTGTCATTACCATGACATCTGTTGAACCCACACTAGGGGCCGGGCACCATGCCAAACTAGGTATGAACAGAGATGTCCCTGGAGGTACCACGGAGTTTGTATAAAACCTCATTTAATCCTCACATAACCTGGAATGGACTATGTGACAGTCCTCCTTATACAAATAGGAAACCTGAGGCTTAGATGAGGAAACCACACTGGGAAGAAGAGAGCCAGGATTTCACCTTGATTTGTCTGATTCCAAAAACTCTTCCTTTATTTCAGTGGTTCTCAACCCTGGCTATCTGGGGAGCTTCTAAAACACTGATACCAAGACCCCTACTCCAAGCTAATGGAATGGGGTGGAAGTAAGGTTGAACATCTGTCGCCTTTAAAAGTTAAAGGAAGTACCTAATCTGATACTCAGTAAGTGATGAACTCACTGTCTTAATTATGCTCTCCTGCCTAGCCCACCTACCCCTGCCCATGCCCACAAACTAGTGCTTCTTAACATAGGAATTTCAAATACTAACTGTTCAAAAATAATAGACTAGTATTCACTACTGCAGAAAGACTTACTTTTGGCTGGGCACTTTATGTTGTTATCTTTGATTCTTCAGGCAACCATGTAGAAATGAAATGTAGTCAGTTTTCCTGGTTTAAAGAACTGTTATAAATAACTTACTGCCTGGTACAAATAAGCTCTCAGTAAATAGCATTACTCAGTTAACACCATCATCTTTATCATCACTTGAATCCCCACAGCAGCCTCCAGACCTGTCGAGTCTGTCTCCTAAACATCCAGGGAATCTGTTCCCTTCTCACCATCCCACCTCCACTCCTGAATAACCATCTCACCTGGACAGCTGTGACAGGCTTCCAACAACTCCCTATGTCCAACCTCATCCTCCTCCAATCCCTTTTCTACAAAATAGCCAGGGTGATCTTTTTTTTTTTTTTTTTTTTTTTTTTTTTGTGGTACGTGGGCCTCTCACTGTTGTGGCCTCTCCCGTTGCGGAGCACAGGCTACGGACGCACAGGCTCAGCGGCCATGGCTCACGGGCCCAGCCGCTCCGCGGCATGTGGGATCTTCCCAGACCGGGGCACGAACCCACGTCCCCTGCATCGGCAGGCGGACTCTCAACCACTGCGCCACCAGGGAAGCCCGAGGGTGATCTTTTTAAAACACAAATACTTAACTTTCCTTGAAAATAGTGATAACGATCAGGCCACTGTGTGAGGTTTGGTACCGTTGAGCCCTTCATAAAAGCACCCAGTGGAGGGGCAGATGAGTGCTAAATCTTCTCCCTGCTGTGCTTGCCAAGACTGCTAGACTGGGAGACTGCATTGGCCCTGAGGACAGGATGCTTTTTTGTGACTCATGGGCCTGGAGTGAGTGAGTGAGTGAGTGAGTGTGTGCGTGCGTGCGTGCGTGCGTGTGCGCGCGCGCAGGGAGGAGGGTGGGGGTGGGGCTTGCTTTAGGGAAGGGATATGTGCTTTTCTAATTCACACAGAAGTTTTGTAGTAATAGCAACTGCCCTGAAATTGAACCTACCTCACTGAGTTATTATGCTAGGTAAATGTAGAAATTTAAATAAAACAGAGGCTCCCTAGGGGAGTTGAATTTGAACCCAGACTGGCAGTCTCTAAAGCACCTATCCTAACCCCTGCTGTTTTCCCTGGGATTCAGAGAAGTGATTCTCTCAGGGGGATTCTACAGATAGAAAATTCTATGGGCAAGCCAACTGGTAGAAGCTTCACAGAAATGGGAGGTGCAGTTTCTCCCTTCAGGGCCAAAAGTAGGCCAACAAAAGCCAACCAGCTTATTTTATTCCCCTTTTGCCCATCTAGTTAAGTCCCCAATTCCTTTGACCTTCAAAAAAATGCAAAACTTTTGATGATGTAGGTAACAAGGGAAATGGTTATGCTGGGTACCTGACCTCTGTTTCAAGTGGATTCATTCCAGGCTACCTACTTGACAGGTGGGGTAGAGAAAAAGAACATGTGATTTTAATGTGATAATCTATCACTCTTCTTCCTTATCAGCTCACTGCCTTTGCCGACCCTCGGCTTGAATGCTTGGCACAGCATTCTAGAAGGCAATCACTTAGAAATAAGCTACACCAGTGGCTGGCATCCCAAAACCCCTTTAAGGATGGGGGTCTTCACATGACCTATCATTATTTCTAACCTTACATGTGTGTTAAGGTGGCACAGATTCACTAAAACATCTTATTTCTTTGCCTTTGACTAGAACTTTAATAACTAAATATGTTAAAACTTTGGACATCTCCTGCTAGGTTCTGGCTAGCAGCTATGTCTTTAATTGGTAAAAATGCAAATAAAATCACTGTGACCCCAAATCACACTCAAGAGTCCATGGCAGAGTTCTGATTTCCAGACCAGGGTTTAGTTCCATCATACCATCCCATCATTTTCTTGACATTTAGGTCAATGACAAATCTTGTTTCAAATAAACACATCTTGTGATAAACAGCTTCAAATCACACAGCTTGAATTTCAGTACAATAAGTTTTTTCCCAAATTCCACTGTAAAGAAAACTGAAGCTACTATAAATTTAAAACCAGATCACTTGCCACCAACAGAAATACTATAAACACCAAGCATTGTGATGGAATTCCAGCTCACTATGGTTGCCTACCAGGGCTCTGAAACTGAGGCCTATTTGCTCTCTGTTACGGAAAGGAAGCAGGAACTGGGGGGGGAAAGGAAGCAGGAACGGGGGGTGGGGGTGGGGGCATGGATTAGGAAGTGTTAGAGAGGTGTTAAAGGAAAACTGACTCCAAACTGTGGCTTTCTCTAGACTTATTCAGAATATGGAAAGGCAGTTTAAAAAAAAAGAAATAACTTTCTCACAGAAACTATCTCGTGCTCCTGCTGCCTTCAACCCATGGGAGAAATACAACATTACAGAGGTTGTGAAGGAAGTCAGAAATGGAGGCTCCGCCCCATCCACTGTCCTCGCCTCTCCAGTCTGACCAAGGAGCCACCCCATTTTCCTCTTGGATGAACCATCTCTACTTCTCCTTCTTCTCCATGGTTTATTGATCCTTTTATCCCCTTTGCTCCCTGATTCCAGGCCCTGCCTCTACATTACTGGTTCTCAAGTCATAGCGTTCCCTGTTGGATGGTGAGGGGAAGCTTTGGATCTCAGAGATCGAGGAGGAGAGTCGATAGCGGTGGTGGTGATGGGTAAAGCCCACTGTTCTTAACCAGGTCTGCTATTCCTGCTCAATTATCCAGGCTTGTTTAGTCCTTTAGTTCTTCCTAGTTTGCATTGTGCCCTGGGAATGCAGCTAAGCCTAAATGTTAATCTTGACCCCCTGACAAAGCCCTTTGTCCCTTCCTCCCTTCATCCTCCTTCCTGTCTCCCTGCTCCTCCATAACAAGCAGTGTGTTCCAATCTTACCCTTGATAGCCTTTACTCTGTCCTGCCTTCCTAAGGCATTCATAAATTGCAATACTATTTTGGCATTCAATACGTAGGCTAGAGAGGTTATTTAATTGCTTAACATTTTTATCCTGTTCACCACGCTACCTTGGTGAATTCTGGAAATTTAATCATCCAAAGCCAAACAGAATGTGGCTATGAATACCAGCTTCCTTGTTACCTGAATCTTCTCAATTAGTTCCTCCAGGTCCATGTCCCTTGTGTTTGTTTATGCTGCAAAGCCCTGACTATCTAAAATTCCTTTATCCAGAAACTCTGTTATCTGAAGTGAGGTGTGTTACTGGGTGTGTTTTGTTTACTTTGAAAACTGCCTAGCTCGCGTGAACCCCAGCTTGCCCGATTTAATTCAACGCTTGCCTCGATTCTTCAGATCATCAGGACCTTGGGGATCCCTACTCCATTTTCTTATTGTTTAACTTCTGCGGCAGAACTCCAATTGGTCTTACTTTCTCTGGTGGAAACACATGCCATGTTATGTGACTCCTACAGTTTTTCCACTATCTTTATTCCTGCCTACTTTTAAGAACGCACATTAAAAAAAATAAAGAATTGGACTTTTTAAGCTCCTTTGGTACTCTGAAGCAACACTGCCAAAGGGAAATGATGCTGCCTTGCATTTAGGAACCTGTTTCTTGGCTTGGTTCTATAGTTGACTGTGTAACTTAAAACACACCCCCTAAGACCTCACATATTTTCATTTTTCAATCAGCCTATTGGGGATAATGGTGTCCAGGCTTCCTTGTTATCTGATGTTCTGTAGATAACAGAGAGTATAGCTGTGGAAAATTTAGAGGGGGGATATCTTTTTTATAATTAATCTGGAGAGAAAGTTATTCAGAATTAATTAATAATTAATCTAGAGAGAGAGTCCTTAATAATTATTTTTGTAAGAGCTCACATTTGGCAAAGATTAAGATTAAGAAAGCACTGGACTGAGGTTTTCTGTGGACAATACAGAAATGCTGATTCCCTTGGGCTTCGCTGGTGGCGCAGTGGTTGAGAATCCGCCTGCCGATGCAGGAGACACGGGTTCGTGCCCTGGTCCGGGAAGATCCCACATGCCGTGGAGCAACTAAGCCCGTGAGCCGTGGCCGCTAGGCCTGCGTGTCCGGAGCCTGTGCTCCGCAATGGGAGAGGCCACAACAGTGAGAGGCCCGCATACAGCAAAAAAAAAAAAAAAAAAAAAAGAAATGCTGATTCCCATAAAATGAGCACCCTCACTGTCCGGGAACACTTCCCATGATAGAAAGAAAGATCACTACTTCTTTTAGAAGTTTTCATTATTGAACATTTAGTTAGATATTTCTTTCTTGAATAAGGCAAAAAATATCCCATTGGGGAATATTAGTCAGCCATAAAAAAGAACAAAATAATGCCATTTGCAGCAACATGGATGGACCTAGAGCTTGTCATACTGAGTGAAGTAAGACAGACAAAGGCAAATATCATATGATAACACTTATACGTGGAATCTAAAAGAAAACGATACAAATGAACATCTTTACAAAACAGAAATAGAGTCACAGATGTAGAAAACAATCTTATGGCTACAAGGGGAGAAAGGGAGGGGGAGGGATAAATTAGGAGATTGGGATTGATATGTGCACACTACTATATATAAAATAGATAACTAATAAAGACCTACTGCATAATACAGGGAACTCTACTCAATACTCTGTAATGACCTATATGGGAACCTATATAGGAACAGAATTTAAAGAGAGTGGATAAATGTATATGTATAACTGATTCACTTTGCTATACAGCAGAAACTAACACAACACTGTAAATCAACTATACTCCAATAGAAATTTTAAAAAAAATAACCCACTGAGAAATTTTCACCTGCTTGTCCTTCTGCAATTCAATATACCAACCATTTACCAAGCACCTACTATATGCAAAATCCTCTGTCAATCATCTAGGATTACAGAGATAAATTCAGCTTGGTTACTACACTTAAGATTTTTGCAAATGCTCTACAAATGAAGGGTCAAATGCAGTGTTGGATATTTTAAAGACAGAGATACTCTGCTACTGGCTAAGATGGAGTTATAGAGACCAGACTTACCCTCCTGCTTGGAACAACCAAAATAATGAACAAAACCCGTGCAACGACAACTTTTAAGACACTGGATATCAGGCAACAAAAGAGAGTGATTCCCAAGAGATGGGAAACAATTATCCCTATAAAATAAGCTCTACAAAAGCTTACTGCCTGGAGAGAGCTTTCAGGCCCTTGTGCAGGAAAAAGGAATCCAGGCATAGGAGTCCACTGGACTCCCTGAGAGAAGTAGACTTGCTAGAGACCAAGACAACCAGAGTTTGCAAGACAGACTATTCAAGAGGACAGAGGTGCACAGAATAAGAACACGAGACATCTACAGAGCATCCTCCTTGAATATTCCACAGGGTACTGATCAAGGAATGCATATGAGGAAGGTACCATCCCCCCAAAATTAAAGGGAACGGGACCATAAATAGTGCCTGTTTCCACCAGCCAGACTGAAAAGCCTTATAATCCATGGGGGCACTGGGTAGAATACTCAGAAGGCTCTTTTCTCAGTAATAAAAAATAATTCACCGTAGACTAAACACAGTTCTGGTTCCACCTAACAAATCTTAAAAACAAGACCCAAAAGGAGCAAAGTGTTTACAAGTAATTTAACTGCATCCCAGAACAAAACTCAAGAATATTTATAGGAATACAAAAATAGCCAGTACCTAACAAAGGAAAATTCACAATGTATGGCAGCCAGTAAAAAATGACCAGTTATACAAGGAGGCAGGAAAGTATGACCAATGATGAGGAGAAATAACAACCAATCAAAACCAATCCAGAACTGACACAGATGTTAGAATTAACAGACCAGGGCATTCAAACAAGTATTAAAACTGTATTACAAGCGGTCAACTAGTGAAGTACAAACATGAAAGATATTTAAAAGACCCAAATTGAACTCTAGTGATGAAAACTACAATTTCTGAGATAAAAATTACACTGAACGGATTTAACCACAAATTAGATACTGCAGAGAATAAAACCTTTAGGGAATTTCAAGAAATAGCAGTAGACACTATGGCCAGTTAAACACACAGAGGAAAAAAAATTTAAAAATTGGAGACTCACTGATCTTTGGAACAACTTAAAGCAGTCCAATATTCATGTAATTGAGGTCTACAAAGAAAGTAAATAGGATAGGAAAAAAGACAAAAAATAAAAAATTGAAGCCCAAGTATGGGAAACATAAAGAAAACTAAAATAAGGAACATCATAAACAAATTGTTCAAACTAATGATAAAGAGAAAAGCTAAAAAGCAGTCAGAGGAAAAAAGACACATTGGGTACAGAGGAAGGCCAACAAAAAAAGGATGATAGCAGTTTCTCATCAAAAACAATGCAACTGAGATGAGAGTAAGCAATATCTTTAAAGATGAAAACCTGTCAACCTAGAATTCTATACCTAGTGAAAATACCTTTCAGAAATGAAGACAAAATAAAGACGTTTTAGACATACAAAAGAGAAAGAATTTGTCACTGACAGATTCATATTACCATAAATGCTAAAGGAAGTTCTTCAGGCAGAAGGAAAAATGATACCAGATGGAAATCTAGATCTCCACAAAGGAATGAAGAATGCTGGAAATGGTTCTAACATAGTTAAGTATATAAGATTTTTAAAACTTGGTTAAACCTCTCTAAAAGATAACTGACAATTTAAACAACAAAAATAAAGTATGGTTATAATATATGTAAAGGAAATGTATGACAAAAATAGCACCAAGTCGTGAGGGGAGAAATGGATGTGTTTCATTATTAGGTTCCTAAGCTCTGTGTGAAGTATGGTGTAACAGAACAGTGAGTTTTAGCGAAAAAGACAATAAAAGAGGTCAAAGGGAATCATAAAAAGTACTCAGCCTAGGGACTTCCCTGGTGGTGCAGTGGTTAAGAATCTGCCTGCCAATGAAGGGGACATGGGTTCGATCCCTGGCCTGGATAGATCCCTCATGCTGCGGCAGCAACTAAGCCCGTGCACCACAAGTACTGAGCCTTTGCTCTAGAGCCTGTGAGCCACAGCTACTGAGCCCACGCGCCACAACTACCGAAGCCCATGAGCTCTAGGGCCCACGTGCTGCAACTACTGAGCCCGCGTGCCACAACTACTAAAGCCCACACGCCTAGAGCCCGTGTTCCACAAGAGAAGCCACCGCAATGAGAAGCCCACGCGCAACAACAAAAACCCAACACAGCCAAAAATAAATAAGTTAATTAATTAAAAAAAAATTCAGCCTAAAAGAAGGCAAAAATAGAGGCAATAGGGAACAAGTAACTGATGGGGAAAAAACAGATTTTATCATCCACTCTGGACACAAAGAAAAAACTATATTGCCCTTTCCAAAGTAAACAGCCTCCCCTTATGTGAAAATGCTGCCAAGGCCTCATCTGAGGCAGGTACTTCACAAGATGTTTGTCCTCCTCAGGATCTGACCTTGCCCTCCTGTCATTATCAATAACTGGAGTCAGGTCTCAGCACAGCCTGATTCAGGAAGTACAATGCCCGCTCCTTGTATACCAAAAGACTTGCAAGACCTGGCAAATAGGTGCTTGCAGAAACCAGCAAAACACACATGGAAGAGCATCTTGAGAGGGTTGGACAAGGGAGACCTGCATATAAAGATGGATGGGAAGAATTTATTGGTATGGGAGCATTCTTTCTTGATTTAGGATTTAACATCCTGGCAAAAACACCAGGATCTAGTCATAACACACTGCTGGCCTGACTCTTTGAAGCTTGGTTACAATTGATCCAGTAATAGATCACAGTAAATAACGTATAGTTGTTAGAATGACCTTGGTAGACTCTCCAGGATGGGGTCAAGGGGGGACAGAAATGTTAAAATGGATTTATTAACGAGATCACAGAATTCTCCACTTGTCTATATTCCCCAGGAGGTCCTAGAAGACATTCCATTGACTAAAGCAATAAAAAACATACTGATGAAGGAAACACTGGCATCTTTTGAGAAACTCCAATGCTAACTGTTTCCTATAAACTGCGGTTGATAGGAGGAGATGCTGCCATGGGTCTAGGCTCCTTAGCATCGATCAGGATGATAGGTTTCTGGAGTGTCAGAGGCCAGGTGGCAATTCTTAAGTACAAGTAGAAGGATATGTGATTACTACATGGGCAACAAGACTGGAAGATGCTTTGACCCTCAGGCATTTATGGCAGTGGCTAAAAGGCCAGAGTGTTCCCAGTGAGGAGACAAATGAACAGCCAACTAGAGTGGTGTTTAACCTGTACAAGTAGATTAAAAAAATTGAGAGTTAGCACAAACACACCTCAAAGTAGATCAAATAGGTCCATAGACCCATCTTGTAGTTATCTCCCCATTCCCCAAGTGCATAATTTGGACTGATATTCAAAGTAGCTGGCAGCATCCTCGCCTTGGTCCCTGACCTATGCAGTAAGAGCCATTAGGATAGGAAGGGACAAGTGGGCACTATCCATCTATCTGAAAACTATCCAGCCCCAGCTCCACCAGCCAAGAGAGTAAACCCAAGTCAACATTGCATCCTAAAGAGAACTGGTGTCACCATCAAAGACAAAGTATATGGGGATGATGTTCTCTATCATATCCCTGTATAATTCAACTATATGGCCCTTGAAAAAGTTAACTGAGGGCTTCCCTGGTGGCGCAGTGGTTGAGAATCCGCCTGCCGATGCAGGAGACACGGGTTCGTGCCCTGGTCCGGGAAGATCCCACATGCCGCGGAGCAACTAAGCCCGTGAGCTATGGCCGCTGAGCCTGTGCGTCCGGAGCCTGTGCTCCGCAACGGGAGAGGCCACAACAGTGAGAGGCCCGCATACCGCAAAAAAAAAAAAAAAAAAAGTTAACTGACAGATCATGGTGGATGATAGTGGACTACCACAAAACTAACAGAGTGGTAACCCCAATTATCTCAGTTGCTGAGTTAGATATGATGTCTCTACTAAAGCAGATCAACACAGCCTCTGGCACTCCATATGTTGCTACTGATCTGGTGAGTATGTACTTTTCAACCCCTTGTCAATAAATAGGATCGGACTTCCCTGGTGGCGCAGTGGTTGAGAGTCTGCCTGCCGATGCAGGGGATGTGGGTTCGTGCCCTGGTCTGGGAAGATCCCACATGCCGCGGAGCGGCTGGGCCCGTGAGCCATGGCCGCTGAGCCTGAGCGTCCGGAACCTGTGCTCCACAACAGGAGAGGCCACAACAGTGAGAGGCCCGCGTAACGCAAAAAATAAATAAAATTAAAAAATAAACAGGATCAAAAGCAGGTATCATTTAAGTGGGAAGGACATCAATACACATTCACAGTCTTGCTTAAGGCTACATGAAGTCTCTTGTGCAATGTCACAGAATAGACTGCAGGGATCTTAATTGCCTTTGCTATTCCATAGGCATGCTGGAACACTGTATTGATGACATTACACAAATTTAACCTGGTAAACAGAAACAGCAAGTTGTGTGTCAGAAATGAAACTCCATGAAGATTCCACAACCTGCCCCATCAGTGATATTTTTAGGAGTCCAATGATCTGAGGATGCTACAGCTCTTCGAGGTAAAGCACAAGATGTTAGATCTTGTATCTTCTTCCAGTTTTCTACTGCTGCATAAAAAACCACCCCGAAATTTAGAGATATAAAACCACCACCATGTTATTGTGCTCACAGATTCTGTGGGTCAGGAATTTGAGCAGGACACACCAAGAAAGTCTTGTCTCTACTTCTTGATTTCTGCCAGCTTTTCTAAATTGGGGCTCCATGATAGAATTAAGCCCCAGTGCCCAAAGGCATCCATTTGCATGTAATGAACTAATTTCTCTCCTGTGTATCTAGAATGGTGCCACACTTGGGAGAACTGAGAAAATAGTCACTCAAACTATCTTCTCTCCTCTGTGGCTCAGACGAGGAAACTCCGTTGCAAGAGCAGGCTGAAGCCTTAGGTGGGGAAACTCAAATGGCAGGAAGTGACTCAAACTGGACTGGAATCTTATAGAGTCACCTTCACCTATTTCTGGTGCGTGGGCTGGGTGACTTGAAGGCTAGGTTCATTGAGGACTGCCAACTGGAACACCAACAGATGGCCTCATTATTTAGCTTGGACTTCTTCATAATGTGGCAGCTTCAGGGTAATTGAGAGTAAGTGTCACAATACAAGGGGGAAGTTACATGGCCTGTTATGACTCAGCCTCAGAAGTCAAGGAGATAAGAAAGTGTGGAGAAAGCCATGTAGAGAGACCAACTGTACCGGGCATGTAACACCCAGATCTCTGTGTCACACACAGGCGCATCAGAGCACCTCCCCTGCAAGGGCAGCGCTAAACCACTGGGTGGACAGGACATCCTGAGGATGCCAGCCAGCCTCTCTCCCTAGCTACTCCAGGACTTGCATGACAGAGGAGACATGGGGCAGGGACAGAGGGTCAGAATGGCCCCAACAGCAGGAGTGCCATCTCGCCAAGACCAGTCTAGCAACTGCTGTATTGAATGTCTTCCTGTCACAGAAAGACTGACATGGAAACCTCTATCTGCACAGGCATCCCTGAAGGAGACCAGCCAGTCCCCCTTGCTGGCAGGTTTCTTTCCACCAGACATCCTTCTCTCCTCTAAACAGTGACTTAGTACCAGAAAGAGATATGGGTTTGCCTTCCTTGACGCAGTGCCTCTGCCAGTACCACCATGGACTTAACCATCCCTACGTATGTGCACACCTGGATGTCTGAGGAGTTAACACCCCAGGGACAATCCTTGACTGACTGATGCCAGGGGCTAGGAAATGATTTTTCTCTTTCATTCCTTGAGAGGATGGTCCTCAAAGGTCCAAGCAGGATGGAGCCCCATCTGACCACACTAGGGAACAGCTTGATAAAGCACCTTATCCTGGCTTTCCTTCCATCTTGTTTGACATCTCTTAATCTCCTGTTCCTGGTGCCTGTGTTTCCCAAATAAAACACATTCCTCACCCTCCTTCCTCAAGTTCTGCTTTCTAAGAGAATCCAGGCTAAGACAGTCTCTGAGACCTATTCACAAAACATGCTTTTTCTGTGAAGTGAGAGGTCCATGTATTGTAACTCAAGCAGTCTCTACTCACATGAGCACCAGGGTGTTTTTTGGTTTGTTTGTTAGCTTACTTGCTTGCTTATTTTTCGGTTAAAAAAAGGAGTTTGGAGCACACACAAAAAAATCAGGTTCCTGCTTAGCTACTGTAGATTCTGTTCACGAATGTGATGCCCATCCCACGGGTCTTCAGGTAGGCTGTGCAGGTGGTGCCCTGCACAGGGGCGTGGTTGAGGAGTGGGTGGGGCTTCTTTCACAGAAGCAGAGTCCTGGCACAAGTTGCATCTGCTCAGAGGAAAGGGTGCCTGTTCCTAATTCCAAAAAGGGTCTGTCAACCCACTAAGCCATGTGTCTGAGAAGTCCTTCCACACAAGGAGGGCACATTTTCTAATCACCAGAAAATCATCCTATGGACCAGCAAAAAGCAGCATCCACCCTACTCCCACCTCTGCTATTCAGCTCTTGATGACCCCACGTTTGGTTCAAAGCTAAGCACGTTTTCTTAATTAATTAAAAAAACTCAGAACACAGTTCAGCACATATTTTAAAGTTCTCAGGTCCAGAACTCCTGAGAAAAAATATTTTTGTAGTTGGAATGAAATTTAGAAATTATCTAAGGCTAGGCCAACCCCTCCATTTCACAGATGAGGAAACTGAGTCCAGAACTACTTCTACATCGCCTCCTTCTCTCACCAGGCTGGATGCCAGGCTCCAACCAGGGTGCTGCCAGGCAGCATCAGTGACCTAGCTCAGTCTCAAGTAAAGAACTGCTGTCATTGACTAAGTAACCCCTTTCCTAAAAGCAATGTTATGAAGCTAAGTGAGAAAATGAAGCACCAGTCAACACTGTGCAAACATAAATATACACGTTTCTCTTGTGCATGATGTTTTTTGGAGGAATTGCTGTTTTTAATGAATACTAGGTAATCTTTGACTTTGGCTCTAGGCATCTGTAAAATTGAGGACATGTTATTGTATTCATATTATTTCCATGTACCTTGAACAACAGGCTGAAAAAAGAAGAAGAAGAAGAAGAAGAAGAGATCTGCTGAATGGCCATTTGATTGTTGTGTTTTTAACAAGCCATGGACATTACCTTGGGGCCTTTTAACTCACTGGTGGCACAGCTTTAAGCACGTTCTGTTGTAGGTTGTAATTGATCATATTTCACTGTAAAATGAAAGATGAGACTCACAAAAAAATTCTGGTTATAAAGCCACTAAGACGAAGCTAAGAGAGAGATACAGGTAAGCTAGTTTCCAAGACATGAAATAGAGAGCAGGAAAGATGGTGCTGTGGCCCAGGCTTAAAGAATTCATGAATTCCAGTGTGAGCTCTGTCAGTTACCTCAACATTCTGTGCTGGTTTTTCCTCATTACCTCGGCCAGGTGACTGACCCTGACCTGTCTCAGGTTAATAGATAAACTAATGATGGCAAATGTGCCTGACATCCTCCATGTCCTCCTTTGGCCCGGAGCAGGCAGCTGAGCTGGAGCACACGTTTGCCACGGCTCTCCACCTTGCAGGTATTGGAAACTGAGGGCTCACCTGGCTGACCTGAGCCCCCAAATTCCCACAGTTCTGCTCTCCATTCTGTGTGATTTCAAGGACTATGAGACTGACAAGCAGCTATTCACCTGCCCCGATCTGCCAGCTGCCTACTGCTGGGGGGTTACACACTTGTAGGAAGTGACCCTGGAGGAAGTGAGATGTGAAGGATGGACCGGATTTCTGCAGATCCTCACCTGCACAATGCGGAGAATCTTCCATAATGTGAGGGACTTGTTTTGCATCTTAGTCAAGAAGAGAGTGGATCAACTGCAAGTCCAAGAAGGTGATCTCACCTCCTTTTCTTCAAAGTAGGAGGGAGGGAAAGATTGGGCCCTTTTGTATAATACTGAACCCTACTTCCTGGCTAGAGCCCCAACTCTGTTGCTTATCAGCTCTGTGACTTGAGGCAGCTACCTTAACATCTCTGTGCCTCAGTTTCCTTATGTAGGAATTGGGGAAAATAATCACTAACAGTTATTAGCTGCTTTACTAGGCACCAAACCCAGTTCAGAACCCTTTACTCATATCTACTCATTTACTCCTCTTAATGACCCCATGAGGTAGACACTGTTAGTGTCCCAGTTTTACAGGTGGGAAAACCAAGTCACGCAGCTGGAAGTGGGAGAGGCAGCATTCCAACCCCAGTGGGCTGGCCCGTTATCCATGCGCTGAGCCACTCAGGAGAGTGGTAAACAGTGTTACCTGCTTCACAGGGTTGTTGAGACACTTAATGAGTTAGTCACGTGAAGTGCTGAGAGCGTGCAGTGCCAGCCACCTGGCGAGTGCCCAGGAGAGGTGAGCTGTCACTGTTACTCTTGTTCTGCTCTCACTGGGGGGTGGTGAAGAGGATACTGAAGTGGGAGAGGGCGTGGGAGCAGAGCTGGGCCAGCAGGAAACAGCAAGGTTGGAATGACTTGGGTCTTCCTTTCCCTGGAAGTCCCCCTTTCCCCCAGGCAGCAGGGATGATACTACTGGGATCCAACAATGCACAATTTTATCTCTGTACAACATGCCACAAAGAATTTCTGTGCTCACGTGGGCCAGGTGATCTGTGATCCTGTCTCCATGCTTTTGAGGCTCTGAGCACAGGCAGAGAAAGCACATCACTCACCTCACACTGCTTCAACAGGCACTTCCTTTCTGCTTCAGTTTCCTAAGAGACGCCCCTTTTCTCCAGGGCTCTGACACCAGAGGCTCTGCTCTCTGTGTTGGCTGCACATCCCGCCTAGTCAGACCCATTTCCTGCCCTCTCTACCTTCTCCTGTGCCCCAGGAGGCTAACCTCTGTGGACTGTTTAGCCAGACTCCCTTGCCAGCGGGCTTCCGGTTGGGCTTGGTCCATGAGAGGCACCAGTGGAAAAGAAAAAGGAAGGAGAAAGGGATCAGAATAGTTCTTCCCTGCTTCACCAGTGTCTGACAAGGGCTAATGACCTTCACTGCTACAGCTTCCATCAAGGGTCCCCTCCTCCACAGTCCCCACCCTGGGCTCTGGTAACTATTTTCTCCCCTTGTCCCTTTGCCCTAAGGGTGCTCATGGCTTCCCACTGTTCCTAGTGCCTGGATGCCTTGTCACCCTTACTTGCTTCCCTTATCCATGTCACACCACTGTGGCTTAATTCACGCTCTGCACTTCCACCAACTGGGTGAACCCAGGTCCCCGCCAGGACCTTGGCTGATATACCTATGTGCGTGGGGACTATTTTACCCATGAAGCCCAGAGGGAGAGCTGTACCTATTCCATTAATTATTATGATATAAGTTAATCTGGTTGTAAATGCTGACTAGCACCTTGTTAGTGTTGATTAACATTAAAATTGGAAGTGACAGATGAGCAAGAGAAAGAAAACAAGCATTACCCATATTCTCAGCACCAAAGATAGGCACTGTTTTACCACGAACAATTTTTCTTATCACAAAGGGATCATCTTGCATTGTTTATTGGCTTAAATATATTCTGAATAATTTTCCTCCTCAGTAAGTAGACTTCAACACTAATGAATTTGCTTCTAATACCTCTAAGTCAAAATTCCTAATGGCTGCATAGTACTCCACCTATGCCACTTCCATAGCTTAATCAGTCCTCTACTAGCAAACATTCAGGTTGGTTCCAATTTTCCTTGTTATAAACACTGCTGCAATAAACATCTTTGTACAATACAAAATATTACTTGAAAATACAACACAATAAACTCAGGCTTCCTAAAGTCAAAGCCGCCCCTATGCTGCAGCAACTTGGTCTCTCCCTCTCAAGAGACAATAATACCTGCCTTCCGTGCCTCCCACTGACACTGTGAGGTTCAACTGAGAAAATGTATGTGCAAGTTCTTTATCAACTGTAAAGTGTATGGAGTGGTTTTAACAGTACAATCTTCTTCTTTCACAACAACCCCACAAGGGAAGCATGGTGGATATATCCTCAAGGTGCATACACTGTACTGACAAGTTTGGCAGACATAAAGAACTGAAGGCTTTCTTTTAGGCTTTTATATGTTTATTTCTCTTTAGCACGACACAACAAAGCATTGTGTGTAAGGAAAGCAGCCTTCCTGTACTAGAGTAAACTACCAGCTGGCAGTATATTCAATCAGCACGTTAACTCATTGTATCCCTTCCAGAGCACCATTTCCAACAATTGAAGGAATCTGAGTCGTCTGAAAGGTCCCCAGGGCCCTGAAGTCCCTCACTGCCAATACTGGTAAGTCCAACTCCTACAGCTGATTAGTCATAATGACTACTTTCTGGTCTTTTCCTGATAGTCTCTTCTAAAAAGCACTTTGGATAACTCTGCTTGATTTTAAAAACTGAGCAATAGTTTAGTTTTTATGGGAATTTTTATGTCAAATATAGAAACTACACTTACATCTCACATTAAGACCACTCCACTGCTCAGAAGAAGGCACTCCGTTTTGGACACATTCTTTTTTTTTTTTTTTTTTTTTTTTTTGTGGTACGTGGGCCTCTCACTGTTGTGGCCTCTCCCGTTGAGGCTCCGGACGCGCAGGCTCAGTGGCCATGGCTCACAGGCCTATCCGCTCTGTGGAATGTGGGATCTTCCCGGGCCGGGGCACGAACCCGCGTCCCCTGCATCGGCAGGCGGACTCTCAACCACTGCGCCACCAGGGAAGCCCTGGACACATTCTTGATTTACCTTCTGGAGGGTCTCTGCTCTTGCTAAGGAAATACTATTAAAATGTCAAACACAGTTTCCTGGAGCAAGAGACTTACATAGTTTTTAATTCTTAATGAAAGGTGTCGAACAAGTTTTTAAAGTCTGACTTGAGTCATGCTTAATGTTACTTGTTAACCAGCGTGAAAAGAAAAGGTTGCTATACATTAAAGTGGTTATGTTCTACCAGCGTGAATGATGTTCGAGGGCATGTTATTCTACATGATTGCTTGTTTTCTACGGTGGTTTGATTTTTTTCAAAAAAATTCAATAAAGGGGATATAACCCTACTTTATACTGTCAAAAGGGGTTTTGTCTTAAATCCTCATGAATTAAAAAAAGGCACAAAGCCTTCTCTCTCACTCTTTTCTCAACTACTTGGTCATTTTTATCTCTTCTGAGAGGGACAGAAAGGAGGTGCAGGGAACAGTGTTTATGTGCCAGATGTAACTAGCCTCAACAGTATGAGAGACCCACAGCTTGTTTTCTGTGTGAGTTGAGGAAGCACCTGCCACCTAGTCAGACAACCTGATCCAGGGGTCTTGGCAAGGAAAGGTCTGCATGCCTCGCACAGAGATACTGAAATTGCTTTTGTTTCCTTCCTGCCTAATTTTATCTCTGTAGATACTCCACTGTTTCCATGGGTTTATTCATTTCCATCACTACTACTGACCCCATTTTTTCTACACTTATGTATTCAACCAAAGAAAATGAATAAGAAAAACAATTATGATAGTGAAAAAAAAATGATTCAAAACTGCCATATGGGGCTTCCCTGGTGGCGCAGTGGTTGGGAATCCGCCTGCCAGTGCAGGGGGCATGGGTTCGAGCCCTGGTCCAGGAGGCTCCCACATGCCGCAGTGCAGCTGGGCCTGTGCGTACCAACTACTGAGCCTGTGCTCTGGAGCCTGCAAGCCGCAACTACTGAGCCCATGAGCCGCAACTACTGAAGCCCATGAACCTAGAGTCTGTGCTCTGCAACAAGAGAAGCCAAGGCAATGAGAAGCCTGTGCACCGCAATGAAGACACAGCACAGCCAAAAATAAAAACAAATAAATAAATTTATAAAAAAGAAAAGAAAAGGAAACACTGGGTTCAACCCCCACCCCCTTCCCTCACTTCAAAAAAAGAAAAAAAACCCAAAACTGCCATATGTGAGATCCATGGGCGTCCCTGATTCATTTTCACTTTCATTCTTTAGTTCTGAGCTTAGTCTGATTCAGTAAATGTGTGAATAAGTATGGTCATGGACTTGATTTCCTTGCAGCTTTAGAAAAAATGAACTAGCCCAAGTCTCTTTCTTACCAGAATATTCTCCTGAAAGGCAAGAACTGTGATTCCATGAGCAAGTGGTCCCAATACCACAGTGGCAGACCCTGGTCACAGAGCAATCCCAAAGTGGGAATTCCGATAGATTTGAGAGAGCAGCCAGCCAGCATTGAAAGCATCATGTTGTAGACAAAATTGGCCATTCCTTTGTTTGTATCTCCCTTGTCTTTTGTTGGACCCATAGACTCCTACCCATTTTGGATGCTCAAAATACTGACTCTGAAAAAAAATAATCAATTAGCAAAGAGCAAAGGGTTAGAACACTCAGGAGTCTAATTTAAAAAAAAAAAAAAAAAGCATCAGCATGATAATTGTACCAAAAGTACTTGTGGAAATCTAAAAGTGGGGAGATCACTGTATGTTGGGAACAACTAGGAGAGACCCCATGCAGGAACAGAGAGGTAAGCTGAGCTTTGGATATGCAGGATGATTGGATGGGACTGAGCGAGATGGGCAGGAAGAGGAAAGACGTGGCATTTATGGGGTACAGGTTGACAGAGGTGAGAAGGTAAGTTTGAACGGGTATGTTAAGGAAATGGTGAGTCTGACTAGAAAGAGTTTTCATGAAGAGGTAACAGCACCTGGGGGTGGCATGTCATTAGGAACCAGTTAGTTCACTGAAAGCCTACGAGATTTGGACTTGATCCTACAGGCAACAGGAAGTCACTGAACATTTTTAGGCAGAAGAGTGGCAGGGGAAAATACCTTTAAAGACGATTAATGTGGCACTGATAACCAAAATGAATGTCAGAAGACTCCTGTGCAGTCCAGCTGTGAGGCCACAAGGCAGGAGAAGATGGTGGCCTTGGCAGTGGAGAGGGTAGAAATGAATGACCAACACTGGCAAAGAAGACTTGACCAGCATCCTCTCAGGAAATACCTCATCGATAAAGTTTTTTCTCTTTCTGTAAAAATCCCCCTATTCTATTCCTTTATTTTTCCCTTGACAGTTGGATCAATGTTGCTGTGCTAAGATGTCAGAGGCAGACAATGACTTAAAATAGGAGCAAGAGAACACACAATTGACCAGCGACAAGAAATATTAAACAGCGAGCACACTGTAAGAAATAACTTCTCATAAAATTCCTTCAACATTCTGGTAAAATATAGTTCTCAATGGTAAAAAACAAAAAGAATTGGATAGGGTTCGGGGGAGTTACACAAGAAGCCATTTACTCCAAATTTTTCTTCAGGTTGTGGCATTTGGGTTGTGGTTGACTGCTATGACACTAAGAGAAAGCAAGTTAGCCTGGATTAAATATAATTTTTCTGCTTTCCAAATTACCTCAATTGCTCAGGGTCATTGCCCTTCACACATCTGGACTCCAGGAATGAGTTATTTAAAGAGGCACCCCGAAACAGAAGTTTCTGTTCTCTTCCGTTACGCTAATGTGTATTCTGTACTTGGACCGCCTGTTAAACAAATCAGGGAGGAAAACAGGAGTATCTAAAGCAGCCATGCAAAGTCCCACAGGCATAGTGTCTGAAGGAAACTAAGCCCGGCCAAAATGACCTCAGGCATCTGCCAAGGAGAAGAACCTTGCTTCTAAGAATGTTCTGCGGCCTTCCACATCTTCTTCCATGACAAGCATCAGTGGTGTGACAATTAGGCGTGGTGGGTGGGCATTTCTGTGGGCTGGCAGCCTATTTTAACTTCCAACTGTGGGAGTGAGCTTTAACTCTGTGCTAAAATTAGGGGAATCCAGCAACTCCTGTGGTTATTTCAATCAGTTCCCACTTACTGGGTAGTAGCAGCACAGTTAAGTAATAACATGGTAACCTTGCCAAGACATAAATGAAATGCTGAGTGTTGCCTAGTTGGATCTGAAATCGCTTCAATGATCTAAGTGGAGAACCAAAGCAACAAAATTGCTGCTGGCACCTCTGGGGGTGGGGGGAGCTGGGGACATGGCTAGAATCCCCAGAGCAACTCTTCTGATGCTTGGGGAAAATTTAAGGGAGAGGAACCGATTGGCCTGGTAGTCCAAATCTCCCTGAAGAAATGCCAGGAGTCTCAATGGTCAGGAAGCCTTGGTTTGATCTCCGCTCTCGAAGACCACACACTGGCTCTGCCAGAGCAACTCACCGCCAGAGCCAGGGCATCCAGCCAGACCTTGGCCCTGGTGCTTGGGTTCACACCATAGTAATGAATGCAATAATGATCTAGATAAGCAGCTTCTTATGGTTGCACTACACACAACATGGTCTAGGCTGTCTCTACGTTGAGAGGAGAATTTCCTCTAGCTGAAAGAGAAAGAGGCCATGATGCCAACTTCCAGTTCAGACCAGGTGGCCAAGGTAAGGAGAAGATGAAAAGAAGGAGGAGGGCAGAACCAGAAGCCTTGAAGAAAGGTTCTATCAAGGATGCTTAGAGCACCAAGGGGCTGATAACCCCTAAACCATCCTCACCGCGCTGGGGTTAGAGCTGGTGGGGAGGGTGAGGAGGAAGACATGAGATGGTGAAGGTCACTGATAACCACAGAGTGACCCTAAGTTGGTGGATTATGCAGGGCTTTTCATTTCACCTCCCCTACCCTGTGTTGGACATTTCCTCCTGGATGGTTGAGCTGATCTGAGTTCAAGTCCAGCCCACCCTCAAAGGGCAGGAGTCACACAAGGGCAGGAGTGCCATGAGGCAGGACCGCTGGCAGCTGTTGCAGAAGTCTGCCTACCCCCCACACCATTGCCATTTAGCCCATCTGAGAACCTGAATGAGCAACAGTAAAGAAGGAAAGGGAAATCAGCCTATCGGGCCGATGTCTTACTGTGGCTGTCAACCCCAGATGCACTCCAGAATTATCTGGAGAGCTTCTTAAAAATACTGCTACCTGGTCCTAACCCCAGACAGTCTAAGTTAATTAGTCACAGGCAGGGCTTAGGCTTCAGAATTTTTAAATCTCTCCATATGATTCCAATGGGCAACAGGAATGGCAAACACTGCTTTAGCCTTTCCTGCAAAGGTTAGGCAAGGGAGAAGATTGAAGCTTGGACTAACAGAGAACGTGAGCATAAGCTCTGGGAGTTTCCAGGTGGAGTGGCCCATTAAATGTGACCAGACCAGTGTCCCTCGTCCCCTGCCTGAGGGCTGACTCACCTCCACACCACCTGGACAAGGAGTGGTGCCTTGGTCTCTGGAAACCACTTCTCCCTGCCAAACACACATGAAGCCAGGCAACTCAGAATGGGACACAGCTGACTGCTTGAAGTTCACCTTATGTTGAGTTGACTTCAGTGATCTCTTCTATTCTTACTCCTTTCCTTTGAGTTTTAGTAGAAAGGCACAAAGAAAATTCCACACAATGTAAAAAAAAAAAAAAAAATCTGAGCACCAGCTGTATTTATAGGATTGGTCCTGTTATACTTTCAAACAATGAGGAAGCCTGCTCAGGTCAGAGTGGCAGGTCTCAGAGGTTCTGAAGCTCATCTCTCCTTTCTTGGCTCCTAGAAATCCACCTGTCCCACATCCCATGCCCTGTATACCATGGCATCTTTCATATTCTAACAGTACCAAGGGGTTACAAGCTTAATGTGTTACTTTGCCTTTTGTTTTAACAATTGCCTTCACTGCCTTATCCTGTAATTGGGGCTGTACTGAAAAGTTAGCAGCTTCTGTTTCATTAATTAATTAATTAATGTTTTCATTCAATAAATCTTTATTAAGTCTATTCCATGCCAGGCAGTGCTCGGTTCCAGGAGAGGTAATGGTGGGACAAAGGCAGCCACTGTTCCCCCTTCATGGGAGCCTTCCCTAAGTAATTACATAAACACATGTCAAATCACAACTGTGATCCTCCTGGGGCCACACCTGGTGTGAAGGTTGGGGAAGGGAGGCTTGAGCTAAGATGGGAGAGTGAGGAAGAGTTAACTGGGGAAGGCTAGGGAGCTGGGAGAATGGTCCAGGCAGAAGAAGAAGCACAGGCAAAGGAGTTGGGGAGGGAACACGCATAGGAGGAATTGAGAGAAGAGCTGTGCATGACTGAGGCCCAGAACAAGGGTGGGGGGGGAGGCCATATGAAAATGTGTTATGATTATCCTAAGAAAAATAGAAGGCCATCAAAATGTGTTTACCCCTCCAGGGTAAATGTAAAGATGTCAGAAAGAGCCTCCAAATGTGGTACCCTCCACCCCTAATTCATACCACTACTCTGTACTTGGGTTTTAAAACATGGAAAACTCCTCTTTGAAACTGTAAAACCCTTTAAAAATATCCAAAGGCCTCTATCATTTATTCATTCTACAACTACTCCCAGGCACCCACTATGTGCTGGGCAGCTGCCCATATAGAGCTTACACCTATGGGAGACAGATCAGGAACAACAGATGAGTCGCCTGGGTCCCCCCAGAACTCCTGATCCTCCCAGTGCTTCCCTGTCCCCAGTCGTCCTCAAACTGGCATTGGCGTGAGCCAAGTGAGACAATAGTGAACAAAACAAAGTTCCTACTCTTACCAGGCTGGCAGCCTAGTGACAAGAGGCAGGTAACACATAACAAATAAATATGTACATATAAAAACCAGGCAGTTGCAAATGCTATGAAAAATAAATCAGGTAAGGGGGCTTGCTATTTTAGATTCAAGAGTCAAAGAAGGCTTCTGATTACGTGACCTTTGTGCAGGGAGTATGCCGGGAAGCTACTTAGAGGAATAGCATCCCACAGAGATGGTAAAGCACGTGCAAAGACCCTGAGGTAGAAGCATGTTTTGCGTGTTCCAGAAACATAGGGGGGTGAGGGTAGCTGCAGAGGGGTGAGCAGAGGTGGGGCAGCACGGCGAGACTGTTCCTGGGGAGCAGAGGATTGTGATGTCAGAGACAGAGGCAGGAGCCAGACCACACAGCATCTTGCGGGTCACAGTAAGCAGTTTGGATTCTGTGTTGCAGTGGGAAGTCCGCATGTGTAATATGCTGACTTTTTTTTTTTTTTTTTAAACAAGGTGGCTGCATGTTGAGAGAAAATAAATCAGGTTAAGGGGATAGAGAAAGACAGGAAGACCAGGGAGGCTGTTTAAAACAAGCAGTCAGAGAAGTTCTCTCTGAGGAAGTGACTTTAGGGCTGAATCTTAAACTATCTGAAGCAGCAATCATGCAGATATCTGGGAGAAGCTAGTTCCAGGCAGAGAAGACAACACCGAAGTGGGATTACGCTTGACATATTCTAGAAAGAGCAAGGAGGTCAGAATGGCTGGTCTACATTACGGGAGGAAGAATGGGAGAAGACTAGGCCGGGGAAGCAGGCAAGAGCCAGTTCAAAAGGCCCTTGGAGGCCAGAGTAGTCCTTTTACTCTAAATCACTGTAAAGACTTTGGAGGCTTTTAAGTAGAGAAATGACATATTTATTTTAGCAGGATTACTGATTGCTGTATTGAGAATAGACAATAGCAGGGATGAAGTGGAAGCAGGGAGATGGGACAGGAGGCAGCTGCCTAGGATGGTGATGGTCTGCACTGCAATGGCCGCAGTGATCAGGTTCCAGATCTATTACGAAAGAACTGGCAGTCCTCGCAGATGAATTGGATACAGACGTGGAAAAACAGTGGAAATCAAGGATGGATTTTGCTTTTGTTGTTTGTTGGTTTGTTGAGGCAATCCGATCAAAACCTAGGGGATTTTGATGGTTGCTCCTGACCAAGAAGAGTGCGGTGCAAAGCCACAGCCTCAGGCAGGCACGGGCCCGGCGAAGAGCTACAGCCCGGCCATGGGGGAGACTTGGAGGGAAGAGAATAATGCCATGAGACTGGGGCCAAGGCAGCAAGGAGAGAAAGGGGAGGCCTGGGCCCCCTAGGAGAACGGCCATGGAGAGAACCTGTGGGGGAAGACTTGAGTTTTGTTCCTACATTGTTTTTTAATCATTATACAGTAAAATTGGCGTAGGGGAGATGGGGCAGGTGGGTATGTGCAGGTCTATGAATTTCAGCACTTGTATAGCTACACATCACCACCACCACAATCCGGATACAAAACAATTCCATTGCCCAGAAAACTCCCTGGTGATATCCCTTAGCCCTGTTCTCCATTACTACAGCTTTGTTCTTTTGAAACTGTTATATAAATTAAATCATATAGTATATAACCTTTTGAGGCTTGATTCTTTCACTCAGCATGCCTTTCGATGCCTTTGAGATTCATTAAAATTTTTGCTTTTTATTGCTGAATAAGTATGCCATTGTATGGATGCACCACAGTTTGTTTATCCATTTACCTACTGAAGGGCATTTGGATTATTTCCAGATATGGGCAATTATAAAAAGAGCTGTTCCAGACATTCCTGTATAGGTTTTTGTGAGAACGTAAGTTTCCATTTTCTCTAGGGTAAATACCCAGGCGTGGGACTGCTTGGTTGTATAGTAAGGGTGTGTTTAACTTTATAAGAAGTTACCAAACTGTTCTCCAGAGTGGTTGTTCCATTCTGCGTTCCTACCTGCAATGTATTAGAGTTTTTCATTTACTCTGGCTCTTTGCCAGCACTTTGTGTTGTGAACATTTTTCTTTTATGTCACCCATTCTAATAGATTTTTAGTGGTATATGATTGTGGTTTTACTTTGCATTTCCGTAGTGACTAACGATGCTGAGCATCTACTTATGTGCTTTTCTGCCATCTTTATGTTCTCTTTGGTGAAGTATTCTTTTGCCCACTTTCTAATGGGTTGCCTGTTTTCGTCCTATTGACTTTGCAGAGATCTTCATATACTCTGGATACAAGTCCTTGTTCAGACATGTAATTCGTAAATACATTTTCCTAATGTGAGTATTGATTTTTCTTCTCCTAATAGTGTCTTTTTCTTCCCTGATAGTGTCTTTCACAGAGCAAAAGTTTTTAATTTTGGTAAAGTCCATCTATCATTTTTTTTCTTTTGTAAATCTTACTTTTGGTCATGTTTAAAAACTCTTTGTACAGATGTCACAAAGAAAGAAAAAACTACAGGCCAATATCACTGATGAACATAGACTCAAAAATCCTCAACAAAATACTAGCAAACAAAATCCAACAGCACATTAAAAGGATCATACACCATGATCAAGTGGGGTTTATCCCAGGAATGCAAAGATTCTTCAAATATATGCAAATCAATCAATGTGATACACCATATTAACAAATTGAAGAAGAAAAACCATATGATCATCTCAATAGATGCAGAAAAAGTTTTGACAAAATTCAACACCCATTTATGATAAAAAACCCTGCAGAAAGTAGGCATAGAGGGAACTTACCTCAACATAATAAAGGCCATATATGACAAACCTACAGCCAACATCGTTCTCAATGGTGAAAAACTGAAACGATTTCCTCTAAGATCAGGAACAAGACAAAGTTGTCCACTCTCATCACTATTATTCAACATAGTTTTGGAAGTTTTAGCCACAGGAATCAGGGAAGAAAAAGAAATAAAAGGAATCCAAATTCGAAAAGAAGAAGTAAAGCTGTTACTGTTTGCAGATGACATGATACTATACATAGAGAATCCTAAAGATGCTACCAGAAAACTACTAGAGCTAATCAATGAATTTGGTAAAGTAGCAGGATACAAAATTAATGCACAGAAACCTCTGGCATTCTTATACACTAATGATGAAAAATCTGAAAGTGAAATTAAGAAAACACTCCCATTTACCATTTCAACAAAAAGAATAAAATATCTAAGAATAAACCTACCTAAGGAGACAAAAGACCTGTATGCAGAAAACTATAAGACACTGATGAAAGAAATTAAAGATGATACAAATAGATGGAGAGATATACCATGTTCTTGGATTGGAAGAATCAACATTGTGAAAATGACTCTACTACCCAAAGCAATCTAAAGATTCAATGCAATCCCTATCAAATTACCACTGGCATTTTTTACAGAACTAGAACAAAAAATTTCACAATTTGTATGGAAACACAAAAGACCCCGTATAGCCAAAGCAATCTTGAGAAAGAAAAACAGACCTGGAATCAGGCTCCCTGACTTCAGACAATACTACAAAGCTACAGTAATCAAGACAGTATGGTACTGGCACAAAAACAGAAATATAGATCAATGGAACAGGATAGAAAGCCCAGAGATAAACCCACACACATATGGTCACCTTATCTTCGATAAAGGAGGCAAGAATATACAATAGAGAAAAGACAACCTCTTCAATAAGTGGTGCTGGGAAAACTGGACAGCTACCTGTAAAAGAATGAAATCAGAACACTCCCTAACACCATACACAAAAATAAACTCAAAATGGATTAAAGACCTAAATGTAAGACCGGACACTATAAAACTCTTAGAGAAAAACATAGGCAGAACACTCTATGACATAAATCACAGCAAGATCCTTTATGACCCACCTCTTAGAGAAATGGAAATAAAAACAAAAATAAACAAATGAGACCTAATGAAACTTAAAAGCTTTTGCACAGCAAAGGAAAACATAAATGAGATGAAAAGACAACCCTCAGAATGGGAGAAAATATTTGCAAATGAAGCAACTGACAAAGGATTAGTCTCCAAAATTTACAAGCAGCTCATGCAGCTCAATATAAAATAAAACAAACAACTCAATCCAAAAATGGGCAGAAGACCTAAATAGACATTTCTCCAAAGAAGATATACAGACTGCCAACAAACACCTGAAAGGATGCTCAACATCACTGATCATTAGAGAAATGCAAATCAAAACTACAGTGAGGTATCACCTCATACCAGTCAGAATGGCCATCATCAAACATCAAGTCTACAAACTGTAAATGCTGGAGAGGGTGTGGAGAAAAGGGAACCCTCTTGCACTGTTGATGGGAATATAAATCGATACAGCCACTATGGAGAATAATATGGAGGTTCCTTAAAAAACTAAAAATAGAATTACCATATGACCCACTATGTAGCAGTCCCACTACTGGACATATACCCTGAGAAAACCATAATTCAAAAAGAGTCATGTACCACAATGTCCATTGCAGCTCTATTTACAATAGCCAGGACATGGAAGCAACCTAAGTGTCCATCGACAGATGAATGGATAAAGAAGATGTGGCACATATATACAGTGGAATATTACTCAGCCATAAACAGAAATGAAATTGAGTTATTTGTAGTGAGGTGGATGGACCCAGAATCTGTCATACAGAGTGAAATAAGTCAGAAAGAGAAAAACAAATACCATATGCTAACATATACATATGGAATCTAAAAAAGAAAAAAAAAAAAAGGTTCTGAAGAACCTAGGGGCAGGACAGGAATAAAGACACAGACATAGAGAATGGACTTGAGGACACAGAGAGGGGGAAGGGTAAGCTAGGACAAAGTGAGAGAGTGGCATGGACATATATACACTACCAAATGTAAAATAGATAGTTAGTGGGAAGCAGCTGCATAGCACAGGGGTATCAGCTTGGTGCTCTGTGACCACCTAGAGGGGTGGGATAGGGAGGGTGGGAGGGAGACGTAAGAGGGAGGAGATATGGGGATATAGGTATATGTACAGCTGATTCACTTTGTTATAAAGCAGAAGCTAACACACCATTGTAAAGCAATTATACCCTAATAAAGGTGTTTAAAAAAACCTCTTTGTATGACAACAGATCATGCAGATTTTCTCCAATTTATTTTCTAAAAGTTTTATAATCTTAGATATTACATTTAAATCTATGATCCATTTTGAGTTAATTTTTGTATGAGGTATGAGGTTTAGATCAGGATTTGGTTTTTTGCGTATGAATTTTCAATTGTTTTAATACCATTTGTTGAAAAGTATCCCTTCTCCATTGAATTGTTTTCGCACCTTTGTCAAAAATCAGTTGGCCCATATACACTACCAAATGTAAAACAGATAGCTAGTGGGAAGCAGCCGCATAGCACAGGGAGATCAGCTCCGTGCTTTGTGACCACCTAGAGGGGTGGGATAGGGAGGGTGGGAGGGAGGGAGATACAAGAGGGAAGAGATATGGGAACATATGTATATGCAAAACTGATTCACTTTGTTATAAAGCAGAAACTAACATACCACTGTGAAGCAATTATACTCCAATAAAGATGTTAAAAAAAAAATCAGTTGGCCGTATATTCTGGGGGTCTATTTCTGGGCTCAATTCTGTTTCACTGATCTATGTGCCTGTCCCTTTGCCAATATGTACCATACTGTCTAGATTACTCTAGCTTTATAAGTCTTATTATTGGGTAGTATGATTCTTCCAACCTCATTCTTCTGTTTCAAAATTGTCTTAAATATTCTAATTCCTTTGCCTTTCCATATATATTTTAGAATCAGCTTGTCTATACCTACGAAAAAAGCCTGCTAGAATTTTGATTGTAGTTGTGTTAAATCTATTGATCTGTTTAAGATTAATTGGCCTCTTTACAACATTTAGTTTTTCAACTTATAAATAGGATGCCTCTCCATCTTTAAGTCATTGTTGATTTCTTTCGTCACCATTTTGTAGTTTTAGGCAAACAGATCCTGTACGTGTCTCATTATATTTATAGCTAAAATCTCACTTTTCAGAGCTATTGTAAATTGTGGGGTTTGTTTTAAATTTTTGGTTTCTAATTGTGCATTACTAGTATATAAAAATACAATTTTTGTGCGTTTGCCTTGTATCTTGCAACTTTGTTAAACTCACCTATTGGTTCTAGGAGTTTTTTTGTAAATTCCTTGGAATTTTCTTCATAGAAAAATGTCACCTGTGAATAAGGACAGTTTTACTTCTTCTCTTCCAAGTGTATGACTCATTTCTTTCTTTTGCCTTACTGCACTTGGTAGAAATCCCAGTATAACATTGAATAGGAGCGGTGAGAGTGGACACTATTGCCTTGTTCCCAATTTAGGAGTAAATCATATAATCTTTCACCATGAAGTATGATGTTAGCTAGAAGTTTTTTATAGATGCCACTTATCAGTTTGAGGAAGTCCCCTTTAATTTCTAGTTTGTTGAGTGTTTTTATCATGAATGGACACTGAATTCTGTCACATGCATTTTTTGCAGCAAATGAAAAGAACATGTGATTTTGTTTCTTTAGACTGTTAATACGGTGGACTACATATGATCATGGTAAAATATTCTTTTTATATATTGCTGGATTTGACTTGCTAATACTTTAAGAGTTTTTTGTGTCTCTGTTTATGAGGGATATTGATCTACAGCTTTCTTTTTGTGTGTTATCTTTGTGAGGTGCACATTAAAGCAGTGTTTAGAGGGACATTTATAGCATTAAGGGCTTATTTAAAATATTTAATAATGCTAGAAAAGAAGAGAGGATTTAAATCAGTAATCTAAGTTTCCACCTTAAAAAACTAGGGAGACAATACCAAAATGAACCCAAAGCAAGCACAGAAAATGGAAGTAGTAAGAGTAAGAGCAGAAATCAATGAAATAATAGGATCTATTTGGTATCTGGTTAATGCTGGCCTCATAAGATGAGTTGGGAAGTGTTCCACCTTCTGTTTCTGGAAGAAATTGTGTAGTATTGGTCTAATTTCTTCTTTAAATGTTTGAGAGAATTAACTAGTGAAATCACTGGAGCCTGGAGATTTTTCAGGAGATTTAAACTATAAATCCAGTTGCTTTAATAGCTATAGAACTATTCAGGTTGTCTACTTCACCTTGGTGAGTTTTGGTAGCTTGGGCTTTTCAAGCAAAATGATACAGTTTTTCTAAGTTGTTGAATGTATGTGCATAGAGTTGTTTGTAGTATTCCCTGATGATTTTTTTAAATCATCTGTGAGATCTATACCAACATCTTCTCTTACACTCTTTGTATTGGTAATTTGAACCCCCCTCCCAATCTTTCTCTCTTTCCCTTTATCTCTCTCTTTTTCTCTCTCTCCCCATCTTGCTATAAGTCTGTAAATTTTAATGATATTTGCAAAAGAACCAAATTTTGGCTTCTTTTATTTTATCTATTGTTTTTCTTTCTTCGATTTCATTGATTTCTGCTCTATATTGCTTTCTTTGCTCCCGTTGCTGCCATTAAGGGATTGCTTGGGGACTGGGGTGTAAGGGAACAGAGAAAAGAAAAACTAAATGATGAATTTTTACACTCTTTCTGAGAGTTAGGAGTCTCTTTTCTCACTCCTTGGACCAGCTTGTCCTGGAGCTCTCCAAGTCTGCTTCCTGGAGCTCTCCAGGTCCGCTCCCTAGAGCCCACTTCTAAGTTTTCAGCTGTGTTGAGTTCAGGATGGGGGATACTGGAGGGAAGAAAAAATGATAAACTCACCACCAGTTCAGTGGTACTCCAATTTCTGATCTTCATCCCTAATCTACTTGCTTCTTTTTATATTTCAGAGCCCTCATCCATTTTCTCTCGTTTTTATAGTTGTGGTCATCCAGTACAACCAGGTGGAGCATGTTTCTTCTATATGATCCACAACTGCAACTTTTCCCCCACATTCTTTGAGCCTGGTCAGAAAAGGGCTTGGGACCTGATATGTTGGGCCATTTTGTCTTCTACTACCACCACTGCTCCATCGCCAAGAGCTTATCTTCCACAACCACTGCTTTTACCACCACCTCATCTCCATGAGTTCCATAGGGATCGTCTGCAGCTGGGGTCGAGGCAACTTTGATGATGGGCACATGGAGGACTGCATAGAGCCCAGACAACTAAGAAGAATTTCTTCCCTCAGAGATCAATTCCTACTACATAAGAATTAGTAGATTGTTCCAAAGGGGATACTTAGTGAATTCAGTCTTGGGGCATCACGTTCAAATGTGGTACAGGTTGTCCTGGAGGCCTATGGTTAGTCTCAAGAAGTTTTCTTCCAGGCCAGACTGATAGTACATGAGATGATTTGATTTTTCTTATAAACTTACTGAAAGGAAAAGCAGGTTTTCGTATTCTTCAGGCTCGTGCACACTCCCTACAGTCTTTTCTGATGCTAGGTGGATTTGGTCCAGGTTTCCAGAGCTCTGCTGAGAATGGAGAGTCAACCTGAGCTGGGTATCACATCATCCTCATAGAGGACCAATTCTCCTAGTGCAACGAGAGGAGAAGCCTGACCCTAATGAGGAACCCGTCCTTTACCTACAGACATGCCTGAACCAAAGGAGCCTAGCAATTCAAGGGCCTGTGTTTTTAATATATTTTAAAATTGAAGTCACCGAGGAAATGAGGTGGGTGGGTGGCACAAAATGAACGGTCATCGTGCGCCAGGCTGGTTGTCTCACCATCTGTCACACAATAAAAGAGGATCAGATAAACACAGGCATAACCTCTGCCTCCATGATAATGTAAATCATTCCTTGCATCTTCTTTCATTCAGACAAAAGTCGTAGAAATGAACAATTCATGCCTAAACATAGGAGACCTTGAAAGCCAGTGTATGTCAAATGTTTATTCTAGGTCGTCATTAAGGGGTTGAGTGGATTTGATTTTAAACACAGGCTATTCTGTCAGTGGAGAGTAGCAGAGACAAAGTGTTTTGCAGTGTGGGGACAGCTCTTTTAAAGACACATTGCAACTTTTCTGGCATGCACAGTAAGTTATCTAGATAATTCTTTTTATAGGACATGAAATGTTGTCTCCTGAGCAGTGCAGAGCATAATGTGTTATAGAAACAATGCTTTTTCTCTCACCACTTTGTGCAAATGCCATTTTTCATTACCTACCTACGAAGTGGGAGCTTACTAGAGATCGAAATGAGAGCAGGGTTGCCCTTCCCGCAGCTGGTCAGGCACTTCCTGACATGCACTCAGCAAGGACCGCCTTGGGAGCCCTGGGAGGTCTCCCCAAGCCGCTTCCCCCACCGTGAAGTTTGGAGCACCCAGCCCTCACAGGAGGTCGCATCTTTTCAGGTTATCCATTTCCACTGCCCCCATTCTGTGCTGAAGGTTTTGTGGGTGGTAGTTGTTGTTTTTTCCACCCAGTCCAACCAAAGGCAGCTAAAGAAAAAGTGCCAAGGCAAACGGAACGAGAGCCTTGGGGACCCAGTAATGAGTACAGAGCGTAGAGTGTGGTCATCATTCTTTTGATTTGTGCTCAGATATGTTTTCTATTTGCTTCAGCACAGAATGCACATTTTCCCCCTGGATTGCAAATCATCTGAACCAGGGTAAAACCATTACAAAGTGGCCTTCAAACATCATGTCTGCACTGGAATTGAATGACTGATCGGACATTTAAATACAGAAACTGGGAATTCGAGTGAATTGCAATGATACCGTTTTTAAAAACATGCTCTAAGTCGTTCAAATAATTTTTGCTTTCTTGGCTCTCTCTCGCTCTCTTTCTCTCTCTAAGAATTCTGAATTCTTCCTTCTAATACTGTTCCCATTTTTTCCAATTTTAATGGTGTTCAATGATTTGGTTGTACCCACAAAGCCAAAAATAAAAACTTAGTTTCCCATCATTTCTAACCAATAAAACAAGGAAAGAAAACGACATGGAATTCTCAACATCCCCAGTGTCTGGTGATCTCTACCGCTTTTCCAGGGCCAATTTCTTGAGATAACCAATGCCTCCTTATGTTGTCATTAATGTCTCCTGACTAGACTCTTTGAAGTTGAAGACAAGCAAAGAAATAAGTACTGTACACAGAGAATGACTGCTTCAGCTGACTGTCCTCCACCCCTACCCGGGAGAGGGGGAAGGAAAAGCTGAGATGGAAAATAGATGTAGGGGCTGACACTGTGCTGGATGAGACTCTTGTCTGGCAGAGCCCCCTAGCAGGGCTCCAAGTCCCAGGTTAATGTCAAGTGCTGGGTTTTCTTTTAGTTACTCAAGGATCAAAGGAAAATTATTCAATAAAAAGGAACTTAAAGGGGACTTCTGGGCCAATACAAACTTTAATCAAAAACACTTGTTCAAACGCAGCTTCCTTGACCTGCCTTTTCATATTGTCTTTTCAGTTCTTATACACATTTGTGATTAAAATAAGGATTTTCTCCATCACAATTCAGCATCCCCTTTCCTCTCAAATGACCAGAATTTCACAAGGGTGACATGACAGTTTGTTGCTAAGGAACTGAAAATATATGCTACAATTCAGCATTCTGATAAAGAAGAGTAATTACTTTTCAACAGATTGGATATTAAGTATAAAGAAGCAGGGTGCAGGCTAGGTATTATAAATGAAAGCAGGAAAGAAAGAGAAAGCCCAACACATTCTTGTTAGAAATGTGGACGATCAGCCACCTCCTCTAGAAAAGCTACTCTCTAATAACCCTCAATTGCCTCTTACTTGTAAGAATACCACTCATACATTTGAACTTTTCACTTCAGCTTGTTTCACTCCCCTCTGTTCAGATCCCTGTTCCTTCACATTGGTGTGTCAGAGATTTATCACACTGTGACCTTAATCACATTCTCCTTTAAAAAGAGTCAAGCACAAACTTCCCAGAGTCTCTAATATTCTAGGTGTTCATCAGGGAGACTGGAACATAAAATTCCGCCCACTTGGAGTACACCCACACCAATGTTTCTCGAAAATCTATTTATCTTAGTCACGACCTATGAACATGAATAGAAAGTGGCTAATATTTCCCTGCATCCTGTGAGCCTGAGAGCTGGGAAAAGTTAGAATTTATAGAGTTGCAATTTCTAGGGAGAAGTGCAATAACTTCTCAGCTTTTTTAAAAAAACTGGTTTCTTTAAGAAGCAGAATGTTTTAAATGTGCCCTTTCTTTTTCTTTTGCAGCATTAAAAAAGATCTCTGCCTCTCAATTTGGCTCGCCTACTACCATGTAGCTGATTTTTTGATTGTTAAATTAAGAAAAATAGGGAAATCTAACAGCAGATGATTCCACAAATGAATGGTGCACATACAATAATAGATAAGTACATACCATGAATTAAACAGGAAATGGATATAAGCAGAAAAGGAAAGAGCAATCCTTTGAAAATTGAAGATAAGAGCTTACTTAGTTATATAGAAAATTACAGGAAGGTGTGACCTGAATTTGACTGAAGAGAAGTAAACTTCAGTGGCCAAATCCTTGGGTACCAAGCCAACATTTTGCTTGAATTTTATCTGTATCTACTGTAGTGGGGGATAATTCGGAGTAATGTATGTTTACCCTGCCTAATTGAAGAGGTTAGACCCTAATGAGTTTTCTGAACACAGCAAAGAAGAACGCTGCATGTGAAAGGGAAACCAAAGGGTACATGGAAATGAAAAAAAAAAAAAGTCCTGGGAACATGGGAAAGTTCATTTGGTGGGTTGGAAGAAGTCCAAACAAAATAGGTATTAGAAAGGTGATGTGGTCAAAAGATACTCACTCACCCTGGATAGAAGAGGACTATAAACATAGAGTTTGACCTCCCATAAATGATACAGGCAAGTGTGGACAAGCAAAGAAACTTGGAGTACGTTACTTGCTTCTGCCCATTGTTTATGCTACACGGGATTTCTGTCTGCACACCTTAGAGTTTCTTCCAAACACCCCAAAAGACTAAAGTCTATACACAATCTGAGAATTAAAAGAGTACCTCTAAATCTAAATACTTAATCGGGAATGTGTAACTGAAGAAAAGCCTTTGATTAGGACCAAAATAAATTTCGTTTAAGGTGATTTGGGCTATTTAGTCTCAAAACATATGTTAAATTCCTTCTGTCTAGAACTAGAACAAAAAATTTCACATATTTGTATGGAAACACAAAAGACCCCGAATAGCCAAAGCAATCTGGAGAACGAAAAATGGAGCTGGAGGAATCAGGCTCCCTGACTTCAGACTATACTACAAGGCCACAGTAATCAAGACAGTATGGTACTGGCACAAAAACGGAAATATAGATCAATGGAACAGGATAGAAAGCCCAGAGATAAACCCACACACATATGGTCACCTTATCTTTGATAAAGGAGGGAAGGAAACACAGTGGAGAAAAGACAGCCTCTTCAATAAGTGGTGCTGGGAAAACTGGACAGCTACATGTAAAAGTATGAGATTAGAACACTCCCTAACACCACACACAAAAATAAACTCAAAATGGGTTAAAGACCTAAATGTAAGGCCAGACACTATCAAACTCTTAGAGGAAAACATAGGCAGAACACTCTATGACATAAATCACAGCAAGATCCTTTTTGACCCATCTCCTAGAGAAATGGAAATAAAAACAAAAATAAACAAATGGGATCTAATGAAACTTCAAAGCTTTTGCACAGCAAAGGATACCATAAACAAGACCAAAAGACAACCCTCAGAATGGGAGAAAATATTTGCAAATGAAACAACAGACAAACGATTAATATCCAAAATTTATAAGCAACTCAGGCAGCTCAATAACAAAAAAACAAACAACCCAATCCAAAAATGGGCAGAAGACCTAAATAGACATTTCTCCAAAGAAGATATACAGATTGCCAACAAACACATGAAAGAATGCTCAACATCATTAATCATTAGAGAAATGCAAATCAAAACTACAATGAGATATCATCTCACACCGGTCAGATTGGCCATCATCAAAAACTCTACATACAATAAATGCTGGAGAGGGTGTGGAGAAAAGGGAACCTTCTTGCACTGCTGGTGGGAATGTAAATTGATACAGCCACTATGGAGAACAGTATGGAGGTCCCTTAAAAAACTACAAATAGAACTACCATATGACCCCGCAATCCCACTACTAGGCATATACCCTGAGAAAACCATAATTCAAAAAGAGTCATATACCAAAATGTTTATTGCAGCTCTATTTACGATAGCCAGGACATGGAAGCAACCTAAATGTCCATCAACAGATGAATGGATAAAGAAGATGTGGCACATATATACAATGGAATATTACTCAGCCATAAAAAGAAATGAAACTGAGTTATTTGTAATGAGGTGGATAGACCTGGAGTCTGTCATACAGAGTGAAGTAAGTCAGAAGGAGAAAAACAAATACCGTATGCTAACACATATATATGGAATCTAAGGGAAAAAAAATGTCATGAAGAGATGAGTGGTAGGATGGGAATAAAACACAGACCTACTAGTGCATGGACTTGAGGATATGGGGAGGGGGAAGGGTAAGCGGTGACGATGTGAGAGAGTGTCAGGGACATATACACACTACCAAATGTAAATTAGATAGCTAGTGGGAAGCTGCCGCACAGCACAGGGAGTTCACCTCTGTGCTTTGTGACCACCTAGAGGGGTGGGATAGGGAGGGTGGGAGGGAGGGTGACGCAAGAGGGAAGAGATATGGGAACATATGTATATGTATAACTGATTCACTTTGTTGTAAAGGAGAAACTAACACACTATTGTAAAACAGTTATACTCAAATAAAGATGTTAAAAAAAAAAAAAAACACACACACAAGAAACATGAATACATTGAATTTTCCCGACCTGGGAAAAATTTGTCATTAATAATGGGGGTAATAACAACAATAACAATACAAATAAAAATTACCATAAAATGAAAAAAAAATTCCTTCTGTCTAGGACTCTGTCAAGGGGTAGAAGGATCCAAAAGAAGGAACAAGGAAGAGGCTCTGTCCTCGGGGAGTTAGGACATGACAGCAAAAATATACTGAGGAAGCACAGAGGACTGAACAAGCAAAGGATTCTAAGAGCAGCTTTGGTCAAATGTGCTACAGAAGAGATGAATAATCAGAGAAGGGCTCTCAGAAGAGAGATGCTGGTCCTGATAACTGAAGGATAACAGAGGCAAAGGAGAAGGAAGAGGGTGTCCTTGGGTAGAGAAAGACATAAGAGGAGGCAAGGAGGCTGGAGTAGCCTTCGGATGACTCCAAATAGTCTGGTTATCCACTGGTTTGTAACAAACCACCCCAAAACTTAGTAGTTTAAAACACTTTGCTCACACTTTTTGCACCTCAGTCATTCAGGAAGGGCTCAGCTGGGTGGTTTGTCTCTGATCTACATGGTGCCAGCAGGGGCTGGAGGGTCCATTTCCAAGATGGCTTTTCACTCACAGGTTTTGCTCTTGGAGTCCCTGGCCTGCCTGTCTCTCTCTCCCTCCCTCTCCTCCATCTCCCTCACGTGGACTGGGGCTCCTCACAGCATGGCAGCCTCAGGGGAGTAGGACTTCTTACATGACAGCTAAGGTTCCAAGGATTCCCAGGGGCACAGCCAGAAGTTGCAGGGCTTCTTATGACCTAACCTTGGAAAACCCAGGCATCACTTCCACCAAATTCTATGGCCAAGCAAGTCACAAAGGCCAGCCCGTATTCAAGAGAATGGGAATTAGACTCCATCTCTCAATGGGAAAAAAAAATCACAATGAATGTGTAGCCAACTTTAATCCACCCCAGAGAGCAGTGGATAAAGCAGGATGGTTTACATAAACGTGCAATGCCTGAGAGCAGGAACAATCATGAGAGCAAGAGGCAGAGAGGAGTGTGGAGGGCTTTGAAGGTGGGGTGAAGAGACTGAACAAGTAAAGAATAACACTTCTGCTCCTGGCATAGCCTCTCTTGTGGAACTGCATTCAGCCAGACAAAAGAGAGTGCTCTGATGTTCTAGTGCTCCCAGATATTGGACTAGGTAAGTGAAGGAGACTGAAATTCCCATCTGAATCTAACAGGATACTTTCTGGTCAGGGCACACTTGGTTGTGAAGAAGAGAAACTCATTCAAGCCAGTTTAAGAAAAACAATCACGGGCTTCCCTGGTGGCGCAGTGGTTGAGAATCCGCCTGCCGATGCAGGTGACATGGGTTCGTGCCCTGGTCCGGGAGGATCCCACATGCCGCGGAGCAACTAAGCCCGTGAGCCATGGCCGCTGGGCCTGCGCGTCCGGAGCCTGTGCTCCGCAACGGGAGAGGCCACAACAGTGAGAGGCCCACATACAGCAAAAAAAAAAAAAAGAAAAACAATCACCTTTCCCGAAGCACAACAGGCAAGCATAAAAGCATCCCAGAACAAGAGGTAAGGGAGCTGGGTCACAGGAAGATTGACAGATCTGACACTGTAACCCCTGGAGTCAGGGTTACCTGCTCTGTCCTGAGAGGGGTCTGACATCTCTCATCTCTGTGCTAGGTTTATCTCTTGCTTGTCAACACAGAGGAGCTTTCTCTGCTGATTCATCAGAGTACACATAACTGAAAATGGCTGCCTCAGGCCTGCATGGTGTTTGATTTCTACATGGCCTATATGCCTTTGATTCCAAGTGTCCAACATTATCCGATTACAGATTGTATGTCTCTCATCTTGAATTCTGGAGAGGAGGTACCTGGCTGGATTAGACCAGTCAGTAGACTGGTTCCCTTTGAGTCAAATATCTACTCTTAGTATAATCAAATAAAGCGTGAGAACAGGTTTAGATATTTAACAAAAAGTAACATAAACACACAGTCATCTAGTCTGCCCTCCCACCCGACCATCAGTAAGAGGGCACAGGTGGAGAGCAATTCAAGAGAAAAGGTGTAGGATGGCTGAGTGACAAGAAAGAGGATCATGTGGAAAACATGCCAGCCTAGAGCTGGGAACTGGAACGAAGACAGAATAGCCTGGTCCGCAAGCCATTCCTCATTAATACCCCAAACGCTTCCCTGATGGAGTACCACTTCCCATTTCCTGTTGAACTTGACTTGGTAGCCTCGATGTATGAAGCAGTAAAGTAGTGGACAGTATCAAAGATGGTCCTTTCTTATCTGGTTCTCACAGAGGATTTTAATGCTTATAGTAGTATTGAGGGTGTTTGCCCTCTCTTCTTATATCATCCTTCAGCATACATACCTATACCCAAGTCATAAGAAAAGACTGATGGCATAAGTGTAAGCTCTTTAATTTTGTCAATGAAAATTATTAATTTAAAAAGTGAGTAAGGAAACAAATCCCAGTTGGAGAAAAGTATTAATGGCACTTCATACCAACAAAGAAAAATGCAAATCAGGGTTTTCCTTTTCCCTAATGAGCAGACATAAATCAGGATAAATTTTAAATTGATGACAGTTCTTTCAACACTGGAGAAAGGTACTGACCTTCCTGTGGTAAAGGTAAGTATGAAGTACATTAAAATCACCATTTTCTCAGTAATCAAGTTTACCTCTACAATAACTTCGGACTATGACACTCCTTCAGAAACGCTGTCTGCTCAAAATTCTCCAAACAGCAGCACTGAATGGAATTCTGCTGGGGTAGGAGAATCGTGGCTGGGCGGTCAAAATCAATTTGTTCCTGTGATCGACACGAGGCCTGCGTGTCAGCCAAGCTCTCTCATACCATGTGTGCTCTGATTATGATCAATAGGTATTTGCAATATGCCCAGGAAATGTGCTGTTTGATTACTTTTACACAGGAGAAAAGACAAATACATCTCAACCCAGAGCCTCCTAATGTGGATATAGAAGCTGGTTCATGAATTATTAGAATATAGAGTTTGCACTGATAAACTTTTGAACTTTCATTGAACTTGTAGATTTAGAATAGGCAGTTTTTCCAAGAGGAAAATTCACCAGACAACCAACAATTTTTCTTTCACATATTTAAGCGAGATGTTCGATCTGGTAAGGAAATAATAGTAATTTATGTCTTTGATAATTGAGAAGGATTATAGTTCTATACACAGAAAAAGCAACCATCACCCGGGCCCTGTGAGTCACAAAGCCATTAAAGAAGAAGCTTCCAGCTTAAAAGCAGATGAAACCTCCGGATTTGGAGCGTGATGTTCTCCAAGAGGGAGTTGAGTGAGGGGAAAGAAATCCCCATCTATTTGTAAAATTAGGGCCCCCTCTCTGCCTGCCTTCCAAACAACCATAATGACACTTTTCAGATTCAGGTTGATCTCCCACACTAAAAGAAACACACACACACACACACACACACACAAACACACACACACACACACAGATACAAAACCATTTCTCGTTGTGCACAGAGCTCCCTGCATATACCATTCTGCACACATAACAGACCCACGCTGACCCTTAGTGGGAGGCAACCCTCCAAATATAAGCACTGAAGCCGCCTCCTTCAATCTACAGAGACCCATCATTCTCCAAAAATCATTGTCCTGTAATCTGTAGGAACAGCCTGGAGCAGATTAGAGGTTAAGAGGGAAGATTGCCGACCAGCTGGAAACATGTGTTTGGCGCATTCAACTCACTAAAAGGAATTATTTTACTGATAAAATAGTGTCAGCTGAGATCAGGTTCCTGAGAGATGGGAATTACTAATTTTGCTGCTATGACAATGAACAGCTTGTATTAAAAATATACACTGGCTCGTGGCTCTTTGGCTTGGTTGGTACAATGCACCAAAGACTTCAGCTAAATTCTGGCCACCCAACAGTTCAGCTGCCCTTTTTAATGATAAATCCTATCACCTTCCTTCCCAGATTTCTTCACTATAATGCTTTTGCTTCCCTGGTATTCAATTTGCATCAATCCTACCACTACTTTTAGCATTTACCTTGCTAGATGCTGAAAAGTGAGACAGGTACAATCTTATCACAAGTTGCTAATAGCCAGTGTTTATAGCATCACAGGTGTTATAATGCAAGGCTGGGAAACAGCCAACAAGTATGAGGAACACCGTCTCAAAGAGATGTCTAGGGATGAAGCCAGCAGCTCCATTTGAGGGGTCCAAAGTGACTATTTCAGTTGTAAGGAACAGAGACTTATGCAAGTTTTCTCAAGTCATGGAGGTTAGATATTATTGTAAGACAAGACCTGGCATGAGAAAAGTCATCAGGACCTCGGGCAGGTCTCGGGACCCACTATTCTCTCCATCTCTTTTTCTCTTACGGCATCTCTGTCACATCTGCAGGTCTCTCCATCCTCCTGTCTCTACTAACTTGGCTTATTCAAAGTTTCTGTTTCCTCACACTGTGGTTTGCACATGACTAGCCATGACCTTCACTCTATCTCCTGGTGCTTAGTTTTAGCAATCACTGCAAACTGCCTTATTTGAATTTCTAAAAAGGAGAGAGAGAAAATTTAGTTGTGCCCTACTCACATTTCACGTGGCCACACTCGTTACTGGCCAGCCACTAGATGGACTACTCTAGTGCTGATTACCCAACCATAAACCAATTCTCTGCGGCCAAAAGGACCAGGTCATGGGGTATAAACAAAGCTGTCCCTTCAGCAGGGGTAGTTCAATGTATAAAGGGCTTGACAGGCATTCTGAAGGTTAATCTGCCTGGTCCATGGGATAACTGGGGAAGGTTCCATGGAGGAAGTTACATTTGAGATGATCATCATAAAAGGATCCCATGTGTGCTTAGGCAAAGATGGAGTAAATGTGGAGGTAAGTCCATGGGCAAAAGTTAAAAAAGGAAAGTAGGGAGTATATTTGTGAGTATTCTGGTTTGGCTAGAGCAGTGCTTCTCAAGCTTTCTGTGCACAGGAATCACCTGCAGATCTTGATAAAATGCAGATTTCTATTTAGTAAGCCTGAGGTGGGCCGAAGATGCTGCATCTCTAACGCATTTCCAGGTGATGCCCAGGTGCTGGGACACGCTTTGAACAGTAGGGCTAGAACAAAGAATATGTCACAAGCCTTGAAGGCCAAGCTAAGAAACTGGCTACTCTGCTTCAGCAAGTAAAAAGAAGCTCTGGAGGATGTGGGACAGAAGAATGATATAATCAGCATGGTGTTAAAGGACAATTGATTTGGCAATGCTTCGTGGGATAACTCAGAGGAGAATTGGAAGATCAGCGATTTAACAACTGTAAAGACCAGGAAAGAGGTAATAAGGACTAAATGAGGATGGCTGCTGAGGAAGGGGAAAGAAAGGAATATATAAGACATATAACCAACTGGGCACATCCTTCCCACTGTCCTTATCCAGCCTTGCTTTAGTTGACAAGAGAAGTCACTTCCTCAGGCATCATCTGGTGACATCTTTCTATGTCCTTCCAAGGGTGTCTGCTTTTCATTTCAAATCACATCTAAAGATACATCCTCTCTTTTACCTCTAACGCTTAATTTCATTCTCTCTGCCTAACTGCATTTTCTATTGTGTGCAACTTGCTGCATGATTTAACTATATTATAACCATGTAACTATGTTATTTAGCTATTATTTCACTGTGTACCAGTAACCAAGTTCAGTAACCACGTTTGTTCTGCTGAGGAGTTTTGGAGGAAGCATATCTGAAGGGCACTAGGCAATGAAGTAAAGTCTATTACCGCGTTATCACCATCAGCAAAATGATCTGTTTGTTTGCAGTTCACTGAAGTACCTAGCCAAAGAAACTGAAAGAGAGCCTAGGAAGGGCCTCAGTGAAGTCCAGATATGGAAATGGATGGATATTCTAACCACTATGCTTTTGTTCAAGATCCCCCAAAAAACAGCTATATGACAATATCCAGCAGAGAAGTTTCCAAATCATGTATTGACAGGGAAGAAGAGATAGGGAGACAAACCCTATACTAGAATTCAGAACCTCTAAAATTACCCAGCTTACCCAGTCCCTACTATACATTTAAAACCAAGCAGAAGATAAGCTTGATGTTAAATACAAATCCCAATTGAAATTTTCTTAAGGCTAAAGGCTTTATAATATCCTGAGATTATGGATGTAAAGGAGGAAATCTGTGCTTACGTATTGGATTGTTCATGCCATTTTGAGGTTGAACTCTGAATGCTGAACTTTGGCTTTCTAGTTGAACATTTGAGGTCCTTGTGCATTAAATAATTTACACACCTAGCAGCACTCTAAATTCAATCCTTTTCCTCTTAATGGGATGGGATTTTGTACACACATGTAGACATTAAGGCTCAAAAACCAAACAGTTGTTGCTGCTCAAAAAACAAAATAAAACAACAATTTGTCCTGTGTGTAAAACAAGAAAGAAAGAAAAAGAATTGTCTGGCCCAAGAGACTAGAGCTATTTTGATTGCCCGAGAACATAATCAGAGTCAGGAACACAATAGAGGAGATATTCCCAAAGGAAATCACGATTAAGATGCACACTTCGGCCTCCTACAAGCACCAACCTCCCAAGCCCACAGGTCATTTTGTTTGACAATGTCACATCGATTCATGTTTCACAATGTGCTCTTAACTTCAGAATCTTAATGTGCTGGTTGGAATCAGCTGTGTCTTTGGAGAAGAGCCTGATCTTGACTTCCTAGTTGGTTGGAGGCATCAGCAAGATGCCTTGTCATTCTGATAAATGGAAACCAGGAAGAAATAAATAATAAATTTATGTGTGCATTGCATGTGTATACATATATATATGTCTATCTATATATACAAATACATATATACATGAATTGAACATGTATTATATATATATTTATATATATATATATATATCTGAACATGTGGCATGTCCTATTCTTACAGGACACTGGGAAACCATGCTTTGAAGAAAACAGGGATTCTGGGGGAAAAAATCCATGTTCCATAATGACTGTAGTAATCATTTCACTATGTGTACACATATGATATCATCATGTTGTATACCTTAACTATATACAATTTTTATTTTAAAAAATACAGTAAAATATTTTAAAAAATAAATGAGGAAACGGGGCCTCCTGTATTCAGTAAAGGAAATGTTAATGGGTCAAACTGTGTCCCCATTATTTGAAGTAAAATGGGGTTCAGGCCATTAGGAAGCTGCAGGGAAGAGAAAGGAATGGCTTCTGAAGAGTGGTGTGAAGCTGTGAACCTGTGTGGGTCACTGGACTGGGGAAGGAAGCAGATATCGCAGCCCCTCCTGTCCTCAGCTGCACTCTGTATTGAGGGTCAGGACTGTGGGCACATTTCCAAGAGTCCTGGTGGTGGCAGGGGCAGGGAGGGTAGAGCAGGGAGCCAGCCTGCCATGCTGGCCGTCGGCGCTGTCTCAGGCGCTTCCTCCTGAGACAATCCAGAAGGAAATACCCTGATGCCACCAATCCTGCTTCCCGCTGTGCCAACTCCTTTCCCAGTCCCACTTCACTGGAAGTAAGAGCCACCATCATCATAAGGAACATCCCTTCCCTGAGTGGTCATGGTCTATGTCACACAGCTATCAAGAGGCTGCAAGAGAAAGAAATCCAGCCTCTTCCCTTGCAGATCACCACGGCCTCTTTTGTTCTGGCCTTGTGAGCAGAGCTTCACTTGATGCTTGTGACTGCTAGGCGGGCCCTGCCTCCCGGGCTGCAGGATGGACACTGGGTTCCAAGGCTGGGCCTTGGCCGGTGCTTTCACACCAAAGTTGCATCCAGCCACTGTCTGCATTGTCTCCCTCCAGGGCCTACTCCTCAGTCCCAATATCACTCACAGCTACCCACTGTCCCCAAAAGGTTTGGGGGCCCAAGTATAAATGCAAATTCGAGTATTTTTAATGTCATGAGAATGGTAATGAAAACTTGAGGACAAGAGTCACATTTAATCTGCAAATTGAGAAAAATCCCTGAAAGTTACTATAAAAGAATAATGATGATACAAATGCATGTACTTAAGTGGGGTGGCGTTTAGGGGTGGCATCACAGAGAGCTGTGGGTGTTTTGAGCCACTCTTACCTGACAGGTGTTGGTAAGCTAATATAAGGAAGACGTGGAGAGAAGACTCACGACGCACCCACCAGGACAGCGACGACAGAGAGCCCAAGCAGAGAAGATACCTGCTAAGTGGAGGAGAGGAGGCACACCGCAAGAACGGCTGCATTGGAAATGCCTGACTGCAGAGCCGGCCATTTCACCCAGAAGCCAGCACAGACCAGAGCCTGGCTGTCAAACAGGAGAGGGCCTTACCCCTCCAGAGACCAGAGGAAGGGGGCATGGACAAACCTAGCCGGGCCACTGGAGAGGATGCTGTGCACTGGCTTGTTCAACCTCCATTCCAAGCTTCTCCAGGGTATCATCCTATACTGCATAACTGGAAAACAACTAAGTGTTCCATCCTCCTCTGCAGGTAGGGATTCAGATGGGAGTAGGTTCTGCCAGTTGGATGTACTGGCGGCAAGACCTCAATTGAGAGCCCAGGTAGGCAGGGCATGAGGTTTTTACTTGGCTGGCCCAGATCACGCAGAGGTGGTGGGCTCTGCAGTGGACAGGTGGGACCACAGCCTTCCTCAGTCATATCTCACAATAATTCCTTGAGCTGGAAGTGTTTCTGGGAGCTCTTGACTAGAACCTGCCTGTCCAGTCCTTCACAGTGTTTGTAGGCCACTTAAAGCCTGATTAGTTGGAATATTACTCAGCCATAAAAAGAAATGAAACTGAGTTATTTGTGATGAGGCGGACAGACATGGAGTCTGTCATACAGAGTGAAGTAAGTCAGAAGGAGAAAAACAAATACCGTATGCTAACACATATATATGGACTCTAAGGAAAAAAAATGTCATGAAGAGATTAGTGGTAGGACGGGAATAAAACACAGACCTACTAGTGCATGGACTTGAGGATATGGGGAGGGGGAAGGGTAAGCTGTGACGATGTGAGAGAGTGGCAGGGACATATACACACTACCAAATGTAAATTAGATAGCTAGTGGGAAGCTGCCACATAGCACAGGGAGATCACCTCTGTGCTTTGTGACCACCTAGAGGGGTGGGATAGGGAGGGTGGGAGGGAGGGTGACAAAAGAGGGAAGAGTTATGGGAACATATGTATAACTGATTCACTTTGTTGTAAAGGAGAAACTAACACACTATTGTAAAACAGTTATACTCCAATAAAGATGTTAAAAAAAAAAAGCCTGATTAGTAATCCCTCCTGTTTCAACAAGCTAGTGACTTCTGTCATGTGAATCAGCAGACAGTGGTGGACCTAGCATATGTGACACCCAAAGTGGATCATTTTTTTAACACCCTCTTCTATGTGACAAAATTATTTTCAATGATAGTCATGTCATAATCTGTAATTGTGATTATTCTCATTATTTGTTACTTTTAAAACAATCATTTTAAAAGAATGAATTTTAATTTTAAAGATACAATTCAAATTCAAACACTTCATGTATGAATTAAAATTTGCACTTACTAAATTTTAAACACTAAAATGTCAAGTGGTCATGCAGAAGAAAATTGAGTTAACTCAGGTTTTGCTTCTTGGCTCTGCATTCATCGTGGTATCATCATTTATCTGTTGTTTAAATGCAGGAGTACCTACCTCCATGGGGGCTGGAGACACAAACTGTGCCTGAAGCCAGCTTGAACCATCCGGAACGGTTCTTGCTGGAAGTTCTCCTAATTAACTTTCATGTGGGATATAATATTTATTAAAGGATAAGTAATAAAATATGCTAATTTGAAGCATATATATATATATATATGTATAAATTACATGAATGTACATAATTGAAATTCAACAGTCACCATAGCAATTGTTTCGAATGTGGACCAACAAAAGATCTGGGGGAAAAAAGTATTTTATCACTGACATTGTTTAGAATTGCCGGCATGGGGATAATAAAAAGCAGACTGACTTACAGTCGACTTTATTATTGGTTTTAAATTCTCAGCAGACACTGCAGCCCTGAACTATGTGCACCAGACAGGAGGACCACACCCGCTGCCCACACTGAGCCCAAGGTGAGCAGAGGCTGAGGCTGAAAGAGGCTGATCCCAAGCTTGAGGGTCGCAGGAGCGGCAGGGGGCATGAGGGCAAGTGGTGAAGGGTGAGTCTGAGACACAGGATCTTTACCGCACATTCCGGGGGGACTTAGCCCCCTGCAGAGACCCTCATGACTCCCTGAGTTCTCAAAAGTCACTGAAGCATAAAGATCCCCTCACAGATTGCCTTTCCTGAAGAGAAGCCGAGCGCCCCAAGCTCTGCTGAAACCCTGGTGCCCGGGTTCTCAGTAGTGAAGTGTCACCCACCCGCGTGTGTGAGGGAAGCGTGTGTTTCAACACAATTGAAAGTCCCTTCATGTCAGGAGCCCCTGAGGGCTCACACCAGCAGTAGAATCCAGAGATGTTAACTCTACCAATGCTAAAATTCCACTTCTATCTAAACCCTGAAACTCCTTGATTTGCTATTCACGTGAGCTTTACACCAATGTGTTCGGGGGCTCAGGAAGAGCAAAGGCGGGACCAGGGCACTGTTCTTAACGAAAGCACGTTCTCTCTCTTCCCCTCCAAGTGGTACCCACCCTAAAAGACATCAAAAGTGCTCTGAAGGCAGAGACCCAGTTTCTGTCCAGTGACCCTCACAGTCCCCAGTGGTACAAATCTGATGAAAGCTTAATTTCCCAGTTCCAGGGACAGTCAAGCTTGTCTTTCCTCCTCTAGATGAGGGACCTTGAACATAAAAGTACAGACTCACCGAGGAAAAATGAAAACACAAGCTGATTTTAATGCTGGCTCCTAAGAACCCATGGGAATCAAGGGGAGATCATCTCCCCAAGCAAAGAGGATAGCAGTTACTCACCACCCCAGGCGGGCACTGTGCACCAACAGAAAAGATGCAGGTGGGCATTGCCTTGTACTCAAGGACCCTCAGAAGGTTGTGGCCTTTCTCTTTCAGGCAGTAGCGGGCCAGGTGTCCATCTGCAGGTCCTGAAGATGCAGCCACAGCCGTAGGGGCTGCATGCCAGCCTTCTTGCCTGGCACTGCCCAGGAGAGTGCCACTATACCTCATTCCTGAGGACCAGTGGGTATTGTCCTACCGAGGCAGGAGAGACAGGGTCCAGCCACATGGCTCGTGCCCAGGTGTTTGGGAGGAGGGCTGCCCTGGCTCATGCATTTCAAACACAGCATTGCACCTAAGCTCAGATTCCTGTATCACTGTCAAGAGGTGTCAGCCAGCCTTATATCTAAGGACTACAGACCTTAATTACTCCAGGGAACAGTCTGGTGGCCAAAACAAAGAAAGGCTTGTTACAAAGTCCCCTTTGTTGAAAGGGCCTTTGCCTGGATTGCTCCAGGCACCCCTTATACCAGCCACCAGCCCAGTGCTGGGAAGCAGAACAAGTCAAGTCATCCTCTAACCCACAGGGGTTTCAGAAGACCTGTAGTAAAGTCCGGCTGGCTTAGGTTTCCTGGCTGTGTGATCCGGGATAAATCACAGATCCTTTCCAAGCCCCAGTTTCCTTACCTATAAAATAGAGCGAATCCATGTGAATTTCACCTACATTTCTTGAATGCTGAGTACACCAGGGCTGGTGGTGGTACCTAACACCTTGGGCCATATGCCAGCCCTGCTGAGCAGTGTTTGTCTCCTCCACTGGCAGACAAAATTGAATGGTGTTGTTAACTATGCCCCTACCTCTCCATCCCCTTACATATCATAAACACATATAATAAGTAAAAGGATGTGTTTGTAGTGAATATTTTTGCCTTTTCCTATCCAGGATCCACCACTCTCCTTGTCTGCAGGGGTGGGGCAGAAACCTACCTCCCCCTAGGACAGTAGAGGAAGGATAGCTATTCCCTCCCCTTACTCCCTAGAAACAGAGAGACAGGCAGAGATCTACACAGCTGGCCAAATCTTGGCCAGCCCTGAACCTGGAATCTCAAAGGAGGGTGTGAGACAACAGTTCAAGGAGCATGAAGATTCCTCTTGATGTTGGTAGAGCTGGGGAGGCACTGAGGCCTTGTCCAGGAGAAAGGGATGTCACAAGGTTCATGAACACTGTTCCCAGGGGTGGACCTGGCCTCTACTTTTGCTGCCCCAATCCCACATTCCTGCTGCTTTTCTGAGCTTGGTTCTCCAGCTTTCTGCCAGTTCTGTAAACTACTGGATGGATAACCTTCCAATACGTTCCTTTTCTCTTTAAGTTAACCAGATTTGGGCTATGTTGTTTGTAACAAGGAGTCCTACCTGATACTGTGAAAGATATAGCCAAGGAGGAAAGTAACCAAAATACAGGAAAAAAAAATTTTTTTAATCCAACTACACGAATATATTTATCACAGCATTATTTAAACCCGGGAAGATGGGAAAGAGAGCTCATACCTGGCAGTAGTGAAATGGTTAAATAGACTCTGATCCATTCACTTGGAAAAGTAAGTAGTCTTCAGAATAGTGAGTATGAAGATGACACAGCGACAAGGGAAGTGTTCATGAGATAGACTGACAAGTGAAAACTGCATAAGAAATTGTATGTGCAAGATACCTGACCCTCTTCCCCAAGAATATAAGCTTCCCCAGGGGCTAGGATTTTTATCAGTCCTGTTCAGGGACTTATCTCCAGGTGCCTATAATAGTAGACACTCAACTAATACTTATGGAAGGAATGAATGAACAAATGGCTAAACAAACTATTTGCACAGGGGAGGGGTGGGGAAAAATATCTTTATGTGATATTAGTGACGACTGTAGGTTAGTCAGATATTTTTAAAGCTGTTTTCTTTTCCCTAATTCCAGCATTTCTTTCATGTGGTTTTATAATTTTCCTGGGAAGAAAATTTTTTTTTCTTAGTCCAAACCACTGGTAGGTGACCCAACTTCCTCTAATATTTAAGTCCCCTCTTGAGAGGCTTAAGTGGCCACCAAGCACGGTGATAAGGGCAAAGGCACATCTGTTTCCCTTGCCAAATGGAACTGCTGGGCTGAAGCAATCTATCCATCCACCAGGAGCTGACTCTGGAGCCGGAGAGTGAATACCACCTTCCCGGAGCAGCAGCGAGCGCTCCAGACCTCAGGGCCCAAGCCCAGCCCTGGAGCGTGAGTCTGCTGGGGCAGGTGCCCAGGTCCAGTCCAAGGCCACTGCCCTCCTCCATTCCCCTCTGGCTGCAATCGCCCTGCTTTCTCGCTGGGCTTTGTTTCCACACACCTCAGCATCTAAACAAGGGCAGATTCAACAGCCAGAGGGAGTTCAACCACCCCATTCAATGGCGTTCAGCTGAGGCCACCTCCAGCTTGGCAAGTGGGCTCCCATCCCACCTTGGACTGACTAAGCTGGGAGGTGGAGGAGTCAGCACTCTGCGGAGGTCGGGAGGTCGGCTTCAGGCAGCCCTGAACTCACAGCAAGAAGGAAAGAGGATATTGATCAGTCAGGTGGGCTGTGAGGAAAGAGCACTGCACAGAGCTGGCTACGGACACCTGCTGAGACCACCATCTTAGGACCACCACTGGCTTGCATTCACTGTGGCAGTCGTATTCCCTCCTTTCCCTCTCTCTGTGTCTTTCTGCCTCTGTCACACAGGCACACACATTTTTTTCATAATGAAATAAATAAAGCCATGCAAAGAAAAATGCTGGACATAAAGAATAAGAAGACACATATGAAAGTACACACCCTGCACAGGCTCACATTCATCTCCTTCATGCCTTCTTCCGAAATCCTTTCCCCTCTTATATCAAGACGTTACATCCTGGTTTAATCCAACCCGCACGAGCCCCAGGCTGCATGGCACACTCTGAAGGAATTTTCTCCCTTGTGAAAGTGTGCTGCAGTGTTTCACAAGTTGTCCATAGGGCAGTACCAGCTGGGTGGCAGCCCCACTCAAAGCTCTGAATCCCATTCTGCAGAGTCTCTCTCCTGAGGCATCAGAAGCAGCTGGACAGAGCCCTCGCCTCAGAGTTCTGGGTCCCAGCTCTCTGTGATCCCTCCCCCAAGGTGCTGAGGTACCCAACCAGTGAGGCAGCTGGGACTCTTCCACCATAGGTATGTGTTCCAGCTCCAGTACAGGACCCCTCCCCTCCAAGCATCTAGTGCTAATAAGCCCAGCCTCTTGCCTCTATTTTCCCAGCCCTTGGGGTGGTAGCTGCTTCCTGCAGTTATCTCTGAGATACCTCAGGTTTCCTTTCTGCCCTTTCAGTGTGCTAATACCCACTTAATTAATTCCCTTTATTAAATTCTCTCTGTTAAAACAATTATGGTGATCAACTTCTTACCTAAATAATGTTTATATAATCAAAAGACTTTCTGGAGCGTATTAAGTTTTGTTTTCTTTGGTTAGCTTTACTGTATTTAATTTAAATTAAAGTTCACTGATTTTTTTCCAATTATGCCTTAATTTTATAATCATTTTTTAAAAACCTATGGTGGTTTCTGTTTTTCTGGTTGGACTCCAATACAGGAAGAAAGCTATTAGGAAAATATGTGTCAGGTTGAACCTGCTAGTGAAGACAGTTTTCTGGGTAGTTTGATGGAGGATCTATCTTTTCCTTACCTAGGAGAAGCTGAAGAGAAGAACTTTCCATCCATCATGTTCATATGATAATCCCTAAGGAACTGTGTTCAAGACCTAACTGGAAGTTACCACCAACTTTCCAAGTTATCTACCATTTCTTATATTCTGAGGGGTTTATGTACAGATGAACAGTGGAGGAACATAAGTATTTTAAAAAGCCAGGGATTCCAGATCTCCTGAAGAAAGAGGGTCTTGGCAAGGGGAAGAAGACCCAAATGGAGAAGAGAATACTATAAAATGAATATACAGAAGGAGTTAAGCAAACTAACTGTTCATAAAGGCCAAAGGGAGGCCCACCACACTCTAAGTTGGGAGGGTGAGGACTATTAAAATCACAGGTGGTTGCAATAACCACACATCCATTCAGTGCTGAATTTCCAATCTTTATCTCCTTACTTTGGGAGCCATAAGTCCCAGGTGAAAAACTGCACTTGCAGCTAATTGCACCTGCAATTACCTACTTCCGGGTGCAATTAGCCACTTGAACCTAATTCTGAGTGTGCAAGTGTTTAATTTCGTATGTGAGGGGGTGATTCCAGATACAGTTAGCTGTGCCCTCAATCTTTGCACCTGCAACTAATTGTGACTAATAAAACAAGTCCTCATGCAAGTCAGGTTGAAGGCCCATATGGTGGACCCTGTTCGGGGAACCAAGAATTGGATAAGTTGCACTGATAAGACACAAGCTTACTAAAGGGAGCAAAGGGACAAATTATTAGACCTTGTCATTCTTTGGATCTACGGTCACATTATCCATGTCCCCCTTCTACAGCATGTTCCCCCTGGACCACAGAATATGAAGTCAGCCAGTAAGAAGCCTGGCTTTGCAAAGATAACAGAGCAACTCATGCCGACATTGAGGAATGCCCATAAGGCATAGGTCAAAATTGCATTCCAGTCAATTCTCCATTATTTGGGTCAACTCTGATGAGGTTGTTCAAAACACTTAGGTAAGAGACATTAACTGAAGCCCTACTATGTGCTAAGTCATACAGCGAATCCAGAGATTAATAGGCACGGCTCCTGCCTTTGATTCCATGTCAGTTCCACAAATATTTCGTGAGTACCTACTGTCTGCTTAGCATGTCAAAGTGCTCATGAGCTTACTGGGAAAATGCATTCATCCTGTCTTGCTACAAATATCAATTTATCGAGCCCTCCTGGAATCCACATTCAAGTGGGGAAAACAGATGTTAAATAACTATTTATACAATTAATGTCTTTGTTACAGGGGCTGTGAGAGTGTACAATTAGGGCCTGCCCTGGGCTGAGAGTTCAAGTTAAGCTTCTCCAAAGAACAGATGCTTGAGCTGAGATTTAAAAGATGGCTAGAAGTTACATAGGCAAGGGGCTACGGAGACTGGGCTCCAGGTGAAGGGAATGAAACTGCAAAGGCTCTGAGGCAGGAAGGAACATGACAACATTAAGAAATGGAGAGATGGGCAGAGTGGCTAGAGAAGAGTAAGGATATGGGGCTGTGAGGTTTATGTGATAAGTGAGAGGAGGTTCTTCAAAGTACCCAAAACTGTGCCAGTGAAAGAACTGATAATGGTTCTTACCAGAAAGGAGGACATCGTGTGGCCTCTCAATATTAGCCTAGAGGGAATCTTGTTGTGAGATATATGCTTTGTCCCTCTTCCTCTAATCTCACCAATACCAACCTGGACCATGGAAGAGCCAGAAGGGAAATGAGGTAGAGGAAGGATAATATTGCAAATCAACCCCTCCCTCCCAACTGCACCTCCCTGAGCTTAAGCTTATGTAGGTAACCTGGATTTGGAGATGAGCCTGAAGTATTACATTAGACTGGACTGGACTTTTAATACTTGAAAATAAATCTCATTTTCAAAACTGAGGCTGTTCTAATTGTTGGAAGTGATCCAGGAAGCTATGGGGTCTGCATGAGATGTCTCTAAAGGATGGGTTAAGAGGGACCCACCTGAGAAGATGTGAAGGTTGAATGGAAGAGACATCCAGCCTCTTTGTAACGGCACTCCATTGAGATCTGAGAAGGCAGGGAAGGTTCCATAAAGATAAGAAGGACAGGTAGGCTTTAGTAGAGAGGAGGGTCCAGGCATTTCAGGAGAATGATGAGAACACAGGGGATGGAGTCTGTTCTCTCTTGGATGGGAAGTCTTAAGAAGTTGGTCCTGGCTAGAATGGATGGTCTGAGGTATGAGCAGTAGAGTTGGATTAACATGGGGTAAAGTCATATGGAAGGAAACCTTGAAGGTGGGCCAACAGGAGTAAGGGGTCTCTAGCATCAAACCTGGCTTCTCCTCCACACTCTTAACAAGCAGTAAACTGACTTAGTCCAGACTGGGGGCGTTCATATAGGCGACCTCCCTTCCACGGTTGAAATGAATTTTTCCCCCTTTCTTCTCTGTGTATTGCCCAGTGGGATGGTAAGAAGTTACACTGTGAGGACATTCCCTCCCCCATCCCCACCCACTGGTCAGCACTCCTGGCCAAGAAGGAACACATGCCATGCAGGTCTTCAAGGACACAGGGAGAAGGGGAGACTCCCCTCTCTTCCTCCTTTCTCTCTATGGCCGATACTGGCTTGATGTTCCCCAGTTCAGCTACTCCTCCCTCAGCACACAGGAAGACTGTGTTTCCAGCTTCCTCTCCAGTTAGAATAGAGTCATGGGCCTGGATTCTAGGCAGGCGGCCAGTGCAGACCTGGTCCCTAAAACATTCAATTCAGCCTTTCACTCATTCTCCCCTCCCAACTCATGAGACTGAAAAGAAATGACTTCAAGATGGTGGAGACATGTGATGGCAAGAATCTGCTTCCCTGCTCAGATAGGAGCCATCAGACCCTCATCAGACATGACACAGGCAGGTTATGCTTGGTTAAGCCACTGAGATGTGGGGCTGTTCATTAGTGTAGCAGAGCCTGGTCTACCTTGACATGGCTGCCCATGCCCAACCCCAGGGTCCCCTACCCTCTTGTTTCCCTCCCTTCTGAACACTTCCCACAACCCCCTTGGCCTCATTCATTTTCGTGCAGCAAAGTACTGACAGCTCTAAAGGCGGGGGAAGAAGATCCACGAAGAAAACACTCAGGCCTTTCTCTTCCTGGAGCACGGTACTGCACTGCCACACCACAGCCTTGGCTGGCCCCTCTTCCTGGAACGCTCCTCCTCCAGATGTTCACTCAGGTGGCTTCTCCTCAGCTGAAATGACCCTTTCTCAGAGAGGCTAGGGGCACCTGCCCAACTTACCATCACAGTACTCTGCTTTACTGCCTCAGGGCATTTATCAATCCATGAAATTATCTTATTTGTTTATTGTCTTTCTCCTAGGATGTCATCTCCATGAGAACAAGGTCTAGGTTTTGTATGTTGTTTTTTTTTTTTTTTTTTTTTTTTTTTTTTTTTTTTTTTTTTTTTTTTTTTTTTTGCGGAGCACAGGCTCCGGACGCGCAGGCTCAGTGGCCATGGCTCACGGCCCAGCCGCTCCACAGCACGTGGGATCCTCCCGGACCGGGGCACGAACCCGTGTCCCCTGCATCCGCAGGCGGATTCTCAACCACTGCGCCACCAGGGAAGCCCCCTGTATGTTGTTTCTTTAGTGCCAATAACTAGATGTGGAGTGAATGAATGAATGGGAGGAGATAAAGATTCTCATTCCAGGTTATCTAGACTCACTTCCATTACAAACGAGGAAATTGAGCCTTTTTCCCTAAAAAGAGGAAACAGAGAAGCAGCTAATGCAACTCTACAATGCTAGCTGTTTCTGGAGTGCTGAACTTGGATATGATTTATTCAAATGAAAACTCTGAGGGAATTGTTTTAGAGGGATCCATAAAACAAATGTCATTTTCACCTGGAGAATTCACCCAACCTTCTAACCAATTTCAAACATAGTTATTTAATGCAGATTTGACAAATGTGAAATCTCTTACACATAGCCATTTATCATCTAATGTGTGCCTGCCCTGCACCATAGTTTAAGTTATAGCTTTTTAATGGGGTAAAACATTTCTATAAAATCATCAAAATACCTTAAACCAAAACTGCCTATAAGAAATTGATGAGTTTCAAGCACCGATTCAACCCCTGAAAATGTCAACCTTGCCATTGGCACCGTGGGCACTTCTATTAAAAGCAGCTAAGGAGGTATAATGAATATCTAATGAACCATTTTGTATTTCTATGTGGTTTCTTGAATTGGAAATAAATCAATGAGCCTTACAAAATGCATATTTTAGTGGTATATTCATAAACAATAATCTTGTTTTTCTATCATGACTCGAGTGTCATTCTTTTTTATAACACAACTGAAGTTTTAATAATTTATTTTATGTATACATAACCCAGAGCTTAAAGGGAGAGGGCAACCTAGTGCGTGTTAGATTTTTAAAACATCCTTGCGTATGGAAACTATGTGGATCGTAAAGGTAAAACCAAAGCACTCAGGATCTAGTAGAAGACATGGGACATGTGAATAATAAGTAGTAAACAACACAGAAACTTCCATGAATACAACTGAGTGCCGTGGGCTGAGCAAAGGAAAACAGATGGCGTGAATCCTGCTTTGCAGGCACTGTAGCTGAGCCCATGCCAGCCCTCCTGGCCAGCTCAGCCAGGGACAGCAGTCTCATGGGGCCGAAAGAAGCTCCCCCAGCAAGAGTGTGGTGTGTTCCCCTGAAGACCTCCCCAACAGCCCTGCCAAAGGGTTCAGCTGGGCTGTCCTACCAGCTTCCTCAGCTGGAAATGGGTGAGCTGCTTTCCCTCCCTTTGGCATGGGCTCAAACCCTATGATCCAAAGCTGCCTCTCTATCTCAGCAACGTCCCTTCCAGAGGCCAAATATAACCATGCCTTTCCCGGCTCACAAAACTTCCAGTCAGAGGGCTGTGCACAGTGACAGCTGGCCAAAGAGCGTCTCCCCAGTCCAGCCCACAGCCAAAAATAACAGCCACTTGGTGAGTATGGGCTGGAAATTTTTTTCCCCTTTGTTGGGACTTTGTTTGGAGGTATTTTTGCTTTGGTTTTGAATTTGTTTTGTTTTGTCTTTGTCGTGGAAGTAAACGTAGTAACTGAAGAAGTTGCTACATCAACATCCCACACTAGACTCATAGGTTTAAATCCAGTTGTGGTGGGTCATGGCCAGAAAGATATTCATCTCTTAAATCTCCCCAGTCACCTATATAAAAGGAGAGTCTAGCAAGCACATCTCCGCCCCACTCTGTCCGGCAGTGCCCCCGGCACAACCATGATCATGCTGGGACCGACCACTAGGATGCCTTTTCTCCTCAGTCTAGCTGGAGTGACTGTAAGAGGCTCATCTATCTGCAGGGCTGGGTGGGGTCGTTTCCATGTTTATACCCATGGTGCACCTGGGCAGCAGTCGGGCCTTGGGCCCCAGAGCTGTCAGTTCAGTGCCCTCTGCAAATACTAAAATGACTTCACTTATTAATTTATTTCTTCAAAAGTACACAGTGTTGAGCGACCGCAAAGCCCACTCTTGATCTGCTTCCTGACACACAAGGCTCAAGTCAACCAGGCCAACGGCCACATCTTGTTAAATCTTACCTAGCAGGCGACACGAAATGGAACAGTGCTAAAGAGATCCAGGCTGGGAAAGATGACTGTCTACTCCGTGCCCTATTTCCAAATGCATGTATAATGGGCAGTTGTGCAAAACTATAACCTTCAATTGTTGGAACACCTATGTACTTGTGTTTTTCAAAGGCAGAATGTTTCCTGGCATGTTGCTACCTGAAGAAAAAAAATACTCCCTCAATTTCTACATGTGTGTGCATATCACACTGATTACATCTTATTTCTTGTCAGTGTGCCTGCTCTCCCAGGACCAACAAATAATTTATGCATGTAATGCATTTATCAGCTCTCTCGTGTGTGTGTGTGTGTGTGTCTGTGTGTGTGTGTACATATATATATATCCTATGTGCCAGTGTCAAGGATATCTTCTATATTAACAGAAAGCAAGCAACCTCTTGGGTGTTTCTCCACCATGAAATTAACTTTGCATCTTATGCATCAAGTGAGTGAAAAGTGATAACAGGTCCCTGCTCTTTACACAGAACTAAGTACTCATTTATACCAGAAAAGGAGTTGTCCTAAGCATTTTATGTTGCATACTTCCTGAAATTGCTCCCCTCCCTTATTCTTTTCGAAGGAAGGTCTCTATTATTCCAGGGCCATATAGACAGTAGAGGGAACATGGCTGCTAAGTTTCAACTTGCTCTATTTAGGTTGCCTTTTCCTTGCTTCCCCCTCGGAATATTTATCATCCTTGTCATCAAGAACAGCTTCTGAGTACCCAGCAGTGCCGAGCGTGGTACCAGGTGTGTGTGTTTGGCAGTCCTCACCTCCACTGCTGTCCACAGGCTACGATTTGGATTTAACCATGGTCATCATTCACACCCTCGTGGCAGCAGCATCTTGGGGTGCTCCCAGCAAGATGACAAGCAGCAAGAATGAGGACCAGGGCAGCAGTTGCTATGGGGCAATGTCAGGTGACTGCACCTGGCTAATGTTGCCTTTCGGCTCCAGGCACTTCTCTCCACCCACCTTTCTCATTTGGAAGGCATGTGTGTCTCATTCATGCCATGAAACAATTGCCAGAATGACACAATCTTAGAGGAAGGGATCTCGAAAACATCTAGTTCGACCTGCTCATTTTAAAGATAAGGCAACGGAAGCCCTGAGGGGTTAAGTTCCTTGGCCAAGCTCATGCAGGTGGTTATTGGCACAGGAATGGCTGGCATCGAGTAACTGAATCCACTTTCTCATGGTCTTTCCACCATACCCATGGCTTTTCAACATTTGTTAGCACAATCCACAGTATGGAATAAATTTTATATCACGACCCACAATATCTACACGCACATACAACTAACACAAAAGTCTCAGAAAACAATACCTATCTTTACTATACGAGATATACTTTGGTATTTTCTATCATATATTCATTTTAAAAGAGTCTGGAGATTGCCTGGCAGCATGTATACTAAAATTGGAACAATACAGGGAAGATTAACATGGCCCCTACACAAGGATAACATGCAAATTTTCCCCATATTTTTTTCACATTTACCAAATGTTCCTTTTCTTTCCAGGGATAACATTTATAGGTACACAGTCAAAATAATTTGCATTTTTTCCTAATTAGATACATCTACTGAATGTCTAGGAAGGTGGGGTTGAATTAGATACAGAGAGTGGTCCCTTCCAGCTTGAACCTGTCACGTGCCTGATTAGGAGCAAGCATATTGCCTGATCTGTCCTGAATTAATTCTGAAAGGGAGAATGATCTAGCAGAGAGAACACTGGGTCTAGTCCTGGCTCCATTATCTTCCAAGTGTGTGATGTGGGGTGAATTTTCTCTGGATTCTGCTATCTCGACTGCAAGAGCAAGCTGTTGTTAATTGACAGAGTTCTGAGAAGTGAACAAAATAATGCAAATGAATGCAATAAAAGTTTTCTTCACAAGACTTGTCCTGGAACAACAGTGGTCTTAAATTCTCACATTTCAGAGAAATACGGTGTCTCAAAATATTTCTGGATTCTCATCAAAACACCTGCATAATGTATCGTGAATAAATCTGGTGTAATAAAGACAAACTAAACCCTGGAACTGACTCATTTTTTCAAATGCCTTTGCAGGTGTTAGAGAGGAGGGGTTGACCCTAAATCTTGAAGGTGTTCGGCCTCAGAAAAGCAGAAGTCATTGAGGTCAAAGATGACTCTGTGCTCTTGAAAGGAAAAGGTGATCAGTCGCAAATTGAGAAACACAATCAAGAGAGGCTACTATCAATGAGTATGAAGAGGAAGAATTGAATGACGTGTTGTAAAACGTTCAGATGCAATAGCCAAGCTGAAGGCTGGTGGGACAAGTGAAAAGAAAGAGTTCTACGAGTACTCAATGCTGCCTCAATTGCTTTTGAAGAAGGCATCTTTCTAGGAGGTGGTTAGGCTTGGGTTCAGTGCATTCCAGCTTTGGACTCACCAAATCCAATAAAAATTTTAAGAACCAATATACAAATTATTTTTGAAAATATTCAAAATGGCTGCAATGACCTTGCCAAGCGTGACAGTTAGAAGGATCCTTGACTGCTGAGAACATCAGACCAAGCCGTCCAGAAGCTGGTTGTGATGCTCTGCTTGGAGATATGGCTAGGGTAGAAAAGGGCATCACCGGCACTACCAGGGTACTAAGGGCTGCTTCCTGGCTGCTACTGCTGTGTGAAACAGAGCAGAAGCTGTAACAGAGATCCTGAAGAGGAGGAGGACCCTGGCGTGGGCAGAGTGGGTGGAGGTGATGTGGAGGCGGCATGTTCTCATTCCTGAAATAGTGCATTATCACTCTTAGTGAACTGTGACAGGAAGCTCAGAGCGGTGCTTCTCACCAATAACCTCAGAGAAATCACTTGAAAAAAAAGACCAAAGAAAAGGTTATGGGTTTCAGTTAGGGGTTTCAGTTGACGAAGTGCATGATGGTTTACGGCTGTCACTGTGCACGCCCACAGATAACATGTTTTGTGTTTTTGAATAAAAAGACATTTGTATGTTCTTTTTAAAAAAAAGAAAAAAATGCCAGCTATGCTTACAAAATTTATTCCACAACCCACCAAACACAGCATTTGAACTCAGCACACCCGCGGTGGGGAAGGGCGGGCCTTGAGCGCGGGCGGTGCTCTGTCTTTCCCCACAGGCTCACCTCCAGCCTTGTCTCATCTTCTCCTCCAACACCTACTCCGATTGCACCCCTCATTCCAGGGTGTTTCCAGTGCCCTCTGGAACCCTTGCTCCTCGGTGAGAAACTCCCCCCTGACTTTAGCCTGGGGGTGAGGAGCATTCCCTTCCCTTTCTGCTGTCTTTGGAGCCTGGCTCTCGCGCCCATGCACTGCCATCCCAACTCCACTCCTCCCAGACTCCCAGGGACTGGAGACAGAGGATCTGTGCCCTCCTTACCCCTCAGAGACACCATTACTCTTCTGCCTTCATGTAAACCCCTCCTTCTCTCCTCACGTCACCTGTTTACCCACTACTATCCCCAAACCTCCCACTGGCATCTTGGTGGCTCACCACCTTCCTTTCTATCCTAGAGCTTACCATCAACTCGGGCACTTTAAAATCCATGTGGACAACACATCCAGTGTGCTGCCCCCCCCTTCATTCCCTCCCTCCCCTGGTTACCAATTTGACTCTGGAGTCACCTAGCATTGTCCCACCTCAGGGATCCTCCATCTTCCATCCCCCATTCTGTCCATTTTTCCCCGTTCTCTCAGCTCCCTTGTGGTTTGGCTTCCTTCCCCTTCCAGCCTAGACTCTAGGGTCCACTGCTTCAACCACTCTTTTGACAATACTCTAAACCAGTGGTCACAAATTTATTTCATAATGCACAACCAACAGTGAAACAAGGAAAATAATCAGGCTCATATCTCTGACATTCACTCATTCACTCATTCATAAATTACATACATTTTACTATAAAATCAACATTTTCTTCAATTTTAAAACATACCACAAAAATATAAGGGCATAAACAGCCAATATCGTAAGAACTTCAGTATTCTGTGCCCATTCCTAGTGGATCAGCTCACACAACCCCTGGAGGAAAGCACACCCCAGTCTGAGAACCACAGCCCTAACCCCATGCCCTCCGCCCTCTCTTCCCTCTGTCGCAGCCACCCTGAGAAACCAGCCCTGAACCCACCTAGCCACGGGCGTCCCTTTCTCTGCCAGGTGGCTGCGTGACGCTGGGGCACCGGCTGGGTCCCAGGGAGCCTCTGTGGACTTAACCCTTCTGCTCAGGGCAATGCCACCGAAAGCCTCAAGAGGAAAAGTCAAGCGTACTGGCAAGAGAACTTCCTTTCTCTCGGTACCACCAGCACCGAGGACAGTGCCTGGCATCTGCCCGCGCTCCCCACTGTTTGCCGCACTGCACTGTGCACACAGGTGGCATTTCCATCACTCTGGCAACATGGTTGTAAAGGCATGAAGGGCACACAGAGAAAAGCCCAACAGGTCATGGGTTCCAGCTGGGCACGGGCTTGGTTCTGAAGCTGTATGAGGGTCACTTGCCCCCAGAGCACCGGTCCGCCCACCATGGCCCAACGATGGACCAGGCCTTCAGAAGCCAGACACACCACAGCTGAGCGAGCTCTAATTCGGCCACGTGTGACCGAAGCAGTTTGACTAAAGCCTGTCTCACACCTTGACTGTTCCAGGGGGTTGCTATGGAGGCAGGAAATAGGGCCCCTCCAGACAGTCTCTTTACCCACATGCTTGGAGCAGCCTGGGCTCAGGGCACCTCCACCTCCTTCAGACGAACCTTCACAGAAGAATTCCTAGGCTATCACACGGAAGATGTGGGCAAGAAAGGGACAAATCTTAAAGGAGCAATACCAATGCGGACTGAAGCACTGCTGTGAGAATAAGCACTTAGGAGAGGCGATGTTGAGAGCCAAGGAGATGTTCTCTGGTGGGCAAACTTTCCTCTTTGGCCAGGAAGGAATCTTTTGCACTCTCTTCCCCTCGCCCATCCCCTGCTCACCACCTGGCGATGCATCCCCAGGTAATAAGCAGTGTCTGCAGAAGGACACATGACAGCTACAGCACTTTCTCAGGAAGGTAAAGGGGACGCAGAAAAAATTCCCTCACCTCCTGTCAGTTCTTTTATCTTCTCTTTCTCCCCTTCCCAGTCCAGCGTTTCATAACCAGGGGTCCATGGACGTGACCCCTGCATCAGAGTCATTATAGGCCTATTTAAAATGCAGATTCCTGGGCCTCAGACACAGTCAATCAGAAACTTTGAAACTGGAGTCAGGAAATCTGCATTTAAACATCATTTTGCCTGTTAAAGTTCGGGAACTGCTGAAAAACAGTTCACTTCTCCTCTGTTCTTCCCAGCTACACCTTGTTGATCCACAGCCACTCTCCACCTCACCACCATTCCCTTCTTCCCCTCCACTGCTGAGGCATTCACAGTGAAGCCAGCTGGGACTCAGATGGAAGGACCTGGGCAGGAATGAGACCCCCTGTGCTCTCACCTTCCTGTGCTGACCATGAGCGCCTCCCTTACTGTGCTTTATTTTCATCTATGACATCTCCTCACATGGTTCCTAGGGGCCTCACTTAAATTAACCTGGCCTACCTGTCCCAAATGAATACTGGGCGAGCTGGGGATTTCATACACTGAACTAAAATAAAGTCACCAGGAGGAAACCAAGGAAATCAGGGAGCTGAAATTTGGCCTAATGTTGATCAATTTTTGGCCCAAACCACCATCTACTAATAGGTCTCTGGTAATGGGCTTGCAAAGATGGAAATGTTAATCAATGCTAAACAAGTGTTACAAATAATAAAGACATGTGCCATCTACTCACCTCCAGGGGATGGGGTGTGAACTTGAGATGACTATGACCACGAAGCACTTGAAACCCAGAGAAAATTCTCTGAACCATTCTTTCGCTCACAGAATTTCCGTGGCACCAGTCCCCATGCAGCTCTGACAAGTGAGCTATTTTCGTATGTGAACAAGTGGAGTTATTGTTATCTGTGCTCTGAATCAAGGATAAAAAGGAAAGGTGAGAGGGAGAGAGAGGGTGTGAGAGAGAAGACATGGAGGTGAGACGCAGAAATACAGAAACGCAGGAAGGATGTCAGAAACCAAAAGAAAAGGAGCTGGGTGTTCTTCGCGGAGAGGAAGGAGCCAACTAGGCAGTCTGAGACTCCAAAGCATCAGGTGACTCCTCAGCAACCACAGGAACAGTCTCTCCTTCTGGGCTCACAGGATTCTGGAGCAGCCGAGGATGATATATGCAAAGGGCTTTGTAAATGGTGAAGAGCTACCCATTCAGGGTGCTAGCTCCCTTTGTGTGACCAAGGAGCTACTGCCCCTTTCCAACAGCCCTGCCCAAAGACTTAGGACACCACAGACCAAAAGGAAGCTTAACCAGCTAACATTCTTCCATTAGTAGATGCTGGTCTTAATATTCTGGCACCAGATTACCTAGGGACGGTAATGAGGGTGCTATTTTAGCAAGAAACTGAAAAATGAGAAGAAAATACGCCCTCAGAACACGCTGAATACCTATTGTAACACGCCACCCCACCAAGAGTCCACGTTCTACCTATGTTTTAATGTATTTATTTCTTTTGAGACCAGCAGGGCTTGAGCCACAGCTTCCTGCATTCTGCCTCGTCAGCATGAAAAGATTTGCTTCCGTAGGCCCCTTCAGCTCCCTCCGGGGTTCTCCTTCTCCTCGGAGGCTGACTAAGATGAGAAGCTTACCCCACAAGGTAATGAAAAGACAGTTTTCAGTTCTGACTCACCCCTTGGGCTTCCTGAGTCTGCTAATGAGGCAGCTAGCTTTGCCGTGTGGTGTGCTTGCCACCAAGACCTGACCACTAGAGGGAGCCAGAGAGCAACAAGGGCCCAACACTTCCCCGGAAAGAGCCAAATCCCCGGCACACCTACTCCCTCCTCCAGCCCAGAAACTGCCAGGCTTCATAGCATCTGTGGATCCACTGAAACAAACATGTCACCTTTATTGTACACTTCCTTGGTAAACTCTTATTTTCCTCTTTCTCAAGTTTGGGTGGAAAACAAAACAATTAATTTTAAAAGCAGCACATGAGAACCTAAACATTATTTATGTCTCTAATTATCTCATTCTAGCGGGTATTTCAGTCCCTGTCTGGTCAGGACATTAATTATCTTCATAACTACAGCAAAAGTTAAATAACAAGCACCCAAGGCTACGGCACTACTGTAATGTGCAAGCTTAAATGAACTTATAAATTTTATTAATGGATGCTTTATACAACTCCATATATTATAAATCAAACAAGAAACCGATTTCTATCTTTTAAGGGTACGGTGAGAAAGCTTTAACATTATTGAGGGTAATTTTTATTAAGTTTAGAACTCCCTTTTTTTTTTCAGTAATGAGACTGTTATGAGGATAATTTAATCTAGTTTGTCATGAGGCACCCCAGCTTGTTAAATAAGTTAATAAATGACTGTGCATTAATCAAAGTGACAAAGCTATGAGGAGCTGGGGATGGGAGACAATTCTGGTGATAGTATTAATTAGTATTTAATTAGAAACTTAGGGCCCATAAATAAAAAAAAAAAATCATGGTAGAGACATTTATGCAAATTGCTTGGAGCTTGCAGTGGAGTTAGCTTTGCTTTAAAGAAACATGATTTTTTTTTCCTAGCATGCTGTACACAGCAGCACTGTGGCCACATCACATGGCTTAAACCAGCTCTTCTTTTGTTTCCAATTTGTTCCAATTACAGGCCTGTAAATTCAAATCATTCTTCTGACTGTGTTGATTGAAATGTAGAGTTTCCACAATTTCTACTGGGAGTTCTTTTTTTTTTAATAAAAAGAGAGAAATGTTTTAGAGAAATAAGGAGTTTCAGATTTTTTTTTCTGCTGTTTTAATTAAGATGTGTGCCACTATTTTCTAAGAACAATTGTGGATTCCATTTGATACACAAACAATGCCTCCTTTTTAATCCTGGTGAGCTGTAACTGGGTTTTGTTATGTGATATTATATTGGAGACTGCATGGACTCAACTGCCATCATTTTTATTATAATCATGGCACTTCTCCCTTTTCTCTCAATCACATGCTTTGATAGTGGGCAATTTTTGATGGTACCAAAAGATAATAACCATTTGGCTCTGAACGTCACTGATTTCCTAAGGTACACATCCTCTTTTTCAGACTTTATTATTTGTTGCATTTATTCAAGAAAGGTTATCCGCAGTAAAAATGCTTTTTCTATTCAACAGTCTATTTCTGTCATGGTTCATTTATGTGTGAGCATGACAGACTGAAACCCGTATTATCCACAGCTGACAAGTGTCAGGCCGACAGTTCAATCAGCCCTTCCTTAAGATGATGGCCCAGGGCCCTGTGTTTGAAGTAGGACAATAAAGCAGGCAACACAATCAGGGTCAAACTGATCCAATCCCTGTATATAAAGGGGATTCTGCCTAATAACACAGTGCGATTTTTTTTCCCCTCTCCAAACACATTAGTCCTTAAACAGTGACTTGGCCCTTAAGAAAATCTGTGACTGACATGAAAATGCTGAAGTTTTAACATGGTTGGTTTATCCATAACCTCATGGGGCTGCTGCTTTGTGCAGACTGGTTTTGTCAAAGTCAGAAAAATAATGTATTCAGTGTCTGATCATTTTTAGGGAGTTATTTGAATGGGATTTTAAGTCAGACATCCTGATGTTGACAAAGGGATCATTTTCTTGTCCTTTTGTTTTACATTTGCATTGGCTGATAAAATTAAATCTCCGAAATGCATACAAAAGTGAGCTCCCTTCAGCAACACTCCACCAGAGTTTCTTGGAAGGAAGCAGGGTTTCTCGGTGTCTCTTGATATTAGGTCTCTCTAGAGTACAGACTAGAATGCAAACATCTTCAAAATGAGTGCTCCCTCAGCTTGGGCAACACTTCAACTCAAACATGTATGAAAGCATTTCACTGCAAATCCTACCAACCAACAGCGCAGAACCAAAGTTGATCAAATGCTAATAGTCTGCAGTGGGCTCCCTGGAGGGACCAGGAGACTGTTACCTTTGCTCTTCTTCAGACTTCAAACCACCGCCGATGATGGCAGGCATGGAAGTACTGCTCACCTATTTGATAGGTGCCTTTCATAAGGAGGAAGCCAAAGACCCTCTGAAAGCTTCATGAAACTTTGATCCCCGAAGGTACCACAGAGAACATTAAATGCAACCTCCAGGCTTTATGGATGAGGGAGGCTCAGAGACATTTGTGACTGCCAGGGCCAAGGAGCTCGCAAACGGCAGTGGAAGGGAAGAATTAACAACACTAACAGAATACTCTGCACTTTGCTTCTCTTTATCTGTCATTACTGGGCAGACACAAGTTAGTGCAGGAGGGTCTGCTGAAAAGCAGAATTCCAAAATCAGAGAGGGAGTAATGGTGCCTGGGGCTACCAAACAAGACCTCATATCGATTCCCTTTTCTTGGACAGTTCTGTTAGTTCTAAGTAATATATTCTTTGTGTGCTTGTTATTCTCCATTTACACTGTCCCGTCCCAGTCCATCCATGTAGCCACATTTGCTGCCCTGCAGACCACATCACCTAGGCTCTCTTGGTGGCTAGAGACCAGGGGGAGGCGCTGACAACAATCAAAGGGTGGGAGGAGAGAGGCCAGAGTGCGCCTTCCATCCTCACTCCCTGCTTGATTCCCCATCTCTGAAGAAACTGACCCCTCCAGCACCCCTGCTTCCACCAAGCCCCTCCTCCAGGGCTCCAGCTGCCAAGGGTCCAGACCTGTTGGTTTTCTTCTCTTTGCCCTTTAGTTTGCCACTGTGGCTAATCTCTTGGCATCTCCACGTCTCCTGTTTGTTCACCTAACGCTGCCCATACTTCTGAACACAGCCCTTTAAAGTCACCATTGGAACCAGCTCAGGCGAATTCTGTTTTCTGCTGGGACCCTGACTGATAGGTTGAATTCCTTAGCTTCCACCCGGTCTTCCTACCTCTAGTCCAGTAGTTCTTAACATATTTTGTAATCTCATAGAGAATCTAATGAAAGATAAGAGTGCTCTCCCCAGAAAAAATTCACTTACACACATATGCTCAAAATTTTGTGTGCAGTTGTAAAGTATTCCCAGACTCCTTAAAGGCTATCTACAAACCTTCTAGGCAGTCCATAGAAACTCCAATCCATTCCCTCCACCTCTGATAAGTGAACCTTCCTAAAACACCCATTTCTTCCATTTGATCATATTCATGTTCTCCTCAAAAACCTCTAGTGGTATCCTACTAACCACCATAAAGCATGAAGCCCAGAATCCTCAGCAAAGCGTTTCAGGCTCAAGCTGACAAGCTAGTAGTGTGCTTGAGCCATTTCTTACCAGCTCACAAGAGACAGAGACGGTTATATTTTCAAAGCCAGTTGTTAAACACAGCATTATTCAAAATTAGATTACATACACTTACAATTAAATGTCTTTATTAAAAGTAAAGGTAATAAAATTAAATACTCAAAGTGTGTTGCTTTCTCATTATTTTACTACTATCTATGCTCTTGAAGTTGTCTATCGCATCTGAATGGTGGAAACACTACATAATGATGTACCGTTTTGCAACTCTTCCCAACTCCGTGATGCCTTATGGAGTATTTACACCACAGAAATTAGCAAACACTCCAAATCAGGACTTGATTTACTATGTTGATTGTCTAGATCAGGGGTTGGCAAACTGTAACACACAGGCCAAAACTGGCCTACAGTCTGTTTTTGTATGATCCACATGTTTTTACATTTTTAAAGGATTTTTTGTTTTACAATCTTTAATGATGAAATAATTTGTTTGGGCAATGGTAGTTAAAACACTTAGATGAGAAGCTGACAGGGAATTTTACAACTAATGGATCAGACTTATAATACCTAAACTCACCTGTCAATTTCAACATCACTAGAAGTAGAAAAACCAGATGTTAGTGTACCTGATGTGATACAATTTGGAAGTACACAACACCATCTATGACATTCTTGTCCCCAAATAAACTTGCATCTAATAGAACCTCTAGATACATCTGCCAATTTACAGGAAATATATGGAATAAAGAAATATGTTAAACAACACCCCAAGGGTGCAATTGGCTGGGTCCATAATATAAAACATTTTATAGAAAAATTACTTTATTTCTTTAGCCCATAAATAGCAGGTAAAAAATAAGATGGATAACTGTTAAATATTTTTTAAAAATTTTACAAGACATAGTCCACCAAATGAAATAGAGGTTCCTTATTTTGATTCTAATTTGGAAAAGAAAACAACTGTTTAAAAGTAACCTTTTCACAGCAGAAACTAACACAACACTGTAAATCAACTATACTTCAACAAAAAAATAAAATTTTTTAAAAATAACTTTTTTAAGAAAATTGAGAAAAATTCAATATAGAATTAGTATTGGGTAACAGTAATAAATAAGTATTAATTTTATTAAGCATGATAATGGTATTTCATAACCATTAGAAATACATATAGAAGTATTTGTAGAAGAAATGATAGCCTGTTTTTTTAATAGATTTTTATTGGAGTATAATTGCTTCACAATACTGTGTTAATTTCTGTTGTACAACAAAGTAAATCAGCCATACGCATACATACATCCCCATATCACTTCCCTCTTGAGCCCCTTCCACTTTCCTTATCCAACCCCCCTAGGTTGTCGCAAAGCACCAAGCTGATCTCCCTGTGCTATGCAGCAGCTTCCCACTAGCTATCTATTTTACATTTGGTAGTGTATATATGTCCATCCCACTCTCTCACTTCATCCCAGCTTACCCTTCCCCCTCCCCGTGTCCTCAAGTCCATTCTCTAGCAGGCAGGTCTATGTCTTTATTCCCATCTTACCCCTAGGTTCTTCATGACCTTTTTTTTTTTTTTTTTAGATTCCATATATATGTGTTAGCATACAGTATTTGTTTTTCTCTTTCTGACTTAATTCACTCTGTATGACAGACTCTAGGTCCATCCACCTCACTACAAATTACTCAATTTCGTTTCTTTTTATGGCTGAATAATATTCCATTGTATATATGTGCCACATCTTCTTTAACCATTCATCTGCTGATGGACACTTGGGTTGCTTCCATGTCCTGGCTATTGTAAATAGAGCTGCAATGAACATTTTGGTACACGACTCTTTTTGAATTATGGTTTTCTCAGGGTGTATGCCCAGTAGTGGGATTGCTGGGTCATATGGTAGTTCTATTTTTAGTTTTTTAAGGAATCTCCATACTGTTTTCCATAGTGGTTGTATCAATTTACATTCCCACCAATAGTGCATGAGGGTCCCTAAAGGATTGCTTGTTAAAAACTAATTAATTCATTTAAAAAAGAAGAGGAGAAGGAAGAGACTGTTTGTGGTCTGCAAAGTGTAAAATATTTACTATCTGGCTCTTGACTGGAAACCTTTGCCAACCCCTGGTCTGGACCTAAGAAAGTGATGGATAAGATGTTAATAATGCAAGTTAAGCTTAAAAGTGTATCCTGCCTATAATCATTACACTGTGAATGGCACAGAAAATTGAGGAAATTTTCTTCCAGGATTTGAAAGCTATGACCCATCAGCCAAGAAGTCTTTCACATCACACAAGTGAAGTTCCAACATACATTTTCATTGGTTCATGTTCATCTTATTTGTTAATGTAAACGAAATATCAACATACATTCATGTTGGAACTATACTCGTGAGCCAGTGGCTGAATTTGGATGGTAACCAAGCATTCATTTGCAGTCTGATTTTTTAAAATCACAACTGAACCACAGCCATAGGTTAACTACAGACACAAGAGTTCAGAAAAAAAAAAAAAAAGAAAGAAAGAAAGAAAAAACAAGAAAAAGAAACAAGAACCAAAAAACCAGGAAAGCATTATCTGAGAATCAATGGACTAAAGATCATTCTGTAATAAAGAGTATTGTGTGTTTTAGTTTCATTTGTAAGTTTTAGGCTATACATCATTTACATCAGTAAAATTTATAATAAATTTATCTACATATATATATACACATGAGTATTTTTTTCTAGAAAGCCAGTTATTAAACTTTTACCAGCACACCCCTGACCCCACCCCCAGAGACTGACTTATCTGGTCTGGACAATGGCCTTGGCACTGGGATTTTTAAAACTATCCCTAAGTTATTCCGATGCATAGCCAATATTGAGAATAACTGGCTTAGGGGAACTGGCAGGATCCCCTTAAGATTTTGTTCTCTTTGGTCAGAAAGCCCACTTGAATCTGACCAAGGCGGCACTGGGAGTGAGCATGAAGGGGATGTTCTGGGGTGAGGAGGGTGGGAGGTTCCTCCAGGAGCTGGACACACATCACTGGGCTGACATTTTTTCCAATTCCTCAGAACAAAATTGTCCTGGGGCAGCATACTCACAGTCTCCTAGACATGCCACTACTACTTCCTCTCCCAAAGTTATTCTCACTATCATTCTACCAAAGGTCCCCTCTCCTCTCCTGTCTCCACTGTAATCTTACCATCCTGCACATGCCAGCTTAGATATCCTCTCTCCTCTCAGAACTTCCCCAGGTGTGACAGACCTGTTCATTTCCCACTCCAGTATCCACTCACTCCTTACTAACAAAACCCTGATTTATTAGGGACAGCGCTGTGTCCAGTTAAATAGTGTTTCCAGGCCTCCCTTGTAGCCAAAGTGGCCAGTGTGACACAGTTCAGCTAATGAGACCTAAGCTGAAGCCTGACAAGCGTTGGGGGCAGAGTTTGTGCTCTCTTGATAGAACTGCTGGACTCAGCTGGGTCAGACCCCTCCCCTTGTCTTCGCCAGCAGTCATTTTCAGAGTGTGAGACAACCAGCCATCTGCAAAGGATGGAAGAGGAGAAAAACAACTGAGCCGCAGCACCAGTCCCTGACTGCTTGCCTTTGGAAGTCTTGTTCTGTGAGAAAAATAATTCCCTAATTGTTCAAGCCCCTCCTAGTTGGATATTCTGGGGTTGCAACCAGACCAAATGCCAGTCCAGCAATCCCACAGTGAGTGCTCCTCCTATAACTGCGTACAACTACAGATCTGTTCTGCACCACCCGTAACAGCAATCTTCCATGTGTAAATGGGTCAGGTCCCAGATATTTAACTATAAATCAGTTGTTTGAAATTTGGATGCACTTTCCCTGTAAGACTGGGCTATCCTAGAAAATCCAGAACAAACGTTGGTAGTAGTATGCCAGCTCCTGGAATAATCAAGGTGATTAGAAACAAGATTCAGGCAGAGTTAGGCTCATACAGCTTCATAAAGAAGTTAGGTCTCCAACAGTGATTTGTAAACAGGAAGGAAACAGAGAGGAATGATTCCCAAAGATTTGGTGTTTGCCCAGAACTTATTTTTGAGGCAGAAGGATCACGTGTAGGTACAGCATGAACTCACGTTCGTGCTGTTTTGGGCGCATGTGCTTGGATCAGAATGTAAAGGGCACAGAGCACGGCAAGGCCACATCTGAGAAGTGCAAGAGAAAAGAGCCGGGTGACAGCGGTACACGGAGCTCAACAGACCACATTAGCAATAACTATTACATACACGGTTGCATTCTATTTTTGTATCACATTAACGGATATAATATTGGTAATTGTTCTTAATAGAATCACAGAAATGAGAGATGGAAATGCTATAGGGTATGATGGAATGCTGTTCTTTTACCATTGATCATTGTAATAAGCCTGCTCAGTCATTACTTACAAACCACGCTACAACTTTGCCAATGAGGCAGACCAAAATGAGGCAATAAACAAAATCGGTTTTCTTGCTAAATGCGACACCTAAGTTTTCAGATATTTTGCTGAACTTTTAAACTGATTGTCAATTAGTCAATGAGCTATGGCAGGCAGTGTATTTCTGGGTAATTAGTGTGTGTCTTAGGGGGGTTATTTGGCATGAGGCTGAGGGCAAAGTAATTTGTATCTCCCAGGAAGTGCAATAATTGCCTCAAGCTGAACTGCTTGGAAAGTGTATTAATTCTATTAGGAAACATTTATGTTATTTTATATGGCATCCTGTATATTCGTGAAGTGTACTCATAAACCATGAATTATTCATTTTGGGGGCATTATCACATGAGGGTGGCCTCACTGATAACCAGGAAAAGAGGTTGGGTTGTTTGTGCAGTTGGACAACTCATGCTTTGTTGGAAATGATGCATGTTGCGTTTTGAAATTCATCTTGTTAGAAGACCACTGGATCCTAGGTGGTTGAGAGGTCTCTTGAGACAGGTAAGGTCAAAGGTAAGGCAATTTACTTAAACTGGCTTTTCAGGACGCCAACAGGCCTTCTGTTTAGAGCTGGCTGTGCTGCCTGTGGGGGAGCCTTGTGAGAGCTGAGAACTACAGCGATGACGGGCTTCATCTTGGTACTTCTGGACACTTCCTTTCCCAAACCTGCTCAGGACGTTCAGGACACACAAAGGCAATCATTCATTCATTCATTCAACAAATACTTATGGATGAATGCTCGGACAATGTACTAGTTATCTATTGTTGTGTAATAAATTACCGTAAAACTAAGCAGACTAAAAGCAACACACATTTATTAGCTCACAGTTTCAGTGGGTCAGAAATCATGTTCGGCTTAGCTGGGTCCCCTGCTTCATAATCTCTCACAAGCCTGCAGTCAAAGTGTCAGCCCAGAGTCGATAGTCTCCCCTAAAGGCCCATCTGGGGAAGGATCTGCTTCTGAGTCTTTTCCAAGCCCTCAGTTTCTTGAGGGCTGTGGACTGAAGGCCTAACTTCCCCCATGGATACTGACCAGAAGCCACCCCCAGTTCTTTGCCATGTGGGTCTCTCCAGTATGGAAACCGACTTCATCAAAGTGTGCACGCCAAGGGGCTTCCCTGGTGGCGCAGTGGTTGAGAATCCGCCTGCCAGTGCAGGGGACACGGGTTCGTGCCCCGGTCCGGGAAGATCCCACATGCCGCGCGGAGCGGTTGGGCCCGTGAGCCATGGCCGCTGAGCCTGCATGTCCGGAGCCTATGCTCCGCAACGGGAGAGGCCACAGCAGTGAGAGGCCCACGTACCGCAAAAAAAAAAAAAAAAAAAAAAGTGTGCACGCCAAGAAGGCAAGACTAAGGTCACAACCTATTGTAACTTAATTGCAGAAGCGACATCTCGTCACCACACTTTGCCACATTCTGTTGCTTCAAATCAAATCAGACCAGGAAGATGGCGGGGAGATGGAGAGAAGTAGGAGAAGGTAAGACATGTTTTAGAGCAGGGGTCCCCAACCCCCAGCCCGTGGACCAGTACCGGTCCGAGGCCTGTCAGGAACCAGGCCGCACAGCAGGAGGTAAGTGGCGGGTGAGTGAGCAAAGCTTCATCTGCCGCTGCCCGTCGCTCCTTGTCTTCCATGAAACCAGTCCCCGGTGCCAAAAAGGTTGGGGATCCCTGTTTTAGAGTTTAAAATCGACCTCTTCGGTGAGCGTGCATTTACCTCAAGTTGACAGTTTTCTTCACCCCTGCTCTCCTTTGTCCATTTTTAAGGGAAATACAAAGAAAGTTGAAGAAAGAATCTTGTAAGCATCATGGGGAGAGAAGGAGGAGGACCAGATAACACAGTGGAGGGTGAAAAGAGAGGGGCAGTGTGAGAACGGGATGGGAGGAAGCACGGGGGGGACAAGGCGCCGTGCCTGCACCTCCAAGTGTATTAACTTGGGCACACGGCTTCACTTTTCCATGCTTCCGTTTCCTCTTATGTAAAAACGTCTGCCTTTGGGGATTATCTGAGAGGATTAAATAACAACGTGGTACATACCTGATACATCACCTGCACGGCTCTTTTGCTCACTTCATCTGATCTCTACTCAGTTGTCACCACCTACCTCCCTGACAGCCAGAGCTCAAACAGCTCCACCCCACCTCCCATCCTTACCCAGCTGTAGTTGGCCTCACAGCACTTACTGACGCCTGTTTTACTTTGTTCGCCCTGCTTTCTCAGGGCCCAGAGGGGTTCTCAGCATGCGGTGGATCCTCAGTAATACTTGTGAAGGGCCACAGAGTGTAGTCACTGACCAAAGGTGTAGCTGCACAGGCTGTGTCCTGCGTTTCCAGCTGCATCACAAACAGTGTGGGGATACTGGCTTAGGACATAAAGAGAGTAACAGCAAGTAAAATACTTGCATAGTACTTTACAATGTACAAAGGCCTTGCTTGACCACCATGTCTTAATCCTTCTAGCCAGCAGCTGAGGTAGGTAATGTCCCCGTTTACAGGTGAGGCAACTGAAGGTGAAGGGACTTAATAAACTTCTTCAAAGTCCAGAAACAACAGACATTAGAAGGCAAGCTAGGGCTCTGCCTTCTTATGAATTTACTTCCCAAAGGGGCAAAAGTCTAAGTGTTCCTTTCAGTTTGCCAGCAGATGTGCTGATCTGTGCTTGCTGGAATCCTGCATTGAGTTCTCTGGAGTTGCTGTCCCTCTGTCTGCACATCTCCTTTTCTCGCTCTCAGATGGATGCTGTAAGTGTCAGATACCCAAACTGCACCCAGTGGAATTGCAGAAAGTCAAGCAGCCAGTTATATGGCTGCCAGTAAACTTCGCCACATTCCAGAATTCCTTCTTTCTTTCAGAAGAACTCGATTGTGCCTCACTGTATTTCCTAGTTTAGCATAATCCTACCAGTAAATAAAATACCTTCACTTTGACCCCCATGCATTCAACAAACAAGTACTGAGGGTCTGCTTGGTGCTAGGCATTGTGCTAGGAAATGGGACTAGTTAACTTCCAGAAGGAAAAAGCAGACTTTAAGTATAAATCACTGTGTGGCTAATATTATGGTTGGAACTATAAAGGAGAAGTTCAAGGTGATGTGAGAACATGAAAGGAAGGACCACCTGGGACCCGGTCTTGAGGGGTCCAGGAAGTCTTCCCTGAAGAAGGGTCACTTAAACTGGAGAAGAAAGCAGAACATTCTAGGCACAGAGAAGAGTACATAAGAGCTGCTGAGAACTGGAAGAGCTTCTAGAAACCACAAAAGCAAAATCACAAACAAATGAACAAACAGAGAAGTAAGCCTGAAGAGGCCTGGTGCTGGATGAAGCTGAAGAAGTAGCTAGCAGCCAGGAGCTGAGCTTACCTCATCTACTTCTTGCTCTTCCCCAGGATGAGCAAGAAGAAGGCCGCGAATTTGGTCTCACTTGACAGAGTAGAGACATCATTGGTGCTAATTTGTGCCTAGAAAGATTTATCATTATGTCTCAACCTGCATCATGAAAATGTCTTAAAGCCTGTAGCTTCTGTCTTCTTTGTGATACAGAACGCAAAGCATTTGTTTCCACTCAGCATTCAAGGATTTGCAAATTCGACTTAGTGGATGCAATCTGGCTGTGGCTCCCTCCCGGGGAAATGAGCCTCCTGCTCCAGCAGTGGGCTCTGATGCAATGCGCTTCTGGGAGCCTCCACCCACAGTTGCTCTTCTATCTCAGTATCCCTAGGTCAGTGGTTCTCAGCGGGGGTGTCAGGGAAGCTTGAGGGAACACTTTTGGGTTGTGTCAATAATCAGGAAACACCATTTATTGCTCGGGCCAGAGAGCAGTGTATGAGACAATGGTCACAACAAAGAACTGTCCTGTCTCCCACATGACTTTGAGGTCCCACCAGATATGGATGCAGGTGAAAAACCTATGTATAGGTTTCTGAGATTAGAGCTCAATTATGTTTTACATACAAACACAAAATATTTTTTGCACAGTATTAATATACACTGAACTATCCAATAATAAAACTACAGTTGGAAAAAAAAAAAAAAAAAAACCTACAGTTGGAAATTGGAGGAAGATTTATTTTGTTTTTCCCCAAACTTCCCAGGGTTAGTTACCATTTCCAAAAAATATATCATGTATTTGAATCACCAATAGGACACATCCTGTATAAATTGGCCTTTGAAAACGGTCACATTCTTGATGATTATATATACATGTTTCCCCCTTGCTATCCAAAAGTAGAGCATTCCTACGAAACTTTTCCTAAGCCAAAATGGCACAAAGCAAAGAAGCAATTACCTAAGGACACATCTTGCTAACAGATGCACAAAATAAATGGAGATAAAGCACAGATGCTCACAGACACAGTTCAAAGCTATGGTGGCTTAATGCTGAGACACCTAACGTAGTTCCTGGGAAAGGAGCTTGGTAGTACCCCCTCTGCCTGCTGGGGGCCTGCACTGCCTCTATAACAAACACTAATATTTTTGCTTTCATAAAAATGAAAATCCTCCTTGGATTTCTTTCAGTTGGCGAAAACAGGTAAGAATGTAGATCTTTTCTAAAAGTGAAGTGGCTTAAAGCAAACTTTCCAAAAGCAGGGGATACATATATATGTCTTATTCCAAAATGCCACTCTAAAACAAAGTGTCTTTAATATCCAGTTAAATGTTGGTTTACTTCTCTTAAATCCAAATGCATTTGTTATAAGCCTCCAAGCACTTCCTTATGAATCTTAGTCTCTACCCAAAACGTGGTACACAGACCATCAGCAGCAGCAGCTGCATCCTTTTTAGAAGGAAGGCTCTCAGGCCCCGCCCCAGAGCTACTGACTCTAGGTCCGTATTTTAATAAGACCTTCAGGTGATTCAGATGCACATAAAAGTTTGAGCAGCTCTCTTCTAGGTTAGGTAGATCTGAGCATGGAAAAGGTATTCTTTTATTATAAAAGACTTTTATTTCTCTTCCTCATTACATTAGGACATTGCATTAATCTCTTAATTATATGTAAAAGGTGGGCATGTTATCAATGAATTTCACCTCAAGAAAGTAAAATAGGAGTTATAAAATATTTTTTAATGAAAGAGGATGTTGTATCTGATAGGGTTGAGAATGCTGCTCCAAGATCCCTGGAATTCAATAATAGGGTGTGATGAACTTTGGAGCATATAAATGGGAGTAGGGCATCAGAGTCAAATTTCTCTGAACTTGGCCATTTATAAACTCTAATGACTCCTAAATCTATATCTCCAGCTAGTGTCTCACCCTCAGAGCACTCTCGATAAATCCCTGCTTTCTAAATATACATCCACCAGATCACAGAGTAAGTGCCCTGCTGTCTTCTACAGGGTCAAGCTGCTCTCGCTTACTTATTCTACAAATGTTTTTTGATCTCCTTGTATGTGCCATGCAATGTCACAGGGCTGTGAGTAATAGAAAGACAAAGCCTGCTTTTGTGGAGCTGACAACAGTCTAGTAGGAGAGCTAAGAAGCCCGCAAATAACTGTACAAAGAGTCAGAACGTGATAAGTGCACCGAGAGAGGTACAGATAATGTGACAGAGATGACTTCTGCATAGAAATAATATTGAAAGGTCACGGAAAGTCGTCTTGGCCCTCTACACTGCCGAGAAGCCTGTGGTTTCACTCAGGAACTCTCTGGTTCCCCAACACAGCTACTTAAACCCTCTTTACTCTCCTCACATCTGGGCTGCTACACCTGCCTCCCCCGCCATCAGCTGATTCTGCTTCCTTCTTCTCAAAGTAAAATAAATCACTGAGTAGAACCCCTTCTAATTCCCATCATTTTCTCCCTACACCCTTCCTGGCCTAGTCTCTTCCCCTCCTCCAGTTACCACGGCAGGGCTGCCCCTACTCCTGGGTAAGCCTACTCTGCATCCCATCCCTACTTTCCACCACCTCCTCAGACATCTCTCTACGACATGGGCCATTCTCTCCCTCTCCTGTAAGGTCAACATCAACATCAACTCTCTACTGGATCCTTCTTATTAACCTTTAGACACCCTTCAGGGTCTCCCAGTATTATTTCTTAACCATCACTCAAGCTACTGGCCTCTCCTCTCCTTCACAACCAAACTTCTTTCAAAACGAAATGTCTCTGCACTCTCTATCTCCACCTCTTCAACTTCTACACATTCTTCAACCCACTGCAACCAGCTTCTGACCTCAGCACCCACAGAAGCTGCTCTTACCTATATAATCACCAACTACTTGCTTGTTACCAACACCAACAAATTCTTCTCTGTCCTCATCTCCTTTGGACTTTCAGCAGTATTTGACACTGCCAATCAGCCCCTTGAAAGAGCTTCTTCCCTTGGGTTCCATGACACCCCACCCTGGTCATCTTCACCTACCTCTCAGACCTCTCCTTCTCAGCCTTCTCTATGGATTCTCCTCTCTTAAAGCTGATGTACTTTGGGGTCCAGCCCAAGGCCCTCCTCGCTCTCAATAAACACTTTCTCTGGATTTGACCATTTATATTCTTTAATGACTCTTAAATCTATACCTGCAGCCCAGTTATCCCTCTTGGACAGACTTCCAGACAACTCCGTTTGGATGTCTCAAACTCAGAATATCCAAAACTAATTTGCTCTTTCCCGCCCCACCTATTTTTCATTCCTTGACCTCTGTATCATCAAATGGCACTACCATGTACCATTTCCTCAGGTTATACACTGAGGCATCATCCTTGACTCTTCTCACACACCCACACCAAATCAATCACCCCAAATCCATGCTTTACCCTACAGCCAGAGTCATCTGACATGTGAAGATGATGACTTCACCACTCTGCTTAAAGCACGCCCACGGCTTCCTCATTGCCCTCAGCACAAATCCCAGCCAGTGAACTTCTTCCAGGGCTTCACTTCCTTCTTATGCATCCTCCAACCTCAGACAGTTTGACCTTTCTAAACTATAACTAATTCAAGTTACCCTCACCTCCATAGCTGTTAGAAGTGCAGATGGATCTCCCATTATCAACAGGACCAAACCAAACACCTTCATGTGTCGGATTCTGTTAGGAAAAACATGGAGCACTCAGAATGGCTAGAGTATTGTTCAGAATGACTGGAGCACAGTGTCCTTCAGGGAGGGGCAAGAGATGAGCTGGAGAAATGCACTGAACCAGATCACAAAGAGCCTTGAGTGCCAACACAGGAAGTTTAAACTCATCCCAAGAGCAATGGGAAACACATCTTTGCAAAGGTTTAAGCAGGTGAGGATTCTGTACAGCAGCCACACACCACCTCGACTCAGTGGTGGCAGGCAGGTCACTGTGAGTACAGACCTTTCTGGAGAGAGTCCAGCCCGCAGCATGACCCACCTCAAGCTTAGGCCATGTACACCTCCACTTTCTGCTTCAGGACTTCTCCAGGACAAAAACTGTCCCCAAAACGTGTAAAAATGCATACTCACCCTCCAGTTCTCAACAGCTTGAGAGTAAGAGAGAAGGAGGAGGCAGGGCTGAGCCAAACATTCAAGCCTGAGTGACTGAGAAGATGGAGGTGCCACTGACAGAAACAGAGAGGCCCTCAGCAGGAGACAGAGGCAGCCTGACCTCAGAAAGGCAGGGGGCAGAGGAAGAGGAGGCCTTCCTTCAAGTCAGGTGCAGGGAAAAGAAGCTACTGAGGAAGTTCGACCTGCAGGACAGAAAACTGGGGAGGACACAAGAGCGCTCTGCTCAAATCTTAAATGTTTGCCAGGAAGTAGACCTTAGAAAAGGGAGGAGAAAAGGACTACCAGCAAGGAGCAGAAAACCTCAAGGAGGAAGACTGTGGCTCAGCCCATGAGAGTACCTTCTAACCCCTGCACTGACTGTGAGGGAGTGAGCATCCTCTCCCAGGATGGCTCAAACTGGATGTCCAGGAGGTTGGAGCTCAGATTCCTAATTCCAGAGGGAGGCCAAACCAAGTAAGATTAGATCCAGCTGCGAGGGCTCCAACCTCCATTTCCCTCATTCCCGCTACTCCACATCTTCACACTGGTGATGCAGTCTTATCATGAGTTTTGCCTCAGGAGGAGCTCTGAGTAAGACTAGGTAAGAGGTGATGCTTGTCCCAGGTGCCCTGCCCCCCTCGGACCTTTTCCCTCCCACTCACTCCCTCCCCCCACCAGGAGCCCAGCACCGGCTTCCACCTCAGCCCGCCTGTGGCCTGCCCTCCCAGCACTGTCACACCCCCAGGATCTCTAACTCCTTCAAAACCCAGGACCTCTGCCCTTGTATGCTCTGCTCTCCAGGGCTTGAAACTCTGAGAAACTGGTCCAGCTGGGCTTTGGAGCTCAAAAGAACTGACTCTGTGTACATTAAAACAGACCAGTGTCCACGCGCGCCTTTCAGTGCTCCCTCAGGTGCAACATGCTCATGTCCACCCATCTTCCAGGACCTCTCTCAGCTTGAAATCTTCATGAATCTTTCCAGACAAGGGTTCCAAGAAAGAGCCTCTACCTTCGGGGTTAGACAATTTTCCCAGCAATATGTCACTTGTCCCTCTCTGGACAAGAAGCGGGGGGGGAGGGGTGTGCTTTGACTCCAAACATTTGTTCAGGAGAGCAATACACACACACACTCACAAATAAATTTGTCTTAAACATCATATTGGCAAATTCATGATCCGGTCTTCTGGGGGAAAAGTTTATTTGAACGAGTTTTAAGCAAAGGAAAATTATTTCAGGTCCTTCATTCAATAAGTGTTTTGTTTTGTTTTGTTTTTTTTGAACACCTGCAGTGAACTCGGCACTAAAGGGGACAAAAAAGAAATGTCAAATGTCAACTGTATCCCTTGCCCTTAGAATTGCATTGGGAAGAGACACTCCACATAGGAAGCCGAGTGATAATACAGGCAGCAGGATAAAGTGGGAGCCATATGGCTGGGCCAACTCAGTGGCCCTTAAATCCTGGCGTGCCTAAAAATCCTCGGAGGGTGATGTCAAAAATGCAGATTCCTTGGCTCTACTCAGGAGATTAGAGTCACTAAGTCTCTAGTGGGTTCCAGAAAACTGTGTTTTAACTAAGTTTTTAAATAATTCTGATGCAGATGGTCCAAGGGCCAATTTTGATGAGCACGGGCCCAGCTAGCAGTTCTCTGTAGAAGACCAGAAAGAAAAGGAAGCCCAATGGGCAGGCCCAGGAAATGAGCTATTTTTGTATTTAGACCTTAAGAAGCTGATGTGGAATCCTCTTCATTCCTCCTCTGCACAGTTGAGTGTTTTGAAAGAGAGCCAATACCGTGCCATTATCTGGAGAATGTGCAAATGGCACTAGGAATAAAAAAGGACACATACAGCTGAGTCTAGAGTTGATGAAACCAGTTTATCTGAATCTGATTCCAGGGCAGTTTGATGCTGAAAGGTGGTGTTATAACTCACCGAAGCGTTCACATCTATTGTTTTTCTTTTCCTGGGTGGCTTTGCCAAAGACCTTATAGATATAATTATTTTCAGATTACTGTTATTACAAACATTCTTCTTGAAGAAAAAACTACTTTGTTTTTATCTCCATACAGCGAGGACCAAGTTTCAGTTGTTTTCTTATCTGTATATGTAAGTCAATCAGAACACTTGCCCTACTGGGCTTATTCTCCAGTCTCGTGGGTGTGGTAGAAAGCAGGAGGAATCACTGGAAGGCTTGCTGAGGCCCAGAGGGAGAGGGGGGCTGTGGGGAAGCTCTCCATCCTCCTTGGACTTTTCCCTGAGGGCCATGCAATCCTCAGTTTTTGTGGACCACCTGCTACTCACCTGGCGCTATCCACGGACTGGGGGCTTCCATTACAGAGGAGGGAAATAGAATAAATAAATGAACAAACACATACATTGGAAAATAATGGTAGTGATAAGTGCTATGAGAGGTTTGGTTTGTTTTGTTTTTTTTTTTTTTAAGTCAAATGAGGCAGGAGAGAGAGGAAGACTGGGAGGGGGTGACAGATAGCAGCGGTAGGGAGATCTGGGGCAAGAGCCTTGCAGGTGCCCTTTGGAGGGAATGAATTTAGCACATTCAAGGAACAGAAAGAAGGCAAACATGGCTACAGCCAAAATGAGATCAGCGCATAAAAGTAATACCAAGAATTATGAGAAGACTCAGAGGTTTAGTCTCAGACGGGAAGAAAAAGCAACTAAAGCCGTGGGCTGACTTAATGCTTTCCTCCTGACCAATGGACAGGGTGGCACCTAGTTCCCTGTAGACGCTCCAGAAACTGGGCTTAAACCACGCCATGAGCAAATAAACTCTGATATGAACGAAAAGAGCTTCTGCAATTTAGCCGGAATGAGTGATTGACGAATAACACTATCCAGAAACTGACAGACTGTCAAGCCCGCCTGCTACCCCTGGGTTATTTCAGCCTGGAATTTCTGGCCCAGTGAGAGCAGTCATTGCTTTCCCCCTTGATGGATTTCTCCATAGAGAGTTCAGAACAGGAGAAAGAGAGAGATAGATCATCAGCAAGCTTTCTGAAAACCATGAAACGAGGGGGTTTTGTGTGCTGTGCCTGCATCAGGCTCCGTCTATATCTCCACAGCAGCTCCAGGTGTGTGTATTTATCAAGCTGGTTGAGGCTCCTTGGTTGATGGCACTTTAACAAGTGGATTGCAAACTAAATTCAAAGAATTTTTGATGGCAAGTGATATTTTATTCGATATGTATGCTTGTTCTGCTTACTCAGGATCTGGTCTTAAAAATGGAACTTTCCTTGAGGTAGAGTCAAAGGAAGACACGTGCCTGATCTGCTTTGCCCTGACACCTGGGCTTATCTAGGGACAGTTATTCTATCTGGGCTTCTCAGAGTGGAATTTGCTTTTACCTTACCCAAGAAAAGTACAGAAAGTCCTCCGCCTGGGAGCGATACCTAAAAGCCCTCTATGGGGCAGCGGAGGGGAGTGGGAATTATTAGACAAGGCCAGGCTCAAAGACCACCCTCCGTTTTGTGGCAAAAGGGACAGAGTATGGCCCCTTGCTTAGCCTGACTGCACTTCCTAATGTCCATCATAAAGAATGAGTGTATCTCAGGTTTTCAGAGTGAACCATCTGCTCCAAACATTTCTGAGTCTCTACTCCTGAGCTTTGTCCTTAAGCCATAAGACGCAGATGCCCTAGATACAGACGCTCCAAGGTACCCCTGCACACGGATGTCTAGGGGTTTCCTCTGGGCCACACCTTCTCACCTCCATCCTCACACTGTACTCATTAGCCCCCTGTGGTCCCAGATGCTCTTGATTATTCACCTGACTCACCCTTCTCTTGCCTAATACAACCTTGGTAACTCGACTCTGGTTCTGGGCTCCTTGCCCTGGGCACCAATGGCTATGTTCCTGGGTATTACTGCTGGGATTTGCTCTGGCCTCTGCAATATGCCACTTCAGCCAGCCCAACTCCCCAGGGCCTGCCAGCCTGCTCTGTCCAGAGAGAAGTTGAGACATTAAGACCATTCATTGTCTGTCCACGAATTCTACACTCTGGTCACATACTGTACGAATAACGCTTCCCCCATGTCCCCAGAAAGTTCTTTATACAAGTTTGACCCCCATGTGCTAGCAGTTCAGAACGCTGTGACCAGGTGTGTTTACCTCACCGCTCCTGCCCCTCCCTCGGCTTTCACTGACCAAGCCCTGATGGTCTGGAAGCACAGGGCGAGGCCTCAGAGATGGCAGCGTGCAGAATCCTCTCCCCACAGTACCTACCTGGCTTCAAGGGCAAAGGGGTCCCAACTAATGGTCTGCCCTCCTCTCACAACCCTCCCTCTCACAGTGTTGGGGTCTGGTCTCTGGTTTCTTTCTCACCCCATTCTCTAGACCCATTATCCATGACTGCATTAGGGATTCCTGGGGCAGCTGCACTATGGTTTGATAGAGGGATGATGAAAGGTCGCTTTCCACCTTATTATCTTGAGAAAGCATGAACCTACCAGGTTTAGGGGGCCTGAACATACAGTTATTCTAAACAGACAGCGTCTCCTCCCTGACCTAGTTTTCTTGCAGAATCATCGGAGCCTGTACCCTCCACTTCACTGAGGCACACAGGCTAATGTTCCCAGGATTATTTTCTTGAGCTGAGGCTGCAGTGTTCCTGATGTGACCCTTGCATATTATTTGATTGTTTATCTTGACATACAGGTTTGTCCCAGAGGGGAGTGCTTAAAAAGTGGTGTAGCACACCCGAATACAGAGAGAAATGCAGCTTTAACTTCCGTCCGCCTCTCTCCTGCCAGACTCCTCCCAATTATTGTGCAGGCTTCTTTGCCCTGAGGGCAGTTTGCAGCTCCAGGGGACTGGAATTGGCTTAAAAAAATTCCTTCCTCTCTGTGCCCCATGTGAGGGGCATTGTGTGCTCTCTAAATAATAAAACTGGCTTTGTGTGACCTAACTGGACAGGCCCTTTGAGAGATTTTTCAGTTGCAGAGAGAACAGTCAGCTGCACCCTAGGAAACCAAGTAGTTTCCAGACCAAGGAGAAAGTCCATGACAGCAAGATGTTTTTCCCTTAAACTGTACTGTGAGCTAATTCCTCTCTCCCACTAACGTTTAAGGTAATTAGATAAAAGTATAGCAGAAGAATCCAAATTTATATTTTGGATCTGACAAATAATAGTATTTAATTAATCAGATGTTCCCCACCCACCGATTGCTAACAAAATAACAATCAACAAATCATTTTAGAGTCCTTATTATGTGCAAGGCATTGTCATTGATGAAGGTAATTATTTATTACATTTATTGATATCCTACTTGGTACCGAGCACTAGCTAGAAGCTAAGGGGTTAGAAAGAGGTGGAAGTCATAGTGCTTGGCCTCCAGCTTACAACTACCCACTTAGAAGAGAACACTGACCAGAACTGACCACCTCCACTGTGCCAGGCACAAGCTGGGAATTTACACACATAAATTACCTCATTCAGTCATCTCAATAACCCTGTGAGGAAGACGATAGTATCTCCATTTTACAGATGTGGAAACTGGCACCCAAAGAGTATATGTGTGGTAGGCAGAAAAATGCCTCCCCCTACTCCAAAGATGCCCATGCCCAAATCCCTGTGAATATGTTACCTCAAATGGCAAAAAAGGTTTTACAGAAGTGATTAAGCTAAGGATCTTGAGATGGGGGATGATCCTGACTATCTGGGTGGGCCCAACAGTCTCCTTAAGGGGTACTTTTAAGAGATAGGTAGGAAGGTCAGAGTCAGAGCAAGAGAGACAGATGTGACAAAGGAAAAAGAAGTTGGACCAATGTGAGGCCATAAGCCAAGGAATGCAGGCAGCCTTTAGAAGCTAGAAAAGGCAAGGAAACGGATTCTCCCCTGGAGCCTCCTAAAGACAGCACCCTTGCTGACCCATTTGAGACTTCTGACCTCCAGAACTGTAAAGTAATAAATGTGTATTGTTTTAAGCCCCTGAATTTGTGGTAATCTGTTGCAGCAGCAATAGAAAACTAATACAGTATGCTTACTCACACCTGCCCCAAACTGCATTTCACAGTGGACTTGAGTTGGCCAGAGAAGGTTACTCCAGAGGGGTAGAGCCAGGCAGGCTGCCAAGTTGAGGGACTGGCCCCTGGAGTTCTGCAAAGCAGGAGCCCCAGAGCAGGATTCAAACCAAGTCAATGTACCCTTGAAGTCTATGTCCTTTCTTTTTTGCTGATCTGCTCCCTAAAGATAAAACATGGGGGCAAAGTGAGTAAAATACAAGAAGAAATATTCCATGATAACATGATATGTTTAATAAATGAGTAGGAGTTCAGGAAATGAGTGAGTTCTGAGCAACAGTTATTGGCACATGCTGCAGTGATCGGAGAAGACTAAGTGGGGGAGGTACAGCTTCACCCTACAGCATGGGTAGACTGGGGCAGCACTAGAGGCAAACAGAAGGTCTTGCAGATGGGGGGAATGGCCTGATATAAGAAATGCCACTAGGAACAGAAAAATAAGCCCATCTTCCCACCTCTTATTCCCCCTCCTATTCTTGCGCTGTCCTCTGCCTCTGGATTCCATTAAATCTGCCAACCAAAGTCTTGACAAAGGCCTTAGACAACATCCAGTAATGTTGTCTCCCAGATGTCAGGTCTTGACCCAAAAAGGTATATTTGTCTTTCTTGCCCACAGTTACCCCACAGATCAAATCTTCCAGTCTAGTGCTCCCCAGCAATAAGGAACAGTGTTCTCAGGTCTTCAGAGTCAACGACCACACTCTTTGTATGTGAGAGTGGTCAGTTTGATTCAGCATGTCCAAATGAGGAAAATTTGCATGAGAATTCCAGACTTTGACCTAGGTGGGGCAATTTGGTTAAATATAGAGACAGTGTGTTCATAAATACACTTTTAAGCCACTTTTAATTTATAATCAAGTAATTGTAAAAGAGGCACCATATAATACAAGTGACCTTGGGACAGAAGACCCAACCTCTAGTCCTGAATTCTATTGTCATCTAAAACATGACACTGAGCAAACTCTGTTACATCTTCTGTGAAATGAGAATGTGGTCTTAAAATTCTCTTAATCACTTAAGATGGTTTGGCCATAAGCAAAAGAAATTCTGATGTGAACTGGTTGAAACATTAAGGAAATATACTACCCTGCAAAACAGAGAGCTGAGTGGCAAGGCAGTTTAGAGCTTGTATTAGTCAAGGTTCTCCAGAGAAACAACCAATAGGAGATACATATATGTGTGTGTATATATATGTATATGTATATTATATTATATTAGCTTGCATGATTATAGAGGCTGAGAAGTCCCATGATCTGTTTTGTGCAAGCTGGAAGCTTAGAAAAGCCAATGGTATAATTCCAGTTCAAACAAGAGGCCTGAGAATCAGGGGAGCCAATGATGTAAAACCCAGTCCGAGTCTGAAGGCCCAAGAACCTGGAGCACCAATGCCTGAGGGCAGGAGGAGATGGGCTGTTCCAGCTCAATCAAGATAGCAAATTCACCCTTCTTCCATATTTTTGTTCTTTTCAGGCTCTTAATGGATTGGGTGATAGCCGCCCCCATTGGTGAGGGTGAGCTTTACTTAGTCTACTAATTCAAATACTAATCTCTTCAGGAAACACCCTCATAGGCACATCCAGAAATAATGTTTCACCAGCTGAGCATCCCTTAGCCCATTCAAGCTGATACAAAACATTAACCATCATAGAGGTTGATTGATTCAGTGTCAATCAGGATCTGGATTCTTTCTGTCTTTCTATTTTGCCAACCTGAATATCAGCTTAATCCTTATGCTGGTAGTAAGATGACTGCCATAATTCTAGGTATCACAGTCAGACACGAAGCATCCAGAGGAAAAGGAGTGAGAAAATCCCCCAGAAGACGTTCCTCACAAAGCATTGGTCATCAATGAGTGCCCATTTCTGAACCAGCCACTAAAAAGGAGTCTGCTTGAGAGGGATTGTTTCTGCCTCTTCTGAGGGTACAGGAGAAAGAGAGCAACTGAACACAATCATGATTCTGTATGGAAGGAAGATGGCAAAATTGCTGCTGGATGGGAAATTTATAGTGATCTTTATTCTCTCAAAGATCTCTTCCAGCTCTAAAAATTCATAAATTAAAAAGCCACTAGTTACCTGACCTGGTTTAAACCCAGACTGCCAACCTATGTGCCTACTCAGAACCAAGTGTTGTGTTACGCACCAGGGATACAGCACCAAGCAGGAGTCGTGGAACTTCCATGGAGCATCCAGTCTCGGGGATCCTGACCACACCACAACCAAGACAGTCAATCCTATTGCTTCACCCCTTCTAACAACTGCTCTCCTGCAGTGGTTCTGGATGAGGCCGAGTAGTTTGGGTTGTGTAGATGAATGAGAGAAAATGGTTGCTACTAATTTATACAAGTTACATGAAAGTTGGCCAACCAACCTCCCTGTTTTCTGTCCTCAGACAATCCAAAATTATCTGGTGGTGTTACACAGAGTGGGGTGGGATGGTTGATTAGGGGTGTTACATTTTCTTAACAGAAAATTCAAATTGGCTATTAGAGTTATTGACCTAACATTGACCATGGGCAGACTGTGTCTGTTTAAACTCATTTCCAGGTCACTTAACTGAGGAATAGCATTTTCCCCTAGTGCAGACCAGGCCTCTAGAGTTATTTTCCACACCTACAATGACTCTTGTAAGGAAAAGAGAAAATAGATGGAGAGATGTTTAGTGAGAAATGGTACGCTTCTTGTTAGTCTTTTTTTTTGAGGGGCTCAGTGTGTTTGCTCAATTCCAATTACCTGTGTCTTTCTTCTCTGGCTGGATTAGTAACTATTCAATTCAACCAAAGCAAAGAACAGTGTCACTAAAATGATTGTTCTTCTCCCAGCAGGATACTTAGGTTTTGACTGAGTAATCAAACTCTGAAAGAAATTGCACCAAGATATTTATTACACCAAGTAACAGGAATAGGAAGTTTGTTTTGTTATATAATATACTGTTTCTTCTACTAGCTAGAAGAAACAGATGGCAAAAGAACCTTCCTTAAACATGAAAGTTACACATGTGTGGTAATAAATGTATGTCTCCCACGTCCCAACAGTTTTACCAGACAACTTGAGAAGAGGAAGCATATAAAGTCATAAGTATATCAGAATGAATGAAAGAATTAAGCATTTTTAAACTCTAATTTTTCTACCAAATTATTGCTGGTGGTTGGTGAACTATGGGAAAGGCATTCTGTTCTTGTTATAAGGCTTGAATTTACCATATAAAAGTGGACCTGAACAGCACACTGAGGTGAATTCCATAAGATCTGCAATAATAATTAATTCTCTTTCTCTCCATCAAACCTCTAAACAGACTTACTCAAAGATGTTACACTGTCCATTTCCATTTTCCATCCTTGGTGGAATGGTTAATAAGCAGTGAAATGGCCCAAACAAGAGAGAAGAATCAGGAGAAAAACAAAAGACCCAGAATCATCTACAAGCTGAATAATTAGCACTTGAAAAGTGGTGGCCCTAACAGTAACCAAAAGAGAGAATAGGTAGGATTTGTCAATTTTCCTTCAGACTCTCATTTCAGGTCTTGGGTTTACCCTACCTCACAGGCTATCTCAGTGAAGAAAAAAAGCACATTAATTTGGGGACAATTTCTTATTTGATATCTTTAAGAGCACATACAGCATTGTTTTTTTATACCACCTTTTACTTTCCTGCTTGAGATTTTACCTTGTGTGGAAGGCATCTTTAAGGCCTATTGCTTTTTGGACTTCCCTGGTGGCGCAGTGGTTAAGAATCCACCTGCCAATGTCGTAGGGGACACAGGTTTGAGCCCTGGTCGAGGAAGATCACACACACTGCGGAGCAACTAAGCCTGTGCACCACAACTACTGAGCCTGCCTGCCACAACTACTGAAGCTCGTGTGCCTAGAGTCCATACTCCGCAACAAGAGAAGCCACCACAACAAGAAGCCCGCGCACCACAATGAACAGTAGCCCCCACTTGCCGCAACTACAGAAAGCCCATGTGCAGCAACGAAGACCCAACACAGCCAAAAATAAATAAATAAATTTATTTTTTAAAGGCCTATTGCTTTTCATTCTCCCAGGATCTATGCTCTGAACTCTTGATGTATTAGTCACAGTTCCAAGGGGGGAACAGGTCAAATAACTTTACAATAGAAACCCAAACCTAGAGACTTCCCTGGTGGCGCAGTGGTTATGAATCTGCCTGCCAATGCAGGGGACACAGGTTCGAGTCCTGGTCCAGGAAGATCCCACATGCCACGGAGCAACTAAGCCCATGCACCACAACTACTGAGCCTGCACTTTAGAGCCCGCGAGCCACAACTACTGAAGCCCTCACGCCTAGAGCCCATGCTCCATAACAAGAGAAGCCCCAGCTCACCACAACTAGAGAAAGCCAGTGAGCAGCAACAAAGACCCAACACAGCCAAAATTTAATTAATTAATTAATTAATTAAAAAAAACCCCAAACCTAAACAGATAGCTCCTTTATACCAGGAAATGAAAATACTTGTAGGTCTCCTGTGGGAATGGGATTTGGCCTGAACACTAAGGGATCTCAGAGTCAGCGAGCTGGAGTGCAGGCCTGGGAGCCAGGCATCAAGGGCTCTCTGCTCCATTTCAACTCCAAGCCAATTGACTGCATGCTCTTCCAGCCAAGCGTTTATTCCAGGGTGTGCTGAAAAGGCTCATGCCTGGGAAGACCATAGGCAGGCTGATCACATTCTCCAAGAGTGGCCTTTGAACTATCAGTTTACCTGAGAACTGCTTAAAGATGCAGATTCCTGGACTCCATCCCTGACACTCTGAATCAGCCCTGGAATCTACTTTTTCAGTAGGCTGATCAGGTCTTTTTTATGCTCACTGAAATATGAGGACCACTTCTAGACTCTTGGTACTCAAAGATGGCCTTGAGACCAGAAACATCAGCATCATCTGAGAGATTGTTAGAAATGCAGAATCTCAGGCCCATCTTAGACCGACCTCCTGAATCAGAATCTGCATTTTAACAAGATCCCCAGATAACTCCTTAAAGTTTGAAAAACATCTTGCTAGGTTAGTTTTGTCTTATATCTTAGTTCTCACCAGCTGGGAAGAGAGATAATACAGCAGTGCAAAAAAGGGGCTTCTTCTCAATCCTAAACTACATACTAGAATCACTAAGGAGCTTTTTAACAGTTACTGACATCTCAGCCCTACTACAGGCCAAGTTAATCCAGCCTTCTGGGTGTGGGACCCGGGCATCTATATTTTTTAGAGCTCCACAGCGAATTCCAATATGCAGCCAGAATTGAGAACCAATGTTCCACTGAAGCAAAATTCAGAATCCAAGCTTGAAGCCCTACATACAGAGCATCAAGCTGAGTCTCACTCCCATAAAAAGCAGTCAGGCATTTGCCTAGTAACAAGGGATTCCTAAGATATTTGCCTTTTTCTAAGAGGCAGCTTTGGCCTTTTGAATGGCTGCTCATTGTCCATGCCTCATAAAAATATGCTGGGCCTCCACTGCCCAGTAGCTGAAGAGCAGCGTCCCGTTCCTTTGTTATTCAAGGCCGGGCTCCAGGCATCCTCACGATGGGAAATGGCTCCTTCTGAGGCAACATTTCTCTTTGCTTTCTCTGCCCCTGGGATTTGTGATTCTGGACAAGGCATATGCCTTCTCACCATGTCATTTTCCTCATTTGCAGAGGCAAACACAGTGTCCATTGATTCCTTTGGTTAAGCTGACTGGTGCCCTGGCTCATGTCCAGTGACTATTTCTCTTTGCAGCAATCCTCAGCTGGGGGTGAGCCAGGAAGGAGATGGCTGCCCATTTAGAGCCCCAAGCCCCCGTGCTCTGTATCCTGTAAGCTCTCCAAATGCCGGCTTGTTCAGCTGATTCTCTTCAACCCAGACAGGTTCATCAGAAAGCTTTGGAACAGATTTGAGAACAGAAATGCTACCAGACTCTTTTGAAATGTCTGAGTTGAGTTGAAGTCCAGACTCCAGTAGATCCAGGCTATAGGAATATAAGCCCCGACTCCCCAGCCTCTTTTTTTTCCCACGGGAAAACCTCCTAATTGGTCTGGATAAATTCTCTTGAGCTCAAACTGTAACTATAGCACATGGATTCATTACCTTTATTTCTATAATTACTGATAGCTTGTATTTCTTTTTAATATCTCCATATCACATGCAGTTGCATTCATTTTCCTCCTACCTATTAACTAATAATACTGAGTGCTTACTATGTGCCAAACATATTATCACGTTATCCTCACATCCATCTTCAGAGGTAGGTGCTATTGGTATACCAGTTGTACACATATAAAATTGAGGTTTAAATGAGTCAAGTAGCTTGCTCCAGCTTCCACAGGGTAAAAGAAGCAGAAACTGGAATTCATCTATGTCTATGTGATTCCAATCAGATACTGCTCCAAAATAGATCTGTTTTAGGAAGTTTCTCAATCCTTCACCTCGAGTTTCTGTGCTTCCTTGAGGCAGGATCTCTGCCACCAGATCTTCCCTTCTGGCTCTGCTTGTTTAGGAATTGGCTACTGTACGTGCCAGAGTCAAAAAGATTTGGAACCAACAACGAGGGTAGGTGGAGTGGGCAGGGAGAAAACTTAGATTCCTGTTTTGTACCATATACCAAAATAAATTCCATATGAATCAAAATTTTAAATGAAATAATAGAAGTACTAGAGGAATATATATATAGGCAAGGAGTTAGAAAATTCTGATGTAGGAAGGACTTTATACAATGGTCACCAAAGGCAGAAACCATAAATTAAAATATTAAGAATTCAACTACACAAAAACGTTAAATGTAAATTTAAATGTAAAAAACAATTGACAATGCAAAATACATGAGGAAGAATTAAATAGACTGAATACATAAAACATTCTTACAAAACAGTAAGTAAAAGATGAATACTCCAATTTTTTAAAAGTCAAAGATAAAAGAATGAAAAGAAGACTAATATTCATGATTGATGGTGATGAATTCTGGCAACAAACTTTTGCATTTTCTGCAGGTGGAAGTATGAATTGACATAACCTTTCTAAAGGTCAATTCAACAAAATGTACTTAAACTTTTTTAAAATGCAGAGCAGTTAACCCAACTGTCTTGAGAAATAGGTCTTAGGTTAATAATTAAGGACATGCATAGTGACGCAGCAGGGGAATGACCCTGGAATGGTGTGGACAGAAGGAAAAACGTGGCAACACCCTAAAAGCCCAGGAAAGGAACAGCTGAAGACATCATACTACATCCTTGCTATGAAAGTACTATTTAGTCATTAAAAAGAAAGTCTACTTATTGAACTATATTCATTGGAAGGATGTTTACATGGTAAGATATTCACAATACATTGTTTAGGAAAGAAAAAGCCAACTGTTCCACAGAATAACTGTTTGGGGATATACAAGAAAAGTCTGTCTCTAGGTAATGAAGAGTGTATTGGTTTGATTTTTATTTTCTTCATTTTGCGTGTTTCCATTTTTCATTAATTCTACAAAAAACATGCACCACTTTTGTAATGAGAAAGAAAAATACAATAGAAGTTGTAAAAGAGGAATCACAGAACTCCAAGCCTAGTCTCTGGGTCACTAAGAATAGGAGGATTGGACTAGGTCATAAATTGACCCACATCTTCTTCAGAGGGAGATGGGACCTGCTGGCAACGTCTGGCCCTCAGCCCCCTGCTGGTCCCACGGAGGCCTGTTCTTCCCTGCGATCAAACCAGTAGTCAGCCCCCAACTCTTCCCACCCTTCCTTAGACAGATCTGGGGCCCCAGTACAGGTTCTTGAGCAGGAAACTGGAGGCATGGACAGAGGCTGACTCTGCCCGAGGAAGGTCCATGGGGCAGCAAAGATGTGGCACTCACTCCAGGCTTGGCCCCTGTTTTGGACACGTGGGTTTGTTTTCCGGAGAGAGATTTCTCTCCTAGCCTAAAAACACCCTTTTGACTCTCCTGCCCTTGGTTAAGACTCACTAGTGACAGAAGGTGGCTGCGCTCTCTCTCCAAGTGCTGACAGCCCAACCTGCGCTTTGGCTGCAGTCTCCCTCCACCGTCCCAGGCCAACCCCGAGCACGCCTCAAACTGCCCCTAGGAGGCAGAAATGCCAGCTAACAGCCAGAGTGGCAGCGTGGTGGCCAGCAGCCACCCCCGCGAGGCCGCGGGCCTGCGCACGGCCCCGCGCACTGCTGGGAACCCATCTGCATCCAGTTACTGGTTCCCAGAGCGGGGAAACAGGAACAACACTGAGCCGGAATCGGGAGGCGCACCCAGCCGGGGCAGTCGGCTCGCAGGGTTCCTGCAGCGGCCCGGCCCCCACTGCGCCTGGAGGCACCAGGTCACGGGCCGGCTTCACTCTCCCTGCGGGAACCCCAAGGGCCCCCACCCTGCCCAGACACCGGTCCAGGGTCTCCGGGCGATGTTGTCCCTGGACGTGAGTTCCCGTCCTTCCTGGAGTCCCGGACTTTCCCGATCGGAAAAGGCGCGCTCTGCCGAGATCCTGGGCTGCCCAGGCTCTGCCTCCTCAGTGGCCAGCGTCAGGAGAGAGAGCGAGGACCCTTCGGCTCCCGCCCGGGCGCCTGCATCATCCTCCCACTCCTCCTCCCCGGCCCGGCGCGCCGACAGCAAGGGGGTTTTCTTGCACACCCCCCGCCCTTGGCCAACATAGGGGTCTCGGTGGGGCTCCTACGCCGGAGCCCGCAAAGCTCACACATTGCGGGGGGAGGGGGGCGCGGCGGGTGAGCTGCAGGGCTGAGGTCCGCTGCCCCGCAGCGCAGGACTGGAGGTCTCTTACGGGCACAGCGCCACCCCCAGCCTCTCTTGACCGCTGTGGGGAAAGCGGGGAAGCGGAAGGGGCTCCCGGGCCTGAACCGCGGCGCGCTCGTGGTACATGGCGCTGCTGGGCAGGCGAAGAAACTGACTTGACTCAGGTGTGCGGGGCACGGGGGAAAAAAGAGGTGAAGGCCCCGCAGCTGGACCGCCTCAGAGCTGCAGAGCTCAGGAAAGGCCATAAGTAATTTACTAAAGGAGCAAATTTTAAGAGGGGAAATTTGAGACAGTAATAGCAGCAGCATCTGGGGGAACCGCAGGGGGGAAAAAGTTGTGAATCAGATTTTTGCACAGGGACTCAGATTTTGCAATAGGCGCTTAATTAAAAATAAAATATATTGACGTGGTAGGCAAGTCGTGTTCCTGGGACGGTAAAAATACAGTTGACTCCCCCCACACCCCAGATGCTCCACCTGCCTGCTGTAATTACAGGGCTTCAGAGAGGAGGGGAAAAAAACATGAACAGAGAGAAATCTGCTTGCATATTTTTCTTCTATTGTGGTGGACTCATTTGAATTATAATGTGTTTCAGGCCAGAGTAGGAAATTTTGTGCCTTGAATAATGAATCCCCCTGGAGCCCACGGTACCTGTACTTCTCTTTAGTGTCCTCTGAGAATAACGTGTTCGACATCCAAGTGACAACAGTGGAAAGGATTTCAAAGCCCTGGAGCCCCAGAACGCTGTACACCCTGACGGCTCTTCTGCCTGCCCTGTCTTTGGCTTCCAAATACAGCAGGTTCTTTCTTTACTGTAAATATGTTCATCTTTTACACGGGTCTTGGCTGTCCACAGAAATACAGTCCAGATGAGTAGGCCCTTCCAAATCTGAACTAGCCCTGCCGGTACAAAGGTTCCAAGGTGCTAAGGCCCCAGGATACTATCTAGATTTTTTTAAATGGAAAAACTGGGGACCAGAGAGGTGCAATGTCTTGTCCCAAGCCAAAACAGGCTTTTCTGATGTTGATATTATTTGACTGGCTCAAGGTGGCTTTCCATAAGGAAAAAAAAATAGTAAACATTCAGTACTTTACTAAGACAGACACGGTTTAGGTTGCAAGCAGTATCCAAACCTCTGGGACACTCCATGGTTCTGAATAACTATTTTATAGAGGTTTGAAGTTAAGGGGAAAATGCAGGGAAAAAATACAAAAATCTCAGTAAGATGAGAGAATAAAAGCTTTACAAAATGATAGAAGCAAATGCCTAAACTTTCAGTTTTGTTTTGTTTTTGTTTTTAGTTGAGCATTCTTTCTGGTTTGAAATAGACTGAGAAGCCTTTTTGAAAACAAGTTATTTTTGACCAAATAATATTAAGTATATCCATATGATAACATGGAACCAATTTTTTTAAAGTTCTTAACTGATATGGAAGGATTTCCAACATACATTACTGAGTAGAAAGCAAATACACTACTATTTGAATGGGATGAAAAGATCAAAGGAAAGTGTATATGCATAATTTGTTTGTAGAGCAATAGACTATCTCTGGACGGATACTGCTTTTTAGGATGGGATGGGAGGACAGGGAGAGGGGACTGTGGCCTCTTTATCTAAATCCTCTGTCAGTTTGTTTTTAAACAATGTAAATGGATTGATTGTTTAAAAAATAAATAAAATTTGATAAAGTCGTTCAAGCTGTAATACAGCCTGGTCAAGACATGGTGATGGAGGGAGGGATAGCATGGGTAATGGTTAATCCTGATTTTTTAAAGGTAATTTTATTCATTACTTCCTCATGTTTTCATCGAGTTTCTTAATAACTTGCCAAAGAAAGCTGATATGGAGTTTTCTTCTCTGCCTGCTGCTTCTCTCTAACCAAGGCACAGACAGGCAGGGAAATAACCTGAAAATGGGATATAGGAAGGAAGAGAATAAAGAAGCAAAGACCAGGTTTAATCAGCAAGTTAACAAAGGACAGCTGACTACACTCACTTACCTTCTGAGCTAGGACATTTCCTTTGTGTCCTGAGAACTATTTCAGGACTTTGTAAGTCCCCACTTATTAACATTCTAAGAGCTTCCAGCTGAAAATCAGAGAACCCCAAAGCCTGGAAAAGGCAAAAACTCTGCCAGACCTTTGCGTCTGGCTGAACCATCTTGAAATAGCTCTTTAGAGTCTGCTGTACCACTTCCAGCAGCCACAAAGAGCAGAGAAAGTCAGAGGGTCATCCCCATGGTCTAAGATGTTCCCCCCAAAAGCTCTCAATCCTACTTGTAGATGTTTGACCCTGCAGTCCAGCTGATTCCCAGGATGCAGGGAGTGAGCCCAGCTGCACCCCAACATGGGACCGTCCTCCCCAAAGACAAAAGTGGAAACCTCCTCTGTGATAGGTTCTTCCTATTCAAACAAAACAAGCAAACCAAAACAAACACGCATAAAAACCCTTCTCTTTTTTCTACCTGCTCTCTGATTCCCTTTCACAGAGCCCAAATCCTCCTTTCTCCACTTAGAGCAGCGTTTCTCAACCTTGGCACTATTGACATTTTGCACCAGATAATTCTGTGTTATCAGAGGGCTGCACTGTGCATTGTAAGATGTTTAGCAGCAATCCTGCCCTCTGTCTACTGTCTAGCACCATTCCCCAGGTTAGGGTATATGTATATATACATATTTGTTAGGAGTCAGAGATAAGGTAGAAGGCAGGTGACATTAAGATGTTGTGCTAGATACTTTCCATTTGCCTCTCCAAATCCACTCTCCACCCTTTTCCACCCTGCTCTGTGCCTCAGAGTGTTGACTCTTACAGAAGGCATTGGTAACTTCATCAACATGCTGTCTCTCTGGCTTTTTCTTGGGTTTGGCCATTGGGAGGAACTGGCCAGTGGGGGTGTGGGAAGAGTGTGAGATTAATTAGACTGATTACTCTGAATCCCCCTTGGCTAGATCATGGTTGGTTGACTGCTTCCCTCTTCCACAGGCCAAAGCTCTGTCAGGAGGCTGTCTCAAAGAGCTACAGCTCTCTCTGGCATGCAGTAACTGCTTGCTCCCCTCGGCCTTCAGACCTAAAAGTGGTAACAGTTTCCTGCTGTTGCTAGCTCCAGGGTAATGCACCATCCCTCAATGGTTTCCCTAAACCTTGCCCACATTTTTAAAAGTCATCCCTTTATTAAAATCTCCTCAAATTAGTTTGAGTACGCCATCAGTTTTCTGCTAGACCCTGACTGATACAGATGATATGGGAAAGCATTTGATGGTAGGGTTATTGGTCTGAGACAGGATTTAGAAATTCCTGGATTCTTTGACCAAACACCCAATAGGTTCAAGTGCCTTGAACCAAAGTGATCATAGTACCCTTTCTTTATATATTTCTCCCCCAATAACCAAACCCGGGCCTGAGATCTCCCATTTGCAGCATGAGAAAGCATTTGCCCTCATACCAAGAGTAGAAGTTGTCCAGGCCACATGCGGCCTTCTCAAAACAGACATGATTGAGGACTAAAAAACAGCATGAGACAGACAGCAAGATCTTCCCCCAAGAGAGCAAGCCCTGTCCCTTTTATCACTTAAGCCACACGAAAGGAAGAGGAAAACATTGACATGTTAACCCCTTTGTAAGTGCATTATCTGGAAAATGAGAGCAAATGAGTGTCTTCCAATTTAACATGAGACTTTCTTCATAGACATTGAATGTCTCCATCTTAATTCTAATGTATCCAGAAGTAAAATACATAGGCCATATGGGAGAAGGGGCATCCTCTTCACTGGCCCCTGGGCTGTCTGGGTTGGACAGAGGGAGGTTGTCCCGGGCCTCAGCTGCCAGGAGGTGGGAAGGAACAGAGCTCCTGTATGGCTCTGACCCACGAGCACCCAATGATAAGGAGGGCAGGTGCGGCAAGGATGAGCCCAGGGAGCCAGCTCTGCATCTGGCAGTGGTGCCTCTGGGCCAGGCCAGGACAACAACCTCGATTGTCCCTCCCAACAGTAGCCCTGCTGATCCCGGAGAAAAGAAAGCCATGGGGCCATTTGGATCAGGCCTCCACAGGAAGAATGCTGCCCTTTCTCTGCAGCTCTGGGTCCCAGAGTCATGGAATCAACAGCTCAGAAGCTGGCATCCCCCTCGGAGGCCTGGGCAGCCTCCCCCATGATCACATGGCCCAAGACACTCTGTTCTTTGTGACAGCAGCTTGGCTGGGTGGGCTGAGAACCTCTGCAGAAAAAGATGCTTCAGGTGCCCCCTGAAATCCCTGGAAATTGATGAAAGAGCCTCTCTCCTCTGGTCTGTGCCCCCAGCCTGCCCAGCTCACCTGGTCTGAGCGCCTGCACAACCGGATGCTTGACTTATTCACAGTAGAAACAGCTCCTCGGCCAGTGCCAGAAACAGCATCAGACTCAGAGAGCACAAGGGCAGCACAGACACCTTCAGGGCTTTTGCCTCATGTGGCTAACATCAGAGATGTTTTATTAAATGAGATTTGAGGTCACATTGCTTCTTGGATAAAAGGAATTTTGCTTCAAAGAAATTTACTTGCTAAACAATGCTAGGAAAATTGCCAGACTATCACTAGGCACAGCCAGTCACTTTTGAGCTGCCCAGTGTTTCCAGAACTGCCAAGTAAACCACTCACATTAGGTCAAGGCTCCAGAGAGCTAATCACGGAACCTTGTGGACCCTCAGTTTCCCCCTCTGTAAGAACACAGCGGCTGGACTAAATGAACCTCTAAGCTATTTCCAGCTCTACACTCCATTCATACTTGGGAACATCCTGTCTCTTGGCACCTACTAAGGAGAAGTTAGCCAAGAAGGAAAAGGAGGCGGCACAACTCCGGAGCCAGACCGCCTAGGTTCAAATCCCAGCTCTACTACTACCATCTGTATAACACTGGGAAAGTTATTTCATCTTTCTCTCCCTCAGCTTCCTTATCTGAAAAGTGGGGATAACTTTAGCACCTGCTTCATGGGGTTGTCATGAGGCTTAAATATAATAATATCTGCAATGCATAGAACACACCTAGTACAGAGTAGGCACACTGTAAGCATTTGCCATTTTCACTGCTCTCTTTACTTTCACAGAATGCCATCTGAGTCTTTTCCTGTCACTAGTTCAGCCTAGCTAAAAGCAATTTGGCAAATGGGCTCTCAGAGGGCAGAGAATGGTATTTTTCTGGGGGAATTGAAAATAATGCCAACTTTATTCCCTCCGCAGCTAGCATTCTCTTGAGCTGGGAAGGAGGCTTGGTGAGGGGGCTGCAGTGCCTTACAAACTTTGGCAGGATGCCATTTCTTCCAGATTGGAGACAAAAGTGAAGCACAGAGAGGGGCCCCATCCAGAGCCTCCATGCAAGTCACGGAGAAGCTCTAAGCCTTCTGTCTGATCCTGAGCCTGCAGCATCGTCCTTAGCCCACCACCCACCCCGCGGCTCCTACTTAGAGGGATTCCCGCCAAGTCCCAGGCCTGTGCTCAGGGCACTCCCCACACAGCTGATCAGCTGGGCCATGCCAGTGAGTCATCTTGTACCATTTCCAGAGGCCCAGAAGCCTGCTGTAGGAGCCAAAATGCTGGGCAATGACTGCAGTTGGATGGAAGCTGAGGAATCCCTGGCCCCTTGGACCAGGAAAACAACCACAGAAAGAAGGGCAAGTCTGGAGTTCCACCATGGTTAACTCCCAGGCAACACAGGGTAAGAACGGATTAAGACCTTGGAATTCCAGCCCACACAGGGCCCAGGAGGCCCCATTAGCCAGCCAGTGCCTACACAGCCCATTAACAAATAGGCGTCAGATGAGGCACCGGGTATGTCCACTTCACTTCTCGAGATCCCACTTCCTTCGCTAGCCTGCTCCGCCCTTTGTAGAAAGCACCTCTGGCTTCTGGCTGGGTTTGGCTATAGGAGGCAGTACCATGAGAATTGAGGGCAAAACTCAAGTGAGTTCACGGCATTCAGTTCTCTGGCCCCCGCTCCCACCCCATCCTGGATCCCTTTACCTAAAGCCATAACTACCCCCGCTTAAGCATGCCCTCTGTGTCCTGCAGGACCCTGACAGAGGCCAAATGTTGGCCCAAGGGCTCATCACCCCATCAGCTTTGTCTTCTCCTTCTTTTTGCATATTTGTACCATAAAAGAATACCTATGACATGTATGCAAGATATGAAGCCACAACCCAACTTAAAAATATATGAGTATCAATGCTTTTAAAACTTTGTGTGTTTCACAGCCAGTTTCGTCTCCAGACATGCACACATGCGTGCACACACACACACACACACACAGTTCACCATAGGAAAAGACTGGGGAAAACCAATTATGTTATTTTTCCACTTGTCAGCTCAGGGTTCACATCCCAGCCGGCACATTTGAGCCAAGAGACCATGTACTGGAAATGTCATGGAGTGGGATAGCCACACAAAGTTAGATCCTCAATAGGTAGAACCCCGGGGAACACTAGAGTAAGTCCAATAGTCCCTTATGCTTCCTAATGGGGAATGAGGACAGACTGCCACACAGCCAGGACTTTGGGGCAGCCTTCCTTCCTGCCTGCCGTGATAATCATTACTGTATGCAGCCCAGCAATTTGGCGCCTCAGTAGCCAGACTCCTGGTAGGTGCCTGGGCCTGACCATTATGGGGGATATTATCATCATGATTACAGGATGGCTGAGCCGTCCAGCAAAGTGACCGGTAATTTGCAATCTAATGGCCATTCAGTGGTGGGTAATATTATGGACCTTACCCTGCAATTGTAAAACAACCATCCCTCTCTAATGTAGCAGTTGTCCCATCAAAAGCCCAGCCTTTGCTTTTGATTTCTGGCTAATCAGTAGCTGTGCCAGCTTTGGCTTTAGCTTTGGAGAAGCTAAACAAGGGAGCGTGAAATGATACACTTCTCTGAGGGCCCCAGAATGAGAAGTTTAGGCAGCTCTGTCAAGTGGAGGAAAAACAAGTGAAAGATGCATCTGGAAGGGAATTTCACTTCTTAGAAGAGCAACAGAAGCTGGCCCCAAAAGCTGTGCAGAATGTACCAAGTGTTGCCTGGGAATCTGGAAGACCAACACAGGCCCAGTTGGGTGCATATCCACAGCCCACGCCCATGTGAGTGGGCATGTATACACCCACTCACATACACGCACACACAGGAGAATACAGTTCCTTCCACCCCAGGGTGGCTTACTGACAGACTCCCAGAATAAGTGTTGAGGGTCTCTCCTGCATGCTGTGCACAATTCTGCTTGTGGGCACAACTCAGTTCCATCTGCCTTGATGTCAGCGGGCATTGTCAGGAGAGAATGCCGTCTGATTAGAGGCCCAGGTCAAACTTGGGTCACAGTCCACTGGGACACTTCAATTTCATGCCACTCCTCAGGACTATATAGCACGGCAGGCGGGAACTGCTAGGCACTCATGAGTTCAAATCCATCACTAATGACCAATGTAATGTTGAGCAGTCAGCTTAGCCAAGAATATTCTGCACGACAAGTTAATGGCTTGGTTTTACTGAATCTCAGTTTCCTCAGCTAGGAAACAGGGATGATGTAGTACCTTCCCTATCTCACAGAGGATGTTCTGTGAACCAATTGATCTCTTGTCTGTGTGAGTGTTTTGAAAATAAACTAGGACTCACAGAAGCTAGGCAGCACTGAGTACTGGCCTGCTAGGGGAATTAACAGCCCATTCTGCCTCAGCCCTTCCCCCTTATCCTGGCTCTTATGAGGAAGCCCCTAGTTAGTGGTTTGGGAAACATCACCTGCATTCCATGGTGGCAGGTGCCTGCAGAGTGGCTCTCCAGCTGTGTATTGCCCATACTGTATAGCACCAACTACCAGGAGAACTCCAGAATGGAAGGGGAGGGGAGGGGGGGGGAGGGGAGGGGAGGGGAGGGGAGGGGAGGGGAGGGGGGAGGGGAGGGGGAGGGGAGGGGAGGGGGAGGGGAGGGGAGGGGAGGGGAGGGGAGGGGAGGGGAGGGGGAGGGGAGGGGAGGGGAGGGGAGGGGAGGGGAGGGGAGGGAAGGGAAGGGAAGGGGAGGGAAGGGAAGGGGAGGGAAGGGAAGGGGAGGGAAGGGAGGTGAGAAAGGTAACAGGACTCGGTTGTCTCAACCATAGCCATGATATTACAGGTGGAGAGTAGTAGCTTTCCAACACACATGGTGGGGTCTTATCTTTCCAATTCCTGCCTTCTTCCTTTGACAGAAAGGACAACTTGCCATGTCCCCCATGATTGCAAGCCATTCCCAACAGAGCAAAGCTTCATGAGCACAGAATCTATACTTTTCTTTCTAGAACCTGCACCAGGTAACTCCCAGAGCAAGATGGTAGTAAGAGCAGGCAGTTGACCAATTAGTACCTAGTGGTGGGACTGGAAATGATGGTACCTTCCAGTTCTGGTTATAAGTAATCCATGTGATCAGAATATAAAGGAAGGCAGAAAGGGATCATGACCTGTGAGCCCTCACCCAACCCTGAGATTCAGCCTGAGCCTGGTTCTGCCCCTCCTCCAACCTGCCTCACTGCTGCATATCTCACCCAGGGACATGGGACAATAGTATCTCTACTCCAATGGAATGGGAACATGGGAACCAGAGTCCAGCAGGTAAATGGATCAGGCCAAGAGAGACAATGGGCGAGATGTGATTCCTATTGTCCCTGGCCTTGAGTCTAGATTTGGAGTGACTACCTGCAATAAATTCAGAGGGGGCTTACAATGGAACTAGAGGGTGAAAAGAGAGGTTAATTGATAAATAGCTAAACAGAAAAGAGACTGAGCCAGCAAGAAAGCAGATAGATTATACTACCAAGAAAGAAAATAGATAACACTAGAAACCATGGTGGACATTGGGTTGCCTCTTCCAAGTCCATTCAACTATATGATTAATATAAGCCAAACTAGTAATCCCACTGGACATGCAACTGAACTTGAGCCTATGAGACACAGGGGGAAATTTCCTCCCTCTTAAGAGGAAGCCCTAGAAAGGGAAAGTCCTTCTTCTTCCTTCAGATATTATCACATTCACAATGTGATGTCTGGAACAACTGTAACCACCTTGCTACCAACAAGATGATGAAGTTAATATCAAAAATGGCAGAAGGGAGAAGCACAAAGAATATGGGTCCTTGATGACATCATTAATCTAAGAAACAGCCAAGCCTGGCAACTATCCAACCTAAATCTTCAAGTTATATAATATATGTCCTTTATTTGAGCTAGTCTCAGTGGGGTTTTCTGTTAATTGCCTCCTAGACTAGCACCTTAATTGATATAAGAACCCAAGCCCGGGAAAACCGGGACACTAAGGCCAGACTGGACCCACAGGTACACTCAACACTGAACTGACGAGGGCTCTTTCTAACCCCTCCCTGTAAACCTAGGATCAGTCCCAGCATAGCCTGGAGCCAGCTGAGTCTACAGGTGTGGAATTCCCAGCTTCAGCTGCCAATCAAAGAGCTGAGAGGGCACAGAGCCAGGCAGCCCATTATAAAAACCCACTCCAGGGCTTCTGGAACACAAATGTCCAGGCCAGTTGGGCACTTCCCCTTCCCTCTAGGGGCCTCCCCTCAGCCTCCTGGTCAGCCAGGTCCCACAGCTGCCAATCATAGATGCTGACTCTTAAATGGGGAACAGTGCTTCCTGAAGCCCCTCTCAAAACGGTATATCCCCTGAACAGCTGGGGCTTTGGGGGCACTTGTCCCCTGTGAAACTCCTCATTCCAGAGCAATGGAAACACACATTGAAAGGCAGTATCTCTCAGACCCTCTGCGTGGCGTACTGGTACGGCAAGAAGGTTGAGTTGCACATGTTTCAGATGGAAATCAGTGTTTCTGACTCTTGGTGTAAATGCCTTCTGAGTTTTAATGCTGTTTGTGACTAGTTCTCTTCCAACAGGACAGGCAGGCCAGCGAACATCAGTGTTTGACTTAATTATCCTTCAGAGATGCACAGGATGCCCAGAGTAGAAAAGTACATCAGAAAGTACATATCGCAGTTTTACGATGGGGAAAACAGAGGTCTAGAAAGTTGAGAGGCGTCCATGGTACCACACAATCAGCAACTGAGGCAGGGGAAGAATCCAGGTCTTTTCACTTATGGTCCCTGTTTTTTCTTTCCTCAGCTCTGACAAAGGTCTAGGCGGGGGTATCCGGAACAGGTGGCTAATGCTTCCAAATTAATAGTGCTACTTCACAGGGCCCTCTGGGGATAAAGCTGCTTTTACCCCTAACAATTTTTTTAATCATAAATCAGGAGCGACAGTGTTGGAGCAGCATGCTGCTCAGTGGCCACAAAGAATGGATGCAAGTGCTGGTCACACCTCCTAATCTGAGAAAGAGGAAAGGGGTTGTTTGCCATGCGCATGGAATCCAGGCTGCATGAGTGCTGTGTCAGCAGATGATGTGGGCACAGAGCTAGTGAAGGGCATCCCAGTCTGCAGCAGCCACACCTCCCCTAAGAACAGGCTCTGGGCACAGGCAGAGTCCCAGAGTTGACCCCATTCTGTTGTCTGGCTGCCCTGAGGGGACCCTTGGGTCACAGCCATGCTCACATCCACAGGGGGCTGGGCCAGCTCCTCAAAGCCTAGAAAGCTATATAGCCCACCTTGCCCCCAAGAGGATCACAGCCCCCAGTGTAACCTCCTACCTCCTGACCCCTAAGGGTGGGTGAAATTTGGGCATTTGAATTTTTGTCATCCAGCATAGTGTCACAGGACACCATGGGAGAAGGGGGAAGAAAGTCCCACAAAATGGGAGAGTTCACCCCTCGGTGCAGGCCCCCATTCTCACCTTCTCCCCAACCTTCTGAGGAACTCACAACAGAGGGCAGCATGGGTTGTAGACTATTCTGAATCCTCAGATTTTAGAACTGGAGAGGATCTCAAAGAAGTCGCTGGTAGTTCCAGTGCAGGACTCAAGGGAAGGATACCTTAGTGTTAGGGACAAAATTAAAACTTCAGGTTTTCAAGCCCAGCCTCCAGGGATTCTTATTCAGAAGGCCCAGAAATCTGCATGTTTCAGAAGCTCTCAGGTGATTTCCCAACCACCGTAGTGAGTCAGTCCTCCCTCCACAAGAAGGACCTGTGGTCCAGAGGTCCAGGTCACTCAGCTTGGGAGAGCACAGCATGGGAGAGGCGATAGACCACAGACACAAATCCTTCCAGTGAAGTGAATATTAGCTCTGCAACCCACTGGCTGGGAGACATTGGCAAGTCTCCTAAACCCTCTGACCCAGAAATTCCACTATTAGAAATGCTCAAGAGGCCACAGGGTCCTGTCAGCATGATTTATAATAGTAAAAGACTGGAACCAATGTAATTTTCCATCAAGAAGAGACTAGTTGTATGAATTACGGCACAACCATGCTATGGAACACTATGAAGATTCTAAAAGGAAAATAGCAAAACAGCAGCTCTGTATGTGCTACTATAAGAAGTGAAAAAAGCAAGGTGTGGTCCAAGGCTAATATCTTTACCTCTGTCCTCTCCTGCCCCCTCAGTAGCCTCTTCCTTCTCCCTCAACCCTCACATCCAACGGAAGGACCTTAGTCTGGTGGATTCCATCTTACAAATGCCTCTAAATCCACGTACTTCCATCCGTGCTGCACCATCTCCCTGTGGATTCCTGCAACATCTTCCCAACCCAGCCTCCATGATGCATCCTTACATGCAGATCTGACCACTCCACACTCCCTCCACCCCTAAATCCCTTCAGTGTTCACCACTGCCAACTCCTCAGCAGGGCCCACAAATTCATTCCTGACCCCTGCTTCCTTCTCCAGCCCCATCTGTTGCAACTTCCTATTCTTCCACCATAAATTTTTACGTCTTAAAATGCATCACATCTTCCCTCTTACCTCCATATCTGATGCACCCTTCCTCCCTGCTCCCCTACACACACTCCTTATTTAGCTAAGGAGTTGCCTCCCTCATAACTTTTCCTTGACCCCCGCCCCCACCATGCCAAGTTCAGGTGATCCCATGATATCCCCTTGCCTCGCCCATCATAGCATGTTTCTTGCCACACTGTCATTGCATGATTCCTTCTCCATACATTTCAGGGCAACTTAAGCCCTGGGGGAGGAGAAACTGAGTCTGTTTCACTCCTAGGTCTTCAGGGCCCAGCACCAACATGATGCAGATGGTTAATAAGTATTTGTCTGATGGATAAATAATAGTACTCACCACAATATATTAAAAATTATCTGAGCTAATCAATGGTAAACTCTGTGTGGCAGGTGCTAAGGATAGAAAGATGAATTAGACAGTGTCTGAGACATAGGGAAATTTTTTTAATGCCAAGTAAGTACAGGAAGGATCTTTTCCTCCTGTTGTACATTTGACCATCCCAAGTTCTAACCAGTACTAGAGAGACACAGAACATCACACAGTAGTAACTCAAAATCAGTGAAATGGGGTAGAGGAAACATATCATGGAGATCAAAGAACTTCCTTAATAATCAAATTCTCCTTCAGAAATACACAGACCACTTTGAAAGTTGATTCATTTTTTTCAAGCTATGAAGAACATACCCTAAGAAAAATATTATTTGGAGAAGAACACTAAGTAACCTATGTATCACTTATTGAAGGTCAGTGTTTTTCTAAATATATTTAGATTCCATGCAAGAATATAAGCATCCTCCTTTTTTTTACCTTTTTCTTCTTTTTTTCCAGTTTTATTGAGATACAATTGACATATAACCTTGTATTAATTTAAGGTGTAAAACATAATGACTCGATACAAGTATATATTACAAAATGATTACCACAGTAAATGTAGTTATCCATCACCTCACATGGTTACAACTTTTTTTCTTGTGATGATTCATCTTTTTCTGTAGTGCACTCCTCACAATTTGCAAAAGTATATTTAGTTGACCATTTATCTGTTGAATATTTAACTCTGCCACTTGCCCTTAAGCTATGGTAAGGGTAAGAATAATGACTGTTTTATAACCCCAGAACCTAGCACAGTATCCTAGCCCTTGTTAAGTGTTCAGTAAATATGTGTTGTCTGAATGAATGAATACATGACTGAATGCATGAATGAGTGAACAGAGAATACAGCATGAGATTTCACTCATCCTTGGAAAAATACTGAACACGAGATAGGAAAAAGTCATCATGAAACCACTCTGATGAAAGACAAGAAAAATGAAGAGAGGGGATGAGCCAAGGTCACAAACCAATCAGTTTTTTTTTTAATGGAGAAACAACCAAAAATATGGAACCAAGCAGAGAGATGCTATAATAAACCACTGACTGATACCTTCAGAGTATTGTTATACCACTGAGCTGTGAATAAAATCCTGCTTACCTAAACAGAGCTGGTGAGTTTATGCATTGTTTTTGTTTTGTTTAGATGAGAACACCACGACTGCCCCGTCAGCCTCCATGTTCAACTGTCCCAATCAACTGCTGGCTGTAATTAGGGAATGCTGGGGAAAGGGCGTTGGAGAGAAATCAGCGTGCATATTTTGTCTTCCATTGTGCCTGGCTCATTTGAATGATAATGTATTGCAGTCTGGGGTGTAACACGGACAGTGTAGAATAATGAGGCAGCTCTGAACTCCTGGTACCTGAGCGGCCAGTTAGTGGCCGGCGACAAAACAGGAATAGCATCTTTGGGCAATAAAAAGATGATCTCACTGTGGCAGTAGACAGATGCTGGGAAATTCCCCATTGCAGGCACCATCAGGAGCTTCCATCATTGCGAGCTTCATTTATTTTATTCATAGTCATTTTTCCAGCCGAGAGACTTAAAAGCATCTGGCTGGTGGCATCCTGAGGTGATGAAACACGGTGGGTGGAAGGCCAGAGGAGGTGCAGAATCCCCATCCCCAGGGGATGCTTAACACCCATGAGCCTGCTTTTGTTTTCAGGAAGTCAGAGGAAAACTTGGCTCAACTCAGGGGACAGAGTCAGATGACAGCTGGAAGGCCCCGCCAGTCTGGGGATTTTCAAATATCACTCTATTTTTGTTAACATGGATATCCCTTGCAGTATGCCCACATGTGTGTAGACACCTGGTCCTGGAAACCTGAAGCTACATACTAGAAGCAACGTGGTAGATGATTAGGTGATAGGTGTAGTTTCTGGATCCAGACTGCCTGGGTTTGAAGCCTGGTCTGCCACTTTCCAGCTCTGGGAGAGTTGTGTGCCTCAATTTCCCCATGTATAAAATGGAAACATGGTAAAAATACTATTTACCTCATACAAAAGTTTGCTCTAAGGTTTAATTGTGTAACTCAGTTAAAGCACTTAAAACAGTGCCTCGTACATATTCAATGCCTGATAAATATTAGTTATGATCAGTATACCTCTGTGCAAATGCCAGGAGACACTTGACCTACAGGTGACACAGCATGACTTAATCGGATTGGCATAGGCTCTGAATCAGACTGATCTGGGCACCACTCAACTACCTACTAGCTGGGTCACCTTGGAAAAATTGCTTACCATCCTGAGCCTCAGCATCCTCCTATGTAAATAAGAATACCTACTAGTAACTACTTCATAGTGTTGTTGTGAGGGATTGATTACATAATACATGCACTGAAAAGAGTACCTGGCACATAGTACACACTCTATAAATGTTGGGTAGTAATAATGCTAGTATTATGCTGCTATCATCATCATCATCATCACCACAGCAAACCACCATAAGGAGTTTAGTTTTTAGCTAATAGGCCCTGGGATGTCATGAAATGTTCATTTAAGGAATTATCTGTCCAAACCGTGTGCTTGAAATCTCACTCTGGTGGCAAATTAGCAAGTGGACTAGAGAGGGTAAGTGCTGGGAGGAAGACCAGTTAAGCCTTCTGCAATGATCAAGGCAGAGGACAGTAATTGCAACGTCATCCTTCAAAATTCCTTAACTAGGGCCTACACACTGCAGTTAACTTTATTTCTGTTTGTTTTTGCTGTGCCATCCCTTTCCCTGCGGGATATTGATGGACAAGGTCTAGTTTACTTGAAAAACAGGGATGAAGTAAGTGAATAAATCTCCTCTCTCTCTCTCTATCTCTCTCTCTCTCTCTCTCTCACACACACACACACACACACACACAGCTGCCACATAAACATAAATTGTTTAATTTGTCTCAACTTAAATATGCCACCCAACTCTATTAATAATCAATATATCACACCAAAACTTCCTAAAACCTTTCTGGAACAAGACATGTTATTAATACACAGATAAATCATATGCGGGACTTGGGGTTGGAGGAGTAGGGGAGGGAGTGGCAAGGGGCAAAGATATTTTGAATCTGTACCTAGACACCTATGCTGATACAGGCACCCCGGGTACCAATCCCATAAGCCTTCTGGGTCCCGAGTCTCAGAAGCCTCACAGGACACAGTGAGACTGCAGCTGCTCCCCACCCCCATCTTTGGTGCTCGCCCCCCTCCCCCAATTTCATCCAGTCGACCGTCATTTCCAAACGCTCTTTCATACAGCAGTTGGGGCCCACCCCACTGGTTCCCTACCCTCCCAGTGACAGGACACACCTTCTCTCTCATCTCGCCAGGCTTGCCAGTTGAGCCCAGATACATGAATGGCAAAGCATGCCGAACTGGAGCCCAGACAGTGCTCATCAGCCTGTCACCAGGACAAAGGAAGGAAATTCCATTATGTCACCTTCCACAAGAGAGAGACAGTGACAATTTCCCCATAAACACTCCACTGACACTGTTATGATGTATCTCAAGCACTTCTAATCAGTATGGAAGTGGAGAGACTGCCGAAGCTCTTCAGTCTCGAAGACGCCATTCAGCTGGAACTGCAGTCTCCAATTGTTGTTATTGAAATGACCTGGCTAAGAGCATCTACCACTCTCTGTATCACATCAAATGTAAATATGTGTGTGTGTGTGTGTGTGTGTGTGTGTGTGTGTGTGTGTGTGTGTGTGTGTGTGTGTGTGTGTGTGTGTGTGTGTGTGTGTGTAGCATTTTCTATCTTTGCAAAGTACATTCACAAAGTTTTGTTACTCTGGGTGAGCACCAGATGTCAGGAATATTTAAATTCAGTTACCACATTTTCACCTGTGTTTACTCATTGCCCTCTCTGTGTTACTCATTGCCCTCTCTGTATTTCTTCCTCTCCAAATTATCAAAAGGGACAAGGTTTTTATTTCTCCAATTTTGAACAGGGAAAAGTGCTTTTATTTTTCAAGTTTTGAAGAGAGAGAAGACTTTTTTTTTTTTATAGCTTCTTGCCAACAGCAGCAATGGGATTAAGTTTCTAAAGGTTTGGTCAATAACTATCCAACAATAAAAATGTTTTTAGTTTAAAAGTGGCTTGTTCTCTCTCTACGAATTACTTATTAATTATAAAGGTAAAGACCACCTTAACCATGTGATCAAACTTAACATCACCAATAATGGGACAAACTGATATAAGGTACTTCCTAATAGAACACCACTTATGCGATATTCCTGCCAAAACAGTCATAACCTGAGTTGAATCATGAGGAAATATCAGACAAACCCAAATTGAGGGAAATCTATAAGACAACTAGGCTCTACTCTTCAGAAATGTCTATGTCATGGAAAAAAGTAGCCAGACTGAGGAACTGTTCTAGATTGAAGGAGATTGAAGAGGACTGCATGATAGATTGCAGTATTGGATCAATGTTAAATTTCAAAATTTTGATGATTGTATTATGGTTTTATAAGAGACTGTTTTTGTTCTTAGGAGATACATGCTGAAGTATTTGGGGAGTAAAGTCTGCAACTTACTCTCAAATGGTTTAGCAAATAGTAATAAAAATGTGTATATGTATATATAAGGACAGATACAGAGAGAGAGAAAACGAATGTGGCAAAACATTAACAGTTGATGGGCCCACCTGAAGGATAAATGAGTGTTTGCTGCACTATTCTTACAACTTTTCTTTAAGTTTGAAATTTTCAAAATAACAGGCTGGGGGTGGGGGCATGATGAGAGTTTGTTGACCAAGTGAAGATGGAATATCAAAGAAAATACAGAAGAATATCTTTCTAACATTAAAGGTAGGAAAGCATTTCTTAACCAGATCAGTAAACACACTAACCATAAAAGAAATGTTAGTAAATTATATCACACTGTAATTAGGGATTTTTTCATCAAATGAAACTTTAAAAGGTGAAAAGTCAAGTAAAAATCCAGGAAAGATATTTGCAACATACAAAACCTACAATGTTATGGTATCCAGAATATATAAAGAATACTTTTTAATACTAAGTCAAGCAAAAACTGGGCAAAAGACATAAACAAGTATTTCAGATTACAGTAAACACATGGCTCCTAAATATAAGAAAAACTGTTCAACATCTCCCTCAATAGTGATCAGGGAGATGAAAATGAAGACCAGAATAAGTCAGCAATTTACACCAAGAATGGCAAAACTTTAGAGGTTAATAGTACATGGTGGAAAACATATCAACATATCAACAAAACCATGATATCCTACTAAATAGGAGTGTAAATTAGTATGGTCACTTTGGAAAACAATTTGGCATTGTTTTTCACTAGCTACTCACCAAATCCACTTCATATGCCTCCTTGATACACAGAAAGGCTACATTTCCCAGCCTCCATTGCACTTAGGTGTAGCTATGTGACTGAGTTCTGGCCAATGGAATGTAGGCAGAAATGCCTGTAGGCCACTTCCCTGACTTGCCAATAAAACCTCCTTTGTGATCATCAAGTGTCTCACTTCACCATCTGTTAGTTATTTGCACACTCCCAGGATGATTTTGGACACCTCATTTTCAAGATGGGGAGATTTCATCATCCTGGATTCCTGAATGACTGGGTGGAATGAAGCACACCTCCACACCCAGCTCCCATCCCATCTGCAGATAGACTTTACATGAGTAAGATTCCTTCTATAGTGTGAAGCCCCTGATATTTCATTTGTTTTCTGTGACAGCAGCTAGTGGTACTTTTTCAATAAATGCTTTAAGTTAAACATTTGCATATGTTACAACGCAGGAATTCAGTTCTAAGTAAATGCCCTAGAGAAATTCTTGCACATATACACAAAGAGACATATATAATAATGTCCTTAGCAGCACAGGTTGATATAGAAATAAACTGGGGAAAAGTCCCATTGAAGTAGAATGGATAAATAATTCAAGGCTTAAAAAATATCATGCAATGGAATATTATACAGCAGTTAAAATAACCAAAGTTCAGGGCTTCCCTGGTGGTGCAGTGGTTAAGAATCCACCTGCCAATGCAGGGGACATGGGTTAGAGCCCTGGTCTGGGAAGATCCCACATGCCGCGGAGCAACTGAGCCTGTGTGCCACAACTACCGAGCCTGTGCTCTAGAGCCCGCAAGCCACAACTACTGAGCCCACGTGCCACAATTACTGAAGCCCACACACCTAGAGCCTGTGCTCCGCAACAAGCCACTACAATGAGAAGACTGTGCACCGCAACGAAGGGTAGCCTCCTCTCGTCGCAACCAGAGAAAGTCCGCGTGCAGCAATGAAGACCCAATGCAGCAAAAAATAAATTTTAAAAAAATTAAAAAAAAAACAAAGTTCAGTTACATACAACAATATGGACAAACTATAAAAATATAAACTTGAGGGGAAAAGATAAGCCCCAGAAGACTATATCAAAGCTGTCATACTGGATAAAAAGTTTAAAAACAAGCAAAACTAAACAATTATTGTCTAAGCATTCATTATTTGTATTAAAACCACTTTTTTTAAGATAGAGGAAAGATACACACAAAATTCAGGAGTGTGGTTACCTCTAGATGTAGCTGATATACAAAATGAAATTGTTGGCACCAACCAATCAAAATGGTCACAGCTGGAACCAGCTGTGCTGCCTGTACAGATATGGGAGTAGGGGAGGGGCAGGCCAAGGGGGGACGGGGAGACACACAAAAGAAGGTGCAAATTATTAGTAATTTTCTAGTTCCTGAAATGGGTGGTGGGTTTATGAACTCCATTCTATCACTCTTTAAAATGCACATCAATGTTACATATATATTTTTTAAAATAAGTGGATTAATTAACCTTTGTCCTCACATATTCCCCTGCTTTTATCAAATTCCAGGCTCTACTTCTTAGCAGGAAGGGGTGTCACTTACGGGTATTTAGGTCATGCACAGCACAAGGGAATTTCATCCAAGATGGTGCCATGGCAGCCATATATTCATTTATATGAGAGTGTGTGCGGGCACACAGATGTGGCTTTAGGGCAGGGAGGGCCCTGGAGCAGCCGGCACACCTTACCCTAACATCTCCCAACACCTCACCCCCTCATCCTTCAAACCACACTCAGGGCAGTGACCAGGCACACTTCCCTGGCACACACCCTCCACTCATTCCCTGTGTTATTTCTCTCAGTTGCTAACCCATATTGAAGATCTGCCCCTCCCCTGCCAATTCTAAATGTCAAATGGAGGGGGGAAGGGGAGGAATTGGGGACAGACCCCAATGGGGTCCATTCCCAGTGGACACATTGCCACAGGCACAGGGACCCCGCCTTCGCAGATGTTGGGCAGGCAAGAGTGAGGTCCATGTGTGCATACAGCCAGGGACTAGAGTCCCTGGGCAGAGCCAGGGACAGGTCACTGTGTATGATTAGTCAGCTTATGCAGTAATATTCTAACCTAATTTTTATTTTTGCTATTGTTTTGCTTGCTTGATTTTTCTTGAGGAAATGAGACTAAGCATTGGAGCTACAAGGATAAGTAGAGAGCTCTAATCTTTCAAACCAGGTCCTTGACATCCTTAAAACATATGGTGCTGTGTGCCCTCCCCTTGGGCTTCTTGGTCTGATATTCCAAACTGCTCTGGTGTGTTCACAGGGGCCAAGGGCTTGATGCTTATTACTCTCAGAAAGTATTTCAACTAGAGGATTCTGAAAACAAGCCCTTTACGGAAGAGAACGTTACAAATAGCAAGGATTCTGAGCAGCAGGGCCGGCCCACAACAGAGCTATTCCTTATCAGAGTTCCTTTGCAACTTTTCCTGGTTCACACACTTTAGAGGCAGGGGCCAGCTCTGCTCCTTCAAAAGATGGCCCTGGGGTTAGAAAGATTGGACAAAGCTGTGAGATTCCCCAAAACTTCCCAATAATAATAAATGAGTCCTCTCACATCTCACGCGCTCTCCTCTGAGATGGAGTAGGAAGCATAAGTCTGCTCCTGGAGCTGCTGTTCCCTTTCTGCCTGTGACCTTGGGCAAATCGCTTGCCCTCTCTGCCACTCATTTTCCTCTTCTGTCCAGTGGGGGTAATAATAGTGCCCACCTCACAAAATTCTCGAGACTTAGATGAACATACTGTGCATAAATTGCTTACCATGTTGTCTGGCATGCACTAGACAATAAATAAACGCCATCTACTTTTATTATCACCAAACTTAAATATAAAGCTCTCGATTTTTACATGGCAAAGAAGACATATTTGAGTTCTTCATGGGGTGTCCCTGTTTCCTCATTCCCCCTACTCATCTTCCCATTTTCAGTCTCTTATCTAATGCAAAAGCCATCAAGCATCAAAGCAAGCTGGACTCCAGGGTTGGACTGCCAAGGTTCAAGTCTGAGCTCTGCCACTCCCCAGCTGGGTCATTTTGGGAAACACGCTTAACCTCTTGGTTCCTCAGTTTCCCCATCTGCACAAAGAAGGTAACAGCCCTTCTGGACGTCACGAAGATTAATTGAGATAATACATGGAAAGCATCTAGAACAGTGCCTTGTGCATAATAAAGGGTCAGTCATCTTGGGAGGACTAATTCTTACAAATAGAGGTTGGAGAATTACAACACTAATTGAAAGGAATTGTTTTTAGTTTTGATTGGCTTGAATGGAAAGACACCATAAGATTTCTTAGAGTCCTCCCATCCCTTGTTTTGGGAAGCCTTGGATAAATTCATTAAAGTGAGATTCTGTCACCAGTTATTCATCTCACTATAAACTAGATATAGTTAAGTATAATCCATAAAACTAAGGTTGTGCCATGCTACCTGTATTAGTCAGGGTTCTCCAGAGAAACAGAACCAACAGAAACCAATAAAAGGCTATATATACACAGCTGACCCTTGAACAATGTGGGGTTAGAGCATCAACCTGCAAGCAGTCAAAAATCCACATACGGGGGCTTCCCTGGTGGCACAGTGGTTAAGAATCCACCTGCCAATGCAGGGGACACAGGTTCGAGCCCTGGTCCGGAAAGTTCCCACATGCCGCAGTTTAACTACTGAGCCTGTGCTCTAGAGCCCGTGCTCCACAACAAGAGAAGCCACCGCAATGAGAAACCCGCACACCACAACAAAGAGTATCTTCCGCTCACCTCAACTAGAGAAAGCCCGCATGCAGGAACGAAGACCCAACGCAGCTGAAGATAAATAAATTAAATAAATAATTTTTTAAAAAAAATCCACGTATGGGGCTTCCCTGGTGGCGCAGTGGTTGAGAATCCGCCTGCCGATGCAGGGGACACAGGTTCGTGCCCCGGTGCGGGAAGATCGCACGTGCCGCAGAGCGGCTGGGCCCGTGAGCCACGGCCAATGACCCTACGCGTCCAGAGCCTGTGCTCCGCAACGGGAGAGGCCACAACAGTGAGAGGCCCGCATACCGCCAAAAAAAAAAAAAAAAAAAAAAAAAAATCCACGTATGACTATACAGTCAGCTTTTTGTACCCACAGTTCCTCCATATCTGTAGTTCCACATCCATAAATTCAATCAACTTTGGGTTGTGCAATATGGTAGTATTTATTTATTTAAAATAACCTGTGTGTAAGTGGACCTATGCAATTTAAAGTTATGTTGTTCAAGAGTCAACTGTATGGTATCCTGATTTAAATGTTAAACCCATCCAAAAAACACCTTCACAGAAACATCTAGAGTAGTGTTTGACCAAATATCTGGGTACTGTGGCCTAGCCAAGTTGACACATAAAACTAACCATCACATTATCAGACAACAAACTACTCTTTATACTATCTATCCCAATGACTCTTGTTTCCACACAGTTCATAACCCTGCCTCTGCACCAGACCCTCAAAAAGGGCCAAGGACTTTGGTCCTCAAGCTTTCTGTCCCCTCTGCCTCCAGACTCTGATGTGGACCAAGGTCCCAGTGCCTTTTAGACCCACATCTAAGGAATGTCCAAGCACAGCCTGAACTGCTCTCACTCCACTTTTTGGTTAAGTTGCTAGCTCCACACACATTAATTCACAGATGTTCTTTAAGTTCTTACATTTTTTATTAAATGGATCATCAGTCTGAAGAATAATACTCAGCACTATTTCTCAAGCAATCACTCTTTAAGCCAGAACTCTCATTCCCACTTGCCCTATGCATCAACAAACATCTATTTTCCCTCAGGATCCTAGTAAAGCGGAGCAAGAGAGGATGTCAACAAAGCCGTTTGCCATGAAAGTTTCAGGGAGATCAGGAAAAATCCCTCAAGGAAAGGAGGGTCTAGACTGAAGGCAAAGGGTGAGCTAGAATCCAGTAGATGAAAAGCAGTTGAGAGAAGAAGGGCCTTGTAAAGGGGAGGGGGCTCTATGGGGGCCTCACCTAAATCCCCTGGCCCACCCCCGAGGACACCTGCAGACCAGCCAGGGACACAGTGTTTTCCAGGTCCTCCACCTGAGGGCACTGTCTGGCTACTGCAGCACTAACGGGTGGGAGGTGGAGGCCTCTTGGACTAGGGTGGGGGCAGGCATGGAGAGAAATGGAGAGATACAGATATCGATACAGGGAAGAACTTCATGATGCATGTGGAGGAAGGGGATGGAGATGTGGGGACGGATTCATTATGATGAACCACATATTCATATGAACTCAACTCCAGAGGTGATCCCCTCTGCCTACTCACCGAGAGACATCCTGACTGCCACATCTGGCCAACCCAGACACGAGACAGTGACAGACAAATGCCCAGGGGTATGGGGCCTCCCAACCACAAAGTCACCAAGCAGACGCCACCATGGGTCTGACCAAGAACCAAGCGTGGAATGGTTCGGAGACTCTCCAGGCAGCCTGGGGAGCCCATTCAGTTTGGTAAGAAGGCTGGGTCCATAGGGTTGGGCTCTTGGCTAAAAAGCCTCCTTTCAGAATTTTCTTTTTCTTTTGCCATCCCATAGAGGATTATAGATAGCTGAAGTTTGTGAGTTGGATTACTTCCATCCATAAAAGAAAGAGTATAAAGTCTTTTCACCCGAATCAGAAAAAAAGAATCCTTTTGTCCCACTGTATTCATCAATATGTCATATTTAACTGTTACAATCATTGACAGGTATATAAAACGTTTGGTGACAGTGAAAATAGCTTCCTATAAAGTGTTTATTCTTTTTCATTGATAATAAGTTGGCTTCCCTACCCCTAGCAAGAGAATAGAGACCACTAACAAGATATCAAATCCATTTATATGGCTTTCTAAAATCTTCCCTTTTACTCTGGGGCTCTGTTCTAGGCCCTGTCTTTTAAATTTCAGCATCTGAGGGAGCTTGGAGCCCTAAAGCAGGATCATATTACTTCTGTAATGAGGAAAGTATAATTCTAATAGCATCATTTACTACAGCTTTTCATTTTTCGTCTTCAAGGCAGACTGTGCTCCTGTGTGCCTATGACTTGAATCTTTAAAATAGAAAACTTTCAACTGCAGAGAAATATTAATCAAAGGACCTGTCTGCATGCAGTGCCAGGTGGGCACCAGGCATAACAACAATAATACTGTATTAGTAATAACTATAAATATAATAGCTACCTTGATTTAATGACTACTGTGTACCAGGCATTTAAGCAAAGCCACAATTTCCAGTTGTGCTTTCCACAAAGGTGTCTGGCTGAGTGGCAAGCAGAAACTGAAATCCACTTGCCAAACCCTTTGTCCTTGTGCAGGCTGTATCTCCTGAAGCCAGAGGTGCCTCTTCACAATGTGCTATCATGTGGGCCAGGAGACGTCCTGCTTATATGCTACTTCTGATTCCTAGGACATTGATATATTTCATGACAAGGAAATCCAAGTCTCAAAAACCTATGTTTTTAGAGACTCCACTCTTGGACGGCACACACAAAGTAGTGTGCACATCAGGACCCAGCGGAAGGAGCAGTGACCCCATAGGAAACTGAACCAGACCTACCTGCTAGTGTTGGAGGGTCTCCTGCAGAGGCAGGGGGTGGCTGTGGCTCACTGCAGGGACAAGGACACTGGCAGCAGAAGTTCTGGGAAGTATTCCTTGGCATGAGCCCTCCCAGAGTCCACCATTAGCCCCACCAAAAAGCCTATAGCCTGCAGTGCTGGGTCGCCTCAGGTCAAACAACCAACAGGGAGGGAACTCAGCCCCACACATCAGCAGAGAAGTGGATTAAAGTTTTACTGAGCTCTGGCCACCAGAGCAACACCCAACTCTACCCACCACCAGTCCCTCCTATCAGGAAGCTTGCACGACCCTCTTAGAAAGCCTCATCCACCAGAGAGTAGACAGAAGCAGCAAGAAGAACTACAACCCTGCAACCTGTGGAACGAAAACCACATTCACGGAAAGACAGACAAAATGAAAAAGCAGAGGACTATGTACCAGATGAAGGAACAAGATAAAACCCCAGAAAAACAACTCAATGAAGTGGAGATAGGCAACCTTCCAGAAAAAGAATTCAGAATACTGATAGTGAAGATGATCCTCAGAAAAAGAATGAAGGAAAAGATTGAGAAAATGCAAGAAATGTTAACAAAGACCTAGAATTAAAGAACAAACAAACAGAGATGGAAAAGAGAATAACTGAAATGAAAACTACACTAGAAGGAATCAATAGCAGAATAACTGAGGCAGAAGAACGGATAAGTGACCTGGAAGACAGAATGGTGGAATTCACTGCTGCAGAACAGAATAAAGAAAAAAGAATGAAAAGAAATGAAGACAGCCTAAGAGACCTCTGGGACAACATTAAATGCACCAGCATTCGCATTATAGGGGTCCCAGAAGGAAAAGACAGAGATAAAGGACCCCAGAAAATAGTTGGAGAGAGATTATAGTCTAAAACTTCCCTAACATGGAAAAGGAAATCGCCACCCAAGTCCAGGAAGTGCAGAGAGTCCCAGGCAGGATAAACCCAAGGAGAAACATGCCGAAACACATAGTAATCAAATTGACAAAAATTAAAGAAAAATTACTAAAAGCAACAAGGGAAAAATGACAAAAAACATAGAAAGGAACTCCCATAAGGTTAACAGCTGATTTCTCAGCAGAAACTCTACAAGCCAGAAGGGAGTGGCACAATATATTTAAAGTGATGAAAGGGAAGAACCTACAACCAAGATTACTCTAGCTGGCAAGGATCTCATTCTGATTCGACGGAGAAATCAAAAGCTTTACAGATAAGCAAAAGCTAAGAGAATTCAGCACCACCAAACCAGCTCTATAAATGCTAAAGGAACTTATCTAAGTGGGAAACACAAGAGAAGAAAAGGACCTACAAAAACAAACCCAAAACAATTAAGAAAATGGTAATAGGAACATATATATCCATAATTACCTTAAATGTGAATGGATTAAATGCTCCAACCAAAAGACACAGGCTTGCTGAATGGATACAAAAACAAGACCCATATATATGCTGTCAACAAGAGACCCACTTCAGACCTAGGGACACATGCAAACTGAAAGTGAGGGGATGGAAAAAGATATTCCATGAAAATGGAAATCAAAAGAAAGCTGGAGTAGCAATACTCGTATCACATAAAATAGACTTTAAAATACAGAACGTTACAAGAGACAAGGAAGGACACTACATAATGAACAAGGGATCAATCCAAGAAGAAGATATAACAATTATAAATAGATATGCACCCAACAGAGGAGCACCTCAATACATAAGGCAAATGCCAACAGCTATAAAAGAGGATATCAACAGTAGCACAATAATAGTGGGGGACTTTAACATCTCACTTACACCAATGGACAGATCATCCAGACAGAAAATTAAGAAGGAAACACAAGCTTTAAATGACACAACAGACCAGACAGATTTCATTGAAACTTATAGGACATTCCATCCAAAAACAGCAGATTACACTTTCTTCTCAAGTGCACAGAGCACCTTCTCCAGGATAGATCACATCTTGGGTCACAAATCAAGCCTCGGTAAATTTAAGAAATTTGAAATCATATCAAGTATCTTTTCTGACCACAATGCTATGAGATTAGAAATAAATGTAAAAAACACAAACACATGGAGGCAAAACAATACACTACTAAATAACCAAAAGATCACTGAAGAAATCAAAAAATACCTATAGAAAAATGACAACAAAAACACTACGATCCAAAACCTACAGGATGCAGCAAAAGCAGTTCTAAGAGGGAAGTTTACAGCAATACAATCCTACCTCAAGAAACAAGAAAAATTTCAAGTCAACAATCTAATCTTAACTTAAGAGCACTAGAGAAAGAAGAACAAACAAAACCCAAAGTTAGTACAAGGAAAGAAATCATAAAAGATCAGACCAGAAATAAATGAAATAGAAACAAAGAAAACAAAAGCAAAGATCAACAAAACTAAAAGCTGGCTCTTTGAGAAGATAAACAAAAGTGATAAACCTTTAGCCAGACTCATCAAGAAAAAGAGGGAGAGGACTCAAATCAATAAATTTAGAAAAGAAAAAGAAGTTAGAACAGACACCACAGAAATACAAGGCATCATAAGACACTACTAAAAGCAACTCTATGCCAATAAATGGACAACCTAGAAGAAATGGACAAATTCTTAGAAACGTAAAACCTTCCCAGACTGAACCAGGAAGAAATAGAAAATATGAACAGACCAATCACAAGTAATGAAATTGAAACTGTGATTAAAAATCTTCCAACAAACAAAAGTGCCAGACCAGATGGCTTCACAGGTGAATTCTATCAAACATTTAGAGAGGAGCTAACACCCATCCTTCTCAAACTCTTCCAAAAAACTGCAAGGAACACTCCCAGTCTCATTCTATGACTCCACCATCACCTTGATACCAAAACCAGACAAAGATACTGCAGAAAAAAAAAAGAAAATTACAGACCAATGTCACTGATGAACATAGATGCAAAAATCCTCAACAAAATACTAGCAAACAGAATCCAAGAATGAATTAAAAGGAGCAAGTAGGATTTATCCCAAGGATGCAAAGATTCTTCAATATATGCAAATCAATCAATGTGATACACCATATTAACAAGTTGAAGAAAAATCATATGATCATCTCAATAGCTGCAGAAAAAAAAATTGATAAAATTCAACACCCATTTATGATAAAAACTCTCCAGAAAGTGGGCATAGAGGGAAACTACCTTAACAAGATAAAGGCCATATACAATAAACCTACAGTAAACATCATCCTAAATGTCAGTGTCCCCACCTGACACTCCTAGCAAAGGGAAGGCTGGGCACCTCCTGCAGCCATCACCCTGGACCTTATTTCTGCCAGAGGTGTTACTGGGGTATAATCCCCTCTTGCCTCCTTCTCAACCTCTTCTTTCACTTTCCTCTAGTCTAACCAATTACATATTGTTTCCTCCTTGCCCAGCACAGGAGGGAGAGAAGTGGGAGACAGCAGTGAACAGAGCAGACAACCATGCATGCCTGCGTGGGCCAACAGTCTAGCCCTCCTTGCCCCATGCCTCTTCCTCCTCAGCCCTGAACAGGCTCCACGCTCCACCTGAACTTCACAACTTCCATTCCTCCATCTTGCTTGCAGCCTCCCAGCCTTTGCCTCTTCACTTTCCTTGCCTGAATGTCTTTCCTACCCCATCCTTCCATTGCCCTCCTGCCTTCCACCCAGACTATTCAGATCTGGGACCCTCCCATATGCTCTGACCTGTCCTACAGCTATCGTCACCCACTCGCTATGAGAAACACCAGATTAATTTTCTGTCTCCCTCCCTAACCAGACTATAAGACTGCTACGGCCCCAAACTGTGGCCCGCTGGTCCCTGTATCCATGGCATTCAATAGAGAGCCTGGCCCACAGGCGCTATTCCATGCATGTCAGTCGAAGCCCTATATTCTTAAATATTACAGTTATATTAATAGTTTTCATATACACTATGTGCCCAGCATAGTCTAAAAGCACAGTTCTATAAACATCTTAGTTAATCTTCTCAATAATCATTCAAGGTAAGTACTAAGGTGATCTCTATTCTACGGAGGAAGAAACAGAGGTTTCAAGAAACTAAACCACCACCTCGTTTCACACTGCTAAAAGCATGTAGAGCCTGAATTCTCTCACCTCAGTCTCTATGAGCACCAGCTCTTAGCAATCACTCACTAGGACTTTCCCACATATAACCATAACATAAAGTATGTTTTATAGATAAGTGAATAGTGAGGGAAAGAAATTAACACTCAAAATGTCTACTGTGTGCCAGTACTTCAAATACATACTTTTAATTCCTACATCCCCTTCTGTACCACATACCTATTTGATATTACAGTATACTGCAGTAATTTGACTGATTTGCCAGATGGCTCAGAGAAGTTAAGAAATTCACCCAAGATCACACAGCAAGTAAATGTGGTATCCATTGAATCCAAATGGGCTCTCTGATCACAGTGTGCTCCCCCTCCTTTCACAGCACACTATCCGGTGCTTCCTGGCAGGCACTGGGGTCTCCATCCCTTCTGAGGATATGTGGGCTGGGCCCAGAACTTTAGAACAGTGGAAATTTCTCTCAATTTCTGCAATATAATGAACTTCTTTCAAACTTCCTTTCACAGGGGAGAAAGGAGGATAAAGCTAGCCTAATTCTTCCCCTTTCCACATATAGAGGGTTTTGCTTTGCTTTGCTTTTTGTGCCTCTAATTTTTACTGCTTTAAATACTAAAATTTGGGGCTTCCCTGGTGGCGCAGTGGTTGAGAGTCCACCTGCCGATGCAGGGGACGCGGGTTCGTGCCCCGGTCTGGGAAGATCCCACGTGCCGCGGAGCGGCTGGGCCCGTGAGCCATGGCCGCTGAGCCTGCGCTCCGCAATGGGAGAGGCCACCACAGACTTCCGGTGTTCGAAACTCAAGCCATGGTTTCTTTGCCTCTGGGAGGTATTGTTTTGCCTGCAAAATGTCCTAATCATTACCCTCAAAACACTGGGATGACGAAACGACCAGTCCCCCCCCACCCAGACCTCACCTTAGAGAGAAGCAAGCAGAAGGATGAAGCAGCCTCCATCGGAGCTCAGACTTGAAAGGGATCAAATGTTTACCGGATAGAGGCAATTTAAAGTGTGCAGGGCAGAGGAAACACTAACTGACAGAACATGCTTTATCCCTGCTACCCAGAGGGGAGGGATGGGGTGCAAGAAATGATTGTGGGCTCACACGGACATCAGGCTGATCACAGAAAATAAAGAAACTGCATTTTCTTGGGGGAGGGGGAAGGAGCTGAGCATTCCCCAACCTGCTGCCTTGGTTCACAGTCGCAAAGGCGGGATGAACTTGTCTGGGGTGTGGGAGTTTGCTTCCCCCCATACCCAAACAGTCCCACTCTAGCTCTCACATCCTCTCAACCCAATTCTGAGGGGCATTCAATCCCCTGGAACATGAGGCCCAGCTCTGCCTGGGACTTGGCAGAAGTCCTCTGCTCCAGGAAATGAATAGTTTTCCTCATTCCCACAAAGCAAAAAATGTCATGAGAAATGCAGGGGTTGTAACTTGTTGAGGTGGGTCCGGTGGTGATACTGACAAGCCCTGTTCTGAACAAGCAGGACCTCCCAGCAGCCTCGGGGACCCAGCCTGGGTGGACTCAAATCTGTCGGCTGGAGAGGGAACGGCAGGCTCTGCTGTGCTCAAAAGCTGTAAATAGGCAGGCTGACCCGGGCTGCAGCAGTTCTGACTGCTGTGGTTCTCAGCAAGCATGAGAAGTACCTGGAGGGCTTGTTAAAACACAGATGCCTGGACTCCACCTCCAGAGATTGTGATTGAGCAGGGCCCATGAAAGTGCATTTCTAGCAAGTTCCCGGGGATGTTGCTGCTGCCGGTGGCGTGTGAAGAGCACTGCCTGACTGCTATACTCTGTCCCTTGGCTTAGAACTATGGGAACTTGCCAAAGGTCTCCCTTGTGTGGTTGCACAGTTTGTGCACTGCCCAAAAGCACCTGGGTGTAGGGGACGAGGGGCCTGGTAATGAGCACATGCTCCACTAGCCAAGCCGTGCGCTCTGCCAAGGGGCTGTGTTGACCTGGTGACTGGGACTCATGTGTCCGGAGAGAGCACCTTTTCATCATTCATCCACTCAAAGGGGGTACCTATTTATAATTTGTGCAAAAGCACGCCTAGGCAGTGGTGGCCCTAAAAAAAATGCCCTTTAGCCACCAGTGCACAGAGCAGGACATGAAATGCATACTCACTTGGGGAGCCATGGGAGGGTCACAAGGATCCAGCGTGTGGTGGGGGAAAGAGGTGTGCTTTGGTACCTCCCACCCTCACTTCTCCCTCACGCTGAGGCTCTCTGATCACGAGAGGGACAAGTCATTTCCATGACCTGAAGGACAATCAGGGCACGTGCTTCTGTCACTTCCCGCACAACCTCGGATGATTAAGCGGGGGAACTGTGGCCGCAGAAGGAATGTTCTACAGCTAATCCCTGTCTTGCCTGACAGCGGCCACCCCATATGAACACCTTCTACGTCCCAGGCAGGGTTCTAGATGCTTGCATAGAAGCTCCCTCAACCAACTGCCCCAGCTGGCCAGTGCTCCCCTCCTTGCTGTAAAATCTTCTCTGCCGCCCACAGCAGGCTGACCCTCTCGGCTGGCAGGCCGTCCCTCTAGGATACCTGTACCATCTTCTGCCAGCTGAGCTGTGTGCCAACCAAGAGTCAGCTACGCGTGTTCCCAAACCTACTGATGCCAGCTGCATGTGTCCCTGTGCTCAAGTAATTTAATTAACTATCTTGTAAACTGGTGAAATACAAAACGAAAGAGAACTTTTGTTTCCATGAAAATTAAGTTGATTGCTTTGGAGAAGCTCAGTGAAGGCAAGTTTCCAAAAAAGATTACTGTCAAATTATATAGCAGTGGAGGAGACAAATGTAAAAGATTGAGGAGGGGCACGTGCAAATCTAAGAGAATGCTGTACTCAGACTGCTTACCAAGCATTTCGGTCTAAAGACACTGAAGTTAGAACCCTAGGCGAGGCACTGTGGGAATGCTCTACACAAGAGAGATGAGAGGGATTCGGAATCGGCGGAGCCTACACCCGAAAACAAGGCTTTGGCCCTAAACCAAAAGGATGGGGAATGAATGTACGTTCACTCATTTTAATACACTTAAGTCAATACTGGTAGCAGAGAAAGTGTTGGAAACAGTTAAATCAGCATGGCCAGGTCACTCTGCCCCTTTCCAGCTGGGTGACCTTGGATGAATAACTGTTCTGAGACTCAACAGGGATCCTCCCTGTTGAGAAGAAAACCTTGCGTGAGGAAGAAAGGAATGCACAAATATTGCTGCTACCTTTTGTGTTTGCAGCCAGCACCCCTTTGCCTTCTGCGCAGTGACAGTGCTCCAGTTTCTCTGTGGGAAAACCACCCTGCCCTTGCTCTCAGCCTGGGACCTTCCCGGGGCAGAACACCCAGCTCAGGATGAGCAATCTGTACACACCACCTACCCAGCCACTGTGATTGCTACAAGGATGGTACATGGCTCAAGTCTGGGCAGCTGGGAGTAGTAAGACTCCACTCTCCAAGATTTTAAGTTATCAGGGAATTGGTCTTTCTCCTCCTCTGGCTTGGATATGGTGATGATGTGAGCCTGAGGGCAGCTAGAAAAATTGGAGGATAGAGCCAAGTCAGAGGAGACAGAGCCAAGAGCAGAGTTCGGGGGAGGCCGCGGACATCACTGCAAACCTGACTCAAGCCAGTCCTGAAGCCAGATGTTCAGTTACACAAGCAAATACACTTCTTTTTTACCTTAAGAGACAGTTTGATTTGGGAGTCTTCATTTATTTTCCCCAGAAAGACAAAGACTCACCCTCAAGGCACTTATGTGCGAGCCAGCTGTAGGAAACATGAAAAGGAGAGTAGGGGATGAGGCAGAGAAGGGAAGAAAGCCAGTAAGGGAGACGTTATCTAGCAAGTGTCACTGTGGGCGGCAGAAACGTAGCCCCACGGAGAAGCTCTGGAAACAATGCAAACACACCTCGCAGAGTTATCCCAGACGAAAGGCCAAGGGCCAGGATACTTATACACGGGCTCCCCTTGCCCAGGTTGAGGTCTGCTCCAGTGTACGAATGAAAGGCATTCCCTCCCTGGCACGGCTGGCCTGACCTGAGAACAGGCAGAGTGGACCTGTGCTTTCAGAAAAGTCCCTCAGACAGAGTTGCAGGAGCTGGAAGATGGGTTGGTGCTCATGAAAATGATGGGGCCAAGAGGATAGAGGCTGGTGCCAGCAGCCTCTGCTATAGCTAGGTTCTCTATTACTTGCAAAAGAAAGACTTCACTGATACTTTAAGGGATTCAAGGCCATACTTGGGAGGCAGTAAGCACTCAGACATTACAATCACCATCAGTACTATTATTCTCGCTACTGACCAGTATTGAGCATTATGAAGGCCCAGCCTGTGATATAATTACAATTATCTTTGTAACCTAAGAACTCTTTAGGTAGACTAGGTAAAGAAGTGACGTCTCAAAGCAAGTCCCTCCCCAGTCTCTCAGGCACTGGTGCCAACCACAGTTGAGGGTTCAGGGGCGCCACCCACTGCTGGGCCCTCTCTGCCACAGAGGATACCTGAAGCCCTCAGCCAGCCTCAGCACAAATGGTCCCTTCAAGAGTCACTTGTCGTTGAGCTCCCTAAACAAGCACAGAGAAGATGGGGAAGCCCACTGGGAGGGGTTTGGTTATACAGGATGAGAAGATACATACAAAGAGACTTTTTGTCCTTTTTGTTTTTCAATCTTGGTTGCAGTTCTTGGTTTTCTTCTTAAAGCCTGGATGAAGAAACTGATATAATGTTGGAGACTATGACTCATGAATAATTAATTGGTTGAAATAAATATACTTAAATATTTCAAAGGTTTGGCCAAGAGGTTTCACTACAGTCATCCAAACATCTGTCAAGAAGAAAGATACAGCCTCACCGAGGTCACGCCCAGTTGATCTGTTTGGGCCTGGAGATGGGTTTGGGGCCCAGAGCCAGAGGAGCTGCATGGGTTTGGGCAGGGCCCACCCACTCCTGGGCTGGCTGGAGAGGCTGCCCTCTTCCTGCATTCCAGTGGTTCCTGAGTCCCGGGTTCACATGTTCCAGGCATATTTGTAAGCACTTTACTGCCTGTGAGATAGAAACTTTTATTATCCCCATTTCACAGAAGCAGCAACTAAGGTAACAAAAGAGCACACAGCTAATACATGGTAAAGCCAAAATTTGAACCCGAGCATTCTGGCTCCAGAGGTCACTGTGCTCTGTGCTTTCAAATATTACCCTTTGAACACACAGTTCATCCAAGCCCAGGATAGGGACAAGCCTTCTCTACCCAACCAGGAGATTAGAGATGTCTCCTCATAGCCCCTCTCTGCCGACAGCCTTCTTCTGTCCCCATACACACTGTGTCACATGCAGCCTGAATAAGGTAAATAGTAAATCTTGTTGGCTTACTCTCTGTGTCCTTTGTAGTGTCCTATTTGGGATGTTCTTCAGGGGGCCACCATTCTCGCAGTTTTTTCCTACAAGCCCCACATAAGTAGGACAGTGCTATTCCCTTAGCCTCATGAACTGCATATGCTGCAGAAAAGTTATACGTCCCATTTGTGAAGAGTCAAGACAAAACTTTTTAAAGGAAGTCAGGGAGGGAGAAACGGCATTACTAGCAACTCTAAAAGTAACAGAGAAGCTTGTGGCTTTGAGCACATGTACAATCGGCCAGACAGGAATTCAAATGGCAGCTCTAGTCAGTGACATTGGGAGAGTGACCATCCTTTCAGAGCCTCATATTTTCCCATCTGTAAAATGCAGAGAACAGTTCCCATTCGACAGAGATGCTGCAAGATTTCAATGAAAGAACCTAGGCAAGGCTGGTGCCAAACACAGGCAGACAGTAAGCTTCCAATAAATGCTCATTCCCTTCTTCTCTCTTGGTAAAGGAAAGAAACACAGCACGTGGGAGGTTAATTTCCCTCCAATTCCAGGAATCATGGAAATGGTTTTGCTGATGTCATGGGAAGAAGAGCCCCACTTGGGAATGGATACTGTCTGGGGAAGAAAACTCTGCTCAGCGTCTATACATTGTGCGGGGGTGACTTACCTCAAGGCTTCCAGCAAGTCGTGGCTGTGAAATTATCGCAGTTGTTTATCTGGCCAGGGGAGAAGGGGAGGGGAAAGAATTCTTTGCTCGGGTCCCCGAGTCCTCAGCCCACACACACACCTCCTGGGACTGCAGCTTTGGACTGAACGTGAACCCTGCAGTTTGTGAGTTTGTTTGCTTTGGGCAAATAATGACTTCCTGTTTCTTAGAAGACAGAGCAAAGCTTCCCAAGGCTTCTCTGCCAGGCAGCAGTTTTTACCAAACGACACGAATGCTTGTGGGGTAAACAGAACGGAGACACAGGGATGAGGCCCGCCCACTGAGCAGCCCCAAGAAGTGCAGTTGGGGTTTGAGAAATAGGATGGTTCGGCTTCCCCAAGCTCCCAAGTTTTGATCAAAGCCCAACAGCAGTTTCTAGGACTCCTAGCCTCTTGCCCACACACGCTGCATCTGTGCTGTGAGGTTCTTACTGGACCCCCAGAAGTGGCACAATTTCCCTGTCTCCTGGGCCACTTGGCAGCTTTCCTACCCACTGGGCAGTCTAAATTCCTCTCTGTTCAAAAAGCATACCAGTCTAATTCCCACCTGCAAGCCTCCGTAAGTTGTACCATGTGCCTCCCCATCCCTCACATATGCTCAGCACATACCTCACTTCTTACAGGAAACCCTCCTGAATTGCTTCTCTGCTCTTCCTTTTCACAGCCCTCGCCACTCAATACTGTTCTCTAAGGTTAGCCTCATTTCCATGGCCCCAAACTGTAAACTGTCTGAAGGCAAGGGTTTAAAGACTAGCTAAAGTGTGCTAAGAGCTTTGCAAGCTTACTTTTATTTAAACCTTCACAACCCTTATGAAGGAGGCACTTTCATTATCCCCATTTTACAAGTGAGGAAATTAAGGCTCAAGACATAAATAACATACCCAACGTCACAGAGTTAGTGGCAGAACTGGACGACGACCCAGCCCTGATTCTCGTGCCTGTCCTTGTGAATACTACAGGATGCTGCCTCCTAGAAAAATGTTTGTTAATTGGTTGTTGAACAGACAGACTGGTGGTTCTCAAAGGATCGCTCCCAGACTAGCAGCATCGGTAGCATCTGGGAACTTGTTAGAAATGGAAATGACCGGGCCCTACCCCAGACTTACTGAATCAGAAACTCCAGGGGTGGGACCCAGAAGTCTGTGTTTTTAAAAGCCCTGCAGGTTTTTGGATGTTTGCTAGTGTTTCAGACTACTTGGCCAGACCAAGGATTGGCAAACTTTTTCTGTTAAGGGCTAGATAGTAGAGATTTTAGACTTTGCAGGCCTACAGGTAATATTGAAGCTATAACACATACTTTCATAACAAGATAGAAAAAAAATTTCCAGGCATTTTTTATTGATGAAATTCAAAATATGACCATCGAGTATGATTTTTTTATAATAAAGATCTAATAATGAGAAGAATGAAATTCATTGGGGGTGGGGGACAACATTTTACTTACTTGGGATTCAAAGTCAGTGCTCCCTATCATCAAATCAATTGCAGATGTTCATTTGTAAAGGCAATTCTTAGCTCCCTGTACACAGCAGGCAGTGGGCCGGGCCTGGCCTGCAGGGTGTAGTAAGCCGACCCCTGGAACAGACCATCCCAGCTGAACCAGTAACTGTGGGTGTCCTTGGGTCAACACTTGTCTAAACTGAGCAGTCACTATGTCCTGGTTATTGTAAATAGTGCTGCAATGAACACTGGGGTGTATGTGTCTTTTTGAATTGTGGTTTTCTCTGGGTATATGCCCAGGAGTGGGATTGCTGGGTCATATGGTAGTTCTATTTTTAGTATTTTAAGGAACCTCCATACTGTTCTCCATAGTGGCTGTGTCAATTTACATTCCCACCAACAGTGCAAGAGGGTTCCCTTTTCTCCACACCCTCTCCAGCATTTGTTGTTTGTAGATTTTTTGATGATGGCCTTTCTGACTGGTGTGAGGTGATATCTTATTGTAGGTTTGATTTGCATTTCTCTAATAATTAGTGATGTTGAGCAGCTTTTCGTGTGCCTCTTGGCCATCTGTATGTCTTCTTTGGAGAAATGTCTATTTAGGTCTTCTGACCATTTTTTGATTGGGTTATTTTTATTTTTTTTTTTTTTATTGAGCTGCATGAGCTGTTTGTATAATTTGGAGATTAATCCTTTGTCAGCTGCTTTGTTTGCAAATATTTTCTCCCATTCTGAGGGTTGTCTTTTCAACTTGTTTATGGTTTCCTTTGCTGTGCAAAAGATTTTGAGGAATGGATAAAGAAGATATGGTACATATATACAATGGAATATTACTCAGCCATGAAAAGGAATGAAATTGGGTCATTTGTAGAGATGTGGATGGACCTAGAGACTGTCATACAGAGTGAAGTAAGTCAGAAAACAGAAAAACAAATACTGTATATTAATGCATGTATGTGGAATCTGAAAAAACTGGTACAATCTTATTTACAAAGCAGAAATAGAGACACAGACACAGAGGACAAATGTATGGATGCCAAAGGAGAAAGGAGGGGGGAAATGAATTGGGAGATTGGGATTGACATATATACACTATTGATATGTATAAAATAGGTAACTAATGAGAACCTATGTATAGCACAGGGAACTCTACTCAATGCTCTGTGGTGACCTAAATGGGAAGGAAATCCAACAAAGAGGGGATATATGTATACGTATGGCTGATTCACTTTGCTGTACAGTAGAAACTAACTCAACATTGTAAAGCAACTGTACTCCAAGAAAAAAAAATTTTTTAAGAGAAAAACAAAACATAAATAAATAAATAAACTGAACAGCCACTATAAACAATCATTTTGGTGATTCCATGCCCCCAACCCCACTCCTCCATCCCCCAAAACAGTTGCTTAACAGAATTGACAGATCTGACCAGGCATTCTGGCATCACGTAACTCTCGGAGAGGCTGTGATAAGCCAGGCAGGCCCTGCCTTACACAGCTCCCTGCTCAGGAGAACAGCTGTCCAGCCAGGTGGCCAAGCAGCTGCAGGAAGCCCTGCTCCCACCACCTGTGGCTTCCCTCCCTACCTCAGCCCGCCCCTCCTGGATTTCCCAGGCAGGCACCCTGCTTGCTCCAGGGAAGGTGGGTGTCTGGAAAAGACAGAAATTAACACTTTGCCCCAATTTTACCCTCCACCTGGCTTTCTCAGCACGTCTGAACTCACAGAAGGATGGGAAAGCATAGGGAGATAAAACATAGACGTATTGAGAAGAGCTAAACCTTTACTGGTCCCTTTAAAAGACAGGTGGAAGTAACAACTGGCTAATGTACTTTGTTGAATTGTGTCCCTCAAAACAATATGTTCAAGTCTTAACTCTTAGTACCTGTGAATGTGACCTTATTTTAAAGTACGGTCTTTGCAGATATAATCAAGTTAAGATGAGGTCATGTTGGATCAGAGAGGACCTTATAAGAAGAGGGAAATTTGGACACAGAGACATGCAGTGACACAAAACCATGTGAAGATGGAAACAAATATTAGAGTAATGTGTCTATAAGCCAAGGGACACCAGAAGCTGGAGGCAAGAGAAGAGTATGGAACAGATTCTCCCTCTGAGCCTCCAGAAGAAACCAACCATGCCTCCATCTTGGCTGCAGACTGCTAACCTCTAGAACTATGAGAGAATAGATTACTGTTGTCTTAAGCCACCCAGTCTGTGGTACTTTGTTCAGGCAGCCTGAGGAAACCAATACAGCTGATAGTAAGGGAATGCTAAAATACAGTGAGATACATCAGAATGACCAAAGAGAACAAATTATTATACTTTCAAAAATCCCTAGCATTTGAAGGACTTCCCTGGTGGTCCAGCGGTTAAGACTCTGCACTTCCAATGCAGGGGCTACCGGTTTGACCCCTAGTCAGGGAATTAAGATCCTACATGCCACAGAGCAGCCAAAAAATTTTTAAATAAATAAATTAAAAAAGATCCATTCTCTCAGCAACTTTCACATATGCAATACAGTATTAACTATAGTCACCACGTTGTACATTACACCCGAATGCATAATTTAAAAAAATATTTTAAAATCCCTAGCATTTGAGACTGTGCTTAGGACATAAAGTTGAGCAAAAGAAGCAGATTTCAAAACTAACTTTGCAATTTTACAACTTACATTTATAAACACATGATACATAGACAAAAGTATGGACACAAATGTAATATAATATTTGCATTATTTATGTCCGTGTGGGGAATAAAATAAACATGGGTTCTTAAAATCAGGAAAAATGGTAATTAGAAAAATAAAAGCGATTAAACAGAAGTAATAATCCACATTGACTCTGATCAAAAAAAAAAACAAACAAGAAGTATGAAAGAAAAAGGACAACCATCTGGAATCAGAGCCGTTTTGAAGTGGATCTGAAATAAGCCTGAAAACTAGATTGCTGAGAGAGGTGCCTGAGAAGCTCCTGCAAAAACAGGTAAAACAAAATCAGACACGAAGATTGCTTCTCAGTCCCAGTTGCACATTAGATTTATCCAGGGAGGTTTCCAAACAAACCAGGTCCCACCCAAGGCCAACTGAATAAACCAGGAGAGGTCACCTAGGACCACATGAAATTTAAATTTCATTTTAATCAGTCTTTGCCTAGAGAAAATTCTATATGAGAAAACCTAAACTTGGCCTCATCAGTGAAGGGAAATGATAAAATTAGTAGTAAGTAACATTTTGAACATTTGTTACATGGCTGGCACAATTCTAAATTATTTACATGGATTACCTCCCTTAAACATCATAATAGCATCATAATCATAGTTGCCACAATTTTACCCATTTTAGAGACAAGAGAACCGAGGCTCAGCGATATCAAGTATCATGGCTGGGGTCACACAGTTTGAAAGTGGCAGATCTAGAATCCAAAATAAGGAAGGTTAGTTCTTCAACCAACACATTATATTCCATCTTTGAAGCCTGAGACATGATTATCCAGGCCGGAATTTGGTAAGGAAGACTGTCGCTCAAATCCAGATGGATACCTGGAGCCCTACTTTTCCCAGTTTTACACCTTCTTTAAACTTCAGAATCTCCTGAGAGGTTTTTAAAAATCCTGATGTCCAGGCCACACCCCAGACCAATGGCATCAGGACCTCAGAATGGAATCAGGCATTGGTTCTTGAAAGTTCCTCAGCAGGTAATAAGCAGCCAAATCTTCCTGGAAAACTATGGGTCAATAGATAAATAATAATAAAGCCCTAGACCATTTCAATTTTCAAACAACTAACTTACAATCACTACAAGCATGATTTTTTTTTTTTTATGGTCCCCTTGCTCTTCAACCTCAAAGCCCTTGTGTTAACAGGGGCAGCCACAGAATTCTGCTTCTTCTGTGTCTCTGAGTGCCCCCTCTTCTGCTCTCCCCCAAGCCAAGCCACCTGCCTCTTATTCAGAAATCTCCTCCCACCCTCCATAGTCAGGGACCCCCCCTTCCAGCATGTTCCAACCTCTGTGCCTCCACCAAGGACTTGAAGAGCAAACCCCAAATCACAGCAAACCACTCTTCTATAATTTGCTGAGCTGCCAACCTAAAAAGTGACTAAATATTCCCTCTTTTTTGTTGTTTAAATGAACTGTGAAACAAACCAAAGTTGTGGTTTTGTTTTCCAGAAACAATTAAGAAAACCAGTTTAATGCAGAAGCAAAGACAATATACCCATAAAACTACTGTATGCAAAAAATTCAGCAAAGGTACCTAACATATTCAGTTTGAGTGAATCCAATACAACATACAGTAGAGGGGTTGTCAAGCCCAAGCTTCAGGAGGCCTGATCATTGAAAAGCACATAACAGGAGAGCCCCTGAAGACAGAGCACACATGTTATCTGCAGAGTCAGGGCAACAGTACAGTGCAAAACTTCTTATAAATATTAAGCTGCCATCTACCCTCATCAGAAACCACTGCCATCCTTCACGCCCTTGGCCTTCTCTTACTGCGTTGAGCATGTGGGACTGTGACTGGAGAGTGTCCAAAAAGGCATGGAGATGGAACGGGAGCCCTGGGGTTCAGAGGTCCCACTGCTGTGCTCCTCGAAAGGGCGGTCAGGATGGGTTGTAGCTGGGGGTCAAACCACAGACCTGGTCTGATCTCTGACTTAGCTGTGGACCCCGAGGCAACTCTCTCCCCACCTCTGAGTCTCTGTCTGCTGCTCAGTAAGATACAGGGTTCTCTAAGGCCTGGTATCTAAAGCAACAAGCTGTAGGAGCCAAGTCATATAGCTGGCTCAAGATCCTGGGTGGGCTCAACTCCCCAGGATGTGAGGAAAGGCTGCACCCCTTTCACATCTGGAACCTAGAATGGGTGCCCTCTGGTTTATATGAAGGGACATGCTCGCATAAAGTAGGGCCATGGGAAATCACTGCAACAAAAAAAGATAGCCAGGAGAGGGGCCAGCTCACCAGAGGGTTCTATATTCTCCAAATGACCATGAAGTCATGCGGTGTTACGCACAGAGCATGGGCTTAAGCACACAGACACACACACAGAATTTTAATAAGAATACCACATTTAGAGTCAGCAAATCTGTGACCCAATCCAATTCAGTTCTGGCACTAGACCACTTCAGGTAGATTAATTTTGTGTAAAAAATGTCAAACGAGACTCGTAATACCTACTGCAGTAGATTAAAGATGGCCCCCAATTCTCTGCTACTCTTCCCACTGAGAGGTGCAGTCTAATTTCCCTCCCCTTGAATCTGAGTTGGCCTCAGCAACTCGCTTGACCAAGAGAATGCAAGGGAAATGAGCCTGTGCTGCCGAGGCTAGATCATATGGAGTCATGGGCTTCCACTCTGGTCTCAGAGCACTCACTTTCAGGATGCTCCCTTTCAGGACCCAGCTGTCATGTCCTGAGAAGCCCAAGCCACCTGGAGAGGCCTCCTGTAAACACGAACAACCAACAGTTGTCCCAGCCAACAGGCCACATCCCCGCATCCACTACCAGCCATGTGATGGCGCCATTCTAGATGCATCGGCATTAAGTTTGGGGGAGTTTGTTATGTAGCAATGGGTAACTGGATACACCTAACTTGCAGACCAAGTGACTACCATGTGAGATTAACTGTAAAGATGATGCAAAACCACCTTGTAAATCATAAAGTGTTCCACGAACGTAAAGGGTCATTGTTAATATTGAGTTCCTGCATTGCCCTTCCCGTCCTGGCCCAAAGAGAGACTCTTGGCCTGTGTTCTAGCCCATGGCAATTTTGTGACTTAGCTCTGTGCCTGTGCTTTTGAACTTCTCAGGTGAGCTTTTTAAAAGAGGCCAAGATCACAGAGAGGAACCCCTGGGGTTGTTTACCTGAGGTTCCTGACCTGTATGCCTGCGCTCTAATCCCTGTACCCTGGGCTTCCTAATACCTAAATGTTTCCCAAAGCTCCTCTGTCCACTTATGCCTTCAGAACTGGATGCTCCAAACCAGCAGTTCCCAACGTTTTTGGCACCAGGGACCGGTCAAGCGCTTTACATTTATTGTGCACTTTATTTCTATTATTACATTGCAATATATAATTAAATAATTACACAACTCACCATAATGCAGAATCAGTGGGAGCCCTGAGCTTGTTTTTCTGCAACTAGGTGGCCCCATCTGGGGTGATGGGAGGCAGTGACACCGAAGTGTGTTGCTTATGTCCAGTCTCCTCCGTGATCTCGTTTTGGTCGCTCTCACTGCAGAAAACCCTGCTTCACAAAGACAGGATGCTGGAAATGGAAGCAGGCTTTTCCGTGCTTTTGTGGCAATCTCAGGATATCCCACCTTCACTTTAATCCAGAACGTATGGAGATTTGAAGTTGTCTCAAACACACTTTCAAGGCCACCGTCATTTGCGATCTCAAGCAGTTGATCCTCTTCTAGCATGGACAAAGTCGATTCACCTGGCTTATTCACAAATGGGTCCATTCCTTCCCAGTTCGGGGGTCTTCTGTGGTTGGGAAGTAATGCTCAAACTCTTTTCAAAGCTGAGACAGGTGACCATGTACCAGCTGGGAGAAAGAAGGCCCTGGCTCAGTCTCTTTCAAAATCTCTGCTAATGTTTGAAACATGTCAAAAATCCCAATGTTCACTCGTCGCCCCCATAATTCCAGTTTGGCCTTGAATGCAGCCACTTTATCTGTCGACTTGAACACAGTTGTCCTTCTCCCCTGAAGAGACAGATTGAGTTCGTTGAGCAGGTTGAATATGTCACACAAGTAAGCAAGTATTGTGACCCATTCTGTGTCACTGAAATGTGCTGCCAGTGGTGACTGTTCTTCTAAAAGAAATCTCTGGAATGGCTTTCATAACTCAAAAACTCTGGCCAGTGATCTACCTTTAGAAAGCCATCTTACTTCCGTGTATAAGAGAAGACGTGGACTTCCCTGGTGGCGCAGTGGTTAAGAATCTGTCTGCAAGTGCAGGGGTCACGGGTTCGATCCCTGGTCCGGGAAGATCCCACATGCCACGGAGCCACTAAGCCCGTGCGCCACAACTACTGAGGCTGCGCTCTAGAGCCCGTGTGCCACAACTACTGAAGCCCATGCTCCTAGAGTCTGTGCTCCTCAACGAAGAGTAGCCCCGGCTAGCCACAACTAGAGAAACCCCCGCAGCAATGAAGACCCAATGCAGCCAAAAATTTAAAATAAATAAATAAATATATCGACTTAAACCAAAAAAGTGAACTTATATTAAAAAAAAAAAAAAAAGACGTGTGCTCTGCGTCCGTCTCCTCACAGAGCTGTACAAACTGCTGTGTACGTACTTTAATGTGGTTAATAATTTTAATCACTTCCTGCAAAACGCTGTTAAGTTCAGGTGACATTTTTCGGCTAGCCAGCATTTCTCTATGGATGACACAGTGCGTAGACTCACATTCAGAAGTGACCTCTTTGACCTGAGTAGTGAAACCAGAAAGCCATCCAGTCATGGCAGCTGCTCTGTCTCTGCATATACCGACACAAAATGACCAATTCAGTTTTCCTGATATGTAATCATTCAAAGACTTGAATAAACATCACTACAGAAGTGGTGGGATTGAAAGGCTGAGCAGGAGAGAGGAAGGAAAGATGGAGGGAGGGAGGGAGGGAAGGAGAGAGAAAAGGAAAGAGGCAAGGGGATTTTTTTTTTCTTTTTTTTAGTGTAAAATGAGCTGGTTTCTGTTAGGCACTTCCACATTCCTTCTTTCATTCCAGAGAGAGAAAGAGAGAGTGTAGGTGCTGGAGGACGGAAAGGACAAAAAGGGGCTCCTCACTGGTTTCTCCAGTGTGTTTGTGACTGTGCTATAGACTCCTCATTGCTCCACGGTCTCTGCTGGACAACTGCAGTTGTTCTACAAGTAGGAAACAAAAAATGATAACCTAATTGTACCTGGAATGAAATTTCAAAGATTTCCTTTAAATCCCTCAGCAAAGCAAAAGTAAAAAATTCTAAGTGTCTTAAGAGTAAAATATACCTTAAGTATTTTTAAATGGAAAAGAAACAAAAACAAAGACTTGAATAGTTCTGCAGCTGTGGTGTTGGTTGGCAACAAAAGTACATATAACACATCCTCATGCACATCGTCCTGAAAAATATATCTCACAAAAACAAGCATTGTTGCCTTGTTGTCAACATCGGCAGACTCGTCAACCTGAATTGTGTACCACAGTGACTCATTAATCCTAACAATTGTGCCTCAGTATCCTCTGCTATTTCATCAATTCGTCTAGTTATGGTGCTAGCCGAAACAGGAACACGTGCCATCTTTTCAACTGCAGCCTCTCCTAAAAGTTCACGAAGAATGTCCTTAGCAGCAGGCAGGATCAGCTCTTCACCAATAGCAAAGGGCTTCTTAGCTTTAGCAATGCGGTCAGCCACTAAGAATGATGCTCTCAGTGCAGACACATCTGATGAAGTTGTGGCCTTCAATAATTGCTTCTGTTCTTCCTGTTCATTTTTGTCTTTTGAAAAACTCCAAAGGCTCGTCTTTTAATGCAGGGTGCTTGGTCTCCATGTGGTAAAGCAGTTTTGAAGGTTTCATGGCTTTGTTGGATAGCCAGTGGCCACATATTACCCAAAGCAGGCTTGGAGAATGTGAATCACCTGTTGGAATGAACCTGTAATTTAAGTAGGACTCTTGGTAGTTTCTTTTAAATGTAGCTTTCTTTTTGTGGGCAATCTTAGATTCTTCTCCTGTCTCATCATTGGGTCTTTCCCCCTTTTCAAAGAAGCTCTCCAGCGACGTTTGTTTTTTTACTCCTTTTGGCTAGGGTTAGCTTGTGGGCTAGCAAAACTGTGACTGAGACAAGTGTGCAGTGCGGGAAAGAGGCGAGGATGGGCGTGGTAAATAGAATAACGGGCGGGCCACACGCAGACTAAAATAAGTGTCGGATTCTGACTTAAAGCCTGCCCACCGGCTGCAGCTGTACAATTGAAGTACATCAACTCACTTGTCACTGTAAAGCCTGCCACCAGATGCACCTTAATTGTCACTTGCCACTCACTGATAGGGTTTTGATCTGAGTCTGCAAGTAATTGGTTATGGTCTCTGTGCAGTCCAACCTCTCTGCTGATGTTAATCTGTATTTGCAGCCGCTCCCCAGCTCTCACACCACTGCCTCAGCTCCATCTCAGATCATCAGGCATTAGATTCTCATAAGGAGCACGCAGCCTAGATCCCTCGCATGCGCAGTTCCCAGCAGGGTTCGAGCTCCAATGAGAATCTAATGCCACCACTGATCTGACAGGAGGCAGAGCTCAGGCGGTAATATGAGCGATGGGGAACGGCTGTAAATACGGATGAAGCTTCGCTCACTCGCCTGCTGCTTGCCTCCTGCTGTGCAGCCTGGTTCCAGTACTGGTCCGAGGCCCGAGGGTTGGGGACACGTGCTCTACACTGTCCCTAAGCTTAATGTTTCTCTAGCCAGAATCTGTGCATATCCCTTCTATGGACAAATATTCACTGTCACGGTGAACCAGAGTCTTACATTCAAACAGAGGTCACAAGCTGACATTAGAGAGGAAATATGGCCATAATCAACTTACTATGATTTCTTCTCCAATGGCCTTATCAAATGCACTACTAGAGAACTGTTTGACTGTTCTTCAAGGGGTTTGTTCACTGAGACAAATCCTTTGTCCTTATTTTCCTCTATACTCTCAAATGACACCACACATGAGACAGTGTTCACAGAAGACATTTTAAAAAATCAATTCAAGTGTTGAAATTTAGTTCTACTCTCATCATCTAGGGTAGAACTAAATGAAGGGATCTCTTGATCTAGAAGCTAGCTCTTTGGATATACAACTAACAGAATTATTTCTGGATTTCCCACTATGTTAGTATTGGGTGGGACAAAAAATGCCTTCCGTTTTTTAGGTAAAAATAAAAGACACATTTTTCATTTTCACCAAGAACTTTATTGCACAACGTATTCACCCTTTTGTTCCACTACCTTTTGCCATTTTTCAGGCAACTTCATAATTCCATCTTTGCAAAATTTTTTATCATTTTGAGCAAAGAACCATTCCAAGTGCCTTTTACAGTCTTCCAGGGAATTGAATTTTTTTCCATTAAGAGAATTTTGTAAAGACCAAAATAAATGGAAAGCTGAAGGTACGATGTCTGGTGAGTATGGCAGATGAATCAGAGCTTCCCAGCCAAGCTGTTACAGTTTTTGCCTGGTCATCAAAGAAACCTGCGGTCTTGCATTATTCTGATGGAAGATTATGCATTTTCTGTTGACTAATTCCAGACGCTTTTCATTGACTGCCACTTTCAGTCGGTCTAATTGGGAGCAGTACTTGTTGGAATTAATCCTTTGGTTTCTAGAAGGAGCTCATAATAGAGGACCATATACACATGTTGTATATATGGTGGGATTGGTGGATCCAATCCCACCATATACACAACATCACCTTCTTTGGATGAAGACCAGCCCTTGTGGTTGGTGGTGGTTCATTTCACTTGCCCCACCATCTCTTCCGTCCCACATTGTTATACAATATCCACTTTTCATCGCCCGTCACAATTTGTTTTAAAAACGGAATGTTTTCATTATGTTTCAGTAGAGAATCGCATGCAGAAACATGCTCAAGAAGGGTTTTTTTGCTTAACTTATGTGGAACCCAAACATCAAAGCGATTCACATAACCAAGCTGGTGCAAATGATTTTCAACGCTTGATTTGGATATTTTGAGTATGTAGGCTATCTCCCGTGTGGTATAACATTGATTTTCTCAATTATTGTTTTGACTTGATCACTGTCAACTTCAACTGGTCTACCCGACCGTGGAGCATCGTCCAGCTAGAAATCTCCAGCACGAAACTTCGCAAACCACTTTTGACACATTCGATCAGTTACGGCACCTTCTCCACACACTGCACAAATCGTTTTTAGCGTTTCAGTTGTGTTTTTACCTTTCTTGAAATAACAAAGCATAATATTCCAAAAATGATGCTTTTTTCTTCTATCTTCAATATTAAAATGGCTATACAAAAATTCACCAATTTTGATGTCTTTTTTTAAAATGCACACTGATATGACAGCTGTCACATACAATCTAACAAAATTGTTTCGAATGAAGTTAAAGACAACTAAGTGCTACTAGAGTCATTTTACAGAAAAAAAACAAATGAACCTTTTGGTCCACCCAATAATTGAAGTTGGGTTACTCCTGTCACCTGACTCTCCATTTCCTCAACCAGTCAGTGCAGACAGAAGACAGTGCACACCCATGCTACCTCACTAACCTGATGGTATCAACTCCCACCTCTTCCCACCACTGCAGGAGGTTGATGCCTGTGTCATCATTCGTCTCATGCCATTCTGGCCATCTGTGCTCCTTGCTATTTCACAGGGGCTGGAAGCCCACAAACAATATTACAACATTTCTCAGGTCCATTCCCTCTGCTAGGTTCTGCCAGTGGCGGGTACTGGAGGAGACTAAAAGGAGGGAAGAAGGGAAAAGGTATCTTTTTGTTCTTTCTGCTTCTGGTATCATCAGTGAAGTAGAAGTAACAGGCAAGGGGTAACTCCTGCGTTCCTGGGCAGTAGTGGCAGCAGCTTTGGCAGCTCAGTGCCCATGAGCTCTGGCCCTGCAGCAGCACTGTCAGGGTGGAGATATTCAGGTTCTCAAGCTCCTGTGGTATAAGTGAGAGCACAGGCTGCTGACATCTTGAAAGAGGTCAGCAGCAGCAGATATACCAGCAGTATGGGAGTCCAGCAATTCTAAATTTGGGGTAACATCATATTCCTTCCTACAGCTATAGCCTAGGGGCAGTAATGACTTTCTACAATTCCTAATGCCTGGGTAACCTGATTTTCCTCTTTCTTTCCCTCCTTTGGCCCTTCTGACACTTCTTGTCAAACAACCAAATACCTGCATTGAATTTCCTCTGTTTGCCATAGCTAGAGTAGTTTTTATTTTCCTGAATAGACGCTGCTACTCAGCAGTCTAAGCACCTACCAAAAACACTGTTCATTGCCTATAAACTGCCCATTCCCCATCTTCTTATAAATGGAAATAATTTTGATCAGATCAGCAAGGTTCCCAGATAAATACCCACTTTCCCAGTCTCCTTTGTAGCAAGGGGTGACCATGTGACCATGGTTCATTTTAACCAATGAAATATAAGAAGTCTTCTGGGAACTCAGAGTAGGTTTTTGCTTTCCTGGTAAAATGAAATAGATGGGACCAATACTTCTTCTTCCACTCTCCTTCCTGCTTTGAGTATAGATGTGATGTTTGGATCTGCAGCAGCCCTCTTGCACCCATGAGTCCACAAACATGAGGACTAAAGGCACTTCTCCAGGGATGATGTAGTAGAAAGATAGAAATAGCCTGAGTCCATGGCATTGTGAGCAGCTAAATCAACCCCAGCAGCCACCGTAAGCCCTAGAGTTCATGCATTAGCCCCATCCTATGACAACCTTGAGTTCTGGAACTTTCTTTGTAAGTGCCAGTTCTTTTCAATAACTTCTGCTTTAATTTGACCACATAGGAACACTGGAAAAAGAGTTTCCAGCTCCTGCTTAGCTCAGTTTGCATATACACTCAAACGGGGCCTCTTCAAAGAGGAAAAGGGGGAAGATTCAGAAAACAAAAAATTAGCATTCCCACAAACAGGAACAGGTGAGGAGGTGTGCCTGGGCAGAAATCTGCCAGGACCAGCCCACGCAGTATTTGACCTTCCTCATCTCATTTTGAATTGCCCTTTATAAAAGCTCACCACACAATTCTCATTAGAGTCTCTGAGATAAGCTGGAGTAGGTCAGAGGCAGATTATTTGGGTCATGGCCAATAATATAGTATCACAAATCTTTTACTCTCACCCTACTATTTTCCTTTTTTTTTTTTCTTTTACCCAAATTGGCTCTGAAGCCCATCTTCCTGGAGAGGCGAGCTGGTGATCCCTTCTGACCACGGTTTCTCTTGGCAGCAGGTCTAGTTTGGTCAGTACCCAGTACTGCTGAGTCTCTCTCCCTGGGAGACGCCCGCCGCCTGGCCATGCTTTAATTAAGTGGACATCTCATTCCTGCGGACATTGTGCAGCTGCTGTATTTTGCTAGTATCTTGGAGCCAAATTAGAATTTTTTTAATGCTTAGCTTTTATTTGATGAGTTCCCTGATCTCTTGTAAGAACTGTACCCCTTATCCCCCTTTCACAGCCCCACTAGCCACAGGTCTTTAGGAAGGGTGCCAAGGGCAAGGGGGAGGGGTCACTCCCTTGAACTGGCCCCGTCATGTGCATACGCCTTGTTAATGAGCACCCTATTTGTGAAGAAAGGGAGGGAATGAGGAGAAACCTCGTTTCTCTCCTTCAGTTTGTTTTTTAATCAAATCAAATTTTAATTACATTTGGCTGGAATGAAATTATGCCTCTGAAGAGCTTCCAGATGGAACTAGGAAAGTGACTTCAGCTGAACTCTGGCAGCCATTTTGGTCAGTAAAAAATGTTTGCTCCTGAAGGGGCTGCCAGGCTGGTGGTTCTGCTCTGAGGGACAAAGGGCACTTCTGTTTGCTCTCCCCTTCCAGGTATTGCTTAGGGACTTCTCACCTGGCTGGGGTAGGAGACTTCTAAGCTCAGGGGTTTCCTAACAGGTCCACTGGATGGGGACTCAGATATATATATCAACAGACAGGCGGAAGGACCACATGCTGACCTCCCCTCACTGGCTGTGTGATACTAGGCAGTGCACCACCTCTCTGAGCCTCAGTTTCCTCAACAGACTTCTCTTACCTCACAAGATCATTGTGAAGATTGTCATATGGTTTGTGCATAGCGTTTATTTCCTTCTCTTTCCTTATTCTCCACCTATTTCCTCAGAGAAAGGCTGCCCAACACAACTGAAGTCTAAGATGCTGCTTTTCATAAGGAACCTCTGGTTCATGAGCCACTGTTTTCAGGAATGCATGAAATGGGCCGACACACAAGAATGCCAGTTATCCTTCAGGGAAAAAGAGATCAGATTTGTGGTCACCAGAGTTGGAAGGCGGGGGGAAGGGGAATTGGATGAAGGTAGGCAAAAGGTACAAATTTCGAGTTACAACATAAATAAGTACTAGGGAGGTAATGTACAGCAATGATAAATATAATTCACACTGCTGTATGTTATAAATGAAAGTTGTTGAGAGTAAATCCTAACAGTTCTCATCACAAGAAAAAGAATGTTATTTCTTTTACTTTGTATGAGAAGATGGATGTTCACTAAATTTACTGTGGTGATCACTTCATCATGCTGTACACCTTAAATTTATACACTGCTATATGTCAATTGTATCTCAACAAAACTGGAAGGAAAAATAAAGTGTCCAACTCAAAACAAAGAATGCCAATTATCTTAACGAAATTCAGCTCTTTATTCCCAACCTGGCCCCAACACCACAAGTCCGGGAGTTCTCCTCTCCGTAACCTTATGATGGGGCTTCTATCGTCTGAACGTTCTGTCTCCTCTCTCTGGATGCACCGTCCTTTGTCTATCCAACACCATCTCCCAGAATTTCACTGTTAATTAAGAATTTAATTTAAATTAAGCAAACCCAATCCACCTAAAGGAAGACAACTGACAATGTAGCCTTTGGGGACACAGGAATGATGATGCTCAGCAATTTCTCCTGGCTCTGTCCTGAGCCCACTGGGCTCAGGTGGAGGAGAGAGAAGGCAGGAGGAGAGCAGACCTGGTTATGTGGGGCAGAGAAAACTCGTATTTTAACCACTGGCTCTCTGGATGTGATGAATTAACCACCTAATCCAAAGTGGAGAATGTGTGGCCTAGCTACATGATCAGGTACACCCAACACGCAACGGAGACCAGCAAGCAGGGAAGATGGCCTGCCACCTGTCACTGGCAGAGCAGCAAGTACACTGGCACTCAAATAGGTCATTCTGTTTCCACAGGACATGCCACCAGGAAGCCTATTTAGTACTCCGACAGGGGACTTGCATTGGAATAAACTTTTATGAGCGCTCCTTTTAGATTTTTCCCGGGGGCTTAAACCAAACTACCCTGAAGTGGCTCATCTGTTCCTCAGGCCAGGGCTTGTCACCAAGAGGAGCTAAAGTCAGAGGCAGCTCCATTTTCTCAGGAAAAACAAGACATTCAGCTCTTTCCCTTTTTCTACCATCTTCTTCACTCTCCAGCTCTGAGTGGAAATGAAACATTATGAAATATGCTTCTTAATCAAACATTATGAAAATTCCTGTTGAGATACCATTGTATGCAGAGTGGAGCTGCTCTTTGGGCAGCTATTAATTTGGGGGTTAATTCACTGATATTAAAAACAGTGTGTATGTTTGAGTTCTTGCATTTCCAAAATTCCAAAATTGTTTCCAGAGTGTTGCAGCAGATACTGCAGAATGGCTTACTTGATACTCAATCCCAACTACATTTTTTCTTACCTTTCTCTAACATAGAGACTAAAAAGCTGAATACTCCATTTTCCTAGCCATCCTCCAGCCAGGAAAGGCCATGTCCTGGCCAAGGAGATACACCTGCAAGCCACAGGGAAGCACTTCCCCTACCAAACAAAATGATAATATCTCTCAAGAAGACCGCTTTTGGCATTCCCCCTTCTTCCTGCCTGGAAGCACTCTTGCAAACAGGAAGCTCAAAGCCACATGCTAAGAATGATGGGACCAAAAGAGACAAAGGAACTGACAGCATTCCGGAGCAGCTATACCAGCCCTGGGCTGCCCACCTCCAACTTATTATATGAAGGGAAAACAGCCCAACTCAGTAGCTGAAGTCTCTCAGAGTTGAGTTTTCTGTAGTTTGTAACAAAACTGATACCTAAATTATACAAGTATGATCCTACAGAGATAAGAAAGATTCAGCATACTTCTTTTTTTTTGGACCCTAAGTAATCACAGATTAAAGGGTTTGCACTTGTTTTGGCGAGATGGAGAAAGGAGCAAAGAGGAAAAGTTCAAAATCACCCACCAGCTCTCGAACCGGTGTTAGAACAGCTGATGCTGTGTTGCTTGAGTTACAGATCTCCTGTTCCTTTGTATTGGGGGATTTCTCAAAATTTGATATTTAGAAGACTGGAGGAGACTCAAGTCTCCTGACATCAAAACATAAATGGTTTCACTTCTCAAACATTTCAGTTGAATGTTTGCCAAAGTTTTTATCTCAGGGAAACTATTTGCTAAGGTTCTAATATTATGTAAAATACTGAAGCAAGGCTTCCCCCAGGGGATTATATTACTATTTAGTTTTATATTTCTTCTGATGCCTCCAATAAATCATGAACTTCTTCAGAGATGTCAGAGGGCAGGCTGTCTCTCCGACTGCAAATGACAAGCCATGAATAATGCACACAGGTCTCGCAGAGAGGCTCCCAAAGCCACAGCCTGTTGCCTTTGGGCTCTCTGGTCAGACAATCCACTTCAGTGGAGCCTGGTTTCTGCCTGGTGTCAGGTGAGCTCTGCACTGGCCCATCAATAGGAATCCCTGGCCATGGGCCACAGCTCGGAGTACATGATTCCTGGGGTCAGGCAAACCACTGGGGAATCTGGAGTACCAAGAGGGAGCTGCTACTCCCAAAAGAACAAAACTAGAAAACTCCGGGGAAAGCAGCCAGTATTCTAATCTTCTCAACTAGACTAAAAACTCCTTGAGGGTAGTCCTGGTTCCCTACAGTGCCTAAAGTAGTGCCTGGATCTTAAGGGTGACCTAATAAATATTGTATGGAAGGAGGGACATATGGATGTATAGATAGATAGATGGATGGACTACCATAGGAAAATTGGCAGAAATAAGACAACCAGTATGTAAAATCATACAGACAGTGATAAATGAAACCTTGTTTATCAAATATCAGGGCAGGAGGAACTTCATGACAATGGCCAGTGGAGAAGGGAGCAAGTATGACATTATTAACATTGCAAAGAAGAAAGCATCTAGAGCCCACTCACTGGAAGGTGGGGCAGGTTGTATATATAAGTGACTTATTACCTGCTCCCATGTTCCCTTTTTTTTTTTTTTTTTTTCTTTTTTTTGCGGTATGCGGGCCTCTCACTGCTGTGGCCTCTCCCGTTGCGGAGCACAGGCTCCGGATGCGCAGGCTCAGCGGCCATGGCTCACGGGCTTAGTTGCTCCGCGGCATGTGGGATCTTCCCGGACCAGGGCACGAACCCGTGTCTCCCGCATCGGCAGGCGGATTCTCAACCACTGCGCCACCAGGGAAGCCCCCATGTTCCCTATGCTAGTAATTTCATCATCCCTGCTCCCTCCTCATTTTCCACCGAATTCCCAAAGGAACAGTGTTTACTTGCCATCTACACAAATAAATCTGGTTTCCCTCTTAGCCAGCCTTCTGAATCTGCTTTCAAGAATCTCATTAACAGTTTCCAAATTGCAGTATCCAATATCTTTGTCTAATTCATCATCTTCCCCGACTATGTGTTTTGACCCTTCTGACCATTCTTTATATTCCCCTGCATTCTCCTTTCTTGATTTCTGAATCTCTGCACTCTCTTACTCCTTGATGGACCCAGTCCTTATTCTGAATGTCTTCTTCTTTTTCTGCTGCCTCCTCTGAGCTCACTCTTTCCTAACCAGTAAGTTTTCGTCACATTATGTCTTAATCCTCTTCTCATGCTACCCTCCCCAGGTGACTACATTCTCACCTATGACTTCAAGTGTCCTCTGTTGGTAAATGACCCCCATGTGATGTCTTTGGCCCTACGGACTAGACTGGATATCTCCATCCACCCACTAATTCATTAATCAAACATTTATAAAGACCTTGTCGTGTATAGCGGTTGCTGCACAAATTGGGGATACCAAGAAGAATATGGCTCCCTTTAAGGATATCAAAGTTTACAGGAGGAGACAGAAGTAAAATGATAATAATTTGGGTTAAGAACTGTCATCAAAGAGAAGGGTCACCTAGGAGACCTCCACGAGAAGGCTAAGTGGGGGTCAGCCCAGTGCATGTGATGACAAAGGACATCCTAAGAGAGCAGGGCAAGGTATGAAAACTCATGAAAGCATACACTGGTCAACTAACACTTACTGGCTTCCTATCAAATGCCAGACACTATGCTAGGTGTTATCACAAAATAATATTACCTCACATTACACAATGATTATTATTAAGTAACAAGCACTTTGCTAAGTGCTTTTCAAACCATGTATCATTTAATCTTCAAAGAACCATAAAAGATAAATGTTATTACCTTCATTATACAGATGAAGAAGCTGAAACCCATCTGTAACTTGAGCTCAGTGACTTGGGTAAGGCTTACAACTAGTAAGCGGCAGAGCCAGGAGCTTAGGGATGAATGGTTTAGCTCCATGAACAGAAACTCTTCCACTTAGCTTAAGTAAAAGCAGACTTATTATGAGGTAGCTGGGATGTCTCCAAGAACCCTAGGATGAAAGCTACAGTCAGGCCTCACAAAGAGCTGGAATTGGACCTGGAGAACCATCAGATCAAACCAGCTACTTTCTCTCTCCTTCCTTCATCAGACTGTCTCTGCTCCACCCATTGCTGCTCCTCTCTCACTGACTGCTCCACCATCCTGCCCCTCTCTGCATTTACAGACTGGCTCTCTCTTCTTGCTCATCATGGTCCATGGTACCATCACCGAGGCTCCAAAGTGGCATCCTTATGCCCCCTGACCACAGCACCCACAGGTCCAGTACCCACAAAGACTCATCATAGTCATGTCTACTAATTCCAAATTCTCACGGATTCTGATTAGCTCAGGTTATATCGGGTAACCACTCCCGACCACATCAGCTGTAGCATGCAGAATAGGAAGTAGATTAGAATAGGTACCAGCCATGGCTGCAGAAGAGGTAATTCACAGAGAAAGGGGCATGGACTGGGCAGACACACTCAAGAGTTGTCTTTTACAGGTGACACTCCATCCCAGGTGTTCTGACTTCAAGTCATGTTTTTAAACATGTGAGATACAGCACTGTCCCACACTGCTTTATCTCAAACGAAACATATCCAAAATCAAAGTATACTCCTTTAAATAAGCTCCTATTTCCTTATCTCAGTTAATGACTTAACATTGGCCTATTCCCCAGGCTTAACATTTCACAGTTAACCTCAGTATCTCTCTTTCTTTGATACCCTACCCCTAACACTCTACCCTTACTATAATCAAACAGTCTCCCGGGTTGGTCCATTTTCCATGCCAAAAGAGATGTGGTTCAAAATGTGGTTCAAAATACAACAGTGATACAAAGTCCAAGAGTAAAGCTGGTTGATGAGAGACTGATTAAGTTATTTTGAACTGAATCAAGAAAACTGTAGGAACAATTGCTATTACTAGTGTAAAAACAGAAAACTATTAGCAGACACAGAACAATCCTATGAGTAACTTTTGTAAGGTCAAGAGAAGGCATTGGATTTGGTCTATTCGTTAAACCTGAACTGATTAAACAACCGGCAAGGAGATGAAAGGGAAGAGTAGTGCCTGCTGGTAGAGGATAAGTAGCTGAAGGCAGGGTGAGCCGATGGAAAGCAACACACCAAGATCAATTAGGTGCTCAACAAAACAAAAATGGCCGATTTTTTTTTTTAGTTGCGATATAGGTGATGTATAACATTATATAAGTTATAGGTATACAAGAGTGATTCACAATTTTTAACGGTTATACCCCATTTATAGTTATTATAAAATATTGGTTATATTCCCTGTGTTGTACAATATATCCTTGTAGCTTATTTTATTTTATACATAATAGTTTGTTCTTCTTATTTCTCTACCTACTATCTTGCCCCCGCTTCCCTCTCCCCACTGGTAACTGCTAGTTTGTTCTTTGTGAGCCTGTTTCCTTTTTGTTATATTCACTAGTTTTAGTTTTAGATTCCACATAAAAGTGATATTGTACAGTATTTGTCTTCTCTGACTTATTTCACTTTACATAATTCCCTCCAAGTCTATCCATGTTGTTGCAAATGGCGAAATTTCATTCTTTTTTATGGATGGGTAGTATCCCATTGGGTATATGTATACCACATCTTTATCTATTCATCTGTTGATGGACACTTAGGTTGCTTCCATATCCTGTCTGTAAATAATGCTGCTATAAACATTGGGGTGCATCTTTTCAAATTAGTGTTTTCATTTTTTTTTTGCATATACATCCAGGAATGGAATTGCTAGGTCATATGGTAATTCTATTTTTAGGTTTTTGAAAAACCTCCAAACTGTTTTCCACAGCAGCTGTACCAAAAAATGGTCAATCTTGATTGATGTCTCCAGCAGTGTTCTGGTAAATGTTTAACTCCTGGCATTCAGGAGGAAAAAGCCCTAAATTTATGCCAATTTCTGTTGTATAAATACTCCCACTGTGGCCAATTTCAAACTACCAACCAAATCTCACCAAATGAGGAATTAGAAAGAGATGCTTTCAACTGATTCTCATGAGGCAGTTAGACCTGGTTCCAGCACACCACTGGATGTCTCCAAACTTCTTGATTTTCAGAATGTCTTAGAATTGGGGGAGCTTCAATTCACCCATATAAGAACCCCTTGGAATAAACAGTCCTTCACTTCAGCCAAATAAACTGACCCTACAGTCTATTAGTTTAAAAACAAACAAACAAACAACCACCCTATTCAAGGATCAAGCATCTTTCCAAGCTTGCCATAAATCAATTTGTAATCTAGTATACATTATAGGAAACATACAAGACAGATTTTGAAAAGGGTTCTTGAAGAACAGAGGAAAAGAAATCCTTGTTGGCACAAAAGAGTTGGAATTTGATCTGAATTTGGTAGATGGGTAGCACAGGAGGAGAAGAGGCAATTCCAGGCAGCAGGACTAGATTGAGACTTAGGTGGGGAGGAAAGGTGTGTTTGGGAACAGTATAGTCAGAAATAGCAGACGGAATGGAAGGAGAGCAATAGACTTAAGAGACTTCAGTGAAGTAAAGAGGTAACTGATAAAGATTATAATGGGGGATTAAAAAAAAACTCTGCAAACATTTATAGTAGAAGTGATTATCCATGTGGGGTACAGGTAAGAGCTTGACAGAATGGGACAGAGGTGGGAGCAAAAATATGTACCATCTCATTTTTTATGTTGATGCATTTTGAATATAAATGTATTTTCTTTTCTAAAATTAAATTTAAAATTCAAAATAAATTTACAAAGATAAAGTGTGAGCAGAAATGTCTAATCAAGTGTTCTGTGATGATTTAAAAGAGCTCAAGATGGATCTGAAACATCTCCAGATGTGGAACTTCCCCATGCCCTGAATCATCAAGGCCAGGGTCGGCCTCTTTGATTAGGTTGCAATGACTATGAAATGCAATGAATATGTGCAGGAGTTAGGGATGGGGCAGGGGAAAAAGCAGTGTGGGTGTGCATCTGTGAATAAAGCTTCTTGACTCATCTATTGAAAATCAGAATTTGGGGTCCAAGAGTACTTACTTCTTAACCTTCCTCCAAAGGTCTTGCATCTGCAGAAATAATATTTACCACTTTATTTGACCAAAGTCTCTTGAGTCTACTGCTTATTTCAATTTCTCCCTGCCACCTCCCTTAAATCTTAGGTCTCATGAGCATGCAATGTTTTCTTTATTGTCTCTTTGCTAAATCTCATCAATTTCACCCTCACCACTTCACCAACACACTGTGCATGTGCACACACACACACACTCATAGCCCTGCCACCCCATCCAAAGACTAAAAACACTGCTTCCAGAGTAATCGCCATCAAGTGCAACTCTGACAACGTCCCTTTGTAGCTGTAAAAGCATGGGTGGACCACCCCAGACTGACCCAGTGGACTTTATTTGAGCTCACCCCTCCACACCTACCTACGCTACCTGCTACCTGACTCTGCTATTCGCAAACACACCTTTCCTCCCCACTTCAGCATCTCAATCTAGTTCCTCAGCCCAGAATTGCCTCTCCTCCTGAATTCCAACTCTTCATGCCAACAGAGATTTCCTTTCCTCTGTTCTCCTTCTCAAAGTCTGCCTTGTACTTTTCTTACAAAGAATACTAGGCTGTAGGAAATGCATCTAATGTGAGGAGTGGACCCCATCTTGTTTCTCCTGACTCAGCACCTAGCATCTTGCATAATGAACATGCAAGACAGAAATTGCTAACTGTCCCCTAACATCCAGTCTCTGTTTCTGTCTTCCAGTAACAGAAGGACTGCTTTTCAGCTACACACATGGCCACCTAAAATAAAGATTATATGTCCTAGCCTCTGCTATGTTAGCTGTGACCCTGTGCCTAAGTTCTGGCCAAAGGGAAGTGCACCAAAGGGCATGCACAGCTTCAGGGTTTGCCCTTCAAAGGAAGGAGTGTGTCCTCCCGCTCCTCTGCCCTCCTTTCCTATGGCTGGAATGCAGATGTGCTGGCCAGCCATGTTGGTCCATGTAGATGTGAACAAAGCACCCTAGTAACAGGAGAGAAGAAGGATAGAAAGAGCTCAGAGTTCATCTTGACTTCCCAGAGCCACCTTCCCAGCCAGCTGAGTTGCTATGCACAGGCAGTTACACAGAGAGAAATACTTTGCAACCACGTTTAAGCCACTGTGTTAGTTTGGGTCCGCTTAGAACAGCACATTCATATTCTAAATAATACAAGGTGCTTAATTCAAGTTTACTGAATTAAATTCATGGACGTTGGATTCTAGGTTTGTATAGGAAATAAGAAAATTGAGGGGAATCTTGCTTCATGTGTTTAGACTGAAGTTTTAGGCAACCGGGCCTCAAAGGCCCATCCCATGATACCTCTGTCAAACAGAACACTGATGAGAAACTGAGCTAACCCCGTACTTACTTCATTTGATTAAAAGAACTTATCCCTGGGAATTCCCTGGTGGCACAGTGGTTGAGAGTCCGCCTGCCAATGCAGGAGACACGGGTTCGATCCCCGGTCCGGGAAGATCCCACATGCCGTGAAGCAACTAAGCCCGTGCGCCACAACCGCTGAGCCTGCGCTCTAGGGCCCGTAAGCCACAACTACTGAGCCCACGCACCACAACTACTGAAGCCCGTGTGCCTAGAGTCTGTGCTCCGCAACAAGAAGCCACCTCAATGAGAAGCCTGCACACCACAATGAAGAGCAGCCCCCGCTCTCTGCAACTAGAGAAAGACCGTGCACAGCAACGAAGACCCAACACAGCCAAAACTTTTAAAAAATTAAAAGAGAAAAAAAGAACTTATCCCAATGGGGGTAAGGGGGGGATAAACTGGAAGATTGGGGCTGACACATACACACTAGTATATATATAAAATAGATAGTAAGGAAGGACCTACTGTATAGCACAGGTAACTCTACTCAATACTCTGTAATGGCCCATATGAGAGAAGAATCTTAAGAAGAGTAGATATATGTATTTGTATAACAGATTCACTTTGCTGTACACCTGAAACTAACACAACATTGTAAATTTATGCCCCAATAAAAATTATTTTTAAAAAAAGAAACTAACACAACACTGTAAATTTATGCCCCAATAAAAATTATATTAAAAAAAGAACTTATCCCAAGATCAAACACACCCAAGATGGGCCAGAAATCACCTTCACTGGAGGCCAGGCTGAGTGTGGTGATTTTCTTTGCCTAGAGGCCCTGCCACATGGAGGAAAGTCGAATAAGGAATATAAAGAACAGACCTTCACCAGGACAGTGTGGTCCAGTGGGGCTGCTTTCAGGCCCCCATAACCAGTCTCGCCAAAACCCCTAAAACACAGAATGTCCTTTGACTTTCTTCTGTTTTTAATCAAATTTTCTAAGGAGACAGAATCCCAAGAAATTGGAGCTTCTCACTGATAAAGAGACTTTTCCTCATTGATGAATTCCACTGCTGTTAACCCACCCCCATCCTGGAGCTGATCCTCCAAGATGGTGACAAACCAACAGGCAAGCTCCCAGCCAGAGCTGCTCTTGGGCATATGGAACAGGACATGCCCTGTCACTTGGCAGAAGTCACCTAGGCCTCCTTGAACCGCCACCTCCCTAACTGCTAGGCTTGCATCATAAGCTACTTACAGGAATCCTGTACCACATGTCGAGTGAAATAGGAGATACAGGAAATGAGCCAGATTCCTGGGCTTGAGGGAGGGCTCATTGTTAACCAGAAGGGACAGAACAAGACAGCCACACATGGCATTCCAAGCCCTTGGCAAACTATACAAAGGAAGGCTGTATCCGCCCCTTCTAAAGACAGTGTAGGGCTTGCATTCTAGAGAGATAACTTCTTTTCTTTTTCCCTAGGCAAGAAACGTTGTAAATTCAAAATTGTTTCTGCATATGTATATGTGTATGTGTGTGTGTGCATTTAAACATCACTGTGGATCAAACAGTCTGAGGGTTCTGTAGACACTTAGGAGACAAAGTGGGCTCACAGTAGACAAAGCCAATTCTGGAAAGAAGTCCAAATGCAAGGCCTGGGAAGAGGCCCTGACTCAGCGACCCAAACCACGTCTCCAGCCCTGTCCTTCTGGAGCCCCATTTGTGGCATTTAAAATTGGGGTGACAGGATCCCCAAGGAGTCTGAGCCTTGAGTTTGGGGGTTATACATAACCTCATGCTCTCCATCCTCCTCAAAGCTGAATCACTCCCCCCCATGAGTCCAACTGACTGAAAATTGCTTCTTTTCTTCAGTGGTTTCTTTATGGCTCTCATTGCTCTTTCGTCTTCCTTTTCACCCAAAACCACGTGCATGCAGAGACTCAGCTTCTCTAACTGGATTTTAACCTCCTGGAGGCAGTGCCTTTACCATCTCTTCCATCTCTTCCTCCACTGAGTGTTGTACGTTGCAACCCAGGGTACTTAAATATTTGATCACTTGGTTTTCTGTGAAAGGGTTCCCTTTTTCTGCACTTCACAAGACAAGGTAATAATAGTGTCCAGTCACCTGCACTATCAGATCCAGAAGGCACTTGCTAAGGATTAGCCCCTTGTCCTCAGTTGTGAGAAGGGGAAGAGCACACTGCCTTCCCTTCCTCCTCTCTGCATCTCCTCTCCTGGGAGGAAGCCAGTGAACAACTCAGTGAGTGTTACTGACTTGTAACAATTAGAAGGTAACTTAAATGATATAAATTACTTCTGCATCATTGCTGGTGGAGGCTCAAGCACTGGAACACCGTCATTACCAAGTGCAATAGACAGAGGTGGATTCCTCGGAGTAGATTGAGCCAGGCCCTCTATCTCTCGCAGGAGACCCATCTTCCCTGGGTAGGCTGGAGGGGGACCTTGTGGGGACAGGGACTTCTTCCTGCAGAGGGAAAACCTGGCTCTGCACAGATGGCTTCCACCCGGCGCCTAAGACCAGGCAGCTTCGCCTGGTGAGCCCAGAGCAACACTGACTTTGCTTTTCCCCGGCAGGCAGAGACTCCATTAACTGCCCCAGATAGTTCCTGACACCCGAGCTGAGCCATAGATCTAGCAATAGGAGGTGAGCAACCTGTTTCCTGCGGTGTTCCTGCCAGCACAGGTGTCATCTGTAGAGGGGGCACCGGGGCTTGCACTGTGCAGACTGGGGAAGCAGATTTTCATCATCTCCCTCCCGACTCTGGCTCGCTCACGACACTCCAGTCACGACAGGCTCCCACGGGTCCTCAAACATGCCAGGTATGTCCCAGCCTCAGGGCCTTTGCACTTGTCCCCCTGTGCCGGGAATACTCTTTTCTGGGTGTCCTCACAGCACCCCCTCTTCTCCTTCAGGTTTGCTTAAATATGACCTCAGAGAGCTCCTTCCTGCTAATGGCTCCCCACGTACCCCCAGCTGTCCTTACTCCACTTTCTAGTTTTATTTCTCTCTGTGTCACTTTTCACTGCCCAACACAGTATCTCTTTACTTGCACTTTTGCTTGCTGCCTCCTTTCCCCCGTTAGAACCTAAGTTCCCTGAGGGCTGTTTTGCTCTCTGCTGTGTCCTCAGCACCCAGAACAGTGTCAGGTAAATAGCAGATGTTCAAACGTACTAAAAGTAGATATTAAATAAATGAAACAATTATCTTAACTGTTATTATTACCAGATAGGTTATAGGTCACCTTTGGCATCAGTAGGGAGCACACTCCTTGCAGGAGCCGCCCCTCCCAGAGAGGAGTGTTTGTACAAGACCCCACAAGGCTGAGCAGTGGATACACTCGACCACTTTGCTAGTGTGCTGGGGCTGTCATAACATAGCGCCACCAACTGGGTGTCTTCAACAACAGAAATTTCTTGTCTTACAGTGTGGAGGCTAGAAGTCTGAGATCAAGGTGTGGGTAGGGTTGTTTCTTTATGAGGATTGTGAGGGAGACTTCGTTCCAGGACTCCTTGCTAGCTTCTGGAGGTTTTCTGGCCATCTTTAGTGTTCCTTGACTTGTAGAAGCATCACCTCAATCTCTGCCTTTATCTTCGCATGGCCTTCTCCCTGCCTGCATGTCTGGATGTCTGTATCCAAAATTCCCCTTCTTATAAGGACCCCTGTCATACTGAATTAGGGCCCACCCTAATGACCTCATCTTAACTAATAATGTCTGCAACAACCCTATTTCCAAATAAAGCCACATGCTGGGGTACTGGGAGTTAGGACTTCATATGTGAATTTTGAGGGAGAGGGCCACAATTCAGCCCATAACTGCCCTCATCTTGTATGGAGACAGAAGGGTTGCCTAATGGGAAACATCCTCTCATCCTGCTCCTCTCACTGCTCCTCAAGGGAAGGAACGTGGATGTCGGATGGGGTTGGCCCAAGACCAGCCTAAGAGCCGGTATCCACCTTCCTAAGGCTTTCCCTTAAGATGACCACTGTCCAAACAGCACAGACCTCCCTGCAGCCCAGAGAGAAGCTGCCTGCCCCCCAGCATCCTGCAGGCCCACAGATTATTCAGTCCCTCAGCTGGACCTGAACGGGGTCACCAGGAAAGACAACTGAAGGTGGACTCATGCACCCCGACCTGCGCGTGGGGGTGGGCCAGGAAGAATGTCCTGAGAGCCTGGGGGAGGAAGAGCTGCCAGCACCTAACAAGGGCCCCATGCGTAGAGTTGCTGATAGAAATTTGAGAGACAGAAATGACAAGATTTACACCAAGTGGCCACGAAAGAGGACGGGGATCTTTGAAAACATCGGCGGGGTTGATTACAGAGCTGCCCATCAGCGTCAGCACGGGCATGTTGTTGTCCCTGTCTCCATCATGAGCCCAGTTCCTGGTGTTTTATAACCCACAATAAACCGGTGGGGTGGGCCCTCCGAGACCTTTACCCAGGTTTTAATCCACAGGCATTTGCCCCCAGAAAGAGCACTAAAGAACACAGGGATGCTTTAGTTTTTCCACTCCATGACATTCTGATTTCCCAGAACTAAAAGTGGAATAATGAAACGCATCGGGGTGAACTTAGGTGTGACATCTCGGTAAATCCCGAGCACCACCTTCCTGGAACTGCCTCCCAAATAATACTTCCTTCACTGCCATGGTGAGGATTAGATAACTTTGTGCCCTGCACACAGTAGGTACTCACTAAACGAAAAGAGACTCAGCTGAAGAAGGAAAATCTTGCAGCAGCAAGAAGCCCTGTGCACTGCAGCCTGGTTTTGCCTCCCTGTTGGCAGGGATGTCTGCTGCAACCAGAAGCAAAGACCAGGAAGAGTTGGGGAGCTCCAGCATTCCCAGGGAGCAGGCACCCTTCCTCCTGCCCAGATTTAAATTGAAGTACAAAATTTGCATTCGGTCCCCTCAGGGACTGGCTCAGTGACCTCAGCCTCAGGTTTGAAATACTTTTGCTCCGGGTAACGGCAGGTTCAAATCCCAGGAGGGTTTCTGCTAGGCCTGGCCTCTTTCTGAGACAGATTATTTGAATAAATGCAATTTAGTGAAAGCAGACCTCTCAGAGGAGGCCTCTGGAAAGGAGAGATGGAGCTGCTGTGGGAGGGGAGGAAGGGTCAGAATTTTATCCAGGTTTTCCCAGTGTCCTTGCCAGATGTCAAGCATGCTTAAAACTTTGGGGAAACTAGAGGAAGCTCACAGAGGATCCCTGTGCCAGGACCTAGCCCTCTAGTTGTCTCTATTGCGGAGCCTCTGTCACTTGCTTTCTTCCCACCTCTCTCTGCCCTGTGAGTGGGTGTATTTTAAGAATCAGAGTGCTTCTGCCTGAGACTCCTCCTGTTCTGGAGATGGGTCTATTCCCCTCCAAGCCACAGCCGATAGGAGGATAGTTTAATTCGGTGGTTACAGATGTAGACCCCAGATCAGATGACCCATGTGTAAATCCCAGCTTTTCCGAGTCCTACCTGTGTGGCATCTTCTATGGCCCACACCAAAAAGCATACTGGTCTTTGCATTTTGAAAACTATGCCACAGTACCCCGCTGCCCTGAGCTTGGGGACTCATAGGATAAAGGAATCCTCAAGAAAGCTCTCCAGTAACACCAAGAAGGGGCAGCAAGGAAACATCAGAGTGATCAAAGGCTTCATCACTTTTGAGACATACACGCAAAAGCCACTTCGATTACATCCCCTAAATTTCATAGTTCCCCACAGCCCAGTGAGAATTTATATGGCTTTTTAGGAGTCACTGCTCTCAGGGCTCCGATCTCCATGGGCAAAGTATATGGGGTTATGGAGAGACACTAAGATGAGGAGCAAGAGAGGGGGTCCTGTCTCAAGTTGGGGTCCTCAAGAAGGACAGATATAGATTAGTGTGCAGGATGTTTATTAGGGAGTGCTCTTGGATCAACACCCATTGGAGGAGACGGAGGGAGAAGCTGAGTTGTGATACGATCTCAAGGAGGCCTCCGCTGGCCACACAGGGAGCTGGAGTAGCCCACAGAGTTGTCCCAAGTCAGGGAGGGGAGCCGGGCCTTTGCATCTCCCATGTGGATCAGTCATTAGACGTGGCTGCTCTGGGAACGGGCCTGGCTCTGGGAAAGGTGGCTGTCCCAGCAGAGGCAATCGCCACGGAGTGCCAACAGCTGCAGGTTCTCTTCCCACAGTAGCCCCGAAGGGTCCCGAAGGGGGTTACGGCAGCATGTCACAGTGTCCACCACAAACCCCCACCAGGACAGCCTCTTTCTTCATGAGTAGAAATATCACTCACACATTTGGGGGGGGGGGGGCAGAGATCTTGCACAATCAGTACAATGAAAATAGGGGATTTCATTTTGGCCAGGGGTACTCCCAGGCCTAACTCTGCCACTAAATCTAAGACTCCATTTATCAGTAAACACTGGGAATATTTCAAAACTGCAGAGACCTTGAGTTAGAAAGGAACAAAAGCCACCCAACTGAACTCCCATCCAAGGCAAAGACCCCAACTGCATCCCAGCAGATGGCCGTCAAGCCTCTGCCTAACCGTTCTAATGCCTGGGCTGGGGTGGGCACTCCCTTTATCACAGGCCTGACACCCCTATTTATTAACAGTTTTTTCTAATGTACGGTTACTATCAACCTCCCAGGAAAGCTCACTCATAACTCACCAAGTAATTGCTCATTCACAGATCATCCTTCAGCTATTTGAGGACAAATAAATAATCTGGTTCTTTCCATGGGTACCAACCATATGCATACCAAACATCTGTTCAGTCGTCTGACACATGCATTTGTGCCTTCTGCCAAGCCCTTACATGGACATTGAGTTATTCCATCTTCGTAAGAGTCTCATAAAGATAACAACAGCCAGCATTATTATCCTTGCTTCTTGCCCTGAGAAATTAGGGAAGGTTTCACAGAAAAGGGAAGCATTGGGTTGGATCTGAAAGAATGAATAGGAAGTCCCTTATCCCAGAGGGGATGGCATTTCCGGCTGGGGGAGTAGGACTTGCAAAGACCTAGGGCGTCAGAGAGCTTAACATATTTGGGGAAAACTTATAATATGGCTAGAGTGGTGGTTCTCAGGTGAGGACAGTTGCTCCCCAGGGGACATATGGCAACATCTAGAGACATTATTGTCACAACTAGGGGCAGGTACTACTGGCATCTAGTGGGTTGAGGTCAGGGATGCTGCTAAACAACCTACAATGCACAGGATGGCCCCCACAATAAAAATCATCTAGCTAAAAATTTCAATCGTGCTGAGGTTGAGAAAATGTGGGCTAGAGCTTGGGGAGAGGGCAGGGATGGTAAATGGGTAAATTGGAACTAGATTCCGAACAGTCGAGTTAAGAGATTTAATTACTTCCTGTTGCCTGCAAGATTTCAGAGCCTAGATTTGGTAAGAAAACTGAAGAATGATCTAGAGTGAGCCAAGTCTGAGATCAGGGAGACTGACTAGAGACTGTTGAGACTGCCTATTCATTCCTTCTTTCACTCATCATTTATTAAAGACTTAATGAGCATCTGTTATATACTACACTCTGCGCTAGTCCCTGGGATGTAATGATGAGTAAAACAGACTCAGTCCCTGCCCTCGGGAGTTTTACAGTCTAAGTAAAGGAGAGAGACATTGTTTGAATAATCGCACCAATGTGGAAGCACACACTCGCAGGTACAATGAAGCAACAGTAAGGGAGCTCCCAGCGTAAATGACAATGAGGAATGATCAAGGAAGGTTCCAAGGAGATGTCCCCTGCCAAGCCTACTGGGGTCCTCATGAAAAATAAGATGTAGTCTAGGTGATAAGGTCTAGCCTCTTGTTTTGCGCTTAGTCTAGTTTCACTTGCATATAAGATGTCGTATGCAGAGGCCTTGCACCTAACACGGCAGGTTAGCGTTCCCAACATAGAACTACTGCACCCAGCACCCCAACTTGGCGTGCCATGTGCAGAAATGCTGCACCCAGCACTTCACTCGGGAGCTCTGCAAGCAACATGACTGCACCTGACCCTTGAGGACTCTGCCCCTCAGGCTGTCCACAGAGAAGGACCCTATAAAGCAGCCCCACCAATGGCTTGTTCCAGAGTGTGTACTTTAGAGCTCAAGCTCACACCTCTCCATTCTTTCATCAAAGAATAAAACTTTCCTCTGCTTCTGATCCAAACTTGGTCTCATTCTAGTGGCTCGAATGACAACAAGCAGGAGGACCCTTGTTGTTGCCCGACCCTAAAGGGTTGGTAACAAATTTTGGTGACCACGAAGGAACAGACCATGGCTTTTTTGCCTGCACCTACCCACTAGGCTCCAGGCTCGCCCCGGCTCCAGCGGGAGGATGGCGGAAGCTTTGGAAGGTTCACATGAGGAATGACTGACTCTGACCTCTGAGTACACTCTGATGGGGTAGAACGGCGGCAGCCTCCAGCTGAATTCAGAGCAACGCTGCCCAGCAGCCCAATACCCGGGTGTGGTGCACACACAGTGTAGCCTGCAGCATCATCTGGACCACATCCTCTTAAGGGAATCATGCTGTGGCATCACTGGGGATCAGAGACTGAAACTCACACATCTGTGTGCTGCCTCTGGCTGGACTTCCTGCAGTGTCCGACGTCCGGGGACTGTGAGGACGTGTGGACGAGAGGGAGCCACAGCAGTCTGGCCCAATGTCTCACCAGCAGTGCTGTCCTATGGACCCCTGTACAAGGCAGTAGTGGCCGCACCAGGGATTCTGTCCTCCTTGCCCACCTCTGGGGCTCAGCAGTAGCATTCTCCACAGCCACTTTTGGTTTGGTAAAGGAAACTGGCCAGCCCCGTGAGCCAAGAGGCAAGACCAGGAAAAGGTCTAGGTAATGAGGGTCACCTGGCAAATTAGAACAAGGATGCTCCGTCCAAGCTCAGGAAAAGGCACCAAGGTTACCTGAGTATGAAATGGTCCTAAGGTAAATAAGTGACCGGTGACTTGACCTCTTCCTGTCAGAGCTAGTTTCTCTGAAGTGGGCTGGGGAGCCCTGTGAGCCACTCTCCAGACCAGGACACCCATTATCAGGAATCCCTGCGAGCTGCTGGCAAGAACAGGAAACACAACACCCACCATCTGACCTCTCCTCCCTGCTCTGCTTGTGAGGCAAAGCTTGGGTGACTCTTGATTGACTGAGGTTCCACGGGCTGTCCTCCAGGTAACAGCACAGCATTCCAGCTACCCTGGTGATCTGGGGAGCGCTGTGGGAGTCTTGTTTTTAGCCCTTTATCGGGAAGTCTGAAAACGTCTCCTTTTTGGCTGAATGGAGGAAAGAGAAGACTTCCGCCTCAGCCAAGCTGCTCTGGCCTGGAGGCAGTCCCGTCTAACCTCCTGTGGGACATTCTGACTGAGGAAGGACTGACTAGTTCAAGCACAGGCCACTATAAATTCAAGGGAAATCCCCAACTGTATCAGAGCCCATGCCTATTTGGGTCTCTTGAGGAATCCATTAAGAGTTTGGTGCTAGTTCCAAACTTCCCAAACTGGAAATCTTATTTGGGTCAAATCTTATGGCATTTTCATACCAAAAAAAATCACTCCAACCGCCCCCGTCGGTAGTTGGGAGAATGTCATTGTAAGGGATGGAGGGACGATCCAGAGGGGTCCTGAATCTGATTAGGGGAGTCATTCAGACCATGGCCCCACCTGGGCTGACATCCAGAGCCTCCTCAGTGTACTCCTAGTAGGGGAAGAAAAGGCCACAGTCTTTTTAAAAGCCTGAGAGGAAGCAGACAAAGAGAACAGAAACAATGCAGGTCACGCTATTTTCAGACTGGGGACTCAAGCGGTCCCAGATAACTAATCCAACTGGGACCGCCAAGACAATGGAGCAGGGAGTGGAAGACAGAGGCTGACCCATTATAAAAATACGATCCCAAAGGGAATCCAGGCAGCAGGAAAGACATCTGTCAATGGGAATAAAATAAAGGAAATTAATCAGGAGCCAAAGGAAAATGCTTTGGCATTCCTAGAGTGTCTCAGGGAATGCCTCTGAATCTATACTACCCATGACCCTGAATCACTGGAAGGGGATGCAATCCTGAGGTTGTATTTCATTTCCCAAAGTGCCCTCGATGTTAGGCTTAAACTTCAGAAATTAAAAATATTGGGTTGGCCAAAAAGTTCGTTCGGGTTTTTCTAAAACATCCTGAGTGAACTTTTTGACCAACCCAATAGAACCAGATACCCATCTCTCTCACCTGGTCAAGGTTCCCTACCACAACCTTTAATAACTGAGGAGGAGGAGGAGGAGGAAGAAGAGGAGAAGAAGTCAGAGGATAAAAAGACCTGGAAGCAAGCCCACCTACTGGCTATTGCCCTCCAGTAGCAACTGGTTGGCATGGGAATCTGGACTAACTGCCCACAGAGACTCTCAACTTTGATGAGGACCCTTAGCCCCCATCCACGGGTAGCCAGCCAAGGAAACTAGGACCCAATCAGGGTGCCGTAATTAACCAAGAGGGACACTGGAAGAGTCCCAGAGGGGGATGGGAATGGCAGATCTCAGCCACTGCCCTCAAAGGCAGATGGTCCAAATCAATGGAAAATGATGGGATCAGGGGGCTCCCAAGCTGGTACTCCAAGTTACTCCTGAGGAACCCTGGCTGACAATGGACACAGGGGGAAGCCTGTTGAATTCTTAATCGACACCAGTGCCACTTACTTGGTTCTGGCAAACTCGGTCACAAGGGTTGCAAAATTTGTGGGGTATCAGGGAAGGCCTAAGAACGGGCATTCATAGAACCATTAGACAACCCAGTGGTTACTATAAAAATCTGTCACACACTAAATTCTGCCACCTTACTACCTACAGAAACAGGGCCCTTGGAACACGATTAAATAGAAGGAAAAGACACAGCCTATTCCAGTTGTCCTGACCTAGGAAATGAAACTCTCCCAAACACTGGAAAAGGAACGGTTCAGAGATGGGCGTAGTTTTTTGAGGGAGGAGAAAAGGCTGGTAGGATACTCAGTAACCTCTCAGACCCAAGTCATAGACGCAAGAAGCCTAGCTTAGGGACTTCTGCCCAGAAGGCAGAGCTGATAGCCCTCACCCAAGTCTTAGAGCTTAGAAAAGGGAAAATCTTAAATGTTTCAGACCAGAGGGACATATCCTGGAGAAGACTGGCAGATTGATTTCACTGTCATACTGAGAGTACGGGGCAATTTCAGCTATCTCTTGGTGTTAGTAGACACATTTTCTGGGTGGATAGAAGCATTCCCAGATAGAACTGAAATAGCAGCTGGAGTGGCTAAGGCTGCTAAAAGAAATAATCTTCCGCTCTGGTCTCCCAGAATCCCGACAAAGTGATAATGGTCCAGCATTTGTGTCTCAAGTGAACGAGTGCCCTGGGCATAAAACGGACCTTGTACTTAGCCTGGAGACCCCAATCATCAGGAAAAGTAGAGATTCAATCAAACCTTGAAACGGGCCTTAGCCAAGCTATGTAAGGAAACTCAAGAAAATTGGATTAAGTTGCTTCCGATTGCCCCAAGGGATAAATTAAAGTTAAGCGTGTTTGAACTCATGTATGGTAGGCCCATTCCCTAAGCCCAAGAAAAGGGATACCTTAACCCCCTTAAAATGGAACAACTCGAGTATTCCCTCCAGAAAGGAGAAACCATGAAAGCTCTCACAGAATACGTAATCAGGTGCTGCCCGCACCCACTGACCTGGCCCTACACCCCTCTGGCCTGGAAATTATGTGTACCTAAAAACCCAGAAAACCAGCAGTCCGCAAGATACCATGGTAACTGCTGCCATTGTGCTGAGTCTTCTTTGTACCCACAGGACAAAATGAGGGCCCTATACTTCCTTTATACTTTTCCCATCTTGGGCATTAAAATGTTCACCCCCACTGTCACCCCATGGCAAACAAATTTCTTCTACAATGTGACCAGAGATATTCAGGACAATGGAAATTCACTGACTGTTGGATCTGTCATGCCCAACCTGAAACAGGAAAGGAGCATCAGACATTTTTAAGAGGAAACTCACTAACCAAGGGGGAACTACTAAATACCACCTTCCTCCCAGCCGGTGATAAACTGTAAACAAGTTGAAGCAGCTGGTCCCACTTGAGACACTTACGGACCAACAGCACAAACAATATGTGAATCAGGTGATCCAACAAGGGAAAACAGTTGAGTTTGGTACCTGGGTGCCCCAATGGAGTCCTAGAGATACTTAAGTAGATGAAAAACCAGAGCACTGACCCTTTGAGGACTCAAGCCAATAGCACAGGATCGCTGTGCTTACAAAGAGGATACATGTTCTTGGGTAAGCCCCCAAACTCAAAGAGGGGCTGGGCATCCAATGCTTAGACAGTACTAAGGTGAGGGGCTGTATCACCATGAGAACTGTAGGACCACATCCAATCTTAGTTGGAGCTTACAATCGACCCACTACCCACACGAAGAAGCCGTAACATTCCAAAAGAGCCACAAGACTACTAATCGCAGGAGTCATTGCACTCATTGGGGTACTAGTGACCCTGGCTGGGGGAACTGCATATAACACTGTCACCCTAAAAAAGGTAGTAGCCACAGTGGTGACAGTATCCACTGAGACTGGCCTCGACTTCAAACTGTTAGAAAACAACTTGACATGTGAAGCAGACCAAACCTTCAAACCCCATACAAAAATCTGCTGACTCACTGGCTAGTATGGTCCTAGATAACCGAATTGCCCTAGATCATGTCAGCCGATCAGGGAGGGGTCTGTGCACTGGCCAACGTGTCAATTTGCTTTTATGTCAATGCAAGTGGCCTGACTGGAGAAAGTGCAGACAGGCTACTAGAAAAAGCAACTTGGCTAACAGAAGCCAGCCAGTCTACCTTGCCAAACAAATGTGGAGCAGGGTAAAACAGGCCCTCCCCAGCGTTATTTGGTTTCTACTTTGCTGTGCCCCTTAATAACCATCGTTCTCTTGCTGACATCTGGGCCATGTATCGAAAATTGTCTTATATCCTTTGTCTCCAAAAGGACAGACAAATGGTGGTCACTCAGGAATATGAACAGTTAAGGGCCAAGGCCTGGTGACAATCAAACATATCTAAAAGTGACTAGGGAGAAGTTCTGGTCCTCTACCCGAGGTTATGATGACGCCCAAACTCTGCAAGAAGCAGTTACGTACGACAGACCACCGCTGCGGCCCGTCAGCACCCCTCAAGAATGAGAAGCAGGACAAAGACAGAGGAGGGATTTGCCACCGGCAAAGCCCATTAATAATTCCCAGGAAATAAAAATAGAAACTGGGTAATGAAATAAAGTCTTACCTTTTTTTAATCCTTTGTGCTTAGTCTCGGTTCACTTCCCCATAAGGGCTTGCAAGTAGATGCCTTGCCCCAGGCACTTGGGACCAGGGCTCCTAGTGCCGGCATCTCAGCTCCTGGCAGAGCGGCGAGGGGCTGCTCAGGACACTCAATCCAAGATGGCAACAACGGGCCGTGTGCAGAGACGCTGCACGCGGCACTGCGATCTGGAGCGTAAACAGCACAGCTGCGCCCAACAGACGAGAACCCAACCCCCTCCCCGCTGAGGAGATTCGAATAAAGTAGCCCCACCCACGGCCTCTCGGAGAGTGAGAAGCGTGTGCATTGTAGGCTTTCGAGCGGGAGCGCTCACCTCTCCCTTCTCTGATCAAAGAAGAAAGCTTTCCTTTGCTTCTGAACCAAATTTGGTCTCGTTATTTGCTCGAAGGATACCAGGAAGGAGGACCTTTGTTGGGGATTGACTCAGGAAGGTCGGTGACAAAGAAAGGTTTAAGCCAACCGTCAGAAAGATGAAGACTCCAGCCAAGAGGTAAGTCTTTTCTGGGCAAAGCGAAAGAGAGGATGAGCCAATTCAATGTAAATTTGGGAGGTAGAATCCGCGGATTTTGTAAGACTTGTGGTCATGCGTGAGTGGGGAGAAGTCGGGGCCCTGCTGGATTCTGCTCCCAGGATTGGGAATGCCAGAGGAAGAGCAAACTGGGTCTCAGGGTGGCACCATCAGGCCTGCTCTGAGACAGCTTTCTAGCGCTTGAAGGTGCCAACACACTTTGGGCCCATGACACGCTGAAGAAACCCGCAACGAGCCACCTTTTCCTACTCCTATCTACTTCCCTTTAACTTTGTTGCTGGTAGAGCCCTCAGACTTGTTTCCAGCTCCGTTTTACAGGTGAAGCCCTTTAGGCTTTTGCCAAGGTCTGCCAGCTGGTTAGTCATTCAGCCAAAACTAATCCCAAAACTCCAGCCCTGAATAAAAGACAACAAAGACAGACCCCTACCTTGCATCCTCCCTCCAGATTTCACAACCCTCAAATTGAGGCGCTGACCTTCGTTGCAGGAGAGGGAAATGTCATGTCCTGGGACCCACAGGAGTCCTTAAGGACGAACTACCAAGTGAGGGTCCTTGGCTTTGCCCAGGAAATATTTCAAGAGCAAGCCAAAGAAAAGTGAAAGCAAGTTTATTTGGAGGGATACACACTCCATAGGCGGAATGGGGACCATCTCAGAAAGTAAGAGTGGCCCCAGGGAATGGGGTTGTTGGTTTTTATGGGCTGATTTCATACTGCTAACAAGCGGGAGGAGTATTCTTGCTGTTTCAGGCAAGAGAGGAAATTTCCCAGGAAGTGGGCCACTGCCCATTTTTTTGACTTTTATTGTCCACCTCGGAACTGTCGTGGCATAGGGGGGAGTGATTTTTAGTATTACAATGAAAGTACAATGACCAGACTATTCTCAAAGCCACCTTGGTTTCAGCTGGTTCCAGCCGGTCTTTTATCGCATCTCGACAGCTGAGCCCCCTCTTCATTTATCTAGCAACTGTGTCCTGCCCCTTTCCCTCCTGTTTCATTCCCTCCTCAGAGATTTTACTCCCATATTCTTATGAGAACCAGAGGGGCGACGCTCCATCTTCTGTAGCTGCTTCAGGGATGAGTAGGGGTGTCGACGCTTCCTGTCAGGGAGTAAATATCTCCGGATGCCTGGTCTAGGAATCCCAGGGGCAGGACAGCTTCTTGTTTTAAGTCGGAGGGCAGTATGGGCTGGAGTACTCGCATAGCCATCATTTTGATGTGGAACTGTTGTAACCTCGAAGACACAAACTTTACCAAGATGTGAAAGACATGGGGTCTAAAGAGGAGGAATAGGAGTATGATCATTACTGGCCCAGGAGGGGCAGGAACCAAGTAAGGCTAGGGAGGGTGCTCTTAATGGTGGACCAGATGGTATTAGGGTCGGACCTGGTTGTAGCAGTGTAACCATGATGCTTGTTCATAAATCTTTTCGTTGTCCATCTTGGTCTGGCCTGACTTACTGACATAGGTACAGTAGGTTTCGTTTATCACTGCACAGAGGCCACCCTGCTCAGCCAGCGAATAATCCAAGGCCAATCTATAGTCCATGACCACATTGGCCAATGAGTTTAAAGAAGTTGAAGGTCTTTTTAGGGCATCTCCCGTGGTCAATGCTAAGCTCTCTAAAGTGTTGGTTAGATTTTCTAGGGTTACCTCATGGTAAGCAAAGCCACCCCATGGAGCTGACAATCCCCTGCCAGTCCTATTCCTGCCAATATTAATCCAGTGGCCCTCCTGGGATGATATTGAGTATTATTATATATTGTGCCTGGGAGTGGGACCAAATGTTCTAATGTACAGACTCCCCGGTGCCACACATTATTGATATGAGGATAAGCATTTACACAGGGGCCAAATTTCCCCTGGGGTGCACTTGTCTTTGGGCCCTCATTCTGGGGAGTGCCACATATCCAGCCATATCCTGAAGGTGCAGCAAGAGATCTGGGAACAGAAGAATTTAACAAGGAAGCAGCTGTCTGGATCCACGGAAGGGGCAAGTTGTGAACACAATGTGGGGGCAGGAGCCCATTAGTATATACAAAATAGTTAAGTTCAGGAGTATTCCATGCCCTTGGCTTAGATGAGATACTGATGTAAGAGATTTTACCCACCATTTCCATAGAGCCCGACAATTTTTACCCCAATTTTTAGTCCGTTTCATCCCTATCCCATAGGCACCTTCAGTCTGGGCTTTATTATAAGCACACAGAGTGGGGGCATTCATGGGAATGCAGTGTGGGTCTGGGTTCCAAAACACTGCTGTGATATTACCATCTGGTAGCCAGGGATTGTTCCAAAGAGGCTCACCATAGCCAAAAGAACCATAAGAGGGGTAGAGACCTTGGAAGCTTGATTGGTTTTCTGGTTAACAAAAGGAGCCATGATTAACGGAAAAGTTATGTCACCTTTTTAAAAAGAGTTAAACACAGGCAAGGTATCGGGCCTGACGAGGGTATTACTCATGACGCTCCTATCAGTGGCAGGGGAGGTGGGGTATCCATGTACCTATTTGTGCCTATAAATGATTGTTGTGAGCCAGAGTTTTTATGGCAGACCCAACAACAATTAACTAGTTTTTCTCCTTAGGCAACTATTTTGAATATGTTTACTAAAGCATTATTTTCCCATTCCCCCTGAGCCCATCATCGTGAGAAGTGCTACTAGGAGTATCATGGCTTTTGACATCATATTGCTACGTTTTTTTCTCAGACCCAGCAGGGGCAAAGAAGATATTTATGAGGGGGAGGGGGTTCTGAAAAGCAGCAGAATAAGAGCATGATAGTTAAAAACACAAGGATTACTAGGCCAACCCACCACCGCCAGGTGAAGTCACCTGTTCTCTGGGACAGATATCTGAGGTCTTCCACTGGCTCACAGCTCTTCTGGTTCGTTTTGGGACTTATAAGTTACACATTTTATTCTAGACAGATATACCCAACTAGAAATTCTTGATAGCTTGACAGCAGTTGGGTACTTACTAACACTTGATAATGGTCCCTTCCATTTTGGTTGTAGCTGGTCCTCAGGGGACCTTTCCTTCCAGGTTTTTTGTAGGACAGAGTCCCCTGACTGGATGGAGACTTCAACCTTTTCTTTTGTGGGGGGTAGGCTGCACTTTGTTTCCTTATTCTTGGAGGGCCCTTTCAATTTGGCTTCAATGTGGGAGACCCGTTGGTGGGTTTCCTCATCAAACGAGATCTGAAGTCAAAAAGGGCCTTCCATAGGTCATTTCAATGGGGCTAAGTTTTAAAATTCCCTTTGAGGCCATCCTGGTCTGTAGAGGGCTACAGGCAGCAGGGAGATCCAGGTTTCTGAAGTCTCTTGGCATAGTTTAGCCAGCATTCTTTCTAGAACATGATTTGCTTTTTCTACCCTGCCTGAGAAATGAGGCCTCCAGGAGCAGTAGAGGTGGTAGTGAGTACCTAGAGCTGAGGAAACCTTTTGGATCACCTTGGCAGTGAAGGAAGGTTCATTATCACTCTGTAAGTTTGGGGTAACCCGAATCTTGGAATTATCTCTTTAAGCAGAAATTTGGATACTTCTATTGCCTTTTCAGTTCTAGCAGGGAAAGCTTCTATCCACCCTGTAAAAGTGTCTATGAATACCAATAGGTATTTTCATCCCCTACATGGGGGCATCTGGGTAAAGCCCATTTGCCAATCTTTCCCTGCATAGGTTCACCAGTGTTGTGTGGGCCAAGTTAGGGGTGGAGGCTTCCTGGTCACTGCGGGCACAAAGCTTAGAAACCCTGTTGACATTTTTAATAGTTTGGGACAGTCCTTCACTGAGGAACACTTGAGTAAACAGTTTGAGTCCCACCCTCAGTGGGAAGATTTGTGGGAGTGCTTAATTATGTTCCATTGCTCAGCCCCAGCAGTGAGAAGCTTGTCATCTTCTGTCTGCCATCCTGAGAGGTCTCTTTCCCGTCCCCTATATTTAGCCCACTCGGTTTCTTCAGGTGTAAAAGATGGAACAGTTGGGAAGGGTGGAATGTCACGTATGAGAGCTGCAGCTTGTAGGGCTGGCTGTTCTTTGGCTGCAGTCTCAGCGGCCTTGTTGGCCAGGACATTTCCCCTTATAAGAAAGGTGTTGACCCTTTGGTGACCTCTACAATGAATGACTGCAACCTCCTTTGGAAGCTGGACCACTTACAGGAGTTCTAGAATTTCTAACTGGTGTTTTATAGGGGACCCTTTAGCAATTAGTAGTCCCTTTCTTTCAGTGTGGCAGCATGGGCAAGTAGCACTAGAAATCCTTACTTGGAATCAGTAAATATATATTGATTCTTTTTTTTAAATATTAGGAAACTTGTTAACATAATTCACTATGCTAATAACACAAAGAAGAAAAAATATCATGTCAATAGATGTTGAAAAGGCATTTGCTAAAATTTAACATCAATTCCTAACAAAATTCTTTTTTATTTAATTGAAGTATAGTTCATTTACGATGTTTCACGTGTACAGAAATGTAATTCAGTTATACATATACATATATGTTCTTTTTCGGATTCTTTTATAGGTTATTACAAGATACTGAATATAGTTCCCTGTGCTATACAGTAGGTCCTTGTTATTTATTTATTTTATATATAGTAGTGTGTATCTGTTAATCCAAATTCCTAATTTCTCCCACGCACCCCCCCTTCCCCTTTGGTAACCATACTTTATTCTCTATGTCTGTGAGTCAGCTTCTGATTTCTAAATAATTTCATTTGTATCATTTTTTTGGTTCCACATATGAGTGATATCATATGATACTTGTCTTTCTCTCTCTGACTTACTTCACTTAGTATAATAATCTCTAGGTCCATCCATTTTGCTGCAAATAACATTACTTCACCCTTTTTATGGCTGAGTAATATTTCACTGAATATATATATTATACATATCATATCTTTATCCATTCATCTGTTGATGGACATTTAGGTTACTTCCATGTCTTGGCTATGGTAAATATTGCTGCTATGAACATTGCGGTGCATGTATCTTTTCAAATTAGAGTTTTCGTCTTTTCCAGATATATGTGCAGGAGTGGATTGCTGGATCATACGGTAACTCTATTTTTATTTTTTAAGCAACCTCCATGCTGTTATCCACAGTGGCTATGTCAGCTTACAATACCACCAACAGTGTAGGAGGGTTCACTTTTCTCCAAACCCTCTCCAGCAATGATTACTTGTAGACTTTTTGATGATGGCCACTCTGACTGATATGTAATACCCCATTGTAGTTTTGACTTGCATTTCTCCTATAATTAGCTATGTTGAGCATCTTTTCATGTGCCTGTAGCCATCTGGATGTCATCTTTGGACAAATGTCTATTTAGGTCTTCTCCCCAGTTTTTTGTGTGTTTTTTTGTTTTTGTTATTTTTTTGCAGTATGTAGGCCTCTCACTGTTGTGGCCTCTCCCGTTGTGGAACACAGGCTCCAAATGTGCAGGCTCAGCGGCCGTGGCTCACGGGCCCAGCCGCTCTGCGGCACGTGGGATCTTCCCGGACCGGGGCACAAACCCGCGTCCCCTGCATCGGCAGGCGGACTCTCAACCACTGTGCTACCAGGGAAGCCCCTTCTCCCCAGATTTTGACTGGGTTGTTTGGTTTTGTATTTTTTTTTATATTGAGCTGTATGAGCTGTTTGTATATGGAAATTAATCCCTTGTCAGTCACATTGTTTGCAAATATTTTATTCCAGTCTGTAGGTTGTCATCTTGTTTTGTTTATGGTTTCCTATGCTTTGAAAAAGCTTTTAAGTTTAATCAGGTGCCATTTGTTTATTTTTGCTTTTATTTCCATTGCTCTAGGAGATGGATCCAAAAAAATATTACTGCAATTTATGTCAGAGTGCTCTGCCTGCGTTTTCCTCTATGAGTTTTATAGTATCTGATCATACACTTAGATCTTTAATCCATTTTTAGGTTAGTTTTCTATATGGCATTAGAGAATGTTCTAATTTCATTCTTTTACATGTAGCTGTCCAGTTTTCCCAACACCACTTATTGAACAGACTATCTTTTCTCCATTGTACATTCTTGCCTCCTTTGTCATAGATTAGTTAATGATATATCTGTGGGTTTATTTCTGGGCTTTCTATCCTGTTCCATTGAGGGAGTATGTCTGTTTTTGTGCCAGTACCATACTGTTTTTTTTTTGTTTTTTTTTTTTTTTTTTTTGCGGTACGCGGGCCTGTCACTGTTGTGGCCTCTCCTGTTGCAGAGCACAGGCTCCGGATGCACAGGCTCAGCGGCCATGGCTCACGGGCCCAGCTGCTCCACGGCACGTGGGATCTTCCCAGACCGGGGCACGAACCCGTGTCCCCTGGATCGGCAGGCGGATTCTCAACCACTGCGCCACCAGGGAAGCCCTGTTTTGATTACTGTAGCTTTGTAGTATGAAAGTCAGGGAGCCAGCTGACTCCGGCTCTGTTCTTCTTTCCCAAGACTGCTTTGGCTATTCGGAATCTTTTGTGTTTCCATTCAAATTTTAAAATATTTTGTTCCAGTTCTATGAAAAATGCCATTGGTAATTTGATAGTGATTGCATTGAATCTGTAGAATGCCTTGGGTAGTATGGACATTTTAACAATATTAATTCTCGCAGTCCAAGAACATGGTATATCTTTCCATCTGTTTGTGTCATTTTCAATTTCTTTCATCAGCATCTTATAGTTTTCAGAGTACAGATCTTTTGCCTCCTCAAGTAGGTTCAGTCTTAGGTATTAAATTCTTTTTGGTGCAGTGGTAAATGGGATTGTTTCCTTAATTTCTCTTTGGGTATGTCATTGTTAGTGTCTAGAAATGCAACAGATTTCTGTATATTAATTTTGTATCCTGAAACTTTACCAAATTCATTGAGCTCTAGTGGTTTTCTGGTGGAGTCTTTAGGATTTCCTATGTATAGTGTCATCTGCCAACGATGGCAATTTTACTTCTTCCCTTCCAATTGGATACATTTATTTGTTTATCTTTTCTGATTGCTGTGGCTAAGAATTCCAAAACTATGTTGAATAAAAGTGGCAAGAGTGGGAATCCTTGCTTTGTTCCTTATCGTAAAGGAAATGTTTCAGCTTTTTACTCTTGAGTATGATGTTAGCTGTGGGCTTGTTGTATATGGAACTCATTATGATGAGGTATGTTCCCTCTATTCCCACTTTCTGGAGAGTTTTTATCATAAATGGATGTTGAATTTTATCAAAACCTTTTGTGCATCTATTGATATGATCATATGGTTTTTATTCTTCAATTTGTAGATGTGGTGTATCACATTGAGTGACTTGTGGATATTGAAAAGTCCTTGCATCTCTGGGATAAATCCCACTTGATCATGATATATGATCCTTTCAAGGTATTGTTGGATTCAGTTTGCTAGTATTTTGTTGAGGATTTTTGCATCAGTGTTCATCAGTGACGTTAGCCTGTAATTTTCTTTTTGTGTGATATCTTTGAAGGTTTTGATATCAGGGTGATGGTGGCCTCATAGAATAAGTTTGAAAGTGTTCCTCCCTCTGCAATTTTTTGTAATAGTTTGAGGAGGTTAAATGTTAAACTCTTCTCTAAATGTTTGGTAGAATTCACCTGTGAAGCCATCTGGTCCTGGACCTTTGTTAGTTGGGAGTTTTTAAATTACTGATTCAATTTCAGTACTGGTAATCTGTCTCTTTGTATTTTTATTTCTTCCTCGTTCAATCTTGGGAGATTGTATCTCTCTAAGAATTTGTCCATTTCTTCTAGGTTGTCCATTTTATTGGCGTATAGTTGCTTATAATAGTCTCTTATGATCCTTTGTATTTCTGTTGTGTCCATTGCAACTTCTCCATTTTCATTTCTGATTTTATTTATTAACTTTTAATAAATTAACTTCTGATTATTAACTTCTGATTATTAACTGATTATATTAACTTCTGATTTATTAACCAGATCAACATTTTTGTTTTTTCAAAGAATCAACTTTTATTTTAATTGATCTTTTTTTTTAGTCCTATTTGAATTGTTTCTGCTCTGATATTTATGATTTCTTTCTTTCTGTGAACTTTGGATTTTGTTCTTCTTTCTCTAGTTGTTTTAGGTGTAAGTTTAGGTTGTCTATTTGAGAGTTTTCTTGTTTTCTGAGGTAAGCATGTATCTCTATAAACTTCCCTCTTAGAACTGCTTTTGCAGTGCCCCATAGGTTTTGGGTTGCCATGTTTTCATTGTCATTTATCTCTAAGTATTTTTAAATTTCCTCTTTGATTTCTTCAGTGATCCATTTATTGTTTAGGAGCATATTTTTAGACGTTTTTTGCAGTTTTTCTATTGTAGTTGATTTCTAGACTCATCATGTTGTGCTTGGAAAAGATGCTTGATATGATTTTCATTTTCTTAAATTTACTGATGTTCATTTTGTGACCTAGCTTGTGATCTATCCTAAAGAATGTTCCATGTGCACTTGAAAAGAATGTGCTTTCTGCTGCTTTCGGATGTGTTACTGTCAATTTCCCCTTTTATGTCTGCTAACATTTGCCTTATATATTGAGGTGCTTCTATGTTGGGTGCATATATTGAATATATTTACAATTGTTATATCTTCTTCTTGGATCCACCCCTTGATCATTATGTGGGGTCCTTCTTTGTCTCTTGTAATAGCCTTTTTTTTAAAGTCTATTTTGTCTGATATGAGAATTGCTACTCCAGCTTTCTTTTGATTTCCATTTGCATGGAATATCTTTTTCCATCCCCTCACTTTCAGCCTGTGTGTCTCTAGATCTGAAGTGAGTCTCTTGTAGGCAACATTTAGTCCATCTACATTTAATGTAATTATTAATATGTATGTCCCTATTGCCATTTTGTTAATTGTTTTGGATTTCTTTTTGTAGGTCTTTTTTCCCCCCTTCCTTTTTTTGTTCCCTTCTCTTTTGATTTGCTATCTATAGTGTTATGTTTGGATTCCTTTTCCTTTTTTGTGTGTATTATCTATTATAGTCTTGGTTTTCACTTACCATGAGGTTTTTGTATAGTAGTCTATATATACATAATTGTTTCAAGTTGCTGATTTCTTAATTTCAAATTTTTTTAAAAACCTTGCATTTAGGGGCTTCCCTGGTGGCGCAGTGGTTGAGAGTCCGCCTGCCGATGCAGGGGACGCGGGTTCGTGCCCCGGTCCGGGAGGATCCCACATGCTGCGGAGCAGCTGGGCCCGTGAGCCGTGGCCGCTGAGCCTGTGCGTCCGGAGCCTGTGCTCCGCAGCGGGAGAGGCCACAACAGTGAGAGGCCCACGTACCACAAAAAAAAAAAAAAAAAAAAAACCTTGCATTTAGGACTTTCCTGGTGGCGCAGTGGTTGAGAGTCCACCTGCCAATGCAGGGGACACAGGTTCGTGCCCCAGTCCGGGAAGATCCCACATGCCGCAGAGCGGCTAGGCCCCTGAGCCATGGCCTCTGAGCCTGCGCGTCCGGAGCCTGTGGTCTGCAATGGGAGAGGCCACAACAGTGAGAGGCCTGTGTACTGCAAAAAACAAAATAAATAAATAAATAAAAAATAAAACCTTGCATTTATACTCTTCTCCCCTCATGATTACTCTTTTTGATATCATATTTTACATTTAATTGTTTTGTGTATCTTTTAACTGCTTATTGTGGATACAGATGATTTTACTACTTTTGTCTTTTAACCTCCCTACTAGCTTTGTGTGTGGATCGTTTCCTACCTTTATTGTATGTTTGCCTAAACTGGTGAGATTTTTCAGTCTGTAATTTTCTCATTTCTAGTTGTGGCCTTCTCTCTTTTGCCTAGATAATTTCCTAATTTGATGTAGAGCTGGTTTGGTGGTGCTGGATACTTTTAGCTTTTGCTTGTCTGTAAAGTTTGTATTTCTCCATGAAATCTGAATCAGAGGATTGAAGAGTAGACTATTGTTTCTTGATATTTTTCCTTTCTTCATTGTAAATATATCATGCCACTCCCTTCTGGCCTGCAGATCTTCTGCTGAAAAATCAGCTGATAGCCTTATGGGAGTTCCCTTGTAGATTATCTGTTGCTTTCCCCTTGCTGATTTTAGTATTCTCTCTTTATCTTTAATTTTTCTCATTTTGATTACAATGTAACTTGGTATGTCCCTCTTTGGGTTAATCCTGTATGGGACTTTGTGCTTCCTGGACTTGGGTGACTCTTTTTTTCCCCCAGATTAGGGAAGTTTTCAGCTATTGTCTCTTCAGATACATTCTCAGGCCCTTTCCCTGGCTCTTCTCCTTCTGGGACCCCATAATGTGAATATTAGAGCACTTGATATTATACTAGGCAGTCTCTTAAACTGTCCTCATTTCTTTTCATTCTTTTTTAAAAATTTTATTTATTTTATTTATTTATTTTACTTATTAGGTTTGGATATATTGGGTCTTCGTTGCTGCACATAGGCTTTCTCTGGTTGTGGTGAGCAGGGGCTACTCTTTGTTATGGTCCATGGGCTTCTCGTTGCAGTGGCTTCTCTTGTTGCAGAGCATGGGCTCTAGGTGCACAGGCTTCAGTGGTTCTGGCTCATGGGCTCTAGAGCACAGGCTCAGTAGTTGTGGCACACGGGCTTAGTTGCTCTGCAGCATGTGGGATCTTCCCAGACCAGGGCTTGAACCCGTGTCCCCTGCATTGGCAGGTGGATCCTTAACCACTGTGCCACCAGGAAAGCCCTCATTCTTTTTTCTTTTTGCTGTTTCGTGGCAGTGATTTCCACTATTCTGTCTTCCAGCTCACTGATCCAGTCTTCTGGATAATTTAGCCTACTATTGATTTCTTCTACTGTATTTTTTATTTAAGTTTTTGTATTCTTCATCTCTGGTTGTTCTTCATGCTTTCTAACTCTTTGTTAAAAACTTGTTTCGGGCTTCCCTGGTGGCGCAGTGGTTGAGAATCCGCCTGCCGATGCAGGGGACACGGGTTCATGCCCCGGTCCCACATGCTGTGGAGCTGCTGGGCCCGTGAGCCATGGCTGCTGAGCCTGCGTGTCCGGAGCCTGTGCTCCACAATGGGAGAGGCCACAACAGTGAGAGGCCCACGTACCACAAAAAAAAAAAAAAAAAAAAAAAAACCTTGTTTCAACCACCATGCCTTCCTCACCCTGTTCTCATTGGAAAAAGGTTAGAAACCCCTAGTCAGCAAGGGAAGAAGTTGTATGTGACATTGGGCAGAGGAACATGGCCTATTTTTTCAACACATTCCACACTGGGAAAGAGAGGAAAACCATTAAAATTGGAATTTTAAGTCATAACTCAGCTATCAGACTCCTGGTAGAAGTTGTGGCCCCAGCAAAGATAGTTAAAAGTCACAGAGCAAATCTTGAAAGTTCTCATCACAAGAGAAAAAAATTGTAACTATGTATGGTGATAGATGTTAACCAGACTTTGATCATTTCACAATATAGACATGTATCTATTCATGTTGTACACCTGAAACTAATGTAATGCTATATATCAATTATATCTCAATAAAATTAAAACCACAGCATAAAAAACAAAACAAAACAAAAAAACAACTTGTAACTGCTCCTTCTGTGCATCCATTCTCCTCTCAAGTTCTTTGATCATCTTTACTATCACTACTCTGAACACTTCCTTGGGTAGATTGCTATCTCCACTTCACTTAGTTCTTCTTCTGGGGTTTTATTTTGTTCCTTCATCTGGAACATATTCCTCCACCACCTCATTTTGTCTAAGTTGCTAGTTGTAGTTTTATGTATGTGATAGATTCATTATGTTTCTTAAGCTTGGAGAATTGGCCCTCTCTAGGAGGCATCCTGTGCATCCCAGCAGTGTACTCCCCTGTTGTCACCCAAGCTATATGCTCTAGGGGTTCCCCCAAAGAAGTCTGTGTGGGTCCTTCTGTTGTGGTGGGCTGACTGTAGGCATTCTGGTAGCCTTGATTGGCCCCTAGTCCTATTGGTTGCCAGGCCCTGCCTTATGTGGATACTGCTGCCTGCTGTTCAGTGCAGCATGGTCAAAAGATGGCTGGTTGCAGAATCCTAGGGGACCATGGGGCTAGTGTTGGCTCACTGATGGGTGGAGTCAGAGTCCCAAAGACTCTGGAGCTGTTGCCTACCCTCTGGCAGATGAAGCCAGATCCTGGGGTTACTGCTGGACTACTGGCAGGCAGAGCTGGTTCCTGGAGTCTGCTGTGGGGCCCAGAGATCCCAGAGCTTATTTCAGATTGTTGACGGGGCTGGGGGGTGTGTGTGCAATTCCAGACACAGTTGGCTGTTGGGTATGGGGTCCAAGGTGTCCCAAAGGTTGCATTTTCCTGCTAGTGGGCAAGGCCAGGGCCCAGCTAGTCCAAGTGTAGCATCTGGTCTGCAGTGTGGGGTAATAGTTTTCTCCTGGTGTCTGCACCCTGGTGGGTGAGGCTGGTCTAGAGGCTTGTTCAGGCTTCCTGGTGGGAAGGGCTGGTTCCTGTCCCCTGGTGAGTGGAGCTAGGTCTTGGCCCTCTGGTGGGCAGGGCTGTATCTAAGGGCATATCTAGAGGTGGCTGTGGGCTCTTTAGGCAACCTGGCTGCTGATGGGTGGGGCTGTGTTCCTTCCAGTTAGTTTGGCCTGAGGCATCCCAGCACTCATGCCAGTTGGATGTGGCCAGGTCTTGGTGTAATGAGTCAAGATGGCAGCCCCTGTGTTCACATGGTTGAATGTTGCCCAGTATGTCTGACACCAGTGTCTATGTCCCCAGATTGAGCTGCAGTCATGCCCCCCACCCCACCTCTGCAGGAGACTCTCTAAGACCAACAGGTAGGTCTGGCCCAGCCTCCTATCAAATTACTGCTTTTTGCCTTGGTCCTAGTGTGCATGAGAATTTGTGTGCGCCCTCTAAGTTGAAGTCTCTATTTTCCCCAGTTCTATGGGGCTCCTATAATTAATCTCCTCTGGTCTTCAAAGCCAAATGCTCTGGGGACTCCTCTTCCCCGTGCTGGACCCCTGGGCTGAGGAGCATGATGTGAGGATCAGAACTCTCACTCCTGTGGGAAAACCTCTGCAATATAATTATTTTCCAGTTTGTGGGTCACACACCCTAGGGGGTTATGGGATTTGATTATATTGCGAGTCTGCACCTCCCACCCGTCTTGTTGTGGTTCCTTCTTTATGTCTTTAGTTCTAGATCTTTTTTGGTAGGTTCCAGTTTATTTTCATCGATGGTGGTTTTTTCAGATATTTGTGATTTTGCTGTGCTTGTGAGAGGAAGTAAGCTCAGAATCTTTCTGCTCTGCCATCTGGGCTGCTTTTCTCTATATATTGATTATTAATCCCTTTCCTAGCTGGAGTGCTCTGATCAAGGCAATCCATTCGGGCAAAAGTGTTAGATGGTAGTGCCCCAGATTCAACAATTGTTACAGGCTGACTATGGCATAGCTGGCCTTTCTTCGTGGGGGCAGTCCCATTTCAAGTGGTCCTCTCATTTGCATATGTGGCAGGGTCTTGGTGGACTTTTTCCATACAGGGGACATTTATCCTTCCAGTGGCCCTCATGGCTGCATTTAAAGCAGGTCCCTTCTCAGTGGGACAGTGGCTCTGATCCAGATTTTCTAGATCTTGTCCCCACCATGGGCTTGTGCAAGGGAGTAGGGGGGTAACCCTGAGGTGGTGCGGAGGCTAGGGCTGCCGACAATAATTGTGCCTTTCATTGTTGTCCCTGAATCCTTTTTGCTTCCTCAACCTTATCTCTATTGTTAAATAATCCAAAGGCCAAGTCCATGACCTAATACATGGGGTTTTGGGGTCCCATAGCTGCCTTCTGTAATTTTCTCCTAATGTCTGGGGCAGATTAAGTGACAAAATGGGTATTTACTGGAACTTGCCCTTTGAGATGTCAGGATTAATACTGGTATATTTTCTAAAGGCTTCCTCCAGACAGCCCTGGAAGAGGGCAGGATTCTCATTTTTTCCCGTGTTACTTTTCTGACTTTGTCATAATTAACAGGCTTAACAACATACCTTTTCATCCCTTCTGTGAGACAAGTTATCATGTGGTTCTTGTGTTCAAGCCCTCTACCTCCCTGTTGTAAGTCCCAGTAGGGGGGTCTTGGCTGGAGATTTCATCCCCTCCTGTAATGTAGATTTTATGTCCTTGATTTCTCATTGACAATTCGTTGGCATGTGGCCAGGCCGCACCAAGGATCCAGCTTTTCTCTTCAAAGGTGCAGCATGTAGAAAGGAGGACCTGTAGGTCGTCCCAAGTAAGTTCATAGGACATTATCAGCTTGGTGAATTCCTCTACAAACTGACTGGGGTCCTTGGAGAAATGTCCAAATTTCTCTTTGCAAGTAACCAGGTCAGCCATAGGAAAAGGGACGTGGACTCTGATTGTTTTTCTGTCACCAGCCAGCACTTCTCTTAAGGGACAGAGTTTGGTATTGGGAGGCCAGTGGTAGTCTCACTTTGTGTAGTACTGGGAGAACCCACCTCCAGTAATGAAGGATACAGGACTGGGCTGGAGGGAGAAGGTGGTGGGATTTCCAGCAGTCCAGATGAGGCGCTAGGGGTAGATGGTCCAGAAGACTGTCTCCCCTCAGAACTGGGGGGATAAGAGTTCCCAGTTGTGGACCTCAAGGAGGTGGACACATAAAGGGATCATCTAAAACACTGGGCTCCTGTGGAGGAAGAAGGCACTTGGAAGGGGTTGTGAGCCAGGCATACGCAGCAGGATTTTTTTAGATCTGGATCTTGGAATAGGGTCATGAACATTTAGATGTACACGACATCCCCCCATTTACCTTCCCTTTTACAAAATAGGTCTAGCTGCAAGATGCTATTGTGGTTAAATGACCCATTTTCTGGCCAGATCTCTTGGTCCCCTAGTTTGTATTGGGGCCATGCAGTATTGCAAAAGAAAATTAATTTCTTTTTCCTTAAGCCATCCTGTCTAAATTTATCCCAGTCAGCTAATGTACATTCTAACGGGGAGTCCTTTGGGGTGCTTGTAGTCAACCCTATTTTTGGTTAGGACTTTGTGATAAGACAGGGGTCTGACAGATCCTGGCCAAAAGGTAGTTAACTGTCCTGGTGCTCTCCTAGTGTCCCTGATATCCCAGAAACATAAGATGGGAGTGCACAGCTAGGGACTTCAGTGGATGGACCCCCTCAAGGGGGTATTGTGGAATTAAGTTCTGATGGCAGTTAAAAAGATAGTATAATAGGCCGATCTGTGATGGCCCCTGACTCCAGGGTAGGGAATTCAGAAGAAGAGGTGTTTAATTAAGCAGGGCAAACCGGGCTTGTGGCCATCTGGCCTTAGAAAAGGGTTTGTTTGGCAAAGGCAGCAGTGAGATCCCTGTGAGACCTGAACTCTGCCTGTTCAGCAAGCCTAAGGATAGCCCCCAGGTTAGTTAAGGAGAGGAATAAGAGCCACCAGGAGAAAAAGCAACCAGAATCCCAAGGCCTAAATCCTTCAGAGAGGGAGGGAGGAGATCTAGGCCCTGAATCAGGTAAGGGAATAATCTTTATCATCCTGCAAAAGAAGAAAAGAAGCAGATAGAACCGAAGGATAGGGCTGGAATGCCACAAGGGGATGTGATGTTAGTAAAACCAGGAAAAAGTTCCCTTCAGGATGATACCCTTATGATGTTTAGCATAACAATGTCGGATCAAACATCCAACCAGGTGAATATCAGCCGGGAACTCAGGGTAACAGTAGGTCTTGACCTGAGGGGAGGCTGAAGAGGGATACCTCTGTACAGCCGTGAAACAGAGGGAACACCCAACCTGTTGGCAAAGTCGGCAAGGGGGCTCAAGGACCAGTAGACAGTCTAAGAAGTTAAGAGAGTTTGAGAGGAGGAGGAGGGGAAAATCCAGGGTGACGGAGTTTGTAAATCCAAACTAGGCTAGGGAATATAAATTTGTGACCCCCGTCAGGAAAGTGACCGCACGTGACTTCCACTCGGGTGCAGTGAGACCATGAGTCCCGAGAAGCACTTGGGGAGGGCCAGGCCACAAATCTAGTGGAGGACTTCCTTGGGCCCCCTACTTGGGCCCCTTAACACAGTTCCAGGTCCCAGAATTGGACTGAGACTGGGAATGAGTAATGAAGGGGAATTAGGTTCGAGGAGCCATAGAGGGGAATCAGGTCACCAGTTATATGCCATGGTCTTAATTTGGAAGTCTGGGTGGTTGTCTCATGGATCTTCTCAGTTCCGAAGAGATAGAGTTATATAACCAGAAGATGGGAAAGGAGGAGAGCGAGCCAGCAGAGACAAGCCTCGGGCTCAGCTGGCTCCTTCACGGCCAGAGAGCTGGTCTCTGCCAGATCCCGTGGGCAGCATCTGCCACCACCTAAGGGGCTGTTTGGTTTTCATGATTCAGGCCAAGTCCCAGCCATCCTCCATGGAGGAGGGGAGCCGTAGCCCAGTAGACAGATTGAGATTATGCCTTTTGATGTCCCTTCATAGTCACCACAAAAGATGTTACAGGAAAGGGATATATCACGTTCTGGGGTCCACAGGAGTCCTTAGGACAGACCACCAAGTGAGGGTCCTTGGCTTCATGGAGGAAGGAATTCAAGAGTGAGCCAAAGAAATGTGAAATTAGTTTATTTAGTGAGAGCTGCCCCAGGGCATGGGGTTGTTGGTTTTTATGGGCTAAGTAATTTCATATGCTAAGGAGTGGGAGAAATATTCTTACTATTCCAGGGAAGGGTGGGGATTTCCCAGGACTTGGGCCACTGCCCACTTTTTGGCCTTTTATGGTCCATTTCAGAACTGTCATGGCATAAGGGGGAGTGATGTTTAATATTACAATAAAGGTATAGTGAGCTAAAGCTCAATGACTGGACTATTCTCTCTTGGTTTCAGCTGGTTCCAGCTGATCTTTACCGCATCCCAATTAACTGGGCCCCTTCTTCATTTATCTAGTGGTTGTGTCCTACCCCTTTCCCTCCTGTCTCACCTTGACCGGTTCTCTGGCCAGGACAGCTTGGGCTAGATTAGGAAGCATTTCAGCCCCACTTCATCTCTTCTCCCACAGTGAGGTCATAACCGAAAATGCCAGGCTCTCAGGGAGACTGACATCCATCCAGGAAACAAAGGCAAGTTCAGGATGAGGCCTGGGAATGCCACCAGTGAGAGGGCACAGCGAATCTGCCAGCCCTCACACGGGACATGAAGGCTGACATTGTGGGTGATACGGTTTCCCTGGGCGTTTTCTTGTCTAACCAGTTGTTAAACAGGACTCTTCCTGTCTGTGAGTGTTGCCTGAGGCCCCCAAACTGAGAACAATAGATACTCAAACCCCCACCCTCTAGAGAATGAGGTGTTGGGTCATCTAGCACACAGCCTTCTCTTATCCGTAGCCTGGAGGTGATGATGGGTGAATGCTGGAGAACCGGTTTGGAGTTCAGGAAGTTGAAAAGGCTGGTAGGAAGGATTTCTTTAGCACCAGCTATCTAGGGGTGTTGAGGGTGAGGTGAGTGAGGGGGCAAGTGAGGAGGTCCTTGAGGAAATCTTTCTAGAGGGGAGCTTGATTCATGTCTCCTGGAATTAGGGAGGATGTCGAGACTGATTCCTGCCTTGAAAATGGAAGGTGGCTGAGCCAGAGGCAAAGCTTTGGCAAGGTGAGGTGGTGTCTGCCTTCCAGTGGGCCCTAAGAATGGCACCAGCCTGAGAAGGCAGGAAGGGAGGAGGGGATGCCAACAGACAGATGGGCTTCTGGAAACCAGGAGGTGGAAGAAAGCATACTAGGGAAGGCATTGCCCATCGTGAGTCACTGCACATGGGAGAGTCCCCCCCACCAAAATACATAAAAGCATCCCACATTTGGGATAATCCCGAGTGCCCTGACTCCAGATTATAACCTCATCATTTGGATTCTGTGCTCTTTTTCTCAGAGGCCCCCTTTCCTCTAGGCTAGACCCCGAAAGGGCCAAAGAACAGCAGCAGGGAGAGTAAGACAGGAGGTGGGACAAGGAAGCGACCTTCCCCACTGCAGGCTTCCAAGACCAAGCCAGGCCAGGAAGGGGCATGCGTGTGTGTTTGTGTGTGTGTCTGTGTTTGTGTGTATGGAGTTGTGGGGGGCAGGCAGGGGCAAAGATGTGAAACGTATGAGTGAGTAGAGCTTTGATTTAGATGCACTCGATTTTTAATGTTTGTGAATAATTAAACTAATTTTGGATGATGAAAATGAGCTTGAGTGGAAAAGTCATGTGATGATACAGAGCCCTGGAAGGAAGACCCAAGGTAGAGCACAGATTTACATTTCATCAAGGCCAGCTCACCCGATAAGCTAATTACATTTACTCATAGAAGCCCAGGGCTCCTACTGGGCTGGTCCTGCCCTGGCCAGGCACTGGAGCAGAGGAAGGGCCAGCCCAGTGTCGGAAGGAGTGGGCCCCACGCCCTGGAAGACATCATGGGCTCTCAGTGTCAGAGACCCCAACCAGAAACCATGTCACTGGGCCTTTTGATGACAAAGATGAGAGCCTGGGCTAGGCTCTCCAGAAGGATAGTCCTCGGTTTCAGAACGGAGCTGAAGGCCCATGGGCCTTGTGACCACAACGCAGCACAGGGAGACTCGGCCCAAGCTTCCCTCCTGGAGAGGATGTTTGCTTTCCTCCCTTCCCACACGGAGATCTGAGTGGAAACAGCCTTTCTTCCCCCTCGTGCTGATGAGGATTTGTTGGCAGTGAGCCTTTGGAGTGTGCGTTTCCTTCCCAGGGAAGCTGATGCCTTCACAAACGAATTCCTTGCCTTGATACCAGAATAGCTGCTGTGTATCTCTCCTCATGGAGGCCCCATCTATTCTGGGCCCTGTGAGAACAATGCCTGGGGCCACTTTTGTCCCAACAAGGCAGGAACTGGCTAGCTTAGTGCTCAGCGAATGGCCTGGGCATGAGTGGAAATCCCCTCTGTCCCTGCAGGGCCGCAGCTGCGCAGTCCCAGGGCAGGGCTTGGATTGGGGAGGTCAGGCATGTAGGCAGGAGGCACCAGGGCTAGCAGTCAGATACCTCCGGACTTTCAACAGTGGCCTCCACTGAAAGTCAGAAATGAGTCTCTTATTTTAACCAGCAGTATGACTGTGGGGAAGTGACTTCCCATTTCTGAATCTCAGTCCCTTCATCTACAAAGTAAGGTTAGTAGCGTGAAACTCAGGGAGTTGTTCTCACCATTAAATAAGAAAGTATGGAAATGACTGATAGCACATGCAGTAAATGTTGCTCAGCTTAAAATCAAAACCCCAACTGCCTGGGACAGCCTTCCTTGGTCGCCCCACTTTATGCCAGCGTGCCTCTCAGCTCATCATCCTGTTGGATATCCTCCAAAGGCCATGGGTGGAGTTAGAAAAACAGCCTGTGGCCGGTGTAGGGGGTTGTCAGGGCAGGACACTGTCAGCCCTGTCACCAGTAGACCCACAATCCGAAGGCTGGTTGTTGTCCTTCTGGCTTTACAGTCAGTCTTCTCTTGCATCCTCAGTGAACTCCCCCAGTGATGATGACTTAATCCAAGTATAGTCACAGGTGGCCCATGGATAAGCCAGGCTGCCATTGTGTTGATACCAAGGGGAGAGGTTGGGTGAGAAAGGGGCAGTCCCTTCCCAGTGTCTGGAGTGCTCAGAAGACACTATTTGAGATGCTGACGTCCCAGTTCTGAGGCTCTCTCTCCTCTGTTCAGGGGAGCCACACAGCCCATTCCTCCACAGGGGACCCCTTTTTCTGAGTTCCCTTGCAGATTACTCTCCCCTTGTGTCTCCATCAAATGTGTTAATATCACTGATTATGCCCTAGGAAGTAGATGCTTCTACAGGCCTGGGAAGACCCCAGCATCCTGTCATTATCTGCTGATTTAATTAGTGTAACTTTCACATCCTCCCACTAATGAATGGTGAGGAATACTGGACATGGGCCCAGTCTCCTGAGGCCTCTGATCCTCCCACCTGTCAGCCCTTTAGAAAGCCTCTGTGCAGAGATGGTCTCCAGGCCCCCAGGACAGTTCTGGCCTCTAAATCAGACATGATAATAGCACCGTGTAAATGTCTGAAGAAATACAACTGGGGCTTCTTCCAAGCCATATTCCACACATGCTATAACCAAGGGAGGACCAAGGGGCCAACTCAGAGCAAGAGTCTGGGGACCAGGGAGCAGCTGCCATAGAAGAATTTAAAGGGATAAAGACAAGAGTTCAGATCGAGGCTGCTCAGATTGGGAGAGGTTCAAACTTGGTGCTAGGTTGTCTGGCTGAACTACGCTGCTGGGAATGAAATATGCACCTTGCCAACTTGCAATGCTAGTCAAATTCTGTGCCATTAATCGTTTTCATGTCTTCATTGTTAAATCTTGGATCCATGGGTAGGAATTCCAACTACCAGACCTGGCTCCCCCTGGGCCTCCTCAGGTCGATAACAGACTTTGGTGCTGGGCCTGGGATGCAAGCACCCACCCAGATTTCTGCTCTGGTGGGTGTGGGTCTCCAGGCCCAACGGTGGCAGAAGCGAGTATGGAGATACATGGCATTCCCAGACAGTTGAGAGCTCTAGGATTTGCTTCTAAACTGTTCCCAATGAATAAAAACAACAGGAAGCTCACTGTTACCCAAGAACCCACTCAGGCCACACCAGCTGGGGCTCATGCAGTGTCTCAGTGACAGAGAAAGACAAAAGAAGCCCAGCTGCCTAGCTGCCCAATTATATTAGAGGAGAAAACTGGCCCATGAGCTACCTCAAGTCCTGACAATCAGTCTAGTCTGGGTGGACCTCCACAATCAACACTTCTCAGGTGCCTGAGGCATCTCCGTTTCTTGATATGATAGGAGCTTTCATTAAACCATCTTTAGCCAAAGAAAAAAATGAAGCCTGAAAAAGTCTTGAACACACAAAACTTCTCCTGGCTGCTGCACGTGAGCCATACCCATTGCTTGGGAATCAAATGCCTCCATTTACTGACACCTCCTCTATTTCAGAGCCTGAGAAAGAGTCCCTCTTTATACATTATGCTCTTCAAGCCTCACCAGAACTAGGTGGGGTGGATATTGTTAGCTCCATTTTGTGGATAAAGAAAGAGATTATCAAAATGACTTTTTAAAAACCCATGGCTAGAATCCTCATACTAATAGGAATGTCAAATGGTGCAGCCACTTTGAAAACAGTCTGACAGCTTCTCAAAATTTCAAACAGAGTTACCATATGACCCAGCAATTCTACTCATAGCTATATGCCCAAGAGAATTGAAAACACGTGTCTACACAAACACCTGTACATAAATGTTCATAGCAGCATTATTCATAGTAGCCTAAAGTAGAAACATTCCAAATGTCCATGAACTGAAGAATGGTTAAAAACATGTGATATATCCATGCAATAGAATATTATTCAGCAATAAAAAGGGGAGAAATTCTGATACATACAAAATGGATGAACCTAGAAATTATAATGCTAAGTGAGAGAAGCCAGACACACAAAAAAAACCACATTTGATTCCATTTACATGAAATGTCCGGAATAAGTAAATCTATATGTAGAGAAAGTAGATTAGTGGTTACCTTGGGCAGAGGATGGGGAGAATTGGAAGTGACTATTGGGTGTGGGGTTACTTTTTGGAGTGATTTAAAATATTTTAAGATTATGATGATAGTTCACAACTCTGTAAAATACACTAAAATCATTGAATTGTACACTCTAAATGGATGAATTTTATGGCATGTAAATTACATCTCACTAAGACTGTCTTTAAAAAAATATCATGGCTGGTTGAACCCTAAGTGATAATTGTACCTGTAAAGTAACCTTTGAATTTAGTGTTTAAGTCTGCTTTACCAAAAAGAACAAAACTCGAGTTGTCTATGTGTTGTGGTAGAAAGCACAGAGCTCTGGTAACAGGAAGATCTGGACTTGTGTGACCTTAAGCAGTTATTTAGTCCTTCTGTGCCAATTACTAAGACTTCTATGGAGGTAAAACGGGATAATGTCTTTACAGACTTGTGGTTGAATATATGTTAATTATATACTCCCATTTCCTAGAAGGGGGACTTAAAAGAACAAGCCAGGGGCACAGCCCTGGAAAGGGATGAGGGTATGAGTCATAAGACCACAATAGGAATTTAGGAATATGGATAAAGCTGAAGCCTGGCAAAACTCCTGCAGCCCATAGTAAGGACTCAGTTTCAGTAACAACTCTGAAATTCAAGACGTGGGTCCAGTCAACAACTAAGCAATGATGCTGAGCCTCGGGACCTTGAGATATTCAACACCTCTTTGCCCTGGTCATGCCTCGTTCTGCAATTTATGGAAGACCTGAGGAAGTTGTGGAGGTTATGCTGTAGGGAGTGGGGGACTTCAGAAGCAGGCCTGCAAGGTGTGGGATATTTTCAAAGTAAGTCAGAGAGACATGAGAAATCCCAGTCCGTTGAAGACTGTCCACATCCCAAATGGCTATGTGAATCTATAAAGACCTATTTTATTCTTATGAAATGGTTCAAAAAATGTCATGTAAATGGGAGTAAGAAAGTGACCCTACTTAGATTATCTACAGCTTCACAACTTTTCATCTCATTTATGCCCAAAGATTCTCATTCCCAAATCCAAATTCTAGGCCAGTGACCCCAGAACACTCCTTGTCCCCCAGATCTTAGAGGGCCAAAGAGGAAGCAGTGCCTCTACATTCAGTCAACAAACCTGCCAATCCTTTCTTCTACAGTGTCTTTAGCACTTGTCTGTTTTTGAAGGAGAGACAAAGAAGGAAGAGAAAAAATATATAGTTGTATAGTTAAAACCTAAGCTCTTGATTTTTCAATTCAGGAGCCCACTTAAGGTTCAGGAAAACTACCATGCTTATTGATGTAGGGGAAATATAGATAATAATAAGTACCTCATAGGATCACTATGCAGATAGAATAAGATGGTGGCCCAGTTGAACAAATTGTAGTCTTGGAATCATGTAGAAATATGCCTATGTCTGAAACTTTTTTAAACCTCCAACACCAACTTCAAAAGGCTGTTATGGGGCTTCCCTGGTGGCGCAGTGGTTGAGAATCTGCCTGCCGATGCAGGGGACACGGGTTCGTGCCCTGGTCCGGGAGGATCCCACATGCCGCGGAGCGGCTAGGCCTGTGAGCCATGGCCGCTGGGCCTGCGCATCCGGAGCCTGTGCTCTGCAACGGCAGAGGCCACAACAGTGAGAGGCCCACATACCGCAAAAAAAAAAAAAAAAAAAAAAAAAGACAAAAGGCTGTTATGAAATATTACTTGTAAAATGCCTAGTGCAGTGTCTGGCATTAGTAGTCCTCAATAATAGGACTCCTAATAAGTAGGAAAAGTGAAGCACTTTACACAGTGATTAGCACAGTCACAGATCCTGCCCCACATTGTTTCCCAGGGTGGGGGGCATCAGATAGCCAAGATGTGATTGAGAAGAGGCCAGGTGCATGCCAGGGCATGGAAGGGCCCAGAAGACCCCAGTGTGGGAAAAGCCAGAGGAGAGCTATTGGACATGGAGGTGGCTTAGTCTGGCAACCTCATGCCAAGGGCAGTTTTGGCTCCAGACCCCAGAACTGAGATAGGTTCTGTCCTGGGTGGAAACTTCCAGTGGGAGAAAACACCACCCCCAGGTTGCCATCAGCAGGAAGCCAGATGCTCTACTGGGGGAACTGGTCAACCTGACAGGAGATTGCATGGATGCACCCAGATGCATGTGTTTACAAATATGAGAGGGGAATAAACACCCAATACTGATCACCAATATTTGACTCAGCAGCTGCTGACTCATCCAGACCATTCAGAAAATCCAGAATTCTGCAAGGCACATAGAAATGCAGTGATTTGGAATGATTCACCAGCCAACTCTTCTCCTGTCTCAGTCTGAGGCTTCTAGTGAGCCCTTAGAGTCAATAATAAAGAGGCCACTGTTTACAACCCAAGTCCTTTGTATAGGTTGTTCCTGCCTCAGTGGGTTGCAGGTTGTCTGCAGAGAAAAAAGACAGCACTTTTATTGACCCTCTTTGTGGGCCTCAGATTTTCCCCAACCTTCTTTGATGACAAGCTTTTCTCTCACCAGTTGTGCACTTTCATCTCAGAAGTCAGAGAGGAGAGACTTTTATATCAAGGCAAAGCGTACCTGGCAAGAGGCAAGAGGTGAGGTGGTGGGGTGAAGTAGGGATGAGGACCAGGGAGGACATCTTTTCAAAAAAAGGTGATTCTCACCAGGGCCTTAAACGTTCTATGATGAGAAGAGACTAGTGCGTGTCTCTTCAGACAGGCTTAGCGTGATAACCTGGAGGCCAGCAAAGGGAGCTCAGAGCCAAGCTGAATATGCCAAAATGGAACAACCCAGAAAAAGAGTTAAAGAAAAATGGTGTGAACTTGAGGCTCATAAAGATGTATCAAAGCCTGGGTTAAAGATAACTTACTGGGGCTTCCCTGGTGGCGCAGTGGTTGCAAGTCCGCCTGCCGATGCAGGGGATACAGGTTCGTGCCCCGGTCAGGGAAGATCCCACATACCGCAGAGTGGCTGGGCCCATGAGCCATGGCTGCTGAGCCTGAGCGTCCGGAGCCTGTGCTCCGCAACAGGAGAGGCCACAACAGTGAGAGGCCCGCGTACCGAAAAAAAAAAAAAAAAAAAAAAAAAAACCTTACTGATGAGCTAGTGTAAGCACATGGTATGAAATTCTGGAGAGTGAAAAGTTAGTCTCCCTCTGAACCTGTAACCTAACCAAGCAGATCCCCTTCCTCCCACTGAGTAAACATTATTAACAATTTTGTGTATATTCTTTGGGAGATAAGCTTTGTACCTATAAGAATATGTTTGTATATAACACATATTCCCTACCCTATAGATGGTATTTAGTATACTGTACATATTGTTCTGACTTGCTTTTTCTCTGCTTAATATATCTTGAAAACTGTTCAGTAGTTCTAATTATTTATAATTAAACATTTATATTACCATCACTTAACTTCTTTAAAAAGTATTATTTGACCTCCAGCTCTAAAATGTTTGGAAATCAGTGTGTTTGCTTTCTTTTTTCCTTCCAGAACCTTGGTGAAATATATTATTTCTACATTGAAATAGTGTATGACGCTTGCATTCCGTATTAACAACCATAATTTCCACAGATTCTTTAATTCTCAGTCCTACAGCTATATGGATTCAATGCTCACCACCATTCTTTTTTAAAAATATTTATTTTATTTTATTTATTTTAGTTGCTCTGGGTCTTAGTTGTGGCATGTGGAATCTTTTAGTTGCAGCATGTGGGCTTCTTAATTGCGGCATGCATGCAGGATCTAGCTCCCTGACCAGGGATCGAACCCGGATCCCCTGCATTGGGAGTGTAGAGTCTTACCCACTGGACCACCAGGGAAGTCCCTCACCACCATTCTTTTTGTCAAGGTTTCTCCCCTGATGTCTTGGTTGACAAATTTTGCCTTCTTGTAGTTTATTCAAAAAGTGGTCAACATTGCTGCTGGTCTTGTAGAGAATGGACTTCAGGACATGGGGATGGGGAAGGGTAAGCTGGGACGAAGTGAGAGAGTGGCATGGACTTATATATACTACAAAATGTGAAATAGATAGCTAGTGGGAAACAGCCGCATAGCACAGGAAGATCAGCTCAGTGCTTTGTGACCACCTAGAGGGGTGGGATAGGGAGGGTAAGAGAGAGATGCAAGAGGGAGGAGACATGGAGACATACATATATGTATAGCTGGTTCACTTTGTTATAAAACAATTATACTCCAATAAAGATGTTAGAAAAAAATATTGCTGCTGGTCTTACATATTTGAAAATGTGTGTCTTCTGTTTTTATACTTGATCAACATGTTTGCTGAGTATAAAATTCTTGGATTCCTCACATTTTCCTTCCATTATTTGAAAAAGTGTTGACCATTCCTGTGGAGAAGTTAAATTAGCCTGATGTTTTTCCCTGTGTAGGCAAATTTTCCTCTTGGCTAGAATGCTCACAGGATTCTTTCTTTATCTTTGAAGTCTAGTTACTTTACTATGATTTGATGCTTAGTGTATCAGTTTTTCTTGGCACATGATATACCTTTTCATACAAGTCTTTTTTATTTCTGGAAATACTCTTGAATAATATTGAGCATTTTCTTCTATTTGCTTGGTTTTTTTCAATAGGGATACTATTTGTGGATCTCTTTGGACTGATGTCTCTATTCTCATATTATTCTTGTCCAACTTTTCATTTCCAACTCATTTTGCTTGCTTTTCAATCTTTTCCTTTGTGTCCTTCTTGTATTTTCATCAGTGTTTATTCCTTTTTGTGCTTATTCCAATGCAGGTTTAATTTCTCTTTGTGTCCTCCCTGGACTCACCCAGCTCCTGGGGACAGTCTGGTGGTTAAAAATGAGGGTTCTGAAGTCAGGGTTTGATTCCACCTACCAGAACGTAACTCTTGTTCAGTTACTTGACTTTTGGTTACCTCATATTAAATTGAGTAAAATAAGAGCATCTCCCTTACAGGGCTGTCGTAAGGATTGATAAGTTAATACATAAAAGCACTCTCAACCACTATGGGCACATTTTTAAGGTCTCTTTATAAATTAGCAGAAGGAGATGATGATGATGATGTTGGTGGTGGTAATATTAATAATAATAATTATTATTATTGTTATAGCCGGTTCTTCCCGGAGCTCTTATGTTTTTGCTTCGAGCTCTTAAATCAACCTGTAACATTTTTTTGAATTCACTGTGGTGTCATAATTTTCACCTACCTCGTGGCCACATATTTCTGCTGCCTGTTTCTTAACATTTGTTTTTCTTACTCCTTTCCTCATGTTTTGCTTGTAACATGTCTGTATAGATCCTGTACTCGTTCTTTTTAAAATTATTCCTTATCTTTCGATGAGGCTAGTTCTTCTTGGACCAGCCCTTTGAAGGAGATTCCTATGGGCAAGCCAGTCTGGTTTTCAGACCAGCGGAAATAGTCTTCGAGATCACAGAGTCGTGTATGTGAGAAATCAACAGTTTACAAGTCTGTGTACTGTTGGAGTCTCTCTTCTCCATCCTCTCCAACAAATCGCCTCTTTCAAAGATGATTTTCGTGTGCTCCTCCGTTGGCCTCACACCTCTGCCACTTGCTGGTATCAAACAGACTCCAGGGAAGCTCCCACCACCCGCTGATGGACCCTAATGCCTCTGATTCAAACAGGAGATGGGCAGTTGAGCCCTTTGGGGTGTGTGAGAGGACTCTGCTCTTCCAGGCTTGTCTGAGACCTGCAGATGGACACTTCTTCCCTCAGGTCTTCCTGTGCCACCAAGGGGCTTTGCTCCATTTATAGCTCTTCCTCATATATTATGGTCGGGGTCACAGGATGCCTTGCCACATCGTGTAAGATGGAATATGGGTTTCTGCTTCTTGATTTCCTTCTCTGCTTCTGGTGGGGTTTGGCTTTCCTGGCTTGTCAGAGGAGAGGGCAGATCCCTAGCTATGCCTTTCTGTCTAACATCATTCATGAGGAGTTCACACTCCACAACGCAGCCTCAACGGCGGGAGGGAGGCCCTGAGGACTCAGTGAGCCAGGGAAAGGCCTCATGCTTTTGGCACACTTAGGGGCAAAGCCCACCTCACCTCGGCTTCACATGGTCTCAGAGATTTGAGTCCAGCTCTTGGTGAAATGAAGCACTTTACCACACCATACAATCTCTGTATTGGGCTTACATGCTGTCATGGCTTTAATTTGGAGGAGCAAGATGAACCAGGCACTTCTTTTTGGTGATTTGTAGTAAAAAGGTTATATCCACCCACTGACCAGCAGGCACCGAGACTTTCTCCCCCTGGAGTTACCAAAACCACAAGCACCAACTGGTGGGTAACAGTCAGCTATGTTTAAATGTCTCCTTAATTAAAAGAAAAAAAAAAAAAAAGGATCTGAGACCTTACCCGGTTTCCTCTTTACTGCACTTGAGCAGGGTCAGGCAGGGACTCTTGAGTCACCAAGTCAGCGAGGCAGAATGTTACTTGTGACCTGGCCTGAGAACAGCTGGTTGAAAACACCTCAAACAGAAGAAGCCACTTTCTCTGCAGGAGTTCTTGTGCACGGCACAACCGAGTCCCACCAGGAAGGCCTCAGAGGGGACAAACCGCTGCCTTTATAAAGCATGTGGTGGAACTTCAGGGCTGTCAGACCAAGGGCTCAGAGAAAGAGACCCTTGAGAAGGTCAGTCAAGATAGAGAGAAAGGTCCAACCCCCACTTCAGGTCCACCTGAACCACTGGCAGGATCATCATTGAAGACTCAGGGGACCTGAAGGGCAAGCAGACCTTGCGTGTGGCTTCTCTGCCCAGCCGTTTAAAGAAGAGTTTTCACACAGCATCTGAGTCTTCCAAATCTCCTAAAGTGACAGCAGTCAAAATTGATGTGGGGAACTTCATCCACAAATTAAATTTACTGGTTCCCAGTATGGAAGCTCAGTGGCTTTGTCTCACAGCCAGTGAGGGGATCTGAGGCTTTGAGATATGACATGTAAAAGACAAAAAGCATTTGATCATCTGGCACAATTAAATGGTTTAAAAGTAGACATGGCTGCCCTTTCAGCTCCGGGAGCCGGAGCTGGCAGCACCCGCTGAAACTGTTTGGGCCACTTAGTGTGATGTTAGGAAGGGCTCATGTCTTCCAAGTTTACTGCCTAATTTTCTTGAGGCTCGTTTGTTTGTTTGTTTTTTAAGTGATGTGTATATGGGCTGGTGGATTGATTGCCATGAGAAGCTATGTCTAATTTTGTTCCAAGAGAGCTCTTTTGTTGATCGCTTTCTGTCTCTACTGGTTCTCACCCAGCCTCGAGCCCGTAGGTATTCTCGAGTTGTCATGTGTCGCATCTATGTGTGGCAGCTCTTCCCTGACCATGATGACAAATGCTGTTTTTCTGGTGACACATAGGAATCAAAGAGAGTGCTCCTGCCAAGAGCTGCGGGTGGAGAAAGAGGCAGGGTTCTGGCAGCTGGGGCGTGGCCCAGCTCGCCACAAGCCCGTCCTCCAAGCCTGCTCCTTCTAGTCCGCCTTGTTTCCTAATGGACCCTTCACGCAGACCTGGCAGTGTGGGATGTGAAGACAAAGTAAAAACCAGCTTTGAAACTGGGCTTCTTTATGCACATCCCTGTGTCCCCTCCTAAGAGGTCAGAATCATTGGGTCTGGGTTGGGGTCCAGGAGTTTGCATGTCTGACAGCCCCTGCGGTGGTTCTATTATAGGTGGTCCATGGACCATGCTCTGATAAACACTGCTATATTAGATGATTCATAGAATGAGGAGAATAAAGTGTATTTTGTTCCAGTGAAAAAAAAAATGAATGGTCTTGTCCTCCCTCCCCTTCCACTATCTACTCCTGACCACTCACTGGTGATAGGATAAGCAGGATGGAGATGAGTGAAGTTGGACCCAGAGACAGAAAATGTGGATGTGCTCTGGGCTGCCTCTCTCTGGACTGTTAGGTTTTCAAACACACACACACACACACACACACACACACACACACACACACACACACAATTGTGTTTCCTTTGTTCAAATGAAGATAAAGTTGATCGTGTCATCTTATTTTATTGAGTGAAAATTCAAGGTAGGTGTTGAAGAGTTCTATCTACCTTACTTCATCTATTTTAAACGTCATTGTGGCACTTTTTTTCTTGAGGATCAGAACTCTGTCTTCTATTTCTTTGTGTCCTCTCTACAGGCAAAACCATAGTACATGCTCAATAAATACAATAATTAATTCTATGAGAAACAGTAGTAATAACAGCAATAATAACTCCAGGGTGGCTTGTGAGCGTGTATTTGGAGCCAGTTGCCTGGGTTTGAATCTGCCGCTTATTGGCTATGTGGCTTTGGATGACCTTTCTGTGACTCAGCATCTACATCAGTAAAAATGGGAAGGATAATAATGATACATGCCTCATAGGATTGTTGTGAGGAATAAATTAATTAATATAAATTACATAGAACACTGCATGATACATAGTAAGTACTAAGTGTGCTTGCCATCGTCATTATTTTTTTTAGGTCATTCTTATTTGTTATGAGCTCAAAAATGCATTTAAAATATGTTCGTTGTATATTAGTAAGCATTCTAGATGTTTTGAAACAGAGAGCTTTTAAAAATTACTAGTGTCTGTGTTACCAGAAGCAGAATTCCCCTGATTGAGCGCCATACAGTTATTATTGTCCACTTTTTTCTGTAATACTTTGGTAATGGAATACAGACATTCAACTATATTTTCCTTTTTTTAGATTTTCTTTTTCTTGCATTTATATATTATTTGGTTTTTCTGTTCATGCATACTTTCAGCATCATAAAATTTTTTTCTGCCGTGTAACTTTTGTTGTTTATATCTTCCAGTGAAATTGTTCATGCCTAGGAGAGTGGAAAGTAAGAGTTAATTTATTAAAAACATTTTTTTAATATTAATTAATTTTCCAAATTTTTAGACTAAGTTTTGCACTTGCCTTAATGCATTTAGGCACAGAAACCACCTACAAATAAAATATGGCTATCTGACTAATCAAATTATGTTTCCTTATCCTATGGGGGTGAAGTAAGTATAAGATAAAATATCAATAGAAACACTGTGAAGGAGTGCAAAACTTCTCTCCTCCTTGGGCCAAGCCAAAAATATGAAAGTGGGTAAAGTGTTATTCAGGTCTCTCATAAATTGTTATTTTAAAGATTAAGAGTAATAATATATATTTTTAAAATTATAGTAGTAATTAGCTTGAGCAAGAGGCCAATAAAATGTGCTGTAGAATTTTGCAAATATAATGTATTAGTTCAGTGACCTTATGAATATTTTTTAAAGCATTATTTTTTTCATCATTTTTAATCCAGTGGACTAATGGCTTATTTAAGCATCTTGCCTTGATATTAAAATGTACCTATTATTGATGTCTTTTCCAGATTCCTAATGTCCCTCTTTCTCTTTCTTTTTGTTAGTGGTACTATAACTTTATTTCATTTTTACTGGTGGTGGTGTGTACTAGTATGTCCTAATTGGCAAATTTTTTAAAATTGAAGTATAGTTGATTTACAATGTTGTGTTAGTTTCGGGTGTACAGAAAAGTAATTCATTTATACATACATATATATGTGTGTGTATATATGTATATATATATATATATATATACATATATACACACACACATATGTTCTTTTACAGATTCTTTTCTATCATAGGTTATTACAAGATAATGAATATACTTCCCTGTGCTATACAGTAGGACCTTGTTGCTTATCTATTTTATATATATTAACAGTATGCATCTGTTAATCCCAAACTCCTAATTTATCCCTCCACCACCAATCACTTTCTTCATTGGTAGCCATAAGTTTGTTTTCTATGTCTGTGAGTTTATATGTTTTGTAAACAAATTTGTATCATTTTTTAGATTCCACATACAAGTGATATCATATGATATTTATCTTTCTCTGTCTGATTTACTTCACTTAGTATGATAATCTCTAGGTCCATCCATGTTGCTGCAAATGGCATTATTTCATTCTTTTTTATGGCTAATATTCCCCTGTGATTATATACCACATCTTCTTTATCCAGTCATCTGTCAACAGACATTTAGGTTGTTCCCATGTCTCAGTTGTTGCAAATAGTGCTGCGATGAACAGTGGGGTGCAAGTAACTTTTCAATCAGCAATTTCATGTTTTCCAGGTGTATGCCCAGGAGTGGAATTGCTGGATCATATGGTGACACGTTTCTTTCAGAAACCTCCATACTGTTCTCCATAGTGGCTGCACCAATTTATATTCTGACCAACAGTGTAGGAGGGTTCCCTTTCCTCCACATGCTCTCCAGCATTTATTATTTGTAGACTTTTTGATGATGGCCATTCTGACTGGTGCAAGGTGATACCTCATTGTAGTTTTGATTTATATTTCTCTAATAATTAGTGATGTTAAGCATTTTTTCCTGTGCCTGTTGGACATCTGTATGTCTTCTTTGGAAAAATATCTATTCAGTTCTTCTGCCCATTTTTTGATTGGTTTGTATGTTATTTTGATATTGAGTTATATGAGCTGTTTGTATATTTTGGAAATTAATCCCGTGTTGGTTGAATCATTTGCAGATATTTTCTCCCATTCTGTAGGTTGTCTTTTTGTTTATGGTTTCCTTTGCTGTGCAAAAGCTTTTAAGCTTAATTAGGTCCAGTTTCTTTATTTTTGTTTCCATTTCCATTACTCTAGGGGACAGATCCAAAAAAAAATTGCTGCAATTTACATCAAAATGTGTTCTGCATATGTTTTCCTCTAGGAGTTTTATAGTATCCTTACATTTAGGTCTTTAATCCATTTTGAGTTTATTTTTGTGTATTGTGTTAGAGAATGATCTAATTTCATTCTTTTACATGTAGCTGTCCAGTTTCCCCAGCAACACTTATTAAAGAGACTGTCTTTTCTCCGTTGTATAGTCTTCTCTTCTTTTGTCATAGATTAATTGACCATAAGAGTGTGGAGTTATTTGGGGGCTTTCTATCCAGTTCCGTTGATCTATGTGTCTGTTTTGTGCCATTACCAAAGTGTTTTGATCACTGTAGCTTTGTAGTATAATCTGAAGTCAGGGAGCATGATTCCTGCAGCTCCATTCTTCTTTCTCAAGATTGTTTTAACTATTTGGGGTACTTTGTGTTTCCATACAAATTTTAAAATTATTTGTTCTAATTCTGTGAAAAATGCCATTGGTAATTTGATAGGGATTGCATTGAATCTATAGATATCCTTGGGTAGTATGGTCATTTTAATAATACTGATTCTTCCAATCCAAGAACACAGTATATCTTTCCATCTGTTTGTGTTGTCTTTGATTTCTTTCATCAGCATCTTATAGTTTTCAGAGCACAGGTATTTTGCCTCTTTAGTAGGCTTATTCCTAGGTCTTTTTGATAAGATGGTAAATGGAATCATTTCCTGAATTTCTCTTTCTGACATTTTGTTGTTAGTGTATGGAAATGCAACAGATTTCTGTATATTAATGTTGTATCCTGCAACTTTACTGAATTCATTGATAAGCTCTAGTAGTTTCTTGGTGGCATCTTTAGGATTTTCTATGTATCATATCATGTCAACTGCAAACAGTGACAGTTTTACTTCTTCCCTTCCAATTTGGATACCTTTTATTTGTTTTTCTTCTCTGATGGCTGTGGCTAGGACTTCCAAAACTATGTTGAATAAAAGTGGTGGGAGTGGGCATCCTTGCCTTGTTCCTCATCTTAGTGGAAATAGTTTCAGTTTTTCACCATTGAGAATGATGTTGGCTGTGGGTTTGTCATATATGGCCTTTATTATGTTGAGGTAAGTTCCCTGTGTGCCTACTTTCTGGAGGGTTTTGATTTTCTGTCTGGATGATCTGTCTATTGATGTAAATGGGGTATTAAACTCCCCCACTATTATTGTATTACTGTCAATTTCTCCTTTTATGCCTGTTATTATTTGCCTTATATATTGAGGTGGTCCTATGTTGGGTGCATATATATTTACAATTGTTATATCTTCTCTTGGATTAATCCCTTGTTCATTATGTAGTGTCCTTCTTTGTCTCTTGTAACAGTCTTTAAAGACTATTTTGTCTGATATAAGTATTGCTACTATGGCTTTCTTTTGATTTCCATTTGCATGGAATACCTTTTTCCATCCCCTCACTTTCAATCTGTATGTATCTCTAGATCTGAAGTGAGTCCCTTGTAGACAGCATATATATGGGTCTTGTTTTTGTATCCATTCAGCAAGCCTGTGTCTTTTGGTTGGAGCATTTAGTCGATTTACATTTAAGGTAATTATCAATATGTATGTTCTTATTGCCATTTTAATTGTTTTGTATTTTTTTTTGTACGTCTTTTTTTCTTCTTTTGTTCTCTTGTGATTTGCTGCTATCTTTAGTGTTATGTTTGGATTCCTTTTCCTTTTTTAAGTGTATATCTATTATAGAGTCTTGGTTTGCAGCTATCATGAGGTTTTCTGTTTTGGGGTTTTTTTTTTGTGGTACGCGGGCCTCTCACTGTTGTGGCCTCTCCCGTTGTGGAGCACAGGCTCCGGACACACAGGCTCAGTGGCCATGGCTCACAGGCCCAGCCACTCCACGGCATGTGGGATCTTCCCGGACCAGGGCACGAACCCGTGTCCCCTGCATCGGCAGGCAGATTCTCAACCGCTGCGCCACCAGGGAAGCCCTATCATGAGGTTTTATATAGCAGTCTATATTCATTTGTGATTGTTTTAAGTTGCTGATCTCTTAATATCAAATACTTTTTAAAAACCCTGCATTTGTACTCTCCTCCCCTCACGATTATTGTTCTTGATATCATATTTTACACGTTTCATGTATCCCTTACCTGCTTATTGTGGATACAGATGATTTTACTACTTTTGTATACTAACCTCCCTACTAGCTTTGTGTTTGGAGGAATTCCTACATTTACTTAATGTTTGTCTTTAGTGGCGAGCTTTTACATTCTATAATTTTCTTGTTTCTACTTGTGGCCTTTTCTCTTTTGCCTAAAGAAGTTTTTCTTTTCCTTAAGTCAGTATTGTTTTTATTTATTTTATTTTTATATTTTAACAACTTTAGTGGAGTATAATTGCTTTACAATGCTGTGTTAGTTTCTGCTGTATAACAAAATGAATCAGCTATATGCATATATATATATCCCCATATCCCCTCCCTCTTGCGTCTCCCTCCCACTCTCCATATCCCACCCCTCTAGGTGGTCACAGAGCACCAAGCTGATCAACCTGTGCTATGAGGCTTCTTCCCACTAGCTATCTATTTTACATTTGGTACTGTATATATGTCAGTGCTACTCTCTCACTTCATCCCAGCTTGCCCTTCCCCCTCCCCAGGTCCTCAAGTCTATTCTCTACATCTGAATCTTTATTCCTGTCCTGCCCCTAGGTTCATGAGAACCTTTTTTTTTTTTTTTTAGATTCCATATGTATGTTTTAGCTTACAGTATTTGTTTTTCTCTTTCTGACTTCACTCTGTATGACAGACTCTAGATCCATCCACCTCACTACAAATAACTCAGTTTTGTTTCTTTTTATGGTCGAATAATATTCCATTGTGAATATGTGCCTCATCTTCTTTATCCATTCATCTGTTGATGGACACTTAAGTTGCTTCCATGTCCTGGCTACTGTAAATAGTACTGCAATGAACATTGTGAGACATGTCTCTTTCTAAATAATGGTTTTCTCAAGGTATATGCCCAGGAGTGGGATTGCTGGGTCATATGGTAGTTCTATTTTGAGTTTTTTAAGGAACCTCCATACTGTTCTCCATAGTGACTGCATCAATTTACATTCCCACCAACAGTGCAAGAGGGTTCCCTTTTCTCCACACCCTCTCCAGCATTTATTGTTTGTAGATTTTTTCATGATGGCCATTCTGAGTAGTGTGAGGTGATACCTCATTGTGGTGTTGATTTGCATTTCTCTAATGATTAGTGATATTGAGCATCCTTTCATGTGTTTGGTGGCAATCTGTATATCTTCTTTGGAAAAATGTCTGTTTAGATCTTCCTGTCCATTTTTGGATTGGGTTGTCTGTTTTTTTGATATTGAGCTGCATGAGCTGCTTGTATATTTTGGTGATTAATCCTTTGTCAGTTTCTTTGTTTGCAAATATTTTCTCCCATTCTGAGGGTTGTCTTTTTGTCTTGTTTATGGTTTCCTTTGCTGTGCAAAAGCTTTTAAGTTTCATTAGGTCCCATTTGTTTATTTTTGTTTTTATTTCCATTTCTCTAGGAGGTGGGCCAAAAAGGATCTTGCTGTATTTTATGTCATAGAGTATTCTGCCTATGTTTTCTTCCAAGAGTTTGATAGTGTCTGGACTTACATTTAGGTCTTTAATCCATTTTGAGTTTATTTTTGTGTACAGTGTTAGGAAGTGTTCTAATTACATTGTTTCACATGTAGCTGTCCAGTTTTCCCAGCACCATTTCTTAAACAAGCTGTCCTTTCTCCATTTTATATTCTTGCCTCCTTTGTCAAAGATAAGGTGGCCATATGTGCATCAGTTTATCTCTGGGGTTTCTACCTTTTGTGCCAGTACCATACTGTCTTGATTACTGTAGTTTTGTAGTATAGTCTGAAGTCTGGAAGCCTGATTCCTCCGGCTCCGTTTTTCTTTCTCAAGATTGCTTTGGCTATTCAGTGTCTGTGTTTCCATACAAATTGTAAAATTTTTTGTTCTACTTCTGTGAAAAATGCCATTGGTAACTTGTTAGGGATTGCATTGAATCTGTAGATTACTTTGGGTCATATAGTCATTTTCACAATGTTGATTCTTCCAATCCAAGAACATGGTATATCTCTCTATCTGTTTGTATCGTCTTTAATTTCTTTCATCAATGTCTCATAGTTTTCTGCATACAGGTCTTTTGTCTACTTAGGAAGGTTTATTCCTAGGTATTTTATTCTTTTTGTTGCAGTAGTAACTGGGAGTGTTTCCTTAATTTCTCTTTCAGATTTTTCATCATTAGTGTATAGGAATCCAAGAGATTTCTGTGCATTAATTTTGTATCCTGTTACTTTACCAAATTCATTGATTAGCTCTAGTGGTTTTCTGGTAGCATCTTTAGGATCCTCTATGTATAGTATCATGTCATCTGCAAACAGTGACAGTTTTACTACTTCTTTTCGATTTGGATTCCTTTTATTTTGTTTTCTTCTCTGATTGCTGTGGCTAAAACTTCCAAAACTATGTTGAATAATAGCAGTGAGAGTGGACAACCCTGTCTTCTTCCTGATCTTAGAGGAAATGCTTTCAGTTTTTCACCTATGCAAATGATGTTGGCTATTGGTTTTTCATATACGGTCTATATTATGTTCAGGTAGGTTCCCTCTCTGCCCACTTTCTGGAGAGTTTTTATCATAAATGGGTGTTGAATATTGTTGAAAGCTTTTTCTGCATCTCTTGAGATTATCATATGGTTTTTATCCTTCAGTTTGTTAATATAGGGTATCATATTGATTAATTTGCATATTTTGAATAATTCTTGCATCCCTGGGATAAATCCCACTTGATCATGGTGTATGATCCTTTTAAGGTGTTGTTGGATTCTGCTTGCTAGTATTTTGTTGCGGATTTTTGCGTCTATGTTCATCAGTGATATTGGCCTGTAGTGTTCTTTTTTTGTGACATCTTTGTCTGGTTTTGGTATCAGGGTGATGATGGCCTCATAGAATGAATTTGGGATTATTCTTCCCTCTGCTATAATTTGGAAGAGTTTGAGGAGTATAGGTGTTAGCTCTTCTCTAAATGTTTGATAGAATTTGCATGTGAAGCCATCTGATCCTGGGCTTTTGTTTGTTGGAAGATTTTTAATGACAGTCTGAATTTCAGTGCTTGTGATTGGTCTGTTTATATTTTCTATTTCTTCCTGGTTCAGTCTTGGCCGGTTCTGCATTTCTAAGAATTTGTCCATTTCTTCCAGCTTGTCCATTTTATTGGCATAGAGTTGTTTGTAGTAGTCTCTCATGATCCTTTGTATTTCTGCAGTGTCAGTTGTTACTTCTCCTTTTTCATTTCTAATTCTGCTGATTTGAATTTTCTCCCTTTTTTTCTTGATGAGTCTGGCTAATGGTTTATCAATTTTGTTTAACTTCTCAAAGAACCAGCTTTTAGTTTCATTGATCTTTGCTATTATTTCCTTCATTTCTTTTTCAATTATTTCTGATCTGATCTTTATGATTTTTTCCTTCTGCTAACTTAGGGTTTTTTTGGTTCTTCTTTCTCTGCTTGCTTTAGGTGTAAGATTAGGTTGTTTATTTGAGATATTTCTTGTTTCTTGAGGTTGTATTGGATTGCTATAAACTTCCCTCTTAGAAGTGCTTTTGCTGCATCCCATAGATTTTGGGTCATCGTGTTTTCATTGTCATATGTTTCTAGGTATCTTTTGATTTCCTATTTGATTTCTTCAGTGATATCTTGGTTATTTAGTAGTGTATAGTTTAGCCTCCATGTGTTTGTATTTTTTACAGTTTTTTCCTGTAGTTGATATCTCATCTCATCACGTTGTGGTCAGAAAAGATACTTGATATGATTTCAGTTTTCTTAAATTTACCAAGTCTTGATTTGTGATCCAAGATATGATCTATCCTGGAGAATGTTCCATGAGCACTTGAGAAGAAAGTGTGTTCTGCTGTTTTTGGATGGAATGTCCTATAAATATCAGTTAAGTCTATCTGGTCTAATGTGTCTTTTAAAGCTTGTGCTGCCTTATTTATTTTCATTTTGGATGATCTGTCCATTGGTGAAAGTGCGTTGTTAAAGTCCCCTACTATTGTGTTACTGTCGATTTCCCGTTTTATGGCTGTTAGCGTTTGCCTTATGTATTAAGGTGGTCCTATGTTGGGTGCATAAATATTTACAATTGTTATATCTTCTTCTTGGATTGATCCCTTGATCATTATGTAGTGTCCTTCTTTGTCTCTTGTAATAGTCTTTATTTTAAAGTCTATTTTGTCTGGTATGAAAATTCCTACTCCAGCTTTCTTTTGATTTCCATTTTCATGGAATATCTTTTTCCATCCTCTCACTTTCAGTCTGTGTGTGTCCCTAAGTCTGAAGTGGGTACTTGTAGACAGCATATATACGGGTCTTGTTTTTGTATTCAGCCAGTCTGTGTCTTTTGGTTGGGGCATTTAATCCATTTACATTTAAGATGATTATCAATATGTTATTCCTGTTGCCATTTTCTTAATTGTTTGGGGTTTATTTTTGTAGGTCTTTTCCTTCTCTTGTGTTTCCTGCGTAGAGAAGTTCTTTCAGCATTTGATGTAAAGCTGGTTTGGTGGTGCTGAATTCTCTTAACTTTTGCTTGTTTGTAAAGTTTTTAATTTCTCCGAATCTGAGTGAGATCCTTGCTGGGTAGAGTAATCTTGGTTGTAGGTTTTTCCCTTTCATCACTTTAAATATGTCCTGCCACTCCCTTCTGGATTGCAGAGTTTCTGCTGAAAGATCAGCTGTTAACTTTATGGGGTTTCCCTTGTATGTTATTTGTTGCTTTTTCCTTGCTGCTTTTAATATTTTTTCTTTGTATTTAATTTTTGATAGTTTGATTAATATGTGTCTTGGCGTGTTTCTCCTTGGGTTTATCTTGTATGGTACTCTCTGAGCTTCCTGGACTTGATTGACTATTTCCTTTCCCATGTTAAGGAAGTTTTCAACTATAATCTCTTCAAATATTTTTTCAGACCCTTTCTTTTTCTCTTCTTCTTCTGGGACCCCTATAATTCAAATGTTCATGTGTTTAATGTTGTCCCAGAGGTCTCTGAGACTGTTCTCAATTCTTTTCATTCTTTTTTCTTTATTCTGCTCTACAGTAGTTATTTCCACTATTTTATCTTCCAGTTCAATTATTGATTCTTCTCCCTCCGTTATTCTGCTATTGATTCCTTCTAGAGTATTTTAAATTTCATTTATTGTGTTGTTCATCATATGTTTGCTCTTTAGTTCTTCTAGGTCCTCGTTAAATGTTTCTTGTATTTTCTGCATTCTATTTCCAAGATTTTGGATCATCTTTACTATCATTACTCTGAATTCTTTTTCAGGTAGACTGCCTATTTCCTCTTCATTTGTTTGGTCTGGTGGGTTTTTACCTTGCTTCTTCATCTACTGCATATTTCTGTTTTCTCTTTTGGTTTAGCTTACTGTGTTTGGGGTCTTCTTTTCGCAGGCTGCAGGTTTGTAGTTTCCGTTACTTTTTGGTGTCTGCCCACAGTGGTTGAGGTTGGTTCAGTGGCTTGTGTAGGCTTACTGGTGGAGGTCACTGGTGCCTATGTTCTGCTGGTGGGGCTGTATCTTGTCCTTCTGGTGGGCAGGACCACATCCAGTGTTGTGTTTTGGAGTGTCTGTGAACTTAATATGACTTTAGACAGCCTCTCTGCTAATGAGTGGGGTTCTGTTCCTGTCTTGCTAGTTGTTTGGCATGGGGCATCCAGCACTGGAGCTTGCTGGCTGTTGGGTGGAACTGAGTCTTAGTGTTGAGATGGAGGTCTCTGGGAGAGCTCTTGCCGATTGATATTATGTGGGACTGGGAGGTTTGTGGTGGTCCAATGTCCTGGACTCGGCCCTCCATCCTTGGAGTCTCTGGCCCGACACCCAGCTGGAGCACCAAGACCCTGCCAGCTACACAGCTCAGAAGAAAAGGAAGAAAGAAAACAAAAACAAAAACAAAAAACAGACAAAACCCTAGGTCAAATGGTAAAAGCAAACCTATACAGACAATATCACAGAAAGAAGCATACACAATCACAAAAAGGAGATTAAAAAAAAAAAAAAATATATATATATATATATATATATATATATATATATAAAGGAAGAGAGCAACCAAACCAATAAACAAATCTACCAGTGATGATAAGCACTAAATACTAAACTAAGATAAACCTAAAACCCAAAACAAATTAGACACAGACAGCAAACGCCAAGTCTACAGTTGCTCCCAAAGTCCACCGCCTCAATTTTGGGAACATTCATTGTCTATTCAGGTATTCTTCAGATGCAGGGTTTATCAAGTTGATTGTGGGGATTTAATCTGCTGCTCTTGAGGCTGCTGGGAGAGATTTCTCTTTTTCTTCTTTCTCTGCACAGCTCCCGGGATTCAGCTTTGGTTTTGGCCCCACCTCTACGTGTAGGCCGCCCTCAGGCATCTGTTACCTGCCTAGACAGGAGGCGGTTAAATCAGGAGCTGACTAGGTCTCTCTTGCTCACTCAGGCTTGGGGGAGGGAGGGGTACGGTAGTCATAATTGGAATGTGGGGCGAGCCTGAGGCGGCAGAGGCCGGCACGACATTGCAACAGCCTGAGGCGTGCCATGTGTTCTCCCAGGGAAGTTGTCCCTGGATCACGGCACACTGGCAGTGGCGGGCTGCACAGGTTCCCGGTGGGTGTGTGGAGAGTGACCTGTGCTTGCACACAGGTTCTTGGTGGCAGTGGCAGCAGTGTTAGCATTTCATACCCGTCTCTTGGGTCCAAGCTGATAGCCACAGCTTGCGCCTGTCTCTGGAGCTCGTTTAGGCAGTGCTCTGCCTTCTGTGCGCACACTGGGAAGGAATCCCCTCTTCTCGTGCACAGTGAAACAAAGGTCTCTTGCCTCTCTGGCAGGTCCAGACTTTTTCCCGGACTCCCTCCCTTCTAGCTGTGACGCATTAGTCTGCTTCAGGCTGTGTTCACACAGCCAACCCCAGTCCTCTCCCTAGGGTCTGATTTCCAAAGCCCGAGCCTCGGCACCCAGCTCCCACCTGCCCTGGCAGGTGAGCAGACAAGCCTCTCATGTTGGTGAGTGCTGGTCATCATCGATCCTCTGTGAGGGAATCTCTCTGCTTTGCCCTCTGCACCGCTGTTGCTGTGCTCTCCTTGGTGGCTCCGAAGATCCCACCCCCTGTCCCCGCCAGTGAAGGGGCTTCCTAGTGTGTGGAAACTTTTCCTCCTTCACAGCTTCCTCCCAGAGGTGCAGGTCCCATCCCTATTCTTTTGTCTCTGTTTTTTCATTTTTCCTTTTGCCCTACCCAGGTACACGGGGATTTTCTTGCCTTTTGGGAGGTCTGAGGTCTTCTGCCAGCATTCAGTAGGTGTTCTGTAGGAGTTGTTCCACATGTAGATGTATTTTTAATGTATTTATGGGGAGGAAGGTGATCTCCACGTCTTACTCCTCCTCCATCTTGAAGGTCTCTAACCTAAAGAAGTTTCTTTAACAGTTGTTGTAAAGCTTGTTTTGTGGTGCTGAATGCTTTTAGCTTTTGTTTATCTGTAAAGATTTTGATTTCTCCATCTAATCTGAATCAGAGGCTCACTGGGTTGAGTATTCTTGGTTGTAGCTTTTTCCCTTTCATCATTTTAAATATATCATGCCACTCCCTTCTGGCATGCAGAGCTTCTACTGAAAAAATCAGCTGATAGCCTTTTGGGGGTTCCCTTGTACATTATTTAGTGCTTTCCCCTTGCTGCCTTTAGTATTCTCTCTTTATCTTTGATTTTTGTCATTTTGATTACAGTGTGTCTTGGTGTGTTCTTCTTTGGGTTAATCCTGTATGGGACGCTCTGTGCCTCCCAGACTTGGTTGACTGTTTTCTTTTCCAAGTTAGGAAAGTTTTCAGCTATTATCTCTTCAAAGTTTCTCTGGCCCTTTCTCTCTCTCTTCTCCTTCTGGGACCCCTATAATGTGAATATTAGTTCACTTGATGTTGTCCCAGATGTCTCTTAAACTGTCCTCTTTTCTTTTCATTCTTTTTTCTTTTTTTTTTTGTTCAGCAGCAGTGTTTTCCACTACTCTGTCTTCCAGCTTACTGATCCATTCTTCTGAATCATTTAGTCTTCTATTGATTCCTTCTAGTGTATTTTTCATTTCAGTTATTGTATTCTTCATCTCTAATTGTTCTTCATGCTTTCTAACTCTTTGTTAAAAAGTAGTAACTGCTCCCTCTGTGCATCCGTTCTCCTCCCAAGTTCTTTGATCATCTTTACTATCATTACTCTGCACTCCTTCTTGGGTAGATTGCCTATCTCCACTTTACTTAGTTATTCTTCTGGGGTTTTATTTTGTTCTTTCATCTGGAAAGTATTCCTCTGCCACCTCATTTTGTCTAAGTTGCTTTTTCTATTTTTATGTGTGTGGTATGTTAGTTATATTTCTTGACCTTGGAGAAGTGGCCCTCTTTAGAAGACGTCCTGTGCGTACCAGCTGTGTGCTCCCCTCTCATCACCCAAGCTATATGCTCTAGGGATCTTTTCTAAGAAGTCTCTGTTGGTCCTTCTGTTGTGGTAAGCAGACTATGTGGGCATTCTGGTAGCACTGATTGGCCCCTAGTCCAGTTGGTTGCCAGGCCCTGCCTCGTGTAGATGCTGCTGGCTGCTGTTTAGTGGGACCTGTTAATTACTTGGCTGGTTGTGGAATCTTAGGGGCCCCTGGGGCTAGTGCTTACTGGTGGGTGGAGTCAGAGTCCCCAAGACTCTTGGGCTGTTGCCCACCCTATGGCATGTGAAGCCAAATCCTTGAGTTAGTGCTGGACTACTGGTAGGCAGAGCTTGTTCCTGGAGTCTGGCTGCAGGATCCAGGGATCCTAGAGCTTGTTTCAGATCATTGAGGGGGCAGGGGGGCTTAGTTCCTGACACAATTGCATGTTGGGTATGGGGCCCAGTATGTCCTAAAGGTTGCATTTTCCTTCTAGTGAGCAGGCCCATGGCCCAGCTTGTTCCAGGGTAGAGTCTGGCCTGCATTGTGGGGTCATCGTTTTCTTTCTCCTGGTGTCTGCACCCTGTTGGGTGAGGCTGGTCTAGAGGCTTGTTCCGGCTTTCTGGTGGGAGGGGCCAGTTCCTGTTCCCTGGTGTGTGGAGCTAGTTCTTGGCCCTCTGGTGGGCAGGGCTGTATCTAGGGGCATATCTAGAGGTTGCTGTGGGCTCTTTAGTCTTTAGGCAGCCTGGCTGCTGATGGGTGGGGCTGTGTCCCTTCCCAGTTCGTTGTTTGGCCTGAGGCATCCCAGCACTCGTGCCTACAGGCTGTTGGGTGGGGCCAGGATTTTGGTGCTAATGAGCCAAGATGGCAGCCCATGTTCACATGGCTGAATGTTGCCCAGTATGTCTGACACCAGTGTCTATGTCCCCAGATTGAGCCGCAGTCGCCCCCCCTCCCCCACCTCTCCAGGAGACTCTCCAAGACCAGCAGATAGGTCTGGCCCAGGCTCCTATCAAATTACTGCCTTTGCCCTTGGTCCTGGTGTGCGTGATTTTGTGTGTACCCTTCAAGAGTGAAGTCTCTGTTTCCCCTAGTCCTGTGGAACTCCTACAATTAAGCCCCACTGGCTTTCAGAGCCATATGCTCTAGCGGCTCCTTTTCCCTGTGCTGGACCCCTGGGTTGGTGAGATGGACGCTCAGAACTCTCACTCCTGTGGGAGAACCTCTGCAATATAGTTATTTTCCAGTCTGTGGGTTGCCTGCCCCTGGGGGGTATGGGATTTGATTATATTGCAAGTCTGCACCTCCTACCCATGTTGTTGTGGTTCCTTCTTTATGTTTTTAGTTGTAGAAGATCTCTTCTCATCACCATCATTATTATTATGATTGTTGTTATGGTGATGATAACCAAAACTATATGATAGGACCAAAGCGTCCTTGCACTTGTCCCTAATATTTTTAGCATCTGTGAATGTGCACATTGCACTATTCTAAAATAGAAGCAATGTTCAAACTGCCCTGAAGTATATTTCATCTTTTCTACATTTTGTATTACTTAAAGGATCACACTTACAAGGCAGCAGCCCATTTAAAAACCATTCATGGAGGAAAAACAAAATTCCTTTTTATATTAGAACATTCCACATGCTTTAAATTAGGGTTTATCAGTAGAGCTGAAAGTTTATCCTAATTGTTAATATAGTTTGAAATTAGGTTTGTTTTGAAAAGCAAAAAAAAATTCTTTTTTCATACTTCTCCCTACATAGAATAGGAAGTTGTTTCCATTTTGGCTCTGATGTAAAGAGAAGAGGAAAGAGGCTGTTTTCTTCCTTTTCTATTTAGAACTGGGTTCCTAGTACAGGAGCAGTTCATATCATATCACACTGAGTCACAAGATCTACAAACGTGAATCATCAAAACATGCTTCAAGTTTCACAGGTCATGGGGACATTTAGGAAGTAACATTTTCCATTACTCTTTCAATTCTTCTGTATGTTTGAAAATTTTGTAATAAAAAGTTGGGGGAAAACCCAAGAAAAATAAAAGTAGGGAGGGATGGGGACCATAAGTCCCTTATCTGACTTTTAAGCAACCCATGGTTCTCCAAAATGTTGGAAGTATTATAATCTTACCAAAGACAGCACAGGGTAGGAGCAAGTCAGAATATTCATAAGGCAATTATATTTACACAGCTGTATATTTATAAGGTTGCCCATCAGTGGGCGATCATGGTTCTTAACGTAGAAGACACCAAAAATGATGCTTGTAAAGTTGAAAATAAATCTCTCCTCTCTGGAATCCCATACCCCAATAATCAGGACCCCCCCTGTTTGGCCATGTTGTGCCCTCTGACCTTTCCCCTTATGTCAGAGTCCATGTCAGGAGGCGGGTCCTCCTTGGGATTTTCCAAACTGGAACTGACTAAGGGAAGACAGTCCATCTCTGACGGATAGCTGTGATTTGTGAGGACCAGAAATTTGTTTCCTATCTGTGGTGAAAGTATTTTAAGACCATAAAGTCAATACATAGAGAACAAAAATAAGAAGCACTCAAAGGACCGAGTGCTAGAAAAAGCCACCAATTAGAAGCCAGGAAGATGAGAAAGGACTGGCAAAGGTCTATGTCACAATCACAATTCAATCAGGGGGATTAACATTTTTAGGACTCTCTATTTTGGGTCAAATTACCTTCCTTTAGTCCTCGACCTTTCTAGTGAGCTAACTCCTACTTAAAAGCACCACTTGGGTGTCTTGGAGGCATCTCAAATTTCATGTGTTCAAAACAACTCCCGATCTTCCTCTCAAAAACCTGTTCCCTGGCATATTCTCCATTTTAGTTACTGGCAATTCCTTCCTTCCAGTTGCTCAAGTTCAAACATTTGGAGTCATTTTTGATGACTCTCTTTCTCACATGCTGCATCTAATATCAAGAGATGGCTCATCCTTGCCAGATATGCAGACTGTAACCACTTGTCACCATGTCCACTGATGCCATAGCACCCAAGCTCCATTGTTTCTTGCCTGGATTGCTTGAAGAGCCTCCTAATGTGTCTCCTTGCTTCCCTCTTGCCCTCCTAACCACATGGCTTCTCATCTCACAAGTCAGGTCATAAGATCCCTTTCTCTACTTTGGATCCTTCAAATACAGAGTAAAAATCATCATGATGAAGTGTAAGCCCTCATAGCAATAAAAATTTTTAAAAACTAGCTTTTCTTCAATCTAATTTACCTAGTCTTTAGCCTTATCTCCTCTCTCTGCCCACCTCACCGTCCCCTAACCCCATTCTACCCCAGCCACGGTCCCTTTCCTTCACTGATCTCAAACAGGGCAAGCAACCCCTACACTTCTACCTCTGGGATTGGCACTTGCTGTTCCTTTTGCCTCAAATACACATCTGCCAGACGTTAGCACCGTCACCTCCCTCCCTCACTTCCTTCAGGCATATCTCTTCAGATCTCACCACACCAGAAGTCTTCTCTGATCATTCTCCCTGAAGTAGTACCCTTTTCCTCTGCTTTTCCTTATAATACATATCACCAGCTAATACATTATTTATGTCTTCCTCCAACTTAGAATATATGCTCCACAAGAAGGACCTTTTTTGTTCATTGCTTGTCTTAGCACCTAGAACCATGTCTATCACATGGTAGGCACACAAAAGATGTTTTCTGAACGAACCATTCAGAATCCTTCCAGTACATCTCATGTTTCAATGTCTTTTACCCAAGCTAGCTTGAATCCATCCTCATACTGGTGTAAAACAGTTCAACTTAAATTTTACCTCACTCATATTTCTTTCACTAAGATGTATCAGATTACATAATGATAGTTCCTTTTTTCCTGCATCTTCCTATCTTGTTGCTGACCACTTATTAAGTCGAGATAGCTGCCATTTAACAATTTTATCAGCAATTTGGAAAAAGCTCAGTTCTCCTTTGCTACTATACTGTACTATTATAATATTGTGACTACAATAATTTAATAATTTTTTTCAACTGACTTAATATTTGAAAGTCATGAAACATTCATTTCTGCCCTGAAACTATAGCCTCTGTTCTCAAATGAAATCAGAAATCGAGAGTCCAGGATTCAGTTAGGAACAAATTCTGCCACCTTTGAGTTATCTAAGCTTGTCGTTTCTTCCACTTCTCCTTCCTGCTATTCAAATTTTAACAATATCAGGGCTTTTTCTAGCACTGGTCCATTGGAAGGTGAGAGAACACGTACATATCAAATCAGTATGTCTACTTGACCATAGTTCTAATCAAGGAGTTGAAGTCTTGGTAGTTCAAGAATGTTGGCTAGGGCTTCCCTGGTGGCACAGTGGTTGAGAGTCCGCCTGCCGATGCAGGGGATGCGGGTTCGTGCCCTGGTCCGGGAAGATCCCACATGCCGTGAAGAGGCTAGGCCCGTGAGCCATGGCTGCTGAGCCTGTGAGTCTGGAGCCTGTGCTCCACTACGGGAGAGGCTGCAACAGTGAGAGGCCCGCCTACCGCAAAAAAAAAAAAAAAAAAAAAAAAAGAATGTTGGCTAAAATGGGAGTGAGAAAGTACTGTGAGTTCACTTGCCTGACATCCTTGGTCTCCATCTCTTTTCTAAGGGCCCATGATAATTTTAAGATTTCTCAGCAAACATAGTCAATGAACACTGGCTAATTTTCCATCAGCAAAGATCTCAAACTCTTTACTACTACACGTCACCTTTGTTCTTCCTATGATGCCACTCTCTCCTGACTTTTTAGGGTCCACTTCATTATGAAATGTTCTGGTGTTTTAATGGACCCACATGAATTTACATTTACCCTTAGGCAATGTCAACTTTCAAAAAACTAAGAATAAACTTGCAAAAAAGAACCAATCCTCATACCACTTTATAGTTTTGATTTTTATTTCTACTTAGCACTAATGTGATTTTAATATATCACCATGGATTCATTTATTTTAACTTCCACCCATTGACTTAACTTTTCACATTTAAGACTGGATGTCAAAGAGAAACTTTTAAAATATTTCAAGGGGTTGAATATTCTGAAAATTGTAGCTTTAAAAAGCATACTTGTCAGTATTACTTCTGGGTATATATCCACAGGAATTGAAAGCAGAGTATGAAAGAGATATTTGCACATCCTTGTTCACAGCAGCACTATTCACAATAGCCTACAGGTGAAAGCAACTCAAATGTCCACTGACAGATGAATAAACAAAATGTGGTATACACATACAATGGAATACTATACAACTTTAAAAAAGGGAGGAAATCCTCTCATGTGTTACAACACAGATAAAACTTGAGGACACCATACTAAGTGAAATAAGCCACTCATAAAAAGACAAATACTATAATAATTCCACTTACATAAAGTCTCTAAGGCAACCAAACTCATAGAAATGGAAAGCAGAATGGCAGTTACCAAGGTCTGGGGGATAGGGAGGAATAAGTTGTTGTTTAATAGGTATGTAGTTCTGTTAGATGGGAAAGCCCTGGAGATCTGTTTCATGACAATGTGAATATACTCAACACTACACACAACACTTAAAAATGGTTAAGGTGGTACGTTTTATGATGTGGTTTTACCACACACACCAAAAACGTATTTGTGTCATTTTGCATTTAGGTTTTTGATGGAGATGGGGTGGGACAGATGTTTATAATGTATATATAGCATTTACCCCTTATATTGTAATTTCCTTTAAACCACACACACAAAAAAACCTCTAACAAACTTAGCATTTAATAAATATATCAAGTACTGAGCATCTTAAATAATAGTTTATTAGGGAAGAATGACCAAATGTACATACTGAAGAAAAACTGGCTATTCTGTCCCATATTTTATCTTTGTGATTATCTGATTTATGTCTGTCTTTTCCACTAAGCAGAAAAGTAAGCTCCAGTGTCTGGTTTTATTCACCATTACATCTCCAGGGCCTAGAAAACAGTACATAAATATTTACTGAATGAATGAATATGGTATTAAAACACTTGGAGATGTGGTAACACCCACGTCCATAATCAATGAATTCAAGCGTAATTAGAGATATACCATAAAGGAGGCAGAATCAACTTTCAAAAAACTAATTTTAATCAAAACAAAAATTGTTGATCATTAACAAGTTTATAAAACAGTGATTTAGTTACATAAATAAATTGATATCAGTGTATCAAATCTTAATTACTTTCAACTTCATGAGCATGTTTACATGGGTGATGAAGTACAACCTTTTTTTTTTCTTTTTACCTATTATAATAAATAAAATGGAGCGCATGAAATAGTTCTTCTAAACAAAAATACCTACAAACATACCTCTAGCATGTTCTCTAATGAAGGGAACAAGAGACACTGGACAACTTTTGCACCAAAACATAAAAATTGCTTTAAAAAGCACAAGGTTACAGAACCATCAGCTAAAGTAAAGACACTATACTGTAACCAAAGTTGGTATTTAATAATATAATGAACAGTTTGGTAGTTAGATCTCCAGTTTGGTTATTTTAAAGCATTAAGACAAGGCAAGATAGAAGGCTGCTTTTGTTTTGAGTAATTCTAGAGAAAATAAAATATATTTAAAAAAAAAGAAAGAAAACTGAAAAGTAGAACAGTCATACCTACACAACTTTCTGTCCTGCACAAAGTCAAAATACCTATGCAGAATAGATATATAATATATATAATGTTATTTGTGCACAAAGGTTAGCTTATTATTAGCTCACTGCAAAGGCGTAATGTATCAGATGTCAATTGTTTTGGAAAACGTTTTGCGTTTTGTCAAAAGGATATTTCTTTTAAGTTTCCTAGGCTAGGAGGCACGAACCCCAGGTTCCGGCATACTGTATATTCTTAATGCTAAGGCTTGCTGCTCTGGCTGTGTATTTTGTTGTCCCTCTTAATTCTAGTGCCTGTTACAAGCATGTGTGGTGTAGTGGTTGTGGTTGGTGTGTCTTGTGTCTGTGTGTATACATATATATATGTATACATAAGTTGTATAAATATATATACATATATAATTTCTCCCAATAGATCTCAGTCAAACCATGCAATCCAAAAGGTGGCTCTGCATAGATGCCCAGCATGAAGTTCACCGCCTGAGCCAACCCTGAAGCAAGGCGCACTTTTAGTCCTTCTGATAGGTTTTCTCTCAGTTTTTTTTTTTGTTTTTTGTTTAAAACCAAGCTACTGCAGCTTCAAGTATTTTGCATTACATAGAATATTTTTTATAAATTAGTTAATGTTATATTTTCAATATTCAGACATATACTATAATATATATACAGTACAATAAATGCTCTCATTCTTTTTTTATTTTTATTTTTTTGATAAATCCCTGAGAATGTATGTTGACAGTCGCTAAGTTTCCACATGCACAAGCATTGTGTGCCATGCTTCTGGACGAACAGCACTGCAAAGCCACGTGGGTCAGCCTTTTAACTATTAGTATTTTCGTTTTGTTGGTTTGTTTAAATATGCTGAAAATGTAAAGATGAGTTACAAAGGAGTAAAGCTGAATCCATTCGAGGTACTTATCACAGGATGGAGGTGTTTTGTTTGGTTTTTAAAGCCATTTCAATTATTTTTTTTGAGGCTGTGAACGTATACAGAAAACAGGAGAGCTATGTGGACTTTTGCCACTTGACAACATATACTCAGTGTAAACCAAACCTTTTTAACCTCTCTCTCATACAAAACCAAAAAAACAAAACAAAAAAAGAATAAGAAAAATAATAAAATAAAAAGAAAGAAAAAGGGAAGAAAATTAAAAACACACAAACTTTCACATGACAATTTAGTCTGCAAACGCAATATAACTATACACATATAATACCGGTGTGGCTCTGTTCTTTAAGTTAAAAAGGGTACAAAGGCAGGCTCAAGTAAAAACAAACTGTCCCCCCCATTCCCACCCCCACCCCCATTCATACAAGTTCTATCAACCAAACCTCTCCCGAACCAACATCATCAGTTTCTTTTTGCCTTTGTAGATTTGTTTCAGGTTGTCGATAAACTGTGTAAACTGAATGTGTCCATCGTGCGCCATTAAGAAGGTCTCTCGGGCCTTGCTGAGGAACTCTATAAACTCACTATAGTGCCGAGGACTGATGTGTGTGAGCCGTGAGTGTGTCGTGTTGATGTAGGCCCCGATTGTGGCATCCAAGAGTTGCCTCAAGGGGGCTTTGTCCAGTGACATGAGCTTACCAGAGTTCCTCCTTCCGTGAAGTCCCACCATGCCAGGAGTGGTCAGAGTGCATCTGCGCAAAATGTCTGACAGTACCGTTGCACACTTGACACTCTTGACCACCAGAGGTATTATAGCTGCAAGCTCATTTTTACCAAGGGAGTGGCTAAGCGCACAGGCCCACAAAACGTCATTAATGGCAGGGTGCGTGTCCTGATTGTAGCTCAGGTTAAGATGGGTCATGGCCAGGGTGGCCAGCTTGTAGGCCCTCATGGGGTACCCGCGGTGCTCCATGTACCGTGCTATTGTAAAGAGCTGGGTGTAGCTCATGCCAGTTGTAGCAGCGTCGAGAACAATTTGGTACGCCGTCTCAAAAGCTATGTGATCCTTTTCACACAGGGTCAGCGCGGAGAGGGCACAGTTCTGAGGGTCCTTCATAGCGCACTGCAATGCAAGTGTCCGGGCGCTGCTGGCCAGCTTTTCCTGCTGGTGGCAGTCCAGGTGGAGGCGGACGATGGTGCTGTTAGACATCACGGTGGTTGCAACAATACTTGTGGCTTCAGTGGGAGTAAAAAGCGTAAACCAGCTCTGCATGATGCTGTCCAGGGCATAAACACCTGCAAGGAGCACAGAGAAGCCCCATTACTGATGAGAGGCTGCCCAGAGGTCTTGCCTTATTTCCACTTTATAATCAATGCTTACATTGTTAACCATCACAGGACATGAGCTAGGTCATAAAATCCTGTAAGGCAATGTGCCTGGGAGCAACCTTTTAGAATAAGGTTATTATAGAATGCTACTCAGTGAAATGCCTGAAAGGAACATGAGCTTCCTGTAATAAAGAACTAATCCTCTCGGTAGCTGGTATTTGCACTGTGCTGCTGCTTGCTTGCCATCTCAGACAGTGGCTTTTTGCTAATGAGTTCTAGTTCACTGGGGCCTCCTGTCAGTTACCCACCACAGAGTCTGAGTCAGAAAAACTACAACCCTCACCAAAATGGGGAGTTTTTATGTGGTCTGTGTGCCTGTGTGTAAGTTTAAAGTACACACAATACAAAGTGATTAAACACACAAAGAAGCAGGAAAATGTGACCTATAATCAAGGGAAGAGAGTCAACAGAAGCAGACATACAGATGACTCAGATGTTTGAAATGGATGACAGGGTCTTTAAAATAACCATTTTAAGTACACAGACGCAATATGCCTCAGCTGTAAGAAAATCCTAAACGTGGGCCATTTAAAGCACAGGTACTAAATCTAAGAGAAATAAGGCCTATTTCTTGGTGCAGGGGTAGGGGGAATGGTGTGGCAGTTCTTGAACTGGTATTATCTTTGTATTGCTTCACTAAAGCATCACTTCAGTAATATAATTTTTATACTGAGACCAATTTCCCTTCTTTCAAGATAACATACCATTATAGATTAATAAAAGAAAAATAACAAGAAAAATGCTTTTACAGTATCTGCTGTGTCAATCTTTAGATAAGCACTGAGGTAGCAGTGTCTTCTCAGCAAGAGGTGTGTATCCTTTTCTGATGCAAGTAAGTAGAAGACAGTTTAACCCACATTTATTTCCAACAGCCACCATTTTGTTTGTGTTCGCCTTCTCGCCAGGAATGTATGGGTTTTTTTAGTTATGATTTATTGCTGCAGAGGGGAAATAGTTGGCTGAAGGGTCTCACAGATTGCACTGTATGGGCAACTGGGGATCTTCTTATGGCTACTACAAATTCTCACAAAGCTCACCCAAACCACACCCAGTGGTCATTTCTCTGTTCGATACCATGACGAATGCCCTCAGATGGTGAAGAAAAAACTCAGTGCAACTAGATAACTTTATATTGTTTTCATTAGTGACCTGAACCATTAACCCACAGTCTAAAGTTAGTTCCAAAGATGGTTTGCTGCCTACCAAAGAGTCACTCTGGAATATGAAACTGTAAACTTGATGATCACAAAAAGTTACTGAAAGCACCTTAAGTGTGACAGAACAGCTGAATAAAAAGTGTTTGCTCCCTGACTTATTCCATTTTAAGTAAGAGTTGGAGCCCCACAGATGTGACAGGAACAGTGCAAGTGTGTATAACTGAAGGCTGACGGTGGGGTTCGGGGAAGAGAGCCCCTGTAGGTTGCCAGAAGGGGCAGGAGCCTTGGAGAAGTCAAGGTAAAGAAGTGAAAATGTTCTTCTCTGTACCTGGAAATAAGTGAAATCTGACCACGAGGCGCCTTGGGGAGCCCCTACCCCTGACTTACGTACCCACTTCAGTAGCGCACGTTACTAGCCACCTGACCATCTCCCGCCGGCGCCAGTTTAAGGTCGACAGTGTCATTCGCATAACCTATGAAGACAGGATAACAAAATGTTTTGGAAGATTATCCCTAAGTCAGTGGAAAAAGAAAACAATTCATTCCAAGGTATAAATTATCAGGCAGACTCCCTACTACCAGGAGGACGGAGAGCCTTATTTGGAACGAAGCTGTGCATATGAATTTGGACTTACCCACAGCTCCCCTTGCTGGCCTTGCCCCAGCCTGGGAGGCGGGAGGTCTGTGTTCTACTCCTGGTAGGCCAACTGACTAGACGTGGCAACCTGGGCAAGTCACTCAATTGACCACTTTTCTCCTCTGCAAAATCCAAGGGCTTGACTGGCACATTAAAACACAGCCCATGTCCTCTTCTCCTCTCCAGCTTTAACATTCCATGGTTCTAAATTTCTGAGCCACCTCATGAATTAATTCTGACGAGGAACCCTCAGTTGGCAAAGAAAGAGGTTTGTTGTTTTTTTTTTAATAATTGTTTTAGTTATCCCTTCAATCTCTGGTTGTTCCTTCCTGGCGATTAAGACGATAACCCCAGGTCTATAGAAAGAAATCACCTTTGGCATCATTAGCAATCTAATTTTGTTTTTTTTACTTTCTAATAGAGTCCAAGATAAAATTAACCATATCGTCCTGCTTCCCTCATTTTTTAAGATTCAGAGCATCTAGGGACATAATGCTCCTAAAGCCTTGGAAAGGTCCTATGGGATTCCTTCCTGGGTCCCAGGAAGGATGAGGCAGAGAGCAAGCTCTCAGTAATCTGCCATTTACCAAAACAATCTGCCAGAATTTCAAATACCCAGAAAACTCATGTTAATGGCTCTTTCTGCATCAGACCTTTAAGAGGAAAATGATAACAAAAATAAGCCAAACAACAAGAATTTATTTATTTATTTTTTTTTTTTTGCGGTACGCGGGCCTCTCACTGTTGTGGCCTCTCCCGTTGCGGAGCACAGGCTCCGGAAGCGCAGGCCCAGCGGCCACGGCTCACGGGCTTAGCTGCTCCGCGGCATGTGGGATCTTCCCGGACCAGGGCACGAACCCGTATCTCCTGCATCGGCAGGCGGACTCTCAACCACTGCGCCACCAGGGAAGCCCAAGAATTTATTTTTTAAAAGAAAACTTCTAAAATGTCATTGTATAGCTTAAATGCAATCTCCCATGCCCTCTGCTTGTAGAGTACTGTAAGTGGCAAGTGCATTTTTCTACAGTCTAATTCTTTAACCTTATTAATCACTGTAAGGAGAACCCATAACTAGAAAAGCATATTAATCTAATTGGGGCATTCTAGTCCCCATACTTTAGAAAATTAGAAGATGACAATTTCTTTCACTGCTTTTTTTTTTTTTAACATCTTTATTTGAGTGTAACTGTTTTACAATAGTGTGTTAGTTTCTCCTTTACAACAAAGTGAATCAGTTATACATATACATATGATCCCATATCTCTTCCCTCTTGTGTCACACTGCTTTTTATGGAGGAAAAAACACAAATGTTAATAGAGATTCCCTGAGAAAAGTAGAAATATAAACTTTTCAGTTCCTGGTTTATACAGTAATCTTTTCGGATACTATAAGGAAGCAAACATCTATCTGTATGACTAACTCAAAATGTCCTTGGTAATATGTCTAAGCAGGGCCTGCTGAAGCTGAAGCTGGACCCTGGCCCAATCCCTCTTCCTTTACCTTAAGTTTCTCAGGGTTATAAAAAAGGAGTCAGAACTGTCCATCTATCATGAAAATGCAAACATCAGTAAATATCTGTACTTCCTCTAAAAATTTAACCCTAACAAATGAATCGTTATTATACATGAGAGCTTTATTTAAGCCATGTATAGCAAGAACTCTTCTTCAATTCATTAAAGGAGAAACAGTGATGTTAAGGCTCTAATACAGAAGATGATTTTTTATTGAAAGACACAAACAGGGCTTCTAAAGGTACAGTCCTACACACGAGGCAGCAGTCTGGTTCAGGTGGGAATGACCACAACTGCGAAGCACAGTGCTCTCCTGAAGTCTAACAGATCTGTGCAACGAAGAGTCATGTACCCACACTAAAAAATCCAAACAAACAGCAGCACCCTAGGATGATGCTTTTATTTAGCACTCCTTGATGCCCCAGAAAAGACCACAGTCACATACCTGCAGGCCCAGCTCCAGAGACACCTTCAGAAGAGTGATGTCTGGCAAACTGTCCATGAGAGTTGCTATTTTAAATGCATCTTGGGCAAGCTTGAAGATGTGGGATGAGGAGTGAATGTTTTTCTGGATGGATTCTAATACTGTTTCCAGCCTCCGAACATCGCCTGCAACGAACAAGGGGAAAACAAATCAAAGCAAAGCAAGGCAAAGCAAAACAACAACAACAAAAATCACACACACACACACACACACACACGGAGTTAAAAAAGGAACAAAACAAAACACAAAGTACAAGTTACTTTACATGAAATGTTCACGATGGCACAGATGTTACAACTAAGTGTCCCAAGGTTATTGCATATCTATGAATCCCGGCTTCGGGAAAAAGAACACTGAGACACACCCTCATGGCTAAAAGCGCATGTGAACCAGAACCAACATGAGATAGCAAATAGTTCTCTCAGGTTCCTGCTTTTTTATTTCTGGTGAATATTTCAGGGAGAAGAAATGTAACCCAACTTTTTAATCGGCCTCTGAAGCTCACCCACCATTTACATGGCGTGGTAACTAAACCCAAACTCTGCCAGCAGCAAGTTTAATGATGCAGTTAAATGAGGAAAATGCCAGCTCAAATGAGTAGCACCTGTTTTGCTTCATAAGCTAACATCTAAAGAAAAGGATCCCTTACAACATAAGCACCACTATTGAGAATCTGATGGAAAACATGACCCTTAAAATAAAAAGGCAAACTAACAAAATAATCATGAGGCCCCAGGACAAGCCAGTACCTTTGGCTGCAGTGAGCATAGTGGATGCCAGCTCGCACTGCTGGGATTCTATGTGGCTTAGAGTGAACCAACGAGGGTACCGGTTGGGAACAACGGATGCCATGTGGTGTGGACGGGTGAGGTCTCCCGCTGGAGCAGTGGATTCCAACACTAGCAACCTGTAATGACAAGACAAGGTAGGCGGCTCTTAGTTACCACTTGTCCATCACCCTGGCCACAGGGACTGCCCAGAAGCCAGAGGAGCAGGTAGATGCTGGGAGAGATTGTTCAGGTCCTCGGTGAGGGAAGAGCTGGCACAGCTACACTTTGCTGTCTGGATGCTAAAGTTACCTCGTTAATTGCCCATCACCTAACCCTAAGAGGTTTCCTTTCTTTAGCATCATTCAGAAAATGGCAACATTCAAGGAAATTACGACGTGTAACAATGGAGAGGTTTGAAACACAAGTCTTAATGTTTACCTACTGTAAAATTTCTGAATTTTATCACTCATTAAAAAATAAAAATCAGAAGAAACTGATAGTCAAGTGGATATTTAAAACTGAGATTACAACCGTTAGGAATCAGTGTATAGCTGAGACAAATAAGTTTAACTTATTAAAACAAAGTAAGAGGGAAAGTAAAACAAAAATGACTTCTTTCCATATATTCATACTTTCTGCATAATTAGTTCCTTATTACTTCAGAAATTTGTAGTTAGAAAATGTTCTAGCCATCATATCAGAGATGATGGATGAAAATGATCCAAGTATTTGTCCCTTGACAGTCTTGCATAAATTCAGCATGATTTCTTATTTTAATCAATGTATCTTTAAGAATATGTTGACAAATAAAGAACAACTATTGAAACAAAGCACATGCTTGGCGGTCTCTTCCAAATATAAATAAGCACCAAAGAGATTAGTAGAGTAGCTATAACTGCAATAATTTTTTTTACAATCATCAAAACACTGACCTTCCCTCAAGTACACCAGTGTTAGGTTAGGGACTGTGGAGTAAGAGCTGGGGACCAGGAGAAGTTAGCAGGGTCAGGGTGTGATGCTGGGCTTGGGGCCCTACCCAACAGCAATTATTGCTCTGGTAAGCCAAATCCCTCATTCCCTTTTCCTTTTATCTACAGACAGAGATGTTAGCATTAGATGGTGGCAATTAAGTAGTAAGAATTTTGGTGGGGTTGCTATTTAGCTTTTTTAAAACCCAGACTATCCCTATATTCACAGGCAGATCCTTCCAGAGTTGCTGTAGAGCAAACTAGTCAACGTCCCTGGAAACATGAGAAAATGACTGTGAAAATGCCCTTCTTCAGTACCTCCCCTCTCCTTCTAGAAGGACTAAGAAGCAAGTAAGCTACCTGTCTCTTTTCCTTCCTGTTCCCCTGGCTGCCTTGAGATGCTCTAGCAGTTCATACCACCTCCCTCCCATGGCCATCCTTTGGCTGAGGGCGTGTGGCAGGTAGAAGAGAAGAGGTGGAAAACAATTCCCCTGTGCCCTGCTGGTGTCCCCCGTTAACAAACTGCCTGGGCAGCAACCAAGGGTGGACATAAATGCGTTTCTGAGTGTTAGAAAAGCAAGCCTCCCCACCTGACAGACACCTTCACATAAGCCAGAACCACAGAGAAACCTTAGCTATTTTACCCTTAAACTTTACAGTAACTGTAGCAATAGCATCTGGTGGCATCATAACATTAGTATCCTTCCCTTTACCACAGTAGCAGAACTGTTAGGATTTGAGTTAACTATAGAGCTGAACATCTGTCTTCATCTGATAACTTCCATTTCAGCTTCCAAAAATGGGAATAGGAATGTACTTATAAAACTGTGCTCTAAAATACAAACCAAGTGGTATAAAGTAATTTGGTGGGGTACTTTTGCTTATGTTAGTTATTTTATTTTTTGATATTTTAAAAACAGACGAGAGAACTTTTAAGGTTTCTCTGATATGTTAATGAGATTTCATGTTGCCAAGGAAAGCATGTCAAATTAAAGGATGTCAGCCTCAATACACAATGACACACAGGTACACATATACACACACACAAATACAAACACACTCTATTGCTGCATAAAAGAGGCCTCCTGCGACTTATAAGCTATACTCATACAGGAAAGGCATTGTTTTTGAATCCATTACACTGGCTGCAGAGACAGTATCTTCGATGAAAAGTTTCTGTGGAATCAAACTGTTCTCCAGCACCTCAAGCTTTTAGATGTGTACGTGGCTTGTCTTTAGGTGGCAATAACAGGGTCTAATCGGCACTTTAACAAAACTGTGTTAATTAAAGAGTTGCACAACAATGTAAATGTACTTAGTGCCACTGAACTGTACAGTTAAATATGGCTGAAATGGTATGTTTTATATTATGTGACTTTTACCACACACAAAAAAATTTTTTTAAGTGTGTTAATTTAAAAAAAAGACAAAAGGAAAAAAGCTCATGTTTTAAGAAAGGTAGATATTCCTTTCAGGTCCTTAAAGTTTAAAAGGTTATATATAAGACTGAAAAATTTAATCTTGAGTTCATTAAAAACTATTCAGCTAGAACAAATTCGTGATAAAAATAATTATTTTGTGAACTGACTTTTTTTTAAAAAGGAGGGTGAAAACAGAAAGTTCAGCAGCAGAGAATGTGTTCTAATTGTTATTACTGAAGAGGAGGGACTGAGGGGCGGATGGAAACAAAGCTGAGGCGAACCAATTCTGGAAGACCCCTAAATAGCAATGCCTTCCACACTAGATACAGCTCCCATATCTTCTCTCATCCTCCAGTGGAGCATAAAGGTGTTTCGGTGCTAGGATGGCTTGCCTGTGCTACTGATGGAATGTGTAATTACAGCCAGTGTGAAGGGCTCTCTCAATTATTATATTCATCAAAAATATGTGTTGTTTACCACTGCTTCAAAAATCTAATTTTTTCTAAACAGTTACGTTATTTAGGAAGGTTTCCACTGTTGCTGCCTTGTGGTTAAACTTGGCCTGAAGTTGTTCTCTAGTCCCAAATTCTAGCTTCAAGAAAAAGCAGGATAAAGCCACCATGAACATGAGTGTGACAGCAGACAAGAATACCATTCTTCCCTTACTTTAAAACAAAAGCCAAACAAGCCAACAAACCACCACCACCACAACCCAAGAAGCTTTTTTTTTAGTTTTTCTGCTGCCTACAAGAAAAATGAATGAATGAGAAGTCAGTTAACAGCCATTTTTCCCAGTGGGGGATTTGGATTGCCTCTGCCCGGCGGGGCTGTGAATACGTACCGCATTGCTCTCAGTGCAATTTTGTATGCCAATTCAGCATCATGAGGTAGGAGAGAGGTGAAGAGATACTTGGCAAATGTGTGCATTGGAACGCTCTCCCGATGGATTATTTCGCCTAAACCACTATATGGTCCGGCTGTAGGAAGAGAGTATACACATTTTACATTCCTAAAAAAGGAACTAAGACTTCTTGTAAAGTATAGTTTAAATTTTTTATGTAAAGTTATAAACAATGCTAATCTAGTTAAGAATGTAATCTAAGTGACATAGTAGAAACGAATACAATTCTTAGTAAAATGATTCTACAGGGTAGAGTATACGATATCAAATTTACTTCAGGAACATTCCCTGTGCCACAGCTAAAAGGAGAATCACAGAACTATGGGGGCAGAACTTTTTCACATTATAACTGCTTCCGAGAAATAAACACTCCAAAGCAGGAAACCTCACTGAATTTAAGAAAGACCCTATCTCAGTGTGTGATATCTGAGCATCCAGATTTTCAAAAACACAGATGACTCTACAGCTTAACTTTGGAACCTGCCCCAGACCCAGTCGGTCTTAGGGGCACAGATAAGACAGGTTTCCAGAAAAGAGTTCTCTGTTTCAGCGGGATGGGGAGGATTCTGAACCACAAATCCCAATACAAAGACTTGAAATATTGTTGCTTCTAATAAGCAGAAATAGATATTAATTCTCATAAAGGCTTAATAATAAAAGACCAGAATAATACTCACCGTAGGCAAAAGAAAAAAAAAATTGAAGTAACTGATTCTACCACTATTTGGGCTTCAAAAGACCAATTTTAAAAGTAAAATTATATTTAAACTGTCAAAATTCATTTCTTAGTAAGTTGTGACAGGCATGGTGGCAGAGCTGACATCCCCTGTGTGCTCTCTGAATGCTACCCTAAGAAGGACGATAACAACTTTTAAAATAAATTTTGAAAGGAAACCACAGTGGTTGGTTCAACTACTTTCCACTTAGGTGCTGTGAGGTTTAGTTACTGTGAAGTGTTTTATAAATTAGTTTCCATGTCACCTTCAGGTAACATCGGTTTCATGACTTCTAGAATTATGAATCATGACACTACTGCTCAAAGGACATAATACATTTGTTTTCCATGAGAAAAATAAGTCTGGTGAAGAGTTTAGAATGCAAGAAATGCAGTTCAGAGGAAATGGTGAGAGGAGTTCCTGAATTGCGCACTAAGTAGGAGCATGATACATGTTAGATCATTTTAACAGAAGTTGTTTTTAAATTTCATCGTTTTATTCTTTGGTTAGTATTTTTGAATTGTTCCTTATTAAAGTTCTTTGAAAGTCATGTAAGTAACTTATTTTTTTTTTTACCTAGACAAACTAAAATCCATCCTAGATTTCTAATTTTATCAAATCTATTTATCTTTTTTTTGTCTTTAAGACATTTAAAAAATGTTTTAGCAATCTGATATTCTTCAAAAGCTGATAAGGCATTACAGTTTCACCTTTAGTTCATATAATGAGGCCAAATTATTTGTTATATTATAGAATGTTTGCCCTCCCCCCAAATTCATACGTTAAGCCACAACTCTCAATGTGACTGGAAGATAAGGCCTTTATGGAGGTAATTAAGGTTAAATGAGGTCATAGGGGCCTTGACCTGGTCCAACAGAATTAGTGACCTATGAGAAGAGACAGAAAGTGATCTCTGTCTCTGTCTTGTGAGGGCTCAAGGAGAAGGCAGCTATCTGCAAGGCAGGAAGAGGGCCCTCACCAGAGACTGAATTAGCCAGCACCTTGACCTTGGACTTCTCAGCCTCCAGAACTGTGAGAAATAAATTTCTATTGTTTAAGCCACCTAACCTGTAGTATTTTTTAATGGCAGCCTAAGCAGACTAAGACATTAACTCTATTTTTTTAAGGACTAATTATAGCAAACTTGTATATTTTCCATCTTCATTTCTCTTCCATTTCCTTTCAGTGTTTCCCTTGTACCATCAAGTTCCCTTTTTATACTATGCAGGGAAGGCCAGGATGCATAATCAACCTAATAACACCTCCCAACAAGCAAAATATTCAGTCAGGTATCACAGAATTATTTGTTGATTAATAGTCAGTGTAATGCCTGAACTCTGGTGTACTGAAAAATGAAAAACTGAAATTTGAAATCTAAGTTCCCTAGAAGTGCTTTTCCAATATGCCAATTGATTCAATGTGCCCATACTGTGTCCAGAAGTGATTTAACACTCAGCAACAAAATACAGGGTTACTGCTTCCTCTTTTTCAGATACCTGAGTCTGCTAACCAATTTGCCCGTGAAATTCACAGAGTGTAAGTGTATGAAGACCTTGGTGCCCAGTGCACTCATCTCAATCATGGAGCGCTTATCTTTTGGAGTTTCTAGAAATGGTCCCTTGGACTTCTTCCTGTCCTGCACCAACCACTCTTTGGGGCCTAGCAAGGTTGGGAAAAGAGAGGAGGCTGGGGTGGGTCATCAGCACTCCTTACAGAGCACAGTTCTCACTAAAATGTTTAATGGGAAGGTATGGACTAATCAAAGACTAAGACAAAGTTAAAAAATATTCATGAGTGATGAACACAGAGACATTTAAAAAGGTAAGTGATGAACAGATATCAGACACTATCAACTTCAAAAACCACACATCCTCATCTTTTCCCTCAGTATAATGAAAATCAAAAGGCAGTTACCAAGAGTTACTAAGAGCCAGCATAGAAAAGTTTATGGCTAATGATATTGCTTATATCAAAAGGAAATATATGACAGGAAACTAAAACAGTAATGAAAGGATCAATATCATTTGAAGTTTGTCAAGATGGGCTTTTATCTTTAGGGAAAAAAAAATCTTCAGGAGAGTGCTTCTAAAAATTATTAGGAATTTTTACCAAAATTAAGCATGTTTTATTCAGAAGAATATTTCCTCATTAAGGTGTACTTCTAAAACACATAAATGTATAATATATTTAATGAAAATATTTTTTTCAAATAGATCTTTAGGTTTGGACATATAAAAAGTTTTGAAATGCTATTTTCTCTAAATCCCTTCCCTATATATAGCCATTCCAAATATAAGATGAAGATACCATACTGTATGAGCTTATTAATCAGAGAAATCCACAGATATAACACACATGTACTTGAGAGACAAAAGCAGTTTAAAAGATTTGACATCACCTAAATCTGTGTAAAAGATTAGGCTACCACATTAGTTACACTTATTCTTTTCAATAAAAAAAAAAAACATTAAAAAAAATAATGCCATCCAAAGTTTGTTAGGCCCTTTAGCTCTTGACCTTATAGAAAGAAGAAAACTAGACTTTGCCTTAGTGATTCTATGAAACCTTTACTTTGATGAATCTATACCTAATGTATTCTCTGAAATAATTAGCGCAGTGGAAATTCACTTCTGCAGTCTTTGGTCCTTGGTTCTTTGTCAGCATGTGCAAATGACATGTTCAAAACCCAGACGTCAACGTAACAGCCAATAATTTGGAGGAATGCCAGCCAATTTCCATTTTATTACTTAATTGATCAAGCAAAGAGGAATATGGCTACCAGCAATAACTCACTAAATATCAAACTTGCATTTATCTCAGGAACAATACAGGCTAAATAAAAACAGTCCTTTTTAAAGCTGGTGGCATTTAAATGGGGCTCATTTCTAGCAGGTTATCTTACATGACCACCTAAATCAAATGATAAACATGTAAACATCTGTACTTTTTTATTAAGTGGTACTATTTTTTGGAAAGTGAACATGCTTATGATACTCAGTGACCATACCAATCAAGATAACCACCATATTAAGTGTACTCCCAACATAAACTGTACTCCCAACATAAGAAAGCTGAGTGGCTAAATAAAATGGGCTAAACAAGTGAGAAAGTTCTTTATCATACTACCTTCTAATAGGAAGACTGCTTGCTTGCGAAAAATTTTCACCAGTGTGTCATCCAATTCAATTTCCTGAAGCTTGGAAATGAGCTGCTCCTCATTCCGGCAAACCTTCTCTTGGGTATACAGCCCATCAGGCATAATACGCTGCTGTCCCAGCCCTATTAGGGCTACTTCCACAGCTAGCGTTAAATAGGATTCCCCTTCTTCTAAGAATTTGTGTGCAGGTAGATGCTGGTATTCCAGAGACTTGCACTGTCCCATATTCTCTGTCACAAAAGAAATCAGAGTTCAGAAACTACTTTTGCAGGTACCCTGATAAGTACGATCTATTTTACCTAGTACTCAAATAAATTACTGACTTAACTCCAAGAAAGCCGGGAAACCATATTTCTTAGGTTAAAGTATATAGTTTTCCAATATCTTTTAAAAAATGACCATGAATGACTAAATGTGTATGTTCTGGGGGATAGAATATTACAAATATTTTTCTCTCACTAAAAATGAATCACCAAAGAAAACTATAAATCTAAGAAGAGATACTAAGCATACCTAAGAGAGTAAACAAAATTTTAATTAAACAAGAGTAAAATTACATGATGACTGCAATAGTTATCAATTTTTTAAAGCTTGGCATTAAAAAAAATTTTCCATACTTTTATGACAATGTTGTAATTTATAACAAAAACAGTAGAGAACACAACATATGTGTAACTAAATTTCATGGTCCTTTTTGTTATCAAAGAGTCATCAGTTATCACAAGAGAAGGATTCTTTGAGGATTCTCTTATCTCTGTTAAGGTGTTTCTATTAGAAATTCTTAACAAACTTCAACTGTCCAACTCCCAAGAAAAGTGAATTCAAAGTCATACCTATACCCTCACCCTCCTGATAAGAGTTTGGGTCACCCACAATCCATGAAGGCAACCACCACAGGCTAGATGCTTAACTCTCCAGCCAATCCAGCCACGGGAGTAGTGAAGGGACAGTCCTTCTTCCCTCCCACATGAGGTACATCCTTATTTTATATCTTTATGCTGGAAAATAGTCATAAATGCAGATAAATTCTTAGATGTACAATCAATCATTGACTAGAAGGGAATAAATATTTTTAGGTTCTTGACACATGCTGCCAAATTGTCAACTCTAAGACTTTTGCCAGTTTGTAGGAGGCTGCCTGAAAAGTGTGCGCACCCTTTCTTGCTAACTGCTAGTACTGTTAACTATATGGATTCATAAAACAAACTGTGAAGAAAAACAATGACCAATGATGAATGTTATTCAGGGTTTAGGGGAAAAAAGCACAAGAGACAAATGTCAATGGTTTTACCTGTAAAATCTGAGAACACAGGGAAGCTTTCATCATCAGTGCGGCAGGCTTCCATTAGGCTGCTGAAAAGAGTGCCCACGGGGTCCAGGGGGTGTCCAACCCAGCCCTCCAGATTGGTTATTGAAGTTATGCTTTTATGGGGTAGCTCTGTGTAAGAAAAGGGAATTGAGACATGGAGAGAAGTAGAGGACAGAAAGGCTTTACCATTTCCAGCATCCTGACAAATTAATACTAAATTCAATTCAAAATTCCTCTTTAATTAAAAAGGGTACATAAAATCCCCAACTTGTGAACTATTTTAAGTTCTAAAGGTTCATCTGTGAAACAGTATAAATGGTACTAACTTCCCAAGACAGCTCTCAAACATCTATTTAATTCATATGTCCAGGCTTCTAGGTTAACATTACTATTTACACTATTAAATTATGATGTATGAGGAAAAATGAATTCTAAATTTTTACCTGAGAAGCTAAGGACAACTCTCCTCACTTCCTAGGAGTGTCTTTAGAGAGAACTAAGAAGTCCCCCTGGAATTATCATTGGATAACTAACTCTACAACTACATTAAGAAGATACTCTCAGAGTCAGTGCTCACTGGGTTATCTAAAATGGAGTCTAGAAGGCAGCTGTACCCTGGGTCGGACTTGAACTTCCCTATGAATATTTATTAAATTACTCCCCTATCACCTTATAAAAATCTTCCTTATCGTGGATCTATAAGTCATTTAAGAGAGGACCTTTGCCACAAAGGGGAACTATAGCAGAAGATAACATAATTTGGATGAAACATATCCTTTTCATTTTCTTCACGTAATGTTAGAACTTGCAAGTTCTCAAGTTAGAGTGCTGAGAGAAAAGCTGCAAATATTTTAAGATATATTCCATTATTGTAAACAATGCAACATTTTACATCTAAGTGTTTACTAAAGTTATAAATAATAGTGGTTCCTTCTTAAAGGAAACTATAATAAAATCTATATATAATATAAAATATACAAGAAAAATATTGGCTTGTAAATAGCTAAAAAGCCAGTCTGCAAGTTCAGTATTCTTTTAGAAGTCTTCTGTTTTGGACTATCAACTATTTGTACATAAAAATAAAGCATGGCCTGGCACATGTATTAAAATTTATAGAAGGTGGGTACTAGATTCCTTGGAAAAGTCTTTCCCTTCAATTTCTGTCACTGGCTTTCATATACACAACCAGGATGAAAACAGAAACATGAGCATTACTCTTAGGAACAAGTCTCTCTCTCTCCTCTCTCTCTCTCTCTCTCTCTCTATCTATCTATCTATCTATCTATATATATTTATTTATTTATTTATATATAAACTTATTGTGATCATTTCAAAATATATAAATATGGAATCATTATGCTGTACATATGAAACTGTTATATGTCAATTATATCTCAGTTTTTTTTAAAGTTGACATATCATGCCAAATAATATTGAAAATGTACAAGATACTTCATTTACTAATCTTGGCCCCATAAGAAATAACTTACAGCAATTTGGAATTGTAACAGTTACAAAAAACCTATTCTTTGAATATGGACAAACAAAAAAAAAGTAGGGAAAGATGTAAATATGCAGTGCTAGTAAAGAATAGTCTGAAATTAAAGTTTTCATTGTGTGCAGGATAAAAGAGAAATGAGTCTAAGACCTCAAAAACAATCAAAGGAGTCTATCTTAACATGTGTTCCAACTTACCTACATGAACTAACACTTTTACACTTTGTATTTCTTAGATATTGTAACATTTTAATTAAACTAATTTTAAAAACATTTCTTCGTAAAGATCAACATGAATTTCAAAACTCTGATAATCATCGTGAGCAAGCTCTCCTGTTGCAGTATAAAAAGTACTTCACTCTCTCTCTTAGCCTGAGTATTTCAATCTTTTATACTTTTCATAAGTAAATGTCTTTTGGCCATAGATTGTGTGTGTTTAGGGAAAGGGAGATTTCAGAAAAATTTTGCAAAGGGCCAAGCAACATATTTTGTAAATATAGCTGGTAACCAGTGATGATATGACAAACACAAAGAACTGGACAAAGTAATTGTTGGGGATATCACATTCCAATCCCATCTGAGCTCCCCACTTCCCTGGTCCCAATGGTAACTTTGGAATTTTCTTTCATCATATAAATGATAATGTTAACATTTTTAATACTTCCAATATAGAGGATATCAAAAATTACAACAAACACTTGTTCCAATCTCCAGCCCACTTCAACAACAACTGATAATTTTTAGCTGTTCCCTAGATGTGTGTAAAATCACCCAAGGAATAAAACAAAAACATAAGCAAAAAAACCACCACAACTAAAACTACTTCTCTCTGAATAAGATATAAAATTCCAGAATAAAAACAAAACAATCCTACCAAAGAAAAATTAAAAGATTTACACCTATAGAAGAAAAAGAAGTACACGGATTAATCAGAAAAAGCATACATATGTCTTTCTTTTGATCAGGGCCTATGCACATTACAACCCTTTTGCAATTACTACTACTAAGAAATGTTTATTTAAAATTTAAAAGATTAATGAACTGAGATAAAGAGGAGTTAAATGTGTCCTGTCAGTTGACAGCTCATCGAATGTTATTTACCGAATTTGAAAAATCCAGTTGTTTGGGTTTTTTTTTAGCTTTCCCTGGAGTATAGCTTGGTTTTTTTTTTTTTTTGAGATTTTTTTTGATGTGGACAATTTTAAAAGTCTTTACTGAACTTGTTACAATATTGCTTCTGTTTTAAGTTTTGGTTTTTTGGCCACGAGGCATGTGGGATCTCAGCTCCCCAACCAGGGATTGAACCCACAGCCCCTGCATTGTAAGGCAAAGTCTTAACCACTGGACCACCAGAGCAGTCCCCAGGAGTTCTGTTTGATCGCTTTAAATACATATCATGTCCTGATGTACAAATTATTACAATTAAACTTTTATAGTGCTTCCACACTCTGTCAGACCCTGCTTTCAGTGCTTTACAGGAATTAACTAGTCTAATCTTTTCAACAACTCTAAGAGACAGGTCCTCAACCAAGCCTCATTCCACAGTCAAGTCAATGCCTAAGGTCTCCCAGCTGGGACCTCCCGCCAGGATTCAAACATAGGCAGTCTACCCCCAGAGCCCTTAATATCACAATTAAAATGCTTTTTCACAAAATGAAATATCTGGCTAACTTGCATTTTAGATAATTCCGACATATGACGTAACTCAAACAGTTAAAAAAAAAAAAAAAAAAAAAAAACCACCTTCCCCTTTAAAAAATTAACCTACCTAAGAAACTTGTAAAAAAAGTTTATTTCTTACAACATTCAACGGGTGTGTGGGGGGGTGCCTAACATTTCTCACAGATCAGCTATTAAACATTTCAAATGAGTGGTGAGTAAAGCCATCAACATGGCTTTAATTTTAAAAGTTCTCTCTCCCAAAAGAGCATAAAACCTAGTGACATCATCACCAAGAATCCCATTCCAATGGAAACAGGCTCCTTCACACATTTACCTTTTTTTTGAGTTCGGAACATTTCCAGCTGTTTCTGCTGCTGCCGTCTTAACGTGTTAACAATAGCTATTGCTAGTCTCAGTGCTTCTCTGGGGTACCCATGAGAACGTAATGCGTCTACTCGTGCACAGGCTGTAGGAACATGTTCTAAAACAGAAAGTTAAGGGGGGAAAGTTGCCATTATCAGATATATCTATAAAAACAGGATTTAATAGTAAGATGTTTTTCTCTGAAATACTATTAAAAAGACACAAGAAACCATTTCTGAACTTGGATTTGAATGAAAAACTCTTATTGCCAAGCATTCATCCATCTCCCATTGAATCCCTCAACTCTCCTCCTCCCACTCCAATAATGCTATAGAAACTAAACAAAGAAGTAAGTCATGGAAATGTCTTTCCGGTTTGGCCACTTACCATGCCAGAGGGGCCACCCGCGGGAGTCAAAGAGGGAGTTTTCAGCATCGTCATGGTAACAGTAGTTGGTGTACAGGTCACTGCTGATAATGTGCTGCAAGTGGCTGTCCTGCCAGTGGAGATCGCACGCCTCGATGGCTCGGGTGAACACTGTCCGATGTGGCCTGTTCGATGAATCTGTTTTTTCCACAATTCAGAAAGCGGTGTCAGCTATTATTCACATGTGAATAAATCAGTCATACCATACCATTCTGTGGGCAGATGTTCATGAACACACCCACACACATTGTCCTGCACCCCCTAAGCAGAAGGATGAAGGGTGAATATTCTCACGTCCTAAGTACTAGGAGGCAAATCAGACCAAAGAGCCACCATTCACTCACTTGTTTTATCAAACACAAACACTGTGCAGCCATCAGAGCTAAGGTTAAAGGCATCCTGCAAAAAGAATCGTCAAGTCTAGTTTCCATGACAAATACACTGAAAGGAGGCACTCGGCACAAAAATCACATGAAAACTCACTGCTCCCCACTTCTGAGGTGCTGTGGTGGACTGCCCTGATGGGATCAACAGCTCTCACAAACACTATGCAAGAGATGAGACACCAGCCATGGAACCTTTCAGGAAGATGCAATCAGCCTTTAAAAATATGAAGAAGGGTTGTGCTTTTGGTTGTATTTTTTAACTATATTGTGCGGTTTTGCACAATTAAAACTATTATGCTTCTTGGGATATAATGATTAAATGTCACTTTATATCCCAAAGGGCATAAATGCATATATTTAACATTTCACAAAGCCACACAACATAGCTACAAAACAAACCAGCACACTTACCTTGCCCCTACAGGCTGCCTCCTGACTCTTGTGCAGGTTCCATGGCTGGTGTGATGTCCCAAGCATAGTGTAACGCCAGGGCATCACAAAAGAGCAGAAGCACACACTCCGAAGAGGGTTCAAGTTTCAGGACCTGACAGAGAAAAGAGATGTTTGGGGAATAAAGGATATTTTTACCCCAACTTCTGGGATTATTCAGTTCTTCTGGAAAAAATCGTTCAAATTCTACCTGCACTCCCACCCCTTGGGTCCCCAACTCCAGACTTACCTTAAACTGTGGCAGAAACCTTAGAAAGAGCCTCCACTGACAATCAGGGTAACAAACTATTTTTATTTATGTGTGCTTTATTTAGCTCAAGTATCACCCCTCACTGTTCTGAGGCTTAACTAAATGAGAAGTAAAATCTGGAGCTTCCTTAGTTGGTAAAGTTTCATCTTCTCTCCCTGGAGCTTTGGCTAAGCACAGACATAAAGGAAATCATAAAAATCAAAATACAACTGAATCAAGAAGAGATGTGAAAACTCATCTAGACCAACCCCTTTATTCTACTGATGGAACTGAAAATTGAGAGAAGTAAAGTGACTTGCCAAGGTCACACCGCCAGGCAATGGCAGTCAAGATCGAAACACAGATAACCTCACTCCAAATTCAGCTATTTAGGCTGTTCTGAAAGGCTTTTGAATGGTCTTTAACAGAAAGAGACATTACTTCAGCTTGGTCTCAGGTGGACTCAGACATCTGTATTTGAATGGCAGACATATCAAAATGCATGGATGACATAATTTGAGAGGCCTAAATACTGATGTATCTGTTCTGGCCCCTGCCCAGACTCCTTGTTAGCAGCAGACGGAGGGACACTTTGCAAATGGGAAGAGTTGGCCCTACATTTAATAGCCTTTGGAACCTACCAGGGCTTTTTGCAGAGCAGAATAAATATACCCCTACTCAACAAGAAACTGGTTCCATGACTTCTTAAGTCCAAATCTCACACAAGTATTTTTAAATGGCTTTCTAATTTCATTTATTTTGTTTAACTCAAATCATAGAAACAGAATTTAAAATTAAAAGGAGACTTTAGAAAGCAACACATTATTATGCACTTATTAAAAGAATGAGAGTTCTGTCTGTTTGACCCACTGTGGTATCAATAATAAAAGCAAGCTGTGGGTATGACTCCATTGAAAAAATTAAAATCTTAACTCTTCATGTTTGTATGTGACTGTAAGAGCATAGTGAAATGTACAGGACATACACCAGGACAGTGGTTAGCTCTAAGAGTCTGATACAACTAACTATAACAAAAAAGACTAAATACTATTGGTATTTAAATGAAAATGTAAGATACAAAGCTCTATAATAGCATGGAAACAAAAAAATATATGTACATAGACAATGACTAAAAAGATATACAAACAAAAATTGATTTAAGTATCAAAATTATGGTCAATTTTTATCTTAGATATCTGTGTTTTCTTGACTTTTGCAGTAACAGAAAAAAGAAACAGATGATCTTAATCAAATTGTTAAAACAATAAACACAGGGACTTCCCTGGTGGTGCAGTGGTTAAGAATCCACCTGCCAATGTAGGGGACATGGGTTTGAGCCCTGGTCCGGGAAGATCCCACATGCTGTGGAGCAACTAAGCCCGTGTGTCACAACTACTGAGCCTGCGCTCTAGATCCCGTGAACCACAACTACTGAGCCCGCGTGCCGCAACTACTGAAGCCCATGTGCCTAGAGCCCATGCTCCGCAACAAGAGAAGCCACCTCAATGAGAAGCCCACACACTGCAACGAAGAGTAGCTCCTGCTCACCACAGCTAGAGAGAAAGCCCATGTGCGGCAACGAAGACACGACGCAGCCAAAATCAATCAATCAATTAATTAAAAACCGATAAACACTAATTTGTAAAAAATTTTAAATAAAGTATAAAATAATATTAGTTTTTTAACAAAAAAACTTTTAAAAAGGCTTTCATTCAGGTATATTTAAAAAGCAAACACACTACTCTTTCTAAGGGTGTGGATTCTAATGTTGTCAATTAATTCTAACAAATAATCTCAGCAAAGACAGAAATTATTTGTGCTTTACTTTCACTCTGATGTGCAAACACATGCAATTCTGCCCATGGTCTGTACCACATGCACTCGCTGCCCAGCGGCATGACTGCTGAGCTCTGCTGTCACCAAAGGCTCTCCCTTTGCAAGCCTGCTCAGCCTTCCAGCAGAAGTACTGCAGGATGAGCACCCAACCCCCTCTGTAGGGATATCTCTTCTGACAGCCCCTCTGGAGAATGCGGGTGTTCTGCTAAAAGGAGGAGCCCTGGTGCCTTTAGGCACAACAGCTATAAATATTGCCCTTAGAAACTAGTCCTGACTTCTTATCCCTGGGCCAAACCATAAATGAAATGAACTCTTTTTTTCCAGAGGCTGGACCACTTCCTAAGAGTTTTCTAAAGCCTATGGAATAGTCATATTTAACCAAGGGGAAAGCAACCAAATGGAAAGTAAAAAAAGTAAACTGTAAAATGTTAGGATAGCAGTCACAAAAAAGCAGATGGGGAGTGAAACACAGAGAAACCTCCAAATATAATAAAGTTTAAAAAAATCAAATTTATTGCCTATGGAGACATAAGCATACCTTTTCCTAGCAAAAGAAGAGAATAAATGTTGAATTGTTAAACTTGAAAATTCTGAGCTTCTGGAAAAAAACTTGGGATATAAGGGGTAGATTTATTTTCTTTGAAGTTATTAAATAAAATCATCATGGGCAATAAAGATATGACAGATTTCAAATACTGAATTCCCAAGGCAAATACCTCTAGACAAAGGAGAGCCAGACAATCATCTTTCCCAAGGCCTGAAACTTCTTTTCGATTGGACAAGTCCCTACGGAGTAATACATATTATTTTCTTTCTTTGTAAAGACTGAAAATACTATGCTAACATCACATTTCATTCTCAGCACATTGTCCAGCTCTTTCTAGGAGTACCAACTCCAGATGGGGCCAGAAAACAGAATGACAGTCTTGATTCCTGAATCCTTCTGATGTCATTTAACTCCCACCTTGCATCTATCATAACTTTAAAGTCTTCCAAGTTTTCTCAGAAAAGGGGGAGCAGCAGCACAAACTTACATAAGAAGAGTGACAGAGTTAGTGAATGAAATTTTTATTTCCAAGAGTTAACTACTTTAAAGATTTGGTTCTGAAAGAGAGGAGAAAATTCTGCGGTAGCTAGCTGGGACGATGGGGGCAAGGAAAGATTTTTTAAGATGAGAGAGACTTGAGCTAAATGGGTGGGTTCAATAGAGAGGGAGAAGCTTAAACAAACAAACAAACAAACAAAAACCAGTACAGAAATGAGAGACCAAGATTCTTAAGAGGCTATCTGAAAATGTCTGGGAACATTTCTTAGTTGTCCAAAGACCGGAGGGCACTATTAGCCTACAGTAGGTGGGAACAAGGATGCTAGACAGTCCTTCACAATAAAGAATTTTCCTGGTCTGAATGCCAGCAGCACTCCATGCTTCTTCAGCCCTAGTCATTAAATGTTTACTTGCTATATTCTAAAACTAAGAATTTTTAACTGATTAAATTGTATAGTTGCCCAAATATGAACTGACCAACAGATATAAAAACACACAAGCCTCTCAATATTTTGTTTTACAATATACTACACATCCATTCCATTATTTTTAAAAATATATTCAAACTAAATAATTAATAGGCAATTTTAACACATACTAGTAGTATATGTATTATATCCATCTGTATTCTGAGAATATGAAAGTTATAGAAAGGTCTCACATAAAAATTAAAACACACACACACATACACATTCAAAACATATTAAGTCCGTGAGTTACAGTAAGTTCTTAAGTGAGTAAAATAATTTTCCCAAATCTATTATAAGTTACTGTTATAAACATAGATGCACAATTAGGTAGATACAAAGTGAGCAGATTACCACTGTGTACTCACCTTGGTTAGCATTCGCACCCTGAGGCAGAGCATTGGTTAAGTTAGGTAATTCACTGCCATGATTTCCATCTTCCCATGGACAGACATCAACACCATTCCACTTTTTCAACTGTTTTAGCCAGCTGGCCTTCTGCTCCAACTTGCAGTGGGGATTTAAAACTATACACATCCACAGAGCACCTAAATTAAAGGGGGAGAGGAAAGCAAATTTTTTAAAAGTTTACAAGTGTCCAATCCTAATAGCTAATGATAAACCATTTCAAAACAGACCCAAGTCTGCAGTTTTATAATGCAATTCTCCCTTGTCCAAGCAACAAATCTCACACAGAGGTTAATGTAAAGAGGACAAAAGAGCCCAAATTTGAACCAAAGAGTCCAAACACTGTTACATATAAAGATGAAAGATATTTCAAATGGTAATTGTAATCACCTTCCTACTTTTGTGACATTTGGGGCAAAAGTCAATAAAGAATACAACCTTAAGGACCAATTTGTTACTTTAATTTATAAGCAGATTTTATTCATGAATGCTGCAATAAACCACTCTAAATGGTTCTGTGCAAAAATTAAATTTACTTTTAAAAGTATCTTTTTAAAATAAAATCATAAAGGCATAACAATGGACACAAACTATTTTCCAGTCTCCTTATAAGCATTTCAAACTTTATTATGCTCGTTAATTAGTATGCATATCCATATATCAACAGATCTTTTAATAAAATTTACTTAAACATGCTTCCCTAAATGATTTAACCAGGAATTAACCTTTATATAAATGAAATCACTAAATTTATGTCTTTTTGTGAATGAAATCACTAAACATTTATCAAAAGTTCACTTGCTTTAAAATGAAAAGACAACCTATGGACTCGGAGAAAATATTTCAAGACAATGCGACTGACGAGGGCTTAATTTCCAAAATACACAAATATCTCATATAGCTCAATATCAAAAAAACCCCACAAAAAACAAACCAATCATAAAAGGGGCAGAAGACCTAAATAGACATTTCTGCAAAGAAAACATACAGATGGCCAACAGGCACATGACGAGATGCTCAACATCGCTAATCATCAGAGAAATGCAAATTAAAACTACAATGAAGTGTCACCTCACACTGGTCAGAATGTCCATCATCAAAAAGTCTACAAATAAATGCTGGAGAAGGTGTGGAGAAAAGGGAACCCTCCTACACTGTTGGTGAGAATGTAAATTGGTACAGCCACATATGGAGAACAGTATGGAGGTTCCTTAAAAAACTAAAAATAGAGTTACCATATGATCCAGCAATCCCACTATGGGGCATATATCTGGAAAAGATGACAACTCAGATTCAAAAAGATACATGCACCCCAATGTTCATAGCAGCACTATTTACAACGGCCAAGACATGGAAGCAAGCTAAGTGTCCACCAACAGATGAGTGGATAAAGATGTGGTATGTACATACATACAAACATACACACACAATGGAATATTACTCAGCCATTAAAAAAATGAAATAATGCCATTTGCAGCAACATGGATGGACCCAGAATTTATCACACTAAGTGAAGTAAGTCAGACAGAGAAAGACAATGTTATATGATATCACATGTGGGATCTACAAGTAGTACAGATGAACTTATTTACAAAATAAACAGATTCACAGACACAGAAAACTTATGAATACCAAAGGGAAAAGGGAGGGAGGGATAAATTAGGAATATGGGACTAACAGATACACACTACCATATATAAAATAACATGGATTTACTGTATAGCACAGGGAACTACAGTCAGTACCTTGTAAAACACCTTTAACAGAAAAGAATCAAATATGTATATATATATTTTTTGACTATATATATAACCAAATCACTTTGCTGTACACCTGAAACTTACACAATATTTTAAATCAACTATACTTCAATTAAAAAGTTAAAAAAAAAAAGTTCACTTGTGTTTTTGTTGTTGTTGTTGTTTTTGCAGTACGTGGGCCTCTCACTGCTGTGGCCTCTCCCATTGCAGAGCACAGGCTCCAGATGTGCAGGCTCAGCGGCCACGGCTCACGGGCCCAGCCGCTCCGTGGCATATGGGATCCTCCTGGACCGGAGCACGAACACGCGTCCGCTGCATCGGCAGGTGGACCCTCAACCAGGGAAGCCCTCACTTGTTTTTCATAGGAAAAGCCCTAATGAATTTAGAAGGTATAACTCATAATTTGAAAAATTAAGGTACTGATAAAATTTGTCATTCCTTTCTACATTTTTTCAAAAAGATAGCTAATTCAAGCAAATATTTCACAAGTTTTAGAAGTTCAAGTTTGGGAATTCCCTGGTGGTCCAGTGGTCAGGACTCCATGCTTCCACTGCATGGGTAAGATCCTGAAAGCTTTGCCATGTGGCCAAAAAATAAAGCTTTTACTTTACCAATTTCAAAACAAGACAGATACCAGTACTTCAAAGCCATTCATAACACTTTCTTTGAAAAGGTTTGTATGCGTATCTGTTTTTATTTTAATCAATTGTGTTAACCAAGTGAATAATACAGGTAAGAATGGTCTGTTTATGTTTTGTTTGTCCAAAAGAGATGCTTTACATTCTTCCACATTTAAAATTAGCAGTCTTCCCTGGTGATGCAGTGGTTGACAGTCCGCCTGCCAGTGCAGGGGACACGGGTTCGTGCCCTGGTCCGGGAGGATCCCGTGTGCCACAGAGTGGCTGGGCCTGTGAGCTGTGGCCGCTGAGCTTGAGCTCCTCAACAGGAGAGGCCATAACAGTGAGAAGCCCGCGTGCCACAAAAAGAAAAAAAAAAATCACTAGATAGGATTAATAGTAGAATGGATATGACAGAGGTAAAAGTCAGTAAATTTGAAGATAGAAATGATCTCATCTGAAGAAGAGAGAGAAACAATCAGAAGAAAATGAACAGAGCCTTAAGACAGGTGGGAAAATATCAAAAGTAACATTTGTATCATTGGAGATCCAAAGAAGATGAGAAACAGATACAGAAAAACTCAAAAGAAATAATTATTGAAAACTTCCCAAAATTGAAGATAAGCTGAGCTAACCAAAAAATCCATGCCCAGTGATAATCAAATCACTGAAAACCAAAGAAAAAAGTAAAAAATATTGAAAACAGTCAGAGAAAAATGAAATGCCACATAAAGGAGAATGACTCAAATAATTATTCTTGTCAGAAATTATACAGGACAGAAGACAGTGGAGCAATATCTTTAAAGTGTTAAAAGAAATGGAAATATCAACCCAGAGTTGGCAAAATATCATTCATGAATGATGGTGAAATGAAGGCCTCCTCAGATCAGGAAAAACTAACAACATGTATTGTTCAAGAGACTTGATGCTAAAGGAAGTTCTTCAGGCTGGAGAGAAATAATACCAGAGGGAAACTTGGAACTATATGAATAAAGGAAGAGGAACAGAAATAATAAATACCTAAGTAAATGTCATGGACTACTTTTGTCCTTCTAAGTTCTTTAAGATAAGTATGACTACTGAAAGCAAAAACGTGAACATTGTCTTATGGTATTTTAAACGTATGTAGATGTAATACACATGAAAATTATAGCATAAAGGAGGAAGAGTAAAGGGACCTATATGGTTGTTAGACTCTACATTCTTTTTTAAGTGGCAAAGTAAAAACTCAAAGTAGACTGTTTAATGTTAGGTATATTTCTTGTAATACTGAAACCATTAAAAAAAAAAAAGGAGATACAAACAAAAAGGACAACAGATAAATTAAAATGAAATACTAAAAATAAAATGTTTTAAAATAATCCAAAGAAGGAGAAAAGAAGACAGGAGGGAGGGAACAAAGGAACAAAAACAGAGAGGATAAACAGAAAAGAAGTGATTAAATGGTAGACCTACATTGAACTACATCAATAATTATAGCAAATGTAAATCATCTAAACATACCAATTAAAAGAGATGGTGAAATCAGGTTGAAAAACAAGACCCAACTCTATGCTATGTACTAGAAACCCTCTTCAAATATAATGACATAGATAAATTAAATGGAAAAGGATGGGAAAAGATACACCATGCAAACACTTTCAAATCAAAGTTGGAGTGGCCATATTATTATCAGACAAAGTAGACTTTGGAACAAGAAATGCTACACCAGATAAAGTGAAACATAACATGATAAAGGGGTCAGTTCTACAAAAAACATAACAATCCTAAATGAGGATGCTGCACCTAACATTAAGACTTCAAAATATATGAAGCAAAAAGTGACAGAGCTGAAAGGAGAAACACACAAATCCACAGTTACATTTGGAGATCTCAATACTTCTCTCTCAATAACTAACAGAACAAGTAGACAGAAAATTAGCAAGGATAAAGAATACCTACAACAATACTATCAACCAACTTAATCTAACTGACATTCATAGAATACTCCACTTAACATTAGTAGAAAAACAAAACAAAACAAAATCTTATACTTTCTAAAATGCACAAAGAACATTTACCAAGGTAGTCCATATTCTGGGCCATAAAACAAACTTTGACAAATATTAAAGAAGTGAAATCATACAAAGTATATTCTCTAATGTAATAGAATTAAATTAGAAATCAGTAACAGGATGATATTTGGAAAATTCCCAAATATCTGGGAATTAAACAACACAATTCTAAATAACTCATGAGTAAAAGAAGTCACAAAAGAAAACAGAAAATATTTTGTTCTGAATGAAAATGCAAATAAAATATATCAAAACTTGTGATCTACAGCTAAAAAGAGTTTAGAAATTTATAGTATTAAATGCTTGTATTGGAAAAGAAGGAAAGATTCAAATCAATAATCTAAATATCCACCTTAAGAAACTAGAAAAAGAATGAGAAATCAAAGCCAAAGCAAGCAGAAAGAAGGAAATAACAGATCAGAAATCAATTAAATGGAAAACCACCACCTAAGTTTTTTTTAATGAAACCAAAAGCTAGTTCTTTAAAAAGATTAATAAAGCTATAATCGTCTGACCAAAAAAAGAAAGGACAAACTATGAGTATCAGGAATAAAAAAGGGCACATCATTATAGATCCTAGAGGCATTAAAAGGCTCATAAAGGAATACTATGAACAATTTATTCCCATAAATTCTCCAGCTTAGATGAAATGGACAAATTCCTTGAAAAACCACAAACTACCACAGTTCTCTCAAGAAGAAATAATAACCTGAATAGCTTTAAATTTATCAAAGAAATTAAATCTGCAGTTAAAAACTCTTAACAATGCACGTCCAAGATGTTTCCCTGGAAAATTCTACCAAATAGTAAAGAAAGAAATAACACCAATTCCATACAATACCTTCCAGAAAAAAGAAGAAAGGGAAGGTTTTCAACTTATTTTATGAGGCCAGAATTACCCTGATAGCAAAACCAGACAAAAAACATTACAAGTAAATATAATTACATGTCAAACACCACAACAAAATATTAGTAAATCTAATTAAGAAATACATAAAAAAGAAAACACACCACAACTAAATAGGGTTTATCCCAGGAATGCAAGGCCGGTTCAACATTAAAAATTAGTGTAACTCACTATATAGCAGACTAAGGAAGAAGAACCATATGACCATTTCAACAGATACAGAAAAAGCAACTGACAAAATTCAACATCCCTTCATAATAAATAAAACTCTCAGCAAACTAGGAACAAGATAACTTACCTGATAAAGGTCATCTGCAAAAAAAACCACCTACAGTTAATATGATAATGGCAAAAGACTGAATGTTTTTGCCCTAAGATAAAACAACAAGGCAAAGATGTCTGCTCTACAACTCCTATTCAACATCACACTGGAAGTTCTAGCCAGGCCAATAAAGCAAGAAAAGGAGATTAATGACATAAGATTTAAAAGGAAAAAATAAAATAGCCTCTATTTGTAGACAACGAACCTACAAAAAAGGTAAGTAAGTTTAGCAAGGTCATATGATACAAGTTCAAAGCAAGAAACCAACTGTATATCTATGTACTAAATTTGAACAGTTACAGATCAAAATTTACCCCCCAAAAGCACCAATTATAATTCTATCAAAAAACATGAAATACTTAAGTTATAAATCTAACAAAACATGTACAGCGTCTCTATGCTAAAAACTACAAAACACTGACAAGATAAATCAAAGACAATCTTAAAAAGCAGACTAGAAACCTCAAAACTATTAAGATATCAATTCTCCCCAAATTGATCTATATATTCAACATAACACTACTCAAAACCCTAGCAGGCACTGGTGTACATACTGACAAAAATATAGAATGGCCAAACAATTTTAAAGAAGGAAAAAGTTGGAAGGCTCCCCAGCACCTAATTTTGAGACTTTGTATAAAGTTAAGAGTAATCAAGACAGTGTATGATTGTGAAAGAACAGGTACCTACACCATTATATAGATTAGGGAGCCCAGACTTACATAGATATGGTCAATTCAAGGTTCAAAGCCATTCGATGTAGAAAAGATAAATCTTTTCAAAAACTAGTGCTACTACAATTGGATATTCATAGAAAATGAACTTAAATCTACAACACACAGTTTATTAAAAATTAACTCAGCTAACTTATTAAAAACTAACTCAAAATGGATCACAGACCTAAATATAAAACCGAAAACCATAAAACTTCTGGAAAACATCTTTGTGACCTTGAGTTAGGCAGAGATAATCTTAGATACAATATCAAAAGCATAATCCATAAAAGATAAAATTTATCAAGTGGACTTCATCAACATTAAAATCTTTTGTGCTGCAAAAAAACAATATAAAGAGAATGAAAAGACAAGCAAGCCACAGATTGGGAGAAAATATGTGCAAATCATACATCTGACAAAGAACTTGTATCTAGAATATTAAAATCCTTCCCAAACTCATCAAGAAAACGAATAACCCTATTACAAATGGGCAAAAAATCTGGAAAAGACACTTCACTCAAGAAGATATACAGATGGCAAACTGCTGATGAAAACATGCTGAGCATCATTAATCATTATGAAAATGAAAACAGAAACTGTTTGCAAATGACATGATACTATACATAAAAAATCCTAAGGATACCACCAGAAAACTACTAGAGCTTATCAATGAATTCAGAAAAGTTGCAGGATACACAATTAATATACAGAAATCTGTTGCATCTCTATACACTAATACACTATCAACGAACTATCAGAAAGAGAAATTAAGGAAATAATCTCATTTACCATCACATCAAAAAGAATAAAATACCTAGGAATAAACCTACCTAAAGAGGTAAAAGACTTATAGTTGGAAAACTTTAAGATGCTAATGAAAGTAAATGAAGATGACACAAACAGATGGAAAGATACACTGTGTTCTTGGATTGGAAGAATTAATATTGTTAAAATGACCATATTACCGAAGGCAATCTCCAGATTCAATGCAATCCCTATCACAATACCAATGGCATTTGTATGGAAACACAAAAGACCCCAAATAGCCAACACAATCTTGAGAAAGAAGAACAGAGCTAGAGGAATCACACTCCCTGACTTCAGACTATTCTACAAAGCTACAGTAATAAAAACAGCATGGTACTGGTATAAAAACCAGACACATAGATCAAAGGCACAGAATAGAGAGTCCAGACATAAACCTATGCACTTACGGTCAATCACTCTGCAACAAAGAATATACAATGGAGAAAAGACAGTCTCTTCAATAAGTGGTGCTTGGAAACTAGACAGCTACATGTAAAAGAATTAAATTAGAACATTCTCTAACACCATACACAAAAATAAACTCAAAATGGATTAAAGACCTAAATGTAAGACTGGAAACCATGAAACTCCTAGAGGAAAATATGGACAGAACACTCCTTGACATAAATCCTAGCAATATTTTTGGGGATCTGTCTCCTAAAGCAAAGGAAATAAAAGGAAAAATAAACAAATGGGACCTAATTAAACTGCAAAGCTTTTTGCACAGCAAAGGAAACCACTGACAAAACGAGAAGAAAATCAAAATAACAAACAACCCGATTAAAAAATGGGCAGAAGAACTGAATAGGTATTTTTCCAAAGGCATGCAGATAGCCAGTAAGGCATATGAAAAGATTCTCAACAGTACTAATCATCAGAGAAATGCAAATCAAAACTACAATGAGATATCATCTCACACCTGTCAGAGGGGCTATCATCGAAAAGAACACAAATAACAAATGTGGAGAGGATGCAGAGAAAGGGAAAGCCTCATACACTGTTGCTGGGAATATAAATTGGTGCAGCCACTATGGAATATAGTATGCAGGTTTCTAAAAAAAAAAACTAAAAATAGAACGACCATATGATCCATCAATTCTACTCCTGGGTATACATCTGAAAAAAAAACACTAATTCAAAAAGACACATGCACCCCAATGTTCATAGCAGCATTATTTACAATTGCTAAGGTACGGAAGCAACTTAAGTGTCCACGAACAGAAGAATGGATAAAGAAGATGCAGGGCTTTCCTGGTGGTGCAGTGGTTGAGAATCCGCCTGCCAATACAGGGGACATGGGTTCGTGCCCCGGTCCGGGAAGATCCCACATGCCACAGAGCAGCTGGGCCTGTGAGCCATGGCCGCTGAGCCTGCATGTCCAGAGCCTGTGCTCCGCAATGGGAGAGGCCACAACAGTGAGAGGCCCGCGTACCACAAAAAAAAAAAAAAAGATGCAGTGTATATACACAGAATGGAATACTACTCAGCCATAAAAAAAGAATGAAATAATGCCATTTGCAGTAACATGGATGGACTTGGAGGGTATCATGTCAAGTGAAGTAAGTCAGACAGAGAAAGACAAATATTGTATGATATCACTTATATGCGGACTCTAAAAAATACAACAAACTAATGAATATAATAAAAAAAGAAGCACACTCAGATACAGAGAAGAAACTAGTAGTTACCAATGGGAAGAGGGAAGGGACAATATAGGAATAGGGGAGTAAAAGGTACAAACTATTATGACAAAAACAAGCTACAAGGATATATTGTACAACACAGAGAATATAGCCAATATTTTATAAATAACTATAAATGGACTATCTATAACCTTTAAAAATTGTGTATCACTGTATTGTATACCTATAACATATAATATTGTACATCAACTATACTTCAATTAAAAAAACATACGACATACCACTACACACCTATTATAAGGGTTAAAATTAGAAAAAGAAATTTAAAATCTGAAAATACTACTGGCAATCAGAATGCTCATAATTGCTGCTGTGAGTGCAAAATGATATAGCTACCTTGGAATATGGTTCAGCAGTTTCTCATGAAGTTAAACATTTACCTTATGACCCAACAATCCTACCTCTTGGGATTTGCCCAAGAGAAATGAAATCTTAGGTTCACATAAAAACTTTACAAGAATGTTTATAGCAGTTTTATTCGTAAATGCAAAACACATCCAACCTGAATGTCCTTCAACTGGTGAATGGATGAACAAACTTGGTGCATTCATATAATAGACTACTACTTAGCAACAAGAAACAGACCACTGAAATACACATAATATCGCAAATGCATTATACTAAGTGAAGGAAGCCAGAATCAAAAGGGTATATATGTGTACACACACACTTTATTACTCCATTTATGTGACATTTTGGAAAAGGCAAAACTAAATGGACTGAGAATAGACTACCAATGCTAGGGACAGGGAGTAGGTGATGATTATAAAGGGACTGTGTGAGGGAATTTTTGGAGGTGATATAACCATTCCATATCTTCATTGATCACATGACTCTATGCCTTTGTCTAAACTCAAAATTGTACACTAAAAATGTCAGGTGTATGTTTTTTTGTTTTGTTTTTTTTTTTGGTATGTGGGCCTCTCACTGTTGTGGCTTCTCCCGTTGCAGAGCACAGGCTCTGGACATGCAGGCTCAGTGGCCATGGCTCACGGACCCAGCCGCTCCGCGGTATGTGGGATCTTCCCGGACCGGGGCACGAACCCTCATCCCCTGCATCAGCAGGCGGACTCTCAACCACTGCGCCACCAGGGAAGCCCAGGTGTACGTATTTTTATAGTTAAGTATTTATGGTATGTATTTTACACTATAGTTAGGAATTTTACTGTATGTAACAAAGTAAATTTTTAAAAATTGCTAATTAATATATGGATCAAACAATTTTATCTACTGGTATTCCAAAGACCTAAGTATGAGTGCTCTCTCTGCAGGATTTCTCTACAAGCCAATGGACATTGCACAAATCACCATCCTATTAATCGTATGCATTTCCCATGCCAAGAACCAGGAAAAACAGCTTCAAATGAAACATGACCACACACTGTCACAAAGCAAGAGACAAATCAAAATGGTGTCTAAAGAACCTGTAAGTGGCAGCCTTTCCTACTGAATCCCATTGGAAAATGGGATACAACTTTACCAGGCTTTAGATTTTGGACTGATGGACAACATAACAACACAAAATAAGTTACATGGTAATAATTAAATTAAATCTAACGAATGCTGCAGATTGGATCAAAAACTGGCATTTCTATTTATAAGGCTACACTGAAGTCATTTTACAAATCATCAAATTATCTTTTTAAAAAATAAAATTATAATATTCAAAAGGTAATGCTTCAGAATTAAGAATCTTTCGTGTTTTTCTTCCAAGATGTTTCTGTCTTACAATTCTACTACTCTTGAATACTTTATCAGATAAAGCTAAAATCAAAAAGTTGCTCTTTCATTCTCAGGTTGTTAGTATAGTATCAAGGTTCTGTGTAAAAGGGCAACCAAGTACATTAATATGGACAAATAATATGTAAATGTCTATCCAAAATAAGTTGATTTATTTTCTAGGTGTCTATTTTATAATTCAGAATTCTGTATTTCAGTCCACCTGTGTGAACTATAATTTATTTTGGAAATCAGCTTAAAAGCACCATGTCAACTAAAAGCTAAGATAGAACTAACTTCAACCTAAATGTCCATTAACAGAGGAATGGATAAAGAAGATGTGGTACATATATACAATGGAATATTACTCAGCCATAAAAAGGAACTGAGCTGGGTCATTTGTAGAGACATGGATAGACCTAGAGATGGTCATACAGAGTGAAATAAGTAAGAAAGAGAAAAACAAATATTGTGTATTAACGCATATATGTGGAATCTGAAAAAACTGGTATAGACAATCTTACTTACAAAGCAGAAATAGAGACACAGACATAGAGAATAAACCTACGGATACCAAGGGGGGAAGTGGGGGGATGAATTGGGAGATGGGGATTGACATATATACACTACTGATACTATGTATAAAATAGATAACTAATGAGAACCTACTGTATAGCACTGGGAACTCTACTCAATGCTCTGTGGCAACCTAAATGAGAAGGAAATCCAAAAAGGAGGAAACACATGTATACATATAGCTGATTCACTTTGCTGTATGGTATAAACTAACACAGTATTATAAAACAACTATACTCCCAATAAAATTTTTTTAAGTGTACAGATTATATATCCTAACATATATATATATCTCAAATCCATTGTTTTTCACAATTTGTTTTTCTTTTTAAAGATATAGCACAATACAAAGTTTAAAAAATAGAATTAAAAACCAAATTTATACTAAGCACTAGTTCTTTTGAAGTAACTCAAAGATAAAATTAGGAAAATACTAACCAATGTATACAATGCTGAAGGACTGACTGACTTGCATATGAAGAAGCTGACAAGGTGATAATGATCCAGTAAGCTTCACTTTCACTTGGTGAAAACTCAGAGCTTATAGAAGCCAGCACAATACTGACAAAACCATAAAATTCTACTTTTAAAAAAAGTTCTTTTGAGGAAATAAATATAAGAACACCAATTACAACTTTAATTAAACAATCATTATTATCACTAACAGTCACCATTTCTTGGGTGCCTATCATGTGCTATAGGCACTATTCTTAGGGCTTTACAAACATTTTTTTCATTAACTCATTACAATAATCCTCCATGATCAGAAATAATACATCCACTTTAAAGATGAGAAAACTAAAATGCAAACAGATTACAAGATCTTAAAAACAAGATCCTAAATATTCTTGCAAACTTTAAACAGTGATTTCTGTGATTCAAGGAAAAAAAAATAAAGCTATAAAACTAGATTTTTACACTTACATTTCTCTAATTAGAAAATTTCCGTTACAGAATGAGAAAAAAATTTTCAAAGCCAAGCCTTTATTAATTTAAGTCAGTAATGTTTTTTTATTACTCACCTCCCTAAAGAGAGGTTTCATCTTGAAAGGATGTTCTTAATGTTAGATTCAAGTTCAGAGCTATAATAGATATGGCCTTTTATCTGAACAGTCAACACTACAAAAGCTGTAATTAGCCTTAATAACCAAGTTAACCAAATTGAGTAAGTCATCCTCCAAATTTTATTAATTTGGAATCCCACTGTGAGCATTTATCTCCTTCCCCTCCAACATACTCCTGCAACATTTGTAGCTTTAAAAATAAAGCTCTTTGATGATTAAACACTTCATTCTGCTGTCCCTCAGAAATACAAACCCTTTTAAAAGGACTGAACCAAAAATAGGACAGAGCACTCAGTGAAAACTTAGCATTTCCAGCCTAGCAGATGACCTGGCATCTAGAAAGTATTACTGGTTCTTTTACAAAGGACACTTAATTATTTGCTATGAAGTACAATGAAAATAAATTCAATAGTTTAAAATTGCTTTCCTAGCTTCAATGCCTCAAAGTATATAAAGGCAATTATCAAATCACCGGTGTGTGCATCATTCGGTTTCTGAATTATCCATGGCACATTTCAGCTCTAGTCTAGCTTTTTCTCTACCACCCAGCATGCTTTTACTCTCCTTTCCACCACACCACCTAATCTGCACTCAGTGATTTCAGCAAAAAGATGTGCTGTAATCTACAAGTCAAAGTAAAGCAAAACACGGAAGGCAACTCCCGTGGTATGAAGGAAAACAAAACCTTTTATTTTTGGCACAAGGTGAATGGTTCCAATCCACTCAGTGGTCTTAAAATCTGTTCGCATCCTATACCTGACCCAAATAGGCAAATTAACATGGACAGAATCACACGGAGACAGAAGACAAATCATCACAAAAGCGTTTTTATTTTTAAAATATTTTTATTTATTTATTATAACATATGGATTCAATATATTTATAGATTATGCTCCACTAAAAGTTATTATAAAATAATGTCTATATTTCCCTGTGTTGTACAATAGATCCTTGGTTTTTTATTTTCTACATAGAGGTATTGGATTAAGAAAAACAAACTACTATCTTTCCCAGCCCCCTTCACTCTCCCCACTGGTAACTGCTGATTTGTTCTCTTTGAGTCTATTGCTATTTTGTTATACGCATTTCTTTCTTGCATTTCCTAGATTCCATGTACAAAAGCCTTTTTAGGCTTCTGTATTCTACTGGTCACACTGCCAATGGACAAGCACCCACACTCCCAACAAATGTAGGTAACAAGAATTAATGAATTCTAAATGTCCCGAAGGCCAGTCTTGTCCATCAAACATTTCGATGTACAAATCACCACCATTTTGCCCCACATACCCAGTGTTTTACATTTCCAACTAGAAGAAACGTTTGATCCACAAACTCTGATCTGGAAAGGACAAGATATGGATTACCAGCTCCAAGACCTTGGGCAAAGCCACTTAGTCTCTCTGTGATGGCAGTCCCTGATTTAAACAATAGAGATAATAATTCCTACCTACCTTGTAGGGCTGTTTACACTTAAGTAAGATAATATGTGCAGAAATGTTCTGAAGACTGTGGAGTTCCACCCAGCACCAAAAGGTGCACTCCAGCAAACCCCGGTGTAGAAGACTTTGATGTTGAGGAAATTGAGACTCGAAAGGTGAAAACAAGATTGAAGGACTCAGCTTGTGATTCTCTGAATACCGTTATAAATATTTCTACATTTAATAAAATAAAACAATTAAGAGAACATATTAAACAAAAAAATATCAGTGACATTAAACACTTAGGCTAGTAATAATGGGTTATTGTGCAATTAATTTCCACTTGCTATATGTTTTTAGCTAGAAACATCTTTTAGTGTCTTCTTTTCCCTTGGTTTCAAAGACAGCCTTTTAAATGTGTTTTATTTTCCAGTAGGCCTCCCAGGCCCCACCCAAGGCCCACAGTCACTTAGAGGTCTGAGACGCTTTGCGTAATTTTATCCTTACCTACACAAATGGAGGAGGCATTTCTCAAACTCATCCCCAACCCTAGAGGGTTATATAACATTTTCTCTGCCCCTGGTAACCTCATGCCAAAGGATGGACAAAGAGCAGTGCTGAAGACTGTTCAGACTCTTCCTTCCTCAGCCTCCTTTCCCTTCCCCCTCCCCCCCTCAGAATCTCGGCCAAAACTTCTAGTCTACCATTCACTCTCCGTCCCTTTTTAGTGTCAAGGGTTCCAGTCTTCTACAGGAACTCAAAATTAAAACTTACTGGAACCCAGTAAGTTGGGTTCCTCCCAGTAATCTTGGGAGGGGAAAAACCTGGAAATCAAACCAGGTGAAATTTGGTATAAGGAGAATATGAAGGTGAGGAAAAATTACCTTAAAAATATTAAAAAATGGCGATGTAGAATACTCTAGGACTGTTTTACACTACTTCCTAGTAATACAGATTCAATTTTGACAAACATCTTAGTCCAGCATAAGGGATAAAGTTAACTGAAATAACAGAACTTCCTTTTTACACATTATTCTATTTGACACTGCTAGAGACTTGGAAGATAACCATTAGGAACAGCATGAAGTATTGTCAGACATATAACCACTGTTCTGGTTATCTATTACTATGTAAAAGAACCACCCTAAACTTACTGGCTTAATATAACAATGTATCATTGTATCTCATAATTCTGTAGGTCAGAGATTCTCTCCTCCTTACTTTCCCCCTGCCCTAACACAGCCTCTCTACGTGGACAGTGTGAGCTTTCTCATAACATGGAAGGCTCAGGATAGCCAGACTTTTTACATGAAAACTCAGGGCCCTAGGATAGAACCTTCTAAGAGACAGGAAGTAGACACTGCCAGTCACTTTTAAGGCTTGGGCCCAGAAACTGGCTGAAACATATACTATCATATTTTGTTGATCAAACATCTACAAAAATGAGAGAACACAGACCCCACATCTCAATGGAAGAGTAGCGAAGGATCTGTGGCCACTGTAATCTATCACTATTACCGGGAAATAACGTAACTCAGCTAGATTACAAAATGGAAAACGAAGGTATTTACCAATGGGTATGAGAATGTTGTTACTTAAAATTATCAAATCCAAACAAACCACTCAACATATGAAAAGAGCTGCAAGTCAAGCAAAAAACAAAAAAGGCATTATGAAAACTTAACAGCTTAAAAGGTATGCCAACACACAGTATTAAGTGCTGATTTGTATGTTTTCTATCCCTTCAAGGAAAATCCTAACAATATCATGTTACCCATGTTAGATTTCTAAATAGAGTCTACATTTAAAGTTTTAAAATGTCTGTCTTTAGGGTACAAAGATCACTCCATCTAGTTCAGCTAACATATTTCTGAAAGTAAATGGCATCTTTACTAATCCACTTGCTGCCATTTATTGAATATACTTCACACTAACCCTATGTGAAGTACTTTACATACATTATCACATTTCACCCTCAAAGAAAGACTCACTTTACAAATAAGGAAACTGAGGTTCAGAGACAAGTAGAAAAGTTGTGCTGCTATTAAAGATGGCAGCCAGGATTTGTTACCAAGGCCCATGATCCGCCCCCTATGGTGTTTAGCCTTCTGCCTAGATACGTGGTCAAAAAGTACCTCTGTAAGTGAGGCTTCCTATGTGCAGTTAGCATATATGAATTCTAAGGTCAATGATTTTAGTCTTTTGACAGAATCACTGATCCACTCCCTCATACTTCAGCAGTATAATACAAATGGTATATTACTGTTGAAAATTATGAAGTAGCCTAAATGTACAGCTAATAAACCCTGTACTTTATTTAACCACCTACTCTTATATACTTAGAACATGTTACATATATATTAATAGAATCAAATCCAACAAAAACCTACCACAGGTCCACCTAAAAAGATCTAATGAAACAAATGAAAACTGTATTTTTCAGGACTGACAGGCATAGCAAATAAGTAATTTCACTGCAGATTAAAACAGCAGATAAACAATCAAAAGCTCAATTTACAATTCAAGATTGATTATTCAAGTCAGAAGGAATCTGTTTTCTCTGAAAATATGATGATGTACTAATATGAGGTCTCTTAGAGTGGAGCCACATCAGCATTTCTGAGATAATGCACTTTGTGTGTGACTGAATGTGCTCTTTGCCTGCTGGGTGTATTGCTGGGTGGAGCATTATGATTTGTGAATGAATAAATCAGCCGGCCATTCTCTATCTCTTGCTGTTCGTCACAATCAATATAACTTGTTTTTAAAGTTCTTTCTACTTCATGAGTTTTTGTTAATATGCAAATCAATTCAGTAATTAATATAAAAGCTAGACATTTTTTATAAAAGACACTTTGGAATTCTTTATAAATGTGCTCTTCTCCCTATTTTCCAGAAGATACGATGTGTATAATGCTACTGGAGACAGCACAGGGGCAGTGGCAGTGGGAAGCGGGGGACGAAGGGGCAGGGCAACCAATACCTCCTTCTCTAAAGGTGAGAAGAAGAAAGGCCAGTGACTCCCTTTTTCCTGTCTCAAAGGTGGAAAATGAAGACTTTCATATGGAAAATTTAATTTCTACGTTTTAATATCATGTTTATTCTTATGAAATAGTAGTAGGCAAAGTATAAAACAATTACTTTTGGTACCTCCCAGGGTTCCATAGTTATAAACCAATTCATAATATTTATAATATTTATTTTTGTTCTCAGAGGCTATTATATAGGAGGCTAGAATTTCATGCATGATCCAATTAACTAATTATACTTATTTAGAGGCCATGAAATGCCTAATTGCAGTCACAAATAGAAGATCACTGGCAGAAATAGTTGTGCTAGCAACACTGTAGTCACAAAATTTCTTAGGTCAGACCACACAAAAATTGCGACCCTAATTATAGTATCATTCTCAGTACAATTCAGTTTTAATATGTTAGTAACCCATGTTTGGAAAATACGTTTAACTGGTAAAAACATTCTCTTTACTTTAAATTTGGTATGCTAGTTCCTCATTCACTAAAATACTTCTGGGGAAATTTCAAAATAAAGCCTCAGGGACACTGTAAAGAGAGAGTTTTTGAGATTACTTAGGTCAAGCAGGGCTGAACCCTCAGCAAAACGGGATACAACTGGTTATCATCTACCCAGGCTCTGAGAAATGATGGAAGTAGAACAACCATCTTTTTGTGGTCAAGAAAGAAAATAAACCACAGATATTCCAAAACAGCTAACTGGTATCCTGGATAATGTTCCTTTCAGGCAAACCTGAAAGGTTTAATTAATTAATTAATTTAATTAATCATCTAATTAATATGCAGCCTTTCCATCCCATTTGACTTGTCAGTGCTACTGGGTCAACATGCACAGCTCATCAAAAACACCCTGACCTCATTAGGAACCTGGTTCTATAGGAAATGACCAGAGCCAGCTCCTCCACCACTCACCGCCCTTCTCCTTTTTGAGGGAGGGAGGAAAGGAAAGCCAGGAAAGGTAGAAAGAAGAGAAAAAGGCACAATGACCAATGGCGTCTTAGTCTGAGATACAAAAGGGCAGTCAAGAGTGAGGGGAAGGAATGTGAACTGTGGTAACCTGCAAGAACATTTCCCACGTGCTCTGCACTGGCTGCTTAACTGAACTGTCTTCGTGAACAGTGCCATGATTCATCCAACAGTCATGACTCTAAGTCTATATAAATCTAGTTCTGAAAATACTCTTTAGGTCTTCAGGGTGCCTCTCTCCTACAAGCTTCCCATTGGGCCCACTTTCCCAGCACAGACAAAGGACTTCCGGGATGAGAAAGAAAGTGTTGTATATTATCTAAATTATCTTATCTCAGGCCTCAAAAATCCTCATAATGCCTTTTTACAGATAAGGAAACTGGGGTTCTATCTAAGATAAGGAACTTGTCCAGGGTTACACAGTTAGTGAATATGAGGATCAGAATCCATACTTAAAGAGCATCTGGCTCCAAGAACCCTGTTCTTTATATTCTAGTTGTAGGCTCTAAACACTGAAACAATCCTGTTTAAGACAGGACTTATCTCAACTTCTCCCTTTGAAAAAACATGCCTGGTTAAGTGTGGTAAAGAATTACTTTTGAATATATATTATAAATTGATACAGAATCGTGACTTACAGTATGAAATACATTAGACCTATCCTCAAAATTTTCTGAAACACATCCTACATTATATAACCTCACTTCTTCTGTTGTCTTACTTGGGCTGCTTTTTATTTTTCACATATTCTGTTTTCTAACTAGATTATAAGCTCCCCAATGGCAGTGCCTACCATAGGGCACTATAAGCAGTAGGTTCTTGTTAATCTGCCTCCTGTACTGGTAAGGCACTCTACTATCCACCGTATTTACAGATAAGTGCTTCCCTGAGCTACCGGTACAACCACCTTCCTTTCACTTACCATGGAGGACTAATTTAGGACAACAGATAATCAGGAGCCCTACCAAAAATAATCATATTTACCAATGGTTATGATTATAGAATACTGATGACAGGTAAACACTTCAGCTATAGCTGTGTAACAACCCCAAGGAAATGGGTTTATAGTATTCTGTCATATTGGAACTGCAATTTTACTCATTAAAAACAATTTCTTAATACACTGACGAGTTCAGAAAGAATCTGTGATGGGTACTGAGTTTCTTGAAGAACAGAATGTTTCATTTTGTTCTAATTCAGTCTATTACTATATTAAACTTTGATGTATTGGTCTTGACAAGTGCTTCATGCTGATTGTATTGGTATGATAGTATAATCACTTCCCTTGCATTTCCCACTGGCTAGCTGATTAATGCAATAGATGACCTGCAGCACTGATGGAAAGGGGGAATCACTGCCCTTCCATACCCTAAACTGTGTTTATATTTCAGTGTGCATATGTGTGTGCACGTGTGTGTTCCTCAGTACACAGACATCCGTGAAGATTCACCTGTACATGGGCAAGAAGGTAGGAAAAACCAGAAGGGTAGGAAAGGAAAACTGAGGACACAGTGAAGATCAATGCCTTTCAATCACTGTTTTCAGTACACCAAAAATGCTTACTTCTTAATGCTTCCAAATAGGTGTCTAGCATCACACTTCAATTATTCATTCACTTTTTATTCACAAGTATTTACTGAGCACCAACTCTATGCCAGGCATATTTTTCTTCTCACCTTTACTGGAAAACTAACTTTTAAAAACTGAATCACTTTCAATGTCTATTAGTAGACAAGAAAGAAAAAAGTAGGATGAGATTATTTAATGGACACGAATACAGGGACGAACAAGGATGGCCATGAAATTAGTTTAAATGCCCCAATAAAGACAGCAACTGACAAGAAGACTCTTAATATTAACCACAGAGAGTAGTTTAATGGTTTCAAAACAAACAAAAAATCTCAGATTACTTGGTCTATACAGGATCCTAATTGTTTAGCAAAGAGCATTTTCTGTGTATGATCAATATGTATGGTGAATAGGTTGCTGGATATATTAATCTCATCTTTAAATGTGTGTGTGTTGGGGGCAGGCGGGGTGGGGGACAGGTGAATTAAGACTTTTGTGCTCTTGGCAGAATTTTGAAAGCATTCCTCCTAACAGAATTTTCTCCCCGTTCCCAGCTTAATTTTGACCCAAGTGTCCTGTTCAGGCTCCTCCCATAGAACCCCCTCAGCCCTTGCTCATCCACAAAGGAAGACTGTGGCTTCCAATCTAAGGCATTTCAAGATTGTTTGTTGCTTAAGTCTGATTCCTAATTTATGAACGATTCTCTCTCCTCCAGGTTTGCTGAAGCAAATTCTTAAATTTACTAAATTACCCAAAAAGGAGCTGGGAAGCACAGCCTGAGGTCAACAAGGTTCAGGTGGTCATAGCTCAAAATCACAGAGATTTGGATTTCCATTTCAAAGGTTATCGGTGCTCATAGAATTGAGGGGGTGAGCCACATTTTGCATAACCACTACGACCACTACTCCTGGCAATTCATCTCTAGATCAGAGCCGGAGAAAATGGCCCAAAGATCAGTCTAACTCATCAGTCTAAGATCTACTAACCCTTTCAAGCAATTTAATGTCAGATGGCACCTGTACTTCTACATAGAGTCCTATCCTTATTTCAATTTGGAATTTTGAACTTGAGCACTAAAAACAATATTACGAAGTTATCAGACAAGCTTACAGCAGCCTCACAAAGATTCACCTACTGCAAACCATTGGCCAGCCTGCTTTCCATCTAAAATATATAAGCGAAACTTATTTACATAAATTAAAAAGTCATACCCTTAAGATGAGTGGCTGTTTAAAAGCCTACAAAGAGAAAGGGAAATCTCTCCCAGCAGCCTCAGTAGCAGCGAATTAAATCTCCACAATCAACTTGATGTACCCTGCATCGGTGGAATACCTGAATAGACAACGAATCATCCCAAATTAAGGAGGTGGACTTTGAGAGCAAGATATATTATTTTTTCCCCTTTTCTTATTTTTTTGAGTGTGTATCTGTATGCTTCTGTGTGAGATTTTGTCCGTATAGCTTTATTTTCACCATTTGTCCAAGGGTTCTGTCTGTCCGGTTTTTTTTTTTGCTTTTTTTCTTAAAAAAATATTTTTCTTAATAATTATTTTTTATTTTAATAACTTTATTGTATTTTATCTTACTTTATTTTATTTTTTCCTCTTACTTTCTACTTTTTCTCCCTTTTATTCTGAGCTGTGTGGAGGAAAGGCTCTTGGGGCTACAGCCAGGAGTCAGTGCTATGCCTCTGAGATGGGAGAACCAACTTCAGGACACTGGTCCACAAGAGACCTCCCAGCTCCACGTAATATCAAATAGCGAAAATCTCCCAGAGATCTCCAGCTCAACACCAACACCCAGCTTCACTCAACGACCAGCAAGCAACAGTGCTGGACACCCTATGCCAAACAACTAGCAAGACAGGAACACAGCCCCATCAATTAGCAGAGAGGCTGTCTAAAATCATAAGGCTACAGACACCACAAAACACACCACCAGACGTGGACCTGCCCACCAGAAAGACAAGATCCAGCCTCATCCACCAGAACACAGGCACTAGTCCCCCCAACCAGGAAACCTACACAACCCACTGAACCAACCTTAGCCACTGGGGACAGACACCAAAAAAAACGGGAACTACGAACCTGCAGCCTGTGAAAAGGAGACCCCAAACACAGTAAGGTAAGCAAAATGAAAAGACAGAAAAACACACAGCAGATGAAGGAGCAAAATAAAAACACACCAGACCTAACAAATGAAGAGGAAATAGGCAGTCTACCTGAAAAGGAATTCAGAATAATGATAGTAAAGATGATTCAAAATCTTGGAAATAGAACAGACAAATTGCAAGAAACAGTTAACAAGGACCTAGAAGAAATAAAGAGGAAGCAAGTAACGATGAGCAACACAATAAATGAAATTAAAAATACTCTAGATGGGATCAATAGCAGAATAACTGAGGCAGAAGAACGAATAAGGGACCTGGAAGATAAAATAGTGGAAATAACTACTGCAGAGCAGAAGAAAGAAAAAAGAATGAAAAGAACTGAGGACAGTCTCAGAGACCTCTGGGACAACATTAAACACAGCAACATTCAAATTGTAGGGGTCTCAGAAGAAGAAGAGAAAAAGAAAGGGACTGGGAAAATATTTGAAGAGATTATAATTGAAAACTTCCCTAATATGGGAAAGGAAATAGTTAATCAAGTCCAGGAAGCACAGAGAGTCCCATACAGGATAAATCCAAGCAGAAACACGCCAAGACACATATTAATCAAACTGTCAAAAATTAAATACAAAGAAAACATATTAAAAGCAGAAAGGGAAAAACAACAAATAACACACAAGGGAATCCCCATAAGGTTAACAGCTGAACTTTCAGCAGAACTCTGCAAGCCAGAAGGGAGTGGCAGGACATATTTAAAGGGATGAAGGAGAAAAACCTACAACCAAGATTACTCTACGCACCAAGGATCTCAATCAGATTTGATGGAGAAATTAAAACCTTTACAGACAAGCAAAAGCTGAGAGAATTCAGCACCACCAAACCAGCTTTACAACAAATGCTAAAGGAACTTCTCTAGGCAAGAAACACAAGAGAAGGAAAAGACCTACAATTAGAAACACAAAACAATTAAGTAAATGGGAATAGGAACATACATATCGATAATTACCTTAAATGTAAATGCATCAAATGCTCCCACCAAAAGACACAGACTGGCTGAATGGATACAAAAACAAGACCCATATATATGCTGTGTACAAGAGACCCACGTCAGACCTAGGGACACATACAGACTGAAAGTGAGGGGATGGAAAAAGATATTCCATGCAAATGGAAATCAAAAGAAAGCTGGAGTAGCAATTCTCATATCAGACAAAAGAGACTTTAAAATAAAGACTGTTACAAGAGACAAAGAAGGACACTATATAATGATCAAGGGATCGATCCAAGAAGAAGATATAACAATTGTAAATATTTATGCACCCAACATAGGAGCACCTCAATACATAAGGCAAATACTAACAGCCATAAAAGGGGAAATCAACAGTAACACATTCATAGTAGGGAACTTTAAAACCCCACTTTCACCAATGGACAGATCATCCAAAATGAAAATAAATAAGGAAACACAAGCTTTAAATGATACATTAAAGAAGATGGACTTAATTAATATTTATAGGACATACCATCCAAAAACAACAGAATACACATTTTTCTCAAGTGCTCATGGAACATTCTCCAGGATAGATCATAACTTGGGTCACAAATCAAGCATTCGTAAATTTAAGAAAATTGAAATCGTATCAACTATCTTTTCCGACAACAACACTCTGAGACTAGACATCAATTACAGGAAAAGATCTGTAAAAACTACAAACACATGAAGGCTAAACAATACACTACTTAATAATGAAGTGATCACTGAAGAAATCAGAGGAAATCAAAAAATACCTAGAAACAAATGACAATGGAGACACAACAACCCAAAACCTATGGGATGCAGCAAAAGCAGTTCTAAGAGGGAAGTTTATAGCAATACAATCCTACCTTCAGAAACAGGAAACATCTCGAATAAACAACCTAACCTTGAACCTAAAGCAATGAGAGAAAGAAGAACAAAAAAACCCCAAAGATAGCAGAAGGAAAGAAATCATAAAGATCAGATCAGAAATAAATGAAAAAGAAATGAAGGAAACGATAGCATAGATCAATAAAACTAAAAGGTGGTTCTTTGAGAAGATAAACAAAACTGACAAACCATTAGCCAGACCCACCAAGAAAAAAAGGGAGAAGACTCAAATCTATAGAATTAGAAATGAAAAAGGAGAAGGAACAACGGACACTGCAGAAATACAAAAGATCATGAGAGATTACGACAGGCAACTCTATGCCAATAAAATGGACAACCTGGAAGAAATGGACAAATTCTTAGAAATGCAGAAACTGCCAAGACTGAACCAGGAAGAAATAGAAAATATAAACAAACCAATCACAAGCACTGAAATTCAGACTGTCATTAAAAATCTTCCAACAAACAAAAGCACAGGACCAGATGGCTTCACAGGCGAATTCTATCAAACATTTAGAGAAGAGCTAACACCTATCCTTCTCAAACTCTTCCAATATACAGCAGAGGGAGGAACACTCCCAAACTCATTCCACGAGGCCACCATCACCCTGATATCAAAACCAGACAAAGATGTCACAAAGAAAGAAAACTACAGGCCAATATCACTGATGAACATAGATGCAAAAGTCCTCAAGAAAATACTAGCAAACAGAATCCAACAGCACATTAAAAGGATCATATACCATGATCAAGTGGGGTTTATCCCAGGAATGCAAGGATTCTTCAATATACGCAAATCAATCAACGTGATACACCATATTAACAAATTGAAGGAGAAAAACCATATGATCATCTCAATAGATGCAGAGAAAGCTTTCGACAAAATTCAACACCCATTTATGATAAAAACCCTGCAGAAAGTAGGCATAGAGGGAACCTTCCTCAACATAATAAAGGCCATATATGACAAACCCACAGCCAGCATTGTTCTCAATGGTGAAAAACTGAAACCATTTCCACTAAGATCAGGAACAAGACAAGGTTGCCCACTCTCACCACTCCTATTCAACATAGTTTTGGAAGTTCTAGCCACAGCAATCAGAGAAGAAAAAGAAATAAAAGGAATCCAAATAGGAAAAGAAGAAGTAAAGCTGTCACTGTTTGCAGATGACATGATACTATACATAGAGAATCCTAAGGATGCTACCAGAAAACTATTAGAGCTAATCAATGAATTTGCTAAAGTAGCAGGATACAAAATTAATGCACAGAAATCGCTGGCATTCCTATACACTAATGATGAAAAATCTGAAAATGAAATTAAGAAAACACTCCCATTTACCACTGCAAGAAAAGGAATAAAATATCTAGGAATAAACCTACCTAAGGAGACAAAAGACCTGTATGCAGAAAACTATAAGACACTGATGAAAGAAATTAAAGATGATGCAAATAGATGGAGAGATATACCATGTTCTTGGATTGGAAGAATCAATATTATGAAAATAACTCTACTACCCAAAGCAATCTACAGATTCAACGCACTCCCCATCAAACTACCACTGGCATTTTTTACAGAACTTGAACAAAAAATTTCACAATTTGTATGGAAACACAAAAGACCCCGAATAGCCAAAGCAATCTTGAGAACGAAAAATGGAGCTGGAGGAATCAGGCTCCCTGACTTCAGACTATACTACAAAGCTACAGTAATCAAGACAGTATGGTACTGGCACAAAAACAGAAATATAGATCAATGGAACAGGATAGAAAGCCCAGAGAGAAACCCACACACATATGGTCACCTTATCTTTGATAAAGGAGGCAAGAATATACAGTGGAGAAAAGACAGGCTCTTCAATAAGTGGTGCTGGGAAAACTGGAAAGCTACATGTAAAAGTATGAGATTACAACACTCCCTAACACCATACACAAAAATAAGCTCAAAATGGTTTAAAGATCTAAAAGTAAGGCCAGACACTATCAAACTCTTAGAGGAAAACATAGGCAGAACACTCTATGACATAAATCACAGCAAGATCCTTTTTGACCCACCTCCTAGAGAAATGGAAATAAAAACAAAAATAAACAAATGGGACCTAATGAAACTTAAAAGCTTTTGCACAGCAAAGGAAACCATAAACAAGACGAAAAGACAACCCTCAGAATGGGAGAAAATATTTGCAAATGAAGCAACTGACAAAGGATTAATCTCCAAAATTTACAGGCAGCTCATGCAGCTCAATAACAAAAAAACAAACAACCCAATCTAAAAATGGGCAGAAGACCTAAACAGATATTTCTCCAAAGAAGATACACAGATTGCCAACAAACATATGAAAGAATGCTCAACATCATTAATCATTAGAGAAATGCAAATCAAAACTACAATGAAATATCATCTCACACCAGTCAGAATGGCCATCATTAAAAAATCTACAAACAATAAATGCTGGAGAAGGTGTGGAGAAAAGGGAACCCTCTTGCACTGCTGGTGGGAATATAAATTGATACAGCCACTATGGAGAACAGTATGGAGGTTCCTTAAAAAACTACAAATAGAACTACCATATGACCCAGCAATCCCACTACTGGGCATATACCCTGAGAAAACCATAATTCAAAAAGAGTCATGTACCAAAATGTTCACTGCAGTACTATTTACGATAGCCAGGACATGGAAGCCACCTAAGTGTCCATCAACAGATGAATGGATAAGGAAGATGTGGCACATGTATACAATGGAATATTACTCAGTCATAAAAATAAACGAAATTGAGTTATTTGTAGTGAGGTGGATGTACCTAGAGTCTGTCATACAGAGGGAAGTAAGTTAGGAAGAGAAAAACAAATACCATATGCTGACACATATATATGGAATCTAAGGAAGAAAAGAAAACGTCATGATGAACCTAGGGGTAAGATGGGAATAAAGACACAGACCTGCTGGAGAATGGACTTCTGGATATGGGGAGGGGGAATGGTAAGCTGGGATGAAGTGAGAGAGTGGAATGGACATATATACACTACCAAACGTAAAGTAGATCTCTAGTGGGAAGCAGCCGCATGGCACAGGGAGATCAGCTCTGTGCTTTGTGAGCACCTATAAGGGTGGGAGGGAGGAGAGGCAAGAGGGAAATGATATGGGAACATATGTATATGTATAACTGATTCACTTTGTTATAAAGCAGAAACTAACACACCATTGTAAAGCAATTATACTCCAATAAAGATGTTAAAAAAAGAAAGCCTACTGAAGATAGTCACTGTCAAGCACGTATTTTAAATCTCAGAATCCTCTGTCCTAGAGAAATCTTAGTGGAAAGCCTAGTGTGTAAAGAGGCAGGAGGCGCTGTACGGGCAGGAGAAGGCCCTGCCTCCTCCTACCACACTCTTCTCCCTCCCGCCCCACCCCAGGGGGCTCTGCGAGGCAGGGTCTGAACTCCCTATCTGAGTGACAACCATTATTCCTTTCCTTGGGTTCTCCCCCGACCTCATTAGCCCATCTAAGCTTAAATGAACCATGACAACATTTGCAAAGCACCTTGCTAGGTGCCAGCACATGCAGAGAACAGCCTAAGTGGCTGCTGCAGTCCTCCCTTGGCTTCCACTTCTTTCATTCTAGCTCCTGGCATCCTTGATTCCCCGTGAAGCCCCTGGGAATCGCAGATGGCTAAAAATGAGGCTTCTCAGACCTCGTTAATTTTTGTATGCTGCCACTTCAGGGTAAGAAATGGTGAAAGGAAATGATCCCCAGCCTGTCTTTCTTCGTTTTTACTCCCTCACTCCTCCTATGCTCTACCACGATGGGACACTCTAGAGATCCACATTCTAGGAAGGAGACTCCCCCAGCCAGATTTCCCTTTGGTGGCAGTTTCTTGAGGGCAAGTGCAATACTAACTTTTAAGAAGTGAGAAAAGTAAGGAGAGAACTTTTCTGAAATTGTTGTGTGGAAGAAAAGAACATATTATACCAATGCTCTGACATTCCTATTAGCCACGAATGTGAGAACAAAATCTACCACCGATGGACTCATGGCATAAAAGAAAGTAACTGGAATTTATTCTTGGTACAAACAATGCTACCAGCACACTACATGTATAACATAGAACACTAAAGTGTAATACATCTTAACTCCTAGTCAAATCTCCGTGGTCTATATTTAGAAGAGTTTTATGAAAACAAACAAGGGGGTGATCCCCAAGTTGTTAAAATTATTCAATTGTACACCTAAATAATTTAGACAATGAATATCATTAAGAGTCTCCAATTGGCTAAATAGGATCAAATCATCTGTAAAGATCTCTTTTAATCCCAAGAATCTACTATTTTCTATTAATATGTATTTTTAAATTTTTCTCTTTATTTTCACTATTTCTCATACAGGGTATTGAATGTATAATTAAGGCCTAGCAGCTGCAGTCAAGAGAAGGATGGTTGATGGTATTACACAGGAAGCATTTATCGTAGATTTGCCCACCATATAGAAATATGCATTCTCTCTTTTGGTTAACTTCTGACCCAAACTAGAAATTACTCTGCCTACTTAAAGCAGCAGAGAATAAACCCCTCTTCCCATCCCCACAGCAGAACAGAACCCAGAGCCCTCTGACCCACGAACACAGAGGTCTCAGTTTTAAGGGACAAATAGCAGTAGGACCACACAACAGAGAAAGAAACCAGGCCCCCGTAATGAGGACCCAGCAGCAGATAGACATTCTGAGAACAGTGCTGGAGGGAAGCAAAGCCTCCTGAGCAATACAATTGACAAAGCCTCTGTATTTAGAGGGAGCTCTGAATAATGAGGGGAAAAACAGAGGTTGAGACAGGAGCATACAACCCCATCCCAGAGCAGGATGGCCCAGCCCATGTGCAGGAGGGGCTCTGCGGAGCCTACAGACCACAAGAGGTAAACACAGGCCAGGACAAAGACAGTGACCTAAGGGTTTTCACTGGCTCCATAACAGAAGGGACTGGAAAATGAGACCAAAACTTCAATGTATCCCATCTACAGTATGTAGTATCTGTATATTATGACATACTTATTACATAATACAGTTCTCAATCAATAGCATGTATTTGGCTACTCTACGTTAGTGTGTTTTTTCAGAGTCTGAAGTTAGAGAGCCCCTGTGAACACAGATGGGCAACTAGACTAGGTAAGCTCTGCTGACAACTGCAATCAGGACTGTGGGACCATGTGACGGGTGGACCCATGGCAGGACAGACAGCTTTTGCAGGATTTACTGCCATCTAGGTGAGCTGGACTTTGTCCCTGTTCTCCTCTGAGGAGAGAGACTGCCAGGAAGAGAGGCATATTAGTCTTTTAAAATAAGTTGAGGATGGTATCTAGTTTAGTGGTAAAGTCTTTGAAGTCACTGACACATAGGATCAAATTCCTGCTCTGCTGCTGTGACCTTAGGCAAGTTATCTGGTCTCCTTGTACCTCAGTTTTCTTGGCTATAAAACTGGGGCTAATAACTACCTATCTCACAGGGTTGTTTTAAGAACAAAATAATGCATGCATTAAGTGCTTAGCATAGTGCCTGATAAATAATTGTTGGCATCTGTGTTATGTTTAGTAGCTGGACCAAAATGGAAAATAAAACAAAGCAAAAATCTAGATCCTGTAATGTCTACTCTCTCTCCTCCTCCTCCCCCTGAAGTTAAGTAACAATGAAGAATAACAAGGTTGGACTGAAAATCTTAAAGACAACATTTTGGATAATGAGTTTGAACCTTTTACACCATCTCCCATTGAGTTCTCCCCGTCTTCATGTTATTCCTTCTTTCTGTAGTATTCTCACTACTTCTTCCCTACAACTCACCTCCATGAACATTCCTGTAAAACCATGTTAAGTTCAGTCTACTTATTCACTAATATGTGAATAAATTACTCTATCAAAGTGCTCTGCAGTTCATTCAAGCCTGTTCGAATTTCTCCTTTCTCCTGATGATTGTATCTCTACTCCCTCCATACTCTCAGTACCATCGTCAATGGTAAAATCAAATATTTAATACATCTATTCTCCTTGACATAGCAAGTGCTTAATACATACTGATCGGGAAACCACAACAAGACTTCTGGAAAGAAGCGTTAACAGGAAGGCATAGAAATGGTGTAAGTGGTTAAGCTATATTCTCCTTGCACCCAGGGAAGACAAACTGGTAGGTGACAAGCAATCCCTGATATGTGGTTCATTAGGATTACATTCTACACTTACAGCTACACGGAAGTTTCCAAGTCTGTACTGACATCTTTTTGCTGCAAGGGGGCTCTGGGAATTGCTGTTTTCTCCACTGCACTAGCAAAGACGTATCAACTTATACGGCAAACTACACTGGAATGCTTTCCAGTTCTCAATAAGAAGCTGTCACTCCTTAGCCTATTCACTAGCCACCATCAACTTCAAAATGTGGAAAGCCTGAATTTGAATTTACTATAGGAACTAAGTAAGGGGCTCCAAACAGTGGAGGGAATTACTAAGCTTTTGCTTTTGGAGACGTAAGATGGCATATCACAGAAATTTCTCCAAAATTACCTCCAAAGCAGAGCCTTTAGAACCTTAGTTCTGGCTGTGCACAAAGGCCCTCCTGTTACTTAGGGTACCATTTTGAATATGTGACTTAAGCATGTTTTCTTCCTTATTCAAGAATAATGTGGGTGGGTGCAAAAGAGGCCAATACTTGTATCTGCAATGACAGCTGGGACAGGGTTCTAGGTCCGTGGAGTAGGTAATTTTTAGTACTTTGCAATATCTGTGGTCCCAATGGGTGGGCTAAGTTCTCTACTGCTGAATGTAGATTTATCCTGATTCCAAGTCCCCCGAATCTTTATACCCACTCTATCTATCCAGCACCCTACCAAGGAATATTATATCTATTGCCTAATAAGGAAATGCAAACTAGAAAGAAACATCTAACTATGGCTATTTCTGCTCACACACAGTGAGGTACCTGTATCAAAAGCTTTGAAAAGAGCTCAGAGATACCACCTTTTTCTTGTGAACTGAGTGAGCACAGCTCAGAGCAGTAAGGTGCTTGCAATGGCAGCCCAGCCTCTCCCAAAGAAAAAAGGTTACATGCTAGAGAGCAAAACAAATGACTCAGCTCAGAGAGAAAGTGTTTAAAATTTGGGGGGGGGGGGGACATAGTATGCAATACATATTATGAAAATGAAAATTTAAGAATTTTTCCCTGTGCTAAAACTGTAATTAAATCTTATTTAACTGTTTCCTCTAATGACATCCATTTTAATTAGGTTTTAATAGACTGGCAGCCACAACCTATAGTTTTATGTAGCAAAATAAAATTACAGTCTTGGAAGACATTTAAGGAAAGAGAACCATCAACACAGATGAGAGGTTACAATATATCCCCTCATCCCTAAAGACCCCCACGGTAATTAAGTGTGCTGAACAGACAGCCATTAGGGCTAACAGTAGGTGTGCTCACCAATCTGCACTGGGCTTGAAATAACTCTTGAGATCCAAGGGTTATTTCTGTGACCTGTATTGCAGAAAATCTGCATCGAGTAAAGAACACAACTGAAAATGTATGTATTCTATAGCCCTACCTAAGATGTGTAGCCACTACCAAATATGCAGCCTCTACTGTTGCAATGGGCTGTCTTAAGATTTTAATATATACATGTTCTTATAGCTGATCATGATACAACAACACTCATCTTCAGAAGACTGCCATATGTTTGGGAAAATGAACATTATGTAGAGAAAGTAAAATTAATATATGAAAAACTGATTCACACGCAAGATAAATGTATCTGTAAATGAGATGCACTAAACAGGATCTTAATAGTATGCATCTGTATCTATTTCACACTACATTATGAAAATCAGGGAGTAAATCAGAAAAATTAACTCAGACCAAATGAATATCATAGGCATTTATTTTAGAAAAGAACTGAGCATAATCATTCCTTTGTTAGCCAGAGGATGGGGCAAAGAAATTGGGCCTTTTGCTATCTCAAATAAATAAGTATGCATATCTTTATTTGAAAGAAGAGTTAAATGAATATGTTATTTTTGAAACTAATTTTGAAACATCGGTAATTAAATTTTAATAAATCACATATACTCAAAAAGTTGTAAATCTTGGGGAGGGGGATATCTGATCCTATGAAAAAATACAATTTTGTAATCTGGCTGACAATCTGATGCCTCTAAATCTCTCTGCCAAGAAGCAGTTACTTGGCTAAGATACTCTTACTAGTACACTTTCATCAGATTAAGGCTTTCATGCCAGGAATTTTTTTTCTCTTGGGGTACTGGCCATTGCCAGAAATGGACCTATCGAATCTACCGGTGCTAAGGAGTTAAGCATCTGAGATTTAATTTAACAGTTTCAGCTTTATTAAGCTGTCACAGAGCGGCCCTACTTTGATAACAGTAGCTGCTCCAATTATGGCTTGGTTTAGGGTTGACAAGTATAATGATTCATTCGTGGCACATGAGAAGCAATAAAAGGTTGTTTTGCATTACAGCTTTAAAAATGTGGGCACTTTTTTCATTTGATTTGTCACTTAGCTTTTGCTAAGAGGACATTTAAATTGCAGTAAAAGGCAAATGGGGATTTTAGTTTAAATGTAATCCCCATATTTAAATGATCTGTAATGGTGCAGTGTTGGAGTGGGAACACTATTGTCTCACAGTGGGTCCTGATGGTGACATGTGACATTTGTATTCAGGTCCTGTATTATCCATGTGGCTAAAGGGCTTCCAATTTCATTTCACAGCCAGAAGCCTGCAGAAAACACCAATTAACTTGCAGATCCCATTTGCCGACAAAACTCAGCCTCTTCTCAATGTCTGGCATCTGGCAGTGCTCAGCATTTAATTCCAAAGCAGAGCCTTGAAGCAATGTGAGCCCTGTGCAGGGGCACAAAGTCAAATTCCCCCATTTTCTTAAGAAGCAAAATTCTTTCCTTTTGTAGTCCAGAAGCAACTTTTAGTTAACTTTTTGGTGAATGAATATTAAGATGTGATAACTATTGTTACTCCTACATGAGATTCTTCACAGAACTTAGAACTCATTAAAATGGCAAGTGACCTCTGCTCTCACCATCACAGTATGTAGGAGAATTTATAGCAGTCTAGTGATGATTGGGTTCGGGGGAGGGAGGGTGATTTGTGAAAAAAGAAAATACAGGGCAAGAATATGTATTCTTCATCCTGGACTGAAATCAAAGAACTTGTTTAAAGCCTGGTCCATAACTAGAAAAGTAGTCCATCAGAGGGTATAACTAGCATTAGCTAGTGGAAACTTCCACCTAATAAGAATTAATCCTTTTGATTGAGGGCTGAGGTACATAATTTTCAAAGCCAACTTGCGAAAGTGAAATAGGACTAATGGATTAAATGCAAACCCTTAAAATTTTATTTAACTATATCACTTGTACATTTTTTTTTGGTAACCAAGAAATTTAGTTGGTATTTTCTTTCTAATTAGTTATTTGTTAATTCTAACTTCCTTAAGTACCAAAGCTCTTTAAATTTTATTCATTTAATATTAATCCAATAATAGTGGGTTTTTTTAATGCTAATCCTTTTTACTGCCATAAACCAACTAGTCAATTCAACAGTTACTACAGAGTTACAAGACTGAGGAGTCTTTACTTGTAAATCACTCAGTATTCTATAAAAATTTTTGTTTAAACCATGTATTACACTTGTGTTCTCCAACCACCACACCGGGCCCCCAAACATTTCCTTCCAATATATTGAAAGGATCCACTGTAGTTACAGATTGATTTAAATTTTGATTGGGGGAAAGGCCACTAAGCATTACTTCAGGTGACCCAAGGGAAGTACTAAGATTAAGCTATTACAAGATACTTAATAAAAATATTAGGGGAAAAGGTCAACAAATATCTAACAGCTGGCAAATAGCAGACGCACGTTAAAAAAACAAACAACAAAACAAACAAGAGTTGTCATCCACAGCCCAGTTCCTGAACATACATCCTATTAATGGGAAAAAGGAAACTTTGGTGTCCAATTCTCTACCAACCTGCTGTACAACCCTAGGTCACACTATGTCATTTTGTGGAAGTCTTCTAACCTCCTCAGACTTCAGTTTCCTTATCTGTAACAGTTCATCTCAAAGGTCCCTTCCAAGCATTATTATCATGTGGTATCTTCACAGACATCAGCCTCTCTTGGTCTAGACATGGGATCAATAGCATGATGTGTTCCATCATTAGCCAAGAGGAAGACAGAAGGTGAAGGTATGAAGACTTCTACTATTCAATTACACTGAAACTAGGATCTTCTAATAAATATATGCATAACGTAAAACTAATACAGGCATTGACAAAATATTTGCCAAAAATTCCATTTGTCACATATAGATTTCTTAATAGACAAGATAACAAATACATTATTAATTTCCCTAGCAATGAGCACTGAGTAACAAGAGTCACCCCCCCCCAAACTTCCCAGTGAACATGAGTAGTACATTTCTCATTTTTTCAACCACCTGCTATATTTATATCTTTATCATCACGGATTTGGGAAGCAATAAAAATTAGAGTTTGCTGTGTCTTTTCCATTCTGACAATCAGCAGTCCATTGAAGTCAATAATAACGAAAAAAATAAAATGAATATTCAAGCTACTTTTGATACTTTTAATGTGGGCAAAAGAGGAAAACAGCCAAATTTTAGCTGAACTGATTACAGTATCAGTCTAGAAATAAGTAATCAGTTCTATTATACCAAATACCTGTTTTGAAATACAGCTTTTTTTTTTTCAAATATTTAAAAGCAGATCCCGTGCTTGCTTTCCTCAACATCAGAAAATTCCCCAAAAACACTGCCAAGATTGGTTCCTGCAAATGTCTCATTCTTCCTATTCTTCTAACCAGTGTATAATGGCAACAAGTTCATATAAAAGTAGCTCTCTCTTCTGCAGTACTCTGACCATGCTCTTTAAACATTCAACCATGGTCTTTGTCCCCACACAACTCAATGGCAATCCATCAGGAAATTTATACTTACCCAGCTCATCCCAGAGCTGCCTATATTTGTCAGTCATTGCGGTGCCTTGTTGCCTCCAAAGTGACAGACGAGGGTCAGCCATGAACTGCTCTGTTATCAAAGTCAACATTCGGGCCCCATTTGAGTCCCTCATCTTCAACATCTCCCGCACCTAGTGGGGAAAAAACAGACCTTCAGAAAAATGTTAAAGAATGAACAGCAATACAGAGACAGACTACTTTATTTCTTTGGGGAGGGAGGGTGGGGTGGTGGTGGTGGTGAAGTCTTGACACCATCCTTCTTAAGCAAACAAAAGTTGTTAAAAACGAGCCTCTGAGGGACTTCCATGGTGGCCCAGTGGTTAAGACTTCACCTTCCAATGCAGGGGGTGAGGGTTCAATGCCTGGTCAAGGAGCTAAGGTCCCACATGCCTCGCGGCCAAAAAAACAAAATATAAAACAGAAGCTGTAATGTAACAAACTCAATAAAGACTTTAAAAACAATAAAAAAAGGTCCACATCAAAAAAAAAAAAAACACCTTAAAAAAAGAAAAGGACAACAAAAAAACGAGCCTCTGTCCTAAATGGCAATTTAATCAGAGAACTGACCATTAATTTTTTAAAATTATGTTTTAGAATCCACACGAGGAAAAGAAATTTGCATAACTTCCCAATTTTCCTCCAAAATGTTTTTGTCAGCCTACAGAAAAATAATACCAAAATAAACAAATCATTTGGCACCTTCCTGACTCCCTAACTGATTGCACTTACCACTATAGTAGCAGAGTCTAAAACACTGTACTGAGAACTCTTTAGAGATCTTCTAAATTGATCTGATAGTGTTTATAATAATAGCATCTGTCCTTCCATTTTTTTTTAAAAAAAGCTTTTTTGAGACGTAATTCACGTACATACAATTCACCAATTTAAACTGTACAATTTAAACCTCTTTCAGTGGTTTTTAATATATTCAAGTACAAGTTCTACAAGTGCTTCATTTTTTGAGGTAAATTAGTAATTTCACTAGATTCCTTCTCACCAAGGATTCCCATGTAAAGAGCAACAGCATACTTCTATTCACTCAGATGGGACTGTTTTCGCAATGGTAAGAGGAAATGTAAAGGGCTGTAGGTTCAGAACTCTCTTGCTCCAAATGAGCAATCCTTGAAGTGGAATCATAACCACTGACCTAGTAAGTTAACTTGGCTTCTCTGCTGGAACCTCAAGCTCTGTCCATTATTCTTCTGTTACATTTCCCAAATAAACGAGGAAACAAGAAAAGAAACACAAGGCTAAGTTGCTCTACAGGAAATCCTAAATGAATCCATCCATTCTTAAAGTGTGTACCGCTATGTGTTCAATGAATAGGAATCCCAGCTGAACATCAGTTCTCTGTGTAGAAAATTAGTGGAGCAAGTTCATAAGTAGTAGATAAGGAGAAGGGAGTCCTTTTATTCAAAATTCTTTCTATGTGAAAGCCACATGAAGGAGGAAACAGCAGATCTTCAATAAAGCAGCCTAAACCTCTAGATCAATAGGTTCTGCCTCAGTCCTGTACCCTGACAAGTAATGGAACCCTCCCCCCAAACCAGGCTTCAGAATTTGAGCCTTGTAGAGAACTCAAATGTACTTCTGCACTGAATCACAAGTGGAGGGTTTTTTCAGTAATATTAAGAAGTACTAAAAAGGAAAAAGAAATGGAGTTGCCATTTATCGAACATCTTGCTAAAGAGTTTTACATTCATACTTACCTTTTAATCTTCACAACAACCATATAAAGTAGGCCAGATTATAATTCCCATTTTACAAATTATAAAGCCATCCCTCAGAAGTAAAGTAACTTGTCCAAAGGACAAGAGGAACAACTGGAATCAGAACCCAGATCTGCCTTAACTCTGGAAGTTATGCCATTTCCAAAATTAGAAGTTGCTCTTACTTCATATGGCATATACAATGTGTACATCATATATAAGGATAAAAACAGCAACTGCAGGTCAGTCTAATACCTCTTTCACATTGCTTCCACTAGGCCACAGTGTACTCTCTGCTGATATGAGAATCTATGAAATACTTCCTGTGTGTCTAAATTTACCAAAACTTTAATATTACCTCTATATATCATGGATTTAATTAGTATTTATTTTCCTAATAAATTTCTAACCTACTACTCAGTTAGCAATAGCAATGAAAATAAATGCTTTACTATTAAGCATACAAACCAGAACTATTAACCAACACTCAAATACATATACGTTAATTACAGCCTGATGGTAATTAATTTTCAGGCTGTTGACTGTGAGGTATTACAAGAGTCTGAAGTGCCTATGAATTACCAAAGAATGATTAAATCATGTGAAATAATTTTAGAGTTAAATGTATTTTTACTGTAATCTAATTCTTGAAAAATTGGCAATCTAAGTATGGTATATGGAAAAACTCTTTTTTTTTTTTTTTTTTTTTTTTTTTTAAGGCTGCACCACGTGGCATACTGGATCTTAGTTCTCTGACCAGGGATTGAGCCCGTGTCCCCTGCATTGGGAGCATGGAGTTTTAACCACTGAACCACCAGGGAAGTCCTGAGATAAATCTTCATTTAAAGGGTTTTCATTAATCACGATACACTAATTTCTGGCTATTAGCAGTAACAGAGTTTACTCTAATTCTTCTGAACTAAAAAAGCTTTTAATTATTATGAATATTAGAGAAGTTGTTTAACAGAAATATCAATGAACACAGTTATCTGTTCCCTTAAAACCAATTTGAATATGTTATCTATAAAGATGGCTGTACCCCCAATAAAAAGACATTGCTTTAATATTATTTAAAAAGCATTTTATCCAGTATTTAGACATGTGTTTATGGTACTAAGAGTTCTGTGTAAAGCAACAGACACAGCTTCTGTTCACAATGAACTTATAATGAAGATAACTTTGTTTCTTAGGCTATCGAATTTTGGTGATGAAAATTAACATTTACCAAGGCCCAACTACTGTTAGACACCATTATAATTTAACACCATAATCACAACAACTTGAATGGATATGCTGCTACTATTTGCTAATTTTATAGATGAGGAAACTGACTTAAATAACTTGCCAAGGTACATACACTCAATAAGATTTAGAACTGAAATTTAAACCCAGGTTTGTATGACACCAAAGTTTATGCTCTTGAAACTAATTTAAAGATACTGACATTAAACTAATTATATAAAGCACATCTTAAGGACTATATTCAAAGGTATGCTCTACTTGGGAAAATTAACTAGAAGAAGAAAAAGCTTGAAAAGATGGCATTTCAAATAACATTAAGCTATTTTATTTTTAGTACTGAACAGCTTTTCAAAATTGTATAAATTGCCACCATTTTATTAATAAGAGCTGAGAAAGACAAAAATGGCCCATATCTTGTGTAAAGACACCTAAGTAAATTAATGCTTGCATTACAACATAAAAGTCTCTAACAGTTGATAATAACTTAGTCTATTCTTCCCCCCTCCCCGCCCTGGCCATGCCACATGGCTTGCGGGATCTCAGTTCCCCGACCAAGGATTGAACAGGGGCCCTGGCAATGAAAGCAGCAAGTTCTAACCACTGGAACGCCAGGGAATTCCCAGTTCTTAAAAAAATAAATAAGAATTTAAAAAGAAGCCTTTATCCTATTGTAAACATGATCATATATACTTTCTATAAATGTATATATTTAGAATATTTCTTTAAAAATAAAAAGTCATACCTTTGCAAAGAGCAAATTAAGCTGCTTCCCTGATCCGTGGTACCCGCCCTGGGAAAGGAACAGTTTAACCTGTTCTTGAACCTGCTCTTCATCTAAGTGCCAGCAGTTTTCATCATCTATACTAGCACCTGCTGTTGGATCAGGAGCACCTAGAAATAGAAAGAAAAAAATAACACATATGCTAGGAAAAACTCTGGGCTAAAAGGGCTCTGATAATAAACTTAAAAAGAATTCTTTATTTTTTGCCTAAACACTTTTGAATCCAATCTCAATTTCAATATACATACAAATGTATGACTGAAAATAAATGTAAAAATTATTCTTTTATTGCCAGAACTTTGCTGATTTGTGCTAAGCCAAAGGGCGATGGATGACTTTAGAGCTGAGATGTTTCCCTTTAAGATCAGAGACTATACCTTTGGAGATGAGTTTACAGGTTCCCTACAGAAAAAAAAATTCACAAAAATGTCTCATTGTAAATATGTGATGTTTATAAAAGCTCTACTGCGTAGGACACATTAGTAAAATGTTTTTCAGAGACATCAGAAAAATATGAAACAAAGTAAACTCAGCAGCGTATTTCTCTTTACTATGTTAATTCAAGAAGCTTTCACCATTATCTGCTGCTGTATAAACTACATGCTGACATAAGTCTTTACTTGCAGAAAACCAAAGATTAAAAAGGGAAATCAAGCCACATGGGAACAGGCAGTGCAGCTGTTGTACTAAACCAGGTTGTAGTATCACCTTGCCAAAACTGCGTAAATATTTTATTGCTGAAGTACGCATAAAAGATAACCGCTATGTAACAAGCCCTGTGTGTAGACTACCTTAGAAACTCAAAAATTACCCAGATATTTAGGCAGGTGAAAATTGTTTCATTATTTATTAATAAAATAAAATAAAATGGTATTTAAGGCCTAAGATTAATAAGTAATACAAAAACTAAATCTAAAATCTCTTCTCAACAGTGTTTCACTGCCTTATCAATCCTTAAAAAAATACATTTGTAGGTGTGGTTCTACACTTCTTCTCTTTTAATGATCTAATGCAGACTCGACTGGCCGAGGAAATAATCACTAACATATGCTTAGAACCAGGGTCCATTAGTCCCTAGGAGGAAGACAATGGGTCTGTGAACCTCCCTGAAAAAAAGTGTGCTTTCATTCATTCAGCCGACATATTTACTGAGTGAGTGCCCTCTGCTAGACTTGGGGATGGACTGGGGTACAGAATAGAATTCCTCTCCTCACAGAATTTAACATCTAGTTCAATGGCTTTCAAACTTTTTTGACTAAGACCCACAATAAGAAATATAATTTACATCATACTCAATACACCTGTGTATCCGGACACTTACATGACCATACCTATTTATTAATTTGAAGCAAAGGTATGATGAAAAAATACCCTTATTGTAAGTGAAGAGATCTGATATTTTCTATACTATTTCATTTTTTTTAAAGGCTTGTCATAATTTTTAAAACTGATTTCATAATGTACAATGGGTTGCAATCCACTATATGAGAAACACTGTTTTAAGTATGTGAAATAAATATCAAATGTAATAATCACACATACAAATATATAATAGTAAGTGAACTAATTGTTTATAGAAGAGGACAAAGTGCCAGGAGATTGTATCAGAGAGCTCTGACCCGGCCTTGAATTGGCAGAATAAGCATACCTTGAGGAAATGGAATTTGAGCTGAGATCTGCCTTAAGTAGATTAGAAGATAAATTAAGGCAGGAAAAGGAAGCACTGGGTCTGCATGTGAGACTAAGAGCTTAGGCAGAGGTCTCGGGCATAAAGGAACATGGTACGTGGATGAAACAAAAGATAGTCCATGTCCATGCAACTCAAAAGTAGATGATAAGGAAGAAGAGCAATACAAGACAACTTTAGAGAAGAGAAGAGACAACTCTTGCCAGGCCAGAGAGCCCTGACGAGTGAGGAGCTTAGTTTTTCTCCCTAAAAGTAATGAATGGGAATTCATGACAAGGTTATCCGAAGTGGAAGAATGGAATACTCTAGATAGTAAAAGATGTTCTGTCCTAATGTACATCAATTTCAACATTCCTGTCATGGAATATTATGCAGCCATAAAAGTGAATGTGAAGATTCTTTACGTACTACAATGGAAAGATAGCCAGGATACACTGTGGAATGAAAAAAAAAAAAATCAAGGTGAAGGAAAGTATACATACTGTGGCACCTTTTATGTAAATGAAGATTTACATAAAGAAGATTTTAAAAGAGTTTATGTGTTAGTATTTCCTTACCTATGCATAAAATATCTTAGAAGAATGATTAGAATGAGCAACCCAGTTACATGAGGGAAGGAGGTTCTTCACTGAATACCTTTTTCATACTTCTAAAATCTTGAAACCACATGAATATATTCATGTATCTAAAAATATCTCTAAAGTGTGGAGAATAGAAAGGGAGCAAAAATATTTAAGAGTGGAACAGTGAGGGTGATATATTGATGATACAATATAGAAAGAATAATAATGGTAGTTTAAAAAACATCAGTGAGAACAGAAATGGAGAACCTGACAGAAATTTAGGATATAAAAACAAAAGAACTTGGTGAAGAAGTAGATACATGAGATATGGGCGATCAAGGGGCTGAGAGAGACATGGTTTTCTGGATTAAACAACTGGACGAAATACTGGACAACTCACTGACACACAGACCACCAGAGCAGGATCAGTTTTGGGGGTGGAAGGGGCAGTGTTTAGATCATAGGCTCAATTTTATTTTTATTATTATTAAAAAAAATTTTTTGGCCACACTGCGCAGAATGCAGGATCTTAGTTCCCTGACCAGGGATTGAACCCACACCCCCTACAGTGGAAATGCGGAGTCTTAATCACTGGACCGCCAGGGAAGTCCATGAGTTCAGTTTTAGACAGGGTGAATTTCAAGTACCTCTGAGATAGCTGGCCAAGAAGAGGGGACAGGATTTCAAGCAGGGAGCTGGATATACTATGGGATGCAATACAGGGTAAAGAGAGCATCTAAGATGGAACCCTAAGGAAGGCCAACACTTAAAGGCTGGGCAAGAGAACGAGGAAGGATAGCAATGGGAATGAGTAGCCTATTAGGAAGAGCAGGAGAGACTGGCTCTTCCAGAAGGCAGAGAAAGCTGTTCCGAGTAAGGAGGAGGCAAGTAGGGAGTTATTTAAGCTACCAGAGAGCAAGGATTATATCTGCCCTGTTCACCACTGACTCCTAACACCTAGCCGGTGTTTGCCATTATCAGGCAATCCAGTACTGGGAGGAACGGGGGGGGAAAAGAGGGAGAGAGAAAGGCATAAATACATTCCACCCCTACCAAGAAAAGGAACCCTAACAGAAAGGAACCACTGCTAAAGTATCTTCACATGCATTATCTCATTTTCTTCTCACCATGTCCCCTGGAGGTGAGTATAGCTATGATCCCCTTTCTACAGAAGGAGAAACAGGTTCAGAGTGGTTATGACTTGTCCACAGCCACAATGCCAAATCCGGTCTCCCATTTCTCTCCCATGTTGAAGAATATATCCCAGAACCTTGGAGCTCAAGTTTAACCCTGAAGGTATCAAGGCAGCAGTTTTCAACCGTAAATCAAAGATAAATTTAGGGAAGGATACTGAGATCTGTTAGCATGTTTCTCTTTTACAGGAAAATTTAAGGACACACAACGTTGTGAAGAGTTAACTAACTACTGGGGTTACATCTGTAACCCCTAATCTAGCTCATCCCTTTGATTCTAGAGAAAGACAGATACAGACTCACAGACACAGACACACAACTGCACAAAGACAGGCCTCCACTTCCTCAACCCTAAATTTCTATAATGTAGGAATAAAAAATTAAGTAATCAGTTGATAAATAAAACATAAATTTACTCTAAACACAACTCAACATTTTAGGAATAAAGACATGTACACTTTACATTACAGACCAGGAAATTAATGTCTACAACAACACCCCCCAAAAGAGCAAATTTATTTATTTATTTATTTTTAAAGAAGATGTTGGGGGTAGGAGTTTATTAATTAATTAATTTATTTTTTGCTGTGTTGGGTCTTCGTTTCTGTGCAAGGGCTTTCTCTAGTTGTGGCAAGCGGGGGCCACTCTTCATTGCAGTGCACAGCCCTCTCACTATCGCGGCCTCTCTTGTTGCAGAGCACAGGCTCCAGACACGCAGGCTCAGTAGTTGTGGCTCACAGGCCTAATTACTCTGAAGCATGTGGGATCCTCCCAGACCAGGGCTCGAACCCGTGTCCCCTGCATTAGCAGGCAGATTCTCAACCACTGCACCACCATGGAAGCCCCTTAATTAATTTTTGGATGTGTTGGGTCTTCGTTGCTGTGCTTGGGCTTTCTCTAGTTGAGGCGAGCTACTCCTTGCCGTGGTGCGCAGGCCTCCCACTGCAGTGGCCTCTCTCGCTGCGGAGCACAGGCTCCAGGCACGCGGGCTTCAGTAGTCGTGGCTCGTGCAGGCTCAGCAGCTGTGGCACACGGGCCCAGCTGCTCCGTGGCATGTGGGATCCTCCCGGACCAGGGATCGAACCCATGTCCCCTGCACTGGCAGGCAGATTCCCAACCACTGCGCCACCAGGGAAGTCCTATTTATTAAACTTTAATGCCAAAGTTTAAACACTTAAATCCTAACATGTCTTGATTACATGCATTAAAGTATTGCCCAAGCCTTGTATAAAATGTAGATTTGCAAAATTTATTTCTACTTGTTAACAGCTGTCTATAATCAAAGACAAACCTCTCAGCATTTAGCTTTGAGAAAGGTATGCAAAGAGAATCATAATTCATGTATTTATACATCTGCTATTAGATATTCCCCCAGTTGGGCAGGAACCAGAACCTGTGTATGTAAATTAAATGATTCATTAAAGTGTTTTAAAACCTATCATATTTTTTAACCCTTATTTATATTTATAATTATAAATGCTATAACTTTTACAAGTATATAATTAATCTTTGTGAGCATTTTATTACTGAGGGTTAATTCTTCAAAGTTTCAAGCCTTCAGGGAAAGTGAAATTATCTGTTGAAAAACGTGAAACAGTTTGTCTCTCACTCCCAGCTAGGGTGTGTGGGTTTGATTCACCCTCCTACCTTGCTTACATAATGCCATAGGAGACGAGCAAAGGAGAGTTCAGAGACAAGAAGGACTACTGTCCAAGTCTTTGGCTTTCCCTTCCTGCTACTTGATTTGGTTCTGATTTACCCCAATATCAAAAACTCTTACCCCAGCGGTTCCCCAAATTAGGAGTATATCAGAACTCCTGAGGCACACTGTGAAAAAACAGATGCTTAGGCACCACTTCAGACCTACTGAATCAGAATCTTTGCCACAGATAAAAAGGCAGGGGCAGTGGGGGTGGGGATTGTGCCTGGGAAACACTAGTCTATATTTGGAGAGAACCTGAAACATGGTGGCACATTTTGGATCTTAGTTTTGAAAAGTATTCAGGGTCCTAAGTCATCAGACAGACGCCTCTCCAGCGTACTGACTGAAGTAAATTTAGGACATATTGACTGAGATTATCTGTCTCTCGTCACAAAAAACAGTCACTTCTAAGCACTGGGCAACACCAACTCATTCTGCAAATTTTAAACTGAGATATTAAGACATGTTCACAACTGGCTTATACTATGTTTGGTACGTGGAATTATCCACAGCTTTGGGTTCTAACGGGGAACTTAAAGGTTTCTCTTTTCTTAAACTGCTGGAAAACAAATTCAAACAAGAAGTGAAAGGCTTTAGTTTACATCTTCATCTTAACTGTGACCTAACTGCTTTAGTAACAACACTGTTGTCCAAATAATGCTTTAAGCGTTTTTTTTTTTCCTTTTTTTTTTTTTTTGCGATACGCTGGCCTCTCACTGCTGTGGCCTCTCCCGTTGCGGAGCACAGGCTCCGGACGCGCAGGCCCAGCGGCCATGGCTCACGGGCCCAGCCGCTCCGCGGCATGCGGGATCTTCCCGGACCGGGACACGAACCCGTGTCCCCTGCATCGGCAGGCGGACTCTCAACCACCGCGCCACCAGGGAAGCCCCTAAGCGTTTTATATTTATGTAGCAGTGTTCTTTTTTGTTAAAATTAAATCGTCAAATTCAGTCTACAGAGGCAGAATGCAGGCAGCAGATGTCTACACTGCAGAGGTGATTAATTCAGCCTCTTTTGCAGGACCTATAGAAGAATGCTATCTCCTACAGTTTTAGTGCCTGCTGTTAAAGATAGGAAACATTAAGTCCGTGGCTTACAAAGACACCAGTACTGTACTACCTGTCTTATAAGCTGAAGGCAAAATCCTGACATCAACCATTGGCACCAAGAGAGGAAAGGCAAGGCAGCAAACTTTAGAGATTCAGGCTCAGAAAAAATCTTTCTTTAGAGGGGACAAGAACTAGAAGACCACTGAAAAATAATGTGCATTGAATAAACACACACTTGAGAAAAGCTTTAAATTTTATTCTTACTGAAATCCCCATTTTGAGGTAGTGACTAATGCCTTTATTTCAATATACAATTTTGTGGTGGCTGAAAGAGCCAGATCCTTTATCACCTATTCTCAACGGTCAGTCCATGTAATTCTACTGCCATGATGCAGTGTGGTATCCTCTCCAGGAACTGTTAGAGGAAAACCTGTTTTCCTTAGCCTGCAGGCTAATGACAGAGGGAGCCCTGGCATGCACCAGGCTGTGCTCCCTCAACAAGCCACATTCCCTTTAGCTAAATTCCAAGGAAATAATCAGGATATATTAATATATATATCAGTAATCAGGATATATCTCAGGGAACTCAAATAGGCCCGTCAGGGTTTATAGCCCTTCCTCTATTCTTTTCCTCTCACCTGACTTTATTACTCATCTCTTATTATCATTTAATTTACTTCAGAAGTTCAATGATATACTTATTCATGTACAGAAATAATCATGTATTTTATATGGATAAAAAGCAATAAAATATTTGTACATTCACCAATGCTCATTTAAAAAATTCAGAGTATAAGCACAGAGTGCTTAAGAGGTAAGTCATTTTCCATAACTTAGTTAACAAATGTATTAGCAATTACCTGGTACACAAACATAAATAATTAAATGCAAAGTTCTCAGAAAGTCTCATTTTTACATAACTTCAGATTTATTAAAAGAGATCTACTATGTTTGCAAGGTTCAAGAATGGTTTGCTCAGATTATTTTTAAAGATTTTTTTTTAAAAAAAGTTCACAAATATTTTCCTCAACTGTCTTGAAGACTCACGTCAACTGCCACATCACAATGATGGAGATAATAGCAACTCAGATTTACTCCTTTTTAACCCTCCTAACCTTATGAAATAGGCACTCTTTCCTAACCACGTTTTACAAATAAGAAAACAAAGCCCTGAAGAGATTCAGTTCCTTGCCTCCACTCAAAGAGCTGGAAAGCAAAGGGACCAGAATTCTAATGTAGGCTGTCTAACTTCTAAGCCCTTAAACACTCTGAATACTCTTACAGTGGGAGGTAAGAGAAACCTACAGGGAGGGAGATGAGAATAATAAGCTCATCTAGCCAAAATGGAGACTTAGGATCAGTTAAAGGAGACAGGGATGGCAAGGAAACTGATCATAGCTGGTAACAATTCTTTGAAAATTATGAGAGTTGGGGTAGTGTCAGAGATGGCTATAGGGTGTGAGGGAAGGCAAGATTTGGCAGTGAAAAGAGAAAGGATAAAGGGTATTGGGCTAAAAGTAACTTGGCTGTCTCTGCATTACCCTATCAAATACATGACGTGTCAGAGATGTGACTCCTCCCAATTAGGAAACAGAAGTCCTAAGATTACTTCTCATTTGCTAAAAGGTTTTTTCATGTGAAGATGATCATGTGTACATGATTGTATATTTCAACAACTTTTTAGAACAAAATAAAAATCATATTATGGAAACATCAAGTTCTAATTAAAACTTAAGGGAAAAACTGGTAATTTTTGGAGGGAAATTTGGCAGCAATTACAAAACCCAAAATGCCGATACCAATTGTTCTGGCATTTCTACTACTAAGAATCTATTCCTCAAAAGCATTTGTACAAATCCACACATACACAAAGAATGGTCACAGCAGCACTGCACATAGTAGGAAAAAAATGAAAACAACTTCAAAATCCTTCAGTATGTTAATGATTAAATATATCCAGAGTACGTAATACTACATGCAACACTTAACACAGTACAAGACCTATTTGTACTAACAAGAGAAGATATTCATGATATATTAAAAAAAAAAGAAATGGCAAAATAAAAGTTTTTTAAATTGTTTTTTAAAAATTGCATACATGTGTGCACAAAGAAAACTTGCCTCTGAAGACTCTAAACCACACTGTCAGCCATGGTTGCCAGGGAATAAGGGAGCTACTGGAGACTAAGGCAGGGGAGCTGTTGGGAGCCAGTGAGTACTTGTCTTTTTATCTTCAGATACTTCTATACTTCCATACATCTTTTCAACATGCTGTCTTTTTTCTTTTTATTATTTTTAAGTTTCACACTACTGTACTTTGAGATAGCACACTTAAAGCAACTTTAATTCTGTCCTATAGATAGATTTGCTAATTACATTTACAACCAGTAGTAAGGTCATACCTTTGTTTCACCAACTGTCAACACCAGAACGGTCTACAATAGAAAGGATAATGCCTATAATAACAAAATTATCTCTCTAGGATAACTGCACAAACTGGTTGTTAATGCAAGCCCAATTACAAGGACTATGACCCTCCACAGAGAAACAAAATGAAGAGGGATGTGACATGAGGCCTCCATCAAACAACTCCAACTGTCACTCACTGCTAGATTTGGAATAAGTATGTGTACAAGAATAAATCTCCAAGTTCTTACCAAGAACAAAATGGAATAAAAAATGATACGGTTACTTTTTTAAAAAGTATAGCTGATTTACAGTATTATATTAGTTTCAGGTGTATAGCATAGTGGTTCAGTATTTTTACAGATTACACTCCATCAAAGGTTATTACAAGACAATGGCTATAAATCTCCTGTGCTATATACAATATATCCCTGTTGCTTATCTATTTTATACACAGTAGTTTGTATCTCTTAATCTCATACCCCTAATTTTCCCCTCCCTTCCTTCTCTCTCCCCTCTGGTAACACTAATTTGTTTTCTGTGTCCATAAGTCTGTTTCTGTTTTGCTATATACATTTGTTTTTTATTATTTTTTAGATTCCACATATAAGTGATATCATATAGTATTTGTCCTTCCCTGTCTGACTTATTTCACTGAGCATAATAGTCTCTAGGTCCATCCATGTTGCTACAAGTGGAAAAATTTCATTCTTTTAAATGGCCAAGTAGTATTCCACTGCATTTATATACCACTTCTTCTTTAACTATTTGTCAATTGATGAGCACTTGGGCTGCTTTCACATCTTGGCTATTCTAGATAAATAGTGCTGCTATGAACACTGGGGTGCAAGTATCTTTTAGAATTAGTGTTCATTTTTACTGCATATATATTCAGGAGTGGATCATATGTTAGTTCTTTTTTTAAAAAAATATTTATTTATTTAGGCTGCGCTGGGTCTTAGCTCCGGCATGAAGGATCTTTTTTAGTTGCAGCATGTAGACTCTTAGTTGTAGCATGCATGTGGGATCTAGTTCCCTGACCAGGGATCGAACCTGGGCCCCCTGCATTGGGAGTGTGAAGTCTCAGCCACTGGACCACCAGGAAAGTCCCGTTACTTCTATTTTTAGTTAGTTTTCTTTTTTTTTTTTGAGGAACCTCCATACTGTTTTCCACAGTGGTTGCAACAATTTACATTCCCACCATCAGTGTATGAGGGTTCCCTTTTCTCCAAATCTTCTCCAACATTTGTTATTTGTAGACTTTTTGATGACTGTCACTCTGACAGGAGTGAGGTGTTATCTCATTGTTTTAATTTACATTTCTCTAATAATTAGTGATGTTGACCATCTTTTCATGTGTCTATTAGCCATCTGTATGTCTTCTTTGAAAAAAATGTCTATTCAGGTCTTTGCCCATTTTTTGATTGGGTTATTTTTTTTTGATATTGAGTTGCATGAGCTGTTTGTATATTTTAGATATTAATCCCTTGTTGGTCATATCATTTGCAAATATTTTCTCCCATTCTGTAGGTTGTCTTATCGTTCTGTCAATGGTTTCCTTTGCTGTGCAAAAGCTTCGAAGTTTAATTAGGTCTTAGTCGTTTATTTTTGCTTTTATTTCTTTTGCCTTAGGAGACAGATCCAAAAACATATTACCATGATTTATGTCAAGGAGTGTTCTGCCTATATTCTCTTCTAGAAGTTTTATGGTTTCAAGGTGTTACATTTAAGTCTTTAATCCATTTTGAATTTATTTTTGTTTATGGTGGGAGGAAATGTTCTAATCTCTGTTTCACATGTGGCTGTCCAGCTTTCCCAGAACCACATGTTGAAGAGACTGTCTTCTCTCTGTTGTATATATATTCTTGCCGCCTTTGTTGTAGATTAATTGACCATAGCTGTGTGAATTTATTTCTGGGCTCTCTATTCTGTTCCACTGATCTATGTGTCCGGTTTCTGTACCAGTACCATGCTGTTTTGATTACTATAACTTTGTAGTATAGTTTGAAGTGCAGAAGGGTGATAGCTCCAGCTTTGTTCTTTTCTCTCAAGATTACTTTGGCAATTCTGGGACTTTTGTGGTTCCATATGAATTTTAGGATTTTTTGTCCTAGTTTTGTGGAAAATGTCATGGGTATTTTGATAGGGATTGCATCAAATCTGTAGATTGCTTTGGGTAGTATAGCCATTTTAACAATATTAATTCTTCCAATTCAAGAGCATGAGATATCTTTCCATTTCTTTGCATCATCTTCAATTTTCTTCATCAGTGTTTTATTGTTTTCAGAGTATAGGTCTTTCACCTACTTGGTTAAGTTTTTTTAAGTATTTTACTCTTTTTGATGCAATTTTTAACAGGACTTTTTTTTACATTCTTTCTCTGATATTTCATTGTTAGTGTATAGAAATGCAACAGACTTCTGTATATTAACCTTGCATCCTGTAACTTTACTGAATTCATTTACCAGTTTTTGGGTGGAGACTTTAGGGCTTTCTCTGCAAATAATGACAGTTTTACTTCTTCCCTTTCAATTTGGATGCCTTTTATTTGGTTTTCTCATCTGATTGCTGTGGCTAGGTCTTCCAATACTATGTCAAATAGAAGTGGTGAGAGTGGGCATCCCTGTCTTGTTCCTGAATTTGGAAGAAAGGCTTTCAGCTTTTCACCGAGTATGATTTTAGCTATGGGTTTCTCATAAATGGCCTTTACTACATAATAAAGGACACTGTTACTTTTTGTTTAACAAACTGTGAGTGTCCATTACTTCTTTTTTTTTTCAATTTTTATTTATTTACTTATTTTTGGAGTATAGTTGCTTCCACAATGTTGTGTTGGCTTCTACTGCACAGCAAAAAGAATAAGTCATACATATACATATATCCCCTCCCTTTTGGATTACCCTCCCATTTAGGATAACACAGTACATTAAGTAGAGTTCCCTCTGCTACACAGTATGTTCCCATCAATTGTCTATTTTACACATAGTACCAATAGTGTATATCTGTCAATCCCAATCTCCGAATTCCTCTCACCCTCCCCCCTTCTCCCTTGGTACCCATACAACATTTGTTCTCTATGTCTGTGTCTCTATTTCCGCTTGGCAAATAAGGTCATCTATACCACTTTTTAAAATTCCACATATATGTGTTAATATATGATATTTGTTTTTCTCTTTCTGACTTACTTCACTCTGTATGACACTCGCTAGGTCCATCCACGTCTCTACAAATGACCCAATTTCATTCCTTTTTATGGCTGAGTAATATTCCTTTGTATATATGTACCACATCTTCTTTATCTATTCATCTGCTGATGGACATTTAGGTTGCTTCCATGTCCAGGCTATTGTAAATAGTGCTGCTACAAATACTGGGGTGATGGGTCTTTCTGTATTATGGTTTTCTCTGGGTATATGCACAGTAGTGGGATTGCTGGGTCATATGGTAGTTCCATTTTTAGTTTTTGAAGGAACCTCCATACTGTTTTCCATAGTAGCTGTATCACTTTACATTCCCACCAACAGTGTAAGAGGGTTCCCTTTTCTCCACACCCTCTCCAGTGTTTATTGTTGGTAGATTTTTGGATGATGGCCATTCTGACTGGTGTGAGGTGATGCCTCATTGTAGTTTTGATTTGCATTTCTCTAATAATTAGTGATGTTGAGCAGCTTTTCATGTGCCTCTTGGCCATCTGTATGTCTTCTTTGGTGAAATGTCTACTTATAGGTCTTCTGCCCATTTTTGGATTGGGTTGTTTGCTTTTTTGATATTGAACTGCATGAGCTGCTTGTAAATTTTGGAGCTTAATCCTTTGTCTGTTGCTTCGTTTGCAAGTATTTTCTCCCATTCTGATAGTTGTCTTTTCATCTTGTTTGTGGTTTCCTTTGCCGTGCAAAAGCTTTTAAGTTTCATTAGGTCCCATTTGTTTATTTTTGTTTTCATTTTCATTACTCTAGGAGGGGGGTCAAAAAAGATCTTGCTGTGATTTATGTCATAGAGCGTTCTGCATATGTTTTCATCTAAGAGTTTTACAGTGTCTGGCCTAACATTTAGGTCTTTAATCCATTTTCAGTTTATTTTTGTGTATGGTGTTAGGAAGTGTTCTAATTTCATTCTTCTATATGTAGCTGTCCAGTTTTCCCAGCACCACTTACTGAAGAGGCTGTCATTTCTCCACTGTGTATTTTTGCCTCCTTTTTCATAGATTAGGTGACCACAGGCGTGTGGATTTATCTCTGGGCTTCCTATCCTGTTCCAATGATCTATATTTCTGTTTTGTGCCAGTACCATACTGCCTTGATTACTGTAGCTTTGTAGTATAGTCTGAAGTCAGGGAGCCTGATTCCTCCAGCTCCATTTTTCATTCTCAAGATTGCTTTGGCTATTCAAGGTCTTTTGTGTTTCCATACAAATTGTAAAAATATTTTGTCCTAGTTCTGTGAAAAATGCCATTGGTAATTTGATAGGTATTGCTTTGAATCTGTAGATTGTTTGGATAAAACAGTCATTTTCAAAATATTGATTCTTCCAGGGCTTCCCTGGTGGTGCGGTGGTTGAGAGTCCACCTGCCGGTACAGGGGACACGAGTTCAATCCCTGGTCCGGGGGGATCCCATGTGCCGTGGGGTGGCTGGTCCCATGCGCCACAACTACTGAGCCTGCACTCTAAAGCTCACAAGCCACAACTGCTGTGCCCACGCACCACAACTACTGAGGCTGCATGCCACAACTGCTGGCGCCTGTGTGCCTAGAGCCTGTGCTCCGCAGCAGGAGGGGCCACGGTGGTGGGAGGCCCACGCATTGCAACCAGAGAAAGCCCACGTGCAGCAAAAATGACCCGGTGCAGCCAAAAATTAATAAATAAAATAAATTTTAAAAAATATATATTGATTCTTCCAATCTAAGAACATGGTATATCTCTCCATCTGTTTGTGTTGTCTTTGATTTCTTTCATCAGTATCTTATAGTTATCTGCATACAGGTCTTTTGCCCCCTTAGTGAAGGTTTATTCCTTGGTATTTTATTCTTTTGTTGAGATGGTAAATGGGATTGTTTCCTTAATTACTTTCTCTGATCTTTCGTTGTTAGTACATAGGAATGCAAGAGATTTCTGTGTATTAATTTTGTACCATGGAACTTTACTAAATTCATTAATTAGCTCTAGTAGTTTTCTGGTGGCATCTTTAGGACTTTTCTATGTATAGTATCATGTCATCTGCAAATAGTGACAGCTTTACTTCTTCTTTTCCAATGTGGATTCCTTTTATTTCATTTTCTCCTCTGACTGCCATGGCTAGGACTTCCAAAACTATGTTGAATAATAGTGGCAAGAGTGGACACCCTTGTCTTGTTCCTGATCTTAGAGGAAATGCTTTCAGTTTTTCACCATTGAGAATGATGTTTGCTGTGGGTTTGTCATATATGTCCTTTATTATGTTGAGGTAGGTTCCCACTATGCCCACTTTCTGGAGAGTTTTTTATCATAAATGGGTGTTGAATTTTGTCCAAAGCTTTTTCTGCATCTATTGAGATGATCATATGGTTTTTATTCTTCAATTTGTTAATATGGTGTATCACATTGATTGATTTGCATATACTGAAGAATCCTTGCATCCCTGGGATAAATCCCACATGATCATGGTGTATGATCCTTTTAATGTGTTGTTGGATTTAATGTGTTGCTAGTATTTTGTTGAGGATTTTTTGCATCTATGCTCATCAGTGATATTGGCCTGTAGTTTTCCTTTTTGTGACATCTTTGTCTGGTTTTGGTATCAGGGTGATGGTGGCCTCGTAGAATGAGTTGGGGAGTGTTCCTTCCTCTGCAATTTTTTGGAAGAGTTTGAGAAGGACAGGTGTTAGCTCTTCTCTAAATGTTTGATAGACTTCACCTGTGAAGCCAACTGGTCCTGGACTTTTTTTTTTGGGGGGGGGCTGCATTGAGTCTTTGTTGCTGCGTGAGGGCCTTCTTCTAGTTGCAGCGAGTGGGGGCTACTCTTTGTTGCAGTGAGCAGGCTTCTCATTGCGGTGTGCAGGCTTCTCCTTGCTGTGGCTTCTCTTGTTGCAGAGCATGTGCTCTAGGCACGCGGGCTTCAGTAGTTGTAGCACACAGGCTAAGTATTTGTGGCTCACAGGCTCTAGAGTGCGGGCTCAGTAGTTGTGGCGCATGGGCTTAGTTGCTCCACGTCATGTGGGATCTTCCCAGACCAGGTCTCAAACCTGTGTCCTTTGTACTGGCAGGCAGATTCTTAACCACTGTGCCCCCAGGGAAGTCCCAATGTGCCCATTACTTCTTAAATATTATCCTTAGGGAGGCTGGCAAAATATACAGGTCATAGTTTCAGCCCTAATGGAGCTAACAATCAAGTAAACATAAGCTATACAACAGACATGGGATGGCTGAATAGATTTGCTTGTTTGGTAATATCTAGAAGAGACTGAATAGACTGATATATATGATGGCTGGGACACAGAAGCATTCGAAGGCTAAATTAGGCAGGACAGGCAGGCATGAATGGAATTTATAGTGCTAGTTTTATAAGAACCATCCTCAAACAAATTGAAATGTCTGATGAAAGAACAACACTCAAATGCACACTTGGGTAGAACTACAAGAGGTACATCTTTGGAGTATGGATCCTAGGTGCCTCCTGTGTCTCTGTAAAAAATACAATCATCAAAGAGTCACAGAATCGGGAGTGGAAAACACCTTAGATGTTTTCACCTGACATGAATACAAGTGATGCTTGAACAACTGGGTTTGAATTGCATGGGTCCACTTAGAGGGACTTTTTTTTTCAATAGTAAATACTACAGTACTACATAATCCCCAGTTGAATCCACAGACGTGGAACTGCAGATACAGAAGAACTGTGGGCATGAGGAACCACAGGTACCCAGGACCGACTGACTATAAGTTACACGTGGATTTTCAACCGTGCAGATGATTGATGCCCCTAACCCCCAAGTTGCTCCAGGGTCAACTTTACATCCCTTCTACATCTGGCTAACTAAGATGGTATCTCTGGACACATGGCACTGAAATGAGGGATGAATCTAGCCTACTTTTGGGATTGACTCAAGCTCTGGGAGTAAAAGGGCCACGGAAATGACACCCTTTCCCTCTGTTCCAAGCAGAGACCAATGCCACAGTTTCCACTCAATTTGTCCCTTTTTGTTGTAGTTTGCCCAGTACAGGCTATCCCATAGGGAGGCCACTAAAAGAAAGAGCAAAAGGAAAAAAAGTAGAAGAGGAGGAAATATGTGCCAGAGAGTCAGAGCACAGCAAGCTGACCTACAACTCTATTATCATCCATCCCCCAACTGGTTTCTTCCCTCTTCTTTTTAACTATGACTACTTATGGGTACCTCAACATAAGGTAAACTCTCTCTTTTCTTTAATATTTTACACATGTATATATTTGTATGACTAAAATTTTTCCAATGCTGCTAGTGAAGATTATGAGCAATTTAAATATGAGAAAAAAAATGAGTCTCACCCAGGGTCACATAGGTAATACACAGAAGAGACAATGCTGTACTCTAGGCCTCCAGGTTTCAAATTCAGTGTTCTGTCCCTACACCACAATTTACTAATTTATAATGCACTCCTTTAATAAGCATAAAAGACCAAAAAAGGCTGAGTTGAATTAATCAAGAGAGTTAGCACTTAGAAATCAGTAAATTTCCAAATAAACACTTAGCAAAGACAATAGCTTTTTCTTAACAGTATGGAAGCTAGAAAGTTTTATTTTAATATAAAACCAAGACAAACAATTTTGCTTATCAGTACAAAACTACAACTGGCAATCTCCTTGGAGGGCCATTAACATTAACTATCTTACACCCACTTTTTAGCATACAGTGATTGATTTAATCTAATCACAATTATGCAAGAAATTTTATGAAAACAAAGTGAAATGTAAAAAACTTATAAGGACTGAACTATTATGATGACTACGTCTATATCCTGACTACTTTCACTCAATCTGTGACCCTGGATAAGTCACTAACCCATTCTCCTTGGTTTCTTAGTCTAGAAACTATTACAATTATAAATTTGCAATATGTAGCTTACAAGGAAATTTTGAGAAACAATATGCCTGAAATAGACTTGAAAAAGCTTTTAATTCCTCAGCATAAAATTCTTTGAAAAATAAAATATTTTAAAATAGTAAGTAAAGCAACTAATAGAATTTTAAGAAGCATTAGGACAAGTTCACAAGGAAAAGGAAAAACCTACTGTTATCAACATAGTTTGTATTTACTTAAAAATTATATTATGACTTTCTCTTATAAAGGATTTAGATAAGCTAAACCTCATTCTGTTTAAGATACCTATTAAAATAATCTAATCTAAATCCTATCCTAACCCTATTTAGCTACAAGGTAAAAGTGATGCTTTTCCTTAGAGAAAAATGAACTCTTCCCAATATTCATGTTCAAGACATTTTTCTCAAAGAAAAAATACACCCTCGAAACCATACAAGGAAATACTGCTTTAAAAATGAGTTAGAAAACGCTTAATGTACAGATGTTTGGAGGCAGGTGGGACCATGTAGTCAAATAATTGCAAAACATTTTAAATCCTACCCCCTACAAAGTCATCAATCTAACAGTTAAAATAAGATCCTCCAGGGAGCAGATTTCCCATTTCAACACTTAAGGTCATGGCCTGCTTTCTACCTCTCTTCTTTTTTTGCCACTTGTCACACTAGAATGGAAGGCAGGAAGGCAGCTTGTGTAATTGGTCCATTTCCAGGCTAGGAGCAAATCTTATGATAAATTAAATGGAGAGAAAGCTGGCAGGATAAACTTCTCAAGTTCACTGCTTTCGTGAAGCTGTTCTCATACAAAAGTTATTTGAAAATCACATTGAGTCTAAAGCTAACCTGCATTCTGCCCTTGATATTTCCTTAGATATCTTTTTCTTCTAATTTTAGAAAGTCTGAGAGAAATATAATGTCATGTGAACACTTTCTAACATCCAACTTTAGTTTAGATTGTTTCATTAGACCCACTATTTCGACACAGAAATGCATTTTAAAAGCTTTTAGATAAGAAACTTTGGGGGCTGCTATCCTTCAAAGCAAGGAAAACAAATGCAGAACAAACACCTTACTGTTGATGTGGACCTCTGGTTAAACTAAAACTCAGAGAACAAAATGACCGAATGGAATATATGAATTTTTAAAAAAGGAAAAAGAGAGAGTGCATAAAAGTTTGAAGAAATGGTATATGCTATTCTTCTGCCTTCAATGAGTAATTTAATAGGAAGCCACAAATAGGCTCCTGAGAAATCTCTGAGATGACTGTTAGCTGGCCTGAATTTTCACAAGGTAACATGACTGAGACAGATGATATGTCACAGCAGAAGCCTACTTAACAAGTCCTTGAATGCATGTGCTTTTGGTGGGTCCAAGGTACTTCTGTGACAGAGTTGTTTACAATCCTGTTACTCAACACTGGCAGACTCTACCAAGTAAAATGCTTTAGACACCTTATAACAGCTACTTTAATAAAGCTGAGACTGACAAGGAGAGCACTAGAAGAAATATGGCTATGTGGATTTTCCCCTGACATAAAAGACATATTAAAAGTTTCATAAGATACCAGGAGACTTGTAAAAGAATGCTCACGGCAGCTCTATTCAAAACAAAGTTCATCAGCAGTGGAAGAGACAAATAAATTGTGGTGTCCTCATACCTAGAATACTCTATAGAGTATGTGCCGTCCAATAAGGTAGCCACTAGCCATGTGGCTACCATTGAACACTTGCAATGTGGCTAGAGTTTGATGTGAGATGTGCTGTAAGTGTAAAACAGACACCAGATTTTTAAAGACTTAATATGGAAAAGAAGTGAAATAAATCAATATTTTTGTTGAATTGATATTTATGAATGTTGGGATGATATGAATACGTTGAATTGATTTTTTAGATATATTGAGATAAATAAAACATTATTAATATTAATTTTATTTGCTTCTTTTTAAGTGAAGCTAACAAGATATTTTAACTTATACATGTGGCTCACACTGTACTTCTATTGTTACTTCTAGCGCATGTTTAGAGCAATGAAAATGAATGAACTAAAGGTATATGAAACAATATGAATAAATCATATAAACATGATTTTGAATGAAAGAAGTCAGATACATAACGTTTAAAATCAGATAAGACTACACCAGTGTTTAGTAATGTTAATGTTAAAACACAAAGCACCAAAGAAGTGATTACCATAAAAAATCAGGCAATTGTTACCATGGGAAACAGAAAGGAGCCTGTGACTGACTTGAACCGGACATGTGTAACCCTCTTAAAGTGCTGAGAGTCATCTATTTCTTGGCCTGGATGTTGGTTCACTTTGTTAATCTACACATACATATTCTATGCACTTTTCTGTGTTATATCTCACAATTTTAAAAGTTTTTAAGAAATGATCTCAAACTGTTTTCATTAAACATTTATATTTGCTACATCAAGTAAGGACTTTGAAGAAAACCTAAAAGGATAGGGTTGAGTGACTGACTGGTCCCATATTTCAACTATATGTTGACAGTTGATACATGTGTTTACAAATAAATGAGATAACAAGTTCAGTGTATAAAAGACTTTAAAAAAACCCTTTTTGAGATTTCTTACACACAATAATATTCATATCCTAAACTCACTCTATATAGATTTTCTTTTTCTAAGAATAAGTTACTTTCTTAATATGAGGCATCATATCAGAAACTTACTGCCTTGGAAAATAAATGTTTTTAAGAAAATGAAAAAAATTCTGAATATGAGCAAGTCAGTTTACTGACAACAGCTGACAAAGGTGAATTTGTTACTATAACTGATATCTAGTATTTGATGAAATTTTACAAAACATAAACATATAAGAGCCAAGCTTTAACAAATGAGAGATTTTTCTGAGCAGAAAAGACTTGGTATCTAGTAGAAGGTACAGAACACTTCAAAAGAAATGTTTTAGGATGCAAAACTAAATTTAAACCTTCAGCTACCTAAGAGCAATGTTGATGATCTAATTCATATTTAATTCATTTTCATGCAAAAGAATTAAATTTATAAATGAAAAATAATCCAGAGAAGCAATCTATAGAATGAGTATCTATACTCACCATGAACTTGGTTGATTTCTGAATTCTGGGAAAGAATTTCATCTGCCAATTTTTGAGCAGTTGGCAAAACTTCTGTGTGGTGCACTGTGATCAAATACTGTACAAACTTTTGTAGTTGGTCTCTATTCATTTGAAAGAGAGTCTCTGAAATGGGAAGATGCAATTTGACCTGATCTGGCTTGCGGATGCGGTATAAAGACAGTGCCACAACATGGGCACAATAAAATATGTCCTTGTTTCCACAGCTGCAGGTCACTGAGGTAATCTTGCAACGATCAAAGCTGATGGCCACGTTACAAACAGTTTCTGGCTCCGATTGTATTGCAGGTTCTGTCACTGTGCCACTCAAGTGGAAACCTATGTGAAAGAAGGGGAGGAGAGAGTTCAGTTTCTGTATTCAGATGCTACAAAATATTTTAATTCTTTGAAATGCATAGTGCTTGACAGCTGCAAGAAAAAAATATGACAGCTTTTATTTTCAAGTAAAAACATTCAGGCCACTCCAACCTCCCTCTCCCTGCACCTTACAAGTAAAAAATAAATGTTATTTAACAGACATGCTTTAGTAGTTTATTACACAGCCATACGAAAACACTTACTGCAGTATACCACCATCACATCTATATATATGTATATTCATACACAACATCACACCTATACCTAGATCATAGCTTACCTAGAGTAAGCCATCATTTCTCTGTTCTAAATGTGTGTGGTATATACCTGACCAAAATCCCCTAGATCAGTAGTTTTCTCCCCCACCATTCCACCCCTTTTTAAACAACTTTTTAAAATAGAGTAGGCCAGCTCAGCTTTCTTCTCAACAAACTCCTCCCTTCCTTCCACCTTTATTCCAGGCAGCCCCAATATTGCAATGTCTCTGAGCAGTATGTGCTGGAGGAACTGCAAAGCCCACCAAATCGCACACATACCATGGCTGAAGTAGCTCAATGACTATTTTCTTTCCTATCATACAGAGTAAAGCTGGTACAGAGGTAGGCTGTTAAACATGCTCACATGCACACATGGGTGCACAAAATCACCAAGTGGCAAGGGGTCTTAGAGGCCTTGTAGCCTCAACTTAGAACAACACAGAAACCCTCCACAACCTCCCTGACCAATGGCACTTGGCTGCTGCTTCGAAGGATCCAGAAATGAGACACTCAACCCACACAGGCAGCAATGGCTCCTTGGCTAGCTCTAGCTACAGCTCACAGCCAATGAAAACTGCACCCTGACCAATGGCACTTGGCCGCTGCTTCGAAGAATCCAGAAATGAGACACTCAACCCTCACAAGCAAAAATGGCTCCTTGGATAGCTCTAGCTACAGCTCACAGCCAATGAAAACTGCACCCTGACCAATGGCACTTGGCTGCTGCTTCGAAGAATCCAGAAATGAGACACTCAACCTGCTGCACAGGCAGCAACAGCTCCTTGGATAGCTCTAGCTACAGCTCACAGCCAATGAAAACTGCCTCTCACTGCCACTGCCACCAGTCAGTCAGTCTTGTCCTGTTTGGCCAGGGCATACATCCCCCTCACTCCTTTTCCCTAAATATGCGGAAGCTTATCCTGAATTTTTGGGGGCACACCATTCAGTTCCATCTACCCTCTCTGAAAGCTGCATGCAGAGGGCCAGTGATAAACATTAAGGGGAAACCTCCAGGGCACAGACTTACCTCAGGATTAAGTACCCGACATAAACTTGAATGTTAGAAATGTAATGAAGCCTCTGACTCTCTCAGCCTTCCACTATCTATGCTACTTGAATAAAATTTACCTAGCAGGCCACTATTTCTCCAGGTTCCCCTTCAATCACAAAGAGAAGGATCTTTTCACCACGTGGGAACTCTGGGAAGGATGCTGCACATGGAGCTGCAGAGATGTGACACGAGAAGGACAGCCAGATGATGCTTAGAGTTCACATGTGGGGCATCTGAACCCTACTTACTATCTTTCAAGAGAGGGGTTCCTTTAGGCCAGGGCACTGGGAGAAACATTATTCAACTTACGAGAAATCTTTCAGAGTAATGTAACTTCATCTTGATAATTCATATTGAGTAACACAGTGGAAAGAGAAAAGCGTTGTCATATTTTTTTTAACCAGATTATCAATTTAAGAAGTGCATTTCCAAAAATCAAGTCACTATTATTGCTTCACAATAAGGAATTTTGATAACCGTAATACAGTAACCTCTGGTTTTCTTCCACAGAGATTATCCCTGTTTTCAAATGGATATTCCAGTCTCCTCCTCTATCTCTTTTGGTCAAGGAGTTTTTTTGGAAAACCGCAATTAAAGAAAGGATACATAGCAAATGTAATCATATTAAAAAAATTTTTAATGTATTTCCCCATGAGGAAAAAAATCACATAAAAAGTAAACACCCAGGAAAATTTCAGAAATGAAGAATAATAAGAGCAGTCTTGTCTTCTTATATACCAGTGCACTAAAAGCTTACAATAATTTAAAGTCCATGAGACAGGCACAGATTAAGACAAGAAAAAGATCAATGGATCATAAATAAGTCCAGAAAGTTTCCAAGTATATTCTGTGTACTTAGTGCAAAGGTTCTCTGTTTTCTACCTGTCACATATATATGTGTACAAAAGAAACTAGTTGTCACTATAGGAACATAGTTATCATAAACTAACCATTTATAAAATCAATCTCTCCCAGCTTAACACTATTTTATTTCTCCTTATCCACCAAGTCAACATCTTTGTCTTTCCACAAAAGTGATACTGAAGGACTCCAATCACAGGCAAAGCCAAGACAACTGAGAATCCAAAAGAGTTAGGCTAGTTAGTATTTAAATAGTCTGCAACTCTATAGTGTAAGAGGTGCTTCAAAAGAGACTGATTTAACTATCAAAGAAGAGGCCCTTCCTAAATAGACATTTCTCTAAAGAAGACATACAGATGGCCAAGAGGCATATAAAAAGATGCTCAACATCACTAATTATTAGAGAAATGCAAATCAAAACTACAATGAGGTTATCACCTCACAAATCATCTCAAAATGGCCATCATCAAAAACTCTATATACAATAAATGCTGGAGAGGGTGTGGAGAAAACAGAACACTCTTCCACTGTTGGTGGGAATGTAAATTGATACAACCACTATGGAGAACAGTATGGAGGTTCCTTAAAAAAGTAAAAATAGAACTACCACATGACCCAGCAATCCCACTACTGGGCATATACCCTGAGAAAACCATAATTCAAAAAGAGCCATGTACCCCAATGTTCACTGCAGCACAACAATAGCCAGGACATGGAACCAACCTAAATGTCCATCAACAGAGTAATGGATAAAGAAGATGTGGTACATATATACAATGGAATGACTATTACTCAGCCATAAAAAGGAACGAAATTGGGTCATTTGTAGAGACCTGGATGGGCCTAGAGAGTGTCATACAGAGTGAAAGAGAGTCAGAAAGAGAAAAACAAATGTTGTATATTAACGCATATATGTGGAATCTAGAAAAATGGTACAAATGGTCTTATTTGCAAAGCAGAAACAGAGACACAGACATAGAGAACAAACGTATGGATACCAAGGGGGAAGGGGGTGATGGGATGCATTGGGAGATGTGGATTGACATATATACACTATTGATATTACATATAAAATAGATAGCTAACGAGAACCTACTGTATAGCACAAGGAACTCTACTCAGTGCTCTGCAGTGACCTAAATGGGAAGGAAATCCAAAGAGGGGATATATGTATACGTATAGCTGATTAACTTTGCTGTACAGCAGAAACTAACATAGCATTATAAAGCAGCTATACTCCAATAAAAATTTTTTTTTAAAAAAGAGATCCTTAGCAGAACCAACGAAGCCCTTAAATAGTTTTGCAAAACAGAGTTTTCTTCATTCATGTGAGTTGTACAAGTCAGAAGTAAAGTATAGTGAATCCTGATATCATACAATTATGCTGGGGGAAAACCCCACCTACTATCCAATTATATTACGTTGAGTATTTGCCACTCTCATAAATTTTTTTAAAAAGCAAACTATAAAATATTGTGACTTCCAAAACAAATTAACTCGAGATGTGTGAAGGCACAAATAAACACATTCATATCTTATAAAAGTACACTTCATTAATGTAATATCATCAAGATTAAGGCATTTCATGAATGTTCATTTTCCAAGTAATTCTAGATTATCTTTCAAGTACCCAAACTCCTTTTAAAATTCCAACTATTTTTGTTGGAAATATTTCTAAATGTAAGTTCTACCTTGCCACCCTAATCAGCTGACCATTCAGGGTATTACCAAGTGAATGGGACAGCATTCCCTGTAAGAGACAACTGCAGGTGGCAGTATTTTTTAAGCAGGCTCTTGTTTTTTTCTCTACTATCAGCTATCACAATGACTCCCCTCCTATATTGCTATCTTTTTTCATAGAAAATTCTTTGCCCTCAGGTCAGCTGCACCTCCAATTTGACTAGATTTGTGGCAACTATTTAATACTCAGAGGTCTATTTGGGGTTTTTCCATCCTTACTTTTAGGTTGGGATGGCTGATGTCTCTAGAGGTAAGAGGCTTTACTTTAGATACAATAAAATTACATACACAGAGGGGACAGCAGGTACACTAGTTTTTAAGACAATGCAATACTGAGTCAACATGTAGGAGGTTCCATCACACCTCTCTTCAGGGTTGTGTGGTCGTGTATTTTGGCCTTTCCAATTTGAGGAAACTTTGAAGTTCAACCAACTCACTCTCTCTGGGTCCTAAATCATACCATAGCACCCACAGGAGAAGCAAGGAGAATATTCCTCCCTCAAAGATAACTAGAGATGTCCCTATAGACATTCTTCCCCAACTCCTTCCTCCGCACCCCTCAAAGGTCTTATCCTTTAGGTACTGCGTGACTTGAAACAAAAAGTAATGTTCTTGAGAATGGATTTCGCCTTTCTGGAGTTCTGACAATCCCGGACAACCAGCGGCTTTGGGATTGTAAATACAAAAATCTCCTTCTAGGACAGACAGCTGTTCTATATGAGAGAACTGAGAACACAGAAAGGGGTAATCGTGCGCTCTGTGGTAAACCATGGATAATTAACTGTTTTATTTTCAAAGAACTAAAACTGAAGAAACTACATAAATCTTTTTTTAATAAATATATTTGACTTTACAAAATATAATCTGTCAAAGACAGTTAATTCCATAAGAGCAAACCTCACAGGGCAGTCAAATCGTTTTGTGGCCATGCCACCACAGCACCCAATATAATGTTAGTATTCACGTTCTCAATCTGCAGGAACTAAAGAAAAACAAAGCAGAAACCAAGGCTCAGTGTTGTATAGACCTTGGTAACAGACTGATTTGGATCAGGTTCTGTCCACTTAAATGCTGTGTGATCTGGGCATATTGTTTAACCTTTCTGATACTTGCTGTATTTTGTGCAAAATGTGGCTAGAAATACCTCCTAGGATTGTTTTGGGGATTAAATTGAAATAACATATGTAAAGCACCTGGCACATAGTAAAAGTGCTCATTAAATTTTATTTCCCTTCCCTTCCCTTCCCAGCTGGAGAAATAGCGGGGGGGGGGGGGGGGGGGGGGGGGGTGGTGCTGGAGACATTCCCTTTATCCATAACACTTTTCTTTTTTTCCTCTATGGCTACTGGAATCTTGGGGGAAGGAGGAACCTCATTCTTGAAGAAGCTTGGAAAATAAATGCGAAAGAGTGTTACTTTCATACAGAGAGAACTAGAAAGTGTTAGGGGAGAGATTTTTTTTAAGTAACCATAGATAATTCAAAAATATTATAATGTAATGATTCTCAAAGCATGGTCCAGGGATACCCATAGCTCCCAGAGAGGTTTTCAAAACTTCTTCATTTTTGCACTTGGACCTTATGGTAGGTCAGTAGTTTATAAGACTTAGCAGGGAAACACTGAAGGGGCAAATTTCTCACATGTGAACTACTCAATTGAATCGTCTACATTAATTTCACATTAATGAGAATTAAGGTTTCTAGAAAGTAAATATTAAATTCTTCACCGATATTCTAAAAATAAGCTTTCCTTGAAAGCTGATTTTCCATATCTAAGGTTAGATTTTAGTTGCATTTTAAAGGTGACAAAGAGACCCATGATATCAGACCGGAGAGACAACTGTTTTAAAATACACAAAGAATTTCTAAAGCTTGGCCACTTTGTGCATATATGTATATATGCTCAGTTAACTGAAAAATGGTAACAAACTGAAAACATTAGAAATTGTCTAAGCTAAAATAAGCTGGTAGACATGAAATAAATACACACTAAAAACTACTGCTTTCAGGGCACATTCTTTCCAGAAAAATATGCACCCTGTGCATGAGGTGCTCAAGTAACATATTTTTTGTTGAAAAAGAATTTAACAGAAGCACTGGTGTAGTACTTACACAAATACATCTTTCACCCTTTTCCTAAATAAAAAGAACCCCCGGGGAAATTAAAGACAGAAACCAAAGCAATGCAATGTTATGGCTGAAAGGATGGCAAGGGTTGTAAGAGGTTTCTTTTAAGTTTTTAAAGCTAAGTCTAAAAATGCAGAAGTATTAACCACTCCCATAACAAAGTATTCATTGGTTTGCTAAACCCAGTGCATTGGCTAAATGTATAGTAACTAATACCTGATTATGTGTCCCTGGTAAAATACATGAGTTAATCATTGCCCCACAAAACCCAACTTTTACCTTTCCTAACTCTGAGAACTGCACACAATCCAACATGCCATGCTGCAATTATCAATTTTAAAAACAAAAAGTTTTAATTCAAATCAAGTATAATTTCCAGATCAGCAAGCAGTACAGACACATTAAGCGACCAAGACAGAGGCAATAAACTCAACTCAAAACCAACTTGTCTAAAATATGATATTCTTTCTTCAACTACGTAATTTTCTCAAAGGGATATCCTAAATTAAAGAGACTGCATCCTGTGAGCTGGCTAATTAAATCCTCTAGCCCTAATTTCTAACACTAAGCTTAAACAGCTTATGGAAAGACATTAGGAGATTTTGCCGGCAATCACTAATGAAGTGGTTTCCGTCTTTCAGAAAAATTATTTTTTAAAGGAAAAGCTTTGTTTTGAAGTCCACCTTTAAAATGCCTATTTGGACTAGAATTGCTCCTACACTTCATTAATATTTGAGAGAAAGACAATGGCAAATTAATGCGAAGACCAGACTGTAAACCACAGCACACCATATAAACAACATAAAAATTTACGGAGCATGCACTGGATGGGCCCAATCAAGAGTTCCCAGAGGCACTCTGTTCAGTATTGGTTTTGTTTCCTCGTTAATGTAGATCGTCACAACACTTCATACAAGGACCCGTATGATCAGAATAATTGTGTTAGATATGAATGGCATTACATAGTTATTTAATATTATTCCTGAAAAAAGAAAAAGACACTTATCCACTAATTTAGCTGTCTGTAATGAGCACCTAGAAGAAGCTGAGCTTAAGGAGACTGTGTTGGATTAAAAAAAAAAAAAAAAAATCACATCACTGTGTCATCCCCAATCTTGAAGTACATAAGCCCCTCCCCCCATTACTGTCAAGTAACTTTCCAAAATGTATTTCTGTATTTTAACATGCATACTTGAGGGAAACAACCATTGCCCAGCCCCAGATTCTGGGTGGGCAGCCCGGGGAGGAGGGGTGATAAACAAATTAGGTAGAATTTGAGTTATGTGCACAACTATAAAGCCACAAAGTGCTTAGGAATTTAAATTATCTGCCCCAATTTTTAAATTCCACTTTATCTAATGCCAACCTTCTCTAATACAAGCAAAGCAGCTCCAGACTTCCACCTTTCCTGAAGACCAGATCAGCCAGGCTCCCTTACCCCATCTGCATAGCCCCAAATGGCGCCCCTACAATTCAGTGCTCCCTCCTCTTCCCCTCCCTCATTTGGCCTCTCACCTGGATGTCCAACCTCTAAAGTGCAGATTACGTTTATTAGAGCCCTTTGGTGTTCAACTCTGAGCACCTCTACACAACTGTGTCTTACTTCCCCTGTGGGGGAAGGGGACAGAAGATCCTTTTACTTGTTTATTTCCTGTTGTTGCTTAAAGCAAAACAACCTTTAGAAATGCTTGGCTATTTGCTTTAGGAGCTGAGGTGAAGGACAAACTCTGGAAACTATGTCTGTTTACCAGAGCCAAGAGGTAAGGAGAAAAGTGTGCTCAGACCCCAGAAGGGAGAATGCAGGCCTCGGTAGCCAAGTTCCTCCACCCACACCCTGGCTTGACCACTCAACCTTAAATTAAAGCCTATTTCTAAGCATTCACGTCTCGCTTATACCGAGTTAAGCTCGAAGCAGAGGGCTGTGACATCATCTGAGACAGCAGAGTTCTGTAGCATCCTTGTCACAGAGGACTATTCTGGAGGAAACACTCAAGAAGCATTTGTTAGGTGAAAGAACGCACAAACCCTCTTACTCTCTTGGTAGGTGGAACATACAGTTTGGTGCGTCTCAAACTGGAATGTGCATCAGGATTCCTGGGCCCCACCCCGTCATCCCAGGTGATGCTGTGGCTGCTGGTCCAGGGTCGCCGACCTAAGATGATTAGAATTCAGTCTAAACAAGGCTTTTCTAGTAAAAATACATTTAAGTAAACACAGTAAACAGAATAGTAAGGAATATGTAATTTGTCATATAAAAAATATATACAATTTCTTGCTTATCATGGAACCTAAATGCTCCCAATTCCAAGAAGTCCAATATGAGACATTAAACTGGTCTGAGCATTAAGAAAGAAAAATAAATGAAAAAACTCTTTATTAACAAAAATGTATTACTATCGTAATTGTTAATACTTATAGCTATACCATCCTATTTGAAGTGAAACCTTCAATAAAAATCTAAATTAAAATATAAAAATTTTAAAATGATCAGAGTATTTCCTTTTACAAAACAAAAAGATTGTTTTACAATGTCCCATGGGATTCCTCATAATTGAAGGTTCTTTGTGTATTCAAAACAATCCAATTAATGGAAAAAAATTACTGGCAACTATTTTAGTAACACATTTTTTGCCTAAGGCAAAATGTACCCTATATGAGAAAGTCAGAGGCAACAGAATATGCAGGATAACACAAAGTGAGGCAGAATTTTAGAGAGAATTAGAACCTTCTAAAATAAGATGTTGTGTTAAATAACCTTAAGCAAGTAACAGCCTCAATTTTCTCATCTAAAAAAGGATTAATATCTATCTTGTAGGACTGCTGTAAGAACTGACAAGGTATATAAACCACCACAAGGATTCCTTCTACGTAATGCCTGCTATCATCATTATTGTAATAGAAATGTCACATGCTCTTGGAAGCACAGCATTTCCAACACATGCACTAAAACCCTAGTCCGTTAATGTGAGTGCACATGCTGCTTGATATGTCAAGCTCCCAGGAGCATGCCAGCGTTTCTATTACAATAATGGACAAGGGTTTGCTGTTGCTGCAGTAATTCTATACTAATATATTCATATTTCCAAATTAATGGAACTGCTATGATTTTTAAAAATTTGTTCCCATTTTACACAAAACATTTTTTTTTTTTTAAATGGTACACGGGCCTCTCAGTGTCGTGGCCTCTCCCATTGCGGAGCACGGGCTCCAGACGCACAGGCTCAGTGGCCATGGCTCATGGGCCTAGCCGCTCCACGGCATGTGGGATCCTCCCAGATGGGGGCACAAACCCATGTCCCCTACATCGGCAGGCGGACTCGCAACCACTGCGCCACCAGGGAAGCCCCATAGCACATTCTTAAAATGTGAGTTGACTCCAAATGGAAGAGAAAAGCAGGGGACTGAGAAGACTTAATTTTGTCTCAAGTAACTTCCAGTTTCCCTAAGTGAAGCTATATATGTATAAACTGAATCACTTTGCTGTATACCTGAAACTAACACAACATTGTAAATCAACTATACTTCAACTTAAAAAGACTATTACCAAAAATATAAACAAACAAACAAGTCTTTAATAAGAAAAAAAAAAGAACAGCAAGGTAGATGTACTGATACTTTGGCTAAGGGGTACATTTTTTGCTTAAATACACAGTGATAGGGGCTTCCCTGGTGGCGCAGTGGTTGAGAATCCGCCTGCCTATGCAGGAGACACGGGTTCGTGCCCTGGTCCGGGAAGATCCCACATGCCGCGAAGCAACTAAGCCCGTGAGCCATGGCTGCTGGGCCTGTGCGTCCAGAGCCTGTGCTCCGCAACGGGAGAGGCCACAACAGTGAGAGGCCCGCATACCGCAAAAAAAAAAAAAAAAAATACACAGTGATAAAACAGAAGCAAAGATACTTTGGTTCAAAATGTGGATGAAACATACTAAGACATTCCCATCCATGTCTCAGAGCAGTGTGATTACAGATGAATGTTTATTTAACTTGTTTCGGTTGATGTAGGGGTAGTGTTTTTTCTAGGATTTCTACAACAAACATAAATTACTTAGAAGAAAAAAAAGTGCCTTGGCTACAATTGAAAAAGTGCTTAAAGTCTTCTCAAGTAAAGAATTTGCTACATAAATGATGTCCAGCACACATTCTGGGAGCCTGGCAATAACCACACACCAAGTTTAAACACTAAGGGTCATCAATGCCCTCAACGCAGTTCTGCCTACTGACTGGCCCAGCCTACTTTGGCAACAGGACACTCCCAGGCTCTCTTTAACCCATGGATGCTCAGCCCTCTTTTAGCTCAGCCATACTCCAGAGAAGACGTATTACAGCACTCAGTATGACAAGGCAGAGAAAGACTGGGCTCCTGGTTCTAATTTCAGCCATTATATAATGTTAGCCTCTTGGGCAAGTTACTTATTAATATCTATTTCTTCTTCCCTCTTCTTTCCTCATTTATTAAATAAAGGAAATAGATTTAAAAAAAAAAAAAACACGTATGTAGGTAGGCAGGAGTTACGGAGAGCTACCCATGACAAGATGAAGAATGGTAGTTACCACAATCACTCACACAAGACCTTTGACTTGCCCTGGCTGCTACAGAATTGAATCAATGGTCACCTCAAAGGACTTGGAAGCTATGGCTCAGGGAAGGGGAGAGAAAAAGGACAGACACTGCTATAGGTGCAGTCACATACATTTAACTAGCATGTCGGGAGAATTTTTTAAAGTTTTGAAATTCAATACAAAAGCATTTAAGTAAACATTTAATTTTTATCTACATAATTTTCAGCCATCTGTCTATAACTGAGATTCTTAAGGCATACCTTTTTGTTATTTTTTATATCTAAAACCTAAATCTAATTGTTAAAGTCTCAGATTGCATAAATATAGGTGAAGTTTATTATGTAGAATGTATAAAACACAAAATAATATAAAAACATAAAAGAAAGCCCATTAAAAATGAAAGGATTGAATCATATTGTCTGCCCTGCCTTCACCACCTAAATATCTGCATTCTTTCCCTACTATCCATTAAGTATTATGAAATATTAAATATTATGAACAACCACTTCCCTAATCCCTTAACATCGTTAACAGGTGATATACAAGTCTCTATGGGAAGCATCCATGAACACAAGGGTTTCAGTTCTGAGAATTAACTGGATTACTGGGCAACTGATAGCTAAGAAGTCAAATCAGAGGTGGATTCCAGAAATAAAAAACAGAAACAGTACAAACCTTCATTTCCCAAATTGTGTTCTATGTATGTTAACAGGTATTTATCGGGGTGTCCTATGAGAGGACTGATAAGACCCTGGTAGCACTTATAAGAACCTAGAACAGTGCCTGGCGTGTGACACGTGCTCAATATTTACTGAGAAAATGAACGAATGAATGAAAAAGTAAAAAATTTTATTTAGTAGAGGAGTTGAATAAAATCTGAATACTCTACCAAATTTCTCTAGCATGAATTTGAAGCTACAAGATAGAAAAGTCTGAAAACAAATTATCTATGTGCCTTACCCAGGAAGCATATGTGCAGGAATAGTAAGAATTAAACTTTTATTGTAGATAATAACCCTGTTTACGTGTGACTTTTTCAAAATCTCACAAAAGTACCACTAATAATAAATATACACTACTTCAAAAAGCAATTTGGTTTTATTTATTTCTTCTGAAAGCAAAGTACATAAATAAACAGACATATTCCATTTTAACCTAGAAGAGCATTTTTTAACACCTTTATTGGAGTATAAGTTTTTTACAATGGTGTGTTAGTTTCTGCTTTATAACAAAGTGAATCAGCTATACATATACATATATCCCATATCTCTTCCCTCTTGCAACTCCCTCCCTCCCACCCCTCTAGATGGTCACAAAGCTCTGAGTTGATCTCCCTGTGCTATGCAGCTGCTTCCCATTAGCTATCTGTTTTCAATTTGGTAGTGTATATCTGGCCATGCCACTCTCTCACTTTGTCCCAGCTTACCCTTCCCCCTCCCCATATCCTCAAGTCCATTCTCTAGTAGGTCTGCGTCTTTATTCCCACCTTGCCCCTAGGTTCTTCATGACCATTTTTTTTTTAGATTCCATATATATGTGTTAGCATACGGTATTTGTTTTTCTCTTTCTGACTTACTTCACTCTGTATGACAGACTCTAGCCTAGATCCATCCACCTCACTACAAATAACTCAATTTCATTTCTTTTTAAAAAATTATTATTAATTTATTTATTTTTGGCTGTGTTGGGTCTTTGTTTCTGTGCGAGGGCTTTCTCTAGTTGTGGCAAGCGGGGGCCACTCTTCATCGCGGTGCACAGGCCTCTCACTATCGCGGCCTCTCTTGTTGCGGAGCACAGGCTCCAGATGCACAGGCTCAGTAATTGTGGCTCACGGGCTTGGTTGCTCCGCGGCATGTGGGATCTTCCCGGACTGGGGCACGAACCCGCGTCCCCTGCATCGGCAGGCGGATTCTCAACCACTGCGCCACCAGGGAAGCTCTCGTTTCTTTTTATGACTGAGTAATATTCCATTGTATACATGTGCCACATCTTTATCCATTCATCTGTTGATGGACACTTAGGTTGCTTCCATGTCCTGGCTATCGTAAATAGAGCTGCAACGAACATTGTGGTACATGACTCTTTTTGAATTATGGTTTTCTCAGGGTATATGCCCAGTAGTGGGATGGCTGGGTCATATGGTAGTTCTATTTGTAGTTTTTGAAGGAATCTCCATACTGTTCTCCATAGTGGCTGTATCAATTTACATTCCCATCAACAGTGGAAGAGGGTTCCCTTTTCTCCACACCCTCTCCAGCATTTACTGTTTGTAGATTTTTTGATGATGGCCATTCTGACCGGTGTGAGGTGATATCTCATTGTAGTTTTGATTTGCATTTCTCTAATGATTAATGATGTTGAGCATTCTTTCATGTGTTTGTTGGCAATCTGTATATCTTCTTTGGAGAAATGTCTATTTAGGTCTTCTGCCCATTTTTGGATTGGGTTGTTTGTATTTTTGTTATTGAGCTGTATGAGCTGCTTGTAAATTTTGGAGATTAATCCTTTGTCAGCTGCTTCACTTGCAAATATTTTCTCCCATTCTGAGGGTTTTCTTTTGGTCTTCTTTATGTTTTCCTTTGCTGTGCAAAAGCTCTTAAGTTTCATTAGGTCCCATTTGTTTATTTTTGTTTTTATTTTCATTTCTCTAGGAGGTAGGTCAAAAAGAATCTTGCTGTGATTTATGTCAGAGTGTTCTGCCTATGTCTTCCTCTAAGAATTTGATAGTGTCTGGCCTTATGTTTAGGTCTTTAACCCATTTTGAGTTTATTTTTGTGATGGTGTTAGAGAGTGTTCTAATCTCATTCTTTTCCATGTAGCTGTCCAGGTTTCCCAGCACCACTTACTGAAGAAGCTGTCTTTTCTCCTTTATCAAAGATAAGGTGACCATATGTGTGTGGGTTTCTCTCTGGGCTTTCTATCCTGTTCCATTGATCTATATTTCTGTTTTTGTGCCAGTACCATACTGTCTTGATTACTGTGGCCTTGTAGTATAGTCTGAAGTCAGGAAGCCTGATTCCTCCAGCTCAATTTTTCTTTCTAGAAGAGCATTTCTGTTGGATGTGGTGATGGTAACATTACAGAAAAAATCAGAAAAATGCAGGTATTGGCTCAGGGCTCTAACCACAATTTTCTTTTCAATATCAAGTAATCATTAAAGCTGTTTACAAATAATGATGATCTGATGTTATCAAACTTCAGGATTTAAAAAAATATTTTGAATAAGTTAAAATAGATAACTTCTATGCCAAATTTGGGACTACTGTTCATTTTAATCAAGAAATATAAACCTGAACAGCTTCAGATATGAAAGAGTGCTAATTAAGTAGCAATTACATATACAATGGCTCAACCTGGGGTGCAAAATCAAAATAATGTGCCTGAGGCTTATCAGTATAATGGAATGAGAACTGACCTGGGAGAGAGACTTGGGTTTTAATCCCAGCTCTGCTACTAAATAGCTGTTTGACCTTATTTTCTTATCTGCAAAAGGAGGCTAAAGGACTAGGTCAGTGGTCCCTTACTTTTTTTTTTTTTTGAGAAGAGGGAGCAGGGGGTGGGCACAGATCTCTTGACAAGCTAAAAAAGGGCAATAAACGCTCCCCCCAAAATATACACAAAATTATGCAGAATATTTCATAGTTCAGCATCTGTTATCTATTCACTTATTGAGAATCTTATAGATCTCCCTATACTCCAACACCTTAGATTCTAAACAAGTCAAAGGCAAACAAAATATATATACTCACATTCAAAATACATGATGAAAACCCAGACTTTGGCTCAAAGTATTTTTTTCTTTGGTTTATAATGAACTTTCAAGGGCTTTTTAAAAAAGAATTTAATGTTTTTAAAAAGTATATTCAGTTTATTTCTAAGATGTTTACAGGCAACTGGAATACCTATCCAAGTACTCACCTATTTGGAGGCAACCATACTTATCCAAGTTCAAGAGACTATATTATCCATTCTTGAGAAGAGGGGATTTATAGCCCACATAATATAAGCATGAAATGATGAAACAACAGTAATTCTAGAACAGGTTTATAATGGAAATTAAAGAAGGATAAATGATGATAAATAACTGGCATCATGTATAGGACCCAATGACTGATTACTACTCTATTTCATCATAAAACTAACATACATATTAAATGCAGATAAAAATACAATAATTCAACAACATAAAAGATCAATCAAAAGATATGTGGTCAGTAACTTCTTTAATGAATCTGAATTATTATGTTTTAAAAAGCTACTTTAATTGCCTAAAACATAAATATTATAGTCAAGGAAAATTCCACAGTTTAAAGCAAAAAAATAAAACTTGAGAAATGAGCTATGTGGCTAGTTTTCAGGCTTTGGAATTTTGAGGAAAAAAGCATATGGCCATACATTATAAATCAAGCACATTAGCTTAACAAATGTTTCATATTATTCATACTAATTTCTCTGGCTGAGTATGAACCCCCCTACTTGAGAATGTAATAAATTTGCCTCTTTTCTTTTACTTAGAAGGGTAGTCAGAAATTGGAAAAGGCCTCATCTCCAATAGAAAGTTATATTTCCCTGCTTCAGAAAACCTATAAATGTTAGGACTGTAAAACATGGTAGAGGGAGAGGAGTAAAGATGAGATGAGTGACAGCTACCACAGTATCTTCTACTGGTCTACTGGTCCTTCTCTTTCATTTCTCTCCCTCTCCAAACATTTGTTCCTTCAAATTCTTCCCACACTTTCCCCCTTTACTAAACACAATTGTACCTTGCTTCACTCCCTTATCCTTCACTCCACTATCAAAATTACCTTTTTATACACATGCACAGCAGGAGGGAATTCATTAGAAAAGGCTAAGAGAATCTTTTCTGTGGCAGCTATATTCTTCAGCAACTCCAAACTCTACCCAGACCATTTATAAATTAACTGAGGACATCTGCAGTTATTCTGAGCCAAGAATAAAGTTTTTTTATCTGGGGGACAGCTTGACAGGTCTACTAGAAACACAAGTCTAAGTTTATTAAGTTTTAAAAATATATATATCAAGGGCTTCCCTGGTGGTGCAGTGGTTGAGAGTCTGCCTGCTGATGCAGGGGACACGGGTTCGTGCCCCGGTCCGGGAAGATTCCACATGCCATGCAGCGGCTAGGCCTGTGAGCCATGGCCGCTGAGCCTGTGCATCCAGAGCCTGTGCTCCACAATGGGAGAGGCCACAACAGTGAGAGGCCCACGTACCACAAATAAATAAATAAATAAATAAATATATATATATCAAAATTCAGCATTTTATTAAACAAGAAGGTAAAAAAATCTAGGCAAGCCAAAGAAATATTAGCCTTAAAATAATTTCTAAAACAGCTAAAGAATTCTACTTCATTCTCTTTGATGATTCTTCCTCAAACATATTTTATTTTTCTCTAAATAAATATATGAAAATTATAGTTACATATTCTTTTTGAAAAGGCCTCTGATATATCAAATCTTTCTACGAAACTGAATTTTCCTGGTATAACAATGACAGCCATACTAATGATATAATTTTTAAGGGGGAAAATCAGAAGTGAAAGGTTGATACCCTAAGGGAACACTAAGCTGGTATTAATCAGATTAAATGAAGATCTGATTTCATGATCATGACTTTACTAAAACAGTAGTGCTGTATGCTCAAAAAATTTAGCTCTTAGTAATTCTTTTTGTTTTTAAAGTTCTATTTATTATTCATTTATTTATTTTATTTTTGGCTGCATTGGGTCTTAGCTGTGGCACGTGGGACCTTCATTGAGGTGTGGGGCTCTTCGTTGCAGTGCGCGGGTTTCTCTCTAGTTGTGGCGTGCGGGTTTTCTCTTCTCTAGTTGTGGCACGCAGGCTCCAGGGAGCAAGGGCTCTGTAGTTGTGGCATGTGGGTTCCAGAACACGTGGGCTCTGCAGTTTGCAGCACGCAGGCTCTCTAGTTGAGGCACGCAAGCTCAGTAGTTGTGGCACGTGGACTTAAGTTGCCCCATGCCATGTGGGATCTTAGTTCCCTGACCAAAGATCGAACCCATGTCCCCTGCATTGTAAGATGGATTCTTTACCACTGGACCACCAGGGAAGTCCCAACTCTTAGTAATTCTTAAGAACAAAAGGTGTAGCCTGAAAAACTGAGGGAAGATTTATTCCTGGAAGGAGCATGTTCACTTCAACAGGTTGATGAAGATCTTTCAAAAAATGTATGAACATTTTAACTTTCTAAACAGTATCAAAAAAATCTAATGTAACACTTGCTTAATGACTCAAGGTTATCACAATGAACATTTACTGCATTATGTCCTCCCAGCAATGCCCTCAACAGCATTACTCAGCCAGGTTATTGGCCTTTTAGCTAAAGAGCTTCTGCACTGCCCTGATGGCCAAGTACTGGTCTGCTCTTTCTCTCTCCTTCCTTGCAGAAGTCAAATGCCCCCTTCTCATGCTGACATTTTGACTAATAGCTGTATACCCTCTAGTTCTTCTAAAATGTTGGCTTACATCTTTCTAGGACTTAGGAAACTAGATAACTACCATTTTTAGAGCTGTGTAAAAATAAGACTAAATGAGGTCTGAGCACGGGCCTCAGGTTTTCTTCTATGAGTTAAGTGCTTACACTTGAGTCTGGGGATATTGGTGGATTTAGCTTGGCAGTTTCAAGGGCTCTTCTTTCGTCCTTGATTCATTGTTCTCAATTATATCCCAGAGAGAAAGTAATAATTAGAGAAAAATGAATAAACTACTTTTCAAGTTTTCCACAAAAGTGCCATGAACTTGAAAAGGTAAATTCTAAAATTACTTCTCATTACTAGAAATATGTGATGTGGTAATATGCCTGATTAATCACTTCTACCAATATTAATAAGAAAGGGTTAACTTTTCTACCTGTCACCATATGAATCTCACTTTTCCCTCACACATAAAAAAATAACTTTTAGGATAAACATATCTAACATAAGAAGTCTAACATAAGAAAGCTCTATGTTTTTTCAAGAAGAACACTATTTAAAAAGACAAGATGCGCCCAGGTCTTGGTTTCTAAATACCAATAAAAGAAACCAAAGCTTCTTGGAAAAAATGGCTGATTCTAGGGTTGGGATGAAGAAAATACTGATGCCAGAAAGAAAGTGCTTAAAAAAAATTGAGGGAACTGTCCCATCCTGAAAGAGTCCCCAATGGCCAGGATGCAACTATTTGAGCAGCAAAATAACATTAGTATTGGATTATAACTCAAAGAATAAAATAAATATCTGAGTCCATACTGATAAAAATTATTAAATGAATAAATAAATAAATGAAGAAGGGACACATCTTCCTTATAGAAGAATTCCAATTAAAAAATGTAGAGAGGATGAGAGAAATAAAAATCATCATTAGAACACCACAGTAGTATTTGCTGGAGGCCAAGATATACTGATGAATGATAAAATTAGTGGGTAAAGCTTTAAAGAGAAACAGAATATTTGCATAGTCTCAAAGAATCTCCCTCCCCTCCAGATATGTAACTTAAATTCTTTGATGCTCCTCCCTCCAGTAGGTGGAGCTTAATTCTCCTCCCCTTGAGTATGGACTGGACTTTAGTTAACTCCCATCTAATGAAAAGTAAAAAACAGTAGCTTTATAGCAGAGAAACCTGTCACTTAAGCAAGTGATCACGGTTAGCATAACCAACTGCAAGTCGAGTTGATATCAGGTACCCCCTGAAATGATGCAGTGAGAAGTGAACATTACTATTTCTGTGATATTCTTGCAAAAAATGCACAAGCTCAATCTAATCATGAGAAAAGCATCAGACAACTCAAATTAAGGGACAGTCTACAAAAATACCTGCCCAGTATTCTTCAAAAGTGTCAAGGTCATAAAAGACAAAGAAAGACCACTAAACTGTCACAAATTAGAAGAGACTAGGAAACATAATGACTAAATACAATATGATATCCTGAACTGGATGCTCAAAAAGGACATTAGGAGAAACGCTGGGGAAATCTGAATAAAGCCTGTAGTTAATAGTACTGTGGACCAATGTTAATTTCTTTAGTTCTGATACACAGTTGTATAAGATGTCAACATTAGGGGAGGCTGGGTAGAGGCCTTATGAAAACTCTCTGTACATCTTTCAACTTTTCTGTAAATCTGAAATTATTTCAAAATAAAAAGTTTTTTAAGAAGAATCTGATATGGTTACTAGTTACTTAGTATGGTTACTTAGACCTTAGCAAACAGGTCACCAATATCTAAGCCACAAAGATCCTTTGGGCTGCTTTAAGGTAAATTTCTAATGTTTCAATTTAAAGATTAAGAGGATATTTCATAGCAAGATAAAGGGTAGGAGGACTCTAGAAAAATACTTGCACATATGTACCAGGAGACATACAAATAATTCAGCTTCATAATATAATAATTCAGTAGCTTTGTAATATAAAACGGGCAACCCAAATATCTATCAGCAGCAGACATACTCATATGGTAGAACACTTTATAGCTGTGAAAAATCAATCACATCTGGTGTCTTTTTCTTTTTTCTTTTTTTTTTTTTTTTTTTTTTTTGCGGTACGCGGGTCTCTCACTGTTGTGGTCTCTCCCGCTGCGGAGCACAGGCTCCGGACGTGCAGGCTCAGCGGCCATGGCTCATGGGCCCAGCCGCTCTGCAGCACGTGGGATCCTCCCGGACCGGGGCACGAACCCATGTCCCCTGCATTGGCAGGCGGACTCCCAACCACTGTGCCACCAGGGAAGCCCCCTCTTTTTCTTTTTTTTTACTGAGGTATAAGTGACATATAACATTGTATTAGTTTCAGGTGTACAACATAGTTATTCCGTATTTGTATACATTGAGAAATGATCACCATAATAGCCTATTTTATAACATCCATCACCATACACAGTTACAAAATTTTTTTCTTACATGAGAACTCTTAACATCCACTCTTCTAGCAACTCGCAAATGTGCAATACAGTATTACTAACCACAGTTACCATGCTGTACATTATATCCACATGACGCATTTATTTTTGGAAGTTTACACCTTTTAATCACCATTTCTGCAACCACCAATCTGTTGTCTGTATCTATGAGCTTGGTTTCTGTTTTGTTTTGTTTTAGATTCCACATATAAGTGAGATCACACAGTATCTGTCTTTCTCTGACTTATTTCACTTAGCGTAAATGCCCTCAAGGTCCATCCATGTTGTTGCAAATGGTAAGATTTCATTCTATTTTATGGCTGAATAATATTCCACTGTATACCACATTTTCTTAATCCATTCATCCATTGATGGACACTTATTTAGGTTGTTTCCATATCCTGGCTATGGTAAATAATGCTGCAATGAACATAGGGGTATACATATCATTTCAAGTTAAGAATTTTCATTTTCTTTGGATAAATACCCAGAAATGGAATTGCTGGATCATATGGCAGTTCTATTTTTAATTTTTTGATGAACCTCCATACTCTTTTCCATAGTGGCTGCAGCAATTCCCACCAACAATGAATAAGGATACCCCTTTCTCCACATCCTTTCCAACATTTGTTATTTCTTGTCTTTTTGATAAAAGCCATTATAACAGGTGTGAGGTGATATATCTCATTGTGGTTTTGATTTACATTTCCCTGATGATTAGTGATGTTGAGCATCTTTTCATGTGCCTGTTGGCCATCTGTATGTCTTCTTTGAAAAAATGTCTATTCAGATTTTCTGCCCATTTTTTATTCGAATTCCTTGTTTTTGCTATTGAGATGAATGAGTTCTTTCTATATTTTACCTATTAACCCCTTATCAGAAATGTGATTTGCAAATATTTTCTCCCATTCAGTAGGTCGCCTTTTCATTTTGCTGATGATTTCCTTTGCTATGCAGAAGCTTTTCGGTTAATGTTGTCCTACTTGTTTACTTTTGCTTTCGTTGCCGTTGCTTTTGGAGTCAGATCCAAAAAAAATCATCGCTAAGACTGACGTCAAGTAACTAACAACATGAATGAATGGTCCAGTTTCATTATTTCACATATGGCTGTCCAGTTTTCTCAACACCAATTACTGAAGAGATGTCCTTTCCCTATTGCATATTCTTGGCTCCTTTGTCATAAATTAATTGACCACACGTGTGGGTTTATTTCTGGGCTCTCAATTCTGTTCCATTGATATGTTTGTCTATTTTTATGCCAATACCATACTGTATTGATTACCATAGCTTTGTAATATAGTTTAAAATCAGGGACCATGATACCTCCAGTTTTTTCTTTCTCAAGATTGCTTTGGCTATTTGGTCTTTTGTGGTTCCACACATATCTTGAGATTGTTCTATTTCTGTAAAAAAATGTAATCACATCTGTTTTAATGAATCTCAAATATAATACTTAGAGAGGAAAAACTGAAAAAAGCAAGTTACGGTATATAAAGAAGTAGGCAGAATTTCAAATGGGAATTTTTTTTTTTTTTTTTTTTTTAGGCAAGGAAATGTTTAATATAAAATTCAGGGTACCTGATAACTTCTGCTGATGGTGGGAAGTAAGAAGTGAAATAAAGGTGTCTGGGAAGGGCACACAAAGTGTTCCCTGTGTTTTTTGCTTTATAAGTCACAAATGTATTATAAATATTCTTTTATATCCATTATATATTTACTTGTAATTATAAAAAGGAGTGAGGAAGAAGTTCATCTTTAACAGGTACACATCCTGCCAACTAAACGTAATTCATTAGGTGCTGAAATCTTTTCAATCTCTAAAAAATTCCAAACTTCATCTTTTTTGAATTTAAAAAATAGCCATTTCTAAAAACATTGAGAAAGTATGTCACCCATTCAGAGACTACAATGTAAAGCAAGTTTAGTTAATGAAGTCCAGTGTTACACTGGGATGTCTAGCTTCTTCCATTTAAAAACAAAGAACCTTCCTCTATTGCCATCCTAGGATAAATTACCTTTCACAGAAACAAGAAGCTTGTGTATGCTGGGCAAGATAATAAGGAGAAACCCACTTGAGCTGTTATCACATAATTCTAAATACCCTTGTCATCCTTATGGCCAGATCAAAGTTAACTCAGTACTCTGATTAAAATGTCTTCAGATTATGAAATAGTCTATGCATCTCATTTTTCAAAATCTATAATTTATTAATAAAATGCCCTCAAAATAAATTTTGGGTTAAATATTAAGGGTTTTTTTTTGTGTGTGTGTGGTACGCGGGCCTCTCACTGCTGTGGCCCCTCCTGCTGCGGAGCGCAGGCTCCGGACGCGCAGGCCCAGCGGCCACGGCTCACGGGCCCAGCCACTCCGCGGCACGTGGGATCCTCCCGGACCGGGGCACGAACCCGTGTCCCCTGCATCGGCAGGCGGACTCTCAACCACTGCGCCACCAGGGAAGCCCTAAGTTTTTTTAATAAAAGATTCCTACAGTAACTGCCATAGGTTAGTTATCACATTTAGGTATAAAATACAGTATAAAAAAATCAAGGTAAAGTACTGGCTTTAACTTTTTAAATGATACCTGTGATCAATAATAATTATAAAAACAGCAGGTCTATTCTAAATACAAAACACTAAAGTGGCCCTAAGCTCAATACACACACCTAAATATAGTGCTCCCAGGAGAGGAAATTGGCCAAAATCCATCATGATGACAGGGCTGAGCTATAAGACATCAAAAGTATGCTGCTTATAAAGAGCTAACTTTGGTCATTATTAAACTATTTTTTTAATGTAAGTTAACTCGAAGTTTACTATATTCTTACTTAATGAGAAATACTTGATTCCACATGAAAATAATCATTTACTTAATGATGCTTTCCAGTCAAGTTTTGATTTCAAAGGGGGAAACAAAAATCCCCAAACACCCAGAGGGTATAAAAGTAACCAAGGTAAAGCTTAAAAACCACATTTTCTTTCATGGGAGAATTTTATTGCAATGTGAAATTTTGCTTTTGAAAAACTAAGGTCACTGGAGAAATTAAAAGAAAACAAAAAAGTTATAGAAGTTTCATTACTTCCTACAGGTCTCTTGATATACGAATAACAAACTTTAAATAATGTATTTAATAGGATTATCATTTAAAGCACAATTTGGATTTTAAAAATAACCTAGTTAGTCTGTCAATCTAAGTTACTCTGACATTTGTACCTTGATTTCCTGAATCTAACTAAAACATTCCTACCATGATGCCAGCTTCCTAGTCAGGCTTTTTGAAAGGACTAAGGTAGCTCAAGTTCCCTCAGCTGACCAAGAGCCAAAACTCGAACTACTGCCTCTTCTGTGCAGTTGTAAGCAGTTAACACTCAGGGTAAATCACTCCTAAATTAAAGCAGTCTTTATGGATCACAATGACAACAACCACACTAACAGATGGTCAGGTCAGTCTTCAGGAATCAGGACATACTTTTTAAGGTAACAGGAGCTTCAAACTATAGTCCCTGGAAACAGACTTCTTGGAACCACATTATCCCTAAATAAATAAACTTCAATTGAATGAAGTAAAACTGCAGATAGCCCTAAAAAATATACTCGACTACTTAAGTGTTTCCAAAATGACCAATGGCAAATGTTTCTGAGGTTCCTCCTCCCTGCCCTCATTTATTTCTCCAGTGAGTGCAGGCTTTTCCCTGCCCCAAGTCTCACCTTCAGGAATCATTTGCTTATGGGGTAAGGGTAGTATTTTCTTTGTTTACTATTTACTACTTTGGAGTCCTGTAAATATTTAGTAACAACAATAATAATCAACTGATTATGCAGGTCAAGCATTCATAGTTCAGAGAAGTATAACCATCAGGGCACCAGGAAGTGACAAAAATCTCCAACAGTGACCTGTAACTGTCAGAGGGTTTTATTAACCCACTTATGGGAAATGTGTTAAGGTGGCAATTCATTGGAGTGCATACTTTTTAGCAGCCCTTATTTAGTGTATCAGTTTTTTTTTTTTTTAAATGAATCATACAAATGATAAATCACTTAAAGCAAGAGTACATGAGTCTCTGGGATGCGTTCCCATTTTGTCCCACCCCTTCCCTTCCCCTTCCCAGTAGAATGGGAAAGCTGATAGGTCAAAAGCAAACTACAGCCATCCATTTCCACTGCTTTCAGCAATACCCATTTCATACTTGGGGCAAAGAAGAATTTGAACAAATCACCATTTTCCCCTCAACTTTCTGCTACTACCAGATTGTTGGAGGGGAAAGGTGAGTGGAAGGATGATCCAAGAAGAGGGGCAGAAAGAAGCGGCTGAGGATGTTAGAAGACAGGAGGCTTTTGGGTTGTTACTAGGTTCAGAGTTTCTAATAAGAAATAGGGGTATATTAATTTGGAACACATAATATTTCTAAAAAATAAGCTGTTCTTTCATTCCATTGAAGCATTTAGCAGAAATCAGTCCAAACTGCTCAGCACCCCAGCCCAACTCTGTATGCCTTTCTGGTTAAGCTGGCAGTGAGGGGACCAATTATTTATATTTCCAGTCAACCTTCCTTTTTAGTTACTGCCTGCATCACACCTGGAGGTCAATCAGGGGACAGGTGTTTCACTCAGACTGCTCTCCCATCTGCTTCACACCTGTTACTGTCCTAAAATATCTACACTGACAAACAGAGAGGGAGGGACAAAGATTATGAAAGGGATAGAGTGGGTCCCCCACAAGCTTTGTACAGTCAGCATCACCATCCATCCCAGCTATGCTGGGAATGTGACTCTTGGAATTATAACAACAAAAGCTCATGCAAACTACTACTATTACTACTACTACCACTGCTGCTGCTGCTGCTACTACTGCTACTACTACTACCCAAACTACTAAACACCTTTTGAGTGCAGACTGTCATAATTTAACCAGAGGAGAGTTATGAGATGGTATAAATGGCCTTATTCAAACCTAGGCTATTAAAAACAAACAAGAAAGTATTAAACCTCTGGAAATTTAAGAAAATAAATTGAAATTCAGCTTGAGTGAACCAGAATGAGAGACCAATGTGACTGAAAAGAAACAGCGGGCTTAGCCTACAGGTACTGGTGCTATTTTCTAATTTACTGCTCTACTCTAGTATTAAGATGGACCTAAGACTTTACAAAACACCAGGAACCAACATTCTTAGATGTAAATGCCAAAAAGAAATCTTACAGGATGAACAAAGGGATTCAAAGAGGGAAAGAAGATGCTCTGATTACAAAGACTGCCAGGGTGACAGTGTTGCCGTTTTATGAGTTTTCCCAACATATTCCCCTAGTAGGTGGCATTTCAAGTAAATAATGTCAAACTATCCTATTATACACCTATTACTCTCTATTCCTATTGGCACTGTGATTTTCTCGGACTACTTCAATATCTCCAGTCAAGGTTAGTTTCACTCAACTTTCACTCCCAACTACGTATGGCCTTACCGTTGCTCTTCATTCCTACATATGCTTACTTTTGACTTCCACATGACAAATAAATCTTTTCACCATAATCCCATATACTTCTTGGTTCAATGTTGTTTTTTCTTTTTAATGTCTCCAAGTGCATCAGATCAGAGCCAGTAGGACTCTGTGAGGCATTCCTTGAACAATTTTTTCAGAATGCCTACCAACACCTCTATCATCTCTCCTCCCCCAAACAGAGGCTTTCCTGTTCACATATACTATCTTATTTACTAGAGAATCATAGGATTTACTAAAATAAACATTAAGTTCTATAATCACTTTAATGAAGTAATATTGCCATTAGACAAACTAGTTATGGTGGAGAGAATTAAATAGTGAATGAGAAGAAAATTAATTTATATTTCAACTTTTTATTGAAGTATAATTAATTTACAATGTGTTAGTTTCAGGTGTATAGCAAAGTTTTTCAGATATATATATATATATACACACATATATATTTTTTTTAAACTATATATTCTAAGGAAACTAATTTAATAGGCCTGTGTTCATTTGTACAGAACATGATACTTCGTGGGGTTTTTTTTTTTTTTTTGGTTGAGGTATAGTTGATATACAATATTATACAAGTTTCAGGTATATAGTTATCCGCGGTTTGCACTTCTTAATCCCCTACCCCATCTTGCCCCTCCCCCTTCAGAACAAGATGCTTTGAAAAGTAATTTCTGTTCTATAATCTCATTTGATCCACATATATAAAGAAGAAAAGACACTAGTAGCAATTAATAGCCAGGCACTGTGAGGAGCTTTTATATTTAAAAGTTTTACAACTCAATAAAATACATACTACTTTCCCTATTGTTACATATAAGGAAAAGGAAACTAGAAGAGTTGATGTTGATGGTGCACACGATGCTGATGTGCTAAGTGGCAGTTAATCTGACTGCCACACCATGTTGCCTCCAATCTAGCTTAATCAGATAAATTTTTTAAACCATAATTGCAGTAAATATGAGAAGACTGATCTGTGACATATTCAAATCCTGGCAGACAGAAACTATTAAAAAGCCTGGGTCTATGCAATCAGATAACCTGATCCTAACATATCCCCATCTCCTCAACCAGCCCCAGCCTACAGATGGGTTGTGTTGTGTTCTTAGATGAGTCATTTACCCAATTAGGCCTTAGTTTCCCACACACAAAATGTGGGAGGAAGACTAGATAATTTTTAAGGTTATGTCCACCAATACTTTTCTTTCTTTCTGAAAGGAATATTCAACTGTATAGATTAACTTTTTTTTTTAACCAATGTATAAAACATATAGAGGGAGGGTTGGAAATCACCACCTTATAAAGCAAGGACTAAGTTTAAGCAAAGACTAAATCTTCTTATACTCTCCTGAACACAGATGATTTGCATTTAAGCATTTAATAAGTAGCTCTGAATGATGAAAGATGAACTGACTAAAGTCTACCTATGAAACTATCTTACATCCAGGAAGGGTTTTCAAGGTAAGTCTGCCTAATTACTAAACTCTGCCTGAAAGAAACAAATGTTATGAGTATGTGTATTTTAGTGATTAAAAGAACAAAAGAGGAAAAGCTAACAACTTCAAATTTGGGATCACAGCCTAAATTGCCACAAAATTTTAACTTTTACACATAATATAATCTCATGTAGATTAACCATAATCTAGATTAACAACATAAACCCTTTAGCTCATGCAGTTTCCTCTGCTAAATATGTCCCTTCTTCTCTCTCTAGAAGTCCTAGTCACCTGTATGACCTATTTCAAATACATTCATCCTTGCAGTGAAAGGCCACCACTACCTAGAACCTCACCACTCATCACACACACAGAAAAGCATTTGTTGTCTCTTTTGTGCACCAAAGTACTTTCTGGAGATTGTTATTACAGCCCCTTATCACATAACACTATGGTGAATTGTTTATATGCCTGTCTATCCCAGTGGACTGTAAGCTGTTTTATTCATCTTTGTGTCCTCAGTACCTACCAGGACCAGGCACATGGCTGGCATGCATTAAATGGTCACTGAATTGAACTGAATAGAATAGAAAATTTCCCTTTCACTCAACCAACACAGCATTGGGTCTGAACATCCCAAACACTCATGCTCAGATGTGTTTTGCTGCACTAGATGGCAAAAGCAAGCTTCAAGCACCCTGTAAATTCAGTTCTCAGAGAGACCTGTGGGGAAAAGGTATTTTAAAAATCAGTTTACAAAAAAAAAAAAAAAAAAAAAAACAAAAAAAAAAACAGTTTTTAAAAAGGCTGCATATTTCTTATGGATTTGGAGGCTAAGAAAAAGTAAATTGTGTGTCCCCAGGATCTTTAAAGTAATGCTCTGCTAATTGTTCTAATATTCATGACATTCTTTCTCCTGTCTGGGAAGATAAGAGGGATTGATTTATGTGAAATATCCACTACCTCCCTATTATCTGCTCTCCGACTATGTCAAGAGTTAGTACTTCCTCCCTACACACACCCCCTATCCCCACAACCAACAGCACCTAAAAAACTGCCATTTTCCTATTTCACACAAAATCTGAAAAGAGAGCTGGGCCTCATTCCAAAGAACTGTCAATTTTTCAAAGAAGATTACCCTACCAAATCAGTCATCTTTCTTCTTCCATTAGGAAAGAGATTAAAATAGAATTATACTTCAAAATGTGAGCTCAACATTTTAAAGCCACTAAACTTTCTGTACCCTTAATGTACCCTAGCTTCCACCCTTACACACATCTTTTCTTCAGAGCATTAATCAAAACTGTGGCATGCTTTCTAGCCTCAAAGTTCTTTCCCATGTTCTCCAATTCATTAAAGACTTTTCCAATTACCAGAGTAAAATACTAAGTTATGATTTGGCATTTCAAGCATATTCCTGCAATCCCAGTTAGACTGAAAGGACGTCTGAACTATATAGCTACATATAACTATCCCCACCACATTCTCATAAGAAAACCAAATCCTATAATATTTGACTTTTTAAAACCCAACAATGCCAAAAATCCTTCAAAAGTCTTTCTACACTGAAACAAATCATTTAGAAATAATAGTTTATCCTTATCTAGTAAAGTTGAAGTACATATACTCTATGACCCAACGGTTCCACAGTTAGGCAAATATATACTAAAGAAGTACATGTACATATATACCAAGACACATACTCAAAAACACTCTTAGCATCACTGTTAATGATATCCCAAAACTGGAAGCAACCCAAATGTCCACCAACAGTAGAAAGACTAAACAAAGTATGGTAGAGGTATGAAATAGATTACTATACAGCAATGAGAATGCTACAAGCAACCACACAGATGAATCACATAATGTTGAATAAAAGAAGCAAGTATAGGGCTTCCCTGGTGGCGCAGTGGTCGAGAATCCGCCTGCCGATGCAGGGGACGCGGGTTCGTGCCCCGGTCCGGGAAGATCCCACATACCGCGGAGCGGCTGGGCCCGTGAGCCATGGCCACTGAGCCTGCGCATCCGGAGCCTGTGCTCCGCAGCGGGAGAGGCCACAACAGTGAGAGGCCCGCGTACCGAGAAAAAAAAAAAAAGAGAGAAGCAAGTATAAAGAATACATAAAGTATAATTCTATAACTATCTGTTCAACTGTAGGCATGTTTTATATACTGTTCAATATGTATGTTATACTTCACAATACAAAAGCAGTCTTTTAGCTTCGAAACTGCAGTCTCCACACATAAAATCCTTATTTTTATTTTAGTTATAGCATTTATAAGACTGTCTTTCCATAAGACTATAAACTGCTTGAGGGTGAAGACTGATTTTATTCATCTGGGGGCTCCCAGCACATCATGGTACATAGCAGATGCTCAACAAATACTGACTGGATAGATGGATGAAAGAATTACGAACATAGGGAAATCTCAAATGACAAAGAAATCTCCAAGAAGCAAAAGAATAAAAGTCACTTCCCTTTTCCTGTATACAGGCAAAGACTCGTTTTAAAAGTCAGCTCCAAATTTCAACTAGTTAAATACATTCTCAAATGCCTATTTCTAATAAATGGCTCCATTGGACACAAGATAGTTTTAGTACATATTTTATCAAAAGTGCAAGTTAGTTTTGAGCTGTTAGTTCAGTAGCCAGATTCTGATTTTTCTCTTTTGCAGTACAGCTACCAGACTCCTGGTTGTCTAACTTATTAATAATTCCTTAATTTAAACACAAAAACACATGCACAACCCGCTTTATGAATCTACCCCCAAGAGTTCTAAAATGTTTCTCCATTAAAAAGCACATCTCAGCACATCCTGCTGTTCTTAGAGCTGCAATGCTTTCCTCCTCCCAGTTCCCCAGTCAGTCTCCTATGGACCATCGGACTGAAATTAGCTATTCATTACATGTGAAGGAGCACTGGCTGGAGCGGAGCCCTGCAGAGACAGACTGCTATTTTACATGTCAATTTCAGGACTAAAGCATCTGCTACCTTACTGATATGTATATTTAATGTCTCTGCATAATGTGTGGAATTATATGCTGTTCATTGCCTGTTTGTTCTGATATTAGGTACTCTTAAGCAGCATTATCCTAAATTATTCTCTTTGAAATATGTGGGACTTTTTATTAGGTCTCTTCCCTAGTGTTGTCTGTAACACAGGGTCCAAATGAACAGCATACAGAATACTGAAGACCAAAAAATCATGAATCAGAGTAAGGTAACCAAATATGACAAGTTTGTGGCCAGCAATTACTAATAATTTACTTCATATCCTAGGCTCCTGACTCCTCAATACAGTTTTACATTAGGTTGAGGGGTTGTGGTGAGGGAATGTTAAATTATTAACAACCGTTGGTAAACCTTGAGTATTAGAATTGTTCTTTTGGAAAATCTGTACATTTATGTTAAAAGCCGTATTTCTAGCATGTTTCTCTCTCATCAGCAATTAATTCCATGTTAAAGACAATTTTTTTTTGTAAATTGTGGTGATACATGTTATTGAATAAACCTCTGAATGGGGTGGGGTGGGGGAAAGCTTTAAGCTATTACATACAGTCCTCATACCATAAATTACAATTGCTTTTGTTCATTAACCCTCACACTCAGCAGGAAGCTGGGAATGTTCAATACTTAAGAACCACCATGAATGGCAGTACTATACTAATCAAACCTAAGTGATATTAGATGCACAATAATGAACTAATGCCTGTGTTAACAGAACTACAAGTACCACACCGGCACAATAATCTGGATTGCTTTATCACAGTTAGTACTGCTGCTATTAAGGACCTGCTCAGATTAATAAATTAGGTTTTTCTAGCTTTATAAATCATCCACACTTGTTAGTGAATACACCTTTTAGTTACAGAAGGTGACTAGTGGATTTTGTTTTTGTGTGTAGTTGGATGCTACATATAAGCTTGCTGGTGTGATATAGATACGCTGGCCATGTGAGGTACCCACGGTAAATGACAGGTACCATTTGGCATTTACTCACAAATCTAAAACATGAGGCTAAAAATTGGTAATAAACTTTAAAAGATTAATCTATTTTCTCTCAGATGCATAAGTTTAGATTCTAATTCTCCAAGGAAATAAATTTACAAGTGCATGTACATGACCACCCAACCCCACACCATCTTTTACCAGCTCCCAAGCATGCTCCAGAGAACGAGGGTTACCTATTTGTTCTAGCACAATGTCTAATACCAATGATGATGACTCAACAAATATTTGTTGCGAATGCACGCACACGTGAATGCTAGAAAGTAGTAATCTGAGAAATAGTAGGAACTATCATACAAAACCCACTGAGGTAGACAGAACCTATCACCAAACCAGAAAAAAGTTGGTAGTGACCAGTGCTTCCATGAATAAGTTAGCTCAGTCTGACTAATATCAGGATCTGAAACTACAGAAGCTTTATGTTTTTGATGAATAGTATAGCACCTACCTAGCAAAGATCTTAAATAAACCATAACAACAATATACATGTAGGAGAAAAAAACAAAACTGGAGAAAATATTCTCCAATACTACCAACCTGTAAATTTTAAGATTAAGATTACTACTACCACTTTATTGTTTAGTTAAAACATGGGTCAGCTGATGTCCAAATTGTCATCAATATCTCATTTGCTGATAACAGTGACTATAGTTTTTTTAATATAGTAATTAATTGCTCACCTTAGATATACATACTGAACTGAAGAACGGAAAAAAAAAATTTTCCCATCTTTAATCAGCATTTCAAAACACAAAATTAACTTCTTTGTCATTGAAAACAACCACCAAACCAACCTTAGAAAATATAATAAATCAGCTTATTTAATCAACAATGATTTTAAAATGTAATCCTTAACAGTTGTTTAAAATATGCATAACTAAGTTTGCAATAGTTATCCTGATTTAAATAAAGCAAAAGCACATCTGCTTATGAGTAAGTAAGTATAGTCTGACAGCAATTTGGAACATCTATCAGAAGGAATCAGCTGCAAGCTAAATAAGCATTATTTGTATTCCACATAATACTCTGTTCTTTCTAGCCACTGCAGAAATAAAAGACACTCAAACTCATTTAGTGTACACTAAATCCAATGTACCTAGGCAAAACACTGAAAATTCCATTTGGATGGTTCCCAGCCCATATAGCCCAACTTTTTAAAGTATTACTACCATCTGGTTACTAGTCTGTGTTTACCAAAACAGTAGCTGTGCACACATTTCTATAGCAGCTGTGGTCAAAAACTTTAAATCAACCCATTTGGCTAAACAAAAACTCTTCAAGGGAAAAACAAATACAGCATTTTAAATATATATACTTAAAATAAGTTCCACTACTGGTTCTAATAACATTCCCCGAAGACAAAAACAGTAAAAATGTATTTTTTTTACATTTTTGTAAATTGTATTTACAAATACAACTTTGGTATTTGAGACATTAACTTCATTATTTATATTTTCAATCATTTATCACACAAAAGTAGGTCCATGGAAGTCAAGTGAAACACCCAAGGTTAAACAACTAGCTAGTAGCTGGACTCTGTCCAGAACATAGGTATCTCCCCTGGTTTCCAGTACAAGAATCTTTTTCACAAAATTATTCCAACCAAATCCCAAGGTCCTAAAAATAGAATTTTGTCAAAGGAATATACTATTTAATAAATGCAGGTTACAATTATTTTAATCATTTTCATAAAATGTAACAGCTCATCATAAATTATGAAACCTGACATATTTGTTTCAGAACTGGGTTAAGAGCTTAAAGCATCCTGTGAAATTTATAAGAATTCTAATTTTACAAACTTTTCCCTTTCTCTTTCACATCCTCCTACAACCCCTCCCATTAAAAACTAAGTCTACAGGGCTTCCCTGGTGGCGCAGTGGTTGGGAGTCTGCCTGCCGATGTAGGGGACGCGGGTTCGTGCCTCGGTCCGGGAGGATCCCGCATGCCGCGGAGCGGCTGGGCCCGTGAGCCATGGTCGCTGAGTCCGCGCGTCTGGAGCCTGTGCTCCGCAACGGGAGAGGCCGCAACAGTGAGAGGTCCGCGTATCACAAAAAAAAAAAAACTAAGTCTACAAACCAATCATATTACCGTGGTCAAGAGGCTAAGCTATTACTTTAGATCCAAAGGTAATTTCTTAGCTCCTACACACATGCTAATGTTCCCCTTTCTATTAAAACATAACAATATGCCACACTGTGCTTTCTTGTAAATAGAAAGCCTTTTCCTAATTAGAACTATCAAACTTCCAAATGATCCCCTTCCCCCTAAGAAACAAACCTAATCCCCAAATATAAAATAATATAGAAATGCTCTCCGCATTGCTTAGGGGGGGAATAAACGGCAATATGCCAAATGTACTCTCTATATATCTTTTGTTGTTATAGTACTAACAATTTCTTTAATAATACTTAAGAAAAACAAATTTTCAGGGCATAATGGGGACTATTTTAAACTTATTTGGGTTAATGAGCCACTATCCTTGCTTTGACAAAAATGAATTGTTGCCTTCTTTCTTCCTTTTTCATATCTAAGAAGAAAAAATATCTAAGATATCTAAGAAGAAAAAATAAACTAACAATCCACCAAAAACAAAGCATGTGTTCTACTCCTCTACATGGAATATTAAACTTTCAAGGGAAAGAACTGGACATTAAATTATTTGGGGGTCAGGTTATAGAAGGGGTGGTTTATAGCATTTATAGGTGAACTATTTTTGTTTTGTTGGCTTCCTGATTCCTGGTCATTTATTTTAGAACATGACAACCCAATGAAAAACCCAAAATTAAAACTTTCACTACTTCTTTACATCATATCCAGGAAAAGAAGAGTTGGTGTCAGTGGACATCTAGAACAAACTGGTAATAAGTTAACATAATTATTGAGACAAATGCACAACAGGGTTTTTACACTTTTACATTCATAGGTACCTCTCAACAAACATCCTTGTACAGAGTTGGTAGTGGAGCAGGACAAGCAATATTATTCCCATTTGACAGATAAACTCATGGAGGTTATATGACACACCAGGGCCCAAGGCTAGTAAGCCAGCTGTGAAGTGACGAAAACACCGAAATCCTCTGGTGTCAAAGACCTGCAATCATTCCAAAATACTGCCTCTGTTCATTTCACTAGTTTCAACTAATTTGCAACAAGAGTAATACAAAAGCTCTGTACAGTGTCTCACTCTGCTCATCTACTTTTTAGGTCTTCCTTTCTCTTTCTCTCCTTCAACACTCTATGAACTCAGTGGCTCAGCTTTGTTTGAGCCCAATATGGGCCTGAGAAGCCAGGGGTGCACTACACACATTTGAAGATTCTACAAGCTGAAGCATTTTGCACAGGTGGCTGGGATTCCACTTTAACCATTTGTGTGTATACAATTCTTCCTAAATTCAAACCCAGCACAGGCTGCAGTTTCAATTTAATGTTTTGGAGGAGAGGGAAGCAAAATTGTTTTGAAATTCTCTGTGAAAAACAGCCTGTTGTATTAGAACAAACAGCAGCTTGTTCCTATCATTCCTTTGTTTGACAAGTCTGGGCTGGCTAGAAAGGTCATTTATGCCTCAAAGCATCAAATTAACATTTGAAGACATGAATTTTAAAAATGGCTATTTGCTTCTGTTCTGTGAATGGCTAATGCAGTTCAGAAAAACAGAAAGGAGAAAAACCCACTACAGTCTTAGCCTAGTCCCAAAAAAGACTAAAAAAAACAAAAACAGAAAAGGGAAACACAAAACTTTCCTAAGGCAAAGCATCCTGTGAAATTTATAAGCATTTTAATTGATTTATTTTAATTGATTTATTTAATTGAGCACTGATTTTATGTCCATGTCAACACATGCTGACTCTGTCTTAATTAAGCTACATTCTTTAACAGAAGAATTAAGAAGGTAGCTGAAATCATCAAACTTTCAACCAATGTAAGGAAGAAAAATCACTAATTATCATAAGATGTCTTTTTGGAAAATCATAACGTTCCTCCCTCTCATCCATAACCCTTCTGTCCAAATACTAAACTCCCAATTTATTTAGTACTGTCTTGGTTCAAGCACAACATCTTTTTTCCTAGGTTTCTATATTATCTTCCCAACACAAGTCTATGTCACTATATATATTTGAAATACAAATCATCATTACTAGCTACAACCTGCAACTATATAGTCATTCAAGATCAGGAAATACTCTGGTTTCACTGGAAAGACTGAGGGATGTGAAGTCTGAAATTCACTGTACAGCCTTACAAAAAGTGAATCACTTTCATTATAGCTTGTTTTCTACACATGTATACTGGGAATACCACAAACCAGCTTCCATAATATTATGGGAAATATAAAACTTAATGTAACATTTAAAATTAATATGTAATTTAATGACATAATATAGACATCGGAAATAAAATTTGAGAATATTAATACCACAGAAAATTTTGACAAAATTTTAAAAATGAGAAAAATTTAAAAACATCACTAACAATTCAAAATAATCTTTAAAACACAAAATTCTTAAAATAATTTAAAATAATCACCTTATCTAGAAATATTCTATGATGTTATAAAGTTAGTTCATGAAATAATGTCTCAATAATGCTGCTTCCTCAAGCCACCTCCCACCGCTCCTCTTCTCACTGCTTAACCCCCTGCAATCTAGCTTCCATTCCAAGCATTCCATAGTCAGGGTTCTCCTGGGAGTAATTAATTAATGATCTCATAAATGCAAAGCAAAAAGGCCTCCTCTCAGGCTTCATTCTCCTTGACCTCTCTATAACATCTGACAATGTTCTGTAAAACCGTTTGACTTGGCTTCTGCAATACTGCACTGGCATGATTCTCTTAACAACCTCTCAAAATATCTCTTCTCAGGACCATTCACTTATCATTTATGAATCAAAATGATACCAAATCTGAGTGCCTTTCCTGCAGATTGGCCCCAATGCTCAACTCCTGGGGGTGCCATTCACACAAATGACAATGTGACTGGTACCCACTAGAGTTTAGCAATGGAGTGGCCCTGTCCTTGCATTGTCCTCAGGCCTTACCACAGATAAGGCTTCCTCCACCTGGACAACAGCATCCATTCCTACACCTTCTACCACAAAACACATGCGCGCGCCCACACACGCGCGCGCGCGCATGCACACACACAGAGGCCCCAAGTCTGTATCTTCATCTGTTTTCTTCTGATGACCTGTCCTCCCTGCCCATGTGTTTGTTCGCTATCTCCGTATGGACAATACATACTTACATCCACCAGTACCTCACTCAACTTACCTCCTGTCAAAACCAGCACCATTTCCAGGCCCTGTCAGACCCCTGCAGTTTCCTCATCTTGGCCATGGCAGATTTTGCCAAGGCCTTCCTCTACATTCTCTGCCCTATCTATTGCCTCACCTTAATTCCCAATGCCCTGTCTCTAAACCAGACTTCACCTCCCACTTTAACAGGTGAGGCCCCTGCCTCCACCATCTGCCACTCCACTCTAGATTGCCACTGAAACACAGAAAGGAGCACTGCATTCCCCTTAAGACTAACATTATATGCTATCTCAGAATTGTGACTGTACTCTGTAAGAAAACTGAGGGGCTAGGGATTGTGGCCCCCACCTCCCTTCTACTCTCCTTCCTCTCTACGTTCTCCACTGCAAGTTTTACTCCCCCCCCCATTTTATAAATGTTGTCATGGTCTATAATAAATCCAAGAAACACAAATATTCCTCGATTAAATCCCCACATAAAGAATTATTATAACAGGGTCATATGAAACAGGTCAACTCTGATGTAAATATATTGTTAATTAACCACGTCAACGTACACATTTCCAATTAAAACCAGCTGATTAGTTCAACTGTTTATTTTTAGGTTTTTGAAACCTAAAATATTGAAATAACTTTCAATTAAAAAAGGAAGATAGTCATGCCACTTGATCAAGGCAAGAAGCACAACATCAATCTCTCTGTAACAAACCCTACCCCCTTGCATGAATAGTGCTTCATGTGAAGCAGGCACTCAGTAAAGGTCTCAGAATTTGAACCTCAAATTGTGGCAACACTTGACTGTCCCTCTCACTCACAAACAGGGGTTGTGTTTAACTGAGGTTTCCCAGTTGTCTCAAACCATAAAATGATAAAGATGTAACAAACCCAAGAAATGAAGTGCCTTTTTCTTTAAATTACTGAGAATTTGTTTTATCATGGTAGCAAAGGGCCTAAAGTTAAGTCATTCACAATGTTGCCTCTTCCCTCCCCATAACTAAGAGTAACACCCTCAGCCAAAATGAGAAGCACAGGCCACAGTCTTTGAAAAGCACAAAGTCACCCAGAAAGCAAACAGGTGAAGACCATCACGAAAAACAGATCAGAAAGAAAGGAATTTTTTTTAAGCAGAAAACCTACAAGCCAGAGCAACAGAGGTTACAAGAGTATGAAGACACTAATGAAACGGGGCCATGTTCTCCATCCCTCCAAGTATTTCTGGCATCCCTGTAACTTTGAAGAATAAAATAGCCTAAGAGAACCACCAAAATGGCTTTAAAAACGCAGGAAAATGACTACAGCACTAATACCAGTTAGGAGAATCAAACCAGGCCAAGTGCTTCAGTTCACAGCAGCACTCATGCCTGTGTCTTACTCCTTTTTGCAAAAAAGATGCGACATTTTTAACACTTGAGTCACAACAAATGTCTCTTAAGTTCCTTGCCAGAAACCAAAAGATTAAGAAAGTTCTATGTAAATTAGAGCTCCCTTAGATACTGCCCATTGCAGACATAATGAAGTCTCACTGTGGCAACCACTTCATTGATAATAAAATCTAACAGGCTCGGGGCTTCCCTGGTGGCGCAGCGGTTGAGAGTATGCCTGCCAATGCAGGGGACACAGGTTCATGCCCCGGTCCGGGAAGATCGCACATGCCGTGGAGCGTCTGGGCCCGTGAACCATGGCCACTAAGCCTGTGCGTCCAGAGCCTGTGCTCTGCAATGGGAGAGGCCACAAGAGTGAGAGGCCTGCATACAGAAAAAAAAAAAAATTTTTTTTAAAAACCTAATAGGCTCATACCTAACCCTCCAGGAGCTATCGTCAACATACACAGGAACTAAGGAAGCCATCTTCAGTAGCTGGAAAAGGAACTCTCAATATGGCTAGATGGTATGGACAATAAGATGCCATTTTTATGAACTTAGAAAGAATCATTGTAAATATAAAAAGTTTAACAATTTAAGAATTTTATAAAAATAGTTGTTTGATTACTATTAGAAAATAAACATATACATTAGAATACAAACACCAAACTTTAAAAAACATAGACCATATAAATATTTTGTAACCATTGCAGTAAAGATTAGTTTAAGCATGAATCATCAACAGATGCCAAGTCTAGGGAGAGGTTTCAATGAGGAGCATATTTTCATGCTCTTAAAGTGTCTCCCCATAGATCGCTTACTAGTTCCAAGGGGAAAATTAATAATAAATATAGCGAAGAAATTGGAAAACACTTTGGCCAAGTCATGATCAAAATTAATATTACCAATGAGGGGCAGATGGGTTTCAGGTACCTCCAGATGTGATACCCTGAGGACACATTATTTATGTAGCATTCTGGTAGGGAATGCATAATCTGAATCTAATCATGAGAAAACATCGGAAAAACACTAAAATAATGTTCCATTACAAAAAGGGGGAGACTCTATTCTTTAAAAATGGCAATTATCAAAAAGATAAGATCTTTGGCAATATTCCAGATTAAAAGAGGCTAAAGAGACAAGAGAATTAAATGCAATACCTGACCTAGATGAATCTCATTACTGAAGGAAGGGGAAAATCCTATAAAGAATATTATTGGATCAAGTAACAAAATTGGAATATAGACAGTAAAGTTTTTATCAACATTAAATTTATGGAAGATGACAGCTGTACTGTCTCTACTGTGGTTTTTAAAGAGAATATCCCCATGGAACTCACTCTCATGTGGTTAAGAAAAAAATACTGTGTGTTGAGGGGAGAGGGGAGGGAGTGGAGAAGACAGAGATAGAGAGGGAGAGGGAGAGTACTCAAATGATAAAGCAAACTGGATAAAATGTTAACAAGTAAATAGAGACAAAAAGTTTATAGATACTCTATTCTTATTTGCACGATTTTTCTCTAAGTTTGAAATATCACATTAAAAAAAATTTTACTATGAAAACTTTATATGCCTCCCTCCAGTATTCTGCCACTAAGTTTGGTAAATACAGTATTTGTATTAAAATAGCATTGTGAAAACAAGACTTCATCATATTATTAACTTAACAACCTTACAAATTATACAATGGCCTCAACAGCCTCAGTGTCACAGAAGGGGTACTTGTATCAAAAAAGGATTTTTTTTTTTTTTTTGTGGTACAGGGACCTCTCACTGTTGTGGCCTCTCCAGTTGCGGAGCACAGGCTCCAGACGCACAAGCTCAGTGGCCATGGCTCACGGGCCTAGCAACTCCGCAGCATGTGGGATCTTCCTGGACTGGGACTGGAACCCGTATCCCCTGCATCGGCAGGCGGACTCTCAAACCGCTGCACCACCAGGGAAGCCCTATTTTTTAACATCTTTATTGGAGTATAATTGCTTTACAATGGTGTGTTAGTTTCTGCTTTATAACAAAGTGAATCTGTTATACATATACATATGTTCCCATATCTCTTCCCTCTTACGTCACCCTCCCTCCCACCCTCCATATCCCACCCCTCTAGGTGGTCACAGACCACCTAGCTGATCTCCCTGTGCTATGCGGCTGCGTCCCACTAGCTATCTATTTTACGTTTCGTACTGTATATATGTCCATGCCACTCTCTCATTTTGTCACAGCTTACCATTCCCCCTCCCCATATCCTCAAGTCCATGCTATAGTAGGTCTGTGTCTTTATTCCCGTCTTACCCCTAGGTTCTTCATGACATTTTTTTTCTTACATTCCATATATATGTATTAGCATATGGTGTTTGTTTTTCTCCTTCTGCCTTACTTCACTCTGTATGACAGACTCTACGTCTATCCACCTCACTACAAATAACTCAATTTCATTTCTTTTTATGGCTGAGTAATATTCCATTGTATATATGTGCCACATCTTCTTTATCCATTCATCTGTCAATGGACACTTAGGTGGCTTCCATGTCCTGGCTATTGCAAATAGAGCTGCAAAGAACATTTTGGTACATGACTCTTTTTGAATTATGGTTTTCTCAGGGTATATGCCCAGTAGTGGGATGGCTGGGTCATATGGTAGTTCTATTTGTAGTTTTTGAAAGAACCTACATACTGTTCTCCATAGTGGCTGTATCAATTTACAATCCCACCAACCGTGCAAGAGTGTTCCCCTTGCCCCACACCCTCTCCAGCATTTATTGTTTCTAGATTTTCTGATGATGGCCATTCTGACCAGTGTGAGATGATATCTCATTGTAGTTCTGATTTGCATTTCTCTAATGATTAATGATGTTGAGCATTCTTTCATGAGTTTGTTGGCAATCTGTATATCTTCTTTGGAGAAATGTCTATTTAGGTCTTCTGCCCATTTTTGGATTGGGTTGTTTGTATTTTGTTATTGAACTGTATGAGCTGCTTGTAAATTTTGGAGATTAATCCCTTGTCAGTTGCTTCATTTGCAAATATTTTCTCCCATTCTGAGGGTTTTCTTTTGGTCTTCTTTATGTTTTCCTTTGCTGTGCAAAAGCTTTTAAGTTTCATTAGGTCCCATTTGTATATTTTTGTTTTTATTTCCATTTCTCTAGGAGGTGGGTCAAAAAGGATCTTGCTGTGATTTAAGTCACGGAGCGTTCTGCCTGTGTTTTCCTCTAAGAGTGTGATAGTCTCTGGCCTTACATTTAGGTCTTTAACCCATTTTGAGTTTATTTTTGTGTATGGTGTTAGGGAGTGTTCTAATTTCAATACTTTTACATGTACCTGTCCAGTTTTCCCAGCATTGAAGAGGCTGTCTTTTCTCCACTGTATATCCTTCCCTCCTTTATCAAAGATAAGGTGACCATATGTGTGTGGGTTTATCTCTGGGCTATCTATTCTGTTCCATTGATCTATATTTCTGTTTTTGTGCCAGTACCATACTGTCTTGATTACTGTAGCTTTGTAGTATAGTCTGAAGTCAGGGACCAGGACTCCTCCAGCTCCATTTTTCATTCTCAAGATTGCTTTGGCTATTCGGGATCTTTGTGTTTCCATACAAATTGTGAAATTTTTTGTTCTAGTTCTGTGAAAAATGCCAGTGGTAGTTTGATGGGGATTGTGTTGAATCTGTAGATTACTTTGGGTAGTAGAGTCATTTTCACAATGTTGATTCTTCCAATCCAAGAACATGGTATACATCTCCATCTATTTGTATCATCTTTAATTTCTTTCATCAGTGTCTTATAGTTTTCTGCATACAGGTCTTTTGTCTCCTTAGGTAGGTTTATTCCTAGATATTTTATTCTTTTTGTTGCAGTGGTAAATGGGAGTGTTTCCTTAATTTCACTCTCAGATTTTTCATCATTAGTGTATAAGAATGCCAGAGGGCTTCCCTGGTGGCGCAGTGGTTGAGAGTCCGCCTGCAGATGCAGGGGACACGGGTTCGTGCCCTGGTCCGGGAAGATCCCACATGCCGCGGAGCAACTAAGCCCGTGAGCCATGGCCGCTGGGCCTGCGCGTCCGGAGCCTGTGCTCTGCAACGTGAGAGGCCCGCATACCGCAAAAAAAAAAAAAAAAAAAAAAAAAAAAAAAAAGAATGCCAGAGATTTCTGTGCATTAATTTTGTATCCTGCTACTTTAGCAAATTCATTGATTAGCTCTAGTAGTTTTCTGGTAGCATCCTTAGGATTCTCTATGTATAGTATCATGTCATCTGCAAACAGTGACAGCTTTACTTCTTCTTTTCCGATTTGGATTCCTTTTTCTTCTCTGATTGCTGTGGCTAGAACTTCCAAAACTATGTTGAATAGGAGTGGTGAGAGTGGGCAACCTTGTCTTGTTCCTGATCTTAGCGGAAATGGTTTCAGTTTTTCACCACTGAGGACGATGTTGGCTTTGGGTTTCTCATACATGGCCTTTATTATGTGGAGGAAAGTTTCCTCTATGCCTACTTTCTGCAGGGTTTTTATCATAAAGGGGTGTTGAATTTTGTCAAAAGCTTTCTCTGCATCTATTGAGATGATCATATGGTTTTTCTCCTTCAGTTTGTTGATATGGTGTATCACGTTGATTGATTTGCATATATTGAAGAATCCTTGCATTCCTGGAATAAACCCTACTTGATCGTGGTGTATGATCCTTTTAATGTGCTGTTGGATTTGTTTGCTAGTATTTTCTTGAGGACTTTTGCATCTATGTTCATCAGTGATATTGGCCTGTAGTTTTCTTTCCTTGTGACATCTTTGTCTGGTTTTGATATCAGGGTGATGGTGGCCTCGTAGAATGAGTTTGGGAGTGTTTCTCCCTCTGCTATCTTTTGGAAGAGTTTGAGAAGGATAGGTGTTACCCCTTCTCTAAATGTTTGATAGAGTTCACCTGTGAAGCCATCTGGTCCTGAGCTTTTGTTTGTTGGAAGATTTTTAATCACAGTTTCAATTTCAGTGATTGTGATTGGTCTGCTCATATTTTCTATTTCTTCCTGGTTCAGTCTCGGCAGTTTGTGCATTTCTAAGAATGTGTCCATTTTATTGGCATAGAGTTGCTTGTAGTAATCTCTCATGATCCTTTGTATTTCTGCAGTGTCAGTTGTTACTTCTCCTTTTTCATTTCTAATTCTATTGATTTGAGTCTTCTCCCTTTTTTTCTTGATGAGTCTGGCTAATGGTTTATCAATTTTTTTTATCTTCTCAAAGAACCAGCCTTTTAGTTTTATTGATCTATGCTATCGTTACCTTCATTTCTTTTTCATTTATTTCTGATCTGATCTTTATGATTTCTTTCCTTCTGCTAACTTTGGGGGTTTTTTTGTTCTTTCTCTAATTGCTCTAGATGCAAGGTTAAGCTGTTTATTTGAGATGTTTCGTGTTTCTTAAGGTAGGATTGTATTGCTATAAACTTCCCTCTTAGAACTGCTTTTGCTGCATCCCATAGGTTTTGGGTCGTGTCTCCATTGTCATTTGTTTCTAGGTATTTTTTATTTCCTCTTTGATTTCTTCAGTGATCACTTCTTTATTAATTAGTGTATTGGTTAGCCTCCATGTGTTTGTATATTTTACAGATCTTTTCCTGTAATTGATATCTAGTCTCATAGCACTGTGGTCAGAAAAAATACCTGATATGATTTCAATTTTCTTAAATTTACCAAGGCTAGATTTGTGACCCACGATATGATCCATCCTGGAGAATGTTCCATGAGCACTTGAGAAAAATGTGTATTCTGTCGTTTTTTGGATGGAATGTCCTATAAATATCAATTAGGTCCATCTTGTTTAATGTATCATTTAAAGCTTGTGTTTCCTTATTTATTTTCATTTTGGATGATCTGTCCATTGGTGAAAGTGGGGTGTTAAAGTTCCCTACTATGAATGTGTTACTGTCAATTTCCCCTTTTATGGCTGTTAGTATTTGCCTTATGTATTGAGGTGCTCCTACGTTGGGTGCATAAATATTTACAATTGTTATATCTTCTTCATGGATCGATCCCTTGATCATTATGTAGTGTCCTTCTTTGTCTCTTGTAATAGTTTTTATTTTAAAGTCTATTTTGTCTGATATGAGAATTGTTACTCCAGCTTTCTTCTGATTTCCATTTGCATGGAATATCTTTTTCCATCCTCTCACTTTCAGTCTGTATGTGTCCCTAGGTCTGAAGTGGGTCTCTTGTAGACAGCATATATACGGGTCTTGTTTTTGTATCCATTCAGCCAGTCTATGTCTTTTGGTGGGAACATTTGATCCATTTACATTTAAGGTAATTATCGATATGTATGTTCCTATTACCATTTACTTAATTGTTCTGGTAGGTCTTTTCCTTCTCTTGTGTTTCTTGCCTAGAGAAGTTCCTTTAGCATTTGTTGTAAAGCTGGTTTGGTGGTGCTGAACTCTCAGCTTTTGCTTGTCTGTAAAGGTTTTAATTTGTCCATCAAATCTGAATGAGATCCTTATTGGGTAGCGTAATCTTGGTTGTAGGTTTTTCTCCTTCATCACTTTAAATATGTCCTGCCACTCCCTTCTGGCTTGCAGAGTTTCTGCTGAAATCAGCTGTTAACCTGATGGGGATTCCCTTGTGTAGTATTTGTTGTTTTTCCCTTGCTGCTTTTAATATGTTTTCTTTGTATTTAATTTTTGATAGTTTAAATTAATTTAATTTAATTTTTGATAGTTTGATTAATATGTGTCTTGGTGTATTTCTCCTTGGATTTATCCTGTATGGGACTCTCTGTGCTTCCTGGACTTGATTAACTATTTCCTTTTCCATATTAGGGAAGTTTTCAACTATAATCTCTTCAAATATTTTCTCAGTCCCTTTCTTTTTCTCTTCTTCTTCTGGGACCTCTATAATATGAATGTTGGTGCGTTTAATGTTGTCCCAGAGGTCTCTGAGACTGTCCTCAGTTCTTTTCATTCTTTTTTCTTTCTTCTGCTCTGCAGTAGTTATTTCCACTATTTTATCTTCCAGGTCCCTTATCCATTCTTCTGCCTCAGTTATTCCACTATTCATTTATTGTGTTGTTCATCATTGCTTGTTTCCTCTTTAGTTCTTCTAGGTCCTTGTTAAATGTTTCTTGCATTTTCTGTATTCTATTTCCAAGATGTTGGATCATCTTTACTATCATTATCCTGAATTCTTTTTCAGGTAGACTGCCTATTTCCTCTTCAAATGTTAGGTCTGGTGGGTTTTCACCTTGCTCCTTCATCTGCTGTGTGTTTTTCTGTCTTTTCATTTTGCTTATCTTACTGTCTTTGGGGTCTCCTTTTCACAGGCTGCAGGTTCATAGTTCCCGGTTTTTTTGGTGTCTGTCCCCAGCGGCTAAGGTTGGTTCAGTGGGTTGTGTAGGTTTCCTGGTGGAGGGGACTAGTGCCTGTGTTCTGGTGGATGAGGCTGGATCTTGTCTTTCTGGTGGGCTGGTCCACGTCTGGTGGTGTGTTTTGGGGTGTCTGTAGCCTTATGATTTTAGGCAGCCTCTCTGCTAATTGATGGGGCTGTGTTCCTGTCTTGCTAGTTGTTTGACATAGAGTGTCCAGTTGCTTGCTGGTCGTTGAGTGAAGCTGGGTGTTGGTGTTGAGCTGGAGATCTCTGGGAGATTTTCCCCATTTGGTATTATGTGGAGCTGGGAGGTCTCTTGTGGACCAGTGTCCTGAACCTGGCTCTCCTACCTCAGTGGCACAGCCCTGACACCTTGCTGGAGCACCAAGAGCCTGTCCTCCACATGGCTCAGAATAAAAGGGAGAAGAAAGGGAGGGAGGAATGGAGGAAGAAAGGAAAGAAAGGAAGGAAGGAAGGAAGGAAGGAAGGAAGGAAGGAAGGAAGGAAGGAAGGAAGGAAAGAAAGAAAGTAAGAATAAAATAAAGTAACATATAATAAAATAAAGTTATGAAAATAAAAAATAACAAATTATTTTTAAAACTTTTTTAAAGTTAAAAAAAAAAGCCTTTAAAAGCAGCCTCCATATTTCCATAGCTAAATGTAAAAGAGCAAATCTACAAGGCATAAATACGTAATAACAAAATAGAAGAAAAGAAACACTATTCTGTTCATATCAACCCACTGTTAAAAGCCCCCAGTTATCTGCCCATTTCCTACTGGACAGAACGTCCTATGGAGCTCAGAATACGAAACTCTTCAAAATCTGGGAAGCTTACCTCTTCAGATTTACCATCTGCTGCCACCATGCCACCATACACACACCCCCTCAACATTCCAGTCATGCTCATTGTTATAAGCCCTGTCTGTGCCTTTACACATGCTGTTCCCTCTGCCTGGAATGTCCTTCTCTGATGGCCTTCTCTTTTTGGTGAGCCCTTCTGCATGCTTCCTGATTAAGCTTAAATGCCACTGCCTCTGTGAACCCTTTCCTGACTCTCCCAACAAAAGTTAGCCTTAGGGGCTTCCCTGGTGGCGCAGTGGTTGGGAGTCCGCCTGCCGATGCAGGGGATACGGGTTCGTGCCCCGGTCCGGGAGGATCCCACGTGCCGCGGAGCGGCTGGGCCCGTGAGCCGTGGCCGCTGGGCCTGCACGTCCGGAGCCTGTGCCCCGCAATGGGAGAGGCCACAGCAGTGAGAGGCCCGCGTACCACAAAAAAAAAAAAAAAAAAAAAAAAAAAAAAGTTAGCCTTACTCTGCTCCCCCAGAATTGTGTCCCTACTCCTGAGCTGTATGAGTTAGGATTTCTCTCTTGCCCTGAGTTTCTCCATAACTAGAACATGAGGTTTCTCAGAGCAGGGATTGTGGTCTAGAAGTGCAGTGTCTTCCAAGCACAGTGCTCCATGAACACTGACAATATGACTAAATTATCTTCTCTAAGTAGGACAGGTTCAACATTAAACAAGAGTTAGCACTTGGAATACTTATTTTATATCAGATACTATAAGAAAAAGTGCTTTGCAAATATCAATTTACTCCTCACAACAATCCTAAGAGGAAGGTTTTTCCTCTGTTTTAACCTCTCTGAAACTAGGATGTATCAATGATACAATGTATACTGTCAAATGAACAGTATATTTTTCATTCTTAATGGTAAAGCAATGGCACATCTTATAATCAATGGTCTTGGTTTTGATAAAATATGGTATTATTCCCATACATTCCCTCATATTTATAGATGAGGAAACTATGGCACCAATGAGAATTACTTAACTTGCTGAAAGTTGCACAGAACAGTCAAGATTCAGTTCCAGGCAAACTGATCCCAGAATCCACACTCTTTTATCCACTTCTCCACAACAAGAGTGATCCTGTAGCATGGGTGGGCTATTGGCACCAGAGCTTGGAGAAATCTAAAAGTAAGCCTTGCTCTTTGAGGTTACCAGGATCCTGCGAAATGGCCAGGATGAAGCTCAAGATTAGAGGCAGTGAATTAAAATGGATCTTGAAGTACCTGAGGAGAGAGCCTAGAGTCCTCAGCATCTACTCTCTCTGGAGGAGGCCTGGGTCTGAGTTCCAGTTCCTTCTCTATGGCCACCTCAGGACACATTCTCCACATCTTTATTTTCTCCCTTAGGCTTGTCCTGAAGTTGCCAGTGAATATAATCATAATTCTCTCAGAAATTACCAAAAAATGACCTAATCAAGCCCTCTGCCTTATATCTTAATCCCTGTAATATCATCGCTGGTAAGTAGTTTTCTAGCCTCAGCTCAAACACTTAAGCAGTTCCTTTTATTTTTAGAAAGATGGGAAAAGATACTCCTAATATTAAAGTTCATCTCCTAATTTCCACCCCCCATCCTACATCTGCCCTTAGAACCTGCACAGCAAATTTAATTCCTCTTCTTCATGACAGTCCTTGTCTTTATTTGAAAACTATAGTCTTAAGATAGCAATTCATAGGCACCCTGCCTGCCTCAAAAACTTGCCATCACCGTAAGTAACGGAGGCAGAAACAGCTAGCAGTAGCGAAAACATAAGCAAAGTGCTAAGAAAACACAGAGAAAGGGCAGCTCCTTTGTGGGGGACAGAGGGTGAGGGAGAGGGAAGGAGTAAAAGTTCACAGAGGAGGTGGACTGGGAGGGGTTAAATGCTGTCAGCCAATGTCAAAATTCAGTATGACAATGAGGGGAAAATTTTATAAAAACAAAAAGCTGAACTTTTAAACATATGAAATGTTTCTGGTTTCTAACATTCTTGCTTTCATTTTATGATTCTGGGCAGAAGGCTCATTGGCTTGTACAATTTGTGCAGTGCTGAATGCATAGATAACCATCCTACTGACAGCGGAATGTAGGGCTGGGATAAACAAAGTGAAACTTACCATCTGTGTGGTACCATCTGATTCAAAGCAATATCACTCACTGAAGATTTTACTTGTATTCTTCACTAACAATAGGTTGCCTCAGGTAATTCAGTTTTATTCATCTTAGGTAAGAAACGAGCACAAATGCAACCTCCGTAACTGCTTCTTAATAATCAGTGACCAAGTCATTCTGGTCTAATACATACCTCCCCACACACTCCCCACCCCACTCCCCAGCAGCCTTTGTTCCACTGTAACTTATTTGATCCACTATTACAACATGGACAGTGCCTAATATGCCATGACTCTATGTAAGACCAGAAAAAATATATATGTATTGTGGTAACATAGTAGAAGCTGCTGTATAAAGAACATTTATAACCTTTACTATAAGTGATCTTTCTTTCCATCTGATGTTAAATGAGTCACTTACTGCTCCAGGAGCAAATGAAATGTCTATAATACTGTTAGAACTTTTAGATATACATACTGTAAGAAGCTGGGGAACTAGTGTAATTTTGTAGGACTTTATCATGGTCTGTAACTTAATCCTATATTGTCACTAGACAATTTGGTGATCTCTAAAGCACATGTTGGCTTCTTTGTATGGTCCAGTTCTCTATCAATCAGTTCAATGTGATACCTTCTGAGCAAGGATAACAGAATTTAAAGATTACTATTGCGAATTAACACTACTGGTGCATGTCAATCCTACAGACCATAAAAAATTTGTATAGGTTTTACAATTACACAGTACTTTCCAATTCATTTGACACTCACAATAATCTTGTGAGATACCTTCATTTTACAAGTGAAGAAACTAAAGTTCAAAGACATCAAATGAGTAGCCCTAGTCTCTATAGCCAGTAAGCAGCAGGGCTGGATCTCAACCCAGATCCTCCAATTGCAATTTCCAGGATCTTTCTATTAATGAAACCATGGCTACCTCAGTTGCACACCTAACTCTAGCCCAGATCAACCCACTGTCTGCTGCATGTTCTCTTCTGTAATGAATCCAACCAGATGACAGTGGCTATATACTACCATTGTCCTGAGGGGCTTTCAGAGAGGCTTGTAAGTAGGTGGATGCAGAATGACACTCTAGACCAGCGCTGTCTAAAAGAACCTTCTCCAATGGCGGAAATGTTCTACACATGAGATGTTTAATACACTAGCCACTAGCCACATGTGGTTACAGAGCACTTGAAATGCATAACTGAGAAACTGAACTTTTAATGTTTTAAAATTCTAATTAATTTAAATTTCAATGGCTATGTGGGGTCAGTGGCTACCTTAACAGGGAGCACAGTTTGACCTTGGAAGCAGAACTTAGATTGGAAGCAGAACTTAGCGTTTTAATGTTGTAGCCTTAAGCACAAATGAAAAAGAAAATCAATTAAATAGTGAGCTGAGAGGGCAGCACTAGCTCATGGGAACTAGAATGGATCCGATACCATCAAAAGTAATACAACCAAAAGATAATCGCAGAATAATCTTTCAATCTTTGTAAACTCTCTGGTCAGCCAAATCTAATGAGTGACTATATAAGTCCAGGCCTGGTAATAGTACAAACTATGCAGGGCAAGGAACTCAACATTATTCTATAGGCCACAATGGGTTTCCTGGGAAAAAAGAGCTCATCACTCTACATGGAGACTAATCCAACTAAATTATAAATAGGAGATGATGGATGTGAAAAGCAAGGTGTCTTTAATAAATCAGGCATTATTCCTCTAATTATACTTTATCTAGTACTGAGGAACTCAAGCATCTCAAAGGCCATATCCTTGTCTCTGTCCTTACAGTAAGTATCACATCCATATGTCTATCACCACCCGTACCACTTCCTTCCGAAACGTGTCTTGCCCCCTCATTCACCTAGCTAGGCACTAAGAGGTTTCATTTAACTAAAAGTGATAGACTTGTTTGGCATCAAATCCTTCTCTGTGTTAAAATTATTGAGACTTTCAAAACGCCTAGATAGGTTTCATAAGTCCCAAGAATAAAAGCAATTGCCATTTCTTTTTCCTTTAGCTTTACCTTACTGGTGCTGATAACAGAACTGAACCACAAGTCAAAGAGCCTGGGGTCTTGGTTCTGACTCTTTGACTACTAGATGTTTAGCCCTCTACAAACCACTTAACTTTACACTGCCTCAGTTTTCTCATTTGTAAATTGATGGGATGATTAGATCAACTTCTAAAGTAATTTCCAGCTGTAAAACTCTACCATTCTGTGATATCCTCAATAGTTTTCAGTTGAGTTCGAGGTCTTTCTTAGAGCCTCCTATTAAGAAAGTCACATATTTGGTTTATGTAGCCAAAACTGATATGTGCAATCTGCTTCAAAAATTCACAGATCAACAATCCACCCATTCTCCAAAATTCTGAGTATACCAATTCTTTTCTTACAGAAAAAACCATTCATTTCTAGTATTTCAAAACACAAATCCTTCCTAACTGTGCAAATTAAAAGTACATTCAAGAGGCAAGGATCTAATTACTTATACTATTAACAACCTGGAGCATCAGGAAGAAGCACATGCTAACGTGGACCTTTGTGGATGACTTTTTGCTTTTCATTTATCTCTGCAACTGTACTCACTCACACTGAAGTCACACTCTCTCAGACTGTCTTTCCAGCTCCTGTGTTCTACAATTCTGAACCTGTCTCCTCTAGCAGTACCTGAAAAAAAATTATTCATAAGAAAAGAACAAACAAAAGAACAAACAGCTTTTCTGCCTATGTGAAGGCTTCGTAGGAAACTTGGATTTACTTATACTCAAAAACTCCACTTCTGAACTTGGGTAATTTTAGCTGGCATTTAGTCTGCATGGTTGAGTAATCTTCTAAACCTGTTCAGTGTAGGTAATTTGTACTGAGGCAGGACCCTCTAGTAGAGACAGGCAGTGAGCTCCTTGTGAACTGAGTCCCTTTGGTTTCTACAACTGTGTTCCAAGTTAATTTCACTTAACGCACAGGCCCATGCTAACAGAGGTAAGCACTCTCTCTGACTCCTTCTGTGCACTCTTGTCATTCATTCTCTTCACACCTGTTCACTTCCCTCAGCTTCTGTTCTTTCACATGGGCTTTACCTCTTCTAGTCTCAGTAACTTATTCTTGACAACCCATCATTTCAATTAATGCTGTCTTGCGATCCAAGGGTGGTAGCAGGCTAATGCTCGTGGGCTATGTGAGGCAAAAGGAGGTAGCACAGCTAAACTAAATCACCCTCACAGAGATGGACCTACAGGAATTTAGTCTCATTGGGATAAGGTCCTAATCACCTGGCTAAAAGGCCTACCTGCTGGTCACTCATCACTTCTGAGAGAATCAAGAAACAGGATGCTACCACATTTCTAGGAAGCGATCAGAGGTATATAAGCTCTGACAGATACATAATCAGCTAGGAGGAAGATGAAAAGCAACATGATAATCAGAAGCTGAGGCTCCCAGAAATTACTGCTGGAGTATCTAAAATTCTTATTAAAATTATCAAGAAGTCTCATAGTTTCTCGGGGGGGAAGGTGAAGCTATATGAAGAGAGGCTTCACTAGTAGGGAAATCCCAAGGGTAACAAGAATGGACTCATCTTAAGGTCTCCATGAGATTATCAACAGGTAGAACAGCAAGCACTGTGAGAATCAAGCCTTTTCGCTTCCTCTCTCTCCATTCCTTCCCAGCACTTGGACTCACTGAGCAACAAAGGAACGCCTTTTGTTCTACAAGCTCACGTGCAGACAGCTTACTTCCATCTGCCCTTTTTGTCCCCAGTGATTCCTAGGATCTGCATTCTTCTCTACTCAACCCACATGTAAGAAGGTTCGACACAGATTATGATCTGTGCTTTTAGTTGCACAGCAAAATCAGACTGCTGGTATTCCAAGCCCTGATAAGCTTTTATCTTGAGTAACTTAAGCTCCCATTACCCTTCATTGGTAAATTTTTTATGAAGGTTTTTGCCCTTAAAGTTCCCAGTTGTTTAAAACGAATCAAAAAACAGAAGAGAAAGGAAGAGAAGGGAAGGGAAGGGAAGGAAAGGGAAAGGGAAGAGAGAAAGGAAGAAAGGAAAAGAAAAAGAAAGGAAAAAAAAGTTCTAAAGATATAACTATTCCTCTGAGGTAGAAAGTAGCATATACTTTAACTGACTCGAGCTCATCCAGCAACGTAGACTGAAAGACAGCTTTTAGGTGACTAGTGATGCTGTCTTCTAAATGTGACCTTTGTGAGTCGTAGAGAAATTTATGTGGCCAATCCCAGTTCTCATATACATCCCAACACACAAACATACTCTTACATAGGAATCAGTAAGGATTTCTATCTTAAGTATTCCTGTGCTACTCATTAAAATGAGAGCATGGGTTTTGGAGCCAGTCAAATCTAGATTCAAGTCCCAACTCTGGAATTTGTTAGCAGCTCTATATCCTTGAGCAAGTAATGACCTCCCTACAACCCGGTTTCCTCATCTATAAAGTGAAGATTCAAGCACTATTTCACAGCCTCTTTGTAAGGATTAAGATTTAAATAAAATAACGAAGAGAAAAGGATTCGCATAGTGCAAGGCACACAGTGTTCAGCTTTTGTTGTAGTTTCTATTAATTGGGTCACTTCTTTCTCCATTACTAGAGGTCTTTGGTTCTATTATCCTATGATCCTATTTGTCATGTTACCAGCTTCAAGAAAGTCTTATCTTGGACCAAACCCAGCATTTTCAATCCAATCTAATCTATACAATCAGGTATCTCAACTACTTAAGAGAAAAGTGCCAAATAAAGCATTATTTGTTCTGTTCCACAGCCACAAACATATTAAGTAGTTCTATCATAAATGTGTAACTAGTTTTCAGGAGAATCACATGAGAATGTCTGGATATATCAGTACCATAAAAACAAGTCAAGGGCAGGTCCTACTATGTATAAGTTAATGGCATCATGTGCAGAAATAAAAAATAACATCATAAACCACCAATTTTCCAACCTTCTAATACAGAAATGTACAAAGATTGGAACAATGTCCCAATTTTAACACTATTCCAAAAACAAACCTGTACACTATTTTTAATTTTCTCAAACTAGTCAGCTGGCAAATCTCTATACTTTTTACTTTCTATTTCTATTTTTATTATTTTGTTGTATTATGTCATTTTCTTTAAATCACTCAAAATCCCTTAGGGAAAAATAATATAAAAATAAGCAAAGAAACACTTAAAAATCAACTAATCACAAGAGGTACTGAGTGCTCACTCCTGTGAAACACACACAGCCTTATTTGATTTACCCCCCAATCATATTTAATGAGCATAGCAGAGTTCCTTCATGCTGAGTCCTTTAGTTTGGGGGTTGTTTGTTGCATTTGTAACTACTACAGGACATTTCTTTTTCCACAGAGGAAACTAAAGTAATTCAGTATGAGTTAATAAGACACCCAACAAGTAGAAGTTAAAATCCCATATCTTCAAATTTTAAAAACGTAACTAATTCTATAGCACAAAAGAAAAAAGGATTTATTTCAGCCACTCTACCTATCTGACCTCTCGGAATAGCTCATCCAAATCCAATTCTTTCCTCCTCTTCACCCACCCCATCCAATGCCATCATTGAACGCTGCTGAGGTGTCCACTGCTCTCCATCTCCACAGCCCCACACTAGTCTAAGCTAATACTGCCAGAACTGCTGCAACCATGTTCTTTACTGGAAGCCTTGCTTCTACTCTTGCCCTTACCAACCTATTCTCCACACAGCAACTGGTGGGTGCCCTGCCACTACACTCAGAATAAAAGCCAATTCCTTACCAAGCCCTAGGAACACCTTACAGGATCTTGCCCTGACCATTTCTCCTACTCCATCAGGCATCACTCTCCCCTCATCTTCCTCTAGTTCACCACCCATGTGGGCTCCTTTCAATTCCTTGTATACATCAGGTCCTTCTACCCTCAGGAACTTCCTTCAGACATACTTTATTATCTCTAATTTCCATTAGACTGCAAGCTAATGCTAATTTCCATTAGACTGCACGACTGCTTTTATTCAGCAGTATGTACCCAGCACCTGAATAAAGTCTGGCACACAATAGGTGTTCAAAGAATATATGTGAAAAGAATAAATGAATGGGAACAGAAAATAAATTTTAATGTCAAATACCTTCAATGGAAGCCATATGAGAAACCAGCTTCAATGAGAGGAAATTCAAAATAAACCATTTTAAATTTAATATTCAAGATGGACACTCATAAGAAAATAGATTCTTCAGCAATGCTCTTAGAAACCAAAACAGATTAACAGAAGAGTTTTGAAAACTGAGCACAATGTGCCTCTTTTCTGGTTTTGACAATCTGTTTTCACTGCTGAACTTACTCTCTTCAATTCTATCTTAAAAGAAGCCAAGAAGTAGCCCATAAAAGGAATATGCAAACAGTTAAAACACTAACCAGAACTAAGAGACAACTGTGCTGCCAGCTGCTCCAAATAACATAAACAATAAATGCCTTCACATCACTAATTCCTGATAAGCAAGGAAACAGGAGGAGGAAATTCCAAATTCAAGCTCTGAAACATACTCAAACATACTCTGAAACATACTGAAATATAATACTATGCCTGAACCATCAGCATTCACAGGATCAAACCAAGGATGCTGCTTTCCCCCAACCGCATTGCAAATAAACAAGATGCTAGATATGAAGTATGATAGTTGAAATTCTGACCTACCCAATAGTTTTATTCCTGCATACTGAGGTAGCCCAACTATCTCTTGTGAGGTTCTTCCCTCTTTTAATCATGAGATTTCAAGTGTAGAGGCCCCAGTCTCAATCCCCTACAGTTCACTGGAAACGGTAATAAAGTATCTACATGTTTTGCCCAAACCTTCAAACCATCTAATAGAAACTGAAGGTTGACTAAGGGTAAGCTACAAGGCTAATAAACATCCTTCTTTTTTTTCTGTGTGAGCTGGAATTAAATCAACTTAGTGTGGTTATGTTAGTTATTTGCAGTTGTTTGATATTCCCTGCTATAATGCTTTTCTTTTAATTGAATGACATAATAATTACAGATGCAAGTGTACTTGCAGATAATTCCTTTTAAAACATGGGTTAAGTAGACAAAAGTAATTTTAAAGGGTTATTATTAAAGATAAGGTTGAAGCTCCCTGAAATATAGTATTTGGGGAACAAAAACACACTGTAGTTTTGGGCAAAAGCTTCCAATTAAGAAGGTCCTTCTTCACTAACATCAAGACTGGTGGGCAGCAATTTTTGCCATGTTCACATCCTTTACAACCCCAAATATGCTCACCTTAGTTGATATTAAAGGAGCTTAAAAAGCAGATGATTAACTAAGTCATACTTTTCTTCTACAGAGTCCAAATATAGACTCAAATAACAAGACATAAGCATTTACTCTCTGTATTTTGAAGAGGTTTTATCTTAAAAGAAATAAATATTTTTGCAAAAACAAAGAAAGGAAATTCTAATTCTAAATCCATACTCAAATCACTCGTGGCTTTACTCCCAGAGGACAGGGTAGAGCGAAGACTTCACATCAGTGGTGCTGGGTTGCTTTACACAAGCAGGTAGATGGAGAGACCAGTGAGCATACCAGGTCTTCATTTCTTCTGCTGCCTTACTACTCCTAGGGAGCCCAACCATACTGTATTATTACTCAGCATGTTTTTACGTTTTGATAATAGCCTCTTCACCTTAAGTCCCCTTATGGAGGAACTAATTAAAAGCATTTCTCCCTGGAGAAACCAAGACACAGTGAGGTTAAAAGTGAGTGGACAAAGTCATATAACTGCTGACTAAGCAAGAATTCATAACCTCGTTCCTAATTCAATGTTCAATATATCAAATATTCCTGTTGGATATTCCATGTATTAAATGAAATAACCTTAATATTTGAATCCAATATAACAGAATAGCTTACAGTTCTTTATACTTTTTTTTTTTTTGCGGTACACGGGCCTCTCCCGTTGAGGAGCACAGGCTCCGGATGCGCAGGCCCAGCGGCCATGGCTCACGGGCCCAGCTGCTCCGCGGCATGTGGGATCTTCCCGGACCGGGGCATGAACCCGCATCCCCTGCATCGGCAGGCGGATTCTCAACCACTGCGCCGCCAGGGAAGCCCTATACTTTTATTATTATTCTGCATGAAGTGTATTTTGCCAAAGTTACCTAAGCAAAAAACACAAGTTCTTAAAGTCTAGCCTGATGCCTTAAAAAGAAAATATATCAATTACTGTGATACTACTGACAAACTCAGAACACTCATTAAACTCTATGGAATTGTCAATTTAAGGCTGAACATGTCTTTTGCCAAAGAAGGTCCTGGTTTTTTGTTGCTTTGTTTCTTCCTGATCTGTACGCTGACTTCACCTTAGCTGGGCTGTTACACATAAGTGTAATTACAGTGACTGATTCCAGAAGGTGAGTGCCATCAATGCTTAAAGAAATAATCAAGATCATGCAGAAGCAGCTTCTTAACAAGAAGGACAAATAAACAGAAGCCTTCCTTTCATGAAAGACTAAATAAAACCTCCCCTATCGAAAGTCATAATAACATATCAATACTTATAAATTTGGTGTCCCTGAAACAGTTACTCAAATACAGTTGATTAAATTAACTATACCAGATAACTTCAGAAGCCACACCAAACAGACTTCCTTTATTGGCCGGGTCAAGTAACAAAGTTTTCCATGAAGTTTAACGGCTCTTTTTAGACCCCTGTTTACGAACTTGTATTGCACTCCGTACTCACCACCCACACCTCTCAACCCCCGCAGGTCCCCCTCCACACATACTTAAAGCTAATAAGTTGCATTCCTAACAATGACTCACATTAACTAAGAACCAGAAGATTAACAAAACTTTCGGCTATGACTAAGCAAAATGATCTAATTAATATAGTTGAGAAAAACACATGTTGTTAAAAGTAAAAGTAATCATATGAAAACAGAAGATAATGGCGGAAATGCAGCTTTAAACATGATCCTTGTAAGATGTCCCTAGAAAAATGCCCACATTTTTCTTTAAGGGCTGAAGAATCAGCAGCAATAACCCAAACCTATCATGCCCATAGGTGGTTTTAATAGAGTTATATTCAATATTGGCAGTTTTCCACATTAGTATTTCTTCTTTTTTGATCTTCTGTTTTACAGAATTGCATTTGAGAGTTTTTACAATTTCTTTCCTGTATCAATTCTGAAATAAAATGGACTTTAGGTAAAAAAATCAAGACCCTCATATTCAGTAAAAATCATCTTTAGCCCGTCCTCCGCTAAAAATCACCATAGTTTTTACTGTTTCTCTTTCTCAGAAACAAAAACAAATTAAAAGGCCCATGAAATTTGAGAGTATGATATGTAAGTTATATTTAATTTTATGCTCATATTTACTATTTACACTGAAGCGATACAGAGCCCTGGCTTTCAAAAACGATGGGAGAAATAAAGTCATTCACCTACAAGGAAAAACCCATAACCAGAATTTAATATTCATTAAGGAACCTCAAACCTCCGCGCCACCTCCTATGTGTCAGTCACACACACGCCGCCCCACCCCCTGCGCTGTCAGTCCCGGCTCTGGCCCCCGGCTGAACCGGCGGCGCTGACGTCAGCTGGCGACCGCGGCCGCATTCCTAAACAGTTCAGACAAACCCACTGGTGGGAAGCTTCGAAAGCCCTCAGCTGTAGTGAAGAAAGCAAAGTCTTGGCCGGCAGCCAGACTCCTGAGCTCAGCATTTTGTAATTCACTTCCTTTTTACTTAACAGCTTGCATAATGCCTTTAACCCTTCCTTTACCTGCTTCGCACCTTTAACCCCTTCTCCTCCCGGTCCAAGTTCAAAGCAAACTTCGAAACTCGGTCTCCCACAGGGTTCTAATGTACTCTCCGCCAAATCACAAATGACTGATTTTTAATATTGCTGAAGAGGCACTTTAATTAAACATACATGCTCCCCCTGAACGGCCCACTTTTTGCCCCTTAGAGTAATGTTATTTTTCAAGCAAGGAAGCTAAAACATTTTATTAAAACAATATATACACTACTATGTATAAAATAGATAACTAATGAGAACCTATGTATATAGAACAGGGAACTCTACTCAATGCTCTGTGGTGACCTAAATGGGAAGGAAATCCAAGGAAGAGGGGATATATGTATACACTGGCTGATACACTGCTGTACAGCAGAAACTAACACAACATTGTAGAGCAACTATACTCCAATTTAAAAAATATATATATTTAAATGTTCAATTTTTTCAAGACCCTTCCTTCATAATTTATTTCTTAGAACTTATTTTTTCAAGAGATACCTTCAAAAAATCCAAACAAAAAGAACAAAAGGTTATGTGCAGTGGAAAAACTCCCTCCAACCCTGTTGCCCCCCTGCCATCCAGTTCTCAATCCACGAAAACGAATGTGATTTCTTTCCCTTGTATTCACCCAGAAGTAGTTTAGTTACATGTAAGTAAACAGAAATATATTCTATTTTCTCCCTTTTTACCCAAATGGTAAACACCACAAGTGCTTTCTCTGTTGCTTCCTTCTTTTTTAGAACTGCAAGGAATTCCACCACACTTTACAGTATTTACCAGTCCCCTGTATGTGAGCATTCAGGCAATTTCCAATTTTTCTGCTATTACAAATACAGGTTTATATGTAGGAGAAAATAGCCTTTTGTCTGTGATGAGAGTTTGAAGGAAATTTTTATATATTAAAGAAATTAGCCCTTTGTCTGTGTTAAGAGCTGCAAAAATGTTTTTCCAGTTAGGTGAATTTGGTGGTTTCTGTCATACAGAAATTTAGAGATGTTATGTAATTGAATTGCTATCAATCTATTCTTTTATGCCTCCTGGTTATTGTATCAGATGCAGACTGTCATTCCCCATACAGTTTATAAAAGAATTATCCTATGGTTTCTTCCAATACTTACTATATGTTTTCAGTTTTACATTACAGTATTTGGAGTTTGTACTTTGTTTTTTCCTAGATGAATATCCACTAGTCCCAACATCATCCATTGAATAATCTATCTTTACTCACTGTTTTGAAATGCTGCCCTTATTATATTTACTAAATTACTTTATGTAAGTTGGGTTCACAGGATTTTTATGCTGCATTTATCATCAGTGATCACTTTTTAAACTAGGAAAAAGATATGTTCTGTATAGACAACAAAATCCAGTTTCAATAAATACATTTCAGATTTGAGTTTTATTTATTTTTAAACCAAATTAAATCCTTTTCTGGAATTCTGGGATAAATTAAAGCATAACATCATTCTGTTACATTCAAAGACTTATACAGAAATACTATCTAATGTGATTTCAAAGTAACTGATGTTTTGAAAATAAATATCCATACAGAAACATCACTCTTGACCAATTATGGCAAATACTTTTACTCTTCATAAAGACTTCACATAATAATCAGAAAGATTTAAAATGTTGAAAACACTGTTAAAACAAAATTTTGATACCGATGGTAAAACAACTTTGATTTTTTTTTTTAACTGTTAATGCAGTTTTAATTTTATTTTATTTTGGCCCTGCCATGCAGCATGCGGGATCTTCTCCAACCAGGGATTGAACCCGTGCCCCCTGCAGTGGAAGCACAGAGTCTTAACCACTGGACCACCAGGGAAGTCCAACTTTGACTTTTAATGTACCCTTTAGTACTCTTTAAAGAAAAATGAGTGACAAATGAGGATGAACTAGTCCTTTCAACTCGTTTTTGCCCTTCTTTCCATATCTGTTAGTGATTATTCTACCAGGTGTATATGAAATTCCTAAGTTTTATATTTATATAACCCACCATATTGACAATTACTTATTCTATTTAGTATATAAATTATTAAGAATGCACATGGTTTTAACTTTAAGGAGATGTTAAAGACTGTAATATGCAAAACTCATCCGCTGCTGAAAACACAGCATGATCCACTATTTTGAAAAGGACCTCATCAGGTTAGGTATGTGCTTCCCTAAAGGGACAGACAGCAAGATGATAGAGACCTTCAGACCTAAGGCTCAAAGCACCAGTATGTTAATGGAGGAGGAGAGTGCAGGAAGCAGGGGGCAGGGATGAGGAGGAAAATATAGATCGGCCAAAGCAGGGAGAAGCCCCAAACCCTGAGACAAAGAAGATCCTAATGCAGCTCAGGCTGTCCTCTGTACGATGAGGCTATCATTTATTTCACAGTCATCACAGGTCCCTGTCCTCTCAGGACAGGCCTGCCACTGAGTCACAAGACCACAAACTGTGTCAAGAGAAAGCCTTTTTAAAGCTGTTTTCCTTGTGTGGTAGAGAAATACTGCACGTAGTGTACAGTTTTTAAAGTTCTGAAATGCAACTCAAATATAAGACATTATCATTCTAACTAAGATGTGGTGCTACAATTATATTTATGGAGTTACCATTTTAAACTCTGAGCCCATTTCCCTATAAAAGCTATGACACACAGAATAAAGTCCAAACAGAAATTACTTTAAAGCTCCTGACACTCTGCCCCTAATCTATGCTTCCACTGTTTTTTCAAGGGGCGTACACTTTGGCCCCAAGGGAGCAGGGCCTGCTGTTTCTCAAACATGCCTGTTGACTTTGCTCATATTTTCCTGTACCTGGAATATCCTTCCAACAACAGAGAATACCAATATGATGCTGATGGTAATGAAGAATGTTAAAGAGGTGTCATCAAAATACATGTTTAAAATTCTCATATTAGGGACTTCCCCGGTGGCACAGTGGTTAAGAATACACCTGCCAATGCAAGGGACACGGGTTCAAGACCTGGTCCGGGAAGATCCCACATGCCGCAGAACAACTAAGCCTATGCGCCACAACTACTGAGCCTGCGTGCCACAGCTACTGAAGCTTGTGCGCCTAGAGCCTGTGCTCCACAACAAGAGAAAGCCACCACAATAAGAAGCCCGCACACCGCAAAAAAGAGTAGCCCCCACTCACCGCAACTAGAGAAAGCCCCCGCACAGCAACGAAGACCCAACGAAGCCAAAAATAAATAAATAAATTTATTTATTTATATCTCATATTAATATGAAGATGAAAGAAACTAAGGAAACACTATATTCCACAAAAAAGATGGACCATTATGAAGAAAAACAATGTGGGTCCTCTATAAAAAAATCTACTTAGATATATCAATTATGTAAACAAAGTATATATTTTTAATTAGTCACATCTTTGAGCAGGGGTGAGGATGTCAGCTTACCCATTACATCTTCAAGTGCAGCTTTCCATCAACTTCCAAATTAAAAGGAATATAAAGGAGTACAAAACTAATATGCTTTACCTTTTTCTTGCAAAACACAGAAAGATATTTGGATTTTTAAAAATTTTTAATTTTATATTGGAGTATAGTTGACTCATGTTGTGCTAGTTTCAGGTGTAGAGCAGGGATTTAGTTACACACATTCATGTATCTATTCTTTTTTCAGATTCTTTTCCCGCAGAGGTTATTACAGAGTATTGACTATAGTTCCCTGTGCTCTACAGTAAGTGCTTGTTGATTATCTATTTTACATATAATACTGTGCATATGCCAATCCCAATCTCCCAATTCATCATCCCTCCCACCTTTCCCCCATGGCAACCAAAGGCAGCCCTCTGTGAGTCTATTTCTCTTCAGTAAACAAGTTTACCTGCATCGTTTTTTTAGATTCCACATGTAAGTGATATATGATACTTGTCTTTCTCTGTCTGACTTACTTCACTTAGTATTGATAATCTCTAGGTCCAACCATGTTGCTGCAAATGGAATTATTTCATTCTTTTTCATGGCTGAGTAATATTCTCCGTATATATGTACCACTTCTTTATCCATTCATCTGTCAATGGACATTTAGGTTGCTTCTATGTCTTGACTATTGTAAACAGTGCCACAATGAACACTGGGGTGCATGTATCTTTTCAAATTATGGCTTCTCCAGATATATGCCCAGGAGTGAGATAGCTGGATCATATGGTAGCTCTATTTCTAGCTTTATAAGGAATCTCCATACTGTTCTCCGTAGTGGCTGTACCAATTTACACTGCCACTGAGAGTGTAGGAGGGTTCCCTTTTCCCCACACCCTCTCCAGCCTTTGTTGTTTGTAGACTTTTTGATGATGGCCATTCTGACCAGTGTGAGGTGATACCTCATTGTAGTTTTCAGTTGCATTTCTCTAACAATTAGCAACGTTGAGCATCTTTTCAAGAGATTTTTGGCCATTTGTACGTCTTCTTTGGAGAAATGTCTATTTAGATCCTCGGCCCATTTATTTATTTATTTATTTATTTGGATATTGAGCTGCATGAGCTGTTTGTATATTTTGGAGATTAATCCTTTGTCAGTCACTTCAGCTGCAAATATTTTCTCCCATTCTGTGGGTTGTCTTTTTGTTTTGTTTATGGTCTCCTTTGTTATGAAAAAAGCTTTTAAGTTTAATTAGGTGCCATTTGTTTATTTTTGTTTTTATTTTCATGACTCTAGGAGGTGGATGCAAAAAGATATTGCTACTATTTAGGTCAATGAGTGTTCTGCCTATGTTTTCCTCTAGGAGTTTTATAGTATCTGGTCTTATATTTACATCTTTAATCCATATTGAGTTTATTTTTGTGTATGGTGTTAGAGAATGTTCGAATTTCATTCTTTTATATGTAGTTGACCGGTTTTCCCAGCACCACTTATTGAAGAAACTTTCTCTTCTCCACTGTATATTCTTGCCTCCTTTGTTGTAGATTAATTGACGATAGTTGCGTGGGTTTATTTCTGGGTATTCTGTCCTGTTCTGTTGATCTACATGTCTGTTTTTGTGCCAATACCATACTGTTTTGATGACTGTAACTTTGTAGTATAGTCTTAAGTCAGGAAGCCTGATACCTCCACCTCTATTCTTCTGTCTCAAGATTGTTTTAGCTATTTGGGGTCTTCCGGGTTTCCATACAAATTTTTTTGTTCCAGTTCTATGAAAAATGTCATAACATGGTATATCTTTCCATCTGTTTGTATCATCTTCAATTTCCTTCACCAGTGTCCTACAGTATTCACAGTATAGGTTTTTGACTCCTTAATTAGGCTTATTCCTAAGTGCTTTTATTCTTTTTGATGTGATGGTCAATGGGATTTTTTCCCTTAATTTCTCTTTCCGATCTTCTGTTGTTACTACATAGGAATGCAAGGGATTTCTGTGTATTAATTGGTATCCTGCAACTTTACCAAATTCATTGATGAGCCCTAGTAGTTTTCTGGTAACATCTTTAGAACTTTCTATGTATAGTATCATGTCATCTGCAATCAGTGACAGTTTTGCTTCTTCTTTTCCAATTTGGATTCCTTTTATTTCTTTTTCTTCTCTGATTGCCATGGCTAGGACTTCCAAAACTATGTTGAATAAAAGTGATGACAGTGGACATCCTTGTCTTGTTCCTGATCTTAAGACGAAATGCTTTCAGCTTTTCACTGCTGAGCATTATGTTAGCTGTGGGTTTGTCATACATGGCCTTTATTATGTTGAGGTAGGTTCCTTCTATGCTCACGTTCTGGAGAATTTTTAACATAAATGGGTGTTGTATTTTGTGAAAAGCTTTTTCTGTGTCTATCGAGATGATCAAATGGTTTGTATTCTTCAGTTTGTTACTGTGGTGTATCACTCTGATTGATTTGTGGATACTGAAGAATCCTTGCATCCCTGGGATAAATCCCACTTGATCATAGCATATGATCCTTTCAATGTATTGTTTGATTTGGTTTGCTAGTATTTTGTTGAGGACTTTTCTATCTATGTTCATCAGTGATATTGGCCCGTAATTTTTTTTTTTCATGATTTTTTTTGGGGGGGGGCAACATTAGGTCTTTGCTGCTGCACGCAGGCTTTTTTCTCTAGTTGCAGAGAGCAGGGGTTACTCTTCATTGCAGTGCACAGGCTTCTCATTGCGGTGGCTTCTCTTGTTGCAGAGCTCAGGCTCTAGGCATGGGGGCTTCAGTAGTTGTGGATCCCAAACTCTAGAGTGCAGGCTCAGTAGTTGTGGCGCACAGGCTTAGTTGCTCCGCAGCATGTGGGATCTTCTGGGACCAGGGCTCGAATCCGTGTCCCCTGCATTGGCAGGCAGATTCTTAACCACAGCACCACCAGGGAAGCCCGAATTTTCTCTCTTTTTTTTTTGTGGTGTCTTTGTCTGGTTTTAGTCTCAGAGTGATGGTGGCCTCAGAGAATGAGTTTGGGAGTGTTCCTTCCTCTGCAATTTTTTGGAAGAGTTTCAAAAGGAGAGGCATTAACTATTCTCTAAATATTTGGTAGAATTCGCCTGTGAAGCCATCTGGTCCTGGGCTTTTGTTTATTGGAAGTTTTTAAACCACATATTCAATTTCAGTACTTGTGATTGGTCTGTTCGTATTTTCTATTTCTTCCTGGTTCAGTCTTGGAAGGTTGTACGCTTCTAAAACTTTCTATATTTCTTCTCGGTTGTCCATTTTACTGCATGTAGTTGCCTGTAGTAGTCTCTTAGGATCCTTTGTATTTTTATGGTGTCAGTTGTAACTTCTTTTTCTTTTTAAATTTTATTGATTTGAGCCTTCTGCCTTTTTTTCTTGATGAGTCTGGCTAGAGGTTTATCAATTATGTTTACCTTTTCAAAGAACCAGCTTTTAGTTTCATTGATCTTTGTTATTGTTTTCTTTGTTTTTATTTCATTTATTTCTGCTCTGATCTTTATGATTTCTTTCCTTCTACTAGCTTTGGATTTTGTTTTTTCTTCTTTCTCTAGTTGTTTCAGGTATAAGGTTAGGCTGTTTGAGTTGTTTCCTGAGGTAATCTTGTATCGCTATAAACTTCCCTCTTAGAACTGCTTTTGCTGCGTCCCATAGGTTTTGAATTGTCATGTTTTTGTTGTCATTTGTCTCTAGGTATTTTTTTGATTTCCTCTTTGATTTCTTCAGTGATCCACTGGTTACTAACATATTATTTAGCCTCCATGTGTTTGTGTGGGTTTTTTCCAGTTTTTTTTCTTGTAATTGATTCTAACCTCAAAGCATTATGGTCAGAAAAGATTCTTGATATGATTTCAATTTTGTTAAATTTACAAAGGCATGCTTTGTGGCCCAGCATATGATCTAACCTGCAGAATGTTCTGTGTGCACTTGGGAAGAATGTGTACTCTCTGTTGCTTTTGGATGGAACGCTCCATAAATATCAATTAAGTCCATCTGGTCTAATGGGTCATTTAAGGCCTGTGTTTCCTTATTGATTTTCTGTCTGGATGATCCGTCCATTGATGTAAGTGGGGAGTTAAAGTCTCCCATTATTATTGTGTTACTGTCAAGTTCTCCTTTTATGGCTGTTAGCCTTTGCCTTATATATTGAGGTGCTCTGTTGGGTCCAAATATATTTACAATTGTTCTATCTTCTTCTTGGATTGATCCCTTGATCATTATGTAGTGTCCTTTTTTGTCTCTTGTAACAGTGTTTATTGTAAAGTCTATTTTGTCTGATATGAGTAATGCCACTCCCGCTTTCTTTTGATTTCCATTTGCATGGAATACCTTTTTCCATCCCCTCATTTTCAGTCTGTATGTGTCCCTAGATCTGAAGTGGGTCTCTTGTACACAGCCTACATATGGGTCCTCTTTTTGTATCCATTCAGCCAGTGTGTCTTTTTGTTGGAGCATTTAATCCACTTACATTTAAGGTAATTTCTGACACGTATGTTCTTATTCCATTCTGTTAATTGTTTTGGATTTGTTTTCGTAGGTCTTTTTTTCTTCCCTTCCTCTTTTGTTCTCTTCTCTTGTGTTTTGATGACTATCTTTAGTGTTGTTTGGACTGCTTTTTCTTTCTTTTTTTTTTTTTTTTTTTTTTTTTTTGCGGTACACAGGCCTCTCACTGTTGTGGCCCCTCCCATTGCGGAGCACAGGCTCCGGACGCACAGGCCCAGTGGCCATGGCTCACAGGCCTAGCCACTCCGCAGCATGTGGAATCTTCCCGGACTGGGGCACGAACCCACGTCCCCTGCATCGGCAGGCAGACTCCCAACCACTGCGCCACCAGGGAAGCCCGATTTTTCTTTTTTGTGTGTGTATCTATTATAGATTTTTGGTTTGCAGTTCCCATGAGGTTTGGTGGGGTTTTTTGGCTGCGTTGGGTCTTCACTGCTGTGCACAGGCTTTCTCTAGCTGCAGTGAGCTGGGGCTATTCTCCATTGCGGTGCGCAAGCTTCTCACTGCAGTGGCTTGTTGCAGAGCACAGGCTCTAGGCACACGGGCTTCAGTAGTTGTGGCACGTGGGCTCAGTAGTTGTGGCACGTGGGCCCTAGAGCACGTGGGCTTGTGTGGGCTCAACAGTTGTGGTACGCAGGCTCTAGGGTGCGCAGGCTTCAGTAATTGTGGCGTGCAGTAGTTGTGGCTCATCGGCTCTAGAGCACAGGCTCAGGAGTTGTAGCACACGGGCTTAGTTGCTCCATGGCATGTGGGATCATCCCGGACCAGGGATCAAACCTGTGTCCCCTGCATTGGCAGGCAGATTCTTAACCACTGCACCACCAGGGAAGTCTCTCCCGTGAGGTTTTGATATCGCACTCTATAACATACAAGATTGTTTTAAGTTGTTAGTCTCTTAAATTCAATTGCATTTCCAATATTCTGTGTCTGTGCTCTCCTCTTCTCACGACTACTGGTTTTGATATATTTTTGTGTGGATGATTTCCTGACTGTAGTGTATGTTTGCCTTTACCAGTGAGCTTTCCCATTCGTAATTTTGTTTCTAGTTGTCTCCTTTTCTTTTCCACCTAGAGAAATTCCCTTAGCATTTGCTGTAAAGCTTGTTTGGTGGTGCTGAATTCTCTTAGCTTTTGCTTGTTTATAAAGCTTTTGATTTCTCGGTGGAATCTGAATGAGAACCTTGCTGAGGAGAGCATTCTTGGCTGTAGGTTTTTCCCTTTCATCACTTATTATGCCATTCCCTTCTGGCCTGCAGAGTTTCTATTGAAAAATCAGCTGATAGCCTTATGGGGATTCCCTTGTGTGTTATTTCTTGCTTTTAATATTTTCTCTGTTTTTAATTTTTGTCAGTTTGATTACTATGTGTCTCGGCATGTTCCTCCTTGGGTTTATACTGTATGGGACTCTCTGAGCATCCTGGACTTGAGTGTCTCCTTTCCCGTGTTATGGAAGTTTTTGGCTATAATCTCTTCAAATATTTTCTCAGGCCCTTTCTCTCTCTCTCTCTCCTCCTTCTGGGACCCCTATAATGCAAATGTTGGTGCATTTAATGTTGTCCCAGATGTCTCTGAGACTGTCCTCATTTCTTTTCATACTTTTTTCTTTATTCTGTTCTGCAGCAGTGAGTTCCACCACTCTGTCTTCCAGCTCACTTATTCATCCTTCTGCCTCACTTATTCTCCTATGTATTCCTCCTAGTGTATTTTTCATTTCAGTTATTGTATTGTTCATCTGGTTGTTCTTTAAACCGTCTAGCTCTTTGTTAAACATTTGTTTTATCTTCTCAGTCTATGCCTCTATTTTTTTTTTTCTGAGATCTTGGATCATCTTTACTATCATTACTCTGAATTATTTAGCAGGTAGGCTGCCTATTTCCACTTCACTTGGTTGTTGTTCTGGGTTTTTGTCTTGTTCCTTCATCTGGACCATATTTCTCTGCCCTCTCTTTGTCTAACTTTCCAAGTTTGTAGTCTCCTTTCTGCAGACTGCAGGGGTGTAGTTCCTCTTGGTTCTGGTGAGGTTGGTCCAAAGGCTTATGCAGGCTTCCTGGTGGGAGGGACTGGTGCCGGCCCACTGGTGGGTGGAGTTGGGTCTTGTCCTGGTGGGTGGGGCCATGCCAAGTGGTGTGTTTAGGGGTGGCTGTGAGCTCCATACGATTTTAGGCAGCCTGTGTGTTGATGGGGCAGCACCCTCCTCGTTGTTTGCCCTGAGTTGTCCCAGCAGTGGAGCCTGCAGGCTGCCAGGTTGGACCAGGTCTCCAAGCCAAAATGGCGACCTCCAAGGGTGCTCATGTGGATCAATATTCCCTGGGGCCTCCGCCACCAGTGTCCTTGCCACCACAGTGAGCCACAGCCGATCGGTCTCCACAGGAGACCCTTGAAGACTCACCAGTAGGTCTAGCCCAGGCTCCTAGGGAGTCACTGCTTTATGATGGGTTCCCAGGGCACATGAAACCCTGTGTGTGCCCTCCAAGAGTGGAGTCTCTGTTTCCCCCAGCCCTGTGGAGTGCTTGCACTCAAGCCCCACTGGTCTTCAAAGCCAAATGCTCTGGGAACTCCTCCTCCCAATTCCAGACCCTCAGACTGGGGAGCCTAAGGTCAGGCTCAGAACTCTCACTCCTCTGGGAGAACCTCTGCGATATAATTATTTTCCAGTTTATAGGTCACCCAGCCAGTAGGTATGGGATTTATTTACATCATGAAAGCACCCCTCCTATCATCTTACTGTGGCTTCTTCTTTATCTTTGGATGTAAAATATCTTTTTTGGTAGGTTCCGGTCTTTTCTGTCAATGGCTGTTCAGCAGTTAGTTGTGATTATGGTGTTTTTCTGAGAGCTCAAGTCTTTCTACTCAACCATCTTGTCTGGAATCAAGGGGCTGGTTTTAGTTTGGATGCTTGCTGCCTCTTTCCTCAGCATGTGCTGGCCATCATCCCCTTGATACAGGGGTGTGAAGGTGCAGCAGCGGCCTGTGCGCACTCCCGGGATGGCAGGGGCAGCAACTGGCACCTGCTCACAGCCCATGTGCTGTCCCTTCACTCTCCTCAGATGGTAGGAGCCATGATTGATGCCTGCTCACAGATCTTGTAGTGGCAGCAGCAGCCCATGCACTCCTGGGACAGCAGGGGAAGCGACTGGCGCCTGCCTGTGGGTCTCTCAGTGGTGGCGGCAGCCCGTCCCCACCTCCAGAGCCTAGAACAGCGGCAGTGGCTCGCGTCCATCCCATAAGCTTGTGCAGGTGGTGTCCTGTTGCCTGAGAGCACACACAGGGAAAGAAGCTCCTATGGCGGTGCCTCCCCGCTCCTCACACATCCCCCAACAATGGTGCCACCTTGCATCTCTGGTGGGCCCAGGCTTCTTCCAAGGATACCCTCTGTTGCCACACTCCAGCCTCGTCTGCTGTCTCCCACAGCCAACCCTGGTCATCTCCCTGGGTCTGACTTCTGAAGGCTGAGCTTCAGCACTCAGCCCCCGCCGGTACCGGCAGACAAGCATCCAGGGTGGGGAGAATAGGGTGGCAGTACTGACCATCTGTGCAGGTTACTCTCCATTTTGCCTACCACAAACCGGGTGCTGTGCTCTCCTCCAAGGCTCAAAGCTCCCCCTCTGTCCAAGCTGACCTCCCTGCCCACGAGCAGACTTACCAGGTGTGGGAACCTTTCCTCCTTCAGAGCTCCCTCCCTGGGGTGCAGGTCCCATCCTGATTCCTTTCCCTCCCATTTTATTTTCTTTTTTCTTTTGTCCTACGCAGTTACACAGAGGTTTCTTTGCCCTTTCGGAAGTCTGAGCTCTTCTGCCAGTGTTCAGTATATGTTCTGTGCAAATTTTTCCATGTGTAGATGTATTTGTGGGAGGAGGTGGGCTCCACATCCTACTCCTCCTCCATCTTGATAGCTCCCCTCTCTAATAAACTTTAAACAGGGCACTGTAAACACCAGCCCCCACAACAGGATGATTTCAGTTAAGTTCAACTGCACTCTCACTCCGTGAAGCTTTGGCTGTCAGATCACGAACGCCCGATACCTGTGGACCTATCTGCCATGCTCTAAGCCCCACTGGTATTGACTCCTGTAACCTAGGACTCAGAAGTCCTAAAGTATCTGCAGTGCACAGGTATCCAACAGTTCTCAAATCTAATTGGGCATCAAAGGTACCTGCATAACTCAAGAAACATAGAGATTCTCAGGACTCAAGCCCCAGACTTCCTGAAGCACAGTAACTGATAGCAGGATCTATTTTGTGGAAAAAAAACTCCCCAGGTCTGATTTGTAAAGAAGTAGTCTGGAAAAGGAAAAGATGAGCAGGGCCATGAAGGAGGATAAAAGAGGTGGTGAAAATCTCCCTGCTGGGGCTTCCCTGGTGGCACAGTGGTTGAGAATCCACCTGCCGATGCAGGGGACACAGGTACGTGTCCTGGTCTAGGACGATCCCACATGCCACAGAGCGGCTGCGCCCATGAGCCATGGCCGCTGAGCCTGTGCTACGCAACGGGAGAGGCCACAGCAGTGACAGGCCTGCGTACCACACACACACAAAAAAAATCCCCCTGCTTTCTTGGATTTAATATCTCTCTCCCATGTCTTCCCTGAAAAAAAGAAGAGACAGCTACTGGGAGAAAATAACATTAAGAGTTTCAAGAATGGGAACTTCCTCTTAAAAACAGGAGTTTAAGTAGGAGTTTCCTCTTTAAAACCCACCCACCCTTGTCTACCTTAAGGTCTGCTGCCCAACAATAAATATGAACAAAAGAGAGCAGAACAGGGATGGGAGTTTCCCCTCGTGGGTGGTAGTCATACAGGAGATGGACACAATATGAGCTTCAGGAGAGTGGAGGAAGCTCTTTGAGGTTTTCTACCTGCTCTAATTTATGCCATTCTCTGCTTAAAGACTGGAAAATAAATAAAATTTAGTCACAGGGAACAAGAAAAAATGTAATCATTTTAAGAATTCAACTGACAGAGAAAACGAGGAGGTAGGGGTCCTGTGGTATATAAAAAAAATGTTTTTTAAACATCTCCCAGGATGGGTACTAAAGAGACTTTATGAGGTCACCTAATTCGTCTCTTAGTAGACAAGACTACAGCTAATAGTATCCAGGGAAAGATACTGGAAAATATATTTTAGGGGCTAAATTTCCATATAATTTAATTGTTCTCATTGTCAAAAATATTGTTTAAATGTCAGGAAGCTCACAAGATTGGAAACTAAGAACTGAACATTAAAAACTGCTTCCTTTTATGACAAAAACCTTACACTGGCCAAAAAAATTTGGCCAAAAAACTCCCATGCAAAGAGTTTGAGTATGTTATTATTTTGTAAGATTCCAGAATCTTGTTTGTATGCATGTTTTCCCTTCTGATTTTATTCAAAAGATTCTCTTTTCTTTTCCAAGTGTACTTTCTAAGTCTGAAGACAAAGTGTTCCTTCTCCCTGGCTCCTCCTCCCCTGGCCTCCATGTGATGAAGCACCCATGCGAAAACTAAAGAAGCTATAGAGCTCATAGTGGTCTTACTTGTTAGTCTGTGAAAGACTGAAGCTGCTAGCTGCATATGGATTAGAATGGTCCTGTTTACAATGGCTCCCTGCTCTATGTCAAGAAAAACTGAACTGACCACATGGCACACGGTTTAGAAACCCCAGGCCATTTTTTATTTCAGTTTTTTATTTTTACGAACAATACCATAGCTTTAAGAGCCCCAAAAGAGGTCTGAACCTTAAAACTTTTAGATTTTTGGTAATATGAAAACCATGCCCCAGTGAATAATCACTCAATCTTAAATTGCTACCTCAGCTGGAGGTTTTTTAAAAGTAAGTCCTATTGATGGTTTCATGATAGTATTCAAGGACTAGAAAGAGTTACTGCAAGAACGATACCAAAGACATGTGTCCTCAATTAAGTCTGAAATCTTTGTTTCCTCTAAATCAGATGTGTAAACTTGGCAAGTGACATCATTTGTAAGCAGCATGTGTAAGCATTCCTGGTGCAATGCACAATTACTCCCTTAATTTTATCATGGGATCACAGAGTTAAATTCCTGCATTCCCCCCTATTATCTAAGAGTACAACATAAAGCAGGGTTTTTTGTTTGATTTCTTCATTTCTATATCCCAGGGCGTATCACATAGTATATGTTCAAGTTGTTACTGATTAATGAATACTGCCAAATTAAAGTACATAGAAAAATGAAGTTAATTTCTGTCATTCATTAAATGTAAGAATCAACTATACATTACAACCAACAATGCAAATTCTAAATCTGCCCATAGGGACAACGTAACAGTTATTGTGAAAATCATAACTTTGAATTTCCTAAGTTGGGTGCAATTGGATACTTAACCTTTAAGGTGCAAAACCTTATGTATTTAATAAAACTGAATCCTATTAGAGTTCCAATTTCTACATGCACCCCCTAGAGCACTGTAATCTAGAAACCATACAGTATCGTGTTCTGTGCAGAAAATTAATCATTAAAAACACCTTCAATTTGGAGAGCTTCTGGACATAACATTTCCTGTAATAAAAAATAGAGTCACTGGAGATTCATCTCTATACTGCTCCTAAAATCTATGCTGCAAAAGTTTAAGTTTATGCTCCAAATGATAAAGGTTTCATATAAATTGGGAGCCAAATATAACTAAAGCAAAATTCCAATGATAATAGTACTATAATGGCAAATCCATTGTAGTTTTAAAAGTTCTACTTAAACTAATAATTATATTAAAATTTCAAGCATTTATAGATACATCTTCAAAATCATTCTCACAGTGAGTCCTCCATTCTCAATTGTACTTACAACTGATACAGTCATCTTTTCTAACTTCACAAATAAGATCCTTTAACTCTACAGTGTGTGCTCTATTACTACTAATACTTTACACTAAAGAGCATCTCAAACACAGAAAGAGCTACTAATTGCTACCATAACTTGGGATGTACATGTGCCATAAAAGAATATTTTAAGAGTGACAGAATGATAGGATATTCCTTAAATTCTGTCCCATCTTCATAAGACTTCTGAGATGTTTTTGCAATCTTTCCTTTCACCCCTGGAGCTGGGCTGAGAAAAAGGAGAGTGGGTATCAGTGTGGGTACATACTTAAGCATATAGATACGCGCTCACTTGCAGGAGGAAGAAAGGGAGAAAGACCAAAAAAATGGTAGCAAGGCGAGATGAGACTGGTCTTGCTGATTCATAAAATGACTGGCTTAATAGGACATTTGGGCAGTGATATTATATTGGAAACATTTACGCTGAAGTTTATTTTGTAATATATCAAACTAAGAAAAGGTCATATAAATTGATGCAACAAAGGAAATTCCATTACAAAGCACAAATCACAGAATTAAAAAAATATGCAGATGTGGCCAATCTATATAACTATCTCCATGTCAAACTCTAATGCTTCTCTTCACACAGATCAGTAGAGAGAACTTCTGTGGTATTTTTGATGTAGTAATATCCCATTACATACTCATAACTAATGTTTTTACCAGTTATTTGCCAGGTAGATTTCACTCACATTTTTAACCTATCTCAGTATACATCCTTTATTTTCTATAAAAAATTCTTTTCAACATACAGCATCACTCAGAAAATCTGGAATACGATTTCAGTATACTCTCCTTGTCACTGCTTTTTAAACTTTATCTCCCCACAGATTATATTTAAACTGTCTAAAGTTACAGTCTTTTGAAAAACTGGTGTGCAATCATACTGGTACCTCTGGAAGAATACTGGAAACGCTAACATAAGAGATTTTCTCTTCTGTTGTTCCACCAGCCCCCTCTTGTTCAGCACTCAGTAATGGGCACTCCAGAGGTCAGGAAACCATGGGGAGACTGAATGAAAAGAAAGGATGGGGGCTAGGGAGCAATTATTAGAGATCACTAAAGTAAAAGCTAACTAGAGCACAACTGAAAAAAAAAGCTAGCATTGGGAGTCCAAATGTATACAAAAATTAAAACTTACAGAATTTTCAAGATAGATGATAAATTAATGAGAAAGTTGTTTGAATTCAAGGCTTCAAACCAAGACAAATTACATCCAACCATGAAATATACTGTCTATTGGAGCCTGAAACTACTGTCAGGGTTCCCCACAAGTCAAATTTAAAGAGCAGAAAGACCCTAACAGGAAGCCATAAGAGACTTTATTTGACTTTACCTGGTCAACATTTTCATCAGCAGACAAACTTGGGATGTACCCAGAGGCAGGATCAGTTAGAACGAGGAGACAACCTGTGGGGCTCCCTAATACCCAGGGAAGATGGAAGGTTCAGAAGGATTTAGCAGTCCAGAACAAGACACAGATACAAAATAACTCACAAAAAGAAAGATAAATATAAAGTACTACTCTGGATGTAAAAACAAAAGCTGCTCATCTATAACATAAGGCCTTACTATGAGCAATTCACATGAAAAACAACACACCAAGGATCAGTTACATACATGTTTAAAACAGGACATGGCTGTCTATAAAATAAACCCAAAAAAACATATCAACTTGGGCTATACTAATGAAATCACAATTTTTAAACCTTCTTAGCATGCCCCATGCTGGTCATACACTATTTGAAGTACTATAAGCTCTTCTGAGGACCACATTTTAAAAGAGGCAATGAAAAATGGGAACATTTCAGGAAAGTTAGCATGATTACAAAGAGTCTGAAACTACATTAAAGAGGGATGGTAGAAAGAGCTTTGGCAGCATAACTCGGAGAAGAATCAACATAACTCTTGTTCAATATCTGAAGATATGTCATGTGAAAGATGGAAAAGATAGAATTACGACTACTGGAGGGCTAGGAATCCATCCAACGTGAAAAGCTACCTAACATTAAGTTCTTCAAAACTGCCTTGAAAATCAAGGATTCTGAATCTCTAGAAGAGGAGCCAAGCCAATGAATGAAACAGCCAAATAGAGATGGAATGACAAGCTGCCAAGGATGTCTGTCTATGCTCTTAAGGAAGGGTGCACAAAGCTACTTCCAACCCATAACCCTAGAGACCATCTACAGCCCCTGACCATACAGGTGAAAAAACTGAAGCCAGACAAGGGAACCACCTTGCTCAGGGTATCACAATCATAAAATAGCAAGGCGAGGAGCCAGCTTTTCGGACTCCCTGATCCATGCTCTTCATTCTGTTCCATCTTCTCACTCTAAGTATCAGGCCACTTTGACCCTCACTCACAGAGAAAACATCCTCTTCTTAAGAGTTCATTCAGACTTGGGAAGTAGGGATTTGAAGAACCAATCACTTTGGGACAAATGATTTTGCTTGTTTTTCAATTCCTTCTGTAATGTTCAGTTACTCAAATAGTCCAGAAAGCACCAATCCTTTATGTACATGGATGCTGTACGTGTTTTCCCACTAAGAATTCAGCTCTGAGGGCGTTGCAGCAAGAAGATTCAGGTGATCCCCCAAAGAGGAATGACTCACTGCTCAAACTTTCCACCCAATTCAATAAGTGACGATAGATTCTAGAAAAAAACAAAAGAGGATCTTATTTTTTCCCTCAGTTGGAAAGACAGAGATGGAGTCTGCACTTGCAGAGAAAGAGTAGGTTTCAATGTGTAAGGAAACTGGAGTGCCAATGTCAGTAATTTTCTCAGTCCAGTCACATATAAGGATTTAATCCACAATCAGGCAAACTCAATGTTTTCAATCAAAACGCATTTTCAAATAACAGACATTGACTGTCTTTTCAGAAAGCCAAACAACTGACTCTCCTCAGCCTCCCAAACTTCTATTCGGCCATCCAACCTAAGGTCATCCTTCCTCTTCTCACAAACAAGCACCCGAATGACACCAGTCCACAAATTCAGTTTGCTCCCTAACTCAGAGAAAATTATTCTCAAGATTAAAATCACACAATGCTTGGTTTAATCATAAAAATCACAATCTTAATGAACCACTACCGGGGCAGACCAGGTGTCAAATGCTGTGCTTAGTACATTACAGCATGTTGATAAGGTAAATATTATCATCCTCATATTACAAATGAAGAAAACAAGACTCCAAGAGACTAAGTTAATTGCCCAAGGTCAAGAGATACTAAGTGTTACAAGCAGGCTTCTAACTCTGAACTTCAGGACCCCACAATCTTAACCAATACAATGCTGCCTGCCTACTTGCTCAAGGAGAGCGATGCTGTGGGCTCCAAGCAACAACCGGAACCATGCAAAGGAAGTAGGGCCCAAGTCCACTCAAGAGTTTCACAGGTACCAGATGGCACTGGGCCATTCTGTGAAATACTGTTGAGATGTTCTTCTGTAACCAGAGGCTTAAACAGCAGCAAGACGGACTAAGTATAGACATGAAAATCAACTTCCTCTGTTTTGAAGGTAAACTGGAAGGCCTCTAATAGTTAACATTAATAATGACTAAATTTCTACTGCTTTCTGTACTAGACACTGGGATCAAATCCCTTCTCTTTTCCCTCTCAATGTGGATTAAGTGGGTTTGCACCATAAAGCCCATTCTCTACACTTAAAGTTAGTGAGCTAAACAGGCAGCAAGGACTCTGTCTCCTTCAGATGTCACCTCACAACAGTTTGGCTGTCACTGATGGGCTGCGTGTGCCATAGTCCCTGGAGGGCCCCTGCTACAGGGCTGAGGATTCACAGCACGTGCAGACCAACAAAACAAACTGCCTTTTTCTCCTGAAATGTGGATTTAGTCACAACTGCCACCCCTCAGAGCATTTCACTGATTCCTCCATATTACACTCAAGGTGAATTTGATTCAAGATCAAATTTGTTAGTGGTAACTCCAATGCACCTAAATTATTTTAAGTTAAAGAAAATTTTGATTATTGTGCTATACAAACACATTTTTGTAGGATATTTTAAGATATATATTACATACAATTAAAATAATATTTCATTGGGGAGTAAGAATACATTCTAAACTACTTTAATGATTTTTAGATTAAGTCTAAATCAACGCCCCAAACTGAAAAACCTGGTTATTTTGTACTGCAAATTCACATATTGACAATAAGACAACAAATCAAAAAGCCTGGGTTTTAATTCCAGGTCTCCTCTTACTAGTTACTATTGGGGCAATCATGAGTAAGTCATTAACCTCTCGGAGAAGCAGTTCCCTAACCTGTAAACAGCAATTTTTAAAAACTCTAAAGGGCAAATGTATGGCTATGATATTTATAATGTTCCTAAGAGGTTAACAATCTCTAGGGCAAAAATTTAATAAGGAATATTTGGAAAATATTAGATAATTCATTTAAGCCCTCCCCTCTCTCCCCCACAAAAACCCTGCATTTTCTGATTTTTATTCAGCAGGAAGTAAAAATTTTAACCAAAAATTTAAATTTTAAAATGCCTTACTAGTTTATTTGTGAATGTAGATTTTTTTTCCTTTTCTTTAAACTATTTAAATGAAACCACCTAAAACTTTTCTTTAAACTTCTTTGAACTATTTAAACTAATCTGAGTGAAGTTAGAGTATGCTATTCCACTAAAACAAACTAAAAAATCTGACACCTAACACTCCCTTCTTACATTTGCACAGCATTTTGAAAGCTAAATAAAATGTTTTCACGTTTGAATGAAAACATTCAATTCTCACAATAAACCTATATGGTCAGGAACGTTAAGCGTCATGTGACAATTTTGCAAAAGAAGATAAAGTGACAGATAAATAAGACATCCAGGGCACACAGCTCGAAGTGGTGGAGGCACAAGTGGAAGACTTGGCCTTCTGGTCCACGCTGCCCAAGATCATGTCTGCCTCCCAATACCAGACTGTACCTTCTGAGCTCAGTGTATATGGCAGACTTGCAAAGAAACTTCCCAATTTTTTCATTTCTAAGCAATACTCTGATTTAGAATGCCTAAACCAACAACTACCCCTCAAAAAAACATACAAAGCTTAACAAGATATTCAAGTTGATAGCCCTCCATTGAGTAAAGCCATTTTCTTTACTCCACTGAATAATTTATAGAGAAATAAATTCTCTGAGAACACTTTAATATCAGATTACTAATGTGGTCTATGGCCTATTCTGTCTTACCTATAAAACTTTGCTTAAAAGGTCAAGTGAATAAAATGTCTTAACTAATAAATCAGAAGTTCTAAATCTTAATCTCTCTAGATACACTTTTTTAAAAAAACAGTTTTTAACCAAATGTTTTTAAATTTTTGAAATCCATTTTGTTTTAAAGCTGTTTTAAAAAATCAATTTTTACTGAGTTATAACCATGTGTCTAGTCCTATGCTCATTTAATCAATTAAACCACTGATTTTTTTTTTTGTTTTTTTTGTTTGTTTGTTTGTTTTCAGTACGCGGGCCTCTCACTGCTGTGGCCTCTCCCGTTGCGGAGCACAGGCTCCGGACGCTCAGGCCCAGCGGCCATGGCCCACGGGCCCAGCCGCTCCGCGGCACGTGGGATCTTCCCGGACCGGGGCACGAACCCGCGTCCCCTGCATCGGCAGGCGGACTCTCAACCACTGCGCCACCAGGGAAGCCCAAACCACTGATTTTTATTTTAACTCTGATATTGCTTAACTTAGTATTCAAACATGACACCCTGACAGATCCATAGCTGTGTGCAGGGATGAAGGGGGAGGGCGAAAATCAATGTACAGCAAATGGTCTTTCTTGTACTGCATAGCCTGCCGTCTATCCTGCATTGGGCTCTCAGGTAGGACTGTGCAAGGACATACTTGGTGCCACCTCTATACCTGTATCTCTCCACCAGGTAGGACTGCCTGCACAGAAGTTTTCTCAGCACTGAGCAGTTATACCACCTTTCTGAAATGGTGTCTCCTTTATTAAAGGAGTCTTTCTTATAAGCCATGATGGCCTTGCTGAAGGGATGAGTCACATTATCAAGGTACTCCCTCTAGTACTAATGTTTAGCACATCCTCAACTCATAAATGGGATTTTATGACTCCAAGAAATGAGCACGATAGGCTTTCACTGGCTCCTCATGACTGTGCCCACGAATCAAGGCTAATCAAAGCCTTGTGATGGCACACTACTATCACTAGAAGCTCAAGTCCAACTCCTTATCACGGTACACAAGTTCCTCCATAGTCTGGCCTGCCTCTACCATCTCCTCTCCTATCACCACCACCACCACCCTTCTCCAACACTTGGTGCTAGTCACGGAAGCAGTGCAGACTCTGAATCACAAAAGGGAGATAACTGTTTTATACCTCCACACTTATGCATGAGCTGTATCGACTGCCTAGAATGTAGTTCCATACCCCCTCCTCTGACCAACCACCTTTCCCCACCCTCCTGACTGTATTTGCCTGGCCAATTCCTCGGATTTCCCACCAATGGTTCCAAGTTTCCCCTTCTCTTCTGGAAGGTTTCACATATCCCCAGGAGGAATGGATAACTCCTCCTCTTACGCACGACTCAGAGTGTACTTCGTGTGCTGTCAATCAAGTTACATGCCTTGAAGTCATCTTACTTTCCACCCAGTGAGCTCCAAGAAGACAGGGTTCTTCAGCTTTGCATTCCCAGTACTCAACCAGTGCAGGCACAAATCAAATAGTCAGAATGGAGGGAGGACCAGTACTGATCAGCAACCCAAGGCTCAGCTATCCCAGGAAACTTCCCATGCAGGAGCTGCAAGGGCCCAAGCAGTCAGGTCCTGGCTGACTCCCTCACCACCAGCCCTGGAGAAGACACTGAGTGGGCTGGCAGTCCAGGGAGCATGCCCAGAAGCAAGGACACATTGCCCCAAGGAAGACTGCTACGAGTGGGCTGTGCCAGGCGACGACAAGTGAAGGGCAGTTGTTCCACCAGCACTTCCACCAACTGAAGGCAGGGAATTTTCTAATCATAAACGCTTGCGTTTTATCTCACTTTATATAGCCTTGCCTCCTACATTCAGCAGTAAATTGCTGCTTTATCACAAAAATAATTTAATCCAACAGAACGTGGACATAAAATAATAGCACCAAACTAAAAAAAAATTCCTTACCTATCCTAACATCAACCAGTCAACAACTTCTCAATCCTACCCCTGTAACTGGAACACTCCAAAGATATTGACTCTGCTTGCTTTTATTTTATACATCATATGATAAGGTTGGTTATCTTGTTTTCAAGCTCCCTACAGATTAAAAGCAGCACATTTGAGAAAAGAGTTTCATAACAAAGAAGACAAAAAAGCTATTTCAAAAACCAGGCCCAGGAACCCCAAAGTCCGGCAATCTGGAGCATTTGGCCCTGTATGTCTGGATGCTCAGTACATTCAACCTAAAAGAGCACAGTTCAGGTTCTTAAAGGCAAAATTTGTCAGCTTTTTGGGAATGCTACCTATAAAATTATACATTTCTTAATATTCTACCATAAACAAAGTATAATTATATTTTAAATGAATATTAGCAATTCCACTTACAGAAATCTACCCACAAAATGTAAGTGAACAAGATGAACACACCAATATGCTTAGTGTAGCGCTGTTCACAATAGTGGAAAACTGAAAACTAAATACCTATTAAAATGGTAATGAGAAAGAGATTATGACTTATACTTAAAATGGAACACAATTCAGCCATTTTAAAAGATCATATTCATTAACATGGAAAGATACCACAACAAAGTATTAGGCAAAAAAATAAAGGTTGGTAAATAGCACATGTGATATAACTTCACTCACATTACACAAGGGTGCATATGTGTGTATGCTTGCATATATGCACATGGGCATACATGCATGCCGATTACCAAACTGTTGACAGTGACCATTCCTGTATTATCAAACCATTAACTGTGATTCTTGCTCCTTCACAATTTTCTATATTGTCTGAATGCTCTACAGAAACACAGATCTTGTATATAATGAGAAAAAATTATTTTTGAAAAATATACTCCAACATGCGCACATACATCTCAAATACCGTTTTACAGGATAAAAGAAAATGGAGGGAAAGGCAAGTACGTGGATGTATGTAGCTAGCCTGGATTCAATCACCATGCTTTCCATCTATCTCCTACAACACAGAAATCAGCAAATAGCTATAGGCTCATCACTACAAATTCATCAGTACTACTTACTAGAAAACACAATTTTGAAAGCTAGAATACTTATATACCAGGATATCTTACATAGCTCCAGTCACCCAATCAATTTCAAATAGTTTCTTAGTTCTATCTGGAAGAAGTACTTCAACAAATTTTCAATGTTAGGAAATCACAGGAGAGAAGATGGCGGAAGAGTAAGACGCGGAGATCACCTTCCTCCTCACAGATACATCAGAAATACATCTACACGTGGAACTTCTCCTACAGAACACCCACTGAACGCTGGCAGAAGACCTCAGACCTCCCAAAAGGCAAGAAACACCCCACGTACCTGGGTAGGGCAAAAGAAAAAAGAATAAACAGAGACAAAAGAATAGGGACGGGACCTGCACCAGTGGGAGGGAGCCGTGAAGGAGGAAAGGTTTCCACACACTAGAAGCCCCTTCGCGGGCGGAGACTGCGGGTGGCGGAGGGGGCAAGCTTCGCAGCCGCAGAGGAGAGCGCAGCAACAGGGTGCGGAGGGCAAAACGGAGAAATTCCCGCACAGAGGATCGGTGCTGACCCACACTCACCAGCCCGAGGCTTGTCTGCTCACCAGCCGGGGCAGGCGGGGGCTGGGAGCTGAGGCTCGGGCTTCCGTGGGAAGCCAGGAGAGGACTGGGGTTGGCGGCGTGAAAACAGCCTGAAAGGGTTAGTGCACCACGGCTAGCTGGGAGGGAGTTCGGGAGAAGTCTGGAGCTGCCGAAGAGGCAAGAGACCTTTTCTTCCCTCTTTGCTTCCTGGTGCGCGAAGAGAGGAGTTTAAGCGCGCCACTTAAAGGAGCTCCAGAAAGAGACGTGGAGCTGCTGAAGAGACAAGAGACTTTTTCTTGCCTTTGTTTACTGGTGCCAGAGGAGAGGGCATTAAGCGCACCGCGTAAAGGAGCTCCAGAAACGGGCGCGGAGCTGCCGAAGAGACCAGAGACTTTTTCTTGCCTCTTTGCTTCCTGGGGCGTGAGGAGAGGGGATTAAGCGCACCGCGTAAAGGAGCTCCAGAAACAGGCGTGAGAGCCGCGGCTGTCGGCGCGGACACCAGAGACGGGTGTGGGATGCTAGGGTTGCTGCTGCCGCCACGAAGAGACCTGTGTGCGAACACAGGTCACTCTCTACACCTCCCCTCCCGGGAGCCTGTGCAGCCGGCCACTGCCGGGGTCCTGGGATCCAGGGACAGCTTCCCCAAGAGAACGTACGGCGCGCCTCGGGCTGGTGCAGCGTCACACTGGCCTCTGCCACCGCAGGCTAGCCCTGCATCCGTGCCCCTCCCTCCCCCCCCCCCCCGCCCCGGCCTGTGCCAGAGCCCCCGAATCAGCTGCTCCTTTCACCCCGTCCTGTCTGAGCGAAGAGCAGACGCCCTCGGACGACCTACACGCAGAGGCGGGGCCAAGTCCAAAGCTGAACCCCAGGAGCTGTGGAAAACAAATAGGAGAGGGGGAGGTCTCTCCCAGCAGTCTCAGAAGCAGCGGATTAAAGCTCCACAATCAACTTGAAGTGCCCTGCATCTGTGGAAAACCTGAATAGACAGCGAAATATCCCAAGTTGAGGAGGTGGACTTTGGGAGCAAGATATTATTTTCCCCTTTTTTTCTTTTTGTAAGTGTGTATGCATGTGTTCCTGTGTGAGATTTTCTCTGTATAGCTTTGCTTTCACCATTTGTCCTAGGGTTCTGACTGACCCGTTTTTCTTTTTTTTATAAAATTCTTCTTCTTAATAATTATTTTTCATTTTAATAACTATATTTTATCCTACTTTATTTTGTCTTCTTTCTTTCTTCCCTACTTCCTTCCTTCCTTCCTCCCTTCTTTCCTCCCTTCCTCTCTTCCTTCCTTCCTTCAATTCTTCCTTCCTTTCTTCCTTCCTCCCTTCCTTTTTTCCTTCCCCCCTTCCTTTCTTTCCTTTCTATTTTTTTCTCCCTTTTATTTTGAGCCGTGTGGATTAAAGGCTCTTGGCGCTCCAGCCAGGCGTCAGGGCTGTGCCTCTGAGGTGGGAGAACCAACCTCAGGACACTGGTCCACAAGAGACCTCCCAGCTCCACACAATATCAAACAGCGAAAATCTCCCAGAGATCTCCATCTCAACACCAAGACCCAGCTATACTCAAGGACCAGCAACGAACAGTGCTGGACACCCTATGCCCAACAAATAGCAAGACAGGACTACAGCCCCACCCATTACCAGAGAGGCTGCCTAAAATCATAATAAGGCTACAAACATCCCAAAACACACCACCAGACGTGGACCTGCCCACCAGAAAGACAAGATCCAGCCTCATCCACCAGAACAGAGGCACTAGTCCCCCCAACCAGGAAACCTACTCAACCCACTGAACCAACCTTAGCCACTGGGGACAGCCACCAAAAACAACGGGAACTACGAACCTGCAGCTTGCAAAAAGGAGACGCCAAACACAGTAAGATAAGCAAAATGAGAAGACAGAAAAACACACAGCAGATGAAGGAGCAAGATAAAAACACACCAGACCTAACAAATGAAGAGGAAATAGGCAGTCTACATGAAAAAGAATTCAGAATAATGATAGTAAAGATGATCCAAAATCCTGGAAGTAGAATCAACAAATTCCAAGAAACATTTAACAAGGACCTAGAAGAAATAAAGAGGAAGCAAGCAACGATGAGCAACACAATAAATGAAATGAAAAATACTCTAGATGGGATCAATAGCAGAATAACTGATGCAGAAGGACGGATAAGGGACCTGGAAGATAAAATAGTGGAAATAACTACTGCAGAGCAGAAGAAAGAAAAAAGAATGAAAAGAACTGAGGACAGTCTCAGAGACCTCTGGGACAACATTAAACACACCAACATTCGAATTATAGGGGTCCCAGAAGAAGAAGAGAAAAAGAAAGGGACTGAGAAAATATTTGAAGAGATTATAGTTGAAAACTTCCCTAATATAGGAAAGGAAATAGTCAATCAAGTCCAGGAAGCACAGAGAGTCCCATACGGGATAAATCCAAGGAGAAACATGCCAAGACACAGAATAATCAAACTGTCAAAAATTAAATACAAAGAAAACATATTAAAAGCAGCAAGGGAAAAACAACAAATAACACACAAGGGAATCCCCATAAGGTTAACATCTGATCTTTCAGCAGAAACTCTACAAGCCAGAAGGGAGTGGCAGGACACATTTAAAGTGATGAAGGAAAAAAACCTACAACCAAGATTACTCTACCCAACAAGGATCTCATTCAGATTTAATGGAGAAACTAAAACCTTTACAGACAAGCAAAAGCTGAGAGAGTTCAGTACCACCAAACCAGCTTTACAACAAATGCTGAAGGAACTTCTCTAGGCAAGAAACACAAGAGAAGGAAAAGACCTACAAGAACAAACCCGAAACAATTAAGTAAATGGTGATAGGAACATACTTATCGATAATTACCTTAAATGCAAATGGATTAAATGCTCCCACCAAAAGACACAGACTGGCTGAATGGATACAAAAACAAGACCCATATATATGCTGTCTACAAGAGACCAACTTCAGACCTAGGGACACATACAGACTGAAAGTGAAGGGATGGAAAAAGATATTCCATGCAAATGGAAATCAGAAGAAAGCTGGAGTAACAATTCTCATATCAGACAAAATAGACTTTAAAATAAAAACTTCTACAAGAGACAAAGAAGGATACTACATAATGATCAAGGGATCAATCCATGAAGAAGATATAACAATTGTAAATATTTATGCACCCAACATAGAAGCACCTCAATACATAAGGCAAATACTAACAGCCATAAAAGGGGAAATCGACAGTAACAGATTCATAGTAGGGGACTTTAACACCCCACTTTCACCAATGGACAGATCATCCAAAATGAAAATAAATAAGGAAACACAAGCTTTAAACGATACATTACACAAGATGGACTTAATTGATATTTATAGGACATTCCATCCAAAAACAACAAAATACACATTTTTCTCAAGTGCTCATGGAACATTCTCCAGGATAGATCATATATTGGGCCACAAATCTAGCCTTGGTAAATTCAAGAAAATTAAAATCGTATCAAGTATCTTTTCCGACCACAACGCTATAAGACTAGATATCAATTACAGGAAAAAATCTGTAAAAAATACAAACACATGGAGACTAACCAATGCAGTACTTAATAACGAAGTGATCACTGAAGAAATCAAAGAGGAAATCAAAAAATACTTAGAAACAAATGACAATGGAGACACAATGACCCAAAACCTATGGGATGCAGCAAAAGCAGTTCTAAAAGGGAAGTTACCCCAAATTTAGCAGAAGGAAAGAAATCAGAAAGATCAGATCAGAAATTAAAAAATGAAATGAAAAAGAAATGAGGAAACGATAGCAAAGATCAATAGAACTAAAAGCTGGTTCTTTGAGAAGATAAATAAAATTGATAAACCATTAGCCAGACTCATCAAGAAAAAAAGGGAGAAGACTCAAATCAACAGAATTAGAAATGAAAAAGGAGACGAAACAATGGACACTGCAGAAATACAAAAGATTATTAGAGATTACTACAAGCAACTGTATGCCAATAAAACGGACAACCTGGAAGAAATGGACAAATTCTTAGAAATGCATAACCTGCCGAGACTAAACCAGGAAGAAATAGAAAATATGAACAGACCAATCACAAACACTGAAGTTGAAACTGTGATTAAAAATCTTCCAACAAACAAAAGCCCAGGACCAGATGGCTTCACAGGTGAATTCTATCAAACATTTAGAGAAGAGCTAACACCTATCCTTCTCAAACTCTTCCAAAAGATAGCAGAGGGAGGAACACTCCCAAACTCATTCTATGAGGCCACCATAACCCTGATACCAAAACCAGACAAAGACGTCACAAGGAAAGAAAACTACAGGCCAATATCACTGATGAACACAGATGCAAAAATCCTCAACAAAATACTAGCAAACTGAATCCGACAGCACATTAAAAGGATCATACACCATGATCAAGTGGGGTTTATCCCAGGAATGCAAGGATTCTTCAATATACGCAAATCAATCAACGTGATACACCATATCAACAAACTAAAGAAGAAAAACCATATGATCATCTCAATAGATGCAGAGAAAGCTTTTGACAAAATTCAACACCCATTTATGACAAAAAAAAAAAAAAAAACCCTGCAGAAAGTAGGCATAGAGGGAACTTTCCTCAACATAATAAAGGCCATATATGACAAACCCACAGCCAATATCATTCTCAATGGTGAAAAACTGAAACCATTTCCACTAAGATCAGGAACAAGACAAGGTTGCCCACTCTCACCACTCTTATTCAACATAGTTTTGGAAGTCCTAGCCACAGCAATCAGAGAAGAAAAAGAAATAAAAGGAATCCAAATAGGAAAAGAAGAAGTAAAGCTGTCACTGTTTGCAGATGACATGATACTATACATAGAGAATCCTAAGGATGCTACCAGAAAACTACTAGAGCTAATCAATGAATTTGCTAAAGTAGCAGGATACAAAATTAATGCACAGAAATCTCTGGCATTCTTATACACTAATGATGAAAAATCTGAGAGTCAAATTAAGAAAACACTCCCATTTACCACTGCAACAAAAAGAATAAAATATCTAGGAATAAACCTACCTAAGGAGACAAAAGACCTGTATGCAGAAAACTATAAGACACTGATGAAAGAAATGAAAGATAATACAAATAGATGGAGAGATATACCATGGTCTTGAATTGGAAGAATCAACATTCTGAAAATGACTCTACTACCCAAAGCAATCTACAGATTCAACGCAATCCCCATCAAACTACCACTGGCATTTTTTACAGAACTAGAACAAAAAATTTCACAATTTGTATGGAAAAACAAAAGACCCCGAATAGCCAAAGCAATCTTGAGAATGAAAAATGGAGCTGGAGGAATCTGGCTCCCTGACTTCAGACTATACTACAAAGCTACAGTAATCAAGACAGTATGGTACTGGCACAAAAACAGAAATATAGATCAATGGAACAGAATAGATAGCCCAGAGATAAACCCACACACATATGGTCACCTTATCTTTGATAAAGGAGGGAAGGATATACAGTGGAGAAAAGACAGCCTCTTCAGTAAGTGGTGCTGTGAAAACGACAGCTAAATGTAAAAGTATGAGATTAGAACACTCCCTAACACCATACACAAAAATAAACTCAAAATGGGTTAAAGACCTAACTGTAAGGCCAGACACTATCAAACTCTTAGAGGAAAACATAGGCAGAACACTCTATGACATAAATCACAGCAATATCCTTTTTGACCCACCTCCTAGAGAAATGGAAATAAAAACAAAAACAAATGGGACCTAATGAAACTTAAAACCTTTTGCACAGCAAAGGATACTATAAACAAGACCAAAAGACAACCCTCAGAATGGGAGAAAATATTTGCAAATGAAGCAACTGACAAAGGATTAATATCCAAAATTTATAAGCAACTCATGCAGCTCAATAACAAAAAGACAAACAACCCAATCCAAAAATGGGCAGAACTAAATAGACATTTCTCCAAAGAAGATATACAGATTGCCAACAAACACATGAAAGAATGCTCAACATCATTAATCATTAGAGAAATGCAAATCAAAACTACAATGAAATATCACCTCACACCGGTCAGAATGGCCATCATCAAAAAATCTACAAACAATAAATGCTGGAGAGGGTGTGGAGAAAGGGAACCCTCTTGCACTGCTGGTGGGAATGTAAATTGAAACAGCCACTATGGAGAACAGTATGAAGGTTCCTTAAAAAACTACAAATAGAACTACCATACGACCCCACAATCCCACTACTGGGCATATACCCTGAGAAAACCATAATTCAAAAAGAGTCATGTACCAAAATGTTCATTGCAGCTCTATTTACAACAGCCAGGACATGGAAGCAACCTAAGTGTCCATCAACAGATGAATGGATAAAGAAGATGTGGCACATATATACAATGGAATATTACTCAGCCATAAAAAGAAATGAAACTGAGTTATTTGTAATGAGGTGGATAGACCTGGAGTCTGTCATACAGAGTGAAGTAAGTCAGAAGGAGAAAAACAAATATCGTATGCTAACACATGTATGTGGAATCTAAGAAAAAAAATGTCATGAAGAGATTAGTGGTAGGACGGGAATAAAACACAGACCTACTAGAGCATGGACTTGAGGATATGGGGAGGGGGAAGGGTAAGCTGGGACAAAGTAAGAGAGTGGTGTGGACATATATACACTACCAAATGTAAAACAGATAGCTAGTGGTAAGCAGCCGCATAGCACAGGGAGTTCACCTCTGTGCTTTGTGACCACCTAGAGTGGTGGGATAGGGAGGGTGAGAGGGAGGGAGACACAAGAGGGAAGAGATATGGAAACGTATGTATATGTATAACTGATTCACTTTGTTGTAAAGCAGAAACTAACACACCATTGTAAAACAGTTATACTCCAATAAAGATGTTTAAAAAAAAAGAAATCACAAACTTCATAGAGATTACATTGAAACAGAGGGACATATATCATAAAAATAAGTATAATAAATAAATGTATGCCATAAATATTTTAAAAAATTTTTCAATGTTAAAACACAGTGGCATAAATCAACTACATGTCAATTAAAAAAGTAAAGTTAAAAAAAGAAACAAACACTAGCATGTCAACCACAGAGGGAAATAACAATACTGAAGAAAAATATATGCAAAATAGAGGTGGCCCTAGAAAAGCCTGCTGGATGTCAAAAGAAGCCAAGAAATTATGAAAATACAATTTCTGAGATTGCCCCAACTGACAATGCTCATTCACAAAAGTTTTATCATGTGTGGGCTCTCCAAAGCATGAGGCAAAGATAAAGGGAGGAAAAGAAACACAGGGCATAAGAATTTACACTTTCACTTAAAAAAATTTTTGAAAAACACGAAAGATGTTACTTTGTCATAAGCTCAGGTTTAATAAGGATGGAAGAATAAAGTATCTGAAAATATCTGAGCTACAAAAATTGTGGTTTGGGCGCAATGCTAGTCACATTTTTTCTGAGTTGTAATAATTTTCCTCCTTATAAAAGGTGTAAGGATAAAGAAATGTTTGTTAATTATAATAACCTTCTTAGTCAAAATAAATAGCCCTAGAAGAAAAAATGACTTTTAAAAATAAATATGGTAAACAATTCTGAACTGTCATACTCTCTTCATTACAGCAGACTAGCTGCACTGGAATTCTTTGGGGAAGGCAGGACATACTATACTTAGACAGGCAGGTTGGCAGGCAAGCTGGCCAACAGTGAAGGAAAGGAGATAGGAAATAAAGATGAGGAAGAAAGGGAGCTCTGTAGCAAATAAGATGGAAGAAAAAAAGAGAAAAAAATTCAGTTCTGCCTCATGCTGCAGATGCCCTCAGGAAATGTCATTAATGGCACATTTCATTATAGAAATTCCCCAGATTGGTCAAACACTTGCTTTTTTGGTTTCCAGATCAAAAACTACATGCACCTTTTGCACATCAAAGCTAATGCATATATGGCATGTGGCTAAGAAATTATTCTCAGCCCAGCATGTCTGCATCAGGATACATCTATGGCTCCCTATAACCTGTAATGACAACATTGACAAGCTGCACAGAAGACCAACACAGACACAGAGCAGACAGACACAGAATGGATTTAAATGCCAAAACTGTATTCTGAGACTTTTCAACTGGGTTTTCTTTTCTCCACAAGATGGTTTCCAAATGCATTTAGTCTTTGAATCACTGCAGACTTTTTCATTTCCCTAACTTCTCCATCAAGTTGAAGAGTTGTTAAAGTTCTAAGAAAAGTACACTTCCACTTCAGTGGATAAGTGTGGTACCACGACAAATCTCAGGTGAGGAGGGCATTCCTCAAGGGAGGAGTCCAACTAGATGGGAGGAGCTCTCCAGAACAGGAACCAGAGAGAAAGCCTCAAGGGCGGGAGAAGAGACTAAAGTTTCACTGACAAATGGTGACTTTCATGCCTTTTGTCTCTTCTCTCATTTCTCCTACCCCAGGAGTTTGGGGACAAGTATCCCAAGATGCATTTACAGATCTTCAAGTGACAAAGAATAAACACTGATCTAGAATGATTCAAAAAATAAAGGCAGTCTTTTTGCTGACTACAGAACCAAACTCAGAATTTCCCAATTTCAATTCACAATTATTCCCACTTCTGTGTAAAACAGTATTGGTTTCCATTTTAAGCTTTCCTAGCAGCAAAATACCCAAAGTCACAATTCCAACACAAGAAAACTTAAAGCTTCTCAGTCACTACACAGCAAAGTGGTGGAGGGCATAAATTTTTTAAGCCACTGTGTGGGCTCAAATTCCAACTCTTTCATTTACCAGGTGTGTGACAGTGGGCAAGTTACCTAATGTCTGTACCTCAGTTTCCTTATGTATCTCTTAATTTAAATAAATTAATATATGTAAAGCTCTTACAGTATGAAGCACTTCCTGTAATAATAATGACTCTTACTATTATTACTATCATCATCATCATCATCCAGAAGGTTTCCATGAGCACCTCAACTGAACCTCTCCTAGAACAAGACTGTCACCTCTAGAGCATTCCAACTATTTCCCAATTTGAGAAGACAGCATAAATCCAAAATGCTTCCTACATCTGAAAAAACATTTTGGTGTGTGGGGAACTTTTCAGCTCAGAGTGGTTTTTCAAGGAGTTACACCCATCAAGTAAAGATGTAAAATGTGAACTGTTCCCTCTTCCATCTTTCAAGAAGAAAAGGAAAAGGAAGAGACAGTTTGGGAGGTGCTTTTGTTTTGTTTTGTTTTTCAAAGAGTAGCTTTGACAGGCCATTAATTCAAGCTAATCTTAAATATATCTGTAGAGTATTCAACATGTGAAGTGCTTCTGCCTTAACAGTTTTCGAGTATAGACTGTTACAAGCATCCAATTAACTGAAAAAGGAATTTCCTACCACATAACTTTTACATTTGAAATCTCAAAAGTGCCGTTTTACCCTTTTTCACTATTTCCTACATTTAAAATATTTCATTACTTTTAATACTGCAGTGATGGTAATTAAAATAATCATAAGTTTCTCCAGCATGAGGCATGGAAGAGAACATGGAATGGACACAAACCTGATTTTCAGGCAACTTATGTAAATATGCTGTTTTACAGTACAGATTTACTGTACTTATTTTTGATATTACCCATTTGCTGATTTAGAAGGTAAGTGTAGATTTCTCCCAAAAGCAGACAGCCTATCTACTGTAGAAAGCTGTTTCAGATACAAGCAACTATCAGCAGAGAAGTTACATTCTTAATAATCAGTACAAGCCCCTTTGAACTCTACGGAGTGTTCATTATCAATATCATAAATAAAACAATAAAAGCAAATGCTTCCTTTAAAAGAGTCTTAGCAACTAGAGATAAAGGGATCTGCCGTAATTGGGTTGAATAGATGGCATTTGGCAAGAGCAAATGGGTAAAGAGCCTCAAAAGTAAATCATAATTTTGTTGTAATACAAAAATATAATAAAATGAGAGCTCGTAATGTTCTTTGAGAAAGTAAGATATTCAAAGGTATGAAAAACATTTTTTAAATACACACAAAAGGATTCTGAAACAGGAAAATCTATTAACCCACAAGTTGTTGGATTATTTTTCTTTACATACACACGTTATGGACACTTCAGAATCATGAAATATATTCCTGATTAGCAACACTCAAGTTTCCAGCTGCCTTTGCATTTGTTCACTTTGTCAAAGCCCTAATTCTATACTAAAGTCCTTTGTCTTACTCGAACGCCGGCTCAGCTCACCTTACTAGAAAGGCTCTTCTGGTTTGTCAGCTGTGCCCATGATAAGCAGCTGGGAAGTATGGAAAAACCATAACTACTGACTGAAAGAGTGTGGACATGGAGTCGCACCATTTGTTGCAGAAGAGGTTATAAAAAATGTAAATCCAAAAAAATGAAATTAAAAAGACTATTCATTGCACCACACCTGCTCAGAAAAAGCTTTATAATCACCAATCCATGTAAAATAGCCCCAGTTCATCTAAAGGAAGTATTAATCCTTGTTTAAAGTGGGGGCAGGGGTGGGGCAGTGGGCGGCACCTATCAATGCACAAAGACAAAGGCAGAACCACTCAGAAGCAGGAAGAGAAATGCCCACTCATGTACAGGGGATAAACCAAAGGTCTCTCAGAGGTCTGTGTTTCCCTGATGTAGTACTTTAAATAACCGGCAAACTCAAGGCAGACAGACATCAATCTGGAATGTAGACAGGAGAGCTTTCACAACTTCAAAGCATAAGAATGTGTTCTCAATTAGTATGTAATACATGAAAGCCAAGTGCAGACTAGGCCTCAAATATTTCCCATCTTTAGCTTGAGATTTTTCTCATCCTTAGCAACGTTCAATTGCTGGGCCACAGTGCCACTGTTCCCGTAATCTCCTATGCCTTACTTGTGCCCACCACTCCAAGTGTTGTGGCTATGAGCAGGGCTCTCTCCTGAGTCTAAGTGCAAACCCCCATATCTGGAGCTGTCAATAAATTATATCCAACGAGGCACCCACAGTCTGTGGTGTTTTCTATTTGAAAGACAGAGAGCCAGGCTGACTGCTCTATAAAACCCCGGTGAAGTGGGCATGATCACCTTGACTAGCAGGGTTATGCACACCCCTCTGCCCCTGGGGCACAGCAACTGAGAGCAGGCTCCCAAAAGAACCAAGATATAGGTGGATTTTCAATGGTGGAGCAAAGTACACTACTGGGCCTGGTTATATGAGACAGTATGTTATGTACAAAATACGTGTGTTCATCATGAAACAATGAAGCAGGAAAAGAGCATTAACCCTGATAAAGTGCCTGTACACTGGCCTAAATACTAGCCATATATTATCTCAGTTAATGCAACTGAGGACCAGACAAGTTAAATAACTTGCCCAGGTCACAAAGGTAGTAAGGGATAGAATCAGAATCCAAACCCAGATCTGCCTAACTACAAAACAAGTGTTCTTGCTATTAAATCACAATGCCTTTTATTATTTTTCCCATCATCATGTTTCTCTGAAATAGTTAGGCCTCCACTGTGGCCATCTATAAAGATGGTTTAAAACTCAAAAGAGAACTAAGGGGCTTCCCTGGTGGCGCAGTGGTTGAGAGTCTGCCTGCCGATGCAGGGGACACGGGTTCGTGCCCCGGTCCGGGAAGATCCCACATGCCGCGGAGCGGCTGGGCCTGTGAGCCATGGCTGCTGAGCCTGCGCGTCCGGAGCCTGTGCTCCGCAACGGGAGAGGCCACAACAGTGAGAGGCCCGCATAACGCAAAAAAAAAAAAAAAAAAAAAAAAAAAAGAGAACTAAGCATTTTCCTGACAACCCAGCAGTACAGACTGGCTTGGGCAAACTCCTTTAAACACTAAAATTTTTCTATTTTTAATCATTTGATGAAATGGTAAATTTGATGAAAATTTTTCTCAAAAATAGTAACTGCCTTCTTGAACAGAACATACCAAACACCACTAACCAGTAAATGTGTGTCCTACGTCCATAGAGTTCTACCATTTGGGATGAGAGACTGCACTCATCTTAGAGATGCAGAGGGCCACACAGACCACCTAGTCAAATCCCAAGACTACAAGATGTTCCTCATAAGATATGTCCAAGGCTAAAATGTTAAAAATATGAAAAGAGGGCTTCCCTGGTGGCGCAGTGGTTGGGAGTCTGCCTGCCGATGCAGGGGACGTGGGTTTGTGCCCCGGTCCTGGGGGATCCCGCGTGCCGCGGAGCGGCTGGGCCCGTGGGCCATAGCTGCTGGGCCTGCGCATCCGGAGCCTGTGCTCCGCAACAGGAGAGGCCACAGCCCCGAGAGGCCCGCGTACTGCAAAAAAAAAAAAAAAAAAAAAAAAAAAAAAAAAAAAATATATATATATATATATATATATATATGAAAAGAAACCCATTCGCGTGTGGCTCAATGGATATAAAAATTTAAGCAGCTTTTGGAACACAAAGTTTCCAACATCCATCTAAATTCAGTCATTCCACCAACACCTGAGTTTCATACCCACCATAGCCAAACTGGCCACCTGTCAATCTTAACATTTTCTAAATCCTGTAACCCCGTGAATTTGGATTCAACTGTACAATATTAAGGCAACTATTCATGAGCCCTAGTGAGGGTAGTGTTATTCTTTCACCCTATTTGAACATTCTTTCCTCCCTGCCCAGACTTGCAGAGCTACGTACACTTTTCACTACCATACTGGTTCTGAAAACTTGTCATCAGAGTTTGGAAGACTTTTTATCAATAAAAATCAGATAGTCTCTGTTTTAGCAAGGAGAGCAACATTTTAACATGGAAAACCTGATCCTTAAACTGGAAAAAAAAAAAAGTTTAAGTGTCATTGAAATAGTAGTTTTCCTCAGAAATATTACTGACTTTAGCATCATTTTTTTGTTTTTCTAAATAAGATGATATATTACTTACACCAACCACAAAGGTATTAGCATATATGAGAAAAAGTTCTTATACATCATTAGGTACCAGATTAAAATAAGAAATGTTAGGGACTTCCTGGTGGTGCAGTGGTTTAGACTCTACGCTCCTAACGCAGGGTGCCTGGGTTCGATCCTTGGTCAGGGAACTAGATCCAACATGCATGCCACAACTAAGAGTTCACATGCCACAAATAGGGAGCCTGCATGCTGCAATTAAGACCTGGCGCTACCAAATAAACAAATAAATATTTTAAAATATATATGTATATATAAATAAAATAAGAAATGTTAAAATAATATTGTTATGTGCTACAGTTATCAACCTTTCCAGGCTTTCATTCTCTCAAAACAAGACGGAGATTTCAATTATGACTACAGCCAGCTGGTAGGGTGAAAAGAAAGCCAGCTACACTGTCCTCCACTCTCATCATCTGCCTCTCATTATTCTCCCACCATCCTAAATTTAAGGTGCAGCTCCAAGCTGCCCAGAAGATCTTTACCCTAATGGGAGGTGACTGCTTATTAGCTGCCTAGTCTGTTTACTGGACAGTTATTGTGGTACTATGCCTGAAACTTGAAAAGAAATCCTAAACAGAAAGTAAATATACGGTGTGTAAAACATACATACATACATATATCAATAAATACATAAGATACTTATTTTTAAATAGTATGTAAGTTACATGTTCCAATAATATGCTCAAACAATAAGCACACTATTTTCCCTGTATGTCCACACTTTGGAAACACTATACTTACTATACTTCTTTCATATTAAGAACGGGATCCATTCCTTTGAATTCAGAGAAATATCACCTGGAAAGGTGTCTGGAGGTTAAAGAAAATTATGAGCATGTTATTTGAAAGTAAAACATGCTGCTTGAAAATAAGTCTAACTCACATTTCCTGACTTTTTGGACACCTTATATCTCAATTCACTGTAAATAGGCTCCCTTCATTCTCCCTACTCACCCCAAATACCAAATTTCTTTCTCTGTTGAAGGCATCATGACTTTACTGCTTATGGTGTAGCACTTTCAGGAAACTGAAAACACTGTTAAAGAGAGAACTGTTAACTCCATTAGAGTCCAGTTAATTTTGTCACTGACTGCTATGTAACTAAAGACAAGTACCTAATCATAAATAAAAATACATCTCTTGAGTTTATGAATGTTGATGAGAGTGCCAAAGGCAAGGGCAGTAGGGTACTCACATAATTCATTTGTAAAAATATCAGAGAAAAGTTGAGATGAAAAGGATTATCTCTTTCTGCTCCAAAATATAAGATATGTATCTGGCTATTTTTATCGCCAAATGACTGGAGCTATGAGTCGCGAGGAGAATGCGTGTAAGACAGCATGCAGGACACCATCCACCACCAGCCACGCTGGTCTGTCAGAGGAACACAATGCTACTTAGTCTTGGGAGCATTCATTTGGAACAGACTAGCTTTTGGCCTGCATTCCAGTTCTCATTTTCCTCGTGTATCTGTATTACTCTACTTTCTATCCCTTAACAAAAAACAAAAAGTTTAGCAGGTGGACCTTTGCTAGTATAACACATGTTAACTACAACCAACTTCATCCATCTGTTACATCAAGAAAGAGATCTACATTCTACTTATACATGGAACACCCTAGTAAATTTTACATTTGTTTCAAATAGATTGCATTACATTTATCCACACAGTAAATAACATAATGCATTGTGATGGAGGGATCTATCCACTCCACACTGCAGGAATACCTCAATTACTAAAGGAGGAAAAAAAGCCCTTCTCATGGCATTCAAAAAGTTAACTATATAGAGTTCCAGCTGGACAACAGCGGAAAATATATCACTCCAATGATCAAAGAGGTAATATACTGTACTTAGTTTTCTACAGCCAAGAGGCCACATGTCACACACTAGAACAAAATAAACTACAGATAACTGCTCACCACTGAGGCATGTGTGTGACTTCCTTCGTACTTTAAGATGAAGGCATGACATGCATCACCATGTTAGTTACTTTGAGTCTTTGTCCAGGACAGATATACCCTTACTTTAAAAGTAAATTCAATATCATCATATGCAAAAGAAAAATTTGGAGGTGATTTTCACTTTAAAAAAAGAATTTTCAGGCTTCCCTGGTGGCGCAGTGGTTGAGAGTCCACCTGCTGATGCAGGGGACACTGGTTCATGCCCCAGTCTGGGAACATCCCACTTGCTGTGGAGCGGCTGGGCCCGTGAGCCATGGCCGCTGAGCCTGCGTGTCCGGAGCCTGTGCTCTGCAACGGGAAAGGCCACAACACTGAGAGGCCTGCGTACCACAAAAAAAAAAAAAAGAATTTTCAATGGTATTCTTTAAATATAAAAGTAAGTCCTAGAATGATTCATTCTACAAATATATCTATTACATACTATAAGGAACAATAAGTTTTTATGAACACATGAAGGAGTTTATGATTGCAATAATAATTCTAAACCAGGGGCTGGTAATCACTGAGATAAAAACCAAAGAGAGCAAAAGTCATCACCAAAGAAGACTCAATGGTCAGTGCACAGGAGTATAATCTCCCTAGGTTCCAGTCAACATTTTCCAATAAACAACCATTTCTTGAATGTCTACCATGTTCCAGACAACCCTACCTGGCTCACATTTCCTGCACTTCCACCTCCTGACTTGACACACAGAAAGGACTCAAGAGTCTATATAGAGGATGTTGTCCCTGATGCAATACACTCAATAACCTCAGTTTTGTCAAGATCTGAAGACCTAAGAATGAATGGATACTACAGTACTAGTATTTTCAAAACCTAGATTTAAATATGGTAGGAAAAAAAATTAAAAACATTCTACAAATGCTAATCGTTAGGAACATTTTCTGGAGCCCCACAGACGGTCCAAATTCTGAGAATAATTTAAAGCTATACCAAACCTAGCGTGAGAATAGTGATAAACAGAACAAAATAGTTCCAAGGCTATTCAAAGTCATAAAGAATAAACAAAGTCATTTTCTCATCTTAAATATCACACAAAGAGGCTTAATTTTGTTAACTATCTATCAGATGTAGTTTGGCATTTGCATTACTAATTATCCTTTTTCAAAGTGTGCTCACACTTTTAGTTCCTTTTGAATAGAAATAACTGATCTCCCACCTACCCTAGGACTTGGACATGCTAATAATGTCAAGCTGCACATAAGCATATTTTCATGTTCAGAATATTATAAGAATAGAAAAAATTTTAGAGGGGGTTATTTATTTTCTTGGGAAGGTAATGTATATAGGAAGGTTCATCCTGCTTTGTTCTAGTTTTCACTTGATATTCTCTAAAGGGTAGATCCAAATATAATTTATCCCTTATGAAAGACATCCTTCAGAAGGCAAAAACCTAAAAGAGTCATTTTTCCAATATGCACTAGAATTAAAAAAAGGGCTTCAGTGTTTTGTGGTATCAAATTCTTTGTCTCCATACAGTTACCAACTCAGAACTAATCAAAGGACCCTCTGGAAAAATGAAACTGTAAAGGGCAATGGAGTGCTCGACCACAAGTAAATCCCTACAATTTTAAGATGACAGTCTACTTCTGTGCAGTCATTTAGACAATAAAGATCTAAAGGAAAAGAGAAGCAATAAAACATACTTCACAAATCCAAAAGATTGTTCCCAGGATAGAAAAAGAACTCCCTTGACGAGGTCTAGCCCAAGAAATTGTAGTAAGGAATAAAAACATTTCTGAATTGGATAATCTGAGATACAGACTTAATGTTAACTTCCAAACTGTTCTTTATTTACCTTTCTATCTTTGTTTAATTTTTTATTATGACTTAAAAATGAAAAAATTTGAAAGGGTATGCTTGCCCCAGCCTCTCTCAAGGCAGCTTAAGATAATGACTTTCTTATGAATCCTTCCAAAGATGTTATATGCATATACAAGCAACTTATAAATACAAATTTATTCTCAAATGTCATAATAACACACACTACATCTTTTTTTTTTCATTTAACAAATATCTACATCATTCCCTATTGATACGGTTTCCTCATTCCTTTTTACTACTGCACCATATTCCATTATGTGAATGGACCATAATTCATTTAACCAGTCTTCTGTGATGAACATTTAGGTTGTTTCCAGAGTTTTGTTACTATATATAAACAATCCTTCAATAAACTACTTCATTTCAACTTAGCATAAGATCCTGAATACATTCCTGGATGTAGAACTGTTAGGTCAAAGAGATCTGTGCGTTTATAATTTTAATGTATGCTGTTAAATTATCCTCCATAAAGACTGTCCCAATTTATACTCCCACCAGCAATGTATGAATGAGTGCCTATGCCCACACCCAGGCTAATAATGTGTTACATTTTTATTTTTATCCATGTGACAGGATTTTTTTTTAATGGCATCTGGTGCAATTTTAATTTGCATTTCTCTTACAAACTGAGCAACTTTATTTTCTTTTAATTTTTTTATTGAGGTATAAGTGATGTACAATACTATATAAGCAACTCAGCAACTTTAGATTTAGAACCAGTGTTATCTCATTTCTGTGAAATCTTCATATATATCCTTTGCCCATTTTTCTACTGAATTGTTGGTCTTTTTCTTATTGATTTGTAGAATTTTTTACACATGAAGGAAATTTGCCCATTATCTTTGATGAGTTGTAAATGTTTTTCAACTTGTCTTTGATTTCACTTGTGTTAGTTTTTGATATGCAGAAATTTTTATTTTTTTAAGTCTAATTTATAAATATTTTTCTTTTATTGCTTCCATTTTAGGTCAAAGTTAGAAAAACCTCCATTCTAAATTGTAAAACTTTTCTTCCCTATTTAGTTCTATTTCTTTTGTGACTTTGCTTTTTAAAGTTAAAATTTCATCCACTTAAAATTCATTCTGGTGGAGGTATGAATTATAGATCCAACTTTATTTTTTTCCAGATGGCTCCCCAGTTACCATTTACTGAATAAATTTCATCACTGATTTGAAATGCCAATTTTATCATGTCCTGTGTGTTTTGGGGATCCCTTTCCAGGCTTCATATTTTATTTCATTGATCTGTAGATCTATGCATTTTGCCTTCATCACACAGTTTTAATGAATGTGGCTTAACAATATCTTTTAATATCTTGTAGGGATGTTCTCATCTCTCATTACTTTTCTTTTTCAGAATGTTTCTAATATTATTGTATGCATGTTCCTATATCTATTTTAGCATTGGTTTGTCAAGCTTAAAAAAATCCTGTTAGTGTTTTTATTGGGATCATTTCCAATTTACAGACAAACTTAGGGAACTTACTTACCTTTAAGAAACAACCCTAAAACCTGACAACTTTGTTCCACTGCATACGAATGGTGTGATTCATGACTCAGCTAGAACAATCATATTTCATATTAGTATGTCTCCAATCACAAGACGATGGTCTTCCTGAGAGTTAATAGTGGTGTTTGACATTAACCTTCCTCTTGCAGCCAGAAGGGTTGTATGAAAAATGTATGAATGCCATAAGTACTGTTAAAATAGCATATTCACTGAGTTTATCCATAAATTTAATATAAATAAAAAATAATTCCATGGTCACCATATGTTTTCTTAAAATGAAAGCTAAAGACACAGGAGTAAAGAACTGAAAAAGACCTCTACAGATGACCCAGACCAGGGTCTAAGCAACCTTTTCTTCTGAGCACATCACTCCTCTCATAATAGTTTATTTTATGGACTGTTTCCTAATTTCCAATTCAAAGATCACTCTAAATTGGAAAATCATGTTCATTCTACCCCCAGCATTCCTATAGAATTGTTACCACATGTACAGTACATTGTATCATCATGTAGATGGAAGCAAAAGGAATGATGAATGGGAGCAAAAAGTAGAAAAAATATTTTACATTAATATTTACAATTTATAAACACCTTAACATACACTATCTCATCTGACATGTATGCATAAATTGGGCTGCCTACATATTAATAAAGAATACATAACAATGAAGAACAATAATTTTTATAAGTAATATTTTAAAACTAAAACATTCATGTCTACTATATCCTGTAATTTTAATGTTACAAATCTTTTTTTTTTTTTTTTTTTGTGGTACGCAGGCCTCTCACTGTTGTGGCCTCTCCCTTTGCGGAGCACAGGCTCCGGACGCGCAGGCTCAGCAGCCATGGCTCACGGGCCCAGCCGCTCCGCGGCATGTGGGATCTTCCCCGACCGGGGCACGAACCTGTGTCCCCTGCATCAGCAGGTGGACTCCCAACCACTGCGCCACCAGGGAAGCCCAATGCTACAAATCTTAGGTATCAAAAGAGAAACATGTTCTCTCTGTTCAAGGGTGGGGGTGATATGAGATTAAAGATGTAGGCAGGGCCAGATCATGAGCAACGACAGAAAGAATTTGACTTTGGCCTTAAAGGGATTTTAAATAGGGAAAGATTATGATCATAACTGCTTTTTAAAAATCACTATGTACAGGGCTTCCCTGGTGGCGCAGTGGTTGGGAGTCCACCTGCTGATGCAGGGTACGCGGGTTCGTGCCCCGGTCCGGGAAGATCCCACATGCTGTGGAGCGGCTGGGCCCGTGAGCCATGGCCGCTGAGCCTGTGCGTCCGGAGCCTGCACTCCACAACAGGAGAGGCCACAACAGTGAGAGGCCCGCGTACCACACACACACACACACACACACACACAAATCACTATGTACAGTACAGAGGCTGGGTTAGCTGTAGTGTGGCAAAGGTAGATAGAGAAAAAGTTATTGCAGTGAACCAGACCAATGATGGCTGGACTTAGGGTAGTAGCAGCAGTGATGAATAAAAGACTCATTTAAGAGATATCCAAGAGGTAGAAATGGTAAGACACTGATGATTTCCAGGCTTAAACAACTCAATGGACGGTGGTGCCACTTATAGAACTAGTGAACATATAGGGAAAGGCAGATTTAGAAGGAAAATAACAAGTTTGAAGTACAAGTGTAACAAGCAAGTGAAGACATCTAGTGAACAGTTAGACAACAGGAGTCTAGAGCTCAGAAGTAAAGATTTAAAGCTGGTATGCAGAGTTGTGAGAGCAAATAAGAGTAGAAAAGGGGCCCAGAAAAGCAGGTAGACGAAAGTGACCCTGCGAAGAAGACTGGACTTACCAGAGAGGTAAGAAAAAAACCAGGAGAGCTCAGATTTTATGAAAGCCAAGTCAAGACTGTGTTACTACAAAGAGTTGTCAGCTTTGTTGAGTGTTGTGTGCTGTCAAATAAGATGAAGAATGAGGAGAGTGAGCCCACTGCATTTAGTAACACTGGTACCCTTAACAGGGACAGCTTCAGTGGAGTGATGGGACAAAGACCAGCGTACAGGAGGAGGTTGAAGAGTGAAGTGGGAAGTGAAGAAATAGTGTGAGCACTCTTTCAAGAAATTTGAATAGGGGGTGGGGGAAGGTCACTGAGGAAAAGAATGGAACAGGAAAGTTCTGTGTCAAAGGAGGATTTTTTTTTAAGGTGGAAGAGATTTCCCCATGTTTAAATGGTATTTATGAGCACCAGTACTAAGGAAAACAAATAATTCCTTCCTTTCAATAATGCCCCCAAATTAATATAGGAAAAAAACTGTAATGCTGCTCATTTCTGAGGATGATCTTATGGTAGTGAGAAGACTCAGCGATCCATAACTGGCATTTATTTGCTCCTAAAGATAATCTCTAATAAATTAGCAACAAAAAAGTTAATAATAAATCCCTTAAAACAACAAAAACAAAAAAAACCCAAAACATCCTTCATGCAGACATAAATGATTTCATAAGAGTGATCTGCTTACATTTAAATCATAACAGAACATTAGGATGCTCACATCAAAATGGAAAATGGAATTCAAAGTTCATATGCCTAATGCTTACCAGTAATTTGTAAATTCTGAAATAAACTTTCTCAAAATAATCAGGTAAGGGAGAATAATCTGTGGATCCAATAGGTCAACTTACTCTGATTCTTCCACAGATTAAAGATTTGACAGATGCCTTGAAATGAAAGGAAACTCACTATTACATAAATGGTTTGGTTATTTACACCCCTTGAGGCTCATACATAGCACACCTAATGGTTTTGCCTTGAGGCAAAAATTTAACAGATTGCCGTCCACATTGCTCCCTGGACACAACTGTACACAAGGCCATGTGATTCTGAGGTGCAGATTCTTATATAAAACTCATCTTTAGAAAAAATAAATAAATAAAGATAACTATCTCACCAACTATTTCTGAACAAATAAAACTGTTTATAATATCCAAAATCTAATAAATCACCATGCCAAACACTAGCCAATATACCTAATACATTCTGACCTGGTTCTCTATAAAATAAAAGCAATTTAAGTAAAGCAATAAACATATTATTTAGCAACATCATCATCCCAGTAAACTGCTGAACATTTAGCTGTACTACAAATAACAGTGCCAATTTTAAAATGAGAAATTTCATTCCTGAACAATGTGTGTTATTGTCTTCATAATAAGCACAGACACTTGGGAAAGTCATCATTTTTAAAAGAGTTTAAAATGTAAAATAAAATCTAGGTAGTGAAGGAGATGAAAGAATTTTTAAACCAGAAAAAAATATAAAACTAAATATTGGGCTTCCCTGGTGGCGCAGTGGTTGACAGTCCACCTGCCGATGCAGGGGACACGGGTTCGTGCCCCGGTCCGGGAAGATCCCACATGCCGCGGAGCGGCTGGGCCCGTGAGCCATGGCCACTGAGCCTGAGTGTCCGGAACCTGTGCTCCTCAACGGGAGAGGCCACAACAGTGAGAGGCCCGCATACCGCAAAAAAAAACAAAAACAAGGACAAAAAAACTAAGTACTAAACTTCTGGAAAGGTGAGGAAAGTCCTCTAAATTTAGAAATCACAGTGGAAAAAAAAAATGTTTGAATTTCTAAAAAAAATCTTCCAAATGTCCCAAAATGGCAGTTAAAATCTCAGCTAGGTACCAGCACCTGCCCACATTCCCCATTCCTGGGGCAGATGGGAGGTGTGGACTGGGCCCTCCTGTCTCCAGAGCACATGCTCTCCACCACTGTGCCCCTTTATCTGACCTTCCCCAACAGGTGAAGAGGAGGACAGGAATATAATTCATAAAATAGGAAATGTGACAAATAAGGAAACGTGGGGAAATATTTAATTTCCTGAGTAACCCAAATTTTTCTCATTAAAACAGGTAACCTGTTTATGGCAAACTTCTGGTAACTTGTTAAATTGGCAAAAATATAAAACTATGATAATATCTAGAGCTGGTAAGAGGTATTTGAAACTGGTAGGCGGTTTGACATTACACAAAATGAGCCATAAAAACATCCACATGTCCTTTAGCCCACAGTTTCCTCTTCTGGAAGTTCTATACTAAGGTAAAAATAAATTAAAATATAACAGAGTAGGGGGGCTGCTCACTGCACACGTGCAAAGTTCCTCATCTGACAATTATTCATAAAGTGAAAACCTAGAAACCACCTGTATGTCCAAAATAAGAGAAACGTCATGTAAAATATGGTAAATCCATTGGTCGTCATAAATAATTATAAAATGTTTAGAACATGAAAAATGCTTTTCATACAATGTCAAACCAAAAAGGGCTGGATATAAAACCGTACAGATTTTAGAAACTTTTTTTAATGCAAAGAAAAATTACAAAAAGGAAAAAAACTCAAACTGTGACTATGGGTGGTTAACGTGATAGTATAGAATGATTTTTTTCCCCACTAACTTGCGAAATGTTTTCATAATGTGGTTTAACTACTTCTATTATTTTAATAAAGCTTTGAAAAATGGGTGGTTCACAAAGCATTTGCAAATTTAAAATATAAGAACAAAAATTTGAGTGTTCTTTGACATTTTTTTTCCAAAAGTGAAAAATAATGGTCTAACAATAAGGACGCCTCAGATAATCTGTTCTATATGATCGAAGTTCCAGTGTATAGAAGTTGCAAAAAACCAAACAAACAAAAAATCTGTCAACTTACTTAGGCCTTAGAAGTTATTTCATTAGTTATTTTATTTTAAATGCAATTGGATAGCCATTTGAGTTTTAAGCTGGAGTGTTTTATTACCTCATTTATGCTACAGCTTCCGTTTTTTAGTCTTTTGGTAAACTTTAACATCCTAAATGCTTAACAAAATCTTTGATGGAAAAAGAAGAACCATTTATACCACCTGACTCTTGCTTAATCTAAAAAATAACTTTATTAGATAAAATTCATATTTAATAATATTTTAAATCTTAATAAGGTCTCCCCTACTAGACTAACAGTTCCTGAAAGAAGACAGGAATTGTACCTTATTTAGCAATGTGGCTGGTTCTTACACAAGCATACAGATCTGTGCCTGAGGAGGTATACAAGGGGAAAAACTAACGTCCCCAAGTCAGGAAAATCACAAATCACCAATCAAGTAAGCAGACATACACAGGGCTGTCCAAGTCCGAAGATACCTTTGTAAGATATTAAAATGTTTCTGAAAGAATTGGGTGCCCAAAAGACCAAACCAAAAAAGTTCCGTCTACCTCCAAGTCACCTAAGCCTGATGCCAGGAAGACTAAATTTTAGCCAACCAGAAAGCACACATTTATTACAACAGATTTTGAGAGGTTTTATTTTTGGCTATTATATAAAATAGTGGTTAACACAGAATGCTCACTTATTAGCACATGTTAAAAGAATGTACTTGAGTTTAATCCAATGATGAAATTGTTTCATTCTGCAATAGTAACTTGGACTTTCACTTACCTATGATCCAAGATCCTTTTTGTTGTTATATAAGGTAAAGTTTATAACAGGGAATAAGAGATTTAGCTCACCAGGGCTGCCACATTTGTTACTAAAACCACTGGGTCTTCAGGTCTCAGAACAACACAGGAATCTATATCCAGAACCGAAGGAAGTAATGATACATCATTAAAACCACCAACAAACATTTGTATAGCACTTTATGGTTTTAAAAAGGAATCATACATAAAATATCATTTGATAGCTAAAATATATCTAGACCTTTCTTTATAGCTCTCAAGGTGCTTCCTTCACACATTATATGCCACTTCGTATTCAAACCAATCTTTTTTTTTTTTTTTTTTTGGTACGCAGGCCTCTCACTGTCGTGGCCTCTCCCGTTGCGGAGCACAGGCTCCGGACGCGCAGGCTCAACGGCCATGGCTCACGGGCCCAGTTGCTCCGCGGCATGTGGGATCTTCCCGGACCGGGGCACGAACCCGTGTCCCCTGCATCGGCAAGCGGATTCTCAACCACTGCACCACCAGGGAAGCCCTCAAACCAATCTTTTAAGTTAAGCAAGGCAGATATTAATTACACCATCATAGATGATGAAACTAAGGCTCAGAAAGCTTAAGAGATTTGCCAAATTCACACAGCTGTTAAATGGCAAAGCAGAAACTACACTTTGGGCGAAGGACCTCTGTTCCCCATGCCAGATCTCCATCAGAGAGCTGACCAACTTGCATTTTGTGCAGGCAGTGTGATCAAAGGGAAATTATATGATGACATCCCAGACATACATCCTTTCTTGGTAGCCAGCCAGCAGTAAGAGTTATTATTTCATCTACTGACACACCTAATAGAAAACCCACAGTTCTTTAACCAAAAGGCAAACTGATAATTAAAAAGGTAAGCCTCCTACTGAGCCAAAGCCCAGACTTTTATTTTTTTAGGAATTTATTTGAAAGTTCAGGGGCAAACACCATAAAGGAATATCAAAGGCAGACTTCTCAAGGGTTTTGTTTCCCCTTCTCTTCTGCTGTTTACATCAAACAAGACAACAATTCAATATGTAAAATGTCAATGCCAATTATCTTACTTTAAATGAGGACCCCTTTTAAGCATTAATACTTTTTAAATATTTTAAACTGAGTAAAATGTTTCTAGAGTTTATTAAACATCTATCTTCTTACATATATAGAATTACTGGTGTGTCTACTCTGAATCTTTAATATTATATTTTACATAAACATAGTAGCTAACGTGTTTTGAGCTCTTAACCATGTGCTGTGCCACTGGGCTATTTTCATACAGTCTCACTGAATCCTCACAACAACCCTATGATGTAAAGTACAAACAATTTTAACATCTATTTTATAAATGTGGAAATGGAGGCAATGAACATTAGTTAATAAATCAGAAAGGAACAGGCTTGGGATCTGAAGCTAGAAAGTTTAACCACCACATTGCCTCCCTGTTCTCTTGTAGGGGTTGGAGATAGTGGGAAAGGCATGGGCTCTGGAATCTGACTCTCTGGGTTCAAAGTCTAGCTCCCATGCTTACTGATGAATCTTGGAAAAACTAGAGAAAATCTGTCTCCCTTTTCTCAGCTATAAAAGAAATGTAAGAAGTGATATAATAATTCTTGTATCATGGAACTGTTACGGGAAGAAAATGTAATGGCTAGTAAACAGTAACTGGCTCACAATGAGGACTCAAAAACATCAGTAAGCAATAACACAGTGTTCCTCCAAGAAATAGTGAGGTGTTTATTAGGGCTTTAGTCCCACACCAAATGGCTTCAAACTGCTCTTGTTGAGTTCTCGAAATCTTTTTTTCTAAGGTTTTATTTTCTCAAGCTGGTACTCCTGGCTGCTGATGTATCTATATGGGGCATCCCCTCTCTTTCCTCCTCTTCTACACTTTTTCAAATATGCTGTAAACTATAAGGTTAAATCGCCAGACTTTCTAAACTGATTTCTAAGTAAGAATATCTAGATTCTGAAGGAGGATCCAGGGTCTCTCTAGTTAGTTAAGAGGAAAACTTTAGTGAATGGACTTTGGAACATGTGGTTTTGGCTTTTCAGAGTTCTTTTTGCTTATTCAGCTTCTTTGTGGGTTTTGAAGAGTGTTGAGGATACCATACATTTTAGATCTATAGATAAACGTGATCTTGCTGGAGCATACTAGAATGTGGCACTACTACTATTCTGTCAAATCAGATAAAGAAAGTGAGGGAAAGTGCCCGCAGGCTAGTACACCTAATTACTCAAATAGTCCATAAAAGCATAGACCATCCTTTTCCTCTGGCTTACTACCTAAGGGCTGGCAGAGGTAAGAAGTGACAGCTAAAACAAGGTAGGGTTTAGGGTCTGGCGCACTGGACAGAAAAGGAACTAAGGTCTCATCACATGGAGGTCCTCATTTTAGACACATCCGCTAAAAGTACTGCCAAATGTGGTGATTCAATAGGAACAACTTTTCTCCACACTCTGCCAACTCAATGCTATTCGTACATGCTCTCTTGCCCTCTAGCAAGGCAGCAAAGAGAACTGACTCCAACTTTCAGCGATGAGCCTATTGGACAAACAAGTACCAAAAACCACTAAGGGTTAGAAGAGAATGTAATCACACTATTTGCTCTGAGACAAGTCTTCACTGGATTAAAACAGAAGCACATAGGGGAGCGTGAAATGAAGGTGATCATACAAAATGTATTTGAGATATCTCAAAAATAAAGAAAAGTTGTCAAATCTGAAACAAAGTTTAGATTATTCCACTCTTACCATCGCAACTATACAAAGCACTGCTGCATTTCTGCCATTTCCAAACATTTTTCAAAATTCAGCAAGTCATTAATTCCCTATCTAAGAAGCTAGTATATGAACTACATATAAATAGGAATAAAGTCATGTTTATAACTTCCAAACCCTTTTTATTACCAATGTTTATAAACATGATATTCTACACTGGAACTTCTTAAAATAATCAAGTTCACTGATATAACTCATGAAATATGTTACATTCCAAAAGGCTACAAAACATATGGCCAGGGGTGAGCAAACTTTTTCTGTAAAGAGTTTTTTCTGTTGTAAGTTTTGCAGGCCATAAACTCTCTCTCAACTACTCAACTCGGCCTTTGTACCACAAAAGCATCCATAGACAACATGTAAACTAATGAGCATGGATATGTTCAATAAAATTTTATTTCTGGACTCTGGAATCTGAATTTCATATCATTTTCACATGTCACAAACCATTATTCTTTTGATTTTTTCCCCACCTATTAAAATAATGTAAAAACTATTCTTAGTTTTTGCAGGCTATACAAAAACTGGTGGCAGGCTAGATTTGGCTGATGGGTCATAATTTTCTGATCCCTCATATAGGATACTCTAATGTTAAAAAAAAGGAAATACAAAAAACCCCATCAACTGCAATTTTGAGATTAGGTTCTCTTTGAATCTGGAGGGGGTTGTGGGATAGTCCATAGGTTAAACAATGCACTACTGTACTTCTGAAATAGAAAATGGGCTATATACAGACTATTTTAAAATCCTGATTTCTAAAGTTAATACCAAAATGTTAAATAAGAGTGTGCCTTTTTAAGAATCTTTAAACATATTTCAGCTTCCCTCAGGAATGACTTAAACCTCTGCAGTGTTCATATTATAGCACAGTATTTTCAGGTCCACCCTAGCATAGCTAGGGTCTCCTCTGCCCCCCAGAAATCAACTAATGATTAAGTCACAGTGCCAAATGTAAATTTCTGTAGCATGATAAAAGCTATTTCCTGAAGCTTCATGAGAATACATGTTGTGTTGGGTCTAAAATATAAGAATACTCTGAGATGAGAGACAAGGCTCTGAGAACGATGGATTAGTCAACCTTCTGCGAGCTTAGGAGAAGCGTGAAAGGTAAGTACCTATAAAATCCTATTAGAGGGGAGTTCTGTTAACGGTTATATTCAAACCTGGTACTATATAATCCAACAATTTCCACATGTCAGCAGATGACTGAGAATATCCTTACCAACTCTAAATAATAAACAATTCTGAATAACCAAAAGCTTGCTCTGATTCCATAGTGACTCCCTTATGCGGGATAGGCTTTTCAACTGGTGGTGCTGTCTGTAATGAACCTTTACCATCTGGTCGGGCGCACAGAACTCCAATCAACCACCTTCCCTGTATGCAGTGTCCCCTGTGGTGCAGGGAGAGGTGGACACAGTTGAAAATAAAGAAAATACTTTTCCTCATTTTAGCAACTTTGCTCAAGCAGGTGTCAGAGATCTACTGACTGGACAGGTGGTTTAAAAAAACAAACAAACAACAAAGAGCTTTTCATCTTGAACCTCAAGGGAAAAAAGAGGCAAACTGAAACCAGAGTGACTTACCTCAGTTATATGAAAATCAGTGATTCACTTAGAACACACATATTTTGTTTGGGGATACCAAAATCTCTTAAGTCAGCATTTGGAGATTAAAAAAATAAATGGACCAGACATGTGTTTTGGACCTGGGAATTCTGACTGGTTTCATTTCAAAATTTTTTAAAGTCATTAGTAATTCGATTTATCCAGATCTTGCTCAGACAGAAAAAGGGCAAAAATGCAGTTTCTTAGGAGGGTCATCCAGTTAGTGGTTGGATTATCAGTGACCTAGATAAGAGCAGAAACAGCCCAAGAAATTTTGGTTTCCTGATATAGGGAAAAGCAAGGAATCTGTCCATGCCTTTTACTGCACTCTAAATATTTATGGTCTCCAAACACATGGGCAGGCTCCCCACAACATGAAATATCTCAAATATCTACTGTGGCTCAAGAACAGTGTTTTTCAAAGAGTGGTTCACAATCAACTAACAGGGCAGAGACCAATGTTGTGGGTTACAGACAGCATTTTTCAATTAAATGAATCAATACCTTTGAAAACATGAGCAAACATGTTATGTTTTAAGGGTAACTACTATCTTGGAAAGTTTAGTTTCTTTCAAAGTAATGTATGTGTGTAGGGGGTTGTGATGTAAAGTGTCTTACTTTGAAGGAAGGGTTGTAATCTAAGAATAGCTTGAAATATCTTCCAGACCTAAATAGACATGAGATAAGTAAGCAATCAGGACAGTAATCAGACCTAGAAACAAAAACTGGGAAGCCATCATCACTTGACAGCATAGGAAGCTTTGGGGTACTTGACATTATCTAGGAAAAAGGCATGAGGTAGGAGAAGAGCCCAGCCTCAAACCCTGGGGGCATCAACATTTAGAGCTTGGACAGAGGAAGAATCACCTAAACCAAATGAAGGTGTGGCCAGAGAGGCAGTAGGAAAACAGGGGAGCTGAGGTTTCCCATGCAGGGAAAGCCAGTAAAACTAAAAGTTAAAAAAGAGGCATCTCCCTTTCAATTTCCCATTTTTCAAAAATAAGGCATGAATGAGAAAAAGCTGCAGGATGATTTTGAGTAAAGAAGGTAAAATAAATAGATGCTATAGATGTTACACAGCCTAGAAATATACTTACTCTGCAGATATACACATATCTAGGAACACTTGCTCGGTATTTTATGGTGGGTACTGTAAACCAAAAGAAGATGTTGGTATCCATTTAAACCACCTATTTACATGTTTGAAGACAACATGTAGGCAAATCACATGACAGTTAATCATTTTAGTGTTGTCCATTGGCATTCTAAAGATGTCAAACCACATTACAATAAATCTTATCTTTAAAATATATTTTCACTATCTTCTTGTGAATCTCACACTAAATTCCCTTCAAGGAAAGAAGGGGATTCCTAATACTCTGGAAGCAAATGATCTCAACAGGGAGTATAATGGAATAACAGCGTTGCCCTTTGTTTAGACTGAAATTGTTCCAAACCTATTATCCTGTGCCCATCAACAAAAGCCACAGCCTCTAATGTTCTGGGCAGCAGCCTCATTTGGAGGTAATGGGGCTCTCTTGAAACTTATATGAAGATCTATCATCGTGACTACTTTAAGTGCCTTTGCCCTACTTCACAACTTCTACAAATCACACGTTAGTACTCTTGGTCTTAATAAAACTAGAGTGAGATGGCAGCTTCCTTTTTCAATATTAGAAGCAACTACTGCTAAGGACAGCTAGTTTGTAATAGAATCAGAATGATGGTACTGAAATGGACCTTAAAAATTATCTTGCCCAGTTCTTTCACTTAACAGATAAGAAAGTGGGGGCTTGACCCAGGTGGTCCAGAGGAGAGAACCTGGCTGTTAGAGCAAGTCAGATGAAGGTTTCAAGCCCAGTTCTATAGTGGTTCATCACAAGAAGTCAGTGCCTTCATTTGGAAAATAAGGGTAACAACAACCACTCTCACACAGGAGAATTTAAATGAAACAATGCATTTAAAGCACTTAGCACACTGCGGGCACACAGAATGTACCCAGAGGGAATCCCTCCCTTGGTCCCCATTCTCTTTTCCTCCTTGTACAAGGCAGAGCACAAACTGGGATGCTACTCAAACTCCTCTGTGACTTCACAACACACAAAAGGCCACACAATTGTGTACTTAATGCCTCTATTGGTTCTGGTTTAAATATGAAATTAACATTAAGTAGCTTCTTATAACACACTGAAATCCAAACTTAAGCCAAGTGATGGCAATGGTTTAAGGAATGGGAAGAGAAAGAAGAAAGCCAAGGAGCCTCAGTGAGGTAAGAGGAAAATGAGGCAAGTCAGCATCGAAGAGGTCAAGGTTGGAAGTCCATACAAATGGGTGTCAGTACCAAAAGCCAGAAACAGATTAAGGAGGAAAAACAACTGAAATAACCCATTGCATTGTCGATAAAATCAGTGGTGATCATGAGGAGAGGTTCCAGAGTAGAGGTGAAAAACTAAAGCTAGTTAGAGATACCAAAAGGAAAATAAGTGCAGGATAAGCAAAATCAATGGAAACAGCTACTCATTTGAGGTGCTTGACAATAAGGAGAAAAATCAAACAATAACCATGTGTGGAGGGAAGATCAAAGTGTAGCAGCTAAGAACACAGGCTCTGAAACCAGCTTATCTAGAGTCACATCTCAATTCTGCCAAGTTGTAGCTGTGTGACCTTAGGAGAATGAGTTACCCTCTCTGTGCCTCAGTTTTCACACCAAAGACAGTAAGGATAAAAATAGTACCCACTGGGCTGGCTTTTCTGTTGGGTCTCATCTCTTCTCTGTATTAAAAGGGGCTAGACGTCTATAAACTACATCTTCCAAACTCCCTTGCCAACTAGATTCCCGTTGGGTATTGCCCATGGGAAACAATGAAATGAGACTGCAAGGTGAGAGAAAGAAAAAGGTCTTCTTTTGTTTCCTGTTTCTAGTGGTAACTCCAAAAGCAGCAGCAGACAACCGCAGGCTCGAGCAGCTTCTGTGGTGGCTCCAAAGCAGCAGAACCAATGAAGATCTCCAGCAAATCTGCAAAGCAGGCAGTTTATGCGGCAGCTGTCTGATATTCGAGTACCATCCCCTCCCCTTCTTGCTCTTCAACATTCACGCACACACCCTCACACACACACCACACACACACCCTCACACCCCCACCCCACCCCACCCACACACACACTCCTTTTTGTTCCAACATCCAACCCCCAACACAGCCCTTCCAATTAATACTGTAACCAATTCCCTACATTAAATCTTTCTATGCTTTAAACATCAAGTGATTTTTATTTTCCTGATTGGACACTAATTGATAAACACCTACTTATTGCTATTGTGAGAACAAAACAAGTTTTTTTTAAAAAGTAAAGGCTTGGATCAGTAACTGAACCCTAGAAGGCACTTTATAAATGTTAACAACTGCTACTCTGCAAGGATCTTAAAATCCACGTCTGAAATCAAGTTTCTTGTCCCACAAACAGACTATTTCTGAAAATGGTCCCATAATCCTTTCCTTCACCCAGGCTCCAAATCTGAATCACCTTTCTTCCCGTCAATAAACTCAATAAACACAATCCGCCAGTTCTCACTGCAGGGAGCCCTCCGAATCTCCATTCCCCAGGTGCAAGCCTTTATTACTCCTTATTGAGCCTATATCAATGTCTTCCCCTCCCCAGGGATTTATCTGCTTGCAGGCTCCAGTTCATTCTACACTGTACCAGGAGGATTTTCCAAAAGGGAGGAAGGGAGGTGTCAGATCTTATCACTACCCGAGGTGCCCAAGGTCACGAGTCCATTCAACCACACAAAGGCCTTCCCCTTCCTGAAGTCAACACCTGCCTACTTCCTTAACAGAAGCTCCCAACATACTGCTTTCCTATTTACATCCCCAAATCTTGCACCCCAACCACATCAGAAACCCTTGGCACTCCTCCAAACTTTCTTTGCCCTTTGGTCCCTCCATACCTTTGCACAGGATAATCCCTCTGGATAGAATGCCTTCCATGCCCCAAGGAGCCTTTGCTAGATCCCTTCTACTTCACCAGAACTAACCTCTCCTATGCCTCCCTAGCATTTCATCAACCCAATACTATTTCACCAACCCAATACTATTACCTAGCACCACATGCTTGCGTTGTAAGTTGCAAGTACTGAGCTCCTCAGGGGACAAAGATTCTTTACCCCTTGCATGTCCTCCATATAGCAGAGCTTCCCAGTATGAGAGCTGAAAGTTGTGAGATATTGATACCTCAGCTCTTAGAGCAGGCAGGTGGGGCTGCCAGCCCCCAGGCCAGTGGTCTTCACCCACCAGCCCAGCAACAGCTTTTCTACTGTTAGAAATCTCCTACCCCAGTGTACTGCATAGAGTATTTTTTTCTGTGTGGTATGAGGGGAAAGAGGTTGGAAGCTCTGCTCTATAGCATCCAGATCAGCACCTTGCATACAAAACAACAGCTCCAGTCTTCCATCAAACCTCATGAAACAGAACTGCTCCATTTCCAAGTTTTTAATGGCAGCATTCCCTATTATAAAAACTTACAAGTGAAGTGAAAACTATACCAGTTCCTCACTTTCTACAACTTTTTTCTTAATTTTTGGAATGTGAACATAAGAAAGTTAGTGAATGAAAGCACAGATCTTTCAAATATAAGAAAAATATATATTCCAGACCCATTTGCATTCATAAATATTAGATTTTATTTTGGACCGTTAAACACAATTGAATGCTAAGACAGCCAGTCAACTGGAATTCAGAACACAGTCCCCCTCAAGGGGGAAAACTGTTAGCTTCATAGCTTCCATTTGTTATAAATACTATAAAACAATACTGTTTCAAATAATAGCAGTTAAATACTGGTGTCTGGGAAAAAATTAATTTAGAAGGATGAGGAAATGCATGACGTTTTGTAGAGATTTTGAGGGGATCTTCGGGATCCTTTCAAGAGCTTAAAAGGTCCAAGACACTATTTCTACCTATACTTAGAAAATCTACAACTTGAATTTTCCTTGTTAGAGACGTCTCATTGTAATTACCCTTCTGCCATCAGCCAGTTTAATTACAGTTGAAACAATAAAGAAGAAAGAACACTGGAAAATTAAGGGGGGGATTTTTAAATACTGGAGGCAAACAGGACATACAAAAAGGTAGAACTAAGCTTTAGGCAACAAGTGAAAGAAAAAATATGAAAAGGAAAACATCCAAACTATTCCAGGAAAAGTTGGCAGAGAAACTGAGGAAACAAGCCTCCCATAGGTGCCACAAGGTGGCACTAACAACAGAGGACAGCTTGGTAACTCCTGAGTTAAACACATAATAAATACTCTTTCAAATGTTTAAGGTAACATTTCCCACACTCACAGATGCTGGTCCCTGAAAAGATCTGCCTGGCCAACAGTGAAATTACAAAAGGACAGTTTAGTTTTTATAAGGCTAAATTTATTCCATTAAGAAGATTATCCTCTATCTTGAGATTGTTTTTTGGTATTAAAATGCCTTTAAATTTTTAAAATTATGTCAAAGTATTATTTTGTTTTAAAGTGTAAATACCAGATGTGCCAGTCATGGGCCTATTCCCACAGATCAATGAGAGCTCTTTATCTCAGGAGAGTTGATCACTGCAGACATCATTTCTCAGGCTCCTAGCTAGGTCAGCTGGCTTTTCTCTGGGTTCAGTCTTTGGGAAACACTGGTGGAGAATGGGCAGGTGGGAGGAACAATGGAGCCAGGATATTTCTCTCCCTCCTTCTCTACTTCAGGAAGTGTTCCCAGCAGTGGCTGTATTTCTTTCATGGCTCTTGCTCCTACCAGGAGATTCCAATCTCCTCAGAGTAACTCTGGCTCCCAAGCTCCCATAAACCTACCATTAGTGATACTGTTCTCCTCCCCTTGCTGTTAATCTCTAGGCTGCTTCACCATCCTATCCTGCTGTTTCCATCATCTGTGTAACCAACCCCCTGAAGTGAATTCCTATTTTTAAAACTTAAAAGAGTGGTTTCCCTTTTCTTGGGTGGACCCTAAGGAGTATATTAAGCCAGTGGTTCTGCATGTATCAGAATCACCTGAGGAGCTTATTAAAACCCAGATGCTGGGCCCCACTTCCAGAGTTTCCCAGTCAGTATATCTGAAGTGGAGCCAGGAATGCGCATTTCTAAGAAATTCCCAGGTGATGCTGACACTACTGAACAAGGGACCACACTCTAAAAATTTCTACAACAGACAAAACAAAGAATTGGCCATCTTTTGTTGCTCTGCCTTTTTTCTTTTTTTGTTGTTGTTTTTAACACCTTTACTGAGATATAATTCACATACCATACTTACAATCCACCCATTTAAAGTATACAATTTGATGGGTTTTATTATATTTACAGATATGTGCAACCATCACTGCCTCTTTTCATTTGACAATAAAATCCAAAACACGCTGTGAAATTCAAGGAAATCCCACCCTCCTGTCTTCATATGAAAAAAAACAAACTTTTAAGACAGCTTCCTTACATTATTACAAAGGCCAATAGGTTTCTAAGGAATGGTTTTTAAAAGAAAACAGAATTTTAGCACTTACTTTACACCTTACCAAGAAATAAAATCTCAATTTTAAATATCAGAACAAATCCACTGAACTTTTCTATAAAGAAAACATCGATATAGACTCAGATTATTGGAAATAACTTAACCAATGAAATCTCTAGAAAACAATCAGTTGGCAGATGGTTCTTCTATCTTAGAAATTTAAGACTGAACAAGTCCCAAATAATTTGAAGGGCAATTAAAGTACAGTGTCTTGGAACCAAGGTTTAAGAATCACTATAAGGTGTTTAGATTTATGTTGGCAAAAAGTTAAAATCAAGTATGCAACCAAATCATAGCCGAACTGTGTGCACAAACACACAAAAAACTTATTATGAGACCAAAGGGTCTACAGACCAGCACTAACAGAAAAATGTGAGCCACAAACGTAATTTTAAACTTTCTAGTAACCACTTTAAAAACGGTAAAAAGAAACAGGTGAAATTGATTTCAATTAATACACTCCTTTAAACCTACAATACCCAAAATATTTTCACTTCAACAAATTATTAATGATATATTTTAAATTCTTTTTATTGCACTAAGTCTTCAAATTCTGTTGCATGTGTTACACTTCCAGCACATCACAACTCAGGCTAGCCACATTTCAAATGCTACCACATCAGACAGCACAAATATAGATGAATAGAAATTCACCAGTCTCTTTATTGGACATATTGATACTTAGCATAGTGCCAGTGTTCTACTCTACTGTTCTCACAAATTACTTGTGAACTATATTTTTTAAGAAGTTAAAGCTTTAAATGTTTGTACTGATCTCAGACAGTTACAAAACTATGTTAACATTTGGTTCCTGCCACTTAATATTGTATTAAAACAAAAAAGCATCTCAAGAGAATTACATTGTAAACAGGTAAGCTACAATCACTGCTATTTTACTTGGAGTCCCAAAGCTGGCAGTATCTCAACTCTCCTTTCTCTAGCCCAAGGGAAGCCCTAGCAGCCACTATGGGTCTCCACCAGTCCCGAAGCTAAGGAATGAATTGTCATCTCCTGTGTTTGTGAACAGGAAGCTAAGTCATAACTACCAACCAAACCCCCAAACTGAAGTAACTGGTCCTTTGACAGGGGAAACTAATATAACCTGATCACTTTATTCAATAATAGCACAGTAGACTTGCAATAAACAAAAAAATTAGTCACATTTTTAATGTGATTAAAACATTATTTTAATACTGAATTAAAAATAGAAAGGACAGGACCTTCCCTGGTGGTGCAGTGGTTAAGAATCTGCCTGCCAATGCAGGGGACACAGGTTCGAGCCCTGGTCCGGGAAGATCCCACATGCTGCGGAGCAACTAAGCCCGTGCACCACAACTACTGAGCCTGTGCTCTAGAGCCCACGAGCCACAACAACTGAAGCCCGTGGCCTAGAGCCCGTGCTCCGAAACAAGAGAAGCCACCACAATGAGAAGCCCGCGCACCCCAACGAAGAGTAGCCCCCGCTCACGGCAACTAGAGAAAGCCCGCGTGCAGCGATAAATACCCAATGCAACCAAAAATAAATAAATAAGTTTATTTTTTTTAAAAAATAGAAAGGACAAATCAGCTTGAGGTACTACCTTTAATTCTTCATGATCTATAGAAAGAGACCAGACAGATAACCTGCATACAAAATTAAAAATGTAAGTAGACACAAAAGAGTTATTTTCAGTAGGAAGCCACAGTACAACGTTTATTACCTTTAATTATTACAACTGATGATCAAAATAAGACTCTAAGAATGGGGTATATAGAGGCAGACTATAAATCATAAACATGGTACTTTGAGAAACTCCCTAAATTATCCTTAATATTTGAAATTTACAGTTTGATACCAGTTTACTCTAGAATCCAGTGATGTATGAATTTAAATTATACCCTAAAGAAATACAGGGAGATTGAAATGGTGCCTCTAATATCAAACAATCTCTGAGCCCCTCAAAAATAATGGACTGTTCCTTCACTTATCAGAAAGTGTTTTCTTTTGCACATAAAACTCTTGCCATAAGCATAAATATACTTGTGTGTATGTGCAAGAGTAGTGAGATAATTACATACCTTTGGGGCTTAAACACATCTGGTGTCACATCACACTTTAGGCATACAGCTATTTCATTTTGAACCATTCACTCTAGAGAGTACACATCCTATAACTTGGTCATAATAAGCAGAGCTACTCAGTATTTCAACAATTATACAGCATAGGTGGACTTTTATATGGTACTTTTGTAAATCAGATAATCAAAAAACATATACCTTAAATAAGTTAAAGTGCTAAAACTATGACAAGTCACAGAAGATTTGCTAATAAACTTTTAACTTGTGACCAGTCTACATAGTAAGCTATAATCGCTGCAGATACACCCAGTTGTAGAATGAAAGTTGAACCCACAGGCAGTTCACTAAGTCAAGGAGAGGGTATGGGGGCAGCAGGAATGAGGTCAGAAGGCAAATCTAATAATCCATGTCTTATAAGGAAGGATAGTGCCCTGACTTTATTTACTATCTTCTATTAGCCAGTCAGGCTGCACACCCTTACACTACCTACTCTCAACTCAAAAAATACAGGTCTTGGCATCTCAGGCTAGTGGATTAAATAGCCTCCAGAAATGTTCCTTAATATAGTCTCATGGTTACACACAGGAGGGAATAGGAGAAGGGAAAGATGCTGGATGTTGCCTGGAAAGACATATCTAATCTTTCCTCACCTGCAAACAGAGGAGCTTCCTAAAAACAAAAGAAGGGAAGAAAATTTTAAGGCTTGCTCTAAGAGTTACACAGGTCTTCAGGCTATAATTTAGTAGTGAGAATGTCCCCGTACTTCAGCAAACTGCTAAAACTCTCCATCAACAGGGCTGCTAACACAACCCACCAGCACTTGAAACTGCCTTCTAGTAACACTGCTGTGTGCACTTCAGCAGCCTCAAACAGCTTCTATTATACTAAACTTCTCTTTGAAGTTTCTCCTATATCCACGGCCCCCAAGTCTCCCACTAAAATCAAGGAACTGATGAAAGAGAAAATGTTACTGTTTCAAGCCAAACTATTAATGTCATCAAATACTGTGACTGAAACTCTTTTTTTTAAAGCTTGGCAAAGAAAAAAGTCATACTTAACTCACTATAGTATCAGCTCCAAGAAGCAAGAAGATACTATGGATCAGACCATTACTACTATCAAGGAGAAAAAAATAAAACAGCACATTCCAGAAATCATGGAACATTTTTCAAAGGTTGGAGCTGATTTTGAGTGGTGTTACAGACCACGGAGGTCTCTGGATGGTTTTCTTCATGCACAGACAGGCAGAGAAGCTGCCCTTAGCAATGCTTAGAAAGAAGGCGGGTCAGCAAAAAAAAATCCCACTTGAGAAGACATCTAGCAAAGACCCACTGGGTGCTCCTGCACAAGTGACTTAGCCATCTCATGTCTCAGTTTCCTCAGCCACAGAACAAAGAGAATACCTTCTTCCCAAAGTTGTTATGAGGGCTGGAGATCATGCTTGTAAAGCACAGAACTGCTGGTCCACAAGTGGACATTATGAGCTGCAACTACATAAAACAGCAAATGAACACAAGTTTCAAATTAGAGTTGACCCCCAACCCCACCCCAAACAACATACTGAAAAAAGTTCAAGTTTGTCTAAGATCACTTTAATGGGACAGAAATAACTTCAAGTGGCAGATACTCGTTTGATATTTCTTACATGCATCATTCTAGCCTGCTCCTTTTGAGTTCAATTAACATGCTGGATCAAAGATTAACAGGACAAAAAAATTGAAAGAGAAAAAGCTCAAGCACAGGCAAGAATGCACAGAATAACAAACAGAATAAGATGCTGCATGCAGACCTGCTGTGTGGCCCACAGTGACCCTGCCTGTGAGCCCAGTTCAAGGCCAGTGCCCTGCCCACCAAGATGGAACACAGCTTCTCATGCAAGAGAAGTGAGAAAAAGACTGAAGAAGAGAACTGACCTACAAACGTGGGTGAGTCTCCTGCTCTAACTACACACCCTACCATCCTCTCAAAACCTTTGGCAGTTTGGTTTTTTCCAGGTAACATATGTATGACAAACTGAATTTCTCAATCCATGTTATATAAACCCACATATCAATACAACTGACCTTGATTAGGGAGCTTCTCAAACTCTTCTAAGGAAGTCCCTCTAACAGCAGAAACAAATGAAAAAGTACCTTTGGGTAGTTTGGGAGTGGCCAAAAGAGGCCACAAATGTAAAACTAGACTACGTTTTTCAAACTGACATATTCTTTGTAGGACAGGTATGAGACAGCTAGTAGATAGAGCCACTGAGTAAAAGCACTGCCTCTTCCCGGAGTCAGAAAAATATTTCCCAAGTAAAACACCACTGCCTTCATCCATTTATTCAACAAACTTTTTTTGAGAGTTAACTATGTGCAAAGGGTTTTATTGGGACTGTGAATATGAAAATATATACATACAGACATACAGACATACAGTCTAATGGGGGAGACAAAAAATTCACATAGGAAACTATGATTAGGGTTACAAAGGAGAGAACTCTTTCCCAGGAGCTTTCTCTAAGCCAAGCAAACAATTAAGGCATGAATAAGGCAAAGAAGAGCATTCCAAGCAGAAAAAAAGAACATGGGCAAAGGCAGTGAAGGGCAAGGGAGAACAGTGTGCAAAAGGCACCTGAGGGACCAGGCTGGACCATGCTAGGCCTTGCATACCTATGAATGACTTCTGTCCTCTGAACAAAGGGAAGCTACTGAAGGTTCTGCAGAGGGAGAGCACAGGCAACATCATCCTGCCTGCAATACATATCATAAGAGCTGATCCTTGCCTGTCCAAAGTTCACAAGCTGATTATAACACTCTTAACAAATACATGAAGCCCACTCTTAACACACGTACACGCATGAGAAGAGCACATACAAGAAAATGAAAAGCTCTGTGGTACATATTAGAAGTATACAAAGACCACTAACAGGACTTTCACTGGATAGTTAGAAAAGAGTGTGGAGTAGGTCATCCAGGTCACATCAGCACAGCTTTCAAGGGCAATGATATATGAGATCACCCAAAATAGAATTGAAAAAAATACACAACCAAAATTTCAGTTCATATTAAGTTCTTAAAATTTAACTTGAAACTATTTTCTGAATACTTTACTTGTAAATCTTTAAATCAGGAGAAAGGTTAATCAACTCTTTTCACTGATTCAAGTCCCCAGAAGATGGGAATGTAGATCTTATACATACAGTCCTATGACTTGAGAAACTCAGAAATGCATCTGAATGAGTGTCTTTTATCTTCCATCCTCTGCTTATCCATTGCAAATATTCAGGGAAGCCTAGAAACTAAATCACAAGTCATTAGGTTAATCCATAAACTGTCCGTTCTACTCAAGAATAGAATTGAATTGATCTTAGCCATGCCCCTCTCCACTTTCAGGAGAATAATTCTAGAGTTCCAGTAAAGGCAAAATTCATCAATCATTGGGGTCAAAAACAAGAAAGGCATTAAGACATTAAAGCCAAGGCATACTTTGTTGAATAATATATGTTCTGCTTAGTTGCACTAGATCAGGCAAAATTATAATGATAATAAAATATTAACAGAGATTAATCTCTGGATACTGAATTTCAGTGTTTTAATGGTAATGAAAGTTTGTTTTTTTTTTTAAACAACAATGTTTCCCTTCTCTGATTATAAAATCGAGATATGATGGTTGCAGGGTTTGGGGAAAATACAGAAAACTAGAAGAAAATAATAATAAATAGAGAAAATGAGGGAAAAACTGGGGCAGAACAATAATAGATTTCCCTTTCGTGTAACTATTTAGAATTCAAGTACTTTCATGTATTCCCATGTAGGTCTCTTAACAGCCTCATGATAGAGGCGACAGAGGTATAATTATTTTCATTTTATAAGACTCAAGGAAATTCAGAGCCACTGTGTGATCTGCCTAAGGGGTACTAAGGCAGTAAGACAAGACCCATCAAAGAGGATTCTAGTCTCCTGATGGGTCAGGCATCTTCTCCAGCTCATGGCCATGGGATCAGCAAATGATACAGGAATAGTTAACTGCAAGCACCTAAAATGAGCAGTACCTGCAAACATCGATCAAAAGCAAGAAAATGTGCAAAATAGAATTATATCATTAACATAAATATACCCTAGAGCACTACAACATCAAGTAAAGAAAGGAAAATTTACATATCTTTAAGTTACCAAAAAGTGCAAAAGTGGGGGGAGGGGGAATACACATCAAACCCATGGAGATGGAGAATCTCTTAATTAACTGCTTCCTTTTGGTGTGAATGTGAATGCAGAGAGAAATCAGCTATTTCTTACCTGAAAAAGAGTGAGTGGAGCCCGCTGATAAAGACCAAAGCTCTTTCTGTCCCAAACAACTCTCCTCTCCCTCCCTTCCTGTCTCCCTACACACACGCTGTAGCATATGCCCGTGCGAACACAAAAAGTATAATTTTAAACTGATTTATTTATTGCCCCCTTCCTTCTGAAAAAAAAGATATATGGCTAAGTAACCATATATGTCATCATATGAACCGGAACACTTATAAGAGTGAAAGAGGTGACTATTCCTGATCAAGCTAGGAAAAGAGGCATAAACCAAGAATGACTGGTCAGGGCTTCCCTGGTGGCGCAGTGGTTGAGAGTCCGCCTGACGATGCAGAGGACACAGGTTTGTGCCCCGGTCCGGGAGGATCCCACATGCCACGGAGCGGCTGGACCCGTGAGCCATGGCCGCTGAGCCTGCGTGTCCGTAGCCTGTGCTCCGCAACGGGAGGGGCCGTAACAGTGAGAGGCCCGCGTACGGCAAAAAAAAAAAAAAAAGACTGGGCAAATGGGAACATGCGGTCTCCCAGCATCTGGATCCCTCCTCTCAAGAACCAAGCATTGGCAGTACACTCTTACTGTTCAAAAAAACTGCTTGGGGCTTCCCTGGTGGTGCAGTGGTTGAGAGTCCGCCTGCCGATGCAGGGGACACGGGTTCGTGCCCCGATCTGGGAAGATCCCACATGCCGCGGAGCGGCTAGGCCCGTGAGCCATGGCCGCTGAACCTGCGCGTCCAGAGCCTGTGCTCCGCAACCGGAGAGGCCACAGCAGTGAGAGGCCCACGTACCGTAAAAAAAAAACTGCTTGGTGTGTCCCATTTTATGCAATACTGGGTCTTAAGGAAATTCTACGTCAAGGGAAAGTCATCAGCATTTTGTAGACCAGTAGACCAATTTAATAAACACTCCTAATTAGTGAATGTCTTTTTACAATGCATAAGTTCTTGTGGAATGTTTTTAAGTTATATGTGGTCTTGCAAGCCATCTGAAAAAAGTTTTAAGAAACCAGTTAAATTTATTTTTGCCATCTTCTTTAAAAATTTAAGTATCAGGGACTTCCCTGGTGGTACAGTGGTTGAGAATCTGCCTGCCACAGAGGACACGGGTTCGAGCCCTGGTCCGGGAAGGTCCCACATGCCGCGGAGCAACTAGGCCTGTGAGCCACAACTACTGAGCCTGTCCGTCTGGAGCCTGTGCTCCGCAACAAGAGAGGCCGCGACAGAGGCCCGCAAACCGCGATGAAGAGTGGCCCACGCTCGCCGCAACTAGACAAAGCCCTCGCACAGAAACGAAGACCCAATACAGCCAAAAATAAATAAATAAATAAATAAATTTATTCTAAAAAAATAGTGCTCCAATAACCTTGTTTAAAAAAAAAATTGAAGTATCAAATAAAAAGAAAAAGCAATCTCTTAATCACTCGAAGGTATTTAAAATTCAAAGTTATTTGCTTTGGTAACCCAAAAGTACTGTTCTACACAGGAATGCCCAAATTATTTTCTGTGTAGAAGCTGGAATAATCTAATAAATAAACTGCTTTCAGAATAGTTTTTTGGCTGATGCTGATGCTGTTAACAAGTTAACAAGCTCAAAGGAAAAAGTTCCCTCAAATAAGAAAAAGAAGAAAGAAACCTGACATGGTATTTGTATAAATGTACTGCTAGTAATAAATAAAGTCTCAAAAACCAACCTTCCTGGGGCCTCCCTGGTGGCGCAGTGGTTGAGAGTCCGCCTGCCGATGCAGGGGACACGGGTTCGTGCCCTGGTCCAGGAAGATCCCACATGCCGTGGAGCGGCTAGGCCCGTGAGCCATGGCCGCTGAGCCTGCGCGTCCGGAGCCTATGCTCCTAAACGGGAGAGGCCCGCGTACTGGAAAAAAAAAAAAAAAAAAAAAAACCAACCTTCCTATCTTGTGGTCATATTCCTATTCAAAATACCTCCTAAGAGACAACTCATTCAGAAAATCAAACAGAAATTGGAACTTGGAGCTGTTTTTTTTTTCAACTAAGAGAATTTCATACAGGTATACACAAATACTGACATATAATCTAAGCCTACCATTCATTCAAGGGACATTTCAATGTCCACTATACACACATTGCACTGACACTATTAATAGTTGGCTGTCCTGGATTTAAAATTTACCAGTATTTTTTTTCACTCTAGCAGACTTATCTTTCAATTCCAAAAAGGGACTTTTTATTTAAATACTCTGTGATTCTCACCCCAGAAAACAAGACTAGAAATAGCTACTAAACAATAGCAATCTCAAAATGACCCTGTAACAGTATATGGCAAGGACTTCCCTGGTGGTCCAGTGGTTAAGACTCTGTGCTCCCAATGCAGGGGGGCCAGGTTTGATCCCTGGTCAGGGAACTAGATCCCACATGCTCCAACTAAAAGTCCCGCATGCTGCAACGAAGATCCCACATGCCACAACTAAGACCCAGTACAGCCAAACAAATAAATATTAAAAAGTAAATAAATAAAATGTTATTTAAAATAACAATATATAGCAGAATATTTTTACATTTATTTGTTAGCACTTCATATTCTGAGTTGTTTGATAGCCTAACTATTGCTCCCCTCTACAAAAGATGCTTAGAAATGTACAATCCTACACACTGCAATTTCTCATAGAAAACAATCCCTCATTTTCTCCAATTTTCACATTAAAGATAAGTTCCACAGCTGTGTTCTCAAGTTTGGAAAGGGCCATGAATCAGACAGGCCAGTGTCACTCTTTACAACAACCCCTTGCAGAATGTCAGAAGGTCTACCCACCTTCACTGAGAAAAAACCAGAGTATACTGATGAACTTGATTTACTATTATACCTTTTTTTAAAACAGTATGACGGTTCTAGATTTCCTGGGTAAGGCTTATTGAGAGAGTCAAGACATAGAATTTTCTAGATTAAATAATAAATTAGCCTTCTTGAAAGAGCCAGTTTCAAAGCTCAATTCTAAAAATTAAAAAGGCAAATCAAAAATAAAGAGAAAACTAGTTGCTCCACAACTGTAAAGGATCAAAGAGGGGAACTGCAACTCAAGGAGTAAATTTTTAAAACTAGCCTTTTAGAGATGCAATAGCCAATCCATCCATAAAACCACCATAAGTTGGCCATTATACACTGCATACATTACATTCTGAATGGTTACTATCTTTAACAGGAAGAATGGGGGGGGTAAGTAAAAATACAGTTTTCATAACATTAAATAAGCAGCCCAGTGAAATATAAATTCCAGAAAAGGAAGGAGGAAAGGGACCCTCTATATCTGAACATGGCTACTTGAATTTTTTGTGCTTTTCTAGCCTTAACCCACCACCATCCTTAGCCCATCTTTACCACCATTCTTTCCCAAGACCCCAACATGCACGCATATGCACAAACATGTGTTCACACACAACACATACACACAGTTACAGGGTTTAAAAAATATATAACATATCCTTATGTGTCAAAAAATAAATTTCATACAAGAGCACAAGAACTCTGAAGTCTCGTGATTTATCAAAAGACAATGCCACTGCTAAGCTATGAGCTAATGCAAATTCAGACCTAATACATACACTGAATTTTGAATAAACCCAGTCACTGGCTCTTACTTACATCACCAATTCTTTTTCTAACACATCTAAAATTATAAACTATGAAAACAAATTCTGGACAATAAATGAGCATGAAAAATCATGGATGAAACTTAAATTACTGTTGAAACAGAATTTTTTTAAAAATCTGTCCATTTTAAAATAAAAGTATTTTTCCACAAATTGTTAAAATGAATAAAGAGTTTCAAAAAATTTTTTCCTCATTGCAATAGTCCTTATTAAAAGCAAAAATGCAGTACTATCCAATACTTTGGAATTTCTTGCTATTTAATGAAACAGCTTAGACAAAATGCCTTTTTAATAAGTTGCTAAGAGAGATCCACAAAAATTGCAAAGAAACTGCTCTGACAAGTTCCAATAAGGAACATCATTTGAGTACTTTGCTTATAAGACTTTAAACAGCACTAGTCAAACTACCATCTGGGCTTTGGTTTTAATCAAGCTTATTAGTTAAACTGGAGCTGACATCATTTACATGACTGACCTAAATGAAATCTAAATTACATTAAGAATCCATAAGATAGTCACTTACCTACTACCATCCAGTAGATTATAATGTTCTAAGCATCATATTAAATTATAAATATATATGTGTGTGCATATATATACACATACTCACACACACACACACCCTTATCTATAGAAACATACATAGATATATCAGTGGATCTATCTCCAAGCCACTTTTGGAAAATACACCTACCATAACCTCTAACTGCAGAAATACACCACATGGTATAATTAATACATTGTGATATAGTTCAATGTACTCGGTACTCTATCCCCAAGAGATTCTGATTATATTCCCTAATGAAATTTTTGTTTTCACTCTAAGAAACAAAATATTCTTGGATCAGCAAGAGTAAGCTGCTCAACTTGCTCTTATCCACAATGCAAGCATCTCATTTTAAGATGTAAAAACTTAAATTAACTCTGAAACATCTGCCTTCTCTAAGCCATTAGACCAGCAAGTCACCTTTCACTAAATCCCTCACCTTAAGCTTTATTTCAAACAGTGAATGCAGCAAAATTCATCCAATAACTACCTTAAAGACAAAGTGAAAAAAAAAATCAATTTGATTCTATTTCTAGTTATTTTGGCCAATTATTTTGTTACCCTTAAGAAGGGTATCACATCAATGCACTAGCTAAATGTTACCCTGACATCCAACAGATCTAAGTACATTACATCACAATTCATTGAGTAAGCAAATAATAATCATCATCTCTGTTTCTATTCATGTTCAGTGTGGTCCATGGTACACTGAAAATCATCCCTAACATACCCTCAGCTTTTTTATGTACCACTATGGAAAGAATATAAATACTGTCCTTCTTACCCAAGTCCCTTCCAAACATACTACAGATTCACACTGTGACATTCTTTTCACTTCTTTCCAAAATTATACAAGAACAAATACAACGTATTTTTCATTTTGAATACAACTGATAATCAAGTAAATTCTTAAATTCACATGTGCATCCAAAAGTTTAAAACTCAGTTTGCAAATACAATCCACATAACACTGGCTCTATAGGGTATACAGAATCTAGACCCAGATACTGCTACTTCAACTAAAACCCACCTATACTCCCTACTAGAATGAATAGTAAGCTTTTTATTTGCTAAACATGTTCTTACAGCATTAACCAAACCTAAACACACACAACTGTGTTAGCAAAGAGAACACTGACAACTGTAGAAAAAAACAGTACACCTGTTTTTTTTAAATGTCTAATGACACCTATAATTATATAAACCAATTCAGACTCTACAACTTCAACAGGAATGGCAATTTTAAAGATGCCCAAGGCATTTTAAATTAATCAGGCAAATCTCACACCTCTTGGTGCCACCACAAAACCAAAATTATTGAGCAAGATATATGTCTGACCTGATAAGGCAATTCTTAAATCTTTCTCCTATCTAAAACAGTTATCACAGTATATCAATTTTTTTTTTTTTTTTTTTTTTTGCGGTACGCGGGCTTCTCACCGCTGTGGCCCCTCCCGTTGCGGAGCACAGGCTCCGGACGCGCAGGCTTAGCGGCCATGGCTCACGGGCCCAGCCGCTCCGCAGCATGTGGGATCTTCCCGGACCGGGGCACGAACCCGTGTCCCCTGCATCGGCAGGCGGACGCTCAACCGCTGCGCCACCAGGGAAGACCAGTATATCAAATTTTTGATTTTTGACTACTATCAAAAATCAATCCTTTCTTAAAAAAATGCACATCCCATTTCGAAAAAGTAGAGATAAGTAGAATATCATAACACAGAATATATACAAAAATTAGTTCAGTTTAATAACTGAAAAGTTAAGTTTTTGACATTTGCCAAGCAGTCCCACAATGTGCTGGCCCTATGCCATCATGGCCTAGTGCCAGCCTGATGGAGGGCCAGGCTAAAAATAGCAGCCAAGCAGCAGCTGGAACACATAGGTCCTTGTGACCTCAGCTTTATTTCCCTAAATCAAGGGAGGTTGAAGGGAAGGGGACAGTGGCTGGGAAAGAAAGGAATGGAACACACTCTCTTGGTTGGTATTTCCTACCTCTTCTGACTTCTTGCCTTTTTCCCTACCACTCTCTACTATTCCTCACTCCCCCGCTCCATTCCCCTGTGCCCAAGAAAGGAAGGGAAAAAGCATGGGCATTAGAGAAAGAGGGAAAAGAAGAAAGATACTTGAGCTCTGAGGCAGGTTAGGTGCAGAGGCTCCCTTCACTCCTACCCTCAAGTCTCACTTGATTCTGCCATCATCACAAAGCAGCCATTGGTCATTTCAGTCCTCAGCTTTACCATGGTCTAGAGAAAATATAAGACAAAAATTAACACAGGTGATAATTGTAGGAGAGAAGCAAGAGAGAACTAGAATATGGTGTCAGGAGTTCAAAATCCTAAGTGCTAAGGAAACTTGAAGAATGCTTTAAAGAAACAAAGTCCGGGACTTCCCTGGAGGTCCAGTGGTTGGGACTCAGTGTTTTCACTGCTGAAGGCCCACGTTCAATCCCGCCGCATAGACCAAAAAAATTAAAAATTAAAAAATTAAGTTAAATTAAAAACCAAAGTCCTAAAGAAATAAGGTAAACTTATTATTTTTTTTAAGTCCTCTCTCACATACATCTGATTACAAACTTCTGGTATTTGTGTTTTAACAGTTTATTTTATGACAAATATTTATAAAAATCATGACCATCTTCTTTGTAGAAATGAGTTAATATAAAGCAGTAGCAGGAACAAAGGTTCAACGTAACCAAATACTACAGTGCTACCTTCAACTTCTGCCAGCCTTTACCAAAAGACCAACAGTAACACCAGAAGAGGCTCCAGGCTCTGCCCTTTAGAGTGAAATGATAAAATACCTATACTTCACTTATAAAAATACTGATCACTGTCAGCAAATATTTAACAGCTACAACATGGCACATGTAGCATTCTAAATTGTACTAATGTAATTAAGAGAATTTAAATCTTGCTTCTGTGGATTCATTCTATGTACTATCTTCTTATGCATATTTTCCATATAATACCTTCTAACATTAGAGATCTGACACCAATTAACAATGAAAAATGCTTTAAGTAAACAGAATGTTAAATAACGTAGGACCAGGCAGTGAGTCACCTGAACTTTAAGCGCATTAATTCACTAAATGAGCTTCCAATTTATCTGATCAGCTTTTTCAGTTAGTAAGAGTTTAGATGTACTGACAGGTTCTACTACATCCTTCCAATTAACACCCTTCCAATTACCTATCTCTTTCAAAGAACATTAAATCTTTTTCTCAGCATAAGAAATAGTATAATTTTCATAACATTCAAAAAGTTATACAAGATAAATATATATATGTGACATATATATTGCAATTAGATCTAACATGCAAGTTATTCCTCTTTCAAAAGTTAAAGATGTCTGATGAATGATGATCAAAATCACCCCACACAACCATCTTCCAAAGCTGAAATTCGTTCACAAAAGGCACTTTTTAAAAACTTTTTATTTTATATTGGAGTATAGCCGATTGACAATGTTGTGATAGTTTCAGGTGCACAGCAAACCGACTCAGCCATATATATACATGTATCCATTCTCCCCCAGACTCCCCTCTCATCCAGGCTGCTACATAACATTGAGCAGAGTTCCCTGTGGTATACACTAAGTCCCACAAAAGGTATTTTTAAAGTGCAGTTTTTCAAATCAAAATTTTAAAATACATGTAAAAACTCAGAGCTCTGATCACAATTTAAAATTCTGGCTACTGTGAAAAATCACCCTAAAAAGTACCAAGAGACTATAAACATAAGATGAACTTTCTGGAATAGTTAACGATGACACATCACAAGTAATATTATTTAGGGGGTAAGAGTACCAGCCCAGAGAGGCTGTGGCTGGCTCCATAATTTACCAGCCTGTGTGACCTTGGGCAAAAGTTACTTGCGCTTTTTCCCTATGCTTCAGTTTTCTCATCTGTGAAATGAAAATAATAAAAGTACCTAACTCATAGGGCCGTTAAGAAATATAAAAGTACTTGGAGCAGTATCTGGCACATGGTTAAGTGCTCTGAAAGTGTTGACTGGAAATGCTGCAGCAGTATTAAAAGGCTCACTGTAAATCATGCTCAGCACAATAAAGAAAAGCCCGAAATAACACAAGGTCTTTATAAAGAGATGTTAATAAAGCTTTGAGGCCACATCCATTATGTGAAAGAAGTATACCTAAGGGTTATGTATATAGTACTAGTTACTAGTGATGAGGGTGGGGTGACACTGACAGAAACACTGAAAAACGTACAAAAACAGGTCAAACACAGACACTACTGAAAAAAGTTTTCATATACATACTAAGTTCAGAACAGACAAATTTCTTACTGGGTATTGACTTCCATTGTCCTGTGTATGTAGTATTTTCAACTTTCAGTAAATTCTGTACAGTCATGTGTACTCACACCAACTGTAACAGAGTTTCATACAGCTAGCAATCATAACTAACTTTTCCTGAACTTTAATCTCATCAGAGAACATCTCTACAGTTTCTAAATGTCTACAAAATGTTTTACACTAGCATGTACTATGCATGCCAGAATCACTGCTTAACTGAAGCCATTAGAATCTGGCCTGAAACTAAAATGTTATCTAGAAATACTTTTATAACATTCAATGAAATGTTAGCCAAATAATCTCTCCAACAGCATAGTCAATTTACATTCACTATATGCTTGTTCTGATTTCTGAGATTTTCTGAAGTTTACCAAACATTCCCAGCAAATTAGGAGGCAGCCTGAGTAGTGGAAAAACAGAGATTCCACGTTTAACTTTGTAATTTACTATGCCTCTCTGGACAAATTACTCAACATGTCTGGGCCTCAGTTTTCTCATGAGCAAAGTGGGAGAAGCTGGAATCGATCTCTACAAATATTCAGAGCTCTACAGGTAGATAATAACTATCATGCAAGAGTATTGTGTAAAAACAGAATCTCATCCGCTCGCATATTTAAGAAGAAACAGAAGAATGCACCTGTACACAGAGGTCACTGAAATATGCTTGGGGTAATGATACTCAAATGATACCTAGGTTCATCTGTCTCCTTTTCTCTCACTTGGGAACATCATATTTGTTTCAAATAAATACATAAATAAATATATGTAACATATGCTGACAAAAAACTAATTATCACTAAAGAATTCCACAAATAGAAAACACTTAGCATACCCTTTTCTAACAGACTTCACTTATATCAGCTGAAGGTCAATCTTTAAGTTCAAAATGAAAAGCAGATTTTGCACTGTGTTCTCTCCAAAGCTTGCTTTGGCTACCTTTTCTAGATCAAAAAAATAAAGGAAGCATCCTATTTTTAAAGAATTGAAAACCATGTACAAAGCAAATTCTTAGCAGAACACACGGCACTGAAAGCAAAAAATGGAAAGACACTCAGATTTTTCAAACAAATCTAACACACTTTATTTTTGAGACTCTGGCTAGGATTGAGAAACAAGTCTCTTTCCATGGGACAAGACTATGTTACATATTTCTCCAAATTACCACTTGGTACTGATTTCTCAGAAAGAGATGAGTCTTTCCACTCATTATAAGGAGGAAATAGCTCATGTTTTCTAATATACAGTAATCCCCAAATATTTACATACATCAAAAAATTAATAAACCAAGATAATTAGATTACATTTTCATTGGGAGAAAGCATGATTTTTCAAACTATATAATAGTAATCTCAAATGTAACTGAAGATGGTTTTGTGGGCTCCATGTAGTTTATTACCATTTAAAAAATAGTTGCCTATAATCTGCTTTGTTTCTAAGATGTTTATACTTACCTATAATCTGCTTTCTCTTGTAGGATATTTGTCCTCTTAAATATAACAGGTGAAGGTCAACAGCAGTTCAAGTTTAATGATGGCCCCTATAAAAACTTCTAACACGAGTTTGTCTTATCATATGTATACATAACTTCTTAAAATAAAGGTACCAAATTCATTTTGCATCACTGAAGAAAACCGATTTTCTAACACAAAAATATAAAGCACGTAAGCATTTGGAATTAGTACAGACCATTCGTATAATTTTTTAAAGGGACAGCTTTCTTAAACGAAAGCATCAGTCATTCCTTCATTGCCATCCTGTTCACTGAATATATTACTAGCTAAAATCACACATTCTTAAGTAAACTCTTAATATGATTGTGAGTAAAAAAGACATGCTGCCCTGCATCCTTCCAGACCAAACATTTAGAGTTGGAACTGATAGTAACTGATTACCCATTGTGAAAAGAAAAGAAGCCAAAGATAAACAGATAAACATCTTGACAGATGGCCAGGACATACTTAAGACAACACTGACTTCAATCGTTCAATTAACTGCAATAATTGTTCTTTAGACAACACATTTCATGGAATCCTGATGTTTTAAGAAAGAAAGGTATCCAAGTCTCTCATCTGCAAAAAGTATGAAACTCAATGCACAGTTAAAATAATGTGGGTGGACTTTTCCTCCTCAATCCCAGGGTGTACTCAGAATACAAGTGTATAGGGCAGGAAATTAAAAACTGAAGCGAGAGTAGAAATATTTGCTTAATTCAAATCCACAATTCCACCTTCCAGTATTGTTGAAATATTTTAGCAATGAAAAGTACTCTGTCTCCCAAACACTTTAGATTTCTTCATTGGACCAATACTAACCATTGGAGAACCAAGTATCATAAAAAATTCCAAGATTGCTTCACCTAAAATTGAAACCCTCAGAACAATGCTGAGCACATCTGAGATGCTCAATACTTTCAAAAATCAATAGTAAGCAAATCAAACATCTCAACTCAGATAGAACCACAATAAAAAAAAACATATGCAACTAGTGTCAATGTTTTTTCCTTCTGTGTAATTTTTCATTAACCAAAAGACAGAACAAGCATAGGGCTCTGATTCAAATTTGCTCTATATCATTACCTTAATCTCAAAATTACATTCAATTAACTATATTATCATCAATAAACAAAACATCTAACTCTCAAAGTACATTTAGAATCACATCTTTATATAATAACCTCTGGTCTGTAAAGAAAATCAAAATACTCAAAGGCCAACAAATTAGCCTTAAGTTAGCTGATTAAAATTTTAACCATCTTAAATCTAATAATGATCCCCTTTTACTGCTTTGCTACCCCCTAAATCATGAAATTTTAAGTAACAAATCTGAAAAGACCATGAGAATGTTTAACAAGGTATAAACAGAATTTCTCTCCCAAAAGTAACCAGAAAAAAACCCAAAAAACCTAGCTCCTTCCTTCTCCTACAAAAGACTAGTTCCTAGTTTTGTTTAGACATTTCTTGCTTTTAAATGATTGTTTAGTCACAAATAAGGAAATGGTGTTTCAAAAAAAAAAATTGAGTGTACACCAGTTCTTCAGAAAGGGGACACACACAGACACACACACACACACACACACACACACACACACACACACACCCCAAAACAAAAAATAATGCGTTAATTAAAAACACAAGGATAACTATTCTAAGATTTCTTATTACAAAAGTATATGCTGCTAGTTTTAAGAAAAATCCAACCATAATAACAATGAAAAGTCCCCTCAAAACCTTGCCCATTCATTTGACTGCCCTACTCCAAAGACACTCACTATTCAATGGTTGCTTGTGTACCCTTCCCACATTTTTATACACTTATATGCAAGTCCATCTTTTTTGTTTTAAACAGAAATTACAGCATACTCATGAACAGTTGAGTTGTTTTTATTTTTCTCGCTTACAATTTTCTCTTTTTTGTATTTTATTTTTTAACATCTTTATTGGAGTATAATTGCTCTACAATGATGTTAGTTTCTGCTTTATAACAAAGTGACTCAGCTATACATATACATATATCCCCACATCTCCTCCCTCTTGCATCTCCCTCCCACCCTCTCTATCCCACCCCTCTAGGTGGACACAAAGTACTGAGCTGATCTCCTTGTTCTATGCAGCTGCTTCCCTCTAGCTATCTATTTTACATTTGGTAGTATATATAAGTTCATGTCACACTCTCACTTCGTCCTAGCTTACCCTTCCCCCACCCCGTGTACTCAAGTCCATTCTCTACATGTGTCTTTATTCCTGTCCTGTCCCCCCCCTTTTTTTTCTTTTTTTTTTTTTTTGCGGTTCATGGGCCTCTCAACTGTTGTGGCCTCTCTCGTTGCGGAGCACAGGCTCTGGATGCGAAGGCTCAGTGGCCATGGCTCACTGGCCCAGCCGCTCCGCGGCATGTGGGATCTTCCCGGACGGGGGCACGAACCCGCATCCCCTGCATCGGCAGGCGGACTCTCAACCACTGCGCCACCAGGGAAGCCCTGCCCCCTTTTTTTTTTAGATGCCATACATATGTGTTAGCATACAGTATTTGTTTTTCTCTTTTTGACTTACTTCACTCTGTATGACAGACTCTAGATCCATCCACCTCACTACAAATAACTCAATTTCACTTCTTTTTATGACTGAGTAATATTCCATTGTATACACGTGCCACATCTTCTTTATCCATTCATCTGTCAATGGACACTTAGGCTGCTTCCATGTCCTGGCTATTGTAAATAGAGCTGCAATGAATATTGTGGTACATGACTCTTTTTGAATTACGGTTTTCTCACAGTGTATGCCCAGTAGTGGGATTGCTGGGTCATATGGTAGTTCTATTTTTAGTTTTTGAAGGAACATCCATATTGTTCTCTATAGTGGCTGTATCAATTTACATTCCCAACAACAGTGCAAGAGGGTTCCCTTTTCTCCACACCCTCTCCAGCATTTATCATTTGTAGATTTTTTGATGATGGCCATTCTGACTGATGTGCGGTGATACCTCACTGTAGTTTTGATTTGCATTTCTCTAATGATTAGTGATGCTGAGTATCCTTTCATGTGTTTGTTGGCAATCTGTATATCTTCTTTGGAGAAATGTCTATTTAGTTCTTCTGCCCATTTTTGGATTGGGTTGTTTTTTTGTTATTGAGCTGCATGAGCTGCTTGTAAATTTTGCAGATTAATTCTCTGTCAGATGCTTCATTTGCAAATATCTTCTCCCATTCTGAAGGTTGTCTTTTCGTCTTGTTTATGGTTTCCTTTGCTGTGCAAAAGCCTTTAAGTTTCATTAGGTCCCATTTGTTTATTTTTGTTTTTATTTCCATTTCTCTAGGAGGTGGGTCTAAAAGGATCTTGCTGTGATTTATGTCATAGAATGTTCTGCCTATGTTTTCCTCTAAGAGTTTGATAGTGTCTGGCCTTACATTTAGGTCTTTAATCCATTTTGAGTTTATTTTTGTGTATGGTGTTAGGGAGTGTTCTAATATCATTCTTTTACATGTAGCTGTCCAGTTTTCCAAGAACCACTTACTGAAGAGGCTGTCTTTTCTCCATTGCATATTCTTGCCTCCTTTATAAAAAATAAGCTGACCATATGTGTGTGGGTTTATCTCTGGGCTTTCTATCCTGTTCCATTGATCTATATTTCTGCTTTTGTGCCAGTACCATACTCTCTTGATTACTGTAGCTTTGTAGTATAGAGCTGACTTGTTTTTAAATGAAATATGCTGGTCACCTCTTCTTGTCAGTATATAAATATCTACTTTGTTTTTTTATGGTTGCATAGTATTCCATTGAGTACTACTTAGCTACTTCCCTTCTGATAGAAATTTAGCTTGATTCCAGCTTTTCAGTATTGCAAACCATACTGCAATGAGCATCGCTCACCGTAATGAACATCACTGTGCACTAATATCAATATATCTATGGAATAAATTCCTAAAAATGACACAAAAAGATTGTGCCAAACATCAGGGGAGGCAGCATCCCATTCTCCCACCTCCTCAATCATTTCTGGGTAATGTCTACCCACATGCCAATGTTGTGGATGAAAATGGCACGTCATTTTTGTGTCTCTCTTAGTGAAGATAAATACATTTATTAATAATTTGCATTTCTTTCTGAAATGTGTTGTCCATTTTTCTACCAGGTTATTCATCTCTTATTTTTCCCTGATTTTTAGGAATTATCTGCCAGCCTTTGGTCAAACATGTGGCAAGTATTTGCCCCAGTTAGGTGCTTAACTTGGTTCATCAAGTTTTCAATCCTACAGAAACTTTTAGATTTTTTTAAATCAGGTAACTTATATCTGTCTCTTCCTTAACAATTCAAATTTCAGGTCCCATTAGGGATGCTCTCTCCCAGGCAAAATTTTTGGGAAAACTTATGTGACTTCTAAACCATTACTGGAATGTTGTCAATAATATTTACATACAAACACCTTCAGCAATAGCTCCCACCCAATATATCATTAGTTAACAATAATAAGCCAACAACACTTCCTCCAAAACTTCCCATAATCAACTGATGAACAGCTCTGTACCAATTAAATATTGCTTACAGCTGCTACATCAAAGGTTTAATTTTTTTTTCCTTTAAATTTCTTCTTCTTAAAATCTAGGAGTTGAAAAATAACTAAGCAAGTATGTTTAACTTCCTGGAACTCTCAATTCTCTGTCCCTCAATCCTTAAATAATCTTCAACACTGTAAGTGTAAAATAACCTTAAATAATCTTCAACATTGTAAATGTAAAATAAAGTCCAACAACTAGATTGTATTGTATCTACAATTTAGTCATCTCCACAAAAGTCAAAGAATACTTCCTGTACAAACTTGTAATTTTGCAATACCAGAAAATTGCTTATGATGCTATCAACACAGTATTTTGTTCTTTCCATTTCAGGTTATGAAGCGAAAGCGTTCTACCTCAAATCACAAAATTATAAAATAAGCTTCATGTTAGTTCCAATTCAAACCACCACTTAGAGCTAAATTAGATGGTTAATCTAACCACTCTCTCTGTTCTTCTTTAGGAAAAAAAAATCTTGGTCATAAGTTTTCTATCTCACAGTGCCAGCTGCCAGGCATTTAACAGCCTTCCATCTCTAAGCTGACTGGCACAACAAGTAATACAACTTGGAAGTTAAGGAAATTGGCAGAACTCAGAAGGGAAAAAAGAATATTTTCCACAATTTGCACAGCACTTGTTTAGCACGTATGTTAAGTGTTTCCAAAGGGGTGGTCAACTCTTCAAACTATATAAGAAGCATCTACTTCACATCAACCACTGCCAGCTCCATTCAGTGGCCTCCTTCTCCTCCCGGGACTATTCAGAAAGTTACTATTTTCTTTTACAACTCACCCCGGCCTCTTCACCAATGAAGGCAGGCAAAGCCCACGCTGTGTGTCTGTCTCCTAGAGAAGATTGCATCTTTTATTTATCGTCCCTTGGCTTTATTTTCACAGTGAATTCCTGGCTTAAATGCAATCAGCCAAGAAACCCTCCCTATGTGCTCTCCTGTCATTCCTCATTGCTTGCAAGCAGAGTCAAGCACAGAAGGGGGAAAAAAAAACTCAGCATTGCCAGCCAAGCCATAAAAACTCACAAACTAGTTATACTGAGAAACCATGGATGTGCTTCAATCCATTTCAACCAGGCAGGAAACAAGGTGGGGGGGGGGGGTAATAACTTGAAAGGTTAATTAGATTTTTTTTAAAGGATGGATGGCCTCAGAAGTCAAACCCCCCTCTAGACATAAGTAAAGGGGTATCTAACCTAGAAAAGGCAACACTGGGGGCTGCCTTTACAAATAAATGACCATGCAGAAAATCACGTTTGCAGATTGCATCAGAATTCAAAGTAACCAAACAGAATTAAAACAAATCTTTAAGTCTCTCTTGGGTCCCCACCCAGCCCCCCACCCGACTCCCAAAGAGAAGGATAAAAGAAACTGACTACGGAAAGAGAAGATTAAATTAAAAATCAGAGGCAGTGATGCTTCCAAACCTCTCCCCATTCATTAGGAACTGTGCTCACCACCACAGTTTAAATAGACAGCAATATGAGAAGAGGAGTAGAAAATAACGTCGTTTTGCAATCAGGAGGGAAATACGGGGAAAGGGGAGTTTCACTACAGCATTGTTCTTTTCCGTGCAGCTCAAACATCCCCAGCGCTACAGCCGAAAAATATATCTGACCAGAAAAACACACTGGAGGGGGGGGGGGGGGACAGGGAAAGCTTTAAAATTCGGTATTTGAGAAAACTCTCATGGTCTGTCAGAAAAAGAAGGGCTGTGCAGCTTTAAACCACAAGTCCTACCCTCGCCTTTGTCAAATATCTTCTACTTTACAAGCCCCGAAAAGAAATAAAGAGACTCTTTTGTTTGGTATGCCCTTTTCGGAGGGTGACAGAAAACTGAAAGGGGCACAAATAAACCTGAAAATGAGAACAAAGTGCGGGGTCGTGCCCGGCTGCCAGGCGGTCGCGCAGGGAGGGACGCGGGAGCGGGCGCGGAGCCCCTCCGCCTCACGCTCCTGAAGCCGCCGACCAAGAGCGCCAAGCCCGTCACCGCTCCCCGCGGATCGCACAGAGCACGACCCCCGGTCCCCCGGGCGCAAACCGAACTCCGGCGGCAGAAGCCCCGGGCACGCCGCGTTCCCCCGGAACGGGGAAGAGCCAGCCGCTCCCAGCCCGGCTCGCGCCCTTTAATTAGGGGGCGTCCTCGCGGAGAGAGGTCCCTCAGGAGATGGGTCCAGCCCGCCGCCCACCGTCCGCGCGGCCCCGAGACGGAGAGGCGCGGAGGAAAGGACATTTAAATCCCGGGGCGGCCGGCGGAGCTCCCCCGGGCCAGTCCAGACGCCGCAGCGACCCCCGGAGCTCCGCGGCCGCCAGCCCGTCGAAGCCAGGAGAAAAGAGGCAGCCGAGTGGCATTAAAATGTATTTCCCTCCCTCAAATGGAAGGGGCGGGGGGTGGGGAGAGGGGGGAAGAGGAGAAAGAAAGACAAGCGAGCGACAGACAAGGGGAGAGAGGAGGGAGAGCGCAGAGCGCGGCCCGGCCGCCGTTTCGGCCCCGGCCGGCATTGTCTGTGCGGCCCGCGCTCCCTCCCCCGCCCCGCACGGCCCCGCCACAGACACCCTCCGCCGAAGCCCGGCCGTCAGCCCGCGCCTTTGTCCACATTCACCCCCCAAAACAGGCGAGCAGCCCTCCAGAACGTGCCCCCCGGAAGAAGGGCGGGGAACCGAGAGGGCCGGGAGCACCCGACACCCACCCCGCGGACCCCGCGGAGGGGCGCGTCCTGCTGATTCATTTCCCCCTCGCGCTGGCCCGTCCGGGGAGCCAGGGGGCGGGGAGGGGCGGGGAGGAAATGGGCGCTCCGCTCGGGAGGACTATCCGGGACGGTGAGGGCACCGGGCGGGGTGCGGGCGCGCGCTGGGTTGAGGGGCTGCCAGGAGGGGAGGGGAGGGGGCGGGCGCCCCTCCGAGGGACTGACTGACGGACAGACGGCCCCGCGACTGCCCCGTGACTCACCGACTTGCAGGACGTTGTCGACGCAGCCGCTCTCCAGCAGCGCGATGCCCCGGCGGAAGGGCAGCCGTGTCTCGTCTCCGCCGTCCGCCGACCCGGCGGACCCCGCCGACGGGGCCCCGGCCCCAGCGGCGGCGGCGGCGGCGGCGGCAGCGGCGGCGGCGGCTGAGGTGGCGGCCGGCGAGGACGAGGAGCCGCCGCCGCCTGCGCCGCCCGCGCCGCCGCCCGCGCCGCCGGGGCCGCCGCTGTCTTCGCCGGGGCCGCCCGCGGCGCCGCCGCCGGTGTTGAAGGACGAGTACATGCAGATCTCCCGCTCGCTGCGGGGGAAGGACCAGTAGACGATGCGGCGCTGCACCGGCTCCGGGATGCGCTCGAAGCGCTCCTCCACGCGCTGGAACGGCCACTTCTCAGCCACCTTGCGCGCCGCGATGTCCAGCAGCGACTCGGGGCTCTGGGTCTTGCCCGGCGGCAGCAGCCCCAGCGCTGCGCCGCCCCCGCACGCCGCCGCCGCCGCGCCGCCCGCCCGCGGGCCCGGCCGACAGGCAGAGCTGTAACCGCCACCCCCTCCTCCGCCGCCGCTGCTGGCCCCGCCGCCGCCGCCGCCGCCTCCGCCGCCCGGCCGGCAGCAGAGCCGTTTTGCGGGAGGAGGGTGCTGTCCGCGCTCCGCCATGACCGCGCCGCTTCTAACCCGACAGCGGAAGTGCCAGGATCCTATAAACGGCACAAGGAAGCGCGACACGCACACGCCGCCGCGACGCCACGCTGCCATCTAGGGCCCGCCGCTCCTTGTACGGGCACAAGAGGTGGGGCCTTCACAGTGACGTCGAGGCTGAGGCGGGGCCCCGATAGGGGAACCTAGGGCCAAGGGCGGGGCCTATGCAAATCGCTGGGCTGAAACATAAATAGAGCGCTCAGCGGACACGGGGGTAGCGGGGGCGCTGGGGTTGGGTGCCCGAGGGGTTGTGAGAATGTCAGACTGCTGTGACGCTGGGGGCGGGGCTCAGGCGGGGTTCCCGGGGGAGGGGGCGGGCCGCCCGGCCTGTCCTAATGTGGGTGGGTCTCTGCGCCCCCTGCCTACTCAACTTCCCCCTCTAATTCCCTGCCTCCCTTTGATGTCCAGCAAGTGCGGACGCGCCTCGTGGGTCGCAGCGGGGAGGGAAGGGGAAATGGGAGGTGAGCACGGGGGAGGGGTCCGGGCTAAACGGGGGGCGGGGCCCGCGGGTTGATGCCCCACCCCCCGTCAGAGCCTGACCGCCGGGGGAAAAGCCTCTGGGCGGAGGAGGTGCTTTCAAAACAAAGAAATGCGGCGTGGAACCCGGGGGACTGGGGTGGTGAGGAAGGCGGAGGAGGTGCGTCTGAGGCCGTCCGGCCGCCCGCTTCCCCTCTAGTCAGCCCGGAGGAGCTCCCCCCACCCCCAGCCCGGGCTGCGGTGCCGGAGAAGAGAGAGGAGGCTGCGTTAGGCGGCTGTTTTCCAGTTCACTTTTGCAGACCAAGGCAGAGAAGAAGAGCACCAGCTCCGCTGCCCCTCTTGGCTGCGGCGCACTCAGCCCCAAGCCCCGCGTGCGCTCTGTCTCGGATACCGAGCCGGCCAAAGTGTCCGGAAACGCGCAGAGCGCTCGGAGCCTGTCCCGCAGCTGTGCGACGCGCGTCTCGAGTTGGCCGCTGCCGCCCCGCCCTCGCGCTCCTTCAGCCCCGCGGGCGGAGAAGCCGGCCCGCCCGCCGGCGCGGAGCCGGGGAACTTGAACTGGCTCCAGCGGCCGCTCTGCCGAGATCCTGCTCCAGGCCCGGGGGTGCTCCGGCTCGGGGTGGAGGGCACGCCCGGGAAGTGGATTTAGCAAACACACCTTTGTGAGTACACGCGCCACGGGAGCGCGCGCACACACCCTACGGGAGCGCGCGCACAGCCTAGCCGTCTGCAGACGGCGCGCCCGGGCCGCTCGGCGGCGGACGGTGGCTGCAAGCGCGCTCAGTGCGCACTTAGATTTGCGGCTCGCGTCCGCCCTGGGCGCCGGGCTGCGGGGAGCCCTAGCGCTCAGGACACACGCCGCGCTCTCTGCCGCCCTGGCAGCTCCCGAACGGCCCATCCTCCCGGGACAGGGCAGCGTGGGGGGCGGGCGAGCGGAGACCGCAGCTTGCTGGGGCTAGGGCGCCGGTGAAGGCGAAGTAGCGAGTCCCGGCTGAACCCGGAACGCTGCGGACATTGTTCTTCGCACTCTCCAGAGCTCGGTTGAATCTGGGTCCAAAACAGAGACTTAATTACCACGTTAGAGACATCCTTACTCTTTGCCCTGCCTTCTGTTTTTCCTGTAAACCCTGTCACTGATAACTGTCGCTATTGTAAAAGATAAACCGTATCTCCTTTGACACGTTAGCATCTTTTAAGGTTATTGGCTCATACCCACCTGCCCGCCTCGTTGCCTGGATTTAAAGGGATAAGAGCGCTCCCGAGTTTTAAAGAAAATCGCCCACTCAGGGCCGAGGCCCAGAAGACCTCGAGCTCCAGGTCTTGGCTCTTCCCCTCTTCAGGCCTCACCGAGCCCCAGGCTGCAGGTCCCCAGGGGACCTGATGCTGGCAGACTTTCCATAGCTGCCTTACTAGTTAGGAAAATGTTGGTGACATTATGTTTTTGTATATCCATCTGGTATTTTTCTGGGCACCTCCTCAATGCTTAGGAAAAGGCCTGGGTAGAAAACTGGAAGACTATCTTTATGGGCAAAAGGGAGAGGGAAGATTTTTCCTCCAATTCTATTTCGGGGTTTCTTAAAAAGTAAAAGTTTTAAATTTTTTTAAAAATATAGGTGATAGGAGAAGAAAGTAAGTCAAAAAGTAAAATTTGGGTTCCATTCCGTCTTCAAACACAGTCATGATAGGACTTAGGCTTGTGTAATGTGTAGCTTACAAAGAATTTTCATACAGGTACAGACAGAATCGCTGAACTGGAAAGTTAAAGGTGACAAAACTCATACCCCCAGACAGGGTAAGTGACTCATTCAGGGTCCTACGTGGTGTTAGTGGAAGAAGTTAATTCATACTGAAAAGGAAAGTAGACACCTTTGGAGGTGCCTAATCTTTAGAGATCTTGATTTTTGTATTGAACCAAAGAGACTGAATTTAAGGCATCATCCTACATTGGAGGGATTTCGTTGAACTCTCTGTTCAAAGATGAATCTAGAGCCTACAGCTCAGCCTAACCCCATTTTCCCTCTCTGCAGTCTCTTACATGAGACCACACCCTCCCTCTTGAACTGTCCTCTCTCTGGTTTCCCTGACGCTCTCCTGTCCCTTCAGTGTCTCCAACTCATCTTTCTTTGCCTTACTATGGGGTTTCTCCTCCTCCCAACTGTTTAAGGTACACCCTGCCCTATAGACTATAAGGGTTCTCTTCTCCATTTTTAGTGGCCCACCCCTTGGAGAGTTTCCACTGTTCCCAACTCCCAACCATGGTCTCTGCTTCAGCTCACTCATTTCTTCCTGGTGGCCAGCTTCCTCTTCCATTGCCGCCTCAAACCCAAAGTACCACATTTCCCTGGAAACCAGACTCTCTTCCTTCCCCTAGACTGTTATTACTGTTGCCACCTGTTCATAGGCCCCAAAGATTTTTTCCTCCTTGCCTTTGCCTGCAACTCCCATATAGGTTTACTTGCTGCATTATCTATCCCAGCCCCTCTCACTCAGTCAATTATTCCTCCTCTTCACTCTGCACAGCCTCCTCACTGGTGTGTCTGTATAACCTTTCCTCCTGCAAATCCTCCTCCACCCAGCTGCTGTGCTTCCTAAAGTATAATTCTGATGGTGTCACCCTCCTGCTCAAGTCCCTTTAAATGACTCCCTGCCACCTACTAGGAAAAGTCCAAATTCAGATATGATCTTGACCAAACCCAACTTTCCAGCATAATCTTCCACTAGAATGTAGCAGACCTTCCAGTTCCCCAACAGGAATTTTGTTAGGTCTCCCAGCTCCCCAGATGTCATCCCAACTTTTCATTCTGCACATTTGCTCCAGATGTTCCTGTGGCCTGTAAGAGAGACATTGTCTCTTCCCTTGTAACTTGTCAAATTCCTACCCTTCCTTCCAGGACTGGCTCAAATGCCGCTTCCTCTGGGAAAAGCCAGCTGGATGTGTGATCTCTCTCTCCTGGAGCCACTGTAACGCTTTGGATCTTTCTCGTGACATTTATACCATTCTGCCGAGGGTCACAGCTATGTTTACATCTACTCAAGCCATTCATCTTCCCTGGTTAGAAATTCTCTGAGGGTTGAGATTATGCCTCAGCCACCTCTGTAGTCCCAGGTGCCCAGCACTGCACTGCAAGGCTTCTGTCTCCCCAGAGGTCAGCTACCCTCATGAGTCAAGGAAGAAGTAAGTGACAGTATGTCATCTTTGGCTGGTACTGTGCTACTGTCATTTTTGAGGTATTTACAGTGTTTTTTCTTCTGGTGTTCATAGACATCGTTACTAAATTACTTATAATTGCCCTTTTCAAACAAGCCCCTACTGTAGGGGCCACATAAAGGCTAGAGGCCTCTGGTTATGCTTCAATGTTTACCATTAGGCAATGGTAGGAAATGAAAGTACAAAAAGTCTACAGCTTCCCAAATGCAATGACTCATCATATCAAATCACACCACACCACATCAGCCAGTGTGGTCAGGAGCTAGGCTCTTAGGGAGACTTCATAAACAGGACTCCCAGTAGCTAAACTGAGAGCTACAAAGAAGAGAGACACCTTCTCCCCCAGCACCATACCAATTACCTGGCCTGTTGCAGTTGGATGCATCAACAGATGGATAGCTAAGGAATTTATTTGAAAGGAGCAGTGGAGTCCTGTCTAGACATCTGTCATGGCCTCTCTACCTGTCTTTAAGAATGAAAATTTGACTTAAATAGAGATGTATCAAATTCCTGGAGCAGTGGTTTGCAAAGAGAGATCCTTGGAGTGCCCCAGAGCACTGCACACAACTTTGGAGCTGGGAACCAGAAACTGACACTCACTTATTCCCCATGTGAGTCTTCTTTGCAGTCAAGTTTGAAAACTACCCTTTGGCGGCAAGAACTTCACACAGCTGTAGAGCTTAGGAGGAGGCCTTACCTGATCGTTATTGCTAGTCATCTCAGCTAATTAAGAGAATAATTTTCCATTAATAGGAAGATTCCAAGATGTGAGAATTAGATTAGATCTAAGGAACTTTAAGTAATTTGAAGATGGACACAAAGTCATTCCCACTTCCATGCTTTTCCTCCTATTGGGGTATACTTTTTATATTATAACCAAAGCCAATTATGTTCCCTGGGATATAATTAAATTATTTAGAGAGAAAGAAAATCCTAAAATAGCATAGTTAGCCTATGAATCAGGCTTATTCTCCCCTTCAGTGGAATGACAGAGAATTCTATGTGCCAAAAAAAAGAGTAAAGAATGAGATAGATACTAGAGATGACACTTATCAGGACAAAATGTCCAATAACAGGGGAAAGTGCCAAAAGAATCTCCCTGGTCAGTCATTTCCACCAAATAGATCCTTGGGCAAAATAAAAAGTGGGCATTAAAACCAGTGCTCTATCTTTGAGGAGGGGAAAAATTTGATCCATTTCAACTTTGTTAAATTCCAGAAAATGAAACTACTGATATTTCACTATTATTGTTTAGAGAGTGGGTGCAGATGCAGTGCTAGGTCTTTTATAAACAGTAACTCATTTGGTCCCCAGTCCCCCTTAGCACCCCTCCCGCCCTGCCCTGGCACAAGAAATGAATGAAGGAAATGAGGCTCAGAGAAATTCATCAAAGGTTATTCAGCTCTGATCTGGCCTAGCAGGGATTCAAGTGCAGGCTGTCTGATGATGAAGCCAGAACTTTTCCCATTATCCAGTATTTCCCAAACTTGCCCAGATTATAAGAATAGCCCTGTGTACTTGTTTACAATTTAGATTTCCTTTACCTCTCCCCTGGAGAGGGCTGGGGTGGGACCTGGAATCTGTGTTTTTGTTGTTGTTGTTTTAATGTATGCCCTGGATAATTCTTTAGAAAAGACAAGTTGGGAAACATCATAATTCATAATTCAGCAGCCACATTATCACTTACCCACAGGTTTTCTAGAATTTTCTATAAGTATAAGAAAGTGTATTCAACAACTGATCAATCTTTTCCATCCTATTACTAAGAGCAGTGTATTCTGTTAAGACAAAAGTCTTTAAAGTTACAATCTGGATTTTTGAAAAATAAATCATTACATCTCAACATATACAAAAAAATCAGGTTGGCAATTTGCTTATAAATTAATTGGCTTCAAATTTTGTAATTTGGACAATAATTCCCCCCTCTAGAGGTAAAAAGTGTTTGCTTTTGTTAAATATTAGATAATCTACTCTTGTTAATTTTTAGCAAAAATATTTTAGTGTAAATATAGTCTATTTGTTCCAATCCAAAGTGCAATGGTGAAGATCTCATCAAATGAAACCATCTCAGAACTGGAATGTTTAACAAGCCTCCAACATGACTTAGAACCTAGTGATAGCCAAAAGAAATAGGAAATGCCACATTTAATTATAGCTTTTAGTCCTTCCCCTTTTAAAAAACTGTAACTTTTTAAAAAGTTTTTATTGGAGTACAGTTGATTTACAATTTTGTGTTAGTTTCAGGTGCACAGCAAAGTGAATCAGCTATACATATACATATAGATGTATCTACTGTCTTTTTTTTTAGATTCTTCTCCCATATAGGCCATTACAGAGTATCCAGTAGAGTTCCCTGTGCTCTACAGCAGGTTCTTATTAGTGACCTATTTTATATTTAGTATTATGTATATATCAATCCCAACCTCTCAGTTTATCCCTCCCCCCCACCCCTGGTAACATAAATTTATTTTCAACATCCATGACTCTACTTCTGTGTTGTAAATAAGTTCATTTGTACCCTTTTATTTTTAGATTCTGCATATAAGCAATATCATATGCTATTTGTCTTTCTCTGTCTGACTTACTTCACTCAGTATGACAATCTCTAGGTCCATCCATGTTGCTGCAAATGGAATGATTTTGTTCTTTTTTATGGCTGAGTAATATTCCATTGTATATATGTACCATATCTTCTTTATCCATTCCTCTGTTGATGGACATTTAGGTTGCTTCCATGTCCTGGCTATTGTACAATAGTGCTGCAATGAACATTGGGGTGCATGTACCTTTTTGAATTATGGTTTTCTCCAGGTATATGCCCAGGAGTGGGACTGCTGGGTCATATGGTAGTTCTATTTTTAGTTTTTTAAGTAACCTCCATACAGTTCTCCATAGTGGCTGCACCAATTTACATTCCCAACAACAGTGTAGGAGGGTTCCCTTTCCTCCCCACCCTCTCCAGCATTTGTTGTTTGCAGATTTTTTTTTTTTTTTTTTTTTTTTTTTTTTTTTTTTTTTTTGTGGTACGCGGGCCTCTCACTGCTGTGGCCTCTCCGGCCGCGGAGCACAGGCCCCGGATGCACAGGCCCAGCGGCCATGGCCCACGGGCCCAGCTGCTCTGCGGCATGTGGGATCCTCCCAGACCAGGGCACGAACCCGTCCCCTGCATTGGCAGGCAGACTCTCAACCACTGTGCCACCAGAGAAGCCCTGTTTGTAGATTTTTTGATGATGGCCATTCTGACCGGTGTGAAGTGATACCTCATTGTAGTTTTGATTTTCATTTCTCTAATAATTAGTGATGTTGAGCATCTTTGCATGTGCTTTTTGGCCATCTGTATGTCTTCTTTGGAGAAATGTCTATTTAGAGCTTCCACCCATGTTTTTGATTGGGTTATTTATAACTAACTTTTTAGTAAGTATTTTGTTAAGCTTGTCACAAGGTGGACGCAAGAATACTATTTAATTGAATAATATAAAAAATATTTACTTCCATATTTATTTACCTATGTCAACTGGGAAAAGAACTCCCAGTTTTAAACATTGAAAAAGTAGCACTATAGAAAAATCTTAACTTAGAAAATTAATGATTTCCTCAAAATTGCATCGTTCTACCAGTTCACTCTTTGCACATATCTCTTGTAGGTGAGATGGTAGAAGACACATTTAAGACATTAAATGCTACAGTATGAACATATTCTCTAGGGAGTCAAAACATGCTCTGACATGTATGAGGGATGTATTTGCAGAAAATAATGTCATCCCCCAAATCATTTCATAAACATACAGCATGAGCATTTTCCAAAGTGATCAGACAGTATTTTATTCATTCTCATTCCCATCTGGAGGAAGTAAAGACATACAATTCAGACAACCAAGTGACTTTTGGGGGCACCTTATGCCTAGAAAAAGATTATTTGCTTTTAAGAGACAAGCATGAAAATTAAAGTTAAAAATGTGAAAGCCAGACTTTATAATGTATTTATTAAGGACATTTTTTATCACCTACAATATTCTAAATAGTCAAGAACTCATTCCTTGTCAAGAATAGCATCATGACAATTTAGATATGAAAAGTGTCACTTGCAATGACTTCGTTCAAACCCAGAATTAAATATCTTGTGAAATGAAGCAGTCTCAGCAAAAGCTCGTATGTGAGATGTTTTTTCAACCTGCAATCTATATTAACTAACACATCCACAGAACTACACTACAATAAAACCATGGTTATAAGAACCTTTATAAGAACCATCTTGAATAGACATTTTCCCCAAAAAACTGAAGATTTATTTCTTAAGTACCAAAACTTTTAAAAAAAAAATCTTAACCCTGTAGGCTAGAAATCTTCTAACGTGATGCACTTCCTTGGCTTCTTAAGCATAGGGTCTCACTATAAACACAATGATGACCTCAAGAGCTACTAAGGCATGCAAGACAGTTTGTCAACAACTAAAACTCTAGACTTCTTTCATTCTTTCCTTTCTTCCTTCCTTTCTTTCACTTTTTATTTAGTTTTTAGTTTTTATGTCTTTTTTCCCTCAGTTTTTTTGGTCTTCTCCTCTACAATTGTGCTGTCCCCTGTTACTTTTAATCATTGTCATATAACCCCATTCCTCCTCCCTTTCTTAATTGTTGCTTCCCATTTGCTGTGGCTTTGGAACCCAGAAAACCCACTTGTTAGAATTGTGTGTAAAATAAAAGTCAACTAAGTTCTTAATGAGGACATCCCCTATGGTTAAAATATGCACAGTCGATGTCACATTTATTTCAGCTTCTTGCAGACTTCCTGGATGCCAGGTAGGTCGCAGATAAAGGGAAGGTTATTAGATGGTCAAACTCTGGCTTCTGAGGGGTTAATACATGATGATAATTGAAATTCACGATGATGGCTTTGAGGTGTCTGTTGAATGATCGTACATAAAATAATATATCTTGAGTATGATTTAGGTTTAAAGTCTTTATAAAATTATAATCCTTTGAAGCTTGGTGGTTCACATCTGGAATATATGACAATATCCTAACAGATTTCAAATAAACCAGAAGCTGCCATTCCCACATCACATACAAGAAGGGCCTGTCATGCCTTCCTGTTACAGCTTGAGTTCACCCTGGAATGAGGAGGGATAGAGAACAAAATCCTCAACAAGCCTGCCTGGCAAGACTCAAGGCTATGCATTAGGAATGACCTGGTTGGTGCTCACCTTTCCAGCTGGCCTTGTCCCAGGTTCACTCCCCTCACTCTCTGGGGTTCTGCCAACACGGACTGCTCCGGCCTGCTTTCTGTTCCTTGAACACTTGAGGCTCACTTCCCCCAGAGGGCCTTTGCCCCAGAGTTCCCACTGCCTGGAATGCTCTCTCTCCCCAGGCCCAGCAATCACTGCCTAGTTTCCTCACACTCAGCTTAATCATACTTCCTTAGGAAGGCCTGGCTGCTCTGACAGGTCAGCTCTGCCTATTACACACTCTTGTAGTTCATATACTTCCCCTAGAAGCCCTTCTAGAATTGTAATTTTTAATTTAGTTGTGTGTAGGACAGATTACCTAGAAAATAGTAGGTGCTCAGTAAGTATTTGTTCATTCCATAGAAGGGAGGGAGCAAGGGCACTTCAGCCACACTGGCCCCCTCATTGTGGTTAACATCATGACCTGCCCGGAGAGCAGCTTCCAACATTTTACCTTCACTTGATCGCTGCCAAGGCCCATGGGTTTCTCCTTCCCTTTCAAGAAAAGAGTAAAATCTACTCAATGAACATGCAGCAGCATGCCATAAAGCTATTGCTACTACATTCTAGACATCGTGGCCTTATTCCAAGCAAAGAAATAAGAAAATCTTTCCAAACAAATTTCAAAACGTTTGCCACACTGTGATACATGCTCCCTTTAACATTTGTCTTCTGTTAATTCTATTTTTCTGGTTTTTGTCTCAAGTTTTGGCAATTTCAAGTGTTCTGGTTACCATGGAAAGAGGAAACAATGATCTCTTAGAGGTTAAGAGGGAAAAAATATTCGCTCCAAACTGTTACATTAAAGATTCATTATGCCCTCTCCCGGGGCTCTTGGGTTTATCCTTAAGACAAGTTCAAATTGCTGAACATGAACTATTAGCTCTAAGTGAGAACCTTTACCTTCTTTCCTCTAAGCATCTTCATAACACTTCAGACATTTTATAAGTTCTTCCTGACACATGGGAAACTTAGGTTACGAAGAACTGTACGATATACATTGTCAATTTTATTTTTTCTTTCGTTATTTCAGAGGTAGATAGAAATTTCTTAACTTTCAGAGCAAGAAATAAACATTAGATGTTGCCTCTTTTTTGTTGTTGTTCTGCATGTAGTCTTAATAGCTGTAGTCTGAATAGTTACAGTCTTAATAATTAAGTCTTTCACAGAAAACTTGACCAGTAATAACTGAAAATTTTGAAAAATCTGGAAAAGGAAGAAGAGAATTTACTTGTCTGCTGAAGAGGCAAATATCCCTACAATTTTACATCCTGTAAGAATGGCTTAATTTCTTTTAGACTTTGAACTTAGAACCTTTGTGTGTATATATGGCTCTATAAGACTTGGTTTTTAACACATTATATAATATCCTGTGTTGTAATTTTCCACATCTCATGTCACCAGGAAGTTTCCAGTTCTCTGAAGGACAGATATGGGTGATTCTAACACTACCTCCTGCCTCATTTCTGTGTGGAAGCTGGCCTGCTGCCTCTCCCTCTCCATCTAAGGTGTCATCCTCCTGTAAAGCATCCATCTGATGGACTGCTTTCCACTGCACTTCCCCATCTCACCACGACTACTTTTTCTTGCCTTAATTCTGGCTTTAGGAATATCCACAGGAGGCATCTATCTTCAAAGTGTGTTTGACAGCTCATGCGGTTCAATATTTAAAAAAAAAAAACAATGCAATCAAAAAATGGGCAGAAGACCTAAATAGACATTTCTCCAAAGAAGACACATACAGATGGCCAAGAAGCACATGAAAAACTGCTCAACATCACTAATTATTAGAGAAATGCAAATCAAAACTACAATGAGGTATCACCTCACACCAGTTAGAATGGGCATCATCAGAAAATCTGCAAACAACGAATGCTGGAGAGGGTGTGGAGAAAAGGGAACCCTCTTGCACTGTTGGTGGGAATGTAAATTGATACAGCCACTTGGAGAACAGTATGTAGGTCCCTTAAAAAACTAAAAATAGAACTACCATATGACCCAGCAATCCCACTACTGGGCATATACCCAGAGAAAACCATAATTCAAAAAGACACATGCACCCCTATGTTTATTGCAGCACTATTTACAATAGCCAGGTCCTGGAAGCAACTTAAATGCCAATCGACAGACAAATGGATAAAGATGTGGTACATATATACAATGGAATATTACTCAGCCATAAAAAGGAATAAAATTGGGTCATTTGTAGGGACATGGATGGATCTAGAGACTGTCATACAGAGTGAAGTAAGTCAGAAAGAGAAAAACAAATACCATATATTAACGCATGTATGTGGAACCTAGAAAAATGGTAGATGAACCAGTTTGCAGGGCAGAAATAGAGACACAGACGTAGAGAACAAATCTATGGACACCAAGGGGGGAAATTGGTGGTGGGGGCTGGTGGTGGTGGGATGAACTGGGAGATTGGGATTGATATATATACACTAATATGTACAAAATAGATAACTAATAACCTGCTATATAAAAAAATAAAATTCAAAAAAAAGTGTGTTTGAGCAAGGCCAAGTCTCTAAAGTTAATCCTCTCAATTTACAATTCAACCATTAGAGATTTTGTTCTTTTGGACCTTCATGAGCCCCCTTTGAAAAATATCGATATCCCCCTAAGGGCTAAGATTTGAAGCCATTATCAATGTATGATCCCAAGGGATTAGTTAAAGTGACCAAGTGCCAACCCGTCTGCCACCTCTCATGGAAAATTAAATTGAGGACAGGCCCTATAGAGTGGTGCTAATAAGAAGGGGGTTGCTGAATGAACTTCACTAATTTCACAATGTTACCTTGGGTTTCACACTCTTCAACGCATGGCTCTCCTTGAAGTTTATTTTTTTTCCCACCTTGTTCCACCTTTGTTCCTCTTGCCTAGGTTTATCCACGTGTGCCAATGTCTGTATATAGCCCCAGGTCTGTCTTTGTCATGACACTGACTTGTCTAGCAGGGTAACCATAAAAAAATTAATTCAGATTCCCTGTTGGATGATTTAGGTATTTTCAGCTTCATTATTTTAATTTTTTTTTTTTTTTTTTTTTTTTTTTGCGGTACACGGGCCTCTCACTGTTGTGGCCTCTCCCGTTGCGGAGCACAGGCTCCGGACGCGCAGGCCCTGCGGCCATGGCTCACGGGCCCAGCCGCTCCGCGGCATGTGGGATCCTCCCGGACCGGGGCACGAACCCGTGTCCCCTGCATCGGCAGGCGGACTCTCAACCACTGCGCCACCAGGGAAGCCCTTTCAGCTTCATTAACAGCGAATCACCACACAGTGGATTACTCAACCACAGTTGGAAATATGCCTTCAAGGTGGCTAGACTAACGGGAATGATCATGTAAGGGGATTTCAGGAGGGCATCATACACACACAGCTATTATGTCTTTGTGGGAACGTGCATTTGCCTATGAATTGCCTGTGCATGTTCTTGGCAGGGCCCCTTTCTTATCCTGTTCCCAGCCCACCCCACCGAGCCTCTGCCAGGTCTGCCTACAGGTCCCTCAGTCTCAGAGCCTTCCAGAGAGAAGTGAGAGCTCATTCAGGTCCAGCAGTGTCCTGAGGAGTGTCCCAGTGTGCCCGCAGCTGAGGCAGACAGGCCAACTGTACCCCAGCAGGGTTCAGAGTCAGGCTGGGAGGTAAAAATACATGGCCAGGAAGCTTGGAAAGGTGCCACTGGGGACACAGCCAGGTATTTTGCTCCTCTGGTCCTGCCCTGAGGGCCAAATTAGCATCAGAGCCGGACGTGTGACCCTGGAGCCAAAGTTTTATGTGGGCTCTTTTCCAACCACTGAAAAGACTCTGGTAGGTATGGGAGGTGGGTTGCTGTGTGGGTTAGGTTAGTATGAGAGATGATGAGACCCTCCCACGCCCCACAGACGCCAGCTCCAGTGCTGGCTTTGACCAACTAATGTCAGCTTGGCCAGAGTGGCAGCAAATCGGGGTAGGGTACTGGGTGAAAGCCTGTGCGCCCACATGCATGTTCTGCTTTTGCAGGTCTGGAACAAACCACTAACTCCTCTGGCCACACAAAGTGCTCTGTGGGCAGGGCTAGCCCTGTTTGCCCTGGACGGGGACCGTTGTCAATGGCTGGTTGGATTTGTCAGGTTTGCTCTCACCATTTGTCAATGACCATTGTCAGGTGTTGCTAGGGTTGCAGGAGAAAGGTTACACTTGATTGGCTGAGCAACTGTATTCCGTAACCAATCCAAATGCTATGCCTGGGGGAGGGGGTCTCAACACGATAGAGCAGTATCAAGCACAGGCAGACACATTCCGGGTACAAACAAGGCGTCTGGCAAAATGGAATGATGGTATGCAGGAGTCTCATGCCCCTCGACAGCTCCAGCCATGGCGTGGTTGCTCTTCAAAATGTTACAGCCTAAGTTAAAGTCATTCCCGCTGATTGGAGGATATCAAGATTTCAAAACAGGGCAGTAGCAATTGTAAAGAGGAAGTAAAACTCCTTGCTCATTGTGTTTTACAGCCTTCCTTAGTAAAACTGCTGAATTGTAATTTAAAATATTCCACCCTTTCAAATAAATTAAGTGCAGCCCTTAAAAACAGGAAATGAGAGGCGCGCACGTATTGTCAACTAAACATTCACAGACCTAGTACCACAAAGCAAAGTTGAAAATCAGAGAACAGTCCTATGAATTCACTATAGAGGATGACAACAGGGGTCACCACCAAGGGAGACGTTATGCCTCTGGCAGTGAACTCTTGGGCTGAAACCTGAATGCTAATTAGGAAAGAAATGAAAGACAAACATCAGCTCAAAGGGAAATTTGGATCTTGCGTGATCGTAGATATTCTGAGATTCAGATGAACCTTATGGTACTGAGGGAAGTTAGAGTGTACTTGATGGTAGCAGCAGCTGAACCCTCCCTTCCGAAAACATAACTGCCAGTCAGCCAGATGTTCCTGCAGAACTCTGGCAATACATCAAAAGCAAACAGAATTATCTTGCCTGAAAGATAAGTTAAGCTTCTGTATAGTACTGATTTTCCATTAAGTTATCAATATAATCACCAAACGTCAGCATTTTTTTAAATTTCATGGAACATTTTAAAAATATTTATTTATTTATTTTGGCTGTTCCGGGTCTTAGTTGTGGCACGTGGGATTTTTAGTTTTGGCATGCAGACTTCTTAGTTGCGGCATGCGGACTCTTAGTTGCATTGTGGCATGCATGTGGGATCTAGTTCCCCGACCAGGGATCGAACCCGGGCCCCCTGCATTGGGAGGGCAGTCTTACCCACTGAACCACCAGGGAAGTCCCTGGACTTTAGCATTTATATTGTCAGTTTCTATTCAGTCACAAGAAAAGTTTTTTTAGTCTTCTTCCATTCCATGCCATGCCTCTCCCTTTGCTCTCAGACCTGTTCCTTAGAAAGATGGAGCAGCCATGCAAGAATACTAAGGGAGGGAAGGAAGGAAGGAAGGGAGGAAAGAAAGAAGGAAGAAAATGAAAGAAGGTACATTAATGTATGTTTCCCATGGTCGCATCCGCTATTATTCATTTCCCCTTTCCAACTCAGTCTCTTCTGCTTATGAGGGACCCTACATTCAAGCCAAGGAGCTTGAGCTTAGTTTCAGACTGAAACAGTGTTTCAGGATTCTGCATTTTACTTAGTAACTCAAAATGAGAAAAAATAATAAACTTCCACGACTGAGTTTTGGACAATTTCACCTTCCACTTCCATTGGTGTAAAGAAGAATATTCATGAGGAGAAAACGATTGTGAGGATGATTGGCCACAGGACTGCCTTACAGAAAGTACAGCTTCACAAACCTTTCCACCAAGCTCCTCACTTAACTCTACCCGCACAGACCAGTGGGACCCACCTAGCTCACTCTACCCAAGATCCTCCTGTGTTTTAATGGAGACACTATAATAGCAGTATCTAGCTTTTCCAAAGGGGAAGAAACTTAGTATTTTTGGTTCATTTTTGTTGTTGTTGTTGCATGTGAGGCTAAATGCAGATATTCGTGCTGCTGGCAACATCTTAGGAAGTGATTTAACCCACTTGCATAGCCAGGCCTAATTTATCATGTGGCCCTGTGACTTTAACCCTATTTGTTTCTCCCTTCCGATAATTTCAATCATGTTTGTGTATTAATGACTTAGGGCATAGCTTTATTATTTCAGAGGCTCTGAAGTCCTACTTGATTTTTCTAATTCAGAACTCGGCTTTCTCTCATTCTGACCTTATCTGCTCTCTTCAGGAACAGATCCAGGAGACCAGAAAACCTTACCACCCACATCTACTCTTCATAATCAAGTCATTGGATGAAGATAGGCAGGTAAGCTGGGAAAGTTATCCTAGATCCTGTTCAGGCCTGGCAGGCACACCCACACAATCATCGGTGAATATTCTCCAGGGTTAGCACTGCCCAGGGCTTTGCAAATTGGTGTTCTCTCTCCACAGTTTATATTTCGAGACAGCTTCCAGTGAGAATCATATAGTCAGAAACCAAAATGGTAGGTTATAAAAACCTATGGATCAGGGAAAAACAAAAATTTGACTGCTAATTTCAACCTATAATCAAACAGTAAAAGTCATCCATTTAACTTACATCCCTTTCTTTTTCTGAATCACCATCTCTAATAAAGGGGAAATTTTGTTTAATGATGAAAAGTAGGAGCAAAAGGCCTGGGATAACCCACAACTAAATAAGCAGTTGTAGAACATTAATGATCATTGGGAGAAGATGAAATCAAAAAGGGAGAGACAGGCAAGGGAGTTGACATGAAGTTTGAAAGACCACATTCAGCCTGCACCCTCAAGAAAATGTCTAAGAGAAAGTAGGCCAGAACAACAATGAAGGTAGGGTGAAAAAGATGTGACTTTAGTTTTCAAAATGTCATGTCCGTATTGAGTGTCCCTTTGGTCCAAACGAGAAACAAAGGGAGAAATCAAACAGCTTCCCTGACAAGCAGAACAGTTGGCAAAGAGTCAGGGGTAAAATCTTGGGGAAAGCCTCAGCGTGCAGCCTAAGAACAGGTGGGAAGAGTCCTTTCAGCTTCTCTGTTTCTCCAAGTCCTGCTTTTCTCATTGCCCACTATTCCCCCTTTCAGTCTGCTCTTAATTTTACCCCATGCCATGGCTCACACCTGGCTCTCTCTGTGGATTTCTTTTCTTTTTTTTTTTTAAAGGCTTCTGGGGAAGACTTTTCATCCATTCATTCATGCTGTACATTCAAAACCTTTAAGATGTGATTTTTCAATAACATATGATTAACTTATAAAAAGCCACTTATGATGCCCATAAGCAGAAGGGCTGACTTGATTCCATAACAAGGCCATGACCAGGTGGTTTTATTGGTTGTGACTTTCCAGCCATCAAAACAGGCTTGTTATTATAAAGCACAGTGGAAAGGGAGATCTAGACTTTGCTTCATTCTCTGGGATGTTCTTGAGAGTGAGTGTTGACAGATCACCAGGTTTTCTTTAATTGTTCCCAATATGTACATAAGCGGATGTTTCTTTAGGCAAAAACAGCTATTGCAATGAGCCCAGTGAAGCTTTGAATTTCCTTGAGCCTACAATAGATTTTAGGAACACCATTTATTAAGATCAATGTGCTTTGTTTAGGTCACTGAAAGCCATAACCATGAAAGAAACAAATTGATAAAATGGACTTCGTTGAAATTAAAAATTTCTCATCAAAAGAGACCATTAAGGGGCTTCCCTGGTGGCGCAGTGATTGAGAGTCCGCCTGCCGATGCAGGGAACACGGGTTCGTGCCCCGGTCCGGGAAGATCCCACATGCCGCGGAGCGGCTGGGCCCGTGAGCCATGGCCGCTGAGCCTGTGCGTCCGGAGCCTGTGCTCCGCAACGGGAGAGGCCACAACAGTGAGAGGCCCGCGTACCGAAAAAAAAAAAAAAAAAAGAGAGAGACCATTAAGAAAATGAATAGACAAACCATGGACTGGAAGAAAATATCTGTGAAACATAAACTTGACAGAGGACTGATAGCCACAGTATAAAGAGAATTCCTACTCAGTAATAAAGACAAAAAAATTGCTTGAATGGATAGAGGATTTGAAAAGACATTTCACAAAAGAAGATGTGTGAATGGCAAATAAGCACATGGTAACATGTTCAATGTTATTAGTCATTAGGAAAATGGAAATTAAACCCACAATGAGCTATCACCACATACTCACCAGGATGACAACGCTAAATGCAAGCTAGGATGCGGAGCAACTGGAACTCTCATACATTGTTGGTGGGAATATTAAATGGAACATCTGTTTTGAAAAAGGAATAACAGTTTCTTTAAAAACTAAACATACACCAAAGACAAATATCATATGATATCGCTTATATGCATAATCTAAAAAAAATGATACAAATGAACATATTTACAAAACAGAAACAGACTCACAGACTTAAAGAACAAACTTATGGTTACCAGGGGCGAAGGTGGAGGGGGGATAGATTGGGAGTTTGGGATTGACATGTACACACTGCTATATTTAAAATAGGTAACCAACAAGGACCTACTGTATGGCACAGGGAACTCTGCTCAATACTCTGTAATAACCTAAATGGGAAAGGAATTTGAAAAAGAATAGATACATGTATATGTATAACTGAATCACTTTGCTGTACACCTAAAACTAACACAAAATTGTTAATCAACTATACTCCAATATAAAATAAAAATTAAAAGAAAAAACGAAACATACATCTACTCTGTGATTTAGCAATTATGCAAGGAGGTTTTTCCCAAGGGAAATGAAAGCATATGTCTATAAAAAGGCTTGTATAAGAATGTTCCTAACAGCTTTATTCACAATAGCCAAAAACTGGATACATCCCAGGTGTCCATGAACATATGAATGACCATACAAACTGTGGTGTAGTCACACAATGGAATACTACTCAACAATACAAAGGAATGAACTACTTTCACACAGAATAATGTGACTCAATTTCATAGATAGTATGCTGAGTGAAAAAGGTCTTACTCGAAAGAGTTTCTTTTATTTGATTCAATTTTTATATGAAATTCTAGAATAGGCAAAACTAATCTATAGTGAAAAAAATCGAAACAGTGCTTGCCTCTGGGAAGGCGAGTAGGGGTGAGGATTGACAGGAAACTGGGAGGGAACTTTCTGGGGCAATGGTGATGTTCTATGTCTTAATAGGACTTTGGGTACACAAAACTCAGAAAGTATACACTTAAGGTTTTATATTTCATTATATATAAATTTTACATCAGAAGAAAAAAGTAAATATCAAACTGAAGTTTTTTATGCCTGCCATTTACTTTTTTTTTTTTTTTTTTTGGCCATGCTGTGTGGCATGCAAGATCTTAGTTTCCCCATCAGGGATCGAAGCTGTGCCCCCTGCAGTGGAGGCACAGAGTCTTAACTACTGGACTGCCAGGGAAGTCCCTGCCATTTACTTTTTTTTTTTTAATTAATTTTTGGCTACATTGGGTCTTCGTTGCTGCGCACAGGCTTTCTCTAGTTGCGGCGAGCAAGGGCTACTCTACGTTGCGGTGTGCGGGCTTCTCCTTGCGGTGGCTTCTCTTGTAGCAGAGCACAGGCTCTAGGCGCCCAGGCTTCAGTAGTTGTGGTGAACAGGCTTAGTTGCTCTGCGGCATGTGGGATCTTCCCGGACCAGGACTCAAACCTGTGTCCCCTGCATTGGCAGGCGGATTCCCAACCACTGTGCCACCAGGGAAGCCCCCATTTACTTTCAAAAGCATAAGAAAGATAAGAAGGATTAATGGAGGAGGGATGTATAGATATGCAATAAAAGCAAGGTAGTACAATGTTAATGGTAGGCTCTACAATTAAATGGTAGGTATATGGGTATTCACTGTAAAATGCTGTCTGTGTAAAATTTTGTGTATATTTGGAAACACTCACAGTAAAGTGTTGGGGGAAAAAAATGAATGTGCTAGTCTTACCCATGGACCCTTTTCAGTTGTTTGTTAGATCTAAATACTCTATCTTTTAATATTCATATTAGATTATAAATACAGAAGATGAAGCCTTGGGTTTGTAAGAATCTCACATCTGACTTCTTTTTCTTTTCAAATCTAGTCTTTCATACCTTTTATTGTAGCAAACAAAAGAAGCCAGGAAATGGTTATTATGAGAGGAAGGGAGGGAGAGAGACCTGTGACCCTAAAAAAAAATACCACACACACAAAAAACTCCTACTGTAAAATATTGAATATCAAGAGCTGGCAAGCGCTTCAGAGTTGTAGAATCAAGAAATTAATGAAAGCACCAAGACTGCATCCTCAGAACCACTGGGGAATGATAATTACAGACAGTATTTCTGGAGCAGACACATAACCTTGATTCCCAGGATACCCCCTAAAGCACTCTAATAGTATGCTATTTGAGGAAGGTTTTTCCACCTTTAATAACAGGGAAATAATGTTAGAAGGAAAGAAATCCCTTATTTAGCCACTAGGGTGTCATTATCGAGCCCCAGTTGAAGGCCCCTTTAAAAGCATCCATATGGTAAAAGAATATGTTTCCCCACGAAATCAAAACTGAGTACATCTGAGACTTCTGAACATCTTTTTTCTTGGATCTTAAAATGGATTTGTGCATATTTGTGAAAAAAAATTTTATGATGTGCTATCTTCCAAAGTGAATGGTTATTTATAATTCATAAAAGACCTGAGCACAGGAAAATTCTTCCCTTTTATTAGCGCTGTAAAGTTAGACCAGCTGATCTTTTAGTACATACTACAGACACCAAATTCTCCGTACGGTTGAAGTTTCTCTCCTCGAACTAAATGCAAAGAGGCAGTGCTACTGAAGCTATTCTTCAAAAGCTGGTGGGGTCCGTGTCTCTTTTGATTAAATGTTAAATAAACAAAAAAATCATTCTCAGAGCCAGTCTCTAAAGACACAGAAGGGAGCATACTTGGAATGCTAAACATGCTTTCTAAATCTTGCACAGCCTTTGTAACATACAACGGCATATTTTTAAATGGATTTTCTTTTCTGTTTCCAACACTTAACCATCGTCTTCAGACACAGTTGCCACATCATTTCCTTTCAGCTGCTGCTGGCTGTTTGTGGGTCATAGTACAGGGTCATAAGCAGAAGTGACTTGGGTCAAGGAGTAATAGGCACCAGGGATTTGGACCCATCACAGGAAGTCCTGGTGCCAAGGGCTCCCACCCAGCTGCACCTGCACATCCCCGACATGATATCACAGAAAGTTACTTCCTTCACAGAATCCAGCTTTCTTAGCTCACCGTACCAGGGTCACGTCCACCTCGATTAGTGGCATGCCTCGGACCCACATAAGAGAGTTTCACAGAATTTTTAGAGATCTAAGTTCAATCTGAAAATAACACATGGTTTTGTTTTCTTTGAAGTTCCCTGCCCTCTAATATTCCAGACGAGCCTTTTAAGCTCTGGTATAGAACTATCTGGAGATAGAAACTCTTTCTGTGTCCTGACTTTTAAATACCTTGACTTAAAATATAGGTTGATAACTGCCAAACACAAAAAGGCAACTCACTTACAGGACAGGATCCTTGGTCAGAAAGGATTGCCTCACCCTGCAAGGACAAGGGATGAAGGATTCAAATGATTCTTGAGCAACTGTTTTACCACCTCATGCTGCCTGACTCAGAAGAGAAGGATGAGGAGATCTCAGCCTCTTGATGATACACCAGCTGCACTGTGTAGTACCAGCAGTGGGAATGGAAAAGGCAATATTTATTCTGAGGGCCCTGACAACATCATCATTAAGTCATTCGTCCACTCCCAAGTGGTTTGCATTTTCCACCAGAGAGGGAGGCCTATGAGCTGTAATTCTAGGCATTTTTTTTTTCCCTTTCTACCCACACTCTTATTCAACATGTCTAAGCACTGTTTGGAAAAACTAGATAGCTGACAAAACCAAATATGCAATATGCTATCATATGTTTTCGTTTAACACTTTCAGAATTTATTTCCCTATCACATACATGAAATCTTTCAAGTTCTTCTTCCTCATCATCCACCACCCAAAACACTAAATCATTACATAACAGAACTGTTAATCAATTATCTACTGTGTCATATCCCTCCCTCCCTCCCTCCATCCATCCAACCATCCACACTACAAGTATTCCTTGAGTATTTACCATGTCCCTATGGTGGAGATATAGACATGAGTAATTTATGACCTTGCCCTTCAGGAGCTTCCAGTCATACAGAAGATGCTCACCTGTATGGTCTCCCAAGCCTTCAATGAACAGTTAACTTTCTGCTGTTACTTCATCACGGCAAGGAAACAGGAGCCCTTACTCTGCCCAGATAATACTCCTAGGTTCATGAACTTTGTCCACCGCATTTTCTCTGCTCACCACCCTGTCCTCTGAAACCTGGTACACAGTCAGTCATGAGAGAAACTAACTAAATTTACTATTGGAGCAGATTTCAGGACATAGCTTGGATAAGACACAGGATAATGTCAGATTCTCACTTTGCAATTTTAAAATTTAAACAGCCACTGCCAAATACAGTGTATTGAATTTTCTCTCTCCTTTCTAGGGCACTGACCCCCTCCTTCACAACGAGACCTTTGGGGTTTCAATTCATCTGGCTAATTCACTCCAATCTACCCTTCAGTTCAATCGTCTTTCTGGTTTCCAGAGATAAGTCATGGGATCCTTCCTTTCGGGAGGCCCTAAGTGTGGCTTCCTTATCCATCATTCACGGAGCTGTGTCCTTTGAAATACTGTTGTGCTTTTTTTTTGAGGGGGAGGGGAACTGAATTGGAAAGAAACCTGGGTTGGGGAGAGGATGCCAAGAAGGCACCCAAGGCTTCCCTTTATGCTGCATCCAGACACACCTCTGACCAACTCAAGGGTTTGTTTATGACATTTCATAAGCAGACCTAACAAGCTCCTTTGGCAATATTCTTTGAAGACGTTTCCATCCCCCAGGACAAGGCCAGAGCTTCCCGGTCTGCCTGCCATAGCTCACCAAGACTGGGTTCCAGGTATGCAAATGCGTTACAGGTGCCTCAAGATGTGGACCCTCTCAGCCCAAGAGGCTGCCAGCCTGGGTCAGAGGCAGCCAGGGCGGCCACTCATGAAAGGTAGGGCTGGGCTGATAAGAGTTCTGGAGAGGTGACCAAACTCGGCGCCCCCTGTTTGCCTAGGGGCCAGAAATTGGGGTCTGCCATCAGTCCCGTGCTGGCACTTGGTGCAGAGGCCTGCTCCAGTCCTGGAGTTATATCCTTATCCTCAAAACCCCCCAACCTTCCAGGCTAGGTTCTCCGTCACCCTTTACTCCTCTTTGCCCTGAACCAAAGGTGACCACGTCTGGCTGCTCTTCTGCCTGGTGTTTATGACCATCCCTTTGGGAACCACTAGCCTGGGTTTTCCCAGCTTCTTCACCCTCAGTCCCCTTAGCCCAGCAGGTTCAACAAAATATAATGCCAGCCACTTAGGTAATTTAAAATTTTCTACTAGCTACCTTTTGTAAAGTTTAAACAGGTAAAAAAAAAAAATTTTGCATCCAAATTTGTTAATTTAGGGCTTCCCTGGTGGCGCAGTGGTTGAGAGTCCGCCTGCTGATGCAGGGGACACGGGTTCGTGCCCCGGTCCGGGACGATCCCACATGCCGCGGAGCGGCTGGGCCCGTGAGCCGTGGCCACTGAGCCTGCGCGTCCGGAGCCTGTGCTCCGCAACGGGAGAGGCCCCAACAGTGAGAGGCCGGCGTACCGCAAAAAAAAACCAAAACAAAAAAACAACCAAATTTGTTAATTTAACACAGCTTTATCGAGATAAAATTCACATACCATACAATTACCCATTTAAAGTGTACAACTGAGTATATTCACCGAGTTGTACAACCAGCGCCACGATCAATTTTAGAACATTTTCATCACCCCTTAAAGAAATTCCATACCCATCAGCACTCACTTCCCATTTCCCTCCAATACCCCCAGCCCTAAGCAACCAACCATCTACCTTCTGTCTCTGTTGCTTTGCCTCTTGGCCATCTCATATAAGTGGAATCATACAATGTGTGTCCTTTGTGTCTGACTTCTTTCACTTAGCATTGTGTTTCAAGCTTTGCTCATGTTGTAGCATTCACTTTAATCATTTACTTTATTTAGTTCAATCTATCCAAAATATCATTTCAACATGTAGTCCATCTTAAAGATGAAAAATGATGTACTTTGCATTCTTTTTTTCACACTAATTCTTTGAGCTCTGGTGCGTATTTTACACTCAGAGCACATCTCAGTCAGACCAGCCACACAGCAAGTACTCATTACCCACATGTGGCTACCGGCCATTGTGCTGGAAAGCACAGCCCTAGCCAGAGTCCTTTCCATTACTCTTTAAAGGCAACAGCTTTCTCTGTTCACCACCATACTCCTGCATACCCTCTCTACCCCATCAGTACCTACACTGTGGTTCACAGGTGGCTTTAGGATTTTAAGGCCAGCACCATGCTTCTCTTCCCTAGTAGAGAGCCCTGAGCTTGTGTTTCCATCTGGGCAGTGGCCACTCAGGTCAGAACCTACACGCAGATAACTGGAGCCCATGCTGCCTGGTCGCTTTCCTTGCCCAGGTGCCACAGCTGGATGATATATCTAGCTAAAGGGAAACTTTCTGCTTTGAAAAACTTAACAAAAGAAACTTTTTTCTTACTTTTTAGAAGCAGGTCTGTCATTTCTTAATTTTCTCCCTGGTATATTTTCCAGCCATTGTTTTGCTAACAATTGCTCTAAGCACACAAATAAAGCTCACTGGTAGTGGTAGATTTAGAAAATTGCTACAAGCTTCCTCACAGCTTTATCCTGCTTCTGTCAGCCATTTCCCCCAAGAAAATGGACGTTTAATCAGTATGAGGCTTCATCTTATAAGTCTAGCTCATCAGCTAACGCCTCCTTCTAGACTCAAGAGAAGAGACAGAAGCCTACAGCACTGCAACCAACTGGCCAGGATGCAGAGATTTCAACAGGAAACAGGACCTTTATGAATGAAGCACATTATTTATCTCAGTGTGGGTATGTCTATATGGTCATATGTAAGTTACTTCTAAACACCTGTAATTCTTACGATGGGCACATGGCAATGTTTGTGAAATTGCCTTTTTGAAGGAAAAGCTTTCAAAATTGGGGTTATTTAGTCCACAATATGGAAAACTGAGGGCAGGTTTAAAATGTGCAAATTTAACAGAGACATAAGAAGAACAACAACATCAGCATCTTCCCTGTTTTTCCTCAGGGTAAGAAGAGAGAAAATGAGCTGCTGGAGAAGGGACTGAGGTTCACCTTAGGAAGAACATCCTGTCAATAACATCGAAGCTCTGGAGAATCTCATGGAAGGAGCTTCAGGGTTTTGGTCAACATTCATTCTACCAACATTTACTGAGGACCTTCTGGGCATTTCTTGGTTTGTGTCTAATTCAGTCACAGAGCTAAATCAGGAAGATTTCACTCAAATGCTTCTCTGGAGGGTTTCCCTAACTTGAAGTATTGCTATCTCTTTTTTCCCAACTTTTCTTCTTATTCTCTGCCACCTATTAAGGTTCACAGGGCCCAGTCCTGGACCCTGCAAAAAAAAAAAAAAAACAACTTTAAAAATCAAGAATTAGGGCTTCCCTGGTGGCGCAGTGGTTGAGAATCTGCCTGCCAATGCAGTGCGACAAGGGTTCGAGCCCTGGTTCGGGAAGATCCCACATGCCCACATGCCGCGGAGCAACTAGGCCCATGAGCCACAACTACTGAGCCTGCACGTCTGGAGCCTGTGCTCCGCAACAAGAGAGGCTGCGACAGTGAGAGGCCCGCGCACCACGATGAAGAGTGGACCCCGCTCGCCACAACTGGAGAAAGCCCTCGCACAGAAACGAAGACCCAACACAGCCAAAAATAAATAAATAAAGAAGCTTTCATTTAAAAAAAAAAAAAAATCAAGAATTTTCTAAAAGAAAATCTGACCCACCGCACCAGTCAAGATTTCAGCCTCTTGATCAAACAGCCACTCAGAAGGCAATGGCATGCTGAGAAAAGCAGGCAGTAATGGTAGCCAGTTCAGAGGTGTGAGGACTTGCTGTGAACTGGTTTATATTACCTACCTCCTTTTACTCAACAGAAACTCTCTACAGAAAATGGCAATACCACTACCATTCTAGGACTCCTTGTATTAGGCCTCACCCAACAACTGCTTGGCTGTCTATCCAGAACAGTTAACACAGCCAGTGCCCCAGGGAATGTCATAAAATTTCACTGTATTCAGTGACGCCCTATTCAGTGAATTGCAGAGAACCTAGTCTTCTTCTGTACACCTGGCTATGAATCACTGACTCAGTGACCTCCATTTGGGACCTGCTTTCCTGAGGTAGTTAATTTAGCCTTCATGAGATGGAGGTACTGAACCTTTCTTAGGGATGCATGCCTAATTTCACATAACTGTGAAGTTACTTCGGTTGTTTACATGGCAATCTTGTGTGATCTAAGCATCTCTATTGCTGTCATTTTATGACCATTTGAAACATCTTAATAGTCCCATTTTTTTTCTTTTCCTCTTGCTCATTTCCAAATGGAAGGAATTCTTATGAGGTAATAGGGTGGTGGGGAGAAACACAGTTTGCTTTAGCTCCTACTAATTATTCCATGTTATGCTTGAGTGGATTATTTGCATCCGGTCCCTATTTGTTAACATTAATGGGCTATGTGTGCATAACTAGATCGAATTATAAAAGGACTTCCATTTTGAGTGGTTAACTCTCACACAAAGAAAGAAAAAGAAAGAAGGAAGGGAGGGAGGGAGGAAGGAAGGAAGGAAGGAAGGAAAGAAAGAAAGAAAAAGAAAGAAAGAAAGAAAGAAAAGAAAAGAAAAAGAAAAAAGAAAGAAGAAAAAGAAAGAAAGGTAAAGGAAGGAAGAAAGAAAGGAAGGAAGGAAGGAAAGAAAGGAAGGAAGGAAGAAAGAAGGAAAGAAGGGACCATATCCTAAGCTAGAGACAGCAGCCTTGGGAAACCTGTATTGGAGGAAAAAAAGAAACTCTTAAAGTTCATCACAAAGACTTTCTGGTTTCAATTTCCTCTCTTCTTTTGAAATAAGATCCAGTACTCCAGCCTTCCACCTAGAGTAAAGTAGCTGGGACTTGGCAGGAAGTGGTGTGGCAGACCACCCAAGAATTAGGGGTATCTGATGTGGAAGGGAAAAGTTAAATGAAAATCTGAAAATGAGGTCAAGTAGATGAGAATGAGTCATCAATACTGAGCTCCGGTTTCTGTCCAGTGAAGATCCCTAATGCTAGATCGTCCAGTTAATCATCCAGCTAGGAAGGGCTGGGCTAAGTCACTTTCCAGGCCATACCTCAGCCTCCAGGCAGTGTAATCCTAACCCTTTCGAAAGACCTCCAACGCATTCAAGTTCCTGAGAAACGTTCCTGTTCTATAAACTCCTCAGGCTGTCTTCTGTCAACACACCTCCTTTCCTTTTACTCACACACATTTCCTTATCACCATCTGATGTATTTTGTCCCTTCCAATAAACTGTGAAGTTCTCGAAGCCCAACAAGAGGTCTTGCTCTGCCTGACTGTCCCCCCTCCACCTCCCAGCCAGTACCTGGACAGAGGGGTAACTTACCTGGTCTATTATCACTCTGGATCAAAGTTCTCTTTTTTAGATTGCAAGATTCAGGAGAGCAGGACCTCAATTAGTGTAAAGTGCAAGTGACTTCCTGCCAGAGTCACTTTCTACTGGTAGGCATCTGAAGCAACCACACCCGGGGTGTGATTGGAAGGGTGTTAGAAACCTCCTTCCACCCTCACCTTCTGAAATTCCACCAAGTGACACCTTTTCACTTAAGGTTTTGATCTTTGTTAAAATACAGATTCCCCTGGGAGCAGTAACTTGATAAGTTATCTGTGATTTAGAGTAGATAAAGGAGCTTACTGAACCTGGAGAGAGGAGAGGAGATAGCAGTGGAGGGGAGGTTTGGGTGTCCATTGGCCCCATTCACACCAAAATATTTCAATAATGTGTGATGGTGGTGTTGATATGGAGAATCATTCTTCCAAAGGCCCAGCCCCCAACACCTTATGTATTGACTGAAGTATGAATAAGGACGGGGACATTTAGTGAATGCTTTCTATGTGCTAGACAGCGCTCTAAACACTTAAATAGTAACTTGTTACACCTCACAACTCCCCGAAGTTGGCCCTGTTATCATCCTAGTTTTACAGATGAGGAAACTGAGGAAGAGAGGGTCCCAAAGTCACACAGACAGAAGGTGGCAGACCCAGGAAACGAGTAAGAATGATTGACACTTTTAAATATCCAGGCTTGCCTTTCTCATCCCTTTTCCATGTTGACCACTTCCCCTCCCCGATTTCCATCCTCCTCCCACCCTTGTCAGTAGATTTACCTGAGATAATCCAAATGAATCCTAAATGTGGGAAACAAACAGGCATCTAAGAAAATAGAGACAGCGATCCAGGCATGGATGAGTCCTTCCACAAAGAAGTGTTCAAAAAATGACAACCAATATGCTGTCACTGACGACACTTTAAAAAATGTACATTGTGATCCAGTGCTTTAGAAGTACCCAGGGGGGCTTCCCTGGTGGCGCAGTGGTTGAGAGTCCGCCTGCCGATGCAGGGGACACGGGTTGGTGCCCCGGTCCGGGAAGACCCCACATGCTGTGGAGCATCTGGGCCTGTGAGCCATGGCCGCTGAGCCTGTGCGTCCAGCGCCTGTGCTCCGCAACGGGAGAGGCCACAGCAGTGAGAGGCCCGCATACCACAAAAATAAATAAATAAATAAAAGTACCCAGGGAATTTTCTAACCTGCAATATGCCCATTTTGGGTGCTTTTTCCCCAACACTACGAGCAAAACAGAGATACTAACCATGGCAACCTCTATATCACTTGATACACGTAAAAGGAGCAAAGGCTTCCTGAGAGAGGGGGCCCTGCATCTGTGTGTGTATATGCTATTTCTAAGACGTGTATAAACTGAAGCAGGCACAGGACTCATCCAACAACTTCTTTTCCTTGAGGAGGATGAGTTGAGAAAGTTCATCTTGTGCATCAGACTAGAGAAGATAGACTTCTTATTCATCTTTAGATTGGAAAAATAAACTAGGCATTGGCTCCCTGGAGTTGGAGGTGACAGCCCAGTAATTAGCAGGAGACCAAAAGCAAAAGGAAAAAGCAGATAAATAGCAGAGGGCTGTGGGATGGCACCATGTTTTGCTCCCGATAGGCGCTCATGTTTGCAGGGTTTTGTTCAGTGGAAGGGCATGCGACTGGAAAGTGGATTGCTTTGAGGATGCCCTCACAGTACAGCTCATGGAGCAACACGACTGGGACACCTATGCCCCAGCGCTACTCCAAGGTGCCGCTGGGTTCTTCCTGGGAATGGCTCTTTCCCACTCAGCATCAGAAATCAGCAGCAGAGTAATGATTAGAGAAATGCAAATCCAAACAATGAGATCACCTCACGCCAGTCAGAAGGGCCATCATCAAAAAGTCTACAAACAATAAATGCTGGAGAGGGTGTGGAGAAAAGGGAACTCTCCTACACTGTTGGTGGGAATGTAAATTGGTACAGCCACTATGGAGAACAGTATGGAGGTTCCTTAAAAAACTAAAATTAGAGCTACCATATGATCCAGCAATCCCACTTCTGGGTATATATCTGGAGAAAGCCATAATTCAAAAAGATACATGTACCCCAATGTTCATTGCAGCCCTGTTTACAATTGCCAAGACATGGAAGCAATCTAAATGTCCATCAACAGAGGAATGGATAAAGAAGATGTGGTACATATATACAATGGAATATTACTCAGCCACAAAAAAGAACAAAATAATGCCATTTGCAGCAACATGGACGGACCTAGAGATTATCATGCTGAGTGAAGTAAGTCAGACAGAGAAAGACAAATATCATATGATATCACTTATACGTGGAATCTAAAAAAATGATACAAATGAACTTATTTACAAAACAGAAACAGACTCACAGACTTCACAAAGGGAAAAGGTCAGTGGGGGGATAAATTAGGAGTTTGGGATTAACATATACACACTATGATATATAAAATAGATAACTAACAAGGACCTACCGTAGAGCACAGGGAACTCTACCCAATACTCTGTAATAAACTATATGGGAAAAGAATCTGAAAAAGAATAGATATATGTATATGTATAATTGAATCACTTTGCTGTACACCTGAAACTAACACAACATTGTAAATCAAGTATACTCCAATATAAAATAAAAATTAAATTAAAAAAAAAATCATCAGCAGAGGCTTTCACCCTAAGCTCTACAACCTTCCTTGTGAGCCTGAGGTGTTCTTACAAGTTGTGTGACTTTAAAATTTTTAATGATCTTCACAAAGTTCACATTAAGGAAACAGCTCTTTGAAGCACAGCTCTTACCCTTCAAAAATTGTCTTTATAATTTGGGGGTTTGGATTGATTAATTTTTATGACAAACCATGCAAAGACTTTCCAAAATTTATTCTTTCCTTTCATTATTATCACTGGAGGCTACACTATATGTTCTTGTACATAGGTAGTGTATGGTCAACTTGTTGAGACTTTTGGAGGCTTATAATTACCAATAAAGCACTGATAACTACTGTGCTTTACTCTTGTACTAGTAAAAGACTAGTAGTACATTTTTTACTTTGAAAGAAATTTTACTTTCATAATGACCTTGGCTTGCTGGTATATCCAGTGCTACAAAAAGTATTGATAGCTGCCTAGGTTGTGTATCCTTTGCTTTCTACCATCCATGCTTAAAATTAGAGACATAGTAAGGATTCTACCAGCCCAAATATATCTACAGTTAACAGAAGTTAGAGGAGTTCTCTTTCATTCTGAAAGGAATGGGAATTTTTTTTTTTTTTTGAGAATTACTGAACCCACATTTGGTAATAAGCCCATTATATAATGGATTCATATATCAACCGTCAGTTTTTCCTTATTAAAAAAAAGGGGGTGGGGGGCTTCCCTGGTGGTGCAGTAGCTGAGAATCCGCCTGCCAATGCAGGGGACACGGGTTCGAGCCCTGGTCCAGGAAGATCCCACATGCCACAGAGCAATTACGCCTGTGTGCCACAACTACTGAGCCTGCTCTCTAGAGCCCACGAGCCACAACTACTGAGCCCACGTGCCACAACTACTGAAGCCCGTGCACCTGGAGCCCGTGCTCTGCAACAAGAGAAGCCACCGCAGTGAGAAGCCCGTGCACCACAACAAAGAGTAGCCCCCGCTCACCGCAACTAGAGAAAGCCCATGTGCAGCAATGAAGACCCAACACAGCCAAAAAGAAATAGATTAAATCAATTTTTTAAAAAAAACAAAAACAGAGGCGGGGAACCCTTAACTGATGGGGCAAGGGAAATCTAGTTGTTCACACCTACTCTGGAGAACTTTTGAACATCCCATGGGGTCTTAATTATTAAGTGTGTGTCGGAATGTCAGCTTCTTCCTTCAGGATCTTTAACTACTGATTCGTTTCTTTTTTAAAGTACTGTGTTTAGCTATTCAGTCCTTATCAACTTATTCCAGGGGGAGGCTTTGTATCTCTAATATAGCTGTTTCTGAGTCACTTACAGCTCTTCCTATGTCTCACCTGGGCACTCCAGTCACAACCACATTCTCCTGGTGAGATCAGCGTTCTCTCTCTGAGGGTACTGTGGCCAGAGCAGGGGCAATTTAAAAGCCCTATCTCATGGGAACAATTTTTTCTTGCTTGGAGTTTGAAGTAACTGCTTCCTTCAGTGGGAGAATTATGAAGAGGATCATTGACCAGTCTTTGTCTCTCATTTAAGGTATTGTTGTTTGAACACTTTGTGTTCAATATCACCTTGAGTACACGAACACCCAAGGCCTTGAGGAAACTCTGACATACATCGAGGGGGTACTGATGAGATGGGTGGTCCAGACAAGTCATTTGGCTCTGGCCTCTGGCTGAAGGGGATCCCAGACTATGGCCGCTATTCTGTAGCAAACTCAGGCAGAAAAGCAGAGAGCATATCACCATCATGTGGATACTAAATTAAATCCAACAAACTCTTAGTTCTCACGATATCTGCAGGAGAAACGCCAGATGCAGGAGTGAGCGGCCTTAAAATCTGTAAGCTTCTTTGTCCTTTTGGAGGCTCTCCGACAGCCCAAAGACCTGTTGATGCAGTAATATTTTGCTGATTCCTACAGCCAGGAATGGATAGAATTTTGTTGTATCAGCAGTTGTCAGTCAACAAACCTCTCTCTTGTTGGTAAGGTGCATCAAAGGCCAGGACAATACCAGGAATGATATTAAGTGTCCCAACAGGAAAAGGAGGCATTGTCACCCACACTGCTGGCCAACTTGTAAGAACCAGGGCATATGGAGAAGCAGTGCAGGCCGGAGTGAGGAGTGCAGACAGATGAGAGACAGCTGTTCCCTGGCAGGGTTCTGCATTACCTCGAGGGGAGAGCCAAGCTCTGGCTCTTGGAGGGGCTGCTGTCTGCACTCGCACGCAGAGGCAGGGCACACAGGAGGGGCCCTGGGAGTGTGCTCAGGCAAACGTGAAACTCAAGCCCTGAAAGCTAAGCCCCAAATCCAAATACGCTGTTACGCAAAGCATTCGCAGATTGGCTCGCATTTGATTATCGTATGAGGTTACTTGTTGGCATGTGCTGAGTAATTCCCTGGCATGCCCGCAGCTTGTCAGGGGCATTCCTTCCTGAGTCACAACTGGACCAAAAGCCTGGCTCAGGGAGCAGGGGCCAGCACTGTCTAAGAGGCTATCTTTTTTGATGAAACCTACAGCCCTCAGTACTGATTTGCTGATGTCACCATGCCTGCTTTTCCATCTTCAAAGATGAGCTGGTAGGCATTTCCAGTGAGTGTTTGACAGACTCAAGGAAACATTTTGGGGGTTGCACATAACTGTTGAAGTGAGGAATATTCGTCTGTCATCAGTTGGATGAGAAAAGTTAAAATTCCTGCCAGAACTTTGGAGGCCTAGGGAGATGGCATCTCTCACGGGAGCAACATTAGGCCAATTACAATGCTCAGCATTTTCCCAACACTATGGGTTCAGAGCTCTTTGCGATCCGTTTGTTTCTTTAGCTGAGTTTCTTAAACACACACCACCCCTTGTGGAGCTCTCTGGGCCTCCACCCAAAAGCTGAAGGATACAAAGAGGAAGAAAAGACAGAGCAGCCGGCTCTACCCAAAGAGAGAAATCAAGCCAAATATTTCAACGATTCATTACTCTCCAGAAGCCTGTCAATACTTACAATGGGGGGAAAAGGAGAACAGCCAAAATGTACAGCAGTGGAAGACTGGCCACATACAATATGGAAAAATAAGCAGTCATTAAAATCATGCTATAGATTGTAGAAGAAACTTTAATGACATGGAAACCCATAAACAATATATGGTTAAGTGAAGCTAATTATAAGACATCATGGACAATGTGATTACATTTTGTACATACATATATATATATTTCTAGGTGATATTTACATATAGAAAAAAGACTGAAAGAATATAAATTAACATGTTAATCGCAATATTTCCAGGTTGGGGTGGATTATAAGAGATTTTTCTTCTTTTCTCCAAACTGTCTACAATGAACACGTTTTAATTTTGTTTACATTTTGTTGTTATTATTATTTTGCTTATAAAATAAAACATGCTCACAGTATAAGGTTCAAACAATACAGACATGTTTAAAGTCTAAAGTAAAATTCCTCTTAATCCTGCCTAACAGATAATCCTTGCATGTACAAATATGTATTTTTAAATTATTCTAGAATATGTATGCAATAGAATTACATATAGGTCTTCAATTCACCTTTTTCACTTAAGGTATCTGGCACATCTTCCCAGGTATGTGTGAGTACTTTTCTTTTTTTTTTCGGTACGCGGGCCTCTCACCGCTGTGGCCTCTCCCGTTGCGGAGCCTGTCAGGCTCTGGACGCACAGGCTCAGCGGCCATGGCTCACGGGCCCAGCCGCTCCGCGGCATGTGGGATCTTCCCGGACCGGGGCACGAACCCGTGTCCCCTGCAACGGCGGCGGACTCTCAACCACTGCGCCACCAGGGAAGCCCTCTTTTTTTCTTTTTTAAGTTGATCAGTGGGAGCCCTGGCAGGCCAGCAGGGAATGGGAGTTACAGCCACAAGTCCACCAGAGTGAGGGTCTCCCCCTTCCTGCTGCAGATGGACAGGGGAATCAATGGGCACTGAAGTCCCAAGATGTAAGAGCTGAAAAGAACTTTTAAAAAGACTTAATTAAACCCATTCCTTAAATGAAGAGATGAAGATCCAGAGACCAGAATCCAAGTCTTCTAACTCTGTGTCCAGTATTGCCTTTACCACACTGTGTAGTATAAAATAGATAATAAGAAGTTCTTTTAAAAGAGCTCTTATCTTGCTAACCTTTTGTTTCAGTCTTAAAGTCCCTTAAGGGAACTGGGGGAGGTTATCTCTCTCATTGTACAGATGATAATACTAGGTAAAACCTTTGCTAGGCACCATGGGCCAGGTTCTAAGCTGAGCTATTCGCCTGCATTACCTCATACAGTTCTCACAAGAGATCTCGGAGGTTAGGGTCCTATTATTTTACCCATCTTACAGATGAAAAAAATTAAGGCTCAGAGAGACTGAATAACTTTTCAAAGGTCCCACAGCTAGGACATGATGGAGCCAAGACTTGAAACTATGTCTAGCCCCGGAGTCCCTACTTTTGAACATTACACTTTCTTTCTTGCAGGCTTAGCACATAAAGTTTTCACAAAACACACTTTAATTACTCTCTCCCTTTCCCCTTTGTTGTTGTTATCCAGTCCTCAAACAAAGCAAAACAGGAATGACATTAGAGAATGCAATTTGGTGTCAGGCAGGGTTCAGGGGCCCCACTTGGTGTTCAGGACTCCATGCCAAACACTGGGGTAAAAACAAAACAAAACAAAATAAAACAAAACACCCAGTCCAACCACAGCTATTCTCACAGTTGGCAAAAGAGTCGCCTGGCACTCTTCCTCTAAGGATCCTGCATGTCCCATACAAGGTGGTAAACTGCTTGCTCCCCAGGTATTTTCATTTCTTATGTAATAGTGCACTCTTTTCAACTTGGCCAACACGTTAGCACTTGTAGGTAAAGCCGATCTTTTTTTCGATCAGACACACAATACATACTGAGTCATGTGTAGAAGGCCTGTACAATGTTTTTATTGTGAGCAGAGCCCCAAGGGCCTCGTCTTACAATCCTCACCTCCACAGAGAAAGAGCCTGCCTGATGTTGCTGCATGTAGCTGTCACACGGAGCTGCCAGAGGCTGGGCTGTGCCATGAGCTGTCATTTCACCCACTCAGCTCTGGCCCCTCACAAGCTGGTGGTCAGGACTTTCCCGGACACTTATACTATAGCCTTCTCTATAATTTGTTCACCTTCTTCTCTTTCTTTCCACTTTCAGTGCCCTCCCTTCTCTCCCCTCCATGCTTCTGTTCAATCTCCCTGCCTTTTCTATTTTCTGATTCATTTCCTCTTCTTGTATCTTGAAAGGCTGCACTAGTTCCACTACTGTTCCATAAAGCACAGAGCTGGTCCCCTTTCTCTTTCTTCCATACTCCCCAGAGTCTATTCTGTAGTCTCCCCCCGTCCAAGTGCCTTTTCTCCTCCTTTCTCTGCTCACCAGCCTCTTTGTCACTATGATAGCCGTTCTCAGCAAAGAGGTTGGAGGCGCTGTCCTGAACGTGGAGACTCTGCATTGAAAAGATTCAGTGCATTGGCTCAGGGGGCCCGGCTGCTTGGGTAAACTTCTTGGCACTGCTCTTGACTAACTAGGTGAGGTCAAGGAAGTCACCTAGGCTCTCTAAATCCCAGGTTCTCTCCAAGTCAGATGGTGATAATGAAAGTCCCTGGTTCTTAGAATTGTTGGGAGCCCTACATTAGACTCCGTAGCTCTGGGGTTTGGTTCTAGACCTATTTGCTTTACTAGTTGGGTGATCTTGGCCAGGCCACTGAGCTTCTCTTTGCCTCAGTGTCCTTGCTTATAACACGAGAGTGGTGATAACAGTATCTACTGTATTGGTGTATTGAGAAGATTAGTTAATAAACATAAAAACACCCGGAATAGTGCCTGGCACACAGGAGCCTTCCCCCAATGTTGTCCATCGTGACATTTATTCATGGATGTAAGATGCCTGGAATAGCTGGAGACACTCAAGCGGTGGCAGTTACCCACTTGCTAAAGACCTTTGTTCCTCTTGCTCTCTGCTCTTTGGCTGCGCCTTTCCTGGGAAGCCTGATTGTGACGATTCTGCCCAGAGTGTGTTTTCATAAGAACTCTCTCTGCCCTTTGCACCAAGTGAAAACCAAGCCATGGAGAAGCCCGGCTTACAGACATACAGCTAAAGAAGCAAAATAGGAAGGGAGTAACGTGGCAGGTTTTCTACAGCAGATTTGCTTTTGTGCCGATGTTATAGGTGGAACAATGACATCTTCCTGCATAGTTCTGCAAAATGACTTTTGCAAATCACATCATATTTAACTTCTCTCTTTAAATGAGACACTGTATATAAAGAGCTTAGAGCAGGTCTTGGAGCCCCATAAATTATAACTCTTAGTTGTTTTATTCTTGTAAGACTGATCTAGTCACATTATAGAAAGCTTAGAAGAGAAAGAAAAGGAAAAAAACACTGCTTCCTTAAGTTCACCACCTATGATCATTTTGTACTCTCACATCTTAATATATTATAACAACTCATGCTTTAAAGGGATCCTATCAAGAATAATTTCAGAAAGTGAAGATTCCTTCTTACATTATTAATACTTATATTAATAATATAAGGAATATTATATTAATCTCTTCAAGATTGCAAGTAGAGATGTGCCTAGATTCTCTTTGGTAATGTGAGGAAGCCCAGAGTGTCATCTCCTCAAGTGATCTCCAGGTCAGAACATTCTCAGCATCCCTTGGAAGGTATTCTGAGAGTCAGTGTCCTTAGTGTCTATATTTCCCAAGAGAGAAAGTGATAGGATTCATTTGTAATCAACCAACTTAGAGGATAGAATATAGCACCAGATAACCTCAGAAATACTTGAGTTCACTTGTTGTCAGAGGTGAGCCATGGGTGTGAGGTGTTGAAAATATTATATATATGAAGGTTAAGGCTCATGGATCCCTTTTTTGGAAAAATAACAAATCACTTTGGTTCACCTTCTGTGGGAGCTCACCTTTCCATGCCCTGGGGGTTCACTTTAAGTGTGGTGTACTGGGATAGCTCTTTGATTAATGGGGCCTTTATATTCTGTGCATTCACTGCCCCCTCTCCATCCACACTAAAATATTCTTCATATAAATCCACTTAAAGATTTTATTCCACTAATTATTAGAGAAATGCAAATCAAAACTACAATGAGGTACCACCTCATGCCAGTCAGAATGGCCATCATCAAAAAGTCTACAAATACAAATGCTGGAGAGGGTGTGGAGAATAGGGAACCCTCCTACATTGTTGGTGGGAATGTAAGTTGGTGCAGCCACTGTGGAGAACAGTCTGGAGCTTCCTCAGAAAACTAAAAATAGGGTTGCCATATGATCCATCAATCCCACTCTTGGGCCTGTATCTGGACATAACTATAATTCAAAAAGATAATGAACCCCTATGTTCACAGCAGCACTATTCACAATAGTCAAGACATGGAAACAACCTAAATGTCCATCAACAGATGAATGCATAAAGAAAATTCGGTACATATACACCGTGGAATACTACTCGTACATAAAAAAAGAATGAAATAATGCCATTTGCAGCAACATGGATGCAACTAGAGATTGTCATACTAAGTGAAGTATGTCATAAAGAGAAAGACAAATACCATATGATATCACTTATATGTGGAATCTAAAATATGACACAAATGACCCTATCTATGAAACAGAAACAAAATCAGGGACATAAAGAATAGACTGGTGGTTGCCAAGGGGGAAGGGGGTGGGAGAGGGTAGGAGTGGGAGTTTGGGATTGGCAGATGCAAACTGGTATATATAGAATGGATAAACAACAAGGTCCTACCATATAGCACAGGGAACTATATTCAATACCCTGTGATAAACCATAATGGAAAAGAATATAAAAAAGAATGTATATATGTATAACTGAGTCACTTTGCTGTACAGCAGTAATTAACAGAACATTGTAATACAACTATACTTTAATAAAAATAAATTAACAAAAGATTTTATTCCATAGGAACAGAATATGAATATGACTAAGAAAAGCTTACAATTTAGAAAAATAATTGAAACTCCTTAAAGTCTAATGTCCTAAAGGGCAGGGGAACTCCACAACAGAAATAAAGTTGTAAGCTTTTAATAATCAGCTACATATTCACGGCACTTTGTCATGTGCAAAGCATTTTTTAACAGTCACTATGCATTTACTCATTCGTTTACTTATTCTTTCAATACCAGAATCACATTATGACTTTTGTGGGCCCCAGGTACTTTCGCCTTCTTGGGCCCCTTCCTCCATTAAAAAAAAAAAAAAATTAAAATAGCTTAGTAGATTTTTGTAGGCCCAAAAAATTTATTTTCCTTTTTTTCTGATATGAGACAAAATTAAAACACCTTTTGTACTCTGACAACTTGGTTTTTTTTCTGATTTTAAGAGAAACTGAAACATTTTCATGGGCCCTGGGTATGGTGCCTACTGTGCCTCCATAAATCAGCCTGCACCAAGAGTGGGCTGGGGTTAGAAATGCAGATGGGACTTCCCTGGTGGCGCAGTGGTTAAGAATCCGCCTGCCAATGCAGCAGGAGACACGGGTTCGAGCCCTGGTCCGGGAAGATCCCACATGCCACAGAGCAACTAAGCCCGCGAGCCACAACTACTGAGCCTACATGCCACAACTGCTGAAGCCTGTTTGCCTAGAGCCCGTGCTCTGCAACAAGAGAAGCCACCACAATGAGAAGCCCGCACACAGCGACCAAGAGTAGTCCCCTCTCACCGCAACTAGAGAAAGCCCGCACACAGCAACGAAGACCCAACGCAGCCAAAAAGTTAATAAACTAATAAATAAATAATTTTAAAAAAAGAAGGAATGCAGATGAACACACTGCATTGTCTCCCGCCCCCTCAGAAGCTCAACAGCCTCAGGGAAACAGAGCAGCACTCATGCCATGATGATGCTGCTGTTCTGTAGTCCTGCTGCAACGGAGGGCTGGCAGCTGTCCCACAAGAGCATACAGGGGCCAGCATCTAACTACTAGGAAAGCAGGAAGATGGGTTTGTGGAGGAAGCATTGTTTGAATGACTCTTTAAACCAGCATTTTTCAGCAATTTGTGTTTGAGGCCCAGGTTCAAATTTTAGAATTTCTGGCAGGCCACTTGAAAAATTGAGAAGTGAACATTAGGCCAAAGAAGCAAGTTTCAGGGAACTGAAGAAACCTGCTATTAATCTCAGTATATGGAGATATACACAATTTTATATTCTGATCAATACACAAGATTTATCTTTGCTGCAAGCACGGGGACATACATCTACCTCTGTGTCAGAAGGCAGTGTCAAGCTGACTGGCTGCTGTGGCGCTAGATGAAAGGGATACATCGGGCTGGGAGGAGGGGTGGGAGGCTCAGGGTATCTAGCTGGTTCCACAGGGAGACCACAGTTCAATGAGGCACGAAAAACCTTTCCCTCCCTATCATATAAAAGACCACAGTGGAGGCAGAAAATATTTCTTCTCTGTGCTGAAGAACAACCAAACGAACCAAATGATAACATTTAGCCTCATCTATGAGAAAAAAAATATTTTAGACATTGACCAAAATTTGGCAACATAGTTAGTTGCAAGGCGTTCAAGATACACCAGCTGCCAGGCTCCAGTAGTTAAATCTACCGACCTCAGGATAATAAGAGCAAACACTTAGGCTGTCCCAAGAACCATTGTGAAAGCTTTATATTTGCTTTTCATCTTCATAACAAATCTACTATGTGAGTATCATTATTATCCCCATTTTAAAAATGAGGAAAGTAAGACGTGGAAACTTCAGATAACCTGCCTTCGTGAGGGGCAGAGCTGAGATTCGAACACAGGCTCTGAGACTTGTTCTCTCCGTCGCTGCCCGTCACCATCTGGGGATGCCTCTGGCACACCGTCCACTATCTCGTGTCTGAACACTGCTGCTTTTGCTCAGCCTCACACAGAACCAGCTTGATTGCCCCTCGCTGTAGGCCTCTGACCTGGCACTGCAGAGTGCAGTGGGGACCCACTCAGCCCCACAGGAGCAACACAGAAGGGCTCCGAGGACTTACCACTCTGACCAGTGGCCGACGGGGAATAACAATGGCTCAGTCCCAAGACAGATTTCACACGACTTAGCAGTCCCACAGGGTCCAGCAACTGGTAGCAGAGTCAGGGTTGCCAGATACAGCACAAAATGCCCAGTTCACTTTGAATTTCAGATCAACGACAAAAAATTTTTTACTAGAAGTATGTCCCAAATAGTGCATGGTACATACTTGTAGTAAAAAAAAATTCTTTATTTATTGGAAATTCGAAGTTCACTCTGTGTTTTATTATTTCATTTTTTGCAAAAAAGTGACACCCCTAAGCAGTAGCCACGCTGGTGACGCACGCTCTTACAGGCCTGCTTCCTTCCCTGCCTGGCTCCCCGGTCTCTCATCCAGCTCCCTGGGATCACAGGCACAATAAAGAACTTGCATGGGAGCTTTTGTCACAGCCCCAGCTTTCTGGAAACCCAGACTATGACCCAACTGGGCAAGGATTTTGCCAGACAGTGAGGTAGCTATAATGCTCACAGCCATCCTGTGAGACAGGCATTGCTATCATCATCACACTCAAATTACAAATAAGGAAACTGAGGCTCAGGGAGATCCATCCGTTGGCCAGGACCCCCTCAGCTGCTCTAGCTCCACCAGTTTCTTACCGGAAAGAGTGTTCCAGGACATTCTTGAGAGACATTGAAGCATTACTGGAATGAGCATTAATTGGTTCAGATAATCATTGATTCACTTAATAATTACCCCTATTTGTTGAAAGAAACTGTCTTGTCCTCGCATAAAGGAATATAGTGACATATGCACTGAGAGAATTCGTCTCTTAACAGCTGTAACAGCAAGAGGCCCAATTTCTCCTGTTTTACGCTAGTTGGAATGATCACAGTTAAAGCATGAAGTTTTCAACCTCAATTCTTCACAAATAAAACCAGCAGCACATTATCACTTCTATATATAACTAAATATAATGTATTCATTCTAAAAGTTATGACTGATTACAAAGAGACAAATTCAGAGGGACTTCCCTGGTGGTGCAGTGGATAAGACTCCACGCTCCCAGTGCAGGGGGCCTGGGTTCGATCCCTGGTCAGGGAACTAGATCCCACACGCATGCCGCAACTAAGGGTTTGCGTGCCACAACTAAGAAGCCCATGTTGACGCAACTAAGGAGTCCTGGAGCCACAACTAAGGAGCCCACCTGCCACAACTAAGATCCAGTGCAACCAAATAAATAAATAAATAAATGAGACAAATTCAGAAAGCCTCGAAATTATACTTGCCTTTGACCTGCACCGGAAAGTTGGTTTCTTTTCCGTAAATTACCTGTTGGGACAATTAGAGAAAAAAGTAGCAAACATCAAACAAAACCTGGGCCAAAGCACTTGTGCCCACTGGGTTTACACAGGAGTGAAACCTCCTTGCAAACCTTCAAAAACAAAACCAAACCTTGGCAGCATATAAGCCTAAAATGAGAAAGAAGGTGCTCTTTTCTACATAACCTTATGAAATGAAACCTTTCGTTCCTCTTTGCCTGCTGGATCTTCATTACGAAGGAAGGAAGCTTGTCGATGCGAGAAAACCTTCCTCCAAGGTGTTGCTGGAGGGTCTTGTGGAATCAGCTGCCTCTGTAGCTCCATCCAGTGAGGCTTTTTCTCACAGCAGCCAGGGAAGCAGACGGAGCGCATGGCTGGCTCTGGTTACCTATGGCTGCCAGCCTAGTCCCCTGGGCATTCCAAGGCCCCACCTTCCACCTGGCCCATGACCTCTGACCTTGGCCCTGTGGCCAGCACAGGAATGGGGGAGGCAGGGGGGTGTAGGTCTCAGGCTGTCTGGGCCCACGCCACAGATGAAAGAGTCAGTTGTTTCCCTCGTCATGCTCACTTGTGAGGTCCTGGGAGCTGCAGAACTGGTATTTCTCCATATCCCAGCTGCTCACATGGCTGTGTAGACAAGCTGTAACTCCAGCTGAACGTGTGCATGTGTGTTGCACGGGAGGTGGCATCCTGGCTTCCAGTCCCAGCTCTGCTGCTGACTTGCTCTGGGGCTTCAGTGAGCCCCTCTGCCTCTCAGGAGCCTCAGTTTTCTCATCTGTGAAACAGGACAGTTGGATCCCTGCAGGTGCTGGGGCAGGGGGCTGCTGAGGAGGCAGATCGAAGCCATCTCTTGTAATCCTCCTCGCCACGTCCACAGAATCAGTGAAAAATATTCCACTTTTATCTGTCTTACATTGTGTACTTTCATTGAAGATTTTCTTTGAAAAAAGGTTTCTGTTGCTTCTAAAAACCAGTAGAGTAGGCCGTCTCTTAGTGACCTTCCAAACTTATGATTCTATAATTCCATGACCCCAAAACAGAAGTTCAGACTTGGCCTTTTTAAAGGGTTGCATGGTGCTCGGGAGAGTGAGAAAATTATGAGATATGCGATGATATGTTTCTGATCCTGAAGATCCTCTTATGCAGCCTCCCCTTGGGGACATATAAAGTTTCCAGGGCCCAAGCCCCCTCCTTTGTTACACCAGATAAAGGCTCACATGTTAATTATTTAGCCACTGGTGCTAACTGGAACACAGTCTTATAATGAAACTGCCTTGAAAATACTTCCGTGTGTGACATAAGGTTCTGGCAATTTGAACATATCTTTTCTTCTTTCATATCAGCAGTTGTTTTATGGACCGGGCTTAGACGGCTTAGACAAAGGGCACTGGATTGGTGAATTATTCATATAATCTGCATTTCCTGGCCGCTATGGAAAATTGACAGGTGTCACGTCACCTTTTGCAAACGTCCCACAACTAGAGACTGTATATCAGTGTTTGACTTCCATGTAATGCTCCCTTTCTAAGCTAGTTTCATATTTTATTTACAGCTTGGTGGCATTTTTGACTTGGCTGCCTATTTCTCTCACTTTCGATTTCAAGCCTTTTGCTCCACTTAATATAACCAGGAACATTTAAATAATGACTCCCTCTCAGATTGCTAAAGGCAGTCACTCATTGTGGCTGTGTCTTATTCATTCAACCATTAAGTTAGTCAATTTCTTGATGTAGGATGAAATGCAGCTGTAAGGAAAGCATGATATAAATCCGTTTTTATGACTTGTTTGGTTCACAGGGAAAAAAACTAAAAGCAAATCTTCCCGGGGCCTGACACAAGTTGTAAACTGTGGAGAAAGTTAGCTGGTTAAAGAATGTGACTTACTTAATAGGAGCCATGGAACATTTCAGATCTCCACCGGAGTGGGAAGGTTTCTGGCATTAGGAATAAAGCCAGGGTGAGTTCTCTTTGGGCCCAGTGAGAAAAGTTAGGTAAGAAAATAAACCTGGAATTGATAGCCCTGAAGACTAATGCGAGAACATAGCCATAAATTAAACACTTTGAGCAAATAGAACCTTTGGAATCCTGCAGTCCTACTTTTCCACTTGACCCAACTGGAAACTGAGGCCTAAGGCATGCAAGGGCTTGCCCACCATCCCAGCACCAGTTAGTGGAAAAGCTAAAAGCTGGGTCATCTGATTCCTGCTCCAGCACTTTTACTGCCCTGCAATGCAACAGTTCGTTCCTGTTACCCCTCCCGTATCCACTCACCTCTTCTACAGCCATTACTTGCTGTTCCTTTGGGAGAATTCACCCTTCCTCATTCTTAGTTGTGTGCACTGTGTGGAATCATTTCATGCTGACTCTCAGCGTGAGAGCATGATCGACTAAGCCCATCAGTGAATCCATTTTCCCAAATGGGTGCTTCAGGAATGGCCACGTGACCTAAATCAGACAGTGATTGCCAGCACTTGTGTAGGTGCTGTTGGAAGAGATTTTCTGTCCCTGCAGAGGGGGTTGGATTAGGCTGTGAGGGCTGCAGTTGCTGCAGATATTTTGCTATCCACATGGAAGAGACTGGAGCCACAGGGAGTAGGTGGGGAAAAATATATCATGTGATACCTGAGGGGGAAATCTGTGATACAAAAACACCGAGCAAACCTTAGTTAAGGAAACCTATCATTTAACTTCTAAACTAGGACAACTTTGAGAATGAAACAGGACAAGAAAAATGCTGAACCAGACTGGATGCATAAACAGGACTAGCCTGGGCGAACAGGGACACATGGTCATTCCTGCTCTATGATGGCATCATCTGAGCCACTGGATCAAGCTAGCTGAATTAAGCTGGCAGTCTCTTTAGGCCTTTTTAGTCCAGGTGACAGTGAACTCTCTTCATTGTTGAGGCCAGTTTGAGTTAAGCGTTTTGTAACTTGCACGTAATAGTTTTAACTGACATAAATATGCTGCTTCTTGTGCTTTCTAAAATCTTGTCCTATTTCATATCTTAAGCTTGCAGTTAAACGTGCTCATTATATGCTTTACTTTTAATAAATGTTAAAACTTTATATTTAACCTTTTACTTCAAATAATTAAAACGATCACTTGTAGAACGTTTACATTTACAGAGAACTTCTAAGTTAATTGTCTTACAATACCCCTGTGAAATAGGTATCACCCAAGGTTTGGAGAAGTTAAAAAATTTACCCAGGGGCTTTCCTGGTGGCGCAGTGGTTGAGAGTCCGCCTGCCGATGAAGGGGACATGGGTTCGTGCCCCGGTCCGGGAAGATCCCACGTGCCACGGAGAGGCTGGGCCCGTGAGCCATGGCCACTGAGCCTGCGCGTCCGGAGCCTGTGCTCTGCAACGGGAAAGGCCACAACTGTGAGAGGCCCACATACCGAAAAAAAAAAAAAAAAAAAAAAAATTTACCTGGGTCCACAGGGCTGATGTGGCAGATATGCAGTGGTCACTTTCTGTGGTGGCGGGAAAAATCCCACAATCCTACACTGAATTTTATTGTTTTCCAGTTTCTTTAGTGTAAGTATTCCAATGATGGCCAATTTCAAGGCATCGACCTGACCTCACTGAGCGTGGCGCTGGGAAGAGCCACACTGGCTCTCAGGGGCCAGATCCAGTGCCCCACTGCATGAAACGTGCATCCAAGACTTCCAACTCCATTTCGAAATTCATCCTTTTTCTGTTCTAGATGTTTGGTGTGAGGTAGTCAGTTCTCAACTGTGCTCCTTTAACAGTGGCAGATGTGCCCCCAGGGCTTCAAGCCTTCAAAAGAGATTTCCAGGGGCTTCCCTGGTGGCACAGTGGTTGAGAGTCCGCCTGCTGGTGCAGGGGACGCGGGTTCATGCCCCGGTCTGGGAATATCCCACATGCCACAGAGCGGCTGGGCCCGTGAGCCAAAAAAAAAAAAAAAAAAGATTTCCCCAGAGCAGAACTGCAATGAGCAACTCAGTTCAGACCTTGTGTTTCCTGAGCCTGTCTCCACTGACACCCGCCCTCGGCAGGAACCACCTCTGAGTCTCCAGCATTTGCTCTGCTCCTCACTTGAATGAGGCTACTTCCCCGCCCCTCCCTTCCTCTGCTCTGCCTCTGCCCACCCTACAGCTGGTGTAAGAAACTTGTCTGGGCCCCCTGCTCTGGTTCCTGGGCCACTGCGTGGAGTAGTAGCAGTAATATAGAAAGGTACTGTTTCCCTTCACCCCAGAGCGAGAAGCCAAGGCCTTGGCCTAGGATCCTGTGGGCTGGGTTAGCAACAGCAACTGCCTATTCTACTCTGGTCACTGCCGTCAGTCCTAAGCCCTCACAGCGAAGGGGACACTCACAAACCCCGTTCACATTCACGATCTCATTTGAAGGTAGTGACTGGATCGTGTGCTAACTGCTTTGCTTCAGCAGAGAGGAGAGAGCTTGGAGAAGAGCTGAGTCATGTGAAAACCCTGGTGGCAGCAACCTAATTTCCAGTCCTGGGGCTTAAGTGAAACTAGCCAGGCTTTACAGGGCTTGCCTTACAAGCTCAAACCTATTGGTCACAAACAAATGCCACAGTAACCTTTATTGTCAAAAATCCCGGAGTCATTGAACTGCATGGTAGAAGTAATTTTGCATGACATCCACAGTATGTAAAAACTGAGAGGAAGAAGGTCTTCTGGTAACATTTCAACCCAAATATTTATGGATCACTTTTTCATGGTGACTGCTATTTCCTCCCTGTGAGTTAGGGAGGGGGGCAGCCATGATGACACCATGGCATTAACAATGGCTAATTCTACCATGGTCAGTGCTCAATTGTCCACTCTCGGAAGGATAATTTAAAAAATCATTTAGGGTTGATTTGGGGATGGATTTTTATACTTATGCTTGAACATGGGCATGTCAGAGCATCTGAGCATTCCCTTAGAACAACTTAATGAAGCAAGTTTATGAAGAATTGGGAAGCTGCCCTCTCTCACCAGGCTGCCCTCCTGCAATGGCACCTCCTGGGGGAACAAAGGGTCCTTTTCCAGAATGATTCAAATACGGAAGGAGGTTTGCGCCTCCTTTAGCTTTTCGTACAGAAGAAGGAATGGTGACTGTGCTTCCTATTGCTTTTCCACATGTGAAGCGAATAGCGATGACGTGAATCAACCAAAACATATTTGTGTGTGTCAGGGTGAATGTGCTCATGCAAGATGTATGGAGCATAAAGTCATAGTAAAGGCCATGGTCCCTGTTCCATTTCAAAGCTTGTGCTTTTTGACCTGCTAAATAGCAGGAAGCAATCCACTGCAGATTATAATAAAGAGTTACGCTGGAATCGATGGCTAAGGCTGTAAAAGTTCAGAAGAACTGAAGATCAGAGAAGAATTTGGAAAGGAGAGGAAACTGAAGCTGGGCCTTGAGAGCTGAACAGGAAAAGGAGGACATTCCAGCTCAGCAGAATAAGAGTGTTATGTGAGACACATGGAGGCATGAATGTCTGGCCAGAGGGGCGTTTCTATGCATGATTACCATTAAGCAGCTAGGGTTCTCCCATAGCAAGCGAGTTATTTACAAAGCAAGCTTCTTGATAGAGGAGGCGTTAACAGTTCATAAAGTGAAGAATAAGCAGACCCTGCCATGAAAGATAATATGGCAAATCCAGTCACCATTAAGTGGGAATCAACCATAGTCAACATGTATCAGACAGTGATGACTCAGAATGATACTTCTTAGAACATCCAGCATCCATGCATATTCAGACTGAAAAGTCCTTCTGATATTTTCAGCTGATGACCAGATTGGATTAGGCACACTGACTTGATTTGCTGTATAGTCAATGCTGTCATTAAGATGACCCCCCAAGAAACTAGACATTGATAAATTCATGAATTATTTAAAGTTACAAACTCTATGTGGCAGATATTCTAGGCCCGAAGAACGTAAAAGTAATGAAAATGGATAGTATTACATATTTCTAGGGGCTTAAATGTCTGCACACTTCTGAAAGCTTGACTTGACTCTGATAAATAAAGGACAATATTGAGCATGGTGAATCCATTGTAGCAGATCCACCATGGGAATCGACATTTCCACCATGCTGATCACTAGTCTTCCCTTGTAGGTGGTGGAATGACCAAAAGTTCTGGATCTCTCGATAGCACAGTATGTCAGTTTGACAATGTTTAAAATTTAAGAAGTTTCAGCTTCCTCACCTATGGAAACAGGCTGATATGCCCCTTCCATACCCCTCAGATAAATAGGCCTCTCATAGGGAACTGAACCTTAGAAAAGGAAGCAACTCACCCAAGAAATACACTGAGTGGAGCCTGGGGGCATGTCTTGGGGAGAAGTAGAGTCAAAAAGTCAGATATTCTATCCAAACTAACTACAAAAAGAGGAGAAAACCCCAGTATACACAAATATCAGATAGTGGGGCCTCGTGACAGATGAGTTCTACTATTTGTGAGAAAATTAAGCAAGCCACCAGAGGAAGTTTGGGAAACTCCTTCTAGAAATATTTAGGAATTTTTAACACAGTATTTATTTGGAGACAAGAAAATGGGATTAGTCCTTTCTGTTTGGTTTCTATTAAACTTCTGCTCCCAGATATCTTCCCATGAGACAACAATTTTTAAATCTTATTGGAAAAATGAAAAAGCCCAAAGTGGTCAAGTAAAAACTTTATAATTGAGAGAAAGCAGGAAGAAAGAAAATGCTTTGACACATGCTGAAAATCTTGGCTGCAAACAACAAAGTCTCTATCATGTTTCCTTGGAAAAAATGGGAGGTTTACCAGGAAAATGTGTCTGGGTGGGAAGTAGATGTGGGAGCCTCCAGGAAGAGGAGCATCTCTGTCTGCTGGGCCACACTGACTTGTCCTCTTCTCTCTCCCGACCAGTTTGACTTCATTGGAGCTTCTGCTCCCCCATAACTAGCTTGCACATGGCTTCATGGCCTCCCAGGCCCCTCCCTAAACAAGACCCTTCAGTTCCATCTTCTTCATACTAACTAGCACATTCGTGCTGCACTTTAAAGTCTTGAGAGACTGAATCTGATTGGCCCAGTTCACCTGTTGGTGCCAATTATAAAGGTTACATTATAGGCCATTGTTTGGCCAGTGCAATGGTTGCCCTTAGGTCAGATTCCCACCACTGGTCCAATTCCTTGGAGCAAACGAGGGGAGGGGGGTAAAAGGATGTGGTCAGAGCATTTCTCAACAGAAAGGGCTGGTCATGAGCATGCTCTGATTGCTGTCTCTGTTAAAATGTAGTGGTAACTGGCTCTTCTTCAAGACTAGTGAAAGTGCTCTTAAGCTGCAGCTTGAGGGCATGTTTTATTATTTTATCTAGTCAGTCATTTATTCACTCCAATCTATCTCCTATCATAAAAGGTTTGAGGTGACTTACAGAATCTATATACAAGTATCAAATGGTTGAGAAATGGAGGCAAATTCTTATTTTCCTAAGAATAAGACAATTAAAAGCTGGGGCAAAATTATCACTGCAGAGTACATAACGTTCAAAGTTGGAAAATTGCTAAAGATGGGCCTTGAGGACTTCCCTGGTGGCGCAGTGGTTGAGAGTCCGCCTGCCAATGCAGGGGACACGGGTTCGAGCCCTGGTCCGGGAAGGTCCCACATGCCGCAGCGCAACTAAGCCCGTGCGCCACAACTACTGAGCCTGTGCTCTAGACCCCTGCGATCCACAGCTACTGAGTCCATGTGCCACAACTACTGAAGCCCGCGCACTCTAGGGCCCACAACAAGAGAAGCCACCACAATGAGAAGCCTGCACACTGCAACGAAGAGCAGCCCCCGCTCGCCACAACTAGAGAAAGCCGGCGCACAGCAACAAAGACCCAATGCAGCCAAAAATAAATAAATTTATTTTTTAAAAACAAGATGGGCCTTGAATTTGTTTCGAAACCTGAGACCTGCCAAACTTAATAGCAAGTGGCTAAATACAGGGGAAAAGTCCTGGCAGAAAGTGTCATTTGTGTTCTAACAGGTTACTAGCCAAGCCGCCTGTGGAAGCCTGTCCCTCCAAAGAGACAGATTTTCTTCTTTTTTTGATAACTTATGGGCCACCTCAATGGGGAAGGAGACGCTACATTATATCTCAAGGCTTCTTCTGGTCCTCATTTCATAACAATGGTTGTGATTTCACTGAGCAAGCAAGAAAACAAATAATTAAGAAGGCAAGATTTTATGTAGATAAAACCAACCTCCAACACAACTTCATTCCACTAAAGCCTTAGGCCCCAGCCCCCAGCAAAATTGGAGACATAGTTTGAAAGCTGAAAAGGCAGATCATAAAATCCTTATTTCTTTTTTATTGTGCATTGTAAGGCAAGAAATACACAGGAAGCCTGGCTTGGTGATTTTTCTGCTCTCTGCTTTTTTTGCCTGTAGCATTTCTGACATCCTCAGATCTTCTGAAGCTCTTTATTTACTTTATTTTTCTTCTTTCGATTATAGAATAGCAAAAAGTCCTAGAAAGCTTGGTCCTGGTGCATGACGATGGAAGAGCTACCAGATCTGCCATGCTGGATGAGACACACTGTGGGAGCTCTGGAAAGCAAAACGGGATGTTCCCTCTCAGACTGGAACAGGGAATCATTCCATTTAAAAGGACAGCTGTCATTTAATATTCATTGAGCAGCCACCATATTCTAATTGCCATATGAAGCATACATGTACCTGACGTTTGCAAAGAGGAGCCTAATTTTTTATGGAAACCAGTTACAACTGATACTTGATTTTGGAAAGGGGTAGAAGGAATTCTTGGTGCTTCACTTTTTGCTGAGAAAAATGCCACATGGATTGCCAAGATGGTTAACCTGAAAAACCATATGCAATATTCAATTAACAATAATTAAGGCACTCAGTGGGAAGCTCCTTAGTGACTTGCTTAATAGCAAAAATTGGTACTTGGAATTCCCGGTGGATGAGAGAAAAGATAATAAGTACCCCAAATATAAAGACAATCGAAATGAAACCAATAATGACCAAATTATATTACGCAAATAGACACACAAGTTGAATTAGGAATATTTAAGTTTTTGATGAGAAATATTAAAAAGTGATATAACATTTTGGCCGTTAATTGATCATCTAATCTAGTTTAGTTCTGTGAAGGGAGCCGGCTTATAAAGCTTCAAGTTTTACATATGTTGATAAGGGACCACAGTCTATTATAACAACCTCATATTTCTAGGAGCCAGTAAAGTCTAATTTTCTGTTAATACAGTTAATAATGAACTATAATGGATTCTATTACCAATAGTCTTAAAAAGACAGTTAGCTAGTCATTTAGTCCATCTTTTCATGATCACGTACTCACAAAATATTAAAGCTAATTTGATTTACTATATTCAACTGTAATAACTTTAAACTATTCTCCACAAACTAATTTTCTATGGTATTAAACAGATTCTTCGTTTTTTCTCCTTTATAGTTTTTTCTCACATACTCTCTTAGTATAACTTATTTCTCCATCAATTTGCCCTCCTTCATATATTTGAAATTGTACAATCAATTTCAATAATCCTCCAATATCCAATTAAGGTGTAAGTCAAGGGTTGCCTGTATATGCTTGAATGCAGGAAATCTAAAGCATGGGAGACTTGTTAGATTTCACTAATCCAATCTCCCCATTCATATGTGTATATTTAAGTCTAAAAACCTAACCCAGTCTGATCTCTAGCAAGGAAAAAACAATCAGTGCATTCATCATTAATCATGCAAGCATTGTAAAAGTTCTCTTCCAAATCCTCTGCTCTACTCCTTTGTATGTCCAAACCTCTGTTAAGCTCAGTAAAATCTTTGCTTTTTAAAACTTTATAAGTGTGTTTGAACAAAACCCTCATGTTTATTATCAGAGAGCTAAGTCAGTTAATCCTTTGATATGAAAACAACTCTAAGGAAGTCATAAATCATGTCTATCATGCAGATGTAAACATATATATTTGTGTATACATATATAAACATATGTGTATATATATAAAATGTTTTTCAAAAACTTGATCATAGTTTCCTTATTATGTTGTAAATATCTTTTTTCCAATTAATAGATATAAATTTTACCAGTTTAATGACTGCGTAATAGTATGGATATAGTTTACTTCATTTGATTATTCCTCTATTGTTCAACATTTAGGATCTTCTGGTTTACTTGTACATACATCCTTATATACTTATTTCATTGTTTTCTTGGGATGAATTTCTTCAGGTCAAATGTTTAAGCCTTCAAATATATCGAGGGCTTCCCTGGTGGCGCAGTGGTTGAGAGTCTGCCTACCGATGCAGGGGACATGGATTCGTGTCCCGGTCCAGGAAGATCCCACATGCCACGGAGCGGCTAGGCCCGTAAGCCATGGCCGCTGAGCCTGCACATCCGGAGCCTGTGCTCCACAACGGGACAGGCCACAACAGTGAGAGGCCCGCGTACCGCAAAAAAAAAAAAAAAAAAAAAAAAAAAAAAAAATATATATATATATATATATATATATAATATGTATATATATATAACATATGTATATATATATATATTATATATATATATACAATTTGTCCTCCAGAAAGGTAGTTTTATTTTGCATTGCCGTGGGCAGTGTATGAATATGTCAAATCACCAACATCCTGGACAACTCTGATTTTTCCTTACCTGATAGATGAAAAGAGGTATCTGGCTGCCATTTTTATTCTTTAGTTACTAGAAAGGAAGAAAATGATTCCGTATGCTAAATAGTCATTTCTTCTTTTGTAAATTCCCAAATCATGTTCTTTGTCCACTTCTACATAGTAAGAATACTACCCCATTGTTAGTTACATCTACAGTCTTGCAAATGCTTTTCCCAGTCTGTATTTGTCTTTTAAATTTGTTCACAGTATTTTTTTCTATTTTTGCATGCTTGTTTTAAAAAAATAAATACTCTTAGAAGCAGTTTTTAACAAGTAAAAAAAAATCCATTTGGGAGACAGAAATTTTGTCAACTTTTAAAAAGTTTTCACATGGCTGTAATTTTCAGTATGGACCTTGGAATTTGGAAGCTCTCTTGCAGTTTTTTTATTCATTGAGTGTCTCTGTGTGAAAAGCAGTAAGCTAGCCATTGGCGGGGGCGGCGGCGGGGTACAAGGATGTTTACACGTGATCCCTGTCCTCAGATCTAGACAAAGGAACAAACAAAACAACAACTACACATGGCTGAATATGAGTGAACATAAGAGGATAGGATAGTATTACAGTAGCTTTGGAATTCAGAATTTGAAAAAAATGGTTGTTCAGTGGAACTTGTGGGAAGATGTGTGGTTGTTGGTGAGCCAGTTGGTTGGCTTCAGTGGCATGACTGGTTTAACTTGGGGATTAGACAAATGTGCCACCCTCAATTACATCCTGTGTCGCCTTTAGGGTATATATCTATTCTGATCCAGTAATGAACTCTCATTTGGAGCAGAGTACAGACTTGATCCTACTAATCCTGGCCATCAGGATATTTTCTGTACTCAAATAAAAGCAAGGACCTGATCAAACACACTCTACTAGGAAGAATGTCTGCTGACCTCTAAGACTTCCATCAAAATCATAGCTTGCCAAGGTGTAAGCTGACCGCATCCTTTAGAGGCATGTGGATCAGCCAGCTGGCAAGCCTTGGCCACCACTCTCCCCAGGCAATCAGCCAACAACCCAGCACTCCCAGCAAGATTCATTCCCACTGCAACATTTGTTTAATTTTATTTTTTGAGGCATTCTGTTAATTGGGACATTTTGCAAAGTCTTTCAGGTGCTTTGAAGTGCCCATTCTCCCATCAATTTCTGGTGAAAATTTATAGTCCTGTCACACGCGTCTTCAGCAAGAAACCTGTACAAAGACCGAAGTTGATTTTTTTTTCTTTACCTAACTCAGTGTAGCAGAAATGAGGCAGAGGAACTGTCAGTCATTTCTAAGAATGACAATTTTCACTGCTTGACAATCTTAAATATAAAATTCCAGCTATTTGATGATATGCCTGTGTATGGCCCATCCCCCAGATCCAGTGATAAGTGTCAAACAGCAGGTTTAGGGCCCTTTGCTTAGGCATGATAATTTAGGGAAAGAGTTAGCTCATCAAAATTGGCTGGGCGCCCTGTTTTCATATTATCCAGACAGAAGTCACTGAACCACAACTTTGCTGCTTAGAAATAGGCACCAAAAGGGAGGGAGTGCAGGAACTGTGAATAGTTAGCCAGTTACCATATTCAATCATGAAGTGTACTTTACACTCAAGGATAAACTGATACATGTTAAATTATGCTTGAAGAAATGTCTGGAAGAGCACTCGGGAGATCTGCTGGCTGAACTCTGGTCTTCCCCAGCCAGGTGACCTTTAGCAAGACCCAGGACTCTTTGAACCAGAGGTTCTTCACATGTGAAGGAGAGTCCAAATAGATGACTTCTAAGTTCCAGAGCTTCACGTTTTGAGAACTTGATTGAAAAGCCACATTAATCATTTCTATGTTCAGGTACACCCTACTTTTATAAAGTCACTTTTTAAAACTGTAAACTCGGGCTTCCCTGGTGGTGCAGTGGTTGAGAATCCGCCTGCCAATGCAGGAGACACGGGTTCGTGCCCTGGTCCGGGAAGATCCCACATGCCCCGGAGCAACTAAGCCCGTGAGCCATGGCCGCTAGGCCTGCGCGTCCGGAGCCTGTGCTCCGCAACGGGAGAGGCCACAACAGTGAGAGGCCCGCATAAAAACTGTAAACTCATAATTCATTAAGTAATTACTCTCTTAAGTCTATATAGCCGATTCAGCAGAGTATACCCTCTGTCTCATCTTAAGAAGTTCGCATGCTCCAAATGGGTACCTGAAGTCAGAGTAGAAATCCCCACTAGATAAGATCACAGAGGCCCAGAGTACTATGGGGATTGGAAACCCAGACGTGATCCTTTCCAGCTCTTCTGTTCTGAGACTGACTCCATGCTATTTGTTTGGAGATTGCAAGCTGGGTTTCATGGAACAATTGGCATTTAATGAGAACCTTGAATGAACAGTGAGATTTCCAAAGAGAAAGGTGAAATGGAGGAAATTCTAGGCAGAGAGAACAGAATAAACACAGATGCAGACCCAAGAAATTTTGGACAATATTTAAAGAATTCCTGAATTCAAACACCTAGAGACAACAAATCCAATTTGTTTGCAATCCAGGTTAAGGTATTAATTTATCTTTTCCACAAATATCGATTGAACACCCATGCTTGGTGTGGTAGGACAGCTAAAGATGTCTCTGGAAGTTCAAATATAGGGTTAAACTAGGTTTCTAAATAATAAAAGAAATATATGCATATTTTGCACAAAATATGGAAGACAGAAGAGGAAAAAGAGCTAAAGTAAAAATCACCCACCTGGGGCCTCCCTGGTGGCACAGTGGTTGAGAGTCCGCCTGCCGATGCAGGGGACACGGGTTCATGCCCCGATCCGGGAGAATCCCACATGCCGCGGAGCTGCTGGACCCATGAGCCATGGCTGCTGAGCCTGCGCGTCCGGAGCCTGTGCTCTGCAACGGGAGAGGCCACAACAGTGAGAGGCCCGCGTACCGGAAAAAAAAAATAAAAATAAAAATTAAAAAAAATCACCCACCTTATTTAAGTTTATAGACTTTGAAGGTAATATCTTACCTAGTACACAGAATCAAACATATAAATTTGGATGAATACAGAAGCAATCACTGATTAGCTCAAAGCAACATTTAAATTGATCTTTTCAGTGAAAAGGCTTAGAAAAAGCAATCTAAAGAACACCTGTTTAGACGCACCAGAATCAACAATTACCTTCTTCAGGGAATGAGGAGTTTTCAGCTACCTTCACTCCAAGGATAGGCAATAGAGTTTAGCATTTTTATTACCATAATCCAGAACATTTAAGTGGGCCAGAGGAAAATATTCACACCCACCTCTTAATCTTGAACAGGAGGCAAGTCCCTTAAGGCACTCACTTAATTAGCATGGGCTGGGGCTGAGGGAGGGGACACCCTAGGATTCTTCACTTGACAATTTCCCTTTAAGAAATATGGGCTCTAGACTTTAGAGTAAAAGAAAAACTAACTCCAGTCTCAACCATGTGACCTGAGAAGACTAGACAGTGAATCTGATTGGTGCAGAGGTGGAAGAGGGAGAGTTGATACCTCCACATGGCCTCTAGTCTAGAATGGCTGGCGCTTCCGCGGGGGGTCAGCTTGAAGCCACTAAAGCTGGCACCGCACAACTCCAGGGAATGGGAACGTCATTCACAGAGCCTGTGATGGGAATGTCAAGTGGGAAAGCTTGCCTTCACTCCTGCTGCCCCCTCCTCAGATGGCTTCCTAATAATATTCAGTAGTAATAACAATAACAGCTGGTATCCACTGAGTGCTCACTATGTGCCAGATGCCATGCATTTGACGGGCAAAATCCCATTGATTCCCATGAGCAGGTAATATTAATATCCCAATTTTGTAGATAGTAGGGTGAGCATACAGTAAATTTATTATCCCACCTGGGGCGCTTCTGAGAGAGAAAAGAGGTGCTATTACTAACGACACTGGGACAATAGGTGTAAACCAAGACTGACTCAAGTGAACCAGAGAATGTGGTCACCCTATAGATAAGGGGGCCCAGGTGCAGAATCAGGATCAAGGGTACTTTGTAATGTCAGTCTCAAAATGTTTCTATGGAACAGCTTTCATCTTTGTGCCAGGTCTTCCTGAGCTTTAAATATTTTCATCTATCAAATGGACTTAATGGAACGACTTCATACAGTTATATAAGGATGTAATCAGAGCAAAGCACCTACAAGGTATGTAGGAGCTCAACGTGTTAGTCACTTAATCAACCTCAGTTACCTTCTCCAAACTCCCTCTAGAATCCAGGCCTCTTTGGGACCTCAGGCAAGCCCCTTTACTTCTCCGGCCCTCAGTTGCCTCATTCATACAAGAATGGGGGTGGATTAAAGGCAAGACATTCTTTTTAACTTTGACCTTCTTTCTCCTCTGGTCTCTGGAGTTCATCTTTGTTCACTCACAGCAGCAGGAGGAACACCCCTCTCCTCTGCTTTTAGTTCAGAGAAGGGGTTCCTTTTGTTTATGCCTACTTGCATTCTCTAGTGCTTTCTCTAGGAGGTTTAAAATGGTGGCTGAGGGAAGACTTTCTCTCCCCCATTCTCTTCTTTCCATTGCCTTTGCTTGTGCTGGAACTCCTTATGTAGATTGCCCCTCAATTGGGGACAGAAATGCCAGGGAGCAGCCGATGAGCTAGACAAGGAATCCCATTTGGATCTGGTCAGGTGGAAGTTTTTCCTCTGCAATGTATCACCTTGTCCTTTCTTGGGACCACCAAATGTCTGTACTAGGAAAGATATGTCACAAATTGCATTCAGAGGTCACACAGTTATGCCAATGCAAGGGCTATTTTTCCGAAGAATAAATGTTGGAATTGAATTGAGAATTAACCACCTCAATGAATCAAAGGCAGTGGAAGGTGGGAAAAGCTCACAGGGCTTATGGTATGAGATTGTTCCTTGTGCAAATTCTCAAGACAGTGCAGCCTCCAGCACAGGCAAGGTCACCCAGGTGTGCCTTCTTCTTTCCTTCCTCCCTCTCCCTCCCTCCCTCCTTCCTTATTTCAAAGATGTTAGTTGAACACCTCCATGTTATATTCAGGAACCATGCTAGGCTTTGAGGGTTGGAATAAATGAAAAAACAGACATGGTCTCTGCCTTCATAGAGCTTCCACTGTAGTAGTGAGAGAGATGTAATCTAATGACCACACGAAAACGTGTCAGATTAGGCCTCTGAGAAGTGCCATGGAGGAGAAATACAGGGTTCCATGGAGAGGTTTGACCTAGTTAGAGAGGCTGGGCAAGGTCTCCCTGAGGAAGTGATGAGGCTCCAGCCGAGACGGGAAGGATGAGTTGGCATTCCGGGCAGAGGAAGTAGCTTGTGTAAAACCCCTGAGGTGAGAGGAAGCTCAGAGGGTTTGAAGAACCGAAAGAAGGTCAGAGTGTCTGGAGCCCTGAGAACCAGGGGAGAGGGTGCAGGATGGGACTGGAGAGGGAGATGGGGTCCAGACCACGCCTGGCCCCCGGAAGCCCCTGTAAGCATTCAGGCTTTTCCTCAAAGCCACAGAGAACTTGTGCAAGTGTTCTCATCAGGAAGGTGAAGGATCAGAGTTTATTTGAAAATGATCACTCCAGGAAAATGGATTCAAAGGTGGCAAGAAAGGAAGCGAGGAAATAATGAGTAATGGTAGTTAATGTTTATGGAAACATGAACCCATGGACCCAGTATTGTTCTAGGAACTTTATACACATTATCTCTTCTAATCCTCATACAGACCTAGAGGCTATCGTCCCCTCTTTTCACAGAAGAGGAGGTTGAGACACAGAGCAACTGGACCAACGTTGGTTGGCAAGTGCAGAAACCAGGCTGTGACCCAGTCAGTCCATCTGTTGAGTCCACTGTTTGATCACTACAGCACAGAGGCTCCTTCCTGCCTGTAGGCCAGGTGGAAGACGGAGCAGGGGTTGCACCAGGCTAGTGTCTGTGGACAGACCCTGGAGCTATTAAGTGGTAAGAATTGACAAGATTCAGACCAGAATTTGGGGGGCTGGAGGGAGTCCCACTTCTGCGTGGGTAAGAAGGTGAGAAGGGATGCGGCTCCGGGTCTAGAGATCCTGCGAGGGGCCAGGCTGGAGGTGGAGAGCATGATTTGGTTGAGGGTACTTCTTTACAGCTCTGCATCTAAGGAAAAGAAAACAGCTTTGATACTTCACTGTGAGCATTCATTATGTTTTCTTGCTTTCTCTTCCTCTTACTGGGAATTCCATGAGATCTGCTAAGAACTAACGACTTTAGGTCTCTTCTTTGAAAAACTAGACAGATGCCATTTCTCTTCCTGCTTTATTTACTTATTTGAATTGATGTTTAATTCTTTTAGTTTCTAAAAGTTTTGCTTTCACTCTGACTGCACTCCTAGAAATTCTGTCTGAAGATTACTTGGATTCACATGCTCGTTGATTTTATCCCCCGCGTCTCAGAATTAGAGAAAAATAGCCATGTTTTCTAGCTTCCAAACACTTTCTTCTGCCAACAACTGACATTCTTCATTCTGACACTGGTCAGCCCTGAGCCTTGGAATGTATACATAGCTTCATTTCAACAATGTACTTCAGGTATATACATGTTACAATTTCTTAGACAATACAAACTGTACTTGTCTATAGCTGCCACTAAAGTACATTTTATTTTAATTAATTAATTTATTTATTTATTTTTGGCCACATTGGGTCTTCGTTGCTGCACACGGGCTTTCTCTAGTTGCGGCGAGCAGGGGCTACTCTTTGTTGCCGTGCACAGGCTTCTCATTGCGGTTGCTTCTCTTGTTGCAGAGCAAGGGCTCTAGGTGCACGGGCTTCAGTAGTTGTGGCACATGGGCTCAGTAGTTGTGGCTCGCAGGCTCTAGAGCACAGGCTCAGTAGTTGTGGCACATGGGCTTAGTGGCTCTGTGGCATGAGGGATCTTCCCGGGCCAGGGCTCAGACCTGTGTCCCCTGCATTGGCAGGCGGATTCTTAACCACTGCACAACCAGGGAAGTCCCTAAAGTACATTTTAAAATACACAGTTACTTTAGTCTTCCCTCCAGGATAATTTTTGGACAATTTCCTAAAGAACAATCTTTTCACAGATTTCTGGTTCAAACCACTAGACTACAAAGGCCAATTTGGCAAAGTTGTTCTCTCTCTCTCTCTCTCTCTCACACACGCACACACACAGTTTTAAAAAGGAAGATGAAGTAATGTACTATTGCAAAATTTCTATAAATTCTAAAATATATCACCAGAGGGACAGTTCTAACAAATTAGTCAGAATTGTAATTTTAACTCTGTAGGGTACTTCTGGCTAAGCTATTTGTCCCTAATGATTCCACAAAAGCAGCCAGACTCCATTTACGCTTCTTTGTTAAAATGCATTGTGAGATGAGCGTTGATGGTGCCTTCATTAATTTGTGCAATGATCATTTGGCACGTACTATGTGCCAAAGACCGCGGCAGGGGGCAGAGTGATGTTCTAGGAGGGCATAAACTCCATCTTAAATTTCAATCTTGGACTTCCCTGGTGGCGCAGTGGTTAAGAATCCGCCTGCCAATGCTGGGCACACGGGTTTGAGCCCTGGTCTGGGAAGATCCCACCTGCTGCAGAGCAACTAAGCCCGTGCGCCACAACTACTGAGCCTGCGCTCTAGAGCCTGCGAGCCACAACTGCTGAAGCCTGTGCCCCTAGAGCCCGTGCTCCACAACAAGAGAAGCCACCGCAATGAGAAGCCCGCACAACGAAGAGTAGTCCCCACTCACTGCAACTAGAGAAAGCAAAGACCCAACACAGCCAAAAATAAATAAAAATAAAATAAATTTATTTTAAAAAATTTCAATATTGTGGAGGAATCAGAACTAAAGAAACAATTACATTACAGAGTTTCTGGAAGTAGAACGCTTTAAGCTGAGACCTGAAGGATGAGTAGAAGTTATCAAGGAGACAAGAAGAAAAGAGACCTCCAGTTAGAGGGAACCACATATTAAAAAGACTCAGAGTGAGCAAGAATAGGGTATGAAAAAACTGCAAGAAGTTCAGTAGGGCTGGATCTGAGAATGCAGGGGGGTGGTTGGTGAATGAGGCATAGTGAATGGTCTTGAAAAGTCTTGTAACCATGTTAAGGAATTTGGAATTTATCCTGAGGGTAGGGGTTGCCCATTAAAAGGGTTACAGCAGGGAGTGTGGAGAATTGATTGAGGAGAAGCTGTTGTAATGATAGAGAAAATGATGGCCTGAACTAGGACAGTAGCAGAGGGGGCAAATTCATAGGGTAACTGGAAGGTTGGCTATGGGAAATCAGGGCAGGGGGAAGGTGACAGGATGACACTCAGGTTTTGGGTTTGGCCAACCAGATGGATGACAGAGCCATCCACTGAGAGAGAGAACGCTGGAGGGGAGACAGGTCTCAGTATGCTGAGGTTGAGGTACCTGTGGGACACCCAAAGTAGATGACCAGTATATAGTTAGTTCTTTAGTTAGTTAGTTAATTAGTTGAGGGGTCTAGACTAAAGATACAGACATGGTAACTAAAGCTAGCTGAAGGAATAGATGAGTGTGCTCAAGAAGAGCTGTAGGTGCCCAAGAAGAGATGTCCAGTGATTTTAGCAACATGGCGGTCATGTGATTTTGAAGGGGCAAGTTCGCGGGGCGGGGGGGCCGAGGTGGTGGTGAAGGCAGAAGCCAGGTTGCAGAGTGAGCACGGGGGAAGGAACAGTGTAGACAACTCTCTCAAGAAGTTTAACCATAGAAGGGAAAAGAGAAGCAAGGGAGGGCTTCCCTGGTGGCGCAGTGGTTGAGAGTCCTCCTGCTGATGCGGGGGACGCGGGTTCGTGCCCCGGTCCGGGGGGATCCCGCATGCCGCTGAGCGGCTGGGCCCGTGAGCCATGGCCGCTGAGCCTGCGCGTCCGGAGCCTGTGCTCCGCAACGGGAGAGGCCACAACAGTGAGAGGCCCGCACACCGGAAAAAAAAAAAAAAAAAAAAAAGAGAAGCAAGGGTGACTGCTTGGCAGTGGTTTAAATTTAGGGGACTCTGGTGAATTTAAACATCAATGATAAAAACTTGGGAGGGAGAGAGGGGCTGAGCGTTCAGCAAAAAGAGGCTTGATATTGGGGGAGGCTGGGGAGGACATCCAGGGACTGGGAAAGGAATAGAAAATGTGAAGGAGTTTGAAGATGTTCTCACTGAGGTTTTTATTTCTGTTACTGGAGGGCAAGATAATCGGTTAAGCATGAGAGGGAGTATTTGCAGTATTAAAAGGGTAGAAGAGAATGGAGGTTTTCTTTTAAAAAAATAAAAATGAGTATTTTTTAAATTAAAAAAGAAACACATGCCATGATTTTGAAAAATCCAAGAGTATACAGTGAAATGTAAGTCTGTGCTGTACCCCAGCAGCCCAGCCCTCCAGCACTTCTTTCTGGAGGCAACCCCAGGGACCTGTCTCTTGAACCTCCTTTCAGAGATATTCCATGCCCTGTTCTGAGCCACATTTTTTCACTTAACATTTTATCTTGAAGATGGTTCCACATCAGCACAAAAAAATCCACCCCATTATGAAATATACTTTCTTTAACCAGTTCTTGTACATCTTGGCTCACAGTAGGAAACATCTGTAGGGACAGAATTGCCCTCTCAAGATTTACGGGTCAACCTGAGTGGCCATGAGGTGCCCAGATTAAACATCATTTCTGGCTGTCTGTGAGCATATTTCCGGATGAGGTGAGCATTTGAATCTGTGGACTCAGTAAAGTAGATCATGTTCCCCAATGCGGGTGGGCCTCATCTAATCCACTGAAGGCCAGAATAGAACAGGAGAAAGGAAGAATTCATCCATTTTTTCTTGCCTTATTGCCTGACTTGAGATATCTCATCTCATATTCTTCTGCTCTGGGACTGAGATTTATACCATCAGCTCCCTTGGTTTTCAGGCCTTCAGACTCGTACTAAATTACACCACTGACTTTCCTGGGCCTCCAGCTTGCACACAGCAGATCGTGGAACTGCTCAGTCTCCATAATCACATGAGCCAATTCCTCAGAATAAATCTCTTTCTATATATCTGTGTACATCCTGTTGGTTCTGTTTCTCTGGAGAATCTTAATACAATATCCTTTCCATTTTTCTATTGGGTTGTTGGTCTTTTTCCTACCGATTTTTACAAATGGAGAAGGTTTGCAATAGTCTCCATGGAAGAGAAGAAAGGCCCAAAGCGGGTTGGTGTCTGGGGCAGCAGCCAGGCTCCTCCCTCTCTGCAGCAGAGCTAAATACAGAGCTCTGCAGGCACTCCTTGAATTGAATAGGTTTTCACTGAACTGCCTGTTTGCAGCCCTGGCCTGTGATTTCTTTCTCCAGAAGGATTACAATTCCCTGAGGCTATTGCTGACCAACAGGCCTGCGGTCAAGGAAGGAAGGAAGGCCCCCATTCTGTGAGTTCCATTGTCGGCCTGTGAGCGGGTGGGGGAGAAGTTGCTCAAATCCCTGAGTCGGCCTGGGAAGGGACATGGGGGCCTCCTTGCTGGGCTTGGTGTTTACTCTGGGCACCAGTTTCCCGTACTTGATCCAAAGGGTGTGTCCTTCCAGGCCTGGAGTGAGCCAACCATGCCAGCCCCGGTAGATGCCAGTCTCCCGGACGCAGCTCTTGATGCCCCCACCACCAGCTGGCTGCCCTCACACACAGACTGTCACCTCAGCTGCCAGCCACCCTCCTTGACCACACACAGTCCTAGGCCCAAGGGCCTCAGGGCAGGGGGCTGAGAAGGCTGAGAATGAAGGGTGAGGCTGATGCTTCCCTGTCCCACAGGTAGCCGGCTACCTCCACCCTTTTGCATTTCCCAGAGCCCCACAAACAGGTTCAAAGCCTGAAAGGTGTGAGAGGCCACTCTAACTCCTAAACTCAATGCGAAGCCAAGAAAGCACTTTTTCCCAGAGCAGAACTTACAGCTTCCTGCTACCCATGAAAACTCCAAGTGGTGTGAATTGTTTTGTAAACTCTCTTATCACACATACAAATCATACAGTTAAAATGACCTAAGTAATGAAAGGATAGAAATACATTTTAATCCTTCGTTAGCATATGTGATGTGCCCGGTGCTGTGCTAAAAGGCTTTACATACGTTTGGCCCTTACAACAACCCTATAAGGCAGTGAGCAGTGTTATCCCCATTTTACAGATGACAAAAGTGAGGCTTAGGGCAGTTAAGTAACTTTCCCTAAATCATAGCGTTGGTAAATGGCAAGGGAGGCATTTGAACTTAGCTCTAAATGTGGGAAATGTGTAAACACAGCCTTAGACTGTGGTGTGCACCCCTGTTCATCCCCCATCAACAGAGCTGTAGCCAGGGAGGCCCTTACTGACTGGTATTTCATGTTTCTCAATGCTCTGTAGATTCTGCTTCTCCTAAAAAAGAGGCCTGCCTAGGAATTCTGCCCCAGGATACTTAAACCCATCACAGGTTTTCAAAAACAGACTACCTTATTAAACAGGAACTTTATACCAGAGTCTAGTTTGGCCTCTCTGTCTACTGACCAGATGAAGGTCTTGCTGGGGGTGGATGATTGCTTAAACTACTGAAATAGCTATGAAAAGGGGCATTCATATTACAACTCCCAATATTCAAATGCATTGGGCAGTCTAGCATTTTTCAACTTTCATAACCATTGCTTTTAGACTCCACTTCTTTAATTAAAAATAATTTCTTGGAAACCATAAACAAAATGAAAAGACAACCTATGGACTGGGGGAAAATATTTGCAAGTGATGCAACCGACAAGGGCTTAATTTCCAAAAGATACAAACAGCTCATGCAATTCAATATAAGAGAAACCAAACAACCCAATCAAAAAATGCGCAGAAGGCCTAAACAGACATTTCTCCAAAGAAGACATACAGATTGCCCACAGGCACATGAAAAGGTGTTCATCATCGCTAATTATTAGAGAAATGCAAATCAGAACTACAATGAGATACCCCCTCACACCGGTCAGAATGACCATGATTAAAAAGTCTACAAATAATAAATGCTGGAGAGGGTGTGGAAAAAAGGGAACCCTTTTACACTGTTGGTGGGAATGTAAATTAGTGTAACCACTATGGAAAACAGTATGGAAGTTCCTCAAAAAACTAAAAATAAAGTTGCCATATGATCCAGAAATCCCACTCCTGGGCATATACCTAGACAAAACTATAATTTGAAAAGATACATGTACCTCTATGTTCAGAGCAGCACTATTTACAATAGCCGAGACATGTAAGCAAACTAAATGTCCATTGACAGGTGAATGAATAAAGAAGATGTGGTATATATATATACAATGGAATATTAGTCATAAAAAAGAATGAAATAATGCCATTTTCAGCAACATAGATGGACCTAGAGATTATCATACTAAGTGAAGTAAGTCAGAAAGAGAAAGACAAATACCATATGATATCACTTACATGTGGAATATAAAATATGACACAAGTGAATATATCTATGAAACAGAAACAGACTCACAGACATAGAGAACGGACTTGTGGTTGCCAAGGGAGAAGGAAGAGGGAAGGATTGGGAGTTTCAGATTAGCAGATGCAAATTATTGTATATAGGATGGATAAACAACAGTGTCCTACTGTATAACATAGGGAACTATATTCAATATCCTGTGATAAACTGAAATGGAAAAGAACATGAAAAAGAATATATATGTATAACTGAATCATTTCTCTGTACAGCAGAAATTAACACAACATTGTAAGTCAACTATACTTCAATAAAATTTAAAAAATAATAATTTCTTGTCTTCACTTCCTATCTGACCCCTTCTCTTGTGAGTGGAGGTTTAAGCTCAGAATCCTAGCATCGGTGGAGCTTTGACTTTGAGTTAACAGGGGCTGGGATACAGACCCCATAACTAGAATCCTGAGAGGTAGTTTGTTTTCTTTTTCAACCCTCTTGATGGCCAAAAGTGCTAAATATGTAGCTATGTAACAGCTGAAAAGGAAATCGAACACAAAGAAGAAAATGACACAGCCCTAACCCACAATTTAAAAGGCAAACATTCAAAACACGTGGACTGAGGAAGTCTTTTTTTTTTTTTTTAACCTTTTACTTCATAAAAGTTTCTAATGAAAGGCCTCATGGAAAATTTTTTAAAGTTTTAACTTTTGGGCTTCCCTGGTGGCGCAGTGGTTGAGAGTCCGCCTGCCGATGCAGGGGACACGGGTTCGTGCCCCGGTCCGGGAGGATCCCACATGCCGTGGAGCAGCTGGGCCCATGAGCCGTGGCCACTGAGCCTGTGTGTCTGGAGCCTGTGCTCCGCAACGGGAGAGGCCACTACAGCGAGAGGCCCACGTACCGCAAAAAAAAAAAAAAAAAAAAAAAAGTTTTAACTTTTACTGTTTAGGTCGATGCTGATCAGAAAGTACTACCTTTCCTTACAACACACAATATTACCAGGGACGTTGATGGAGAACCACACAGCAATGAGTACATGTTCCTCTGGGTAAAAACTACTGCAGTCCATTAAAGGTCTGCAATTTTGTAAAATGGTTCCAATATCTGTTTCCCCTTTGTCTCTAGGACCCCAAATTTAGAGAATTCTTTCAAAATTTCTCAAGCTGCAAGTAGTGCATGGCGTCTCAAATGAGAAAAATGCCAAAAGAGTACTTTGATTTTCAGTGCTCACTAACCAGTGAGTTCCTAGTTCGTTATTGTATCTTCAGGGTAGGAAGAAATGAAGCTTTTTTCCACTGGCAGGGGAGGGGACCCAATCATAATTTTTAGTTCCTAATAAAGAAAAGTGCAGCCAATTTAAATGGCCCCAAATAAATTATTGTTGAAACTAGCATTTTTAAAAATTGATATGTTTAGAATCTAAAGGATTGGTACTAATTTATGAATAGCAAGTCAGAGAGGAAGCTGAAATAGGCCTGACTTTCCGGGTTGGCCTCGAGGGGCACAGCATGGCCACTCCTGTCGGCTCCTCCTGAGCAAGACAACAGAGATGGCCCACAGGAGGTTTCTACGTTTTGAGAAATATACTTCCTAAAGTCCTGGATTCTTTTTATGTTCTGTTTTTTCTCTTAAGAGGGGTAGGTGTATAGGGGCAAACTAGGAAACGGATGGGGAGAAAGGAAAATGCATTTCCAAGTTAGAGAAAATGTGTGCCACAATATCCCAATGGATGTGAACTGAATTTCATTGGCAACTGCATCTACAGTCAGAGCAACTAAACAAGGTGACTTCAAGAGGAAAGTTCCAATTTCTGCAGTGCTGAGATTAGAGATCAATGGCAACTCCCTTGAAGGCCTGGGAGCTGCTCCCTCTGTTCTCTTTCCTCCTCCACCCTCCTCACCCCTATTCCTTCCCACTCTTAGACTATCCAGTACTGTGATGTTAAGAAAACCACGTCTAAAGAACATATTCTCCCTAAGAAGGGCATTACATTGTTAGAGAGGAGCCAACAGGGTCTTTGGAGACAGGCCCAGGTATGAATCCTGGCTCTCCCCCATACAGGCTGTGTGTTACAGTCAGGCTACTTAACCTCTCTGAGCTTTAGGGTGTTCATCTGTGAAATAAGGACAACAGAACCTACCGTGTGTATTTTTGAGGGGACTGTGAAGAAGTACATAAATGAAAGCCCTTGGAGTCAAACTGCCCAGATTCTCATGTTTCCCTGACTACTTTCCAGCCGTATGACCTCTTGTAAGTAACTAACTTATATATGCCTTAAATATGAGTTTCCTCATTGTAAAAACAATAACGCCCACCTTGTAAAGTTCTTTTAAAGTTTCAATGAGATTGTTGGTACACACTTTGCAAATATCTGGCACACAGTAATGCTGGATGAATGCTAGCTGTTATTAAATAACATGTGTAGAGTGCCTAGGACTTAGCTGAGAAGGTATGTTCTATAAGCAGTTGCATCTACTAGTTTGAAAGCTGTAACGTTATATTTTGATAAATCTTCAACTATTCAAGCTAAATGCACACAGTCATATATCTATAATTTTTCAGAGTTTTACTGAAGTATAACATGTGTAGAGTGCAGACAACTTAAGTATAAATTTAATTATATTTAACCCTGTTTTAGGTGATTTAAAAAGCGAGAAGCTTTCTCTGCTGAATCTGACAAGTAGAAGAAAAGAGATTAATTTGTCTGATTAAAAGACAGGTTTATTCTGAGAGAGAAAAAGTGCAATATTCAATACACACAATTATTTACCAGCAAATAGCATACATTTTATTCATATAATTACCCACTGTCTTCACTCATATCCCAAAGATTTCTTGGATTCACTAGAACATTTGCAGTTGTTGCTAAGCAGAGGCAATATTTTCATAAAAGTGCCTGTGAGTTTGACCTCTGTAGCACCCCTGATTTAGAATCTTAAATTTTTTTCTTTAATTGATTACATCTTGCAGGAAGTGCAACAGATTCTCTTGAAAGAGCTTGACAGACAGATGTTTTGCATCTGAGTGAAGCGTAAACACCAACATCGCTTAGCTTTGAAAAGTTTTTACTCTGAAAGATTTGGCTGAATTCACCCATTACAAGCAAATGACAATTCCTCTTAGCAACTCCTCTACCTGGCAGTTGACATGTTTATTTTGACAATGATTGTAAAGCTCATTCTGATTTCCAAAACATTGTGAAAAAGCATGTGTCTTAGAACTGAGGAAGCAGTATTTTAATACTTTGCAACATACATTTCACCAAAAGCAATATGGGTTGTCTGTGTGTAAAAAAAAAAAATTGTGCAGGACACTGTGATTATGACTCTTTATTTGGCTTCATATTTTGGGAGCTAAGTTGTAATAGGAGCCAGAGATTCAAAGTGAGGAGTCTTGAGTGTTTTCTCCAATACAAATATCACTTCAAGACAACTTAAAGTTTGATATTAATAATCATCATCACTTTGGAGTATCTGCTCTGTGCTAGGGACTGTGCTATGTACATTATCTCTCCTAGTCTTTATTAAAAGTCCTATACAATCGGGGCTTCCTTGGTGGTGCAGTGGTTAAGAATCCACCTGCCAATGCAGGGGACATGGGTTTGAGCCCTGGTCTGGGAAGATCCCACATGCTGTGGAGCAGCTAAGCTCGTGCACCACAACTACTGAGCTCGCGTGCCACAGCTACTGAAACCTGCATGCCTGGAGCCCATGCTCTGCAACAAGAGGAGCCACCACAATGAGAAGCCTGCGTACCACAACAAAGAGTAGCCCCCTGCTTGCCGCCAACTAGAGAAAGCCCGAGCACAGCCATGAAGACCCAATGCAGCCAAAAATAAATAAATTTTAAAAATTAAAAAAAAAAAGTCCTATACAATCGGTATTATTATCATTTTTTACAGACAGAGAAACTGGGGTTCAGAGAGATCATTGTTTAGGCTAACTCACCTATGAGGAAGATCCTGACTTTGAACCCAAGCCTGTCAGACTCCAACACCTAGACTCTTTCAAGTATACACAATAGCTTTCAAGGTTGTGCCATGTTAAATATATTTAGTGTACTCAGAATACCAGAAATGACTCCAAAGATCTGTTGGGGTAGAGGGAGTGGAAAGAGAGATAAATGTTTATATCCATATGTGTGTGTATATATATGTATGTCACACACACAGACACACACAGACACACACACACATCAGTTTGTTAGGGAATTTCCTTTTGTTGAAGCTGTGTAACGAGAAAAACCTCACTGTTGTAAACTATTGGAGAAAAGGTCAGACTAAATTAGTGGAAAGTATGAATTTTAAATTCATTTTAAATAAAATAGATTTTCCAAATGCCTTATGGATTTCAAAATGGATTCCCACTCATTCTCTTATTTCATGCTCATAACAACCCCTTAAACTAGGCAGAGTTGGTATTATCAACTTAATTTTACAGGTAAGAAAAGTAAGGGATGAAAAAGCTAAATGTCTTGCCTATGGTCTTAGAGCTATTTAGTGAAAAACTCACACCTCCCTACTGCAGGGTGACCTAATAAATTCCTTCTGAATTATCAGATAATTATCGGATAAGAATGATATGTATTCTTATATTAATTATTCATATATAAGATATTGCCTGAAGTGCTCCAAGATTTATTTCAAACATTCCCTTTGTAATCTCATTTACATCATTCTTCTGCACTACTTAGCAAGACAAGGTTTGCTAAATGCAGGAAAATTTCTGCCCAGATCCCAATCAAGTTATTATAAATTCCAAATTAATAGGGTCTAAATAAATAAGAGCTTATTATGGGGCTAAAAGCTGATAATGTTATTTGTTTCTGATATCTTTTTTCATTTGCTTCAGCCCCAATTTGTGCATTTTATCTACTGCATTTTTTTGTTTGTTTCCTCATTAGAGAAACAGGGCAAGAGAGGCATACAAGGAAAGAATTACTTGTATATGAATAAAATTAATAACCTGAAGTTATGGAAGGGAGTAGAGAGGCATCTTTTTGGTATTTTATCATAATGTTTAGTAACAGCAATTTGTAGTAACGAAATAACTAATCTTTACTCCTCCTGGGTATGTGTTGTGTTTGTCGCTTTATGCTTAACTTACAATTTTTTTTATTACTCCATTTGTTAAATTATTTAAACTTACAAGGCAACCTCTAACTTATTAATGGTAAGGCAGCCTTCTGAAATGGGAGTCATGCAAATAATTATTTCATTTTTTTATCCGCATTTTTAAGGGGGTCAAGATATTTTTGTCATTTACCCTGGGATTTATAGGGACTAAAATGCTCGTGATAATTCACCACTGGGGACAGGTAACCAGCTTGAACTCTAAGTACCGTGAGGACTTATCTCCCTAAAATAAACTTTATATAAAAGTCATCTGGATGGAAATGTGCTTTTCCTCATGCTGGGTTTCCTTATGCTTTTAAAAGAGTCCTAAGGGATTATTAAGATGAGTGAGAGACAGGCCAATAGCATGAAAGGCCCAGTGCTCTTAGAGATATTTCTTCTAAGATTAAAAAATAATGAATTTTTTTGTTTGCCAGGTGTGAAGAATAAACACTCCTGGATTCCCTCTGTTCTGTGGTTTTCCCTCTAATCTACAAACACACCACAAAGGCTTCTCTGTTTCTTCCCTCAATCACATTTCTCATTCAGACATCCTTCCTGTTTGGGGTTCTATTTCTTACTTCCATTTGGTTCTTTCCTTTCCTGTATGGGCTTCTAAGTTTGTTTATTTTCAGGTTTCTCACATTTTTCTATTTTTGAATTGTTTCTTTCTGCAGGACAATCTCTGTGTCTTGCTCCTTCTTCGTTTTGCTCCCTGTCTGTTCTGTACCTGGTATTATTCATCATCTTCGTTTCTATTTATTTCTTTCCTCCTAGCTCTTATTTCTTTATCTCTGGCCCCTTATTTCCTCTCCTTGATTCTCCTGTTCCCATCTCGATGCCCTTTGACCAAACATCCTCTCTCTACCCCCTGCTTAGGGCAGTTGAAGAAACATTCCCGACTGGAATGGAATAGAAAGAATAGAGTAGAAAGAGAATAGAAAGGTGGCTGACTGAACCTAGGAAGGGTGTGTGTACTCGTGTTAATGACTTCCCCATCCTCTGTTGGTCCCCGGCCGGTCTCCACCACTGTCTGCCTGTGTCCCAGCCGGGATGAGGCAGCATAACGGGAAGGAAGTAGGAGAAAAGGTGAGGGCTTGGGGCCATGGAGACTGCGAAGCCGTTCCTTAAATACCAGACCGCCTGGTCAGCATTCATCACAGAAACTCTACAAAACAGGATTATTTTCAAAGCACAGAACCACTCAGATCAGCTTCCCAGCAAGCCAGAATCTACGCTCCTCCATCTAAAACTGAAGTAAGTATAACCAGAATGTTTTCACTTGACCCTGAATTACTTTAAACCTACCTGTGGGAGGGTGCTAATGCCCACTTCCAAAATAAACATCTTATTTCTCATGACTTGGCTCTGACCCAGCTCCACCCTTGGCGTTTTTTATTTTAAAAATATTTCCAGATATGTTTATAAATAAATCACGCCTCTTAACACTGCCTTACTGCCACCCAATTGTACAGCGGAGGAAAAATCCGTGACAGTTAACACTGTGGAAAGTTTGCTTCTCTCTCATCCCTCAGAAAAAAAAAAAAAAAAAAAAAAAAAGGAGAAGCATAATGAGTATTTAAAAGCCAAATGAACAAGAAGCTCTCAGAAAAACAATTTTACCAGCCCAGCAGCAGTAGACAACCAACTGCACAAACAACGTGACCTTTCTTCCTTCCCCTCCTGCCACCTGGGGTGACGACCAAAGGGCATTGTGTGCCGTCTGGGACGGCAGGGACCTTGGGAGCCCTGCTGAGGACGGATGGTGACAGAGCTGACTCCATTTCTCCTTGTTCAGGCAGGTGTCAGTTTGTTGATTTTGAAACTGAGTCCCAGGGAAAACACCTTGCTCTTCGAATTCTTCAAAACAACAACAAACCTGCACTTTTCACATGCTTTCTATTTGGACAAAAGCAGTCTCTTTCTTAGGCTCAGGTACATTGGGGAAAATACCCTAAGTTTATGACATTGTTTGCTAGGATCCCCTCTGAGGTCAGTCCTGGCATGCCTCCTGCTGGGGCCTACTCTTGAGACAAAAGAGAGAAGAGCTGGGTCTTAGGACAAATGAAAACAAAGTCTCAGGGCTGAGGCCTTTGTCTAATTCTGCACTGATTGAGTTTGGGTCTGAGCAGAGGGGCACGTCCCCAGGCAGCCAGGAGTCCTTCCTGTAAGACAGCTTCGAGCTTCGGGCGCCGGGGTGGGGAGGGGGGGTTCTGTCCACTCAGGGCTGCCATCGTGTGGGGACGTCTTGAATCAGGGGCCTCTCTTTAATAACATCTAAGGATTTTTTTTTCCTGGTTTCAAAAAGATCACAAAAAGGATGTGCCGAGAACTGAATCAAATAATAGAATCACAAGCACACACCCCCCCAAAGTTAGGAATAAATTACATTTGGACAAATATACATACAAAAATTATGCAAAGCGTTCCAATTTTAATGCTCATGTCCCTCCTCTAAGGAAGTTTTAAAATAAAATAAAAAGAAACAAATAACAAAAATAAAACAAGAACACACAAAAAATCCTTGGCCGGATAGAGTCCAGTTCCTGATATTCTTGAGATTTTCAGGTTCTGTTTTGTTTGTGGCCCCTTGTGCCCCCGATTCCAGCCTCTGTGGTTGGCATTAGAAGCATCACTGTCTGGTCTCAAGGCTTTCATCCCCTTTGGGGAGACCTGTCACCATCTTGTCTCCATTTGCTAAAAGGGTGGACTTTAAGCAGCTGTGTGCACAGTGTTAGCTGCTGCACAGAGACAAGCAGTGGCCAGAGTTGGAACGGTGTGTTCCCTGCCAGCCTGGGCTGCACGCTGGACGGCTTCTCCTTGCCCCACCACAGAGGGAGGGGCTTCCTTGCCCTGCATCCCACAGGAAGAGAACTACCTCCAGGCCAAGTGTTCCCAGAAAAACCCACCACCATAATAGAGAAGCCGTGAACTCCTCTTACTCATTTTGTCACACAAACATCCCATGCTGGAATACGCTGAGGTTTCACTCTTACTCCATTTTCTGACCATTGTTAAGGACATGTGACTAATGCTAGATGTATTAGTTTCTTAGGGCAGCCATAACAAAGTATCAAAAACTGGGTGGGTATTTATTTAATAAGTAGGAACTTTTTATCTCACAGTTCTGGAAGCCAGAAGCCCAAAGTGAACCTGTTGGCAGTTTCACGCTCCCTCTGAAGGTGCTAGGGAAGGATCTGTTTCATGCCTCTCCTAGCTTCTTGGTAGCCTCAGGTGTTCCTTGGCTTATAGATGAGCACTCCAGTCTTCTGTCCTCTCACAGTGTTCTCCATGAGTCTGCATCTTCTTCCCTCTGTGTGTGTCTGTTTCTGTATCCAAATTTCCCCATTTTATAAGGACACCAGTCATATTGGATTAGGCCCCACCCTAATGGCCTCATTTTTAACTTGGTGAAATCTACAAAGAACCTATTTGCAAATTAGGTCACTTTCTGAGGTTTGGGGGTTAAGACTTCAGCATATTTATTTTGGGGGACACAGTTTGGCCAATATCAGTAGATTACCTTGTTGTTTCAACATTTTCCCAACTTACAAGAAAGACTACTCTCTCTTATTTTGTGGGTCAGCCTATGGAATGTTCTGTTACTACAGTAATAACTAGATTCAAACAAATGGCAAAGAGCTGCTGAGTAGGTTCAATAGCGGCTCTGGCTTTAGAAACTTCTGCTTGGCCACTTCCCCCTGTGTGGGCCTTCTCCCTCTCCTCTTCTGGTTTCCCTGAATGAAGTGGGAATCTGATTTGTACTTTCAGCCGAGGTTTCTCTTTTCTAAGCTCTTCTCCAACACTGGGACACATCTGAGCTGCTTCTCATTGTAATAGCAGCTCTCACCAGTAACAAAAAACGTATCCTCATTAGTGACGGAGGGGTGGGAGGTGCTGGAAGATGTGTCAACACAGGTATCATTGGTTGCCCCATACCGATTCACACCCATTTGTACAGTTGTGATATAAGGTTGAAAGTGACATTTAAGTGTTTCAAAATGCTGAGATGAAAAGTAATTGAAAAAATCAATTGTTAGGATTGGATTGTGAAAGCATTTTCTTAAAAAACAGAGCATATTTGGGTTAATGAACATCTTGGGTTCTCCTAATTTTCTAGGCAATAATCATAACAAACCCATGATAAAAGTCTTAGCCTCCAGGACTTACACATCAATGTGGTTAATCACCTTTTATTTCCATAGCACTTCTGCCCCACCAGATTCTCATATCAACCTCCCAATGTAGGGCAACAGAGAGGATGAGTGGGTGAGAAAAACAATGAGGTTCAAATTGCGGGGGGAATGCCCCCAGGTGGTCTCTGGGGGCACCTGAGCTGGCTACTAGCTCCTTGCACAAACTGGTGGTTCAACTAAACATGCTGATTTTATTTACAGGTTCAGCATCTTGTTTGAATGTTGTTTTTGATTTTTATTTTCCAGTTTTTCTAGTTGGGTAAGGCTTGGGAAGATAAGTTGGATCAGAGGAGAGATTTCTAACCTACTCCAAAGGCTTCCCTAGCAGGTGGGATTTAAAAGGGAAATAGATGAGAGTAAGCTTAGAACATCCAGGTGAGAGACATAGCCAAACCCTCCTTTTTACACAGAGCAGAGAGGAGCCCTTCATGTAAGGGGGAGGGGGACGAATGGATATCCTTTCTTTTTTTACTTTTTCTCCCCTGGTTGGAAAAAGTTATATTTTTCTTTTACCAGCACTATACAAAATTAAGCAGTACAGAGAAAGTGAAGGTTTCTGCAATCTCACCACTTCTCCACTCTGCTAGGAGCCACAATGATGACAGTTCAGGTTATTTCCTTCCAGACTTTCTAACACAAATACTGTACAGGTCTACATCTACACCTATAAGCAAAATCATTAACAGAGTCATCCCATTCTGATCATTCTGTACCTGCTCTTTTTCCTCTTTTTGACATATTTTTCCATGTCAAACCATGAAGATACAACCTATTCTTTTTTTTAAAAAAATCATATTTCATGTTTTAAAATAAAGCAATTCTTGCACTGATTCAAACCATACAGAAAGCTATAAAGTGAAAAGTAAAAGTCTTCCATCCTTTACGCCTAGTCCTTTTCTTCAAAGGTAGTCACTATAAGCTATCACAGTTTCCCATATATCCTTCCAGAAACTATAATTACTACTATTTCCATATATGTACATACAGAAAACTTTTATTTTGTCTGCATCTTGCTTTCTTTATGTAATATATCTTGAGATTCTAAAGAATCTTGAGGTATATATAGATAGACCTCATTCTTTTTAACAGATGTGTAGTATTCCATTGTACGACTGTACTATTATTTAATTAATCAGTTCTCTATTAATGGACATTAAAAATTTTTTTTACTGGAGTATAGATGATTTACAATGTTGTGTTAGTTTCAGGTGTACAGCAAAGTAAATCAGTTATACATATACATATATCCACTCTTTTTTTAGATTCTTTTCCCATATAGGCCATTACACAGAATTGAGTAGAGTTCCCTGTGCTATACAGTAGGTTCTTATTAGTTATCTATTTTATATATAGTTATGTGTATATGTCAATCCCAATCTCCCAATTTATCCCTCCTCCACCATATCTCCTGGTAACCATAAGTTTGTTTTCTACATCTGTGTTAATGGACATTTAAGTTATTTTAAAATTTTGTACTAAAAAGAGCACTAGAATAAACATCCTCATACACACATCTCTCATACAGAATAAAACATTAGTCCTCATTTCTCTACACTGTCATCAGCTCTGGGCATTAGCATTTTATTTATTTATTTATTTATTTGGCATACTTTATTTATTGATTTATATTTTTACAAAAACTGTTGCTGATTTGATTAGTGATATTTTGCTTTAACTTTTATGTCTTTGATTATTAAGGAACCTAACCCTATTTTATATGCTTCATTGCCCTGAACCGCCTGTTCCTGACTTTTCCCTGGGTGTTTATTGGAATATTTCTCTTTTTCTTATTGATTTACAACAGGAGGATTGTCATATGAAAACATGCCTATAGAACTCCAGTGATGGAGCTAAGATTTTAAAAAGCAATTATGCTTTACATATTCATAATTCTCTAATAAACTCAGCAGAGACCAAGTTGATGTTTACACCTGTTAAATTTTTTTTCTAATAGAGTGTAAACTGTGTAAAAAATAAATAAGTAAATAAAAGACACAGGAAGAAAGAACAGCTTGTTTTCCAGTATCTCTTGCCATCTGAGGAGCACTTTTAGGGAGATAGTGAACATGCTAAGGAAATCATCCTTATCTATCTATTTATTTATTTTTTACAAACAAATGAATACATTTATTTATTTATTTATTTTTAACATCTTTATTGGAGTATAATTGCTTTACAGTGGTGTGTTAGTTTCTGCTGTATAACAAAGTGAATCAGCTCTACGTGTTCATATATCCCCATATCTCCTCCCTCTTGCATATCTCTCCCACCCTCCCTATCCCACCCCTCTAGGTGGTCAGAAAGCACCAGCTGATCTCCCTGTGCTATGCGGCTGCGTCCCACTAGCTATCTATTTTACATTTGGTAGTGTATATATGTCCATGCCACTCTCTCACTTCGTCCCAGCTTACCCTTCCCTCTCCCCTTGTCCTCAAGTCCATTCTCTACATCTGCATCTTTATTCCTGTCCTGCCCCTAGGTTCTTCAGAACCCCCTTTTTTTTAGATTCCATATATATATATGTGTTAGCATAATACTTATTTGTTTTTCTCTTTCTAACTTACTTCACTCTGTATGACAGACTCTAGGTTCATCCACCTCACTACAAATAACTCAATTTCATTTCTTTTTATGGCTGAGTAATATTCCATTGTATATATGTGCCACATCTTCTTTATCCATTCATCTGTCAGTGGACACTTAGGTTTCTTCCATGTCCTGGCTATTGTAAATAGAATTGCAATGAACATTGTGGTACATGTCTCTTTTTGAATTATGGTTTTCGCAGGGTATATGCCCAGTAGTGGGATGGCTGGGTCGTATGTCAGTTCTATATTTAGTTTTCTAAGGAACCTCCATACTGTTCTCCATAGAGGCTGTATCAATTTACATTCCCACCAACAGTGCAAGAGGGTTCCCTTTTCTCCACACTTTCTTCAGCATTTATTGTTTGTAGATTTTTTGATGATGGCCATCCTGACCGGTGTGAGGTGATACCTCATTGTAGTTTTGATTTGCATTTCTCTAATGATTAGTGATGATGAGCAGCATCCTTTCATGTGTTTCTTGGCAATCTGTGTATCTTTTTTTTTCGGTACGCAGGCCTCTCACTGTCGCGGCCTCTCCCGTTGCGGAGCACAGGCTCCGGACACGCAGGCTCAGCGGCCATGGCTCATGGGCCCAGCCTCTCCGCGGCATGTGGGATCTTCCCAGACTGGGGCACGAACCTGTGTCCCCTGCATCGGCAGGCAAACTCTCAACCACTGTGTCACCAGGGAAGCCCTGTATATCTTCTTTGGAGAAATGCCTATTTAGGTCTTCTGCCCATTTTTGGATTGGGTTGTTTGTTTGATTTTGAGCTGCATGAGCTGATTGTAAATTTTGGAGATTAATCCTTTGTCAGTTGCTTCATTTCTTATCTACTTAACACTTATTCCTCATAAGCAACTCTTTGCTATTGCGTCTTAAGGTACACATAAATAAAAGTAATAAAACAATCTAAGCCATAGACTTGCACTCATTCTGACTGATTCCCCCCTCAGTCCAAATTACTGAAGTTTTCTTAATAATACTTAAAAACAAGCCCATTTACAGAGCCAGTGACATCATAACGATCAGAACTGCACTCATTTTCACTCCCTCACACATTTTCCTACTGGATGAGTGGCTTCCTTGTTTAAGTATGGAATTCACTGATCATAAAGTGGATTTCATCAGATACAAAATATGAAGAGATGAACTCATGGGAAATGACCCTTGAAATGCACACCACCCTCAAGGCTTGAAAGGATTTTCTATTTCATCAACTTTAGATGAGCCATAGTAATAAAACATAAAATATTATACAAGGATTAGAAAATTAAGAGTCACATACCTCATATTTCCTCCCCAGTCTCGTTTACTTAGCCTAACTCACTCTCAGCATTTACAGCCGGTCCAGTTGGCCTTCCCCCAGGAATTGCACCCCTTGGTTGAGTTCAGGGTTTCTTCTTTGTGCTTCCAGAGCACTCTGCATGGCTCTCTCCTATCACTCACTGTACGATTTTGAAATGACACCGGATGTGTCTCCTCGCAAATTTGACTGCCAGCTCTGCAGGTCAAGGACCACGGAGTGTTCATCTTTGTGCATCTGCCAGCTCTCACAGTCCCTGGCACTTGGTGGGTTCTAAGTAATTACTTGTTTTACTGTGTTATTGTTAATATGTTGAACGATATGGAGAACAGTTTGCTCCCTATTTCACAACTGATTGCCTACCTAACAGCCATCACTGCCCCTTCCCCCCTCTATGCTTGCTGGAGAAACCCTGATTTTGTTTGAACTTTCACTCCCCACAAAGCTACGTGCTTAGGAAACGACTCCTCTTTTCTGGTTCGAGGGAGAGCATGAATGGTGACTGGTCCAGTCAATCTTTGCAGTCCCACTACCCTGGCCTGCGGCCCAATTCCAGCCAATGAGGTCTGAGAGTAAGTCATTTGGGGAGCTTTGGGAAAAGGCTTTTCGCATAGTATAGAGAGACTCATGGGAGGAGACCGCCTCTTTCTAGTGGTCATTGGTGTATTGCATGGGATATCTGGAACTGTTGCAGACATCTTATAACACAAGGGGGACATCCCCAACCTGCTAAAGGCTCCAGAGGCACCCTCCATGTTGCGGTTGGGCTGGTGTCACCTGCCTGTAGACTTTCACTGAGACATAATTAACCCCTGAAGGCAACCTAACAGTACATCACCACAATGAATAAAAACAGCGAGAAACCAAAGGGGCATTAGGAGTCCTGTACTGGGGGAAATAGATTCAAAACGGAAAGTTAAAAGGAATCAGGTTTTATCTTATGGTAGAGAAGTTCATGGAGGGTTTTATGGATGGGATATCAAACAATTATTCCCCATAACTTCTGAAGACCTAACTGCAAAGAGGAAACTGAATTAAAGCAGGAAAGATTCTGGATGGGTTAAAGGGAGAATTTGCCTGAGGAGTGATAAAACCCTGACAAAGTCCACTGAAGATGAGAGTCTGTGCCTTTAGAAAAAGACAAGAATGGAAAACACAGTCTTTGAGCAGTTTGTTATTCACCTACCTAAGGCAACGGGGATAACCAAATGACTACTTGAAGTTTGTAATTTTATGTTAATCTAGAGAAGAGAAGCTACTCAAATTTAAGCAGATGAGGAATCAGCTACATATCTCCAAAAGTATCCATTAGGGTATAAAGTTTGACTCGACAAAGCTGGAAATACCTGTTCCAGCACTATCAGGCCAAAATGTCAGTGTGACATCCAGTTTATAAGTTACATAGAACACACACTACTTATCAGAGCTTTGTGATTAGTCACATGCCCTGAACGAGGACATTGCATGAGAAACGTAGCCTTGGGGAAGGTGGCTGATTATATTTCCGGGGTGTTTATTAGTAAGGCTGATCCTAATCTGAATCCACTTTTCCATGGAAGAATGTAAAAATGAGTATTGGATTTGGTCAGTTCCTATGACCATGTCAACACGCTGAAGAACACACAGTATGCAAGTCACCAGGCAGCCGAGTGTGAAGCAGCTCGGCTCAGGGCCACCCATTCCTGAGTCCAGGGCTTAGGTTAACGGAACTACTCAAACAAACGATATTGCAAATTGATTTACTGACTGTGAAATTACAGCATGGATCACAATTAACCTGGGACAATAACTACTTCTCCCCTTACAATCAATTTTACATAAAACTATTATCTCTCAGATTAAACCCAGAAGCTAACGTAAATACAATAAAGGCGAAGTAAAATCGGTTTTCAAAGGTTTATTCTTCTTGATTTGGTTATGTGCACGTCACAACCTCGTTTTACTGAGATTGCTGGTGGGGCATTTCTTTCCCTCCTAAATTTGGTTGGACAAATCTTAAAATGCAGATTCTGTGTATTGAAACTCACTCTTTCACAAATCAGCAACTGCTCTTTCTGTCATACAGGCCTGGTTCTGCTGAGACTTCTATGGAAACAGCATGAGCTGACAGACACCGAGGGGAATGAGGGTCCCCTCCTAGCCCCGCTCCTCCTCTTCCTTTGCATGACTCTCTGACTCCTCTGCTCTCTTCTCCTTTCATCTCGCTTTCGAGAATCCCTTCATGCCCTGACTAATTCTCCGCTGCACTGGGCACATGCTCCCTGAAGGCCAGGGAGCGCTGAAAACAGCCTCTGGGTTTTGAAAGAAATTCCAGACTTCAGATAAGGCATCCGACAGCCCACCAGGGTGCTGAGAGGAGCTGTGCGGGAAATGCTGTCCTGTCCCCTTCCCTTTACACCTTTCCTCCCCCCATCTGCCCTGCCATTGGCAGTGGATGGAGGGAAGCCTGCAAGTTTAGCTGGTGCCAATTAGATTGTGTTGTTTTGAGTCCTCAGTCTTTCCCTTCCACTCACGGGGTCAAACAACCCGTTACCCAGGATGCTGACACAGCCTTATGTCTTGGCTTTGAAGTCACCCAGACCTGGGTACAAACCCTACTCTGCCATCGAATACCAGTGTGTCTTCCAGCAATGTATTTAATTTCTAAGAAAGTCGGTTTCCTATAAAACGAGGGATGATAATATCTACTTCTAATATTGTCAGGATTAAGTAAGGGCCATTTAAAAAGCACTTATTATTCAGTGTCATTATAGGGAAGCAAAACTCCTTTTTATACATCAATAAGAGACTTCTAAATACTTGTGCTCAAAATATAGGTAGTATTTGCTGCTTGTACTCCAGCCATTTCCTTTCAAAGGAAACCCCAGTCTTGGGCCTACAACTGCAGCAAATCAGCTGCAGAGCCGAAGGATCAAATCGTGGGGGACAGAGGACTATCTTCCTGAGACCGGTGGAGGCTACAGCAACCCTGCATGCAGCACATGCCTCGCTGGGACACGGGGAAGGTTAATGAGATAACATCTAGGTGGAAAGTGCTGAGCATGCTAAATATTACCATGTTGCAATTACCCTGCTACTGGGGCAGGCGTGCCTTTGTCCGGATTATTCAAGAGCTGGGGGCCCTGAGAGAGAAGGTGGCGGGTGAGACGCAATTTAGGCAAGTCATACACACCCTATCCCAGACACGCTTTCAGTGATGTTGGGAGCCACAAACAGGGAAAGGACTTCAGCCTCCGCAGTGCTGCAGTTCAACAGTTTAACTTTCTGGGTGTAGAATTATTTCCTGCCACGTTTCTGCAGAGCTTCCTAGAGACGACTGACAACACAGCCACGGTGGACCTGCTCATCAGCCCTGTGACCTGGGGTAACACGTCTCTGAGCCTCGGTTTCCCCACCTGGAAAATAATCCCCATCTATTTCACACGGTCTAAAACTACAAAGCCAAAGTGCTTCGAAAATTATAAAGGGATGCATAGTGATGTGAATTATTAGATGTCACTTTCTATTCTCTCATTTCTTATCTGACCATAACCAGTCTTAAGAAGTAAAGGTCTCTGACTCTACTTGCTGTTACCAACCATCATACATCACAAAGTCTAGCTGAATTTCCACAAGGCTGAATTATGCATTAGGAGCACTGAGAAAAGATGGTACTATTGGTTCTATTTTTAAGGACCAGCTTATCCATGACGTAGTGCTTCTAGTTCGTGGATCCACTAAGCCATGCTATTATATAGAAATAGTATTAGTTTTTATTTATGTAGCACCTGGAATTTTTAAAAACACTTCCACGTATATCACCCTATGGTGTCGTTTAGTGTTTGTTTGTAGGTCTCTGTCTCTCCCAGCTAAATCTTTTGGGATATCTGCTTTTCTCCTTACTGTTTTTCAGCACTTTGCCTCTGGAAGAGGCAGAAGCCTGGGGCTTCGAGGATTCAGGGCATGACCCCGGGAGTCTTACTGGACGTGGCCTCAGTGGAATCAGTTGTTAAGGAAATGAAGACAGCTCCAAGCTGCCCAGCCTGTCTCATGACCGGGACACAGACAGTCCTGCTCACAGGGAGACAAGCATCTCTCCATGACCTGCAGTCACCACAACAGTTTCAGAAAAGTCTCCCATGTACCCAGAGTCTCCGGTGCTGCTTACTGACAAACCAGCCCCTCAATAATCTTATTGTATGTTTTCAAAATAATTCTCTGTAATGCCCCAAGAATGTCTGAACTTCTGTATGAACTCTCTAGTTTGCATATTTTTCAGCTTATTAGTGGGAACTCCGATAGACAAGGCCCATGACCTTGTCTTTCCATGGACCTCTCTGGCGGGGTGCAAGGGCACTCTCTCCTGCTGAACTCACAGTGCCCTCCCATCTCCTTCTGATTCCCCCTCATACCCACTCCAGTCTCTTTTTTCCCTCACCTTCTTCCCAATCAATATTAAGAAAAAAATAACTTTACTTAAATGACAGTTTGCTCATTAAAAACTGCTACAAGATTCTGGTTCTGAATTTTCGTGAAGCAAGATTCTGAAAAAAGAGTGGATGGGATGATGTTGCCTTTGATGACCTGTTGACCCTGACCCCATGCCACTGGGAAGGGAGCATTCAGGTTTCAGGATGAGTGCACAGGATCTCAGCTCTAATATATCCTGTCGTTCATAAATCCCTGAGACATCCAGGCCCAGCCAGATGTGATGTGCCCTGGCTTAATCTGTCTGTGGAGATGCCAGGGAGAGTGGGAGTTAAGTGCTAATTAGAAATGAGATCTTATATTGGAAAATTAAGGTTTTAAAAATGCTTTGAATGGGCCTATTTGGGAGTATATTCAAGTGCATGGATACATCAATTCAGGAGATATTGTTATCTTATTTTGCTAGATGCAGCTAGAATCATAAAGAAGATAAATACCAAATTTCATAGCTATTGGACAAGTGCTTCCCAATACCTCCACCTAGGCTTTTGCTACATGTAGCATGATATATTTTGATCCACATTTGCAATTCTTGCAATTCTATTTCCAGTTAGAAGTATCTGTCCCACAAATGAAATGACCTCAGATTTAGGGACCTATAACAAGACCAAAGGACCACAAGTAACTCCCAAATTTTTGCTTAAGTCATTCATTAGCTTATATATTTATTCATTTTTGTTTCAAGAAACCTTTACTTTTAACTAATTTTGTGTACAGTACATTGAATGCATGCGCTATTCAATGAGAAGATGTAGAGAGTCATTCTGGCCATCAAACAACTAAAAACCATGGTAGGGCAGTGAGAAATGTCCCTGTCAATTTAAACATCATTGCAAGAAATTTCATTGCAAGTGTATTATTAAAAACCAAGTGACTCCTATAGAAAATGAGGCCTGGGAACTGAGAAAAACTAGCCTGAGTAGTCAGGCAAAGATCAGAGCTGAGCAGAGCCTTGGATGGAGAGTGAAGAATTTCAACCATGTTTCCACCTTTTATTCCCAACAGAAGGCAGAAGGAACTGTGCTCTTCTTTCATTACTCCTGACTATCCCTAGTCGGAGGTCCAAGGTGCAGTAAAACGGCCAGAAGACTGAGACCCAGAGGGAGAAATAGGAGGTTCGAGGATGCACAGATAGAGTATCATCACACCCCAAAAAGTTAGAACTGACTCTAGCTTGGAAAAATGAGCCCTTTCAACTATTAGCACCTGCTACAGAAAAGGCCTTCAGTAATTATTAGTTGAACGAATGAATGAATGACCAAGATGATCCCCAGAACTTCCTCAGCCCCCACTTTTACTGTCTCTTCCCAGGTGCCCTTGCAGCCTCCAGAGGTGAACAAGGCAGAACTTGTCTCCCAGGGCTTCTTAAATGACTAGATTCTTGTTAAGTGCTCCTCTCCTACAGAATGGGATTATGCAGTGATTTTCAAAAATACATAACCATTAAGTTGTTTTTACTCCTTTGCTAGTACAAGCAAGTGTGATGATGAACATCCTTGTGCGCATTTTCTTGGGTACCTGAATGAGAATGTTTCTAGGGTAGGCACCTAGATACATGCTCAGCCTTTCTAGACACTGCCAAATTGTTTTCCAAAGCGCTTGTACCAATTTACACCCCCATAAGCAATGTAGAATAGTTCCTGTTTGTCTACATCCTTGCCAGAACTTGGTATCATGAATTTTACCAAGATAAGAAGGGTAAAGTGACATCTCATTGTTGTTTCTCTTTGCAGTTCCCTGTTTACTATTGAAGTTGAGTCTGTTCTCTGAAACTCCTATTAAATCCATGTAAGGTCTTACCTACTCTGTAAGCCTCTTGGCTTCCTTTTCATCTCTTTGTCTCCTCTTTTTTTGGCCATGCATGCGGCATACAGGATCTTAGTCCCCTGACCAGGGATTGAACCTGAGCTCCCTGCAGTGGAAGTATGGAGTCACAACCACTGGACCACCAGGGAAGTCCTTCTTTGTCTCCCTTTTCTATCTTATGAACAATTTTCTTCTGGTTCGTTTATTTTTTCAAATGTGCCTACTTTTCCATTTAACCAATCCATTGGCATTTTAAATTTCAATTATAATATTTTTTATTTTATTTTTTTTGCGGTACGCGGGCCTCTCACTGCTGTGGCCTCTCCCGTTGCGGAGCACAGGCTCCGGACGCGCGGGCTCAGCGGCCATGGCTCACGGGCCCAGCCGCTTCGCGGCATGTGGGATCCTCCCGGACCGGGGCATGAACCTGTGTCCCCCGCACTGGCAGGCGGACTCTCAACCACTGTGCCACCAGGGAAGCCCAATATTTTTTATTTTTAAAAATTCTTTTTGTTTTGCAAATTTGCAAGATCATTACTTTTAATCCCCTCTATTATTACTTTTTGCCAATTAGATAGACATACACTTATTTTATTATGACTGATAATGACAATATCTAATGTCATGTGAGGTCTGATTCTTCCATTTTGTTTTTTGGACATCCCCCATGGTGTCTTGATTGCTTGTGTGTTTTGTGAGTTTTGATGGTTCGGCCAGATTCTCTTCTGTTTAATCGTGGGAATTTTTTGAGGCCTGATTTAAAGGCAGGTTCCTCCAGACTATATTGCTTTTATTTCTGCCATGTGCCTGGAATCAATTAAAACCTGAAACCACTTTAAAATAAAATTTTCAACTTGAGGTTTTTTGGTCCTCATACATAATGTAAATTTTGGACCACAAACCCCTGTGTAGGTTTGCTTGTGGATATGAATTTTTGGGAGAGAGTGTTCCCCTCTCCACCCAGCACAATAGTCAAGATAAGAAAGTTTCCTTGTTATCTCCATCTGTGGGTGGGTTTATATCTATTGATAGTTCACCCTTGTACTGAAGGTGTTGCTCACTGGGATTCAAGTTTTACATGTGGGATCTCCTGTTAGAATGCACCTTGGCTGGGCCTTGGGCTTGGTCACCTGCCAACTTTACCCCTTGCCACCAGTAACACCTAGGTTAAGGTCAGCAGGGCTCAACTGATGCCTCCATGGAGAAGGCTAAATTCAGAGCACTCTTAACTTTCAGGATTCCTGCTTTCACCTTATTTGCCTCTGAATATTTCTTACTCTCTTACTAGCTCATGGATACACTTAAAAATAATTGTTTATTTAAAAAAACTTTTTGGCCTTGCCGTGCAGCATGTGGGATCCTAGTTCCCTAATCAGGGATTGAACCCACGTCCCCTGCATTGGAAGCGCAGAGTCTTAACTACTGGACCGCCAGGGAAGTCCCTAAAAATAATTTTTAATTCTGAAATTTTATTTCACATTTTTAGTTGTTTTTAGTGGAGGGATGTTCAATTTGCCATACAGAAGCAAACGAGAGTCCTATTACATAATTTATTATAATTTCCTGAGTGTTTGTAGTATTTTATATTTAAAAGAGTAACAACTCTGATAAAAACTCTTGGAAGGAAATAGACCAAAAAAGGGTTAAGTAAGGATGGTGAGATTATTGGTGAGTATTCCCTATCCCTATAGTTCAAGTTCAAGGACTGGACTGGGTGTCAGAAGACCTGGGTTTACTTCCAGCATTTAGTAATTCAATGCTATTCAAGGTAGCATTGATAATACCACCTCAATATTCTCCTGAATATTTGTGAACTGGCAAAATTGATGGTACCCAAACCTATCAACACATCAAGGAAAAACCACCCAGTGAGGAAGTGTTTCAGGTATCTGTCCGTGCCACCTCTGACCTCCTCATTACCCTACACTCACCAACAGGAGGTTATCAAATTCTCAAACTGTTGCCTACGTGGTAGGTGAAAGTGGTATCTCATTGTGGTTCTTTTGCCCCCTTTGACAGTAGCATAATATCTCATTGCCTGAGAGTAAAATAATCGGTTTTTATTTAAATGATTTCTCCATTGATAACATTTTAGATTACTTCCAATTTTTTGTTATTATAAACAGTGCTGCAATCAACTTTTTGGGTACATACATCTTTACACAATTGTTGTTTTACATTCTTAGGATAAATTCAGTATTTTGCTACTTGTCGCCAGACTGCCTTACTTTGGGGTAGGCACAAGTTCTTGTTAAAAGTTCTAGTTAAAAGTTCTAAAAAAAGTCTAAATTCCTAGATTAAATTTCTAAAGCTAAAAATATTTTCATTTATGTTTAAAACTTTTACATTTTATTACTTGCAAATTAAAGTCTTCCTGCCTGCCATTATCTACAGACGTATCTGGCTTTTAGAAAAAAATGTAAATACAATAGTCCAAACTTACAAAACAAATAAGTTAGGGAGTGACTATTTGCATTACAAAATTATTTGTTTTACAAAATGGTACCAATTTAAACTGAAAGCACCCTGAGAACTTTTGAAATATGACCAAATTTATAAAAACTCAATTTACACATAATATATCAAGAATATATCAAGCACACAAAGTGAGGTATACTTATTTGAACATGATTTTATGACTCTGAGGAGGGTGATTAAATATGCTGCTGCTTTTTTGAGAGGCGAATTGTGTACAGCGTAAGGAATCCATGAAGGATTAACAAAACTGTAATTACGTGATATTTTTTTCTCTAAAACTCCTGGGTTTGTTTCCTTTTCCTTTTTTTTTTTTTTTTTTTTTTTTTTTAAGATTGTGCTTCAAAAGCAGAAAGAACATCCATTTCTCTCCCTTGCTTTTCAGGCTTCCCACTACATGCTAGCCAACAGAGTGGCATACAGCACATAACATGCATAGTCAACCTCCTACCAGCATATTTGCAGAAGAACCTACAGTACATATTGAACTAAACCACACCTCATGTAAAAGACCTTTAATCATCCTTTATTCCTTGGTGCAGGAGAATGGTGGTAGTCGGGGTGGGGGAGGGAGAGTTAGTTGTTGGCAAGATAGCTGAGGGGAATGGAAATATCATTACCATGGGGGTGGGTGGCCTTCTTACTCATTGGCTCTAATTCCCTCGCCAGACAAATGAAATGACAATGCTGTAGGGCTTAGAAAAATTGGGGCAACTCTGGGGCAGTGGGCGGCCGAGAATGTATTAATGAGAGCCCGTCTGGGCCTTTGAGTGGCAGATAAAACACACAGATACACACTCTGCACACTTAACCAGCTCCGGTCCTAACAGACTTTCCCAATCTTTTGTCCCAATCACTCATCTTTTGAAGCCAGATTCAGAAAAATGCATGTACCATGTAAAACACTTTTGTTTTTGTAAGAAGACTCTAACATAGAAGTTTGAGGGGGGAGACTGGCAATTTTCCAGTACATTCGGGAATCCCCGCCTACACTCTGACCATAATTAGCGTGTGGCCTTCAGAATGCAGGCCCAGGAGGAAGGAGGTAGGCGTAGGCCAGGCCCCCATTGCTCTTCCTTTTTTCTTTTCCTCACTTATGCCCCTCTCCTCCCATTAGGCAGTCTGGCTATAGGCCATGCTTACCTGGTGCCCCCTGGTCACCCCTAGAAGGCCACACAAGGTGCTGCACCCAGGGGCTTGCTTGGCACTTTCAAAGTTTCTGGCCTCTGGAGTAGAAGAGGATTGACCTATTTTATTTTATGAGGTCAGTGGGAAATTAAAACGGAAAATTAGTGGGAAAAGAACTGAACTGGGTGTCAGAAGATCTGTGTTTACTTCCAGCTGGGCCTCTATTTAGCCATGTGACCTTGAGCAAGAAACGTAATCCCTGCAGACCCAAGTTTTTTCGGCTGAAAAGTGAGGTTTGAATGAAGTGATCTGGGGAGTAAAACTGAACCGAGTGATCGATTTTGTGTGTATGAGGGTGGCTGTGCCTACGTGGTGTGTGTATATGTGTAAAGTACGAAAAGATCACCCCAAGGAGAAATGGATTAATGCAACCACAGCGCAAACGCTCAGAAGTGAAAGTGGGCAGCTGAAATGGTGAGGAGGTGTGTCTAAGGGGAGAAAGTGCTTTCCCATGGGCACTGTAAAACAAATTACCCTAAAACTTAGCGGTGTAAACCAAAAACCAATTTGTTTAAAACGGTCTTTTTAAACGATTTTGTGGGTTACGAATTCAGGAAGGTCTTGGCTGCTTTGCTGTCACACAGCTTTTGGGGACACCCAAGCTGGCCTGTCCACATAGCTGGCAGTGGATGCTGGCTGTTGCTGGAAGCTCAGCGGGGCAGTGACCAGAAGGCCTTTCCAGCATGGCTTTCTTAGAGGAGGTAGCCTCTACATGGTGGCCGGCTTCCTGCTGAGCAAATGTCTCAAGAGAAGAAAGCAGAAGCAGCGAGGCCTTCTCAGACTCAGCCTGAGAAGTCACATTGTGACATTTCTACCATACTTAATTGGTCAAAGCAGTCACCAGCCCATCCTGGTTCAGAGGAGGGTATGGGGGACGCTTTCTCTTGATGAGAGGATATGAAAGAATGTTGGGGTCAAGTTGTAAAAGTACCACAGGCACCTGACAAGAGTGCTCTGATTTTTCTCAGTATCTTTGAAATAAATGTCTTGATAATTTATATAATTTAATCAGCTTTCTGAGATAAGAGGCTTCTTGACTAATGTGGTTTGCTGAGTACTTATGAAGTGAATGTACTTAAAGAATCACTGCACTTTGCAAATAAATTATATAGCTCCAATCTGGGATAACTTTAACTTCCACAGCTGTTTGATGCAAATAAAGTCAACTCTATAACTCCTCAGTGTGGGGAAAAGGCAAAGAGCTGTGAAAAATCAAATAACCAGACTTATTATTTCTAGACTGATTTGGATGCTTCAGAAATGGGCCTCTGCTTCTGGGAATCTGAGAGCTCACTATGAACATGGGACAATAATGCTACACAACACCCAGGAAAGAGACCAACTTGCTATGAGTGCCTGGGAGCAGGCTATGACCGAGGGAAAACACCCTAGAATTCATCTCAGGAAAAATATATGCTACCTGGACTTGAGCTCTTCTGAGGCTGGTGGTTGAGAGCAAACACACTTTACGCACTCTTCCTTGGTCTAATTTCAATGATTATTCCTTCCCATCTTGTGCAGCTGCCATCAGACTGATTTTAGATCCTGGGGACTAAACAGTTTCTGAAGGTTGTTATCACTCCCCTTCAGTGGAGCATATCTTCAAACACCTTCCTGGATAATTACCATGGCCCAGTGACTGGGCAATCATGAGTGATTTTAAACACACGTACACACACACACACACACACACACACACACACTTCTCCAGCGTGTTCCTTTGTGTTTGCTTTGTTTTGCATTTTCAAAGCCCAGCGGTTTGTGAGAGGCAGAGAAGGACAAAATAAAAAGACATATGGTAGTGCTTAAATTATTCCCCAAAAGGGAAAGTGTCCAATATGAAATTATTCAGTCTTTCTACTACTCTGGGGTGGGGAGGGAGGCATTTCAACCAAGAAAATCATAGAATACCCACAATACCCAGAGGAGAACTGAATTATATTATCAACTTCCAAATACAGTCAGCAATATTTCACCAGAAAAGCTGTTTTGCAAAAATTAAACCTCTAATATTTACACTGGGAAATACCCCCAGTCCTTCTCTGCTGTCGTCCCCAGCCCCCTGCGCATGCGCGTGCGCGCGCGCACACACACACACACACACACACACACACACACACACACACACACACACACACTTTTCCTTCCCACTATCCTCTTTGTTTGGTTCACTTCTTTTATCCCAACATGTACATAGGTGATTCTGTAGTGAGGTGCCCAAAAGTCTCCAGAAGGAAAGATTACACAAAGTGGAATTTTGTCTCTTATTTTTCAAAATGTTCTAAGGACCTACACTCATCTGATATAAGCCATGGAAAATGGCAGCCAGAAGAAAATCAGTGAGACAATTCTGCGAGATCTTTTTTCATCCAAATTGGTAAGTGGAGGAGGAGGTGGAGGTTGGGTTTCAGCTTCCTGTTCTTTTACTCAGTTTATGCAACTTCAATCCATTCAACCCAGGCTTAGGCATGCTACATAAATGTTTTATGAAACGAGATAAACTTTGAGAAATATTTTTAAATTTAAAGAACAGGTGATGCATTCACGGTTCAATATGAAAGCACTATAAAATGTATACGCCGAGAGGTCTGTCCCCATCTACTCCAGTCCCTCCCCACTCCCAACCACTCCTTATAAGTAAGCATATTGTTAGTTTCTTGTGTATATGCCCAGTGTTTATGCAAATACAAACATATCCATATTTTCCTTCTTTTTCCACTGTTTTTGAGAAGGAATTTAAGAGAGATAGAACTGGCCTTGTTTGCTCTAATGGTGAGAATACAGAAGTAGAGAAAGCATAATGGGATATCAGAAACTTATAAGAATGAAATGATTTCTCAGTTATTTAGATTCTCTGAATCACTTTCTTTGACATTTGTTCTTTTTTTTTTTTTTTCCCTTCCTAGTTTTATTTTTATTTTAGCCCATGCCATGTGGCTTGTGGAATCTTAGTTCCCCAACCAGGGATCGAACCCGTTCTCCCTGCAGTGGAAGCGCAGAGTCCTAACCACTGGACCGCCAGGGAATTCCCGACTTTGGTTCTTTGATTAAATCTATTCTCTGGGCCTCTTAATTCTTTAAACTTACAAAATCTTTATTGTTTGCACAAGCAAAATTTTAGATAATTTATATAGCTCATCTCTTGCTTAACAACAAAAACATGTATATGGTACATCCTTAAGAAAAGAACAAGAAGTACAGTAGCAAGTGCAGTGCAGGGTCCCCTTAATGGATGTCTGACCATGGACATCCAGTGGGGAGGCTGACCATGGCCTGAGGGAAGAACATTCATTCTGACCTGAAAGCTTTTCTTTGTCTTACATGTACACATGCAAAGAGAAAACAAGGGCCTTAGAACATCACACTCTTCTGATACTTGGTAGTCTAAAGTAGAACTATTTGGTAGATTTTAGAAATAGCCGCAGGAATGTGTATGTAACCAGATAATTGATGCCGGGCATTGTGTGGGATTGTGCCAGACTCCAAAAACAATTAAATCATTTTGAACTCATATTTTGGAAATTGTGAACAGACAACAATGACAACAACCCATTTTTTGAATAAGTTGAAACACAATAATGATGTAATTTGTTGTCAGTTTTTGGTGTGTAGTATTGTATTATATGCCAGATGAATAAAAGACAAACTAAATTGTGAATGATATATAGAATAAATGATTGCATGGGTCATATTGTAATAATTGCTTTACATGGTCGATGCTTTCCTAAAGAGTTATATGACAGATGAGTTTGGGAAAATCAAAAAATGTTTAAAGAAATCCTTAAGATGACTCATTTATTTTGATTTTTTATTTAAAATGAAACATATATGAACATTCTAAGACATCTTAACAGGACAAAAAGGGTGCAATAAAACAAATCTCCCTCCTACACCATCCCAATTTGCCAGGCCTATTCCTGAGACACAACCAACATACCACTTTCTTATGTTTCCCACAGAAATATTCTGCATATTGTAATACGTAAATATCTCTCTTTTTAAAACACAAACAAGAGCGTGCTGCAAACCTATTCTTCACGTGGCTCAGTCTCATCAGCACACGCACACCTATGCAGCTGAATGTCCCACTGGAAGGAAGGAAGGACCTCAGTTTATTCAGCCAGGCCCCCAGTGAGTGATGACTCTTCTCTGACATGAATGAGAATCTTGGTAGAATAAAATGAAATCACCTTCTCATGATCTCTTTTCTTAAATGTATTTGTTATACACCAAATGTTGTCCCATTTCCCTTTCTGGCATCTGGAAACTCATTCGTTCCCTTCTCAGAGATCACCATCATGGGCTGCCTTATGTCCAGGGTCTGAAAAACACTCTTTTATACATTTTTAGTTTTTTCGTTGTTTCAGGCAGGAGGATAAATCCAATCCCTATTATTCCATGTTGGCCAGAAGCAGAAGTGTTGTATTTTTAAAACACTGAAGTGTTTCCTAAACTTGGATGTGTACAATCATCTGAGCAACTCACTAAAAATGAAGGTTCCTGGGCTCCCATCCAGAAATTCAGATTCAGCAGGGCTACCTGGGAATCTGTATTTCTAACCAGTGGCTCAAGTAGTTGTTGAAGCCCCGCCATGGACCAGACCAGTTGTTTGGAAACCACTGGCTTTAAGGATGATTATATTTATTTGTCAGCTATCCTCAAGTGATACCACCATATGGGACAGTTTGTTTGTCAGAAGAACAAAATAGAAATAAATGGTGAGATGGATTTCTTGCCAGACTTTGAATTACTGAGTTTTTGGAAACACACTGCCACCTCTGAAGAGTGTTTGAAGAGGGCAGGCTCCTGTTCCAAAGGGACAGCTCTACTCAGCATGTGACACAACAGACCCAATGAGCTTGAAGGCAGGCTGAGAGTCGAGGTGGAAGGGGCACATTTACTTGTCTGTACAGAAAAGGCACAAATCCCAGTAGCTTCAGCTTAGTTAAACTCATTTTGGAAAATATTTTTGGCTTGTGTGGTTTTATGCTTTTAGAGTTCCATTTTTAAGCACTGAGCCTGTCCAAACCCACTGAAGCTGAGCTGAAGCATCCAAGGAAGATGCTGAGTTTCACACCGATCTCTGCTGAGTCTGTAAAAAATTTTCAGATTTGTCCAAACTGCTTTGTTGAGAAACCAAAACAAAAATCACTAATCCCAGTGGGGTTTGTAATATCCTGTGGTTTTCATCCAAAACTATGGCGAAAGCAGAGGTCGGTCATGTGACTTACAAGCCTAAAGGTTTCATTATGAACCCTGAAAGTAATCCACAAGCTTCAGTCTTAAAATATACTCCCAAGAGAAAAAAAAAAAAAATCTTCTTATGGTTGGCCTGCAAGCATAGACTAAGGAAACATTTCCAAACCAAATGTTGTCAGGGCTCACTACATTTTAAATCCAAAGCTGACTTTTATTCCATTGGGGTGACATTGTTTATTAACACTGTCTGTGGCAACTGGATTGTCTAGAAAAGTTCAGGACAGCTAGAGGTCCTCTCTTACTTGTGCTATGAACAGAACTGGCCTACTGCTCAATAAACAAAATGAGTTCAGCAACATAAATGATGAGGTTTTATTTTGCCATATCTTCCTTCCCCTAGAACATGTAGACAACAAATTATGAAAGTACTCATATGTTCTATTCTTTAATATAAAATTTCACTCATTAAATGTCAGATCCCTTTACAACAATGATTCAATTCTAGGATACACAAGAATAACCTGGAGAATTTGTGACATCTGTATATTCTTGTTATCTATCATGTTGGAATGTGACAAAGTATCCCCAAACATAGAGGCTTACAGCAACAAACATTATATCTCATGATTTTGTGGGTCAGGAATTCTGGCAGAGCTCAGCTGGGTGATTCTCTGCTCAATGTGAACATCTGGGGTTACCCACTGGTTTTTAGCTGGTGGCTGGTCTCACCTGGAGGGTCCAAGACAGCTCCACCCTCATGCCTGGCAAATTGGATGAGCGTAAATCTGGCTCAGCTGGGACCTTCTCACTCTCCATGTAGCCATAGCATCTCTCCACGTGGTCCAGGGCTCCCAGAGACCAAGCCTAGGCCTGGAACTGGCATAGCATCACCTCATTGTTCAGAGCAGCCGGCCAGATTTCAAGGGGAGGAGAAACAGACCCTACCTCTCAACGGGAGAAATATCAAAGAATTTGTGGCCATATTTTATCCACTACAATGAAAATGCCAGAGTTCTACTCCCAGAAATTCTGATTTAGTAGGTGTGTAGTGGGGTCCAAGATTCTGCATTTTAGAAAATACCCAATGAGATTCTGGTGTAAAGGATCCTCAGAGCACACGTTGAAAAACACCACTTTACAAGATGTGATGGAAAGTGTGCTTATAATGAATCTGTCCATCAATCAATTAACAAACATCAACTATCATATGATGTGTGCCCAGAATCACATTGGGTGCTCTAGAGAATAGAAAAGGAACATAATGAAGGGATTCCAGCCCTGAAGGTGCTCACACTCCCTGAAGCCAGGGTGCAGGGGAGTCTTAATGCCAGGATTCCCCATGGGAGAGGGCCAGGTAGGGGGAAGGATAGTACGAAGTGGGCACATTGCCAAGGTGACTGAAGCAAGCATCTGGAGCAGAGCCATAGGAATCAGATCAAAAAGTGTGTTGGAATGAGTAGGTGGCTAGAATAAATTACGGGGGGAAAGGGAGCTGTTCTCTGCAAAGTTTCTAGAGAGAAATGGGGATGGGGCAGAGCAAGGAAGCAGGGGGCATGACAGCTCCCAAGCATAGTTTTCGAAGTGTGGTCTTTGACAGGACCATTTCCCCTCATCTTTTATTCCTCCCCAGTCCTGACTTTCTGGTCCGATTTGCCTGTGTTGCCCCTATCCCAGCAAGCCAAGCAGTTCAGCTTCAGAATGGGCCAGCCAGTCTTTCCAGTAACAACATGGACTTTCAGGTCAGGGTTCTGACTCACCCTGTATATGGCTTCAGTGACCAGATCGTCTCTGGATCCCACTCCCAAAGCAGACTCTGTGCGTGAGTGCCTGCACATGAATGCGTGTGTGTGTGTGTGTGTGTGTGTGTGTGTGTGTAAGGGGGTGACTCCTGGGGGGAGGCATAAGGTTGGGAGACTCTCAGGAGCTGGGTCAAGCTATGAAGAATGTTACTGAGCATCTGAGCATATTGCTGAAAATAATAGAAAGAGATGATCTGTAATCTAGATACATGGGATGAGAGATAACAGTGGAATGAACTCGGTGGCCAAGGACCAGAAGAACGGGTTGGGAGGGGTGCTGGAACAGAAGGGTCCAAGAGGCTATCTGTAAACAAGGTTATGTGTAGGGTGCCGCAGGGGGTGAAGGCTGGCTGCTCAAAGATGTCTTATTTGGCCCGATGGAACACAATCCCTTCTTGTCCTGATCAGAGGCCGCTGTCAGTGCTAAGTCTACTTTTGAAGAGTCAGGACTGAAAGCCGGGACCAGCAGCAGCCGGGGGAGGATGGGAGCAGGCTGGGCAGCCATGGTCTCACAGTACAGGGTGCTTCCTGGGCCAGCAGATGCTCACAGACAGGCAGCACAGGGAGACACAGATATCCAGGAACAGGGCCAGGAAGGCACGCCTGGATCACACCATTATGTATGTACATGGTCTCATTCCCAGCCATAGCTAGGGCAGGAAGCAATCGCAAATCAGTCCGGGGCTTCTGGGTCCTTCCTCAGGACAGGATGGCAAGGAAATATTAGGTCTCTGTGCCAATTAGACAAAGGTGCCTCAGGAGGGCCCCCTCCTCCTCCAGGCAGACCCAGGATTGAACCCCACCACGGGTTTAGCGAGCATAGTGCTGTCTGGATTAGCCCCCTCTGGCCCCTCAGCAGGGACCTGGTGTAAGGCAGAAAGCATATAACCATACAAAGTGACCCCGGTGTGGAGGCAGGGATGGGGGCCAGTTTGTGTCCTGGATGTTTGAATATACTGGCCAGATCTTGATTTTTTTTAACCATAATTCAGGAAAGTTTGGGGTTTCTCTGTACCTCATCAGACACAGGGCTGGTAAATCAGTCATGACCAGAGGGATGCAAAACATTAACACTGGGCTAGTTGGGAAAACAGGGAGCAAGTGAGTAGGTCCAGGACACCTGGTGTCTAAGCACTGTCATGCCAGCCGGCCCGTCCAGTAAGTGGCTGGCTTGAGCAGGGGACGAGCTGAGAAGGCTACCGAAGGCACTGCTGCCAAAAACATTGTTCCAGTTGAATGGTAAGCTATGTTCCACACCCTGGCAACTGGAGGGCGAAAGCGTCTGCTGTGTTCCTTTTAAGATTAGGAAAATACCACCTCATTGTGGAGATACTTCTGAAGATTTCAGGACACTTGCATCAAAAAACAACACCCTGTCACTCCAGGGGAGGCTGCTGCCCCAACCAGTGAGCTTTTCTTTTGCTAGTCCAATAAAGCCCGTAAAATACCTCTACTTCCTAATTCACCATCCACCCATTTCCTTACTTGTAGGTTCCAGCTTTCCCAGTGAGTGTGCTGGTGCTGGTGAGAGGCTCTTGACCTGATTTCTCTTTCACTCGGTCGGACCAGTTAGGTCTGACTTAGTCTAGTCTTTTGTTCAGTATTTCTTGAATGCTTGAGGTGTGCCAGGCACTGTGCTCAGGGAATGCAGAGGTAATTATGACATGGTCCCTCCCCTCAAGGAGTTTGTAGCATAAGGAGGGACAGACAGGTGGACAGTGGCTGCCTACCCAGCACCCATTCCCTCCTCCTTCCTAGCAGAATCCTGACACTATTTGGAATCCTCCCTTCACTCATTCCCCTACACGCACACACACAGACTGCTTTGGGGGTAGGGTGCAGGGAGTGGGAAGCCAGGAGCAGAATGAGTCAGGGGAAGGGAGAAGGGCCTGCCCTGAAAGTCCACGTTGTTCCTAGGAGGCCTGGCTGTCTCGTCCTGGAGCTGAGCTGCATGTCCTGCTGGGATAGGAGCAACACTGGAAAGATGGCCAGTGAGGAGTTGTGGTTCATTCGTGTTCTTAAATATTATATTGTGTGAATATATACAACTTACACATTCATATAGTCAAGGGACATCAGGGTTATTTCTAGTCTCTTAAAATTGTGTTTCTTTGAACGGAGTTGTTTGATGTTTGTTATTATAAACAACGCTGTTATAAATATTCCTAAGCAGGTCTCTGGGTATCCATGTGAAAGTTCACATTTAAAGGATAATACCAAATTGTTTTTCACATGATGGTACCTATTGACTTTGCCATCAGCAGTGTGTAAGAGTTCCATTTGTTCTATATCCTCACTCATGCTTCACTTCATAGCATTTTTTGATTTAAAAAAAATCTAGTGATTTCCACTGCAAATATGAATTTGAATCTTTCTGATTACTGATGAATATTATCATGAATATTGTTCATTTGTGTTTCTGCTTCTGTGAAAGCTTGTTCAAGACTTTTGCCCGTTTTCATTTTGAGATATTTGCATTTTTCTAATTGATTTTAGGAGTTATTTATATATTCTGAATAATAATCATTTGTCAGTTGTATTTGTTCCAAATATCTTCTTCCATCTTGTATAACATATTTTCACTTTTTTAATAGTGTCTCTTAATGAACAAATGTTCCTCATTTTTATGTGGGCAGATTTATCAATATTTTCTTCATGGTTAGTACTTGCTTGGTCTTTTTAGTAAGTCCTTCTCTACTCCAAAGTCATAAAGATATATTCTTTTCCTTTATGCTAAAAATGTTAAAGTTTTGCTGTACGCATTTAAGTTTAATTCACCTGAGATTCATTATGTGTATGGTGTGAGATAGGGGTCCAATTTCACTTGTTTTCCATATGTATAAGCAAGTGTCCCAGGAAAATTTATGGAATTATCCTCCATTTTTCCAATGATTGCAATGCTATTTCTGTCATATATTAAGTTTCCATATACACAGGTCTGCTTCTGGATTTTCTATTTTGTTCTATCATCAATTTGTTTAGTCCTGAACCTATACCACCTAGTGTTATTAAACATACCTTTATGAAAAAAATGTTGCTGTCAGGAAAGGCAAATTTTCCCACCATATTCTTCTTCAAGACTGCTTAGCTATTCTTAGGCTGTGCTCATCAATATACGTTTAGAATCGATTTGTCAAGTTCTTTGAAAACCTCTGCTGGGATTCTTAGTGGAATAGCACTGAGTTTATAGATCAATTTGAGGAAAACTGACATCTTCATAATCCTGAGTTTCCCTAACCATTAAACCAGTGTATCTCCATTTATTTAGGTCTCTATTCACTCAAAATTCAACTGCTCTGTGCCAGACACTTACTCCAAGGGATAAATTTCTTGCCATGATGCAACATACATTCTGGTAGGGAGAAGACAATAGAAAAAATAAATAAGTAAAAATAAGAAATGAGTAAAACTAATAAGTGAAAGGTCAGAAGGAAGCAAGGAAGCCAGCCACATGCCTATCTGGGGGAAGGCAGAAGGAAAGCAAGTCTCCTCATATGAAGAGTCTGGGATGGCTGGAGTGGAGATAACAAAGGCAGGAGTTGTAAGACATGAGGTCAAAAAGGAGACAGGGACCCACTCACATGGGTCACAATGAGGCTGGGCTGATGACCAGAGGAGGGATGTGATCTGACTGTGTATAACAGGACTGCCCTGGCTGCTGTGTTGAGAACCTATGGAGCAGGAAGTAAGCTCAACAAGGGAGGCCATATATGAGGCTCCTACAATAATTCAGATGAGCTGTGATGGTGGCTTGGACCGGGGTCATAGCAATGGGGTGGTGAGAAGTGGCCGGTGAGAAGCAGCACCAAGAAGATTTGCTGATGATGAGATGTGAGGTGGGAGAGGATACAAGAACTGATTAGTCCAAGAGATATGCCTGAGCATAGGAAAGACACTGTTGCCATTTACAGAGAAGAGGAAAATAGGTTGGAGGGAGAATGTCAGGAGCCCAAAACTGGACATGATAAGTTTGAGATTTCTAGTAGACAGCTCAGAGGAGGTGTGGCCTGCTGGATACAGAAGGCTGGAGTTCAGAAGGGAGACACCAACTGAAGTTATACATTTGGAAGTCACTGAACCGTATCAGTCAGGATCCCAACAGAAAATAATAGCATGTGCAAATTAGGAATATTTAAGGAGGGTTTATTTACAGAGAGACTATTTTTAGAGGTGGGCATTTAGGGAAACCCGAGGAATCTTGGAAAACTCTGGGTGTTGCAAGCACCAAAAGAACAGGGGAAACAGAAGGGCATAGGAACTGGGAAAGAGTTGGGTGGAAAAGGGAGTCTCGAGAGGAGACATCTTTAGTTAAGAGTTCTTACCCAGAAGGAGCCAAGGGAATAAATACCCGTCTCATGCTTCTCTCTCCCCTTAATATCCTGCCACCGTGCACCAATGTTTATAACCAACCAGAAGCCAGAAGGGACAGAGGCTGGGTGATAAGTAAATACAAGCCAACCTCCTGAGGCAAAGAACAGGGAGAAAGATGGAGAACAGATGTAGAGGGAAAGAGAAGATACCTGGAGCAGGCAGATAACATGGTATTTGAAGCAATGAGATCGAATGAGATGACTAGGGAATGTATGCAGACAGAATAGAAGAGAGGTCTAAGGACTGATCTCTGGAACATTCCAATTCTTAGAAGCTGGACAGATAAGGAAGAATCAGCAAAGGGTACTGAGAAGGAGTGACCAGAAAAAATCTCCAGGAGAGTATGGGGTCTTAGAAATCAAGTGAAGAAGCTGATTTTAAGGAGAGTGTGTCACATGCTGTTAGTGGTCCAGTAAAATGGGGCCTGAGAACTGACCACTGGACATAGCAAAGCAGAGGCCACTGGTGGCCTTGACAAGAGCAATGGTAGTGGGAGAAGGACCTCACTGAAGTGGGTCTAAGTGAAAATCAAAGAATTGAGAATAGATAACATTTTCAAGGAATTTTGCTAAAAATTATAAAATCATATATAAAGGGGTTGAGGGAAATCGGTGGTTGCTGGAAGGAAAAAATCAAGACAGGTTTTTGTTTTTGTTTTTAGGATGAAAGAAAATAATAGCATATCTGTATACTAATAGGAAGGATCCCAGTATAAAGGGGAAACAATGGATGATGCAGGAGAGAGTCAAATTGCTATATCAATGTACTGGAATAGATAAGAAGGGATGGGACCTGGTACATAAAGAGAGGGCTTGGGTTTACTTCAAAGCTTGGGGAATGGGACTTCCCTGGTGGCGCAGTGGTTAAGAAACCGCCTGCCAATGCAGGGAACACGGGTTCAAGCCCTGGTCCGGGAAGATCCCACATGCCGCGGAGCAACTAAGCCCATGCGCCACAACTACTGAGCCTTCGCTCTAGAGCCCGTGAGCCACAACTACTGAAGCCCATGCACCACAACTACTGAAGCCCACGCACCTAGAGCCCGTGCTCCACAACGAGAAGCCACCGCAATGAGAAGCCCACGCACCACAACGAAGAGTAGCCCCCACTCGCCGCAACTAGAGAAAGCCTGTGCACAGCAATGAAGAACCAACACAGCCAAAAATAAATAAATAAATAAATTTCTTTAAAAAAAAAAAAAAAAGCTTGGGGAGTTCATCTACAGGAGCAGGAAGAATTGTAAGCGTGTGGGTGCAGATGCTAATGGGTATGCAGATGTGGTGGGTGGTTCATGTAAGTTCTCATTTGATTGCTTCATTTTTCTTCAGTGCATAGAAAGCAGGGTCATCAGCTGATAGAGAGAATCTGAGAGAAGTTGGCATTTTGCAAAGAGAAAAATATATCAAGTACTCAACTAACTTAGTAATCATCAAAATTTTCTCTTTCAAAAATAATTTTGAAAAATAATGTCTCCTCAAAATATTTGCAAATGATGCAACCAATAAGGGCTTAATTTCCCAAATATACAAACAGCTCATACAACTCAATGACAAAAAAAACAAACAACCCAACCAAAAAACGGGCAGAAGACCTAACCAGACATTTCTCCAAAGAAGGTATACAGATGGCCAACAAGCCCATGAGAGATGCTCAACATCACTAATTATTAGAGGAATGCAAATCAAAACTACAATAAGGTACCACCTCACACCAGTCAGAATGGCCATCATTAAAAAACCTACAAATAACAGGCGCTGGAGCAGGTGTAGAGAAAAGGGAACCCTCTTGTATTATTGGTGGGAATGTAAATTGATACAGCCACTATGGAGAAGAGTATGGAGGTTCTTCAAAAAACTAAAAATAGAACTACCATACAACTCAGCAATCCCACTACTGGGCATATACCCTGAGAAAACCATAATCCAAAAAGAGTCATGTACCACAATGTTCACTGCAGCTCTATTTCCAATAGCCAGGACATGGAAGCAATCTAAGTGTCCATCGACAGATGAATGGATAAAGATGTGGCAGATGAATGGATAAAGAAGATGTGGCACATATATACAATGGAATATTACCCAGCCATAAAACATAACAGTGTAGGTCTTGCCTCCTACACTGTTGTTGGGAATGTAAGCTGGTGTAGCCACTATGGCAATCAGTATGGAGGTTCCTCAAAAAACTAAAAATAGACCTGCCATATGATCCATCAATCCCACTCTTGGGCCTGTATCCAAACAAAACTATAATTCAAAAAGATACATGCACCCCTATGTTTTTTAGCAGCACTATTCACAATAGCCAAGACATGGAAGCAACCTAAATGTCCATCAACAGATGAATGGATAAAGACTATGTGGTACATATATACAAATGTACCATGATTTTGGTTAGGCAGGCCAGCATGTTAAAGCAATGAAAAGTGCAGTGGAGTTGAGGATAAGCATATAATTCTTAGTGATTATAGTTCTCGGCCATGGAACATAATCTGGATAAGGTCTTCAAACAAGATTTATAATTTTTTCCATACTGGCCTGGGAAGCTCTTTGTTAAGTTCATTTCTAGGTTCTTTATAAAAGAAAATATTTTAAAATATTTTTGCCAATTATTTGTTGCCAGAGTAGACAAATAAAATTAGTTTTAATATATTGATCATACTATCAAGTCAGCATGAAAACCCCCAATACCTTGTATATAGGTTGCTTTGGGCTCTCTTGCAGTTGGTCATATCCTCCATAAATATTATCAGTCATGTTTCCTGCTTTTCAATCCTTATGCTTTTCTCTCTTTTTCATGTCATACTGTGTTGGCTAGTAACTCCAATATAATGTTGAATACAGAAGTGGTGATAATGACTAGTATTAACTTATGACTGATTTTAAATGGAATGCTTTTAACATTTTATCATTAATAAAGATATTTACTCCAGGTTTTCGGTAGGTATTTTTTGTGGATTTAATTTATGTATTTTTAAAATACTAAATGACTCCTCCATTCCTTGGATAATTTCAACTTGGTCATGATGTAATATATTTTTTTTTAATGTCACTAGAGTCTTTGAATACTCACAATCTGAGGAGATAAGGTTTATTATGTCCATTTACAGACAAGAAACTGAAATTTAAGAGAAAAACATAATATGCATAAGGTTTATACCCAGCAGATGTCAGAATAGGAATTCAAACTCAGGTCTGTTTAATTCTAAACTGATGCTCTTTCTACCAGTTATCTTCCTTGAGGGCAGAGACTAGGTCTTTTTACTATGTCTCAAATGCTCAGGGCAGTGTTGTGCTCAAAGTACTTACTCAAGAAATATGTTGAATGTATACTGAATGGATGTTTCAGGACCCTATAGATTCTTTAAAGTTTCCTTAGCTGGAAAAAAATTAAATAACACTTTTCTCATCTTAGGTATTGGTCACAAAATGATGTTAAATGTAAACGGAAGAAAAGATCTATCGCAGTGGACCTATAAGATAGCTTAGTAGTTTTTTATTACAGTTCTTTAAATTCTTCATTGGAAGAATTTTAATCCATTGGGATGGATTTTAGAAGGGCTAACAGGAGACAGAAAATAGTGAAATCAAGAGAAAGTCTCTTAAAATGTACATAGTCTCCCTTGGTCAATGATTTTACTATTGTGTTAATACTCAGGACCAAAGAAATCAAACATTGATGGTCAAGTCTTCTTTAAAACTTCTCCGTTTCTTAAGTCCAGAAAGTGGTATTTCTTGGGCAGATACATTTTAAAGAGATTGGGAATAACTCTCTCTAGTTAGAAAAAGAAGAGCATGCTAAGGCATATCTGAGCATGGTGTCAGGCAGAAAAACCAGGTCACAAAGGCTCTGGGAGGGAAATCCCCCTACATCCTGCAAGACCCTGGGATAGGCCTCTGGGGCATAAACAAGGGCAGGAGACTCTCTACATAAAACATCTGCCAAAATAGGATGAAGGAGTCAACAGTTGTAGCCAAAATAATATTTCACTGCTTGCCGAAAAACAGGCAGGAAAAACTACACCGTCACCTCTTCTGGGAAAAGCAAAAATAAAGTTGCATTTCAACCTTAATTTTCCAGCCTGTGGGCAAAAATAAAAGGAAAATTACTTCTGGGCAATACTGCACATATTATAGAATAACGTGCCATCTTAGGCTGTTGAGCAGAGCAACCAATGTGCTTCTCTCTAGAAAAGAATAATACAGTGAGTTCCTTTAAAGTAAACCTTAAATAGAAATGCTATCTCCAGAAGGAGATACAATGAAACACACCATCAAGTGCCATCTAAGAACGTCACATGTCTCTATTGAAGAGACAGTGTGACGCTTGGGAATAAACTGGAAGTATAGCATTTGGGAGGCTGATCTGATACACACACCACCCATCACTGCCTCATGGCCCTCTCAACTTGAAGTTACTTCATGTCTCTTTTCTTCCTTCCTTCCTTCCTTTCCTTCCTTCCTTCCCTTACTTACTTCATGTCTGTTTTCTTCCTTCCTTCCTTCCTTCCTTCCTCCCTCCCTCCCTCCCTTCCTTCTCTCACTCTGTCCTTTTTATGTTTTAAATGTTGATTCGTTGGACAATCCAACAAATTTTTTCTGTGATGCCAGTTATTAAGATGGTCCCAAACACTACCAGTTTTCAAGACTGGCTTCTAATTGCACAGATGTGGCCCCCTCTGTGTCTCTGTGTCATCAGAATTCTAAGATGGTCACCAAGATTTCTGCCCCCAGTGTATGTGCCCTATATAATCCCTTCCCCTTGACTGTGAGAGGAACCTGTCAATATAATGGTATATCACTCCCATAATTATGCTATGCTATATGGCAGAGGGATTTACATATGCAATTAAGATCCCTAATTAGTTGACTTTGAGTTAATCAAAAAAGATTACCCTAGGTGGGCCTGGCCCACCTAACCAGAAGAGCCTTAAAAAGTTATCAGAGGGATTCTAAGTGAAAGAGATTTCTCCTGCTGGCCCTGAAAAAGAGAACAACCACTGTGTGGCAAGGACCTGAGGGTGACATATAAGAACTGACAGTGGTCCCTGTCCAATAGCCAGAAAGAATATGGGGATTTCACTCCCACAAGTCCAAGGAACTTAGTTCTGCCAACAACCAGTGAGACTGGAAGAGGAACCTAAGCCTCAGATAGGATTAAGCCCCGTTGACACCTTGATTACAGCCTGATGAGACCCTGAGCAGAACACCCAGCCAATCCACACCCAGATTTCTGATCCTTGGAAATGATGAGATAATGAATACATTAACTAAGCCACTAACTTTGTACAGCAATAGAAAACTAATAAATCTATCCTTGAGCCTTAAAGTTTGATGACAATATCCCTAATCTGAGGTTTTGAGTGAGAATTTACTAAGTAACGTGGGAGAAGTTAATGAGCTCCTTTATCAGCTGGAAAAAATTATCTCTAGTGTTTTAGTTGAGGGCATGTTATAGTCATTCCTGCTATTCACCAAATGTTTCCAGCTCTCTCTCTCTCCAGACCCATGACAGCCATGTACTAACTATCCCCTTGGTGCAATCCTTGTTAGATGGACCATGTACATCATGTTTGTCAATGTGTATCACTTCTGGGCCAGGGCACTGGACCAGTGCAGAACTCCCCAGAGCTCCCTTTGTCTAGTCACAGCAGTGCTCCTGATAGCGTGGGTTCTAGAGTGAGGTTACATGGGCAGAGCCTATCTTGCTGGCCTGTGATTTCCCCTGTAGAGTAAAAAATAAATCTTATTTGAAGATACAACAACTTTACAGTTGTTTGTTACTGCATCATAACTTAGTCCACGCTCTCACATGGGGAATTATTGAACTACACAGCCGAAAGGAACAGCCAGAGACACAGACGTGAGAAGATATGAAGATAGGAGAACACTCAATCTCCTACATGGTGTCACATGCCTGAATTATTTCCAGTCCTTATTGCAAACAAACAAACAAAAACAAAGAACAAATAAAAAATGCCTTAAGTAAGTGCATGCAGAAGAGAAAAACCATGAGAACATCAACCATCACTCATCTATACTGAAAAGCACGAGGATCACAGAATCCACTAAATTCTGAGACGGCAGAACCAGCAAAGTGGCTGGCTCTTTATTTTGTGGGGGGAAGCTCTTCTTGGACAACTCTTCTTAGGACAAATGCCATCAACAGTTTTTGGGGTTTCCATGTTCCCTTAATTTCAAGAGCTGAGGACAGAGTCTTCATATCCTGCTCATCAAGATTGTCTAAAGATAATTTAGAAGAAGTTTATCTACCCAGCAGAAACAAACAATGCAAACAAACGTCTGATTTTTTTAAAAGCGTTATGATAGGAGACAAAATAGATGAGCAGTACAACCCTGTTTTTAAAAGGGAGAGAAAAAGCATCATGTTAATAGGGGGATGTTAATGTTAAACGATCAGTTTGATCAGTTATAAGGTCTTTTTGAAAACCATTCAGATGGTTTGTGTGGCAAACACTAAACTTAGATCTTAGATAGAGGTTCTGGTGAAATGTTCTTTGGGAAATTAACAGAAATTCCATTCTAGCAGATTTGGATTTTGAAGATAAAAATACCACTGGCTCTGTGAATAGTGGGGTAGTTAAAGCAGACAAGTATAAATTAAGCTAACCCTATGTATGTTTCCTAAGTGCTATTCTGTTCAGACCACATCAATAATGTATAGCCAAGGAAATGGACTGAGGAATGAAAAGAGATTTCTTGACCCCAGCAACCAGTGACTCGACCAATTATTATAGAAGTAACTAGACTATACTTCTCAAAGTTCAATTTGATCAAAAAGATGCATCACCAAGAACTAGAGCTGGACACTATTACTTGTGGAACATTTTTCAATTTGAATATATTAGTTATGTCTACATAGTAAGAGGAAATGGAATACTGAGGCAATGATTGGGTAATTTAGGCTATAACTTTATATTTACAATGAAAACATAAAGTAATTGTGACAAGACAGGTGGTTAAATTGAATCACCTAAGGTAATTGCTTCAATTCCTTCATCCCACATTTTTTAATAGATGTGTGGTCATAGCCTTTGAGAGAGTTAAGGATATTGTGGGTGCCTGAATGTTGGACTTATGTGCCAAGGGACACACTCCTACCAATAGCCCAAAAGCTATTCTCGGTGCAAAATACTTGCCTGCTAGTTATATGCTCCTCTCACTCCAATGCTAGGTGATGTTACCAGCATATGGCTTCCACAGGCAAGCTGGTGGCTATATTTTTTAGGTTCTATCTGTATTTCCCTGGACCTGCGCAATGAAGTCATCTGGATGATGAGAACAAAAAACAGCATCCTCTCGAAAGGAATGTCATTTGGCTTACACAACGTAGAGAGATTCATTTAGTATACATTTAAATGTAAATAAATGCATCACATTAATGATCTTGGCACTAAAGAGATACTAAAATAGGCAACTGATGACCTTTCATGCTCCACCTGAAACTGTAAAAGGATGGCAACAAGAGGTAGCTTGGGTCTTTCGATAGAATCACTTCCTTTCTAGAACCATTTATCCCCTAGGTTTCTCAGCTTTTCCTCTAAATCGCAATGTTGATGCTTTATTAATCAATAAGACATGATACAGAGTATGGTTATCATAAAATAATCATACCCTGGAGCATTTTGAGGCATGAGCCACTTGCCTCTAATCAGATTGCGTTGAGATTACCTCTGGATAACCACACTCTTGGGAACTGTCTCATTTCTATTATGAGTACATTTTATAATAGGGAAAAATGTACATTCCTGTAGGGGGAAAATGAAGTTGGCAGCTTATACCTAGCAATCATTTCAGTTGAGCCGAGAAACATTCCTCTTTTTTGAAAGAAGTCAAACTATGCTTCTTCTATTCAAGCAATGTCAGAGAAAAGAGGCAGCTCACATGCCGTGTGGGTAACGTGATACAATGGAGACTGTATTTTACTTTGGCATTGCAAGCTCCAAATTATATGCAAACATTCAAAAAGGGCATTTGAAACTTGGCATGCATGTTTATAAAGGGCACATTCTGAATCTGGAGTGGGCTTAGGTGTCTAGGTTACAATAACAGATGATCTCCAATATAAAAATGGAACAAAGCCTTTTTTTAACTTCCTCCAGAGAAAGATGTTCAACTTTCTGCTTCAATTAGAATCCCAGGCACACTGGAGCGTCCGTTAAGAGCAATTTCTCTCCATTTTTCCTTACCGTGACCAGCCAAAAATTTTAATCAAATTACACATATTGGAAAGTTAAAGACAGAAAAGCCCAGTAAGCCATGAAATACACTTTACAACAGTGTGCACAGCACTCACCCCATTGGTTTAGAATGATGGAAAAATCCATTTAAAATGTTACATGAACACATTGCCGAGACGATTACAAATTCTTAGAGCTGTAGGTTTTAATCCTATTTTTCTACGCATAGTATTTTTTTAACACCTTTATTGGAGTATAATTTCTTTACAATGGTGTGTTAGTTTCTGCTTTAGTGAATCAGTTATACATATACATATGTTCCCATATCTCTTCCCTCTTGCGTCTCTCTCCCTCCCACCCTTCCTATCCCACCCCTCTAGGTGATCACAAAGCACCGAGCTGATCTCCCTGTGCTATGCGGCTGCTTCCCACTAGCTGTCTATTTTACTTTTGGTAGTGTATATATGTCCATATGCATAGTATTTTTATCCAGGAATTTTTAACATGGGATAAATGATAAAGAAAAAAAAAAAGATGGTGAAAATACTTATGTGAATTGTTCTATGATAGAAATAATTATTTGTAACTAATAATTAAATTGAGATACAAGAAAGTTGGACAATGTTTTTGCCATGTTAATGGAATCAGATGATACTCTTTGTGTTTGTCTTTGTTAGCTATATGAGTCTCAAAATAAAAGTAAAATTATTTCAGGTTAATCTTTTGAATGGAAAGAGAGAAGGTGGACACAATCTCAGGACACCATAAAGAGAAACAGTCTCATTTATGGATTTGTGATATTAGAATTAAATTTAGCTTCTACATGGCATTTGCTACATGGCATTTAGCTTCTACTGCATTTGATTAATGATACCCGTTTTCAATGCTGGTTATTTCAAGAGCCTCAGAATATCTGTCTTGGGTTTGAACAATTGCTTAACGCTTCCTACTATATCGTTTCCTTGGAATTGTACTTGATTTCTGCAAAACAGCTAGGGTAACTGGGCTCCTGGCTTAAAAGAAATAAGGGCTGGCCAAAAAGAAACCACGTAAGGATTTTTACTCATCATTAAAAATTCAACTCACAGAACTAGATGAAAGAGTCAATTTTTAATTATTCAGAGAGCAGAAAGGTTCCCTACCTCAGATTTCCCCAAGTTGGTAGATTACTCATGTTTTCTACTAAAAGTCTCATTTTTTCTTGCCCAGAAGAGGCCAAAAACAGCCTAAATGCAGCCTGTAGTGCTACCTCACACATCCCAGAATGAAAGACAATTGAGGGCCTTGTAGGCAGAGCTAGACTGAAATAGACCTGGGGAAGCTCCTCCTCTTCTGGAAGCAGTGACTCCTGGCCCAGCCCTGCCTCCGACTGATGTGGGAGTTCTCAGAGGCCTGCACCGAGCACCCTCTTCTACCACTTAAACATCTCCTGCCCCATTAACCTCCTACCACCTCGACTCTGGCGTTAGCTACACCTGCACCACAACAGTTTTCTCTAAGGTGACTGCATAGTCAAATGAGTGGCTTTATCAGTGTTCTCCTTGAATGCTGCCCCATTCACCTCTACTAATCAACAGGCTCTTGAAATTCCTTCCTGCTTATGTGACCATTCATTACAAACTCCTCTCCTACATCTTGCTCATCTTTCTCTACTTTGCTAGGTCCCTTTCCTTTCCTAAATAGTAAATATTTTCCCAAAACCAAGAGTGTCTTTGTCCCTTTGCTTTTCTCTCTGGGTAATAAACCTTCTCTCATAGTATCAACTGTGTCAAATCCACAAGGCCCACTTTGACTTTTCACCCATCATTAGTTTTTTGTCTCCCACCAACACTCAAAGCTAAAAAGACTGAGCTGCAGAATTTCAAAGTGGCTCCCTGTGATTCCCCCCACTTGGTATCCACATCTTTGTGTAATCCTCTCCTCTTCAGCGTGGGTAGAGTCTGTTACTTGCTTCTAGCCAATGGAATATGGCAAAGGTGAAAAGACTGAGCAGATGTAATTCTGATCCCTAATCAGTTGACTTTGAATTCATCAAAAGGGAAATTGTGCTACATGGGCCTGACCTAAAAGAGGGTGCAGACTTTCCTTGAAAGAAGAAACTCAAAGCAAGAGAGACACTCCCTTGAAGACCTTGAATTGCTTAGTGAGAGGACAGCCTCTTGGAGCTGAGGGGCTCAGTCCTATAATTGCAAGGAACCGAGTTCTACCAAGAGTCTGCATGAGCTTGGAAGAGGCCTAAGCTCCAGATGAAATCATCAGCCCTGGCTGATACCTTGACTGCAGTCTGTAGCACCCTGAGCAGAGGACCCAGTTAAGCTCTGCCCAGACTCCTGACCCACAGAATTGTGTATTGTTTTAATGCACTAGGTTGTGTTCATTTGTTTTATAGCAATAGAAAACGAATATCTTATCTTCCCAACTTTACTATTGTCCTCCCAGGCTCTAAAGTTACCTGTGACTCTTTTTGTTCATCAGATACGAAGACTTGTCATTTATTTTTGACCAGTGTCTACCGAATTAAACTACATTCCTCTATTTTATTGAATTATTCAGCAAATACGTGCCAGACACTGTGTCCAGCTCCAGTTATGCAATGCTGCATAAGATAGGCATAGTTCCTACCCTTATGCAAATAAAGTTTAATGGATAAAATGAACATTGCACATACAATTGCAAGGTGCTTTGAAAGAGTCCTGCAGGGACTCCAACCTAGTCTGGGTGGCGGAGGAGGCAGGAAAGACCTTATTATCTCACTGTCTCCAGCCTGAGTTCTGTTCCAGCCTTCTACTGAGTCTCTCTGCTTCTCATTCCTCCAGGCAGTACACTCAGTTACTAGGTTTCCCATCCTCAAAGATACTTTAAACCTGTTGGCCTCTTTTTAAGGACTTCCAATGGGTCCCTATGACCTCACAGATATAACAAGCAAAATATTAATAAGGTTGTAGCAAACGTCAATTGTCCCTTATCTAACAAAGGCCCAAAAACGTGTAAAGACTTGGCTGAAGCCACAGAAGTAGAAGTAGGACTGAATTCCCTGTCAGTTAACTCTAAATCAAATTCTCTTTTTTCACTTTTGCTACTTCTCTGATATTGTTAAAAAAATTATCTAATCATGACTATGGAGCTAACAAATGTTATAGATAAATCACGTACAGTTCCTAGAGGAAAACCACATGGCCTATTTTGGGTCTACATGCTTGAAGCTAATCGAAGATCAATATTTGGTTAATATGGCTGGTCTCATAAGCCTGTGACTATAAAATGAGGGTCACATTTACATTTATACCTCATTTACAGTAAATCTGAGACCACCCGCCTGCCAAAGAGAAATATAGCAGCAGTGTTGATGGTCCTGGTGCTCCAACCAGCTACCTTTCACTGGCATGCACCCACTACAGTGGTTTGGATTTTAATAAGGCACAGCTTCCCTTTTCTCCAAAGAATTGTCCTCAGAAGGCTCTTCCTTTGGAAGGCTGTTCCAACCCTCTACATTTGGGCCAAACTTCAGCCAATGACTGCCTGATACATACTCAGCAGAAGATCAGTTGTGGGATGCAATCTACCCTCCAGAGCCTTTGTGTGAGATCTGACTGATGCGAACCTCCAGCGGAGACCTTATTCTTGGGTTGCTGGCATCCCCACCCTATCATGCTTCCTTCATGCCCTTCTCCTGAGAACAGTCCTCAAATCAATCACTTGAATAAGAATTCCCACCTCAGGCTCTGCTTTCAGGGAATTTATTCCCAAACAATAAACTTACTCAAAGTGTCCCTCATTTGTCTCCATGAGCCATCAAAGAAGCCTCATCTATGTCTACTAGCCATTATGTCATGGCAGCCTCATGGGGCATCCACCACCTTTCCCTCTCCCATTCAAATGTCCTCGCCACTGACCAGGAATCTGCTTGAATGAACCCCACTGTGGTCTCTGCTCAAGGCTCGCATTCTGAGAACAACAATGTCCATAACAAGGATGCTGCTTTTGGATATCCCTTAAACTGCCAGTCCTCAGGATGCCACAGCTGACCTGACTTCCATGCTAGTTGGTAGTATGGCTTCCACCTTTACTTTCTGGATATTGGATACTTCCTGGATGTGGCCCCACAACAGCTCTGCTTGTGCCCACAGTTTCAGGAGGTCTAGTTTCTGACTTTTATTTCTCTAATCCTGAGGAATCAAACCCATTTCTAGGGATAGGAGGGAAAGCTGATACCATCCCTTTAAAATCCTCTTGCAGCATATGACCCCCAAGCAAACACATCCCTTCTGTTCCAGCTAAAAAAACAAAGCCCTATGATGTGCATGAACGTGTGGGGAGAGAGTGTTGTCTACACTAGCAGCATCTGGCATCCAGTTCAAAAATTTTCTTAAATTTGGTTTTTATTTTAAGCCTGTGTATCAAGGAAACCTCCTTCCTGAAACTATTTTGGATAGAGAACTTCCGTAAAGAAGAAGAGATACAACCTGTTTTTAAGAAATTCTTCTTCATAAAAGTTATTAAAATGTGCTTAAATACACATAGAAGAAACATTCAGAGTATAATTCTTCTAGTTTTTACGAAGTTTGGTTTTAAATAAGGAAATTCTAGAATGAAATTCGAAGTGTTTTCCATTTCTCTTTCATAGAGATTTAACATTTATGATGGTATTTCCTAATATTTTATTACAAACATTTTCAAACATACAGCAAAGTTGAATTTTACCATAAACATCTCTCTATGCATCATCTAGATTCTACCAGTAACGTTTTTCTGTACTTGCTTCATCACATATCAGTACATCTATCCATTCCTCTATTCACTCATCCATCAATTTATGACGGCATTAAAATAATTATTATTATTTTTAAAATTATTTTTTAAAGACATTTTATACTTGGATTTAAACAAGAAAGTCTAAGTGAAAATAAATTCTACTGGATATCATCTCTTCAACAATAAAAATATTATAAGAAGATGTACTTGACAGAGTGGCCTGGCAAAGGAATCCTAAATTATCTTAATAAACACTAGTTCTGGATAAATATTGTTTTAAAGCCATGGGCAAATCAGTCATAAAATAAATCTCATGGAAAGTTGAGAAGAATGCCAGGTAAAGTTTTAAGTAACAATTCTCTAAAACCCTGGTCTGTTCAATTGTCAGTGTGGGAAGCTATTTTTATTTAATCATTAGTAAATGTGCCAATTCATTAACACTTCTGTTTGAAGTCAGAAACTGAATTTCAGGGGAATAGGAACCAAGATGGCGGAGTAGAAGGATGTGCTCTCACTACCTATTGCAAGAACACCAGAATCACAACTGGCTGCTGGACAATCATCAACAGGAAGACACTGGAACTCACCAAAAAAGTTACCCCACATCCAAAGACAAAGGAGAAGCCACAATGAGATGGTAGGAGGGGCGCAATCACAGTTAAATCAAATCCCATAACTGCTGGGTGGGTGACTCACAGACTGGAGAACACTTATACCATGGAAGTGCACCCACTGGAGTGAAGGTTCTGGGCCCCACATCACGCTTCCCAACCTGGGGGTCCGGCAACGGGAGGAGGAATTGCTAGAGAATCAGACTTTGAAGGCTAGTGGGATTTGACTGCAGGACTTCGACAGGACACGGGGAAACAGAGACTCCACTCTGAGAAGGCACACACAAAGTAGTGTGCACATCAGGACCCAGGGGAAGGAGCAGTGACCCCAGGGGAGACTGAACCAGACCTACCTGCTAGTGTTGGAGGGTCTCCTGCAGAGGCAGGGGGTGGCTGTGGCTCACCGTGGGGACAAGGACACTGGCAGCAGAAGTTCTGGGAAGTACTCCTTGGAGTGAGCCATCCCAGAGTCCGCCATTAGCCCCACCAAAGAGCCCAGGTAGGCTCCAGTGTTGGGTTGCCTCAGGCCATACAACCAACAGGGAGGGAACCCAGCCCCACCCATCACAAGTCAAGCAGATTAAAGTTTTATTGAGCTCTCCCCACCAGAGCAAAAGTCAGCTCTACCCACCACCAGTCCCTCCCATCAGGAAACTTGCACAAGCCTCTTAGATAGCCTCATCCACCAGAGGGCAGACAGCAGAAGCAACAATAACTACAATCCTGCAGCCTGTGGAACGAAAACCACATACACAGAAAGATAGACAAGATGAAAAAGCAAAGGGCTATGTATCAGATGAAGCAACAAGATAAAACCCCAGAAAAACAACTCAATGAAGTGGAGATAGGCAACCTTCCAGAAAAAGAATTCAGAATAATGAAAGTGAAGATGATCCAGGACCTCGGAAAAAGAATGGAGGCAAAGATCGAGAAGATGCAAGAAATGTTTCACAAAGACCGAGAAGAATTAAAGAACAAACAAACAGAGATGAACAATACAATAACTGAAATGAAAACTACACTAGAAGGAATCAATAGCAGAATAACTGAAGCAGAAGAAGGGATAAATAACCTGGAAGACAGAATGGTGGAATTCACTGCTGCAGAATAGAATAAAGAAAAAAAATTGAAAAGAAATGAAGACAGCCTAAGAGACCTCTGGGACAACATTAAATGCAACAACATTCGCATCATAGGGGTCCCAGAAGGAGAAGAGAGAGAGAAAGAACCAGAGAAAATATTTGAAGAGATTATAGTCGAAAACTTCCCTAACGTGGGAAAGGAAATAGCCACCCAAGTCCAGGAATCACAGAGTCTCCCATACAGGATAAACCCGAGGAGAAACATGCCGAGACACACAGTAATCAAACTGGCAAAGATTAAAGACAAAGAAGAATTATTGAAAGCAGCAAGGGAAAAACAACAAATAATATACAAGGGAACTCCCATAAGGTTAACAGCTGATTTCTTAGCAGAAACTCTACAAGCCAGAAGGGAGTGGCATGATATACTTACAGTGATGAAAGGGAAGAACTACAACCAAGATTACTCTACCCAGCAAGGATCTCATTCAGATTGCATGGAGGAATCAAAAGCTTTACAGACAAGCAAAAGCAAAGAGAATTCAGTACCACCAAACCAGCTCTACAACAAATGCTAAAGGAACTTCTCTAAGTGGGAAACACAAGAGAAGAAAAGGACCTACAAAAACAAACCCAAAACAATTAAGAAAATGGTCATAGGAACATACATATCAATAATTACCTTTAATGTGAATGGATTAAATGCTCCAACCAAAAGACACAGGCTTGCTGAATGGATACAAAAACAAGACCCATCTATATGCTGTCTACAAGAGACCCACTTCAGACCTAGGGACACATACAGACTGAAAGTGAGGGGATGGAAAAAAATATTCCATACAAATAGAAATCAAAAGAAAGCTGAAGTAGCAATACTCATATCAGATAAAACAGACTTTAAAATAAAGAATGTTATAAGAGACAAGGAAGGACACTACATAATGATCAAGAGCTCAATCCAAGAAGAAGATATAACAATTATAAATAGATATGCACCCAACATAGGAGCACCTCAGTACATAAGGCAACTGCTAACAGCTATAAAAAAGGAAATCGACAGTAACACAATAATAGTGGGGTACTTTAACACCTCACTTACACCAATGGACAGATCATCCAAAATGAAAATAAATAAGGAAACAGACGCTTTAAATGACGCAATAGACCAGATAGATTTAATTGATATTTATAGGACATTCCATCCAAAAACAGCAGATTACATTTTCTTCTCAAGTGCGCATGGAACATTCTCCAGGATAGATCACATTTTGGGTCACAAATCAAGCCACAGTAAATTTAAGAAAATTGAAATCATATCAGCATTTTTTCGGACCACAATGCTATGAGATTAGAAATGAATTACAGGGAAAAAAACGTTAAAAACACAAACACATGGAAGCTAATCAATACGTTACTAAATAACCAAGAGATCACTGAAGAAATCAGAGGAAATCAAAAAATACCTAGAGACAAATGACAATGAAAACACAACAATCCAAAACCTATGTGATGCAGCAAAAGCAGTTCTAAGAGGGAAGTTTATAGCTATACAAGCCTACCTCAAGAAACAAGAAAAATCTCAAATAAACAATCTAACCTTACACCTAAAGGAACTAGAGAAAGAAGAACAAAACCCAAAGTTAGCAGAAGGAAAGAAATAATAAAGAACAGAACAGAAATAAATGAAACAAAGAAAACAACAGCAAAGATCAATAAAACTAAAAGCTGGTTCTTTGAGGAGATAAAAAAAATTGATAAACCATTAGCCAGACTCATCAAGAAAAAGAGGGAGAGGACTCAAATCAATAAAATTAGAAATGAAAAAGGAGAAGTTATAACAGACACTGCAGAAATACAAAGCATCCTAAGAGACTACTACAAGCAACTCTATGCCAATAAAATGGACAACCTGGAAGAAATGGAGAAATTCTTAGAAAGGTATAACCTTCAAAGACTGAACAAGGAAGAAAGAGAAAATATAAACAGACCAATCACAAGTAATGAAATTTAAACTGTGATTTAAAATCTTCCAACAAACAAAAGTGCAGGACCAGATGGCTTCACAGGGGAATTCTATCAAACATTTAGAGAAGAGCTAATACCCATCCTTCTCAAACTCTTCCAAAAAACTGCAGAGGAAGGAACACTCCCAAACTCATTCTATGAGGCCACCATCACCCAGATACCAAAACCAGACAAAGATAGTACAAAAAAAGAAAATTACAGACCAATATTACTGATGAATATAGATGCAAAAATCTTCAACAAAATACTAGCAAACAGAATCCAACAACACATTAAAAGGATCATACACCATGATCAAGTGGGATTTATCCCAGGGATGCAAGGATTCTTCAATATACATAAATCAGTCAATGTGATAAACCATATTAAAAAATTGAAGAATAAAAACCATATGATCATCTCAATAGATGCAGAAAAAGCTTTTGACAAAATTCAACACACATTTATGATACAAACTCTCCAGAAAGTGGGCATAGAGGGAACCTACCTCAACATAATAAAGGCCATATATGACAAACCTACAGCAAACATCATTCTCAATGGTGAAAAACTGAAAGCATTTCCTCTAAGATCAGGAACAAGACAAGGGTGTCCACTCTTGCCACTATTATTCAACATAGTTTTTGAAGTCCTAGCCATGACAATCAGAGAAGAAAAAGAAATAAAAGGAATTCAAATTGGAAATGAAGATATAAAACTGTCACTGTTTGCAGATGACATGATACTATACATAGAGAATCCTAAAGGTGCCACCAGAAAACTACTAGAGCTCATCAATGAATTTGGTAAAGTTGCAGGATACAAAATTAATTAACTTTGGGTTTTGTTTGTTCTTCTTTCTCTAGTTCCTTTAGGTGTAAGGTTAGATTGTTTTGAGATTTTTCTTGTTTCTTGAGATAGGCTTGTATAGCTATAAGCTTCCCTCTTAGAACTGCTTTTGCTGCATCCCATAGATTGCATTCCTATACACTAATGATGAAAAATATGAAAGAGAAATTAAGGAATCACTCCCATTTACCACTGCAACAAAAAGAATAAAATACCTAGGAATAAACCCACCTAGGGAGACAAAAGACCTGTATGCAGAAAACTATGAGACACTGATGAAAGAAATTAAAGATGATACCAACAGATGGAGAGATATACCACGTTCTTGGATTGGAAGAATCAATATTGTGAAAATGACTATACTACCCAAAGCTATCTACAGATTCAATACAATCCCTATCAAATTACCAATGGCATTTTTTACAGAACTAGAACAAAAAAATCTTAAAATTTGTATGGAGACACAAAACACCCTGAACAGCCAAAGCAGTCTTGAGGGAAAAAAACGAAGCTGGAGGAATCAGACTCCCTGACTTCAGACTACACTACAAAGCTACAGTAACCAAGACAATATGGTACTGGCACAAAAACAGAAACATAGATCAATGGAACAAGATAGAAAGCCGAGAGATAAACCTATGCACCTATGGTCAACTAATCTATGACAAAGGAGGCGAGGATATACAATGGAGAAAAGACAGCCTCTTCAATAAGTGGTGCTGGGAAAACTGGACAACTACATGTAAAAGTATGAGATTAGAACACTCCCTAACACCATACACAAAAATAAACTCAAAATGGGTTAAAGACATAAATGTAAGGCCAGACACTATCAAACTCTTAGAGGAAAACATAGGAAGAACACTCTTTGATAAAAATCACAGCAATATCTTTTTTGATCCACCTCCTAGAGTAATGGAAATAAAAACAAAAATAAACAAATGGGACCTAATGAAACTTCAAAGCTTTTGCACAGCAAAGGAAACCATAAACAAGACGAAAAGACAACCCTCAGAATGTGAGAAAATATTTGCAAATGAATCAACGGACAAAGGATTAATCTCCAGAATATATAAACAGCTCATGCAGCTCAATATTAAAAAAAAAAAAAAAAAAAAACCCAATCCAAAAATGGGCAGAAGACCTAAAGAGACATTTCTCCAAAGAAAACATACAGATGGCCAAGAAGCAAATGAAAAGCTGCTCAACATCACTAATTATTAGAGAAATGCAAATCAAAACTACAATGAGTTATCACCTCACACCAGTTAGAATGGGCATCATCAGAAAATCTACAAACAACAAATGCTGGAGATGGTGTGGAGAAAAGGGAACCCTCTTGCACTGTTGGTGGGAATGTAAATTGATAAGCCACTATGGAGAGCAGTATAGAGGCTCCTTAAAAAACTAAAAATAGAATTACCATATGATCCATCAATCCCACTACTGGGCATATATCCAGAAAAAAACATAATTCAAAAAGACACATGCACCCCAATGCTCATTGCAGCACTATTTACAATAGCCAGGTCCTGGAAGCAACCTAAATGCCCATCAACAGACGAATGGATAAAGAAGATGTGGTACATATATACAATGGAATATTACTCAGCCATAAAAAGGAACGAAATTGGCTCATTTGTAGAGATGTGGGTGGATCTAGAGACTGTCATACAGAGTGAAGTAAGTCACAAAGAGAAAAACAATTATCATATATTAATGCATATATGAGGAACTTAGAAAAATCGTACAGATGAACTGGTTTGCAGGGCAGAAGTTGAGACACACATGTAGAGAACAAATGTATGGATACCAAGGGGGAAAGTGGCGGGGGATGGGGGTGGGGGTGTGATGAACTGGGTGATTGGGATTGACATTTATACACTGATGTGTATAAAACTGATGACTAATAAGGACCTGCTGTATAAAAAAATAAATAAAATTCAAAAATTAAAAAAAAAAGAAACTGAATTTCATTTACAATAGTAATGCACTAAATGGAACCATGTATTTTAACACAGTGATTTACAAAGATTCAATCACTTCTCTAACATTTACATTTATGTGATCTAATACCGAAAAGTGTTAACTTAGGAGCAATATATTCCATTCTGTGATGTCATTTTTGACAGGGCTTCAAGAAAAGAGATACAGAAGTTTAGTGTAGCAGAAAGCAAACATGCATTTTGTTTTACTCTTGTAAAAGTAACAGTTAATCACGTTGGTACACCCAAAATAATTTTATCATTTTATTTTATTTTAATTTTTTAATTAATAAAAGTTTTCTGGCCACATCTCATGACATGTGGGATCTTAGTTCCCTGACCAGGGATTGAACCCGTGCCTCCTGCAGTGGAAGCACAGATTCCCAACCACTGGACCACCAGGGAATTCCCCAAAATAGTTTTATCATTTTAAATTGAATAACCAGACAGTTGACTCAAAGAGAGAATTGGCTTGTATATTTATTGGCTAAAATTACTAGTTCCTTGAGAATTCCATATGAAGATAAAGTGGTGGTGAAAACCAAATCCCTACATAAAAACAGAGCAAGTAGACAGCAAAACTCAAAATCCACAGACTGTATTTACAACCAAACTTGGTGACAAGGTATCTCTATGAACCTGAAGATATAAGTGGGATTCAAACCACCAACAACCACAAGATCTGCCTAGTATCAGGGTCTATATAAGGAAAAGCACAGAAAAGCTACAGGGTATCTGCCAGATATGAGACCAGGAGATCTCAAAATTGCCTACTGGAATTCACTAAAAGCATAGGAGGCCAACTAGAAGAAAGCAGCTGAAACTGGCAGGACTTTACCTACACCCATAGTGTGTGAATGCAAGGTGCACAATAGCATCTGAAGGGGTTGTTAGAGTCTATGAACTTTTGAAAATGATCAGCCAGGGTTTCCTTCCAGGTCAGGACCCCACACTGTAGCAAAATGGTTGATAGAAGAATCTAACTTGAGAAGAATGTGGGCAAGAGACCATGCAAAGAGGTGGTCCAGATAAAAGCAGGAGAGAGAAACAAAATCAGGAAATTTAAGAATACAAGCTGTCATATTTTAATACTTTATGAAAACAAGATGGAGTTCTTTGAAATTAGGAAATCTACATGAAGCCTCCTTCTAAAAGTTAAGGAAAACTCATATAAAAATAAGCAACATAAATGTACCAAGGTCAAATAGCATACTAAATTATTATTTTTAAAAGCAAAATAAGGAGCAGAATAGTACCCTTATAGTCAATGAGAGCATGCCAAAAAGACATGCCCATAAAATAGATAAACCTTAACTATTTCAAAATGATCTAAGAAACATTAAGAAGTTAAGACATAAAAGAATAACATAAATCAAAATTAGGAAAATGAGGTGACAGAATTCAAAATGAAGAAAAAATTTATTTTAGAAATGAAGGCTAAACTAGAAGGAGCACAAGAATGAGTAAATAGAAAATAAAATGCCTTAAGAGAAATAGAAAGTGAAAGCAGATTGTTTTTAAGTAAACATAAAGAGAAAAAGTATTTGAGAAAAAGTGACAAATACTGAAAACAAAGATGCACTATGCGGATAATAGAAGTTCTTGATGAAAAGCAGAACAAAATAACAGAACAAATACGAAAAACTGTAACTTAAGAAAAAAATTTCCTAAAACAAATATTTAAAACTATATTTTAAACTCAGTGGACTAAAAAGAAAAAATTGGTGGGGGGTGGGCATCTAGCTCAAAAGGAAAAAAAATTACATTCAATCAGACATTCTGATAGCCATGCTCTATGTCAAGAGAAAATTGAGTAACATATTTAAGACACTCAAGAAAAGAAAATATGAGCCAAAGATATACATTGAGCAATATACATCTTCAGATACAAAGGGCACAAACTGTTATCAATATGTGAGAACTCAAGGGATGTTGTTTCCCATAAGTGCTTCTTCAGGAAACACAAGAGAATAAGCTTCAGACAACAAAAATGACTCAGCTACATAAGGATTGATGGTGAGCACTAAATATATAATTACTTGTAAAACTACATAAAGATTAAAAATTATATAATAGTTATATGCTCTGACAATGTGGATATAGTACAAGCAAGAATGGGAATACTATACGCCAAAAAATAATTTAAACTGCTTTCAACAACCATAATTGTTGGTGGTATTATTAGTAATATTAGTATTATTATATTAATATGAATAATGAGTATTACTAATATTAGTATTATTAGCACTGTTATTCTGAGACTCTTGTGTGTACAGTTGGGTTAAAACAAATGAATTATTATGGGATATTCTAATTCTATCATCTCTCGAATCCTTGAGAACCAAGATTCCTGGTGTGGAAAAACGGACACAGATATAGAAGAGGTGGGTAATCAGAACCCTTTACCAAGTCTGGGGCAAGACATGGTTAAGATGAAACTGGAACATCTTGTCATACCAGAGAGCAAGGAAGCAAACAAAGATCACTAGGGTCATGTCAAAAGGACTCAGGAAGTGACTTAAGGAGACTCTCACTGCTCAAAATGGAACATTTTGAGATTCGACAAAGATAAGAATTGCAGTGGATTTAAACCTATCAAATCTATTCAATTCATCTGCTCATAATGATATCTTAAAAACTTATCTCATCCAGAGGATAGCAGGGAAGCAGTTCATTATCTTGAAGTCTGGTAAATCAAGGAAAATCAAGCATTTACTTTGCCTTTCCTACTTAAACTGTACCACTGAATTACCAAATAGCAGATGAAAAGAAGCATATTTTTAAAAAATTATTCTAGCTAGTAAGTGAAAATGAAACAACTGAAGAATATCACCATTTTGCAGACCCAGGAATAAATACATCTAGACAATGGTGACATTACAAAAGAGAGACAAGACAACCACCTGAAATCTTACTATAGGCATACAACCTGAGTTTGATCAAGTGTCTGGACTCAATTTGCAGGAAATACAGAAGAAAGAGGAACATGATGAACAGCACCATGAACAAAATCTAGACTGTTGGAAACACTGAATTCAGGTCAAAATTGCCCAGGTCACTCAACAGATAAACTGTGAGGAAATAAAAAGATGTATCAAAAAATCAGGCAAGACTAAAGTATAGAGTCTAAGGATGCACACTTGGGTGATAATGTCATAAAGAAACATAAGAGGAAGCTACAGTCAGGAGAGTGGTTACTTTTAGACGGACATATAAGGGCATGATAGGGTTAGAGAAGCACATGGTAGGGCTTTTGGTCTATTTCTTGACCTGGGTAATGATTACAGAGTATTAGCCTTATAATAATTTCCTAAATGATGAGATGAGAGGAGACAAGCAGACAGTTAGACACACAAGTCTGGAGTTCTAGGGAGAAGTCAAGGCTGCATTTGGGAATCAAATAGATGATATTTGTATCTATGGGGTTGAATAAGGTCATCTATGAAAGTGGTTGGACTTTTAAAAGACCAGCAGCTCCAGGACAGAGCCATGGAAATGTCAACATTTGGATGTGAAGCAGAGAAAACAGAAAAAAAGGTGGATAGTTACTTGGTAAGTGTGGTGTCGGGAAGCTTGTGACTCCTTTAAATCTTCTCAATCCCAAAGTTTACTCCAGTCATTGCTGTAATGACAAGTCCCAAAAAGGCTTTCACTGGCTTCACACAGGTGCAATCAGACAATGCCTGCCTCAGGTGGAAATCAGGTACCTCCCGCTTCCTGCCCTGGGGAGCTTCTCTGACTCATGTAGTGGGATCCTCAGGAACCTACTTAGCACTTCTGCATGAGCTGGGACTGGGACAGTAACACTTGTGGGGTCACACTCCTGACTTGTGGTGGATGAGATCCGATGGATACATGCTTCCTCTTTTATCCCCCAGGCGGATACTTCTGAGGTACATTTTATAAGGCTCTTCAGGGTCTTATGAATCAAGCACAGATGGTTACAGCAGTCACCTATAGGCATGGCCCACTCCATAACACAATCTTGTGTTGGTTTTCTCTCCTTTTCTATGATCTCTCATTTTAGCTCTCTGGAATCTTTCCCCAAATAAACCATCTACATACCAGTCTTTGTCTCAGGTTCTGCTTTTGGGAGAATCAGTATTTCAAGGAGAGAGGACTCAATTGTGTTGAATGCTGCTGAGAGGTTAAGGATCCACAGAATGTGGCTAGATGGAATTCCTGGGTACCCTGACAAGAGCAGTTTCAGTGGAGTGATGGGGCAGAAGCTCGATCGGGGGGGCCAGAGAGAATAGATGTGGAAACGGACACAGTAAATTACAGGTGCTCTTTCATGGGTCCTATTCTTGGACCCTCGACCTCTCAGCAGCATTCAATACAATTGACTATTCTCTCCTTTTTGAAATATATCACATTTGCCAGTGACTGGGGAGAAGAGAAATGGACCAGTAGCTAGAGATGTATGTAGGGTTAAGGAAAGGCTTTTTAAAGCCAGGAGACAGTAGACCATGGGGATGATGAGACTGTCAATCAGAGATGGAAAAACTCAGGCAAAAGAGAGAGAAGGGAATATTGAGAATGAGAGCAGGTAGGTAGGATCTTAAGCCCAGGTGTTGGCGTTCGCCTTTCATTCAAAGAAGTGAAGAGAAGTCAGAGTACAGACAGGTATGGAGATGGGTTGGTTTGATGGTTTAGATGTTGGGGATATAAAGGAATTCATGTCTGATTGCTCCTATTTTCCAAAGAACTATACTGTCAGGTCAAAAGCTGAGGGAGAGCAGCAGAGTGTGTAGCAAGTCTGAGAAAGGAAGAGGAGGGAAATAATTTTGGAAACAAAGAACACAAACGTATTAGGAAAGTGACTGCTGAGCTGAACTGAGTGTCCGTTTATTTATTTCACTGGAGAGATTGCTAACTCACTTCTATCCCATTTTGGGGGCAGTGGGTTTTCTAAGGCCCAGGGTTACACCTGGGTACTGTTAATTTCTAAAAAAAAAATCTTGTTACCAATATGATGGAGTTGGAATGAAGATTACAAGGAAGAAGAGCAAGATAGAGATCTAGCCTCTCAAATCAAATGCAAGGTGGTAGTGGAGGCCAGCTGAAGAATGACTGCTCAAAGGAGCATGGTCTGAGGGGGGATATTTAATTCGGGTCACACAATTGGCTCAATGTTGTCAAAGTCCATCGAAAAAAGTTTATTTTCCATCAGAAGTGTGGAAGAGCTGCAAATGCACAGGTGAGTTTTCAGAAAGAGTACATTTAGGAATATATGTTTTCCTTCAAACAATGCATTAAACAGAATGATACTGTTTTTCCCTTTTTCCCCTTAGAAAAATTAGAGTTGTATGAATTTATTACAGAGGTGGAGGTGAGACTTATGAAATAACTATAGGCTTTCTAAACCATGAGCCTAAATAGGGAAGTTAATAAGTACCATGCTAAGCAGTGACATCACTGTTTCCCTAGTTACCCAATGTGGAGGCAGAAATGAATAAGCTAGATATAAATGCAGTATCTAATAGGGTGGGAGTTGTAGAAGATTTTATGGCCATGAGGTTGGTAAGCCTTGTAACTCAAAATGTGGTCACTGAAAACATGTAACCAAAAAATGTCATGGGGCCTGTCAACTCACTGTTTATGGCATTGGCAAAATATATTCTATATTCATGTACGTGGGTGGAAGCTAAATGTAGCTAGTTCATTGGCTATACCTAAAATCCTGAATTAGGACTTTGTGGATATGTCAACACAAAAACATACACATATTTTGTATTTTACACAGAGCCAGTAGATAACAAGTATGTAGTAAATATAACATGATTTTAAAATATGTATGTGCTTATTTATACAATACACATGGTTCATTCCTTTTAGTTAAATGATACCTGCTTCTGTAGACACTCTGAAAAGCTGAAACAATCCTATTCCTATCTTGATATTAAACTCATCTTTACTTCTCCTGTGTGCTTATTTTAACTTGTAACAATCAGTCTTTTTTATTTTGTTTTTAATGTGATTGTCTTTGACAATCATCTGAATTACTTATTGGAGCAACTCTAATAGGTAAGCTAAAATGACTATTCCCATTTTAAAGTTGGAAAAACTAAAGTATTGATGGGTTAAATTTCTGTACAAACTCAGCTTTTACTGTTGTTACAAATAGTTTTGTTTCAGATTGCATGTAAGATCAGTGACCAAACAAGACAGCTTCTGAATGTTACCTCATCCTTACATTCTAGGATCTGAGAGTTGTATTTGAGTACCAAGCTTGATATACAGAAACTAGAAGATAATACACACTGTCTATGGCTAACAGTGCCAAAAATTCAGCCTAGGAGCTACTAAACATGCTTGAACAAAAGTTTATTTTCTATCAGAAGTGTGGAACAGAATTTTTAATGAAAATTTGCAGAAATCCTCATTTTCCATAGTGTTTAACAATGTCTCATCATTTGGACAATAATCCTTTTTTTTGTGTGTGTGTGGTATGCGGGCCTCTCACCGTTGTGGCCTCTCCCGTTGCGGAGCACAGGCTCTGGATGCGTAGGGTCAGCGGCCATGGCTCACAGGCCCAGCTGCTCTGCGGCATGTGGGATCTTCCCAGACCGGGGCACGAACCCGTGTCCCCTGCATCGGCAGGTGGACTCTCAACCACTGCGCCACCAGTGAAGCCCTGGACAATAATTTTTCGACTCTTTAGTTTAACAAATGATAAGCTTTCAATTATTTTTACAGAGGTTTTCCTTTCAATCAATAATTTCCTTTCAATTATTTTTACAAAGGTTTTCCTCTCCTTTCAACAATTATCTTATCTCTATTTTTAGCTCATGATTCCCAAATAAAAGTGTAATCTCTTTCCAGAATTTTAGGGCTGTGCTCTATAGCCATCAATCTGACAAAAATCCTTGCAGATAAACAGCACATACTTTAAAAAGCTTTTTCTTTTCTTTCTTCCTTTCTTTTTAAAAAATTTGCCGTGTGAAAAATGGCGAAGAACTTGGTTGAAAAACAATTGGTTGAAATAATAGATCAAGTGATAGAATAAATTTTAGGCAAAGTATCTTCAGATACACATTTCCATTATTTTCTACTATATGTTTCTCTTATTTTTAGTTAGCTCCTATAACCCCTTAGTTTTAAATTTTACCAATGTTACAGATTTTATAAATAGTTTAAAGAGTGAAGCAACTTTAAAAACCTTATCATAAACTTCATTTCTCACTCCCAACCCCACCATACCTCCAGGCAACCATTTTGAATTCCTGTAGCAGATTCTCTTGTTTACTTTCTTAATTCTAAATAAAGTGATTATTTTGTGACTTTTCCACTTTAGGCATCATCTATTGGTTTCCCAATATAGAAGATGAGGATTTAGTTATCTTTTACTTTTATCTTTTACTTTTAATAGATCACTATTCAGTGATCTAACCGAAAAACAAACGACCCAATAAAAGAATGGGTAGGTGCTTCCCTGGTGGCACAGTGGTTGGGAGTCTGCCTGCCGATGCAGGGGACACGGGTTCGTGCCCTGGTCTGGGAAGATCCCACATGCCACAGAGCGGCTGGGCCTGTGAGCCATGGCCGCTGAACCTGTGCATCCGGAGCCTGTGCTCTGCAGCAGGAGAGGCCACAACAGTGAGAGGCCCGCGTACCACAAAAAAAAAAAAAAAAAAAAAAAAAAAGGCAGAAGACCTAAATAGTCATTTCTCCAAAGAAGAGATATAGATGGCCAAAAGGCACATGAAAAGATGCTCAACATCACTAATTATTAGAGAAATACAAATCAAAACTACAATGAGGTATCAGATGTCAGAATGGCATCATCAAAAAGTCTATAAATATTAAACGCTGGAGAGTGTATGGAGAAAAGGGAACACTCCTACACTGTTGGTAGGAATGTAAATTGGTGCAGCCACTATGGAAAACAGTATGAGGTTCCTTAAAAAACCAAAAATAGAGTTACCATATGATCCAGCAATCCCACTCCTGGGCATAAATCTGGAAAAGATGAAAACTCTAATTCAAAAAGATACATGTACCCCAATAGCAGCACTATTTACAATAGCCAAGGCATGGAAGCAACCTAAATGCCCGTCAACAGATGAATGGATAAAGAAGATGTGGTACATATATATACAATGTAATATTATTCAGACATAAAACGAAATGAAATATTGCTATTTGCAGCAACATGGATAGACCTAAAGATTATCATACTAAGTGAAGTAAGTCAGACAAAGACAAATATTATATCTGGAATCTAAAAAAAATGATACAAATGCGCTTATTTACAAAACAAATAGACTCACTGACATAGAAAGCAAACTTACAGTTACCAAAGGGGAAGAAAGGGGGGGGCGATAAATTAGTAGTTTGGGATTAACATATACACACTACTGTATATAAAACAGATAAACAACAAGGACCTACAGATAAACAACAAGGACCTATAGCACAGGGAACTATATTCAATGTCTTGTAATAACCTATAATGGAAAAGAATCTGAAAAAGAATATATATATTCTTTTATATATATATTCATACATATGGAACTGAATCACTTTGCTGTACTCCTGAAACTAAGACAACATTGTAAAGCAACTATACTTCAGTAAAAAAAAATAAATAAATAACCTACATCTAACCATCTTCTCCCTACCCACAACGAATCCATCCTTCTGCCTCCCTTTACCTAAGTTAACCATAGTCTTGAATCTTGTGTTTGTCATTTTCTTACTTTCATTTTTATAAAAGTTTATTGCATGTACAGGTATTTCCACATAAAGGGATACATAGGGCTAGTAGATAAAAAGTATCTTTTGAGGCTTCACTTTAATGGCAAACTTTGTAATTGGGGCCAATCCTTTCAGTAAGAACAAGTTGAAATGCTAGAGAAAATATTTTCAAAAATCTGCTTGAAGTTATCAGAGAGATAACAAAACAGTAAAGAATTGTGAGATCATTATCAGGGAGAAGAAACCCAGAGAGGTGAGGAATTTGTGGCTATATTCCTCTTAGTCATATGCTGATTTTGGAAGAAGTAACTAAATAGCTGAGCAAAGCTCCTGATAAACACATGAGACCAGCAGACAAAACTGGAGTTCAGTGCCCATCAAGGAGGATGGTGTGAAGGATATCCTCCAGGTTTTAGATTGAGATCATAAAAGCTAAATCCTAGGAGTAGAGTCAACTAGAAATAGACTAGCCTTAGAGATTGAAGCTCAGCTGGGATTTTTCTCAGTCCTCTAAGGAATTAAGGTGATCCAATATTGCCAATGCCCTTAGCAATCTTCTGGAAACAAACTCAAATCTTTGCTGGAGTAAGACAGCCTCATTTTAGACCTCAAAGTATCTGTACAATGCCTGGTGTTTAATAAAAGATAACCAAGCATATGAAAACATAATGAAAAAACAAGATAAACAACAGACAATAGAGGATCAAAATAATGAAGTTGTCAAAGATAGACTTTCATTACACTTAATATGTTCAAAGAAATAAAAGACAAGATGGAGAATTCTAGTAAAGAACTGGAAACTATAAGAAAGAATAGAAAAAAATTCTAAAATGTAAAAACAATAACTTTATTAAGACCCCAATGAGTAGATCTAACAACAGATTAAACAAAGTTGAAAAGAGAATTAGTGAATTGGAAGATAGATCAGATAAAAACATCCTAAATGAAGTAAGGAAGAAAAAGAATAAAAAGGAATTTATTTTCCTATTCTTTCTTGTAACTTGGTCTTTCTGTAAGAAATATAGAGGACACAGAAGGGGAGAAGGAAAATTGGACAGAAGTAATATTTGAAGAGGTAATTTAAATTTTTCTAAAAATGATGAAATATGCCAAGCCACAGATTCAGTCATATTATAAATTACAAACAATACACACACACACACACACACACACACTTAGACATATCATAGTATAACTACTAAACACTAAGGACAAAGAGAAAGAGAAAAACAATAGATTGTCTTCAAAGGAACATCTGGTTAAACAGGAGCAAATTGACGTGGAAAGACAATGAAACAATATTTTTAAAGTGCAAAAAGAAAATAAATCCCAGCCTAGAAGTCTATTCCCAGAAAAAGCAATGCTTTAAAAAGGATGTAAAATAAATAGATTTTCAAAGGAAAAAATGAGAATATTAAAGGATGTTCATCAAGCAGAAGGAAAATAATCTCAGGGGAAATTCAGAAATGTAGAGAGGAATGAAGAGCAAAAAACAGATAAATATGTGGGTAAACCAGGTCAATATTCATTGCAGAAAACAATAGTCATAATGTCTAGTGGAGCTAAAAACAGACATAATTAAAATACATGAAAACAATGGTAAATAAGTAAGGAGAATGATAAATAGGATTTAAATTTTTTTGGAAAGTCTTTGAACTTTCCAGGAAGAGATAAAAGTACTAATTTATATTAGGTTTTATACATCAAGAATACAAGTTATAATCTCTGGGATTATCTCACAACAAGTAAAAGAATATGACTAATAACTGACTAGAAAGCAGGAAGATTAACATTAAAAAAATTTTATGTAAATACATGAGGCTGGTTATAATATTTGAAATTTACTTTTTCCACTTATTATAGAATCACTCTGATTCACCCATATATTTATTTGTTTTAACTGCTTAAATGATCACAGTTTATTTATCCATTCTCCCACTGATGTGCAGCTTTTGGGTTATTTCCAGGTTTTTGGTGAACAGTGCTGTGGTAAAACTTCTTGTACGTTTCTCTTATTATATATATATTTTTTTTAATTTATTTTTTTCTCCTATTATATATATTGAAAACGTCCTCTTTCCCCCTAAAAGAGTATTGCTGGGTCACAGAGTATGTTTTTCTTCAACTTTGGAAGGTAATGTCAAAATATTTTTATTTTTTAATCTTACCAGCAACACATAGAAGATTTTGTAAATCCACATATTATTCAATATTTGGTATTATAAGTCTTTTACATTTTGCCAGTGAAATGGCTATATCATTGTAATCTTGATTTGTATTTTCATGATCACCAGTAATATTGAACATCTCTTTGTATTTATTGGCCATATGTAATTTCCTCTTCTGTGAAATACTTCATTATATCCCCTATCTATTTTATATTGGGTTGTTTGTGGTCTTACTATTGATTTTTACAAGTTTATTTTATATTCTTGATATTATTGGTGATTTATGTATATTGTGAATATTTCCTCAAGAGTCTTATTTTTTTTCCACTTGCTTTTGGTGAGTACAAGTTCTTAATTCTTTTTTTAAAAAATAAATGTATTTATTTATTTATTTTTGGCTGCATTGGGTCTTCGTTGCTATGTGCGGGCTTTCTCTAGTTGTGGCGAGTGGGGGCTACTCTTTGTTGCGGTGTGTGGGCTTCTCATTGCGGTGGCTTCTCTTGTTGCGGAGCACAGGCTCTAGGCACGTGGGCTTCAGTAGCTGTGGCTCGAAGGCTCTAGAATGCAGGCTCAGTAGTTGTGGTGCCCAGGCTTAGTTGCTCCGCAGCATGTGGGATCTTCCTGGAGCAGGGCTCAAACCCGTGTCTCCTGCATTGGCAGGCTGATTCTTAACAACTGCAACACCAGGGAAGCCCACAAGTTCTTAATTCTAATAAGCCCTGCATAGCTTTTTAGTTTTCTCTGAAATTAACAGTGGTCTTTTTGTCGATTTACTTACTCTTTTATGGACTTGTTGCTAATTTAATCCAAATCCTTCCCAAAGTGTGCAAGTTTCCACTTGAAATATTCAAATTAGTTATTTTATCAATTTCATTGTCCTGAAGAAATCTTTTCTGGAACTTTGTGACCTGTTCCATTCTGGACATGTTGCCTTCTAGGCATGGCTGTCACGTGGAGGTCTCCATTTAACCCATTCTGGAGACTCTCCTTTTTGCTTTGTTTCTTGGATCAAGGTCTTACTCTTTCTTACTTCACTTCCTTGTTCTGGTGGAGTACATCCTCCTGTACCTTCCTGAGAAAAAGTGCAAGAGAGGTAGATTTTTAGAGCTCTTCATTCTGCCCTCACACTTTTAGATGGAAATGAAATTGAAATTGGAAATAATTTTCCTTCAGAAGTTTAAAGACATTGTTTCATTGTCTTACAGCTTCTACTGTTATATTTTAGGCATTTGGTACCATTCTGATTCTTGATTCTGGTATGAAACATTTTCCCCAGTCCTCCGGGGACTGTAGGATTTTTTTCCCTAGTGCTTTGAAATGCCATAATACGATATGGTGTGGGTTTATTTTAGACCATCATGATGAGCAAGCATGCCTTTCAGTTCTGAGAATTTCTCTTGAATTACTTTTTATAATTTCCTTCCCTCTATTTTCTCTGTTTCCTCTTCCTGGAACTCCTATTATTTAGGTGTTGAATCTCCTAATTTTTTTACCTTTTCTCTTCTATTTGCTATGTCTTTGCTTTTCTATTTTACTTTCTGAAATATTTCCTAAACTCTACCTTCTGTATAATCTACTTTTTCTATACCCCCTTCATATCTGCTATGATAATTTTAATTGCCAAAAGCTTGTTTCTTTGTTCTCTGAATTTTTTTTTTTTTAACATATCACCTTGTTCTTCATTTGTGAATGTAACAACTTCTCTCTTTTTCTGAATATCTTGGTCATAGAGGCTTTCCTTGTCCTTTTGGCATTCCCTGGCTCTTTGCTCAAACCAAAAGTTGTGCACCTGAAAGCTGATTAGAAACTCTGTACGTACTTGTAGCTTGTTGACTGTAGTCTTCATAAGGTGATCTAGCTGGGTTACTCCTTGGGAGATTCCTAATGCCAAGATCTCAGTTCTACTCCTTGGGGACATCCTGATGTCAGGATCTTAGTTCTTTTCTCTCCCTGAGAGAAGATTTCTATTTTTCTGCCAGTTGCATGTTGGTTGACAGCCAGCAGTCTGGGAGCTGAGAAGGTCAAGGGCAGTTTTTGTGTAAAGTGGGAAAGGAATAAAAGAATAATTGCTTCATTAACACACTGTCAGAGAAGACTTAACCCCATCTTCACCCCTGCCTTCCAGAGATGCTTGGGTCTTGGGGGATTTTGCAATGTAAATTGAGTTTCTGTTCACTTTTCCTCACTGCCAGTTTTAGGATTGCTTTCCCTAGTCTGCTGTCAGTACCTACATACTTTCCAGCCTCCAAAACTTTGAGGCTGTCTTCCTTCCTGTTCTTTTATTATAGGTTTGTACCTTTAACTAGAAATTCAACTTAAGCTTTTTAAAGGATTGTCAGGTCAATTCAACAAGCACATACTGGGCACCTGTCAGGTGCCAGGTTCACATATCCAGGGCCTTGGGCTGTTATTAAATTCTGAACTGGAATGATGGATGCTTCTCAAGTCTTTATTGTTCTCCTTGCAACCACTGGGCTACTTCCTCCAGCTCTGAGCTATTTTGTTTATTCTTTTATCTCTGGGGTACTGTTAACTCTTTCCCTCATCTTCTATCAACTGGAAACATTTTTTTCTCACCTTAAATTTCCTTTTAGATTTAAGTACATAACCTATTTCTGAGTCTACCTAAAAATGTCTCTTTTATCAATCTGGAATAAATAGGGAGGTTTTTAAAACTCTGCCTAGTAAGAAAAATTACTTCCAATTTGTGTTCAAGTTGTATTATATCCCTTATATATGGAATCTAAACAATACAACAAACTAGTGAATATAACAAAAAATAAGCAGATATAGAGAACAAACTAGTGGTTACCAGTGGGGAGGGGCAACATAGGGGTGGGGAGGGGGGGAACAAACTATTGAGTGTTAAGATTGGCTCAAGGATGTATTGTAACACAGGGAATAAGCCAATTTTTGTAATAACTGTAAATGTAAAGTAATCTTTCAAAATTGTATGAAAAATAAAAAATAAATTTAAAAAAATTTTTAGATGGATCATCCTCCCTACTCCCATCAAAAAGTGCTATGACTCTTCCTATGTCATAGACCTGGCAATAGTGATTCAGAGCTGTTATAATTAATCACTATACATCAAAATGGTTATTATTTACTAATGCCCACTATGTACTAGAAATTTTCATATGTTTTGGGCAATATTGGACTGTGGAGGTACAGTGTATGAATCCCAGTTTCACCAGTTATTAGTTATATGACTTTGGATGAATTACTACTTTGTTTCTTCATCTGTAAAATGAGGAAGATAATGTTATCTACCTCAAGTGACAATTTTCTCTTCTGTAAAATGAATATAATAGTATCTCCTCCAAAAGATCATTTTTGAATATTAGATGACAATATATGTCAAGTCCTTAGCAAAGCACCTGGTGCACAGGAGGTGACATGTGCTGTCTATTAACATTACTGTTATATTAGAATTATTTCTATCTTCATCCCATCTAACAGAATAAGAAGTGTGAGTTCAAAGAAGTTCATTTAATTTGTCTATGGATGCAGAGTTAGTCAACAAGTTAGTCAACATCAAGGCTGGAACACAAACTCTAGCAATTCTGACAATACTAACACTTTTCTCAGAGTGTCATGTGTCTCAATACAGAATGTGTCCATTTTAAAATGTAGTTCTTTTTAGTCTTATTAAGTATTTATTAATCATCAATTACGTACTACATAATATGGAGTTTAAATAGAACAATTTCTCAAATCGATGAGAAGAGAAGGTGGGGAGGTGTCCTTGCAATGGGGCAGTCTGGTATAGGTTATCAAAGCTTGGGTGGGGTGAGGAGGGCTTCTGAGCAGCAGAACAGCCCCAGTGTGGGGTCTTGGGGCTCAGGTGGGGTGAGGAGGGCTTCCATGTGAGGTAGCGGCTGGGGCAGGAGGTAGTAGCTGCAGCCCTGGGCAGGGTGTCAGCCCAAGTGGGATGAAGAGGGCATTTGTTTGGGGAAGGGAGCAGAACTAGCAAAGGGAGATTGGTTATACACAGGGGAGTTAAAGAAGTAAATGTATTAAAGATAATGGGAGACAAATTTCTCATTGTCAGAAAAGGGAGTTACATATATGGAAAAGATGAAAACTAAAGTCAACTTTGTGGTGTTGGATTGAGGGTATTGGTATGAACTGCATATCTGTTAAAGAAATAGTAGTTTATAACCTTCCCACAAAGAAAATTCCAAGTCCAGACGGCTTCAGGGTAAATTCTCCCAAACATCTAATGATAAAATAATAACAATTCTATTCAAACTCTCCCAAAAAATAAAAAAGGAAGAAATACTTCCCAACTCATTCTATGAGGCTAGCATTACAATGAAACCAAAGATCAAAGATATTACAATAAGAGAAAATTACAAACTGATATCCCTCATGAATATAGATGCAAAAATTCTAAATAAAAATTTATGAAATCAAATCTAACAATATAGTAAAAGGATAGTACATCATAACCCAGTGGGATGTATCCCAGGAATGCAGGGTTGCCTTAACAATAGAAAATTAATCAATGTAATTCATCATGTTAACAAACTGGAAAAGAAAAACACGGTCATCTCAAGAGATGCAGAAAAGACATTTGACAAAATCCAACTGATATTCATTCGGCTACCATCCTGTCAAGGGAAGCCGCTGTTGAGAATCACAGTTTTAGAGGGAGTAACCTATAGACAACTATCTGTTCTGTTCTTTTAAACAATTAATTAATTAATTTATTGATTTTTGGCTGTGTTGGGTCTTCGTTGCTGCGCACGGGCTTTCTCTAGTTGTGGTGAGCGGGGGCTACCCTTCGTTGCAGCGAGCAGGCTCCTCATTGCCGTGGCTTCTCCTGTTGCGGAGCACAGGCTCTAGGTGCGCAGGCTTCAGTAGTTGTGGTGCAGTCCCCAGGAAGCCCTTTTAAAGTGCTTCTACCAGTCAAGTGAAAGTATCTTTTTGACTGATGTCATCTGTGGCTTTTAAATATTTTTTGACAACTTACTGCTTTTATTAATCTGGGGTAAACATTTTAGATTCTTTTATGAACTTAAAAGATATTAAGAGCAAAGAATTGGAAAAGTAAATAAGAAAAAATTCCAATTTCCATGGTGGTGGTATAGAGTTGGCACGTGTAGGAAGGTATATGAGCAGAGGAGAGCCGCAATAAAACTGGTGCTTACAGAAAGCTATACTGGCGGCAGGCTAGGGTCAAGAACATCTATGCTTCCATTAAGTTGTCCCAGGCTGCTCTAACCATGCTGTTTTCTGAACTCCTATAGATATTATACAATATACAAGCAATAATAAACAGGTGGGTCAAAATAAAATGCTTTTAGCAGCAAATATAGAATAATTCACCCTGATAGGACAGCAATGGTTAAAATTCACATGAAAGTAAAAAACCTTGGGTACAATTTCTTCCCTGGAGTTAGAACTTTTACTATGTTAATCGGCATCTTGATGGTACAGGAAGAGCCTTATATTTCAAATGATGCTAGTGTTTTAAGGAACAGAGTTCAGGGAACACTAAGTTAGATTATAGCAAAATGTATTTAAGTAAGAGATCATTAAAATTAGAATTTATGCTAGCAGCCTGTAACTAGAATGGCTGTAGAGTCCCACTTCTGCATATCCTCAAGAACACAACAGGGCTTCCCTGGTGGCGCAGTGGTTAAGAATCCGCCCACCAATGCACGGGACACGGGTTTGAGCCCTGGTCCGGAAAGATTCCACATGCCGTGAAGCAACTAAGCCCGAGCGCCACAACTCCTGAGCCTGTGCTCTAGAGCCCGCAAGCCACAACTACTGAAGCCCATGTGCCTAGAGCCCATGCTCCACAACAAGAGAAGCCACTGCAATGAGAAGCCCGCGCACCGCAACAAAGGGTAGCCCCCGCTCGCCGCAACTAGAGAAAGCCAGCGCGCAGCAACAAAGACCCAATAATAAATAAATAAATAAATTTATTTAAAAAAAGGGGGCTTCTCTCCATAGACCAAAAGAAAGCCATGCAGTAAAAATGAAATTTCTCATGTTTGCTAACTGCTATGGTCTGAATGTTAGTGTTCCCCCCAAATTCGTATTTTGAAATCCTAATTCCTAAGGTCATGGCATTAGGAGGTGGGGCCTTTGCGACGTGATTAGGTCATGAGGGTGGAGTCCCATGAATGGAATTAGTACCCTTATAAATGAGACCTACCTTTCCATGTGAAGTTATAGCAAAAAGAAAGCTATGAACCAGGAAGTGGGCTCTCACCCGACATCAACTTGATCTTGGACTTTCCAACCTCCAGAACCATAAAAAATAAATTTCTGCAGTTTATAAGCCACACGGTTTATGGTATTTTGTTATAGTAGCCTGAACAGACTAAGATACTAACACAGTGTTTCTTTCTGTAAGCACAGAAAACACATTAAAGGGAATTGTGTCCTGTGAGAGGTGAATCTATAAAGAAGCCGGGTATCGAGTCATCACCCCACTACAGAAAAACAAAATAAAAAGGGAAACCCAGCTGAGCATTTTCTTTTTGTGTGTTCAGGGGATTCGTGGCTTATTCTTTGTGCAGAATACTACACATCTTGGAACCGAATAGTTTAAACAAGGTAGTAATATACATAATTTTTTAAATAGATCTTTTTTGGAGTATAACTGCTTCACAAAACTGTTAGTTTCTGTTGCACAACAAAGCGAATCAGCCACATGCATGTACATGTCCCAATATCCTCTTCCTCTTGAGCCTCCCTCCCCTCCTCCTTATCCCACCCCTCTAGGTCTTCGCAAAGCACTGAGCTGATCTCCCTGTTGCTATGCGGCTGCTTCCCACCAGCCAACCATTTTACATTCAGTAGTAAATATATATGTCGACGTTACTCTCATTTTGCTCCAGCTTTGCCCTCCCACCCCTTTTCCTTAAGTCCATTTTCTATGTCTACCTCTTTATTCCTGCCCTTCAACTAGGTTCACCCATACCATTTTTTTTAACATCTTTATCAGAGTATAATTGCTTTACAATGGTGTTAGTTTCTGCTTTACAACAAAGTGAATCACGTATACATATACATATGTTCCCATATATCTTCCCTCTTGCATCTCCCTCCCTCCCAATCCTACCCCTCTAGGTGGTCACAAACCACCTAGCTGATCTCCCTGTGCCATGCGGCTGCTTCCCACTAGCTATCCACCCTACGTTTGGTAGTGTATATATGTCCATGCCACTCTCTCACTTCGACACAGCTTACCCTTACCCTCCCCATATCCTCAAGTCCATGCTCTAGTAGGTCTGTGTTTTATTCCCATCCTACCCCTAGGCTCTTCATGACATTTTTTTTCTTTCTTAGATTCCATATGTATGTATTAGCATATGGTATTTGTTTTTCTCCTTTTGACTTACTTCACTCTGTATGACAGACTCCAGGTCCATCCACCTCACTACAAATAACTCAATTTCGTTTCTTTTTATGGCTGAGTAATATTCCACTGTACATATGTGCCACATCTTTATCCATTCATCTGTTGATGGACACTTAGGTTGCTTCCATGTCCTGGCTATAGTAAATAGAGTTGCAATGAACATTTTGGTACATGACTCTTTGAATTATGGTTTTCTCAGGGTATATGCCCAGTAGTGGGATTACTAGGTCATATGGTACTTCTATTTGTAGTTTTTTAAGGAACCTCCATACTGTTCTCCATAGTGGCTGTATCAATTTACATTCCCACCAACAGTGCAAGAGGGTTCCCTTTTCTCCACACCCTCTCCAGCATTTATTTCTAGATTTCTAGATTTTTTGATGATGGCCATTCTGACTGGTGTGAGATGATATCTCATTGTAGTTTTTTTTTTTTTTTAAACATCTTTATTTGAGTATAACTGTTTTACAATAGTGTGTTAGTTTCTCCTTTACAACAAAGTGAATCAGTTATACTTATACATATGTTCCCATATCTCTTCCCTCTTGCATCACCCTTTCTCCCACCCTCCCTATCCCACCCCTCTAGGTGGTCACAAAGCACAGAGGTGAATTCCCTGTGCTATGCAGCAGCTTCCCACTAGCTATCTAATTTACATTTGGTAGTGTGTATATGTCCCTGCCACTCTCTCACATCGTCACAGCTTACGCTCCCCCCTCCCCATATCCTCAAGTCCATGCTCTAGTAGGTCTGTGTTTTATTCCAGTCCTACCACTAATCTCTTCATGACATTTTTTTTCTTAGATTCCATATATATGTGTTAGCATACGGTATTTGTTTTTCTCCTTCTGACTTACTTCACTCTGTATGACAGACTCCAGGTCTATCCACCTCATTACAAATAACTCAGTTTCATTGCTTTTTATGGCTGAGTAATATTCCATTGTATATATGTGCCACATCTTCTTTATCCATTCATCTGTTGATGCACACTTAGGTTGCTTCCATGTCCTGGCTATCGTAAATAGAGCTGCAATAAACATTTTGGTACATGACTCTTCTTGAATTATGGTTTTCTCAGGGTATATGCCTAGTAGTGGGATTGCGGGGTCATATGGTAGTTCTATTTGTAGTTTTTTAAGGAACCTCCATACTGTTCTCCATAGTGGCTGTATCAATTTACATTCCCACCAGCAGTGCAAGAGAGTTCCCTTTTCACCACACCCTCTCCAGCATTTATTGTTTCTAGAGTTTTTGATGATGGCCAATCTGACCGGTGTTAGGTGATATCTCATTGTAGTTTTGATTTGCATTTCTCTAATGATTAATGATGTTGAGCATTCTTTCATGTGTTTGTTGGCAATCTGTATATCTTCTTTGGAGAAATGTCTATTTAGGTCTTCTGCCCATTTTTGGATTGGGTTGTTTGTTTCTTTGTTATTGAGCTGCATGAGTTGCTTATAAATTTTGGAGATTAATGCTTTGTCAGTTGCTTCATTTGCAACTATTTTCTCCCATTCTGAGGGTTGTCTTTTGGTCTTGTTTATGGTATCCTTTGCTGTGCAAAAGCTTTTAATTAAGTTTCATTTATTATTTTTTTAATTTCCGTTACTCTAGGAGGTGGGTCAAAAAAGATCTTGCTGTGGTTTATGTCAAAGAGTGTTTTTCCTATGTTTTCCTCTAAGAGTTTTATAGTGTCTGGTCTTACATTTACGTCTTTAATCCATCTGGAGTTTATTTTTGTGTGTGGTGTTAGGTACTGTTATAATTTCATTCTTTTACATGTAGCTGTCCAGTTTTCCCAGCACCACTAATTGAAGAGGCTGTCTTTTCTCCATTGTATGTTCTTGCCTCCTTTGTCGTAAATTAGGTGCCCATATGTTAAGGTAGTAATATATTTAAGAGCACCTTTTGAAAGTTACAATCCCCAAGGTAGATACACCATAAGAATCTTTTCCTTGAAAAAAAGAATTCAAACACTTTTGTTATAACAAAAGAGCAAAATGAAATGTGCTGTGGGCAGTACGCTGAATTCACAAGAAGCAATGTTCTCTCCCAGCCTGATACTGGATAAGGAATTTTTCAATTAAGTACTTTTATTTGTTTATTTTTTTTTCTTTTTGGCCACACCACACAGCATGCGGGATCCTAGTTCTCCAACCAGGGATCTGACCCACGCCCCCTGCATTGGAAGAGCAGAGTCTTTACCACTGGACCACCAGGGAAGAACCTAATTTTTAAGTTAAAGTGCCTTTTTCTCAATACTTGAAATGTTCTTGGATGAGCTGTAAAGTGTTCATGTTGACTGCATTAGGCCAAATGGTCACATCATATAAACAGGAACAAGACTTCAGCTAATCCAGAATAGTGTGACAAACATTTTGATTCTTTGGCTGAAGCTTTAGAACGAAGCCCATAAAAAACAGGAAGATACTGAAATCAATTTACTGTGATCTAGACTTAGCTTGCAAAATCAGCTAAGGCCTAAAACATATATGCTTTGAAGCACAGGTCTATCAGAAGTGATAAACTTACTGTACTGTCTATTTTGTCTTCCATTTCAAAAGGCAAACAAAAGGATCAAATTATAATTTTAAAAGGCTTCAGAAACACACTTATATTACCTGCACTTAGGCCATGTACGAATTTGGTAAGAAAAATTCTGGAGAAAAAAAGATTGACTCATCCACACTATTATTCCTTATTTTTCTGGAAAGAGGCTTTCAAAACAGAAGAAGTCTTAAGTTAAACTAATCCACCCTTCTCCCCTTTTATGGGCCTGCCCCTTGGAAATTATAGCCACTTGTACAAATAATTTTACTCCACAGTATATTTATTGAGGCAATGCATAATTAGTGGGGCCTTAACATCTTTCTAGCATTGCCATGGTCTGTGAAGAACTTAAGAGAAATGTGAGATATAATCTCTGCCCTCTAAGGACATTTCATTCTATTAATTTTAGAATTCTAGAAATAACACCAGAGATAGTTTAAAAACTAAAACATTTTATTTTCCTGATGAAACATACTTGCAAACATGAATCTTAAGCAAAGGTACAATCCTGGATACTCTAATTTATTATTCACCTGGATGGAAATGGCCATCTCTGTATCCAGACAGCACCTACTACCTTAGAATAACCAAAAGAATGGTGTTTTCCTTCATTAGATTACTGGCTCACTACATCTTTGTTTAGAAGAAGATAGTTTCATTGCCCACTGTCACATTTTTATTTGTATTGACTAGGTCTATGTCCAATAGAAATGCATGCCCTGTGCCCCAAGAGATAGCATAAAAATAGTCATGGCAACATTATCTGAAGTGGGGACAAACTATGATCAACCCAGATATCCAACACAGAAGGATGGATAAATGAATTGTGGTACACGTTTACAACAGAATACTGCGAAACAATGAAAATAACAAACTGCAGTTACATTCAACAACATGGATGACAAATGGAAGAAGCAAGACTACAGAATACATCAAGTATGATTTCATTTACATAAAGTTCCCCAACACACAACACTAAACTATATGGATGTATCTGGTGCATATGGGTGCATACCAAAGTGGTAAGACTATAAAAAAAGCAAGGAAATGATCACATAAAAAGTGAAACTAGAGCTTATTCAGCGAAGGGTGTGGGGAGAAGTTTCTGACTGGGAAGAAATTCTAATTCTTCTAATTCTCCTCCTCTTCCACCTTTTCCTCTTGTTCCTTCTTCCTCCTCCTCCTCCTCCTCCTCCTCCTTCCCCCACCCCTACTCCTCCTCCCTCACTTCTTTTTTCTCCATAGGTGGCAGTTACAAGGGGTGTTTACTCTTAGAACAATTCGTAAACTGTAAATGTCACATTATCGCTTTTTTATTTGTATATTATACTTCACAATAAAACACATCTAAACAACCCACAGGTTACTATGCTAAATATTAAATACAAACATATATACATACATGTGTGTATATAATACATACACTAAACTCTACTGGTTTCAAGAGAAAAAAAGAAGAGGGATTCTGTATTAGACTTCTCTTGTCATCCCCCTCGCCCGGCTTCTGCTGAGCACAAAAGAGCGCAAACATACTTAAAAAATGAAAGCGACAGGGTTTAAAAGTACACCAAAATATACCATTCCTTGTCATGAATGTTATCTGAGAGTTTGAAAGACTTATGTGGCTTTTTGGCTGATGGTGGAATTGCAGGTATATATCCCTAGTTTCTCCTTTGTCTGTTGATATAACTTACTGATAGAACTATGCTGAAGCAGCTCTTGAGAAAAATGGGCATCGGTCCTGTCCTTACAGCTTAGACACAGAAGAAGCTGTACTTTGATCGTACACCTAATGGCCTGCCCCTAAGTTTCCTGCTTCTGCCAGCAATGTTGATTCTAATCTTAGAAAAAGTCTGCTTCTTTGAAGAAAAAAAAAAAAAAAAACACACGCAACAAAAACCCTGAGCTAACCCAGCCGTGTCCACCTATGATATGAGTTATCTGACTTGAGTTAAACCTTCATCAACCTATTTTTCTCCATGCTCCTGAATTAGTTGGGCACTAGGTAATTGTGTTACCTTTTCATCTGCCCTGGATGAAACCTATAACAATACCTGAATACTGGTGATATGACATCCTCAAAGCCTCTTTCAGCAATGATCCCAATACAAATCTCGGTTAAAAGACTGACAATATCAAACTCTAACATGTCACACAAGAAAGAAACTGGGTTGACCAACTGCCCACCTCTGTGCTCCAGGATACACTTTCTAAAAGGAGCACAGAAAAATACAGCAACTTTGTTCTCCCCTCTGTGATCATTATTATTGTATAGCTCCTGGGTAGGTCAAAATCAATTTTACATTTAAGAATACCTGAATATGATCTGCGCTTATAAGTTAAATTGCACTTTTCAAAATCAATACTCCCACGTAATATCCTGGTGGAAACAATGTAGAGGGCAATAAAGTTCACTCTTGATCTTCCAAAGGTTTATCCACAGCACAGCTTACTTCAAGCAAACATTGATCCAAAGTTTGGTAAAATAACCAATTCTGCTCAAGTCACATGTGGCCAACACTCTGTCTATTTAATCTAACAACCGGAATCAAGGCCTTAAAGGCAAAACAATTATTTGCCTCTCTTTAGCCTGGCAAAGATTAGCAATCTTTTTAGGCTGGTGCTTTATTTCACCCTGAGTTACTACTTCCTCTTGTTGCTGTTTTTTAAAATAAGGAGACTAGGAATGCATTCTTCAAGGAAGAAAGGAAAAAGAGCTACAGAACAACCTTATAATGAAGTTGAATTATTCTACCTAAGTATGTCTACATTGTAGCTCATTACTTGGCTCAAAATACTATATGTCAAAGGATATTTCTCCAAATAGAACTATATACAGTAAGAACATGATTTAAGAGGTACAGACCATAACTGGTAACCCTGTTCCCCAATATCACTGCTATAAATGGGGTCACACTGAATTAGAGTTTTCCAAAATATCTCTCACATTCAAATACAAATTCTAAGATATTTCAAAATCAAATCTCATTATGTTGGAAGTAGTTACCGTTTGGCTTATATATACCATGGTTTCCCTCACTTATAATGAAATTTAAAAATTGTCATACAGGGACTTCCCTGGTGGTCCAGTGGTTAAAGAATCTGCCTTCCAATGCAGGGGACGCAGGTTCGATCCCTGGTCACAGGACTAAGATCTTATGTGCCATGGGGCAACTACGCCTGCATGCTCTGGAGCCCATGCACCATGACTAGAGAGAAGTCCCTGCACTGCAACTATGACCCGATGCAGCCAAATAAATAAATAATTTAAAAAAGATTGACATACAGTATATCACCATTTTTATGGAGCAGAAACAAATGTGTTCTGGGACCATATTTAAACTTCATATATTAAAAAAGCATTTTAACAGAGGAGGGATAAAAATAATTCTTCTTACATTTGTAAGCAACTGGAATTCAAACCCAGGCCTTCTGAGTCCATGGCTGGTGTGCTTTCAACATACCACAGCTGTCCTTAGTTTCCTTAATAATGACTTATCCAAAATCTTCATATGAAAAAAGTGATTTTAGGAAACAACTGCAACATCTCAGACTTTTGTTCTTAATTAGACAAACATGCATTCTCATTTGTTTCTATCACCCCTCCCATACGATTCCTTACAGAATAAAATCTGAGTAAAAAAACCATGAATTTTCTACACAAACGTTTTCTCTAAAGGTTCCACCTGAAAAACATTATGAGAAATTAGAAGATCACAGCCATATGCCTCCTTTTTCTACTCCTCAGTGGTAGTCAGTGACCAAAGAGTGACATAACCTATGCAAGAATAGGATCTAGAGCCTGCACATAATAGGATAGATGATTTTAATTGAACACTAGACCATAAATTAAGTGTAAACAGTTTCTAAATCAAATGTGGTTTAAAATTAATTAAATACTTACAGCAAGAAGCTTACTTGTTAATTCATTAAAGTCAAGATCACACTTATTCAGATAATTTCAACCATCCAGCAGCTTCAACTGCTATTTTATTTCCTTTAATTAATCTCTCTCAAGATACATATAAGCATATAGCAAAACCATCATTTTATTAGGTTATAATATTAGCTTTAAAATTTTATAGCCAGGGACTTCCCTGGTGGTGCAGTGGTTGAGAATCCACCTGTCAATGCAGGGGACACGGGTTTGAGCCCTGGTCCGGGAAGATCCCACATGTCTCAGAGCAACTAAGCCCGTGCCTCACAACTACTGAGCCTGCTGCTCTAGAGCCGGTGAGCCACAACTACTGAGTCCATGGGCCACAACTACTGAAGCCCACGCACCTAGAGCCTGTGCTCCACAACAAGAGAAGCCACCGCAATGAGAAGCCTGTGCACCGCACTGAAGAGTAGCCCTTGCTCGCTGCAACTAGAGAAAGGCCCGTGCAGCAACAAAGATCCAATGCAGCAAAAAAATTAATTAATTAAAAAAAATTGTATAGGCCAACATGGTTATTTGTACAAATGCTGCAGTTTTGAGTTCTGATAAAGGGTGTCAACCATGTAAATTCACCATCTATGAGTAAACAGCTGTTATTATATTTAAAATCAAGCTAAAAAAAAAGAGTGTGTGTGTGTGTGTGTGTGTGTGTGTGTGTGTATGTATAACTGAATCACTTTGCTGTACGGCAAAAATTAACACAATATTGTAAATCAACTATATTTCAATTTTAAAAAAAAGGTAAAATCAAGCTTCCTTCAGTTTTTGGACAGCCAGTGATTGCTTAAGTAATGTGCTATGTGGACACAGAAAATAAAATTTTAAATATTTATCTTTGTGTCAAACTGTGTTAAACAAGGCAAACGAACAATTCTCACTCAATGCATAGCCCCCTCTGAGTTAGATATTTTAAAGATTACTAATTCAAAGAAGGAATTCTAAAACAACCACCCAAAGCATGAAAAAAAGTCACCCTAGTGGACCAGAGTTTCATAAAACTAACTGCATAAGAAGTTATCAGTGTATGAAAATGGAATAGGAAAATCTGAGACACAAAACTTTGACTATCAGGAAAAATTTCAGCAAATATCAATAATTTAAAAAAACTTGGAATCGATTATTTTATATCCACCTGTGGTCTTTGATTATTAATTGTTGCCTTTCAGTAATTGAATTACCTCTCATGCAGTGGCCTTGCTTAAGCTCAAATCTGACAAAGTTGATGGAGAAGCTGCAGAGCAGAGAACCTCCCACTGAGGGCAGAGCAGGTAGTCTAGGAGGAGCTGCAGTTCGGTTTTCTTGAAGTCATGAGGTAACAGAGTTGTTGAGATCAGCGGCTCCCATGCTTGTCTGTTCATCGGAATCACCTGGGGAGTGAAAACACTCCTGATGCCTGTGTCCCACCTCCAGAAATTGATTTAATTGGTCTGCATGCGGCCTGGGCTTTGGAATTTTAAAGAGATGTAGGTGATTCTAATGTGTGGCCAAATTTGGGAACAACTGGTCTATATTCTTTTACGTTTTTAATCTTAAAATATTTTTGACAAATTAGATTCATGTCCATTTTCGCATACTTCCTATATGTCTCATGCCGTTTTGGGAAAGCCATGGAAGTACTATGTGTTCTGGAATATTCCCACAACTGTACCCTGTATAGCACAATTGAATTATTTATCATTGTCAAAAGGAGAATAAAACTAGGAAGAATAAAGGCATGAATAAGCTGAATTTCATAAGATGTTTCTTCATGACAAGAATTACTAGTGTATGGATTATTTTTCAAATCCAAGTCCTAGAAACTTTATTGCTTTCTATCCGAAAACCAGACAGAAGACTTAGAGGACACTGCCTACAATAATCTGTGCTTAAGTAATGATCTGGATTTGTGTGACCTATTCCAACTTTCCACTTTATCAGATGGAGCAGAGGCAGCTGCTGGCACGCGGAATAAGGAACTGGGTCTTACACATGGATAAACCTGTAGAGATACTAAGTTCATTAATGTTCTTGCTGGCAGGAATCAAAATGACTTAGAGGCAGCCAAGCTGAATTACAGGTTTGATTTACTTAGAGATACATGCTATGTGGACATCAGCAGTTTTTGAAACCAGCCTCAAGGCAGGCTTGACAACAAGTGTGCAATCTCTTCCTTTCACAGTATGATTCAGTTTTATTTCCCTGTGGTTTCTCTGCCTCCTGTGGGGGCATATGTCCAGACTAGAGTGGAAAGAAAATAGTTTTAAAAGTTAAAAATGTCAGTTTATCAATAGTGATTAATGGGGATACTAGATATCTTTGCTCCTTAAAAAAAAAGCACCCACAACAGGTGAGTAGATTGACACTGGAAAGCACATTACAGTGTCAGAGATTCATAGTAAGAACATGTAATTTCACTATGATACATGGGGTTAACATGCTTTAAACAGACTGAAGTACTGAGCTGAAGGTATTGCTCCTTTTAAATTAAAACAACGACCAGATCATAATGAAGCTATGTGGATGTCAACAACAGAAGCTTCCCATCTCATGACACAATGTAATCTTATGTCAGTTCAAAATTCTACTAATAGTTGGGCAAACCAAGGCATTACTCACGTAAGTGGGAAGTGGGGTAAAGGCTCCCAAGGAGAAGCCTGTGGTATGAGTGAACTGTAGACAATGGACAAAAATCAACAGTAAAAAGCAGCCTATATTGTTCAATTTTAAAGGTTTGTTTGGCTTAGTGAAATACAACGCTTTCTAAAAGCCAATATAGCTAATTCTCAAGATCTTCCCAGTCTTACTGAAAGCTGACTGCAAATCACCAAGGCACACAGAGACGAAACAGAAGCTATGTTCTCGATTATTTCCAAATACACAAAATCATCCACAAAGATGTGTTCTTTTGGCAAGTGACATGGCAATTTGGTGTTCATTTCTAGTGCCAACTGCAACCAGTTGTTTCTTCTGAGTCCTTAAACTTAGGTCTTGAAACTGAGCTCTTCGTTTCCCTGTCTTCTGCTTCCCCCATATTTGCTGCCAAAGTTACAGTCTACCACCCACACAATGGCCAAGCCAGAACTTGGGAGTCATCACGGGCTCCTCTTTCTGTATTTCAGTACCTACCTCCAAGTCCCATCCATTATGTATCCTGAATATTAAATTAATCCTCCCCTCCATCCCTTACACCACCCCCAGAGGTCACGTCCTCATCCTCACTGGTTTCTGTACCCTAATTTTGTGTTCTGTCAACACTCTTCCCTACCCTTCTGAAGTTTTTTCTGGAGTTCATGTTACTCAAATATGAACATACCATCTCCCCACATATTCTTTAACAACTTTGTGCCTTTACTCTTGTTTCTCTTTTGCCTGTAATGTTCCCTCCTGCCATGTTCTTGCTGACCAGCTTTTTCTGTCAAGCCCTTTCTGACTGTATCAGACTGAGTTAGGTGTTTCCTTTTCTGTGCTTCTTATACACCTTGTACATAACTCTACTAGAGGGTTTGCCACAGTGTTGTCACTGTTTGTTTACATGTTGGTCTTCTCTCCTGACCTATGCATGAAGGGTGAGCTCCTTATCCTGTTCTATGTTATATCGCCTACGCCTGGCACTCAGAAGGGCTTAAAACATTGATTTAGACTAAATCAGTGATTCTTCAACTACTCACTGGAAATGCCTGGGGAATTTTTTAAGACTGAGGCTTGGATCCTACCCCAGACCAATTCAAATAGAATTTTTGAGGGCAAACCTAGGCACCTGAATTTTTTTTAAACTTCCCTATTGATTCTGATGTTGTTAGTCACTGGAAACCACTGTGCTAAATTATTTCTCAGGAAATGCTAGTTAAAACTGCACCAAGAAAACATGAAGTTTGAGGGTCTCCTGTGAGTTTTTATTTTTTAAAAGGACATTGTATTCATTATCTATGGCTGAGTAAAAAATTACTCCCATATTTAACAGCTTAAAATAACCCAAACTGATTATCTCACAGCTTCTCTTGGTCAGGAATAGGGGCACAGCAGGGCTCAGGGTTTCTCAGGAGACTGCATTTGTGGTGTCACCTGGAGCTGCCATCATCTCAAGGCTTGACAATGAAGGAGAACTTCCGTCTAAGTCCACATGTGTGGTTATGGCGGGGTTCAGTTCCTCACTGTCTGGTGGCCAGAAGCCCTTCTTAGTTCCCCTGCCTCTCCATAGGGCAGCTCACAGCTTGGGAATCTGTTTCCATTAAAGTGAGCAATTGAGAGAGTCAGGAGAGGGTGAGCTAGATGGAAGCCAGAATCTTCCTGTAACCTAATCCTGGAAGTGACACCCCATCCTGTTGCTGTATTCTATTCATCAAAAGTATGTTATTTGGTCTACCCCAAACTCAACGGGAGAGAATAACAAGGGCATGGATGCCAGGAAGTAGGGATCATTGGGAGACATCTCAGAAGCTGCCTACCACAGACATTTAATGATACTTGGCTTAAAAATTAACCTACCTTAAAGGAATCCCAACCAGACTGCCGTAACATTATGAGTACGCACATCATTGGTTTCCTTGTAAAACGGATCCAACCTGCTTTGACAGAGATGAACCAGAAGTAAACTGACAGGTATACTTTCTAATAATAAATTTATATTTTTTGTTTTATTATCTAACTATAGATATATTAATTTAAGGCCATTTATACAAGACAATATCAAGGGAGGTCAGTCTGCATAACTCTAGCCTTCACATAGCCTTATGAAGTATGTCAATGTGTTTTTTAAAGATAGTGCTCCTCTTTCTTTTCCCAAACATCCTCCCAGTCATACAAATTCACAGAAAATAGGCCACTTTTTAAGTATTTAACATAAATTTTGTTTTTAGTGAAGGGCAGGCAACAGTAAATCTAAAAGTAAAATACCAAGCAAAAAAGGCAAGTTAATGCACAGACTTTACACTGATCAGAATAATCAATTTTAATTTTATTTCATATTTTAGAGGGAAAAGCCAATGTTTTGGACAATACTGAATACTGATCTTAATAACCAAAATTTAAGGCTTCCTTAAAGATCCCATCAATACGAAAGACTTCAGTTGTCTTCGGACTACTCACCATTTAATGCTAAGATGGCAAGTTGAAATGGCTTAACAATATTTAGGAAAACAATACAACATAATAAAAGCCAAAATATCTGTGTTAAGGCACAAATGACTTGCATCCTTGAACCTGATGTGGACAGCACACTTACACAAAATCCTAAACTTTAATTTATATTCCAACTACAAAATGCCATCTCCCAAAAATCAATTGGTTTTTGGTGCAGAGAGAAAGTGCTAGCCTTCCAGATTAAGAGTACTGCCTTTGATAGCACCTTTCTTGTTGAATCATTTCCTAAATATTTGTTCAAAAATATTAGTAGCCCATAAAACCTGATGTAATTTTTAAAAGGGTATGATCATAATGCAAGGTTATAAAAGATGTAACTGAGATATTGTGTTTTAAGTATTTTATACATGGGCAGAAATGACTTATGAACAATCTATGTAGTTTGCTTTTCAAAAGATAAAATAGCACAACTGAGGGGAAATCCACCCTTTCCTTTAGCTGAAGCAGCAATTTTTCATGACTTGATTATACTAACACATGGAAGACAAAGCCATGATCAGCTACTATTACCCAACATAAACAATTGTTTCAACGACTGTGAGTTACAGCAGCCATGAGGATTAACGCTAGTGACCTGGACTGTCGAAGCCCTTTAACCACTCATTCCCTGAGCCATTCAGTGCTCATGGCCTAGACATATTACTTGGGGCTTAAGTTTGAACTGATTAATCTTACTTAAAAGATGGCTTTTTTAGCTGCCAAACTGAAAGACTGGTTGAAAACAGATGGGTCATCTAAAAATTTAGTTAAGTTTTTTTTTTTTTTTCCCTTCCCACAGTAGTATGAGTTAGCAATTCTGAAACTACCTTTCACACATTCTAACCTTGAGCAAATGAGTACATATACTGAGGATAATGGTAGCCACGTTTCTTTCTGTTGATGGAGTTACAAATATGAAAAAACAGAAGACTAAAAAGTAGTGATAGACTGGAACTGATGGTATCAGTATAACCTGGTAGTTTTTAATAGGTACAGACATAAATATATTTGTATGCATATTTGTCTGCTGAGAGGAACTACAAGCAATGATACACGAGGAGCAATGAGCAAACCTAGCACTCAGCTCATGGTTCCTGGATACCATTCTCCATGAAAGGAAAGCAGAGCTCCTTGAAGAAATGATTGCAGGGCTGGGGCAGGGAAAGTAAAAGATGAGCTGAGAACATCTGGTTGTACCAATAAGTAAGAAAGGGCTTAAAGAATGATGAGGACATGACACATCTGGGGCTCCTGACACACAGAGGACACATCCTGGCACTCCCATTGATCAAATCTAGGACAATGAGAACATCAAAATAAATAATGATGGTAATGGATTTTAATGTTAACTAAGAATCCATGAATCCATTTGTTATAAATAAATGAGTGAAGGAGAAGGAAAACATTTCCTTTTATTAGAATGTCAACAAATATAGATGGAATGATGGAGTTAGAAAATCTGTCACTCAGTTGGATAGGGACTGGGGGGATAGACAGGTTTGTGTCCTGTGGTCAAGTGTTCAGTCTCTTCAGGGCACAGTGATATGCCAAGAGCTGTTTGTCAATGGGCATACAATTATCTGCTGCAGGTGGCATGACAGTGCTTCAGAATCCCAAGGGTCTGTGTCATGACTCTTCCACTAGACTTGCCATAAATTCCACACCACATCTTTTCCCATCACTGACACCACTAGGATCTGCTGGATCATATGGTCCAACTGTTAGTCAGGGCTGCTTGCACTGAAGCCTGGAATTGTCACAGAGCCCTTTTCTGTTCTGGGTCCTGTTTAAAGCTGGCAGCCTTCCATGTCACTTGGTACCTAAACCAGAGCACTTTTCCTAGTTGTAGAATGTGTTGATTCTAGAAGCAAAAGAGGCCTACAAAGTGCCCTACCTCCTTCTTTGTGGTAAAGGCTCTAAGAGGCAGCAATTTGTCTTTCACTTTGGAGGGGATATCCTGATACTCCTCTGACTGCTGGACCTCTAAAAACTTTACTGAAGTGGCTGGTCCCTGAAGCTTCATAGTGTTTATCTCCCATCCTCTGGAGTGCATGTATCTTACCAAGGTCTTCGGCATACTAGCCACCTCTTGCTCATCTGTCCAATCGGCATGATGTTATCAGTAAAATGGACCAAAGTAGTGTTCTGAGGGATATTTAAGTAGTTCATATTTCTTCATATTATGACAGGATGGGAGAGTTAACACAGCCCCAAGGCAAAATTCAGTCTAAATGAATATCGCTGACTGTTCTTCATGAATATGAACTGTTTCTGATACTCTTTTCCAGTTGGAATGGAAAAAAAAAAGTATAGCCAAATCAGTGATATACCATGTATCTGAGCCCTTATCAAATCTGTTCTACCAGAGTCCAGCACAGAATGGCCACTGTGATCAGGCTCTTTACTTGGTTCATTCCATAGTATATAGTCATTCTCCAGGATCCATCCAGTTTCTTTAGGGCCCAGACTGGTAAATCAAAAAAATAGGATTGGGATTAGCACCCCTGTGTCCTTTAGGTCTTAAAGGATTAGTGGTGGCACTCATCCTCACCATTGCCCTAGGATACAATATTTTGCCTGACTTACTACCTTGGAAGCAGCGATGGGAAGTTACAGAGGGCTCCATTTGGCAGTCCCCACTATGATAACTCCTACCTCCACAGACCTGGAACCCACTGCCACAAATATAAATTCCAATTATGCACTTGGGGACTGGGAAATGACCACTGGGTGGGTCCATGGACCCAGGGGGCCCACTGTGAGACTAACTTTAGCAAGAACACCGAGTCTGGTAGGCTCCCATTCTAACAGTAAAGCCGTGATGTTGCTTTACATCTCTGGGTATAAACATCAATGCTGATCCTGTGATCAACAGTCTTCAAAATACCCGATTATTCTTTCCCCAGGGTATGGTCACTCAGATAGCCATAGAGTCCTTTGAGAAGAACTGTCATGCACTTATGTACTTGCCATGGTGTGGTAGGGTTCTTCCTCCTAGGAACCTGTTCATATATTCAGTTCTGGATCTGAAAATTGTCTTAGGTCTGGGAACTAAGCAAGGGATCATGACTTTTTATTGCAATGACTGCCCTCAGCCTCCAGCTCCTCTATTCTTGCTTTTTATAGTAACAGACGTTAATGAGCACCCTTGTGGACTGCCCATCTATTTTCCCCCTAGGGAGACTATTCTCTATTAGCCGTCTCCTCAACTCCTTTTGAGTCAAGCTCCTTTGGCTGCAATGACTTGCCAGTCATTATGGTAATTGTGGCCTTCTAGCTTCTGCCAGTTAAGCAACACCACCTGGCCTCTTTTTCTTCAGGGCTCTATTATTCCCATGGATGTTAATGAGCCAGCTCTGTGGCTGCTTCTCTTACCTCCATCCCTGGCCTGCAAACTTAGTGATGTTGGTGCCTCTCTCACCACTGTTTTTCTGATGGCCTTGGGTGAATGCTGTATCCTCTGGGCACATTCATGGAGCATAATCCTCTGATGGGTCTTCTGTCCTGGCATGCCCACTTTGCTCAGCCTCTTTATTCCTTCCTCTATAGTCTGCCAGTACTACTCAGACATTTTTCACTTTGCTGAGAACTGGCTGTTTTTTCTTTTCTTTCTTTTTTTTTTTGCGGTACGCGGGCCTCTCACTGTCGTGGCCTCTCCCATTGCGGGGCACAGGCTCCGGACGCGCAGGCTCAGCGGCCATGGCTCACGGGCCCAGCCGCTCCGCGGCATGTGGGATCCTCCCGGACCGGGGCACGAACCCGTGTCCCCTGCATCGGCAGGCGGATTCTCAACCACTGCGCCACCAGGGAAGCCCTGGCTGTTTCTTCTAAAAGCCATCCCATTAGCAAGTTTCCCTTGAACACTAGGGTCTGACTTAGTTTGTGCTACTGTTAACAGAAGACCACAGACTGAATGGCTTAAACAACAAACTTTTATTTCTCACAGTTCTGAAGGCCAGGAAGTCCAAGAAGGAGGTGTTTGCATATTTGGTGTCTGGTGAGAGCCCATTTCCTGGTTCGTAAACAGCTGTCTCTTTGCTGTGTCTTCACATGACAGAAGGGACAGGTTAGCTCTCTGGGGCCTCTTACCTCCAAATCACATTGGGGATTAGGTTTAAACATATGAACTTTGGGAAGACACATTCAGTCTATAGCAGAATTCTTGCTGGGGTGTTAAGTCCCCCATACATGAGAAAGTGCACCCAAGTCAATGAATTCTTATTCATCTAATCTCATATTCTCGCCCCTTTGAAAAAAGACCTTTAAAATCCAATCCCAGGAGTCCTTTCCTGGTTCCTGCCAGTAATGTCAGTTAAACCACGCAATTTTTTTAGGAGAACAGTCTCTTTCCTTCCTTATCAGGCCCAGCATGTCCCAGCTGGGTTATGCTGGGATTTACCAGTGACTGGATTTGTTATTGGTTAATTATTAGCTTGACGGCTGGGAAAGGAGGAGGAGGGCAGTGTTGGGGAGGAGGGCTACTGCCTTGGGGGCAAGAGGCTTCTTCAGCATCTTCCAGCACAGTAAATATGCTAGTTCTCACTAGAGAAAGGCTACTATCACTGCAAGCCCTGAGAGTCCAGGAGTCATAGAGGCATCCATTGGATGACCCCATCTAATGTTTAGGATCCTAGGTTTCCCCACCTTCATGTTAACAGACCCACCTTGGCAAAACATTCAGTGCTCAAATGTCTTTGGAGCTCTGTGACACCAACAATTAGCTGGCTCTTCAGCTTGCAGTTCAACCAAGTCTTGTCTTTCAATTTCAGGTGATAAAGCCTTCTCTATAAGCTACCACAGAGGCTCTACAGCTCTCACACTTCACTGTTAACTGCTTGTTAACAGCTCTGTTTCTCATTTTCCTTCAGCAACGCTCCAATACAACTTAGCAGTAATCAGCCAACTCTTTCTTTGTAGGTATTATTCCTCCCATATTTTTCAAATACCTGCATAATCACACCTACCACAGTTCCCCTTCACTAGGACATTGTCTCAAGTCAACACTGGTGAAACCTTAACAATTTATCTGCAACTTTATGCCAGGGGTGGTGAGTGCCCCATCTACCCACCAGGGTGGCATCTTCTGGCCAGGTAATGAACCTGTTCTGAATTCCAATTTTACCATCCCAGAGGCCAAGATGGGATTAAATGTGTAAGATTTTTATTAGAGGAAATATCTGTGAGAGAAAATGGGGAACGAGCTGGGCAAGACTGGGTAAACTGTCACACCATGATGCAAGTCTGACCCCAAGTGAAAGAGAGAGGGGAGGAAGACTGGCTAGAAGTGTCCTAGACTGCAGTGTAGCCTATGGAAGGAAAGCTTGGCAAGACAATGGAGGAGTCCCTGACCCCTCACTGGCCATGAGAAGAGTCTTCTGTCTCCCAGAAGCAGGACTTGGTATCTCTACTAGGCTCAGTCACTGAACTATGAAAGAAGCAAAGAGTTAGCACAAACATAGTGATGCATTTCTGAGCACAGCAGCTGGGGCCCTTGGACAATTAAGCTCCTCAGAGTGGGAGTCTGTGAGGTGCATTCTCATAGACATCTCTTCATCCTAGCAAGAGGCAGAGCTGGGATTCAAACCAGGTAGTTTGGTTCCAGTCTATATGTCAACCACTGCAGTAAGAAGGTATCTCTTAGAGCTGCAGAGGTCTGAAATAAATGGTCCTCTATCATGTCGAAAATTTACACAGCAGGTTGGACCAGACTGGTAGGAATCATTACACTCCTCTAAGGAGTTTGTACTTCATTCTACAGATAGTAAGGAGGGGAGAGGGGCACATCACAGATTACTGTATATGAATACATTCCATATGCATTGCATATACACATGAATAATTTATAGACCCATATGTAGCTTTAGTTTCTTGTGGTATAAAAAGGTTTAGCAGCCTTGAAAACAACTGCAACAAACAGTGATTCCTGGACTGCATATATGGTAAGATGGTCAGAAAGTGCTGACAAAGCATTCACATCTTGTAGGAAATAAAAACTTGAAAAAAAAATGGACTCAGACAAATTCATTTTCACTATTTACAATCATTATCACTTTTTATAAAATCTTACTGTGGTACAAGGGATCAAAGTTTCATTTAATTTTTACTATTTTATTATTGAGAATTATCTTCTACCATTTTTATGCAGAGACACTCTTTCCACTTATGCTGTGTGTCAAATAGCCATAAATAACCACTATTTATAACATAATTCCCTGGGAATCTGTGTAAGCTCCCAACAATCAATTTACAAATGAATTCTATAGAATTCCACCTCTTATAAAAAGGAGACTACATGTTTATTAACTAGTTAGTATTGCAAAAAACAGGTATTATTAATTCTACTTTATGGACACAGAAACCTAGGCACAAAAATATTAAATGATTTCTTTGGTCCACACAACATGATCAAATATGAACCCAGAACAAGAGATTAAGTCATATTCTTATACACTTATACTCATTAATAATACAAGTCTACAACTGCAGTAAGTCCTACAATAGAATATTGAAACTTAGAGATGAAAAGAATTTCAGGAGGACATTGGTCCAACTTTCTGTATGAAGGCAGGTGTTATTATTATCTTCTTATTACAGAGAACAGAAAATTAGTTAATCAAAGTCAATTCTAAAAATTAAGAAAAACTCCAAATTCAAAGCCTCTAGAAACTCATCATATGCACCACTATTATTTATTACACTTCAAGGGGACATATGCGAATCAGAAAGGAGTTTTTGGATTTCAGACTGTTTCACTTCCTGACTTAAAGTGTAAAAACATAAACTGTGAACTCAGCAAAAGCAATTTATGAATTTGGGACTACGCTATGTGTCTAAATGATGGTTTAGGGAACTATATTTATAGCCTGGCACCAGTAAATTTTTGTTCACTTCTAAATCTACATTCCAAATATACACATTATATTCTGAGGGCTATTAAAGGCACAAGATAGCTTTCAGAATTAGACTTTGGGATGCAGTTCCACACAATGATTTCTTATGTTCCCTAGTTCTGAATGATACGATTATAGTACAACATTTTAAAATAAACAAAAGTTAGAAGCAGTGGAAGAATTTTACTAGCAAATAATTACTTGTTACATATCAAACATCTTTGTAATGTTCTGGGTTTCAAACGCTTGATCTACAGGCATAGTATACTGTGCCTTATTTCACCAGGGACTGGAGGAATCTTACTACATGAACATATACAATAATGACAGGTACAGAATATCTGTCCTAGGAAAAATATATTTAAAAAGAAATGCAAGTATGCAAGCCAGGATGGATGTTAAACATGAACTTCAAATTTGGCTCTTGAGCTTCTGGTCAAATCAAAGACAGGCAAAATTCTTCCTATGAAAAAGTGGCTTCCAAAACTTTTTTTAGAATCACATTCTAAAATATCTTATATGGGACTTTATATAAAGGGCACTGTATGACACTGAGGACAACATACCTGACAATATCATACAGCAAATATGGTTATGTTTGATATGGTTACTTCAAGTAGCTTGCTTAGGTGAAGGTGGAATGTATAAAATTAAAATGTTACTCAGCAAAGGTGATGGTGCTAGGGGCTGCTTTTGCAATACACATTGTTTTTACACTGAAGGATTCTTTTTATTTATTTATTTATTTACATCTTTATTGGAATATCATTGCTTTACAATGCTGTGTTAGTTTCTGCTTTATAACAAAGTGAATCAGCTATATACACTGAAGGATTCTTATATGTGCATTAGTTTTCTCAACTGGACAGCAACTCCTATTTAACGGCTAGGAGACCCTAGCACAGAAATTAAAGGTGACTTGACATGGCTAATATTATTACAACATTTAGGGATAAGCCTAATATTTGAACTTCTAGATTCAGCAGGAAAGCTTACTGTCTCTCACGACTTTAACAGGACTGCAATCCAAGGCTTCAGGAGAATTTACTGGAAACTTTACCCTTCCAAAAGGGTGCCCTCTTAATTACAGGGTATTAGTTTGCTGCATATGCATGTATAGTACATTCTGGAGATACAGAATTGTAAACAGTTTCAGTGTTAAAAAAAAGCAGAAACACCCAATTTTTAGTATTATGTGAAAAGACTTCTATAAACTACCCAAAGAAGCAATACATATCACTCAAACACACTGAAATGTTTCTTAAACGTGCAGAAAAGGCCATAGGCAGCAAGGAATAATCAACAAGAGAAGCATCTGCTATCTAATCTTTCTTTTGCAATCTGCACTGGGAATCATAAAGCTGGGAAATATCTAGAGAGGGCATCTAGCCTGCATATACACACCCCATTTTCTAAGATCTCTATTTAGATCTCTAGTCTAGCTTGTTCTTATCTTAAATCTTAGCACCTACAGTCTAGGACTAATTCCTTTTATCTTATCAATGAAGATGATGAATCACTATGTTCCTTTAACATACTCTTATATACTTGGAAAGCCTTAAGCAACTAGTTTTCTTTCATTAACAAAATAACCACAATTATTATCTTTCCCTAACATCTTATTTACTAATCTTTAGACCTATTCTTACTGGGGCAACCCTTATTACTTTCAAAACATACAGTAACAGTTTGGTACTTTAACACAAGCAGTTACAAGTTCCCAGGATTTAGATTATTTCATGATTCATTCACAGTAAGTTTTATTTGTAAGTGGCAATGTTGTATCTTGGAATCAATTACTCAAAACAATATTCTTTCTAGGTACTGTGGTAACTGATCTCATATAGCTTACATTCTAGTGGTAAAAAAATAAACAATAAACCAATAAACAAGATGTCGGACTGAAGTGTTGTGAGAAAAATAAAATAGGGGTAGAGAGGGCTTTTGTGAGGAGGTATCATCTGATTTGAAAACTCTAGGAAGGCAGCAGTCCTGCAAAGATAATGTTCCAAGCAATTTTTGGCTAAGATAGGTTTAACTAATTATTCTGATATACACATATACACACACACATATATATATGTATGTATATCTCCTTCTGAATTATATGACCTTTCACTGCTCCCTACTGAATCTTCTTGTTCTTATTTTGAAGACAAATTCTATCTTTTAAAAGCTTTTCATTACCTCCTTAACTGGTATATCCAATAAAGTTTAAGAAGCATGCCTTCTAATTTAGACAAGTATTTCATAATAATATTAGCCAATTATTTCGTTTAGGATGTGCTTTTGACAAATTACATTTAACAATGGGTGAAAAATAACATTAAAAAAAAAAAGTCTTCATGTTACTGGATAGGCCTAAATGAATTTTCCAGAAAATAATACTTTGGTGATGCTTTCTTTGTAGGCAAAATAGGCTGAAAGCAAACTGGCAGGGTATAACCCATTTAGAAGATGAAGCTGAAGGGAGGGTGGAAGGTTGAGTGAATCACTGATGGGTTGGTCTAATAGTGGTGAAAGTGCCCAAAAGAGAAGTAGAGATTGATAGATAGGTCATGTATGTGGGATGAAGAAGCAAATCAACTGGCAAGGCTGGAGAAAACCTTCTAGATCACACTAACTCTTTGAGACATGCTGCCACCACCTGGGCAACAGACAATTTTGAAGTATGGCAAGATTTTAGTTGTGATTATTAGTTAAAATTTACAATTACAGAAAAAAATTACTTTCATTTTATGAAATCAGCATTTTCGTCTAGTCTTTGACATTAAAAAACAAGCAGGGATTTTCGGGGCCATATCTGTTTAGAATTCTGCCCTACGTTTTAAGTCTCTGGTTCCTTATCTGTAAAATAGGTATAAGAACACCATCCTACAGAGTTGTTTAGTCTAAGGATTAGTGATAACAGATCTAGCCTAGTACCTGCTACACAGGTACACATATACACACACACATATATATATGTATGTATATCTCCTTCTGAATTATATGACCTTTCACTGCTCCCTACTGAATCTTCTTGTTCTTATTTTGAAGACAAATTCTATCTTTTAAAAGCTTTTCATTACCTCCTTAACTGGTATATCCAATAAAGTTTAAGAAGCATGCCTTCTAATTTAGACAAGTATTTCATAATAATATTATGAAATACTTGTCTACACAATAAGTAGTCAATAAATAGACTTTAAAAATTATTATTCTGCAGTATGATCTTCCAAATGTCACTAAAACCCGACTATTACTTTTTAACTTACATAAATGTACCTGTTAAGAAATGTATCTGCACTGTCTTAATGGTAGGAAAAACTCACAAATAAAACTTAGGGGAGAAGCCAATTCTATCAAAGTAAGTCAAATATGTGAAATGTTACTGCAGGAAATAAGCACAAATTGTTCAGCAGGTAAGAAAGCTCTTAAAATCTTTAGTTAAGTCTAGATTATTACAATAGAATCTTATTCAGGCTTTACTCATTCACAATTTTGACATGAGGCAGGGTGAAATGTAACTTTGTACCATTCAAGAGAAAAAAGAGTTTTAAACAAACTAATGAAAGACTAGGATTTCCTTTCTTAAGAGGAAAAAAGCTCAGAAATTTGTAAGGCTCCATTTTCTTTTTTTTTTGAATTTCATTTCATTTTTTTATACAGCAGGTTCTTATTAGTTATCTATTTTATACATATTGGTGCATATATGTCAATCCCAATCTCTCAAGTCATACCACCACCACCTCCACCCCGCCCACCTCTTTCCCCCCTTGGTGTCCATACATTTGTTCTCTACATCTGTGTCTCTATTTCTGCCTTGCACACTGGTTCATCTGTACCATTTTTCTAGATTCCACATATGTGCGTTAATATACAATATTTGTTTTTCTCTTTCTGACTTATTTCACTCTGTATGACAGACTCTGGGTCCATCCACCTCACTACAAATGACCCAATTTTGTTCCTTTTTATGGCTGAGTAATATTCCATTGTATATATGCACCACATCTTTATCCATTCTTCTGTCCACGGGCATTAGGTTATTCCCATGACCTGGCTATTGTAAATAGTGCTGCAATGAACTTTGGGGAGTAAGGCTCCATTTCTGAAATATAACTGCAATCGAGTAACTAGTGCAGATGGTGATGTGATATGCTACAAAGGAATTATTCTTATGCAAAGACAAACCCTCCTTAATTAATAGTGCAAGCTTTAGTTATTTTGGTTAAAGCTACACAAACGGTTAAGATTTTATTTCTTAAAAATAAATACAAGCAGACCTTATTTCCTTGTTATTCTAAATTGATATTCTGAAAGACATGTGCAACAGAATAAAAAGCCAATTAAGGATCTTTCAAATTAAGACTAAGCCCTTAAGAAAACTGGCTATATTTCCACTAAATGCCTTATTCTGCTGCTGCTTATGAAGCCGAAGTCAGAAAAATGGCCAAATCCAGTCCAATCAACAGAATTTTCAAGCTGAAAGAACCCCAGAGATAACCTAATAGCTTTCCACATACACAAGAGGAAACAGGCTCCGAGTGACTTATCAGAATATCAGATCAGCAAAGACAAGGCCTGTGAATCTCAACTCCCAAGCTGAGACTTCTCTAGAAAGTATGCTGCAGCATCTGAACCAATCTTGATGCCTCCTTTCATTAAGGTAATGCAGGTAGCAGTAGGGAGCTCAGCTGTGGCGACTATGCTATTCCTGGGCTTTCAGCCTGCCCTGGAACTGAAGCTAGATCAGTAATATTAGACAGTGAAAGTCTGATTTACACTAGAGCCAAAGACCTACCGAGGCTTCCTTCTTCTGTGCCTTTTCTTCCGACCCAAGACTCCTATGCATTTCACAAGGGATGCAGCAGAGTGAGCTACAGGGGAGGCAGTAATGAGGAAAACTGTCTAACCGTGATTAAAACAACATACGCATACTGGTCTCTGGAGTGAAGGACGTTAAAATAAATTCTGACGCTCTCCTGGAGTTACTACTAAAACCACATAGGGCTTCCCTGGTGGCGCAGTGGTTGAGAGTCCGCCTGCCGATGCAGGGGACACGGGTTCGTGCCCCGGTCCAGGAAGATCCCACATGCCGCGGAGCGGCTAGGCCCATGAACCATGGCCGCTGAGCCTGCGCGTCCGGAGCCTGTGCTCCGCAACGGGAGAGGCCACAAGAGTGAGAGGCCACAAGAGTGAGAGGCCCGCGTACCGCAAAACAAACAAACAAAAAACCCACAAAGAGTTACCATCAGCAAGTCAAGTTTTCAGTACACACAAACCAGTGACTGAGTCTTATTCTGGCTACTACAGGTACAGGCTCGGTCTAAGCAGCACAAGCTTTGAAACCATCATCCAAGTTTTCAAACAAGAATGAGTAAGAAAACAACTGCTGCTAATACAACATACAAACATTAACATATGCCCAACAAACAGTATTTTAGATCATTTGCTTATTTGCCAAAAGCCTGTTCCCTGGTAAATAATAGTTACTGTTGTTATACCTAAACTAGTTATATATGTCACAACTTGCGCCTCAAAGAGAACATTCTATAGTGTTTAAAGAATAAAAACCTGCTTTATTTGGCACCCAACAGTGAAGAGATCTTGCAACATTAGACGAGGTAGTCAAACAGAGCAGTTCAGTGCAAGAGACCACAAAATCTGATCACCAACCAAACCAGAGTTAATCTCTCAGTTCCTGTAGATTAGAAGACAATATTAACTCACTCTTTCTGCTTGTTGACTTTTGAATCCCTTTATTTGTGTATTAGAAGAACAAGTACCTCGGTGGGAACTCTACGCCCAGACAGTTTAATTGTTTATCAAGTTTACTCTGCGCAAGTATCGATCATGCTTTTGTGAAAGAGTTAGGTTCTTAAATTAAAAACAAACAATAAAAACCCCTCTTCACACAGCATGGCTGCATTTTCCCTTAGTAACAAGGTTCGGTGGACCCACCACAGTCCAGCTGCTGCTTTGTCTCCTCGACGTGAGGTGTTAACTATTGTCCAACCCGAAGATGAGAGGGTCAAAGACTGGGGTGTGAACCCGAGGAACTCGCTAGAATCCTTCAAGAGTCGCCGTGTCACCCTCACCTTGACTCTGGGCGGTTTGTGGGAACCAACTCCTTTCTTGCCGCCGCTCTCTGGCTGGAGTTTCCCGGGGTCACGGACCTTACCCACCGGGGCCCTCCACCCACGGCCGGGCTCCTGCAGGGGAGCGGCTGCTCCCCGGCTGACTTCGGGGGCAAAGGTAGGGGGCCCTCCGTGCTTCCGGACCGGCTCCAGGAGGACGGAGCCCACCCGAGCCTCAGGCAGGACGCCGCCCCAACAGAAGGGGCGAGACTCGGGCTCCGAGCCAGCGACCAGCCGGGCGCCGCCGCTCGCCCCGCGCGGCCTCACCTGCCGCTCCCCGGAAACCCGGGCGCCGCCCCGCCCTCCCCGCGTGCTCGAAGTCCGGGTCCCGGGCCCCACACAGCAATGGCGCAGCCGGAAACTGGCCCCTCGACTTCCTCAGGCCGGATCCAGGCAAGGGCCGGCCTGTGGGCGGGCCGGGAGAGCCCCGGCTTCCGCCTTCCTGCTTCCGGCCTGGAGGTTAGTTGGGAGTTGGGGGTCCGAACCCAACGTCTCGGGCACGACGTAGGGGAGGCCGGTGGTGGCCGCAGCCGCAGTTTTGCCCCCGTGCCCGGCGGAGGTGGCCACGGCGCCGACGGCCGAAGGTGTGGCGGGGACGACCCCTGATTCCCGGGGGCCGCCCATTGTGCGAGCCCCGCCGGGCCCGCGCTCGCCGAGGTAGAGGGTCTGGGGAGCGTGGCCCCAGGGGCGGGCGGCCGGGTGCGGTGAGGAAGCAAGGGTGAGCGAGGAAAACACAAGGAAGGAGGGGAAGTGCGGACGGCTGTGAGGTGCCATCAGCTGCAGGTTTAGGCGCCGCGCGGGTCTGGTCCGGAGATCAAGCCCGGCCGATCCTTCTCGGAAGGAAGAAAATATTCCTTGGAGTGTGGGAGGCGCGTGTGCTTGGGGTCCGAAATTGAGGTGCGTGGGAGGTGTGTGTCCTGTGGACGGTAACTCCTTTCTCTGTGTTAATGGCTAAAACTCGGCCATAACCGGGTCCTTCACTTCCGCTTTACTCTTTATTGCAAAGTTCTTTTGCTCATCTCTGAATCTTGCATTAGTTAATTCATTACTGGGCTGGAGAAGCTGAAGAAACAGATGGATATCCGTAGAGCCTAGGCTCGACTGTGTGGGTGGGAGCCTACGAATGGGGGGAGAGGCTAGGATATTTAACGATATCTTAGGCACTTTAAGTATCTTCAGTTGAAAATACGAAGAAGTTGTGATAGGATATAATTAAAACCAGTCATTGTAGTTTTATGTAGGTGATGGGATTGTGGGTGATATATATTTTCTTTTGCTTATCTCTGGGTTTTCTGTAAAGAACACAAACTGTATAATAGGGAGACCAAAAAAAAAAAACCTTTTAAGGGTAAAGCGGTGTTTGATTTTGCGATCGTATACCTAACCCTATAAACAAATAATTGACTTTTTTAGTATAAAAAGTTCAAGATCTGGGAATGGATATGCTGTAACGTATCAGTGAACTAACTTATTATATGTTAGTGAACTTCATAAATAATTTTATTTTTGAAGTAATTTAGTAAAATATTTGATATCCAGTAACGAGGATTTTCTTACAGGGCATTTACCATTGTGTAATTATTTCTTTCTTAAAATTAGAAAGCAATAGATATTAAATGTATTTAATGTGCCAGGCGATTTTACATGTCATTTATAGGTTGCATATAGAGAATTTAGAAATTTTCCATTTAAAATTGTATTATAATTATCCCTTAAAGTTGACTTTTAACGTTTTTCTTTTGTCTATTCTTTTCAACCCAACCAGTATATAGAATTTAAGCATTCTCTCAGAAGTGTCTGGTAGAGCTAAAGAAGACAACCAACCAAGGGTCATCTGAAATTGTGATTGGCCAATAATCCCAGGACAAAGTTAGAGATCACTACTCAAGCATAAGGTAGATGATTTTTAAAATCCCAGCTGAAATTTTAAGTGACTGTATATACACCCGTTACTACCCAGGTATTCTAATTCTCCACTTTGAATAGAGATCGACACAAACATGAAGGTTGAAAAGCCTCTGGGCAAAATAGAAAATGTCACTCAAATCCACAACATCCTCATTTGCCAGATGGCCCTCCCTTACCAACTCAAAACGGAACAAAATGCATGGCACCTGTAATGGTTAATTTTCTCATCTATTAAAGTTGTTCTCATTTACTAAATTATGTTCTCATTTACTAAATTATGTCCTCAAATAGGAGTCCTCAAAGCTGAAAGAGGGCATAAAATAGCATGTCACCTTTTGCTTATATCTCTTGCATATGAATGGATATTATGGTTCTCTTACTCTCTTCATTCCTGGAAACAGCCATCCATTACCTCCCTTTCTCCAGGCATTTCACATATTCTGTGGCTTTCAAATAGCAAATTTGATGATTGTACTTTTGTAAATTAGCACTTAATAGTACTAAGGCTATGTAAAAAAATGACATAGTGGGATTCAGCTGTTTCCTGGAATGAGCACATAAAAGTCAAAATTCTTTTAACTCTGCTGCTAAATAAAGTTTGTCTTGAATATAGGAGGCATATGAGAATGCCTAGTCCTTATGAAAGATTCCACATGTTTTTTTTTCCTTTTATCTTCTATAGCTTCACATCTTTTAATTTTTATTTATTTATTTATTTTTTTGCGGTACGCGCGAGCCTCTCACTGTTGTGGCCTCTCCCGTTGCGGAGCACAGGCTCCAGAAGCACAGGCTCAGCGGCCATGGCTCACGGGCCCAGCCGCTCCGTGGCTTGTGGGATCTTCCCGGACCGGGGCACCAACCCCTGTCCCCTGCATCGGCAGGCGGGCTCTCAATCCTGTGCACCACCAGGGAAGCCCTAGCTTCACATCTTTTAAGTGTCACTCTTCTGGTTGTCCTAGGTGAATTATTTTTTCTTACTAGAAATATTAGTCCTTATTAAAATAGTACTAATTAGTACTTTTTAAAAACAACCAACCATTGAGTGATAATGGAATTCTGAGTTAACTGATTGTATGGGGTACCTTTTTCAAAATTTGATTAACCACAGTCTTTTCTCTTGTTGTCTCTCCCCCCACCCCCTGCTTTCCTAAGGCCTCTACAAAGATGTTTGATATAAAGGCTTGGGCTGAGTATGTTGTGGAATGGGCTGCAAAGGACCCATATGGCTTCCTTACAACAGTTATTCTGGCCCTAACTCCATTGTTTCTAGCAAGTGCTGTACTGTCTTGGAAATTGGCCAAGATGATTGAGGCCAGGGAAAAGGAGCAAAAGAAGAAACAAAAACGTCAAGAAAATATTGCAAAAGCTAAACGACTAAAAAAGGATTGAAGGAATGAACAGGCTCTGCAACCAGAGGAAAATCATCTGGAAAATTATGCAGCTTTGGAAGGACCCATTAAGGTTTCTTTTCAGATCTTATGACAGTATTATTTAGTAAACGAAGTCTGAGCATGTGGAAGAATCATGTTAGTTCTCACCTGTATTATAGCAACTTTTAGGCTTCGGTGTAGAAGTCTGTTGACAGTTACTGTAAATTGGCATTTATTGTGCTACAGATTCTTTATAACTGACTTAGTCATTTGCCTTTTTGCAGCATATGTACTAAAGTGAAAACATCCTGTGGAGAAAAATTGCTTTAGATTATGGACTCTATTCAAATAATGGCTTAAAATGGGGTCCTGTTCTGGACAAAGGAGATTAAGAATGTAAAAATCAGAATTGTCCTGAGGTGGAAAGCATGCTTTGGCTTAAAAGAGATACAGTGTATTAATCACATCTTTTATCATTATTACTTATTTCTTGAAATAGAATCATTTCTGGCTTCTTCAAAGCAAAGTATTATTCAACGAGTACTTCTGTTTTCTGTATTTTTCTCATTTTAGCTTTTGAGATACTGGTAATTACCAGACTTTCTGCATTTTAAAAAATCTAATTTTATAAAGAATTCTCTTATTATCTTGACCATGTAGAATACCACTTACTGGATATAACAATTTTTGTACTTATGAACACTGCCATTTTCTTAGAGATGACTTGAGTAGAGTAACACTATGATTTAAAGCTTGGAGTAAAAATGCCAAACCTTGTAGTACCTTGGAACCAGTTAATTCTCTCTTGTGCTATAAGTAGAAATGTGAAGTAGTTAAAATGTCTTATCAAATAATTTGCTGATTATATAATACCACTTTTGTTTTTCATTCCATTCTTTTAATTCATGTGGTAGTGATGTCCTTTACTTTTTTGATCAAACAGGTTCATGGTGAAAATTAAAATTCAAATCTCTTTTAAGGAACTTTTAAAGCGTAACAGTTAAGTCATATTTCATAAATGGTAAAGAAAGGTTTAACAGTTGGAAAAATTTTGTTTAGCATAGTATTAATTGGGTGAAAAAGGTGTAAATCATGTCAAAATTATAATGTGTTATAGTTAGAAATAAAGGGCTGAAGGATATTTCCTTTAGTTAAGTAGTATAACTGGAACTTTTTTTTACTCTTTAACATGGCTTTTATAAATGCATGGTTAATAATTTTACTTGTTGTCAGTAATTAATAGCTTATTAATGTTTTCTTCACCCCTGATAATGAATCTTAAATTACAAAAAAATTGTCTAAAAGCTTTAACTTAAAAATGAAACTAGATATTGAAATAAATTTGATACGTTTTTATAAAGAGGTCCTGGGCTTTTTTTTTTGTGGGGGGAGGAGTAATAATTCAAGTTAAATATGTTATAGAAGTTAGACTTTTCAGAGGGTTACAAATTTCATTTATAGGTAAGCATGCAGTTGACCCCTGAACACCACCCTGGGCTTTGTTTTTTTTTTTTGTGGGGTTAGGAGCATGAGTCCTCTCTTGTAGTTGAAAATCCCTGTATAATTTATAGTGGACCCTCCCTATACATTGTTCCTTCTTATATGCAGGTCCTCCATATCTGCAGTTCCAAGGTCCCTCTGTACCCACAGTTCTTCATCCGTGGATTCAACCAACCCTGGATCATGTAGTATTGTAGTATTTACCACTAAAAACAACTGTGTATAAGTGACCCCACACAGTTCAAACCCATGTTGTTCAAGGGTCAACTGTACTTGTAAAAGTTGAGAGCAATGTTTCTCATATATGAGAACCTAAGGACCTCTGAGAATGTTTATGGACTGGTTGAACAATACTTATTACTGTTATTTTAGGTTGTCAGTTCCTACTTGGTGTCAGTGTGATCAACACATTGCAGCTCCAAGCACTGAAATAATCAGTTTTTTTTGTTGTTTTGTTTTTTTTGCGGTACGCGTGGCCTCTCACTGCCGTGGCCTCTCCCGCCGCGGAGCACAGGCTCCAGACGCTCAGGCTCAGTGGCCATGGCTCACGGGCCCAGCCGCTCCGCGTCATGTGGGATCCTCCCGGACCGGGGCACGAACCTGTGTTTCCTGCATCGGCAGGCAGACTCTCAACCACTGCGCCACCAGGGAAGCCCAATAATTCAGTGTTTAATTACAAATCAGTTATTCAGATGATCTAGGATATGCTTTTTATATTGTCATTGAAATTTAAACAAAACAGTTATCCACTATAGCTATGGTTTCATTGTTCATTGTGACAATTTAAAGGTATTTAACTAAAATAGGTTTTTCTATAGTCCCTGTTAGTCTTGATACAATTTTGTATTTGTTTGACATAGGCCATTTATTGTTTCTTCAGCTTTTCCCAAAATTTATGGAGCCTTTTTATACATTTGAAATCAAGGTTTTATAATATGTGTCTATATGTTTGTGTGTGTTGGGGGGTGGTGTAAATTAGAGACTATAGAGCTTCCTCAGTTTAAAATGGATTACATCCTGATAAACCCATTACAAGCTGAAAATAATTTACTGAATAATGTACTGAAAGTGAAAAACAGAATGGTTGTGTGGGTATCGGTTGTTTACTTGTGATTGCATGGCTGACTGGGAGCTGTGGCTCCCTGCCACTGCCCAGCATCACAAGTGTCCTACTGCACACTGCTAGCCCGAGAAAAGATTAAAACTCAACGTTTCTGTTGAATGTGAATGTGTATCATAAAGTTGAAAAATTTAGTTGGGGACTGTGTATTATGAGGTTTGAGAGTCTTCAGAAAAATCAATCTTTTATTGTAACATATTGTTACGGTTACAAGAATCCCATTTACTGTTACCCAGGATAATTCTTTTTAAAACTGCCTACCGGGCTTCCCTGGTGGCGCGGTGGTTGGGGGTCCGCCTGCCGATGCAGGGGACACGGGTTCATGCCCCGGTCCGGGAAGATCCCACATGCCGCGGAGAGGCTGTGCCCGTGAGCCATGGCCGCTGGGCCTGCGCATCCGGAGCCTGTGCTCCGCGAGGGGAGGGGCTGCGGCGGTGAGGGGCCCGCATACCGCAAACAAACAAACAAACAAAAAACTGCCTTATTATGTTGTTTCTGAAGTTCTTAGAACTAATATAATTAGTTACCATTTTATGGCTGGTTTTGAAGGAAAAACAAACAAGCTGCCTATATTTTACATTTTACCACCAAAAAGATTGTGCATCAGAATTTGATCCATAGTGTCCACGTGGTAAACTTCAGCATGGTGTTACTGTATCAGATGTGCAAGGGGATTTTAAACCTATTTCTTGAAATTACAGTGAGCAAACTGGAAATAAGCTTCGGATGCTGCGAGCTAGAAACCCAATGTTGAGATCCACTATAGCTTAACAGCTCGTCACCCATCGTTAGGGGCACTTTATACCTCATCTGGTTTTAAGTTAGAGGAAGTCTGATACCTATTTAGGAATGATTGCTTTCAGGTTTGCAACTGATTATAGGATCACTCTGATTTACTTCATATCTGTAATATATAAGGACAAATTCTGTATTTCTCAAACATTAAAGGGGATTCTGTGTTCAAATACCAAAAGTTTGGGAAACACAAGATAAGACAATTCATTTCTTCATGATTTCTTGGAGTCTTTTAACCTTCTTTGACTATCATAGACTCTCTTCTTTTCCCCCAAAGAACACAAATAGTTTGAGAAAGCCTAGTCTAAATGAATTCAGGTTACATTTTAGATAGTGTGGTTAATGAGAAAGCATTTAAAAAGTCAATATGGTGGTATTGGGTCAAGGCTGATGAAATTAGGAAGTAAATGAGAGCCAGAAATCTGTTAGTAAAAATGGAATTCAAAAGGATAACATAATGGGGAAAAAATTATTTCCTCCATTTTTTTTGATTTTTAACTTCAGATATCCAAGCATAGCTAATAGCCTAGATTTATATGGTTAAACCCCAAAGGCAACGCATGTATACCTGAGCAGTTTGTATAATAAGGGCTTTGGGGGAAAAAAATGCTATATGCATGTATAGCAGAGGCATAGGAAGTCAGGAAGGATTTATCTGAGAGTACTTAAGGTATGTATGACACTTTAATTATTATTATTTTTAATTAATTTATTTTTGGCTGTGTTGGGTCTGTTGCTGTGCGTGGGCTCTCTAGTTTCAGTGAGCAGGGGCTACTCTTAGTTGCAGAGCGTGGGCTTCTCATTGTCGTGGTTTCTCTTGTTGCGAAGCACGGGATCTAGGCTTGCAGGCTTCAGTAGGTGTGGCACATGGGCTCAGTAGTTGTGGCTCTAGGGGCTCTAGGGCTCAGGCTCAGTAGTTGTGCATGGGCTTAGTTGCTCCGCAGCATGTGGGATCTTCCTGGACCAGGGTTCGAATCCGTGTCCCTTGCATTGGCAGGCAGATTTTTTTTTTTTTTTTTTTTTTTTTTTTTTTTTTTTGCGGTATGCGGGCCTCTCACTGTTGTGGCCTCTCCCGTTGCAGAGCACAGGCTCCGGACGCGCAGGCCTAGCGGCCATGGCTCACGGGCTTAGTTGCTCCGCGGCATGTGGGATCTTCCCGGACCAGGGCACGAACCCGTGTCCCCTGCATCGGCAGGCGGATTCTCAACCACTGCGCCACCAGGGAAGCCCTGGCAGGCAGATTTTTAACCACTGCGCCACCAGGGAAGCACCACTTTAATTAGTTTAAAATGAACATTTTAACTTTTGAAATTAAAAAAAACTGCATGGGTTTTGGAGTCTGTCTTGAAAAGATGAAGAAAAACATTTTCTTTAAAAAAAACTTGTAAATTCCCCAAATATAACTATTTAAAATATGAAATATGGTGGACAAGTGAATATTTTATGTGAAACTTTGATTCTGCTTTGCATGTGTCTGGCTTAAAAGCCACATATAAAAACAAGGTTGTTTAGAAAGGCAATCTTAATTAGGCCAAATTATAGTTCAGTTTTTATGTAGGACTAAATATTCTCAGAACTCTGTTCTGATACCACCTAACAGTGTAACCAGTCATCCTAAAAATGTTAGTCTTGAGGAAAGGAGTGTGGATGGATTACTACAAAGTTTATTCCCACCTCTCAAAATCACTTTGAAAGTACATACTTTACTAGTAATGGATGGGCCAGTATCATCTTCTTATATAACGTAACTATTGGCTAAGATTTTCTTTTATGTAAAACAGGTATTAAAATGAAAACCATAAAAATTAAAATTAATGTAAATTCTGTCATAAAGATATTTATAAACAGCCTACACAACAAACTTTTGTAAAATATGTATATAGAATACAGTTAATAAGCTGATAGGAACTTGGTAGTAGAAACATTCTATTCTAGCATGTTAGAATTTACAGTTTTTCCTGTAACTCAGTGTTCAAGAACATCTTACTTTACAGTCAATTATACAACAAATTTTATCTCTTTATATTGCCTAATACCTAATTCCTTTTTTGCCTCTTTGGTAAAATGTAATACTACTTTGTAATAATGTAAAGAGACAGAATGATTAACTTGATATTAACAGGGCTGCTGGAACGTTAATATTACCACCCAGGGGCTTTTTTTTGGTCATTTCATAAGTATTATGGTGATTACATTTGATTACTTGTTTTAGTATAACATTTTATAAAGTTGTATTTTTCTGTAGTTTATTTCTTAAGCAATTAAAAATTTTACCTTCTAATATTAAGTAAAAATCTCAGTCTATATTTATTGAGTAGTTGCTACAATGTCAACACTGTTAGAAGACCTCTATATTAGAATTAGAACTCTGTTAGCAACAAAAACTTGGTTGTGCGCTTCAGAAAATGTATGACACTTTTATATATAATCTGTTTTAATGTTGTCATCTGTCTAATTTTCTCCAATACAGAAATCACTGTAATCTCCACTATCAGTGGAATCACATTCTGAGAACTCCACCCTGTTTTCTACTACTTCAAAGTAATTTTTAATCTCACAGAACTACAATTACTTTACCATTTCTCTGTTTACCATCTTTTGAGACTTTTGTGATAGACTGTCTACTTCCATTGGTCCTAATTCCTCCTTTAAAACTCCAACCTCTATCCCACCATAAAATAGCTTTTGTCTCATCTACTCATCAGTATCATAGGGTGTTTTTCATTTATCAAATAAATTTTCTTGGCCTCCACGTGTTTTATCCTTGCCTCCACGTGTTTTATCCAAGTTCATGTTTTTGATTAGTTCTTTAGAATCTTACAGAGTGCCTCTACAGAAATAGCAGTCTTCTCCTTTTATATTTGATTATTTAGGACAGTTCAATATTTACCCTTATCATTTTCTACCAAGATACATTTTGGGTGGTTTCTAAATGATCGTAAGGATCTAAAATGTACTGAGCATTTACAGCTACAAGATACTTCTCAAGGGAGCAACTCAAAGAGGAAAAAAAACTAAGCAAATTCATAAACAGAGAATGATGACTAAATCAAGTGAAGGATTTAAGTCTAAAAGAAGTTAGGTTTCTATAGTTCATAACCTCACACTTCTTATGCATAGTAAAAACAAGTTCTTAAGCTTACTGGAATAGAGAACTATTGTACAGTCAGAAAATACAAAGTAACTTTTTACTTTTACTTGTTAAAATAGTCACATACATCTATAAATGGAATGATTTTACCACAGTGCATTCATTGATTGTGGCTCTTGCCATCTTGTGGCAACCAGGATCCTGGCTGAAAGGTTTTACCAGTGCTGGTGGGAGCCACCGAGGATTCTTCTTTTCCAAAGTACGGAGCGGAGGCATGCCCTTTAATCTGAGTTTGAACTGGTGGAGCCAAGTGTTCCTTGTTGCTCTCTTCTCTGAGGAGTTTTCCTTTTTCATAAAAGTTTTTGGTTTTCATTTTAATTTCTTCTTTATATTTTTCATTCTTCATTATTTCCTGCATGCATATATAAATGGAAGAAATTAAATTCCTAGTTAGAAGAAAACTCAAACTACAGGTTTTATAAAAATAAAATAGCTAATAAAAAATAAAGTACATATATACATGATACTTGCCTTGCATTTAAATAATATATAGATATGTATAGGGTAAGTCTGAAAAAGCTATCTGATTGTATATTGATGTTATTTTGAATTAAACAGCTATGTCCTTGTATACTATAATAAAAAGATGAGAAGGATAATGAAATAGAAATATTTACTACCCAGTAAGTGAAACAAACCACTTAACATGAAATATTACACAACAGCATAAAAGTCACTCTTATCAAAGATTTTCTAAATTTAACCTATTTACTGCCTCAAAAACTAATCAGTAGGGCTTCCCTGATGGCGCACTGGTTGAGAGTCCGCCTGCTGATGCAGGGGACGCGGGTTTGTGCCCGAGTCCGGGAAGATCCCACATGCCGCAGAGCGGCTGGGCCCGTGAGCCATGGCCACTGAGCCTGTGCGTCCGGAGCCTGTGCTCCGCAACGGGAGAGGCCACAACAGTGAGAGACCCGCATACCGCAAAAAAAAAAAAAAAAAAAAAAAAAACCCACTAATCAGTGACTTGTACTTTCTCTTGGAGATGAAGTGAAGGTGAGAGGGCCTCAGAAAGATGCTCCTGCCAGTCTTCTCTCTGTGGGACTTAAAGCATGGTTGCTAAGGCCACCCTCTATAGCGCCAGGACCAAGTCCCATCTATTTCCCTTTCACCTCTGGAGTGGTATGGCAGTGGAGGACAGAAACGGAATCACAGTTCAGCAAGCCTTAGACACCACTTCCAGAGAGGCACTTTGCTATTGGAAATGTTTCCTCAAATCAGTGCAAGCAATTTGTGCAATGCAGTTTTGTCACTCAGATTTGCTATTCTATTTGTAAGGATCTATACCCTGGAACAACAATGAATCTATTACTGTATTTCATTGAATACAAGACCATCAAATTTAAGATACGTTGCTGTTATATGTACCACTAAAAAAGGCAAACTCCTTCACACATCCTGATTTCAGAGATGTTAAAATTTGAAGATATGCATCTTAAAAACAGATGAAATAGTAATTAACTCTTTTACCTTTATTGATTCCTTCTTCCTCTTCTAAATTATTTCTAAATGAGTGAAAAAAAAATTTTTTTTTTTTTTTGGCTGCACATCACAGCTTGCGGGATCTTAGCTCCCCCACCAAGGACTGAATGGGCACCCTCGGCATTGAAAGGGCAGAGTCCTAACCACTGGACTGCCGGGGAATTCCCTGGGTGAAATTTTTAAATGTTCTTTTTGCTTATCTGTATTTTCTGATTTTTCTTTAAGAATATATTTGTTATTTATAATATGAATGTTAACATAACTAATATCTGACAACTGACAAAAACAAATTCTCCCAAGTTATTTTAAAATTTCAACATTAAAAAAATGACACATCTGGGACTTCCCTGGTGGCACAGTGGTTAAGAATCCACCTGCCAATGCAGGGGACACGGGTTCAAGCCCTGGTCCAGGAAGATCCCACATGCCGCAGAGCAACTAAACCCGCCTGCCATAACTATTGAGCCTGCACTCTAGAGCCCGCGTGCCACAACTGCTGAAGCACGCGCGCCTAGAGCCCGTGCTCCGCAACAAGAGAAGCCACCGCAATGAGAAGCCTGCACACTGCAATGAAGAGTAGCCCCCGCTCGCCGCAACTAGAGAAAGCCCGAGAGCAGCAGCGAAGACCCAATGCAGCCAAAAATAAATAAATGTATTTTAAAAAATGGTTCCTTTTAAAAAAATGACACATCTGGTTATTTAAATATATGATGCAATCTTTCTGTTTCTAACGTGAATTTCAAGCAATAATAGTTCTCCAAAAAGGTAAACACTGATATTTAAAATAATGGTCTATACTTACAGGAAAAGATTTGAGGAGATTGTAGTATTACAGACTTTTAGACACAAAGAAGGGCCCATCTAATGAAACCTCTCCTAAAGCAAACATGTGAGGGAAGGCATATTTATAAATATTCTTGTAATTTCTATAACAGATCAATTCCCTATGAGTAATTTAATAACCACAGTAACTATGAGTTTAGGGACAGCTGCTATGAGTGAGGGTGAGAGTCAGGCTTTGCCTTTCATATACCCTGTAGAATTCTCAGGTGGGGTGACCATATGTCACAAAAGAAATACCTCAAAATGATACTGGAAATAATGGAAGTAGGTGGAAATATTTTTCAGTCTGAGGCCATCTCATATTCACTTCATCTCCAGACCCTTCAAGACCCTCATGAACTGGTGTGTCAGCCCAGAGGCTCTTTCTCCCGAGCAGAATGAAAGGTTCAGGAGGGTTGAACTTGCACTAGTAGCCCACCACAGGGAGCAAGACACTACTGAGAAGCTGGTATAAGGCTTGCTTGGCTTGATATAAGAGCATCATCAGTCACGTTGCCTTTAGGGATTTCAGCTCTACTGTTGCAGTCTTACAGCTGGTGCAAGCCTATGCCTTCTGCATACAAGGAAACAGGGCAGAGAGCTGTTCTTTCTTTTTTCCTGCCTTCATATAATTCCTCTTTACTCAACATTACCCTGCCAAGTAGCTTCTTTCTTATAACAGCTATTTAGGCCAATAAAAAGCCAATCTGAATATGTTAATTATTTTAATATGAAGATTAAAGATTTTGGAGTTGAAAAACATGGAGACTATAGATTTTCCTAGAAAAGAATTTGTCTTTTTTTTTTAACTAATGGTTACCAGACTCCTGCCAACAGCTTCCAGAAAAATTACACAGAACATAAATCATTTGTGAAAGGAAATCTAGTTTTGTAAATATTTGGAATAGATAAAATGAAAGTAGTTAGGTGGAAAAAACAGGAATTTGTAGACTAGAAGAGGAACAGAAGTAATTCTGTAACAAAGCCTATTTCATAGCAGAAATTACTATAAAGCAAGGATTTTTCCCTGACATTATTTCCTTGGAAACATATCACCTTAAGGTCTCAATATGTTTATCAATAAAAACATTGTTTCAGCATTTTAGGGATAAACCAAGGGTAAGTAGGTCTTCACATAAATGTTTATATGTTTAAAGCAAATATTTATCCTTTTGCATACCACTTTTCTCCCTGTCAGTATTCTTTCACATTAAAAAAAAATAGTTGTATGGATTTTATCACTTGCATTATACCATGACTTACTTAATGTCTAACCCTATTTTTGTTTCCAATATATCACTTTTTCATTAAAAAAAATAGAACTCTGATGACTATCCACATAGATAGTTCTTTGACCCAAACACATAGTTGCAATCCCAAATCTACCTTTTACTATCTGTAACAGTATCTGTAAAGTCAGTTAACTTTGTTCAGTCTCAGTTTCTTTATCTGAAAATGGGAGTACAGTAACCATGTATATATAAAATTTACATCTCAAACACTCATATGCATACTGTTCACATTGTTAGACCTTCTGAAAGTTTGCAGTTAAAAACATGGGCTTTGAAGCAAGACTAACTGCATATAAATCTCAGTTTTGCCATTTACTAGCTGTGACCCTGTTAATGTTGCTTAACCTCTCTGTGTCTCAGTCTCCTTGTGTAAAATGGAGATTACAGTACTGCCTTCTTCTATGGGCTGTTGTAAAGACTGGGAAAGAACTGGCTATTGAGCAGTAATAGTACAACAGAAGATGTTACAGGTGGATTTTTAAATAGTGATTGTTTATTCAATAAACAATTCAATTCACCTGAACAAAACTTAAAAATAAAGCCTCCAAGTTTGGACTGATTCACGTGTAAACTAATATACTCAAAACAAAAAAACCAAAACCCTCAACATTTTTAAAAGGAAGACAACGAAACACAGTCAGTAAACAATATACTATTTCAATGTTTATCATCCAATCAAGAAGTGAAGAAGGAAAGTGTGATCCAAAACCAGTCAAAAGAAAAGTGATAGAAATTATGAAATTAATAGATAAGGACTTTATCACAGCTACTATAAATATGTTCAAAAACTTAAAAGAAAAATTAACATAAAGAGAATAAAAGTAGATACATTTAAAAAGAACCAAATGGAACTTCTAGAGGTGAAAAATACAATACATTAAATAAAAAATGTAATGGATATGCTTAACAGCAGATTAGACTCTGCAGAAGAAAAGAAAAATGAATCTGGGGCTTCCCTGGTGGCGCAGTGGTTGAGAGTCCGCCTGCCGATGCAGGGGACGTGGGTTCGTGCCCCGGTCTGGGAGGATCCCACATGCCGCGGAGCGGCTGGGCCCGTGAGCCGTGGCCGCTGGGCCTGCGCGTCCGGAGCCCGTGCTCCGCAATGGGAGAGGCCACAACAGTGAGAGGCCCGCGTATCACAAAAAAAAAAAAAAAAAAAAAAAAAAAAAGAATCTGAAAACAAGGCAATGGAAACTATCCAAACTGAAGCAAAAGAGAGAGAAAATAGCTTAAAAACTGAACCAGAGCCTCAGTGAGCTGTGGGGCAATATTAGGCAGTCTCACATACATGTAACTGGAATCACAGAAAGAGAAGAAAGAGGAAGGAGAAAAAATAATGACTAAAAAATATATCAAATAGATAAACATATAAATCTACATATCCAAGAAACTAAAAAAAACTCCAAGTAGGAAAAATACAAAACCAAAGCATATCAAAACCAAATTGCTAAAAACTAATGATAAAAGAGAAAATCTTAAAATAACCTACAAAAGAAAGACATTTATGAGACAAAGGTAAATACTATTGAGTTCTCATCAGAAACAATGCAAGGTACAAAATAATGGAATGACTTTAATACACTAAAAGAAAATAAAAACTGTCAATTTAGAATCCTATATCCAGTGGAAACATCCTTTAAAAATGAAGGCATAATGACATTTTCAGACAAAAAAAAAAAATAGATGTTTTTTGTCACAAGCAAACCTCTATTACAAGGACATTAAAGGAAGTATTAAATATGTTAGGTTGAAAAGATGATACAATATGGAAACTTGAATCTACATAAAGGAATGAATAGTGCCAAAAATATCAGAATGAAGGACTTCATTGCAGGGAAAAATGTTAGACTTTGGGACACTCTGCTAGGTACACAATGTCCTTTGATTTTATTTCTACCCACTCCCAGCTCCTTGAGCCCATGAGGAGCTTCATCACATTGTGCACTGAAACTACTGCTATAGATTTTGAGGGTTATCATCACTGTACCCCCACCAGAAGGACTTCTCAAGCTTTGCAAAGATGTCAGTTACCACTAAACAGAGGAGAAGTATAGCCTGAAATGCAAGAGGACTATTGTGACCATATGCAGCCCTCAGATTAATAGTACTACCTGGGAGACAGATGATGCCTCATTCCCTCCCTACTCCCACCTGACAAAGAGCCTTTGCCCACCAAACCTTCCATGTCTTGCACCACTGTCCTGGCTTCCCTGGCCTGGGATTTGAAGCAGTATGTCAACAATGGCCCTTCTCCACTGAAGCTGAATCTGGTGGGGTGGACAATCAGAAAGTCATGCATGAGGTTAACTCGTTTCTGAGACGGTCACATCAAAGAGTGAAGTACTGAAGGGTATCATTCTCAACCAGTCTCAGGGAAGAAGAGAAACAAACCATACTGACAATAGAGAAGGCACAAGCTGTACCAAAATCTGATATTTCAGAACTTTTCCTAAGTATATTGTTTATGAATGACTATTGTTCTGTGACAATCTCTCTCATTTCAACAGGCACCAGGGGTGTTTAGTTGGAGCAAATTAGCTTAGGCTTGAGTTGTTTACAGAGCCTTAATATTGGAAAAATAGACAAACTCAGTTGTGAAAAGTATTGTGTTATATGTTTGAATTTATATATTTTTCTATGTCAAATTATAAATTACCATTGTTTGTGAAGGATTACATTGAAAAAAGATTTTTAAAAAAAGCTCTGGATGCCTTTAACAAGCTTAACCCTGTTTTTGTAGTTTAGACAAGTTAATGGTTATTTATTGTGCACTATTTATTAATTCAGGGATGAGAACTCAAGACCCCAAAAGGTTGCAGCTCAAGTCCTTTTCAGTGCCACTTCTTTGCTAACAGCCCTGCTTAAGAGCCCTTTTGGTAGCTGTCCTGTTGTTGTACTACATGTTGCAAATTGCTAAGTGTGGTAATTACAAAAGTATTTATAAAGTTTTTTTTTTTTAAACTAATAAAATACAGACAAAAATTAAAGCTTGAAAATGCAGTCTTCAAACATGTTGACTCAAAGATGTTAGGAATTATATTATCCCACTGTAATCACATAGTCCCTTATGTGAAAATCTAGTACACATGACTTTTCCAAAATGGTGAAGAAATCAGCTCTAATATACAGTTATAGCTGCGGGAGGTACTATAACAGATCTGGATACTTGGAGGTGAAACAAACGGCAGAATAGGACTAGAGGTCTTTGTGATGATGCTTGTGAGAGATAAAGGACACTGAGGCAATGCAAACTTGAACCTTGGAACCGTACTCTAGCATCTGAGAGAAGAGAGAGAGAGCTGTCCACAAGTGCTCTCCGATGAAGTCATCTTGACTGGAAGAAAATTTAATTACTCAGTGAGTACTGGAAAAAGAAAAGGACTGAGAAATATCTGAGTGAGTTACAACAGTTTCCCAAAGATTTTTCTGTCTCAGGTATCCAAGTCATTCTGCATCTCTGGGGCCACACTTGGACAAGAGGTGAAGGACTGAACAATTCTGAGTCTACGCTATTAAACGGAATTGAGTATTTGGATATAGATCTAAGCATACATACAACAGCATTTAGGAATATCTATTATTATACATATACCTTGTGGACAAGGGCAGATAAATAAAAATTAAAAATTACCCATCACTAATAATTTATGTAAAGTATGACTAGTATTTTTAAATTTAGTGTGCTTATTTGTATGTGCCAAATGTATGTATAAATAAAAAAGAAAAATGGTTTTCATGACATAATTCAGGAGCTCAATCCCCTAACCCTGTTTCTCTCTTTAGAGTCTCAGCCTAATAAAGCAAAAATTCTTCTGTCAAGGAATATTTCAGTAATACACTCTATGTACATATATATGATGGTGTGATATTCATGTTAAAGATAAAATTCCACAATAGACTTCAAAATTATTTTATAATTTTTATACAGATAGACTTGGAAATGGAACAGAGCTAATGGTCAGTTCTTTATTAGGGAATTATAAAGTTTGTTCTAAAAGTGCTATGAACCCAACTAGGAAAAATGGCAGGCAGAATACAGTTATACATAACAACCCATTTCTTCTTTGAGAGTCTGGCTCCACACTCCTCTGGAGTTTGGTATTTATAAATGGTCTCCATTTGGTTTCAAGTACTTGTGAATTCCACGTATACCATATATAACTACGTTCAAACTTAAGTACAAAAGAAATCCCAAGATAAAAAAATCTAAATACAGTTTAAAGTAAATTCAACAGTGCTTCATTGTTAGAAAGTTACCATATTCAAAAGCAAGTAAAGACTTAAGAGTCAGTCTTAATGGATATTGATAAAATTGCCCATGTCACTAAATTCTTTTTTAGCTTTCTACGGGAACAAAACCATGGCCATTTCATAATGATCCAGTTATATTACATACAAAAAACAGGAACCTAAATTTTTTTGAAGTTTTAGTTTAAAATTATAAATTAGCAATACATTTGTGGCAAAAGCTTAGTGTAAATATATCTTTAATAACTACTGGATGTAGATATATACTTTTCAAAGTACACATAAGATAAAAATACAATGAAAGTTTTGGTCTTAGAAACAGATCAACTTTCTAAAATATTTAAATTACTAAATACATTCTCCCCTACCCATACATTTTCACCTCTCACTAGACCATGTGATATACATAATATAAATATATTTGACTTTGACAGCCCCATTTTCTTTCCATAATTTAAACTATACATACTAATGAATAACTTTTATTTTAATCAACATTAAAAATTTTAAAGTATGACTACACTGCTTTTGAGTCTATTTAAAAATATTTTTGAAGAATACAAAAAGATTGAGTAAATAGATTTAAGTGAAGACTTGACATAAAGTATGGTACAGGTCCTCAAACCTTAGAGACATGGTTACTGTAACATGGTCTCCGCCAGAAAGTAGCCTCCCAGTATATGCCACATACTCCACCCAGCAATCAACATGATTATAATGGGAATTTGATTTGTAACTGTTTCAAAATGTTCTAAGATGAATATTCTTTTAACAGTGTCAACTTTATAACATACCAAGAAACAATTTAGACCTAACAATAGCAGTAGCAATGCCTAAGCTTGAAAATATTGCCAAATTGTTTAATTAAACTACATTTTCTAGTTCTACAAGTTGAACTGCCAGGGTGAAATAGTAAGTTATTATATCACCCTTTTTCAATGTATGAAAGAGAGAAGAGAAAAAAAGAGGGGAGGTTATGAGGTCACCAAAATGTTATGAGATCACCAAAAGGTACTCTGTGCTCAGACCAGAGGCGATGCCTGCTCGATTAATAATCAAAAATGAATTTAATCTTGCCTGGATGGGAGTAGAAGCCAAAATGGTAAATAAATGACAGAGCGTAGGTTAGTATGATAGCACTGGGTTGCTAGGAAATCTATTAGAATGAAACAACAACCAAGCAAGTTCTGCTTACAGAAGCTGCTCCTGTTATGTGTTCTTGCCAATCACTTGTGTGCCTCTGCCAAGTCAATGTCACCTTTAATTTATTCACATTCAAGTCTGCTGCAAACAGACTTTGATCAATCACAATAATGAAAATGTAGACTGAGTTTTGTTGTTTTGACATGCTTTCTTGAACTTCTCTCCTTCATTTTTTCAAAACACTTCTAATTGTAAGAAGTTGATCTCAATGGTTACTGCTATTTGAGGGAACAATTGTTAAGGTTTGTTTATATTTCTTGCTGGCTAGGAATTTCTGGCATTGAGTTTTCTTTCTTTGAACTTGAGCCAGATTAATTATTAAATCTCAAAATGTCACTAAAATGAACTAATCACAGAGCTCAAGTCATTAATAGTTTTGCAGGTGGTATTTCCCTTAATAAAACAAATGAACTTCCATATATATATTTAAAAAAAGACCTTTGAGCATAAAGACACAATCATGTAATTGAAAAAGGAATTTAGCAGTTAAACATTAATAAAAAAATAATTAGAGTCATTTAATATTCATCCTATTTAGCTGAACTGCCCTGGTGGGAGACAAAGAAAACCTTGCTCCCTTGTGTGAGAAGGGGAAAGACCATAATCCCTGGAAGAGAAGGCAATGTCAGGTCCCCAAGGCTTTCTGGGTATGGACTTTGAGAGTGGGAAAGAAATGGCAGAGAGGCTGGAGCCCTGGAGGAAAAAGAAGGTTCCATCTGTGAATGACTGCTAACATTTATTGATCTGTTATGTGCCAGCTGCTGTAGGGAGAAAAGAGTTCTTCTCTCCTAGGTTGAGAAAGGGAAGTAGAGGAGTTGGGCAAGAAGGTGAGACACAGAGTTAGAGAACCTGCAGCTCTCGCTATACAGAATCTGCCCTAGAGATTCAAAAATGTCATGGCCGGAGGTTTCCCTCCCCAGGACCTAATGCAGGGATACTGTCCCCCGATGAAAGGGACAACAGGACCTGGAGCCCTGAAAGATATACTCATTCATTCATGCATTTTTCATTCAATAAATATATACTGAGCACCTACAGTTCAAGGCCCTGGGGATACAGAGGATAAAACCTGGCTCTGACTCTTATGAAGCTTCATTGTGGGTAGAGAGGTGAGCAAGCAGGTGTAAATTCAACTGGGCATCAGTGGTAGTCGAGGAGCCAGGCTTCCTTTAGGTTTGGTGCCAGGAGAAAAAGAAAGGCTCAGGAGTGTCCCAGCCTAATGGAGACAGGAAAATGAAGAAACAAGGTGGGGTGAGAATACTTACGGGAACTGGTGGGAGGGCAGCCAAATGGTCACTGAGAAATAAGAACAAAGGCAAAAGGAAATCAAGGGCAGAGAAGCAAGGGGCTTCCTAAGGCACTCACCAAGAGACCTCAGCTGGAACCTCTCTTTCACTTTCATTTACATACTCATTTGATATGATTGAGCTTCTACTCTGAGCCAGGCACTGTTATAGATCCACGAGATACAGCAGGGGACACGAGGCAGTTCCTGCTCTCATGAGGCTTAAATTCTAGAACGAAGAGAGAAATGATAAACTAGCGAATATAAGCTAACTGGTAACTGCCTGCTATTGCCATATCCTTCTCATTTAATCAGCCTGCCCTTTGGGTTTACTAAGAAACAGGAAACTCTAAATTGTAAACCAGCAAATGAGTAAACAGATTTCTTTAGCTCTTCTTGAAAGTTCTTTGTTCCCCTCAAAATCACTTTTTTCTATAATAATAAATCTTGAAACAAACACTGAAATTTAAATAAAAATCTATGAAGTCAAAGTGTAAATCACTTACAATTTCATATTCACTGCTGAAAAGTCTGGAGTATATAATTATATAATTTCCCCTATAATACACATACATTTATAATATGAATATATCTCATTTACGGATGCATATTTATAATTATAAATAAGATGTGCATACTGTTTCATAAACTGATTTTTCACTTAATATTTTCCAGATATCTTTTGGTGTCAATATACAGAAGTATATTATCCATTTTTGAAATTAATATATACTTTACTACTTATTCTTTACTATTTTTTACTTTTTTAAGTTAAAGTATGGGTGATTGAAAATATTATATTAGTTTCAGGTGTATAATACAGTGATTTGATATTTTTATGGATTATGTATTCTAATAAAGTTCTTATGAAACATTGAGTATATTCCCTCAATGTGTGATCTGATGTGCATTACATCCTTGTAACTTATTTATTATTTTTTTAAAAATACTGTTCTTATATGTTTATATTATATTAATATATTATATTATATTTCTTTATATTTTAAAATATATTTTATTTATTTATTTAACATTGTTATTGGGGTATAATTGCTTTACAATGGTGTGTTAGTTTCTGCTTTATAACAAAGTGAATCAGTTACACATATACATATGTCTCCATATCTCTTCCTTCTTGCGTTTTCCTCCCTCCCACCCTCCCTATCCCACCCCTCTAGGTGGTCACAAAGCACAGAGCTGATCTCCCTGTGTTATGCGGCTGCTTCTCACTAGCTATCTATTTTACGTTTGGTAGTGTATATATGTCCATGCCACTCTCTCACTTTGTCCCAGCTTACCCTTCCCCCTCCCTGTACCCTCAAGTTCATTCTCTAGTAGGTCTGTATCTTTATTCCCGTCTTGCCCCTAGGTTCTTCCTGACCATTTTTTCTTTTTCTTTTTTGGATTCCATATGTATGTGTTAGCATACAGTATTTTTCTCTTTCTGACTTACTTCACTCTGTATGACAGACTTTAGATCCATCCACCTCACTACAAATAACTCAACTTCGTTTCTTTTTATGGCTGAGTAATATTCCATTGTATATATGTGCCACATCTACTTTATCCATTCATCTGTTGATGGACACTTAGGTTGCTTCCATATCCTGGCTATTGTAAACAGGGCTGCAATGAACATTTTGGTACATGACTCTTTTTGAATTATGCTTTTCTCAGGGTATATGCCCAGTAGTGGGATTGCTGGGTCGTATGGTAGTTCTATTTTTATTTTTTTAAGGAACCTCCATACTGTTCTACATAGTGGCTGTATCAATTTACATTCCCACCAGCAGTGCAAGAGTGTTCCCTTTTCTCCACACCCTCTCCAGCATTTATTGTTTCTAGATTTTTTGATGATAGCCATTCTGACCGGTGTGAGATGATTATCTCATTGTAGTTTGTGTGTGTGTGTGTGTGTGTGTGTGTGTGTGTGTTACGCGGGCCTCTCACTGTTGTGGCCTCTCCCGTTGTGGAGCACAGGCTCTGGACGTGCAGGCTCAGCGGCCATGGCTCACGGGCCCAGCCGCTCTGCGGCAAGTGGGGTCTTCCCAGACCGGGGCATGAACCCGTGTCCCTTGCACTGGCAGGCAGATTCTCAACCACTGTGCCTCCAGGGAAGCCCTCATTGTAGTTTTGATTTGCATTTCTCTAATGATTAATGATGTTGAGCATTCTTTCATGTGTTTGTTGGCAATCTGTATATCTTCTTTGGAGAAATGTCTATTTAGGTCTTCTGCCCATTTTTGGATTGGGTTGTTTGTTTCTTTGTTATTGAGCTGCATGAGTTGCTTATAAATTTTGGAGATTAATCCTTTGTCAGTTGCTTCCTTTGCAACTATTTTCTCCCATTCTGAGGGTTGTCTTTTGGTCTTGTTTATGGTATCCTTGGCTGTGCAAAAGCTTTTAAGTTTCATTAGGTCCCATTTGTTTATTTTTGTTTTTATTTCCATTTCGCTAGGAGGAGGATCTTGCTATGATTTATGTCATAGAGTGTTCTGCCTATGTTTTCCTCTAAGAGTTTGATAGTGTCTGGCCTTATATTTAGGTCTTTAACCCATTTTGAGTTTATTTTTGTGTATGGTGTTAGGAAGTGTGCTAATTTCATACTTTTACATGTACCTGTCCAGTTTTCCCAGCACCACTTATTGAAGAGACTGTCTTTTCTCCATTGTATATTCTTGCCTCCTTTATCAAAGATAAGGTGACCATATGTGTGTGGGTTTATCTCTGGGCTTTCTATCCTGTTCCATTGATCTATATTTCTGTTCTTGTGCCAGTACCATACTGTCTTGATTACTGTAGCTTTGTAGTATAGTGTGAAGTCAGGGAGCCGGATTCCTCCAGCTCCATTTTTCGTTCTCAAGATTGCTTTGGCTATTCGGGGTCTTTGTGTTTCCATACAAATTGTGAAATTTTTTGTTCTAGCTCTGTAAACAATGCCAGTGGTAGTTTGATAGGGATTGCATTGAATCTGTAGATTGCTTTGGGTAGTAGAGTCATTTTCACAATGTTGATTCTTCCAATCCAAGAACATGGTATATCTCTCCATCTATTTGTATCATCTTTAATTTCTTTCATCAGTGTCTTATAGTTTTCTGCATACAAGTCTTTTGTCTCCTTAGGTAGGTTTATTCCTAGATATTTTATTCTTTTTGTTGCAATGGTAAATGGGAGTGTTTTCTTAATTTGACTCTCAGATTTTTCATCATTAGTGTATAAGAATGCCAGAGATTTCTGTGCATTAATTTTGTATCCTGCAACTTTACCAAATTCATTGATTAGCTCTAGTAGTTTTCTGGTAGCATCCTTAGGATTCTCTATGTATAGTATCATGTCATCTGCAAACAGTGACAGCTTTACTTCTTCTTTTCTGATTTAGACTCCTTTTATTTATTTTTCTTCTCTGATTGCTGTGGCTAGAACTTCCAAAACTATGTTGAATAAGAGTGGTGAGAGTGGGCAACCTTGTCTTGTTACTGATCTTAGTGGAAATGGTTTCAGTTTTTCACCACTGAGAACGATGCTGGCTGTGGGTTTGTCATATATGGTCTTTATTATGTGGAGCAAAGTTCCCTCTATGCCTACTTTCTGCAGGGTTTTTATCATAAAGGGGTGTTGAATTTTGTCAAAAGCTTTCTCTGCATCTATTGAGATGATCATATGGTTTTTCTCCTTCAGTTTGTTGATATGGTGTATCACGTTGATTGATTTGCATATATTGAAGAATCCTTGAATTCCTGGAATAAACCCCACTTGATCATGGTGTATGATCCTTTTAATGTGCTGTTGGATTCTGTCTGCTAGTATTTTGTTGAGGAATTTTGCATCTATGATCGTCAGTGATATTGGCCTGTAGTTTTCTTTTTTTGTGACATCTTTGTCTGGTTTTGGTATCAGAGTGATGGTAGCCTCGTAGAATGGGTTTCAGAGTGTTCCTCCCTCTGCTATATTTTGGAAGAGTTTGAGAAGGATAGGTGTTAGCTCTTCTCTAAATGTTTGATAGAATTCACCTGTGAAGCCATCTAGTCCTGGGCATTTGTTTGTTGGAAGATTTTTAATCATAGTCTCAGTTTCAGTGCTTGTGATTGGTCTGTTCATATTTTCTATTTCTTCCTGGTTCAGTCTCAGAGCGTTGTGCATTTCTAAGAATTTGTCCATTTCTTCCAGGTTGTCCATTTTATTGGCACAGAGTTGCTTGTAGTAATCTCTCATGATCCTTTGTATTTCTGCAGTGTCAGTTGTTACTTCTCCATTTTCATTTCTAATTCTATTGGGTTGAGTCTTCTCCCTTTTTTTCTTGATGAGTCTGGCTAATGGTTTATCAATTTTGTTTATCTTCTCAAAGAAGCAGCTTTTAATTTTACTGTTCTTTGCTACCATTTCCTTAATTTTCTTTTTTTCTTTTTTTTTTTGTGGTACACGGGCCTCTCACTGTTGTGGCCTCTCTCGTTGCAGAGCACAGGCTCCAGACGTGCAGGCTCAGCGGCCATGGCTCACGGGCCCAGCCGCTCTGTGGCACGTGGGATCCTCCCGGACCAGGGCACAAACCCACGTCCCCTGCATCAGCAGGCGGACTCTCAACCACTGCGCCACCAGAGAAGCCCCTTTATTTTTCATTTATTTCCGATCTGATCTTTATGATTTCTTTCCTTCTGCTAACTTTGGTTTTTTTTGTTCTTCTTTCTCTAATTGCTTTAGGTGTAAGGTTAGATTGTTTATTTGAGATGTTTCTTGTTTCTTAAGGTAGAATTGTATTGCTGTAAACTTCCCTCTTAGAACTGCTTTTGCTGTATCCCATAGCTTTTGGGTCGTCATGTTTTCATTATCATTTGTTTCTAGGTATTTTCTGATTTCCTCTTTGATTTCTTCAGTGATCTCTTAGTTATTAAGTAGTGTATTGTTTAGCCTCCGTATGTTTGTATTTTTTACATATTTCTTCCTGTAATTGATATCTAGTCTCATAGCATATGAGACTCATAGTCTCATACTGGTCGGAAAACAAACTTGATATGATTTCAATTTTCTCAAATTTATCAAGGCTTGATTTCTGACCCAAGATATGATCTACCCTGGAGAATGTTCCATGAGCAGTTGAGAAGAATGTGTACTCCGTTGTTTTTGCATGGACTTATTTCACTATCTTGGCTGCACTGAACACTGGGGTGCATATATCCTTTTGAATTAGTGCTTTGGTTTTATTCAAATAAATAACAAGGAGTGGAACTGCTGGATCATATGGTACTTCTATTTTTAATTTTTTTAGGAGACTCTATATTGTTATCCATAGTGGCTGCACCAATTTACATTCTCACCCACAGTGCATAAGGCTTCCCCTTTCTCCACATCCCTGCCAATACATCTTATTTGTTGTCTTTTTTGATAACTGCCATTCTGACAGGTGTGTGATGATATCCTGTGGGTTTGATTTGCATTATTTGCATTTCCTTGATAACTAGTGATGTTGAGTACCTTTTCATGTGTGGGTTGGCCATCTGTATCTCTTCTGTGGGAAATGCCTATTCAGGTCCTCTGCTCATTTCTTAATCCATTTTTTGGGGGGAGATATTGAGTTGTATGAGTTCTTTACATATTTTAAATATTAACCCCTTATCAGACATATCATTTGCAAATATCTTCTCCCACTCAGTGGGTTGCTTTTTCCTTTTGTTGATGGTTCCCTCCGCTGTGTACATTATCCTTCTTAATGGCTGCATAGTAGCTCGTATTCCATTGTATAGAGATAACAAAATCTATTCATTTAGTCCCCTATAGACTGATGTTTAGGATGCTTCACATTTTACAATACTACAAACAACATTCTCATATAAAATTTTACACACTTTTCAATCATTCCTCAGGATACCTTCTCACCCCAAAACTACTACATCAAAAGGTTCCCATATATAGTTGTCCCTCAATATCTGGGGAGGTTTAGTTCCAGGATCCCTACAGACACCAAAATCTCAGATGCTCAAGTCTCTTACAGTTGGTCTTCTGTATCCAAGGGTTTCACATTCGTGAATTCAACCAACAGCAGATCATGGTGGGTTGAATCCATGGACGCAAAACCCATGGATATAGAGGGCCAACTTTATTTGGAAAACTGATTTCTAAAGAGTCAACATCAACTTACATCTGTACCTACAGTGAATGAGAATACCTGTTTTCCCACAAATTTGTCAATACACACACATACAAAAAGTCCTTATCTGTATTGTGTTTAAAAGCTACTACCCACACCTTATCTTTGGTTTGCCTCTAACCTTGTCTAGAATTTTTTAATGAAAAAGTAAAAATTTCTTATGCTGTCAAATTTGCCAATCTTTTCATTATAGTATCTGGCCTAGCTGTCATGCCACTCACTCTTTGTCGTGCTTGTTCTTTTTTATCCTTCAGGTCTCAGCTTAAATCTAATATAATATAATAATATAATATACTCTTCTTTAATATAATAATACTCTTCTTTAGGGAAGAGTAGCTTCCCTAAACATCTCATTTAAAGAAAGCTGTCTCTGTATTCTTAGAATCTTTGCTTTTTCCCTCAGAGGTCTGTTTACAATCTGTAATGGTCCATTTTTGGTATTTGCTACATGTCTGTTTTCCCCACTATAGTATAAGTTCTATTAACACTGGAATAATATGGCAACTGTAGCTACTGAGTCAGGCAAGTTATATGTGATCTTTGAAGAAATTCTTCTGATTCAAGGACTTGCAATATTGTTTTTATGACAGTCAAGAGTGCATCAAAATCCCATATTTGAAGAATTTTTGATGGTTTCAAAACCCATCACTAGAGTTCACTTTCAAAAATGAATACACACCATATTACAGAAAGGAGAAGTGTTGTGATGCCAGAGCACTCCAAAAGTTAGGAACTTGTAAACTTAGTTTCTTTCAGGTATTTAGGCACAAGCTTCAGCAACAGTGACAGTCAATTCTTTGAACAGTATCAGTTCATAAGGACACAGACTGAAGATTAGGGTAGGATGTTTTGCCACTTGCTAGACAAAAGAGTTCACTTCAAAGATATGAGGGTTGGACCCTTTCATTCTGGAAAGAAAAAACTCTATGATACTCAGGTTAGATGGATAGTTTTTAAAGATAATTCTTTTTTTTTTTTTTTTTTTTTTTTTTGTGGTATGTGGGCCTCACTGTTGCGGCCTCTCCCGTTGCGGAGCACAGGCTCTGGATGCGCAGGCTCAGCGGCCACGGCTCACGGGCCCAACCGCTCCGTGGCACGCGGGATCCTCCCGGACCGGGGCACGAACCCGCATCCCCTGCATCGGCAGGCGGACTCTCAACCACTGCGCCACCAGGGAAGCCCTTTAATGATAATTCTTAAGAATGTTTCTTTCCTTTTAGACTAAAATATCTTTTAATTGTGGCAGGAATTAGTAAAGTTCCTATCTAGGAGTTTTTCAAGAATACCTGTATATTAGGATTCAAAAGTCTCATAGAAATTTAAGTTGAACAAAAGCTGGGTTCTATTTTCATAGTATAGGTTAATAGTATTTACATTCTATGATTATCATTTACTTTTGTTTCTTAAATTGAGAGGCAACTGTGATATTTTGTTGATTACATAATATATTAACTTTCACTGAATATATCACTGTACTTACTACATGCATTTTTCCAAGACACAAATGAATTTTGTTAACAAGTACTACTCTAGTGTGATAATATGCCATGACTTTTTATAATTATTCCATTTAAATTACTATGCAATGTAAATTTCTTGGCAAAAATATCCATCTGGTGATAAAAATTTGGAAATAATTCAATAGAAAATCTTGTTAGTGAGGTTATTTTCAACAAACACATATGAAAGGAAATGTTTTTATGATAAACTGTCATGTAATTTGGTGACCACAGATAATGCAATTAGTCTGATTTTGTAGGGGAGACAATTACTGAACCCTTATGCTTATTAGTCCTCAGTAAATTATACCTTTTCCCTGTCTTAAGAAGAGAGACTGTCAAAACAAATAATTATAGAACTAGAAATACTTTAAAAGAAGACAGGACAAAAACTTTATTTTCCTATTTAACATTTCACCAATTGTGCAATTCAGAAAACATTAAAACCTTATTACTACATATCAAGAACTCCATACTTTAAAGATAAAAAGCAATTTTTAATGCAATAAAAGTAAGTATAAATAAATGAAAAACATTTTTTAATAAAAAAGAGATTAAGTTAAGCAAATACCTAAATTTGTGGCATTTATTTTAAGTAAAAAGCACTTCTACTCATCCATCAGAAATGGAACTTTCTTTTAGTACTACTGTATTTTGGCTTTTAGTATAATCAAATTTCTAAGCTAATGATATGATTAGAGGCACAGGATTTGGGGCACACATAGTGCAAAATGCATTGATTTGTAATACTATTTTATAATATGTTGGTTATTTATTATCATTATAACCAGGCTTTAAGGCTATCTAAGATCAAAGGCAGAAGAACTGGCCCATAACAAATGAAACTAGTCACTTCTAAATTTTAAATATATAAACTCTCATAGCTAATATACAACTAGCAACAAGCTTTTTAAAAATATTCAATTAATTTTTTGTTGTTAGTTATTTAGATTCCTTGCATTTGTTAAATTAAAATATTTTCAGGGCTTCCCTGGTGGTACAGTGGTTGAGAATCCACCTGCCGATGCAGGGGACACAGGTTTGTGCCTCGGTGCGGGAAGATCCCACATGCTGCGGAGCGGCTGGGCCTGTGAGCCATGACCACTGAGTCTGTGCGTCCGGAACCTGTGCTCCGCAACAGAAGAGGCCACAACAGTGAGAGGCCCCTGTACCACACAAAAAAAATAAAAATAAAAAAATAAATTTCAGCTTTATTGAGGTGTAACTGACAAATGTAAATTGTAACATATTTAAGGTGTACAACATGATTTGATATGCATATATATTGTGAGAAGATTTCCCCAACTGAGCTAATGAACACATCCACCATCTCAAATATTTAACTTTTTTCTTTTTGTGAGAACATTTAAGTTCTACTTTCTTAGCATAGTTCCATTATACAAAATATAATGAATAAACTATAGTCACCATGTTACACATTAAATCCTCAGAGCTTATTCATCTTACAGTTGAAAGTTGGAATTTTTTTACCCGCCTCTCCCTATTTCTCACATCCCTCAGGCCCTGGCAACCAATATTCTCTGTTTCTATGAGTTTGACTTTTCTTTTCTTTCTTTTTAAAAAATATTTCACATATAAGTTATACTATGCAGCATTTGTCTTTCTCTGTCTGGCTTATTTTACTTAGCATAATATCCTGAAGGTTCATATATTTTGTTGCAAATGACAGGATTTACTTCTTTCTCATGGCTGAATAATATTCCATTGTGCATATATACCATATTTTCTTGATCCACTCACCCACTGATGGACACTTAGGTTGTTCCCTAAGTGGCTATTGTGAATAATGATGCAATGAATATGTAACTACAAATATCCCTTTGAGATAAGGTTTTCATTTCCTTTGGATAGATACCCACAAGTGGGACTGCTGGATCATATGGTAGTTCATACCATATGGCAGCCACTCTACCATATGTCTTTTGATTGGAGAATTTAGTCTGTTTACATTTAAAGTAATTTTTGTTAATTATGAACTTACTGTTGCTATTTTGTTCATTGTTTTCAGGTTGTTCTGTAATTCCTTTGTTTTTCTCTTGCTATCCTCCTTTGTATTCTGATGATTTTTCTGTAATGTTATGCTTTGATTCCTTTCCCTTGATCTTTCGTATATCTATCATAGGGTTTGTTCTGTGGTGACCATAAAACATCTTATATTTTATGCTTACATAAAACATATTTATAACAGTCTGTTTTAAGCTGACAACTTCACACACATACAAAAGCTCCACATTTATTTATTTATTTTTCTTTGCGGTATGTGGGCCTCTCACTGTTGTGGCGTCTCCCGTTGCGGAGCACAGGCTCCAGACACGCAGGCTCAGCGGCCATGGCTCACGGGCCCAGCCTCTCCGTGGCATGTGGGATCTTCCCGTACCAGGGCACGAACCCATGTCCCCTGCATCAGCAGGCGGACTCTCAACCACTGCGCCACCAGGGTAGCCCAAAGCTCCACATTTTTATATTCCCCCTCAACATTTTGTTTTCGACATCACAATTTACATTTTTACATTGGGTAACCATTAACAAATTATTGTAATCATTGTTATTTTTAATATTTTTGTCCTTTAATCTTCACACTAGAGTTACAAGTGATTCACACACTACTATTACAACATGAGTGTATTCCAATTTTAACTATGTATTTACTTTTACCAGTGGTTTTATATTTTCATGTTTTCCTGTTACTAATTAATATCTTTTCATTTCAGCTTGAAGAACTACCTTTAACATTTCTTTTAAGGCCCATAGAGTGGTGATAAACTCCTTCAGCTTCTGTTTGTCTGGAAAACCCATTATATCTCTCCTTCAATTCTAAAGGACAACTTTGCTGGGTAGAGTTCTTGGCAATTTTTTTCTTACAGCACTTTGAATATACCATGACAATCCACTCTAGCCTGCAAAATTTCTCATAGTCTTATGGGGGTTCCCTTACATGTAACAAGTTGCTTTTCCCTTGTTGCTTTCAAGATCCTCTCCTTGTCTTTAACTTTTGACAATTTAATTATAATGTGTCTTGGTGTGGGTCTCTTTGAATTCCTTATATTTGGAACTCTCAGGGCTTCCTGGATCTGGATTTGTTTCTTTCTCCAGGTTAGGGACTTTTCAGCCATTATTTCTTTAAATAAGCTTTCTGCCCCTTTGTCTCTTCTCCTTCTGGGATGCCTATAAAGTGTATACTGGTATTCATCATGGTTTCCCACAAGTCCCTTAAGTTCGCTTCACTTTTTTTCATTCTATATTCTTTTTGCTCTTCTGATTGAAAGAATTCCACTGCCCTGCATTCAAGTTCATTGATCCTTTCTTCCACTTGATCTGGTCTGCTGTTAAACATGTCTATTGAATTTTTCAGTTCAATTATTGTATTCTTCAGCTTTTTGATTTCTGTTTAGTACTTGTTTATATTTTCTGTCTCTTTGTTGAAATTCTCACTTTGTTCATGCACTGCTCTCCTGACTTTGGTGAGCATCTTTATGACTGTTAGTTTGAACTCTCTGTCAGATAAATCACTTATCTGCATCTCATTAAGATCTGTTCTTGGTTACTTAACCTTGTTCTTTTGGTTGGAACATATTCCTGTTTCTTCATTTTCCTTGAATCTCTGTGTTGGTGTCTGCTTATTAGATAAAACAGCCACCTCTCCTGGTCTTGACACAGTGGTCTCATGTATAAGATGAACCTCATCAATCAGCACAGCCTGAGCTCCTGGTTGTCTCTCAAAGCTCTGTAATTGTCCAAGCCACATTCTTTAATCTTACTGGTTCCCAATAGTTGAGAGTGTGTCAAGACCCATCAATGTCCCAAAAGGCAGAATTGTATTGAGCACCTAGATGGAAGATGACTGGAAGCTGAACCCTCAGGCAGCAGCTTCGAAAGTATGCAGTTAAGCTTCTTCCAGGGAGAAACTGGGAGTTGGGTGTTTTTGCCTGTTTCCTCTGTGCTGGGCCCATGTATATAGCTGTGGGAGGCAGGGTGGGGAGAGACGGGTGCTCCTCTGCCCGTTAAGAGCTGCTTCATTGTATGCTATAGTCCTGTGGGGCTCATAAATGCAAGCCCCAGTGTCTATTGAGCCAAGTGATCCAGTGACCTGTCCCTTTGGGTAACTGATGCAAAAGCTGGGGCACCAGATGCATGTACAAGCTTTGTGCAGGGAGATACCAGTAACTTGGAGTGGTCTAGAGGGAGAAGGTGGGGAGATGTCCGCTGGTTTCCCTGGTGTCCAGGGAAGATTGCAGCCATCCCCTAGACAGTGTGCTAAATTAGAAGCCTGACCCACAGGCAGCAGCTTTCAAAGTATGCAGATGAGCCCCTTTCAGGGAAATGGACATTTCTACCTGCTCTCTCTGCACAGTTGTGGTGAGTACTCCAGTCCATTAACGACTGCTTCTTTGTTTGCTGTAGCCTTGTGGGTCTCATGGATACAAGCCCCATTGGCTTTAAGAGCTATGTGTTTGGGGGGCCCATTCCTTAGGTGGGAGTCTTAAAAGTTGGGGTGCTAAATGTGGCACTCACACCCTTTGCTCTTCAAGGAGTAAATCAAATTACATCTGATAAAAGTGATCAGAAGCAATTTATTTTTCTAAAATTTAGATTATGAAGAATAGCACAATAATGAATAAGAAGAAAATTACAAGAAATTGTTTTGGTGAGATAACTGAGAAAAAGTATGGATAAAAAACAAAAATAACAAAAACAAAAAACCCCCCTAATCTCATTTTAACTCCCTTAACCTTTTTCACTCTGGATGTAAATCCAGTTTTAAAACTTAAATGGGGCTTGTCTTAGTGACTGATGGTATGAATCAGAAGGTTAACTATTCAGGACTAATTCTGTACACTTTAAAATATGCATCCAGTAGGTTATGATGAATCTCAGAAGAACCTGACCACACATATATCTAAAAATAATGAATAATAACACTTTATTTATATATAACTTAAAATAAAAAACTTTTACATTCTGCTTTAAAAGTCAGATAAAGGTCAAAATAGAAGAAAATATGTGCCAAAACTAAGGCCAAACTCAGACCTCAGCTTTGTACAGAAGTATATAAGAAGCAATCCTTTCAGACCGAGAAAGGTGGGATGCTTAAAATTTGAGATACTACTTTTTAGTAAGACCCACCTAAACTCAGTGTTTTGAAAACTAAAAAGATTTACAACATAAACTAGCCTAAAAATGTCTTGCACAATTAATAAATAAATACCTATAGATAGGGAGGCTCACTAGCTTATGGTTACAAGTATAGACTCTGAGGAGCTCAAGACACTCAGACGATTCACTTTCATTTCTTACCAGATTTTTCTAGAGAAGCATGGCAAATTTCACATTTTCTCAGTTTTTACAAAGCTAGAGGTCAATACCAAAGAAGGTACATAGAAAAAGCAACTATGTGTTATGCTATTGTGTTTCAAGTGCTTTTTAAAATTCCTTTATTATGACAGTGAAATGAAAACATCAGAATACAAAACAACAGACATACCAAAATTACAATTATTTGCCGATGTATACATGGGTAAATTAACTTGTTAAAGTTAAGAATTGTGCAGCCAGCCATAGAATTTGGGGTAATTTATTATTTCTATTAAATATTACTGTTATATTAATTTTTTAATAAAACAAAGGAAAAAAAATCAAGTAAGGTCATAGTATATAGGCCAAGCCAGAGAGTCACAAAAGTACCCAAGAATTACACTGGCAAGTATAAATTTCTGGGCTTCAGGTACTCCTGAATGGGGACAAGCCTGCTTCTTCGTCTGTTTAAAGGCAGCCACAAATGAGTTAGGTATAAAAGAGGTCAATAGACTGGCATAAAACTCGGCCCAACAGGGACCTTTCATTGTGGACGGTGGTAAACCCATTCAACCACAACTTTTCCTTTGGGGAGGCAGAAATGCTAGTAGGTAAATAAAGAATGGTACGTTGATCAAGCTCAGGATATATCCTTTCCAATCCTGGAAACCAAAGATCTCAAAATGACTGTACCACCAAAGATATAATGCTCCTGTGTAAACTTGCAATAAGATCCAATTTCTGAAGGCAATATGTGAATGTTTTTTCCTTGCAACTGTAAAGAATCAGACTAATTCAGTTTCAAAGAGGAAGAAAGATGATACTAAAAGCAGTTTACACATAATTTAACAGAGTTAAGATATCTAGGACAAGTTGTTATGTACAACATATGTCTACAAAGAAATTATACTACCTATTAAGCACATACTAGATGCTTGATAAATAACTGAATGAACAATAAAGCTATATATGCATTAAGTCTTTAAAAAGGAATTCAAAACCTAAACCACACTGATTATTTCTTACTCATATTGCTATGTAATTCCTTAAGTGCTTTTGGTATTTCAGAATTTCAAGGACTTCATTTTTCAGTTTATTCTGAATATCTTATTTTTCTATCAGGGATCCAACATGTTCTCTTAAAATATATGATTACGAAAATAAAAACTAACACAACTTCTAAAAAAAAAAAAATATATATATATATATATATATATATATATATGATTACGAGGTTTCATTGTATTGTTTTTATTTATTTTTTATTTTTTTAATTTTTTTTAAATTTTTTTTTTTTTTGCGGTATGCGGGCCTCTCACTGTTGTGGCCTCTCCCGTTGCGGAGCACTGGCTCCGGACGCGCAGGCCCAGCGGCCATGGCTCACGGGCTTAGTTGCTCCGCGGCATGTGGGATCTTCCCGGACCAGGGCACGAACCCGTGTCTCCTGCATCGGCAGGCGGATTCTCAACCACTGCGCCACCAGGGAAGCCCTCATTGTATTGTTTTTAAATGAACTATTTCATGTATATAAATAAATATAGCTAATAATATAAAATACACTCATGTGTCCACCATCCAACTTAAGAAATAAAACACTACAAATATGACCAACTTAAGAAAGAAAACACTACAGATATGACCACCATCCAACTTAAGAAAAAAAACACTACAGACATGACCAATAAAATGCTCTGTGAGCCCCCATCTACATTCTCCTTCCCCAGCAGTAATACCTACTTATTCATGTATGTTTTTATACTTTCACTACATCTTTATATATCAATAAACAAAACATAGTGATTAAAAAAAAATTTTTACATACTTATCTCCTAAGACTTTTAAAAACTATGTACTGCCTTGCATATTTAAGTTGACACTTAAATAATGGCAAAGGATGTATTTTCCAGTTTACTGCATATCAAATGCATGCTTTAAATATGTTTTTGTCAAAGCCTTGGAGCTACAGTTTAGTTTATTCAATTTACGGAAAATATAACTATATAACTTAATTGGCAAAGCCAGTCCTCATTGTCTAATGTAATCACCCAAATTCAACCTACTCTCAGAAAAATTCTAACAATTTTAAAATTCAAATAAATGTGTTATTATGTGTCCCCATGACAACTTTCTCACTTGTGAATTTTAATTTTAAGATAGATAAATGTATAGCTACCTAGCTAGGTAGACAGAGAAACTATAAGGCATGGAGCCTTACTATGAGTTTGTCACCTGGATGAAATAATCTGTTGCCCCTTTCAATAATTTTTATTGAAGCTTTCTCTGTTTTGTTCTCAAGGGACTCTCTCTCAGGAGAGACTCTCCGATAGTCTCTTTGTTCGCTGCCCTGATTTTTAAACCCCAAGGCAACGCACCATAGTAAGATTTAGGATGGACAAGAAGTAAGTTTTTCTTTTGAAAGACAGATGATTATGAAAAAAGTCAGAATGGAGAACTGGCAGACCAGAAGGAGTTCTCAGGCAGATCTTTTTTTAGGAAGCACTACATATGGAAAGAGAGAATATGGAAATTAATTGCTTTAAAGCTATTCATACCTGTATATCCCACAGGAAGTCTCTGTGTACCCAGGGTACAGGTATCCCAATTTGAAAACCACTGATCAACAGCTGGGGTTAGCAAACTAGGATCCAGCTGCCACTTGTTTTGTATACAAAGTTATATAGGGCACAGCCACATTCACTGGTTTACATATTGTCCATTAGTGCTTTCACAGTAAAACGGCAAAGTTAAATAGTTGCAACAGAGATTGTCTCACAATGGCCAAAATATTTACTATCAGGTGCTCTAAAGAAAAACTTGGCTACCCCTCATCTACGGCACTGTGTATGTGTTTTTTCAAATTCTTTTCTTTAAATTAAAGTTATATATTCACATAGTTTGTAAGCACACATCATCGTAAAAGGCTTATTATGAAAATATTATTTCCCTCTCCCCAGAAGAAACTACTTTATATACTTTTAGCTGATATGTATGGTACAGGCCAAACCAGGGAGCCACAAAAGTGACAGCTATCAAACAGACTTTGCCCCAACCCTTCCATAACATTCTTATATTATCATTCTTTATTATTCATTTTCAAGCACTGTATGTTAAACTTCTCATTACTGAAAATGAGGATTTATCCCATCACATACACTCAATATAGTTGTAAATCAGTATTCAATATTTATATTATTATGAGTAAACACTATCAGCAAGTGAGTTATCTGTATACTAAAATTATTTCTCCTTCTACCCAAGGTTTACTTTTTTGGAGATAACAAATGAAGTCTGTTCATTTTCCACATACTTATCTATAATTCAATTTGATATGTTCAGTATATATGTGTTCATCTAATCCCTCTATTTTTCCGAATGTTCCTCTTCCCTCAAATATGCTGGAAAACAGTCTGCACTGTTTTCCCTTTGCATGAATAAACCTCCAACTGGGTAGAAAAGTTGCCTGGTTTTCAGACTTTCACAAAGGGACTTTTAACAATGTCCTTTTCTTTTTCTTCAGGAGATTTAACATTGACACAATGCTATTATTTAATGTATAGTTCTTGTTCAAATTTTAAAAAATACCCCAATACTGTCCTTTATAGCTAAGGTTTTCCCTCGATTCAGGATCACGTGTCATATTTGGTCATCAGGTTGATTAGTCTTTCTTTGTCATTCATTACACTGATATGACTGGTCTGGTGTTTTCATGAAGTTTTCTGGTTACTTCCTCCTGATTAGATTAAGTCTGTGCATTAAAAAAAATACTACATGAATGATGTCTTACTTTCAGTGCATCATACAAAGAGGCAAACATGACATCAAGGCTGTTCTACTTGGCACTTCTGACTAGCTGGTTACAGTGGTATGGCCAGATTTGCCCACTATAAAGTTACTTTTTCTTCCCCTTTGTAATTAATAAGTAATCTTCAGGGAGATACCTTGAGACCATGTAAATACCCTGTTCCCAAACAAAATTTGATCCAATGGTTTTAATATCCACTAATGATTTTCCCCTGAATCGATTATCACAATGACAGCAGAAAAATGGTGATTTTCCAACTCTGTTGTTTCTTCTACATTTACTGGTTAATATCTAATTGCTTCTTAAATAGATTTTCAACCAGGTTACTGTTTTTAGCACCAGCCTCAACTCCACTTTCAGTTTCCTGGCACTGCCAATTATTGAGCATTCTGGGGTTCTGTGGTTTAAACTGGGTTTCTTCTAAGCTTTCTCTTCTGCTAGATTAGGGGTCATACTCCTCCTCAGTTTTGCTAAATTTGTTAACATTGCTCATCTGCTGTCCAGCTTCCAAAACATTGTTGCTGCGTTTGCCTCTTCAATTTTTCTTTGACCTTATGCTTTTAAAAGCAACCCCCTTTACTGCCATTTTCATTAGGCTCAAAAAGAGAAAGTACACTCATGTGTTTAACTGACTAACTTTACTTGAAATTCCTTTTTCTTTCCCTGCCTTCAAATTTTATATAAATGGTATCATGTTGTACGAAATCTTCTGCAACTTGCTCTTTTTACTCAATATTATGTCTCTGAGATTTATCCATGTTGATACATGCAGCTCTAGTTCATTCATTTTTAATGAATGATGTTTTAATGCAGTGTATGAACATGTTACAATTTTCTTATCCAATTCCACTATATTCCCAAAAGTGAGATTGTGAGGTTTGGGGTAGCGGTCTATTTTTCCATAAGAACATACAATCCCCATTTAAGTCAGTATGAAAATAGGATTATATATGCAAAATGTCAATTTTAAGACATTTCAATTCTGTAACTTATAAAATGAACTAATAATACTAGGTACAGAGAACTCACTCAATAAATGTCAGTCACTTAGAGACAACAATGAAATGGGCTTCAGAAATTCAGAAATAAGGTTCTTTTCTGAAAGTTAAACTGCAAGATCAACACATTATAGGCCAGGGCAGAGATATGAAAAGAGTAAAGCAAATGAAGGGCTGCAGGGCCAGCAACATTTGACCATAATATAACTAGTATAATAGCAAAGGAAATAACAGGTCATTCAGAAAGGAGTAGCAGAGAAAAAAGGATAATCATAGAAACAAATGCTGGCAATCCATAAAAACACTGTTCATGGGAGCAAAAACCTTAATATGCATGTGGCAATTTTTTCTATTCCAAACCATAAGGCTATTCCTAGGATAAAGACAGATATTGGGAATTGTGGTCAATTCTATTTAAATATTTCCATTCCTATGGGTTAGACAATCCCTATTGTGAGACGGACACAACGGGTGATTTTAGGCTGGATGCAATTAAACATTTATTTTACTACTTAACTTCCCTTATCCTAATGCTGCACTCACCAGATATCCTACTGTTTTTTTCCTATGCCAACTTAATTTCTTACTATAAATTAATATACTGGAATTCTGGCAACACTTTCAAACTCTCTTGTGTTTTAGTAACTGGGATATCTTTTAGAGCCAAATCACCTTGGACGTGGACAAAAAATGAGTCTTTGGAGCCTCCAGCCCAGATCTGAGAACATGGTCAAGTAAACAAGGTGCTGTGCAGTATGGTCCTACCTAGCTGCCCTAACCTCTCCTTTGACTACAGTATCACCACCCAACTCCATTCTCTACTGATTTCTAGAATTTCCTCTTCCTCTTTCATGAAGCATGTGTATTAAAAATGAAGTGAGTGAGCTCTAATATTATGGATTTCTTCTACTGTCTGTAAACCTGTTACTGAGTCATGTATTTTGTCAATACTTGGCAGTACATTTATTTACTTTTTCAAACAGAAAACTTTGCTTCCTACTGTCTTGTCAGAATGAAAGGAGAAGCAATATTTCAGAATACTTGCTGCATATGGCCTCTAATGGGATAGAGTCAAGACCAGGAAAAGTCTACTTCATTAATTTTGTGAAATGTTAATTCAACTTGTACTGAACTGATGAACAGGTGTTGAACTATATTGGCAACCTGCAGTAAAACTGAATTTTCATGAAAAAAGTATAAGCAATGCTCAATTTCAAAATATGTTCAGTTTCTCAGGGTTATTTTGTAGTTGGTTGCTGGAAATTCAAACTCTGTCATATAAACCATGTAATATACTTACATGGCATTGAGATTTTCAAGTCTGTCAATAAAAGCCTATCTAACTAATAATGAATCAGGTTCAGTGTTAGGTGCGTCTGACATATAAATGAATAAGACATAATCCCTGTGCCATATAGCTCACAATATAGTCAGCAAGATGGACAAATAAAACAAGTAATTATAATACTGAACTCAAAGGGTTATATAAGTGCACAGGGTAGTGTAGCTATATCAAGAAAGAAGTGACTAACTCTATGAGTTAAGAAGTTGGGAAAAACGTTAAGGAAAATATCACAGAATTTTAAAGGGCCTTTTAAACAGAATTAAGCATGAGCAGAAGTGTCCTGCTAATGGGAGAGAAAGAAGATATTCAGCTTGAGAAACAGCAAGGAGTGCCTTGGAAAGTAGGATGGGTATAACAAATATAAGGAGGAAAGCTAGAAAGTTGGGCAGGGCAGGAGGCTTAAATGGAATTTCAAGGAACTAGATCTTTTAGCCAGAGCTTCCCAAGAAGCGTGCCTAAAAACTGATTCCTTCAGCCTTCAAGGTGGCCAGGAGAGAAACTGTTGAGTTATAGGGTAGGCGTATGTTTGACTTTATAAGAAACTGTCAGTTTTGAACATGGTTATATCATTTTCACACCAATCAGCACAGTATGGTTATATATGAATGTTTATGGTTGCTCTAGTTATGGTTATTGTCAATCTTCTAAATTTTAGCCATTTTCATAGATGTGTGGTGGTATCCCATTATGGTGACTAGTGATGTTAAGTATCTTTTCATATGCTTACTGGCCATTCTTGAATCTTATTAAAGCCAATTCAAGATTTTCACCCCATTTTTATTAGCTCTGTCTTTTATCATTGAGTTGAAGTGTTCTTTATATAGTCTGGATACAAGTCCTTTGTCAGATACATGTACTGTGATTATTTTCTCCCAGCCTGTTGCTTTCCTAATGTTCTCTTTTGATGAGCATTAGTTTTTTCTTTGTTTGTTTTTATAATTATTTTTTATTGGAGATAGTTGCTTTACAATGTCATGTTGGTTTCTAATGTACAGCAAAGTGAATCGGATATATATATCTGCCCTCTTTGTTAGATTTCCTTCCCATTTAGGTCACTGCAGAGGACCGAGTTCCTTGAGCTATACAGTAGGTTCTCACTGGTTATCTATTTTATACATAGTATCAATAGTGTATACATGTCAATCCCAATCTCCCAATTCATCCCACCTCCCCTTTCCCCCCTTGGTGTCCATATGTTTGTTCTCTTAATTTTGATTAGGTTCGATTTACCAATGTTTTTCCTTTATAGATTGTGCTTTCTGTCTCCTGTCTACCCCGAAGTTGTGAAGATATTCCACTATGTCTTTTTGTAGAAGCATTATAGTTTTAGCTTTTATGTTTAGTCTATGATCCATCTTTAATTAATATTTGTGTATGATGGGAGGTAGGGATCAAGGTTCAGCTTTTTCCATATGGATATTAAGTTACTCTAGCACCACTTGTTATGAAGACTTTCCATTCCTAATTGTGTTCCTTTGGTGTTACTGCCAAAAACCAACTGGCTGTATACTATTTCTAAGCTCTCTATTCTTTTCCATTTATTTGTTTATATATCCTTATTCCAGTACCACACTGTCTTTTTTAAAAAATATATATTTTTTGATGTGTACCATTTTTTTTTTTTTTTTTTTTGTGGTACGCGGGCCTCTCACTGTTGTGGCCTCTCCCGTTGCGGAGCACAGGCTCCGGACGCGCAGGCCCAGCGGCCATGGCTCACGGGCTTAGTTACTCCACGGCATGTGGGATCTTCCCGGACCAGGGCACGAACCTGTGTCTCCTGCATCGGCAGGCGGACTCTCAACCACTGCGCCACCAGGGAAGCCCTGATGTGTACCATTTTTAAAGTCTTTATTGAATTTGTTACAATATTGCTTCTGTTTTATTTTATTTTATTTTACTTTTTGGTTTTTTGGTCCCGAGGCATGTGGGATCTTAGCTCCCTGACCGGGGATCGAACCTGCATGCACCCCCTGCATTGTAAGGCGAAGTCTTAAGCACTGGACTGCCAGAAGAGTCCCCACACTTTCTTAATTATTATAGTTTTAGAGTAAGTCTTAAAGCCAGGCAGCGTAAGTCCTTTAATTGTTGTCTCCTTTTTCATGATTGCTTTCAGTTATTCTAGGTCCTTTGCATTTCCATATATATTTTAGAATCAGCATATTGATTTCTACCAAAACAAGTCTAATGGGATTTTAACTGGATTTTTATTTGATTGAGTCTATAGATAGTGGTTCACAAAGTAAGGGCTCTGGCCCAGCAGCGTTACCATCACCAGGGAACTTGTTATGAATGCAAATATTCAGGCCTTACCTCAGACCTTGTGTATCAAAAACTCTGGGAATAAGGCCTTGCAATCTGTGATTTAACAAGCCCTCCCTGTAACTGGTGCATGACAAAACGTAAGAATTACTGCTGTGAGGGACTTCCCTGATGGTCCGGTGGTTAAGACTCCACACTTCCACTGCAGGGGGCACGGGTTCGATCCCTGGTTGGGGAACTAAGATCCCACAGGTTGCGTGGCCAGAAAAAAAAAAAAAAAAGAATTACTGCTGTGAATCAGTTTGGGAGAGCTAACATCTTAGCAATATTGAATATTCCAATCCATGAAGAGGTATTTCTCCCCATTAATTTAGGTCTTCTTTAATTTCTCTCACCCATGTTTTATAGTTTTAAGTCTACATGTATTGGGACTTCCCTGGTGGTGCAGTGGTTAAGAATCTGCCTGCCAATGGAAGGGACACAGGTTCAAGCCGTGGTCCGGGAAGATGCCATGGAGCAGCTAAGCTTGTGTGCCACAACTGCTCATGTGTCACAACTACTGAAGCCCGCACGCTTAGAGCCCATGCTCTGCAACAAGAGAAGCCACTGCAATGAGAAGCCCGCACACCACAACAAAGAGTAGCCCCTTTTCGCCACAACTAGAGAAAGCCCTCGTACAGCAATGAAGACCCAACACAGACATACATACATACACATAAATAAATAAATAAATTTATATATTTTTTAAGTCTACATGTTGCATATATTTGCTTAATTTATATCAGGGTATTTTATGCTTTCTGATGCTATTGTAAATGGTATTCTAATTGCTACTGGCTAATCCTCAGCCATAGTCTACAGGTGATATGGGCAGAAGTCTATTTGGGGGTGGGAGTTCACTAAGAGATTTGAAAAAAAGTAGAGAACTCAAATTACTGGTAGCATCTTGAAAACAAACCAGGGCTTCCCTGGTGGCGCAGTGGTTGAGAGTCCGCCTGCCGATGCAGGGGACACGGGTTCGTGCCCCGGTCTGGGAGGATCCCACGTGCCGCGGAGCGGCTGGGCCAGTGAGCCGTGGCCACTGAGCCTGCGCGTCCGGAGCCTGTGCTCCGCAATGGGAGGGGCCACAGCAGTGAGAGGCCCGCGTACCACAAAAAAAAAAAAAAAAAGAAAAGAAAAAGAAAACAAACTAGTTGCAACAGATATGCAAGAATAGGAGGTTGTTTCAAGTGAATTGATATAGGTATTAAGCATGAACAATTACAAAGATCACAAAAAGAAGGACAACCAGACATAATGCTCTCCTGTAGTCTTGCCAAACATTTTCTACATTCTTGACAACAAGATCAAACATCAATATCTAGCTTCTGGATCCAGCTGCCAATGTGGAAAAAAGACAGAGGAGCAGGGGAACATGTTGAATTACACAGAGAGCATAAGATCAGCAAAATCTAGACTGTGGCAAACTCTTTAAGTCAAATGGGCTGGGTTTTTCAACAGATAAATTTGTAAGGAAATGAAAGTGATGGAGGAAGAACATATAAACTGAAAGAGATTTAAAACAAATATGAGGGACTTCCCTGGTGGCACAGTGGTTAGGAGTCTGCCTGCCAGTGCAGGGGACATGGGTTCGAGCCCTGGTCCAGGAGGATCCCATATGCCGCAGAGCAACTAAGCCAGTGCGCCACAACTACTGAGCTTGTGCTCTAGAGCCCGCGTGCCACAAGTACTGAAGCCTGTGCTCCACAACAAGAGAGGCCACCACAGTGAGAAGCCCGTGCACTGCAACGAAGAGTAGCCCCACTCACATAACTAGAGAAAGCCTGTGCGCAGCAACGAGGACCCAATGCAGCCCAAAATAAATAAATTAAAAAACAAATTAAAAGAAAAAAGAAAAAAAAACCAAATATGAAGTTTTTACAAAATGGGCAAGTCTAAACTATAATGTACATTTGGCTGAGAAGATTATTTAAACATGTGAGTAAACAATTACTATAAAAGTCAGGTTCAGGGTTGCTTTTGTGGGGAGAAAGGAGGTTGTATTGAGATCGGGCACATGAGTAGCTGGCAAAGTTCTGTTTCCTGACTTGGGTGGAATTTGCCTTATAATAACCTATTAAACAATACATTTAATTCTTGTGGTCTTCTGTATACATGACTTATTTTTACAGTAAATAGGTTTTTCCTCCCTCTTAACATGATATATGTAAAATCTGGGATTGAAGAGTTGATAAGTTTTAGTGATAGAATGATGTTTGGGGATGACACGAACTAAGGTGTGGCTATGGAAGTGTTTGTTTATTGAAGTAGGGATACTGGTGTGGATGAAGTCAAAGAAGTAAATGGCTAAGACTTGGGAAGACTGACGGGAAAAAACAGCAAGTCTGATTCTAATCTCTGCCATCAGTGTGGGAGAGTGCCCTAGAGGTTAGCAAAGATAAAAATGATGAACAGGTCGAGAGAAATCTACTTGGATTGCAAAGGTACCACACTCTCTTGGGCTCACAAAATGGAATAATATTTTGGAACTGACTGGGGGAAGGTAGGAGCAATCGGTCCCCCTTCCTTTCTATGGGTTGTAGGAAAATGAGCACAATTCACCTCAAGGAAAAAAGAGACTCACTATCTTTTAGACACAGATAGATTTTACTTGAGGCTCCGTGGTAGAGAAAGTTCCTAGGACAATATTAAAGGTGAAGGGTAATTTGCTAATAAAGAAACGGAAATTCCTGAAACACAATGGAAAGGGTCCGGAGGGAGAGAAAAGGGTGTGTGCATTTGTGTGTGTGTGTGTGTGTGTGTGTGTGTGTGTGTGTGTCTGTTGGGAGGTATAGAAGAGCATGAAGAACAATGTGATTAACAGTACAAAGAGGCAACAGAGGGATCCTTTTTAGATATTCAAGAATGTGAGCACCATGGAGGGAATGACTTGGTCTCACTGTTCTGACTGGAGCTTGTCTGAGATACTGGGATTACCTAACATTTATAGGAGTAGTGCCTTAGGCCTGATTATTGCAGTTGCCTCCATCTAATCACTTTGCAAGTATCAATGTTTCCATGGAAGAAGGTTTTCAAAGTCTGGAGGATAGAAGAAACACCTTTTTCTCTGAGAACAGTAGCTCTTATTATGGCCCAGAGAAGGGGAATCAGAAGGGCTCCCTGATCCATCCTACCACTGGAAACCACAGGGGATACTTCTGAATATTGGAACACTGACTTTTTTTCGCTTTTATTCCAAGGTTCACTGATATTAGAAAAAAGGGTCTGAGAAGAGTAGGACAAAGTCAAGGTAGAAGCAACATACAAAGCTAGAAATAGGCTTAGAGATGTGCTCACTCAGACCCCAGGCAGACACACCTTGATGGGGTCAGTCCAGGAGGAATGGAACAAGTAAAGATAGGTATGCCAATTTATAGGTCATCATAAATTCTGCCCTGGAGTATTCCACCTCTTAAAAAGTGTGGCCTGAGTATTGGAGCCCATTTACATTGTCAGCAGGGTTGTAGTAGTGAGGGAATAGGGGAGGGAAAAGAGGAGTCCTCAGTAGCAGAAAAAAAGGAATAGGTAGTATATTAACGAATTTGAAAACTTCCCTTTTATGAAATACATCTATTTCTTACAAACTAACTTTAGAACATTTTATGCTATTGTTTTAAAATAAAAATTATGAAATAATCATGTTTTAAAAACACAAATACCACAGCATTGCTATGCTTTTTATTCTGCATCCCACCCAAACTATGTTTCTAAAGTTTTTTTTTTTTTTGGCTGCTCCACATGGTTTGCAGGATCTTGCAGGATCTTAGTTTCCCAACTAGGGATTGAACCTGGCCAGTGCGGAGTTCTAACCACTGGACTGCCAGGGAATTCCCTATGTTTTTAAGTTTTAAATAAAAATTCAATTCAACTATTAGTTACCGAGTGTTACATATTACATGCTAATTGTAGTAAGTTTCTTCAGATATTAGATGGTGTTAAATTTATATAAAATTATAAAATTTTATGTTTTATATAAAATTAAGAGCAAAATAAGCAGAGCATGATTTGGAGAGGACCAAGATATTTAGTGTTTCTCAAACTTTTCCACCAAAGCGTCTGTATCAGAACAGAGAACTCCCAGGGGACAGGGAAATGACCTGATGCAAGCTGCTATAAGTCCAAACATTCTCTGAAGTGTTTTTATTTTGTTTTAAATTTTTATTATTTCATTTAAAATTTTATATGGATTTTGTTACATCCCATAATTTGTGCATTTATTTTATTATAAAAATGTTTGAAATTATTTTCTATGGGGTAAAATTAATGCTTTGGAGAGGTGACATCACATATATTTTAGAGGCTTCATGTATCCCTGAGAGTACAGACTCCCAATTGAGAAACACAGCACTGTAAACACATATTTGAATATTTTCCTTGTGTATTCTTACCTCCATAGTAGGTAGAGTCTTTCTTGTTTTCCTGATCCAAGCTAGAAAGAAAAATAATATTTAAATGTAAGTTTTCTATAATTTGCACATTTTATTCATTCATGCATGAAACAAATACGTATTAAGCACCTGTTATATATTGTTTTAGGCACATGAGTTCCCTCCTTTTGCATATATACTAGTAAAGGGGGCGCAGAAAAGAAACATATTAGGTAATAATTTGTGTCATAAAAAATACTTAAGTGTGGGGAGGATATAGAGGGGATAGTTTCATAACTAAAATCATACCCCATAATCATCTGAATTCAATTTAGGGTATATATGGCATATAGGCCAAATCATAATACAGTAAACTTCAAGGCAATATTAAAGTTATATTATCCTGGAAATGTGAACCAATTATGGCTCCATATGTAAAAGAATGGATGTAGAAAAGTTTTCATTTACAGAGATTTCTCTTCTAGCCTGTTCTAGCAAGCACTCTATCTCGTATGGTTGGTATCTTAGCTCCAACATTTGGGAGATGAGAGGCAGAGTAGAAAGAGCCCGTATATGTGAAGTGCCTACGGGACACTGGGCACTGTGCTAGGTACTTTAGCAATAGGAAGGGAGTGGGGCAACTGCCTCTAGAGAAGTGTATCAGAATCACATGAAGACATGTTATAGTACTTAGCAGAGCAGAGGCAGATTTTGGGGGTTCAAATCCCAACTTAAGTACTTACTAGCTGTGTTACCTGAGGCAAGTTATTTAATTTTCTAAGTATCAGATTTCCCATCTGTAAAATTATAATACTAGTACCTAGATTTTAGTATCTATACTGTGAAAAGTATATGAAATAGTATATATAAATTCTTAGCTCAGAGTCTGGCATAGAGGAAACATGCAAATCTAAGTTATCACTATCACTATTATTCAGTAAACCTGTATTTTTTATAACAGGCTCAAAAAAGCAAAGATCAACAAAACCTGCTTGGCCTATGAGGATATATAGGAAACTGTGAGAAAACACACTATAAGGAATATAGTCTTTGAAAAGTAGAAACTACTATTTTATCACTTTAGTTAATTCAATCTTTGTTACAAAATCATGAATATGCTTATTTTATAAATTCAATGACATTCCCAAATTTATACATTAAGTAGTAATGGTGGAATTTGAATCCAGATCTGACCCTGTCTCTGGATCCAAAAACCATCCATGCTCTACTAAGCAGTTTCTCAAAGTTTATAAGCAACAAGCAAAGAACACTAAACTAGGTAGAGGAACAAGTCACAACACTTGACTACATGTCAAAAAATAAGATTCACCCCATTTTACAGATTGGGAAACTGAAGATTAAGCAATTTGCCGAAACTCACATATTTAGCAAGTAACAGTCTGAGAATCAAATGCTGGTTGAACCGGCTCTAAAATCTGAGCTCTGTCCATTCACCAGCCACCTTCTCTTCTGACAGGCTAGTAGCTCTGCTAGCCTGCCTTCTGTCATCCAAGTAATAGCAGCGGGGGGCTTCCCTGGTGGCGCAGTGGTTGAGAATCTGCCTGCCGATGCAGGGGTCACAGGTTCGTGCTCCGGTCCGGGAAGATCCCACATGCCGCGGAGCGGCTAGGCCCGTGAGCCACGGCCGCTGAGCCTGCCTGTCCGGAGCCTGTGCTCTGCAACGGGAGAGGCCACGACAGCGAGAGGCCCGCGTACTACACACACACACACAAAACCCAAAACAAAACAAGTAATAGCAGCGGGACCTGTCCTCATGACAAGCCCAGTAATGAATGACTGGAGGTATAAAGAGCAACATTCAACTGTGGGCCTGTGATGAGTTATTTCTCCCTACTTTGTTCTCTCTTGCACTGACCCCATACGTATATTTTCAATACAGACCCGGTGTTTTGCCTTCTCTATTTCTGTTTCTGAACTTCTATCTCTGGTATTCTTTTCTGCATCCTCTTCTTATTAGCTTCCAGCTCTATTTGGTCCATTTCTAGCCACAACTTGCACAAACTTTATATTTCTTTTTAGTCTGGAAGGTTGTCAAAGGCAGGATGCATCCACGGGAGATTTATTTTTCTACCACTTAAATGCCTCGAAAGAGTAGGTACTTAAATACAGTTGTTGAATGAATACTTCCACTGTAAAATACTTCCACTATAAAAATATTCATTGTAATGGGCTTTTGACCTGTGTTAGAAAACCCAGCTTAGCAACAGGAAGATTCCTCTGTACGATCAAGGAAATAAGTGGTTTATGGAAGTTTTCAACTGCCTCTTTATGGTCAAAATAAGGGGTACTTGTCTATGTTTATGGGCATTTTTTTTTACCCAGGAAAGAGACTTCTTTTAAAATTTATTTATTTATTTATTTATGGCTGTGTTGGGTCTTCTTTTCTGTGCGAGGGCTTTCTCTAGTTGTGGCAAGCGGGGCCACTCTTCATTGCGATGCGTGGGCCTCTCACTATCACGTCCTCTCTTGTTGCGGGGCACAGGCTCCAGGTGCGCGGGCTCAGTAATTGTGGCTCACGGGCCCAGTTGTTCCATGGCATGTGGGATCTTCCCTGACCAGGGCTCGAACCCGTGTCCCCTGAATTGGCAGGCAGATTCTCAACCACTGCGCCACCAGGGAAGCCCCCAGAGACTTCTTGTAAAATAATTCACCATGAGTCATATACCTCTAAAAGGTTTTAAGCAATAAATCTTCAGTTCTAATTTGGATTAGAAAGTTAATTCAGAAAAATCAATTGCTATGGCAGGCGTTGTCAAACTATAGCCTGCAAGCAAAATTTGGCCCATGGCTTGTTTTTTGTTTTAATGGCTGAAAAAAAATAACCAACAAAGAACAATATTTCATGATACATGAAAATTAAACAGAATTCAAATTTCAGCCTCTGTAAATAATGTTTTATTGGAACACAGTCACACTTATTTATTTACATATTATCTATTATAATATGGGCTACAATGGCAGAGTTGAACAGCTGTAACAAAGACCATATGGCCCACAAAGCCTAAAATATTTGCCATCTGGCCCTTTAAGTAAAAAGTTTGCCAACCTCTGTGCTAGGGCTACCGTTAAGTATAATCTTTTTAGCAACAACTATATATCTTGATTCAAAAACACTTTCATGAGCTTCCCTGGTGGTGCAGTGGTTAAGAATCCACCTGCCAATACAGGGGATATGGGTTTGAGCTCTGGTCCAGGAAGATCCCACATGCCACAGAGCAACTAAACCCGGGTGCCACAACTCCTCAGCCTGCACTCTAGAGCCCGTGAGCCACAACTACAGAGCCCGTGTGCCACAACTACTGAAGCTTGTGCGCCAAGAGCCTGTGCTCCACAACAAGAGAAACCACCGCGATGAGAAGCCCACGCACCGCAACAAAGAGTAGCCCCAGTCTTTTCAATAAGTGGTGCTGGGAAAACTGGACAGCTATATGTAAAAGAATGAAATTAGAACACTCCCTAACACCATACACAAAAGTAAACTCAAAATGGATTAAAGACCTAAATGTAAGACCAGACACTATCAAACTCTTAGAGGAAAACATAGGCAGAACACTCTATGACATAAATCACAGCAAGATCCTTTTTGACCCACCTCCTAGAGAAATGGAAATAAAAACAAAAATAAACAAATGGGACCTAATGAAACTTCAAAGGTTTTGCACAGCAAAGGAAACCATAAACAAGACGAAAAGACAACCCTCAGAATGGGAGAAAATATTTGCAAAGGAAGCAACTGACAAAGCGTTAATCTCCAAAATTTCCAAGCAGCTCATGCAGCTCAATATCAAAAACAAAAACAACCCAATCCAAACATGGGCAGAAGACCTAAACAGACATTTCTCCAAAGAAGATATACAGATTGCCAACAAACACATGAAAGAATGCTCAACATCACTAATCATTAGAGAAATGCAAATCAAAACTATAATGAGATATCATCTCATGCTGGTCAGAATGGCCATCATCAAAAAAATCTACAGGGGCTTCCCTGGTGGCGCAGTGGTTTAGAATCTGCCTGCCGATGCAGGGGACACGGGTTCGTGCCCCAGTCTGGGAAGATCCCACATGCCGCAGAGTGGCTGGGTCTGTGAGCCATGGCCGCTGAGCCTGTGAGTCTGGAGCCTGTGCTCCGCAACAGGAGAGGCCACAACAGTGAGAGGCCCGCGTACCACACACACACACACACAAAATTTACAAACAATAAATGCTGGAGAGGGTGTGGAGAAAAGGGAACACTCTTGCACAGTTGGTGGGAATGTAAATTGATACAGCCACCATGGAGAACAGTATGGAAGTTCCTTAAAAAACTAAAAATAGAACTACCATATGAGCCAGCAATCCCACTACTGGGCACATACCCTTAGAAAACCATAATTCAAAAAGAGTCATGTACCAACCACAATGTTCATTGCAGTTCTATTTACAATAGCCAGGACATGGAAGCAACCTAAGTGTCCATCGACACATGAATGGATAAAGAAGATGTGACACATATATACAATGGAATATTACTCAGCCATAAAAAGAAACGAAATTGAGTTATTTGTAGTGAGGTGGATGGATCTAGAGTCTGTCATACAGAGTGAAGTAAGTCAGAAAGAGAAAAACAAATACTGTATGCTAACACATATATATGGAATCTAAAAAACAAACAAAAGATGGTCATGAAGAACCTAGGGGCAAGACGGGAATAAAGACACAGATCTACTAGAGAATGGACTTGAGGATATGGGGAGGGGGAAGGGTAAGTGAGAGAGTGGCATGGACATATATACACTACCAAATGTAAAATAGATAGCTAGCGGGAAGCAGCCACATAGCACAGGGAGATAAGCTCGGTGCTTTGTGACCACCTAGAGAGGTGGGATAGGGAGGGTGGGAAGGAGACGCAAGAGGGAGGGGATATGGGGATATATGTATATGTATAACTGATTCACCTTGTCATAAAGTAGAAACTAACACACCATTGTAAAGCAATTATACTCCAATAAAGATGTTAAAAAAAAAAGAGTAGCCTCCACTCGACACAATTAGAAAAAGCCTGCACGCAGCAACGAAGACCCAAGGCAGCCATAAATAAATAAATAAATTTATTTAAAAAAGCAAAACACTTCCATATTATCTAAAATAAAAATCATTATTAACTATTACACTTTTTTCACTTTGCTGTACACCTGAAACTAATACAATATTATAAATCAACTATATTCCAATAAAAATTAAAAAGCAAACCAAAAAAAACCCCCCAAAAACCGATTACACTTTTTACCTGATTACCATGTATTCTAGACTCTATGAACACTACCACTGGCATCAGACAATGTTAAAAAATATAATGGCACAATGCACACTTACTATCACCATGAGAAAAACAATTTGCCTTACTGATGAGTCTATAAAACAGCATTTTCAGTTTTTTTTTAAGATTCAGAAAAGAAAAATACTTTGGTAGAATCCAAATAATTTTTTCAAATTCCACAGTGGATGAATAGGTTGAAGAAACTCTGATATGTGTTTTCTAAACCCTACTGGTTTTGTATAAGTTTATAAAATTCATTCATAGATACAAGAAAGTAATATAATTCAGATAATGTATTAAGTACTACCTAGACTATTCACTCTCATGAGACACTATTCTCTAAGGAAAGATATAAGGGCTTCCTTTAGCTTTGTTTTAAATGGCTCAAGGAAGAAGATTTTTGTTTAGACAGATAAATGCAATTTCTGAAATAAATAATTCTACAATATAATTTACAATATTTATAATTCTACAATAACCAGATACTTGAAATGTCTTCTTGAGATGATGGTTGATGCCTGTTCACTGTTATGTATCCAAAAAAGGTTACATCTAGAAATTTTCAATGTGATCACTCATTTATATAATCATCCCTAGTTTCCCAGTCACTACATATAACAAAGGAAATGTCCTGCTGATGGCTGGCAAAGGTTAGGAGGAGGAAGGAACAGAAATAAGCGCTAATATCAAATCATTACATTTATTTTTTTTTTAAACCTCAGAACAATCTGGAACTGAACCTCTATTCAATTACGAATTATATAATGATTTTGCATTTGCTAATTATATTTGTATGGTGGATTCTGTATCAGTCTTCATTATAATGTAACCATTGTTTGAATAGAATTTAGGAAGATAACTGGACAGTTTATGCCTTAAGATCCTAGCATTCTTTCATCAATATTCATTTGCATTCTCATCAGTGGGCATGAGATTTTCACTGAACTTTAATACACTTATTGGAATATAACACAGTATAATGAGCGTAAAAGTGAACATGCAAGTTAAATACTTCATGAACCATACATTCTTCAAAATTCTATAAGAACTGAAAATGGCTAATACATTTTTAGTAGTACCAACAGGGGTTAAGGTAAATGAGAAATTTATCACCAGATTCAGTAGGTGACCATTCAGAGCTGAAATTATAGATAGGTTATCAACAGTTTTCATCCAAAGGATACATTAGAAATATGTGTTTACACTACTAAAGGAAAATACGACATTTTAATAAAGCTTCATCTTTCTAAAAACGATCTTTGCCAGTTCTGAGTGTTGACACATCATAAAGAATATTAAAAAAATCCACATGTTTTCACCACAAGAATTTTTCCACATTTCACCACAAGAATTTGTTGAAAATTCTTCAAATGATATATTATGAAATGAGTTATTTTCTGATTATCGACTCTAAACAGTTTCTTAAGGATATTATTAGATTTACTTGGCACAATTAAGTTATAAATTTTGTGATGCTCATGGCTGGCTATTACTGCTCTTTTTTCTTAATCAACTTTATTGAAGTATAATTTATATACAACACAGTGAAACCATTTTAAGTGTGCAATTCCATGAGTTCTGACAAATGTATACAACCTTGTAACCAGCACCACTATCAGTGTATAGAACATTTCCATCATCTCCAAAAGTTCCCTAGTGTCTGACTACATGCAGACACCCATCTTAATTCACCCACAGCCCCCAGTGAGTGCTATATCAATACTCTTTGTCACTATTGATTAGTTTTGCCTTATCTACAATTTCACATAAATGGAATGTTATAGTATGTACTATTTTGCATTAGCTTATTTTACTCAATATAAAATAATCTTAATCCCTGTTACTGTGTATAGAAAACAGACTCTGAAGGCAACCTCCAAAACCCCCACCACTTGGTGTTCATGCCTCTGTATTATCTCTTCTCCTTGAGTGAGGACAGGACCTGTGACTTACTTCTAACTATGAAAATATGGCAAAGGTCATGGAATGTATGTGATTACATGATGATGTTACATAAGATTACAGCATGCTTCTTTTTGGAATCTCTCTTTCTCTCCCTGGCTGTACGGAAAAAGAAGGCCATGTTGGGGAATCTTATGTGGCAAGAAACTGCTGGTGACCTCAAGGAGGTAATGGAGGTCTCTGGCCACATCAAGCAAAAAAACTGAAGCTCACAGCTCTACAACTGCAAGGAACTGAATGCTGCCAACAACCACACGTGTGGGAAAGTGGATCCTTCTGCACTCAAGCCTCCAGATGAGAATGTGAGACAGGTTGGGACCTGGGACCCTTTGTTGCAGTGCTTGCACCTGGACAAATGTCTCCTCCAGCAACAAAATACAAAGAAACTATAAGGGATTAAAAATAACTGCTTGCACAGTTGGGGAAAATTATGAACAATAAGATACAAAAAGACCATAAACCCAACTGCCACTTCTGGAGAGCCTGGAGCAAAAGCAGAGTACTGCACATGAACCCTGCACACAACACCACGAAGGGCGTGGGCAGACCACCTTAGCCACCCCTCTGGCCCGAGCCCTGGACACACCCCTACCCTCATCCCATATAAGGAACCAGCTGCCCGCCCCACTTGAGGAGTAAGCAAGGGAACCTGTTACTTGTTTTTGCTCCCTCGTGCTACAGCAATAGTCCCAATAAAACCTTGCTTGAATTTCTTGTCTGGTCGCTTACCAATTTCTAGTGATTAAGGAATCCAAGAACCCTGGTCAGTAACAAATGCAGCCCTGGCTGACGCCTTGATTGCAGATTTGTGAGACCCTAAGTAGAGAACCCAGATAGGCTATGCCTGGACTCCTGACCACAGAAACTGGGAGATGATAAATGTGTGCCATTTTAAGCTGCTAAATTTGTGGTAATATTGATATGGAGTAATAAAAAAACAAACACAACAAGCATAGCAGCAGATTATTCTTTTTACTGCTGTGTAGTATTCCACTGTATGGAAAAATGACAATGTGCTTATCCACTCACTACTTGGGCAGTTTTCAGTTTGGGGCTGTTATAAATAAAGGTGCTATGAAAAAATTGGGTACAAGTATTTGGGTAGACTTATTTATGTCTCTGGGTAAACACCTAGCAGAATTTCCAGGTTGTAGAGTAAGTGGACAGTTAAATTTATAAAGAGCTGATAAACTGTTTTCCAAAGTACTTGTACCATTTTACATTCCCGCCAGAAATTTATGAAAGTTTCATATGCTTTATATCCTCATTAACACTTCATATTGTCAATTGTTCAAATTCTAACCAGTCTAGTGGTATGTAGTGTTATTTCACGATGGTTTTAATTCACATTCCTTGATGACTACTGATATTATGTATCTTCTTTGGTGAAGTGATTTTCAAATCTTTTGCCTACTTTTAAAAATTCTGATGTTTGTCTTATTACTGAGTCATGACAGCTCTTCACACGTTCTGACAAGTTCTATGACACATATGTATTGCAAATTTTCTCCCTGTCTTGTCTTTTCATTTGTTCAAAGGTTTTTGTTAAAGAATAGAATTTTTAAGATTTTGGTGAAGTCCAATTCTTCTTTTTCTTTTATATTCTTATGTGTGTATCCTATCTAATTCTTTGACTATCCCATGATTGAAAGATTTTGTCCAATATTTTCTTCTAAATGTTTTAACTTTTACATTTAGGTCTGTGATCATTTTCAACTGAAGTTTTTAGAGATGAAGTGAGGTAAAGATCAAAGATTATTTTTTTTCATATGGATATCCTGCACTAGCTGTTGAAAAGAATTTCCTTTTGCCATTGAAAAATCAATTGACCATATAAGTGTAGAAATAATTCTGGACTCTCAGTGTGGTTCTCATTAATTTTATATCTATCCTCATAACAGGATTAAACTGTCTTGATAAATATAGCTTTTTAAAGTTAAATCTTCCAATCTTGGTCTTTTCAAAAATGTTGTAGGTATTCAAGGTCCTGTGCATTTTAATATAAAATTTAGAATCAGTATATCAGTTTTGATTGGGAATGCACTAAATCTACAGATCAATTTGAGGTGAAACAGTATCTTTTAAATATTGACTTTTCTGATCCATAGAAGTTATAAATCTCTCCAATTATTTAGATCTTGTTTAATTTCTCTTGGCAATACTTTATATTTTTCAATGTATAGGTCTTAGAGACATATTTCTGTAAATTTATCCCTAAAGACTTCATGTTTTTAATGGCATTTAAAATGATATAACTGAAAATTTTATTTAGCAATTGTTTGGTATTAGAGTGTAGATACATAACTGATTTTAGCATATTGCCTTTATGTCTTGAAAACTTACTAAATTCATTCATTAATTTTTGTAGTTTTTTTTAGATTGTCTACATGCACAATCATGTCATCTGTGAACAGAGTTTTACTTTGTCCTTACCAATATGTATTCATTTTATTTCTTTTTCTTGCCTTATTGCACTGACTTGGATTTTCCAGAATGATATGAAATAAAAAGTGAGAAAAGATACCTTTGTTTTATTTCCAATTTTAGGGGACAAGAGTTCTTTCACCATTGAATATGAGGTTACATAAAAGTGTTGTTTTTTTTTCCTCTTAATGTCCTTTAATAGGTCAAGGAACTTCTTATTCCAAAGTTTGTGGAGAATTTTTAATCATGCATGTGTGTTGAATTTTGTCAATTTTTTTGTACCAACTGAAATTAACTTATGGTTTTTCTCCTTTATTTTATTAATGTGTTGAACATAAATGCAAATCAAATCCACAATGAGACATCACCTCAAACCTTTTGGTATGGCTATTACCAAAAAGGTAAAAGATTACATGTACTAGCGAGGATCTAGAGAAAAGGATACCCTTATGTCCTATTGATGCAAATGTAAATTGGTATGGCCATTATGGAAAACAGTATGATGTTCTTCAAAAAAGTAAAACTAGAACTACCATATGATCTGGCAATGCCTCTTCTGGGTATATAACCAAAGGAAATGAAATCACTATTTCAAAGAAATATCTGTGCTTCCATGTTCATCGCAGCCTTATGCACAACTGCCAAGATATAGAAACAACTTGTGTCCACTTACAGATGAATGGGTAAAGAAACTGTGGCATACATACACACACATACACATACACACAGTGGAAAATTCTTTGGCCTTGAAAAAAATCCTGCCATTGTGACAACACTGGATGTACCTGGAGGACACTAGGCTAAGTGAAATAAGCCAGACACAAAGAAAAAAAACTGCATGGTTTCACTTTTATGTGGAATGTAAAAAGAGTCAAATTCATGGAAGCAGAGAGTAGAATGGTGGTTAGGAGGGACAGTGAGGTGGGGGAAATGGGGAGATGTTAATCTTCAAATGTTAAACCAATCTATGTTACTGATATAAACTCCACATGGTCATGGTATATTACCCCTTTTATATATTCTAGGATTCAGTTTGCTAATATTTTGTTAATGATTTCTGCATCTGATGTTTATGTGAGATATTGGTTTGTAGTATTCTTCTCTTTATTGTCTCTGTGAAGAGCTGGTATCAAGGTAAACTTGGTTTCATAAAATGAGTAGAAAAGTATTCCTCCACATTTTGGAAAGAATTTGTGGCCCATCCTGGTGAGTGCTGCACATGCATATGAAAAAAAAGTTTATTCTGCCATTGCTCCGTGGAGTGTTCTATAATGTCAATTAGGTCAAGCTGTTTGATATAGTTGTCTTATATATCATTCTGACAATTTCTGCTTTTTACATGTAGGTTTTGGACCATCTAAATTTACTGCAACTATTTAGATAATTAGGTTTAAGTCTACAGATATTTGTATACCTATGTTCATAGCAGAATTATTCAATAGCCAAAAGGTGGAAAAAACACAAATGCCCATTGATGGATGAATGATAAACAAAATGTGTTACAGTCGGCCATCTATATCCATAGGTTCTGCATCCACAAATTCAACAAAGCATGGATCAAAAACATTTGGAAAAAGAAAAATTCCGCAAAGTTCCAAAAAGCAAAACTTGAATTTGCCATTAATCAGCAACTATTTATACAGCATTCACATTGTATTAGGTATTATAAGTAATTCAGATATGATTTAAAGTACAGTCATCCCTCAGTAACCGTGGGGGGTTAGTTCCAGGATTCCCACAGATATCAAAATCCACAAATGTCCAACTCTCTTATATGAAATGGAGTAGTATTTGCATATAATCTATGCATATCCTCCTATCCTTTATTTTTTTAAACATCTTTATTGGAGTATAATTGCTTTACAATGTTGTGTTAGTTTCTGCTGTATAACTAGGTGAGTCAGCTATATGTATACATATATCCCCTCCCTCTTGCGCCTCCCTCCCACCCTCCCTATCCCACCCTTCTAGGTGGTCACAAGTACTGAGCTTATCTCCCTGTTCTATGCAGCTGCTTCCCACTAGCTATCTATTTTACATTCTGTAGTGTATATATGTCAATGTTACTCTCTCACTTCATCCCAGTTTACCCTTTCCCCTCCCCATGCCCTCAAGTCCATTCTCTACATCTGCGTCTTTATTCCTGTCCTGCTCCTAGGTTCATCAGAACCATTTTTATTTTAGATTCCATATATATATATGTTAGCATATGGTATTTGTTTTTCACTTTCTGACTTACTTCACTCTGTAGGACAGACTCTAGGTCCATCCACCTCACTACAAGTAACTCAATTTCGTTTCTTTTTATGGCTGAGTAATACTCCATTGTATATATGTGCCATATCTTCTTTACCTGTTCATCTGTCTATCGACACTGAGGTTGCTTCCATATGCTGGCTATTGTAAATAGTGCTGCAATGAACACTGTGGTACATGACTCTTTTTGAATTATGGTTTTCTCAGGGTATGTGTCCAGTAGTGGGACTGCTGGGTCATATGGTAGTTCTATTTTTAGTTTTTTAAGGAATTTCCATACAGTTCTCCATAGCAGCTGTATCAATTTACATTCCCACCAACAGAGCAAGAGGGGTCCCTTTTCTCCACACCCTCTCCAGCATTTAATATTTGTAGATTTATTGATGATGGCCATTCTGACCAGTGTGAGGTGATACCCCATTGTAGTTTTGATTTCCATTTCTCTAGTGATTAGTGATGCTGAGCATCTTTTCATGTGTTTGTTGGCAATCTGTATATCCTCTTTGGAGAAATGTCTATTTAGGTCTTCTGCCCATGTTTGGATTGGGTTGTTTGTGTTTTTGTTATTGAGCTGCATGAGCTGTTTGTATATTTTAGAGATTAATCCATTGTCCGTTGCATTGTTTGCAAATATTTTCTCCCATTCTTAGGGTTGTCTTTTTATGGTTTCCTTTGCTGTGCAAAAGCTTTTAAGTTTCATTAGGTCCCATTTGTTTATTTTTGTTTTTATTTCCATTTTTCTAGGAGGTAGGTCAAAAAGGATCTTGCTGTAATTTACGTCATAGAGTGTTCTGCCTACGTTTTCCTCTAAGAGTTTTATAGTGTACAGTCTTACATTTAGGTCTTTAATCCATTTTGAGTTTACTTTTGTGTATGGTGTTAGGGAGTGCTCTAATTTCATTCTTTTATATGTAGCTGTCCAGTTTTCTCAGCACCACTTATTGAAGAGGCTGTCTTTTCTCCATTGTATACTCTTGCCTCCTTTATCAAAGATAAGTGACCATATGTGAGTGGGTTTATCTTTGGGTTTTCTGTCCTGTTCCATGGATCTATATTTCTGTTTTTGTGTCAGTACCATACTGTCTTGATTACTGTAGCTTTGTAGTATAGTCTGAAGTCAGGGAGCCAGAGTCCTCCAGCTCTGTTTTTCTCAAGATTGCTTTGGCTATTGGGGTCTTTTGTATTTCCATACAAATTGTAAATTTTTTGTTCTAGTTCTGTGAAAAATGCCATTGGTAGTTTGCTAGGGATTGCATTGAACCTGTAGATTGTTTTGGGTAGTATAGTCATTTTCACAACATTGATTCTTCCAATCCAAGAACATGGTATATCTCTCCATCTGTTTGTATCATCTTTAATTTCTTTCATCAGTGTCTTATAGTTTTCTGCATACAGGTCTTTTGTCTCCCTCGGTAGGTTTATTCCTAGGTATTTTATTCTTTTTGTTGCAGTAGTAAATGGGAGTGTTTCCTTAATTTCACTCTCAGATTTTTCATCATTAGTGTATAGGAATGCAAGAGATTTCTGTGCATTAATTTTGTATCCTGCTGCTCTACCAAATTCACTGATTAGCTCTAGTAGTTTTCTGGTAGCATCTTTAGGATTCTCTATGTATAGTATCATGTCATCTGCAAACAGTGACAGCTTTACTCCTTCTTTTCCGATTTGGATTCCTTTTATTTCTTTTTCTTCTCTGATTGCTGTGGCTAAAACTTCCAAAACTATGTTGAATAATAGTGGTGAGAGTGGGCTCCTGTATCCTTTAGATCATCAGTACAGTAAGGCAAGAAAAACTAAAATTGGCAAGTGAATTTAGCAAGATTGTGTAAGGTACATGGTTAATATAAAAAACCAACTGCATTTCTATGTGTTACCAGTGAATAATTTGAAACTGAAGTAAAAAACAATCAGCAAAAGCCCATAAAAACTAAGAAACACTTAGATTTTAATTTAATAAAATATATGCAAGACTTGTAGGCTGAAAACTACTAATGAAAAAGTGAAAGAAGACCTAAAAAAGTGGAGCGAATACGCTGTATTCGTAGATTAGAAGATTCAATTCTCTTCAATCTGATCTATAGATTCTATCCATTCCCAATCAAATTCCTATAAGGATTTTTTGGGGGGCAGTAATTGATAAGCTGATACTAAAAATCATATGTAACAACAAAGGGTCCAGAATAACTAAAACAATTTTGAAAAAGAAGTTGGAGGACTCAAATTACCTTATTTCTAGACTTACAAGAAAGCCTCAGTAATCAAGACAGTGTGGCACTGGCAAAAGGACAGATACAGATTCATAGACAGAATAGAGAATGCAGAAATAGATCCACACCCATAGGGCCAACTGATGTTTGACAAAGATGCAAAGACAATTCAATGGAAAAAAAGATGGTCATTTCAAAAAATAGTCCTCAGAGAGTAATCACAAAGACAGAAAGTATAATGGTGGTTGTCAGGGGCCAAGGCAGAAGGAAGAACGGTGAGCTATTGTTTAATAGGTATAGAGTTTCAGTTTTAGAAGATGAAAAGAGTTATGGAGATGGATGGTGGTGATGGCTCCAAAAAAATGTGAATGTATTTAGTACCACTTAACTGTACACTTAAAAATGATTAAGATGGTAAGTTTTATGATATGTGTATTTTAACACAATAAAAAACTAGTGCTGAAAAAACTGGATATCCATATAAAAATAAAATTGACTGATATCTACACCATGTACAAAATTTAATTCAAAATGAATCACAGACAGAGACATATATGTAGAACTGCAAACTCTAAAACTTCTAGAAGAAATCACCAAAGAAAATATTTGTGAGCTTGGGTTAGGCAAAAATTTCTTACATACAACATCAAAAGCATGATGAGGCATAAAAGAAAAAATGATAAATTTGACTTCATTAAAATTAAGAATGTGTCCTCTTCAAGCAGCACTGTGAAGAGCATGAAGCTACAAACTGGGAAAAAAGTATTTGTAAATCACATATATGGTAAAGGACTTGTATCGAGGATATATAAGAAACACTCAAAACTAAACAAATAGGGAAAAAAGCCAACCAAATAAAAAATATCTGTGCAAAAAGAAGAGATACAGGCTTCCCTGGTGGCGCAGTGGTTGAGAGTCCGCTTGCCGATGCAGGGAACACGGGTTCATGCCCCGGTCTGGGAAGATCCCACATGCCGCAGAGCAGCTGGGCCCATGAGCCATGGCCGTGAGCCTGTGCATCCAGAGCCTGTGCTCTGCAATGGGAGAGGCCACAACAGTGAGAGGCCCGCGTACCACCAAAAAAAAAAAAAGAAGAGATACACACATGGCACAGTGGTTTCACTATCAAGTGTAAAAGACCCAAATGTCTTTCAGCTGGTGAATAGATAAACAAACTGGTATATCAATATGATAGAATTCTACTCAGCAATTAAAGGAATAAACTACTGATTGTGCAAGCACACAAATGAATTTCAAATGCATTAAGCTAATTGAAAGAAAGCTGTCTTCTTCTTCTAGCCAAGATGGAGCAACAGGGACAAATTATATGGAACAGCAATTTTCAAAACCGTGGACATCGAGTAATGAATAACAGTGGTCCCTGAGAGTGTTAAATAAACAAAGGTTACCCTTATAATTGCCTCAGCTTACTGCTTTGACAGTTTCTAGGTTGTGGCACAGGGAGGGGATCTAGCCAAAACCCACTATACTACCTAAATTAATGAAGATGGAGCTAGGAGTCTAGGGACAAGGTGACTAAAATTCAAAGGACAGACTACCAGACAGGAGACAGCTACAGAGAGCACACTCTGGATGGAGATTAGCAGAAGACCAAGTATTCAGCAGAGCACTGCTCAGTTCAGGTGAGTGAGGAATTCTTGAGGCCAGGAAGAGAACCACCTGAAAGGATCAGAAGGAACAGTATTCAGGATTTACACAGGGGCAAGAGTAATGTCAATTCCCACCACCCAGAGTGGAAAACCTCATGACTGATGGGGCAAAGCAGAGTGCTGAGAAATGACTTGCATCAACAGTGCAGAATTATTAGTTCTAGATTGTATTATGCTCTAGTCCCATCTAACAAAAAAAGTCATCCCTGAAAGAATCAAACTGTTTCCAAGTAACTTAACTGTGTCTCAGAACAAAGCTAAAAATATATATATATAGGAACACAAAAATATCCAGTATCCAACTAGGCAAAAATTTTAAATGTCTGACATCCAATCAGATATTGCCGAGCAAACAAAGAAGCAGAAAAATACTTCCCATATTGAGGAGAAAAAAATCAACTTACCAAAACCAACTGAAAACAGATACAGATGGTAGAATTAGCAGACAAGAACATTAAAACAGTTATAACTGTACCCCATATGCTCAAAAAGCTAAAGGAAAGATTGAACATGTTAAGTAGAGACCTAGAAGATATAAAACAGACCCATATCAATAACTTGTAGAGATGAAAACTATAATGCCTAAAATGAAAAATACTCTGGATGGATTAATAGTTATTTGACATTGTGAAAGAAAAGATTAGTGAACTTGAAGACACAGCAAGAGAAACTATACAAGTTGAAACTCAAAGAGATAAAAGTCTCTACAAGTGAACAGAACATCTATGAGCTGTGACACAACTTCAAGCAGCCTAAAACTGTGAATGGAGTATGTAAGACAGGACAGAGAGGGAAACAGGAAAAAAATGTTTGAAGAAACAATGGCCAAAAATTTTCTAAACTTGAGGGAAACCAAATCCACAGGTCTAAGAAGCTCAAGAAACATCAAGCACAAGAGATTACATCATGGTACATCATAATCAAATTGCTCAAAACCAGTTAAAAAAAGAAAAACTTTAAAACAGCCAAAGAAAAAAATACACATTACATACAGAGGGATAAAGATAACCATGACAACAGATTTCTCAACAGAAACCATGTAAGGTAGAATATCTTTAAACTACTGAAAGGAAAGCAACTACCAACCTAGAATAATACATCCAGAGAAATATCTTTAAAAATCTTTGAAAATATATTTCAGACATGTAAAAAGCTGAAAGAGTTTAACATCAGTAGATTCACATTTAAAGAAATGTTAAAGGAAGCCTTATAGACTAAAAGAAAATGATTCCAGATGGAAATCTGGATCTACAAAAAGGAATGAAGAACATTAGAAATGCTAACAATATGGATAAATGTTATATTTCTCTTATTAATTAAGTATCTCTAAATGCTAGTTCACTGTTAAAAGAAAAATAATGATGTAGACTGTAGATTGTAACATATGTAGAACTAAAATATATGACAATAACAGAAATGTTTGGAAGAAAAACTGGTGGTATACTTTTATAAAGTCTTGTACTCTATATGAAGTAGAATAACCACATAAAGACTTTGATATGTTGAAGATGGTAGTCTGTAAAGCCTGAAGCAACCAGTAAAATAAGAAACCAAAGAAATATAGCCAATAACCCACAAAGGGAAATACAACTGAATCATAAACAATACTCAGAACTAGAAGAGGGGAAAGATCAAGATGGTGGAATAGAATAATGTGCAGTTCACCTCCTCCCACAAACACATCAAAAATACATCTACATGTGGAAAAATTCTCACAGAATACCTACACAACAGTGGCAGAAGATCTATACATCCAGAGCTACAAGAAAGACCACCACGTAACTGGGTAGAATGAGAGAAAAAAAAGGAATAGGGATGGCACCTGAGCCCCTGGGAGGGAGCTGTGAAAGAGGAAAGGTTCCTTTACCCTGGGAACCCCCTTCAACATCTGGGAGATCAGCCAGGACAGGTAGGGAGCTTCAGAGGCTCAGAGAGAAGTGTAGCAGCTGGCTTGTGGCAGGCAGAAGCAGAGAGAGACCAGCACAGATGGTCCTGACCAACTTACTGCACTACCCAGCCCAAGATGCACATCTTCTGCTGGTGTGCATGGGGGTTGTGTGCTGAGAGTCGAGCTTCAGTGGACAGACCTGGGGAGAGGACTTGGGCTGGCTACCTGGAGACAGTCCCAAGGGGCTGAAGTGTGGCCCAGGCCTCAATTGAGGGTGTGCACAGGATGGAGCCCAGCCCACTACTGGAGCCCCACTGTTAATGCACACGAAGAAGGGGCAGAGCCCCACCACAGCAGCCTCATTCTCGGTGTGCTCACAGCAGGTGTGGCTTTGTCTCTAGGAGCTCTGGGAGTGTGCAAAGCACCTGTGGGCTGCCCACATGTGGAGGTGGGGCTGAAATCTGAGCTGTGTCCTGGTGGCTTTATAGGATTTATGTGCTGGTACCTCTGTAAGCTCAGTGCCCTCAGGATATCCGAGTGAATTACTGGTACTCCTGTGGCTGGGCAGGCCTGGCATTAGCAGCTACAGGCTTTGCAGGCATGTGCACATAGAGGCGTGACTGGGGTCTGGTCTGACCCTGTAGCTCTCATGATGGGGCCAGGTGCATGAATACACGCAACTATGGCAGGTCCTGATACCTAACTTCAGTGGATCTGTGCCAATGGATCTGTGATGGTGGCTTTGTGAGCACAGTGCCTGAGGGACATCTGGGCTGACTCCCTGTATTCCCATGGATGAGGTGGAGTCCAGGGCAGTGCCAACAACAGTGTACTTTGTGAGCACACACAGCTGCTGACTGGCAACACCACAGAGCACACTTCCCAGTGGACAGCCTCTGTGGAGGAATACTCAGTAGCTCCTCTCCCAGTGGAAGTGCTCCAGTCCTGTCTACCTCACACCACAGCTCAGAAACAGATCTGGGAGATTCTACTCCAACAAGTGGGCAGCAGACCCTGCCCCAGACAGGGCTGTGACAACCACAGAGCAAAGAGGAGACCCAACTCAATATCCAGTGCAGTCTCTGGTTACCACAACACCAATGACACCCCCATCAAGGTGATAATGGCCAGCACACAGTGAGGAAAGATGTGGCAGGCATCCATTCTAAAAACAGCCCTCACACCAAAAATATTGGATTGGCCAAAAAGTTCGTTTGGTTGTAAGTAAAAATGACACATTTTTCATTTTCATCAAGAACTTTATTGGACAACATATTCATTAACCAAATGAACTTTTTGGCCAACCCAATATTAGACTCATGAAGGTTACACCGGGATGCTCCCACATAAAAATAGCCCTTTAAGACCACAGCAGATAACTATTTCTCCTACATTCATAGATTCAGAGAAGTAGAAGTAAAATGAAGAAGCAGAGGATCCACTTCCAATTAAAAGAACAAGAGAAATCCCCTGAAAGAACAAACAATGAAACAGACCTTTCCAGTCTACCAGACCCCAAGTTCAAAAAGGAGGCAATAAAAGTACTGAAGGAATTAAGAAAGGCTATAGATAGAAATGTAGATCACTGTAACAAGGAACTAGAAACTATAAAGAGGAGCCAACTAAATTAGAAAACACATTTGCTGAGACAAAAGATGAGCTAAAGGCAATAAATAGCAAACTAAATAACACAGAAGAACGAATAAGTGATCTGGAAGGTAGAATAGTGGAAATCATCCAATCAGAACAGCAAACAGAAAGACAAATTTTTAAAAATGAAAGCAATATATGAGACCAATGGGATAATAAAAAGCAAGCCAAACTATGCATAATAGGGATCCCAGATGCAGAAGAAAGAGAAAAGGGGATTGAAAATGTATTTGAAGAAATTATGGCTGAAAACTTCCTAAACCTAAAAAAGGAAACAGATATCTAGATACAGGAAGCACAGAGGGTCCCAAACAAGATAAACCCAAACAGACCTACAGCAAGACATATTATAATAAAAATAGCAGAAGTTAGAGATAAAGAAAAGATTCTAAAAGCAGCAAGAGAAAAATGAAGAGTTAGTTACAAGGGAACCCCCAAAAGGCTATCACCTGATTTCTCTACAGAAATGTTGCAGGCCACAGGGAGTGGCAAGATGTATTCAAAGTCCTGAAAGGGAAAAACCCGCAACCAAGGACGCTCTACCCAGGAAGATTATCATTTAGATTAGAAGGAGAGATAAAGAATTTCTCAGACAAGCAAAAAGTAAAGGAATGCAGCAATACTAAACCTATCCTAAAAGAAATATTGAAAGGTCTTCTCTAAATAGCAAAGAAGCAAGAATCTATAGGAAAGAGAAAATCACAATTGCAAAGTAAATCACTTAAATAAGCCAGTACATGGATTAAAAAATTTTTTTTGAGAAAGTAATGATAACTACAAATAACAGCAAAAGAATAAACATGAAGCTGTAGAAGAGGACATCAAAATCATAAAATGCAGGCGAGGGGAGTAAGAAAACGTAGATTTTTTTCTGTAGAATGTGTTTGAGCCTATATGACTACCAGTTTAAAGCAAGTAGATATAGTAATGGGTTAACATACTTGAAAAACAGGGTAACCACAAATCAAAAACATACAATAGGGCTTCCCTGGTGGCGCAGTTGTTGAGAGTCTGCCTGCCGATGCAGGGGACACAGGGTTGTGCCCTAGTCTGGGAAGATTCCACATGCCGTGGAGTGGCTAGGCCCGTGAGCCATGGCCACTGAGCCTGCGCGTCTGGAGCCTGTGCTCCACAACAGGAGAGGCCACAACAGTGAGAGGCCTGCATACCGCCAAAAAAAAAAAAAACAAACTCACAAAACCCAAAAAGAACACAAGAGTAAAACAAAAGAAAATCATCAAAACACAAAAGGAAAAACAAAAAGGAACAAAGAAGATATACAAAATCAACTGGAAAACAAGGTTTAAAATGGCATTAAATACATATATATCAACAATTATCTTAAAGGTCAGTGGACTAAATGCTCCAATCAAAAGACATAGAGTGGCAGGTTGGATAATAACACAAGAGCTTACAGTATGCTGCCTACAAGAGACCCACTTTAGAGTGAAGGACACACATAGTGTGAAAGTGAGGGGATGAAAAAGACATTTCATGCAAACATAAATGCCAAGAAAGGAGGGGTAGCAATACTCATACCAGACAAAATAGACTTTAAAACAAAGCTCATGAAGAAAGATAAGGAAGGACACAATATAATCATAAAAGGATCAATAAAGAAGAGGATATTACACTCATTAACATGTGCACCCAACACAGGAGCACCTAAATACGTAAAACAAATACTAACACATAAACGTAGAAATTGACTGCAATACAATAATTGTAGGAGACTTTAACACCCCACTGACATGAATGGACAGATCTTCCAGAAAATCAATAAGGCAACAGAACTCCTAAGTGACACAATAGAATAGTTAGACTTAATTGATATTTTCAGGACATTACCTCCAAAAAAACAAAAACAAAAACCAGAACATAAATTCTTTTCAAGTGCCCATGGAACATTCTCTAGGATATACCACATATTAGGACACAAAACAAGTCTCAACAAATTTAAAAGGACAGAAATGATTTCAAGTACCATTTCTGACCACAACAGCATAAAACTAGAAATCAACCACAGAGAGAGAAATGAGAAAAGAAATGATTACATGGAGATTAAACAACATGCTACTAAAAAACTAATAGGTCAATGATGAAATCAAAAACTACCCTGAGACAAATGACAATGAAAACACAACCATACAAAATCTATGGGATGCAGCAAAAGCAGTTCTTAGAGGGAAGTTCATAGTAATACAGGCCTTCCTCAAAAAACAAGAAAAATCTCAAACAACCTAACATACCACCTAAAAGAATTAGAAAAAGAAGAACCAAAAGTCAGCAGAAAGAAGGAAATCATAAAGATCAGAGAGGAAATAAAATAGAGATTTTTAAAAATCAATAAAACTAAGAGCTGGTTCTTTTTTTTTTTTTTTTTTTTTTTTTTTTTGCGGTATGCGGGCCTCTCACTGTTGTGGCCTCTCCCGTTGCGGAGCACAGGCTCCGGACGCGCAGGCCTAGCGGCCATGGCTCATGGGCTTAGTTGCTCCGCGGCATGTGGGGTCTTCCCGGACAGGGCACGAACCCGTGTCTCCTGCATCGGCAGGCGGATTCTCAACCACTGCGCCACCAGGGAAGCCCTAAGAGCTGGTTCTTTGAAAGGGTAAACAAAATAAACAAACCTCTGGCCAGACTCACCAAGAAGAAGAGAGAGGACTCACATAAATAAAACAAGAAATGAAAGAGGAGAAATAAGAACCAATACCACAGAAATACAAAAACTCATAAGAGAATACTATAAACAATTATATGCCAACAAATTGGACAACCTAGAAGAAATGGATAAGTTTCTAGAAACATACAGCCCACCAAAACTGAATCAAGAAGAAAGAGATAATTTGAACAGACCGATCACTTGAAGTGAAATAAAATCTGTAATAAGAAACAACTCCCTGCAAACAAAAGTTCAGGACCATATTGCTTCACTGAGGAATTCTACCAAACATACAAAGAAGAACTTACACTGAGCCTTCTCAAACTCTTCCAAAAGACTGAAGAGGAGGGAACACTCCCAAAGACATTCTATGAAGCCATCATCACCCTGATACCAAAACCAGAAAAAGACACCTGCAAAAAATAAAATTATAGGCCAATATCTTTGATGAATATAGATGCAAAAATTCTCAACAAAATATTAGCAAACCGAATCCAACAACATATAAAAAAGATTGTGCACCACAATCAAGCTGGAGTCATCTCAGGGTCATATGGATGGTTCAACATATGCAAATCAATTAATGTGATACACCATATCAACAAAGAAAAGACAAAAATCACATGATCATCTCAATAGAATGAGAAAAAACATTTGATAAAATTCAACATCCATTCATGATAAAAACTCTTACCAAAGTGGGTACAGAGGGAACATATCGCAACATAATAAAAGATATTTATGACAAACTTACAGCCAACATAATACTCAACGTGAAAAGTTGACAGCCTTTCTGCTAAAATCTGGAACAAAAGAGGAATGCCCACTCTCACCACTTCTATTCAACACAGTACTGGAAGTCCTAGCCACAGCAATCAGACAAGAAAAATAATTAAATAAAAGGTATCCAAGTTGGAAGGGAAAAGGTAAAATTGTCATTATATGCAGATGACATGACACTATATATAGAAGACCCTAAAGACTCCACACATAAACTACTAGAACTAATAAACGAATTTAGAAAGGTAGCAGGATACAAGATTGACATACAGAAATCTGTTGCATTTCTTTACACTACCAATGAAATAACAAAAAGGGAACATAAAAAGAAAAAATCCCTTTTAAAATTGGATCAAAATAAAATACTTAGGAATAAACCTGACCAAGAAGGTGAAACACTTATACACTGAAAACTATAAGACACTGATAAAGAAAACCAAAGATGATTTAAAGAAATGGAAAGAAAACCGTGCTCTTGGATTGGAAGAATTAATATTGTTAAAATGGCTATACTACCCAAAACAATCTACAGATTTAATGTGACACCTATCAAATTACCCATGATGTTTTTCACAGAACTAGAACAAATAATCCTAAAATTTATATGGGACTATAAGAGACCCATAATTGCCAAAGCAACCTTGAGGAAAAAGAACAAAGGTGAAGTCTGTCCCAGACTTCAGACAATACTACAAAGGCTACAGTAATCAAAACAGCATGATACTGACACAAAAACAGACATATAGATCAATGGAACAGAACAGAGAGCCCAGAAATAAACCCACACACCTACAGCAATTAATTTTCAACAAAGGAGGCAAGAATACACAATGGAGAAAAGACAGTCTCTTCTGCAACTGGTGCTGGGAAAGCTGGACAGCTGCATGTAAATCAATGAAGTTAGAACACTCCACCACACCATACACAAAAATAAACTCACAATGGCGTAAAGACTTAAATATAAGGCAGAATACCATAAAACTCCTAGAAGAGAAAGTAGGCAAAACATTTTCTGACATAAATTGTAGTTATGTTTTCTTAGGTCAGTCTCCCAAGGCAACAGAAATAAAAGCTAAAATAAACAAATGGGATCTAATCACACTTACAAGGTTTTGCACAGCAAAGGAAACCATAAACAAAACAAAAAGACAACCAATGGACTGGGAGAAAACATTTGCAAATGATGCAACTGACAAGGGCTTAATTTCCAAGATATACAAACAGCTCACACAAGTCAGTATCAGAAAAAAAACCAAACACCTAATCAAAAATGGTCAGAAAAACCCAAATGGACATTTCTCCAAAGAAGACATACAGAAGAAGACATACAAAGAAGACATACAACAGGCCCATGAAAAGATGCTCAACATCGCTAATTATCAGAGAAATACAAGCCAAACAACTGTGAGGTATCACCTCACACTGGTCAGAATGGCTGTCCTTAAAAGGTCTACAAATAATAGATGCTGAAGATAGTGTGGAGAAAAGGGAACCCTCCTACACTGTTGGTGGGAATATAAATTGGTGCAGCCACTATGGAAAACAGTATGGAGGTTCCTGAAAAAACTAAAAACAGAGTCACCATATGAGCCAGGAATCTCACTCCTGGGCATACATCTGGAGAAAACTCTAATTTGAAAAGATACATACACCCCAATGGTCATAGCAACACTATACAATAGCCAAGACATGGAAGCAACCTAAATTTCCACCAAGAGATGAATGGATAAAGAAGATGTGGTACATATATACAATGGAATACTACTCAGCCATAAAAAAGAATGAGATAATGCCATTTGCAGCAATGTGGATGGACCTAGAGATTATCATATTAAGTGAAGTAAGTCAGATAAAGACAAATACTATACGATATCACTTATATGTGGAATCTAAAATATGATAAAAATGAACTTATTTACAAAACAGAAACAGACTCAGAGACATAGAAAACAAATTTATGGTTACCAAAGGAGAAAGGGGAGGAGGGATAAATTAGGAGTTTGGGATTAGCAAATACACATTACTATATATTAAAATAGATAAACAACAAGATCCTACTGTATAGCACAGGGAACTATATATATTCAGTATCTTGTAATAACCTATAATGAAAAAGAATATGAAAAAGAATATATATATATAGCTGAATCACTTTGTTGTACACCAGAAACTAACATGACATTGTATATCAACTATACTTAAATTTTTTTTTAAAAGTAATAGAAAAAAACCGCTCAGAACTAATGTATTAGTTCACCAGGGCTGCCATAACAAAGTACCACAGATTTGGTGGCTTAAACAACAGAAATTTACTTTTCCACAATTCTGAATGCTATAATTCTGAGACCAAGGTGTTGGCAAGGTTGGTTTCTTCTGAGGATTCTCTCCTCGGCTTGTAGATGGCAGTCTTCTCTCTGTGTCTTCACAAGGTCTTCCTTTTGTTCACATCTGTGTCCTAATGGCTTTTTCTTATAAGGACATTAGTCATATTGGATTAAGACTGGTCCTAAGGACCTCATTTTAGCTTAATTACCTCTTTAAAGACTCTGTCTCCAAATACAGTCTGAAGTACCGGGGGTTAAGACTTCAACATAGAATTTGTGGGGACTCAATGCAGCCATAACAATTAGGAATGAAAGAGGTAACATCACACAGATTCTGAAGATATTAAAAGAAAAATAAGGTAATATTATGGTCGGTCTTAAGCCAAAAAAGTTTGGAAACTTAGATGAAATGGCAGATTCTTTGGAAAAACATTGGTTGGCCAAAATGGTCCTTCGGTTTTAAAGTAAAAATAAAAGACACATTTTTCATTTTCACCAATAATTTTACTGAACAACATATTCACCCTTTTGTTCCACTACCTTCTGCCATATTTCAGGCAACTTCATAATTTTATCTTCCCAAAACTTTTAATCTCTTTGATCAAAGAACTGTTCCAGGTGCCTTTTACAGTCTTCCAGGGAATTGAAATTTTTTCCATTAAGGGAATTTTGTAAAGACTGAAATAAATAGAAATCCAAACGTGCAATGTCTGGTGAATGTGGCGGATGAATCAGAACTTCCCAGCCAAGCTGTAACAGTTTTTTCCTGTTCATCAAAGAAATATGTGGTCTTGCGTTATCCTGATGGAAGATTATGCATTTTCTGTTGACTAATTCCAGACGCTTTTCGTCGAGTGCTGCTTTCAGTTGGTCTAACTGGGAGCAGTACTTGTTGGAATTAATCGTTTAGTTTTCCGGAAGGAGCTCACAATAGAGGACTCCCTTCCAATCCCACCATATACACAACATCACCTTCTTTGGATGAAGACTGGCCTTTGGCGTGGTTGGTGGTGGTTCATTTCACTTGTCCCGTCATCTCTTCTGTTCCACATTATGGTACAATATCCACTTTTCATCACCTATCATAATTTGTTTTAAAAATGTAACGTTTTTGCTACATTTAAGTAGAGAATTGCATCGGAAATATAGCGAAGAAGGGTTTTTTCGCTTAACTTATGTGAAACCCAAACATCAAAGCGATTCACATAACCAAGCTGGTGCAAATGATTTTCAGCGCTTGATTTGGATATTTTGAGTATGTCAGCTATCTCCTGCATGGTATAACATTGGTTGTACTCATTTAATGTCTCGATTTGATCACTATCAACTTCAACTCGTCTACCCGGCTATGGAGCATCGTCCAGCGAGAAATCTCCAGCATGAAACTTTTGCAAATCACTTTTGACATGTTCAATCAGTCAAGCACCTTCTCCAATACCCTGCACAAACTTTTTCTTTTTTTTTTTTTGCGTTTCGGTTGTGTTTTTACCTTTCTTGAAATAATAAAGCATAATATGCCAAAAATGTTGCTTTTTTAAGTTCCATCTTCAATATTAAAATGGCTACACAAAAATCCACCAATTTTGATTTTTTTTTTTTTTTTTTAGTGCATGCTGATATGACAGCTGTCACAATACATTCTAACAAAACTGTTTCGAATGAAGTTAAAGACAACTAAGCTCTACTAAAGCTATGTTTGAAAAAACCAAACAAACTTTTTGGCCGACCCAATAAAACCTACCAAAGGTCACTCAAGAAGTAACAGATAACCTGAATGTCCTGTCTAATAAAGAAATTGAACTTGCAGTTAAAAACTCCTGGCCTAGATGGCTTCACTGGTGAAGCCTATCAAATATTTAAAGAAGAAGTAATACTAACTCTACACAAACTCTTACAGACTTTTGAAGAAGGAATATGTCTAAACTCATTTCATGAGATCAGCATTACCCTGATACCAAAACCAAGAAAAGACAAGAAAAAAAGAATTACTAATTAGTATCCCTCAAGAACACAGATATAAAAAGTCTAAACAAAATTTTAGATAACTCAATCAAAAATACATTAAAAAAGTAAAATATAAGGAATAAGGCAAGACTGTTCATTCTTATCTCTTCTATTAAACAGTGTACTGGAGGTTCTAGCCAATGCAAATAGGTGAGATTAAAACAAAGACATCCAGGTTGGAAAGAATTAAGAAAAATGTCTTTATTCACAGACAACATGATCTTCTATATAGAAAATCTGATGGAATTGACAAAAAAGCTACCATAATTAATAACTGAGTTTAGCAAAGTCACAGGATAGAAGATCAATATACAGAAACCTACTAAATATTTATTCCATGGCAACAATCAGAAATTAAACTTGAAAAACATTATCATAACAATAGCATCAAAAATATGAAGTTGTTAGGGATAAATCTGACAAAAGAAGTGCAATATATGTACAATGAAAGCTACAAACTTTGATGAGAGAAATTAAAGGAGGCCTAAATTAAATGAAGAGATATATAATGTCCAGGGGTCAGAAGATCCTTATTGTTAAGATGTCAGCTCCCTGCAAAGTGATCTATATATAGATTTAACACAATCCCAACCAAAATTCCAGGAGGCATTTTTATAGAAATTAACAAAATGATCCTAAAATCCATACGAAAATGCAAAGGACCTAGAATAGTCAAAACAACTTCAAAAAAGAAGGACTAACAGTACCTGATATCAAGACTTAGAAAGCTACAGTTATCAGGGAACTAAGGCCCTAAGTCAAATAGCCAGGAAGAACCTGAAACCAGGCAATAGCCATCTGAGTGAGCTTGGAAATAATTCTATGGCCTGACAAAACCATGTGAATGAGCTTGAAAGTAGATGAGCCCTGAGAGAAGCCTTGAGATGACTGCAGCCCAGACCAACACCTTGTCTGCAGCCTTGTGAGAGACCCTAAGCCAGAAGATCTGCTTAAGCCATGCCTAGATTCCTGACTCACGGAAACTGTGAGTTAATAAATGTTTGTTGTTTTAGGCCTGTAACTTTTGGAGTAATTTGTTATGCACCAATAGATAATTAACATATGCAGCTATCTTATCCTCTAATGAAGGAGATCACCATCAACTCTCAGCAATTCCCAGCCAAGCAATTTGGTTTTACAGTAGGTCCAGAGACTCTGGGTTGGGACATAAGTTGATTAGAGATAATTCTAGAGTCATATAATCATAGAACATTAGAGACAGATGGGGCCTTAAAGGATACTGAACCCAGCCTTTTAATCTGACAGATGAAAAACAGAGGTAAATAGATTTGCCCAAAATGACCAAGGTAGTAAATGCATATTGGAGGACCTGAGCATAAGCCAGGTCTTCTGATGCTGGGACAAGGATAGCATCATGCCATATATATTATTTTATGAAGTTTATTTTCAAAATTATTTGGTGGGGAGTTCCTGTGGCTTGAGAAAAGCGTGTTAAACAATTATTAATTATTAATAATAAAGCAATAAAAGTGCATATGATATTTTATACTGAGATACTCATTATTAATTGTGTTAATGATAGACAGGTATGGTCTAATATGTCTAAAAATTAATTTTTCCCTGATTTTATTCTGAAATTTAGTTTTACATTTTAATGAGTATATGTGATTAAGTAAAGATTAACATTCCATTAAAAAGAAATACTGGATCACAGCCTTTCTGTCTCTTCCTATTATACTCTACTATGCATGTATTTTAGGGTTCTCATTAATAATGCTTATTACCGTCAACAGAAAACTAGCTTAAACTTACCAAAATAACAAAAAAGGAAAAAAATGGAAGATAAACTGTGATCTGAATTATGAAGATAAAGCTTTTGAGAGGCTCTGTATAAGAACTACACATCATGCCATGGATTAAACTTAAAAGGTTCCCTGAAACTTTGTAAGACTGTTCAGTAGCTAGTAGTATACTAGCTAGTACTATACTATCTCCCACATCTGAACCTTGAGTGTCATTTATGTTAGGAACCAATTTCTTTGGTGTGCCATTCCATGTCTTTCTTTTTAAAATGGACTATTTTCAGCAAATCAGCAAAGTCCCCAAAATGTCTCTTCCTTATGTAGTTTCAATTTTAAATGCATTCATTCACCAAATATTGATTTAGCTTGCATTTATTTTATGTTAAGTGTTGAACTAGGCCCTAAGAATACAAGGATGAGCAAGGTAAAGACTCTACACTAGAGAATCTTCAAGTCCAGGTAGAGGAGGTAGATAAGTAAACAGGGAATACTCTATAGTGTGTTGTATTATGCTGCAGAGAGGCATCAAGTGAGATGAAAAACAAAAACAGGAACATCCTACTAAGCACTAGGAGGTGAGAGGTAGGGTCAGAAAAGATGTCCAAAGGAATCCGTGTCTACCCTAATACTTTAAAGATAAGTAGGAATTAGCCTGGTCATTATGGAGTAGGCAAATACAATATAATATTAAGAGTAAAGACTCTGGAGACAGATAATTTGGGTTCTTGGCTATAGCTGCTGTTTGTATTTAGGGAGTTATTTAATCTCTCTGTGCTGCATTTGGAGGAATCAAGAGAGAATTTATACAAGTTATTACCACTACATGATCTACCTGCACCTATTACTATATACTCTACTTTTCTGCTATTACTCCTGATGAACTTTCCATGCTCTTGTCAAAGGCCAATTCTTTGGGCTTCCCTGGTGGCGCAGCGGTTGAGAGTCCGCCTGCTGATGAAGGCGACACGGGTTCATGCCCCAGTCCAGGAAGATCCCACATGCTGTGGAGCAGCTAGGCCCGTGAGCCATGGCCGCTGAGCCTGCGCATCCAGAGCCTGTGCCCCACAACAGGAGAGGCCACAACAGTAAGAGGCCCGCGTACCCCCCCACCCACCCCCAAAAAAAAGGCCAATTCTTCCACAAGTGTACTAGATGATCCTGTCCCATCTTGCTTTCTCAAGGTCTTTCTCCTGCATCATTAATGCTTCCTTTTTGACTGAAACTTTCTCATCACTATTACAAAATTTGGTTACTTCTACTGTCTTTAAAACAAAACATAATAAAATTCCTCTCCTGACTCCACTTTCCCATGCAGGTACTGCCTCAACACTCTCCTTTCTTTTACAGATAAACTCCTCATAAGCATTATCTACACTTATTCTCTCCAAATTCTCTCTTGCTATTCTTTTTTTTTAATAGGCTTTTGTTCCTAACACTCTGCAGAACTATTTTTGTCAGGATCGGTGACTTCCTGTTCTTAAAGCAAAGAATTAATTCTTCGTCCTTATTTGACATGGTTGATCTCTTCTTCCCCTTGACACTCTTTTTTCTCCCACTTTTCTGGCTGCTCCTCTTTTGTCTTCATTGTCTCTAAACCCTGTTATAGCCTAGGGATCAGTCTTGGAACTTCTCATTTTCTTTCTTTTTTTCTTTATAATTATTTTCTTTTTTTTTTTTTTTTTTTTTTTAACTGGAGTATAGCTGATTTACAATGTTGTGTTAGTTTCAGGTGTACAGCAAAGTGAATCAGTTATACATATACATATATATATCCATTCTTTTCTCAATAGGTTATTACAGAATATTGAGTCGAGTTCTCTATGCTATACAGTAGGTCCTTGTTGGTTATCTATTTTATATATAGTAGTGTGTATATGTTAATCCCAAATTCCTAATTTATCCATCCCCCCCCCCCCTTTCACCTTTGGTAACCATAAATTTGTTTTTTACATCTGTGACACTACTTCTGTTTTGTAAATAAGTTCATTTGTACCATTTTTTTAGATTCCACATATAAGCGATATCATATATTTGTCTTTCTCTGACTTACTTCACTTAGTATCATAATCTCTAGGTCTATCCATGTTGCTGCAAATGGCATTATTTCATTCTTTTTTATGGCTGAGTAATATTCCATTGTATATATGTACCACATCTTCTTTATCCATTTCTCTGTTGTTGGACACTTAGGATGCTTCCATGTCTTGGCTATTGTAAAGTGTGCTGCAATGAACATTGGGGTACATGTATATTTTGAATTATGGCTTTCTCCAGATATATGCCCAAGAGTGGGACTGCTGGATCATATGGTATGAACTTCTCATTTTCTATTTACACACATTCCCTGATCTCATCCTGTCTCCTGGCTTTTCAATACCATTTATTTGCTGTCAACTTCCACATTTTATCTCCAGCCCAAATTTTTCCACCAAATTCTTAGCTTATATACAACTTAATACCTTGATTTTCAAACTTGAACTCATTTTCCCCCCAAATGTGCTCCTTCCAGTCTTGCCCCTCTCAGTCAATGGCAACTGCACTTTTCCAGGTGAGGCCCAGAAGTTTAACAGTCATCACTGACTGCTCTCTTTCTCTCACATTGAACATCCAATCTGTCAGCAAATCTCATTGGCTCTACTTTTACAAGAGATCCGGAATGCAACTACTTCTTTCCACTCCCACTGTTACTCTGGCCCAAGCCACAATTAGCCCTTGCCTGAGTTGTTACAAGAGCATACTGTCTCCAAGTTTTCTTTATGCCCCCCCCTCAGTCTATTTGCAATGCAGCAGCCAGACTGATTCTGTTAAATGTAATTCAGAGCATACAACTACTCTTTTCAAAACCTTCCAGCGGCTTCCAATCTCAGAGTAAAAGCCAGAGTCCTTACAATGGCCTATAAGGCCTACAAGATTGAGCATCCTGTTACTTTTCTAACCTCATCTATTACTTTCCCTCTGGTGCTACTCCAGTCACACTGGCTTCTGTGCTGTTCCTTAAAAACCTGAGCATGCTCCTGCTTCAGGGCTTTTGCACTAGCTCTCCAGGAATGCTCCTCTGCTACTTATCTTCATGACCAGCTCCTTCTTCTGCCTTTATTCAAAAGTCATCTTCTCGGGGCTTCCCTGGTGGCACAGTGGTTAAGAATCCACCTGCCAATGTAGGGGACACGGGTTCGATCCCTGGTCTGGGAAGATCCCACATGCCGTGGAGCAACTAAGCCCATGCACCACAACTACTGAGCCTGTGCTCTAGAGTCCGCGAGCCACAACTACTGAGCCTGTGCACCACAACTAATGAAGCCCACATGCCTAGAGCCTGTGCTCCATAACAAGAGAAGCCACCACAATAAGCCCGCGCACCGCAACTAGAGAAAGCATGTGTGCAGCAACAAAGACCCAACACAGCCAAAAATAAAAATAAATAAAATAAATGAATTTATTTTTAAAAATGTCGTCTTCTCAACAAGGCCATTTCTTTATACTAGTAAAAACTGTAAAACCCTCCCCAACACTTCCTATTCCCTTTATCTGCTTTATTTTCTGTGGCCATTAACATACTATATAGTTATTTATCTGATTTATTATCTTTCTTCCACCCACTCTCCCACTCCAGAATGTAAAGTCCATGAATTCAGAGGTCCTCAATAGATGTTTATTAAATAAATGAATGAAAAGGGTGAACCGTTTAATACATATTGTGGCAGGAAATGCAGCCTGTGGGTACCTGTATTCTGCTACTAACAATTCACAAATACAGTATTACTCTGGACCTGAAAATACTTTAGATTCACTTGGGGTTGACACTGTTCACTTTAAGTTTTTTTCTTTCCTTTCCTGTGTACAGTGTTTTGTGCATTTATTTATATTGTACTTTACTTTTTCATAGTATGGAGTTCTTATTTTTTACATTTAATTGATATGCAAACTATAAAAATAATTTTTGTTTCAATGTTTGGTTGATACATTTGTTTTAAGGGTGTGCCCCATGGGAGGGTTATGCTGAATTATTAAGATCAGGACAGAGCCATAAAAAGCATTAGAATTTCATTCTAATTCTCTGAAAGTCTCAAATGCTTAAAAATGAGTCACTACCTATTTGTTTATTTATAACTTAAGTTATTTCTATAAACATTTAAATTCTATATTATTATTGGAAAAAAATTATAAAATAGGTTCATTATAAGCAAGCATTATTTGAGAATTGCAAATGTCGCTTATAACATTGGAGAGTCTGTTAAAATAAAAAAGCTCAGGGACTTTCCCGGTGATCCAGTGGTAAAGAATCGGCCTTCCAACGCAGGGGGCATGGGTTCGATGCCTGGTAGGGGAACTAAGATCCCACATGCTGAGGGGCAACTAAGCCTGCGTGCCACAACTACTGAGCTCATGTGCCTCAACGAGAGAGCTTGTGTGCTGCAAACTACAGAGCCCATGCCCTGGAGCCTGCGCGCCACAACTAGAGAGAAACCTGTGGGCCACAATGAAGACCCTGCACCGCAATGAAAGATACTGCATGCCTCAACGAAGATCCCACATGCTGCAACTAACACCCAATGCAGCCAAACTGAGTTATTTGTAATGAGGTGGATAGACCTGGAATCTGTCATACAGAGTGAAGTAAGTCAGAAGGCAAAAACAAATACCGTATGCTAACACATATATATGGAATCTAAAAAAAAAAAAAAAAATGTCATGAAGAGATTAGTGGTAGGATGGGAATAAATCACAGACCTACTAGAGCATGGACTTGAGGATATGGGGAGGGGGAAGGGTAAGCTGTGACGATGTGAGAGAGTGGCAGGGACATATACACACTACCAAATGTAAATTAGATAGCTAGTGGGAAGCTACAGCATAGCACAGGGAGTTCACCTCTGTACTTAGTGACCACTTAGAGGGGTGGGATAGGGAGGGTGGGAGGGAGGGTGACAAAAGAGGGAAGAGTTATGGGAACATATGTATATGTATAACTGATTCACTTTGTTGTAAAAGAGAAACTAACACACTATTGTAAAACAGTTATACTCAAATAAAGATGTTAAAAAAAAAATTAAATAAATAAATATTTTTTAAAAAAGAGAAAGAAAGCTCAATTACTCCTGGACATTGCCCGTTTATATTCTGTATTTCTTCAAAAAGTCCCTGGTATCTACCCATTTTAATGTTCTTTTCTCATAGTTCTACTATTTTCATAGCTAATAAAGAAAAATGGAAAAGATATGTCCAGGGAAATATTTACACTCACATGCTGACATAAAAATAACTCAATGCCTATAGCTATCATATGTTAGGTATAATGCTAAACCCACCAGGAAGCAAAGGGTCCACTGCTTACAGTGTGTAGCTGTATTACCCAGGCAGTTTATCTCATCTTTCTAGAACTTAGATTCCCTATCTATTTTTTGTGTGTGTGTGGTATGTGGGTCTCTCACTGTTGTGGCCTCTCCCATTGCGGAGCACAGGCTCTGGACGCACAGGCTCAGCGGCCATGGCTTACGGGTCCAGCCGCTCCGCGGCATGTGGAATCTTCCCAGACTGGGGCACAAACCTGCATACCCTGCATCGGCAGGCGGACTCTCAACCACTGTGCCACCAGGGAAGCCCTCCCTATCTATTAAATGGGTATAACTACAGTGTCTACCTCATAGGGTTATTGTGATAATTAAAACAATAAAATGATTGTAAAGCAATGGCATAATACCAAGTATACAGGTAAACACTTGACAAATGTTAAGTGATATATAAGATAGGTATTGGTATTTTAGTTCAGGTTCTTTTAGTTGCAAATAACAAGGGTTAACTCAAGCTACATTTCAAGTATTTAATATATACTTACTGAGCACTTACTATGTGTCTTCCTATGCGCCAAGCACTAGGCTAAGAACTGGTAAGAAAAAAAGGGGAAATTTATAACACAGATGTGGGATGGCACTTAGAACCTGAAGGCAGACTTGCAGATGAACTTCATTCAGAAAGAAATGGAACTGGGAATTGGAAAGTTGCTGAAAACCTAGGAAATATTCTCTGCCTTGCTACATAGAGTGGACTCTTGAACAACACAGGGATTAGGGGCACTGACCCCCTCGCAGTCAAAAATCCACCTATAACTTAACAGTTGGACTTCCATATCTGCAGTTCCACATCTGCAGATTCAACCAACCACGGATCCTGTAATACCATAGTATGAACTTACTGAAAAAAAATATGCATATAAGTGGACCTGCTTCTAATTTGTGTTGTTCAAAACAAAAAAAAAAAGCAAAACAAAAAACAAACACCTGTGTTGTTCGAGGGTTAACTGTACTTCTCTGCAGACTGGTTTCCATTTTCTTCTTAGTAGACAAAGAAGTTTTTTTTCTGCAACAAAGTTTAGATAGTGGATTGAAGATAGCCACCCATGTGCTACCAAGATCATATGATACTATTCCAGCCTTATGGAAAGACTGCTACTATTTTCTCTTTCTTTCCTTTTTTTACCTTAATTCCAAAGTCCTGACAGGGATCAAGTGTCCATCCTTGTCTAAACATGGGGGCAGTTAATGGGGTCACTGTAAGGTGAACAAATATTCCAAATGGCATCTACAGCAAGTATTATCCACAATTTATAAAAGAGGAAACGAAGACTGAGAGGTATGAGTTACTTTCCCACGTTCATGTAGGTAGAGTGCCAGAAAGAGAATTCAAATCCTGAGGTTGTATAAGTGCAGGGCCAGCATATCAAAGTGAATGCCTTCTTCACTTCTGCATCTAAGAAGCTTTGCTTGCCTCACCCTAGTCCCAGCTCTGCTAATGCTTCATAGTTCTTTTCACTATATTCCCTTACTAAAATGTAGCACCTTCCAACTTTCAAAGAAATGCAAAGTTTAAAAAAAGTTTCATGGATTCAGATTGTAAAAGTTTTTGCAAAGAACATGAAATAATGTTATGTTCTTATTGATTTTGTGTATAAACTATTTGCCTTCCAGAAGATGCTACTAAAAGCAGAAACTTACCTTCCCATTCTGTTGGGATATCTCCTACTTCATTGTCTGTTTCTCTTTTATTTGCTGATTCTACAATTCTTTTCTCTCGAATAGTTTGTCCTGTAAGACAAAAGTGATTATTACATTTTAAAATGAACCCATGACACAGTAGTTACTACACAAAATATTTTTTTAGATATTACACACTTCCTCCTATGATAAGAGAATTAACAGGGAAAAGAATAGATTCTATTTAGAATTAGGTATATTAGGAAAAAGCAGTTTCTAAACTACTTCAGAAATTTTAAATTTCCTACATAGTATGCAAAATTAATTTTGGTAGAATAAGTCTAGATTCTGTGTACAGAAAAAGAGAAGCCAATTAATTTGCAGGCCAATAAAAAACATTTTAATAAACAACAGAATGTTTGACTCCTTCAAACTCTGCAGGTATATATATTAGAGGTGCCAGTGGCTGCGCTACTGCCTAAGGGAATCAACATTCATGGCCCCACTATGGAAAATAATATGGAGGTTCCTTAAAAAACTAAAAACAGAGTTATCATACAACCCAGCAATCCCACTTCTGGCATATATCCAGAAAAGATGAAAACTCTAATTTGAAAAGATAAATATACTACAATGTTCATAGCAGCACTATTTACAATAGCCAAATATGGAAGTAACCTAAGCGTCCATCAACAGATGAATGGATAAAGGAGATGTGGTATATATATATACACTATGGAATATTACTTGGTCACAAAAAAGAATGAAATATTGCCTTTTGCAGCAACTTGGATGGACCTAGAGATTATCATACTAAGTGAAATAAGTCAGAAAGAGAAAGACAAATACCATATGATATCATTAATTTGTGGAATCTAAAAACTAATACAAATGAACTTATTTTCAAAACAGAAAGACTCACAGACATAGAAAACAAACTTATGGTTACCAAAGGGGAAAGGGAGGAAAAGGAAGGATTAATTAGGAATATGGGATTAATAGGTACAAACTACTATACATAAAATAGATAAGCAACAAGAATTTACTGTATAGCACAGGGAACTATATTCAATATCTTATGATAAGGTATAATGGAAAACAATCTGAAAAGTATATATATATATATATATACATATATATAAAAGTGAAACACTTTGCTGTACACCTGAAACTAACACAATATTGTAAAACAACTATATATCAATTAGAAAAAAAAGTCTTGATTATATCCTTTCAAAGAAGCAGCAGCAAAAAAAAAAAAAAAAAGCAGCAGCAGCTTTGTCAAAATGGTGATTTCAAAACATATTACTTTGTCACTGAAACTTTTTTTTTTTTTTTTTTTTTTTTTTTGTGGTACGCGGGCCTCTCACTGTTGTGGCCTCTCCCGTTGCGGAGCGCAGGCTCCAGACACGCAGGCCCAGCGGCCATGGCTCATGGGCCCAGCCGCTCCGCGGCATGTGGGATCCTCCCGGACCGGGGCACGAACCCGCGTCCCCTGCATCGGCAGGCGGACTCTCAACCACTGCGCCACCAGGGAAGCCCTGTCACTGAAACTTTGATCCTGAGGAAACCAGGTAAGTTTCTACTTCCCAACAGTTAACAAATGTGCCTGCCTACTCCAGGGAATGCAGGCTAAAACAGAGAAGGTATTGGTAGGTAATGATGAGAGGAGAAATATGGCTTAACAATGGTCAGACCAGTCAGGGAGAGAAATCTGGGCCTTGAAATACCACTTTCTCTTCCCACTCCTAGGCCAACCATACACTATGCCAAATAGACTGGGCCACATAATTCAAGAAACTGACTTTGTTGCCTGCAAATCTTTCTCTTAAACTACCTGAAATTCTACATTAAATAATTCCTTCGGGACTTCCCTGGCAGTCCAGTGATTAAGACTCTGAGCTCCCAATGCAGGGAGCATGGGTTCCATCCCTGGTCGTGGAACTAAGATCCTGCATGCCGCAAGGAAGGTACGGCTAAAAAAAAAAACCTTCAATTGCAGACAAGGAAATTTCTAGGAGTGACTGTGCAGGAGAAAGGGAGCCACAAAAGGGTAGCCTAAGAATACTGAGTGGCTAGTTTTATTTCCTCTGCCTTAGTAATCGTAAGTGAAAGGCTAGGATTTCCTAGACAAGCCATTAATGGCTAATAACTCTGAGATGAGCTCAGGGAATCTCTGCATTTTATCATGGACTCATTTAACTGGGCTGATTTAATCCTAATACAGAGGTTCTCCAAGTTTTATAAAGAGGAGTTACCTTTTGCTTATCTTATCCAATAAATACACAGCAGGACAAGGGATTAGTAGTAAAGTCCCCAGGTTGTAGGGACAAGAATTAGGGTAAAAGGAGCCTCTAACAATGACAGCTGCATTACTCTCATAGCAGAGGCTCAACATATATACATATATTTTTACTAAAATGCTATTTATATCCACATATATAAACACATCATAATAACAAGTTACCATAAATTTAGCATAGACTAAATTTACTAAAGTATGTTTATATGACAATTTTCAAAATGTTTGAAAAAGTCAAAATATCTGTCTTCATATATTCCTTATCTAAATACCAGGATGTAAGTATATCTTTTTAGCAATAACAAGTACAGAAAAGAAAATTATCGTCTAAAATACGAAATGCTAACAGATGGCCTTCTGAAAGTACATGTGTGTTCTATAAGCTTTTAAGTGTATGTCAATGCAATTTAGTGCATAGGGAGAGAACAGAGACGTCTACCATTTCCAGCAGCACCACTAAATGCATATATAAGTAAGTATATCTATATGTCTATGACATAAAAATTAACTTTTTATTCCTACCCTCAAGTTTATAAACTTCATTTAAGGTATCCTAAGAGTGTTAAGAATCAAAATTCATACCTATTTGTGTGTATATGGAAAGACAGGAAGAGTAATTCATGAGTTAGTCACAGATAATTGCTGAAAAAAAACCTTTGTTTACAAATAGATGAAATCAAACGTTTATGAAATGCATGTACACATCTTTAGCAATATAAAATAAGGCCATTAATTTATTGAATAAACTCTTGGTAATCAGAGATGGGCTTTTCCCTCCAAATAAATTGTTTTAAGACTACTCCACTCTGTACAACTTTTATGAATTGGGAATAAAACTTATGCCTCCCACTGAGTAAGAAATTATGCACAAGTTGTACACTTGCTCATTCTAATATGCTTTCATGCAAGAGTTGTAAAGACAATCCAACTTCTCATAGCAAAAAAAATTTCCATCTAGTAAATGGAGCAAATTTAAGTACTAACTAAAGTGTCAAAATTTTAGGGTCTAATTTACATTTAAAAATTAACTTAGGGACTTCCCTGGTGGTGGAGTGGTTAAGAATCTGCCTGCCAATGCAGGGGACATGGGTTCGAGCTCTGGTCCGGGAAGATCCCACATGCCGTGGAGCAACTAAGTCTGTGTGCCACAACTACTAAGCCTGAGCTCTAGAGCCCATGAGCCACAGCTACTGAAGCTCGCAAGCCTAGAGCCTGTACTCCTCAACAAGAGAAGCCACCGCAAGGAGAAGCCCATGCACTGCAATGAAGAGTAGCCCCCTCTCGCTGAAACTAGAGAAAGCCCGCACGCAGCAATGAAGACCCAAAGCAGCCAAAGATAAATAAATAAAATAAATAAATTTAAAAAAAATTAACTTAATAACAAAAACTTTTAATCTAATATATGTATAGGTTTAATAAGTCGTAATACAACAATAAACAATTGACAATGGTGTACTCAATGAGTATTAACTAAAACACCATATTTACAGGGTGTTTTACTTAATATTAAACAATATTAGATTTAATTAAAACAGTCAAAATAAAAGTTTGAATTCAGGTAGATCATAATGATCAATGGTATACGGATTTAAAGACTGTGTAAGTAACAGTACAATTTCCCAAACTTAAAAAAATTTAAAGCTACCTGCCATTGAACTAATTGCCCTATGATGATAGCAGATTTCCTATTCCTTTATTTAAAAAAATATGGAATCCATTCAGTTAAAAGAAAAAACGGCAAGATTCCCTTTCAGGTAGATGATGGGTTTAGGTAAAAGACGGATTTCATCTGTTCTACTGCTTTTCGGAATAGAGTAAGAACGCTGGTCACAGACTCGGGAAAGAGGAACTAGAGCAGAGAGTCCTCAACTTCAGTCATTCAACTGCCAGCTTTGCAATTTTGGTCACACTTTGTAGTATTATGTTCCTAATATTTTTCTTTAATTTGGCTTCCTTTTTTCTTCAATATTCACTTTTTACTTTACCCCCCCAACAAAACCCCATGAAATCATTGACTAAATACACTGGTTGTATTTTGTGTTCAAACATACATAAAATAGATATATCTTAAAAATGTAACAGGTTGCCTTTGTACCTGCTGAAGTCATCTTGTACACCGCATTTCGAAAACCACACTGGTCTATAGAGACAGGTCCAGCAGAACATACAGTGATACAGGGCATAGGAACCAACATATCAGTAAGAAATCCCTGCGGATAGGAAACGGCTGATGAACATCAAAGTCTTGCTTGGATTGTGTTTACCCTTCATTTCATAAAATCCTATGTTATGTACACAGGATTTTACGTTAGGTTTGTTAGGATCTTATGTTAGGTTTGAAAGAAGAGGGCAAAGATCTTAGAAGTAGGAAGGGAGTGGTACTTGTCTGACTATATACTTCTCAATAAGTTTGAAAGCATGCTAATGTTCTGTATATTCAAAAAATTAAATCAACATGGATGTGAAAGGGGAAAAAAAAGGAAATGAAAGTAAACTGAAACGAATAAACCCAACTTTATTTCAGACTAATAACATAACCACACTGAATGGGGAAAGAAAAGAAAGTGGTATGTGCCTATGTACCCTAAGTTTCAGGAAGAAAAAGAACTGCAAACACATCCTGAACTGTTTGTAGCATGTTTGTTTTCTGTAGTGGTATGGGCGAGGCAATTCCGAAACTACTCTAGATATATGATTCAGCAAATGAGTAAATGTGTTAATGTTATTGGGAGCAGGGTTCTCATTGTGGAAGGACATACAGATATGTTATGGGGAAAGGTAAAAAAGTACAGGGGGGGCTTCCCTGGTGGCGCAGTGCTTGAGTAGTCCGCCTGCCGATGCAGGGGATACGGGTTCGTGTCCCGGTCCGGGAAGATCCCACATGCCGCGGAGAGGCTGGGCCCGTGAGCCATGGCCGCTGAGCCTGCGCGTCCGGAGCCTGTGCTCCGCAACGGGAGAGGCGACAACAGTGAGAGGCCCGCGTACCGCAAAAGAAACAAACAAAAAAAAGTACAGGGGTCAGATTGAAACTGGAGATATCAGTTACTTATGATAAATAAGATAGATAAGTATTTATACACAGATATATGTATTTCCATGTATACGTATGTATATATTTTCCTGGTTCTATTTGCAGAAAGAGCCTAGAAGCAAAGACCCTAATAGCAATAAGGACCCCTAGAGCCCAAATCTTGACCTCTACGCCACTATCCACCAAAAGAAATCAGGATTCCTCAGGAAAATGACTGATTCCAGGCCTAAGGCAGGGTGGGTTCAAGATGAGCCTGGAGCATCTTGCTATGTCAGAAAACAAGCATTCTCAAAAAAAAAAAAAAAGAAAGAAAAAAACAATGATAATAATGATAATAGGGGCCTATCACAAGGACTTAAGGGCCAGCTTAAGGGCCAGCTTAGCTGACACTGGCTAAATCTGGGATAACCTGAGCACCAAAATAATCCAGGAATTATAGACAAGCAATTGTCAAAGTGTGATAGGGAAGTCTGAGGGGTACTTATGACTCTTTTAAGGTGTCTGTGAGGCCAAACCTATTTTAATAATACTAAGATGTTATTTGTCTCTTTCACTTTGATTTTTTCATGAATGTACAGTGGAGTTTTCCAGAGGCTACATGATATGTGATATAGTAACATACTGAATGAGGAAACAGATACGAAAAATCTAGCTGTCTTTTATTAAGCCACACATTAGGGGATCTGTAAAACAAAGCAATGCTACTCTTTTCTCTAAATGTTTCTGTTTTGGAAAGTATACTTACTTCTGATCAAAAATATATTCTATCTGTAAGCATTTATTACATTTATTAGGGTTATTTTTAATGAATTAAACACTTTAAAAATTCTGTTTCAGTTTCAATATGATAAATATTAATATATATCTCATAAACAAAGCTTTTTCAATAATCGTGAAGAGTTTAAAAGGATCCTGAGACCAAAATGCTTAAGAACTATATACCACTGGGAAAAAAAAAAAAAGGAACCCATAAAGGCAAACTACTAAAGATATAGATAAATAGATGGATAAATAAATAAATAGAGATAAAGGAGCTGTTGCTTACCACAGTGCTAAACAGTAAATGTGCAGCAAGTGCCAGAGCTGGAAAATCATCATTTTGTGACCATCTTGATAAAGAATGGTTCTTGCAAGAATCATTAATGGCAGGAGATTTTGTCTTTTATTTTTTTATTTAGAAATAATTTTCCTTTCCTCTACCTACAGTGTGTTCTTACACATTAGAAAGCTGAACAAGACTTACACATTAAAAGGATGGTTGGGTTAGAAATTTATAAAATGTCTAATTTGGTACCTCAAATACTGCCTTCCTAGGGTCTTAGTGATCCTACTGATGAGTAAGACCCTTGACAGGTACCAGTCTGAGGCAGGTGACACCAATGGTCCAGAAGAATGAAACAGCAGACTTAGACATCTCTCCTTCCCTGGGCCACTGCTCCTTCCTTAATCCATCCACACAGGCCAGGGAAAATATTTAAGCAGGATTTAATCTTTAAATATTGAAGCATCAGAACTCACAAGATATCTATTATAGTAGAAAAGGAATTTTCTTCCATCAGTACCAAATCAAAGGTGAAGGCCTATATTGGTTGTGACCCACTAGCACGTGTGATCTTGGTGAGGGTTTTCAACCAGCTGTCTACTTCCAGCCCAATATTTCCCACTGGTGGGGCACTGCAAGGAGAGATGAATGGAATTCAGAGGTGACTTTTGGGGTAGAAAGAGAGATTGGGCTGAGTAAAGTGACACATCTCTGAGACAGCTATCCCCCTGAAAACAAGCAAGATTCAGGCTTTTGATGCCTGACAGGAGCCCCTGGCTTGGGAATGGTAATGAAGTAGGTAGGATGGCCAAGGTAAGACCCTTTCTGTCTGACTGATGTCTGGCCCTTTACCCCAGTGGCAGAGATCAGTGCAAACCAGGTGATAATTCTAAGTCAGTTTGTGTGGTGATGTATAAAAGGCTGAATTTTGCATACAAAAGGAGGCTTAGAAGTGTCAACGCATAATATATGAAAGCAAGGGCTATTGAAAGCCAAGAACCATACTACATATGTTAGATTTGGGGACTTTAAACCTTGTTATTCTGAACCGTTGTAAATTTTTTTAAAAAACATCAATTAAGAGTACTAAAATAAGAATCCTTACACTGAAAGTCATTTTCCTGTATGACTTAAAGCATAATTTGACTGAAGTTACTCAGACGTAGCATTTTTAAAATTAAGAACCTTCTATGTACCAGGCAAAGTTTAGGTGCCTTTCATATGTTATCTCTTATCTTTAAAACAATCTTTTAGAGATGAGGAAAAAGAGGCATCGGGTGATGAGATTATCCAAATATACATGGCTAATTAAAGTAGTATAGCCAGTATTTGTACCTAAGCATTTTTCTGACTCCCAACAGTACGCATTTTAAAATTAGCATTTACAAAGTTTGCACACGGTATCATTACAGATATCCAATTAAAAACTAACATTTTATTCATAACTATCATAAGCTATTATTTTCCCATAGTGATCAAATGAGGCATTCCTACTTGAAAATGTGATGAGTCTATAATTTGACATATTCTACATATATTTATGTGAGCATGGAAGACTGTCTCAGCAGGTCTCAGCAGGTAATACTTTTTCAAAAGCAATTAAAGAGAACTTCCAGATAAGCTTTCAGAATTTTTAAGACTGCCAACTAGTTCAATGGACTACCTAAAATCTTATTAGCTTTCCCATTCTTACAGTTTTCCCATAAGGAATCTCAGCTTCTTCTATCTTAGAAAATCCAAAATTATATAAAATACTTGGTTATTCTAAAATGCTTTATATAATATGGTTTAACTTTTCAGGACCCAAAAGCTGAAAGGTCTTAAACTACACCCGGAAAAACAGCAGAAAAATCCCAAGGGACCTATTTCCTGTATTAGCGTAGACATTTTGTGGCAAGTTTATAGCACACCAATATTCTTTTGTTTAAATCTGACTTCATCAATTTTTCAAAAGCCATAAATAAAATTTAGGTCTGAAAGTACATAGGAAGAATATCACAATTTAAGAAAAAAGATGAATCTAATGCAAATTGTATCTGTGCTTTCCACATAGACAATAAACTCTTATTTACTATTTATTTTTTTAAGAGTTCCATAGTAATATTATAAGCAAACAAAAATTTAAAGTTCCAAAATTTTATTCAACCAACAAATATATATTAAAAGAGTCTATTACAATAATCTAGAAAGATTCAAAGTCAAAAATTAAATAGGTTTTCTGATTCTAGTCCCAAATCAAGCACATAAGTCTTAGAAATGTCTAGTATTTTACTTCATTTACTGCCTTTCCATTACTGTGGAAATCAAACATTGAAAATTATTGTTTTTAAAAATAAAAACACTTAAATGTTATGTAAAAAATCATTTATTTTCTAAACTGAAAGGAATTTTTGATTCTCAGAAAAAGTGCAGCTGTATTACACTTGCCCCTCACCCCCCCAAAGAGGTAATCATTAAAAAGAAAAATTCAAATGATAGAGTCATACTATTTAGTCCATGTAACAATGTGTTCACTTTGAAGAGCTGAAAGAGAAGCAGCCATTTCAGGTTTTGATTGATGTGTAGGAAATCAGTATCTTGAAAGTACTTTATTCATCTAATACATTCTACAGTTCTTTGTAAAGCTAAATTATCTTCAATGTATGAAGTATATTTATATTGAGAATTTGAGCATTTAAGAAAATAACACAAAAAACTAACATTAGGTGATTCTGCTGTGACTACATCTGAATCATGACAGATGAGTTAAATGTCTTAAATACACATAAAAAAGGAAGGAAAGTAAAGGGGGGGGTAAAAAATTTTTGTAGCCAAATTAAATAGGCTTTAAGCTATTATCATATGGAAATTCCAGGTTTTAAAAAGACTATCTTATAATGAGGAAATTTATGACTGACTGGAAAAAAATTTTCATTTTATAGTGAAAGTTGCTAACTAAACCAAGCAAATTCCTATATGGTACACCCTTAATAAAAAAAGGAAGAATATTTTCTCCTCTCAAAATTAGCAAACACGCACAGTGTTGTATAAACCAATATAATCAAGTATTTGATTTCCACTTTGCGAATCCAACTTGAACACTTGGGGCTGTCAATAGAGAGCTAAAGAGAGAAACTGAAGGAATTAATTTTTAAAAGTGGCAAATATTATCAGAATTTAGGGAATTATAAAATTATGCCACTTGTAAAGCTTGGGCCTAGCCCATACTTTATTTTCACATTTGAAATGTATATGATATGGATGATTATTTGATTGATTTCTAGATCCAGTTTCACAGAAATCAAATGGTACTTGGTCATCTATCAAAGATCTTAAAAGCGGGGGCTTCCCTGGGGGCACAGTGGTTGAGAGTCTACCTGCCAATGCAGGGGACACGGGTTCGAGCCCTGGTCTGGGAAGATCCCACATGCCGCAGAGCAACTAGGCCTGTGAGCCACAACTACTGAGCCTGCGCATCTGGAGCCTGTGCTCTGCAACAAGAGAGGCCACGACAGTGAGAGGCCTGTGCACCGCGATGAAGAGTGGCCCCCGCTCGCTGCAACTAGAGAAAGCCCGTGCACAGAAACAAAGACCCAAAACAGCCAATAAATAAATAAATAATAAAATTAAAAGGAAAAATAAAGAGTAGCCCCTGCTCTCCGCAACTAGAGAAAGCCCACGCGCAGCAACGAAGACACAATGCAGCCAAAAATAAATAAATAAATAAAATAAATTTTTTAAAAAAGATCTTAAAAGCATCAAGGACTGCACTGTTAGCTACCATTACTAACTCATAGAATATATGACAGTTTTAAATATGGATAATTTAATGAAAATAAATAAAGTACATTTTGTGATATGTCTTAATTTTAAAATATACATATTTATTTATTAGTCCGTGAAATTACTAATACCCTTCATTAATCTATTTAATTTGGTTACCATCAGGTACTACTTACTAATGAACAGAAATCTATTCTGATATAGAAAGAGACCACATAATCATTTATAAAACCTGATATTCATCAGCTTAACAGGAACTGTACTAGCATTTGTGAACCAGATTTCTGAGTATAAAAACTAGGCTCAGTTGGTAAGAGGCAGAGGTGTCAATAATTTTCAAACTCTCGTCTCTAAAAATAACTTCTTTAATAGAATTTATGAAACTGTTCAAAGCAGAGCTTCTCTGGTTGAGGCAGGCAGGCGTCCAAAGTACAACCTACCTTTTCTCTCCTCCCCTTCCCTCACACTGTTAGAGCCCTAAGGAGTGCTGTGAAAATCACTGATTCAGACCAAGTACTGCACTTCTGAAATTGCGAAATCCATCCATAAACATATATTGGTTCTCTAAACAAAATCAAGATCTTGTGAATAGCAGAAAGACCATCATACTGCTTCTCTCCCTACCATATCTTTCACATAGTTAAACGTGCAATCTGTCACAAACTCCTGAGTAATCAGGTGTAAGACAATATAGGATTTTTCCTGCAGTTCCATACCGCAAGGTGATATAGGTCTACTTCAGTTGTGGAGCTATGATTTAAAGCTAGAACCTGACTTAAGGCTTGCTTGCAGTGTTTAGACAGGATTAAGTTCAGTAAGAAATCATTCTCTCGCTTTGGAGCAAGAAGTCCTTAGGAAGAGACAGAGGAGTCTGAAAACCAACTCTTCAATTCACAGGTCCTCAAGGAAGCACATCTCCACTGGAGAAGCATTCTCAATACTTCCTTCAGTCCCTTAGACCTGGAGGCCCCTGTGAAGGGGAAGAGATTGCAGTAGTCTGAGGCCAATCACAAGCAGTGAAAGGAAAGATAGGAAAGAAAAGTCCAGCATGAACAACTTATTTATAGTACCCCATTATTTTAGTCATTAGTTTAAACTTTCTCTATGACAAAACTTTACCTTGGCTAATAACTTATAAAATTAGATGACACAGGGATTCCCTGGTGGCGCAGTGGTTAAGAATCCGCCTGACAATGCAGGGGACATGGGTTCGAGCCCTGGTCTGGGAAGATCCCACATCCCACATGCCACGGAACAACTAAGCCCGTGTGCCACAACTAATGAACCTGCGCTCTAGAGCCTGCGAGTCACAACTACTGAGTCTGTGTGCTGCAACTACTGAAGCCCGCGCGCCTAGAGCCCGTGCTCCGCAACAAGAGAAGCCACTGCAATGAGAAGCCCTCGCACCGCAACGAAGAGTAGCCCCTGCTCGCCACAACTAGAGAAAGCCCACGCACAGCAGCGAAGACCCAATGCAGCCAAAAATAAAGTAAATAAATAAATAAATTTATTTTAAAAAATTAGATGACATAAATTTTACCTTCATTCTCTACTCCAGATTCACTAGTAGAAAGAGACGCTAATAAACTGTGATTTCACCAAAAGGAAGGCTGTTAGGAGCATGAAAAGGTAAGATTGGTCTCATTTTGCTTGTCAGGGTTGCAATAAAGACCATTCATTCTGCTGTTTTTACCTACTTATTCCTTATTTTCCATTGATATTTAAAAAGATAAAAACAAGTTACAAATAGTGAAGATTTGAGAAATGGTAATATTACTTTAAGATGGGTATCTCCAAAATTACTGTGTACATAAAAGTGGGGACTGCCTCTATTCAAGAGTATACTGGTAATGCATGTCAGGATATTACCTACAAAAGAATCAAATAATTGGACTTAAAAATTCTGTTTTAGTAGTAATAAATGATAAAGCTTAATATTTTTTCCTACTCTTTGCTACTTCTTTTTAAGTTTCCAGCATCTAGAGATCATATAATTTAGTCGAATTTAGCAACTATCAATAATATTTTGTTAATGCGGCTTTATTCATCAGTATTATCTGACTCATTTAGAAGATGAGCAGAATCATATTTATTGAGCACCATTTACATGTATGGTACTGAGTTGACACTTTATACTTCCCACGTCCCCCTTTTGCTTTGGGCCTAGAGCAACTTAACTGTTGTATGACAATAGCACCACCTATTGGCTGGCAAAGGGATTGGAATAATCCAAAATACCACCAGCTTCCTTGCCCTTCAGAAAGACTAATGCATAATTTGGGTTCTTCTTTTCTTCATTTATTATTAAACCCACTTGAAAAAAATTTCAGCTGAGTTAAACCCACTTGAAAAAATTATTTTCTCATATATATCGTCTCTTTTTTTCTCCTTCATCTCTCCTGTTAAAAACCTGTAGAGTTATTGCATCTCTCTTGATTCCATTGCTAATCAATGTGTTTTTGTTAACATGCAGCAATTCAGATAAACTGAGGATTAAAAGGGTTTTGTGAATTATTCTGGAAAATTAAATGTCATTTATAACACAATTACTATTGAAAAATGCATTGAATTTAAGCAAGCTGCTTATGTGGAACTTTGGAATTCAAGTAATTTGTAGGTTGGGAACTTGCTATAATACAAAAACATAAAATAGCGTTAAGACTCTCACTGTGGTTTCCAAGGCAAATAAAGGAACAGAATTCTGATACAAAGCAATATTGGATACACCTTTCCCCTTTTTCAGAGCTGATGAACATCTGCCTTGTCCTGTGGAATTTGAATATTGCACTACACACAGTGGAACACTCAAAAATGATGAGATGTACTGCTATTTTGCAGTGGCTCATTAAAGGTACACCAATGATATAGGAGAGAACATTAGATCCCATTATTTTAACTTTATGATGAAAATTACCAGAATTACATCTATAACCCTAACCACTTAATGAGCTCCAATCATGAACTTGGATGTCCTTACACTTCTGTTACGCAGAGTTCTATATCTTTCTGTAATACATCCTTAGTATCTAGCCCTTGAGGTTGTCCTGTCTTCATGGTAAGCCCTATAAGTTCTCATCTGTGGGAATTTTGTGCTGAAGCAGAGAAACATGTAAGATACCCCAAGCTAACTGATCAATATGAACTCATTTTTATTGCCAGTACTAATCAAATAGCAAAGGGTTTTGTCCCTTGGCCTTTTCCCTGTATCTCAGTTCTAGAAACTGCTCCTGAAATCCTGATTTGAGCCCATTTGTTACAAGCAGGGAAAGGCTGCTTCTGTCTCCCCCATATACATTGTAACCATAACTGCTCTCACCTGTCTGGACAGAGCCTATTCTTGGTGGAAAGACAGACCCTACTCCCTTACACTGATTCCATGGTCTACTGAGACGTGTTTATGGCCTAATGCTGATGTCAACTGCCGAAGTTGCCACGACCTCCTTTTGTCTTGCAAATCACCTGTCCAGGACTCTTTTATTGGCTCCCCAGGACTTGGAAACCTATGGTCCGGCCTGTTTAATCAGTAGTTATGACATCCACCTCTCTTGAGCCTCAATTGCTTTTCCTTTTAAATCTCTCAAATCTTTTGATAGTACTATTATTTTACTCATTTCTTAATTCAAAGACTTCAGTTGTTTTTACAAGATGAATATACTTAACATTACATTTTTATGGTTAAATTGGTCAGTATTGTGTTTTTTATCACAAAAATTTTTTCAATTTTTAAAATTTTAAAACAACTTCAATTGATTTTGCTACTGCTTCCCTCCCCAACAATGCAAACTTTCAACAAAATACATATACACATATTAATCTTCCTCTAATTTATTCTTTTAATCTCATTATTACACCTCAACCCTCACCCAGGCCCTTCTTGTTTCATGCCTATATTAATAGAAAAACCTCTCTAACCATACTATACTGATGTCTATTCTTTATTATTCAGAAATCCTTTCTTTAGGAAACCATTCATTATTCCATTCCTTTTGATCCTGCTCTGTCCACTGAGTTTGGGTGGGGCTATCACCCCTCCATCTACAAGTTGGAATGTAAACTAAGTCTGGCCACAGTATTACATCCTTTTAGCCACAAAAAGTATGTCAAGGATGGGCACATGACTCCAGCTGGGCCAATCAGCATGTTCCTTGAACTTTTGCTGGAGCTTCCAAGAAAGACTCTCAACCTCTGTGATCAGGAGCTATAAAGACCATACAGACCTGGAACTGCTGAGGCCAGCTACGCTACATTGTGGAGAAAACCTACCTATGAATGAAGCCAATAGGGAGGAAGGCAGAGTCATGTGATAGAACACACCCTGATGACTGAAGCTATTTTTATTTTTATAAATAAAAAATTAGTCATACCCCTCCAAAATAGTTGTACAGACGATTGATCTCATAGCCATCGTGAAGTTCTGACTGGAAGGTTGTCCCCTTTTGAATCAGCTGCTACAAAGCTCAGAGTTGCAAGCCTGTGTGCCACAACTACTGAAGCCCACGTGCCTAGGGCCCGCGCTCCACAATAAGAGAAGCCACCTCAATGAGAAGCCCACGCACTGCAACAATGAGTAACCCCCGCTTGCCACAACTAGAGAAAGCCTGCTCAGCAACGAAGACCAAATAAAGCCAAAAATAAATAAATTTATGTATATATTTTAAAAAGAATATGCAAACATATTTAAAAAAAAAAAAGCTCAGGGTTGCGTTTGTGGTCCACTCTTAGAAAACGTGCAGGTAATTAGAGTTTATATTAAAGCCTCATATCTGGCTCTACTATTCCCTCACCCTGATTTTACTTTCTCCTTTCACTACAATTTTATGCCTCTATCTTCATCTTTGAGTCTTCAATCTCATGTCTTTTCTGGAAGAAGGAAGAGAATGATCTTATAACACAGTTTTACTGTATCACAACTCTATCACTCTTTCTATACAAAACTTAAGATCCTACTGCATGTATTTTTCTTTATATATATATATATATATATATTTATTTATTTATTTGGTTGAGTCGGGTCTTAGTTGCGGCAGGCAGGCTCCTTAGTTGTGGCTTGTGGGCTCCTTAGTTGTGGCATAAGAACTCTTAGTTGTGGCATGCACGTGGGATCTAGTTCCCTGACCAGGGATTGAACCTGGGCCCCTTGCATTGGGAGTGCAGAGTCGTAACCACTGTGCCATCAGGGAAGTCCCAGCATGTATTTTTCTTAAAAGCAAAAATCCAAATTCTTCACCTCATTTAAAATATATAACTATAAATATAGTTATATATATAATAAATATTTATTTATATAAATACACACACAAAGTACATAAGTCAAACACTTTACTATATATGGGAGAAAGAAAAAGAAGGTTCAAGTTGCTCACAGTCTGGTTCAATGGTGCCAATATTTTTTCACTATGACTCACATCAGACAACCTAATGGCCTCACATTCCCAGAGGCATATCAAGACACACGGTATGTACAATTCTCAGCATGATAGCAACAACTTTTCTCTTTGGCTATTACCGATCTGAGACATACTGATGGTCTCAGGGGTCAGATGGTTAAGAACAGAGATTGACTACAACATAGAGAGACAAGTATAAGAGAGAAAATGCTCTATGCTATACCACACAAGAAAAAAAAATAAGGTACTCAAAACTGTGGAGTAAAGATGAATGGAAAACTTTTGATAAGAGATACCTATCAAACAGGCGTTAGGCAGGCAAAGGAGGAAGAAAACTGAGATTAGAAGGATCATTCCAGAAAATGGGAAGTTTAAAGGACAATTGGGAAAAAAAAATTAAAATAAAGGACAATTGGATTTTACACAGGGAAGATGGTGAAAATAATTCTGGGCATTTGAATATATGCTACTTTTTATGGTATGTCATCTTTCTAGCATCACTAAAAAATCAGCTAATCCATATGATACCATTTTTAGATAAACGAAGCCAATTCCTTCAAAAACCAAAATATTTCCAATCTGACCATTTTAATGAAAATAATGTTTAAATACTTCACGGATTTTTTTCTGCTTTAGTAAATTAAACACCATTTCATGTACTCACTTTCTCTTTGGATCTCACGCTAACTATAAATAAGTCATTATACAGTTGACCCTTGGACATTGCTCAGGTTAGGGACCATAACCCTCTGTGCAGTCAAAAATCGGCATATTACTTTATAGTCTGCCCTCCATGTACATGGTTCCTCTGTATCTGAAGATTCAATTGATCACGTATAGTACTGTAGTATTTACTATAAAAAAATTCACATATAAGTGTACTCCTACAATTCAAACCTATGTTGTTCAAGGATTAACTGTATATCGTACTTTAACATAAGTAGGTCCTACCAAAATTGGTTTTTTGACTTAGAAACTATCCTACTATATTATAATAATCCAGTTATTTCTTATTGTCAATCAGTAGTACTGCCGCTATTTACTGTCTATCACCTTTGTACCAATCTTTTTTTTTTTTTTTTTCGGTACGCGGGCCTCTCACTGTTGTGGCCTCTCCCGTTGCGGAGCACAGGCTCCGGACACGCAGGCTCAGCGGCCATGGATCACGGGCCCAGCCGCTCCGCGGCATGTGGGATCTTCCCGGACCAGGGCACGAACCCGTGTCTCCTGCATCGGCAGGCGGATTCTCAACCACTGCGCCACCAGGGAAGCCCCCTAAAATACATAAATTTTGTGATTTACTTTTTTTCACACTACCTCGAAAAGATTTTTGTTTTGGTCAATACCCAGGCATGTTTTCCTGACTTCTCAAGCTGTCATAAACCTCCCTCAAGGACTATCATTAGGGGTATAATGGATTAGAAAAGAGTCAATTGGCACAATATTAAAATTTAGACTTTTCCCATAATCTCAAAACAAGATTGTACATTCCATAATAATGTTCTCTGTGTTAAAGTTTGATTTAAAATATACTACTCTACCTCACACCTATTAAGATAGCTAATATTAACCCCCCCAAAAAACCCTAATAAACAAAAAAAATGGAAAATAACAAGTGTCAGCAAGGATGTGGACAAACTGGAACCCTCATGCACTGCTGGTAGAAATATAAAATGGTACAGATGTTATGGAAAACATTATGGCTCTCAAAAAATTAAAAATTGACTTATATGATCCAGGCATTCCACTTCTGGGCATATAACTGAAAGAATTGAAAGCAGGCTCTTAAGAGGTATGTGTATACCCATGTTCATAGCAGTACTACTCACTACAGACAAAAGGTAGAAAGAACCCAAGAGTCCACTGACAGATTAATGGATAAACAACATTTGTGGTATACAGATACAATGAAATATTACTCACCCTTAAAAAGGAAGGAAATTCTGACACATGCTACAACATGGAAGAACCTTGATGACATTAGGCTAAGTGAAATAAACCAGTGACAAAAAGACAAACACTGTATGATTCTACTTATATGAGGTACCTACTTTATTCTATGCTCATAGAAATAGAAAATAGAATGGTGGTTGCCAGGGACAAATGGGGAAGGAAGGGAAAGGAAAGTTTTTGTTTAATGGGTATAGAGTTCAGTTTTTCAAGATGAAAAGAGTCTGGGAGATTGGTTGTACAATAATGTGAATGTACTTAATACTACTAATCTGTACATTTAAAAATGGTTAAGATGGTAAATATTATGTTATGTGTATTTACCACAGTTACATATATGTGTGTGCGTGTGTGTGTGTGTGTGTGTGCACAAGCATATAAAATTTACAGTTTTGTAGCCCTGTTTTGACAATTCTTCAACTTTTGGTAACTAAGGAGGAGTCCCCTCAAAGGAAGTGAACAGACACATTTAAAAGGTCTGGGGTTTATCACAGAAGTAAGAACAAGCATGTTTTTCTATATATTTCATCTGTAGCTTGTTCTCCAAGTGAATTACAAACACCTATATATAAACACAGTGTCTTCTGCTTATTGTAGACAGTCAATATTCTATGCCAGGCAAATAGAAAGCAATTAATGCTGGTTGACTTAACAATGTTTGGGTAGCATGTTACTCATATCTCCAAATTTTCACCATATAATTTTAAAATACACTAGAACTGAAAGGAAACTTGGGAGATCCTAACAGAATCATCATCAAGCCATTTCTTAAAGCTCTTAAAAACCAAGGAATGGAAACTTATTCCTTCATAACTCATGCAAAGACATTATGCATTAGGTTAAAAAATGTCCTCATAAAATGCTGTGGAACTAGACAGAGGTAATGGTTGCACAACAGTGTGAATTAACTAAATGTCACTTAAATATAAACTTGAGTCAAGGACAAACAATTCGTTGGCAGAGAAAATGGAATTTAAATTCTGGTCCATATGACTTTTAAAGCCTGTGCATGTACCATTTTCTACTACCCTGTAGGGTCAACAAATATACAACCAAAATAGTTAAACTGCTTTATATAACTAAAATGTAAGTTTGGGTATATTGAATACTTGTCAAGAGCACAGTTAGCTGTGATGGAGGATAAAAATCCACGTCTTACTCCTTAAATACCTTTTTAGCACTTGATGAGATCCTAAATTACATGGACGAAAAACAACATTTCCCTAGAAGTGAGTTTTTTTTATTTAAATCTTTCTTAATAAAGGAAACTCTTTATATCAAGGAAGACTGGGTTTATAAAAAATTACTATGTCCTCTTGTGACATACTTATACTATTTTTAATAAAGGCTACTTGAATATATTGACTCAAATAGCATATAATTAGAGACTATAATACCACAGGGATATACTTGATCTTTAAAATTGCCAAATTAAAATCCTTTCTATATATATTACAAAGAATACAAAATTCTGATTTAAGTCCAAAATGCTTAATTTTGTAGATTAATATGTATAGGCTTTTTTAATATACCTTGGCTCCCACAGAGAGATGGTAGGGGCAGATAGTTTTACTTTGCATGTTGTGTCAAAAGCAACTTGAGACACAACCCACAAACCCTAAAAAAGCAGATCCGATTGTGAATGTTCCTCTGCCACCACTCCCTTCTCAAATCACCCATCTCAATCCACTCTGGTTAGACTCCGGTGTCCTTACAGTCTCAAAGATGATGTAATATTTTGCACTGCCTCATTGCTTCTACCAAAAGGATGAGTAACATCTAAATCACAAAGAAGAATGAGGAATGACACTTCTCCACTACAATATCTTCAAGAAAAAAACACAAAGGTTACAGGAAGAATTCTTATTTGCTAGGATTAAGATCAACTTTTCTAGATGGAGAGATAAGGTGATTAGCCCAGGTATAATGGTGTGAAGAGAGCTGCCTGGGATATAGCTTTTGACAACACTAACTTCTCAATGCAAATTATTAAACATTTCCATTACCTGTACCCTTAGGAAAATTCATTTATCTAAAAAGAATCTTAATTTTATAACTCTAATGTCTCATTCTTTTTTTAAAAAAATTTATTTATTTATTTAGGCTGAGTAGGTTCTCAGTTGCAGCATGTGGACTTCTTAGTTGCGGCATGTGAACTCTTAGTTGCAGCATGCATGTGGGATCTAGTTCCCCAACCAGGGATCAAACCTGGGCCGCCTGCATTGGGAGCGTGGAGTCTTACCCACTGGACCACCAGGGAAGTCCCTAATGCCTCATTCTTCACTTCATATAAAACAAAACCTGTCCATGCCTTTGAAATAGTTCAAGGCACCCTATCTGATTAAAGAGCATCCACATTTAAAACTCAATCTCCTTTTCAAAAAGTTTAATCTGGGTAAGCACTAACCCCAGGATACAAAAATAATTTGACAACTGAGTTATTCTGCAAGAAACAATATGAATATTTATCTGTTTTTTTATTTGAAATGGATAAACAAGAAAACATATCTCCTCAGTTGAAAGCCATTCAAACATAATTTCAAAACTCTCCAAATTGTAAAGGGAAAAAAGAGCCAAGGGAATGAATTTTTAAACTTAGTTCCAGAACATATTAGGAATTTTAAAAAATATTAGAACTAGGTCTTATTCAGATACACACTTAAATTTGTGATATGAAAAAGAAATGAATTCATTCGTCAATAATGAGAAGGCAATTTTGCAGGGAAAAATATGAAAAGAAACAAGTCTATCTTGATTTTTTTCATTTCCTGTTTAATAAATTGCTTTGAAAGTAAACTTTCTTTGTTCTTTTATTCCACTTCCATGAAATAAGGACTATAAAATCATTAATAAATGGGTAGAAAGGCTTTCCTTTAACCACAGTGACAGTATATACCCTTACATAAATGCCACTTAAGCTGACTCTAGGCATACACAGCACCACCAAACACTCCATTTCACTCCCTTTACTTTCCCTGACCTGACCTTAATATCTCAGTAGGAAACCCTACTGGGATGAGATACTATTCTGGGAATAGTTGGGTCGATTCTTTTTTAGGTTGTGTGCTCTGTGGAAGATTATAATCCTACCTGACAAAGACAATGTTCTAGTCATGGTTTAAACAACATAAAACATCAGAGAGAAAAATGTGGTTGTTACAGCACTGAGGTTCACAGGTAGTATGCATCTAGTACAAACTGTGGGTTGGTTCAGAAATTACTGAGGTCTACCCTCATTTCAAACAGTTATGGCAGTGTTTTACTTTGTAGGTCTCTACAAATAGCTAAGATTACCTTGACACCAGCTAAGCTGAAAAACTAATGCTGAATAAACGTAGATTTGTTTTTACACTGCTCAGGCAATTGGTTAAGAGCACAGATACTGGAGCCAGACCACATAGATCCACAATTTACCAGGTTATATTCTTTAGTACTACTTGAATTCCCTGCACCCCACTGTTCCTATCTATAAAACAGGAAAAATAAGATAAAATATGATAACAGGATAATTTAGTGACTTGGCACTTAGTATTACATGTATTACCTATTCCTATAAATTATTCTGTTGGTTGATTATAGTTTAAAAATCATAGTACAAGCCAAATAGAGTTTTTTTTATATTGAACTTAGAAGAGATAACATTCAGATATTGCATGAAGCCTCAAAAGAGAAGCAACACAGCAGTTTTAGTGCTCTCCCTAGGGTGTTATGAGGCTAGTGAGAGTAGAAGGTTTTCACCAGACTGTAAGATTATGTTTAAGAACTGGTAGTTTTGCTGCTGAAGGGGAGTGGTAGGCAAGGGGAAGTTCTGACACTCTTGAAGTTCTGATTAGCCTGATGCCCTGTAGAGTCTGGTGACTTCAGGATCAAAGGAGCAACTCAGAAAAGTTGGTAGGAAGTTCAAAGGTGAGATGGCCAAGATGGAGAAGAAGGAAGACCCTGAGCTCACCTCCTCCAAATGGACACATCAAAATTACAGCTACTTACAGAGCAGCTATCTATGAGAACAACCTGAAAACTAGCAGAAAAGATTTTCCACAACTAAAGACATAAAGAAGGAACCACAAAGAAACAGGAAGGAGGGGTAGAGATGTGTTAGTCAAGAACCACAGCCCTTGGTAGGAGACCTACAAACAGGAGGATAATCACAATTGTTAAGGTTCTCCTCAAGGAGCAAGGGGTATGAGCCCCACAATAGGCTCCCTTGCCTGGGGGTCCTGCACTGGGAAGATGAGCCCCCAGAACATCCAGCTTTGAAGGTCAGTGGGGCTTGTGTACAGGAGAGCCAGAGGGCTGTAGCAAGTAGATATTCCACTCTTAAAGGGAACATGCAAAATTTCACATTCTCTGAGTCCTAGCACAAAGGCAGTCATTTAAAGAAACTTGGGGGACTTCCCTGGTGGTCCAGTGGTAAAGAATCTGCCTTCCAATGCAGGGGATGCAGGTTCGATCCCTGTTCGGGGAACTAACATCCCACATGCTGCAGGGCAACTAAGCCCACACACCACAACTACTGAGCTTGCATGCCTCAGCGAGAGAGCCTGTGTGCTGCAATTACAGAGCCCACACGTGCCCTGGAGCCTGCATGCCACAACTAGAGACAGAAAATCCACACGCCACAACTAGAGAGAAGCCTACGCACCACAACGAAGAGCCCACACCACAATGAAAGATCCCATGTGACACAACTAAGACCCAACACAGCCAAAAAAATTAAAGTAAAATAAAATAAAAATAAATATTTTTTTTAAAAGAATAGGAAAAACTATAAAGATACTTGGGTCACACACACTTGCAGGTCTTGGAGAGCTCCCAGAGAGGCAGGCGGCTACTAGGACTCCCCTACTGGGCACACAGATGCAGGCGGCAGCCATTTTGGGGAGTTTCTGTTCCACCACAAGGACAGTGGGGCTCGCAAGCACCATCCTGGAGTCCTCCTATTAGACTATTAGTGATGGGGGCTTACTCGTCCAGCAGCAGGCCAGCACCAGTTCCGGACTATCCTGGGTCGAGCATCCAGCTGCACGGCAACCCAGCGCTGACTACCAGAAGGCTGGCACTAGCCCCAGGCCCCCCAGGCCCCCACAGTCAGTGGTGCTGTGACGCAGCTCCACCCACCAGAGGGCCAGCAACCATAGCGTAAGGCAGGTATTAGCAGCCAACCAGGCCAGGGGCCAACACCACCTACAGACACACCCACAGTAGTCAGCCCTGAACAACAGAAGGGCCCATGCAGCCCACATAGGAGGCACCCCTAAAGCATATAACTAGTAACGAGAGGAGAATGTGCTACTGAGCCCCACTGCATGTCTCTGCCCCACTGGACATCTCCTACAAAAGGCAATTTCTCCAAGATTGAGAAATGTAACCAACCTACCTAATACATAGAAATAAACACACTGACTTATGCAAAATAAGGAAACAGAGGAATATGTTCCAAATGATGGAACAAGATAAAACCCCAGAGGAACTAAGCAAAATGGAGATGAGCAATCTACTTGATAAAGAGTTCAAGGTAATGATGCTCAATGAGCTAGGGAGAATGGATGAACACAGCAAGATGTTTTACAAAGAATTAGAAACTATAAAGAAAAACCAAACAGAGTTGAAAATACAATGACTGAAATAAAAAATACACTGGAAAGAATAGTAGATTAGATGACATAAAGAAACAAATTCATAAACTGGAAGACAGAAGTGAAAATCACCCAAACTAAAAAGAAAAAAGAATTTTAAAAAATAGGCCTCTGAGACTAACATTCACATTCTAGGTATCCCAGAAGGAGAAGAGAAAGAGAAAGAGGAAGAGAACTTTTCTGAAGAAATTATAGGTGAAAACTTCCCTAACCTGGGAAAGGAAACAGACAGCCAGGTGCAGGAAGCACAGAGTCAGTCCCAAACAAGATGAACCCAAAGAAGTCCACACCAAGACACATTATAATTAAAAGAGCAAAACTTAAAGATAAAGAGAGAATCTTAAAAGCAGCGAGGAAAAACAACAAGGGAACTCCCATACAGCTAGCAGCTTACTTCTCAGCAAAAACTGCAGGCTGGAAGGGAGTGGTGTGATATACTGGAAATGATAAAAGGGAAAAAACTACAACCAAGAATACTCTACCTGGCAAGGTTTTTATTCAGCTTTGATGGAAAGATCAAAATTTTACAGACAAGCAAAAGCTAAGAGTTCAGCACCACCAAACGAGCTTTACAACAAATGTTAAAGGGAGTTCTTTAAGTGGAAAAGATAAAAAAACAAACTAAAAATCATGAAAATTTAAAAAGGAAAAATCCCATTGGTAAAGGTAAACATACAGTAAAGATAGTAGGTCAACCACTTATAAAGCTAGCAGGAAGGTTTAAAGAAAAAATTAGTAAAATTAAAAGACTACTATATCCACAATTGGTAGTCAAGGGATACACAAAACAAAAAGATGTAAAATTTGTCAAAAACATTAAACATATGTCGGGAATAAAAATGCAGAATTGGGGCTTCCCTGGTGGCACAGTGGTTGAGAGTCCTCCTGCCGATGCAGGGGACACGGGTTCGTGCCCCGGTCCGGGAGGATCCCACATGCTGCGGAGCGGCTGGGCCCGTGAGCCATGGCCGCTGAGCCTGTGTGTCCGGAGCCTGTGCTCCTCAACGGGAGAGGCCACAGCAGTGAGAGGCCCGTGTACCGCAAAAAAAAAAAAAAAAAAAAAAAAAGCAGAATTGTTAGAATATGTTCAAACTTAAGAGATCAGCCAACTTAAAATAATCATACACACACACACACACACACACACACACATCTCATGGTAACCACAAACCAAAAATTTATAACAGATACAAACCCACAAAAAAGAAAGGAATCCAAACACAGCTGAAGACAGTTACCAAATCACAAGGGAAGAGAGCAAAAGAAGAAACAACAACAAGAAAACTATAAAACCAATCAGAAAACAATGAATAAAATGGCAATAGGTACATATCTATCAATAATTACTTTATGTAAGTGGACCGAATGCTCCAATCAAAAGACAGAGTGGCTGAATGGATGAAAAAAACAAAAAAGACCCATATATATGCTGCTTACATGAGACTCACTTCAGATCTAAAGACACACACAGACTGAGAGTGAGGGGATGGAAAAAACTATTCCATGCAAAGGGAAACAAAAAGAAAGCTGGGGTAGCAATATTTATATCAGACAAAATAGACTTTAAAACAAAGACTGTAACAAGAAAACAAAGGACACTGCATAATAATTAAGGGATCAATCCAATAAGATATAATAATTGTAAATATATATGTACCCAATATAGGAGCATTTAAATACATAAATCAAACATTAACAAATATAAAGGGAGAAAGTGACAGTAACATAATAATAGTAGGGGACTTTAACACTCCATTTACATCAATAGACAGATCATCCAGACAGAAAATCAATACAGAAATACTGGCTTTAAATGACACATTAGACCAGATGTACTTAATAGATATATACAGAACATTTCAACCAAAAGCAGGTGAATACACATTTTTTTTTCCAAATGCACATGGAACACTCCTCAGTATCACAAGCTAGTCCACAAAACAAGACTCAGTAAATTTTAAAAGACTGAAATCACATCAAGTATCTTTTCCAACCATAATGCTATGAGACTAGAAATCAACTGCAAAAAACACAAACACATGGAGGCTAAACAATATGCTACTAAAAAACTGATGGATCACTGAAGAAATCAAAGAGAAAATCAAAAAATATCTAGAGACAAATGAAAAAACACAATGATCCAAAACATATGGGACAGAGCAAAAGCAGTTCTAAGAGGGACGTTTACAGTGATACAAGTTTACCTCAGGAAACAAGAAAAATCTCAAATAAACAACCTAACCTTACACCTAAAGAAACTAGAGAAAGAAGAACAAACAAAACCCAAAGTTAGTAGAAGGAAAGAAATCATAAAGATCAAGCAGAAATAAGTGAAATAGAGACTAAGAAAACAATAGAAAAGATCAATGAAACTGGTTCTTTGCAAAGGTAAACAAAACTGATAAACCTTTAACCAAACTCATCAAGAAAAAAAGCGAGAGAGCCCAAATCAATAAAATCAGAAATAAAAGAGAAGTTTCAACTGACACCACAGAAATACAAAGGATCATGAGAGATTACTGTGAACAATTATACACAATAAAATAGATGACAGGGCTTCCCTGGTGGCGCGGTGGTTGAGAGTCCGCCTACCGATGCAGGAGACACGGGTTCGTGCCCTGGTCCGGGGGGATCCCACGTGCCGCGGAGCGGCTGGGCCCGTGGGCCATGGCCGCTGGGCCTGCGCATCTGGAGCCTGTGCTCCGCGGCGGGAGAGGCTGCAGCGGTGGGAGGCCCGCATACCGCAAAAAAAAAAAAAAAAAAAAAAAAAAAAACATGACATAAGTGGATTAATTCCTAGAAACATACAATATCCCAAGACTGAACCAGAAAGAAAAAGAAAATATGAACAGGCCAATTACCAGTAATGAAACTGAATCAGTAATTTAAAAAATTCCCAACAAACAAAAGTCCAGCACCAGATGCCATCGACAGATGATGGATAAAGAACACGCGATATATTAGTCAGCCATAAAAAAGAATAAAATCTTGCCATCTGTGACAACATGGATGGATCTGGAAGGTATTACGCAGAGTGAAATTAGTCAGAGAAATACCATATGATTCCACTTATATGTGGAATCTAAAAAACAAATAAACATAACAAAAGAGAAACAGACTCATAGATACAGAGAACAAACTGGTGGTTGCTAGATGGGAGAGGGATGGGGGAATGAGCGAAATAGGTGAGGGAGATTAAGAGGTACAAACTTCCAGTTATAAAATAAATCAGTCAAGGTACTTAATGTACAGCCTAGGGAAGACAGTCAATATTATTTCACTTATATGCTATGACAGATAAGAAATATACAGCAAAATGGATATCAGAGACTACGGTTTAATACAACTGTAAGAAGTCAAAATGTGCAGAGGAACCCACAAAATAGTCTCTGGGGCCTAGGGAAAGCAAACCCTTATATTTGGGGGATGCCTTATTTGAAGTTTAATATTTCAGACATGAATATTTTAAAAAAATCTCCAATTGGGAAGGCCTTTCTGTAAATGACAACCCAGAAACTTTAAAGAAAAGTGCTGCACAATTTTCTTTATAAAAAACTTTCAGGAAGCAAAAAAAAATACCATTAAACAAAGTCAAAAGACCAAAGGAAAAATTGGAAAAAAAAAAAAAAAGATGTTTAACCAATTAAAAATCAAAGGGCTATAAAACATTTATACTCAAAAAAAAAAATCAAAGGGCTAAATATTTCTAATATACAAATAGGTTGAACAAAAAAGGAGAACAAACATAAAATTATGAACAAAGGACATTAATAGTCTTTATATAGGAGAGAAGTATGTAAATACACAGATGGAGATGCACAACCTCATTAAAAATTAAAGAAGCACAGATTAAAAAGAAATTCTCCTCCACAGCTCCAGAGCTCTTTCCCTACCAAAGTATCTGAAGAGGCCACATGTTCTAGATGTTGCAGCAACAATATGGTGGAATCTCTCCATCACCCTGGTTCTCAAAGTGGAACTGACAACATTCTCACCCCCAACCTGGAGAAGGCAACTGAGAAAGAAATCTCTGTCATATAAATCACTGGAATTTCAATGGTTATTCTGTTCTAACTTGTATAAACACACCCCAAATTGCAAAGTGGTTATTTCAAGGGGTTGAGGAAGGATTATGGTAGACTTTTGATGTCTATTTTTATTTTTTTATTACTTTTATAATTAGAAAAAAATTAAAATGTAAAAATATAGGAATAAAACACTGACATCCAAAGTATCAATACAAACACTGGTAACAATTCCCACAGATGTGCACTATTTCACCTGAAGAATTATTTCTTATTTAGGTTAACACATCCTTCTCTAAAAGACTGCCTACAGGGCTTCCCTGGTGGCGCAGTGGTTGAGAGTCTGCCTGCCAATGCAGGGGACACGGGTTCATGCCCCGGTCCGGGAGGATCCCGTGTGCTGCGGAGTGGCTGGGCCCGTGAGCCATGGCCACTGAGCCTGCACGTCCGGAGCCTGTGCTCCACAACAGGAGAGGCCACAGCAGTGAGAGGCCCGCGTACCACAAAATAAATAAATAAATAAAAAAAAATAAAAATAAAAGACTGCCTACAGAGAAGGCATCCTTCTATACATAAATGGCTTTTGGTAAGGGCATATTGGATTTATTACCAACATTCAGGCTCCAAAGATGATTATTTCCATTGAATACACAGAATTGGGGTTGGATACTCAGAAAAATGTTCAAAGATAAAAAAGAACGGCCATGTTTCACTAGACGAGTACGTACCTTGTTAAGAAAAATAAGTTCATATTAAGAAAGTACCTAAACTGCTGGTAATCAAAATTACTATCCTACTAAATGCAAAGCTCTACAACATCCTCCTAAGACTGTCAAATAAGGCCAATCTAACCTTAGTTCTATTAATTTGATTTTTCTAGATACAACAATGGAAGTCAAATTAAACCTAAAGGATTCCATGACAGTATTTCAAGGGCAGCCTTGGAAGGAACAAGGTTCCAGGGAAACCCCTTCCTTCTTCCAACAAATCCTCCACTTCAACCAAAAGACCTCCATTTTTAGTTTTTTTCCACTGCTAGGCCAAATAACATTTTGTCTGAAGAAATGAGCTGGAGCTAAACGATAGAAAACGCTTCATCTAAAATCGTGATTGTAGGAAGATACTGACATAAAATATCAAACCGCATGAAAGAAGGTGCCACATTAAGGTGCATCTTTTGAATACCAAGTGGTTAAAACCTAGGAAAGGATTCTAATCACTACAAAGCATACATCATTGCAAACTGCCAAATGAACATATGAGCGTAATACACGAAATATAATTATGTGCAAGCTTCTGTTCTCAATGGAATGGTACACTTGATGATCCAAGCTCATCTAATCTAAGAGCCTATACAACTGGTTCTTCATAGTAGGGAAGTCTGTTAAGTTTTAGGGCTCGGTTCATCTGCACTGGGGATAGACAGGCAGGTTTACTGGTGACGTTAGCCTGATCTTAACTCAAGAATGGACATTGGGAAGACAGAGTTGGGTAACTGGTAAGATTGCTAGAAGGCCTTGTGTTTCAGACAGGAAAGGGTCACATAGGATTACTCTATTTCATCAAGTCTCACAATAATAGTCAGGTCCTTTATTGGAAAGATAGCTTCATGGAGTAGATGAGAATATCTTGTGGAATAAAACTGCATGCTTGTTATGCTGCCCTAGAGAGCAGGGACCTACTTAGATATATCCTGCCCAAAGGCAGAGCAGCAGGTTCAATGGTTGATAGTTGTCCATATTTTGACAAATATATCCCCAAAGCTAGTAAAACTGCAAAAATTGTAAACCAGAGCTAGTCACACCAATCTAGAACATTTGTTGTCATATTCACCCTGGGTTTTTACAAAGCACACTGGTACACTGGAGGACAACTGGACGGAGGGGACCAGGATGATATGAAATTTAGAAACTACAACTTCTACATAGAAGTTAGAAGAACCATGAAGTTAATTTACTGATTGAAAGACTCTGAAGGGAGATCAGACTCATACCATAATTCAAAGGGACAGTACATGGAATCTTTAATTGCCAGTACATGGCAACTTATACCTAACAGGTGCTCTATATATGTTCATGATTCATTCATATCAATCCCCAAAAGCAACTGTTTTTAAAGTTTGTTTTCGCTTACTGGGCTTCTCTTAAAGAAGAATTCAACCAGCATATTTTTAAAAACAGAATTTTCTTTCCTTCTCTTCCCTTCCTCCCTTTCTCTCCCCCATTTTCTTTTCCTTTTTTTCCCCTTCTTTCCTTCCTTCCTCATCCCTCCCTCCCTCCCTTTCTAAGTAATATATTCACATGGTTCAAACATAAAGCATAAAATGGTCTACAGTGAAAAAACTCCCTCCTATGCCTATGTCCTACTGGCTGAGTTCCCATCCCTGCAAGTAAACATAGCTGGCAACACCTCTTTATTAGTTTATCTTTCCAGAAATTACTTTTATGCACACAAGAGTCAATATAAAAGTTTATATGTATGTATATTATACACATACACACACATATTATTTTACCCCTTTTGTTTTTCCACAAATCACTTTACAAACTTTTCTGTACTTTTACTTTTACTTAGTAACATATATTGGAATTTCTTTCATATTAATACACAAAGCATACCCTCATTATTTTTTACAGCTGCATCCACTGTGTATATGTACAATTTATGGTACTGGCCCACTAATGATAAGCACTTGGGTTTAAGAGGAATTTAAATTACAATCATGGAATTATTTGTTTATAAAGGACCAACAAATTTCAAACTGAATGTAAAAATCTCCTATGGTTAAAACAGCATTATCAAGATTACTGGGCTCATTTGGGTACTTAGAATAATAGTATTAAGTCCAAAAGTAAAAATACATTTCTAAAGAAGACTCCAGCATAGTAATAGTTATAAATCTACTTGCTCATATCTAGATTTTTATTTTGAGTTTATTATGGGTAATTTTATCCATATGATTCACTCACAAGATATGTCACGGAAACTGTCAGGCTTCAAGAAGCATACCTGGTTTGCCCACGTCTGCCACAGAGATTTTTATTTTGATTCATGGCATGTGAAAGCATCATTGGAAAACAGAAAGAAAATAATTACCAAGTGGCCCTTAAAATCATCACCTTCCTCTAGGAAACATGGTGAACAAATGTCTAAAAAGATGTCCTCTACTAACTAAAAACAATGACTCTTTTCTCCTTATTAGTAGAAGATAATTTGAGTGACTGCCCATAAGATTTAGCCATTATAAGAGATGTTTATTCACCCAGTTGGATAAACTAAATTTTGCTTATAATTCAGAATTTATTTATGTAGCTAAAAATACATACATTTAAGTCTTTGCCAGTTTTCAAAATTGGCAGTCTAGTACTGGTCCATTTCCTGTAATGAGTTAAATTAATAATTCTTACTTACAGTCTCTATAAGAAGGGTGAGAATTTAATATACAAAGACTAGGAATTCTTGTATATTAAAATTCATGAAAAAAAATGGGACAGGTGAAAACGATCTACAACTACCTCAAAGAGTCATTAGTGCCTCTATTGGCAGTATTTCAACTACTGAGTAAGAAATATTCAAAGGGGCAATTTAAAACTACTTGTAATTAAAGAGAGACAAAAAAATGACACTAGCAAATGGAGAATATATTTAAATTGAGACAGAAGAATATTATTTAATGACCATTTTTCATATCTTAGCTAAGCTAAGCCTTTAAGATTAAAATTTTTAAATTTTTATATATCCATTTAGATGTTATTTTGGAATGTCGGTTCTTCATAAAATACCATGTTACTTTACATTACATTTTTTAGTCTTTTTACTAAAATGTAATCTTTATAAATGATATGTGCTTTGGACAAAATTTTGATAGTTAAGCAATCATTTATTTTCAGTTGTGCTCTATAATGTTAGAGCAAAATTGTGACAAACTGAATATTCTCTGGAGAATTCAAATTGACAGCCCTTTAGAAATGTCATTTACTTTAAAATTCACTTCAGATCTTATCTTTCATATGAATGGGATCTAAAAGTGCTAGTAACAGCTAGCATACCTTTGCTAACTATAGAAACCTAAGCTTGCCAATTATCTCCAACCTTTTCTATACAGAATATCCTTATGATTATTTATATTCTTGTCTTCCTCAAGTATGCAAATTTAATAAAAAACTAACATGTTTATTCAGGAAGAATACATTTGGGAACCTTAAAAAATAAATGTGCCCACAGACTTATGTGATAAATATTTGGGGGACACTAAATCATGTGCCTACTATGGATGAGTATGACATGGTTTTGTCCTCGAGGACTTCACAGTATAGTAGACAGGACAAATATGTGAAAGTAAGTAGTAAAACATAATACGTTTATAGGAGAATGGTTAGGAATACTGTCTTGGTTTCCTAGGGTTGTCATAACAAAATACCACAAACTGGGTATTTTAGAACAAGAGTAATTTATTCTCTCACAGTTCTGGAGGCTAGAAGTCCAAAATCAAGGTGTAGGCAGGGCCATGCTCCCTCTGAAGACTTTGGGAAGATTTCATCTTTGCATCTTCCAGTGGTATTGGCATTCCTTGGCATTTCTAGGCATGTAACTGCATCACTGCAGTCTCTGCCTCCATCTTCAAAAGACCTTCTTCTCTGTGTGTTGTCTCCTCTTCTTGTAAGACTCTAGTCACTGAATTTAGGGCCCACTCTAATCTAGTAGGACCTCACCTTAACTAATAATTACATATGCAAAGACCTTATTTTGGGCAGACAAGAACTTCTAGGGGATACTAGTCAACCCATTACATTGACCATGTATGAGGGAAAAAAGCAAAAAAAAAAAAAAACAACCCCAAAACAAACAAAAAAAACTTGTCAGACTGTGTAAACTTCAAGTTAAAGTGTTCTACAATTTGTGTTTCATGGTTGAAGCCGGGGAAAGAGGACAACTTTTTAACTTCTCAAAAGTTCTTAAAGTGTTCTGTTCTGTATGCAAATCTTCATTTCAGTGATGGATCTGAGATGATTTAATAGAATATCTTCAAAGTCCAAAAGAGTTATTGTGTCTTGATCTATATCAACGTCCCTTCAAAATTTCACTCTGTACTATGAAAAATTACAAAATAAAGTAGGGATGACTGTTCCATCCATCCCTGCTTGCAGCAGCGTGTATCTCATCTGAATTAAGGGCAAGGTTGGTTTTCTCTTTGATGAGACATAAGTGAGATGTTTGATTTTTATTAAATGTAATTATTCATACTTGCCAGAAAGAATAGAAATACAGTCACAATCATTAAAACAAAAGAACCAGCTATCCCATCACCTGAGGGATTCTTAAAGACATCAGAAGTCCCCCAAATCACAGTCTGACAATTAACATCTAAGTTAATTGGCAAAACAGGTTAAATATCTTTCCTTGTACTGTTTACCAAATAGTATTTCTGTGGCAGAAAACGACAAAATTATTCACTAACATTCAGTTTGAAAGTTGGGCTTAATTACTATTTTCTAGGAGGTAAATATATTTCTTTGAGTTTTGGGATTAAAAAAAAGATTTATATCACAACATTCATGGTTTCTCTTTTTGAGAACTATTATCTACTTGTTTTGTGTGCTTCATAAAATGCCTGATAGATGTTAAACCTTCTTCAAAAACATGATTCTTTAGAAAATGAATTCTATAATACACTTGCTACAAATATGGTCTCTTCCCACCCCCTTTTTCAACAGTAGCTTAAATAATGCAAGTACAAATGCCACTTCTTTAAATATCTGATGGGTCCTCAGCACTCTGGCATGTGTTAGCTTTGTCCCCAAGCTTTTTTTTTTCTTGGCCTGTCAGCTGTGAGAAACAGTTTTCTACCAATTACTGTCAAAATATGAATAAATTCAAAACTGAAAATATAAGCACTGAATATTTTCAGTAAATTTATCCCAAAGCTACATTAAAATAGGGATTTAGCATGTAAACAAGGAATTTAGCAAGTAATAAGGAAGAAGCATCACATTGTACTTTGTCTTCTCTAAATAAAAACACAATATAAGAAGATAAAGGGAAAAGCACTCAAGCACAGAAGAGAAATGGGCAAATGAGAGTGAGTGTATGAAATGAAAAGAAAGTTACAGCTGCAAAGAGAGCATCAATTAAGAACTATGACTCCCAAAAACAATGTTAGAGTTGTTGCTGGGCTTTTCCCCCTTTTTGAATGATTGATTATGACCTAATAACAAATCATTTTAAAAATATTTATATAGCATTTCTCTCTTTGTCCAACACTGGTTTCCTTAGTATGTGGCACTAAACAAACATTAGGCCAGCAGCTGGTTGTTAACATGATTGGGGTTCAAAAGGTGTTGAGAAACATGCTATAAAAATTAGCAGTGTTCTTAGGTTAATACTGTTAATAAAACCTCAAAATAAACAAGATACAGTTGGCTCTTAACTCTAGCCTGGTTCTGTGCCAAAAATTTTGGGGGGGAGGAGGTTTAATAAAAATCCTAAGTTTACAGGTACAACTAATAAGTATACAGTTTGAGTTGGCTCTGTATACATAATCCCAATGGTCTGGTCCATGAACCTAGTTTGATCAGAACACTGCTCTTCTAGTCCTGAATCACAATTAGTTTGTATACCATGGTGATGACGCACAATTATTCCCAGGACACATTCTTTTAAACTCAGTTTCAGAATAGGCATTATGTTGCCCTTTGTGTACTGTCACACATTCTTCTCAAATGTCTTTTTTTATACTTCCTTCTTGATGGTCCGTGTACATTATAGATTTCAGTTTAACAAATTCACACAGACTAGAAGATTTGGGCCTGAAAGTCATAGTTTGTGTCATTACTGACCTCTACCTCTCTCTCTGACTTTCCCTCCCTACTTCTTATCACCCACATTCAGTCAAAGTCATGTTATCATTTCTTACCTCTAAGTGCCCCTCACAAGTGTGCATCTTTTACAGCCCACTACCACCCTTTACTTAAGACTAGCACTATTTGCCTGTATTACTGCAGTAGCAATAGCTTCCTAAATGAACACGTGCACTCCAATCCGTCTTGCATAACACTGCCAGAATAATCTCCCTAAATTACCCCTTTAATCATGTCATAACTCTTTCAGAACTATTCAAAGGCTTACCATTACCTATAGAAGCATTTCTCAAAACAGGTTTTATAGAATAATAGAGTTTCACAAGATTTTAACGTTTCAGTTCAAAAAAAAAAATTCTTTTGCCATGTGAAGTTTAGCAGAAAAAGTGGTTTCTGTACAAGATTTTTCAGAGCTTTCAATATACTAAAGACACATTATATATATCCAAGGGTGGGAGAGTATACATTTCCCAAATTTATTTCATTGCATAACTCTTCTACCACACAATACCTTGTAATCTGTCCTAGAACACAGTGATGGTTTTTAGAAGCACAAACTCCTTAGTTTGCTCTTTATGACTCTCTCTGACCTCAAACTATTTCTAAACCTACCTCTCACTAACTTCTGTATGAATTCCCACCTTCAACTAGACTCCACACTCAGTGTACTCTGAGCAAGCTATATGTATGTATGACTCTATCCTCCTTGTCTATAAAAACTCTGTAAATCTTTCATAGCCAAGTTCAAGTTTCGGTTCTTTCACAAAGCTTCCCCTAACAATTCAAGGGCACAATAATCTCTTTCTCTTCTGAACTACACCACTTACACTTCATCTAATGCTCCATGTGGCACTCAATCACTGCTTGAACACAAATCTTCTAGAGACTTGCCTTTGAATTTAGTTTTTGTTTGTGGTTCCCTCTCCCTCACTAGAAAGCAAGGTCCTTGAAGGAAAAGGCATATGCCTTTTGTATATGCCCCATAGTATTTACAGCTTTGCAATGAACAGGGCCTAAAAAATAGCTGCCAAATAGACGAAAAAAAGATTTCTTAGTATAGCGTGCTGTTTGCCCCTCTAGATCCAGTCCCTGCCTTTCTGCCCTCTGCCCTAGGAAGCTGACCTATGTGGATTACATCAAAGGTTCCCTTGCCCTCTGGATTCTACTGGGATTCAGATATTAGGGAATACCAACAGGAGACTAGAAGGAAGGAGGAGAATAAGGTCAGAGAATTTATTTTGCTGGCTCACTCCCTACAAATTCAAATGGGCTGGCTGTTTCCCTTACTCAAGGTCACAACTCCAGGCCCAACAAACCACTTCTCCTCACCCTTTTCGGCTTGCAAATGGTGAAGACACCATGCTGTTAACCCTCTAGTATTGCAACTGTGGTTTCCTACACCCTGTGGTTTCCCTCCTAGACCCTGCCCACACCTTTACATAGTCCCTTTATTATCTAATTTGAATGTGCCATCTGTTTCTTGCCTGAATCCTAACTGATACAGATGGTATACAAATCTTTTGGCTGTTTTAAAAAATACTTATTAGTCTCATAATACTAAGAATAGGCAATGGATTTGTTTTGAAAATCTATACAGGCTATAGTCTACAATGAGTTTTAGAACTCATTTATGATTCACTTGAGGGAAGAAACCATGACTTAACTTTCTAACCCTGTGCCTAGAAAAGTCACATGCACATTGTTCACAATAAACACGCACGTAACTGTATTTAATCAACTGTGGCAAAGATAGTTCGTGCTCACCAATTATGCACAAGCTCCTCTACATCTTCCAGCCTCCCCTGCTGTTTGGTGGAAGTCACATGACTGGGTTCTGGCCAGTGGAATATGGGTAGAAGCGACATATGCCTCTTCCAGGCCCAGCCCTTAAAATCATACCAAGTGAGCTTGCAGCTAGCTCTCTTCTCCCCTTGTCAACCTTGAAGATTTTTTCCAAGTGATGAAAATATAAAATAAATGACAGCTGCCTGATTCAAGAAATAAATGCTTGTGTTAAGCCACTGAGTTTTGTAACTTATTATTTATCTAACTGAGTTCAAGTATCCCCTACTTATAACAATTTTGTATTTTAAATAACTGATTTTTAACTTCTATTTGGATATGATAGCTTTCTCATGAATTTTTTCATCCTAAGACTATCAGACGCTCCAGACTATACAATGAATGAAAACAAATGCCTAATTATTATGGACAAACAGAAAAAATAATTGAAGGCATTCTTTTTATTTGTTTGGCATTAAGAAAGCCTCAGAATAAGATAACTGTAAAATGAGGTGTTGTGATATGAGGAGTTCTACTTCCAGGCTGAGACCCCAGAAGCAGGCCCATGTCTTGTTCCTCTTGGCATTATAGTGAAGAGGAGAGAAAGAGCTGTTCCGTGGTTGAAAAAAGAAGGCATAAAGAATGGTCTTTCCAGAAGTTTGGAACACTTAACAGATTTTCTAAGTATTTTCTTTTTGATTTTTTAACATTTATTTATTTATTTTATTTATTTTTTTATTTGTTTGCACTGGGTCTTAGTTGCAGCAGGCAGGCTCCTTAGTTGCAGCTTACCGGCCCCTTAGTTGACGCATGTGGGCTCCTTAGTTGCAGCAGGCGGGCTCCTTTAGTTGAGGCTCGTGAGTTCCTTATTTGTGGCTCACTGGCTCCTTAGTTGCGGCACATGGGCTCCTTAGTTGTGGCATGCAAACCCTTGGTTGAGGCATGCATGTGGGATCTAGTTCCCTGACCAGGGATCGAACCCAGGTCCCCTGCACTGGGAATAAGGAGTCTTAACTACTGCACCACAAGAGAAGTCTCCCTAAGTATTTTCTTTATGTTCCCTCTTGCCTATGTTATCTTGTATATTTTCAGCTTAAAGCATTTCTCAAAAAATAAGAGAAAAAAAAGGGAACAGAGCTGTCTTGTTCTCTTTCATCTATTAAAAATATACTATTTTCTTAAGTAATGGGTTAAGCTTTTGAAATTTTTATACTCCAAATGTTTTTAGCTTTTTGTGTCTACTTAATACTCATATTCAATGTTATCAAAGAAGAACATATGTGTTACCTACATATATTTACCCATCTAAGAAAAACCAAATATATACACTGACATAAATTCATACATAAAAGTAGATGGCCATTTTGTATCGTTTGTGAGACTTTTAAAAAAGTCGCATCTTTTTAAGGTTTAGTCTTTCTAGGAGTATGTTTTATTGATTTGAGCAACTGTCCTTGGCTTTGTGTTCTGTTCATAGTTTGAACATGATGTTTTGTTGAATTTTGATGATTATGTGGGAACACATCAGGTCTCCTATCTTGCTGCCATTACATTTCCTGTGGCTACAGTTACAGACATTTTTGTGTTCTTGCCCTTTTAAAACACTAGTTAGAGCACTGCCTTTAGCAGACTTTCCATCTCCATCTCCTCATTAGGATTAGTAACAGATATACTGTCAGTAATTTTTTTTTAGACCTTTTCTATTCCTCTTGAAATATAAATACTTACCTATTTTTTCCTGCAGAGCTTTCTGAAGACTCCTCTTCTAATGTATGGGTTAGAATATATATCTAACTCTCTAAAGCACTGCTTTCCTTAGCTACCATAAACTCTAAAATTATATACTGACTTCTCTCAAGTTGCTACTTTACTGATCAATTTTCTCCTTAATGATCAGAATTAGGCCACGAATAGTAGACGTTTCACTCTCCTTCTGACAAAACAAATGAGAACCTCAGCCAATGATTTATCATATGCAGCAGGTGTGTGTGTGTGTGCGTGTGTGTGCGTGTGCACACTATTTATTTACGTACAATTGTTTCCTATAGAGTTAAATATAAAGACACTCCTTTTGTTTGTCTAACCTCTCCCTTTTCCTTTTTTTTGTGAGAAGCTTTACGTCCTTCTAAGTGGTCTACTTAGTATAGCTTTGGTTTATCCCTACTCTTGATTTTTAAAAATACAGATGAACCAAAACATTCTAAGAAAGAATAATTCTATCTAAGGAGAGTTTAAGATTATCATTGCCAGAACAACCTGTATTTCTGTTGAACAAATACTGGAATGAATAAACTTATAAATAAATTGTACTTACAAGTATAAGAGAATGTTCAATACTTATCATACAAGAAGTGTCCTAAGTCATTCTAGGTTTACTAATTATAGGTACCATTAAATGAAAATGTAAACAATTTTATGATAAAAATTAAATCTATACCACAAAATGGGTATCATATGGACTATAAAACAGATTTGTATCATGAAGGATAATATATAATAAAGCCCCTACTTGAAAGGATATCTTTAATATTTTCCATAGTACTATAATAAATTAATTATGTATTGGCATAGATAGCATAAAAAATCTACATCACTGTCTTCATATAGTGTAATAATTAAGGTTCAAAAAAACCTTGTATAAACCCAATTTCTTAGAAGTTATCTACGTGAAAGCATAATGGTTATTCGACGATTGCTGAGAGGTACAGAACTTGTCACCTATATCCATGACTCTCACATGAGTTGAAGTGGTTGATAAGTAAAATGGATGCTATAAAGGAGTCTATACAAAACTAAGTTTAAAAGAGCAGTCAAAGGAACTAACTAACTAAGAGATGACAGTGATAAGGCAGCCAGGAAAAGGAGCTAAGGAGGCAGAGAAATGGTGTACCTAAGGCAAAGAATAATGGTAACTAAAGAATGGGTGTTTGGTAGAAGTAGGTTCAGGAAAAATCTTAATGTTCTAGTTTAAAATAGAAAGGTTACATAACTTTAACCTTAAACTGCTTGACCTTTTGCTATAAGAAACCTCATGAGTTATGTGGGGAATTAGAAGTAATCTTCAATATGCTTTCAAGTATTAAAGAAAAAGAGGAAGGAAGGGAGGAAGAGGAAAACAGAGGAAATTAATTGTTAAACTATCTAGATATTATATAACATATCTTACTTGTAAATTTAGATTTATTAATCTTTTAATAGATTGAAAACACTTTACATTTTTAAAATGCTAAGAAAGAAAATAGTTAAAGCAAAAAACTATTAGAAAACATAATCAATAAATTTACACATAAAAAATCTAAATTAGGAAGTCGATACCTCAAAAGAAATGTGGTCCAAACAAAACAGTCAGATTCAGTAAAGGATCTAAGAGCTGAGGTCTGTTGGAGACAGCAGAGCTTGCAAAAGTGTTATTCCAAGTCTCAGTTTCTAAAAACACCATGAATCTCTACCAAATAGTAGAAGAGCAATAGATAACATACTCTGAACACATTTAAATGGTAAGAGTGAATAAGATAGGGAATGGGAAAACAGGGAATATAGGAAGGCATAATAGAATTGGCTACTCTATATAAGGCAACTCCAGACTTAACTTGAAGAGTTGATACGTTTCTCTACTTGTCATGCCCATTCTACCTAAATTCTCAAAACTCTATTTGTCAGAAGTCTTGGATTAACCAATATGCTCTCCCTAACTACCCATCAAAGACAGTATAGTATACCCCCTAAGATTCCTATACATGCCCTATTACTAAAATCTAATTCAAAGACTTTTGTGCTCATCCTACATTAAAAACTTGAAACACCATCTGGCTCTTTACACTTGTGAACACTGAATAATCTTTTAGACACACCATTTAAAAGCATGATCTCAGTCAATCAGAGCTTCATCAGGATTTCACTTTCCCTTTTCTCTAGAGTCCAGCTGCTAATGCAGTCTATGGTCACTCAGGCTATTGCTGGATCACCATAGCTCCCAGTTCACATAATGAATAAATAAAGGCAGAAACCAAAACGCTCTCTAAACATAACCTTCTAGAATGGGTGGCTGTGAAAAGATTGAGCTAGCTGATAGCAAAGGGACATTTCAACATTAACATTCTAAAAAGAAGAGACTGGTTGAGACTAGAGATGTATTTTGTTTATACTTTAAATCTGAAAATAGGAATACACTTTTATCTGGTTGTAGCAAACTGCTTGGCAAATGACAAACAGCTTTGCCCCTTACCTGACCTCTGTTCACTGGTGCACATCACATACTGGGATGAAGACACTTGCCCAGTAAAGTGTCAACAATATTACTTTAAAAAATTTCAGAGGATAGGCCTAGAATGTGCATGTGATTTCAGATCCAGAAAAAAATGCACAGTAGCCAAGCAACAATCTGACAAATAGAACTGTGTCTTGATCATAGCAATATGTAATGTAGGAAAAATGCTTGCTCAAACCCCAGAGAAAAATAGTGTCAAGGAAAGAATATGTTTGATCTCTCAGGTAACAACTTCTAAATGTAGTGAACTCTTATGTGCATTGACAAAGAGAAATCAATGGCACAGATTATCCAACAGGCTTGGCAAAGATCTCATACATTTAGTTTTGAAAGCAAGTATTCACCAGACTGCTCTCCTACAGTGTGTCAGGCCTGGTGTTACTGAAGTGTTGAGGGTCAGAGTGGGTGAAGAATATACTTAAACATGTGTTAAAACCCAACATGGTAAGATTGATAAAAAGTGATCTGAACAGTTCCGTAAAGGCACAGTGTTCCATTATTCCAAATAGTATGCCCAGGGTACACACAAGCTGAGCGTCAGGGAGACAGATGACTGATGGGTTAAAAATAGTCAGAGGAAATACAAAAAACATAACACAAAGTTACCTAGTGATAGTAAGGCTGTGGAGAAAAGGGACACTCCCCTATACTGGGGTAAGAAATGTGAATTGTTAAGATTTTTTTGGAAAGTACTCTGGTAATATTCATTATAAAAATTGGACATATCCTTTGCTACTGCAATGTCAACTCTGGGAATTTATTTTACAGACATAAAAGCATGAGTAGGAAAGGATATTTGTACAGGATGTTTACGGGAGCATTTTCAGTAGTAGTAAAAAAAAATTGCAAGCAACTGAAATGTCCATTAATGTATTAATCAAAGGCTAAATAAATTGTGGCATTATCCATATTATGAAAATATGAATTTTAAAAGGAATTGCTTTTGGTCTATATCTTCTGATCTAAATAATGGTCATGATTCACTGCTGAGTAAGAAACACAAGTGCCAGGGAAAGGTAAATATAATGATTCCATTTTTTATAAAAAATAAATAAATAATACTCGCTCCAAAAACCCCTTATTTCTACATATTTGTATACAAATATACAAACAGTATGAGCATGGAAAAGCTATAAGAGCTGTGGAAGCATAACTCTAGACTACTCATGTTGAGTGTGACTAGAGGATGGGGATAAGTGAAAAACAAACACTCATACAGCAAAATCGGGTGGAAATTCTCATGCTATACAAAGTAAAGGGAAAATATGTAGAACTCCCTAGTATTACACACTCCCTCATTTCACTCAGGTTTCTTTTCAAATGGAACATCATCAGAGAGATCCTTTTAGAACTTCCTGTCTAGTTACCATATCCCCATTCTGTCACATTCTAGCCCCTTATCTTGCTTTATAGTTATTCATATTCATGAGTAACATTATGTTACATATTCATTTATTTACTGTCTCTCTCTCTCCCACTAAAATGCAAACTCCATGAAGGTGGAGAGGGGGCTTTGTATTGTTTACTACTGTGTTGCCAGCACCTAAAATAGTCTCTGATACATAGGTATCTGTAATAAATGTTTGTTGAATAAAGAAAGAATTATATCTCATGGATAAAAGCTAAAAATACACATGAGCAGAAGCAAGATGCTAAAATAGCAAATGAAGATACTGATTTAATTGGGTGATAAAATTGGGAAAAAGGTGACTTTTAATAAGCAGTAAATTAAATTAGCTAGGCTCATGTATTTTGGAATGTTGAATACTGCAAATTCTCAAATGGGTAGGCAGGGAGGGAAAAGAAGAAAGAAAGGGGGAGAAGTCTAGAATGACTTCTTGAATGAATGACCCAAAAATGTGTGTGCCTGAGTAATGCTAGGAAGAAAAAGCACAAATGAGAAAATAGTTTTTCCAAATATCTGTGAAATCTATGCTGGACACAGTGGTACTTCTCATAAAATAGTATTGCTTTGGTTTGTAAACTAATGCAGAAGTAAAAATATACTTAAGTGGCAGATTCTTGTATTAACACAGAGTAAAACAATAGCAAGTAATGTTGAAAAAGCAAGCCTTCATAAACTCCTAGCAGAATAAGCACACTCTTGTTATGTAATCTGAAGATGCTCATTTAACACCTAAAGCAAATTCTGAAACTCCGAAAAATGTCCACGTGTATATTTTAGCACAAATATCAGAAATGTATACTGTTCTTCTCAAATTAAAATAGTTTACAATATAGATATAGTAGATGTTCTCAAATAGAATTAAATATAACAAAACTAATGGAATCAGTTTCTATGTTCTTATATTCTTAAATAATCTAGTACATTAAAAAAAAATAAAGGTTAACAATTCCGTATATATTTTCTGGGTAACAATCTCACTTTTATATTTAGACTACATAATTTTAAACAAAATGTAATTTTTTTCACAGTAAGGATACTATTTTTACATACAATTTTGAAAATACTAATTTTCCAATAAAGCCATCTGAGGGCACCCTGTTATGGTTAAATCACACACTGTCCACAGAGACAAAGAACTCTGCCGGAACAATGAACACATTCTTGAGTCGTTTAGTTCACCTACAATCCATGAATATTTTAAAATCATGTACAATATGAAATCTCTACAAGACAAGCATTAAACAAAGGAATTAATTTTTGCCAATTTTGCTAAAAAAAAAAACACTTTAAAATGAGAATGAAATAATTTCCTTGAAAAGGCAACTTGTTATCTGTGATTGTTACTTGGCTGTCTGTTCAAAACATTTTTTTAATATTTAAAATAATGAGTTGGTATTCTCAAAAAGTAAATTGTGTGTTACTTACAAGAACATGAAATGACTTTTCAATCGTATAAAAAACAAGCTTGTACTCTGTTCCTACAATACTCATCTTTTATCTTGAAAGGCTCTTATGAAAATAACCCACACAATAAAACCTTCTATAATTTCAAGAAATACCTTATTTTTCCCATTTAAATAGTAAAGACGAATAAACTGACTTTTCGGCACATATTACATTTTCTACGTATGACTAAACACATATTTAGATATCAAATGTAGACATATTTAGTTAAAATCAATTAAACTGAGAAGTCCTTCCCTTCTGGCTGTCCATATTTTTCTTTAATCCTGGTCAGTGTAAACCCTTATTACCAGTAATTTGCCACTATAACGCTGAGGAAAAATGCTAGCCTCACAATTTTTGTCATTTCTCTCCCCCCTCTTCCCCTGCAGGCTGCTACTGTTGATGGCCTTTATGGAAATATAAATTCAATCAGCAGCTGCAAATTTCATGAGACGTCCATCTTCATGCTGAATTTCTAACTGAGTGTCAAAACAATCTGTGGATTTCTCCCTGATGAAACACACATTGAATTGTAAATTTCTCCAATTTCCTCATGTTTGAATTTCAGCTGCAGCAAAATAGTGCTAGCCCAGATATACTGCCTACCAGGCTGAAACAAGTAATTTTCTTTTCTTACCCCTTCATGCCTGTTAAAAGAGTTAAATATTTTTAAAAGCCATGAAACAAAATATTTCCTCCCAAATTAAACAATTAAATTTTCTATATAATTATATAAAATGAGGATATAAAAACCATTAATATATTTTATATGTTTTAAAAGAGATGTTTTTTTCTCAAGAGACTTACTTGTTCTATATGGTTGTCTTTCTATTGCTTTTGGTGGTGAGTAATGCTATGAGCTTTCATAAAATTATTATTTCTATATACAATGTCAAGATAGTACATAAATGAAATGCAGTCACAGAATAATTACTAGTAACTTTCATTAAGTATTGACAAGAGTAAAAATATTAAAACAAAGAACTATACCAGCTAGACTAAGCATTCTTTTTTTTTTTTGGCTGCGCCGCACAGCATGCTGCTGGATCCTAGTTCCCCCAACAGGGATTGAACCCGCTCCCCCTTCAGAGGAAGCCTGGTGTCTTAACCACTGGACCACCAGGGAAGTCCCTAGGCATTCTTCTTAATACATACTTATAAGTGAGTTAACTTTTTCAACAGAGAATCATTTTCAACTAAGTAGCTAAATAGAATTGCTTTTAAATAACTCACTATTAAGGAACCTATATTATTTTACAACTAAATAAGCAAAAATATTATGTGTTTAAAAAAGATATCTCAAGAAACCCATTAATTGATTTGCATTCTAAGACAGCAACTTCTTGTTCTTACAACTTTTCATTAATGTCACTAACAAAATAATTCATAGCACTATTTAAAAATTCAACAAGAGTGAAAATGTTAAATTACATGTGAGTTTATAGTCAATAAAATACACATTTACTAGAAAACACCAAAAAAAGTTTTAAAATAAAATAAAATAAAAATTCAACAGGACATCACAGTAAGCAAACCTTATGGGTGACCTGTAAAACAAGTAATGAAATAATCATTCATTCTTTCAACAAATATTTATTGAACATCTCCTATGTGCCAGGTAATTTTTACTAGGCCATGGGGACAAAGAGTTGTGCAGAACACAGTTCTTTACCTCAAGAAGTTAGTTGAGTTGAGAGAGAAGAAGATCATTTATTAAAACATAGTGAAATAAGTGATATACATTGGTACATTAAGGAAGGAAAAATTTAGGAGAGTGTTGAGGAGAGAGATGATTATCTCATGAGCAGTTACGGAAACTTTCAGAAAGAGTTATAGTTTCTAAGGACATATAGGAGTCAGCCAGAAAAGAAAAAGAAGGAAGGCACATTCCAGCCAGAGGGCAGAATATAAAAAAAAAAAAAAAAAAGGAAGGTTGAAATAGCATAGTGCCTTCGGAAAATTGTTAGTAATTGGAGACAGGGAACAGGGCTGATATGTGACGTGAGAGAATAGGGTAGACTGGAATAAGGTCATGAAGAGTTATGAATGCCATGTTAAAATATTTATTTAAACATTATGCAGAAGGCAGTGGGGGTCTTCTGAAGGATTTTAAACAGAGGTATAACAATAATGAATGATCTCTCTCAACAGGATATAAAAGTTAAAGCATAATGATTAAGAATACAAGCTCCTTGGGGGAGACCTTCATGATGGTGGAGAAGTAAGATGTGGAGATCACGTTCCTCCCCACAGATACATCAGAAATACATCTACATGTGGAACAACTCCTACAGAACACCTACTGAATGCTGGCAGACCTCAGACTTCCCAAAAGGCAAATAAGTCCCCACGTACCTGGGTAGGGCAAAAGAAAAAAGGAAAAACAAAGACAAAAGAATAGGGACGGGACCTGCACCTCGGGGAGGGAACTCTGAAGGAGGAAAAGCTTCCACACACTAGGAAGCTCCTTCAGTGGTGGAGACGGCGGGTGGCAGGGGGAAAGCTTCGGAGTCACGGAGGAGAGCGCAGAAACAGGGGTGCACAGGGCAAAGAGGAGAGATTCCCACATGGAGGATCGGTGCCAACCGGCAATCACCAGCCCGAGAGGCTTGTCTGCTCACCTGCCGGGGTGGGTGGGGGATGGGAGCTGAGGCGCCGGCTTCGGAGGTCGGATCCCAGGGAGAAGACTGGGGTTGGCTGTGTGAACACAGCCTGAAGGGGGCTAGTGCGCCACAGCTAGTCAGGAGGGAGTCCGGGAAAAAGTATGGACCTGACTAAGAGGAAAGAGACCATTGTTTCAGGGTGAGTGAGGAGAGGGGATTCAGAGCACCGCCTAAATGAGCTCCAGAGATGTGCGTGAGCTGTGGCTATAAGCGCGGACCCCAGAGACGGGCATGAGATGCTAAGGCTGCTGCCACAGCCACCAAGAAGCCAGTGTGCAAGCACAGGTCATTATACATACCTCCCCTCTCAAGAGCCTGTGCAGCCCGCCACTGTCAGGGTCCTATGATCCAGGGACAACTTCCCCAGGAGAACACACGGCGTGCCTCAGGCTGTTGCAATGTCATGCCAGCCTCTGCCATCACAGGCTCACCCTGCATTCCATGAGAACCCCCTCACTCCCTCCGCCTGAGTGAGCCAGAGCCCCCTAATCAGTTGCTACTTTAACCCCATTCTGTCTGGGCAGGAACAGATGCCCTCAGGTGACCAACATGCAGAGGTGGGGCCAATCCAAAGCTGAACCCCAGGAAATGTGCAAACAAAGAAGAGAAAGGGAAATCTCTCCCAGCCGCCTCAGGAGCAGCGGATTAAATCTCCACAATCAACTTGATGTACCCTGCATCTCTGGAATACCTGAATGACAACGAATCATCCCAAAATTCAGGCAGTGGACTTTGGGAGCAACTGTAGACTTGGGGTTTGCTGTATGTGACTGACTGGTTTCTGGTTTTATGTTTATCTTAGTTTAGTATTTACAGTTTATTATCATTGGTAGATTTGTTTACTGATTTGATTGCTCTCTTCCTTGCTTTTACCATTTGTCCTGGTGTTCTGTCTGTTTCTTTCTTTTTTTTTTTTTTTTTTTTAGCACTTGTTATCATTGATGGATTTCTTTTTTGGTTTGGTTGCTCTCTTCTTTCTTTCTTTCTTCTTCTTTTTTTTTTTTTTTTGCGATACGCGGGCTTTTCACTGTTGTGGTCCTCCCGTTGGGGAGCGCGGGCTCCGGGCGTGCTGGCTCAACGGCCCTGGCTCACAGGCCCAGCTGCTCTGCAGCATGTGGGATCTTCCCGGACCGGGGCACGAACCCGTGTCCCCTGCATCAGCAGGCAGGTTCTCAACCACTGCGCCACCAGGGAAGCCCTCTTCTTTCTTTCTATTTTTTATTACTTATAAATTTTTTAATTTTTAATAATTTTTAAAATGTTTTAATTTAATAACTTTATTTCTTTTTATTTTGTTTTTTTTCCTTCCTTCCTACTTTCTTTCTCCCTTTTCTTCTGAGCCGTGTGGCTGACAGGGTCATGGTGGTCTGGCTGGGTGTCAGGCCTGTGCCTCTGAGGTGGAAGAGCTGAGTTCAGGACATTGGTCCACCAGAGACTTCCCAGCTCCATGTAACTTCAAATGGCAAAAGCTCTCCCAGAGATCTCCATCTCAACGCTAAGACCCAGCTCCACTTAATGACCACCAAGCTACAGTGCTGGACACCCTATGCCAAACAACTAGCAGGATAGGAACACAACCCCACCCATTAGCAGAGAGGATGCCTCAAATCATAATAAGGTCACAGACACCTAAAACACACCATCGGATGCACACCTGCCCACCAGAAAGACAAGATCCAGCCTCATCCACCAGAACACAGGCACCAGCCCCATCCACCAGGAAGCCAACACAATCCACTGAACCAACCTTACCCACTGGGGGCAGACACCAAAAACAATGGGAACTACGAACCTGCAGCCTGTGAAAAGGAGAACCCAAACACAGTAAGGTAAGCAAAATGAGAAGACAGAGAAACACACAGCAGATGAAGAAGGTAAAAACCTGCCAGACAAAACAAATGAAGAGGAAATAGGCAGTCTACCTGAAAAAGAATTCAGAGTAATGATAGTGAAGATGATCCAAAATCTTGGAAATAGAATGGAGAAAATACAAGAAACATTTAACAAAGGCGTAGGAGAATTAAATAGCAAACAATGATGAACAACACAATAAATGAAATTAAAAATTCTCTAGAAGGAATCAATAGCAAATAAATGAAGCAGAAGAACGGATAAGTGATGTGGAAGATAAAACTGTGGAAATAACTACTGCAGAGCAGAATAAAGGAAAAAGAATGAAAAGAATTGAGGACAGTCTTAGAGACCTGTGGGACAACATTAAACGCATAAACATTCGAATTATAGGGGTCCCAGAAGAAGAAGAGAAAAAGAAAGAGACTGAGAAAATATTTGAAGAGATTATAGTTGAAAACTTCCCTAATATGGGAAAGGAAATAATCAAGTCCAGGAAATGCAGAGAGTCCCATACAGGATAAATCCAAGGAGAAATACGCCAAGACACATATTAATCAAACTATCAAAAATTAAATACACACAAAAAAATTAAAGCAGCATGGGAAAAGTAGCAAAAAACATATAAGGGAATCCCCATAAGGTTAATGGCTGATCTTTGAGCAGAAACTCTGCAAGCCAGAAGGCAGTGGCAGGACATATTTAAAGTGATGAAAGGGAAAAACCTACAACCAACATTACTCTAGGCAGCAAGGATCTCATTCAGATTCAATGGAGAAATTAAAATCTTTACAGACAAGCAAAAGCTGAGAGAGTTCAGCATGACCAAACCAGCTTTACAACAAATGCTAAACGAACTTCTCTAGACAGGAAACACAAGAGAAGGAAAAGATCTACAATAACAAACCCAAAACAATTAAGAAAATGGTAATAGGAACATACATATTGATAATTACCTTAAATGTAAATGGATTAAATGCTCCCACGAAAAGACAAAGATGGGCTGAATGGGTACAAAAACAAGACCCATATATATGCTGTCTACAAGAGACCCACTTCACACCTAGCGACATATACAGACTGAAAGTGAGAGGATGGAAAAAGACTTTCTATGCAAATGGAAATCAGAAGAAAGCGGAAGTAGCAATTCTCATATCAGACAAAATAGACTTTAAAATAAAGACTGTTACAAGAGACAAAGAAGGACACTACATAATGATCAAGGGATCGATCCAAGAAGAAGATATAACAACTGTAAATATTTATGCAGCCAACATAAGAGCACCTCAATACATAAGGCAAATATTAACAGCCATAAAAGGGGAAATCGACAGTAACACAATCATAGTAGGGGACTTTAACACCCCACTTTCACCAATGGACAGATCATTCAAAATGAAAGTAAAAAAGAAAACCCAACCTTTAAATGATACATTAAACAAGATGGACTTAATTGATGTTTATAGGACACGCCATCCAAAAACAACAGAATACACTTTCTTCTCAAGTCCTCATGGAACATTCCCAAGGACAGATCATATCTTGGGTCACAAAAGAGCCTTGGTAAATTTAAGAAAACTGAAATCGTATCAAGTATCTTTTCTGACCACAACACTATGAGACTAGATATCAATTACAGGAAAAATTCTGTAAAAAACACAAACACATAGAGGCTACACAATACACTACGTAGTAACCAAGAGATCACTGAAGAAATCAAAGAGGAAATCAAAAAATACCTAGAAACAAATGACAATGAAAACACGATGACCTAAAAGCTATGGGATGCAGCAAAAGCAGTTCTAGGAGGGAAGTTTATAGCAGTACACACCTACCTCAAAAACAAGAAACACCTCAAATAAACAACCTAACCTTACACCTAAAGCAATTAGAGAAAGAAGAACAAAAACACCTCAAAGTTAGCAGAAGGAAAGAAAGCATAAAGATCAGATCAGAAATAAATGAAGGGCTTCCCTGGTGGTGCAGTGGTTGAGAGTCCGCCTGCCGATGCAGGGGACACGGGTTCATGCCCCGGTCCAGAAGATCCCACATGCCACAGAGCAGCTAGGCCCATGAGGCATGGCCACTGGGCCTGCGTGTCTGGAGTCTGTGCTCCGCAACGGGAGAGGCCACAACAGTGAGAGGTCCATGTACCGTGAGAAAAAAAAAAAAAAGAAATGAAGGAAACAACAGCAAAGATCAATAAAACTAAAAGTTGGTTCTTTGAGAAGGTAAACGAAATTGAAAAACCATTAGCCAGATTCATCAAGAAAAAAAGGGAGAAGACTCAACTAAATAGAAGTAGAAATGAAAACGGAGAAGTAACAACTGACACTGCAGAATACAAAGGATCATGAGAGATTAGTACAAGCAACTATATGCCAATAAAATGGACAACCTGGAAGAATGGACAAATTCTTAGAAAAGTACAACCTTCTGAGACTGAACCAGGAAGAAACAGAAAATATAAACAGGTGAATCACAAGCACGGAAATTGAGACTGTGATTAAAAATCTTCCAACAAACAAAAACCCAGGACCAGATGGCTTCACAGGCAAATTCTATATCAAACATTTAGAGAAAAGCTAACACCTATCTTTCTCAAGCTCTTCCAAAATATAGCAGAGGGAAGAACACTCCCAATCTCATTCTACGAGGCCACCATCACCCTGATAGCAAAACCAGACCAAGATGTCACAAAGAAAGAAAACTACAGGCCAATATGACTGATGAATACAGATGCAAAAATCCTCAAGAAAATACTAGCAAACAGAATCCAACAGCACATTAAAAAGATCATACAACATGATCAAGTGGGGTTTAACCCAGGAATGCAAGGATTCTTCAATAAATGCAATTCAATGTATGTGATAAACCATATGAACAAACTGAAGGAGAAAAACCATATGATCATCTCAGTAGATGCAGAAAAATCTTTCAACAAAATTCAACACCCATTTACGATAAAAACCCTCCAGAAAGCAGGCATAGAGGGAACTTACCTCAACATAATAAAGGCCATATATGACAAACCCACAGCCAACATTGTCCTCAATGGTGAAAAACTGAAACTATTTCCACTAAGATCAGGAACAAGACAAGGTTGCCCACTCTCACCACTATTATTCAACATAGTTTTGAAAGTTTTAGCCACAGCAATTAGAGAAGAAAAAGAAATAAAAGGAATACAAATTGGAAAAGAAGAAGTATAGCTGTCACTATTTGCAGATGACATGATACTATACATAGAGATTCCTAAAGATGCTACCAGAAAACTACTAGAGCTAATCAGTGAATTTGGTAAAGTAGCAGGATACGAAATTAATGCACAGAAATTTCTTGCATTCCTATACACTAATGATGAAAAATGTTAAAAAGAAATTAAGGAAATACTCCCACTTACCATTGCCACATAAAGAATAAAATACCTAGGAATAAACCTACCCAAGGAGACAAAAGATCTGTCTGCAGAAAACTGAAAGAAATTAAAGATGATACCAACAGATAGAGAGATATATCATGTTCTTGGATTGGAAGAATCAACATTGTGAAAATGACTATACTACCCAAAGCAATCTACAGATTCAATGCATTCCCTATCAAACTACCACTGGCATTTTTCACAGAACTAGAGGAACAAATTTTGCAATTTGTATGGAAACACAAAAGACCCCGAATAGCCAAAGCAATCTGGAGAAAGAAAAACGGAGCTGGAGGAATCAGGCTCCTGTACATCCGACTACACTGCAAAGCTACAGTAATCAAGACAGTATGGCAGGCAATTCCCTGGTGGCACAGTGGTTGAGAGTCCGCCTGCCAATGTAGAGGACACGGGTTCAATCCCTGGTCCGGGAAGAGCCCACATGCTGCGGAGCAACTAAGCCCGTGCGCCACAACTACTGAGCTGCGATCTAGAGCCTGCGAGCCACAACTTCTGAGCCCACGTGCTGCAACTACTGAAGCCTGCGAACCTGGAGCCCATGCTCTGCAACAAGAGCCCATGCTCCGCAACAAGAGAAGACACCACAATGAGAAGCCCGCGTGCTGCAAAGAAGAGTAGCCCCCGCTCACTGCAACTAGAGAAACCCCATGTGCAGCAACGAAGACCTAAGGCAGCCAAAAATAAATAAATAAAATAAATAAATTTATATATTAAAAAAAAAAAGACAGTATGGTACTGGCACAAACACAGACATATAGATCAACAGAACTGGATAGAAAGCCCAGAGATAAACTCACGCACATATGGTCACCTTATCTTTGATAAAGGAAGAAAGAATATACAATGGAGAAAAGACAGCATCTTCAATAAGTGGTTCTGGGAAAACTAGACAGCTACATGTAAAAGAATGAAATTAGAAGACTCCCTAACACCATACACAAAAATAAACTCAAAATGGATTAAAGAACTAAATGTAAGACCAGACACTATAAAACTCTTAGAGGAAAACATAGGCAGAACACTCTATGACATAAATCACAGCAAGATCCTTTTTGAAACCCCTCCTAGAGAAATGGAAATAAAAACAAAAATAAACAAATGGGATCTAATGAAACTTCAAAGCTTTTGCACAGCAAAGGAAACCATAAAACAAGATGAGAAGACCACCCTCAGAATGGCAGAAAATATTTGCAAATGAAGCAACTGACAAAGGATTAATCTCCAAAATTTACAAGCAGCTCATGCAGCTCAATATCAAAAAAACAAACAACTCAACCCCAAAATTGGCAGAAGACCGAAATAGACATTTCTCCAAAGAAGATATACAGATTGCCAACAAACACATGAAACGATGCTCAACATCACTAATCATTAGAGAAATGCAAATCAAAACTACAATGAGGTATCACCTCACACCGGTGAAAATAGTCATCATCAAAAAATCTACAAACAATAAATGCTGGAGAGAGTGTGGAGAAAAGGGAACCCTCTTGCACTGTTGGTGGGAATGTAAATTGATACAGCCACTATGGAGAACAGTATGGAGGTTCCTTAAAAAACCAAAAATAGAACTACCACACAACTCAGCAATCCCACTACTGGGCATATACCCTGAGAAAACCATAATTCAAAGAGTCAGTTACTGCAATGTACAATAGCCAGGGTATGGAAGCAACCTAAGTGTCCATCAACAGATGAATGGATAAAGAAAATGTGGCACATGTATACAATGGAATATTACGCAGCCATAAAAAGAAACGAAATTGAGTTATTTGTAGTCAGGTGGATGGACCTAGAGTCTGTCATACAGAGTGAAGTAAGTCAGAAATGAAAAACAAACACCATATACTAACATATATATGGAAAAAGGCTCTGAAGAACCTAGGGGCAGGACAGGAATAAAGACGCAGATGTAGAGAATGGACTTGAGGACACGGGGAGGGGGAAGTGTAAGCTGGGATGAAGTGAGAGAGTGGCATGCACTTATATATACTGCCAAATATAAAATGGATAGCTAGTGGGAAGCAGCTGCATAGCAGAGGGAGATCAGCTTGGTGCTTTGTGACCACCTAGAGGGGTGGGAAAGGGAGGGTGGGTGGGAGACACAAGAGGGAGGAAATTTGGGGATATATGTATATGTATTGCTGATTCACTTTGTTATAAAGCAGAAACTAACACACCATTGTAAGGCAATTATACTGTAGTAAAGATGTCAAAAACAAAGGGATACAGACTGCTGGAGAGAGACTCAGTTCAAATCCAGCTCTGCTACCTGCTGGCCATGATTTTGGGGAAGTTTCTTTCTCAATGTCTTAATTATCTCATCAGTAAAACAGTGATAATAATAATACATACCACAGATTGACATAAGAATATAGTAGGGTCTTTAGGTCTAACTCTAATACACAAGAGTCCCAAAGCAAATACTCTAGTTAAAATAATCTAGAACATTGTTTGGCACAAACTACACATCCACTTATTTTCACGTAGAAAACATTTATTGGATATTTATGTACATATACTTGCAAAAAATAAAGTTTAAGAATCCCACTAGAAGGGGAAAAGTTAAAATAATTCTAAAATAGACTTTTTAAAAAGTGTTTTTAAAAAAGTATTAATATAGAAAATCAATCAACATTCTTAAAACATAAAGACACTAAGATTCAATCAAATTTCTTCAATATTTCAAAATCAACACAGACAATTCTTACAGCTTGGTAGTCCAAGCTGATGTGTAGGGGCTTCCTTTCTGCTTCAAACATATAAAAATGATAAATAAAATACTTTAAAAATAATAATTGCTAAAAATTTCTTTTAAAAAGTTAAAGAAAGGAAAGTTCCTCAAGTGCTGGAAACAGACAGACATCAAAGCCAGCGCCCTAAGCCTGAGTTGAAAAGTGGCAATGCACAGGGTTTCATACCCAACTCTAAGCCCTAAGGGCTGAAAGCTTGGCTATATAGCTTTAAAATCTCTGGTGGGGAAGTGAGGTGGTGAGGGGGAGAGGAGTCATAACTTTACCTGTGAGCATCTGCATAAAGCTCACAGTACCAAAGAGCTGTGCTACTCGTGAAAAAGTAACCAAAAAACTCTGCCCCATGAACTTGGAGAAGGAGCAAAGAAGCCAGTCATTAGTTTGAGGCCTTTAATGGGCCGGGGGTGGGGGGTGTGCCGGGGAGTCACCATTAAGAAATCAAAAACTCTAGAGGGGTATCACATATATGTGAGGGTTTCAAATTTACACAATTGCACAGTATGAATTTCATAAATTTAAAAATAACATAAGGTGGCACAGTAGTTGAGAATCTGCCTGCCAATGCAGGGGACACGGGTTCAAGCCCTGGTCTGGGAAGATCCCACATGCCACGGAGCAACTGGGCCCGTGAGCCACAATTACTGAGCCCGCGTGTCTGGAGCCTGTGCTCCGCAACAAGAGAGGCTGCGATAGTGAGAGGCCCGCACACTGTGACAAAGAGAGGCCCCCGCTTGCCACAACTAGAAAAAGCCCTTGCACAGAAACGAAGACCCAACACAGCCATAAATAAATAAATAAATAAAATTTAAGATAACATAAAACCTGGCTGGATATTTGAAATCATTAAAGATCCAGAAGATGTAAGTGTAAATAGCCCTATAGTGATACTGAGATACTACACTGGATTTCCATGAAAGAAATAATTCCTACTAAAGATGAGTTCATCATAAAAAAATTGCACCTTGAAGAAGGCACCATGAAGGGAGAGTTTTAGCTGGTGAAATAAAGATACAAAGGAGACTCCAAAAACTACAAACAGAATAATGTGAAAGTGACTCAAACAATAAGTATGTTTAGAATGATTACAGATTTTTAAAAGTAGAGAAAAAACAATGAAAAAACTGGTCATATGGAAAAAGAACTAATGTATTTTTAAAAGAGCCAAAAAGAAACTTAATGAACAAATAAATAAAACATTGATGAAAAAGAAAACCTCAAGGGATATAGAGAATGAATATCTTGAATAGTCATTCCAGAAGGAAATGACAGAGAAAGGTAGAAGGATGCAATATTTGAAAAGATAATGGCTGAAAGTTTCCAAAATTGATGAGCCACATGAGCCCCTTCCCAGGTCCAGGAATGAGAAAAATCAGGATAAATAACAAGAAATCCATACCTAAATAAGCTGTAATGAAAAATGCAGAACATCAAAGACAAAGAAAGGATCTTAAAAACAATCAGCAAAAAAAAGGGCAGAATGCCTACAAAAGAGACAGTTACATTGAAGGTAGATTTCTCATAAGCAACAACAAATGCTAGAAAACAACAGACAATACTTCAAAGAGCTGAGGAAATAGACATGTTAACCAAGAATTCTATACCCAGGTAAACCATCATTCAAGTTTGAGGACAAAATAAAGATATTTTCAGGAAAATGAAAACTGAGAATGTGTTTCCCACAGACTCTCAGGAAAGATCCATTAAAGAAAGAAAATCAAACATAAAAAGGAGAGTGAAATGCAAGAATAAATTCTGTGAGCAAATATTGGCAAACATATCCGTAAAGCTAAATTAAGCACAGAATCTTAAGAACAGTAACAGTGAAACTGAATAATTTGGAGAGTGTAATGGTTAATTTTAATGTGTCAACGTGACTAGGCCATGGTGCCCAGATATTTGGTCAAACATTATTCTAGATGTTTTGGTGAAGGCACATTTTTTATGAGATTAACATTTAAATTGGTGGACTTTGAGCAGAGCCGATTACTTTCCATAATGTGGGTGAGTCTCATCCAATCAGTTCAAGACCATAATAAAGACTGACTTCACCCAAGCAAGAAGAAATTCTGACAACAGACTGCCTTTGGATTTGAACTGTAATTCATCCCTGGATCTCCAGCCTGCTGGCCTACTCTGCAGATTTTGGATTTACCAAGCCTCCAACATTGTATGAGACAATTTCTTAAAATAAATCTCTCTCTCTCCTGTTGGTTCTGTTTCTCTGGATAACCCTGTCTAATACAGAAGGCATTTAAAAACAAAGGGAAACTAAAATGCTAGAGAATACAAGGAAGGTGCAAAAGAGGATGGTATTCAAAGATGAAATTTCAAGGTCTTTATTTTGTTTTGAAGAGGCTCAACAGAGATATTAACTTCAGACTTTGTTAAGTCAAACATGCATGTTACACACCAAATAGTATACTGAGGAAGAGAAACAGAATGTATAACATCCAAAACAGTAAAAGGGGAAATGTTGGGGAGGGGAAATAACATAGAAAAATGTATCAGTCAGAGAGGGCTGGTAAAGACAGAAGTAAAGGCATGATTAAGAGAAATCATGAATAAAGTGATAGAAATAAGTCCAAACATATCATAAAATATAAAATAATAAATAATTAAAAAGATTACACTCACCTATTAAAAGACTGAAAAATCTTAGAATATTTAAACAGTTATACTTTTATGCTGTTTATAAAAGATTTACCTAAAACATTAAAACATACACTCACAAAAAGGAAAATAAAGGGATAAGAGAAGATATACCAGACAAATATTAACCAAAATGAAGCTGGCTGGTATAGGCAGTATTAACATAGACAAAAGCATTAACAGATTTTGAAAGGGCCATTAATGATAATAGGGAAATTTTACTGGAATGCAAAACAATCCTGAAGTGGACTTCCCTGGTGGCGCAGTGGTTTAGAATCTGCCTGCCGATGCAGGGGACACGGGTTCGTGCCCCGGTCCGGGAAGATCCCACATGGCACAGAGCGGCTAGGCCCATGAGCCATGGCCGCTGAGCCTGCGCGTCTGGAGCCTGTGTTCCGCAACGGGAGAGGCCACAACAGTGAGAGGCCCGCGTACCGAAAAAAAAAACAAAAAACCAATCCTGAAGCCAAACACATGTAACAACAGAGTCTCAATATACATAAAGCAAAACTTGATAGAACTACAAGCTGATATACATTAATATTGAAAAAAATGAGAAATCTTAAAATACTTCTCTCATAATCTAATGAAGAAATAAAAATCAGTAAAGATTTGAAAAATCTGGACACTACATATATAACAAGCTTAATTTTGTAAATATGATCTTGCAGAAAACTACATATCCACAACCAGGTTCTTTTCAAGCATATACAGAATCTTAATAAAATTTAATGATGCACTAACTAAGCTACAAAGTCAGTCTGAAAAAATACCAAAAAGTATATGTCACATGAACATTCTCTAAACATAGTGTCTGTGACTGGCAGAATAATGTTCCCCTCACAGATGTCCATGTACTAATCTCTGGAACCTGTGTCACCTTACATGGCAAAAAGGACCCTGTAGACTAAATTAAGACCCTTGAGATGGGGAGATTATCCTGAATTACCTAGTAGATCCAAAAAAAATCACAAGAGTGATAAGAAGAAGGTAGGACAGTCAGAGTAAGAGAAGGAGATATGAGTACAGAACAGAGGTTTGAAGGTCAGAGAGAGATATTAACGTGGAGGAAGGAGCCACAGGCCAAGAAATGCAGGTGGTCACCAGAGGTCAAAAAAGGAGAGAAAACAGATTCTTCTCTAGAGCCTCCAGAAGGGACACTGTCTTACTAACACCGTGATTTAAGCCCAGAGAGACTGATTTTGGACTTCTGATCTTCAGAACTGTAAGAAAATAAATTTGTGTTGTTTTAAGCCACTAAAGTTGTGGTAATTTGTACAGCAGCAATAGGAAATTAATACTGTGCTAAAATGTTAGAAATGAGATATCAGTAATAAAAGGAGCACCAAATCAAGTGTCCTAATACACTTGGGAACTTAAAAAAAAAGTTCATAATAATTCAGGTCAAAGAAGAATTCACAATGGAAATTATAAGACAGTTAAAAATTTTATCAGATGAGCACAGTATAGTGTACCAAGTATTGAGAGATGTATCCAAATTATTATTTATAGGAAAACATATAGCCCTAAATGTTTATATCAAAAAACAAAAAGGTAAAAATTGATGATCTAGAATTTAATTCAAGAAATTATAAAAATAACATCAACAGGAGAGAAAAACAAAGGAAGGATAATAAATGAAATAACAAGAAGAGAATGTTTAATGAAATACAAAATAAACAATAAAAAAGAAACTATAAAGTTGAAAGCTGGGTCTTCAATGAATTACAGACAAATTTCTTATTAATTAGGCAAGTTTTAAATGGGATGGTATAAATAAATAGTATTAAATATACACAAATATATATAAAAGTATAAGAAAATATTATAAACAATTTTATGCCAATAAATTTGAAATGTTAAACTGAACAATTTTCTAAAATATATAAATTATAAATATGAATCAAAGAAGATTGGAAAAACTAAATAGAACCTGCAACTATTAAAGAAATTGAATTGTCAAAAATCTTCCTGTAAAAAAACCCACTAACTCAGAAAGTCTAACAGGTGTATTTTCCAGGACACACAAGAACAGGTAACCCTTTTTCATACAATCTATTCCAAAGAATAAAGAAAGAGGAAAAATGCCTCAGTTCTTTTTAAGAAGCTAGCATAATCTGATACCAAAAGCATAGGAGGCCAGTACAAAAAGGGAAAAATAAAGCTAATCTCATTTATAATGGTATATGTAAAAATCATTTATTTAAAAAATACATATGTATATGTATCTCAGCTGGACATTTAAAGAAGGTTATATTTCATCCAGCACTACAAAATATTTTGTAGCAGAAGAGATTTTCAGGTTTTAGTCTGTTTTGTTGCTGGAAAAAGAAGTCTTACAAGGAGATTTTAAAGTTCTTAATCTGTTATAAACTTACTGCACTTTTTTTTTTGTGTGTGGTATGCGGGCCTCTCACTGTTGTGGCCTCTCCCGTTGTGGAGCACAGGCTCCGGACACGCAGGCTCAGTGGCCACGGCTCACGGGCCCAGCCGCTCCGCGGCATGTGGGATCTTCCCGGACCGGGGCACGAACCCGTGTCCCCTGCATCGGCAGGAGGATTCTCAATCACTGCGCCACCAGGGAAGCCCTATACTGCACTTTTAAATACTATTTCTCAATACTCCACTTGTGAAGAAGGAAAAGGGTGGTAGTTTGATATGAACCATCAACCCTCCATGAAAAGGAAAGGGACAGAAAATGAACAGTAAGCTACAGTAGGGGAAGAAGTAGAGGTAGGAAAAGTAAAGGGAAGGGGAGGAGAAGGAAAAGAGGAGGAAGGTAGAATAGCAGCTAATATTTATACAGCACGTACTCTGTGCCAGAAATTCTTTTAAACACTAATAAATTTACTTACCGAAACTCAAAAATAACACTAAAATGATGTGTACTATTATTATCCCCATCATACAGAAAAAGAAATAAGTGAAAAATTGCAATCACTCTAATTTTCTTTGTGGGTTAAGATTCTCAGTGGACTCAGAAGCAGCACTGAAAAATTAATTCCTATGAATGAATGGTAATATTTTGATCAATCATCTTTTCTATCTTAAAGATTATCTAGTATAATCTCTTTATATAATGGATGAGGAAATGGGAACTTTTAAAGAGAATGAGAATTACACATGCAAGGTAACAGAACCCCAAAGTGACAGAATCAGGACAAGAAAGCAAATCTTCAGACTCTGTGTGCGTACGGATACTTTACTTGGATAAAACTTTCTTAGTGATAAACTAAAATGATCTTCACAGTATACTGCTCATGGTTTTCTAATAGTACCAACATGAGACATGCAATAGTGTCAAACTCAACAGATGAACAGCACAAAGGTTGCAAAAGCCCCTTCTATCTTTTTTATCTTACTTGTTCTAAGTAAAGGTCTTCAGTATGTAAAAAAGGCATTGGAAATTATGCCATACAGTGATTCCTAAGCCTGGCTGATGATTGGTACTGCCAGGGAAGGTTTCTAAAATGCCAGGTTCTTAAGCCATCCATAAACCTGTGGAATCAGAATCTCCAGGATACAACTCATGTTTCTGCTGTCATTATTTTTAAAGTTTCTGTTACTCTGATCAGTCACTTATGGAAATTCTAATATAAAGGTTGTTGAGGATATTAAAATTTAAGAAAACTACAAGCTAGCTTTTTGTCATAAATGCATAAATACACCTCATGCTCTGGGTAGTAACATATTGGATGAATAAAAATGTATTTTATTGCCATTTGTGTAGCTGAAATTTAAAGCATTTATGTTAAATCCTAACTTATTAATTAAAAAATTAACAAAGTTTGATGAATTTAAACCAGTGGTATGCTAGCAAATATTTAACAACCAGCTCTCTGGGTATAATTCCATGAGTGTTGATTGGATTACAATTTCTTAATATTGAAAGACTATTTCCTCAATTTTTATGCAATTTACAATATAATGAGTATAGGTACATTATGCATTTATTAACTTTTTTTTCTATTACTTTAAGTACAATCAACAAAACAATATATCAGACTCTGGTTTGCAGCATTTGCTAATTTCTGTGGTATAAACTTCCCACCATGGCCAAGTTCAAGCTACTAACAAGATGTCACTGAACATGGAGTTTGAAGAGATGGACTGTAGCCCACCATTATACAGTATTCTACCGTAAAGATACAATAGGCATAAATAACCTCAAAAGCACAGATAATAGTAAAATGTAGTCAATTAATTATAAAGTAATGAATTTTAAGTATTTATTATCTTTGTTTTTAATATAACTTAATTATACATTTATATGATTTAATTTTTAATAATGTCTATATTGAATAACCAGCACAGAAAATTCTTGAGAAGTTAACAATTAGCTCTTATAAGCCAATGCAAGCTGGCTCCAGTACACCTTGAAACACCTGTAATTACTATTGCTGTTTCTTAAATTTCACATAAAATCACACATCTATTTTAGTTCAAAAATTCTGCAGTTATCTGATTTAGCAAAAGTCAATTTATATCAAATTACCAGTATGTACAAAGAAAATCCAAATCAATAATCTATTTGATTACATTTTAGTTCAAAATTTCTACAAAGATTTTTAATTTAGATTATAAGTTTATACAGAAAGGACTCCCATGCTTAACTCTCTGAGTATGAGGTTTTTATTTTGCTCTTATACACACTGTCAACATAACATTAATATGAATTTGTGCTATTCCAAAATAATTTTATTAACACAGTCAATTCTTGTGGAACCTACTATTTTTAAAAAATTTTTATTGGAGTATAGTTGATTTACTGTAACCTACTATTTATTGTAGGCTGTCTTATGCTTAACTTATCTTAATAGAGGAGGAATAAAAAAAGAAGAATTAAAAATAGAGAAAAGAAGGTATTTATGATGTGAGGCAAACATTGAGCCCCTAAACTACAAAAGAGGGATAGAGAGGAAAAAATAAGTATTTTTGCTGGGATAATGCTGACAGTTATCAAGAGTGGCCAGGCACTCAGGGGCCAGACATCCCAGATACATCAGAGGTACAGTGAGAAGTACAAGCTACCCAGGCACAAGCAACCTACCAATCCTTTAAAAAACACACACCTAAGAGTCATTGTTATTCTTTACCTTTCCAACATAGCATTGGCCCCTAAACTCAAACTCCCGTATTATAATATATATTCATAAGTCAAGTTCATATCTAAAACTACAAGCTTTAGTCACTTTAGGTTACATTTAGATGATTAAAAAACAAAGTAGCATTTGATTTGGGAGCCTTCAGCTTTGAGGAGAGAACTGTCACAGAGAATCCTACCATGACAGGAGGGGAAACCACGGCAACTGTTTAAGCATAAACAACCTTACGAAATGCAGCACTTAAAGACAGAATGTATTAGTGCAATAGAATGCAAAATGAGTCAAAAAAGAACAAAGCTTCAAATTCCCTCCTGACAGTTAATCCGTAGTTTTCCCACTTCATATTTATTTGCTACCAGCTTTCATGCTACTTGGCTGCCACCTACCAGAAATGTCATTATTATAATTTCAATACACATGCAACCACAGCAACCATCCAACAGGATTTCACTGAAATTAGTCCTATTTCCCCCAACATATAGTTATGTAATTTCAGGCTATTGCATCCCCAATTTACATAGCATCCCACTCCCTACCTGTGCTGCCTTTCATCTTTTTCTACTTTTACATTGAAAAAAATTATTTTTACTTCTATATGAATCATTTAAAAAATCCTACTAGAAAAGTATTTAATTATTAAAATATAATTCATAATTATTGTTGTTTAACCTCTTCCCTCGAGATTTTAAATTGTCCTTTAAATAGAAGCTTGGAAATTTAGAGTACAATTGCTATTCTGACATGTAGAATTTTCTGTGCAATAATGTGGAAAGATTTTTGAGTAGTGGTGAAGGTCAAGAAATATTTAAACAATCTACTTGTTTCCATGAATCTCCTATTAAAGATAAAAATATATACAAGAGATTGGGTATTACATTTAGTAACATTGTTAAAGTAATTAAAAATAGTAAATCAGGTAAGTATACATTGGCTCAGTCACTCAATTTTTAAAACAAATTCTACCATTAGTAGTACACACTTTCAGGGTTAATAGGAGTTCATACCTAAGCATATCTATTTCAGAACAAAGTCAGAAAATGTCCAAAAAAATCAATCTTGCTTGTGATAGTTCTTTTACTTCAGTTTGGTCTCAACAGGTAATGAACAAGAAAGTTGTGGAGAAACAAAGAATCCACATTCTTATTTACTGTCTATATCATGGGTGTTCAATGAATATTAAACATATGCAAAAGAAATTCTCTTCTCCCTTGTAAGTGGTCAGAGTTTAACATTATCCTAAACTTTTAAAACCCAAGGTCTGTTATATAGGTAATTAACAATAATAGAAAGTTTATCAGTTTTGGCATTTCCAAACTAGCCTCAAATAAGAGTTAACAACTATGCCAAAATAAAAATTGAAAAATGGCCTACAATCAAATTCAACAATCTCCAACAGGAACTGTGCCAAGGTCCACTGTATAAAACAGAATACGTATAAAGATGCTTTGTACATGACATACACATAAATTATACAAAACTTGGGGCTTCCCTGGTGGCACAGTGGTTGAGAGTCCACCTGCCGATGCAGGGGACACGGGTTCATGCCCCGGTCCGGGAGGATCCCACATGCCACGGAGAGACTGGGCCCGTGAGCCATGGCCGCTGGGCCTGTGCGTCGGGGCCTATGCTCTGCGACGGGAGAGGCCACAACAGTGAAAGGTCCGCGTACCCCCCCCAAAAAAAATTATACAAACCTCACTGAAACTTCTCAGTACCTTTTCAAATTTCTCGCTTTGTGTTTTCTACTACTCCTATGAATTCTGATTGTACTCCCATGAATTCCTAACTCTACAAAAGGAAGAGATAAACTTGGGAACAATCAGGACCAAAAGATATCTTGGCTAGGCTCCAGTGATGCACAGCAACTGTCCATAGAATACATGACTGTACAAGCATATTCAATGTCATATGATTCACAGCAATGAGTTTAAAAACTGGCTTTATTCAGAATCTTCAGGATTTCCCTGGTGGTGCAGTGGTTAAGAATCCATCTGCCAATGCAGGGGACACAGGTTTGATCCCTGGTCCAGAAAGATCCCACATGCGGCGGAGCAAGTAAGCCCGTGCACCACAACTACCAAAGCTCGCATGCCCTAGAGCCCGCATGCCACAACTACTGAAGCCCGAGTGCCCTAGAGCCCATGCGCTCTAGGGCCTGTGCTCCACAAAAAGAGAAGCCACCGCAATGAGAAGCACACACCACAACAAAGAGTAGCCCATGCTCACCACAACTAGAGAAAGCCTTGCATGCAGCAATGAAGACCTAATGCAGTCAAAAATAATTAATAAATAAATTTAGAAAAAAAAGAATCTTTAAACCTTCAAACAGATGTCTAACAGGAAAGAATAATAGTTAGAAATAAATCCACTAGCTTTAATATAATCCAAGTATACAATGCACAGAGCATTTTATCAATATATCAACACAGGGAACTCTTAAAATACCTTATTTTAAGAGAGTTGAAAGAAATTATTATAAAGGGAAAAATTTCTTTTTATGTACTTTGGAACATAAGACATTAGACAAAATTAAAATCCAAAAGAAACTACCATGCTTCCATAAATTGTTTGAAAAAAAAATCTAATTCAGCTTAACAGTTTCAAATGAATAAAACTGCATTAACATATTTTTTGCATCAGCTGTTTTCTGAGGGTGACTAAATATAAAAAGCTACTCTGAAAATTTCAATAATTTTCTCAACTTCTCTGTTTGAATGGTTGCAACATTAACAACCAATTTTTATTTGTTTACGTGGCTTAATAATTCTCTAGTATGAAGAAGTTTTTCTTACAAGGTAACCAAACTGTTGAAGAGGTTTCTAACTGAAACTGCCTGTCATGCTATTTACATGATTGCTACCTAGAGAGTTCAGGCAATATACAAATTGGTTAAAGCAAATTATTGTTATAATTTTCAAAACACTTAATTGAAAATGTCAAGGTGAATAAGTGAGATTATAGGTGAAATTTTTATGTAAGAAATAAAGTTTTACTACTTTTCAATTACTATGTCCCATTTCTTTGTATGTTTTATATCACATTTTTCTGAAAGCTAAATTCTACTTCAAAAAGATTAAAAATTCTACTAAATAAAAATGGTAAATTAAAATTGTTTAAAATATAATTAAAATGATTTCTCAATATAGACTAATATAGATGCAAATGTATTCTAGTTTAGGTCTATTCAACATGCAATACTAATATTATTTGTGTCTACGCTCAGTAGTAAAGTCCTGGTACTAAACAGAATTTTTGGAAATTATCAAGTCTTAATTGTACACTGATAGAAAAATAGAAAGTACTAGACTAAAATGAAAAAAATGTATATATACCATATATAACTGAATCATTTTGGTGTACAGTAGAAATTAACACAACATTGTAAATCAACTATACTTCAATAAAATAAACTTTAAAAAAACCCAAAAAACTAAAGTACTAAAGAAGGAAAAAATATCTGAGAATAAATCTTAACTGTGAATTTGCACCATGTACATTAATTTAATTTCAGCTAATCTGTTGATAATTAGATTAAGCAAATGATTTAATAACCATATCTATAGTATCTGTCTGTTGGGGAAGGACAACAAAACTTGTTTAATTTTAGGCATGTAGGATATGTTGAGTTTGAGAGGTTTGTGGGATATCCAGATGGAGATATTGAGTGGGCAGCTGGATATAATGGTTTGAAGCTCAAAAGAGAGGTATGGGTAGAAGATAACTTGTGGTAATCATCATCATGTAGAGTACCTGATGCCACAGGAGTAGGTGAGCTGAAAAAAGAATTCTGGGGGAATCACTAAAATATAACAGCTGGCAGATAATGAGGTATAACTCCAGAAACCTGAAAAGAAAATAATCAGAATGGTAAAACGAGAACCAGGAAGGAATAGTGTGTTCAAAGCTTTAAATAAGTTAATCAAGTTATAGTGAAACACTGGATCTGGAAAGCAGAATACTGGCAGTGATCTTACCAAGAGCAATTTCAGAAGATTACTGGAGCTAAAGTGAAATTACTGGGGTAGGTAAGAGAGTTGAGATCAGAGGCATGGATTCCTCATTTATTAAAAACAAACAAAATAAAACAAACAAAAACTGAGCACCTATTTAATGTACCAGGCAGTGAGTTAGGCTACATTGAGATGCTACGCACTGTGGGGATAATACTGATGAGAAGACAGTCCTGACAGCATTTATAATCTGCTAGAGAAGACCAATCATGACTATATCAGTAAAAGATTTTAACTGCATGCAGTAGAAACCTTTGCTTAGTTTCAACCAAAAATGAAATGTTAGATAGTTCACAGAATTGTTGGCATGCTGAAGAAACAGGCTCAGAAACTATGTAATGAAGGAGAAAAGCATGGAAAATGATACCACAGAACTAGTCCAGTGAAGACCTTACTGCTGCTGTCACCAAGGTTTAGATGCTACAATTGGCATCTCACTGGCCCTAAACAAAGGATGGCACCTCCAACCTGAATGTTCTATTGCCACCCGCCCCCAAAGTTCTACCTACTATAGCCACTGCCAGGAAGAATTCACTGTTGCCTCCACTTATTTGTATCACTAACTCATGAATTCAAAAGTGAGACAGACACTTCAGCTTGGTTAAGTCTAGATTGTACATCATACCCCAGCTACAAGGGAAGCTGAGGGAGTGATTACACAACTTTTCTACTGTGGGAGGGGCTCTGCCTCCTAGTAAGACTCATAAGGTACAGAATTATCCAAACACAAGAAGAGGCTCAGATGAAAAGCAGCTATATCAGAGTAAAAATATACACTGGAGTAAGTAAGTAACACTAGCTTGAAAAAGGATGGAAGCTTATTTTTCTCTCACATAAAGGAAATATGGAAGCCAAAAGTCCAGAGCTGATATGGTAGTAAACTACAGTCATAAGCAATCCAGGTCCCTTCAATCTGGCTGTTCTGTTGTCCTCAGTGCCACTTCATGACCCAGTATGGCTACTCAAGTGCCAGTCAGCACATTCACATACAAGTCAGCAGAAGGAGAAAAGGGAAGGGGCAAAGAAGAATATGTGCCTTCCCTTTAATGATAGTTTTCAGAAATCACACTCAACTTATCTCATTTCCTAAGAATTAATCATAAGGCAAATGGAGCTGTAAAGGAAAAGAGAGAATATAGTCATTGTTATGCAGCAATGTGCCCAGTGAAAAATAAGCATTCTTATTGCTAAGAAAGAAGGAATGAATGTCTAATGGGAGGTAAATAGCAGCAACAGCCACAGAAGGCCCACAATGAACAACCACTACATTAAGATGTAATAACAATGAAGAGCAAAGGATTCTGACCTGGTCCAGAAAATAAGGAAGATCTCCTTGGGGAAGATGTATTTGAATGAAAAGTAAAAGATGAGTACTTAGCTGATGGAAAGGTTAGAGGCAGAAAGGAGAGAAGAAGGAGACGGCAGTTAGGGGCGAGGGAAACATGTATAAAGGCATGGAATGATACACAGAGAAGGAACAGAAAAGTCTCTCGTGGGCTGAAGGCTATAGTAGAGAGTAAGGGGAAGAATGGAGTGAGATAATGTTCGTCAGAGAGGCAGGGTCTCAATTCTGTGAAAGGCCTCTTAAGTTCAGCATCTTGGACTTAATCCTAGGGTGGTATGAAGTCACTGATTAAAGCAACACAGTGCTATAATCAGATTTGAAATGTAGGAATATCAGTAAGACTGTAGTGTAGAGCCTGGATTAGAGGAGAACACGTTGGAGGTAGAAAATCAAGATGCAGCTGTAGTTCAGGAGAGAAGTGACAGAGGCCTAGACTGGGGTAGAGGTACTGATGGTAGAAAGTAGTGGCCTTCCACTTTAAGAACTATTTAGAAAGTATAATTGGCAGACCTGGTAACTGAAAGGATACTGGGAATAAGGGAGAAAACTGACTCTTGGGTTTCTAACTTGGATATCTAGATAGAGGGTAGGCATCATTTGCTAAGAGAGAAAATACTAGAGGAAAAGCAATTTTTAATTCTTGTTTAGAGGAAGGGAATAATTAGTCTCACTTTTAACATTCTGAGTGTGAGGTCTCATTGAAGTATCTCATAGGAATTGTTTAGTATGCTGTTGTTTCTGTCTAAAGTCAGAAAATAGGGGGAATGGATCTAATATGTTTTAGAACAAAGAGCACTGAAGCCATGGGAGTGAATTCCATGGCTTGAAGAAGATGTACAGTAACACTAGTAGACAGCTGGGAATAGAGCTCCAATTAGCCCAATCATTTAAGAGATGGGAAAAGAAAAACTAGGAGACATTTTACCTCCCTTCTCCAAGACTCTGTTTTAATAGGACTGGGGTGAGTCCTAGGAATGCTGGAACTTAAAAAACCCTAACCAATTCTGATATAATGGAACCAATTCTGATATAATGGGTCCAGAGTTTTCTGGCAATCATTGCTGTAGATCTGTGTGTCCCAATGAAATTAATCTCTAGAAATGCTCTAGCGGGGGAAAGAAAAAAAAAGGATTCCTTGGCCAAATTAGTTTAGGAGATGATACTATATCCTGCCCACTATATACCCACCTTCCCTCCTGGAGATTCTCAGTGCACAACAGCAAATAAAAAGCCCAAGAAGTTCTGTGTTTTGTTAGGTAATCTATGTAACTCTATTGAACAAATTGTTCCTCAACTATATTGGCTTTGGCATACTTCTATCTTGTAAAACCTAAGAATAGTCTGTGATCTGAAAACACTGCTAGAGACTTTTAACAAAATATAGGGAATCGCTGTAAACCATGAAGATAATGATAAAAGGTATGGATTAGTAGTGAAGACCCCATAAAAATATGCACATGACATGTAGAAATGATAATGTAGAAAGACACAAACAGTAGGAATGAAGAAGCTCAAGTAGAAGACATACTTAGGGAAATAAATAATAAAATTTGAAAAACTGGTGAGAGATAATAAAGGCAGTTCATAAAAAGTCTTGGATTCTACAAATGCAACCTATCTTTCACCACACTGTTTAATGTTATTTTCTCTACAGACTTAATATTATCTGCCTCTATGGACAAGATAATAATAGAAAGAGATGACCATTAGCTTTGGAATGAGAAGTACCTATGTTCACATCCTGATTCTGTCACTTATGAGCTAAGTCAACTAGCCAATATGTGCATAAAATGTTTCATGAATGTAATGATGAAGGTGATGATAATAATACTGACTACTATTTATTGATCACTTTCTACATACCAAGCCCTTTACATACTCAGTTGCTATTCACAGATGCTTTAAGATAGGTGGAATCATCCTAATTTTATAGGTAATGAAACTGAGGGTCAGTGAATGCAAGCAATTTTTTTTAAGATATTGAGAGGTCATTTTGAATGTCAAGAGGAATAAGGTGTAAATGAAGTATTCTGAAAGCTGTAAAGTGCCATACAAATTTTAGGCACTATTAAATAAAAATGTATATAAATACCTTTGTTGTTTGTGTACACATGCTTATTAATCTTTCTTACAAAGACTTCTCTTAGTAATACCATTTATCAAGGTTTGAGAAATGCTAACCTCAGTTCCTCAGGAACTAAACACTGATTGACAGCTTCTTTCTACTGTATTATTTCAAAACCAGACACTTAGTGTTACTAGTATTTTTGGAAGTTCTGATGAGTCAAATGCTTTAACCTAAATGATCATTCAGTTTAAATAAATAAAGGGTCATGTTTCTATTAGCATATTAACTAACTAGATGGTAATACCCTTACTCCAGTATACTCTCTAGACACATCCCCAGGAATGATTAATTATGGTTAAATACAGTTTTCTAATTCAAAGAATAAATGGTGAACTCCTATTGAAGTAAAAGACATTTTATAGCCATAAAGGATTAGTATTCCAGTGTCTGAAATAAAGGATGACCTAGGGACTTGACTGGACTATTTCGGGTTCAGTGCTATGGGAAACCCACCTTATCTCAGAAAAGCTTTAAATTTTAACGTGTCTTTGACCTGAAACAGCTCTTTGTATGTCTCTCTCCATGGCTGGTGGTACTTGATCTCTTAGACCCTATGTGTTCTTCCATAGGCACCAAGTGATTTGCCTGTAAAAGTGCCAGTTACCAAGATAAGGGGCTGGGGATACAAAAATGAATAGGATATAACATCTATCTTCAAGGAACACTCAGTCTCATAGGGAAGGCACTATTACCATTGAGATTACTAACCAATATCAATTTTATTTTGTATTCTTCGTTTTCTAGATTAAACAGAAAAGTCAAATGGTATAACTCATTCTCTACTTCCATTTTGGACATCAAATTTTATAAAACAAAACAAAAAGGATTTTTTTTAAAAATTGAAAGGCTAAAAGGCAAATCCTATCATGCCATTATATTTTAAGCAGGGAAACTTGCTTAAAATCTTTCAAGAGCTTCCAAATATAATTAGAATAAAAACCAAACTCATTACCATTTGATCTTACCTTAGATTCTTCTGATCTCATTTCATATTACTCTCCCCTTTGCTCACTAGAATGCACCCATAAGCCTTCTTTCTGTTCTAGGAATAGAAAACCACTCCTGCTTTAGGACGTCTTCTGATCATTCAATCAAAAGCAAAATCCACATGTCCCTTTCCCTGCCTTGCTTATCACATACACCAGTTCATTTCTTAATGGCATTTCTCATTATCTGACAGAATATTGTTTATCTATTTGTTTATTTTGTACCTCCCTCTTCTAAAATTAGAATGCCGTGACATCTCACACCAGTCAGTTTAAAAAAGACAAGGGGTAACAAATGTTGGCAAGGATGTGGAGAAAAGGGAACCCTTGTGCATTGTTGCTGGATATGTAAATTGGTGCAGCCATTGTGGAAAACAATATGGAGATTCCTCAAAAAATTAAAAATAGAATTACTATGTGATCCAGCAATTCTACTTCAGGGTATATATCCAAAGGAAATGAAATGAGTATCTCAAAGAGTTTTCTGTACTCCCATGTTTATTGCAGCATTAGCCAAGATATGGATACAATCTTAAGTGTCCATTGATGGATGAATGAATAAAAAAGATGTGGTACATATATATTCAATGAAATATTATTCAGCCATGATAAAGAAGGAAATCCTGACATTTGCAACAACACTGATGGTCCTTAAAGGCATTATGCTAAGTGAAATAAGTCAGGCAGAAAAAGATGATACTGCATGATCTCAATTAATATGTGGAATGTAAAAAAGCCAAACTCATAGAAACAGTAGAATGGTGATTGCCAGGGAGTGGTGGATGGGGAAAATGGAACATGTTGGTCAAAGTATAAATTTCCAGTTGTAAGATAAATAAGTTCTGGGAACTTAGTGTACTGCAGAGTTAGCAATACTGTATTATATACTTGAAAATTGCTAAGAAAGTAGATCTTAAATGTTCTCACTACAAAAAAATAAGTAATTATGTGATATGATGGAGTGTTAACTAATCCTATTGTGGTAATCATTTCCCAATACATTTATGTGTCAAATCATCATGTTATACACATTAAACTCACACAATGTTCCATGTCAATTATATCTCAATAAAGCTGGTGGAAAAAATTAAAATACCATGAGAGAACTGTACCTTTTACATCTTGCTTACCACAGTATCTCAGCACTTAGAATAATACCAGGAACATAGTAGGTGCTTAACAAAATATTTGTCACTGAATCATAAAAGGACTGAGTGATTGAGCTAGGATTCAAATCCAGGACTGGTTGGGTGCCCATCCTTAGAGCTTGCCAATTGTATCAGAGAGCTTGTGAGGACAAGATTGGATCTGACTTATTCTTCATATCTTCCATATCCCCTAGTACACTGCTGTGTGTAAAATATCCTATAAATATATACTTACTGAATAACATTTAGATTTCATACTATAAGTTCTTAGGTACTAGACTAACAAACAAAAACAGTATATGAGTATTTGTAGGTACAGAACCAATTCACATGATTTCTTCTTCCCAGAACACATCTCTAATCCCATCCCTTCCTTCTTCCATTAAAAAATTCTTACTTTGTTTTCAAGAACCACAACTTGCTTTTTCAGTCTTTCCTAGCATTGAAGGAAATACTTAGACATACAACTTCTGAACTCTCATAGCAATTTTTTCCTACTCTTACTATGCCTGATTTTTTCCACAAGACTGTGAGTTAAGTCAAGGACCTGAATCCAACCCTTTTTTTCCTTCCCTTATCACTCCATCCTTCTCTCTTTTTCCTTTTCCTTTTTTTCCTCTCTCTCTTTAATTCTCCATTTCTTCTCTCCCTTCCCTTCTATTATTTTTAGGTGATTAAGGAGAGAGGTTTAAAATGCTTTTTAAAACATGAACATCTAGAGATAGCCTCATCCACCAGAGGGCAGAGTGCAGAAGCAAGAAAAATTACAATCCTGCAGCCTGTGGAACAAAAACCATATTAACAGAAAGATACACAAGATGAAAAGGCAGAGGGTTATGTACCAGATGAAGGAACAAGATAAAACCCCAGAAAAACAACTAAATGAAATGGAGATAGGCAACCTTCCAGAAAAAGAATTGAGAACAATGATAGTGAAGATGATCCAGAACCTTGGAAAAAGAATGGAGGCAAAGATCGAGAAGATGCAAGAAATGTTTCACAAAGACCAAGAAGAATTAAAGAACAAACAGAGTTGAACAATACAATAACTGAAATGAAAACTACAATAGAAGGAGTCAATAGCAGAATAACTGAGGCAGAAGAATGGATAAGTGACCTGGAAGACAGAATGGTGGAATTCACTGCCGCTGAACAGAATAAAGAAAAAAGAATGAAAAGAAATGAAGAAAGCCTAAGACACATCTGGGACAACATTAAACGCAAGAACATTCACATTATAGGGGTCCCAGAAGGAGAAGAGAGAGAGAAAGGACCAGAGAAAATATTTGAAGAGATTATAGTCAAAAACTTCCCTAACATGGTAAAGGAAATAGCCACCCAGGTCCAGGAAGTGCAGAGAGTCCCATACAGGATAAACCCAAGGAGAAACATGCCAAGACACATAGTAATCAAATAGGAAAAAATTAAAGACAAAGAAAAATTATTGAAAGCAGCAAGGGAAAAATGACAAATAACATACAAGGGAACTCCCATAAGGTTAACAGCTGATATCTCAGCAGAAACTCTACAAGCCAGAAGGGAGTGGCATGACATATTTAAAGTGATGAAAGGGAAGAACCTACAACCAAGATTACTCTACCTGGCACAGATCTCATTCAGATTCAATGGAGAAATTAAAACCTTTACAGACAAGCAAAAGCTAAGAGAAATCAGCATCGCCAAACCAGCTCTACAACAAATGCTAAAGGAACTTATCTAACTGGGAAAAACAAGAGAAGAAAAGGACCTACAAAAACAAACTGAAAACAATTAAGAAAATGGTAATAGGAACACACATATCGATAACTACCTTAAACGTGAATGGATTAAATGCTCCAACCAAAAGACACAGGCTTGATGAATGGATACAGAAACAAGACCCGCATATATGCTGTCTACAAGAGACCCACCACAGACCTAGGGACACATACAGACTGAAAGTGAGGGGATGGAAAAAGATATTCCATGCAAGTGGAAATCAAAAGAAAGCTGGAGTAGCAATACTCATATTAGATAAAACAGACTTTAAAATAAAGAATGTTACAAGAGACAAGGAAGGATACTACATAATGATCAAGAGATCAATCCAAGAAGAAGATATAACAATTATAAATATATATGCACCCAATATAGAAGCACTTCAATACATAAGGCAACTGCTAACAGCTATAAAAGTGGCAGTCCACAGTAACAGAATAATAGTGGGGGACGTTAACACCTCCCTTACATCAATGGACAGATCATCCAAACAGAAAATTAATATGGAAACACAAACTTTAAATGACACAATACATCAGATATATTTCATTGATATTTATAGGACATTCAATCTGAAAACAGATTACACTTTCTTCTCAAGTGCGCAAGAAACATCCTCCAGGATAGATCACATCTTCGGTCACAAATCAAACCTCAGAAAATTTAAGAAAATTGAAATCATATCAAGCATCTTTTGTGACTACAATGCTATGAGACTAGAAATCAATTACAGGGGGAAAAATGTAAAAAACAAAAACACATGGAGGCTAAACAATACATTACTAAATAACCAAGAGACCACTGAAGAAATCAAAGAGGAAATCAAAAAATACCTAGACAAATGACAATGGAAACACGATGTTCCAAAACCTATGGGATGCAGCAAAAGCAGTTCTAAGAGGGAAGTTTATAGCAATACAAGCCTATCTCAAGAAATAAGAAAAATCTCAAATAAACACTCTAACCTTACACCTAAAGGAACTAGAAAAAGAACAAACAAAACCCAAGGGTAGCAGAAGGAAAGAAATCATAAAGATCAGATCAGAAATAAATGAAATAGAAACAAAGAAAACAACAGCAAAGATCAATAAAACTAAAAGCTGGTTCTTTGAGAAGAAAAACAGAATTTATAAACCATTAGCCAGACTCATCAGGAAAAAAAGGGAGAAGACTCAACGCAATAGAATTAGATATGAAAAAGGAGAAGTAACAACGGACACTGCAGAAACACAAAGGATCATGAGAGATTACTACAAGCAACTATATGCCAATAAAATGGACAACCTGGAAGAAATGGACAAATTCTTAGAAAAGCACAACCTTCCGAGACTGAACCAGGAAGAGAGACAAAATAAAAACAGACCTATCACAAGCACTGAAATTGAGACTGCGATTAAAAATCTTCCACCAGGGCTTCTCTGGTGGTGCAGTGTTTGAGAGTCCACCTGCCAATGAAGGGGACAGGGGTTCATGCCCTGGTATGGGAAGATCCCACATGCTGCGGAGCGGCTAGGTCCATGAGCCATGGCTGCTGAGCCTGCACGTCCAGAGCCTGTGCTCCGCAATGGGAGAGGCCACAACAGTGAGAGGCCCGTGTACTGCCAAAAAAAAAAAATCTTCCACCAAACAAAAGCCCAGGACCAGATGGCTTCACAGGTGAATTCTATCAAACATTTAGAGAACAGCTAACACCTATCCTTCTCAAACTCTTCCAAAATATAGCAGAGGGAGGAAAACTCCCAAACTCACTCTATGAGGCCACCATCACCCTGATACCAAAATCAGCAAAGATGTCACAAAGAAAGAAAACTACAGACCAATATCACTGATGAACATAGATGCAAAAATCTTCAACAAAATACTAGCAAACAGAATCCAACAACACATTAAAAGGATCATACACCATGATCAAGAGGGATTTATCCCAGGGATGCAAGGATTCTTCAATATATGCAAATCAATCAATGTGATACACCATATCAACAAATTGAAGAAAAAAACCCATATGATCATCTCAGTAGATGCAGAAAAAGCTTCTGACAAAATTCAACACCCATTTATGATACAAACCCTCCAGAAAGTGGGCATAGAGGAAACCTACCTCAACATAATAAAGGCCATATATGACAAACCCACAGCCAACATCATTCTCAATGGTGAAAAACTAAAAGCATTTCCTCTAAGATCAGGAACAAGACAAGGATATCCACTCTCACCACTATTATTCAACACAATTTTGGAGGTCCTAGCCACAGCAATCAGAGAAGAAAAAGAAATAAAAGGAATACAAATTGTAAAAGAAGAAGTAAAACTGTCACTGTTTGCAGATAACATGATACTATACATAGAGAATCCTAAAGATGCCACCAGAAAACTACTAGAGCTAATCAATGAATTTGGTAACGTTGCAGGATACAAAATTAACGCAGAGAAATCTCTTGCATTCCTATACACTAATGATGAAAAATATGAAAGAGAAATTAAGGAAACACTCCCATTTACCATTGCAACAAAAAGGATAAAATATCTAGGAATAAACCTACCTAGGGAGACAAAAGACCTGTAGGCAGAAAACTATAAGACACTGATAAAAGAAATGAAAGATGATACAAACAGATGGAGAGACATACCATGTTCCTGGATTGGAAGAATCAATATTGTGAAAATGACTATACTACTCAAAGCAATTCAATGCAATCCTTATCAAACTACCAATGGCATTTTTTACAGAACTAGAACAAAAAATCTTAAAATTTGTATGGAGACACAAAAGACCTCGAATAGCCAAAGCAGTCTTGACAGAAAAATATGGAGCTGGAGGAATCAGACTCCCTGACTGCAGATTATACTACAAAGCTACAGTAATCAAGACAGTATGGTACTGGCACAAAACCAGAAATATAGATCAATGCAACTGGATAGAAAGCCCAGAGATAAACCCACACACCTATGGTCAACTAATCTATTACAAAGGAGGCAAGGATATATAATGGAGAAAAGACAGTCTCTTCAATAAGTGGTGCTGGGAAAACTGGACAGCTACATGTAAAAGAATGAAATTAGAACACTACCTAACATCATACACAAAAATAAACTCCAAATGGATTAAAGACTTAGATGTAAGACCAGACACTACAAAACTCTTAGAGGAAAACACAGGAAAAACACTCTTTGACATTACTCACAGCAAGATCATTTTTGATCCACCTCCTACAGTAATGGAAATAAAAATAAAAATAAACAAATGGGACCTAATGAAACTTAAAAGCTTTTGCAAAGCAAAGGAAACTACAAACAAGACGAAAAGACAACCTTCAGAATGGAAGAAAATATATGCAAATGAATCAATGGACAAACGATTACTCTCCTAAATATATAAACAGCTCATGCAACTCAATATTAAAAGAAAACAAAACCCAATCCAAGAACAGGCAGAAGACCTAAATAGACATTTCTCCAAAGAAGACATATAGATGGCCAAGAAGCACATGAAAGGATGCTTAACATCACTAATTATTAGAGAAATGCAAATCAAAACTGCAATGAGGTATCACCTCACACCAGTTAGAATGAGCATAATCAGAAAATCTACAAACAAAAAATGCTGGAGAGGGTATGGAGGAAAGGGAACCCTCTTGCATTGTTGGTGGGAATGTAAATTGATACAGCCACTATGGAGAACAGTATGGAGGTTCCTTAAAAAACTACAAATAGGGCTTCCCCAGTGGCGCAGTGGTTGAGAGTCTGCCTGCTGACGCAGGGGACACGGGTTCGTGCCCCGGTCCGGGAGGATCCCACATCCCGCGGAGCGGCTGGGCCCGTGAGCCATGGCCGCTGAGCCTGCACGTCTGGAGCCTGTGCTCCACAACGGGAGAGGCTACAACAGTGAGAGGCCCGCATACCGCAAAAAAAAAAAAAAAAAAAAAAACTACAAATAGAAGTACCGTATGACCCAGTAATCCCACTACTAGGCATATACCCTAAGAAAACCATAATTCATAATGCAAAATGTTCATTGCAACTCTATTTACTATAGCCAGGACATGGAAGCAACCTAAGTGTCCATCAATAGATGAATGGATAAAGAAGATGTGGTACATATATACAATGGAATATTACTCAGCCATAAAAAGGAATGAAATTTGGTCATTTATAGAGACGTGGATGCATCGAGAGACTGCCATGCAGAATGAAGTAAGTCAGAAAGAGAAAAACAAATATCATATATTAACACATATATGTGGAACCTAGACAAATGGTACAGATGAACTGGTATGCAGGGCAGAAATTGAGACACAGATGTAGAGAACAAACATATGGACACCAAGGGGGGAATGCGGCTGGGGGAGTGAGGGGGTGATGAACTGGGAGATTGGGTTTGACCTGTATACACTAATATGTATAAAATGGATAACTAATAAGAACCTGCTGTATAAAAAAATAAATAAAATAAAATTTAAAAATTAAAAAAAATTTGAACATCTATAGTCCTAAAATTACAAGAAATTATAATCCTTCAAATGATGTGACTCTGTCTTAAATGCCATCTAGTTACATTTCTCCAAGAAAACTGTCCATAGGGTAGACTCTGACAAATTAAAGCATTCCCAATGAAGCTGAGACACCAGTAACAGTTTAATAGGAGAATTTCTAGGATCACGAGATCCCAAGGAACTAAAATACTAGATTTAAATTTACTCAGCCTCCCATAAATACACAAAAGCATATATAAAATTTCATATTATTATAGCTAAAAAACATCTAAGATATGAAATCTTTTAGTTCTGATGTTTAACACCCTCAAGAATGCTCTTTTACTCCCTTATGTGATATTCCACTGGATTTCACAATCACAGCTTTTGAAATACTCCATATATTGAGTAGTCTACAGTTGGTTACCCATTATATAAAAGACTGTACAATAAGAACACATCAATTTCAGTTTTAAAGTATTATTCTTTACATTCAGTAATATAATATATCATTGGTATATAGTACTCTAACTTACTCATTTGATTTGATCCACAGGAGATCATGTTTGCTATAGGAAGGTACATAAGACATAGGAAGGTAAAAGAGATATGTGTAAGCCAACAGCATGGGAAAAGAGAAAAAAATAAAAAACAGTACAAACAGAAAAACTTAGTGAACACAGGCATGAAGGATAAACAACACAGATGAAAACTACCCAATATACCTCAAAAGGGCTATGAGAGCACAAATAGTTTATGGGATAGAAAAGTAAGTGGTGGTCATTACTATAATATAAACCATCATATAATAGCTTCAAGAAGACAAGAAAGGGTACAGGGTGTCAGAGATGTTTATTATTAATGCAGACACTATGAAGAAACCCAGCTATCGAGAATAATTTTTTTCTGGGGCTCAGCAGAGCTGAAGTTTTAGGGTATTGTTATATCTATTTTACATTGTCACAAAAATTATTTTAACCTGATTATGCTGCTTCAAGGATATAACCTTTCATTTGCGAGACAGGACCTTGTTTAATTCACTGCACCTAAAATTTTTACCTGGTCCATAAATAGAAAGGGTTTTTTGGGAGGGGGCTAATTTAGATTGCAATATTAATAACAGAAAGAAATCTTTCTGCCATTTTAGCAATAAAACTTATTTGAGACAATATTCTTAGTTCTTTAAAGAGTTAAAAACTTTACAGACAGTATATTCCAAAGGCCTCCTTAGCCAATTTCCTAAAGTACAGAATGATCAATAAAAATCAGCCTGTAATGGTATCTTCCAAACATCAATTGGAAAGAGTCTGTGTTCAATGGGATGCCAAATAGTACTGCCAGACATTTACTCTTATAGAAAGAGAATGCTATGTTTGCATTGTTCTGTTAATAGCATGATAACAAGTATATTTACTATAGGATCAGAAATAGACAGAAAAAAATACATAATAAAGCAGTGAATGGTGGACAGCCATTCATACTCTACTAGTCTACAGTTACTAGAGAGAAGAAAGAGTAAGTCCTATAATCTTAGGCAGCTATAAAAAAGAATACTCTCCTGTTAAAGCTCAAGAGAATCTGAAGAGGGAATAAAAGAGAAAAAAGTCAAACAGATTATGCTGTCAATTTTAGTTGTCATAATGTGCTTCAGAGATAAAACATTCCTCTGAATGGCAATTGAACAGATGGAAATTTTCATTTTTGGTTAACTGGATGGAAAAATTGGACCAGTACCTAAAATGACATTGAAATGAAGCTCAAATCCCCTCCCACAAGAAGGAAACAGATGCATTACTCCAGATACAAAATAAATTATTGAACAGTGCATATATTATATTGGCATCATTGTATCCAACTGTACATCTGCACAATGTTTTAGTCTCCTGGTGAGAGAACAGACATTTCTGAAAGGGAAAATAGGCAACTAGTGGAGTGAATCAGTTAAGTATACCATTTGGGTAAGAAAAGCCAAACAACACTTCACTGAATTTGAAGTTATTCATGCTGAGATGAAAAAAGAACCATAAAGTATACTGATTCCAATGCCCTTGAACTTATATATTGATTTAAATATAGTAGATTCAGAAACATAAAACCACATTTTCAAGACTTTTATAATCTTAATTCAGAATGAATAAAAAATATATATATATGACTACTTAAGACTCTAAAGAAGTTAGGGTTGAATACCCACCTCACTTGAGTTGACAAAGAAGTGAGTGACATATTAAACTAAAGCTACATTCCTTATCTTAAACTATGACTAGAGAGGATTCACAGAATAGGTAACTCAAATCAGACTTATTTGATAATTTAAAGTTAATAACTGATCCCGTGAGTTGTGAACTAAGGAAATGGGGTGATGAACTCCTTTTTACTCTTGTATAAGTCCCAATTCCACTTTCTGACAATACTGTCCTTTTTGGTACTTTCCCACTGCTTTCCTAGCCAGCTCTTGACAGAGCTGATCCATGCAGGCAGCTTACACCATCCTACACTCGCACCTCAGTCTTCCTATCAATCCTTTCCATTCTTTCCCAACTCATTAAATCCTCAGTCCAGCTGCAGAGAAAATATGAGATACCAGCTTTAGAGGGTAGATAAGCAAGCAGGTTGTTATTTTGTTTTAAGGTATAATCTCGGTTGGCACTGGGCCAGCAACGCTCCTGCATTATAAGGTGACTGTATACGGTCTGATCAGGGGATGCAGATGATTCCTGAGGATGCCAGCAGAATAAATTCTGAGGTTAGAACCTAACAGGGAAAGAGGCAAAAGGAAAAATGTCTCTAACAAAAAAAGATTTTATAGTTAAATAACAGAAATTAAGTCATTCATCACAATGTAATGAGATTTTCCAAATATCTAAAGTGATAGGGACTTCCCTGGTGGCGCAATGGTTAAGAATCCACCTGCCAATGCAGGGGACATGGCTTCGAGCCCTGGTCCAGGAAGTTCACACATGCTGCACAGCAAATAAGCCTGTGTGCCACAGCTACTGAACCTGCGTTCTAGAGTCCACGAGCCACAACTACTGAGCCTGTGTGCCACAACTGAAGCCCACATGCCTAGAGCCCATGCTCCACAACAAAGAGAAGCCATCGCAATGAGAAGCCTGCACGCAGCAACTAGAGAAAGCCTGCGCATAGCAACAAAGACCCAACACAGCCAAAAATAAATAAATAAATATTTTAAAATAATAATAAAGTGACAGAATATTTTAATCAGATATGACTTCCAATCAAACTATATTTAACAAGGATTCACTATCTTGAAGACCGATTGAAATATGTCTCACAAGACTACTAGAACAGCACAGGTGAGAAAAATAAGTTCAGTGCCAGCCCTACAAAATACTAATGGAGAGCGGATATCATGGGCGCAATGAATTACAAGTCTGTACTGGTGTATAGTATTCACAATGGTATTCCCTCTAGAAATAAAGTTGCACAGGGAAGTCATTCTTTGCATTCTCCCCATCATTTTTAAACACAAGCAAATGTGAAGCAGAGCTCATTAAAGATATAGAAAGACAAATATAACTTAAAAGTAAAAGTATAAGGAGGTTGGGTCCATCTGGACTTATTAGAGAAAAGCCTTGAGGGGAATAACTGGGAATATGGGATAGGAGAAATAGTTAGAAGGTAATTGGGAAAGGGGAACTTAAGTTGGCTCCCTCCCTGGGGTGTTTCTGCCAAGGAAGGAGAGTAAGAATAGAACCTTCAGGAATAGTATCATGTGGTGGCTGGATGCCCAAAGAGAGTCTGTTGCTAGAAAAAGGCCATGGTATAATATGGTAATGATTCACAGAAGAATAAGAAAAAGAAGTGGACCAGGAATCATCAATATTTTGTTCCTCTGACTCATTCTGATGCTCTATGTTTCCAGCCACTCTATTACCCACTCTCTGTTAGCTGTATCTCTGTCATTCTGTAATCATTCTTAAATTAATATTAGCAGAGATTTAATTTAAAAGATAAACTAAAATAAAAGGTTTCACAAAATATTTTATATTTTCAGATGTTTTATGGTCACTGGTCATGGGACTAACAGAGGAGACTGATAATTCATCACCAAGGAGCCAGGTGAAAACTTCTAATCCAGAGGGCAAAAGAACAGGTAGGAGTCCCAGGTCTTCTTAAATGAGGACAGAAACAGCACGAAAAGGGCTAACCTAAAGGAAGCAGTGTGTTCTCATTTGAAGTTAAGTCTACCTCTATCTGCATTTCATTGTCATTAGAGACAGATACTTAAGATTCTTATTTTGATATCCATGTTTTCTTATCAAACACAATAACAGCATATCATTTATTGACTTTAAACATGAAGTAAGCTAATTTATGAATAAAGCATTTTAATATGGTTTAGAACGTGCTGAAACATAACCTTTGAATAAATAGCAAGTACATACAGAAACTCTGGCAAGTCTGACTGGAGTCTGGATTTACCTAAGTGTAAAGCCTCAAATGGGGAAGAGAAGAGCCGAAGTGCTATTAATGAAACCATATGTGGCAAATGAACATTAAATCTACTCATCTCTCATTGAAAAGGAGCACTAGAGACTAAAGCTCTTTTAATCCCTTTGTTCATCTTTTTTGTTGGGCAGATGATTAGCACATTTTCAATGCTGACAAATTACATACTCTGTTAAGCACTGGATCCTTCAACACTGTGAAGATTATGCTCTTCAGCAATCATTTACAACAATTTTAATGTTTTTCTTCTATCATGTTGTCTTCTAATATTTTTTATTTTTCCCCATAAAAAATCATTATGCAAATTTCAGCCATAAAGAAAGAAATTCTCTTAATCTGGAATTCTAAACATTGTTAGCTTTTCTGTAAAAGGGAAAGAATAGAAACAAACACCACTTCATCCAACAAGGTAAAATAATAGTGCATCTAGTTTTTCGAGAACTTCCTTTAAATAGTTCCAGAATAAGTACTCTGGCTTCAGAGCAAACATTGTTCAAAATACACTGTATTTGAAGATGCTAATATTAACAGCATTATCCCTGTATACTAGTGTAACTAGTTATCCTTTTTTAAAAAAATTGAGGTGAAATTCACATAAAATTAACTATTTTTTTTCATTTTATTTTTTAAATTAATTCTTACTGGAGTATAGTTGCTTTACAATGTTGTGTTAGTTTCTGCTGTACAGCAAAGTGAATCAGCTATACGTATACATATATCCCTTCTTTTTTGGATTTCCTTCCCATTTAGGTCACCACAGAGCACTGAGTAGAGTTCCCTGTGCTACACAGTAGGTTCTCATTACTTGTCTATAAAATTAACTATTTTAAAGTGCACAATTCAGTGGCATTTAGTACATTCAAAATGTTGTGAAAACACCCTGTCTAGTTCCAAAACATTTTCATCACCCCAAAAGAAAACCCAGTAACCATTAAGCAGTCACTCCCCGTTCTCCCCTTTCCCTAGCCCTAGCAATCTGTTTTCTGTTTCAATAGATTTACCTATTTTGGATATTTTCAAATAAATGGAATCATACAATATGTGACCTTTCTTGTGTAGATCCTTTTTTTTTTTTTTTGTGGTACGCGGGCCTCTCACTGTTGTGGCCTCTCCCCTTGCAGAGCACAGGCTCCGGACGCACAGGCTCAGCGGCCATGGCTCACGGGTCCAGCAGCTCCGCGGCATGTGGGATCTTCCTGGACCAGGGCATGAACCCGTGTCCCCTGCATCGGCAGGCGGATTCTCAACCATTGCGCCACCAGGGAAGCCCTTGTCTAGATTCTTTTATGTAGCACATTAATATTTTCACAAGGTCATCCATGTTGTAGCATTTATTAGTATTTCATTTCTATTTATGGATGAGTAATATTCACAAGTTGTTTTCTATTCATCTGCTGATGAACATTTGGGTTGTTTTCACCCTTTGGCTACTGTGAATAGTGCTATCAACATTTGTGTACAAGTATTTCAGTACCTGTATCAATTCTTCTGCATATATACTTAGAGGAGAAGAATTGCTGGATCATATGGTAATTCTATGTTTAACTTTTTGAGAACTATCAAACTGTCTTCCAGAGAAGCTGCACCATTTTATATTCCTACCAGCAATGTAGAAGGGTTCTAATTTCTTCCTATCTTTGCCATCACTGTTTTTCATTTTTTTGATTACAGCCATCCTAGTGGTTATGAAGTGGTATCTTACTGTTTTGATTTGCAGTTCTCTAATGAATAATGATGTTAAGCATCCAGTCATGTGCTTGCTGGTCATTTGTAAATCTTCTTTGGAGAAATGTCTATTCAAATCCTTCGCCCATTTTAAAATTTGGTTATTACTTTTTTGTTTTAAATACTAGACCCTTATCAGATGTATAGTTTGTAAATGTTTTCTCCCATTCTGTAGGCTGACTTTTCACTTTGTTAATGTCTTTTGATAAATGAAAAGGTTTTAATTTTGAACTCCAATTTATCCATTTTTTCTTTTGGTGACTGTGCTTTCAGTGTTGTATCTAAGAATCCACTGCAAAATCCAAGGTCATAAAGATTTACCCCTGTGTTTTCTTCTAGGAGATTTATAGTTTTAGTGCCGACATTTAGAGAGCTGATCTACTTTGAGTTAATTTTTGTATGTGATGTGAAGTGGAAGCCCAACTTCATGCTTTTGTATGTGGATATCTAATTGTCTCAGCACCATTTGTTAAATAAACTATTCTTTCCCCCACGGAGTGGTCTTAAGACCTTTGTTACTAATAATTGGCCATGGATGTATGAGTTTATTTCTATTCTATTGGTCTGTAGTTATCTATTTGAACTGTATACTTCTCTACATGCTCAAAGCATAAATACAAAAGAACTTGGATAAGAAACACTACCCTAACATCTTTTAATTGACTTAAAATTTCCCACTATACTGGGAAACTATACTCAGATATAACTGAGTTATATCTTTGGTAGGGATGACACCCTGAACTAGCACTGATTTTAAGCACCCTCTTCCTGGAGCTGACATGAGGAATGACGGAGATTCCTTAGATTCTTGCAAATCAATTCGAGGCACTCCTTCTCGTAAATGCATGTAGTATTGAGATAGCACTACCAACCTTCCTCTTTGTGTAGCTCATCATTACTGGGAGCAGAAAGGGTGATAAAAAAGGAAAAAGGTGACAAAAAGAAGGCACAGCTTCTATTCTCAGGAGATCTGTAGAATACATCTTGTTAGCAACAACTAATAAACCTGGGCCAAGTGACCATGAAGCCAGTTTACCAAATACCTATAAGCATCTGCAATGATTACTAGTAACCACACAGCCACAAATACTGTAAAGATTTCATTGGAAATTGTGTGAATGCTTGGTGTTTGCCGCAAATGACACGTGTTCTCTTGATTTATTAATTAAGGAAACAGACATGGAAATGGGCAAATGAAGGAAGTGAAGGGGTAAAATACTGTTTTATGTTCCAAAAATGTTTTTTGAACTTACTTTTAAGACTCATTTTTAGATAGTTTTAAAGAAGAAAAGTCTCAGGAATTATTTTTTAGAAGTACAGGGAAAAAGTACAAGAAACAAACAATATAGGAAATTACTTTTTTCCTTGTTTTATTCTAATATTCTAGTAGCAAACATATAACTTAGTAGCCCTGACCTACCAAGTCCACAGTTCTCAACAATGAACACTGCTAATGGATTTATTTACAACACACAGTACAATGACATTAAAAGGTAGGCAGAGGGTCATAAATTTTAAAACTGTGGTATGATTATGGAAATAGCCATCATTTTTACTTTTAAGAGGGAGGGAGGGCTTCCCTGGTGGCACAGTGGTTGAGAGTCCACCTGCATCAGGGGACACGGGTTTGTGCCCCGGTCCGGGAGGATCCCACATCCCGCGGAGCAGCTGGGCCCATGAGCCATGGCCGCTGAGCCTGTGTGTCTGGAGCCTGTGCTCTGCAACAGGAGAGGCCACAGCAGTAAGAGGCCCACATACCACAAAAAAAAAAAAAAAAAAAAAAAAAAAAAAAAAAAAAAGAGGGAGGGAGATAGCCTCTTTGGGGCCAAATATACCATTAGAATTAGATGGTGCTTGAACTTTACTCATGAGATATTGGAAGTCTGCTCCTTTCCTCATATCAGCCAGAAAAGCAGAACACTTAAGAGCAATGGAAGAATTGGTCATCTGGCTGGTAGCTGTCAGCCCTTGTATTAGGTACTGTGATAATACTACCATGTAAAAGCTCTACTCCAGAGTGCCCCAGGATCTAATAATCTCACTTCCTTACATGAGAGGCTCTCTGAATTTATAAGGAATATCTTCTAAAAGGCTGTACATAAGAAACTTTTCTACCATCTGATAAATCATAGCTAGGTGATGAAGGTCATATGAGAGGGAAATTTGACTTATTTCATCAACCTCTTTTAGGTGGTATATTCCTTAGCACATCTTCTCTTCTTTCTCTCCATGTCTCAACAGAGAAGTACCAAGGATACATAACACTGAGCTAGAAAAACAAGAGTCCAGAGTAGCCTAAACTGGGAAGATCAACTTAAAGGGGTTGGGGGGTGGAGTGGGACAGGGAGAGTGGAAAAGCTCCTTTCTAACCTAACCATGCTTGCTTAACTCAGGTATCAGTCACTTAGAGCAGTGCTTCACAAACTTTAATATGCATGTGAATCACCTGTGGGTCTTATAAAAATGAATATTCTAATTCAGTAGGTCTGGGATGGCATCTGAGATTCTACAGATTGTATCTGACAAAGAGAAAGGTGATTTTCAGGGAGACACTACCAGGACTCTGAACAAAACTGCGAAGTCTATGTTGACCATTCTACTTCCTTTCCCAAATGTCCCCCCCATTTTACAGTTCCTCATTCCTTCTGTATCTAAAAAGTCTTCCACCTCATAGAGATAAGCCTCTCAAGTGAGAGGAAGATCTCTCACCTTAACCTTCTAAAACAACTCCCAATTTAACTGCCCTTTGGTCCAATGTGTTATTGGATTAAAGCATACTGTTATCCTTAATGGTTAAAGCAATACAGACTAAAGTGAGAATTAATGATAACTTTGCTCCTCCAAAGGGGTACTTGTAGTTTAATCAAGATTATCTTATCAACCTACATTCATATCTACTAGGGAGACTGCTATGTGGAAAATATTTTCAGGATCCTCTGCTCCCTATTCATCTGGTAACACAGTATTATTTCCACTCAACTTTAATTGGTCTAGAAGGGTTTTAAATACATAGCGTCTATATTAAGAACATGTAGTCTCAAACCCTCCAATCTTACTTCCTCTACTGTTGTTAAGTGGCTTCATACCTCTCAGTATACTGAAAACAAGAGGTGAAACAGTGCACTCAAATACTCAAAATTTTAAATCATAAACCTCTGAATATAATGGGTCTCCTATTCTGAAAAATCTTATCGTAATAAATTATATAGCGAAAAAAAAATTAAGGAACTTATGAAGGTTTGGCAAGGAATTTTACAGAGATAGGTCATAGTATGGGAAGGGAGCCAGAGAAAGGTATCGCCTGCTGTGTAGGGTACTATTAGAAGGAGAGAAAAATGGGATTTTTGTAGAGAGAAAGGATGATCATAGAGATTATAGTTGAGTCATAGTATCTTTGACTTTGGAAGGAGCACATGATTCAAACCTCTATAACATTTTTGTGGTTTACTCATTAATAACCAAAGCCTTTGTTAAGTCTCTGATTCTAATATTCATGCCTATTCATAGGATAAAGTATGTTTTCAGCATGTTGAGAGCAAATAAAATTTCACAAGTCTATTCCACATATTTATTAAACAAAAGGAACATTTTTAAAGGTCATGAAACTACTATATTTACAAAACAGCAATAATTTCTTACTGCTAAAACAATTTATTTGGATTTTCATATATCTTATTTCATAATTTTCAGAAAACAGATATCATATAAAAATAATCCTTCAAAATGATACATACTGAAAAGAAAACAAAGTGATCATTAAATTTTTTGTTCCTTCAGTATCAGTTTCTTAAAGGACACAGTTAAATGTTAATGATTAAAATTGTCCTTATTAAAATTAAAGCTTTAGATTTACTGGTTTAATTATTCATTCATTCAAGTTTATAGTTGTCCAAAATGTTCCTGAATATGTTAGCTTTTCAACAATTTAAGCAGTAGCTACAAATTTAATTCTGCTGACCTAGGTGCATTTCTGAGACTCCTAGAATTTAAAATTTTGACTACCTTCTATACCAACCCCCCCACAAAAGATATAGGTGGGTGCCACGCATTGGCTGAGAATCATATTACATATTTGCTTGCCAATAATTTAGCAGGATACTTGGCAGGTCATCAGAGAATATGCCTTTCTCCTAGATGCTAATACCTCATTTAGACACTATTTTAGACATTAAAAAATTTTTGTTCTTGCACAAGCATATAATTTAAAAGTATAAGGAGGAAGGAATCTAAGCACAATAAAGGTAAGAATGGAAAGGGAGATCCTGAAAAGACTTTATTTGCTAATGGGTATAAAATGGTGGTCATTAAAGTAATAAAAAAGAGAAAGGAAAAATAAAATTTTATTAGTTGTAAATAATTATGCTTAATTCTTTTATTTTCTAATTACATTCTAATGTCACATCAAGTTGTCAAGATTTATTTTCTAGATTATGAATCAAAAGTAAGTTATCTGAAAAGTAAGTTAATTGTCTTTAACTTATTGTTAAAGACTATTAAGTCTTTAACTCCAATGTTAGCAGGCTTTTCAGCATACCTAATTTGAACTAGATAAATTGTTATATAGCTGATTAAAATCTTAAAGTAGCTTTGACCCATTTTCCTTTCTTATAGCTTAATCAACTATTTTTACAGTATTTCCAATGTTTCAGTTATTTTCCTCAAATTTGGACATCTGCCTAAGTGAAAACATCTTAGTGAAGTCAGACACATTTACAGGAACATTGCAAAACAGGGTCAGACAGATCTTTCTATGAGTTTCAAAAGAGACTGATTGGAGTCTACACTGCAATCACCAAACCTCTGTCTTGATGAACATGTGACACATTTTATAACACAGTATTGGGCTACTATTGTTGCTATATGTCATTGCTTCAATAATAAAACCTTGCTGCATAGTTTTGTGAACTAAGTATAAAGCTTGACTTGGTTCTGATAAATAGAAGATTTTTTTCAAAAGAAAAGCAGATAAAGAGCTATAAATGTAGCAGATGTGGTGTATGGGTGTGTGTGTGTATAAAGTAATAATAGCACTAAAGAAGCTTCAATTGGTATAAAAGAAGAGTAAAGTATTTATTGTGTGGTGCACATTAATAAAAAGCACACTACAAAATCACTTTAAAGATCATTTTTGTTAAACTACACTGGGAAAATATAGCCTGAGTTCTTAGGCGCTTTGGGCCAGTAACAATCTCTTTCAGACCTCAGTTGCCTCATCTGTAAATGAATATGAGTACCCATTCAAAAGGCCCTCCATTTACAATTTATATCTGAGAGGCAATAACAGTGTCTTAAAGTTACACACACAAAGACAAACAAGGTTAAAAATTTAAATAACCTAATGATTTCTTTATCTTTGTTCTTCAAGCTGGTCATGTGGTTACTGATATAATAAAATCAGAGTTGAAAACATTTTAACTCTAATTTTCTATCAGAGTAGCTTTTAGTGTTAAACAGAGATAGAAAAGAAAAAAATCCAGGAATTATTTAAGTTAGAAATACTTTTTTTTTTTTTGGTGGTACGCGGGCCTCTCACTGTTGTGGCCTCTCCCCTTGCGGAGCACAGGCTCCGGACGTGCAGGCTCAGTGGCCATGGCTCACAGGCCCAGCCACTCCGTGGCATATGGGATCTTCCCGGACCGGGGCACGAACCCATGTCCCCTGCATTGGCAGGCGGATTCTCAACCACTGCGCCACCAGGGAAGCCCCAGAAATACTTTTTAATATAAATTATGCTAGATTATTTTTCAGTTGCTCTTTGGAAAACTAGAAATGCACAATCAATGCTCTAATGTGGAAAATGTAAACATCAAGCAAGTGAATCTAAGATTCAGAGGAGGAAAATATCTATGTAAGAGTCATGAAGGAAAAATATAGGTGTCTCTATTAGTAATGAATTTAGAGATGAGTGTGCTATCTTACCAAAAAGCACTTATCTTTGGTACAAATCGTTGAGTGGTCAAAAGAAGACTTGAGGGTAAGAATACTTTAGAAAATACATGTGAGGTGAATGTCTACTAATGATGTGTTCCAAATATTTTATGATATTTATCATATCTGTTATCCATAATTCAGGTCATTAATAAAATACAATTACATGAGAGTCTGCTTAATAAAGGTACACTTCCTGAATCTACATAAATTTTATCATAGACTTGAAGTATTCTGCATATGCTCTAGCTTTGATAAAAGTTGGTTGTTTTAAAAAGCTGTATTAAAGTGTACATAAAATTTAAATATCTCACTTCTACATTTAACAACTTCTCACTGGCTCATAATTTTACTTTTGACTTTCACTGACAATATATAGTAATCTCCAATCCTTAAGGAAAAGAATTTTCAGTTTTAAAAATGCCTATATTTGATTGTACTGTATTATTTTATGATTTTGATCATTAACTAAATTAGTCAAAATATTTGATTAGAAACTAGATCTTAACAGAAATATTAGAAAATTTATGAAAATAGCATTTCTAAGAAATAAGGTCTGTTTTAAACACACACTTCTAGTAAATGCCTAATACATAAACAATATTCAATGACTATTAAAGAGATGAATGAAAGTGGTGGGAGGTGGTTCTAGTCTTATGAACTGCCCATTTCTCCTCCTAGTATACCATCTGCCTCCCTAGATGGCACACAGGCATAAAACCATATATCTGATTATTTTTTTTTAAAAAAGGCACTGCTAAGAACGGTCATTAAATGTAGGTTCATTTCAAAAGCAAAATGGGAGGCTTCAGAAATAACATCTTAGAAAAAGAAAATCAAATTTTAGAGGTAAAATGACAAGAAATCTCTTAGGTTTAAAGTAAAACCATCTCAAGGGCTTTTATACTCTCAAACGGACTACTTTTCTCTTTATTCTGCTGCTGCTGCTTAAGAGAAAAAAGCAGCAGAAGCACTGCAAGAAAAGAAATGAGATAACCACAGCTTTGTAGTCTAATTTGAAGTCCGGGGGTGTGATACCTCCAGCTTTGTTCTTTTTTCTCAAGATTGCTTTGGCAATTCAGGGTTTCTTGTGGTTCCATATAAATTTTGGAATTACTTGTTCCAGTTCTGTGAAAAATGTCATGGGTATTTTGATAGAGATTGCACTGAACCTGTAGATCGCTTTGGGTAGTCTGAACATTTTAACAATATTAATTCTCCCAGTCCAAGGACACAGGATATCTTTCCATTTCTTTGTATCATTTTCAATTTCCTTCATCAATGTTGTAGTTTTCAGAGTGTAGGTCTTCCATCTCCTTTGTCAAGTTTATTCCTAGGTATTTTATTCTTTTTGGTATGATTTTAAACAGATTGTTTTCTTGCTTTCTCTTTTGATAGTTTATTATTAGTGTATAGAAAAGTGACAGATTTCTTTGTATAAATCTTGTATCCTGCAACTTTACTGAATTCATTTACTAGTTCTAGTAGTTTTTTGGTGGAGACTTTAGGGTTTTCTACGTATAGTATCATGTCATCTGCAAATAGTGACAATTTTACTCCCTCTCTTCCAATTTGATGCCTTTTATTTCTTTTTCTTCTCTGACTGCTGTGATTAGGACTTCCAGTATTATTTTAAATAGAAGTGGTGAGAGTGGGCACCCTTGTCTCATTCCTTATTTTAGAGGAAAGACTTTTAGCTGTTCACTGTTGAGTATGATATTAGCTGTGAGTTTGTCATAAATGGGTCTTTATTATGTTGAGATATGTTCCCTCTATGCCAACTTTGATGAGCGTTTAAGTCATGAATGGATGTTGAATTTTGTCAAATGCTTTTCCTGCATCTGTTGAGATGATCATGTGATTTTTATTCTTCCTTTTGTTAATGTGGTAGACCACATTGATTGGACTGCAAATATTGAACCATCCTTGTGTCCCTGGAATAAACCCCACTTGACTGTGGTGTATATTTTTTTATTTATTACTGAATACAATTTGCTAATATTTTGGGGGGAAATTTTTGCATCTACATTCATCAGAGGCATTCTCCTGTAATGTTCTTTTTCTGTAGTGTCTTTGTGTGATTTTTGTATCAGGTTAATAATGGCCCCATAGAACGAATTTGGGAGTGCTCATCAATTTTTTGGAGCAGTTTGAGAGAATAGGTATTAGCTTTTCTTTATATGTTTGGTAGAATTTCCCTGTGAAACCATCAAATCTCAGACTTTTGTTTGCTGGGTTTTTTTTTTTTTAATTAAAAATTCAATTTCACTACTAATGATGGGTCTGTTTAGATTGTCTATTTCTTCCTGATTCTGTCTTGGAAGGCTGTATATTTCAGGAATTTGTCCATTTCTTCTACACTGTCCAATTTGTTGGCATACAACTGTTGGTGGTACTTTTATTTTTTTTTCTGTATCCCTATGATATTGGTTATTATTTCTATTTCATTTCTTATTTTGTTTATTTGGGCCTGTTCTCTTTTTTTCTTGATGAGCCTAGCTAAAGGTTTATCTATTTTGTTTAGCTTTCCAAAAAAACACCTCTTGGTTTCATTGATCTTTTCTCTTGGGTTTTTTTTTTTTTTTTGGTCTCTATTATATTTATCTCCTCTCTCCTCTTTATTTTTTCCTTCCTTCTGTTCATTTTGGGCTTTATTTATTCTTCTTTTTCTAATTCCTGCAGATGGTAGGTTCAGTTGTTTATTTGAGATTTTTATTGCTTCTTGAGGAAGGCCTGTATCACTGTAAACTTCCCTCTTACTGCTTTTGCTGCATCCCCTATATTTTGGAAAGTTGTGTTCCCATTTTCATTTGTCTTGAGGTATTTTCTGATTTCTTCATTTAACCACTGGTTTTTAAATAGCATGTTGTTTTAGTCTCCATGTGTTTATACTTTCCCCATGCTTCTTCCTGTAATTGATTTCTAGTTTCATACCACTGTTTTCAGAAAAAATGCTTGATATAATTTCTATCCTCTTAAATTTGTTGAGGCTTATTTTGTGACCTACCCTGTGATCTAAATGGAGAATGTTCCATGTACACTTGAAAAGAATGTGCATTCTGCTGCTTGGGGATGGAATGTCCGGTTGATACTGATTAAGTCCAACCGGTCTAAAGGGTCATTTAAGACCATTTTCCTTATTGATTTTGTCTGGATGATCTGCCCATTGATGTAAGTGGGGTGTTAAAGGCCCTTACTATTATTGTATTACTGTCAATTTCTCACTTTATGTCTGTTAATATTTGCTTATATATTTAGGTGCTCCTGTACTAGCTGCATACGTTATATCCTCTTCTTGGATTGATCCCTTTATCTTGTATAATACCTTTCTTTGTCTTTTGTTATAGACTTTAATGTCTACTTTGTCTGATATGAGTATTGTTACCCTTGCTTTCTTGTCATTTTCATTTTGATGAAATATCTTTTTCCATCCCCTCACTTTCAGTCTGTGTGTGTCTTTATCTCTGAAGTTAATCTCACACAAGCAGCATATAAATGGGTCTTGTCATTTTATCCAATCAGCCATCCTATGTCTTTTGATTGGAGCATTTAGTCCACTGACATTTAAAGTTATTATTGATAGGCATGTACTTATTGCCATTTTGTTACTTCTTATCTGGTTGTTTTTGTAGTTCTCTGTTGTTTTCTTCTTTTGGTTTCTTCCCTTGTGGTTTGATGATTTTCTTCAGTGTTATGCTTCTGTTTCTTTCTCTCTAGTTTTTGTATATCTATTGTAGGTTTTTGATTTGCAGTTACCATGGGATTCATATACTTTGATTTCTAACTATATCTACTTGTTTTAAACATGCAGATAAGTTCAAACACATTCTAAAAGATCTATATTTTTTACTCCCCTCCCTGCATTTTGTGTTTTTGATGTCATATTTTACATCTTCATGTTTCCCTTTACTGAATATTGTAGTTACAGCTGGTTTTATAATTCTTTATCTTTTAATTTTGTACTAGCTTACTTACTTGGTTGATCCTCAGCCTTTACTATATATTTGCCTTTCCTAATGGGATTTGCCTTTCCTATCGATACTTATTTCTTGTTATAGCCTTTTCTTTTCCACTTAGAGAATACCCTTTAAACTTTCTTTTAGGGTCGGTTTAGTATTGATGAATTCTTTTAATTTCTGCTTCTCTGAAAAGTTCTTTATCTTTCCCTCAATTCCAAATGATAATCTTGCTGGGTAGAGAATCCCAGGTTGCAGTTTTTCCCTTTTAGCACTTTTAATATATCATGCCTCTCCCTTCAGGCCTGCAACGTTTCTGCAGAGAAATCAGCTGATAGCCTTACAGTAGGACCCTTGTATATAACTCTTTGTTTTTCTCTTGTTGCCTTTAAAATTCTCTCTTTAACTGTTGTCATTTTTTTGTTTTTGTTTTTTTTGTGGTACGTGGGCCTCTCACTATTGTGGCCTCTCCTGTTGCAGAGCACAGGCTCTGGACGCACAGTCCCAGCTGCCCCGCGGCATGTGGGATCTTCCTGGACCGGGACACAAACCCGTGTCCCCTGCATCGGCAGGCGGACTCTCAACCACTGCGCCAACAGGGAAGCCCTAACTGTTGTCATTTTAATTAAGATATGTGTGTATCTGATTGGATTCATCTTGTTTGGGATCCTCTGTGATTCCTGTAACTGGATATTTTTTCCTTCTTCAGATTCAGGAAATTTTCAGCCGTAATTTCATTAAATACATTTTCAGCCCCCTTCTCCACCTCTTCTCCTTCTAGGAACCCTGTAATGCAAATGTTGGTATGCCTGATGTTGTCTCAGAGGTCCCTTAAATTGTTCCCATTTAAAAAATTTTATCTTTCTTTTGCTGTTCTGATTGGGTGATTTCCATTATTCTACCTTCCAGATCACTTATATATTCTTCTGTATCACCTAATCTGCTGTTAATTCCTTCTAGCATGTTTTTCATTCCAGTTACTGTATTCTTCAGTTCTGACTGGTTCTTTTTTATATTGTCTAGTTCCCTGCTAAAATTCTTGCTGTGTTCATCTATTCTTTTCCCTAATTCAGTTAGCATTCTTATCACCAATGCTTTGAACTCTTTATCTAATAAATTGTTTATTTCTGTATCATTGGTTGATTTTCAGGGGTTTTCTCTTGCTCTTTCAATTGAAACAGATTCCTATCTTCTCATTCTGCTTAACTTTCTTTGTCTCTATGAAATTAGGTGGAAAAGTTAGCTATTTCAATCTTAAAGCAGTGTCTTTGTATAGGAACATCCCTATACATGTTGCATGTGCCCAGTGGCTTTGGTGGGAGAGCTGGGTCTGATGTGAACACAAGTCACATCTTTCCCCAGGGTTAGCTGGCAGCACTCACCTTGGTAGGAGGTGGCACTGGAGATAGAGGTGCTAGAGAGCCAAGTGAGAGCTGGGGCTTCTCCTTTGGTTAGCATCCAAAACCACTCTATTGGGGGTGGTGGGTCCTGAGCTGCTGAAGCAGAAGCCCTGAGGGTCAGGTTTGAGCTGCCTCCATTCCCTTTAAGTGTGTGTTCTTCTCCCAGTACCAGCACCCTCGCCCCAGAGGTGAGCAGTGCTGGAGAGAGAGAGGCTGGTGCAGGCCCTTAGTGTGGGTCTAGGCATCGGCTGTGTTGACCCCACCTGCAGTCAGCAACCCAGACAGCTTCTGATGAGCTCCCTGTGAAAGCATCAGTAACAGCTGTCCCTGCCCTGCTCAGATGCCACTTCAGGTCTGAACAGCATTTGTCCCTCACAGCTGAGCTCTTCCTCAGCTGCTGCAGCCCTTGCTGTAGCAGGGAGCTGTGCCACTGAGCAGGTGGGGCAGGTGCTGGCAATCAATGGGTTGGGGGCATGGGATGTGGCAGTCCAGCCAGAGTCAGAGTCCCAGACTGCTTCTGATGCACTGCTTGTGTAAGTGCCCACAATGGCTGCCCCTGCTCTGCTCAGAGGCCACTACAGGTCTGAACCACCTTTGTGCCTCATATCCGAGCTCTCCCCTCAACTATGACAGCCCTCACCCCAATGTGGAGCTGCATTGTGGAGCAAGTGGGGCTACAGCAATCGCTCAGCTCGGGCTGGGGCATATGCCAGGAGAGTCATGGGAAACCGGCCAGTGACCGAGGCAGTTTCAGTCTGCCCTGTTTCAGGAGTAAGCAAGCATGTGTGTGCTCCTCACAAATAGAGTCCAAGCTTCCAAGAGCCCTCCTGTTAGTCCCACTGCCCGTCCAACCGGCCAAGGGGACTGAGCTTCCCATTGTCAGACCCCAGGGCTGGTGCACCCAAAATATGGCTTGAACTGCTCACTCCCAAGGATCTCCTCTTCTGAGACCCATCCCAGGGGCACAGCTCCCAACCCTCACCTCTCTTCCCTTCCTGCCCAATTCTGTGTGGATCTTTCTTACAGCCCTGGTTGTACAGAAGTCTTTCTGCTACTCTCCAGTTACTTTTCAGTGAAAAATTTTCCACATATAGATGTATTTTTGATGTGTTCATGGAAGGAGGTGAGTCCTATGTCCTCCTACTCCAACATCTTGATCTCCTCTTTTGATTTTGTAATTCTTGTAGAGTAACTAACACTTAGACAGTCTCCAAATAGCAGCAAAAATGAACTGCCGAACTGAGTAGTATTTTGGAAAGTGAGAGGGCTAAATAAGAAAAGTAACAGTTTCAACTGATTTACCTGGACAGAGCAGCTTGGGTTCAATGATGAAGACAAATGGAGCTCACCACTAAATGATCCTGACAAATCAATACTAGATATATTATTTTTCCTCATTTGTTGTAATTCTTCCACAAATACAGTGAATCATGACAAGTGCTAGGAATAGTGTCTAATTCACAGGATTTAATAATACTAATTACAGTGATTGCTGTTATTGAGATTACTACTCTTAATGTAAAGCAATTATGAGATCCTCAAAGCAAAAAAGGACAATAACTCTTTTTCTCTTACATGAAACATTTTCAGCCTCACTTAGAAATAGATATAACTAGCTTAGTCACTCATTCATTATTAGTTTCCATTTCTGATCAAAAGGTCCCATATTTCCCTGGCAGGGAAAGGCAGAATTGAAGATTATGGTTCCTTAAATTCTTAAAGACAGTGTAAAGGGGCTTGTCGGGTGGCGCAGTGGCTGAAAATCCACCTGCAGATGCAGGGGATACAGGTTCATGCCCCAGTCTGGGAGGATCCCACATGCCGCGGAGCTGCTGGGCCCGTGAGCCATGCCCGCTGGGCCTGTGCATCCGGAGCCTGTGCTCCATGACAGGAGAGGTCACAGGAGTGAGAGGCCCGCGTACCACAAAAAAAAAAAAAAAAAAAGACAGTATAAAGGATTGCCTGTATGACTGTGAATAATTTCACGCTCCTGTTTCTCTCTTGGATGAAAATATGACTCTGATGTGATTCCACTGGTATGAGACAGGAATGCAATCAAGGACTACAGGAAAAATGTTGATATTTTCCCTTCACCAAAATACAATTAAGTGTTTAAGTACATGCATGCATACACACACAAACTAACTAAGAAAGTTCAATAAGCAATTGAAATAATCTCAGAGGAAAACACAATAAAAAATGAAATTTTAAAATGAAGATAAGAACATGAAAATTCCAACATTCAGAGAATATTAAGATAACCTATGTAAAAAATTAATCATTTTTATTATTTTATATTCAACAAAGGATTTTAAAAGAAGTTCAACTTTTTTCAGGTATTCCTAAACAGAAGGCATGGTTTAAGTAAAATCATAAAACATTTTAGGATATTCTATGAATTTGATGATGTCCATGGTTATGATTATATTATGTTATCTCTGACAACTCAAGACAGACTATTACTTACTCTTAGAAAAATTATATGTATGATCTTTTAAAATTCTTCAAAACATAACTGTCACTTATATCACTGTGAGTTACTGACTAGGAATAATCCATAGCATCATTTTGAAATCCTTGTCTTTTTTTTTTTTTTTTGTGGTACGCGGGCCTCTCACTGTTGTGGCCTCTCCCATTGCGGAGCGCAGGCTCCGGACGCACAGGCCCAGCGGCCATGGCTCACGGGCCCAGCCGCTCTGCAGCATGTGGGATCTTCCCGGATCGCGGCACGAACCCGCGTCCCCTGCATCGGCAGGCGGATTCTCAACCACTGCGCCACCAGGGAAGCCCTGAAATCCTTGTCTTATGAGTAGCATTTTATAAAGCAGTAGTGCTGGGTTTATTTGGAAAAAAAAATACAAATTCAATTATTTAAAAGAAAAGATTCCTTCCTCAAATCGGCTCAAAGAAAAATATTTAATAAACTGGAAAGCTACGTTTTTCAAGACAATGCTGCCACCTGCTGGAAAAATATTTCCCAAATGTTAGAGTAAATATCACATTCTAAAGAACTATATATCATAATCTTCCAATTACCCACTGAAAAAAGACACACCTTACTTAAAAATTCTGACCATTTTATTTTTCTGACTTTTAATAACTGTCTTAACTAAATACCAATTAACTATGGTTTTTAGTGTATTTAAACACTAAATACAAATAAGTTGAAGTGACATCATCAAAAACAATGCAGCTCTAAAGAGCTAACACCTATCCTTCGCAAACTCTTCCAAAATATAGCAGAGGGAGGAACACTCCCAAATTTATTCTATGAGGCCACCATCACCCTGATACCAAAACCAGACAAAAATGTCACAAAGAAAGAAAACTACAGGCCAACATCACTGATGAACATACATGCAAAAATCCTCAACAAAATACTAGCAAACAGAATACAACAGCACATTAAAATGATCATTAACCATGATCAAGTGAGATTTATCCCAGAAATGCAAGGATTCTTCAGTATTCACAAATCAATCAATGTGATACACCATATTAACAAACTGAAGGAAAAAAACCATATGATCATCTCAATAGATGCAGAAAAAGCATTCAACAAAATTCAACACCCATTTATGATAAAAACCCTCTAGAAAGTAGGCATAGAGAGAACTAAACTCAACATAATAAAGGCCATGTATGACAAACCCACAGCCAACTGAAACCATTTCCTCTAAGATCAGGAACAAGACAAGGATGTACACTCTTACCACTATTATTCAGCATAGCTTTGAAAGGTTTAGCCACAGCAATCAGAGAAGAAAAGAAATAAAAGGAATCCAAATCAGAAAAGAAGAAGTAAAGCTGTCACTGTTTGCAGATGACATGATACTATACATAGAGAATCCTAAAGATGCTAACAGAAAACTACTAGAGCTAATCAATGAATTTGGTAAAGTAGCAGGATACAAAATTAATGCACAGATATCTCTTGCATTCCTATACACTAATGATGAAAAATCTGAAAGAGAAATTAAGGAAACACTCCCATTTACCATTACAACAAAAAGAATAAAACACCTAGGAATAAACCTACCTAAGGAGACAAAGGACCTGTATGCAGAAAACTATAAGACACTGATGAAAGAAATTAAAGATGATACCAACAGATGGAGAGATATACCATGTTCTCAGATTGGAAGAATCAACATTATGAAAATGACTATACTACCCAAAGCAATCTACAGACTCCATGCAATTCCTTTCAAACTACCAATGGCATTTTTCACAGAACTAGAACAAAAAATTTCACAATTTGTATAGATACACAAAAGACCCCGAATAGGGCTTCCCTGGTGGCACAGGGGTTGAGAGTCCACCTGCCGATGCAGGGGACATGGGTTAGTGCCCCAGTCCGGGAAGATTCCACATGCTGCAGAGTGGCTAGGCCCATGAGCCATGGCCACTGAGCCTGTGCATCTGGAGCCCGTGCTCCGCAACAGGAGAGGCCACAACAATGAGCGGCCTGCGTACCACAAAAAAAAAAAAAAAAAAAAAAAAAAAAAAGGCCCTGAATAGCTAAAGCAATCTTGAGAAAGAAAAATGGAGCTGGAGGAATCAGGCTCCTGGACTTCAGACTATACTACAAAGCTACTGTAATCCAGACAGTATGGTACTGGCACAAAAACAGAAATATAGATCAATGGAACTGGATAGAAAGCCCAGAGATAAGCCCACACACATATGGTCACCTTATCTTTGATAAAGGAGGCAAGAATATACAATGGAGAAAAGACAGCCTCTTCAATAAGTGGTGCTGGGAAAACTGGACAACTACATGTAAAAGAATGAAATTAGAAGACTCCCTAACACCATACACAAAAATAAACTCAAAAAGGATTAAAGGCCTAAATGTAAGGCCAGACACTATAACACTCTTAGAGGAAAACATAGGCAGAACGCTCTATGACATAAATCACAGCAAGATCCTTTTTGACCCGCCTCCTAGAGTAATGGAAATAAAAACAAAAATAAACAAATGGGACCTAATGAAACTTAAAAGCTTTTGCACAGCAAAGGAAACCATAAACAAGACGAAAAGACAACCCTCAGAATGGGAGAAAATAGTTGCAAATGAAGCAACTGACAGAGGATTAATCTCCAAAATTTACAAGCAGATCATGCAGTTCAATATCCAAAAAAAAACACCCAATCCAAAAATGGGCAGAAGACCTAAATAGACACTTCTCCAAAGAAGATATACATATTGCCAACAAACACATGAAATGATGCTCAACATCACTAATCATTAGACAAATGCAAATCAAAACTACAATGAGGTATCACCTCACACCAGTGAAAATGGCCATCATCAAAAAATCTACAAACAATAAATGCTGGAGAGGGTGTGGAGAAAAGGGAACCCTCTTGCACTGTTGGTGGGAATGTAAATTGATACAGCCACTATGGAGAACAGTATAGAGGTTCCTTAAAAAACTAAAAATAGAACTTCCACATGACCTCGCAATCCCACTACTGGGCATATACCCTGAGAAAACCATAATTCAAAAAGAGTCATGTACCACAATATTCACTGCAGCTCTACTTACAATAGCCGGAACACAGATGCAACCTAAGTGTCCATCAACAGATGAATGGATAAAGAAGATGTGGCACATATATACAACGGAATATTACTCAGCCATAAAAAGAAACGAAACTGAATTATTTGTAGTGAAGTGGATGGACCTAGAGTCTGTCATACAGAGTGAAGTAAGTCAGAAAGAGAAAAACAAATACCGTATGCTAGCACATATATATGGCATCTAAAGGGAGGGATGGTTCTGATGTACCTAGGGGCAGGACAGGAATAAAGATGCAGACGTAGAGAATGGACTTGAGGACGTGGGGAGGGGGAAGGGTAAGATGGTATGATGTGAGAGAGTGGCATGGACTTATATATACTACCAAATGTAAAATAGATAGCTAGTGGGAAGCAGTCGCATAGCACAGTGAGATCAGCTCGGTCCTTTGTGACCACCTAGAGGGGTGGGTTAGGGAGGGTGGGAGGGAGATGCAAGAGGGAGAAGATATGGGGATATATGTATATGTATAGCTGATTCACTTTGTTATAAGGCAGAAACTAACACACAATTGTAAAGCAATTATACTCTAATAAAGATGTTAAAAAAAACATAAAACAATGCAGCTCTATGATCACACATTAACAGTTGGATGATGGAGGTTTTGAATTATGAAATGATGATTCATTCATCCTGAAAGGAAAAAAATATGACTGAGTATCTTTTGGAGTATTTTTTAAAATAAACTTATTTATTTTACTTATTTATTTTTGGCTGTGTTGGGTCTTCATTGCTGTGCACGGGCTTTCTCTAATTTCAGCGAGTGGGGGCTACTCATCATTGCAGAGCGTGGGCTTCTCATTGCAGTGGCTTCTCGTTGCGGAGCACAGACTCTAGGCACGCGGGCTCTAGAGCGCAGGCTCAGTAGTTGTGGCGCACGGGCTTAGTTGCTCCGCAGCATGTGGGCTCTTCCCAGACCAGGGCTCGAACCCATGTCCCCTGCATTGGCAGGTGGATTCTTAACCACTGTGCCACCAGGGAAGCCCATGACTCGGTATTTTAACAGAAGTTTGATGCTCGCAACTAAGCTAAGTTCAAACTGGAACCACGCTAGAAAAGTTATGGAAAAGATAGTCTTATTTCTAATGAGAATATTTCAATTCCTGAAGAATAATTTGGCCCATTTATAATATATAAAAAGAAAAATATGCCTTAATCACTGTTTTAAGATCTTGTAAAACTACATCATTTCCTACATTTTAAAAAAATCTTGCTTTGTTTTTGCTTTTATAATTCTGGGTCCATAAATATCTCAGTTCATTGAACAGCTATTTTTTGAGTACCTCCTCTGTACCCAGGCACATACACATAAAGTTCATTTAAGTATTCAAACTGAAACAAACACCTCATGTTTAAGATAAAGATAATAATCCTTAGTTATATGGCTGCTGTAAAGACATGCACTAATCAGTTAACACTCGATGAATGATAGCTATCATTAATGGAAGTACTGCTAAAAAGACTGGAGGCTATCGTGAATTGAGAACAAAATGGAGGAAAAAATGTGCTGCTAATTTGTGTTACAAATTAAATATGTAAACTTCAGTTTAAAATTGCCATTGATTTATGTTTACCTCATTTATCTTCCCAAATCCTATTGACTTTATTAAAGAATATAGGATGCAACTAAACTGGACAAGTGATACAGTTAAACATCAAAAGGTGAGAAACTGAAGCCAATAGACCTGAAATACATAAAACAGATATGTTCTGCATAAAGCAGTGTTGAATAAATATTTGTCACTTGAGAAAATTAATGAATGGTACAAGATGAATGGAAGGCAAAACCAACAATGCTGACTGGTCCGTAAATCAGCACAGACATAACAGGACACACTGGAAAGAATTTCTATGGGTTTTTCCAAAAAGAAGCACTGAGAAAGCCCCAATCTTAGAGCAGCAAGTATGAGAGCAAGGGGCAAATAAATGGTAAGGGTCAAGTCAAAGGAATTTGGGAATGCCATCAGTGCTCCTAACAGGAAGGCCTAGTTATCACTGATGTGAAGGGCTTGTAAGATGTCACAAAATAAGATCTTTTTTAAAAGGCTCCCAACAGTAGTATGTGCTAAGTATCCCAATGAGCCCCTTCCCTATTTCTCATAGGCAACTACAATTCTGATCGGATACTGACATTCTTAAGATTCCCACTTGCAGGGGATGAAAGTGAAGACATCCTGAGTACTGAGTACAGTTCTCCCAGAGAAATTCTACCAGAACCCTATAGGAAGCCACAGGCCTGTAGCATTCACTCAGGTCTCACTTAGTACAGTCAAGTTCAAGTAAAATGAGGGCTATACTACAAAAGACATCTAAAAACGTAGGGATAAGAAGACATAAATAACAAAGCATAAAAAATAAGATGACCAAAGATGAATATACCACTTCTTACAACAAACATGAATGGATTAATGCCATTAAAACAAAAAAAGTAACTTTTTGTTAACACACACTCCCAAAAAAGCAGGGGTGTGTGCGTGAGAGAGATAGAGTAAAAACAACATAAAGAGGAAACCTATACACTACAAGAGCTTAAAAAACATATTAGTGGACTTCCCTGGTGGCGCTGTGGTTAAGAATCTGCTTGCCAATGCAGGGGATATAGGTTTGAGCCCTAGTCCGGGAAGATCCCACATGCTGCGGAGCAACTAAGCCTGTGCGCCACAACTACCGAGCCTGCGCTCTACAGCCCACGAGATACAACTACTGAGCCTGTGTGTCACAACTACTGAGCCTGTGCTCTAGAGCCTGCGAGTCACAACTACTGATGCCCACGCGCCACAACTACTGAGGCCCACACACCTAGAGCCCATGCCCCACAACAAGAGAAGCCACTGCAATGAGAAGCCCGAGCACTGCAATAAAGAGTAGCCCCCCTCACGGCAACTAGAGAACACTGGCGCCCAGCAACAAAGTCCCAATGCAGCCAAAAATAACTAAATAAATTAAAAAACAAAAACAGGGCTTCCCTGGTGGCGCAGTGGTTGAGAGTCCGCCTGCCGATGCAGGGGACACGGGTTCATGCCCCAGTCTGGGAAGATCCCACATGCCATGGAGTAGCTAGGCCCATGAGCCATGGCCGCTGTGCCTGCACGTCCAGAGCCTGTGCTCCGCAAGGGGAGAGGCCACAACAGTGAGAGGCCCGCGTACCACAAAAACAAACAAACAAAACAACAACAACAACAATAACAAAAACATATTAGTGATCATGATGTAAAGATTTTGTTTGGAGGTCAATATATACCAACTGCAAAACTAAGTAAACAAATCAACCAATAAATAAGAGCATTTTATAGGACAACCAAGGGAATGTGAAGGACAGAATATTTGATGATATTAAGGAATTTTTGATTTCTATATGTGATGATGGTGTTATTGTTATATTTTTAAAAAGGAGTCTGTGTTCAAGGGATATATACTGAAAATGTTCACAGGTAAATAGACATGATGTCTGGTATTTGCTTCAAAATAAGAGGAGAGTTGGGTGGCAGGGTGGGGAGAAAATAAAATTTAACCATGAGTTGATAAGTGTTTAAAGTGAGTGATGGGTACATGGAGGTTTATTTTATCATTCTGTTTTTTATGTTTGAAATATTTCACAATTCAATAGTTAAAGATAAATAAAACAAATTATTGTCAGGTTAGAAAAAAGGTAAAATCTAATTTTTTTAAAAAAGGAAGCACATAGAAATGATATAAAATAACCTTCAATTTTAAACAAAATTCAATCTTAGATTAACAAACTTCAATTTTAAATGATCACCTTTTTTTTTTTTTTTTTTTCTTCGTGGTACGCGGGCCTCTCACCGTTGCAGCCTCTCCTGTTGCGGAGCACAGGCTCCAGACGCACAGGCTCAGTGGCCATGGCTCACGGGCCTGGCCGCTCCGCCCTAAACAATCACCTTTAAAGTGCGGTTTATACCTTTTCTGATTTGGCTTCCCAAGAGTGTTTGGAAATGCCATGTTCAAAGGCCATCGTTTTTTTCTTTTAACCAAAAAGCATGAAATGTAAAATTCAGGAAATGTTATTATAAACAATGTGTCTGGCACACTGATAATCTAGATATATGTGAATCTAAACACTCATATAAATATAGAAAGTACAGAAAATATAATTTGGCAATAATGTTTTCACTAAAATCTTAGCACAGATTTTTCTTTGCTCACAATTTCTATAAATGTACAAATAATGCTTCATTTAAAAACTGAGCATAAAATGAAAAAAATCTTTTAGAATGTAAGATTTTCTAATAAAATGCTGAACTTGAATAGGTTTATTTTATAATTATTAAACTGTGAACAGTCTGAAAATCACTGGCAGTAGCCTAGTGTAAACAATTCACTACAAAAAGCCTTAATGAAGGTTATACAATTTTTAAAAATGTGTTCCAAAAACAAATCTACCATGTTTGATGAAATATTTGTCCTGAATTCTAAAAGAAAGCATCTCTGTTACCTACAGTCCACTGGTATCCCTGCCTTGCCCCCAACCGATTCCACTTTTGAAACATCAACGTTACAGACTAGATGCAACTCTTAAATAACTACATTCAATTAATTTTAATGTTATTTTTTGAATGCTGAAAGTTAAATACTATCTGATTCAACTCCCTGATAGGAAATCATGTAAGCTTTCAGGTTTGAGCTCTCCTAATAGCATAAATATCTAGACTTCTTACAAAACCATTGATCTAAAGATTAGACTAAAAACAAGTATCACTTTCAAGATGGACTCAAAGGTCATGAATGCCAGCCCAGGTAGTTTGGATTTATTCTCAGGTAACAGGAAGCCACTGAAATGACAGGGTTCCCCAATACCTGTCTCTTACTATCATGTTATTATTATTCTTTCCCTGCTTGAATCCAACTATCCCTACAGTTTTAGTGATCACCTCTATTAAGATGGCTTCCAAATTTGTATTTTAATCACTGACATCTTTGGAACTGCAGATCTACAACTCCCTGATTATACCACTGCCCCATTATAAGCAACAAATTCTATTTACTCTTCCACCAACCCAAGCCTAAGGCCTGCTTCTCTATTTGCATTAGTCCCTTAATAGCTTCTATTTGCATGAATCGGTACACCACCATCCACCAGTTCTCCAGAATTAAAACAATAAAATCAACTTTGGCCTCTCCTCTTTTTTGTCCCCTTCTAACAGTCCAATTCATTACCAAGTCCAAAAGTTTTGTCAAATCAAACTTTTCTTTCTATCACTTCAGTCCAAATAGATCTCTATCCAGGATCATGGTAAACCTAGCAATGCTCCCACCTAATGGAATTTTAGTTCCCTCCCTTTCCCCTCTAGTTCATCTTTCCCAGGGCTTCCAGAGTCATTTCTCTAATAGCTCTAATTATGACACAAACTTTTCTCTGTTGAAAAGCTTTCAATGGCTACCTACCACCTACAGAATGAAGCATAAATTTCAAACCTATGCAAGGCCTTTTATAATCTGACCTTGTCTATCCCCTCACTAGAACAGCTTCTATTGTTCTTCTACACTGAAGTCTACCCACATGGGACTACCTTCTAATCTCTGTGGTATTTCCTATCCCTTCCAGGTGCCAACCAGAAATACTTTTCTACCACTCTTTGTGAAATCGTATTTATCCTTCAAGGTGCTGATCAAATGTTTCCAGCTACTTATCTCTCTAAATTCTCCCAGCTACAATCAAACATAAGGCACTCTCTTCTTTTTCTAGCACAGCCCTAACAGTCTGAAAGTTGCTTTTTATAAAAAGGTAAACATTTACCCTCTGATCTAAGTTCTGAGTTAAAAGGCTATACAGATGAGCCTAATCCTTTCCTTTTTTTCTTTTTTTAAATTTGGCTGTGTCAGGTCTTAGTTGCGGCATGCTGGATCTTTCATTGTGGTGTGCAGGCTTCTCTCTAGTTGCGGTGTGTGGGCTCTGTAGTTGTGGCACTTGGACTCTCTAGTTGTGGCGCACGGGTTCAGTAGTTGCAGTGCACAGGCTTAGTTGTCCTGTGGCATGTGGGAGCTTAGTTTGCCAACCAGGGATTGAGCCTGCATCCCCTGAATTGGAAAGCAGATTCTTAACCTCTGGACCACCAGTTAAGTCCCAAGCCTAATCCTTTTCTATGCCACGATTTTTCATATACTTGAAGTTCCTCATAAATCTTCTCTTCAAAGGGTAAACCTCCTCAAGACTCACAGCTAATGATACTCACGTATATAATTTCTAGAAAATTTTATCATCATAACTATCCCTGTCTGGACATTAGATTTTCAAGCATCTCTCCTAAACTGTGGTGTCCAGAATGAAACACAATACTCCAAACAGGTGTTTTTGCATATTATGCATAATATTCACCCCACCCCCAAAATCTGGACATTCACAATGTCAATTAGCAAATAACAACTCAAAATAGTTCTTCAGTTAACAAGTTTGTTAGTTTTTAGGGGTGTAGATGTTTAATAAATGTGCAAAATAAGGTGAAAATAATAAAACAAGGTTTAAAGAGGTTCCAGTCAGAATCAAGTATACAAATACAAGAATTTATCTTAGAAAAGAAGAGAATTACCTTTTGAAACATGAGATAAATGGAATCGTATGGATAAAAACTCAGGGAAATTACAAATAAGAAGGGTGCAATAACTAAGGAATTTTCTAGATCAAGTTTGAGGAATCTTCTACTAAATAATCTACTATAGAGCAAGCAAACTTTCAATAAAAAGATGTTGATCAACACTTTGCTATTAAAAATGCCAAGTACATGCTATACTCATAATCTTTTTATCCTGAAATGCCAATATGCTTTTTTTAAAAAAGTTAAAATTTCCACAGTTCTAAACTTAAATTCAGCTGACTAGACAATATTCAAGACTTATTTTGAATTACATAACAACAGATTTTCTCTTATTAAATAAAACCCTATGTGGAAAATATAGTAGTTCTTTGATGACTGGCACCACAGTAATTAACTGAATTAAAATTAAAATTAATTTCTTCTAAAGGGTTCTTAAATGCTCTTCATTGATGGTGTTCAATTATGCAATTCAAAGAAAACTCAAGGAGACCTCTAAAGAACCACCTTTCATATCAAGGAAATAGAAAAGTTAGATGACTTATTTTTTGAAAACTTGCTTGAAAACAAACTAAAAATATTTTCCCTTGCTTTATAGTAGAAGGCTTAGGAAATGTATAATGGTATTTACAGACTGTATAACACATCTGTACCACAGCCCTGAATTATCTAAGAACTGAGACACACACAGACATTAGACAGCAGCATAGTGATTCTACTACATCATTGATAAAAGCCTGATTTTCTCACAGTCAAGAGTACATGGATTCAAGTTATCAAGCTAATTGAAGCATAAATTGGCATAAGTACTTTGGAAAACAACTTGGTATTATAATAATAAAATTATAAGATAAACATTACCTGTGAGTCACAAATTATACCATTTTAAAATACATATGATTTTGTTAATTTAAATCTTTCTTTAATGATACTGTATTTTCAATGAAATGAAATTAATACAGATTTTTTTTAATGGTCAAAAGATTTGAACAGATACTTCACCAAAGATCCATGGATGGCAAATAAGTACATGAAAAGATTCTCAACATCCTCAGTCATTAGAAAAATGAAAATTAAAACCATGAGATAACACTATCTACCTATTAGAATGGCTAAAATAAAAATAAAAACAAAAAAACTGACAAAACCAAGTGCTGGTGAGAATGTGAAACTAGAACTTTCATGTGTTGCTGGCAGGAATGCAAAATGGTACAACCAGTTTGGAAAACAGTTTGGTAGTTTCTTATAAAGTTAGTTATATATACGTTTACCACACAACTCAGCAATTCCACTCTTAGCTGTTCATCCTAGAGAAATTATGTTCACACAAAATCCTATATGTGAATGTTTATAGAGGCTTTTCGCACAATCACCAAAAACAGTAGAAACATCATAAATGTCCTTCAGCTGGTGAATGGATAAATAAACTGTGGTAAACCCAAATAATGGAAGGGAATACTACTTAGTAACAAAAAGGAACTACTGATACATGGATAAATCTCAACTGCATTATGCCATGTGAAATGAGCTAGACTCAAAAGACTGTATCTCGTAGTCAATATAGCTCCATTTTTTATACATGATGTTCTGGCAAAGGCAAAACTGTAGGAACGTAAACAGATGAGTGGTTGTCAAGGGCAGGGTGAGGGAATGAAATACTAAGGGGTAGGAGGGACTTTTGGAGGTGATGGAACTGTTCTATATCTTGATTGTGGTGATACATGAGTGTATGCATTTGTCAAAAATCATAAAACCATACACCAAAAAGGATGAACGTTACTGTATGTAAATTATACTTCAATTTAAAAAGGTCAATCTGATGTTTTTCGTATTTTTTTAATGTTACCTGACAACTTACGGAAAAGAAACATTTTCCCCTCTGCTTCCTCTGTCAAGAAACACTTCACCACCATTATAGGTTCTTTGTGGACTTTTAAGACTTATTTCCTGCCCTGGTAGAGTTTAAATGCTCATTAGGGAAACAAGTCTAAAATATTAAAATAAGTTACAGAAAAGGGCTAGGCAAAACAATTTTGAGTAATAAATCAAGGAATACACTTTACATACGCTCTATGAAGAAGAAGAAATGCCCTCTGTCAAGAGTTATGGGAAATGAATGGAACACAACTTTGAAAGGTCTTAGTGTTTCTCAATATTATTGCTATTATTATCTCTAACTTTCAAGTGAGGACACTGAGACCTGTGGAGGAAAAATACTTTGTCTGTGATCCCTCAGTTATTAGATCTCAAAATTGAGATTCTAACCCATGCCTTTCTGACCCCAAAGCCTGAGATCTTTTGCATCGCGGCGCTGGAACAACACAAAAGAGTTTACGACGACTGCCACGTGGTGTGATCTCAAAGACCAGCAACGGCCCCTACCTCCCCAAACATCAAGACTTCACAAGATTCCTACACAGAAACACGCCCTGCATCTTCAAGTCAGCGCAAGAGGGTCTTTGGAGTGCAAACTCATGGGAAAGGTAACGTGGAGCTTTGCGTGGATCTCTTTTCCACACAGTCAGCGTACATGGCCCTACTTCTGACAGTTTTGGCCTTGAGGAAGGTGACGCCTGGGGCCAACGCCGGAGCCACTGAAAAAGGTCAGCACCACGAAAGAGGAGAGCGGAGGCGCTCAAAATACACACACCTCTTCCATTACCCCGCGCCAGCCTAGTCGCAAGGGGGTCACGGGAGGAAGAAAGGCACTTCCCTACCCCTCCCGGGACCCTTTGGTAAAAGACGTCCATGGACTTGTCCCCGTCTACGTCGCCCGACCTCAAGGACCCACACTGAGCTGGGCGGGGGGGGGGGGGGGGGGGGGCGTTCCTCCGCCGGCGAGGCTCTCGGCGCTGGGAGATACAGCGCTAGCGCGGCCGCGGCCGGGCTCAGGACACGGGAGCTGCAGCGCAGGGACGGCGGGCACCCGCCGGGCCGTTCACCGAGAGCCCGTCTGAAAGCCAGCGGCCAGAATAGAGAGGGCTGTGGGGAGAACGAACTCGGGTTCTCTACTCTGGTCATTACAAGTGCCGCACATCGTTTTTCAACCCCTCAACCGCTGCCCTAGCTCTCATCTCACCTCTCCAGTTCTTGTACTCTGGAATATAGTAGTATTTGTTCCCGAACCGGTCTGTGCCCACTTGCTCCTTCACTTCCTTTGACAGCGCTCTCCACAAGACACGGAACAAATTCTGAGACCAACCCATGCCTTCCCACCGGCTCCAGCACAGGCCGTGGTGTGACCTGCCGGTGATCCCTGAGACCAAAGCGAGATCGCCCAGGAAGCTGACCCCGCCCACCGGCTCAGAGCAGTCCCACACACCTCCTTCCGTACACCCTCAAGTAACGACGCTCTCCATTGGCCGGGTGACATCATGCTTGACCAATGGGAGACTCCGCTCTACACCCCAGCCTCAGTGTTCTGTCATGGCGCTGTCCAGTTCGCAAGCAGGTGTGAAGGGACGGGATGTTAGGGTTTTTGTCGGCACGACAAGCGGGTTTGGACGACCCTCTTCGCCTTCGGAGAGCGGAGTCCACACGGAGGTAAAGAAAACCTTATTCTTTTCTCTAATATTCCGGTTAAAATCTGGGCCGATGGCTGTGTTAGCTTTGCCTCACACTTGGCCGCCTCATTACCACTTTACTCCCACCACAACTGGGCTTTACTCTCTTAGGTTCTGTGGCTCGAGAAAATAGGATAGCTTTTATATACCTGTAGGCAGGTGGGTGCGCACACGGGCTCGAGTGAGGACGCTGTAAATCTAAATGAGGATATTTTTATTTTACTTTATTCCTTCTCCCCGACTCCCAAGGAATAACTATCTTCCAAGAATTCGTTCTTTCATTTAGTCAACGTATTTAGTGAGCTGTTACTATGTGCCAAGCAATATGTTAAAGGCGGAGCATAGGCCAGGAATTGAACAAAGTTTAGCATGACTAGAGCAGAGAATTGTGGAGAGAGGGCCATTGACAAGAGATGAAGCTGGAGAATTAGGGGAGGCTAGATGGGGAAGAGCCTTGTATGCTTGGTTAAGTGGTAAGAAGATGAGAATAAGGTGACAACTGTTGCATTTTGTCATCTGCTTAGAGAATGGATTGAAGTTGAGAGCAACATTGGGAGCCAAGTTAGGTAACTGTTGCAAGGAGAGAGTTGATGGAAGCCCGAGCCAGGGACGTGGCAGTTGGACCAAGAGGGTGAAGATATTTGAAAAACAATCTAAGAAATAGAATCAACTAGCCATGGAGATTAATTGGATAGAATGAATGATGAAAAAGGAAGAGTCTGCAATGATTCCCAGCTATGTGCCTTGTATGTCAGAGTGAATGATGGTAACATCTCTCCCCAAAGAGGGAGCAAGTTTTACTTTAATTTTGTTCATATTGACTTTTCCCATATTGCTTTCAAGGAACTTGTGAAGATTTCACTTGGAGGGTGCAGGACACAGTTGCATATAGTATATATTTGATGCTCAGGAGAAATTTAGATATGTTTAATGCAAGATGATACGTGAAGTGAGGAGGGAGGACATAAGATCACCCAGGCACTATTTGTGGAGTAAGAAGAGAGAAGCAGTTCAGTGATTACAAACCTGAAAAATACCAACACTTAAAGTTAGGCAGAAGATGAGACTGCAGAAGAACTGAAAAGGAGTAATCAGAGGGATTGAAGGAAAACCAGGGTGGTGAGGTATCATGGATGCTGAGGGAAGACTGTTTAAAGAGGGAGCCATCAAATGTGTCAGTTGCTGCCCCCGAATCCCTCCTTTGCTCTCAATGGTTCTCCATCCCATTATTCTGCTCTATTTTCTTCATTCAATTTATTGCCACTGAAATTGTATTATATACTTATTTTTTTACTGGTATATTGTCTTCTAAAACCCTGTATTCCCATTGCCTAGAAGAGGGTTTGGCACAATTTGTATGATGTTTTGTGTTCTAAGATGTATTATCCTTACATTTTAGTATTATGCTTTTAGAATGGGTAAATATGTTTCTAGATAGTACATACAATTTTAACTAAATAAGAGCGTATTAATTTTAAAACATGTTTTGGTTAGTTTTAAGCATGATTGAGGTTGCATCTCCTACTGTCCTCCAACCTGCGTTAGTGCACAGTTGACAGTAATTCCTTTTCAGCTAGGTCATCCACTCTAACAAAAGCATACAGGCATATCCAGAGTTTTTTATTCCAGTAACTGCAAGAACTCAAGCAAAATTTGTATGTATCAGAATTTGTCAGTCGGCTTAAATTTGTCAGTCTGCTTTGACTATGTGGCTTGTTTCCATCAGGTATTTCTGCAATTCTTCCCTAATAATCAGCAAAGTAAAGTTTGGAAAATGAGTGACGTTGTCCATTATCTTTAATTTCAGTGACAGTAGTGTTACTTTTTTGAAAAGAAGCAGCATTTTTCTTTTTTCCCTCATATGACCAGAGGTCTTATCATATCAGTAATAATGTAAATCGTGTGCACCACTGAGGGTCTGAAAAATTTGGTTTCTTGTTGTCTTTTAATTCCAAAAAGTCCTTGGTCTGAGGAAGCAACTAAGTATAGCTCTTTAGCACAATCAAAATTCTGTGACCTAAACCTCTTACTTCATTAGAAGAAATAAAAATTCAAAACAGTGAAGGTTTCCTAGCCAAGTTGCCAGATTAATCCATCTGTAAATAGATTTCATTTCCTCTGTAAAACACTGATTCCCCAAGCATACTTAACACTTCTGGTTACAAACCTTTACTCTAGTAATCCCATGCACATCTCTCCCACCAATTGCTTTGTGTGCTTATCAAAAGTCATTATTTGTCCCTAACCCTATTAATGCTAGTTTTATTTATTATTCTGATGATGTCATTTTAGTGTGAGCTGATGAAGTATGAATACAAAAGTTGCTATTCTTACAAAACTAAATGGACCACTTTTGAAATACTCATTGCAAACAAATGGCTTAAAACAAAATGAGATATGATTGAGACAATTATTATAAAAGATTTGGGGAAAGTGTAAAAAGATGAAACAGTCTTTTTCAACTTTGCCAGAATATTTAAAATAACATAAGGTATTTGGAAAAATACTCATGCTATAGTTCCAACCCCATAGATTCTAGTCTAATTGGTCTAGGACACTGGAATTTTTTTAAAGCGCCCTAGCTGATTGTAATGTATAGCTAGAATTGAGAACCATTGCTTGAGAAAGATTCCACATTAAATAGCTTTGCATATGTCTTAGATTCCATATTCAGTTGCTTTGCATATGTCTTAAATTTTCACCCAACTAAAATATATAAATTAATAAATAAAAAACAAATTTTAACAATCCCTGAAAATCATAGACTGTATATAATATGGGTATGGTTTATGGAAGAAAGATGATATGGCCCTCTGTTCAGCACATTTCATTCTTCTTCAAAAAATTAGCTAATATTCAGACAGTCTTTGCTTTGCATAGTAGTGCACATCCATAAAACTGATTGTGTAAGCTAAAACCTATGCAAAGTTATCTTAATAATTAGTGAGGAAAATTCAAATTGTTCTGTGACCTTTAAAAATTTCTTTTGAAATACTAGAAGTCACTATCAGTTATCTGTGTAATGTAAAATATTAGAAATGATGAGAACCAAAGTATATTTCTTTGTTTAAAAAAAAAACTTGTCAAGAGTTTGAGCAGTGCTTGTCTTCTCATTGTACAACTTAACAAGTTGAGCATCTTTTCTTTACCTTGGCTAATTATCACACGGCTTTCTAAATTTGTGTCAGATTCCAACATTTTATCCTTTACGTTCTCAATGGCTTGAAATATCTCTGAGAGTTCTCTTATTTATTTATTTATTTATTTATTTATGTATTGCCATGTGGTATGGCATGCGGGAGCTTAGTTCCCCGACCAGGGATTGAACCTGTGCCCCCTGCATTGGGAGTGCAGAGTCTTGACCACTGGACCACCAGGGAAATCCTTGAGAGTTCTTTTAATGTGAAGATTTCTGCCAGCATCACTTCTTCTGGGACATATTCAGCCTTTTCATCACAAACACTTTACCTCATTTATGTCGTTAAGTTCACCTTCATTGATCTCTTCAGTCTGCATATCTAGAGTTTCTAAAATGGCAGCAGTGTCAACATTCCCACAGTGAGCTATTTCTTTTGTAATTCCATTTACATTCAACTTGAGTTTCACTTCCAGTATCATCACTTTGTGTTGCTTTCGTGCACTTTAATTATGTTTGCCAGTTCCCGCATTCAGTTATCCATTTTTGTGGAATTCCTTGTGGGTTTATCTCAGGGGCACAGAGGTAACAAAACTAAATGCTGTGTGTGAATTGAATAACAAATGCACAGTGATCATCTGCAGACTTTGAAAGAAGTCATGCAAAGTGCTCACTAATTTTAATATACATGTTATTTTTATAGTATCTCACAGTTAATATACCATGATAACTGAGGTTTGAACCATGTTGTCACAGTCTAGTATTAACTAAATCATGTTAACTGAAATTCGTGTGTATCAGACAATGCAAAATAAGGACTACTTGTATATTTAAGTTAAAGTGTTTAAGATAGTTTTTTTTTAAGATTCCCCTCTTTAATGATATTTTAGCTTAACTAAACAAACATACAGTCCTATTTTATTCAAAGAAGACGTCTACTGTCATTTGCCCTAGTTTCTTCCTTGTTGTTGACTACAGGCAAAGGCATGAACACTAAAATGCAATTTTTATAATTCATACCCTCCTTTTTTATTTTGTAACTCTACTGAGGTACAATGATATACACTAAACTGCACATTAGAGTATACAAGTTGATGAGTTTTGACATATATATACACTTTTGATACCATCACCATAATCAAGATAACAACCATCCATAAGCCCCAAAATTTCATCAAGACTCTGTAAATCCCTTTCTCCCTTCTTTCCCTGTTTCACATTCTTTCTACTCCAGGAAACTACCTATCTGCTTTCTGTCACTATTGATTAGTTTGTATATTTCAGAATTTTATATAAATGAAATTATTTTTTCTTAGCGTTCTTTCACTCAAAATAATTATTTTGAAATTTCTCCATCCTGTTACATGTATCCATTCTTTTTTATTGCTGAGGAGTTTTCCATTTTGTGGCTATACCATGACTCGTTATCCATTCATTTGTTGATGGGCATTTGAGTTGTTTTGGGACTAGTACATATAAAGTTGCTCTAAAGATTCATGCATGAGTCTTTGTATGGGCATATGCTTTTATTTCTCTTGGGTGAATACCTGGCAGTGGAGTGACTAGGTATATGTTTCACTTTTTAAGAAACTGACAGTTTTCTAAAAGCTTACATTCCTATCAGCAGTGAATGAAAGTACTGATGGCTTCACATTTTTATTTACCCTTTCCTGCTTTCTTTTGGGTTATTTGAACATTATTTAATATTCCGTTTTAATTTATCTATTGTGATTTTGACTATATCTCTTTGTATAGTATTTTTTAGTTATTACTCTAGGAATTATAAAACACTTAACTTTTCATTTTCTACTTAGAATCAATATTTTACGCCTTCATTTGGTGTATTGAAACTTTATCACCCTTTACCTTCCACCATATGTGTTGTTGTCTTACATATTAGATTTACATACATTGTAAACTCCATTGGACAGTGTTACAATTTTTGTTTTCAACCATCAAACATATTTTAAAGGAAAGAATAGCCTATTTACCTAGATATTTATCATTTCTGGTGTCTTCTTTTCTGATATCCCAAGTTTCCTTCCTATATCACTTCACTTCTGTCTGAAGAACTTTGTTTAGAAATTCTTTTAGAACAAGTCTGGATGGCTCTATGGTTTCGGAAAAGGAATCTGCAGTTAGTTCAATCATTTGTTTCTCTATAGGTAATTTGTCATTCTCTCTGGTTGCTTTGAAATTTTCTTTGTTTTTAGTTTTCAGCAGTTTGATTATAATGCGTCTGAGCATGGACTTCTTTGGGTTTATCATAGTTAGAGTCTATTCTGCTTCTTGAACTTGCAGATTTATATCTTTCCACAAACTTAGGATGTTTTCAGCCATTATTTCTGTCCAATATTTTTTATATACCACTTGCTTCTTTCTTTCTGGGACTCTGATGACGTTTGGCCTTTTATAATTGTTACTTAGGTCCCTGAGGTTGTGTTCTTTTCTTTTCTTCTTTTTTTTTTTTAGTCTTTTTTCCCTATGTTGTTAAATTGTGTAATTTCAGTTGATATGTGTTTAGGTTCACTGACTTTTTCCTCTGTCATCTCTAATCTGCAATTTAGTCTATCAGAAAAATAGTTTTTAATGAAAAATAGATTTTTGATGAAAACTTATTTAACATTTTTCAGTTCTAAAATTTCCATTTGTTTCTTAATTATATCTTCTGTTTCTTTGCTGAGACTTTCCTTTTTTAACATGTGTTTCAATTACGTTCACATTTGCTTGCTCAGGCATATTTTAACGGCTGCCTTGAAGTCTTTGTCAGATAATTCCAACATCTGTGTCACCTCAGCTTTGGTGTCTGTTGATTGTCTTTTCCCATACAAGTTGAAATGTCCATGGTTTTTCATATGCAGAGTAATTTTGCATTGTATCCTGGACATTTTGTAATGTCATGAAACTCTGAGTCTTTTTTCAGTCCTATGAAGAATGTTGATATTTTTGTTTTAAGAAGCAATTGGCGAAGTTAGGTTCAGGCTGAAAGTTCTTACCTTGTTATGTTTGCCATGATTCTAACATCAATTCAGTTTTCAAAGCCATTTCAAATCTGCCCCCAATGTGTGCCACTCAGCAGTGTGTTACCTGAGTGGTACTCTATTAGTTTTCAGAATCTTTTGTATGCTACTTAAGGTTAGCTCCATGCATGCTCTGCTCAGTGATGAGTCCTGGAGTTCATAAATAACTTTATGAGGTTGCCTTCCTTAGCGTCTTTCTCTCAGTGATCTTTTCGGTACCTCTCATCACTGGGACTCTCCCTTTTGGTACTCCTGCTGGAAACATTGGGCTCTAGTTACCCTGTTCTACCATACACTAATGTGTTTGGGCCCAGTTCTGGGCCTGTGAGTGAGAAGACAGAGGAAGAAAGCAGTGGTGATTGGACCCACTCTCTTGGGATCAGAGCTCTGATGAACAGAGAAAACAGATTCCTTCCCTCAGAGTTTTGGCTCCCTCAGGTCACTATTTCCAGCCATTGGCAGCACTGCTATCAGATTGCCTAGGGGCTGAGCCACAAGAGAATGGAGAAAAGAGAGAAAAAATATAGATGGGTGATTTTTGCATGTCCTTGAGTATTGGAGTTCCCTTTTTTACTCCTGGAACTTTCTCTGTCTGTGCCACAGTACTCACTTCCAGGTTTCCAGCCAGAAAGTAGCAGAGGAGAAAAAAATAATAAACTGGCCATTGTTTTGGTGGTATGTTGGATTTGGTGTTTCCCCCAGTCCAGTTGCTGCTATTTACTTTTTGGAGTTCTCAAATAGGTATTCCATGCATTTTGTTCACATTTTATAGTTGTATTTCTAGGGAGATGGGTAAAGTGTGCTAGTTATCTTACCTCAAACTGGAGTGGCTACTTTTGAATATTGACTAATGAAGTGGATGATCAAATGAAAGAAATATGTCAAATCACAAAGCAAGTATAAAAAGTTTGAGAGAAAGGATAAGAGATTTGGAGAGTAGATCCAGAAGACCCCAGAGGCAATAATAATTCCAGAGGGAGAACAAAACAAACAAGCAGAGACTAGATTCACAGACTAAAAACGTTCACTGAAGTACAATAGGATTGAAGAAAAAGACATAAAATTACAAATACCCTAGTAAATATATCTAGGAATGGAGAAAAAAATTATTAAAAGCTTCCACTGGTAAACAATTTGTTCATAAAAGAAAAACAGGTTGACATTAGACATCTTAGCAGTTCTAGAGACTGGAATGATATCTACTAATAAGAAAAAAGGACTGCAAGTCAGGAATCCAAATTTAGCCAATCTGTCCAATATTATGCATATGCTAAAATTCCTAGAAATATTTCACCCCTTTCCCCTTCAAGAAAAAATACCCAAGGAACAACATTAACTGATGAATAAATGTATTTGAACAAGGCCCCAGGGTACATAAATGATGAAGAAGAGAGGAAACAGAGGAGAGCAATGAACCTTGTAGTATGTGTATGGTTAAATCTAAATATATAATTATAAACAAGCTGGAAATATATAACATGGCTGATGAAGATCTTTTTAGACACGCTTCAAAATTAGCAAAGGGGAATGAACAGCAACTTCATTGAACTAGCAAAATGAAAAGTTAAAGATGGAACTATGACACTATGACATTAAGTAAACAATAAATAAGTATATCAGATGTCATACCAAAGGTGAACAGGCTGATTCCTCCCATTAAGAAGCACAGATTGGGCTTCCCTGGTGGCGCAGTGGTTGAGAGTCCGCCACGCGGGTTCGTGCCCCGGTCCGGGAAGATCCCATGTGCCGCGGAGCGGCTGGGCCCGTGAGCCATGGCCGCTGACCCTGCGCGTCCGGAGCCTGTGCTCCGCAACGGGAGAGGCCACAACAGCGAGAGGCCCGCGTACCGCAAAAAAAAAAAAAAAAAAAAAAAAAAAAAGCACAGATTATCAGATTAATATTTAAATAAAATATAGCTAAAAGCTGTTGCTCAGAAATACCTCAACTTAAAATATTTTAAATAGTTTACAAAATTCTTAAATATGAAAAGTTAAAGTAGAGGATAAAAAGATATTAAACAATTGTCAACAAAATGCAGAAGTCACTGTTAATATTAGTTAAAGTGAGATTTTTGGTTAAAAGCACCAAACATTGTAATAGACGATATTATTTGAAGCACAATTGATGAAGAATTGGTGTAATAAAACATGTATTCAAACAGTTAAGTATATAAAGCAAAAATGTAGGGAAAATTTGACACTAGTTTCTTTTCCAGAATGGTCCTGATATAGTAGAGAGAGAATACATACATATGGGGGAAATGGATAAACAACATACCAAATTTAATAGACATATATAACTTTACATCTCTCAGAGAATGTGCATGTTTTTTATGTCAGTGGTACATTTACCAAAATTTTTATGTACTTGGCTACCAAGAAAACTTTAACAAATTCAAAAAGGTAGCCATCTTTACAGGTCATATTCTTTGATCATAAGCTAAAGAAATTAGAAGTAAATTAATTAATGAGAACATCACCATCACCTCTAATTCAATGTTTAAAGAATTAGGAATTACATTCCAGATAACTCTTGAGTCCAAGATGGAATGAAAATTGAAGTTATAAATTATCTGGAGAGAAAGGAATACTATTTCTACAACTTAGGGGAAACAGGGAAACTTGTATTCAAAAAAATGTCATAGGGGTTTCCCTGGTGGCGCAGTGGTTAAGAATCTGCCTACCAAAGCAGGGGACACGGGTTCGAGCCCTGGTCCAGGAAGATCCCACACGCCACAGAGCAACTAAGCCTGTGCGCCACAACTGAGCCTGCGCTCTAGAGCCCGCAGGCCACAAGTCCCGAGCCTGCATGCCACAACTACTGAAGCCCACATGCCTAGAGCCTGTGCTCCACAACAGGAAAAGCCACCACAATGAGAAGCCCGCACACCGCACGAAGAGTAGCCCCCGCTCGCCACAACTAGAGAAAGCCCGCACACAGCAACGAAGACCCAACACAGCCAAAAATAAAATAAATAAATAAATGTGTTTTTTTTAATGTCATAGCCTAAAAAAATAAAAATGAAAGTATTTCATCATTGAAGAAGATGGAAGGATATAGTAAATTTTTTAGGCCATCTTAAGATGTTAAAACAAAAAGTTGAAAGGACTTGCTCTTTTCCTTACCCTCCTTACCCCAATTTCCTCTGCCTTCCACTGTATCTCTTCTCTTTCACTCCTTTCCCCTTCACCCTCTCTCCTTCACTTTCTCCCCTCCCTCTTTTCTCCCATATTCTCCCTACCCCTCTTCCTTCTACTTATATGCTTTTGTGTGGGGGGAGTCCCCAAGACCACCCCCAGGTTTGAGGATTCTCTGGAAGGGCTCAGTATGCAGCATACGGTTGTACCAAATTACTCATGGCTATGATTTATTACAGCAAAAGGATACAAGGTAAAATCAGTGGAGGGAAAGGCACATGGGTGACTTGTGATGGAAACCAGGCACAAGCTCCCAGTGGAGTCACACAGATACGCTTCATTTCTTTAGCAATGAATTGTGACAGCTTAGGTGAAATTGTCTATCAGGGAAGCTCATTAGAGATTCAGTGCCTAGAGTTTTTAATTGAGAACTGGCCACATAGGCACTTTCTGCTTAGCATGTACCAAAATTCCAGACTCCCAGAAGGAATGTAGGTATCCATAATGTACATTGTTTGCTCCAAATATTAGTTTGGGCGCAGTGAGCCATTCTTATCCAGAAATGATGGGAACCCTCCTGAAATCCCAGAAGGCAGGTAAGGGCCAGTCTTGTAAACAGCCTTTCTAAAGATAGCAGTCTCAGGCCTGCCATTTTAGCTATTTTTTGCACACCTTGCCTCCTTCCACACAAACCCCGCCCCTGTTTCCCTATTGTAGTACCCTCCCCCTTTCCCTTCACCTTAACCTCTCCTTCTGGTTCCCAAACAATTCAGACCTAAAGTATTTAGGTTGGGTAGAGGTAGGCTACCTAAAAGATTGGTAGATTAGATTGGCCTAAAGTGAGATTTCACTGGCTGAGCAGGTTGAGGAGGTAGTCCAAAGGTGGAGACAGGCAAGCTCAGCTGATCAGGGTGCTGAGAGAAGCAGAAATCAAATCCTAAGCCTGGTAGGCAGCATCCTTGTTGGGGGACGGGGTAGTAGTGGAGATGGGAAATTGGTTACGTACAGGGGGATTGATCAAATAAATATATTAATGATAATGGAGACCATGTTTTCACTGTTAGGAGAGGGAGCTCAAGGAAGGGATGATTCTCTTTGTACATGTTTTTATGATACTATTTTACTTGTTATAAGAAGCAAATATTACTGTTATAATTTTAAAAGTCATCAGATGGAAAAATATTTTAAGAGGAAATAGACATTTCAGTGAAGAAAATGTGAAATATTATTTTCTGGTGAAATATTGAAGTTTAGAAATGGTAAAAGAGCATAATGGTCTGGAGAAAAAAATATCAGAGTTCAGATGTAGTTCAACCAATTATTATGTGATTTGGGGCAAATTACTTATGTCTTAGTTTTATAATCAGGTAAGTTGTTTAATAATGTAATCTACCACTAGGAAAGTTACTAGTTAGGAATACCATTTATTACACTTAATAAAGTGATTACAATGTCAGCAAATAGTAGGCTCTTAATTAATATTAGTTGTTTTTATTATTGATCAAGGTTAGGCAAGTAGTAAGTGTTAGACTGGATATTTGAAACTAAGACTAAACTGTCTTCCAAGAGAAAAAGAGGAACTTGTATATCTTTAAATCAGACACTTGCTACTGTTAAAATGATTTCCAAAATGTTTATGGGAATTAATAGTACTGCTACTGTCACTGCATAAAAGTATCAGTATGGGGCTTCCCTGGTGGTACAGTGGTTGAGAGTCCGCCTGCCAATGCAGGGGACACGGGTTCGTGGCCCAGTCCAGGAAGATCCCACATGCCATGGAGCGGCTAGGCCCGTGAGCCATGGCCGCTGAGCCTGTGCTCTGCAACAGGAGAGGTCACAACAGTGAGAGGCCCGTGTACCGCAAAAAAAAAAAAAAACTATCAGTATGTACCTTTCCTAGCACTGTGCATTGTTATTTTTTTTAAAAAAAAACTATGATAATTTGATAGGTTAAAACTTCTCATTTTATGAAACTTGACCCCTATTTTACACCCCTCACAAAAATTAACTTGAAATGGATTAAAGACTTAAATGTAAGTCCTGAAGCCATGAAAATCCTAGAAGAAAACATAGGAATAAAGCTCTTTGACATGGCCTTGGTAATGATTTTTTGGATTTGACACTTAAAGCAGAAGCAACAAAACCAAAAATAAACAAGGGAAAGAACTCCAAAGGTGGGGAGGAGTGGAGAGGGGTGGATCTTAGGCCAAAGGAAAGCAAACTGTGAACAGTAGGAAATAAACACCAGGGCCGTGATGTGAAACTTTTGTCCATTTCAACAGCTTTTTTTCCATTATAGGATGGGTTTTGGTTACTGCATACCTACCAACTACAGTGTGATATAACATGGAATAAGCACTCTTACCAAAAAAAAAAAAAAAAAAAATCAGAAACATATAAACAAATGAGACTACATCAAACTAAAAAGCTTCTGTACAGCAAAATAAACCATCAACACAGTGAAAAGACAACCTACAGAATGGGAAAAAATATTTGCAAACCATTTATCTGATAAGGGGTTAATTTCCAAAACATATGAAGAACTCATACAACTCAATAGCAAAAAAAAAAAAAAAAAAAAAAAATTGAAAAATGGGCAAAGAACCTGAATAGACATTTTTCCAAAGAAGATATACAGATGGCTGACAGGTATGTGAAAAGATGTTCAGCATCACTAGTCATCAGGGAAGTGCAAAAACAGTGAGACAACACCTCACACCTGTTAGAACATCTGTTATCAAAAAGGCAAGAGATAACAAATGCTGGAGTGGATGTGGAGAATATGAAACCCTTGTGCACTGGTGGTGGATTTGTAAATTAGTACAGCCACTGTGGAAAACCAGAATGGAGGATCCTCAAAAAATTAAAAATAGAACTACTACATGATCTAGCAGTTTCATTTCTGGGAATATATCCAAAGGAAATGAAAACGATAACTCGCAAAGATATCTGCACCTCCATGTTCATAGCAGCATTATTTACAATAGCCATGACAAGGAAACCTAAGTGTCCACATATGAATGAAGGGATAAATAAGTTGTGGTATATATATACAATGGAATATTATTTAGCTACAAAAAGTGAGGAAATCCTACCATTTGCAACTACATGGGTGGACCTTGAAGGCATTATGCTAAAGGAAATAAGTCTGACAGAGAAAGAGAAATACTGTATGATTTTACTTAAATATGTGGACTCTTAAAAGAAAAAAAACACTCATAGAAAAAGAGATGAGACTTGTGGTTACCAGAGGGAGGGAGTGGGAGCAGGAGGAGTTGGAGGAAAGTGGTCAAAATGTACAAAATTCCAGTTATAAGATAAATGAGTACTAGGGATGTAATGTACAACATATTGACTATAGTTAACACTGATGTATGATATATAGGAAAGTTGTTAGTAAATCCTAAGAATTCTCATCACAAGGAGAAACATTTTTTTTCTTTTTGTTGTATCTATATGAGATGATAGATGTTAGCTGAACCCATTGTAGTAATCATTTCACAATATATGTAAGTTAAGCCATCATGCTGTATACCTTAAACTTATACAATGATGTATTCATTTATTTCTCAATAAAACTGGGGGGAAAATCTTATTTAAATTAACATTATTTTGATCAATAATGAATTTAGAGATCATTTGACATCCAAAAGATTGAGACAAAATGTAAATGCTTTTTGACAACCAAAAGATTGAGACAAATTCTAATAGTTAATATTCACTAGGCACTTACTATATGCTGGGCATTGTTATGAGCACTTTTTATGTTTCAACTCATTTAATCTTAATGTCCTCACCAGGATAATGATGGTTTACAGTTATTGAATATCAGAAATTTCATTCATCTTAATTTGTGAGAATACTTGTTAATCATTTTTATTTATATTTAATTTGATTTATTATTATTATTATTATTTTTTTTTTTTTTTTTGCGGTATGCGGGCCTCTCACTGTTGTGGCCTCTCCCGTTGCGGAGCACAGGCTCCGGACGCGCAGGCCTAGCGGCCATGGCTCACGGACTTAGTTGCTCCGCGGCATGTGGGATCTTCCCGGACCAGGGCACGAACCCGTGTCTCCTGCATCGGCAGGCGGATTCTCAACCACTGCGCCACCAGGGAAGCCCTAATTTGATTTATTTAAATGTGCTTAATTGTTGAGTTGAACATGCTCGTTTTATATTTCTATAAGGCTTAAGAAACAAGGGAATTTTTTTTAAAAAAACTGTAATTTAAGCTTTTGTCCACTAGATGTCCTCAGCTAAGTTTAAGTTACCAGAATTTAACTTTTTGTTCATGAAAATCTGTTTCAGTTTCTAGCTATCTAAATTAAAAATTAATAAAATACACCCTTTAACTAAGAGATAAGATAATTAAGACAATGCTTCAGGAGAAATTCTTTACATGTAACTGTTAGTACTTTTGTTATTTAAAAAATTTGTGTAAGGTCTTTAGTAATCTATAAATACCTTTGGATGTATGTTAGGAGATTTAAGCATTACTTGTGATTTTTGACTCCATGTAATTTTGGTGAAATAAGGACGTTTTAATGTTAAATTACTTTCTTATTGTTTAATTTTATTTTTCCTTTTCCTCCTTTTAATTTTTATGTTTTGCAGGGTTTTGGGACTGGAGTTAAACAAAGACAGAGATGTTGAAAGGATCCATGGCAGTGGAGTCAACACCCTTGACATTGATCCTGTTGAAGGGAGATAGTAAGTTTATTATATAATCATTTTTGTTCCTAAGTGAGATCCAGTAAAATCTTGCTTTCAGATTAATTTTCTGAAGTTTCATAAAAATTAATAAAAATTCTAAATTTGTAGCATTTTAAATCTGGCATTATTAATTTCAAATAAATACAGAACATTGGACCCATGAAATGTTGCCAAATAAACATTTCCAAACTACTTTAATATAAATATATTCATTGTTAAATCAACAAATACTGAACTTTTTTGGATGCAGAGAGTGTGTAAGTGCTGAGGTATGTCTTTAGGTGCTATTTCAAAACAGAGTTGTTACTCTCAAGCAGTCTAGTGGGAAAACAAATATAAAAAGCAGAAGTGTATTTTGGAGAATTAAGTTTGAAGCACACCAGTCTTGTGTTTGAGTTCCTCCTGGCTTTATATTTATCAGCTATGTGGCCTTTAGCAATTTATCTAACCTTTCTAATTTACAGCTCCCTTAGCTACACAATATAACAACAATATCTAACAAGTTTGTTTTGAAGATTAATTGAGATAATATGTATAACATGATTAGCATAGGACATGGCATACTGTAAATGGTTGCCACCACTGTTGTTAATCAAAAGCATTATCACCTACGCTTTTATTCCTTTCAATCCATTTTCCATACAACAGCTGAAGTGCTTAGAAAAATGTGCCATCTCCCCCACTTAAAACTCATCTACCCCACATTACTCTTACAAGAAAGTTCAAAACCCTTCATGTGGTCTATAATTAAGACAAGTGTAAAAGTAACTAAAGAAGTTTGTCCTATCATGTTCTGTTTAGCATTTGCCCCAAAATTTTTATATTATAATGAAGTATTATTATTTACATTAAAATAAGCCAGAGTAGGTTTAATAGAAATCCATTTTTATTTCCAGCTTCTGTCATGGTCTCACTTAGTAGTATATGAGAAACATGTACAGTAAACAAATGCTCACTTTAACATGCGGTTAAATCTAAAAGATGACCTGTGATAATTCTTCTCTTCCTCCTGACCTTTTCCAGGCTCAACATAACACCTCCAAATTAAGGACAGGTGTGGGACATTTGCTTATAAAATAATGCAGACATGAGCAGCAAGGGATAGCTGATTTCTTTTGGTCTTAGGTGCTGGTAGAAAAAAATGTTCAATACTCCAGCCAGTCATTTGGGGTAGTGATCAGTTGTTTGACCTGTAAAGTACATGAATCCAGTAGGCTACCAGTTGGTAGCCTACTGTTAGTTAGTGAGAAATGTGGGAAGTTATAGATTACATGTGCATTAAATATGTGTGAGAAATAACAGACTGAGGAGTCTTTGCAGAGCATATACAGAAAAATCAAGATTCTCACTACAGTGGTTTCCCCCCTTTCCCCTTTTTTGCATAGTAAAAATCTACAACTATTTATTTCATTGTTTGCTAAGGCTTGTATTTTGCATTAAACCCTTTTGGCAGGAAAGAGAAACAAAAAGCAAAATGAATGTTTAGTGGAAAATTAAATATAGGTCTTCTTTTTCTCAGAAAAATCAATTCACGTGTAACTTGCTCAAAATACTTGTTAATATTTACCAACCACTGTGAGAGCTGTAGTGATACCACGGAAAACCAGAATGAAAACTAGAATACATAAATTTTGTAAAGAAGCATTTATTTCCAAAGTTAAGAGTTAATAGAAGAAGTCTATCTGAAAACAACATTTTAACAAGTGCAACTACATAAAGTACATCTGTATATCATCCTGTGAAGCTTGAATTTTCTTTTATGTCTTCTAAATTCTTCTGAGTTAATTCCATGTGTCTTTGGTACCGAGTTTTCTTGTCCACATAAAAAAGTCAAGTCCTGTCTTTTACTGTGTTCACTTTATTAGCAGGGTAATAACTGTAGAGTTAAGTAACATCATTGCCATCAGATACTTCAACTACGAAGTCAATTAATTACAATAATCAATTTTTTTCACCCAATTAATGTAATCAAAGGAAAGCTTTTGGAAGTCATTCTAGCAAAGATGAAACATCTTATGTTATTGTAAATACAATTTAAATTAAGTCTAAAAGTTCAGCTTTGAAAACAGTTGTTTTTACATTGATAATACATGTAATGCCATGGTAAAAAACAGTATTTCACAAAGTACAAATATGCAGAAAATGTTTTTGGAATTGTTATGGTACACATGTAACTCAAAACTGTGTTCAAACAAGCTGCAACATGTTATCAACCAAAATAAAAGCTGTAGTTGTTAAAATTTACAAAGATTTCTCTGTATACACAATGAGTAATTGAACCACAAAATTTTGTAATGAAGCTAACACTGAGTATTAAAAAAAAAAAAACCTTCAGCATGGCATTACTTGCTGTCTTTCTTTACTGCCCCATCATCAATTTGATTTAGAACTATTTGAGCAAAGAACTTTGAAGAACTACAGTTAAACTAACCTAATTGTCCTATAACTTGATATTGAAATTTTTCTTAAAACAAGTCTATAAATCAGTGCTTCTTGGACATGCTGCCAGTTCATGAACCCTTTGTATCTGGTTCACAACAAGATGAGGCACTTGTACCAGAATGTGGTACAAGTCACTAAGCACACAGTTTAGATGAGCTATATATTTTTTTTGTAGCAAGACTATCTCAGTGAAGAAAGAAGTGTGTTCATTTCTGACACAAACTCTTTATGTTAAACTATAAATAACAAAGAAACTAAAGATGGCAAAATAAAAAAACAGTGTACAACACTCATAGCAAATATAAGTGATCAAATATCTCCACAAACCACAAAATATGGATGAATGGGAGCAAAACACTGATAACTACAAAATCAGTGTGGTATCAGCATCTATACCAGGGGAGGCAATAAAAACCAATGGGTCATCTAATAGACCTGTTAACTCAAAATAACTGAGAGTTAGTTGAAAGCTCAGCAAGCCAATTTGACTACAACATTGAAACTGAGAAAGGATTGTGTACTCTAGTTGTTTACGGGATTCACAGTAAGACCCAAAGGAGCTGGAGTACTTTAGGCCCCATCATCTCTCCAGCTAATCACCTAAAGATGTCTTAATGGACAGAACCCTACGTTGAGGAGAAACTCTTTGGAATAGAATCCAAAGTGGGCAGTACAGAGACAGTAGAAAGAAACAAGAGAAAAAGATGGATCAGATAAAAATTGGGGAGGTGAATAGAATCAGGAAATCTCTGAAAGTTAGCTGCCATATTTTGAGCATCTTATTTGAAAAAGGGGAGGAGGGGGATGTTCTAGAGATATAAATTTTAAATATTGTTATAAACGAATCCTCCCTTTTTAAAGTTTAAGAAAATTAATTTTACATAAAAATGAGCAAAAGAATAGGATTAAGATCAAAGCCTGTACAAAATTATTTTAAGAACAAAGAGAATAAATAGAATAATGTTCCTTTAGACAGTGTAGTTGTGCCAGAAAGATATACCCACAAAATAGATGAGAACTCTACCTAATATTTTAAAACTAGCCGAAAGTCATTTCTGTTTTTTATTTTCTTTATTTTTTTGGCTGAACCACATGGCATGTGGGATCTTAGTTCCCCGATCAGGGATCAAACCTGTGCCTCCTGCAGTGGAAGCACAGAGTCTTAACCACTGGACTTCCAGGGATGTCCCTAAAAGTCATTTTTAAAAGATACAGTGTATGAAAGAGTAACATAAGTAGGAATTAGAAAAACTGAAAAATGAGATGATCAAACTCAAGAAAAAATTAGAAAAGAAAGTTTCAGAAATGAAGACTAAAGCATAAGGAACACAAGCAAATAAAATATAAGAAGAAACATTTAAAAATCAAAAAGAAATGGAGAAAGGAAAAGTATTTGAGATACAGATGTATGTAGAAGATAGGCAAAGAAGATCTAACATACATATAATAGGAGTTTCCAGAGAAGAAACCCAAAGGAAGAGAATGGAATAAAGAACAAAACTATATTCCAAGGAAACATTCCTAGAATGAATAAAATCTGAAGCTACATATAAGAGAAAGAGAATCATATTGTAATCAGACTTTGAGCTTTATGCTCAAAGAAATGAAGTTTCTTTTATAAGATGTTCAAGGAAATAAAATGTGAGTCAAGGATTTTATATCCAACCAGACTAATTTTCAAGTACAAAAGGACTAATTATTAGTAACATACAAGAATTCAGGGAGTATTGTTCTCATTAGGCCTTTCTTAAGAATCTACCAGAGAATAAAATCAGAACAAGAATGAATAGAGACAGCACCAGAATTGATGGTGAGCAGTAATATTAACAAATAGCGATACTTTATATAGATGCATATTTACATATATAGATATATAAATTAAATTCACAAATCTATGTGTTTTCCCTATTCGATTGTAAACTGGGGAGTCAGGAATCATGCCTGTCTTGTTCATAGTTGAATTGGCATAACGCCTAGCAATATGCCTAGCATATTGCAGAAGCTCAAAATTGAATGAGTTGAGTAAATGCATTCATAATGGAGGGAAGAAATCTAACACTTATGGATCCCCTATTTTTTGCCAGGCAGTATAAAAGCCCAGGGTCAGATAGCTAGCATCAGTAATAACTTGTCTGTCTGATTCCATTTATAACTAGGCCATTTAAAATGACTTTGTAATATTTTACTTCCTTAAATAAGAAATATCTTTTGCCATCTTGTTTCTACTGTCCTTGCTTTTTGGAATCATGAAGGTAATTTTAACTGATCACAAATTGAATCTTTCTATACTCATTCTTCCACAAATATTAGATTAAAAATTTTAGTTTATTTCAGTCTATACTAATGAATATTTACTCTATTTATGGGCATAATAAATTTGAGTTTGTAGATCAGTAATTTTCAGAAATACTTGGTCATAAATGAACTATATAAAATGATAAATTAATGTGAACTTTTTTTATTATTAGCATGTTATCAGGTGGTTCAGATGGTGTGATTGTGCTTTATGATCTTGAGAACTCCAGCAGACAACCTTATTACACATGTAAAGCGGTGTGTTCCATTGGCAGGTTTGTATTAAAAATGTAATTCATGAATTTATAAATATTTGAGTATTTTTTACATCAAATGTAAAACATGAAAAAACTTTTGATTATGTTCTTTTTGTTCTCCACCTACATAGCACACCTCAGTAACTAATTTTAGTCTTTAGACTACTTAGCATAAGACTCATTTGAGTCTTTCCAGCTAAATATAAACAGAAATTAGATTTTTCAGCTATCATTAATAGAACAAAAAGATTAACAGCTAGAAGCCATAAATCTACTAACAATCACACACACACACACACACACACACACACACACACACACACACACACACCCTTTCTTACCTCTATTTACTCAAAGCTGCCTAACTTAACATACTTCTCTTTGTCTTGAATTTTTTTTACTATTTACTGGCTTTCCAATCTTGTGAGAATTATTTTTAAGTTTTTAATAAAGTGTTTTGTGATTTTGTTTTAATTTGTTAATAATCATCACTTAATTCTTTTTCATTTCCTGTGTTTGATCTGATTTTGAGGAGACCTTGAATTAACAGAGAGAATAGGTGTCGAAAAAATGTTTTCAAGAGGAAAAACTTCATGAACATTCATATCAGCAGCCACTCTGTATTAAAGCTGTTCCCAAAGCACTAGATAGATGTATAAGTTCCTGGAATATTTGTGAGGAGATTTAAGAATGTTTTTTGGCTGTGGTGCTTCGCTTTGGAAATACAGATTTAAGGAAACTATTTCTCTGAGCCTCTGACAAAACTATTTTGTCTTAGAGATAATTATACTTGCCCTGTTATTCTTTTTTTTTTTTTTTTTTGCGGTATGCTGGCCTCTCACTGCTGTGGCCTCTCCCGTTGCGGAGCACAGGCTCCGGACGCGCAGGCCTAGCGGCCATGGCTCACGGGCTTAGTTGCTCCGCGGCATGTGGGATCTTCCCGGACCGGGGCACGAACACCGTGTCTCCTACATCGGCAGGCGGATTCTCAACCACTGCGCCACCAGGGAAGCCCGCCCTGTTATTCTTGTAAGTTTTCTGTAAGACTTAAATGAAATACTGTCTTTTAAAAAGCATATTAAAAATAGTAAAGCCACCATATAAATAGGAAGCGATATAATTATAGGTACACTTGGTACAAATCAAGATACCACTTCAAGTACTCTGGAACTTGGTTCCTAAGAGGCTTACACCATTTTATATTCTCTCCACTCCTACCAAACAAGCAAACAAAAAATCTAAATTCTAAAGTGTAAGACAGTCATTAATTAGTTTAATTCATCTTTGTCTTATTTTATCCTAGCTATCATTTTAACATTGTTAACATAATATTTTTATATATACCACCTGCTATGTAATGTTATTCCATGAGTGGCTATGATTTGCTTTTCTGGTGTGTGATGTCAAGTAAATGCTTAGGACATCAATCTTACTTTATTATGACTTTCTTCTTAGATTCAAATTCTTAACTTCAAAACCATGACTTTGGTAAATGGGCATATAGTAAGCATCTTTACAAAATGAGATAAGTAGCATTTTACATTCAAAGACTTTATAATCTAACTTTAAAAAATAATTTCAGTAAAAGTTGTTACTAAGTTAATGTGGCTTAGACTGTTTTCTGATATTTATTTTTGCTTTACTTAATGTGTTTGTTCTGAGTACCAAAAAGATTCCTGTACCCAAATTTGTATTAAATGTGAATGAGAATGACAGATCATACATAGTAGGAGAATAATATAATATTTTGTCCTATTTTTAAATCTAAAATATAAATGAGCTTTTATTTGTGATCACTACATTAAAGATTTATTTAAAACTGGAAAATCTCTGTGTAGATTCTTAGGAACAAATAGAAATCAGTTCTGTTTATCTTAAGCAGAAATTTATTGGAAAGAAATTTAATATCTCACATAATGGCAGGAAGGTGGAAGAATCAAATGTAGAAAATGAGCAGGAAAGCAAGAGAAACTAGGACAAGAGAACAGTCAAGGTCACACCACAGGAACAATTTAGTTTGGGTTCTGCTACATGTCACAAACACAGATTCTCAACTCCACAGCTATGAATAATTGCTAACTATCCTTGGTTTGCATTACTAGCTGGAGTTTTAGAGTCCCAAGCAGGATTGATGAAGCCCAGGACACATGTTCATGCCCCCACTGCCAAGGGCAAAGGAAAGAGAATATCTGGAGCCCCTTGCTTTATGTAACAAGAGGCAAGGCCCTGCCTTTCAACAGAACAAAGGGAATTTCCCCCCAAAAGGAATTTGGATGTTCAGCCAAAAAAAGGGCGCATGTCCACTACAGTCCACCCATTTGGCTGTCCAATATCAGTATATATCTTTCTTCCCATACCTACCCTTCCTTTAAAAAAAAAAAGTTTCAGCCTGACCTAATGCAAGTATCCATTATTTGACCAAAAAAACTGTAATTATCCCCTTCCCCAAAGAGCTATGACCCTAAGTCTGTTTATTTACCACATCCATCTCCAGTTCAGGATAATGCCTATTTTTCCACTGGTTTTATGTGATCTTATATCAGGTTTGTGCAACCTGTGGACTCAATTGTATAGTTAACCTATATAAAATAATGGAGGTAAGAAAAAGAGGAAAGAAAGAGGAAATTAGTTAAAATATATATGTATATACATGACATAGAAAGTAAGGAAATATGAATAGGTACTACAGTCCTTTTTTGCAGCTGTCTCAAGGCCAGCTTGAGGTCTTCAGGTAGCACCACATGTGTCAAGGCCCTTTATTCTGTATTGTGATCCAGACCTTCACCTTAAGGAATCAGAACTCATGACGGTCCTATCTGCATTGGGTTGCAGTAGTCTTCTGTTTACTTTTATCTTATTGAAAATTTCTAACATACATGAAAATAGAGAGTAGTATAATGAACTGTGTACCCATCACCCAGCTTCAACAGCTATCAGTTATAACCAGTCTTGTTTCATCTTTACCCCAACCTACCCACCTACTCTGAGGATTATTTTGAAGCAAATCTCAGAAGGATATCATTTCATTCGTAATTATTTGTATCTCTAAAAGGTAAAAGGTGTTTTATAAGCATAACCCCACTACCGCTATCTCACATCTACAATAATTCCTGATATTAAGTATACAGTTGGTGTTCAAATGTCCCACCATTGTCTCTTAAGTGTTCCTAAATAGCCAGTGTCTTTCAATTCAGATTCAGTAAAGGACACATACTGTGTTGATCACTGGTTCAGAGCATATACTGCTTACTTCAGAATAGCACATCATCATCACAAGATGCTATATTGTAACTGATGTCATAACTGAGTCTTCCAACAGATCATGATTCTGTGGGTGATGTGTTACATAAAAGTAGTGAATCTCATGGGCATCTATCAGTTGCATTCTTGTGTAAGTAAGGTTCTTCATCAGAAGCAATACTGTGTGGGACACCACGGAAGTATGTGAGGCAACAATTCTAAGAATGACGGTGTTGATAAAATGATGGCCAGGGAAAGCAAATCCAAAACCAGAATAGGTATCTCTTCCAGTAAGGAAAAATCACTGTCTCCATGAAGCGGTCCAGTGTAGCTGGCTGATCCCTCCAGGATATAGTATTGAAATCAGAAGTCTCTCATTTTATGAGCCTTAGTAGGAAGCAGGCCTCCACATCATACTGTGAAAGCTTAAAGCTAGAGATGCCTAGATATTCTCTTTCTCTAGACAGCTAGGACATGGCATATGATCTAGGTTTGGCCATTCATATCATCGTTCCTGAGACTGCTACTCATGAATATAGTATCAGTTTTGAAGCTCAAATAAATCAGTTATCTCTAAATTTTGATTACTGTTTCGTAGAAGCCATCCTGATGTTCACAAATATAGTGTGGAGACTGTACAGTGGTATCCTCATGACACTGGCATGTTCACATCAAGCTCATTTGATAAAACTCTGAAAGTATGGGATACAAATACATTACAAGTAAGTACATTTAAAACTTTTCCAAATTGCTCTGTACAATAAATGAGAACTTAATCCTAAACCATTTTAGTGTGATTATTTGCTAAGATGTCATATATGTTAGATGTGAAATTAGTATAGTAGTTAAGAAGAGCTAGAGTGCTTGAGTTCATATCTTTTTTTTTTTTTTTTTTTTTTGCGGTACACGGGCCTCTCACTGTTGTGGCCTCCCCCGTTGCAGAGCACAGGCTCCAGACGCACAGGCTCAGCGGCCATGGCTCACGGGCCTAGCCGCTTCGCAGCATGTGGGATCTTCCCGAACCGGGGCACGAACCCGTGTCCCCTGCATCGGCAGGCAGACTTTCAACCACTGTGCCACCAGGGAAGCCCCGAGTTCATATCTTGGTTCTGCTGCTGACTGTCTGTGTGATATTTGTCTGAACCTCTCTATTTATCTGTAAAGGGGGTAATGATTGTACCTTATAGAATGGTTGTGAGGATTAAGTAGGTCAATATATGTAAAGTACCTGGAACAGTGCCTAGCATATAGTAAATGCTCAAAAACCATTAGCTATTATTATTATTTGCTTTATTATTCAAAAACTACTATGGTCTAGTGGTGTAGGGAAGAAAATTGGATTTATCTCCTATTGGCCAAAAGACTTAAAGGAAAAGAAAGTTATTAATATAGCTTAGTAAAGGTAGACAGTAGATAATAGTTTTTATATTTGATCAAATTTATATTTCTTTCTCATGCTAATTTTTTCCCTGAGCTCTAGTCCCATATGTCTCCACCTGTCTTCAGAACCTCTCTTACTTAAATGTAGTGTCATCTTCTGAAACTTAACATGTTCCAAACTGAAGTGAACCTGATGGCTCCTCACATCCATTTAGTCCTCAAATCTTAGCAATTCTTCCTTCAAACTCTCAGATTTCCTTTTCTATTTCCCTCACCATCACTGTACATCTAGACTACTCCTAAAAACTCCTAACTGTTTCTCTGCATTATTTTTCTTCCACAATTCCACAGCAAGCTTACCCCAGAATTAATCAGAATCAAGCAGTTTCATCCTGTCTCAACACAAAACCTCTAGTGACTCCATTGTCTAAATTCAGCCTGGCATTCTAAGTTCTCCATAACCTCACTTCCCACTTTCTCAACCTTAGCTTCTACCTCTTTTCAACCTAAATGATGTACTGCCACTAAATTGATCTCCTTTTGCCTTCTGAACACGTTATGTGTTATGTTCCCTGCCTCAGGTCCCCTTCCCTATGAAACTTCTCCCTTCTCTTATTCATCTTATAACTGGAAGTTTATACTCTTTAACCAACATCTTTCTATTTCTCCCACCCCCCAGCCCCGGTAATCACCACTTTATTCACTGTTTCTATCAGTTTGGCTTTTTAAGATTCCACATGTAAGTGATATACAGTATTTGTCCTTCTCTGGCTGAGTTCACTTAATATAATGCCCTCAAGGTTTATCCATGTTGTCACAAATGATAGGATTTCATTCTTTCTCGTGGCTGAATAATATTCCTTTGTGTGTGTATGTGTGTGTGTGTTATCTTCTTTATACCTTTGTGTGTTGCTGAACACTTAGGTTTTTTCCATGACTTGGCTATTATAAATAATGCTGCAAAAAACATGAGGGTGCAGCTATCTCTTTGAGAGAGACAGTGATTTTATTTCCTTCAGATATATACACAGAAGTGGGATTGCTGGATCATATGGTTCTGTTTTAACTTTTTTGAGAAACCCCATATTGTCTTTCATGATGGCTGCACCAATTTACATTCCCACTACCAGTCACAAGGGTTTCCTTTTCTCCATATCCTCAACAACACTTACCTCTTTCTGATAATAGACATTCTAACAGATGTGAGGTGATATCTCATTGTGGTTTTGATTTGCATTTTCCTGATGATTAGTGATATTGAATACCTTTTCATGTTCATTTTGGCCATTCTTATATTTGGGGAAAAATGTCTATTCATGTCCTCTGCCCGTTTGTTATTTGGATTGTTTGGGTTTTTTGCTACTGATTTATATGAGTTCTTTATATACTTTGGATATTAACCCTTTATCATGATTTTCAAATATATTCTCCCATTCTTTAGGTTGCTTTTTAATACTGTTTATGGTTTCCTTTGCTGTGCAGAAGGTTTTAAATTTGCTGTAGTTCCATTTGTTTATTTTTGCTTCTGTTGCCTTTGATTTTGGTATCAAATCCAAACAGTCTTTACCAAGACCACTGTCAATGTTTTCTTCTAGGAGTTTTATGGTTTCAGGTCTAACGTTCAAGTTTTTAGTCCATTCTGAGTTAATTTACGTGCATGGTGTAAGATAGTGGTCCAGTTTCATTCTTTTGCATATGGTTGTTCAATTTTCCCAGCATCATTTATTGAAGAGACTGTCCTTTCCCCATTGTGTATTCTTAGTTCCTTTGTCGTAAATTAATTGACCATATATGCCTGGCTTTATTTCTGGACTGTCTTTTCTGGTCCATTGATCTATCTGTGTGTCTGTTTTTATGCCAGTACCATAATGTTTTGATTACTGTAGCTTTGTAGTACAGTAGTCCCCCCTTATCCACATGGGATACATTCCAAGACCCCCATTGAGTGCCTGAAACCACAGATACTATCAAATTACCACGGTTACAGTATATACCAACCCTGTATATACTATATTTTTTCCTATACTCATGTGTGGGTAGCATATATGATAAGGATACACAGAACAAAGGGATGATTCACATCCAGGTGGGACAAGCAAGCTTTCATCATGCTCCTCAGAACAGTGTATTATTTAAAACTTATGAATTATTTACTTCTATAATTTTCCATTTAATATTTTCAGACCACAGTTGACCTCAGGTAACTGAAACCAAGGAAAGTGAAATACAGATAAGAAGGGGACTGCTGGATAGTCTGAAATCAGAAAGTGTGATGCCTCCAGCTTTGTTCTTCTTTCTCAAGATTGTTTTAGCAATTCGGGGTCTTTTGTGGTTCCATACAAATTTTCAGATTATTCTTTCCTATTTCTATGAAAAATGCCATTGAGAATTTCGTAGAGATTGCACTGAATTTATAGATTGTTTTGGGTGCTGTGGACATATTAACATGGTTAATTCTTTCAATCCACTGGTATGGAATATCATTTCATTTATTTGTGTCTTCAGCTTCTTTCATCAGTGTCTTATAGTTTTCAATGTACACCTTTTACCTCCCTAGTTAAATTTATTTCTAGGTATTTTATTCTTTATGCTGCAGTTGTAAATGAGATTGTTTTCTTAATTTCTCCTTCTGATAGTTCATCATTAGTGTATAGAAATGCAACTGATTTTTTTAACATTTTGAATCCTGCAACTTTACTGAATTTGTTTATTCTGACAGTTTTTTGTGAAGTCTTTAAGGTTTTCTATGTATAATATCATTTCATCTGCAGATAGAGACAGGTTTACTTCTTCCATTCCAGTTTGTATGCCTGTTATTTCTTTTTCTTGCTTAATTTCTCTGGCTAGGACTTCCAGCACTGTGTTGAATAAAAGTGGCAAGGATGGGCATCCTTCTCTTCTCCCTGATCTTAGAGGAAAAGCTTTCAGCTTTTAACTGTTGAGTATGATGTTGCTATCAGCTTGTCATATATGGCTTTTATTATGTTGAGGTACATTCTCTCTACACCCAATTTACTGAGGAAAATATTTAATACTTCTTAATATAAGTCAATACCCATTCGTGATTTTTTAAAAATTCCTAACATAGTAGGAATAAAAGGGAAATTCCTTAAACTGACATTTACAGATTACATGATTATGAATGTGGAAAATCCAAAAGAAACTTTAGCCAAATTATAATATAAGAAAATTCAGCAAAATTGCTGAATATAAGGTCAGTTGTAACTGAATTCCAGGCACAAAGAATTATAAAATGAAATTTCAAGAGTAATATAGTTTATAATTGCAGCACAAGTCATCGTATACCTAGTAAGAAATTGAAAAGTGTACAGGACCACTCAACACTACACAGAAAACTATAGAATATTATTGAGAGAAATGAAGACCTAAATAAATGGTGGGATATGTCACATTCACACACTTGCCACTTTTATTCAACATAGTTTTGGAAGTCCTAGGCATAGCAATCAGAGAAGAAAAAGAAATAGAAGGAATCCAAATTGGAAAAGAAGAAGTAAAACTGTCACTGTTTGCAGATGACATAATACTATACATAGAAAATCCTAAAGACACCACCAGAAAACTGCTAGAGCTCATCAATGAATTCCAGTAAAGTTGCCAGAAACAAAATTAATATACAGAAACCTGTTGCATTTCTGTACACTAACAGTGGATTTTCCAAAAGAGTAATTAAGGAACAGTTCCATTTATAATTGAATCAAAAATTAAAATACCTGGGAATAAACCTACTTAAGTTAAAGAACTGTACTCAGAAAACTATAAGACACTGATGAAAGAAATTGTAGAACACACAGATGGAAATATATATCGTGTATATGGATTGGAAGAATTATCATTGTTAAAATGAACATACAACCAAAAGCAATCTACAGATTCATTGCAATCCCTGTAAAAATACTGAGGGCATTTTTCACAGAACTAGAACAAATAATTTTAAAATTTGTATGGAAACGCGAAAGACCCTGAATAGCTAAAACAATCTTCAGAAAGAACAGAACTAGACGAATTGTGCTTGCTGACTTCAGAATATACTACAAAGGTACAGTAATCAAAACAGTATGGTACTGGCATAAAAACAGATACGTAGATCAGTGGAACAGAATGGAGAGCCCAGAAATAAACCCATGCACTTATGGTCAATTAATCTACGACAAAGGAGGCAAGAGTATACAATGCAGGAAAGGCAGTCTTGGCAATTCCCTAGTGATCCAGTGATTAGGACTCTGCACTCTCACTGCCGAGGGCCCAGGTTCAATTCCTGTTCGGGGAACTAAGATCACACAAGCCCTGTGGCATGGCCAAAAAACAAAAAGGAAAGAAAGAAGAGTCTCTTCAATAACTGGTGCTGGGAAAACTGGACAGCCACGTGTAAAGGAATGAAATTAAAACATTCTCTAACACCATATACAGAAATAAACTCAAAATGGATTAAAGACCTTAACATAAGGCTGGAAACCATTAAACTAAAAGAAAGCACAGGCAGCACATTCTCGATATAAATCATACCAATTTATTTTTTTACATCTATCTCCTAAAGCAAAGCAATAAGAGCAAATATAAACAAATGGGACTTAATTAAACTTAAAGCTTTTGCACAGCAAAGAAAGCCATAAACAAAACAAAAAGACAAACTACAGAATGGGAGAAAATATTTGCAAATGATATAACTGATAAGGGGTTAATATTCACATATATAGACAATTCATACACCTGAACGTCAAAAAAACAAGCCTGATTAAAAGATGGTTAGAAGACCTGAATAGACATTTTTCCAAAGAAGACATACAGCTGACCAACAGGCACATGAAAAGATGCTCAACATCATTAATCATCAGAGAAATGCAAATTAAAACCACAATGAGATATCACCTCACACCTGTCAGAATGGTTATCATCAAAAAGACCACAAATAACAAATGTTGGTGAGGATGTGGAGAAAAGAGAACCCTTGGGTGCTGTTGGTGGGAATGTAAATTGGTGCAGCCACTGAGGAAAACATTATGGAGGTTTCTCAAAAAACTGAAAATAGAACTACCATATGACCCAGTAGTTCCACTCCTGGGTATTTATCTGAAAAAAACAAAAGCACTAATTCAGAATGATACTTGTATCCCAATGTTCATAGCAGCATTATTTATAATTGCCAAGATATGGAAGCAACCCAACAGATCAGATGAATGGATAATGGAGATGCAGTATATACAATGGAATACTACTCAGTCATAAAAAAGAATGAAATTTTGCCATTTGCATCAAATGCATGGACATGGAGGGTATTATACTAAGTGAAATAAGTCATACAGAGAAAGACAAGCACTGTATGATATCACTTACACGTGGAATCTAAAAAGTACAACAAGCTAGTGAATATAACAAAAAAGAAACAGACTCACAGTTATAGAGAACAAACTAATGGTTACCACAGTGAGGAGAGGGAAAGAGGGAGGGGCAAGATAGGCATAGGGGATTAAGAGGTACAAACTACTATGTATAAAATAAGGTACAAGGATACATGTTACAACACAGGAAATATGATGAATATTTTATAATAACCATAAATGGAATGTAGCCTTTAAAAACTGTGAATCGCTTTGTTATTGTATATCAACTATTCCTCAATTCTAAAAAGAAGAAAGAAAAGAATTAGAAGGCTTAATATGGTAAAGATAATGATTTTACCCAGTATGATGTATAGAATCAATGCATTTCTGATCAAAATCTTTGCAGAATTCTTTTGTGGAAATTGACTAGGTAATTCTAATGTATATTATATATGGAAATGCAGAGGGACAAGGCACTCTTGAAGGAGAATGAAGCTTGAGGACTTCACTACCTGTAACCAAGACTTTACCATAAATTAATTACACTAATCAAGGCAGTGTGATATTGGTACAAGTGAAAACAAACACACACAGGGGAGGGGAACAGGATAGAGAATCAAGAAACACACCCATAGCTGTATAATGATTTGGTTTATGATAAAAATAACACTGCAATGAATTGGGGAAAAGATAACCTTTTCCATAAATGTTGCTGGATGAACTAGGTATCCATATTTAAAAACTAGTTTTGACCCTTAACCTCACACCAGACACAAAAGTCAATTTCAGGTGGATTACAAGTATAAATGTGAAAGATAAAATGATACAGCTTAAAGGTGAAAAAAGAAAATGTGTTTGTGGCCTATGACAGTTAAAGACACAAAAACTACAAAAAGGCAGAGTTAGATAAATTGAGCTACATTAGAATTAGGAATCTCTAGTCATCAAAAAACACTATTACAAAAGTGTAAAGGTGGGCTTCCCTGGTGGCGCAGTGGTTGAGAGTCTGCCTGCCAATGCAGGGGACACGAGTTTGTGCCCCAGTCCAGGAAGATCCCACATGCCGCGGAGCGGCTGGGCCCATGAGCCATGGCCGCTGAGCCTTCGCGTCCGGAGCCTGTGCTCCGCAACAGGAGAGGCCGCAACAGTGAGAGGTCCGCGTACAGCAAAAAAAAAAAAAAAAAAAAAAAAAAAAAGTGTAAAGGTAAGCCATGGAATGGGAGATGATATATGTGACATATGCATATGTTTGAAAAAGGACTGATGTACAGGTTATATAATCAACAAAAATTAAAACAGTCCTGTAGAAAAATAGGCAAAACACTTGAATAGGCACTTCAAGAAAGAGGATATCCAAATAGCCAATAAATAAAAGTGTTCAACTTTATTAATTGTGCACCTGGATGTGTTATTTAAATACATAATGAGATACCTCTCTGTACCCTCCAGAATGACCAAACTTAAAAGAGGTTGATGATAACAGTTACATATGTTGCTGATGAGATCACAGATTGGTACAGATATTTGGTATTGACTGAAGCCAAATATGTGCATACCCTCTGACCCAGCAATTACACTTTTGAGTATATAAATGCATGCATATGTGTACTAAAGGATATTTGTAAGAATATTCATAACAGCACTGTTGATGATAACCAAAAACTGGAAACAACTCAAATGTCCATTAACAGCCAAATGAAATCTGACAAATTTTACAACGGAGTACTCTTCTACAATGACAAGGGAACACTTCTGTATTAACAAAATGTATGAATCTTATATAATATTAGATAAAATAACCAAAAACTAAAGAGTGCCTAATATATAATTCCCTTTATAGGAGGTTCAAAAATAGACAAAACTAAGGATGATAGAGGCCTGTATGATGGCTATCTTTCTTGGTGAGATTTGTAAGGGGGGTTCTAAGGAGCCTTCTGGGGTATTTGTAATGTTTGTAATGTTCTGTTTTTCAATACACGTGGTCATTACTTTGTGAAAATTCACTTTGTGAAAATTAATTGAGCTGTACACTTATGATTTTTGTGTACTTTTCTGTATGTTACACTTTATTTTAAAGTATGGCTTTTAATTAAAAATTTTTAATTAATTAAAAATTAATAAGCCATACATTTACATTTTCTTTCCTTAACATTGACTTCTATTAAAACTCTGACATCTTGGATTTAAATTTTCTTTAAAACATAAATGTTTTGCTAACTTAAAACAGTATTCCATGAGTTCATAATTCTGTTTGAAATAAAGGTATGACAGTATTTTATTGATAATAAATTTGAAAGCATTCAGTAAGAAACAATTGTGCATCCGCTATGTATAAAGAAAAATAAGGAAGGCAAAATACTGTCCTTTTCTCCATCCTCTACTCCCATCATTAGTTTTTCCTGTTAATGTATATATTAGGTACTTTTCATAACTTCATCTCAGTTTTCCATGAACATGTTTTAATAGCTTGAGCATATGATGTGGCTTAGCGGAATGTCTTCTCTAGAGTCTTCTCTATTTAACTTTAAGGTGTAGAGCCAAGTGGAGATAATCCAGGAATTGAGCTATACCTAGGTGGAATTCAGGACTGTGGTCTAAACTGAAAATATAGATTTGTGAGTCACTAGGATATAGGTGGCAGTTGAAGAGAGGAGTGCACAGAACTAAACCTTGAGGAAGATTAATAGGACAGGAAAAGGAACAACAAAGCCTGCAGAAGACAATGAAAAGGGCTAGCCAGAGAGAATAAGAGGGAAATCAGGAGTATGTGAAATAATGGAAGCCAGTGGAAGAGATTGTCTTAATGAAGGTAGAATAGTCAGCTGTGTTGAATGCTACTGATAGATTAGGTAAGATAAAGACTACATTTGGTGATAGAAGGTTATCAGTGGTATTGGCAGGGTGGTGAGAGCGGGAGTAGTGGAGATAAAAAATAAGTTTGCAGTGAGTTGAGAAATACATAAGAGATAAGAAATTAGAGACAGTCAAAATTTGGATTTAAAGGGGGAGGAAGAAGATTAATTAGGAGGAATTTGGGTGAAAAGGATTTTGTTTTTTTGTCTTGGGGAGGGGAGTGCTGTTACAATGAAAGAGACTTGAACATGTTTTAGTGTTGATGGGAATGAGCCAGTAGGGAGAGAGCAGTTATACATACTTGGGAGATAGAGGCAATAATGTATAGGGTGAGATTTCTGACAGTGCTGAAAGTGATCTGAACACAGGTGGGGAAATTAACTTTAAATAAGAAGAAAGATCATTTTTTTCATAACAGGAATGAAGAAGGAAAAAAGATAAGCGGAAGCAAATGTGTTTATAAGTTTGTTGTTAAGACAATAAGGAAATTCTCATTGAATGGCTCCTACTTTCTCTTTGGAATGAAAGATCAGATCACCTGTAGTGATGAAGTGGTGATTTTTGTGGAGAGTGGAGAAGTTTTGAAATAGCTGCAAATATTGTAGACAATGCTATTGAAAGTGTAGGACTGGCAATCAGTACTAAAGTCCAGTTAAGATGAATGATCTTTTATAGTGATACTAGCCTTCTCTATTACAAGATTTTCTTCACCTGGATAGGGCAGAGGTCAACTAACTGCATCCCATAGGCCAAGTCTAGGCTCTGGGCCAAGGCTTCTCATGGACTCTTTTTGTAAAAAAAAAAAAAAAAAAGTGTTACTGTAACACAGACATGCTCATTTATTGTCTATGGCCACTTTGGCACTACAGTGACAGAAATGAGTAGTTGGTTCTCAAAGCCTACAATCTGACCCTTTACAGAAGAAGTTTGCTGACCTCTGGTGTAGTTAAACCTGGATATAGGTACACGGAAGGCAGACATTTGGAGTCAGGTTGAGGTCTTGACAAATGCAATGGTAACATCAAAGATATTGGCAGTTGAAGTATTGATACTTGGAATCCAAGCTGAAGAAGGAAAAGAAGTGAAGAAAGGAACTGATAGGACTTCTGGGCTTTATTGGGGTGTCTTGTACGTAGCTGGGCTGGGGGGAGCTGAAATGATATAAAATTTGGTCATATATAACTGAAATAGGTGATTTCAAAGGAGAAGCAGTTCTAGGTGATGAGAGTGTCCTGGGTGTGGTAGCTGAGGTTGTATGGCACTGAGAGGCAGAGTACTGGCTAGATCATTTGTGTAGACGCTGAAGTCCCTCAGAATGGAGCAGAAGGGAAGATGGTGAACCAAGTGGTTGTCTTGTCTTGATCTCTGGGATTTATTAGAGAAAAATAAATAAATTGCTAACAGTCAATTAAAAAATTGCTAAGTAAATAGAAAATTTGTTGCTTTTGTGATTATAATTAGAACTTACACTTATTTTAAATGTCTTTTGATTATCAGATTGCAGATGTATTTAATTTTGAAGAAACAGTTTATAGTCATCATATGTCTCCAGTTGCCACCAAGCACTGTTTGGTAGCAGGTTTGTACATATGTTGTTTTTTAACATATTGAAAACTTTCTCCCTTTTAATATCTAGTTAGTTTTGGTATAAACATTTTAACCCTGATGAAGATCACAATTCTTTAAAAAAAGTGTGTATTACTCTTTGTATTCAGTTTAACAGATATTGTACAAGTTGGGCACTGTGCTAGGTTTCAAAGTGGCTAGGATTCAAAGATTAAGAAAGCACATTTCTGTTCCCTTAAGAGTTACTTTTTAAAAAAATTTTAACATCTTTATTGGAGTATAATTGCTTTACAATGGTGTGTTAGTTTCTCCTTTATAACAAAGTGAATCAGCTATACATATATCCCAATATCTCCTCCCTCTTGCGTCTCCCTCCCACCCTCCCTATCCCACCCTTCTAGGTGGTCACAAAGCACAGAGCTGATCTCCCTGTGCTATGCGGCTGCCTCCCACTAGCTATCTATTTTACATTTGGTAGTGTATATAAGTCCGTGCCACTCTCTCACTTCATCCCAGCTTACCCTTCCCATCCCCATGTCCTCAAGTCCATTGTCTACATCTGTGTCTTTATTCCTGTCCTGCCCATACGTTCTTCAGAACCTTTTTTTTCTTTTTTTTCGATTCCATATATATGTGTTAACATACGGTATTTGTTTCTCTCTTTCTGACTTACTTCACTCTGTATGACAGACTCTAGGTCCATCCACCTCACTATAAATAACTCAATTTCGTTTCTTTTTATGGCTGAGTAATATTCCATTGTATATATGTGCCACATCTTCTTTATCCATTCATCTGTCGATGGACACTTAGGTTGCTTCCATGTCCTGACTATTGTAAATAGAGCTGCAATGAACATTGTGGTACATGAAAGAGTTACTTTTAAACCACCAAAGTTTCAAAGATTTTACGTGAACAAAATTTGGCAGCTTTTTCATTTCGACACAGTAAAACAAGGAAATGATTTCCTTTTCTCTAGAATGTGTGATTCAAATTAAACATCCATTTTTATGAAAGCACCTGCAACAAAAATTTCCATGTGTGAAGAAGAAAAAATGTTTTTCTGGTATCAGGTATCAGGTCCCTGTGATATTATTTCTGTGGCACTTCATGAATCTCCTCACCTCCAGACATCAGTCAGCTGCTTCATCTTTAAAGAGTTTGGGCACTAACTTGTCTTTGAGGTCCACTCAGTCTGTGTCCAGAGTTTTTGTGAATCTGTTACTAGTAATTGTTAATGATGTACTATATCATTAACATGGAAAAGCTAAGCTATTAAAATAAAACGAATTTTTCTAGATATAAACATTAATAACTAAAGTATATTATTAGCATACATTTTTATGTTTCTGCATGGATACAGTGAATATGTCATGATTCATATGGTAGTTTCTTGTTTCCTTTTGGTGATGATTTATAGTAAAATTATCTTAAACTATTTTTTTTGTTTTGTTTTTACAGTTGGTACTAGAGGGCCCAAAGTACAACTTTGTGACTTAAAGTCTGGATCCTGTTCCCACATTCTACAGGGTATTTGAAACAACTACTTTGAGTAAACCATTCAACAAAATGAAACATTATTAACAATGTATTCTTTATAAGTGACATGACTGATGTATTTTGTGCTAGTTATTAGAAGTCAGGGAAATAAAGATCCTTTTGTGCATTATTGTTATGAAACTAAACTATTGAGGAGACATTTTTATGTACAGTAGCCACAGGGGAAGCTCAAAGAATATAGAAAGTCTAACTCAAAACCTTGTGTTATTTCTACATTGAAAAAAATGAACTACTTATGAAACTTACATCAGAGCATTTGTCTCCATGAGCATTTTTTAATATTGTTCTGGCTGAGTAAACATTCTAATATTTAGGTGCTTCTTTTCTCAATAAAAATATTTTAGAAAAAGATATTGAAATAATACTTTGGTAAAGTTTTACTAGCTTAAATTATTTTTGCTACTTTTTTATTAGTATTAAATCATCTAATTCTAAACAATGAAAAAATGGGATGTAATTCAGATATGCTATTTTTATTCATCTCTGAGAAACACATAATAAATATATCAGGAAAACTTGGTGAGATGGATAACATTTGTTTTACATTATCATGAATTTCTATGAATGTAAGCTAGGTAGATGAAAATATGTGATTTGAATAGTTTAGTTAGGTTGAAGTGAATTAAAATTCTGAAATCACTTATCCTATGAACTTATCACTTGTGCTTTCTAGATAAAAATTTTTATATAAATGCCTTTTACAATCATGAATTAAAATAATTTTTTTCTGTTATAACTTTCTGAAAACTTAGAGAACATTTTTATTCTTTAGAATGTTTATCTTGTATGGTGGTTTGTTGCAGGGATTTTGTTGTAGAGATAAGTAAGTAAGCTTGAGCTATATCACTTATTAATGGATAGACTTGCTAGGCTAACACCTGTATTTAAAAAGACAGACTCACTTGCTCTGAATGTTTTTTCCAAAGCAAACCCAGACCTTTTATAATAAAATAGCATTGTGAGTAATGCCCCATAGACTTCACATTAATATTTAAATATAGATTATTATAAATGTGAAAAAAATCATGATTGTATCAATTTATTTTTAAGATTTAGTCTATGCTTTCTTCATAATCTGACAAAATTAATTGCACTGTATCTTCTGATTTCTTTTCAAATATTTTGCAAGTCATTTTATACAGTTGTTTTGCAGGTCACAGACAAGAAATACTGGCAGTTTCCTGGTCACCGCGTTATGAGTATATCTTGGCAACTGCAAGGTAAAATGCAAATTATTTGGTTTTTTTTTTTTTTTTTTTTTTTTTTTTTTTTTTTTTTTTTTTTGTGGTATGCGGGCCTCTCACTGCTGTGGCCTCTCCCGTTGCGGAGCACAGGCTCCGGACGCGCAGGCCTAGCGGCCATGGGTCACGGGCTTAGTTGCTCCGCGGCATGTGGGATCTTCCCGGACCAGGGCACGAACCCGTGACCCCTGCATCGGCGGGCGGATTCTCAACCACTGCGCCACCAGGGAAGCCCAGATTATTTGGTTTTGATAACAATAATAATTAATGATAAGCATTTTGGAAAGACTGTTTTTATGTTAGATGCATATTTAGTTGTTAAGTAGGTCATGGAAAATAAGATAATTGAGTTACAGATTTTAATTCGTATAACCAAAAGAAATCTTCCTTTGCATCATAATCTTAATCCTGACTATCTATCTTGAAGGTACTCGCTTTGTAAAACAGAGAAAACAACAGAATCTATGTAGCAATGCAAATCTACTAGTACTACCCATGAAACAACTGTTTTGTGTCATTTTTGCTTACAAAAGTGTTAACACTGTCAATTTAAGAATAGTAGCATTTTAATTCATTTTGCTTAACTCAAAATTATTTTGAATCTGATTCAGCACATTCATCCATTCATTGATTCAGTTTACTAACATTTAATGACTCCTATCATGTGCCAAGCATTGTGCTAGGGACACAGAGATAACACAGGCGTAGTCCTTTCAGGAAGCTAATAGTCTAATGAGAGGGTATAGTCAGAAAAATCAGTGATTTCAGAACATCCTGAAAAATGCTTTAATAGAGATATGTCTCTGGTAAGTATAATATGGGAAAAAAGAACAAGAGCACTTAACTTTTTCTTTCTTTTTTTTTTTTTTGATTGGGGTATAGTTGTTTTACAGTGTTGTGTTAAAAGCACTTGATCTTGAGGATCAAGGGGGTTGGGGGTTTTGTCTGCTGGAAGGAAGAGTCTTACATATTTAAATGCTGACGGAAAAGTATCTCTAGAGAGAAATTAGTGAAGATAAGAAATGAAGGGGTGACTTCCCCAGTGGCTCAGTGGTTAAGAATCTGCCTGCCAATGCAGGGGACACAGGTTTGAGCCCTGATTTGGGAAGATCCCACATGCTGCAGAGCAACTAAGCCCATGCACCACAGCTACTGAGCTTTCACTGTAGAGCCCATGAGCCATAACTCCTGAAGCCTGCACGCCACAACTACTGAAACCCGCACACGCTAGGGCCCACGTGCCGCAACTGCTGAGCCTGCATGCTGCAACTACTGAAGCCCACGTACCTAGAGCCTGTGCTCCACACCAAGAGAAGCCACCACAATGAGAAGCCCACGCACCATAACGAAGAGTAGACCCTGCTCACCCCAACTCGAGAAAGCCCACGTGCAGCAGAAAAGACCCGACGCAGCCATAAATAAATAAATTTATTTTTTTTTAAAAAAGGAAGAAATGGAGGGAATAATTGGTACATCAGGACCTTTAGACAAGAGAGGGTAATATCAAGGGTCCCAATAGAAGGGGACACTGATTTGACACATGAAGGGCATCATGAGACTAAATGGAAGGAGGAAAAAGGCGTGAATACAATTAAATTTGTGACTTTGGCAGAGAAGCTCAAGAAATGCGAACCCAGTGACCTCTGTTGTTTTTTAGTGAGTAAAACTTGATGTCATCTATTGAAAATACTGGAATGGGATGCAGTTTTCAGGGAAGGTAGTTAAAGATTTGGAATAACATTTTTAATGAATGGAAGAGGGAGCTGATTAAGGGCACATAGGATTGCTGGTCAGTATTTTGTGCTCAATCGAAGGTGTAGCCCACAGCTGTACTAAGCCACAGAAATCAAAACATTGAATGACACAGACTTAATGATTGTCTAAAAATTGTTCAAGTCACAGGTATAAGGAATGAAGTAAAATCACCAAAAGGCTTATAGGAAGGATCAAGGACCTAATGTGATAGAAGCATGAGTGTTGATAAGAAAATTTAAAAACTGAAGGGACAGGAAGTAGTAATCAAATTTTAATATAGACATTTTAATAAAACTTTTTGCAGAAGAATTATTACAAAAACTACTTTTATTAGTCTTATAAAGAAATGTGTCTCAATATTTGTAAAGCAGCCAGCCCTCCCTCTCTGTCACAGTTTATTCCCCAAAGAAGCTTCTGTTAATAGTTTGCAGAATGTGACATTGAAATTTATGATTTCTGAAGTAGAACAAAGTCTAGAATGTAGCCATAAGAAGGCTGGCCAAAGAAGTGTGAAGGTCAGGAGCTAGGCACTGCTTGTGAGTCCATGCTAGAGTGGATTTACATTGTTTCTAATTTGGTTTTCCTCAAATCAAGAGGGAAACTAAGAGGATTTCAATTCTCAGAGTACCGCAGGAATTTGAATCAGTACCAGAATGGACCTAGTAATCAATGTTAGGAGTCAGTTATGTCCATATCTAATCTGTTTCAGCAGAGACTTAAGTCCTCAGACTCCTCCCATTTCAGACCTATTCCCCAGCTGGAAAGAAAGAAAACCAAATTGAGAATGGGAAATGCTAACCTTTTGCCGACTCTTCTAATTGGCTACGTTTGATGGTGATCTGTGAAAATAATCAAAGTTATGGGAAGAGATAAACCCTGTATAGATATTTTTTTAAAGGTTTATAAATGAGAAATAAGTTTATAAAATGCAGCATAATACTCTTTCTAATTAAAATGACCTGGATAAACCCAACAGGTTAGAGTATTATTGAGGGCTTTGTGAGGTTATGATAGCATCAGCTGAACTGATTTATATTTTCTTTAGTAGTAGTTTAGAAGCTGAAATTGATATGTGATCATGGTTTTACCTTTTTTCGTTTCACTTGAAATAAAATGAAAATAAGTGTCAAATTTCTAGGAGACATTAAATTTATTTCTTGTATATCTGGCAAAGATTGATTTGAGTACAGGAAACCAAATAAGAATATTTTGTCCTTATGATTCACCTTATTCTTCATTTTTTTCATATAAAAAGAAAAACCATATTCCTACCAAATGGATTCTTAAGCAAAGTGAAATTAGTTCACTGCTTGATTATCTAGGCAACATTTGAATAACAAACAGTAGAACAGATATAGTAACAATTTGCCAAGGAACAAAGCTCTAAGCCTGTCTAGTCTTTGGAGAGGAAGATGCTCATGTCATTAAAAACAACAGAAAAAACAGCAGAATTCCGTCCTTGTGATATACTTTTTTTTTTCTATTTTTTCACTTCTTTGTGCTACTATTGACTATTGAATATTTGCTGGAAAGGCAAAAGTACAACCATCCAAATGTACAAATATATTTGTGCTAATATACTGAGACCTCTGTATGCCATAATACTGGAAAGGTGGGTGAGGAGTACAGTCATTATCCTAGCTATATACGTTAATGTAACATTTATATCTTCTCAGTGCTGACAGTAGAACAAAATTATGGGATGTGAGGAGAGCATCAGGATGTTTGATTACTCTTGATCAGCATAATGGGAAAAAGTCACAAGCAGTTGAATCAGGTAATGAAAAACACATTAATATAGAAATATGGCATTGATAGTATTTTTATATTGAAATGTTGGAATTGAAACCAAATAATAAATGTATGTTGACAAATTGTAGATTTTATGTTTTTTTTTAAAGATGGCATTGATAGTATTTTTATATTGAAATGTTTGAATTGAAACCAAATAATAAATGTATGTTGACAAATTGTAGATTTTATGTTTTTTTTAAAAGGCATTCACAACAAATCAGTTTCTAAATTTACATCAACTCAATTATGGTTGTCTTTCTTTTTTACTGAGGATTCCAGTGAGCTTTTATTTCTTCTTTTTAAAAATTTAAAAAAAATTTTTAACATCTTTATTGGAATATAATTGCTTTACAATGGTGTGTTAGTTTCTTCTTTATAACAAAGTGAATCAGCTATACATATATCACCATATCTCCTCCCTCTCGCATCTCACCCTCCCTACTCCACCCCTCTAGGTGGTCACAAAGCACTGAGCTGATCTCCCTGTGCTATGCGGCTGCTTCCCACAGCTATCTATTTTACATTTGGTAGTATATATAAGTTATGGTTGTCTTTCTTTAAGATACAAGTAAGGGGACTTCCCTGGTGGTCCAGTGGGTAAGAGTCTGTGCTCGCAATGCGGGGGGCCCAGGTTTGATCCCTGGTCAGGGAACTAGATCCCGCATGCTGTGTAGCTTGAGGCTTTAAAAAAAAAAAGAAAGAAAGAAAGAAAGAAACTAAAAGATACAAGTAAGTATGGCATTTCTGCCCCTGAATTTTTGAATGTAGAAACTTTTCTGGATTAACTTTTTATTTTGTTTTTTTTCCTCACATGAGGCCAACTAATACAAATTCAGTGCCATTTAGGAAGTTATAATAAATTAAAGAAATGGTAATATTTTGTGTCCATTTTGTCACAAAATTTGCAAGTTGTGTTTAATTTGAGTCCACTTCAATCCAGGTGAAAAAGTACCTCGATTGCATTTTTATAATAGAATTTAATTTCTGTGTAGGTTAAAATTCTGATTCAGAATTAAGTTTGGACCAGAAATGCATTAGGTTGAACTATATAAAACCTATGATTATTTTAATAATCTTTTTTTTTTTTTTTTTTTTTTTTTTTTTTTTTTTTTTTTTTTTTTTTTTTTTGCGGTACGCGGGCCTCTCACTGTTGTGGCCTCTCCCGTAGCAGAGCACAGGCTCTGGAAGTGCAGGCTCAGCGGCCATGGCTCACGGGCCCAGCCGCTCCGCAGCTTGTGGGATCTTCCCGGACTGGGGCATGAACCCGTGTCCCCTGCATTCGCAGGTGGACTCTCAACCACTGTGCCACCAGGGAAGCCCTTTAATAATCTTTTAAATTAAATTAATCAGGTTATTGAGAATTATGCTTTCTCAAACCTGTTCATTTTGAAAGTAATATAAATTTTGATTGAGACTAGAACACTTCTTTAAGTGGCAAATACTAGTATTCTTGATTTTTAATAGTCCATGAAATGATTTTTAGATTGAAAATGGAAATAGTATATAAGAAGTTTAATTTTCAATTTAAAATTTTAGTGGTAGGTTTATGCAGTTGATTGAGTTTGATAGCACAGCTTACTCTCTGAAGAAAAATCATATTTGGCAGGATTTTCTCCCTTTGCTTTTCCTATTTTCCTCTGCTTTTATGGTTCTAATTTAAATAGCTTATGTTCAAGTAATCCAAAGGGATGATTAATTTTAAATATAATCAACTTATATTTAGATAATTCAGATAGTTTTCCTTTAATATGTTTAAGTAACTATATCATCAAGCATTAAGTGTGTGTTGAATTTATAAGAACAGATAAACTGAATTGCGTTTTTTATTGCAGCAAACACTGCTCATAATGGGAAAGTTAATGGCTTATGTTTTACAAGTGATGGGCTTCACCTCCTCACTGTTGGTACAGATAATCGAATGAGGCTCTGGAATAGTTCCAATGGAGAAAACACACTAGTAAGACATTTTAAGTACCTTGAATGTTTTGGATCTACATTAAAGAAATGAATCTGTGACTTAACACTTGGTGTTTTTCTGTAGATTTGACTTTGTTTCTTGCCTCTGAATCACAGCTTTCTTTATATAATATTTTTCCATTATGTGAACTAGTAATTCTCAACTCAGGACAACCTGCCCCACCTCACCCCACCACATTCTCCCCACTTAGTGGAGAATCGTTGCTCTACTGAGCCACTGTGTATAATGGGAGTGTGCCATCTCTCTCAAGTATATTGTAGAAGAATAAAAGATTGAGAACAACTGATATAAATTAAAGCTATAAAGTTAGTCAAATTTTATACTATATCTGACTTTTAAACGAAATCCAAAATGAGGGACTTCCCTGGTGGCGCAGTGGTTAAGAATCCACCTGCCAATGTAGGGGACACGGGTTCGATCCCTGGTCCGGGAAGATCCCACATGCCGCGGAGTAACTAAGCCCGTGCACCACAACTACTGAGCCTGCGCTCTAGAGTCCACGCACCACAACTACTGAGCCTGCGTACTGCAACTACTGAAGCCTGCATGCCTAGAACCCATGCTTCGCAACAAGAGAAGCCACCACAGTGAGAAGCCCGCGCACCACAACAAAGAGTAGCCCCCACTCAGCGCAACTAAGAAAGCCCACACGCAGCAATGAAGACCCAATGCAGCCATCAATCAATCAATCAATCAATCAATATCCAAAATGAATGTTATAGTACCAAAACATACAGTAATTGGAATAGATGTATTCTAAAAGTGCTAGATTCTTTTTTTTTTAATTGAAGTATAGTTGATTTTCAGTATTGTGTTACTTTCAGGTGTACAGCAAAGTGACTCAGTTATACATATGTACATGTGTATATCTTATTTTTTGGTTCTTTTCCTTTACAGGTTATTACAAGATACTGAATATTGTTTCCTGGCTATACAGTAAATCCTTGTTGTTTATATATTTTATATATGGTAATGAGTATTTGTTAATACCATACAACTAATTTATCCCCTCACCTTCCCCTTAGGTAACCATGAGTTTGTTTTCTATGTCTGTGAGTCTGTTTCTGTCTTGTAAGTAAGTTCATTTGTACTAGTTTTTAGATTCTGCCTATAAATGATATCATATAATATTTGTCTTTGACTCACTTCACTTAGTATGATAATCTCTAGGTCCATCCATGTTGCTGCAAATGGCATTATTTCATTCTTTTTAATGGCTGAGTAATATTTCATTATATATATATATATATATATATATATATATATACTACATCTTTTTTTTTTTTAAACATCTTTATTGGAGTATAACTGTTTTACAATAGTGTGTTAGTTTTTCCTTTACAACAAAGTGAATCAGTTATACATATACATATGTTCCCATATCTCTTCCCTATTGCATCACCCTCTCTCCCACCCTCCCTATCCCACTCCTCTAGGTGGTCACAAAGCACAGAGGTGATCTCCCTGTGCTATGTGGCAGCTTCCCACTAGCTATCTAATTTACATTTGGTAGTGTATATATGTCCCGGCCACTCTCTCACATCGTCACAGCTTACCCTTCCCCCTCCCCATATCCTCAAGTTCATGCTCTAGTAAGTCTGTTTTATTCCCGTCCTACCACTAATCTCTTCATGACATTTTTTTTTTCTTAGAGTCCATATATATGTGTTAGCATACGGTATTTGTTTTTCTCCTTCTGACTTACTTCACTCTGTATGACAGACTCCAGGTCTATCCACCTCATTACAAATAACTCAGTTTCATTTCTTTTTATGACTGAGTAATATTCCATTGTATATATGTGCCACATCTTCTTTATCCATTCATCTGTTGATGGACACTTAGGTTGCTTCTGTGTCTTGGCTATTGTAAATAGTGCCACCATGAACATTTGGTTGCATATTTCTTTTCTTTTTTTAATTCTTTTTTATTTAAAAAATTTTTTTATTTATTTTATTTTTGGCTGTGTTGGGCCTTCATTGCTGCATGGTCTTTCTCTAGTTGCAGCGAACAGGGACTACTCTTCGTTGCGGTGTGTGGGCTTCATATTGCAGTGGCTTCTCTCGTTGTGGAGCATGGGCTGTAAGCACACGGGCTTCAGTAGTTGCAGCATGCGGGCTCGGTAGTTGTGGCTCACGAGCTCTGGAGCTCAGGCTCCGTAGATGTGGCACACGGGCTTAGTTGCTCCACAGCATGTAGGATCTTCCTGGCCAGAGCTCAAACCCATGTCCCCTGCATTAGCAGGTGGATTCTTAACCACTGCGCCACCAGGGACGCCCACATGTATCTTTTCTAATTAGAGTTTTCATCTTTTCCCATTATATGCCCAGGAGTGGGATTGCTGGATCATATGGTAGCTCTATTTTCTTTTTTTTTTCTTTTTTTTTTTTTTTTTTTTTTGCGGTATGAGAGCCTCTCACTATTGTGACCTCTCCCGTTGAGGAGCACAGGCTCTGGACGCACAGGCTCAGCGGCCATGGCTCACGGGCCCAGCCGCTCCGCAGCTTGTGGGATCTTCCCGGACCGGGGCATGAACCCATGTCCCCTGCATCGGCAGGCGGACTCTCAACCACTGCAGCACCAGGGAAGCCCAAGTCTTTTTAAAAATTTATGTTATAGTCCTTACCAGATGTACCTCTGGTTTAATCACTTTCAGAATAAGCTACCAAAAGTTTATAATTTGGCAATAATACTAATAGCAAATATTTATTGAGAGCTTATGTGCCAGTTACTATGCTAATAAAAATTAACATTTAATGTATGTGCCAGAGTATACATGGTGTTGTTTAATCACCACATCAACACTATGAAGGTTGTTACTCTTGTAACACCCATTTTACACATGAGGAAAATAAGATATAAAATTAGGTAACTTGCCTGAGTTTACATAGCTAGAAAGCAACAGAGTTTGACTCTAGATTCTACTCTTACCATAATGCTGATTATACCCAGACCCCTTAAAGCATTTATTACCTACCTTAAGGTTCATATTAATATTTATCATATTCCTTTCTTTAATCATCCTTTCTAGCTAATTCTCTCTTAGATATTCTAGGTATCACTTTTATTATTAAAAACTAACTTTAAAGTCAGAATTGTTTGTGCCAGATTACTTTAGGGTTTGCTAATCCCTCTTATTCTTTATGAAATGCTTCTCCATCGTGTCTCAGGCTAAAAACTCAGGCATTGCAAATTTTAATTTAGAATCTCCCACTCATTATATTGTACTATGTCCCTAATCAGGTGACACCTTCTTTTTTCTCATTTTATTCATTTGTTTAGTAAGTATTTATTGAGTACTTCCTATTTTCCAGGCAGTATTATACAGCAGTAGACAAAACAGAGAAAAGTTCTATCCTTGTGGAACTTACATTCCAGGGAGAGAAAGAAAGACATCCATCAATCAATGAATGGATGGATGGATGAATGGGTAAAATATGTATTCGGTGCAGTAAGTACTATAAAGAAAAGCAAAGCAAGGAAGGGAGCATAGAAAATAAGAAGCTGGAGCTGATGTTTAACATAGGGCAGTCAGGCTAGTTCTGACTCAAAAGATGACATTTGGCCTTAAGGAAATGAAGGAGTGAGCCATCCAACATGTGGGAGGGAGAGCATTCCAGGAAGAAGAGAAGGAAGAAAGTACAAAGACCCTGAGGCAGGAGCATGCTTGGGATACCCAAGGAGCATGTATGTGGCTCTTGCGTTAGACTAGAGTAAGCAAAGGGGAGAGTAATAGGAGATAGGCAACAGAAGGCACAGGACACCAGAGCTTACAGGCTTGTAGCCCTTGGTAAGGGCTTCGGCTTTTTCTATGCGTGAGATAGAAAGCCACTCAAGACTTTTGAGTGGAGAAGTGACAGGGTGTCATTTTGGAAAAGTAGGTTGACATGTGCATCAAAGGTGAATGTGATAGAAATAAATGGTATTGAGTACATACATACATTGTTAATGTGATTTTATTCCATTTTTCTCTCCATCTTGAAGGTGGTAGTACTCTGGATTTTTGTTAGTAAGCCCATATTTTGAATAGTGTGTTTAGAATGGATAATACATTTTAAAAAGGACTTGATCAAAGGAAAAGTCATTCATGCAAAAATACTAGAGTGGCCCACAAACTCACCTACAAAGAACACTTAAAGGAATTGGGACATTGATCCCAGAAAAAGTAACTCTCAGGGGAAGCACACTGTATTCAAACACTTAAACTGCTGTCAGACAGAATAGTAAGCAAATTTCAGTCCTGCCATTTAGTAATTTGGGGATATTAGGCAGTTTATTTAAGATGAGATCATGAAGGACTATGGTCAGAGTTTCAGTGTCTCCATCTTGTAAATCAGGTTTATTAGGTACCTAAACAGTAATTGTAAGGGCAAAATGGAAGTATGTAAAGAGTAGTACTATACCTGCTAAATAATAGGCATATCATAAATGATAACTTTTTATTGTATGGTGTTGCCTTATTGGTAGTACCCTTATAATTTAAGAAAAATGTATAAGTACATGCTTCCAATATATGTATAATTATTTATAAATTATATACACATACTGTTGTGAGTCTATATATTTTATTAAAGTTAATTTCTTATTTTTTAGTTAAAAATGAAATAGAAATTCTCATATTTTCCCCTCATACCTTAATGGATCATCTTACAGACTCTTTGAGGTGCCAACTGCACTCTGGAAACCATTCCCTTAGAGTACAGAAAACTCTACCTACAGGGAAAATTCACAGACAGCTTTTGGCACAGCAACAAAATTTTAAAATAGCTATTCTGATGTTTACTGTTTTAGTTATTGGTGTTATCATTCACCCAGTCACCAATGGCTAGAAAGTGGGAGTCTATCCTTTATTCTTCCCTTCCCTTATCCCAGCTATTAAATCATTTACAAGTCCTCTTAATTGTTTCTTCATAATTTATTTCTTAGCTCTCTTCCCTTCCAGCCTCACTTTGGGCCCTCATGGTCTCTCTCTTTAATTACTCTAACGTCCATCTAACTTTTCCCAAACTCATCTCCCAGTGAAAGTGTTTCCTCAGTAAACTTTCAGGTTATGAAAACTGAATATTTTTGCCTGTTGTGCACAAGGCCTTCATAAGCTGTCCCTTCTAACTCACTAGCTTTATATCTTGCCACTTCCCCATTTTTTTCCCTGTCCTTAGCCATACTGAGCTACTTAAAGGTCTTTAAATATACGCTCTCTCATCCTTCCATTCTTTGCATCGACTGCTGCCTTTGCTTTAGAATACCGTCTTCTCCTTCCTGTCCTAGCTGCTTCTCAGCTTTCAAGATTCATTTCAGGCACATTCTCTTTTTAACTCCTCTAGTCTAGCTTACCTGCTTCCAGAGTACCCAGTGCTCACTTGTATTACAGTAGACTGTGATCATCACTTAGTGGAATTAAAGAAAAATAATTTACCACAGTGTGGCACAGTGCTTTTTGATTAGTATAGTCTAGATTTCAGTTTCTGATTCTGTCACTAGCCGAGAGACCTTGATCGAAATACTTAACCTTTCTAAGTGTTTTCTTTTTGTTTAATAATGCTACCTATCTCATAGTATTGTTTTGCATATTATATGAAATAATACATGTAAAATATTTAACACATTGATACTTACAGCAAATGTTAACACTTAGTAAACATTACCTGTCATTATTATTAATTATGCTTATAGTTGTTTGACAGTGAAATGGGTTGCCTTATGATAGAATCTCGGCATCACTGCAGGTATTTATTCAGTGACTAGATGTATATATCTGGGACAATAAAAGGGATTCATAAGATAGGGAACTGTGTTTGCCATCATCCTATCCCACATCTATGAAATTTTCCTCCCCTATCAGAATCTTTTCAAAGACTGTACATACCACCTTTAAGACATCATAACCAAAAGTAGCCTGTTCTTCAGTACTTTCATAATATATAGCATGATATTTGTCACATGCTGCTTTTTATGATAAGTGTTTATAGTCATAAAACGGGGAGCTTAGATAATCACCTAGCACAGTGTGTGACACTAAGCACTTAGTAATTAGTAGATCTCTCCTTTCCTTCATCTGTTACTAGAACTTCATTCCATAGGCATTGAAAAGATATTGATAGTTTCGAGCCCACAGGTGATTTGATCACAGCATTAATTTACCAAGATTAATAGGACAGTAAGTTGCAAGATGGATTGCAGGGGGAACGCCTAAGGACAAAGACAAGTTAATTAGCTGGTTCAGTATTTATACCTCACTGAACACTTTCCAGTTCACATTTGGGAAGGAATGTGGTATAGTGGAAAGAAAATAGGTTTTGTAGGTAGGTGTTCTGACTTGTGAATAAGACCATCACATTCTAGCAGTTCATAATTTTTCCAGGAGGAACAGAGAATTGCTAGTTGAGATTTGTGTTTTTTCTCCACCCCACCTCCCCACCCCACAGTGTTATTCTACAAATTGTTGTGCATGGAGGATCAAAAGATACAAAGGAGGGAATGTTATTCTTTTAAATATATAGGAATTAATAAATCTAGGGACTCACTGAATACTTCTGTATCCTAAGTGTTTTCTTATGCATTATTTCATTTTAAAAAAAATATTTATTTATTTGGTTGCACTGGGTCTTAGTTGCGGCAGGCGGACTCCTTAGTTGTGGTTCGCAGGCTCCTTAGTTTTGGCATGCAAACTCTTAGTTGCGGCATGCCTGTGGGATCTAGTTCCCTGACTAGGGATTGAACCCCGGCCCCCTGCATTGAGAGCATGGAGTCTTAACCAGTGCGCCACCAGGCAAGTCCCTGCATTATTTCATTTTATTTTTCACAATAACTCTGGTAAATGATGTTATTTCCTTTTAACAGATTAGAAGAATGAAACTCAGAGATTAAATCATTCATTACTCATAAGAGGCAAAAAAAAAAAAAAAAAAAAGAGGGGTGGAGTGGGTTTCAAAAACCCAAGTCTATTGATTATAAGTTTAATGTTTTAACATTTCACTGTACCGCTGCTGCATTGAGATAGTTGAACACATGTGCTCATTTCTGTCACATGTTAACCTCAAGGGTGGGTAAGCTGAATGTAGTATTCCACAATTATCAGCATATATCCATTTGAGCCTCAGTGTTTGTTTATACACAGAAACATACACACACACACACACACACACACACACACACACACACACACACACACTCCCACCCAACCTTTAGAGAAAGAGAAAAAGGCAAATCACTCACTGTCTGTTTAAACTCCAGTATTAGCCATAGTGAAGGGAGATATTGGTGATCTGCTTGCTCATAATTCCTAAATGATTAGATACTGGTTTTACACTTACCCTAAGCTTCTTATCTAAATTATCACCAGGAAGTAAACCTTTATCCCCAAGCTTCTCAGACTTTAATGGACCTACAGAACATCTAGGGATCTTGTTAAAATGAAGATTCTAGTTCAGTAGATTGGGATGGGGCCTAGAATTTGTTTCTAACTGCTCAGGTGATGCTGATGTTGTTGGTCTTGCATCTTTGACTTACAGGTGTAGAATTTTTGTTTTTGTCTCAAATATATAATTATTTATAAAAAGCTGCAATTGTAGTATACACAGTATTTGTGTTCTTTGCTTTTTTATACTTAGCTTTTATCCCTATTTTCTGCATAATTTTCATGCTTATGATTTTTTAATTTCTGTATAAACTGTAGAGTTAATATAACACTATTAGGAATTTACATCTATTCTCAGTTACTTTGCCATTCTACATTGTGTGAAATTGAATTCTTCTCGGCATGTACCTTTTTGCTGTTTAATTATTTCTCTAAGATAAATTCCCAGTAGTAGTTACTAGGTCAAGGAATAAGAATATCTTTGTTGTTTAAAGGGTACAGAGTTTCAGTTTTGCAAGATGGAAAATGGATAGTGGTGACGGTTGCACAACAATGTGAATATACTCAATGTCACTGAACTGTACACTTAAATTGTGGTTAAGATGGCAAATTTTATGTTATGTGTATTTTATCATAATTTAAAATGTTATAAATAAAAAAGTTATCCTCCCTCCAGAAATATATATATATATTATATATGTATGTGTGTATATATATAATTTTTTTTTGGAGGGAGAATATATATACATATACGTGTGTGTATATATATATATATGTATATATATAAAGTATATTTTATATTTTGTTGCATAATAAACCATTTGGTCTTTTAGAAAGTGATCAAATTGTGGTGCCACCTACACGTTTACCTCACTTATACTAGTATTGAGTGTCTCAATGGTTTATTAAAATTTTTGCTAAATGGTCTAAAATGATTCTTCAGGATTGCCTTAATTTGCATTTTTATTTCTATCACAGTTGAAATGTGACCATTTGTTTTTGTGGGTCTTTTTACTATTTGTATTTCCCTCGTATATGAAATGTATATTTATGTCATTGGCCCTTATTCCTATTAGGACAGTGATCATTTTCTTTAGTCTTACTAGAGTCGTTTCTATAGTAGAATATTTTAAGTAAATATTTTTTCCTATCTTTGTTGTCTTTTTAATTCAGATTTAAGTGAGTAACTTTATGCTTTTACATCCTACAGGTGAACTATGGAAAAGTATGTAATGACAGTAGAAAAGGATTGAAATTCACCGTCTCCTGTGGCTGCAGTTCAGAATTTGTTTTTGTACCATATGGTAGCACTATTGCTATTTATACAGTTTACTCAGGAGAACACATAACTATGCTTAAGGGACATTATAAAAGTGTTGACTGCTGTGTATTTCAGTCTAATTTCCAGGTAAGAATGATATTTAGGGGAATTTAGAATGTTCGGGTAGCTAGCTTGCCAGAGTAGTTGTATATAAAAGAGTAAATTGCAATTTCATTCTAAGGAATTATACTTTCTATCCACATCTGAGCTAGAGTATTAAATAGAGGGTAGATTTTTTTTTTAGGTGGCATAGGATGTCTCTGTGAATCAATATAATACTGTGCAACTTGACTGGGATAAATTCTTTTGTATATGGCTCCATTTATTTGGCAGTTGAAAATCTCTGGCAAATTAAAATAATTTCTTGCAAACGAGCTCTTGGGGAAAAAAATGGAACATACGTGTCTCATCTCAAAATATAGTTTGTGGCACTTCCCTGATGGCACATTGGTTGAGAGTCCACCTGCCAATGCAGGGGACACGGGTTCGTGCCCCGGTCCGGGAAGATACCACATGCCGCCAAGTGGCTGGGCTCATGAGCCATGGCTGCTGAGCCTGCTCTTCTGGAGCCTGTGCTCCGCAACGGGAGAGGCCAAAACAGTGAGAGGCCCATGTACCACACACACAAAAAAAAACAAAAAACAAACAAAAAAATATATAGTTTGTGTATCTTGACTTACATATATGTGAATATGTCTGAAATTTTGTTTATTTTTTTCTTATTTTCTGCCAATGGCTAATAAGTTTACTTTAGTGTTGATGCAACTTACATAATTTCTTAAATACCTATGGTTTTTGTTTGTTTAACATCCTAACCTTTCTCTTTCATTTCACCAATGGAGCAGATTGTTTTTTCCATGGAACATTTGCATAGATTACCTCATATACTCCTTTAAATGAGTCTCTAATGTAGCAAGATTGTCGGTATTTTCCCTGCATCGTAGATAACGAAAATGAAGCTCGTGAAAATTAATATTATGGGTTATTAGAGCTAGGAGGGACTTTATCACCTTATTCATTCATTCATTAATACTCATTACTTAATTTGTGTCTGATGCTGTGAAGTAAGATATACAGGGCTGGTTTTTCAGCCAGCACACATCAGCATGGCATTATCCATTATTAAAATGCTCAAATTCATATCCTGCTGTTTGTTACATAGCTATTGTACTAAGCCCCCTAAGTGACCTCCAGCTTCACCCCCTTCCCTGGGGCCTCCTAGACCTAGTAACTAAGAGGGACCTTCAGACCCTGCTCCCTCTCTATGTCCAGTATCTCTTCTGATTGGCCAGTGTCCTGATGTACCAGTTATTAAATATTTTTAGTGTTACTTCTGGGAAAAGGCTACTAAGGCAACCAGAGGGGTGATGTGACTTGCCTCAAATCTGCAAGTAGATTGACAGAGCATGATTATCCATTCAAAGAAATTCTTAGAATACAGTACCTCTTTTCTTATCCAGAGTCACGTAGAGACACAGCCAAGATTTTAACACAGGTATTCTGACTACCAGTTGTTGCTTTCCACCAAATCAGAGCTTCCTAGAATGTATTGAAAGTATGTCAAAATAATTGATTCCCTTCGTCCCTGGAATAGCTGGGACAAGCCTAGGATAGCCAGAGAGCTGGGGCCAGTTGCCTCCTGAGAAATACCATTTCTTTTATTTATTTATTTATTTATTTATTTATTTAGCTGCATTGGGTCTTCATTGCTGTGCACAGACTTTCTCTAGTTGTGGCGAGCAGGGCCTGCTCTTTGTTGCGGTGCACAGGTTTCTCATTGCGCTGGCTTGTCTTATTGCAAAGCACGGGCTCTAGGCGCACGGGCTTCAGTAGTTGTGGTGCCTGGGCTCAGTAGTTGTGGTGCCCGGGCTTAGTTGCTCCACAGCATGTGGGATCTTCCCACACCAGGGCTCAAACCTGTGTCCCCTGCATTGGCAGGCAGATTCTTAACCACTACACCACCAGGGAAGTCCAACAAATACCATTTCTATATGTGCTGTGCACTAAGAAAGATTTTAATCACTGCATTACATCAGAAAGCTTCCAACTCTTATCCCATTCCATCTATTATGATTTCTGAAAAGGAAAATAATTATAAATCTAAATTATAAAAGTAAAGGAGAGTAGTATTTTTGCATCCATTCAGCATCAGAACCCTTTTAACCAATTACATGTTACAACCCACTATCTGAAAATAAAATTGATATTTATAGTAATTCTATCATAAATGTAAAAATTTGAAAAAATATATCCAACATCAAAATAATGATAATAATTGATTATTTCCCTTTGACTAAAATAGGGATCCATGAGTCCATTCTGCTATTAGTAAGTAATAAATTGAAAGTCTGATGAGGAATGGGATATTTACATAATCTCAAGGTAGCACCCTACAAAATATTAATTACAAAGGTAAAATGAGTAATTTTACCTTGAAGATGACTGGCATACATCAGCTTAATCAAATTATCAAAGTGTGTGATATTCCTGGCAAAGATATATTACCTGAATTTAATCATGAAACATAAGACAAGGTTATCTGACCTTAGTGTATCTTGGGTGTATATCTTCTCAGGAAACTAAATTGCTCTAGGGCACTGAGCATATGAAAATATCTTTGCATCATCCATGGTTAGTGTAACCATACATTCTAGATTTAACAATGCAGTCTGTAGAATTTTGTTCCATTTAGGAAATCTGATAATGTGTAACTAAATGTAATTTACTTAATTCTCTTTACATCTATATTTCCTATAAATCACTTCGTAATCTTATTTTCCCTTTAGCCAGAACCTTTTACATATTTTTTTTAGAAAAATACTAATTGTACCATACCTCAAATAGCTTTTTTTTTAACATCTTTATATGAGTATAACTGTTTTACAATAGTGTGTTAGTTTCTCCTTTACAACAAAGTGAATCAGTTATACATATACGTATGTTCCCATATCTCTTCCCTCTTGCATCACCCTCCCTCCCACCCTCCCTATCCCACCCCTCTAGGTGGTCACAAAGCACAGAGGTGAACTCCCTGTGCTATGCGGCAGCTTCCCACTGGCTATCTAATTTACACCTCAAATAGCTTTTGAGATGAGTAACAGTAAAACTAAATAATTTCATACCAGAACAGGAAAAAAAAAGTTATAGTGTTAGAAATATTTGTGTAGAAATATATTTGTGAGGAAAACAAACATTTAGTCAGTCAGAGGTTTATAACCACTTAACATTTTGCTGCTTTTTCTTTTTAGCCCTTCCTCTTTGCTTAGTAGCTTTTTAAAAAATTGACCTAGTATTTTACATCCTGTTTTTTTCTTTTCACACTATGACTATTTGGTTTACATCCTGCTCCTTTCTCTTGACAATATGAATATTTTTCACTGTCATTAAATATTCTTCAAAAATAAATTTAGTGGTTATGTAATATCACATCATTTTAATGCAGCATAAATTTATAAATCATTACCCTAGGCAATAATTTTTGGAAAATTATTATTTTAAATATTGATGATAATATCCTTGAATTTCATGTGTGTCTTTGGCATGACTTCTTAGGAATGCATATAGAAACTTCTGACACATGTTGAGATTTCATTCTCTGAAAAGATTATAGCAATTTATACACTCTGTATGGGAGCGTATCTATTTTACTGCCCCATAGGAATATTTTCAGTACTAGCCAATGTAACATATTTCTGAAGTTTTGTGGGGAGGCGAATGAACATTGTTCAGCATGTGCAGACAGCATATCCATAAAGACATTGCCATTGACTGTGCATCAGCCCAAGCTTCGCTTCTCAGCAAGCATGGCATATATGTCTTAATGCTCTTTAGTTGAGTTCTTTTTTTGAACTTTTGGCCTATTTTAGCTAGAAACTCATATAGTTTCTTCATTGAAGTCTTTATTAAAGCTCAGTTATTGACAGAAAAGGACGAAATTTATTTCTTCCATTTTTTTCTCATTGTCTGACACTTGAAATAAATGGATACTATGATTGATTAAAAATTACAATGATTGGGCTTCCCTGGTGGCACAGTGGTTGAGAGTCCGCCTGCCGATGCAGGGGACCACGGGTTCGTGCCCCGGTCCAGGAGGATCCCACATGCCACGGAGCGGCTGGGCCCGTGAGCCATGGCCTCTGAACCTGCGTGTCCGGAGCCTGTGCTCTGCAACATGAGAGGCCACAACAGTGAGAGGCCCACGTACCGCAAACAACAACAACAACAACAAAATTACAATGATTGTTTTTGTGAATTTTAACATGTTAGCAACATGTTAACATATCCTAATACTATTTTTAAATACAAAACAAGGCTTTACTACATCTTAAACAAACAGAAAAAAACATCAGCCCAGTTTCTTTGGGGAGTAGAAATAGAATTAATCTTAATTAATCTAACCTTAGAATTAATCATTTAAAAATTAATGTCATTTATTTCAGATTGGCACCAGCTTTAAAGTGACCTACAATTACATCTTTGCTTTGTGTTATAGGAACTTTATAGCGGTAGCAGAGACTGCAATATTCTTGCTTGGATACCATCCTTATATGAATCAGTTCCTGATGATGAGGAGGTAAATATTATTTATACTAATTGAACAGTGACTTCTAAGTCATAAAAAAGTTTTTATTAATTTACTCTATATGAGAGAAACTTTTAAAGCATTTTTTGCTATTTTGTGATTGTAAAAATAATTTACCTCTATAATATATTTGGAAAATTCAAAAAAATATTAAGAGAAGAACATAAATTTCTGAAGTTTATTAATTACTATTAATATTTTGACTTACTTCATTCTTGTTTTTTCCTGTGCATACTTTTTAGCATGGTTAATATTATGCTTGAACATACAGCTTAGCATCCTGCTTAAGACTTTTTCCATGTCATTAACAAGTATTTGCAAATGTTTTTAATAATATAGCATTCTGTCATTTATTTACCATAATTTACTCAAATATTTTCCTATTAGAAGACATTTCTTTTGATCATTATAAACACATCAAGGTAAATATCTTCAAAAATTATTTACATTTCTGATTACTTCTTTGGTTAGATTCCTAGAAGTAGTGTTACCTCTTGAGTTATCATGTATGACATGTTTAAGGTTCTTTATTCACACTATCAAATTTTATCAGTTTACACTTCTACCAGCAGTCTGTTAGTGCCTATGTCAGAGCATAAACTGGTACAAATATGACAGTGTGAATAAAGAACCTGAAAAATGTGGTGGGAAAACAAAGATAAATAAGATATGATTTCTGGTCTTAGGTTCTTTTACTTTTTTGTCAAGCTATCTAAAGGTGAAATCTTCCAGATTTCATCATGTGTCTAATTTGATTTATTATGGCTTTGATTAGTTTTAGTGTACACCTGCTTTAAATACTGAATTTTTTTTGTACAAAGCTTAATATGTTCAAATAATTTGGTTCAGCCATTGATTTTGCATTATTATTTAATTACTGTGTCCTGCTGTTTGGGAATTACTATATACATTAAATCCAACTCATAATACTATAGGCCACGTTAGAAAGTTTAACAATCATTCACCAATTGAAAACTATTAAAAAAACCTAGAAGTAAATAATCTTTGACTTACGTATGAAAAAATGATATTATTTAGAAGAAAACTAAATTGCTTATTTTATAAAGAGAGTATGTGACTCTGATGGTTTATTTCCTCATTATATAGTTACAGTGATAGTTTGAACTCCCCATCTAGAAGAATTTTTGTATATGGGAAGTTAAGCTGAACAAGTAGAAATCAAACAGAGGTGCACAAAAAATAAGTTAGCTTTATAGTTAAGGTTTAGAGCTATGAAACCTTACCTTTTAAAATGCACTGTATATATGCTTTAAGATAGGTACCATTCTCAAATTAATATAAAATGGTAAGTGCTAAGATTATTTCCACAAAATTTTAGTTTGAAAGATTTCTGTGAATGTAGGTAGAACGTGAATATGATCGCGATGCAGATCCCAATAGAGAAGTCTGTCTACACTAGACCCTGTTCCTTACATGTATATTTACTATTTAACTCATATTTGAAAGTATTTTCATCTCACCTATCAAATGAATGACTGCTGCAGTTCCCCACAGAGGCAACTTAACACAAAACAAAACATACACATGCACATACTCACACAAACACTTTGTCTGTAGTTTCAGGTAAACTAAATAATAGTAATACTGGTAACTGGGTTCAAATCCCAGTTCTGCCATTCATTAGTGATCTGAGACAAGTTTATGGTATCTTCAAACATCAGAATCATCAAAACAAAATTGTTCTTAGGTTTCCTTTCAAATCCTCCCTTGAGATGAGATTTACTTCTCCATCAACCAAGATACTATCCCTTAGGGGTATTTCTTCTGATATCCAAGATAGAGGAGGAATTTAGTTCTACCATAAGAAATTGAAGGGCATTGGGCAATAGGGACAGGTTTTATGGTCTTTAAGCATAAATCCTATTATTTAATTGGCAGGCTGTTTTGTTATATTCTGAGGAATCTGCCTTCCTTTTGCCCCCTCTTCCTAACATTTAGTCACAATCAAAGCAAGCCTATATAACTCCTACTCACTTTTTCCTGTCTGAGATCTCTAGGGTGACTATATTACAGTTTAAATCTGACCTCTCATCAAGAATCTTACTTTATTTTGACAGTTACACAATATGTAGCTGTTTTATTTACCACTTGTGTAGATGTAGAATCACTTGCTATATTGAGACAACCCTATATTCTACCTATAAAGATTTTCCACTAATTACCAGTAAGAAATTTAGAATTTATCAAGATGCATGTGTGGAAGATGGTCCAGTTTGGTTTTGTTCTTCCTTCCCGTTATATGGACCTGAACTAGATCCCCTTTAAACTCATGCTTCCCTGTCTCCTTAACATTCACAACTATCTGTCAGTAGAACAGGCAGGCTGGATGGCTATGTTCAAGCATAGAAAGAATGTCCACTAGGAGGTGATGTTGTAGAGAAAACTGAAGTCATAGATGGTAGTTAACTTGATCAGTAGGTCTGAAACACTATATGGGTACCACATCATATATAATATTTTTACTGCAGCTTTCAATTACAAGTAAGATGTTTTATTTGTGTTTTTTAACAATAAAATATACTTCTAATAATACTGTAATATATTCATATTGTTACCCTTTACTGCTATAAACAGTAAAATTTATATGCAACTGCCTTTCCAATTTTCACTTATTTTTGTTTGCTTACCATAGCAACAATAATTTACATTAAAATATACTTTTGCTTCTCTGTTGATTCTTCAAATGAAATTTAAATGTTTAATAGGTTACATATTGGGCTTCCATAGTGAAATTAGAAGGCATGGCCTTTGTGTGGTTCATCTACCCAGGGACATTTTGGTAGATATCTAAGGCAGAGTTAAAGGCTTTTAGAGCTAGAGTAGGGAAGAATAATCACCTAACCCCTAAGGACTTTAAATAAACTGTCACTAAATAACCTAACTTGGTAGTTAAATTATAAACCCAGAAAGGTAAAAAATTCAGTAAACACTTGGATGAAAGAATAAATGAACAGTCTTCAGTATGCTACTCTTGCAAATCAGTGGACTGCTACTAGAAATAAGTGAATAGTTTGCTGAGGTTTGGTAATAGTTTTGGATCTGGATACCAGGTATAATGGAATTTTGTTTGTGCAACTAAGTGACAATAGCCAATATTAGGTTTAGTAATGGTGACAGTACCAACATTAGATTAAGTAATGGACTCAGATCTAAGCTTTAACAACTATAAAGAATACCTAAGTTAACATATTGTTTTCTGACTGTCCTGGCTGATACTTGGGGAATTTACTGCAAACACCCACTTTTTCTACTGTTATCATTGTTTGAATTTTAAGAGTCTAAATCATCATGTTCATCAAAAGGAAATGAACATTGTCAGACATACAGTAGGGGCTACCCTTAACATAAAATATTGATATATGTTGTAAAAGGTAATATATCTAAGATAATTTAAGAATAATCTAAGAACTAATACATTATTGGATTTGGAGTCTGAACAAACTGGCAGCAAACATAAAAGTTGCAGAGTAGGAAGCACACGTGGCTCATAATGCCCAGATACTCAAAAAAAGGAGATCATTTTAATGTCCTTTAATCATTTGCCAAAGAATAAGAAGGTTAGCCATTCAAAAAATTTCCCTAAACAAGTGAATTGATTTGAAATACCACAGGTAATTAAAATTCCTCTGTTGCTGATTACATTTATTAGGTACAGCTTTAAAGTTTTAAGAGTACTGTGATGTTTTGTTATTTTAGATAAATACCATCTAATGCATGTTCTCTTTCACAGAAATCTCCCAGGGAAAGCTATGTGCTAATGACAAAATGTTACCGTTTCCAATACATTTTGCCTGTCTTTTTCAACTGCTTCCCTAGCTACATACATACATACATACATAAACCTTGCCACTTAATACCAAAAATGATATTACTCCATTTGATGAACACCTTATTCCCCACATGTGGATATTTGCTTATTTATAAAAATCAGGTCCATCCAAGCAGTAAAAAGTTGCTCACATTAATATTTTGGGCTCTCAGCTCAGACTATAGACCTGAGTCCAGCCTTGGCCACATGGATATCAATGTGCCCTCTTCTCCAGGTAACTCCAAAGAGGTGTAAAAATGCCTTAAGTAATAGCAGCAATCGTGTGTGTGTCTCTGTGTCTGTGTGTCTGTGCGTGTCTTTGTGTGTGTATGAGGTAACTACTTTGAAGGAAACATAATTTAAAGTCTGATATGTCTATTTAAAATGAAGTTACATTATTTTATATTGTATGTGGGGTGTTTCTTTTGTTAACTTTTGGTTTGAAACTAACAATTATATAGTTTCTTCAAAAATAATCTAGTTGCTTTTTATCTGATATATTTCATAACTATATTGTGAGCCTAAAATTATGAGGTAGAATAATTGAGTCTTTCTTTTTTGCCCCTTTTTTTAGACTTCAACCAGATCACAGTTAAATCCAGCATTTGAAGATGCCTGGAGCAGCAGTGATGAGGAAGGATGACTATCATTCTTAGTACCTTTTTATCTCTATTGATTAAACTTTTAAAACGGGACTGTTTTATTTTTTTAATTGTCCAGTGACAGCTAAATTAGCCCTGGATTTGGGTGTTTTTTTCCTTTTGTTTTAAAATGAAGTTAATAGTTGCATGAAATCCTGCAACAGAGTTCCATATAGTTTATTTAATCAGAACATGTCTCCTTGATCCCAGTTGCTGCTGTCTGCCACAGCCTGTATAGCTAGCTATAGTAGAAGGAGACAGGTCATGGTAGCCCCTTTGTGGGAACTTGAGCAGATTGTGTGAACAATAAGATGCCGTCTTAGAGGATGAGCACGTAGAGGCTCTCAGCACTGACTTTCTCCTGCTGGTTGTACCATCACCTTGCTCATTTTCACCTTCAAGAATGATTTTACTGAGGATTATATCAAAAAGTATAGTTGAAAAGTTAGCATCAAAATTTGTTTATTATTATTTATGTATTCAGTTTTTGCAATGATTTCATTTACTTAACCGTTGTCTAGCTTTATGTTAAATTTTCTTGAACTCATTGCCTTCCACAATCTAAAAAGTGCATCACAGGAGATATTTAACTTAGGGAAAATACCATGTTTCCTTTATTTTAATGCATCAGATGACAGCTTGAACTACTCATTTATGAATCTGTTTAAGATGTGACCAAGTCCCACTTCATTCATCAAAGCAGAAAATATCCTGGCAGGGAATCTGGCTTAAACATGAAATGTCATAAAATTCTATTTTATTTTCTACTCTTCTTATGTCATAACCCACAAGTGATTATCATGAACCTAATCTTATATTCCCTTTCATTCTGATTCTATCAGTAGGAGACTAGTTAAAGAGGTTTTTGTGAACTTGAATACCAAGTATACAGTTGTTGAGTTTTTAAGTGTGTGTTAGGCCTCATATCAGACCTTTCTGGCCAAACGTTTTCCATACGTTTACTTTACAGTTGATCTTCTTAAGCCCTGACCATTTTACTCTCACTTTTTCTCACTTGGTGAGGATTCTTAGAATCTTTGAGAATGCTATTGAAATTGGAATTTTTTTTTAATTTTAAGAAAAAAGGAGTCTTTCTCCAAACTGCAAATACATATAGGTAACTGGTACATTTTGAAAAGGTGCATCTGCTGGGGATGTGGAATGACCACCCTCCTAGTGCCATGGGATGAGTCTAATCCACTGACCGGGCAGCACCGACAACCAGTGAGGCCTTATCAGTGCCTGGTGTCTGCGACGTTACATGTTCCTGTAGGCATCCATAAACCATTTTCCTTTTCCCCTCTGAGCTTTTCTGAGTCAAGTCTCAGCCTGTTCCTCAAAGTAGTTGGAGATGGCTCCACCTGAGCACTCACCTATGTGCTGTAGGCCATTTGTGGGTTTGGTGTGAGGGCCTTCTCAGGAGATCGTGGCTCCCCACAAGCATTGTTCAGGTCACAAGCTTCTCTGCTATGTCTGCTTCCTGCTGTCGCAAGCAATCCATTCCCCACCCTAGTAGGGTATAAGAGGTCCCATCCCTGGAGACCGTGGCTCAGTGTTTAATGAAGAAGGAGAGGAGGGGAAAGGAGCACCTGGTTCCAGCATGCCCCCTGCCAAGACCTGAAGAGTTGATCCAATTAATTTTAAACATACAAAGCCCTGGTCCATGCATATGGGCCCTCATAAGAGCTGCTGCTTATCAACATGCAAAGAGTCTCATGCTCAAAACAAAAAATGTAAAAGATGAAGTTGATGCCACCGTTGCTTTCCTAGATGTAGACCCTAGCCCCTCTAAGGTTGATTAGGACACCCTAGAGAAGGGGGGGGTGTTGCTTACAGAGAGGCTACTAGCGACCAATAGGAGCTTATCGGGTAAACACCCAACAGAAAAAAAAAAGGAAAAGTTTTAGTCATCTAGAGGTACAAGCCATTCTGTAAGTTTTAAAAAAAAAGGTGGCAGTGTAAGAAAGGGACTGATGATTCCATGGACATGGGCAATCCCGGGGGTAAGTTGCCCAGAAGCACCTGGACCCTTCAGCCTCCCTTTTTTCCTCTTAACAGCCAGAAAAAGAAAGTAAAGACTGCACCTTCAAGGTGCAAAAGCCTGAAGCGGGAAGAGAACAGAAAAATTGACTGCCACTTTAGGTGGATACAAGCTCAAGGGGAGAAAAAACAGGAACTTTAAATCTTAGGTACTAAGCAAACACCAGTCTAGCAAACATAATGCTAATTGTAGATTACTTAATGATTTAAAAGCAAAAATAGAAAATAAAAGGTAAATGAATAATATATGCATAAATATAATATTAAAGCAGAGTTTTATAATTTGATCCAATTGAAAATCCAAAATTTATATACTAAATGAATATACTAAAGAATTTATATAGCAATAAGATTAAAATGGCACCTTATGATGGATTACTACAATGTTAATAATGTGGTCCCATCCACTGGGGCCCCCATACTCAATATCCAATGTTATTTTTTTTTAATTTTATTGAAGTATAATTGATTTACAATGTTGTGTTAATTTGTGCTGTATAGCAAAGTGACTCAGTTATACATATATATATTCTTTTTCACATTCTTTTTCATTGTGGTTTATCACAGTATATTGAATATAGTTCCCTGTGCTATACAGTAGGACCTATATTTTATCCATCCTATATATAATAGTTTGCATCTGCTAATCCCAAATTCCCAATACTTCCCTCCCCCACCCCCGTCCCCCTGGGCAACCACAAGTCTGTTCTCTATGTCTGTGAGTCTGTTTCTGTTTTGTAGATATGTTTATTTGTGTTGTATTTTAGATTCCACATATGAGTGATATCATATGGTATTTGCCTGTCTCTTTCTGACTTACTTTGCTTAGTATGATAATCTCTAGGTCCATCCATGTTGCTGCAAATGGCATTATTTCATTCTTTTTAATTGTGTGTGTATATATATATGTGTCTGTGTGTATACATATACATATATATATATATATATATATATTTATCCCACATCTTCTTTATCCATTCATCTGTAAATGGACATTTAGGTAAATAGGCTGCTATGAACATAGGGGTGCATGTATCTTTTCGAATTATAGTTTTGTCTGGGTATATGCCCAGGAGTGGAATTGCTGGATGATACGGCAGCACTATTTTTAGTTTTTTGAGGAACCTCCATCTCTAGACCATGTAGGATGGCCATAAGTTGTCCAAGGGCTTATGATGCAAGAAACTGCCCTCTCAGCCTTATACTATGCTCCATTAAAACAACAAATAAAATACATGCTGAGCTCTCTGGAAATCACAGACTCTGAGCCTGTGACCTTTCATACCCAACTGCTTGTTAAGCGTTGGGTCATAGAAACAATACACCAGAAACTCGGCACAGCTACCATGGCCTCTTTAGACCGGATGGAGCCGAACCTGAGCTCTCTGGCATATTCTACCTGCAGGAGGAGGTGGCTTCCTCTGTCCTCAGTCCCTTGTTAAATGCCATGGTGCTGGAGGATGTCACCCCTCTCCCAGATCACTTTGCTGCTCAGAATCCACTTGCGATTAACTGAACGAACAACAATGGGAGTACATAGACTATGCAGATGGCACTGCTAACCATCATACATGATGGAGCTCAATGAAATGTTGCTGTTTTCCATCTCTTAGCCAGGATGTCCCTAATAAAGGATGGGACCCAAGAAGCAACACACTCAACCAAACTGCTGGATGCCCTGGCCAACAAGTAGCCTCATTTCACATTTATTATAAACTGTTGGGTCGTTGCCTAAAATTGTCCCTTTAAGGGAGAAAAAAACTAACAAAACTGGGACTCTCTTGCCTCACAGATGTCCAAAATATAAATCAAAATCACATATCTCCATATATATTTAGGCCACAATACAAGGCCTTTCCAATTGCACGCCATACTACTTTTAGAGTTACAGATGTTATTGATAATAACTAAGATATACATTTTTCTTCTAAAACTACACAATGCTAATCTCTTGGAAAAGGTATTCCATAGAACTTTCACATCCCTTGTAGGTATCAGATAGCCAGTTTAATTTAGAGACAAAATGGTCTCACACGGCTCTTTTTCAAATTCCACTCAGGTAAATGGACCCCTAAATGGGTCTCTATCTTGCTCTAGGCCTTAATCTCTCTTAATTCAAGGGCCCTTGGCCAGTTTACACCTCACACCAACTTTTAAAAATTTTCTGTCCCCCTTGTATTTAAAGGGGATGTGCATTGCCTCCACGTATATAAAGACTCATTGTACATGAGACCCTTTTTATAATGTCTTCCCATATCTTTATAAATGTTTTATCATTCCCTCATCCCAGAAGGGCTGGAGACCAGATCAAGGGGCACATTAACCGAATTGTCCATATACTAGACAGCCGTTTACCTGATAGAAGACCCATTTGAGCTGAAACTTCCACCAAAAACAAAAACCCTCTCAGTGCAACTGCTCACCTTCCTGTTGACTGTTGGTCTTATTGCTATTGGTCTGTATACTTTCATTAATTTACAATCTGAAGACCCAAACATAGTAAATGTGAGACCCCACATCACCTCGAGTGGATACCCTCTTGAAAAGGATACCCCAGCCCCATATCCCAGAGAGCATCTCCTCGCCCAAGTGCTCATCATTGGAGATGACTTCACTCTGACACTAAAACCTCGCTTCCAGCAACACATGGGTTGCCTCTCCTAAGGCACAAATTAGACACAGGACATTTTTGCTTTTCTTCCTTCGATATTAGGGATCCCATTACATTTCTGATCTACTGTCTGCTAGCCCATGATCCTACTCCTTGTTCTTTGCCAAAAGGCACACCCCTCACACCTGTGCCTAAAGAGAGATCTAGTAGAGGTTACTGCTATCTGTGTTCTAAATTAATGGAGATTATTGCTTTTCCTGGAGGCATTTGCCTCATATTAGTCAAATCCTTCAGCACTTTGGGGAGAGGACCACCTAGTTCCCAAGGCATTTTCCTACTCTCACCTTGTGCCTGCCACCATGATCACCACAACCACTCTTTCTCCTTGGTTACACACAATCCCACTAATCTTACATACACTTTACTAATGTATCATTTCATACTGTCCAACAGAACAACTTCTGGACCTGCTACCTTGATATATCATACCTTTAGCACACTTTCCAACTCCACTTAGATATTGTTGGAGACCCCAAGAATTTCCTATTTCTTGGTTAATGCCATATAATAGAAAATCTAGTTATAGGCTGGCCTGCAAGGACTCCTTACACCTCTACTTGTGTTCTTCCTTTCTACTCTTGGTAAAGTGTTTTCTACAGTGTTAGTGCAATTTATGCCCTGCTCGCTAAAAGTCTCCACTGGTATCACCCCCAGGGATTCCTTAATATGACGCCAGAGCGTCACAGGGCCCATTGTATTGACTACATGTTCTTATTTTCTGTATCCTTGATACTGTGGCATTTGGATCCTTGATCGATCCTGGTGACACTGCCCCTTCCAGAACTAATGCCCAGAGATAGCAGAGGACCCCCCTGGAAGCATGCCTATAGTATACAAGACAACCAATCCAGAGTCCACACCCCCAACCATCCCCTTTATCAAATTCTCACATGCCGAGCTAGTATTCCTCCTGCCTTAACTCACCCCAGAGCCAGGTACCAGGCAGCTAGGAACCAGCCCTGTAGCCCAGTCTACTGAAATTATTCAAAATATCCAATCCCAAACTTACTCAGTGTACCTGCCCTGCCTCCCCAATTCCTTCCCACAAAAAATGTTAATAAAGACTCTAGGCCATGCTGTACCCTCTCCCTCTCTGCCTCCTGACTGATCCTGGTCCTTCCCCGTGTGGCTCTTCATGGCATGGTGTGCCATGCTTCCTGGTTCTAGGGATATTTGAGTATAAACTATCCTTCATTTCCATGTCTGCGTGTCTTAGAAGAAATCCCAGCTACAAACACGAAGTCATTCTTTTTATTAACTTCACAATACTCCATCTTGTGAAGGTACCACCATTTGCTTCTAGCCATTCCCCTGTTTAGGGCCACATGTACAGTGGTAAAGATTGTGAACTGCACTATATCTTCCTTAGGTAATGTATTTGGGTGATACACTTTAGTTACTGAATATCATCTTTTCCTCTGGCAGAGGAAATGGTAATTTTGCTGGGTAGGATTCTTGGGTTGTAGACCTTTTCTTTCATTAGCCTGTAACTATTACATCCACTGTCTTCTAGCTTCTATTATTGCAGACTAGGATTTTATAATAAAACCAGTTAGATTTTTTTCCCCTTTGTGAGGAACTCATTCTTTATAGCTAAAAGCTTGTCAACTCTGAGGGTTTTGTTTTTTTTTTCTTTTTATCCTTAGAGTTCCTTACTTTTATCAGATGTCTGATAAGTCTACCCCTCCCCCCTCACTTCCTGGACCTCTTGTGACCTCTTTCAATCTGAAGCCTCAAGCCTTCCCTCAGCTCAGGAATATTTTCTTCTAATATTTGTTTAATTGTTGCTTCTCTTTTTTTTTTTTTTCCTTCTCTGCATGACCTAATAATTGCATGTAAAGTCTACTCTCTCCTTCATAGTCTTATCTTATCCTTCCTGCTCACCTTTTTTTTTTTTTTTAATCCTAGAACAGTTCCTGCTACTTAGTAGGTGCTCAGTAAATACTTGTTTTGTGGTTTCTATTCTGTACATCGAGATTTTGCATTTGACCTGTGAGGTCACTAATTCAGGCCTGAGTGTTATCATCAGGAGAGACTTTATTGTTTTATTCTCCTCCCCACCCTACACCTTTGTTTTGTTTTGTTTTTAAACACTTGGAGAAATAGGAACAATCTATAGAGGCTTCTACTTGAAACTTCTTTTTAATTGTTTCATTCAATTGGTATTTGTCCAATCTTACTGACAGTATATATCAGTGAACCTATTACAAAGGTAGTAATCACCTGCAGTTTCTCTCCATTGCCTTTTACATTTTACAGATTTTTCCTTCCATGGTGACTTGGCTAACAGTATGTGTCTTTTAGGCATATAAAGTGCTTGTATCCTGCCGTATTTCAAAGGACACATATGCCAGTTGTTTACTGCACCTCAAATTGATCCCAGTTTTAAAGTCATTTATGGTACACCTGTGAAATGCCTAGTTTTTAAAAATATATAGAAAGAATAAACACACGTTTTATTGACATAGCCCTAAATCTATGTTTTAACAGGAAGTCCAAAAACAGCATCATAGATAAGCTTTTTATACTTCCTGCCAAGTCTTTTCTTTACAATTAATTGAGGAAATACCTTAATAGAGAAAAAAAAAAAAGATCTTCAACTGAAGCATTCTTTCTCTTCAGTTTATACTAAAAAGCCCCATTTAAACTAGATAAAAACCTTTAAAGAAAGCTCTGAAGACACCCTTAAACTGTAAAAGTTGTATTAACAGATAAAAATAACCTCAAAATGAAGACTCTTCAGTAAAGGACACAAAAGTATAGAGAGCCTACTATTGATAAGAAACAAAAACCTTTGCCTCTGTTATTTAAAGTCTCAGTGAGACAATAATAAAACCAGTTTGTCTCAAACTAATCTCAATTATCTTTCAAAGAAAAGTCACTAAACCTAATGGCTGCATAGTTCTAACTCATACTTCATTACTATTCTATCATATACTAATACTTGGTTGTTTCCATAAAAATGGTTAACAACTGAAGATTAGAAAAGAATTTCTTGGGCTTCCCTGGTGGCGCAGTGGTTGAGAGTCCGCCTGCCGATGCAGGGGACGTGGGTTCGTGCCCCGGTCCGGGAGGATCCCACATGCCGCGGAGCGGCTGGGCCCGTGAGCCATGGCCGCTGAGCCTGCGCGTCCGGAGCCTGTGCTCCGCAACGGAAGAGGCCACAACAGTGAGAGACCCGCGTACAAAAAAAAAAAAAAAAAAGAATTTCTATAAGTTTTAATTTTTATAAACAAACACACTGATAAATTTCCTTTTTTCCAACATAATTTTTTCTGTATATTCAGATCCTATTTACTGAGCCTGAATTTTAAAACTCTTGAGTATCATTAGAACAGTAAACTTAAAATCAGTCAAACCATGCCAGAAATGAAATTGGCAAAAAGCCTAGCATGCTTGCGATTTTTCCTTTCAAAAAGTATAGCAGGGAAAGCTAATTACAGAAAGGAAAATAATCACTTTGCTTTGTATTGTGATGAAGGTTCTAGACATCTGAAGGTTAAATCTAATAGAGTTGTTTCTTCTGTTTTAGCTCTGGAAAAAATATTAAATTTAGGGGACATATCTAACAAAGCTCAATCATGAATATGGCTTTTCTCTGCAAAAAATATGTATAGTCCTTCTGTGCTGCCTTGATCACTGTACTAAACCCTGGTGCCTAGAATTTATTACAAGTCATTTCTGGTAAGGCAAGCTTGTCTATCTTACTGGAATATCAGCAACATCCTCAAATACGGGAGGCATAGTTCTTTTGCTGCCATCTAGTTCTTTATTTTTCTGCTTTTAAAATTGGACAATGAAAAAATAGAAAAAAATCTAAGGGAAATAATAAGACAAACAACTGTGTTGTGACCTCTCTAATTCTCTGTGTGTGGGAATCTACAAATGCCCTGTATCCTCCTGACAAACCACTCCTCTTTATCCTTATGAGGATACTCATAAACTTTGTACTAGTGGGTTAATACAGCTCTCCCAGTCTTTGCTCTCCCTAGGCTTGGAACTAAATAAATGTCACAGTCTTAACTTGGTTTGTTATTTTATCACTAAAAACACAAGTCATTGTTTAATACCAAATTCCTCAAGCTCCTCTTATTTTTTATGCCTTGACAGTCTGTCCAGTGGTTATTGCAGAGAATCTGTAGCCTTGGGCCTAACCAGTGACTTTGTTTCCTAGGCACTGGTGGTCAGCTCTTGAAGGCAACAAATGATTGTCTGAGGTGGCACAAGAGTGATTGGCACAAGCCACTTCTCCTTTGTTCATCTAATCATTATAGCAAGAGAGCAAACAGTACTAAACTAGGGCCTGCTAACCCATTCCTGTTCAAACACCAGCAGGAACAGGAGAGCTGCTACTTCCCAGGTGGCTGACACTCCACTCTCCAGCTTCTCTTCAGCTGTATAGTAGCGTTATCCACTGTCCTGTGAAACTGTGTATCATCTATATAAATGTACTGTTAATATTGTGCTAAAATGAGGAAATAGTACTCCTAATAGGTCTTTGAGAATTGAGCTATTAACTATTTTTATTGTACGGTTTGAATGTTTTTTTATATATTATGTATGAAAAAATTTGAGTTTCAGTAAGTACTGTGGAAAAATATATTAAAAATAACTCAGTGATGATCACTATGAACATTAAGGAATGGTAAGTTTATTTTTTAAATGTACTGGTTTCATAAAGAAATAAATCATAAATAGACTGGAAATCAGAAGACCTGAGTCTTCATCTTAGTTTTACTACCAAGTAAACATGTGAAATTTGAATACTATTTTTTTACTTTCTTTTTTTCCATTAGTTTAAAAAAAAAAAAAAAAGAAGGGACAGAAAACTGGAGTAGAAAATTGTCAAATTCATTCCTGTTCCAAAATCACACATTGTAATATTTAGAAAGCATTTTAAAATGGTATTCACTGTGTGAAATACATAAATAAGTAGAGGTTTATATTCAAGGTTAACTGAAGTTCACTGAAGGCAAAGGTGGAGTGTCTTTTTAAAAGGCTCATGAATTATCTTATACTGAATAAACACTCAAATTTTAATGGAATTAACATGTATTTTGCCTAAACTGAAACTTGTGAAGTTCCCATCCAAATTATTATGGAACCACCACTTGATTTAGCAAGTTAGCCTCCCTGAGCTAGTTTCATTTGTGGAAAGGGAATAAAATACACCTTACAGAGTTGTAAAGGTAAATGAAATAAAGTTCTTACATATAATAATTGTTCAGCTAATAGAACTCTTGTTACTTAAAATCTCATAATTATTGGGTTCTGAGGTCTTGTCAAATTCTCTCAAATTTTACCTCCTCAGGACATGGTCTGCTTATTTATTTTATCCTTCTCTCCCTTCTAGAATGTATATTCTATGAGGGCAGGGATTTTGTCTGTTCTAGTTACTGCTGTATCCTCAGTACTTAGAACACTGCTTGGCAAATAGAAGATGCCATATATATATATATATGTGTGTAATTTATTAGTGAACACCACCATTACCAAGCACTTAAGTGCAGAATAACAATTTCACTCATAATTTACAAATGATAAAATACTTAATTGATTATGCTATTATTTAAATTAACTATGTATGAAATTTTGTTATTAAATATTAGTTAACAACTTGGGTATTGCATTAATCTTGTAGTCTTTCTTCTCACCCAATGGCAAAGTGTCCTTTTCTTAAGGTTGCTATTGGTCTGTACACCTATCATAGATCCTCCCTGAATCCTTTAGAGGGCTGCTGATATAACAGAAACTTGCTATGTGAGTCTCAATAGCCAAACAAAATTAGGGGATCTTTATGGAAACTTGAGTTCAGATTTCTTTTTTTTTTTTTTTTTTTTTTATTTTTATTTTTGTGATATGCGGGCCTCTCACTGTTGTGGCCTCTCCCGTTGCGGAGCACAGGCTCCAGATACGCAGGCTCAGCGGCCATGGCTCACGGGCCCAGCCGCTCCGCGGCATGTGGGATCTTCCTGGACCGGGGCACGAACCCGTGTCCCCTGCATCGGCAGGCGGACTCTCAACCACTGCGCCACCAGGGAAGCCCAAGTTCAGATTTCTTTACGTGGTCTTCTCCAACTCTAGCCCATTTCCACCTGGTAATATTATGGTTACACTGAATTTCTCCATTGCCTTTGGCTCTAAAGTTCTGGGCTTTCTTTTCTTGTCTACCCCCTTTATGGAAAAATGACAAATATTTTTGGAAATTTTACCTGCTCAGGGCATTGATTATCTTTGTATCCAGAAGGAATGCAAGAAAGGCAAGATGAGGGCTCACAATCTCAAATGTTTACAAAGGCCAGCAGAACATGGTAAATGAGTGAAGGGGTGGTGTAACGAGAATCAAATATGAGAATTATATCATTTATTTTTATTGCACTTTTCTATAAGCATGTAACATAAATATATGATATTAGAGATTAAATTTTGATATAAATTCAAATACTAATAAATATTTTCGTTATGCATTTCTTCTATAATTCATTATTTTTTTATCTTGAACCAGAGAAATGTGACTTTTTTCTTCATCATCTGTGAGCAATATTAATTTTATTCAAATTAATAATGTTAAGTTTTTCACAGATACCGTTTATCCAAAACATAGATTCCTCACTCAGGTTTTTGTTTTTTGGTTTTTTTTGCATTTTAAAAATATCTGAGTTATTTATAGAATTCAGTTCCTGGTTAGTTTTTGGAACTACACTTTAGTATACTAACTTCCATTTTTTAGCTCTTTATTCACATTATCAATATTAGCTGAGAAAAGGCAAAATGATCTAAGTTTATTTTTACAAATTTCAAAATCAAATAACTTAGAATTCAGTTCTTAGCTCCACAAGGGGTAATCATCACTTAAATTTCTGGAAAATGATTTCTGCATATTAAAGGCCAGATATTTTTGTGGCTTAGTGAGTTTCCCAAAGGCACTGTTTGGTTAGAAATTAGATGAATAAAAGGAATGATTTGTTTGTGTAATTGATTACGAACACACTTGTAGAGAAATAGAGTGTGAATGTCACCCGGAGTCCCAATCTTTGAATAAATCTTCACTGATGGGTTCAGCTGACACTTTCTTTAGATAACACAAACCAATTTCTTAGAAACATCCAAAAAAAAACCTTCATTCTCACACCACATCTACTTTGCATACAATTCACCAAGGAAGGAAAGCATTGGCGTGTCTCCTGTGGTTCAAACCACGGTAGCACATTCATTTCATAGTATTCATTGCTATATTCATTTTATTTTCTCTTTTTCTAAATTAAATTTTATTCTTATTTAATTATGAAATAAACATATTATTGTATAACTTGTGCAAACTGCCAGCATGGACTTCAGTTTTGAAAAAAAAGTCCAGTATTAGCTCTGACTTGCTGAAGCACCTCCTGCGGCCCTGTTTACCCACTTCACTCAACACGCAACAATAATGTTCTGATATGCCTATTACTGGCACAAAGTTCAAAAACAATTCAAACAAAGCCTTCCAGATACCACACATGACTATAGCTACTTGGGTGGTATTTATATCTTTTATATCTGTACACTCATTGGCTGGAAGGGGAAAAAACTGTAAATGATTTAACCTTTTCATGCTGCTTCATACTGTAAATCCCTTCATTCCAGCTTCAGCATGGTAAGAAATATTACATGAGGTTAAACTTATATTTGCAAATGTTAGTTTTTATTCAGGACACAATTTCTGCTGCAATCAACCTTTTCATAAACCCATCACTGGCAAAAGGTTTTAATGCCAAGAACATATTTTTTACTTAATACATTTTACACCATTGTCATTGCTGTAATTCCAGTCCTTGTTTTCAGTCCATTAAGTTGTTCATTAAGTTTGTCATTAACATGTCTTTACTTTTCTGGGTATATTTCTTACTGTGGTAGGTTTCATAATAGCTTCTGAAGTCATATTTAATACAGTGTGCATTAATAGTTGGTGTGACTGCATGTCATGTAGGAATAGTCATGTAGGAATAGTCTCTACTTCCACAATGACATATGCTCTTCAACTTCCTTTGAAACACATGACTATGTCAGTTTTTCATTTTTCCATTTTTAATGGTGAGAAAAAGTGTGATATGATAAATGGCAACTCCTGGTCAATATTAGGGAGTTATTGCATAATGGTGGGATTTGTGATAAACCTGAGTATACCTGCTCAAAGGCAGTAGCTTTTATGATTAGGATTAGATTTGCCTGAAAACTCAAATAACATAGCATAAATAAAATATAAATTCCATTTCTTTTGATGAAAGTCCAGGAAGGCAGTCCTCAGCAGTATGCTGATTCTGAGATCATCAGGAAACTAGGTACTTTCTTATTGCTCTCACATCCTCTATCAGCATCTTCCCCCTTGAGATACAACAAAATTGTTCTAGCCATTATATTCACATTCCACCCAATAGGAAAAAAGAAAACAAAGAAGACGGCATCCTCCCTTTGAGGACACTCTTTCTTTCACATACCACTTTCAGTAACATCCTATTGGCCAGAACTCCTGGTCAGACCTAACTGAAAAGGAAGCTGGGTCTTTAAGTGGCCATGTGCTCAGCTAAAAAGTGGGAACTCAATTACTGTTGACAAAAAGGAAAACAAATATAGGAGAACAACTAACAGCCCATGTCATATGACTACTCAGCTCCAGCTAACTTAGGACATGTGTGAATGTGGGCCTATTGAAACTAGAAATGCTAATTATTCAAGAGAAGTGAAAAAATCCATATATTTATGGGAAAATACAATTTTTAGATGTTGACAAGCAATTCAAAAATGTTTATGGCTGGAGAGTCAAAAAGTGGTCTACATCCTACCGAGTGTACTACTTGTGACCGTTTATGTAGATAAAAGTATAGAACATCATGAACAAGAGATCTGCTACATGTCTTCATGTTTCAACATTTATGAAAAAGGATTTACGGTGGTAGAGGGAAGTTACAGGTATTAACACATGTATTCTCAGGGGTGACAGTCACCTGCTCCTTATCAGGTGATGACACAGGGAAGAAATATATCCATACTAATTTGTAGCATGCTTTTGATAAGGCTATCAGAAATGAAGTGACTCTGTGCTTGCTTCACCAGCACATACAATAAAATTGGAACAATGTGGAGAAGATTAGCATGGCCCCGTACAAGGATGACACAAAAATTTGTGAAACATTTCATTAAAAAAAGAAGAAATGAAGTGATTCAACATAAACCAACAGCCCATGTTGCTCAGGGAAGTAACATAGCTTGGCAATTAAACCAATCTCGAAACCAATTTCTAGGTATTTGTCATTACAACTTTTATTCATTCAACATATTTATTGAGGACCTTGTAAATGCCAAGCTTATCTACACATTTTTATGACAAAAGATCAGGAGCCAGAGGGCTCCATTCTCAGCCCTGTTTTCCTCAGCACCAGATTTTTAATAAAGTTTTGGGTTTTGGGGTTTTTTTTTTGCGGTACATGGGCCTCTCACCGTTGTGGCCTCTCCCGTTGCGGGGCACAGGCTCCGGACGCGCAGGCTCAGCGGCCATGGCTCATGGGCCCAGCGGCTCCGCGGCATGTGAGATCTTCCCGGACCGGCACGAACCCATGTCCCCTGCATCGGCAGGCGGCCTCTAAACCACTGCACCACCAGGGAAGACCAATAAAGATATTAATGGCAGTGGTGATATTTGCATATGACACTAAGCTATGAGGTATGACAAATATCATGGATGACAGACATAGGATCTAAATTATTTTAACAGCTTGGAACAAATGATATGCCAAATTCAATTAATTGAAAGTGAAAATGTCAAATCCTACTCTGAAGACCTGTGGCAGATACTGTTCTTTGTCTACCCGATATCTATTTCCATTTCCTTCTTGAGAAACCCAAATTCTGCTTGGGGAATCAGTGTATCCAGCTAAATACTCACTTTCCCTACATCCCTTGCAATTTAGAATGGCAAGATGACACACTTCTGGAAACACATAAGTAGAAACATACAGGGACTTCTCTGGGGTAACTTTCATTTCTAAAGAGGTCAGAGACAACTGGCACCTTTCTTTCTCTTCCTTCATCGTGCCTTCAGTATCAGAGGTGATATTTGACTTGCAGCCATGGGGGACAAGCACACAAGAAAGGACAAAAGAATGACAATGATAATAGGGCTTGACAGTGTTAGGCCACTGAACTAACAATATACCAGCAATATGTACCTCTGGTCTTCTTAATGTGTGTGAAAAATAAACCCCTAATTATTTAAGCCTCTCTTTAGGCTTTTTGTTACTTGCAGCAGAACGCAGTCCTGACACAAGTCCAAAATACCAATTGCAAAAGGAGGTAAACTTCACAACTATGAGACAAAATCTGGTGGTTAACTAGAGCCTAATACACCAAGCCAGTGTTCTCTTAATTTACTTTAATAGACATATAAGATTCATAAACAAGAAAAAATAATATCACATATAAAGTATTGTGGCTCGTTTCTAATTCCTTGAAGTACATTTGAGATTAGAATGAGCAGGAGACATGAAATCAAGTCATATGAAAATGGCCAAAGGGATCAAGAGCCATTTAACCCAGAGAAAACAAAGTCTGCTGTTGACATGACAACTATCATTCAATATCTGAAGAACAGTCCTATAGTATAAAGATTTATGTGTAGCTCTAAAGGGCAAGTTAAAAACCAAAGGAAAGTGCAGAAGCTTTTGTTTCACGGTGCATGGCATGTGGGATCTTCGTTCCCCTATCAGGGATCAATCTGCACCCCCTGCAGTGGAAGGTCTTAACCACTGAACCACCAGGGAAGTCCCAGGAAAGAGTTTTAAAGCATGTATTTCTCAAGATCCATTTTGACTGACATTTTTTAAAAGCTTGTGTTTTTCTTTAATATTTAATATAAGCACATCTAACCTAGAGCCTGTTGTACTGTTTTGTATTCATATATACTCTCCTTCCTCTTTCCTCCTAACCTCTCTCCTTAGAACTGTCTCAAATGAATGAGTTACTCAGAACAAGCTTCCTTTCAAATTTACATTTTTAAGACATTTTTGCATTTTTACGACTGGGCTTAAAGTTAATAATAAAGTTACTAAAGTTGCAAATTTAAAACCTTGTTTTATTTAATACAGCAAATTCATCTTATAAATCTTGTTATTCTACTTGTAAATCTAGTAAATTTTAAGCATAACAATCAACTGAAGTTAAAGAACTCAACTTCTCTCTCTCTCTTTTTTTTTTTTTTTCTTTTTTTTTTTTTTTTTTTTTTTTTGCAGTACGCGGGCCTCTCACTGCTGTGGCCTCTTCCGTTGCGGAGCACAGGCTCCGGACGCGCAGGCTCAGCGGCCATGGCTCACGGGCCCAGCCGCTCCGCGGCATGTGGTATCCTCCTGGACTGGGGCTCGAACCCGTGTCCCCTGCATTGGCAGGCGGACTCTCAACCACTGTGCCACCAGGGAAGCCTCTCTCTTTCTTACTGATATAATTCACACACCATTTTAAAAAATCACCTTTTAAAAATAAACAATTGAGTGGTTTTAGTGTATTGCCAGAGTTATGCAATCATCACCACTAATTCCAGAACATTTCCAACACCCCAAAAGGAAATCCCATACCCCTTAGCAGTCACTTACCATATCCCCTAAAAATCCCTAGCACTAAGCAACCTCTATAGATTCTGTCTGTATAGATTTTCTTATTCTGGACATTTCATATATATGGATCCTACTATATATGGTCTTTTGTAACAGGCTTCTTTTAATTAGCATAATGTGTTCAATATTCATCCATATTGTAGCATGCATCAGCATTTCATGCTTTATTTATTGCCAAATAATATTCCATTGTATGGATATACCACATTATATCTATCAACTCCTTAGGTGATGGTCATTTGGATTGTTTACACTTTTTGGCTATTATGGATAATGCTGCTATGAACATTGTATACAAGTTTTTGTGTGGATATGTCTTCAGTTCTCTTGGGTATACATATAGGAGTTAAACTGCTGAGTCATATGTCAACTCTGCATTTTACCTTTTTTTATTGAAGTATATAGTTGGTTTGCAATATTGTGTTAGTTTCAGGTGTACTGCATCTTACTTTATGAAGAACTGTCAGACTGTTTTACAAAGTGCCTACACCATTTTACATTCCTACAAGCAACATATGAAAGTTCCAACTTCAATTTTTCTACATTCTTGACAACATTTGTTATTGTCTGTCTTTTTTATTATAGCTATATTAGTAGGTGTGAGTGGATCTCACTGTAGAACTCAGCTTCTCTTAAACCGTAAGTCCTACTCACAAACATATTCAAATTCACTTAAAATGCATTGATAATTTTAATAATTGATGTTTTTAAGCACTTCAAATACCTTACCAGACCAATAAACATACAAAGCTTCCAATAATTTAAACATCTCTTATAAATCCAATAAATTAAACTTACAAATGCACTAAAACAACTTTTCATTTCAGGCATTTAATACTGATTATAAACATTTTAAATGGTTACATCTCTAACCTTTAAATCATGAGTCTGAATTCAATGATAAAACTCAAAATAGGGGCTTCCCTGGTGGCGCAGTGGTTGAGAGTCCGCCTGCCGATGTAGGGGACACATGTTCGAGCCCCGATATGGGAAGATCCCACATGCCGCGGAGTGGCTGGGCCCGTGAGCCATGGCCACTGAGCCTGTGCGTCCGGAGCCCGTGCTCCACAACGGGAGAGGCCACAACAGTGAGAGGCCCACGTACTGCCAAAAAAAGAAAAAACAAAATGGAATCATAAACCTGATCTGTCGAATTCCTTAATATTACTGATTCTCCTGAATACTAAAATTTTAAACCCTAAATACTCATTATCTATAATTACAAGTATCGGGCTTCCCTGGTGGCGCAGTGGTTGAGAATCCGCCTGCCGATGCAGGAGACACGGGTTCGTGCCCTGGTCCGGGAAGATCCCACGTGCCGCGGAGCAACTAAGCCCGTGAGCCATGGCCGCTAGGCCTGCGCGTCCGGAGCCTGTGCTCCGCAACGGGAGAGGCCACAACAGTGAGAGGCCCGCATACCGCAAAAAAAAAAAAAAAAAAAAAAAATCTATAATTACAAGTATCTATCATAATTATAGATATTTAATATTTACAATATTATGTATAATCATTATCAATAATTACTAACTTATTCCTACATTTAACATGAAAGTATCAAACTATGAATTTGACCCCTTTTAGCGTCTTCTAAAACTTTAACTCTTCCTGGGTTTGGAAGAGCACTTACTCGCTAAGGAAACAGTTTTACTGGATCTAATTAATTCTTGATCCATTCATCATAGCGAGTTTAAGCGCAAGCTATGTGCTGGTGAACAAAACAGACCAAATCCTTTGCTATGCTCAAACATTTCCATTGCAAGTGAGTGTTACTAGCATGACTTTAAAACTGTGACTGAAGAAATGGAAATGGGAGGAGAGAGATGCATCTTTTAAAAGGTGAGAGTTATGATCTTATACTGAAGGACAAAGACAATAAATAAGGTAAATATGAAAATAAGATACATTATCGAAAAGTGAAAAGGAGGGAAAAAAAGACAAAGGGAATGAGAAGTGGGGGCAGGAACCCACATTAAATTTTTAGATAGGGCAGCCAAGAAAAATCCTCACTGAAAAAGATGAATTTTGAGTAATGACTGAAGCAATCTGAAGCAATGAGGGAGCTAGCTAAGCAGACGTCTGGGGAAAGAACATATTCTAGATAAAGAATATCAAGTGCAAAGGCTCTGAAGCAAGAGCATACATGTAATAGCCAAGGATCAGCAAGACAGCTAAATGGAGAAGAGTAATTAGGGGGATAGTGGTTGGAGATGATGTCAGGTTAAGAAAGGCCTTGCAGGTCCCTGAGGGGGGATATAAGAAGCCATTGGAAGGTTTTGAGCAGAAGAGAGACGTGATTTGACTTAGGTTTTTTTTTTTTTTTTTTGCGGTATGCGGGCCTCTCACTGTTGTGGCCTCTCCCGTTGCGGAGCACAGGCTCTGGACGCACAGGCTCAGCGGCCATGGCTCACGGGCTTAGTTGCTCCGCGGCATGTGGGATCTTCCCGGACCAGGGCACGAACCCGTGTCTCCTGCATCGGCAGGCGGATTCTCAACCACTGCGCCACCAGGGAAGCCCTTGACTTAGGTTTTAATAGGATCACGTGGTGTCTGTGTGGGGATTGGCTGAAGAAGAGCAACAAGCAGAAGCAAAGATGCTCGTAAAATCCAAGTAGTCTCAGGGTGCTGGCAGTGGGGATGGTGAGAAGTGGTTCTGGTTAAATTGTGAAGGTAGAATTGACAGAGAGGAAGAGGAGAATCAAAGATAATTCCAAGGCTTTTGGCCTGAGCAACCGAAAGAATAGAGCTGCCATTAAATGACATCAGGAACACATGGCAAGGGGGAAATATCAGAGGCTCTATTGTGGACATTTAACTTTGCGATACTTAGACATCCAAAAGGCTCTCCCAGTAGGCACCTGATATACAGATCTGGAGTTCAGGAAAGAGATAGCATTTAGAAATATATGTTTTGTAGTCATGAGTATACAGATGGCATTTAAAGCCCTGATATTTTGTAAAGTTTTGATGCCCTGAGGAATGAGTGTAGAAAGATGAGAAGAAGACCAGGACTGAACCCTGGGCACTCCAACATTTAGAGGGGAGAGATGCTGTTGAAGAGCCTGAGAAGGGATGGCCAGGAAAGTACGAGAACAACCAGGCAAATGTGGTACCCCGGAAGGCAAGTGAAGACAGCACTTCAAGAAGACAGTCACGACTGTGTCAAATGATGTTGATAGGTCAGTTAAGAGGAGGACTAAAAAATGACCATTGGCTCATATGCTCAGCAACTGCATCAGCTTCCAGTCCTGGAAGAAGAGTAAGTTTCTCCAGAAGCCTTTTCCCTGCCAGATCCCAGTGTGAATTAGGAGTTTCCCTTTAGTGCTCCTCTGGCACACGATGCTTATCTATATAAGAGCATTTAGTCATTCAGCAAAAATGTATCTATTATTTATTATTTGCCAAGTACTACTCTAGGCTGGCAATTTAACAAAAGGTCAAAAATCCTTTCTCATGGAGCTTTCGTTTTAAGAGGGGTGTGGAGGGGAACAGACAGTGAACAATGTTAAAAAGAAAACGTGTATAGCATGTTAGAAGGTACTAAGTGCTGCGGAGAAAAATAATAGAGGGAAGGGGATGGGGTGTGTAAGGAGTTGTCATTTTAAATAGGGTGCCCAGAAAAGCCTCTCTGAGCAAAGACTGGGAGAACAATCCATGGGGGTGTCTGGGAGAAGAGCATTCCAAGCAGAGGGAACAAACACAGAAGGCCTAAGGCAAGAGCATCCCTGCTTTGTTCAAGGAATAGCAAGGAAGTCTTCGAGGCTAGATCAGAGTAAGGGAAAGGGAGAGTGTTAGGAGAGAAGGACAGAGAGGGTATGAGGAGAGGTGGCAGATCAGAAATGGTCTTATAGGTCATTGAAAAGACTTTAGCTTCTTGAAATGTAGACAGTCAAATGGAGGTGTGCTTTAAGTGTAATACACATATTGAATTTCGAAGACAGTATAAAAAAAGTAAAATAGCTTGCTAATAACTTTTATAGTGATTGCTGCATGTTGAAATGAAAATTTTTGATATATTGAGTTAAATAAAATATAGTATTAAATTTTTTTTTAAAAAAGACGTTAGCTTTTTCTCTGACACAAATGGAGAGCTTGGAGGGGGTTGAGAAGAATGACATGAGGTCACTCTGGTTTCTGTTTTGATAATAAACTGTAGAGGAGGACACCAGCAGAAGCAGAGAGCTAGTTAGGAGGCAATTGCAATAACAAAGGTGGGGTTAGGAAAACCTGTCCAAAGTAGAATGCCAAAGAAGTTGCCAGGTCTTATCCAGCAAATACCAGAGAGGCCAAAGGAAGAGGCAACCATTTCCTGCTTTCTGCAGGCTGAGAGGTAGAATCCTTGGCCAACAGTACTATTCTGTTATATCAGTTGAGGCAGGCTAACTGTGGTATCAGATGAACTACAAAATTTCTGAGATTTAATGCAATATACATTTGTTTATAGCTCATATAAAATCCCTCTCCTCCAAATGGTAATTTGAGAACTTAGGATCCCTCCATCTTGTGTCTCCACCACATTCAACATAAGGTTTCCTTATGCTGCAGGGGAAACAGCAGAAAGGATCTTTCTTGGTCAGTATGAATGAGCCAGACCAGGAAATGCCAAGCCCTTCTGCTGAATTCCATTGGCCAGAACTCTATCATAGGGCCACACCCAAACTGCAAAGAAGGCTGGGGAATAGAGCCCCGCTGTGCACCCAGGAGAAGGAAGAAGCTGACCTAGTGAAGAGCTAGCCATCTTCTGCTCCAACTGTGAATGGATATGCTCTTCATCACCACACATTCCAAGACCTCTTTCTTCAATGTACCAAGAGCTAATTCCTTTGCAGATTTTTAAATTACAAGGAGCTGGCTATTTGTGTGCCCGCCACTCTTTTCACTTACCTGCCCGCAACTCTTTAAGCTTTCTGAAAAAGTCTAATTTTTCCTCAGCCTAGTCTAGAAGAAAAAAGCTGAAATGAATGAAGTTGTAACAAACCAAATGACTAACAAACTGCTTTGAGGAATATAGTCCACAACTACTCCACACTCATTTCCTAGACTACTTTATCTGCGCAATTGCTTTATCATTTAGAAATAGATAGGGAACTTGTTTTACATGCAACAGAATGGATACGTAAAGCCAAGAACAACAGAAATGAAAGATACACCTTTTAAATTACATTTGTGTGTACAGTCAGCTCCTAATGATCTGTGCAAAAGAAAAAGAAATATGGATAATATAAAGCAATACACATCTTTTCTTCACTTAGAAATTAGTCACTGGGCTTCCCTGGTGGCGCAGTGGTTGAGAGTCCACCTGCCGATGCAGGGGACACGGGTTTGTGCCCTGGTCCAGGAAGATCCCACATGCTGCGGAGCAGCTGGGCCCGTGAGCCATGGCCGCTGGGCCTGCACATCTGGAGCCTGTGTTCCACAACGGGAGAGGCCACAACAGTGAGAGGCCCGTGTACCGGAAAAAAAAAAAAAAAGAAAAAAAAAGAAATTAGTTACTAACACATATATGCCCATCTCCACTCAGTGTGATTTTCAGAGCTGGCCCCTACTGTCATTTATGACAAATGATCAGTAAACGTTGATTAACTGACTACAGGTTACACTCATAGGAAGATATCCTGAAACTGTAAAATAAAAACATTCCAGTAAGAGTTTAAAATGTGCATTTCAATTAAAGACAGTTTGATTGTTTTGATATTCTTGTAGGCAGCTAAGGTTCACACATGTGGATAGAACATAATCTCTGGTGCCTCTTTCTGCTTACTTATTACAATTTTATTATAGTAGCATTCTCCTGGAAAATACCCAAAAAGTAACAAAATTTTTTTTAAACTGTTAGTGTACCACATAGGATTTAAAATGTAATGATGAATCTAGTATTTTTACAAAATGTTATGTGATACCCTATTAATAGAAGTGTCCTTAGTTTCTTCTCTTATCTCAAATTGATAAGCCTTTCACAAAAATCAAGTGATTACTCAGTCATCCTGAATGTATAATAAATTATACAAGTTCTCACTTCAGTAGCAGGTATATCTAGGGGAAAAAAGATATGCAATGTTTAATGGAGAAAAAAAAAATACTGATCAAGATTCTTACCATTGGTTATTTCATAGCTGTCCAAGGTAGGGTTGGACCACTATTTGAGGGACCCCCAAAAATCTGTGTTTTTTAACATTTGTTTCCACTGATTATGCAAATCAGGTAAGTTTGTGAAACATCAACCAAGTACAAATGTAACTCCTCCAAGAAGACAGAGCTTCCATCTGCTGAATTGTTTTGTAAACCTACAAAGTACGGGACTTCCCTGGTTGTCCAGTGGTTAAGACTGGGCTCCCAGTGCAGGGGGCCCAGGTTCCATCCCTGGTCAGGGAACTAGATCCCGCATGCCACAGCTAAAGATACCGTATGCTGCAACTGAAGATTCTACATACAGCAATGAAGATCTGGCAGGCGGCAACGAAGATCCCATGTGCCACGACTAACACCCAGAGCAGCCTAAGTAAATAAGTAAATAAACAAACCTACAAGGTACACTGAACAGTTACCAATATATAAAATTTAGAGTAACATAGTACAAATATAGTATATGTTAAAAATTCCAAAAGAATCATGACTGCTAAATAGTTTTACTATGTAAAATTTTTTGCTTTCTTAATTGTTGTTTTGTTTCAAGCACATCATTAAGATATACCTTATCTTGATGGTATATTATTTAGTCATTCAATAAGATATAAATTATGATAGTTCTCCTATCTGAGAAACATTTTATTATGAAATGAAATATATAAGAATTTTAATTAAATATTATTTAGACTTGGCCTTCACGGGAATTTGTGATATCAAGATATTGATTGAGGGACTTCTCTGGTGCTCCAGTAAGTAAGACTCTGTGCTCCCAATGCAGGGGGCCCCGGTTTGATCCCTGGTCAGGGAACTAGATCCTGCATGCATGTTACAGCTAAGAGTTAGCATGCCTTAACTCAAGATCCCATGTGCCGCAACTAAGACCCAGTGCAGCCAAAATAAATAAATAAATAAATAAATAAATAAATATTTTTTAAAAAAAGATATTGGTCAAACACACAAAATAAACCGCTGCACTTTAGTTTCAGATAATATAGCTGATTCAGAAATCAGTTCCAGGGCTTACCTGGTGGAGTAGTTGTTAAGAATCCACCGGCCAATGCAGGGGACATGGGTTCAAGCCCTGGTCTGAGAAGATCCCACATGCCATGGAGCAACTAAGCCCTTGTGCCACAACTACTGAGCCTGAGTGCTGCAACTACTGAAGCCTGCATGCCTAGAGCCCGTGCTCTGCAACTAGAGAAGCCACCGCAATGAGAAGCCTGCGCACCACAATGAAGAGTAGCTCCTGCTTGCTGCAACTAGAGAAAGCCTTTGTGTGGCAATGAAGACCCAATGCAGCCAAAAATAAATAAAATTTATTTCAAAAACGAAATCAGGGCTTCCCTGGTGGCGCAGTGGTTGAGAGTCCGCCTGCCGATGCGGGGGACACGGGTTCGTGCCCTGGTCCGGGAGGATCCCGCGTGCCGCGGAGCGGCTGGGTCCGTGAGCCATGGCCGCTGGGCCTGCGCGTCCGGAGCCTGTGCTCCGCAAGGGGAGAGGCCACAACAGTGAGAGGCCCACATACCGCAAAAAAAAAAAAAAAAAAAAAAAAAAAAAAAAAAAACAACGAAATCAATTCCATAACATTTAAAATCAAATTAATCAGAGCTAATGTCATAATCACAGTAAGTGACAATCCTTCACGGTGGAAAACCATTTGTATTAACATTTTCAAATGATTGGGGTTTATAGGAAGATAATTATAATACTGATTTTTATGATAATTTAAGGGATATTTGCATTCTATATCTCACTTATATCCTGTCCTGGGGATATAAATTTTGTAGACGTCTTAGATATCTGCACAGAAGGATACCAAAAAGAAGATGATTTGTCTGAAACTCATAGTTTGCATTTTCAGTGCCCAAAAGAAATGATGCCATTAAGCTTGACAAGATATAGACACATTGGGGTAAGGGTTGGTAGTCACCTAGTCAATGTACCTATCACATTGCAATCATTGTTCTTCCTCTGATGATAGCAAAGTTATCTTCTATTTATTTTTTTATAAATCTTTGTTATTTTTATTTATTTTATTTATTTATTTGGTTGCACCAGGTCTTAGTTGTTGCAGGCAGGCTCCTTAGTTGTGGTTTGCAGCATCCTTAATTGCAGCTCTCCAGCTCCTTAGTTGTGGCATGTGAACTCTTAGTTGCGGCATGCATGTGAGATCTAGTTCCCTGACCAGGAATTGAACCTGGACCCCCTGCATTGGGAGCACGGAGTCTTAACCACTGCGCCACCAGGGAAGTCCCAAAGATATCTTTTATTGTTTTATTTTTTTTAATTAATTAATTAATTTATTTATTTATTTTTGGCTGCGTTGGGTCTTCATTGCTGCACCTGGGCTTTCTTCAGTTGCATCGAGCGGGGGCTACTCTTCGTTGCAGTGCGCGGGCTTCTCATGGCGGTGGCTTCTCTTGTTGTGGAGCACAGGCTCTAGGCACGCGGGCTTCAGTAGTTGAAGCACTCGGGCTCAGTAGTTGTGTCACATGGGCTCTAGAGCACAGGCTCAGTAGTTGTGGTGCACGGGCTTAGTTGCTCCACGGCATGTGGGATCCAGAACAGGGCTCGAACCAGTGTGCCCTGCAATGGCAGGCAGATTCTTAACCATCTGCGCCACCAGGGAAGCCCCAAAGATATCTTTTAAATGTATATAAAATGCACATGAGAAAACATTTTTAAAGCATTTAAATAGCAGCTTCACACGAAGTACTTCCAATGACTTTCCTAAAATTCCTTTTTACCTTCTGCACACTTATTTAGCATCTACTGTTGGTAGGCTACTATTCTAGGCACAAAGGATACAAGAGAGATTAGATAAAATCGCTGCCATCAAGGGTTTATCATTTCATTGGGGATGCAATAATAAATATCAGAAGAGATAGGTTATATGTAAGAAGTTTCCCAAACTGCAGCTCTCTGGGCAACTATAGCCGAATCATATACGGTGTGTGTTAAAACGCAGACTGTGTATCCCACTATCTAGACCTACTAAATCAGCATCTCTGGAGGCACATTTCCAGGAATCTTCATTTCAACAACATCTTGATAATCCTCGCTCTCAGTAAAGTTTGTGAATCACTGGTAAAAGTTAAATCCGTAACAGAGTGACATAGAGTAAGAAGCTGAAGGTTAAGGATTCAGTAATTATAATTATTCACAGGAGATATTACTGTCTCAGTTAAAAAATCATAGAAATTCTACAAATTACTGAGTTTAATAAAGACAAAGGATACACAATAATTACAGAAAAATGGGTAACATTCCTATATTTACAATTAGAAAATGTAACTTAAAAACATATATACTATTTATAATAGCCACAATAATTATAGGGTTCCTAGGAATAAATCTAACAAAATATGTGAAAAACAAAAACTGAAAAATCAAAATTTTATTAAAAAACAGGGAAGATTTACATAAATAGAGAAATAATATCATGTTCATAAAGGGTCACTTCAATATTCTAAAGATGGCAATTCTCTCTAAATAAATCTTTAAACTTTAAGGCAATTCAAATCAAAATCTTAACGTAGCTTTTGTTCAAATAAAAAATAAAGAAAGCTGTTCTTAAAATTTACGCAGAAGAGTAAGACAAAATCCAAGGCAACACAAATAGACAGTGGAATAGAACAGAGAACTTACACAGAAAGACGTGTGTGAGATCTTAACAAATGTGGAGGGAGCGGGGAAGATACCTACCACTTATATCACAGCAAAGGGCTAATCTTCCTACATATATATTAAAAGACTCCTAGAAATTGATACGGGGGAAAAAAAGGCCACAACCTGATAGAAAACTAGAGAATAGAAACAGTCTACAGAAATGGAAATATAAATGACTTTTAAACATATGAAACAGATGCTCAATCTCACTCACCTTAAGGGAAACACAAATGGAAACTACAGCAATCTCCTGTATTTCATTTATCAAATTGACAAACATCCGAACATTTGATAACAAATGTTACCTTAACTGTGGTAAGGCTATGGGGGGAAAAGATACTTTTATACATTGCTGTCAGGAGTGTACATTAGTGCAAGCCTATATAGAGGTAGTAGCTAGCACAATTACATATGTACTTACTCTCTGAACCAGCAGGTCCACTTCTAGAAACTTACATAGTGTGTGCAAGGGTATTCACTGGAGCACTGTATGTGGTGATGAGCATGAGGGCTAGAGCATGGTTTTAAATTCTAGCTCTACCACTGACTAACATTATGTTCTTGAGTAAGTTACTAAATCTCCCTGTGCCTCGGTTCCTTCATCTGTAAAATGGAGGTAATAGTATTCTTTGGGTTGGTGTGAGGATTAAATGATTTAATCTATATAAACAGTACTTACAAAAGTACCTGGCACATACTATACATGTGTTAGCTGTTGATAGTAACATCACAAGACTACAAACAACCTACATATTTATTAATAGGAAACTTGTTAAATAAATCATGGTAGAGTCATACAACACAGAGAAGAATAAGGTTTTTATGGAAGTATCTCAATATATATTGTTTAGTGAAAAATATAGGTGCAGCAATGTGTATAGTATTTACTAGTTGTGTAAAAACAAGACAGAAACAGGAAGAATATGCTGTTTAAAAAAATTATTTTTAATCTCTAAAAGTATATCAGAAAAGCATAGATGAGAGATGAGATAGAGGGAGATTTTTCACTGTATGACTTTTCGATATGCAAGGCATGTGAATGTATTACCTGTTCAAACATACCAGTTTAAAAACAATTCCAGATGGATTAAAGATCTAAATTTAATAAGAAAAAAATAGATTTTGGAAAACAAAAATGAGTATATTTATAACCTCAGAAAAAGAAACCATTTTTTATTTGAGAGGCAAAAAGCCCAAAGCATAAGACAAATATTGATAAATTTAACTATATTTAATTTTTTAAAATTTAAGAATAACAAGACTCCTCGTAAAATTAAAATATAAGTCCTATATTGAGAAAAGATATTATAAAACATACAATGGACAAGTCAACAGCAAAAAAATAAAATAAGTACATATGACTAAGCCAGTGCTTATTTTTCTAAGCAAATGATATGAAAAAGGAATTCAAGGAAGCTATCTCAATGACTAAAAAATATATATAAAAAGGTGTTCAGTATCACTAGGAATCCTGAAAATGTATACTAAAACAACAGTGAGGGGAATCCCCTGGCAGTCCAGTGGTTAAGGCTTCGCCTTCTAATGCAGGGGGTGAGGGTTCGATCCCTGGTCGGGGAGCTAAGATCCCACATGCCTCGTGGCCAAAAAACCACAACATAAAACAGAAGCAATATTGTAACAGATTCAATAAAGACTTTAAAAATGGTCCACATCAAAAAAAAAAAGAAGGGGAAACAATAGGACCCCAAGCCCTTCCTCCATATCCTTGTTGCTTAATTGGTAGTTCAACGTGGCTTTCGCAGTTCCGATTCTGAGTGAGTGCTATCTTTGATTCCCCCCTCAACATGATGAGCATTTCTGAAAAGGTATATACAGTGAGAGAAGAGAGGGGTTGGGGAAGAGGGAGGAGGAGGAAGCGGAGGAGGGGGAGGGGGAGGGGGAGGGAAGGCGGGGGGGGGGGGAGGGGAGGCGAGGGGGAGGGGAAGAGAGGGAGGCTGGGTGACCAGGGTGAAGATAGGGAGGAGAAGGAAAAAACCAACAAGGTTTACAAATATGCACAGGTTAGGAAACAGTAAGTAAAATTTGAGGTGAAAATGGTCTAATGTTTTTAATATGACTTTATATTAATTAAAATTTAATATTACTTTAATAAACACTTGATTTGTATTTAGTTGATGATGGATTGGTTGGTATTATGTGTGTGTGACTATAACTACAAGGAAGCACGTGAGGGGCTGTGTTTGTGGTTCAGTCCTACCTCCCAAGCCAAGGAATAGCCACACCCCCTTATTTGTGCCTTGATTTGAAGCATGCTAAATGGCTTGTTAATAACCTTTAAAGATGTGGTTTATTCTGGTTTTTTGTTGATGTGTTGTTTGTTGCTAGGACGAAGAGTTTGTACTTCATAATCACGGGTTGAATTTATGGACTTTCAGTGAGTGTGGAGAACATTAAACTTTAACTGGAGAATAGTTTAAATGACTCATTTCAGCTCCTGATTTTTACAGCCTGCTTCACTTTCTTATCCACTCCAAGAAGCTTTAATCTAACTCTTAGAATCTGACTATAAGTATGGTGATTCACATGCAATTTTTTTTGCATTGTATAAAGAAGTCGAAAGCAAGAAGAATTGGTCAATACAGAAATTATGTGGCATCCTTTTGTATTTTATAATAATATTAAGGGAGAAATTCTAACCAGGGCCTATAATAATTTCATTTAAAAATTACAAATTAGCAATATAACAAACTAATAAAATGTATCCAAACTGAAATACAGATTAGAGAAATCAATGACAGAGATATGCGTTCTCTCAGGTTCTCTTTATAACGTACTGGTTTCCACTTTTACAATAGTTTGGTGATGAAGCATCTCTCCCTTGCCTTGGATCACATTTCTGTTTATGAAATTTATGAACTTAAATTTTGTTATGCTCTTTCCACGTAATTCTTCTATTTCTACTTACAACAGCACTAAAACTTCTGTTTACCGGTTGACTATATCTCCCCACATTGATGATTTTTCTGCATCAATACAACAGTTGATTAAATAGGTTATTTTAAAAGGGACGAACATTCACTTCTTTAGACTCTAATGGGATGCTTCAGTATATGCTTATCACATGTGTTACACTTTCTTTGATACCGTTCGTTATTATAAATTTGTACCTACTTTGTTTTTATATCTATCAGCCACAAGTTTCTTTGTAAGGTAGTCATGCAGAAAATATTTTCCAGCTATTAGAAATCAGCATTCGGGTGTTTCTCCATATATATATCCAAAATAGCATTAAGAAGTGTGAACATTGTTTGGTTATTTCATTGTGGATCTCTTTTTATTGTCTGTGTTCTCTGGGTGTTCATATCATCACTCAATTTAGTATCATCTGTGATTTGAATTAATGTGCAGTGTACCTCTATGTCCAGACCAAAAATAAAAGAGTTAACATTCTTCTGAGATACTTTAAACTGAATGCAATTTAATATACAAAAAAAACTGTGAGGGGATTTCCCTGGCAGTCCAGTGGTTAAGACTTCGCCTTCCAATGCAGGGGGTTTGGGTTCAATCCCTGGTCAGGGAGGGAGCTAAGATCCCACATATCTCATGGCCAAAACACCAAAACATAAAACAGAAGCAATATTGTAACAAATTCAATAAAGACTTTTAAAATGGTCCACATAAAAAAAAAAAAAAAGGAACAACAACAAAAACAACAAAAAAGAAAAAACAGTGAGAAACCATTTCACACCCATCTGACTGGGAAAAATATAAGGTCTGAAAATATCAAATGTTGGCAAGGATTTAGGGAAATGAAAACTATTAATACAATGTGGTGCTAGTGTAAATTGGCACCACTTAGGAAAGTCTGTCAGTCAAGGAGAGTCTGTCAGTCAGGGTCCTCAGCTGCAGGAAATAGAAACAAAGTAACTAATTTAAACATAAAAGGTGTTTATTGAAAAACATTGAGAGCTTACAGAATCTCCACAAAGGCTGGATAATAGGCTTGGAAAAGGCAAGAACAAAGTCAAGCTTTGCTGACAAACTAGAGCTAAATTTATGCCAGTGAATCAGTCTGGGAAGCCACCCATGCCACTAGCAAACACAACTTCTTGTGTCACTAGCTTCAATTTCAGAATCCTGGGAGGAGGGTTGTCAGGGAGTTGCGGCAACTGTGAGCTCTAGCTGCCCAAGCAGGTGGCAAAGTGAGTATCATGCGTTTTCAGCTTCTTTAATGGGAGGTGAGCTCTGCCTCTATGAAGTCATAATAGGAGCTTCCTCAAATATAGACAGAGGACTCAGATACAGGGCAGCCAAAAAAGAGCAAATGTCCGTAGAAGAGAACAATCTATTCCATGACCAGCAGTTCCATTTCTAAGTATAAACCCTAGAAGTTTTTCTCCGTGTGTACGAGAAAATAGTTGCTTGTATATTCCTTGACACATTGTCTCCAGAAGGGAAAAATTAGAACTAACCCAATTTTGTTCATTAGAAGGCAAATGAATAAATGGTTTAGTTATACAATAGGATACTCTATAGTAATTAAATGAGTGAGCTACATGAATCAACATGACTAAAAAACAAAGTTGTAGAAGAATACATACAGTATGATACTATTTCCATAAAATTTAACCATATACAAAATTACAGTATATATTGAGATAGATATACTAATGAAAGTATAAACACATGCATGGAAATGATACATAGCTACTTCAGGATACCTTTGGGAGAAAGAAGAGGATTAGGATAGGGTGGAACTTTAACTGTAACATTTTATTTCTTCAAAAAAAAAAGCTAAATTTGGAAAATATTAAATTTTGCATAGTGAACAATATTATTATTTCACCCAGATCCCTTTGGATCCCTTACTGACCTCAACAAATCACTTGCACACAACTTTCTGCCTCAGGTCTGCTTCTGGGAAATCTGACCTAAAACAATCTATCAACACAAGCTCCTATTTCCCCCCAATCTTTGCCCATAACTCTACCTTCCCTCTGTTGCCTCTTGGTGAATGTGCACGTTCAGATCTGAAAACCCAAATGGGGTGGGTTTTCATTCCTTCTGTTTCTCCAAACCTGTTCTGTCATGGTCAACTAAAGACTTCCATATTGCTAAATCAAGGGCCAATTTTTTTTTTTTTTTTTTGCGGTATGCTATGCGGGCCTCTCACTGTTGTGGCCTCTCCCGCTGCGGAGCACAGGCTCCGGACGCGCAAGCCCGGCGGCCATGGCTCACGGGCCCAGCCGCTCCGCGGCACGCGGGATCCTCCCGGACCAGGGCACGAACCCGCGTCTCCTGCATCGGCAGGCGGACTCTCAACCACTGCGCCACCAGGGAAGCCCAAGGGCCAATTTTGGTTCCCAGCTTATTGGGCGATCACTTCCCTCACCCTGAAACACTTTCTTCCCTTGCTATGATAAAAGTTTGGATTATTGTTCAGCAAATACTCATTCTCCTCACCCTTCCACTGTAGGTTGAATATGCTTCCCACTCCCCTCTGATGTTGGATTTGGCTATGTGACCCACTCTAGCCAATGAAATATTAGCCAACCCGATGTGAGCAGAGGCCTTAAACGTGCTTCAATAATGTGAGCAGAGGCCCACAAATCATGTGGATTTTGGACTGCCTCTTGTACCCCAGTTGATCTTCTCCAGGTGGCTGCTGACTCTTCAATCTGGGTTCCAGAAATAACACACATGGGACAGACTTAAGCTGAATCTGCAACCTAAAGCAGAGCCACCCAGCTGAGCACAGCCTAGATCTGCTGAACTGCAACCAATCTGCTGACTCGTGGGCATGAGAACAGGTATACTGCTATAAGCCACTGACCTTGGAGTGATCTGTTATACAGAACTATTGTGGCAATAGCTGACTAACACACTTGCCTTCCAGGAAACCACACTCTCCTGATTTTACTCAAATCTCAGGACTATTCCTCCTCATTCCCTGATGGCTTAACAGTGGGGTGCCCCAGGACGAAGTTCTGAAACCTCTTCTCTAGTCTCACTCACGGTGCTCTTCGCCATTCTCAGACCAGACAATAAATAAATATCATGTGGAAGCTCCCAAATTTGTATCACCAGGCCAGACCTCTCTCTTGAACTCCAGACTGGTATAACCAACTTCCTACTTGACATTCCCACTTGGATATCTAATAGGCATCTTAAATGAAATCAGTCCCACAAACAACTCCTGATGACCCCACCCACCTACCCAATTGCCTTCTCTCAGTCTTCCTTTTATTAGTAAATGGCAGCTCTCTCCTTCCAGCTGATAGAGGAAAACACCCTGGAGTCATCCTTGACCTTTTTGTCCCGCCTTTCACACCCCACATCAGATCCTTGCGAAATCTTGTTGATATTACCTTCCACTCCACTCCAACAGCTCTGGCCTCCTTGCCATTCTGTGAACGTGATCATCTGGGGCTCGCTCATGCCCTGGGCCCTTAGCCTTACAGTTCCCGATGACTGGAATGCTGTTACCCAGATAGACACACAGGCTTGCCACCTCAGCTCTTTACAACTTTGGCTCAAATGCCTCCTTCAACTGAGGACTTCCCTAGCTACTTTAACAGTGCAACTCCTCACCTCCCCACCTCCAGAAGTCCCTATCCTCATCCCTTCTTTTTTTTTTTTTTTTTTTTTTTTTTTTTTTTTTGTGGTACGCGGGCCTCTCACTGCTGTGGCCTCTCCCGTTGTGGAGCACAGGCTCCAGACGCGCAGGCTCAGCGGCCATGGCTCACGGGCCCAGCCGCTCCGCGGCATGTGGGATCTTCCCAGACCGGGGCATGAACCCGTGTCCCCTACACTGGCAGGCGGACTCTCAACCACTGCGCCACCAGGGAAGCCCCTCATCCCTTCTTTATTTTTCTTCACAGCACTTATCACTACATGAACACTCATATTGTACTTGCTTATTCACCTGTGGTCTGTCATCTCCAACTAGAAGGAAGGTAAATGAAAGTACGCTCCCCAAGAACAGAGGTGTGTTTTCTTTTTGGTCTGTTTTGTTAGCTGTTGAATCTTCAGAGCCTGGAACATAAAAGCATTGAATATGTATTTGTTAAATGAATGAATCCATTTGATCTTTTGCATACTTGAAATTTCATAATTGTATATAGATGGGCAGATAGTGACAAATGCAAAGACAAATATTGTTAAGCAATTGTCTCTAGTTCCCAGTAGCCGAGACTACCAAATGACATGGTTTTATTATGAAAGCAAAGTTTATCTAAAAGGAAGGAGAAATCTTTAGTTTCACTGAAGCTGGGATTCTCTTAAATTTGAGCTTTCATGTTTTTTGCTTTTTCTTTTTTTTCCTGAATGGCTACTATGGGGGCTCTCAACATTTTGTATAAAACATTTAAAATCTCTTGTTGATGCCATAGGATTAGGTGATGATAGGCAACTACCTGTATGTGAGGAAAACATGCTTGTGGACCACGGAGTGTTCTTCTTCCTACCCTCCCTCCCCGGTAGTCTTTTTTTTTGTGATTTTTGTTGTGATTTCATGCTCAAAACTCACAGCACAAACTCACAGGCCAGGTTTGTGAGGTGCGTGGGCCAGGACTGCAACCCCTGAGGTTATTTTTCCAGTTTCTAGAAGACAACTCAATTCTAGTTCTTGATTTTTGCCTCCTGCACAAGTAACTCCTTTCCACTCTTATTTTGCCCGCCAGCTATTGATGCCAGGATTCCAAAACATGAGAGCGGTTAGGAGGCTCATGATCAAACACAAAGCCAGGTAAGGTAAAAAATAATGGAGCGCGCATTCACACGCCTGACATTCCTCCTCACCCCACCACTCAAGCCAGCCGTGGATGAGGAAAAGTCAGTGTGCCAGAGTGTGTTGGCTGCAGCAGCAGCTGTTACTAACCAGGGCAAAAAAGTTAACTTAGATTATATACAATTTCCTCTTCATTGCTCTAAAAGCCCCCTTCACTCCCCAATATTTGAGGCAATTCTCCAGTTTTTAACAAGCAGGGGATGAAGCTGACCCAAATTGGGCCTCTCGCCGCCGTTGGGTCTGGCTTCCATTTCAGATAATGAATTAACCCTCCGAATAGCCTTTTCAGTAGCAAGAACTCCCCTTTCTTCTCTCTCTCCGCCGCCAGCCTCACCCTGGGCCAGGTTTTCCTCATTTCAGATTTTTCTGCAACTCAATCCTGAGTCATGCATGACGACAGTTTTCACACTATTTATGTTAAGCCTCGAGATGACCTCAGGTGATGACATCTGCGCTCAGAAAGACATGTAATTAGTCTGGATCTCCCCGAGCGGTCCTCGGTCCCCCGTCCCGGCCATGCTCCGAGCTGTGGGGCGCCGAGCCAGGCGGAGGTGGGGCGACCGAGGCCGCGCGCCCTTCTTGGTCGATCCCTCCCGGGAGGGAGGCTCCTCCCCGCGGTCCCTCGCGAGTACCTGGCGGCGGCGGCGGCGGGTGGTCAGGGGGCGGTGCTCCGCGGCGTCACGCGGCGGGGTGGGAGAGCGGGCAGGTGACACCCGGCGGCCTCCGCCCCTTTTCCAGCTCGGTCGGCGGCCAGGGCTGCAGGGCCCGCTGTGAGGAGCTCCGCGCTCGCGCCGCCGCCCGCCGCCGCCCTCTGCTCCCGCGCCCGGGCACTTGGGCTCAGCTCCTCGCGGGGTGAGTGTGGGGCTCCCAGGCGGTGGGCCGGGGCCAAACTTTTCCGAGGCGCGGAGGAGAAGGGATGGGGGGAGGGAGAGAGACGCCGGGGGCAGGGGTCGGGAGCAGCCCGGTGGAAAGAACTTGGGCGCGGCGCGCGGGTAGTGGGATGCGGGTCCCGGAGACTCGGGAGCCCGGCCAGGCCCTGCCTGGACCCTGGCGGGCGCTTCGGAAGTTGTCGCCGCGCCGTCTGCGGGTGCCCAGGGTCGAAGCCCTTCCCGCCGGAGGGAGGGGCCGCCGCGCTCACCTGCACCCTCCCTGGGAGCCCACCGCCGCCCCCAGCATCCCAAAGGGACGGTGGTCCCCGCCGCCTCTGGGCTTTGAGCCTCTCCCGAGCGCTCCCGCGGGACAGGGCCCAGCTGTTCCGGGCGGGAGGACAAAGGTGCTTGCGGGTGGGACTGGGAGGGAGAAGGACCTGCTCGACCTTGACCTCCGAGGTCGCTTTCCCAGCTCCTGGATTTGGGCTCGCTCGCCCACCACCCCCGAATCCCCGAGCCCCTTTCTTTCTGCTTTTTCCCCTCTGGGGCGCTTTTGTGTCCTCGAGGCCGGAATGAACTTGGGGCGCTGCTCTTGCAGCGGGCGCTGCCTCTTTGGTTCCCCGAGCTGCATCCTGTCCCAGCGGCAGCTGCTGGCTGAGGAGAGTGATGAGTACACAGCGGTGGAACAGGTCGTGCCGGAGATGGAAATCGGAAAGCCTGTTGTTTCATCTTACCGGGTATCGCTGGTTAGGAAATGGGCCTTCTCCCCTAATCAGCCAGCGCTGATTCAAACTTACCGGATGCCGAGAGAACGCTGCTCTTTCGAGCTCCCTTGGGAAAGCTGCGACAGGAAGGATACGGTCTCTACCCCTGTCCTCTCGCTGTGTGGTTGGGAAAACAAGTCGCACAAAGACTGAAGAATAGTTTTGGCGAGCCAAGCCTTTTTCCTCTTGCTGAGCTGTTCCTTCGAAAAGCATTTTCCTTTAACCTTGTACTCGCAGGTTACTCTTTATTTCACTTCTCGCTTGTATGGCTTAACTGCTGTGAAAGAGTCTTCGATACTTTGGGGGTTGCCTCTGCCTTCTTAGCCATCACTTGTTTGTTAATTCCCTTATTTTGTAGTTTCTGCTTCTACCACTGGCCAGGAATTGTTCTCCTCAAGGTCACCGACGATTAAAGAAAATATTTTTCCCCCAATGGCAGACATTTATCAAATGCTTCTGTGCCCGGCACTGTTCTAAGAACTTGTATCAACTCTTTTAATCCTGGCAACAATCCTATGGGGGTAAATAAATGATAACATTATCCTTTTACGGATAAGGAAACTGAGACACGGGAACTTGCCCAGGACGCACAAGTAGCAGGTGGAGATTCCAACTCAGGGGCCCTGGTCCAGTGTTGAGGCTATTAACCACCGTGCATACTGCCTCACCTAGAGTTCCTTTCTTCATCCTTACTTTCTTGAAGTCCTGTGCTTTTTCATGTTCTCTGACTAGGCTCTCAGCCTCAGGTCCTTCTTTTCCTTCTTGTGTGACTTTGTACTCATTTAGGTTTTCTTTTCATAGAATTTTGTTACTTAGGTTATCACTGCTACTTACCCACTTAAAGATTCTGTGCTTTCCATGTATCTTATTCAGTTTTAGTGTAGCATATGTCAGTGCATACTGTAATATTCCATTTGGACTTGCCCTGCTTTGCCCCAAAGCATTTCTAGTTAGCGTCATTTATGTCAGCCTCCCTCCCCTTTATTGTAGTCACGCAGGTGCAAAATAGCAGTCATGTGTCACATCACACTTCTCCCGATCATGAAACCTCTTCTGTCGGCTTTTACCTTGTCTCTTCCTTCTAGCCTTCCTCATTCTCACCCCCGTTCCCTACTCCTCTTCACCAGTCTCCCACTTCTCCACTCCTGAACATTCATTTATCACTTATGTCATTTTTCTTTTTACTGTTGGTTAGCTTCTTTCATAAATGTTCATGTCCACAGAAAGATTGTTAACAACTTAAGACTTTAACTCTTCAAGCCTTACAACTAGTAGTTGCTTGATAAATGTTTGCAGAATATGATGCAAGATGAATTAATATAGCATATATTGGGTGGGTTGAATAATGGTGGAAAACTTTTCGAAATTTTTAAGCTGGGTTTTACAGGGTGTTAAGGATGCGTTGGTAGACGTGGGGGACCTGGCAGGCTTTGTAGAGGATGGGCAGGGAAGCCTCTGCCAACTCCATTGCTGCAGATAGGAACCCAGCTACCCTGGCTAAACATTCTGTTTAGAAGGGTAAGGAAGTAGGGCCATATCAGCAGAGAGCCATGAATCCTAACCTCATCCTAGCCAAACAAAATATGAAGCCACCCAGAGTTATAAGAAAAACCCAATTTCATTGAAAAATATAACACATACACAAAAATGCATAAAACATAAATGAAGAGATTACCACAGTAGATATGTTTAGCAGTGGAATGACTGTCTTCTTCTGGCAGTAGATATGATAGTTGAATGAGACTGCAGAAAAGCCAAATGGGAATCTTTTCTCGAAACCTCTGTATAAGGTAATGTGGTCCTGGACTAATCCTGAGAGGCATTGTCAAGGAAGAATTGACTGTGTTTGGGGAGGTTTGAGGCGAGGAGAAAAGAAACTGGAAGGAGGTACCAAAACGGTGAGATTGGCGAGCCAAGAAGAGCGTTTTGACCCCCTGAGCGTGAGTCGATCACACTAAATATTTTGCCATTTTACCTTTGTCTCTCTCTATTTATTTACTTATTGGCTGCGTTGGGTCTTCATTGCTGCGCGCAGGCTTTCTCTAGTTGCGGCTAGAGGGGGCTACTCGTTGTGGCAGAACGCGGGCTTCTTACCGTGGTGGCTTCCTTGTTGCGGAGCACAGGCTCTAGGCGCGCAGCTTCAGAAGTTGCAGCATGTGGGCTCAACAGTTGTGGCACACAGGCCCTAGAGTGTGTGGGTTTCAGTAGTTGTGGCTCACGGGCTCAGTAGTTGTGGCGCACGGGCTTAGTTGCTCTGTGGCATGTGAGATCTTCCTGGACCAGGGATCAAACCCATGTCCCCTGCATTGGCAGGTGGATTCTTAACCACCTGGATTCTTAACTGCGCCACCAGGAAAGTCCCCTCTCTCATTTTTAAAATGCATGTTTTCCTACATCCTACTACATATAGAATTTTAGTATATTGAGTTTTCCTTATAATACATAGTAAGCATTTTTCACCTATATTTTCCAAAACTCCTATTATCTGCCTTATATTCTAAAAATTGTAATGTAATTTCCTTAACTAATCCTCTGTTGTTGGATAGGTATATTAGCAACAGTTATAAACAACTTAAGTTACAGTAATGTTTACCTTTGCAGTTATGTCATTTTACAAATTGGGATTTGTTTCTTTATGCTAGAGAGTGAAATATACTTAAAGCCTCTGACCTCAGGTACTTACTGGTCGAGTTGAAGAAATAAGAATTTTTCTAGTTTGTTTAATTGCTTATTCTCCTTGGTGTGCTACATGTGCAAACATCAGTTTTAGAATATAGAAGAATGCTGTTTACCAAACAAATAATTTTGGAGCCTTTGTATATACAGTAGCATGTTAAATTGAGAACTAATCTTGAGTTTCAATAAAACACACCATATAGCATGGAAAGAAGCATGCCATAAACATTTTTAGAGAGGAATATATCTTATATGTATTTCTGTGACTCATCCAATTCGGACCATTCACATGTTATGAAATAGCTGAATACTAATGCAAATTTAGCACTTCATAAGATTGGTCTTTTTTTTAAAATTGAGATTTTTAAATTATTCCTAATTGATTTAGATATATTAAAAGCACATGTCATTGCCTTGACAAGTAAAATTATCCTTTTTGTTAGTGATAAATATTTCTAAACAGACCATTATTCAGAGGAACTAAGTTACCATATAACATATAACTCATAAATGTGCCATATTAAAGACAAATCTTCATCCACTTGGAGAAGCAGCACAAGCCTTAAACACCAGCAGCCCAGCTCCTTTGTCCCCTCTAATATAAGGTATAGGGCAAAACCTAGCCAAAATTAGGGAGTTTCAGAAGTTGCATACTCAGCAAACATTTGAGTGTCAGCTTTGCGTCAGGCAAAGTAGTCGGCAGGGTGCTGAAGCCCATCCAGATCTATGTGGGCTCAAGGTAGGTAAACACTTAGAGTACAGTGTGGAAAACTGTGATTAACACAGAGGGTTGGGGAAGCCGAGCAGAGAAAGGCAGACAAAGTTGTCCTCCTGAGCTGAAAGAAGGAAGACTGGGAGTTGGGGCAGCAGAGAAATGGGATGAGGGTGGGAAATCAAATTCAGGCTGAGAGAATGCAGGTGCATTCAGAGAACTGAAAACACTGTAAAATCACTGCAGAGGAGGATGTGAGAAGAGGTTGCCTAGGTATGCAGAGCTGGCTTACTGAGAGCCTTGATTCACCTAGTAAAGATTTTGGATTTTATCCTACAGACAATGAGGAGCCAGTGGAGCCCTTTAAGAAGGGAGGGGAGGGCTTCCCTGGTGGCGCAGTGGTTGAGATCTTGTGCCACAGGTTTATAGAAAGCTCAAGCCTGCATTTAAATTTTTACCTGCTTGCTGAAAATCATGAGGTGAAACGTTTGGGCATCTTTTAGACATCAGTCATAGTTGCAATCAGGCACTTTCTGTGCATTTTCTCAGGAATTGTCTAAAGCCAGCAAGGTCTGCACCAGAATCTTCACGGCACACATGGGTGCAGAAAAGTGAAGAAAGGTGCTCAGTTGAAGCAGCAGAAAGGGTGCTCAGCTAGGGTACACGGTTACAAGTGCTAAGCCAGGATTTAAACCCAGGTATGGTTACGACGTTCAGGCTCTTCCCCCTCTGCATACTAACTCAGTGGGTTGATGATTTAGAGCGTATGAGAGACACTAGGGCTCTGATATCCAACGATGGTTTTGCAAGGGCATAAGGACAACCATAAACGTAAACCTGATTTAGACGTTTTAGGGTCAGTGGTAGAAATGTGAGAACTAGAAAAAGAGGGTTGGCTAGTTGTCCCTCAACTAAATACAGCCCCTCCAGTCTTCTGCTCCTTCCTTTCCATGCCCAGTTGTGGGATTTTGTCTTAATAGCACATTTGTGATGTATTTGTTTGCTTATTCTAATTCAGTGGCATAACATGGACAGAACAAAAGGAAAGGCTGCTTGTATTTAAGGGGGACTTATCCAAAGTCTGTCTGGGGCTTCTCTGCCCTCTCCTCTTCTTTCCTTTTTCCTGCCTTCTCTAGGCAGAGAGTGCTGTGTTGGATCCTGTGAGCCAAGAAGTTTTATGTCTGAGAACCAAACAAAGTAATGAATGCTGACTTCACATTTTAATGTGAGGTCTGCTCTTTATCCTTCAGTTCACTAGAAGGCACACGCTTATACCTTCAGTCTTTGAAGAATTTCTTTGAAAGTCTAACAGGTGTGACTTTAACCTGAAGAAAGAAAGAAGGTAGAAATCACATTCTTAGGAAACCAGAGTTTAATTACTGATTATTTAATAGCTTATTCCTGAGCAAACATGGAATTTAAAAACTTAAGTTGTGGGGCTTCCCTGGTAGCGCAGTGGTTGAGAATCTTCCTGCCAATGCAGGGACACGGGTTCGAGCCCTGGTCTGGGAGGATCCCACATGCCGTGGAGCAACTAGGCCCGTGAGCCACAACTACTGAGCCTGCGCGTCTGGAGCCTGTGCTCCGCAACAAGAGAGGCTGCGACGGTGAGAGGCCCGCGCACTGCGATGAAGAGTGGCCCCCCCCGCTCACCGCAGCTAAAGAAAGCCCTCACACAGAAATGAAGACCCAACACAGCCAAAAATGAAAATAAATAAATAAATAAATATTTTTAAAAATGAAATTGTGAGACTCACTATTCATTGTTTAAAGGGAGGGGATAAAAGGATAATAGATATGATATTAAACATAGTTAATATTTTTAAAATTAAAAATAGAAATATTAGGTTGAACACATGCAATTGCCGTTTCTCTAGGAGAAATATTTGTATACTGGCAATTACGTATGGTTCATCCTAATATAAAGACAATCCTCTTGACATCTAACCAGTAGACCCTATGAGCCCATGCTTCTCATTTCCCCAGAAAGCAGACCCAATGCTGCCCAAGCATGATGAACACCACTTCCTAGCAGCCTGTTCCCTGCTCTGATGGCTGGCTCAGTGGCTGTATTTATTGCAAACTTGTTGGTGCCCGTTATGCTTGTTATTGTGATTAGATAATTTAAATGTGTGTAAATCTATAAAGTGCAAAAGGGAAAGAGTATTATTGCTTCTGTGAAAGGAATGTTGAATTCTTTGAAGAGATTCCATGAAAATGAGTGCCTTAAAAAGTGGGCAGGAGAACTAACTGTAAAGAATTGGAGAGAGAATTGTGAAAACTTGAAAGATAATATCCTGAGCTTGCTTTACAAGTTTCGTTTTTGTTTTTTAGTTTTCAATCCACTTAGAACATTAAAAGTGGAAATTGTAGAAAATAAATTCTGAGTATGGTTTACATGAGAAAAATATTGGGGAGGAATTCTTCCTCAAAGAAAATCTTGGAACTACTTTGGAAAGTTGGCAGTTAATACATACTTACATGTCTCAAGGTAAAGTACGTGTTTATGGGGTGTACATAATTTTTCAAAAAGTATTTAATTTATTTTGTTGGCTGCTTTGGGTCTTTGTTGCTGTTTTGGGGCTTTCTCTAGTTGCGGCGAGCGGGGGCCACTCTGTTGCGGTGCACGGGCTTCTCATTGAAGTGGCTTCTCCTGTTGTGGAGCACAGGCTCTAGGCACGCGGGCTCAGTAGTTGTGGCTCGCGGGCTCTAGAGCACAGGCTCAGTAGTTGTGGCGCACGGGCTTAGTTGCTTCACAGCATGTGGGATCTTCCTGGACCAGGGCTCAAACCCATGTCCCCTGCATTGGCAGGCGGATTCTTAACCACTGTGCCACCAAGGAAGCTCAAAACATCAATTTTTAAGGTAGTATTTTTTTCCCCTAGAAATGAATTGTAAAAGGGATTTATTTATGAGGTAGGTTCTTATAAAGAGGATCTTGAATCACTTCATGTATAATACTTTCAATAATAGTTTTGGTAAAGATGGAAAGATATTCTTTAAATTAACATTGGTTCTTTAAAAAAATTTTTTTTTAATTAAGTTAAATTTTTATTTGGCTGCACCACACAGCATGTGGAATCTTAGTTCCCTGACCAGGGATCAAACCTGTGCTCCCTCCAGGGGAAACATGGAATCTTAACCACTGGGCTGCCAGGGAAGTCCCGTAAATTAATGTTGGTTCTTGGTTAACTCATTTATTATGGACATGAATGAAGGTAAACCCTTTGAAAGCAATTCTCCAAAGGTGCCAGGGCTAGGCTAATAAAGTTTAGGTTCTTATAACAATATACAATAACAACTCATATTAGGTAGATCAGGGTATTTTTAGACCTGAGATTGGTCTATGGATGGGCATTAGAGGGTCCATAAATTCTCCAAAACATCAGGTTTATGTATACACATCATCTCTAGGGAGGTAGCACATAGCACCATGGTCTCAAAGGTTAAAAGCTATTGATTTAGGAAAGAAATGAAATAAAATATATAAAATGCTTAATAAAGTTTAACGTATTGTATACGTGTACAAGGATTAGCTTTTAATGTTAATGTTGGAATTAAACATATAATGTTGACATGAACCAACTGCGTAGACTTCATCCATGTTACAAGGACACAGTACCGATTGTGAGGCCCTAGAAAAGAGAGATCTCCTTCGTCCATGGCAGTTTTCACTTCTGTTTTCCTGGTTCTCTGGGAAGAAAGGTTTCTACTTATTAAGTGTTAAATCAGTATTCACTCATTTATGAAATAAACATTGGCTATTTTCTATGTGCTAGACCCTGGAGATATAGAAATCTAGAAGTGAACTCCTCTTCTCATTTATTTCTTTATCTCATGCCCACATCCAAATTAGCAGCGGTCATGTCAGCTCCGTCCCCAAAGTGTATCCTGAATCCATCAATTCAGTAAACTCCTAATCCTGCTGCCTCCCTACCATCAATTCTCTACCAAGCAAGCAACTTAATTTTTAAATCATAAGTCAGATCATGTCACTGCTTTGCTTAAAAGCCTCTGATGAGAGTTTCAGTTTTATAAGATGTAAAGAGTTCTAGAGATGGATGGAGGTGATGGTTGCACAACAGTATGAATGTACTTAATGCCACTGAACAGGGCACCTGAAAATGGTTAAGTTGGTAAATTTTTATGTGTATTTTTATTTTTATGTGTATTTTTATGTGTATTTTATGTGTATTTTACCATAAATACCACCAGGTATTTACCTGGTGGCGCAGTGGTTGGGAATCTGCCTGCCAATGCAGGGGACATGGGTTCGAGCCCTGGTCTGGGAGGATCCCACATGCCGCGGAGCAACTAGGCCTGTGAGCCACAACTGCTGAGCCTGTGCGTCTGGAGCCTGTGCTCCGCAACAAGAGAGGCCACGATAGTGAGAGGCCCACGCACCGCGATGAAGAGTGGCCCCCGCTCTCCACAACTGGAGAAAGCCCTCGCACAGCAACAAAGACCCAACACAGCCAAAAATAAATAAATTAATTTATTTTAAAAAATAGTCATACACACGAGTTAGACGAGGTTCTCAGAAGAAACACATTTCGTGTGTATAGGCTTTAAGTGAATTCAAAGCAATGGATTCCTTCTAGGACAATAGGCTTTAACAAGAAAGCTTTTTCTTTCTTTTTTTCCTTTTAATTCCATTTTTGTATACATACCTGCTGGCTCGTATGCCTCTGGCATGGAGAAATTAAGGGAGCAGTGTCTGCATGTAAGATGAGATGTGATCAATATTACTGATCCATGTATAGCCTGGGGAGGGGATGGGGAATTCCTGTCCCGAGGTGGCATAGAGCTGTGCTTTGCAGCATTCTCATACAATTGGGCAGAGTTCACACCGCAATGTTTACGGGAGCAGGAGGGATGGGGAAAATAAACTTAACTCTACAAAAGCAAACTCTAATGCATGCAAGGATCATTAGGTTGGCAGGTATATTAATAAGTGAAAAATCTGGAAGTGTAATGGTAGAACATAAAGCTTTTACTGCTTCTGTTTCAGTGCAGAAATGTACTAGCCCATATGCTTAAGCGTATGGCCCACAAATTGAACAATTTAATGTTGACATCATATCCATGATATTATGTGGAGTTTTTGCTAAGGGGAAACTAACTTGTCCAGCCTAAAATGTTTCTTTTAATCTGTATTCTGTTCTTCTAGTCATGCCATTAATAGTGCTCATGTTATCAATTTCCCCCTTTATTGAAAACAATAAACATTTATTTAAAACAATTATAATCCTTCTGGGGGCCCTGGAAGCACAATGTGGTGATCATCTCGCTTTTACTTTTTTAAAACATTTGAACTATGATTTTGCTAGAAATAGGAGGCCCATTGATGGAATGTTAGAGGAATGGAAACTGACAATGTGTGAAGGTTTAGAGGCAAATACATACATGTAGCTTGGAGTGCTGATAGCTAATATACCATTGTTTCCACTAACTCGAAATAGACACATTTAATCTTGAAAAAAAAATAGTTATACAACAACAACAACAAAAAATCTTTGATGGTTTCCCCTTGTACGTGGAATAAAAGCCTGGCTCTTTCACTGAGGCCTCAAGACCCTGCATGCCCACGTCTCCGAGTCAGCTAGCATCCCCCTCCTCCTTGTGCACTGCTTGCTACTCCTCTGACATACTGTTTGTCCCTGCCTCTGGGCCTTTGCCCTTGCTGTTGTCTCCTGCATGACTGTCCGCCCTTAGATCTTCTCAAATGTTCTAGAGCTTTCTGGCTACCCTTCTAGTGTTGCTGCCCTCTGCCTCTGGTGACCCTATCACATCCGTCTGTCATGTTTCCTTTCTTCATAACCTTTGCCACATTTGTCTGATGTTTGTGTTTATCTTTGTTTACTTATATGTCTTCCCACAGAAAGTAAGCTGTGTATGGGTTTAGTTGCTCCACAGCATGTGGGTTCTTCCCAGACCAGGGATCGAACCCGTGTCTCCTGGCATTGGCAGGTGGAGTCTTAACCACTGCACCACCAGGGAGGTTCCAAGTCAGCAGTTTAAAATGTTCTCATAAGGTCCCATACTATGTACATTTAATATATTTTCCTAAAGCTATAAATACTTTATCCAAAGTAGAATAAAAACAAGACAATTTTAGGCATAAACTCTGTTACATTAATAAAGCAGAATAAAACCATTTATTTATCTGGGTTTTTATGAGTAGTAGAAATAATCTTTATGCTCTTAAGAGTACATGATAACTTTTAAAGAAAAAAAAAGCAAAATTCTAAAAGTCTCTGATGAATGTATTCCTATTTTAGTTATTGTGAGGGTGTAATAGAATTTAGAGAATAGCAAGAAAATTTACTTGGCCAGGAGAATTGCTGGACGATTCAGGTTGCTGGCTTGTCACTGTCTGTGGAGAGGAAACTAGGGTGTGAATCAGGGAAGGTTGATCCCTTGGTCCATCACAGAGCCTGGACAGGTGTATGCTGTATGGATGGAAAGGAATGAGAAAGGCAGAGAAAGTGAAGGAAAAGTGAAGAAAAGGAAGATCTAGAAGAAGGAAGGGTAGGAGGCTAAGGTTTGGAGCCTGGAAACATGGGTAGATTGTGGTGTCAAAATTGGTCTTAGAGGGCTTCCCTGGTCGCGCAGTGGTTGAGAGTCTGCCTGCCGATGCAGGGGACGCAGGTTCGTGCCCCGGTCCGGGAAGATCCCAATTGCCGTGGAGTGGCTGGGCCCGTGAGCCATGACCGCTGAGCCTGTGCGTCCAGAGCCTGTGCTCCGTAATGGGAGAGGCCTCAACAGTGGGAGGCCCGCGTACCACACACACACACAAAAAAGTTGATCTTAGAGAAACTGGATCAGGGAAAGCTTTTGGCTGAGATACTGGTAATTCCTTTGTTTTTATTCCTTGGTAATCATTGCACGTTAAGTGAACAAATTACATGCTCATTTGTAGAATTTGAGACTTTTAATCAGTGGCTTTTTCTGGGCAGTTCCTTCATGATGGGGCATTTAGAGATTTAGCAATTGTTGATATATTTCAAAGATCAGATGGTTGAAACTCATAATGGTAGATAAAGCCAGAATCATTAGAATTTCTCCCTCGCCTCTCCTCCCCCACCAAGGGAAAAATCCTTGGAAATCATTTAAGTATTTCCTGTAAAACTAACTGGAAAGGAATTGTCTTTCTTTGTTTATTTAGAAAGACATTTGTAAATATGTGCTGTGACCACTTTTATAGGGCAGTCATTGTTTTAATCTTGCATTGGTCTGCAATTTCTCTTTGATGTTGAGCTATTGTTTGAAAGGGCCATAGCTGGAGGCACCCACACTGAGATAATATTGAACTAAACTCTATTTTTCTATCCAGATAAATAGTGGGGGGATACGTTTGTCTTTCTAAGTTGTTAATTCTAGAATCATTCATATCAAAATTATTTAACTTAAAAATTAAGTAATGATATTTAGCAATACTATACTTTATTATAAATGTATTGTATTTTACATACATTATGCATTAAATCTATTTGTCTCCTAGCTTAGGAATGTAACTATATTTTTCCCTGGGAAAATCTTTTCTTCAGCTAAAATAATCAAATTATAAATTTTGTTCTCAATTGGAGATGTCTTTTGCAGACATGGAATAAATGCAGATCCTCTGTTGTCCTAAATCTGTGTTACTTTTTAATTTGTGAAACAGCACTGAGACACCTTAGTAACATTTTATTAGAACTGAATAAAGAATATGGTGTAGATACAGGAACAAGTCTGCTAACCCAGGGGCCATTTATTATGAAGTTTCATTTTGCAAAATGCTATTGAAAATCAGTAAGAAAGCAGGGAGATCATCCCTGAGCAGAGAAGACAGTGTCCTGAAGTCCATTGAGTAAATCTGTACTTGACCGACAGGGAGATCCTCTGGTTTTTAATCACAGCCCATGTAGCATTATTTTAAACATTCCGGCATTATTGGTTATCTAGTTTCTCATCCCATAGCAGATTAAGGGCAGCAAGTTAGAATGAATGGGGTCTTATAGAACCAGGAATGCTGTTAACAGACAATGTAGTGGCTAACAAGCTGATAGGGAGGAGACAGGAAATACATCAGAAGCAGACATGGGTTTTGGAACTTTTTAGTGTAGGGCAAAGGTCCATAGCTGTAGACATGGATAGGCCCAGAGAGCAGTGCTGTGATACTGCTGCTCTTACTAATATCCCTGAATCTCATCCAGAGAGTTTCAATGTATAAGATGGTTGAAATCTTTTAAAAAATGTTTTACATTTTTCTATCAGAAGCACTTTTTTGAAGTGATTACACCTACAGATAAGCATTTCAGTATCTAAAACATTCACTTCTATGGAACGCTGCAATCCTGGATGACGCTGGATAAATGAATTGTATCCAGAAATAGAAAGCAGGATGAATTAATTTAGTCTTTACTGTTGGTTACTTTTCTTATCCATACTTCTTTTTGAGGCCCATTTGTTTTTCTTCCTTTTATGGGCTTATCTGTATCTTTTAGAGATGTGTGCTATTATGCACATGTGTGTTATAATACTTTCCCTATGTTCAGATTTTTTGTTCTCTCTAGGAGTCATCAATCCACATGACCTACCCATCTACTCTGGGTACCATCTCCCTCCCCTGATGGGGCTCCATTTCCTATTCCCATCCCCACCCAGAATGAACCTGTTACTGCCAATTCTGGCTTGTCTCAAAGGTGAAGTATTTGAGGTCAGTTGATTTCCACCCTTCCTCTCATGATTCTTGGTTACTGCCTATAAGAGATACGCCTTACTAAGTATTACAGCCTTTCTGTTGTCTCCTCCTACAGTTAACCACACCTTCTGTCTTTTATCCTTTGAAACCCTGTTCCACTGTGTTCAAACTCTATCATATCTGCAGTGCTATCACCTGCCAAAAATAACTGAATCGTGGCTCTTCCCCTTACCCCATGCCCACACACTCCTTATGAAAAGGTTCATCCATCCATCTGCTCAACAAATATTTGCATGTCTGACACATCCCAGGCACCGTCTCAGGTGCTAGAGAGGCAGCAATGCACAGAACAGAAAAAGATCCCTGCCCCCGAGGAGCTCATATTCCAGAGTGTTATTGGGGAGTGCAGGGAATCAGACAATAAACAAATAAATATAGAATGTTGGTGAAGTATATAAAAATAATGATGAAAAGTGCTATGGGGAAAAATAAAGCAATAAAGACAGGGAAGTGCATGTTGATGGGGTGATAAAGGTGACATTTTAGCAGAGATCCGAAAAAAGTGAAGGAGCATGCAGGTATCTGAAAGAAGAGAATTCCACATTGTCGGGACAGTGGTTTCAGATGCTTTGAGGCAGGGGTGTTCTTGGCGTGTTCAAGAAAGGACAAGGAGCCCAGTGTGGCTGACACTAGCTAAGTAAGAGAAGAGGTGAGAGGAGGAAGGGTCAGAGAGGTAGTCAGGGCCACTTATAGGAACTTTGACTCTTAGTGTGAGTGAGGTGGGAGACATTGGCGCATTTTAAGCAGAGAAGTGACACGAGTTGGGTGTTTTTATTTTGTTTTGTTTTTTCTTCAGCGTGATGAATACATTGGAGATGGACAAAGGTGAAATCGGGGAGACCAGCTGAGAGGCTATTGCAGTAATTCAGATAAGGGAGGACCACCGGTAGAATGAAAAGTGACTTGGACCACCAGTAGAGTGAAGAGTGCTTGGATTCTAAAAATATATTTAGGAGACAGCGTTGCCAGGATTTGCTGATGGGTTTGATGTTGGGGGTGAGAGAAATGGAGGATTTTTCTCATATTCAAAGGTACTACATATTTGGATGGACTGGCTAGAATTCCCCTATCTTCCCATTGCGACATCTGAATCAGACTCTTACTTTTTCACCTCCATGAGCAAGTAAAACAAAACTCTCCTTTTTTGGATGCCTCCCTCTCCAGCTTTGCTCTCTGCCTTTCTTAAACCTCTTTGTCCATCATTTCCGTCTTCAGTCCCACACACATTGTGGACTTTGGCATCTGACTTGATTTGGCATCTCCCCATCCTCTTTCTCTGGGAGACTTCAAAACCCTTTCAGAGGCCATCTACGAGTAGTCTCATCAGACAAAGTTTGTTGTCTGACCCAACTGTGATAAGCTCTACTAGACTGTAATTGCCTGCTTTCATAGCACATCTCTGGGCCTCTTCACCTGGAAATGTGCCAAGAAAAAATCATCAATTCTAATATCCCTTCTTCAAACCACAGCCTCTGGTTTATCAGCTCTCTTACACCTCCCTTTCTTTTTGTTTTTTCCCCTTCCAGTTTTATTGAGATATAATTGACATACATAAGCTCTAAGTTTACAGTATAATTATTTGACTTATTTACATCCTGAAATGATGACCACAGTAAGTTTAGTGAACATCCATCATCTCATATAGATACAGAATTAAAGAAATAAAAAATTTTTCTACCTTGTGTTGAGAACTCTTAGGGTTTACTCTCGTGGCAACTTTCATATGGAACATAGAGCAGTGTTAATTATATTTATCACGTTGTATATTACATCCCTGGTACTTATTTATTTATTCTCTTTACTCTCACAAAGTTTATATGCAAGCACAGGGGAGACGCTCAACAAATGAAGGAATACACATGATGGAAAAAAAAGGATGAAAAAAAAGGATGAAACACAGATGGTGTGAGGCTAAGAATTCAGGGTGATGTTTGTGTCAGGTTTGTTTGTTTGTTTACATCTTTGTTGGAGTATAATTGCTTTACAATGCTGTGTTAGTTTCTGCTTTATAACTGATATCTGAATCAGCTATACATATACATATATCCCCATATCCCCTCCCTCTTGCGTCTCCCTCCCTCCCTATCCCACCCCACTAGGTGGTCACAAAGCGGCTGCTTCCCACTAGCTATCTATTTTACATTTGGTAGTGTATATATGTCCCTGCCACTCTCTTACTTCGTCCCAGTTTACCCTTCCCCCTCCCTGTGTCCTCAAGTCCATTCTCTACGTCTGCGTCTTTATTCCTGTCCTGCCCCTAGGTTCTTCAGAACCATTTATTTTTTTAGATTCCATATATATGTGTTAGCATGTGGTATTTGTTTTTCTCTTTCTGAGTTACCTTACTCTGTGACAGACTCTAGGTTCATCCACCTCACTACAAATAACTCAATTTCGTTTCTTTTTATGGCTGAGTAACATTCCATTGTATATATGTGCCACATCTTCTTTATCCATTCATCTGTCAGTGGACACTTAGGTTGCTTCCATGTCTTGGCTATTGTAAATAGAGCTGCAGTGAACATTGTGGTACATGACTCTTTTTGAATTATGGTTTTCTCAGGGTATATGCCCAGTAGTGGGATTGCTGGGTCATATGGTAGTTCTATTTTTAGTTTTTTAAGGAACCTCCATAGTGGCTGTATCAATTTACATTCCCACCAACAGTGCAAGAGGGTTCCCTTTTCTCCACACCCTCTCCAGCATTTATTGTTTGTGGATTGTTTGATGATTGCCATTCTGACTGGTGTGAGGTGATACCTCATTGTAGTTTTGATTTGCATTTCTCTAATGATTAATGATGTTGAGCATCCTTTCATGTGTTTGTTGACAATCTGTATATCTTCTTTGGAGAAATGCTTAGACCACTGTTCTTCTCATTCATCCATAGCTGGTTTTAATCACCATCTAGATGTGAAAGCTTCCCAAATCTGTATCTTCAGCCTTGACCTTTCTTCCAAGTGCCTGCTGGTCATCTCCACCTGAATGTTCCATAGGCTTGTAACACTGGAATTTATGAATTCCCTGCCTCTTAAACTTGTTCCTCTTTCTGTGATCCTTATCTCCTCTGGTGACACCACCATGCACATACTCCACCAAACCAGAAACTTTAGTCACGCTACCCTGTGTCTTTATCCTGTCTAGCGAATCACCAAGCCCTTCCTGTACTGCCTCACAAATATTTCTTGACTTTTTTGTGTCTACCACCACTGCACTTCACTAAATTATCTCTGCCCTTGTTGAGGGCTTTCAGCATTTCTCATTGGGATGCTTGCAGTTAAATCCTAGTTGGTCTTCCTGCCTTTCTCACCGCCTGACATTCACCCTTTGTGAGCTAGGTCACAACACTGGTTTAAAACCCTTCAGGGACTCCATCTGCCTTTGCTAAGGCTTGCACATGCTACTGAGAAGGTGCTGCTGGGATAAGCTTGAGGGAGGGGGTCAGGGTGGTTGGACTCTGGCAGAACCGTCTAGTTGAGCTCTTCGACATCATTATGCTTCGTCATAATATTTCACCTTTTGAAAGCTTTCCATTGCCTGTGCACCATCTTTTCTTTCTTTAAAAAGTTAATTAATTAATTAATCTTTGGCTGCATTGGGTCTTCACTGCTGCATGGGCTTTCTCTAGTTGTGGTGAGCGGGGGCTACTCTTCGTTGCGGTGTGTGGGCTTCTCAATGCGTGGCTTCTCTTGTTGCGGAACATGGGCTCTAGGCATGTGGGCTTCCATAGTTGTGGCACGTAGTCTCAGTAGTTGTGACTTGCGGGCTCTAGAGCACAGGCTCAGTAATTGTGGCGCACGGGCTTAGTTGCTCCATGGCATGTGGGATCTTCCCAGACCAGGGGTCAAACCCATGTCCCCAGACGGATTCTTAACCACTGTGCCACCAGGGAAGTCCTACCATCTTTTCTTGTTATTAATCATTTGCACTTCTTCTTCAGTGCATTTGCCCATGCTGTTACCCCAAAGTGCCCAATTCCTGCCAATCACTAAGAAGTAGCTCAGATCTCATGTCTTTTAGGAAGTCTTCTTATCAGTCACATCTTTATTAATTTATTCACTGAGATTTATGGAACATCTGCATTGTCTCAGGCAGCCAGCAACATCCCAAAAGGTGGAAGATGGGAATGTACCTGAGTGAGTTAGAGCAGTGCTCCTTAGACTTTCTGTGATGGTGGACCAATTGAGTTGTTCTTTGTTTTTGCTCTATCACAGACCAATAAGTGGTCCTGTTGCACATGATTAAAATACAGTTTGCACCACATGTGACTCACCACACTAATTCAACAACACCCAAACTGGTGTATACCTTGTTCAACAAGTATCACGTACTTGGATGTCCCTGCAATGTCAAATTGCCATAAACATTTCTAAGTACTTACACCTGATTTCTGGACTTACCTTGGACCATAATGATAATAAACCATGTGGACACCAGCACCAGTCCACAGGCCAGCTTTGAGTAGCGTTGTACTAGAGGGTTTGCCGCAGATGCTGTGGTAGAAGAGGAGACAGTTATATCAGGGGCTCAGAAGAGACTAGACAGAGCTGTAAGGTGAGCCTAACCCTGTTAGAGGAGGGCAAAATTGAACAAAAATGAGATCTGCTTACCAGCCAGGTGAATGAGGTTTTTTAGCCATGAGGGGAAAGTGCAGCATAAAGAGAGAGGGAAGGTGGAGTAGGCTGGGACTACGAAGACTAGGGTAGTAAGAGCATAGTGAACAGGGGCTGCTGAAAGGGAAGCAGTGAGGCTGCAGCGTCAGCAGGGGTTGATTTTATTTACTCAGCAAATACTTTTCAAGAAACACCTATGTGCCAGACCCTTCCTAGGCACTGGAATTAGAAGCCAAGCAGAGACAGTTTTTGCTCTAGTAGAGCTTAGAGGGGTTGCTAAGAGTAGCTAAGGGTTAGACTTTAACTGCAGGCAGTCTTTGAAGGATTTTGAGCTGGAACATGGCATGCTCAGTTTAATCCTTGGAAAAATGACCCTGGTGGATTGGGGGAAATGGACTTGGGGAAATGGATGGCTATTGAGTCAGAAAAGTTAATCAAGAGGTCATTACAGTAATCTAGGTAAGAGATGATAAAGGTCAGACAGTAGCAGTCAGAGGTTGGGGGAAGAAATGGGAGTGAGGGATAGAGAAGGGACTTTTAGGAGAAGTATTATTAGGGTGATGTAAATCACAGGTCTGGAGGGAGCAGTGGAGTTTAGGATGGCTTTCCATTTCTGAAGGTTGGTGGTCCAATTCATTGGAAGAGGGAGGGATTGGAGGAGTAGTAAGTAAAGCATCTGAGGACGTCACACAGTTAGGTACCCCTCTCTGTACTCCTGCAGTGTGCTGTGCTAAACTGTATCATAGCATTGTTTAATGGTTCCTGAGCTTGCGAGCTCCTTGAGAACGAATGCCCACTTTTCTACCCTAAACACTTGGCGCAGGGCCTCACATGGAACAGGCTCCACAAATGATTCTCAAGCTGAACAGGAAGAGTCTTCATTTTTTATTACCGCCATAACAAATGATCACACGCTTAGTGGATTAAAACAGCACACATTTATTATCTCATAGTTCTGTAGGTCAGAAGTCCAGGTTGGCAAGGGTGATCACTCTGCTCTGTGTTTCAAAGGTGCTGGCCATCTTGGCTCTTATCAGAGGCTTCTAGAAGAAATCCATTTCCAAGCTCATTCAGGTTGCTGGCAGAATTCAGTTCCTTGTGGTTTCAGGACTGAGGTCCGTGTGTCCTTGCTGGCTGTCAGCAAGAGCTGCCTAAGCTCCTAGGGGAGCTCTTTCCAGTCCTTGAATGTGGGCTGCTGCATCTGAGAGCCACCGACAGTGCACTGAATCCTTCTGCGTCCAATCTCTCTGTCTTCCTCTCTTCTTCCAACCAGAGACAGTTCTCTGCTTGAAACGGCTCCTGTGACTACATTGGGACCACCTGGATAATCCATGATAATCTCCCTACTTTAAGGTCTGTAACCTTAATTAGATCTGTAGAGTCCCTTAGAGATTCCAAGGATTAAGGCATGGACATTTCGGAGGGGTGGGGGTAGGGGGGTGGGGAGGTGGGAGCATTGTTTTGCCAACCCTGTTAGTAATTATCCACCAAGTCGTGCAGAGGTTAGGATCATGTTTCTTAATTATTTGTAAATTCCAGCGCCTCCCATTTGTTCAGGGGAGCACAAGGAGAGTAAGGCTGGCCCAGTGTCAGAAGAAAACGGGAGCAGAGAGAGATCACAGTCCTTCAATGTCTACTCTTTTTTCCAATCATCCATCTTTTTATCTACCCCATCCATCCATCTATCCATCTATCCCATCCATCCCATCCAGTCATCCTTTCAATCTGTTATTTATTAATGAACATTTGAATACCTGCTTTGTTTTAAGAGTGTATGCTAGGTTGAGAAATGAGGAAGTGAGTGAGCTACAAAGATAAATGACACCTGATTTCTGTCAGCTGGTTTTCAGTATATTGATGTCTATATCAAGTTTTTATAAATCCATACCATCAACTGATGAGTTTGACTTGTTTTGATAATGTTTTCTTCCCTGCTTAGTGAATCTTTTTTTTAGCATGCTTTAGCTTCAAACCCTGTACCAAGGACTCAGTAAATGTGTGTGATTATGATCATTACTGCTTGGCTCACTCCCTTTTATGTGTGGCCATAAAGTTTGGGAAACATTAATAAATATAGATGATTGTTGTGTTAATTTTTAACTTTATTAAGATAAGTAACCACTGTTACCAATATCTTACCAACCTTTCCAGAGATAAGGAAGTATTTATCTTTTACCTGGCATTAATTATGTTTTTTAGTGATTATTCCATAGCAGCTTTGATAAAGCTACTTCATTCCTTTTTACATCTACATAGTGTTTCCTGGTATGAATATGCCAGTTTTTTAACAAGTCTCACATTGGTGGACATTTGGTTAGTTTCCACTTATTTTGCTATTAAAAATTGTGGAAAATCTTCTATGTGTACCTTTCACACAAGTGTTCAGTATATACCTAGAATATTTGCATTGCAACAGATATTGCCAAATCACTCCTACAGAGGTTGTACCAGTCTAAATTCCCACTGGCAATGTACACGGGTGCCTGTTTTGCTATACCTTGGCCAGCAAAGTATGTTATCAGACTTTATTTAATAAAGTATAAATGGTATTTCACTCTAATTTAACTTTGAACTTGCTACATTGCTGAGTGAGGTTGGATGTCTTTTTTGCATATATTTTAGAGTTATTTCTATTTCCTTTTCTATAAACTATTCATATGTTTTATCCATTTCTCTGTCAGGTTGTTGGCTTTTTTCTTATTAATTTGCTGGCATAAGCTGGGACAAAGTGAGAGAGTGGCATGGACATATATACACTACCAAATGTAAAATTGATAGCTAGTGGGAAGCAGCCGCATAGCACAAGGAGATCAGCTCAGGTGCTTTGTGACCACCTAGAGGGGTGGGATAGGGAGGGTGGGAGGGAGGGAGACGCAAGAGGGAGGGGATATGGGGATATATGTATATGTATAGCTGATTCACTTTGTTATAAAGCAGAAATTAACACACCATTGTAAAGCAATTATACTCCAATAAAGATGTTAAAAAAAATTTGCTGGCAGTCTTCATATATTGAGGAAATTAGCCCTTCGGGAGATGAGATACATCTATTTTTCTTTCTGTTTGACTTGTCTTTTGATTTTGTATATAATTAGGCTTTTGACATGCAAAAATATTTAATTTTAGGTGGGTTTTACATCTTTACAAACTTCCAACTGTCACATTTGGAAAGGCCTTCCTCATTTCAGTATTATAAAATAATTATCTCAGGTTCACCAAGTATTTTTTTAACTTTTTATTTTGAAATAACTGTAGATTCACAGGAAGTTAGTGCAAAATTAGTGCAGAGATATCTTGTGTACCCTTTACTGAGTTTCCCTCAATCACCAGGTATTTTTATAGTTTCATTTTTTTATGTTTCAATTTTTGATGCATCTGAAATTTATTTTGGTATGAGCTGTGGATTCCAATTTATTTCTTTCCAATTGGTTACCCATTTGTCTAACTTTTTTTACTGAATCATCTATATTTTCCCCAGTAAATGAAAATGCATACATATCAATCATGTGCTAAGTTCCTGCATATACTGGTTAATCTTTCAGATTTTTAAAGTATCACGACTTGAAGAGAAACTTGAACTGTCACTGTATATTTTTCCAAGAGCTACATGTTGAGATGACCAGAGCTGGCCTTGTTTCAGAATCCTGTTATGGTATAATTTGGCCTGTTTGTCTAGAATTAACTTTGTAGTGCTGTGGGTTGTGCTGGGATTCAGGTGAATAACATTCACTCCTTGGCCTCCAGGAGTTCATCTTAGTTTATTGATCCCAATCTGTTGAAGTAAGGCCTTTAGACTGTGTAGTGCTTAAGGTTAATCATGCAATTAACTTCACAAAACCTTTCTGAGGGATGTATATTACCTCCATTTTGTAGATAGGAAATAGCGACTCAGATTAAAATTGCCCAGTCCTCAGATCTAGAGCAAGTCTTCAGAGCTCAGACAGCTTCTGGCCTTATGATTAGTATTATCCCACACTGTTCCAGGACATGCCTCAGACCTGCCCGAGGTGTCTCTTTACTCCATGGATCTGAGATAAAAACCGACATAACTTCTAGGCTGCAACATAACTCCATTTTTCCATCTCTGCCTTAGCAAACCTAAATCACCGTTTTTAGTTCTTGCTTTCCAATGAAAAGACTAAGCAAAGACGGATAACTTTTCCAAGGTTTTTCTGATTTCACTCCGAGCGATGCTAAAGGAAAAATAAAATACTCATCAGCTTACTTAGTTATCTGAATTTAAGGAGTAGATTTAGATAATTCTTAAATTCTTTCTCAGCTCTGTGATTCTAGATATATGTTTTTTATCTGGCTAGTATTTTCCATAGTTTTATGTGCCTATATAGGAGGGAGTGAACAAAAGCATTTAAAGAATGACAAGTATTTTCATGTGGGTTGTTTAGAGGGAAAACATGCTAGAAATTCTTTAATCCAATTAAAATCACATCTGTTAGGGGAAGTCCTGTAGGCTGGTTATTGTATAATATAATAGGAGTCTTGATTTCAGTTCATTACATTAGCTTGCTAGCATATATTTAAAGGCCACCCTTTAAAACTGTCTATGTGCTTTGAGTTTAAGGTTATTAATTCACACACCCTGTACGGTCCACTTACAGTTTCTGTTAGCTGCAGTATAGTCCATGTGATGCTCTTCATGGGATAGGGATTTTAGGAGAAGTAAAAAGCAGGTGAGTCTCCAGCGCTGAATTTTCCACTTAATGTTAAGAATAATCACTGTAGCAAAGTAAGGTCTTCCAGATGATTTTGCCCACTTCTCTTGGAAGCCGTGTCTGTGTGTGGTTGCTGTGGACAGTCCTCACACTGGCCAATTTGGATATCTAGATACATAGATCATTTCACGTGTTTGGTGGGGTGGAGTATATTCTTAGGGTCTAGTGAGCTAACACAAGGCCAGCCACATCCAAGAAACTGGCTCATAAACTAGAATCCCAAGTCATTCATTTAAAAGTGGTCATATACGTAGACAAAGCCAAGATGGAGTAAATGTGCAAGTGGATGATCCTGCTCAGGAGATCCAGGTCTAGGTGAGAAGATTGTTTGGTAAAATTAAAGCAAAAATGTCTAATTCTATTCTCCTCTCTAGAGATGATTCTTTCTTTTAAAACCTTCATTCGCAACACCCTTCTACGCAGGGCTGGAAAACCTAGTAAGTGCTTTGCCAACTGTGTTCTTGAGGCTTTGAGGGGACCTCTGTTGTTCAGTTTGCATTCAGTTTTACATCACCTTCACTAATTTAAACAGAACTGTCACAACCTACAGGCGTACATACCTCGGAGACATCACAGGTTCAGATCCAGACCACCACAATAAAGCGAATATGGAAGTAAAGGGAGTCATATGAATATTTGCATTTCCCAGTGCATATAGAAATTATGTTTAGACTATACTGTAGTCTGTTAAGTGTGTAACAGCATTATGTCTAAAAAATGGACGTGTCTTAATTATCAAATACCTCATGGCTAAAAATACTAACCATCATCTGAGCCTTCCGTGAGTCATAGTCTTTTTGCTGGTGGAGGGTCTTGCCTCAGTGTTGATGGCTGCTGACTGGTCAGGGCGGTGGTTGCTGAAGGCTGGGTTGCAGTGGCACTTTCTTGAAATAAGACAACGATAAAGTTTGCCCCATCAATTGACTCTTTCAGGAACGATTTCTCTGTAGCACACAATTCTGGTTGATTGCGTTTTATCCGCAGTAGAACTTCTTTCAAAATTGGAGTCAATTCTCTCAAACCCTGCTGCTCTATCAACTAAGATTATGTCATTCTAAATCCTTTGTTGTCATTTCAGCAATCTTCACAGCATCATCACCAGGAGTAGATGCCATCTCAACAAACTACTTTCTTTGCTCATCTATAAGAAGCAACTCCTCGACCATGAAAGTTTTATCATGAGATCGCAACAATTCAGTCAGATCTTCAGGCTCCACTTCTAATTCTAGTTCTCTTGCTTCTTCCACCACATCTGCAGGGACTTCCTCCGCTCAAGTCTTGAACGCTTTCTTGTCATCTGTGAGAACCGGAATCAACTTCTTTCAAACTCCTGTTAATGTTGATATTTTTGACCTCTTCCCATGAATCACAACTGCTCTTAATGGCATATAGAATGGTTAACCTTTTCAGAAGGTTTTCTACTTAGTTTACCCAGATCCATTAGAGGAATCACTATGACAGTTACAGCCTTATGGCATGTATTTCTTAAATACTAAGATTTGAAAGTCAAAATTACTTGCTGGTCCATGAGCTGCAGAATGGATGTTGTGTTAGGAAGCATGAACACAACATGAATTTCATCTTACATCCCCGTCAGAGCCCTTGGGTGACCAGTTGCATTGTCAATGAGCATTAATACTTTGAAAGGAATCTTTTTTTCTGATCAGTAGGTCTTAATGGTGGGCTTAAAATATTCAGTAAATCCTGTTTTCAACAGATGGGCTGTCATCCAGGCTTTGTTTTTCCACTTATAGAACACAGGCAGAGTAGATTTAGCATAATTCTTAACAATTTTCAGAATGGTAAATGAACCGTGGGTTGAATTTAAAATCACCAGATGCATTAAGCCCTAACAAGAGAGTCACCCTGTTCTTTGTAGCTTTGAAGCCAGGTATTGACTTCTCTGTAGCTGTGGAGGTTCCAGATGGCATCATCTTCTTATATAAGGCTGTTTTGTCTCCATTGAAAACCTGTTTAGTGTAGCCACCTTCATTAATGATCTTAGCTAGATCTTGATAACTTGCTGCAGCTTCTATATGAGCACTTGCTGCTTCACCTGGTGCTTTTACAATGTGTTATGGATATGGCTTCTTTCCTTAAACCTCATGAACCAAACTCTGCTAGCTTCAGACTTTTCTTCTGCAGCTTGCTCACCTCTCTCAGCCTTCACAGAATTAAAAAGAGTTAGACTTAACTTTGGATTAGGCTTTGGTTTAAAGGAATGTTGTGGTGGTTTGGTGTTCTATCCAGATGACTAAAACTTTCTCCATATATACAATAAGGCTGTTTGGCTTTCATATCATTCATGTGTTCACTGGAGTAGCACTTTTAATTTTTTTCAAGAACTTTCCTTTGCATTCACAACTTTTGGCCAGCTGGCACAAGAGGCCCAGCTTTCAGCCTGTCTTGGCTTTCAACATGTCTTCCTCACTGAGCTTAATCACTTCTAGCTTTAAAGTGAAAGATGTGCTGTTCTTCCTTTCACTTGAACACTTAGTGGCCATTGTAGCGTCATTGTATTGATAGGTTCACAATATTGCAGGGTTATAAATGGGCATAATTTCAATATTGTTGTGTCTCAGGGAATAGGGAGGTCTGAGGAGAGGGAGAGAGATGGGGGAATGGCTGGTTGGTGAAGTAGTCAAAACGCACATAACATTTATCGATTAAGTTTGCCATCTTATCTGGGTGGGGTTCATGGCACCCCCAAATGATTACATAGTAACATCAAAGATCACAGATCACCGTAAAAAATGCAGTAATAAAGAAAATGTTTGAAATATTGCAAGAATTACCAAAATGTCGCACAGAAACACGAAGTGAGCAAGTGCTGTTGGAAAAGTGGCACTGATAGACTTGCTCAATGCAGGGTTGTCACAAAACCTCATTTTGTAAAAAGCACAATATCTGTGAAGTAAAATAGAATATAGGCTGATGAAACAAGGCATGCCTGTATTTTGATGAACTGCTAAACTGTCTTCCACAGTGGCTGCACCATTTTACAGTTCCAACAGCAACGTATGCTTGTTCCAGATTCTCCACATCCTTGCCAATGCTGGTTATTGTCTGTTTTTTTTTAAAAATAAATTTATTTATTTATCTTTGGCTGTGTTGGGTCCTCATTGCTGCGCGTGGGCCTTCTCCAGTTGTGGCGAGCGGGAGCTACTCTTCGTTGCGGTGCGCGGGCTTCTTATTGCGGTGGCTTCTCTTGTTGTGGAGCATGGGCTCTAGAGTGCAGGCTTCAGTAGTTGTGGCACACGGGCTCAGTCGTTGTAGCTTACGGGCTCCAGAGCGCAGGCTCAGTAGTTGTGACGCACGGGCTTAGCTGCTCTGCAGCATGTGGGCTCTTCCCGGACCAGGGATCAAACCCATGTCCCCTGCATTGGCAGGCGGATTCTCAACCACTGCGCCACCAGGGAAGTCCTTGTCTGTCTTTTTGATGATAGCCGTCCTAGTGGGTGGTTGTCTGGTCCACTTCAGAATCCCAGCATAGGGCCTGCTATGGTGTTGATAAATGTTGGTTGGTTCCCTAAGTATGTTTTGCCATCTTGCTCGTCTTAGCACCTTCCACACTGGAAAGCTGTGTGCTGCAGTAAACAAGCATAGACCAGGGTCCTGTTGAACGTTGAATACCTGCTCTGCAGCATAGTAACTGTGTGATCAGGAACAAATTACTTAACATCTCTCCAGCTTCAGTTTCCTTATCTGTGACCTGAAGATTATGATACCTTTTTCCTAGGGTTGGTATGAGGATTAAGTAGATAATATGAGTGAAACATCTAGCACAGGACCTGACCCAGAGCCCTTGATAAGTGGACACTGTTATTATTCTGTTGTTTTTCTGTTGTTACTCTCTTGGATAACTTCGGTAGCAGCTTGCCCTACTCCCTTGCCTCAGGACGTAGAGGCAACAGTTGATTTCAGATGCACCTAGTTGCACCATCTGTGGTATGCCAGGTCAGCTCCCTTTCTTTCTTCAAGAAAACTCCCTGCAGATCTCCTCACAGGATCTGTTAATACCTCTTCAGTTTTTGAGTAAAACTACTCAGGTCTGATGAGATAGCTGAGTGTCATTTGTGGTTTTGCTTCTTCCTTGGGAATTTCTGCTTAAGGTTTAACCGACCCATCTCATAGATTTGCTTGCTTCTGTTAACTCATTTTTTTTTAACATCTTTATTGGAGTATAACTGTTTTGCGATAGTGTGTTAGTTTCTCCTTTACAACAAAGTGAATCAGTTATACATATACATACGTTCCCATATCTCTTCCCTCTTGCATCACCCTCCCTCCCACCCTCCCTATCCCACCCCTCTAGGTGGTCACAAAGCACAGAGGTGAACTCCCTGTGCTATGCGGCAGCTTCCCACTAGCTATTTAATTTACATTTGGTAGTGTGTATATGTCCCTTCCACTCTCTCACATCGTCACCGCTTACCCTTCCCCCTCCCCATATCCTCAAGTCCATGCTCTAGTAGGTCTGTGTTTTATTCCCGTCCTACCACTAATCTCTTCATGACAATTTTTTTTCTTAGATTCCATATATATGTGTTAGCATACAGTATTTGTTTTTCTCCTTCTGACTTACTTCACTCTGTATGACAGACTCCAGGTCTATCCACCTCATTACAAATAACTCAGTTTCATTACTTTTTATGGCTGAGTAATATTCCATTGTATATATGTGCCACATCTTCTTTATCCATTCATCTGTTGATGGACATTTAGGTTGCTTCCATGTCCTGGCTGTCGTAAATAGAGCTGCAATAAACATTTTGGTACATGACTCTTTTTGAATTATGGTTTTCTCAGGGTATATGCCTAGTAGTGGGATTGCTGGGTCATATGGTAGTTCTATTTATAGTTTTTTAAGGAACCTCCATACTGTTCTCCATAGTGGCTGTATCAATTTACATGTTAACTCATTATTAAAAGGGCATTCCTTTCAGAAGTACCAGTTTTTAAAACTTTAATAAAAGCAGCTTTTTAACTGCAAAAATCCCTGATAATGAGGATTCCAGATTGGCACGGGTTGATTTGGGCAACTGAGAAAAGTCTTTCCGACCTTTGTCAGAGAGGTTGCTTAGCAGAACTTGTTGCCATCTTGCTTTTGAACCTCTTGGTTAATTTATGAAAGCAAAGGAACTGCTTTCATCTGAGACACACAGTGCCTGAGTTCCCCTGGCAGGAAGTGTTTGTCTTTACAAATCTCATACACATTGGTCACAAGGGAGACCTTGGTATTTTGTTTTACTTGTTCATGCTTTATGGTGATTTCACTATTGTTTCAGTGTTTTTACCTGAGAGCTATAATAAATAAATAAGACACACTTGCCCTTAGGATAGTCATTATTCACCCTCAGTCTAACTGTCGGGTTTTATCTGCCTCTTCCCCTCTTTACAAATCCTTGTGTACTATACAACTAGACTAATGGTTTTTTAACTAGCAGCCTCTGAAATTTCTAAGTCCCCATTTCTGTTAGTAGAAAAAAATGTGATAGGAGCAAAACCAAACAGCTGATAACTTTTGAGGTTAAGAGGGAGGGGAGAGGACAGGTGGGAAATAGCTTACTAGAAAGAGAAAGAGAGAGAGGGAATGAGGGAGGGAGAGAGGAAGAGAGAGGGAAAGATTTTAACATTAGAGTAGTAGGGAGTGGTGGGAAGTAAACTGAAATCAGATAATGGAGCTGAGAACTTGGGACTTGATGTGATTTGTAGTGGGATGTCACTGTAGGTTCTTGAGGAGGGAGAAAATATAATAAAAGTGGTATTTGAGCCTGATTTTTTTTAATAATATTAACCCTAAGCATGAATCTAAAGGAAATAAGCATGGAGGCAGGAGTTGTCCCAGCCTGGGTGCAGTAATACAGGATGAAGTGGAGTTTTGGTTGCTAGCATGAAAATGGTGGAGAAAGGTTTCATCTAAAAAAAAAAAAATCAAATTAATTTGTAGCAGTTTGCAAGTTAGAGATGAAAGAGCAGAGTCAAAGATGAGTCTGGCGTTTTATATCGGAAGAAAAGTCAAGCCATTAACATTGGTGTAGGTATTGGATAAAGAAGCCAACTGGTGGAAAGAAGTTGGGCAAGATGAGTTCCTTTGGGGATTAGTTAGGTTTTCTGTGACAGTGGTATGTCCAAGTTATAATGTTTATGGGCAGTTGCACATAGCGGCCTCTGGCATACATGAAAGGTTAGCTCAGAGTGTAGATTTGAAAGTCATTACCATAGTAGTAAGAGCAGGCAGATAACAAGAAAATCCCACAGGTTGAGGGCAGAAAGCCCCAGTGCAGGAGCGTGAAGAAAGGAACCAGCAGAACAAAATGATAAAGAGCTGACTGATGGAAAGGCATGAGGCCAGTTAGAAAAATACTATTTTCTGAAAGCCGAGGTTAGGGTGTCAGGAAGGAAGGAAGAAATCAGAATTGTGGGATGGCAGGGAAATGAGCATAGATAAGAACGCAGGAAAAGCCTTTGGGTTTAGCAAAAGAGGGGTCTCTAACCTTTGTGTATGGCTCCTGTGAGCAAGGACACCTTTAACCAAGAGAGGTGGTTGTTTGAGGACAGTCACACCCTCCATCAAGCACCCTTTAGAGACCGTAGGGTCCAGAATCACCACCGTGCTGAATCACAGTATGTCAAATCTACTCAAGAACAGTCCCTCTCTCTTATTTCATTATCATAGGCCTAGCCCTTATTTTTTCCATTTGGACTATGTCCCAGCATGGCCAGGGGCTTGTTGCTGTTGTTATTGATTTACCAACAGAGGCCACAACAGTTACACTTTCTCCTATCACAACACATCTCTTATGATGGAAATTAAATATATACCAAACAATAAGTTTGGCTCTCTGTTGTCAAACTTATTGGCAAGGCTCCTTTTGCTACGTTATGCTCTTTCTTTTTAAGTTTTTGTTATTTATGTTTCTCATTTTTCCTTTTTTCCTAGAACTTGTGTTGGATTAAGATTGTGAGATTAGATAAATAGAGAAGCATTCTTAGGAGAGAATAAAGAAGAGCTAGGGTCATTAGAAGGGTAGGTTGGCAGTTGTGGCTGGGAAGGGATTTTACAGAGTAATGAAAAGAGGCTGCACTGTTACTATCCTCAGCCTTAAGAGAACTCTGTGAATGATGTTTGACAGAGAGGTGTAAGATCAACCCACTTAATGAAAGCATGAGTCAAGGTTATATTCCTAAATTTTATTTGGAGGAATCACAAACTCTAGAGCTCAGAATCAGCTAAAGCAAATTTAACTATACTAGCTTCTATACTATATAATACATAATATTTCCAAATACAACTTCCGACCTTAAATGCTATTTCTCCCCAACCAGCAATTCTCAATTCTGCATTTCAGTATCTTCCCCCAGAAGTGAATTTCAAGTTTTTAAGTCTGTCAGAACTGGTGGTAGCACCTGGTACCCCAAAGGTGGAGCCTGGCCTCCTTCCATGAGACACTGAGACACCAGTAGGCACGTTGAGGTTTCTGTTTAATTTCACATCTCAACAGTGTGCGGTGGACACCAGGATGCCCGGGGACACAGCACTTTACTCAGACATTGATCAAACACTACACGTCTCACAGGATCAAGAATTTGGCAACTGACAGTCATCTGTATTAACTTTCATAAAAACAGGCTTATCTTTTCTTATTCCTGGACATATGGCAGTTCTAGAAGATGGTGCTGCACAAGCTGTGGTTTATTTGTCAAGGGAATTCCTTCAAGCCACGAGGATTTCATTAAAAGGTCACAATTCAAATGAGTGAAATGCAAGTAATCTTATTTTTAGAGTTAAAAAGAAAAAAAAAGTACAGCTGACCTTTAATGAAAACACATTCCTCAAGTTTTTCAGAATCAAATCCCATTAAAGGAAATCTTTTGAGACGATCAAGTACAGCCTCTCAGTAAAAGGTAAAACGCATAAATAAATCCAATTAAACTAAGTGATTGAGAAGTTGACCTTGTCATGTGAGATATTTACAGATAAATATGGCTTATTTCCTTATGCTTTAATTTAATTTGAAGCTGAGAAAATTGGATCTTCCTGGCAGCCAGTGCAACAAAATGTAAACATCAGCTCTGATCATTTACTTGATTGATTGATTGATTGACTAATACCATGGATTTTTTTTTTTTTTTGCCTCCCCTCCCCTGGTTTAGTTCTGTAGGAGACATAAATTTGCATAAGACACCCCTCCCACCCTACTCCACAAGAACTTACAAGAGTTTTAAGTGATGCAAAACATGTCTACAAATAAAATTAAATGCAGTGTGATGACTACCAAATATAGAGTGTCAAAATAACTGACAACCAGTTTGGCGTGAATGTCCAACCCACCAGATGGAATGCCACCTGTGAAAAACTGACCTGGACATCCCAATGCACATGAGCGAAATACTAGTACTGGTTATATATACTGTGCTGTAGGATTGCATATAATTTGGATAATTCCATAATTGATTCAGCTGAATAGTAGTATATGATAATGAGCTAATCTATCATCAGTTTTGGAAAGAACAATATTTCTAACATCATTAATTCTTTACAGAATCTCTTTAAGCAGATGTTTAGATAAGCAGTAGACAATAGCTAAGCAGTAGGCTTAGAAAAACTCATATGTGTGAAAAGCCTGGAATGAATGGATGAATTCATCTTCTCTCTTCCCCTTCAGAAGGGATTCTATTGTCACTATTCTATTGTGTGAAATGAAGGCGTGTATTAAGCATACACTCTGCTATACACATAGCAGAGCGAAAATCCTAGGGGCACCGCCCCAGACTGGGCCATCCTGCTTCTGTTGTTCTGCCCCAAAACATTTTCCTTCATACTGTAAGAAATGCTTTATTTCATTTTCTTAAGTACCTAAAACACTCACTTAAAAATCCATTTGTGTTAACAAGCAGTGTTTCCCTACCTGTAATTGAAGGACCCCTGGAATGATATGATCACCTTCTGGGCAGGCCCTAGAAATAGGCCTTTTCAACAAGTATCTCAGGAAAGTCTAATGCACATTAGAGTTTAAGAATTAGTCTCTTGTGCTCGCTTCAGCAGCACATATACTAAAAATTGGAATGATACAGAGAAGATTAGCATGGCCCCTGCGCCAAGGATGACACGCAAATTCGTGAAGCGGTTCATATTTTTTAATTGCAATCATTGTTGGTTTTGTTGTGCTCATCCATTTACAATGCTTGGTGTCAGTTTATTTATCTCTTGTAAAAATAAAATACAGTGTGTGTGTGTGTGTGTGTGTGTGTGTGTGTGTGTGTGTAGAAAAAAAAAAGAATTACTCTCTTGTTCTGAATAATGATGAAATTCTTTTCTTTCCTGTATCTAGCCAATGTGAGTTGCAACTTAGTGAATTGACTTTTTGTCTGTTTGTTGGCAGGACTAGGTAGTTGTGTACTTGGAACATTTTTGATGGGGTTGAGGCTTTGGTAGATAGGGGATTTAGGGCTGAATTAGATCTCTGGGTATAAGGTATACCCAAATACATCTCATATACTCAGGTTGTATTCTCACTTTTAAAGTGTTGTTAATTATCTATACCAAGATTCACTCCACCTTAAAGGTGTATGCCATTCCCAAGGGACACCTTTAAGGCACTTTTCTCACCAATTGAGTGTGGGGCCTCCATCATCAGAGTCTGTCTATTGTTCCCTTCTCGAGCTGGAGAAGGGAAAGGTTAGGATTAGTCCATTTGCTTCTCTTCAGATTTGGGGGTGCTTGTGCAAGTTCTCAGGCTCTTTTGCAGCAGCCGTACAGCTGGGGAAGAGGCTGTGTTGGGTTAGGAGCTCTGCCATCCTATGGATGCTACTCTGCTCCAGAGCCTTTCCTGGGCCACAACTTTTTTGAAATTTAGAACATTTGTCTGTGTCCCTTCTTTATTTGGTTCCTTCTGTGAAGTTTTGTGGCTATTTATTTACGATTCATATTACTTTTTTTTTCATTATTTGGAAGGAGGTTCTACCAGGCAACTTTATTCTGCAGGTTTCTGACTGTTGCTTCTTTATGTTTTTCCCTGGCTTCTCTTTCTGTTTTATAAGCATGGGTGTTCACTGAGACGGTGCCCTTTGCTGTGTTTCCTCCTGCATTATTTATCACAGAAATGTATTCTGCTCCCATGTTATCACCTCTCTTTATTTATAGTTAATGATGACCTTAATCCTGAGCTCTGATTCTGGGTGTTTCTCCAAATTGGCTGAACATTTTCACTTATTGTATTAGTTTGCTAGTGCTGCTCTAACAAAGTTCCACAAACTGGGTGGTTTAAATAACAGAAATATATTGTCACACAATTTTGAAGCCTAGAAATTCAAAAGTAATGTGTCGGCAGGGTTGGTCCCTGCTGAGGTTGTGACAGAAGGGTCTGTTCCAGGACTTTCTTCTTCATTGGTAGATGGTCATCTTCATGTTCATATTAGGTTCTTATATGCATGGCTATGTCCAAATTTCCCCTTTTTATAAGGACACCAGTTGTATTGGATTAGGGCCACCCTAATGATTTCATTTTAACTTGATTACCTCTATAAAGACCCTATTTCCAAATAAGGTCACATTCTGAGTATTGGAGGTTAGGATTTCAACATATGAATTTTCAGGGTCACAGTTCAACCCATAACACTTGATTGTTCACTTCATGCCACAAATATTTTCTGCTACATGCCAGGCAGTGGTCTAGGTGCTTGGGAACACAAAGATAATTAGGCTTAATGTCTTCCTCTTGATGAGCAAAAAGATAAGAATTAATAAACAGGCATTTTCAACACTGCAATAAGTGTTATCATAGATGAGACGAATTGTTATGAGAACACCTTAGTGGTACACCTAAGCCCAACTGATTGAATCAGGGGTGGCATCTCGGAGGAAGCAATGCTTATGCTGGATTCTTCCCAACAGAATGCATTCGATGCATTGTCTTTCTCCCTGCTTCCAAACCACAGCCTCAGTCACCCAGCCCTGGACTTTACCACCCAGATAATCTTTTCAAGCACCACTTTGATTAAGATATTTCTCGGTTGAGAAACCTGTAATGACTCTTACTTTGTCAACAGAGCTAAGTCTAAAAAATTCTTTAGCTTGGCTTTTGGGTAGTCCACAATCAAGTACCAACCCTGGAATCTACCTTTCCTGTGTTGACCTTTCTCTTGTTCTCGTCTTTCGCTCTCTGCATTATCAAAACAGACTAACAAACATTCTGGAAACGCAGTTGGAGATTTTCTGTAATTTTGTGAAGTCAAGGTTTTGATTTTGTTTTCTACTATATCACTGGCACCTAAAGCAGTGCTTGACCTATAACAGATACTTAAGAATATTGGTTGAATAAGCAAATGAAAGAACTTTCTTTCCCCTGGAGGTCCCTCTGCTTGTGATGTGTGCCTCTCGTCTTTCCCAGGTGCACACATTTTTGCCTATTGAAATATTATACTCAAGGTTCAGCTCATATGCTCTCCTCCATTATGCATTTCTTCTGGGTCACATGTCCCAGATGTGAACCTTCATTCCAAGAGGCTGTAGTTGTCTGTGTGAACTGTTCACGTGACCCTGCATTCTGCTTTGCATTTTGGGTATCTGTTTAGGCGTTTATTTTTTCTTCCAAATTGAAAGTTGTTTGAATTCAGGGACCGTATTTTAAAAACAATATTGTATCCTGTTCAGCACTTCCTTGCACAACAACAGATGTTCAAAAAATACTTTGTGTTTGAAGAGAAAATGAATGAGAGGGGTAGCTCATTCATTTGAAACAAAGTAGAGAAGAAGACCTAAGGGATGGAGTATTTGGTCTGGCCCCCTTGCCTTGCCTTGTTTTTCTGAGTTTATACTTCAAAATTAATTCAGCAGGTATTTATTGAGCACCTACCCATTTTACTCAAGGCATTGTACTAGAACTTAGATTACAAATAGGAATTAAACTGCCCTTGAGGTACTTATCACTTCTTCTAACAGAAAAATGAGTCCTATTGGTCCTGGTGGTCTCTTTAGTCTATTAGTCTAGTGGGTCATACGTATATAGTGTATAGTTTCCAGAGGCATCTAATTTGTACAGTTTTTCAGATGCTTTTCTCTTCTCAGATTTATCGAATTTTCTAGAATTCTCCCACATGTTGAGGCTGCCTGAGGGCAGGGCCCTATTTTCATCCTCCTATTCCCTACTGCCTAGCACTGAGTTTACAGCTGCTGGTGATTTGAGCAGGTCCTTTATTTACCGTAAATGTTCTCCGACTCTTCTCTGAGTTGGCCTTGTCTCTCCAATTACAGAATGCTGTCCTGGGACCTGAGATGCGGCAGAGACACTGATTACTCTGCTTAGCCTGGGAAGCCCTCTGTTTTCATAAGAGTAATAGTAAGCACAATAAATAGTGCGTTTAGCATTTTGCTAAAGGTTTTACATGAATTGTATTTCCTAGTGGGGCCTTTTGCTAATATCATTGGTTTCTAGGATGGTTTCATTTCTAACAGGTTGTCATATTAACATGTTGAGGTTGTTAAATGAATATCTAAATTCAAGTCTGCCTCGTACATACTCATGAGTCAGGATTATGTTTCAGAGCCAAAACAGGAATGTAATCTAATGTATATAATGTGTGTGCATAAATATATATATATATATATAATATAATGTAAACCAGTCTGGTGAGTCATGCATATATAGTTATATTATCCAGAGGCATCTAATTTTAATAGGTCCCTCTCTCAAGGGAAAGAGTAGATGTGAAAATCAAGATGAAATAATAGGATTGTAAGGCAAGGAGGGGATGGTAAGGATATTTGTTTTGAGGTCCTGCTTGACATGGAAAGTAGAGCTCTTAAACCTGATTGAAGGGCATATCTGAGTCTATTCATACAGAGAGAGTGTTAATATGTGCTCCTATGCCATTGTTATTGGGAGTGGGAAACACCCATTTTACTTAAACATGCTGTATACCGGTGAGAACAACATTAAGTTTGTGGAAGTGGTAATAGCAATTACAAGTGTGAGTCCAACTCTATGCTGTCTTTGTTTACGGACTTATAGCATATTATCTGTATCATCAAAGAGGCTGTGGCACAAGGTAATTCCAAATAGCAGACATGTAAAAGTCACTAGAAAGTCTTATATGGTGTTGCAAAACATGCTTAACTTATTAATCATGTTTTGTTTAAACAAACAAAACAATCAAGATTAGTCTATCCTGAACACACATCACCAGGCTGAGCAGAGAGCCCTTAGATGGGTGGGTTCCCTGTCAGACCTTCGGTTCATATCTGAAATATCACTCCAGAGTAATCACCTAAAGTCACAATTTAAGCAAACATTGTTTCTCAAAGCTAACCTCCCTTTCCTCCTTGTGGGTTAACCAGTCTTCTGCCTTTTTCAGGCTCCTCCTTCCTCCCTGAAGCCATGTGCTTTCCCACAAGTGTGGGGTGGGAGCCAGCACAATACCAATTACCCTATAGAAGCCACTGCAGGCCCAATCCTTTTTCAGTGCTTGGTTTAAATATGGGCACTTGATACAATCCTGGGAGGAGGTGTTTAAGGGGCTTCTGGGAGCATTGGGAAAGGTTTTAAACCTCCTAAAAAGAGACACAAAGAAAAGACCCTTTTACTACTCTGGAAGAAGGTGTTTGAGAATGTGATTTTTGGAATGACTGTCACCATCTTTTTCCACAAAAGTGACAAAACAGAAATTTCAGAAGAAATTTTCCTACCTTTGGCTTCTTTTTCTATGAGATAACACGTCCTCTTACTGCTTAAGCCATTTTGAGTTGTGTTCTGTTATTTGCAAATGAAAGCATCATCCCTGATACTGTAACATTCCCATTTGAAAACAGAAAGTTAGGCGTTTAGTATCTTTATTTGATGTTTGTGTTGATCACTTTTGTTTGCCTAAAAGACAAAGCTTATATTCTAATTTTCTGTAACTTACTAAGACCTAAGATGTAGCAATAATTTTCTCTTTTCACAAATGCTTGAGAACTTCAAGCTTATTTCACCCTTGAAATAGGAGTTCAGTTTCCCTACATTCTGGCTGTGTATGCTGACTCAAAGATCTCCCAGATTTCACATCTGTTGAAATTATTTTGAGTCACCAGAGAAATCTTTTCCAATATTGATTGCATCTCCTGTTCCTGCCCTTCTTGACCCAGATACCTTATCATATCCTAGTGACATTCATTTTGAACCCCTTGTCATGAATCATACCTATTCCTCATATTGTGGGTGTTGTCATGTCAGAGAATGGTTTATGCAGTATTAAGAAGTTCCCAAACCTGGCCCATCATCAGAGTCTCCCCAGAGATACTAACTGAATCCAAATCTCTCTCTACGTAATTATGACAATCAACCAGGTCTGACAGCCACTTGTATTAGGGGTATAGAAGAGAGGAAATTTGTACTGACCTGATCCCATACCTAAAGTAAATGGTTTCAAACCTCCCTTGACAAAGTCAGAATATAAGAACAAAATTTTATTTTGTTATAGCTTAATTTTTAATTTTAATAAAGCTTTCTTTATTCTTTGGGCATGGTAGGAACCTATTTCAGTCAACTCTAAATGTGACCACCACTCTCTCCATCCCCTCTCAGCAAGTTAGAAAAAGCTTATGTATCAGTTAGAAGGAGGGGTCCTTTAGTTTCCATGTCCTCTGTCCACACTGCCATCCCCTGAGATGTCCAGCGTCCTATCAGGTCTTTGACCACTAGTCCATACAGGTCTGTGTTGTTGCTAAGCTACATGATTCCTTCATTTTTTACAGCTCTTCTGCAATACTTCCACATCTATTGAGTGTACTTAGAAGACTCTCTGCTGCCCTTGCACCACACTGGAGTAAGAGAAACTCTCTATGGATGCCTAAGGCCCCATCAGCCACCTGTTTCCGCTCTACCCAGGCAGCAGAGCCTAACCCCTTCTCCTCTGTTTCCATAATACTACTTGGCACCTCACTAGGGCTTATTGACCTTTTCTCTGAGATCTGCACTAATTGCTTTCCCTCTGACTCTCTCCTTTCCCAAGCCTGAAGCATGCTTTTCTGTGCTAGGAGGCATGAAAACCTCAGAAGTTTCCTCCTAGATCTCTTGTCTATGCCCTTGAGTTCTTCTGTATGGCTAAGTACCTAAGCTTTTGTAACTCAAAATCTAGGATTAAACTTTCTGGTTTTTTGCCTTCTATGTTGTGTTTCATTCCCAAGGCGATTTGCATTAACCTAGCTGATAAAAGAAATACCAAAGAGAAACACAAGTTCATATATGTATGTGAAGCATTAAAATAAAACAAAATCCTGTATGGTAAGTGTAAGGAACATGACGTGGTTTTTGCTTCTGCTGCGTGTGTGTGTGTGTACGTGTAATTGCAGTACACACATATATATAGTAATTAATAAAATTGAAAATCTGTACGAAATAATTTTTCACCGAGTCTGTTCATGTTCTAGATTTACTTTCTTTAATTTGCGTCCATAATAAATGACAAAGGGAAAAGGGATTTAGGATAGTATGCTGGAAAGTTCACTTCCCACATAGTTACCTCAGGCTACTCTACGTTTATTCCAGTAATATTGCCATAGCCCTAAACATTTCTGGATTTGTTTCTTTGCAATTTATAAACCGTAAGTTGAAAATGTTAGTAAATTATGATAATGCCACCTCCACTTCCCCCATTCCCACCCCACTTATCAATATGTAGCTCTCAGCTTGAGCCATTTACCTTCAAAACCATTCTTATGATTAGTTATGAGCTTGATTTTTAGAAGCAGTAGACAAAGATTTTTCTCCCTTAAAGCCGATTAAATGAAATTCTGAAAAATTCTGATGTTGATTTGTAAAGAAAAGCTCAAAAACTGCTTTGAACAACAGTATCACTGAAATAAATATATAATTGCCAAAGTGATTACCCTGAAGCAAACTACTTTTATTTAGATGAAAAAATGTTGGTAGTTTACTTTAAACCAGTGCTTCTCAACTAGGGATGACTTTGCCCCCCAGGGGACATTCACCAATTTCTGGAAACCTTTTTGGTTGTCTCAGCTGGGGAAGGGGTGTTCCTGGTGTCTGGTAGGTGGAGGCCAGGGTTGATGCTAAGAATCCTGCACTGCTCAGGGCAGCTCCCCACAACTAAGCATCGTTTGGCCAAAATGTCGAGAAAGATGAGGCTGAAAAACCCTGGTAACAAATGATCACTTTATAGTCATTGCTCACATTTTAATACACTTAAAAGTTTCTGATCCCCTTCCCCCAGGCTTAGGCAGGTCAGCTGTTTTGTTCTTACCCTGCTGCCCTATTTCCATTACAGACCTCCATCTCTCTGCTGGTACTTTCCTTAGCTCATTTCAGTTTATGTGTCCCTGAGCAGCATCTGGGGCTAGCCAGAAGTATTCTTGCAGGTTTGTCCCTGATGTCTGATTTAAAAAGCAGAGATCAGTGGGGAGCCCAGGACCTCCCAAACATCAAAAGAGAAAGGGAAAATCAGAGGGCCCTGCTCTGGGATGATGGGTATGCCCTAGGAAAGCCATACGCTGCCTCTATCCTCCTTTCCCTCAGGGACAATGTCCCAGCGTATTTTGCAGGTTTGGGACAAATCTTTTTACATGAGGGTCCACCTGTAAATGGTTGGCCATGGTTTTTGATTTCTGGACTCCTGCCAGGTCCTTCCCACCACAGGCAACCCTAAGGTCATATCCCCATTTGAGTAAATTCCAGCAAGAAGTCCTCCCAGCTGAGTGCTACCTTGTGAGTCCTGTTGAGATAGATCTCAAAGTCATCAGATTCCTCAAGCTCACTCTGTGTCCTGATGTTAGCATCTATGTGGCTTTGAAGAGTTTCCAGGTAAGCTGTAGGTGTCAGGCAGATTTCTCACATTTGAACTTGACATCTTTAATTTAGGTCTAAAGAAGCTAGTCTGGGCAGATTAAGTCCCTTTTTTTTAAAAAAAAAACACAGTTTATTTACTTTTGGCTGCGTTGGGTCTTCAGTTGCTGCACGCGGGCTTTCTCTAGTTGTGTTGAGCCGGGGCTACTCTTTGTTGTGGTGAGTGGGCTTCTCATTGCGGTGGCTTCTCTTGTTGCGGAGCACAGGCTCTAGGCGCGTGGGCTTCAGTAGTTGAAGCTCGCGGGCTCTAGAGCGCAGGCTCAGTAGTTGTGGTGCACAGGCTTAGTTGCTCTGCAGCATGTGGGATCTTCCAGGACCAGGGCTTGAACCCGTTTCTTCTGCATTGGCAGGCGGATTCTTAACCACTGCACCACCAGGGAAGTCCCTAAGTCCCTTCTTTACCAAGTGGTCCAGTTGCCATGTGATACTGTCCAAAACAAGGAGTGGAATTCATGGGCTAGTTGCAGGTGCTGGTCAATGAAATAGCAGCACCAGCTTCCCGTCAGTGAGCTCCTGTTTACTCTAATCCTGCCACATACATTTGACGCCTTTGGAAATGGGCTGAGCTCTGGCAGGGAGCCTTTTTCTCTTCCCCTGTAGCACCTGCGTATCTCTTCTACCCATAGTGAAGGTTTGGTAATTTGTCTACTGTTTTTGAGTTTTAAGTCTCTGCTTCACATTCATGAGAGCCCTGACTATTCTGGCATCTCCAGATCTGAAATTTTATGCCACTGAGTATTTAAAATCAGTTATTAAGGTCTTAGTTCTGCTGTCAGCTAGAAGATATCTCTGTATGTTCACCACACAGAATAAGTTTCTCCCCATATCTATGTACCATTGCCTAGCAATCAAGGTTCCCTGTTAAGGGGGAAGCTCTGGGTTGGGACGGGGGAGATATGCCTGGCTCTAGCCCGGGGGTAGCACTGTATTTATAGGACAACTCAGGTTGCCCCCAATTCATTTATCAACAGTTTTCTAGTCTAGTCCCTATAATGTAATATTGGCGTCCAGTCCATCACTTCCCCAGCTTAAAAGGAAATTCTCAGCAGTTTGTTTAGTTCCAACAAGCTAAATGGATCAGGTTTCTTTTCATGCGGCATCCCTACACAATTATGCAGGTTCCTTCTCTTCTGGTGGGCCTACAAGGGTTAAGGACTGTTGGATGGCAGGTTATTTACAAGGAAAGTATCCGTGAGAGAGTTCCACTCCAGTAAGCTTGAGACAACAGATCCCTTTCCTGCCTCTCCAGTACGCCCTTTCACCTGTTTGAAGGGCATCTACTTCTGCCTCTCCCTCCCCCCTCTGCCCGCCCCTCCCATGTGAGTTACTCCTCTGACGACCTTCTCACTCTTCCTCCATCTCAGTCTTATATAGTCTTTTGAATTAGAAAAGCCAGCTCTCTTTGCTGCCTGTGAATATTACTGAACTGCATTAGACTGTGGTTTCTTTGAGGCTTCGTGCTTTAGTGAGGGCTGGCGAGAGGAAAATGGCCTGTGTGGAATGAGTGGGGGGAAAAGAGGAGGCAGGGCTTGCACAGAAAACAGTTTAATACTTTGAAGTGTAAGCCCACCATATGCCCTATAAAGTAGAATCTTTCACTCTGATTCTGAATAATTTAAACAGCATTATTTTGGCAGTTTAATTATGAGAATAATGGCTCCAGGTCTGTTGCATCAGTAGTTAAGGTGAGCTGGAAAGTAGCTTTTATCGTGGTCTAAAACACTCCTACCAAAACCACTGGAAAACTTCAAGGGAAGAATCATTTATAATTTGTGACATATCAGCTCTTATAATGAAAGCAGTAGGCTTTTCTCTAGATTTGTGCCATATATTGCCATTCAGCTGAGTTTGGCTGGATGTTTTCCATTTAAATTGGTACAACTTATCTCTACAAATGATGATGTCTGACTTTGATTGAATATTCATTCTTTATCAGATTCTGTGCTCTGAACTTTATACATATATGTTATCTCATAGAGTCTTCCACACAACTCTGTGAGTTTATTTTATCTTGGTAGGTTGTAGAATTGCCACTTTTCAGATGCCACTTTAGTTCTGCCCAGGGTCACACAGCTTCAGTGGTGGGATTCAAACCAAGGTCTTTGTGATCCCAGAGCTTCTGCTCCTATATCCCCATATCACACCTTCACTATAGAAATCATCCACAGGAAAACCAGAGTCCAGGCTGACTCTGGCAAGTTCCTGGCATCACCATAGCTAATTTGAGTCTGAACTCAGCTTGAGGACACTGGATGTATCAGAGCAGAGGCCATGCTGAGATACCACCCTGGACTTGGAGAGATCCTCTGGAGTGGACAGATCCTTGAGGCATTAAGATTAAAATCCCTCTTTTATGTTTAGGTGCAAGTGTGTATGGGTGTTCAAGCAACGATGTCCCAGCAAAAGTGCAGCTGAGTCCATTCTTTTTTGTTTGTTTATTTAAAATACTTAAATTCTTTATTTTTGGATAGGTAATATAGTCACATGAGTCAAGACCCAAACAGTATAAGGTCTTCCTTCCACCCCTTCGGCCCAGTTTGTACCCCGATCCCTTCCCCATGGATATCTTTTCAGAGTTCCTTGTATGCTAATATAAATAAATGGAAATCTATATTCTTATTCCTTTTCTGTATAAAAGTTAGTCATTTAAAAATTCTGTCCTGGGCTTCCCTGGTGGCTCAGTGGTTAAGAATCCACCTGCCAATGCAGGGGACACGGGTTCGAGCCCTGGTCCAGGAAGATCTCACATGCCACGGAGCAACTAAGCCTGCGTGCCACAACTACTGAGCCTGCGCTCTAGAGCCCGCGAGCCACAACTACTGAAGCCTGCGCGCCTAGAGCCCGTGCTCCACAACAAGAGAAGCCACCACAATGAGAAGCCCGCCCACGACAACGAAGAGTAGCCCCTGCTAGTCGCAACTAGAGAAAGCCCGCACGCAGCAACAAAGACCCAACACAGCCAAAAATAATAAGTAAATAAAATAAATTTATTAAAAAATTCCGTCCCTTCCTTTGCTTTTTTCACATAGACATTTATCTTGGATATCTTTCCATGTTAGAACACAGAGAGCTTCCTCATTCTTATTTACAATGGCATAGTATTTCCTGGTGTTAGACATATCATCATTAACCAATCAGTCCACTTTTAATAGACATTTGGCTCGTTTCCAGTTTTTTGCTCTTACTGACTGACACAATGAATAAGCTTGAATATATGTCATAGAGCATATGTGCATATATCTCTATAGGAGAAGTTTCTAGAAATAGGATTGCTGGCTTAAAACTATGCGTTTATATTTTTTTACTGATAATGCCAAATTGCACCAAGGGTTATACTAATTTGCATTCCCACCAACAAGGTATGAGTTTCCCACAGTCCTTCCAACAGAGTGAACACATTTTTGGATTTTGGCCCATCTGATTGATAAAAATTTTTGGACTTTAGTCCATCCAATGCAATAAAATGTTGTAGATTTCTTTTTTAAAAAAACTTTTAAAAAAATTAATTAATTAATTGTATTTTTGGCTGTGTTGAGTCTGTTGTTGCACGTGGGTTTTCTCTAGTTATGGCAAGCGAGGGCTACTCTTTGTTGCGGTGCCCGGGTTTCTCATTGCGGTGGCTTCTCCTGTTGCAGAGCACGGGCTCTAGGCACATAGGCTTCAGTAGTTGCAGCACGCAGGCTCAGTAGTTGTGGCTCACGGGCTCTAGAGCACAGGCTCAATAGTCGTGGCGAATGGGCTTAGTAGCTCTGTGGCATGTGGGATCTTCCCGGACCAGGGCTCAAACCCGTGTCCCCTGCATTGGCAGGTGGATTCTCAACCACTGCGCCACCAGGGAAGCCCTGTGCATTTCTTACTATGGTTAAAGTTAAGCAACTTTTCGTATGTTTAAGAGGCATTTGTATTTCCTTTTCTGTGAAATTTGCCCATTTTTTTTCTTGGCTTATAGGTCTTTTTCTCATCAGCTTCTAGGAACTCTTAATATATGGGGGAGAGTAGCACTTGTCAGTATTTTAAATTGAACTTTTTTTGTTTGTTCGTTTGTTTGCGGTACGCGGGCCTCTCACTGCTGTGGCCTCTCCCGTTGCGGAGCACAGGCTCCGGATGCGCAGGCTCAGCAGCCGAGGCTCACAGGCCCAGACGCTCCGCAGCATGTGGGATCTTCCCGGACCGGGGCACGAGCCCATGTCCCCTGCATCGGCAGGTGGACTCCCAACAGCTGCGCCACCAGGGAAGCCCCTAAATTGAACATATTTCTTTTTTTCTGTTGGTCATTTGGTTTTTTCCTTTTTTCTTCTTGATTTTCATATGGTTAAATTTGTTAGTCTTCTCTTATGTCTTATGGATTTTAAGTCAAAGTTAAAAAGAGTTTTTCTACTCCAAGGATATAAAAGTGTTCTCCCTGTTGTCCTCTAGTACTTTCATGGTTCTTTTAAATTTTTACATAAATCTTTGATATATTGGAGTTTACCTTGGTTTACAGTATAATTTTTGGATCCAACTTGTTTTTTGCAGTTGACTCTCTAGTTGTACCACACCATTTACTCAGTAATTGCTGGTAATTCAGTGCCTACTGGTTTGAGTTGTCACCTTTCTCATATACGATATGTCTTTAAAAAAATACATATATACTTTATATGTGTATATTCTAAAATGTCTTTATCTTAGAATGCTAGAATAAAGTCTGAATTTTTCTGTTGCAGACCTAGAGCATTTATTTTTTATTGTGGTAAAATATACATAATGTAAAATTTAACATTTTAACCATTTTTAAGTGTAAAGTTCAATGGCATTAAGTATATTTGCATTTTTGTGCAACCGTCACCACCAGCTGTCTCTAGAACTTTTCATTTTCCCACCATATGACTTGAAATCAAACCTACTATTCATTTGATGATGCACCATTCCTTTGTAAGGTGTGTGCTGTTTTCAGAGATGTTAAAATTTGGGAAAGTGTACATCTTAGAATTTATAAAATATGGTACTAAAATCCCCAAAGTTTTTGGTGTGTTTCTGGATGTTCTGTTCCATTCCATTGGTTTGCCTCTTCATGTGCTAGTGTCACACTGTTTTAATTACTGAATATTCAGAATATCTTTTAATACATGATAGAGCTAGTTTTCCCTCATTGGTCTTTTTCAAAAGACTTCTTTTTCCAACTGTTTTTGTCATCAGTCCAGATAAACTAGGCAATTTCTCCTTGGCTCTTGTAGATCTTCTTTTCCTCCCTCTCTCTACCTCTATTTCACTTAAATTATAAACACTTGAATATAGAAGATCTTCTTATGTCTGAAGGTCAGCTAAAAGTCTGGATCAGAGTAACTTTTCTGAAGGTTTGTCGTCTTGACTTTCTTCTGTGTTTTTACTTCAACATTGCCATGGGAGGTACAGTCCATTCCTGACCTATATTGTTTCCATAAAGGGAGATAGATGCTCCTATGATAGTTCTTAGAATAACCTACTCCTTTTGCATCTCGTACATAGAACATCAGATTTTTGAGTGAATTAAGCATTGTCCTTATGATGAAAAGTCTTAAATGTTTGCAACTGCATCAGGGTTTAATGTGGTTCACTAATGCATTTACCCTCAGTAAGTTTGTTGTTTTGCCAGTTATTCCTATTAAATTTTTAACATGTTTAATATTGTATTACTAGAAACTTGGCTTTATTTGCATCCGTAGATCATAAACACATCTCTTTTTTGTTTTACTGAAGAACCCATTGTAAGGGCGAGTAGATCCTATGGAAAATGGCCTTCAGTGATCTTACATCGAGGACCGTGCGTCTTTATGGTAATTGGATCAAAGATGCTGGTAAGTAACCAAATTTCTTAACTATGGCTCATCCTTCTTTTTCCTGTCAGATTTCCATATTTAATAGGATTTCATTGAAACAGAACGAGAGACTTTGCAACTTAACACTCCCTCACTGACACCCCACGTATTGATTTTTATTACTAGTTAATGAAGAAGTGTCAAAGATTTCACTGAAGATATGTACAAAGATAGAGGTACACAGATGATGTTCATTACGATGTTTATAATAGTGAAGATAGCTTTAATATCCAAGGAAGGGAATTAGTTAATAAATGATGGTACATTCCAACTCAGTAGCCATTAGAAGTGATTTTGGAGGCACGGGTCTCTTAGGCTTGATTCTGCCCTAATGCTCCTAAGGGAAATAACAGTTACTGCCAACAATGGCTCTGTCCAGGATGACTCTTGAGTGGGAAGGGCCACAGCCCCCAGGGGCGTATCAGAAAGGATGGGGAGCGTTTCCTAGGGTAACCCCTGAGTAATTCTAGAATGCCCAGAGTAATTCTCCCCTTGCCCATTAAAAGAGTAAAAATCAATGTTGTTGAAGAACATTTAATGCCATAGCAAGTTTAAAATACTTTAAATGAAAGCAGCTTATAAAACACCACATGTATTTTTTTTGTGAGGGTTAGCAATTATCTCTGTGTGGTAGGATTATGGGTAATTTCTATTTCCTTATCTATGTCTGTCTAGATGTTTTTAAACCACACAAATGTGTGTTGCTTTTATAACTACTACGAAATGTGTTAGTAATATGACAAAGGTAAATTTTTTTTAAATAGATAGAAATCAGCACATTTTAAAGCTGAGATGGACTTAGGTATCGTGAAAGCTACCTCCTCACGTTAGAGTTGGAGAAACTGAGGCCCAGAGATGTGACCTTCCCAACATCATGGTCAGTTGTTAGCAGAAAAGATTAGAACCTATGTTTCCTATAGGATTAGTATTCTGACATTTCACATTTGAATTACTTTCCACATATTCACCACCATCACCACTTCAGATTAGTTCTTACCCATCAATTAGTAATCACATGTTCACCAAATTCAGGAGGAAAAGTGTCACCTCTTGATACCTACCACAATTGAAATTATATTCCAATTTACACTGATTTCAGCAAAGATACAGTGTTTCATGATTGCTGTCTTTCTCAGTAGACTACTGAAGACCAATCGTATTTCACTGAAAAAGGTCCTAACAGTTTTGCCCCTGAAGAATGCCAAGAACCTGAAAGAGATCCCATAAATAGAGAAGCTTCACTCTGGTGAATGGAGAGTTAAGGGAATTTTTATATTTTCTCATTTTTTTCCTTAGTTTTTCAACTTATGTAATGGTACAGAGAATTGTAGGTTTCTTTAGAGGTCATCTTTCTCTGAAGGTTTACAGTAGTTCTCATAAATTCAGTAATTTAAAAACTAATTTTTTTGTTTTGTTCTCATGGTTTTTATTTATTTATTTTTAAAAATATGGATATTTTAATTTCTTTTCAAAGTAGAGGTGTAACTTGCTACCTGAACTCTCACAATTTAACCTTGAAAACCAAGTAGATTTGGGTGCATTTTTTAAAATAGACCTGCTTGGAAGAATAGATCCCTTGCTATACAACTCTTGCTATTAACTATCCCAATTGCAGGAACCCAAGAAATTCAGGTAATCAATATCTTAACTCAAGAGCCAAACAGATTTAGACGATGATGAGTATCTGTATAGTGCTAGAAGTATAAAATGTTTTAAGATGAACTACTTCTGAATTCCACTTCCACTTTTATTCATGGGTCAACACTTTATTTTTATTAGGAATACTTACATTGGAAAGCTCAGTAATATTAGGTCAGAAAAAGGAAAGACAAAGGGGTGGAGGTGGTTAGGGAGAGGCAAGGAGAACCCTGGAAGCAGTGTTGCAAACAGTGCAGGGAGGAGGAGGAGAGAGAGGCAGGTGATGCTACCTATCTGAAGCTAAGCTAATTTAAAGTCTTGAGAGAGGAGAGAGGGTAGGGATGTGCAGTGAGAAGACCTAGATTTAAGTTCTGACACTACTGTGAACCAGCTAGGTGATCTTGAACAAAGTATTTATTGTCTGTGGGTTTCAGTTTCTTTGTTAGCAAAACAGAGATGAGAATGGTATCCACCAGCTACCAGACAATATGCATGAAAATGCTCTGTTGTTTGGGAAATAGCCCAACACAAACGGTGGTGGTGGTTGATGACTGATAGAGCATTTCCATCTTCAAACACTTTTAATATAGCATATCATTTTAAAAAAAAGTTTCTTCACATTTTCTTTTCCTGTCAAAATCTAGAAGGGTTAAAATGTTTTGTGTTGAGATTTATAACTTTATGAGAACACTATCGTGTGTATCAGGAGAGGATTTTTGCTTCTGCTTAGTGTGGTATTGATCTCTGAGAGCCATTAGGAATCATTTCTGGCCATCTTAGTCCGGTTTTACTTTGCCTACCCTCCGAAGGTCTGAGCGCATGACCAAGTGCCAAGAATTTCAAGCGTATTCTTGGCTTTGGCCCTAATCCTGAGTAGACTTTGGAAAATTTAATGATATTCATTGGTTTTCTGACTGCTAGAGAAGTGGGGTTCATGCATAGTTATTTCATGTGGAAAATTCCACAGCTACAGAATTTAAAAATGGTTTAATAAACACTTAAGTTATAAGACGGTTTATTGTGATTCTTAAATATGAGATGTCAAACCTTGAAACAACGCTATAACATTTTTAATGTTTGAAAAGCAACTTTCCTTGCATTTGGATAATAATGATGATGACTTTTCAGACATAGTTGTGATTTTTTTGCAAGAAGACGATGTCTGAGTAAGATTTGCTGCCACTCTGAACCTTTAGTACTTCACAAAGTATGAGAGGTACATGTTTGCTTTTCCTTCCAGCTTCTTCATCTTATTGGTGCTTAGACTTTTAAAAGGGTGTACTCTTTGAGCTAGTACATGCTGCTTAAGAAGCGAACACACTCTTTTTTTTTTTTTTTTTTTTTTTTTTTTGCGGTATGCGGGCCTCTCACTGCTGTGGCCTCTCCCGTTGCGGAGCACAGGCTCCGGACGCGCAGGCCTAGCGGCCATGGCTCACGGGCTTAGTTGCTCCGCGGCACGTGGGATCTTCCCGGACCAGGGCACGAACCCGTGACCCCTGCATCGGCAGGCGGATTCTCAACCACTGCGCCACCAGCGAAGCCCCGAACACACTCTTAAAAGTAGTTGGTGGAAAATTTCATTAATATTCTATGCATGTGGCCCTCGTACTCTCCTGTACTCTCTCTCTTTAGAACGCTCTTAGAAAAGCATTATCGGGCCACTAATAAGTCAGAACTTTGGTAATCACTGGGTCATGGGCCCTCAGACAGCCTGCCCTCCCATCCTCTGCCTTTATCTTGGTTCTGCTCCTAACACCTAAGCCCAGCTCCGATGCTAAATACAAGGTACATGAAACTCTCCCTCCCTCTCTAGGGAGAACAGAGCTCACTTGACCCCTGATCCTTTTCTAACGTGTGGGATCACAGACTGAGGCAGAATTAACTTTAAACATTGTCGAGCAACCCCCTCTACAACCCCCTTATCGAGTCACCAGCCCCACCTGGCTTGTAGACATCTCATCACCAGGAACCTCCTGCCTCACATAGAAGTGGGCTCCCTATTCAGAAAGGTATCACTGTTGCCGAGAGAGAAGGCAGGAAAAGTGAGCAGTCATCAGAGTCGTGGACATATTAAGACTTTGAATTTTATTCGCTCAGCAGGGAGAGCTAATTTAAGCAGAGGAATAATCTGAGCAAAGCCTTACTTCTAGAAAGTGAACTTGGCAGTTGTATAGAGATAAGACATAGCCGATTGGGTCAGGAGGCAAGGAAATCACATAAAAGAATATTGCAGAGCACCTAGTGAGGAGCACTAAGGACCTCAGTGTAGGTGAAGGAAGCACTGAAGCCCTGGTTTATAACGTTGGTGGTTCATGACGGTCACCTTGGCAGCTTTTTTCAACATACAGATGCCTGGGACCCATGCCGAGTCTTGGTGTTTTTTTTTTTTTTTTTCTGTTTGGTTTATAAATGTTCCAGAGGTGATTCTGCTGTGCTGACAAAACTGAGATCTGCTGAAATAATAGTAGCCATGCTTACTGAGCAACTTGAGGCTGTGCCAGGCTCTTTACTTAAAATAACTCACTAAATCCTGTCTGAGCTACATGCTGTTTTATGCCCAATTCACAGATGAGGAAACTAAGCACAGAGAAGTTAAGTCGGTGGCCCCAGGTCACATAACAAGTCAGTTATGTGAGAGCCAGGATCAGAGCTCAGACTGAAATAGGATGAAAAAGCTTGGTGTTTTTTTCTGTTATTTGCTTTTTTTTTTTTTTTTTTGCGGTACGCGGGCCTCTCACTGTTGTGGCCTCTCCTGCTGCGGAGCACAGGCTCCAGATGCGCAGGCTCAGCGGCCATGGCTCACGGGCCCACCCGCTCCGCGGCATGTGGGATCTTCCCGGACCGGGGCACGAACCTGTGTCCCCTGCATCGGCAGGCGGACTCTCAACCACTGCGCCACCAGGGAAGCCCTGTTATTTGTTTTGAAAATAATATGAAATTAAATTAGCTAGATTTTCCTAAAAGATAAGATTTTTTAAAAAGTCTGTAGAACTGGAAAGTCACGCTCAGGATTCTTAAAAAAAGGTGTGTGCTTAAAATGTTAAATTACAGGAAAAATGATTTATTTAAATCATTTTAAAATAAAATGAGCCAGCCCAGCATGCGTTTCCTGGCTTTCTGTTTCTCCTACGGCTACCAGCAGAAGAACAGAAATATGATGTCATTTGATACCTGCGTACCACCCCTTCCCCCGCCCCTGTCCCCACTGAGCTAATGAAAGAGTACAATAAAATATTTCTAATACAGGAATTCCTTTGCTGACAAAAACAAAAGCCAAAAAAACTAGTTTTCAATCATGCCCATGATGTCCATTAATAACAGAAACATTTAAAATTCCTTATAAAGAAAAAGAAAAAAATAAAAATCACACATACTGTCCCCATCCAAAGGGGATAATGTTAACATTCTTCCAGAAGCCTTCTTTTAGTATTGGTTTTAAGTCTTTATTTCATTGGAGATAAAAACTAGACATATTAATATGGTTTATGATATTCATATGTTTAAGGTTTGGATTACCCACTGATGGAAAAATCCGTCATTTATAAATTTATTTTGGCAAAGGGCTATCTTTCCTAAACGGTGCTCCACAGAGTGTTAGTTCTACAAGGTGTTAAATAGTAGTCGACAAAAAATCAGGGCTCCATGGCCAAGTAAGTTTGGGGAATGCTGCACACCGCCATTCTCATCTTGGCAATTCACAACAAACATGAAGCACTAAGAAATCCTGCAGAAAGGCACTTGTTTGTTTAACCTAGCATTTCTAGTAGCCTTTCCCCACTTCTTGTGGAAAGACTTTAAATAGCTTTCTTATATTGCATAGTTTGGGACATGCTTGGATAGGATACAAGGTAAGGCACAAACTCTTTCTCCCAAGTATTCAGTTTTCCTATTTACTGGATCGTCTCTCCCTTCCTGCTTGCTTATGAGGCTTTCTTTATCGTACATTAAATTCCTAAATATCTTGGGGTCCCTCCTAGAGCTGACTTTTGGCTTATGTATTATTTCGAGATAGGGCATCTGTCGGTATTTTGGGGGGAAGCCCATTTGAGTATAGAATAAATCACCTTTAATAGCTACAGCCATGCCCTGGTATATCTGAGTATCAAATGTGAACTTTCCAGCAATAAAATTGAGGCCCAGTGAGTGATCAGGTGTGGAGTCTATTGAAGAAATTTTTGCATTGGGTAGGAAGTCAGACGTGAAGGGATATTCAACGTTTTTTTGGTAATTGGCCACATCATTAGCAGTTTCAGTGGGCAAGGGCTGTATTCCCCCCACCCTTTTTCCCAATTAACAAGAATGATGGTATTTAGCAGCCTAAGGTTAGTCAAGAGTCAATTTTGAGTCAGATGTACTTGGAAACTTGTCCATACATATTTTCCTTTATAATATTCTGGCTTCATGAGGCAATTTAGTAAAATGACACCCGAACTACTTAAGATTATAGAATTAATCACATTTCATCTTGAGTTGCAAGTTTTAATTGATCTAATTCTCATGGCCTGGAACTAGCAGGGACCACATGAATTTCATTTTTACATGGTTATGAGGCTAGTACTTTTTTATTTGTTTTTGTTTAAAATATCAGATTGGTTAGCCCACATTTGGGACACCTAGAACCCACACTTTAGATACTTAAATGATGCTAAAGCCCCTTTCAATTGTATGATACAGTATACAGAACACTTTCCCCCAGTTTTCTTGGGGAAAGAAGAAAGTTAAGAAAAAGCAAAACCAAACATTTATATATATATAAAAGCATGTCTGGATGGAGAAACTCTAACATGTTACTAGTGGTTCTAGACAGATGATAAAAGTTTGCTGGGTGTCTTCTGTTCTCCAAAGTCAACTGTGTACCCCTGGTAGAATGACCAGGATGAACTACATCCATGGGCTTGCTCCCCTGCCCTCTGGTTTCTGGTTGAGTTCCATGACTGGAGAGAGAGGGAGGAGGGGGAGGCTGGGGTATTGATTTCCCTGGCCCCTTATTTGCAGGATTGCTGTGCTGGCTGAATTCCTCAACTGAAGGTCACAGCACCTCACCAGAAGGGCTTCTCCATATGGCTCTCTCCTGGGTTCTGGTAACCACTACCTCCTTTTGCCCTTTGAGCCTCACTGTTTCGAGCTCCATCACAATCCCTGGTGATTTCCCTTGGCACATCCTAAAGATAGCAGTGATCACTGACCAGATAGTCCACCGTCAGCGTTAGGATGTAGTTGCTCACTTAAATGCTGGTTACTGTCAGTTATCTCTTGGCTAAATGGATGTGTACTTACACCTTGTTTTTCTCTTAGATCCAAGAGTTGAAGACTGGCTCCTCATGTCCTCGCCTCTGCCACAAACCATCATCCTGGGACTCTATGTCTATTTTGTCACATCCCTGGGACCAAAGCTCATGGAGAATCGAAAGCCCTTTGAACTCAAGAAAGCGATGATAACGTACAATTTTTTCATAGTACTCTTTTCTGTGTATATGTGTTATGAGGCAAGTGTCTTCAGTATTCCTAATGGGAGAATTTTGCCTGAGTCTTTATGTTTGTCTGTCATCATGTTTCTTGTTATGACTGTAAGGGTAACTCTCCAAGATTTAAGAAATTTCAGAAACTTAGCTCACTAGAGTAGGTGTTGGTCAAAAAATTGTTTTATATAGACCAGATAATTGAACTCCTTAGAGGATCTCAGTATAGTCTGCCTCACAGGTGGTGAGAAAATTAAGTCCAGGGACTTGCACGCAGTTAGCCATAAAAGAGGATTGAATGAATCCATAAATGTTAAATTTTAACGAAACTCAGAGTTGGAGAAATTACATAACTTACCCAAAGTAGTGTAGCTGGTAAGTGGAAGACTGATATTTGAATCCAGGTTGGTCTGACATCAGAGCTCATCCTGACTCTAATGAGTTGACATCATCATGGTAGCAGCTTTGGGTTCTGCATGCCCTGATGACCTATTAGGCGGTAGACTGTTTGGTTTGATTTAGCTGGGCTTTGTGGGGGACAGAGAACTTAGACTCATACAAAGCAGTAGGTGAGGGAAGCTGTCCCTTAACTGTCAATAAGAGAGGTGGAGAACTTCTAGGACCCAAAAGCAGACTCATGAATTCTCTCTCTCCCCTCTGCTGATTACAAGTCTTAGCCACCCTCCCTTACCTGCTTTTCTGGGATTTCTTGCTTCTCTTCCAATGCTGGCTGGCTTCCTCATCCTATTCTCCTTACTTATTCCTCTGCAGCATAGCCTATGCTTCCTCACAGCTGGGTCCCAGGAGGGCCTCATATGACCTCTCCAGCCTCTCTAGACACCACGGCCTCTGCACATGCATCTTTCCAATCTGATTCCTGCCACGGATCCACCTGATCAGATCACCTTAAATCTGCTCTGGCCTCATTTCTCATGGCCTTCCTGAAGTCTGGACTTCCTTTGCTGCCTTCTAATTTATTTCCAAAATTAACTCACAGGTCACCTTACTGTCCTTTCTGGAGCATAAGCAACTGAAAGGGAAAGAGTAATAGAATAGAGCTAGGGAGCAGAAAAAATACATACTTTGGGCAAGTTATCAGAGATGGGATATCGCCTACTATAGGACAGTGCTAAGAACAGACCTGGAAGCCAGGAGACCAGGGACTAGTTAGTCCCAGTTGCACTACTAACTAGCTACCTGATTTTGAACTAGTCAGTTAAATTCTCTGGGCCTCACTTCTTTCATTTTATAGAGTCAGGATTGACCTTGTCTCTCATATCCCTTTATGCTCTGTGTCTGGTTGTACCATTGAATGTGACGTCCCCAAATATATTCCTCTGGAAGGAATCCAGTTATAACCAGTAAGTTTTGGTTTCTATTTAGCAATTACAACATAAAAGGTTTGAGAATATCTGAATCTGAGATATCTGAATCTATCTCCCATTAACCAGTAATACTAGAGTAACTTACCTGCAGTTTTGGGGTTTTTTACCTGCCAAATATAAATTATTACTCTTCCTTTGTGAAAGCCTAAAATATAGACATATATGTCAAAAGCTCTGCAGGCTTTGGGAATGTTCTTAAACTTAATATCAGGAAAGCATTAAGTTCTACTTTCTGTTTAAACAAAGAGTTTTGACAGCTGAGCAGCACGTCACCTCCAGGACACATTCAAACACATGGTTTATTGGGTGGGGCACGATTACATTTGCTCTACAGAGTGAACCCCTCTACTAGGGATGTTAGGGCAAATATGAGTAAGGTGAGAGGAAGTACATCAGACTAAAGGAACCCACATGTCTCATTTTATAGTGATTGTTTGAATGTGCTAGTTACTTGGCACCAGTCAAGAAATAAAGAGAGACCAGTGAAGACCCTGCAGAAGGCTATATACCACCCACAGCTTCTCCTATTTGGTGCAACACTTGTTTGGCATAGGGTAGCATGGGGAATCAGTCATCACCATCTGAGTAGATGGACTTAAGAGTGTTACTTGCATCAGTCAGAAGTGAGTCCAAGTGCAAAAGAATAGGAAGATGGGGCTTCCCTGGTGGCGCAGTGGTTGAGAGTCTGCCTGCCGATGCAGGGGACACAGATTCGTGTCCTGGTCTGGGAAGATCCCACATGCCGTGGAGCAGCTGGGCCCGTGAGCCATGGCCGCTGAGCCTGCACGTCCGGAGCCTGTGCTCCGCTACGGGAGAGGCCACAACAGTGAGAAGCCTAAGAATAGGAAGATGCTCACTGACAGATCAGGATTTTGTAAAACAGATTTAACTATTTCTGTACCACATTCCCTTGTTCCTTTGAGAAAATTCATTGACTTGTTTTTGTAAGATACTTTTCTCACCCATGATATATGTCTTATACTTTTCTGAATCTTAATTCTCAAGATTTCATAATTTACCAAGTTAATAGTGTGATTAATTTATATTACAAATCAAGCTAGGAGTTAGTATCAATCAAAGAGGATAGTGTTTTTAAATAACACGGTCTAAGTAGTTTTTCTTCTTCGTTTCTTTTCTTTTTACCATTAAAATGTCATTCTGATTATGCCTCATAAACTTTTGCCTTTAGAAGTTAATTTACTGTAAAGTTGTCATTTCAGCTTTAACAGTAATTAAAAGTGCAAACTTGTAATATAATAGAAAATCATATAATCCTTATGCTGAGAAAGAAGACATCCTAGGGAAGATGTTGGCATTTGTGAGAATAGGACTCCAGAGATGAACTGGTCATATTGTCAGAACACTAAAGTAAGCCAACCATTTAATATAAATGTTAATTTTAAATTAGAACGCTTAGTTTTTCATTTTCAGGTACTATTTTAAAAGGAGACCTTCCCACCTTCAGACTGAAAGAATGTCAATGTAATCTTTGAGTTAAGGTCCAGATTTATCAACAATAGGCTTTTTCTTCTCACCACTAGCCTAAGGTCACTTCGTGGGTGTGTTGGAATTAAGGCTTGCCAGACTGCACTTTCTTGTTAGTATTTTCATCTCTTACTTGTCATGTGAATCCAAAGCAAAACTAATACGTGAGTCTTGTATTTGGTTGATCTTGATTTAAAAACTATGGGACTATCACTTCACGTTACATCCACTATCCAAGACAGGAAAAACCCAGTTGATGCATCCATCGGATGAGTACATTGAGAAAGTTGCTTTGCTCATTTATTTGTTGACTAATTACAAAGGCTGGAAATTATCAGAAAAGACTGAATTCAGACTTAGTCACCCCTTTGAGAGTACACAGACATAGGCACAGGCACATAGAGATGTACATAAGGTCAAGCACTTACCAGTATTTGCTGTTCAAACAAAACATTCCTAGTATTTTGTTCCCCACTATATTAGAATAATCATTCCAAGAAATAGCCATTTTAGTTAGTACCACAGTTTATATAAATGTGACTTTACAATTTTGAAAACTCTTTTCTTTTTTAACATTTTTATTGGAGTATAATTGCTTTACAATGGTGGGTTAGTTTCTGCTTTATAACAAAGTGAATCAGTTTGAAAACTCTTGATGCTTTGATATCAAGTGAGTTCCGGGTTTGTAATTGTTCTAGCCCGCCTTTCCTTCTGCACCGACTGCTGACTCAGCTGAGAATGTAATGAAGAGACATACTCAAAACTACCTTCATTGTAGACGTTGAGCAAATATTTCCTTCTTTAATATGCATGTGCTCTCTTGCAGTTTGTGATGTCTGGCTGGGGTACAGGTTATTCCTTTCGATGTGAAATTGTTGACTATTCACGCTCGCCTACAGCATTGAGGGTAAGTTTCTTTTTGGAAAAACTTGTAACACAAAATCAACGTTAAAACTTTTTGGACTCTATTTGTAAACACTGAATGTGAAATCAGAATGAGTAAATGACTCAATTATCAGAATATATGTGTTGAGAGAAAAAGCTAAAAATTACAAGAAAAAAAATCAAAGAAATTCAGGTGTATAATTTTCTATAAAATGAAAACTGGTGCTTTTCTTTTTGAATTTCTTGGATTTAAAAGTAAATTTATGACTGGTTCCTCAAAAAACAGAATTACCGGGCTTCCCTGGTGGCGCAGTGGTTGAGAGTCCGCCTGCCGATGCAGGGGACACGGGTTCGTGCCCCAGTCCGGGAAGATCCCACGTGCCGCAGAGCGGCTGGGCCGGGCCCGTGAGCCATGGCCGCTGAGCCTGCGCGTCCGGAGCTTGTGCTCCGCAACGGGAGAGGCCCCAGCAGTGAGAGGCCCGCGTACCGCAAAAAAAAACCCAAAAAACCCCAGAATTACCATATGATCCAACAATTCTACTTCTGGGTATATACCTAGAAGAATTAAAAGCTGGGTTTCAAAGAGATATTTGTACGCCATTGTTCATAGCATTCTTCACATTAGCCAAAAGATGGAAGCAACCCACATGTCCATCAAGGGATGAATGGTTAAACAAATAGTGGTATATACATACAATGGAATATTTTTCAGCCTTAACAAGGAAGGAAATTCTGACAACTGCTACAATGTGGTTGAGCTTTGAGGACATTATGCTAAGTGAAATAATCTAGGTACAAAGGGACAAACAAATACTGTATGATTCTGTTATACGAGGTACACAGAGTAATCAGATTCAGAAATAGGAAGTAAAATGGTAGTTGTCAGGGGCTGGATTCACCAATGGGGACTTACTGTTTAATGGGTACAGAGTCTCAGTCCTATAAGAGGAAAAGAGTTCTGTGGATAGATGGTGGTGATGGTTGCACAAGAATGTGAATGTACTTAATGCTACCAAACTGTACACTCTAAAATGGTTAAGATCGTAAATTTTATGTAATGTGAATTTTGCCAAAATTAGAAAAAATAAAATTTTCTTCCATGTAAAAATAAATAAATAAATTCATATCTATGTGTGTTTCTGCAGATGGCACGCACCTGCTGGCTTTATTACTTCTCCAAATTTATTGAGCTCTTAGATACTGTGAGTATGTAATCATCACGTTTGGTAAATGTTTGATGTTTCAATGAAAGCAATAAACCGTGAGTGTACAGTTGTCTTATAACTTTGGTTATCTCTCTTCCTCAGGCAGACCTCATTATCTTTTACTTTTTATTATCAGTTATTTTAGAGAATAGGATAAACTTATTTTTCAGCCTTTTGCAAATGCCAAAAGATTTTCTTATATATCTACCACCTGGTTAAGATAAGAATGTAACTAACACATATACTACAAAGCTATGTCTCTATATAGATGGATGACAGTTGTTTTGTGAAGTAAGTTCAAGAAGCAAAGAGCAGAGAATATGTTGCCTTTGGTTCTTTATAACAAAGCACTGTGTTATCCATACTCCTTTAAGAGGATAAATGCTTCGGAATTCATAAACTTACACTAGAATGTTAGCTTATCCCTGGAATATCAGTAATTTTGGTAACATCAAAACTATTTCCATCTGCCTTTCTGAAGTCCTTGTTTACGGGTCTTCTCCCTTCCTGAGTATCAACTCTGACTTTGAGTGACTAGGCCTGGGAAAAGCAAGTGCCATGGATTAGGATCCATGATGAGAGGAGAAAGCCATGCACCTTTATTTCCAGAAACAAAGGAAAGCTGGCTATTTATTTTATCTTTGTGGCATGTGGATCTTATTTATCTGGAATCAGTTCGGGGCCTAAGACTGACACGTGTTTTCTCTCTTCAGAATATATACCACTACATTTCTGGTAGCAAATTTCAACATGCTTTACCTTCTCAGCTGGCTGCACGTAATGTTAGAATTAGAAAGGAGAATTTAGTGAGTGTAGAATCCAGTGGTTCTCAAACTTTAGCATGAATTAGAATCACCTGGAGGACTCATTAAAAACACATGTGCTTGGGTCCCACCCTCAGAATTTCTGATTCAGTAGGTGTTCGATGGGGCTCAAGAATTTGCATTTCTCTCAAGTTCTCAGGTGCTGTTATTGCTGTTGGTCCAGAGTCCACACTTCAAGAGCCCCTGCTGTAGTCCAGTGGCTCTCAACCACTGTGGTGCTGGAGACCTAACTGCGTTAGAAAACAAAAACCTGGGCCCTGCCCCCAGAGATTTGGTGTCAGATGGTCTGGAGTTAGAGACCAGGAATGGTTATTTAAAAACAAAACACAGACCTTCTTGGTCATTGTAATACGCAGACAGGGTTGAGAACCATTGACCTAGCCTGGAGCACTAAATCTGAAGAGAAATGGAAGCCAGAAAGTTATAAGACTTGTCCAGAGGAACACTGCTACTGACTAGGACTAGGACCCCAGATTGCTGGTTTATGGCTTTTTCTGTTGCACCGTGTTGCCTTCCTCCACGTGCATAAGCAAATGTATTTTGACTTCATCGTTCCTGCTTTGCATGTTCTCAGGTTCAGCTTCCATAAGGAAACTTGCTGCTCTGTGTTCTTCCCTGAACCACATTTCTCAACTACTCTTAGGAATGCTTTTGTTTCTGCTACTCTGTTTAGTCCTGTACTTAGAAGTCTAACTCATCACTGGTCTTCTGCATTTTGAATATTTTTGAACATTTAATTCTGCTTTTGAATATTTTTTGAACCCCCCCCCCTCCACAAAGCCTTCCTATTCTACCTCTTTGTTTGTCATTTCTGTAAACCACTGGATACATTCAATCTGGATGGTGCCTTTGTTGCCCTTCTCATTTTTCCTAAGCTGCTTTGCTTTCTTTTCCACCCCTACTTCCCCAATTAACTCTTCAAGTAGTTCCCTCTTCCTCTTTCTTTAATAAGAATTTGCTAACTTCTGATTTGCTACAAGTCCTCTTTTAGTTTGCTTAACCCCTTATCTAAATTGGTAGGATGTGTTAGGGAGCAGTGTAGAAATTCAGTCCTAGGACTTAAAAGTCTCTGCTTCCCCATATATTTCAAAATCCACGTGGTTTTTTTTTTAAACCAATAACGTTTTCTCAGTAATTTTTGGTCATATTCTTCACTTTATATCTTTGATTTTTAAATCTTCATTTAATATCTTTTCACCTTTTTATTGATTCTTGCATGACTAGGCATCATACCTAAGTTCTCTCATACTTATTAGCTTTTGAGCTGCCTCTTAGAAAATCAGCTGCTTCTATAGGCATTCTGTAAGGCAACTCTTTCAAAGCACATTATGACATGGAATAGTTTGCACTTTGCCAATAGTTTTGTAACACTAGATAAATTATTGCATGGTTTTATATGAACTTGATTTTCTTTAAATTATTTCAGATCTTTTTTGTTCTGCGTAAGAAAAGTAGTCAAGTGACTTTCCTGCATGTCTTCCATCATACCATCATGCCATGGACCTGGTGGTTTGGAGTCAAATTTGCTGCAGGTAGCCAAGGGAGAGTTGGGATCATGTGTTATAATTGATTACGTTTCTGTATGCTATAAGCATAAATTCTGTCCTTAAATGTGGTTTAAAAGAATCTCAAAACATCAAAGAATCACTTTGATCAAACTTCTGACTTTCATTAATTATCTGAAACATAAACAAAGGACTCCTAACTAGATCTCCCCGCCACCCCCCAATACTCTTAATTATGTAAGACCTTTGGGTATAGTCTTCTACACATATCCTTTAGTTGTTTTGTTTGGATTTTATTCTTTTCCTATATAGTTCTATAACTATTTTTAAATAAATAACAAATAAAATGGCAAAATCCTTGGTTTTATAGGAATATAGTTAGATAACTTATTCCTTGTGTGTTTCCAGGAAGTTAGAATGTTTATCTCAAGTTCCATGTCTTCTTTGCTTTCAAATTTCCAAAAACTGATACACATCCCAGTTCCTGAAAACTCTGTAAAGATGTGTCAAATTGCAGTTGTCCTACCTTCCCTAAACATCCTACCATAGTAAAGGATGTTTTGATATTGTTTTTTAGGTCAAAAATAGTTTAACTCAAAAGCTTGGCAAACAGGTTCTTTAGCTGGTTTTGATTTTATGCTTCTGAACATCTAGAATATGAGAAAACAGAAAGGTAAGTAATTTTACCTATCATAAATTTTTAAATAAGTGATATCCTGAAGGATATAGTCTTACTAGCAAAGGTTGTTTGGGGGATTTATGTATGCTAGTTTCTTCAGTTTTAGAAGTCTTCATATAAGCCTGCAGCCCATACTAGACAAAGCTTTAACATTTCTGTGAAGAGCTCAACTCTATTGGGCATTCTGACTTGGTGAGACTAAAACGAAAGAGAAACCACAATTGAGGAACTCTTGTTTGAGTTTTAGACTCTCTAGGCATGGGGAAAAATTCTGCATGTCTCAGACAGAGCATGAGGGGACATGGATAAGCCAGTGGCTAGAAGAAGACGGCAGGATCTAGGGGAGCTGGAAGGGCTGTCCCTACCTTCGCCTAAGGGCATCAGATTTTCCAGCATGTAAAGTAGCTCCTTGCCCCAAATTGGCATTTATCTGTTGAGGATTTTTTTTTAAAGGAAATGTAGTTGTTTTTCTTATAATGTATATATGTGTTAATTTAAAATTTTAACTCACATTATAACAAGATAGTCTCATCTGTGTCCATTTTACAAATTGAAGGTAGTTATTTAATCTCCATTATTTTTCTTTGCTTTCTATGTTTTTATTTTTTCTCACATGTATATTGTGCCTCTCAGTTCTTTCTACAGTGGTATTTTTTTTTTTTTTTTTTTTTTTTTTTGGTGGTATGCGGGCGTCTCACTGTTGTGGCCTCCCCTATCGCGGAGCACAGGCTCCGGACGCGCAGGCTCAGCGTCCATGGCTCACGGGCCCAGCCGCTCCACGGCATGTGGGATCTTCCCGGACCGGGGCACGAACCTGTGTCCCCTGCATCGGCAGGCGGACTCTCAACCACTGCGCCACCAGGGAAGCCCAACAGTGATATTTCTTAATGCTATTTTGTTTGGTGAAAATTAGAAAATACCTAAACATCCAGTAATAGAATGGTTATGATGTCTTGTGTTTATAATTGTGAAATGCAAATGATATTGAAAGACATTTAGCTCAAACTTTTGTTAAGAAGCTTGGCTCCTAAATTATCAGAAATAGATGACTATTCTTACTATTCTGTTTTTAAAGTATGCTGGACAAGGTATTTTCACACCCTTAGAACTTATTTATTCAGATTTCTTCCCTGAGACCAGATTATTCTATTACAACACTGAAAAATAAGTATAGATTAAAAATATATAAGAAGACAATACCCCAAAAACAGTGATTTAGAGAAATCGACACAAAAGTGGTCTCCCTCTCCTTCTTTATGCATCTTCTAATTTTTCTAGTTTGAATATCTGTTGGTTCTATAATGGAAAAAAATAAATTTTATTTGAAGAATAGAGTTGAGCATTTTTCTAATTTCTCTCTTTAAATCCATTGATAGTCTGGTTTCCATTTAAAAAACAAGCAATGCTTTCAATAATGAACATTTAAACATATAATATTCCTCAATTTTTCAATGTTACCATGTACATTAAGCACTTTGTAGTGGATTCATTGTCCACACCTCAATTCCCCTTCTGCTTTACAAAATGCAAGCGATAGAAAAGAATGTTTTCTTCTCTCTCGTATGTCCCATGAGTTGACACTTCTGCTCAGTCTCATGTGTGGAACCTAGTAAACACTTGTACAGCACACCTGATATCTGTTCAGTGACAAGCACAGCAACAAGAGCTGAGCTATTCCCAGAAGTGTGGTGTGGCATTGGCTTTCATTCCTAGAATAAAACTGTCCAGTTTAAACTGTCCTTTCAAAAACTTGAGCACAGCTGATCTCTATCTAGTATTTAATTTCCTGTTTGCCTATTGTACTCCTCCCTGGGATGATAGCAATCCACCTTTTCTTTTCTTTTTTTTTTTTTTGGCTGTGTTGGGTCTTCGTTTATGTGCGAGGGCTTTCTCTAGTTGTGGCAAGCGGGGGCCACTCTTCATCGCGATGCGCGGGCCTCTCACTGTCGCGGCCTCTCCTGTTGCGGAGCACAGGCTCCAGACCCGCAGGCTCAGCAGCTGTGGCTCACGGGCCCAGCTGCTCCGCGGCATGTGAGATCTTCCCAGACCAGAGCTCGAACCCGTGTCCCCTGCATTAGCAAGCAGACTCTCAACCACTGCGCCACCAGGGAAGCCCCCACCTTTTCTTTTGAACGTGATGAAAATATTTCTGAGCCAAGTTTTTATATTACTTATGTATATACTCCCTCCCAGAGATATGGAGAGTTGTGATAATTACCCAGGTGTTTATTTTTTTCCAAACCAAAGGAGTAAAATGTGATGGTACTAATTATAATTCATCCTGAGATGTTTGCTTTTGAGAACTATTATAAAGAAGAAAACAAGCTTAGAAAATACTTTATTAGAAAAGCCTTCCAAAGAAGATATGAAAAGCATTACTAATTAAAATGTGATTGTTCTGTGAACATTGAAATAACTTACCAGAAAATAATCATTACTAGGGAAAATAAGCAAGTTAATTTGATTTGATAGCTTATTTTGATCAGTAACCCTTACTGAACACTCTTAGCTACACTAGTGCTTTGTTAAGTTCCTGTCCGTAGGAGCCTCATTTTAGGACATTTAAATGGTGAAAGTTTCTGAGTGGAAAATAGAACTCTTCTACCAAAAAATGGGAGAGGTGTGTTAGTGAGAAAAGCTCAGTCTAATGTAGTTCATTATCAAGCATGAAATAGATTTCCTGTGTATATGTAATTGTGAGACAAATGGACTTGAGGGTTATTTGGCTTGTCCTCATGTTAAGCAGCTTGACTCCTAATCTCTTCTATTTTTAAATTAGCCTAGAAAAGGTGTTTTCATACCACACTAATTTGTTTATTCAAGTTTCTTTTGGGAAATAAGACTAATCCAAATGTAAATAATAAAAGCTGGGAGGTTGTTAATAAGCTTCATTAATTCAGTTTCTTCTGACTTGAAATTTGTGATAATTACAGGATTAGCTGAAATTTGATTTACTTATTTAGGAGAGGAAAGTTTACAAAGCACAGTATAGCATAAAAGAGACTTTAGGGGAATATTTAAACTACTTAAAAGTAATTATTTAAAACAGGTATTTTAAGGGTGTACTTTGTCAGTGTTAGTATTTAGAAGAATCTAGCGTTGCTGCAATTATGAATGATTTTTTAAAAAAATAATTATTTCTTCCATGAAACAATTTTTATGACATTTCTCCTTAGAAGATTGTGGTTGAAGTAATAAATTTGTATTTTGCTTTAAACTTTCTGTAACTCATAGCGTTCATGAATTCAGTTCTTCCTCTAACATAGGCAAATCTGTGAGGTTTTGCTTAATTTCTGAAATTAAAGAATATTAGAATAAATAAAATAGCATATTTTGGAGAAAAATTTAAATTCTAGGTCAGCATTACTAAGCTGAATCAGGCTGTGCATAAAGAATGAAGATTCTTCAAGATTGTGCATCTTAGGAAAGAGACACTAGGGAAGAGTTTTGGTTTTTTTCTGACCATCAACTGCATACTCTCTTATCCCTTCCACTGTACTACTGATACAGCTAAAGACAATTGTAACAATCTTTGCTTATATTCCCCCCAGGGTCCTTTTCTTCTATTCTAAATTGAAAGTGATCAGTGGGAGATGTGGTGAGATTAGAAGAGGAAAACCAGGATAGGAAGGCACAGTTGATAACAGTCAAATAGAAGCAGTAAGGAAAGATGATTTAACAATTAATAAATGTTTATTTTGGAAAAACAATGATTGATTAAAGCAAACTTAGCACAGCTTGGTAATGAAAGCCAGTGGTTTTACTGCCAAAATTTTGTGGCACTTGGACTTCCCTGGTGGTTCAGTGGTTAAGACTCCATGCTTCCACTGCATACTGCAGGGGAACAGGTTTGATCCTTGGTCAGGGAAGTTCCGCATGCCACGCACTGCGGCAAAAAAAAAGAAAATTGTGGCACTAAAAGTATTTATGGAAAATTATTGAGAATGGAAAAAGTTAATTTGATTCCGCACAATGTTATGTAAAATAATATCCTTAGTGGCTTTATTCATAATAACCCAAATTGAAGACAACTCAAATGTCTTTTAATGGGAGGATGGATACATTGTGATACATTCATATCACGTAATACTACACAGCAATAAAAAGGCAATCACATGGTTGAATCTTAAAAACAGTATGTTGATTGAAAGAAGGTAGCCACAAAGAATACATCCTGTGTAATTCTATTTATATGAAGTTTTGTAACAGGCAAAACTAATAGTTGATGATGGAAGTCAGAATAAAAGTTACATTGGGAGGAGTATGTTCTTGGAAGGGACACATGGGAACTTTATGTGGCATCAGCAGTGTTCTATATCTTGAATTTGGTGGTGGTAACATAAGTGTATGCATATGTAAAAAATCATCAAGTTGTACGCTTAAGATTGGTGTACTTTGTGTGCTTTATATATGTTAATTCTCACTAAAAATGAATTCGATTACTATTACTTAGCAATATATTATATTTAAAAGGAAGTCAACTTAGTTTGTTAAAGTAAACCCAAATCATAAGACTATTTTAAGGTTAAGATATCACAGAATAAAGTCATGCTAATTTATTTAACAAGATTTGTATTTTAGTTTTACTAACTGGATGTATTATCCAGCTCCCTCTAATTTTATAGCTATTTAACAATAGAGATATTTCCTATATATTTTTCTTCCTACTAAAATTAAAGAAATAATTATACTAAAATTTCAGTTCAGACAAAAATGTGTCTCATTTTAAGGAACAGTGCCCCTATTTTATAATATTTTTTTCCAGGTGGTTTGGGAACATTCCATGCCTTTCTAAATACAGCTGTACATGTAGTCATGTATTCCTACTATGGACTGTGTGCATTGGGACCAGCCTACCAGAAGTATTTGTGGTGGAAAAAGTATTTGACATCATTACAGCTTGTGAGTAATTCATTTTCTTTAAAACCAGGTATGAAACTAAACTGGAGTCCCTTGTCTTCCTTATGAATGAGGATACTAACTAAAGAGAAAAGTTTACAAAACACAGGGTTATAAATTGTCTGGCCTCTTATGGCATCCCATCATTGTCCTTTCTTTGTTATGTGAACTTTTGTCAGGAACGTTATTGAAAGCAAAGCCTATTTGGTAGCCAAGAGGATCAGACAATTAAACTAGCGTGTGTATCTTTATACCACCTTTATTCTATTTTATGCATTTATCTAAAATAAAAATATTTATGTTCAAAATTGTGTGAACCTCATTATACATAATATTAAATTAGAAGTTAGACATTCCATATTCTAGAGATAAATGACCTTGAGGGAATGTAACTTTGAGAGGATTATAAACCTTCCTGTGTGCCTGCCTGTCTAGTCCTAACACTTATAAGTCTGTTTTTCCTCCAACTAGTAAAAGTACTGTGGGAATTAAAGGTGTAGAATGGTGGTGTAATATACATATTGACAAAAGTGACAACACCCTAAATAGCCAACCATAAGGAAATGAAGAAGTAAATTATTTTAATTCCTGCTTGGGAATATTACAAAGTCATGAAAATTATTCACAAGTCCTTTCTTTTTAAGCATTTTTTATGATTGTAAAGTAATATACCCTCATTGCAGAGAAATTAGAACATCTATACTGCATGTAGAATTTTGTATCAGGCTTTTTTTTCACTTAACATACTCTTAAATGTTGTAGAAACTTTTTAATAATGTGGAAAAATACTTATATAGCAAAAAGAATACATGTTGTTCATTATTTTTTCAAATATGTTGATAATATTTACACAAACACACCTACATAGAATGTTGAGGATGCTGCTTACACTTTCTAAGGTTTCATTTTCTTGTCTGCAAAATGAGAGGAATAACTGTATCTACTGCACAGGAATGTTCTAAAAGTTCCTTAAGATAATGCAAGGAAAGCTGATGATTATAACAGGAACAATATGAAAGTCTTAACTATGGTTATAACAGGATAGATTGTGGGTAATCATTATTTATTTTTATGTATAGATTTTTATTTTCCAAAATTTCCACAGAACGCATGTTGCCTTTTAATCATGAGAAAAAATATATCCAAAAAAATCTGGATGTTAGCCCAAAACATGTCCCTTTTAAGACTGTGTAGAACTTTCTAGAACACAGAGCCCTTGGGCATCGCTAGGAGGGTCACCAATGCTCTCTCACTCCTTGCAGATTCTCTGCTGCAGTTGGCAGATAGGATGTATTTTTTATCTTTGATGGTGGAGGACCGGTGGCAGATATGAGGACTTAGCGATGCTTTGGCTCCTACAAAATAAGCGGGGGCTCTAATTAGAACGTTTTTATTCCCCTCCCCACCAACGGAAATATCCAGACTAACAACAGGACAGAATGTTTGAAATCAAACTGCCCTAGAAAATTAAGCCATAAGGTAGTGGTCCTGTATGCATTTCATCAGTCAAGGACTCAAGTCAGAGACTGATGGTTCTCTGAGCGTGAAAGGGCTGCTGCACTGCCCTGCTCCAGAGACATTTACATAGTACCCCCTGGAGCTGTGCACTTTGGCAGGACTGAATAGTAGTTCCAAATTCCCATCTGCATTTTGACATTGTTCCACCCACTGTCCCTCCCATAGAGGCTAGATTGAAAGCTAAAATTCCCTGTCCAACAGTAGCCTGGATGTGGTTGGAGAGTGTTTAAACATAAGCAGACAAAGAATGCATTAAATAATTGCTCCACTGTGACTCTTCGTAGCTAAACAATGCTTTTCATTCTTCTGTCTGTTAGGTCCAGTTCGTTATTGTCACTGTACACATAGGCCAGTTCTTTTTCATGGAGGATTGCAAGTACCAGTTTCCAGTCTTTCTGTACATCATTGTGAGTTACGGGTGCATCTTTCTGCTTCTCTTTCTCCATTTTTGGTACCGTGCTTACACCAAAGGTCAGAGGCTACCCAAAACAGTGAAAAATGGAATCTGCAAAAACAAAGATCACTGAAATTCAAGCACAGCATCAATCTATGAATAAGACTGATAACCTTGTCTTCCTTGACAATCAAGAGATATTTCCATGTGCAGTGCATTTTGTATATTTTTCAAAATCAAGAGCTTGTATTTTTATGATAAGTTATTCGGGTTTCTGATATTTGAGAGCCCAAAGCTCCCAGATAACAGTCTTCTGATAATTAGAGCCTAAAGCAGCCCGTTTTTCAGCTGCTTTTAAACCTAATCTAAAGGTTTTATTTAACACATTTTGTTAGATTGAAAGAAGGATGTGAAACAGTAGAGTACTCTTCAAAGAAGTCCAGTATAAATGAAAAATATCATTAGATATTTTGAGCACGGACAGAGATCCATGCCATACAGTAGATTCCTTCTGCCAGGTCTGGAAACCTTTAACTGTGGGCTCTGGCTTTGTTGCTTGTTAACTATATTCAGAAGACAGTGTATTTACTCTAAACTTAAATTCCCATTCTAAAGAGCTAATAGGGTGAATGTTAAGTGTATTTTTGATCAGTTATCATTTAAAATCACTAATGGTAATTTTTAATGGATCTCTTGAGTAGCCGGCACCAGTTTTGCTTGTAAGACTTCCTCACAACGCTTTTGTTGTATAATCTGTTTAAAAGTGACAATCCTTTAGGGTAGTACATGGATGCACTTGAAACTAAGGTTAAGTTATTATTTTGAAAACAAGGTGATTTGTTCTGATGGCTTAATGAACACTTTGCTATTACCATCTTGCAATGAACTTTGTATATTTCAGGAACGAGGTGAATTTGTCAATGGAAAAAATAGTTGTCTGTCACTTTCTCATATCATGGTTTAAAGGATTATCTTGGTTAGATGTATAAATGTTCATATCATTGGCACACATTAAATGATTTTAGACCACCTAGGGATGGGTTAAGAGTGGCTTGTGAAGCAACTGGGAGCAAATGGTGGCACAGAGATTATCCAGGGAAGATTTGGTGATAAGGGTCTCTCTCATAATGTGAGCGAGCAAGAGAGAGACTGTATAATAGTTATTGTTATAGATTCACGGCATGGAAAAATATTTTCCAGAATTATGAATTAATTAACAGCCTGGAATTCTTTTTTTCAAACTTATAAACTATATAATGAGGGACTGAAATTCATTTTGCATAGCTCTCATTTCTTTAAAATTGCTACTTTCTAAAAGTAATATTTTCTTGTTGGAGAACCCAACTACTGATCAGTACAGTTTTGCCCAAGAAACAGCAATATTTGGACATTTCTGAATATTTCCACAGTGTTTTTTTTCTTGTTCTATTTTACTTGATTTTGAAGGATTGCTTATGCTTGTATGACTGTCAGCAATTAGTACTCCAGTAATTATGTAACACACAGTGATACTTATTGTGCAACAAAGCCTGAGTTTTTACCAACTGTAAACTCCTATAGTTAGGTGTCTCCCTCCTAATCCATTAATCTATACCATGGCCTTTTCTCTTCACACTCAGCAAATTAGTAAGGTTATTTGCCTTTAGTGATTTCACTCGCTTACAATATGAGAATTTGAGGGTTGATAAAAGGGGAGATTTCATTTTTTTTTTAATAAATAGTAAAGAACAGGAGAGCAAAGCTAAAAGAAACAGCAGCTCTAATTTATTTCTCTGTGAGAGTCTCAGGGTTCCTTAAGTGTTTTCCTATTTTTCTCTTCAAATCCAGCCTGTGCTAAAATGAGGAGGTATGGTAGATGCTGTTACACATATGCACAATTCCCAAAGACCCCAGTAGGGTAAAGACCAAAAGGAAGCAAAACTGAAAGAAGAGAAAACAGGAGAGTTTGTTTCTTCTCTTGCATACTTTCTGCCCTGCACTGTACAACCCCTCCTTGTCTCCCTGTAATCTTTAAAATGTTTGCTGTGCCTGTGAACTAACAGCAACATGTGACAGAATCACATTCTACATTATATGAATAGGAATGGAGAGCTAGTATGTTACATGAAAAGAAATCACAGCTGGCAGAGGTAACCTCTGTATGAACATCAGCAGATTAGAATGGGTATCACTGGGTGTAGGATTGGATGGGCATTGTTTTATTAAACAGCTCTGTGGGTCACATAGAGTTTCTGTTGGAGTTTCATTCCACTTTTCAGGACTTCCTTGCCTTTGGGTTTGCTTACCTAACAAATAAAAAGGACAGCTGCAAAATCTGGCTTATGACATAAAGCTCTATGAATCCTTTAGAACCTATACCTATATTACAAATAAATGCAAATGTAAAATTTAAAGTATCTGTGGGACATTGCCATTTTACAGTCTTAATTGAGTAGAATTCTTAATTGAGCAGACTACATTGTTACAAAAATTATAAGATTATGATGTTACATTTCTTCAATTATCCCTTATCTCTGTTAACTACTTTTAATGACTGTGGAAAACTCTGTGGATACCCTCAAAGTTTGGGTTTGGTTTTTGGTGTGTGTATTATAATAAATTTGTGGTATCACGTGCACATGTGTGTGTCTTTCATTTTGGAATCTTAACTGCATATGTTTGCATGGATAGATGGTTTTTAATATGAATATTCATTTAACCAAATCATTTTACACATTTGTTGTACACTTGTTATGTTTAGAGCCCTGTGCTAGACATTAGAGTGATACAAGATACAAAGATGCCTACCACATAGTTGGGACCTCCTGGAGCTTGCAGGCTGGCAGAGGAGATTACGTTACAGGGAAGTATATGATTGGTGCCATATGATTGAAAGTCGTGGCACTTAGCAAGCAGGTAGGCTCCATGAAGGTATTTAAATTTGGGTCATGTATTTAAGATGTATAGGTTGTCAAAATGGGGAGTGGGTTAGTGGGCAAGGTGTTCTAAGTGAAAAGAAATAACAACTCAAGGCCCAGGGGAAGGAAAGCATTAGGAAAGTGTAGGGAATGGCCAACAGACCAAATTGAGTGAGGCATCCTGTAGTTGTCACAGAGAGATAAGGCCAGTAGGGAGGAGGGCTCTGACACTGGAGATGTGCTGTTGCAGCATCCGCCCTTGATGTCCCAGGCAAATAGGAGCATTCAAAGATTTGGGGGAGAGGAGAGGTATGACCAAAGTGGTACCTTAAGAAGAGTCACCTGGTAGGGTGGGGTGGAGGCATGAGACGCTAAAGGCAGAGATAAATTAGTTGATTAGGGTGAGGGGAAGAGAGCTGGAATGTGTGACTGGAAAGAAAGAGGCTGATGGGAGAGAGCTTCTGATGGGAGAGCTGAATCTGGCAGCTGATTGACCGAGAATGAGGTGTGCTGCACAGTTCAGAGAAGCAGTGTGGGAGTGTGGAAAGGAGGCTGAATCTGAAGCTGTGAGGCATGGATATTAGATGCCAAGCGACCTTGAACAAGCCAGTTAACCTCTCTCAGCTTGTTTCTTCATCTGTAAAATGAGAATAACAGTACAAGTTCTCCTTGCTGGATTGTTGTATGGTTTAAATGAGATAATATATTTAAAAGCCTTCTGTAGTAACTGGTAAAAATATGAAATAACATAAGCACAAAGAATACAGATTTACCAGACTTGAGTGGGGAGGAAAGGAAGGTGGATCCTTACCCAAGAGAGACCAAGGGTTTTGGTACCTCCACTTCAGGACGTAAGTATATGTGTTGATTGTGGAGGAGGAGGGGACAAAAGTTTTTCTAGACGTTTCCAGCAGATGCAATCACAATGCAGCAGGCTCACAACAGGCCCTGTTAACACCAGCCTGCCCCAGAGAGAAGACCAGAGGGCTCTTACTTTTACGTGGCTACCTGGGTGTGGTCATGGCTTTCACTGACAGCTGGTATCAGGTCAGGCTGTACTTGCACACATGGCCCAACAATCTTTACAAACTGCAACACCCTTATCATCTAAAAGAGCATTTGTTCCTATATTTAAGCTGCAGCATTTTGAAAATATTGCTGTACCTTTTGTATATTCTAAAGCCGACAGGATTCAGTTAATTTAGGGAACAGTCTGTTTACTAAGAGAGAAGGCTTGGTACAAGGTAGTATTGGCTTCAAGTGCCCAGGCTGCCCAAGGGGACATTCTGTGCTTAGTACTTACAGCTTCAGTAGGCATGATGTAGGCCGTGAGTGCAGACCTGCTGCCTTCTGTCTTAAAGGCTGCACGGGGCTTCCCTGGTGGCGCAGTGGTTGAGAATCCGCCTGCCGATGCAGGAGACACGGGTTCGTGCCCTGGTCCGGGAAGATCCCACATGCCGCGGAGCAACTAAGCCCGTGAGCCATGGCCGCTGGGCCTGCGCGTCCGGAGCCTGTGCTCCGCAACGGGAGAGGCCACAACAGTGAGAGGCCCGCATACAGCAAAAAAATAAATAAATAAATAAATAAAGGCTGCACGAATCTTGGTCAGCGTGTCTTCTGCTTGCTTTGTGCCCATGAATCTTTTCCTTTCTTTCTTTTTATTGTGCCAAATATCCTACTTCAGGCCCAAGTAGTTTTGCCCAGATGAGAGAATTATCCTTGGTCTTTTTGCATTTTGACCGACTATAAGAACCTTTTATCCAACTAGGCTGTTTTCATGGAGGGGAGCTTGGTGCAGTGGCTGGGAGCACTGACTCTGGAACCAGCCGCCTGGTCAGATCCTGGCTCTGTCACTTATGAACTGTGTGACCCGGACGACCTCTCTGTCTTAGTGTCCCCACTGAAAGTAGGAACCCTGGCACTTCCCTCATCAGTTCATTGTGGAGATTAGATGAGTTAATACAGGGAACACTTTTAGGGCAGTGCCTTTCTTCTGGTTCAGACCGAAAACCTGAGTCATCCTCAACTCCTCTTTCTCACTCAGCATCAAAGGCTTCCTCTTAAAGTATCACTAGAATTTGACCACTTCTGGGCCCTCATCATGTCGGCCTGGATTTCTGAAATAGCTTCCTCTCTGACTCACTGCTTCTGCCCTTGCCTCTCTACAATGCATTGTCTACATAGCACCCAAAGTCATCTCCTAACAAATTGATCATGTCACACTTATACTCAAAACCCACCAATGGCATGTGATTTCACCCAGAGAAAAAGCCGAAGTTTCTACAATGGTCTACAAGGCCTTCCATGGTCTGTCTCCCCTGCCATTGCCCCTCAGTCCTCATCTCCCACTTGGCTCCCTCTGGCCCAGCCACAATGGCCTCCTTGTGTTCACTGGACTGTGTGAGGCACATTCCCATCTTAGGTCTCAAGGTTTAGCTTTTGCCTCTGCCTCGGGGGCTCTTGCCCTTGGCTAAACCCCTCATTTCCCTCCAATCTTTGCTCAGATCTCACTTTCTCAATGAGGCAGGCCCTGCCTGCCCTGTTTACTATTGCAACTGGCACCTCTCTGCCTTGCTCTCTCTTTTTTTCCGTATAGCTCTTATTACCTTCTAACATGCTATACAGTGTGCTTAGTTATTATTTATATTGTTTATTGACTGTCTTTCTCATTAGAAAATAACCTCCTTGCGGGTAGACATTTTTGTCTGTTTTATTCACTGCAAGTGCCTAAAACAACGGCTGGCATATTACAGGAACTCAAAAAATCTGTATTGAATGAATGCATAAAGCACCAAATAGGTGTTTGCTATTGTTACAGGTTCTCTTCCTCTGCTCACTTTTTACTGACTTATTCATTCATTCAACAACAGGGTTTTTTTTTAAAATAAATTTATTTATTTAATTTTGACTGTGTTTGGTCTTCGTTGCTGCGTGCAGGCTTTCTCTAGCTGTGGTGAGCGGGGGCTACTCTTCGTGGTGGTGTGTGGGCTTCTCATTGCAGTGGCTTCTCTTGTTGCAGAGCACGGGCTCTAGGCGTGAGGGCTTCAGTAGTTGTGGCTCATGGGCTCTAGAGCACAGGCCCAGTAGTTGTGGCACATGGGCTTAGTTGCTCCGCGGCATGTGGGATCTTCCCGGAGCACGGCTTGAACCTGTGTCCCCTGAATTGGCAGGCAGATTCGTAAGCACTGCGCCACCAGGGAAGTCCCAACAGTTTGTTAAATACCTAGTATGTAACAGGTTTTGTGCTGGACACTGAGCATAAAAAACAAGTCAAATAATAGCAATCCAGGCTTCCCTGGTGGTGCAGTGGTTGAGAGTCTGCCTGCCGATGCAGGGGACACAGGTTCGTGCCCCGGTCCGGGAAGATCCCACATGCCGCAGAGCGGCTGGGCCCGTGAGCAATGGCCTCTGAGCCTGCACATCCAGAGCCTGTGCTCCGCAACGGGAGAGGCCACAACAGTGAGAGGCCCGCGTACCGCAAAAATAAATAAATAAATAAAAATTTAAAATAATAATAGCAATCCCCACAGAGGTTTACACTTGGATAGAGGGAGACAAAAAGTGTTGCAGCTACAAAAGTGATGGTTTTTAATCTAGGGACACAAAGGAGAGCTAGTTCTCCCTGGCTGACGGCAGGACTTCAGAAAAGGCTTGAAAGACGTGGTAGTATCATATGACCCATGAAAGGTGAGGGCCTGTTTGTTAGACAGAATATGAAGACAAGAGTGTGCCCCAAAGATAATTCCAGGCAAGAAAGGGAAAGAAATGGCCTGCATGAACTTGAAGGAAATGTGTAAGGTGAACCCAGTGTTTCAGCTTCAAGAGTCAGGCCCAGGACCAGGATTGACTGGGATTCAGGAAGAAGGAACACATGGTGAGTTGGTTTTGGCCATGTTTAGTTTGAGGGATGTCCCTCCAACAAATCTTCTCCTTTTCCTCAGGCAGTAGTGTGATGACTGTTCTTTCAAGGAGCTAGGATTAGGAGAGGATAAAGGGTAGCAGGCAAAGAAATGAGGGATTGAGGGAAATTTTTTTTTTTAAAGAAGAAGATGCATAAACATGTTTATTTCCTCTAGGGATGGCTTGAGGAGAAGAGTGAAAAGTTGCATAAATACAGTGGGGAATGGATGTACTTAGCCACAGCCACAGATGTCAAATATTTCCCAGCCTCCATCAGGACCCTGCTGAGTCCGGAGACCATACATCTGTAATGGTCTCAATGTGCATAACCATGTTAGCCCACGATCGTGTGGGCACAGAGAAGACTTGCACTGACCAAGGTGGGGAATTGCAAGAAAGATGCAGCAGGACAAGGAAGGGAGGATGTTGAGAATGTCAGTAAGAGCAGACGAAGTGGTGCATTATGGGAGCTGAAATCAAGATTCTCAAAGGACAGTGGTGCTTACGAAGCTCCTTATGTGTCTCATGTGGTAAAATCCTCACAATATCCCTAGAAGATAGGTACAATAAGGAAGATACAGGTAAGGAAATTGATGCTGATAGCATTTAAGTAACTTGCCCAAGATCATGCAGTTATGAAGTAGTAGAGCTAGTATCAACCCAAATCTGTTTGATTTCAGAGCTCTTACTCTTAACCATCATGCTGTAGGGCAAGGAGGGGTTAATGGAATAAGGGAGTGAACTGATTTGTAAGTTCAACTAGGAATGATGAAAACCCCAAATAACAGTTACTTAAACAAGATAGAAATTCTTTCTCATGTAAAGTTCCAGAGATGTGCAGTCAGAGCTGAGTTGGTTACACTATAGTATCAAAGACCCAGGAACATTCTATCTGGTGACTCTGCTATATGTGGCTTCTACTCCACAGTTATCTCATGATCCAAAGTGGGTGTTGGAACTCCAGCCATTATATACACATTTCAGCCAGCATGAAAGAGGAAGAGGATAAGAGAAGAACTTGATCTCTCCATTTAAGGACAGATAGCAAAAGTGGTAACTCATTGGCCAGAATTTAGTCATATGGGTCACATGTAGCAGAAAGTAATCTGAGAAGTGTAGTTTTTATTTTAGGTGACTCTACGTCAAGCTAAAACCAGAGATTCTATAACTATGGAAGAAGAAGGTGAATGGGTGAGGGATGTAGGCTGTGGTCAGAAATTCAAAGTGTGGAGCTAGCACTGGATGGCTGGAAGTGAGAGACTGACATAGAATCTGTATGCTGGTTATTGGAATTGAACAGATGAGGAAGTGTTAGGCATGGGCTGGATGGGTTGTCCTTGTGAATGTTGCAAGAGCCTCACGATGATGAAGAATCTTGGGAGACTTCCCTGGTGGTCCAGTGGTGAAGAATCCACCTTCCAAGGCAGGGGACGCAGGTGTGATCCCTCATTAGGGAACTAAGATCCCACATGCCATGGGGCAATTAAGCCCGCGCCACAACTACTGAGCTTGTGCGCCTCAATGAGAGAGCCCGAGTGCTGCAAACTACAGAGCCCACGTGCTCTGGACCCCGCACACCGCAACTAGAGAGAAGGCCGTGTGCCACAACAAAGAGCCCGTGCCACAATGAAAGATCCCGCGTGCCTCAAGGAAGACCCTGCGTGCCATGACTAAGACCTGATGCAGCCAAAAAAATTAAAGAAAAATAAATAAATTTTAAAAAGAAAAGATGATGAAGAATCTTGGAATAAAGGTTAGCCAGGTGACAAAGTGCTCTGAATAGGGAGGGGTATATGGCCAAGAAGACAATAGATGACAGTAATGAGAAAAGCAAAGTGATAAAAGCCTCAAAATCTGGGATGTGCAGGAATTAGGTTCTTTTTAAAAATAAACTTCACAATAGTTTTAGATTTAAAGAAAAATTACAAAGTTAGTACAGAGAATCCCATAAATGCTTACCCAGTTTTCCCTATTATTAACATCCTATAGGGACTTCCCTGGTGGTCCAGTGGTTAAGATTTCACCTTCCAATGCAGGGGGTGCGGATTTGATCCCTGGTCAGGGAGCTAAGATCCCACATACCTCGCGGCCAAAAAACCAAAACATAAAACGAAGCAATATTGTAACAAATTCAATAAAGACTTTAAAAATGGTCCACATCAAAAAAAAATCTTATATAAGTACGGTACATTTGTTACAGTTAATGAGCCAATACTGATACATTACTATTAACTAAAGTCCATACTTTATTTAGACAGATTTCTTTAGTTTTTAACCTAATGCTCTTTTCTGTTCCAGGATCCCATCCAAGATACCACTGCATTCAGTTGTCATGTCTCCTTAGGCTCCTCTTAGCTGTCATAGTTTCTCAGGCTTTCCTTGTTCTTGATGACATTGACAGTTTTGAGGAGTACTGGTCAAGTATTTTGTAGAATGTGCCTCTTTTGGAATTTGTCTAATGTTTTTCTCATGATTACATGTGTTGTTAGGTCTTAGGAGGAAGACAATAGAGGTAAAGTGTCATTCTTATATCATATCAAGGGTACATACTATCACCATGACTTTTCACTGTTGATGTTAACCCTGATCACCTGGTTGAGGTAATGTTACTCTGTTTTTCTCCTTTTATACTTTATTCTTTGGAAGGGAGTAACTATGTACAGTCATACTTAAGGATACGCCCTTGAGGGCAAAGTATCTGCATAAATTGTTTGGAATTCTCCTGCTTGAGTCAGTTACCTATTCTGTCCCACTTATTCATTCTCTTATTTATTTACAGTAGTATGGACTCATGAATATCTACTTTATACTCTGGGTTATAATCTAATACTACCTCATTTATTTTGTTGCTCAAATTCTTCCAGCTTTCACCACTGGGAGCTCTTCCAGGTGGCTCCTGTATCACTTTGACATATCTCTACTTCCTTACTTTCTGGCACTACAAGATGCTCCAGACTTATCTTGCATATTTCCTGCCCCAGTCCTGGAATCAGCCAATTCTCCAAGGGGCCCTGGTTCCTTTGACTGGAGAATGGTATTAGAAACCAAGAGCTGGCACCAGGTGTGCTCACTGCTACTGGGATGTCATTGCTTCTAGACCCTATCAGCTGACAGAGCAAGGAAGTATATGTGTGTATACTAACCAGTGCATATGCATATATCTATAAATGTTTCTATATGTAACCATCTTTATCTATATTAAGATAAGCATAAGTTCATATTAATATCTTCAATTCTAATCCATTACTAAATGGATGACTCTAGCCTTTGCTCCTTGTTTATCTGTAACTGCTTCTGAGATACCTTGCCCCAACATCTGCCATGTGTTTACTTAATAGTTCATTTCTAGTATACATGGATAGTGGTTTCAGAACTTTTAACCCATACCCCACTTGATCAACTAAAGTTCCTTTTGCCTTTCATTTACAGACTCCACTCATTTCCACAATTACTTAAGTCAGCACCTTCCCCCCTCATCCTCTTCAATGAGGTTGTTTCATATATTTGTAATCGATTATTTTGTCACATTCTACCTTCTATCCTGGGAACCTCTCACCTTCTGAACAATTAAAATTTTTTTGCCTCCTTTAAGGTTGACTCTTTGTGCTTTAAAGCTCTTTGAGTTTTGATATATATGTGTTGCCATATATCTACCATCACAGTATCATGCAGGATATTTTCACTGTCCTAAAAAATCCTCTGTGTTTCACCAGTTCAACCCTTCCCCACCCTGAACCCCTGACATCCACTAATCTATTTACCATCTCTATAGTTTTTCCTTTTCCATAATGTCATATGAATGGAATCATGCAGTATGTAACCTTTTTGGATTAGACAGCTTCACTTAGAAATATTCATTTAAGATACCTCCATGTCTTTGTGTAGTTTGATAACTCATTCCTTTCTGTTTCTCAGTAATAATCCATTGTCTGGATGTACCACAGTTCTTTATGCATTCACCTATGGAAGGACATCTTGGTTGCTTCCAAAGTGGGAGGATTATGAGTAAAGCTGCTATAGACATTCACATGCTGGTTTTTGTGAGGACATAGGCTTTCAAATCGAATGGATAAATGCCTAGGAGCACAATTGTATGGTAAGACCATGTGTAGCTTTGTAAAAGAACTGCCAAAATGTCTTCCAAAGTGGCTGTACCATTTTACATTCCCACCAGCAATGAATGAGAGTTCCTGTTGCTCCACATTCTCATCAGAATTTGATATTTTCAGATTTTTGGATTTTAGACATTCTAGTAGGTATATACTGTTATCTCAGTATTGTTTTAGTTTACACTTTCCTCATGACAGATGATATTTAGTATAATCAAGTTCTTTCTATTCCTCACATGGGATGCCTTTTATTTTCTGATCTTTGCAAATTCCACACATTATCCAGCCTTTGTTCAAGTGCTTTCTCCTCCGTGATGTCTTTACAAACCTTATGAGCCCTTAACATCACCTTCCTTTTTTGACTTTCTATTGCACTATAGCGGAGTTACATCATACTCATATTTAACTTGCTCAAATTCAGTTACAGATCCACAATCTTTGTCTGTGATTATGAAACCCAAAGTTTTAAGTTTGCAACACATGTATTTGGTGGCCAAACCTGACTTGGGCAAGGAGAGACCATCTTTTTATTCATCCACACGGAGTGAATATTCACATATTTTACTGCAGAAATATGGATGTGTTTGATTATGTAGTGCTGCCCAAAGCTCTACTGTGATGTTAAATAATATACTGTACATGTACCACATATTCTTCTCAAAAACATCCTAGGTTACATTTAGTAATCCTCAAGGGAGTAATGGTATTTTAAATTTATAGGGACGGGGAGGAAATGGATCTGAAGAGGCTGAGAGATATCTTAGGCTTCTGAGAGCAGAGGGGACCTTCACCTTCCTTTGATAGTATCTCTGGGGAGAAATGGCTGCAGGGGGCATCTGGTCAGACAGGTCCAGAAAGAGCCTAGTAAAGATTTCTGGGCCTTGAGGCTGTAGAAAGGGGATGTTGAATCCATGGGGAGAGGGCAGGAAGGTCAGTGGGCATCACGAGGGCCATGTCTAAGGTCAGATGACAGAAGTCATGCTTCCTCACCCCACCTTCCCATACCTTCAGAAAACTGTGGAAAGAACTAAGGGTAAATTTTTATCTGTTAAATAGCATCAAGTAAATAAGGATAAAGGTCGGGGTTAGAAATTAAGTTGGACTTATAAAAAACAGAAGCAGTTCTATTTCTTGGAGTCATGAGTTTTGGGGCTAAGAATCATACCTGACATATAGAGGTAAAATTACGTCTAGTCCTCACAGAGAGGTTGATCCATGTCATTGGAATAAACTGCTCAGGGTCTCACATCTTGGATGTCTTTGAATCAGCCTTCCAACTTGACTACTGATTCACAGATCAATGCAGTTTCTGATTTTCATTAATAGATAGCCCTGTGGTGTCATGTGATCTGATTGCTTACATTACGGTACTTTTCCATATATTTTCCTCACCCGTGTACTGTATAACTCTCCAGCTTTCTTCTTTGTACCATTTTGCAAAGTGAATCAAGATAAATGTTTTCTGCAATTGCCCTACCCATTGTAAGAGTAATCACAGTTGTCAAGAGAGAAGCTTTAAGATTGCGATTTTTAACAATATTAATCAATTTCATACCTACAGGCAAAGTAGCCTAGTACAGCAATTCCTCATTTAAAGTACATTTCGTTTGCCGTTATTTCTTTCACTAGAGAGCACTTTTGCATAAAAGTGCCATATATTTTGTCCTAGTTGAATCAGAGTTACTTCAAAGGAGTAGTACCTAATTTTGTGTCCCTGGCTATAGGAGGGAAGGGAGCACCTGTTTCTGCTGGTTGGTGGTGATGGTGCTGGTGGTGTGATGTGTGATTTTTTTTCATATCTAGTGGCCTCCTTCGGCACTTCAATGACTGTTCCAATTTCTTTCTTCTGGACTACTGCTGACTTCTGTGGACTAATTATGCAGATTCTTCTTGATCTTCCCTCCTAGGGTCAAACACATGAATCCCCAAACTGAATATCACAATTACTTATAGAATATCTTATCTGTGATTCACAATCACTTTGTCATTTTTGTACAGGAGTCTTTCTTGTCATTTCTTAATAGGCTCTAACACTTAAGAAATGTGTGAGACCTGTACTACAATGAGTTTATCTTTGCCTAATTCATTGTTGTATGCGTGCATATTTTTCTTTTCTTTTTTCCAGCTTTACTGAGGTATTATTGACAAATAGGAATTGTATATATCTAAGGTATGCAACTTGATGTTTTAAATACATTGTGAAATGATCACCACAATCAATCTAATTAACAAATTCATCACTTCACATAGTTACCATTTCCTTCCTTCCTTTCTTCTTTCTTTCCTTTCTTCTTGCTATCTTGCTTTTTTTGTGGTAAGAACACTTAAGATCTACTCTTTTAGCAAATATCAAGTATATAATACAGTATTGTTAACTACAGTTACCACACAGTACATTAGATATCCAGAACTTATTCATCTTGCATAACTGAAACTTTGTGCCCTTTGACCAAATATCTCCCCATTTTCCACTCCCACCCAGTCCTAGGAAACCACCATTCTACTCTCTGCTTCTATGAGTTTGACTACTTTAGATACCTCATATCGGTGAATCATGCAGTATTTGTCTTTCTGAGTTTGGCTTATTTCACTTAGTGTAATGTCTTCCAGGCTCATTCACGTTGTCACTAATTTTTTCAAATGTGTCCTTGTAGGGGATATGTTTTTATGGCTGTACATAACCAGCTGGCAAACATATGTATGACCCAATTTTTAATAATTGAAGATAATCTGGGATAATATGGAAAAAGACATGGGCTGTACTGATAAATAACTTTTTACTCTGATACATGAGGTAAGAAAATGGGGCAGAGTATTACCATGGCTTATAAATAGCCAGATGGTGGGATTCTTCAATACTGTAAGAGCTACATTTCAAATCTTTACCCCTAATCATTTGGTAATTGAATAACATATTGATCCTTCAGTTTCTCCTTTCCTTGTTTTACAAATGGAAACGGTTGTTAGAATAAGGCAGAAATGTGTGGTTTATGGGTTTAGAGGCAGTGGAGGAAAGACGGGCCAGTGCATCTGTCTAATTAGGGAAGCCTTCAAGAAGAAGAGTATCAAGACAAGCCCATAATGATTTGGTTGTTAAGACATCACATTTTTTTTTTTTTTACAGCGTTTACAATGTGAAACTTTCAATGCTTAGTTGATGGTACCTTGAATGTACTGTGGAAAGTAAACAAGTTTATGCTAGTTTAAGTACAGAATTGGGAAGAAGAAACGACTTCATTATTTTCATTGTTTTTTTTCCCTTCTAATTCTTCTTTTCAGATATATTATTTTTCCAAGTCTAATTTAAAAGATAGTATAAGCTAAAAGTAGAAAGTGTGGAAAATACAAAAAGTACAATTGGAAAATGAAAAATCTACTTATATCCCCTCCACCCAAAGAAGTCCACTGTTAACATTTTGTTATAAATTTCAGGTAACTATCGGCAAATAGTGCTACTTAACAAAACAACCTCAAAATCTCAGTGGTTTACAACAATAATTATTTATTTTTCCACTCATGGGTCTGTGGGTTGGTTGGGTTGATTTGGCTGAACTCAGGTTTGGCTCTAAGCAACAGGTCTGGGGTAAGTCCATGTCATGTGAGTTATTTTGGGCCCCAGCTTAAGAAACAGTACTACAATTTTCCAGTGAAATGGTATGAAGCGGGTATAAGCTGGGCTGGGAAAGAGTGGGTGGGGCTATAGATGAAACAGCATTGGCCATAAGTTGCTAATTATTGAAATTGTGGGTTTGCTATACTATTCTCTCCACTCATTCATATGTTTAAAATTTTACATAATAAAGAGTTAAATTTGTATCCAAATACTGCTTTTACTATTAGAAAATTTTTTTGATAACAATCCTTTAATATTTGTATATATATTATTATTATTATTTTATTTGTTAGCAAATACTGTGGATTCAGTGTCTAACCTGGGTTCGTGTAATGGTCATGAGCTCGTCTTAAGATCCTTCCAAAGGTCCATCAATTTTTATTGAAGCTCCTGACTTGTTATATTTGTTTGATTCACTGTGTGTTCAATAATAGATGCAGACAAAACTGGAAACTCTTTTAATAACGGGTATACCAGGATCACCACCGCCTCCTCTGCCACTGCCCCCCACCCCACCCTAGCCAGAAATAATCACATCCAAAGTACTTCTACAGTTTGTTTGTTCATAGACCATCTGTCATCCTATGTATTTACTACAGATTCCCAGGTTTTATCAGCACTATAACCAGCCATTCCATTCTTCTGTTAAACCCCAAGAGGACTCCAAGGGACTGAGCACAAAGGCTCTCTACCCCGACCCCAGCCAGCTCTGTCCACCACTGCATTTAAGAAAGTAAGTCCTCAGGGCTTCCCTGGTGGCACAGTGGTTGAGAGTCCGCCTGCTGATGCAGGAGACATGGGTTCATGCCCCGGTCCAGGAGGATCCCACGTGCCGCGGAGTGTCTGGGCCCGTGAGCCTTGGCCGCTGAGCCTGTGTGTCTGGAGCCTGTGCTCCACAATGGGAGAAAGGCCACAACAGTGAGAGGCCCGCGTACCGCAAAAAAAAAAAAAAAAAAAAAAAGAAAAAAAAAGAAAGTCCTCAGTGAGGGGCTAGCTCATGATAGTCTTATCTAGACTGAGGTCTAGGAAGCTCACAGCCCCTAGGACAAAATCTTTTTCCCACGTGGGGAGTCTTACAGAACATCCTCTTTGTCATCAAATATGATTGCAAAATCCCTACAGACATAGGGAATTTCCACTGATGGGAGACTCAGCCATAAGATCTATCTCCACAGCCCTACCAGGATTTTCACCCATAAGAATAATCTATCTGTGGAATGAGGACAGCATTCCTAGAAAGTGACTGCTAGCTGAATAGTCCAAGTTCTTTGAATTTTAAGTACCTGTAACACTACTAATCCTTCTACTAGACACAGGTGAATTAATAGTCTTAACCAGTAGTTGAAATTACTTTCTTTGTAGTGCTAGTAATTTAACTATTTGGTTTGGTTATCTACTGTTGCATAACAAATGATCCCAAAGACAGTGAAAGATAAACTACTGCAGGTTCTGTGGATCAGGAATTTAGACAGGACATAACATATATTGCTCATCTCTCTTCCATGACTGAGGCCTCTTGTTCTGAAGATTCAAAAGGCTGGGAATGCCTTGAAAGGCTGAGGGCTGAAATCATCTGGAGGCTTCTTTATTCACATGTGAGGCACCTCAGCTGAGATGACTCCAAGGCTGGCTCAGCTGGGCTATCAACTGGTGCCAACACTTGGCCTCTCCCAAGCTTGGCTTTTCACAGCATGGCGGCTGGGTTTCTAGAGTGAGGACCCAGTAAAGAAACTTCTGTAGAGTGAGTGGTCCAAGAAAACTGGGGGGAAATCTGCATAGCCTTTCAGGACCCAACTCCAGAAATCACATGGCATCATTTCTGCCATACTCTATCAGCTGAAACAGTCATAAGCCCACTGGATTCATTTGGGAGACAGAGCGGCCGCCTCTTGACGTGAGGTGTTTCCAAGCATTTTGGGGCATGTTTTAAAACCACCACATAGCTTCAGATTCCAGTGGCAGCTGCTGTGCCTTCAGAGTTTCCCAGGTGAGCTGCTTCGCTATCAGCATGATAACTGCATGAGTGCAGGGTAAACTACTGTCTGGCATTGCAGTCTGGACAAAGTGCTTTAATATTCTTGCTTTTCCAAAATTCTTTCCCAGCATTCTTATCTCTAAAACAAAATGTGTAGTTTGACCACCTCATTTATGTTTTAAGAGCTTTTTAAGGGCTCAATTCTCTTCTGTATTTTCTGTGGAGCATTCCAAATATATCATTTGTTTTGGTGTTAGGGAAGGAAATGTTTCCTCTGGCTGTCTAGCCTCCATTTTTTTGTATTCAGTGGATAAACCGGTTGGGGTTATAGTCTGTGCAGGTCAGAGGAGAGTGTTTTTGACACCCCTCCAGCTGTAGTAGCTGCAGGAGGCCCTTTCAACAGTGTCCTTACCAGGTGGAAGTAGCCAGTGAACTAGGCAGGCTCCTATTCTTGTCTCCCCAATACCAGATACCAACCCTTTTACATAATATTGGCTACTTCTGTTTCATCTCTGGCAACCTTCCTGTGCCTGTCCTTTGCTCACTCTTCTATTAATTAATCTCTTTGCATTTCTTTAGACAAAGGCTTTTTATGTTTACATAGCAACCCTATGCTTTCTCATTTATCCAAGTTTTTTTTTTTTTTTTTTTTGGCGGTACGCGGGTCTCTCCCTGTTGTGGCCTCTCCCGTTGCAGAGCACAGGTTCTGGACACGCAGGCTCATGGGCCCAGCCATTCCGCGGCATGTGGGATCTTCCCGGACCAGGGCACAATCCCGTGTCCCCTGCATCGGCAGGCGGACTCTCAACCACTGTGCCACCAGGGAAGCCCTGCTTCCTCATTTTAAAATGGAACATTTAAAAAGTTTTGTTTTTACTTTTTTCTTTCATTTATATTTTTCTGTATCTCTAATTTCCACAATAAACATGTATACTTTAAAAATAAATGCACACTCATTAGGATGGCCACTATGTAAAAAAAAACCCAAACAGGAACCAATCAAGATTGGTAAATTGGAGAAATTGAAATCCTTTTGCACTTGCAATGGAGAAAAGTTTGGTTTAATAGTTCCTCAAAAAATTAAAAATAGAATTACCATGTAATCCAGCGGTTCCACCTTTGGGTATATATACAAAAGAACTGAAAGCAGGGACTCAAAGAGGTATTTGTACACCCATGTTCAGAGCATTCTTTACATTAACCAAAAGGTGGGAGCCACTTAAGTGTCCATCGATGGATAAATGGGTGCAGAGTTTCAGTTTCACAAGATGAAAATAGTTCTGGAGATTGGTTCCACGACAATGTGAATGTACTTAACACTACTTGAACTGTACACTTGAAAATGGTTAAGATGGTACCTTTTATGTTACTCCTTTCTCTTTGCATTTACTATGTCAATCAGATTTGGTGTCAGTTCTGCTAGCATTGTAAAAGGAGGTGGATAACTTTAAAAAAAAAGTTTTTTTAGAGCACTCCCACATGCCTCACAGATTGTATGTAGCGTTAAGGAATAATTCAGATTATTCTCTGGACTCCCTTCCTCCCAGTTATCACTGCTAAAATTTTCCACCTCTCCAGGGCTGAGACAGACCAGGTTTTCAGCGGTGCCACATCTTAGGAGATCAAAAGGGCAGATCCTTCGGAGTAAGGGAAGGGTGAGGGGTCATCCCTGTGCTCAGACCCTCCCCTCCCTTAACTTCTCATCTATCCCTTCCTCCTCCCTGCAGAAGATCCAAACAAAATTCCAGCTCTTATCCATCTCTTTTTCTTCCTCCAGAGACCTCCACCCTGCCTTTGAAGGCTTTTGGAGCATGTTTGTTTCCTAAACTCTCACCATTATCAACTCCAGTCTCACTTCTGTGCCCTCGGGGTCCTATGGAGTGAGCATCTGCCCAGCCTGCCAGCTACCCCATAGTTCCTTACCCTAGCTTATGACAATAAAGACCTCAGCATTTTTCTGGTTTCTCAGATATTCCAATTTCCTCTCTTTACCTCAGAACCTGCTAGACTCACTACTCCCATACCCTCTGCCACCAGCACTACTACCCCCAACACACACACACACACACACACACACACACACACACAAGCCTTTTCCCCTTGAACTGAGTAACTCCTATCCACTTTTCAGATCCTAGATCTCAGTTCCTATTTATTGATTTATTTATTGGCCATGCCACGCAGCATGCGGGATCTTAGTTCCCCGACCAGGGATCAAACCTGTGTCCTCTGCAGTGGAAGTGCAAAGTCTTAAACACTGGACCGCCAGGAAAGTCCCTCTAAGTTCCTATTTTAAGGGAACCCTTCCCAACCCAGAATATGCCAGACTCCTTGATGTATGCCTAGAACTCAGTGTGCCTATTTTTAGAGACTTACAGTGTTTGTAGTTAAATATTTATATGATCATTTGATTCATATTTGCCTTCTCCACTAGACTGTAAGCACAGGAAGGCCATCACTGTGTGTGTCTTGCTTCAAATTTTATCCCGGGTGCTTAGCACAGCGTAAGCATTCAAAAAATATTTGTTGAATCAATACAGAACTGTAAAGATAAGTTGTGAGCCTGTTCTATATTACATTGGGTCAGGTATTGAAGGGTAAAGGGTTTCATACATAACACCTTATTTTTCACCTGCCCGAGTTTGGAACAAACTTGGAGATAGATGTAGGAGTCAGGCAGATAAAGATAAAAACAAAAAACAAAACAAAACTTTGTATCAAAGAGAAATGGCATAATAAATACCATTTCTAGTTAAAAGGAATGGGAACTTCTTGGAGAAATGGCTACTTCCAGGTCTGGAGAAGGAAATATATTATATGAGTTTAAAATATCTTGTAGCAGAAATAAAGACACTATTTAAAAACGAATGGGGATATATGGAAAAAACACAAGAGCTGGTTTCAAAAAGACAAATGACAGAAATGGATCATAATTTGATAAATAAACAAGGAATCCCTGAGTCCATAATCATACTCAAAAAAGCAGGGAGTGAGGGGCAGGGAGGAAAGCTCTTTTTTATAAAAGAACTCCAGGTAAAAATGTAGAAGGAGGCCCGCCTCCCGCAGTGGAAGATGCGGCCGAGGCGGCGGTAGAGGCGCGCTGCCACGGGCCGGCGGCGCGACGAGCTGGGCAGCCGCCCCCGGCTCGGGGCTGTGAGGGGCTCGGGGCCGGGTGTGGGCGGCTGCAGCGCGGCGGGCGGCCCACGCTTCTCCTCGGCGGCGGCGGCGGCGGCCATGCGCAGGACGGCGCGGCCGGGGCCGCCTCCCGTGGACGCGCGGCCCGAGGGCCCCTCCGCCGCCGCCCCTGCCCCGAGGCCGACCGCGCTGCCTTCCGCGTCCGCGGGGCCCAGCGTGAGCCTCTACCTGAGCGAGAACGAGGTGCGCCGGCTCATCGGTCTTGATGCAGAACTTTATTATGTGAGAAATGATCTTATTAGTCACTACGCCCTATCCTTTAACCTGTTAGTACCCAGCGAGACAAATTTCCTGCACTTCACTTGGCATGCAAAGTCCAAGGTTGAATATAAGCTGGGATTCCAAGGAGACAATTTCGTGGCTATGGACATGCCCCAGGTCAACATTTCTGCTCAGGGGGAAGTTCCACGCACTTTATCAGTGTTTCGGGTCGAGCTTTCCTGTACTGGCAAAGTAGATTCTGAGGTTACGATACTAATGCAGCTCAACTTGACAGTAAATTCTTCAAAAAACTTTACAGTGTTAAATTTTAAACGAAGGAAAATGTGTTACAAAAAACTTGAAGAAGTAAAAACGTCATCCTTGGACAAAAACACTAGCAGAACTATTTATGATCCTGTACATGCAGCTCCAGCCACTTGTACGCGTGTGTTTTATATCAGCGTAGGGGTTCGCTGTGCAGTAATATTTCTTGTAGCAATAGTATTAGCTGTTTTGCACCTTCATAGTATGAAAAGGATTGAACTGGATGACAGCATGAGTGCCAGCAGTAGTCCCCAAGGGCTGTCTCAGCCATCTACCCAGACGACTCAGTATCTGAGAGCTGACACATCCAACAATGCAACTCCTGTCACCAGCTCCTCAGATTATCCTACCTTGCGGATAGAGAAGAATGACCTGAGAAGTGTTATTCTTTTGGAGGCCAAAGCTAAGGTGAAGGATATTGCAATATCCAGGGAGAGGGTAACTCTAAAAGATGTACTCCAAGAAGGTACTTTGGGGCGTGTTTTCCATGGGATTTTAGTAGATGAAAAAGATCCAAATAGGAAAAACAAGCATTTGTAAAAACAGTTAAAGATCAAGCTTCTGAAATTCAGGTGACAGTGATGCTCACTGAAAGTTGTGAGCTACGAGGTCTTCATCACAGAAATCTTCCTATTACCCATGTCTGTATAGAAGAAGGAGAAAAGCCCATGGTGATATCGCCTTACATGAATTGGGGGAATCTTAAATTGTTTTTACGGCAGTGCAAATTTTAGAGGCCAATAATCCACAGGCAATTTCTCAACAAGACCTGGTCCACGTGGCTATTCAGATTGCCTGTGCAATGAGCTATCTGGCCAGAAGGGAAGTCATCCACAGAGACCTGGCTGCTAGGAACTGTGTCACTGAGGACACACTTCAAGTTAAGATCACAGACAATGCCCTCTCCAGAGACTTGTTCCCTATGGACTATCATTGTCTGGGGGACAACGAAAACAGGCCAGTTCGGTGGATGGCTCTTGAAAGTCTGGTTAATAATGAGTTCTCCAGTGCTAGTGATGTGTGGGCCTTTGGAGTGACGCTGTGGGAGCTCACGACTGTGGGCCAAACGCCCTACGTGGACATCGACCCGTTTGAGATGGCCGCGTACCTGAAAGACGGTTACCGAATAGCCCAGCCGATCAACTGTCCTGATGAACTATTTGCTGTGATGGCTTGTTGCTGGGCCTTAGATCCGGAGGAGAGTCCCAAGTTCCAGCAGCTGGTCCAGTGTCTCACAGAGTTCCATGCAGCCCTGGGGGCCTACGTCTGACTCCTCTCACAGTCCCCCAGAGTCAGGAGGAAGGAGCCTGTCAGGGCTCACTTGCAACCAGTCACGGATGCTGCATACGCCATGCAACACCGCAGAAGTACATTTGTCTTCTAGAACACCGTGCCTTAGGAATGCTTTAGGATAGGAACTATCTAAGGCATTCTTTTTTTTTTTTTTTTTTTTTGGTGGTATGTGGGCCTCTCACTGTTGTGGCCTCTCCCGTTGTGGAGCACAGGCTCCGGATGCACTGGCTCAGCGGCCATGGCTCACGGGCCCAGCCGCTCCGCGGCATGTGGGATCTTCCCGGACCGGGGCACAAACCCGTGTCCCCTGCATTGGCAGGTGGATTCTCAACCACTGCGCCACCAGGGAAGCCCTAAGGCATTCTTAATGATGTCAAATATTTTCTAGATATCACTTTCATAAGGTTGAACTGAAAATGTTTCTGTAAATTTTTTGGCCAAAATTTTTTTTAAACATAGTTAACTTTGGACTAGGGGTACATTCTTACAAAATAAATAAACGGTTTTTTAAAAATAAAAATGTAGAAGGAATGATAGAATTAGAAAATCACTATTTGCAAACACCACTATTGCAAATCACTATTTGCAATCAGTGATAACTGATTATCCATGGATGCTAAAACCATGTGTATAAGTTTGTTGGGGAACAGGATATTTGTATGGGCTCACAGTATCACCCAACAATTTACTTATTAAGTATAAAGGGAAAAGATACCTTTAAAATGAAGAGATCTGGTGGGTACCACCTTAACCAAAGTGATTAAATCCAGCATCGGAGATACTGGAACAAACTGACATTGTGTTCTTACTGATGTGATGCAATTGGAAGCATACGACATCACAAACCTGATATTCGTGCTAAATATTTAACATGAATTAATCATAAGGAAGCATCATTATGGTGTATTTTATGACACAGATAGTCTGGCCTTTTCAAACTTGTCAGTGTCTTCTGAAAAGGAGGGAGATTATTCTATAGATTATGCATAGTAAAGAGACAAGACCATTAAATGCAGTGTACGGTCTTTAAAACAGGTATAAAGGAACTTTTGAGGTAAACTAGGGTAATATAAATATGGAATGTATAATAGATAATAATGTATCAATGTTAAACTTCCTGAGGGTAAAAATTGTATCATGATTAAGTAGAAAAATGCCTTTGTTCTTAAGAGATACCTATTGAACTACATAGATTCAGCCAAAAAAGAAAAAAGGGGAAAAAAAAGAGAGAAAGATGACAAATGGAACACAGTGTTAACAACTGATGAATGTAATGAATGTATGTGGCGAGTATATATGCTTTGAACTTTTTCCAAATAAAAGTTGGGGAGGTAAGGTTTTAGGAATAGATGGCTTTAAGTCTGATGACAAAGTGGACTTCCTTATATCTGAACTAGCTAGATTTACCTTGTCATAGTCGGTCACTCCTGGACAGCCATAGTCTTCTCCCACCTCCTGTTCCCTCTACTCCTTGCCGTACAATTTATGGCTCAGAGTAGCAGAACAGAATCAGTAAACTTTTTTTTTTTTTTCTTTTGTGGTACGTGGGCCTCTCACAGTTGTGGCCTCTCCCGTTGCGGAGCACAGGCTCCGGACGCACAGGCCCAGTGGCCATGGCTCATGAGGCCAGCCGCTCTGCGGCATGTGGGATCTTCCCAGACCGGGGCACGAACCCGTGTCCCCTGCATCGGCAGGCGGATTCTCAACCACTGCACCACCAGGGAAGCCCAGAATCAGTAAACTTTAAAGGCAGGCAGATCCCACAGAAAATCCAGTAGAGCCTGAGCCATGCTTGCCCAGTTTTACCTCCTAAACTCACTGTTCAGAGAGGTTTCCAGGCCAGAAATATTCCTGTAGGGCAGTGGTTCTCAAGGTACATTGTACATCAGAATTGGAGATCCTACGTCCAGGCCATACCTCAGTATAATTAAATCACAATCCGTGGAGATGGAACCCGGGCAGCAGGAATTTTCGAAGCTCTGCAAGTGATTCCAGTGTGCAGACAAGTTTGAGAGCCATGGCTCTCAGGAAGTTTCTCCTTGGAGAAATACGATTAAGAAAGGAATAAGTCTTCACTCTCAATATCAGTCAGGGAGGGCCCCCAGGTTGTGATAGGATGCAAGCTCAGAAGGAAAAACAAGCTCCTAGGGGCTTTAGAAAATAAAGATAGAAAACTCTTCCCATCCAGCCATCCAGCTCCTACCCAACCGTAGTGTCTGTCCTTGCCACAGTATTGCAAAACCTTCTTAGTTCTAGCAGCTGTTTTGTAGGTCTCAAAGGATTTTCTACGTAGGCTATCATGCTGTCTGCAAATAAAGATGGTTTTACTTATTCTTTCTGATTTGGATGCTTTTTCTTTCTTTTTTTTGCCTCATTGTACTAGCTAGCCAGTACAATGTTGAATAGAAATGATGAGAGCAGATATCCTTGCCTCGTTGCTGATCTTAGGGAGAAAGTATTCAGTCTTTCATCAGATACGACGTTACCTGAGGATTTTCATAGATTCTTTTTTTAAAAATTAATTAATTTATATTTTTGGCTGCATTGGGTCTTTGTTGCCGTGCATGGGCTTTCTCTAGTTGTGGCGAGTGGGGGCTACTCTTCGTTGTGGTGCGTGGGCTTCTCATTGCGGTGGCTTCTCTTGTTGCGGAGCATGGGTCCTAGGCGCACAGAAGTTGTGGCTTGCAGGCTCTAGAGCACCGGATCAGTAGTTGTGGTGCACGGGCTTAGTTGCTCCGTGGCACGTGGGAGTCTTCCTGGACCAGGGGTCGAACCCGTGTCCCCTGCATTGGCAGGTGGATTCTCAACCACTGTGCCACGAGGGAAGTCCCCTATCTTTGACTTTTCAGAGATAGCTGGATAAGGAAATGTAGTCAAGCGGGTTTGAATGTCTAGAAAGTCTCTCTTTAATTAAAATTTTTTTTTTATTTTGCCATATTACATACAGTAAGATGTATTTTTTTCAATGCTTTTCTTTTTTAAAAAAATTTATTTTATTTATTTATTTTTGGCGGCAATGGGTCTTCGTTGCTGTGCACGGGCTTTCTGTAGTTGAGGAGAGCAGGGGCTACTCTTCATTGCAGTGAGCGGGCTTCTCATTTCGGTGCCTTCTCTTGTTGCGGCGCACGGGCTCTAGAGCACAGGCTCAGTAGTTGTGGTGCACAGGCTTAGTTGCTCTGTGGCATATGGGATCTTCCCAGACCAGGGCTCGAACCTGTGTCCCCTGCATTGGCAGGCAGATTCTTAACCACTGCATCACCAGGGAAGCCCCTCTCTTTCATTTTAAATGAAAACCCACAAAAATCCACAAATGGTATATCAAGCTTGAAACCGAATGCTGTGTTTTTGTTCACTAAATAAAATCCTTTCATCACCTCCCCCCTCCACTTTTTATAGTTGGCTTTTGGGTTACAACGTAGATGGACTAAATTCCTGGTAATTTGTGAGTTGGCTCTTGTTCCCTCTTTAGTCTGGGGTAAACTCTTGCTTGTTTCTTTTTTTTTCTTACATAGTAGAAGATCCATACCAGTTATCTTTAGGCAGGTGGAGACTGGAGGTCTGCTCAGGTCCTGGTCATGTTTTGTTTCTTAATTGGGGTGCTGGATACAAGGATGTGTTCAGTTAGTGAAATTTTCTCAAACCCTATACAGATAATGAGTGCTTTTCTCCATATGTTATAACCCAATAAAAAGTTGAAAGAAAGAAAAGAAAAAGATCTGTGTCAGAAATAAGCAAAGGAAAATATAAAGTGTAAAGTAATCATCAGTAAGGACAAAATGCTTAAAATAACTTTGTTTTTTATATCCAAGCCAGTTTCAATTACTTGCCTCTGAAAGAAAATAAGGGTGGCAGTGTGGTAGGCGAACACAATAACCACTGTTGCCTTTGTTAGCCCTTCAAGATAGCCCAACACATAACAGACACCCTTCCCCAGCTCACAGACCTTCCTTGTTCCCCAACTGCTGTTACCTCACAATCTCATTTTCATCCTGCTCTGGCTTCGTGCTGCCGCCCACTGTCCCACTTCTGACTCTCTGGGCTCTTGTGTTTGTTTGTGGTCCATGGGCCTTGGCTCCCAGGGTCCTCTGCTGCTGCTGCCAGGAGTAGGAGATTCCCTGTTAAGTATCTTACCTCTGCCCTGGGCACCTTACTACTTACAAGTGTCTGGCTGTTAGACCAGGCAGCAGTGTTTTCTAAAAGATCTGCACATTCTTCTCCTCCCCCACTTTTTTTTTTTTTTGTAAATTGAATTCTTTGGGGGCTATCCTAAGTATATTTGCTATTTCAGGGACCATTTGTGATGAATCTTTTAAAAGTGCGGATAATTTGATCCTACCTTTAGATTTTTCTTAAAACTGAGCTTAGGGGCTATGGGTCAGACAACTGATGTACTGATACTAGAATTTATCATTTAACTATTGGTTCGCTACCTGAAAGTTCAATAACATGTAATGATTTGTACTTCTGCTGAGGTGAAAACTTGAATCTTGAGCCTTTGACAGTGAAATAGAGGAGAAAGTCTTTGATGAATGCCCAAAGGTGAAGCCTCTAGGGAGGGAACCAAGAGAGTGGTGTAATCCCCTAACTGAGCTCTCCCTGGCCCAGGCCAGGCTGAGTAATCACAGAAGATGAAGTGCCCAGAGTGGGCAGACAAGCCTAGACTCAGAGGTGAAGCAGCAGGTTTGTTGTTGTTTTTTTTAAGAGCTAGCTAGAACAGTTACTTCTCACTACTATCTTATTCTATTTAACTTTACACACACTTCTTTGTATGGAAACAAGAACTACACATCTAAGAAATATTCTATACCCCGCAACAAAGTGGATATTGTGAAAGTTTATCAAAAAGATAATGTTAATTTTAAGATGTTTGGTGACAACAGGAGGATAGTTCAAAAATAATTTAATTTGTTGTACAACAAATGGCTGCTCTGTTAAAGTGTTTGGTCTTTATAAAGATAAATGAGACATATAATTTTTTAGACTGTCATGGGGCAAGGCAAATTTAAATTTACCTTATAAGAACCAACAGAAGTTTTCTATTGAAGCAGCAGGTTTGAGGGCCAGAGAAACTTGTCAGTCAGGGTAGTAAGCTAAAGGGCTGAAATGGGACAGTGAAGGCCTCTGTTCTTCTCTCTATATTCTTCCTTCCTCAAAGTCCTCATTTATCTGTAGGTCTTCAACTTCCCCAACTCTACCCTGCCCTCTTCATCTAATATTTTCAACGATGGGTCACCTCTATTTGGATGTTTCACTGTTAGTCAAAGGCTGCATATCCAAATTCCAACTTCTTTTGGCTTTTAGCATTTATGAGGAATAAATCCATTGACTTGGGTAATTCTGAAATACAACTATAGCATAATATTGTCCCCATAAGATACATAAACATAAACAGTAGAGAATATAAAAGTCACATTGGACATGAGATCCTAGGGGTTGGCTAGGCTCATGTACAAGCTGGATGACATTCTCTTGCATACCAGCCTCCAGGGTGGGAGTTTTAAAGTTTTGCCTTATCAAAATTAGAAATATGGGGCTTCCCTGGTGGCGCAGTGGTTGAGAGTCCGCCTGCCGATGCAGGGGACATGGGTTCGTGCCCTGGTCTGGGAAGATCCCACATGCCGCGGAGCGGCTGGGCCCGTGAGCCATGGCTGCTGAGCCTGCGCGTCCGGAGCCTGTGCTCCGCAATGGGAGAGGCCGCAACAGTAAGAGGCCCGTGTACCGCAAAAAAAAAAAAAAAAAAAAAAAAAAAAAAAAAAAATTAGAAATATGTACATGGATCTCTGGAGTTGCTAGTAGGGAGTCAAAACCATAAATCACCCGTGGAATCTGTACCCAGGATTTTATTTTATTGCATGCGGGTCTTTCACTGTTGGGGCCTCTCCCGTTGCGGAGCATAGGCTCCAGACACGCAGCCTCAGCGGCCATGGCTCACGGGTCCAGCCGCTCCGCGGCATATGGAATCTTCCCCGACCGGGGTACGAACCCGTGTCCCCTGCATCGGCAGGCGGATTCTCAACCACTGCGCCACCAGGGAAGCCCGGTACCTAGGATTTTAAACAAGCTACCTTGATGATTCTTGTTTCTAGGATCTTCCTCCTCGAATCCTATGTTCCTTGGCCAGACAAATGTTCGTTTAAAAAAATTTTTTTTCTATCATATCTCTTTCTTAGATGTAGAGAATTATACTTAGTCATAGCAACACAGAGGCATGGCTATGATATGCCAGAAACTGAACTTGTGTCCAAATATGAGAAACCATTCAGTTAGGTCCTTGCTAAAGATTTTCTTATGCTAACTTCAAACTATAATGGTGTGATTGTGAGGTGGCAGGAAGTCTGTGTGCATGTGTGTGTGTGTGCACGTGTGTGTGTTTGTATGTGCATGATTATAACACAAGGCATGGGGTATGGATTGTATTGGGTTGGCCAAAAAATTCGTTCGGGTTTTTCTGTAACATCTTATGGAAAAAAACCGAACAAACTTTTTGGCCAACCCAATATCTTCCCAGACTCAAACGGGAGAAGCAAGAATGGATAATCCTTTAACAATAAGACCTACCAGAATAGTAGGTTCGGCAGCAAATTGTATAGGTTAAATTGAAAATATAAAAGTTAGCTATTATATTGTAGAGTACATACCTATAAGAAATACACATAGATAAAATGAATTGAATCGAACTTTAGGAGATGAATAACTTTTTTTTTTTTTTTTCGGTTGATCTGGGTCTTAGTTGCGGCAGGTGGGCTCCTTAGTTGTAGCACGAGGGCTCCCCAGTTGTGACATGTGAACTCTTAGTTGAAGCATGCATGTGGGAGCTAGTTCCCGGACCAGGGATTGAACCCGGGCCCCCTGCAGTGGGAGCATGGAGTCTTATCCACTGCGCCACCACGGAAGTCCCGAGATAACTTTTTGAAACTTAGTTTCACTTGCTCATTCATTTATTCATTCAACAAATATTTGTGAAATGTCACTATGTGCCAAGCACTGTACCAACCAAATTTATTTATTTTTCCTGCAAGTGTATTGCAACAATATCCTTAACTGGTTTTCCTGCTTCCACTCCATACCTACACCCATTCCAGTCCATTATCCACACAATGGCAAGAGTGCTTCTTAAAAAACCCTATTTAAGATCTTGACACACTCAAAACTTTTTAATACATTTGCAACAAATGCAGAGTAAAATCCAAATCCTGTGGCTCATAATGTGGCCTCAGAAGCCCCTTTCCACTCTGTATTCAACCCCATCTCCTCCTCTCTCCCTTTCACGCACCCCATTCCAGTAACACTGGCCCCCTTCCCGTATTCCCTGGACGTGGCAAGTATGTGTCCACCTCAGGCTTTCACATGGGCTGTTGCTCCACTGGCTTGGAAGTTCCTCCCTTCGACAGCTACCCCTCTATTCCACTCAGATTGTCTACCCAATGTCACTTCATCAGAGAGAACTTTCCTGACCACGTGAGCCAAAATAGCATCCACTCCCTCCACCCTCCTCTCTTTCTTCTACTTTTCTTCCCAGCACCCAATTACCACCTGATATATTATATATATTTTTATGTATAGTTAGCGTGTCATCCCTTTCCCCACTAGGATGTCAGCTTCTGGAAATGAGAACTTTGTTTTATTTACTTCAGTATTTCAGTGATTGAAACAGTGCCTGGAACATAGTCGGTACTCATACATACTTGTTGAATAAATTAATGAATGAATATAAATTCTCCATTTCTTTGGGACATTTATTTTTTAAATACTGAAATAAAAATATTATTCAACAGTTTCAATGAAATAGTATGGTTTTATGTTTTCCATATATATTTTGTTGTTGTTGTGGTTTTCCATATATTTTTATCATTTCTTCTTCACCCATACCCCAAAGAATATGATGTCCCTATTAGTGAATAGGGTTAATACAAGCTCTGGGGGAACATATCCTAATAGAACAGTGACAGTACAGACCAATAGCCATGGAAATCAAGTCACAGATATTAAAACTTTTAAGAACCTTGGCAAATAGTCTTGATGGCTTAAATGCCAACAAACACAACTGAATGTAGTTGTACTACAATCTGAAAGGCTCAAGGTGAATGTAGGAACTCAGTGACTTGGGTTTCAGCAGAGGAGTTCTTTCAAAATTACCCATCCAACCGGCTGGGAGACCCTTCAGGCAGCAGCGGAACTGCATGTAGCAGTCAGGAATCCTCTGGGGAGTGAGGGCACCAGTCCTAACTGTTCCCTACTGGGCATGATTGAGAAACACAGCTTCCAACCCCACAATATACTTGAGGCCTATGGTGCTTTCTTGCACCATAGCTTGGAATTTCCTAATATCAGTGACAAGTCAGGTGGTGATGGTGAAACTGCCCATTCTCAATGTGCTAACACTCACTTTATAAAGATGTTCTGAGGCTGAGGCAAAGCTTCTACAGGATCCTGATGGCCTTACACTTATATATGCCAAGAAGAGTGTGAACAGCAATCTATTAAAATTGCTTCCATTGTGAATGTGGAAATAAATTTGAATTATTTAATTGAGACATAACTGAGAGTTCAACTTTCTTGGGGGGTAGTAATCTGAGTAAATACGTATTTCATATGAAATCAATCCCAATGAATACAAACATAGTAACAAGCCAAACTATAATCAGAGGGTTGAAGAGAACTCAAGCGTTTTGTGAAACTCAAGTTTTGTGTTTTGTTTTTTTTTTTGCGGTATGCGGGCCTCTCACTGTTGTGGCCTCTCCCGTTGTGGAGCACTGGCTCCGGACACGCAGGCTCAGCGGCCATGGCTCACGGACCCAGCTGCTCCGCGGCATGTGGGATCTTCCCAGACCGGGGCACGAATCCGTGTCCCCTGCATTGGCAGGCAGACTCTCAACCACTGCGCCACCAGGGAAGCCCGAAACTCAAGTTTTTTACTCAGGTTTTTATGAAACTCATTCCTAGGAATGATCATTTGGATAAACTTATGAAAGGTTTCTATCCTTCTCCCCCCTCCTGAAATGTGACTTTGCATAAATATAAATGTGAAATTCTACTTTACATTTGGAAGTTATCCTTTTTGATTTGTGAAGGCATTAGTAAAAACCAACCAACCAAGCAATCAAACCAAAGCAAACCAAACTCCACAGGCTTTGGCAGCAGAAGGTATAGGTTCAGTTCCAAGTTGTCAATTACTGGCTGTGGGACACTTAACCTCTCTAGTTAAGCAAGTCACTTAGTCTCTGAAGTTTAGCTTCCTCAACAGTAGGATGGGATTATCCATATTTGCATATCCATATGGTTCGGAGGATCAAATGAGATAATGTGACAAAGCTTTGCAAGCAGCTTTACTACTGTAAGGATTGTAATTTATTTCTTAGAAGTGGTGGGTAACTCTTTCCAAAAAGGAACTAAGTCAACTTATGATGTATTTATATAATACCATAGAATACATAGAAAATAAATGTAGAAAAATGAAATAATGCACCATTATATTCTATATAGTTGTGAATCTATCAAACAAAAAGAATAAACTAGCATTTTTTTGTGCTTATTCAACTGGGGTGCCTATGGATTTGGAAGGAAGATTGTGGTATGCTCAGGCATGGAAAGCCAGAGGATAAACTGTGGAATCTCCCTCCTGCTTCAATTTTACTTAAGTAAGTTAAAACATTTTTACATTAAAGCAGTTATATATTAATTTTTTAAATTGAGTGTTTACTATGTATCAGATACTGTTTTTGGAACTGGGGTACAGTGGGAAACAAGAGGTCCTTGATCTCATGGAGTTCATAGTCTAGACAGATTCACAACTGGTTCACAACTGGATCAGGGCCAATACTCTTTATTCTGCTGAAATGAAATTCATAGGTAACCAACCTACACATAATTAAAATTAACATTTTTTTAATATAATGGTGAAATAAAAAGGACATAATTCATAAAAAAGCAATATTCATTTCAAAATTTAAATAAATACCTAAGCATGATTAAGTCAGCTAGATATAATGAGATAGGCAAGTACTTGCATCTACTTATAAAAATTAATTTAGGGGACTTCCCTGGTGGCACAGTGGTTAAGAATCCGCCTGCCAATGCAGGGAACACGGGTTCGAGCCCTGATCCAGGAAGATCCCACATGGTGCAGAGCAACTAAGCCCGTGAGCCACAACTACTGAGCCTGTGCTCTACAGCCCACGTGCCGCAACTACTGAAGCCCGCACACCTAGAGCCTATGCTCTGCAACAAAAGCCACCGCAATGAAAAGCCTGCACACCACAACGAAGAGTAGCCCCCACTCGCCACAACTAGAGAAAGGCCGCGCGCAGCAACGAAGCCCCAACACAGCCAAAAGTAAATAAATAAATAAAATAAATTAAAAAAAATTAATTTGGATTAAAGAGAAGTAAAGATAAAGTTAACTGAATATTCTTGTCATTCTTCCTTTATATTTGATATTTTGAAATAAAGACTAAATAAGTATACAGCACCTTTATGCATAATTCCCATGAATTCAAGAGTTGCAGATACAGAATGACACAGATACATGTCTCAAATACCATTAGTTGCGTTGCCATTACTGATGCTCTTGTGACATGGCGAGCAACTTTTGGTACAATCCCAAATGGGACAGGGTATGATATTCCTGGAAACTTCAGTGCGTACTCTAGCCTGCCAAAACTACTTTTTATTTTACATGTAAAACAGAGTTAGGTTCTAGGCTCAGATAATAACAAACAGGTTATTCACTTACCTGAACGTCCAGTGGACAATAAAAAGGCATGTAGAACATGGGCCAATTGTAGGTTGTGTGGCCTGACTTAAGCACCAGAAGACATCTAGCTCCCCTGGCCCCTGCCCACAGAATACCAGTACTGGCCTTCCCACCTTTTAGAAGATCAGAAAACAACCTCAATGCCCAAATGCCCCAAATGCTCCCAGAAGCTGGAACCCCTTCATTTGACAACCATCATTGTAGAAGTAGAAGAGAAGAAAATAAGTAATTCTAGTTACAGGTAAGTGCTCAGAAGGAAATAAAACAGTGCAAGAGTAGGGTGGGCGTGTCAGGCTTCTCTATACAGGAAGGTCAAGGAAGGCTTTTCCAAGGTTGGCAGCATTATGAACTGAGACCTGAATGGTGAGATGGAGATGGCCTTGCAAAGAGCTGAGGAAAGAACATTCCCAGCAGGGGGAACCAAGCGGACTGTGAGGTTTGAATGGAAAGAGGACCACTGTGGCTGAAACATAGGTCAGAAAGGTAGAAAGCACTGGCATTTTAGGGCAGAGAGAAGGTGAGAAATTTCCCAGTTGATTTTTGTGATGCTGAAAGACTGGTAGATGATCAGCTGTCTAATTTAAACTACATTTACAAAGACTGTCTTTGTGGCCTCTGATATGTAAATTATTGGGAGATATGCCTTTCCAGAAAAAGGAACTATCTTGTCTTTGGCTCATGACCAACTCTTGGGAGAATGCTCAGGAAGCAGGGCATGATGTCTTGTATCAGATCACAGTTCTACCACTGTGGCAGGTGCTGACAATTCCCAGATGGACAAGGCTCTGAAATTTCTCCTTCTGTCTCTTGTGCCCCATTGGTCCCTTGCCAAGGACAAGCAATATTTCTTCCATGGAGTTTAGAGGTCCAAAAAAGAGAAAAAGTTCTGATAAGGATTGGAAGTAAAAAAATATCTTTATTGCTTTTTTCTGATTACAAAAGTAATACATATGTATCATCTCAGGAATTTTTGGGGCTTTCTAAAATGCAGCTAAATATATATCTAAGGCAGCAAATGCAGGAAGAGTATTAACAAGGGGTGGGAATCTAATCCTTTCCTTATCTCTTACTTATGATATCTCATCCTGAATGATTGTTGAGGTGATGAGATTTGAGCTTTGAACTTGTAGGCGTAGAGTGGTGACCTCATTTATCCTTTTGAACAATGGCAAATCAGACCATCAATTCCTAGGGGTAAAATTCTGAGCAGCAAAATGAACTCAGAGCCCTGTGGCATAGGACTGAAAATTTCAGATCCAAAAAACAAAGAACTCAAATTCCAGGAAAAGACTACTCTATCAAAAGAACAACACAGGAAGCTGAATGGGGCTCTTTTCCAGCTCTTTATTGTTCTTACACGCTGTCGACACTCCTGTGGCCAAGGGCTCTTATCTAGTTTTTACATGTCCCACCACTTGAAGAGGCTGTCCCCTCGCTTCCTTTCACTACCCACTTCTCCCAGTCTTCGCCGCACCACCAGGTTCACGGTGCACTTGGAAGGGCGGACAGGGATTTGCCTCTCCAGTCCAACCGGCTTTCGGTCACTGAATTACACACGTTCATCGACCCTTCTGCGGAGACTGCTTGCGTGTGCGCGGGGTGGGCGAGGATGGACCGCGGACTCTACCCCTGATGGTTGTGAACCTATTGCCGCTCCGCAGCAGGAGGTCTCGGAGGAGACATTCACCGCCCGCTCCGTGGGGCCCCGGCGGCCCCGCCCCGCAGTTCCCGTCACGTGCCGCCGCACCGCCCAATCAGCGCCTGCAGCGCGTGGGCTCGGGATTCAAACTGCGGCGCCTCGGACTCTCCGAGTTCAGCGTTGGTGTGGCCGCGGCCGCCGCTGCGTGCGGGCCATGGAGCACCGCATCGTGGGGCCCGGGCCATACCGGGCCACCAAGCTGGTGAGTGTGCATGCCGGGATCTGGGCGAAGCGAGGCCCCGGCCTGAGTGCCGACTGCGTACTCGTCAGTCCTTGCTTCTCCAGGGCAGGCCGGGCCCGGGTCTGGAGGCGGGACGTGTTTCGGGTCGGGCGGCGGTATTCTGGACGACGCTCAAAGAAAGGCTAACCGGGCCTGGGGCCCAGCCCGTCCAGGGTGGGCGCAGCTTCTATCCCGAGACTTTGTTTGGGTTCTCGCCAATCAACGGCGCTTCCCTGTTTAAAGCGCCCGGAAGACCAGGGTGACACCCCTCTCTCCTGTACTCCGGAATCCAACGCCCCAGTCCGTAACTTTAGGGCCACCCGCTGCCTGGAGCGTGTCTCCGTCTCGAGTGTCACTTGTGGTGACACTTGAGGTTCTTTCTAACGGTGCCCAGAACAGAGGTGGATCGCCCTGGCCACGTTTCAGGCTCCTGACGTTTCTTTTTCTGTGAGCACCGACCTAAATGAGGAGAGTGGGCCCGGACTTACGGTTTGAAAGAGCATTTGCAGACCGTGGTCCAGGGTGCTGCCTGTTTTCCTGGGAGAAGAGCTTTGGTAATCCGAGTTCTGAGGCGTACTTGATTTCTTTGTGACCTGGAGCAAGTGATTTTAGCGATTTCGTAATGGAGTAAGTGGCGATAATTTGGTAATGTCTAGAGCAAGTTTTAGACAACTTTCTATGAAAGCTTAAAGGTGATTTGGGAGGAAAGGACTGCTCTCCTTGTTCTGTCAACACTTCTGGCCACAGCTAACTTGGGAATTAGGCTCATTGTTCTATGCACCCTAAGGGATATCCAGGAAAAGATGAGAACAGGATGGAAGGAGTTATTGCACTAATCTTTGCAAACAATGCCCTACAGACACCCATAATGATTCAGTCATTGAAAAAAAATTCAACACATATAAATTTAGGTTTTCCTTTGGACCTGCCTCTAAGAGGTATGGATGCTGGTAGCAGGGAACAAATGGGATTTTAAAAAACCTCTTTTCATATCTGCTTCCACTTCACAGTTGCCTCTACCACTTGAAACCATCTGGGGTCAAGGCTATTGGTAGGTACATCTTTAAGGATGAGATACAGTTGTGCTTTATCAGGGACTTTCAAAAACTTTACTATTCTTTGTGGAGGGAAAATAACACTCCCCTACTGCCAATTTATTCACAGCACTAATGCAGGGGAAATAGAGAGAGACTCTGGATCTTGGGGTAACCAGTTCTCATTCTTCCAGCTTTAGACTAAAAAAATAAATTACATGATAATTGGAACTGTTTTTTAATCTCACTCACAGAATTGTGTGAAGTACCACTTTTTTATAGATGTACAGTGCCTATGTGAAAGGCATTCTTGATTCTGAGTCACATTAAAATATTATCAAAGGAATTTACAAAGAAAAGTACCCTGTTCTTCAGAAGTCTTCAGTCCCCAAGAAGTGATATTCAAGTCAGATTTAGCCAAGACGGATCAAGTTAAGTAGGAAATTAAATATGTGAATAATTAATGAAAATACCTAAATATCACCAGAATTTCCTATGTAGTCAATTCAGTTCTCAACTTTATTCTATTTGAGAATCTTGATCGTAAACTAAGATTTTTGAAAACACAGAAAACAATAGCCTTTTTTTTTTTTAAGTGAGTATTACTGATTTAGCAGTGATCTCCGTAGTCATTACAGGTACTTTCCCCTCATTGTAAAATCTGTTTCGCTGAACATAATTCAGTTGTGCTTTACAGCTTTCATCAGTTAAATCATACAGTTTGTGATTAGTCCTCTCTTTACTTACCTGCCTCAGCTCACCTTTCCTCCCTGGCTCCCAGCTTAGCATTTCCATCTTCTCCCAACATCATCCTCAACCTAATCTTCAGTAAAAGCTTGGGAAAAACCTATTGGTACACAAAGAGCAGGCGTTTACTTCCTTCTTTCATGGCTCACTATACTTTCTCAAACCATGTACAGCTCCATTTTCTAAGACACCAAAGTCTTATCTGAAAATAGCATTTTATGGACTAGGTAAATTTCTATGCCCAAAATAAAATGACAGACTCTGTAAGTCAATTCATGGTGAATATGGAAGCTAATTAGCAACTAATTAGCAGCCAAAAATAAATAAATTAATTAATTAAAAAAAAGAAATAATGAGGAGAAAGAAAATTGCTTTTTCTGAAAACTGCTTAAATCTACTGATCCTTTCTTTGAACTTAATTCTGAGTTGTCTGTATCTTCTGATGCAACTAGTAAACTTTAAGACTTACAGCCATCATTGAATCTGAGAGTTTGAATGGACTCTAAAGATTATCTAGTCCAATTCCCTCATTTTATTGAGGCGTAAAGGGGTGAACTGACTTGATCAAGTTCACACTGCCAGTATGTGGCAAGTACATCTAGATCTAGCATTTGTTAGCCTCTGAAGTCCCTGGCCAGGTGCTATATTATAGCACTACTATCATAATATTTTTGATATTAAGAAGTAAAGAAATGAAATAAATATTCAAGAGAAAAGAATAGGAAGCACATTTCAACACTCAGTATTTGTCATGTTGTTAAGCAAAAAACAGTTGTATGTTTTTTAAATATAAATTTATTTTTATTTATTTTTATCTTTGGCTGTGTTGGGTCTTTGTTGCTGCATGCAGACTTTCTCTAGTTGCAACGAGCGGGGGCTCCTCTTCCTTGAGGTGCGTGGGCTTCTCATTCTCTTGTTGCGGAGCACCGACTCTAGGTGCACGGGCTTCAGTAGTTGTGGCACGTGGACTCGGCAGTTGTGACTTGCGGGCTTTAGAGGGCAGGCTCAGTAGTTGTGGAGCACAGGCTTAGTTGCTCCACGGCATGTGGGATCTTCCTGGACTAGGGCTCGAACCCGTGTCCCCTGCATTGGCAGGCGGATTCTTAACTACTGTGCCACCAGGGAAGCCCCGGTTGTATGATTCTTTATGCCTTAAACTAGGGGTTTGAAATAAACAAAAAATGTTTTTTAATCACAAAACAAATCTGTTTTGTCCCTTTGCTATAAAGATTCTCTCGTAATATGTCATTGAAACAATCACATTCTCAAGCTCTATCTAGTTCTTTGTTGACGTAGGATATTTTCTTTCTAAATGTTACTGAGGATAATGAGTTATTTTAAAGATAATTTTTTCTTTCTTGGCAGAGTAGCCAAATAACCACTGAATTATATTTGGAAATACATGGGAACAGAGATCACGGTCCTTGCTAGGTTTTGAAAATCTAAAGTGTCTCATGGATTGAGTAAATATCCTAATGTTAAATGCTATTAAAAATCAAAATAAATAAATTCAAAATTCTTTTTATGAGTTTTTCTAAAAAAGAGATATGAGTCTTTGATAAGGATGTCTTCTTAGAAAATTTCTGGGTAAAATGAAAACTAGCTATCACCAGAATAGCTAAAAAACCAATCAGAATCCTAATAGATTTTTTTCCCCCCGTGTGGGGATGCATTGAGTAGAAAGCTCATACAGAAGAGTAAAAATGGAGGAATTAAAAGGTTTTTAAAAAGATGACTATAGATGACTTTGACCTACCAGAAATTTAAATTTATTATTAATAGACTGTAATCACACCATTGTATTATTGTTCAGGAATAGACAAATAGCTCAGTGGGATTAAAAAAAAAAAAGAGTTTCAAAACAGAATCAAGGACTTCCCTGGTGGTGCAGTGGTTAAGAATTTGCCTGCCAGTGCAGGCGAGCCCGGGTTTGAGCCCTGGTCTGGGAAGATACCACATGCCGCAGAGCAACTAAGCCTGTGCGCCACAACTGCTGAGCCTGCGCTCTAGAGCTCATGAGCCACAGCTACTGAACCCGCGTGCCACAACTACTGAAGCCTGCGCACCTAGAGCCTGTGCTCTGCAACAAGAGAAGCCACCACAATGAGAAGCCCATACACCACAACAAAGAATAGCCCCTGCTCACCACAACTAGAGAAATCCCGTGTGCAACAATGAAGACCCAATGCAGCCAAAATAAAAAAATTAATTAAAAAAACAAAAAAACCAAAATAAAAAGTTAAAAAATTAAAAAAAATAATACAGTAAAACATTAACAGTTTCAAAGTTTGTTCATAGCTGGCTATTAAAAAAAAAAAGAAACAGAATCAAGAAAGGTAGTATGTAAGGTAGCTTACTATTACAGTTTAGTGAGAGAAGGGTAGCATAATTGACTCCATTTGGGAGAAAATAGAGTTGGAGATCTCCCCACAACATAAAAAATTTCAGTTGAAGGGGCTTTCCTGGTGGCGCAGTGGTTGACAGTCTGCCTGCCGATGCAGGGGACACGGGTTTGTGCCCCGGTCCGGGAAGATCCCACATGCCGCGGAGCGGCTAGGCCTGTGAGCCATGGCCGCTGAGCCTGCGCGTCCGGAGCCTGTGCTCCGCAACAGGAGAGGCCACAACAGTGAGAGGCCACAACAGTGAGAGGCCCGTGTACCGCAAAAAAAAAAGAAAAAAAAAAAATTCGGTTGAAGATTCAAATATTAAAATCCCTATAAAATATTAAAAGAAAAATTTGATAAATATTTTTAATATCTCAGGATAGGGAAACTTTCCTAATTGAGGAAGTAAACCCTGAAGCTATAAAGATAAGAAGATATATTTGTTTTCTTAAAACAATATAATCATCAGCAAAACCTTTATATAGCTAGAGACCAAATAAACAAATTGATAAGTCAGGGGAAAACATTTCTAATATATTTGAAAAAGGATTAATATTCCCTATTTATATTCATTCAATACATATTTATTAAATACATGTACTGTATGTCAGGCACTGTCCTCAGTTGTGGGGATGCTGAACTGAGCAAAATAGAGTAACTTTCCTGACTTCTATGCACTTAGATTCAAATTCTAGATTTTTTTTTTTTTTTTTTTTGCGGTACGCGGGCCTCTCACTCTTGTGGCCTCTCCCATTGCCCATCGCGGAGCACAGGCTCAGAGTTCATGGCTCACGGGCCTAAACGCTCCTCGGCATGTGGGATCTTCTTGGACCAGGGAACGAACCCGTGTCCCTTGCATCGGCAGGCAGACTCTCAACCACTGCGCCACCAGGGAAGCCCCAAATTCTAGATTTAAACAGTTCTTAAAATTAAGTAAAAGATAGAGAAAGATAACCCAGAAGAAAAATGGCAAGTCTCAAATGAAGAAATAAAAATGACTGAAGATAAAGTCAGGAAAATACAAACAAAATATAAAGATACCATTTCTTGTATATAGATTGGCAGACAAAAGAATGATAATATCTAGGAATGGCCAGAGATAAGGCAGCAGGCACATACAGCATTGCTGGGAGTGTGAATTGCTACAACTGGTTTAAATAAGCTGATACCCTTTAGAAATTTGTTCTATCAAAAATAAATAAAAGGATTGATACGGTAGGTTATCTAAACAAGGATATACTTGTGAAAGAACAAACTGGAAACAGCTGCATGCCCATTAGTTGGAAAATGGTTGAAAAAATTATGGAACTCATTCATTCATAAAATGGGCTATATCTATAGGTACTGACACAAAGATATCCTGGTATGTTTAATGCAAAAGCAAGTTGTAGGATAATATGTACAATATGGTTGATCTCATTTCTTCCAAAAGGAAGCAAACAGCGACAGTGATAATAAACAATATGTACATACAAAGGGAAGGATTCTATATATGTGTGTGTATGATTAATAGATATGTGGGATTGGAGAGAGACAGGGAAGACTCTTTTGTATATATTTCTGCATTTAATTTGTTACAGTGTGCATTCTGTAATTAAAGTGACAGTAGAGGAACTGCTAACCAGCTTGAGTCAAATAACAGGCATATTTACTTATATTTTGAAATATTGGGTCCCAGAGAGCCATATCTTCATTCTTTTATTAAGTAATGCATAAAGTACTATGCATTAAGTTTATCAATCAACCTAAAATAAATAAAACTCTTTTTTATTAACTCTTCTTTCCTCCCCATCTCCCAACATATATTAATCAGGACTGAAATGCAAGCTTGGTGTCAGCAGAGAATTGAAAAAAAGACCCAAACAACCAATGTTTAAAAATATGTGGAAATTGCTTAAAGCTGTGTTGAAGTTCGTAGGTTCTTGTTATAATGAAATGACCACTCGAGAAGGAGAGCATAGAGCAGGTTTCCAGATCTTATTATGAGACTAAATACCTGAGTGACATGTGCCAACTTGCCTGTCCTCTTTGGATCTTGATTTTGCCCCAAAGTTTCCTTCTAGCTCCAGAATAGATTGAACCTGTAATTTGTTTTAAGAGATTATCCTGGGAATTTTATCAACGTTCATGGGCTCTTCCTGGGCTCTCTTTCTGCTGTTCATTATTTCATTCTAGCTAGTTGGCCCTGCTTCTCCTCTGTTTACATTCAAGTCCCTCTTTCATCCACTCACTTCATTTCTTCTTCGGCTACCCTCCTTAATCTCTTCCACATTCAGTTTACCAGCACAATCAGCTAGTTCATATTTATCAACTTTCAGGTTGGTAATTTAAAATTGTGGATTGTTCTCAGGAGGATTTTAATATATGAGCGTGTGTGTGTGTATGTATATGTGTGTTTTGTTTTTAGCCCTTTATTCTGCATAACATGTACAGAAAACACACAAATTATAGGTGTACAACTCAATGCATTTTTACAATGTGAGTGCCCTATTTAACCAATGCCCAGATCAAGAAATATGACATTACCAGCAGCCCAGATGTCTCTCTGCCCCTCCCAGTCTCTACCTCCATACAAATTAACCACTATTTTGATTTCTAATACCAGGGATTAGCTTTTGTCTGCTTTTAAACTTTATGTAAATACAATCATATAGTACTTTTCATATCTGGCCTTCTTATATCAATTATATTTTACCGATGTTATTCATCTATGTTATTGCATGTAGCAGTAGTTCATTCTCATTGCTGTGCAGCATTCCACTGCATGAATCAATTTGTTTATCTGTTCTTATGTTGATGGATATTTGGGTTATTTTTGTCTATTAAGATAGTGCTATTATTGGGCTTCCCTGGTGGTGCAGTGGTTAAGAATCTGCCTGCCAATGCAGGGGACATGGGTTCGAGCCCTGGTCTGGGAAGATCCCACGTGCCGCGGAGCGGCTAGGCCCGTGAGCCACAACTACTGAGCCTGCGCATCTGGAGCCTGTGCTCCGCAACGGGAGAGGCCACGACAGTGAGAGGCCCGCGCACCGCCATGAAGAGTGGCCCCTGCTTGCCGCAACTGGAGAAAGCCCTCGCACAGAAACGAAGACCCAACACAGCCAAAAATAAATAAATAAATAAATAAATAAATAGTGCTATTAACAAATAGGGTGGCTTTTGGTGAACATATTTCTGTGGTGGCATATATACTTAAGAATGGAATTGCTGGGTTATACAGTGTGCATATAATTTCCAGTTGTTCCACATTCCCTTGGTAACAGTATTGCTTGTCTTTTTCATTTTAGCCATTCTGTTGGCATGTAGTGGTGTTGCATTATAGATTTCTTTTGCATTTCACTGCTAATTAATGAGATTGAATATCTGCATACGTTATGGTAAATTTGGAGGTTCTTTTATGTGAAGTGCCTGTTTAAGTGTTTTTCCATTTTTCTGTGGAGTGTCTGTCCTTTCTTGATTTGAATTTTTTGTTTTGTTTTAGAAATTCTGGTTATAGGTTATCTTACTCTACAGCTTGTATTGTTTTTGTGTGTGGTTTTAAGAAAGTTAAAAAAAAAAGTTTAAATCTGCACCAACTTAATTTGGGGCATGGCTTATAGTAGTGTCAAATGAAGTAGAAAGATTGATATGCATAGGACAAAAAGACGTTTGAGTTTGGCCAGGAGAAAGACATGACTGGGAGTCAAAGTTGAATTAAGCTTCATGAAGTTAGGGGGTAGTTAAAAAAAAAAATAATAAGGAAAGTGAAAGACCAGTTAGGCGTTTGCCTGTTGAGTACCAACTGTGTGTTTGTTGTGCCTGGTGCTGCACATCCAGGGTGCCTGCTGGCACAGACCCTACCTGGGCACTTGAAGCACCTGGTGTTGTATACTCAGGAATGATTACTGTGGCTGAGAAAGTTAGCCATCAAAGGGAGAAGAGAAATGGGACAAGAGGTGCAGAGGTGATTGGGCAGTAGAGCATATGAAGAGAAAACTAGAAGAAGAGGCCTGGTTGGAAGAGAAGACAAGGAACCAGTGTTGGGAAAAATAAAAAGAATATGCTGAGGTCAGAACTATCACTGAAAGAAAAAGGTGAAATCAGAAGAGCTGATTTCAGTAGGAAAGTAGGTGAAAAATAAGGTTCAGAGTCTGTAAAGTGATAGACTTGAAAGAGGAGCATGAGAGGAGAGAGAATGGTTATGAGAGTAAGACTGAGTTTTGGGGACTTTTAGGAGGAATGATGGGAAGATGAGGGTCTAAGAAAATGTTGGAGTAATTATGCAGGAAGAGCACCATATGTGAACATTTCATTTAATTTAGGGATGGCTGATGATGGCTTGGATGTCTAGATTTTTTTAAAAAAATTAATTAATTTACTTATTTTTGGCTGTGTTGGGTCTTCGTTGCTGCGCGCTGGCTTTCTCTGGTTGCGGTGAGCGGGAGCTACTCTTTGTTGTGGTGCACGGACTTCTCATTCGGTGGCTTCTCTTGTTGTGGAGCACGGGCTCTAGGCACGAGGGCTTCAGTAGTTGCAGCATGCAGGCTCAGTAGTTGTGGTTCCTGGGCTCTAGAGCACAGGCTCAGGAGTTGTGGCACAAGGGCTTAGTTGCTCTGCAGCATGTGGGATCTTCCCGGACCAGTTAGATTTTTTTAAAATAGGAAAATATAATGCAGAATTTTAAAACATGCTTTGACACCAGACACTGTATTTTGTGCATCTCCCTTTTCCTCTCCCCATACAGTGCCTTTCGTGTAACGAACAGTAAATACTTTCTGAATGAGATAAACTCGTATTATACATAGGGCTGTAAGAAGTGAATTATGCATATTGAGCTCAGTTTTACCATTATTTTTGTTCATGTTTCTCATTAATGTAAAAATCCGTTAAGTTCACATCATTGGACAACTTAATGGCAACATCTCCAGTAAATATTTATTGCATGAATAAATGCATTTGTAAAAGTTACTTTCTCTTTAGTGTGTAAAGGTTGCAAATACAAAAAAATTTCAAGGCTTCGTCTGTTATTAAGGCAGTCTTTTATTTATTTATTTTTATTTTAAAAATTTTATTTATTTTTGGCTGTGTTGGGTCTTCATTGCTGCACATGGGCTTTCTCTAGTTGCGGCGAGAGGGGGCTACTCTTTGTTGCGATGCACGGGCTTCTCGTTGCGGTGGCTTCTCATTGCCGAGCATGGGCTCTAGGCACGCGGGCTTCAGTAGCTGTGGCTCGTGGGCTCTAGACAACAGGCTCAGTAGTTGTGGTGCATGGGCTTAGTTGCTCTGCAGCATGTGGGATCTTCCCCGACCAGAGCTCGAACCTGTGTCCCCTGCATTGGCAGACGGATTCTTAACCATTGTGCTACCAGGGAAGTCCCCTTAAGGCAGTCTTTTAAATGGAAAAAATGCATTCATTGCCTTAAATATTTGGGGTGTAATAACCTTGTAAAAAACTCAATTGATCACTAAATGCATTCCTCTCTTTTTGCCCCTAGTGGAATGAAACAGTCGAGCTTTTTCGCACCAAGATGCCGTTACGGAAACATCGCTGTCGTTTCAAAAGTTATGAACGTTGCTTCACAGCGGCTGAAGCTGTGGATTGGCTACACGAGCTGTTGAGGCACAGCCAAAACTTTGGCCCCGAAGTGACCCGCAAACAGACGGTCCAGCTGCTAAAAAAATTCCTGAAGAATCACGTTATTGAAGACATCAAGGGAAAATGGGGCCAGGAAGACTTTGAAGACAACCGTCACTTGTACAGGTAATGGCAACAAGTCAGCCCTGAAGGGGAGGAGTTTGGGGAGGACCAGTGGATCTGGTCAGTCTATTGAAACTTCCTCATGTGAAAGAACTTACTTGTCCGTGGGCATGATGCTTCTACTTGTGATTTGTTGGGTGGAGAACTGAATCTGCTGCTACAGTAAAATTGATTGCAGTTTTTCTTGGTGCTCTTTTCTTCATAGAGCACCCCTTAAGTAGTCTTTTGTTGCAGTGGCTTTTCAGTAAGGAAGACTTCTTGTGCCTTTTGCACACTGGGAGGATGGCTATAGTAGCTTAGTCCGTCTCCTGAGGAACCTGAAAGGGTGAAACAGTAGTTCTGGCTTGCACCTTTCTGAGCAGTGTGAAGGTGTGTGTTGTTCAGGGAGTTAGTGGCAGAGGCGTCTGATCTTTAAGTGGAGCTCAGGTCTATAATGAAGAGTTGTACTAGAATTCCCCGATGTCTCAGATTAACCCTGCAGTGCATGTCTGCTTTTCCCTAAACATTTTTGCTCATGTTTTAGTGCTGTTTTATGATTGCTCACTTACTACCCAATAATCTGAGGGCAAGGATGTCTCTCTGCTGACACTTCTGTCCTCACTGCATGCTAGACTGTTTCATTGCTGGAGGTGGAGGAGACCTGCCTAGCATTCAGGGAATGGGAGAATACTAAAGAGGAATGAAGTCACACGAGTCCAGAAAAGAGGAATTGTTGAGCTATCTACAGAGAGGGCTACCAAAGTGCTAAAACCTGAGAGGTATTAAATGAAGAAACAAAGATGATGGGCCCTTAATAATTGCTGCCTTTTACTCCAACAGAAGAATAAGGAATTCTCTTACAGCACATTCAGTGAGGCATTTTGGGGCCACTGGGACCCCTGGGTTTGAGCAGAGAAAACGTGGCTGTTTCCTATCTGAGTCATTTCTTTGGTTCCTTTGGGGACTAGCAGCTGAGAAAGTCTGCAGAGCAAGGTGAGGGTGGTCACCAGCACCAAGGCTAAGGCCAGACAACTTTGTATGTTTAGGATCTAACTTCGTCATGGAATTTCATCAGCAACCTCCCTCTTCTAGATGTCAAGATTGTCAGCTGGGCAATTAATTGTCTCTCCATTTGGCAGTTATTTCTGGCTTGCTGATCCAACTTTTAATTAGGATCTTGGGTGATTTTAGTGTGTTCTGAGACCATAGTGCTTATTAGTATCAGGTAGTGGAAACTCTATCCTTTGTTCCACATGCCATACTTCATTGGGGATTCTTTTTTTTTTTTTTTTTTTTTTAAATTGCCTATGTTTTTTTAATTGAAGTATAAGTTGATTTACAATATTATATTAGTTTCAGATGTACAGCATCTTACTAAGTTCTTACTTAGAGTTTTCTTAGACCTTAGTTGTAAGGTCTAAGAAAGGAACTGATGCCAACAACACCTGTGATGTGCCAGACTCATTGCATAGTCGTCATTGAACTCAGCACCTGTAGATAGATGTTGGCGGTATTATCTTGATCTTAAAGATTAGGAAATTAATGAGGCCAAAGTTACTGACTTGTCCAAAGTTACTCAGGTAGTAAGAGTCAGGATTTAAACTGAGGTCTCTATCTCTGAAGCCTGTGTTTTTGTGGCGTGTCAGACTGCCTCCATTGCCACGGCATGAGGTTGACTAGCTTATTAAATAAACTAATGACTGAATGAGTAAACAGAATCATAAACAAGAAATATTTAGTGTAGTCAACACACGTTCATATATTCACAGAATTCCAGTAATGTATTAAGTACTATGTAATAAATATTAAATGATCAGCTGTCTTCTCAAATAAAGGAGGTAAGGTAAACATAAGCAGCTTAAACACTTACATAAATATAGCAGGGGATAGGTGGTCTTCTGGGTCTGTGAATTACAGAAAGGCATAGTTAGAGAAAGCAACATGAAATATAAAGACTCTTAGAGTATTTTTTTTTCTTTTTCTTTTTTTTTTTTTGCGGTACGCGGGCCTCTCACTGTTGTGGCCTCTCCCGTTGTGGAGCACAGGCTCCAGACGCGCAGGCTCAGCGGTCATGGCTCATAGGCCCAGCTGCTCCGCGGCATGTGGGATCCTCCCGGACCAGGGCACGAAGCCGTGTCCTCTGCATCGGCAAGAGGACTCTCAACCACTGCGCCACCAGGGAAGCCCGAGTATTTTTTAAAGACAGAAATTACACGCACACACACACACACACACACACACACACACACACACACACAGGAGAATTTTATAACAGAAATGATGAGTGAAGCTTTTATTTTGGAATGTGTCAAATCTTATTTTTAGTTTAAAACCATGTCATATTTGCTGTGTGACTGCATTTACATTTGTTAACTATGATTTTATTTTTCAAGAATCCAAGAGTTAAGTATAGAAAGTAGGGGGAAATAGTGAATTTTTGTGTGTAAGAAAGGAAAGTAAGATCCTAATATCTGAATGTCCCTAACAGAGGAGATTTTGTAGAGAAGGTCCCAGAGCTATTTACTGAACCACTCTTTGCTGTTAGTAACATGGGTGACTAGAAAGAGAGCTGGACTGGCTGCTGGTGGAGACAATTTTAGATTTCACTAAAGGGTCCTCATAGTCGAGCCATATGCTGTCATCTGTGTCTAACAAAGCTTCGTGGCCCCAGACTTTGGATGAAGAGAACCAGTGATACTACCTTGTATTTTTATAAGAAATTTCAGTTTATGAAGCAATTCTTTATGTTCTCATTTGATCTTTGTGACAACCCCATACGGTAGACAGGGTGGATAGTTCATCCTCAGAGAACTAGACAGTTGTCTCTTTGAAACCTCTAAACAAAACATCAGTAAATTCCATGGTGATCATTGAATCAGCCCATTTATATATGGGAACAGACAGTTACATAGGATTATTTAAACCTAATGAAGTGGGTTATATAGAAATAGAAGTGTGTATTATGATCTTTGCTTGTTTTGGACTATTAAATGAGGAAAGTGTTTGGCCTATTTTAGATCTTTAGCAGGACGGGTCCTTGGTCTGGAGCCTCCACTGGGCCCTTGCCCTGTTCTTACTACTGATGCTAGCTCTGGTATGCAGTTGTAACCAAGGTGTTCATGGCTTACAGATAGAAATTCACTGGCTCAGGTGTAGTGCTTGTGATCTAATGTGCAGGGAACCATTTTCTTTTTATTTTCCTACTCCCTTCCTTTTTTTCTTTCCTTCTCTATTTCTTTCTCTGTTTATACCACTTTATGTGTATGACTGGCATGTTCCCACTTCTTTCCCCTTTTCTTTTTCTTCTACTTCATTTCTCTCTCCTTTTCTTTCTGTCTTTTCCCTCATATTTGCTTTTTTTCTGGCTTAATTCCAGAATGTTTAATTTGAACCTAAAATTTGTTATGTAGATTTTGTCAGCTTTCTTGAAAGTGACTTTCACTGTTCTTTGTTTAAAAAGCAGGAGTCATGCTACCCAGTTTTAAGACTTACTCTATAAAATCACAGTAATGAAGACGGGTGTTGGTGAAGGGCTCTATGGACGCTTGGGTCAGTGGAACAGAACAGAGTCCAGAAACACACACAAACATGGCCAGTTGGTTTTTTTTTTTTTTTTTTTTTTTTTTTTTTTCGGTACACGGGCCTCTCACTGTTGTGGCCTCTCCCGTTGTGGAGCACAGGCTCCGGGTGCACAGGCTCAGTGGCCATGGCTCACGGGCCCAGCCGCTCCGCGGCATGTGGGATCTTCCCGGACCGGGGCACGAACCCGTGTCCCCTGCATCGGCAGGCGGACTCTCAACCACTGCGCCACCAGGGAAACCCTGGCCAGTTGATTTTTGATGAAGATGTAAAGGTAACTTAAAGGAAAAAGATTAGTCTTTTTGGCAAATGATGTTGGAACAATTGGAAGGCAGCTATGCTTGCCACTATACCACCAGCGCTCACAATGTCGGTACAGTTGGACATCTATTTATCTACATACCAAAAAATGAACCTCAACCTCAACCTAATTTTTTTAATACAGAAATTCATTCATTCATTCAATTCAATATAAATTGAATTCAATATAAAACTAAAATTTTTAGAAAAACAGGAGAAAATATGCCCTGGGGTTAGGCAAGGAGATTTTAGACATGACACCAAAAGCATGATTAATAAAAGAAAAACATTATAAATTGGACTTCATCAAAATTAAAAACTTTTTGCTGTGTGAAAGGCACTGTTAAGAGGATGAGAGGACAAGCGAATGTTGGGGAGAAAATATTTGTAAATCACATATATGACAGTGAACTGGTATCAAGAATATATCAAGAATTCACAAAACTCAACTGTAAGAAAACAAACTCAACAAATAATAGATTTGAAAAGACACTTCGTCAAAGATATAAAGATGCTTCATCAAAGATATACAGACAGCAGATAAGCACTTGAAAAGATGTTTAACATCATTAGCAGTAGGGAAATGCAAATTAAAACCATGGTGAGATACCACTACATATCTAGTAGAATGGCTAAAATAAGAATACTAATGATGCCAAAATCAAGAGAGGATGCAGAGCAATTGGAAATCTCCTCTATTGATGGTGGGAAGCCTAGATTGGTAGTCATTTTGGAAAACAGTTTGGCAGTCTCTTTTAAAATTAAACATGTACTTACATATGACTTCGTATTCCTGCTCCTGGGCTTTTACCCTGGAGAAATGAAAACTTATGTTCACACAAAAACTTGTATGTGAATATATATTTTTTAACATCTTTATTGGAGTATAATTGCTTTACACTGTTGTGTTAGTTTCTGCTGTATAACAAAGTGAATCAGCCATATGTATACATATATCACCATATCCCCTCCCTCTTGCATCTCCCTCCCACTCTCCCTATCCCACCCCTCTAGGTGGTCACAAAGCACCGAGCTGATCTCCCTGTGCTATGTGGCTGCTTCCCACTAGCTAGCTATTTTACATTTGGTAGTGTATATATATGTAAATGCTATCATCTCACTTCGTCCCAGCTTACCCTTCCGTACCTGAATATTTATAGCAGCTCTGTTAATTCAAATGTTCCTATGGGTGAATGGATAAACACTGAACGTGTATATGGAACGCTTCTGTGCGTATCCAGTGCAGTGGGAGGTGTGACTAAGAGCAGGAGGGAGGTTTTTTGTGAATAATTGAACTGTTCTGTTTGCTGATTGTGATGGTGGTTTTAAAAAGTGTATATGTGTGTAAAAATTGATAGAGCAGTACACACACACACACACACACACTCACACACAAAAGAAATAAAGAATCAATTTTACTATATGCTAATAACATTTTTTTAATGCTGGAGATTTGAAAAGTCTCTATTTGTACCTCTAGTGAAAGAAATCCAAATTTACATTGATTGAGGTATATGGCCCTTTAGTCATTTTTTGTGGCTCTGGGAAAAAGTCTTTATTATTAATTACCCTATAGGTCTTTTGAAGGGGCCAATAGGAACTTCTTCAAGTTAATGGACTATTGGCTCCCTCTAGTGGACACCTTTTGTTTTTATAGTAAAGCTTAAAATTGTGATTGTGAGTTTTGTTTTTCTTTTCTGTACATATAGTTATGCATTCAGGACATACCTAACTTTTTCTTAATTTTTTTGATAGTTCTAGTGTACATCATTTGTCTGCTAGTTTTTTTCAAATTGTTGCAGATCTCCAAAAAAATTTCCAATGTGTTTATTGAAAAAAATCCGTGTGTAAGTGGACCCACGCAGTTCAAACCCATGTTGTTCAAGGGTCAACTGTGATATAGATCATGTGGGCATCAATCAGTTCTTCTCAGTTAATCCTAAAACTGTAACTTTCTGAGAAGAGTGGGAACTTGCCTTGAGTTGCAGTTTATAAGACTAGACTTATAAAAGTCGTTGAAAGATGCCTGATACATAGCATGCACTTACATTGTTTGAATTGATTTGAAGTCATCACACAGAAAGGAGTACAAATTAATAGAAGATTCTGTTAGTTCCGGTCCTCTGAGAAGAGAAGGAGATGCCAGGAAGGGACTAGATGTGCAGGCATTATAATGCCAGGGTTGGTCAGGGGAGTGGGGCACCTGGAAAGGATAACGGAAGGCAAGAGGAGTTGAGGTGAGCCTTCAGACTGTGATGCAGATCTGACCTCTGTGGAAAGCAGAGAAGGAAAGAGGAATCGGGAAGGAAGAGCCTAAGCCCACAGGGTGCAATTCTGAGAAGGTCTTGGCCGGGCCGATGTGATGGGGAAGCCTTGGGCAAAGGTTGCCAGCTGGAGGAGTCCTGTGTCTTCTGGTGAGATTGGCCTGGCTCCATACCCGCACTGTGCTCACTGATGTGCTGGAAGCATCCTGGGAGAAGCGTGAAATGTGCGGCAGCTAGAGGCTGGAGGCTGTCCTGGAGGCTGCTGCTCTTGAAGGGAGATATGAGCCGTGCACCTCCATGGCTGGCACTGTCCATTTCTGGTGCTGCACAGATCTGCCTCTCCACATGTGTTTATAGGCCTTTCTTCCTGGGGCAAAATCTAGGAGATGGAAATTACTAGGAAGAATACGTTCTCTGCTGCTATAGCTGATCTCATGGATGCAACTGGTGCTGATTCTTTCCCTTCTCCACTCTCCATTGTAGATTCTCCCACCATCAGCTGTCATGTTGGCAGACTTTGGGTGTATTACCTAGCAGTGTGACCCAGAAGTTCATTCTGAGAATCTGGACCCTTGATAAACGTGCACTTCTCAGGTGTGATGTTTGTGCACATGCCCATTCACGGTACAGTAGGGCAAGGGAGTACAAGAGGTGTGTGGGTATTCATTCCTTCCTGCCCCCGGGGGCTGAGAGCAGCCCTGCCTTGTCCTGCTGGTCAGGATCAGTTACCCCTGCTATGACAGGGGTTCCTATTCTTGCCTGTTGCTCCCTGCTATGACTCCTGGCAAGAGTACTTACTTCTCTTTGGGGGACAGAACTTCTAACTGCAGAGCTCAGGGTTGTAGGGATGGGAAGCACAAAGTCCCCCAGTGGGTCACTGGGAGGGATGGTAAGAAGGGCTACTCCTACTTCCACCCCTTGGTCCCAGGATGTGTATTCATGTGTATATTGGACCCAGCACTGCATAAAGCCCTCTGACTTAATTCATACAGTATTCCATTGTCCTCTATGTCCACCTTGTCTCCAGTACCGTCTCAATTATAGTAGGTTTATAATAAATCTTGAATTCAGATAATGACCCCTAACTTCTTTTTTTTTTTCCAAAATTGTTTTGGCTATTCTAGTTCTTTGGCCTTTTCATATAAATTTTAGAATCAACTTGTTTATTTCTATAAAAATTTCTTTTGAGATTTGGAATGAAATTGTGTGGAATCCATAGATCAGCTTGGGAATATTTGAAAACAAAATTGAACCTTCCAAATCATCATGGTGTATCTCTCAGTTAATTTAGGTTTTAAATCTCTCAGCAGTGTTTGTAGCTTTAAGTATAAAGATTCTGCACAAGTTTTGGAGATTTAGGTCTAAGTAGTTCATGTTTTTGGCGCTATTGTAAATGGTGGTAGTTTTCCCTATAGATCTTGTGCATTTCTTTTATTTTTTTGTCATAGGTATTTAATATATTTTATTTTGTTGTAAATGGAATTTATTTTCTAAGTAGTTATTCCTGATCTAAAGTAGGAAGTCTTTCAGATCAGATCATACATATCTCTCCCCTTCTTGAAAATACTCATTTGATTCTTTACTCATAGAGGAATCTTTATTCATACAGAATACAGAATGATTCTGAGCTTGTAGTTCAAAGAGTTCCTTAGTTTATCAAGTAACTTTTTCCAGTTTCATCTATCATTGTCCTTCCCTCAAATACTTTTAGTTCCTGATACACCCTTAAGCAGTATTGTGAGATGTAATCATTGGCAGTTTTTCAGCACTTAAGTGACACAGTACTATATACCACTATTGGGCTCGAAAAATATGTTGAATGGGTTTACAGAGCATACTGAAACCCAGAAAAATACTATAAATTTGCCTAACCCATGGGTTTCTGGGAAACAGTGGTCTCAGAGAGATCAGCTCCTATAATAATCACTACTGGATTGCTTTTTTTAATACAAAGGCTTTAGGCTACTAAGGCAAAGAGGCAGGGTGGTAAAAGCTGTAGATGCTGCAAATTTCTACAGATGCTAAAGGAAAAATTTAAGTATATATTGTGGAAAGGACTTTAAGTCATTCCGTCCTCTGTCATTTATGAGTGAAATTTATTAAGATTTATAAACTTTGTTTTCCTAGGGATTTAGATGCCCTAGAATATTTTTATTGATTGATTAGGTAATGAATTCTGGTTTGTTTCAAGTATATTCATCAAAGGATAGTAGCTTCGGTATGGATTATTATTTTTTTTTATTTTTTTAAATATTTTTGCGGTACGCGGGCCTCTCACTGTTGTGGCCTCTCCCGTTGCGGAGCACAGGCTCCGGACGCGCAGGCTCAGCGGCCATGGCTCACGGGCCCAGCCGCTCCACGGCATGTGGGATCCTCCCAGACCGGGGCACAAACCCGCGTCCCCTGCATCGGCAGGCGGACTCTCAACCACTGCGCCACCAGGGAAGCCCTGGATTATTTTTTAATTGCTTTTTTCCAACCAGTATTTTGCAACAGAGGTGGCAGTAGGAGACCTGGGTTGTTTTGTTGAATGATTAGCTGTGGCCAATTCCTTTACTGGCCTCAGATTTTTCAGTGTGCAAATGTGGAGTTTGTGCTAGATCATTCAAAGGGGACTTTATAATTTTGGAATTCATGATCATGTTGGGATTAAATGTATAGTTGGTGTTTATTTATTTATTTTTTGGCCATGCCTTGCATCCTGAAGGATCCCAGCTCCCCAATTAGGGCAGCGAACCCGGGCCCTTGGCAATGAAAGCAAGGAGTCCCAACCACTGGGCCGCCGGGGAATTCCCTATAGTTTTTAAAGACAAATGTTGCCCACTAGAGAGAGCTCTGCTCTATTTGAATGTCCTCAATCTTGAGAAATACATTTTTCATGCAAGAGTGTATAAACTATATTTGAACAATTTATATAGGAATAATAAAGCAAACACTTTACCCACAATTTATTTCTTCTCTGGAGAGGTCATCAATATCCTGACCTCATTTGTTAATGTGTTAATTATTTCCTTGCTTTTCTTTATTGTTTTAACACTTAGATTTGTATCCTTAAACAATATACTAGGGCTTCCCTGGTGGCGTGGTGGTTGAGAGTCCGCCTGCCGATGCAGGGGACACGGGTTTGTGCCCCGGTCCGGGAGGATCCCACGTGCTGCGGAGCGGCTGGGCCCGTGCATTCGGAGCCTGTGCTCCGCAATGGAAGAGGCCACAGCAGTGAGAGGCCCGCGTACCACAAACAAAAAAAAAACCACAATATGCTATTTTTGTTTGAAATATTTTTCTTTGTTTTGAACTTTATATTAAAGATATCAGGGCTTCCCTGGTGGCGCAGTGGTTGGGAATCTGCCTGCCGATGCAGGGGACACCGGTTCGTGACCCGGTCCGGGAAGATCCCACATGCTGCGGAGCGGCTGGGCCCGTGAGCCATGGCCGCTGAGCCTGCGCGTCCGGAGCCTGTGCTCTGCAACGGGAGGGGCCACAAAAGTGAGAGGCCCACGTACCATTAAAAAAAATTAAAAAAAAAAAAAAAAAGATATCAAAGAGTGTATGTTCTCTGACTTATTCTTTTGTTGCTCGTGATTTTTGAGATTTCATCCGTGTTGGTGTGTTTAATTATAGTCGTGGAATTTCCTCAGCTATATTATGTTCTATTATATTGATATAATCTCTGTAATCTGTCTCTTCTCCTGTCAGTAGAGATTTGGGTTGCTTTCAGTTTTTTGCTATTATAAACAATGCTGCCATCCATTTATGAACATGAATCCTTTGCACATGTGTGTTTCTTTAGGTTACCCAAAGTTAACCGAGGAATGGAATTAGTATACAGGATATGCGTATGTTCATACGTGCATGTTCAACTTTACTAGGTCATGCCAGCTGTTTTCCGTAGTGAATATGCAAATTTTTATTTCAGTAATAGAAAATATTTGATATTGACTGACTATACCTTTTGCCGATCTGTGAAATGATCTTTTATTGTGATGTTATTTTGAATTTCTTTGATTGCTAATGAGATTAAGTATCTTTTTTTTTAAATTGAAGTATAGTTGATTTACAATATTGTGTTAGTATCAGGTGTACAACAAAATGACTTGGTTTCATATATTCTTTATTTTTTGATTCTTTTCCATTATAGGTTATTTCAAGATATTGAATGTAGTTCCCTGTCCTATACAGTAAATTCCTGTTGTTTATTTTGTACGTGGTCATGTGTATCTGTTAATCCCACACTCCTAATTTATCCTCCCCCACTCCGAGATTAAGTATCTTTTTATATGTTTATTTATCATTCCTGATTCCACACCTGGAAGTGCCTGCTTCATGTCTTTGTCTTCTCTATAGGATTTTTTTTCTTATAAATCCTTAGCAGTTTTAAAAAATATTCTGGATATTAATTCTTTGTCAATTATATAGATTACAAAATCTCACTTTTTTTTCCACCTTATGGTGTCTTGATGAACAGAAAAGTTTTTAATTGTGATGTAAGTGAATGTATCAGGCTTTCTTTTTATACCATGTGGTTTTTATGTCTTGCTTAAAAAAATTCCTTTATTGCCCAAGGTCAGAGAGATATTTTCTTATATTGTGCCCTGAGTTTTATGGTTTTCCCATGATTCTTATTCATAGTGTGATTTTGGGATTGTTCTGGTTTTCTACTGCTGAAAAACAATTTACCCCAAACTTTAGTGGCTGAAAGCAACCATTTTATTTAGCTCATGGTTTTTGTGTCAAGAATTTAGAAAAAGCTCAGCTGGCAGTTTGCCCCTTACCCACAAGGCATTAGTTGGGCTAGAAAATTCACTTCCAAGACGGCTTCTTTCTCTGCTCACAATAGTGGTGTCTTTGTGCTTCCTGGCTCCTTTCTCTTTCTACCTGAGCTTTTATCCTCTAGGGCATCTCCCATGGCTTGTGCTTCTTGCAGCATGATGGGCTTAGGGTAGTTGCTATTCTTATGGGGTTGTTGGCTTCTAAGAGATATGTTCCAAGAATGAACATCCCAAGAGCAAGTATTTACAATAGGCAAGAAGAGGAAACTGCCAGGCAGCTAAGATCTATGCCTGGAGTTGGCAAAGTGTCCCTTCCGCTTATTCTATTTATTCAAAAGAATCACGGAGCTCACTCACGTTCAAAGGAGTAGAGATATAATCTCGTCCTGTTGATGGGGAGTGTTAAAGTCACATTGTGGAAGAGGCATAAAGAATGGGAGATACTGTTGTGGCCATCCTTGAAAAATACAATCTGACCACAATAACATTCGTTTGCAAACTATATTCACCCCCTTCCTCAAGACTCCCAAAATTCATCCTGTTATGGCATCACATACAGGAATCAGTAGCCCATACATTTCACTTCTGAAATGCAGTTGTGGGACTTCCCTGGTGGCGCAGTGGTTAAGAATCCTCCTGCCAATGCAGGGGACACAGGTTCAAGCCCTGGTCTGGGAAGATCCCACATGTTGTGGAGCAGCTAAGCCCATGCGCCACAACTACTGAGCCTGCGCTCTAGAGCCCGCGAGCCATCGCTAGTGAGCCCACGCCCCACAACTACTGAAGCCCGTGCACCTAGAGCCCGTGCTCCGCAACAAAGAGAAGCCACTGCAATGAGAAGCCTGCACACTGCAACGAAGAGTAGCCTCCACGCAGCAACGAAGACCCAACGCAGCCAAAAAGGAATAAATAAATAAATTTAATAAATTAGGCGGAAGCCATTTGATGCCTAAAAAAAAAAAAAGTAAATTAAAAAAAATGCAGTTGAACATACGTCTGCCATTCCTTGATTAGGTCACAGTTCTGCTTCCTGGGAGTGATTCTATGTGTTTCCTGCCTACACCCTCGTACTCTTAGCTCTAATTTCTGAGTCATTCTGGCCCATGACTGCAGTGGAAAGCTTTTTCAGATGCTTCCTGATTATAGAAGCTTGAGATTCTTGACTGTTCTTTTAATTTTGAATTGTTTCTTTTTTAGTCCAAGTGGCTGGTGATTCTGTTAGTACTATTATCTTTTAAATGCTGTAGCTTTTCTATGAATTTCATTCTGCTTTAATCCATTAGATAAAAGTCACACTCATAAATCTCTTTGAGATAGACTCTCCCCTGCCTTGGGCTGTTGTAAATATGCTGTGGTAAAACACTCTTAAGATTCTTAAAGTACTGCTCTATAAGGTACTACCTTAAATCTTCCTGAAGTTATAGCAAAAGTTTTATAGCCACACACTTGTGACTACTCTGAGACAGTAGTTTACTAGAAACATCTTGAATTTGATATTTGTTATAAGACCATTTTTACTTTGAGAACCTTTTGCTGGGAGAGATCAAGGATGAGAAATAGCTTTGTTTTCGAATCATTCAAGTCACGACTCCTTTATATTGCCTCTAAATTCTGCTTAAAAACTAAAATGTTCCTTCTTCAGTTTCTCTCTCTCTGTCTGTATCTTGTTATCAAGGCTAAAATAAACAAGTCAGCACTTTGAACATTCATCCTGGAAAACTCCTTAGATCCACCTTTTGTATTTTCCTTGTTACTGAAGGTGCCAGTTTTAACTGAACTTTATGCCACTATGTAACATGGGTCTTTCTCCGTCTTTCCGTAACAACTTCCTCTCTGTTCTTCCAGCCTCCACTAACAGGTCTCTCTGAGCTCCTTCAGACCTCCACTCACTGCCTGGCCCTGATGCCACACACTTCTGTTCCGGTTATCTACTGTTGTGTAACAAAGCTATGCCCAAACCTAGTAGCCTAAAACAATCATTGTAATTGTTACATAATTTTTTGGGTTGGGAATTTGGAAGGACTTAGCTGGGCATCAGCTGAGGCTGCTGAGGCTGAGGAATTCACCTCCATGATAACTTCTTCATCCACAAGTCTGGAACTTTGGTGCTCCTTGACCTCAATTTCTTTCCACACACTAGGGCCTCTTCCTGTTGCTTAGGCATCTCACAGCATGCTGGGCTCTGGGTAGTCGCACTTCTTACATGATGACTGGTTTCCAAGAGGGAGCTTTGCAAGAATGAATGACACAAGAGCAAGAGTTCCAAGAGGCAGGAAGAAAGTTTCAGGCTAGTTAAAGGCTAGTGCCCAGAGCTGCCACACTGTCACTTCTGCCATCTTCTGTTTATCAAATCAGTTAGAGAGGGCTCACCCTAACTCAGCACGTGTAGGTGGGAGGTAATGTTGCAAAACATCTTTGGAAGTGCAGTCTGCCACAGGGATGCAATATCACCATTCCCAAATGGATAACCAATTGGATCAGAATTCTTCAATGAACAGTCTGTACTTTTTCATTGATCTGTAATGTCTGTTCTGTCATAAATCAGGTTTCTAAACGTGTGTATTTGTTTTAGATTGCCTGTTTTTTACTCATGGTTTACAACTGGGGGCCATTCTGCAGGGGACAATATTTGGAGACATTTTTGGTTGTCACGCTTGGGAGAACATGCTGCTAGCATCTAGTGGATCTGCAGAATGTGCAGAACTGCCTCCCATGACAAAGAATTATACAGCCCAAATGTCAATAATTCTGAGTTGAGAAATCATGGTCCATGCCACCAGTATCATCCTACCGTATTATCTTAGCTTAATATCTGGTACAGTAAGTCACCTCACTTTGCTTTTCTTCTTTAAGAATATCTTGATTATATTTGGTCCCTTGCATTTCCGTATAAATTTTAGAAACAGTTTATCATGTGTCATGGAAAACCTTACATTTTGACTGGAATTTCGTTGTAACTGTATATCTTCATGATGAAAATTGACATTTTATGATATTGAATCTTCTTATTCACTAACATGATATCTCTATCAATTTAGTTCTTTGATGCCTTTTAATAAAACTTTATAATTTTCTTTTTAAAGGGCTTGCAAATCTTTTGTGCAAGATTTGCTCCCTTGGCCAGGTAGCTGCTGGGCTTTTAATAAGATGTGTTCCTCTTTTGGGCCTTAATTCCCCTAAGTGAAAAATATGATATTTGGAATAGAGATGACATGATTAAAATGTTAGAAATTGAAAACTGTCAATGCACAAAAATACAGGTAGTCCTCTAGAGGGCGCTCTTCTGCATTTCATCGCAGGTCAGGTTGCCAGTAGGCTGTGAAGATACCGCATCAGTACTGACAGCTGCAGGTGTTATAGCACAGACCTCATCTTATCAGGGCAGAGGAAAAAAGTGACTCCCTAGTATCTCATTAATCACAGTTCTCTACATAAGAAATTCTGCTTTGGTCTTTGGAAGATATTACTTGTTTCTGGGTATGGGAATACAAGAAACATATTTTGAAGCTAGGAGGAAATTTATGGATCATCCAATTTAGTCCCTTCATTTAACAAGTAAAAAAGCTATGATTTAGAGACGCTTTCAATTTCCAAAGGACAAACAGTTTGTGAGAGAGCCAAGGCTGGAACTCAGGTCCATACTTTTCACACTATAGTTGAAGGAATAGGGAAAAGAAGTAAGCAGTGGGTATTAGTGATGGGGTGGGGGTAGGGATTATGTTTAATTTTTAAAGGATTGAGAGATGGGTGGTCTATGAATTCATGAAATTATATGCAATATTGTATATGTGAATGTGAGAGTGCATGTGTGTATGCGAGTGAGTGTGTATGTGTGTGCATACACTTGCTATACTTTGGCTGGAAATAGGACTTTTGCTGTGATTGTTGGCTTCTAAGAAATAGGATTGGATTTTGGTAAGCCAGCCTTTACTTACAAAATAGAATAACTTTCACTGACTTCAGAGATGCATTTAATTTATAGTTTGGAATCATTTGGAAATACCTGCATTGGTAACTTGAGTACCAGAAATTTAAGCTGTCTTTCAGTTTATTTATCCTTAATTTGATTTAATGATTTCAAGACCTCTTTTTTTTCTTACTGACTCAAAACTGACTTTTCAAGTAGAGTGCAGTTATTGAGTGTTCTTTTCAGAGAAGATGAAACTGAACTTCTCTGTTAGTCATCCTTTTTGAAGTGTATTGTGACTGTTTTTGCAATGTTTCTCCATAGTTCTCTTATTATTTATGATTCTTCTGATTCACCTCAATACAAACTTTCCTTGTAAACAGTAGACATTTTAAAATTCTTTATTTCTGCAGTTGCCTTATGAATAAGATCTTTATAGTTTATTTGGATTATTTTTTTATGGATATCATGGACAAGATTTTAAGCCTTTATTTCGGCTTAAATAAATAAAAAATGAAGATAAAAAGTCATTACCTACTAACTTCTATGTCTACTTTTTAATTTATTTTATTTTATTTTTGGCTGCATTGGGTCTTAGTTGCAGCACTCAGGATCTTTGTTGTGACATGTGGGATCTTTCATTGCGATGCCTGGGCTCTCAGTTGTGGTGTACGGGCATCTCTCTAGTTGTGGTGCGCGGGCTCAGTAGTTGCAGTGCACGGGCACTCTAGTTGTGGCGTGAGGGTTCTGTAGTTGCAGAATGCAGGCTTTCTAGTTGTGGCTTGTATGCCTCAGTAGTTGTGGTGTGTGGGCTTAGTTGCCCCACAGCATGTGGGATCTTAGTTCCCTGACCGGGGATCGAACTTGCATCCCCTGTATTGGAAGGCGGATTCTTAACCACTGGACCACCAGGGAAGTCCCTATGTCAACCTTAAGAACTAGAGTTCTTGCATTACTTTTTCAGTGCAATGCAATATATGCTTCTCTAGCAAGCTAACAGAAAAAGATGCTCTGAGAAAAATATGTATTTAATTGCCTCTATTGTTCTTTAGACTTCTATGTATTCATCCAAGGAATGATGATGTTGATTCCCAGGGGGAATAAAAACAGAAAGGAGTAAAAGGGCAGAATAAGGATATTGGGAAGCTTTATATCTCCTCCAAGAAGGATTTTTAGACCGAAGCTTCAGTCTCATTGTGAGGTGTTGGATATTCAAGGAAAGGAGGATTAATCTTTATTAGAAATAGTTATGAAAATGAATTTTAGGCCAAATGATTTTTGTGCTAATGTTAGTTTCCACAACAAGTATTAGTGAAGATTCATCTGTCAGTAATTTCCATTTGCATACTTACCACCTAAAAATTTCAGCAGGAGTTATGAGGCAGTAAGGATTTTGAGCTGGGTGAAAGAAATGGCTTACCCTAGCATCCCATTAAGAGCATGTTTAATCATGAAAATCAAGTGACAGACCAAGGTTTATTTATTTATTTATTTAAAAATGCATCACATGCTTGATTCCTGTTTTTCTTCATAAGTATTATTTAATGGGCATAATGAATGCATGTTTTTATTAAAAAATTTTTTTGAAGTTTTTTACTTCTTTAACATCTTTATTGCAGTATAATTGCTTTAAAATGGTGTGTTAGTTTCTGCTGTATAAAAAAGTGAATCAGCTACACATATACATATATCCCCATATCTCTTCCCTCTTGTGTCTCCCTCCCACCCTCCCTATCCCACCCCTCTAGGTGGACACAAAGCACTGAGCTGATCTCCCTGTGCTATGCAGCTGCTTCCCACTAGCTATCTATTTTACATTTGGTAGTGTATATATGTCATGTCACTCTCTCACTTCGTCCTAGCTTACCCTCCCCCCCACTGTGTCCTCAAGTCCATTCTCTATATCTGCATCTTTATTCCTGTCCTGCCCTTAGATTCTTCAGAACCCTTTTTTTTTTTTTTTTTTTAGATTCCATATATATGTGTTAGAATATGGTATTTGTTTTTCTCTTTCTGATTTACTTCACTCTGCATGACAGTCTCATGGTCCATCCACCTCACTACAAATAACTCAATTTCGTTTCTTTTTATGGCTGAGTAACATTCCATTGTATATATGTGCCACATCTTTATCCATTCATCTGTTGATGGACACTTAGGTTGCTTCCATGTCATGGCTATTGTAAATAGAGCTGCAGTGAACATTGTGGTACATGACTCTTTTTGAATTATGGTTTTCTCAGGATATATGCCCAGTAGTGGGATTGCTGGGTCATATGGTAGTTCTATTTTTAGTTTTTTGAGAAACCTCCATACTCTTCTCCATAGTGGCTGCATCAATTTACATTCCCACCAACAGTGCAAGAGGGTTCCCCTTTCTCCACACCGTCTCCAGCATTTCTTGTTTATAGACTTTTTCATGATGGCCGTTTTGACCAGTGTGAGGTGATCCTCACTGTAGTTTTGATTTGCATTTGTCTAATGATTAGTGATGTTGAGCATCCTTTCATGTGTTTGTTGGCCATCTGTATATCTTCTTTGGAGAAATTGCTATTTAGGTCTTCTGCCCATTTTTGGATTGGGTTGTTTGTTTTTCTGATATTGAGCTGCACGAGCTGCTTGTATATTTTGGAGATTAATCCTTTGTCAGTTGCTTCGTTTGCAAATATTTTCTCTCATTCTGAGGGTTATCTTTTCGTCTCGTTTATGGTTTCCTTTGCTGTGCAAAAGCTTTTAAGTTTCATTAGGTCCCATTTTTTAATTTTTGTTTTTATTTCCATTTCTCTAGGAGGTGGGTCAAAAAGGATCTTGCTGTGATTTATGTCACAGAGTGTTCTGCCTATGTTTTCCTCTAAGACTTTTATAGTATCTGGCTTTACATTTAGGTCTTTAATCCATTTTGAGTTTATTTTCATGTATGGTGTTAGGGAGTGCTCTAATTTCATTCTTTTGCATGTAGCTGCCCAGTTTTCCCAGCACCACTTATAGAAGAGGCTGTCTTCTCCATTGTATATTCTTGCCTCCTTTATCAAAGATAAGGTGACCATATGTGTGTGGGCTTATCGCTGGGCTTTCTATTCTGTTCCATTGGTCTATATTTCTGTTTTTCTGCCAATACCCTACTGTCTTGATTACTGTGGCTTTGTAGTATAGCCTGAAGTCCGGGAGCCTAATTCCTCCATCTCTGTTTTTCTTTCTCAAGATTGCTTTGGCTCTTCAGGGTCTTTAGTATTTCCATACAAATTGTGAATTTTTTTTGTTCTAGTTGTGTGAAAAATGCCATTGGTAATTTGATAGGGATTGCATTGAATCTGTAGATTGCTTTGGATAGTATAGTCATTTTCACAATGTTGATTCTTCCAATCCAAGAACATGGTACATCTCTCCATCTGTTTGTATCATCTTTAATTTCTTTCATCAGTGTCTCATAGTTTTTTGCAGACAGATCTTTTGTCTCCTTAGGTAGGTTTATTCATAGGTATTTTATTCTTTTTGTTGTAATGGTAAATGAGAGTGTTTCCTAAATTTCTCTTTCAAAAATTTTATCATTAGTGTATAGGAATGCAAGAGGTTTCGGTGCATTAATTTTGTATCCTGCTACTTTACCAAATTCATTGATTAACTCTAATAGTTTTCTGGTAGCATCTTTAGGATTCTCTATGTATAATATCATGTCATCTGCAAAGAGTGACAGTTTTAATTCTTCTTTTCCAATTTGGATTCCTTTTATTTCTTTTTCTTCTCGGATTGCTGTGGCTAAAACTTCCAAAACTATGTTGAATAAGAGTGGTGAGAGTGGGCAACCTTGTCTTGTTCCTGATCTTAGTGGAAATGGTTTCAGTTTTTCACCATTGAGAATGGTGTTGGCTGTGGGTTTGTCATATATGGCCTTTATTATATTGAAGTAACTTCCCTCTATGCCTACTTTCTGGAGGGTTTTTATCATAACTGGGTGTTGGCTTTGTCGAACGCTTTTTCTACATCTATTGAGATGATCATATGGTTTTTCTCCTTCAATTTGTTAGTATGGTTTAAAACATTGATTGATTTGCGTATGTTGAGAATGCTTGCATTCCTGGGATAAACCCCACTTGATCATGGTGTATGATCCTTTTAATATGCTGTTTGATTCTGTTGTATAGTATTGTTTTGAGGATTTTTGCATCTATGTTCATCAGTGATATTGGCCTGTAGTTTTCTTTTTTTTGTGACATATTTGTCTGGTTCTGGTATCAGGGTGATGGTGGCCTCGCAGGTTGAGTTTGGGAGTGTTTCTCCCTCTGCTATATTTTGGAAGACTTTGGGAAGGATAGGTGTTAGCTCTTCTCTAAATGTTTGATATTATTCTCCAGTGAAGCCATCTGGTCCTGGGCTTTTGTTTGTTGGAAGATTTTTTTTTTTTTTTTTTTTTGTGGTACGTGGGCCTCTCACTGTTGTGGCCTCTCCCGTTGCGGGGCACAGGCTCCGGACGCGCAGGCTCAGCGGCCATGGCTCATGGGCCCAGCCGCTCCGCGGCATGTGGGATCTTCCCGGACCGGGGCACGAACCCGTATCCCCTGCATCGGCAGGCGGATTCTCAACCACTGCGCCACCAGGGAAGCCCTGTTGGAAGATTTTTAATCATAGTTACAACTTTAGGTCTTGTGATTGGTCTGTATATATTTTATATTTCTTCCTGGTTCAGTCTCGGAAGGTTGTGCTTTTCTAAGAATTTTTCCATTTCTTCCAGGTTGTGCATTTTGTTGGCATATAGTAATTTATGGGCTTGTAATAATCTCTTATGGTCCTTTGTATTTCTGCAGTGTCAGTTGTTACTTCTCCTTTTCTATTTCTAATTCTATTGATTTGAGTCTTCTCCCTTTTTTTCTTGATGAATCTGGCTAATGGTTTATCCATTTTTTTTTTATGTGCTCAAAGAACCAGCTTTTAGTTTTATTGATCTTTGCTATTGTTTCCTTCATTTCATTTTTGTTTGTTTCTGATCTGATCTTTATGCTTTCTTTCCTTCTGCTAACTTTGGGGTTTTTTTGTTCTTCTTTCTCTAATTGCTTCAGGTGTAAGGTTAGGTTATTTATTTGAGATGTTTCTTGTTTCTTCAGGTAGGAGTGTATTGCTTTCAACTTCCCTCTTAGAACTACTTTTGCATCATCCCATAGGTTTTGGGTTGTCATGTTTTTATTGTCATTTGTTTCTGGGTATTTTTTGATTTCCTCTTTGATTTCTTCAGTGATCTCTTGGTTATTAAGTAGTGTATTGTTTAGCCTCCATGTTTGTATATTTTACAGAATTTTTCCTGTAACTGATATCTAGTCTCATAGCGTTGTGGTTCAAAAAGATACTTGATATGATTTCAATTTTCTTAAATTTACCAAGGCTTTTTTGTGACCCAAGATATCATCTATCCTGGAGAATGTTCCATGAGCACTTGAGAAGAAAGTGTAATCTGCTGTTTTTGGATGGAGCGTCCTATAAATATCAATTAAGTCCATCTTGTTTAATGTATCATTTAAAGCTTGTGTTTCCTTATTTAGTTTCATTTTGGATGATCTGTCCATTGGTGAAAGTGGGGTGTTAAAGTCCCCTCTTCCTATAGTGTTATTGTTGATTTCCCCTCTTATGGCTGTTAGCATTTGCCTTGCGTATTGAGGTGCTCCTATGTTGGGTGCATAAATATTTACAATTGTTATATCTTTTTTGTTGAATTGATCCCTTGATCATTATGTAGTGTCCTTCTTTGTCTCTTGTACTAGTCTTTATTTTAAAGTCTGTTTTGTCTGATATGAGAATTGCTACTCCAGCTTTCTTTTGATTTACATTTGCATGGAATATCTTTCCATTCCCTCACTTTCAGTCTGTATGTGTCCCTAGGTCTGAAGTGGGTCTCTTGTAGACAGCATATTTATGGATCTTGTTTATGTATCTATTCAGCCAGTCTGTGTCTTTTGTTTGGAGCATTTACTCCATTTACAATTAAGGTAATTATCAATATATATGTTCCTATTACCATTTCCTTAATTTTTTTGGGTTTGTTCTTGTAGGTCTTTTCCTTCTCTTGTGTTTCCTGCGTAGAGAAGTTCCTTTAACATTTGTTGTAAAGCTGGTTTTGTGTTGCTGAATTCTCTTTGCTTCTGGTTGTCTGTAAAGGTTTTAATTTCTCCATCGAATCTGAATGAGATCCTTGCTGGGTAGAGTAATCTTGGTTGTAGGTTTTTTCCTTTCATCACTTTAATTATGTCCTGCTACTCCCTTCTGGTTTGCAGAGTTTCTGCTGAAAGATCAGCTGTTAGCCTTATGGGGATTCCCTTGTATGTTATTTGTTGCTTTTCCCTTGCTGCTTTTAATATGTTTTCTTTGTATTTAATTTTTGATAGTTGATTAGTATGTGTCTTGGCTTGTTTCTCCTTGGATTTTTCCTGTTTGGGACTGTCTGTACTTCCTGGACTTGATTGACTATTTCCTTTCCCATGTTAAGGAAGTTTTCAACTATAATCTCTTCAAATATTTTCTCAGTCACTTTTTTTTCCTCTTCTTCTTCTGGGACCCCTGTAACTCGAATGTTGGTGCATTTAATGTTGTCCCAGAGGTCTCTGAGATTGTCCTCAATTCTTTTCATTCTTTTTTCTTTATTCTTCTCTGTGGTAATTATTTCCACTATTTTATCTTCCAGGTCACTTATCCGTTCTTCTGCCACAGTTATTCTGCTATTGATTCTTTCTAGAGAATTTTTAATTTCATTTATTGTGTTGTTCATCATTGTTTGTTTGCTCTTTAGTTCTTCTAGGTCCTTGTTAAACGTTTCTTGTATTTTCTCCATTCTATTTCCAAGATTTTGGATCATCTTTACTATCATTACTCTGAATTATTTTTCAGGTAGACTGCCTATTTCCTCTTCATTTGTTTGGTCTGGTGGGTTTTTACCTTGCTCCTTCATCTGCTGTGTGTTTCTCTGTCTTCTCATTTCGCTTAACTTCTTGTGTTTGGAGTCTCTTTTTTGCAGCCTGCAGGTTCATAGTTCCCATTGTTTTTGGTGTCTGCTCTCATTGGGTAAGGTTGGTTCAGTGGGTTGTATAGGCTTCCTGGTGGAGGAGACTGGTGCCTGTGTTTTGGTGGACAAGGCTTGATCTTCTTCCTCTGGTGGGCAGGACCACATCCAGTGGTGTGTTTTGGGGTGTCTGTGAATTTATTATGATTTTAGGCAGCCTCTCTGGTCATGGGTGAGGTTGTGTTCCTGTCTTGCTACATGTTTGGCATAGGGTGTCCAGCACTGTATCTTGCTGGTCATTGAGTGGAGCTGGGTCTTAATGTTGTGATGGAGATCTCTGGGAGAGATTTCTCCATTTGATACTACGTGGGGCCAGGAGGTCTCTGGTGGACCAATGTCCTGAGCTCGGCTCTCCCACGTCAGAGGCTCAGGCCTGACACCTGGCCAGAGCACCAAGACCCTGTCAGCCACAGGGCTCCAGGAGTCATCGTCATAACAGCCCTTCACTCCCCCACAGCAGACTCAGCGGCCGTACAGACAGTACACTTCAAATTGCCAATCTGGCAGACTGCCTGCAGAATCATTCCTCCTCCACCTTGTTCCACTTGCGGGGAGCTGGCAGACCCAACCTGGCCAAGAAGACGAGGAAAAGGTGTGGGGTCTACGTGCCCTGCAAGAGACTCATCAGCTGTGGCCGAATGAATGCTTTTAGAAAATCATACATTGTTGGGTACTATTAGCCGTATGTAATGATTTAAGTATGAATTCATTACCTGAAGTTTGGAATTATATAAACTCTCAGGGATAAAAGAAGTGGGGACTATTGTTAAAATATCTGTGTTTCCCACTGACTGCAATAATATTTTCTTCTTGGTTTTTAGATTTCCTCCTTCCTCACCCCTGAGACCATATCCAAAGAGGCCCCCATATCAAAAGGATGTTATTAAATTTCCAGAATGGAACGATCCCCCACCAGGCACTTCACAAGAGAATATCCCAGTGAGGCCAGTTGTGATGGTAAGTGCCATTATAGAAGCTGGAGGACTAGCAGAGGGAAAGATAAGAAATAGTCTGTGAACCATCAGGCTTAGTCCAGTTTTTCTGTCGGTCCCTTGGAAACAGTGATCTGAAAGCCCTTTGAAACAATATCTTATCCGTTAATAGCTGAGAGACTAGTAACACAGGAAGAGTGGCTTTTGCATTTTTTCACTCTTGCCTGTTGACACTGTGACTGAATATATGGTAGCTGTTTTCATATGTTTAGACTGAGCAGTTTTCTCTTAAAACTCCCTTACCATTTCCTTTTCCTTTCTATTCTATAATTTTCCTCTTCTCCCTCTTTCTCTTCTCTTCCTGAACTTTGTTATAATTATTGCCATTTGAAAGTGTGAAGTTTGGGGCATGGAAGATTGTGGAGTGAGTCCTGAGACAATGTGAGCAAAGGTAGGTTTTGCTAGTTTTGGGAAACCTAAGCACATTGTAGAATAAACTACCTTTTTTGGGGTGTACTTTTTCCTTGAAACATCCTCAGTAGAAAACTATTAAGATTGCCATAATGCTAAAAAAAAATAAAATGCAGACAAAAATTTTATACGGCAGTTTTTAAGAATTGTACTAAGACCAATGTTTTAAGTTAATCTAGTCTTATAGGACTGGATGTTCAGTTCATACGTTTGCAAAGATATGTTGTAAACATTTTTAGGCAATGTGATTGAAAGAGAAAAATTTTTTAAAAATAGGTTATATCGTATCTCAGTTTGGAGAGAATAATTAAGCAGCTTAGGCTTTATCAAAAATAATTCAAGAAGAAGAGTGGCACCAGTGACACAAATGGGGACTCCATATGAACTTGCAGATTTGTCAGGGACAGTGATGAATGTAGTTTTAAATATGTTTGATGAGAAAGGTGGGTTGTATTAAATGGAAGTATCTAACAGGAAGATGGAGATAAAAGCTCTGGCACTTAGATGAGAGTCATATTTGAAAGGCATTAACATTCATTCAACAAAGATTTGTTAATTGTCTACTGTGTGCCATGCATCCTGCCAGGTTCTACAGATGCAGTTGTATGTAATACGGTTTTTCCTCCAAAAGGGCTCATAGTCTAGTGAAGTATTCAATACGATGATAGATTATTAGAAAGCAAAGTGGAACTACTCTGAAAAAGTGAGCACAAAGGGTATTTGAGGACTATTTAATTCATTACTAATGAGGAGAACTTAATTAAGGTCTAGCTGATAGTTCCTGTACTTAAGAAAGTTAAAATATCAGCTCCATGAAATCAGGTTCATTTTTTTTAACATTTGTGTTTAAACACCTAATATGACCCCATCAGTAGAGTGGTTATTCAACAGACGTTTTTTCATTATAATGTCATCCGGTATTGTTTATACAAAAGAGGTAAAAATCCCATATTAAACTAATGTGTATTTATGTCATCGATATAATAACTTCCCTTTTTTGTTCTTTTTGGTTCTGTGAACCTTTAGGAAGACCAGCTGCTCATTAGCACACTTTCATGCACCAATGAAGAAGACAGTGTCGTCTCTCTTCTCTCTTCTGTTTTCAGTTTCTAATTTTTCATCAGCCCTGAAGTGGTGGTATACCAGTGTGTCAGATTCATCAAACATTTCCCCCACAGCTTGTCATGTCGCTGGTCGTCTGTATGTATATTTCTGATAATGTTGCTCTTGCCTTTTCTTGTACTTCCCCCTAAATCAAGTGGTGGAGGTTTGAGCTCCTCACTTGCTACAGTTCCTCTAAAGCTTGGGCTGTCCAGAGGAAGAGGACTGTCCAGAGGAAGAATGGCAGAGCAGGATCTGTTTCCCCAGTTAGGCCTTATGCAGGTTTTAGGTTGATGAGGTTCGTAGTCAATAGAGAAACAGTCCATCTTTCTTAAAGGACCTGAGCTCGTATTCATTTCTTCTATTTTACTTGCCCTCTTTGTATCTCTGCCTCCACTTTGCTTGTTCGTTTTTGTTTTTGTTCTGTCCTATCCTCTCTGTTGCATAGCCGTTTTATAGAATAAAATGAAGTGAGGCAAATAAAATGATTTGTTGTGTTTGCTGAGGGGCAGTGTAATGTGGAGAGTACAAGTGTGAGCTCTGGAGACAGACTGCTGGATTTGAATCTTGGCTCCTTCATTTACTAGCTGTGCGATCTTGTTTCTCTGTTTTATTCACGTGTCTGTGTCTAAGTTTTCTTTTTGGTGAAAGTGGAATGAAAACACTCCCCTGGGGTAAGGTCATAATGAGAGTCAAGTGACTTCCTATCTATAAAGTGTTTAGAAGGTGCCTGACACACAGGTTTTCAGAAACTGTTAACTGCTATTGCTGTTATTAACAGAATTGTTCATAGGTAGAGACAAAAGAAAAAACAGTTACTCATAATATCATCCAGAGAGAATTAAAATTAACATTTTTGTTGTGTTTTATTTTTTTCACGTATGTTTTTAACAACAAAATGAGATCGTGCCGTTTTGTTTTGGTAGTCTATATTCTTCACTTAGAACAGTGTATTGTGTCCATTTCTTCATGTTATTCAACATTCAACATCATTTTTAATATCTTCATCATGTCTATAAAGGATTATGGTTTATTTATCCAGTTCTTTACTGTTAGATATGTACCACGTTTTCAGCTTTTTCAGTATGCGTGTAAACAATGCAATGAACAGTATCTTTACAGATAAATAGTTCTTTCTTTCTTTTTTTTTTTTTTCTTGTTCTGGAGAGCTCACAATCTTCTCCACCTATAATCTTCAAAAGCCTTCTGAATACAAAGATAAAGGGCTCAAGGGATTCCCTCTGGATTCAAAGGAAGAGTCTCTTCTTCTTCCTGCTTTGATTGAAGACAAGCAGTTCACAGCCCAACCACAGTCCAAACACAACCGGTCTTGCAAAGCAATCTGCGGTAGATACCTTTTCCCCTGCCAGTTCTCGTGGAAAAGGAAGAAGCTGGGCTTCAGGAGCGCTGGCTGAAGCACTAGCGGGGGCAGGAAGCTCTAGGGCATGCTCATCAGCTGACTCGGGGTGACCCGTGCCATGGTGGGGGGGGGGTCTCAACCTCCCCGCGAGGCTCCTTTCCCGAATCTGACAAGTCTTTTTGCTCTGCAGAGGACTTCGTTCGCCAGGTCCGCCATTTTCTAGTTATTTCTTTAAGATAACTTTTAGAAGTGAATTTGCTAGGCAAATGCAACAACTGATATTCCTGCCTGTAAAAGAGAACACCAAATTTGGATACTTAAAAAAAAAAAGTCACAAATCCATGTGACCTTCAAGTTTCTTTTGTAGTTCAGTAATTCTCCAAAAACGAAACCAAAACCACATGAAAAAACAACTTTCCAGTTCATTTTTTCCAATTAATAAGATTTTTTTATGACACTTCTGCAAAAAACTATTATAAAAACCCTTTGTAGGTGATTTCTTATATGTTTTGCCTTTAAAAGTTAATACTTCCTCCCTGTGATTACCAAAAGGAAGTTTTAAGATTTCTGTCTAGTAGCCTAAATGTGAGAAGGGAAGTGCTAAGAATGTTGAAGCGCTAAAACTGTGTGACTTTGAGCAAATTACTTAACCTCTCTGGGCTTTAGTTTTTCTTCCTGGCCATCTCCAGCTGTCCTTGTGGAGCCCTTTATTTCCTGCCTTCTTCAGATGCCTAAGATCTGGGGCCTTCTATCTAACATTGTACTTATTTGATCTTTCCTTATAAAAAACAGAGAATTCTTGAAAGTAATAGACTTTAATGTTATTTTAAACAATCACTTAATTTGGGCAGTGTGTGAATTTGGATAGATATTCCTCAATATTAATTAATTTGAATTAATGAAATTTTATTTTACTGCTACTTCACTGATTAGTTGGAACTTCCACAGGGAAAAATGGCTAATGTCATGCTTATTGCCATAGTTCTTTTACAATTCTTGAATATTCATTTATGATATGACCTGATCTTTGAGTCATACTTTATTACTCTGCAGTCCATGCAAATAAAGTTAATGTTTCAAATTATTATTTTAAAACAAGTTTAAAATAACCAAATCAAATAAATTTCTCATAAAATCATACCTCTGTCTATTGAAATACTTATTCTCTCTCTTTCTGTCTTACTCTCCTCCCCCACCCCAATTAGAATTCTGAGATGTGGTACAAGCGTCACAGCATTGCTATTGGAGAGGTGCCGGCTTGCCGACTTGTCTACCGCAGACAGCTGACAGAGGCCAATGTAGAAGAGATATGGAAGACTATGACATTATCATAGTACGTGCATTTGGTATTAATGAGAACTTTAAGTATTTTTCTTTTTTTTTTTTTCTGTTTTGCTTCTCTACTACTCTCTGCATATTTAATTTTCTGAAACTGTATAAAACTCAAATTTGATTGCATTATTTGCAGCTATCCTGCTTAGCAAACATAATTTAACTGAATTCTGGGAATTTTCTATTGTCATTTATATACTAGTTAAGAATAGAACTTTAAAAGTTCTTTTTTTTTTTTGCCACTGGTCCAAAATTACCTGATGGTTAATTATTTTTATTTTTGTTTTTTTAAATTTAACTATAGTTGATTTACAATATTGTGTTAGTTTCAGGTGTACAGCTTCAGATTCTTTTCCATTATAGGTTATTACAAGATATTGAATATAGTTCCATGTGCTGTACAGTAAATCCTTGCTGGTTATCTATTTTATATATAGTGGTGTGTATCTGTTAATCTCATACTCCTAATTTATCCCTCCCCCTCCCCTTTACCCTTTGGTAACCATAAATTTGTTTCTATGTCTGTGAGTCTATTTCTGTTCTGTAAATAAGTTGATTTCTATTATTTTTTTAGATTCCACATATAAGTGATATCATATAATATTTGTCTTTTTCTGTCTCACTCACTTCACTTAGTATGATAAACTCTAGGTCCATCCATGTTGCTGCAGATGGCAATATTTCATTCTTTCTTATGGCTGAGTAATATTCCATTGTGTATATGTACCATATCTTTATCCATTCATCTGTCGATGGACACTTAGGTTGCTTGCATGTCTGGGCTATTGTAAATAGTGCTGCAGTGAACCTTGGGGTGCATATATCTTTTTGAATTAGAGTTTTCATCTTTTCCGGATATATGCCCAGGAGTAGGATTGCTGGATCATATGGTAGCTCTATTTCTATTTTTTTAAGGAACTTCCAGACTGTTTTCCATAGTGGCTGCACCAATTTATATTCCCACTAACCGTGTAGGAGGGCTCCCTTTTCTCCACACCCTCTCCAGCATTTATTATTTGCAGACTTTTTGATGATAGACATTCTGACCGGTGTGAGGTGGTAACTCATAGTTTTGATTTGTATTTCTCTAATATTTAGTGATGTAAAAGTCTAAACTTTCTAGTTACACTGAAATCTTAAGCTTAATGAAACATGTAATGGAAAATTTGGTCTCCTAGATATTTGATGTACAATAGGTAATTAAAGTTAACAGTGTCATAGCAAGTTTTTTTTTTTTAATTCGTATAAAGATGTACTCACAGCAGTTTCTCATCATTGGGTAAGCTAGTTTTTGTTACTATAATATTTTACTTAGAAAGTAATTTTCTTGACGTTCAGTGTGTTGTGTTTTTAAATTAGTGAAGTACTATGTTAATAACAAAATGATCTCTTTTAAGTTTGTTTTATATATGCAATGTCTAGCCTTTTTGCCCCACAAAGATTGTGTGAAATGTACGAAAACAGCACATTCTAAAGATTGATCTTTTACAGTGCCAGTTCTTGGGCAGGTAATGTCTTTTAAGAAGTAACTAATTAATTTAATCATTATTTATCTTTTTTAGTTTACAGAAAATCCTTGGCCTGGATTCCTTAGAAGAAGTTTTAGACGTTACACTTGTCAACTCCAAGTTCATCATCCATAATGTATATAGTGTGAGCAAGCAGGGAGTTGTTATCCTTGATGACAAGTCAAGTAAGTGCATAAAAGCCATTTTGTTCCCGGTTGACCCAGTACATTGGCTGTACAGGTCCATCAGCTTCTATTTGACCCTTTCCTAAACCTTACATATGTTTACCCCCTCATTACATATAGCCTTAGCTCACTTCCAAAGACCTTTAAACTAATTGTTTGGAGTCAGGAAATGTCATAGAAAGATGAATACCCCGGAGTGAAAGCCTCAGCAAGATCCATCCAGATGCTAGTTCAGTGTTAGCCACACAGGGCATTAAGTGGTTCTTTATCATCCCCAGAAAATCCCTGAGAAGTGAGTAAGTTTAATGCCTAACAGAAAGCTTGAGTCAGTTTTTACGTGAGTTCTAGGGTCTGACTGATTTTTTTAGAGCTCTCACTGACCTTTTCGTTATGGTGTCTCTGTGTCAGATTTTCTGGGATAGTCTTGGTTTATATCATTTTTGTTTCCTTTTTAATAAAGGTAGCTTTCCAGATGTTGAAGGTGATTTAATTTTTTAATACTTTTTCCTCCAAACCAGTTTAAAAAAAATTGGGAAAAAAGACATTTAGCAGCCACCTATCCTGGTTTTTATTAGGAAAAATAAGGTCCTAGTAACTGTAGTGAGCCAGAATCCCCAAACTGATTTAAAAACTTCCCCTGGATAAAGGATAGACCAGAATTGGATGGACTCTTCTTTTACTTCAAACACTTGATCCTAGGAATTAGCTGGAGCTAGAATGACATTTCGATGTGGGAAGATGGTATAGTACTTTTGTAAATTATTATTAAATGTAGGGCTGGAGGCTCCTGGGCAGCAAACAAACCTGGCCTAGAAGGAGCCTGAGCAGTGAGAGAGGAAGAGGTTTTTCTAGGCCATGTTTCCTGACATGAGCAGAATGTGTCTTTGAAACCTGAAACACTTCCCCTTTAAAGCCCCTCTATCAGGAATGAAGAACATTAGGAAACAGAAATAAACAGATTTGTGACTTCATGAGTTGTCAGGTTAATATCAACATATAAAATTAAATTACATAGAATGAGGGGGGTATTGTTGCCTTTGAAGTACATCTAAAATCCTTCCACATTCTCTGAGTACGGCAAACAGGAATACTTTCAGCTACCAGTTGGATGATCAGTTGTCTTTTTAAAAAAAAAAATTATTTATTTAATTAATTTTTAACTTTTGGCTGTGTTGGGTCTTCGTTGCTGCACGCCGGCTTTCTCTAGTTGTGGTGAGCGGGGCCTACTCTTCATTGCGGTGTGCATGCTTCTCATTGCAGTGGCTTCTCTTGTTGCAGAGCATGGGCTCTAGGTGTGCAGGCTTCAGTAGTTGTGGCACGTGGACTCAGTAGTTGTGGCTCACGAGCTCTAGAGCGCAGGCTCAGTAGTTGTGAAGCACAGGCTTAGTTGCTCTGCGGCATGTGGGATCTTCCCCGACCAGGGCTTAAACCTGTGTCCCCTGCATTGGCAGGCAGATTCTTAACCACTGCACCACCAGGGAAGCCCTGATCAGTTGTCTTTTATTTTATTAAGTACATTCTTCAGAAAGAAGAGAGCACTTTACAAGCCTCAGGTTCATTAGCTCTAATACAAGTCAACCAACCAGTGTCTTTGCAGTTTCACAGACAGTGGAGAAGGTGAGAAGTGGAAGCATGAGTGATGGCCTCGCTCATCAGATGTCTGTGGCAGGGCCAGGGGAAGAGACCCTGTACCAAATGGCTCAGCTGGGTTTTTTTGTAGCAATGCTAGTGATTATTATTTTAAGGCTGTCCTAATAACCTATATTGATATGTCAGTGGAACTTTCTTACCTTAAAACATTTTGAAAATTGAAACATGTAAAATGATACTTATATTGGACATCGGACATACAGAGTTTAACTTGTTTTTTTTAAGTTATCTGGTGAACTGGTTTCATAAATGCATTTGATGACTCATACTTTTGCTTTTTATGTTTTTTTCTTCTCTTTCTAAAATTCTTAGGATTATTGATTTGTTTGTTAGTGTGTTTCTTTGGAACAAACTATCAAATTTCTTCTTTTCCCTAAAACTTATACAAGTGCATCTTGTCTTTAGATAAATTTATAGTTATGGTTTATATAATCACGTGCTGTAACATCGCTGCTAAGGAAAAATTATCTTTTAAATGTTCTGATACATAAGCAGGTGATTTGTGATTAGCAGGTATGTTTCATATTACTTGGGCAAGTATCATTCTTATGATACCAAGTGTGTATATAATCCCTTGAGTTATATGTAATGGAATAAAACATCTTTTTATTTTCCTTTTTCTGCAGAAGAACTTCCTCACTGGGTACTGTCAGCTATGAAGTGTTTGGCAAATTGTAAGTACTAAGTACCTGCCATTTTTATGAAATTAACAGAAATTCGTGCCCTAAATTTGAAAATTTTTTTGCTCAATGCCCTGAACATTGATTTGAGACCTTTGAGACTGGCAGTTAATTGTTTGGGGATTACTGTGCTTTTAATGATAAATTTGTGACTTAGTGAAAGGGCTGAGTTACAGAGTATTTTTAAAGGGGTTTTGTGCTTCCATTTGCTTGTGGATATAATCACACTAAAGATAAGGTCCATACTGCTGCTTCTGAATGCTTCATCACAGGAAAGAATAATTAGTAATATTGAATGCAATATTGTAATAGATAAACGCCTGTTAACAGTTTATAGGTTTTTATTCCTAAAACCTAAATTTTTATTCCAAAACATGTATTCCTAAGTATGCCTTATATTTACCTCATCAGTTTACTCAGCAGATCCTGTTTCCCATTGGCTTTTTATAGGGCAGTGGTTTAAGTTGGAGAGAAATGTTTTAGAAAACTAATCTAACTGGTATGCAGCATGGTTTGGAAGGAGAAGAACATGCATGCAGAGAAACAGAAAAGGCCATTTCAGCAATTTGGCTGTAAAATGAGGGGTCTGGACCACGGCGGTCCCTCTGAAGTTTTTCATAGGCATATGAAATCTCCTTCACTGGATATCACAGGCACTGTGAAGAAATGTTATTATGGTATCTCATTAACACTACTATTTTTCTGGGATTTTCAGAAGGCTTAACCCAAAGAAGGGATTCTAATGGTTAATGGCTTAACCCAAACAAGTGATTTTAATGAGAAAAATTCTGGTTATTTTAGCTGACTGATAATGGTGATATTTGTTCTATAGGGTCTTCTGAATCTCAAAGATCACCTCAGAGAGGTGGTCTCTTTCTTCCCTTTTGGGTAAGACTAGCATGTACAGAGATGCGTGTATAAATTCTTGAATTAGTAGCCTCTGAATTATTAATTCCGCTGAAGTTAGTTTTGTTTGATTATAGAATGAAACTAAAATAACTGTTCAGCTCACTGTGGGTGATCTCAGTGGTAATATATAGAAAATGATTATATACTACATCCTAAATATAAATAGCAATGTTAGTTTGTGAGAAGCCCAAAGTTCTCTGTGTTTAACTATTAAGATTTTCATAGGTTTTTGGTTCATGTTTTGGAACCCTCTGAGATGTAGAGTCCTTTGGTTTTTAGTTTGGGGGAGTGCTTTTTATTCTTGCTCAGTCATTTGAGGTAAATTAATCTAAATTATATCTTTGGCCAGAATGACGAAATAGAAGGTATAAATGGGTTAAATGACCCATTTATGAATTTTTGGAAAACCAAGGATTTTGGAAATTGATCGACTGGGAATGAACAGAGGAAGCCAGTATAACAAGTCTAGGCTATAATACGTTGTAAAGTGTATATTAATGTGTGGTTATGATGTTGAATTCTCAATGGTGATCAAAATGTAATGAAGAGTATAATTTTCCCTCAAGCAAGATATTTATACATAATGCCACAAAACTTCTGCAGAAAGGTTAGAGTAACTGGAATTATCAGTGGAGAGGAAAGATGTGAGGATCGACTAAGTAATGTTCTCCACATTAATATTATGTTAGGTGGAAACTCTTGGGAACAGGGATACCTCTCACATGTACCAAGTGCAGTGCTTTACAGATGGCTGGCACAATCAAAACGTGCTTGTTTACATGTTAAAGAAAAAAAGGTGGCCAAAGGGCGAGGTCAACCTTTTGAATAGTTTTATAAAATTATTAGTTTTTCCAAATTCTCATTGGCCTCCCCAAATCTACTTTGAGTCTTATCAAAGTCATGGTCTGTTCCTTATCCTTCTTATCCTTAATGAGTCTAGGTTCCTATTATAGTCCTCTAATAGGGAACAGAAAGGATAGGCTGGTTATATGAGATTTTGAAGGCCCTGTGCCTCTTTTTCTGTAGTTTTACTGCTCATCTCTTCCCTTTGGGCCCATCTGCATTTATTGCAGACCATTGTCCTGGGTGCTTTCATTTTTGGCCAGCCTCATGGTGGGCCACAGAATGAGGGACTGATGCTAAATAAGTACAAAACCAGGTTAACTGTTTTTCTTCCTTGTGCACGTAGATTGCAAGAATCCAATAAAAAGTGGATGTAAACAGTTCTTTTCCAAAGTCTTTCAGGAATAACATTTATAAAAACTAGATTAAAAAAATATTCTGAAATACAACATGATAGAGAAACAAAAGATCTTAGAACTATGGCCTCCTCTCATGGGGCTTGCCATGCACTGGCATTTTTAGGGAAACCTTTTTTGGGCTTGTTTTTGCATATTTTTACCAAGAATGATGAAGTGTTCACAAAGGGGTACAACTGCTTAGAATGAACTGCATATTATTCTGGGAGGGAGTAATTCAAGGCAATGTGTATTGCTTGCTGAGACATATCCCACTATTTCAACTGACTAAGCTTGGGATATTATAGAGGAGGAAGCAAGTAAAAATGGCTATGTTTGCTGCTAGATTAACGAGGTACCACACATATAGATATTTAATAATTTTCATTATTTTAGTCAATTTTAGAACATTAAAAGGTAAGAGAATTTTAAAGGAGACCAACGAAAAGCTGTTTCCACAATGTCCCAATGGCCTTGAAATGTGAAGACCCACAATACTTAACTGTTCTTTTTTTGTTTGATACTTTCTCTTTAGTTACAGTGATTCTGTAGGAAGAATTTCCTTTCAATTTTTACTGGCTTCTCCGGCTGTCCTGAGAGTAGAGATCTGTTCCGGCACAGTTGTTAGTCTTGTGTTCTGCTGGCCCAGAAATGGCCAATCCATTTGCGTCCCTTTCTTCCACACTGTGATGGAAATAGACAAGGCTGGCCAAGCAGCTCCTCATGGACCACTTACCATTTCCCTCAGGCATGGGCAGATCCAGTTCTTCTCTCCACTTGGCGATGTAAATCTTGCCATCTGTGTATGGATTGTTGGGGGCATTTGCTGCCAGCTCTATAGAGAGCTAAGAGTTTCTTGTTTCTCTTTGGTCCCTGATACAAGGGGATCTCTGCCTCACTTGTTCCAGGCTTCTTGGTTCCTAGGTTGTTCCACGTTTCTTAGAGTTACTTTGCAATATGACTCTGCTTGATAAACTATCTTTTTTATTTTTAAACTTGTTTTTAGCAGAAACATCAGTTTTTTTCTGCTTTGGTGTTATTTTCTATTATAATTTTGTTTAATAAAAATTCATTCAATGCCACTAATCACTCAAAAGCATTGTTGGGTAAATAAAACCTAGCCTCTTAGATCAAAGAATTCAATAGGAATTTAGAGGTCATTTTATCCAGTCTCCCATAGTCTTTGTTTGAGCAGCTTAAAAATTTTTTATAAACTGTCTTTTGATGGTTGGTGATCAAATGGAGAGTTTTATAATCAGAATGAATTTAAGCCACAATGTAAAATCTCCTTTTCAGAATATCTTCAGGAAAAAGTATACATTCTTATTAGTCTAAAATAGTTTAGAGGCAGAAATTATTTCATTCAACTCTGAATCTTGAATTTTATAATATAGCAATGATGAAATAATGAAAAGATCAAAAAATTGCATTATAGCTTATCTATTACATATATGAGGTAATTACTGTGTTGGTTAACTGTGTCAAGACTAGGAAAATATCTGGACTTCCCTGGTGGTACAGCGGTTAGGACTGCATGCTTTCACTGCAGGGAGCATGGGTTCCATCCCTGGTCGGGGAACTAAGATCCCATATTCCGTGTGGCGAAAAAAGACTAGGAGAAATATTGACTATTTCGAAGAGAATTATCACTATTTACATTTAATAAAAATGCCTTTCAGAAGGTCATAAAAGAGTTGGTTTCTTTGAAAATGGAAATAAGCCAGTGATTTTCCTCATTGTTTTATAATAGATTTCAATTTAGACATAAAGTATATTTGTATAAGCAAAATGTATCGTATCAGTTTTCTCCTTGAAAACTTTTCTGATCTTAAGTATCTGTACACACCACACCTGTGCACAGAGACTAATACTTAGAGATGATTGCCCCATTAATGTTTCTCTTTCTTTCTCTTTCCCTTTTTTAACAGGGCCTAATTGTTCAGATTTGAAGCAGCCTATGTATTTAGGATTTGAAAAAGATGTCTTTAAAACTATAGCTGATTACTATGGTCACTTGAAAGAGCCTTTGCTTACGTTTCACCTTTTTGATGCCTTTGTCAGTGTATTAGGTAAGTTGGAATATAATGAGCGTATATCTTCACTACTGATATGGAATCATTTCATTTTTCACTATCTTGAGACTTCCATTAGCCCAACTTCCATAGCTCTTTTGAAATAAAAACAGATGGGATGCTTGCTTAGTTGGAGTCCTGCTCTATAAAGGAGGAAAAGAAAATAGTTAAGCTCTGTTATGAAACCTAAACAAGGACCAATAGTTTTTATTTCTTAGGGAGGAATAATATGTTCTATGTCATTTCTGTACAAAAAAGTATGACTTTATTGGTAGAGAAGAATGTAAATTTGACGTTTACTCTTCATGAGTAATCTACTACTCTGGATATGACTTCATGAATAGTCAAGTGTGAGAGAGATATTTTCATATAGAAATCTTATTTCTTTTTATAGAAGGAATAGGTTTTTGTAGGACTATTATCTGTGACATGTAAAATATAGTAACTACTGTTTTCTAAAACTTGTTGCTACTTCTTACATAGATTTATATTTCAGAATTTACACTGTCAAAGAAACATGGTAAAAAGGAAAAAGAAATCAATATTATTGGTATAGGTTTTTCTGATATTGTTCCTTTCTTCTTGGAAATCAGAGTTTTCTGTTGATGTTGTGATTGTTCAATAAGTATTATTGTTTTCTGGTCCAGAAGTTTGCTTTAGTGACCAAATCACTGTGTGGGTATCATACTCTGTTATGTAAATTTGTAGGAATTAGCATCCTCTTGGTTTTGAGTGTTGTGGGCTTAGCAGTCTTCGCCTTCCCATTCCTCCTTCCCAGTCTCTTCCCTTTCTACTATCTTATTTTCTTGTTGGAAAGTAGGGATGCAGCCATAGTATCCTAACAAGATAAAGTATCAGCAATATGTGAATAATGTACCTGATCTCTTAGCACAATACTTCAATTTTAAGATTTCATAGCATTTCTCATAATAAGAAGCAAAATGGAACAATTATAAATCATGTACATAAGAGTGAGTTTGTTCTCAGAGAGACCAATATTGAGAACAGATGAAGGGATTAGACCTAGTACTATGTTTTGAGACCACTGGGTCTTCTTGGTATTTTGTTTTCCACCAAGGAGAATTGGGGGCATATGTGCTTGTGAATATCATGCCTAATGATGACTACTTGCTGTTATTCAAGATGCATGAAGACTAATTGAGTAGATTCTCATTATAGCCACTTAATGCCATTATGTGACTGGTAAAAGACAAATTCTCAAGACAGGATTAAAAACCACTTCTTAGATTTTCTTCTCATTTTCCATTTTCATAATGTTTTATGGTAGAATTTAGAAACAAAAGAACTTGGAACTTAAAAAAATGAATTCCAATTTTTAAAAAATTTTAATTTTTTATTGGAGTATAGTTGATTAACAATGTTGTGTTAGTTTCCGGTGAACAGCAAAGTGATTTAGTTATACATGTATCTATTCTTTTTCCCATTTAGGTTATTACAGAGAACTGAGCAGAGTTCCCTGTGCTGTACAGTAGATCCTTGTTGGTTATCTATTTTAAATATAGCAGTGTGTACATGTCAATCCCCAACTCCCTATCTGTCCCTCCCTCCCAACCTTCCCCTCTGGTAACCATAAGTTCATTCTCTAAGTCTGTGAGTCTGTTTCTGTTTTGTAATAAGTTCATTTGTATCAATTTTTTTTAGATTCCACATATAAGCGATATCATATGTTATTATGTCTTTCTCTGACTTACTTCACTTAGTCTGATAATCTCCAGGTCCATCCATGTTGCTGCAAATGACATTATTTCATTTATTTTGATGGCTGAGTAATATTCTTTTGTACATATGTACCAGTTCTTTATCCATTCATCTGTTGGTGGACATGTATGTTGCTTCCATGTTTTGGCTATTGTAAACAGCGCTGCAGTGAACATTGGGGTGCATGTATCCTTTTGATCTATGTTTTGTTCTGGATATATGCCCAGGAGTGGAATTGTTGAATCGTGAGGTAGGTCTATTTTTACTTTCTTAAGGAACCTCCATACTGTTCTCCACAGTGGCTGTATCAATTTACATTCCCACCACCAGTGTAGGAGGGTTCCCTTTTCTCCACACCCTCTCCAGCATTTATTGTTTGTAGAGTTTTTGATGATGACCATTCTGACTGGTGTGAGGTGATACCTCATTGTAGTTTTGATTTGCATTTCTCTAATGATTAATGATGTTGAGCATTCTTTCATGTGTTTGTTGGCAATCTGTATATCTTCTTTGGAGAAATGTCTGTTTAGGTCTTCTGTCCATTTTTGTATTGGGTTCTTTGTTTTTTTGTTATTGAGCTGCATGAGCTGCTTGTAAATTTTGGAGATTAACCCTTTGTCAGTTGCTTCATTTGCAAATATTTTCTCCCATTCCGAGGGATGTCTTTTGGTCTTGTTTATGGTATCCTTTTATGTGCAAAAGCTTTTAAGTTTCATTAGGTCCCATTTGTTTATTTTTGTTTTTATTTCCATTTCTCTAGGAGGTGGGTCAAAAAGGATCTTGCTGTGAATTATGTCATAGAGTGTTCTGCCTATGTTTTCCTCTAAGAGTTTGATAGTGTCTGGCATTACATGTAGGTCTTTAACCCATTTTGAGTTTATTTTTGTGTATGGTGTTAGGGAGTGTTCTAATTTCATACTTTTACATGTACCTGTACAGTTTTCCCAGCACGACTTATTGAAGAGGCTTTCTTTTCTCCACTGTATATTGTTGCCTCCTTTATCAAAAATAAGGTGACCATATGTTCATGGGTTTATCTCTGGGCTTTCTATCCTGTTCCATTGATCTATATTTCTGTTTTTGTGCCAGTACCATCCTGTCTTGATTACTGTAGCTTTGTATTATAGTCTGAAGTCAGGGAGCCTGTTTCCTCCAGCTCCATTTTTCGTTCTCAAGATTGCTTTGGCTATTCGAGGTCTATTGTGTTTCCATACAAATTGTGAAATTTTTTGTTCTAGTTCTGTAAAAAATGCCAGTGGTAGTTTGATAGGGATTACATTGACTCTGTAGATTGCTTTAGGCAGTAGAGTCATTTTCACAATGTTAATTCTTCCATCCAAGAACATGGTATATCTCTCCATCTATTTGTATCATCTTTAATTTCTTTCATTAGTGTCTTATAATTTTCTGCATACAGGTCTTTTGTCTCCCTAGGTAGGTTTATTCCTAGATATTTAATTCTTTTTGTTGCAGTGGTAAATGGGGGTGTTTTCTTAATTTCACTCTCAGATTTTTCATCATTAGCGTATAAGAATGCCAGAGATTTCTGTGCATTAATTTTGTATCCTGCTACTTTACCAAATTCATTGATTAGCTCTAGTAGTTTTCTGGTAACATCTTTAGGATTCTCTATGTGTAGTATCATGTCATCTGCAAACAGTGACAGCTTTACTTCTTCTTTTCTGATTTGGATTCCTTTTATTTCTTTTTCTTCTCTGATTGCTGTGGCTAGAACTTCCAAAACTATGTTGAATAAGAGTGGTGAGAGTGGGCAACCTTGTCTTGTTCCTGATCTTAGTGGAAATGGTTTCAGTTTTTCATCACTGAGGACGATGTTGGCTGTGGGTTTGTCATATATGTCCTTTATTATGTTGAGGAAAGTTCCCTCTGTGCCTACTTTCTGCAGGGTTTTTATCATAAAGGGGTGTTGCATTTTGTCAAAAGCTTTCTCTGCATCTATTGAGATAAGCATATGGTTTTTCTCCTTCGGTTTGTTGATATGGTGTATCAAATTGATTGATTTGCGTATATTGAAGAATCCTTGCATTCCTGGAATAAACTCCACTTGATCATGGTGTTTGATCCTTTTAATGTGCTGTTGGATTCTGTTTGCTAGTATTTTGTTGAGGATTTTTGCATCTATGTTCATCAGTGATATTGGCCTGTAGTTTTCTTTCTTTGTGACGTCTTTGTCTGGTTTTGGTATCAAGGTGATGGTGGCCTTACAGAATGAGTTTGGGAGGGTTCCTCCCTCTGCTGTCTTTTGGAAGAGTTTGAGAAGAATATGTGTTAGCTCTTCTCTAAATGTTAGAATTCACCTGTGAAGCCATCTGGTCCTGGACTTTTGTTTTTTGGAAGATTCTTAATCATGTTTCAATTTCAGTGCTTGTGATTGGTCTGTTCATATTTTCTATTTCTTCCTGGTTCAGTCTTGGCAGGTTGTGCATTTCTAAGAATTTGTCCATTTCTTCCAGGTTGTCCATTTTATTGGCATATAGTTGCTTGTAGTAATCACTCATAATCTTTTGTATTTCTGCAGTGTCAGTTGTTACTTCTCCGTTTTCATTTATAATTCTATTGATTTGAGTCTTCTCTCTTTTTTCTTGATGAGTCTGGCTAATGGTTTATCAATTTTGTTTATCTTCTCAAAGAACCAGCTTTTAGTTTTATTGATCTTTGCTATCATTGCCTTCATTTCTTTTTCATTTATTTCTGCTCTGATGTTTATGATTTCTATCCTTCTGCTAAATTTGGGGTGTTTTTGTTTTTCTTTCTGTAATTGCTTTAGGTGCAAGGTTAGGTTGTTTATTTGAAATGTTTCCTGTTTCTTAAGGTAGGATTGTATTCCTATAAACTTCCCTCTTAGAATTGCTTTTGCTTCATCCCATAGGTTTTGGGTCATCGTGTCTCCATTGTCATTTGTTTCTAGGTATTTTTTGATTTCCTCTTTGATTTCTTCAGTGATCACTTCGTTTTTAAGTCATGTATTGTTTAGCCTCCATGTGTTTGTATTTTTTACAGATCTTCCTGTAATTGATATCTAGTCTCATAGCATTGTGGTCGGAAAAGATACTTGATATGATTTCAATTTTCTTAAATTTACCAAGTCTAGATTTGTGACCCAAGATATGATCTATCCTGGAGATGTTCCATGAGCACTTGAGAAAAATGTGTATTCTTTCGTTTTTGGATGGAAAGTCCTATAAATATCAACTAAGTCCACCTTGTTTAATGTATCATTTAAAGCTTCTGTTTCCTTATTTATTTTCATTTTGGATGATCTGTCCATTGGTGAAAATGGGTTGTTACCAAAGTCCCGTACTATGATTGTATTACTGTAGATTTCCCCTTTTATGGCTGTTAGTATTTGCCTTAATGTATCGAGGTACTCCTATGTTGGGTGCGTAAATATTTACAATTGTTATATTTTCTTGATGGATCTGTCCCTTGATCATTATGTAGTGTCCTTCTTTGTCTTTTGTAATAGTCTTTATTTTAAAGTCTATTTTGTCTGATAGGAGAATTGCTACTCCAGCTTTCTTCTGATTTCCATTTGCATCGAATATCTTTTTCCATCCCCTCACTTTCAGTCTGTGTGTGTCCCTAGGTCTGAAGTGGGTCTCTTGTAGACAGCATATATACGGGTCTTGTTTTTGTATCCATTCAGCCAGTCTGTGTCTTTTGGTGGTAGCATTTAATCCATTTACGTTTAAGGTAATTATCAATATGTATGTTCCTATTACCATTTACTTAATTGTTTTGGGTTTGTTCTTGTAGGTCTTTTCCTTCTCTTGTGTTTCTTGCCTAGAGAAGTTCCTTTAACATTTGTTGTAAAGCTGGTTTGATGGTGCTGAACTCTCTCAGGTTTTGCTTGTCTGTAAAGGTTTTAATTTCTCCATCGAATCTGAATGAGATCCTTGCTGGATAGGTTTTCTTTATAAGAGTTTCTTACAAGTGGAATACATACAGTGTTTACTTATCTGGCTTCTTTTGCTCTGTAATGTTTTTGAGATTTTTATTCATGCTTTCGCAGGTACCAGTAGTTTGTTACATTTTATTGCTGAATATTCTTTTATATCGATATGCCACAGTTTATTTATCCATTCATCTGTTGGGATGCGAAGCTTTTTCATCTTGAGCTATTATGAATATACCTGTTTTGAATATTCGTGTACAAGACTTTGTGTGAATATATGTCTTTCTTCTTTTGGGTAAGTATCTAGAAATGGAATTGCTGGATCATGTGGTAAATGTATGTTCACTTTTATATGAAAGTGACCATCTATTTTCCAAAACAATTTTATTTTTACATTCCCATCAGTGATGCATGAGAATTCCAGTAGCTTTTCTTTCTTGTCAACACATCACATTGTTAGTCTTCTAAATTTTAGCCAGTCTAGTGGGTGCAAATTGGTATATATTTTTGGTTTTAATTTGCATTTTTCTCATGACTACTAACATTGGGCATCTATTTATTTGCTCAGTGGCCATTCATATATATTCTTTTGTAAGGTGTCTATTGAAATCTTCATTTCTGTCATTATTTTAACTGGCTTGTTTGTTCTCTTATTACTGAGTTATTGGTATGTTTGAAAACAGAAATAGACTTACAGATATGGAAAACAAACTTATGGTTTCCAAAGGGAATGGGGGGGAGATAAATTAGGAGTTTGGGATTAACATATACACAGTACTATATATAAAATAGATAAGCAACAAAAACCTTCTGTATAGCACAGGGAACTATATTCAATATCTTATAATAACCTATAATGGAAAAGAATCTGAAAAAGAATTATATAAATAAATAAATAAATAAATCTATATGATATAGTAAATATATATATAACTGAATCACTTTGCTGTACACCTGAAACTAACACAACATTGTAAATTAATTCTTCAATAAAAATGATTATTAAAAAAGAGTTATTGGTATGTTCTTCATGTAAATCATTTGTTAGATATACTTATTGCAAATATTTTCTCCTGGAGTGTGGTTCATTCCCCCCCTTTCCTTAACAATGTCTTTCAAAAAGCAGAAGTTTTCAGTTTTGAAGTCTATTTTATTTTCTTTTATGGTTCATGCTTTTTGTATCTCAAGAAAATTTTGCCTACCTTTAAATATTGTACTATTTCATTTATATTGTTACTACCGTACAACAACATTCTTTCATTTTTTTCCACTGCCCTTTGTGTTATTGTTATCATACATTTTAGTGCTACATATATATATATATATATATATATATATTTTTTTTTTTTTTTTTTTTTTTCTTTGTGGTATGCGGGCCTCTCACTGTTGTGGCCCCTCCCGTTGCGGAGCACAGGCTCCGGTTGCGCAGGCTCAGCGGCCATGGCTCATGGGCCCAGCCACTCCGCGGCATGTGGGATCCTCTCAGACTGGGGCACGAACCTGTGTCCCCTGCATCGGCGGGCAGACTCCCAACCACTGAGCCACCAGAGAAGCTCCAGTGCTACATATAGTTTTAATAACGTGTTATAACCCTACTATATATTGTTGTTATTTTTTCTTTAAACAGATGATTTTCTTTCTTTTGTTTGTTTTCTTTCTTTTTAAATATTTTTTCTTCCAGTTTTATTGAGATATTATTGACATACAACACCTTATAAGTTTAACATAAACAGCATAATGTTTTGACTTGCATACATCCTGAAATTATTACCAGAATAAGTTTAGTGAACATCCATCATGTCATTATAGATGCAGAATTAAAGAAATAGAAAAAAAATTTTTTTTCCTTGTGATGAGAACTCTTAGTGTATACTCTGTTAACAATTTTCATATATAACATACAGCAGTGTTGATTATATTTATTTTGTTGTACATCACATTCCTAGTACTTATTTACCTTATAGCTGGACATTTGTACCTTTGATTGCCTTCATCCAATCCCCCACCCCTGCCTCTGGCAACCAGAAATCTGGTCTCTTTTTCTATGAGTTTGTCTATTTGTTTGTTTTTGATGTATAATTGACCTGCAATGTTATGTTAATTCCTGTTATACAACATAGTGATTTGATATTTCTGTACATTTTAAACTGATCACCAAGATGAGTCTTTTTACAGTATATCACCATATAAGATATTACACAGTTATTCACTATATTCCCCTAATGTACTAAATGTATATATATGTAATTTCATACCTGTGATGCATTTATTTTGCAACTGGAAGTTTGTACCTCTTAGTCTCCCTCACTTTTTCTTTCCTCTCCCCACACATCTCCCCTCTGGCAACCACCTGTTCATTCTACGTATCTATAGCTCTGTTTTTTGTTTTGTTATGTTTGTTCATTTCTTTGGTTTTTTAGATTGCACATGTAAGTGAAATCATACAGTATTTGTCTTTCTTTGACTTATTTTAGTTAGAATAATACCCTCTAGTTCCATCCATGTTGTTGCAGTGGCAAGATTTCATTCTTTTTAATGGCTGAGTAATATTCCATTGTGTGTGTGTGATATATACATACATACACAGACACCCCCCCCACACACACAAACACACACACCTTCTTTATCCATTTATCTATTGATGGTCACTTTGGTTGCTTCCATATCTTGGCTATTGTAAATAATGTTGGAATGAAATAGGGGTGCATGTATCTTTTATAATTAGTGTTTTTGTTTTCTTCAGATATATACCTAAGAGTGGAATTGCTAGATCATATGGTAGTTTTTTTTTTTTCATTTAGTGCAAGTAACAAGTTTATTTTCTTTGATATAGAATTAACAGAGTTAATTTCATACCCCCAATGAGGTAAAATTATAACATTTGCATAGGAAAGCTTTCCTTGAAACACTTCAGAACTTTGTTAAAGTTATTGATTGTCAGATCAGAGAATCTGCGATTTCATGTTTGTTCACAGAAATTAAAAAATTCCTTAATTGGGAAGTTTCAAAATGGCAATTCGATCCTAGAGTCATAATTACCAGGCGGGGGCGGGGTGGCGCAGGGGGGAGGGAATGTTCTCCCACCTAAGAGTTTCCGCAGCACTGTAATACATGTACATCCACTTTATACAAAGACATGTACATTTTGCAAAGAGAGAACTTATATTCCTATTTATCATTTTTGGAAATGTGTTCAATTGCTGTATAGTCTCCTACAGGGTCTAATTAACATGAATTCAAAAGTAAAAATTACAGTGACTTGGGAAGATGGTATTTTCTTAAGGACACACTGCTGAACACATGGCCACCTACCTGCTCTCTAAAGCATTATATAAAAATTCAACCACCAAATACAGAACACATGAACACCAGGAGACAAAAAAAGCATTAAAGCCCATTACAATCTTGAATAAGCCATGACCTCAAGTACATAGGAAAAGTACTGCAATCATGTATTGAGTTTTATTTTTCTAATATATACCATAATTTAAAACCATATAAAGTTACTTATATAAGAAACAATTTTTTCAAAGTGGTATAGCTTAAAGCATGGCTTTATATTTGGCTTAATCATTTTTACCACTTTAATTTATAAAGCTCGTAATCTTGCCAGCAGGGCTCCAACTTCAGGAATGGATTCGTTTTTAGAAACAGAGCCAAGAAGTTCCATTTCCTTTTTTCTGTTGCTTTCTACATTACAGGCTTCCTTCTTCTCAGCTGCCTTGATTCTCTTCCTAGACATGTGAGTGTCTAGATTATAATTAAGCTCCTTGGTGACTGCAGTCCTTGTTGAGCTGCAATTGATATTGTAGTGTGAATGTAACCCTTCTGTCAACTGCAACTTTTGATTTTCTGCTAGTGTTGGAGGGTCTCCTGCAGAGACAGAGGTTGACTGTGGCTCACTGTGGAGACAAGGTCACTGGCAGCAGAAGTTCTCAGTTATGTTTTTTAATTTTTGAAGAATCTCTATAATGTTTTCCATAATGGCTGCACCAATTTGCATTCCCATTAGCAGTGCACAAGAGTTCCCTTTTCTCCACATCTTCGCCAACCCTTACTTGTTGTCTTTTTGGTAACAACCATTTTGACACGTGTGAGGTGGTATCTCACTGTGGTTTTGATTTGCATTTCCCTGATTATGAGTGATGTTGAACATCTTTCCATGTTCCTGTAGGCCACTTGTATGTTTTCTTTGGAAAAATGTCTGTTCAGATCCTCTGTCCCCTTTTTAATCAGGTTGTTTGTTTTTCTGATGTTGAATAGTATGAGTTCTGTTTTTTTGGGGGGGCGTATTAACCCCTTATTGGATACATTGTTTGTAAATATCCTCTCCCGTTCAGTAATTGGCTTTTTCCTTTTGTTCATAGTTTCCTTCACCATTCAAAAAGCTTTTTAGTTTGATGTTGTACCATTTGTTTACTTTTGCTTTTTTGTGTGTGTGTGTGTGTGTGTGTGTGTGTGTGTGTGTGTGTGTGTGTATGTGTGTGGTATGCGGGCCTCTCACTGTTGTGGCCTCTCCCTTTGCGGAGCACAGGCTCCGGACGTGCAGGCTCAGCGGCCATGGCTCATGGGCCCAGCCGCTCCATGGCATGTGAGATCTTCCCAGACCAGGGCATGAACCTGCGTCCCCTGCATCGTCAGGTGGATTCTCAACCACCGTGCCACCAGGGAAGCCTGCTTTTGTTTTTTTGGATACATATCCAAAAAGTATTATAAGACCAGTGTCAGAGCACACTGCCTGTTTTCTTCTAGAAGTTTTATGGTTTCAGGTCTTACATTTAAGTCTTTAATCCATTTTGAATTTATTTTTGTGCATGGTGTGAGAGAGTACTCCAGTTGGATTCTTTTGCATGTAGTTTTCCAGTTTTCCCAGCACCAGTTATTGAAGTGGCTGTCTTATCCTTATTGTATATTCTTGCTTCCTTTATTGGAGATTAATCACTCATATTAGTGTAGTTCACTTCTGAGCTGTCTGTTCTGTTCCATTGATCTGTGTGTCTGTTATTGTACCAGTACCATACTGTTTTGATAACTGAAGCTTTGTAGTATAGTTTTAAATCAGGGAGTATGCTACCTTCAGCATTGTTTTTCCTTCTCAAGATTGTTTTGCCTATTCAGGGTCTTTTGTGTTTCCATAAAAATTATTTAGAATTATTTATTCTTGTTCTGTAGAAAATGCCAGTGGTGTTTTGCTAGGGATTACATTGAATTTATAGATTGCCTTGGGTAGTATGGCCATTTTCACAATGAGCACGAATGCATGAGCACTGCACATCTGTCCAGTTGTTTTTGTCATCTTTGAATTCTTTCATTAATGTCTCATTGTTTTCAGAGTACAAGTTTTTTATATCCTTCATTAGATTTATCCCTAGGTATTTCATTCTTTCTGATGCAATTGTAAATGTGATTTTCTAATTTCTTTTTCTGGTAGTTCATTACTAGTGTATAGTAATGAAACAGATTTTTGTATATTGATTTTGTGTCCTGCAACTTTACTGAATTTTTTTATTAGTTCTAACAGTTTTCTGGTCCTGTTTGTTTGGGGTTTTTTGATACTGGTTCAATTTCATTATTGGTAATTGGTTTGTTCAAGTTTTCTATTTCTTTCAGATTTAGTCTTGGGAGACTGTACATTTCTAGGAAGTTATCCATTTCTTTTGGGTTGTCCAATTTATTGGCTAATATAATTTTTGTTTTGTGGTAATCTCTTATGATCCTTGTATTTTTGTGGTATTTGTTTAACTTCTCTTTCATTTCTGATTTTATTGATTTGGGCCCTCTCTTTTCTTGATGAATCTAACGATTTATCAATTTTATTTATCTTTTCAAAGAACCAGCCTTTAGTGTAATTGGTGTTTTTTATTTTTTGGTTTTTGTTTTTAGTATTTTTTCCATTTGTTTCTTCTCTGATATTTATTTCTTTCCTTCTACTAACTTTGGGTTTTTTTGTTCTTCTTTTTCTAGTTCCTTTAGGTGTAAGTTTAGGTTGTTTGAGATTTTCTTGTTTCCTGAAGTAAGCTTGTGTCACTTCTCTCTCAGAACTACTTTTGCTTCATCCCATCAATTTTGGATCATTGTATTTCCACTCTGATTTGCCTCCAGGTATTTTTTGATTTCTTCATCTTTTTGTTTTGTGTATCCTTTGACTACTTGTTGTGGATATAGGTGAATTTTACTACTTTTGCCTTTTAAACTTCCTGTTAGTTTTATAACTGGTTGATCCACTACCTTTACTGTATGTTTGCCTTTACCAGTGAGATTTTTCCTTTCATAATTTTTACATTTCTAGTTGAGGCCTTTTCTTTTTTGCTTTGAGAAGTCCCTTAACATTTTTTGTAAGGCCAGTTTGGTGGTGCTGAAGTCTTTCTAGCTTTTGCTTATCTGTAAAACTCTTTATCTCTCCTTCAAATCTGAGTAATAACCTTGTTGGGTAGAGTATTCTTGGTTGTAGGTATTTTTCCTTTCATCTCTTTGGGTATATTGATCCACTCCCTTCTGGCCCACAAAGTTTCTGCTGAAAAATCAGCTTGTGGTTTTATGGGATTTCCCTCATACCTAACTAGTTGACTTTCTCTTGCTGCTTTTAGGATTCTCTCTTTACATTTACTTTTTGCCATTTTAATTATAATGTGTTTTGTTGTGGACCTTTTGGGGTTAATCTTGTTTGGGACTCTCTCTACTTCCTGGACCTGGATGTCATTTTCCTTTGCCAGGTTAGGGATATTTTCAGCTGTCATTTCTTCAAATAAGTTCTCTTCCCCCTTCTCTCTATGATCTCCTTCTGGGACCTCTATAGCTCAAATGTTAGTATACTTAATGCTGTTCCAGAGGTCTCTTAAACTATCCTCATTTAAAAAAAATTCTTTTTCTGTTTTTTTTTTGTTGTTGTTCAGCAGGATGAATTTCCACTACTCTGTCTTCCAGATTGCTGATTTGTTCCTCTGGGTTTACTATATCTAGTCTACTATTGATTCCTTCTAGTGTATTTCAATTATTGTATTCTTCTACTTTGTTTGGTTCTTTACGTTTTCTAACTCTTTGTTGAAATTCTCACTGTGTTTGTCCATTCCTCTCCTGAGTTCGGTGAGTATCTTTATTGTCATTACCCAGAACTCTTTATTGGGTAGATTGCTGATCTCCACTTTAAGTTTTTTCCCTGAGGTTTTGTATTGTTCCTTTTTTTTTTTTTTTTTTGGTATGGGGGCCTCTCACTGTTGTGGCCTCTCCCGTTGCGGAGTGCAGGCTCCGGACGCGCAGGCTCAGAGGCCATGGCTCATGGGCCCAGCCGCTCCGCGGTATGTGGGATCTTCCCGGACCGGGGCACGAACCTGCGTCCCCTGCATCGGCAGGCGGACTCTCAACCACTGCGCCACCAGGGAAGCCCTGTTCCTTCTTTTGAAATATATTGCTTCTTATCCTCATTTTGTGTAATTCTCTGTTTTTGTGTCTATGTATTAGTAGGTTGGTTATGTTTCCTGATCTTGGAAAAGTAGCCCTATATAGGAGATGTATTGTGGGACCCAGCATCACATCACCCCCTTCTGGTCACCAGAGCTATATGCCCTGTGAGTGCTCCCTATGTAGGCTGTGTTTGCCCTTTTGTTGTGGTGAGGCCACCTACTGTGGGTGCACTGGGAGGTGGGGCTGCTCCCCTTCACCCAAAGCCCAATTGACTGCAAGGCCTTGAGTTGTGTGGTGGATGTGGGCTTGCTGGAGGGCAGGGTAGGCTTCACACATGGCTGGCTCTGTGATCTGGTGGTCCATGGCTGCTGTGGACCTGCTGGTGGGTGGGGCAGGCCCCCTGGCACTAATAGATTAGAGGGAGGATTCCAAAATGGTGCTTGCCAATACTGGTTCATCACGGTAGAATGAGCTCCCCAAAATGGCTGCTGCCAGTGTCTCCACCCCCAGGGAGAATCCCAGTCTCCTCCTCCCTCTCTAGGAGACTCTCCAAGATGAGCAAGTTGGTTTGACCCAGGCTCCTTTCAAACTACTGCTTCTGTGCTGGGACTCAGAGTACATGAGATTTTTGTTCATGCCCTTTAAGAGTGGAGTCTCTGTTTCTTCCAGCCCTCCAGCCCTCCTGAATGTAAGCCCCACTTGGCTTCAAAGCCAAATGTCCTGGGTGCTTGTCCTTCTGGTGCAGGAACCCCAAGCTGGGGAGCCCCATGTGGGATCTGACCCCTTACTTTCTGGGGAGGACCTCTGCAGTTGTGATATTCCTACCATTTGTGGGTTGCCCATTCATTTATGTGGGTCCTTAAATATTGAATCTCTGCTCCTCCTACCTGTTTCATTGTGACTCTTTCTTTATATCTTTAGTTGTGGAAAATCTTTTCTGCTAGTCTTCAAGTCATTTTCATAGCTCTGTAAGTAGTTGCAACTTTGGAGTGCCCATGGGAGAAGGTGAGTTCAGGGTCTTTCTACTCTACCATTTTGTCCCTCCCCCAACCCTTGAATGTTTACTTTTATGCTTTGTACCATATACTAGGAAATAGGGCTTGCCAAAAGGAATGCATTTTGATTTCAATTATCTTGAAGTCTTATATTCATATATATATATATATATATATATATATATATATATATGAAATATATAAAGTTAAGGTGAAATTTGATTCTCCACAGGTGTTTATAATTTGGCAAAAGAAGGGATTTATGGCCTAATGTGATATAAGTCTTTGTGGCAAAAGTAAAAAACTTCGTGGAGAAATATATCTAGAATTTAATTGGTCTTTACCAGATCCAGCTGCTACCAGTTCCAACCTCATGCAGACTGTAATCATGCTTGAATCTTCCTTCCTCCTGCCCTGTTACCCCTTTACAGTCTATTCTTTATATAGCTGCCAGAGTAAAAATAATTCAAATCAAATGGCTCTCATGCCCAGAATCCTTCAATGGCTTCTTGGGTCATTTACAGTAAAACCCAGAGTCCTTAATGATAGTCTAAAAGGTTCTACATGTTCTGGCTCTTGGGTTCCTCTCTAACCTCATTTCTGACTTGAATATTCCTTGCATACTCCTCTCTCTTCACACTGCCCTCATTGCTGTTCCTCAAACATTCCAGACATACTCCCTTGTCACAATCTTTGTAATCGCTATTTCCTTTACCTTGAAAATTTGTCTCTGTGATACTTGTCAGGCTTACTCTCATTTTCTTCAGATTTCTGCTCAAATGTCCTCCTTAGTGAGTAACTTTCCCCAAAACTCTAGGAGTATTTTCTCATCATTCCCCAGCTCCTTTCCGTTTTTTTCTTCAAACCCAAAGTCCTTAGTCTGGCATTCAAGGCCTTCTAAGATCTCACCTCTGCTAACCTTTTTAGCTTCATTTCTATTGGGCACTCACAGCCTATGCTATAGTCTTGAGTGACTTACAGGTTCCCTAATATGCCTGTGGCACATGTCTCTTGCAGCACCTCTCACATTTTGCTACTTACTTTTGTATGGGCCTCTCCTTCTCACAGTGCATAAGCTCTTTAAAGGAAGGGACCTGGCATATTTTTATATTTCTGAGACCTAGCATTGTTCCTGGCATATTGTACATGGCCAGTAAATATTTACTAAATATAAAAGATGGTTTTGTCTCCAAGCAGAGACTAGTTGGAACTTGAAAAAGTTGGATATGAACCAATAAATCAGTGAAAGCAATTTCATCTCTTCAGAAGGCTTGGAGGTGTGTGTGTCCAGAGACAAATATGGTTGAAGAGAGCACAATATTAGAATACCCTAATTTTTAGCAAAATCATATTGGGTGAGGAGGGATGACATGTAACACGATTGAATCATCACACTTAGCTAGAAAAAATAGCTTAAGTGGGAGGAAGGTGTTATTTAGAAAGAAGCAGAGCCATTAGGCACTGGAATGACTCTAACAGCATTAGTCCTATTATTTAGTCTATGAGAGTCATGCAGGATGGTGACCATGCTCCTCATGAGGAAATAGTGCAAAAGGGAAAACTTCAGGGCAGTGATAGCACATTCATGTTCTTGCTCATGCTGTCTTGGACCTCTTACAGAGTGTTGAGAGTTAAGTTAGGCTTAACCTGACAGCTCTTGGTTCAGAGGGAAAGAATGCTATGAAAATTTAGTTTTATCTGTCAAGGGTGTGGGAGGGGGAAATGGCTGTATTTGTGTTATATATTTGCCAACGCTGATTGGTGGTTCGTGTTTTCTATGCAGATTTGTGACAGTGGATCTCTGCCAGTTAGCCCAGTATAATTGCACGTGCAAACATGCTTTATATAATTTTAGTAATACATGTTTTGTAAAAATGTGAACATAATAGAGTCAGGTAGGCTATAGGTTTTTAAAGGATTAAAACCTTTTTTTTTTTTTTTTTTCCTAAATCAGGTTTGTTACAGAAAGAGAATATGGCCATTGAAGCATTTCAAATTTGCTGCCTCCTCCTGCCTCCTGAAAATAGAAGAATGTTACAGCTGTTGATGAGGATGATGGCAAGGATCTGCTTAAATAAGGAGATGCCACCACTGTGTGATGGCTTTGGTGCCCGAACACTGGTAGGTTGATTTCTAACATCTACGAGGACTGGAGTTTTGGGGTTAAAATTCACTTGAGTAAAGTTTACTAGCTTGGCAACCAGAGGAAGGTACAAGGCAGGCTCATTTAAAGAGCCATGGCTTGGAAACCACCAAGACTGGTATTGTGCTTTTGGTCTTAGTGACTTAAAGAACATAATGAAAAGTAAAGAGTGAGTAGGGGTAGACTCTGAGTGTAGAGATAGCTGCTGCATCCTGCCTGCTGTCAACACAAAGAGAAGCAAGCGTGGACAGGAAGGATTACTGGCCTGTCAAGAAACAGCATTCTCTCCTCTAGGACAAAAAGGGTTGCAAAGCCTTTGTTACTATAACCAGTAGGAGAAGATGCAGCATATATCATGCATTAAAGAGGGCAGAAGTAAAATATAGAGTTAGACCAGACAACTTGGAAGGAAAGAATGTGTATCTTTCAGGGTATGATCTAAGCGTCCACGAGTGAGGATATTTCTTAATATATTCTCAGTTTTGCTTAAAAACATAGGCTAATTTTGAATTCTTCTTTGTCATGTCAGCATGTGTTTTAAAATAGGGTCTAGGTTTAGAATTATTTACTAGCAAAATTTATTAATTTTCCTCAAAAAATATCTTAGAGCAAAATTGATGTTTCATTGGGATGTACATCCTTTCCATATGTTGGTGAACCATTGTGTATGCCCTGAGGGTCCACTGTTCGACTTTTAGAGGTGTGGCATAAGATCAGAGGACAAATCAGCACCCAGTAGAGTGATTCTTGACCTTTTTGGGGGGGTGGGTAGGTAGGCTAATGGACCTTTTTGAAAAGCTGAAGAAAACTTTGCACCTATTCCCCAGAAGAATGCATGTGTAAAATTTTCTATACAATTTCAAGGCACTCACAGATCCCCTGGGGTCCCTAGTCTCCAGATAAAGAGTTTCTGTGTGTGTCTCTCCCTCTGTAAATATATGTGAGTGAAGAAGATAAAGTATCATCTGAAGTATGTTGATGAAATGAAGTCTTATTAAACAGAATTACATGATGTCATGCTTATAGATTTTTTAAAATTGTAGTTGATGTACAATATTATATAAATTGCAGGTATATAATATAGTGATTTACAATTTTTAAATGTTATGTTCCATTTATAGTTGTTATAAAATATTGGCTATATTTCTTGTGCTGTATCATATATCCTTGTAGCTTATTTTATACATAATAATTTGTAATTCTTTTTTTTTTAATTGGAGTATAGTTGATTTACAATGTTGTGTTAGTTTCTGCTGTACAGAAAAGTGAGTCAGTTATGCATGTACATATATCTACTCTTTTTTAGGTTCTATTTCCATATAGGTCATTACAGAGCGTTGACTAGATACAGTAGGTGCTATACAGTAGGTTCTTATTAGTTATCTATTGTATATATAGTAATGTGTGTATGTCAGTCCCAGTCTCCCAGTTTATCCCTCTGCCCTTTTCCCCCTTGGTAGCTATAAGTTTGTTTTCTACATCTGTGACTCTACTTCTGCTTTGTAAATAGGTTCATTTGTACCATTTTTTTAGATTCCACATATTGTGCCTCCCCTCTTCACTCTCCCCACTGGTAACCACTTGTTTGTTCACTATATCTGTGAGTCTGTTTCTTTTTTGTTATATTCACTAGTTTCGTGTATTTTTTAGTTTACATATATAAATGATATAATATAGTATTTGTCTTTCTGTGCCTGACTTGTTTCATTTACATGCTTATAGATTTTGAAATAAGATTGTCAACAATAAAATTAGTAGGAAAAGGAAAAAAAAGTCCATCCAAAGGATTCCATTAAGAATGGATTAGTTAAAATGAATTCTATGGAAACAACTGCTATAATATTTTTTGTATTTCATCACCGAATGCTCTTCTGATGGTTTTGTTCAAAGGTGATTGTCAAACGTACATACAAAATCCTGAAGAAAATAACAATTAACTAGGAAAAACTAATCATTGAGGCACATAGATTGTGCTAGCAAATTTTGTTTTAAAAAAACAACAAAATAAGACAATAATGAAATTAGGATATTATTAGACTAAATGGCTATAAAGTACTTTTTTTTTTTTTTTTTTTTTTTTTGTGGTACGCGGGCCTCTCACTGCTGTGGCCTCTCCCGTTGCGGAGCACAGGCTCCGGACGCGCAGGCCCAGCGGCCATGGCTCACGGGCCCAGCCGCTCCGCGGCACGTGGGATCCTCCTGGACCGGGGCACAAACCCGCGTCCCCTGCATCGGCAGGCGGACTCTCAACCACTGCGCCACCAGGGAAGCCCTATAAAGTACTTTTAACTTAAAAGTGCTACATGATCCAAGTTGTGATGGTGATAATAATTTTCAGAATTTGTTTAAATATATTCATTTAAAGCCATCTATGAAAGGGGATGCCTTTAAAAACTGCTCAGACAAGCATCTCTGCTAAGTCTCTGTGAGAAGTGATGCACATTCTGTTCATGCTGGTTGATGAGAAGATCAGCCCATCTGAGATGACCAGGTGTGGCCAGGTGCCAGGTGAGATGTACACCCTGTGCTGTGGGCCATTTCTCACTGACTAGTCACATTTGCTTTTTGCAAATTAGATGGCACTCAGTTCAGAGTAGGGAAAAAACCTCATCTGTGTTTATTTAAAAATTCACCCTCCCTCCCTACTATGTTGTTGTTGTTATTGTTTTTTTAGATGGTTCAGACGTTTTCCCATTGCATCTTGTGTTCCAAAGATGAGGTGGACTTGGATGACTTACTAGCTGCTAGGTTGGTGACGTTTCTGATGGACAATTACCAAGAGATTCTGAAAGTCCCTTTGGCCTTGCAGACCTCCATAGAGGAGCGTGTGGCCCATCTACGAAGAGTTCAGGTAAAGGAAGGGATATTACCAGTACTATAAAATTGCCAGTAGAAAGTTATGTAAGTTTGCTAGGCTTCTTGGCATTTTTTCTTTTGAAGATTGAGTGAGTTAATTTGTACAAAGTGATTATAACCGGGCGTGGCACACAGTAGGCACTGCACATGTTTGTTATTATCTTTGAAAATTTGTGTAATGCCCACTAGGTTTTGTTGTGTTGATCAGTGCTGCATACTTTTGGTTGCAAATTCCTAAAATGGGTTTGTTCAGAATCTACATATACTTCCTGATGGAAGTGATTTATGTGCAATAAAGTCTTGATTCATAATAGCCCTGCCACCTAGGTACTATTTTTTGAATGAGAAAACTGAGACACAGAGAGCATAAGTAATTTGTCCAAGGTCACAGAGCTAGCATTCAAACTGATAAAATCGTTTTCCAGAATCAGTGCTCTTAACTACTATGCCATACTGCCTCACTGTAAAGCCATGGTATGGTAGAAGAACCCGGCTTCAGAGCCATAAGGACCTGGGCCAAACTCCTGGCTCCCCACTTGCCTGGTTATGTGGCTTTGGGCAAGTCCCTTAAGCCCTCTGGATTTTAGTTTCTGCAAGTGTTAAAATGGTCAATACCTACTCGATGAAGTTGTTGTAAAGAGTAGACACTACATTGTAAAACGCCTGGCACCAATGTCTGTCATATGGCAGATACCTTTTGAAAGGTATTTATTGTTTTTGTCGTTGCAGTCATTATATTAAAATGATGCAAAAGAAATGTAATGTATTACTATCACATGGGCCCCCCAGAGGGGTTTGTATGGCAGCCTGCAGGAGCAGAAACGTTGGGTAAAGGCAGGCAGGTCTGCTTGTCTTCTTCTGAATGACTGGCCCTCTTTTCCCTTAAGCATTTTTTGAGGCTCCACAATTAAGGACCAGTGAGCTGCTACCTCCCAAAGTATCATTAAAGTAAATAACCATCTATTTTCAGTGTGCAGTTTAAAAATTAAAATAAAAAATTTTCCCATTGAAGGAATTTGGAAAATAGAGAAAACACACACTAAAAAATATCAGAGTAACTCTAAATGTTCAGTGTTGAGTCTTTTCTATTTCCCCCTCTCCCTGTCTTCCTTCCTTCTTTCCCTCCCTTTGTTCCTCTTTTATAACTTACTTTCTCTTAACAGTACAACAAGAAGAAGTTTCCACATCATTAAATATTCTTGATTGACCCAGAATGGCCAGGAGCACAGACTAAATGGTGTTTGAATTTCTTATGTGCCCTTTATTAGCCATGTGACCTTGGCATGTTGTATAACAACTCTCTGCTTTAGCATCTGCCCCAACTTCTCTTTTTTTCATCAGTAAAATGGGATAACAATAGTTAATAGCTACCTCCTAAGTCTATCTTGGGGATTGAATGGCTTAAGACATGTAAAGTGCTTAGAATAATGTTTGTCACATACTAAGTACCTCATTTGGTATTGCTGCTGTTATTATCAACATTATTGTTATATATTCCACAATATCATTATGCTTGGTAACATAATATTCCGTAATATGAATATACCATAATTTATTTAAATGATTTTCTTTGGTTGATATTTATGTTGTTTCCATTTTTTTCTGTGTTACAAGCATTATAACAGTAAATATTTATATAGTTAGATTTTTTTTTTGGTCGATCTGTGATTACTTTCTAAGAATAAATTCCTAGGAGTGGCATTTCACGGTCAAAGACCATGAATGTGTGTTAAACATTGATTGCATATTGTCAAATTTCCATTTAGAGTGATTGTTCCAAGTTACATTCCCATTGTTGGTATAAGAAAGTGTTCATTTCTTTACAACCTTGCCTACTTTGGGTATTATTATTAACATACATACCTTTGCCATTTAAATGGGTGAAAAGTGTAATATTACTGTTGTTTTAAACTCCCACCTCTCCTTTATATTTTATGAGCCAAACTTTAAAAAAAACGTAAAAATGAAAAGAAATACTTTCACTGAATTTCTGTAAGGAAAAGTGATAGCAGTGACTCCGTTGCTCTGCATCCTTGCTGGGCTTGTGTATTCACATGGCACAGGCTTGTACTGCAGGAACGTAACCCTGTGAGCCCTTCATTGTCAGCTGAAGATCAGAAGGCTGAGTGATGATTAACTTAACCGCAGAGTAGCATGACCTGTGAAGGGGCGCTGTGCTGGCCCTGAATAAAATCAGTAACTACTGAATTGTCCAGTTACATTTTCTCTCTTAGAAGTACACACTCATTAGAATTGCCAAACAATTGTTTGTTTTAGTGCTCAAACCTTATAGATCTCTCTTCTCTCGCACAGGGTGCTCAGCCCCTCTGTCATAACACATTTAGGGTGGTACCTTTCTGAAAACGAAGTGTAACTTGGACTGTTCTGGTGAATTGTTTTGGAGCAGTTTCAGGGCTGACCCTGGGATAGATAAACAGTGAGGTCAGCATTGCTTTTGACACCAGCCTTCTGTTGACCTTGTCTGTAACCCTCTTCTTCCTCTTGTACCCTTTACTCATAGATATCATGTGTTTTTCTCATGTCCTAGGCTTCGGATGTCACATTTTACCTGGGCCTCACCCTTTTATTCTGGCCCTTTTCTACTTTTTCCAGAATTCTTGGTTCAAATACAAATTAAGTGTTGTGTGTGTCCTCCTTCCTTATGGTTCTGGTCTGTTTCTCTTGGGTTGTCCCTAAATGACCTGGTAAACTGATGCTGAGGCATGGAATGGTCTTCATGGAATAACCCTTCCTGGCAACACATTTATTTATTTAAAAAAATTTATTTTGAATTTTATTTTATTTTTTATTCAGCAGGTTCTTATTAGTCATCCATTTTATACACATCAGTGTATACATGTCAATCCCAATTGCCCAATTCATCACACCCCCACCCCCACCCCCACCCCCTGCCGCTTTCCCCCCTTGGTGTCCATACGTTTGTTCTCTACAACTGTGTCTCAACTTCTGCCCTGCAAACAGATTCATCTGTACCATTTTTCTAGGTGCCACATACATGCATTAATATATGATATTTGTTTTTCTCTTTCTGACTTACTCTGTATAACAGTCTCTAGATCCATCCACGTCTCAACAAATGACCCCATTTCGTTCCTTTTTATGGCTGAGTAATATTCCATTGTATGTATGTACCACAACTTCTTTATCCATTTGTCTGTCGATGGGCATTTAGCTTGCTTCCATGATCTGACTATTGTAAATAGTGCTGCAATGAACATTGGGGTGCATGTGTCTTTTAGAATTATGGTTTTCTCTGGGTATATGCCCAGTAGTGGGATTGCTGGATCATACGGTAATTCTATTTTTAGTTTTTTAAGGAACCCCCATAGTGTTCTCCATAGTGGCTGTGTCAATTTACATTCCCACCAACAGTGCAAGAGGGTTCCCTTTTCTCCACACCATCTCCAGCATTTCTTGTTTGTAGATTTTCTGATGATGCCCATTCTAACTGGTGTGAGGTGATACCTCACTGTAGTTTTGATTTTCATTTCTCTAATAATTAGTGATGTTGAGCAGCTTTTCATGTGCTTCCTGGCCATCTGTATATCTTCTTTGGAGAAATGTCTATTTAGGTCTTCTGCCCATTTTTGGATTGGGTTGTTTGTTTTTTTGATATTGAGCTGCATGAGCTGCTTGTATATTTTGGAGATTAACCTTTTGTCAGTTGCTTCGTTTGCAGATATTTTCTCTCATTCTGAGGGTTGTCTTTTTGTCTTGTTTATGGTTTCCTTTGCTGTGCAAAAGCTTTTAAGTTTCATTAGGTCCCATTTGTTTATTTTTGTTTTTATTTCCATTACTCTAGGAGGTGGACCAAAAAAGATCTTGCTGTGATTTATGTCAAAGAGTGTTCTTCCTATGTTTTCCCCTAAGAGTTTTATACTGTCCGGTCTTAAATTTAGGTCTCGAATCTATTTTGAGTTTGTTTTTGTGTATGGTGTTAGGAAATGTTCTAATTTCATTATTTTACATGTAGCTGTCTATTTTTCCCAACACCACTTATTGAAGAGACTGTCTTTTGTCCATTGTATATCTTTGCCTCTTTTGTCATAGATTAGTTGACCATAGGTGTGTGGCTTTATCTCTGGGCTTTCTATCTTGTTCCATTCATCTAAGTTTCTGTTTTTGTGCCAGTACCATATTGCCTTGTTTCTGTTTTTGTGCCAGTACCATATTGTCTTGTAGCTTTGTATTATAGTCTGAAGTCTGATTCCTCCTGCTGCATTTTTTTCCCTCAAGACTTCTTTGGCTATTCGGGGTCTTTTGTGTCTCCATACAAATTTTAAGATTTTTTGTTCTAGTTCTGTAAAAAATGCCATTGGTAATTTGATAGGGATTGCATTGAATCTGTAGATTGCTTTTGGTAATAGAGTCATTTTCACAATATTGATTCTTCCAATCCAAGAACATGGTATATCTCTCCATCTGTTGGTATCATCTTTAATTTCTTTCATCAGTGTCTCATAGTGTTCTGCATACAGGTCTTTTGTCTCCCTGGGTAGGTTTATTCCGAGGTATTTTATTCTTCTTGTTGCAGTGGTAAATGGAGTGTTCCCTTAATTTCTCTTTCATATTTTTCATCATTAGTGTATAGGAATGCAAGAGATTTCTGTGCATTAATTTTGTATCCTGCAATTTTACCAAATTCATTGATGAGCTCTAGTAGTTTTCTGGTGGCATCTTTAGGATTCTCTATGTATAGTATCATGTCATCTGCAAACAAAAAAAATCATGTCATTTACTTCTTCTTTTCCAATTTGGATTCATTTTATTTCTTATTGTTCTCTGATTGCTGTGGCTATGACTTCCAAAACTATGTTGAATAGTAGTAGCAAGACTGGACATCTTTGTCTTATTCCTGATCTTAGAGGAATTGCTTTCAGGTTTTTACCATTGACAGTGATGTTTGCTGTGGGTGTGTCGTATATGGACTTTATTATGTTGAGGTAGGTTCCCTCTATGCCCACTTACTGGAGAGTTTTTTTTATCATAAATGGGTGTTGAATTTTGTCAAAAGCTTTCTCTGCATCTATTGAAATGATCATATGGTTTTTATTCTTCAATTTGTTCATATGGTATATCACATTTATTGATTTGCATATATTGAAGAATCCTTGCATCCCTGGGATAAATCCCACTTGATCGTGGTGTATGATCTTTTTAATGTGTTGTTGGATTCTGTTTGCTTGTATTTTGTTGAGGATTTTGGCATCTATCTTCATGAGTGATATTGGTCTGTAATTTTCTTTTTTTGTAGTATCTTTGGTTTTGGTATCAGAGTGATGGTGGCCTCATAGAATGAGTTTGGGAGTGTTCCTTCTAATTTTATTGATTTGAGTCGTCTTCCTCTTTTTCTTGATGAGTCTGGCTAATGGTTTATCAGTTTTGTTTATCTTCTCAAAGAACCAGCTTTTAGGTTTCTTGATCTTTGTTGTTGTTTTCTTTGTTTCTATTTCTTTTATTTGTGCTCTGATCTTTATGATTTCTTTCCTTCTGCTAACTTTGGGTTTTGTTTGTTCTTCTTTCTCTAGTTCCTTTAGGTGTAAGGTTACATTGTTTATTTGAGATTTTTCTTGTTTCTTATGGTAGGCTTGTATAGCTATAAAATTTCCTCTTAGAACTGCTTTTGCTGCATTCCATAGGTTTTGGAATGTCGTGTTTTCATTTCATTTGTCTCTAGGTATTTTTTTATCTTCTCTTTGATATCTTCAGTGATCTCTTGGTTATTTAGTAACGTATTGTTTAGCCTCCATGTGTTTGTGTTTTTTATGTTTTTTCCCCTGTAATTCATATCTAATCTCATAGCGTTGTGGTCAGAAAAGATGCTTGATATGATTTCAATTTTCTTAAATTTACTGAAGCTTGATTTGTGACCCAAGATGTGATCTATCCTGGAGAATGTTCCGTGTGCATTTGAGAAGAAAGTGTAATCTGCTGTTTTTGGATGGAATGTCCTATAAATATCAATTAAATCTATCTGGTCTGTTGTGTCATTTAAAACTTCTGTTTCCTTATTTATTTTCACTTTGGATGATCTGTCCACTGGTGTAAGTGAGGTATTAAAGTCCCCCACTATTATTCTGTTACTGTCAATTTCCTCTTTTAGAGCTGTTAGCAGTTGCCTTATGTATTGAGGTGCTCCTTTGTTGGTTGCATAAATATTTACAGTTGTTATATCTTCTTCTTGGATTGATTCCTTGATCATTATGTAGTGTCTGTCCTTGTCTCTTGTAATATTCTTTATTTTAAAGTCTACTTTATCTGATATGAGTATTGCTATGCTAGGTTTCTTTTGATTTCCACTTTCATGGAATATCTTTTTCCATCCCTTCACTTTCAGTCTGTATGTGTCCCTAGGTCTGAAGTGGGTCTCTTGTAGACAGCATATATATGGGTCTTGTTTTTGTATCAATTCAGCAAGCCTGTGTCTTTTGGTTGGAGCACTTAATCCATTCACATTTAAGGTAATTATCGATATGTATGTTCCTCTTAACATTTTCTTAATTGTTTTGACTTCGTTTTTGTAGGACCTTTTCTTCTCTTGTGTTTCCCATTTAGAGAAAGAAGTTCCTTTAGTATTTGTTGTAGATCTGGTTTGCTGGTGCTGAATTCTCTTAGCTTTTGCTTGTCTGTAAAGCTTTTGATTTCTCCATCAAATCTGAATGAGATCCTTGCCGTGTAGAGTAATCTTGGTTGTAGTTGTAGGTTCTTCCCTTTCATCACTTTAAGGATATCATGCCACTGCCTTCTGGCTTGTAGAGTTTCTGCTGAGAAATCAGCTGTTAACCTTATGGGAGTTTCCTTGTATGTTGTCATTTTTCCCTTGCTGCTTTCAATAATTTTTCTTTGTCTTTAGTTTTTGCCAATTTGATTACTATGTGTCTTGCTGTGTTTCTCCTTGGGGTTATCCTGTATGGGACTCTCTGCGCTTCCTGAACTTGGGTGGCTCTTTCCTTTCCCATGTTAGGGAAGTTTTTGACTATAATCTCTTCAGATATTTTCTCTGGTCATTTCTCTGTCTCTTCTCCTTCTGGGACTCCTATAATGCGAATGTTGTTGCGTTTAATGTTGTCCCAGAAGTCTCTTAGGCTGTCTTCATTTCTTTTCATTATTTTTCCTTTATTCTGTTCTGTGGCAGTGAATTCTACCATTCTGTTCCAGGTCACTTATCCTTTCTTCTGCCTCAGTTATTCTGCTGTTGATTCCTTCTAGTGTAGTTTTCATTTCAGTTATTGTATTGTTCATCTCTGTTTGTTCTTTAATTCTTCTAGGTCTTTTAAAAACATTTCTTGCATTTTCTCGATCTTTGCCTCCATTGTTTTTCTGAGGTCCTGGATCATCTTCACTATCATTCTGAATTCTTTTTCTGGAAGGTTGCCTATCTCCACTTCATTTAGTTGTTTTTCTGGGGTTTTATCTTATTCCTTCACCTGGTACATAGCCCTCTGCCTTTTCATCTTGTCTGTCTTTCTGTGAACGTGGTTTTTGTTCCACAGCCTCCAGGATTGTGGTTCTTCTTGCTTCTGCTGTCTGCCCTCTGGTGGATGAGGCTATCTAAAAGGTTTGTGTAAGTTTCCTGATGGGAGGGACTGGTGGTGGGTAGAGCTGACTGTTGCTCTGGTGGGCAGAGTTCAGTAAAACTTTAATCTGCTTGACTTCTGTTGGGTGGTTCTGGGTTCCCTCCCTGTTGTTTGTTTGGCCTGAGGTGACCCAACACTGGAGCCTTCCTGGGCTCTTTGGTGGGGCTAATGGCAGACTCTGGGAGGGCTCATGCCAAGGGGCACGTCCCAGAACTTCTGCTGCCCGTTTCCTTGTCCCCACGGTGAGCCACAGCCACCCCCTGCCTCTGCAGGAGACCCTCCAACACTAGCAGGTAGGTATGGTTCAGTCTCCCCTGGGATCACTGCTCCCTCCCCTGGGTCCTGATGCGTACACTACTTTGTGTGTGCCCTCCAAGAGTGGAGTGTCTGTTTCTCTCAGTCCTGTCGAAGTCCTGCAATCAAATCCCACTAGGCTTCAAAGTCTGATTCTCTAGGAATTCCTTCTCCCGTTGCCGGACCCCCAGGTTGGGAAGCCTGATGTGGGTGGGGCTCAGAACCTTCACTCCAGTGGCTGGACTTCTGTGGTATAAGTGTTCTCCAGTCTGTGAGTCACCCACCCAGCAGTTATGGGATTTGATTTTACTGTGATTGCTCCCCTCCTACTGTCTCATTGTGGCTTCTCCTTTGTCTTTGGATATGGAGTATCTTTTTTGCTGAGTTCCGGTGTCTTCCTATCATTGCTTGTCCAGCAGCTAGTTGTGATTCTGGTGTCCTCACAAGAGGGAGTGAGAGCACGTCCTTCTACTCTGCCATCTTGGTTCCTCTTCTGTATTCTCTTAACACATTTATTTGTAACTGTGGCTTCTGGGGAAAAAAAAAATCTTAAATCAAAGACATGAATATAATGGTAGGAATTTTATCCACTGCAGAAGAACAGTAGATGCTATATTTTTGAGAAGATGAACTTTTGGACTCTGAACAATTTTTTTAACTTTTTAATTTATATTGGAATATAGCGATTAACACTGTTGTGACAGTTTCAGGTACACAGCAAAGCGACTCAGCCATACATATGCAGGTATCCATTCTCCCCCAAACTCCCCTCCTATCCAGGCTGCACATAACATTGAGCAGAGTTCCCTGTGCTGTACAGTGGGTCCTTGTTGGTTATCCTTTTCAAATATGGCAGTGTGTATACGTCAATCTGAAACTCCCTAATTATTCCTTCCCCCCACACTTGCCCCTTGGTAACCGTAAGTTCATTCTCAAGTCTTTGAGTCTGTTTCTGTTTTGTTAATAAGTTCATTTGTATCATTTCTTTTAGATTACACATATTAAGCCATATCATATGATATTTCTTTCTGTGTCTGACTTCACTCAGTATGACAATCTCTAGGTCCATCCATGTTGCTGCAGATGGCATTATTTCATTCTTTTTAGTGGCTGAGTAATATTTCATTGTATATATGTACCATATCTTCTTTATCCATTCCTCTGTCGATGGACATTTAGGTTGTTTCCATGTCTTGCCTATTGTAAACAGTACTGCAGTGAATATTGGTGTGCATGTATCCTGTTGGACTGTGTTTTTCTCCGGATATATGCCCAGGAGTGGGATTGCATGGTCATATGGTAGCTCTATTTTTAGTTTTTTGAGGAACCTTCATGCTGTGAAGGTGGCTGTACTAATTTACATTCCCACTAAGAGTGTAGGAGGGTTCCCTTCTTTCCACACCCTCTCCAGCATTTATTGTTTGTGGATTTTTTTTTTTTTTTTTTTGGTATGTCTTATTTTTTATTTTTTTTATTTTTTATTTTTTATTTATTTTTTATTATTATTTTTTTTATCAGTTATACATACACACATGCTCCCACATCTCCTCCCTCTTGCATCACCCTCTCTCCCACCCTCCCTATCCCACCCCCCCAGGCGGTCACACAGCACAGAGGTGATCTCCCTGTGCTATGCAGCAGCTTCCCACCAGCTATCTAATTTACATTTGATAGTGTATATATGTCCCTGCCACTCCCCCACTTCGTCACAGCCCACCCCTCCCCCTCCCCATATCCTCAAGTCCATGCTCGAGTAAGTCTGTGTTTTATTCCCGTCCTACCACTAACCTCTTCATGACATTTTTTTCCCTTAGAGTCCATATATATGTGTTAGCATACGGTATTTGTTTTTCTCCTTCTGACTTACTTCACTCTGTATGACAGACTCCAGGTCCATCCACCTCATTATAAATAACTCAGTTTCATTTCTTTTTATGGCTGAGTAATATTCCATTGTATATTGTTTGTGGATTTTTTTGATGATAGCCATTCTGACTGGTGTGAGGTGATACCTCATTGTAGTTTTGATTTGGATGAAATTAAGTATTTTTAATGGATGCTTTTATTTATAGATCTTGGTACCTTTTTCCCTCTTATTTCACCCTTCTGCCTTTTGCCCTGTAGTGTGTGCACATTTGTTTTCACTAGTTTCATGCTATGAACATGTTTGGAGATGGGTGCAGTACTTCCCTCTACACAGCAGCTGAGCTAAACTTGTACTTTTGTCAGTGCCCAAGGGAGGGAGGAACAGACTCTCCAGATGTGGGAAGAACCTACATAGTTCATCATGTGTGTTTGGAATCGTTCTAGTCAATATGTTCAGTTTGTGTGTAAATTTCAGATCTTATTAGAAGAGAGCACAAGGTTTTTTGTTTATGAAAATGGCTTTGGGGTTTTAAAAGGCAAAAACTCATATGCGACACTGTGGCTTTACGTGAATGTTTTTTGCAGTTATGGAAACACTTTTTACTTTTCATTATAGTTTTTCCCAGTCAAATTGAATGTCATATCATTCCTACTAGGAGATCTATGATCTGAATTAATTTTCGAAATTTATTTGAAAATGCACTTTCACTAATAATACCTTTGCCTCAGATAAAATACCCAGGAGCTGATATGGATATCACTTTGTCTGCTCCATCATTTTGCCGTCAAATTAGCCCAGAGGAATTTGAATACCAAAGAGTATATGGCTCTCAGGAACCTCTGGCAGCATTGTTGGAGGAAGTCATCACAGATGCCAAACTCTCCAGTAAAGAAAAGAAGAAAAAATTGAAGCAGGTAAAAAGGATATTCTTCATAAGTCATTTCTTCTCCCTACCGTTCTTATGTTGTTCTTTTTCCTTTTTATTCTCTATTTTAATAGGTTTCATACGAATCTCATCTTCTGAGACAGAGCAGTTTTGAAAGTAAATTATTCATTTCATATATTAATTTACACAATTATGGTCAGTTTTCCAGGTCTTTATTCTCCAATGTAGATCTTTTACCATTATTGAGCTCTTCATTTATGAAGCTATTCTCTAATATTTGTTCTTGGTTTTGATATGTGGTATGATGTGAGTTAGTGGAGCAATTACTTTAAATTCAGAGAAGCTGTCAAATGAGGACAGTTTCTTTGGATTTTTTTGAAAGGCAAATCAGACTGAATTCACAAGTGTAGAATGTCCAGAATTTAAGAGTCTTTGGTTTTACATAGCCACTATCAAATTGGTTTCTTGCTGCAGGCATCACTAAAAGTTTTTAGTTCTTGTTAAACAACACAGCTTAGGGTTTCAGAGAAGAGTTTTCAACTCAGCATAGGTTTAACGTGATCTTTTTTAAAACTTGAAGTGTAATTGATTTACAATGTTATGTTAGTTTCAGGTATATATACCTTGATCTATTGTTTTGTTTGTTTGCTTTTGTTTTTGTCTCATAAATCTCTTTTATTCAACACACTCCCCAGCTTTCTTTTTTTAAAATTGTTTTTAACATCTTTTTTTTTTAACGTCTTTATTGGAGTGTAATTGCTTTAAAATGGTGTGTTGATTTCTGCTGTATAACAAAGTGAATCAGCTATCCATATACATATATCCCCATATCCCCTCCCTCTTGCATCTCCCTCCCACCCCTCTAGGTGGTCACAAAGCACTGAGCTGATCTCCCTGTGCTATGCGGCTGCTTCCCACTAGCTATTGATTTTACATTTGGTAGTGTATGTATGTCCATGCTACTCTCTCACTTCCTCCCAGCTTACCCTTCCCCCTCCTTGTATCCTCAAGTCCATGCTCTACATCTGCCCCTTTATTCCTGTCCCGCCTCTAGGTTCTTCAGAAAAATTTTTTTTTTTTTTAGATTCCATGTGTATGTATTGGCATGCGGTATTTGTTTTTCTCTTTCTGAGTTACCACTCTGTATGACAGAGTCTTGATCCACCCACCTCACTACAAATAACTCAATTTCCTTTTGTTTTATGGCTGAGTGATATTCCATTGTATATATGTGCCACATCTTCTTTATCCATTCATCTGTCGATGGACACTTAGGTTGCTTCCATGTCCTGGCAGTTGTAAGTAGAGCTGCAATGAACGTTGTGGTACATGACTCTTTGAACTATGGTTTTCTCAGGGTATATGCCCAGTAGTGGGATTGCTGGATCATATGGTAGTTCTATTTCAGTTTTTTAAGGAACCTCCATACTGCTCTCCATAGAGGCTGTATCAATTTACATTGCTACCAACAATGCAAGAGGGTTGCATTTTCTCCACACCCTCTCTAGCATTTATTGCTTGTAGATTTTTTGATGATAGCCATTCTGGCTGGTGTGAGGTGATACCTCATTGTAGTTTTGATTTGTGGTTCTCTAATGATTAGTGACATTGAGCATCCTTTCATGTGTTTGTTGGCAATTTGTATATCTTAGAAGAAAGTGTATTCTGTTGTTCTTGGATGGAATGCCCTATAAATATCAATTAAGTCCGTCTTGTTTAATGTATCATTTAAAGCTTGTGTTTCCTATTTATTTTCATTTTGGATGATCTTTCCATTGGTGAAAGTGGGGTGTTAAAGTCCCCTAGTATGATTGTGTTACTGTCGATTTCCCCTTATATGGCTGTTAGCATTTGCCTTATGTATTGAGGTGCTCCTATGATGGTTGCATAAATATTTACAGTTGTTATATCTTCTTCTTGGATTGATTCCTTGATCATTATGTAGTGTCCTTCTTTGTCTCTTGTAATAGTCTTTATTTTAAAATCTGTCTTGTCTGATATGAGAATTACTACTCCAGCTTTCTTTTGATTTCCAATTGCATGGAATATTTTTTTCCATCCCCTCACTTTCAGTCTATGTGTCCCTAGGTCTGAAGTGGCTCTCTTGTAGACAGCCCTATATATTGGTCTTGCTTTTGTATACATTCAGCCAGTCTATGTCTTTTGGTTGGAGCATTTAATCCATTTACATTTAAGGTAATTATTGATATGTATGTTCCTATTACCATTTACTTAATTGTTTTGGGTTTGTTATTGTAGGTCTTTTCCTTTTCTTGTGTTTACTGCCTAGAGAAGTTCCTTTAGCATTTGTTGTAAAGCTGGCTTGGTGGTGCTGAACTCTGTCAGCTTTTGCTTGTCTGTAAAGGTTTTAATTTCTCCGTCGAATCTGAACGAGATCCTTGCTGGGTAGAGTAATCTTGCTTGTAGGTTTTTCCCTTTCATCACTTTAAATATGTCCTGCCACTCCCTTCTGGCTTGCAGAGTTTCTGCTGAAAGATCAGCTGTTAGCCTTATGGGGATTCCCTTGTATGTTATTTGTTGCTTTTCCCTTGCTGCTTTTAATATGTTTTCTTTGTATTTAATTTTTGATAGTTTGGTTAATATGTGTCTTGGCGTGTTTCTCCTTGAATTTATCCTATATGGTACTCTCTGCAATTCCTGGACTTGATTATTTCCTTTCCCATATTAGGATAGTTTTCAACTATAATCTCTTCAAATATTTTCTCAGTCCCTTTTTTTTCTCCTCTTCTTCTGGGACCCCTATAATTCAAATGTTGGTGTGTTTAATGTTGTCCCAGAGGTCTCTGAGACTGTCCTCAGTTCTTTTCATTCTTTTTTCTTTATTCTGCTCTGCAGTAGTTATTTCCACTATTTTATCTTCCAGGTCACTTATCCGTTCTTCTGCCTCAGTTATTCTGCTATTGATTCCCTCTAGAGAACTTTAAATTTCATTTACTGTATTGTTCATCATTGTTTGTGTGCTCTTTAGTTCTTCTAGGTCCTTGTTAAATGTTTCTTGTATTTTCTCCATTCTATTTCCAAGATTTTGGATCATCTTTACTATCATTACTCTGGATTCTTTTTCAGGTAGACTGCCTATTTCCTCTTAATTTGTTTAGTCTGGTGGGTTTTTACCTTGCTCCTTCATCTGGAGCATCTGTGTATTTCTCTGTCTTCTCATTTTGTGTAACTTACTATGTTTGGGGTCTCCTTTTCGCAGGCTGCACGTTCTTATTTCCTGTTGTTTTTGGTGTCTGCTCTCATTGGGTAAGGTTGGTTCAGTGGGTTGTGTAGGCTTCCTGGTGGAGGGGACTGGTGCCTGTGTTCTGGTGGATGAGGCTGAATCTTGTCTTTCTGGTGGGCAGGACTGTGTCTGGTTGTGTGTTTTGTGGTGTCTGTGACCTTATTATGATTTTAAGCAGCCTCTCTGCTAATGAGTGGGGTTGTGTTCCTTTCTTGCTAGTTGTTTGGAATGGGTTGTCCAGCACTGTAGCTTGCTGGTCATTGAGTGGAGCTGGGTCTTAACATTGAGATGGAGAACTCTGGGAGAGCTTTCGCCATTTGATATTATGTGGGGCTGGGAGGTCTCTGGTAGACCAATGTCCTGAACTCAGCTCTTCTACCTCAGAGGCTCAGGCCTGACACCCGACCAGAGCACCAAGACCTTGTCAGCCACACGGCTCTGAACTCCAGAACTCCACGCTCCAGAGGCCCTCCTTTGGAGGTACTGCCTCTCCCCTTCCGCACAGGTCCTACCTTGATCATTTTAAAAGTATTGATTCAAGAACAAGTGAATGGTGTTTATTTTTAAAGACTGAATCCTGCATAGTTTGATTTCTGATCACACCACCTAAGATTATACACAAAGCACAGGGGTTCTAGATTCCCATCCTGTTCTTCTCAGAGTAATTTTGGATAAGAGTTTAGTGGTGACGATCAAAGGGAAAACATTGCTTCTCTGTAAGCTTTCTGTAAAGTAATGTATACCAGCATGTTTTCCCTTCCATTTGGGTAGAAGCAGGTGGGGCTAAGCTGGAGAAGCAGGGAGATGGGGAAATGTTGCTGGGCCCAGATTTTCTTTGACTGTGTAGAACATAAGTCAGAATTACTTGTGAATATTTTAGAAGGGAGGTGTGTTTTTAGTTGGCAGAAGAGAAATTTTAAGAAGTATGACTAAAGCAAGTTTATTGCAAGATTAGATCAAATTAAAGATGAATCCAATCTATTGAAAGTGCAAGCCAATGATTTAACAAAAAGAAATGGATTTGTGTTGAAGTGAACTTGTGATGTTTTCTTCTTATTTTCTTTTCTGATGGAAAACAGTAAACATTAAAACAAAACAAAAATAGGGAAGTATTGCATCAGAAACTTATTTTAAAATTACAGTGCCCAATTTTATTGACTTTTGTTTGTTTTTTTGACACTTCTTGGATCTTTTTTTTTTTTTTTAGTTTCAAAAGTCCTATCCTGAAGTCTACCAAGAACGATTTCCTACACCAGAAAGTGAAGCACTTCTGTTTCCTGAAAAACCTAAAGCAAAACCACAGCTGCTGATGTGGGCACTAAAAAACCCCTTCCAACCATTTCAAAGAACTAGAAGTTTTCGAATGTAATACTTGGATAGCTGTTAAAGACCTCTGTTGTTGCTGTTGTTTTTGAGTAAATAGGTGGTTAGAGGACTATGGTTATGGAGGAAACAAGCACATAAACCACAGAATACTGAATTATAAAGATTTCCTGACTTCAAAAATTGTTGAGCCATTATCAGTATTTTTATAAAACTCAGTGCTGTTTTTAAAGTGTACAAACCAATTAAATATGAGACAAATATATAGTGGTAAAGTTAACGTTTTTAATTTGTTACAAAATGTAAGGGTATTTTCATTTTTTAATTTGTTGTTTCCTATAGTGTTTATAAAATATTTGTGTGTACATCCTAGTTACTGATGTCTTTGTGCTAGCCAAGACTGAAAAATAGTGTATATGTTTGAATAAGAATGACACTGGATACTGTTACTGTGATGCTATTGACCTAATAGCCAATTGTGATTTCTGCTGTGTAAATTGTTTTTCACTGTTGCACAAAGATTCTTAATGTTCTTTATTACAATGGCTGTGTCTTTTATTGCAGATCTGTTGGGTGCTATGACAGATTTTATGAAAGCTAGTTCTTTTATGATGTATGTATTAGTTGATGTTTACTTGTAAGTGAAGTAGATTTTCATCTGCCTGCACTGGTATAATTTCAGTCTTGGCTAAAGATGGAAAATTGAACTGGATAAATTCTTTTGGTCTCATTAGCCCTGTGATTCTAAGTCAAATCTTTGTTGTTTCATTAAAAACACAAATGGGTTAAGTAAAATGAGACTAATTCCTTTATAAGTATCAATATATTTTCCCCAGCTTCCTCATCCTTTTGAAAATGAATGTAAATAAATACTGTTCTTTTTAATACTGTACATGGTGTTTCTTTTTTGCCATTTATTTAGGTCAGGGAGTTCCCTGGTGGTCCATTGATAAAGAATCCGCCTTACAATGCAGGGGACGTGGGTTTAATCCCTGGTCAGGGAACTAAGATCCCACATGCCGCGGGGAAACTAAGCCCACATGCCACAACTACAGAGACCACACGCTCTAGAACCTGTGTGCCACAACTAGAGAGAAGCCCGCGCACCACAATGAAGAGAATGCATGCCACAATGAAAGATCCCACATGCCTCAACGAAGATCCCGCGTGTGGCAACTCAGACCCAATGCGGCCAAAAATAAATAGATAAAATTTAAAAAAAAGAATATATATATTTAGGTTGGTCAGAGAGAGCATCTTTTAGGTTGGTCAGAGAGAGCATCTTCAGATGCTAAACGTCATCACCTTAGCTAATGTTCTCACATCAATCATTTATTTCTGTGATAAAATAAGAAGCGAGTTTTGGGCTTTTGTACTAGACTTTAGGAGGTGCTTTGTCCATTTCTTTTGCTTTGCTTTGCCCTCTTGCAAATAGTGGTACACTTAAATTATGGAGCAGCTGGAATGCTTCTTTTGAGACTGATTACCCAAAAAGCTAAGAGCAGCACTTACTAATTGGCTTGCTCTGCTCTTTGGACTGAATTTTCCTTGCACTTGACACCCCCCTCTGTTCTTTCATAGCAGAATGCCTCCTGCAGTGGACTTCCTCTTCGAAGATGGAAAGAAGTATTCCTGTTGGTTTGAGTACCCCTTATCATGCAAGTATGGAAAGTAATGGGAGATTTCTAGTGTTTTAGGATTTTATTCTTAGACCTTGGAATTCTGTTTAGAGCAAATAATAAATCTACTTTTTGCTCTATTTGTTCCCTGAGGTAGAATTTACTTTCCAGAGTCTCCTCTTCTGTTACTTATCTTTGGGAATATATGTTACTGTTTTCTCTTTTTTCCCTTAAGTTTACTTTTTTTTTTTCTTTTTTTTTTTTGGCGGTACGTGGGCCCCTCACTGTTGTGGCCTCTCCCGTTGCAGAGCACAGGCTCCGGACGCACAGGCTCAGCGACCATGGCTCACGGGCCCAGCCGCCCGGCAGCATGTGGTATCTTCCCAGACTGGGGCACGAACCCATGTCCCCTGCATTGGCAGGTGGACTCTCAACTACTGCGCCACCAGGGAAGCCCAAGTTTACTTTTTTTTATTGTTAAATATCACATACTTATGGAGAGATCATAAAACATAATCACCACCTAGATGTGAAATTGAGGAGTGGATAAAATCAGTTTTTCAAAGTGGATGTGCCAATTAACAGCCCATCAGCAGTGTATAAGAGTTCCTGTTACTTAGTATCCTCACCAAAACTTGCTATTGGCAGTTTGAATTGTCAGTGTGGTGGATGTATAATGGCATCTCATTATGGTTTTACTTTGTGTTATTAATATGGCTGAAGACTTTCCCCACATTTTTTTGGACTTTTTTCACATTTGTTCAAATTTTAATATCAGCTTGTCAGGCTACACACACACACACACACACACACACACAGAGTTGAGATTTTGATTTCGATTGTATTGAACTTATAACTCTATGTGGAGAGAATTGCAGTCTTTATGATATTGAGTCTTCTAGTCCATGAACATGCTTTATCCCTCCATTTGTTTAGAATAAATGAGAAAAAAATTTAAATTTCTCTGTAAATGTTTGCAAATCTTTTATTAGATTTGTTTCCAGATATTTGATACTTTAAAAAAAAAGTTAATATCCAATTTCTCTTTTTTTTTTGGCTGTGCTGCGCGGCATGTGGAACTTCCCCAACCAGAGATTGAACCTGTTCTCCTTGCAGTGGAAGCGCAGAGTCTTCACCACAGGACCACCAGGGAAGTCCCCAAATTTTCAAATATATGAAAAAGTAAAGATAATAGTATTCATCCCCAGCTTCAACAGTTATTATTTAACTGTTTGCTCCTATGGTAAATGGGGTTATTTATTTTTTTCTATATTTCTTTATTTTTAAAAATCTTTATTTATTTAAGTTTTGGCTGCATTGGGTCTTCATTGCAGTGTGCGGGCTTCTCATTGTGGTGGCTTCTCTTGTTGCGGAGCGTGGGCTCTAGGCGCACAGGCTTCAGTAGTTGTGGCATGCTGGCTCAGTAGCTGTGGCTCATGGGCTCTAGAGCACAGGCTCAGTTGTTGTGTCACACAGGCTTAGTTGCTCCATGGCATGTGGGGTCTTCCCGGACCAGGGCTCGAACCTGTGTCCCCTGCACTGGCAGGCAGATTCTTAACTACTGTGCCACCAGGGAAGTCCAATGGGGTTATTTTTAAATTTCCATTTTCTGTTTGTTGCTTATATATAGTATAAACTGATTTTTGTGTCCAGATTTTTGTACCCAACAAGCTTGCTAGACTTCCCCATTCACTAAATATCTAGTGTGATTCTTCTGGATTTTCTGCATTCACCACATAATAAGCAAGCAGTGACACTTTTTGTTTTTCATTTCTGTGGTTGACAGCATCTAAAATGTCCCCAGTGATCCCTGCCTTTTGGTGTTTATTCCCTTGTGTAATCTCCTCTCCTTGAGTGTGTGACCTTGGATCTCATGACACACTTTTAACAAGTAGAATATGGCAAAAGGGATGGGATATCACTTTTGAGATTAGATCACAAAGACTCTGGCTTCCATCTTGCTGGCCCTCTCTCTTGTTCTCTCCCGGGCTTCCTCTGAGGGAAGCCAGCTTCCCTCTTGTGAGCTGCCCTATGGAGAGGCCCCTCAGGCAAGGAACTGACATCTGCTGAATAGCCAGTGAGGACAGAAGGCCTGCCAACAGCTGTATGAGTGATCTTGGAAGTGGATCTACTGACGCCTGCCAACAGCCATGTGAGTGATGTTGTTTTGGTTTGGATTTTTGGGGGCTGCACCACGCAGCATGCGGGATTCTTAGTTCTCTGAGCAGGGATCCAAACTGCGCCCCCTTGAGTAGAAGCATGGAGTCTTAACCACTGGACCACCAGGGAAGTCCCCATGTGAGTGATGTTGGAAGTGGATTCTCCCTTAGTTAAGCCTTAAGATGAAGGCAGCCTTAGCTGACGCCTTGATTGTAGCCTGTGAGAGATTCAGCAAAACTGTTTCTGGATTCTGGACCCACAGAAAATATGAGATAATGTTTGTTGCTTTAAGCCATTTAATCTAGGGTGATTTGTTATGAAGCAATAGATACAATATAGTTTATACTTCTTTCTTCCCTACATCCCTGCATCCTTCCCTCTTTTGCTTTTTTTAAAACCATTGTGAAAAGTCACTCCTTATCTTTAGTGATGCATTTGTTTGCAATCTTTGTGCATTCTTATATTTTAGTTTTGTACCTTATAAATAGTATACAGTTAGAATATTTTTTTAAGAAGCCAACTTGATAATCTTTATTTTTAATTGTAACATTTAGACAAATTGTAGTTAATATAATTACTTTATATTTTGGTAAATCTTTGTTGAATTTTCTAACACTTAGTCTCCACTTTCTTGCCTTTGTTTGGAGTTAAAAAATAATTTCATGTTTTCTTCTACTAATTTGAAACTTAAACGCTCTGTTTCTAATCTTATTGGATCCCTAGAAATTACATCTTGCATACTAATTTATCAAAGTTTAAAGTTAGTCATTACCTTTTAACCCTCCTCAGACTCTTCAGGGACTTGAAAGCACTAAGAACACCCTCCCAAATTAGATATTATTGTTGTAAAATATTTTAATTTTGTTATTTTTAAGCCTCATAACGTGTTATTACATACAGTCCTTGTTTAATAGGCGTATCTACATACTTTACCACTTTTTTTCCTTCTGAAAGTACATTCTTTAAAGTTTATCTTTAGTAAGAGGGTTTGTTGGCTTTTGTTAGTCTGCAAACATTTTATTTTGCTATTATTCTTTTTTAAAACAGCTTTATTGTGATAGAATTCACACACCATACAATTAACCCCTTTAAAGTGTGGTTAGCACCATAATTAAATGGTTTTTGGTATGTGACATTTAAAATTTTTTAAAGTTGTGGTAAAATATATATAACATAAAATTGTCCATTTTAACCATTTTTAAGTGTACATTCAGTATAAGGAATGCCCTCGTTCTTTAAAGGTATTTCTGCTAAATGTAGAATTCTAGGTTGATAGTTATTTTGTTTCAGTACATTGTAGTTATTATTCCTTTGTTAGCTGGTTTCTATTGTTACATGAGCAGTCAACTGTCACTCTAATTGTCATTCCTCTGCAGATAATGTATCTTTTTTTGGCAGGCTGCTTTTTCAGATTTTCTCATTGTCTTTGGTGGTCTGCAGTTTATGATGCTGTATCTAATTTACATGATGTGCTTTTTAAACAATTATTCTACTTGGGATTTGTGGGGCCTCTTAAGAGGATTGAAGTCTTTTGTCACTTTAAATATTGCCTTTGTCACAATCTCAACTCTGCTTTTGAATCTCTAATTAAACTATTTTAGATCTTTTCTATCCTCTGTTTTAACCTCTAGCTTCCATAGTTTTGTCTTTCTGTGCTGCATTATGGATAATTTCTTCAGTCTTTCTTCCTTTTCAGCACTTTTCCCTTTAGGTATGTCTAGTTTCCTATTAAATGCTTATATCTGCTATTATGGAATTTATATCCATTTACAGCTCAGGAAACAGAGACTCAGTTAAGACTGGGTAACTTCCCCAAGACTACCCATCTTGTACATAGTAACATAATAGGCAGTTACAACCTGCTCTTTCTGACTGCACAGCCCAGGCTCCTTGCTAAGATGTCTTATTGTCTCCCATGAGCACTGTTTTATATTTTTATGTGCACTTTTTAGATCTTACTTATAAGCTCATGTTATTTTTCAGCCTATATTTTAATTTGATTTGCAGTGTTTTTATTGTCTTGACCTAGCATTTTGCAGAGTTCACTTCCAGTTTCTTCTGGTCACTGTCTACAGATAATCTGCTGAAGCTTTTTTCATTGCATTTCCCACAAATTCCCACAAAAAATTTGCAGCAGTGATGAAAACAAAGTATTTCTTTGAAGCTCTGTGGATGCAATCATGTATTTGCTTTACTTGTAGGTATGATTTTTAAGGTATTTTTAATTTTTATGTGTAATTGCTATTATTTTTAGGTATGATAAGTAGAAAATATCCTATAGATTATCATTGCTCTGAGAGACTATGATAAGGAATTTATCAAATGATTGTTCCATATAGAAAATCTGAGAGCAATACAGCAGTTTTTTAAGGTTGAATATACCACATGTATGAGCATGGTGATGAAATTCAGTCATTCATCACTCTGATTTCTCACACATCTTTGTGTTCCTGCATCTGCCTTCGGGGAAGTCATATCTGGGGTCTAGCAAATGTAATAGACATATGGGTCATGACTTAACATTTGTGTTATCCAGGAACTTGATTCTGATTCCCACCTCTACAAGAGAGATTCTGTACCTTTTTATAGGATATATAACTTAAAAAGAGCCAGTATTTGTGAACTGTTTATGTACAAGAAGAGGAAACTAAATATTCCCATGTTTGGAATGTCACAAAAATCTTTTATCATGATTAAAAGAGGAATCAGTTAAAATGGCTCTTTACTAAATGGACATGGCTGTATCAACTTATATGTTTATTTTTACCCTCAAGAACAAAACCCTGCAAATGTTAAAATCCTGGAGTAAAGTAAGAGCCTTATTACCTGCTAAAGTCAGTATTAAGAGGCAATTCAGCTGTGTGTCTAACCATCATCATAGTATTTGCCTAAATTTGAAGTATTCACTTCAGAATGAGACATAGGATATTCTAATTTTATGGCATTTGGAAACATTCTTGCATTTCCTTTCTTCTTAAAACTGTATACCTGCAAAAAAGTATAATACCTTGACATCATTGAGTATCGGGTCTTCCACATGAACAAATTACTGCAAAATATAAACTATGATTATCAAGCTTTAGAGAAATTATTTGCTCCTGGGTATTCAAGTAATTTGAAATTTGGGATCTGGTACCACATTCATAAACAGAGAATTTGCTTATTTGTATCAACTTGGGAATACATTTATTATTGAATTTCATAGAAAAAATACACTGCCTGGAATAAGTGGAGGATATATTCACTAATTTAACGATGTAATGAGTAACTTCTGATGGACTTTTCTGTGTTTCACTTAACCTTAATGCTCAAACTTCCAATTTGAGGAAATAAAATGGGAAGAATAATGGGATAAAAGGGTATTAAAAAAATGTCACTTTCAGTTGTTTAGTGCATGTTTGTGTTGCTACATAAGTTCCATCATTTCTAGTGAATTTAAGATTTAGTTAAAAATCTATTTTCAGTTTTTGTAAATTCCATCTTGGAGAAATGTTATGTGAATCGTTTGCTTCAAGGATCTAGAATATATTACATTTTCCATAAACTGTGCCTATTTCGAAATAAAAAATAATATATGTATTTGGCTAGGTCTCCTCACTTTATAATACCTCTTTTGGGGCTCCTGGCCAGAACTGAGAACGCTCATAGCATTCGGAGCCTCTTGTAGAGAATGTAACAGAAGTTATTCCTTGCTCTCCCAGCCCCCACAAGTTTTACATATTACTGCCAGCATCTCTCTGATGGTAATAACATGGTGGTCTTCTTGAGTAGTCTAGTAAAACAAAGACTTACTTAATTAAAAAAAAAAAGAGGACTAAAGATTATTTTCATAAGAAATAAGTAAATTGTAATTGATTTTTTTTAATTGAAGTAGTTTTATTTTGTAAGGCTAATCCAACATGGGATTAAAGTTGTAAGGCTAATCCAACATGGGAATAAAGAGGCCTTTTGCTTAACTGTTTCCACTAAGAACTTGTGACCAATTATACTCCAATAAAGATATTAAAAAAAAAACAACTAAAAATAGAATTACCATATGATCCAGCAATCCCACTACTGGGCATATACCCAGAGAAAACCATAATTCAAAAAAACACATGCACACCAATGTTCATTGCAGCACTATTTACAAATAGCCAGGTCATGGAAGCAACTTAAATGCCCACTGACAGACAAACGGATAAAGAAGATGTGGCACATATATAGAATGGAATATTACTCAGCCATAAAAAGGAACGAAATTGAGTCATTTGTTGAGACGTAGATGGATCTAGAGACTGTCATACAGAGTGAAGTAAGTCAGAAAGAGCAAAACATATATCTTATATTAACGCATGTATGTGGAACCTAGAAAAATGGTACAGATGAATGGGTTTGCAGGGCAGAATTTGAGACACAGATGTAGAGAACAAATGTATGGACACCAAGGGGGGAAAGCCATGGGGGGGGGGATGGTGGTGTGCTGAATTGGGCGATTGGGATTGACATGTATACAGTGATGTGTATAAAATTGATGACTAATAAGAACCTGCTGTATGAAAAAATAAATAAAATAAAATTCCAAAAAGTAAAAAAAAAAGAACTTGTGACCTTTTGAAGGATCTTGACAACAGTGATAACTTACCATGATAGCAGAGCAGTTTATTGCTAAAAATAGTTAGGCTGGGATGAAATGCAATCTCTGACTTTCTGAGAGCCCATGAGTCCAGTTTATCTCTAGTTAACTGGTATCTTTATTTATGGATGTATGTTTTAGAATCAGGTGTATTTGACTCAGTTATTAAGAAAAAGAAAACAACTAAGTCAAACCATGGAAAGCTGTTTTGAAGATTAGAATCAGGTGACTGAAAACTACTTCACATGAGACCTGAAAACAGATCATACTATGAGGCACAGAGGAAAATATAAAATGAAATCAGCCTTCTTGCTTACTGATTCTGCATAATTTATTAAACCTGGGTTTTTGTCCATATGGAAGTTTGGCCTAAAAGACTCCACTCTTCTAAAAGTTTTTTGTTACTTAGAAAAGATTTTAAGACTTTTCTAAAGAATGTACAGGATGGTCAAGTCTGAGTGGGTAATATTGCTTCAGTGTTTGAACTCTTAATAATTATCTGAAGCAATAATTAACATTTACTGACAAATTAACATTTAACATTTACTAATAAAAAATATACTGACATCATTTGTAAATTTCTTAAAACTTTCTACTATTAAAATACCAAGTATAATTAGATACAATAACTGCTTAAAGACGATTTTTATTTCAAAAAGTTTTTTTTTTTTTTTTTTTTTTTTTTGTGGTATGCGGGCCTCTCACTGTTGTGGCCTCTCTCGTTGCGGGGCACAGGCTCCGGATGCGCAGGCTCAGCGGCCATGGCTCACGGGCCCAGCTGCTCCGCGGCATGTGGGATCTTCCCGGACCGGGGCACGAACCCGTATCCCCTGCATCGGCAGGCAGATTCTCAACCACTGCGCCACCAGGGAAGCCCTCAAAAAGTTTTGATTTCAAAAAGTTCTCCCTCTTACCTTTTCACAGAGAATTGAATTCAATAATCTACTAAGGCCCTAGAAGTGTCCGGTTTAGGCTGTTTCACTTTTCCCATCATGATCCATGGAACAAGGACAGATATTCCCAGTAGGGGTCAGTCTTGTGTTGGTAATTATTGTACCAAAAGGAAAAACTAAGGATTTTATTTAAAAGTAAACTATATTTTGTATAATTAGTAAGCCATTAATCGTGGGAAGAAGAAACTTAAAAATCAGTCATCTCTGCTGCAACAAAAGTATCTGTGGGTAATATTTTGGCTCTTCTATTACCATATTTACCCCCCAAAGCTTCAGAAGGCTTCTGTTCAGAAGGCTTGCTAAATACTCTCCCAAAGTGAGCTATAAATGGTAAAAATGAGAAGTTATCTAAATGCAGCAGCAGATAATTTGGGATTTATTAGACTTTAAAGTGAAAAAAAAAATTGCCTGCAAAATTGAGGTTGAGAAAACTCACAGAGGTAGGATAATTTTGTGCATGTCAGTTGCTTGCCTTAGCTGCCTTCTGCAGTGTGGGGATAACTGTGCCTGTCCTCTTTCCTTGAAATAAATCTTGTTTTACTCTCATTACTGAGATTAAGCTAATCTTTTGATCTCTACACCAAGCTCTTCATAATAAATTCAGAGATGGAGATCTGGGATAAAACATGTGTTTTCAATAATGTCTTTGGAATTGTTGATGTCAACATACTATAAGCAGCCAAACAAGCATAGCCCAGAAAACATCTTAGAGGTTACTGAGTTAATCAGTGTGTTGGCAACAGCAGTGGTGGCACAGGATAGCTTGGGGAGACTTTCATTTCCCTCACGTGAAACAAAAGTGATTAAGCAAGATGCTTAGTCCCCTCTTTCCAACTAAATTATTACCCAAGGGTCCTTCCTGCTAGAATTTGTAGCACCAGTATTGGTTAGAAATGAGAATATTTGGATTTTAAATTCTAGCACTACCAGTAAACAGCTGGGCAAGTGGCCTTGAGCAAGTCACAACCTTTCTAGGCTTGGGTTTGCTCCTCAGTGAAGGGAAGGGATTACATTTTGGAGGTCATAGACTCCAGCGTCTTCCAGGGACAGGAAGATATCAGCTGCTGAGAGTGGAGGAGCCAGTGGAGTGTGCAGGTCCTACAACTAAGTATTGGATAACCAAAAAAAAAAAAAAAAATGTTGAATGACCCATGTTAGTGAAACTGATCCTATGGGTAGAGATGACAGGTCTTTGGATTAGTTGATTTTGTAATAGGGAAGAAACTTTGTATTCTATTACAAGTTAATCACTAAAGGGATGTTGCCTATAAGCTTAAACTATACATACTGGCCCATCTCTGGGAACACTGCCTCCCAGGTAATAAAGCATTAAGCTAAAATACCTTTGTTTAGCTCACAGGAAACACCAGGATCACCTGTGAAAGAATGCAGGAAGAAAGAAATTAACACATCCCCTTCGGAGGCTGTCCTGAACCAGGAAATGTTTGACTTGACTCCCTCCCCTTTTAGTATAATAGAAGCCTGAATTCTAACTCAGGCAAGATGGTTCTTTGGGACATGAGTCCACTATCTTCTAGGTCTGCTGGCTTTCCAAATAAAGTCACTATTCCTTGCCCCCAACAACTTGTCCCTTGGTTTATTGGCCTGTAATGTGGTGGGCAGTATGAGCTTGGACTCAGTAACAATTTGTAAGGTCGCTTCCATTTCTAGTGTTTTGTGATTTTTTTAAAAACCATTTTCCACACTTGGCCCCTTATTGCCTTGTGCTTATTTTCGTATCTACATCTCTTCTCTTTTTCTTCTGAGTGGAACAGCTTCTCATATCGGCAAGCTCAGTTCTGTATCAAATAGGATAAAGCTGATCAGGGTGGATTTAAAGTTAATGCTAATGCATCATGAAACGCTTTCTTTTGAAAAATGTTATCCTCATCCTTAGGCTTATCATAATGTGCCTAACTTAACTTGAACTGCCTTCTGCCTGTGATTATATTATTATGCCAGTTGGTTTAATCCACAATAGCTAACGAAAGTTTTCCTTCATTAGTGTCAGTATTTGTGTGTTATATGTCTGTACCTATTTCATCAAAGTTGTTGGTAAAATACTCAAGAAATTTTGGTAGGCATTGTGCCAACTAAATTGCTGGAGCCAACCTTCAGTTTCCTTACATATGTTTATTGTCACTAGCAGGTGGCTTTTCACCTATGTTGTCTTACTGGTTAGACCAAAACAAATAATACTTTTCATTCCATGAGCACTTTGTACAGTGATTTCACTTGTATTATCTGACTAAATCCTTTCAAATCCCAGTGAGCAGACAGATGCAGATGAGGAAACTGAAGTTCAGAGTGGTACCCAGTTACAAATGCAAAACCTTAACTCTGGTCTTCTTTGATGATCTGGTACTTTTCCACTTTACCACACTGTCACTGTGAAATCCTATCACTGTCAGGCAAGGTATGTGGGCTGGATCCAAGCAAATCTATAAAAGACAGGGCTTATTTTGGTTCCTCATATCCTCCATCTGTGCCTCTTCTTTCTTATTGGGGTCCTTTTCTTTTCATCCCCCACCTCCTCGGCTGTGCTCATATGCTTATTGAGCATTGGTTTTGTATGAAACACCTTTTAGGAGTTGGTGAAACAGCGTAGTGCCTGCATGGTACTGCCCTCTCACTTCAGGGTCACCACTATGATGCTGATCTTTGCCCTCAGCATAACTTATCCAGGCTGCACTACATTTCTTTATGAAGACTGGTTAGCTATCCAAATAGTTTGAGCTCTTTGACTTAGTCATTTTTTTTAGAGCCTTAATATGCCAGGCCTTAGGCTGGGCAACAATGGAGGAAGAAAGACGGCTCCAACTCTGAAGGGACCTTAGCCCAGTGAGGAAGATGAACTTGCCTACATGTAACTCTAGATGATGACCTCAGTGCCACAGAGCCTGGTAGAGTGCAAGGGGCACAGAGGAGAGAAAGGCAATTTTCCCAGGGCAGTTGGAGGGATATGGAAAGTGTCACACGGCAGCTGATATTTAAGCTGAGTCCTGAAGAATGTGCCCACCAGTAAGGAAGGCAGGGCAGAAGGCACTTCCTCCGCAGGACCAGCGTGAAATAAGTCTCTAGTGGCAGCTAGAAGTAATTCCACATTGTCCAGATAATAATAGTATTTTAACAGAGCATCTTAAATGTCCTTATCTAAAGGCATGAGCAATAAGGAGATTTCATGAATGTGGCAGAGTGGGCAGGGGAATTATTTTATGTGAGAAGTTTTATGGCATCTCTCAAATAACATCTCCAAAGTAGCTTCCTCTTCCTATTTCAGCCCAGTAGATCCGGATACCAGTGCTTTTTGGAATTAATTTTTGAATCCTTTTTAGGTTGCTACCACGCCATGGCTTCTCTTTCTCAGTTCACAGGGCATGCCAGTGTTCATTTGTACCAATGCATTTCCAAAGGTTGCAAAAAATCATTGGTGTTGATGAACCTTCTTTGTGCTTTATTTACAAGAGTGATCCTTTCTATTTGTCCATTTCTATTTTTCCATCAACAGCCTGATATTCCATGCCTCTGGGTCTATACTGTTCCATTTCATAAAATTTAATGAATGTTAGAACTGGCTCTGCAAATGCATTGCCTTAATCTTGTTGCCTGCAGTGAGATGCTTTTAATATTTTCTCCACATGTGAACTCAGTGTTTTCCTTTAGCTTTTCTTTAATTTCCATGTGGTTAATCCCCTTCTACTCCAGGGAGCCTGGATATTTATAGGTTTCTCCCTTTCACGCTATCTTCAATAATTTGCTTTTTACATTCAGTGAACACATCCATCACAATGAGTTGCCCTTTCCCTATTTGTATTGACTTGCATTTATATAAACCAGACTCCCTTTTCACATCATTATTAATGTTCATGGTAATTTTCAGTAGCTTGGGAAGCTGGGTATTAGAGTTGGCCAGAGCTTCAAGTTGTCCTATTGGATGCTTGTTTTCAAATTTTATCATTAAGTCAAAACCAAGGTTATGTGTTTTTTTTCTTAATTGACTCAATATAAAATGAGAGTATTAAATAAGCATCTCTAAATTATTCCTCATTTCATTAAAATATTCTTGACTTGATTAGCCCTGTATGAACCAAAAAATGCAGAATATTCCCATTATCAATGTGGAGTATTTTCAAAATCAAAAACCCAATTTTATAAACTTTTATAATACCTAGTAGACATAAATAGGGGGCGTGAGTTATAAGCAGCTAACATTGGTCATACTTAAATGCTGTGGCTTTCTGATTGCTCAATTTATCTTGACAGAGTCTAGAATGATGTAGTTTTAAAATTCTCATATTCTTTTTATGCTTCATTTATATTCTTTTAATTAAAGGTAATTTTTTTCTATCATTTATGCATGTCCTGAGTTTGCAGATGGTAGGGAAAGATAATTGACAGGACTTAGATTGCTGTTCTTTAGGCAAAACCAAAGATTATCAAAGTTTCCATAGCTTGTGCACGTTTCCCAGGAAATATCTTTCAGAGTAGCTCTGTGTTTCTGAGAACCTCTTGAACCAGTCATTCTGCTGTAAGACAGTCCTATGCTTTCCTGTTAACTGAACATTTTGATTGTTCAGCATCCTCTTCAGGTATCAGTAGAATTTCCATGATTCAGTTTCTCTGAAACTAGGATACGTCTTTTTTAAAATAAATAAAAAATAAATTTATTTTGACAAATAAATTCATTGCGGTGGCTTCTCTTGTCATGGAGCATGGGCTTTAGACTCACAGGCTTCAGTAGTTGTGGCACGCAGGCTCAGTAGTTGTGGTGCATGCGCCTAGTTGCTCCACAGCATGTGGGATCTTCCCGGACCAGGGCTCAAACCCATGTTCCCTGCATTGGCAGGTGGATTCTTAACTACTGTGCCACCAGGGAAGTCCCAGGATATGTCTTTCAATTGATTATGTGTCACAGTTTAATTGGTAGCATTAAAAAATAATTTTAGTGGCACAAAAATTAATGGTATTCTAGATTTTATAAAATGTGGCATTTTATTTTTTTCTCTCTCTCCTTTAAACCACTTTGTTGAGTTATGATTGACATTAAAAAAAGCTGTACGATTTTAATGTATACAACTTTACGGGTTAGGAGATAAGTGTACATTCATGAAACGAGCACCACATCTATTCCATAAACATCTATCACCTCCAAAAGTTTCCTCCTGCCCTCTTTATTTAATATTATTTTTTTGGTGTGTGATAAGAACACTTAACATAAGATCTGCACTCTTAGCAAATATTTAAGTATAGAATTAAGTTACCATTGGCACTGTGCTACACAGTAGCTCTCTAGGACTTGTCCATCTTGCATAACTGAAACTTTGTACCCTTTGACTAATACCTCTCTGTTTTCTCCTCCCCTAAGCTCCTGGTAACCACCATTCTACTCCCTGCTTCTTTGAGTTTGACTATTGTAGATTTCCCATATAAGTGGTTATCTTGTATTTGTGCTTCTGTGTCTGGTTTATTTCCTATCATGTCCTCCAGGTTTATCCATGTTGTCACAAATGGCAAATTTCCTTCTTTTCTTAAGGCTAAATACTATTCCATTGTATATACCACAGTTTCTTCATCCATTTGTCCATCAATGGACACTTATGTTGCTTCCATATCTTGGCTATTGTGAATAATGCTTCAATGAACATGGGAGTGCAGATATCTCTTTAAGATCCTGATTTCAATTCCTTTGGATATATTTTTATTTTCTAAGGCTAGATATTCATGGTCTCAGTGACTTTATGTATTGAGTAAGCATTCCTGAATGTCCTCTGAGCTTGCTTCTTTTCCATTCTAATCTTTCTTCACAAGTTTATCTTCCAACTTGTTCATTTATTCATTCATTCTCTTCAATTAATGAAAGTTAAGAATTTAACAGAAGGTAAAGTTTTTTGAAATATGCTATGTACTTTCTTCTCTGGAACTTCTACGTACTGGTCAGGCCAAGACACCTTTCTGTAGCTGTGGGTGGGGAAATGAGAAATTCTAGAACTAAGAGTAGGACTAGGACTTTTATAATAAGAATGTAAAGAACAAGGTCAGTGTTCAGCTTTTAATTACAATAGGACGTTTTTCAATAGTGCTGGCAGCATGAAAATCTTGATTTTGTCAAGAGAAAAAGAATTTTCTAAATTTTTTTAAAGCTCTGCAACGTATTAAAAGAAAAATTTGGTAGGGCTAGATCATAGACTATCTTTCAGAGTCCAGCAGGTTTAGTTCCTCTAGGAAGATGGATTTGGATTAGAGCAAGTAGAGGCTTTACCCTTTTGGTCCCATGAGGTAATGGTTCCTGTTTTTTCCTTAAGGTCCTTAATTTGCCCCTTCTTAGGACCGTGAGTCAAATGGAGAGAGTATAGAAACGTCAGGAAAGGCATGGAGGAGTCTGAGAATGTTTGATCTAGTACTCTGCTCCCTGTCAAAGCATGAGGGAGATCAAGGACTCTAGTTATTGGTCAGTGTAAGCCTGTCACTCTGGGGCATTACCAATGCAGTATGAGAGCAATATCATGGAGTTACCTTGGAGGGAGCTGGATAGGTGAGACTGAGGCTGTGCTCCTGGCCCCCCAGGGCCTGTGCTTGGTTTACAGGAGATCATACCTAAAGTTTTCCACAGCCTCAGAGGTGCTGTAAGGGCCAGTGGACCAGAATGGGCCAGCTCAGAATGAAGAGACTGTAGTGTGAGGAGCCTTTAAGAGCAGAGACCAGGATTACACTTTCCGGCATAGAAACTGCCTGCTTACAGGAAGAACTGAGTAGTTGCATGGTGATCAAATGGCTCACAAGGCCTAACATATTTACAGTCTGTTCCTTCACAGAAAAAATTTGCCAATTCCTACTGTAGGAAATTCTGAATTTTAAGACTATAATCATAAATATAGTTCAGTAATTGATCTCAGACAATCAAAGGTACTAATGACTTTATAGGAAGATATAAAAGAATGGATTATTTAATTTGATGATTTACTGGAAAATAAAATTATGAATTGTCCTAATTTGGCTGCTGTATAACAAATTACCATAGACTCAGTTGGCTTAAAGAGCAAACATTTATTTCTCATAGTTCTGGAGGCCGGAAGGTCCAAGATCAAGGTGCTGGCAGATCTGGTGTCTGGTGAGAGCCCACTTCCAGGCTTGCAAATGGCCAGCTTCTCATTGTGTCCTTACATGGCAAAAAGAAAGCTAGCAGTTGCCTCTTCTTATAAGGGCACTAATGCCATTCATGAGGGTGGAGCCTTCCCAAGTTAATTACCTTCCAAAGGCCCATCTCTTAAGACAATCAGATTGAAATTAGGGTTTCAGCATATGAATATTTGGGGGGGACACAAACATTCAGGCCATAACATGAATAATGAAGAAATCATATATACTGTGAATTGAACTGATTGACCTCAATTTGGAAAAGAGGAGAAGCAAAGAGAATCAAATCCAGAGCTAACAGTGGCAAGTAAAGCCCCACATTTTACCGTTTATTAAGTTCCAGACTGAATCAATATTATTTTAATGAAAAAGTGGAAGGACTATGTGATGAAAAAGCATATATCATCTTGACAGGTTAAAAGGACTCATTTTATTAAATGTATAAATATGTATGGTTTAAATGAAAATGACCGTGATAGGTATTTGTTATATATTTCATGACTCCTCACTTTGACTTTCAAATCAAATATCAGTCTTGATTTTGTCAGTTAAGAAGGCATCTGATATATTTAAATTTCCATCCTTTTAAAGAGTGAGATTAAGAAATGTTAAAATGCACTCATTTTAACAATGATTCCATTGTTCAAAATATTTTTGGCACAGTTTTCTTTGTCTTTTTTCAGGCAGGAAATGTCAAAGCTTTATAATCATATCTCATTTGTGTGTGTTTGTCTATATATAGTATGAGTTAGTATCATCACTTGTTTCCAAATGCCTTTCGGTCGTTTCAAAAGTCTAATCTACCCTTAAAGGGGGAAAAAAAAATTGCCGCTATTGAGAATATTCCAAAGTATGGGCTGAATGGGGCTCACAGAACTGGTTGGAAGATTGAGACTGAAGAATTAGGCTCAGGAATTCGGCAGGTACCTTGGCAGCGACGTCACAGCAAAGGTCACACCACAAAGCAATGTGGTTTCACATCTCCCTACTAGCAAGTGCACCATTAGACTTTCACCTCCACTGGTGCCAACTGGCCATGGAGCCTTATATCACTTCCTTTAGATGTAATAGTCCCAGTAGGAGTGTTGGTGCAAGCTGAGCTTATGTCGGGGGCTGGAAGGTGGCCGTGGGGGGATGTGTGAACGCTTTGTCTTGCTCTTTGAATCTGTTGCCACCTAAATTCACACAAAGGAAGATTTCCCCACAAACGTTCATTACAAATTTGTTTAAACATTACTGATATTATAGATGCAACTTTGGATTCTTTTATTAGTTAAAATGAGCATGTATTACATTCATAATTTTAAAAGTAGAATACAAAATAATTATAAAAAAGAGAGAGATGTTTTTCAAGTCTAGGCAGAGTTAGCACCTGTGCCATGATTTGGGGGAGACATGAGAGAGGGCTGCTACACTCGCAGCTCACTGTCTGAAGGGAGGATAGAGTCTTGACCTGTAGAAAATTATACTTAGTGGTGCAATCACCTGGACACAGTGTGAGTAATCAGGTAAAAAGGAGAGAGAAGTCGTGTTCCTTTATCAAGCTTCCCCCTTTCAATTATCAATGGAATTTCACTCAGAACTTCAGTTTAATCTCTTGTCTGACTTGGAAGGGAGAAAGTACATTAAAAAATAAATAAATAGAACAAAACAGAACAATAAACAGAACAATAAACTCCCGAGGAGACTCTCCTAGCTGTTGTGACCACTTTTTTTAGTTGAAAAAGTGTGAGCTTAGGGAAACTCAGGGGAAACATTTTTCTTCATTTTCTTCTCAAAACAGAGGCAGAAGTAAGGCGGGGGAAGGTATAGATGAGTAAATATAGGATAATTGGTGATAAAGTGCTGGTGCATCTTATTTTCATTCTATTGAGTCATTTTTTAATCGGCTGTCCTTGAAATAGTGGGTGTTTTTCAGCTGGCTTCTTCACTTCTATTTTCCTGTTAATGTCCTTTTTTAGGGGTGGGGCAACTCTACTCTGGTGAATGATCAAATGTTCAGGCAAGTATTTCTTGGTGTTATAAGCTCATTAAATTTCTTGTTATTTCTTGCAGTATGCTGGGAAGTGCTGTTTACAGCCCCTTTTTGCAGTGTATAACCTGTCTTCTGTTGCAAACCGCAGAAGCTCCTTCTTTGATAGTTCATCTCCTCCTTTATCAGCGCCATTAAGAACGCTGCATAAACTGCCAGCACTTGTGGATGTGCAGAGCCCTATGAGCTTCCTAAAGTTAGTACTGCAGGTGGCGTTTTGAGATGCTTCTGGAAACCTTTCTCAACTTAGATCAGTGGTTCTCAAATGTCAGCATGCATTAGGATCACTTGGTGGGCTTGTTAAAACCAATTGCGGGTTCTGCTAGGAGAGGTGGATTCAGCAGGTCTGGGATGCAGCCTGAGAGTTTGCATATCTAACAATTTCAGGTGATGCTGCTGCTGGTCCTGAGACCACACTCCAAGATCCACGGAGATTTATGGCTCAAATGGGTATGTAAACACCCTTGCTAAAATGGAGGAACCAGTGCAGTGAATTTTTGAATTAATATATGTGGAATATCACAGAGTGCAGAGTATTACATGAGCAGTTTGGGGAATGTTTCAGGTAAGTGTATACAATTCCTGTGGCCTAGGATCTAAACAGTAACTCTAAGACAGGGTTTCTGTTTTCCAAGTAACTTTATTAATCTCATAGAGAATGTTATTTAACAAAATTCTTCTCCTTTCAGTATAAAATAGTAATCTAATAGTTTCTTGTTTGATGTAAAATGAAATATTATTTCACATAAGCAGCAATTTACCATTTTTTTCAGGTTTTCTTCCCTAGAAAATAATAACTTGAGAGTACTTTAACATAGAAAAGATGTGGACTTCAAAAAAATTTGCAAATATGTTGCAACGACAAGAATGATTTCACGGTTGAATGCATTTGTAAAAGCTGACTTCACTTACATTTCTGGTTCCATCTTCTAGAAATAGTCAGAGTTGCTTTTATTAAGATCATGTGCTTCAAGGGACTCAGGACCAGATGGTGGTTATGGGTTGGTCTGTAGACCACAGCCTGAGAGCTTCGCTTAGGGAGTCAAAGAGCTTTGGGCTGGTATCTAGCTCTTAATTAGGCAAATTATGTATCCCCTCGTGAAGAAGCAATCCTAGTCTTTGCTGACCTCTCTATTGTGTATTTGTTTTCTATTTCTTTACCTCGTGTTCCTGTCTTTATTTCTTTCACTCTATTTCTTTGACTTTAATTTGCTGTTCTTTCAACTTTGTGAGATTAAATGCTTAGATCTTTGATTATCAGATTTTTGTCTTTTCTACTCTATGCATAAAAGGGTATAAATTTTCCTATAAGCACAGCTTTAGTAGCTCCAATGAGCTATGGCTGTGATTTAAACAATCATGCCTATGTAATGAAGCCTCCATAGAAACCCAAAATGAGATGGTTTGGAGAGCTTCTAGGTTGGTGAGCATGTGGAGGTTTGGGGAGCGTGGCATACTCAGAAAGGCCATGGAAGCCTCTGCCCCTCCCCCATAGCTTGTCCTACATGTCTCTTTCATCTGGCTGTTCCTGAGCTATATTCTTTTTTTTTTTTGCTATATTCTTTTATAATAAGCTGGTCATCTAGTAAGGAAAATGCTTCTTAGAGTTCTGCAAACCACTCTAGCAAATTAATTGAACTAAAGGAGGGGGGTTGTTTGAAACTTTAGTCTGTAGTCAGCAGCACAGGTGAAAACCTGGGCTTGAGATTGGTGTCTGAAGTGGTGGGTAGCAATCTTGTAGGACCAAGCCCTTGACCTGTGGAATCTGATGGTATCTCCAGGTAGATAGTGTCATAATTGAATTGCATTATAGGATAACCAACTGGTGTAGAATTACTTGATGGTGTGGGGAAAAAAACACAGACACATGGAATTGGGTGCAGAACCCTTACAAATGTTCATAACAGCATTATTCACAGTAGCCAAAAGGTGGAAAGAATTCAAATGTCTGATGAATGGATAAACAAATGTAGTATATCCATACAAGGGAATATTATTCAGCCATAAAAAGGAATGAAGTGATATATGATACAACGTGGATGAACCTTGAAAACATTATGCTAAGTGAAAGAAGCCAAACACAAAAGGTCACTTAGTATATGATTCCATTTATATAAAATATCCAGAATAGGTAAATCCATAGAAGTAGAAAACAGATTAGTAGTTTCCAGGGGAGTATGGAGAATGACTTTTTAATGAAGTCACTTTCTTTTAGGGTGATGAAAATGTTTTGGAACTAGAGGTGGTGTTTACATAACTCTGTGACTGTGCTGAAAGGGACTAAACTATGTGGGTTCAAATGGTTAATTTTAGGGCTTCCCTGGTGATGCATTGGTTGAGAGTCCTGCCGATGCAGGGGACACAGGTTCATGCCCTGGTCCGGGAAGATCCCACATGCTGCGAAGCGGCTAGGCCCGTGAGCCATGGCCACTGAGCCTGTGCGTCCAGAGCCTGTGCTCCAGCTCCACAATGGGAGAGGCCACAACAGTGAGAGGCCCGCGTACCGCAAAAAAAAAAAAAAAAAAAAAAAAGGTTAATTTTAGGTTATATGAATTTTACCTCAATGTAAAAAAGTAAAGCAAACAAACCAAAATAAACAAGTTGGTACTGGAAAATCTGCATAGAGGTGCCTTTGACTACAAATAGAGTCTCTCTTATTTACTACCAAGAACACAGAAACCAAAACAAAACCCTGGGAGAGGTAAATAGTATGCTTGAGCCTGATTTACCTGAAACTTCTGAAGCTTTAGTCAGAGGGTCCCTTGTGTGCATGGTCCCATTTTAAGTTCCTGTTTGGGGCACTGCACTGCCTTTGAAACTAAGGTACTTCCTTTGTAAAACCTAAGAGAGTTGTGAGGATTGAGCTGATATAACAAAGTCCTAGATTTTGTAAAAATTACAAAAATAATATATTCTAACCTCAATTGGTAGAGACTACTCTTTCTACTCTGACTTTTAGGTCATATTTCCCTTCAGATTATAGTGGTAAAGGGGCCACAGGCACTTTTGGAATCAAGCTGATGGGAGGTTGAATTGGACATACATTTAGTTTGGGTTATGTGTGAGGCATATATGTTATATATATAAAACTTAGTGTGGTAGGCTGCATAGTGGCCCCCAGAGATAACTAGGTCCTAATCCCTGGAACTTGTGAATGTTACCTTACATGACAATGGAGACTGCATATATGATTAAGTTAAGAGTCTTGAGATGGGGAAATTATCTGGGGAGGCCCTAAAAGCAATCACAAGTTTTCCTATGAGAAGGGGGCAGAGGAAGATTTGATGCAAAAAGAAGGCAAAGTGACCACTGAAGCAAGATGCTACACTGCTGGCTTTGAAGATGGAGGAAAGGTCCCCCAAGCCAAGGAATGCTGGAAAAGGCAAGGAAACAGATTCTTCCCTATAGCCTCTGGAGGGAGTATGGCCTGGTGACACCTTGATCTTGGCCCAGTGAAATTGATTTCACATTTCTCACCTCTGGAACTGTAAGAGAATATATATATATATATATACATATATATATATATATATATATATATATATATATATGTTGTTATAAGCCACCATGTGTGTATCACACACACACAGTTTGTTACAGCAGCCATAGGAAACTAATATAGAGAGCTAAGTTACTGCTAGCTACACGGGTGTTGGAATGGCTTCCAATAGTGTTCCTGCTGTCCACTGTGTCAATCCACTCAGCACAGCAACAGGTAAGGACAGAGCCAGAGTTTTATCATGATACGATTGTGTCACATGGAGTCTAACACCAGAAGCATGTATGCCCAGTAGCAAGGTTTGCAGTGTAGAGATCTGAAAGTTATCCTGGGAAAACTCTTCCAATTACCAGGTTTGTAAAATTGTTTTCATTGATTTTTAGTCAAAGAGGAAATTCCTTATAATATAAAATAAAATTTTTATTTTATATTAATAAAATATTTATTAATAATTTATTATTAATAAATATTTTATTAATTAATTAAAATATCATATATTTTTCTGGATTTTGTAACATGTGATCTTTATCACTTTTTAAAAGTTTGTACTTTGTTGTAATTTCTTTTTTCATTTTAAATAAGTATTTACTTTGTATTTAATATTTTATTTTTATTTATTTATTTTTTTTAAACTTTTTTTTTTTTTTTTTTGCGGTACGCGGGCCTCTCGCTGTTGTGGCCTCTCCCGTTGCGGAGCACGGGCTCCGGACGCGCAGGCTCAGCAGCCATGGCTCACGGGACCAGCCGCTCCGCGGCATGTGGGATCCTCGCAGACCGGGGCACGAACCTGTGTCCCCTGCATCGGCAGGCGGACTCTCAACCACTGCGCCACCAGGGAAGCCCCTATTTTTATTTTTTAAAATAAATTTATTTATTTTTGGCTGCATTGGGTCTTTGTTGCTGCATGCGGGCTTTCTCTAGTTGCAGAAAGCCCGCACGCAGCAATGTGCACGGGCTTTTTTTGCGGTGTGTGCGCTTCTCATTGTGGTAGCTTATCTTTGTTGAGGAGCACGGGCGCTAGGCGTGCCAGCTTCAGTAGCTGTGGCACGTGGGCTCTGCAGTTGTGGCTCGTGGGCTCTAGAGTGCAGGCTCAGTAGTTGTGGCGCACAGGCTTTGTTGCTCTGCGGCATGTGGAATCTTCCCGGACCAGGGCTCGAACCCATGTCCCCTGCATTGGCAGGTGGATTCTTAACCACTATGCCACCAGGGAAGTCCCATATTTAATATTTTATATCTGTACCTAATAGCATCTAATACTCTGTCCCTGTATCAAATATTCTATATATACTTTTATGGTCACTTTATTTATAAAAATACATATTCATATTTTATAATTTTATTCATTTATATTTTAAGTTACTGAGATATAGGCTAAGTGTCTAGTTTCGGTTTTATTTTGTGGCTAGAAGATTTTCATTCACTGAACATCTGACCAATGTACATACCTAGTAAAATAAGTGAGGTGAAATTTGAAGGAGTAAACCTGAATTTTAAAAATCATTGAGCAACATCTAGCTTACAATTCAGTCAAGTAAACAGATATTTCTTAAGCAATTTTCAAAGCCTTGATAAGATACCATCAACATGATTTTAAAGTGAGATTAGCTAATGTAGGGAGCAATTAGATTTAGCTCATACATTTGGAGTTATGATGGAAAGCTCCTGTGGGTACTCTTTTATTGCACACAAAAAGAAATATGAGAAAGAAAAAGGAATTGTGTTCTCCTGTATTTTTCCTGAGGTGCATTGCTTTGCAAGATCCTCAGGGAGCAAAAGGAGATATGAGTTACATGAAAAAAAGAAACTATATAGAGGATTTAATTATTTCAAAATTACCCATTTTTTTCAACCAAGAATAACTACAGAAGCCTTTATTAAAAAAAAAAAAAAAAGGAATGGCTACTTTTCCCTGGGAAAATGTCAATAGATATAGTGCATAATTATAATAAATAATTTTGTAACCTCCTTCAAAGGTCTTCATTCTGAAGAGTCAGGTTATTTTTTAATTCCCATCTAGCCTCTAATTTGCTGTTTGACTGATTCCCTAAAGTATAGTAGTATTGGTGACCTCGAGGAGCTGTGCTCCCAGGCATATTTGATGGTCATTTAGGCCATCACATTTCAGCGTTCGACATCAAAAATTTACCTCCACTTGCCAAATTTGCTTAGATTTCACCCACATTTGCCTTTGCCTCCTATCCTTGATAGAAGAATATTTACAACTGCATAGCAATCTCAGACACCCAGAATGTCAGAGACGCAAAGACCCTAAGAGACCATCTCTTTCAGCGCCCTCATTTTACAGATGAGAAGGGAGGCCCAGGGTGGTGGAGGTGCCTTCTGATACCCTGGACTCTATTTGTAGAGGTGGAACCAGAAGGATACCCTGTAGCATTTCCCATCACACTTTCCTGTTTATTACCTTTTATGAGCTGGGCAGTAACATGCATTTAGAATCATTACACATGAAATCACACTCAAAAAACATATCCTTCAGACCCTCTGATGAAACAGCCTAGGGGGGTGGTGGTGGTGGGATGAATTGGGAGATTGGGACTGAAATATATACACTAATATGTATAAAATAGGTAACTAATAAGAACTGTCCTATTTAAAATAAAATTCAAAAAAAGGAAAGCCTATTATAAAACAGCCAAGAAAATGGCATCCAATATTCTCTCAAATGTTTCTCAAAATAATTTTTATTAAAAGCAAATAAAATGAAACAAATACCTAGATATACCTTTTATTATCCTTGCTCAAAGGAGTTAACTTTTTTTACAACATCTTTATTGGAGTATAATTGCTTTACAATATTGTGTTATTTTCTGCTTTATAACAAAGTGAATCATCTATACATATACATGTATCCCCATATCTCCTCCCTCTTGTGTCTCCCTCCCTCCCACCCTCCCTATCCACCCCTCTAGGTGGTCACAAAGCACTTAGCTGACCTCCTTGTGCTATGTGGCTTCTTCCCAATAGCTATCTATTTTACATTTGGTAGTATATATAAGTCCATGCCACTTTCTCACTTCATCCCAGCTTACCCTTCCCCCTCCCAGTGTCCTCAAGTTCATTCAATACATCTGCGTCTTTATTCCTGTCCTGCCTCTAGGTTCTTCAGAACCATTTTTAAAATTAGATTTCATGGGCTTCCCTGGTGGCGCAGTGGCTGAGAGTCCGTCTGCCGATGCAGGGGACACGGGTTCGTGCCCCGGTCTGGGAAGATCCCACATGCCGCGGAGCGGCTGGGCCCGTGAGCCACGGCCACTGAACCTGCATGTCCGGAGCCTGTGCTCTGCAACGGGAGAGGCCACAACAGTGGAGGCCCGCGTACCAAAAAAAAATTAGATTTCATATATATGTGTTAGCATACGGTATTTGTTTTTCTCTTTCTGACTTACTACACTCTATGACAGACTCTAGGTCCATCCATCTCACTACAAATAACTCAATTTCATTTCTTTTTATGGCTGAGTAATATTCCATTGTATATATATATGTCACATCTTCTTTATCCATTCAACTGTCGATGGATACTTAGGTTGCTTCCATGTCCTGGCTATCGTAAATAGAGCTGCAATAAACATTTTGGTACATGACTCTTTTTGAATTATGGTTTTCTCAGGGTATATGCCTGGTAGTGGGATTGCAGGGTCGTATGGTAGTTCTATTTGTAGTTTTTTAAGGAACCTCCATATGGTTCTCCACAGTGGCTGTATCAATTTACATTCCCACCAACAGTGCAAGAGGGTTCCCTTTTCTCCACACCCTCTCCAGCATTTATTGTTTCTAGAGTTTTTGATGATGGCCAATCTGACCGGTGTGAGATGATATCTCATTGTAGTTTTGATTTGCATTTCTCTAATGATTAATGATGTTGAGCATTCTTTCATGTGTTTGTTGGCAATCTGTATATCTTCTTTGGAGAAATGTCTATTTAGGTCTTCTGCCCATTTTTGGATTGGGTTGTTTGTTTTTTTGTTATTGAGCTGCCTGAGTTGCTTATAAATTTTGGATATTAATCCTTTGTCAGTTGCTTTATTTGCAAATATTTTCTCCCATTCTGAGGGTTGTCTTTTGGTCTTGTTTATGGTATCCTTTGCTGTGCAAAAGCTTTTAAGTTTCATTAGATCCCATTTGTTTATTTTTGTTTTTATTTCCATTTCTCTAGGAGATGGGTCAAAAAGGATCTTGCTGTGATTGATGTCATAGAGTGTTCTGCCGATGTTTTCCTCTAAGAGTTTGATAGTGTCTAGCCTTACATTTAGGTCTTTAACCCATTTTGAGTTTATTTTTGTGTGTGGTGTTAGGGAGTGTTCTAATTTCATACTTTTACATGTACCTGTCCAGTTTTCCCAGCACCACTTATTGAAGAGGCTGTCTTTTCTCCACTGTATATCCTTCCCTCGTTCATCAAAGATAAGGTGACCATATGTGTGTGGGTTTATCTCTGGGCTTTCTATCCTGTTCCATTGATCTATATTTCTCTTTTTGTGCCAGTACCATACTGTCTTGATTACTGTGGCCTTGTAGTATAGTCTGAAGTCAGGGAGCTGGATTCCTCCAGCTCCATTTTTCGTTCTCAAGATTGCTTTGGCTATTCAGGGTCTTTTGTGTTTCCATACAAATTGTGAAATTTTTTGTTCTAGTTCTGTAAAAAATGCCAGTGGTAATTTGATAGGGATTGCATTGAATCTGTAGATTGCTTTGGGTAATAGAGTCATTTTCACAATGTTGATTCTTCCAATCCAAGAACATGGTATATTTCTCCACCTTTTTGTATCATCTTTAATTTCTTTCATCAGTGTCTTATAGTTTTCTGCATAGAACTCTTTTGTCTCCTTAGGTAGGTTTATTCCTAGATATTTTATTCTTTTTGTTTCAATGGTAAATGGGAGTGTTTCCTTAATTTCACTCAGATTTTTCATCATTAGTGTATAAGAATGCCAGAGAATGCTGTGCATTAATTTTGTATCCTGCTACTTTACCAAATTCATTGATTAGTTCTAATAGTTTTCTGGTAGCATCCTTAGTATTCTCTATGTATAGTACCATGTCATCTGCAAACAGTGACAGCGTTACTTCTTTTCCTATTTGGATTCCTTTTATTTCTTTTTCTTCTCTGATTGCTGTGGCTAAACTTCCAAAACTATGTTGAATAAGAGTGGTGAGAATGGGCAACGTTGTCTTGTTCCTGATCTTAGTGGAAATGGTTTCAGTTTTTCACCATTGAGAACAATGCTGGCTGTGGGTTTGTCATATATGGCCTTTATTATGTTGAGGAAAGTTCCCTCTATGCCTACTTTCTGCAGGGTTTTTATCATAAATGGGTGTTGAATTTTGTCAAAAGCTTTCTCTGCATCTATTGAGATGATCATATGGTTTTTCTCCTTCAGTTTGTTGATATGGTGTATCACGTTGATTGATTTGCGTATATTGAAGAATCCTTGCATTCCTGGAATAAACCCCACTTGATCATGGTGTATGATCCTTTTAATGTGCTGTTGGATTCTGTTTGCTGGTATTTTGTTGAGGATTTTTGCATCTATGTTCATCAGTGATATTGGCCTGTAGTTTTCTTTCTTTGTGACGTCTTTGTCTGGTTTTGGTATCAGGGTGATGGTGGCCTCATAGAATGAATTTGAGAGTGTTCCTCCCTCTGCTATCTTTTGGAAGAGTTTGAGAAGGATAGGTGTTAGCTCTTCTCTAAATGTTTGATAGAATTCACCTGTGATGCTATCTGGTCCTGGGCTTTTGTTTGTTGGAAGATTTTTAATCACAGTTTCAAGTTCAGTGCTTGTGATTTGTCTGTTCATATTTTCTATTTCTTCCTGGTTCAGTCTCGGCAGCTTGTGCATTTCTAAGAATTTGTCCATTTCTTCCAGGTTGTGCATTTTATTGGCATAGAGTTGCTTGTAGTAATCTCTAATAATCTTGTATTTCTGCAGTGTCAGTTGTTACATCTCCTTTTTCATTTCTAATTCTATTGATTTGAGTCTTTTCCCTTTTTTTCTTGATGAGTCTGGCTAATGGTTTATCAATTTTGTTTATCCTCTCAAAGAACCAGCTTTTACTTTTATTGATCTTTGCAATTGTTTCCTTCATTTCTTTTTCATTTATTTCTGATCTGATCTTTATGATTTCTTTCCTTCTGCTAAATTTGGGGTTTTTTTGTTCTTTCTTCTCTAATTGCTTTAGGTGCAAAGTTAGGTTGTTTATTTGAGATGTTTCCTGTTCTTAAGGTATGATTGTATTGTTATAAACTTCCCTCTTAGAACTGCTTTTGCTCTATCCCATAGGTTTTGGGTCATCGAGTCTCCATTGTCATTTGTTTCTAAGTACTTTTTGATTTCCTCTTTGATTTCTTCAGTGATCACTTCGTTATTAAGTAGTGTATTGTTTAGCCTCCATGTGTTTGTATTTTTTTACAGATCTTTTCCTGTAATTGATATCTAGTCTCATAGCGTTGTGGTCAGAAAAGATAACTTGATACGATTTCAATTTTCTTAAATTTGCGATGGCTAGATTTGTGACCCAATATATGATCTATCCTGGAGAATGTTCCATGAGCACTTGAGAAAAATGTGTATTCTGTTGTTTTTGGATGGAATGTCCTATAAATATCAAGTAAATCCATCTTGTGTAATGTATCATTTAAAGCTTGTGTTTCCTTATTTATTTTCATTTTGGATGACCTGTCCATTGGTGACAGTGAGGTGTTAAAGTCCCCTACTATGATTGTGTTACTGTAGATTTCCCCTTTTATGGCTGTTAGTATTTGCCTTATGTATTGAGGTGCTCCTATGTTGGGTGCATAAATATTTACAATTGTTATATCTTCTTCATGGATCAGTCCCTTGATCATTATGTAGTGTCCTTCTTTGTCTCTTGTAATAGTTTTTATTTTAAAGTCTAATTTGTCTGATATGAGAATTGCTACTCCAGCTTTCTTCTGATTTCCATTTGCATGGAATATCGTTTTCCATCCCCTCACTTTCAGTCTGTAAGTGTCCCTAGGTCTGAAGTGGGTCTCTTGTAGACAGCATATATATGGGTCCTATTTTTGTATCCATTCAGCCAGTCTGTGTCTTTTGGTGGTGCATTTAATCCATTTACATTTAAGGTAATTATTGATATGTGTATTCCTATTACCATTTACTTAATTGTTTTGAGTTGTTCTTGTAGGTCTTTTCCTTCTCTTGTGTTTCTTTCTTAGAGAAGTTCCTTTAGCATTTGTTGTAAAGCTGGTTTGGTGGTTCTGAACTCTCTCAGCTTTTGCTTGTCTGTAAAGGTTTTAATTTCTCCATCGAATCTGAATGAGATCCTTGCTGGGTAGAGTAATGTTGGTTGTAGGTTTTTTTCCTTCATCACTTTAAATATGTCCTGCCACTCCCTTCTGGCTTGTAGAGTTTCTGCTGAAAGATCAGATGTGAACCTTATGGGGATTCCCTTGTGTGTTATTTGTTGTTTTTCCCTTGCTGCTTTTAATATGTTTTCTTTGTATTTAATTTTTGACAGTTTGATTATTATGTGTCTTGGCATGTTTATCCTTGGGTTTATCCTGTATGGGACTCTCTGTGCTTCCTGGACTTGATTGACTATTTCCTTACCTATATTAGGGAAGTTTTCAACTGTAATCTCTTCAAATATTTTCTCAGTCCCTTTCTTTTTCTCTTCTTCTTCTGGGACCCCAATAATTCGAATGTTGGTGCGTTTAATGTTGTCCCAGAGGTCTCTGAGACTGTCCTCAGTTCTTTTCATTACTTTTTCTTTATTCTGCTCTGCCCTAGTTATTTCCACTATTTTATCTTCCAGGTCACTTATCTGTCCTTCTGCCTCAGTTATTCTGCTATTGATCCCATCTAGAGTATTTTTCATTTCATTTATTGTGTTGCTCATCATTACTTGCTTCCTCTTTATTTCTTCTAGGTCCTTGTTACCTGTTTCTTGCAATTTGTCTATTCTATTTCCAAGATTTTGAATCATCTTTGCTATCATTATTCTGAATTCTTTTTCAGGTAGACTGGCTATTACCTCTTCATTTGTTAGGTCTGGTGTGTTTTTATCTTGCTCCTTCATCTGCTGTGTGTTTTTCTGTCTTCTCATTTTGCTTATCTTACTGTGTTTGGGGTCCTCTTTTGCAGGCTGCAGGTTCGTAGTTCCCTCTGTTTTTGGTGGCTGTCCCCAGTGGCTGTGGTTTGTTCAGTGGGTTGAGCAGGTTTCCTGGTTGGGGGGATTGGTGCCTCTGTTCTGGTGGATGAGGCTGGATCTTGTCTTTCTGTTGGGCAGGTCCACATCTGGTGGTGTGTATGGGGATGTTGGTAGCCTTATTATGATTTTAGGCAGCCTCTCGGCTAATGGGTGGGGCTGTGGTCCTGTCTTGCTCTTTGTTGGGCATAGGGTGTCCCGCACTGTTCATTGCTGGTCCTTGAGTGAAGCTGGGTCTTGGTGTTGAGATGGAGATCTCTGGGAGATTTTCGCCATTTGATATTACGTGGAGCTGGGAGGTCTCTTGTGGACCAGTGTCCTGAGGTTGGTTCTCCCACCTCAGAGACAGAACCTTGACACCTGGCTGGAGTGACAAGAGCCTTTAATCCACACGGCTCAAAATAAAAGGGAGGAAAAAAATAGAAAGGAAAGAAAGGAAGGAAGGAAGGAAGGAAGGAAGGAAGGAAGGAAGGAAGGAAGGAAGGAAGGAAGGAGGAAAGGAGGGAAGGAAGAAAGGAAGGGAGGGAGGAAGAAAGGAAGGGAGGGAAGGAAGAAAGGAAGGGAGGGAGGAAGAAAGGAAGGGAGGAAGGAAGGAGGGAAGTAGGAAAGAAAGGAGGGAAGAAAGGAAGAGAGAAAGGGAGAAGACAAAATAAAGTAGGATAAAATATAGTTATTAAAATAAAAAATAATTATTAAGAAGAAAAATTTCTATTAAAGAAAAAAAAACCAACAACAAAAAAAGCGGGTCCGTCTAACCCTAGGACAAATGGTGAAAACAAAGCTATACAGACAAAATCTCACACAGCAGCACACACATACACACTCACAAAAAGAAAAAAGGGGAAAATAATAATATATCTTGCTCCCAAAGTCCACCTCCTCAACTTGGGATATTTCACTGTCTATTCAGGTTTTCCACAGATGCAGGGCACTTCAAGTTGATTGTGGAGGTTTAATCCGCTGCTTCGGAGGCTGCTGGGAGACACCTCGCCCTCTCCTCTTTGTTTGCACAGCTCCTGGGGTTCAGCTTTGGAGTTGGCCCCGCCTCTGCGTGTAGGTCGTCCGAGGGCGTCTGCCCTTCGCTCAGATAGGACGGGGTTAAAGGAGCAGCTGATTCGGGGGCTCTGGCACAGGCCGGGGTGGGGGGGCGAGAGGGACACGGATGCGGGGCGAGCCTGCGATGTCAGAGGCCGGCGTGACGCTGCACCGGCCCGAGGTGCACCGTGCGTTTTCCCGGGGAGGCTGTCCCTGGATCCCGGGACCCCGGCAGCGGCGGGCTGCACAGGCTCCCGGGAGGGGCGGTGTGGAGAGTGACCTGTGCTTGCACAGAGGCCTCTTGGTGGCGGCAGTAGCAACCCTAGCGTCCCACACCCGTCTCTGTTGTCCATGCTGACAGGCGCGGCTCGCGCCCGTTTCTGGAGCTCCTTTACGCGGTGCCCTTAATCCCCTCTCCTCGCGCCCCAGGAAGCGAAGAGGCAAGAAAAAGTCTCTTGTCCCTTCGGTAGCTCCGTGCCCGTTTCTAGAGCTCCTTTAAGCGGCGCGCTTAAACTCCTCTCCTCGCGCACCAGGAGGCAAAGAGGGAAGAAAAAGTCTCTTGTCTCTTCGGCGGCTCCAGACTTCTCCCGGACTCCCTCCCGGCCAGCCATGGCGCACTAACCCCATCAGGCTGTGTTCACGCAGCCAACCCCAGTCCTCTCCTGGCTTCTGACTGAAGCCCGAGCCTCAGCTCCCAGCCCCCATCCGCTCCGGCGGGGGAGCAGACAAGCCTCTCGGTCTGGTGAGTGCGGGTCAGCACCGACCCTCTGTGCGGGAATTTCTCCGCTTTGCCCTCCGCACCCTGTGGCTGAGCTGTCCTCTGCGGCTCCGAAGCTTCCCCCTCCGCCACCCGCAGTCTCCGCCCGTGAAGGGGCTTCCTAGTGTGTGGGAACCTTTCCTCCTTCACGGCTCCCTCCCACTGGTGCAGGTCCTGTCCCTATTCTTTTGTCTCTGTTTTTTCTTTTTTCTTTTGCCCTACCCAGGTATGTGGGGAGTTTCTTGCCGTTTGGGAGGTCTGAGGTCTTATGCCAGCGTTCAGTAGGTGTTCTGTAGGAGTTGTTCCACGTGTAGATGTATTTCTGATGTATTTGTGGGGAGGAAGGTGATCTCCACATCTTACTCCTCCGCCATCTTGAAGGTCTCCCCAGATATACCTTTTAAAATAAGGATTTTGTGATTTATTTGGTTTAATTCTTCATTTTATTTTAGCCACACTTTGATATATTTCATGAAGTATAACGGTAGAACGAAAGCCAGTTTTAAAAGGCAAATTTTCAAAACAGCTTTCTTAAATAATTCACATAAATTTAAATTTAAAGTGTACAGTTCACCTTTTTTAAAGCATATTCACAGAATTGAACAAACAGCACCACAATCTAATTTTAGAACATTTTCATCACCCCCAAAAGAAATCCCATATCCATTAGCAATCCTTTCCATTCCTGCCCATCCCCTCCCCGCAGCCTGAGGCAACTGCTAATGAACTTTCTCTCTGTATAGATTTGTCTGTTCTAGACATTTCACACAAATGGAATCATACAATATGTGGTATTTTATGACTGGCTCTGGTTTCTTTCACATAGCATAACACTTTCAAGTTTCATTCATGTTATGACATGTAAATACATCATTCCCTTCTCTGGCTAAATAATATTCTATTGTGTGCATATACCACTTTTTATACATTCGTCAGTTGATGAGTATCTGGACGGTTTCCACTCTTGGGCTCCTATGAATAATGCTGCTATGAACATTTGTGAACGTGTTTTTGGGTGGCATATATTTTCATTTCTCTTGGGTATATACCTACAAGTGGAATTGCTGGATCACATGATAACTGTATGTTTAATATTTTGAGAAACTGCCAGACTGTTTTCCAAAGTGACTGTGCTGTTTTCCAATTTCTCCAGCAGTGTATGGAGGTTCCAATTTTTCCCCATCTTGTAAAAGGCAAATTGTACAATTTTAACTGGTAAACGTTCAATTATTTATTGAGCATCTCCTAGGTGAAAGGTCCTGTTTGAGGTGCTGTAATTTAAAAAATTCTATCAATTCATTTGTGGAGAAACTTAGAACTTTTCTTAAGGGGATTCCTCCCTGAAGGGGACTATGTCAGTCAGTGACCAGTGAGGAGACAGAAATTACACCAGTAATTTGAACAGGAAAATTTCATATAAATAATTATTAACTGGTAAAATATAATTAACTGCAAAAGGGGTAAATTAAATGCTAAAGAACACAGGAACAGTAAATGTAGGAAGCAGCTCTGACATTTCGGGCTGAAAAAGAGTAGTACTCAAGGAAGGAATAAACTTGGGAGAGCATCACCTTCCACTCGAGGCTGAGATCCAGACCTTGTTGGAGGGGGAGAGGCTGTGGTCCACTGGATGGCGATGTTTCTTGAGGTGCCCCGAGCCAGGGCTGGCAAGCAGTGAACTGGGAAAGTGTCTACTAGGACCTGGCAAAACCTGCAGGAAGGTGGGTACCTCTGGATCTTCCACATACTGCTGACAAGCAAGCTGCCTACTGGGCTGATAGGGAAACTCAATAGAAAGCCCTTACTCGAGGGTGATGCCTCTGGGTCTCCCACATACCACTGATGGCATGCCACAGGAACAAGAAGGACCAGAAAGAATGAAGAAGGACCATGCCTTCCTCTGCTGTACCTTGCAGTATCCCTCCTGCACTCTACCAACAAAACATAACATGGCACCAGCTGGCAAAGGAGAAGTGTTTACAAAGTCCAGATTAGGGCAAAGCAGGGTGGATATGGAGTTGAGAGGCAATAAACCAGTAACTAGCAGTCACCTCCTTTGACTACTTACTTCCGCATGCGCCCTCTTAAACATATTTGAACTTTTGTACAACACAGAGCTAACACTTTTCTTCATAGAAGTGCAGAGGTTCTCACCCTTTCCCCCAATGAGGAGACACACAGTTTCAGCAGTCATTTATATAGCCCACTGGCGTTGTTACTTACTCTCCAAATTTAGTCCCAGTCCCACTGAGCATTCTCTTATCTAAAGGCTAAGTTGCAGAATTTACATTCAACGACTTCTATGTAAAATAATGAAGGGAAGAAAGAGAGAAAAAAAGAAAATGGTTAATATATACAAATGTACTCATACATGTAACATACAAAGAGAAAATATGTAAAACTACTGCAGTTCTCATTTCTGTAATTGATAAAGAGGCCGTAGTTGATAGCTATGACTTCCTCCTTCTTCTACTGTCTATTCTATGTACCATTGCCCTTAGATGGTCAGGGCTCTCTGCCTGATGGGGTGATCCACAGCTTCATTTCCAGGGGTCTGAGTTCTCAATAATCCTGCCTTTTAAAAGTTTTGATTCCTATGGTTGTTTTATTAAGCGCTACTGTTGGTGCCCCTGGAAGATCCCCTGCCTTCACAGTCTTCCTTGACCCCCTTGTGCAACAGTACCCCAAATTCCCCTTGGTAACCAGGATCAACCACTCCAGCCAATAGAGTTGCCCCTTTCTCTGTCTGTTGGTTCAGTAGCCTAAAGAGTGCAAAATGGCTTGGTGGCATTCTCACCCTATGACTTGATGGAACCATTTTACATCCCTTGGTGGAAGTCTTGCCTCCTGAGAACTTAGAACCCCAAGTCAGCCAGCAGTGGTTAACGTTGCTGGGAAGGGAGGCAAAATTTTTGCAAATAGCTTGTTATTTTATATAGTGAGAATAGCCACTTTTATTTCCGCACTTGTATTGTATTGTAGATACATGTATTCTGGTTATGAGGGAGATAGCACCGTATAAAATCTCTGATTCTCGGCATACACTTTATTCTATAAAAGAGAACCCCATCCTCTCAGAGTCTTGTCTCTCAATTGGTGGTGTAACTGAGTCTTCAGTAAGCCATTCAACATTTCAATCAGACCAGTTGCTTCTGGGGTATGGGATATGTAATAAAATCTGTTAATTAGTTGGGCATAAGTGCATTTGCTGTGAATTAGTCCCTTGATCAGAAACACTGCTGTGTGGAATATCATACACAAAAAATGCTTTTCTCTGGGCTTCAAGGAGAATTCGAAGTACATAGGTCAGATTTATGTAGGTCAGTACATAGGTGGTTCTGACAGAAGCATTATGGGCAGAAAGACTAATCCATACCCAGAGTATATGTCTAGTATGATGGAGACAAATCTCCACCCCTTCCACAAGGCAACCAGGCCCAACATAATCAAACTGCTACTGGGTGGCTGTCTGGGTCCCCCTGGTAAAGGGCACCATGTCAGGGTCTCAGTGTTGGTCTCTGCTGTTGGCTATTAGAAAATCGGCAGTAGTAGTAGCCAGGTCAGCCTTCGTAAGGAGAAATCGATGTTGTCGAACCTATGCACAGTCTCTATCCCTGACACTGTGATCATTTTGAGTAGCACTGGGGTAGCTGGGGAAAGGGTCTGACTGACATCAGATAGCATGATTTTAAAGAGCCTCTTCTGTAGTGGATGCCTTTTGATAATAAGCATTCACATGCAACACACATACCTTCATACTGTGCTCATTCTGAGAAGTCTATGCACATACCTTTTCTCATTCTTTGTTGAAACTCAAGAGAGGTATTTGGTCACCAGACCTAGAGTTTTTTTCCTATTACTGTTTCCAGATCAACATAAGATCCCTGGCACCTGTTTTTTGTTTTTTTTTTTTGCTGTCCGCGGGCCTCTCACTGCTGTGGCCTCTCCCGTTGCGGAGCGCAGGCTCTGGACGCGCAGGCTCAGCGGCCATGGCTCACGGGCCCAGCTGCTGCGTGGCATGTGGGATCTTCCCGGACTGGGGCACAAACCTGTGTGCCCTGCATTGGCAGCCGGACTCTCAACCACTGCGCCACCAGGGAAGCCCCCTGGCACCTTTTATGGTAAATGGTCCATCTGGTCTTTGGTGGTAAGTTGCTGCCTCATGGCTTCTGTTCCTCTGGAATCCCATCATCGCATGAAATCAGGGGTCGTCATTTCAGCGGAAGCGTCCTTCATTGTCATGCTTGGCCAACAAAGCAAATACAGAGATTTTTAATTTCCCTTTATTTTATTCTTTAATTTAATTTTAAGTGTCTCAAAAATTGAAGTATGGTTGATTTACCATGTTTTGTTAATTTCAGGTGTACAGCAAAATGATTCAGTTATACATATAAGTATCTATTCTTCAGATTCGTTTCCATTATAGGTTATTACAAGATATTGAATATAGTTCCCTGTGCTACACAGTAGGACCTTGTTTTTTATCTATTTTATATATAGTAGTGTATATCTGTTAATCCCAAACTCCTAATTTATCCCTCCCCCACCTTTCCCTTCTGGTAACTATAAGTTTGTTTTCTATGTCTGTGAGTCTCTTTCTGTATTGTAAATAAGTTCACTTGTATCATTTTTTAAGATTCCACATATAAGTGGTATCATATGATATGTTTTTGTTTGACTTACTTCACTTAGTATGATAATCTCTAGGTCCATCCATGTTGCCGCAAATGGCATGATTTCGTTCTTTTTATATGGCTGAGTAGTATTCCATTGTATATATGTACCACATCTTCTTTATCCATTCATCTGTAGATGAACAATTTTTAGGTTGCTTCCATGTCTTAGCTATCGTAAAATAGTGCTGCTGCAAACACTGAGGTTCATCTATCTTTTCTTTTCTTTTTTTTTTTTTGGCGGTACGCAGGCCTCTCCTTCTTGTGGTCTCTCCCGTTGCGGAGCGCAGGCTCTGGATGCGCATCTATCTTTTCAAATTAGAGTTTCGTCTTTTCCAGATATACCCAGGAGTGGGATTGCTGGATGATATGGTAACTCTATTTTTAGAGTTGCCAACATTCCTACCTCCCTGAGCTTTTGTATTCCCCTGCATCTCATCCTCACTGAATGTAGATCACTCTTGAGACCACATTTCAGTCAATCAGCCACATAAATTTTTAGAGCCACTTCTAGCTGCACGAGCTAACACGTTAAATCCAGAAGCACTAGTAAATATATCCATATCAATGAATTTGGCTCTATCTAATTAGAGCCAAATTAATTATCTTCCTTGTTCTCACACCCTTAGAATTGACTTCCACATGTATTCTCCAGGTTTATGCCAATATATTTAGCAAAATCTTGCAAGTGCTTTGGAGAGTGAGCTATTTCCTTCTGTGTTATAGTGTGTGCCCAACTCCCGGGGGCATGCTGAGAATCAGCCCTAGTTATGGGTTGAGTGACTACAAGAGGTAGTTATAATTGTGGTGGGTCTTGAAGAGAATGATCATCTCTTTTCAAGTCATCTTCTCCAGGTGATGTTATAATAGGCTTTTCAATCAAAGAAAGGCTAGTGTCCTCAAACAAAAGAGGGCAAGCTTCTTCCACTGGTAAGGAAGACTCAGGGCAACTTGGGGTTTCAGGATTGTCAGTTTCATTTCAATACAACCAGATGTCCTTATCCCACATTTTAGGGTTCCATTTTTCCAAATGAGTGCCCTCACTTTTACATGAGAAACTTAGTGAGATGGTGAATTCAAATGATGTTAAAAATTCAACAACCCACACGACTAAATGTTTTGATTTTTAGCAATATCAGCCCATTGGCTACAATAAATAAGAGACAGCAAATGTCTCCGGGTTTTATGATGCTGTATAGTGAAATAATACTTATTTTGGCCATTTTGATGTCTTATGGTATCGTGGTTAGATTGCTTTCTGAGGGCCACAGGATTCATTAAAAAATAAAACTACATTCAGTTCTGTCATCAGTAACCCTCTCTATTTTGATTTTTATGACTTAGTATTATTAAATGCACTTTGCAGATAAACTTTTCCTCCTGACTTCCAAGTAGGGACACTGCGATTGTGTAAACATTTGTAGATTTTAAGCATCCTCGCAATGCACTGGTTTCATAATGCAATAAAAATAGATAAGTTCAATGAAATAAAGACCACAAATGTCTGTCTGCTTAGTTGAAAAGCATACTGTGAAGATTAAACATTTCTCTCATAGTGGGTATAAATCTCAGTCCACAAATATTGGTGTTTTCCCTATACTCCATCATAGTTTTTTTAATCAACCCCTATTCTGCTAGCGTAGAGGGAACAATCTCAGCAAGGCCTGGGTCTGCCTTTTCTCTCATTTTGCACTTTGAGTCCAGGCTCTAGGGAATTTGCTCACATTGAAGATGCCTCTTTCACTCCTGTGCAGCTGTTTGTGAGTGACTGTTCTCCCAGGTGGTCCTGGGTCCTTGGGCCTCCTAGGTTGCTGCCGCCTCATTCCTGGTACCTGTCTGCAGGGCAGGTTTACTTCAGGTGGTTTGTCCCACTGTGTTCATGTCGTACATTGGGGGATTGTGTCATTACAGTTTCCTGCTTCTCTGAAGTGCCAGGGGATCCAGAATCCCTGCATGGTGCTGGATGCAGCCACTCTTTTAATGGAGACTTACCACGCAGGGCCCTTCTTTTTTAGGATATCCCTCCTCCAATCTCTGTTCCCCTCTGATCTGGGGAAACCTCTTTTTCTTCTGGGGTGGTGGAGGGTGAGGAAAGAAATTATTTTCCTTTTTTGTTTATTTCAGACACTTGGATGGCCTTGGTTCTCATTTTCTTAGCTTTAAGGACTTAGTTCTTACACTCCCCCTTGCCCCCTCCCAGAAATCACTTCCAGGAAATCTCACAGGACTTGTCTGCTTTCTGCCTCAATTTACCCCTAATGAACAAAGAGCTAACATTCTGCTTGTAAGGGGGGAATATAGTAAAAAATGAACAAAATGTAATATCTCACGACTCTTTTCTCACCTTTTAATAACTATTGATAAATTCTAAAAATAACTGCCTAGTTGAAAGTTCAGTAAATAATTATAGCAATTATAAATTTTTATTTATTAAGTAAGATAATGCATATATTATAAATGTAATTATCTGTGGTATAAATATACGTTGTAAGCACCTCCTTTTAAGCATTTTCTCTCGAACTTTCAACATTTGAATTGGATTCAGAATACAGAACAAACACATCTCTTAAAAGTGTCAGACATGCTAGATTTCTTTCTTGGCTCTACGGAAAAAGTAAACACAACATAAAACACCCACTAAATTTTAGAGATTAAGAATGTGCTTTATGTAATTTATGCTGAAAAAATTCCTGAGTTATATAAACTTGTAGATTAAAAACAAGTTATAGTCATTTGGAAATTGCAGCAGAACAATTGGCAGATTAAAGGATTTATACACAAAGGTGAAGTCTTGAAACAACCAGAGTCTTCTTGCAAGTCGAACTCCCAGAGCAATTTATTTCAAAAATCTTGAAATATCATGCAGGAAGATGTTCAGGATATGCAAAATTATTCAATCTGCTTTGATTATGTTGAATCGGAGGACAGGTCAAGAGTGCAACAAAAGCTAAAACAGGAGGAAATGAAGTGAGCTTATTGTGAACATGGCCTTTTCCCGTTTAAAAAAAGAGGATAGTTTATGTTATTTTGAGGATTGTGAAGTGGGAGAAGCAGATCAGCCTTTCATGTTTCGGAAATAGAATTTTCCTGGCTGGCCCCACATATCTCGCATTACTTGCCCCCAGTTCTTTAAAAAGAAAAGAAATACCCTTCCTACATTTCTTCTGGAATAATTTCATAGTTGTATTTGCCAAATATTTAAACACAATTGTGATAAGCAGTGCAAATACCTTGCTCTGTGGTGGCATGAAATGATTGAGAAAATAACTGGTTTTTTTCCTAATGTTTGTTCTCCATCCTTATTCTGCATCCCTACTAGTTGAGGGTAGCTGGAGGGAGGGTTCTGTGTGGACATCTGAGCTCCACTTTCTCCAGGGGAGAGTTAAGAGGCTTTTGCCTCATTGACTTGTGCTCCTGGAGCTGTTGCACTGGACACATGCTGAGGGAGCACTGGGAAGCTGAAGGGGGGAGGTTGAACCACAGAGGATGCTGGAATGCTGAGACCCCTGGTGGTCATGAGAGACAGTGGCTTTCAGAGTCAGTGCAAAGACTTCAGTGGTGGGGTGGATCCTGCGAATAACAGAGTCGTCTATCATGAAATGAACCAGTTGGGTGGGACAATATACTTCAAGATTCTGCAACCAGGATAGACAGAGGACCAGACCAGAGACTCTTCCCTAAACGGATTACAAAAGCCCCAGTGTTCTTATGTTGGTGGGTGGGGTATATGGTGGTCTAAAAATGACTGAGATGGGATTTCCTGTCAATCCTAGTGTGAGAAGTCTCATCCAGTTAGAATTAGATTTGGAAAAGTAAAGAAGCATGACATTTCATGGACCTGGGGGTTGTGGAACAAACCTATACCTATTACATTTGTTTCAAAAACATAAGCAGTAGATCCTGCCTTCTCGCTTTATCTACTCTCCACATATAGTCAAGGTAAGACCATTTCAGGTTTCCATTTGGGCCAGAAGATTAATTCTATAAAGAGCTGAGGAATGTCAACGACTTAAAACAAGAAACATTTACTAACTAACTATTTTGTTATCCTGGTAGGTGCTACCTACTAGGTACTATGAATATGAGGAAAAATATGTGATATCTGCCCTTGAGGAAGCAGATTTAAACACTAAATCTACAAAGTGTTAATGACATCAATAAAAGGTCTGTATAATGGATGTGGCCAGGGCTGGGGCCGGGAGGTCCATCTCAGAAAGCAGTGCAAAATGAGTCTTCAGTCATGTTTCATGGAGAGGAAGGGACATATTTAGGCCCAAGGAATTGGAAGAGAATGGATAGAAATCTTATTTCTGCTTATCTGCAATATCAGTTTCCCCATTATAAAACCTGTTCATATAAAATGCAGTTTACCACCTAGAGGGGTGGGATAGGCAGGGTGGGAGGGAGATGCAAGAGGGAATAGATATGGGGACATATGTACATGTATAGCTGATTCACTTTGTTATAAAGCAGAAACTAACACACCATTGTAAAGCAATTATACTCAAATAAAGATGTTAAAAAATATATATAAAACGCAGTTTAGTACACGAGGAAGCAGCAAGATTGTTTATTATGAAGATCTGGAGACAGGTACAGATGGGGTTGATATTCTGAAGCTCACAGAATTTGCTAACATAGTACTTAGGAACAAAACAGAAGATCATAACTTGAAGAAAAAATATAAATTATCCTAGGAAGAAAGGGAAATCAGAAATCTTGAGGGCTCCCTTGGAGAAAATCAGATCTGTAGTTCTAACCCAGAATCAAATGATATTGGTTGAGGGTGTTAATGTGGTCTGTGCTAGAGAAATAAATGAATGTCAGTCTTTCCAAGGAAGATGATAGGCAATAATCCTCTAATTATCTTCAACTAGAAAAAATAAATTCAACAATCCACACTATTCAGCAACCCACACTCTTCTTCAAGCCACTGTCTCAAACCTCTTCTCCCTCCTTTAGGTTTAAATGATAAATTTCTAAAAATGGCAAAGAGATATTTCTCTGAAAGTTTTGTTAATGAATGGATTCCTTCTGATAGAAGTCTAGGCAGGAGCACAGATAATGAGAGAAACTTAATGGACCAGTTGTAAAACAGAGACTACAGTGTTTAAGAATTATGTAGAAATAGTGTCTTGGTGTCATTCTGACACCAAGAGACCAAGAGAAGTACAGCAGGGGGCTCTGTGCAATGCATTCCTTAGCAGAACATAGAACCCTGTAAAGCCTAGGGATGAACGCAGAGAAGAACCCTGCCCTCTGTTGGGAGAGCCTGGTCTGGTCCTCGGGCTGCACTCACCACTGTGAGTCCTTGGGCAGATCACTTACCTTTCTGGGCCTTCACTCCCTCATCTAGAACTGAGGACAGTGGATTAGGCCCTTCTTCAGGTCCTAAGATTTTTAAGGCTCAAGAGTAGTCATATAATAATATGGTACCAGGTAGCCTTCGTCCTACATGGAGTTGCAGGTATGATTTATGCATATTTGTCTCCAGTCCAGAGGTTTGCATATTCACTAAGGAAGAATCAGTTAAGGGCCAAACAGGGGAATTGGAAGGATTCAGAGCTATAGGATCTATTCTTCGTTACAAGGCAACTCTTCACCAGAAGATAGAGAAGCTTATCTAAAAACTGCCATCTGGTGTTTGCGTGGGTGTAGGGTGCTGGAGAGAGGAGGATGGCCCAGGAGATCAGGTGAGGGGGTTGCTATGATACCTGAACCAATCAAAGAGCATAGAGGCATGAGTGATGACTCCTTCTTTCATGTGGCCATGATTTTCTCTAGTTTTTCAAAAGCCATGAGTTGGATCATTTTTTTTTTCCTGTGAAAAAAAGAAAATTAAGTGAAAATGCTTCACAGAATATAATGGCAACACACATCTCAGGATTAATTACTATTTTTAGAAAACAGATGGAAAGAGACCTTGCCTGTATAAAGGACTGAAGATCCACATATTCTGGGAGAAAAGAGGCTGTTATTCTGTCATAGCTGCATACACAGTTTTGTTATAAAGTTAACAGAAAATTCAAGCCTTTCAAAAATAGAACGCATGGGCATGGCTGTGAGGTCACGCATGAGCAAAATCTGAGTTTCTGTTCCAGCTAATTTGCCCCTGCTGAGGTCAGAGGAGAACCAAGAGGGAATGGTAGGCTGGAAGCCAAGTGATTGAAAGGTGAAGATTTTCAAGAAGGGAGTGATCTGCCGTGTCACATGCTGCTGACACGACTGGGGAGTGACCACTGGATTGAACAACATGGGGGACATTGTGACCTTGATGCAAACTTTTTCTCTGGTTACAGTGGATTCTAAAGAGACCAGGCTGAGGAGTAGAAACACCGAGTGAAGACAACTGAAGATTTGTTGACCGTTCGTTATTGTACCCAGTGAGTTGTGAAGAAGAGTTTTATAACCAGAGAAAAGCCTTCTTTGAGCTCAGGGTATAATTGCTTTTGAAGCCCTGGAGAGTCAAGGTCACTTGTGATATAATCATTCAGGAAAGTGGTTTCTTAGAAAATTTATACTTTTTTCAAAGGCAGTCAGTTTCTCTCATTTGAGTGTCTCTCCTTTTTCACAGAATGCATTCTGGACTACAGTGCAAAGCAACCTAGTGAAAATTCCTTCCCCTATGGACTCGAGCTTTGCACATATTGAGTGTACTTACAAGTGCTGGTTGGCTTGATTTGGTGCTGAGCAGGATCCCACAAGGAGAGCAATTCAGATTTATAACCTATCCTCCCTTGACTTTCTACCATTAATTTTTTGAGAGTTTCATGGAGTGTCTGGTAACAGCTCTGGCCCCCCCTTGCCACGTGGTGACCCTTGTCTTGGAACAAATTGGCTCACCGGGTAGGGGTGGTGGGCAGGAGGGATGAAATCATTGTTTTGCTTCGGTGTCCGATTTTCTCAAGAGAACTTTCACCGCCAGGGAGTCTATATTTTTAGAATTAGCATGTTCTGTTTCAGTGTTGTGAACATTTATTTTAAACCTACTATATTTAGTGAAGGTTTAATTATCCAAGTAGGGAAACTAGTTGCAAGCTGTCACCTTTCCTTCCTTGCTCATCAAAACAGCCCCCTGAGAATGGCAATTTCAGCTACACCTGTTGAGGGCAGCAGACAAGAAAAATTCCATTGCTGGAGTTCAGTGTGAGCAGCTGGGAAAGCCACTCTGGGTCCTCCCACTCCTGTTGTAGCCCCTCCACTCTCACTGGGACCCACTTTCTGCAACACCCCCTCTGTGGGCAGGGGCTGGTGGTACTGGGTGTCAGCTCCAGTGCATGGGAAGTATATTCCCTTCCTACACAGAGACAGTGATTGGACTTTCCAAAGTACCACTCAGGTAACAGGATCTGTTTGTGCCATTTACAAGTATGTGAGATGTTAGGGAACTGTGCTCTGAATGAGGAGATTCTTGGGATGCCATTTATTCCTTGGTTTTACTCACTCGCTTCTTCTGGCAGGGTCTGCTCCAAAACCAAGCCTGGGATTGAAGTTGGGCCAGTCAGAGGGCTGGATTGAGGAGTTCCAGGCTGAGGCAGGCATGGATGAGTTAGATTCAGGGAGGATGCTGGTGGGAGAACGGGAAGGTACCAACTGGCACGAAAAATGCTCTGAGACACAAATACAATATTTTGCACATTCATTTACTCATTCAGCAAATATTTATTGACTGATTGGTGGAGAGCCATGGAGCCTGGCGCTCCTGGGGAAGGGTAGAGATGAATAGAAAAAATTATGCAAACAAATGTATAATGACAGAGTGAGAGCTCAGAAGAAAAGGAACATTTTATGAGTGTGTAACAAAGGAAACTGGTGATTGGGTCAGCGGAGGGAAGTGATGCTTGAGCTGAGAGCTACAGTGGTGCTTCCCAAGTTTCTGTGCATATGAATCTCCTGGGGATCTTTTTAAAGTGCAGAGTCCTGTTTTAGGTGTGGGGTCTGAGGTAGGGCCTGAGATGCTACATCTCTAACGAGCTCACCAGCTGGTCCATGGACCACATTTTGTATACCAAGGATTCTAAAGGGTGAGGATAAGGCAAAGCAGTGGGCTCTGGGGAGAAATAAGTTTCACAGGGAGGGCCCAGCATATACATAGTCTGCACATTGGTCTTCTAATCCCCTTCGGAGGCACTGGTAAAGAAGCTGTTCCACTCTCTTCCATGACCGGTTCTCAGGATGTGTGTTCACCTGCCAGGACATTTTTCCCCTTAAAGGCTGCTCTTTACGTTTACTTTAAACTTCATTTTATCTTTTGTAACTAGTGGGGCTTCTATTTAAAAGAGCAGCCTATCTTAAATAAGTGGTGCTGGGAAAACTGGACAGCTACATGTAAAAGAATGAAATTAGAACACTCCCTAACACCATACACAAAAGTAAACTCAAAATGGATTAAAGACCTAAATGTAAGACCGGACACTATAAAACTGTTAGAGGAAAACATAGGCAGAACACTCTATGACATAAATCACAGCAAGATCCTTTTTGACCACCTCCTAGAGAAATGGAAATAAAAACAAAAATTAAAAAATGGGACCTAATGAAACTTAAAAGCTTTTGCACAGCAAAGGAAACCATAAACAAGATGAAAAGATAACCCTCAGAATGGGAGAAAATATTTGCAAATGAAGCAACTGACAAAGGATTAATCTCCAAAATTTACAAACAACTCATGCCGCTCAATATTAAAAAAACAAACAACCCAATCCAAAAATGGGCAGAAGACCTAAATAGACATTTCTCCAAAGAAGATATACAGATTGCCAGCAAAGATGTGAAAGGATGCTCAACATCATTAACCATTAGAGAAATGCAAATCAAAACTACAATGAAGTATCACCACACACCAGTCAGAATGGCCATCATCAAAATATCTACTAACAATAAATGCTGGAGAGGGTGTGGAGAAAAGGGAACCCTCTTGCACTGTTGGTGGGAATGTAAATTGATACAGCCACTATGGAGAACAGTATGGAGGTTCCTAAAAACACTAAAAATAGAACTGCCATATGACCCAGCAATCCCACTACTGGGCATATATCCTGAGAAAACCATAATTCCAAAAGAATCATGTACCACAATGTTCATTGCAGCTGTATTTACAATAGCCATGACATGGAAGCAACCTAAGTGTCCATCGACAGATGAATGGATAAAGATGTGGCACATATATACAATGGAATGTTACTCAGCCATAAAAAGAAACGAAATTGAGTTATTTGTAGTGAGGTGGATGGACCATGAGACTGTCATGCAGAGTGAAGTAAGTCAGAAAGAGAAAAACAAATACCATATGCTAACACATATATATGGAATCTTAAAAATAAAAGGTTCTGAAGAACCTAGGGGCAGGACAGCAATAAGGATGCAGATGTAGAGAATGGACTTGAGGACACGGGGAGGGGGAAGGGTAAGCTGGGACAAAGTGAGAGAGTGGCATGGACTTATATATACTACCAAATATAAAATAGATAGCTAGTGGGAAGCAGCTGCATAGCAAGGGAGATCAGCTCGGTGCTTAGTGACCGCCTAGAGGGGTGGGATAGGGAGGGTGGCAAGGAGACTCAAGAGGGAGGAGATATGGGGATATATGTATATGTATAGCTGATTCACTTTGTCATAAAGCAGAAACTAACTTACCATTGTAAAGCAATTATACTCCAATAAAGATGTTTAAAAAAATGGCATTTTCCAAGTGAGTTGAAAATCATACTGTTATTCAAATATTCAATAAATATGTATTGAGTTCATATTTAAAAAATAAAATAAAAGTGCAGGCTAAAGATATTTCTTCCATCCTTCTCCTCAGAATTTTCCAGAAAATAAAAGGAGGATAGAAATATGAATTTACCTTTGATAAAACTTGAAGACTAATCCCCCCAAAATAATATATGGGGAGTGCTGCCAATGCAGTAAAGATCAAACGTGGACACAGAAAGACTCCCAGAGCAGGTGTTTGAGGATATAGATCTTAGACAAAGCAGGCAGGAAATTATTTTCTTAAGTAGATGGCACTCTGAGAGGCAAAACCAGTTACCCCTTCTTTGAAATCACAGGAATAGCTTCTACATATGAGGTGGGTGGGTGGCTGGATCCCTAGACCCTATTTCATCCCATAGAGAAATGAAGAAAGCAGAGCTAAATTAAAAATAAAAAACATGTAGAAATGCCACCTTTGGTCTGTCTCCTAATGAGGCAGGGTAGAGGAGAGGTTGAATTGTGTTCTTCCCTGAAGCTGCCAATATCTGTTGGCTGGAGAGAGGTAAAAGCTAAAAGAAGTCACATATACAGCTTTGTCATAATGAGTTTCTTCCCGAACCATCGAGAATTCCTGGTAGCCTGGAACTGCTCATCCTTTCCCCCAAAAATATCACCTTTAAAGTCCTGGAAGGATACACTTAATATAAAGATGAGCAATAAAAAGGCAACCAGTACAGTCTCCATACAAGATAGTATAAGACAAAAGGAGGGAGGGGACAGGGGATCTATATGGCAGAAAAAAAATCCTCACAATAACAAGTGACCACCAAGATGCTGGAAATTATGACTAAATAAATGGCTAGTAGAACTTAATGAAAGAATGAACAGGCTCAAAGCAGAGCAATTGAGAGCTCAAGGAAAATCATAGGGGCACCACAGAAGGAGATAAAACAAGAACTTCTAGAGCTCAGGAGGGAAGCAGAAGAGAAAAATAAAGCCATCATGGAAATTCAGGCATATTGGAATAAACACAAAGGAGAATAAACACTGCTGACACCAGTGAAGATGAGGTGGACAGGATTAAGAAAAGCAAGAAAAATAAATAAGAAACGAAGAAAGTTAGAATGGATTAGAGAGAATATGGAAGACAAAAGAATTGCAGTATATGCCTTATTTGTATCCTCTAAGAATTAGCCTGGAGATATTATTCAGTACAATGCTTTGGAAAATAAAATAAGACTTAAATCTACAAATGGAAAGGGCACAGTGTGGCCTAGGAAAAACTAATACAGAATGATCAACATTGACACATATCCAGGTAAATTTATGAACCCTCAAAGACAAAGAAAAATTCTTCTATCACCCAGGAAAAAATCAAACTATTACAAGGGGGGAAAATCAAGGTGGTGTTATAGCAAAACAGACTACATAGGGATATCAAAAGCAAGAGAAGGGAATCATAACCTAAAATGTGAGTAGCAAGTTTTGACCAAACATATGACCATAACCAAAATTGTCTAACTCAGCTATTAAAAAAGACTCTCAAATTGATAGAGTGAAATCCAATTATGTGTAATAATAAAATAAAAATGATAAGATATAATAAGATGTACCTAAAACAGTGAAGTCCAGAAAGGCTGAAGATAAAGAGTTGGGCAAAGACATTGCTATAGGCTGAATTGTGTGCCATCCAAATTCATCTGTTGAATCCCTACTCCCCGCCATGTGATTGTATACTGGAGACCATTAGGAGGTGATTAAGATTAACTATGGTTGGGCTTCCCTGGTGGCGCAGTGGTTGAGAGTCTGCCTGCCGATGCAGGGGACACAGGTTCGAGCCCCGGTCCGGGAACATCCCACATGCCACAGAGCGGCTGGGCTCGTGAGCAATGGCTGCTGAGCCTGAGCGTCCAGAGCCTGTGCTCTGCAACGGGAGAGGCCACAACAGTGAGAGGCCCACGTACAGCAAAAAAAAAAAAAAAAAGATTAAATAAGGTCATAAGGGTGGGGCCCTGATCTGATAGAACTGGTGTGCTTATTTATAAGAAGAGGAAGAGACACCAGAGCTTTCTCTTTGCCATATGAAGACATAGTGAGAAGGCAGCAGTGTGCAGGCAAGGAAGCAAACTCTCACCAGAACCTGACCATGCTGGTACCTTGATCTTGGAACTTCCAGATTCCAGAACTGTGAACCACCCAGTTATGGTATTTTGTTAGAGAAGCCCAAGCAAACAAAAAGGGAGAGGGAGAGGGAGAAGGAATAGGAGAGGGCAAAAGCTGAAATCATAACTGTATGGTTGTATTCAAAACAAAAAGCATTGCATTAGATGAAAACGGCTCTTGATGGTAATAAAGGATGTAACTCATGATGTCATTTAATGTGATGAATAAATTGTCATGGAAAATATAGTGCCAAAGTTACAGGAAACAGGAATAGACAGAAATGCTTTAATAATAGGAAACTTTAATTCTTATCTCTTAACTACTGACAATAAAATAGAAAAAACAAGTAAGGATATGGACTGCCTGACAATCATTATGATAGCTCTTAGATATACATCGAGCTATATACTCTGAAAATATATACTTTCAAGTATCAATGGAGCTGTCACAAAAATTAACTGTGTAATAAACCACAAAATAAATGGCATTAAATTTTCCCAAATAGAAATAGACAATATTCTCTGATGACAAAATTGTGAAAATTGTCATCAGAAATTACTAATAAAAATAGAAAGCTTCCTTACCTCCTGGAAATTAAAGAACACAAATATTTCTTGAAACTGAAATTGCAGAATATTTAGAAAACAACAAAAATTAAAACGACATACTGGAGGCTATGAGATCTTGCTGAAGCAGTGCTTAGAGGATAATTTGTAGCATTAAATACTTATAATTAAGAATTAAATTAAGTAACAAGCATACAATACAGAATTTATAAAATAAAATAAGTTAAAGAAAAAAGCTGTAGAGTAAACCATTAACAAAGATTAAAGCAGAAATTAATGAATTTGAAGAATTTTTTCAATGGCAAAACTAAGTCTGTGAATTGTGTTTGCTATACTCAGTTTTTTGAAATGATCTTTTCATTGTGGTAAAGTATATATAACACAAATTTGCCATTTTAAAATGTACAGTTCAGTGGCATTAATTATATTTACCATGTTATATAATCATCATCACTATTTCAAAACTTTTTCATCACCCTAAACAAAAACTCTGTGCCCATTAGGCAATAACTCCCCATTCTCCCCTCTCTCCAGCCCCTGGTAACCTCAAATTTACTTTTTGTATCAATTTGCAGATTCTAGGTATTTCATGTAAGTGGAATCATACAATATTTTTCCCTTTTTGTCTGGCTTATTTCACTAAGTGTAATGTTTTCAAATTTCAGCCATACTGTAACATGTGTCTGAACTTCTTTTTGTGTCTGAATAATACTCCTTGTATTGCATATATCACCTTTTGTTTATTTATTCTTCTGTTGGTCGGCACTTGGATTGCTTCCACCTTCTGGCTGTTGTGAAAAATGGTGCAACATTTGTTTTTGAAAGGGAGAAAGCAGAAATAGATTTTTTTTAAAAAAAGAGTAGAGAAATAATCACGGATAAATTAACAGAGATTATAGGAGACTTATTTGCTCAACCATATACAAATAAATTTAAAAACCTGGATAAAATATGTAATTTCTAGAAACCTGTATAAAATATTGAAATTTCTAGAAAATGCAGTTCTAAGACTGGCCCCAGAAGAGTCTGAATATCTAAAGAGATCAATTATACTCCGAAACGTAGGAAAGTTTTCAAAAGGCTGCCCCTCTCCCCAGCTACCAGCTGTCGATGTTTTCACAGGTGAACTTTTTAACCTTAATCAATCACCCCATTGCTTTGTAAAACTCTTCTAGAAAAAGAAGAAAAGCCTCTGGTTTCTTTCATGAAGTAAAGGTTCTGTTGGTGCCGAAGTCCGCCATGGAACATCAACAATAAAACGAAAGAAAACCACAGACCAGTGCCTCTTGTGACTATCAATGCAAAAGTCATCAATAGAATATTAGCAAACAGAATCCAGGTTGTCAGTAAAAGAAAACATGGCCAAGTGAGGTTCATTTTAGGAAGGAAGGGATAGTTTAGTATTAGAAAACCCGTTAACACAATTCACCCTACAAATATATTAAAACATGGGTGCTCACACCCTTGGTTGCTGAAAATCTTTGTTGTAATAGTAAAACTCATGATTGATTATGGAAAAACACCTCATGAAACAGAACTAAATTCCTATTGCCTTAATATAACAGATTTATCTTACCTCAAAAGTCAGCTCATGCCTAATGGGTAAACAATAGAAGCACAATGTTCATCACATTAGTGAACATTAATCTTGAGGTACTAGCCAACTTCACTTAGATAAGAGAAAGAAAGAAATATGAGATGTATAAATGGGAAAAGAGGAGGTAAAATAATATTTGCAAATAATATGACTGTGCTGAGAAAGCAAGTAAATTAACTGAAAGATCACAGCCACCAATAATCAACAATAAGAGAATTGAGTAGTGTGGCTTGATACAAATATCAATGGTCTTTATATATATAAACAACAACAATTGGCACCAAGATACATGGAGGGAAGGACCAGATGTCCAGAGAAGCTGATTCTAAAGTTTACATGGAAAAATAAACAGCAAGGATAGCCAGGAAAAATCCTGAATCAGAAAAGTAATGAGAAGTATGAATGCTCTGATGAGCACATAATATAAAGCTAAAATGATTAAAGCACTCTGGTACTGGGTTACAGATAACCACATCCATGGAACAGAAGAGAAAGTTCATTTCTTTCTGTAGATCACAATAAAAAAAGTTTGAAAACTACTCTTCTTCATATGTGATATATACATTTTCCATAAAAATGCATGTACATCTGTACTTGTATATGCACAGAACAGCTTTGGACGTATATTTAAGAAACTGCAACAGTAGTTAAATAGCTGGGAGATAGAGTTGGGGAGGATATTTCACCATTTTCTTTTATAACTTTTGAATTTTGTAACATCTACGCTATTATCTCTTCACAAAATAACTCATCTTTTCCCCAAGTCCAACATAGGATATGAATAAGGTAAAAAAAAATACTATGGATGAGTATGGAATGATTTGCTCAGATCACTCCCACAAGGGTTTTAAAATTTACTTTATTTATTTTTGGCTGCACTGGGTCTTCTTTGCTACGCGCAGGCTTTCTCTAGTCGTGGCAAGCGGGGGCTACTCTATTGCAGCTGTGTGGGCTTCTCATTGCAGTGGCTTTTCTTGTTGTGGAGCACGGGGTCTAGGTGTGTGGGCTTCAGTAGTTGTGACTCGTGGGCTCTAGAGTGTAGGCTCAGTAGTTGAGGCGCACGGGCTTAGTTGTTCCGCGGCATGTGGGATCTTCCAGGACCAGGGCTCGAACCCATGTCCCCTACATTGGCAGGCAGATTCTTAAACACAGCCCCACCAGGGAAGCCCCCTATAAGGGCTTTGAATACTTACTTGGCCTGTGTCTGAAAGCTTCCCAGACCTAAATTCCCCAAGAGAGACTACAGAGAGTCATACCGGAGTGAATTCCAAGTTTTTCCCGCAACGAGTGTTCCTCCCTTCAGCCTCCAGTGGGAGGCCAGGAGGTGGCTTGGATGTAGGGGCTTAATGATTATCCCATTAGCTCCGCTCAGCTGATGCTGATAAACGCAAAGAGCTACCAGATAACACGCAATGCACGTGATAGCTGTGTGCTTGCTAAGCAGGTTTCAGCAAAGCCCCCCAGGTTCCTCTTTGTGGTAGAGTCCTGCCCCACTCCCTTCCTATACAAGAAACTCCGGAGTGTGCCACATGCCTGCCTGTTTCCCACATCTTCAAGAGAAGAGGGCTGTCCTCTTTTCCTCTGAGAAAACACCAAATTTTACTGGTCAGCACGAAGAATGCTTCAAGTGTACTTAACTTTGGTTTCAGATGGCAACTCAAACATGGGTGTGTTTGTGTTGCGCTTTACGAGTATTCCCATCAGCAAAGCCTTCGGTAAGTAGCACGGGAAGTGGCTAAGCAGAAAAAATTCCAGTCTGGAAGCTCCTTTTTCATCCTGTCCCTTTTGGGAAAAGGCTCTGAAAACTCAGGGTGGTGGCCAACTCTTGAAGGCCAGGGTCATCATCAAATATTTGCCGAAGCTCTAATAAGAACACAGGTCTGTACTAGGTCAATATGCACACAGTTGTACTGGGAAGGGAAGAAGGGTTCCGATAGGAAGCCTGTTTCTGGAAGATGCCCGGCCACCAGTTACTTGAGTTGAAAATCTAGGCTGAGGAAAACTCAGAATGTCTTCAAGTTGTCCGAGTGAGAGGACATCTCTAAGAAATGAGGACTAAAACTTGTCTTTTGACTTGGGGAGCACTCAAAATAGTCCAAGCTCCTGTGTGCTCAGTGTGTATCTCTCTGTCTTAAGAAAAGAAAGAAAAGAAAACAGAATTTGTTTTTCTAGCTACCAAGCCTTTAAGTTTGTTATAACCAACTGAGAAAAAAAATCTTATTTCAACCTCATTCCTAAAATGGGTTAAGCACTGATTATAAATTAAAAAAACTTCCTCAAACGAAAAACATTACAACTGTATTTTAACTTTAGATATATTTTGTTGGTATTTCATTATCATTCCATTATTGGTAGCAAAAGGTGCTGAGATAAGGATCTGACATGGTTAATTTATCGTGAGCTGTATACAGCAGAAAGGATGTTTTCCCTAAAATATCATTTTGCTGAAGTCTCTTTCTTACTCAGATCTAACTAGCTGCCCACATCATTTGATTTCCCACAGCAAGTTATTGTAAGCCCTCACTGTAATCTCTGTTTCCTCCTCTGAATCTTCCCATCCATCAGCAGGATTCTCATGTCTTTCCTGCGCCAATTAACTGTGTGGCTAAGAGCCAGTCCCTAGAGTCTTAATGGTCCTTTGTCCTGGCCCTATATGGGGTGTATCAGAGTCAGGGTGAAGGTGTCCTATGATATTTGAAAATAAAGCAGCAAAGAAGCTTGACATTGAGAGTAACCTGCATTGGGCTCTGGTTTTCCCATTACTTAGGAAGGAAAGCTGCTGGTGAGGAAGCAGATTCAGAGCTCACATTGTTGCCACATGATCCGAGGAAGAAATGTGTATCTTTCAAGATCAAAATAAAATTTTTTTTCAAGGTTACCATTGCAACCATCTTTTTTCCCTCATGATAGTGCATTTATTTCAAATTTTCAAATAACACTAGAGGAAGGCATACAGTTTTTGTGGTTATCCAAAAGCTAGTTTGTTTGTTTGGTGTTTTTTATGTTTTTGTTTTTTGAGTGACTTAAGGATTTTTAAGTCACTTTCCGACTCTGAAAATCATATGACTGTGAACATGTGCCCTTCCTCAGTTCAAGAAGACATTTAGAGCAAACTCACTTATCCGTTTTATCCAGGCCGTGCTTCCTTCCTTCTCCAGCCGTCTGAAATATTCTTCTCTGACATTCTGACACACACTGAACCTCCTAGCTTCCCTGCTTGAGGTGAATTATTCCATCTGGACTGAACCACTGCATGCAGCTCTGGAGCCTCCTTATCTTTAAGGTATGGGGCAAAATATAGATGAGAGAACCTACTGTGGAAGAAGTAGTAATAATAGTGGTAAGAAAAAAACGAATCATTTTATGACAATAATAGCAGGTAGCATTTGTTGGACTCCTTTCATGTGCTAAGTATTCTATGTTCATTATCTTACTAACGCTTCACAACAGCCTACAAGGTGGGTGTTATTATTAACCCAGTTTTCAGAAGGAGAAACTGAAGCTTTGAGAAGGCTGTAAAACTTGCTTAAGATGGTGAATGGTAGAGCCGGGCTGCAAACTGAGGTTGTTTGACCTCCATGACCCATGCTTTTACACCGTTCATAAATATTTACTGGTGTGTATTCATATCGTTTCCATCTGTGTCTGTGCCATTTTTCTCATGAGACTCCTGGAAGGCAGGTTTTGTATCCCTTCATTCTTTTAAACCTCGTCAGAATGCTGTAACAATAAGTGAGCAAATAACTTCTCACTGGCATTACTTCTTAGGGGAAGAGAATTCTCAAGCAAGCTATTACTGAGTTGGTTACCTGAATCAGAATGAATTTTCTCCAATAGCATGGTACATTCCACAGACCTTCAGGTAGCATTGAAGGATTTGAAGGTTTTGTTTAAGTTGTTCCTCGGTGCCATTTCTTGACCCTACTCCTGAGTGCTTGAGTTGTCTAGCAGGGCTTCTGAATATGAAAGATACAGACTGCTCACTTAGAAGTAAGGTTAATGGCTACTAAAGATTTTAGAATCACATCCAACACGATAAGATCAGTATTCTAGAACTGAGTTATTTTGGTACATTAATTTAAACTTGTTTTACTGGCCTTTGGCCTGCTGCCTAATGCCAATTGAGGCAACAAATTAATTCCCCACAAATAGTGGCTTGTCTTGTTGCTTAATTCTGGGTTTTATGAAGAACCAACAATTTATTGATTAAGCAAATTACTGTGCTGCGTCCCCTAGAGCTGCTGGGACAGTGTTTTCCTCTAGCATCTCTAAAACTTTTCATGCAACTAAGTGATCAACAAATGTGTCTTTTTAAAATTTTATTTCTTTTTACTGGGGTATAGTTGTTTTACAATGTTATGTTAGTTTCTGCTATACAGTGAAGTGGAGTTCCCCGTGCTATATAGCAAGTTCTCATTAGTTACCTATTTTATACATACCAGTGTATATATGTCAATCCCAATCTCCCAGTTCATCCCCTCCTTTCCCTCCCCCTTTCCCCCCTTGGTGCCCATACGTTTGTTCTCTATGTTGACTTTTAAAAAATGCACAATGTGAGAGTTGCGAGTTAAGTGGTTTTTTGTGTTTTTTTTTTTGAGTTAAGTTTTATTTGGGGCAAAATGAGGACTGCAGCCCGGGAGACAGCGTCCAGATAGCTCTGAGAAACTGCTCCAAAGAGGCAGGGGGGAAGGTCAGTATATATGTGATTTTGGTGAAGGGAGAATACATGCAATCAAGCACATATTTTTTACAGAAGGTTTCTGCTAGTCTTGCGCAGGTTACTGCTAGTCATGGGGAGCAGACGTCACCATGATTTTAGTGCTTTTCTAGATATGAGGAGATACAAGAATTGGGCTCATACAATTGGCTCCTGAAAATATCTAACTATCTGAAGACCTGTTCTGCCAGTTTTTCCCAGAGCACAGGGTGCCTCATTTCTGCTCTCCACCCTGAACTCCTTTCAGGGGTGTTGAAAGTCAGCAGCTGCTCCTGCACAAGATTTAATCCTTGTAGAGGTAGATGGCAAGTGCCAATGGAGAATGCCAATCTGTAGTTGACATCTACATCTTCAACAAATGTATCTTGATGATGAGACAGATGATGATTCTGTAGTGTTCATTGTGTGGATGTCTTAAACATTACACTCTTCAGAGTAGCTCAATTATTATGTAATTTTCGGTTGTGTTATGTCAGAAGGAAATAAACAGGAAGATTTTAACAGCGTAAATTTCTCTGAGATATTAAAAATAAAAGAATGCCACTGGCTGCCCGCTCCTTTCTTTAAATCTATGTGCAACAGGGCACTTTGTTTCTTACTAGCTATTGGGGTCAAGAAGGAGCTCTGACTCCTATTAATTCTTCACCTCTCATCTTATTCAGAAAAATTTTGACAGTATCTGGTTTTAGTTCTCTCTTTCAATCATCTACCGTTTTTAAAAGATGGCTTTCTTCATGTCATCTTAGAAGAAAGTGCCCAAAGGGAGGAAAGGACAAGATAAATGTAGGAGTTACATGGGATTACTTCCTTTCCCTTGCCCCTTGCTTCACCACTTGTTCCTTTTCTACTGTCCTGACTTTCTATTACAGGTCTGTTGGATGACAAGTAAATATACAAGCTCTGGGATCACACTCTCTCGGTTTGAATTCATTGTGTGACATTGTAGCACCTACTTTAGAAGGTTGACATGAGAATTCATGTAAAGCATCTTGGACAGTGTAAACTAGTGAGTGGTCCCTTGATATTAGTTATGATCATTCTTTCCCTTTGAGGTTCTGTTTTCTTGGCCTACTATCTCTGCCCTTTCCACTCTATTCTACATAAGGTAGTCAGATTCATCTTCAAGCAGTGCTGTTTTGATCGTATTATTAGCTGGTAGAGAAAAAAGAAAACTTCCAGTGGTTTCCAATGGCTATGAAATAAAATTCAGATTTCTCATTATGGTATTCAAGGTCTTCTATAATCTCACCTCAATCTGTGGCTTTCATTGACACTCCATTCTTCTATTGCTTAGGATGCTTCAAGGTATAGTCATTGACAAGGACTCTGGTGATTCTGATAAAGGTAGTCTAGAGCAGTGGTCCCCAACTTTTTTGGCACCAGGGGCCAGTTTCGTGGAAGACAAGTTTTCTATGGACTGGTGGTGGTGGCAGGGTTGGGGGGGTGTCATTCAGGTGGTAACTCGAGCAAAGGGGAGCGGCAGATGAAGCTTTAATGACTCGCTGCTCACATCCTGCTGCGTAGCTCAGTTCCTAACAGGCTGTGGAACGGTACCGGTCTGCGGCCCGGAGGTTGGGTCCCCCCGGTCTAGGGGACATTTTGAAAAATATTACTTCAGTGTTTTTAGCAAGCTATGTCTACTGTGTGCAGTGCATGTTTTTATGTGTGTCTCGTTTCTCTAGATTTCAGTTGCCTCAAGGGCATGAACTTGGTCTTTGTATCTGTGCAGAAAATAGTTAACATAGCAGACTTGAGACTGCTACTCTTAGAAAGGCCTGTTTGCACGGTTGGCTCTTTGTTGGCATCTAGGAATTTTGTTCTCAAAGTGCTCAGTCAATTAACTGATCAGTGTGGTTCATCGTGCCTAGAGTTTTGTGCAAAAAATACGGCTTAAGTTTGAACACCTGCTTTCCTTCTGGGGCTCTGGAACTTTTTATGTGCTAGGCAAAGAGTGCCTACATAACCAGGCCCCTGTAGTAACCTTGGGCACCTAGCCTCTAAGGAGTTTCCCTAGGCTGAATCATTGCATCGTGTTGCAACTTTTTCATTGCTGTGGTATGTGTTCTCTGTGTGACCTCTCATGGGAGGGAGAGAGCATAAGGAAGTCTACACCTGGAATCCTTCAGATTCTCCACATATTTCTTCCCCTTATCATCTGGCTGTGTATCCTTACTATACTGTAAGAAATCTTAGGTGTAAGTACAACTATAGGCTGAATTCTGTGAGTTCTTCTAGTGAATGTTCAAATATAAGGGTGGTCTTGGGTATCCCTGACACAGTATCCCTTTCAAAACAATTTTTTTTTTATAGCAAGTGGTCAGTAAATCTTTTGTGATTGTTACAAGTTTCCCAAACATTGTAGAGGCTTAAGAAATTTAAACAATTTCTTTTTTTGGTACTATTTTCTATTTATTTTGGCTTTTAAAAATTGTATCATTATATGATCGGGCCAACATTTTTAGTGTATGATAGTTACGAGGTATCCTTCTTTCACTGCTTACAAAGAATGGTTCTGGTTTTGCTTATTCGTTTTCTTTCCTTCTCTAGATTTCAAGCAAGGTTCCATATTGCCAGACCAGTTCTTTTGGGCTTTTGTGATGCAGAATCAAGGGAAAAGGTAGAGGGAGAGAAGGAGTGAGGTCTGAGGACTGGCTCTGAGAGGGCAGTTTTGGTGGGAGGATCTGAAGGAGAAACGTAAATGAAAGAGTTTGTGTGATATGAGGTAACCATATGAAAATAAAGGACGTTTTATGGATTGTTGCTGCGGACTGAGTCCATTTCCCAGTATTTGAGAAATACAAAAAGAGAATTTGTTGTTTTGAAATGACTTCTTGGTTGCTGAGTTGTTTTTCATTGATTAAGGACTCATCCTAAGACCAAATCACATTCATAGTTCCGGTCTTAAGTTTTACATTGATTTTACTTGAGGATAGGAACCATACCATTTGTAGTTCTAAATTTAGCATGTGTAAATCGTTAAAAAGTTTTGATGATATTGGCTGATTGCTTCATACAAAGCATTTATTGAATGCCTTTGACATGCCAGGCACCAGGTGGGGGTGATACAGAGAGGAGTGAAAAGAACACATTGCCCACATCAGAGAGGGTGGATGCAAGACATTCCCATGTAGTAAATACTAGTGGTAGAACATGGGAGCCCAGAGGAAAGCATCTCTTATGCCCATCAGGACATTTTTTTTAACTAGGCTCCACGATGCACAAGGAAAAGAAAACCTGGTCCTTACCTCTAAGTACCAACTAGAAGAGTTTGGAGAAAAGGTACATGGCATGTGTGTTTGGGGGTGTAAGTCTCTAAGAGAAGGGCACCCGGCCATCTTTCTGAAACCTCTGCAAGGTGCCTTTGTCATAGAATTTTCTAAGGTCTATGGTTTATACCTGAGCCTTTCAGCCCAGAAACTTGATTTGTTGGGTTCACTGAGAGGGTATCTACTTCTTAGGTGAGGACTCATATTAATCAGCTAATGAGACTGATGTGTCAATGAGAATGACATACTAATTTGCAATGAAAAAGACAAGAGTCCCAGAAATCAAAATACTCATCAGCTTGACCGCCATATTCTATTCCAAGAGACAGACCTGATAGCAAACCAGTCAGTAACCAGGCTGGATGAGCACAGAATCAGAGCTAGAGGAGTCCATTAAATGACTTGTGTATTTTGTGCTTGGGGTAAAGTGGGAATTCACCTCTATCTTAGAACAGCCTTGGCCAAGAGAGGTAAACTCAACATCTGCTGGTCAAGACCCCTTTTCACTTGAAGAGAGCTTGGGCTAGCACTGTCTGCATTTGCCTCTATGGCCTCATTTTCCTGCAATTACGTGAATGATAACCAGTCTTTGTGTTGAGTCACTTTTTAAAAAGTTGTGAGTTAGAATCATAAATTCGTAGACCGCCTATGAGTTTGCGTTTTTTACTTATCAACACTTAACCTCACAGAATAAGTGACTTTCCCAAGGTCACATACCTAGTTAGTGGTAGAATTGGTATAATTTTGCAATTCATATGATTTTTCATGTATCTTATTATTTTATTTGTATTATGTGTCAATCTTTCTGATAGAAAATATGTGTTTATTGAGTGAAGGCTTTTGTGTCTTTATTTTTGTACCCCAAGTGCCTAGCATATTGCCTAGGGATGAAAAAAGATTTGTTGGATAAAAGATTAGATGATAATAATAAGAAAGAAAGAACTTAGGCTTCTTCTTGGGTCCTCATGAGGTTTCTCCCACTACATCACATACAAAATATCAGAAAGCGTATTCATTATTTATTCAGCACGTGTTATGCTTGTATCAATCTGCTACGTGCCGTATTGAATGAAGACGACAAAGACAAATACTGTCTTAAAGATAGACACTGTAAGATTAAAACCGCTAATGACTGGAATGCAAGATAGAATTAAAGTGCCCTAAAGGAGACACAAATGCATGACTAAAGCAAGTCAGAGAACAGAACTATATCATACATTGTGGGAGAATGAGAGGAAGCTTCATGGAGGAGGTAACTTGACCTGAATCCTGGAGGAGCATCTGAATTTCAGAAACAAAAATAAGCCGATAGATTGGGAGGACAAAGGGGACAATAGGAAACAGGAAGGGGACTCGTTTTTTGTTTTTGTTTTTGTTTTTTTGTGGTACACGGGCCTCTCACTGTTGTGGCCTCTCCCTTTGCGGAGCGCAGGCTCCGGATGCACAGGCTCAGTGGCCATGGCTCACGGGCCCAGCCACTCCACAGCATGTGGGATCTTCCCAGACCGGGGCACGAACCCGTGTCCCCTGCATCGGCAGGCGGATTCTCAACCACTGCGCCACCAGGGAAGCCTGGCGGGGGGGGGACTCGTTTTTGAAGACCTGTAAGAAGTCTCTCTTAGGTGTGGTGCGTGAGGTGAAGTGTATGGATGTGGAGGGGAGTGGAGCAAATCAGGATAGGAAGTTGGCTAAGTTCCTAAGTAGCTTTGCCTGTTCAGGCTCAGGGGCCTGCACTTGCCTCATTAACCTTCATGGTTTTCAAATATGGGAGTGACAATGGAGGTTGTTTGGCAGCAGCAGGCGGGCTGCTTTTTTCAGGGGCAGGAGGATGAGGCAGTAAGATAAGTTGGGAGGTGACTGCAATAGCTCAGGAATCACGCAGGGAGCAAGTAAACCATGGGGTGGCCGCAGAGATGAAAAGGAAGAGGCAGTGTGTCGGCCTACGTGAATGACATGACATGGGAAGTGCAAGAGCAGGGAGAGCCAAAGGTGGAGATGCCATTAACAGCATGTGTTTCATACTTGTCACAACTTATTAAAATTTTCGACATAAACACTCATCTCCTCGTTAGTCTGAAAGCTCCTAGAGGACAGGGCCCATGTAATCTGCATCTACTGACATGAACACAGCAGATGCTTGGTAAATGTTTGTCGGGTAAGTGACTGGGACTTAGGAGATTTGGGTTAGTAATGACAGCTGGGGTGCTGGTGGAAAGAACATTCTTTTGGGACACTCTGGAATTTGGGGATTTTTTTTTTCGGATGCAATTTCTAGAAACAAGCTGATATATAAGTGAGGGCCAGATAAAAAAAGAATAAAGAGATGGTATACTGAGTGTAGAGAAAATATAGTAACTGCTTCTTTCAAGATATCAGGTGAGATTGGAGGGAAAATGCAGTACAGCATCCATCAGGGGAGACTGCACAGATGGGAAGGACTGGGGTGGACTTGTGGGTTGTGTCAGCCAGTGAAAGCTGCAGGGAAGGGGAAGTGGCCTTGATGGGAGGTGGTAGAGCCAGGAGTTGAGTTTACAGGCTCTGGAGTCAGACTGCTTGAGTGCAAACGCTGGCTCTTCTACTGATTCCTTATGTGGTTTCAGTGACTTCACTTTCTCTTGCCTCAATTTCCTCTTCTGCAAAATGAGGATAATGGTCATACCTGCATAAACACATGTGTGGCGCTCAGAACAGAGCCCGGGATGTAGAAAGCACTCCATAAGCACTAGTTACTCTTCTGATTGGAACCCACTGTGACCACTTTGTATGTATTATCCCACTTAGTCCCTTAATAACTATGTAGGTGGGTGTAATTATCTTCATTGCACAAGTGAGGAAACTGAAGGGCAGAGAGGTTTCATAATTTGCTCAGATTGACACAACCACGTAGTGGTAAAGCTCACCTAAGAGAGATTCTTACCCAATCCATCTGGCTCCGAGGCTCAGGCACTCTCTGCTATAACACACTGTCTAAGCGAGATAGCTACGGTGAGACCACTTGTGAGTAATTTAGATTTGATCAATAGGTATTAGGGAGCTGTGGCAGGCCTTGGGGCCAGGGAGTAATGTGAGGGGACTGTCTGCTGGAAAGGTTCATCTGGCAGTCTTGTGAAAGAGGGGAGGCAGGAAGGCTGGAGTGCTAAGGATTCAGACCAGAGATGGCTGAGGAAATGACCGGGTGTGGCAAACCAGAGTGGAGCTGTGGTAGGAGAACTAGCTGAATGTGTGTCTGATGTAAATGAGATGGAACTGATGGTTAACTAAAGGGGCAGGTGCAGGGGTGGGGCTTGGAGTTTCAACTTGCACGTTTCAAACACAGGCCTCTAAGAAAATACTGATACCATGAAACATAATGAGGAAGTTGGGAGGGGGGAGCCATTTTAGTAACTGCCCCCTTGAGATGTAGCTACAGAAAAGTGACTGTAGAAGAAGCAGCTCAGAGAATGGTGTCTGAGCATCAAAGTGGGACACTTCATTATTTTTAGTGGCAGTTTGGTTGTGATGGGAACACCCTTGATCATTACTGTCAATCCCACTCTGCTTCCCTCCTTCATTTCGGAAGAAAGCTGATGGAACATTCCTTTTTACCCTGGAGTAGGATGTTTTCTGTACGTAATTGGCATGTGACCTCCTTTTAGAAAGGAGGTTTACACCTCATGGTAGTTCTTATCCACAGCAAGTGCAGTGATTTGCATTTGAGGAGTTAGGAAAATCAGTTCTGTTGACTTCCTGTTTTCTATTTCAGGCCTCTGAGCAGAACTTCCCATTTGAATGGGGCCCAGCAGAAAACACAAAGCTGGAATTTTCTCCTGAAGGTGAAGGTGATCTACCAAAGGGATAAAGTAAGTTCATGGCCTGAGGTGTTTGCCTCACCCCACTCTTGACGTTCGTCCTTCAGCTGCTCTTGTCTTTCTACTATAGGGAATGAAATGAGGAAAGCTTCTGGTCTTTCCCTGCAGGTCAGTCCCAAAGCTTTAGTGCACTCAGGGGGTAAAAACCATGCTGCTCAGACTGAGCTCTTGACCAGATTTGGCCATTACAGTAGCTTCTCCCTTCAACAGTGCCCAAGAATATTATATTTTGGATTATCTTGTTCAGGTTTCCTGTCTGAACACTTTATTTTACCTGCTAGTGCAAAAGGGTGAGGGAAGCTGAATTTTTCAGTTTTTCCTCCCTTCTTCTCTCCTTTTTTCCTCTTTCTCTGTTTATAATTCAGAATTATGTTCACTTTTATTATCTTACTTTTCCTTCGGAGCACTCTGTGAGGTGGCTGTTATAATCCCCACTTTACAGAAGGTAAGACTGAGGTTTCAGTGAACTGTAGTGACTTGGCCAAAGTCTCTCAGTTAATAACAATTCTGGGCCTGAATCCTCAGTCTTTTGTCTTCAGGTATCTTGTGATTTCTTCTCCCCAAAACCACATTGCTTTTCTGGTGGTGGTTGTGGTCTGCAGGATGCTGACAGAAAGGAGAGGAAATGGTGGCTGGCCTGAACAGATCTCATCTACTATAAAATCATGGACCCTGATTAATAAAACAGAAAATGTTAACTAAAGATATGGCCATGCAATTCTTCAAGCATATAGGACTTTGGGTCTCCTTCTGTGTTATAGACTTTAGGATGACTTGACCAAGGGCGTCGTTCACCGCATGCGAGGAGAGTAAAGAAAAGAGTCAGGTGCGGAGCTAGTGGTGGTCCATACCTTGTACTCAGGTGATGAGGGTTTTTCTGTTGGTTGTTGGGCTGAGGGTGGTATAATAAGACACTTTGCTCTTCCTTGTTCCCCAAATCTTGGCAAAGCAGATGGAGGCCGGGGAACCAGTTGTGAGTTGGGGTCGGTGGTGCGTGGCTGGACTTTAACAATGCATCAAGTCCCAGATGTAGGAAAAAGGGATAGGAAATGGTGGCTGCCTGGAAGCTGGCAAGGTTGCTGTGCTCCTTAGGAAGGGATGAGAGTTAGGTCAGGACAGTGAGTGAGGCCTGAGGAAGCCTTGGCCACCTGCTCTGCCAGGGCTCCAGGAAGAGGCTCCTTTGATTTCGGAGGAGTCCTCAGGGCTATTCAGACCAGGTGACCAGGTCGTCCTGATAGACGGTAAGCTCCAAGGGACCTTCTGCGCCAGAGCTGGCAGATACCTTCCTGACCCCGACTGAGTAGCAGCCAAGCCAGGAAGTGCCCTCTCTTCCTGAATCCAGCCCCTCCCTCCCCTGCCCCAAAGCAGAAGTGGCCGGGAGGGCTGTGGTCTGGGCCCTGGCTGGGGCCCACAGCCCACATTGCTGTGAGGGCCTGACTGTTCTCTTTCTGGGGTGACCGATGACAGGGAGTGAAGGAGGGAAATCCCATGTTGTGGCAAGGAGGGACTGGCAAACGTGGGCCCATGAGAGAGGAGGATTTTATCTGGGAAGGAATCTCAGAAGTCTCAGTCCTTAAAAACACGCTTGGGCTGGAATATGGTCCAGGTGTGGGGTTAATATTCCATGTAACTGGCAGATGGAAATGGCATGGGATGAGGGGACCTGGGGGTAGAGGAGAAAGGAGGTGATAAAGAGCCCAGTTTTGCAATTGACCAGCGGCTGTCTTGTTGCAGGGCACAGACCTCCAGAGAGGGGGTCCTCTCTCTGCGCATTGTACGAAAACCGCCATGCCATGTGCTCTTAAAAAGCCTGTGACGGAATTTCTGTAAGCTGAATTATATTTTGAAGGCATGAGGGACTATCCTCACTTAAAAGAGCCTCATGAGAATTACTTTCAAAAAGCAAAGAATCGTTTTAAGGAATAGACACTCAACACTTGGTTTGAGCCCCTGGATTTTTATGCCTTTGCTCAAAGTAGGAGTCAGCGTTTTGCCCTTTCACGGGGAGGGGAAAATTGTTCTCTTACATCCATGGAATGCAACATTCTTAACGGAGTATAGTAATTAATTATTTCCCAGCTACTTTTACTTCTGCTATACTGAAAGTTGGGGGAAACCATTTCATTAAACAGAATTTAAGCAACATGAAAAAGTTACTCCCTTTGTGCTTTTCCCAGGAAAGCCCTTCTCCAACAGCACTTTTCCAGACAGTTACCAAAGGACAATCCTTGCCAACAGAGACACTCGGTCTCTAAGTCTGGCTTTTGGAAAATGAGTGTGTATTTTTATTTATTTATTTATTTTTCCCAAACGGGACACTGTGAGTTCAGTCATGTACACTATGAAAATAATTGGTGTGTGTTAGTATGCCTTGTTCCAGATTTCATGCTTGTTGAAAGGTGATGGGATTCAAACCAGCAGATTTAAAGGTCAGCTGGTTGTTCTTAAACAGTGCAGAACTTTAACTCGTTTGTTGTCATGGATTTTAACCAAATGGCCATTTTAGGAAGGAGGAGAGACTGCATACTGTGTTCTGACATTTTGTCTTTAAATTTTTTAAAGTTCTCAGGGCTTTCTTGAGGATGAAAAGGGTCTGAGAAATGACTTCTCAATTGGCATTTGGAAATGGGTGGGAGGAGAGACTTAGTTCTTTTTAAACTACTAAATTTAGATCACGGCTGTACCGGGAGAGTGGACATCACATAAGCAATATCTAAATGTCAGGCTGAAAGGTCTCTCTCTCTCTCTCTTTTTCAATAAGTACTTCAAATTTGCTGGTAAGAGCCAGTGATAGACTCTGTCTCATTTATCTTCCCACCTTTTGAGTGATTTCATTATGAAGACCCCAGTTTGGAAGCTATAAAAGCAGTATCTTTCTTAAAGGAAAAAAAAAAATTCTCTGAGATTGACATTGGACACTTCCACATATGCCACACGAAAGTCGACAGGTAAAGGCAGCTGGAGTCCTATCTACCTAGACTGCATATGAACTCGTAGAACTAATAAAAGGCAAAATAAAGTTACCCTGAAAAATCAGAGTCCCACTTTGTCAAGCAGATACTCAATATTCTCTTTTTTCTTGGTTACTTCAAAGTTCACTCTTAGTTCTTTTCTTTCTATGTTCTCCACAACTGTATAGCTGTGAGACCATGTGCTAGTTGCTTAAATACTCTGTGTCCCATTTACCTCACCTGCAAAATGGGGAAAACATTACCTACCTCAGTGTTACTGTGAAAATTTAATGAGTTAATTCATGTAAGATGCTTGGAACAATGCCTGGCCTAAAACAATGCTCAACAAATACTCTCATTATCATCATCAGTTTTTTGCTGTAATTCTTATCTCTTTCACCAATTGCTGTGCCATGTGGAGATGTTTCCTCTGGTTGACGAGTCTTCTGGTTGAGGTAGTACAAGCCTAGGAGTTCAGGTTAAATCTGCTCTCTGTTTCAGGTCTTAACACCTCAATCTTTTTTGCTTAAACCCCAGCTGAGGTTGGCTGGGAGACATCCTGTGGGAGACGATGGTCCTAAACCAGAGAGCTGGGGGAACAAATTGCTAGGGTGGATCTTGAGGGAAAAGATGGAGAGCCAGACGTGGTGACAGTTCAGCCACTGAGGGAGAGTCTGGGAGACCAAAGCAGGTAAAAAGCAAAAGTACAGCTTGGGGGTGCTTTCAGAAAGGGACCAGGATATTGTCAAGCAGCTATACCCCAATAAAAAAATAAAAATAAAATTAAATGGTTAATTCTAGGAAAGAACAATGGAATAGGGAAGAAGGAGATAATGTTTGCTTTTTTAGTTTGTGCATGTTTGTAATATCGGAATTCGTTAAAAGAGGACATGTATTTGTTGTATAATTAAAACACTAATCACTAAGAAAAGTGTAAAAAAAGAAAAAAAAAGAAAAGAAAAGGGACAAGGAGATGGGAGCCAGGAGGAGGCCCAGAGAAATGCCTTCTCAGACAGCTGTCCTTTATCTTTATGCACTGCTTCTGCAGCACCTTGTGACCCTTCCAATAAGTTCCCTGAGCCACTGATACCCTCCAGGGGCTAATGCTCAGTGTTCTTAAACATCCTCTTTCAAAGGCTCCGGCTGGGCTCCGGCTACCTTCATTTCACTGTTGTTCTCATTCTTCCCTAATTAACTCATGCATAACCTCCAGTTTTCACCGTTAACTCTCATTCAATTCTGTTCTATCACATAGGTAGCAATCCCAAATCTAAGGTTTATGTCTGAGCTAAAGCGAAAATGACATAGCCGCAAAATACCTGCCACAGTAAGTACCAGGCGTTATAACATGTAATGACACTTAGAATTCTGTTGGAAAATAGTTCCCAGAGCATGGTTTTTCAAATATTTTTGACTGCAATTAACAAGAATAAACAGATTTTACATCACAGGCTCTATATACACCTACATTTTTTGTGTGTGGATATGTGTGTGTGTATAACTTAAGCAAAAGTAAAAATCATGAAATGATGCTTAATCTTACTGTGCAAGATCCACTTTGATGATTTCTATCTGATTGAAAATAAGGCTGTTTGTAACCCACTAAACACATAGGCTGCAATTTGGGAAAACTTGATCTGGAGTACCATCCAGCCATTGCCTTTTGAGCTCTTATATGTTATCCACATATCATACATGAAGGAGGATTGTGGCCATCTGTTACATTTTCAGGGATTCTCTTCTTATCTTAAACAAACAAAAAGGGAAATGGAGGTCAAGAACTGGCACGTTATCTGCAAAACATAATTTCTCCTTTCCCTTATAGTCTTTCCTAATAACTATTCTCCCTTAATTCCCCGAAATTTAGGAGACATTTATGGGAGAAATTAAAGAAGATCTAAATAAATGGAGGACTCATAATACTATTCCATATTCTTTTCTTTTTAAAAAATTTTTATTTATTTTTAACATCTTTATTGGAGTATAATTGCTTTACAATGTTGTGTTAGTTTCTGCTGTATAACAAGGTGAATTAGCTCTACATATACATATATCCCCATATCCCCTCCCTCTTGCGTCTCCCTCCCACCCTCCCTATCCCACCCCTCTAGGTGGTCACAAAGCACCTGAGCTGATCTCCCTGTGCTATGCGACTGCTTCCCACTAGCTATCTATTTTACATTTGGTAGTGTATATGGGTCAATGCCACTCTCTCACTTCGTCTCAGTTTACCCTTCCCCCTCCCTGTCATATCCTTTTCATTTATGACATCAGTTCACATGGGTCTGCCTTGAATTAGCATTCCTGATCATTTACAATTTTATTTTACATAGCTGTTGGTTAGCTGTGTCTCACTGAATACTTTCATATTTGGATATCACTTGTTGGAAAAATAGCTAAATGTGATGCCTCGTTACTAAGCATATTGTGTCTATGATTGTGTATTTACTTATGACTTATTTCTTCACCTAGAAAAGTATTTTGGCTACAATATTAACTTCTTTTGGCATTAATATTGTGCTTGAACTATGAATTAAACTCTTACTTTCAAAATATTTTTCCTATACTAAAATCCACTACAATATAATGTAGCACTTAAGAATATGAGTTTTACAGTAGCAAAGATCAATAAAACTAAAAGCTGGTTCTTTGAGAAGATAAACAAAATTGATAAACCATTAGCCAGACACATCAAGAAAAAGAGGGAGATGACTCAAATCAATAAAATTAGAAATGAAAAAGGAGAAGTTACAACAGACACTGCAGAAATACAAAGCATCCTAAGAGACTACTACAAGCAACTCTATGCCAATAAAATGGACAACCTGAAGAAATGGACAAATTCTCAGAAAGGTATAACCTTCCAAGACTGAACCATTAAGAAAGAGAAAATATGAACAGACCAATCACAAGTAATAAAATTGAAACTGTGATTAAAAATCTTCCAACAAACAAAAGTCCAGGACCAGATGGCTTCACAGGTGAATTCTATCAAACATTCTATCAAACACCCATCCTTCTCAAACTCTTCCAGAAAATTGTAGAGGAAGGAACACTCCCAAACTCATTCTCTGAGGCCACCATCACCCTGATACCAAAACCAGACAAAGATACTACAAAAAAAGAAAATTACAGACCAATATCACTCATGAATATAGATGCAAAAATCCTCAACAAAATACTAGCAAACAGAATCCAACAACACATTAAAAGGATCATACACCATGACCAAGTGGAATTTATCCCAGAGATGCAAGGATTCTTCAATATATGCTAATCAATGTGATACACCATATTAACAAATTGAAGAATAAAAACCATATGATCATCTCAATAGATGCAGAAAAAGCTTTTGACAAAATTCAACACTGATTTATGATAAAAAATCTCCAGAAATTGAGCATAGAGGGAACCTATCTCAACATAATAAAGGACATATATGACAAACCCACAGCAAACACCATTCTCAATGGTGAAAAACTGGAAGCATTTCCTCTAAGATCAGGAACAAGACAAGGATGTCCACTCTCACCACTATTATTCAACACAGTTTTGGAAGTCCTAGTCATGGCAATCAGAGAAGAAAAAGAAATAAAAGGAATCCAAATTGGGAAAGAAGAAGTAAAACTCACTGTTTGCAGATGCCATGATACTATACATAGAGAATCCTAAAGATGCCATCAGAAAACTACTAGAGCTAATCAGTGAATTTGGTAAAGTTTCAGGATACAAAATTAATGCACAGAAATCTCTTGCATTCCTATACACTAATGATGAAAAATCTGAAGGAGAAATTAAGGAAACACTCCCATTTACCACTGCAACAAAAAGAATAAAATACCTAGGAATAAACTTACCTAGGGAGACAAAAGACCTGTATGCAGAACACTATGAGACACTGATGAAAGAAATTAAAGATGATACCAACAGATGGAGAGATATACCATGTTCTTGGATTGGAAGAATCAATATTGTAAAAATGACTATATTACCCAAAGCGATAAAGCCACACCCCTACAGTCAACTAATCTATGACAAAGGAGGCAAGGATATACAATGGAGAAAAGACAGCCTCTTCAGTAAGTGGTGCTGGGAAAACTGGACAGGTACATGTAAAAGAATGAAATTAGAACACTCCCTAACACCATACACAAAAATAAACTCAAAATGGATTAGAGACTTAAATGTAAGACCGGACACTATAAAACTCTTAGAGGAAAACATAGAAAGAACACTCTTTGACATAAATCACAGCAAGATCTTTCTTGATCCACCTCCTAGAGTAATGGAAATAGAAACAAAAATAAACAAATGGGACCTAATGAAACTTCAAAGCTTTTGCACAGCAAAGGAAACCATAAACAAGACGAAAAGACAACCCTCAGAATGGGAGAAAAGATTTGCAAATGAATCAACGGACAAAGGATTAATCTCCAAAATATATAAACAGCTCATGCAGCTTAATGTTAAAAGAAATCCAAAAATGGGCAGAAGACCTAAATAGACATTTTTCCAAAGAAGATATACAGATTGCCAACAAAAACATGAAAGGATGCTCAGCATCACTAATTATTAGAGAAATGAAAATCAAAACTACAGTGAGGTATCACCTCACACCACTTAGAATGGGCATCATCAGAAAATCTACAAACAACAAATGCTGGAGAGGGTGTGGAGAAAAGGGAACCCTCTTGCACTGTTGGTGGGAATGCAAATTGATATAGCCACTATAGAGAACAGTATGGAGGTTCCTTAAAAAACTAAAGATAGAATTACGATATGATCCAGGAATCCCACTACTGGGCATATACCCAGAGAAAACCGTAATTCAAAAAGATACATGCACCCCAATGTTCATTGCAGCACTATTTACAGTAGCCAAGTCCTGGAAGCAACCTAAATGCCCATTGAGAGATGGATGGATAAAGAAGATGTGGTACATATATACAATGGAATATTACTCAGCCATAAAAAGGAATGAAATTGTGTCATTTGTTGAGATGTGGATGGATCTAGAGACTGTCATATAGATTGAAGTAAGTCAGAAAGAGAAAAACAAATATCATATATTGGAATCTATTGGAATCATCTACAGATGAACCGGTTTGCAGGGCAGAAATTGAGGCACAGATGTAGAGAACAAATGTATGGACACCAAGGGGGGAAAGCGGTGGGGGTGTGTGCGTGATGAATTGGGCAATTGGGATTGACATGTATACACTGATGTGTATAAAATGGATGACTAATAAGAACCTGCTGTATAAAAAATAAATTAAAATTCAAAAAAAGAATAAGTGAAGTGAGAAATTAGTATCATGATTTATGTGGCATTCATTATTGTTATTATTATTAATTCTTTACCTTATATAGTATAATATTGCTGCTATTTCTGTTCATAGAACAGTATATGGTATTGGCAGATGATATCTGGTAGGAGAATGGTGCCTTATGAAATAAAATAATTTACCACTTTCTTTTTTGGAGTATATGAAGATATATACTTGGTGAATGTGTAAGTCAATGGCATTTCATAAATTCTGTATTCTTGTAACACGTGTGATGGTTAATTTTGTGTGTCAACTTTACTGGACTTGTAGGGTGCCCAGATATTTGGCTAAACATTATTTCTGGGGTGTTTCTGAGGGTGTTTCCAGATAAGATGAGCATTGGAATTGGTAGACTGAGTAAAGCAGACTGCTTTCCACAGTGAGGATGGCCACTACCCAATCTGTTGAGGCCTGAGTAGAACAAAAAGTTGGAGGAAGAGAGAATTGACTCTGCTTGACTGCTTGAGCTGAAACATCAGTCTTCTGTCCTTTGTTGGGACTTACACCATTGGCCCTCCAGTTCTCAGAACTATACCACTGGCTTCCTGGGCCTCTGGCTTACAGACAGCAGATTGTGGGACTTTTCAGCCTTCATAATTGCATGAACCAATTCCTTATACTATCTCCTATTATAACCAGGATCTGCTGTTGATCCTGTTTCTGTGGAGAACCTTGATTAATACCGTAAGCATTTGTTGAGTCTCCAACAAGGTGAGGCTCTGCCTTCTTGTTTCAGCTCTCATACTATAAACAAGTATCCTTTTCTTGATATATTTAATGCTGCATTTTTTGGCATTTTTGTGCCTTTTGATGATGATTTTACTGTGTAAAATGACTCCCAAATATAGTGCTGAATTGCTGTCTAGTGTTCTTAAGCACGAGGAGGCTGTAATATGCTTTGCAGAAGAAATATGTGTGTTAGATGAGCTTTATTCAGGCCTGAGTAATAGTGCTATTGGCTGTGTTTTCAGTGCTAATGAATCAACAATATATATATTAAATAAGGTGTCTATAAGCAGAAACACATAAAATAAGATCATGTATTGATTGGTTGATGAAAATGTTATGACCAGAGGCTCACAAGAACCTAACCTATTTTCCCTCTAGGAATAATTGTTCAGTATTCACTAATTCAGGGTTTCCAGTGACTTTATAGAACATAACTACTATGAATAACAAGAATCAACTGTATAAAACATTTGTTTAAGCTGAAAAGATGGCCAGTGAATATGCATGTTTAAACATTTTGTAGAATTATAGTCAACCCCCCAAAATGGAACTATTCTTATTTAATTTTGGAAGACACTATTTTCTCTTTTGTTTAGATTGGTTTATTTTCACAGACATTTACTGGGGAATGTATTAAATAAGTCAGGCACAGTTGAGTTAGACCTAGTTTTTGCTGCAAGGGAACTCCCCATCTACCATGGAAGGCAATGAGAATTGTGCAATCAACAGTATTGATATTTATTTGTATTCATGGAACAGACGTCACATAGAGTCAGATGTTGGGTTTCTTGATGTTCTAGATACAGAAAATAACCACGGACTGTCCACAGAGCAGATATCTCTGCAACATGCCAGTGAAGTGTGACCTTATCTTAGAGCTCCATGAATTTACAGAGGCTTGGTATGTGATAAGAACCTAAGTATGTTTAGATGAAGAACTAGAGCCAGAAACCAAGTCCCACAGCTCAAGTTGAGTCCTTTCCCACTAAACCATGTTTGTTCAATGTGCTTAAGTGAATTATTGGGCTTAGGCTTACAAGTGAACTCATGTTCCAGTAATTCCACTTAGTTCTGATGTTTAGAAGTGAGTCTGAGGCTGTTCAAAGATGAGCTCCTAGAGGCCTATTTTACTGTATTTGAGCATTAAAAAAAGAAATTTATTTATTTATGGCTGTGTCGGGTCTTAGTTGTGGCATGCAGGCTCTCTAGTTGCGACGCACAGGCCTCGCGGCATGTGGGATCTTAGTTCCCCGACCAGGGATCGAACCCACTTCCCTTGCACTAGAAGGCAGATTCTTAATCACTGGACCACCAGGGAAGTCCCTGCTATGTTTGAGCATTTTTATAGAAAGAGTTTCACAGATTTCAGCTGATTCTCAAAGGAGTTCATGATACTTAAAAAGTATACGAACTTCTATGCATATTCAGAAGTTTACTTTGTACCATAAATGGTAAACTGAATAAGGGTTAATAGTGCCTTTGGCATTGTATTTTGCACTCCTATCAATTTAGTAGAGGATTTTTATGTTAAGAAGATGCTAATTGTTGAGTAGGGTGTGGCAAAATAAACCTACCTGTGGCAGTGTAAATTAGTACAAAATTTCTAAAACGACATATGGCACCTTTTGAACAAGGTACCAAATTTAACAATTCTATTCTAAGGAAGTAATTAGAAACTCAGGAAAAAATACTATCTATGACACATTCTTCAGAATATACAAACTAAGAATCAAAGTAAATGTTTAAAAGTTGTTGATTATATTATGATGACTTAATATAATGAAAAGTGTCTACGGCAAGATACTATGTGGAAAAAAAGAATCACAGCATATATGGTGTGATCATGATTTGTATATACATGACCAGAAGAACATATATTAACAGAGGTTATCTCTTGGTAATAGGTGTTTCTTTTCCTTTTTTTTTTTTTTGTATTTTTCAAGTTCTCTAAATGACTATATATTTTTATAATCAGAAAAAATGTTAATGTTTTGTCACACTTGAACTTTGATTTACCTAAGGGAAATCCTGTCTGTTTCTCTTAGTGTCTACATTTCAAAATGTCTCATCACTGGTTTTGGCTGAAAGTTCAAACAGAAACTCAGTTATTTCACGTTTGTTCAATTTACAGGCCCCTTTTCTTCCCATGGTGACATTTCAGCTTAAACCTTTGTACTCAGCCCCCTTTCCAATTCTTGCCTCTCTCCTTTTCTTCTTTTTTTTTTGTCCTTTCACTGATCTTTAAAATAAAATTTAAATTCTGGCTGCTTTTCTTTGGCAGACTTAGCCTTTTTCTCCTCTTCTCTATTTGTACTATTTGTACTATTCAGTTTCAGATATTCACCTGACCCTTGTTTCTTTACCCTGTTTTTTTTCCTTTTGGAAGTTAGAAGCATTCGTGGAATAGCCTCTTCTAAACCTCAGAGCCTTGGTAGAACTTTTGTGTTAATTTTTGTTTTTTTATTACTTTGGGGGTTTCACAAGTATTTTCCCACTATATATCAGAAGCAGGTGTCCACAGGTGTGCATGTGTTCTCACATGTGTGCATGTTTGTGCTTGTGTGTGTACATATGTACCAGAACATGTGCATGTATGTGAAGTTCAGGTCAGACCTGTGTCCAGACTGTATGCATAGGATGGAAATTTCCTAATCCACTCTGATACCAGCAGGTTCACGTCCATACTTGGAAAGATTTGGTGAAGGTGATGCAAACTGGGTTGGTTCTGTGGGTTGCCCAGCTGCTGCCAGGCTGCTTTGGAGCCAGGCAGGTTGACTTTCAACCTCTCCAAAAGCCTTTCAACTAGCAAAGAGATACATTTATTAGAAAAGATGATAGAACTTGATTTAGAAAAGTGTGAATACAGGGTTGAATTAAAATGACACCTCAAGGAAGGAGCCCAGGACCAAACCAGGAGACTCTCTGAGTCAAAAATCAAGGGTAGGATTTATAGGATGAACATTTTTATGTGTAAATTGGAATTCAAAGTAGATATTTCTAATTGAAGTCCTGTGCTTATTTTATTTCCATAAATCTAATGTCTGGCTTTGAAGTTGGCTCCATTGTAGGTCCAACAGCAGTGGGCCTTGGAAATTTTCCTGATAAATCAAACCTATGATGAAAAGAATCAGGAAAATGCGACACTGGCTGGCAGTGTGCAAACCCCATGGTGGCATTATAGAGCACTCAGTGTCCCCTAGCAGAGAAAAATGTACCTTAACATGCTTCCTGGGACTGACAGCTCTTCATCCTTCAATCTAAAGACAGAGTTGGGTAGAGAAAGGATAGGTAGACAAATGCTTTACTTTAATGTTATTTTCTTAAAACCTAAAGTCAGCTGGGTGAAAATTGGACTGTGTGAAATTTACTTGGTTGGAAACAAGCATGCAAATTACATGAGATTCCTAAATGTGCCAAAGCATCAGGGAGACAGCCCTGTTATGCATGGAGGGTGAGGAACAATGCTAATGCCATAGGTGGCCCTTGCCACTACTGGCCTTTGGCAATCCTGTGAAAAAGTTGATCTTTATTCCTGCTGCCTCAATCTCACCTTTCTATGCCATCTTACTGTACTTCCTTCCTCTTTCTCCTTCTAGTTATAAACACCCCCTTCACAAGAAGTGTTAGTTTTCAGGGATGACCAGTCAAGCACATCTTTGTGCACATGCAAGATTTATATTAATTCCATTTAGACACTTGAATTTGACATTGCAAATGTTGTAGAACAAAATGTGTGTTTCCTACGAGCAGACAGATGAACATTTTATGCTGTTGTTTGGGGAGGGCACGTTTAGGCGACCTCTCCTGTTGGCAGTCTGTGTTTCATATCCTGTCTGGTAGTAAGAAAACAGTTAAATAGGAACTCTTGTGGTACTGGGAGTCTGGCTTCTCGTTTAAAAGTGCTCCCCCTTTTTTGCTTACCATGATGAATATTAATTTTAAGAAAAAGTTACTACATCGACTCTAATGTCAAATAAATTTGAAAAAGAAGATGCAGCCCTCTGGGAAATATGTTGGAAACAATTTAGTTCCAGGTTTGGAGCTTATTGAAGCCGATCAACCATCTAACAGATTCAGACTGTATTAGAGCATTTTGCTTTGGCGTCCCCATTTAAGTGTGGAAGAGGCTGTTTGGTAACCTCATCTGTTTTTTGCAAAGAGAATGAAACTGCCTGAGGGAGAATACAGAGCCTTGGTGAGGGCTGGGTAAAGTCTCCAGGCTGCTGGGCTGTGCCACGTACCACAAAGAGCAGATAACACAGAACTGCTTTAAAAAAAAATCCTGCCCTTCATATGTCATGCTAAAAATACAGACCTAAAAAGACCTGAAAAACTTGAAAGAACTAGAGAAGCAGGCTGTAGTTATATCAAAGCAACATGCAAGGTCATGGAAGTAAAACAACAAACAAACAAGAGTGCACTGTATAAAGTAAGACATATTAGAGCTTTCTAAAGTTCCCAAAGTAGCTTTTGTAATGTATTCAGAACAGAAATATGAAAGGAATCATAAAACTGGATACTCCCTAGGAGACTGAAAAAGGCTATAGAAAATGATTCAATAACATTGGTGGTGGGTCAGATAGAATGCCCTTATTCCCCTAGACTTCTCATTTCTTTCTTCTCCCTCTTGAAATTCACCTTAGGAAGACCTTACATGGGTTTCTACCTGGTCAACTCAAACTCGGTCCTCTGCTTGAACTCTAGTTATCTGCATATGTTATAGTTGTCCCCTTAAGTTGCTCATTGTGTGGCTTGTCACTTTGACTAGGCTCAAAGCTCTAAGGTCAAGAAACATGTCTTTTGTATCTTTGGAATTTCCTCTATAGCTTGGGTACAATAATTGTGTCTGCAGATGGTGTACAACAAATGTCCCCTAACTCACTGGATACTTCCAGATTAAAAAAAGGTAACATAAAGCTATTCAACTTTGCTTCTATTATTAATATTTATATGCCATATTCTGAAATATATGTGGAAGACCAGATAAGAAAAAGGCTAGAGGAACAAGTTGTTGATACAATAGTGAGAATGCAAAAGACCTTGAAAAATGTCTTGACATAAATACTAAAGATGGTAAGAGTAATAATGATATAACAACTTTACATTTCTATAGCACTTGATTCTTCTGAAAGCACTTTCAGGTAATAAAGAAGAGTGGGATAAAGGTGGGAATAGAAATATATGCGAGCAATAACAAAGAAATGCGGAGATAAAAAAGCAAAAGAACAAAAGAAAGGCAAAGAAAATATAGTCAAGAATAAAATGGAAGAATTTACTAACAAACTGGAGCAGTTGTTGGCTAAGTTACACGCTGGACAGAGTGTCAAATATTTGCAATGTTGGTGTTCTTTGAGCAGGTAGAATATGCTGTCTATAGATCACGCCATGTTTTCACTTGTTTTCTACCAGGTAGTGGGGGAGGGAGTGTCCTGGATTCTCTAACTCTCTTTCATTCTTGTTCACTAGGGTTTATATTGATAATAGTCTGGCCATCTGTACTCAACATTCTAGCTACATCATTAAAAAGACATGGACGTGTGAGCTATACTCAACTTTAGTAGCCTATTTCAGCGATTTCACAAAAGCTTAGGTAGGCTTGCTGTGGAGGGCACCATCGATTTTTGATCCTGTTGTAAGGTTCTGAAAACTTCCCAAACTTAGGAGGCAGGTCTCACGTTATTGTCAATAATGCTGAATGTAGTACCTTATTATAAAGAAGTTCTAAGAAGAAGAAGACATCCCAACCATATTCTAGAACTGACCAGTTCTAGAACTGAAAAAGTGCAGACCAAAAAGTTCTGCCTGTCACATGTGTCAGAGGCCACAAAGGTCCTAAAATGACCTTTATTACTGCTTTGGAGCGATGAGCTACGTATTTGAAAAGATAATTCAATAAGGTGAACTCCTTGCACCTCCTTGCATTCTGAAGTTGGCAAGCCTGTCTACTTTGGGGTCTGTTTTGTTCACAAATTATATTAACTTTAGTTGAAGGGCAGGTGACCCAAACCAAAGTGTCAAGATTAGTAAATTTTTGAAAGGAAGTTAGAAAAAGATATGAGTGATTATCAAAGATAAAACTCATCAAATCCTTAGAAAATTTTCTCATATCCAAATGAGAAAAGAGATTAAATCTTTCTTCCTTTGAGAATGCTGACATGGAGATAGACTTTTAATTTAATTGCCTTCTATGCTGCTGAAAGCACGGATCAACTATTTTCAAGATTTAGAGATCAACACCCATGTTTTGGCAATAATTCTACTTTTCACACTTCAGGTTTTGAAACAGAGAACTCTTTCCTTTGGCGAGTTGAAGACCTGCTTAGGGTCTGGTCCTTGCTCTGGCCTAATTATTTAATCTCTTTTGGTCTCAATTCCCTCAACTGTAAGAGGGAATAATTATATCAGTCCTGCTTTATAATAATAATTTCCATTTCTAAATGCCTGCCATGTGTCAGGTACTCTGCTGTGCCTTTGCCATATGTTATCTTTAAATCTCTCATCAACTCTGCAAGGAAGGAATAATTGTTGCTCATGTTTTACAGTTGAGAAAGATGAGGCTCAGATCCCTTCGGGAACCTGCCTAAGGTCACACAGCTAAGAAGTGGCAAAGCCAGGATAGAAACCTTCATATGTATGAACAAAAGCCCCTTCTCAGTCCTCCATGAGATTTTGAATGAAGTTCATTTATAATGACATTTGTGGAAGTGTTTTGAGAATAGAAAAGTTCTTTGTAGATGCATGTTCTTACTACCGTTATTATCCTGATGAATATAAATTAATGTGTATTTATTGAGTTCCTTGCAGGAGCTTAGTACTAAATCAGATACCATTTTGGATACTCTGTGGAATTAGGTATATTCCCCAGTGTAGTATTATGTAAGGTGTATTATAACTAAATGTTAATAGTTCCAAGTGGTATCGCTTCCACCCTTGGAATCAGGTATTCGTTTCTTTTGGATCTTTTTTGGAGAAAAAAGAAAAGCAAATATGCTAATCTAAATTGAATGAATGTTTCAGGAAACAAAAACCGGCTGCATTAGTCCAACCTTCAGAGTCAACAAATAAAGCCCCCAGGAACCCTGAGAGTTGATAGGAAAACAACAAAGGAGATGAGAGAAATATACCATAGGGATTAGCAAATTTCTGCTGAAAAATTCATGTGTTCACAAATGTTCTGAACCAACATAGCTTCTCCCCCTGTCTGGTTCTTTGTTTATTTTTTTGAGTCTTTAATGACCAATAGGGCTGTTGAAACTTACTTGAGTGTATCCTTGATTTGGGGGTATCAGACTTCCTGTGTGAAAGATGGCTGGGAATCCACTCAACTCTCTTAAAATAAGCACTAAGTTTTGGAAAGAATTTTCTCTTGTGGGAAACATCCTATTCCCAAAGAAGGCCATCAGCATGAGATAGCTTTTTTTCCAGGGAGGAAACTGAGGGGAGCCGGTTGGTCCAGCAGCCAGGAATCAACCTTCAGGACAGGTTAACATTCAGGACAGACTCCTCTGTCCTTTTCTCTTGATCTTTTGGAAGAACTGCTGAAAGTCAAAATGAAAGTTCAAAAAATTCTGCAGAAGAATCACCTGAGTCCAGAAATGAGCTGTTTCTTATTGTTTCCTCTGTTTCAAGAACAGATAAAAAGATCCACCTTGGGAAGTCGTTGTGAGGATTAAATAACATAACTCGGGTGCATCTCCTGGCACAAAACAATCATCGCTATTGAATCCTAGGCCATTTCTCCAAATATGCTCATCCAGTTGTTCTTTAAGGCTCAAGGAGAACTGTTGATTCTGTTAGGTCACAGAATGTCTAAAGAGTTAAGAAAAATGCTTTCAAACTGAGAAAAGATGAAGGAGGCTGTCTTTCTAGGCCTCACCAAGGAACTGTGTTGGGTGGAATACAGGCCATCATTTGGGTTTGGTAAGAGCTTCATGGTGGGACCGTATAGAGAAGGAGCTATGCCACTGGACAGCTGGCTGAGTGCTTGCCTTTGATCACCTTGGAGGAATGCAGGGCCACTGACTGACCCTTGCGTTTTTCTGCATGTGAGATGGGAGAGGGTAGTCCTTGTCCGGTTCTCCTGTCAGACATTTTGATCACATCTGGGTCTCTGCTGGGCTAAGGCAGAAGCCCATCTGGGAGGATAGGACCACTATATGGCCAGGCTTGATTCTGTTTGACACAGAGTCTGGATTTGGCTGAATCCGAACAGACGAAATTGAACAAACTAAGGTAATCATGCAAGAGATATTTGTTTAATAAAGAAAAAAAAGCTGGATACTACAAGAGCTGTCATCAGCCCCGTTTTGCTGTTTGGATTTGGTCATATTCTTTTTTTTTTTTTTTTTTTTTTTTTGCGGTATGCAGGCCTCTCACTGTTGTGGCCTCTCCCGTTGCGGAGCACAGGCTCCGGACGCGCAGGCCTAGCGGCCATGGCTCACGGACTTAGTTGCTCCGCGGCATGTGGGATCTTCCCGGACCAGGGCACGAACCCGTGTCTCCTGCATCGGCAGGCGGATTCTCAACCACTGCGCCACCAGGGAAGCCCTGGTCATATTCTTGAGTGGAGGAACAAGAGGGCAGCCCAACATCATCTGTGTAGCCTCCAGCCACAGCCGGTCAGAACTCTGCCCAGACCTAGCAGCTATGAGGTCATCCAGACATCTGGTCCAGGCCCTCTGGGCATAAGTCACATATGCCTTTCAACATGATCCTGGCACTTTGGGAGGCAGAACCAGTTTTTCAGCTCTGGGGACTCAGCTGTGCTTTACTTGTGGCCAGTGTCCCCTGGTAGGATGAGCTCTGCTCCGGGGGGCAAGGGACTGCCATTTGCCAGTTGATTGCAGCAAGTCACTTTCTGTCTGGGGGCCTCAGTTTCCTTGGAGTGAGGCCATCTCTAACCTGGATCTCAGCACAAACAATCTGTGAATCTGTGGTCTGCCTCTACCTGGGGCACAGAAGTGTGTGTGTGTATTTTTCTTCCCTCCCTCCTAGCCCCTGGTCCTGGGGATGTTCCTTTCAACTGTTCTTGAGCCCTCTTCCATTATCCAGATTTCTCTGTGCAAAAGAACATTAAGTTTGAATGTATCACTGTTTCTTATAAGATAAACAGCTGCTGATAAAGTCAGGGGTTGACCTATTTCTGAAGCAGACATTGAGGAGAAATTTATGGCTTTCTCTTCTTCAGAATTAACCAGCTTTTCTTCTTGGAACATGTTTTATGGGACTTGACTAATCACCCTGGCAATATGTGGCTGAAGTTTTCTTGACTATAGATCAAAGTCTCTGATACACCAGCACAGACAATGAGAAAGGCAACAAGAGGCAGGAGAAAGCCTTTGCAATGAATTTTGGAGTCAGACTCTAATAGAATGAATGTTTGGAGTCAGACTCCAGTAAAGCAGAAATAGGATAGGGATAATTAATTCCTGGAAGAATTGCAAATGACCAGTACGTAGGAACAAATGTCTAACTTTCTCTAATAATGAAAGACACACAAATAAAAATAAAAATGCTATCATTTCCCTTTGTTATTTTGGCAGAAATGTAAATGGTTGGGTAAACCTGGTGCGCCCGTGATGTGAGGAGATGTACACACTCATGCAGCTTACCTGATGCAACCTTTTGGAGGGTAGTTGGGTGATATGCACTGAAATGTAAAAGGTATCATCTCTTTGCCCAACAATTCTCAGTTTAGGACCTACCCTAAGGGGATAACTACTTGAATGTAAAAATAAGTTTGCAAAAGCATATTCATAGGGAAAACTAGAAATAATTTTGATGTTCATCAGATGGGATCTGGCTTAGTCAATTACGGTAAACACCTTCCGGGAAGTTCTGTGCAGTCAATAAAAATGATGATAAAGAGCTTTACATACGGTGTAGACAATTATTTAATGACACAAAGCAGATTCTAAAACAAAATGATCACATTTGTATACAATTATATGAATAGAAATATATGGGAGGTTTTTCACTTAAATCTTAACTGGTAGGATTTGAGGCTACTTTTACTTTCTTTCTTGTTTAACTTCCAGTTCTGCCACTTACCATCTCCATGTCCTTAGGGAAGCTTATTTAACTTCTCTTGGTAAAAATGGGAATAATAATACATATCAACCTTTTAGAGGTTACTGAGGAAATCAGGCAGTGAAACACATGTTAAGAACCTGGGATGGTATAAGAAAATTCTTTGATTTTTTTTTTCACATGGTTTCTATTTTACTTTAATTGTATGAGTACAAACATCTGTGTTCCTATGCCCATGATTCAGAGAGAAAGCTAAGAGGGCTTTGAATAACTTGCATTGATTTAAAGGCAGGAAGAGCCCTACTTCCAAATATGTGTAACCGTTTTTTCCTAAGGCTGCTGTCTGTCAGAAAAAGGCCATATTGAGTCATTGTTTTCTGAAGGCAGAAGAGGAGAGTGAGTGACTGATCCTGTTGGGTAACCTAAAATAATATTTCATTCTTGTTATCCTGATGCAGTTTAAGACCAAGGATTTTGGATGGTTCTACAATTTCCCTCTTGGTTTGGAAGAACAAAACTTCTGTTATTTATGTTCTTAAACAACAGAGCTTTGTCCTATACTCAGGAGCATGCAAACTAAACAGAAGATTTCCTGAAGGGCCATCCTATTTACTGTGAGGAGTGATTCCAAGTGGTAAGTAGACACAATTAGCTCCAACCATCTGTGGAGGACCCACATCATTGCAGAGGAAATTAGCCAAGACTCACAGAAGCACAGCAGCCAGTCAGGTTGGGGATTTACTTCTCCAATATTGTGCTAAAGTTGGTGGACTCAACCACTTAAAAATGCCCTATTTACTTGGGCCCTGCTTTGTCTTACAAAACAAATAACCTTGTATTGCTTTCTTTGGGGCAGAAAAATGAAAATGTCAATATTTTGAGTATTTTTACTTTGGGAACTTCTGGTTCGTAGGCGATTGTTTCAAACATTGCCGTGTTGTCTTTTCAGAGCTGTCGATACTGTGGAATGGTGAGGGCGGGTAATTGAGGCTCAAGATTTTTCATCAAAGGCTAATAGATCACTAGAAGAACACAAATTAGGCTATCTCTGTCCCGTCTCATTTCTCTTTCCTTGCACTAAACTAGCTCCTGGCTTGCTATCACGCTGCCACGCCCATGTGCAATTTTCACTTAACCAAGCTGAGGTCTGAGTAGAGTATATGAAGTTGGGATCAATTCCAACTCTTAATAATTACAGCTAGTAAGTATTGAGCACTTCGTAACGGGCCAGGTTTTATGTTAAGTGGTTTGCATGCACTATCTCAATGCTTCTCAAGAGTAATCCGTGATGACTGGTTTAACAAGCCTAGCGGCGGGGGTGTGTGTACCAATAAAAAAATGCAGATTTCTTGGCTCCATCCTAGACCTGTGAGATGAGCATCCTGTTGTGAGATCAAAGATCTACCATGTTAACAAGCACCTTCAGCAATCCCGATGCGTAAGAAGTTCAAGTGCCTCTGCATTATTTTTCAAAGCACATGGTACACAAGTGCCATCCGCTCTCCTTCCACTGCTCTGATGTCTGTGCTTAAATTCTCATGGCAAAAAAAAAAAAAGTAAAAAAAAAAATCCTGTGGACTGGGAGACATTGTGAGACTTATGCCTCTTAGTAACTGGTGATCACAAATGTGTCCCCATAGTAAAAGTGCTTTTGAGATGCCAAGTATTTATCTCTATTGTGGGAGGACTAAAAATTGAGAAATCTTGACTGATGGTAGCCTGTGCTCTGTAAATAGAGAGGGAAGCCTCAGGGACCACAGAGACATGACTGTATGAGTGGTTGTACGGGTTGTGCAATGCCCAACTGGCCTTGCCCGAAGGAGTGAAAATCCAGCGTTCTCCTTGGCTCCGGGCTGTGTGTCGTGGTGGCCCCACTCCTGAGAGGAGAAGGTAACTGATATGCTGGTGTGGGTCCCAGGGCCCAGAAAGCCCCTCCTGCCTTCTGCACGCCTTTGTCGTCATGCTCCAAGGGGCCTGAAGTGTTCAGTGTCGTAAATTCCTTGGTTCTCAAGTTTATTTCTAGAAAGCCTCTATTAAAATGAAGTGCCACGTGGAAGATGACAGGGACATTTAATCATAGTGGCACAGACTGGTTTAATCTGGTTGCTCTGGGGATGGCACCCAAGAGGATTCATTTGGTGGGAGGGGAGGACAGCCTCCTTTGTGGACCACTTTGGTGGAGGAAGCTGGGGAGATTAGGAAAAAATATATATATAAGGAAAAGATATATATGTATTTTTTGAGGTGCAAGGCAGAGGTGAAGTGGGAGAGGGCCTAAAGACACATTGGACCTGTGTCACAATTCTGTTGGTTATCTTCCAACAACACACTGTTTTCTTAATTCTTCAGCCCCTCCCATCCTCCTCATCTTTGGTGAATGTCCAGTGCCCAGTGACTGTCCCCTCAGTAACAGGCCTGGACTGCAGCAATAGTGCAGGTGGCAAGGACTCAGTGGCATAAGTGGGCCCCGGAGAGAAACTTCATGTCCAACTCTGGAGCTGATGCAGCCTAGGGGAGTGGGGGTAATCACCCACCTCTGAATCTGAGGCCTCCCCCTTCCTTTTGCATTCCCCTGCCAGGAGCAGGATAATTAGAATAAAGAGACTTAGTTTAGCTCATTCAACTCCCTGCTGGACTCCATACAAACCTTTCACATATGCAATCATTTCTAGCAACCTGGGTAGGCTTCCTTGCGTTTCTTTATCAACTTGTTGAGAGAGACCAGAGATGATTCTCTAACTCTAGTGAAGAGTCTGTCTATGGGACTATTAAGCCTTAACATTTTTTTTTTTTTTTTTTTTCGGTATGCGGGCCTCTCACTGCTGTGGGCTCTCCCGCTGTGGAGCACAGGCTCCAGACGCGTAGGCTCAGCGGCCATGGCTCACGGGCCCAGCCGCTCCACAGCACGTGGGATCCTCCCGGACCGGGGCATGAACCCACGTCCCTCGCATCGGCAGGCGGCCTCCCAACCACTGCGCCACCAGGGAAGCCCAAGCCTTAACATTTGATTGCATTTTGGATCTTGTTGAAAGTACCCTAGATTTCATTTTGAAATCTTTTCTTTTTTTCGCTAAATTGAAAATGTTCCCCAATTTTCCCACTGATTATTTGTCCTGCTAATTCATGCGGTAAATGGTGCTGATTCATTAATTTATCCAGCAGGGAATAAGCACCTTCCATGGAGAGGAGGCGGGTAGGAAGGGGTTTGCTGGGAAGGAGGGGCTTTTCCTTGGTCTTAGTTGTAGGAGCTGGGGAGCGGCATGCAGATGGAGAGGGACATCCTCAGAAGCATAGCGGTGAGAAAGCATGGGCTCCCTGAGGCCCTGTAAGCAATGAGATGTGACTGGTGGGGGTTTGTGTGGGCGTGGAAGGAGATAAGGGGCAAGACCCCTCGTGAGTGAATGAATGAATGCAGGAATGACTGAGTGTAGAAGTCTATTGTCCTTCCCTAGGTTGGCTGCTCCCTCACCAAGCAGACTGTTTTTACTCTGTACCTTCTCAGTGAGTAAGTTGAAGTTTCAGTTAATAATCTAAACTGAGAAATCCCCTATCACAGGAGGAAAGCAGATAATTAGCTTCAGTGTTCTCTCATATCTAAGCTGAGAAGTCAGCATGAATTCTAGACATGGTTCATGTCTTTGGATAATCAGTGCTCTGTTCATGATAGGTAACTCTCTCTCTCTCTCTTTTTTTTTTTTCTCCCTTCAGATCTTTTTTTGGTTAGGGTACCATGACTGAAATGAATAGCTTCCATTATTTTTTTGCCTTCATGCAGGAATCCTTAAACTAGCCTGAACTTCGTACCAACTATCATATGAATCATGTCTACTACAATTACCCCTTTCTGTGTCATTTCCTAGGTTAGTGTCCTTGTGTGACACAATAAATACGGGGCAGCGTTGAAAATGTCAAGTGATAACCAGGCAGAAAACTGACAGTTAACAGAGCCACCTCCTTGAGCTTTTATCTCAGAGGCCTTAAGACAAAAATCTTACTTGTATAAATATTACCTGAAATGAAATACATAATGTTAATAGATATATTTCACCATATCTGGCTGTTTAGTAATTCACCTCCATTTTGGATATTGTGCACCTTTATTGCAATGAGCTTAATAATCATTATAAAACAAATGATTTCTCTTAATGAATGTTCACCATGTAATAGGCTCAGTTCTAAGCAGGTGTTGCCTATTTAATCTTCACACCAGCCCCAGGAGGTAGTTACTGTGGGTGGCACCATTTTTCATATGGGGAAACTGAGGCATAGAGTTCTTAAGTAACTTACCCCAAGTCCACAGTTAAGAGTCAGCTGGGGGCTTCCCTGGTGGCGCGGTGGTTGAGAATCCGCCTGCCGATGCAGGGGACACGGGTTTGTGCCCTGGTCCGGGAAGATCCCACATGCCGCGGAGCAACTAAGCTCGTGAGCCATGGCCGCTAGGCCTGCGCGTCCGGAGCCTGTGCTCCGCAACGGGAGAGGCCACAGCAGTGAGAGGCCCGCATACCGCAAAAAAAAAAAAAAAAAAAAAAAAGAGTCAGCTGGGATTTGAACCCAGGCAGTCTGGCTCAGAATTTATGCTCTCAACCTCCATGCTATAATGCTTACACATTGCTTGAAACAAGAGGCGGTTTTAGCATCAAATATGAAGAATGCAACCCTTCAAATTTTTCTCTTCCAAATGTAAGTAATCGCCTGTTTTGTATGGCTGTTTTGTTGTATGGTTTTTGACACCGACAAACAGCAAGGCCAAAGAAATATTGATCCTTTCACTCGCGTCTCGTTACCTAGAAGGAGAGTTTTGACTATACATGAGTGGAAAAGTTTGTTGATTTAGGTTAATTTTATGTATAATATGGTTTAGAATGTCACGTGCATTTTTAGTACATTTCCAAACATTCGTGTTCTTGGGGAGACAATTGAAAAGCAGCCACAAAAATTCCCCCCATGGGTCTATGTGCCCAGATGACGTGTTTTGTTATCTGAACCAAGAACATAAGCTTACTCCCGGCAATGACCACCATATATAAATGCCTTTTTATATAAGTGAAAAAAATTTATTTTTTGCTTTGTTAAAGTGAGCAGGCCTTCTTGCTGACATTTTTCTAAGTAACTGCTTCTCTTTCGGTTTACACTGTAGACGGTGGCTCCAAGAGCTGGCATTTGAACTGTCAGCAGTCCTCCCCCACCCCACCCAGCAACCTGGTCCAAGGTCTAGGGTTTCTTTAGGCGGAGCCCAGTGCTGTGAAAACAATGGGGCTATTTATCCACGTCCCCTGGAGTGCAGTTAACATCCCGCCAATCTCAGCTGGTCTGACACACTGACATGGTGGGTCTGGATGTTTTTTATGAGTTTTCTCATGATTAGCTCCTTTCACCACATAAACTGCAGGGCCAGGCAGATTAGTTTATGAGCCTAGAAATCCTTCTTGGCCCAGATATAGGGACACTTTTCAGTCAACCAGAGCTGCTCTGATATTTGAGATTTGCTGACAGTTCTTGGTTCAGAAAAAGGTTTGCATTCCTGAGCTACTTTTCTTTTATTGGGATCATCTAAATTCTTATCTGTGAGGTGGAGATCCAGGAAATGAGTAAGAATGGAATTCAGCTGTTTGGGTGACCCTTGTATACCACAAGACTCTCAGTGCTGGATGGAACAGCCAACAGATATTAATTGATGGTGATGGTGGAGGTAGTCTTTCTGCCCAGAACCTGCTAGCACAAGCCCTGACTGATTGGCAGTGATACCTAGCTGACTTTAACACACTGCACTAACAACTTTAGACAAAACAAGATTAGAGTGTCCGTGTGTATTTTTATTTATTTATTTTTTTTGTGGTACGCGGGCCTCTCACTGTTGTGGCCTCTCCCATTGCGGAGCGCAGGCTCCGGACGCACAGGCTCAGCGGCCACGGCTCACGGGCCCAGCTGCTCTGCGGCATGTGGGATCTTCCCGGACCGGGGCACGAACCCGTGTCCCCTGCATCGGCAGGCGGACTCTCAACCACTGCGCCACCAGGGAAGCCCGTGTGTGTATTTTAAATTTACTCCTTCATTGCATTGTTTTTTAATAAGGTATTGAAATCAAATGTAAACGGTATAATCAGCTTAAGTTGGATTGTACCGAGACGTCACTTCCCTCATCCCGATGTGGGGTTTTCCCTGCTATGTGACAGCTCCAGGTACTAAATATCTACCCCTCCCCCCCAAATTGCCAAGCAGCAGCAACATGTCTCAGGCTATCACGACTGTTACGATTATAGGAAGGGAAGCCCATGCTGGTCTTTTAGAAAGCTCTCATCATGGATGTGTTTTGGGGCGCGCATTACTTAGTAACAGATAAACAGCTTGCAGTTGAGTCAAACAAAACCTTTAGTGTTTGTAAGGGTCAGGGCACCAGGGGCCAGTCTGAAACTGAGTTTTATATTGACACAGACAATCTCCAGAAGCCGAGAAAGCTTCTAGCTCAAGGACTTGCTGGACGGTTGTCAGCCATTGTCTTGAATGGTGAGATGGTTATCTTCAAAGTTGTCAAAGATGAAGTTTTCCTGTAGGAAACTTCTGGACAATTATCATGTGAAGTGACTTACATGCCTTAGTTTAGAGTATCCTTGGACTTGTCTGTTGACAAATGGAGATTTGAACATGGGCGTTTGAAGGGATTTTAATGTAATGTTTTTCAAGGAATGAGAAACAGGGAGTGTTGTGTGTTGAGGTTTCAATGACAACATTACCTTAAGGGCTTGCTTTCCCTTTCAGACTAGATCATCCGTGTTACGCTTCCCTCAGAAGTTTCAATTCTCACATAGTCACCATAGGCAGCAGCGCTGTCAAATAAACAATTTTATATTAATTGTCAAGTAAACAATTTAATTAAATAAAAAATATTTAAACAGAGTGAAATATTCCTCCCTGGCTAGTCACACGTTGGACAATTCAAAGAACGAATCTTGCGGGAATTGAGAATGGATTACTTTTTCTGTTCCCTGTGTACTGCTCTGTTTTTCTTCTTGGGGTCAAATCTCAAGTTGAATTCAGTCAACTATCTACAGCAAACACAAAGGGCATAAATGTCTTTTCTGTTACTGTTCCTTATATTTTATCACTAAACAAAACAATTTTCCCTTCCTGGCTTCTTCCCTTGGGAACATATAAAACTGACATGAGTTTAATACTGTGGAGGTTCTATTGTCACTTTGAAAGTATAATGATTGATTTCATTATTTAAAAGTTTATTACAGTGATTTTCTTGTTGCTAATGTCACACTTGCTACAAAATTTGTTGAAGAAACACACCATTTGCTGAGGATATGGAAGGATTTGTCATTAGGTAAAGTAATTTGAGTATCTGAGGTTGTGGTGTTGGGCTACCTGTATGTCAGTTCCATTACTTTCTTTTTTGATTTTCTCTTTCCGTCATCTCTTTTGACTTAAAATGTTTCCCACAGATCCAGTAATAACTACACATTTGGCAGTATGGTATAACAAGCTGTTGGCATAACTAACACTTCAAAATGTAATGGGAAATAAGGAAACTAGTGCCAAGAAAACAGAAACCTGGGCCACGGGGGCTCTGCCAACTTGCGCTGGTATCATTCTCTGCCCCAACGATCCCACCAAGGTGCATCCTAGTACCTTCTCATATGGCCTAAGTGCCAAGGGTCAGAACAATAACGCGTCTTCCTGCGTACTGTCTGAGCACCGTTCTTCCTTTTAAGACACTAAAAGCACTTAATTGTACCCATGAAACCCCCTTCCTCTCCCCCCTGCCTGAGCTGCCTTTATTCTTGTTTCTGTGGGTGGGTGAAAAGGCTGCCCGTCTGAAAAGGCAGCTCTAAAACAGTTCTGGCAGATCTCTCTTCCTCCGCAAATGGTCATTTTGGTTTTAAGTTTATTTCAGGTACATTAAGCCACCCTCTACTCATACTTAATAGCAAATCATCCTACAATAGATGAGAGTAGAAAAAGGTAACATAAAATCAAAGCATACCTAGTTGCCCAAGTGACTGAATGTATATCATTTTGACTCAGCATTACTCCTACTAAAAATAAAAAGAAAGATGAAAATTACCTTCGGGTTTTTGCTGCTATAGTTGCCTTCCGGGTTCCAGCGGTAGGTGGGTTCTTTAAGGCCAGCACTGTTGAGATTGCCAAACCATAAAAGATCTTGCTCCAGGGTGAGGTCGCATTTCCCAGGTCCTCTGTCCTGCTTCCCTTCAGACAGTGAAGTGGTGATTTTTCTCTGGCCCTGCAAAGAAAGTGATTCCAGATCAGCTGAGTGTTATGTGGAATATCTCATCTTTGTTGTTCTAGTGCAGCCCTTTCAGCCTTCCAGAGCCAGTTAGACTTGTTATGAGGAGCTAAATGATTGGCTGGATCTGGGGCTCAGTTTCATAAATTATAGCCCAGCGTACGAGAAGCCCGAGTCCTATAGTTGCTGTGGTCCAGAGGCCTGCCAGTTCCTGCTTTAACGCATATGTAGTCGTAATTGAGTTCTAACACGGCCTTGGATGTTTCTGTCCTTAATAGCTGACATTGCATCTTCAACACTGTGTGAGTAATCCTGACTTCTTTTTTTAAACTCCGTAAATTAATTACATGCCCCAAGAGGGAGTGATTGCAATTAGAAAATACTGAAGTAGCAGATGATTCCTTTTCAAGGTGCTGTTTTCTATGTATCAAGTTCAATGCAGTTAATCTTAAAGCTTCTAAGACCTGGCAGGGTCATTCCAGCTTTTTGCCACGAATCACAGGCAAGCTGCTTTTTGAAGGAGGCTCTTCAATGCCTTTGCTAGCCCTGTTTGTTTTATGGGGTCAGGAAAAGTGATAATGGTCCAACAGGTTAAACAGATTGCTGGTGTCAAAGCAACGGCTGAGAGCCCTCGGATCGGGCAACTTTCAAGATTTCCCACCCCTGCCATCCACAGCTGGGAAGGAGCAGCTCATGACAGGCAGTCCTTCTGGGACACAGGTACACAGCGGTTAGAGCACAGAAAGAGGAGAAACGTGAAATGACAACAGAGATTTTCTTTGCAGTCATCTGAAGCTGTACTGAGACATAGTCTATGGATAACTAGAACATTTTTACATGTATAAAAATGTTCCTCAGTGGTCCTGTTTATGTGGTAGGAAGCTGAATGAGAAATCCCTAGGTTGTTTTTTAAAAAGCCTTTTAAGAAGCATATTAAACACACACAGACAACAGTGGTAACAGAAAAAAGCATGTGGATTGGGATGTGTGGTGGGAACGGATCAAATCCCAAGGAAGCCGTTGTTAGGTTTGTGTAGTTGCTGGGGGTGGCTTCTGTTGCTAACCAGGTTGAAGATAAAGCCGGAGCAGACTGAAATGAGCGACTAGAAAACATCAGCATTATTTTACCATCTATAGCATACACTGCAGGATAGAATTAATACGAGTGTAGACTGGTGAGTGCAAGCAGTTCACTTTTTACTTTGAAAACATGATTGATTTTATCCTAACCTATCATAAAAAAATTGGGCTTTTGTCTATGAAGTTAATGTGTAAAAATAAATAATTTTTCTTCCTCCCAAATCATTTTTATACCTTTCCTCAATACAGCACAAAGTTAGGTAATTTCTTATAATTTGGGGTTGTTTTCCAGTTTGCTTTTTGTCTAATTTTTCCTCTTTAGACTTAAAGATACAAATGTATATATTTATGCTATGTATAAGCCTCAAGCATAAATCATTTGAACAGCTTTTAAAATCACAGGTTTCTGTGGCAAATATAAACTTCTAATAGCTAGAGTAGTTACTTGCCAATTCCTAAAAAATATTATTTTTATACCCAAGAGTGGTTTATTTTTGGTTGCACCTATTTAAATGACATGATTTAGTCAGTAGGAAAGAAATAGTAGTGGTGCTTTTTGCAAAATTTTATGTTTTGGTCACACTGAAGTGTAAAGTTTTGTTGTTAAAATATTTTTGCCCTCTAAAATATGACCCCTTTTAGGTCACAGCAATAGATGAGGTTTATAAAAGAAGAGAAAAGTAATTAACATAGAATCCTTTTCTGTGTCAGCCAAGTGTATGTGAAATAGTTTTAAAAAGTGTAATTCTAATACATTCTTTCAGAAATACATTTAGTTTGTGAAGAAACAGTATAAGCTTCTTTATCATGATAGTATACTGCGTTCATTTATTGGGTTTCTGTGGCTGTAGATGCTAATAGTAATAGTTGACATTCACTGTTCTACATTCCTAACTGACTGTAACAGTGGAAGAAAGTAGTGCATCTGTTGAGGGACTATAATCTCGCCTCTCCAGGTGGTTCGGGACCTATCTACAGTGAGAAATGGTAGGGGTGGAAACTGCTTTCTCTGAACTAGTTTCTGACCTCTAAGCCGGCTCCTTTTCTTGCCATAGGGTCAGTGTAGCTTTCTTGGTATAGCAATCACATTCCCTTCCAGCTTTCTGTGCCTTCATTCTTCATAGCATTAACTTGCTTGAGCTCTTATTGAGATGAATCAAATAAAAAAATGACTTTGCTTAATTATCAAACGTTAATCAGCTGCTCATGCAATTCAGCAGGTGTTCAGAACGTGGCTCAGGAAAATTCTGGTGGAAGTATTGACATCTTGCATTGGTGCTTCCTCCAGGACCTTCATCTTTCAGTTCTCCCTGAGATGCCGGGGTTACATCTCTTTTTCATGAAAGGGCAGGATATTAAGAAAAGAAAGAGTAGAGGTGTGCCAGGTGTCCAGTGGACAGGTATCCATGAGCAAGGTGTTGTGAAAAAAGGAAACATTTTCCAAATAGCAGTAGTTGATCTGTTTTCACTCTCCTCCTCTTTATTTTCTATAGCCATTTTTGTCTGACTGTGGAAGTTCTTTTGCAGATAAGGTTCTGTAAAACTATGCATATCTGCCATAGACAGATGGATTTGACAAAAGATATATCCAAAAAGGAATGTATTACATCATGAACTTGCAAAGCATTCATGAATACAAATTGGCTTTTGGCAACTATTAACACTACCTGCTAAAGCAATGACATCAATCCAAGTTGAAAGAAAATATTATTTCTTGATTGAATTACATTTTCCAGTGTTTCATTTGGTAAGTTTTGCTTTTGGAAAGACTTACTCTTCTCTAAGACATTTTTTCCACTGTTATATATAGGACTAATCTTATTGCTTAGTCTTGCCAATGAATTTAATTGTTCTTAGTTGGTGTTTTCAAAAGACTCGCTGTTCCACCTGGAACATGTTTTAAAGAAGGTGGAGCAAAACAAATGAAACGATCCCCCCCATCGCTACCACAAAGAGTTTAACTCTTTAGAATTGTATGCTTCCTTCTGTTTGTGGAGCTCGACACTACCCATTGGAAGAGGAGGAGCTTTCATTTAATTTAAAAAAAATCATTTTTTCCACTTTAATTATATAGTGTATGCAGGTGATACAATTTTTCATTATATTAGTCACTGGCCAGAATTGTATCCTTCCAATTTCCAATTTCAAGAAGCAGAAAAACTTAGTGAATTAATCTTGGAGTCAGTGAGATCATGCTCAAGTCATTAAATTTTTCTAAGCCTCAGTCTCTATGTCTATAAAATGAAAATAATGATATATGTCCTGGTATTTTACTGTATTGGTGAATATCAGCAGCATGATGAGAAAGTGCTGATTAAAGAACGTTTTGATTCTTTGTGCATTGTGATCTACTGTACAACTATACATTATTATCACTGCAGAAGATCATAGCACTAGTTAGCTTCCTTTACTTCTAAGAGCGAGTTCCCGGTATTGGATAAGTACTTTTTAAAGCAAAGAACGTCTTCACTGTTTGATCTTGAAAAATTACAAAGGTTTTCAGAGCCTCAGTCCTCATCTGTCTGTTGCTTGAGTATTAAAAATACCAGTATGGTTACCATGACAATAAAAAAGTGATATTGTATGTGAAAATATATTTAGTAAACTTCTAAGTGCCATGTAAATCTTACTTATGACAACTGTTATCAGAATATTAATAAAAGGTATAATTGTCAGTTTTTAAAATGGAAAGTATCACACACATTTCTTTTTAAAAAAATCATATGATTCCATTCATATAAAATATACAGAACAGGCAAATTCACAGAGACAGAAAATAGATTAATTGTTGCCAGGAACTGGGGGGAGAATGCATGGGGAGTGACTGCTAATAGACATACATTTCTAATGTATGTGATCAAACTGATTAGTTTGATTAGCTTTCTAAGCTATGTCTGCTTCCCTCAAACAGGGTGGATTTTCTTGTTGGTTAAGCTGGTGCCATGACTTTCCTTCCACTTAGATATAGCACAAAGCCAATAGTCAGATAAGCATTCCCTCACAGTCTATATTTAGAACTGTTAATGACAAAGTTTTAGAGGGCATAGTTTCCTCAGAGGAAAAAATGAGTTAGAAAATTTAGACTGACAGATGTTCTTGGGCTTTTTATTCCTGTTTTGACTCTCTTTATTAAATTTAACTAACGAAATAAACATGTAGGTTAAGGTGAGGCTTATTCCTAGGTCTTTTCATCCCAGGAATAAAATGAATGGTCAAAATGACTTTCTGAATGATTTAGAAAGTTCAGTCAGCAGTTTTGAATCCCACATTTTTAACTAGTCCTACTCTGGAAGGTCATCACACTTTTTGGAAGATTGGCCACAGGTGTATCCTACGTTTTCGGCTGCTTAAGTGCACTGTTGTTAAGAGTTTGATTATTTTCTAATAGTATTATTGGTTAGTCTGAGACAGTTCTACCACCTATAGGATCTCTCTCTTTTTTTAAAAGATGAAACCATACAGGGAGCACAATAAGTAAAACAAATATAAAAATGAAATGAATCCTCTCTTATCTTTATCCTACATACTTCACCCAGCAATTTATGAGGGGACTTTACAGAAATGAAGGAATTTCATTTGTAGTATAGTAAAAAATTTTTTTTTAATTTTAAAAATTTATTTATTTTTAGAAGATGTTGGGGGTAGGAGTTTATTAATTAATTTATTTATTTTTGCTGTGTTGCGTCTCGTTTCTGTGCGAGGGCTTTCTCTAGTTGCAGTGAGTGGGGGCCACTCTTAATCGCGGTGCGCGGGCCTCTAGCTATCGCGACCTCTCTTGTTGCGGAGCACAGGCTCTAGACGCGCAGGCTCAGTAGTTGTGGCTCACGGGCCTAGTTGCTCTGCGGCATGTGGGATCTTCCCGGACCAGGGCTCGAACCCGTGTCCCCTGCATTAGCAGGCAGACTCTCAACCACTGCACCACCAGGGAAGCCCCTAAAATTTATTTTTTTATTGAGCTATAGTTGTATAATATTATATAAGTTTCAGGTGTACAGCATAGCGATTCACAATTTTTAAAGGTTATACTTCATTTAAAGTTATTATAAAACATAAACTATAGTCCCTGTGCTATATATATAATATATATATAATACAGGATTATATATATCTGGTATATAATATATATATATTATATACAGGTTATAATATATCCTGTAGCTTATTTATTTTATACATAGTAGTTTATATTTCTTTTCTTTTTTCTTTTTTTTTTTGCTGTATGCGGACCTCTCACTGTTGTGGCCTCTCCTGTTGCGGAGCACAGGCTCCGGACGCACAGGCTCAGTGGCCATGGCTCACGGGCGCAGCCTCTCCGTGTCATGTGGGATCCTCCTGGACTGGGGCACGAACCCGTGTCCCCGGCATCGGCAGGCGGACTCTCAACCACTGCGCCACCAGGGAAGCCCTATAGTAGTATATATTTCTTAATCCCCTACCCCTATCTCGCTCCTCCCCCTTCCCTCTCCCAGGAGATACACACACACCACATCTTTATCTATTTATCTGTTGATGGACACTTAGGTTGCTTCCATATCTTGCCTATTGTAGATAGTGCTGCTATGAACATTAGAGTGCATGTATCTTTTCAAAACAATGTGGGGTTTTTTGGTTTGTTTTTTTATATCCAGGAGTGGAATTAATGGATCATATGGTAGTTCTATTTTAGTTTTCTGAGAAACCTCCATACTGTTTTCCACAGTGACTACACCAATTTACATTCCCACCCACAGTGTACAATGGTTCCCTTTCCTCCACACTGACATTTGTTATTTGTGGTCTTTTTGGTGATAGCCATTCTGACAGGTGTGAGGTGATATTTCATTGTGGTTTTAATTTGCATTTATCTGATGGTTAGTGATGTTGAGCATCTTTTCATGTGCCTGTTGGCCATTTTTATGTATCTTTTGGAGAAATGTCTATTTAGGTCTCCTGCCCATTTTTTGATTGGGTTGTTTGTGGTTTTTTTGATATTGAGTTGTATGAGCTGTTTATGTATTATGTTTTGGATATTAACTGCTTGTTGGTCACATCATTTGCAAATATTTTCTCCTGTTCCATAGTTTTTCTTCCATTCCATTGATGGTTTCCTTTACTGTGTAAAAGCTTTTAAGTTTAATTAGGTTAGATCCCATTTGTTTACTTTTGCTTTTATTTCCTTTGCCTTAGGAGACAGATCCAAAAAAATGTTGCTATGATCCATGTCATAGAGTGTTCTATGTTCCCTTCTAGGAGTTTTATGGTTTCAGGGCTTACATTTAGGTCTTTAAACCATTTTGAGTTTATCTTTGTATATGGTGTGAGGAATGTTCTAATCTCATTGTTTTACATGTGTCTGTCCAGTTTTCCCAGCACCACTTGTTGAAGAGACTATGTTTTCTCCATTGTATGTTTTTGCCTCCTTTGTCATAGATTAATTGACCAATGGTACATGGGTTTATTTCTGGGCTGTCTATCCTGTTCCATTGATCTGTGTGTATGTTTTTGTGCCAATACCATACTGTTTTGATTACTGTAGGTTTATAGTATAGTCTGAAGCCAGGCAGCATGATACCTCCAGCTCTGTTCTTTCTCAAGGTTGTTTTTGGCCATTTGGGATCTTTTATGTTTCCATACAAATTTTACAGTTATTGTTCTAGTTCTGTGAAAAATGCCCTTGGTATTTTGGTAGGGATTGCATTGAATCTGTAGATTGCCTTGGGTAGTATGGTCATTTTTAACAGTACTCATTCTTCCAATCCTTGAACATGATGTATCTTTCCATCTGTTTGTGGTGTCTTCAGTTTATTTCATCAGTGTCCTATAGTACAGGTCTTTTGCCTCCAGGTAGGTTTATTCCTAGGTATTTTATTCTTTTTGATGCTATGGTAAATTGGATTGTTTCCTTAATTTCTCTTTCTGATAGTTTGTTGTTAGTGTATAGAAATGCAACAGATTCTATATGTTAATTTTGTAATCTGCAACTTTACTGAATTCATTGATGAGCTTTAGTAGTTTGTTGATGGTTTCTTTAGGATTTTCTATATATAGTATCATGTCATAATGACACAGTTTACTTCTTCCTTTCCAATTTAGATTCCTTTTATTTCTCTTTCTTGTCTGATTTCTATGGCTAGGACTTCTACTACTGTGTTGAATAAAAATGGCAAGAGTGGGTATCCTTTTCTTGTTCCTGATCTTAGAGGGAATGCTTTCACCTTTTCACTATTGAATATGATGTAGCTGTGGGCTTGTCATATATGACCTTTATTATGTTGAGGTATGGTCCCTCTATAAAGACTTTCTGGAGAGGTTTTATTATAAATGGATGTTAAATTTTATCAAAAACTTTTTCTGTATCTACTGAAATGATTATAGTACAGTTTGAAAACTGCCATCTGTAACCATTGTCCTGACTTTCTTGTACCTTTAATGATTGGATAAGACCACTCTTCAGTAATTTAAAATTATAATTAAAGAATATTTTTAACTCCTTTGTTCCCCCCAGGTTTACTGAGATATAGTTGACATATAACATTGTGTACGTTTAAGGCATACAATGAGTTGATTTGATACATTTAGATACAATAGTCCTCTCTTGTCCAAGGTGTGACTTTCTGCAGTTTCAGTTACTCAAGGTCAACCAAGGTCCAAAAGTATTAAATGGAAAATTCCAGAAATAAACTAGTCATAAGTTTTAAATTACATGCCACTCTGAGTAGTGTGATGAAATCTCATGCCTTTCTCCTTCTCCTCCCTCCCAGGACGTGTACCATCACTTTGCCTACCTGCTAGTCACTTAGTAGCCATCTGATTATCAGATCAGCTGTAAAGGTATAATAGTGCTTGTGTTCAAGTAACCTTCATCTTACTTAATAATGGCTCCAAAGTGCAATAGTAGTGATACTGGCAATTCAGATGAACTTTATTATAGGTAAGTAAGTGTAGGGAAAAATAGTATGTATAGAGTTTGTACTATCCATGGTTTTAGGCATCCACTGGGGGTCTTGGAACATATCTCTCAAGGATAAGAGGGGACTACTGTATTGCAAAATGATTGCCACTATTGTATTAGCTAACATCTGCATCATGTCACCTAGGTGCCATTTTTCTTTTCTTGGTGAGAATGTTTAAGATTTACCCTTTTAGCAACTTTCAAGTATATAATACAATATTATTAGCTATAATTTCTGTGCTGTACATTAGATCCCTGTAACTTTTTCATATTATAACTGGAAGTTTCTACTCTTACACTAACGTTTCCCCCTTTCCTCCACCTCCAGACCCTGGCAAACATCATTCTACTCTCTATTTCTATAAATTCAGCTTTTTTAGATTTCACATATAAGTGAGGTCACACAATATTTGTCTTTCACTTATTTCACTTAGCACAGTGCCCTCAAGGTTCGTCCATATTATTGCAAATGGCAGAATTTCCTTCTTTTTTTGTGGCTGAATAATATTCTTCTCTGTGTTTTTTTTTTTTTTTTTTTTTGTGTGTGTGTGTGTGTGTGTGTGTATATCTATCATTATTGAAAAACCATTCATCCATGGATGGACATTTAGGTTGTTTCCATATCTTGGTCATTGTGAATAACGCTGCTATGAACATGGGGTGCAGATATATATCTCTTAGAGATAGTGATTTCATTTCCTTCAGATATATACCCAGAAGTGGGACTTATGGATCATATGGTGGTTCTATTTTTAATATTTTGAGGAGCCTCTGTACTATTTTCCATAGTGGTTTTACCAATTTACCGAAATGGATATTCCTGATGGGCAAATTTCTCCCATTCAAGTGGTTTTCTTGTGGCACTTTTCTCATCACCTAATTATCACCAGTTTCCAGGTCCTTGTGCTTTGGCAAAGGGGAAAACAAGTAGAGGATTGCTCACATTCTTTAGGCCAGAGTTTGGTCACCTAATGGCCTCACCAAATATAAAGGAGGCTGGGACATGAGTCCTATTTGTCTCCAGGAAAAATAGAAAGTTGGTTTATTGGTCAACTCACCAATTTATGCCATATCTTTTGTTCTTTTCTTTTCTATTCTTTCCTTTTCTTTTTGTTTTTTCCTTCTTCTCCTCCCCTCCCCTCCCTTTCCCTTCTCTCTCCTACTGTCTCCAACCCTCTCCTCTTCTCTCCTTTCTTTTCTGTTATTTAATAGGGCTACATAGGATCCAAGCCTTGAGTCTGACCACTATGTATAAGTTAGATTTAAAAAATTATAATCTTCACCATCTAGAAAAAATTAAGAATACGATTTAACTTTTCAATTCTTAATCCCATATGTTAACAATTTTCCAAGGTTATTTACATATGGTTGAAAATGATGATTATAGGGATTACCATTGATTTAACATGTATGTCCAATAGTGAAGAAAGTGGTAATGGAATGTTTTTCTCCTCCCACATAGCCCATCCTCTTCTGTGTCAGGTGTTTGAATCTCTTGCTTTGTAGTTTTAGAAAAAGGTAGGAAGAAAATGAAAAACAGGCAACAACTATAAAATGACTGATCAAAATTTCTCCACTCTTTCCTGTTCCTTGAGAATTGTGTAAATTTTGCAATGAATGCTAGCTTTTTATTGGGGAAGAGTGCTATAAAGAGAGTGTACAGCTTTTGGAGAAATGTTTCTTGCCTGAAGTTGAACAAATGGTGGAATTAATATAAACTTGGTTTGTAGTCTTTCTATTTTCTAGAGGCTACAAAGATTTCTTTCCACTCTGAACTTTTGGAGATTAGCAAAAATATTTATATGACAAACAAAAAAGAACACAGATGCCTACTCAGTAACCAAAAATATTTTTCACATCATTGCTATTTAAAAAAAAAAATCTCCCACAAACTTTTAATTTTCTTTTAATGAACATCATAAACCAATTTTAGTCCTTTACTCTGGATGTATTAGAGTCAAATATTTTTGTTGGGTGATAAGTCAGTAGTAACCTCAGTTATTTTACCAAATTACTTTCCTCCAATATAAGCCAAATTTACAATTAAGTTATTTAAGAAATAAAGGCAACAAATAAATATCTGTTTTAATCTTCATGTCCTGACCTAAGAAATAGAAGGACTTAACCATTTCACGTCCTCATGTTTATCTGATAGAACTAGGAATGCCTAAAAAGAATTTTCCCATAACTCCATTTACTTGTTTATTTTCCTGGCACATTCCAGAAACACTTTTAAAGGCAACACTGAAAAAGCATAAAATATCTTCATCTAACATCCAAGCAATCTTTTTATTTTGGTGGAACTGAACAAAAATAATAGACACTTAGAATCTTTACCCTGAGGCATTGAAAAACAGTAACAATTCTAAATTCTTAGATTGTGAAGATTATATTGTATTTAGTAGAGGTTTTACATATATCTTATCATGTTCATGGTCTTTGAAATAAGGCAGCCCACATGTAGTTATAAGGTAATTCCTTGGCATAGTGTAGTAATTGGAAAACTGGTGTTTGGAGCCAGACTGCCTGGGTTCAGATCCCACACTTAGTGGCTGTTTTACCCTGGGCAAGTTATTCAGTCTCCTTGTACCTCCATTCTTTATCTGAAAAATGGGACAATAATAGTACCTACTTGGTTGGATTGTTGTGTATGTTAAATAAATTAATATGTGTAAAACACTTGGAAGGATGCATGACTCATAGTAAGTGCTTTATAAATGTTTGTCTTCCTATTATTATTATCTCAGAAATTATTTAATAAAATATATATTCTAGATACCTAAAGTTTCTTCAGTTAGTTCCAAAACTTCTGGTGGCCAGTTTTCATGGATCTTTCTAAATGGATCTTATGTGTCTCCATGTTTCTTCTGTCTTAAAGAGATTAAAAGGAATCTCTCCTTTGTTGATTCAGAGTCATCATTCTAAGTAAGTGATATTGAGTCATGTGATATTGAAATCATTAAGATGATGTTAAAGTGCTTAGGGAGAGTGTTTTGCCCCTAAACTAGCTGATACAGACTGCTCTGCTGTTTCAGTCCTCTGGCTGTGTTCTGAAGGATTTTGGCCCTCACTATACTGGCCTACACTAGCACCCTTGATTTGAAATACCTGCTTCAATTTTGCTATAGGTTGTAAGCAAGAATATAGCCCAGTTTTTTAAAATTGTGTACAAAATGAGAGAATAAAACTTCACTCAGGATGTCAGTCCTCCCTTGAGAGTAAATAAGGACATGAGTGCATTTTTCCCTTCTGGTTGAGGGATATGTTTCACAACAGGGATTGGTAAACTACTGTTTGTGGGCCAAACCTGTTTTTATAAATAAAGCTTTATTGGAATATATCTACACTCATTTGTTTGTACATCGTCTGCTGCTGCTTTCACACCAGGGCAGAGTTGAGTAGTTGCTGCAGAGGCCATATGGCCTGCAAAGCCTAAGGAATTTACCGTCTGACCTTTTATGGAAAATGTTTACCAAACCCTGTACTCAATCTTTTAATCTGGGCAGAGTCTGAAATAAATGACATGTTACTTTGCTTAATAGTCTCACTTAATTGGCAAATTCAGTTATCTGGAGCACTGTCTCTCCTAGATATATTTTTGATAAACAAGAATTTATTGGGAGAGATTGGTTCAAGATGGCAGAGTAGAAGGACATGTGCTTACTCCCTCTTGGAAGAGCACCAGAATCATAACTAACTGCTGAACAATCATCAAAAGGAATACACTGGAACTCACCAAGAAAGATACCCCACATCCAAAGACAAAGGAGGAGCCATGATGAGATGGTAGGAGGGGCGCAATCACAATAAAATCAAATCCCATAAGTGCTGGGTGGGTGACTCACAAACTGGAGAACACTTATACCACAGAAGTCCACCCCCTGGAGTGAAGGTTCTGAGCCCCATGTCAGGCTTCCCAACCTGGGGGTCTGGCAACGGGAGGAGGAATTCCTAGAGAGTCAGACTTTGAAGGCTAGTGGGATTTTATTGCAGGACTTCGACAGGACTGGGGGAAACAGAGAATTAACTCTTGGAGGGCACATACAAAGTAGTGTGCACATCGGGACCCAGGGGAAGGAGCAGTGACCCCAGCGGAGACTGAAACAGACCTACATGCTAGTGTTGGAGGGTCTCCTGCAGAGGCAGGGGGTGGCTGTGGCTCACTCTGAGGACAAGGACACAGGCAGCAGAAGTTCTGGGTAGTACTCCTTGCTGTGAGCCCTCCCAGAGTCTGCCATTAGCCCCACCAAAGAGCTGGGTAGGCTCCAGTGTTGGATCACCTCAGGCCAAACAACCAACAGGGAGGGAACCCAGCCCCACCCATCAGCAGACAAGCAGATTAAAGTTTTACTGATCTCTGCCCACCAGAGCAACACCCAGCTCTACCCACCATCAGTTTCCCCCATCAGGAAACCTGCACAAGCTTCTTAGATAGCCTCATCCACCAGAGGGCAGACAGCAAAAACAAGAAGAACTACAATCCTGCAGCCTGTGGAACAAAAACCACATTCATAGAAAGACAAATGAGATGAAAAGGCCAGAGGGCTATGTACCAGATGAAAGAACAAGATAAAACCCCAGAAAAACAACTAAAAGAAGTGGAGATAGGCACCTTCTAGAAAAAGAATTCAGAATAATGATAGTGAAGATGATCCAGGACCTCGGAAAAAGAATGGAGGCAAAGAACAAGAAGATGCCAGAAATATTGAACAAAGACCTAGAAGAATTAAAGAACAAACAAACAGAGATGAACAATACAATAACTGAAATGAAAACTATACTAGAAGGAATCAATAGCAGGATAACGGAGGCAGAAGAATGGATAAGTGACCTGGAAGACAGAATGGTGGAATTCACTGTTACAGAACAGAATAAAGACAAAAGAATGAAAAGAAATGAAGACAGCCTAAGAGACCTCTGGGACAACATTAAACGCAACAACATTCACATTATAGGGGTCCCAGAAGGAGAAGAGAGAGAGAAAGGACCCAAGAAAATATCTGAAGAGATTATTGTCAAAAACTTCCCTAACATAGGTAGGAAATAGCCACCCAACTCCAGGAAGTACAGAGAGTCCCAGGCAGGATAAACCCAAGGAGAAACACACAGAGACACACAGTAATCAAATTGGCAAAAACTAAAGACAAAGACAAATTATTGAAAGCAGCAAGGGAAAAATGACAAATAACATACAAGGGAATTCCCAGAAGGTCAACAGCTGATTTCTCAGCAGAAACTCTATCAGCCAGAAGAGAGTGGCATGATATGTTTAAAGTGATGAAAGGGAATAACCTAAAACCAACATTACGCTAGCTGGCAAGGATCTCATTCAGATTCGAGGGAGAAATTAAAACTTTTATGGACAAGCAAAAACTAAGAGAATTCAGCACCACCAAACAAGCTTTAAAACAAGTGCTAAAGGCACTTTAGTCAGGAAACACAAGAGAAGAAAAAAACCTATAATAACAAACCCATAACAACTATGAAAATGGTAATAGGAACATACATATAGATAATTACCTTAAACGTGAATGGATTAAATGCTCCAACCAAAAGACACAGACTCGCTGAATGGATACAAAAACAAGACCCATCTATATGCTGTGTACAAGAGACGCACTTCAGACCTAGGGACACATACAGACTGAAAGTGAGCAGATGGGAAAAGATATTCAATGCAAATGGAAATCAAAAGAAAGCTGGAATAGCAATCAGATAAAATAGACTTTAAAATAAAGAATGTTGCAAGAGACAAGGAAGGAACTACATAATGATCAAGGGATCAATCCAAGAAGAAGATATAACAATTATAAATATATACGCACACAACATAGGAGCACTTCAGTACATAAGGCAACTGTTAACAGCTATAAAAGAGGAAATTGACAGTAACACAATAATAGTGGGGGACTTTAGCACCTCACTTACACCAATGGACAGATCATCCAAACAGAAAATTAATAAGGAAACACAAGCTTTAAATGACACAATAGAACAGATAGATTTAATTGATATTTATAGGACATTCCATCAAAAAACAGCAGATTACACTTTCTTCTCAAGTGCGCACGGAACATTCTCCAGGATAGATCACATCTTGGGTCACAAATCAAGCCTCAGTAAATTTAAGAAAATTAACATCATATCAGTCATCTTTTCTGACCACAACGCTAAGAGATTAGAAATCAGTTACAGGGAAAAAAACCATAAAAAACACAAACACATGGAGGCTAAACAATATATCACTAAATAACCAAGATATAACTGAAGAAATCAAAGAAGAAATAAAAAAATACCTAGAGACAAATTACAACAAAGACAAAATGTTCCAAAGCCTATGGGATGCAGCAAAACCAGTTCTAAGAGGAAAGTTTATAGCAATACAAGCCTACTTCAAGAAACAAGAAGAATCTCAAATAAACAATCTAACCTTACACCTAAAGGAACTAGAGAAAGAAGAACAAACAAAACCCAAAGTTAGTAGGAGGAAAGAAATCATAAAGATCAGAGCAGATATAAATGAAATAGAAACAGAGAAAACAATATCAAAGATCAAAAAAACTAAAAGCTGGTTCTTTGAGAAGATAAACAAAATTGATAAACCATTAGCCAGACACATCAAGAAAAAGAGGGAGAAGACTCAAATCAATAAAATTAGAAATGAAAAAGGAGAACTTACAACAGACACCACAGAAATACAAAGCATCCTAAGAGACTACTACAAGCAACTCTATGCCAATAAAATGGAAACCTGGAGGAAATGGACAAATTCTTAGAAAGGTATAACCTTCCAGGACTGAACCAGGAAGAAATAGAAAATATGAACAGACCAATCACAAGTAATGTAACTGAACCTGTGATTAAAAATCTTCCAGCAAACAAAAGTCCAGGGCCACATGGCTTCACAGGTGAATTCTATCAAAGATTTAGAGAAGAGCTAACACGTATCCTCTCAAATTCTTCCAGAAAATTGCAGAGGAAGGAATACTCCCAAGCTCATTCTATGAGGCTATCATCACCCTGATACCAAAACCAGACAAAGATACTACAAAAAAAGAAAATTACAGACCAATATCACTCATGAATATAGATGCAAAAATCCTCAACAAAATACTAACAAACAGAATCCAACAACACATTAAAAGGATCATACATCATGATCAAGTGGGATTTATCCCAGAGATGCAAGGATTCTTCAATATATGCTAATCAATCAATGTGATACACGATATTAGCAAATTGAAGAATAAAAACTATATGATCATTTCAATAGATGCAGAAAAAGCTTTTGACAAAATTCAACACCCATTTATGATAAAAAACTCTCCAGTAAGCAGGCATAGAGGAACCTACCTCAACATAATAAAGTCCATATACGACAAACCCACAGCAAACATCATTGTCAATGGTAAAAACCTGAAAGCAATCCTCTAAGATCAGGAAAAAGACAAGGATGTCCAGTCTTGCTACTACTATTCAACATAGTTTTGGAAGTCATAGCCACGGTAATCAGAGAAAAAAAGGAAATAAAATGAATCCAATTTGGAAAAGAAGAAGTAAAACTCTCACTGTTTGCAGATGACATGGTACTATACATAGAGAATCCTAAAGATGCCACCAGAAAACTACTAGGGCTCATCAATGAATTTGGTAAAGTTGCAGGTTACAAAATTAATGCACAGAAATCTCTTGCATTCCTATACAGTAATGATGAAAATCTGAAAGAGAAATTAAGGAAACACCCCCATTTACCACTGCAACAAGAAGATTAAAATACCTTGGAATAAACCTACCCAGGGAGACAAAAGACCGGTATGCAGAAAACTATAAGACACTGATGGAAAGAAATTAAAGATGATACCAACCGAGAGATATACCATGTTCTTGGACTGGAAGAATCAACATTGTGAAAATGACTCTACTACCCAAAGCAATCTACAGATTCAGCGCAATCCCTATCAAATTACCAATGGCATTTTTTACGGAACTAAAACAAAAAATCTTAAAATTTGTATCGAAACACAAAAGACCCTGAAGAGCCCAAGCAGTGTTGAGGGAAAAAAACGGAGCAGGAGGAATCAGACTCATTGACTTCAGACTATACTACAAAGCTACAGTAATCAAGACAATGTGGTACTGGCACAAAAACAGAAACATAGATGAACGGAACAAGTTAGAAAGCTCAGAGATAAAGCGACGCACCTATGGTCAACTAATCTATGACAAAGGAGTTAAGGATACACAATGGAGAAAAGACAGTCTCTTCAATAAGTGGTGCTGGGAAAACTGGACAGCTACATGTAAAAGAATGAAATTAGAACACTCCCTAACACCATACACAAAAATAAACTCAAAATGGATTAGAGACCTAAATGTAAGACTGGACACTATAACACTCTTAGAGGAAAACATAGGAAGAACACTCTTTGACATAAATGACAGCAAGATCTTTTTTTTTTTTTTTTTTTTTTTTGCAATACGCGGGCCTCTCACTGTTGTGGCCTCTCCCATCGCAGAGCACAGGCTCCGGACACACAGGCTCAGCGGCCATGGGTCACGGGCCCAGCCGCTCTGCAGCATGTGGGATCTTCCCAGACCGGGGCATGAACCCGTGTCCCCTGCATTGGCAGGCAGATTCTCAACCACTGCGCCACCAGGGAAGCCCAGCAAGATCTTTTTTGATCCACCTCCTAGAGTAATGGAAATAAAAACAAAAATAAACAAATGGGACCTGATGAAACTAAAAAGCTTTTGCAAAGCAAAGGAAACTACAAACAAGACAAAAAGACAACCCTCAGAATGGGAGAAAATATTTGCAAACAAATCAAGGGCCAAAGGGTAATCTCCAAAATATATAATCAGTTCATGCAGCTCAATATTAAAAAAACAAACAACCCCATCAAAAACTGGTCAGAAGACATACAGATGGCCAAGAAGCACATGAAAAGCTGCTCAACATAACTAATTATTAGAGAAATGCAAATCAGACTTACAATGAGGTATTACCTCACACCAGTTAGAGTGGGAATTATCAGAAGATCTACAAACAACAAATGCTGGAGAGGGTGTGGAGAAAAGGGAACTCTCTTGCACTGCTGGTGGGAATGTAAATTGATATAGCCACTATGGAGAACAGTATGGAGGTTACTTAAAAAACTACAAAGAGAATTAACATATCACCTAGCAATCCCATTACTGGGCATATACCCAGAGAAAATTGTAATTCAAAAGGACACATGTACCCCAATGTTCATTGCAGCACTGTTTACAATAGCCGGGTCCTGGAAGCTATCTAAATGTCCATTGACAGATGAATGGATAAAGAAGATGTGGTACATATATACAATGGAATATTAACCATAAAAGGGAATGAAATTAGGTCATTTGTAGAGACTGTCATACAGAGTGAAGTAAGTCAGAAAGAGAAAAACAAATATCGTATATATATATATATATATATATATATATATTTTTTTTTTTTTTTTCAGTACTCGGGCCTCTCACTGTTGTGGCCTCTCCCGTTGTGGAGCACAGGCTCCGGATGCGCAGGCTCAGCAGCCATGGCTCAAGGGCCTAGCTGCTCTGCAGCATGTGGGATCTTCCCAGACTGGGGCACGAACCCGTGTCCCCTGCATCAGCAGGCGGTCTCTCAACCACTGTGCCACCAGGGAAGCCCCAAATATCATATATTAATGCATGTATGTGGAATCTAGAAAAATGGTACAGATGAACCGGTTTGCAGGGCAGAAATTGAGACACAGATGTAGAGAACAAACGTATGGACCCCAAGGGGGGAAGGTGGCAGGGGGCAGGTGGTGGTGTGATGCATTGGGAGATTGGGATTGACATTTATACTGTAATATGTATAAAATGGATAACTAATAAGAACCTGCTGTATAAAAAAAATAAAATAATATTCAAAAATTCAAAAAAAAAAAGAATTTATTGCAGTAGCCTGTGTTGGCTAAGTAATAAACGGCCTACAACAGCACATTTAGAACATTAAGAGGAGGTGAAAATATGTGCAAAGTTGTGGGGGAATCCTCATTTGGTATTTGTTGTTCTACTGTTATCATTGCATAGCATGACATAAAATTATGTGGCTTTCCATTGTGTTCTGTAGAATGTTCTAGAAATGTTAGCAGTTAGTAGCTGCTTTTCTTACACAATTGTCCTATGTAAATGTGAATGTAAATGCCTCTGTTGTCTCTTTTGTCACATGTAGTTCTCTGTTCTTTATCTTTCTTCTTACATATATCCCTGTTCTTTTTCTTTTCTTTAAAAAAATTGTTCTGAGTTTTCCAACAATGTATTACTCTGGAGCATAGTGTACAGAAAAGGACTCTGAACTTGGGTTTGAATTCGGATTTAGTCACTTTATGGAAGAGAAACCTTGAGGAAGTGTCACACTGCCACCCCCAACTTCAGTGTCCCTCCCTGTAAAAGGGAGAAAAGAATCCAGGCTCTGCTGACCACGTGCTATGGGCTGAATGTTTGTATCCCCTCAAAATTCATATGTTGAAATCCCAGTGTCCAATATGCTGGTATTAGGAAGTGAGCCCTTTGGGAGGTGATCAGTCATGAGGGCAGAGCCCTGATGAATGAGGTTAGTGCCCTTCTAAAGAGCCCCACAGAGTTCCCTATAGCCCCTTCTGCCACTTGAGGATAAAACAAGAAGTCTGCAACTTGGAAGAGGGCCCTCACTCAGCCATACCGGCACCCTGATCTCAGCTTCCAGAACTGTGAGAAATAAATTTCTGCTGTTTATGAGCCACCCAGCCTGTGGTATTTTGGTACGGCAGCCTGAATGGACTAAGACACCATGTGAGGGGCAGCGTGGGGCTGAGCACAGAGCAGACTCTACCAGTGTATTATTACTTGTATCTTTAATAACATTCTCAATTTTGTCCGGTTTCTTTTTATACAAAGATATATATGTTTATGGAACAGAATAGAAAATGGATTCTCCGAGATTAAAATTGTGGCTGGGTGCGAGGCTGTGAGAGTGAAGGAGGTTGGGTGGGAAAACCTCTTCAAACAGCATATGCATTGCTCTGTGTCTGCTTCCCTAGTCACATGTCTAATGTGAAAGTTTATGCTTTCGTGCAGTCCTCCTGGGAAACGTGCAAAGGAAAAAGGAAGAAGGGTAACCTTGGAAGAGGAAAAAGATAGTGCTTATGTCAGTACAGAAGTCTGAATAGAAGCAAATTATGGTTGGTTTATTTTAGCTACAGTTCTGTGAATGAGTTTCATATGTGCACAGGAAGGTTGTTAATTCTTTGGATATGAAAGAAGGAATAGTTTAATGAAAATAGACTCTAGTGCTGTGGAAAACAGAAGTTCCCAGTGATGAGGCTAGGGTAGAATGACTGAAGGGTGAAGAAAACATATGTGGTTCCATTTTTAAAAAAAATAATTAATTAATTTATTTATTTTTGGCTGTGTTGCGTCTTTGTTTCTGTGCGAGGGCTTTCTCTAGTTGTGGCAAGTGGGGGCCACTCTTCATCGCGGTGCGCGGGCCTCTCACTGTCGCGGCCTCTCTTCTTGAGGAACACAAGCTCCAGACGCGCAGGCTCAGTAGTTGTGGCTCACGGGCCTAGTTGCTCTGCGGCATGTGGGATCTTCCCAGACCAGGGCTCGAACCTGTGTCCCCTGCATTGGCAGGCAGACTCTCAACCACTGTGCCACCAGGGAAGCCCTCCATTTTGTTTTTATTGGAGCCTACAAAGAGAACCACCAGTCTACTGTGTGTCAGATATTTATGCTTGTAAAAGATCACCCCACTTTTATAATGTAAGAGGATGCTAATAATCTAGCTTTGAATTGCAATTACATTGCACATATTTCCTCATATTCCTGTTGTTTTCAAATGATTTAAAAAACTTTAATTGGAAACTTAAGCCCTCTTTTGCTTAGGTAACGTCGTTTTAGCTTGTCCATTGTAACTTGTCCATTTTTAATCTCAGTTATTTGGAGGGTAATTATCCAAGTTATATCAGTTAGCTATTGCTGGGTAACCAACTACTCCAAAGCATAGTATCTTGAAATGACAACCATTTATTATTTTTTATGAGTCTACTGGTTGGGTGGGGGAGTTCTGTTTATTGAAGCCAGATTCTGATTATTTTAGCTGGGCTTCCTCATGCATTAGTGGTTAGCTGGGAGTCTGTGATGCCCTTGATTGGGGAAAGTCAATACTCCTCCATGGTTCTCTCATCCCTGCTCTCATACCTCCAGCAGGCTGGTCCAGGCATGTCCTCATGGTGGTAGCCGGGGTCCAAAAGCATGAAAGCCCAGTCATGCAAGCGGGTAGGTGGCAAGACACATGTGCTTTTCAAGGCTTGATTACTGTCACATTTGCTAATATCCCATTGGCCAAAGCAAGTCATGGTGTAACTCAGGGTCAGAATGAATGAATACAATGCTATGGGTCAAAGGTGTAGATATAAGGAGGCCGTGAATTGGGGCCTCAATCTCCCAGATGTCATTTCACTCTCTTTCTCCATCTTTGCAGCCTTCATTTTGGAAGTTTTACTGTTCATTAGCACTTTTTTAGACTGGGCAGAAAGAAAAAAACCAAATGCTATCTTGTTACTTGTTTTCAAAGCTTGGTGAGGGAGTAGCTTGTCATTAAAGGCTAAAATAAAAAATTTGCTTTATTTTTTTTTACTTATATGCCTCCCCCCCTCCTTTTTAAACCAAATTAAGCACCACAAATTCTTGTATAATGAAGTGAGTTCTTTTCCAATTCTATCAATATCCATCCATGAGTTCTGTTTCCAACTAATTTCTGTATTTGGGGCCAACATTCCAGTAGCATTTGGAGGACTTTGGTGTGTGGGTCTGTGCATTTTTAGTCTTGCTTTCCGGTGTTCTTGCTTTTTGCTTTTCCTTTGTCCTAAACTCCTTGTTTGCATTTCTTACTGCCCACTCTATGAGTCCTCAAGAAACCTCAAACTGAACATGTTTCAAAGAATCCTCATTATCCATGCTTTGTGCATTCACTCATGCCTTCAATCACCAAATATTTGATGAGTGGCTTCCATAGTATTTCAGGCATTAGTAATACAGTAGTGTACAATATAGACAAAATGCAGGCCCTCCTGGAGCTTACAGTCTAAAGGGGCTTGACAGACAGGAAACAAGTGGATGAATGCACGTCATTTGATGTTTAGTAGTGATAAGTGTTATGGAGAAAATAGAGCAAGGTGAGCAAGAATGATGGTAATGGAGGAGTGAGCAAGTATTCATGGAAGGCCTCTGAAGTCAGGGAGTGAGCTGTGATGACCTGGGAAGGATGCTGCAGGCAGAGGAAAAGCAGATGCAAAGGCTGCCTGAATAATATCCAGTAAAGCTGCAGCTATGTTCCCAGTGGGAAGAGTGGTAGGAAGTGTGGTGGGGAGACAAGCAGAGGCCGGATCATGTAGGGCCTTGGTAGAGTGCAGTAAGGTCTTTGCGTTTATTCTAAGGAGATGGGAATCCATTGGTGGATTTGGGGCAAGGGAGAGACATGATCTAGTTTCAAGGGTAGAAGCTGGTAAACTATGACAGTCATGTTAAAGGGAGGCTGCCTTAGGGGAGCAGCAGGGGAAACTGTGAGAGGATGGCAGACTCTGGAGCTCTCCAAAATGTGTTTCATTTAAATAAGCCAAATTTAGATATTGAGATCAGCTCTGTAAAGTTGAGCATATGGAGAATTGTTTCCCAAAGTAGACCCAGCATACTTCCAGTGATATCTGAGTTAATTTTAGGTGCTGTGTCACATGAATGGAAACTTTTAAATTTTAATAATTGCTTATGAATGTAATATATATTAGGAAAAATAGAAAACTTGTAATTCTACAGGTTTGAATTACACTTGAATTGAAGATAAAGTATTGAGTATACTACACAGTTGAGTACAGAAATAGAAAAAATTGTGAGGGATGTATCTGAATGACTAGATTTAGGACATAGTGACGGTATTGTTTGTAAGGTTTAGTCCTGAGAGACAAGTGAATGATGACTCTGATTTTAGAGTAGTGTGTAATTATAATCACATGTTACCATTTATTGATTATCTACTGAATGTGAGGCTCTGTAGAGCTAGGCACCTTATAGATGCTATTTCACCCAATTCTCACTGCAATCCTATGTGATATAGGTGGTAGAGTTTTGATGTTCCCATTTAACAGATGAGAGAAGTGAAGTTCATAGGGAATAAATCACTTGTTCTAGGAAGTCTCTGAGTTTTCAGATATTGCAATATTACGGAAGTGATGTGTAGTTCTGGTAGATTCTCTGCAAGCAGGGACTTAGTCTGTTTGGTACAGTACTGTATCCTTAGCACCTAAAATAGCTTCTGATATGTGCCAGACATTCAATCTATACTTGCTGAATGAATGAAAGAAAAAAAGAGTGGGGTGTTTTCTTTTTTTAAATTGACATGTAGTTGATTTACAATGTTGTGTTAGATTCAGGAGTACAGCAAAGTGATTCAGTTATACACACACACACACACACACACACACACACACACACACATATATATTCTTTTTTCAGGTTCTTTTCCATTATAGGTTATTACAAGATATTGAGTATAGTTCCCTGTGCTATATAGTAGGTCCTTGCTGGTTATTTATTTTATATATAGCAGTGAGTCTTATTTAAGTCTGATTCAAGAGTGGTGAATATTGGCCTTTCTCACAACAGGATGAGATTTAGGAAGTAATCACCTGAAGTTTTCATGGAAAGGCCATATTTGAGGACAATAGGGTGCTTACTGTGCCCCCTAAATGCAGGTTTTCCCAGCATCCTAGTCTTGGCCTTATATTTTCTCCTATTCTCTCTTAAGAATCTCATCTACGTCTCTGGGTATAATTGTGCAACTCCCAAATATCAGACTTTGGTCCTCAACTCTAACCGAAGAACAAATAAACCTGCTGACAAACTTGGAACCACTTTAGGGCAACTTAAGCTTTGGCAAGTTACTTAACCTCCCTTGAGCCCAAGTCTCTGTCAGTAAGAGGAAGAGATGGATGCTGGGTCTGAGCCCTGATCCGAGAGAAACAAGTGTGTGCCAGAAGGAGAGGGCCAAGATTCTTAGGGAGAGTGGCAATAGGGGAAAGAGGACGTGTAAGGCAAATGGCATTCAGGTTCCATTTTTCTTGAGCATCCTTGCTTTGCCTTTTACCTAGAACTTTTAAAAAAGTTTACTTCTGTTTTTGGTAAGCTTTCTGTAAAGGCTTGATTTTTATTTTCCTTAAAAAAAATAGAAAAGGCAAAGTATTGAAAGCAAAGTCATTCAAGCACTTAGACTCCTGGGTGAAGCTCTCACATGCAGCCAGGGAAGCTCCACACATACTCTCTCTGCTGGCAGCAGCTGGGTGCAAGGCCAGCACAGGGCAGAAATGCTGGGAGGTCTGTGTGAGGCAGGAGGACAGACTGAATTGACTGAAAACAGGGCTCCTGGTAGGGGGCAGGAGCTCTCTAAAGGTGAGCCCAGGAGGGTGTTACTGAGCACAGAAGGCCATTCCTTTTCTTCTTTCCTTTCGTTGCAGAGGTGGGAGCTGCAGAGAGTAGGGCATGTGCCCGAATAAGAACTTCCCAGGTTTCGTGCTCACTGCCAGAGCTGCGGCCTTCTCCTGTCCCTTCCTATCTGCTGCCCTGTGTCCCTGATCAGCCCTGGCAGTACACTTTTTTTGAGTTATGAAATACATAGTTTCTGCAAAATTATGTAAGAGGAGGTGGAGGCGTAAGGATGAAAACCACGTTATTATCATCTTCTGCAAACTCCCAATCTCCTAGATCAAAGACATAAAATTTCTAGTAGAAGGTTGAATGGAGGTAAGCTCTACACAGAGGTAAACACCTGCTTTAGGAGGCTGGGTAAGATGAACAGATTCTAACTGGGTGGATCTGGGAAGCCATTTTGAAAGAAATAGGATTCCAGTTAGGCTTTGAGGGAATGATATGACCTTGATGTTTATCTTTAGGAAGAAAGGGGGTTCTGGTCTAGGCAAAGGTAACAGCCTCTTAAAAGGCCTGGATGCAGGAAAATGCTGAGGCTGGGTGGGGTCAGGGGGCGTGGGGAACCCAGCATTGGGGAGGGAGTTTGTGCATGCTGTTGGGAAGGGTGCCAGAAGATTGGAATAGAAGTGGGGGAGGTTATGCATTGCTTTGCATGCCAGCTGGGTACTTTGAACTTGATTGCTTTCCACATTCTGGTGGAGGGACTTGGGAAGTGGAGTGGCAGGAGAGGGCCATGGTCAGGGGCAGCAAGGAGACTGGTGTTTTTTTTGTTTTAAGCTTTGTATTTTGAAATAATTCTAAATTTGGAGAAAAGTTGCAAGAATAACCAAAGAGCTTTGAAATATCCTTCCACTGGATTTACCAGTTGTTAACGTTTTGCCACATTTGCTTTACCATTCTCTCATTCTCTAACATATACATATTACTAAGAGTTTTTTCTAAACCATTTGAGAGTAAGTTGTAGACATCATGCCTCTTTTACCCTTAAATATTTCAGTGTGCGTTGCCTAAAAATAAGAGCTTTCATTTATGTAACTTCAGTACAATGATTGAAATTGGGAAATTTAGTATTGATATACAACTGCTGTCTGCTATACAAATTTTACTAATTGTCCCAATATATAGGAGGTCTTTTCTTTTTTTTTTTTTTTTTTCCATGTACTAATGAAATAGACTGGAGCTAAAGCACTGATGGTGGGAATAAGTCAACCATTTCAGAGGTGGATGGAATAGGATTTGGCAGCAATAGGTTCTGAGGGTGAGAGAGGAAGTAAGCTGATGAGGAGGTGGTAGTTTATAAGATTTGTATCATTAACCAGGAACTCATGAAAGAAATTTGAATTGCAGGGGTGGCCTGATGTTCTGGATTTTTGATTTAATAATAATAATTGGATTTCTGCAGTGCATTAAAAGGCAGATAGGCAGTATAAAGAGAGGCAGCTTAGCGTAGCTTTGGGGGCTAGGCTGCCTGGATTGGAATCAGGCTTTGCCACTTATTAGCTGTGTTACCTGGGGAGGTTACCCAAATTGGCTGTGTCTCAGTGTTTTCATCTGTGAAATGGGGATAATAGTACTACTTGCCTCACAGCATCCTTGTAGGGATTCAATGAGTTATTATTTGTGAAGTCCTGTATTATAAGCCTTCCTGACAAACAGTAAGTGCTCTATTTAAATCAATATAAATAAATTGAATTTCCTACTTTTATGTCACTGAATCCTCACTAGAAAACCTATGAGGTAAGTACTACTATTTTTTACTAACTGGGACTCATGTTACATGGTTTGCCAAAGCCAAACCACTGCTCATATAGAAAACTCATTTTTTTCCACATACCAGACCATTCTTGGGTTTCTGCTTGAGATTACCCAGCAGGCAGTAGAAATGGGCTAGTGACTCAGTATTGGGCCAAGGACTGAAGGCTCTGGAGTTGAAAGTCCTCTGCACTGAGGTGATTGTTGAGAACATGGGATGCATGCAGTTCACAAGAGAGAGCCTATAGAAGAAAAGACTGAAGGTTGGAGCCAGTGAATGAGACTAGGTCGGAGCAGTCAGAGAGGTAAGTGATAAAACAGGGCGTGGAATGAAGAAACGGAAGAGAGGGTTAAGTACAACTTGCCCACTCTTTGGGAGTTGAAGTGGGACAAATTCCAAGCAGAGAGCTGGGATAGTAATGAGTGGGTCCCTGTCACCTTAGTGAGAATGGTTGCCTTGGCTTGGTGAAGGCGGAAGCCTATTTGCTGGGGCTCAAGAAGACAATGGGAAGAGAAGAAGTGAATTCCATGAACGTGAACTATTCTTTCAAGAAGTTTGATAATGAAAGGAGGAGAACTTGGAGAGAAGCAGGATTAAGAAATGATCCCTTTTCAAAAGAGGCAATTGTCTTTGTCATCTAGGAGGGGAAGACAAAGTCTGAAGATACAAGAAATAGTGGGGAAGATGGAAAGAGCATGCTGGCAGAGGTAGATCAGGAGCATGGGGTTGGTCTCAGAAAAGAATAGGGATACTGCTTTAAGATGGGAGGGAAGAAAGAAACTATGTGCCATGTCCTATGACATTTCATGGAGAGAGAGAGAAAGTTGAGGCAGTTCACTTAAAATCACCTCAATCTTTGTAGAGTGGGCAGTGAAGCTGTTCTTTGGGGAAGTCAGAAGTACATTTGAGAAAATGAAAGAATTGGCAAAAGTTAGGATATATATTAGAGATAAAAAAGGGGGACTTGTCTAGTGGTGGCCAGTGGCTAGGACTGATTGAATGGCATGGTTCTACAAAGTATTGTAATGGGACTTTCTCTAGTGACACCCTGGAATTAACTGAGAAGAGATGGATTGGGTCAGTCCAAGGGTTTTAATGCAGAGTCAAGAGTACTAGGCATTCTCAGAGGTCAGAGAGAATTTGGTTGGGAATGTTTAACCATAGGCTGTGAAGCCAAGAGGAGGCTGAATAGGTTAGGTTAATGCTTCTCAAACGTTGCCTATGAAATATTCATAATGACAGAGAAGAGAAGCTTGTCTCCAGGGCGTGGAGTCTTAAAGTAGCCTATCAGAGGCTTTGTAAGTTCTAAAGTCCTGAGATTTATTTGTAAAATATTTACAATTCCATGATGTATCTGTATTTGTTTTAATTTTAAGTATTAAACTATTTATTATTCAGTAAAGTAAAGAGTTAAAAAATATATGCCACATTTTTCCATGACTAGGCCCTATACTGGGATGAGGGTGGGGATATATATCCTAGTTTAAGAAGCCTGAGGTTAAAACAAGAAGAAAAAGCAAAATTAACTGGAGAGAACAGTGAAGGGGAAAGATAAATTCAACAGGAGGCAAGGTGGAAAAATTTGAGATGGTAGCTATAGGGAGGTTTGTCAAAATGTCAGATCTTGAAGATAAGACAGTTGTAAGTGATAGTGGGTCTCAGGTGTGATCAAGCAAGCCACTTAGTGATTGAGATGAAGAGGTGGAGGCTGCCTTGGGTGATTTCAGTCTCATTGAGTTGCTCTTGACTTAGAACCTCAATGCAAAATTTCTCTCTTGTGGTGCACAGAAGAAAAATTAATGTTTAAAAAGAAGATTTTGTAAAATGTTAAGCCAGACATTTATTTTTAAACATTGTCTTGAAGTCAGAGAGAGATTAATAGAGCCAATTTAAATCCCCTTAGGGAACATTTGTTATCTGCCTGTTGCCTTATAGCCTCCATTAAAAGTGGAAGCAAGAAGTGTACAATTGAAATGTCAATTGTGACACTGAGTAATTTTTAAATGAATGCATTTTCCAGTTCATTGATAGGAGACATCCTTATTTACTTTATCTGTGGTGGTCTGTGTCTTGAACAACAGGCAGATAAGTTGTGGAATTAGTGGCTATTTAAGGAGAGTAAGTAAGCTGTCATTTGTGCCCATCTTGTTTCAAAATAATGTTGCAGGCAAATACAGTAGACCCTTGAACAACTGGAGGTTAGGGGTGCCAACTTCCTAAGCAGTCAAAATTCCACATATGACTTTACAGTAGGCCCTCCGTATCCGTGGTTATATATCCGTGGTTCCACATCCATGGATTCAACCAACCCCAGATACTGTAGTACTGTAGTAAGTATTTCCTGAAAAAGATCTATGTGTAAGCGGACCCCTGCAGTTCAGACTCATGTTGTTCAAGAGTCAACAGTACTTCCATCCAACTAGTGGATGGACTTTTGGCACTGGTGGATAATGCAGCAAAAGAAGCGATGTTGTCAGAAGTCTAATGTTAGCCATTTGTCCCTAGAGTTTTGAAATAATTAATTTCACTGTCTGATGTTGATAATTTCCATTGGTAAATACCTTCAACACTTCCCACTTCTTTTTTTTAAGTTCGAAAGGCGTACAAGTAATAAACGTTTATAGAAGAAAAGAGTTAAGTAAGAGGAATAGAAATCTTGGACCATCCCAAACAGACCAATGGGAAAGTCTCTGTGCATGTTCTTCCAAACTTTGTTTTAAGCTATTTCGTGACAAATTTGTGTTTACACAAATGAGATTATACACAGCTTCTTTCTTATGATTTATGGAAGTTATGATTTATGGAAGTTAAGCATTTAGCCTTACTTTTAAACTACCTTAGGAAAATTATCTGAAGCTTAGTGAAAAGAACAATAAAGCAAGAGAAGTGAGACTTAAGTTAATCACATAACAGCATGCTAAGGACTAGTATATTGAGTATTTCTTCAGCTTAACACATGTTCAGGAAGTGAGTGGGTTCATTTTCCACATTTGAGTCTGGTCTTTTTATTTTTACCTTTTTAGCTTCATACCCTCCAAAAGCGTATCAGTGGGATGGAACTGGTATTCCATGCTTAGCACTGACTTCCTTCCTTGCAGCATATTGAGATTTTCCAGTGTCAAGATCGGAGAGCTCTCTTGTAAGGCTCTATCCCTGAGATCTGTGGGAACATCCCTGGAGACAGGCAGCAGCTGCTCCCAAGGGAAGTGGCAATCAGAGCCCCGACTCTAGTGAGCTGGGTAATGCTGGACCTTGGAACTGTGCTGGGGGAGTAGAACTCTTTTTACCCCCTCTGCTCCTGCAAAAGCTGACTTATCTGTGGATTTGCCTGTGATGATAAGATCCAGCGTGATGCCTGAACTCCTGTGGTCAGTCTTTCCATTGACAAGGAGGGATTTCTACCTGATAGCATTTCTCTTATAAATTTAGGCTTATTTCGGATTATGCTAGGCTATTTGTAAAACACAAAATTCAAGTTGATTGACTGCAATAATTTCTTCCCATCCGTGTTCTGAATGAACCCAAAATGAAGCCAGCAGTGTTTCTTATCCTTTGAAAACATTTGGCTAATTTTCACAAATAGAAAAATTACATGGTTTTCTGGAGATGCTGATGTGTTCTCCTAGAAGGGTTAGGCCCTTGGGAGTTATTGATCTAACCCCAAACTCACAGATTACAATATGGGTGTGTGGAGGATGGGGAGGAAGAGGGAGAGAAGGGAAAGAAATGGGTTAAAAATTTCATTCAAAGGAAAAGTTTCAACATTGGATTAGGAAATAAAGACTATCAATAAAAAATGGACCATTCTAAAGTTTGCATAAACTTGTTGCATGTGTGTACTTTTATTTCCGAGTAAAGCTCAAACAGTTTCTCATGAAAAGGAATGAATACAGAAAATTTCCAGGGTGTGTTGGAATTGGCAGTTGGTTGGAGCTTGGCCACGGCAGGAAAGGACAGCTTTTCGTTGTGGTGCTTTTTGCCAGGGTGTCGGGTAAAACATCTTCACTTCTCTCTGGGAAGACCCCCATGGAGGAGCAGGCTGGGGCAAACAGAGCATGAGGGCACGGCTGCATCTCTGTCAGACAACATCCCAGCCTGTGTTGCTCTAGCTGAGCTTCTCCAGAGGCTCGAATACTTTGCTTTCATTGTCATAGTCATCTGGATTGTTTACTAAGGGTAGAAATGTCTTGGCTCCACCCCAGACCTGCTGATTCAGTCTCTGTGGGGTGCTGCTTGTGTATGTTAGAGAAGCTCCCAGGGTAATTGTGATGAGTGGTCATGTTTAAGAACTTCTAATGTAAATAATGGCAGGCAGTAGGACAGACTGACGGGAAGCACTGTAGGAAAAAAGTGTGTGTGTGTGTGTGTGTGTGTTGTGTAACAGCTATGAGTGGAAATCAGGCTACTGGAATTTACCAAGAGGCAGCAAGGGAGACACTGTAACCAGGTGCCAAGGATGTGGCCTCAGGCCTTACCAGAAACTCCCTCCTCTAGGGTGTGAGCTTCTGGAAAACACTGACTGGTCCGGATTAAATCCTGCATTCCCAGGCCTAGTATAGCGTTGGCTCCAGAAAAGGCCATCACATTTTCTTTAAGGTTCTGTTTACTGTTTATCTTTGATTTTCTATCCCAGTCAGGAATCCTAGTATCCAATTTTCTTTGGTGTGTTTGCAGATTTCTGACAGTTCTCTGGTTTCTTAGGTTTTCCTTTTATTTCATTTTCTATTTATTAGGATGCCAATCTACAGATTTAACAGATTGAACAACCTTTGCAGATAAACAACAGAAGCTGGAACTATATCCCATGCTTTCTATTATATACCCAAAGTCTGTTATACATGACAAGGATGAAGTTTTATTTACTTCTTGAGTGTACCAAGCATAAACACTCGCTATGAGGGGAAAAAAGAACCTTACGGGAAGAAAAGTGCTGGATGCTAATGGGTGGCAGTTGTTTTGGAACTCTGGGCTTGGTGTTAGTGAGGGATCATTACAGGGGAGGCTACTACTACCTGTTGTTTGGTGTAGCTGGGATGAGTTTATATCCCAATTTGCAGGACAGTCTTGACTTCACCTATTGAGCTGATATCCTGTTTGGTTAGGGTCCCTTTTATACTCAACGGTGCCCTGGTTCAGATAATAAGTTGTGTGGTCACTGTGAAGATAGGAGAGAGAAAGACATTTCCTGGGATCACTGAATAGCACATGTTTCAGTCTCTGATTTATCTCATTCCAGGCCCACCCCTGACATTTGCAGGTCCAGGACAAGAGACCCTTGTGTCCCACAGCCTTATCCTTTCTCTTCCTTCCCTGTCTCCACTGTGCAACTGTAGGAATATGTGTGGACCAACCAATCTGCTCATTCAAACTTTATCCACAACCATCGCTGGACAGCTGCCCATGATCACCCCTCAGGCCTAGGGGTACACACACTGGCTGTAAAGTGGTCTGCCCTTGAGAGAATAAAGACCCACATGGGCCTTGGAGGCTGGCTTTGGACCATGTGAGACAGGGAATTCCAGGGATGTGGGAACTTGGGGAATGGTCTAGAAGGGAGATTGTTGCTTTAGGGAGGTATATCCTCCAACCCTGCAGACTCCTAGTCCCATGGGAAGGGGTGGCTAGAAGAGGAAGGAGGGGAGCCCCCAATTAGGGTTACCCGGCCCTAGGATGGTCCTGCCCTTTTCACTCCTCCTTTTCAGAGATCCTGCTTCTAGCACATCCTTGAGCATCCCGGGAAAGCAGGCTCCCTATGCCATGTGGGATAAGCACACTTCAGACATGAATTCTGCTTGGTCAAGTGACTGAGGTCCAGAGGTGTTGTTTTTCTGGCTAGATAGAAATCCCTTGTCCTACTTTCAGGCTGGCTTGTCCTCTAAAGCCCTATACTTAGGGTATCAACTCCATTTTTCAGATTGAAACAAAAACTTAAATTAAATGGCTTAATGTTTTCAAAGTCAACCAAAGAGAAGGCATGGTATATTTCATCAATAGAAATTTAGTGAATGTTTCTTTTGCTTGCTGGTATGTTCTACTGGGTGTGTGGGTGTCAAGATAGGAAAGTCTTTTGTCCAGCCATTCCCACTGTGGTTTTGTTTATCTGAGGATCAGTCAAATGGAAATACTTTTCTTTCTTGTGATTGCAATCAAATCTTTTACAATTCTCAGATACTTCTGAGTCTGTTTGTGGAACTTCTTGAGTAGCTTTAAAGTCAATAAACACTCTCTCTTTTTTCTCTTTATCTCATTAGGATTGAACTAGGTCACAGGGCAACGTGTTATTTTCCTGGAGTAAGAGCCCTCGGCTTTTCTGTGGATCCTTGTGTGTACCCTTAGTTAGGGTCGTTGTATATAGCACAGAGATTGAGCCTTGCACAGCCCTGGAGGTGGATTTCACAAAGAGTATGAATGGGATTGTGTAAAGTGGCAGCCCTGCCTGTGAAGATTTTGGTCAGGAATTCCTCCTAACTGTGTACTCCCCAGCAGGCCTGCTGTTTTCCTCTTTCTCATTCATCATAAGTATATGGAGAAGATGGATGTTTGGAGAGAGGAGTCGAAAACCATGCTATTTTCTATACTTTTCTCCATTTTTTGAGGGTACTCATTCTCCTTTTAATGTTAATGTAGATCAGGTAAAATAGAAGCCACTAAGGATGTACAGAACTAATTTTTATGTAATCAATGATTTTGGCCAACAACTTTCCCAAAAATATGTTTTCAAACTCTTGTTCTATCCTGTCAGTTAGCTTCCCTGGGGTCTCAACAACTTCCAAGAGTTTAAATGGTGTTAAGAGATTTGGAAAAACCAAAAGAAGAGTTTCCTTTCATCCTTAATTCCATAGCACCTACCGCTGGACTCTCTACCAAGCCAAGAGAGGGAAGCTGAACTGACCCCACTATGTTCAGTAGCATGACTGATAACAGCGTCTTTACTGACCAGGACGTATGGGTGATGTCTTGCTAGGCTTGTTGCAAAATTAATACTACATAAAAGTGAAATGAAATTGGAATTAGTATTATTAAATACATAATGACAATAATAAAGAACTCTTCTTACCAGTCTCAAAGGCCCAGGAAAAGTGTCCACATAGTTTTTCTCATTAGCACAAAAAGAGCCTAAATGGTTTCATGGGAAGGTTTAAATAACAGGAAAAAAAATCATATTTCTCATTCCTTCTCTTGGAAAAATGAATAAGCAGTTAATTGAAAAATAGTAAGAAGAAATCCTCAGGATGTTCTCTAATGGAGAATACTCAGCCTTTGGAATTTAAATATCTGAGAAAAAATTGAAAGGTCACTTGTCCAAAGACCCAAGGGCAAAATCTGGAATTTTCTTCAACTAATCTAAGTGCCCTCATATTTCCTGCTCATTTTCAACATAATTAATCACACTGAATTACATTTTCAATCACACTGAAAAAAAAAGGCTAGAACAGAGATCCACATTTTCACTTCATTCTTGTTCAAAGAAACAACATAATCTATAGGACATTATGAACATGCTGTCTCTGAATCCTAATCCTCACCTAGGTGTAAACTGGCCAGCCAGCTTTCCAGCCAAACAGTCGGCGATACATCTGTACACTCTTAGAGAGCAATGTATGCCTTATCTTCATTCACTGAGTCCATAAACATTTCACCAACCAAATGAAAAGCCCTGGGTAAAGAAGAAGATACAGACCCTGACCTCGAAGAGCTTAAAATTTAGTATGGAAGACATATTTGCATGCCAAATTACTAGAACATGAAGTAAAATGTACACACTGCCATCAATAAGGTTCTTTAAAAAGTCCAACATCTATGACATTTCAGAGGCCACAGCTATGCTGAGAAAGTGAGAACATTTCCCAGCATTAAAAAAAGTCACTCCATGGACTTCCCTGGTGGCGCAGTGGTTAAGAATCTGCCTGCCAATGCAGGGGACACAAGTTCGAGCCCTGGTCCAGGAAGATCCCACATGCCGTGCAGCAACAAAGGCAGTGCACCACAACTACTGAGCCTGAGCTGTAGAGCCCGCGAGCCTAGAGCCCGTGCACCGCAACAAGAGAAGCCACCGCAATGAGAAGCTCATGCACCACAAAGAAGAGTAGCCCCTGCTTCCCGCAACTAGAGAAAACCCGTGTGCTGCAACTAAGACCCAATGCAGCCATAAATAAATAAATAAATAGATAAATAATCACTCCAGAAAATATTCCAGGTTATTAAACATATGTGAGAAAACAAAGCATCATAGCTGAGGGAGGAAAAAATAAAATTAAAAAACCGTTTCAAAGTAGCATCTTCATTTTTTCATTCAACTACACACACCCTAGAAAAACATAAAATGAGATCAGATTTCTCCAATCCAGCTTTGCCTAGTCTCTGTGAGAAAGCTAGTTTCAAATGCACCAGCAACTTTGAGATTAAAATGTGAAGCGAGCAAACTTCACATCATTATACAGGTACAGTGTTCAAATTACCCTCAAGATTAAAAATCATATTTTATTTTTTTCAATGAATACTGTAAACATGCACAGTCAGAAGCCTCTTACCTTTGCTGTTTAATTATCCATTTGATTGCAGCTCAGCTCTTTATAAGCCAATTTTGAGAAAACAATGCATCTATTTAAAAGCATAGTTTGTTCAAGTAGAAAATTGACTGAATTCTCCTAGTCTAGAAAGAAATTGGCATGTTTGCTTGTGCATATCAAATTATTTAATTGCAAAACTGGGAATTATTACATAGATGTGAATGGATATCTAGTTTATGTCACAAAGGAGAGATTGTACTCTTAGGAAAAGTTATTTACTTACTCAATTTCCTAACTAGATTTCCATGTACATGAGAATTTCACATCCGGAAACTATTGCCAACAATGTCCCACCAGAGACAACCAAGAAAAGATCATAAATGTCTTGTTAGCTGTAAATAATGATAAAATGGAGATCTTTGGGAATATGATTACAGCTGGTCTAGCCTAAAGAGTTTTACATTTATATTAAGCCAAGTAAACTACATTTTACTGATTTAAGCTGATGCATTAAAACAGGTTTGCTGTACACCTTGTCACAAAACAAGAAAAATCAAAGAAAAGCATCAACTCCTTTTTTTCCAAAATATTTTTCCAATTATAAGGTCTATAGTTCCTCCTTCTCTGCATATGCTGACAAATGTACGTCTCCTGCCCCCCTAACTTAAGTACATTACTCCCTGCAGTAACTTGTCTGAACTTGTTTGTCTGTAGTTCTTACTGACAATTTCTAAGTTATCTTTAGAGATCTTTTGAGGAAATGACTTAATCAGGGCATCTCATGTGTTCTTTTGTGTTTGTGCCCCCTTCCCCTTTATTTTCCTTCCTTGGCACCATAGGAATAAACATACAAAAGTCTATAACTTACAGTGGCTTATTTGTTTTTACTTGAATGTATTTGGAAACTAATTTTTAGAAAAGGACTGAACTGGGAAATAGGCGATTTGGAGCCTGGTCATTGTGTAGCCTTGGGCCAGTTATATAATTCACTGGGCTTGTCTTCTCTGGCACAAAGTAAAGAGGACCTTATTAGATGATCAATCTCAAAAGTTCTGACAACCCTGACACTGGAGGACTTTCTAGGTCTTGGACTTGGGACCTCACACTTGGATGCCATTTGTTACATTAAAAATATGGTTGGCTCTTCTCCCAGTGGATAAAAACCCAGGCAAGAACAAAGGGCACATACCTGAGGAGGGAGTGTAAACCAGAGAGAAGCAGGCAGAGGGGATGTGTGGGAAGAGCAGGAGAGGAGAGGGGAGAGGAAGAGAAAGAGGAGGAGAAAGAGAATAATGAGGAGAGAGAGGAAAAATCTAGAGATATGGTGAAGGGGTGTGGTAAGAGTGGGGAGCAGGGCAAAGTGTTTAGAGAAAAAGAGGAGACACTGGAAAGGTACGCACAGTTAAGAGAACTCAAGAACAGACCCAAGTAACAGTACACAACTCTAATTACAGAGCATAACATCTGAAAATCTTCACATGTAGTTTTTGCATGGTAACAAATACCTCCAGTTATTTGTTTCTCTCCAGAAAAAAAAAGCAAAATATTTGGATATTGAAATAACTTTAAAGCTCTATAAATATTTGTGAAGGAACAAAGTTATCTTCTATTATGTGTTTACTACACACTAGATAATGACATTTTAAACAATCATATGTTATTTAAAAATTAGCATGAGAGAAATTCTAGCACAGGGCCTGGGAGATGGTAGGTATAAATATACCTCAGAGGAAGAGAAAGGGGAAGGAAACAGAGAAAGAAAGGTAATATTTTAAAGTGACATATAAATAATCTTCCTGAGCTCGAAAGCCATACATTATAGTGGAGAGAGGACAAAAGGATAAAATATAACCATGTTAAATTGCTTAAGACTCTGAACCAGCTGCAAGTACAAACTTCAGTAATAAAAAGTTAAGTAACCAGAACTCAACAACCAGAATCCTGAATTTACTAGAACACATACACACACCTTTACTGTCCAGTATTCAAGGAAAAACAAATTTACAAGAATATAAGATATTTCGGTGTTCATGAAATAATAGTGATCACCAGCGGTAGCAACTTCCTAGGAGTGTCCCTGGAGAACAGTTATCCCTGGTTCCTACGTATCCACAGAACAATAACCAAGTTACTCCACATGCAGACCAGAGATCAGGAAGCCACTCAAGGACCCAGTGGTCAACGAAACCCTAGTTACTCAAAGTAGTGAACTTCATAGTCAGAATGAGCTGACTGTTTTCAACGGTTTCCCACTAGAGAGTTTAAAACACAACCCCATCCATAAAATTTGTGGAGTGAAGGGCCCCCAGCCAGTAGCCCCACTCCCCTTCTCTTTCCCAACTTCAGCTCTGTTCCGCAATACAAGGAGCCCTGCACACACTCATGAGAACACCCCAGCCCGCCCATCCACGATGCACACACAGCCTCACACTCTTTGGTGCTAGCAGCACTCGTACTCAAGTAGTGCATTTCACACCTGGGAGATCTGACCCCAAGACAGGCCCACACAGGCTCTGGAAGTAACATGGGGGTCACTTAAGCCGGGGATTGTGGAGTCCTGAGTGGTTTAGCAGTGGGGATGAGGGTGCCTTGCACGAACCACGTCCCTGCAGAACGCTTTCTTTGTGGAACATGGACCGAGGCCAAGGATCTTTCTTGTCCAAGGCCAAGGGGTGTTACTGTTGATATGACATTTCTGCCTTGATCTGGGTTAGCCAGAAAATCTAATGAGCTGTATCTCATATCCCAAAAGCCGGACTAGGTAGTATTGGTTATACTGTTTAGTGAAAATAACCATCCTAAGTGCTAACATTACTTCAGCTCAGTTGGTCAAATGATTTTGGTTTTAATACCATGGAGTCCACAGTGAGCACAAGAGGATGCATTTCTTCAGCGAGAAAAGTCTAGACACAGCTAAAAAATAAGCCAGCACTAAGAGAAGCTTTGTGAGCTGTTAGGCAGTGACCAGGTAGAGAGAAAAGCTTTTGTCTCAAGTCCTACTTCCTTATGCTCAGTCTACAAAACATCACAGGTCAAGCCTGTGAGCCAAACTGAATGATGAGTCTTCCCTTTCATTCTCCCTTCTTTTAGCACCTCACCCTACGATACCTGAGTTGTTCTCCATAGGAACACAAAAAGATCCACTTGCCCAAGGATGTGTCCTGTGCCTCTACTTCCCCCTTTCTACCACCAGACAATTCTTTTTCTCATCTTTTTGGGGATTTATCCATTGGTGGTGGTCACCCAACTAATAGAATAAACTACCTACCATGTACCAATGGGCTAGTGAGTGTTATCAGTTGAATAGGTCACCTATGCAAGCTAATTAACACTGTAAACAGGGCCTTGAAAACACATCATTCCTTAATAAGTAAAATGACTCCAGTAGAAGGTATGTATTGCAGAAATGAGATCAGGCCAATGGGGACACACAAGCTTCTTGGAGCACTTTAAACATATCATGCAGGCAACTGCCTGCTGCGCTGAGCGGCCTTTCTGTACCTAGAGTACAAGGAAGAGATGAGAGAAAAGAAACTTGTCCTTATAGTTTTGCAGGGCAATTGAAAAGACAGAATCTATGTATAATGAAAACTTTAATAACATTACAAAGTAACACAGGGATGCGAATGGATGAGTTATAAGGCCTTTTCCCTCCTGATTTCTAATAATCGATTTTCCAAACATCTGATCTGCTGTGAGCTTTCCCTGAAAGTTTGATTAAGAGACAGAACACTTGGCTTGAGTAGCAAAAGAAATAGCTTGGAAGAACTTAGGCACATTTCCCCCCTTCTGCTCTCATATTCTTCTAATTCCCCAAATTTGGGCCTTTTGGAGGATGTTTAGAGGTGTCCCTACACATTCCATGGGCCTCTATTTTTTAAGTCTTTTAATGCATCAAGGTTCTCGAGAGTTAGCTTTATTCTTCTCTATATAAGGGTGAATACTGAGTCCACTTCAGTTTTTTCCAGCTGCTTGGAAAATGGCAGTTTTGCCATTGTTCTGGCCCACGAAAGCCAGGTAATCCCTGAAATCCCAGAACCCTCGGCTTAGTGTCAGAAAACTCACATTCCAATTCCAGCTCTAAAGCTCAGTTGCCTCGAGGAAGCTGTTGAACTCTTCTTTGAGCCTCAATGTCGTCTATAAAATAGGGATTTGTTTCAGCCAAGACCAAATCAACTAGCTTGTATGGGAGAGCACACAGCCCAGTGGGGCTCAGTATGTGTGGCCGATGTGAACATTCATGCCAGGTGTTCTCTGTTTCAGAATTTCTCAGAACAAGATCAGATCCATCTATTTATTCAGCTAACAAATGCTTTGCTTTTTAAAAAAATTTTATTTATTTATTTATTTATGGCTGCATTGGGTCTTAGTTGCTGCGCACAGGCTTTCTCTAGTTGCGGTGAGCAGGGGCTACTCTTCTTTGTGGTGCGTGAGCTTCTCATTGCGGTGGCTTCTCTTGCTGCGGAGCACAGGCGGATCACGGGCTCTAGGCTCGCGGGCTTCAGTAGCTGTGGCTCGCGGGCTCTACAGCTCAGGCTCAGTAGTTGTGGTGCACTGCCTTTGTTGCTGCGTGGCATGTGGGATCTTCCTGGACCAGGGTTCGAACTTGTGTCCCCTGCATTGGCAGGCGGATTCTTAACCACTGTGCCACCAGGGAAGTCCATGGAGTGATTTTTTTTTTTTTTTTTTTTTTTTTTTTTTTTTTTTTTTTTGCGGTACACGGGCCTCTCACTGTTGTGGCCTCTCCCGTTGCGGAGCACAGGCTCCGGACGCGCAGGCCTAGTGGCCATGGCTCACGGGCTTAGTTGCTCCGCGGCATATGGGATCTTCCCGGACCAGGGCACGAACCCGTGTCTCCTGCATCGGCAGGCGGATTCTCAACCACTGCGCCACCAGGGAAGCCCGAGTGATTTTTTTAATGCTGGGAAATGTTCTCACTTTCTCAGCATAGCTGTGGCCTCTGAAATGTCATAGATGTTGGACTTTTTAAAGAACCTTATTGATGGCAGTGTGTACATTTTACTTCATGTTCTAGTAATTTGGCATGCAAATATGTCTTCCATACTAAATTTTAAGCTCTTCGAGGTGAGGGTCTGTATCTTCTTCTTTACCCAGGGCTTTTCATTTGGTTGGTGAAATGTTTATGGACTCAGTGAATGAAGATAAGGCATACATTGCTCTCTAAGAGTGTACAGATGTATCGCCGACTGTTTGGCTGGAAAGCTGGCTGGCCAGTTTACACCTAGGTGAGGATTAGGGTTCAGAGGCAGCATGTTCATAATGTCCTATAGATTATGTTGTTTCTTTGAACAAGAATGAAGTGAAAATGTGGATCTCAGTTCTAGCCTTTTTTTTTCAGTGTGATTGAAAATGTAATTCAGTGTGATTAATTATGTTGAAAATGACCAGGAAATATGATGGCACTTAGATTAGTTGAAGAAAATTCCAGATTTTGCCCTTGGGTCTGTGGACAAGTGACCTTTCAATTTTTTCTCGATATTTAAATTCCAAAGGCTGAGTATTCTCCATTAGAGAACATCCCAAGGATTTCTTCTTACTATTTTTCATTTAACTGCTTATTCATTTTTCCAAGAGAAGGAATGAGAAATATGATTTTTTTTTCCTGTTATTTAAACCTTCCCATGAAACCATTTAGGCTCTTTTTGTGCTAATGAGAAAAACTATGTGGACACTTTTCCTGGGCCTTTGAGACTGGTAAGAAGAGTTCTTTATTATTGTCATTATGTATTTAATAATACTAATTCCAATTTCATTTCACTTTTATGTAGTATTAATTTTGCAACAAGCCTAGCAAGACATCACCCATACATCCTGGTCAGTAAAGACGCTGTTATCAGTCATGCTACTGAACATAGTGGGGTCAGTTCAGCTTCCCTCTCTTGGCTTGGTAGAGAGTCCAGTGGTAGGTGCTATGGAATTAAGGATGAAAGGAAACTCTTCTTTTGGTTTTTCCAAATCTCTTAACACCATTTAAACTCCTGGAAGTTTTCCCCATTGAGAGGAATAGTGTGGTTCTGACATCCTTAACACCAACAGACTATGGGTCAAATTCAGCCTTTAATCCTTCTATGGGTAGGGAAAGGCATGTCTTATGACTTCCCTAAGGCCCATAGTTATTGGGAGAGCTGGGAAGACTATGTTTAGAACTTAGGTTTCTCCTACTATGCATATATTACATTGTGAACTCCCTTGGAGCAAACTTGGGTTATCCTAGAGGTAGCAAAGAGACCCAAGAGAGACAGGGGCAAAAAGAGATGGTTAAAGGCAGTAGCAGAAATATGTGCCTCCTGTGATTTTCATCTTATATGAACATCTAAAGGTCTTAGCAAGAACCACAGGGTGTTTGGAAAGCCTGGTGATCTGGGCTGTGGAGTGTCAGTTCATTCATTTACTCCACAAATATGTGTTAAGTGCTTATTGAATGCAGAGCACAATTTTCAATACTTTTACAATTCTAAGTCCTATTTTTAACCTCATCCTATATGTCGGGCAACTTGTTTTGGTGATTTCTACTTTCACTCTTTCATTTATAGGTAGGAGATAGTAATAGTAATGGTCTAGTACCTTCACAAGAAACTTAGGGTTGATGACTGGCTGAGCATCTTAGTCAAATAAATCCATACAAAGACATAAGGACAGCATTTTTATATTTGTGGTCAAATCAATAGTCAGTCTTATTTTCTCCACGTAAAAATAGGTTTCACCATTTATATGGCCAATTACCTTTATCCAGCTCAATTTGACCAGGTCAGTGAACCTCATAATTTTGTACTGTGGAAGATATAGAAAGCATACTGACACCCTTAACTTACGTTTGGTAAAACTGAGTTTGTGAATTTTCCCCAAATTTATTCTGCTATAAAGTAAATTATATTGTAAATACGGATTTTTCAGTCTCTAACCTTGTGTTCTCATCTAATTGCTCTACAAAGAAATGATGCATATTAAAGTTACGTTTTTAAATAACTCACTCAGTCTCCCTGTCCCTCTCTCCCCAAGTAAAATAAATAACCCTCATTCTTCATTTTGTTGTGAGTTCAATTTGTCCAAAATAGGCTGGGGATAGGTTAATTAAAACTTATATATTGTAATTAACTTGGGGTTAGAACTTTTATCCATTTGGGGCAAAACCACTTTTCAAATGATTAGCAAATAATAAAATACACTCACTACTAACATTGTCATATGAACATGAATCACAACTTTAGAATCCTTTTCATATTTATGAGGCTATTTATTTCAGGTTAAATCTCCACTGATTGTATCCTAATAGCTGCTTTTAAAAATAAGTTTCTGAGCCAGGCTTGTTCATGTTTCATTTGAAAGGCGACTTAATAAAACAATGGTTATGTGAACTTCTGATGGCTTAATTCCAGTTAAACAGGAGTTTGCTTCAGTTTCTTTTGTTATGATCAAGGAGAAAAATGACTTCTTGCTTTTCAGCTGCGTTTGTGAGGGACTTGCTTCTTTCAGAACACCTCCTGAAGCCTCCGCACTTGCCATCTCATAATCTCAAAGGGGTCTTTGCACTCACCTCTCTGCTTTTTTGGAATCTGGGACAGTTTACAAAATCTCCAAAGATTTTTTTCCCAGGTGATCTTTAAAAATGGGCTTCAGGGATGTTTGAACAGTCAAGTCAATGATGTCTGTGTTAAAAAATCTTTAAAATCGTGTTTTCATGATCCAGTGTATGGGATGGGGTGGGGAGAGCAAATAACCAGAAAAACCTAAGTAGGATTAAAAAATGTTTTCTTCCCATTTATACGCTAATGCATATTCAGGCAATTTTATGTAGGCTTTTTGGAAATTCTAGAAGCTTTTTCATTTCAGGCTTAATATATTTGGCTTATAAATATTAATATATTTGGCTTATAAATAAATATCAGGTACCTTCTGGAGGCATTAGAAACTGAATATTATGCAAAGTCTACCCTCTGTGGCGTCAGGAGCTTGAACTGTTTTCATTTAAATATCTGCCGCGAAAGCACTGTGATTAGATGGGACGTTAGCTCCCCCTTTTTTTCCCTGCTATCAAGTGTCAGAGATTTGTATTGTTGGTAGGAACTGAGATTTCATTTCCCTTGGCCATATGCTGATGCTGCCTGTACTGCAGCATCTCTCCCGTTCCAGATTTGTATGCCCAAGGTAAGTTAGAAATGTCAGGAGTGTAGCATGGGTTTGTTGATGAAGTGTGGGGGAAACCAAATGAGGATCTTCAAAATGAAAGAGTACATCTTTCTGCCTGAATGTGTGAGAAATGGTAAACCCTTTACAACCTAAACCTCCCACTGGTGAGATTATCAAGTATGTAGTGTTTATGGTCAAAATGTGACCGAGGGTTTTTTGAAGCAAAATGTTTTATGTTATGTGTGGGGAAGGCATCTGTGTGCCTGACTTAAATTTATGAGCTAATAACATTCTGTTCCAAGAAATACTGTCAGGTCTTATAACACCACGGGTTTGTTCTGAGTTATTCTGGTAAATGGATGATTTTGCTTTTAAATAATTACTCCTGGAATTTCCAAATATAAAGGAAATTCACATAAAATTTAATTTATGAGGAGGATGCCTTTTTCATCAGTGAAAACTGTCAAAATGGACTAATAATTGCATTTTCTCTTAACAAAATGTAATTTATTATTTTCTACTATGTGGAATGACTGTAAATGTCAACACAGTAGGTTCCAGCAACTTTTAGGAGTGAGGTTCCAAACAAATGATAGTAAAGCAAAATCGTGAGATAAATCAAACAAGATAATTGAGCTAGAATATACTATAAATAAAACAAAATAAAATAAATTTTAAAAATTATGAAGAACTATTGATAGTAAAATAGATATTCTCTGAGATTACCACTCTCAGTTAGTAATAGGAATTCTGCTGAAACTGATTAGGACTGGTGAGTGTAACTTCTCGCTGCTGATTAAGGAACTGGACCCTGTAGCTTGGTGTCCTCACTGTGTACACAGCTCTCCCCTGCTAATGTACCCTGGTCTTAAATAAAACAGAATGGCAAATATTTAGAGTAAGTTTTATGTGTCTTTGGGATTTTTTCCTTCCCCACCATTGGTAAATAGCATATTTCCTTTGCCAATCTCTGACCTTTGGGTTTGTTAAACATCCACTCATTTATGTGGGCATTAGTTTTCTTTCTTTCTATTTTTCCCCAATTTCAAAAACTACTCCATTTTTTCTGCCTCACATTCAACTGCTTTCAGTACCGAGTAAGGTCTTCTGATGAACCTCTTGTCTATAGTTTTGAAAGGAGGGAATCAGAAGCAAAGGAATTAGCAGTCACAAAGATAAGTTTGCAAATGGGAACTAAATAGAAACATGTTTTTTCCATTGCAAATTAGGCTTAAATATTACTCGTAACTTCCATGCTAGCATATCTCAAAATGAAGTACAGATTTGTTGAGATGCTGTTCTAAAGTGTATATGATATGGTTTTAATGCATGGTAAACTGATTTATATGATAGCTGTAAATTTTCAGGGGCCCCAAGTGGACCTTTTGAAATGAAAACATTATATTGGAAACGGATGAAAACACGGTACTTGCCAAGAGCCATACAAACCGAGATACTTAGAAATTAGCATGTTTTAGTGAGCCGGAGGCCACAGGATGGTATCTAAGCACTCTTGTGCTAAGTCATACCAGGACTATCACCATGTAGCTGTCAGCCCATCAATCCGGAGCAATGCTTTCCAACTCATGTCAATCAGTTCCACTACTAGAGAAATTATTGACGCCTCCAGAGGATGCAGCAGCAACCCCAAACCTCTTTTTCTGTCCCTTCATAGTTTCCATGTCCAACTGCATGTAGTTTTCCTCTCTGTGTTCTTCCTTTTGAAATTTCTGGGCCCAAATTTGGCAGGGAAAGGGGCAGGATTAGGATGAAGCGACCAGTATGAGGAGATATAACAAGGTCAAACATGCTACGTCAGCGGTATTGCAGCAGATCAGTGCAGGAATTCTAGAAACCTGGCTCCCTATCTGAATTCCATTACTGACATGTTAACTGTGAGTCAGGCTGCCATTTGCTTAGTGTTGTGTATTGTTTCTATTACTGCTAATGCTACTACTGATAATAAGCTATCATTTGTTGTGTCAATGTACTTCAAATTAATATCTCAACCAACATATATTCTCTTGTTTATGTATGGTAGCATAAGGTGGTAATGGGGTTGTGCTAGGCTAGTATGTGATAATCCGGTCTTTAACCTGCTTTTGTTTTTATTTTGTTTTTCCATTTAACAAACTGGTGTGAACATCAGATCATGCCTCTAAATATTTTTCTACAACATACTTTCTTATAGTTAGTTTTTAATGATTAGATGGCATTCACCTATTCAATCAAATTTAAATTATTTGCTCCAGTAAAAATTGTTATGTATTTTCTTATAGCTAAAACAGAATTATTTTCTTAGGATACACATCTAGAAGCAGAGCTGGTAGACTAAAGGGTATATGTGCTTATAAATGTTTGATTCTTTTTGTTAAATTGCCCTCCAGAAAGTTTTTTTCCCTTCAATTTATTCTCCTACCACTGGTGCATGAGAAGACATATTTTCCCATATCTTAAATGGTATTGTTTTTATTTTTATTTGTTTATTTTTAGCATCTTTATTGAAGTATAATTTCTTTACAATGATGTGTTAGTTTCTGCTGTACAACAGTGTGAATAAGCTCTATGTATACATATATCCCCATATCCCCTCCCTCTTGCTCCTTCCTCTCGGCTTCCTTATCCCACCCCTCTAGGTGGTCACAGAGCACTGAGCTGATCTCTCTGTGCTATGCAGCTGCTTCCCACTAGCTGTTTTATATTTGGTAGTGTTTATATGTCCATGCCACTCTCTCACTTTGTCCCAGCTTACCCTTCCCCCTCTCCGTGTCCTCAAGTCCATTCTCTACGTCTGAGTCTTTATTATTCCTGTCCTGCCACTATGTTCTTCAGAACCATTTATTTTTTAGATTCCATATATATGTGTAAGCATATGGTATTTGTTTTACTATTTCTGACTTACTTCACTCTGTATGACAGTCTCTAGGTCTATCTGCCTCACTACAAATAACTCAGTTTCGTATCTTTTCATGGTTGAGTAATATTCCATTGCATATATGTGACACATCTTCTTTATCCATTCATCTGTTGATGGGCATTTAGGTTGCTTCTGTGTTCCAGCTATTGTAAATAGAGCTGCAGTGAACATTGTGGTACATGACTCATTTTGAATTACAGTTTTCTCAGGGTATATGCCCAGTAGTGCAATTGCTGGGTGGTATGGTAATTCTGTTTTTAGTTTTTTAAGGAACCTCCATACTGTTCTCCATAGTGGCTGTATCAATTTACATTCCCACCAACAGTGCAAGAGGATTCTGTTTTCTCCACACCCTCTTTTTTTTTTTTTTTTTTTTTCGCAGTATGCGGGCCTCTCACTGTTGTGGCCTCTCCCGTTGTGGAGCACAGGCTCTGGATGCGCAGGCCCAGCAGCCATGGCTCATGGGCCCAGCCGCTCCATGGCACATGGGATCTTCCCAGACTGGGGTACAAACCCGTGTCCCCTGCCTTGGCAGGTGGACTCATTGTAGTTTTGATTTGCATTTCTCTAATGATTAGTGATGTTGAGCGTCCTTTCATGTGTTTGCTGGCAATCTGTCTATCTTCTTTGAAGAAATGTCTATTTAGGTTTTCTGCCCATTTTTGGATTGGGTTTTTTGTTTTTTGGATACTGAGCTGCATGAGCTGCTTGTATATAATCCTTTGTCAGTTGCTTCATTTGCAGATATTTTCTCCCATTCTGAGGGTTGTCTTTTTGTCTTGTTTATGGTTTCCTTTGCTGTGCAAAAGCTTTGACGTTTCATTAGGTCCTGTTTGTTTATTTTTGCTTTTATTTTCATTTCTCTAGGAGGTGGGTCAAAAAGGATCTTGCTGTGATTTATGTCATAGAGTGTTCTGCCTCTGTTTTCCTCTAAGAGTTTTATAGTGTCTGGCCTTACATTTAGGTCTTTAATCCATTTAGAGTTTATTTTTGTGTATGGAGTTAGGGAGTGTTCTAATTTCATTCTTTTACATGTAGCTGTCCAGTTTCCCCAGCACCACTTATTGAAGATGTTGTCTTTTCTCCATTGTATATTCTTGCCTCCTTTATCAAAGATAAGGTGACCATATGTGCATGGGTTTATCTCTGGGCTTTCTATCCTGTTTCATTGATCTATATTTCTTTTTTTGTGCCAGTACCATACTGTCTTGATTACTGTAGCTTTGGAGTATAGTCTGAAGTCTGGGAGCCTGATTCCTCCAGCTCCGTTATTCTTTCTCTAGACTGCTTTGGCTATTCAGGGTCTTCTGTGTTTACATACAAATTGTTAAATTTTTTGTTCTAGTTCTGTGAAAAATGACATTGGTAGTTTGATAGGGATTGCACTGAATCCGTAGATTGCTTTGGGTAGTATAGTCATTTTCACAATGTTGATTCTTCCAATCCAAGAACATGGTATATCTCTCCATCTGTTTGTATCATCTTTAATTTCCTTCATCAGTGTCTTATAGTTTTCTGCATACAGGTCTTATCTAATAAACCTTAGATAGGTTTATTCCTAGGTATTTTATTCTTTTTGTTGCAGTGGTAAATGGAAGTGTTTCCTTAATTTCCCTTTCAGATTTTTCACTATTAGTTTATAGGAGTGCAAGAGATTTCTGTGCATTAATTTTGTATCCTGCTTTAAGTAGTATTGTTTTTAAATAAAAACCTTGCCAATCTGATGTGAGGGAAGTGGTACCTCACGGTGGTTTTATTTGTATTTCTTAAAATACTAATGAAGTTGGACATTTTTTCCAGTATAAATTGCCTGCTAGTATTCCTTGCTTATATTTCTTTTGTGATGCTTATTTTCCAATTAATCTTATTGAAATTCTTTATACAGCAAGATAGTATTCATTTGGCTATGCATCTTCTATCATTTTTCCCATTTGCTTAGTCACCTTTTGACTTTTTTCCCTTGGTATATTTTTACATGAGAAATTTTTGTGTATGTAGTTGAGTCTTTGCCTGTTTTCCTTTCAAAGTTTCTGCCTTTGTTGTGTTTAGAAAGGTTTAGAAATCTTCCCCATCCCAAGATTATATACACTTTCCCTACATTTTCTTCCAGTACTTTTTTGTTTCTTTATTTTACATTTAGATTGTGATCCATCTGGAATTTATTTTGTTGTATGGCAGTGTGAGAATTTAAGTTTATATCTTTTCCAAATAGTTTTCCACTTGTCTTGACAATGATTTACTGAATAATATGTCCTTCCCCTTTCAAGTTTTATCTTGAAGAAACATAATACAAAATTCTGTATGTAGATTTTCTATCTTTTTCATTGATTTCTTTAGCCCTTTTTTGATCAGCATCACATTAACTATTGTAATGCATTTTTTTTTTTTTTTGTCATAGGCGGGCCTCTCACTGTTGTGGCCTCTCCCGTTGCAGAGCACAGGCTCCGGACGCGCAGGCTCAGCAGCCATGGCTCACGGGCCTAGCCGCTCCGCAGCATGTGGGATCTTCCCGGACCAGGGCACGAACCCGTGTCCCCTGCATCAGCAGGCAGATTCTCAACCACTGCACCACCAGGGTAGCCCTGTAATGCATTTAAATATCAGATAGGTTGAATCAATCATCTTTCCAAAATTTTCTTGACAGTTTCTTTTATCATCTCCTGACCAGATGGTTGTCATTGTGCCTTTTTGCTCATTCTACCATTAGTCTCACTTGCTTTTAATCTGTTCACAACAGAGCTGGCCATTGTTCTGAAACACAAATTGGATAATATTACTCTCCTGATTGTTGTATATACTTCCAGCCATTTAAAAAAACTGAAAATGGGCATTTGGCCTATAGCAGGATTTTAAACCTAAAGTCCAAGCTATTTCTGGGTTTCAGAGTGTTTGTGGACACTGTGTGCATTATTTTGGTGAGTGTGCTTTTTCCCCTCTTTTTCCTGAGAATTTGGTTCATAGTTTCACTAGATTTTAAAGATTTATGACCCCAAAGCATTGATAACCACCAGACTCCATGAAGGAGGTCAGATTCTTCAAAATGGCTAATAAATCATAGGCTTTCCATGGGTGGACTTTGCTTACCTTCCTTACCACCTTCCCACAACCATCCTGCTCCCTACGCATCCTGAACTGCTTTCAGTTTACTAAACAGTCTGCTGATTCATGCCTCAGTGCCTTTGTAATGCTATTCCTTCTGCCGACAAGCTCTCCCCCACACACATCACCCATCTGGAAAATTGCTGCTTGTTCTTCAAGAAATGATCAAAGGGTGTTCTCTTCTGTGAAAACTTTCCTGATCTCCTTAAGCAGAGCTGATTTCCCTTGCTTTCTTTCTCTTTTTTAAACCATTGTACTTAGTCTATATTTTATTATTACTCTTATATTACCTGTGGATTCTTGAAATCCACAGGAGTCATAGAAATTTTGGGTACAAAGCAGAGTGGGAGGGTGAATGAAAGGAAAGAGAATGATTAGGGGGCTCTTGCAGTCTCACATGTAGGCAATGGAGATGGAGGAAGGGAGTGGAGATTTATTTTGGTAATAGAGTGGACAGAATTTGTCGATGAACTGTTGTATGGGGAAAGAAAGAACAATCTGGTATGATCTCTAGGTTTCTGATTCAAACATCTGGGTGCATGGTATGGCCATCATTATTCGCATTTAGCTCGTGGGCTTAGTGAGATTTCATCTAGTAGATAATTCTCTATATCCTTAGATACCACTTTTCCTGACTTAATGCAAAAGTCTGATGCCATCAGGGGTAGGATGACTAGTTCCTGTACTGCCTCTTGAGATAAGGCTCTGGGGGTGCTTGTCATGCAGTATTCACAGGGGCCCAAGGGAAGCCTTCATGGAGAAGATGTATCTTGAAATGGATCTGGGAAGTATAACAAACTAAATTTAAAATTATTGGAGATGAAGTAAAGTGCATGTCTACCATCTACAATCCATTTGTGTTAGTTTTCTGAGATGCCTATAATTCTAGATAAAACAGATATTTTCACAGTTATAAAAGCTTTGCTATTGGAGTAAAAACAATGTTTACTAATAAAGCTGTAAGGTAGTCTGCAAATTCAAAAAATGTTTGGCAGTACCAACTGTGAGCTTCTAGAGAGGTGAAATATAGAGGTCTACCTTATTCTTTTTTAAGGCTGCATGGTGTTCTGTTGCTTATATGTCATATCATTTATACAGCCAGTTCCCTTCTAGTGGACATTTAGGTTGTTTTAATCTTTTCCTATTTCCAATGGTGCACACGTGCAAGTATATCTGAAGGACAAAGTCTTAAGGGTAGAATTATTAGATGAAAGTAATTACACAATTTTTCACCATAAAAGTTGCACCAATCAACCCTTCCAGCAATGTCTGTAAATCACTGCTTGTCCTATGCCCCCCCCCAACACTGAGTGCTAATCTGACAGGAAAAAATACTGCCTCATTCTTATTTTAGCTGTTTCTTCTATCATGAGTATAATTGAGCACCTTCTCCAAGTTAACGTTTATTTTCTTTTCCCACCATTAGCTACTTTTGAGCCTCTGAAATTGTGAGAAAGTGGTGAGTATCAAAAGGAAAATTTGCCTATTTTTCCTAACATCTCTCTGGGAATTGACTAGAAGACTTAATTTCCAGTCTTGTGGAGGCCGACTTGGGTTACTCAGCTAATGGTCCCTATTCCTTCCACACACATATTTATTGAATGCACACTGTATGCCAGATTCCATCCTAGCACTTGGGGAGGTATAGTCAATGGACAAAATAGGCACAAAATCCTGCCATTATGGAGCTTGCATTCTTAAGGGGAAAGCATAGTATATTTATTTATACATTTATTCATTTTTGGCCACATAGCGTGGCTTGTGGGATCATAGTTCCCCAGCCAGGGACTGAACCCGTGCCCTGGGCAATAAAAGCACAGAGTCCTAACCACTGGACCACCAGGGAATTTCTGAAAGCATGCTATAAATAAATTAGCTAAAAAAAAATACAGGCTGTTTGGAAGATGGAGGAGGAGTAAGACATGGAGATCACCTTCCTCCCCACAAATACATCAGAAATACATCTACATGTGAAACAACTCTTACAGAACACTCACTGAATGCTGGCAGAAGACCTCAGACTTCCCAAAAGGCAAGAAACTCCCCATGTACCTGGGTAGGGCAAAAGAAAAAAGGAAAAACAGAGACAAAAGAATAGGGATGGGACCTGCACCTCTGGGAGGGAGCTGTGAAGGAAGAAAAGATTCCACATACTAGGAAACCCCTTCACTGGCAGAGACGGGGGTTGGGTGGGGTGCGGGAAGCTTCGGAGCCATGGAGGAGAGTGCAGCAACATGGGTGCGGAGGGCGAAGTGGAGAAATTCCTGCACAGAGGGTCAGTGCTGACCAGCACTCACCAGCCTGAGAGGCTTGTCTGCTCACCCGCTGGGATGGGTGGGGGCTGAGAGCTGAGGCTCAGGCTTTGGAGGTCAGAGCACAGAGAGGGGACTGGGGTTGGCTGTGTGAACACAGCCTGAAAGGGGCTAGTGTACCACAGCTACCCGGGAAGGAGTCAGGGAAAATGTCTGGACCTGCTGAAGAGGCTACCCATACTCCCCCCCAATTCGGGAGCCTGTTCAGCATGCCACTGCCAGGGTCTTGAGATGCAGGGACAACTTCCCTGGGAAAACGCACGGCACGCCTCAGGCTGTTGCAGTGTCATACGGGCCTCTGCTGCCACAGGCTCACCCCGCATTCCAATTATGACTACTGTACCCCACACTCTCCCAGGCCTGAGTGAGCAAGAGAGCCCTAATCAGCCACTGCTTTAACCCCCTCCTGTCTGGGTGGGGAACAGATGCCTTCAGGTGACCTACATGCAGAGGCAGGGCCAAAATCAAAGCTGAACCCCAGGAGCTGTGAGAACAAAGAAGAGAAAGGGAAATCTCTCCCAGCAGCCTCAGGAGCAGTGGATTAAATCCCCAGTCAACTTGATGAACCCTGCATCTGTGGAATACGTGAATAGAAAAGGAATGTTTCCAAAATTGAGGTGGTGGACTTTGGGAGCAACTGTAGACTTGGGGTTTGCTGTCTGCAACTGATTTGTTTCTGATTATTATGTTTATCTTAGTTTAGTTTTTAGTGCTTGTTATCATTGGTGGATTTGTTTATTGGTTTGGTTGCTCTCTTCTTTTTATTTTTTTATTATATATTATTTTATTATTTTTTATATTTTATTATATTATTTTTTCTCTTCCTTTTCTTCTGATCCGTGTGGCTGACAGGGTCTTAGTGCTCCAGCTGGGTGTCAGGCCTGAGTAGACAAGATGGGAGAGCCAACTCCAGGACACTGGACCACCAGAGACTTCCTGGCCCCATGTAATATCAATCGGCGGGAGCTCTCCTAGAGAACTCCATCTCAACACTAAGACCCAAGTCCACCCAATGGCCAGCAAGTTCCAGTGCTGGATGCCACATGCCAAACCGCTAGCAAGACAGGAACACAACCCCACCCATTAACAGAGAGGCTGCCTAAAATTATACTAAGTTCACAGATACCCCAAAACACACCACTGGACGTGGCCCCACCCAACAGAAAAATGAGATCCAGTCCCCTCCACCAGCAAGCCTACACAAGCCACTGAACAAAGCTTACCCACTGGAGGCAGACACCAAAAACAATAGGAACTGTGAACCTGCAGCCTTTGAAAAGGAGACCCCAAACACAGTAAGTTAAGTAAAATGAGAAGACAGAGAAATATGCAGCAGATGAAGGAGCAAGGTAAAAACCCACCATACCAAACAAATGAAGAGAGAATAGGCATTCTACCTGAAAAAGAATTCAGAGTAGTGATAGTAAAGATGAGCCAAAATCTTGGAAATGGGTGGGAGAATATACAAGAAACATTTAACAAGGACTTAGAAGAACTAAAGAGCAAACAAACAATGATAACAACACAATAAATGAAATAAAATTTCTCTAGAAGGAATAAATACCAGAATAACTGAAGCAGAAGGACAGATACGTGGGCTGGAAGATAAAGTAGTGGAAATAACTGCCACAGAGCAGAATAAAGAAAAAAGAATGAGAAGAACTGAGGACAATCTCAGAGACCTCTGGGACAACATTAAACACACCAACATTCGAATTATAAGGGTCCCAGAAGAAGAAGAGAAAAAGAAAGGTTCTGAAAAAATATTTGAAGGGATTATAGTTGAAAACTTACCTAACATGGGAAAGGAAATAGTCAATCAAGTCCAGGAAGCACAGAGAATCCCATACAGGATAAATCTAAGGCAATACACGCCAAGACACATATTAATCGAACTATCAAAAATTAAATAGAAAAAATATTAAAAGCAGCAAGGGAAAAACAACAAATAACATACAAGGGAATACCCATAAGGTTAATAGCTCATCTTTCAGCAGAAACCCTGCAAGCCAGAAGGGAGTGGCAGAACATATTTAAAGTGTTGAAAGGGAAAAACCTACAACCAAGATTACTCTACCCATCAAGGATCTCATTCAGATTTGACAGAGAAATTAAAACCTTTACAGACAAGAAAAAGTTAAGAGAATTCAGCACCATCAAACCAGCTTTACAACAAAGGCCAAAGGAACTACTCTAGGCAGGAAACATAAGAGAAGGAAAGGCCTACAAGAACAAACCCAAAACAATTAAGAAAATGGTAATAGGAGCATACATATCAATAATTACCTTAAATGTAAATGGATTAAATGCTCCAACCAAAAGATATAGACTGGCTGAATGGATACAAAAATAAGACCCATATATATGCTGTCTACAAGAGACCCACTTCAGACCTAGGGACACATACAGACTGAAAGTGAGGAGATAATAAAAGATATTCCATGCAAATAGAAATCAAAAAAAAGCTGGAGTAGCAATTCTCATATCAGAAAAAATAGAATTTAAAATAAAGACTATTACAAGAGACTAAGAAGGACACTACATAATGATCAAGGGATCAATCCAAGAAGAAGATATAACAATTGTAAATATTTATGTACCCAACATAGGAGCACCTCAATGCATAAGGCAAATGCTAACAACCATAAAAGGGGAAATCAACAGTAACACTATAATAGTAGGAGACTTTAACACCCCACTTTCACCAAAGGACAGATCATCCAAAATGAAAATAAATAAGAGAAGCTTCAAATGGCACATTAGACAAGGTGGACTTAATTGATATTTATAGGACATTCCATCCAAAAACAACAGAATACACTTTCTTCTGAAATGCTCATGGAACATTCTCCAGGATAGATCATATCTTGGGTCACAAATCAAGGCTCAGTAAATTTAAGAAAACTGAAATCGTATCAAGTATCTTTTCTGACCACAACGCTATGAGACTAGATATAAATTACAGGAAAAATTCTGTAATAAACACAAACACATGGAGACTTCACAATACTTAATAATCAAGAGATCACTGAAGAACTCAAAGAGGAAATCAAAAAATACCTAGAAACAAATGGCAATGAAAACACGATGACCTAAAACCTATGGGATGCAGCAAAAGCAGTTCTAAGAGGGAAGTTTAGCAATACAATCCTACCTTAAGAAACAAGAAATATCTCAAGTAAACAATCTAAACTTACACCTAACGCAATTAGAGAAAGAAGAACAAAAAGACGCCCAAAGTTAGCAGAAGGGAAGAAATAATAAAGATAGATCAGAAATAAATAAAAAAGAAATGAAGGAAACAATAGCAAAGATCAATAAAACTAAAAGCTGGTTCTTTGAGAAGATAAAGTTGATAAACGATTAGCCAGACTCATCAAGAAAAAAAGGGAGGAGACTCAAATCAATGGAAAGAAAAATGAAAAAGAAGTAACAACTGACACTGCAGAAATACAAAAGATCATGAGAGATTACTACAAGCAACTGTATGCCAATTGAATGGACAACCTAGAAGAAATGGAAAAATTCTTAGAAAAGCACAGCCTTCCAAGACTGAACCAGGAGGAATAGAAAATATGAACAGAACAATCACAAGTAATGAAATTGAAACTGTGGTTAAAAAACTTCCAACAAACAAAAGTCCAGGACCAGATGGCTTCATAGGTGAATTCTGTCAGACATTTAGAGAAGAACTAACATGTATCCTTCTAAAACTCTTCCAAAATATATAAGAGGGAGGAATACCCCCAAACTCATTCAATGAGGCCACCATCACCCTGATACCAAAACCAGACAAAGATGTCACAAAGAGAGAAAACTACAGGCCAGTATCACTGATGAATATAGATGCAGAAATCATCAACAAAATACTAGCAAACAGAATCCAACAGCACATTAAAAGGATCATAAACCATGATCAAATGGGGTTTATCCCAGGAATGCATGGATTCTTCAGTATATGCAAATCAATCAATGTGATACACCATATCAACAAACTGAAGGATAAAAACCATATGATAATCTCAATCAATCAGAAAAAGCTTTCAATAAAATTCAACACCCATTTACGTTAAAAACCCTCCAGAAAGTAGGCATAGAAGGAACTTATCTCAACAGAGTAAAGGCCATATATGACAAACCCACAGCCAACATTGTTCTCAATGGTGAAAAACTGAAACCATTTCCACTAAGATCAGGAACAAGACAAGGTTGTGCACTCTTACCACTCTCATTCAACATAGTTTTGGACGTTTTAGCCATAGCAGTCAGAGAAGAAAAAGAAATAAAAGGAATCCAAATTGGAAGAGGAAGTAAAACTGTCACTGTTTGCAGATGACATGATACTATAAATAGAGAATCCTAAAGATGCTACCAGAAAACTAACAGAGCTAATCAATAAATTTGGTAAAAGGGCTTCCCAGGTGGCGCAGTGGTTGAGAGTCCGCCTGCCAATGCAGGGGACACGGGTTCATGCCCCGGTCTGGGAAGATTACACATGCCACAGAGCGGCTGGGCCCGTGAGCCGTGGCCGCTGAGCCTGCGTGTCCAGAGCCTGTGCTCTGCAATGGGAGAGGCCACAGCAGTGAGAGGCCCGTGTACAGCAAAAATAAATAAATAAATAAAATAAAAATTAAAAATAAATTTGGTAAAGTACCAGGATACAAAATTAATGCACAGAAATCTCTTGCATTCCTATACACTAGTGATGAAAAATCTGAAAGAGGAATTAAGGAAACACTCCCGTTTACCACTGCAACAAAAGCAATAAGATACCTAGGAATTAACCTACCTAAGGAGACAAAAGATCTGTATGCAGAAAATTTTAAGACACTGATGAAAGAAATTAAAGGTGATATGAATAGATGGAGAGATATGCCATGTTCTTGGATTGGAAGAATCAACATTGTGACAATGAGTATACTATCCAAAGCAATCTACAGATTCAGGGCAGTCCCTATGAAACTACCAATGGCAGTTTTCACAGAACGAGAAAAAAAAAATTCACAATTTGTATGGAAACACAAAAGATCCCAAATTACCAAAGCAGTGTTGAGAAAGAAAAACGGAGCTGGAGGAATCTAGGCTCCCTGACTTCAGACTATACTACAAAGCTACAGTAATCAAGACAGTATGGTACTGGCACAAAAACAGAAATATAGATCAATGGAATAGGATAGAAGCCCAGAGATAAACCCACGCACATATGGTCACCTTATCTTTGATAAAGGAGGCAAGAATATACAATGGAGAAAAGACAACCTCTTTAATAAGTGGTGCTGGGGAAACTGGAGAGCTACATGTAAAAGAATGAAATTAGAACACTCCCTAACTCCATACACAAAAATAAACTCAAAATGGATTAAAGACTTAAATGTAAGGCCAGACACTATAAAACTCTTAGAGGAAAACAGAGACAGAACACTCTATGACATAAATCACAGCAAGATCCTTTTTGACCCACTTCCTAGAGAAATGGAAATAAAAACAAAAATAAACAAATGGGACCTAATGAAACTTAAAAGCTTTTTCACAACAAAGGAAACCATATACAAGACAAAAAGACAACTCTCAGAATGGGAGAAAATATCTGCAAATGAAGCAACTGACAAAGGATTAATCTCCAAAATATACAAGCAGCTCATGCAGCTCAATATCAAAAAAACAAAAAACCCCATCCAAAAATGGGCAGAAAACCTCAATAGACATTTCTCCAAAGAAGATATACAGATTGACAACAAACACATGAAAGGATGCTCAACATCACTAATCATTAGAGAAATGCAAATCCAAACTACAATGAAATATCATCTCACACTGGTCAGAATGGTCATCATCAAAAAGTCTACAAACAAGAAATGCTGGAGAAGATGTGGAGAAAAGGGAACCCTCTTGCACTGTTGGTGGGAATGTAAATTGGTACAGCCACTATGGAGAACAGTATGGAGGTTCCTTAAAAAACTAAAAACAGAGCTACCATACCACCCAGCAATTGCACTACTGGGCATATACCCTGAGAAAACCCTAATTCAAAAAAAGTCATGTACCACAATGTTCATTGCAGCTCTATTTACAATATCCAGGACATGGAAGCAACCTAAGTGTCCATTGACAGATGAATGGATAAAGAAGATGTGGCACACATATACAATGGAATATTACTCAGTCATAAAAAGAAACGAAATTGAGTTATTTGTAGTGAGGTGGATGGACCTAGAGAGTGTCATACAGAGTGAAGTCAGAGAGAGAAATACAAATACCATATGCTAACATATATATATATGGAATCTGTAAAAAAAAAAAGGTTCTGAAGAACCTAAGGGCTGGACAGGAATAAAGACCCAGATGTAGAAAATGCACTTGAAGACACTGGGTTAGGGGTGGGTGTGCGGGGAAATGTTAGCTGGGATGAAGTGAGAGAGTGGCATGGACATATATACACTACCAAATGTAAAATAGATAGCTAGTGAGAAGGAGCTGCCTAGCACTGGGAGATCAGCTCAGTGCTTTGCAACCCCCTAGAGGGGTGGGATAAGGAGGGTGGGAGTGAGACACAAGAGGGAGGGGATATGGGGATATATGTATTCACATAGCTGATTCACTTTGTTAAACAGCAGAAACTAACAGAACATTTTAAAGCAATTGTACTCCAATAAAGATGTTTAAAAAATAGCAAAAAAAAAAAAAAAAAAGAAAAAGAAAAATACAAATGGCATTTGGTGATAATAACATGAAGAAGAATAAAGCAGAGAAAGGGTTTAGATGGTGTGGTTTAGGGGAGGTGCTATTTTAAATAAGGTTGACAGGAAAGGCATTTCCGAACAGTTGTCCTGGCTTGTTCTCATCTTTGTGTTCTAATTGTACTCGCCTCCCTTGTTTCATTCTTACTATTTCCTTCAAGAGTGAATGCTCTGATGTGGAATATGGATAGAGATTTGTTTAATGACCTTCCTACAATGATTGCTTTAAAATGAATTCGATGTGGATTCTCTGGTATATTGGAACAAATGAGTGATATTAAAGGCTTTTTAAAAATTTGTTATACTTATAGGGTGACAAGGAGCACTAACATCTGATATAGAAAAGGTATGGAATATTCTAGCAGTTAGTGAGGACCATTTCACTTCATCCTTGAATAGTGCCAGCTCTCTCACACATGCCTGACGTCAATCACAAAAGAGGTAGCTTCTCAGTGGCACTCGTTTATGGCTTTTGTCCTCATGACAAAGGCAGTCTTCATTTGGAAAAATTATCCTAATATTGGAAAGTGGAAGTGAAAATTCATCATTGCTTCCATGCCTTCTGAACATAAAGCATCTGTAACAGGGCTGTTTGGGAAACATTTTTTTTATTAATTTGTTTAATCTGGATGCTTATGAGCTGGAAAGAAATGCTCTAAGATTTCTATCATGGAAGCCATGATAACTGAATTTCCATAACGGATACTAAAGTTATGAAGAATATTGTCAATTTTCATATTCTCTCTGAATTTATGCTCAAAGAAAAGGCATTAATATAAACGTAAATTAACATAAAAATGCCAGGAGTGTTAAGAATATTCAAAATTTACATGCAAAGCACAGTGTAAAGGCTACCAGTTGGTTCTTGGCGAAAGTCAGAAGAAATTTGGCTGCCAAGTTAGGAGAGTCTACCCACCATCAGTTTTTGGTGAAATCACAAACTGGCTTCTTAGCTTTCCTTACTGTCTGGACTCAATGTAAAATAATAATAATATCCTTTATTTATTAAATACCTTAGGTAAGGCATTGTGCTAAGCATTTTATACATAATCTAATTCATTCTCACATTAAGCCTAAAAGGCTTATAGATGAAGAAACTTAGGCTTAGAGAGACAGGTTAAGTGACCTGCTAACACTCCAAAGAGTTAATAAATATTAGAATTGGAACTTGGGCCTCCTTTGTCCGATTCCAAAGCTTGTGCTCAACCAGTGTTTACTGGGCACCTCACATGGGCCAAACAACAGTTTAAGATGTGTTCATATACGTGAACCATTACAACAACCGGATAAAGTAGATACTCTTTTGAAGATGAGGAAATGGGGAGTAGAGAGGTGAAATGATTGCGTTGAGGTCACATGTATTAGAATGGTCAAGTCAGAATATGAATTAAGACCCGTGTCTCTAAACTCAGCTTTTTCTCTCTCCTCCCTGCCTCCCTTTCTTTAGTATATTATAGCCTGTTCTCTGTCTGCACAATGATCATGATATTATTCTTCCAGTTGCCTGCTCCTTTCAGGTAAAGTGATAATTAGCAGAGATTCCTAGGAGAAAGGTGTCAAATATTTGCGTAAAACCAATGCTGGATTTTTCCCATCATTTAGCCCATTACCTTGTTGAATCTAATTTGGTACTTCTAGAAACAGTATGAGTTCTGTGGGTAGTGTTCAGTATGCTTCAGTGAACTAAATGGCATCCTGATGGCCCAAGAAGACTCATACTGCTCCTAAACATGTATGAATAATGGTTGCCAGCTGCAAGTAGCTTAAGCAGTGGGCGATCAGACTTGAATTCTGAAGAGCCTAGCACGATTGGGGATTTTCTGATTTCCTTTTTCTCCCACAGATTTTTTGTGGTATAATTGGTAAGTAAAGTATAAGATATTTAAAATTTACAATGTGATGATTTGATATACATTGTGACAGGATTCTCCCCCACTGACTTAATTGACACAACCATCACTTCACACCTTTACCTCTTTTCTTTCTTTCTTTTCTTTTTTCTTCAATTTTTTGGATGACAATGTTTAAGTTCTATTCTTTTAGCAAATTTCAATTGTACAATACCGTGTTGTCAACTATAATCACCATGTTAAACATTAAATCTTCAGAACCTATTCATCTTATAACTGAAAGTTTATACCCTTTTACCAACCTCTTCCTACTTCCCCCAACTGCAGCCCCTGGAAACCAATTTTATACTTTGTTTCTACGAGATGAAATTTTTTTTGTGTGTGGTATGTGGGCCTCTCACTGTTGTGGCCTCTCCCGTTGTGGAGCACAGGCTTCGGACGCACAGGCTCAGCGGTCATGGCTCACGGGCCCAGCCGCTCTGCGGCATGTGGGATCTTCCTGGACCAGGGCACGAACCCGTGTCCCCTGCATTGGCAGGCAGATTCTCAACCACTGTGCCACCAGGGAAGCCCCCAAGTTGAACTTTTTAAAAAAAAAGATTCCATTATAAATGACACTGTGTGGTATTTGTCTTTCTCTGTCTGGCTTATTTTATGGAGCATAATATTCTCCAGGTTTATCCATGTTGTTGTGAATGACAAGGTTTCCTTCTTGTTTTAAGGCTGAATAATATTTCATTGTTTGTGTGTATATGTATGTGTATATATATATATATATATATATATATATATATATATATATCACATTTTCTTTGTCCATTCATCTGTTGACAAATACTTGGGTATTTGTGAATAATGCTGCTATGAACATAGGAGTGTAGGTATTTCTTTGAGATACTGATTTCATTTCCTTTAGATATATACTCAGAAATAGGATTGCTAGATCATTTGATAGTTCTATTTTTGAGTTTTTGAGGAAGCTTCATACTGTTTTCAACAGTGGCTATACCAGTTTACATTCCCAGTAACAGTGTACAAGTGTTCCCTCTTCTCCACATCTTTGCCAACATTTGTTATCTCTTGTCTTTGTAATAATAGACCTTCTAACAGAAGTAAGATGTTGTCTCATTTTGGCTTTAATTTACATTTCCCTGATGATAAGTGATGTTGAAACCTTTTCATGTACCTGTTTGCCATTTGTAAATCTTCTTTGGAATGATGTCTATTTAGGTCCTTTGCTCATTTTAAATTTGGGTTATTTACTTTTTTTCTATTGATTTGTATGAGTTCCTTTGGGTATTAACCAAAGTATACATTGGATATGTGGTTTGCAAATATTTTCTCCCATTCCATTGGTTGCTCTTTCATTTTGTTGGTGATTTCCTTTGCTGTGCAGAAGACTTTTAGTTTGATGTAGTCACACTTGTTTAATTTTGCTTTGACACCTTTGCTTTTGATATCAAATTGAAAAAGTCATTGCCAAGACCAATATCAAGGACTAACCTCCTATGTTTTCTTCCAGGTGTTTTATGGTTTCAGGTCTTATATTCAGGTTATTAATCCATTTTGAGTTGATTCTTGTGTATTGTATAAGATAAGGGTCCAGTTGCATTCAACGCCATGTGGCTGTCCAGTTTTCTTAACACAATTTATGGAAGAAATTATCCTTTGACCATTGTATATTTGTGAGTCCTTTGGTGAAAATTCATTGACCTTATATGCACGAGTTTATTTCTGGGCTTGCAGTTCTGTGCCTTTGGTCTGTATTTATGCCAGTATCTTACTGCTTTGATTTCCATAGCTTTATAATATAGTTTGAAAACTGGAATAATGCCTCTAGCTTTGTTCTTCTTTCTTAGGATTGCTGTGGCTACTCAGGGTCTTTTATGGTTTCAAATAACTTTTAGCATTTTCTGTGAAAATTTTTGGTAAGAATTTTAATAGAGATTGTGTTGAATCTGTAGATGATTGCTTTGATTAGTGTGGACATTTTAACAACATTAATTCTTCTAACCTATGAACATAGACTATCTTTCCATTTATTTGTATCCTCTTCACTTTCTTTCATCAATATCTTGGAGTTTTCAGTGTACAGATTTTTCACTTCCTTGGTTAAATTTATTCCTAAGTAATTTTATTCATTTTTATGCTATTGTAAATAGGATTGTTTTCTTAATTCATCTTTCTGACAGTTAGTTGTTGGTGTTTAGAAACACAACTGACTTTTGTGTATTGATTTTGTATCCTGAAACTTTTCTGAAATTACTTTTTAGTTCTAATGGTCTTTTGGTGGAATCTTTATGGGTTTTCTATATATATCATGTTTCTTCAAATAGAGACAGTTTTAGTTCTTCTTTTCTGATTTGGATGCCTTTTATTTCTTTTTCTTGCTTAATTGCTCTGGCTAGGACTTCTAGTACTGTGTTGAATAAAAGCAGTAAGAGTAGGCATCCTTGTATTGCTCCTGATCTTAGAGAAAAAGCTTTCAGTGTTTCACCATTGAGTATAATATTAATTGTAGGCTTGTCATATATGGCTTGCATTATGTTGCGGCACGTTCCATCTAAACCCAGTTTGTTGAGAGTTTTTATTATGTAAAGATGTTAAATTTTGTCAAATGCTTTTTCTACGTCTATTGAGATGATTGTATTATTTTTCACATTGATTGATTTGCAGATGTTGGGCCATTCTTGCATCCCTGGAATATTTCCCACTTGGTCATAGTGTATGATACTTTTAACATATAGTTATATTTCATTCTCTAATTAATATTTTGTCATGGATTTTTGTATCTATATTCCTCAAGGCTATTGACCTCTAATTTTCTTTTCTTGTAATATCCTTGTCTGACTTTGGTATCAGAGTAATGTTGGCCATGTAGAATGAGTTTGAAAGTGTTATTTTCTATTTTTTAGAAGAGTTTGAGAAGTATTGGTACTAGTACTTATTTAGATGTTTTATAGAATTCACCAGTAAAGCCATCTGGTCTCAGACTTTTGTTTGTTGTGAGGTTTTTAATTACTGATTCCTTACTAGTTATCAATCTGTTCAGATTTTCTATTTCATCATGATTCAGTCTTGATAGGTTGTATGTGTCTAGGAATTTATCTGTTTCTTCTAGGTTGTCCAATTTGCTAGCATTTAATTGTTCATAGTAGTCTCATGATGTTTTGTATATCTCAGTATCAATTGTAATATCTCCTCTTTAATTTCTGATTTTATTTGACTCCTTTCTCTCTCTCTCTTGTTTTTAGAGAGTCTAGCTAAAGGTTTGTGAATTTTGTTTATCTTTTCAAAGAATCAGCTTTTTAGTTTCATTGATCTTCTCTATTGTCTTTTTAGTCTCTATTTTATTTATTTCTGGTCTGATCTTTGTTATTTCCTTCCTTCTGCTATCTTTGGGCTTATTTTGTTCTTCTTTTTCCAGTTCCTTGAAGTGTAAAGTAAGGTTGTTTATTTGAGCTCTTTTTTCCTCCCTAAATGTAAGCATTTATTGCTATAAACTTCCCTCTTAGAAGTGCTTTTGCTGCATCCCCAAGGTTTTGGTATGTTGTGTTTACATTTTCTTTTGTTTCAAGACATTTTTTGATTTCTCTTTTGATTTCTTCTTTGATCCATTGATGGTTCATGAGCATGATGTTTACTCTGTACTTATTTGTGAATTTTCCAGTTTTCTTCTCGTAATTGATTTCTAGTTTTATACCATTGTGGTAGGAAAAAATATTTAATGATTTCAATCTTCTTAAATTTATTAAAACTTATTTTGTGGCCTAACATATTATTTATCCTGGAGAATGTTCCATGTGCACTTGAGAAGAATATGTACTCTGCTCGTTTTGGATAGAATGTTCTTTATATGTCTGCTTACTCTCTCTGATCTAAAGTGTGATTTAAATCCAATTTAAGTCCATTGTTTCCTTATTGATTTTCTGTCTGGATGATCTATCTCTTGTTGAAAGTGGGATATTGAAGTCCTCTGCTATTATTGAATTGTTGTCTATTTCCCCCTTTAGGTCTGCTAATATCTGCTTTATATATTTAGGTGTTCCTATGTTTGGTGCATAAATATTTATAGTTGTTATATCCTTTTAATGAATTAACCCCTTTATCATTATATAATGATCTTCTTTGTCTTTTGTTACAGTCTTTGTCTTAAAGTCTATTTTTTAAAATATAAATAAAGCTATCCCTGTTTTCTTTCGGTTTCAATTGGCATGGAATATCTTTTTCCATCCCTTTGCTTTCAATCCATATGTATCCTTAAATCTGAGGTGAATCTTTTGTAGGCAGCATATAGTTGGGTCTTCTGTGTGTGTTTTTTTTTAATCCATTCAGGTATTCTATATGTTTTGATTGGAGAATTTAGTCCATTTATTTTTAAAGTAATTATTTATAGTTATGGACTTTCTATTGCCATTTTGTTTATTGCTCTCTGATTGTTTTGTAATTCTTTTGTTAGTTTCTTCTTCTCTTGCTCTCTTTGTGATTTGATGATTTTCTGTCATGGTATGCTTATATTCCTTTCTCTTTCTCATTCATATATCTACTGTGGGCTTTTGCTTTGTGGTTACATGTGGCTTACATAAAACATCTTATATTTATAACTGTCTATTTGTAGCTGATAATAACTTCAAATGCAGACCAAAGGTCTTCTACCCCCACATTTTATGTTTTTTATGTCACAGTTTGCATCTTTTTACATTGTGTGTCCATTTACAACTTACTGTAGTTATCGTTTTTTAAAGTACTTTTGTCTTTTAAGCTTCATACTAGAGCTATAAGTTATTTGCCCACCACCATTACACCATGAAAGCATTCTGAATTTAGCTATATATTTACTTGTACCAGTGGATTTTATGCTTTTATATAGTTTCCTGTTTCTAATTAGCATCCTTTTGCTTCAGCTTGAAGAACTCCCTTTAACATTTCTTTTAAGGGTGGTCTAGTAGTGATAAACTCCTTCATCTTTATTTGCCTGGAAAACTCTTTATCTCTCCCTCAATTCTGAAAGACAACTTTGCTGGGTAGAGTATTTTTGGTTGGCATTTTTCTACTTTTCAGCACTTTGAATATATCATGCCACTCTCTTCTGACCTGCAAGGTTTCTGCTGAAAAATTGGTTCAAAGTCTTATGGGAGTACCCTTGTATGTAATAAATTGCTTTTCTCTTGCTCATTTTAAGATTCTCTCCTTGTCTATAACTTTAGACAATTTAATTATAATGTATTTCAGTGTGAGCCTCTTTGGATTCATCTTATTTGACATTCTCTGTGCTTCCTGTACCTAGATGTCAGGGTTTTTCTCCAGGTTAGAGAAGTTTTCAGCCACTATTCCTTTGGATAAGCTTTCTACCCCTTTCCCTCTGTCTTCTCTTTCTGGGACCACTAATGCATATATTGGTCTATAAGTCTCACAATCTATCATCACTCCTTTTCATTCCTTTTTCTAAAAGCTTCTCTAATTGGATAAATTCCAGTGCTTTGTCTTTGAGTTCACTGATCCTTTCTTCAGCATCATCTAGTCTGTTGTTGAACACGAATATTTAATTTTTTAGTTCAGCTATTGTATTCTTCAGCTCTGTGATTTGCTTTAACATTTTAATATTTTCTATCTCTTTGTGGAAATTCTCACTTTTTTCATACATTGTTCTCCTGACCTTGGTGAGTCTGATCTTTATGAACATTATTTTGAACTCTCAGGTAAACCACAGATCTCTGTTTAATTAAGATTTGTTTTGGGATATTTGTCTTGTTTTTTTCCTCGCAACATATTCCTCTATTTCTTCACTTTCTTTGACTCTCTGTGTTGGTTTTCACATATTAGATGAAACAGCCACCTGTCCCAGTTTTGACAGAATGGCCTTGTGTAGGAGATGAATCTTGTTGATCACCCTGGCCTGAGCTCCTAGTTGTCCGTCAAACTTTTGTGATTCTTCAAGCTTCCTTTGTTTTCAGTGGCTCCCAGTCATTAAGGATGTGCCAAGATCTGTCAGTGTCCCAAAGGGGAGTATTGCAATCAGAACCTAGATGCAGGCTGATTAGATGCTGGACCCTCAGGCAGCCCCTGGGGAAGTATGTAGTTAATATCCTTCTAGAAAGAAACTGGGAGATGGGCATTTTACCTGCTTCCTCTGTTCTGGACCTAGGTGTATAGCTATGTGGGTGGAGGATAACTCCTATGTCTATTAAAAACTATTTTTTTTTTTTGCTATAGTCCTGTAGAACTTGTGTATGCAAGCCGCATTGGCAGTTAGAGCCAGACAACCCAAGGGTTCATTCCTTGGGTAATTGTTTCAAGAGCTGGGGTGCCAGATGTGTGCACCAGCTCCTTCCAGAGAGATACTGGTGATTTGTTTTTATAATTGGAGTGAGGTGAAAGAGGTATCTACCAGCTTTGGTCTCTGAGGAAGATTTCAGCCAACCACTAGATGCTGTCTAAATTAGAAGCCTGGCCTTCATGCAACAGTTTTTAAAATATGTGTATAAATCCCTTTCAGAGAAGGACTAGGAGATAGGCAATTTTGCCTGCTTCCTTTGTGCTGAGCTCTGGGTGGTTGGGTTGGGGGATAGTTAGTTAAGAATTGCTTCTTTGTTTGCTACAATTCTATGGGACTCATGAATGGAAGCCTCTTTGCTATCAGAGCCCAGCCATCCACGTCCTATCTCTCAGGTGACAGCTGTAAAAGCTGGAGCACGGACATGTGTACAAGCTCCTTCTAGAGAGATACTGGCAACTTGGAGTGGGCTGGAGGGGGATGTAGGAGTGGTGTCCACTGACTTCTCTGATTTCTGGAGATGATTACAGATAGCTCCCAGTGCTTACTGAATTAGAAGCCTGGCCCTTAGGCAGCAACTTTTAACGTATTTGGATAAAATTCTTTGGGGAAAGACTAGGAGATGGGAGATTTTGCCTGCCCCCTCAGCACTGAGCTCTGAGGGGGTAGCCATGATGAGTGCTGTGTACCAGTTAAGGATTTCTTCTTTGTTTGCCATATTCTTGTGAGTCTCATGGACACAAACATCATTGGCTTTCAGAGCTAGATGTTTTGGGAGCCCCTTCCTCTGGTGGGTTTTTTAAGAGCTAGGGTACTAGATGTGGGATCCAAACCCTTCACTCTTCAGGGAGAAACTAGGAATTGGGTGGGTTTCCTCCCAATTGTATGGCATGGTATCAAGGGAGTTTATGGAGAGAGCATGTCTCAAGCCTTTCCTACCTATTTTAATGTGGGCATTTTCTCATTCATCTGATATGTAGGAGTTACTCAGCTAGTTTCTTTCAGAGTAAATTGTTCCACATGTAGCTATATATTCAGTGTATCTGTGGGATGAGGGGAACTCAGGAGCCTTCCATATTGCCATTTTGGTCAACTCTCTTCTTATTTCCTTTGGAAGCTAGAGTTAGATTAAATGAATTCTTGATCTTGATTTCAATCTACTTTGAAGTCTACTTGAAAAACATCATGAATTTTAACTTATCATTATTAATTTTTAAATACAAGTATGATGCTCTAGTATTCAAAGCATAGGACTTTGTGTAGGAGAAAGTCTGTTAATTTCTTAAAGACATTCAATAGAGAGAGAGCAGGGAAATAAATGAAAGCTGATAGATTTCTAAAATCTTTATTGAGGATTAATATTGGGAATTTGTAACACACTTTAATTTTTTCAATTTGCTTATGGACTATTCCATTATTCCATATGGTAAGACAGTTTTAGTAATTTCAGAACAAATATAGCTTTATCTGGCTCCTAGTAAATGGATACTATTTAAGTTCAGTGGATTTTAGTTTTTATTCTCAAGAAGTTTTTTACATTAGCATTCTCCTGGAAGAGTTTTAGAATAATCAGAAAACTTTAATTCACAAATTATCAATATTCAATATTCTGATAGATTCAGATGAATTTGCCTGCAAAAAAAAAAAAAAATGAGAAAGAAAAAAAAAGCTACCATGGCAGGCCTCTTTAGAATTTTATTATCTATTTATCTACCTTAACTACTTTTTATGTAACAATTATTTTTGCTGTGTTCCATTTCCCTACTAGCTTTGGAAGATTTCTTAGCTATACATCCTGAAAGCTATAAACTAAACATAGAGGCTCTGAAAAATTAGAAATCAGTCTTTTCATTTTCTTATAACTGTAAAGTCTACTGTGGAAAAACCCTCAATTTGTCTAAATAGTTCTTTAATTTATTCAAGTAGAAATAAAATGAAATGGAAGGAGATATTCCCAAATTTGAAATAATATATTGGACTTTAGCTTCTAGAAGAAAATCTTGAAAGTAACATGCCCTCATAGACTTCTAAGCCAAGAGAGTCAAGAGACATTCATATTCTTGGTTGAAGGCTTAACTAATATATTTAGATGTTATCATAAAACATCTAAACGTAAACCTAAACTTCTATTTAGGAGTAAGAAAAACAAAGTGCAAGCTGTAAACTTTCTAAAATGTCTTAACAAAGATTCTCTTGAAATTTAAACATTTTATTTATGTTTATGAAATAAATATTTTAGGAAAAGGTAAGATTTAAGCAACTTAACTTATGCTCTAATAGTTTGATTTAAAATGCTTCTTATGTCAAGGAAATTCAAGATAGAGAGATTTAGTAATGAGTTGAAAAACACATAACATATTCTTTCCATAATCCCCACCATTTGAAAGAAACCATCTACACTGAATATTCCTAGATAGTTTTTCAAGTTCAGTTTTACATTCCCATAGGTGAGGGAACTATTTTTACATCTCTTAGAACGGTTCTGATTTAGGAGCTTATAATCTAACAGCAAACACACCTCACAGTTCTCCTTCCAGTGTTCTCAACCCATGTTTACTTCCTTTTAACTATTACATAGTCTGTGCTTTGGGCAAAGTATATTCTGTTCATATTTGTAAACCATTATTTTCCCCAATCATTAATCATTTATTGGTAAGTGAGATTTATTTAACTTTTTTTTTTCCACTTTCTGCATCTCTTTCAACATTTCCTTTGCAATGTGCTAAGGACATTTGTTTGACATACAGAACTGTCTCCCAGAGCTAGCAGGACAGAGGCAAGCACTTTCTTCTGTACCTTGATTGTTCACCTTCAATGTATTTGAGAACTGTTAATGCAATGAGACCCGGAGGCAGGAGAGAGAGCTGCTTGGAATCAGGGAAATCTCAGAAAGGATTCAAGTTCTACCATTAAACACCGTTAGGGTTTCTATGAGCTATGTCTTTTGCATCTGTATAATAGAGAGAATTGTAATACATAATGAATTACTGTGAGCATTAACTTAGTTATGTAAGATGTCTAACAGTGTGCCTGATGTATAGTCCATGCCCAGCAGATATAGTTTGTAACAATAGCAATCATATTGATAGTAATTAGTCTAGTTGTTGAACATTCTTCTTTATTTTTTAAATTTATTTTAAAATATATTTATTTATTTAGGCGGTGTTTGGTCTTCGTTTCTGTGTGAGGACTTTCTCCAGTTGCGGTGAGCGGGGGCCATTCTTCATCGCGGTGTGCGGGCCTCTCAGTGTCGCAGCCTCTCCCGTTGCGGGTCACAGGCTTCAGACGCGCAGGCTCAGTAGTTGTGGCTCACGGGCTTAGTTGCTCCGCGGCACGTGGGATCTTCCCAGACCAGGGCTCAAACCCGTGTCCCCTGCATTGGCAGGCAGATTCCCAACCACTGCACCACCAGGGAAGCCCCGAACATTCTTCTTTAAATGCACACCTCAACATCGCTTTCCTTTTCCTTGGAAATTTTCTGCTTGCAAAATATCTGAACTACAGGATTTTTTTTCTGAAGTAAAACTTAAGTTGTTTCACCAAATTGAAAATCACTTTGGTTTAATTTATCTCTTTTTGTATCCATGTAAATCCTTTGTCTTTTTCACCTTTACTCTCAAAATTAGGGTGATCTACAGAATGAATGTTATTAGCTCTGCCTTTTAAGACTCTTACATAAAGATTGAGCAAAAGAGAAACACTCCTGTTTTTCCACTTCAGCCCAGTGACACGTTCTTATTTGTCATTGTCCTTTGTTTTCCAGTCATTTAGGAAGCTTTCAATCTCCAATGCTTGTGAACATCTGTGAAAAAAATTCTTTATTTAAAGAGTTTCTTGGAGTGTCAAATCTCACAACTATTTACACATTCATTCATATGTCGTGTTTTCTTAAAGTCACAGAATCCTTTTCACCTTTTAAACCTTATTCTCTTTTCTGTCTAGCAAATGCTATTCATCTGTTAAAAAGTTGATTTCAAGTGCCATCTGTTGAAAGAAGAGTTCCCGATTATCCCAACCAGAGAAGAGAAGGAGATTTCTTCTCTGAAGTCTTAGAGTAACCATATATTTTATCCAAATTTGGCTTTTTTTGAAAGTGAGTGAGGGGCCTATTAGTAATCACATCGGGACAATAGTCATAAACTAGAACTATCATGTACCAATTGGATGTATTTGTCACCCAGGTTATTGTTGTTTGGGATCCTAACTGTTAATATCAAGGACTTTTAACTCAAATCTGTCTGGCTCCCAATTCTGTTTCTCTGCATGAGGAAAATTATTGTGTCCTTTAAAATTCATTCATTCTTTTGACAGCTGTTTATTAAGCACCTATTAGATGCTCTGCAAAGAGTGAGATATGGTAGCACAAAGATAAATAATACTTATGGTCATTGCCCTCATGGAGCTTGCATCCAATTTTACCTACAAAATGGGGCTAAGGACACCTACATTATTAATTGTGAGGAATAAATTAATTAATATATATAAAGCATTTAGTCAAAGATCTAGTGTATAGGAGTGCTTGGTGGTAACTATAATATTCTTTGTATTTCTCATATGATAATTATTGTATATCTATGTACAATTGTAAGATCTTTGATGTTAGAGGAATGTCTTATTAATGTTTGTATTTCTTAAGGCCTCAGCATTGTAGCCTTGCTCGTATTTTTTGAATGAATTTGTTGAGTGAGTCCCACTAAACATCAGGTGTTAAACTTTTTTTCCTCATTTGTCTCTTATTTTGGGTTCCTCTGTTGTTTCTTTCCTGCCCTCTTTGTGTTAATTCAATATTTTTAAGTGTGCCGTTTTATTTTTTCTATTAGCTTTTAGTTATAGTCTCTTTCATTATGAATGAATCAATGTCTTTCTGTCTATCTTTATTTAGTTTTGTTGATTGCGCTAGGCCTTAAAATATGCACTTTTAACTATTTAGAGTCAATATTGTACCTTTTCACACTTTACAAATAGCATCTCACAAGTATACGATAATAACCTTATAACAATATAATTCAATTTACTTATCCCTTTTTCTTGGTATGATTATTGCCATACCTTTTATTTCAACATATGTTATAAATCCCACCTTAGAGTGTTACTGTTTTTGCTTTTAATAGTTAGTGGTCTTTTGATTGTCTATTAAAAGACAATAAACCTATTTATGTTTACTAGTTTATTTAACATTTCTAATGCTCTTTATACTTTACTGCAGATATGAATTGCCATCTAGTGTAGTATCATTTGCCTTCAGCTTTTGCATTTCTTGCAGTGTAGATCTGCTGGTGATTAATATCCTTAGTTTTTGTTGATCTGAAAGTGCCTTTGTTTCATCTTCGAAGAATATTTTTGTTGGATATAGAATACCAAGGTAACAAATTCTTTTTTCCTTTTAGCAACTTAAAGTTGCTATTTCATCGATTTCTTTCAGTCTCCATTGTTTTTGATGAGCCCATGATCGTTCTTATCCTTGTTCCACTCTATATAATATGGACATTTTCTCTGGATGCTCTTAATATTTTCTTTTTAGTTTTCATTTTCTGAAGTTTGACTACAAAGTGCCTGGGTGTGGTTTTCTTTGTGTTTATACTTTTGGGGGGTTGCTAAACTTCTTGGATATGTAAGCTAGTGTTTTTCATCAAATTTGAGAAGTTTTCAGCCATTATTCCTTCAAGTACTTTGTCTGGCTCATCTCATTCTCTTCTCCTTCTGGAATTACAATTATGTAAGACTATTTGAAATTGCCCTACCTATTCCTGAGGCTCAGTTCATTTTCTTAATGTGTTTTCCATCTTCATTTCCCAGGTTGAATAATTTCTATTGACATGTTTTAAGTTCTGACTTTTTTCCTTCCATCTCCAATCAGCTGTTTAGGCTCACCCACTAAATTTTTCATTTCAGTTCTAGGATTTCCATTTGGTTCTTTTCTCTGCTTAGGTTTCCTCTCTGTCTGCTCTTTATGATCATATATTTCCTTTATTTCTTTGAGTAATTTTTTTCTTTGATCCTTTGAAAATATCTATAATAGCTGCTATAAAGTTTTTGTTAGGCCAAATATCTGGGCCATTAAGGGTTTTTTTTGTATTTACTACTTTGCTTGTCTGTGTATCACATTTTCCTATTTCTATGTTTGTCTAGTGGTATTTGATTAACTCTGGGAAATATGGGGTAATATGTTTTAAAGCCTCTGGATTCTGTTATTTTCTTTGGAAAAATGTTGATTCTTATTTGAGCATTCTGTTGGATTATTGGTTGATCATCTTGAACACGGTTTTATGCTTTGTTAGTGCAAATCTCTTGGAAGCCAAAGTGCTTCCTGATCCCCTTCAACTTGGCAGTATTCAACATACAAGAGAGACTGCTTTCCTTGAGGATAGGCTTTGTTTTAGGCTTTGTGGGGGGTCCTAGGACTTATTTTAGGACAGGCCCTCATTATAGAACGCACTAACTTCCTGTGTCTCAGGTAGCTGCCAAAGGTGTTAATGGAATGTTAATGAGTTCTCCCAGTCTCATAGCACCTGAGCTCCAGTGATGTCCAGCACTATTCTTCCTCTAGCACTACTTGACCTGTAGTATCTCTGTTCTTTCCACCCCATAACATATGTTATCTGGTAAGCCTCAGATGTTCTCATCCTGCAAAGTATGGTCCAGATGTCAGCCACAGACTTAGGGAGAACTCCCACTTAGACTTCTGGGAAGTTCTCTCTGCATAACTTTTTACTCTCTAGGACCCTGCCTTATAGGTTCCAGCCACTTCAGCCGCCCTGAACCCTGATCTCTACCTCCTCAGCTCAACGTGACTGCAGTGGCTATCAATTTGACTTGCAATTGTTTGTAACTTAGAATGCATGCTGCCTATCTTTAATTTTTTTTTGTAATTTAAATTATGTAATTTTTGATCAGAGACCAATACATTCACATGGGAAAATTCAAAAGTTACAGAATATATATTGAAAAATCTCCCTTCTAACCTAGTAGCATAGTTCCTTTCCTCAGAAATGAGAGATATTATTAGTTTCTTTTTGTACTCTTTTAGAGATACTATATATCTTGAGTAAAAATAAGAGGGACAAGATATATATTTTATATATTAAATATTAAATATATATTTATATTATATCTTCTCTTATTTTATTAATGTATATATTAATATGTATCTTGTTAATATATAATATATATATCATATCTTCTTTTTCTCACATAAATGGTAGTATATATGTATATATACTTTTCTGTACCTTACATTTTTTCCACTTAATTGTAAACCTTGGAGGCTATACATATTAATATATAACTTTTCCATTCTCTTTTGGGCCTCCATGATATTCATTGAATACATTTATGTACATATGTATTGAATTCATATGTATGAATTCAATACATATGTACATATGTACACATTCATTGAATACATATGTATTCATAAATGAATACATTTATGATGTATTCATTCAAATACACCATAAACTACTTCACTAAATTCCTATTTATTATTTTTATTTTTGGTTATTATAAAGAGTGCCCCATGAACTACCTTGAACACACCATTTGGTACAAGCCAGTATTTCTGTAGGTTAAATTCATAAATGTGCAGTTGCTCCCTCAAAATATATGCACGTTTGTATTTAGTTAAATATTGCCAAATTTTCCTCCATAGTGTCTATAGCCGCACCAACACCGTATCAGAGGGATGCTGACATTTTTATTGTGCCCCCAGTGTTCATTTTATCTATAATGCATCGGCAAATTGGCTTCTGCTTTTTATTCTTGTGTTTTATTCTCAATAAATCAGTTAATAATCTTTTGCTGATTAACTTACCCATTTTTTGTTATAGCAAATGAGATGAGCAACAGTGATTTATACAAATTAGAGGCGGCATTATTATTATTACTGCTGTGGTTCATTTCCTTAATATTCTAGGACAGATACCAGCTGATAATTTCCATTGTGATAGAGTAATTTTATTTCCATTTTGGTCAGTGATTTGCAAAGAATTCTCCTTTTTTGTACTTAAAAAATATGGGTAGAGCATATGCTAGCTTGTTCCCCATTCTGAATTGGATTGTATCTTCCAAATGTACAGTCTAAATTTATTAATACTTTATGGAATCATGTCCTTTGAGCTTTCTAGCTTGTTTTCTTTCTTCTTTTTTCCTTTACCTGACGTGCTCCTCTGAATTTGAGAAGTGAAGTGTGTCTGGTACAAAGTGTAGCTATTCATTGAACATTCCAAAGCAATCCCTTTCTGTGGAAAGAGAGGCTATCTTAGAGTTTCTCTACTTTCGGCAACATAAAGTTGTCTTTAGGTATTTCAGGTGTCTCTTTGAATTTTCAGCTTCCTTGTTTCTTTGCAGTCTGCTGGAAAGCAAATTGTAAATTAATTGCTGTGAAATATGAAAGAATCTATCTCTAATATTAGCATCTATTTTTATTTTCTATATATAAATGCTAATATTGGGACTTTTCCCCCTTAGCATTCACTTTAAACCCCATCCATTTAAATATCATAGAAATTTCTCATTTGTCTTTTCTATACTTAACAGAAATATCTGTTAGTGTTTCATTGCTGCATGGTCTCATCACTCGGTTGTAATGTAATATACCCAAGAAATGAACACTGAAAATACCCCATTAACATTTTTTTTTCTTCTTGGTAACTGCTTTTTAAAAAAATTTCTTCTTTATATTCCAAAGCTTGTTTCCTCTGCTGCATGTTGAGATGCCTGTGGCTAACTCCCTTTGACTCTGTATTTTGCTGTCAGATACTGTTACTGACCTATTGTACAAAGTTATTATGCAAAGATCTTGAAAATACAGTTGGTTTTTCCACTGAGAAAGAGGTATGTCACCTACTTTGGAGAATGCATTAACTCACACTACCAGTGTTCATTAAGCACTAGGCTTAAAACTGTGTGAGGGGAACTAAAAATAAAATAAAAAATTGAGGAGTCTGGTTTTTGCCCTCAAGGAGTGTAATGGTTGAGAACACAGGATTTGAAGTAAAGCAGACAGACATAGTCTGGACAATCATGGATGAGGTGCGCTAAGCTTCAGTTCTGTCATCTGTATAATAATTATACTTATTGCACACATTAAATGAGCATAATCTGTGGGGAGAATTCTCCTCAGAACTCAGAAAGATTGTTTCTCTGGGCACATTTGCTTTTCGTGGTCTTTTCAATGGTTGTCAATCATTTTTTAAAATCCAGCTGCTGAACACCGCTGTGGCTATACCATGGCTGCTTCATGTTCTGGCAGTTAAAAAAAAAAGTCTGGATACCTTCTACTTCAAGTAACTTGGATATTTGATTAATTGATACCCATATTGGCCATTTGTAGATGGAGACACACAGTATGATTAGTCAAGATAGCACAAAGACTGTAACAAACTAAAACCAGAATTTCAATGGCTTAATACAGACACTTATTTCTTGCTCACATCACAGTGCAATGTGGGTTGGGGGAGGGGGCTTGGTATGCTCCACGAAGTCATTCAGATATCCAAGCTCTTGGTATATAGTGGCTTCACCATCTTCTAGGGCTCCAGAGTCTTGCCTTATGTTTAGTCCAGTTGCCTCATCCAGATTGAGCACAACCACTTAGTCATTCCTTCCATGTGACCTGGTACTGCCAGCTGACTTGATGTGTGTCTACCTGAAACCAAGTGACTATTCTAAGACCTAAACTGCCTTTCCTCTCTTCTTGCTTCTTAACCAAGGAGGAATTTTGAAACATGTGTGCCAGAGACACACAGGCACCTTAGATTTGGACTTGCGTGGGTGGGTGCATCTTGGTTTGGGGATATGATCTCAGGCAGGTGAGTGCAGGCTGTCACATGGGATGACTCCCTACCTGGATTTAATGTAATTAGATTGCAACTATGTTCTCATAAGAGGCACTCACTTTGTTTCTTGGTTATTCATTACTGTCAGTATTTATAACACTTAAAACACAGCATTCAAAAAATTGTTAGGATTGATTTACATGAGCTTCCCAGAGTGTTGAATGACTAGTAGACTGCTTCACGGTCTTGTTTGTACCAGCATAAACAGGTTCCATATTTTTTTACTTTCTCTCTAAAGCAAACCCTTCACTGATCTTTAACTTAAATATATCCCTGAGTATTCCAGGGAGAATTTTTGTAATAGACCCCGGTTATAGTTGCATGTATTGTGTGTGTGTGTGTATATATATGTATTTTTTTTTTTTTTTTTTTTTGGCTGTACGCGGACCTCTCACTGTTGTGGCCTCTCCCGTTGTGAAGCACAGGCTCCGGACACACAGGCTCATCGGCCATGGCTCACGGGCCTAGCCACTCTGCGGCATGTGGGATCTTCCCAGACCGGGGCACGAACCTGTGTCCCCTGCATCAGCAGGCGGACTCTCAACCACTGCACCACCAGGGAAGCCCCTATATATATATATATATAATTTTTTAAAAATAAAGTGGCTTTATTTCTGGAGAGGCAATGTATATCTCAATAGTGTGTAAATTTGGACCCATAAAAATACTCAGTGAAATCAAATTTCATTTTTATGACTATTATTTCCATTCTTTATCTCTGGAGACAGACTGACATACAAGAACTACTTAAAGAATATAAAATCAACTGATAGACAAAATGCTGTAAGTGACACATAATTGATATGGCGTGGAAAGCTGGGGACTGCTCAGTATATAGAAGTTTTGGTTTAGAATGTTTCTTTGAGGAGATTAATTTATTTTTGGCTGTGTTGGGTCTTCGTTGCTGCACACGGGCTTTCTCTAGTTGTGGTGAGTGGGGACTACTCTTCATTGTGGTGCACAGGCTTCTCATTGCAGTGGCTTCCCTTGTTGTGGAGCATGGGCTCTAGGTACCCAGGCTTCAGTAGTTGTGTCACTTGGGCTCAGTGGTTGTGGCTCGTGGGCTCTAGAGCTCAGTAGTTGTGGTGTACAGGCTTAGTTGCTCTGCAGCACATGGGATCTTCCTGGACCAGGGCTCGAACCCATGTCACCTGCATTGGCAGGTGGATTCTTAACCACTGTGCCACAAGGGAGGTCCCAAGATTAGTCTTAAAGTGGGTCATAGCACATGTGGTAGACAAGGACTGTAAACATGCCATATGCTGTGAACTATGATCCCTTCTCCTTAATTTCCAAAGGGGAGAAATTATAACTGTCAAGAAGCTTGGTAGAAAAATCATAAGTACATGAAATTAGTTAAGTAAATTGTAAAACATAGCTAATGGTTCCCTTTTTCTCTAGAGCTGTGTAAAATAAGATTGAAAAAGTCAACTCTAACTCCAGTAAAGCAGCTGGAAAAATCTAGAATTTCCCTATGGGTTAGGAGATGCCTACAACTAGATGGTTGTGTTTCATTCTTCTGAAGGGAAGTTATATTAGGATCATTTGTTACCGTGGGATTTAACACAAGGCTGAGACAATCCAACATAAGACCTCATGATACTTGTACCAAATTGACGTTCCTCAGCTGTTTTCTCCAAGTAATTATTTTTTAATTAAAATAAACCACCCTGAAATCCTCTTATATTTTTGGCTTTCTGAGTTTATGAGAATAGGCTATTACTTTGATTTCTTTGGAATCTGATTTTATACACGTGAGAGAAATGATTAGGCTTCATGCATAGTATAAAATGCACATTGCATAATTTTTAATAAAAATGTACCACTGTGTGCCCGATTCTGTGTAGCCTTCCTATCTCCTAAGTCATTTCTTCCTTCCCTTTTCTCATGCAATTACTTTCATCTTCAAAAAATGAAAGGCTCTGGAAGCCCATTATATACTAGTATCTATGGGACCTATATAAAACACAGAGCAATATGAATGCAAAATATGCTTTCCTTTCAAGATCGGAAAGAAGATTGATTTAAATGAAAGTAGACGTCATGTTCAAACTTTTTCTGCCTGTGGGTCTGATGAAATAATATTATAGTATATTGCTCTCCAAAAATCCTGAGGGTTTTTGAATCAGTGATGTAAAAAACAAGTCTATACCAGTCATTGGGAATGTAGTCTGGGAAGAACGTCCATGAGTAAATGAAGCTGGTGATAACATGAAAATTATGTGTTTGTAAGCTCAACTGGCAAGGGAAAGACACTGCTTGCTTTTATTAAATAAATTGGGTTGATGAATTACACATGCATTCCATACTTGAAGCTTCATAATGTTGTGGTTAAAAACATGGTTTCAGGGCTTCCCCGGTGGCGCAGTGGTTGAGAGTCCGCCCGCCGATGCAGGGGATGCGGGTTCGTGCCCCGGTCCGGGAAGATCCCACGTGCCGCAGAGTGGGTGGGCCCGTGAGCCATGGCCGCTGAGCCTGCGCGTCCGGAGCCTGCGCTCCGCAACAAGAGAGGCCGCAACAGTGAGAGGCCCACGTACCGCAAAAAAAACCCCAAAAAAACATGGTTTCAGAATCACACTGAAGAGGGCTTTAATCCTGGTATCATGAATTAATAGCTGCATAGGCTTAAGCAAGCAACTCCACCTGCAGCCCTGCCTCAGTTTCTTCAGCTATAAAAAGTATTTGGTAAAACCTGTCTCATGTAGTTTTTGTAAGGTTTATATGAAACAATGCTATAGCTTTTGGCAAATAGATAAATGTACAGGTATAGCTATCTGTTATCATTATAGACTAGATTACCTATTTGTAGATAACCAGGGTAATTAACATGAACTTAACATAAAAACAGTTTTAAAAAAAAATGATTCAGTGTGTACCTTAAGATCTTGGAGTACCTCACAGTCATCACTGGAGATATAATGGCTATTGTACTTTGCTAAGACCAGTAACAGAATTGTGGGTGACAGACTTCTTTTGCTAAAAGTACCTATGACAGTATATAAAACATGTAGGGTTTGAACTGGCATGAAATAGTCAGGATGATTTGGGAAACATTTCTGTCTTCCTGAAAATAATACAGATCACTCGTCATCCTAGATAGTGATCCAGAAATGCAGAAAAAAGAAAAAATGAGATGAGGTGAAACACAGGCACTACATGAAAATACTTGAGACCACCCAAATGTAGCCAGATGCAGTAAGGCTCTCCAGAAAGGTGGTTACTGAGAGGGCAGACAGCAGAAACAAGAAGAACTACAATCCTGCAGCCTATGGAATAAAAACCACATTCACAGAAAGATAGACAAGATGAAAAGGCAGAGGGCTATGTACCAGATGAAGGAACAAGATAAAACCCCAGGAAAACAACTAAATGAAGTGAGATAGGCAACCTTCCAGAAAAAGAATTCAGAATAATTATAGTGAAGATGATCCAGGACCTCGGAATAAGAATGAGGTAAAGATCGAAAAGATGCAAGAAATGTTTAACAAAGACCTAGAAGAATTAAAGAACAAACAAACAGAGATGAACAATACAATAACTGAAATCAAAACTACACTAGAAGGAATCAAGAGAGGAATAACTGAGGCAGAAGAACGGATAAGTGACCTGGAAGACAGAATGGTGGAATTCACTGTTACGGAACAGAATAAAGAGAAAAGAATGAAAATAAATGAAGAAAGCCTAAGACACCTCTGGGACAACATTAAACGCAGCAGCATTCACATTATAGGGGTCCCAGAAGGAGAAGAGAGAGAGAAAGGACCCGAGAAAATATTTAAAGAGATTATAGTAGAAAACTTCCCTAACATGGGAAAGGAAATAGCCACCCAAGTCCAGAAAGTGAAGCGAGTCCCATACAGGATAAACCCAAGGAGAAACACGCGAAGACACATAGTAATCAAATTTGCAAAAACTAAAGACAAAGAAAAATTATTGAAAGCAGCAAGGGAAAAATGACAAATAACATACAAGGGAACTCCCATAAGGTTAACAGCTGATTTCTCAGCAGAAACTCTACAAGCCAGAAGGGAGTGGCATGATATACTTAAAGTGATGAAAGGGAAGAACCTACAACCAAGATTACCCTACCCGTCAAGGATCTCATTCAGATTCAATGGAGAAATCAGAAGCTTTACAGACAAGCAAAAGCTAAGGGAATTCAGCACCAGCAAACCAGCTTTACAACAAATGCTAAAGGAACTTCTCTAAGTGGGAAACATGAGAGAAGAAAAGGACCTACAAAAACAAACCCAAAACAATTAAGAAAATGGTCATAAGAATATACATATCGGTAATTACCTTAAACGTGAATGGATTAAATTCTCGAACCAAAAGACACACTCTTGGTGAATGGATACAAAACCAAGAACTATATATATGCTGTCTACAAGAGACCCAATTCAGACCTAGGGACACATTCAGACTGAAAGTGAGGGGATGGAAAAAGATATTCCATGCAAATGGAAATCAAAAGAAAGCTGGAGTAGCAATACTCATATGAAATAAAATAGTCTTTAAAATAATGTTACAAGAAACAAGGAAGGACACTACACAATGATCAGGGGATCAATCCAAGAAAAAGATATAGCAATTATAAATATATATGCACCCAACATAGGAGCACGTCAATATATAAGGCAACTGCTAACAGCTCTAAAAGAGGAAATAAACAGTAAACCAATAATAGTGGGAGTTACATGACACAATAGACCAGATAGATTTAACTGATATTTATAGGACATTCCATCCAAAAACAGCAGATTACACTTTCTTCTCAAGGGTGCATGGAACATTCTCCAGGATAGATCACATCTTGGGTCACAAATCAAGCCTCAGTAAATTTAAGAAAATTGAAATCATATCAAGCATCTTTTCTGATCACAATGCTATGATATTAGAAATCAGTTACAGGGAGAAAAACACAAACACATGCAGGCTAAACAGTACATTACTAAATAACCAAGAGATCACTGAAGAAATCAAAGAGGAAATTAAAAAATACCTAGAGACAAATGACAATGAAAACACGATGATACAAAACCTATGGGATGCATCAAAAGCAGTTCTAAGAGGGAAGTTTTAGCTAAACAAGCCTACCTCAAGAAAAAAGAAAAATCTCAAATAAACAATCTAACCTTACACCTGAAGGAACTAGAGAAAGAAGAACAAACAAAACCCAAAGTTACCAGAAGGAAAGAAATCATAAAGATCAGAGCAGAAATAAATGAAATAGAAACAAAGAAAACAACAGCAAAGATCAATAAAACTGAAAGCTGGCTCTTTGAGAAGATAAAATTGATAAACCATTAGCCAGACACATCAAGAAAAAGAGGGAGATGACTCAAATCAATAAAATTAGAAATGAAAAAGGAGAAGTTACAACAGACACAGCAGAAATACAAAGCATCCTAAGAGTACTACAAGCATCTTTATGCCAATAAAATGGACAGCCTGGAAGAAATGGACAAATTCTTACAAAGTTATAACCTTCCAAGACTGAACCAGTAAGAAAGAGAAAATATGAACAGACCAATCACAAGTAATGAAATTGAAACTGTGATTAAAAATCTTCCAACAAACAAAAGTCCAGGACTACATGGCTTCACAGGTGAATTCTATCAAACATTTAGAGAAGAGCTAACACCGATCCTTCTCAAACTCTTCCAAAAAATTTCAGAGGAAGGAACACTCCCAAACTCATTATCTGACGCCACCATCACCCTGATACCAAAACCAGAAAAAGATGCTAGAAAAAAAGAAAATTACCGACCAGTATCACTGATGAATACAGATGCAAAAATCCTCAACAAAATACTAGCAAACAGAATCCAACAACACATTAAAAGGATCATACACCATGACCAAGTGGGATTTATCCCAGGGATGCAAGGATTATTCAATATAGGCAAATTAATCAATGTGATACACCATATTAACAAATTGAAGAATTAAAAACCATATGATCATCTCAATAGATGCAGAAAAAGCTTTTGACAAAGTTCAGCACCGATTTATGATCAAAACTTTCTAGAAAGTGGGCATAGAGAGAACCTACCTCAACAAAATAAAGGCCATATATGACAAACCCACATAAAACATCATTCTCAATGGTGAAAAACTGAAAGCAATTCCTCTAAGATCAGGAACAAGACAAGGATGTACACTGTTGCCACTATTATTCAACATAGTTTTGGAAGTCCTAGCCATGGCAATCAGAGAAGAAAATAAAATAAAATGAATCCACATTGGAAAAGAAGAAGTAAAACTCTCACTGTTTGCAGATGACATGATACTATACATAGAGAATCCTAAAGATGCCACCAGAAAACTACTAGAGCTCATCAGTGAATTTAGTAAAGTTGCAGGATACAAAATTAGTGCACAGAAATCTCTTGCATTCCTATACACTAGTGATGAACTATCTGAATGAGAAATTAAGGAAACACTACCATTTACCATTGCAACAAAAAGAATAAAATACCTAAGAATAAACCTACTTAGGGAAACAAAAGACCTGTATGCAGAAAAGTGTAAGACACTGATGAAACAAATTAAAGATGATACCAACAGATGGAGAGATATACCATGTTCTTGAATTGGAAGAATCAATATTGTGAAAATGACTATGCTACCCAAAGCAATCTACAGATTCAATGCAATCCCTATCAAATTACCAATGGCATTATTTATGGAACTAGAACAAAAAATCTTAAAATTTGTATAGAGACACAAAAGACCCCAAATAGCCGAAGCAGTCTTGAGGGAAAAAAATGGAGCTGGAGCAATCAGGCTCCCTGACTTCAGACTATACCACAAAGCTACAGTAATCAAGACAATATGGTACTGGCACAAAAACAGAAACATAGATGAATGGAACAAGATAGAAAGCCCAGAGATAAAGCCACACACCTACAATCAACTTATCTATGACAAAGAAGGCAAGGATATACAATGGAGAAAAGACAGTCTCTTCAATAAATGGTGCTGGGAAAACTGGACAGCTACATGTAAAAGAATGAAATTAGAACACTCCCTAACTCCATACACAAAAATAAACTCAAAATGGATTAGAGACCTAAATGTAAGACCGGACACTATAAAACTCTTAGAGGAAAACATAGAAAGAACACTCTTTGACATAAGTCACAGCAAGATCTTTTTTGATCCACCTCCTAGACTAATGGAAATAGAAACAAAAATAAACAGATGGGACCTAATGAAACTTCAAAGCTTTTGCACAGCAAAGGAAACCATAAACAAGACAAAAAGACAACCCTCAGTATGGGAGAAAATATTTGCAAATGAATCAACAGACAAAGGATTAATCTCCAAAATATATAAACAGCTCATGCAGCTCAATATTAAAAGAACAAACAACCCAATCCAAAAATGGGCAGAAGACCTAAATAGACATTTCTCCAAAGAAGGCATACAGATGGCCAAGAAGCACACGAAAAGCTGCTCAACATCATTAATTATTAGAGAAATGCAAATCAAAACTACAATGAGGTATCACCTCACACCAGTTAGAATGAGTATCATCAGAAAATCTACAAACAACAAATGCTGAAGAGGTTGTGGAGAAAAGGGAACGCTCTTGCACTGTTGGTGGGAATGTAAATTGGTACAGCCACTATGGAGAATAGTATGGATGTTCCTTAAAAAACTAAAAATAGAATTACCATATGATCCTGGAATGCCAGTACTGGGCATATACCCAGAGAAAACCATAATTCAAAAAGACACATGCACCCCAGTGTTCATTGCAGCACTACTTACAATAGCAAGGTCATGGAAGCAACTTAAATGCCCATCGACAGACGAATGGATAAAGAAGATGTGGTACATATATACAATGGAATATTACTCAGCCATAAAAAGGAATGAAATTGGGTCATTTGTTGAGACGTGGATGGATTTAGTGTCTGTCATACAGAGTGAAGTAAGTCAGAAAGAGAAAAACAAATATCATATATTAATGCATTTATATGGAACCTAGAAAAATAGTACAGATGAACCAGTTTGCAGGGCAGAAATTGAGACACTGATGTAGAGAACAAACGTATGGACACCAAGCAGGGAAAGCCGCAGGGGGTGGGGTGAGGCTGGTGCTGTGATGAATTGGGCAATTGGGTTTGACATGTATTCACTGATGTGTATAAAATTGATGACTAATAAGAACCTGCTGTATAAAAAAGTAAATAAATTTAAATAAAAAAATAAAAAAAGATGTTTACTGATTTTCCATTTCTTCTGGACTGTTCTTTTGTGTGGTGTACAAATAGGTCTATTTATAAAAGAGATGCATTTTGGGGTATTGGGAGCAATACAATTGATTACAGTGAGTCTTTTATGCCTGCATTTCCCCCTCATTTCTTCATGTCCTCATTGCTTTACTCGTAAGGTGGAAATAACAGAGATACCACCTCCCCAGTGTTATTGCAAGACATACCTAATTGCAGACGTATTGGCATCTTACTCATTGTGCAGGTGGATCTAGCCAGGCATGGTGAAGACCTCAAGGAAGACAAAAGAAACAAAAGCGAGCCAGTCAGTGTTTATCCCAGATCCTTCACTGGAATAAAAATACTCAGCTAAAAAGAAATAGTTACTCTAATAGTTAATGTTTCACTAAGTCAGCGAGTTATTTCTAATAATGTGATTTGCCTTGTGGAGTCTTTAGGCACACAGTGAACACAGACAGTGTTACACACATCCAGCAACCTCCATCATTTTACTCTTTCAGAACTAAATGGTTTAGACTGGACTAAAATGTTCAGAAATATGTTAAAATTTGAAATTCCTTGCTTTTGGTGTGAAATGAATGACTCCATTGAGAAAATTCCCTTTACATAACTGTCACTTTCCTATGTTGTGATGTCTTGGTTTTATATTATAACTGCAATAATGATGCTAATGTTGATGATAATGAAATTAGCTAACACTTATGTGGTGCTTGCTCTTGTGATTTGACTTTCTTCTGTTATCTCCTACAGCTCTGGTAATAGTGTACTTGAGAGTCCAGGATAGTTCTAGTCCTTAAAGAAATTTCTTTCTACTTAAGCTAGTCTTTTAGTCCATCTTTCCTTTAAATGCCATAACTTACTTACATCTAGCTACAAGTTGTAACTATCTTCAGATAGATTTTTCACAGTGAATGGAAAATGAACACTTCTGGAAATTATATTACTTTTATTTATTTTTTATACCATTTTAAAGTTTACTTTCCATTTACTGTTACTACAAAATATTTGCTATATTCCCCGTGTTGTACAATACATCCTTGAGCCTATCTTACACCCAATAGTTTGTACCTCCCATTTCTCCAACCCTATATTCCACCACCCCACAATCTGCTAACCACTAGTTTGTTATCTATATGTGTGAATCTATTTCTTTTTTTGTTATATTCACTAGTTTGTTGTATTTTTTTAGAATCAAGATATAAGTGATATCATGCAGTATTTGTTTTTCTTAGTCTGATTTATTTCATTTAGCATAATGCCCTCCAAGTCCATTCAGGTTACTGCAAATGACAAAATTTCTTTCTCTTTTATAAATGGGTAGTATTCCATTGTATAAATATACCCCATCTTCTTTATCCATTCATCTGTTGATGGACACTTAGGTTGCTTCCATATCTTGGCAATTGTAAATAATGCTGCTATGAACATTGAGGTGCATGTTTCTTTTAAAATTAGGGTTTTTGTTATATTCAGATATATACCCAGGAGTAGAATTGCTGGGTTATATGGTAGTTCTATTTTTAGATTTTTTCAGAAAACTTCATACCGTTTTTCACAGTGGCTACACCAAATTACATTTCCAGCAACAGTGGAGGAGGGCTCCCTTTTCTCCACATCCTCACCAACATTTGTAATTTGCAGACTTTTTGATAATAGCCATCTCTAATGAGATGATATCTTATTGTGGTTTTGATTTGCATTTCCCTGATGATTAGCAGCGTTGAGCATCTTTTCATGTGTCTGTTGGCCACCTGCATTTCCTCTTTGGAAAAATGTCTATTCAGGTCTTCTGGCCATTTTAAAATTGGGTTGTTTGGGTTTGTTTTTTTTTTTTTTTTTTTTTTTTTTTGATGTTGAGTCATATAAGCTGTTTATATATGTTGGATATTAATCCCTTATCAGTCATATTATTTGCAAATATTTTCTCCCATTCCATAGGGTGTCTTTTCATTTTGTTGATGGTTTCCTTTGCTGTGCAAAATCTTTTAAGTTTAATTAGGTCCCACTTGTTTATTTTTTCTTTTACTTCCTTTACTTTAGGAGATGGATCCAAAAAGATATTGCTGTGATTTATGTTAGTGTTCTGCTGATGTTTTCCTGTAGGAGTTTTATAGTATCCAGTCTCACATTTAGGTCTTTTTTTTCTTTCTTCACATTTAGGTCTTTAATCCATTTTGAGTTTATTTTTGTGTATGTTATTCAAGAGTGTTCTAATTTCATTCCTTTACATATAGCTGTCCAGTTTTCCCAGCACCACTTACTGTAGAGACTGTCTTTTCTCCATTGTTTATTCTTGCCTCCTTTGTTGTAGATTAATTGACCATAAGTTCATGGGTTTATTTCTGGGCTTTCTATCCTGTTCCATTGATCTATATTTTTGTTTTTGTGCCAGTACCATGCTGTTTTGATGACTGTAGCTTTGTAGTATAGTCTGAAGTCAGGGAGCATGATTTCTTCAGCTCTGTTCTTCTTTCTCAAGATGGTTATGGCTATTCAGGGTCTTGTTGTTTCTATACAAATTTAAAAAATTTTGTCCTAGTTCTGTGAAAAATGCCATTGGTATTTTGATAGGGATTGCATTGAATGTGTAGATTGCCTTGGCTAGTATGGTCATTTAAACATTATTGATTCTTCCAATCCAAGAACATGGTATATCCATTTGTTTCCATTTGTTTGAGTCATCTTCAATTTCCTCTTATCCATGTCTTATAGTTTTTGGAGCACAGGTATTCTGCCTCCTTAGGTAGGTGATGGTAAATGGGATTGTTTCCTTAATTTCTCTTGCTGATAGTTCACTGATAGTTCATTGATAGTGTATAGAAATACAACAGATTACTGTATATTAATTTTGTATCTTGCACCTTTACCACATTCATTGATGACCTCTAGTAGTTTTCTGGTGGCATCTTTAGGATTTTCTATGTATAGTATTATGTCATCTGCAAATAGTGACAGTTTTACTTTTTCCTTTCCAATTTGGATTTCTTTTATTTCCTTTTCTTGCCTGACTGTTATGACTAGGACTTCCAAAACTATGTTGAATAAAAGTAGTGAGAGTGGGTATCCTTGTCTTATTCCTGAACTTAGAGGAAATGCTTTCAGCTTTTCATCATTGAGTATGATGTTAGCTGTGGGTTTGTCATATATGGCCTTTATTACGTTGAGGTATGTTCCCTCTGTGCCTACTTTCTGGAGAGTTTTTATCATAAATAGATGTTAAATTTTATCAAAAGCTTTTTCTGCATCTATTAAGATGATCATATAGTTTTTATTCTTCAATTTGTTATTGTGGTGTATTACATTGATTGTGGATATTGAAAAATCCTTGCATCCCTGGGATAATATATAACTTCTTATTAGCCATGAACATAAACCATTGTAAGTTTTATTACAACCTAGAATCATTGTAACTTGAAAAAGTTAGAATTTGAAAAGTTTTTTGATTCTTTAACCAGTGCAGCAGTTAATGGCTCATTTCTCATTCTCTGTGGTCTGGGTTCAAGTATCAATTCCTCCATTTATTAGCTGCAAAAGTGACCTGAGGCAAATTATTCCACTTTCTGAGCTCAGTGTTATATGTAAAATGGGAGTGATAACACTAACTACTTCATGTGATTGGCGAGAAGATTAAATGAGTCCATATTTGCAAAGCAGTAAGAACAGTGCCTTCCCCATGGTAAGTGCCTTGTGATTTTAAATTAAATATACACTTGTGATGCTCACTGCCATCACATTAACAGGAATTCTGGACCAAGAGTGAAGAGGCAAACCCTGCATTGGTCAAGCACTCAAATCTTTGGTGGCTCTGACACTCAGGGGTTGCATCAGCTTCATCAGTTTGTTGAACCTGACACTTTACTCCTTGTAAGATGGGGAAGAGATTCAGAGCGATGGCTTCTTATTGTTGTTCTGAGGATTGCATGAGATGATATGTGTAAAGCACTTGTAATGAGTCACAAATTTCTCTCCCACCACATCTGGATGGGCAGAGAACATGTAGCTCCTTAATTTTGATTTTCACTAATGTGATCTTCCTCCTCAAAAACTCTTGCTGATTAGAAGGAAAATTAATTGAGTGTCCAAATTGTTTTAAATCGTGGTCTGCTGTATTGATTTTAGATAAAGCTCTATGTCTAGGAAAAAGTGGTCAGGCTTTCAGATCTCTCAGTGTTCCAGGATTTTCTGGGCTCCTCTCCAAGATGAGATGCCAGTATGTGGGAGAGGGGAGGGGCTGAGGCAGTCTTGGTGAGAGGGAGGAGTCCACAGCTCTAGGCCTGGGGTTCATTGACCACTTATCCTCCCACTTGCTGTGTGGTCCACTGGCGTTCTTGGCTGAGATCTGAGCTGGTGTAACAAGGACTCTGGTGTCTTCGGGATTGATTAGGGTCTGGCAGTCTCCCTGTATTGCTGGGTATCATCTCATTCTCAATGGTATCACAGGCCCTCTGAATTAATGTCCCCTTTCAGGAACAGAGGCTGGATGCTCCTGGATGGACTCTCCACACCCAGCCTTTGCTAGGGCACCATCTCTTTCCTCTCCAGGCTGGCATACTGGCTCTAAGCTCAGCTACTTTCTAATTTCCCCCCTTAGGGAGCCGTGAACCCCTGGATCCAAGCCCTACCACAATGGTTCCCACAGGCAACCAAGAGGTGCTCAGAAAAGCTACACTCCAAGGTGTCTCTCTGCCTAACTGCCTCCACATGGACTTTGGAATGGGGCAACCTGAGAGGTCATGTCTTTCTATAGCCCTGGACAGGAACAGGGTTAGAATCCTCATTCCTCTGGCTTTCCCAGATCTACGTAACACTCCTTAAGACACACTCCAGCCACTTTGCTCTTTCCCCTGCTTCTCCTCCTCTCACAGACCCTGGGATGAGCATGAGGGTGAGGTTTCTCCACACTCTTCTATGTCACATCTTTACTTCACTGTGGGAGAATTCTTCAAGTCCTTCTGATATGTGAAAGGTGATACAAGCATTTGAAATTTCTTTCTCAAGACTATATATTAGTAAGCCTTTCATAAGGCCTATTTTGAGTGCCAGATTCTCCTTCTTTCTGTCCTAAGGACATTTTTTACTTGAAAGGCAAGTAAAGAGCACAGCAATGTTTTCCAAAATATCAATCCAAAGTAAGCGCGTAATCAATATAAACTTTACTCTGATGACAATGATGATTAAGTAACTATTAGCACAGTATAGTTGCTATTTAGATTGCTTTTACGCTTGGATGGCTTATAGTTTCAGAGACCACATGCTTGGCATCATGACACATACAAGCTCCCCCTCTCATGGCTCTTAACTCCTTCTCCTTTCTCCTCCATCTCTCTGGACACATAGGCCTTTCTCTTCTTGGAACATGCAGTGATTTTTTTTGTCTTGGGGCTTTTATAAGTGCTGTTCCCTCACCCAAAACTCTGTTTCAGTAGATTTTCCCAGCGTCTTCTTATCTTTAGGATCTACCTCAAATGCCACCCATTTGCTTATTTTCCTGGGTCTTCTGTGGCCACCCTCAGCAAAGTGGCCATCCTACTTCTATTTGGTGTCCATTGCATCGTCCTCCTTATTTCTTTTTCTGTGTAAGTCATACTTTTAAAATGTTTACACATTTGTTATCTGTATTACTCACTAGAATGTAAGCTTCGAAAAGACATGGACTGTGTCTGTCTTACTCCCTGGGTTATACCCAGAGCTTAGCAGAAGGCCTGGCACATACAAAGAGAGCAGTAAATGGTTATTGAATGTGTGAATAGGTGATTGAATAGTAACTTGTTTCAGATATAAGGAATCATTCTTATTGTTAACACTGGTGACATGGATGTGCACGGAAGAAGCATGCCTTGTAAGCACAGAAATAGGATTTTCTATATTCTTATTATGTATAATGTGATTGTGAGAGTGGGTCCCTCTATCTTTATTATTTTGTTTTATAAGGCTGATGGTGGGGGCAGGGTGGCTAGCACTGCCTTCCAAACAAGATTAGAAGTCCTTTGAAGGGGGACATCATGACATATTTCTTTTACATCTTTTATGATGTTTAGTTGTTCAGTACATGCATGCCGGTGGTTATGTGTGGTGGTGCTGGGAGATGGGTGAGGGAGGAAATTACAGGCCATCAACTTCTGTGTGATTAAGCTGGGAAGGCTTTCAAGAGAAGGCAGTATTCCAGAAATTATTTGATTGATTGAAGGAAAGCCACGTATTTATTTTCTGGATGAAGGGTGATTGTCAAATTATGAGCTAAGGAGCCCTAGAGCTTCTGTCAGCCATTGATTTCTTTTTTGTGTTTTTTAAATGTTTATTTATTTATTTATTTGATTGCATCAGGTCTTAGTTGCGGCAGGTGGGCTCCTTAGTTGTGGCTTGCCAGCTCCCTAGTTGCAGCACGTGGGCTCCTTAGCTGTGGCACACAAACTCTTAGTTACGGCATGCGTGTGGGATCTAGTTCCCTGACCAGGGATTGAACCCAGGCCCCCTGCATTGGGAGCATGGAGTCTTATCCACTGTGCCACCAGGGAAGTCCCATGTTAGCCACCAATTTCTTAGGCAGAAATGTTCACTTGAACAAAGAGCTTTGGTGTACAAACAAATAGAAATGACTCATTTAAGGATTTAAAGATGTAAGCCTCCGCAGAGAAAGATGAGAGGTGGGAATGGGGCAGAATGATTGTTCCAGAGATGACTGCTGTGTTACAAATTACCTCAAAACTTAGCTGTTGAAAACAACCATTTTCTTACACTCATCAGGAGGCTAAGGGCCAGAAGTTAGGGCCCAGCGGGGCTGGGTTGGCTCTGCTCTGGCCGTAAAGACTTGAAGGGCCAGGAAGACTCAGTGCTGGGCCTGGGAGACTTTTCGCTCGTATGTCTGGTGACCAGAATGGCCCCATGAGACCTCTCTGTGTGGCTTGGCTTTCTCACAGCCTGGTGGTGGCGGGGTTGTCAGACGCTGTCCCTGGAGCCCAGGGCCTCACGCACATGTGTTCCCACGGCGGAGGCAGAAGCACATTTTCTGTCATGACCAACAGCGGAGACCACTGCGCCTCACTTCCCTGTCCTCTCTGGGTCATGCAGTCACAAAGCCCACCCAGATTCAAGGGAAGGGGGCATACAGCTCACTTCTTGATGGGAAGAGTATCTAAGAATTTTGGAACTACATTTTAAGCTACTACAAGAATAATGAATGAAATGGAGGGGCGGGTCAGGATTTTGTACTTGGGATCAGGAGACAGGCCTGTGAAAGTGCTCTGGATCCAGGTTACATTTACTGTTCATGTGCTCTGACCTTTAATGGCTCCTTGGGCTAAGTTAGAGCTCTTTCAGGATCTTCCGGGAGAAAAGTTTCCTTCCTCAACTCTAACGTGCTCAGGGGCTGAGAGCTGGATGACAGTCGCTTGAGATCTTTGGTGGATGTGATAAAACAGGTAGAGGTACTCGTATGTGTTATATGAGCCCCTTGCCACCAAGCAGCTGCTCGTCAGAACCTTCCCAAATGCTTCCTCTCCTTCTCCACTCCAACCCACACTGCTTGGCCTCCTCTCTTTCCATCACATCTCTGCCCCTGGCCTTTTTCATTCCTTATCCCCCTTATGTCCAGTTCCAGCTGGCATCTCATTTAGCCCACGGATCTGGGTTCTTAGAGTGAGAAGGGCTAAGCAGGCTAAGTTTAGAGTACTTTTTTCACCAGCCACCAGGAAGCAGATTGAAATCTCCGAACTCACTTTTACTGCCATTCATTTCAACATAATTTACAAGAGATAGAAGGAATGGGTATTAGCTAACTGTGCCACTTGGTCCTATTTTCTCAACAATGCTTATTTTTATTAACACAGTGGATAGAGAGAAAATGAAATTAATCTTCATCAAACAGCAATGATATAAAGCTGAGAGTTCTAAGCAACCAGCAATGAAGTAAAGAACTGCAATCACGTTATCACTATTTGGGGAGTTTTACACTAAGCTCCTACACTATCGAATAGTGAAGCACCATCATAAATTTTGCCCAGAATTTAGGAATGTGGCAGCTGTGCTGGGGCACATTTACAGGAAAATCATGAGCTCAAATGGAACTTGCTGGGGACTATATATCAATTTGCCATCAGGGTAGACAGTATTAGAAACTCTAGACTTTACCCATCAATCACTGTGGGTGTGGCATCTCAAAGAGAGAAGAGTTATGACTGATATAAATAGCACATCCAGAGTTTTGGCTTTAGATAGAGAAAACAATTGAAGGCGTGTGGGATAGCACCTTCTTTGTCTCCAGTCCCTCTTCTTTTTCCTTTTAGTTTAAAAATTGATTTTCCGTATAAGAGTCCTATGCATGAAATGTTTAGACATGGTAATTTTAAAAGGAAGATACATAGACACTTCTGACCCACTGTTGATGGGTGGCAGGAATGAGGTGAATTTGAATGGGGGACGCTTACCTGTTATTTTGATTCAGCAAGGAATGGCTTTATTATTTTTCTTAGCTATGGTAATGGAATTTTCATCATTTGTTAACAATGAAATTATAATTTAGGAAGAAAGTAAAAAGTGCAAGATGATCTACTGCATGGAGAGCCACTTCGAGCCTGTCTGTTAGAATGAGGAACCACAGTGGGTGGAGCTGGTGTTGTGAGAGGAGAGTGGGATGTGGTGGGAAGTGTGTAGACTTTGGAGCCCAATTTGCTGTTGAACTCATATTCTACTACTTGTTTCTTGAGCAAGATGCTTAACCTCAATAATCTGTGACCTATAAGTTGTGAATAATAATCACTAACTAGTGAGGATGTTTTAGAGATGAGGGTGAGGAGAAGACAGGTTAAGCTAGAGGTTGCAAACTCCTTGCTTCTCTTGGGGAAATTGGACAATTGGGTGACATTATCTTACATGGCAACAATTGGCTGCAAGTGGCAGTTGCCCAGTTTTGATGGGATGGGCACTTCTGCTGGGGATACCAGTCCTTACAGCCTACTCTTGGCATCCTTTATACGTTTTCATTGTTCCCCTGCAACCCCCGAAAACTTACCTGCCCACAATTTATTAGGGATAAGAGCTGAGATGTCAGCTAAGTTTAGTTGAAAGAGCATGGATTGTGTATCAGGAGACTTTTATTGTTCTGCCATCATATGACCTAGGGAAGAGGGCTTCCTCTTTGACTTCCAGCTTCCTCCTCTGTAAAAAGATGGCTTAGAGGTTCCAAAGTCCCTTTGCTTTCTCTCGTTCTCTGGTTCCTGATGGTGGTCCAGGTCCTACCTGAAGAAATCCCAGAATTAGAGAGAGGAAGGACATCACAGACAAACTGGTCTCCTTCCAACATGGCCCAGACCCTCTTGGTGGTCATGCTTCTGGGGGGTTAAGAATCTGTCAGGAAACTAAAACATCAAGTTACTGAGCCCTCACTCCGTCCTCCATAAACCAGCTTTCCTGCCATCAGTTCCTGTAGCACTGTGCTATCTCCTATAGTAGCCATCAGCTACATGTGGCTATGCACACTAATTAAAATGAAATAAAATGAAAACTCCAGTTTCACAGCCACACAGCCCCATTCCAAGTGATTAGTAGCCATGTGTGGCTGGTAGCTGTGTACTGGCTGAGTACACACAGAAAGAACATTTCCATCATCACAGAAGTTTCTATTGGACAGTGCTGCTCTAGAAGCTCTGTGCCTCTGAAACTGCATTCAGTGACCTGGCATCAGAGTCAGAGAGTTTTGTTGTCACTTGGGCAGAGGTGATGCAACCCTGGGGGAAGTCCTCTCATTTTAATTATGCTCAAGTTAACAAACCCATTGTTCTGAGCAAAAGAATGGTTACTCAACACTCCATTCTCACAGCTCTCAGTCAGGGAGTCAGCTTGGCTTTACCGAGCACCACCCACTCCCTGTGGACTCTTTAAATGAGGAATGAGTGTGGCCCTGTCTCCACCTAAATAAATATATAGAGAGACAAAAGAGCATTGAATGACTGGGGGTGTTGGCACACAAAATATAGCTGGTCAGACTGTAGGAACCAGAAAATCTCTAGGGTTTTTTTGTTTTACATTCATGGAAAATTGCAGACAACTTTAACAGAATGATCAGGTCACAGTAAAACTCACTGCCATTTGTATATTAATATTGGCATTGCAAACCGAAGTGTGACTGAGTTCCAAACTAAACAAAAATTTTATAAAGTGGTTTGTCTCGTCCAACTTTAAAAAGATAAAGCATTTACTATGCCAAGTGCTGTGTTCACTGCTTCACATGCTTTTTCTTATACGAGTTTCCTGATACTCTCCCAACCAAGGTCAGCCATGCACCTGTGGAGAGAGGGCACCAGGAAGGGGACAAAGGCACAGGCTCTGGAGTTGAGCAGGCTGGGTTCGAGTTCCAGCCTGCTACTTACTAACCTTGGGACTTCAGCACTTAACTTCTATGCTTTGGTTTCCCCATCTGTAACATGGGGGATACAAACATCTATTTCATATGATTATTGTGAGGATTGAGTCAGAGAAGGCAAATAAAGTGCTTAGTGCAATACCTGGCACACAGAGTGTGAGTAAAGCAGGCAGGAGGAGTCATCTTTTCAATCCCTATAGCAGATACCGTGTGCATAATGTATGTGTTTGTACATGCAATCCCTATAGCAATATACCATGTATATATCAGACATTCAGCAACTGTTCGTTGAATAGACAGATGGATGGGAAATGGAGGCCACATTTTCCTTCACCTGCAGAACATTTCCTGGAGCTATAGGTGGTCACCGAAGTGGAATGATTTGAGGGAGGTCAAAAACCTCTTTTTCAACCCCAAATATCTACCCGCCGGCCCTGGCAGCTGTTTTGAAATTTAAGCATCACTCATCCCATTTAACTAAAGGTCCCTGTTAAAAGCAACTATTACTTCAGAGCAGGAATACACTGAGCTATTGTGTGCCTTGGTTCTGGTCCAGCGGCCAAGCCTACCATCTAAGAAGCTCTGGCCTGGGAGCCAGCGGGTCTGGCATCCAGACCTGGCTCCGATGTTACCTAGCATCTGGTAGGCTTCAGGACCATGGTTTCTCATTAACTAATTGGAGGATTAGAGTAGGTCTCCTGTAAATGGTTTGATTTGTAATTCTATAAGCAGGACAATACGCTGGTAAGTTTTTGTGGGCATGGGGCAGTCTGGGTTGGTGGGCCTTCGCAGGTGACACCATAGGGATTATAGCTCTGCAAGGACAGGGAACAGGGTGCATTTATCAAATATGGTCATGCAGTGCCTGATTATGAGGTTACAAGGGACATACCATGAAGGTGAAAAGGAATTAACAATGACAGTTTTAAGACTGCTTTATAACTATCTGAGCTCAATCTGATTTATAAATATCACATAGAAATTTTACTAGATGTGAAGCATCAACAAAAGATCACCAACCCTGTGGGACTGGAGTGAAGCCAGTTTACTGTTCTAACTGTGATCTTCAACCCTGGGTACCCTTATGCAGTGAGAGCTTGCGTATTTTATGGAAGATTGCTGCAGGCCATTCCAAGGTGTGACTGTCAATTTGGGGGTGCAACCGTGGACTGCCAGGAAGCTCTAGGCCTGGCGAGGCTGGCTTGGCCTGCAGCAATCAGGAATGAAGCAGCCCTTTGTGGCTGTAGGTGTTTCAGGGAACAGGAGTGGAGCCAATGGTTTATTGAGTACCTTGCACGTGCCAGGTCCCATGGTGGACATTTCAATACGTTGTCTCAAGTAAACCACATAGTAGCTCCATGTGGTAAAGATTATTGTCTTCATGACACTAGCAAGAAACTGAGACTCAGAGGAAAGTTGTAGAGCTGATATTTGACCATAAGATCTCTGGATGGTCAAATGCATACTTTTCTTCCCAGTATGGCACATAACCTCCAGGATGTTCTGCAGATAATACTTGCTGTTACAGTTCAGTGTTCTTTGCCTACAGGCATCGTGGATGGAATTATTGTTCTCACATTATTGCTATTTCCAGGCATTTCTGGTGCAAAGAAACCATCACCACCAGTGGTCCCATCAGCATCCACTAAGCAGTTGCAGTCATTACGTAGTTGTATTTTCCAGCTGTCAGGGTTCCAATGTAAGTTTTTTGCTGGACCTTTGTTTTCTTTTACACTTGGTTGATCAGGAGTTAGTTTTGTGCTTTCCCCCCTACTCTGGGAACTCATGTTCAGGTTTTATTGAGATTCATTTCTAGTGTTTTGAAAGGTTAACAAAAAAGCTGCCAGTTCTCTGGGTTTCTTATTAAGATGTGGCTGGGAGGAGGGCAGAGTGTGTCAGTTTATCGAGCTAGATATATCTGCTGATTGAGGCAGACACTGTGAACATGGTCTGGGAACCTTTTCAATGTTCTGTAACAAGCGGCACATTCATGGAGGCTGGGCAACCTGGAGGGGTCTCTGCAGGGCTGAAGTTTCCTGGGAATTGCCTGTTAAGACAAAGAAATAGCCAGTGCTCACGTTTAACATATGGATCCCTGGAACGAGGGCTGGGGAGGGAGATGCTACGGAGAGCCCTTGATCAATACTGAGCGGTACCCTCACCTGCAACTGATTATCAGCACAGCCTCTATCTTATCAGCATCTATCTTATCAGCCTCTATCTGCCTAGTTGTATTGCCATGAAAAAAGATGTAGACTCTGTCGTTCATCTTAAGATACGGGAAGGAATGTGTGCTTGCTCCAGGGGCTGTATTATCAACAGTCTGGTCTTCAACAATTAAGGAGGCTGAAGGAAGATGTTCTTGAAGCATGGTCTTGTTTAGTTTTGTCATTATTTGTCCTTTGTGACTTTAGATTTTTCATTATAAACTGTGTTATATATTCAAGAGTTTGTGTCATGTAGTTTAAAGCATAATAATGAAATAACCCTCTCTGAATCCACTGTTTACTTATGGAATATAAGCCCTTCCCCTTTTGCATTCTCCTCCTCTGAACCACTCTTTGGAAATTTGTGTTTATCATGTCCTTGCTTTTCTTTTCTTTTTTTTTTTTTTTTTTTTTTTTTTTTTTTTTGCGGTATGCGGGCCTCTCACTGTTGTGGCCTCTCCCGTTGCGGAGCACAGGCTCCGGACGCACAGGCTCAGCGGCCATGGCTCACGGGCTTAGTTGCTCCGCGGCATGTGGGATCCTCCCGGACCAGTGCACGAACCCGTGTCTCCTGCATCGGCAGGCGGACTCCCAACCACTGCGCCACCAGGGAAGCCCCTTGCTTTTCTTGACAGTACCACATATGAGGGTTTGTCAAACGATTTTCCTCTGTTTAAAATATGGCTTTTGTGTAATAAAGCCCTGTGTACCCCATAGTACTTTTCCTGTTTACGAAGACTGGTTCTATTTTAAAATAGCTCAGAAGGCCTTTGTCCCAAGTACTGTGTTGTGATGTTGCCATGATGAGCAATGAAATGAAGAAATTTGTGCATTAAGCAGGTCTTCACTTCTCTACCCCCAATACCACGTAACTCTCACTTTTAGTTCCATAAATTAGTATATTTTACAGAAAGATGTTAACAACAAGGAATTTCTATGTTATTAAATACACTTGGGGTTTGATAAGAATTTACATTTAAGTATAGTGGGAAACTAATAAAAGACGTTCAAAGCATATTCTCATCTATTTCTCCTTTCCCATTCTTCATTATTGTGTAGTGAGTGAGATTCTGAGGAGGTGGTCACTGCATGATGTAATAAAAAAAAAAAAGAAATTCAAGCCTGGCCATCCTTGTGATTTTCCAGGTCCAAAGGTAGGATAAGGCTCACATGCTGAGATGGATTTAGTGGCCCCTCCTAATGTGGCTTGATGCCGTTGTTCTGATTTAGCACAAATCTGTCCTTGTACATAATGTATCCCTTAGAAATCTTCAAGGCAAGCAGTTGAAACTGACTCTGGCTGGCTTAAGGATAAAAGGAATTTCCTAAAAGATATCAGGCATCTGGTAGAGTCACTGTGAAGTGTCGGGCACCAGACCTAGAATATGGGTGGGCATCAAGAAGCCAAGGTCACAGTCAAAGTTACACCACAGAACCAGCCTGGTGAGCCATCACTGCTGCCCCTGCTGAACATGACATGGTGGCTTGCATGGCCACTGCTGGTGTTGGCCTTGGATGCTGCTGCTTGGAGCTGCCGATGCCGCTGGCCTGACAGCTGACTGCTGCCCCCTCAGTTACCAGAATGAAGGCTCTCTGTTCGCTGAGTCACTGAGCCCATGATTTGATGCCCCAGCAATGAGACATTGCTCATGGCTAGCTCATGATCTCTGCCATAGTTCCCCGAGGGGCTAGAAAAGCAAGAATCTGGCTACTTTGACTGCTATAATGGAAGTGGCTTTGTTTCCCACAAAGGCCTATGTAGTAGGAGATTCATCAAATACAGGGAAGAGCTCAGATGCTGGGAGGCTACAGTTTGGTTACACATCATCATCTCATTTTATCAAAGGCATTCCTTTGAGCCTTTCATTTTCCTTCATGCTGACATCTTTTTTTTTTTTTTTCTTCTTAAGCATTTACTACAATTCTGTATTTCAAGTAGGAGAAGAAAAGATAAAGAGATAACATTTAAAATTATTTTACTTTGTAGCTTTCTTGAAGTTTCTGTAAGCAATACCCAGATGGAATGTCACACTGACTCCCTACCCTCATCCCTTGAGATCTCACAGCCCCACCCCTAGACATGGAGGTGTGAGCCTACTTACTGTGAAAGTAGGCCTAGAATGGATCAGGTGGAAGGAAATGAAAAGTAGTTATTCAAATGAGGTTTAAATATTGTTTAAACTTAGCCTTTTGCTCCCTCATTAGTGTAAACCATCAAATCATGGAATTTCAGGGACCTAAAATTTCCATTTTAAATATACACCTTATTGTAATCTGCAGCTAGATAGATGGCTAGACACTCAGAAGCAGAGAATAGTGATTATAGACAGGGTGCTGGAGCCAGGCCTGAGTGCAAATCCTTATTCAGCAGTGTGGCCTTGGGCAAGTTCCTTCATTCACCTGTAGAAGGGCAGGGACAATCCCTCCCTCACAGGGTTGGTGTGGGGATTAAATAAATTCATATATGGAAAGCTCATAATATGCATTCAGTAAACGGTAGCTAAATTTTCTAATTCCTGATATAACAGAATAGAGGAGGAGCTGGTTCTCTCAAAGTGAAAAGGGGTTGCTTTTGGAGAAACGCCCCCTCGTGGGAAGCGTTCAAGGGAAGCTTTTTTTTTTTTTAATTTTATTAATTTATTTATTTTCATTTTTGGCTGTGTTGGGTCTTTGTTTCTGTGCGAGGGCTTTCTCCAGTTGCGGCGAGTGGGGGCCCCTCTTCATCGCGGTGTGCAGGCTTCTCACTATCGCGGCCTATCTTGTTGCGGAGCACAGGCTCCAGATGCGCAGGCTCAGTAGTTCTGGCTCACGGGCCTAGTTGCTCCGCGGCATGTGGGATCTTCCCGGACCAGGGCTCGAACCCATGTCCCCTGCATCGGCAGGCTGATTCTTAACCACTGCGCCACCAGGGAAGCCCCTCAAGGGCAACTTGCTTGACCTAACCCGAGGGACATTGTAGAGGGGGTTTCTGAATGTGGAGTAGGCTTTCAGGGTGCCCCTCAGAAACTTAATCTATGGTATAATAATTCTCTTGAGAGCTCAGACAAGGGTTAATTCTCTGAGCTGGACTCCTCCTGCTCTAAAGGGCAAAAATACCAGCCACTCAGGAAGTGGCAACCAAAGTCTCCACCTGAATGGAAATGGACTGATTAGGCCACGGTGGAAATTGGTTGGTGTGGCCAGATAGTATCAGGTCCATAAATGTGGCAGCCACTTTTACTACTGTCCTTGCAACTCTGACCACTTTCCCTGACTTGATTTAGCCAGTATGTTGAGTAGCTTCCTCCGTTCCTATTTGCAATGCAGTCCACAAATAGGAGGCCTTCCCAGGTGGGCACTAGTAGCTGATTCTCTTGGTAACTGTGGACTAGGTTTCAGCTTTCACTTGCCCCCTTCAGCTGGGGAGCTTTGTGCAGTAAACTACCTGTACAACTCTAGATGGTGGTCCTGGAGGTGGTGTTGAGCAAGCCTGGGGAGCATGATATTGGGAAGGGGGCTCAAACAACCTGTGAAAGAGGTACCCAAGTAGGTTAGAGGGATGCTGAGGCAGAAGGTGGGAGGGTTCTGAAAAGGAGTTTCATTTGTTTGCTTTTTTTCCTTCTTAATCTTTATAACTTATATTAACAGGACACAGTGTGGATCATGTACTATATTTTGTAGACATGAAGAAAAAGAAAGAAAAGGCACACTCTTTGCTCTTGAGATGCTTGCAGTCTAACTCAGCAATTCCATTCCCCCATCCTTTACGCCTCACTACTTATTACATTTACTTCTCGTTCTTCCTCTTTAAATTGAGAAAGCAGAGGCAAAACCAGACACTGTGATAATGGAATTTTATGTTGTGGTCTTTGATTACACTTCCCTTTCAAGCCTCAATATTTCACGTTGTGAATAGTAATGTTCTTTGTAGGAAAAATCTTTAATTTGAAAATGTTGCAGATGGCCTTTTATCAGGAGCTATGGACTGTCAAAATAAATAGATCTAATTATGAACTATTGTTGTGGAATGGACCGTTTTAAAGAATAGAAGTCAAGTTTCCTGAAATTAAAAAAGACCTTACATTTAAAAAGTACCTTAGAATAATCGTCTTTCTGAGGTTGATTGGTTTTCAACAAGTTATTCAGCAGATGGAGGCTGTCAGCTTTCTGTGGGTACAGCTATTCTCATAACTAAGGTAGTGATCATAACCATCACCTCTTTGCTTGAACAGGATCTGGTTTGGGAGAATCCTACTGCATTAGTACATTGAAATCGAGTGGTAGGAAAGGTCTTGGGATTGAGCCATTTAAAAAAACTCTGGGTTCTCATAGGTTATTTGGGGAGCGTTGGTATAACTTTAAACAACACTGGGTTTTGGAACTGCCCTGAAGGTAAAGATGTGATAGAGTTGATATTTCTCCCCAGGAGTTCCTTGGTTTTGCTTTCAACAAAATGTTTGCCTCAAAGCAGGTTGTGGAATCCCCCAGATCCGTGGATAATCATGGTGATTCATGGGCTCTGCCAAGGTCATGTCCTTCTTGCTGCTCCATCCCCAAAGAAAGAACTTAAACATCTGTGAATAGACAAACAAGTTAGGAATGTGTAATTTTGTACTAGTGACTGGAAGTATTTACTTCATTTGTGGTCAGTGGTTACTTGAGTTTCTAAGGAAAAGTTAGAGGCCAACAGATTTGAATTGATATAAAGATGACAGAATAAAAATCTAAATGATGAAACATCTTACCTTTTGTGGATTATTCAATTTAGTTCTTAAAACTGCAATAAATAAAAGGTTATATTAGTTGAAGACACACATGAGTTTAGAAAATTGAGGCAAACCTGTAGATAATAACCCTCTCAGGGAAACATTTAAGGAATTCTCTTTTTAAACATGTGCTTAGTTCCCTCATAGAGTTAAATCAGTATTTTATTGTGAAACATTTTTTTGCCACCAGAATCTATGGTAAATTGGTAAAGAAAAAATGGACTAGCCATTCATTACTGCAAGAGTTTATTACTTGCCCTGGACATCCTAATGTTTAGTGAGTGACTAAAGTGGAAATAGTTTGAAATGCTACCCCTACAGTATTAGGTTTGGGTGAATCCAGATATATTTGCTGTGTTTGGCAAAATAATTATTGTGGAATTAATTGTTGAATTGGAATTTTCTGTTGCCAGCAAAAATTCACACTGTCGGGGCTTCCCTGGTGGCGTAGTGGTTGGGAGTCCGCCTGCCGATGCAGGGGGCGCGGGTTCGTGCCCCGGTCTGGGAGGATCCCACATGCCGCGGAGCGGCTGGGCCCGTGAGCCATGGCCGCTGGGCCTGCGCGTCTGGAGCCTGTGCTCCGCGGCGGGGGAGGCCACAGCAGTGAGAGGCCCACGTACCACAAAAAAAAAAAAAAAAAAAAAAAAAATTCACACTGTCAAGTCCTCTTTCCTTTTATCTTCTAAATCTAAGAGTATTTCAGGAGAAATTCAATACAAATGTGTCTTACACCTTTAACTTCTTGATTCAATTAGCAGTGCTTTCTAATTGCAGTGGGCTATTCATAGGGTCTTTTTTTTTTTTTTTTTTAAATCTTACAGCTGAAGGGGAGAATAAATGGAACTGATCCCCCTAAGTATTGAGGACAGATCTGCAATGCTCAAAGACTCTCAGCTTGGAAAAGACTTTCTCCGCTGTTGGCAAATCAGGCAGTGTGGAATCATCAAGGGCCTAGCTTCCACAGTCTTTTTATGAAGTTGTTCCAGTGTGTGTGAGGTTTTAAACTGGTTGTAGCTTGAGCCCCACAAAAGCAGGTTCTGGGATCTGTATAAGCCCTTGATTTATGGGAACACATCTAATGATGTGTCATCCACTGACCCTTGAGATATGAGCCCTCCTTCAGGCAAGGCCCACCAGAGGCCAGGAGGTTAAGAGTCAGATCTTTGTCCCTGAGAACATTTATCAGCCTCTATGAAATCCTCACCTGGCTCCGTAAAATCAATGATTACAACTACCTTAGGGGAAGTACCCAGTTAAATATGTTGCAGATCTTCAAATCTTTTGTTTGAATATGAACTTCGAAATCTTCCCCGTAGTATCCTCCTTAGGGGAAATTGAGGAAGAAAGAGTTGATCATGAGAGTGGTGGTTGGAAGCACAAGTGGGAGGCTGGTGTTCCCCATTTAAAGAACTTGCTTTAAAAAAGGAATTTTAGCGACTTTCCAGAGGCCAGGCAAAGGCGTTTCCCCTTGGTGTTGGGAAGCTCTATGTGGGATTAATAAGAAACTGGAAAATGAAGATGGAAAGGAATTATAACTGTATAACAGCAGCAGAGAGAAGTTCCTAATGTGCATCTCTAATTAGCTAACTAATGAATCCTTAATGTATTAACTTATGTATTAATTTAAGAAATATTCATTAACTTAAGGGTATCTCTACCAGGCAAAACTTTGTGCGCCAGGGTTACAAAAATGAATGTGACACTCTTCTTTCCCCCTAAGGAGCCTAGAAGGAAATATATTATACAAATAACTACAGTGATTGCTTCTCAGATCAAATAAAGGTGAGGATTATCTGCTTCCCAATGTTATTTTTGAAGAAAACTACATGAAACTTCAAATAGGAAAAATCAAATTCGTATTCGCAGTTGGTTTGTCTCTACAGTATTGTTATCATAAACCAGGTAAAGGTAATGCAGGACTTGGACTGTGAGTAGCACTGTCGATTTCAGTTCCGATTTGTCCAAAGTATGCAAGTGATAATTCATGTCATTTCTTTCAAGGAACAAAACAATCAAAACCACCGTCAGAACAAACTCAGGGTATCCTTGGTGCTAGAGATTTCTGTCATAATAATGATCCCTTACATTGTGTGGAGTTTGACGTTTATAGAGCTTTTATAAACATGACCACATTTAATCTTCATAATAGCCCTGTTAGGAGGTTTTGTTATTTCCATTTTTCTGTTGAGAAAATGAAGTCTCAGTGATGTGAGTGAGTTGGTCAGTTTCAGAAAGGGTCTTCAGTGGATGTCTTCTGCCTCTAAGTCTGGGGAAGTTTGTACTATACCTCAATAAGTACTTATGAAAGGACCAAATGTAAGGACTCAGTATCTGGATAAGAAACATCACAGCTATCAAAGTGATGGGAGAGGCCTTATCATTTCTTAGGTCATTCTAGAGGATGATGTGGTGGGAAGAATGAATGGCCATCAGAGAGTTCGACATCCTCATCTCCAGGATCTATGAATATGTTAGGTTGCCGGACAAAGGGAAATTAAGATTGCAGATGGATTTAAGGTTGCTAATCAGATGACCTTAAAATAGGGAGATTATTTTGGGTTATCTCGGTGGGGCTAACATAATCCTTAAAGAGGGAGGTGGAAAATGAGAGTCAGAGGAAGGCGTGACTAAGGAAGAATAGCTAGAGGCATGTGACATTTTTGCCAGTTTTGAAAATGGAGGAAGGGGCCACACGCCTTCCTGGGTATGGGGATGACCTCTAGAAGCTGGAAAAGGCACAGAAACACATCTTCCGCTAAGACCTCCTGAAAGGGACAGAGCCATGCCATGCCTTATTTTAGCCCATTGAGACCCATGTTGGACTTCTGACCTACAAAACTGTAAGATAATAAACTTTTGTTGCTTTGTGCCGCTAAGTTTATGGTGATCTGTTACAACAGGAGTAGGAAACTAACACAGGTGGGGTGGCTGTTAGATGCTGATCTGTAGTGCTCTACCTTCAAAGCAGGCAGTGCAACTAGGAACCCTGTGTTACCACCTTGTGAGGACAGCTACAGGTTGGATCGCCGGTCCCTTCAGTTATTTATTAATAAATGTGTCTCACACACTTACTTGATGCCAGGTACTATTCCAGGACCAGCAATAAACAGGACATAAAAAAATCCTGCCTTCGCGAAGCTATCATTGCAGAAGGGGAGACAGGCAATAACTAAGTAAAACACATCATATACTAACTAGTGATAAGAACAGGATAAGGAGAGAGGGTGAGGGGAAGTGGTGTGTGTACAGTGGTTTGTAAATTTTAGGTGGGGCTTCCAAGGGCAGGTTCACGGAGGAAGTGATATGCAAATGAAGGCCTGAAGACCAATGTCAGGAAAGAGGAGACAAGCCACGTGGCTTTCTGGGGCAAGAGAGTCCAGAGCAAAGAGGATGCAAAGCCTCTAAGGACAAGAGGGGTCCTGACATGCTGATGGATCGGAGAGAGTGGGTTGGTGAGAATGTAGTTAAAACTTCTGGGGTGCCTGGTTGATCTGAATAGTGGCTTATAGCCTCCTCAGGCCTGGAGTTGGGACCTTTTCTCCTCAGCCGGTGGCCCTTTTTTAAATCACCTCTGCTGCAGAGCAAAAACAGACTGTTTGCAAAGGCCTGCCTGAGGCAGCCCGAGGCAGATATTAGAGAATTTTTCAGTGCCAATAACGAATTTTATGGATCAGTCATTTGAATTAATGAAGAGAATGGCGGAAAGTAATGCAAATAATGTAAATACCGGTTGGCATTTCCTTGAAAATTTGAAAACTCTTGCTTTTCAAAGAGCAGTATGGTTGGTTAGTGCCTGGAAACAGGCAGAATTGGGAATGCTTTCAATCCAACCAGCAGTTCACAGAGTGATGCTGGGAAAGGTCAGTCTCTTCGTCTCTCGTGGCATCACTTGTATCTAATATAAGTCTCTCAGAGGACCTTCTATCCCTCGGTGTTCAGACAGGACCCACAGCCACTATCCCCCTAAAGCCATCGTGTAGTATTTCTGTAAAGGAGCAGGCTATGCAGAGTACCTCAAGTGGCCCTCGCAGCGAAGGGAGGAAGTCTGAACACCTACAGCTCAGAAGGAGCCCAGTGCAACTCGAGAGAAGCAGGCCAGCTGGCAGTAGTAAGCTGAGTTAGCTACAGACTCACCCCGGAAAGAAATGTCAAAGCTTGGTTTCTCACACAGCAAAGGTCTGTAAAAGAGAGAGAATCGTGATGGAGCAAAACACAGGAGGAGAAAAGGTGACTCTAGAGGTATGTGGCAGTTTAAAATCATGGCCTCACAATTCTTTGATGCTCTTCCCAGCAAGAAGTGAGGTCTACGCCTCTGCTCCTGGAATCCTTAGCTCCACCAATAGAATGGAGCAGAGAGACACTGTGTCTGATTCTGAGTGCAGGCCTTAAGAAATGGTAGTCTTCACTTTCGGTTTATTGAGACAGTTGCCATGCTGTGTGGACCCTAAGCCTCCCCCACACAGGCCCATGTGGGGAGGACCGAGCAGCCAGCCATGTGGAGAGCCACCTTGGAGCAGATCCCCCGGTCCCTGTAGAGTCACTCTGGCTGACATTACATGTAGCAGAAGGGCTGCGCCTGCTGAGCCCTGCCCAGATTGTGGATTTGTGAGAAAATGAAATGACTATTGTTCTTTTAAGCTACTAACTTTTGGGGTTGCTTGTTGTATGTGGATAATTGCAACAAGGTACTTTTTAGGAGATGGGAAGGAGAAACATCAGTTCTCATATGTGATTGGTTTGCTGTTTCAAGTATATATAATACATAGCATATGATTAAAATCATTCTTAACCATTCTGGAATTATTGACTCTTTCCTCAGAAAAATGCACATATATTAACTTTCTGAGTACAGTTTCAGGAGTCCCAGGCCCTTCTACTTTTGTTCATCCACAGGCATATAGACCCCAGGTGGAGAAGCTCTGGGAAGAGACTGTCTCTCCACCGCCATTTGTTATAAAGTGGAATTTGGTATAAGCTTAGGGAAGGATGAGGGAAAGGACAAAGGGCTTTGTTATTAGACTTGTGTTTTATTCCAGCCCTTTCATTGACTTGCTCCTTGTTTGTGGATAAAGTACAAAACCTCTATATTGCAGTTTCTTGCATGGTAAAATGTGGATTCAAATCCTGTCCTTTCTTTCTTCAAAGGAATGTTGAGATTTAAAAAAAAAAGGAAGTGAATGCTTAGAAAAGTGTTAACTTGCCCCTCAGAGGTACTTTATCCATTGGAGATTGCTTGATTGGGTAGCCCAAACCTTTAAGGGCAAGGTTTTGCCCAGAAAACAGCTCTGAGGCATGGACCTCAGGGAAAGAGTATCAAGGAGTGTAGGAATGAAAAGGGGAGTTCAGTACAGTGTTATATTTTCACTCTGTTCTTAGTTTTGTAGTTGGTGGAGAAACTGTAGCCTGCAAAGATTGGTATCAGTTTACACCAAAGCAAAACTCTGCTCACCAACACAAGGTCTTGGAAGCAATATACACAGAAATCTCATAAAATATAAATACACATAGACACTGCCTTCAGCATTGGCGTCATTGGGTAGAAAGTCTATTTACATTGGTTCTTGTGAGGTCAGCAAAACATTTTGAATAGCAACTCCTTGGCTGCCTGCATTGAGTCTGAAAATATGAAATAAAACGGAAACAGCAAACCTGACTTCTGAGCAGGGTGTTCCAAGATTCCTTCTTTGCTTTCTGCTGCAACAGATTGCATTGTTGCTATATTTGTGGATTTCTATCATCTCAGGTTAAAGGATCCCAGCGTCGGTTAGGGTAAAACCCCAAACACAGGTGATGGAAGGCAACACCCAATGTTAAAACCTTCAACAGTGAAGATCCACTGTGGTTGTTTTCCTTCCTATCGTGTAACTATAATGATAGGGAGGGGCCGGGGAGTAAAAAGCTGAAATCCTGTCCAGGTGGATTGAAGGCAATTTAGTTTCCATCAGACACGGTGACATTGATCAAAGAATCACAAAATCTGGAACAACAGTTGCCCAGCACAAACTGTGCCACAGGATCCAGATCAAAGATATCTGCAATTTGTTTAGTTTTCACATCAATGTAAGCAGAGTCAATTTGGGCTGAACTAAATGGCCTTTAGAAATAGTTTATCACCTCTTTCTCTGCTACTGTCTCAAAAAAAGACATAAACGAACAAACAAACAAACAAACACAACAAGGCCAAAACAAACCCTACCCCAGAATCTGAATTTAATCCTTATTCAGGTTTGGGTACATTTGCATACAATAAATTGCTTATGATGAATCCAGTGAAAGGTGAGGGGCAGGACGACCCCTACTCCATGCTGCATTGGCTTTCCACCCATCAGCATTGAAGCTGGCCGAAGTCCCCTGCAGGGACAGCTCAGCTGGGACACAGATACAGGTGACTTTGAGGGGCCTGTAAAGCAGGTCTTAGGAGAGTAATTATACCCTTGTTTCTTCCTTCTAGGGGTATAAATGGGCTCAGTGTGAAGGCTGCTCACTGTCAGGCCCATGAAAGAGCCTGGGTGTGAGAGTTTGAAATGTGGTCACAAAATACCCATGAGTGAATATGTGGAAGATTTTTTCTCCGGGGCTCCCTGTCAGGGTCTCTGAAGCATTAGGTTCCCTTTAAGGAAATCAGTGTCAATAAAGAGGCACTTAGCTAAAGAAGCTGAGGCAGGGTAAATCAAATTGATTTATAGCCCATATATAAGGAAAAATATCCCTAATAAGCAATTTTATTTTTAAAGAAAAGCATGCACTAAAGGGAGAATTGATATTTTTCCCCCTAGGTTTTCCTTTTGCTCTATTTTGTTTGCCATATTAATTGGAGACTTACATTATTTATTCTGTATGGGATTTAGACCTTTCAGGAATTATTTGGTGTTTTTCCAGTTGTTCCTCTTCCTTGCATTGGGCGTGGTGCTGGAGAAGCAGAGATAAATCAAGCATAGTCCTCACTTGTTAGGAGTTAACACTCTGGCCAGCTGGCCTAACCGTGGGGACCAGTAACTACCATGCAGTTTGATGAGAGAGACAGTTTGACAAGGCAGGGCAGTGGCACGGGTGCAAGTGCTCAACTTAGGGGCAGGGATTGAGGGAAGGCTTGAGAACTTGAGATGGGGAGGGCTGCAAGCTGTATCTTGTCCAAAAGTGGGGGTATTTCAGACAGAGGGGAAGAGGGTTGGGAGGTAGAGGTGGTCATTCTGGGAAAATGACTACCAAGTCCAAACACAGCCGTGGCGATGGCCTTGTGGTTTTGGGAACCACTGATAGGTAGGTAAGTCTAGAGCACATGAGTGTTAGTCCAGGAAGCCTGGGAAATGATGAAAGAGTAAAGCAGGAGACGATCATGGAATGTCTGGTAGGCTGTGCAGAGGCAGTTGGATTCTATCTGAAGCCTCTGGGAGCCTCAGAAGGATTTCTCATATTCCCTCGGCAGCCACTGTTCCCACACAAGCCAGCAGCTACAAGCCTCAGCGACTGGAGGTTTGCAAGACTCCGAGGAGGCACGCCTAGTGTGGGAGAGTTAACCCCCTTGACAGCAGCCCTGAGACAGTGACGGGTAAATGTCTCAGCTTCTTGGCTCCTGCGTGGGGCAAACCTGCAGGGTGTCCTAGGGTCTCCCGGAGGCCCCACCGTGATGGAACCCCACGGCTCACAGAAGTCATCTGGCCATTTACAAACCACTGTTGACTTCCTTCCTGCTCCTGCCATTCTTCCATGCCCCCTACGTTTGCTTCCTGGGGTCTCTTCTTTAGCAACTATTTGCACTTAAATTCTTAGCTCAGAGTCTACTTCCGGTGGAACCCAAACTGAACAGTGTTTTGGGGGATGGGGAGAGATACGGTGATGAAGGTGGACTCTCATGAGCATGGGGGTTAGACGGGAGGGTCTGAGAGCAATTTAGAAAGTACAATTCAGAGAAATTACAGCTTCACTGGGTGTATCCTGAGAAGAAGGGAAGGCGTCTCAGGTGAGCCAGGGTTTGGGCTTGTTGACTGGGGGACTCCATGAAGCAAGATAAGGACTACAGGATGGGGAATAGAATTTTTTTTTTTTTTTTTTTTTTTTTTTTTGCGGTACGCGGGCCTCTCACTGTTGTGGCCTCTCCCGTTGCAGAGCACAGGCTCCCGACGCGCAGGCTCAGTGGCCATGGCTCACGGGCCCAGCCGCTCCGCGGCATGTGGGATCTTCCCGGACTGGGGCACGAACTCGTGTGCCCTGCATCGGCAGGCGGGCTCTCAACCACTGCGCCACCAGGGGAGCCCGGGAATAGAATTTTTGGTGAAGTAGAAGGGATTTGGATTTGATTATGCCGAGTTTGAGATTTTGCCACAGACAGTGTGAAGCTTAGAGGAAAGAAGCAGTTTTGAGACCCCAGCAGTGAAGCCAGGCATCAGCTTCTAAGTGGCAATGGGGGCTGTGGTGTGAGTGTGGGCAGGGCATGTGGGGAAAACCCAGCAAGGACAGAGCTCTAGGAGTACCAAGCTTTACCAAGCACGTTGATGAGGAGGACCTGCTAAAGAGAAGGAGTAAAAGACCAGGCAAGGGCCAAGAGAGTGATGTTATAGAAGCTGAGAGAGGGAAGATGTTGGGAGAGGGAGAAAACAATGGAGAGCTTTGGTGAGGTAAGCCTGCACGTTTCCATTGGATTTGGATATTGGGTGGTCACTGGTGTCTTTAGGACACCGGTTGATATTAATTTGAACCAATTAGAGAAGTAGGAGGGGTCCCCCTCCCCTGCTTAAGAAATCTGATTTTATTACTTGGAAAATAGGTTCAACAAGAAATGCCTAGAAGAGGGATTGTTTTAATTGATAAGAATAATTTCTAATTCTAGGTAAGCATGATTTCAGTTAGCATACCAAAGGATGCAGCCCTCTATTTAGATGATTTGTTTGAAATTGGATACTTACAAAGCTTCGGGTTTGTTGTGCTAATTGGGTAAGAATTTTCCTTCTAAGACAGTTGTTATTGTTTTCTTTTAAGTTGGTCCTACTTCTGTTTTAATTATCACAGGTTTCAATTTTATGTTCCCTAAAAAAAACAAGGTTTAGCCCTATAGCTGGTGTCCCTTTGAATTTTGAATAATGGTTCTACTTTTTGTATCCTATTTAGTTACCTGTGGTTAAGAATTTAATCTCTAGAGTTATACTGGCTAAGTATTAGAGTGACTCTACCACTTACTGAGGAGGTACTTTACTTCTCTGTGCCTCAGTTTCCTCATCTGTAAAATGGAGGTGATAATACAACCCCAGAGTGTTCTTCTGAGGACAAATGAGTTAATTCAAGTAATGTACTTAAAACCATGTCTGGCACAGAGTAGGTGCTTAGTACCTTTTAGTATTGGAAGTAGTATTTGTTAGTATATTTTCTGCTTATTATTCGTTACTATTATTAAAAGTTGGGAGACAGCATGGTGTAAAGGAATAATGATTGGATTAGAAAATGAAAGACTAAGTGTCTTTTCTCAGATTTTCTGTCAGTTCTATGGGCTTAGACAAGTCCACTCATTTCTCTGAGCTCATTCTCTTCATCTGTACAAGATGGAGATTGGAGTAGAAAATATTTGCCAGCCTTGATTTTAATATTCTGGAAGTCTACCCTTGGCTTGGGGGGCAGGGGTAGCTGATTTACACAGCAGTCTTAGCTATAGTATATTTTTCCATGAGGGAATGGTAAACGGGCAAAAGGGGAAATCTGAAAACCTTTCAACTAGGCAAATGCTTTCTGGAAAGTGTGCTAAATATTTTGTTACATTTTCATGTAATCCCTTTCTTGGACTGAAATATATAAATCAGTTGCTTATGTTTTATTTGGATGGTTTTTCTTTTTGAGTGTATCCAGTTATTTTTCATTTTTTGACATTTTTTTCATTCCACTCATAGAAAAATCAAAATTTTTTAATGTATCCAGTTCATTTGTTGATGCTATAATCTGTATAAAACCAGTTCACTTAAATTAATTATACTTTTAGGTAGTAAACATGCCGTGTAAATAAATAATTATATGATGTGCTGTTTTCTTGTATCTTAGCACATTTTTGAGGCCTGAAAAATGGTCCCTGTTCTAATTTTGCACTTATTCCAGTGACTTTTCCTCCGATGAGTTATTTTTCATGTGCACACATGGGGGAGCTTTTGAGACACTGGTTTGAATGTTATGCGCAATGGCTTTCCCGACAACTTGAGTCTGAGATGATGAGGTGGACTTCTCCATGGTGGGCAGTGTAATAGGGCAAGACTGGCTATAGAACTGCCTGAGATTTCCCCAGTGCTCATTGTCTGATACGAGGCCCTCGGACCGATTCGTAATTCTCTTCTAAATGTAGCCGTGTATGTGCCTTCTCTAGCAAAAAAGGGTAAAGCTAAAAAAAAATAGAGGAGAATTTTAACAGCTTCAGTGTTTTCTGATGCCTTGGTAAGAAGCACATGGGCCATAAATGTGGGAGGGACTGTCTCTTCAGGTGAAATGGGGCTGGGGAGGAACTCTGATTTCCATAGCAACCTTATTGGAAATGCCCCTGAAATGATCCCAAATCAATTCTTGCATGGAAAAAGGAAAACCTCAAAGCATTGGTGGAATAGAAAACAAATCCTACCTGGAGGGAGCAGAAGAAAAAGGGAAAGGCTGGCGTTGGGCCTGATGTTCTTGGTCTCTTGCTCTGTTTGCTGTATGAAGAAAATGCAGAAAAATAGAAAATGCTGTGTTAAATGAAAAGAAGCCTGTTTCACAGGTCCTTAACTGGCTTTATCATTGTCTTTCTTTTGACCCAAATTTTAATGGTTAAAAACATAAATAAACATATAAAAATAGCCCTGGTGGCAGCTGCACAGACCCACGACAGAGTGTCATGAATGGCTGGGGCTTCCCTTTGCCCCATTTTCTTTGGAATTATCAACAGCACCATAGTCATGCCTGGATGCTTTGCTCATGAGGCAGGGTTTTAAATGCTCTTGAAAGGAAGATTCCTTGAGAAAATCAATACTGCTAATTTCTTAGTGCTATTTATGTATCGACAAAACCCCTCTAGCAGTTATTTTCTTGTGTAAAGTCTATGGTATAACTGGATTAATACAAATTTATATAAAATTAAGCAGGCCATCCTTTATGATGAATGGGAAATAGATAAAAGTTGCCTCCCCTTCTCATTGTTTTTTGCTCCCAAGGCAGCCAGGTTATAGTCTCTGCAGTTTATGTTTGACTCCTTGCCATTCCTTTTCTCTCACCTTTTCCTCAGGACTCTCACTCACTCTCATGGTTTCAATCATTAACCATATTCTCATCCTGGGCTTCCATCATAGACTCCGGTTGTACATTTCCCACTGCCTATTGCACATTCCTACCTGGATATGGAAGTCAAATTTATTAAATCAAGCACCAAACTTAACTTCCTTTCTCCACTTGCCTTCTCAGCCTCCTCCTTTACCCTCCCCCTCAGCTCACCATTTCCTTCTGGCTGTCCCACTTCTGTTCTTGAACCTCTATTTTTTGAGTCACCTGGGCTTGAAAATTTGGGGTCATCTTTGACTCTTGCCTGTCTCATGTCCTGCTCTGTGTTGTGAGTCCTCAAGGCCACCCTTAGGCTTGATGGCTTGCTAAAAGATACATGGGACTCAGAAAACTATTACACTCATGGATGTGGTTTATTGAAGTAAAAGGATAGAAATTAAAAGAGAGAAAAGGGAAAGATGCATGGGGCATGATTTCCAGGAGGAACCAGGTGCAAGCTTCCAAAACTTAGATACATGGGACTCAGAAAACTATTACACTCATGGATGTGGTTTATTGAAGTAAAAGGATAGAAATTAAAAGAGAGAAAAGGGAAAGATGCATGGGGCATGATTTCCAGGAGGAACCAGGTGCAAGCTTCCAAAACTTAGGCTTGATGGCTTGCTAAAAGATACATGGGACTCAGAAAACTATTACACTCATGGATGTGGTTTATTGAAGTAAAAGGATAGAAATTAAAAGAGAGAAAAGGGAAAGATGCATGGGGCATGATTTCCAGGAGGAACCAGGTGCAAGCTTCCAAAACTTCTTTCCCAGGGGAGTTGCATGGATGTGCTTAATTCTCTGAGCAATGATTTGTGACAAGATGTGCAACCAGGGAACTAGCGGAGCTCACCTGAGCCTTGGTGTCCAGGGTTTTTACTGGGGATCAGTCATGTAGACGTGCAGTGCCAGCATGATTTATCTCAGCTGTTCAGACTCCAGATCCCCAGGAAAGAATAGGCATTCACCATGAAGCATATTGTTAGCATAAACTATTTGACCAAACTGATACTGCTTGGCCCAAGGCCTCAGGCATACAACACTCTTACCAGGCAGAGTATTCTAAGGGTTCAGAGCTCAACTCCCAGGAGCTGGCCAAGTCCTGAAGATAGAACATTTTTGAGAACATTCAGGTTTTGAGCAACCCAACTCTGATGAATTAACCTTACAGGCACATACAATACCAAGCTTTATTGACTGTTGGGGAAAATGGGTAAGAGCACATACTTTGGTGTTAAACAGATATGTGTGTCTAGCTCTATGAGGATTAAATGAGATATGGTTATATAATCTATCAACTTGCTACCTGGCCTCTCTGCCTCTAGCCTCCTTCCACCCTTGTCACATTCTAGTCCATCTTGTTGATCATCACCAAGTCTGTATCCTCAAAGCTCACTGTTGGTGAACTATTTCCCCTCTCTAAGACTGCCTTAATCCATGGTCTCCTATTGACTAGTCATGCAAGCTCTTTTTTAAGTTCAATCACTCATGACTCTCCTATGCTCCAGTGAAACCAGAACATTCACCAGCATTGGGCAGATTAATTCTTAGCACTTCAACAGCATTGCTCATGACAGTCATTTACTGAGAAGGATGACCCTTTTCTGAAGAAACCCACTGGTTTATTCACCTTTAAATTCTCCACAGAGCCCAGGTGCCTTACCCATTGTCATGCCTGAAACATGTGATGAATGAATGGAAGAATAAATGTTGCTCCAGTGTTACAAAGAAACCCAAGTACTATTCAATGATGGGAGAGGCCAGGCAGGGGGTGTGTGTTGGGGGAGGTTGAAATCCAATTCATGATTTTCTCACAAGCCAAGTCCTGAGGAGGGGTGTGGAGGAAGGGTGTCTTCTAATTAACACAAAAGCATCAAATAGTATAGCAGTGGCCTTCCTGTCAGGGTCTTTGTATATTAAAAGGAAACCCTTCATGAGATTGGGTCCTCGTGCTGCTTTGGGTTTCATGAGAAGGGACCCATGGACTTGGCTGTTTTTGCCCACTCAAGTTTTAGTTATCCTGGGAGCAGCACCCCTATTATTGGAGAAGATAATTCTTGAGGCCAAAAATAGCAGACCAAGAGTAAGGATGAAGAAAAGTAACTGGATCTATTATGCTTGGTAAGAAGAGATAAAGCCTTGTTTCATGAAAATGTTCCTAATAATAAAAACCAGTCCCTACCAGTGCAGCAAATAGTCAAAACAACATCTTGGGGGAGTGATTTTTAAGGTTTTTTTTTCTTTTTCCTGGTTACAATTTAAAAAACTGCTCTAAAGGAAGTCTGTTCCAAATTCAGTACTAAAGGGGAATGTTGTTGATTAGCGGAAAGGAGAGCCAAAGTACTTTGGTGGCCCAAGGCGGTGACTGTGAACGTGGGGCCTTCATCACTGCCTGGGAAGAGCTTCAGCACTGGCAGTTAACTCTCAGCTGGGCTCTGCATAACAGCTGTAAAGCTGATAAAACCACTGTGCGTGTTGTCAGCAACATACTGGCTTTAATTTTTTAAATGATACTTTACTTCTACTTTGTGTCAAGGGGGTTAGGTTCTTAGATGACTAAGGAAATAAACCAAGCAAAGAAAAATCAGTGTCATCCATGTTGAGGTATTAACTGCAGCACTAATGAGATGCTGAATAGCAAGACGGAGATGATTAGAAGACACTGAATGAAGGAATCTATCAAGTAAACTTTTAGATCCTTATGTTCAGAATCCTGGTATTAGAAGTAGAACATGGAGCTAATTGGTTTGTGGCTGGAGAGACCTGGCTTTGAATCAGAGAGAAGATGAAGTTTGATCAACTCAACATATGTCCCCTTCACTAGTGGGAAAACTCCCACTAGTGAAACTCCCAGGGCATTTGTGTTGTCATGAAAATATTCTTATTAATTTAATGGAATACCAATGTGTTTGTGGCATTTTGGGATCATTGTCACTGCCATGATACAACTGTTCATGCTTCATGCTTATGGCCTCCAAGACTGATCTGAAATTCCTTCATACACAACCTAGCAATCATGACTCGCCAGTGGACAAAATAGTAGAATCCTATTCCAGAATCTAAAGGACCTTGTCATTGTTTCCAAGTCTGAAGAGACTTTCTGGAACAAGGTGAAAATGAGACAGGGTGTTCCCTCCATTGCATATGCTGTATATAGAAAAGATTTTTATATTCCTGTTGAACAAGTCATCCTTTTTAGGAATGGCTTTTCCTCCATGATCTTATAAAATATTATTAACTAATATACTATAACTTTGCTTTTGCTTCTTTGTATTTGAATGCACTTTCTCCACTTTTCAGACTGATGGGTAGTCATTTAATTATCAATTTAGGGGGATTTGGTTCCTTAAGACCTTCCTTTAATGGGGAGTGATATAATGTCTATCGGTAAGCATTGTTGATCCCCTCTGGGAGAATCCTTTGTAGTTCTTGTAGGCCTTGGTCTCTATAGGACTTGAAAGTGGATGCTGAGTTTTCTGTTTGAGTGGTCACTCTTGAGACTGTTGACTAAGCTGACAGGTCATTTTTCATCTAGGCCTGAGTTGGCCTCCCTGTCTGCTGTGGCTGGGGAACATATTGGGTCAGATTTTGAAGCTGAAAACTTTCTCAGTGCTCCATATAGATCCTATTTCTTTAAAGCACTTAAAAGTAGAACAATTCTTCAATTCACTGATGTCATTTATGGCAGTGATAATATGAGGACTTTTTTTTTCTGAACGGCCCGGTTACTTTTGCTTTGTTCACTCATTTATTCTGGAATGTTTGAGCACCTATTATATGCTGGGCAACATGCTGGATACTGGAGGTTCAGGAGTGGGGTCTAAGTCAGATTAAGTCTTTGTCCTCATAGTATTTAAAATAGTTACAATCAAATGGGAGACAGAAACAGGCTGTTACAGCATATTGTGATGGGGGCTGTGATAGGGAAGCTTGGTAAGCTCCCAGGATGAACATTCAACAGGATTTGGTTGCCTGTACATACCAGGAAATGTGTAAGATGCTGAGTTTGTAGTTAACTAATAAAATAGACATTGCCCCTGCTGTCATTATACTTATGACTGGGGAAAACTGTTTTTTTTTTTTTTTTAACATCTTTATTGGAGTATAATTGCTTTACAATGGTGTGTTAGTTTCTGCTTTACAACAAAGTGAATCAGTTATACATATACATATGTTCCCAAATCTCTTCTCTCTTGCGTCTTCCTCCCTCCCACCCTCCCTATCCCATCTCTCTAGGTGGTCATAGACCACCTAGCTGATCTCCCGTGCCATGCGGCTGCTTCTCACTAGCTATCCACCCTACGTTTGGTAGTGTATATATGTCCATGCCACTCTCTTACTTCGTCACAGCTTACCCTTCCCCCTCCGCATATCCTCAAGTCCATGCTCTAGTTGGTCTGTGTTTTATTCCTGTCCTACCCCTAGGCTCTTCATGTCATTTTTTTTCTTAGATTCCATATATATGTGTTAGCATACAGTATTTGTTTTTCTCCTTCTGACTTACTTCACTCTGTATATCAGACTCCAGATCCATCCACCTCACTACAAATAACTCAATTTCGTTTATTTTTATGGCTGAGTAATATTCCATTGTATACATGTGCCACATCTTCTTTATCCATTCATCTGTCAATGGACACTTAGGTTGCTTCCATGTCCTGGCCATTGTAAATAGAGCTGTAATGAACATTTTGGTACATGACTCTTTTTGAATTATGGTTTTCTCAGGGTATATGCCCAGTAGTGGGATTGCTGGGTCGTATGGTAGTTCTATTTGTAGTTTTTTAAGGAACCTCCATACTGTTCTCCATAGTGGCTGTATCAATTTACATTCCCACCAAGAGTGCAAGAGTGTTCCCTTTTCTCCACATCTTCTCCAGCATTTATTGTTTCTACATTTTTTGATGATGGCCATTCTGACCGGTGTGGGATGATATCTCATTGTAGTTTTGATTTGCATTTCTCTAATGATTAATGATGTTGAGCATTCTTTCATGTGTTTGTTGGCAATCTGTATATCTTCTTTGGAGAAATGTCTACTTAGGTCTTCTGCCCATTTTTGGATTGGGTTGTTTGTTTTTTTGTTATTGAGCTGCATGAGCTGCTTGTAAATTTTGGAGATTAATCCTTTGACAGTTGCTTCATTTGCAACTATTTTCTCCCACCCTGAGGGTTGTCTTTTGGTCTTCTTTATGGTATCCTTTGCTGTGCAAAAGCTTTGAAGTTTCATTAGGTCACATTTGTTTATTTTTGTTTTTATTTCCATTTCTCTAGGAGGTGGGTCAAAAAGGATCTTGCTGTGATTTATGTCATAGAGTGTTCTGCCTCTGTTTTCCTCTGTGAGTTTGATAGTGTCTGGCCTTACATTTAGGTCTTTAACCCATTTTGAGTTTATTTTTGTGTATGGTGTTAGGGAGTGTTCTAATTTCATACTTTTACATGTAGCTGTCCAGTTTTCCCAGCACCACTTATTGAAGAGGCTGTCTTTTCTCCATTGTATATTCTTGCCTCCTTTATCAAAGATAAGGTGACCATATGTGCATGGGTTTATCTCTGGGCTTTCTATCCTGTTCCATTGATCTATATTTCTGTTTTTGTGCCAGTACCATACTGTCTTGATTACTGTAGCTTTGTAGTATAGTCTGAAGCCAGGGAGCCTGATTCCTCCAGCTCCATTTTTCTTTCTCAAGATTGCCTTGGTTATTCGAGGTCTCTTGTGTTTCCATACAAATTGTGAAATTTTTTGTTCTGGTTCTGTAAAAAATGCCAGTGGTAGTTTGATAGGGATTGCATTGAATCTGTAGATTGCTTTAGGCAGTAGAGTCATTTTTTCACAGTGCTGATTCTTCCAATCCAAAAACATGGTATATCTCTCCATCTATTTGTATCATCTTTAATTTCTTTCATCAGTGTCTTGTAATTCTCTGCATACAGGTCTTTTGTCTCCTTAGGGAGATTTATTCCTAGATATTTTATTCTCTTTGTTGCAGTGGTAAATGGGAGTGTTTTCTTAATTTCACTCTCAGATTTTTCATCATTAGTGTATAAGAATGCCAGAGATTTCTATGCATTAATTTTGTATCCTGCTACTTTACCAAATTCATTGATTATCTCTAGTAGTTTTCTGGTAGTATCTTTAGGATTCTCTGTGTATAGTATCATGTTATCTGCAAACAGTGACAGCTTTACCTCTTCATTTCTGCTTTGGATTCCTTTTACTTCTTTTTCTTCTCTGATTGCTGTGGCTAGAACTTCCAAAACTATGTTGAATAAGAGTGGTGAGAGTGGGCAACCTTGTCTTGATCCTGATCTTAGTTGAAATGGTTTCAGTTTTTCACCATTGAGGATGATGTTGGCTGTGGGTTTGTCATATATGGCCTTTATTATGTTGAGGAAAGTTCCCTCTATGCCTACTTTCTGCAGGGTTTTTATCATAAATGGGTGTTGAATTTTGTCAAAAGCTTTCTCTGCATCTATTGAGATGATCATATGGTTTTTCTCCTTCAGTTTGTTGATATGGTGTATCACGTTGATTGATTTGCGTATATTGAAGAATCCTTGCATTCCTGGAATAAACTCCACTTGATCATGGTGTATGATCCTTTTAATGTGCTGTTGGATTCTGTTTGCTAGTATTTTGTTGAGGATTTTTGCATCTATGTTCATCAGTGATATTGGCCTGTAGTTTTCTTTCTTTATGATGTCTTTGTCTGGTTTTGGTAACAGGGTGATGGTGGCCTCATAGAATGAGTTTGGGAGTGTTCCTCCCTCTGCTATCTTTTGGAAGAGTTTGAGAAGGATAGGTGTTAGGTCTTCTCTAAATGTTTGATAGAATTCGCCTGTGAAGGCATCTGGTCCTGGTCTTTTGTTTGTTGGAAGGTGTTTAACCACAGTTTCAATTTCAGTGCTTGTGATTGGTCTGTTTATATTTTCTATTTCTTCCTGGTTCAGTCTTGGCAGCTTGTGCATTTCTAAGAATTTGTCCATTTCTTCCAGGTTGTCCATTTTATTGGCATAGAGTTGCTTGTAGTAATCTCTCATAATCTTTGTATTTCTGCAGTGTCAGTTGTTACTTCTCCTTTTCCATTTCTAATTCTATTGATTTGAGTCTTCTCCCGTTTATTCTTGATGAGTCTGGCTAATGGTTTATCAATTTTGTTTATCTTCTCAAAGAACCAGCTTTTTTTTTTTTTTTTTTTTTTTTTTTTTTTTTTTTTTTTTTTTTTTGCGGTACGCGGGCCTCTCACTGCTGTGGCCCCTCCCGCCGCGGAGCACAGGCTCCGGACGCACAGGCCCAGCGGCCATGGCTCACGGGCCCAGCCGCTCCGCGGCACGTGGGATCCTCCCGGACCAGGGCACGAACCCGTGTCTCCTGCATCGGCAGGCGGACTCTCAACCACTGCGCCACCGGGGAAGCCCTCAAAGAACCAGCTTTTAGTTTTATTGATCTTTGCAATTGTTTCCTTCATTTCTTTTCCACTTATTTCTGATCTGATCTTTATGATTTCTTTCCTTCTGCTAAATTTGGGGGGTTTTTGTTCTTCTTTCTCTCATTGCTTTGGGTACAAAGTTAGGATGTTTATTTGAAATGTTTCCTGTTTCTTAAGGTAGGATTGTATTGCTATAAACTTCCCTCTTAGAACTGCTCTTGCTGCATCCCATAGGTTTTGGGTCGTCTTGTCTTCATTGTCACTTGTTTTTAGGTATTTTTTGATTTCCTCTTTGATTTCTTCATTGATCACTTCGTTATTAAGTAGTGTATTGTTTAGCCTCCATGTGTTTGTATTTTTTACAGATCTTTTCCTATAATTGATATCTAGTCTCATAGTGTTGTTGTCAGAAAAGATACTTGATACGATTTCAGTTTTCTTAAATTTACCAAAGCTAGATTTGTGACCCAAGATATGATCTATCCTGGAGAATGTTCCATGAGTACTTGAGAAAAATGTGTATTCTGTTGTTTTTGGATGGAATGTCCTATAAATATCAAGTAAGTCCATCTTGTGTAATGTATCATTTAAAGCTTGTGTTTCCTTATTTATTTTCATTTTGGATGATCTGTCCATTGGTGAAAGTGGGGTGCTAAAGTCCCCTACTATGATTGTGTTACTGTCGATTTCCCTTTTATGGCTGTTAGTATTTGCCTTATGTATTGAGGTGCTCCTATGTTGGGTGCATAAATATTTACAATTGTTATATCTTCTTCATGGATCAATCCCTTGATCATTATGTAGCGTCCTTGTTTGTCTCTTGTAATAGTTTTTATTTTAAAGTCTATTTTGTCTGATATGAGAATTGCTACTCCAGCTTTCTTCTGATTTCCATTTGCATGGAATATCTTTTTCCATCCCCTCACTTTCAGTCTGTATGTGTCTCTAGATCTGAAGTGGGTCTCTTGTAGACAGCATGTATATGGGTCTTGTTTTTGTATCCATTCACAGTCCGTGTCTTTTGGTGGTAGCATTAATTCATTTACATTTAAGGTAATTATCGATATGTATGTTCCTATTACCATTTACTTGTTTTGGGTTTGTTCTTGTGGGTCTCTTCCTTCTCTTATGTTTCTTGCCTAGAGAAGTTCCTTTAGCCTTTGTTGTAAAGCTGGTTTGGTGGTGCTGAACTCTCTCAGCTTTTGCTTGTCTGTAAATGTTTTAATTTCTCCATCAAATATGAATGAGATCTTTGCTGTGTAGAGTAATCTTGGTTGTAGATTTTTTCCTTCATCACTTTAAATATGTTCTGCCACTCCCTTCTGGCTTTCAGGGTTTCTGCTGAAAGATCAGCTTTTAACCTTATGGGGTTTCCCTTGTGTGTTGTTTGTTGTTTTTCCCTTGCTGCTTTTAATATGTTTTCTTTGTATTTAATTTTTGATAGTTTGATTAATATGTGGCTTGGCGTGTTTCTCCTTGGACTTATCTTTTATGGGACTCTCTGTGCTTCCTGGACTTGATTAACTATTTCCTTTCCCATATTAGGGAAGTTTTCAAGTATAATCTCTTCAAATATTTTCTCAGTCCCTTTCTTTTTCTCTTCTTCTTCTGGGACCCCTATAATTTGAATGTTGGTGCATTTAATGTTGTCCCAGAGGTCTCTGAGACTGTCCTCAGTTCTTTTCATTCTTTTTTCTTTATTCTGCTCTGCAGTAGTTATTTCCACTATTTTATCTTCCAGGTCACTTATCCATTCTTCTGCCTCAGTTATTCTGCTATTGATCTCATCTAGAGTATTTTTAATTTCATTTATTGTGTTGTTCATTATTGCTTGCTTCTTCTAAAGTTCTTCTAGGTCCTTGTTAAATGTTTCTAGCATTTTCTCTTTTCTATTTCCAAGATTTTGAATCATCTTTACTATCATTATTCTGAATTCTTTTTCAGGTAGACTGCCTATTTCCTCTTCATTTGTTAGGTATGGTGGGTTTTTAACTTGCTCCTTCATCTGCTGTGTATGTCTCTGTCTTTTCATTTTGCCTATCTTACTGTGTTTGGGGTCTCCTTTTCACAGGCTGCAGGTTCATAATTCCTGTTGTTTTTGGTTTCTGTGCCCAGTGGCTAAGATTGGTTCAGTGGGTTGAGTATGTTTCCTGGTTGAGGGGACTAGTGCCTGTGTTCTGGTGGATGAGGCTGGATCTTGTCTTTCTGGTGGGTAGTTCCATGTCTGGTGGTGTGTTTTGGGGTGTCTGTAGCCTTATTATGATTTTAGGCAGCTTCTCTGCTAATGGATGGGGCTGTGTTTCTGTCTTGCTAGTTGTTTGGCACAGGGTGTCCAGCACTGTAGCTTGCTGGTCGTTGAGTGAAGCTGGGTCTTTGTGTTGAGATGCAGATCTCTGGGAGATTTTCACCATTTGATATTACATGGAGCTGGGAGGTCTCTTGTGGACCAGTGTCCTGAAGTTGGTTCTCCCACCTCAGAGGCACAGCCCTGATGCCTGGCTGGAGCACCAAGAGCCTTTAATCCACACGGCTCAGAATAAAAGGGAGAAAAAATAGAAAGAAAGAAAGAAAGAAGATAAAATAAAATAGAATAAAATAAAGTTATTAAAATAAAAAATCGAAAATAATTATTAAGAAGAAAAATTTGAAAAAGTAAAAAAAAAAGGGACGGTCAGAACGCTAGGAGAAATGGTGCAAGTAAAGCTATGCAGACAAAATCTCACACAGAAGCATACGCATACACACTCACAAAAAGAGGGAAAAATAATCTATCTTGCTCCCAAAGTCCATCTCCTCAATTTGGGATGATTCGTTGTCTATTCAGGTATTCCACTGTTGCAGGGTACATCAAGTTGATTGTGGAGATTTAATCCGTTGCTCCTGAGGCTGCTGGGAGAGATTTCCCTTTCTCTTCTTTGTTCACACAGCTCCCGGGGTTCAGCTTTGGATGTGGCCCCGCCTCTGGGTGTAGGTTGCAGAGAGCGTCTGTTCCCGCCCAGACAGGACGGGGTTAAAGGAGCAGCTGATTCGGGGGTTCTGGCTCAATCAGGCTGGGGCGAGGGAGGGGCACGGAGTGCGGGGCGAGCCTGCGCGGGAGAGGCCGGCGTGACGTTGCGTCAGCCTGAGGCACGCCGTGCGTTCTCCCGGGGAAGTTGTCCCTGGATCACGGGACCCTGGCAGTGGCGGGCTGTACAGGCTCCCAAGAGGGGAGGTGTGGAGAGTGACCTGTGCTCGCACATAGGCTTCTTGGTGGCGGCAGCAGCAGCCTTAGCGTCTCATGCCCGTCTCTGGGGTCCGCGCTGATAGCCGCGGCTCTCGCCCGTCTCTGGAGCTCCTTTAAGCGGCGCGCTTAATCCCCTCTCCTCGCGCCCTAGGAAACAAAGAGGCAAGAAAAAGTCTCTTGTCTCTTCGGCAACTCCACGCCTGTCTCTAGAGCTCCACTCTTTCGAATACCAAGAGAAGACTCCTCAACATTGTGTCATAACCTTCATGGGAAAAGGATCCGAAGAAGAATAGACACTGTATATGCGTAAAAGAACCACATCTTGCACACTCACTTGGCTGTAGGTAAGAGGCCTCTGCTCCTTGCCATATGGATCTCTCCTTAAGGCTGCTTGAGTGTCCTTATAACATGGCAGCTGGCTTACCCCAGGATGAGTGATCCGGCCCGCGGTCCCCGGGACTGTCGCGGCTTCGTCCGCCGGGGTTCCTCCAGAGCCGGCAGCGTCAGTGAGGCCGCCCTCCCCTCGGGCTCCGGGGCAGTTCCGTGACGGCGGAGGGAAGAGACCCCGAGCCGGGAGTTCCAGCTCTGCGGAAACACGGGCTCCGTTCTTGGGAAAACTGGTTTTGATTGAATAATCACATAAGCACATATGTGTGATATTGTTATAAAGAAAACATGGGGTATGATAAGAGAAGCTCTTAGGTGATCTAGTTTAGACTGAGTGGTCTGGGAACACGGATCTGAGGAGACGTTTAGGCTGAGACTTGATGTATGAGTAGGAGGTAATCAACGGCACTGGGGGAAGAAAGGGCTCCAGGTGGAAATACTGTCCTGTGTTAAGGCCTGTGGCAGCAAGAACGTGAAGGTTCATGGGGCAGAATGTTGGGTGTGGTTCTGTCATTGTGTGCAGTGAGGGGTCAGGGCAGAGAAAGGGTCAGGGGTTCGGCTAGAGGGTGACCAGGATCAGATGACAAGGAGCCCTTCCCAGCCACAGGAAGGAGTCTTGACCTTATCTTGAAGGGAATGAGGGAGCTATTGAAGTGTTTGAGCAGTAAGGAGACATGATCAGATTTGTACCTTTAAGAAATTCATGTAGCTGCTGTAGTGGATTAAGTTGTGGGACAAGTTAGGGGGCATGGAGACTAGTTGGGAGACTGCTGCAGGAACGGGAGTACGAAATTCAGGAGGGAGCATTGCTGGGTGAATGGGCCCTGGGACCACAGCGCCTGGCTTGGGTCCAACCTCTGTCACTCAATAGCTGGACAGCTCTGAGCAGTCACTTTGCGTCTGTGGGTTGCTGGTCTTGCTTCTGTAAAATGGGAATGCTAATGCTAATGCCCGTCTCTTGGGTTGCTGTGGGGTCATTGCCATTTAGTGCTCTGAGCAGTTTGTGGCTGAGATACTTGTGTACTCTATTTTATGCAGGCTGCACGCTGCCAAAAGGCTCAGGATTGGCGGTGGGGAGGGTGGGGGCAGTCTGTGCCCTGGGGGGAGCTTACTCATCCTGGAGCAGGAGATGCCTGTTTCAATGCATCCATCCAAAAGGGGCATCTTTTTGTAATTTCAGCAAAGTTACCTTGAGAGGCAAAGCAGCAGCCCTGCCTGGCACATGTAAGTACTCAATAAGTGTTATCTGTTATTAACAGCTCTGTATGATTTTGTACAAAACAGTGAACCTTTCTGTGTCCCTTTTCTTATCTGTAAAACAAGGAAATAATGGCCCCTGCATAATAGGATTGGTTATAAGAGTTAATGAATGAATACAGGCAAAACACTTAAAATAGTGCCTGGCATGAATAAACGTGTGTTAAAAAGAGACACAGGAGCATTATTCATTCAGTCGTGTTTGTGAGTCCACTGTGTGCTGGGCACAGAACTGAAACTTGGAAGAAAGAAGCAGATATGTCCCTGTCCTCATGGAGTAAATAAAAATTTACCTCAATATTTAATTAAAACTGTGATAAATGTTATGAAAATGAAGTCTAAGGGATAGAGACAATTAAGAAGATTTGAGAACATTTAGAAGTAGGAAGGCCAAGAATCTGATTAGATACAGGAGTTGATGCCAGGAAGATTGTGGACTCATGGCAATGTTTCAAGGAGGGTGAGGTTGCTGTGTTGCCCAACTTTATAGCTAGATTCCTAAGGATGAGTTGGATTACCTAGCTAACTTTGTGTGTGATTTAGGAAATGATTTCAGATGGAAATTAAAGTGTGCAATACTTAGAAATTATTTGATGCACTGAAAAGTTCCGTAAAGTTTGTACAGAGAAAAAACATATACATTCAACTGATTTTAAACATGCTATATAAGCTGTAAGACTTGAAGTAGCAAATGAAGTCTGGATGCCAGCTTATTAGAGACATTTATAGATGGGATATGAGTCATCATTTTATCTTTTATTTTTTGTAAACTGGAAACAATGTCCCGATTATCTACTTGGAGAAGAGATAGGTGAAAGTATCCCATGTGATTTTGCTTGCTTTGTCCTCTTTGTTTTTTTCCTGTTTGATTCTGATAGTGTCATGGGTGAGTCAGATGACCTTCCCTGGGCAATTTCTGAAACACTGTGGAGAATTTCTGAAACACATGATAGAATATTCATGGGCACCTTCAGTAGTTTTAGGATTACTCTCAGACTGAATTCTTATTCAGAGCTGTGCTGAGGGCTTAGAGTACCCTAGGCAACACGGAAGTTTCTTAGATGTGCTCCTTAGTGTTTCCTATTTTAAATCCCCAAGTGGAATTGTACCTGGATCTGTTCAGCTTGTGTCATTCCTTTTCACTCTGCTCTCTCTCCGTCTTTCTTCCTAACAAGCCAGAAAGGTGATGGTGTTTTGGGGAGCAAGCCAAAGTGCCAGTTGGAATTTATAGGCATGCAGGAGAAAACCGCTTTGCTTTGCCGTAGAAAGTTATAATGCTGGCTATGAGTTGTTTGGGTTTTGGAGGCTTGTTTTGTTTTTGGACTGAAGGAACTGTAGCAACATTATTACATAAACTAACAGTGCTAGCTCAAGTGTATTTTTCAAGGAAAGAAAGCCTTGATAACTGTGTTGCGGGCTGTGGAATGTAGAATCATGCCCACCCCCTACTTCCAAGATGTCCACATGGAATCCCTGGAGCCTGTGAATATGTTGTGTTACCTGGCAAAGGGGAATTAAGGTTGCAGATGGTGTTAGGTTGCTAATCAGATGACTTTGAGATGGGGAGGTTGTCCTAGTTTACCTGGGTGGACCCAGTGGAATCACAAGGGTCCTCAAGAGTGGAAGAGGAAGGCAGTGGTGGAAGAGGAAGTGTCAGAATGATGCAGCGTGAGACAGACTCCGCCAGTCCTTGCTGGCTTTTGAAGATGGAGAAAGGGGGCCTTGAGCCAAAGAATAAGAGCTGCCTCTAAAAGCTGGAAAAGGTGAGAAACAGGTTTTCTTCTAGAGCCCTCAGAAAAGAATGCCGCTCTGCCAACTCTGATTTAAGCCATTGAGACCCACTCTGGACCTCTGATGTCCAGAGCTGTAAGGTAATATATATGTATTGTTTTAAGTCATTAAGTATGTGATATTACAATTCCTCCCTATTGAAATCCTGGTGAAAACCCATAACTGACTATCACCCATATTCGTGTCTGACCTGATTTTTCCTTTTGATTTTCCTGACTTTCATCTTTCAGGGTCTTATGACTATGAGCAGACAAGTCTCAGCCTTGTTAAACATAAGATTTTTTTCAATGACGAGGGTAGGAAGTCTGTATAGCGTGCAACGTGTTTGCTACTATCACTTCTCACTGGGTCTGGCCTCCCCGTGATGGGCCCGCATGCAGGTCCTGCCTTACTCCTTCTTGGTTCTTGGATCAGCTGACTCACTCTTCCGTCTGTGCGCTCCGTCCTCAAGAGTGGAAATTATTGGGAATCTGAGGGCTTGATTATACTCCATCTTTCTATGGGCTTTGGATCAATGGAGAAATAAAGATATAGACATCAGAGGAGGATTTTTTTCATTGTTGACTTATTTTCTTTATTGAACTAAAATTATACTATTATAAAATAGCAATGTATATACAAAGGGATTTAATATATCATAGTGTATATATAATTATCTTTTAAAAGTCAGGATGCAAGTTTCAATGATTATGAATATAAAATTTACATAGAAACATTCTCCATAAGTGATTTATTTGGCTGTTTTGGTTCAAAGTCATCATTTAAGAATCTGATGATCACTTTCCTTCACTTTATGGTCCATCAAAATCACTTGGCCAGATATGTTAAGTAGGAGAGGAAATTTCATTCTTGTGTAATTTCCCTTTGACCGGTTTTGGATGAGACCCAGTTTCTTTACTGCTACATTTGAGAGCTTTGAAGAGCTCATCATTTCAAATATCATAAATAATGTCTTTTTTAATGCTGGCACATCTTCATTATGGGGCCAGGCCCAATGGGCTTCCCACCGTCTTGCCTCGTAGTGGACTTACCTCCTCCATCACAAATAAAGCAGCCATTCTGCCCCCATGGCTTTAAACAAGGAAGACAGAAGAACATCTGTGATTTCAGGTTGGTAGTTCAGAGTGAAAGGGAGAGTGAAAAGAAGAGAAGAGAAAGAATTATAGATCGCTAGAAGAAGGAGGAAGGCATGGAAAGAGAGGGAGAGGGTGAGGGAGAGAGTGGGATGGAGCAGTCCAAATACAGAGAGGAAGGGAGGGAGAGAGGAAAGGAAAGACAGAGAGAGATTGAGAGAGAGAGGGGCCCAATAGTCAGATAATCCTTTTCTCTATCCATGATGGAAAATGGATGAATGACAGAGCGAGGGAAGGATACCTCTCCGTAATACAAATAGGTATCTGTGGTAATTCCTATTTTATGTGTCAAAGTGAGATTGTAGGGAGAGGGAAAAAAGGGGCCCCCCAACACGTCCTACCATCCCCTCCCCACCACCAGCCAACATAGGTCATGATATTCCCAGTGAAACTGCGTTAAGTATGTCCCGAGATGGCAACTCCCAGAACATTACTATGCAACCGTCTCACGTGCCATGTCCTAGTGGCTAGTGTGAGAATCCTGGATGATCGCAATGCCTTTCCAACTTTGTCACTGAGGAATGTGAAGTCACATCTTTGTCACCTGTAAACTGCAACAGAACATCGGCTGTCTGTCTTCAGGAGAAGGGTATAACACTTTTTAGATTAGATAAAGACAACTTTATTATTATTGTTGTTATTTTATGAAAGGGAAAATTGCATGAGCATGATGGAAACCCATTTTCTGAAATATCTGCAAATATTTTATCCTTGGGTAAAACCAGGGAATGGGAGAAGATCAAAGATATTTCAAAGATGCAAAATGTATTTCTTTCTCCATAATGCTTCTTTCATTTCCGCTGTCTATAAGATCTGAAAAAGAACATTCAGTGATGACATACATGATTCAGAAGTGCTTTCTCTGGAGAGGGCAGGGCTTTTCTTTACCTCCTTTTAGGACAGGGCAGCTATTTCAGGCAAGTGGAAGCGTGAGGTCGTGTTGGGGCTGGTGGCTTAGTCCTGGGGATTCCTCCAAGGAGAGCCAAAGGGGTACTTGACATGTGTACTTCCAATGGACTAGGAAAAAATCACTTTGGTGTTAAGTGCTTCTTCTTCAGACTCAAAAAGCATAGGAGACTCTACTGAAAAACTTACTGAGTAAGGCCATCAGGACTCCCACTGAAAGCTCAGAGTTACCAGGTCCCAGCAGGGAGGAGAAACATGAAATTGAACAGTGAGATAGGACAGGAGAAATTGCAGGGCAGTAAGACTGGCACAACTTGTTGAAATTCATATTTCATTAAGGAGTGGGAAAATTTACCTGGACCGGGCTATTTAAGATGGGAAAAAAAAAAAAGGAATAGTGTTTTCAAAGTTTCCACTTGCTATAGAATTCTTATTGACGCAAAAATTCTTCTGGTACCAGTCAAAACTGGGCAGAGGACCTAAATAGACATTTTTGCAAAGAAGACACACAGATGGCCAACAGGCACATGAAAAGATGCTCAACATTGCTAATCATTAGAGAAGTGCAAATCAAAACTACAATGAGGTATCACCTCACACCAGTCAGAATGACCATCATCAAAAAATCTACAAACAACAAATGCTGGAGAGGGTGTGGAGAAAAGGGAACCCTCTTGCACTGTTGGTGGGAATGTAATTTGGTGCAGCTACTGTGGAGAACAGTTGGAGGTTCCTTAAAAATCTAAAGATAGAGTTAGCATATGATCCAGAAATCCCACTCCTGGGCATATATCCAGAGAAAACCACAGTTTGAAAAGATACATGCACCCAAATGTTCAGCACTATTTACAATAGCTAAGACATGGAAGCAACCTTAAATGTCCATCAGCAGATGCATGGGTAAAGAAGATGCGTATATATACATATATATATATATGTATATATACACACACACACACATATACATATACATATACATATACACACACAATGGAACATTACTCAGCCATAAAAAAGAAATGACATTTGCAGCAACATGGATGGACCTAGAGATGATCATACTAAGTGAAGTAAGTCAGAAAGATAAAGACAAATATCATCTGGTATCACTTACATGTGGAATCTGAAAAAATGATACAAATGAACTTATTTACAAAACAGAAATAGACTCACAGACATAGAAAACAAACTTATGGTTACTGAAGGGGAAAGGAGAGGGAGGGATAAATTAGGAGTTTGGAATTAACATGTACATTATTATACATAAAATAGATAAACAGCAAGAACCTACTGTCTAGTACAGGGAAGTATATTCATTATCTTTTAATAACCTATAATGGACAAGAATCTGAAAAAGTATGTATATATGAATAACTGAATCACTTTGCTATATACCTGAAACGTTGTAAATCAACTATGCTTTGAAAAATAGAGAGAGAAGTGAAAAAAATTATTCTTATAAATCATTTTTACCCCCAACAAATAAAAAATTGGCTTTCTGAATAGTCTATGTATCTACGCATGTGAGAGACGTGTTCTTCAGGACAGAATGATCTCAGAGATTATGTAGAGTGGTTTGGTCTTCACCTCTCTTGGTCTGGTGTGGTGCTCACTTATTTCCCTTTTCCATAGGTTCTAAGATTTGTTTCATCTGAGAGATTAAGGACCCAGTGCACCAATGAAAAAACACCCAGGTCTTCATGTCCCTTTAATCTCTTGACTTGTCAGGTGCATCTTTCTGTTTGAATTTCATATGCATGTTGATTTCATTTGTGGTTTGTGTAAAGTTTGTTTCTGGGGCTGTGTTGCTGCATATATCTGTGCAGATTAATCACTATACAAATGGGGCCAGGGTGCAGGAGATGAGTGCCAGTGAAAAGGCAGCCATACTCTGCTTGCCAAGCCTAGCCAGGTGATGTGGGTCTGTGTCAACCCAGAGGAAGGGGAACTTTTTCTATTTTCCACAAAGGTGCCACGTGGGCTAGCAAATGGCCATGATTGCCCTAAGGTCTCCTGTTTTGGAGAATAGGCAGAAATGGTAGGGTCTAGAGTTCCAGAAGTGGCCAGATTCTGAGATAGTCTCAACTACTTAAGTCTATTACTCAGTTTGGTTAATCAGAGGAATTCGAAATTCTAGTTTTAGGGAAGCCTTGGAACCTCAGCATATTTGGTACTAAAGAGTGCTTGCTATAAAATTTCACTGTTGAGGGAAACTCCATAATTTGGGGCTTAATTGCATTCCTTCCATCCATCCATCCATCCATCCATCCATCCATCCATCCATCCATCCATCCATCCGTCTGATCTGTCTTTTCATTACCAAAGAGGGTTTGCACCAGTCAGGCAGGTGCTGTAAGTGAATGGTGCAGGGAGGGATTACAATATAATAGAGCATGGTAGAGACTTAGCAAATCATGTATTTCTCTGTCTATGGGGAGTGGCCACTACTTACCCTCTGGGGATTGTTGTCTTGAAGAAAAGCAAGCATGCACCTCCAGGGGCTTCAGATCTTTTTGAGTTTTTCCAAAGGAATTGGCAATCAAGTTGTAAAATCCGCTGATTTTAAAATACTGACAGCCAATTCAAATGTTTAAAAAACACTGTGCTAACATTGTGAGGCTTGTGCCCCTGTTGCTGCATGTTAAAATGGGGAAAATGGGTTGGTCACATTAGGTGTATGGGTATCAGTTTGTAACCTGTGCCTCTAAGGGTAGTACGTATGCCCTTAGAAAGGTGTCCAGTATTACCTTGTAGATTAATGGGAAACTTCTCTACTTTTAGTGAGTTTTAAAGTAGAGTTATCATATCATCCCTCTACATTTTGGAGGATAGGCTGGTTACATTACTTGGATCATACAGAATAAACATTATTGGTGGTCGTTTAAAAAAATAATTATTAGCCCACTGCTTCCTGATTATCTAAAGCAAGTCGATCAAGGCTTTTCAGTGTGGTCCTCCATGGGCTTACAAAGGAGTTTAGGATTGACAGTAAAAAAAGAGGGATGGGAATGAAACATTTCTGTTTCTTGGGAATGGAGCCATTCTGTATATATTGGTTTCGAGAGTAGGGATTTTAAAGTAAGCCACTTTAAGCTACATTTCTAAAAAGAAATACAGAACTTCTTGACAGGTATGCCAGCTGTTTTAATGTCTAAGCACCAATGGCGCTCTGCCAAGTTCAAAGCAAATTTAGGCAAATTTTAGTAAAGCTGGCATCGCACAGAACTGGCACATGCATTATTCATAAATTTTACCTTTTTGCTTGAGAAAAAAAATGACATTTCACTGATTCCATGGCAGAAGACCCTTTAAGGTTTTATGGACAACTATTAGGATCAGAATGAAACATGTTACAAAATTCAATAATATTTAATTATATATTTAATGATGTATTTTAATACAAATAAATTAATATTTTACAGCAAGCTGATTACTTTTCTAATGCCTTCTAAGGAAATTTCACACTGGCCCATGTAATGGTAGGCCAGTGATGATAAAGCACCCTATGTCCCTAGCTTCTGTTTTTCCCCTCCCGTCCATCCATCCACACAGCAGCTGACAATTGTCTTCTGATAGATCCTGGCTTGGGTAACACATCACACTGGCAGAGTAAGAATTTAGGAAGTAGCTCAACAGGACACCCCAGGTAGGGTGGCCTTTTTGAAAAGGCTGGCGCATATTCCTCCTGGGTCTGTTGGGTACTGGCTAGTGTGAGCCTTGGAGTCCTAATGAAAAGTGAGAGCTCGGGAGTTCTCCCCCCATGACTTGGGGAATATCCCCATGCTTTCTTTGTAGAACTGGCAAAACTAGCATTCTATTATGAAAGTTGAAAGGTTTGACTGATTTTGTCAGATGGTTGGACTGATATTTGCATATCTACATTTCATGTCACTTTGCTACTAAAATCCTCCAATAGCTTTTCATTGGATTTGGAATAAAATCCAAGGACTTTACCTTGAACTCCATAGCTCGTCTTAAGCTGGCCTCTGTGTTCCTCTTCTACCTTGTCTCCATCTAATTAGGCTTTCTTTCTTTTCTTTAAATAGACTAATCTCTTTCTCACTTCAAGCTCCTTGTTGAACCTACTTGTCCTTCTTTCTAGATGTTTCTTTCCTCAGATCTTTGGCTTCTTTCCACCTGGACTTTGACTCAAATTTGACCTTCCTGGAGAGTTTTCTTTGGCGAGCTCACCTCTATCATCACTCTATCCTATAACTCTATTTCATTTTCCTCACAACACTTATTTGAACTAATCTTATTTATTATTGTCTCTCCATTGATATGTAAGCATCATGAGGGTAAGACTTCCTCTACTGTACTTTACTGCTCTATTTTCAGAATCTACAACAGCATCTAGTATAAAGTCTGCACTCAAAATTATTTGTTGGATGAACTACAGTTTGCTCCCATTCAGTGGCTTTACCTGCAACTCTTTCACTCTTGATTGGAATATAATTTTATTATTTGTCAGGGTTGGGGGAGAACAGGGACAGAGGGTGGTGAGGAAATGGGAAAATATGGGAATGGTGAAATTAGCTACATGATTTGAGCAGTGAATCACAAGCATTGCCTTAAAACAAAAAAGAAGCAAATGTATAATACCTGAAAGTCAGACCTCAGTATAAACTTATAGTGGATGTCATTGGGTAAATCATGCACACCAAAGCTTTATCTTCATAATTCTGACAAGAATAGGAAGGCTGATGAGATTTTTTGCAGAGCATTAAATAAACATAGTGGCTTCAAGTTTGCTTTGAGCCTGTACCCATGGCTGATAAATGCTTTTCTGTTAGTAGAAGGGGAAAACATACATTTAAGATGATAAGCAACCAGAGATACAGCCCATAGCTAGTGTCAGATTTTTAAGAGGAATCTTCCTCCTACTACCCTGAAAGTCTGTGATGATCCATCTGTTTGTTTATGAATGGCACATCAGGGACCAAGGGCAACAGACTTAATCTTTCAAAATCAAACAGAAGTAAAATAATATTTATCTGTCCCCTAAGACATGTTGGACAGGAGATGTTCCATGAAGCTGATGAAATTTTAACTAATGTGACTAGTCCATTGAGATTTAACTCTCATCAGTCATCATCCTTATCGTTACCATGTGGCAGAAAAATATATAGTTCTGTTAAATGCTACCTCTTGACAGAAAAATATGAAATATGAAAGTACAGCTGAAAATTCTCAGGTTCCCAAACAATGACTCATCTGACCCACCAGTCATCTCTTCAAGAGCTGAAACAAAAGAAAGCAAAAAGGGTTTCTGTGGTTAAGAGATTTCTATCGACACCAGTCCCCAGGAGCAGATCAAACACAGGGAAGAAGAGGCTCAGGAAAATTTTTTGGTCTATTTCACATCTGTGGAGTAGAGCTCTAAATGTAATCTCATCTAAAACACGTATTGCTTTTCTGTGAGACATAAATTGCCTTCTCTTCCGCTATTCCCAGCCCTGATAACAGTCTTCTGCAGAGAGCAGAATTTTAAATTCTAGTGGAATTAATAAACAGATTAGAGTAAGGGCAGTAATAGGGGAAGATTGAAGATGGTCTGGGATAGAAGTGAGCAAAGTCAGAAACTATGAGTTTGAGCTTTGATGTGGTCCTGGCTCATAGTTATTTTGTGGAAGCTTCAGCATCCTGGAATTTTATTCACTTTATCAGCTGGGCTGGGATCAGATGTGCTGCTATAACAGTGTCAGTGGGTTAAACAACAAAGATTTATTTCTTACTCATGCTATGTGTCCACTGTGGTTCGGCTGGACGCTCTGCCGATCGTCTTCACTCAGGGACGAGTGACAGAGTTGCCAGCATCTCAGATGTTGCTCGCTGCCATGCTTGAGGGAAAAGCGAACTCTAAAGGGTCGGGCTCTAACGGGTTGAGTACTCTTGTACAGAAACGGCACGAGGCACTTCACCTCAAAAACTCACTGACTAGACGTCATGGTGCCTGGTTCCACCCAACCACAAAGGGAACAGAAAGTATAGTCATGAACAGAACTAAGGACATTCATTTATTATTTGTCTCCTTGTTTTTGGCACAGATTGATTTATTAGAATAGAAAGGGTAGGCTGGTTATCAGAGAATGTCTCATTTTCTTCATTCAGAATTACCATTTTTAAAAAAGATTTAAGAGTTTATTTGAGCAAGAATCGATCTGAATGGCACAGCGCCAAATCAGAAGTGTTTAGGAGCCCTGGCTGACAGGTGCCAGGAGCTAGACTTATATAGAGAAAGTGCAGAAGGAAAGAAAGGAGATTATTTGATTGTCTATAGCTGAAAGCCTATTTGGGTGTTTGAGAGTGGTTGTCCTTACAATGCCTCTTGATTAGAATTACCATTGATTTATTAAATCATAATTTCTCTCCTAATGTATATAACAAGATCGATTAATTTTCACAGATAATTAGCAGGTAACTGATGATCATTTTATGGTTAATGCATCAATTCTTAAATTTAGCCAATATTTATGGAACACCTACTATGTGCTTGATCACTATGCTAAATACTCCATTGGATGGCTTTGCTGAATTATCACTCACTCAGTCATCACTCACTCAGCCAACTCCAGAAATGGATACAGTTCGGTGCAGGCAGGGAAGGTTCTTGTGAGGCTTACCTACTTTGTAGGATCTTGGTGGGCATTCAAGACCCTGTTTTCAAGGTACCTAGTACTGGAGGTAGTGATGTTGATAATGATGTTACAACTTGACTTGGAGTTTGTAGTTCATTAACTAAAGTAATTTTTATTCAACTGGTAATTCAATTAAATAGTGCTTACTTGACTATTAGTCATGGGGTCAGGACTGCCTCCTGAAATTCTCCTTTCATTATCCACCTGCGGCCTGTTGAGATGGGATGCTGAAATAGGATTCAGTCCTGATGATAATAAGAGCACAGATGCCAACTACACATGCAGTAGCTCCCGGGAGAAGACTTGATGACTCAGCATTGTCCCTAGGAGATGACTCCTGGAGAGCCAGGCACAATGTTAGATATGGATGGACATACTTAGAATTTAAGAGCTTATGTCCAATTCAGCTTAAATTTATCTTCTATTCTCTGGCCTTTGGGTCACTGAGGTTGGTCCCTTAGCTGTGTCTTCCCCCAGCCACAGGGATTCCTTTCTGCTGATCACAATTCCCCACATATTTCCCCTTAGTAAAGAGCAGTTGTGTACTTGGTGACGAGTTTGTTTGTGCCATTGTGTGTTGAAAGGCAGATCTTCTGCATGATGATCGTGGGTTACTTCTTGAAAAGTTTTGTACCCTCCCTTTGCTGTTTCCAAAACCAGCTTCATTTCAGTTGAGTGTGAAAATTCTCTCTTTGTGGTTTCCTCAGATTAATGCTGTCAACAAAGACTGGGTGAGGTTTCTGTCTACATGGATCTGAATTTGGGGCTTCTGGCCAATGTGTTACTGCTTTGTCTGAGATGAAAAGGTATAAGAGTACATTGTTGGTATGTGGCTTCAAAAAGCCAGGTCTGCTCTGCCTGATTTTCATGTAAGCAATCACTCCTGCTCCTTTGATTCTGTTCTCACTGAGTCACAGATAGAAACTACAGCTGGAGGAGACCTTGTCCCATAGTGATAAACCACATCCACTTTTGCCCCTGCAGGAACATTCCATTCACCCACTGCCCTCAAATTAACAAAAGGTATTTACAAAAGTGGAGAGGTTGAATATAAGGAAGAAGCATATCTTGTTAGGTAAGAAAACAATGTGACTAGAAACATGGGAGGTGTGTGAGTGTTGTGTGTGAGTGTGATTGTTTACCAAATGATTCTATAATGTTAGTGTATACATAATTAGCACAAGAACAGCTTTGAGAAATGTACGCTGACTTTTTATAAAGGCCAGAAGATACATTATTAGATGTGTTTTACTAAAAGAGTTGTCCTTGCCAAAAGGTTCTGAGCTAATATTTTAAGAAGTCTTTAGGGAACAGGTAATTTTCTTTTTTATTGCCCTACGAATGGAATAGAAATAGGAAGTTCCAGCCTTTTATTTGTTTTATCCAAATCTTTGTGGGGGGAAATCAGCTATTAGTTTCTTATGAGATCCACCCTTGGTAACTCTTTTTTTTTTCCCCCAAGATGTCTTGTTTTTATTACAATATTCTGTTCAGGCTACGTTCTCCAAAATCTTAGTATGGAACGGTAATTTTCCTTGCATACATTTTGTAATTCAGACTTCCTTAATGGAAGACCACATATGTCCTTATTAGCATGGAAGCCACCTGAAGACAGAGTTTATATCTTCACTTTTGTAATCCTCACATAATGTGTGCCCAACTGATGTCTTCTGATTGACTGAATGAATGAAGACAGACCCAAGATTCCCAATAGAAAGAGAATAGAGGCCTATTTCTGTTTACTCTCCTGCAGTGGGGAGATGACCTAAATATCACATCTTGTTTGCCAATGATTCGACTTTATTTCTTGTTTACTTGTATTCAGGACAAAAATATAGATAGTTCTTTCATGCAATATTGCCAAACTGAACTTGAATGAAACCTTATATTAAATAATGTACAAAATTAACTCTATGTTTAGCTACCAAGGGGCTCTGGCATTTTGCTTGGGTAAATTCGAGGCTGGTCTGGAAGGCTCAGGTCTTGGAATGGCAGGTCTGTGTCACCATGGTGATGTGGGTTGGAGGAGATGGATGGCTATCATGTAAAGTGTCTACTGAATGCGCTGTGCCAGCAGCAATGCTTGGTACCACCAAGGTACTCTAAAAGAATAAGATATTTTCTTGGCTCCACATAATATACCATAATGTGTCTGATACAGTCAGCCAAAACATGATCATTTATCATTGCCTCTGCCAGTTACCCAGGCTAAGAGAACCAAAAGCCAAATTCAGTGATCAAAAGGACAACTAGACAAGCAAAAGGCAAAAGGATGAGGAAAGAACCAGCCAGGGATCTATGTTTTGCTTGATTATGTCTCTTATTCTCTGGGAGTCAGCAGTGTGGGAACCTCTTTTACTTCTGTGTGTAATCCATCTTCTCTGTGGGTATAGGGCCAGTCGTTCCTGAATCCTCCCACTATGACCATATCAGTCATTGGGAAACAGACAAAGGACCACCACAACATAGCAGAGTGGTAAAATATGTAGGCTGTATTGGCAGACTGCCTGGTTTCAGATCCCTGTTCTACATACTAGCCAGGAAATTACTAAAGCCTTGGTGCCCTAGTCTTTTGATCTCTAAAATGAAGAAAGTAATAAAAATATTACTTTCATGGGGTTTCATGGGGTTATTGTGAGGATTAAATGAGTTAATACATGTTTATCTCTTAGCATACTGCTGTTATTAGTAATGGCGGGATCAGGAAGACTCAGTGTAAGTGGTAAATGGAGATGTGAAATGTGTGTGGTTGGCCACCTGAGTTCAGTATACAAGGGTGGATCAGAAACACAAGTTGAAGAGAAATATATTGTTAATATTACTTATATTGTTACTGTCACTACTGATGTCTTTACCAAGGAGATGTAAAAAATATTTCTGGGGCATCCCTGGTGGCAGTGGTTGAGAGTCCACCTGCCGATGCAGGGGATAGGGGTTCGTGCCCCGGTCCGGGAGGATCCCACATGCCACGGAGCGGCTGGGCCCGTGAGCCATGGCCACTGGGCCTGCTTGTCCGGAGCCTGTGCTCCGCAACGGGAGTGGCCACGACAGTAAGAGGCCCGCGTACCGGAAAAAAAAAAAAAAATTTCTATATGTACCATGCATCCTACTTCACATAAGTGAATATTCAAAGCTCTCAATTCTCAGTGCTTGAGTTTTTCAAATGTTCTGTTCTCATCTCAACTCTATTGAGAGGTGGCAGTAGTCAAAAGACAGGAATCTGGTAAAAATTCCAAGTGGAAAGGCACATAAAATTTTACTCTTTGAAATATAATTGCTTTGGCATAAAAAATAAGAATCAAGCTTTAGTTCCAGGATGATATTTTTTAATGAATTGAAATTGCAGTTAATAGGAAATTGAATATAAAGATTAGTGACTATGAAAAGAAGTCATGGCATGGATTATTCATTATAGGTATTTAAAGAGCAATAGTGAATTTTTTTTAACAAAGACAACTCAGAAAAATAAGCCAGGCAGTTTAAAAATGAATTCACTGCAGAGGTTGATTCTGCATTCATAAATATAATGAAGTTAAACAAAATATTTAGTAGCAGAGTTATATGGGAAGAGCCTTACCGATATAAACTGTGGTCTGTGGAGCAGGCCCTGTGAGAAGTGCATTCTTGGGACCCTATCTAACCCATGGGACAGCTCTCCTGCCTCTGATTTCAACTATTCCTTTTTTGTACTGACTAAGCACACCTGTGTCTGGTGCCCTGTCCTTGCCCTTTCTGCCTGTTTACCACTGGGACTGAAACTCTTTTCTTTGCTCTATTTCTACCTCTAGTTGCTGTACTTTTCTTTATCTAACTTATTTTTTCCCCTGACCTATAACAACATGACCAGTGAGTATCTGACACAGATGCTTGTTGCTGTGTTGATGGACGTGAGTGGTCAGTTTCATAGCTTCGAGCTAGATGAATAGTAGTGTAATAGAGCTCACAGAGGTACAGCCAGCATGGCTGGAATCATGACAGTTTCCTCGTTTCTTGTCGTTCCAAGCCACAGAGTCCCTGGTGATGTACACTTTTAATCAAACAAGTCTAGTGAATGCAAAATCAAACAAATTTAGTGTGAGGTATCAACATCAGTGTCATTTATACAGTTCCTCATCATTATTCATTCTTTTATTCAATAATATTCCTATAGTAAGTGATGGGAGATTAAAGTAGGGGAAAGAAGGGGGAAAACTAACAATTTCTCAAAAGGAAAGTAGAAGTTAGAAGGTAGAAGCCATTGCAAATGGCTTCAAGAGGACATTTCTAAATCATAGGTGGATATTGGAATACTCAGAGTAAAATAAAATGTTCAGGAAAGTTATTGTTCAAATATGAATACACAAATATAATATCACTATTTGGATTGCTCAACATTTATAAATTATATGAAAGTAAGAACTGCAGCTGAAGGCAGTCCATATAAATATACAAGGTGTAAGGAAAATAGCAAGTGAAATAAAGCACCGTCTTTGCTAGGTACAAGGCTAAATGTTCATCTTGATAATAAAATGTTCAGGGCAATTACTTGGTCTGTTCAATGAGCAGAGCCAGAGAGAACCTAATAATTCCTCTGTCTTGTTTTGGTGAGAACACTGCTAATATTAATGGGAATGCAATGGTCAAGATCTTGGGGATTGATAAAAGGGCAGCTGTAGATCTTTGTGTCTGACATGTGTTTCTTAGGTCTGCTGACAAATTAATTAGGGACCCCCTGGGGTTTCTCCACCTCTTGGGGGCATTCCCAGGACCTCTCCTGAGGCCTCTCAGTACTGATGAGCTGGGGGAAGGTGGGGATAGGAAGACAGACTTTATTTTCAAATGCCTCTGAATCGAGAACCAGGCTAGATGTAGGGATATAAGGAAGGGGAAGTAGTGGATTGAAAGGTGTTTCCCTGTCTGGGATAATTCTCGGTCTCTGCACTGGTTCAAGCTGCTGAGGCGCCAACATGAATTCCAAGGAGTCAAGGTACTAATGCTTGTTTGGCTTCTAGGGGCACATGGCCCTCTGCCAGGAGGCTCTGGGGAGAGTGGATTGTCACCATCTAGCTAGTTCAGCTGTGCAGCCACACATCCTTGCTGGTAATGTAAGGATTTGCTCCCGAATACCATAGTATGAGTCTAATGTGCAATGAGATACATTTGAAAGGTACAGCGAGGCCCACAGTAGACGTCCTTGGATTTTGTCTCCTGACTATAGTCCCTGAGGCTTAGTTTTATTTTTTACAGTATTTTCAAACTACAGTTGTGGCATTGTAATTCGTTGCTAATGTGTTTTTCAGTTGTGGTAAAAATAAAACCAAAAATAAACAATAACAAAGAAATTGCCTCCAGGAAATGTGTGAATTTTGCCTGTTATGTCATATGGCATTTCCATAATTGGATTCTGTGTTAATGAGAGTTGGCTATGGGAATAGTAATCACAGTGTACAGCCCTTATCACCAGTGCTGCTTTTTTTGCATGATTTATTGCAAAAGTAGTTACATAGGAGAGCGGATTCTGCCCAATGGGCAGCTTCATCAGTGGCCAAACTGTTGTTTTTCCCAGTGATTGTAAAAGGATGGATTTAATACCAGGCTTATTTATTTGTGTCCAACAGAATGAAATGAATGTCTCAGACCATTCTTTTCAAAGACATCTTAGCAATGGTCTGCAAACCAATTCACAGTATTTAATAGTGTGCCTTGGTGTTTTCTGCAGTGCACTGATCCCTGCATGAACTTCTGTTCCCTTTGCACTACTTCTGCGTTTGCTACTTTGTAAGAAAAGTGGTCAATGCTACTTAAATGGTGTTTCTTAAATAGGTAAATGGGGGTGCTAGTTCAGGCAAACCTACTTTACCCCATTTTCCTTAGGGACTATTTAAATCTAAAGTAATTATAACTAAATTTCAGGGCTGATTTGGAACATTTTTTATATACCTGTCACTTCATTCATAGGTATTCATGTTAGTACTGTATTCTCTTTATTAGATATTAAGCTTCTTAGGGAAGTGTATATTTTTTTATAGTGCTTTCCAGAACACTTACTGTGATCATCGTTCTCATTCATAAGCATTCATGCAGTGGCTGTTAATCTATGGTTTGGTAAATGGTGGTATAAAAAATGGGATAGTTTAGATACTATATACTGATGAAAATCGAAGCTGATGAAAACTGAAGACCCTGGCCTGATGACTTTCTCAGCAAATGCTGTTGATTGCCTGGGCTATTCATATAGTATTGTGTGCATATCAGGTATTTGATAAGTACTTAGTAATATGACGTTAAAAGTAAATTTATTCTGTGGTGGCATGGTGGATTGTCTCTTAACATCCATTCCAAGCCCCTATTATTCATCTGGTAAAAGGTGGAAAGTTACAAAACAGTCTCTCAGACTTCCTTGGAGATAAGGTGGTGAATGACCATGGGGATGTTTCGTTGCTTTGCTTTCGGCATCGGCCCAAGTCCCAGGGCCCAGTCACTAGCTACATGAGTGTTAAGAGGCAAGGTGTGGAGTATCAGTTGTGCTGATGAAGGACATAGCAGGTACTGTAAGATTTGGAAGCAGACAGCAGTTAGCAGCTGAGTCAGCAGCTTCCCAATTGAGTGGCCCCTGGATTCTAGCGATTTCATGATCCAGCTGCCTTCCTGTTAGTGTTTGCTTCCTAATTGTGGTGCAGCACTGTGGTTATGGAACTGACGGCATCGCAGGGTGGCAGGAAGCTAATCACAGAAGAGGTAATGGTTCTCCTGGTGGCCCAGTTCTGTGATGTGGCTTGGGGATTATTTCTGAAGGCTCAGCTTAGAAGTATTTCTTCAGCATTCCCCAGTGATAAGTCACTTAATTATCTGTATAACATGTTTTTCTTCTTAAAATAGCTGGGGAGATTCTGTTCTCTTGAACTTTACCATGACCAGTATCCTATTGGGCTATGTATTGGGTTGGCCAAAAAGTTAGTATGGATTTTTCTGTAAGCTGTTATGGGAAAAACAGCAACAAACTTTTTGGCCAACCCAATACTTCCTCCAAAATTTTCCAGGGTCAACTCATTAGGCATTATGTGATTTCGTGAAAAATTGTGGAAGTACCACTAGAAATAATCACAAACATAACTATGTCTTTTTCAAACCCATTTCAGAATGTTTATACATACCTCATATTTTTCCTGTAATTGATGAGTCACACTGGTAATATCCCCAGGGCCATTAACTTGACTTATAAAATGTCCCTTGAACTGTACTTTGAAGCCCAACAAAATTGAGTTGTTTGAGCTAGAAAAGCAAGAGCAGGGAAAAGTACAGAATCTCCACAGGAAATGTTTTGCCTCCAGGGTCCTGTCATTCAAACTAGAGATTGAAGATACCTATATTCTAGCAGATGTCTAAGGCTGCTTATTTCTACGGGTTAAGGCATAATGCTAATCAGAGGCGAAAGCAATGGCTCCTGTTGTCGGGTGAGCCATTTAGTTTTACTCTCTTTTATGACCTCAGCCTTCGCTCTTTTGCCCTGCCCATTCATATGGCCCATCTTTGAGAAGAGAGAGAAAGAGAGAGGTAGAAAGGTGGCAAAAATACTTTCTCAAGATGCTTTATGGCTAAAGGGTCAGCAACATCATTTTCATACCTGAGGGACTGCACATTCCAGTTAGTCTCCAGAGAGAGGACAGAAACGCCATCTGTTAAGTAACTGTGATCCTTGCTAAGCTGAAAAGACAGGCAAAAGAGGAAGTTCACTACCTTGCCTTGGGAGATAATTTTTATCATCAGGAAAAATGGCATGTATTGATTATGGTGGAAGTGATAGAAAGATTTTCAGCATATAAGAGAATTTAGTTCACAACAGAATAGAAGTTTAAAAGGGATCAAAGGATTAGAGGGAGCAGTGATGGCCGAGGGAAGGGGAGAGACTATACTGCTGAAGAATTACATTCAGCTACAAATAATGCAGAGTCCTTTCAAACAGTGGTTTAAATGCACAAAGATTTGCTCTCTCATGTTAAAAGAAGTCTGGAAGTAGGCAGTCTGGGGCTGGCATGGCAATTCTAGCACGTCATCATGAGCCCAGTTTCCTTCTATGTCTGTTATCTATTTTCTAAACACATGGCTTCCATTCTCAAAGTCAACTCAAGATCCAAGGTAGCTGCTGGAGTTCTATATATCACCTCCACTTTCCAGCCAGCAGGAATGGCAGAACTTTCCTTCCCAGAGGCCCATATAGTACTTCCTCTTACATCTCATTGGCCAGAATTTAGTCACATGACCTTACTTAGCTGCAAGGGAGGCTGGAAAATTTAGTCTGTGTGTCAAGTAGCAATATGCCTAGCTATTGATGGTGTTCTCTTACTAAGGAAGAAGGAGAAAGTGGGTATTTGGAAGGCAATTCATGACCTCTGTCACAGAGGCTGAGCCAGGCAGAGCTTAGAGACTATGATATTGCTGACTGTGGCCTCTTGGCTTCAAGAAAGGCCCTTTTCTTTACTACCACAAATGGAGTTTCTTACCTTTACTTCTGAGTCATCCAAGAAGCTGAGGCAGTTTCTAGAGAAGACTGCCAAGAATGGTTGAGCACACACACAGCCATGTGGGATTGGCAGTGGCACCTTAGATGCTTTTATCTGCCTGTTGTACAGTTGAACTGATTGAAACAACAGCAGGTGTAAGCGGGAATTCTTGGGCACCCTGCCTGTGAAGCTTGTCTCATTAATGCCCTCAGATAAATGCCTGCACTGGCTGAAGCTCTGGAAAGATTCTAAGAGGAAACAAAGTAGGAAGATTTTTGAGGTTATAATCATGGGTAAGTGTACCAATGTGTTTTTAGAACCATAGAATTCCAAACCTGAATAAAGATTCCAAAAAGCCTAAGTTATGATGTTTTGGTTGTCCTGAACAGTTGAAGGGAGAAAAAGGCCAGCATTTGAAAATTAGTTTATTTCATATATATTTGAAGAGTTAGGCCACTTGGCAAAACCCATTCTGTGTTTCAGTACATTGCAAACCTCCTGGGGCTGAGTTGTGACAGCCCTCTTTATATGGGGCCTACATCTGCTGTCTCCCATCCATGCACACAGCTCTGATCTCTTATGTCTGGCCCACTTTTCACCCATTTATGTGAACAACTGGGCGCCGGTAAGCATCTATGCTTGTACCCTTTGCCTGGAGTGGCTCAGGAGATAGCCAGTGCATAGGGGTGAAGTGGGGGTGGGTGGTGTTACTCTCTGATTGGGAGGCATGAATAGAGGACTCCTGGCCTGGAGAGATGGGACAGGATATAAGTGGAAGCTGAGGTCCTAGAAGGAAAGGGCCTGACAAGGAGGACCTGAAGACGCATCCACTATGAGGGCTCCAGGAACCATCTGTGAGAAGACACATCATTGCCCCTCCAGATATCTGGTATCTCAGGACTCTGACTGAATGGGCTTGAATTGAAGCCATGGTTTGCAATGCTAGAGCCAGGATGTGACCACGGATTTTCGCCAAGTTGTTCCAACACAGATGGAGTGAACTCCATGGTGCTTTAAGTGATAACCAACCAGTGTAACTTTTTCAGGGTAGTAGTTCTAACAGATGGTGCTGTTTGAAATCCTCCCTTACAATCCCCAGAAATGACTCTGTAACCTATTTAGGAGGCTTATTTGAGTGGCTCACAACCTAGGCCCATACTCCAACTGGTTGGCAATCTGTTCATGGACATTTTTGTCTGTAGGGGGCATTAAACTTTTTTAAAACGGGATAATGCACAACTGCTTCCCAAGCCACCCTTGTCCCAACACAGTACTGTACAGGCCTGTGTATTTTTGCAAACCCTAAAAATTTACTTGAAAACCACTTTAATTTTAATGTGTAAAAGGTAAAGAAGAAAGAACCCTCAAAAAGCTATAGGATTCAGATACTTCTTATTTACAAACAGAGACATCAAGATCCTTCAAGCTATGCTGGACTGAATGATTTGAGGAAGCATCATTTTCATCATTTGAAGCTTTTGTTTAGTTACCATATTTATAAATTTCAGAAGGAGCTCACTAGCCTTCTCCTAGCCCTAGTAAGTCATTCGATTGGTATTTGCATCCTTGGACTTCGGCTTGAATTGAAATCCTTTAGCTCTACCTTAGATAGTAAATGTCAACAGTTTAAAGTGGCGTGACTCTGATTTCCAAATCTGCCCTACTGCTGAATGCTGCAAACAGGAAGGAAGAAAAAGAAAAACTGTTTGTTACCTTGAGAAACATGTGTGATCTCAGTTTGGTTTTCCTTAGATGTGAGATCTGTGAGTGCTAATTTTATTCATTATAACTGTGAAAGCCTCAACATTTTAATTAGTAATAGTGACATAAATTACATCAGTTTTATTTCAGTTCTTACGTTTTAATTTTCCTTAGGTGTATTCAGTTGACATAAAACACCCATGCAGGGGTTCCCTCAGCTTAATTAAGGTTAATTTTTCTAGCACGTGAAATCAGATGCCTTCTGTGGCTGAGACACAGTGTATTGGGCTATTGCCTGAATATGAGAAAAATAGCAATGTGCTTTTTACTCCGTGCTACCACTAGTATTTATCATGGCTGTTTATCTTAATGAATTCAACTTTCTCCTGTTGTGATGTGCTCCTCTTTATACGCTAACTTACCTATTTGATTTTAAGCTTACTTTGTGGTATTAGGTTTTAGTTTATTAATTTCTGTATAGTTTTGGGGAAGTATTCCCTTGAAGATACCCTTTCATACCTATATTGCAATTAATACCACTTGGAACATTCCTTCTAATGGTTTCTAAATTTGAATCTTAGCAAAATAGAATTAGAGATTCTGTTTTCAGAGAACATTTGTGTATGGGATTTCTTTCCATTCCTGATCTAATGTTAGGGTGGTGAGGCTGAGATCAACATTGTCTATTTCATATATATTTTTTGTCTTTAGAATGTATGTTCAGTTATAAAAGTAATACAAGTTCCTTAAAGCTTCTCTCTCTCTCTCTCTCTCTCTTTTTCTTTTTTTTTTGGTAAAATAAAGACAAACTGCAGGAAAAAAAAAAAGAACAAATACCCTAAAGTTCCATGAAGGTCATTGCATTGGAAATTGAATTTTGAGCAATTGAACTTAACATTGTCTCATGAGAATTTTCATCTCTACTGTATATGTAACTATTTCATGTGTAATAGGTCACTTAGGCTCTTTCTAATTTTCTTGCTCCTAAGACTAATGCTGTGTGGAATACTTTTGTGTAGAAAACATTTCCATATTTAAGTTTTGTTTTTTTAAGAAATTGGAATTTCAGAGGTAGATTTACTGGCTCAAGGGGTATATTTTATTTAGTATTACAATGAAGGAAGCACATACATATTTCTTAATATTCTGCCTGGCTTTTCTTCGGTATGTGGGGCATCAGATGAGAAGTTGGGAGGAGAAACACTGAAAAAAGAGGAAGGAATGATAAGAATTGTTGCAGTTTTGCTACCCAGGTCTTGTTTGCTAATTGAAAATGATTTGGTGGCAGAAGGGGAGACTGTTTGAACCAGCCTGTCCCACACCTGTGATTCTCCTATTGGTCCTGATGGCCAGGAGACAATACCAAGACTTCTGAGGTTTTATTGAGACAAGTCAAATTAACAAACACTTCAGGGTGTACTATGTACTTTGTAGGACACTTGGGTACCTCGCTCAGCAAAATAGGTGGGCAGTGGTCTGCGAACTGCCCACTTAATTTGAAAGGCAGTTATTAATCTTGTGACTGATTGTGATTACTCCAAAATTGATGGAAAACAACTAAGGAGGGAACACTGGGTCCAGAGGACAGTTCTTTGGAGGTCTTGAGTCACGGTGAGTTTTTACTCTGTGATCTGGCACCTTGATGGCTTTTGGTCTTCTTTCCTCTGTTCCACTTTTTCCCTGTATGGAAGCTGAACTACTCCTTGGGCACAGAATTATTCCCTGGGGTCTATCAATTCTTGAGTTCCCTAGGAAATGATAGTGGATTAAATAAGTGAAAATACAACTTCTTGTGTGTGTGTGTGTGTGTGTGTCTATGAAGGGGAATGAAAGGCGTTTTTTGTTGTTAAAAAGCAACTTTCATACTTGTGAAGGTTAAGAACCATCTCTCCATTCTGTGGGCAGATGAGGAGAAGTAGAAGGAAGAAATGGTACTTTGTGGATCTCACAGCTCTTGGGGTTGTGAGATCACACAAATGTGTTAATTCTGCTCCAAACTGGTTCAGTTGGCTTGTCTGCAATGGGTTTCATTTTAGGTCATCAAGGTGGGCTGATGCTACCAGGCTAGCGGCTGGCTTTAGGAGTACACCTAGCTCTCTGGATTTGTACTTTCTCATTGATTTTGGTGTCTGAGCATTACCCTTTCTTTCTTTCTAAATCGTCTGTGCATTTAAACATTAAAAAATATTTTATCCAGCATATTTTGCTGCTTTTCACCAAAAGAAGTACTATCAATATTGCTATAAGAGAACAGGAGTCCTTTCCAATATGGCTGGCAATAAAATATGCAATCCATTCTCTATGCACCAGTCAGGGTGATCTTTTAAGATATAAATCAGACCATGTCAGTCCCCTGATTAAAACAGGCCTTCATGGCCTGTCATTGCTCTTAGATTAAAAGCAAACCTCCTTATCATCATCTACAAATGTCTGCATGATCTGGCTCCTACTGTTCCCATCTCTTAGTCTCTCCTGCTGCTGCTTATTGACTTCCAACCACACTGGCCTTCTCTCTGTTTCTTGAGCTAGCCAAACTCATTCCTGCTGGGGGCCTTTGAGCTAGCCGTTCCCTCTAACTGGCTCTTGGCATCATGCCGGCTCTTGGATGCCGGCTCTTGGCATCATTTAGGTCACAGTTCCACTGTCCTCTGAAGGAAGAACTTTGCCGACCACCCTACTGAAAGTAGCATGCTTTACCCTCACTTAGTCACCTCCCCCATTACTCTGTCTGCCTGAAATAATTTTGTTTGTCTATTTGTTCACGTGTTTACAATTCAGAATATTAGCTCTATGGAAGCAGGGACCTCCTTTTAGTTCATTGCTTCAAGTCCAGGACAAGAAGAGTGCCAAGAAATGTATATGTGTGGAATGAATTGATGAATTAAATTAAATAGTCTACATCATGTCATTCCTGAAGTTGGTAGAATACCATTATTGAAATTTTATTGATAAGGGAAACTGGGATATAGAAAAATCGGAGGGATACTTAACTAGCATTAAAAAAACAATGCTTCATTAGTACTCATTAAAATCATGGGATGTTAGAACACAAAAGGGTGTTTGTCTCCTTTAGTTCAGACTCTTTTATTTTACAGTTGTGAAAACTAAGACCCTGAGATTCTGGGAGTGGCTCAGTTCTCACAGTTAGTAGCAGAGGGGGGCCAGCCATACACCTCCTGATCTCTACCTCGTGAGTGTTGCTTAATATCTCACCATGAGTCATGGCTACCACCCAATGGATTGGGCACAGCATTGAATATTAGGATAGCAATTTGCCCTAGATTTGGCAAAACCATGGGAAATGGATTGAACAAATTTTCCTATCATTTCTTAAAGAGGTAGTAAATTAGGATACTTTAAGAACTTTAGAGAACAGCATCTGAACAATTTCCTAAAATTCTGCAAGGTGAATATAGAGAGAAAATTGTAGCCTTCCTTTCTGCCTATAGCTTTCTGAATGTCAGTAGATTACTTTCTTCAGCCTGCGTTAGAATGTCATAGGCAGGATCCACATCTACTCACATAGTCTGTACTGTCAGAGTCACTCAGCGCCAAGGAGGATATTCTAGGTGAATTTCCCTTTGAAAGGGCAGTAGAAATAAGACAAATAAAAAAGATGGTTCATCATTACTATGATCTTGATGAAAATGTGAAAATTCATCCTGGCAAATTCAAAAATCTATTACAAACTCATGCATTTTGCATATGTATTCTTTATTTCTTTGCACTTATAAGATTTTAAAACCTGGAAGAAAAGGAAAAGTGAGAAAAAAATAGTCTTAAATTTAAAGTTCTTAATTAAACTAATAGGTTTGCATTTTACTCAATGAATATAAGCTTGATTTTTTTTTTAATAAAGAAAACAGTTTTGTTAGGAGACAATGAATGTACTTCAGAAGTACTTCAGTGATTTTTATTAACATAGAAATTCGGGTTATTCTGGAAACCAATTTGGTAGTATGTTGCAAGATTTTGAACATATTTACTTCCTTGGCTCAATAATTGAACTTTTAGTAATTTATCCTGTCTTAAGAATCTAGCCTATATAGTAGTCTCTCACCATCTCATTCTACACCTCATCATTCACCTCCACAGACCTCCAAAGGGGCTATTGCCCACACTCTATACTCAAGATCTTTTCTGATTTCTCATTCAAGTTAACCAGTCTCTAGGATAAGATAAACCAATCTATGTTAAGGTATGCTTGATCATACAGCTGCTTTTCCAAAGAGCAGTTGCATTCAAGTAGGGTAGTCCAGATAGCATATGCTTTTTTCAAAAGGAATTTGTGGGACAATGTTCATAAAAATAACCAGAGGAGATGAGATTGTCTGTTGGCCCACCTATGGTGGGGCAGGACCTGGAGGTGCTGGGCAAAAAAAAAAAAAAAAAAGAATCTAGCCTAGAGAAAAATCTAAAACTCAGTCATTTTTACAAAAAGATGTTCATAACAATACTGCTTATAATAAAATAAAGTTGGACAATACCTAGTATTTAAATATAGGTATAATTTGTGGCAGGCCCATTTGATATATTTTATTCAACTATTTAACAAATTAAATATTTACAAGTTTTTAAGTGATAAAGGAATTGAACACAAAGCTATATATAGTATATAATCTCAACTATGTTTAAAAAAACATACAAAAGACTGAAAGGAAAGAAGCTAAACTATCAATAGAATTTATCTCTGGTTTTGAATAATAATTTTAATTTTTTCTTTGTATTTTCACTTTTTCTACTATATGCCAATAATAACAATCAGAAAATCAAGTGACTTCTTAGCAAAAGAATACAGAGAATGACTGTTTGCAGATGACATGATACTATGCATAGAGAATCCTAAAGATGCCACCAGAAAACTACTAGAGCTAATCAATGAATTTGGTAAAGTTGCAGGATACAAAATTCGTGCACAGAAATCTCTTGCATTCCTATACACTAATGATGAAAATTCTGAAAGAGAAATTAAGGAAACACTCCCATTTACCACTGCAACAAAACAAATAAAATACCTAGGAATAAACCTGCTTAGGGAGACAAAAGACCTGTATGCAGAAAAGTGTAAGACACTGATGAAAGAAATTAAAGATTATACCAACAGATGGAGAGATATACCATGTTCTTGAATTGGAAGAATCAATATTGTGAAAATGACTATACTACCCAAAGCAATCTACAGATTCAATGAAATTCCTATCAAATTACCAATGGCACTTTTTACAGAACTAGAACAAAACATCTTAAAATTTGTATGGAGACACAAAAGACCCCGAATAGCCAAAGCAGTCTTGAGGAAAAACAACAGAGCTGGAGGAATCAGACTCCCTGACTTCAGACTATACTACAAAGCTACAGTAATCAAGACAATATGGTACTGGCACAAAAACAGAAACATAGATGAATGGAACAAGATAGAAAGCCCAGAGATAAAGCCACGTACCTACGGTCAACTAATCTATGACAAAGGAGGCAAGGATATACAATGGAGAAAAGACAGTCTCTTCAATAAGTGGTGCTGGGAAAACTGGACAGCTACATGTAAAAGAATGAAATTAAAACACTCCCTAACACCATACACAAAAATAAACTCAAAATGGATTAGAGACCTAAATGTAAGACTGGACACTATAACACTCTTAGAGGAAAACATAGGAAGAACACTCTTTGACATAAATCACAGCAAGATCTTTTTTGATCCACCTCCTAGACTAATGGAAATAAAAACAAAAATAAACAAATGTGACCTAATGAAACTTCAAAGCTTTTGCACAGCAAAGGAAATCATAAACAAAACAAAAAGACAACCCTCAGAATGGGAGAAAATATTTGCAAACGAATCAACGGACAAAGGATTAATCTCCAAAATATATAAACAGCTCCTGCAGCTCAATATTAAAAAGCAAACAACCCAATCCAAAAATGGGCACAAGACCTAAATAGACATTTCTCCAAAGAAGGCATACAGATGGCCAAGAAGCACATGAAAAGCTGCTCAACATCACTAATTATTAGAGAAATGCAGATCAAAACTACAGTGGGGTATCACCTCACACCAGTTAGAATGAGCAACATCAGAAAGTCTACAAACAACAAATGCTGGAGAGGATGTGGAGAAAAGGGAACCCTCTTGCACTGTTGGTGGGAATGTAAATTGGTACAGCCACTATGGAGAACAGTATGGAGGTGCCTTAAAAAACTAAAAATAGGGCTTCCCTGGTGGCGCAGTGTTTGAGAGTCTGCCTGCTGATGCAGAGGACATGGTTTCATGCCCTGGTCTGGGGGGATCCCACATGCCACAGAGTGGCTGGGCCCGTGGGCCATGGCCGCTGGGCCTGTGCGTCTGGAGCCTGTGCTCCTCCACAACGGGAGAGGCCACAGCAGTGAGAGGCCTGCGTACCACAAAACCCCCCACAAAAAACCAAAAAAACAAACAAAAAAAGCTTAAAAAGGAATTACCATATGATCTAGCAATCCCACTACTGGGCATATACCCAGAGAAAACCATAATTCAAAAAGACACATGCACCCCAATGTTCATTGCAGCACTATTTACAATAGCCAGGTCCTGGAAGCAACCTAAATACCCACTGACAGGCAAATGGATAAAGAAGATGTGGTACATATATACAATGGAATATTACTCAGCTATAAAAAGGAACGAAATTGTGTCATTTCTTGAGACTTGGATGGATCTAGAGACTGTCATGCAGAGTGAAGTAAGTCAGAAAGAGAAAAACAAATATCGTATATTAACGCATGTATGTGGAACCTAGTAAATGGTACAGATGAACTGGTTTGCAGGGCAGAAGTTGAGACACAGATGTAGAGAACAAATGTATGGACACCAAGGGGGTAAAGCCGCGGGGGTGTGGTGGTGGTGGTGTGATGAATTGGGCGATTGGGATTGACATGTGTACACTGATGTGTATAAAATTGATGACTAATAAGGACCTGCTGTATAAAAAAATATGTAAAATAAAATTCAAAAATTCAAAAAAAGGAATGCACTGAATGAAATATTTTAAAATGTAGTTGGAATTAAATAAACTTTTTTACAGAAGAATACATATATCCTTATATAATTTATATATATAATTCTTTCTTGTCTAAATAGCTCCTCTTTTTTTTTTTTTTTTTTTTTGCGGTACGCGGGACTCTCACTGTTGTGGCCTCTCCCGTTGCGGAGCACAGGCTCCAGACGCGCAGGCTCAGCAGCCATGGCTCACGGGCCCAGCCGCTCCGCGGCACGTGGGATCCTCCCGGACTGGGGCACGAACCCGTGTTTCCTGCATCGGCAGGCGGATTCTCAACCACTGCGCCACCAGGGAAGCCCCAATAGCTCCTCTTAAACAGAAAATCTTTGACCAGAAGTTACGACAAGTTAAAATGGAATAATTAATGTTTATGTGTGTTTAAACTATTTATCTCTTGTGTTGCTTTTGCCATAAACTGAGTTAGTTGATGGAAGCTGGAACAAGTCATGCATAAAGACTTCATTAGATAGGTTAGAGGATAGAATGCAAAGAGAAGTGTTTTTTAGAAAGAGTACTTGCTGGAGAATCAGGACTTTGTGGGTTCTTTAGTGTGGTCACGTAAATATCTTTGCCTAATTTACCATTGTTACAGCCTTTTGCCCCATAAGAGATTGGTACCTTGTTCAGGAAGGTTATGATATATTCACTTTGTAACAGTAAATTTAAGATGACCAGGAAAAATCAAGAATCAAAACTAGTGAGTGGAGAACTCTATTGTTGATGACTTAAGTAAGTATAAACTTAGACCCCCAACAAAGCTCACAGTCCAAAGCAACCCCCGGCCATGTTCTCTTTAGGAAACCTGGCAACAAGATAGTAGGTATGTGGCGGATCATTGTTCATGAAGTAGAGGTAGATAGGAGTCTCTTCATATACTTCTAACCTTTATACTCTTTCATTAAGAAATGACAATATAATGCAGCAGCCAGGAGCATTGGCTTCAGAATCATTGGACCCAATGATCACCAGTTTCTAACATGAAATCTTGGGCAAGCCACCTCTTGATTTTTTTATTTGTAAGATGAGAATAGTAATGGTCCAAAAAAGAAAAAAAAAATCATCTTAAGTGTCTGAATCAGAGGGAATTTAATTGATTATGTAGGTGAGGGAGGAGCTGAGAAGCCAAGTGGTGTCACTAAACAACCCACAGGTTAGCGATAGCAGGGAGCATCTATGAACCCTAGTCTGTAGGGCAATCTGTTGCAGACGGTGTTACTGAAGTGCAGAGGTTGAGATCATCTGGAGGAAACTGCAATTATGGTGACACTGGAGGCATGGAGGGGACCTCTTCACTGCTGGCAACTCTGCCTGAGGCACAGAGAGAGGCAAGAAATACCCTGGCTTTCCCACCCTCCGCTCCTGTAGCCAAACACAACTAGAAGCCAGCACACAGGGAACCTGCATCACCCCCTCTGTGATACAGAGCAGAGTGTAGGGCAGAGAAGGGCCAGGAGTAGCCCTAAAATGGGCACAATCCCCTACCTCCAAGAACGGCTGTGAAGGTTACATGAGGTATGGTGTCTGCAGCATTTAGAACTGCACCTGGCATATATATGCCCAATAAACACTACCATTATCATCATCCTCAATGCCGTTTGCAGAGTGACAACATCTCTTTGTGAAGATATTTTATATATTGGATGCCAGGCGGTTATTTCTGGGATAGTTTCCTCTTTTCTGGGCTCTGCCGTGGACAGGTTGCTAGTCATTTCAGCATTTTCAGTGTCTGGTCAGGCAGAGGTGTTCCATATGATTCCCTCAGTCTCCTGTTCTAATCTGCCCTGTGCTGAGTTCAGGCAGAGTGACCAAACCTTACTCATAGACAACGAGAACTGAGCCACAGTCAGTTCCAAAGAATCTGAGCCATTCTGAAAACATGCTAAGTATTCATAATAACCCTATGGAGAGATCCTTGCAAATTAACTTTAAAAATTAATGATTTTGTCATATATTCTATCTAATCCCTTTGGCTTAAGTTTAGCTGCATCCTGCAAAACTGAAAGAAGACATATTTATTATTTCCTTTTGGTGTTTGCCACACCTTGACTTTAAAATTAATGAATTTAAGGGAGTCAGTAGTTTGACAAGACGCCTTAACAGGTCCACCAGGAAGAACCATAGCTGCTTCCTTGAAGCATAGATACAAAATTTTAAAAAGTCCATCTGGATAAATCTCGATGCTTAGTCAAAGTACCCTCTTGAGTTGCTTTCCGTTTGAAAACACACTGTTTATTGTAGCACTTTGCTAAGTCCTGGGAATTTCTCTCCTGAGAGATTTTTATCAGTATGAAAAATAGCGGCTTTTCTAGGTTTTAAAGTATTGTTAGGCTTTTTTGCATTGGCTTTCCAATTATACTAATTCTCAGAAAGAACATTTATTTTATTTTATTTTTTTAACATCTTTATTGGAGTATAATTGTTTTACAATAGTGTGTTAGTTTTTCCTTTACAACAAACTGAATCAGTTATACATATATATATGTTCCCATATCTCTTCCCTCTTGCATCACCCTCTCTCCCACCCTCCCTATCCCACCTCTCTAGGTGGTCACAAAGCACAGAGGTGATCTCCCTGTGCTATGCAGCAGCTTCCCACTAGCTATCTAATTTACATTTGATAGTGTATATATGTCCCTGCCACGCTCTCACTTCGTCACAGCCCACCCTTCCCCCTCCCCATATCCTCAAGTCCATGCTTGAGTAAGTCTGTGTTTTATTCCCGTCCTACCACTAATCTCTTCATGACATTTTTTTCCCTTAGAGTCCATATATATGTGTTAGCATACGGTATTTGTTTTTCTCCTTCTGACTTACTTCACTCTGTATGACAGACTCCAGGTCCATCCACCTCATTATAAATAACTCAGTTTCATTTCTTTTTATGGCTGAGTAATATTCCATTGTATATATGTGCCACATCTTCTTTATCCATTCATCTGTTGATGGACACTTAGGTTGCTTCCATGTCCTGGCTATTGTAAATAGAGCTGCAATGAACATTTTGGTACATGAGTCTTTCTGAATTATGGTTTTCTCAGGGTATATGCCCAGTAGTGGGATTGCTGGGTCGTATGGTAGTTCTATTTATAGTTTTTTAAGGAACCTCCATACTGTTCTCCATAGTGGCTGTATCAATTTACATTCCCACCAGCAGTGCAAGAGGGTTCCCTTTTCTCCACACCCTCTCCAGCATTTATTGTTTCTAGAGTTTTTGATGATGGCCAATCTGACCGGTGTGAGATGATATCTCATTGTAGTTTTGATTTGCATTTCTCTAATGATTAATGAGGTTGAGCATTCTTTCATGTGTTTGTTAGCAATCTGTATATCTTCTTTGGAGAAATGTCTATTTAGTTCTTCTGCCCATTTTTGGATTGGGTTGTTTGTTTTTTTGTTATTGAGCTGCATGAAAGAACATTTATTGATCTCAAGGAGTTAAGTATTATCTGGTTTTCTCCAGTGCTCTATCCTTCATGTTTAAGACTAGATCTCAGATAAATGATAATAAAGTATAATGACAGCTACCAGTTTTTGAGTACTTTCTCCATGTCACTTATTGCTCACTTTGGGCTCATTCTGTCATTTTAATGTGGTGTTAAGACTTAAAACTTCCTCATGAGACAGATGTCTATTTTAAAGATTGAGAAACTGAGGCTTAGAAATTACAAATCTTCCCCAAATTCACACAAGCTGCCAGATTCACTCTATTAATCACTATGTGGTAATGTTAGCACGTTAATGTGAATGTGAAACAATAAAGCAGAAATAGACAGGGAAAGGAGTTCATGCAAAACACAATGCTTGAGGACCTCAAAATTATGGATTACCAAAATGCCAAAGCAGGAAATGAGCTTAAAGAACAGCTAGTTTAGCTTCCCCTTTTTATCACTAAGAAATCTAATCTCCAGCAAAAGAAAGGAGCCTTTTGATAATGAGGAAGACTGAACCCCAAGCATCAAGTCTCACGTATTTCCTTTGTCTTCCAGGAACACAGAGTTATGACCATAACCCATGCTGTTTACAAGCAGAAATGAGCATGACATTCATCCTTTACTGTGTTCCAAAGAAGCAAACATCTTATGGATTGAAAATGTATTGATTGCATTTGCTTGTTTGCTAGGCTCAGGAAAACAGCTATATAAGGGAGAAGTTAAGACATGTGGAATCCACAAGTGGTTGCCTGTTGCTCTTCTCTGCTTCTAAATTCACACTGATCAAATGTTGATGTGAGGTAAAAGGCTGATCTGTGTTTGGTTGGAGAGTTATCTGCAACATACCATATATTCCCTGCATTTTTCAAGCTGGTGCCTAGTTCTGAGTTGTATGCGTCTTCATCTGGTACTACCCGTTTTTAGCTTTGGCCTTGGCTCTCTTCACTTTCTTTAAAAGAGAGGGTGCTCTTTTAGAGGCAAAGCAATTGCAGCTCACTGATTTTGCTTGGTAAATGCTCTGTGTATGCGATTCTTCTCTCCATTTTAAGTATTAACACGGTGGCAAGGATGGAAGGTGCTGTGTTTCGAGTCTTTAAATGTCCTTGACTTTTGGTTCTCCTAAGGATCTTTCAGGAGTTGTAACTGTGATGCCCATATTTGAGTCACAACACCCGGGGAGTGGTGGTGGGTTACTGACGGAGGTGAGGCAGAGGGTGGAAGAAGTGTGTGTGTGATGAGAACCCTGAACCTGGAGGAAATCACAGCGACAGGAGCTCTTCCTTACTCTTCCAGCTCCACCTCGGGCACAGAACATCCTTCAGAATCCAGCTGTAGTCACTTCTGGGAAAGTGAATGACCACGGTCACTGTGGTGCAGATGGAAAGCAGAAGGGCAGCAGGAGGGGCCCTGTGCTAGAGACAGGAGGCCTGGATGCATTCCTAGCTCTGGAATATGCCCTGGGTAGACCACTTGACTACTTTAAGCCCAGTTTACTCTCCTGTAATATGATAGGAATTCATTGATCTTCGTGGCCCTAGAATTTTATTTTTAGTGTTCTTTAAAGCATGATCATAAGTTCAGCAGAAAAAAAACGTCATTTCCATTCAGAAAAGTTTCAAGATGTTGCTCTGACTCACTAGATGGTCAATCATAATGAAATGGGAGCCCAATTTCCCCTCAGTTTTGCATTTCTTTCAACCAGCCTGGTGCTTTCTGGTGTACTTGTGAGGATAAAATAGCTCTGTAGAGAGTACTCTCACATTTACTTACTAATTGGCTGATAAAAGTAGTACAGGATTAAAAACTCATGGAAGCGCATAATACTGGAAAAAATTCTATTATATACAGGAGAACAAAGGATGGTATTTGTGTGTTTATACCCCTTTCTGAGGACAAATCCTTGTCCATATTATTATCATTTGTTTTTGTACATAATTGGGTGTTCCAAGTCTTCTCTGAACTTGGTAACTTTTCATTTTACTTCTTATCTGGAATAATCAGAAAACCCCACTTAAATAGTCACCTTCATCTGCAGACTTTATTTGGTCAGAGCCTGAACTTGGCTACAAATGAGCCTATCTTTGAGATGCTTGTTTGCTTTTTTTCCTTTTAAATGATGCAACCGCTTAATGAAAGCACATAATGGGGCTGTGTTCTGTTCTCTTCCTCCCCAATAACTCAGTCAGGAAATAAGGCTATTATGATTTCCTGGAGAGGTGGGAGGATTAAAGCTTCCCTATAAGCAGGGATTCCCTGAGCATAGCACTGCCTGGCTTTCTTCGGAGAGCTCATTGGCAGACTCAGTGATGCTCTGTGCCAGCTCTTAGCCCATTCCAAAGCCACATGCACATTGATATAATCTTTGGTGGTTTGGGCTGGTTTATTATCTGTTCTACTGAGGTTTAGTTCAAGGCCTTTAGGGCAGGGATCTCCTGTGAGCTGAAATTAAAAGGTCTGATTTGGAAGAGATTCGATCCTGCCAAGTGCAAGTGGCACATTTCCAAGCACACATGCTGAGTTGCCTCGGAACACATCCACGCAGAACACAGACGTGCCTTAGGCAGCTCGCTTTGCAGGGCCAGTGCTGAGCACAAGCAGGGACTGAAAGACAGATGACTACCGTGAAATACCAAACTTCAAAAAGCACCTACCAAGTTAGAAAGAAATAAACCAAAGACACACAAAGAATATTATTCAGTCTAAATGTGACATCCTATATGTGAGATGGTACAAGACCCACAGAATTGGAGAAGAGATTTTTTCCCAGATGGAGGAATCAGGGTTAGAAATATCAGATAAGCCAAATTAGAGAGGTTCTGGATACTAACGATGCTAAGGAGAGTAGACTTACTTTGACAGGTGTCCTTTTTTTGACTGCCCAGATTCAACCCCCTTCCAGTTGTCTGTAATGTACAACCTTGGAGGAAGGCTGTTCTTACCTCTCCCTGCCTCTGACAACAAGATGCTAGGTATAGCCTTGTGGCCCCAGCTCGACCGGTCAGGTTCTCCTGCTGGGACTGCCTCTGGAGCAAGTGGGTCAATGTCAGGGGACTATTAGAATTAATTCATTGTGTCTGTGGGGATGTCCATTGGTTTTCAGTGGCAGCAGTAGCAGTATCCTAGTCATTATTCCTGCTACAGGATGGTTCTTGTGATTCTTAACTTCTTGGCATCCAAAGTGCCCTGGAGGGGCTTCCCTGGTGGCGCAGTGGTTGAGAGTCCGCCTGCCGATGCGGGGGACGCGGGTTCGTGCCCCGGTCCGGGAGGATCCCGCATGCCGCGGAGCGGCTGGGCCCGTGAGCCATGGCCGCTAGGCCTGCGTGTCCGGAGCCTGTGCTCCGCAACGGGAGAGGCCACAGCAGTGAGAGGCCCGCGTACCGCAAAAGAAAAAAAACAAAAAAAACCAAAGTGCCCTGGGTTTTTTGTGTGTGCCCATTTTCTATATTTGGTGCTTTAGCCTCTCACTGATTCTGTGAACCAGCATATCCTTCCAACAAACTTGCTTTTTCTGCTTCAGTGAGCCAGTACATTTCTGTTACAATAAGCAAGAATTCTGACAGCACCTGAATGACAAGGGCTTTCATCATTTGTACTGACCCACCTGTTCAGCTTACCTTCTCCTTCTTTTCCCTGGGCACTTGCTCTCGTATATCTAATTGTATAACTCCCAAATTTGAAGGCTGAACTCAAGCATTTTGAACTTTTCCTGAGTTATCAAAGAGAGCTTTGTGCTTGCTCTTCCTCCACTTAGTGCATCTTGTAATGATCTGTTATACATTTTTTACACTGTATGTCTTTTTTAAAAAAAATTCATGTCTCTTTGGCCACTAGATAGTGAGTGATTTTTTTTCATAGGGATTCTATTCTCATTTTTGTACTCTCAGAGCCTGGTGCAGATCTAGTTAGTATTAGATGCTTGTCACATTAATGAACAAATCTGTTTGCAGAGAGGGATGGGATGTTGGAATTGTGGATTTAAAAAGAATTAAAAATTGGAATAACTGTTGTAGGACATTAACTCTGCTGAGACCTAGGGTGGAATAAAATGACATATAAAATGTGTGTGAAGTCCATCTGAGATTGAGTAGCATACATTTGTTTTCTACTTTTTAAAGTCAGATTTATTTAGGTGTTATTTACTTCACTCTTTTTATTATATAATCCTATAAATTTGGATAAATGCAGTCATATTAACACAACCAGAATCAAGATACTAGAACTGTTTGACCACCCCCCCAAATTCCCTTGTGCCCCTTTGTAGCTAACATTTTCTTCCAATTCCTGGCTCCATCTATGGATTTATATTTTAAGCAGTTAGTACAGTTCCACAACTTTCCAGAACAAGTTTTATTCCCTTGGAAGGAGAAAATAATTGGATAGTAGATCTTTACCCAGGTATAGAGTTACCAGAATTAGCAAATTAAAATAGCCACATACTTATACTAAAAATTGTTCCTTTTTATATGAAGTTCTAATTTCACTGGGCATTCTGTATTTTATCTGGAAACCCTCTCTTGGATGGATATGGCCGCTGTGGGAACTGTTAAAGTTGAGGTTAAGGGTGAAATTAGCAGACAGAGGAGGAAATAAAGGGAGGGATAATGGAAGGAAAAAAGGTCATGGTTCATCAACAACATCAACCCACCATTAAGAGACTTCAGGTCAACCCAAAAGGTGATGAGAGAATGAGATGTACTTACTTGTATATGAATGATATATGCAAGACTGCTTTGGAAACCAAGGATCTTGGTGTTCCAGTTTGTAAACCAACGTAAGATTTTATCAAGGCAGCTTGACAAGCTGTGTTGTGGAGGAGTACAACTCAGGAAGCCATTATACTCTCTGAAATAGGTGAACTGTGTTCTCTGGAAAGGGAAAAGTATATGTGATAGTTCTATCTTTAAGAAAATAAACTCTTCCTGAGTTATCAAAGGGAGTTTAGTGCTTGCTATTTCTCAGGAAGACTATGTCACAAAAACATACTTATAGTAAAATATTCTCATGATTCAAGTTGATAATAATTAAAATGACTAGACTCTGTTTATGTTTCCATTATTGGAACATGAGGGCTTGCAAACAAATACAAAGAAAGATGTTTTCAAGTAGGTTCTTCTTATTCCACATTAAAGAATAAACTATTTTAAAAGACTTTTGGCAAGTCCATTGTTTATACTACCGATGAGTCTTACCTTTCTGTTTTAAAGCAAACTTGGCAGGACAGTTACTTGGAAACAAGTTGTTGGTGTTTGGTCTGAGTGGTAGCACCTCGTGTCTGTACTTTTTCATTCTTTTCCTTGCTCTCGAAGCTAAGCTGTCCTGTGTGGCCACCTCCAACCTCAGAGTCCTGCCTGAGTGCCTATACTGCTAAACTGGCTGATGCTAAATGGGTAATAGTGGAAAATGATTTAATGTGGTAATGCTATTAGTTAATGATCTACAAATAGCATCTTTGTCTCCTGGGTTTAAAGAAGATGGGAATTATGAGGAGCATAACAAAGAGGTGATTTGGGATAGGAATCTTTGATTTCTCATTGCATAAAGGTGACTATCTCTTCTACTCCTGCCCACAGAACAGGCCCAGAAGGCTGGGACCAGAACTGTCCTGGGACGTCATCTTGTTTAGTGGTTTTCAAACTTTTATTTGGTTGTAAATGGAATCTGTTTTTAAAGTTATATGAACTGTACAAATATAAAATAGGCAGAAGCAGAATAGCTCCGATAGAAATGGGTATGGGGTCCACAGTTCCATTAATTCCTCCTTTTCCCTCTCTGCTTATTTGTGAAGTGTCAGAATCACTAAGGACTGAAGCAGGGAAAGTCACACACATGTTTGCAAGAGACCTAGGCCCCTCTTCTTCAGAGTTCTTTCCATCACCCCCTCCCTCATTTGGTTCAGCAGTTCTCTCTGGGGCAGTGACATTGGCACACTGGGCGTGTGCCTCCTCAACAGGAATCCACACGGGACAGAGATCAGGACTCCACAAATAGGGACCAAGAGGACATGTCTTGTGTAAGCTGGGTGGCAGGGCTTGGCATAGAGTCAGGACAGGAGATGACTCAGAAATCTTGATGCTTAAAGACATTGCCCTGTGGCTGTTGACATACCTGTAATAAACGTTGCCTAATGTCTGTAATGCGATTTAGAATAGCTATCTTATCCACCCTCCCACAACCTGAGAAGATGACTAAGTTGATGTTATTAGCTTGTAAAACTGGAAGATGATAGCTATTAGGTAGGTCCGCTGGGAGCTGGGCAAGAGAAGGTTGTTATTAGAAGCAGTTATGAATAGGGAGCTATTATTAGTCAACTGCGATTGGATATGAGATATCAGATTTTGCCTTTTCATGATGGATACAGGATATGTTTATATATAACCAAGTCTTCAAGAAGATAAAATTGACAAGATGTTTAGACAACAGAAAAATTCAAAGTGATCTTGCCACTAGATCATACTTGGGGACGAAAAAGCACATAGACAAATTCTTATTGGGAAGGAATGACTGCATATAGTTATGGCAGCAAAGGCTGTGTGTTGGTTGATGATATGAGTGTGAGTCAGTGACTCGATACCATCGATGGGACAGGAAGGGCAACATAGAAAAGTCAGGAGAGAATTTTATCTGGCCTTGATATTGGCCTAGTCTGTATTTCCACATGTTCTCTCTTTTCTCTCCTCTCCTTCTTATCTTGTCCATCGTAAGTTATTGGTTCTAGCTCGACAATTCATATCATGATCTTGCCTACTTCAATTTCTTTGATAGAAAAGCTCTTCACCTTCACTGTCTTTATAACAGAGGTTCTTTACCTGGAGGGTGAAGATAAAATTCAGGACATCAATGAAACTAAATGGTAAAATTATATCATTATTGTTGTCAGTATGTTACTGGAATTTAACCTTTTCTTCAATTACCAATATAGACCATAAACCTCAGGAGCATTAGCAGTACCCTGTCTGTGGCTTCATTCACAGAAATCAGAGTATTCTCATGTCATATTATAGTTACAGATATCTATATAATTTGTGCTCATCATTATGGTGAAATTATGATAGTTTATTTGGCCAGCTGCTGATCTTACAATTCAATGTGTTAATAAAGAAGCATATATATGATTATTTCACAAATTAAAAAAATATTTTAAATATATAGTCAGTTCTGCTATACTGCAACATGCATGTTCTTAAAAATCACCGTGCCATGCAGAGTCACACCATAAAAACCATAGAGTTCATGGGAAATGTGGGGTTCAGGGCATAACACTCAAAAATCTTATCAATTACACTTTAAAGAAATATAGGAACCTAATAAAAATGGTAGCCCAGTCATACACAGTTATGTTCAAGAAATATGGTACCTCACCTTGAAAAAGACGTGTGTGTGCTTGTAGAAATAGATGAGGCTTGTGTGTTATTGTGAAGTGGGGTTATTTAAACTCAATGGCAAGTTGTCACACCAGGTGTGGATGGGTGCAGCTGACAACTCTCTTGGTGCATTGAGGAAGCTGGTGGAAGTTTGGGGCAGATGAGTCTGGGTTTTGTGTACTCCTCTGTCATTAGGTTTGGTGGGTACCAATTCTGCATTCGCCTAGTGTTTCCTGTGGAGGAAATGGTGCATAAGCAGACATGAATCTGTGTTATGCACAGACTGTTCCCTAATGTATCAATTGCACTGGAACAAACTCATGTTCTCCAAACAGGAGTATAGCAAAAATGGCGATCATTGATTTCTTCTGTGATCCAAGTACTTTATTTCAAATATTTTGAAATATGGTGAAGTCTTAGATTCCAGGCTTGCAAAGGGTCCATTGTGCAAAAAAGGTCAGGAACCCCTGCTCCAACAGATCCTTTTCCTTCACCCAGCTCAAATACCTGTAACTCCTCTATGGAGCCCCTTCCATCCCCTGTATCTCTCTCCTCCCCTTCCCCCTTCCCCCCTCCTCCATCTATTGTATAATCGTTTCTATCTCCTTAGTGCTTACTGGCACTTTTTAAACCACAGAGAACTTAATTGCAGTCTGTTTTACATTGTTATTTTGTGTCCTTTCCCTCCATAACTGTATTTTAAACTTCTTAAAGATAGAGACCATCTGCTTTCTGTTCTTTTCATTCATTTTAGTGTTTTAGAAATTTATTGTGTAAGTTTTCATTGAATGAATTACCAAAATAACATTATTCAGCCTAGGAAAGTAAAGGAAAGCAGAAACTGTAATAATTAGTGGTTCAGTATTGTTAATTGTTAATGAGAGCAGAATGGGGCGTGGGCAGAGCACCCTTGTCTTCTAAGCATTCAGGAGAGAAGCAAACAGATGAAAGGACAGTGTTTATTGTGCTAAGAATACACTGTATAAGGCATTCATGGCAAGAATTCTAACTACTTAGAGGTGCTGCTGGGAGAGACTGTGGGGCTCTTGCCCTGAAATCCTTTTCATCTAGAGTAGAATCTCCTTTGTTTGGTTGAAAACTCTGCCACGTTTAAAGGAGCAGAGATAGAGTAGATGCTTTTGGCATTTTAGGTCTTTAAATAATACCTTGCTGAAACCCCACATTCGTAAGTCAGCCACAGGGTTGGAACCCATATTTGGAACTTTCTGAGCCTCCACGTAGGCTTGTTCAGCGTCCTTATGTTCGGGTGACAAGGTTTGGAGCTAAAACTAAGAAGGAAGCCAACACTGCAGCAGAAGCCTCTTCCAGACCCACTGTGCTAGTTCTGAACCAAGTCATTTTCTGTCCGCAGCCATATGCAGTGTGAACGGGCCACAGATGTACATCAAGTGAGTGGGTGAAATAACGTTTGGTGGGAAATGATGACAGTTTTATGGCATTAGTCCTTGGAGACCCAGGTGCACTTATTCATCCCTCATGTATTTTAAGCTTTCAGCCTTGGGGTTATTTCAGCAGGTTAGCATTTGTATTTTCAAGATGAGCCCTGCAGTGAATCAGTGAGGAGAACGAGTCATCCATGGAACTGGGAGAGGAGAAGAGAGATTCCTTATTGAGAGATCAATGCGATTGTGATGATGCAACCAAGGAGACGGCCACAGCTTTCTGTCTTCCCATTTGAGCATCCAGTTCGCTGACCTTACTGCCCTGGTCTGGAGCCAACCTTGGCTTGGGCAGATTGCACCATGCTTTCTATACACCCCTAGAACATCAGGACCCTGTACCTAGTGTACCCTGACACAGACCATGAGTTATAATTTCTGAGCTCAGAGTATCCCGCCCCCTGACTTTTGTGTTGGGGATTTTTACTCTTCTCTTTCTGACTAGTTAATGAATCATATGTCTCCTTGACAGAGTGAGGATCCTTTTGTTTAAGTGAGTCAGGGCTATATCTATATACAGCCACTGAATTGGCTGTTTAAAAATTTGCTGTTGTTATTAATTTGAATAAATATATTTTGGACAATTATTTGGCTATAAAGAGCCTTTGGATGATATCGATTTTTCCTTGTAATTTTCCTGGTATTATTTCTCAGACTTAGTCTTAGGTTTCTAAAACTTTTCCCACCTTTAAAATTACACAAAATATTATACAAGGTCGTTATGCAAAGTATGAGTAGCAGTAGCTGAAATATTTATTTAAGTCCACACACTGACTAACAGCAATCATAGTGAACACAGTTTAGGTAAGACTGCATTTTTTTTTTTTTTTTTTTTTTTTTTTTTTTGCAGTACACAGGCCTCTCACTGTTGTGGCCTCTCCCGTTGCGGAGCACAGGCTCTGGATGCACAGGCCTAGTGGCCATGGCCCACGGGACCAGCCGCTCCGCGGCATGTGGGATCCTCCCGGACTGGGGCACGAACCCGTGTCCCCTGCATCGGCGGGAGGACTCTCAACCACTGTGCCACCAGGGAAGTCCCATTTTTTTTAATCCAAAGAATATTATGGGATGTACAGAACAATGAGCAAGCATGTCTAGACCTTGGACTTGTTAGAGATTCAGAGTGAGTTTCAAACAAGAAAAGGAAAGAAAACAAGCAGCATTCCTATAAAATAGCTATAGGAGTAGGGTTGCTCAGGGAGGAAGGTTGTTTTAAAAACATGACTGGTGAAATAGTCTGGTGGAAAGACCGTCTCTTGAAAATTCTTTTATTCCTGTAGCATTTATTTCCAAATTGTACTGGGCCTAGGCTTGGGCAAGAGCTTGACCCAGCTTGTTAGAGGACTCCTTTTCTGATCACACCATTCCCCACTGAGTAAAGATTCTGCTGGGCCAAGAAATCATGTCCTTCCCTTTTATAGACCATGGTCAGGGCATCTGAATGCTGGCATTTCCTGCTCAGATGGCCCTAAGCTAAGACCCATGTCTGTCCTTCAGAGGGCAGGTTGAATTTCACACTAAGGTTGGCCAAAGGCAGCTGTTTGCAGGAGCAAGGAATGTGAATGGCTGCCAAACCACAGTGTCCATACGTGTGCCTGTAAATTCCAGTGAAGAAACTGAGTTGGTGCAGAGAAAAGGAAGACAGGCTAGAGCCTGGGGGATGGGGGGGGTCCAGCTCTTGCTGAACCACTACCTTCTCGTGCAGAACCTTCCCTAGATGCTTTGCACACACTATCTCATTCAATCCTGAAGAACACTTCAGGGTAATGTTTTATCCTCACATTATGGGTATGAGGTTGTGGGGAGTTAAGGGACTAACCCAAGGCCATTGAATTAGAAGTTGAACCAGGATTTAAACCTCATGTGATCAGGTTCCAAAGTGCATGTTTGTTTCCACTTTGTTAGGTTGCCTGTTAACAACACCTTTGCTTTTACACTTTCCTCGTTCTTCCCAGACCTTGGCACATAATGATATGCAATAAATGTTTGTTGAGTAACTAAGATAGTAGAACAAAATATTCGTTCACCTTTACTATTAATGGGATACAGAGTATAATTATGATGTAGATGAGAAATTCCAGGTAAAATGTGCTGAAGGAGACATTTCACTCCTGATCTATCTCTGCTGTTAACTGTGTTGACCTTACCTAGATGCTGTGGCTGTACTCAGCTTAATGGACTTGCTCCCCTTTCCACTAGTCGGCTCAGTAAATTGCTGCAAAATTTCTGGCTAGCATGGACTCAAATGGCCAGAAAGAACTTTTATTCATAGAAAATAGTAACACCATGTATGTTGTAGTCCTTTTCATTCTTTCCTTACAATGACACAAAACTCTGGGTGTTAAGGTGATGCAAGAGAGGTTGTCAGAATGCCTGCCCCTCATAGATCCACTGGTGTGATCCCTCTGTTGGTAAATTCCCATTCTTGGCTTTCCTGTGCTGTGGTTATTCCCCTGCACAGCTGCTCCCTCCTGGAACATTCAGCTGTGCTGGCCCTCGGCTTTGTCTTTCTTTGTGCTCCCTTCCCGCTTCTCTGAGATGCCAAGACCATTCTCTGCTAGTGGCAGAAAGCCCTGGAACACTTTCCTAACTCCTGCTCTGGACTAGTTTTGGTATTTTCCCCATTTGTTCCCATCTGTACACTTAATTATTTTGGCTGATTTACCTGTATGCCTTGCTAGACTATAGCCCAGTTTGAGGGCAACTTTTGTGTCCCTCTTATTTATCATTGAATTGCCACATCTAACACAATACTAGGCACATGGAAAGTACTTAATACATTTTTGTAGAATGACTGAACTGCCATCATAATTGAGTCATTACATATTTTTTCAAAGAAGTTCTAGCATTAGGTATCAGATCAAGGATTTCTTTTATGGAAAGCTTATAGTCTCCTCAAGAGCATAATTACATCTAATTGCTTGGAAGACTCACCTCGAGTGTGGTTACCAGGTACCCCCAAAGGGACACGCTACTTCTAGGACCCTCCCTTTTCTCTCAAGAGACAGCCAAACTAACTCTTCTCAGAGTGATTAAAACCTCATCAAACCTCAGAAAAGTTCTATTTACTTATCCAGGTGCTGACAACAGAATCTCCATTGTATCCCCTCCTGACTCCATTTATTCAGTCACTGTGAAGAGGGTTAAATTGCCCATGTCTCTCAGTGACTAGGGCTAGATAGCCTGCTGGGTGAACTGTTTTCTAAAACCATAACTCTGAATCCTAACACTCACTCGGCAGGATTTAACTTTTGTGCAGTAAAGCTAGTGACCATTGCTTGAGTTTGGAGAAAGGATTCTTTCATCATGATGCTCATAATCATCATTTTAACTTTTGCTTTCATGTTTTTAAAAATTGTATTTATATAAGCTATTCTATTATGTTTGACAGGAATATAGAAAAATATGGAAATCATGTGTTCATTATGATGAATTTTCATATAGTGACCACATCCGTGTAGCTTCCAACCACATTATGAGCACCCCAGAGAGCTCCCTCAAACTTCCTTCCATTTCTATCCCCCAAATGGTAATGTTGTCTGACCAATTTTTTATTTTTAAAATTTAAATTAAATTAAATTTAATTTTTTTACACAGGTATGCAATAGATTGAAACACAAAAAACTGAAAACTGTTCAAATATTTTTCTTAAAATCACAATCAATTAAATGGTGAAGTACAAACTGGGGAATATTCCAAATATAGCAGATGAATATATATTACCCTTACACTATTTTTTTTTCACACACACACGTGTATTTTATTTTTACAAGAGATAAATAAACTGACACCAAGCATTGTAAATGCATGACCACAACAAAAGCAACAATGATTGCAATTACCAAACGCGAAACACACTCATACTATGTCATAATATTGACATTCAGTCCAGTAATCCTCCACTGTAAAAGCTCCTTTACTTTGCAGTGAAAATTGATTTGTATATTTTTTGCCTCTGAGTACTTGTGGGATTTTTTTTTTATTCAAACAGAAAGTCACAAAAATTATAATCATCCTCATCAGTTCACTCAGTCCCATGTAATTAATTTTTTTTCATCTTGATCTTTTGTTAACACTTTTATGAATTCATCAGTTTTCCATTAGAGTTCTGAAAATGCTTATTCATTCAGTTTAGTAGTATAGTCAGTTACCAGAAACCTGTACTTGTCAGTCTTTTCCATGAACTCCTTGAAGTTGAAACTGTTTTATAGGAACATTTTTGCAAAAGCATCAGAGTACACCCAGAACTGTCTGTAAATGACAAAAGACTTAAAAATGACCACGGTTAAAGATTTGATGAAAGTTCATAATAATGCAATTGATAAGGAAATTTAGTTATTTCTGAGATATACATTTTAAAATAATAACTAGAATTATGACTTATAACATCATACCAAAACATATAAGATTTTTAGAAGTTTCATGTAATGTCTGAAACATTTATATTAACATATATCCATCAAATAACCCAAAGAAAGTTTAGAATTAGTTGTTTTTTTGTTTGTTTGTTTTTCTATACTGGAGGTTCTTATTAGTCATCAATTTCATACACATCAGCGTATACATGTCAATCCCCATCGCCCAATTCAGCACAGCACCATCCCCACCCCACCGCGGTTTGCCCCCCTTGGTGGCCATACGTTTGTTCTCTACATCTGTGTCTCAACTTCTGCCCTGCAAACCGGTTCATCTGTACCATTTTTCTAGGTTCCACATACATGCATTAATTTATGATATTTGTTTTTCTCTTTCTGACTTACTTCACTCTTCATGAAAGTCTCTAGATCCATCCATGTCTCAACAAATGACCCAACTTCATTCCTTTATATGGCTGAGTAATATTCCATTGTATATATGTACCACATCTTCTTTATCCATTCGTCTGTCGATGGGCATTTAGGTTGCTTCCATGACCTTGCTATTGTAAATAGTGCTGCAGTGAACGTTGGGGTGCATGTGTCTTTTTGAATTATGGTTTTCTCTGGGTATATGCCCAGTAGTGGGATTGCTGGATCATATGGTAATTCTATTTTTAGTTTTTTAAGGCACCTCCATACTGTTCTCCATAGTGGCTGTACCAATTTACATTCCCACCAACAGTGCAAGAGGGTTCCCTTTTCTCCACACCCTCTCCAGCATTTGTTGTTTGTAGACTTTCTGATGTTGCCCATTCTAACTGGTGTGAGGTGATACCCCACTGTAGTTTTGATCTGCATTTCTCTAATAATTAGTGATGTTGAGCAGCTTTTCATGTGCTTCTTGGCCATCTGTATGCCTTCTTTGGAGAAATGTCTATTTAGGTCTTGTGCCCATTTTTGGATTGGGTTGTTTGCTTTTTAATATTGAGCTGCAGGAGCTGTTTATATATTTTGGAGATTAATCCTTTGTCCGTTGATTCGTTTGCAAATATTTTCTCCCATTCTGAGGGTTGTCTTTTTGTTTTGTTTATGATTTCCTTTGCTGTGCAAAAGCTTTGAAGTTTCATTAGGTCCCATTTGTTTATTTTTGTTTTTATTTCCATTTCTCTAGGAGGTGGATCAAAAAAGATCTTGCTGTGATTTTTGTCAAAGAGTGTTCTTCCTATGTTTTCCTCTAAGAGTTTTATAGTGTCTGGTCTTACGTTTCGGTCTCTAATCCATTTTGAGTTTATTTTTGTGTATGGAGTTAGGGAGTGTTCTAATTTCATTCTTTTACATGTAGCTGTCCAGTATTCCAAGCACCACTTATTGAAGAGACTGTGTTTTTTTCCATTGTATATCTTTGCCTCCTTTGTCATAGATTACTTGACCATAGGTTCATGGGTTTATCTCTGGGCTTTCTATTTTGTTCCATTGATCTATGTTTCTGTTTTTGTGCCAGTACCATATTGTCTTGATTACTATAGCTTTGTAGTGTAGTCTGAACTCAGGGAGTCTGATTCCTCCAGCTCCGTTTTTTTTCCTCAGAGTGCTTTGGCTATTCAGGGTCTTTTGCGTCTCCATACAAATTTTAAGATGATTTGTTCTAGTTCTGTAAAAAATGCCATTGGTAATTTGATAGGGATTGCATTGAATCTGTAGATTGCTTTGGGTAGTATAGTCATTTTTACAATATTGCTACTTCTAGTCCAAGAACATGGTATATCTCTCCATCTGTTGGTATCATCTTTAATGTCTTTCTTCAGTGTCTTATAGTTTTCTGCATACAGACCTTTTGTCTCCCTAGGTAGGTTTATTCCTAGGTATCTTATTTGTTTTGTTGCAGTGGTAAATGGGAGTGTTTCCATAATTTCTCTTTCTGATCTTTCATTGTTAGTGTATAGGAATGCAAGAGATTTCTGTGCATTAATTTTGTATCCTGCAACTTTACTAAATTCACTGATGAGCTCTAGTAGTTTTCTGGTGACATTTTTAGGATTCTCTTTGTATAGTGTCATGTCAACTGCAAACAGTGACAGTTTTACTTCTTCTTTTCCAATATGTATTCTTTTTATTTTTTTCTTCTCTGATTGCCATGGCTAGGACTTCCAAAACTATCTTGAATAATAGTGGTGAGAGTGGACATCCTTGTTTCGTTCCTGATCTTAGAGGAAATGCTTTCAGTTTTTCACCATTGAGAATGATGTTTGCTGTGGGTTTGTTGTATATGGCCTTTATTATGTTGAGGTAGGTTCCCTCTATGCCCACTTTCTGGAGAGTTTTTATCCTAAATGGGTGTTGAATTTTGTCCAAAGCTTTTTCTGCATCTCTTGAGATGATCATATGGTTATTCTTCAGTTTTTTAATATGGTGTATCACATTGATTTGTGTATGTTGAAGAATCCTTGCATCCCTTGGATAAATCCCACTTGATCATGGTGTATGATCCTTTTAATGTGTTGTTGGATTCTGTTTGCTAGTATTTTGTTGAGGATTTTTGCATCTATATTCATCAGTAATATTGGTCTGTCATTTTCTTTTTTGTAGTATCTTTGTCTGGTTTTGGTATCAGGGTGATGGTGGGCTCATAGAATGAGTTTGGGAGTGTTCCTTCCTCTGCAATTTTCTGGAAGAGTTTGAGAAGGATGGGTGTTAGCTCTTCTCTAAATGTTTGATAGAATTCACCTGTGAAGCCATGTGGTCCTGGACTTTTGTTTGTTGGAAGATTTTTAATCACAGTTTCAATTTCATTACTTGTGATTTTTCTGTTCACATATTCTCTTTCTTCCTGGTTCAGTCTTGGAAGGTTATACATTTGTAAGAATTTTCCATTTCTTCCAGGTTGTCCATTGTATTGGCATAGAGTTGCTTACAGTAGTCTCTTAGGATGCTTTGTATTTCTCTGGTGTATGTTGTAACTTCTCCTTTTTCATTTCTAATTTTATTTATTTGAGTCCTCTCCCTCTTTTTCCTGATGAGTCTGGCTAGTGGTTTATCAATTTTGCTTATCTTCTTGAAGAACCAGCTTTTAGTTTTATTGATGTTTCTATTGTTTCTATTTCATTTATTTTTACTCTTATCTTTATGATTTCTTTCCTTCTGCTAACTTTGGGTTTTGTTTGTTCTTCTTTCTCTAATTCCTTTAGGTGTAAGGTTAGATTGTTTACTTGAGATTTTTCGTTTCTTGAGGTAGGCTTGTATAGCTCTAAACTTCCTTCTTAGAACTGCTTTTGCTGCATGCCATAGGTTTTGGGTCATTGTGTTTTCATTGTCATTTGTCTGTAGGTATTTTTTGATTTCTTAGATTTCTTCAGTAATCTCTTGGTTGTTTAGTAATGTATTGTTTAGCCTCCATTTGTGTTTTTTATGTTTATTTCCCTGTAATTCGTTTCTAATCTCATAGCATTGTGGTCAGAAAAGATGCTTGATATGATTTCAATTTTCTGAAATTTACTGAGGCTTGATTTGTGACCCAAGATGTGATCTATCCTGAAGAATGTTCCATGTGCACTTGAGAAGAAAGTGTAATCTGCTGGTTTTGGATGGAATGTCCTATAAATATCAATTAAATCTATCTGGTCTATTGTGTCATTTAAAGCTTCTGTTTCCTTATTTATTTTCTGTTTGGATGATCTGTCCATTGGTGTAAGTGAGGTGCTAACGTCCCCCACTATTATTGTGTTACTGTTGATTTCCTCTTTTATAGCTGTTAACAGTTGCCTTATGTATTGAGGTGCTCCTATGTTGGGTGCATATATATTTATAATTGTTATATCTTCTTCTTGGATTATCCCTTGATCATTATGTAGTGCCCTTCCTTGTCTCTTGTAACATTCTTTATTTTAAAGTCTATTTCATCTGATATGAGTATTGCTACTCCAGCTTTCTTTTGGCTTCCATTTGCATGGAATATCTTTTTCCATCCCCTCACTTTCAGTTTGTATGTATCTGTAGGTCTGAAGTGGGTCTGCTGTATACAGCATATATATGGGTCTTGTTTTTGTATCCATTCAGCAAGCCTGTTTCTTTTGGTTGGAGCATTTAATCCATTCACATTTAAGGTAATTATCGATATGTATATTCCTGTGACCATTTTCTTAATTGTTTTGGGTTTGTTTTTGTAGGTCCTTTTCTTCTCTTGTGTTTCCCACTTAGAGAAGTTCCTTTAGCATTTGTTGTAGCACTGGTTTGGTGGTGCTGAATTCTCTTAGCTTTTGCTTGTCCATAAAGCTTTTGATTTCTCCATTGAATCTGAATGAGATCCTTGACGGGTAGGGTAATCTTGGTTGTAGGTTCTTCCCTTTCATCACTTTAAGTATATCATGCCACTCCCTTCTGGCTTGTAGAGTTTCTGCTGAGAAATCAGCTGTTAACCTTATAGGAGTTCCCTTGTATGTTATTTGTCATTTTTCCCTTGCTGCATTCAATAATTTTTCTTTGTCTTTAATTTTTGCCAATTTGATTACTATGTGTCTTGGCGTGTTTCTCCTTGGGTTTATCCTGTATGGGACTCACTGTGCTTCCTGGACTTGGGTGGCTATTTCCTTTCCCATATTAGGGAAGTTTTTGACTATAATCTCTTCAAATATTTTCTCGGGTCCTCTCTCTCTCTTCTCCTTCTGGGACCCCTATAATGCAAGTGTTGTTGCGTTTAATGTTGTCCCAGAGGTGTCTTAGGCTTTCTTCATTTCTTTTCATTCTTTTTTCTTTATTGTCTTCTGCAGCAATGAATTCCACCATTCTGTGTTCCAGGTCACTTATCCATCCTTCTGCCTCAGTTATTCTGCTATTGATTCCTTTTAGTGTATTTTTCATTTCAGTTATTGTATTGTTCATCTCTGTTTGTTTGTTCTTTAATTCTTCTAGGTCTTTGTTAAACATTTCTTGTATCTTCTTGATCTTTCCCTCCATTCTTTTTTTTTTTTTTTTTTTTTTGGCGGTATGCGGGCCTCTCACTGTTGTGGCCTCTCCCGTTGCGGAGCACAGGCTCCGGACGCGCAGGCCTAGCGGCCATGGCTCACGGGCTTAGTTGCTCCGCGGCATGTGGGATCTTCCCAGACCAGGGCACGAACCCGTGTCTCCTGCATCGGCAGGCGGATTCTCAACCACTGCGCCACCAGGGAAGCCCTGCCTCCATTGTTTTTCTGAGGTCCTGGATCATATTCAATATCATTATTCTGAATTCTTTTTCTGGAAGGTTGCCTATCTCCACTTCATTTAGTTGTTTTTCTGGGGTTTTATCTTGTTCCTTCATCTGGTACATAGCCCTCTGCCTTTTCATCTTGTCTGTCTTTCTGTGAGTGTGGTTTTTGTTCCACAGGCTGCAGGATTGTAGTTCTTCTTGCTTCTGCTGTCTGCCCTCTGGTGGATGAGGCTATCTAAGAGGCTTGTGTAAGTTTACTGATGGGAGGGACTGGTGGTGGGTAGAGCTGACATTGCTCTGGTGGGCAGAGCTCAGTAAAACTTTAATCCACTTGACTGCTGATGGGTGGGGCTGGGTTCCCTCCGTGTTTGTTGTTTGGCCTAAGGCAACCCAACACCAGAGCCTACCTGGGCTCTTTGGTGGGGCTAATGGCAGACTCTGGGAGGGCTCATGCCAAGGAGTACTTCCCAAAACTTCTGCTGCCAGTGTTCTTGTCCCCACGGTGAGACACAGCCACCCCCCACCTCTGCAGGAGACCTTCCAACACTAGCAGGTAGGTCTGGTTCAATCTCCCCTGAGTTCACTGCTCCTTCCCCTGGGTCCCGATGTGCACACTACTTTGTGTGTGCCCTCCAAGAGTGGAGTCTCTCTTTCCCCCAGCCCTGTTGAAGTCCTGCAATCAATTCCCGCTAGCCTTCAAAGTCTGATTCTCTAGGAATTCCTCCTCCTGTTGCCAGACCCCCAGGTTGGGTATCCTGATGTGGGGCTTAGAACCTTCACTCCAGTGGGTGGACTTCTGTGGTATAAGTGTTCTCCAGTTTGTGAGTCACCCACCCAGCAGTTATGTGATTTGATTTTGCTGTGATTGCACCCCTCCTACCATCTCATTGTGGCTTCCCCTTTGTCTTTGGATGTGGGTAGCTTTTTTGGTGAGTTCCAGTGTCTTCTTGTCGATGATTGTCCTGCAGCTAGTTGTGCTTCTGGTGTTCTCGCCAGAGGGAGTGAAAGCACGTCCGTCTACTCCACCATCTTTGTGCCTCCCTCTGTCTGACCAATTTTTAAACTTCAACAAATGGAGTTATTCATTATACATTCTTTTATGACTGACAATTAAGTCAACATTGTGTTTGTGACTCTATTGCTGTATATAACAGTAGCTGTTCCTTTTTTGTTGCTGTATAGTATTCCACTATATGTTTTATATACCACAGTTTATGTATCCATTCTTCTGTTGATGGAGATTTGAGTTATTTACAGCTTGGGGCTACTTTTTATTTGGCTCACATGTACACAGTTTTGGGGGTATATACCAGGGAGTGGAAGAGCTGGGACAAAAATATGCATATATTCAGCTTTAGTGGATTGTATCAAGTGATTTTTTCAGTGTAGGATTTATAAGTGAGGGATAAAGAAGACATTATAGGGGCTTTCCTGGTGGAACAGTGGTTAAGAATCTGCCTGCCAATGCTGGGGACATGGGTTCAATGCCTGGGCCAGGAAGATCCCACATGCTGTGGAGCACCTAAGCCCATGTGACACAACCACTGAGCCTGTGCTCTAGAGCCTAAGAGCCACAACTACCGAGCCTGTGTGCCACAACTACTGAAGCCTGTGCACCAGACCCTGTGCTCTGCAACAAGAGAAACCACTGCAATGAGAAGCCTGCGCACAGCAACAAGGAAGAGCCCCCGCTCACCTCAGCTAGAGAAAGCCCACACACAGCAACGAAGACCCAATGCAGCCATAAAGAAATAAGTTAATTAATTAATTAAAAAAGAAGACATGGTAACTCTTAAGACTTCCCAGGGAGATAGGAAGCTTCTGGAAAAGACCTATCTAAGAAACAGTTGTTTGGGCCATACATTTTGGTTAAATGTTAATGCAATCTAAGCTTGAACAACTTTAAAAATGACCTAAGCCTGTAAGGTAAAGTTAGAAGCTGAAGTTATAAAGATACAGTGTAGCTGTTGGCAAAATAACCTAATAGCTGTTAATGGGTAAGAAATACCTATGAGTTATTTAATCAGTTAAAGCTTCATTAATGAGAAAACAGCTCTGGGAAGACTTCTTGTTTAAGAAAATCACAATAATAAATATTAGTACTAAATGGGATGATAATGAAATATTATAAAGTTTAAAAAGTTATGTACAAGATGAAATGTGTTAGGCTGAAATGGGGTCATGTGATTGATATTTCTCCTTATTTAAATTTTCTGATGGTCTTGGAGAGCAATTTCTGAATTTAGCTGGCCAGATTTTAGGAAAGCATGTAGTGAAACTTAAATTGCTGAATTAAAGTTTTCAGTGTTATCTCTGAGTTTAGGCAAGTCTTTCCTCTTACCTTCACGTTTACCTTTAATGGAGAGCCAGGGACATTTATCAGAATGGTTAAATAAGAAATAACATCAACATCAAATGCTGGCAAGTATACAGAAACACTGAGTTACTCATATGTGGCTACTGGGACTGTAAAATGGTAGAGCCACTCTAGAAAAGAGTTTGGTTCTTTCTTTGAAAACTAAACATGTAACTACTAAAGCATGCAGCAAATGCACTTCTGGGCATTTATCCCAGAGAAATGAAGATTTCTAGTTCACACAAATACTTGTACATGAAGGGTGATAGCAGCTTTATTTGTAATAGCCTAACAACTGGAAACAACCCAGATATCTTTCGATGAGTGAATGGTTAAACACACTGTGGTACATCCATACCATGGAATATTACTCACCAATAAAAGAGAATGAATTATTGAAATACACAACAGCCTAGATGAATCTCCAGAGAATTAAGCTGAGTGAAAAAAGTACAATTTTAAAGGGTTACATACTATATGACTCAATTTATATTTGTTGAAATGACAAAATTATGAAATGGAAGACAGATGAGTGGAGATTAGTAGCTGGCAGGTGTTAAGGGAGGATAGGGCAGGAGAGAGCTGGGTGTGGCTATGAAAGAGTAACATGGGAGATCCTTTTGGTGATGAACTGTTTTGTCTCTTGAATTAGTGTCAGTATTGATAGTGATTTTGTTACCTCTGGGGAAAACTAGGTAGAGGATCAATTGGATCTGTATTATTCCTTTTAACTTCATGTGAATCTACAATTACCTCAAAAGGAGAAAGAGAGTCAGGAAGTGCTCTACCCAGTTTCTCTTAGGTCAATTCTTTTCATAATTACCCATTCATGTCGCAAATGTTATAGACTGTTCCAGAGGAAAGCCATTGCTCCCCGCCTCCCATTAGAGAAAACATTAATCATTGAAACAGTCATCTATCAAAGGTTCTGGTATTCTTTGTTCATGCCAAATTTCAAGGAGCCATTAGTTCATATTCTTTGGCCTGCATACATACTTACATATCAGGTAGGAATCTTAGATCTTTAGAAGAAATATATCTGAGCTGCAAGTAAATAAATGGACAGATGGCTAAAGTTATTTTCACCCCCATAATTACTTTCCTTCTGGCCCCAAAGAACCTGTCTGACCAGTCATTAAAGTCTAAGAAGTTTGCCCATTGTTCATTTCCTATTTGACTTAGATTGTCCAGGGATCAATTTAGGGAACAGTAAAGGTAATGTAAGGAATCTTAGTGGGAATAAAATGATTGGAACTTTTTGTCTGTTTGTTTTTAAGGCTTAGAATATAATATTCACTGCCTAGTTACTTTTTGTAATGCTATAACTGATATATACTGGGGAGCCTCACTATGTTTTTTCAGTTTTTTTCTGGCCCATAGCTTATCATCTCTGTGGGTTTTCTACTTTAAGCTCTTTAGGTATCATTTTCCTGAGTGCTGTAGTTAAATATACCTGGTTTTCCTTTGTTTTTGTGTACATTATTTTTACCTTTCAGTTGGCCTCAAGTTTAGTTTTGTTTTCGCTGGTCCCTGTAGTTGCCAGCTCCCTGTAGACGTTTTAAACTTCATTGTTACAGCTGCCAGTATTGAGAGGTAGCTTGGCGTTGAAGTGTCTCTTTAGAAAGAAGGGCTCTCTGTTTGGCATGCAAGCCAAGTTCTCTTTGTTATTTTACTATAAAGCCTTTTTGGGGAAGTGTGAAGTAAAATAATTTTTGTTAACTATTGACATGTTTGATATGTCAGGTGAGCAAAGTAGATGTGTTCTGGGACATTCTACCTTAATTATTCTCTAACAAGAAACTTATACTGTAAGGGAAGGAACTAGAAAGCAGGGGGAAGGAGAGTACCTGAAATAAACCTTTTGAGTGAACATCAAGTGCCATGTCTTTTATGCACCTTATCTCATTGACCCCCTAACACTTTTGGTGGATACCTATGACAGGCATTTTCCAGATGAGGTAACAATCTCAGGTACCCATGGTGGCAGTTAGTCAGTGGGAGAGCAAGAATGCAAACCCAAGTTGGCCTGATCTGAAATACAAAGGTCTTTGATGCTACCTCTTCTTAAACAAAGAGGAAGCAAATGGAGTTCTTATTTCTTATACTAAATATCAGATTGGCTATGCTAAGAGACTGGATAGGTTCATTTTTTTTTTTTTTTGAATATGATGATTGGCTGAATTCTTCTGAGGCTTCACACTCGGTGACTAAGAAATGTCACTAAGGGTAGAGATGAAGTGCAAGTTACCCACACGGGAGCACAATTGGGTACAAAAGTCTCTAAGTCACCGATCTACATGATGTGACTTAAGAAATGCTATACAAGCCTCTAGCTGCCCACACATATCTTCTCATCTTTATCATTGTAATCCAATTTTATGACTGCCATGGGTCATAAAATTTCCATCATTAGAGTTGTTAATGGTTCACAAAGTGTAGTCAAGACTCTTGGCTCCCTAACACCTTTCATTCCTTAGACCATTTTTCACATGAGATGAAATCAATCACTCAGAAATATCCTTCTGCTAGTATCTTGTATCTTGACTGTATCAATGTCAATATCCTAGATGTAATATTGTACTATAGTTTTAAAGATGTTCCTATGGGGGGAAACTGGATAAAATGTACTCTGGATCTCTCTGTATTACTTCTTATAACTACATAGGAAGCTAAAATTACCTCAGTGAGTTTATCAGCTGAGTTGTTAGTTCCTGGAAAGCTGGACTTCTGGATATTGAGTTCCTTCAGTTTCACGTGGGGAGGTGAGAGGACCTAGCGGGGAATGAGGTGGCCCTAAAGCCTGTCCTATAAAGAGAGCATCATAAAGAAATGTGATCAGGAAAGAATATTAGAGGGAGTGTGAAGGCAGCATGGCTCATGTCAAACTTTACACACTTGAGGAGCATTTTATATTTCTGTCTGTTGTCAGAACAGGTTCTTTTCTCCCCATATCACAATGCCATTCTCATCACAGGTTCCCAGTTTCTCCTTGGTCTTGGAGCATGATTTTACCCTTGATTGCTTCAACTTCTTCATCTGTAAAGTTGGGGCAATAGAATTTTTATTGAAAAATGGTCATGCCAAGAGTATTTTGAAGTAGTGAGAACAGCATAGTTTTGTGCAGATGAAGCACATATGAATTGCATTTCACGTTTTAGTATGGTGAAAATTCAGATGGCCCTAACATACATTAACAGACGTCCTTCTCATTTCATTCTTCCAACACTAGAGTAGTATGTGTAAATAAGTTATATTTCTGCACACAAACCTAGAATATTATTACTTTCCTTGTAATTCTTTCTGCAGATTTGCCTTAATGGCAATTTTTGGAACTCAAGTTGTTTTTAAATGATAGCTAATCCTTATACATTATGTTGGAGTCAAGTAGGAAAGATAGGGAATTACTGAGTTTGAGTGTTGGGTATACCCAAGGAATGTATATAATCTTAAGGAAACTTTTAGATTTGATTGTTAAGAGGGTTGGTATGAATTCCTATAGGCCCTCTGCAGAGCCATTTTTTTCCCTCCAAATATCAGCTGGGTTGTTACATCAAAGTATTATATCTAGGAAGGCTGTGACTTAAGCTACGTGGGATGTTAGTTTCAGTTAACTTCCTCAGGAAAAGGCCACTTACCTGATGGCATTCCAGGTTGTCTCAGGGAGCCCTGCTGGCTGTCTTGCTTTGGAGCATAAGTCCCAATGTTCATTCTGTAGGCCACATTGTTCTTTGACAGGGATGCTGGCAGGTAGAGCTATGTGAAGGGACCATGATGTATACTCCTCCCTCTGTGTGCAGAGTCTCAGAGGTGGTTCAAAGCAGTGTACATTGTTTATTTGTTTGAAAATAATAATCTCCATGGGTATACCTTAGGTGTACCCTGAGGTATTAGAATTGCAAAACTAGGTTTCATAAGAATTATCTCACTTTATTCTCACAGTAACCATATGAGGTTGGGTATTATCACTCTCATTTTGTAGAGGCTTAGTGAAACTAAGTAGTTTGTCCATAATCACGCAATTAGTAAGCCAGAATTTGCGTTCATAGGTCTAATTCCACAGCTTACACATTGAACCCAGCATCTTTGAGTCTGGGTCAACATTTCTTCCATCCTTTTAACAGACGTGTTTTGAGTATCTCTTAGGCACTGTGCTGGGTCCTGCGGATACAAAAATTAATGAACGTAGTTCCTACAGTAGAGGTACTCCTACTATATTATGATAGATATTAGGTACATTGTAAAAAATGATACAATATGAAGATAATAACCCATTGCAATAGAAAATTGGAACAAACACCATGAAAGTCAGGTACACGATACTACTAGAGAGAATAATAGGAGAGTTTGTACTTAGGCATTAACCAGGTAAATGATGGGGTGGTGAAGAAAAAGCCCCTTTAGCAGGTCAGGTCATTGAAATTCCAGGGGCTGAAGGGAAGGCCAGAGTGACCTCAGGGGAGAGGTGGAGGGAGAGAGCCCATTGGGGTAAGATTCTAGATGAGGTCTGAAAGATAGTCAGAAGCCAGACTAAGCAAGGACTTCAGGTCCTAGTAAGTATCTTTAATCTTAAGGGCAAAGGAAAGTCACTGAAAATATGTGAGTGATAAAGTTAGATTTGTGATTTAAACAGTTCTTTTCAGCTCAATGCAGACAGGATTGGCGGGCAGCCAAGGTGTACCTGGGGAAGACCAGTAGAAAATTGTAGAGGTTACAAGGTTAGATATGATAGAGCTTGGATTAAAGTGGTGGTGTGAAGATGAAGAGCAGGGGATGGGTTTCAGAAGTAGTTAGGAGGTAAAATGGGTGGAAATCAGTGATAGATTGAATATAGGGTCAGGAGAAGAAAAGTAAGTTGGATAGTTGGTGGCATCATTCAGTGAGATAGAGATACTGCAAGCAGGTCAGATTTGGGAGGCAGGTTTCAAGTTCAATTCTGAACATGTTGGGGTTGGGGTGACTTTGAGACAAGCAGAAACAACAAGTTAACATTCTAATCTATATTTCTGGAGACTAGAGGAGAGGCCTGGACTAGAATATACCTTGTGTATCATAAGTATGGAGGTGGCCAATGACATCATGATCATGGGTGCCATTGCCTAGAGAGATACTAGGGAGTGATAAAAAAAGCAGAGCCTAGAACCAAGCCTTGAAGAACTTAATTTCATGGCCGTTTGAAGGAAGATCAACTTACAAAGTCTGTAGAAGAATATCACAAAAGATAGGAAGGAAACTACTAGTGTCATGAAATCAAAGGGAAGATGTGCTTTGATGAAGCTGGAGTGACCAGCAAAGTCAAGTATGTGAGTTTGAAAAAGTCCTTTGGAGTTATTGGCATGGAAGTCACTGGTGATCTTAGTAAGAGCTGTTTTTTTGTGGAAGGATGAGGAAAAAGATTAGAGCAGGGTGAAGAGTGAGTAAGGTTTGTGAAATTGGATACAGTCAAAAAAGATAAGTCTTATGAGAAGAGAACAGCAGATAGAACATGTAGGGTTTGGAAAAGGTAATTTATATAAGATGGGAGAGACTTGAGTATGTTTAAAAGTTACTGGTAAATATTTAATTGATAGGGAGCTGGCAACTATTTGGGAGAGAAAAAGGATCATGAATAGTGTTGGCTCATGAGATGGGGAATAGACAGGAAAAGATTTGCAGAGATGTCCATGTTTGCATGCTTGGTATGAAGAGGATGAGGGAGTTCCCCTCCTAGGAATTCTATTTTCCTGTAAAACAAAAGATAGTATCTTTGTCTGTGAGGGAGCAGGAAGGAGAGGTGGACCTGTGAGGAGAGCTGACAGAATTTGATATATGGTAATTGTGGAAAAGAGTGGGTGTGAGCTGGCTTGAGAAAAGTAGTGGGATTCCTGGTCACTGTTAAGGGACCATTCTCCAGAAGCTTGGGGACATTCATTTTCTTATGCTGTTATATAAACAATCCATGGTGTATCCATGTTTTATGAAAAATCCAAGTTAACATCTATATTGTATAAGTAAGAGGAAAGAATTTGAGAAAGGTGGGAAGGATTTTTTTTTTTTAAGTGATTGATTTTCAGAGTGTTTGGAGAGACTGGAAGGAGAATACTCATTTGAACATAAAAATGTAAATTTTAAAAGACCTCTGAATGTGTATATACTTATTAAGTGAACTGGCTGAGGGGAAATTTTCCTTTTTCACATGAGGAAAATTTACCAATTTATTTTGTTTAAACATTGAGGCCTGGGCTGAGTTAAACATTAGAAATTATTTTAAGAGGATATCAAGGTTTGCATAAAATGGTGCACTAAGTTTGCTGGATTTTCATTTTTGCTGTTGATCCACTGATGTTAGGCCTCTGCAATTTTCCTACCCACTGAAGAAGACAAACAGATGCTTCTACGAATGTGAAACTAGCTCAGCAAATGGAGCCTCCTTTTCTAAATGTTTGTTTTTTGGCTGAGGAAGACAAGGGACAAACACCTGGAGATTAGAAATGTGTCTCTATTCACTAGAAATGCTTATTTTAATGTGTTGGCCTCAGTTGGCTAACAGAAACTGCTTAAGTGTGAAATTTCATTTCCTATGTATAGAGTATGCTACCAGGTATGTTGGTGGGAGCAGAGGAGCACATACAAAAGGATTTTGTTTTTCCTCTTGAAGAACTTTTTGTTTGGCCGGGGAGGGATTGTATTCATACAAAAGTTATAAAAGAAACCTTTAGTAACTTCACAAATGCAGGTGTTTAAGGAGATGGGCAAAGGCTCAGAGTAAGAGAAGGACGAGATAGCAGAAAGACCTCATAGAGGAAGATTCAGGAAAAAGAAGGATATCAGAGATCTAGCCAGAGTAAGGCGGCATCCCTTGGAGATATTGTGGGTTTGGTTCCAGACCACGGCAATAAAGTGAGTATCACAATAAAGTGAGCCACACAAATTTGTTTCTCAGTGCATATAAAAGTTATACTCACGTTTTCTAATAAGTGTATTAAGTGTGTGATAGCATTATGTCTAAAAACCCCCAATGTATACATCTTAATTAAAAAATACTTCATGGCTAAAAAATGCTAACCATCATCTGAGCCTTCAGTGAATCATAGTCTTTTTGCTGGTGGGGGGGTCTTGCCTCAGTGTTGATGGCTGCTGACTGGTCAGGGTGGTGGTTGCTGAAGGTTGGGTGGCAGTGGCACTTTCTTAAAATAAGACAACAGTGAAGTTTGCCCCAATGATCAACTCTTCCCTTCATGAATGGTTTCTCTGTAGCATGCAATACTGTTTGATAGCATTTTACCCTTTGGAGTCAATCCTCTCAAACTCTGCTGCTGCTTTATCAACCAAATTTATTTAATACTCTAAATCCTTTGTTGTAATTTCAATAGTCTTCACCAGGAGTAGATTCCATCTCAAGAAACCACTTTCTTTGCTGATCCATAAGAAGCAATTCCTCGTCCGTTAAAGTTTTATCCAGAGATTGTAGTAATTCAGTCACATCTTCAGGCTCCACTTCTAATACTAGTTCCCTTGCTATTTCCACCACATCTGCAGTTACTTCCTCCACTGAAGTCTTGAACCTATCCAAGTCATCCATAAGGTTGGAATCAGCTTCTTCCAAACTTCTGTTAATGTTGATATTTTGACCTCTTCCCATGAATCACGAATGTTCTTAATGGCATCTAGAATGGTAAATCCTTTCCAGAAGGTTTTCTATTTAATTTGTCCACATTCACCAGAGGAATCACTATTTATGGCAGTTACAGCCTCACAAAATGGTTATCTTAAATAAGACCTGAAAATCTAAGTTTCTCCTTGATCCTTGGGCTGCAGAATGGATGTTGTGTTAGCAGGCATGAAAACATTAATCTTGTTGTACATCTCCATCAGAGCTCTTGGGTGACTAGGTGCTCTGTCACTGAGCAGTAATCTTTTGAAAGGAGTGGGTAATATTTTTCTGAGCAGTGGGTCTCAACAGTAGGCTTACAACATTCAGTAAACCATGTTCTAAGTAGATGTGCTGTCATCCAGGTTTTGCAGTTCCATTTATAGAGCATAGAGTAGATTTAGTATAATTCTAAGGGGCCCTAGGATTTTCAGAATGGGAAATGAGCATTGGCTTCAACTTAAAGTCACCAGCTGTATTAGCCCCTAACAAGAGAGTCAGCTTCTCCTTTGTAGCTTTGAAGCCAGGTGTTGACTTCTCCCCTCTAGCTATGAAAGTCCTAGGTGGCATCTTCTTCTAATATAAGGCTATTTCATCTCCATTAAAAAATCTGTTGTTTATGGGGCTTCCCTGGTGGCGCAGTGGTTGAGAGTCCGCCTGCCGATGCATGGGACACGGGTTCGTGCCCTGGTCTGGGAAGATCCCATATGCCATGGAACGGCTGGGCCCGTGAGCCATGGCCGCTGAGCATGCGCGTCTGGAACCTGTGCTCCTCAATGGGAGAGGCCTCAGCAGCGAGAGGCCCGCATACCGCAAAAAAAAAAAAAGAAAAAGAAAAAAAAATCTGTTGTTTAGTGTAGCCACCTTCATTAATAATCTTGGGTAGATCTTGATAACTTTCCACAGCTTCTACATCAGCACTTGCTGCTTCATCTGGCACATTTGTTATGAAGATGTCTTCTTTCCTTAAACCTCATGAGCCAATCTCTGCTAGCTTGAAACTTCTGCAGCTTCCTCAGCTCTCTCAGCCTTCATAGAATTAAAGAGTCAGGGCCTTACTCTGGATTAGGCTTTGGTTTAAGGTAATGCTGTGGCTGATTTGGTTTTCTATCCAGACCACTAAAACTTTCTCCATATCAGCAATAAGTCTGTTTCACTTTCCTATTATCTGCGTGTTCACTGGAGTAGCACTTTTAATTTCCTTCAAGAACTTTTCCTTTGCATTCACAGCTTGGTTAACTGTTGACTCAAAACGTCCAGCTTTCAGCCTATCTTGGCTTTCCACATGCCTTCCTCACTGAGCTTAATCATTTCTAGCTTTTGATTTAAAGAGAAAGATGTGCGACTCTTTCTTTCACTTGAACCCTTAGAGACCACTGTAGCGGTCTTGAATTTAATTAGCCTAAATTCAATCTTGTGTCTCAGGGAATAGGGAGGCCTGGGGAGAAGGAGAGAGACAGGGGATGGCCGGTTGGTGGAGTCAGAGTGCACACAACATTTATATTAGATTAAGTTCACCATCTTATATGGGTGTGGTTCATGGTGCCCCCAAACCATTACAAGAGTAACACCAAAGATCACTGATCACTAATCACTGTAACAAGTTGAATAATAATGCAAAAGTTTGAACTATTGTGAGAATTTCCAAAAGCTGGTATAGAGACATGAAGTGAGCAAATGCCCTTGGAAAAATGGTACCGATAGGCCAGGGTTGCCACAAACCTTCATTTTGAAAAAACTCAATATCTGCAAAGCAAAATAAAATGAGGTATGCCTGTGGTTGAGCTGTGTGCCTGGGAAGATGTGGGTTTGTTTAGCATCTAGCCAGTCTATGCTACATGCCCATTGGAGCATCACAGAAGAAACTTACTCCCTCCCCCTCAGTCATGGGCTCTTCAGACTCTAAGCCCTCCATCCCCCAGGTTAGCCTTCTGATCAGTTCCACCAGGAATCATTCCTATGTGATCATTCCCAAAACTTCTACCACCCCGGCCATCACCATTTTTAGCAAACATTTTTGGTTTGTATTTTTCTTCTTGAAATGAGGTGTTCACAATAAAATGTAATTCTCTAGATGGGATCCAAAAAAGACTGCTAAAGTGGGATTATTGTTTTGTTTGATTTAATAACTGTAAGGTCAAAGAGAGGGACAATGTTGGGAAGACTTCCCATTGAGAGGCAGATGATGGAAGCCCACAAAGAAGAGAATTTGAAGGATGAAGGGGGTCTCTAGGATGCCATTCCAATAGGGCAGCTATATCAAGCATTAGTGGTTATGGATTATTCTTACCTACTTCTCAAGGAAGAAAAAAGCACAGACACTCTCAAATCAACAAGTTTATTTCTATAAACCTTAATGTAAACTCAAGGAGAAGAAAGAAATGCTCTCAAATAATATTACATTTGTGTTAGATTTTGGATTTAAATTAAAAAAAAAAAAACACAACACCATATTTAAAATCTTTTTAGGGACTTCCCTGGTGGTACAGTGGTTAAGAATCTGCCTGCCAATGCAGGGGACATGGGTTTGAGCCCTGGTCCAGGAAGATCCCACATGCCACAGAGCAACTAAGCCCGTGTGCCACAACTACAGAAGCCCACATGCCTAGAGCCCATGCTCCACAACAAGAGAAGCCACCGCAATGAGAAGCCCAAGCACCCCAACGAAGAGTATCCCCTACTTGCCTTAACTAGAGAAAAGCCTGCACACAGCAACGAAGACACAATGCAGCCAAAACAAAACAAAACTTTATCATGATGTTAACCAGTCCACTGGTCTTACCTAGTGACCAAAGTGTTGTATTCAATAATCTAGCCAGTAATCAACATGGTTGTATGATATATAACGAGTTAGCATTGCTTTGTGGAACTAAAAGTTGTCGCCTTACATTTTCACCTCCATTAGATGTGGCACCATCGATGTCTTGCATTTCAACATATCCCAGTGGCCTCAGAGTCCCGGATATCTTCATCTAGTAACCCTATGAAGACAGAAAGAATGTATCTTTTCTTTCCTTTTTTCTTTTCTTTTGCAATAGTTGTGCTTTCACTGTTCTCTGCTGAGAAATATTGTAACCCCAAGCAAGTGCACATTCTTATCAGAGTAAAGAATTGATTGAAAACAATTTATCTATTTCTAAATTTCAAGAAGAAGAGAGAAAGCCCGTGGATCTTTCTCTGTATCTAATCTACCAGTGTGCTTACCTATTTCAAATGTTTTTTCCTAAATTGGGTTGTAACGTCAAGGTTTCAGAGTACAGGTTTTTGTTTGTTCAATTGTTTATGGCTAGACTCATGAACAGTGACTACCACACTTCTATTCTTCTATAAATGTGGTGCTCTTGGGTATTGCCATTGTAGGGAACTGAATTCATTGTAATTATAATTCAAATTTAATTTCCAATTACAATTCCTGTCTCTTCTTGTCCCCAGGTTGTCTCTCAGGGGGAAGATGCTGAGGGAGGGCAAAAACAACGTTTATCAATTTGTGTATTAGTGGCTTTTTTGTGGATTCTCCCCAAATAAGATTTAAGTGATATTAACGGATTCTCACCAAGCACTGTAGAATAAACAAAACAGTGAGTATCTAGGCAGAAAGCCATGTACTTTCAGATCTCAATATGTTTATAAGACATGAAGACAGAAACAACATAAATAGCTATTCTACTTGGTTGTCATCTGCCAAGTTACTATTTTTCAGAGAAGAGTTTAACCATAGCTACATCACTGAGAGGAAGAACAGTAGAATATTGAGGGCTAATGGTGATAATGGTGGGGGTAGGTTTGTTACATAGAAAAAATGATTGAGAGTCAAGGGGAATTTTCGATTTTGAATCCCTCAGCTCTGTCACAGGGCATTTGCTTTGCTGTCTGAATGCTCTTTGGGCATCTGGGAGAAAAATGGTTAAGAAGAATACAGATGCAATTTTCTTCTTTGGCTCTTTCCATAGTACCATAATTATGAACCATGCTGAGTTACGGTGTAACATTCATTGGAGAGTATCCTAAACTGCACTTTGAACACATTTTGCATCTGTGGCATCTTTTAGAAACACAAGCCTTTGTGGGGTTTCTGGCTTTACTTTTTATATGATGGGTTGATAATCTTATAACAGCATTAGTTTTGTGACCAATTACCAAAGATTTGTTATTATTATTATTTTTTAAAAATTTGGACTATTGTTAAATGTCTACAGCAAGGTTAAAAACAGCTCCAGATGAGTGTGGGATAGAATAGTTTAGAAACTTCCTCTCCTGGATATTTGGTACTGCAGAATTCAACAAGGAATATTGGACACTTCTCAAAATAAAATTAATTTAAATTCAGTTTCACAAAAGATTATATTATAGAACAAATTGAAAAAAAGAAGGTTCGTTTGAAAGTCAACCATGATAGAATTTGGAAATTACTGGGCTTTTGGATTTAAAAGTATTTCTCATATGTTGAGGCAGAATTTATATTCTCTTTTTCTCTATGGCATTTTATGAGATTAAACATTCCTTCTCTTCTACATAAATAGAATAGAAACATCTCTATTTTTTAAGTGTCGTGAAAACAAGAAATGGCATCTGAACAAAAAGATTTCTTTATCGATTTCTCCTTGCTATATTATTTTGGTTAATTTTAGGGGTATGATCTGTGGGGACATTGTGATTATTCTCTCTTTTCTAAGCTAGTGTGATGCTGGGACAGTGGCAAATGAGGGATGAGGAGGAAGGAAAAGGATGGACTAGGAAGTGCAGACAGAGTTGATGCACATCTGTGGTCCTGGGGGCATGGTTGATGAGCTGCTTGATTTCAAATGATTGGTCTGGCTGAATTTGGAGGCTAGCCTCTGGAACTTTGCCTCTCCCCTTGTGACCTGAATACTTGCAGGACATGTACATGCCATTTTTCTTCATAATGTTGTGATTCATCTAAACTTTCTTCAGTGATTTGAAATGTCACATTTTCTTACACTAAAATTTTATACTATACACATTTAGCATATTTATCTTTGGCAGCTAATCTTTTTCTTTCAATCCTTTATCTTTCTTGTCTGGAGCTAATATCATATATTCATTGCTATAGGTTTCTAATATGCTTTATTGTCTAGAATGGCTTATCTTCTATTATATCTTTTTCCTTTGATATTTTAAGGAAAAGAATTACTATGAAAAATAATTCTGCCTCTGTCTTATTGTTTTAAGTATTTAGAACTCTTCTTTAGTTGTGACTTTTTAAATTGGATTTTATATAAATATTTTACTTATGTTTTCATTCTAATAAAAGTAAGATAAGTATATCTTTAAAAAAACAATCATTGTCAGGTTTGGTATCAGGTTTATAATATTTAGGTAAAATGGATATGGCAGCCTTTCATGTTTATCTATGTTGTGAGATATAGCATAATTTTAAAATAATTTGCTTCTTAAATAATCTGTACCTTTTTCCTTTTTTAAAGATAGATTTTCCAAAAGCTTTTAATGCTATATATGTGTTCTATTATATTTTGGTTACCATTTCTTTCTAGATCACTTTTGTTAATTTATATTTTCTTACATTATTGTCTGCATCAGGATTATCATGTTAATCAAAATTGGGTCATATATACTGTTCTTTTATGATATTTTAAATCTTATTTGGCTTTATCTACCTTGTAATTTTCAATGAAATTTGAATTTTTTCTTTCTTGCTTAGCTTTGGTGAGTTTTACTTACTTCATTGCTCTTTTTAAAAAAAAAAAATTGAGGTAATATTGGTTTATAACATTATAGATGTTTCATGTGCACAACATTATATTTCTATTTCTGTATACACTACAGTGGGTTCACCACCAAAATTTTAGTTTCCATCCATCGCTGTACAATTGATCTCCTTTACCCACTTTATGCTTCTCCCCCTACTGCTTACCCTCTGTTAACTACCACTCTGTTCTCTGTATTTAAGTGTTTATTTTTATTTGTTCATTTATTTATTTTGTTTGTTTGGTTTTTATATTCCACATACAAATGAAATCATACAGTATTTGTCTTTCTCTGTCTGACTTATTTCACTTAGCATCGTACCCTCAAGGTCCATCCATGTCACAAATGGCAAGATTTCCTCTTTTTAATGGCTGAGTCATATTCCATTGTGTGTGTGTGTGTGTGTGTGTGTGTGTATGTGTATGTATATGTGTGTGTACACACACATATACATACACATACACACACACACACACACACACACACACCACATCATCTTATCCATTCATCCATTGATGGACACTTATGTTGCTTCCATATCTTGGCTATTGTAAATAATGCTATGATGAACATAGCAGTGCAGATGCCTTTTTGAATTAGTGTTTTCGTATTTTTTCTCCTCTAGTTTATTGAGTTGAATATCTTATTATTTTATTTTCATTCATTAAAAAGAAATAATGACTCCAAATATCATGATTTTTTCCCCATTGAGTACATCTTTTATCACAATCATCAGCTTTTATATAAGATTTTCTAATTGTTCTTAATGCTAAAATGATTTGTAATTGGAATTTTCATTTTTTTCTTTAGTCTGTGCCATCTTAGGAATGCTTTATTTTAAAATTTGCCTTTATGTGTTTTTATTTTAAGGTTATCTTCTGATATTAATTTCTGTTGTGTTTTTGTGTATCTGATTCACATGTGCATTCTGTGAGCAAATAGATGGTTTACTTAATTTCTACATTTTTATAACTCTGGGATATTTTTATCTACCCCTAATATATAATCATTTTTTTTCTTTTTTCAGCTTTATTGAAGTACAATTGACAAAATCCTAATATATTTAATTGTACATTGTGATGCTTTTATATACGTATATGTTGTGAAAGGATTCTCGTAATCAGGTTAATTAGCACATCCATCACATATTTACCCCTTCTGTGTGTGTGTGTGTGTCTGTGTGTGTGTGTGAGAGAGAGAATGCTTAAGATCTACTCTCTTAGCTAACCTTAATTATAGAATACAGTATTGTCAACTATTGTCACCATGCTATACATTAGATCCTTGAACCTTGTTCATCTTTTAAATGAAAATTTGTACCCTTTTACCAACTTCTCCCTATGCTTCCACCCCTCAGTCCCTGGCAAGTAATATTCTACTTTCTGTTTGTATGAGTTTAATTTTTTTCTTTTTTTTTTTTGTGGTACGCGGGCCTCTCACTGTTGTGGCCTCTTCCATTGTGGAGCATAGGCTCTGGACACGCAGGCTCAGTGACCATGGCTCATGGGCCCCGCCACTCTGTGGCATGTGGGATCTTCCCGGACCGGGGCACGAACCTGTGTCCCCTGCATCGGCAGGCAGACTCTCAACCACTGTGCCACCAGGGGAGCCCTGAGTTTAATTTTTTAATAAAGATTCCACATATAAGTGATACCATGCAGTATTTATTTTCACTTGCAATAACATGGTACAGATATCTTTTCAAGATAATGATTTCATTTCCTTTGGATATATACTCAGAAGTGGGATTTCTGGATCATTTTGTAGTTCATTTTAAATTTTTTGAGGAACCTCCATACTGTTTTCCATAGTGTCTGTACCAGTTTACATTCCCATCAACAGTGCACAACTGTTCCCTCTTTGCATTTTCACCAGCATTTGTTATCACTTGTTTTTCTTTTAAATAGTAGACACTAACAAATTTAAGGTGATATCTCATTGTGATTTTGATTTGAATTTCCCTGATGATTAGTAACGTGAATGTACCTGTTGGCCACTTGTATGTCTCCTTTGGAAAAAATGTATATTTAAGTCTTTTGCCCATTTTTAATTGGGTTATTATTATTATTTTTTGCTATTGAGTTATATGATATCTTTATATATTTTAGATATTAACCCCTTATCGTATATAAGGATTACAAATATTTTCTCCCTTTCCATATGTTGCCTTTTCATTTTGTCAATGGTGTCTTTTGCTGTGCTGAAGTTTTTTAGTTTGATGTAGTCTCACTTGTTGATTTTTGTTTTTGCTACTTGTGCTTTTGCTGTTGTATCCAAAACAATCATTGCCAAAATCAATGTTAAGGAGAATTTTCCCTAATTTTTTTTAGGAATTGTATAGTTTCAGGTGTTACTTTTAAGTCTTTAATCCATTTTGAGTTGATTTTTGTGAATGGGGTAAGATAGTGGTACAGTTTCATTCTTTTGTGTGTTCCTGTTTTCCCAGCACCATTTATTAAAGAGACAGTCCTTTCCTCATTGAGTGTTCTTGGCTCCCTTATCAAATATTAGTTAATCAATATGCATGGGTTTATTTATCAATTTTCAATTCTTTTCCACTGGTCTTTTTACCTGTTTTTATGTTAGTACCATACTATTTTGATTAGTATAGCTTTGTAATATAGGTTGAAATCAGGAAGCGTGATGCCTCCAGCTTTGTTCTTGTTTCTCAGAATTGCTGTAGCTATTTGGGGCCTTTTGTGGTTTCATACACATTTTTTCTCTTTTTTTAAGCAGTACCATTAGTATTTTGATAGAGATTTCAGTAACTCTGTAGGTGACTGTAACAGTGACATTTTAATAGAAATACTTTTTTTTAAATTTTCAAATTATTTTTTCACTTCAATTTCCTTCATCGTTGTTTTATAGTTTTCAGTATATAGATCTTTCACCTCATTGATTAGCTTTATTCTTAAGTATATTATTGTTTTTAATGCTATTTTAAATGGGACTGTGTTATTTTATTTCTTTCTTCATTAGTTCATTATTAGTGTATACAATCACAACTTATTTTTGTATGTTGTTTGTATTCTGAAATTTTGCAGAATTTATTTGTCAGTTCTAATAGTTTTGTGCGGAGTTTTTAGGATTTTCTATATATAAGATTATGTCATCTGAAAACAGAAAATTTTACTTCTTCCTTTCCAATTTGAATGCCTTTTGTTTATTTTTTTCTTCCCTAATGGCTCTGACTAGGACTTTAGTACATTAAAGAGTAGAAGTAGTGGGAGTGGGCACCCTTGTTTTGTTCCTGATCTTAGAGGAAACACTTTCCACCTTTCAACATTCAGTATCATGTTAGCTGTGAGCTTGTCATATATGAGCTGTATTATGTTGAGGTATATTCCTTCTATATCCATTCTGTTCAGAGTTTTTATTATGAAAGTCTGTTGAATTTTTTTACATCTATTGAGATGATTATATGGTTTTTGTCCTTCATTTTGTTAACGTGTATCACACTGCTTTGCAGACGTTGAACTATCTTTGCACCACTGGAATAAATCCCACTTTATCATGGTGTATGATCCTTTTAATATGCTACTGAATCTGGCTTGTTGGTATTTTAAGAATTTTTATATCAAATTTATTAGGATTATGGCCTGTAATTTTATTTTCTTATAGTGTTCTTATTTGACTTTGGTATTAGTGTAATGCTTGCTTAGTAAAATGAGTTTGGGAATGTTTTCTCCTCTTCAATTTTTTGGGAGAGTTTGAGAAGGATTGGAATTAATTCCTCTTTAAATATTTGGTAGAATTCATCAATAAAACCATATGGTCCTGGATTTTTCTTTGTTGAGAGGTTTTAGATTACTAATTTAGCCTCCTTATTCATTATTTTTCTCTTCTGGTTTTCTATTTTTTATGACTTAATTTTGGTAGGTTTTGTGTTTCTAGGAATTTATATGTTTCTTCTAGGGTATAAAATTTGTTGGTGTATAATTGTTCATGGTAGTTTCTTATGATCCTTTGTATCTGTGGTATCAGTTATAATGTCTCCACTTTCATTTCTGATTTTATATATTTGAACATTATCTCTTTTTCTCTTAGTCCGGCTAAATGTTTGTCAATTTTGTTTGTCTTTTAAAAAACCAGCTCTTAGTTTTGTTGATCTTTTATATTGTTTTTCTGGTCTCTATTCATTTGTTTCTTTTCTGACCTTTTTTATGTCTTCCACTGACTTTGGGTTAGTTTGTTCTTCTTTTTCTAATTCCTTGAGGTGTAAAGTTATGTTGTTTGAGAACATTCTTATTTCTTAATGTAGGCCTTTATTGCTATAAGCTTCTCTCTTAGAACTGCTTTTGCTGTATCCCATATGTTTTTGTATGTTGTGTTTTCATTTTCTTTTGTTTGGAGATATTTTTTGATTTCCCTTTTGATTTCTTCTTTGATTCATTGGTTATAGAGGCATGTGTCATTTAATTTCCACATATTTGTGATCTTTTCAGTTTTTTCCTGTTATTGATTTTTAGTTTTATACCATTGTGGTTGGAAATGGTACTTGGTATGATTTAATCTTCTTATATTTGCTAAGTCTTGTTTCGTGACTTAACATATAATCTATCCTGGAGAATGTCCCATGTGTGCTTAATAAGAATGTGTATTCTCTCTACCTCTATACTTTATTTACTGCTAATAACCATTATAATACTTTTTCAAACTTAAAACAAATAAAACCTTGCAATATATAGGATGGTGATTTGCTTTCAGTTTACTAAGACCATTTTTTGTTGGTATTTCAGTGTATTTAACCTCTATTCTAGTCGCAATTTGAAAATTAAATTGTAGAATTGTGGAAATGATTTTATTTTTACTTTATTTTCAAAGCTATGTGAAACTTCTCAGAGGTAGAGGAGAAAGGAATCTTATAGGTCTATCATTGTAATGGGAAGCCATCTTAAAAATAGATATATGTGTGACTGCTGGGGAGAGGAACTGGACTTTAAATTGCCTGGTAAAACCTAATCAACTTCTAAAATTTGGAGGGAAATTTCCCCCTTCAAACATAATTATAGGAAAGTATATTGAGATTTGCATTTCAGATCCTGGAGGGATGCACATACTCTGTTTTTGTTTGTTTGTTTGTACTTTAAATTCATAAAAAACATGGTAACCTGACATCAGACAGTCTTGCAAATCTTGTTTGAAATGTGACTATTATTCCTAGGCAGCAAAGAGTTATGACTCATTGAGAAATCTAGACTCTATATTGTGACAATTATTGTATCAACATAACTTCTTAGGAAGTGTATCCTGTGAGCTAGGATAATAAATAACAACTGAGACCCCAGGGGAAAAAAGAAAGAATGTGTATTCTGCTGCTGTTGGATGGATTGTTTCGTATATGTCTGTTGGGTCCATTTGACCTGTAGTGTTTTTCCAGTCTGCTGTTTCCTTATTGATTTTCTCTCTGGATGATCTATCCATTGTTGAAGTGGGATATTGAAACCCTAGGCTGTTATTGTGTTATTGTCTATTTCTCCCTTCAGATCTGTTAGATTTGCTTAACACATTTAGATGCTCCAATGTTGGGTGCATATAGATTTACAATTGCTACATTTTCTTGATGAATCAGCCGCTTTATCATTATGTGATGACCTTCTTTGTCTCTTACAACAGTTTTTGACTTAAAGTTTCTTTTTTCTGATATAAGTATAGTTACCCCTACTTCATTTGGTTTCCTTTTGCATGGAATAACTTTTTCACTTTGAGCCTTTCTGTCCTTTCACTTTTGTACTTGAAACTGAAATTAGTCTCTAATAGGCAGTGTACAGTTAGGTCTTGTTTTTTTTTTGAATCTATTCAGCTATTCAGTGCCTTTTGATTAGAGAATTTTATTCATTTATATTTAAAGTAATTATTGATAGGCAAGGACCTACTAATGCCATTATTAATAGTTTTCTGGTTGTTTTATAGTTTACTGTATCTTTCTTCCTCTCTTGCTGTTTTCCTTTGTGAATTGTTGATTTTCTGAAGTTGTATGTTTGATTCCCTTCTTTTTAAATTTTGTGTATCTACTGTAGGTAATTGCTTTGTGCTTTATGAGGTGTCCATAAAACATCTTATAGATATAACAGCCTGTTTTAAACTGATAACTACTTAACTTTGATTGCATATAAAAACTCAACACTTTTGCTCTCCACACCTACATTTTATGTTTTTGATGTCTCAACTTACCTCATTTTATTCTGTATATCCATAAACAAATTATTTTAGCAATACCTATTTTTAATACTTATGTCCTTAAAATTTATACTAGAGTTAAGTATTTAATACAGCACTATATTACAGTATTAAAGTTTCTGAATTTGACTATACACTGTTAAGCCTTGAACAACATGGGTTTGAACTGCATGGGTCAATTTACACATGTATATTTTTCAATAGTAAATACTGCTCTACTGTATGGTTCATGGTTCATTGAATCTGCCAGTGCAGATAAATGTCAGATAAAACGGCTGATTATAAGTTATATGTGGACTAACCACCCCACCATCATTCGAGGGTCAACTGTACTTTTGTCATTGTGTTTTATATTTTCATAAGCTGTCTTGTTACTTAACAGCATTTTAAAATTTCAGCTTGAACTCCATTAAACATTTCTTGTAAGGCAGATCTAGCAGTAATGAATTCCCTCAACTTTTGTTTGTTTGGGTAAGTTTTTATCTGTCCTTTATTTCTGAAGGGCATCTTTGCTGGGTAAAGTAGTCTTGGTTGGCAGTTTTATCTTTCAGCAATTTGAATATATTATCCCACTTTTTCCTGGCCTGCTGAGAAATCTGCTGGTAGCCTTATAGGAGTCCCTTATATATGAGAACATTTTTTCTCTCACTGCTTTAATTTTTTTTTCTTTCTCTTTGATTTTAGGCAGTTTTATTATAATATTTCTTGAAGAAGATTGTTTTGAATTGAAATTTGGGGGAGACTTATGAGCATAATGAACTTGGATGTCCAAATAACTTCCCAGTTTTGAGAAGCTCTCAACCTTTGTTTCTTTAAGTAAGCTTTCTTCCTCTTTCTGTTCTGCTGGGACTCTCATAACACATACATTGTTTCTCTTAATGGTATTTTGTGGATCATATAGGCTTTTTTTTTTTTTGTATTTTATTTATTTATTTTTTAAAACAACTTTATTGGAGTATAATTGCTTTACAATGGTGTGTTAGTTTCTGCTATATAACAAAGTGAATCAGCTATACATATACATGTATGCCCATATATCCTCCCTCTTGCATCTCCCTCCCACCCTATCCCAACCCTGTAGGTGGACACAAAACACCGAGCTAACCTCCCTGTGCTGTGCAGCTACTTCCCACTAGCTATCCATTTTACATTTGGTAGTGTATATATGTCCATGCAACTCTCTTACTTCGTCCCACCTTACCCTTCCCCCTCCCCATGTCAAGTCCATTCTCTACATCTGTGTCTTTATTCCTGTCCTGCCCCTAGATTTTTCAGAACCACTTTTCTTTTTTTTAGATTCCATATATATGTGTTAGAATACAGGATTTGTTTTTTCTTTCTGACTTACTTCACTCTGTATGACAGACTCTAGGTCCATCTACCTCACTACAAATAACTCAATTTCATTTCTTTTTATGGCTGAGTAATATTCCATTGTATATATGTGTCACATCTTCTTTATCCATTCATCTGTCTATGGACACTTCACTTTTTTTCATGCTCTTTTCTTTCTTTCTTTTTTTTTTTTTGTTTTTGACTGGATAATTTCAAACGATCTGTCTTCTACCTCACAGATTCTGCTGTTGCTACTGTTTTGTTTTTATTTTTCATTTCATTCATTGTATTATTCAGCTCCAGAATTTGTTTGGTTCTTTTTATGATTTATATATCTCTGTTAAACTTCTCATTTTGTGTGTGTATTATTTTCCTGATTCTGTGTTCAATTATCTTCTGTGTTTTCTTGTAGCTCCTTGAGCTTCTTTAAAACAACTATTTTTAATTCTTTATTAGGCAAATTGCAGATCTATATTTATTTGGGGTCAGTTACTGAAAACTTATTGTGTTCCTTTGATGGTGTCATATTTTCTTGATTTTTCATGTTCCTTGAAGTCTGGTATTGCTGTCTTTTCATTTGAAGAAGGAGTTACCTCCTCCAGTCTTTACTGACTGGCTTCAGCAGAGAAATTCTTCCCTTCAGCCCTGGTAGGAATTCCAAGGCTTTCTCAGATCTTTTCTATGGATATGCCTTCTCCAAACTTCTTGTTCCCTCTTATGAGGAAATTCTTAAGGTTGCATGCCTTTTCCCAATTCTGCAAAATGAGGCCATGTGCTGGCAGCTTCCTATTTGCTTTGTTTATGTTGGTGCTGAATGCTTAGGTTTGTGTATTTTCTCAGAATCCTGCAGTCAGGCTAGCTTTCTACCATACTAACTGTCTGTAAAGGCTCACTCTCACCACCCTTAACCTTAGGGACACACACAGTAAGCTGGTCTTGGGATGGAGTGTGTGGGTTGGGTTTATGGAGCACTGGGGGTCTGGTGGGTCAGTTGGGGGAATTTTCAGGCGAGGTGTTCCCAGCACCTTATGGCAGTTTCCTGATGGAGTGGTTAGTAGGATCTATGTCCCTCTGATACATTCCAATCTGAGACTGTACTCATCATTCCAGTCTTCCAGCTGCCCGCTGCCCCCGAGTGGTTCAGTTCACATCTGATTATTCTGAATGGGGTGAGAAAGGGGTCACTTTGGCAGTATCCTGCCTAGTTGGGGAAAGAAGGTGCCCACTCACACATTCTCGCTTTCCCTTGTAGGAGAAATCATGGCTGAGAAGGTCTCTCTTGACACTAAGGTGTGCTCATTGATCGTTGGGAGATGGGTGATGTGGGTAAACTGAAACTGTTTCACTTATTGTCTTCAATGCGTCCAATCTCAATTTTTTCTTTTTTTGCTCCAGCTCTTTGCTGGAACTTCCCCACTGAAATCCTGGACTTCCACAAGAGCTCTCTTATTCCTGGGTTACTGTAAAAATTATTGTTCTTTTGGGGGAGGATGATAGAAAACTCTTATTCAGCCTTGTTGATGATGTCACCAAAACTAGCATATTTTGAATTTCTTTTGTAGGTAAGGACTTTTAATCTTGCTTAAAATGTTACAGATTTTCTTCTTTATTCACTAGTTTAAAAAATGGTAAGGTTGAGGTCTTTACTCATTTATTTTAAAGTTAGATATGAAAGATAAAAGGATATTAAAAAAGAAAGATTACAAATAAACTAAAAATAGACTAGACAAATAAATTGATACTGAAGGTGGTGATTTTAAACATTTTTAACTGTTCTATAAGATCTCATTGGGAGAAAGAAAAAGGAAACTATAATTAAGAAGAAGTGGAAAATAGAGACTTTACTCTAATTAGGTTTGTATTCATTTATCTCTCTCCTGGATCCATGAGACTCTTCTTTCTGAGTTTAGGAAAGTTTTCTTTAAGTATATATATATATATATATATATATATATATATATATATATATATATATATATATATATATATATATATATATATATATATTTTTTTAACATCTTTATTGGAGTATAATTGCTTTACAATGGTGTGTTAGTTTCTGCTTTATAACAAAGTGAATCAGCTATACATATACATATATCCCCATATCTCCTCCCTCTTGCATCTCCCTCCCTCCCACACTCCTTTTCCTACCCCACTAGGTGGTCACAAAGCACCAAGCTGATCTCCCTGTGCTATGCAGCTGCTTCCCACTAGCTATCTATTTTACATTTGGTAGTGTATGTATGTCCATGCCACTCTCTCACTTTGTCCCAGCTTAACCTTCCACCTCCCCATGTCCTCAAGTCCATTCACTAACAGGTTTGTGTCTTTATTCCTGTCCTGCTCCTAGGTTCTTCATGACCTTTTTTTTTTTTTTTTTTAAGATTCCATATATATGTGTTAGCGTATGGTATTTGTTTTTGTCTTTCTGACTTACTTCATTCTGTATGACAGACTCTAGGTCCATCCACCTCCCTACAAATGACTCAATTTCGTTTCTTTTTATGGCTGAGTAATATTCCATTGTATGTATGTGCCACATCTTCTTAATCCATTCATCTGTTGATGGACACTTAGGTTGCTTCCATTTCCTGGCTATTGTAAATAGAGCTGCAATGAACATTGTGGTATATGACTCTTTTTGAATTACGGTTTTCTCAGGGTATATGCCCAGTAGTGGGATTGCTGGGTCTTATGGTAGTTCTATTTGTAGTTTTTTTAAAGAACCTCCATACTGTTCTCCATAGTGGCTGTATCAATTTACATTCCCACCAACAGTGCAAGAGGGTTCCCTTTTCTCCACACCCTCTCCAGCATTTATTGTTTGTAGATTTTTTGATGATGGCCATTCTGACTGGTGTGAGGTGATACCTCATTGCAGTTTCAAATTGCATTTCTCTAATGATTAATGATGTTGAGCATTCTTTCATTTGTTTGTTGGCAATCTGTACGTCTTCTTTGGAGAAATGTCTATTTAGTTCTTCTGCCCATTTTTGGATTGGGTTGTTTGTTTTTTTGATATTGAGCTGCATGACCCACCTCCTAGAAAAATGGAAATAAAACCAAAAATAAACAAATGGGACCTAATGAAACTTAAAAGCTTTTGCACAGGCAAGGACACTATAAACAAGATGGAAAGACAACCCTCAGAATGGGAGAAAATATTTGCAAATGAAGCAACTGACAAAGGATTTAAGTATATTTTTGATTATTGTTTCTGTTCCATTTCTCTGGGTTCTCCTCCAGAAAACACCGATTAACTGTATGTTAATGCTGCTCTTTATTTTTTCACCCCTTCTCTATCATATTTTCCTTTTTCTTTCTACCTATGAGATCTTATAGAACAGTTAAATAATGCTTAAAACCACCACCTTCAGTATCAATTAATTCTTCCACTCTGTTTTTAATTTCTTTGTAATATTTCTTTTTTAAAATAATCCTTTCTCTTTTCATGTTACCCTTTTGCATTTTTAATCTGCCTGGGATCCTCTTGATTTCATCCAGTTTCCTTTTCATAGAGGCCATATTTCTTTGTTCAAAATGAACATGACAAATTGTTTTCTGAAATTTTCTTTTGGATTCTGCAGTAAGAAAAATTTCAGAAGTTTGCTCTGAAGTTTCAGAACACAGTTCTCTTTCCCTTGTTATATGCTTAAATAGTATTTTTTCTATTTGATTTTAAGTAATGCCACAGAATACACAGATTGAGTGGATCTTCCTTGTTCCAGCTCCTTTTCTACATTTTCTACAGTAATGGTGATGCAAACTTCAATGTTAAGTTTATAGTTTAATGGACATTGTTTCTGTTTCAGTTAGTATTCTCTGACTGTTTTTATTTAAGATACCTCCCCTCAGTTGTAATTTGGTCTTCTTTCAACTTCCATAGCCTGATTCTTTGTTACTCTAAGGAGAAATTTTACATGGCATCTGTAATTCCCCCCAAATCAGGATTATTCTGTGCCCCATTCACCTGTCCTTTCCACCTCATCCACCAAAGGTTTTACCTATGCAGACTAATCTTTTTAGAACATGTACTGCAGACCTCTCCTCCCTACTTTCTGTTCATTTTTTTCTCTTAAAGATGGTAGAATGGTGAGAGAAATAATATTTGCTTCACAGAATAATTCCCCAAACTGAGAACTCTGGGTGCTTCTCTTCTCATAAAGAAAAGAAGGATGTATTCTTAGTTTTCTATGTCTATGAGCCTGGTGATCAGAAGTGAAAATTGGATATGCCATGATATTACTAAATTCCCTTTAAAGTTTTCAAAGTTAGAATCTATCTATTCTTTCTAGATTATGGAATTGGTTGTCTGTTAGTTTGGTTTTAAAAGGTGTTTTCAGTGGTTTTAGTGATAAGCCGAGAATAGCAGCATTGAAGGGTGCTAGCCAGAGCTATTTGAACCTGAGCCTCCTATCAGGAAGCTGAGAAAAAAAAAGGAATTTTACTTTTATTTAAAGATTGTATGCTAATAATTAAATTTTTAAATCTTTGTCTCCACTTGGAATTAAGACACAATTCTGGTGTAATATTAAAATATAAATTCAAAAATAGTGTCTATTCTTTTTTTTTTTTTTTTTTTTTTTTTTTTTTTTTGCGGTATGCGGGCCTCTCACCGCTGTGGCCTCTCCCGCCGCGGAGCACAGGCTCCGGACGCACAGGCCCAGCGGCCATGGCTCACGGGCCCAGCCGCTCCGCGGCATGTGGGATCCTCCCGGACCAGGGCACGAACCCGTGTCTCCCGCATCCGCAGGCGGACTCTCAACCACTGCGCCACCAGGGAAGCCCAGTGTCTATTCTTCCTTTCCTTTTTTGATGTAAGAATACCTCAAAAGAGTAAGAGAGAGCCCTAAAAGTTCAAAAATGACTGTTAAAATGTAAAAGAATTGCATTGGGTTTGAATCCACTGTAATGTATTTCAAATATCTTTCATCTATTATATTTTTCTAATCGTGATAGATGATACAACTGGAGAACAAGAATTTCCTTTATGCCATTGACTTGCAAAGGTCACACAAGTAGAAAATGAAGGGTCAGATAATCTGCATATATCAGCCTCATTCTTATATACATTAACAGGAAAACATAATTGAGTTGCATGTGTTAAAGAAATGAAACCATTCAACAAATTGTTCTTAATAGAGGGAAGAATGATATGGGAGTTAAAATTGACATGAAAAACACAGGAAGATGTTGAAGGGTTGGAGTGGGAGGAAAACTGGTGGAGGTTAGTGAATGTCTGTTTGAGTGTGCAATTTCATTTTCAAAACAGTGACCTAATTATGTATCTAGATATAGTCATTGTTCTTCCATAGTTATGATTTATGTATTCTCTATATGTAATTTTCAGTTGTGTATTTTTTTCAAAATCAAGTTTCAGAGGAATAAATTTGTTTAAAATTATTTTAGAAATGTGTGTTTATACCTCATTTTGAAACAAGTAGAAAGATTTTTCCTCTTCTAAATGCTTATGAAGGTAGATAACTTCTCTGATCTTTTAGATAAATACATTTGTTAGTTGAATGGCAGGCAGTTAGCCATAAACAGGAGACATTAAGGAAAATTAACACACTTAATTCAAATGAATTTTCTGTACTTGATCCGTTAATTGAGATTCTGCCTATAATCTGCTTTTATTTTACTGGTAGATATTTATTGATTTGAAGAGAGATAAAAAGAATTGTCAGACAACATATAAACCATGGCTGAATAAAGAATTCATAGTTTTTACTCAAATAGAGGGATTATCTGGAATGCAAGTACAAAAAGAACTTGATACTCTAGGAATACATTATTTTGAATATACATTTGAACTAGCTGAATATCCTACTCTAGAGCTAAGTGCACTGGCAGTATGTTAATCACATCCATAAAAATTAGTCATTTACAACTGGATTGGGCTTCACACTTGGAGCATCTTGAAGATGTTTTTTCTTTGGATATGCCAAATTAAGCTTGTGTTGAAGCTATGTTGTGTTAAAATTTTCACAATAAAATATTGGCATTTCCTGTATAAGTGGCATAGAATAGAAATTCTCTCCTATAAATAAAAACGCTTTGGCTTATAAGAAGGTGAACCTACTGACCTTTGGTTATAGAATAATACCAGAAATTTTATTATAAAGAGTATTTCAGTAATTGGAACCCTATTTTTATTATATAATTGGAGGTACAATTTCATGGAAAACAACTTCCCCAGGAGATTGAGCAGTTAAAAACATCATTTTGGTGATGAAGTTGAGATGATGACCAGATTTATAATGTATCTGGACACTGTAATACACTTCTAGACATATTAATTTCCATCTAACTGCTTATTTTTCTTTCACATTTTAAGTTCCATAATAATTTTCCCCATCTATGTTAACCAGTTCTATTCATAGTGAATCTTAGAAAACTCTCTAATGATTCTTATTTCTCCATGCTTATAGCTTTCATTACTTTATTTTTAAAATTTTAATGTAATGTAATTTAATTTTTTATTGAAGTATAGTTGATTCATAATATTATATTATTTTCAGGTTAATAGCAATAGTGATTCTGTATTTTTGTAGATTATACTCTGTTATTACAAGAAAATGGTTATAATTCTCTGTGCTATACAATATATACTTGTTGCTTGTCTATTTTATACATAATAGTTTGTATCTGTTAATCTCATACCCCTAATTTGTCCCCGCCCCCCTTCCCTCTCCCCTTTGGTAACCACAAGTTTGTTTTCTACATCTGTATTTTTCTGTTTTGCATATACATTCACTTGTATTCTTTTTTAGATTCCACATAGAGATGATATCATAGAGTATTCGTCTTTCTCTGTCTGACTTATTTCACTAAGCATAATATTCTCTAGGTTCATCCATGTTGATATATATATCTATACATCTATCTACCACATCTTCTATAGATTCAAATTAATTTTAATCTTCATCTCAGCATGCTTTTATATCATAGGAATTGACAAGCACTCTAAAATTTATATGTAAAAGCAAAGAATCTAGAGTAATCAAATTTTGAAAAATATTGAAAAAGAACAGTTCTACTTGACTCTAGACTTCCTATAAAAATACAGTAATCAAGATGGTGAAATTTTAGCATGAGGAGATTTTAGCATAAGCATAGAGAAATAAAGAGAACAGATTAAAGTCCAGAAATAGGCTCATGCTTATATAGTAAATGATTTTTTCACGATAACAAAGTAGTTAAATGGGGGAGTGGAGAGTGTTATTAACAAATGGTGTTGGAACAACTTGATTTCCATATGGAAAAAAATGATTCTCTACTTCTACTTCATATGAGAAACAAAAAATAATACACAATGGATCACAGACATAAAGTAAAAACTAAAACTCCAACACTACTAGAAGAAAATATGGAATAATGTTTTTCAAGTTCGTGGTTGTTATGGACTGGATGTTTGAGTCCTCCCAAAATTCGTATATTAAAGTATAACTCCCAATGTGATGACATTAGGAGATGGGGCCTTTGGGAAGTGATTAAGTCATGAGGATGGAGCCCTCATAAATGGAACTAATGCCTTTCTAAGGGACTAAAGAGACCAGAATTCTCCCTTTCTGCCATGTAAGGACACAGCAAGAGATGGCTGCTTGTGAAAGAGGAAGCAGGACCTTACCAGACACTGAATCTTCTGATACCTTAATTTTGGACTTCCCAGATTACAGAACTGTGAGAAATATATTTATATTGTTTATAAGCTACCCAGTCTATGGTATTTTGTTATAGCAGCCTGAACTAAGACTGTAGTTGGCCAATATTTCTTTATAAGATATAGAAAATAATATCAATAAAAACTGATAAACTAGACTGCTCATCAGAAGACATAATTAAGTACATGAGTATGCAAGCCAGTTATGGGATGAAAATATTTGTAAAACTTATCTGACAATGGACTTGAATAAGTATCATATAAAGAACTTTATACTCGGTAAGGATAATACAAATCTTAATAAACATGGGCAAAATACTTCAATGGACACTTTATAAAGGTACATGTATGAATGGCTGGTGAACACAGTAAATTCTGTTCAATAATTTTAATCTTCAGGGAAATGCATTTACAACCACAATGTGATACTACTACACACCCACTAGGATCACAGTTTAAAACTAATGACATCACCAAATATTGGTGAGAATTGGAGTCACTGAACTCTCATACATTGCTGATAAGAATATTAAATGTTATAAGTACTTTGGAAAAGCGTTTTGCAATTAAAAAAAATAAAGTTGCATAAACCTACCATTTGGCCCAGTAATTCTATTATGGTTATTTATCTAGAAGAAATACAAATTTATATACACATGAAGACTTGTTTAGAATGTTCATAGCAGCTCTATTCACAATATCCTCAAACCAGAGACAGCTCATATATTTATCAACAGGAGAATGAATAAACAAACGTTGGTATAGTTATACAATGGAATACTGCTCATCAATAAAAATGAGTGAACTACTGATCCATGCGACAACATGAATGACTGTCATAAACATAATGCTGAGCAAAAGAACCAAAATGAAAAGAATACCTCATATATAATTCCATTTATAGGACGTTCTAGAACAAAACTAATGCAGGTTAAAAAAAAAAGAATGATAATTGTCTCTGTGAAGGAAGTTTAGCTAGAAAGAGACATGAGAAAAAAGAAAAAAAAAAAAAAAAAAAAAAGAAAGAGACATGAGAGAACTTTCTAGGGTGATGGAAACGTTTTATATCATCATAAAGGTATGTGTTGCATGGGTGTATCTATTTGCCAAAATTGTACTATTAGGATTTATGTATTTTCCTCAATTAAATTTACATGAACATTTAGAAATGTCAGTACCAGTAGTTGCATAGGATAGAAAAATACTTCTAATTTTATAAGGTATATTCTTGTTGGCTTTGATTTAAATTTGCCTTATAAATATATATATATATATATATATATATAAATTTTTTTTTGGAGTTTGCAGCAGAGAAAGGTTTATTGCAGGGCCATGCAAGGAGATGGGTGGCTCATGCCTTAAAAACCTTGAACTCCCTGAAAGCTTTCAGCAAAGCCCTCTTTTTTTTAAACATCTTTATTGGAGTATAATTGCTTTACAATGGTATGTTAGTTTCTGCTTTATAACAAAGTGAATAAGCTATACATATACATATATCCCCATATTTCCTCCCTCTTGCCTCTCCCTCCCTCCCTCCCTATCTCACCCCTCCAGGTGGTCACAAAGCACCAACCTGATCTCCCTGTGCTATTGAGCTGCTTCCCACTAGCTATCTATTTTATATTTGGTAGTATATATAAGTCCATGCCCCTCTCTCACTTCGTCCCAGCTTATGCTTCCTCCTCCCTGTGTCCTCGAGTCCATTCTCTACATATACATCTTTATTCCTGTCCTGCCCTTAGGTTCTTCAGAACCATTTTTTTTTTTTTTTCGATTCCGTAAATATGTGTTAGCATATGGTATTTGTTTTTCTCTTTCTGACTTACTTCACTCTGTATGACAGACTCTAGGTCCATGCACATCACTACAAATAACTCAATATCGTTTTTTTTTATGGCTGAGTAATATTCCATTATTATATATGTGCCACATCTTCTTTATCCATTCATCTGTCGATGGACACTTAGGTTGCTTCCATTTCCTGGCTATTGTAAATAGAGCTGCAATGAACATTGTGGTTCATGACTCTTTGAATTATGGTTTTCTCAGGGTATATGCCCAGTAGTAGGATTGCTGGGTCATATGGTAGTTCTATTTGTAGTTTTTTAGGGAACTTCCATACTGTTCTCCATAGTGGCTGTATCAATTTACATTCCCACCGACAGTACATGAGGGTTCCCTTTTCTCCACACCCTCTCCAGCATTTATTGTTTGTAGATTTTTTGATGATGGCCATTCTGACTGGTGTGAGATGATACCTCATTGTGGTTTTGAGTTGCATTTCTCTAATGATTAATGATGTTGAGCATTCTTTCATGTGCTTCTTGGCAATCTGTATATCTTCTTTGGAGACATGTCTATTTATATCTTCTGCCCATCTTTGAATTGGGTTGTTAGTTTTTTTGATATTGAGTTGCATGAGCTACTTGTAAATTTTGGAGATTAATCCTTTGTCAGTTGCTTCATTTGCAAATATTTTCTCCCATTCTGAGGGTTGTCTTTTGGTCTTGTTTATTGTTTCCTTTGCTGTGCAAAAGCTTTTAACTTTTATTAGATCCCATTTGTTTATTTTTATTTTTTATTTCCATTTCTCTAGGAGGTGGGTCAAAAAAGATCTTGCTGTGATTTATGTCCTAGAGTGTTTTGCCTATGTTTTCCTCTAAGAGTTTTATAGTGTCAGGCCTTACATTTAGGTCTTTAATCCATTTTGAGGTTTTTTTGTGTGTGTATGGTGTTGGGGAGTGTTCTAATTTCAGTCTTTTAAATGTAGCTGTCCAGTTTTCCCAGCACCACTTATTGAAGAGGCTGTCTTTTCTCCATTGTATACTCTTGCCACCTTTATTGAAAATAATATGTGCATGGGTTTATCTCTGGGCTTTCTTTCCTGTTCCATTGATCTATATTTCTGTTTTTGTGCCAGTACCATACTGTCTTGATTACTGTAGCTTTGTAGTATAGTCTGAAGTCAGGGAGCCTGATTCCTCCCGCTCCATTTTTCTATCTCAAGATTGCTTTGTCTATTTGGGGTCTTTTGTGTTTCCATTCAAATTGTGAATTTTTTTGTTCTAGTTCTGTTAAAAATGCCAGTGGTAGTTTGATAGGGATTGCATTGAATCTGTAGGTTGCTTTGGGTAGTATAGTCATTTTCACAATGTTGATTCTTCCAATCCAAGAACATGGCATATCTCTCCATCTGTTTGTATCATCTTTAATTTCTTTCATCAGTGTCATAGTTTTCTGCATACAGGTTTTTGTCTCCTTAGATAGGTTTATTCCTAGGTATTTTATTCTTTTTGTTGTAGTGGTAAATGGGAGTGTTTCCTTAATTTCTTTTTCAGATTTTTCATCATTAGTATATAGGAATGCAAGAGATTTCTGTGCATTAATTTTGTATCCTGCTACTTTACCAAATTCATTGATTAGCTCTAGTAGTTTTCTGGTAGCATCTTTAGGATTCTCTATGTATAGTATCATGTCATCTGCAAACAGTGACAGCTTTACTTCTTCTTTTCCGATTTGGATTCCTTTTATTTATTTTTCTTCTCTGATTGCTGTGGCTAAAACTTCCAAAACTACATTGAATGATAGTGATGAGAGTGGACAACCTTGTCTTGTTCCTGATCTTAGAGAAAATTGTTTCAGTTTTTCACCATTGAGAACGATGTTGGCTGTGAGTTTGTCATATATGACCTTTCTTATGTTGAGCTAAGTTCCCTCTATGCCTAGTTTCTTGGGAGGGGGTTATCATAAATGGGTGTTCAAAAGCTTTTTCTGCATCTATTGAGATGATTGTATGGTTTTTCTCCTTCAGTTTGTTAATATGGTTTATCACATTGATTGATTTGCATATATTGAAGAATCCTTGTACTCCTGGGATAAATCCCATTTGATCATGGTGTATGATCCTTTTAATGTGCTGTTGGAGTCTGTTTGCTAGGATTTTGTTGGGGATTTTTGCATCAAAAACTGAAATTTATTCACTCCTAAATGTATTCTTTATAAGTATATTTATGAGTGAATAAATTTCAGCTTTTGACAACATAGATGAACCTTTAAATAATTATGAAAATGTGACAGCATTTTAAAATTCCTATGCCTAAGAACCAAAATTATGTAATATTTTTGACACCTTAGGGCATTTTTATTAATGTGCCTATTGTTTACTTATAGGTCAGTCTTTTAAAAAATTAATTAATTAATTAATTTGGCTGTGTTGGGTCTTAGTTGTGGCACTTGGGATCTTTGTTTTGGCATGTGGCATCTTTTTTGTGGCTCATGGGCTCTAGAGTGTGCGGGCTCAGTAGTTGCGGCACACAGGCTGTCTAATTATGGCAGACGGGCTCTCTAGTTGTGGTGTGTGGGCTTAGTTGCCCTGCGGCCTGTCGTATCTTAGTTCCCCAACCAGGGATCAAACCTGTGCCCCTGCCGAGTAGGCAGATTCTTAACCAGTTGACCACCAGGGAAACCCAGTGTTGTTTTTTTTTTTTAAATCAAGTGGAAACAGTCATCTAGCTCTGAGTTTACCTTTCAAATGTTTAGAACAGTTGTCCAGGGTGAATATAAAAATAAGGAAATGCAGGTAGCATCAAAGAATGAAAAATAACTTGTAAATGTGATAAATTAAAATTCTGCAGATTACAGTATTTCTGAACAACTATAGATTTTGGGGAGAAATTATTTTAATGGACTAAAAAATCTTTTTTTAAAAAGATTTTTATTTTATTTATTTATTTTTGGCTGCATTGGGTGTTTGTTGCTGCATGCAGTGTTTCTCTTCGTTGTGGTGCACAGGCTTCTCATTGCAGTGACTTCTCTTGTGGAGCATGGGCTTCAGGTACGCAGGCTTCAGTAGTTGTGGCTCGTGTGTTATAGTGCCTAGGCTCAGTAGTTGTGGCACGTGGGCTTTGCTGCTCCATCGCATGTGGGATCTTCCTGAGCCAGGGCTCGAACCTGTATCCCCTGCATTGGCAGGTGGAATCGTAACCACTGTGCCATCAAGGAAGCCCAAAAATCTTTCTTTAGATCCATTTTGATAGTAGTACTCAGAGTTATTTTTCCAAAGTTGGACATTTCCTTAGAAAGGAGGTAGAATCAAATATCATTTAATTAAAGTAATATTTTTTAATCTTAATAATTCTCCAGCATGTTGACATCATTAATTTTCTCCTTGGAGAATTCTTCTTTTGTTATCTTGTATTTGGATTTAATTGTTATTACCTTTTATAAAGCATCACATAAACCCATTGTCATACAATTGCACAATAAAAATGAGTATGGATATTCCATTTCTGTCTGCTTAATATTTCAAGGAAAAGCGTTTTAAGTAAATTGGTAGTCAACGCTCAGAAATCTTTTTAATAACTCTTCAATGCAGATAGCTTAGGAAATAGTTCATCAGTTTTCCTGATAAGAAAAGAAAAAGGAATTTGTACACTTACAAATGAGCAGGACCAAGAGAAAGACATAATAATTGGCAAAATGATACTCCAAATAATCAGGAAACTTTAGAGTTCCTCAATATACATCAGCAAAGAAGGGCCTATTATCATTTTGGGCTATGCCATAATAGGAGACACTTCAAAATTATTCGTATGTTCCAATGACAGTGTAACATGATTGTGGAAACTAGTTGTAGAATTAAGAGAAATTAAAGGCTTTCCACTTTTATTGGCATTGATAAATAATATCAATAAATTCATTGATATAACTAGTCTTAGAAATATCTTTTGCTGGGCAGGGGGATAGGAGCTATTCATCTAATTGGGCATGTGTCTGCATCTTAGAAATAAGATATTTTGCATATATTTTTCTTTGTAATTAAATCTAAAAAACGATAGAATTGGGGAAAATAGCCTTTTTAAATAACCCTTGAGAAAAAATAGATTATGAGTGTTTTATAGAATTAAGTTAAATGTTGACTAAAATTGTATTTGTTTGGAAGAATTATAGGATCCTTATAAAGTCTTGGCAAGAAATGTGTTCTATGTTGTTTAAAATATATACTGCTTTGTCTTAAGGTTTACAAGTTAATCAATAAAGATTCTTGGCATAGGTGAATAAAAAAGAATGATTTGTATTTAGCATACCAAATGTATCTCAGTTATAAGTATTATTTGATACCCTGAAAATGTCTGTCTTTCAGCTTTGTTTAAATGACTAGTTTGCATGTAGCGAAGGCAGGCTTTACTCAGCCATGCCTAGACTCTGCCAGGATTCTTATAATCCTCAGTTACTGTAAACCAAATTTATTTAGTCCAAAATGATATTTAGTTCTTAATGCACAGCATTATTGGAAAACAGAGAAAGTTTTATTCCATTAATTATGTGGTTTTCTCATTAAAAGATAATACATGTTTCTTTTAGAGGTAGTTATCTTAGCATGTAATTTTCTGTATGTATATGTGGGAATGGACAAAAATACACACACACACACACACACACACACACACACACACACACACACAGAGTCATAGAGCCTAATGTAAAATGTTGAATCCTGCTTTTCTAATTAGCAATTTATTATAAACATTTTCCTGTGTAACTAAAAACTGTATAATATGTCTGTATAATATGAATATATCATGATTTACTTAAAGATTCTTTCATTGTTTGACATTCCCTTATATAATATACAGTTTTTTTAAGGGAACATCTGTGTGCATATTTTTTATCTGCATTTTGGTTTATTTACTTAGAATAGATTCCCAGCTGTGGGACTTCCAGATCAAAAACTTCCCGAATTGCTTTCTGAAAAGACAGTTTCACTGTATTCTATCAGAGATATATAAGTATGCCTGTTCCATTGTCCACTTGCCAGACTTACAATTTTTATTTTTGTTATTTACAGATAGAATGTCATTGTTTTAGTTTGCATTTCTTAGATGACTAATGAGGTTGCAATGTAAAAATCTGTCTTCCATACATTTGTTTTTTAGGATTTTAAGTTTTTCTTCATGATTAACATTATCTCTTTCTTTCATAAGGATTTTATTGTTGTCCAGCATGTTGTAAGAGATATTTTTATGTTTAGGTATTCACCTTTTAATCATGTTTTTGATTTTTAATTCAGAGAAGTAATTTTTTTTAATGTTGTCAAACAATATCTTTTGATCCTGATGACTTTGTGCAAAGAATGCTATGGGAAAATGGAATCTTACGCTTACATTACCTGAATAGTAGATATCATTAGTAGTTTGATATTTAATCTGTGGCATTTAGTTAGCTTTTTTTTTTTTTTTTTTTGAATATCATGGCTTTAAAACTACAACTAAAGGAAGGCAGATGGTTAACTTGTTTTCCACTTCCCTGAAAATATCCAAGATAGGAACCAATATTATCAGCCTCTCATGGAGGTTGGCCATGTCAAGATGTTGAGTCAGTGACCAGGTCATTGCTCATTAAAGATGCTGCTCTTTGGATCAGCAGGAGACCCAGCAACAGGATCTTAATAATTTCGGACGCTACCTCACATCCCTTCAGGACAGTGCAGAACATTTTGTTCTTTAGAAAATATACAGGCCTCTTTCCTTCTGTTATAGTACTTACCATTTGTCTATCTGTATTATTGGACTGTACTTTTTTTTTGTAACAATAAATACATAGAGGAAAGAACATTTTTTTTTTTTTTTGCGGTGCGGGCCTCTCACTGTTGTGGTCTCTCCCGTTGTGGAGCACAGGCTCCGGACGCGCAGGCTCAGTGGCCATGGCTCACGGGCCCAGCCGCTCCGCGGCATGTGGGACCTTCCCAGACCGGGGCACGAACCCGTATACCCTGCATCGGCAGGCGGACTCCCAACCACTGCTCCACCAGAGAAGCCTGGAAAGAACATTTTAAAAAATCATTATGCATTTGCTTTGCCTGTCTGCATACTGTCCCATTAGTTGTTTCATATGAATATCTAGCTTTTTTCAAATATGGATTATATTAATAATTCAAATAATATTAACTAATATTAATAAACAAGCCATTAATAATTCTCAACTCTTCCACAGTCATTTCTTATTAGGTGTGTCATTTCTTAATTTTCACCAATCATTAATTTCTTTTTTTACCTCTTCATTTTTTTGTCTCCCTGAGATCTTCAGAATGTGAATCAATATCCATTCTGTTATGATGTATAATCATCTGCTTCTCATATGAGTCTCTCTTTGGTGCCCCAGGCCTTCTGTTATGCTCTTATTGCTGTTGGTCTTCTATTGTTTTAATTTCACTTTCTCCCACTCACCTCCACCATCTGCCACTGTCAGATGAAATAGCTGGCCATGTGAAATAAGCCTATGCTCTATATGTATGTATACATTTTACTAAAGCCACTAGTAGACATCACTCCTACTCACACATGAGACGGGCAAATACTAATCTCTTTGTAATTCATCAATCCTTTCTAAACATATCTGGAGATATGTTTCTTCCACATCATTAAATTACTATACCAAATGATCTCCATTTTTCCCCAAAGAACTCAGAGTTTTGCTACATTAACCCACTCAATCTAACAATTCAGGAAAATCAATTCTGTGACCTGAAATTAAAAGATATACTGCCAAAATTATGGTGTCTCTAAAGTGACATTTTTTTGACCAGACTGGAAACCCTTATCTAGCACAATTTTAGCTGGGGTTTCCTGATTCCTTTACTAGGCCATAAAATTTTTTGTCAAATTTAAATAGCTACACATTTAATTATGATTCCAAAAATTTGCATTTTTGGATGAAACTGACTTTTTCTCTTCTCATGCTCTAGCCATAATCGTTTCATTGTCTAGTGTTAATTTGCATTTTAACTGACCTTTAAATATTTAAACAGAGGATAGTCCAATGGGACATTCTATAGCCATCTCAGTAATTGGTAGGCAAGAGTTACTTTTTATCGCTATTTTAGGAGTAGGGAAGTCTGCATACAGGGATGGGGAAAGAGCTGTAACCTTCAAAGTAGGCTCTTTACTTTGGTGCTGTGCTGAGAAAAACGGAACAGAAGTTAGAAGTTAGGAATGGAGAAATTAGAAGAGACAGATGGTGAGAGATTATAATGATTTCTAGGATCACCCAAATTGTCTGAGGTTTATGCCAGACATTTTTTTATCAGGGCAACATGTCATGCTTATTTTGAGTTCCTACAGGCACATTTAATGCAATTATACTGGACCTTCCGTTCTGTTGTTTTCTTTGGGTTTTCAAGGAGTTTAGAAGCAGCCTACAAAGCAGCGTTTGGACTTTGTCAGTGTTTCCAACAACTGACAAATTTGAACGTTATAGACGTTTTCTGAAACATTTTCTTTTAAACCACTCTGGGGAAAGACATAAAAGTAAGATGACTGATCCTTAGATTATCTGCGTTTAGAACAACTTTATTTTAGTTGCAAAACATAGTGATGGTGTCTTCATAGGAGACGGGGAAGATTTTATTGGGCACAGCAGCTGTTGTTTCAAATATAATTATACACGTTCCCTCTCTGTTTTCTCTTAGGTGAATAAGCAGCTTTAGTTTATTATGAAAATTAGCAATCTCTAAGATTCGTCTGTAGAATGAATTCTCAAATACAAGGTACATACATGACATAATTTGGTGAATATGAAATGCTCTGGTGAACTATCCATATCCCACTGTGATCTTCAGCGTTCCTTTTGCAATTATGGCCATAGTGTCAAGAATAAAACCAATTTACATGTGATTGAAAGTAACAAAAATTCTTTATGTTCTCTGGAGAAAATATGAATGATTCCTTTTAAATGAGAGACTTCAAAATGAGAGCACATAAAATACCAGCTATAGTCTGCTCGGCATGACTCAGACTTTTTAAAATGAATTTTTCTGAGTGTTGTTTTGAATTCTCTGACAACTTGAGATTTGTCTGTGAAACGAAGTACCCAGTTACATACAAGATTCTTTATAGTTAGAAAACTTCTTTTGCATATGTTTTACCACTTAACAATTTTTAGCTTAGTCTCTCCTATGTGCTCAGCTATGTGCTAAAAGCTGTGCATTAAATGCACTCATTTTATTTTTGTTTTGTTTTATTTTCCTATATGTAAATATATAAAGGACCAAATAAAGAGACCTGAAACTTTTGGAGGAGGGGGCAGCACATTTGCATTTTTATTCCAGGAATCTCCTGGTTGAAGAAAACTCATGTATGTGTAGCAGAGTTTTGGAGGTCAAAGGTAGAAGCTGCTTGCCATTTTGGGGTAAATGATCATTTAACCTCTTATTCTATTTCATGTAAGGTAAGACATAGATGAAGGGACATCAATGTATCCCACCTGTGATATTATTCAGGCAGAAGATGAATTAGAGGAAAACAGTGGCTGGAGGTTTGAAAGGAAATAATACATGGAGTAGTTAGTGTCAGAACAGTCTTGTGTGTCAATAGCCCTTGAGCAAACACAGCAGTGTTAGAGCAGGCAAAGGTTGCAGAGGTCAAGAAGACCCCTGTTACACTGGAATCTCTCAATCATGTCTAGAAATATAATTTCACTTAATTAAAATTTTATATAGCTTCAGGCTCAGTATTGTTGCTAAATACGTTCTTGTTAAACCAGTAAATTGATGCTGTTTTAGGGTGCTGAAGGCATAACAAATGAGGTGTTTAGATCCCTCCCTCTAGGAGGTTACACAGAAAAGCAGTGCACAAATAGCAATAATCACACAAACTATTGAGAGCGGGTGGAAAGTGAGAGCAACAGAGAATCATTGATTTAATAATGCAGCCATTTAAAACCATTTTAGAAGTCTGAGGGGTATAGATTACAGAAAAATCCAGGGAAAGGGTAAAAAATTCTGCTTAGGGTTGGAAAAAGAGGCAAGATTAAATATTGCTGTAAGGAGGAAGTGGCATTTGACCTGTGTAGGAATTTTATATTCAGAAATGTGAATGTGTGTGTATAGAGAAAAGGGAGAAAAGGGATAGTGGCCCACTCCGAAATGAGGGAATTTAGTTTATTACATTTTCCATTTTATATTTATTGATTGCCTCCTAGGTACTAGACCCTAAACTAAGTGCTAGGAACACAGGATAAATAAGAAATTAGTTCTTGTCTTTCAAGAGTTGCCCACAGTTGGAGAAGCATATGTGTGCAGAAGCATTGTTGTCAGGTGTGCGCTAGAGGCCGGCCCTTGGTGCCCTAAGGCCTGAAGGGGGCACCTATCCTACACAGCAATACCAGGGTGGGCAGGGCTCATTCTCCAGGTTCCCTCAGCCCTACTGACAGCTGGGTGAGCTCCACCATCCAGCAGCGAGTACGTTTTGTCATTGTAGCCCTTCTTGCATTCTGCTTTGTACTAAAGTTATTCGTTTATTTATCTTCCCTCTAGACCTTAAGTTTGTGGTGGCCACAAAATTAGGTTTTATCATTTTTGTGTTCCTTTGTGGTATCTAGAACAGTGCTTTGCACACACAGTGGGCCTTAAAGAGTTTGGGGATGTAATTAGGTTTTATATTTGTTGGAAAATAAAACGTATCTGGTAAAAGGCATGCCTGTGAGAAAAGGTGTCATTTTCCTACACGTGGTCAGCCTCACTGACCCAGCCTTTCACAATTTTGACAGCTGAGGCTAGTGTCTTGAAGCCATCTTTGGCCCTTGATACTATTTTTTGAACTGTGAGGACTTTGGAGGCATTTTAAAGTTTTCTTCTCTTTATGGCTAAGCTTTTTCTTATTAAGGAGGAGAAACTTGAACATCCACAAGCCATTCTGCTCATTTGTCATAAAAAATGTTCTTGTTAAAAAGTTACCTTTTGCCCCAATTTCACATTCAGTTTAAGTTCATCCCTACCTACAAGACACTAAGTCAATATTCTGAGATTGTTTAGGAGGCTTTTTATTTTTCTCAGCTGTAAACTCAATTACCTTTGAAATGATTTTATAGCTGACAGTATATGGTCCATGAAGTATCTGAATAAAAATGAGGGCAAACATTTCATGCTTAAATAGCTGTAATGGTAGTCAGTGTAATGGACTGGAGTTTTAGAAATAAGCAGGGCCGAATCACTTGGTGGCTGTATGATATTATGCTATGGTTTCTGCAAAGATATCATATGCAGGTGTTTGCACCTACATCTTACCATAGATGGTAATTTATGATGTTTTATTTTATGTAAACAAGTGTCTGTATATATTTGGAGTATGAATGTCTATGGAGCTCATATATTACAAAAAAGAGCTATGACCGTTTCATTGTTACCATAAATGGTCTTTGAAAATATTGCTTTTTCTTTTGGGAAACGATTACTTAAATATCTACAATGGTTTGTCACACTCATGGAAATGGTATAACCCTATAAGCTTCTTTCAGAGTGTGTATAAATCTACTTTGTCTCTATGGAAACAGACTAATTCTACTAGTTCTTAAATAGTTCCTTATGGCACTGCTAAGAATTATCATGTTTTCTGGATTGTTGTGACACAGATTGACTACAGCCATATCTGAACTCATGTGAAGGCAATGAGCTAGTATCAAATGGGCATCTTGTTTACCTAAAGTTTTCTGACCAAAATGTCTTCATTGGAACTAGCTATTTCTTCAAAGCTCTATATTTGATCAAGAGACACTAAAATCACTCTGTCTCTTTTACATGTGCACTATGCAATATTTCAAAATGCTTTTCAAATCTTGGAATCTGCTGATTGCATTGATATAATTTTATAAGTATGCAAACCTGTCATGTGGTCTGCCGGCCTTTATTTATATCAATAAGTGCCCTTCACTTGTCAAAGTTTGTACAAATAGACCTGAAAGGAACTCTCAAGGTCATGTTTGTTGCAACTCATTGTTGATGACATTGAGATGTTGTGGGCACCATGAACTTGTATGAAGTGAACTGGGGCTGGTCAAGTAGTATCTCTTTGTTTTCACTTTAGTAGTGTTGTGTCACATAAGCTTTTGCTTCAAGAGAAGCAATGGAGTTGAAGTCTTCCTCTGCTACTCCTCCTTTGCTGTCTTGATTTTCTGAAATTTAATTTTCTTATTCTTAAATACCAGGTGGAATTCATTGTTTCCTTCTGTGTAATTTTTGGTTATATCTGTGTATTTTGATTAAGATAGTTTTCTAGTTGTAGAGGGAAGCTTGAGGCATGTTTTTTTTTTTTTTTTCTCTTCTTTTCTAAATAAGTAGGCCTTTACAAAAGTCTCAAGCTTCAGAAGTAACAACAGAATCCCTCTTATCCCATTTCCCAGCTAAGTGGACTAACTGACGTTCTCTGTTTCCTCCAGAAAGTTTAAACACGAATGACTGTGACATGTGATTCATGCCTATGACAGAAGGCTATTCTTCGCTACTCCTGTGTACTTCAGGTGCCCGTTGTGGTGACGTATGTCACCAAGAGTCCCAAATCTGTACATGACAGTTGTACTTGCTATTTTATTATATAATGTAATTAATTATTCTGTAAATGAATATAACATCTACAAGTGAAGAGAAATGTTTATACGAAAACTAAAATAGACCGCTAGTCAATTTGCTAAAGCAAAATTCTTGTTGAATTAGAATTAGGTGTGGCTGAGACAATCATAAAAGATGGGAAAATGTGAGAGGCTAAGAATCATAGAATGATTCTTCAGATTTTTTCTCAAGTGTCTTTAATTTCCTCGCTTTATTCTAAAGAAATAAAACTTGAAAGCATAGATGATGCATATGAAAATGCTTTATGTAAGATGTAGAAATCTAACTAGCAGCTCCATACATAAAGCAAAGACCTTGGCCTCACATCAAAAGAATAGCAGACTATGTGCATTTAAATGTTATTATGAAGAATGTTTAGATATTATTTTTAAAGATTCTTAACTTTAATATATTTATTTGACAAACTGGCCATCTACCTATTCTGAATGTCAGATAGGAAGGCTTCTAACAAGAGGATAAATTGAAAGCCACCAACTGCTCTCTCCTTTACTATGGGGAGGAAAGGTGAGTGAAGTGTTCTAGAGTCTCATGACTCTGGGTGTCCTAATGGAGAAGCATCTTCAAGTAATCCTGTCTGGTTTGGCCCCAGAAGACTGCTATTCCACCAGTTGGTCTCCTCTGGTGCAAGAGCAATGGCATAGATGGGGAGGGTGTCATTGCCTTGGCTTATCTTGTAGAAATGCAACTAAGGCCTCCTTTGTATGACACAGCTCATGCCAAAGTGAACCATCAGTCATTCTAAACCTTCAGCTAAAAGCAAATCACACACTCATTTTTCATATACTGCATTTTTATCTTAATTCAAACTTTACTATTATAATTAAGGCCTATATACATTGACTATTTTAGGGAACAGTCTGGTGACCAAAGAAAGTATCCCTGAAAAGTACCATTTCTTAGGAGTTCTCAGCTCTAGGTTGGAGATTGTCTCAAGGACCTTTTACCCAGGTGATAACTTTATTATTGAGAGATCTTATAATAAACATAAATAAAAATTTATCACCAACTAATTTTTAATTTCCATGAGGTCAGATAATAGTCATATTAATAGCCCCCTATACTGCCTAGCATAGCACCTGAACCAAAGTAAGTTTTGAATAGAGGTAGAAATAATGATAAAGTTCCCACACTGAGATATTCTGTACTTCAGCATGATCATTTTAATGGAAATTTGTTTCCTATGACAAATTGCAGTTTTACCATATCGCTTTGTTGGACCTTGTCTCATCTTTCCATTCATTGTTCTAGTTCTTATAGATAGTACTATGTATTTTAATATTGAGAGGTGACTACACTGTATTCATTCAGCTGATTTTTTTTCTCAGAACTGGCTGAATATGAGACAGATTTTTTTTTTCCAATAGTGAGCTTGACTCAGTACATGGGAAATTCATGCAGTCCTGGCCTGCCTTTTCTTCTTCTGCAGATGGTCACTCATAGACCTTTGAATGCCTCCCTCAAATATAACAACAGCCCAGAGGTGAATTATTCAGACAGTGTGGCCACCCTGGGAGACCTGGTATATTTTGCAGGCCCTGCTGTGATACAGACCAATCAACCCAAGTCTTTTATGTCTTCTTTCCATATTGTAACTCCCATGAGGTAAAGTGTTAAGCTACATTAAGCCTCAAAAAGAAATTTGAGTTCATGATGTGTAACTTCTCAGTAATGAGAAGTTTAGTATAATCTGCTTCTTGAACTTGCTATCTGATATTTGAAAAAAAAATGTTACCAGTTTTCTCATTTCTATTTAAATATTTAAGACTAAAAAGTTTTTAGAAGAGCACTTAGTACCTCTCACAAAACTTCATAAGTGGCTCTGATTATATTCAGAATTATATCACCTGATCAGGAGCAGACAGCTCATGAAACCAAGAACATAAACATAATTTACAACACTTATAAAAGTATAGTTTGAATTTTAAAGGATGAGTAAAAACTGAAGTTGAAATTTTTGCAGAGTCAGATATCTCCTATGTATTAACCAAAATTTGTAGAGAAATATCTATAACTAAAATAGGAAGAACGATGGGCAGGACTCCTAATAAAAGAGGGAGAATTTGTTAGGAAGTATCCCCCCCGTAGGTATCAGTGAACATATGGGTGTAAGATGTAGACAATGTTAGAAAACATGGTAATATAGTACACATTACTCATAGTTACAGTCAGAAATATGTTATCCTTATCACAAATTGATAGAATAAGTAGACAGAAGATCAGTAGATAGATTTGAAAAACACAGTCAATTAACTTGACCTATTGACATTTTTAGAGCACACCACCCAACAACAGCAGAATATACATTCTTTTCAAATACACATAGAGCATTTGCCAAGATAAATTATATTTTGGGCCATAAAAATAAGTCTCAATATGTTTAAAGGTATTGCAGAGTATGTTCTCTAACCACAATGAAATTAGATGAAAAATCAATAACAAAACATGTCTGGAAAGCCCCTAAATATCTGTACACCAAATAACATATTTCTGAATAATACCTGTGTAGTGGGTTGATCTGTGGTTTCCAAAATGATATGTCTATGTTGTAATCACTGGAACCTGTGAATACGACCTTCTTTGCAGATGTGATTCAGTTAAGGATTTTCAGATGAGATAATCTTGGATTATCCATATGTCCTAAGTCCAATGAGAGGTATCTTTATAAAAGAAAGGAAAGGAGAGCACACAGACACAGAAGAGAAGGACACATGAAGATAGAGGCAGAGATTGGAGTTATAGAGCCATAAGCCACATAACACATAGAGCCAACAGAAGCTGGAAGAGGCAAGGAATGAAATCTCCTCTAGAGCCATTAGAGGAAGTGTGACCTTGCTAACACACTAATTTTGGACTCCTAGCCTCCAGAATTGTGAGAAAGTAAATTTTTGTTGATTTAAGATACACAGTTTGTGATAATTTGTTGAGGTAGCCATAGGAAACTAATACACTGTGGGTCAAAAATAAATGTAAAGGGCAAGTTGAAAGTATTTCACATGAAATGAAAGTGTACATACAACATATCAAAATTTGTTGGGTGCTCATGAAGCAGTATTTAGGGAAAAATCTATAGCAGTAGGTGCCTATATTAGAAAAAAGAAAGGTCGCAAAACAATGACCTCAGCTTCTATCTTAAGAAACTGTAAAATAGTAAATGAAAACCAAAATAAAGAAAAGAAAGGAAATAATAAAGATCAAGACAGAAATCAAGAGCATAGAAAACAGAAAAACAATGGGGAAATCAATGAAAACAAAAATGGATTCTTTGAGAAGATCAATAGTATTGATGGACCTAGCTAGGATGGATCAGGGAATAAAAGAGAAGAGACAAATTACCAGTATCAGGAATGAGAAAGGTGACATCACTACAGATTCAACAATTATTGAAAGGAGAATAAGGAGATAGTAAAGGATAATGAAGAAGTCAGTTGTTTCTCGGCTGTTCTTCCCTATCCTCAGCCTTCAGAGAGCTCCTGCCTTTCTCTCAGGAAAGGCCTCTGTGTCTCTGGGTCAGGGCCTCAGCCTCCTTCTGTGATGAGGTTTTGTGGGTTCTAATTCATCACATCAGTCCACTTATAGGGTTTAACAGTTTTACAAGTTAAGCTACTTTCTCCTTACCCCTATCAAGAGCATATTTGCTCTTCTTCCCACTAAACCAGGGGTGAAAGCAGTAGTGAGTTTCTTCTTTGCTGGGAAGGATTCCTTCCTTCCTGGAATTTAATTCATTTAGCTTTCTTTGTATTCCTAGTTCTCTGGGAGTTAAACAAGAAAACATGGTTTTGGAACTTATTTGGCTTTTTCTTGTCATAAAGTTAGGAGGGATGGGCTGCCATAAAAAAAAAAAATAACAGTCTATGCAGCTTAAACCACAGAAATTCTAGAGGCTAGAAGTTCAAGGTCAAGGTATGGTTTCTTTTGAGACCCCTCTCCTTGGCTTGCAGATGGCTACCTTCTCACTGTGTCCTCACATGGTTGTCACTTTGTTCCTAACCTCCTCTTCTTATAAGGACACCAGTCATATTAGATTAGGGCCCACACTAACAACCCAGTTTTAACTTTGAATTACCTCTTCCAAGGTACTGTTTCCAAATACAGTCACATTCTGAGGGACTGGAGATTAGGGAGAGCATCAACATATGAATTTTGTGGGTCACAATTTAGCCTATAACATTCTACATTATCTGGTCCTTCATTCCTTCCCTGACCTCATATCCTACTACTCTAGCCACTAAATCTGTCAGCCCACACCAGCCTTTGCTGATAATCTTAGAATATGACAGGCATATTCCCATTCAATGGCATTTTTTCTGGCTGTAAGTCCATCTGGGGTAGATCACCCCTCAAGATTTTCCACTTGGCTCATTATGTCATCTCCCTCAAGTCTTTGCACAAATCTTACCTTCTCTTTGAGACCTATTCCAACTCTCTTATTTAAAATTGCAGTCCTATTTTAACTGCACTATTTATTCTTCACAGTACTTGTCACCTTCTAGCCTAATATACAGTAGTTATTTAATAAGTGTATTATCTTACCCTTAGCTCACTAGCATATGAGCTCCATGAGGGCAGGGCTTTTTACTTGTTTTATTCATTGATGTCATAATATCCCAGTGCCTGTCACATATTAGGCATTCTATAGTGATTCAGTAGTGAATAAATCATGATTGTCTGCATGTGGTTTCTAGACCAGAGCTCATTATTTCTATGAGATGCTGCTTTTTTGTTGTTTTTTGTTTTTTGAGATGCTGCTTTTTATTTCATTCCATTTCATTTCATTTTATTCATTTTCTCTTTTCCCTAGCACCTTGTTATGAAAACTGGCAAACATATTGCAAAGTTGAAGGAATTTTGCACAACACAAATATGTACCTACCACCAATTGTACCATTCACATTTTACTAGACTTTATCACATACAGGTAACCCTCCATCCACTAATCCATTTTATTTTTGTGCATTCAGAGTAAATTATAGACTTAAGTATTCTTTCCCCTACATACTTCAGCATGCACATTTTTAACTAGAATTCATTATTCACAGTCTTTTTTCTTTTTTATATAAAACTTACAATGAAATGCCATACTTGTAAGTGAACATTTGCTGAGCTTTGACAAATGTATACATTTTTGTAACTCATACCCTTATCAAGATACTGAGCATTTCCATCACTCCAGAAAGTTCCCTCATGCTCCTCCCCAATCAACCCTCACTCCCATTCAGAGGCAACCACTGACGACCCTGCCTAGGGATACTGGAGTCTAAGGCAAAAGGAAAAAAATATTTGTAATAGTTAATTTTTTTCCAGAACATTAAAGCTGGTAAAAAACTATCAAAAAATTGAAAAGTATTATAGGTATATTAAAACTCAAAATATTTTAAGTTTAAATATTTTAATTATACAAAAACCAATTGATAATTTTACTTTCCTGGTTTTAATGGAAGCAAACTCATCAATAAGATTTCCAAAGTGTACTACTTATATGAGATACTACTTTAAAGAAAAAGAATGATTCCACTGTTGGTGAAAACTTGGAGGTTCCATATTGGACCAAATTAAATAAGTTACCACAGGACTTCCAACCAGTAATATGCTAATGCAATGTTCAATTTCTTTTGGCAAAGTGAAGATCAAGTGCAGTAAATCCCAGCTGTTTTTTACCATGTAACTCTTTTTTTCCTGAATCACCGTGGGTGACTAATGTTTTGTAACACTCATTTTTTAGGTCTCTCCCTTTTCCATCCTTTTAAGAGATTCATTGCTATGTCACATGAATTTCTATTAAATTAGATTCTTCTCTCCAAGAATGATGATGATTTCTTTGTTTTATATGCTGAAGATTATTGTTTGAAGCAATGTAATTTCTATTACAATATAATCTCTTTTCTTTTCTTTTTCTATTACTTTTCCTTTTCTTTTGCTTATCTTTTCTGAGTTTTGGTTGTGTTAAACCTGTCCTGAAAGAGATTTATTCTCCTTGAAAATTAATTCTTCTTCCACCCATAGATTTTTATTATGAGAAATAATTATTGCTAAAGCTTTCTCAGCATTCAGAGTTGGTGTTTTGTGGGTGATGGTGCAGTGTTGGTATGCATGCATAGTGAGTGGAGGAAAGCCATATCTTTGAAGTGTGTGTTCTTGAGTCTGAATGACGATAGAATAAGGATATAAGGGGAGACTGGGTTGGAGTAAAGTAAAATAGATAGGAAGTAGAATAAGTGTAGAATTGACTGAAAAATATATATTTTTTAAAAAGCTAGAGTAGAAAGAAAACGGAAAAGTGGAGAAAAGACTTTAAAGAGGAAAAAATAAAAAGAAGATGAATAGAACTAACATTTGTTGAGTACCAACCGTTTCCCAGACTTTGTGCTAGTTGGGTCCTTTAACATATATAAATCCTTCCAATAACCCTCTGAATCAGGCATTATCATCAATAATTTACATATGCACAAACTGGTCAATTAAGTAATTTCATGCTTCCCAAACTTTCCTGATTTTATTATGCACAGAAGTGATATTCATATTTGAAAGGCACTTGAGATTAATCATAGGCCACTAACTTAAGGCATTTTGTGGCTCTATATCCCCCATCTATTTTGAAGGTTCACAGGATCAACACCTCTGCAAGTTATATTCTCAGTCCAATTAGTTGACAGGATGTAAAGTAAATTATCCAAGGTCACATACTTGGGAAATGACAAAGCTAAAGTTTCAATTTAAGACTCTTTGTTTTCATAGTCTACCATTTTTTTTTTAACAGCCCTAAGACTATAAAGATGAAGAATGCATGACCCTGCCCTTGAGGAACTTACAGCCTAGTGGGAAAAGATAGATAGTGGAAAAAGAGCTAGATCTAGATCTCGAGTTATTAGGAAAAATGTAGAGAAAAGCATTATTCAATTTCGTTTTCAGGAATGAATAGGAGTTTGCAGGTGGGATATAAAAGGAAGAGGGAGAAGGCATTCTAGGCAGAGGGAAACAGATGCATAAAGGCATTGAGCTGGGGGAGATGTTGGGAAACCACTTGATCTGGCTGCATTCCTGAGCAGGAAGGGAAGCGAAGGGAGTAGAAGTTGAGGCTGGATGAAGGACTGGGTCAGGTGGGAGCAAGGGTGGTGTTGGTAGCTCTATTACAGAAATGACAGTGGAGAGAAACAGGAGGTGACAAAGTCAAAGTATTTTTGATATAGAATCAGTATGCTTAGTGACTTTTTAGGAATGATGAATAAAGGATGACTGTGATTTCTGTCTTGGTTTCCTTAGAGGCTAATGGTTCATTAGAGAGACACTGAAATAGGGAAATCTGGAGGAAGAGCAGGTTTCAACAAGAACAAGAAGTTTGATGTTGTACTTGGTGATTTTGAGGTACTTTGTAGTATGTTTAGGGAAGACTGCTGTCTGGTAGATGGTGGAAGTCTGAGTAGTCACAGAGTAGGGTGAGTAGGGGTAGAATTAGTTCTACCCTTCCTGGTATGTATCTCTTTTTCAAAAGAAGTATTTCTTTCTAAACTACATTAATGGTGCTGCCTATGAACTTAAGCAAGTGCCTTGAAGTAGGTAAAAATTCTCGTAACAGGCAGAATGTTCCCCATGTTAAGTTTAATGATGATGGTCAGTTTCTTCTTCAACACTGACCTCTAAGCCTTGGAGAATTGTGGCCTAATAATTATACGGATAGAATTCTGTTATCTCAAGAAGCTCTTATTTTAGGTAATATACATATTTTTAGCTAACAACATTAATAATTAACATTTATAGATCCCTTAATGTGAGCCAGATACTTGCTATAAATTATTTGCATTTATCAATTCATTCAGTTCTCACAATAATGCTATTTAGTGAGGAGAGGTTACATAGCTTCCCCAGGCCTGTGATGCATCCGGATCTCAGGTGTTGCTAAGATTCCAACAGTTTCTGACATTTGGTCATGTGAGCCTGAGGCCATGAGCTATTGCTCTCCCTGCCTCAGTATATCTAGAACTTTATTTTGCACTTTTTCCTGATTTGCTTCTTGAAAACTTCTTCACCCTCTTATTATATTTTAGCCATTGTTAGTGACTTGGTAATGCTTTCAGGTAATTTCTGTTCTCCAAGGGATACCTGTTCTTCACATTCATTAGTTCATTCATCATGTTAAAGAATGGAGAGTTCTGCTTCCAGGAAGGTGGAGTACACATGCTTTCCCCTATTCCTCCTGTTATGTATAACTAAAATAATACATATATATTATATAAAATAATAATATATATATTACATGTATATGTATGTATGTATATGTAAAATAAGAATACTCTGAAAGGTGGAGTTAAGAAGGTAGAAGGCAGGCTGATTAGGGATCTTGGGACCCAAAGAACAACATGGTAGTAAGTTGGTAAGTTCCCTGGGGTTTTCTTTTTGCCTCATGTATCCCAGACTTAGAACTGAAGAAGTTGGTGACCCAGAGATGACACTGGGTACAGATAAAAAATATCCTCAACAAAAACCTGCTCTCTCTTGCCAAAGGACCAGGAAAGAGACACCCTAGCATGACAGAAAACTTTTAGACAAGAACTGCTCTAACTCTAGGCAGACAGGGGAAAAAAACTATGGACCCACCCACATTCATGCCAACAAAGTCCAAGTGGGAAGCCTGGATTTTCATCTTTGTGAGGCTTTAATGTGGTACCCTGAAGCCCCACTGGGATAATGTCAGAAAAGATCAAGTAGGGGATAAGAACTTTTATCTTCACTTTGGTATGCCTGCCCTCCCCTCTGTGTCAGTGGAGACTGCATGGGAAGTGTGGACTTCCAAACTCACCTGGCGATAATAAGGTCTTCCTCCCTCTTCCTACTGGGCTGGTGTGACATTCTTAAATGAAAACAAAGGAATTTGTCACCAGCAGATCAACCCTAAAAGAATAGCTAAAGGAAGTCTCTAGACATAAAGGAAATAATGGAAACTTGGAACATCGGGAAGGAAAAAAGAACATGTTAAACAGGGAATTCCTGGCAGTCCAATGGTTAGGACTCTGTGCTTTCACTGCTGAGGGCATGGGTTCGATCCCTGGTCAGGGAACTAAGATCCTGCAAGCCGTGTGGTGTGGCCAAAAAAAAAAAAAGAACATGATAAACAAAAATATATATAAATAGGATAGACTTCCCTTCTCCATTTGAGTTTTCTAAAGTATGTTTGTTCACTGACAAAATTTATAACACTTTCTGATGTGGTTTTAAACATATGTAGAAGAGATATTTAGGACAATTATAAATGCAGGAGGGTAAAAAGATGTTAAGAGAGGTGAGATTCCTATAATTCATTTGAACTGGTAAAATGACACCACCAGTAGACTGTGATAAGTTATGTATATATAACAGAATACATAGGGTAACTACTAAAAAAACTGTACAAAAAGGTACATTCAAAACCACTATAGATAAATTAAAATGGAATTCTAAAAAATGTTTAAGTCACCCACAAGAAGATAGGATATAGAAAACAGAGAAATAAAAACCAAAACAAAGCAAAGAGAAAACAAAAGATAAAATGACAGACTTAAGCCCTAGCATATTTTTTGTTACATTAGATATAAATTATCCAAATGCATCAATTAAGAGGTTGTCATTATGAAATAAAAAAAATATTACTTAGTTATATGCTATCTATGAGAGTAACTCACTTCAAATATAGTGATATAGGTATGTTGAAAATAATAGGGTATGGGACTTCCCTCGTGGTCCAATGGTTAAGAATCTGCCTTCCAATGCAGGGGACACAGGTTCAATCCCTGGTTAGGGAACTAGGATCCCACATGCCATGGGGCAACTAAGCCCACCTGCCACAACTATAGAGCCCTCATGCTGCTAACTATAGAGCCCATGTGTTCTGGAGCCCTCATGACACAGCTAGAGAGCCCGCATGCCACAACTAGAGAGAAGCCCCAGTGCCACAATGAAGAGCTCACATGCTGCAAGGAAAGATCCTGCATGCTGCAGTGAAGATCCCATTTGCCACAACTAAGACCTGATGCAGCCAAAAAAAAAAAAAAAAAAAAGGAAAGGTTAAAAAATATATATCAGGTAAACATTAATCAAAGAAAAGCAGAGTGGTTATATTAATATCAGAGCAAAGAAAATTACCAGAGACAGAGAGGGTCTTTATGTATTAATAGTAAAAGGGTCACTTCATCAAGAAGACATTTGTTCCTAAATATGTATAAAGCAAATGACAGAGCTGAAAATATGGAAGCAGAACCTGATAGAACTGAAACAAGAAATAGATAAATCCACAATTATAGTTGAAGGTTCCAATACCTTTCTTGCACCAATTGATAGAACAACTAGTTAGAAAATCATCCAAGATATGGAAGAACTCAACAACATCATCAACCAATAGGATCTTAATATTTAGAGAATATTCCACCCCCAAACAGTAAAATACAAAATTTTTCAAGTGTCTATAGAACGTATATCAATATAGATCATATCTGAAGACATAAAAAACTTCAACCAATTTAAAAATAATAGAAATTATACAGGTGTGCTTCTCTGACCAGAATGGAATTAAACTAGAAAAGAATAACAGAAGGAAAACAGGAAAATCTCTAAACTCTTGGAAACCAAACAATACACCTTTTATCCATGGGTCAAAGAGGAAATCTCAAGGAAAATTTTAATAAATACATTGAACTGAATAAAAGTAAAAATGCAACATATCATTTATGGGACACAGCTAAAGCAGTTCTGAGAGGGAAATTTATAGCACTAAAATGTATACATTAGAAAAGAGAAAATGTCTTAAATCATACTCTAAACTTCCATTTTAAGAACCTAGAGAAAGAAGGTAAAAAATAAACCTAAAGCAAACAGATGAACAGAAAGAATTGGTTTTGCAGGCTGATTGGAGAACAATGATTTATTCAGAATTGCTTCTATTAAAAATATGAAAAGAAACGTATTCTGGCCTTCAAAATGCCGTTTCCCAATTAAATAAGAATCATCAGAAAATGAAATTAATAAATTGATTGTTACTGTGATGATTAAGTTAATGATTACTTTTGGTGACTTTTTTTTCAACAGTAACCAAATATGTCTGTGGAAGTGAGTCACTAAGGATGAAGCAGAATTTTTCTTTCTCCTGTGATTAATCAAAATTCATCTTATATTAAAGAATGTTTTAGTCATGAGTTTGAGCTAGGGTTGAGAGCATAGCTAAGCTGTTCTCTTGTTCATTTCCTTCTTTGTGTAATCAGGAGCAGAAAAAGATCTTTACCAGTGGCTCCCAACATTGACTGTAAATTAGAATCATTTAGAGAGCTTTAAAATATACTGATACCTGGATCCCACCTAGGGAGATTCTGATTTAATTGGTCTATAGCAGAAGTTCTCAAAATATGGTCTCAGACCTGCAGCAGTAGCAGCAGCATTTGGGAACTTGTTAGAAATGCAAATTCACAAACCCCACTCCTGATTTAGCAGTCTGTGTTTTAACAAGCCCTTCCAGTGATTCAGAGGTACTGTTTCTCAAAGTGCATATACATCTCCTGGGGAGTCTTATACGAATATAGATTTTGATTCATGGTCTGATATGGGGTCTGAGATTATTATTAACAAACTCCAATGGGAGCCTAATGATACTGGTAGTTGATCACAATTTCAATAACAAGGGTCTATAGGACATCTGGATATTTGCATTTCTAAAAATTTCCCAAGTTGGATTGCAGCCAAAGTTGAAAACAACCAGTCTAGATAGCTCTACCTGAGACTTCCAATGACCCATGAAACGTAAATAATCCTTTCCTAGTTTTTTCTGTCCCCTAGTTTGTGGAGTCATTGAAGAACACATACCTCTTATTCTCTTTAAAGTGATGGTCACTGACTTTAGTTTCTCCTCAGATGCCTAAGAAGCCCAGTTTGTGTTGGTTTTATCCCTTATTTTTTAGAATCAATGTTGAACACCCTGATTTCTATCTCCATCTTATACCACTACACCCCCACCGTCAACATTTGCCTAACACACCATCATTCAAGGTTCTCCTCTTCATTACCAGTTAAAAGTTAGCAAATGGGATAAACCAATCATTCCAGTGTATTGTGAGAGGGTAGAACCTCTCCCCTCTAAGGTAACATGGATCTTAAAACCATCTTATGAGACCAGTGTCTTTAGAGCATCTCTTCTCATTTTACACATTCTAACTGGGCATGCTTACCTGGTATTCTGATGTTATCAAGATATACCCATGGACCTAGAGTCTGTCATACAGAGTGAAGTAAGTCAGAAAGAGAAAAACAAATACCGTATGCTAACACATATATATGGAATCTAAATAAAATAAAATAAAATAAAGGTCATGAAGAACCTAGGGGCAAGACAGGAATAAAGACACAGACCTACTAGAGAATGGACTTGAGGATATGGGGAGGGGGAAGGGTAAGCTGGGACAAAGTGAGAGAGTGGCATGGACACATATACACTACCAAACGTAAAATAGATAGCTAGTGGGAAGCAGCCGCATAGCACAGGGAGATCAGCTCGGTGCTTTGTGACCACCTAGAGGGGTGGTATAGGGAGTCTGGGAGGGAGGGAGACACAAGAAAGAAGAGTTATGGGGACATATGTATATGTATAACTGATTCACTTTGTTATAAAGCAGAAACTAACACACCATTGTAAAGCAATTATACTCCAATAAAGATGTTAAAAAAAAAATAAAGATATACCCATGTGCTGATAACTTCAACCCTACATGGCCAGGTCAGATCCAGTGGACATATTTCCTTCGATTTCTCAAAGTTGCCTCAAATCAGCATGCCCAATATAGAACTCATCTTCTCCACTACATCTCCATCTCTCCCTGTTTTCCCTAACTCAGTGATAAGTAACAAACTGGGGAGTCATCTTGGACCCTTTCCCCTTTGTTCCACTCCAAACTTATTGTCAGAGTCTGTGGATTCTACTATTCTTAAATATATGTGCTTTTTAACCATTATGACTGCCACTACTCTGGTCCAGGTCTTCATCATCTTTTAAATTGCAGTATCCTGTCTTATGTCTCTGCCTTCAGGCTGGCCCTCTTTTATCCATTTTCCATATAGCATCCAGAGTGTTATTATTCTTGCCACTTCTCATCTTTAAAATGCTTCAGTGATTCTCCGTTGTTCTCAGAATTAAGTCTAAACTCCTTAATATGACTTAAAAATCATTAATGATTTGGTGCTTTGCCCACTTTTTCTGCAATTCTCTCTACCTTGAACTAGATGCATTTTTCCACATGCACCATCTCTATACGTTCCAAGCCTCTGAGTAGGTGATGCCCCTACTGAGAGTGTCTTTCCATTCTTCGAAGTGGCTCACCGTTACTCTCCTTTTTGCTAAGGTAATACCTCTGAACAGATTCTTTCCTCAATCCCACCTCTTTCAAGGCTGAGAAACATACCCTTTTATTATCCTTGGTGTTACAATTATCATGCTGAACTTCATTCCCCTCTTTACCAACAGTTCCTCAACAGTTACTTAAAAGTAGGGCTTTTCTCATTCACCTCTGTGTCCTTAGCATCAAACTCAATGTCTATTTTAGAGTCTCTGCTCAATAAATGTTAATAAACAAAATTCCCAGTAGTATGAAGAAAGGAGCTTGTCTTGGCAAATCAGTGAGAGAGAGGTAGGTGGAACTGTTAGAAAGACACAAGTCATGTTATAGGTGGCAGATTTTCTGTTCATTACAGCTCTCAGCTTCTTATAGCAGGGTATCTGGAAAAAGTATACCTAAGATAAGTGGAGAAGGAGTAGTCTCATTAGGCTGAATGACATATTTTTGTCTTCCAAGATATCATAATAAAGTATTTTTTTAAAAGACTTTACAACTAAATTTTTAATTTACTTGCAGCAGCTTTTTTTTTTTTTTTCCTAGGCTTTATTTGCTTCCAGAACCAGATGGAGGATTCTGGTTTAACTGATACAATTCCATATTCTGAGTTCTTACTATTTTTTTCTACTTCAGTTTCTGGGTTGTATGTAGTAAATTGCCCAATATACACCTCATCAGCAGTAGGTCAGAGAAGAATGAAACTCCTTCAGGTTATGGAGTTGGCACTCTTCTTTGGTGAAGGATGAACCCATGCCATTCTAAAAGATCTGCACATTTGTGGGGTCTCTTTTTACAGGGAGCTGCACTTCCAAACTTTGAAGGAGATGCCATGTTTAAAAGATTGCAGTTCATTTCCTACGTGCATATTTGACTAGGGAAATTTTGTAACATAAACCAAAGTTTAGGAAATAAACAGCAAATGAAGAAGCATATGGATTGGCAACAAACACTCTGCTTCAGCATCTCCAGGCCTTTCCATCTGTGTTCCATCAGAATTCTGCATCCAAGAGGCCATGTGGGTTTTACATCTCCTGATTTCTGTTTCATCAGGTCATCTGCTTTAGCAATCTGCAGAGCACAGTTTTGATGCTGATGCATGTCTAGGGTTGATGGTCCCTTTCTAGACCATGTTGAGGTGCAAATTAATGTCAATTTGGGAACTGGGTATACTTATTCCTGCTTCTGTGCCTTTCCTTATGCACTTTCACCCAGGAATTGCCCTCGAATACACCTCTTCATTCTACATCTTTTCTGCTTATCTAAATCTTATTTTTCAGGGTTCAGTTCATTTTATTTTCCCCTGCAATTAGGGCATAGATCATGGTCTTTAGGTGCTTTGCCATATTGTGTGCCATTCTCTTAAATTATTTCATGTTCTTTTACCTTATACATAAAAGTATGGCCTAGTGTAACTTATAACTCATTTTGAGGCCATTCAAGTGCCGTGCTTCATTTGAAATGACACTTCGAGCTGTTCATTTCACATTTCCCATGGTCTTATCTGAAAACCAGGTTAGCACAGGCAAGACTTGGGGCTATCAGAACATTCTCCTAGTATTTTCTCTGGTTTTTAGAATTATTATATAGGGCTTTTTCTTTTGTGGGGATTAGGCCACTCTGGCTGTCATGTAATTAGTCAATTTTCCTGTCACCCAGCATGGGACAGTAAAAGAAAGAATTAGAAGGTGAAATCGGAGGATTAGAAGTTAGAAGAAACTGGTTAATTTCTTTGTCCCTTTAATTCCCAGTTATGAGAAAGGAATTGGGTCAATTACATTTTACTGAGCTTGATCTCAGTGTTCTGTAGCTTAATACCATCAGCACCTAGTACCAGTGCCTGGCACATGAAAAAGTCTTTCAATAAATACTTGTGGTAGAGATTTATCACACTAGGGAGGGTGGCTATAAAAGATAAAAGTAACCTCATACTAAAATGGAAATAGCATTAATAGCTTCCCTGCCAATTGGTCACTACATCTTTGACTGTCTTTGGTATTTCAGAATCGGTAAAAATGGTGTTTTCAAAGAACCTTATGAGAAATGCATCTATATTCTTGTTTGGCAAGATAAAGTTTTGGGCAAGAATATGGTCCAGTAATAAAGAATGATGTAGAAATTTTTATATGGTAAATATTTAAGTAGAAGATGGCATTTTAAACCTAAGTCCAGAGTTACTATTTCAGACCTGACTTGGGGACCTGAAAGGTAAGCAGAGACCCCATTGAGAAAATCTCTACTTGTCATTCCTAATGGCTTCACTATGTCGTGAGAAAGCCAGAAAAATCTTCACTGAATTAGACTCCTAGGTGACCTTCTCCTAGAAATAGAGCTCTGAGCCAATGACATGTGGTGGCATTTTATATGCTAGTGACCTTAATTTCTGGATTCTCCCCCCTAGCAATTAGCTCATTTAACTGAAACATATTGATTAAAAGAATCTATAAAATGAAAAAGTAAAACAAAATAATAAAGTTGAAAAATATGTTATAATTTTAAAAATCTATATAAAATTTATAAAATATAAAAATTTATATAGTCATGATTATGAAGTATTATTCTGATCTGAATGAAGCAAACTCTTCAGCTTCTGTGCTTTAAATGATGTTTATTACTAATACCTAATTGCTTGAATTTGAACATTCAAGAGCTAAGTGAGTTCTCTTGGTGCATACCTCCCAGTTTATATTGTTATAAATTCCTGTCCTAAAGTATGTCACTTTTTAAAGTTTTTTTTTTTCTTAAGATTAAAAAAACTCGCTCAATAATTATATCTTTCAAATTGCAGTGACCTTCTGGAGATATAACTCCTCATTTGCCTCTTTCCAAACTGGCTTCTCAGCCTAGCTTCCTTGTCTTTGTTAATGGTATATTTGATCTCCCAGTCATGAAGGCTAGAAACCTCAGCCTGAACTTGGACTCTCCTCTCTCCCTGTGAACCATCGACTCATGGTGATTTCCACTTGACATGTGTTCTACATCTGGACCTTGTATCCTGTTTCACTATTCCCTCCTCAGTTCAGGTTCTCAAATAACAGCCTTCTACCTTATCATTAGGCCTTTATTCTCTCCCACTTCAACTCATCTCCTGTAATGTCATAAGACAAATATTGATTTTGCTATTTTCTTGCTCAAAAACTCTTAGTAGCTCCCCATTTTCTCCCAAAAGTATAATAAGCACAATTTGACTGAGGAACATCCACAGCAGCATTATTGATAATGGCAAAATATTAGACTCAGCATAGATGTTCAACAATGGGCAAACTGTTAAACAAAATATAATTAAAAGTTTATGATGAAATATTATTCGACCTAAAGGTGCTGTTTTTGAGGAATTTTTTGAAGAATTTTTAATGTATGAAAATGTGCAGTGGAACAGAGTGTAACTTGAATATACCATCATAAAAAATATTCCTGTGTATGTAGATGTTACCAGTGGTTATCTCTGGATGACCCAATTATGGGGAATTTTTCTTTTTGGCTACATTTAAATTTTTTTCTACAGTGAATGTGTAGTTTTATACATGTTTTATTTTATTATTTATTATTTTTTAAATTTTATTTTATATTGGAATGTAGTTGATTTACAATGTTGTGTTAGTTTTAGGTGTACAGCAAAGTGATTCAATTATGCATATACATATATTCATTCTTTTTCAAGTTATTTTCCCATTTAGCTTATTACAGAATATTGAGTAGGGTTCCCTGTGCTATACAGTAGATCCTTGTTCATTATATATTTTATATATAGTAGTGTGTATATATTAATCCCCTAATCCTAATTTATCCCCCCCTGCTCCTTTCCCCTTTGTTAGCTGTAAGTTTGTTTTCTAAGTCTGTGAGTTTCATAATCAGAAATATTTGCTCCAACAATGGGGATCTGGAGGGGAACTTGTGACGTAGTATAGTTGTTCTTAATGTATTTTTGGACTACAGGACTCTTTGAGGATCTGATAAATGATATGGAACTTTTCTCTGAAAAATGAACGTCTGCCCATAGACAAAAACTATGGTGTATAATTTTGGCAGAATTTTAGACTGCAGGTTCAGAGCCTTTTAACAGAATGATGCCCTTATTTAAGAGATAATGAAGAACCCAGGAGATTTGCCTTCTCTCTCATAGGAGATTGGAGGAAAAGTCAGGACTAGATCTTGGGTTTCTAACTTTTGCCCTGAGACTTGGGATCACATTGCAAGCATCCATCCAGTTCTGTGATACTATGGATGCTCTGTAAGTTGCTAAGCCTGTGAGGAACCAGACCACACCTGAAGAGGTTACCCTTTACCTCCATGGAGGGACCCCATCCGTGGTTGCAAGTGCTGTTGTTCATGGGAGTGTTTTCCCTACTCCTCCTCCCTATGAAGACAAGGTTTCATTGAAGAGATGAAGAGGAACAGCTTCTAAGTCATTGATAACTCCTAGATGTAAGCAAATATAATGTATGTCTGAGAGCACTGCATTTGATATCTATTACTTTCTTAAACATTCCCCCCATACTTTATTATTTTATCATGTGCAGGGGTGATAGAGACTTTTGCTATGAGAATGATCTCTTCTGTTAAGTGGCAGTTTCCTTTATATAATCTTGGTCATGATGAAGCTGGCAGGGCAGGATGGAGGCCTCTTTCTGTGCTTGGATCACTCATTGGGCTTGATGCCACAGGAGCTCCCTGCCTGGTGCCTGAATGGCCTGCACAGTGCAGGGCTAGAAAAACCTCCCTTTCCCTGGCGGTGGGTGATTCTGTCTTCTCACAGCCTTACATTAGGCAGTAAGTGAGGAAAAAACACCACCACCAAGAGCAACACACACACTAGAGCCAGCCTTTCAATGGGGAATGAAGGAGAGGTGCCCTTACTTTACAGAAAGCCCTGCAAGGCCCTGATCAATCTTGCCACAGACTGCAGATTTTACAGATAAAGGAAGAGTGTTTTCTTTGGTGCAATAAAGCTGCAAACACAGATCTTGAAACAGCTGTCTGATCATTTTTTTTTCAAGTTGTTAAGCCCTTCCACAATCTAATCTCTGCAAAGGGCCTTGAATCAAAATAGAGGAGGGAATCCGTGCATTGAACAGAGGACTTGTGTAGAAGGTAAGGAAAGGAGTATTTTTGAGTACTTCCAAGTACTGGGTGAGATTCATTCATGGATATCATAACATCATTCACAGATGTTATAACTGACTGCCTAGGAAAAGCTGTGGGGTAGCTGGTGTTATCCTTATTTTTATGGGTGAGGAAACTGAGGCCCACAGGGTTACTGTTTTGCCTACAGGCACACAGTTAGCATGAGACTAAGCTGGGTGTGTCTGCTTCTAACTCAAGCTCTTTCTTAGGTATAATAAATAGCTCCTATGACGACATATTGTTTTGGAGTGTTCTAATTCTTTTATGTGCATGTATACTTTATATATTTTAATTTATGTACTATAATCCCATTAATAAAAATTGGAAAATACAGAAAGATACAAACACACACATAAGTGCACAGACGAAACAGTTCTATCCTAACCCCAAGCACATAGAACCTGATATATAGCAACTGGCCCTGATAAGGGTTTCCTCTCTTCTCTTTGCCTCTTTGTTAATATAGTGTTGCATTTTTTGCAAGTCCTTTCCCCTCAAGCATATTTCTAATATAATTAGAATCAACATATATGTTCAGTTTTAACTTAATTTTTTCCATACTGCTTCATTCTGTCACTTAATTTAGTGCTCTTTTTAAGGTTGTCATTTTAATAACACCTGTGTGGTAAAAGGAGACACAGAAAGAATAAAGCAGTCCCTGAGTGGTCTGGGCAGAAACCATAGGTGGTCATAGTGACAGCTGTATGCTTTTCTTCAGTCCTCTTGGTCTGATTGAAAGGAAGATGGTTGAGATGTTATCATTTGGTCTGTATCACAGGAGAACAAAGGTATGATTTTTGGCTTAGCGTGGAATACAGGAGACAGTGTATCTGCTGACTTTCTACTTCCACTTCCTCCATAGCTCTGAGGAGACAGTCAGACGGGTGTGACTTTCAGATGTCTTCCTTCTATCTGCTTACTAATGAACTATTTCTGTTTATTGAGTTAAGTTGTATATCCAGCTAGAATTGGGCCCGGGTCAGAAAGTGAGGACTGATGCTCATGGGATGTACACCCATGTGTGGACAGTGTCAGAGTTCCAGAAGCAGACGTCTGGAGGCTGCTCAGTCTCCTGCCCCTCCCACGTTATCCATGAGCATCCTTCCATGCCTGTGCCGCCCAGGGGTGAGTCTGCACCAGTGCGGGGATGCTGTTGACAATGTCGGGTGCAGAGGAAGGAAGGGGAGCAAGTTAGAAAGACACCAGCTGGCACTTTACCATTTGGAAGCTGACCTTTTTCTTCTACAAAACGTTTATATGGCTAGACTCTTGACCTGAGGGATTTCCTTCTTTATGAAGTCCCATGAAAATGTACTCTGATTCTACTTTCTATGTCTCTCAAGGGTCTGCTTTCACAGGCTTTCCAATAGCCTGCTGTGGGGAAACAAACTACACTCTTTGAAGGAGATTTTAACATCTCTATAAACACTTTCTCTCTCGTTCCCTTACACTCACTGTTATGAAGATTGTGTTTAGGGCAGGAAGTATCCTCCCGTTTGAGTGACAACAGTGGGCTCAATCTTGTAAACATCTGCCTGTTCTTCCTGTTGCATCTGGCTTCCTGCTTCCTGCTTTCTGTTGCTTCTCAGCAAGTCCTGTTCAGCCAAGCACACTTCTTCCTCTGTCTGCGTTCGGCTGCTTCTACCAAACTGTCTGCTTTCTCGAGAGGAGAGGGACCAATGTTCTCTGCACCTCTGTAACTTCAGTTCTATTCCTGCGAACTTATGTTCACTCACATAAGGGGGCTTTCTGTCTTTATTAACTTGTATTAAATACAATTGTCACAGAGGCTGCTTCGGAGAGCCCCTTGCCCACATCTTACCCGCCCAGCCTTTAGCTTGGGAAGGCAATGTGGTATCCCAGAAAGGATGCAGCCTACTTTTTTTTTTTTTTTTTTTTTTTTTGAGGAGCAGGGTATTAGTGCTGGACCTGAGACACAGATGGGTGACCCCCAGGACCCTTTGTATACCCACACTATTTGCCATGTACAGAGGAGGAAGAATGGAAGAGAAAACAGTTTTTTCTGACTCTAGGTTCCCACCAACTAAGGCTTTCTGACTGAATTGTAAGTGATCTCAGGGCTGGCCTTTGGACTGTTTTATGTGCTCCCACTGGTTCAAGAGGTTCATAAGGTTCAAGATCATGTGCAGCCTTGACCTCCGGTAAAAGTGCAAGAGCCTCACATGGCCCAACTGCAGTTTCCCTCCCCACTGTGCTTCCCAGCCAAACAATGCTCCTAATCACATGGACCAAACGCAGGGCTCACTTCACCTTGAGTGGTGGCCTTTAGTTCCCTGACGGCCCAGGGAATTATTCAAACAAGTCAGTTATATCCTCCTGTGGCAACTAGGGGTCACCTCATCCTCTTGTTACTATAAAACCCACCTCCTATGGCCTTCGCTTGTTCACTCTGTTCATGAGTGACCCCAAGTGTCCCTGCGTGGCAGGCAGTGTCTTCCCCTGGGCTGTGAGTATTTATGACTACTGAACTGCTGTAGGTCTCAGCCATCCCGTATTATGTGTCATGTTTTCAGCCACCTTCACAGCCCTATGGTAGGAATCCTTCCCTCACCAATGGGGTGAAGAAGAGGTGATCAAAATTCAGCACACCCAATTTTTCTGTTCTTAGCATGTGTCAAGTATAGTTCCACTTTCCAATTATGTGTCCTCTCTCCTGTAAACTGCACAGAGCCGGAAACATGCCTGTAATTTTCATGACTATATCTTTGGTGTCTAGCACTGTGATGTCTGGCACATAGTAAGCACTCGATAAATATTTGTTGAATAAACGAATGAGTGAATTCTAAAGGCCCTTTCTGGGTAAGGATTACAGTATATGTTCTCTCTTTCCAGCTATAAAATTTTATTATTCCACAATGGGGGATGGAGTGAAGTGTGTGAGCAGAGCTCATAGTTGCCTTCTAGCTTCTTCCAACCTCAGAAATATCCCAGAAAAGCCAAGGGAAGAATGGATCATGAAGACATAATCCACATCCCCTGTTCACAGCTTACTGTCAGAGTGATGTACTTTTGTTGAGGCAGACCTTGCCAAATGTTGCTGAATTTGGCAAACCAACTATATTTCATACCTTCTGAGACATCCTGGTCTATTTGCCTAATGAACTTGAAAAGAATTTAGTGCCTGTCTCTCTCAATTTTGTTTTGCCTGGCTATTTTCTCCAGTTCTAATTTGTCTGTGGAGAGAGCTGCTGCCAGCCACAGAGAGAGGACGGGGTGGTTTGGAGAGCCTCCATGCCACTGTTTTTGTGATTTCTTTAGCTATCACTAGGCCAAGGTACCATCATATTCTGTATGTGCTGATATCAAATTAATCAGCAGCCACTTATCTGAGCCATGATGATGGAATCATGTCAGGGAGAATTTGGCCTATGCAAAACTTTGGGAGCTCTATCTGTGATTTCCTTTTGATTATTTTCATGAAGACTTGAGCTTGAGGGGAATCAATATCTTTTAGAACATTGCGTCTTATCATTTAAGGCTTGACATTTTGTGTCTTCCCACTTCTAAAATTTTTCCTTACCCACGCCTCCAATCTAAGTCTCATCATTTAAGCAATTAAACTCATATCTGACCTTCTCTGGGGAGCCATTCCTGCATTTATCTCTTTGTTTCCTTTTCAGAGCTCCCTAACATTTTTTAGTTTATTATTTTTCACGTGTAGTATTATACGACGTGTTCATTTGTGCTTTTTGAAGCCAAGGACTTTGAGGCATTTTCTTTTCTCTCCAGAGTGCCCTATCCAGTGCTGTGTTCATAATAGGATTTGTCAACAGCTGCTGCTTGATTGTTTGATAGTAGGAACCAAGTGGGTATGCCTCCACGAGGATGGGTGTCATTTATTAGGAGATCAGACAACAAAACTGGTGTCAGTTTGTCTGAGTTACCCTGAATGGATTCACAAGGCATCCTGAGCTCTGTGTATTAAAGCAGTGGAGACACCATGATGAATTTTACAAGAGCAAGTTGACTAGGCAGTTTCCCAGATGTTGCTAAACTCTGCTTTAACTGTTTTGTAGGGCTCGTGTTAACTGTGTCTCCCACCTGGAGACGGTGACTCTAGATCTAGAGATATGACAATTCTTGTCATTTGTTCTTTGCCTGGATTTACAATTTGCTCTTTGCAACATCACTTCTGCCACCTATGAAAACAGCTGGGCCCAGCAGTTGGAGCAATGGATTCAAATTTATACGGGGCATGTGGTCACTGTCATCTCCCGTGATTAGAAGCAAAGGAAAAGAGGAGCGGTAAGAATGAGCCAAGTCATTATTTTAGAGTGTCTTGGTTTCCAGTAAGACAGTAGAATTTAAGGGAGTTTCCCTGCCGGTCCACTGTAGCATCCTTAGCGGGACTCTTTGTCAGATGATTGGTCCTGAAACTCATTAACAGAGGCTTTGTTGCTTCACAGGAGGTGGGTTTAGCGCAGAGGTTTGTATGACCAAACCCATCTCAGCAACTGATACTAATTGGCTCAGGAAGTCCCAGGAGAAGTTGTCAATCGCAAAGACGAAGTTTTTGTTTATAATTTGTAGTGATTTCTCCTCTACTGCTTTTCCTCCATCCCATCCAGACTGCCTCTCCTTCTTGCACAAATAACAATGGTCATCCCAAAGTACCAGAAATTAGGGAGTCGAGGCACGTCTTACTTGATTCCAACTGCCTTTTTGCTCCATTTTCCATTCTCCTCAGGGTTATCTTTCAGAAGGAGGTGTGAGCTCCTCCTCTCCCCCACCTTTCCCCTCATCACTACTGTTAGTGTGAACCGATGCCCTAGCATGTGGGAGGAATTTTTGCCAAGGTTTAGCTGACAAAACTAGAAAGTATTGTTGAAAAATACATATACAATGTCAATGTATTTTAGAAGGTTCCTATAATGGGACCTTAATTCTATTCTGCTGAAAACTGGAGATGGTCTTAGTGTCTCATTGTATACTTTTGTTAAATCATTTTATTTTAAGATTAAATCACAGGGTAAGGAAACCCTCCTCTGTTGACAGGATATATTAGATGTGAAAAAAGAGAAGCTTTCCGTGGTTCAGGGACTCTTCTGTTAAGAAGATAATGATATAGTAGCTACCATTTAATAAGCACTTAGACATGAGGAACTACCATGATCCCAACTTTACAGGAAGAAATTGAGGGTCAGAGGTTCAGGTCCCAAAGCACGCGTCAGTGTCAGTCTTGAACTTGGGTTTCCCCAGATCCAAAAGCCCACACTATTAACCACTATGCTGTGCTGCTCTTTTGCTGTATTTTTGTCCAGTCTTTAGCCCCACTTACAAAGCATTTAAATTAGTTATCAGAACTCCTGTTCTTCCCAGTGTTTGATGAACCAGCTCAGGCATAGTTGGCTGTCCATTCTACAATTGTGTTATATCATGTAGTGTGTTTAGGGCCATAGTGCAATCAATATTATTGCTAAATCCAGGTGATAATGAGCTTTCTGGGTAATGACGGCAGATCCAATGGACCTTAGCATATTTATCTTTCCCCTCTCTGTCTTAACACTGAGATGGAATGTTGGTGAGGAGACTAGAGATACTTGGGGATAAGTTCTCTGTGCCTGAACTACACAGACTGCACTGAAGTTCTGTCAGTCACCTAGTTATAGGACATGATTAGCGCCAAGAGGACACAGGGGAACTTCAGTTCTTCTGGTGAATATGATGTAGGATGCAGGGTTGGGGGAATTCAAAAGAATAAAAAACTGCAGAAACATTTAAAAAAATCTGTTTCATGTACGCTTGGAGCCCGGGAAATTGTCAATTCCTTTTTTCTTATTATGTACTCAGGAGGCTTTTCTTTTTCTTTTTTTTTTTTTGCGGTACACGGGCCTCTCACTGTTGTGGCCTCTCCCGTTGTGGAGCACAGGCTCTGGACGCGCAGGTTCAGTGGCCATGGCTCACGGGCCTAGCTGCTCCGCGGCAAGTGGGATCTTCCCGGACCGGGGCACGAACCCGTGTTCCCTGCATCGGCAGGCGGACTCTCAACCACTGCACCACCAGGGAAGCCCGGCTTTTCTTTTAGATAGGGTTTATAGGACTATACTATAATCTTGACCAATGCAAATTGATTTTTAAAAAATCATTAAAAGCTTTAAACTTTAGACGTTATCTTTAGGTTGTAAGTGCTAAACTCAGTCTACCTCCTTGTTTCATGATAAGCAAAATTCATCTACAGACCATCAATGCTAATTAATTTGGATACTCCAAAAGCATACATATTCTTTTTTTCAATGGAGGGATTTTAGTGTTGCAGTTGTTTATATTTTGTTTTAATTTAAAGTTAAATTGAATAGAAAGGAAGTTAATTTCGTTACATGTTGAAACTCCTCTAAAGCCTTCTCAGAATTATTTGTTTTTAGCCATGGGTTCTAAAAACAGATGTAGGAGAGGATGTGTTGGAGAAAGGGAATTGGTTCAAACCTTCATGGTTTCTGATTTGGAGTAGAATAATTGGTTCTGAAAAGTCTTAAGTTTGGACCATTCATTAGAGCAACTCTTCTCCAATGTAGCTGGGTCAGTGAATTACCCCCAACATTCAGGTTGTTTCTATTTGATCAAGAAATGGGATACAAAAATGAACAAATAATCCAAATCATATTTTAGTCATAATTTTTACCTTTTTCTATTCTATCTTATGTTCAAAGAAGTAAATCTATCTAGGAAGGAATTCAATCTAATAATTTGTTTCCAGTCTTCTTTCACTTTCGTGTTTCCCCATAGGGTAGAGAGAGATGCCAGTAAACAACAAAATGATCAAAAGATGAGGCTGAGAAGTAGAATGTGAGGCAAGTCTCTGGATAGCACACAGACAGCATAGCCAGCCTCTGACTCAGAGGCTGGCTCAAAAGGTTGACAATGACTTTGCAGTTTTATCAAGTCCATCTCTTTTCTTTAGGCAGTACTGTTTTTATACCTTTCCCAGTAGATGATAATCTATCTTATTTTTTTAATGAAACTTCCAGTGTAGAGGACAGCAGCTCCGTTAGGAACTCATTGTGCAGTTAGATGGTTTTCAGTGAAGGATCCTGTTATTGTCGATTTTTGTTCTTCATCTCCTCCGCTGGGATGACCAACTTTATAGAAACAGAGTTGCATCCACGCACCGTCGTTGTCTGTCATTCCAGAACAGATTGACAGAGGATATGCCTACCCTAGAGAACAACTACTCCAACTACTGTGACTAGTTTAAGTCGTCTCTCCTCTAGATTGAGAATACAGGCTTTTCTAGTTTAAATTCAGGTTGTAGTGTTGACTTATGTTCACTTAGATCTTCACATTTTTTGCCAACTCTATGCATTGCTAGAATTTCCCTGCTCTGTCCTAAAATCGTGCTGGTTCTGTTAATCAATATCCAAAATATGTTATTTTTAAAAAATGTGACATTGGTGTATATGATCTATAGGACCGTAGGATTAACACTGGAATGACTTAGTGTCCTGGAAATCAACTCTGTTTCTGCCATAGCTACTTCTGGTGTGTGATTTACTAAGTGTCTCTGAGCCTCAATTTATCATTTAAGGTGTGGGCAGATTAGAGCAGCTTTTCCCTGTGGATTTTCCATGAGATATTAACAGACATAAGATGAAAAATGGTCCCATTTATAAAACAGGCGGTGGTGATGGTGGTCGTGGTAGGATGCACAAGGTGAAATTAATCGAAACAGATTTCTTTCCTGAAAGATTTGAGCCTTAAAAAAAAAAAAAGTACGTCGTAAATCCTCAAATCTTCAAGAGAAGTTTCCTAAAGTTATCCAGCTATGGTTCCTTTTTTTCCCTTTAATCCGACCTTAATGCCACCCACCCTTGACCAGGACTATGGCATGTCTGGCCATTTCTTTTTCTTATTGAATTGTATGAATGCTTCATTCCATTAAAAAAGTGTTCTGTTTCCTGCAGGTGTGAGCACACACTACTGCTGTAGCTGATGCCTAGGCAAGGGTATGAAGCAGCGTGTTGCTGCCATCAGCGTGGGCAGCCAGAGCAGGCTGTTCTGTGGGCTGTTTTGTAATACAGTTACTAAATGGTCCCCTCTTTCTGTTAGTTCAGCATTACAAAAGCCAGGCCTGGCTAGTGATGTGTATGTGACAGGCTTCATTTCCCCCTTTGTCTCAGCTATTATTGGAAAGGTCCAGAAATTGCCGGTCAACTGGGGCTGTGGGTACATTCTGCTTCTGCTGCCCTTGGAGGTCTGAAGTGTTGCAACTATTCAGTATGGTTTGCTCTTCACTTGAACAAATTGCCAACAGCTTGTGTGACTCCTTGAGAATAATGAGAATCAACCTCATTTTAGGAGAGGGGACAGATTGTGTCTGTATTTGGCAACCCACATCTCTCTGCTGCTGGGATTGCTTAAGATACTCCATGGAGATTGACGGAGAAATGTCCATTTTGTCTGAGAAGCTGCTGCGTTCTGTCAGCATCTGCTGGAAGTAATGCTTTCTCTAACGTAGCTTCACTCCCCAAACCACTGGACGGGACGGAAGTTAATGTAAGTTTCCTGCAGTCTATTTCAGTCCCTTGTCATTTTATCAGGGAGCTAAATGCTAAATGCCTTCAGACACATTGTAAACTAAGGATGCCATTTAAAACAAGAAAGAAACTTGAAAAGCTGTATTGAAGCATGCAGGTCGTAGTGTTAAGATAAATACTAATGTTTTGTCTTGCGAGAAAAACTCAAAATTAGTTTGGGAATTGCTAGGGCCACAAAAATTGTCCTATAGCAAAGAAAGCAAAAGCTCCTTAAAAGTAAGGGTTTTGTGCAGAACCGCAAAGAATAGATGGAAATGATTTGAGAATAGTCTTTCCTGAATACTATTTTTATCATTTTTTTTCCTCTGAAGATTGTATAATGCTGCATAGGTGCATGTAGGATTAAATCCAGATTCTCCTTGGCCATCTTTTCTGTGTGAATTTTAGACTCTATAGTATTGTTAAGTAATTTAAAACTCAACTTTCTTGTTTCCACACCAATATGTGTTTTACCCAAGAAGAAAGCCCACTCCTTTCCCTGTCAGTGTGGGCGCTACTTCTTCAGAGATCTGCCTCCTCATCTTCTTTCCATTCTGTCTTGTCCACACTGTGTTAGCTCACATGTTCAAAATGTGTTGCTTTATCAGTCCTCTTGGTTATGGGTGTGTATTATTATTTCCTTGAGGGGAGAGCCAGTTATATTTCTTTTATACTTCCCAATGTGTTGACTAGAAAGTTTTTCATGTAATATGTATCCAGTAAATGTATTTATCTGACTAACTTTTATTCTAAAACATTCATGAGATTCAAATTGTGAGCACATTTCTGGATGGTTGGGGGACATGTGTTTAGGGTTACTGATTTCATATTTTAAATAAAACCATAATTTAAGCATTTGTGAAATAACGTAGATTCTGATTTCTGTCTGTCCCTTAATCTTTAAATAAATGGTTTTTAAAACCTTTAAAAAAAAAGATGTTTTCAAATCTCTGATGAGGCCATGTTAAAGATATTTAAACTATAAAAGTAATTGGCCAGCTGATGCTGAAGTTTGAGATAACATCCTTGATTGTGTTGATTATGTGATTTTGGAACTCTACACATAGAGTTGATTCTAGCAACAGTTTAGAATAGAGAGTATTCCTTTGACTAATTGGAGTGACAGTCTGGTGGCATTAATTTTCTGGAGATTCCATAAGGTAGGCTTGGTAAAGATGCATGGAAGAACTGCTCTGATGTTTAATCACTAAACTTAAAATCTGAGATTCCAAATGTAATACTGAAATCATGAGCTTTTCCTTTGACATGCATGTGTCTAGACAGATGATGAGTTTGTTAAACATCAGGATTATAATTCAAAATGACACCATCAATTTAGAGAAATGTAAAGAGTTGTACAGAAGCAATGTCTGAGGATTCACTTGCTGAGGTTAGGTTGGAAAATACATTGTCTAATACAGGCTACTTTTTGGACCCAAGAGTAAATCATGGCCAAAAGCAAGCCTATTCTTGAGGACTTGATGACAGCGTTGATAAAGAGAAATTAATTGTGAATTTAAATTACTTAATACTTATAACAACCTCCTATGTTATAATTATGTTTATTCATAAATGAGGAAATTGAGGCTCATAGAAAAGAAGTGAGTTCCCCAAGTCATACAGTTAGTAAGCAACAGAGTTAGGATTGGAACCAACTTCTCATTGGCTCCCAAGATACTGGAATGAGATCTGGAATGTTTTTCAGGAAACAGAAAGTTAGTCATGGATAGTTATCATGAGGTATAAAAAAGAGAGATTCCTTGTGGATGCCGAGTTGTTCCAATTAGTTACTGTTGGTAAAGGTGAAATATGTGTTCTTTCTAATCTCAGCTGTTGTGGTTGACATGGTCTGATATGAAGGGTGATCACTAAACTTGCAGAAAGGAATATGACATTGTTCTGAGGAAACAAAGTTAAAATCAGGTAGCAGTCCTCTCCTTTTAGGAAGTGTTGGGACCATGCTATTACTTTGCAGTAGATTTTCTATGAGTGAGACAATGCCCATTAATCAACACTCTCATTGTATATTAATAGCTATACTAATTGAGCATTTGCTATATGCCAGGTACTACATTAAATGCTTAATGTATGTTTTCTCATTTAATCTCTTCAGTGACCCTAAAATGTAGATACCATTAATATTCCCATTTCATAGACCAGGAGCCTGAGGCACAAAAGATTAAATGACTTTTCTAAGACCTCACGTCTCATTACTGACTGAATTAGATTATGTCTAAACATCATGATGACATAGTCTATGTTATTAACTACCTCCTGCCTCTTGCACTGTAAGCACTCTACTTAATTTCACAGATGATTTTGCACTGGGCTTACCCAGATGATTTTGAAGCCCCGACCAAGTTATGGCTGCAAGATTATATTAAAGGACACCAGAGAAACTCTGTGTATTGTTACTAATGACTATTATTTTTGGTTTAGTTGGAAGGACAGGTAAATTCTGGCAGCAGAGATGCTCTGGGAATCACTTCCTTTATCTGTAAAATGGAATCAAAGGATTTCCCTGGTGGTCCAGTGGTATAGTCGTCCAGTCCTCTTAATGGTATAATGAAGGCATAATGGGAAGAAATCTTTTCTTGCCTCTTAGTGTAATATTGACATTTCTGGTTGAACCCTGGACTCTAGTTATCAAGGGATCTTAGACCAAGAACAAAGGGATCATATTTTGTCTCCCACATAGCAATACTCTCCTTTGAGAAATATCAGTCTTTAGTTTGACAAGAGTATGTTACTTTTTGCTTATCAACCCTGGCTAAAATAAAATTTTAGAGCAGTGTAGAAAGAAGAACTGTATCTAAGATATACTCCTGCAAGAATTGAGGTTGATTGATGATTCTTTTCAGAAGCATGAAAGATTCTGAAGGTGTAATATGTTGATGGCTTTGTTGAATTAGCGGTTTATCACACCACATAGTTCTGTGAGTAATTGAGTCACGTTCCTTTTTACTCTGTCCCATTATTACAGGTTAATCAGGGACATGTAGCTCCTGAAATATTGACAGACATGTTTTGAATTATTATTTTGGAAACCATCAAGACATTCGGTACCTTTAGATTTAATACCGTTGACTTCAGTACTAACTCCAGGCATGTTAGATGTGAGCCTCTGTAAAGAAAAGTGAATAATATTAATTAAGACAGTGTGACTTTTCTCCTCACGATAAATTATCTTGCTAGAATGGTAATAAAAATGTTTTCAATAACAACACTACCTGAGATTTTTCTTACTTTGTCATATGATAGCTCTTTACTGTAAAATTAAGATGGCCTCTCAACTCGGAAGCACCTTCAATTTATCAAAAAGGGCCAACCTAATGTTCCAAAGCAGACTCAATCCTTTTAATGCATTTCCATTTTAGGGCCAAGGGAAGTGCCTTGTTCTGCAGGAAAACATTTCTTGGCTAACTGTTATTTTAAATGCTTGCAGGAGACCACAGAGTAAGAGAGAAGAGACAACAACAACCTCTAGCATGCCTGGGGTATCATTTGTTCCTTCATATTTGTGGAACCCTGTGTCAAGAGAGGAAACATCTAAAAATAAAATACATTTACTCAGAATCTCTGCAGCAAGGTGCAAAAAGCCTGTTCTATAGGAGCCCAGATTAAAAATTACATTGTTGAAACTTGCAGAGCAAATGTTATCAGCAGAACCATGGTGCTTTCTGGTTAAATTTGTGCCATCTGATTAGTTCCAATAAATTGTCTTCCAGTACTAATGCTTTTGGCCTTTTAGTTGGTGGTGACCCATTTGCTGGTGAGTTGTTTCTTCATAGTCCAGTAATTACTGGCCTTTCCAGCAGTGACTTAATCCACCAGTGTGTACAGTCACCAAAATTCAATCTAGTCTATTCATCACTCTAGTCAAGTTCCAAGTGGTAGGAGTCAAAATCTTACTCTAGTTCACATATATGTTTTTATATAGCTTTTCTCCTAAAATGTGGCTTGGAATGGAAAATAGAGCCCAGGAGTGGTATAAATACCATTTAAAATTTATTGATAAAGAGGATCCATGAGGAGGAAAAGGGGCCAGCCAGATGAATTAGGTACACTACTGGGTGTACTACTTTTCTTCCAGTTGGTTCCTGCTCTCTTAGATACTGCTCTAATTTTCCACTCCTTCCGTAGGAGTCAAATCTTAAAACTGAAAAATTGAAAGTTGTAGCATCGTGCATTTCTACATCTCATTATCAGTCCAGACCCCTGCCGTTACCACCCCCATACTTTCACAGGTCTTTCAACTGTCTCCAAAACCCAGTGACTAGTTTACCATACATTTCCAAGGCTCTCCTTCTTTTAGTAGAACTTCAGCTATTTTGAAACCTCATTAGAAAAATCTAACTCAACAAGCTGGAATGGGTCTGTAGCTGACAGTTGACCAAAAAAAGAAAGTATTGAAAAAGTAAGCTGTGTATTTGGGAGTATCGATTTTGCAAATTGGAGTGAGATTTTTTTAAAAAGAAGTTATTTATATGTGAGAAATGTATCTTTCTTTGTTTAAAAGTTATGTTCACGCCATATTCTTCATCCCCCCCCCCCAAATTTTTAGTTTTGGTATTCATCTAATCTCAAAATTTGAAAATAATCAAAGTTACTAGATTGAGGAGGCCCAGGAATACAGGGTCACTTCTGTATAAATCTTTGCTTCTTTGAGCCAAGCCAAACTGAGACTATTGCCTGCTTGGTGACGCTCTCCTAACCTGCCTCTAGAGATGCTTATCCTTACTGCTCAGGGACTGGGGCCCTGACACAGGTCCATTAGAAGAGCATGCTTTTATGTGCGATGAACTTTCAAGCTAAAATTTTTTTCCTCGGTATTGTTGTTATACTATTTGTTCAGTATTAGGAAAAGTGAACAATAATTTATAAGGGAAAAATATCCATGCTGTGAAAAACTCTTAAAATGGACTCCAAGTTTTAGCAGAATCAGTGTGTCTGATGACAAAATCACTGCCTACAGAAAAGGAAGATTTTCAGTTAGTGGGGTCAGAGAGTATATGTAGAAGCACTGTAAGAAACCTTGAAAATTTAGCAGAAGAGGATTTTCCGTAACAAAATTCAAGGAAAGGTCTTTCAGTGGACTTTTTAATACTTATTTCAAATTTCTTTTACATTATCTGGCATCTCAAGTGCTTTTGATAGCAGATTGAATTCAGACTGTAATTTTCATCCTTGGTAGTTTTAAATAACATCACTTCAGATCTAGCTTAATTTTGTTCAGACATTAAGATGTGTAGTTTCTGCTTTATTTACAAGTAGAGGAGGGACCAGGGTGATGAATACATTTTGATTTCTGTTTTCTCATTCTGTATCATAGTGCAAATGAAGACTTTTTTTTTTCTTTTTAAAAAGCTGTGTCTAGTTGTATCTTTGCAAAATGCCTTTTCAGAAAATAAGTTTTGAATATGCACTTTAATACTATTACTTGTGACCCTACCTAGGCCCTGTGCTGTTAAATCTTAGGTGTGTGAGTCTTACAGCTGAGTAGTAATTTTAGTGACATTTTAATGTCAGATCCTCTCCTTAGTAGGCTGTTTGCATATTGCATGCAAGCTATGTATTAGCATTTTTTTTAACTTAAAATATGTTGATAAATGATTTTGACATGACTTGTTCTCTTGGACTAACAGTATTTTATAAACATTATTATGCTTTACTCTTGAATGACATATGACACTGAGAGACAGAAACTGGGTTTCTGTCCTGCCATGGCTGCTTGGTATTGATCTTGCTCAGCTAGTTACTTATTACTTCACCCTAAATGTTGAATAGACTACATGGAGCCCTATGTGGGTATGAGGGGGAAATGGGGCCAGAAGTTGCAGAAGTTGCATTAACATACCATTAAGCTGTGGTCAGCTTCTCCCTAAAGGGCTGTAAGCCTCTTAAGACAACTTCCTTTTTAGGGAGTTGTAAAGCACAGAAACTTCAGAGGAAGGGGCCCAGCTGCAGGGATAGGGTTAGGAGTTTTCTTGCTCAGAGTAGTGACTTAGCATCATAGTGGGTCATGAATGGCTCTTTCCTGCTGTGGCTCAGGCCGAGTCCACCCATCAGTTATAGCCTCTGGGAAGAGACAGACACTCGGTGGTGACCTTTGGAGTCCTATGTTCATTCTCTGGTGATGTTCCTTGCAGAGTGAAAGCCAGCTCCTCCTTGATCAGGTATGGTGCCATTGTCTTGAGAGTGTTTAGAGATAAGAGTGGTGATGCAGATGTGTTAGGCTATGGTACATGCAAATGTAGATTTTGGGGGTGCTGAATTTAGAATGATCTAGAAGTGTCTTATTGGAATTAGCAGGCAGGCAAGATGATTTTGATACCAGGATCACCAAAGTCAGGATATGAGAGCTTGACAATATACTTGTTAGGATAAAACATTGATGAGACAAATATGTTTTAAAAAAGAAAGATTAGAAGAGTCATGAAAAAATTGTGGCCAGCCAGTCACTATCTCCTTTGCTACCACTCAAGTCTAAGTTACAATGGTCTCGCCCCTGGGTTAGTGCAATAGCCTCCTCACTAAGTTCTCTATGTCCATCCTGCCCCCTGGAGGCTGACCTCCACACCACTGAAAATACAAGTCTGGTTTTGCCACTCTGCTGTCCAAACTTTCCAAGGGCTTCACATCTCACTAGCAGTGAGATAGTAAGTTTTTTCTGTGGCTGACATGGCATTACAGGGTCTGCCCCTGGCCCCCTCTCTGCTCTCATCTCACACTGTTCTTATGCTCATTTATTCCACTTGAGTCCCTCTGCTTTCCTTGATGTTCCTTGAATATGCCATCCACCCTCCCTTCTCAGAACCTTTCCACATGCATATTCCTCTCATTGGAGTGTTCTTCCTCCAGATATCCATATCACTCACTTCTTCATTTCATTCCCATCTCTGTTCAAACAAGACGTTCTGCGAGAGAATTTGTAGCCATGGTATCTAAAATAGCACACTCACACTTACCCCATCACTCCCAATCAACTTACCCTGGCTTCTTCTTCTTCATAACACTTATCATCGCTTGTCATACTGTATTAAATCAAATGATATGAAATTGCCTTTTTTATGGGTCAGGAGCAATCAAATATTGGCTATTTCCTATGGTTCAACCTAAAATATATTTGTTAATTTATAAATTTCATTTCAACCTAAAATACATTTCTTAATTTGTTTATTATTTTTATTCTTTCCCCTGCACTAAGATTTAAACTCTGTGAGACCAGGGGTTAGATTTGTTTGGGGCAACTTCCCCAGTGTCTAAAATATAGCAGGCACTTAGAAAAGCTATATTGAATGAATGGAAAGAAAGAAGAAAAGAGGATGAAATTTGTTGATAGTGAACAGAGAAAACTTATATGGAAAGTGATCTTCGACAATGTAGAAAAATATGATTGGAAGAACTTCTGAGAGAGTCCAGAAAAATTGAAGGACTTATTTGGATCCATGTGAAGTACAGTGTAAAGTTTCTATCTAATTGGAGTTCTGTGCTATGTATGGACATTAATTATATATTTTTCAATATAGTTTCCTGAAACTGGGACTAAGGGATAAAGCAAGTCTAAGATAAAACACTTTTGAACTTAAAAAGTTTCACAATTGGCAAGTTACAATGATTCATAGCTTGCCAAATGTGATATCATTGATTCTTATTAGAGAGAAGTTATTTTTTTACTTTCAGTTCTAGAAACATGGCTGATAACTTTAGTATTGTGCCTTATGCAAACATTTAGAAATACTAGATTAAATAAACAAACTGTTTCATGTATATCTGATCTTGAAAGGAAATAAAGGTATCACTGTGAGTCAGAAATAAAGATAGAATTGAAAACCTCAGGGATAAACATGTGAATGATGCTGTGGTCACTCTTGGGAGGATGTAATTAATCTCTTTAAACGAAGGGCTTATGTTTTAACAACCATGTGGAAATATGAAATGAAAAATTGGGACTCTGTGGGCTGAAACAGATCTTTAGCACAAAGTTGTTTTGAATAGGAGGCTCTAGAAAAAAAAAATCTACCATCAGCACCGAAGAAACAAGATGTGTCTTAGAAAATAATATTTTCTCCAACCACATATCATTGTGGATTTGTGGCTCATTTGGATTTGGGATTTGAATCTGTACTCCTTGTATAATATGGAAAAGAACCACAACTTGAGAAATTAACCTAGAAGATTCTAGGCCACTGATAACTCTCAAACATCTGGCAAAACCATTTGCAAGCTTCTTGGGAAGGAGATTACCATTAAACCAAGCTTCATAGGATTCCTACAAATAAATTCCTTCTAAAGATTAAATTATAACCTAAAATTATAAAACATAAGAAAAAAGGCCCCCAATGAGTAAGAGTTATAAAACATAACAATGAGCAGGATTAAAACTTAATACCTTCTAATGATGGAAATATCCAATAGAATAGTATAAAATAAGAATATTAAAAATGATTAAGACATAAGAACAATTATGAACAAGAAAAGGTTTGCAAAAAATAGAAATTCTAAAAGTGAAAAATATAGCAATTGAAATAATAAATTATCAAATGTGTTAAACAAATTAGATATAACCGAAGAGAGACTCAATCAACTTGAATGTAATTTAAAGAAATCAACCAGAATGCATTAAGGAGAAAAAGAAAATATGAGAGAAAAGAGACATGTTGGAGAGAAAGAGAAAATTCAGTGTTTAATAGGCATTCTAGAAGGAGAGAATAGGGAGAATTGGGAAGAGACAATATCTGACTGCCAGGAAATTAAATTAAGAATTTAAGCAAAAAACAACAAAAAAATCCCAGATAGATTTGAAAATTAATAAACACAATTCTAAACAACACACGAGTCAAAGCAAAAACATAATAAAAATTAGAAAATATTTAAAACTGAATGTTAATGCAAGGATGTGGAGAAAATGCTGTTGTGCACTGTTGGTGATAAAGTGGAACAGCCACTGTGGAAAATAGCGTGGAGGTTTCTCAGAAAACTAAAAATAGAACTAACATATGACCTAGCAATTCCACTCCTGGGTATATATCTGAAAAAATGAAAACACTAATTCAAAAAGATACATGCAACCCAGTGTTCATAGCAGCATTGTTTACAGTTGCCAAGATATGGAAGCAAACTAAGTGTCCAGCAACAGATGAATGGATAAGGAAGATGAATGGATATGTATAATTAACTAGAGGGTTCATGGGGGGGGGGAAGTTATCTGAGTCAAAGAACTCTGGGAAGTTTCAGTATACTTGTAACGAATAATATTGTAGAAAATACCTTTAAGTAAATGCAGAATCTGCATTTTGCAAAGGTCCCAGACTAAAGGCAATGTGGTATCCTGAAACAGAAGAAGGATATTTGTGGAGAAATTGATGAAATCCTAAGAATATCTACAGTTTAGTTAATAACATTATATTGATGTTAATTTACAGAATAGTTGCAAAGATAGTACAGAGGATTCTCATATACACTTTACCCAGCTTCCCCTAATATTAACCTATTACATAACCATGATACCTTGCCCAAACTAAGAATTTGTACATTTAAAATTATTCCAGAATGAAAATCTTATCAACAAATATCCCAGGTAGTCAGATGATTCATTTTTACATTAAACTTTGAGAAGCACCACCAGGATACTCTTTAAAAGTGCAGTTTCTTTGGTTTTACCCCAGACGTCATAAATAAGAACTTCTGGGTTGGAGATGGGATTCTGAACTTTAAAAAATCTCTTCTGGTGGTTGTCATGTACACTAAAATGTGTGATGCTAGTTTAGAGCTTTCTTTAAGGAGTTACCTTTCTTTGGAAAATGTAGTGGAGCTTGTTAGGCTATGGTCCATAAATGCCGGTCTATAGCCTGATATAAAACTATTATAAAATTTTCACCAGCCTGTGGCACAATGAGGAAAAATAGACTAATGATCTACTTCTGAAAGAGCAGCATGAGTAGCCCTATGGACTGGCTCCTCACTGAAATAACCATAACTAGAGAAAATTATTTTAATAACCTAACCACGTAAGTCTCTGGAAATTGTCCCAGGGGCATACAGCAAATGGAGAAACATTTAAAGAAAATCTACTAAGTGGAGGCTAAAACAGCCAGAGTTTCTAGCATTTAAGCCATGACTACTACCTCTCCCTCTGTCCCCACCAGCTCATCATAATAGAACCTATATTCCAGGTGGTTGTAGTAGAAAACATGGAACTTCCTCTCCCTGAAGCTTCCAGTCAAGGGCTACAATATCTACCATGGAGAGGCAGGCCACCAGCATTTCTAATCCTTCTCCCCAGTTCTATGTTGTAGAACTCTGTGCCAGGCAAGACTTAAAAGTCTAGGGCTCCCATCCCCATTTTATAGGGTAAAAGTTTGATCATAAGCATGGCAGACCAAGGATAATGGGCTCCAATCACCCTCCTCCCAGCTTGCTCACAGGACAGAGGTTCCCAGAAGAGGTAAGTCTAGAAGACCAGAGGCTATCGTCCCTGGGTAACACCTGCTTTACAAGCAGAGTCTATTCTGAGAGAAACAGGCCACTATTCCCTCCCCCAGATCCAGAGCAGTGGTGCAGAGATTTTTTTCCCAGGGGGAGAGCAGGCTATAAGACAGAGAACCTTATAGTTCTCCCCAAAGGAACTGACTTTATTTGTATCAGAATGTGAAAACATTTAAGTCTTAGACTACTGTTGAGAAAAATGGAGATTTTGGTAGTGAACAATTAAGAAGAGGCTGCTAGCTCCACGATAACAAAAAGATAAATTATAGGCCAGCTAGAAGTTTAACAGATAGTACCAGAGGAAGAGACAGCTAAGAAGAGTCCTTCTGGGGTTGTAACAAGCCTCAAAAACCCCAGAAGTGGGTTTTGGGGTTTTAATTCAATTGAATTGAATTAAACTGTGGAATAATTTATCTCCCAGGGAATTGTTGAAAACAATAGAGAAATCAGCCAGCAATTAACAGAAGCTAATAGTCTTGTGTTTTACTAACAGAGGCACACAGTTTAACAGATCAGGGAAAGAGGCAGTCAAGAAGAACCATGCTAAGTCACTGTCATCTTGGGGTGATTGTGGGCACGTGCAAGGCTGTGCCCTCTGAAGAGTGACATCAGATGTTGCAAACTGCAGGGCAAATAGACTTCACTGAAATAAGCCAGTTACATCACTAAATAATTAAGCCAAAACAATGACAAGCCCCACAATGTGGGAAACAGTATCCAGAGTTGCTGAAATATATTGTCGAAAATGTCCAATTTCAACAAAAAAAATTATAAGGCATGCAAAGAAACAGGAAAGTGTGATTCATACACAGGAATAAAAAAGGAGGCAAGAGAAATTGCATTTGAGAAGACCAAGATCTCAGACTTAGCAGAAATAGATGTCAAAACAACTATTATAAATATGTTCAAAGAATTAAAGGATAGAAAAAAACTAAAACACTAATTCAAAAAGATACAGGCACCTCAGTGTTCATAGCAGCATTATTTACAATTGCCAAGATATGGAAGCAACTTAAGTGCCTATCAACAAAAGAATGGATACACACACACACACACACACTCACACACACGCACACACACACAATGGAATACTACTCAGCCATAAAAAAGAATGAATTTTTGCCATTTGCAGCAACATGGGTGGACTTAGAGAGCATTATGCTAAATGAAATGTCAGACAGAGAAAGGCAAATACTCTGTGTGTGTGTGTGTGTGTGTATAGCCATGGCTTCCCTCTGCTGTTCTTCAAGACTATATAGCTACATCTTATATGTATGAGGTTACATTAGTATAACCACAGGTTACACTCATGGTTACCTGTGGTAGGGGGAGGGGCAAGATAGGAGGAGGAGATTAAGAAGTACAAACTATTAAGTATATAATAAACTATAATGACATATTGTACAACACAGGGAATATAGCCAATATTTTATAATAATTATAAATGGAGTATAACCTTTAAAAATTGTGAATCACTATACTGTGCACCTGTAACATATAATATTGTACAGCACTATACATCAATTAAAAAAGAATTAAAGGATTATCATAATTTAAAAAGTAAAGGAAGATATGAGGACAGTATTTCATCAAATGAAGAATGTCAATAAAGAAATAGAAATTATAAAAAAAGAACCAAAGAGAAATTCCAGAGTTGAAAGTTAAAATAACCTAAATGAAAAATTTACTAGAGGGGTTCAACAGAAGATATGACCTGTCAGTAGAAATAATTAGTAAAGATATATTGATAAAGATTATATAATATAAATAACAGAAAAATAATGAAGAAAAATAAACAGAACCTCAAAGAAATGTGAGACACCATTAAATACAGCAATATATGCATAATTGGAGTACCAGAAAGTAGAATGGTCCAGAAAAAGTATTTGAAGACCACAATAATTTGTTCCTTGAGAAATTGCCTTTTCTTCTGAGTCTAACCTTCCTATTTTACGTTGTTAAAATTTCCCTTTGTGATAAAAAAAAAAAAAGGAAATGTTACTTCTAGTAGATGGTAATTATTTTGTAAGGCCTTTAATTTTCAAAATAAAGTGTTGGTACTCCTTTATTGATCTCAAAATTTTTTAATGTAAAAATTTTATTGTTCCATAAAATCCTAAATTGTGGAACCACTGGTTTAAGAACTGTCTATTCAGTGGCCCTTGGAACCTGACAGTGTTAAGAAAAATAATAATCATTAAAGTTTTAACATGAGAAGGGTATTATAGATCTTCAAATTCCTAGCAAAAATACTTACTACGAAGTAAACTTAATGAATATGTGTTGGAATGAGTGATAGTTGAATCACAAGTATGTGACTTACTCTTGGAATGTGTGTGTGTGTGTGTGTGTGTGTGTGTGTGTGTGTGTGTAGCCATGGCCTTCTTCTGCTGTTCTTCAAGACTATATAGCTATATCTTATATGTATGAGGTTACATGTTTCTTGATAATCTTATTCCCATGACATTTTCCTTTGAGCTATTTATATGCATGCTGAGTTTTCAGTTAAGTTTCAGAAATCCTCTCCACTAAGTATTAAGGAAAAATTGGAACTATGTAATACCCCCTCCTCCAATTTTCAGTAATGTTTTCTATTAGTGGTATGGCTGGTGCTGCATTTGCACGTGTTCACTGTTTTCATTAAATTTTCACGTTTCTTCTTCTCAGTCTCTGAAGACCTTTTAAATAATTTGATTTGTTCTTCCTCACTGCCTGCAGAGGCACTCTTAATTTCTTGGTGAGAAACTGAAAAATATATTAGCTCCATGGAGGTTTCACTTTATCTTTTCCCTTCCGTGGGCTGAGTCTAAGGCTTCTTCATGTGTTGTGAACAGGTAGTACTGTGCTGACTGCTATGAAAATGCTTGGTAATAATTATACTCCCTGGACCTTTGTGGAATAACCTGCTTTACCCAATTTAGCACACAAGTGGTTGGGAAACATCTGCAGTCTTTCTTGTTGGAAACGTGTCTGTAGGAGGAGGCACTGGCTCTGAGACACCTCTCATCTCTGTTGGTGTTTTAAGAGCACACCTTTGATGTGGCTTCCCGAGTTTGGATTTACCAGCACATGAGGGTAAAGACTAGAACCGAAGTATTTTGGACCATGATGTGTGACCAAGGCAAAACATCAGTGCCGGGAAAATTATTGCTGATCCACCTGGTAATCCAGGAAGAATTGATCAGAGACTTAAAAGATTTAAAATTGTAAGAAAGGAGGATTATTCCTTGACTCAAAAGGCTTAGTACTCAAAAGGCAAGACCTGCCGGCACTCCTGTCAGCCACTAAATTATTGTCTTAGGAGAACAGAACCATAATGATAGCCAGAGTATTGCTTAATATCTGCTGCTATTTTAAAGTATTTTCCACAGCATTTCATTGTGTCTTAATGTTACTAAACGTTATATTGCATTTGCTTAAAACTGCTTTAATTGAAGCCATTTAAATTTACATATCCTACTGAGCCGTTTTGTACACAAAGCATTAAAATGCGAAAGTGGTGCTTTTTGAAAGATAACAAAGATAGAACAGTTGGTTATAGATTCTATTTGTGAAAAACCAGCCTTGAACAGGGCTAACAAGAGAGTGATTAAAGGGAATGTATTAAACAATTGCCTGACTAAGGGAGTCCCCCTTCCCTTGTATTGCATCAGCTCACAGTGGGACGTCTCCCACCTTTGCTGTTAGTGGAACTCATTTTTGGCACATAATCACTTTAAATATTATGGATACCTTTTGTTATGAATATCTCTTCTCCACAGCTGAACTGCCATCTTGATTTTACACTGGCCCTCATAGTGCCAGGGACAAAGGTGGCAATGTTGTAGGGGCTCAAGACAGAAGGATTTGGGGTCATCATTCTTAGAGGTCACGGCTGGTCTCACAGAAGAGAATGGTTTACTAGGACTATTATGGTCTCATTTGAATTATTTACTGAGACCCTTTAGGGTGTGTATTTCTTCCATACGATTTTTGGTTACTTTATCTCTTAGATATGTTACCATGTATTGTTTTAGGCATGGATTTTGTTGGAGATACTGGTGACAATTGTTACTAATCCAAATTAAATGGATCAGATAATTGAGAAGCCCAGGGGGTAGGCAGATCTGGATTTAGGACTCCAGAGATATCGGGACCATTTCTCTATCACACAGCTCAGTTTTTCTCTGTTCTGGCATCACTCAAGCAGACTCCACACACATAAGCTTGCCACCAAGTTATATACTTCCCACAAGGTTTACATCCTATTGCTTCAGCAACATCACTGGAGTGACAGCTTCTCTGTACTGGTAGTTGATTAACTTTTTTCACATACACACACTGTATTTTATGTTTACAAGAGATAAATAAACTGACACCAAGCATTGTAAATGCATGACCACAACAAAAGCAACAATGATTGCAATTACCAAACGTGAAACACACTCATACTATGTCATAATATTGACATTCAGTCCAGTAATCCTCCACTGTAAAAGCTCCTTTACTTTGCAGTGAAAATTGATTTGTATATTTTTTGCCTCTGAGTCCTTGTGGGATTTTTTTTTTTTTATTCAAACAGAAAGTCACAAAAATTATAATCATCCTTATCAGTTCACTCAGTCCCATGTAATTATTTTTTTATCTTGATCTTTTGTTAGCACTTTTATGAATTCATCAGTTTTCCATTAGAGTTCTGAAAATGCTTATTCATTCAGTTTAGCAGTATAGTCAGTTACTGAAAACCTGTACTTCTCAGAGTCTTTTCCATGAATTCCTTGAAGATGAAACCCCTTTATAGGAACATTTTTGCAAAAGCATCAGAGTACACCCAGAACTGTCTGTAAATGACAAAAGACTTAAAAATGACCACAGTTAAAGATTTGATGAAAGTTCACAATAATGCAATTGATAAGGAAATTTAGTTATTTCTGAGATATACATTTTAAAGTAATAACTAGAATTATGACTTATAACATACCAGAACATATAAGATTTTTAGAAATTTCATGTAAAGTCTGAAACTTTTATATTCACATATTTCCATACAAATAACCCAAAGAAAGTTTAGTATTAGTTGTTTTTTGTTTGTTTGTTTATACTGCAGGTTCCTATTAGTCATAAATTTCATACACATCAGTGTATACATGTCAGTCCCAATCGCCCAATTCAGCACACCCCCACCCCCACCCCACCGTGGTTTTCCCCCCTTGGTGTCAACTTTGTCTCACCTTCTGCCCTGCAAACTGGTTCATCTGTGCCATTTTTCTAGGTTCCACATACATGCGTTAATATAAGATATTTGTTTTGCTCTTTCTGACTTACTTCACTCTGTATGACAGTCTTTAGGTTCATCCACATCTCAACAAATGACTCAATTTCATTTGTTTTTATGGCTGAGTACTATTCCATTGTATATATGTACTACAACTTCTTTATCCATTCGTCTGTCAATGGGCATTTAGGTTGCTTCCATGACCTGGCAACTGTAAATAGTGCTGCAATGAACATTGTGGTGCATGTGTCTTTTTGAATTATGGATTTCTCTGGGTATGTGAACAGTAATGGGATTGCTGGATCATATGGTAATTCTATTTTTAGTTAGTTTTTTTTTTTTAAACATCTTTATTGGAGTATAATTCCTTTACAATGGTGTGTTAGTTTCTGTTTTATAACAAAGTGAATAGTTATACATATACTTATGTTCCCATATCTCTTCCCTCTTGCGTCTCACTCCTTCCCACCCTCCCTATCCCACCCCTCTATGTGGTCACAAAGCATGGAGCTGATCTCCTTGTGTATGCGGCTGCTTCCCACTAGCTATCTATTTTATGTTTGGTAGTGTATTTATGTCCATGCCACTCTCACTTTGTCACAGCTTACCCTTCCCCCTCCCCATATCCTCAAGTCCATTCTAAAGTAGGTCTGTGTCGTTATTCTTGTCTTGCCCCTAGATTCTTCATGACCTGTTTTTTTTTTTTTTTTTTTTCTTAGAGTCCATATATATGTGTTAGCATACGGTATTTGTTTTTCTCTTTCTGACTTACTTCACTCTGTATAACAGACTCGAGGTCCATCTGCCTCACTACAAATAACTCAATTTTGTTTCTTTTTTATGGCTGAGTAATATTCCATTGTATATATGTGCCACATCTTCTTTATCCATTCATCTGTTGATGGACACTTAGGTTGATTCCATGTCCTGGCTATTGTAAATAGAGCTGCAATGAACATTTTGGTACATGACTCTTTTTGAATTATGCTTTTCTTAGGGTATATGCCCAGTAGTGGGATTGCTGGGTCGTATGGTAGTTCTATTTTTAGTTTTCTAAGGACCTCCATACTGTTCTCCATAGTGGCTGTATCAATTTACATTCCCACCAACAGTGCAAGAGGGTTCCCTTTTCTCCACACCCTCTCCAGCATTTATTGTTTCTAGATTTTTTGATGATGACCATTCTGACCGGTGTGAGATGATATCTCATTGTAGTTTTGATTTGCATTTCTCTAATGATTAATGATGTTGAGCATTCTTTCATGTGTTTGTTGGCAATCTGTATATCTAAATGTCTATTTAAGTCTTCTGCCCATTTTTGGATTGGGTTCTTTGTTTTTTTTGATTTGAGCTGCATGAGCTGCTTGTAAGTTTTGGAGATTAATCCTTTGTCAGTTGCTTCATTGGCAAATATTTTCTCCCATTCTGAGGGTTGTGTTTTCATCTTGTTTATGGTTTCCTTTGCTGTGCAAAAGCTTGTAAGTTTCATTAGGTCCCATTTGTTTATTTTTGCTGTTTCCATTTCCCTAGGAGGTGGGTCAGAAAGGATCTTGCTGTGATTTATGTCCTAGAGTGTTCTGCCCATGTTTTCCTCTAAAAGTTTGATAGTGTCTGGCCTTACATTAAGGTCTTTAACCTGTTTGAGTTTATTTTTGTGTATGGTGTTAGGGAATGTTCTAATTTCATACTTTTACATGTACCTGTCCAGTTTTCCCAGCACCACTTATTGAAATGGCTGTCTTTTCTCCACTGTATATTCTTGCCACCTTTATCAAAGATAAGATGACCATTTGTGCATGGGTGTATCTCTGTGCTTTCTATCTGGTTCCATTGAACTATATTTCTGTTTTTGTGCCAGTACCATATTATCTTGATTACTGTAACTTTGTAGTATAATCTGAAGTCAGGGAGCCTGATTCCTCCAGTTCCATTTTTTGTTCTCAAGATTGCTTTGGCTATTCGGGATCTTTTGTGTTTCCATACAAATTGTGAAATTTTTTGTTCTAGTTCTGTGAAAAATGCCCGAGGTAGTTTGATAGGGATTGCATTAAATCTGTAGATTGCTTTGGGTAGGAGAATCATTTTCACATTGTTTATTCTTCCAATCCAAGAGCATGGTATATCTCTCCATCTATTTGTATCATCTTTAATTTCTTTCATCAGTGTCTTATAATTTTCTGCATACAGGTATTTTGTCTCCTTAGGGAGGTTTATTCCTAGATATTTTATTCTTTTTGTTGCAGTGGTAAATGGGAGTGTTTTCTTAATTTCACTTTCAGATTTTTCATCATTAGTGTATAGGAATGCCAGAGATTTCTGTGCATTAATTTTGTATCCTGCTACTTTACCAAATTCATTGATTAGCTCTAGTAGTTTTCTGGTAGCATCTTTAGGATTCTCTATGTATAGTATCATGTCATCTGCAAACAGTGACAGCTTTACTTCTTCTTTTCCAATGTAGATTCCTTTTATTTCTTTTTCTTCTCTGATTGCTATGGCTAAAAATTGCAAAACTATGTTGAATAATAATGGTGAGAATGGGCAACCTTGTCTTGTTCCTGATCTTTGTGGAAATGGTTTCAGGTTTTTGCCATTGAGGATGATGTTGGCTGTGGGTTTGTCATTTATGGCCTTTATTATGTTGAGGAAAGTTCCCTCTATGCCTACTTTTGCAGGGTTTTTATCATAAATGGGTGTTGAATTTTGTCAAAATCTTTCTCTGCATCGATTGAGATGATCATATGGTTTTTCTCATTCAATTTGTTAATATGGTGTATCACGTTGATTGATTTGCATATATTGAAGAATCCTTGCATTCCTGGAATAAATCCTACTTGATCATGGTGTATGATCCTTTTAATGTGCTGTTTGCTAGTATTTTGTTGAGGATTTTGGCCTCTGTGTTCATCAGTGGTATTGGCCTGTAGTTTTCTTTCTTTGTGACATCTTTGTCTTGTTTTGGTATCAGGGTGATGGTGGCCTCGTAGAATGAGTTTGGGAGTGTTCCTCCCTCTGCTATCTTTTGGAAGAGTTTGAGAAGGATAGGTGTTAGCTCTTCTCTAAATGTTTGATAGAATTCGCCTGTGAAGGCATCTGGTCCTGGGCTTTTGTTTGTTGGAAGATATTTAATCACAGTTTCAATTTCAGTGCTTGTGATTGGTCTGTTCATATATTTTTAGTTTTTTAGGAACCTCCATACCTTTCTCCATAGTGGCTGTATCAATTTACATTCCAAGTAACAGTGCAAGAGCGTTCCCTTTTCTCCACACCCTCTCCAGCATTTGTTGTTTGTAGATTTTCTGATGATGCCCATTCTAACTGGTGTGAGATGATACCTCACTGTAGTTTTGATTTGTATTTCTCTAATAATTAGTGATGTTGGGCAGCTTTTCATGTGCTTCTTGACCATCTGTATGTTTTCTTTGGAGAAATGTCTATTTAGGTCTTCTGCCCAGTTTTGGATTGTGTTGTTTGTTTCTTTAATGTTCAGCTGCAGGAGCTGTTTATATATTTTGGAGATTAATCCTTTGTCCGTTGATTCATTTGCAAATATTTTCTCCCATACCGAGGGTTGTCTTTTTGTCTTGTTTATGGTTTCCTTTGCTGTGCAAAAGCTTTGAAGTTTCATTAGGTCCCATTTCTTTATTTTTGTTTTTATTTCCATTACTCTAGGAGGTGGATCAGAAAACATATTACTGTGATTTATGTCAAAGAGTGTTCTTCCTATGTTTTCCTCTAAGAGTTTTATAGTGTCCAGTATTACATTTAGGTCTCTAATCCAGTTTGAGTTTATTTTTGTGTATGGTGTTAGGGAGTGTTCTAATTTCATTCTTTTACATGTTGCTGTCCAGTTTTCCCAGCACCACTTATTGAAGAGGCTTTTTACCATTTTATATTTTTGCCTCCTTTGTCATAGATTAGTTGACCACAGGTGCGTGGGTTTACCTCTGGCCTTTCTGTCCTGTTCCATATCTATGTTTCTGTTTTTGTGCCAGTACCATATTGTCTTACTGTAGCTTTTTCATGTAGTCTGAAGTCAAGGAGTATAATTCCTCCAGCTCCTTTTTTTCCTTTGGCTATTCAAGGTCTTTTGTGTCTCCATACAGATATTAAGTTTTTTTGTTCTAGTTCTGTAAAAAATGCCATTGGTAATTTGATAGAGATTGCGTTGAATCTGTAGATTACTTTGAGTAGTATAGTCATTTTCACATTATTGATTCTTCCAATCCAAGAACACGGAGTGAGGTGTTAAAGTCCCCCACTATTATTGTGTTACTGTTGATTTCCTCTTTTATAGCTGTTAACACTTGCCTTATGTAGTGAGGTGCTCCTGTGTTGTGTGCGTATATATTTATAATTGTTATATCTTCTTCTTGGATTGATCCCTTGATCATTATGTATTGTCCTTCCTTGTCTCTTGCAACATTCTTTATTTTAAAGTCTATTTTATCTGATGTGTGTATAGCTGCTGCAGCTTTCTTTGGATTTCCATTTGCATGGAATATCTTTTTCCATCCCCTCAATTTCAGTCTGTATGTGTCTCTAGGTCTGAAGTGGATCTCTTGTAGACAGCATATATATGGGTCTTGTTTTTTTATCTATTCAGCAAGCCTCTGTTTTTTGGTTGGAGCATTAAATCCATTCACATTTAATGTAATTATCGATATGTATGTTCCTATGACCACTTTCTTAATTGTTTTGGGTTTGTTTTTGTAGGTCCTTTTCTTCTCTTGTGTTTCCCACTTAGAGAAGTTCCTTTAGCATTTGTTGTAGAGCTGGTTTGGTGGTGCTGAATTCTCTTAGCTTTTGCTAGTCTGTAAAGCTTTTGATTTCTCCATCGAATCTGAATGAGATCCTTGCCGGGTAGAGCAATCTTGGATGTAAGTTCTTCCCTTTTATCACTTTAAGTATATCATGCCACTCCTTTTTGGTTTGTAGAGTTTCTGCTGAGAAATCAGCTGTCAACCTTATGGGAGTTCCCTTAAATGTTATTTTTTCATTTTTCCCTTGCTGCTTTCAATAATTTTTCTTTGTCTTTAATTTTTGCCAGTTTGATTACTGTGTGTCTTGGTGTGTTTCTCCTTGGGTTTATCCTGTATGGGACTCGCTGCGCTTCCTGTACTTGGGTGGCTATTTCCTTTCCCATGTTAGGGAAGTTTTCAACTGTAATTTCTTCAAATATTTTCTTGGGTCCTCTCTCTCTCTCTTCTACTTCTGGGACCTCTATAATGCGAATGTTGTTGCATTTAATGTTTTCCCAGAAGTCTCTTAGGCTGTCTTCATTTCTTTTCATTCTTTTTTCTTTATTCTGTTCCGTAACAGTGAGTTACACCATTCTGTCTTCCAGGTCACTTATCTGTTCTTCTGCTTCAGTTATTCTACGATTGATTCCTTCTAGTGTAGTTTTCATTTCAATTATTGTATTGTTCATCTCTGTTTGTTTGTTCTTTAATTCTTCTAGGTCTTTTTTAAACATTTCTTCCATTTTCTTGATCCTTGCCTCCGTTCTTTTTCTGAGGTCCTGGATCATCTTTACTATCATTATTTTGCATTCTTTTTCTGGATGGTTGCCTATCTCCACTTCATTTAGTTGTTTTACTGGGGTTTTCCTTGTTCCTTCATCTGGTACATAGCCCTCTGCCTTTTCATCTTGTCTGTCTTTCTGTGAATGTGGTTTTTGTTCCACAGGCTGCAGGATTGTAGTTCTTGCTTCTGCTGTCTGCGCTCTGGTGGATGATGCTATCTAAGAGGCTTGATGGGTGGCACTGGTGGTGGGTAGAGCTGACTGTTGCTCTGGTGGGCAGAGCTCAGTAAAACTTTAATCCACTTGACTGTTGATGGGTGTGGCTGATTTCCGTCCCTGTTGGTTGTTTAGCCTGAGGCAACCCAACACTGGAGCCTGCCTCAGCTCCTTGGTGGGGTTATTGACAGACTCTGGTAGGGCTTATGCCAAGGAGTACTTCCCAGAGTTTCTGCTTCCAGTGTCCTTGTCCTCACTGTGAGCCACAGCCCCCTCCTGCCTCTGCAGGAGACCCTCCATCACTAGCAGGTAGGTCTTGTTCAGTCTCCTATGGGGTCACTGCTCTTTCCCCTGGGAGCGATGTGCACACTACTTTGTGTGTGCCCTCCAAGAGCGGAGTCTCTGTTTCCCCCAGTCCTATCGAAGTCCTGCAATCAATTCCTATTAGCCTTCAAAGTCTGATTCTCTAGGAATTCCTCCTCCCGTTTCTGGACTCCCAGGTTGGGAAGCCTGACATGGGGCTCAGTATCTTCACTCCAGTCGGGGGACTTCTGTGGTATAAGTGTTCTCCAGTCTGTAAGTCACCCACCTAGCAGTTATGGGATTTGATTTTACTGTGATTGTGCCCCTCCTACTGTCTCATTTTGGCTTCTCCTTTGTCTTTGGATGTGGGGTATCTTTTTTGGTGAGTTCCAGTGTCTTCCTGTCGATGTTTGTCCAGCAGCTAGTTGGGATTCTGGTGTTCTCACAAGAGGGAGTGAGAGCATGTCCTTCTACTCACCATCTTGGTTCCTCTCTCCTCTTCACCTTTTCTTTAAGGAAACCTTCCCAGAAAGCCTTGTACTGATAGTTTTAATAAAAGTCTCAGGATTGGATCTCACTGGACTCAGGTAGGTGACACAACCCTCACTGAACCAATCACTGTGACCAGGGTAGGGTCATATACCAAGACTGCCTGAAATGGGGGTGTGGTTTCCTCAAGTTAAATCATGATTTCACTTTTGGTAAATCGGGGAATACAATTCCATCCCCCCAAAAGAAAAATAGTTTGAATTTGTGCCTGCCTTTATGAACTCTTCCCAATAATATCTGCTTTCCTTTTCTACTTGAACATACCTTCTCTTTCCTATATGACCAACTCTGCCTTTCAGCACCTCCAAGTCATCACTGCATAATACTCCATGAAAACAGGTGGGAGTAATGAGAGACCAGTTAAAAGAACAACCTTAAACCCTGTTCATGACAGAAACTAGAGTTTCATCTGACACTTTCCAGAGCCTGTGCCAAAGCCTACTTACTTCTGATGGATGATGTTTACCATGCTATTGCTTTCCAAGCCTCAGTTAGTTCACTTTAGGCTGCCAAGTGAGATTTTGGAAAACTCCTCACAGAAGGTTTTATAAACTTAATAGAGGTGGTGACCTTTTCTTGTGCTAACGTACTCATTTAGTCTAACGTTTTCTTCTTCACCATTGACCCAGAGTTCTTCTCTTTAGTCAAAAGTCATTAAAGTCAAAGGTCAAGGAATATTTTTGTAATATTGAAAGAAGTTCTCAACTGCTCCTGTTCTTACATCAGCTGGAATTGAAATCACTGGTTCACAGTGTTATTTTTGCCAAAACAAGAGTAAATTATATCTGTGGTCAGAGTGCCTCTTCTAATGGCAAAGAAAGATCTAGAATGATTCACCTACTCAGTATATGAGTGGTTTTCAACGAATGAGAAAACAGGAGTAGAACAAATTTCCCCGTTATGTGGTCCCATTTTTAACCAGATAGCAATATTCAGCAATAGGGCTAGTTTCTTTTTCAGAACCTCTTTTCTGGTATCTTTATTGAATGATGTTTCAAAATATTGATAGTTAAAAACTCATTTGAAAAGGAGTAAAGCTCTCAATAAGTTTTTAAGTATTTCCAGGTTCACATTTTAGTATTTTACTTTAAAATAGTTGTGTGTTTTTTGGTTAGTTGTAGCTTTAGTTAGTTTAGTTAGTTTTAGCTTTCATACTTTGTCATTAATTAAAAACAAGTCTACAATAAGCACAAAATCTAAATTGTAGCCAGTACAGCATCCCATGATGCTTATTGCCCTGACTATTCTGATGTGTCCTTTTTTGAAGAGCTTGGGTGTTACGTTGTCAGCACTATGCAAACAATTAATGTAATAGAGTGAAAATGTCCCTTCAGCAGAAATAGCTCCTTCTGGGAGGAGGGTAGCCTGCCTCTAGATTGAAGAAGAGTTATGTAAGACCATTTCTGTCCAAAATGATTGGGCTGAATTCCAGATTCTCTTAATGAAACTTTGCTGAATAACTGCTATGCTTGCAGCTTTGGAAGTATTCAATATCAAGTGTTGATTGTTGCCACTTGATCAGCTACTTTAAAACTATCATTCTAGAAGCTAAACCCTAGTGATTGTTCAAAGAAGTTGATTGTATAGGAATTTACTTTTGATGACAGTGATGGGTTGTAATCTGGGATGAGAGCATTTTTTAGTTGTTATGACTTTTGTTGAAGGAGATCTCTGTGAGAGTATGGGTTTTTCCATTGACCTTTGGTAAATAATGGTATCTTTCAGAACTTAGAAGATAGGGATAATGATACTTTTATTTTCTCAACTTCCCTGAAATATTCTGAAAACATCAGTTCAAGATCTAAATGTTTTTCTTTTCAGCTTTTATGGTAAAATACTTTTATCAATCTTTTTAAAAAATTAATTAATTTATTTATTTTTGGCTGCATCGGGTCTTGGTTGCTGCACGGGGGCTTTATCTATTTGCGGTGAGTGGGGGCTACTCGTCATTGCAGTGTGCAAGCTTCTCATTGCGGCGGCTTCTCTTTTTGCAGAGCACGGGCTCTAGGCACGCAGGCTTCAGTAGTTGTGGCATGCGGGCTCTAGAGCGCAGGCTCAGTAGTTGTGGTGCATGGGCTTAGTTGCTCTGTGGCATGTGGGATCTTCCTGGACCAGGGCTCGAAACTGCGTCCCCTGCGTTGGCAGGTGGATTCTTAACCACTGCACCACCAGGGAAGTCCTATTTTATCAATCCTTAAAAACTTTGCAATCAAGCAACTTTAAAGGCTTCATCTCAGGAGAAAACACTGTGACTGACAAAAATGATACTTCATTTTGAAAAGTAAATTTGTTAACCTTGTGAGAGAAATGGTTTGATTTTGTGGTTTTCATTTCTGAATGCAATTGATACATCACAAACTTAAAAAAAAATACTAGATCAATATTAGTATTACAAGAAGACTAAAATTCTGAAGTGAATATATCCAACATGCTAGAATGTGTATTATTTATGAGTGGTGAGTGGCATATACTTCTACTATTTAATTATAATTCTCTAGTGTCTTGAAATTCTCTATTTAGGATTGTTTCTTTCTTATTTTAAGCAGAAGAAGTAAAATACTGATATAAAAAATCCAAATGTATCCGTAAACTTGTATGAAAATTCTTTCAAATTGATAACCTAATTATTCTTAGTTCATAGCTATTTCATTATAACTGCATTCAAACTACTCTCGAATGTAATGGCTTAAAAATAACCAGTTTTACTATTTTTCCTGATTCTCATACCTGGACAGGCTCAGGAGGCAGGTATTTCCCTGGTGGTCACTTATGTGGCTGTTTTCAGCTGGTGGGCCAATAGTGGGCTGGGGCCAGGTTCAGTTGGGATGCTGGGATGACCAGGCTTCCATTCCTCCATGTAGTTTCAGGGCCTGTCTCCTCGTTTTTTTTTTTTTTTTTTTTTTTTTTTTTTTTTTGCGGTACGCAGGCCTCTCACTGTTGTGTCCTCTCCTGTTGCAGAGCACAGGCTCTGGATGCGCAGGCTCAGTGGCCATGGCTCACGGGCCCAGCCGCTCCGGTGGGATCTTCTCAGACCAGGGCACGAACCCGTGTCCCCTGCATTGGCAGGCGGACTCTCAACCACTGCACCACCAGGGAAGCCACTGTCTCCCTTTTTACATGGTGTTTCAAAGTGATTCTTTAGTAGCAGAACTTCTTACACAGCAGCTTGGGTACCCAAGAGTGCAGGAGTAAAAGTTTCTAGGCCTTCTTAACCCTTAGACACGGAACTGGCATGGCATCACTTTCACAGCATTCTTTTGGTTAGGGAAAGTCACAGGGCCATCCCAGGTTCAAGGGGAGAGGACAACATGAGGGTGTACTACCTGGAAGCATGGTTTATTGGGGGCCACCAAAGGAACGGTCTCCTGCATTAGCTTTTATTGATGCATTCAAATGACGTGCAGTATTTCTATATTTGTTATAAAGTATAGGGTGCCATGAGGATACGTAAGTATTAGGGAAGGGAAGTCGGGATAATTTTCCCTGAGGAAGAGTGCTTGAATTAAGAATTAAAGAATGAGGGGAATAGAGTAGTGAAGTAATGGACAAGGGAAGAGACACATTCCAGGAGGTGACCCTGAAGTGGAAGAAAACATGCATTGAGGGGAGTTGGGTATTTGAGGAAATGAAAGGAGACAATGTGACTACAATACAAAAACTAGGGCAAGAGTGATGTGAAGTTGGGCTGAAATGGAAAATGGGAGCCAGAGCACATATTGCCTTGTCAGCCATGATAAGACTTTGTGAGAGCAATAGCATACCACTGAAGGATTTAAGGGATTAGGTGGGGATGGTGGCAGAAAAGCAGGTTGACAATTTGTAAAAATAAATCTAGGCTCTGTGTGGAGAATTAATTTAAGATGACAAGAGTGAATGTAGAAAGATGGATTTGGAGGTTATGACAGGAGTCTAGGTGAGATAGGATGATGGAGAGATTGGAGATTAAGTGAGTATATTGAGATTAAGAGACTATAAGTATGGTCTAGGCAAACTAGACCATACCTAGTTTGCTATGGTATGGGGGGAAACATGGAGAAGAAGAAGTGAAGAATGTCTCCTGGGTTTCTTGTTTGCAGAACTACACGAATGGTGGTACTGCGTCGAAGAGCTTGAACAGGCAGACTGAGAATGTGGAGAAATCTAGAAGAGTGTGATGTCACAGATGCCAAAGAGAGAGAGTTTTAAAGAAGAAGGGATTGAATAGCAATGTTAAATGCTGCAGAAGGCTCAAATAAGAGGAGGAATAATAAATGCCCATTGCATTTACTGATGAAGAGAAGGTTCTGTAAGCTTTCTGAAACTGTTTAAGTAGAGATGGTGAGGCAAACTGTATTGAGATAGATTGATGAGTGAGAAAACAGTAAGGAAAGAAAGACAGGTAATGAATATGACTCTTAAAGGAGATTTGGTTATGCGTGAGAGAGAAATAAAAGATGATTGTATGGTCAAAAAGATGATTGTATGGTCATATGCAGTTTTGGAGGGATCAGAGATAAGAGATAAGGGGTAAAATAGAGAGTATGGGAGCATGGCTGGAAAGGTTAGTTTTAGGAGGACATACACTCTCTTTAATAATTGACTTACTAGTAAGCACTCAATTCAAAAGGAGCTACCCTTTCCAAGGTTATATTTTTAAATTATTTTTTCATGTTTTTATTTCCTAAAGAGCAGGAATAAAGGTAATAAATGATAATTGTCAAGAACTGTGAAGGATCTTAGTTTTACTGACTTGTTAGCTAAGATGTTAGCCACTTTCAGGAATGCTGTCATAAGACAAAGACAAAGGACTTCATTGCTCACAGCACTACAAGCAATGCAAGCTTTATGTTTGTGTCAGTTACACTTTTCCCCAAGTTCTATGGAAGCAAATGAAGCAGCCAAGTTGGATGTTGCACACATAGTGGGTTTGCGTCACAGCCTAGGAACTCTGAGCTTAGGGAACCTGAATCTTTTATAATAGGCTACAGCAAACCTGACCAACCTTTGCCCTGGAGGGATACATTATATTTATTATACTGGTATACTGGACAATAAACAAACCTTCCCTCTGTTCCATAGGAAAACACTATTCCTCTCTGTCTTCTTTTTTTTTTAGCAATATGTTTTTAAAAATTTTATTGAAGTATAGTTGATTTACAGTTGTGTTAATTTCTGCTGTACAGCAAAGTGATTCAGTTATACATATAAATATATTTTTTCATTTTTATTCTTTTCCATTATGGTTTATCACAAGATATTGTATATAGTTCCCTGTGCTATGCAGTAGAACCTTGTTGTTAATCCATCCTATATATATATTAGTTTGCATCTGCTAATCTCAAACTCCCAATATTTCCCTCCCCTTCCCACCTCCCCCTTGATAACCACAAGATTGTTCTTTATATCTGTGAGTCTTTTTCTGTTTTGTAGACATGTTCATTTGTGTCATATTTTAGATTCCACATATAAGTGATATCATATGGTATTTGTTTTTCTCTTTCTGACTTAATTCACTTCATATGATAATCTCTAGTTGCTCCATGTTGCTGCAAATGACATTATTTCATTATTTTTTATGGCTGAGTAATATTCCATTGTATATATATACCACATCTTCTTTATCCATTAATCTGTTGATGGACGTTTAGGTTATTTCCATGTCTTGGTTATTGTAAATAGTGCTGCTATGAACATAGGGGTGCATAGGGTATCTTTTCAAATTATAGTTTTGTCTGGGTATATGCCCAGGGGTGGCATTGCTGGATCATATGGCAACTCTATTTTTACCTTTTCTGAGGAACCTCTATACTGTTTTCCATAATGGCTGCACCAACTTACACTCTCACCAAGAGTGTAAGTGGGTTCCCTTTTCTCCATGCCCTCTCCAACATTTATTATTTGTAAACTTTTTAATGATGGCCATTCTGACCAGTGTGGGGTGGTACCTCAGTGTAGTTTTGATTTGCATTTCTCTAATAATTAGCAATGATGAGCATCTTCTCATGTGCATATTGGACATCTGTATGTCTTCTTTGGAGAAATGTCTATTTAGGTCTTCTGCCCATTTTGGATTGGGTTGTTTGCTTTTTGATATTGAGTTGTATGATCTGTTTGTATATTTTGGAAATTAATCCCTTGTCAGTCGCATCATTTGCAAATATTGTCTCCCAGTCCATAGGTTGTCTTTTTGTTTTGTTTATGGTTTCCTTTGCTGTGCAAAGGTTTGTAAGTTTGATTAGGTCTCATTTGTTTATTTTTGCTTTTGTTTCTATTGCTTTGGGAGGCTGACCTAAGAAAACATTGGCATGATTTATGTCAGAGAATGTTTTGCCTATGTTCTCTTCTAGGAGTTTTATGGTGTCATGTCTTATATTTAAGTCTTTAAGCCATTTTGAGTTTATTTTTATGGTGTGAGGGTGTGTTCTAACTTCATTGATTTACATGTGGCTGTCCAACTTTTCCAGCACTACTTGCTGAAAAGCCTGTCTTCCCCATTGGATATTCTTGCCTCCTTTCTTGAAGATTAATTAATTGTCCATAGGTGTGTGGGTTTATTGCTGGGCTCTCTATTCTGTTCCATTGGTCCATATGTCTATTTTTGTGCCAATACAATGCTGTTTTGATTATTGTAGCTTTGTAGTATTGTTTGAAGTCTGGGAGGGTTATGCCTCCTGCTTTATTCATTTTCCTAAGGATTGCTTTGGCAATTCTGGGCCTTTTATGGTTCCATATAAATTTTAGAATTATTTGTTCTAGTTCTGTGGAAAATGTCATGGGATTGGATAAATCCCTCTCTACTAAGATGTTTGCTACACAAACATTCTTGAAAAGATAATTCTGAGCCTAAGTTTTCAGAGTCTTTGCAAGAAGATGTGCAGAAACATGAGAGACTTATGGAGATTTGTCTCCCAACAATATTAGTTAGCATTTATGGGCATTACCTGTGTTCCAGGCACTAATATTACATTTATTTTCTAGTCCAACGTTCACAACAGCCCTTTGATTATTAGTTGACTTGGGCTATAGTAATTACAAAATATCATGGACAGTATATCTTAAACAACAGAAATTTATTTCTCACAGATCTGGAGGCTGTAAATCTAATTTCAAAGTGTTGGTAGAATTGCTTTCTATTGAGACCTCTCCTCCTGACTTGTAGATGGCTGCCTTTTCACTGTGTCCTCACATGAAATTTCTTCTGTGTGCTTGTCTTCCTGGTGTCTCTTTCTCTTCTTATAAGGATTTCAGTCCTATTAGATTAGAACCCCATTCTTAGGACCTCATTTACCCTTAATTACCTGTTTAAAGGTCCTGTCTTCAAATACAGACACAATGAGAGTAATGCTTCAATATAAGAATTTTAGAAGGACACAATTCAGTCCCTAACAGGTATTAAATGCTGTACATTACTTACTGTAACTATTTTACAGACAAGAAAACCAAGGTTTAGAGAAGTTAAGAAACTTTAAGAAGGTCACACAAGTCAAAGTGATAGAATGGGATTTGAACTGATCTCTTGTCTGACATCCCACTCTCCTATACAGTTAGAACTGAATATATTGTATTTTTTGGTGTTTCAGGGGAAGGGTGATTTCTTAGCTTTTGGAACAGAATCACTAGTCTTGTGAAAGAACATTATAGTATGAGCCACAGTTTATCAGCCAGGTTGCCTGACTGACTTCCTTTCTACTTCTTTCTCCCTTTCCCTCCTTCCTACCACATAATCATTTATTCAGATGTTCAATATATGTTTTTTGAATTCTACTATGGCCGGTTACTGTCTAGGTGCTAGGGATCCATCAATAAACAAAATAAACTCCCTGACTGAATAAAAGGTACACCCTTGGTATTGTGTGAAAGATTTTATACTATCCCCCTTCACCTATTTCCTGTTCTTTAATATTTATATTTTCTGTACAAATGGAAGAGAATGGGAACAATATATTAAGCATATCCACTTATATTATCTCATTTAATAACTGATGTATGGCCTATTAGCACAGATTGGTGACCGTCCCATTTAAAATCTTTAATTCTGATTATGGAAACATATTTTCCTTGTGGTTGATCAGAGAAACTTTGACTGTAAGCTCAAGTGTCTAGGTGTAATGATGTGTTTATGAATAATGCTACATGCATGTGTATATCAATGTATATCTATATATTTGTATGTTTTTACCTCCTTGTGTCAAAAAATAGATGGTCAGTCCCAAGAATGATTAGAAGTTATTGTAATACAGATGGCCATCTTGGTTCCAGTCTTGGTTGGTGAGGTTGGAATTAGTCAGCTTAACACAGTATAAAAGTCCAAGTATACAGGAAGAACGTCTTGGGATTGAGAATGTCAGATACCATTGATGATAAAGAGAGTTTTGGGGAAAATGAAAACAGAACCAAAAATCAGTACCACTCCTAAAGTTATGTTCAGGTTTTGGGAAGCCCATCCAGCCTTATTTCTTCTGATTCCAGCCTGCCAGAATTTCTTCTAGCTAGTGGTATCTGTATAGGTTTTGCCTATATATGATTTTCTTTGTAGCATAAAAAAAGATTATTTAAAGTGTATTTAAAAGAAAAGAAGGTTTTTCTTAATTGAAAAATTAGATGACTGCATTTCAAGGTACGTTTCTATATTTATAAAACTATTTGGAGTCAAGGCACAGTGCATTCAGGCTAACATTTTTTGTGAAGGTTGATTCCAACTGTGCCTTTCCTTTGAGTTTTCTAGGGTACCATATTTATTTGAGCAGCAGTGAGTTGGGATGCATGATTCATTGTCACTTTATTCTTATAGCTCTCCTCTCTTGAAGTCTAATACTTTGTTTTTAAAGTCCACAACTGGGTATTAGAACGTTAATCTTCACTGTCACCAGATGTGACAGGGATATAAAGAAAGATATTTCTTAGCATAGTCACTATAAGAACTCTTTTCATGTCAATAAAAATCAAAGTAATAATGGTCAATCCATAGGTTATTATTTTTTCTTTTCAAAAAATATTCACCTGCTTTAAGTTATTAAAAATTTTTTGAAGTTTGTATTCAAACAAGTAAAACCTACATTTAGGCTATTTTAACTTTATATATTCTATTGTATTTTAAATGTGCTATTGTTAAACTGTTTTTTAAGCTGTTTTCAACCTTCACATCCAAATAACTGGTTCATTAAAATTCCTGATTGATGAGCTTCCCTGGTGGCGCAGTGGTTGAGAGTCCGCCTGCCGATGCAGGGGACGCGGGTTCGTGCCCCGGTCCAGGAAGATCCCACATGCTGCGGAGCGGCTGGGCCCGTGAGCCATGGCTACTGAGCCTGCGCGTCTGGAGCCTGTGCTCTGCAATGGGAAAGGCCACAACAGTGAGAGGCCCGCGTACCACACACACACACAAAAATTCCTGATTGGTATGTTGCAAGACACTTGGCAAATAAATGTTGAAAGTAGAACCTCACTCAACATACATGACTATAGCCAAAATTTGGTATAATAAAAATAAAGTTTTGTCAGAAAGTAGTTAACAACTGTAGAATTGTACAGTAAATCCCCTAGATATGAGTGAGTTCCATTTCAAGAGTGTGTTCGTAAGCCCAATTTTGTTCGTAAGTCCAACAAAGTTAGCCTAGGTACCCAACTAACACAATCGTCTATATGGTACTGTACTGTAATAGGTTTATAATACTTTTTCACACAAATAATACATAAAAACAAACACAGAAAATAAAGAAAGCATTTTTAATCTTACAGTACAGTATCTTGAAAAGTACAGTAGTAGAGTAAAACAGCTGGCATACAGGGGCTGGCATTGAGTGAACAGGCAAGAAGATTTACTGACTGGAGGAGGGAGAGAAGGATGGTAGAGTTGAAGGATCATCAGCAGTAGGAGACGGAGGGCAAGCTGCAATTTCACTCATGCCTGACATTAATGGATTGTATGTTCGCATCTTTGAAAGTTCGCAACTTGAAGGTTTGTATGTAGGGTACTTACTGTATTTTGTTGCAGTTTTAAAGCAAACATTGAAGAGTCAATAGCACAGTGATTAAGAGCATGAACTCTAAAGCCAGATTACCTAGATTAGATTACCCCTTTCACTGTATGACCTCGGGCAAATTGCTCTGTGCCTCAGTTCCTTCATCTGTAAAATGGAAATAATAATCTGACCTATCTTATAGGGTTTTTATTGTATTTAAATAAAGTAATATGTGTGAAGCAATTTGGACAGTGTTAGGTACAAATTAAATAAAAGGTAGTTTTTTTTGTTTGTTTTGCGGTACACGGGCCTCTCACTGTTGTGGCCTCTCCTGCTGTGGAGCACAGGCTCCGGACCCGCAGGCTCAGCGGCCATGGCTCACGGGCCTAGCCGCTCCGCGGCATGTGGGATCCTTCCGGACCGGGGCACGAACCCGCGTCCCCTGCATCGGCAGGCGGACTCTCAACCATTGCGCCATCAGGGAAGCCCAAAGGTAGTTTTTAATTACTGTTATTATGAAGTAGAGCCCCAAAGAGTGCCCTTGTTAGAATTCAATGTAGTGAGGAGTTGGGTTCTCAGACTTGCAGGCCTAGTGATTCACTTTTATCATTGCTCCCAGATTTAATCAGCTCAAGTCTCTGAGAGATGGAATTGAACAAACTCATGAGTGACTAATGGAACAGCCAGAAGCCCCATTTATAAAAGTGACAGAAAAATTATTCTTAAGTAATTAATGAGGTGATTTTTTCCTCATGTAATCCCTTTTACCTATAATTCTACTTGCCTCTTCAATCTAGATCTTGATCTCCATGACTCAGAGAAGGGAGGCTTCAGTAGACCACAGAGAAAAAAAAAGTTTTTTAATAGTCTTTGAAGTTTGAATTTTCAAGCCCTATCATAAATACCAGGCAAGTAAGAAAATTCATTTAGTCAAGACCTGGTTTGTCCTGGTTGTTGGATAAATATAAAGATTCTCTTTCCTTGTGTAGAAAAATGAGCTAGGGAAGATGGAAATGGAGTTATTCCCTGAAAAGAAGTTCTCTGCTCTGCAGCCTACTCCAAAGCTGAGCCCTGAGGAGGTGGTGATACAAGTTCAAGAGCAGTGAGGAGCTGTGACTTGTTTCACAAGTGGATTTCCTCATATGCTGGGATGGTATTACACCAGTTGAGTAGGGATTATGATATAGCATGACGTGATGTGGTGTGTCAAGGTCACAAGAGTTTGAGTTAAACTGCTTTCGTTTTTTATGACCCCCAGAGCAGCTTGGAAAAATCTTGCCATTTTCCTCCCCAACCCAAATTAAAATTGGCCACAAATTTTTTGCTACTTCCCATTAAGAAACAAAGACTAATTCCCTTCTTGAATGTCGGCTAATCTAGTGGCTTGGTTGACAAATGGAATGTACTAGAAGTGAACTTCTGTGAGTTTTATTTATTTCATCCTTATTGGAGTATAACCGCTTCACAATGTTGTGTTGTTTCTGCTGTACAACAAAGTGAATCAGCTATATGTATACATATATCCCCATATCCCCTCCCTCTTGCATCTCCCTCCCACCCTCCCTATCCCACCTCTCTAGGTCATCACAAAGCATCAAGTTGATCTCTCTGTGCTATGCAACAGCTTCCACTAGCCATCCATTTTACATTTGGTAGTGTATATATGTTGATGCTACTCTCTCACCTCATCCCAGCATATGCTTCCCCTCTGTGTCCTCAGGTCCGTTCTCTATGTCCATGTTTTTATTCCTGCCCTTTCACTAGGTTCATCAGTACTGTTTATTTAGATTCCATATATATGTGTTAGCATACAGTATTTGTTTTTCTCTTTCTGACTTTGTATAACAGACTCTAGGTCCATCCACCTCACTACAAATAACCCAATTTCGTTTCTTTTTATGACTGAGTAATACTCCATTGTATATATGTGCCACATCTTCTTTATCCATTCATCTGTCGATGCACATTTAGGTTGCTTCCATGTCCTGGCTATTGTAAATAGTGCTGCAATGAACATTGTGGTACATGTATCTTTTTGAATGATGGTTTTCTCAGAGCATATGCCCAGTAGTGGGATTGCTGGGTCATATGGTAGTTCTATTTTTAGTTTTTAAAGGAACCTCCATACTGTTGTTCTCCATAGTGGTTGTATCAATTTACATTCCCACCAACAGTACAGGAGGGTTCCCTTTTCTCCACACCCTCTCCAGCATTTATTATTTCTAGATATTTTGATGTTGGCCATTCTGACCAGTGTGAGGTGATATCTCAATGTGGTTTTGATTTGCATTTCTCTAATAATAAGTGATGTTGAGCATCTTTTCATGTGTTTGTTGGAAATCTGTATGTCTTCTTTGGAGATATGTCTATTTAGATCTTCCACCCATTCTTGGATTCGGTTGTGTGGTTTATTTTGATATTGAGCTGCATGAGCTGCTTGTAAATTTTGGAGATTAATTCTTTGCCAGTTGCTTCATTTGCAAATGTTTTCTCCCATTCTGAGGGATGTCTTTTCATCTTGTTTATGGTTTGTTTTGCAGTGCAAAAGCTTTTAAGTTTCATTAGGTCCTATTTGTATAGTTTTATTTTTTTCCCATTATTCTATGAGGTGGGTCAAAAAGGATTTTGCTGTGATTTATTTCATAGAGTGTTCTGCCTATGTTTTCCTCTAAGAGTCTTATAGTGTCTGGCCTTACATTTAGTTCTTTAAACCATTTTGAATTTATTTTTGTCTATGGTGTTAGGAAGTGTTCTAATTTCATTCTTTTACATGTAGCTGTCCAGTTTTCCCAGCACCACTTATGGAAGAGGTTGTCTTTTCTCCATTGTATATTCTTGCCTCCTTTGTCAAAGAAAAGTGGACCATATGTCCATGGGTTTATCTCTGTGCTCTCTGTCCTTTTCCACTGATCTATATTTCTGTTTTTGTGCAGTACCATACTGTCTTGATTACTGTAGCTTTGTAGTATAGTCTGAAGTCTAGGAGCCTGATTCCTCCAGCTCCATTTTTCTTAAGATTGTTTTGGCTATTCAGGGTTTGTTGTGTTTACATACAAGCTGTGAAATTTTTTGTTCTAGTTCTGTGAAAAATGCCATTGCTAGTTTGATAGGGGTTGCATTGAATCTGTAGATTGCTTTGGGTAGTATAGTCATTTTCACAATGTTGATTCTTCCAATCCAAGAACATGGTATATCTCTACATCTGTTTGTATCATCTTTGATTTCTTTCATCAGTGTCTTATAGTTTTCTGCAGAAAGGTCTTTTGTTTCCTGAGGTAGGTTTATTCCTAGGTATTTTATTCTTTTTGTTGCAGTGGTAAATGGGAGTGTTTCCTTAATTTCTCCTTCTGATTTTTCATTGTTAGTGTATAGGAATGCAAGAGATTTCTGTGCATTAATATTGTATCCTGCTAATTTACCAAATTCATTGATTAGCTCTAGTGGTTTTTGGTGGCATCTTTAGGATTTTCTATGTATAGTATTATGTCATCTGCAAACAGTGACAGTTTTACTTCTTTTCCAGTTTGGATTCCTTTTGTTTCTTTTTCTTCTCTGACTGCCATGGCTAGGACTTCCAACACTATGTTGAATAATATTGGTGAGAGTGGACATGCTTGTCTTGTTCCTGATCTTAGAGGAAATGGTTTCAGTTTTTCACCATTGCAAATTATGTTGGCTGTGGATTTGTCATATATGGATTTTATTATGTTGAGATAGGTTCCCTCTATGCCCACTTTCTATAGAGTTTTTATCATAAATATGTGTTGATTTTCGTCAGAAGGTTTTTCTGCATTTATTGAGATGATCATATGATTTTTATTCTTCAGTGTGTTAATATGGTGTATCACATTGATTGATTTGCATATATTGAAGAATCTTTGCATTCCTGGGATAAACCCCACTTGATGATGGTGTATGAGCCTTTTAATGTGCTGTTGGATTCTGTTTGCTAGTATTTTGTTTAGGATTTTTGAATCTATGTTCATCAATTATATGGCCTGTAGTTTTCTTTTTTTGTGACACTTTGTTTGGTTTTGGCATCAGGGTCATGGTGGCCTCTTAGCATGAGTTTGGGAGTGTTCCTCCTTCTGCTATATTTTGGAAGAGTTTGAGAAGGAAAAATGTTAGCTCTTCTCTAAATGTTTGATAGAATTCACCTGTGAAGCCATCTAGTCCTGGGCTTTTGTTTGTTGGAAGATTTTTAATCACAGTTTCAATTTCAGTGCTTGTGATTGGTCTGTTTATATTTTCTATTTCTTCCTGGTTCAGTCTTGGAAGGTTGTACTTTTCTAAAAATTTGTTAATTTCTTACGGCTTTTCCATTTTACTGGCATATAGTTGCTTGTAGTAATCTCTCATGATCCTTTTTTATTTCTGTGATGTCAATTGTTACTTCTCCTTTTTTGTTTCTAATTCTCTTGGTTTGAGTCTTCTCCCTTTTTTTCCTGATGAGTCTGGCTAATGGTTTACCAATTTTGTTTATCTTCTCAAAGAACTACTTTTAGTTTTATTGATCTTTGCTATTGTTTCCTTCATTTCTTTTTCATTTATTTCTTATTGGATCTTTATGATTTCTTTCCTTCTGCTACCTTTGGGGTATTTTTGTTCTTCTTTCTCCAGTTGCTTTAGGTGTAAGGTTAGGTTGTTTATTTGAGATTTTTCTTGTTTCTTGAGGTAGGATTGTATTGCTATAAACTTCCTTCTTAGAACTGCTTTTGCTGCATCCCATAGGTTTGGGGTCATCGTGTTTTCATTGTCATTTGTTTCTAGGTACTTTTTGATCTCCTCTTTGATTTCCTCAGTGATCTCTTGGTTGTTTAGAAGCATATCGTTTAGCTTCCCTGTGTTTGTATTTTGTACAGTTTTTTTTCCCTGTAATTGATATCTAGTCTCATAGCATTGTGTTTGGAGAAGATGCTTGATATGATTTCAGTTTTCTTAAATTTACTGAGGCTTGATTTGTGACCTAAGATGTGATCTATCATATAGAATGTTCTGTGTGCACTTTGAGAAGAAAGTGTATTCTCTTGTTTCTGGATGGAATGTCTTATAAATGTCAATTAAGTCCATCTCGTCTAATGTGGCATTTAAAGCTTATTTTTCCTTATTTATTTTCTGTTTGGGTGATCTGTCCATTGGTTTAAGTGGGGTATTAAGGTCCCCTTAGTACTATTTTTGTTTTGCTGTCCGTTTTTTCTTTTATGGCTGTTAACATTTGCCTTAGGTATTGAGATGCTCCTATGTTGGGTGCATTGATATTTACAGTAGTTGTATCTTCTTCTTGGATTGATCCCTTGATCATTATGTAGTGTCCTTTCTTGTCACTTGTAATAATCTTTATTTTAAAGTCTATTTTGTCTGATATGAGTATTGCTACTCCAGCTTTCTTTTGATTTTCATTTGCACGGAATAACTTTTTCCATCCCCTCACTTTCAGTCTATGTGTATCCTTAGGTTGAAGTGGGTCTCTTGTAGATAGCATATATATTGGTCTTGTTTGTTTGGTTTTTAAATTTTTCTTTATTTATGTTTGGTTGTGCCAGGTCTTGGTTGTGGCTGGTGGACTCCTTAGTTGCAGCCAGTGGGCTTCTTAGTTGTGGCATGCAAACTCTCAGTTGCAGCAAGCATGTGAGATCTAGTTCCCTGACCAGGGATTGAACTGTGTCCCCTGCCTTAGGAGGCGAATTCTTAACCACTGTGCCACCAGGGAAGTCCCTCAGGTCTTGTCTTTGTATCCATTCAGCCAGTCTATGTCTTTTGGTTGGGGCATTTAATCCATTTACATTTAATATAATTATTGATATGTATGCTCCTATTACCATTTTCTTAATTGTTTGGGGTTCTTTTTGTAGGTCTTTTCCTTCTCTTGTGTTTCCTGCCTAGAGAAGTTCCTTTAGCATTTGTTGTAAAGCTGGCTTGGTAGTGCTGAATTCTCTTAGCTTTTGCTTATCTGTAAAGCTTTTGATTTCTCCACAGAATCTGAATGAGATCCTTTCTGGGTAGAGTAATCTTATTTGTAGGTTTTCCCCTTTCATTATTTTAAATATATCTTGCCACTCCCTCTGGCCTGCAGAGTTGCTGCTGAAAGATCAGCTGTTAACCTTATGGGGATTCCCTTGTATGTTATTTGCTGCTTTTCCTTTGCTGCTTTTAATATTTTTTGTGTGTGTTTAATTTTTTTTAGTTTGATTAATATGTGTCTTTGTGTATTTCTCCTTAGGTTTATCCTGTATGGGACTCTCTGTACTTCCTCGACTTGACTATTTCCTTTCCCAAGTTGGGGAAGTTTTCTTTCAACTATAATCTCTTCAAATATTTTCTCAGAACCTTTTTTTTTTCTTCTTTTTCTGGGATGTCTATAATTTAAATGTTGGTGTGCTTAATGTTGTCCCAGAGGTCTCTGAGACTGTCCTCCTTTCTTTTCCTTCTTTTTTCTTTATTCTGCTCTGTGACAGTTATTGCTGCCATTCTATCTTCCAGCCCACTTATCCGTTCTTCTGCCTCAATTATTCTGCTATTGATTTCTTCTAGAGTATTTTTTTTGTTTTGTTTTGTTTTTTGTGTTTTTAGAGTATTTTTAATTTCAGTTATTGTGTTGTTCATTACTGTTTGTTTGCTCTTTAGTTCTTCTAGGTCCTTGTTAAATGTTTCTTGTATTTTCTCTACTCTAATTCTGAGATTTTGAATCATCTTTACTATCATTACTCTGAATTATTTTTCAGGTAGTTTGCCTATTTCCTCTTCATTTATTTGTTCTTGTGGGTTTTTATCTTGCTCATTTGCCTGCAAGATATTTTTCTGTTTTCTCATTTTGTCTAATTTACAGTGTTTGAGGTCTCCTTTCCCTAGGCTGCAGGGTCTTAGTTCCTCTTGCTTCTGTTCTCTGCCCACAGTAGTGAGGTTTGTCCAATGGCTTGCTTGGGCTTCCTAATGGGAGGGACTGGTGCCTGTGTACTTGTGGGTGGAGCTGAGTCTTTTCCCTCTGATGAGCAGGGCTGTGTCAGGTGGTGTTTTTTTTGGGCTGTCTGTGAGCTTAGTATGACTTTAGGTAGTCTGTTTGCTGATGGGTTGGTTTGTGTTCCTGTCTTGTTTGTTATTTGGTGTGCGGCATCAAGTGCTGTGAGTTGCTGGCAGTTGGGTGGAGCTGGGTCTTAGATTCAGATACAGGCCTCTTTGAGAACTCTCAGTGATTAATCTTCCCTGAGGCGAGGAATTCTCTAGTGGTCCAGCATCCTGGACTCAGTGCTCCCACCCCAGAGCCTCAGGCCTGACTTCCAGTTGAGGAACCAAGACCCCCAAGTCACTCATCTGGGAAATAAAGAGGATTAAAAAGACTAATAGAATCCCAGACACATGGTAAAAAGTAAAATCAAACAAGCAAAAACAGAAACAAGGAAATGCACAAATACACAAAGGAAACAAAAACAGAACCAAGTAAATCAAAAAGCAAAAGAACAACCAAACTAAAGAACCAAAGAATGAAATCAAACAATTAAAAAGAAAACTGACAAAAACACAAAACCAAAAAACAAAACCAAAGCAGAGTGCCAACTGAAGAATGAAGCAAAGAAACAAAACAAACTGACTAGAGTGATTTTTTAAAAAAGAAAAAGATAAAGGGGAAAGACGACAGAATAACAGAAAAGCAACATAAAGTAGAAATATTGAAAAAATAAAATAGAAAATATATTAAAGAAAAAAAAGACAAACAAAACCCCAGAGAAATGGTAAAAAAAAAAATTAAACAAACAGAAACAAGGAAACACACACACACACACACACACACACACAAGAAACAAACACAGAACCGAATAAAATGAAAAGAAAAGAACAACCAGACAAATAGAAGAACCCCAAAAACAAAATCAATTAGGATCAAAACTAACAAAAACACAAAACCTAAAAACAAAACCAAAGCAGTGTGCCAACTGAAGAATAAAGCAAGGAAACAGAACAAACTGATAAAAATGATTTTTAAAAATCATAATAAAATTTAAAAGGGAGAAAACACATTACAACAGAAAAGCAAAATAGAAATATTAAAAAAAATAAATATATTAAAGAAAAAGAAGAAGGGAAAAAGAACACAGAACAACAGAAAATCAAAGTAAAAATAGAAATATATTTAAAAAATAAAATTATGTTATAGAACACGAAGGTCCCAAAAGACTAAAAAAAAAAAAAAAAAAAAAAAAACCAAAAATACTAAAACAACACAAAAAACAAAAAAGAAAGAAAGAAAAAATACGAGGACCAACAACAGAATGAATCAAAACATAGTGAAATTAATAGTAATAATGGTATTTCCCTGAGGTCTCAGCTGAAAGTGTCCTTGCATGCACTGTGAGCCACAGCCCACCTCCACCTCCCCAAGAGTCTCTCCCCTGCCTCTAAGCTGGTCTCTGGACCTGCTGTGAGCCCTGTGGGGACCACTCAGGATCTGATCTGGCCCATTTCCTATGTGTGCTTGTCCCCAAAGTCCACAGCTCCCAGAGCTGGAACGTTTTCATTTGTGGGAACACTCATTGTCTACTCAGATATTCCATAGATGCAGGGTCTACCTAGCTGATTGTGGGGATTTAACCTGCAGCTTGTACAGCTGATGGAAAGATTTTTTTGATCTTCTTCCTAGTCTCCCCAGTCCTGGGATTCAGCTTTGGTTTTAACCCCACCTCTGCATGTGGTTCCCCCCCAGGAGTCTGGTCCTGAGGCTGCCTTGGAGCTCTTGGGTCTGCCCCAGTGAGGACAGGGCACAAAGGTGGTATGACTGCTTGGATCACAGGAGCTCTGGTGGTGCCAAATGCCTTCTGTGAGTTTTAAGACCAGGTAATAGGAAGTTTTGCAGCTTTCACTTGGATCTCTTAGAATGTTCCCTCAGGGGAAAGCCAGTTGTATGAAGTCTGATCATCTTTCTGGAAAACCTATGTAGGGAAGTCTTGAGACTACTTGGATAGGGAAAGGGGTCCAGCTAAGCCCAGTCTGCCATCTCTTTCCACCAAGGCAACAGGCGTGTGAGTGAAACTATCTTGGACTTCCAACCTGTCCAGACACCAGCCATACAGCACCAAATGATCCTAGGGGAGGCAGAAGAAACAACCTGCCCAGCCCTTGAAGATCTGACCCACATGTCATAAACATAATAAAATGATTATTGTTGTAAGCCATTAAGTTTTGGGTGGTTTGCTCCATTACAGTAGATAACCAGTACATACCTCTTCACATGCCCTTAGAATTACGTAGAAGCAGGTGGATGAATTCTCTAACTTTGACCTGAAGAAGCCTTTTGGATTTACAGGCTGACCTGTGTGGAGATGATAATGCAATCCCTACCTTCAAAAAACCTCATGAAGCGGGACTTTTATTCCTAAGTATTGACAGAAAAAACCCATTCATTTATTCATTTGCAGTGAACATTAGCAGGGACAAAGGTTGAGCAAGAAGCAAACATTTCTACGTTCATGATTGGGTTTTTAGAATTATAAAACATGGTGGCCCTGCCTGCCATCCATTCTCCAAGTCTTAAATAAACACACATAGATGAAGGGAGGGAATGTGGGGAACCTTGATATCACCGGGAAAATCCTCATATGACAGAGGAAACCATGATTTGACTGAAAAACATCTTGAAGTGACTAAGTTAGTTATTTGCCACTAGGAAGAATGGGGTTTAAAATAGGATTTAAGTCATCATAAAAAAATGAAACCAGTTTTTTTTTTTAGCACAACTGCAGCTTGTGAAATCAATATGTCATATTAATTAAATATGTGAAACACTACCGGCAAGTCCATTAGAATATGCTCATTATCTGATTAGCTCATCTCTTCCTGGGTCCATTTATTCTTTACAGTGGGAACTGTTTCTTTTGTTGCAATCAGAACACTCGGGTCTGCTCCAGTGTATAGTCTTGCTGAGAAGCTAAATTAGTCATCAGGCTATTTGGTTATCATCGGTCTGAACAAAGGTAAAAGGAGAAGTTCTGTTATTTAGGCCATGGTGACACAACTGATGACCCACGTCTGTCCCACAATAGAGGACACCTCTTTAGTGATTAGAATTCTCATGCTGTCCTCTGACACCCAGTCAGCATTGTTCTCTTCTATACGTACTAAATAAATTATAGAAAATTCTGGCTCCCTGTTTGCATTGTATCTCCTTCTAATGAGACCATTCCACCAGTAATGGCAAGTTTAATCTACAGGTATGTTTATACTGTTAATTAGGTTATGCTTAAGTACTGCCTGTTTTTGGCTTTGTAACATAATGTCTCTTAAGGGTTGTTTCTTCAGATAGCAAATTTAATTTATCATGTGTCGATTTTACTAATTTAACTTATGTCTCCCTGTTGCCTCAATGTTCTGCCTAAAAGGTCACTCTATTTCCATGTAATCCTGTAAGACTTTCAGTGCAATGCCAGGTACACTGAGCAAGAAAAATCTCAATAACTAAGAAAGGGGAAGTGTGACATATTTTTCTCTTAGGAAATTAAAGGAAGGGAAGCTTTTAATATCTCATTATAAATTTCTACTACCTAATAATTAAGCTATACAATTATCTTGTGCAATTTACAACTCCTATGTTTGAAACAGCTCAGGGTTATCTCTATTCCTAAGTTTTGATGGGAAAAACCTGCTCATTTGTTCACTAATGAACAAATTCGTGTTTAGAACAACCCCCCTGATTAGAACCAAGCTCCATGGTAGATGCCTCTTTGGTCTTGTGAAAGGAGCATACACAATATATAAAATGCTTTTTTTCTTTTTCTTTTATTTTGTATCTATAAAAATAAACTTATTGTAATAATCATTTCATGATGTTCACTAAACTTAATGTGATAATCATTTCATGATGTATGTAAGTCAAATCATTATGCTATATACCTCAAACTTATATGGTACCCTATATCAATTATATCTCAATGAAATTGGAAGAAAAAAACAATACATAAAATATAAGGCACACCGTAAAGCAATATGAAATGCTCAATGTAATTTGATATGAGTGAAATCTAAATTAAAACCCCAATGAAATGCCACTGCATACCTACTAGAACAGCTAAAACAAATAAGACTGATGATACCAAATATTGGCAAAGATATGGAACAACTGTAGCTCTGCAAGTGTAAAATGGCACAACCACTTTGGAAAACTCTCAGTATCCCTTAAAAAGTTAAACATAAATTTATCTTATGATCCAGAAATTCCACTTCTAGATTATATCCATTATCTATTTCACAAATTACCACAACTTAATGACTTAAACAACAGTAAACACTTATCATCTCATACAGTTTCTGAGGGTCAGGAATTCAGAGTGGGCTTAGTTGGGTGGTTTGCCTCAGGGTCTCTCATGAGGTTTCAGTTAATACAGCCAGGATCATAGTCACCTGAAGGCTGGATGGGGCTGGAGGCTCTGTTTTGAATGTGGCATACTCACATGACTGACAAGTTGAGGATGGTGGCTGGCAAGAGACTTCAGTTCCTTACCACTTGGATCCCACCATATTGCTGCTTGAGTGTCCTCCTGGCAGCTGGTGTCCTGCCAGAGTGAATGATCTGAGAGAAAGGAGAGGGCTTGTATGACCTAGTCTTAAAAGTGGTACTCCATACATTTTTGCAATATCTTATTGATTGCATAGAGTAGCCTATTCAGTGGGTGGTGTAAATGTGTGTATGTGGGGTGTGACTACACAAGAGGTTGGATACGAGGAAGCAAGGATCATTGGGTACCATCTTGGAGGCCGTCTACCGTGTAGGTATTTATCCCAGAGAAATAAAAACAAACGTCCACAAAAACATTATACAAGAATGTTTGTAGGAGTTTATTTACAATATTCAAACTGGAAACAGCCCAGATGTTCATCAGCGGGAGTCTGGATAAACAAACTGGTATATTCACACAGTGGATTCGACTCAGCAATAAAAAGGAACCAGCTACTAATAAATGCAAAAATATTAATAAATCTCAAAAATATTATTCTAAGTAAGAGAGGAAAAAGTCCATAATGTATGATTCCATTTATATGCAATTCTAGAATAGGCAAAACCCGCCTAAGGTGATATAAATCAGATCAGTGGTTGCTTCTCACAGGGTGGGAGGTAGATTGACTAGGGATGGCTATAACAAAGCTTTCTGGGTAATGAAACCCTTCTGACAAATTTGTAGAAAGCAATTCAGCAGCACACTTATGTTCTGAAGATTTCACTATTGATAAATGATACCTCAGTAAAAAATACAAGGTATAATCCAAGGGTCACAAGAGAGATATAAACAAAAGATATGTTAAAATTGATGAGAGAAATTAATACAGAATAGGGAAATATTAACAGAGAAAGTATTAATTTTTAATAAGTCAAAACAGTCATTGTAGGTAATTTTAATGGTATTACTTTTGTATTAATAGTCCCATCATTTGGAATAATTGTTGATTTATTTCTTTTTTAGTCTATTTTCCAATCTTTCATACATTTTTGAAAGTAGATAATAATGTTTCATATATGAGATTTTATAAACTGATTATATGTATGTGTGGTTGATTGGTGACAGTATAATTAGTTCCCCAGACTATTAAAAATTCTTTTAAAGTATCATTTTCAATTGTTATATTTCATTGTAGGACTATGACATGGTTTATGTAACTGTTTTGTTAGTGCTGGACATTTAGGATACAACCTAAACGTAGTTGTACATAAAGGTTTTTCTTTAGGATTGCTTCCTAAGTGGTGAAATTATTGTGTATATCTACCAGTAACGTATAAAAGGACATTTCACCATACTTTGGTTGGGTGCTAAGTATTTTTAACACTTCGATCATGTGTTTCTTAACCCTTGTAATTGAGAAAATGGCAGTTGAATTGAACCTTGAAGAACGAATATCATTTTAAATGTCAGTTGGATTTCAAAAGGCAAAGATGGGGAAGGATATTTTTCTGCAGTGTTCATGGCATGGCAAGCAAAGCCTTGCAATGTCAAACTCATGGAATTGCAAGTAGTTTAATAAAAAAGCTTAGAGCAGTGGTTCTCAATCTTGGCTGCACAAGAGTATCACCTAAGGGTGAATTAAAAAATCCCAATGTAGATGAATAAACCCAGAACATCTGGGTGTAGAGCTCAGGCCTCGTAGGTCTAAAAACTTCCCAGGTGATCCCAATGTGTAAGCAAAATTGAAAACTACTGGTGTAGCGTGAGGCAGAAGGGGATAGGATGTAATTAGAGATGAAACTGAAAAGATGGAGAGCAGATGCAGCAAGGCATCATGCTCTAGGACAAAGTGTGGACTTTCTAGGCAATTTAGCAAATGATGTTAGTGTTCTTCACTCATCACCTTGGCGTCCTTTACCTTTCACATGTACCCGTGTAGTATTACTCCCAGCAAACCTCTATCACATGTTATCTCCTTGTGGACAGGATGCTCTCAGGCTGCTTGAGCTCCTCCCTCCCCTTGCCAAGATGTGGAAATGCCTGGGAATTTTCACTTCACATTCCCAGGGCACAGTCCTTAAGCACTGATTGATGGTGATGGGATGTAAATAATTCTGCTTCCTCTCCCCTGATCAGGGCAATTCTGAGGTGTGATTTTTCCACAAACTTCTTACCATTCAGGAGAGAATGAACTTGTGGCAGAACGTAAACCTACACATTGCTTCCTTCATAAAGAAATAGTTCTTTGCAAGCAGTGTCAGCTGAAATAAACAGTGGGCTTAGTGACTTACCTGCAAGCACCTTATCTCATCATACACCAGTAATGCATGGTTCTTAGACTCCAGGGATCTACAAACACACTTTGAGTGGCTTCACTTCCACTGTCCCCAAAAGGCCTTGCATTTGTGAAGCAGTGTTACCCTCTGTGGATATGCTTTTATCTTTCAGGCTTGCCTGACCTCCTTCCTTTCCCTGTTCCTCTTCCTGCTTCCTTGATTTTCCACTCTTACTAATAGATGACTCTCATATGACACTTAGTGTCAGCATTTGCCTCCAGGGAACTCAATTAAGGTAGGCAATGAGGATTGTATTGGAAGATCATTCTGAAGAATGATTTAGAAAAATGGATGAATGTAGGTAGGAAGTGAGATTGAAGACTATCACAATATCCCATCAACCAGGGAGCTGAGGAGTCATCCTCCTCCATGACTTATATTTTTAAAATATCCTTTCCTTGCCATTTCCAGAGCCCCTGCTTTAGTTTAGACTCTCATTATTTTTGAGGTATAGAATCACTGGTCTGTATTTTGTGATGTTAACTTAAGGACCGTGCCAATGTATCAGTGGAGAAGGACTAGAAATGGTAAGTTCCTTACACTTTGCAAACTAAAATTTACCTTGTGAAATATATATATATTTTCATTTAGACTTTAGAGCTCAAAGATTCTAAATTACATTTGTAAAGAAACTTAGGTGTACCTTGACTCAGGCAAGTAATTAAAGCTCTCTGGCCTCAGTTTTCTCACCTCTTGGATGAGGAAGAAGAATTAAATTATTCCTAAAGCTCCTTCCAGTTCTGAAATGTTATATTCAACAGCAGCCACTAGATTACGTCAGTGAAACAAGCATAGAACAGATTATTCCAGTAGCACTTGTCACTTCTCAAAACAAACTGACAAAAATCATACACTTATTGTAAGAACAATTCTACAGGAAGCTAACCTTGCTCATTTTTCTCAATGATATATTTACTGTCTTTAACTTTGCTTTGGAAATTGGTAACCATCTGATTGGGTTGATAAGGTCAGCATGCAGGAGGTTTGGAAAGATATTGGATAATATTTGTGAGTGTGTATATTTACCTAGACATGCTTTTTGTCATGTTTATTGTACTTTAATGATTAGCTAGAAATAATAAGACTGCTGTATATGCTATTTTACTAATGCTCTGCCATTTATGGATTATTCTAAGGTAATTTGAAAATACAGACAAAATATTATTTCAGGGTGCTTTTGGAAGAGGTGGATATATTTATACAATTAAATAGTAATTTAATAACACAGTATTCCTCAAAACAGAGTTCACCAGTATATATAGTTCTTAGGGAGGACTTGTAAGCCTGGATGAGATGAGTTTTATTTTCCCCTATTTCTAAGGAAAGTATAAATTCAACTTAGGGGAATTTTGTGGCTCAAGAAAGGTGATTTAACAATGTGTAAATTATTTCTGCTCATCAGTTTATCACATCTTGTGCCCGCACAACTCTGAAATATACTCAGATATTTCCTAAACTCTTTTGTGTTTCACAACTTAGCCAGGCAGAGATCTGAGCTTCACAGTTGTATCACACAGGCCCTCCATTAGAAATGATCTCAATTCTATTCCCTTTTGGGCTCCTGTGTTCTGGAATCTTTGAGGAATGCTTTTAAAATTATAAAACATGGAGAATTAGGATATATTTGTAGCATTTTCTTAATTTGTTCTTTTTCTCCCCCCTTAGATGAGGTTCAATGCACAGACAAGAAAGTATATAACTCTTACATACACAATTCAGTGAAATTTTACATATGTATATACTTGTGTAGCTACTGCCTGGACTAAGATATAAAGCAAGATTTTTAAAAAAATTCCCTCTTGTTTCTTTCCAGTTAATTTTCCTCCATTCAGAGGTTACCACTGCTGACAAACCCAAGTTCTTGTACCCAATGCACAGTGAGGCCAAATAAACTGAAATGTTGGTATTTGGAGCAGAGAAGGGTTTATTGCAAGGGCCAAACAAGCAGAATGGGCAGCTCATGCTCAAAAAGCCCAAACTCCTCAGGAAAGAGTTTTTAAAAGCAAATTTGGGGGGAGAGCCACAGGATGTGTGTGTGTGTGTGTGTGTGTGTGTGTGTGTGTGTGTGTGTGAGAGAGAGAGAGAGAGAGAGAGAGACTTTCTTCTGAGTGGCTGGTGGCGAGGTAACAGGGTGGTGATCCAGGAACCTCAGTCATCAGCTTTCTGGTACCTATAGAAAAACTCAGAGATATGTATCAAATTGTTATGTATATCCCTTGAGGAGGACCCAGGACCTTGCCCCATGGCTACACTGTTATTTTTTACTGCCTTTCCCTTGTTTCTGCATTCCCTCACTCTGCTGATTAGTAACTGTCTGAATCTGTACTTTGGTACTCAGGGAAGGTCTAGGAGGGTGAAATCTTTTTCCTACAAATGAGAAAAAGGGGACACAGAAAGGCTTTTGTACTTGGGAGGGCCCCACAGGGTCCCACTTGGTTTTACCACCATTCTTAGTTCTCTCACCACAGCTTGGTTTGCCTGTTTTTTTTTATTGCTGTGTAGTATTCTACTGATATTATTCTCATCTTGATGGGTATTTATTTTATTTTCATTTTTCAAGTTTATGAATATCTGCTGTGATTTTTGATGGATATATGTACTCATTCTTTTTTTGGTAGATATGGCTGGAATTAGGATTGCACATTCATGAGGTAGGCATGATTTAGCTTTAGCACTTGCTGCCAAATGTTTTTCCAAAGAGGTGGTACTAATTTTCCTTCCCACCAGCAATGTATGAGAGCCCTAGTTCCTCTATATTTGTGCCAATATGTGATATTGTCAGTGTTTTAAATTTTAGTCATTTTGGTGAATGTCTGGTAGTATCTCATTATAGTTTTAGTCTTCATTTCCCTGATAAATAATGTTGTTGAGTACCTTTCCATATAATTATGGGGCTTTTTGAAGCCTCTTTTATAAAATCCTGTTCCAGTATTTTAGCCATTAATTGTCTTTTTGTTATTGATATGTCTTTATGTATTCTGACAAATGTGTGAATATATTTGTGTTTTCTTTTGATGAATAGAAGTTCTTAATTTTAACAAAGTCCAATTTATCATTATTTTCTTTTATGGTCCACACTTTTTGTGTTTTGTTTTAATATATGATTTGAAAACCGAGTCACCACATAATGCATTTAATTCAACAAACCCTAGTCTTCTTTTTAAAGATAATATCTCACTGTGATATAGTGAAAATATATTGGACACTAACTATGAAGAGCTAGGCATCCTGTCTTTACTGGTTACTAAGTATGTACCTAGGGCGATATACTTAAATCTTTAAGTCTTTTCCATCATTCATACTATGCTATACTAGTCAGGACTCTCAGTTGCAAGTGACAGAAAATGAACTAAGCTAGCTAAGAAAGGGTGACTTAGAAGGAGGGTAAAACCTAGAATCTGAAGAGCTGACTAAATCATTGTTAGCATATGTGACCTTAGTGGCCCCATCACCACTATGACACTCTTATCTTGGCTTATCTCTCTGTGATGGCCTTTTTCTCACTGAGAGCAAATAGTAGCAAGAAACATGGCAGCTGGCAGCTCCAGGCTTACAACACCCCAGCTGAGCATCTCAAAAGGAAAAACAAAGTGTTTCTCTGTTCTGTTTACTTCAGTATCTAATAATCCTAGTGAAGGACTCTCGGTAGTCCTGAGTCATCTATCTGTCCAGGTGAACAAAGGGGAGAGAAAAGCCATTGTTATTAACCCCAGTATGAAATGAAGAAGGGAAGAGTTCCCAAAAGAAGTAGGCATGCTATTGCCAAGAGAAGGGGGGTTAGGTGATGGGCAGACACAAATAATAGATGTACACTACAAGGGGATAAAAATGCTTCATTTGCAAGAGTTGGTTGTTGAAAGTCTTAATCAGAGAATTATTTGAAAGTACTTGTAACGAGGTGGAGACACATTGCTTATGTGTTGAAAATGAACTGTAAGGGGAACCTCAAAAACTTTTGTCTCCTGCTCTTAGACCTGGAACCCTAGAGAGGATCATGGCTGGTCTCAGCAAAAGCAGGAAGCTAAGATACTGTTCTAGGCTCTGACTCGGAAGTGACTTTCATGGGTTTTCAAGGTCAAAGTGGATCTCTATTTTACACACACCAAAACAAAGCTCTGCCTTGGTTCCTTCCTACTGATTCAGGGAGATAATCCTGATGGTAAAACATAGGGCCCAGAATCTCCCAAATCTTTATCTCCAAAATATATAGCTTTAGTAATTCAATGTTCAACCTCTTTCCTTTCCAACTTTCTTCCAACATGGATATAGAATTCTTATGACTATAGCAATAGCATTTAGGTAATTGATAAATGTGACATAACAGCGTGAGTGCTTTTGAACCATTGTCACTGGGAGTGTTTGTAGCACTAAGCAGTTAGGCAGCTCATTCTGTCTTCAATTCTTATTTCCATCCATAAAATATTTATCTTGGGATCTGTGATTCTCAAACTTTAACATTCATCAGAATCACCTGGAGGACTTGTTAAGATGCAGATTGCTGGGCCCACCCTCCCAGTTTATGATTTCATGGGTCTGGGGTGGGGCTTAAATTTGGCATTTCTAACAAGTTCCTGGTGATGGGTTGCTGTTGCTTGTTCAGGGACCACACTTTAAGAACTAGATAAAAGATACACATTACATTTTAACTCACTAATGAAATCTGTAATTTGAAGAAACTTATTTTCCTTGGAAACTAAAGAGCCCTTGTTAAAAAAAACAAAAGTAATTGCTTTCCAAATAACTGGCAATTCTGATTTGCTTTGAGGGTGGGGGGAAGGGTAAATCCATATATTAAATTAATTTCCTGGAGGTCATACAACCTGTAGAAGAAATGAAAATAATACCCTGGTAGGTAAATGTAAGGAACTCACAGGGAAAGTTGCAAGTAACCTTTACCTCTGCTGTAAAATTCCTTATCTGTGCCTCCTAATAGGATTTTCTGGTTTGTTAGTTTGTTTTTCTTTTCTTTGTGTGTTCTTGTTGTGTGTGTACCAGGAATCTGATGTCCCTAAACAGCATTTCCAACTGAGATTAAAAGGGGTAATGCTAAATCCTGCCAGCTCCAGAATTGGTCACCAGATAAGTCATAGAAACCACTGCAAAGGACTGAATCACACCACTCTCCTTCCATCAATCATGACCAAGGAATGCAGTTAGCCTACCTCGGAAATTAAAATCTGGAAACAAAGATTTTTTTTTTTTTTTCCTATAGCAATGTTGGGTCAATATTGGCAAACAGGAGTATGACAGTGGCATGAAGAAGACAGAAAGTACAGATTCAACAATAATAACTGCCTCAGGTGATGGCCTTGTTCACTTGGTACCTTTCAGAGGATGGAAGTTTTAAGTATTTCCTGGCCCTGAGGACCTCTGGGGCTTACAGATTTTGCTTCAGACATTTTCTTTCTTCCTTAGAGACTTTGAGGTTTAAATGTCTTCCACTAAGTCCAATTCCTGTTTGGCATGTGGTATTTTCTCCCTTCTAAGTAAGTATTTAGGATCAGTAAGGGCAGCTGTCTTCTATTCATTTACTGAAAGTCTGTGAACCAGGGTTCAGATACCCATAATATACCATAATCGTGTGGCAGCCCTGCTGACATCACTGTTTCTTTCCATTTGAACTTGTGCACTAACAAGTAAGCTTTAACTCTTCTCCAAGTATGGAAAAGAATACTCTTACTAAAGTGATGTCTGGTAGTTGCACTAAATTAATTTTATTAAGTTTATTAAGAGTTCCCTGTACCCACAATCTTACTCCTAGTTATCAAATGTGGGACACCTCCATTTAAATCTGGTTTAAAAAAGAATTCTGTAAGATATTTGAGCACACAAAGTAGAACACACTGAGGATAACAGAAGAGAGAGATTGTCACAGTAGCCTGTCTCCTTTCCATGAACTGAGGGAGAGAATGGAAAAGCTGACTGGGTTATGGGGAAAAATCCAGGTCATGTGGGTTTGAGGAAATAGTTGAAGTTTTCCTTGGCTTTACGTGACTTATAGCAGTGCTGGCTGTGTTGGAGGGCTTTCTTGAAGCTATTTAAGGAGTGATATTAATAAAGTTTTCATGTGTATGTACTGTCTTTTCAAAGTGGAAACGTTTTATTTCTGAACTTATTTCTCCCAGGAGATGGAGCTGAAAGGAAATGTATTTAAGCCTCTACAGCATTTCATAAATTGAGGGAGGTTTTAATTCCCATTCCATTCATTTAAGTATCGTACATTATGATAGGCTTGGGAAACTGAGAAAAATTCACTACTCATCCCGTCAACGCATTTCAATGATAGTAGAAAGATAAACATGAAAACAAAAATTATAATGCACCAACATGATTGTTCTAAAAGTGTTGAACATAGAGTCCTGTGGTGCCTACAAACAGATGCCTAATTTCTCTGGAGGAGTCTCTGAAGTCTGCACAGACATTTCTCAGGTAATCAAGAAGGAGAGGGAGATGCCAGAAAACAGAGGATCATACGCAAATAATAGAGGCATAGGGAGGGCTGGCTTGTCAGTGTGTGAAGGGGTAAAGAGGAATTGGGCAGGAGATGAGGCTAGCCTGGGAAGTAGTGGCTATATAACGCACAGCCTTATGGGCTATTCACAAGGTGTTTTATTTTACTGTGTTGTCAATGGGGAGAATTCTGGAGAAATTGGGTGGCAAACACTCCCTCTAGTTTTTTCTAGAATTGCAAAAGCGTTGGAAGGGCTGGAGAGGTGGGCTTCCAGAAATGATATCCAGCACCAGACTGTCCAACTGGTCCCAAGAGGATGGTGGTGAGGCATCAGGAGGCTGCCACTGATGCTTTGGCATTCACGAATGTGCAGTGTGGCTGCAGACCTGGGAACAGGAGGTCGCCACCACCACGACTGCTACAGCTCTCCATATACCACGGTGTCAGTGATTTCCCACAGGGACACCGCTGCTGAAACCCCCATATTTCCACATCCCTCTTTGCCAACAGCAACAGCAAAAACAATAGGAAACTAGGCCCTGCTTCACTTTTGCCTTCCAAATATTTCACTGGAGTACATCAGACTGGGAGAACCTAGTGTAGATTCAGAATTCTTGTAAGGGAGTACGGAAATTGTGGTCTTTATCTTTCCAGCTTCTGTGGAAGGGTGGGCTCTCTAGGAAGAGGTTGGAATGGATGCTGAGGGCCAATTCATCGTGTCTACTAGACATAAGATGGGTGAAATTAGATGAGGAAGTATATAGAGAAGAGAAGCAGCTGAGAACAAAAATGTAGAGCATTCACACTTCAGGGACAAGTGGGGAGACAGAGAAGGAATGGTCATAGATTTAGGAGAAGAATGAAGAGAGTGTGGCATCATGGCAATCAGGGAAAGAAAAAGCTTAAAAAGAAGGAAGTGGATAACTGTGAAAATGCTGTGGTGCCTTGATCATCAATATTTTTTTCAATTTTTGAGCAATTTCTTTTTTTAAATGAGACCATTTCAGTGACAAACACTGTGTTTACCTCTAGTATTAGGCAAGGCTTTCATTGTGGACAGAAAATCAACTTAGAGTAATTTAAGCAAAAAATGAATGAATTGATCACATAACTTTAAGTCCAGTGAGGACAGATCCAGCAACAGGTGCTTAAATGGTGTCACCCACTAAGCCTTTCTATTACTCCTTCTTTTGGCTTTGCTCCCCTGCTCTCTGCTCTCTGTACTGGGTCATTGTCAGGCAATTTCTTTCCATGAAACTAGGATAAAATGGACTCTGGAAACCAGGCTTATCTATGGCTTATAATTTGTGATCCCAAAAGAAGAGACTCTTTCTTTCTTCCAGGATTCCCATATCAAATCTTAGGGAAGAGATTGATTAGTCTGTCCTGGATCATGTGACTTTCACTGCACCAATCACTTGCAGGCTATTGGGTAGGGTGCTCTGATTGGCCAGGCCTGGGGTACAAGCCCATCCCAGCTGGTGGGAGGGCATATATTCTGCCCTATCCAAAACAAGTAGCAGTACCCTGAGAGAATCATCAAAAGTTATGGTTTTGTATCCAGAAAAGGGAGAAGGGATGCCAGGGAGGCAAATTCACCAGTCTCTGACTGGGCAATGCTAGGTTAAAGTTAAATAGGTTTGTCTCAGAATTCACAAATCATCATTTCCCTTATATTCCATTAGAAGTGTCATTAAATCCAGCCCACAGTTCCACATGAGAGTAATTATATTTTTAGAATGCATCACTTGAAAAATATATGACAAAGAGCCACTATGAATTTAGTGACACTTAAAAATGAATTCATTTTTTAAATTCATGATAATAGTTTCTACATACATTAAAAATATATAATGACATCTTTCCTCTGCAAGTAATGCTTTGGGAGCTTATGGGTTTGTGAACCTGTTTCAATTACCCTGATGCCCCCAAAACACAAATAAATTTCATTCCTTGAAGTCAAGTTAATCATGGAGTCCAAGGTAGCCGACACACTATTTCAGGGACTATTAAATAAATTCCTAGGAAACGTTACAAGACTAATTTTTATTGAGGTTTTGGAGTACAAGTAGTAAATACTGCATGAGCCGGGTGGGTGATATTACTGCCAACCCTAACTAATCTAAAAACTACATTAAAATTACCATGCAAATGGAGGCAGGGGCAGGGAAGCAGCTACATTACACAATAAATATTTTCTTTTAACTCTTGTTATTTTCTAATTCCATCTTCTCTGTTTTCAACTTTTTAGTATGTTTATGGTAGCAAATCTGGGAAAGAGTTTGGGGGAACGAGGAAATTACATATATGTACACACACACACATATATTGATGTGCGTGTGTGTGTGTGTGTGTGTGTGTGTGTGTGTATTTTCCCCCCTCCCACAATTTCTAAAGGGGGTAGCTTTCCCTTCAGGACAATCCAGAGACCTGTGCCATATGAAATGGTTCTGGATCTGTCCCCAGTCCCCTGGGGGCTGCTAGGTACACTAGCTCTCTTATCTGCAAAAGGGAGGTTGCTTGCCTTCCTGCCTCGCAGGAACTGATGAGAGTCCACACGTGCTGCTGCAACCTCCCTGGAAGAGAAATGCCTCCCAGGCATCTGTGATCTATTACTGAGTGGTCCCAGAGTGCAGAGAATTGTATGAGGTGCAGTGTTTCCGGAAGGGCGGTTTTGTTGTTGGTCAGCGCGATTGCTGCAAGCTGGGAGGGCTCCTCTGTCCTTTTAGCAGGGTGACGGGGCTGGGTGATTTCAGGGCCGAGTTGGAGGGAAAGCAGCGGTGCGTCTGGCTCCTCCAGCTGCGCGCTTTGGCCGCCACCGGCTGTGGCTGCGCTGCTTCTCAGCTTGAGGCACTTGGCAGTGGCTTGGCCTCGCAGCTGTGGCGAGCATCATCCATTAGAAACACAGCTGTTAAGAGACAGAAGCACCAAACTGAAACTGGACTTGATCACCGAGGCCGCTCTATAGTGCTGCCTGACACTCTAGTCCCCTAGAAGGACGAGCGCTGTAATCTAGTTTGTCTGTAGAAGAAGGGAAATAAGAAAATACAAGGAAATGTAAATATGATACTGTACCATGAACTATCTGCAGTGAAGTTTGGAATGGTTTTTGAAACAGTCAACTTGGTTTTTTAGAGCTTCCAGGTACCTCTTTTTTTTTTTTTTTGGAGAGGGGGTCTTTTCAACTCATAGATCATCTATTTGTAGGGAAAGGCTTTGTCTCTTGCTAAATAGTAGGAGAAGTAAGTAATTTTATTCACTTCCTGATGGAATCCAGTTTTGTTTTCCCTGTTTTAAGAACCTAATGTACTTGTTATGTAAATATTTTGTTACTTTGCTGTTTCAATTTTTTTCTTTTGGCCTCACCATGTGGCATGCTGGAATTTTAGTTCCCGGACCAGGGATGGAACCCGTACCCCCTGCAGTGGAAGCGCAGGGTCTTAACCACTGGAAGGCCAGGGAAGTCTCTGCTGTTTCAAATTTTAAATTTGATTTTTATAATTTTACGAGCCTGTATGTTTTTTGTTTTTAAATATGAGGCTAAAAAACGGTTTTGTTTTTCAACAAAAGGAACATCTCTTTTTTGAGACAAATGAAAAGCTTGAGGGTTTACATGTAATTTTTTCAGTTCTCAGTTTCTCTTTACCAGAAATATTAGATTTTTTAAAAACTCTGAAAATTGCTGTAACTTGTCACAATTAGCAGTTTTACTAAAACTTTATGTTTTTAGGTTGTAAGATCCTAAGTTAGTAGGATCTCAAAATTTGCACTTGCAATTTATGTTGAGGGAAATAAGATTTTGAGCTGATGTGCATTTTCTTTTGTTTTGAGTCCATTTACCTTATAGCTGCAAAAGTAGGAAAGTAATTACTTATACATAAGTAATTTAGTTACTTAGAAAGGTTTCTGATCATGTTATGGTAGCTTTTATTAAATTCTCAAGTAAGGTAATTAGTGCAGGCAAGTTCCCAACTTAAAGTGAACACTTCATTAGGTTCAAGATAATTTAAAAAAGCACAATCAGTTTATGCCTGCAATCATGGTCTCTCTCTCAACTTCTCACTCTCTCTCTTTCTCTCCCTTCTTCTAGCTCGCTCATCTGCCAGTATAGGTGCAGTAACTTCTAAACCCATCCCAGGAAATAAGTGCTATGTTCAAACTGCATTGTAGGAGAAAAAAAATCTTGCACTCGAAGGATGTTGAGGAAATTGCCATAAGATAATGGTGACATTTCACCATCCTGTGACATTACCATCCCGGCTGTTTCTCTATTTAATGCCAAAACAATAGACAGTTTGCTAGGTTGAAATGTTGACAGAATTCTAGTGTTTTTGTTTTTTAGATGAGTGCCAAAATTGTCAACAGGAAGCTTTTCCAAAATCCCCATGGTTGCCTAGAGAGAAAACAATGACATGGCAATGTTTTAACTGTTTCCACAGTATGATTATCTTTGGTTGTCTCTGGGAAATGGGAGGCTATATCTCATTAGGAATTTCCTTATTAATTAATTCGAGTATAAAGATTCTAGTATAGAAGAGGGAGCAGACCAGGTGTCTAGGCCACTAGCACTAATTACGAAAAATCCTTTGCTTTGGGGAAAGCAGGCTTTCTAACAGTTCCTAGCAACGTTACCTGACTCTAGATGGAGATTGCCAGCACAGATTTCTCTTCCAGGTAGTCAGTGAAAATAAGAGTCCAAACAGCCTGGTTCTTATATCAGTGGGTGCAGAGGGGAGGAGCTCAGAAATTGGTTTTAATTTATAAACCTCAAGTTGCCTTTTCCTTCACCATTTTGCGCTCCTAATTGGCTGCCCATGAAGTGTGCTTCCTGCAGACACCATCTGCCCTTGCTGGCACCTCCTGCCCTGTGGACATCTCCTGCCTGCTGGATAGTGTCCTGTCAGGTCCAGGATAGTAGTTCGCAAAGCGTGGCCTGGTACCGTTGCTAGTTCGTGGACTGCTGATGTACAATGCTACGATGATATTTTTCCTTTATTGTATCTCCCATTGTTGCTGCCTGCTAGTATGCTGTAGGAGAGGGGATTCTGAGGCTGGGTATTGAAGGAAACCATTTAAAATGGGGTAGCCCTGGAAGAGTAAAACTTGCTGTTGCTGGGTTGGAGCTTGGTGCCGTTTTCTGAGCCCTCCAAAGGCCAGCCACTGTCCTGCTATTCTCTTCTGCTCTGCAAGGGCCATGCACCCAGAGATTGGCTGTGATATGCCTTACAAGGCCCTAACCGTACTGTTACCTCTCTGAACTCAGCTTAACTCCTCTCACCCTGACACACTAGGCCCTTGCTACCCTGACCATGCTTCAGACACACCAGGGCACTGCCAGACCTTTACAAGGCTCCCTCCCACGCTTCCTTCAGGATTTTATTCAAATGTTATCTTTTCAGAGAATCTCTTCCTGGCCATTCTATCTAAAATTGCAATCACTGTCCCCCATATGTTTGGTTTTTGTCTTTGCACGTCACCATCTCATATAATATATATTTTGCTCATTAATTATTTATTTTACTTATATGTTATTTGTATCTTAATTTATTATCTGTCTTCTTCCTCTGGAATATAAGGTAAATGAATGTAGAGATTTTGTCTTTTTGTTCACTGATATATTCCCAGTGCTCAGAACAATGCTTGGCACTTAGTAGGTGCTCAGTAATTTTATTTTTTAAAATAAATTTATTTATTTATTTATTTTTGGCTGTGTTGGGTCTTCATTGCTGAGCGCGGGCTTTCTCTAGTTGCGGCGAGCAGGGGCTACTCTTTGTTGCAGTGTGCGGGCTTCTCATTGTCATGGCTTCTCTTGTTGTGGAGCACGGGCTCTAGGTGCATGGGCTTCAGTAGTTGTGGCACGTGGGCTCAGTAATTGTGGCTTATGGGCACTAGAGTGCAAGCTCAGTGGTTGTGGCGCATGGGCTTAGCTGCTCCACGGCATGTGGGATCTTCCTGGACCAGGGCTCGAACCTGTGTCCCCTGCATTGGCAGGCAGATTCTTAAGCACTGTGCCACCAGGGAAGTCCCAATAAATATTTTTGAAAGAGCAAATGAATGTATGAAAACCCCAAACTTGCTATATCTATTTCTTAATCTAAGTTTATAAAAATGTAACAGAGGTGGTATAATAACCTGTTCCATTTAAATTTGAGATAAAATTCAATATACCCATTCATGAAGCCATTTGGAATGAGCAATAGTCCTAGGTCTACACTGGTTACACTGAAATAAGATCAGACCATTGATTGATTAAATACAAAGTTTGATTGTTCCATAACGCTTTGGAAGCTCCATGTAACAGCTTTGCCTAACTCTCAGCATCTCAATTATAACTAATCTTTGACTATTCACAGAATCTTCAAAGAGTTTATGGGGAGAGAATTGATGTTTACTAAGTGCTTTCTATATATTAATCACTTCTCATACATAATCTAATTTAATTCTTATAAAAATAGTGTAGCAAGTATGTTACTATTCCTATTGGAACTGAGATTCTGAATTTCTTTGCAATCACCAAAGGTTTCAGAGATTATAACAGAGGACACCTGATCTTTCTAATTTATGTAGAAAAATAAGGACCTTTGTCAGAAAACAAACCATTGAATTAGATCATCTCCCATTTATTCATCTTCTGTTGGCCGAATATACTTCTTAAAGCAGGGCCCTGCCATGCCATTCAACTGTGAAGAGCACACTGGTTACCTACTGGATCAAGTTTAACTGGCAATCAATACCCCCTCATCTCCTTTTCATACAATAATCCCAGGTTCTTCCCTTTACTCCCTGTAACAAATCTTCTGTTCCTATAGAGAAGTCATTCTTCCTCCCTTCTTACCTTCCACCCTTCCCCCATTATACACCTGTGTACTAGTCTCTTCTCTGCCTTCAATGACTTTCCATCTGTTTCCCCTCTGCTGTTCCTTTCAGGCATGAGCACTTTTCCTTTTCTGTTCTGCCCATTTATACACTTGTCACTTTTTAAAGTCTGCTTGAAAACTACATGATTCATTTTTTCACGTCCCTCGCCTGCAACAACTTCTCTTATTTTTCTTTTCTTAATTACTTTTGAACTTGTTAGCTGTCCCACGCAATTTATTAAGCTCTAATTATAGATGGTAGTGTTCTGTAATTATTTCTAGTTTCAGCCTTGTTCTCTGAACAAGATAGTGTTTAAAGAGTTTTATGTTTTATACATTTTTTGCTCCCTACAGTACCTTCTAGAGCAGATTTTGCACCATTCGGAGATGCTCAACAAATACTTGGTTTTTCATTGTGAATATTTACTGAGTCCTGCTAGCAACGTGCCATCATTTTAGGACAGAGTAAAATGTGGTTTATCCAACAGTGGTTCCTTCCAATCTAATATTAGCTCTATGCATCTTGTGTACTGATATATTTTCAAAAGTCACTGGAAGATTTTGCTTCCCTTTCATTATCTCTGGAATTTGAATTCTAGCTTTCACATTGTGAAATGTTGATATAAAGTAGTTTTGAGAACTTTGGGTGAAATGCATAGTGAAGATGCAAAGCATACATCTACAAAAAGGCAAAATGAAAATGCCTATATTTAGAAATTTCAAAACAAAGCACAGAAAACCTTGGATGAATGGCAAGGCCAAATAATTCATTTTTCCATTTCTGGGGCACTGGCAAAGGCTGGGAAATCTGTCCTTTGAAGCATCAGAGTATTTTATTTTTCTGTGCAGTTGTGCTGCTGAATATATCAGTACTTTGCTGCTTCCTTGAGGGAGGTGCCTATAGTGTTAAAGGTAATCTGGAAGGATTTGAACTTCGGAGGCAGTGTTAAGCACTTATTAACATAATATTAGAAGTGACAAAGTGATGAAAGATCTGAAGGTGATTTCAAATCAGGTGTCATGCTGCAAATCCTTGTTTTTGGCAATGATTTTGACAAAGCGCATGGAGCCAGTGAATGTGTTTTAACGGAAAGAAAAGAAGCTGAGAAGGTCAGGATGCAGAAAGCAGCATTGTCTCCAGAAATACTCAGACATAACTTCTTTGTACATAGTCATACCGTGTTTGGAGATACCTCCCTTAGTGGCATGAATAAAATATTGTGCTGTTTGTGCAATTTTAAAAATGGGCATGTGTAATTCCCACCTTGCACTGTTTTTTCAAGGGTTCTCTGGAGTTGGGAGGGGCCATAATCTCTAATTTGAGAAGCTTTCTCTTTGGTCTCTCTATGAAAGCGAGCTTAAGCTCAGTAGACAATAGTGGGTCTGACTGGGAACATTTTCAAAATTTGTGCTGCCAGAATCCGGAAACAGGATCTGTTCCAAGGGGAGGGGTGGCTGCCACTGGTAGAGACAGAAGGACGTTTTGCCATTTTGCAAGCAGAGCAGCGTACTGAGAGGGGGTGACAAGTGGTAGGTGGCACAGACAAGGTCCTGCAAAGGCTCCGAGGCTGGCAGATCCTCAAGTGTGAGCAGTCCTGGTGCCCTGGGCAGCTGGTGCACAGGGACCCAACTGCTAAGCTGGGGATTAGACTTGGAGTCTTAGGGAGCTAGCAGGGAGAAAGCTGGGAGACAAGGAAGGGGGTGCATAAGGTAAAGACAAGCTGTTGAAAATGGACCATAAAGTGGCCACAAAAACCCCGCAAGCGATAATAAAGATAGCTAACACTTACTGATGCTTAGTATTTGTCAGGAAAAGTCTCAGGTGCTTTCTACATCTTAACACTTATCAGTCAGTCCTTATCTATGAGGCAGGTACTCCTATTGCCCCCACTTTCAAGGGAGGAAACTGAGTCACAGAAGGTCAGGAAGCATGTGCAGCGTCACACATCTAGCAAGTGGCAGAGGGGGGTTCTGAACCCAGGCATTCTGGCTCAAAAGTCTGTTTGCTTAACCTCCAAACTAACCCATCTCCAACTGCTACAAAGTAACAAAATCAGATTTGTCTTTATAGCTTTTTGAAAAGGGCATAAAGTTTTGGGCCAAAGAGATATGGATTTGACTCACACTTCTACTACTTGTGACTTGTGACACTTTGGGGAAATAATTTCATTTATCTTAGGTTTGGTTTTATCATCTGCAGAATGGGGGAAATGCCACCTTATTCCATAGATTCTGAAGAACTAAGTGGAATAATGGATATAAACTAATAACGACGTGTCTGGCAAGAAGCTGACGCTCAAGTGTGTTTTCTTTCTTCTTCTTTCAATGCCCATTAATATAGAGCTCTTTAAATTCTTCTTGATTGGGAACAGGATTGTTCTGGTCACAGGGCTGAGCCAAGCTCTGGCTGATCAAGGTTCTTGCAGGCTGTGGGGAGGGCATATGGCACCTGGAGGCTTTCTGCCTGCTTGGGTTAAACAAGTGCTTTGGTTTTTCTTTATTGGTTGCTCTCTTCTTTTAATTTACAGAAAAGTGTCTTGGCAAGTGCTTTTGTATACACTTAATTCAGTCAATGAATCTTTACATGTGAAATGTGTAAACTAATGCCCACTTTAGGAATGATGATTGGCAAATTTAAAATTTTCCATTTTTATAAACGTGTTAATCATCTATTATTTTTAAGATTTCTTGCTTTCATTTACTCAGGAGAACTAACTGCTATGACTGTCAGTTTGAATTTCTGTAATTATACTTGAATTTCAAAGCCTGCTTCATATTTCATAGCGGCCAAAGCATATATGTTCACAATCTGAAATATCCCATCTCCAGTCAAGTCATGGAAAGCCTGCATGACCTTTCTAATTAGAAGCATCCACCCAATTATTACTAAGGAATTCCATGATCATTCTGTCTTCCAACAATTTTGGTCTTTAGATGCAAACTATATTTAATGCTATAACTATATGTACTTCTTTGTTACTTAATTTCATAGGACAAATAGGACATCATCACTGCAGAAAAATTAGGTCACATTAGGCACAGAAACAAAAGGAGAAAATCTCCCATCATTCTAGAGCTACACACTGTTTTATATATATATATATATATATATATATATTTTTTTTTTTTTTTTTTTTTTTTTTTTGGCGGTATGCGGGCCTCTCACTGCTGTGGCCTCTCCCGTTGCGGAGCACAGGCTCCGGACGCGCAGGCCTAGCGGCCATGGCTCACGGGCTTAGTTGCTCCGCGGCATGTGGGATCTTCCCGGACCAGGGCACGAACCCGTGACCCCTGCATCGGCAGGCGGATTCTCAACCACTGCGCCACCAGGGAAGCCCCACACTGTTATATTTTGATGTCTGTCTTTCCAAATTATTTTCTGGGTATGTACAGGCAGAGTACAGAAATGGGACCATACTATGAATACAATTAGTAGCCTGTGCTTTTCACTTAGCAGTTTATTGTGAACATCTTTATATATACATCTACATTGTTATTTCTAATAGCTTCAAAATATTCCTTTTCATTTTTGTAGAAATATTAATTTAGATAATCCTCTGTGGTTGGGTATATACTTTGTTCACATTTTTTCCTATTATGAACAGCACTTGATCATTATTTTTGCATATACATCTCTGTATCTTTTACTCATGCTGATTCAAAGGGTAAGTGTGTTTATCAGGTTTTTGATATATTTGCCAAAAACCTGTCTAGAAATATTGTACTGATTATATTCCCACTGGCAGTAAGTGAATGCTCCTACATTCAGTGTTATTTTTTATTTTAATGTACCATCTAATGGACAAAATAGGGCATCTCCTTGTTTTATTTACTTACTTTTTATTTGTTAGTGAAGTTGATTTTTCCCACATGTTAATTTAAAATTTTAATTTATATTTTTGTGAATTTGCCTTTTCATGCTCTCTGCCTCTCTTTCTACTGGGACATGATTATTTTTCATATGGACTTTTAAGAGTTCTTCATGTTGTAACTTTATCTGTAAAATACGCTGTGATTTTTCATGGTTTATGTTTTATATTTTAAAATATTTATAATTTTTTTATTTCTAAAATTAGTTAAGTCATTCTATTCCTAGTTTATGCACTTAGCAAAGTGTCTGGCACATACAGTGCTTAGAAAGACCTTCTGTACCCTTAAAGAAATAAAATATTTACAAATGTTCTATTTTACTACTTCCATGGCTTTATTTTTCACATTTAAATCTTAAATTCATCTGGAATATTTTCTAGCCTGATATGAAGATACTTTGTACCCAAATGATTATCAAGTTGTCCCAACCCAATGATAGAGTAACCTATGCTTTAGACACTGTTAAAGAAAAATGTTACCTTTATCAAATATCAAATTCATATATATAGTTGTATCTTTTTTTTTTTTTTCAGTTCCATTGGTTTTTCTTCTACTCTGGTACCAGGATAAATTATTTTAATTATTATAGAAATTCTTCCTTTGTTATTGTTGATTTTCAGAAATTTTCTACCTATGCTTACATGTTTATTTATATGATGTCTTAAATTATGCAAGCAGGAAGATATAGTGGGGAAAGTGCATGTTAGGGTAGATAAAGCAAGATTACAAAAATCTTGCTACTGTTAGCTGCATGATGAGTACTTGGGGTTCATGATCCTATATTCTCTGCCTTTGTGTATTTTTGAAAGTTTCTGTAACAAATATTTGAATATAAATAAATAGATAAATAATTCATGTTGGAACTGCACATGATTAGAATCGCACATTCTTTCTTCTTCAGAAACATGTTATTTTTTGGTGTGTCTACTTTTATGTCCTTCAAGAAAGTTTTATATATTTTTCCCCTATGTATTCCTTGTACCTTTGTAAATGAGCATGCAAACAAAACCCCCAAAATCTTCTTTGTGCCTAGTTTTATAGATTGTTGTTGTTGTTGTTGTTTGGTAGCTATTACATTTCCAAATGTTGGTTTATAGGAAAACATTGATTTGTAACCAATGCACCTTACTAAACATTAAAAAAAAATGTTTTTTTAACTTTATATTTTGGGGGGTCCTTCAAATAAAGAGTTCGTGATTTTTACATAACTATAGATATGCCTTCTCTATTCCAATATTTATGACTCACTTCTATTAGACTTACTAATTAGCACTTTAAAGATATTGTTAACTAAGTGTGGTAACAGTGGGTGTCCTCATGCTCCTGACTTCAGTGGGAATGTCTCTGGTCTTTCATCAAACAAGACATTGGCTATTTGAGGAAGGTATGCCTTATTGTCCTGTTTAATCAAATCTTAAAAATCGGGATTCAATGTTTAGGTATTTTTACATGCTTTTTAAAGACTTTTTAAGGGAGGATTACATGTTTCTCTTCTTCCTTGATCTATTGCTATGATGAATATTTTCAAAGTAGATTTCTTACTATTAAACTCTTCTCACATTCCAGAGTGTATGGACTCACAGGCAGTCTGGATCCTGTGGGCTATTTTACAGAAATTCCCTAAATCTATGGCACTCTTCCCTGTTTTTCCTATTGTTGTGTTTCTTTGACTGCTTCAAATTCAATTTGGGAGCAAGGAGAATGAAATAGACTGAAATTCCTATCTTATATTGGAAATTTTGGTATACTTACATTGACTAACTCTATAAAAGGGTCAACATTTACTCACTACAATTCTAATATAGAAACAATGTGGCTTTTCTTATTTCCTATAATCAATTGTTTAGCTCTAGGACTACTGTTGCACTGATAAGGGGGTAAGTTAATTCAAAGTTTTGCTCTAGATAAAGATTGCTTTTCTCCTTTTCAATGAGTTCTGGCCCCTTCCCTAAAAAATCCAAAATGGCATCCAGGTACAGCAGGAAACTTACATATCCTGGGTTCAAAATTTACTAGTCATGTAATCTTGCCTGGTTATATAACATTTTTCTGCCTCTATTTCTTCATCTACAAATTAGATATTAAAATAGTGGCCATTTTACAGAATTTTATGGGAATTGAATGAGTTAATACATTTTAAGTGATTAGAACATTGCCTGGCACACAGTAAATGCCTGGTAAATGTTTGTGATTAAAATAATACAATTATTATTGTTCTCATAACATTGGGAGAAAGGCAACTTTGGGTCATATGCCATTTTCCATTTTAGTGTTTTTGTATCACTAAAATACAATGATTTCATCTCCGCAGTGATTTGGTTGTAGTCCCTCCTGCCTTCACTTTTTGAAGTACCTAAAGCTGGCTTAATACTTTTTTATTCTGTCCTCTTCACATAAACAAAGAACAGGAATTGCTTTTACGGGACTCAACTCTCTTCACTGACTAGGCTGGCACCCAACTCTTGCTGGAGCTGTAGTTCTCCTCAGGTTTGACTGTAGTTTTCATTTGATCCCCTGTTTGGGAAATCTACCCTACAGCTTTTAGTTTGAATGTCACTTTACCCCCTCTCCAAACCATCATTCTGTCAAGTTCTCCAGCCATCACTATCAGCCATCTCCCTTTTCCCCTCTAGGGGCACACGGAGACTTTAAGATAACTTTAGTGTCACCAGCCCATGAAGAAGCCCTCTGGGTGCTATCCTAGACTCCCATTCTTCCTAAAACAATATTTCTGCCCTATGTTGGTATGAGGAAATCCAGTGAGGGGTGTAGAGTGGATTTGTTTTTTCCTACCACCCATCTGGGGTTTTAATCATCTCTCTGCTTCCTCGCCAGGGGCCAGGCTAAAATAACTGATTCAATGAATGGGGTACCTACAGAGCAGCATGATTTAGAGTGAATACAAAAGTGTTGGATTATTATTTTCAAAATAATGGTCCCCATCACAAATTTACTGTACATTCACTGTAAACAAATCATAGTTTCTTAAGAGTAAGAAAGAGATATGAGGATGATGATATCTTAATGAGTGCTATGTGTTGTCACTATTTCCAGCACTTTGCCTCTATGAATTCTGTATTCCTTCCAACAATGGTTTGAAGCAAGATATCATAGCTCTAGTGTATAGACAGAGAAACTTAGATACAGAGAGGTCAGATAACTTGACCAAAGTCACACAATAAGTAGCAGAGCCAGGATAGTTTGGTCTTTAAAAGCTGAATAGCCAAGAATAAATTATATTTATTTTTATAATTAATAATTATTATTATTAAGTTTTTAAGGATCTGAAATATTGTAATAGAGTGACTTATACCAACTATAAGTGACAAACTGGTTCCCCCCCCCTCACAAAAAAATGTTTATTAAAAATTCTACCTAGGGACTTCCCTGGTGATCCAGTGGTTAGGACTCTGCGCTTTCACTGCCATGGGCCAGATTCAATCCCTAGTCAGGGAACTAAGATCCTGCAAGCTGCATGGTGCTGCCAAAAAAAAAAAAAAAAAAAAAAAATCTATCTAATGTAGTGAGCTAAGGGCTCTCATTCCTTAGTAATATTTAAGAATAGGATGGTCAGGAACAATATCTCTGTTATGGTACAGTATAATATGGTATGATATACCATGGTATGATATTATGATTTAGAAACTTAAAGATCCTTTTAACCCCAAGTTTCTTTTCCTTGGTTCCTTAGATTTCAGACATTAAATTTGGTTTTATTTTGCAGCTTATACACTTTAGCTTATATTACTCCTCCAGTGAATTAGAGAGATTTTTAAAGATAAATCTCCAGCTTCCCAAATAGCATTGCCTTTTTAAAAAATTAAGCTATCAATAATAGACCATTAGGTGATGAAAGAGAGCCACATCCTTAGAAAAGAAACTGCTGTTCTCCTTTTTCACTAAGAAATTCTTCTATTAGCAAAATAATCTTTAAGGGGTTTTTCAGTTATGTATCCCCAACCCTTCCTCACCATTATGAATGCAGAGGGAACAAAATCTAATTTCAGGTGCCAGCTGGGTACCACATGAATCACGATGATTCAGCACAGGTTCCAGTTAGAGCAACCAGGCTCTAAACAGCTACTGGGTAATCATGGAGATCATGGTGAACCAAGATGCGTTTTCTTCTGTGCATCAGGGTTCTCTGCTTGTCCTTTCTCTATACTCAGAGCCTTTCAAATTTGTGAGGAACTTGGTAGCTGCTTAGTGCTAGCAGTTGAGAGTGGATGGCACAATTCTTGCTGGAAAAGTGATAGGGTTCCTTTTGAAACTCATCAAAGAGTACTTAAAGAAGCAAGCATCAAAAAATTTCAAAGCTCTGGCTATAAGGTTTGAAATGTTCATTTGACCTTACAGGAGGCCATGGAAGAGCTTAGGCCTGGACACAGACACTAAAGATTAAATCTTGTGCTGCACTTGAGTGTCCGAGAATTAGAACAGGCTCCTCTCATTCTCTGCCAGCGTGACTGCAGAATAATAATCCTGGGAAGAGTACATTTTTAATGAAACAGTTTTGCAGCATCAGTAAAATCTAAGTCTAAAAAACCTGGTGCTTGCTTCCTTGAGGTAAAGGGCAAAGAAAGTAAAATGAAGGTAACATTGAAGGAACACCTCCTGTGATCCAGGTAAAATGTTTAGTATGTGCTGACCCATCAGCCCATCATTTAGTCTACACTGTACCCCTGCAGCATGGGTTTCAATGGTTACATTTATATTGACCATGAACTTGATATTCAAAAAGGTTAAACAGAGTCCTCAAGGCTACAATATTAGGAAATGGCCAGAACAGAATTTGACTCCAGGTATGACTAATTCCAAGTCATACTGTTGCACTAATTCATTTTGCTCTTTTCCTTTTCGTCTCTGAATAAGATTTTCTTTTATTTATTTATTTAGATTTAAAAATTGAAGTATCTAGTTGATCTACAATATTATATAAGTTTCAGGTGTACAACACAGTAATTCAATATTTTTATAGATTATACTCCATATAAAGTTATTATAAAATGTTGGCTATATTCCCTGTGCTGTATATTACAACCTTGTATCTTATTAATTTTATACCTAGCAGTTTGTACCTCTTAATCTCCTTCCCCTGTCTTGCCCCTTCCCCCTCCCCTCTCCCAACCGGTGACCACTAGTTTGTTCTCTGTATTTGTGAGTCTGTTTTGTTATATTCATTGTTTTATTTTATAGATTCTACATATGAATGAAAACATACAATATTTGTCTTTGATTTATTTCACTAAGCATAACCTCCAGGTCCATCAATGTTATCGTGAATGGCAAAATTTTATTCTTTTTTATGACTAATACTCCAGTTTTTTTTTTTTTTTTTTTTTTGTGTGTGTGTGTATGTGTGTTTATACATGGAACATCTTCTTTATTCATTTATCTGTTGATGGACACTTAGGTTGCTTCCATATCTTGGCTATTGTAAATAATGCTGCTATGAAGATTGGAGTGCATGTGTCTCTTTAAGTTAATGTTTTTGTTTTCTTTGGATATATACCCAGGAATGCAATTGCTGGATCATATGATAGTTCTATTTTTAATTTTTTGAGGAACCTCCACCACTGTTTTCCAAGTAACTATACCAGTTTACCTTCCCACCAACCGTGCAAGAGGGTTCCCTTTTCTCCACATCCCCACCAACACTTGTTATTTCTTGTCTTTTTGATAACAGCCATTCTGACAGGTGTGAGGTGATATCTCATTGTGGTTTTGATTTGCATTTTCCTGATGATAAGTGATGTTGAATATCTTTTCATGTGCCTGTTGGCCATCTGTACATCTTCTTTGGAAAAATGCCTATTCAGGTCCTCTCCCTATTTTTTTTTAAACAGGTTGTTTGTTTTTTGATATTGAGTTATATGAGCTTCTTATGTATTTTGGATATTAACCCCTTATCAAGTATATAATTTGCAAATATCTTTTCTCATTCACTAGGTTGCCTTTTTGTTTTCTAATGTAAATTCTTCTCCTTCAGGTACTATCTCTCTTTTTTTTTTGTATTATACATTCTACTGTTTTTTTTTTAACATCATTATTGGAGTATAATTGCTTGACAATGGTGTGTTAGTTTCTGCTTTATAACAAAGTGAATCAGCTATACATATACATATATCCCCATATCTCTTCCCTCTTGCATCTCCCTCCCTCCCACCCTCCCTAGCCCACCCCTCTAGGTGGTCACGAAGCACCGAGCTGATCTCCCTGTGCTATGCGGCTGCTTCCCACTGACTATCCATTTTACATTTGGTAGTGTATATATGTGCATGCCACTCTCTCTCATATTCATGGTATATGTAGGAGATAGAATCAAGTCAACCCCTTCAGTAGAGTGCCACTTTTTTTTTCCAAACAGTTTTCATTCTTATGAAAAGATCTTTAGCTCACTTCATTCCCAAAGAAGGAATTTAAAAATATCACAATATCTTATATCAAAATACTTTTGATTCCATCTCCTACATATACCATGAACATGAAAGAGACAGAAAAGGTTGAAAATGACTCTCTGTTGGTAGAAGAGCATTATAATCTCTGCCGTAATAGATCTTGTCTCTGTTGTTTATAACCTTTAATGCCCACAGCAAAATGGTGGAGTAGAGAAACTTTTGAACAAAAATAAAAAATCCAACTTAATTGTCTAGCTTCTTTTCTGCAGTTGTTTTAATTTCAACATTAAAAAACACTGCTTTTTCCTTTTGATTAAAAATTTGTTCCTTGGCTCCAACTAAAATTAAGAGGTAATGTACAGTTTTCGCTGTCTGTGTGTTAATGACTCCAGCACAGTGGGCTTGTTCCCTTGAAGGATAATAGGTCGTCACTTTGTAAGGGGCTGAGAACCCGTTGGTTTGGGTTTTTACTCCTAGTCATTGGTTTCTTGGTTATTTTAATTTCCTTGTTTATGTTTATTTTAGTTAACATTGAACCTTTTCATTTTGTGCCTTGTTTTGTTGCTGTTTATACAACCTGCAGGCAATGATTCCTTGGGTAGCAGTTGTTAATCAGGGAGAAATGATAGCTTGAGGGTACTGAGTTACAGGGTGCTAGGATAAAACTTGTTCTATTGAAGTCTCATTAGAAAAGCTTTCATACGCCTGCCTTCAGTAAGAACTGCATGATGCTCTGCCAACTGCCTTAGTCTCTTTTTATCTTTTTATTTTGTTTTCTTCAAATTCTAATTGTATCCCATGTAATCTAAACCAATAGCACTACTAGGTCTTAAGATAATTCAGTTGTAATTTGTCTCTTTTTTTTTTAAAGATTTTTCCCCCTTTTCTAAATTAATTAATTAATTAATTAATTAATATTTTTGGCTGCGTTGGGTCTTCGTTGCTTCGTGTGGGCTTTCGCTAGTTGCAGTGAGCGGGGGCTACTCTTAGTTGCTGTGTGCGGTCTTCTCTTGTTGTGGAGTATGGGCTCTAGGCACACGGGTTTCAGTAGTTGTGGCACTTGGGCTCAGTAGTTGTGGCACACGGGCTTAGTTCCTCCGTGGCATGTGGTACCTTCCTGGACCAGGGATTGAACCCATGTCCCCTGCATTGGCAGGTGGATTCTTAACCACTGCACTACCAGGGAAGTCCCTGTAATTTGTCTTAAGGGAGTTTTTCACAGTGCAGATTTTTCAGGAAAATAAAATGTAGGATTCACAGCTAACAGATAAATGGAAGCAACTAAAGAACAAAGGTTTAAAAAGAAACTTCTGAAAGGGTCTGGCTCATTATAACTTTAGAGATGAGAGTTCTACAGCTCAGATTTGGAAAGCTTCACATAATAGAATTCAGGATATATGACGTGGGTGTCTGTTCTTCTCCCTCTCCCTCTCTCCAGCTCCCTTTTTTTTGTCTCTCTCATCTGTCCATGCATCCGTCCATCCGTCCATCCGTCCATCCATCCATCATCTACATAATGTTTTTCTTGTTTTAACTAGAGAGATAGAATGGTTCATGTTCCAGAACTGAGAACATGTTCCATTATGTTTCATCTCATGATGAAAAATACTGATTATGATTTGTAATACATCATTTGTAGACCACAGTCTGTGCATACATCCTACAGCCTTCAATGACAGTGCCATTCAAATGCTTCTCAAATTTAAAAGTACTCAGATGGTAGACTTTTACTTTAATCTGATATGGGGCAGGAAAGTATTGAAAAAGCAGAAACCTCAGTGCTTCAGTGAACTCCACCTTCGTTTGTAGGTAGTGAGCTGCTTAAACCAGAGATTTTGTAAAGATTGTCTTGCCATCATTTTGTATTCCCGCATGATGACTCAGGGGTTTTTGTCCTGAGGCTCTCAATGGATCTGTTATAATTTAGCTGACGATGACACATCCCAGAGGCTCTTTCCATCTTGGCCTCAGGCCAGCAGACTATGCACCATGCTGTCCTATGATTCACATGACAAAACTGCTTTAGTCACCTCCCACGGCCCAGGCCTGCAAGGGCACCATAATGAGGCAGTGGGAGGGATATGGTTAGAAAAGTTGTTGAAAAGAAGCTTCTGTTGTAACTTTCCTACTTCAGCAGGAAGCTAAAACCAGAGTAAGGTATTCTCAAGTAACAGACCTTACATTTGTGAGAGATGAATTGGAAAGTCCCTGGCCTTGTATTTAGGGTGAAAAATGGTATTTTAGGGAGCTGCAATTATTTCAGGTCAAGGGAAGTGTTGAAAGAGTGGGTGTTTTGGCATTGCCATACCCTTGGAATTGAAGCATTGAGCTACCTAGGAGCCAAATGATGTGCTTTCATTTTTCAAAACATCAGTTACTTTATAATAAATCTGCGCTGAAATCAAAAGTGGCTTGTGTTCTCTTACGTGAGTGTGATCACCTGTATATTATACATTCGAGGGGCATTTACAGAACATTTTCTGGATGTGGAGTTCCATAGCCGCCTCCTCTGCAGAGACAGAGGTCTGACCAGATGTGCAAAAGAGATGAAAGGAACTGCCTGGCCCAACTTCCGTGTTCCTTTCACTCTACCTGGGGGAAAAACATCAGTACATGAAGTGGTATTTGAATAACTTAAAGCAAAGCGTTCGCAAGAACAGAATAACTCGGGACAGACTTTGAAGCCATGAGGCATATGAATCACCTTCTGCCTCCTCTGGGTCCCACACCAGCTATTCTGAGCTTCTGTCAGAGCACTTACTGTGTTGTGCTGTTCGTCTCTCTCTCCCTCTAGTCTGCAATCTCCTTGAAGAGAGAGATTTTATCATATCTATCTTTGTATTCCTGGACCCTAGCACAGTTGACTGGGTACCACAAGTGTCTAGTAAATGTCTGGTGAATGAAGAAGAGGGACTTCTGTTATTATTTTGAGGGAGGAGAAAGCAATAGAATGATGGTTTGGGATGGGTATAAACTACAAAGGGAAATATTTGGTGTTTTTTTTTTTGTTTAATGTAGAGACGAAATGTGCTTTCCTTCTCATAATTATAGCCAAGGGAAGAGTTCAGTTTGGCAGAATTCAGTAAAATATATATTGAGTGTATGTTATGTGGTGATCGTGTATACAAACATGAAATGTTATCTACCCTCAAGGGTCTTAGAGTCTAGAATGGCAGAGACAGTGAGACACAGATCATTGCAGTATAACTTGGCATGTGTGCATTTGGGGGCATTCAGAAGGCATTGTGGGCGGGGAGAGGAGAGGGACCTTGGTCAAGGTTGGCAGTGGGGACTGGGCTGGGGATAGTGGGAGAATCAGGAAACTCTTCCAGGAGGAGTTGACATTTCGGCTGAGTCTTGAAGCAGAAATAGTCAAGTAAAGAAGGAAGGAAGAGGATATAGGGAAGAGGAAGAGGAAAAGAACAAGAACGCAGAGGCAGGAAACAGCGCAAAGTGTGTGGGGGGACTACAGGTGGTTCAGTATAACAAATGAGTGAAATATGCTGTATGGAGGGACAAGCAGGCAGTGTTGATGACAAAGAGGCATATTACAATGTAGCTGAAGTGGTGCAGGTCGAAGCCTGAAAGATCATAGTGGTGGGAAACCTGCAAAGAGAGGATAGAGCTGAGCAATCTTTGCCAGGTACTCTGGCAGGATGTGACCACTGATTGATCACAGGTGACCAGGGAGTGGGAGAGACTCAGGATTTTGGCTGGGGTAGCTGGGCAGATGATGGTACCAGTAACTGAGAGGGAGAAGATACAAGAAGGAATGTATTGGGGGGTGAAGAAAGAAAAAATATTGAGTTCATACACGGATATGTTGTATTTGAGATGTTTGTGAATCTTCCAAGTGGAGACATCTGGCAGGCTTTCAAATGCATAAATTTGAAGCACAAGAGAATCAGGGTATGAGAGAGGATCACACTTTATATACAACTTTAATCTTGCTCTTTTCATTTAACATTATAGCAGAATTTTCTCTTGTAATTAAAATATCTTGTAAAAACCTATTTTTAGCTGAATGGTACAGCATGAGGTTTCTCATATTTTATTTAGCTATTCTGTTACCACTGGACATCTAAATTGTTTCCAAACTTTTATAATTACGATTAGCATTGCTACTAATGCCTTTGCATATTTCATGTTACTTCCTGAATTACTATGTCAAAATATACAACACCATTATAGTTTATGGTACTTGATTATCAAACTCCTTTTCAAAGACTTATGTTAGTTTGAATCTGATAAGTAATATATGAATTGCATATTTCATCATATAAACACCATTACCAAGCATTTTATTTTAAAAAACTTAATTCTGCTAATTTGTAAGCAACACAAGCAAAAACCTTGAGATTTTACTTTTCATCTCTTTGATAAATACTGAGGTTGAATATTTTCCACATTTTGATATACTTTTATTTCCAAGTTTATACTGCTTATTAATTTAAAAGCCCATGTTTTTCTTATGGATTTATACTTCTATTTTTAAAATATATTTTGTTAAGTGGTTGCTGAGTGTTCAACACTATGTTAAATGCTATAGAAAGGGCAAAAGGAATGATAATGAATTACTCTCAATCTTTGGAATTTGTATTTTATAATCATATAACTTGCAGTGTGGAAAAGGCATTAAAATGTACTTTTGTCAATCCCCAGTTGAGGAAGCAAAAATTAAACCTATAAAACAATTAGTGAAAAAAATGGAAGATAGTATATGATTTTGTGGTGCAACATAGCCTTTATTGTCAGAATTCAGAGACGGCAGAAAACTGTGTGACTTGGAGCCACAGGGCAAATTGTCATTAAAAGGTAGAACTTTTGCTGGACTTTGAAGAATAGAAAAATTCAGAAAGGTGTAGAATAGAAGAACACTAAGAATGTGTACATAGGGATAGGAGATGGAAATCCACATGGCTAAGGTGTTGGAGGGATTAGACCATGCAGACGAGGGTGGATGGTTTGAGTTGGGGAATAGAGTATGAGACTAGGTCAGATTAAAGATGTAAATCACACATTACCTGGGTCCTCTGATTGAAACACCTCTGGGTCCATGCAGAGGTCACTGAAGGGGCCCGCCCCCCAGAGCAGGAGCTGTGACCTGGTAATACAGCATCATCCTTGTGTTGTAAGTAGATTGCACTGACTCTAGCAAGAACCAAGTTGTTGAGCTTTGTTGGGCACACTGAAAGGGGCAGGTGGGTTGGCCTATGGAGCAAGTTTAAAGAGAACCACTGCACAGGGCAGATTCATCAGCTGGACAGAGCACTGGACACAGTGCAGAGGCCTCAGTCTAATTCCTGCCTTGTCCCAGGAGGTAGCTCTGTGATCTTAGGCAGATTATGTACATTCTTATACCTCAATTTCCCCATTATACTGAGAACTCTTTCTAGATTCTACAGCTTCTAGCAGGCGCTCAGATAACAGACAGCCTGCACAGGGTACCCTAGAAAAAAGGAGATATAAATGCAGGAAACCACTATGGTAATGTTTGATCTGGACCAAGAAGGTGCCCTTTCTCTTAATTCACAACTTTAGAAAGTAGAACTCTATGTTTTTCCTTTGTCTCTATCACAAATTTAGCAGAGGGACACTGGGGCAAATGTCTAAGTTACCCACCGTGTGTGTGGAGAGGGCAAATTAGTGGGCACTTAGGAGCTGTGGCAACAACTCAAACTTTCATGAAAAGTCTGATTTTTATCCCCTCATATGCTTCTTTTCTTTTAATGTTTGTAGTATTTAGTTCTTGCATTGCTGCCTCCTAATTTCTTGCCTGCATGTATTTTGGTGGATGATTCTTGGTAAATTGAGCTTGTTTTTATTGCAGTTCATTGTGACTGTCCAGACTTTTTTTTTAAAATATGTGCCATATCTAGCATTTTTCTTTCTAGATGAGAATTTGGTCAAGGAAAGAGAATGCCTATCCTGTTTTTACTTTCATGTCTATTTTATGCAGCCCTAGACAAATCTATCTTGATGAGGTGTAGACATTAAATAGGAGAAAAATATATTATCCCTTGATCATTCATAGGCAACTGCACCCTAATAATCCTTTCTCCCTGAATCTAGAAAGTTTGGTGGATATCTGAGAGATTAGTACACTACCTGGCACATATGAGATGCTCAATAAATATATAGTTTAAATTAATGCATTTGAGTGACTTTATAATTCAGCAATCACAACATATACATTATCAAGCAGAAGAAAAAATTAGTTCCAAAGGATGTAAAGAATAAAAAAAATTCCTCTGAAATATATAAAATACACTTAATAGTCCTCTCTAATATTTGCAGATAGTTATAACCCTTTTCCACTCATATTTAGAGTGCATTGACACATTTGATGTTTAAATGAATAGAATTAACTGACATTTGCAGGGAACTTTATATTTTCCAGAAAACTTTCTCAGACGTTATCTAATTCACCCCCATAATAACCCCATGAGGTGGGTGGTAGAAATATTGTTATCTTTACAGAGAAGCAAGTAAGTGGTACAAGAAAAAAGGATAAGGGATTTTCCTAACACCATCCAGCTTGTGTATACGACTCAGTGATGCAAGTGGAACCAATTTCTTCTGATGCCCAGTTCAGGAGGCTGACCGGTGAGATGTACGGTGAGGCGTTTCCACTCTATAAATCCTCAGTCTCTAGGAAAGATCCTACTTTAAGTCCCTTTCCTTACGTCAAAGTTGCAAAATTTATCCCCACGCTCCAGCTCAGATTCCGTCTCTGAATGTGCCAGCACCCTCCACCTGACTTAGATGCTCTCTTCATTTTTATTTCTAAAGTGTTTTCTCTGCAGGAGCTGACTCTTCCTTCTCCCTAATTAACTTTTATGTGGAAACTCCTCTAGTAATGAAATTGCCTGTGCGAGTCTTCCCCGACCTGGTTGGCTTTTTAGTGCACCTGGAGGGAGAAAGCATTTCTGCTGTCTCACCGCACGATCTTTGCTGAGGCAGGAATTTGTAGGAACGAAGATAACTGCCTTCCTGAGAGGAGATCTTTTTTATCAAACATTCTTTGGTTTAGGCTCAGCTTTGATGCTTGCAAAGGTTACCACTTGTTGATAATTAAAATGCATTGGTTCATTTGTATCATCTTTTTTAAGATTCCACGTATAAGTGATATCATATATTTATAAAACAGGAATAGACCCACAGACACAGAAAACAAATTTAGGATTACCAAAGGGGAAAGCAGGGGGGAAAGATAAATTATAACTTTGGGATTAACAAATACACACTACTACATATAAAATAGGTAAACAACAAGGACCTAATTACAGAACAAGGAACTATATTCATTATCTTGTAATAACCTATAATGGAAAAAAATCTGAAAAAGAATACATGTATGTATGTATGTATGTATGTATCTATCTATCTATCTATCTGAATCACTGTGCTGTACAACTGAAACTAACACAACATTGTAAATCGACTACATTCCAATAAAAAAAATGCATTGGTCCATGATTTTGGCAGCAAAGCAAGATGTCAGGGTAGACAAAAACATGGACTTTGAAGTCAGACAAATCAGGTTTGAATCCTGGTTCTGCTACTATTTACTGGGCAATTTACTTCTTGGAGCTGATTTCCTCTTGTGCAATGGGGATAATAACAGTATCTATCTCAAGAGTTGTTGGGAGGATTAAAGATAAATGATAGATGTTTTTCTTCTGATGAGATGAGATAACAGAAAAGTACTGTCTTCTTCATGGACTGCAGATCAGATTTTCATGTCCCCTCCAGCTCCACCCTTCTCCCTGCCCGACCCTAGCAGGCTTTTTGCCCTGAGAGGTGTACACTACACTGAGGTGTAGGCAGCAGCTTTCTTTGCCCTCTGGCTTTGTTGCATTTACCTGATGGGGAGTCCCAGCAGGACATCAGAGGGATGTCCTCTGAGAGATGGAGATGTCCCTCATCTCTTTCCCTTCAGGGTCACCTGAGGCTAGCTGCATCCCAGATAACAACCTCCCTTCTCAAGGCAGCCTACTCTATGACTGTCTCCTCCTAGGGACTGTTGACCCATCCCTCTCCTTGTCCCTTTAGGCTGGGGTGGTAATAACTCCATTATTGCTAGCTCCAGCTCCTTCATCATCCTTCGTGGATTCCTCTATTCTATGCACATCTTTTAAGATAGTCTCTTTACTAAACCCTCCTTAAATGATCCTAATATGAGTGTGCTATCTGTTACTCATGGGACCCAAATGGATACATTATTTATTACTGCTTAATTGAAAGTATATTTGCCCAAGATTCTTTTATTTAAAAGAGTTTGGAACTTTTTTTTTTTTTTTTTTTTTTGCGGTATGCGGGCCTCTCACTGCTGTGGCCTCTCCCATTGCGGAGCACAGGCTCCGGACGCGCAGGCCTAGCGGCCATGGCTCACGGGCTTAGTTGCTCCACGGCATGGGGGATCTTCCCGGACCAGGGCACGAACCCGTGTCCCCTCCATCGGCAGGCGGATTCTCAACCACTGCGCCACCAGGGAAGCCCAAGAGTTTGGAACTTTTAGGGGAAAAATGTGTGGTTGCTTGTCATTTGACAGTAAGAGGAGAAAAATGTAGTAATGATGGATGATGATGATGATGATGATGATGATGATGATAATGATGGTGATAGTCAAGCATTGTCTATGTGACAAGTGTACTCCTCGACACTACTTTATACACAGTAGTTCATTTAAACTCAAACACACATGAGGTGTTTTTTTTGACCACATATAAATAACACTTTATTTGGAGATTAACCTCTCATCAGAAGAAATCAACCATGAGAGGCCTCATGACAAAGTCCTTCTGACTCATCTTCCTGATACCCTTCCATGGTCCACTGTCCATACAACATCCAGAATGATCTGGATTACTCTAATCCAGATTAAAATTATCTGGATTATTCAGGCCACTTAAAGTTTAATTCAGATCATATCCTTCCCCTGCTCAATATCCTCCCATAGTTTCTCATCACATTTATTTAAAAATTTTTATATATTTATTTTTTAATTAAAAAAATATTTGTTTTATTTATTTTTGGCTGTGTTGGGTCTTCATTACTGTGTGTAGGCTTTCTCTAGTTGCAGTGAGCGGTCTTCTCATTGTCGTGGCTTCTCTTGTTGTGGAGCATGGGCTCTAGTAGTTGTGGCATGCGGGCTCAGCCCCTGTGGCTCATAGGCTCAGCAGTTGTGGCTCATATGTTCTAGAGCACAGGCTAACTAGTTGCAGCATGCAGTCTCGGTAGTTGTGGCTCATGGGCTCTAGAGTGCAGTCTCAGTAGTTGTGGTGCACGGGCTTAGCTGCTCCACGGCACGTGGGATCTTCCCGGACCAGGGCTCAAACCTGTGTCCCCTGCGTTGGCAAGCGGATTTTTTTTTTTTTTTTAACATCTTTATTGGAATATAATTGCTTTACCATGGTGTGTTAGTTTCTGATTTATAACAAAGTGAATCAGCTATACATATACAAATATCCCCATATCTCTTCCCTTTTGCATCTCCCTCCCTCCTACCCTCCCTATCCCACCCCTCTAGGTGGTCACAAAGCACCGAGCTGATCTCCCTGTGCTATGTGGCGGCTTCCCACTAGCTATTGGTTTTACATTTGGTAGTGTATATATGTCCATGCCACTCTCTCACTTTGTCCCAGCTTACCTTTCCCCCTCCCCATGTCATCAAGTTCATTCTCTAGTAGGTCTGCATCTTTATTCCCGTCCTTCCCCTCGGTTCTTCATGATCATATATATTATATATTTTTTAGATTGCATTAAATCTGTTAGTATATATGTGTTAGCATATGGTATTTGTCTTTCTCTTTCTGACTTACTTCACTCTGTATGACAGACTCTACGTCCATCCACATCACTACAAATAGCTTAATTTCGTTTCTCTTTATGGCTGAGTAATATTCCATTGTATATATGTGCCACATCTTCTTTATCCATTCATCTGTTGATGGACACTTAGGTTGCTTCCATGTCCTGGCTATTGTAAATGGAGCTGCAATGAACACTGTGGTACATGACTCTTTTTGAATTATGGTTTTCTCAGGATATATGCCCAGTAGTGGGATTGCTGGGTCATATGGTACTTCTATTTTTAGTTTTTTAAGGAACCTCCATACTGTTCTCCATAGTGGCTGTATCAATTTACATTCCCACCAACAGTGCAAGAGTGTTCTGTTTTCTCCACACCCTCTCCAGCATTTATTGTTTGTAGATTTTTTGATGATGGCCATTTTGACTGGTGTGAGATGATATCTTATTGTTGTTTTGATTTGCATTTCTCTAATGATTAATGATGTTGAGCATTCTTTCATGTGCTTCTTGGCAATCTGTATATCTTCTTTGGAGAAATGTCTCTAGGTCTTCTGCTCATTTTGGATTGGGTTTTTGTTTTTTTCATACTGAGCTGCATGAGCTGCTTGTAAAATTTGGAGATTAACCCTTTGTTGTTTGCTTCATTTGCAAATATTTTCCCCCAGTCTGAGGGTTGTCTTTTCATCTTATTTATGTTTTCCTTTGCTGTGCAAAAGCTTTTAAGTTTCATTAGGTACAATTTGTTTATATTTGTTTTTATTTCCATTTCTCCTGAGGTGGGTCAAAAAGGATCTTGCTGTGATTTATGTCATAGAGTGTTCTGCCTATGTTTTCCTCTAAGAGTTTTATAGTATCTGGCCTTACATTTAGGTCTTTAATCCATTTTGAGTTTATTTTTGTGTATGGTGTTAGGGAGTGTTCTAATTTCATTCTTTTACAGGTAGCTGTCCAGTTTTCCCAGCACCACTTATTGAAGAGGCTGTCTTTTCTCCACTGTATATTCTTGCCTCCTTTATGAAAAATAAGGTGACCATATGTGTGTGGGCTTATCTGTGGGCTTTCAATCAGTTCCATTGATATATATTTCTTTTTTTGTGCCAGTACCATACTGTCTTGGTTACTGTAGCTTTGTAGTCTAGTCTGAATTCAGGGAGCCTGATTCCTCCAGCTCCATTTTTCTTTCTCAAGATTGCTTTGGCTATTCGGGGTCTTTTGTGTTTCCATATAAATTGTAAAATTTTTTGTTCTAGTTCTGTGTAAAATGCCATTGGTAGTTTGATAGGGATTGCATTAAATCTGTAGATTGCTTTGGGTAGTATAGTCATTTTTCACAGTGTTGATTCTTCCAATCCAAGAACATGGTATATCTCTCCATCTATTTGTATCATTTTAAATTTTTTTCAGCAGTATCTTACAGTTTTCTGAATACAGGTATTTTGTCTCCTTAGGTAGGTTTATTCCTAGGTATTTTATTCCTTTTGTTGCAGTGGTAAATGGGAGTGTTTCCTTAATTTAACTCTCAGATTTTTCATCATTAGTGTATAGGAATGCAAAAAATTTCTGTGCATTAATTTTGTATCCTGCTACTTTACCAAATTCATTGATTAGCTCTAGTAGTTTTCTGGTGGCATCTTTAGGATTCTCTATGTATAGTATCATGTCATCTGCAAACAGTGACAGTTTTACTTCTTCTTTTCTGATTTGTATTCCTTTTATTTCTTTTTCTTCTCTGATTGCTGTGGCTAAAACTTCCAAAACTATGTTGAATAATAGTGATCAGAGTGGGCAACTTTGTCTTTTTCCTGATCTTAGTGGAAATGGCTTCAGTTTTTCACCATTGAGGATGATGTTGACTGTGGGTTTGTCATATATGGCCTTTATTATGTTGAGGAAAGTTCCCTGTATGCCTACTTTCTGGAGGGTTTTTATCATAAATATGTGTTGAATTTTGTCAAAAGCTTTTTCTGCACTATTGAGATGATCATATGGTATTTCTCCTTCAATTTGTTAATATGGTATATCACATTGATTGATTAGCATATATTGAAGAATCCTTACATCCCTGGGATAAACCCCACATGATCATGGTGTATGAGCCTTTTAATGTGCTGTCAGATTCTGTTTGCTAGTATTTTGTTGAGGATTTTTGCATCTATGTTCATCAGTGATATTGGTCTGTAGTTTTCTTTCTTTGTGACGTCTTTGTCTGGTTTTGGTATCAGGGTGATGGTGGCCTCATAGAATGAGTTTGAGAGTGTTCCTTCCTCTGCTCTATTTTGGAAGAGTTTGAGAAAGATAGGTGTTAGCTCTTCTCTAAATGTTTGATAGAATTCGCCTGTGAAGCCATCTGGTACTGGGCTTTTATTTGTTGGAATATTTTTAATCACAGTTAGTTTCAATTTCAGTGCTTGTGATTGATTTGTCTATATTTTCTATTTCTTCCTGGTTCAGCCTGGGAAGTTGTGCTTTTCTAAGAATTTGTCCATTTCTTCCAGGTTGTGCATCTTATTGGCATATAGTTGTTTGTAGTAAGCTCTCATGATCCTTTGTATTTCTGCAGTGTCAGTTGTTACTTCTCCTTTTTCATTTCTCATTCTATTGATTTGAGTCTTCTCCCTTTTTTTCTTCATGAGTGCAGCTAATGGTTTATCAATTTTGTTTATCTTCTCAAAGAACCAGCTCTTAGTTTTATTGATCTTTGCTATTGTTTCCTTCATTTCTTTTTCATTTATTTCTGATCTCATCTTTATTATTTCTTTCCTTCTGCTTACTTTGGGGATTTTTTGTTTTTCTTTCTCTGATTGCTTTAGGTGTAAGGTTAGGTTATTTATTTGAGATATTTCTTGTTTCTTGAGGTAGGATTGTATTGCTGTAAACTTCCCTCTTAGAACTACTTTTGCTACATCCCATAGGTTTTGGGTTGTTGTGTTTTCATTTTTGTTTGTTTCTAGGTATTTTTTGATTTCCTCTTTGATTTCTTCAGCGATCTCTTGGTTATTAAGTAGTGTATTATTTAGCCTCCATGTGTTTTATTTTTTACAGATTTTTTGCTGTAATTGATATCTAGTCTCATAGCATTGTGGTCAGAAAAGATACTTGATATGATTTCAGTTTTCCTTAATTTACCAAGGCTTGATTTGTGACACAAGATATGATCTATTCTGGAGAATGTTCCATGAGTGCTTGAGAAGAATGTGTATTCTGTTGTATTTGGATGAAATGTCCTATAAATATCAATTAAGTCAATCTTGTTTAATGTATCATTTAAAGCTTGTGTTTCCTTATTAATTTTCTGTTTGGATGATCTGTCCATTGGTGAAAGTGGGGTGTTAAAGTCCCCTACTATGATTGTGTTACTGTCGATTTCCCCTTTTATGGCTGTTAGTATTTGCCTTATGTATTGAGGTGCTCCTATATTGGGTGCATAATTATTTATAATTGTTCTATCTTCTTCTTGGATTGATCCCTTGATCATTATGTAGTGTCCTTTTTTTGTCTCTTGTGATAGTCTTTGTTTTAAAGTCTATTTTGTCTGATGTGAAAATTGCTACTCCAGCTTTCTTTTGGTTTCCATTTTCATGGAATATCTTTTTCCATCCCCTCACATTCAGTCTGTATGTGTCCCTAGGTCTGAAGTGGGTCTCTTGTAGACAGCATATATATGGGTCTCATAGTTGTATCCATTCAGCTAGTCCGTGTCTTTTGGTTGGAGCATTTAATCAATTTACATTTAAGGTAATTATCGATATGTATGTTCCTATTACCATTTTCTTAATTGTTTTGGCTTTGTTATTGTAGGTCTTTTCCTTCTCTTGTGTTTCCTGCCTAAAGAAGTTCCTTTAGCATTTGTTGTAAACCTGGTTTGGTGGTGCTGAATTCTCTTAGCTTTGCTTGTCTGTAAAGGTTTTAATTTCTCCATCAAATCTCCTTTCATCACTTTAAATATGTCCTGCCACTCCCTTCTGGCTTGCAGTTTCTGCTGAAAAATCAGCTGTTAACCTCATGGGGATTCCCTCATATGTTATTTGTCATTCTTCCCTTGCTGCTTTTAATATTTTTTCTTTGCATTAAATTTTTGATAGTTTGAATAATATGTGTCTTGGCATGTTTCTCCTTGGATTTATCCTGTATAGGACTCTCTGCACTTCCTGGACTTGATTAACTATTTCCTTTCCCATATTAGGCAAGTTTTCAACTATAATCTCTTCAAATATTTTTTCAGTCTCTTTCTTTTTCTCTTCTTCTTCTGGGACCCCTATAATTTGAATGTTGTTGTATTTAATGTTGTCCCAGAGGTCTCTGAGACTGCCCTCAATTATTTTCATTCTTTTTTCTGTATTCTGCTCTGCAATAGTTATTTCCACTATTTTATCTTCCAGGTCACTTATCCATTCTTCTGCTTCAGTTATTTTGCTATTGATTCCTTCTAGAGAATTTTTAATTTCATTTATTGTGTTGTTCATCATTGTTTGTTTGCTCTTAATTCTTCTAGGTCCTTGTTAAATGTGTCTTGTATTTTTTCCATTCTATTTCCAATATTTTGGATTATCTTTACTGTCATTACTCTGAATTCTTTTTCAGGTAGACTGCCTATTTCTTCTTCATTTGTTTGGTCTGGTGGGCATTGTTTACCTTGCTCCTTCATCAGCTGTGTGTCCTTCATCTGCTGTGTGTTTTTCTGTCTTCTCAATTTGCTTATCTTACTGTGTTTGGGGTCTCCTTTTCACAGGCTGCAGGTTCATAGTTCTCATTGTTTTTGGTGTCTGCCCCCAGTGGCTAAGGTTGGTTCAGTGGGTTGTGCAGGCTTCCTGGTGGAGGGGACTAGTGCCTATGTTCTGGTGGATGAGGCTGGATCTTGTCTTTCTGGTGGGCAGGTCCGTGTCTGGTGGTGTGTTTTGGAGTGTCTGTGACCTTATTATGATTTTAGGCAGCCTCTCTGCCAATAGGTGGGGTTGTGTTTCTGCCTTGCTAGTTGTTTGGCATAGCGTGTCCAGCACTGTAGCTTGCTGGTCTTTGAGTGGAATTGGGTCTTAGCATTGAGATGGAGATCTCTGGGAGATTTTTGCCGTTTGATATTGTGTGGAGCTGGGAAACCTCTGGTGGACCAATGTCCTGAACTTGGCTCTCCCACCTCAGAGGCACAGGCCTGATGCCCAGCCAGAGCACCAAGGCCCTGTCATCCACATGGCTCAGAATAAAAGGGAGGAAAAAAAAAAATAAATAAATAAAATAAAGATATTAAAATAAAAATAATTATTAAAAATCTTAAAATTTTTTAAAAATATTAAAAAGTAATAAAGAAAAATAAATAAGACAGCAACCAAACCAAAAAAACAAATCCATCCATGATAACAAGTGCTAAAAGTATAGTTAAAAAAAAAAGACAGAACCCTAGGACAAATGGTAAAAGCAAAGCTATACAGACAAAATCACACACAGAAGCATACACATATACAGTCACCAAAAGAGAAAAGGGAAACATATATATATATATTGTTGTTCCCAAAGTCCACCACCTCAATTTGGGATGATTCGTTGTCTATTAAAGTATTCCACAGATGCAGGGTACATCAAGTTAATTGTGGAGCTTTAATCTGCTGCTCCTGAGGCAGCTGGGAGAGATTTCCCTTTCTCTTCTTTATTCGCACAGCTCCTGAGATTCAGCTTTGGATTTGGACACGCCTCTGGGTGTAGGTCGCCTGAGAGCATCTGTTCCCTCCCAGACAGGACGGGGTTAGAGGAGCAGCTGATTCGGGGGCTCTGGCTCACTGAGGCCGGGATGAGAGAGGGGCACGGAGTGCAGGGCGAGCCTGCGCGGGAGAAGCCGGCGTGACGTTGCATCAGACTGAGGCGCGCCGTGCGTTCTACCGGGGAAGTTGTCCCTGGGTCACGGGACCCTGGCAGTAGCGGGCTGCACAGTCTCCCGGGAGGGGAGGTGTGGAGAGTGACCTGTGTTCGCACACAGGCTTCTTGGAGGCGGCAGCAGCAGCCTTAGCGTCTCATGCCCGTCTCTGGGGTCCGCGCTGATAGCCGCGACTCGCGCCCGTCTCTGGAGCTCCTTTAAGCGGCGCGCTTAATCCCCTCTCCTCATGCACCAGGAAACAGAGAGAGAAGAAAAAGTCTCTTGCCTCTTTGGCAGTTCCAGGCCTTTTCCTGGACTCCCTCCCGGCTAGCTGTGGCGCACTAGCCCCCTTCAGGCTGTGTTCACGCAGCCAACTCCAGTCATCTTCCTGGGATGTGGCCTCCGAAGCTCGTGCCTCAGCTCCCAGCCCCCGCCCACCCCGGCGCGGGAGCAGACAAGCTCTCGGGCTGGTGAGTGCTGCTCGGCACCGATCCTCTGTGCGGGAATCTTTCTGCTTTGCCCTCCGCACCCTGTGGCTGCGCTCTCCTCTGCGGCTCTGAAGCTTCCCCCTCCGCCACCCACAGTCTCCGCCCGTGAAGGGGCTTCCTAGTGTGTGGAAATCTTTCCTCCTTCACAGCCCCCTCCCCGAGGTGCAGGTCCCATCCCTATTCTTTTGTCTCTGTTTTTTCCTTTTTCTTGTGCCCTACCCAGGTACGTGGGGAGTTTCTTGCCTTTTGGGAGGTCTGAGGTCTTCTGTCAGTGTTCAGTAGGTGTTCTGTAGGAGCTGTTCCACATGTAGATGTATTTCTGATGTATTTGTGGGGAGGAAGGTGATCTCCATGTCTTACTCTTCTGCCATCTCGAAGCTCCCCCACACATGAGTATTATTATCTCCCTTTTTCAGATCTGGAAAAAGCTCAGAGAGGTTAAGTAACTTACCTAAAGCTACACAGAATGCCATTGGAGAGTTGAAATTCTAACCTGTCTATTTGGTTTCAAGATCCATACTCTTAGCAAGACCTTGCTGCCTCCTAGGTAAACAGGCTGAGAAGGGCCATCACTTTAGCCATCAGTTTTCAGTTAAATCCCTTTGTCTATTCAGATTTCTACAGGTTCTAAATTCCTATAGGAAAGTACCTCTTAATGATTGTCTTTAAATATGTCAAGGCAAATTTGTTAAGAACCTGATTAATTCAGCAAATCTTACCAGGTCAAATCCATCATTTGTCTGATTTGACTGATTAGTTAATTTAAAACCACTGAGTCATTAATCTACTGGGGCAACTATTCCATGGTTACCCTTAGGGTACTCATTAAATACTGAATGAATAATTAAATATTTCAAATGAGTTTTTCTCTGATAGTGTGTAAGCTTCCCACAGCATTTAGCTGATTCCCCCCCCAGATATGAAATATTTGGTTCACAGTTTATATTATTTCTGTTCACTTCTTAAATTGATCTAGGTGAATAACATAATTTCACATTTTCTGAGAACTTATGAAATGCTTGGCATTATAACTATCAGTAAAGGTGACTAAATTCCTGGAGGTATAGTAGCTGAGAACTTAGCATTTGGGGGTCAACTCCTCCTTCCAATCCCCACTCCCTTAAACAAAATCCATGCATACTCAAAGAAATAATTTTTATTCTAACAACTCACATTTGATTATGTATTTTTTTCTAACCTCAGGCAAGCATTTTCATCAACTCCAGAAACAGGCTTTCTTCCTCACTGCCATTTGGGTCCCCAAGTTGTATCTGGGGATATTCTTAGCAACAATAAATTCTGTTTCTCTGGCTCCAGCTCCACTTTGCTGTTGTGGGATCTCTGGCCTCCTTAAAGGCATCTCCCTTTTATCTTCATAAAATTTGAGGGGTGACTCACATGTGTTCAGACAAATCTTTGAGCCTTGAGAGGGCGCTACTATGGGTTGCTGGGTGAAGATCCCTGTCTGCTCCCGTGGGGACCACTGTGTTCTCATGCTGCTTTAGGCTGGCCTCCCCCAGGGGCCCACACAGACGCTGTGTTCCCCTGGAGTCCTCTCTCCTTTAGTTTTTTAAAAGTCTGTATAGTTACTTTGTTTTATTTATGTTTTTCAGTGTGTAACTCACATTACCATGCACTTTGATATTTTTCAATCATTTGAGCAAAACAAACTTTTTCAGACCTTGCTCACTGTTACTCTTTTCCTTCAACCTCAGACACAAGTCTTCTGAGAAGCTTAGAACAAATCTAAGTGACAGATCTACATACTGTGAGGGCCAGTCTATACGTACAATGTCAGAGTTCTTGTGGTTTTTTTCAGGCCTGTCTGCCTCATCCTCTTTCCCTCAGAGTATCTTCTTTTGTAAAAGGCACTTCAACCCACATGCAAATACTCCCTATAAGTATGTAAATCATGTCCAGATATAGCTGAATATCAGAAATGAACACAACACATCTAACTATTCTATTTGTTCTTTCTTCGAAGCTCAAAACAGAGTTTTCTTCTTAATGTCTGGCGAAAGTGAAGGTTAGGCAATGTGGCTATCATATTCATGTGGCAACTGCTGTAGAATAATTCTTTAATGGTTGCTGCTTGACTAGGTAAAGTTTCTCTCAACCATTCCTTGCAACCTCTTTGAACCGAAGGGGTACGTTTACACTAAGTTTACTGAAGAGCCACTGGAATGTCTTCCAGGTACTGTAGATTATTGCTAATGAAACAAGAGACCATTATACAGTGGTCAGAGGGCTTGCAGATGTAGGTAAGATTCCAGCAGTGAACAAAGCTAGCTTAGCGATCTCTTAATGCAGCGGTCCCCAACATTTTTGGCACCAGGGACGGGTTTCGTGGAAGACAGTTTTTCCATGGAAGGGGGTGGGGAAATGGCTCAGGCGGTAATGCAAGCCATGGGGAGCCACCGATGAAGCTTTGCTCACTGGCCCGCCGCTCACCTCTTGCTGTGCAGCCCAGTTCCTAGCAGGCTGTGAAATGGTACCACGGCCCGGGGGTTGGGGACCCCTGCCTTAGTGGAAAATTGAGGGATCCGTAGCTGTACCAGCCAGATCAGCACATACACAAGTCAGTATGCATTTTCATTTCATACGTGTAACTTTAGGTTGTGACTACCATACCTTTTTTTTTTTTTTCCAGCCACTAGAAATGTACATTTGAATGTTTAATGAGAAACAGATGGTGCCTGAAATCTCTAACTTACATTTAACAAAAACTGTTTTGGAAATGTTACTCGTGCATACTTTTACTGTTTTAAACACAGCACCATTTTAACCTGTTTTGATGAATAATTGAAGAATTACTGTCCTACTCTAAGACAGCATTTCAAAGTGCATGTGTTAATCATATACTTGATTAAACATTTCCTTGCCTTTCTCTTCAGAATGCCAATTGGCTTTTTGAGTGGATAATTGTTGCAGTGAGAGCAGTGACGTTGAAAACAACTATTGACTGTTGGAATTACTTAAAGCACCACCATGAAAAGAAATACCTGTGATTTGCTTTCTCGGAGCAAAAGTGTAAGTACTTTTTGTTTTCATTTATTTTCTAAAACTGTGTACCCGCAACTTTTTACTGTTTTCTTTTGGATTTTAATACTGTGCTTTCATGATGAGACTTGTGAGAAACCCTTGGTTAACTTTCAGTTCTCTGACTGTATGCAGCTTATTAACAAATGAAGACTTGTTTGTCCCTGTGGCCTGGTTGACATTTGATGGGAATTCTCTTTCACCCAGTTTATATGCCTTACCATTCATTTGTATGTGCCTACTGGTATGATATAGGAAACCCTGATTTTTGGATGCATGCAGAAAATATAAAAAGTTGAAACTGAGGAAATTATGTCTTGAATATCAAACTTTCTGGGGAAATTCAAAAGGATAAATTGAACTTACATTACTAGGTACTTCAATCGGTCACATTCTGCAAGTTCATGTACATGATGAATAATGTGACTACTTAATCAGTGGGTCATCACTTCCATGAGCTTTCTACCATGGCATGTGTCTTTAATCCTCTAATCGCGTCCTTTAAATTGTGTGTGTGTGTGTGTGTTTTTTTTTAGTGGAAGTCCTCAAGGCCCTGATGGAGATTGTCTTATTCCCACTCAGTGTTCTTAAGGTGCCAAAGTGGTGATAATTTCTAAATTTCTATTGTCTTATGAAAGAGAGCATAAGCAAATAGAGCAACTCAAAGAAAGCTACTCGAGGCAGGGATGAAAGTAGACTGTTAATTTCCATCAGGCAAGCTCTAAGAACATGTCCTTTTGTTCATTTACCCAAGGGGAAAAAAGGCATCCAAACAGATGTAGTTATGACGTAGGAACATTCATTTGAAGGCATGAGAAAAACCACAAATGCAAACACATTTCTCTAGTATGGGAACACTTTGTGTTATAACCAGTGATTCTATGGTGATGGCCCAAGGCCATTTTTAATTCTTTCTATAGAATTAATTACCATCCAGCTTTTAAGGGTGAGCAATGGAGGAGTCATGGGGAGGGAAGTATAGTGCCCAGTAGGGTTTTTTAAAAAATGAGGTTGTACCCAGAAGTGTGCCAGTTCTTGGACTGAGTACTGACTCTGTTTAATAACCAACCAAGGAAATTCAACAAATTCTGAGGGAATGTCCAAATTCATTTGTTTTACTTGTTGGTGTTTAGTGGTATGGATTATTGTGTAAAATTAAGGGCCATGGCATGGAGCCTGGAATTCCTTCTATTATCATAGAGCTGTTCATTGTAATGGGAGGTGACCTGCATACAAATTACCAAACTGCAAACACATCTTTCTGTTACTGAGCTTTTCTCATTATAAGTTAAATTTGAAAGCAAACCATACATATAATACTTCCTTCTTTATTAAATTTCAGAAACATGTGATGTGAAAAATATTTATAAAGGTGAAAGGGATAATATTTTGAATAATTAAAATATATTATTAAACATTTCCCTGTTCTTGGAGGAAAATATTCTAAAGGCAAATGATTAACTGTGACTTTAAGGACCTCTGAGTACTTCATGACGCTAGGAGATTTCCTATTTATATTTGCTTAATGCAAAAATTTTCATCTTGATGGAAAGACTCATGCTTCCCAGATTAAGAGAATCTGAGTTACATACACTTGACCAAATGTAAACAATAGAGCTCTCATTTCACTGCTTCTTAGCTTCTTGAAAATCCACTAGCATAAAGAAAGTGCTTCCACTTAATTAAATGACACTAAGCAGGAGATTACTGTTTATCTGAGAAAAGAGCCAGACTTGTTGCCTAGTGAGAAGTTGTCACTTTAGAGTTTTTAAATTTTATTTTGCACTGGTTTAAGAATGTCACCCCTGCCCCTTAAGTCTTTGCCATAACAGAGTCCAAAATTGTACACTTAGAAGTAGATGTTTCCCATTTTTGATGAGGAAGGTTTAAATAATTAATTTGATTTAGAATCTGAGAATGTTTTTCTTTGGCATTATGACATTTGAAAATCCAAAGAGAATGTTCTAAGTGTTAAAATGGGCTGTGCTCCTCTCTGTGTGTCTCTATGTATCTATCTTGCTTCTGTCATTGTGAAAACTTAAGGAACACGAAAGAGGAGGGAAAAAAAGACTGTCTTTAGACAGTCACCTTATTTGTTCTTGAGCATTTAAAGCAGTGTTCATGTTTTTCCCCTCTCATTCAAGACCTGGTGCAGTGTCCCTTTTAATGACAAATGCTCTGAATTTTTCCTTTATTTGGAAGGGATCCATGAAAAATTTTAACTGTAAGAATATAAACAAACCACTTTTTACTTAAAGCAACATTTTGCTGGTTTGGGAGGATAATTTGTAGTTGTAGTGGGTACAAAAGGGAGGAACTGGGCATATGGACAGTACCAAAGTGAGACATGGCCCCATTGGCTACTGTAAGCAGAAGGTTCTCCCGTAAGTTCGTGGTATGAAGCCCTTACCTCTTTTTAAAGTTTTCAAGCCACCTCTTATTGGACTGGCATTTTATTTCTGCAGGTATAATTAAAGTTCTAACATGACAGCTGTGTGTTTTATACCTCTTGGGGTGCTTAAGACTATATTTTTTCCCGGGTGTTGGTTCTCTGTCCAAAAGGGCAGAGCTCAAACAGATTTCTCTCTGTGTTAACCTCAGGAAGTGTTTTTGCCATCTATTTAATCTGGGGGCAATTCTTGCTGTTTTGACTTTTGCTTCAATGGGACTGAACAAGTGACATTTGCACAACAATTACAAAATTTAAAATTTTAGCGTAAAACCATTTTATCTCAAAATAATGATTGGTAAAATGAGGTTTGGTGAGTTATTACTCTCCTATAAGTTTCATAGCTGGAGAATCCCATGTACAAGGGATGCTTTAGTTTCATTTACTATTCTGAATCATAACGGATCAACTGATTTCTCTATTTAAAACTTGCTTTCTTCTGCCTCAAATATGTTTTCATGAAGCCATTTAATTTAATCTAGAGCAGCATTTAGTTGTAAACATCTAGAATTTTTTTTTCCCCTGCTACCTGCATAGCATAGCAATTTAGGACAGAGACAGAATATTTAGCATAGAATATCCTTTCTGAGGCTGTTAGAAAATATTATGAAAGCACTTGTAGCAACAACTCTGTTTTTTTTTTTTGTTTTTTTTTTTGTTTTGTTTTGTTTTTGCGGTACGCGGGCCTCTCACTGTTGTGGCCTCTCCTGTTGCGGAGCACAGGCTCCAGACGCGCAGGCTCAGCAGCCATGGCTTATGGGCCCAGCTGCTCTGCATCATGTGGGATCTTCCCGGACCGGGGCACGACCCTGTGTCCCCTGCATTGGCAGGTGGACTCTCAACCACTGCACCACCAGGGAAGCCCAACAACTCTGTTTTTAATTAAACAGTTTAATTTGCTACAGTGGTCAGGACTCTACCCCAGCCCTTTAATGACCTGAGTTAACTCTATTGACTCTTTTCAATCCATTGGTTCCAAAGGGAAAGGAGCCATTTACAGTGACCCCCATCATCACATCTGTGACTCAAGCTTTCCTTGGCATTTCTCCAGTGAAATATTAACATAGTATGACTCTTGCAAGGTTAAAAATTTAACTCTTGCAGCTTGTACTTCTGTTGAAAATAATTTTTAAAATAATAGATTTACTAGTCATTGTATTCAGAATAACAATCATGATCTCCCAACATTAGGTTCTGGCATCAATATGGATATACTTTCACTGATCTAGCTTTTTATTGTCTACCTCGTATAAGGGAGCTGATGTGATAAAGTGCAGCAATCTCCAATGTGGACTTTAAAAAGAAAATATTAGGAATTCTATTTATATTTACCTTTTACTGTCATCTGTTTTCAAAATCAGTATAGTTTAGAGATCCCTGGTGCAGTGAAAATAGAATAGTTGTTGAGTTCAGAGATGTGGAATCAATCCCCAGATCCATTGGTGTTTAAAGATCTGACTGTTAGTAAATTACTTAATTTTTTTGAACCTTAGGGTCTTTATCTGTAAGATAGAAAAAATATTATAATGAAGGTGAAAACACCTATCACATAATAAGTTGCTTGATAAATTCTCTCTATTTTGAGGTTTGCAGATGCTTTTTTGTAGCTACAGAGCAGAGTGATAGTATCTGGCCCAGAAATGAATCAAATGGAAATGCCTGGAAATGAAGCAAGTTCTGCTCACTAAAGGGGTTCAAGTCTAGCTTCCAAGACTATTTAGTCAATATCTATATCATGTTAAAGATTCAGGCATAAGATGGGTGGTTAAACTAGGTGAGAGTTCTGTTTTCTATCAGTTATGAGTTGCTTTGATTCTAGGTCATGTTGTACCATTCATAAAGCTGAACTGAAAATCAGTTCCCAGGTTATAAAATCAAAGCATTGGGGCAAAAAGAGTATATTATCAGCTCAGGCTGCCATAAAAAAATACTGCAGTCTAGGTGGCTTAAATAAGAGAATTTTATTTTCTCACAGTTCTGGAGGCTGAAGTCCAAGATCAAGGTGCTGGATGATTTGGTTCCTGGTGAGAGCTCTCTTCCTGGCCTTCTCACTGTGTCCTCATGTGGTAGATGAGAGAGAGCAAGTTCTCTGGTGTCTCTTCTTATAAGGGCACTAATCCCATCATAAGGGCCCCATCTCATGACCTCATCTAACCCTGATTACCTCCCAAAGGCCCCACCTCCAATATAATTACGTTGGGGGTTAGGATTTCAACATATGAATTTTGGAGGACACAAGTATTCAATCCATAACAGTGAGCCTGATAATTTTAAGGGATGATATTAATAAGTGACTGTGATATTGGTGGCTGATATTCTGGAGTCCACATATTTTCCCAACTGGATAACACTGAAAACTATCCAGTTAACATGTTTCTCTTCATTTCCTATTTTCTAGATTTTATGTTAGGGGAACTCAGTGTTGATTTTTGAGGTTCCAGTCAGCTCTTCATAGACCTTAGGGGCTAATTTTAATTTTACTTAAAATATTTTTCCTCCCTTTACTATTCCTATTTTGCTTATTTTATATGTTTGTTCTTAACATCCAATCCAGTAACATAAGTCTCCAAAGTACTTTCTCCTGTCAGTGGGTTTACCAGTTGAGCTAACTTTTTAGAGGTTTGTAAATTTCAGACCTGATTATCTCTGAGCCACCCCAGTTCTCTCTATCAATGCCACTGCCTTTATGCTAACCAGGAATGAGAAGTAAAGGTACAGACAAGGGGAGAGACACATAAAATTGCCTATACTGATAGTGTATTTTTAAATCAGAGGTTATTAAAAAAATTTTTTTAAGTACTTTTCCTTATAATATCTCTGTTGGTATTCTCTCAACTCATGAATTTTTATAGACCTTCCCATCTAGAGAATGAACTGGATAAATTTTAATTTTTCTTCATTAATCAACTCTCTTATGTATTGAATTCTAATGTATCTTGTAGTATTTTACATTAAATTCTCAGTTTCTTGGTACCTTGTATCATTTTCTTCCTACCAGTTTGGAGAGATTTACGATATCTTCTGCTCAATAGGATTTGTTGGTTTCTTGACGAAATTGCCCTCTATTTGACTTAGGATTCTTTCGGATGCTCTATACTTGGATAAAATTGTCATTCACTAGATGTCTGTTAATTGATGTTCCATGTTCTTTTTTGATAGAATTGTTGTTTAGTATTTATTCAAAACTGGAAGCAAATCCTGGGCTGTTTGGAGGGCACAGAGTATCTGGGAAGTATTTAGCATTCTGAATTTAAAGCCCATCTAAATGGGCTTCCAGTTTTGAGACCAGGAGCCAGGAGCCCACCTGGTGAAGTATGCCCAGTAGGCTTCCTAGTATCTCCTCTTTTCACAAAATACTTTAGATGTCCAAAATTTGTAAACCAAATTTATCTTTTTCTTAAAAAATAATGTTTTCCAGTTGTACTTTTATACTGCTGAGTTTTGAGAAGAACTGCTCTTTTAATGGTCCAGGCTGAGAAATTTATGCCATTTCATTCCATTGGTGCCTACTTGGAGAGGGGAGACTGAAAAGAAATTTAGAAAAGGTGATACATTTTGTTAGGGCACTTCAGAGGTATCTGCATTTGATTGTTCCTCACAATTACTCTGTAAGACTGATTATTCTGGGGGCTTTATGGTTCAAGTAAAAATAATGGATCCCTTTCCAGACTGGCCTCTTTTCTCTGCTATATCCATCACCACCTAAGGTATGAGATTGACAGAATTGTAGCACCTTAGAATCCTGATGAAGTTAAGTATATAGAAACTGGATTTTTCACTGCTGGTCTGTCTTTAAGTCCAAGGAAGGTCAGAAGAGATACTATTGGTAAAGACGCTTTGAAACGTGCAAAGTACAAAGCAAAACTAAAATAATATTCTTGCTTGTGTCTTTGTTAGCAATAAACTGAAATGAGAACTTGTAGTTTCAGAGGTTTTATTCCTTTGGTTATTACTCCTGCCTTCATGCTTGTGCTCTTTCTTTACAAAATTCAAAAAATATTTATTGAATAGCTACTGTGTGTTAGGAACTGTGCTTGCTAGGCTCTGGGTATCCAATGGGGAGTAAGATACATATGGTCTCTACTCTTATAGAGAATATTTGACAACTAAATTTATAACTTTTATAATATTCTATTTATTATTTCATCCCCCCACCCCACCCTGACTGCCCAAGCCTGTCCCACTTTAATCTTTAATTCTTCCCAGGGGTGCTGAAGTCACATCTCTCTTACACCTCTGTGTACTTGTTCTTTGCATCCTGGGTATACTCTTTGGCAGAATATTTTAAACTGTGAATAATGTGTCATGATTGTCAATTACGCTCATTGTTTCAGAAACATAGATTATTTTCAAGTGGTTAAAAAGAATTTTTCTCAGATAATCAACAATAGCTCAAGAATAGCTGAGTATAAATGAATGTGAGTATGGAGGAAAGGTCTGAAAGAGTAGGGGCTGATCAGCCATCATTTGCTCTGAAATCAATCACATGACAATTTTAGTGGCCATAGTCAATCATTACATTGTTGCCTTTGAAAACACCTCCACTTTTTTTTCCCCTGATATTGTGATGTGTTTGCTATTTCATTTTTGGACACTTTCGGGTTGGAGTTGAATTCTGAATGATTATATCCAAGAAATAATTGCCTATATTGTACTTCACAATGTAAACATCAAAGATACATAAAAATGGAGAGAAGTTTTGTTGAGTTGATGATAAATATTAAGGAATGACTCGTACAGATAGTATTGCTCTGTAACAAAGAGAAATTATGAACAAAAGCATAATAATTTGGTAAAGTTTTCTATTAATAGTATATTGCTCCAGAAAAAAATGTTTACTTATAAAGACCACTTAGTTTTAATTAAAGCCAGTTCTCTTTTTCTTAAGTTAGAGTTGGATGTCATTTTTTATTATTAAAATGGCCACCTATAAGCAAGTATTTTGAAGGTTAAAAAATGATGTCAGTTAAACTTATCAATGTGTTTACACAGTTTCCCAAGGTCAGTGCTTTCAAAGTCAGCCCAGGGATGGTCCTTAAGGTCCTGAGTTACAGTCCAGGTTTTGCCACTTTGTATCTATATCCTGGTAGGGGAAGGAGGATGAGAAAACCATAAATCATTAGATTATTATCAAATGCTCTCAATATCTACTATGATTGTTTCAAAGGTAAAATGAGAAAACAGTATTGAAAGCACATTGCAAAATAAAAATAAACAAAAAGCCAAACCAACCAAGCAAAAACACCCCCGAATAATGTTGTTTGGTACTCAATTGTAACACATGCTTCTGTACCAAGTGATTTAAGTCTTAGGCATTTTTAAAAATAGAATTGGTCCATTGATAAACAGATTAACAAAAAAAACTTTCACTTTTATTGTTAGAAAAAGTCATTCTTGACAGTTCACACATTCCCCTAAGTTGTGTATATTAAAAGCCTTTATGCCACGGCCAACAATGGTTAATGGTTATGTAGTTAGAGCCCCTGACCTTGCTTCCTAGTTCCTTCTATTGCCTAGATTGGTCACACACCACACACATGGAATTTGGGGTACAGGTCCAGTATTAGCACAAGCACTGGGAATAAGACATTTAGCTTGTAACTCTCTTATGGTCATATGTGTCCTCCCCGCAAACTTCTTACTATTATGGAAGCCTGGACTTTGGTGTTGGCAATAATGCTTCTGTGCTAGTGATTTGGCCATGTTTATAGCCCTCAGCCTCCTGAATTTAATTCAGTCAACAATATTTATTAAGCCCTCACCAACTATTAGACTGTACTACAGCAGTCATACCCCATGGAGCTGCACCCCAAATGATACCTCAGAAGTTCGGAGAATTAACAGTCCACCAATTCACTTCCAGATTGAGATTTAAGCTCTTCAGAGAATCTGGCTCACTGAACATTAAAAACCAAATGTATTACAACTACTCAAACAATAATACCACAGTGCTACAACAAATATCATCTTTTCCACAAACTCATTTAAAACAACAAGCTACAAGTTTTACAGGTCTTCATTTCTGCTTTGTACTTTAAACTATTAAATGCCCAACTTATGTTTTTCTAGAAGAGGCCATTACATAGCATTAATTTACCAGCAGGGTTGCATTTCAATATAAGATGAATCATACCAAGCGAGACCTAGATATTGCTCAGAAGCAATAGTCTCTGAAGGGATATTCGAAGATAAACAAGGGCGCTGAGGAAGCCATGAGAAATCTCCAGAATGTACACACAGAAAGACATAAAAGATTCTTTTTCTGTTGTTGTTGAATTGCTCATGCAGGAATTCAGAAGATGTATTTCCTCACCCAATAGAAATGAAATAATTGGCAAAGTAGTCAGAGAGGAGCACCTCCTCCAGTGGATAGTGTTGTTATCTATTTAGAAAGCATTTGTATGTTCTGACTTCCCAAAACAGTGCTGAAAAACTTTGAAGGTGAGAAGGGAAAACCAAAAACACTCCCCTACCCCCTTAGGTAGGCACAGTGCCTACCTAAGACTGAGACTTAATCAGAACATCAAGGAACACTCTTCTTCCCTGATCTCCTATCAACATCCTAACAAGCATCGAGTGAAAATAACAGTGGAATAGGCTGCAAGAGCTTCCAGAGACAGATTCTCTGGGGGCCCAGCCCAAGGGAGAGACCCAAAACTAAGGATGGAGCAGATATTAAGAAAACAACCACTGGAAAGCCATTCCACAATCCAGGGTTCCCCAACCCCCAAGTTGGTCCACAGACTGTTTGGAACCAGACCGCACAGCAGGAGGTGAATGGTGGGTGAGCGAGTGAAGCTTCTGCTGCTCCCCATCATTCGCATTACTGCCTGAATCATCACCCCCGCCCCCATCTGCAGAAAAATTGTCCTCCACGAAACTGGTTCCTGGTGCCAGAAAGGTTGGGGATTACTGGCATAACCTATGCACATGGTTTATTAGAGAAATTTGATGCCTGTGGTACACTGAGGTTAATCATAAGAACAAAACCCCTCAAATCTGGTCCCGTTCCTGACTAGATTAATTCAAATTCCCATGCAGAAGGCCTAGCAGAAGGAAAACTGTGCTCATCTTTAAGCATAAAATTTCTTCATCTCAGTATCCACTGTCCAACACAAGATATCCAATTTTCAGTAAAAAAAATTAGGCAAATAGAAAGACAAGAGAAAATACTTCAAAAGGACAAAATAATATACAGAAGCATCCCAGATATAGCACAAATGTTAAAATTATCAGACTAAGAATTTAAATATGATTAGTATGTTAAAGTTTCTAATGGAAAAGATTGACAACATGTAAGATCAAATAGATAATTTCAGCAGAGAGACGGAAACTATAAGAAAGAATCAAATGAAACTAGAAATAAAAAACACAGAAATAAAGATGAAGAGTGTCTTTGGGCCGTAGGCTTGACACAGCCACGGACAGAATCAGTGAAATTGAAGATAAGTCAGTAGAAATTGCTCAAACTGGAATACAAAAAGGAAAGAAAACGTAGAAGAAAGAGAACATAACAGATCATCCAAGAGCTATAATACAATAAAATGGTATAGCATATGCATAATTGCAATCACAGAAGGAAAAGAAAGAGAAATTGAGATAGAAGATGTTTGAAGAAATAATGACTGAAAAGTTTTCAAAATTAATGACACACACCAAATCAGACTCTAAAGCTCAGAGTACACCAAGCAAGATACATACCAAAGTACACACACACACACACACACACACACACACAGAAGCATATCATATTCAAATGGCTGAAATCAAGACACAAAGAGAACATCTTGAATGTAGAGAGAGGAGACAAATTACATACAGAGGAACAAGGGTGAGAATTACAGTAAACTTATCCTCAGAAACTATGCAGGCAAGAAGACATAGGAGTGGCATCTTTAAAGTACTGAGACAAAACTGTTAACCTAGAATTCTATACCCAGTAAGAATATACTTAAAATATGCAGTAAAAATACTTTATTGGTGTGAACTATTCCAATTTCCTATATATTTTTTGTGTCCCCCAAATAGCATGCACATATGCTCTCATGAATTTTGCCTTCCTTCTTCAAGTCTGAGAGGATGAAGATATTCCTCCTGTTCAGGACCAACACCTCCAGCTCCTCAGAGGACTTAGTCAATTACCCCCTCCCTCCTACATACTCAGCTGCAGTTTTGCTCATCTCTTTTCTATCTCTCCTTTTGGCCTTGGTAAATGAATTAGATCTTCAATTTGCTTTTTTTTTTTTTTTTTTTTTTTTTGCGGTATGCGGGCCTCTCACTGTTGTGGCCTCTCCCATTGCGGAGCACAGGCTCCGGACGCGCAGGCCTAGCGGCCATGGCTCACGGGCTTAGTTGCTCCGCGGCATGTGGGATCTTCCCGGACCAGGGCACGAACCCGTGTCCCCTGCATCGGCAGGCGGATTCTCAACCACTGCGCCACCAGGGAAGCCCTTCAATTTGCTTTTGACATTGCTGCCCATGTGTACTTCTTTGGACAATTCTTCTCTTCCTGATATTTACTTAAATATTTCCTTTCAGGTCTATATGCCCTTTAAACAATGCTGTTCCCCAAGATCCTGTCTTTGGCCCACAAGATATTCTAAGATAATCTTACCTCCTTTCCAGTCTTTATCCATTTTCTGTTTGTGTCTAAATCTCCATGTCCATTTCAGATTTCTAGTTTTAGTTTCAGAATTTTCTTCAGTTGCAGGTTGGCCATTCATTATCTCCACACATTTCCCAAACTAGATTCATGCACTATTCTTTCTCTTCTCTAAACATGCTTCTGCTTCTCTTCTCTACTGCATTTGCTGCCCGAGGCATCAAGCCAATGGCCTAAGCCAGAGCCCTGGGAACCTTCCTCAACTCCTTGCTCATTATCCTTCCCAACATCTAAACAAGCAACAAATGTTACTGCAGTTATCCGAGTCTTCCTCATTCCAACTGTACTTCCTACTCTGCCAATGACTTGGGAATCACTCTCTTTTTCCTTACCAGGCTGGGTGTCATTAAAGTATATACCAAAGTAGAGAAGACCAGTAAAATTATGGATGTGTTGTATATGGAAGCTAGTAACATTTGTTACTTTATCCATTTCTGTCGCAGATCTTGCTTTTTCCTATTAGCAGTGTACTGTCTTGTTTTGAATCTATATCTTTTCACAATTGCTTTTGATTAGAATTTAAACTAGCTCTTAAAGGCTAAATCTGCAACAAAGCAGAAGCTGACTTTATAAGTGTATGTGTGTGAATGTAATTTCTATTACAGCCATCATTCATAATTCATTATTTTTTTAAAGAGTAATTATAGTAAAGGCTGATCATGCATATATGATTTTGTGTATAAATGGATTGGATGAATGTTAGAGTTTTATACTAGATATCAAGTGGAATTAAGATCTAATATGTGTGCTAACATGACTAATAATAATAATAACTTATAATTGTAAAATGTAATTGTTTCATATACCATCCCAACATTTTCTTGTTCTTTTCCTCACAAAAGCTTGCAGGTAGGATATGCAGTTATTTTTATCCTCATTTTACAGAGATTCAAAATGAGCCTTAGTCAGATTAAATGAGTTAGTATGCCCACACAGCTAGTAATGGAGAACCCTAGATGTACTTCCAGATCTTTTGATTGCAAATTCCTTCCTCTGGTCACTATACCACTGAGCCTCACATATGTAACTGTGTGACTGCAGGCATCAGTTATACACTAATGCACTTTTACACCATGTATCTACTAAAAATAAATTGTAACATACCAATTAGATTCTGCTGTCTATAGATATACCTACAGTTGGACAACAATGTTATATGGTAAACTCCAGATGTTTTTGCATTCTGTAGTGTGACAGAAAATGGAGGAGATTTTTGTTTAGGGAGATGTTTTAATTGTGAATGGAGGCCCCCAGGCTTGTTGGAAAGAGAGGTTACATCCTAAGAACCCTTTTGCATAATGAAGTGCTAGAATTTTTTAATGTGCCCATGGCTGTTCAAGGGAGATACAGTTTGGGGAAAGGCAGTGTTCTGGAGGACTCTAGGAAGTGAAAAGGTGGGAGAAAGCCCTTGCAGGGAAGGAGGCACATGGCAGCAGGTGGGGACTTACAAATGATTCCCACAGCAGAGATGGCCTGGTTAAAGCCCCTTTAGGAGTACTGAGTTGACCAGTTTTAAAGATTTTGTTTGTTTTATTTTACTTTTTTCTCAAACCTTTCTTTAAGCCTGTAATTAAAACATCATTGTAACAATTTTGCCCCAGGGTGTGAGGAGGAAGAAGGCTCTATTCACACTTGAGACAAGGGAAGAAAAGAGCAGGGAGGAAGCAGTGATGGTACATTAACTGGGACAGCTGTTCGGAGGGAGTTGTGACAAATACCACCTCGGTACACGCAAGTTCCTCTCCCTTGGGTATTGCCCAGAAATGGTGGGAAGGGCTCTGAATGTCACATGGTTATCTGGCAAGAGCGTTTTGTTCATTGTTTGTCCACAGAAGTCTGAACACTTGGGGGCAAATACTTTGTGTATCTATCTGTGTGTATGTATGCACACTCACACACACACACCTGTGTGTATACTGCTACTTGAGTTCTTGGCATAGGCTATGCTATTTCAAATTACCTTATAAAATACTTTTGTAATACAATATTTTGTAACAAAAATGTATTGAGTGCTACCAAATATCAACACGTTATATATGTTTACTCATTTTAGTTAATCCTCAAAACTATTCTGTGAGTACCATTTTTATCCCTATTTGATGGACAAACTGAGGTACAAAAATGATCTAGGACTTATGCTTAAAATACCTACAATATAAATATTTGAAATAATAGCATAGAATATGAGGGAAATACCAAAAATTTTATGTAGGTTTTAATAATAAAACTGAATAGTCAAGTTATTTTAAAATATTGAAGTTATTATATGCATACATCTTGATCAAAAGTAGATTTTAGACTTGTCTGGGTATAGGGAGGGAAAGTATTATGTTATTCAGTTTCTTTCTTATAACTGTAAATAGATTGTAAGATGGCATCTATACAAATGGCAGTTTATCTTAGATAATTGGCCATGTGGGCCATATGACCTTTTGAACATGTTTTTCCAAATGCTTCATTCTAATTAGAGCACGGTCTTTCAGATTTGAGTGGATTCGTCTAAGTGGCTAGATAGGTTTTCATCCTTCCCGGAAAAGAGCTTTATAAAGCACATGTGAGCTTTGGAATAGCAAGAGCTTTTATTCAAATCACTCCTTGCATGAGTTAACCCTTTCTTCTACCTCAGATCAGCATAGTCTTCATCAGTGTCCCATTTCTGCAAAAGATATTTCTCTTTACATATCCTGAACAAGATAATTTCAGGAATCAGCTGAATCTTCTTAGACATATAGGGTTTTTTGGTTTTGTTGCTTGCTCTAAAAACAATTGCTCTCTGCTTGTATTTGTAAAGGAGCAAACAAGTTTTGTTCGTGTACACTATTTTTTAAAAAATTTTATTGAAGTATAGTTGGTTTACGATGTTGTGTTAATTTCTGGTGTACAGCAAAGTGGTTCAGTTATATATTTATATATATATATATATATATACACACACACACACACACACACACACATTTTCATATTCTTTTCCATGATGGTTTAACACAGGATATTGACTATAATTCCCTGTGCTATACAGTAGAATTTTGTTGTTTATCCATCCTATATATGCTAGTTTGCATCTGCTAGTCCCAAACTCCCAATTGTATCCTCCCCCTTGGAAACTACAAGTCTGTTCTCTACATCTATGAGTCTGTTTCTGTTTCATCATTTGTGTCATCTTTTAGATCCCACATATAAGTGATATCACATGTATTTGTCTTTCTCTTTCTGACTTAGTTCGCTTAGTATGATAATCTCTAGGTCCATCCTGTGTACGTTACTCTTGCTTAATCTTTCCATCCAGCTGATGCACACCACAAATGCCAAGGTGTCGAGTCCATCTTTGATAGATGGACTCTCCTTTGTTCCAAATTCCACTATAGTTTAGTTTCTGAAGGCAACACAATTTTGCAGCATCTATAAAATAGTTTATTTCAGTAATCATGACCCTGAAATATGTTGCCAGGTACATATTTTTATCCCCAAACTTGAAAATATTTTCATGATTAGATTGTTGTGCTTTCTATCTTTCATGGCTTTCTGTTTTCACTTGAGATTTCCTAGTTTTATCCCCCTCTTTAAAATTAAACTACTGAATGTTTTATTTATTTCCATTACTGAATACAAAAAAATTAAAGAGTCAGATGAATGTATTCTTCAGAATTGTATAAACAGTTCATTGTAATTTAGTAAGAAGTTCTCATCTGTTATTTCATCTATGTCATTATATATTATCTATGTCATCATCTGTTTCTCTCCATAGTTTTTCTGAAGCATTTTCATTCTCTTGTCAAGTGCTCTCTTTTGTGTGTGTACAGAGACCTCATTGGGATAATTGCTATACAAAAAATTCATATGATGCTTTTCAATTTACAAAGTGATTTTACAAACAGTACCTTATTTGAGACTCATAATAACCTTGTAAATTAGGCTGTGTTATTATCTTTTTTTTTTGCAGATAAGAAACCACTTTTATCAGGAATTGGGAAGGCATTTGCAATGAAGACTTTTAAATCCAAACCCTGAGATGTGTTTACTTTCCCTCCCTCTTTTTTGATTTGTTCCCTTCTGTTAATCCTTAAATTATGTTGACCAGTGTTCAAAGACCAGCCTATCAATTACTAGCTGTTACTGAGCTATAGTTGAGCCTTAGTTGTCTCATCCAAAAATAATATAGATTAGAATAACTACATCATATGCTTGTTATGAAAACTAAACAGATAAGGCATGTTAAGATGTCTAGCACAGCACCATACCATACATAATAGTTGCATAATAAATACTAGATTTCCTTTCCCCTCACTGCTACTTAAACTTTCTTTCTTCTGAAATTTAAAAATTTTTACCAAGTCACCCAGACTAGACTCTGAGAAAAATCATGATCAGTATAACTTATAAGGTAAAAATGCAATAGAAAAGAAAGAAAAAACCTGAAGATAGAGTGAAAACTGTGACCTGTTTTCTGTGAAACAAATGTGAAATTGAGTTTTAGTCTTTCAGGTAGGATAGTGCAAACTAAAAATAATTTGCATGTCCACAAAGAATTAGTGAAATAAAATTGTGTTAAAATCCAGAGGAATGGAAGTTAATAAAATAGGTTATTTTTTTCTTGTTACTGTAGTCTCTCAATTTCTTTAGAATCTGTCTCTGCAGTAATGAAGGGGAACAAGGGGATGGATGATAACAAAATAACTTATTTGGATTTGGAATGTGTTTTACTTGTCTCTCTCTCAGCATGGGTATGTCTGATCTCATGGGGACTTAATGAAAACAATATATTTTTGTTAACTGACTGGTGGATTAATGAATAAATTTTTAAAAAATGGAGTTAGAAAACTGGCCCATTTCTTCATGTCTTGCTTTAACTCAGCTTTTCCCTTTCTCCGTTCTACAGTAGCAATGAATTCTATCACATAGATAGACTCAGAAACTAACCCCAGCCAAGAATCACTGTGTTCTTTGTGAGGGAAAAGGATTTAGGATGGTAACTGAATGTTTCAGTTGAAAAAACTTGAGCTAATTAATTTTAGATTTTTTTTCTAAATATTGTATAAACCTATGATGAAATTGAATAATAAGCAGTGGAGGTATGCCTTTTATGTTGTTACAAGGTAATTGATCTTTTCCTTTACAGCTTCCTCATTTTTGTATTTTGCTTAACAAGGCTTTTCTACTCCAAAATTATGGATAATTTCACCCCTGTTTTCTAACATTCTTATGGTTTTCTTTTTTTCCCTAAACTTGACAAACAAATTCATTTCCTTTCAATTGCATTAGATGCTGAAATGATAGCTGTTTGAAACAGTTTTTAAAGATGAATAATCCTCCATGGTGAGCTGTCTTACATGTACTGTGATTGGTTATCGTACAGAAGAGGGAAAGAAGGCATATTCGTAATAATAACAAGTACGACAATAAAAGCTATATGGAGTGAACTGAGAAAATGTATCATTCTTCTTTTTTCTTCTTTTCAGTCATCATGTTGCATGAGGTACAGCCATATTAGTGAATAAGTACTAACACATAAATATACATATACACATACAAATGGTGGAGTGGACTGCCTATTCAGGAGGGGTTCCCAGAAAAATGGGTGGCATGAAGAGACCCATGATGTCTTGTGAGAGGGAGTGGAGCCTAAGGGGGAACTTTGGTTAGAAAAGAGCCAATGGATTATTTCTAATGAGAGATCAGAAAAGACAGGCATGATAGAGTTGGAAAAAGTGAGTCATCAAATTCTTCCTCCTGTAGATACCATGCCAAGCAGAAATTCTGCCCCAAACCCCCAGCCAGGATAACACTCTTCTTCACAAGCTTTTACTTTTTTTTTTTGTGGTACACGGGCCCCTCACTGTTGTGGCCTCTCCCGTTGCGGAGCACAGGCTCCGGATGCGCAGGCCCAGCGGCCATGGCTCACGGGCCCAGCCGCTCCGTGGCATGTGGGATCTTCCCGGACCGGGGCACGAAACCATGTTCCCTGCATTGGCAGGCGGATTCTCAACCACTGCGCCACCAGGGAAGCCCACAAGCTTTTACTTTTAACTCTGGTAAATCTTGGTTAGATCTTTTGAGTTTTTGGTTAGTCTTTTGTGTGTGATTCTGCCCACACCTTACTTCAGTCACTGGCAGTCAACCTGGAGGTAGGCAATGTGGTTTGCAACTTGAAATCTAGAAAATCTAGGTCCCAGGGCTTTGGCCCCAATAGCACAAACTTCTGTGGTATGAATCCTGTGCACCATCCAGTGACACCTTTAATTAACAACTGGGTTGTGGCCCTGAGTTCTGCCAAATAGCCTATGTCTTCCTACAATTTCTTAAGAATCCCAGCAGAGTCTAAGTAAGCCAACATTTTCATCACGTCTTCCTTGACTATAAGTTACCTGTTGACTAAATCATTTTATGAACGTCTTTTCGTTTTTTAACATTTAGTATTTTGTCCTCTCTATAATCAAGGTATTTATCAATGCATGTAAGGAGTGACATAGACATTCAGCCATATATTTTTTTCTAAACTGGTATCCCCTTATTTTTGCACCATTTACTGAATAAGCTATCTGTTTAATGGAAGTGGAAGTTTTTTGAATAGAAGCAGAAAAGAAAAATGACTTTCAGATTTCTTTAGATATTTTGGTTTTGCCACATAGGGGAGGTTACACTCAGCCTTCTGAAAAATTCCATTTTAAAATGAGGTTTAAGTGCTAACCCATTTATCTTGGTGATCTGCCTGTTACTTGTAAATAAAGGGTTTCTTTTGAACATTTTGTTCTTTTGAACATTTAGTATTATTTTTTACTTGATGTTTATTATTTTTTGTAATTTAGGAATAAATTTATTGTTGATATCTCTTAACTCATTGCTTGATTCATCTCCATTTGAGTTTGGGAAGAAGTATTTTTATTAAATGATAATTTTCTTTAAAAATGAAGTACCACAAATAAGAATAATAGGAGACACTGGAGAATAAATGTTTATTTGGAAACTAATGGGTATTAAAGACAGTTTGAGGCATTTTGAGGTTAATATAATTAAATGATACATTCATTTCTAGGAAAACCTTCCTCAGCCAATAGATGAGGCTCTACCAGGTGGCTGCTGCTAGAAGGCTTTCCTCTCCAATACCTTCTCCTCCTCTGCGTTATGCCCAGATATCTATCAAGGGGTAGTGCAGGTGCTCTGGGGCCCATCTTCTCTTCTTCTTTCCTGTTCAGTGTCAGTGTTCTCTTCCCCAATCTTACCCCTCTCCTGCTTATCTCAGGGCTTGGGGAGGACATGAGAAATAGCTCCTCCTTAAAATAATTGTAAGAAATAAGCTTATAGTCTTGTTTACTAAGGACATACAACACCCAGTAGAGGAGGTATCTTTTCAGAGTCTCAATATAGTCAGTTACTTTGCATTTCCATCCCTTGTCATCCCTTTCCAGTGCCCTGCTATAGCTGAAGTGCTTCCCTGAAGTGAGGAGAACAATTATTATAATCATCAGAAGAGAATAGATATAGTGTAATTTGGGATCACTCAGTTCTTTGTCCATCTGCTTTTTCTGTCTATAGAATCAGACCCACATGTGCTTCTGCACTTGGGTAAATATAAAGATGGATTTCCTATTAGAAAGAGCAAAGAATTCCAGAAAAGACCACTCAAGATACCAAGTTTCTCAGAGGAAATGAGTGATTTCTAACCCTGCCCAGTGAGAAAATAAGTAGAAATAGGCTCAATAAATTTCTCAAGAGGTAAAGATATAGAGTAATAAATAGGCAAGACAAGAGGGATAGAAATAGAAGGAATGGGGAGAATGATGATGGAAAGGAGAAGTAAGCACACTTAGACATTTTATAAAACTGAAAAAAAAGCAGGTGATGAAACAATATAATTAGCCCAGGGTTTATCTCAAACTTTGAATTAAAAAGAGACGCCTAAGCCCATCTTTTTCCTTCTTCCTACCTCTTTTTCCTTCTTTCAAAATGACCTTGAATTTCAGTTTGGTAGGTTTTGGTGCAGCTGTTATTTGATAACAACACATTGTGTTTTTCAATTTACTTAGATTGTTTAAAAAACAGATAACTGAAAACCATCTGTTTGTGTTTCTGTGTAATTTGTTATCAGGACAGGGACTAAGAAAAAATTATTGAAAATCCTGCTAGGAAAGCCTCTCATTAATTTAAGGAGTTCTACCAACTCAGTCTGTAGTACCAGGTGAAAAGGGTTCCGAGCATGGAGATTTCTGGGAGAAGCAGAAAATTAATTTCTTCCTTTGCCCTTTGTGGTTGGGTGGCATTGTTTTTATTCTCCTGGCAGTGTCTCTCACAATGTAATGTGCATTTGAATCATCGGTAAAAATGCATATTATTAAAGTTTACCCCATGAGACTTTGGTCAGTCTGTCTGGGAAGGTCAGGAACCTCCATAGTTAAACAATTCTCCAGAAGATTTGGATGTAGTCCAAGGACCACAGTTGGATGAACATTGCTTCTTAGAATGATAAATCTGTATTGTATTTTGGGGAGGCAAATTCAGGATAGGTATTCTGCAGCTCAACTATTACTACCAAGAACTAAATAAAAAATACACACACACACACAATCCCCAGAACAACTCAGATAGCATAACAACAAAACAAATGGCTCAAAGCAAAGCAAGGCTCAACAATGGATTTTAAAAAGGTCCTTAGAGATATAATAGAATCTGATCAAACTCAGCTACTGAGACAAATACGCCAACTCTGTGTTGATGTGGAGGAGTAATGGAAAACCTTTCAAAGGATCATAGTTAATTGCAGTTATTGACACCAAGCCTTGGGTTCTGGAAAGCATTATCAGTTTTACACAGTGCTAATCTGCCATATGTGGGACATGCTGAGTAAATCTATTATGTTGAAGTCCCTTTTGTAATACTGTGCTATATTTTGTTGGGTATATATTCTGTTTTTTGGTTTTAACTTAAAAATATTCTCCCCTGCACTTTTTTCCCCTAACATTCTAAAGGACATAATACAGCTCTTCACTTGTTAATAGTAGAAGACTGGGAGGATTTACTCATTAGAAAATGGTGGTGGGTTCAGCAGGCTGGATCCTTCTCAAGGACATGGATTCTATCACTAAAGATGGATGTAATTTCTGGATGACCATTAGACCTCATTGTGCCTCAGTGTTCTCCTGTGTGAATTGGGGGCAGGGCACAGGGGATGATTTCTGTGGTCCTCTCTAACGATAAATAAAATAATGTGCTATGCACTTTCATCTGTTCTCTCATGTGAACCTCACTAAACCCTTCATCTCTAGTGAGGAAGATTGTCATTAGAGATAAATTAAATAGAAGATAGATTTAACAATACCTGAATTCACTCGCAGGTGGTAGTGATGAATTCTAACCCATATCTTTTCACTGGCTAGGGTTGGATTGTGAGTGGTCTTATTTGTGATTTCTTTGTCCTGGGCTATCTGTTGGTAATTGACTTGGAGTGGAGTGTAGGACTGTGAAGGGGAGGGGAGAAGGAGCTATGTTTCAATCATAAGACTGCTGCAAGTTTGCCCAGATAAGGAAAATTATTGTTGGGCTGCTTCAACTGTGGAATCAAGAAAATGGCTGCTATTTGTGCCTCTTGCCATTAGGTGGGGCAGTTGAAGAGTGGGAAAATAGCATTTTCAAATGAAGTGATTTGTACTCAATGTTTTTCTCTGAAAGTGAGTGGTAAATTATACCTTCCTTTTATAGAGTCCAAACTCTAAAAGTGGCCAGACTCTTAGTTTCTTTTAAAATTCTATCAGCGAGGAAGAAGAGGCATATGGGTGATAAAGTTAATGTAATATAATACTCAGGTTTTAATTTTAATATAAAACTCTCATTTAGGGTTCAAAAGCCAAAATGGAGTCTGAAGTCAACTTATATATTATACTTTCCCAGAAAAGTAAGCAAAGTGTGTGAGGTTGGGAGAGCAAAATAACAAGTTTATGAAAGTCCAGAAAGAGGAAAGGAGCCATGGCAGTTACTGCAGCCCTCTTCTCAATGCCTATTGATTTCCTTTAGTATCCTGGGTACTTAACTATTTCCCTCTCCTTCCACTTTCTTTTAGAAAAGTCCATGCCAATTAATTTACCTGACACTTAATGGATAATTCATTAAGAAAACCTTTTGTGCCAAACACATCATGATGAATTTTGACTGCTAGTGCTACTTGGGCTCTTCTCTGAAGTGTTTTTATTGACCCACTTATAGATTTTAGTTGTTTGCATAGAACTTAAAAAGTAACTTAGGAAAATTTCAAACCAGCTCTATAAAGAATAGTGACTTTATACTTACACTTGTCAATATCTATATTTAGGGAAAAGTATAAGAGATGTGGAGAGGAAGACAAGAATACTAGAGGTAGGTGAGAGAAGTATTCCTGGTTACTTGTGCTGTATTTTCTTAAAGAGTCCATAGGGCTGTACTATTGAAGATAGAGGAGAAATAGTAGATTTGGAAATTTACCTTTCAGATCAAAGAAGCTTTTCATGAGATGAAGCAATGGAATTTGGTAGTTTAGAAAAGAAGAATTAGTGAGGAAATCTATTCAGTCAATACTTGAATAAATGAGTGGTCCAGCAAAATGTTTTCTGACTTTCCCTAACATGTGTATACTTATTAGTATTTTTGTTTGAAGTAGCTAAAATGCCCTGCAACTCACAGAGCTCTGCCTTTTTATCAATTCCACATTCCCAGGAAATTTGCATGAGCTTTTTAGAGGATTATAAAATGTAGGAGTAACTAAATTTGATATGAATCTCTAACATTTCAAATGATGCTCATTTGCACAAAGAAACTTGGGAGCACACTGGATTTGTACATTGCTATAATTTTAAGTGGTAATCAACATCACTATAAGATTCTTCTAACAACTTCTTCCTCAATTTCCAAGAAGCCAGTGAAATAAAGACATTAGAATCAAGTTTGGGCTGCTTTGCCCCGTTGAGTAGTATATGGTGCTAATTAAGTTAACAGTGAAAATATTGAAATAAATATTGAGTATATGATATGTACTAGGCACCCAGCTAAGCATGTAATTAGTTCATGAAATACTCACAATAATATTATGAGTTTAGTACTGTTAATTAACACCATTTTTTTCTTCATAGGGTTGAGTCTCAACCCATCTGGTTTGTATATATTCAGAGAAAAACTGAATCTAGTGGTCAGGATTAAAGCCAGCTTGCTAAGATTATCTGAGTATACATATATCTGGGTAAACAAATAATAATATATCTCATTATTATTTACGGGAAAAGGCTAAATGTATTTGGAGCAGTGATATAGGTTTGGATGACCCAGTAGTTAAGGATCATCATGCTTTCTGAGAAGAAAGGGAATAATATCTAAGAAACTTAAGATCTTATATTGATTTTGTTTAGTGTCAAATTCTGTAGATGGTGACTATATTTTTTATTCTTTTTAATCATAATATGTTAACTTTTAATTCAGTCATTTTTGTCATAAGTTTGTGTCATATAATATTTGTTAATACAGTGTGTTTGTATTATATTAAATGAAATAATGACAGTAAAATACTTAGTATGGTGCCTGATATGTCATACATGGCCAATAAAGATTAGCTGTTACCACTAGAGTTACATCATGTTGCCCATTAAGGGTTTCTAAGAGAGAAGACAAGGGTTGTTGAAATTTTAGTGAGTTGGTTTTCTCCACTCCAGACTTATCCATTAATTTATTTTACCTCGAGGAGATTTTAGCTTCTTAAAAACAATTAATGGAAACTGAGATTATGACATAATTGTGAATTGTTTATATACCCATTTTGTTTTTTCTTCATACCAGAAACACATTTGTGTTCATGTTTGTCTGTTTTAAAATCTCGACCAGACAAATTTACTGGAGAGAATCCATGTCTTTGGGTTGAAAATTCCTGCCATTTGTCAGTTTTCCTATAGGTATTGTTATATGGAAGGCGGATGGATGGATATAGATTTCATGCAGAAGAGTTTTACTTTTATACCCGTTTTAGACCTTGATTGTTTCCTGACTTTACCTCTTCTAAATTGCTCTCATTTGTGAAATCTGGACAGTAACGGCAGTGCTGTAGGTATGTGGTAGCTGCTAGTGAGGAAACACATGTGCAGTGCTAGTTGCAAGCCTGCACAAGACGGAGCTCAATCCTTGGAGGAGGTATAGCTGTGGCCACAGTGGTGGGAGTTAGCAGGTGTTACAATAAAGAGCAAAATGCCTTGTGGTCCCCTATTTCTGCTGGGGAAACTGGCTTTTATTAGTGGTGTACAGAGGCAAAAGTCAGATAATAGCAAGAATTTTCTCAGGGGATCTTTCTTTTTTTAAAATCACAATTTAAGAGAGAAAACTCCTATAAATGGGCCAGTAAACTCACAAATAATTTTTGTTTTATTTCATTAGAGAGAACTCATCCTTAACTACTTGTCTAAAATAACACCCTCTTCATTCTCTAACTCTTCACCTTCTTTATTTTTTCCTTGTAGTACTAATCACAACCTGACACATTTTATGGTAATTTTTTTATGGATTGTTTCTCCCCACTAGCTTCATAAGGGCAGATAATTTATTTGCTTTGTTCACTGATGTTTCTCTATAGCCTAGAACACTCCTGGCACCTAGTAGATGTTCAATAAACATTTGGATAATGAATGTATAAATGAAATACGAAATTCATATGGCTAATAAATAATTGAAAAATACTCTGCAAGAAACCAATGAAAGTAAAAACAATGTTCATCTATCAGTGAGTGATAAGTACACAAGAACATGTATATCCAATGCTCATTAGGGTGAAGTCAAACAGGCATTCATACAAAATTGGAAAACATCTTGCTAGGAAATATATTGTAAATATGTGTATCTTTAAAAATATCTCTATACTATATATATATATATATATATATATATTTTTTTTTTTTTTTTTTTTTTTTTTTTTTAGCGGTATGCGGGCCTCTCACTGTTGTGGCCTCTCCCGTTGCGGAGCACAGGCTCCGGACGCGCAGGCCCAGCGGCCATGGCTCACGGGCTTAGTTGCTCCGCGGCATGTGGGATCTTCCCGGACCAGGGCACGAACCCGTGTCTCCTGCATCGGCAGGCGGATTCTCAACCACTGCGCCACCAGGGAAGCCCACTATACTATATTTTAATTCTAGGAATGTACTTAGGAAAAAATTCCAGAATTAAAAAGTAGTCTTTGTTTAACAAATCTTTACTCAACACTACCGATTTAGTGAAATTAGTTTAAAAATCCTAAATGCCTCAAGGGAGAGGGAATCATTAAATAAATTATGATACATCACTCTCATGGTATACTATGTAAACATTAGATTTAGGTTTACTAAGAGTTTTTAAAACACAGAAAAGCTGAGACCATAAATTTAAGTTAATTTTAAAAACAGCATGATAATAGGAATATATGATATTATTTTAAAAGCATACATAGAAATAATGAGTTGAAATTTTGCCAAAATATTAACAGAGACTGGGGCAGATAGAATTGTAGGTGATTTTGTTTTACATTTCTCTATACTTTTATTTTCTAAGTTTTCTGGAACAAAACTTTTACAACTGAGAAATCTTTACTTTAGACTGATGATAATCTAGAACTGATTATGTTTTATACTATGGACTTACGGCTTTTCATGAAGAAATTAATGAAGACTAATATTACTTTTATTATCTAAGAATGTGCATGTAACTTAAGAATTTCTAAGTAAAATTAAATTTTAGCAAATCACTGAGACTTCTAGGGGAATGCCCACTATAGGAATAAGAAGATCTAAAGTCTAAGGAATATTAGCATATCCTTTTAACCATCAAAAATGTTTTCAACTTTGTATTCTGGTCAATGAAAAGAGAGGAGTACCTTGGATTTAATAACTGGATATATACTACATGGTATTAGAAGGCAGCAGGACCTTCCGGGAAGTGGTAGGAGCAACAATGACTATGGTTCTGTCTTGTGGTGGCTAATCCAGGTTCTAGACAAAAAGTTCTTTCTAGCCTCTTTTTCTAGCAGCTTTGAAGACTGAATCCTCAATTCCTGGATTGTGAGGCACATTTCCAATTCTGGCTCTGCCCCCAGCATTCCTAGCCCCTAAATTGACCAGCTTGACTACACAGACTCCTCATTGTCTCATGATCTGTGTCACTGACCAGAGATTGTGAAACTCAGCCAGCACACTGGGGCAGCAGGCCAAAGCACAACATTTAATAAGAAGGCTTTCCTATCATTTGATTCACTTAGTTCAAAGCTGAATGAGCTATTGGATTTGGTTCAAGAACATGCCCTAATTCTTGGGCTGGTTCTCAGACCTTCAGAAGTGGAAGGCGTTTGAAATTGTTTGATATTCAGTGTTGAGAGAGGAGGGAAGATGCAATAAGAAAATGAATTCTACCTGAACTTCTGCAGTTATAATCTACTGTCCTATCATTTGTTGATGTAAAGGTCTATGTGTTGTAAATCATTTCCATGCAGCCTAGCACAGTGCCTGTCATGTAGTATATGCTTGATAAATATTTATCAAGTGAATTTCAAACACTTCATTTTCTTTGTTTAATCCATTCATGTCATGGAGCCATAACATTTTTTAACTAATAATTTTAGAATACAAAACTTACTCCACACTTGAATCCAGAATATGTAAAGAACTACTGTAAATCAATTAGAATGAGACAGATATCCCAATAGGAAAATAAACAAAAGACTCAAAGAGACACTTCCCCAAAGAGGATATCCAAAAGGTCAATAAACATATGAAAAGGGACTCAATCTGATCATCAAGGAAAAACAAAACTACTATACCACCGAACACCCACAAGAATTGCTAAAATAAAAAAGGCAATACCTAGTGTTGACAAGAATGTGGAGCAACTGGAACCCTCAATCCCTGTCTTTGAGGTTGTGTATTGGTACATGCACTTTGGAAATCTGTTTGGCAGTATTTACTCAAAGCTGAACATGCATATATCCTATGACCCAGCAATTCCACTCCACGGTACATGCCAAACATAGCTGCGTGCAGATGTTCATCAAAAGACTGTACCAAAATGCTCATAGTTGTACTATTTATAATAGACAACTGGAAAGTACCCAGTTTCCCATTAAAAAAGAACCAATGACTAAACTGTAATATATTCACACAATGTAATACTAATCAGCCATGAGAATGAATGAATTACAGCTATGTTCAAAAATATTGATGAATCTCCCAGGCATAAGTTTGTCAGGCACAGAAAAGTGCATGGTGTCTGATTCCAGTTACATTTAGTGCAAAAATAAAGTAAAACTATATTTTGGTGCTAGCCATAAAGAGAATGGTTATGGGGGGAATGCTAATGACTAGAAAAGGGGCACGTGGGGGACTTTCAGGGTGTTGATAATACTCTGCTTTTTCATCTGGGTGTGATTGTATGGTGTACTCATTGTAAAAGTTTACTTAGCTGTGTGAATATGATTTGTGCATTTTTTGGTGTGTATGTTATTTTTCAATAGAAAGTTAAAAGAATTTTTATCATTTCTTTCTATTGACTCACCAGATTTTGATTTTGAGCTTATATAATTTTTTATATGTTTTATCTATTTTTTTAATACAGCAGGTTCTTACTAGTCATCAATTTTACACACATCAGTGTATACATGTCAATCCCAATCATCCAATTCATCACAGCCCTACCCCCACCCCCCACAGCATTCCCCCCTTGGTGTCCATACGTTTGTTCTCTTCATCTGTGTCTCAATTTCTGGCCTGCAAACTGGTTTATCTGTACCATTTTTTTAAGTTCCACATATATGCTTTAATATACGATATTTGTTTTTCTCTTTCTGACTTACTTCACTCTGTATGACAGTCTCTAGGTCCATCCACGTCTCAACAAATGACCCAATTTCGTTCCTTTTTATGACTGAGTAATATTCCGTTGTATATATGTACCACATCTTCTTTATTCATTTGTCTGTCGATGGGCATTTAGGTTGCTTCCAGGACCTGGCTATTGTATATACCGTTGCAATGAACATTGGGGTGCATGTGACTTTTTGAATTGTGGTTTTCTCTGGGTATATGCCTAGTAGTGGGAATGCTAAATCATATGGTAATTCTAGTTTTAGTTTTTTAAGAAACCTCCATACTGTTCTCCATAGTGGCTGTATCAATTTACATTCCCACCAACAGTGCAAGAGCGTTCCCTGTTCTCCACACCCTCTCCAGCATTTGTTGTTTGTAGATTTTCTGATGATGCCCATTCTAACTGGTGTGAGGTGATACCTCATTGTAGTTTTGATTTGCATTTCTCTAATAATTAGTTATGTTGAGCAGCTTTTCATGTGCTTCTTGACCATCTGTATGTCTTCTTTGGAGAAATGTCTATTTAGGTCTTCTGCCCATTTTTGGATTGGGTTGTTTGTTCTTTTAATATTGAGCTGCATGAGCTGTTTATATATTTTGGAGATTAATCCTTTGTCTGTTGATTCATTTGCAAATATTTTCTCCCATTCTGAGGGTTGTCTTTTCGTCTTGTTTATGGTTTCCTTTGCTGTGCAAAAGCTTTGAAGTTTCATTAGGTCCCATTTGTTTATTTTTGTTTTTATTTCCATTGCTCTAGGAGGTGGATCAAAAAAGAGCTTGCTGTGATTTATGTAATAGAGTGTTCTTCCTGTGATTTCCTCTAATGGTTTTATAGTGTCTGGCCTTACATTTAGGTCTCTAATCCATTTTCAGTTTATTTTTGTGTATGGTGTTAGGGAGTGTTCTAATTTCATTCTTTACATGTAGCTGTCCAGTTTTCCCAGCACCACTTACTGAAGAGACTGTCTTTTCTCCATTGTATATCCTTACCTCCTTTCTCATAGATTGGTTGACCATAGGTGTGGGGGTTTACCTCTGCGCTTTCTATCTTGTTCCATTGATCTATGTTTCTGTTTTTGTGTCAGTACCATATTGTCTTGATTACTGTAGCTTTGTAATATAGTCTGAAGTCATGGAGTCTGATTCCTCCAGCTCTGTTTTTTTCCCTCAAGACTACTTTGGCTATTCAGGGTCTTTTGTGTCTCCATACAAATTTTAAGATTTTTTGTTCTAGTTCTGTAAACAATGCCATTGGTAATTTGATAGGGATTGCATTAAATCTGTAGATTGCTTTAGGTAGTATAGTCATTTTCACAGTATTGATTCTTCCAATCCAAGAACATGGTATATCTCTCCATCTGTTGGTATCATCTTTAATTTCTTTCATCATTGTCTTATAGTTTTCTGCATACAGGTATTTTGTCTCCCTAGGTAGGTTTATCCCGAGGTATTTTATTCTTTTTGCTGCAATGGTAAATGGGAGTGTTTTCTTAATTTCTCTTTCAGATTTTTCATTAGTGTATAGGATTGCAAGAGATTTCTGTGCATTAATTTTGCATCCTGCAACTTTACCTAATTCATTGATTAGCTCTAGTAGTTTTCTGGTGGCATCTTTAGGATTCTCTAGGTATAGTATCTCATCTGCAAACAGTGACAGTTTTACTTCTTCTTTCCCATTTGTATTCCTTTTATTTCATTTTCTTCTCTGGTTGCCATGGCTAGGACTTCCAAAACTATGTTGAATAATAGCAGTGAGAGTGGACATCCTTGTCTTGTTCCTGATCTTAGAGGAAATGCTTTCAGTTTTTCACCATTGAGAATGATGTTTGCTGTGGGTTTGTCATATGTGACCTTTATAATGTTGAGGTAGGTTCCCTGTACGCCCACTTTCTGGAGAGTTTTTATTATAAACACATGGTGAATTTTGTCAGAAGCTTTTTCTGCATCTATTGAGATGATCATATGGTTTGTATTCTTCAATTTTTTAATATGGTGTATCACATTGATTGATTTGCATATATTGAAGAATTCTTGCATCCCTTGGATAAATCCCACTTGATCATTGTGTATGATCCTTTTAATGTGTTGTTGGATTCTGTTTGCTAGTATTTTGTTGAGGATTTTTGCGTCAATACTCCTGAGTGATATTGGTCTGTAATTTTCTTTTTTTGTAGTATCTTTGTCTGGTTTTGGTATCAGGGTGATGCTGGCCTCGTAGAATGAGTTTGGGAGTGTTCCTTCCTCTGCAATTTTTTGGAAGAGTTTGAGAAGGATGGGTGTTAGCTCTTCTCTAAATGTTTTATAGAATTCCCCTGTGAAGCCATCTGGTCCTGGACTTTTGTTTGTTGGAAGACTTTGAATCACAGTTAGTTTCAGTTTCAGTGCTTGTGACTGGTTTGTCTACATTTTCTATTTCTTCCTGGTTCAGCCTGGGAAGGTTGTGCTTTTCTAAGAATTTGTCCATTTCTTCCAGGTTGTCTATTTCATTGGCATAGAGTTGCTTGTAGTAGTCTCTTAGGATGCTTTGTATTTCTGTGGTGTCTGTTGTAACTTCTCCTTTTTCATTTCTAATTTTATTGATTTGAGTCTTCTCCGTCTTTTTCTTGATGAGTCTGGCTAATGGTTTATCAATTTTGTTTATCTTCTCGAAGAACCAGCTTTTAGTTTTATTGACCTTTGCTGTTGTTTTCTTTGTTTCTATTTCATTTATTTTTACTCTTATCTTTATGATTTCTTTCCTTCTGCTAACTTTGGGTTTTGTTTGTTCTTCTTTCTCTTGTTCCTTTAGGTGTAAGGTTAGATTATTTATTTGAGATATTTCTTGTTTCTTGAGGTAGGCTTCTATAGGTATAAACTTTCATCTTAGAACTGCTTTTGCTGCATCCCATAGGTTTTGGATCATCATGTTTGTCATTTGTCTCTAGGTATTTTTTTATTTCCTCTTTGATTTCTTCAGTGATCTCTTGGTTATTTAGTAACGTATTGTTTAGCATCCATGTGTTTGTGTTTTTTACATTTTTTCCCTGTAATTGATTTCTAATCTCATAGCGTTGTGGTCAGAAAAGATGCTTGATATGATTTCAATTTTCTTAAATTTACTGAAGCTCGATTTATGACCCAAGATGTGATCTATCCTGGAGAATGTTCTGTGTGCACTTGAGAAGAAAGTGTAATCTGCTGTTTTTGGATGGAATGTCCTTTAAATATCAATTAAATCTATCTGGTCTATTGTGTCATTTAAAGCTTGTGTTTCCTTATTTATTTTCATTTTGGATGATCTCTCCATTGGTGTAAGTGAGGTGTTAAAGTCCCCCACTATTATTGTGTTACTGTCGATTTCCTCTTTTATAGATGTTAGCAGTTGCCTTATGTATTGAGGTGCTCCTATGTTGGGTGCATATATATTTATAATTGTTATATCTTCTTATTGGATTGATCCCTTGATCATTATGTAGTGTCCTTTCTTGTCTCTTGTAACATTCTTCATTTTAAAGTCTATTTTGTCTGATATGAGTATTGCTACTTCAGCTTTCCTTGGATTTCCATTTGCATGGAATATCTTTTTCCATCCCCTCACTTTCAGTCTGTATGTGTCCCTAGGTGTGAGGTGGGTCTCTCGTAGACAGCATATGTATGGGTCTTCTTTTTGTATCCATTCAGCAAGCCTGTGTCTTTTGGTTGGAGCATTTAATCCATTCACATTTAAGGTAATTATCAATATGTATGTTTCTATGACCATTTTCTTAATTGTTTTGGATTTGTTTTTGTAGGTCCTTTTCTTCTCTTGTGTTTCCCACTTAGAGAAGTTCCTTTAGCATTTGTTGTAGAGCTGGTTTGGTGGTGCTGAATTCTCTTAGCTTTTGCCTGTCCATAAAGCTTTTGATTTCTCCATGCAATCTCAATAAGATCCTTGCCGGGTACAGTAATGTTGGTTGTAGTTTCTTCCCTTTCATCACTTTAAGTATATTATGCTACTCCCTTCTGGCTTGTAGAGTTTCTGCTGAGAAATCAGCTGTTAACATTATGGGAGTTCCCTTGTATGTTATTTGTCATTTTTCCCTTGCTGCTTTCAATAATTTTCCTTTGCCTTTAATTTTTGCCAATTTGATTACTATGTGTCTCGGCATGTTTCTCCTTGGGTTTATCCTGTATGGGACTCACTGAGCTTCCTGGACTTGGGTGGCTATTTCATTTCCCATGTTAGGGAAGTTTTCTACAATAATCTCTTCAAATGTTTTCTCGGGTCCTTTCTCTCTCTCTTCTCCTTCTGGGACCCCTATAAGTGAATGTTGTTGTGCTTAATGTTGTCCCAGTGGTCTCTTAGGCTGTCTTCATTTCTTTTCATTATTTTTTCTTTATTCTGTTCTGCAGCAGTGAATTCCACCATTCTGTCTTCCAGGTCACTTATCAGTTCTTCTGCCTCAGTTATTTTGCTATTGATTCCTTCTCGGGTAGTTTTTATTTCAGTTATTGTATTATTCATCTCTGTTTGTTCTTTAATTCTTCTAGGTCTTTGTTACACATTTCTTTCATCTTCTTGATCTTTGCCTCTATTCTTTTTCCGAGGTCCTAGATCATCTTCATTATCATTATTCTGAATTCTTTTTCTGGAAGGTTGCCTATCTCCACTCATTTAGTTGTTTTTCTGGGGTTTTATCTTGTTCCTTCATCTGGTATATAGCCCTCTGCCTTTTCATCTTGTCTGTCTTTGTGTGAGTGTGGTTTTTGTTCCACAGGCTGCAGGATTGTAGTTCTTCTTGCTTCTGCTGTCTGCCCTCTTTTGGATGAGGCTATCTAAGAGGCTTGTGCAGGTTTCCTGATGGGAGGTACTGGTGATGGGTAGATCTGGGTGTTGCTCTGTTGGGCAGAGCTTAGTAAAACTTTAATCCACTTGACTGCTGATGGGTGGGGCTGGGTTCACTCCCTGTTGGTTGCTTGGCTTGAGGCAACCCAACACGGGAGCCTTACCTGGGCTCTTTGGTGGGGCTAATGGCATACTCTGGGAGGGCTCATACCAAGGAGTACTTTCCAGAACTTCTGCTGCCAGTGTTCTTGTCCCCATGGTGAGCCACAGCCACCCCACCCCTCTGCAGGAGACCCTCCAACACTAGCAGGTAGGTCTGGTTCAATCTTCCCTGGGTTCACTGCTCCTTCCCCTGGGTCCCGATGTGCACACTACTTTCAGTGTGCCCTCCAAGAGTAGAGTCTGTTTCCCCCAGTCCTGTTGAAGTCCTGCAATCAATTCCCGCTAGCCTTCAAAGTCTGATTCTCTAGGAATTCCTCCTCCCATTGCCTACCCCCAGGCTGGGAATCCTGATGTGGAGCTTAGAACCTTCACTCCAGTGGGCGGACTTCTGTGGTATAAGTGTTCTCCAGTCTGTGAGTCACCCATGCAGCAGTTATGGGATTTGATTTTGCTGTGATTGCACTCCTCCTACCATCTCATTGTGGCTTCTCCTTTGTCTTTGGATGTGGGGTATCTTTTTTGGTGAGTTCCAGTGTCTTCCTGTCGATGATTGTCCAGCAGCTAGTTGTGATTCTGGTGTTCTTACAAGAGGGGGTGCAAGCATGTCCTTCTACTCCGCCATCTTGGTTCCAGTGTTGCTTATTATATAATTTTGATCATATAAACTTAGCACCAGAATGTCTCCTGTTGTGATCTCATGATGCCATGGGAAACATTAAGTGTTAAATCCTCTGCCTGAAATGTTTATGATGGAAGAGTAGAGTTTCATTTTGTTTTGTTTTTAACATAAGAGAGCGAAGGGGAAAATATTTTGCTTTGAAGAGAGATTTTTGAAGTTTTTTTTTTCTGTGAGTTTAATCATTTGCTCAACCTCCTCATTCACATAGAGAAAGGAATGTATATTTTGAAAGAGGGAATAGAGCAACACAGTTATTAAATAACTACGGTGAGTTATCATATAATCCAGATTGTGAATTGTTGACAAGTGACTCTACATTGTAAGAACTTATATCGTTATTTTTTTATTGTTTTAAGGTTAGAAACATAAGTCTCTGTTATGTTACTCATATATAGAGATAACAAACTCATCTGGTTACCTAGTTACCTTTTATTATGTATTCACAGTTTTCCCAACCCTCAGGGTTATAGTTGAAAAAGATAGGAATGCTTGGCCATCCTCTGAAGGAGGTGTATGAGGTTTATTATTGAGGCCAAGTCTTCTACCTTTGTTTACATGAAAACCTAGTAGTCAGGTACCTTGTCATATCTATTTTCTGTAAAGTACTTTCTGCACTTGTCAAGATCAATAACTGGATTTGTAATGACAGAGAGCACAGAATTCAGCCTTCATAATAGAAATGGCTGCTTATTTACCCCATTGAAGTATTCCTTCTGACACTCTTCCACCACTGAGTATAGATTTTGTCTGAGAGGCACTTTTTAAAACTTTTCACCAATTTTTCATGTTATCTAGCATCTCTGAAAACTATCCATTTAATTATAATAACAGTAATAATGCGTGACAGATTTTAATATTTTATAGTTTAAAAAATATTTTCCACCTGAATTTTCCTGTTGGACTTTGCAAAATCCTATAATGTGGTTGTGTATTATGCCATTTTGCAGATGAGGAAACTGAGACTCAGAAACAGAGTTTAGTTTGCACAGCTAAGATGTATCAAAGACAGGCTTTCTAGCCTAGTCCAGAGCTTTTTCTATTTTATTCCACCCCTGTAAGTTTCACCTTTCATATAACACTATAGAATAAAAATTATGGATTTAACATATTATTTAGTTCATTCAGTATATATGATATGCTTTCTGTGTGCCAAATATTGGTGCAGGTGTTGGAGATACAATGATGAACAAGATGGAAGCAGTCCTATCTTGATGGAGCTCATAGTGAGTGGTGAGAGTACAGACAAATAACTGAGCAATTAGAATAGGCAGGTGCACCCTGTGTTTATATTCTTCCATGTATTACGCTAGGATCTACATAGGGTGTCATGGGAATACACAGGAAGGGCACATGACCTTGTATGGTTAAAAGCTTTCATTCTTTTTCTAAAGGCTTCTATTAAATGATCCAGAAAACAGAATCTACTAGATATTCTAGACGACCAGTTGGAAGGGGAAAGTAATATTTGAACAACATGCTTGCAAATTACATTCAATGGGAAAGGAAGATTATAACCCAATAAAAGTAGCTGTTAGGCTAAAGGTGAGTGGCCATGGGTCAGTGTCTGGATTTCAAAATGTAACCTTGAAAAAGAAAAGAAGGTAAACAGGCTTACAGCAAAAATCGGATTAGGCTCAACTGTATTGACCACAGTTTTAAACATAGACAGCTCTGAGGTATCATCAATCACTCGTGATGAAACACTGCATTTTTGTTTGTGAAGATTCTCCATAGCAAAATTCCTCCATCTGTCTTTAACTTTCCCAGAAAGAATCAACACCCCTAAGACTTCTTGGGGCTCCAACTATGGCTATGTTCTATCCAAAGCCCTTTGAATTTCTGGTTGAATGAAAATGTACATTAGGGTTTGACTCTAGAAGTCAAACTTATCGGTCATTACTTATGTGTACATCCTGCTATAAGCTCCCAACAACAGCCATGTCCTTGTGCTTAACGATTATAGGAAGAAGGTAACTGTTGAGGACATTGTTTCTGAACCTGAGGTCTGTGGAAAGTTTTCAGGAAATCCTTGAACTCCAAGAAATTGTGTGCAAAATTGTAATGGCTCCTCTGTGCATTCTCCTGAGGAGTATACCCACAGCTTTCTTTAGAGACTTAAAGTGATCTGTAGGCTTTACCCTCCATACCCTCCTCTCCAAAAAAAAAAATGGTGGCAACTCTTGTGGTAGTGACTCTTGTTTGGTGGTGAGAGGCAATAAAATAGCTGTTTGAACATCAGATTATTTGGCTACATTGTCGAAAATAGGCATCTAGAGCAACATTCTGTTGTAGCCAGCCTCTAAGATGGCCTCCGGTGATCCCCTTTCACATTGTACCAGGGTTGATCTCTGTGACCAACAGAATACAGCAGAAGTAATGGTATGTCACCTCTGAGATTAGGTTATAGAAGACTCTGGCTTCTGTCTTGAGTGTTTTCTCACTGAGAGTCATCAGAGAGATGGGGGGAAGCCAGTCATGACTTGTCTTCCCAAGTCATGAAGACACTCTGATGTGTTCTTCAAATCAAGAAGAAGCCAACATGATAAGGCATGGAGGCCTTTTGCCAACAGCCAGCAAAGAGCCAAGGCCTGCCAACAACCATGTGAGTGCCTGTGGCAAGATTCTCTAGCCCTGCTGAGCCTTGAGATGACTGGCCGCTTAACTGCAAGCCCTTGAAAGACACTGCACCCTAACCACCTGACTAAGGTGCTCCTTCATTTACCATCCTCAGAAATTGTGTGAGATAATAGATGTTTGTTGTTTTAAGCTGCTACGTTTGGGGATAATTTGTTACATAGCAACATATACCTAAGGCACATTATCTTGACTCATCACTATAAAAAGGAAAGTGAGTATGTGAAAAATGATGTTTGTAAAATACCAACTTCCCTGTTAATCCTGGGAAATTAGAGCTGGAAATAAGCACATGCAAGGCACTTCTTTCCTCCTGTTGGTAAATAGTGCAGGGTGGCCCATTCACAGCCAGCACTTGGGAACCTGTGTGATCTCCACAGCAAGGAACACACTCAGGACAGAAGCAAACAAGTTTTCTTTTCAGTGATTTCTTTGTTTCCTTGTAAAAGGCACTGGCTTTCAAATATCTCCTGGGTATATCTTTCTTATATTTCCACCAAACATGATCAACTCACCAGAGAATTCATACTTTGCCAGTGATCATGGGAGTTACTAACGTAATCTTTTACAGCAACAATTGTTATCTTTTTCTTGTTACTGTGGTTCCTCCTTTATTAGGAAGCCAGCTGATCCAACTGATCCAGTTCTTGGGCTGCCAAGGGCATTTTTCAAAAACAGCCTTTTAAAACTGTGTAGGGAGTCATTCATTAGTGAAATGTGCAACCAAGCAGTTGATTCAATCTTATTTTAAAATGAAATAGAATTTAAGAGTTCAGAGTATAACACATAATAAGGTATTTAATTTCTTTTTTGGTTTAGCATTTTTTAGAGCTATATGTATATTTTTATATCTGTCTGTACTACTTGAGAGATAAAATGTAATTTTTAATGTGACTTGCAATCAAAATGCTTGAAAGTCACACTATTCTATAGCATTTTGATTATGGAAACATATTAAAAAATCCAGATTTTTGGAAATATTTCAGGGATGGACTATTTTTTGATGGGAGGGATGGGCAATGCTGGCAAAACCCGTTGATGAAATGGGTTTTTCTGAAGAAAATGAATATTTTACTCCCAATTACTCTGGAAAGTCCCTAATCCTCAGGCAAGAAAAGAAGTGCCACTTTGAGAAAGGGCAGAGTGTGTGGAGCAGGAGGCTTTTTCCTTTCACTGGTGCTGGGAGGATCCAAGACTTGTCTATGAAACAGGGAGTGGGCTGATGTAGGTCCTGGCCGCGTGGCAGTGGCCATGACAAGCAGCACCTGTGATCAGTGGCAGTGGTAACTGGTGAGGGTGCAGTGCTTGCAGAGCTTCCGGCCTCAAGAAGGCACTCCTCAGGCCCCCTAGCAAGTGGAGAGAGGAATTGAGACTGGCCCTTAGATAAAGAGAAAGTAGTGTTCCTCCGGTGAGCCTGAACAGGGAGCCCTGGCAGCAGAGCAGAAGAAGCTGAGCTCAAGAATGGGGATCATTCTCACAGAGTTTGCAAGGTGAAAGAACTGGAGGGAATGTTCCAGAGCCCACGTGAGGCAGAATCCTAGAAAATGCCCAAAAGGAGCTGTATCGTAAGTCTTGGGGGCCAGGATTTGTGGGGTCTTTTAGAGAAAAGCTAATTTCCAGCCAATGAGCTTGTGCTAGCTCTCAAGGCATAGACCTGGGAGCTGCATTAAGTGAACATGGAGGTTCCAAACTTCATGCCTGTCCTATGCAAGGTAGGGCTCAGGGCAGCCTGTGGAGTATCTGAACACAGGAGAGCTGTGGTGATTCTTTGGTTAGCAACTGATGCTGAGAAATATATACAGGGAAGGAGTGACTGTCCTCTAGGGTCAGCCCAACCTCATAGTGATTACCATAACTAAAGTAAATCTTTGAGCTTGTAATGTTATCAGTAGTGCTTTCTTTGTCTTAAATGTTGTGTTTTCCTTTGGACCACTTTTTATTTTTTTATAAATGTATGTATTTTATTTATTTATTTTTGGCTGCATAGGGTCTTCATTGCGGTGCGCGGACTTCTCATTGTGGTGGCTTCTCTTGTTGCAGAGCACAGACTCTAGGCCCGGGCTTCAGTAGTTGTGGTTTGCAGGATCTAGAGCGCAGGCTCAGTAGTTGTGGCGCACAGGATTAGTTGCTCCGCGGCCTGTGGGATCTTCCCTGACCAGGGCTCGAACCTGTGTCCCCTGCATTAGCAGGCGGATTCTTAACCACTGCACCACCAGGGAAGCCCTGGACCACTTTTAAAATGTAGAAGCCATGTGAGGGGTAATATTAAGTTCATAATTCAACTTTGTATTAATGAGTGAATCAGATTCCTTTCTGAAGTGAGTAGAGGATGACAGAGTACTTGGTGGAGAAGGGAAAATGGTGAAGAAAAGGTCAGTGAGGACATTCTTTGCCACTTTGCAATTTTCCCAGGGGGCTGGCCTTGGCATTTATGTGAATGGCTCTATTAGATCTTGGACACCACAACCCATCCAGCAGGCTGTACCTGGGGGATGGTGGGGTTGGGGGGATGGAACATGAGTCCAAGGGCAAAATTCTGCATGATGTGGAAGTAGATCAATCAACCACACTCACTTATATAACATCTACTACCAGGGACAAAGTTCTGTGCTGAGCAATAAACATAATTCCCCCATAATTTATACTCTTGTTGAAAGAGAGGACATATGTAGCAAAAGACACCCAATAATTAAAAGCAAGTGAACATCTTATTTACTTGATATAATATTTAGATAGGTTTCAAGTGAGATTTTTCAGCACCAAGTTCCATGACGTTGTAATTTTTCCTGAACCAAATGCCAAAATATCTTAAATTCCAATCTTATTTATTTCAGCTGGCAAAATGTAAACACCATTCATTCATTCATTCATTTGTTCTTTCACCAGCTGTACCAAGTACCAGCTCTAAAGACTCTATGTGAGTTACTTTGGGGGACAGGATGTCTGGAAACTAGAACTCTCCAAACACCTTTCCAAATTTTGTGACAGCTTCAAATAGGAACAAGGTTGATTTGGGTCAAATGAGGTTCTTGAAGTAAAAGCAAAGTAATTGCCAATAAGCTAAAACTCCAGGGATTGCAGTGGAAGCAATATAGAAATGACCCTTAAGTAAATTAGAACTGGTGAGGACTTAGGTAATTAAAGTCTCTTCCCTGTAGCTTACCCAGCAATCAGGAAGCAAGGGTAGTTTATATCAAGGTCTCAAAAATAAACATACATCTTGCCAGCCCCTGGAGATGGAGACATCATTCTTGAGTGTGCTATATGCAGGTCTCAGAGATAAGTGGTGGGCCTCTTCTCACCCTGATTGAAAATATATTAGCTTCTTTAAACCAAGAATTATAGTGATTTCAGTGTTACAATTATAAGGAGTGATTACTGGGACTTGCATAAACCAAGCTTATTTATTAAATACTTTTCCAGGAAAGAACATATGCTACTATTAAAGAGTCATGATAGAACAACTGTAATCCCATGAGGTAAGGCTATCTGAGAATATTCATGTTTGCTTTCAGATATGAGCCCATTATTTATGTGGAATAATTAAGTGTCTCTATAGATGTCTACTCCGGGGGAGACTCTTGAAACTTTTACCTCTTTCATGTCCAAACTTGTTAGTTATTTCAAGACTGGGAGAATTCCATTCATACCTGAAGTCTGTGATGATATTGAAATTGATTCAGTTAATTCACTGATAAAATTTTTTGAGTGCCTGTTATATGAAAAGTATACAGTTGGTGCTGTATGATGTATACATGTGGACAAAGGCAAAATTCTGTCTCTTGAGGTGCTGAGGCCTGATAAGGAAGAATAAGGAATGCAAAGATACCCAATTCCAAAACTGAGAGAGGAAGTTGGTGCAGTCTAATGGGTAAATGAGTAAATGAACTGGGATTTGAGAAAAGGATGGAATTCCAGTTGTGAACACTGGGGAAGAGGGCTCTTCAATGGACAAGTAATAAAATGAATGATGGCCAGAATGAAACTAGAAAAAACCTGTTAGTGGAATAATGGTGAGCAATTCAGAACAGCCAGAGAGTCATCTCACTGTGCAGTGCTCCATGGCTGTTACCGCATGCCTTGTCCTGGCCCCTCACAGCCTTGCCTGCTAGAGGAAGGGTAGCAGTTTATTCTTTAGCAATGGCGAGCAAGGGAAGGAAGTGCTTTACTCTTCCCATGGAGTTATTTGGCACTTTTGTCTGTGTGTGACAGGAGAGAGAAGAGACAGGAAATAAACATTCCTTCCAGCATCCCCCCAAATATGAAGAAGCAGGACCAAGAACCAGCTCTTCCTCCCTACTTTCTTTGAATTTTAATGTGTGCAAGAGCCTTATCTTGCCTTTGCACCCTGGAGAGGACAGCTGCCATTGGGATGCTGAGTGGAAAAACTTGGAATCCACTTCTGGGGGGTGCCAGTCAGCGACTCAGTGTTTGCGGAGGATCCAGGGAGGAACAGAGAAGAGCTCTCACTGCTATACTATTCCAGGGTTGCTGCTGAGTCAGAAGAATAAACAAAGTGCTTCAGAAGTCAGAGTATTTCACATCTTTCTTGATTATTCATTTCTTCTCCCAGTTCTTACCAATCAGCCCACCAAACCCTCCTTCTCGATAAAATTTTTCTTATTTAATGCTATATCTTATTTAATGTTAGGAAAAGACTGATTTGGGATCATATGTGTATGAATTATATACATGTGGCTGATCATCTTTTCTGATGGCAAGGCAAGATTCTTAATTAGCTCTAACATAAACGATTATTATTTTTTTATTGTTCCATGATTCTCAACCCAGGCTTCATATTAGAATAACCTTGAGGGCTTTAAAAAAATCCCAATTTCCAGGCTACTCCCAGGTCAATTACACCAGAGTCCTGGGGTTAGGACTCAGGCATCAGCATTCTTTAAAGCTCTGTAGGTGATTCCAATGTGCAGCTGATGCTGACAACACAGTTCTAAGTGTCTTGAGGGTGAATAATGAACCCAAACTAGTAGTGGATGAAAATATATGTGCAGCTAATGTTTAAGTAAGTATCAGATTATTAGCAGTTCTCAACAAATGTATTTCCCTTTTGAAAACAGTCTTCTAAGAAGTGACCTTCATACATGTGTTGGATTTTTTTTTATTGGAAAGGGAAATTTAAGACTTTCTTTTTTTTCCTTTTTTTTTTTTTAGCATCTTTGTTGGAGTATAATTGCTTTACAATGTTGTGCTAGTTTCTGCTGTATAACAAAGTGAATCAGCTATATGTATCATACATTTGTTATAGAATATTATTTTAGTGATGTCTCTCTGCTAGTGACGTGAAGCATGTTGCATATAAACTGTCTGGAGACTGTGGTGTTATTTGCAAACATTCCAGAGAATGCAACAGATTTTACAAAGGTTTATGAAAACAATATGGTTCATTTTTGTTAGTATAGAAGCAGCTTCAAATTTAGCCTCCTGTTAAAGAGAAAGCCCAGAGAGCAGAAGCGAGAAGAATCTGATTCCTTGTTCACTCCCAGCTACTGTGGGAGCCCCTTATTTCTAAAACTCATGACATCTTTGGCTGTTTCCTCTCTTGACTCTTCAATCAAATGCAAGATCTGTTAAATCTAACTCTGTGACTTCCTTTTACATCTTCATCAGTTCTCTGTTTTCATGGTTACTATCCTAAATCAGACTCTTACTCTCTTTGCCTTGGTAATTGTCATATGCTCTCCACTTCATTTTTTCCTTATATGTAGCCTCTAGCCCAAAGATCTGAGGACATAATGCCTTCACTCACCTATAGTGGTTATCCACTGCTCACAGAAATATTACAACTCATAAGCCAGGCATTCAAGCTCTCCGTCATCTGGCCCCAGACCTGTTTCCCAAGACTGTTCCTTTTGTGCGTAGTTCTGTGGAACTGATCTAGCTGCTCAGTAGTCCTCAGATATGGCTATGTTTTTTTCTGCTATCAGGACCCTTTCTCCTGCTGGTATTTCTGCCAATATCCACATCCTATCCAGTATGGAAGGCTCACATTTCATCTGCTTCACAAAACCCTGACCTTCACAGCTAAAAGCAATAGTTTCCTACTGTGATCCCATTACAACACTTTATCTGGACCACTTTTTAAGTATTTCTCAAAAGCCCCTTAATCTTTCTGTCTCTGTTCACTTATTTGTAAAATGGGAATAATAATACCTACCTGAAAGATGGCTTGTGAAGAGTAAATAAGATCATATATGAAAAAGCCCAATTTTTAAAGTCTTTCCTTCTTCTCTCCCTCCCTCCCTCCCTCCCTCTCTCTCCCTTCCCTCCATCCCTCCCTTCCCTCCCTTCCCTCCCTGCCTCCCTTCCCCTCCTCCCCCCTTCCCCCCTCCCTCCCTCCCTCCCTCCCTCCCTCCCTTCCTTCCTTCCTTCCTTCCTTCCTTCCTTCTTTCCTTCATTTACATACTTGTTCTATTATCCATTATATCTTTGTAATTTCCTTGTGGGCAGGGTTCTGTGACTGATAAATTCTTGTTTTTTACACAATTCTTATGGTAATGTTTTGCAATGTAAGCACTCATGTACATGCTTGTCATAAAAGGGCCCAATATTCATGACTTGCTACAGAAGTTATAATCAAGGTTTAGGAGAAAAGATAAAGGTCAGAAGTCCAATTATTGTTTTGATGGTGTAATAGTAATAATAATAATTATTATTATCATAATTTAAAATTATCCTACGTATTTACCCCAAAACTCATTGAGGAAATTTTTGTAATCTTGAGAAATCAGGAGTCCAATTAGAGAAATTGATTTAGGTCAGACAGCTTCTAAGCATTAGGCATGGATTCAGACCAAGGCCTCTCCAACTTGAAAGCACGTGTTATTCTAGCACACCAGGATTGGTTAGATTCTCTCTAAGGCCATGTCTGCCTGGTGGCAATCATTGCAGATAATCCTTCTTTTTTCGCTATAATTGTGTCCTAGATCCACAGGAAAGCAAGAAGTAGCCATGGCAGGAGGCCGGTAAGAAGAAGTTCTGAACAGAGTGACTATGATTGGGTAGAACAGATTAAACAAGCTCTGGTTATTACCCTGTTTGCATGCTTCTTAGGTTCATGTTAGAGTCCTAAAACAACGCCTGCTGTGACTGCATCCTTAGGACTGGCACAAGTCAGTGATCTTCCAAGAGGCAAGTGTGGATTCCTCCTTCTTATTCTCTCCCAGTTTAGTTTCTGTGCATTCTTACTTTTCCTGTGGTCAGTAGCTGACCTCTTCCCAAGGGATGTTTGGCCCGAAGGAAGCTAAATGCTTCCTTTGCCCCTGGTTATTTTCTGTGCCTCTGGTATGTTTTTTACAGACTCTCCTAATCATGTCATTCTAGAGGGTCTCCTTTCGTAGTTGCTGCTGAGGGGACAGGAGGTCCTGACACTACATTCTTGCCACCCCACATTGCCCAAGATAGAAGAACAGATTCTCTCTCTGAGGAATTTGGATTTAGGACACATTGATTCTACTCTGTCTTTACTGGGGCTTGAAAAGGGAGGGCCGATTTTCAGGGAAGGAAGAGAGTGACACTGATGTGCCCCGGGATACATAGATGAGAGACTGTGAGCTCCAGGGAGGAAAAGGAGACAGTGTATAGCTGCCTTGATTCTTGACAGCTTTCTGGGTGGGTTCTAATCTCACAGGCAGCTTAATTGCTTCCCTAGCCTTGAGTTCTATAAAATAATCCTATAGCCTTTTAAATAAATTCCTCCTTTCAGCTTAAGCAAGCATGGATGGGTTCTGTTTTTACAGCCAAACAATCCTCTAACTGAGAGTTAACTAATTTTTAAACCATTATCAAAATTCAAGCTTAATTTGCTTTTGCTCATGATGAGTCACTAATCTATGTTGGGTCCCCATGATCCCATTCTTTATTAGGATCTACAGTTAACCTCTAGGGTATATTTCATAGCCCTTAATGTCTCTTCTACATAACTGCTTATTTATGGAGTTTCATGATGTTTTAAATACTTTGGTTTCATAGCAAACACACTTCACTTAATCTTTCAGTTCTGCAATAATACTACTAGGCCAACCCTTCTATTCTACCATTTCTTTCTTCATTTTCTTCCTTTCTTCTTCTCCCTTTCTCTCTTCCTTCCTTTCTCCCTCCTTCCCTCTCCCCCTTTTACTTCCCTCCCTCCCTCCCTCCCTCCCTCCCTCCCTCCCTCCCTCCCTCCCTTCTTTCCTTCCTTCCTTCCTTCCTTCCTTCCTTCCTTCCTTCCTTCCTTCCTTCCTTCCTTCCTTCCTTCCTTCCTTCCTTCCTTCCTTCCTTCCTTCCTTCCTTCCTTCCTTCCTTCCTTCCTTCCTTCCTTATCTCTATGATATCAGGGAGTAGAAGAATAAGGGAGAACAACCCAGAATTGTTAACTTCTAAACTAGGAGTCATCCTTCATCCAGCTTACTAAATCGACCGAGCCCAGTCACCTAACCTCCCAGGACCTCACTTTAAGTAAAGTGGGGAAACTATACCCGTGTGTCTTCCAGCATGGAAATCCTATGATTCAACGATGCTGTCCCCATTCTGTAATATACCATGTAGAAATAGAAATTAGTGGAAAATTTGTTCAGAGTACATGTTTTCCAAACTTATTTGACCATGGACTACTTTTTTTTTCTATTGACATGTAGTTGATTTACAATGTTATGTTAGTTTCTGGTATAGAGCAAAGTGATTCAGATATATATATTCTTTTTCATATTATTTTCCATTATGGTTTATTACAAGATATTGAATATAGTTTCCTGTGCTATATAGTAGCATCTTGTTGTTTATCTGTTTTATATATAGTAGTCTGTATATGCTAATCCCATACTCCTAATTTATCGCTCCCCCCTCCCCACTAGTCCCTTTGGTAACCATAAGTTTGTGTTCTATGTCTGTGAGTCTGTTTCTGTTTCATAAATAAGCTTACTTGTGTCATATTTTAGATTCCACATATAAGTGATATCATATGGTATTCGTCTTTCTCTTTCTGACTTACTTCACTTAGTATGATGATCTCTAGGTCCATCCATGTTCCTGCAAATGGCATTATTTCCTTCTTTTTATGGCTGAATAGTATTCTATTGTATATATATGTACCACACTTTCTTTATCTATTCATCTGTCGATGGACACTTAAGTTGCTTCCACATCTTGGCTGTTGTAAATAGTGCTGCTATGAACATTGGAGTGCATGTATCTTTTCGAATTAGAGTTTTCTCCAGATATATGCCCAGAAGTGGGACTGCTGGGTCATATGGTAGTTCTATTTTTAGTTTTTTGAGGAACCTCCATACTGTTCTCCACAGTGGCTGTACCCATTTACATTCCCACCAACAGTGTAGGAGCTTTCCTTTTTTCCACACCTTCTCCAGTATTTGTTATTTGTAGACTGTTTAATGATGACCATTCTGACATGGAATATGGAGTGCTTTTTAATTAATTACATATTGATAGAACACCAGCAATAGCTCATGGGATATAGTATGCACTTAGATTAAAGAGAACAAAAAAAAATGGCCTATGATAACTTAGTTGCTGCAAGGAATGGTGAAAAACAATTCATATTCTAACTCAATACAGGACCAAAACAATAATACATATTAAACAGATTAAATCATTTTCATTTGTATTGGGAAAATGAAAAGAGACAAAAATAGCTAAAATAAGGTTACATAGTAAAGAGCAATAATTATTAAGAGTCAGCCTATGGATATCAGTAAAAGAAGTGGTTAGATACACTGAAACGTTGATATTTAGATTCTACCTCATGCATTTATGATTCATGCAATTTCCTGGGTTTCTTTCAATTTCTTCAATACAAATTGTTGCATGAGAATAATATACAAGTCTATTTAAATACATTAAATATCTTTTAGAAGAAACGATGTTATTGGAAAATTTTTTGCTTGAAACACCTCAAGATTTTGCAGTTTGAGAAAAGTTGACCTAGGTGAACCTAACGCCATATAGGTTTTCAGTGAGTAGCCAATTTTTCCCCTCCTGCTCTCTCCACTGCCCACATGCTTGCATGCACGGCTATTAGATTGATTTATTCTCTCCTGGACTTTTATATTCTGTGACATTACATATATTTTGTAACAGTAAGTCTGGCACTGCAATTTTATAGACATCAATGGCAGTGGTCCTTGTATAGGTTTAAACTTACCTGACCGCATTATATCCCTTGAAAATAGCCTTGCTATTTAAGGGATTGTCAATGAATCTAGTATGTATGATTAATGTATAATGTTGCCTATTAAGGCCTTTGAATGTGTACATTAAAAGAGTTATAAATTGCACTTCATCATTGGTTTGTTTCTTTCATATGTCTTGAGAAAAACCCGGTGGCTGTAGCATTGCCATTTTGTGACTGATCCTTCATGTAATAAACCTAAGCTTCAATTATCTTGAATGAATGGTCTATTTAAGAAACCCTTTGGCTTAGTGCTGAACTGTATTCCTACTTAAGGAGCCAAACATCATGGAGAAACTTCCAGCAATGTATAACAGCAGCTTCCTCATTCTGGAGTTTTAAACTTCTACCTTCAGGGATAAATATATGGATCCTAGAACCATCAGAACTTCCAAGATCTCATTGCAGATATTTGAGTGAGCAGAGTTGTACTAGGATAGAATTGCTAATTTCCAGAGTTGGAATTACTGAGTTAAATATAATGCTGCTTTCAGCAAAAAAAAAAGCCCTTAATGGCACAATTTTACTGTACTGAACACAATTTTATTTGATCCATTAAAAATAACAGGGTAAATGTAGATGCCAACGTTATAGTGATGATTAATAATTGGAAGCAGTTACTTATAGCACTTTATACTAGTACATTTTTCTTACCATTTATACTAATATTAATTTTTGTGGTTTTAATCTTGGCTACAGAAGGCACATAGCATAGTTTAGTGAAGTTGGGCTCACATTTGTTGGCACTTCAGAATGCATATTTTAAGGACACACACACACACTTAAGTTCAGTGAGAAAGTGAATATTTTGTTCAAAGAACAATATGCAAAGAAAGAAATAACACGAGTACAGAATGAGAAGGACCTCATTGTGTTTACAGTTCTCATGGAAAAGAATAGTTAATTGCAAGTACTAGATGAACCAATATTGATATATCTGATCTATCAGTGGGATATATCAATGTGATAAATCTGTCTAAAATCCTCTAAATGGAAACTTTCTGTGAGAGAAAAAGAGTCAACTTTAATTGAAATATTCTAGCTCAGACAACAAAGTTATCAGAAGTTCATTGTGCACTAACAATAGTCAGACCACCTGTGGAGTATCCTGCTCATTGGCAAGCTAGAGCAGTTTCCCAGTATAATCTGCAGAATAGTAGCTCTGTGTATATTAACAAGTATTATTAGGAGGAAAGTCTGTGGTCAGCAAAATTTGGAAAGATAAGCTGTTAAGCAATTCAATAGGTGTCTTTTGGGTAGTACTTCTCAGAGACTAATGTATCAGTATGCATTGTAAATGTCCAAGATGGGATGACATAGGGAAACCTGGAATGAAATGGCCTACCCCAGTGTCCTGAAATAATTTTCATTCACCTCAAAATACTTACATTCTCCCTTCATCCCCTGACCCTTCTTCTAGGACTCTGATCCTCCTATCATTGGCTTTCCTGCCACTCTCTTGACTGTTTCACTTTCCAGTGGCTGTTTTACTTCTTTCCTCAGACACAGACATGATCTGTTTCATAAAAATAACTTTAATTTTGCTTCTCTCTACAGATGCATACTCTCTTTTTTCTTCCTCTTGCTACCTCTGGTATTTGATGCCTTCTCCCCTTTACCTCCCCACATTTTCGAATGAGGACTATTTTTCTTTCTTGGATAATCTTGCAGACTATTATTCCATGGTACATGCCTGGGGGCATGCTCAGTTAGAGATGCTTAAAAGAGGCAGAGAGAAAGAAAATGCATTTGAAAATCAGGTATTTGTCTTTCAATGGTTGAGGGGTTCATCAGTGAGAAAGGGGATAGAATTATTCTAGTTTCCTCTAGAACAGAGCTTATTAACCTTGTGTGTGTGTGTGTGTGTGTGTGTGTGTGTGTGTGTGTGTGTGTGTCCATCCTAGAGCCCTTTGGAAGACTGGGTAAGCCTATGAATACCTTCTCAATATGAGATTTTTAAGTATAAAATATAATTATAGGATTAAAAAGGAAATTAAATTATCAAAATATTAAGACAATTTTTTCTATAGTGCTATTGTGCATCTTGATTAATGCATCAGGTAACAAGATCTAGCAGGTCTAATATCTACCATACTTTGTTTTGAGATTAGAGTTTATTCTTATTAGAGGTTTACAACAACTCTAATAAGAAAATATCTGTGGTTACCATCAGTGACAAAGTTATACAAACTATTGTGGTTTGGTGACTATATTCATAATGGAAGGAAATGTTATTTTTCAGTTAGAACTTAGTGAAAATGTAGATGTAATGTTTTCCAACCAAATTTATCAACTTCCTGAATTATTTGTGGATACCAGCTTTAAAATCACTGCAATAAATGATGGAATGTATACTTGCAAGGAGTCAGATTTGTTTATTGTAAGAAAAAATTTTACAATTGAGTTGTCCAAGAACAGAAAGCACTTTCTCATGAAATAGTGATCTACCTGTCAATGGAAATATTCAGTTAGCTACTGGATACCAAATGTTGAGAATTTTGTAGTATAGTACTCACTCATATTAGTTAACATGTTTTGAGTGCTTTCTAGGTTTCAAATACTGGATTAGGAGCAATTTATGCTTTAGTTCTTTTAATCTTTATAACAGTTCCATGGGGTTATCTTCACTTTATAGATAAGACAATTTAAGTTTGGGGATTTGCCAAAAGTTTGCTGCAAGTAAGTGGTACAGTGTGACCTCAAACTCCGAATCTGGGGGACTCCAAATCCCATGATTGAAGTTTATTGTGGTTGTAATTTTGGGGGCTGATTGGAAAGGTAAGAGAATTGGAGATCTTTGAGAGTCCATCCTCTTCAACTGATAGATGTTAGTGGGCTGAAAACCCAGAGAAGTTAGGTGACTTACTCCAGGTAACACAATTTGTGACAGAGCCAGAAATTGGACTTTGATGTCTTTTTATGGGGAAACATGAGAAGCTTTTATTCTTTGACTTACCATCTGGTAGAAGCCAAACACACCCTGAAGAAAGAGATAATGGAAGACACTATGGTTTGGAACAGAGTGTATAATCCCTTTCTACTTCTTCTGGACAACACAGATATGTCTCAGAGTGCCTTTACTGTGTTAGTGCATTCATTCTTTATGAAGACAAAGTTACTTGATATATCAAATAAGGAACTGTCCAGTACTAAAATTTGTGCCTTTGATATGTTTATATTAAGAATAAAAATTGCTCTTTTAATAACCATGTCCTTATCAATTTTTTAACATTTTTATTGGAGTATAATTGCTTTACAATGGTGTGTTAGTTTTTGCTTTATAACAAAGTGAATCAGCTATACATATACATATATCCCCATATCTCCTCCCTCTTGCATCTCCCTCCCACCCTCCCTATTCCACCCCTCTAGGTGGTCGCAAAGCACCGAGCTGATCTCCCTGTGCTATGCGGCTGCTTCCCACTAGCTGTCTATTTTATGTTTGGTAGTGTATCTACGTCCATGCCACTCTCTTACTTTGTCCCAGTTTACCCTTCCCCCTCCCTGTTTCCTCAAGTCCATTCTCTAGTAGGTCTGTGTCTTTGATCCCGTCTTGCCCCTAGGTTCTTCATGGTTTTTTTTAGATTCCATATATATATATGTATTAGCATACGGTATTTGTTTTTCTCTTTCTGACTTACTTCACTCCATATGATAGACTCTAGATCCATCCACCTCACTACAAATAACTCAATTTCGTTTCTTTTTATGGCTGAGTAATATTCCATTGTATACATGTGCCACATCTTCTTTATCCATTCATCTGTTGATGGACACTTAAGTTGCTTCCATATCCTGGCTATTGTAAATAGAGCTGCAATGAACATTTTGGTACATGACTCTTTTTGAATTATGGTTTTCTCAGGGTATATGCCCAGTAGTGGGATTGCTGGGTCATATGGTAGTTCTATTTTTAGTTTTCTAAGGACCTCCATACTGTTCTCTGTAGTGGCTGTATCAGTTTAAATTCCCACCCACAGTGCAAGAGGGTTCTCTTTTCTCCACAGCCTCTCCAGCATTTATTGTTTGTAGATTTTTTGATGATGGCCATTCTGACTGGTGTGAGATGATATCTCATTGTAGTTTTGATTTGCATTTCTCTAATGGTTAATGATGTTGAGCATTCTTTCATGTGTTTGTTGGCAATCTGTATATCTTCTTTGGAGAAGTGTCTTATGCCCATTTTTGGATTGGGTTGTTTACTTTTTTGATATTGAGCTGCACGAGCTGCTTGTAAATTTTGGAGATTAATCCTTTGTCAGTTGCTTCATTTGCAAATAATTTCTCCCATTCTGAGGGTTGTCTTGTTTATGGTTTCCTTTGCTGTGCAAAAGCTTTTAAGTTTCATTAGGTCCCATTTGTTTATTTTTGTTTTTATTTCCATTTCTCTAGGAAGTGGGTCAAAAAGGATCTTGTTGTGAATTATATAATATAGTGTTCTGTCTATGTTTTCCTCTAAGAGTTTGATAGTGTCTGGCCTTACATTTAGTTCTTTAAACCAATTTGAGTTTATTTTTGTGTATAGTGTTAGGGAGTGTTCTAATTTCATTCTTTTACATGTAGCTGTCCAGTTTTCCCAGCACCACTTATTGAAGAGGCTGTCTTTTCTCCATTGTATATTCTTGCCTCCTTTATCATAAATAAGGTGACCATATATGTGTGGGTTTATCTCTGGGCTTTCTATCCTCTTCCATTGAGCTATATTTCTGTTTCTGTGCCAGTATCATACTGTCTTGATAACTGTAGCTTTGTAGTATAGTCTGAAGTCAGGGAGCCTAATTCCTCCAGCTCTGTTTTTCTTTCTCAAGATTGCTTTGGCTATTTAGGGTCTTTTGTGTTTCCATACAAATTGTGAAATTTTTTGTTCTAATTCTGTGAAAAATGCCATTGGTAGTTTGATAGGGATTACCATGAATCTGTAGATTGCTTTGGGTAGTATAGTCATTTTCACAATGTTGATTCTTCCAATCCAAGAACATGGTATATCTCTCCATCTGTTTGTATCATCTTTAATTTCTTTCATCAGTGTCAAGAATCCTGAAGATGCCATCTACTAGAACTAATCAATGAATTTGGTAAAGTAGCAGGATACAAACTTAATGCACAGAAATCTCTTGCATTCCTATACACTAATGATGTAAAATCTGAAAGAGAAATTAAGGAAACACTCCCATGTACCATTTCAACAAAAAGAATAAAATACCTAGGAATAAACCTACCTAAGGAGACAAAAATCCTTATCAGTTTTATTTCCTGTGTGTCTCTTTGGCATATTATGAATCCTAAGTAAATGCCTGATGCATGAATGAATGAGTATAATTTCCTGGTTTGCTTTAATTCCTACCTAAACCCCATTAGGTAATTGAGTATTTATAATGCAGTAATTCTGGTTTTGTCCACTGAAAGATAATTAAAATTAAATTTACCATGCATTTATAATGAAGGAAGGAACTGTCCAAATTAGTTCAAAATCCAACATGTAAATTCTTTCTGCAATAGGATGACATATAAGTAGTAAACAATTTAAAAACATTTTTAAAAAATAGACTTTATTTTTTAGAGCAAGGCAGAAAGAAGGCTAGATAGAGAGTGTGATTCTGATTGCAGAGGACCTGGAGGACTACATTAAGGAGATGTTAATAGTCTTGAGAAAAATGGGAAAACATTAACAGGTTTTGGCAGCTGTGACTTTTATTATTGACCTCATTAAAATTGAGAGGGAGGAAGGTACAGAGATTTCCTATACACCCATTGTCTTATATGAATATTAGAGTCTGTGTGGGACAACATTGCTAAATGGCCACAGTTAACACAAAAACTCTAATAAACTGCAAACAAATGTTTTCATTCGTAACACTTCAAAAATCTTGGCCTCAGTTCTGTTATTTTGCAATTTTTTTTTTCTTTTTTGAGGGAGAGACTTGAGGGCAGGCCTGGTTTGTTCAACCTGGGCATTCACATAGGGCCCTGCACTTGGATGGACCCTGTAAATTATGTAGCTGGTTCTAGATGAAAGAGAGATACAAATCAAATTACAGTAGTCAAATAACTGATTTGATATGGAAATTAAGCCTGAAAAATATTGAGAACCCAGAAAACATCTCAATCATCTTAGTAATACTTTCTCTCATGAATTCAATATTTTTTGTTTCCTGTCTTTTCCACCTATAGAACTTTTTAGGTTCCACCACTGTGTCATTATTGGCACTTTCTCCCCCCCTCCAGAGACTTAAAAAAGAAGTTATGATTAAGCATATGCAATATCCAAAGATTCCCCAGCATCTTTGCCAAGCTGCCATATGAGCATTTGCATATTGTTATATATAAATATGTATTTTAAATGAATTTTTGTACCTTTCTAAGCAAAGAGTACATAATATAAAAATCTGCCATTTTCTTTTCAATTTGAGATAACTATATTTTGCTTAATTACTGTTCAAATCACTGTAGCACAAACATCGATGACAAAATTAGAATTTGCTTTTTAATTAACTGTCAGTCAAAGGAATAAAATGGAACGTTGTTTTCCTCTTCTGGTAAGAGTGTAGCTTAACTATAATTTACTTCAAAAAAGTATACTGTTTCCCAGAAAAAGAAAACTTTAAATTATTTTGACCCACTCAGATTTAAGAAAATGCTTAAAAGCAAATTAACTGCCCTTTGACTTAGAACATTCTGTCCGTATCAATGAAATATGGTAAATTTCATCTTAGTAAGTTGGTAGGAATGAAAGTTGATTGTGGGCTGTGAGATAAGTGCTGCCCACCTGGGTAGATTCCAAAGTAGTCAGCTTCAGTGTATCAGTTAGTGTAACTGATATTTACTTCTGTAATAGATAAAACCCCAATTCCAGTGGCTAAAACAATTGAAGTTTCTCTCTCATTCATGCAGTCAGTTGATATTTCTGGTTGGTGGGCTGTCTTCTGCCTTGTCAGTCAAACACCTAGATTTCTTCCTATGAATCTCTGACTTCCTTTTCCTCTTAAGCTTCAAACGTCTCTCCCATCACTAGCTGAATGGGGAAGCCAGAGAGGTTTTCTATGAGCAGGCCCAGAAGTGGCATACATTGCTTCCACTCACCTTATATTCACAGGTCCATGAAGGTGAAATGGTCTAGCTGTTAGCCCAGAGAAGAGGGAATGAATTTTGCTGACTCTCTGCCTCTCTCTGGTCAAATGACAGTGTGCTATATCCAAATTAATTCCTTTTTATAATCCTTAAAAAAGTGTGTTACATCACATTATAATTACAATAATATGTGTCTGTTTCTTTTGGACAACACTATTCAGTAGACTTCTTGACTGATCTATGCCAAGGTCATTGTTATTGACTCAGGGTTATAATTTTGGATAAGTTATTCCAATATCAGAGGCTTTGTGTGTGTTATTCCATATCTTTTCCAATGGCCAGATAAGGGACTTCCCTGGCTGTCCAGTTGCTAAGACTTCGACTTCCAATGCAGGGGGTGCAGGTTCTATCCCTGATCGGGGAGCTAAGATCCCACATGGCTTGTGGCCAAAAACCAAAACATAAAACAGTAGCAATATTGTAACAAATTCAATAAAGACTTAAAAAATGGTCCACATCAAAAAAATCTTTTAAAAAAATGGCCAGATAATAAGTGGGCCCTTTCCCAATCTTACTAGTTGGATGTAGTTTCTCCCTTCCTCTGTGTTCTCATAGCACCTCTTCCTTGGTGTCATTTATAAAACTGTCTCCTGGTTTTCTTCTTTCATCTCTGGGTTTTCTTCTCTATCTCCCTTTTAACTTCTACTTGGCTGTTAAGTGTTGGGAGTTCCTCAAGCCTGATTCGAGATCCCCCCTTTTTCTTAACCTGTACTTTCCATGCCTCTGATTTCATTGATCACTTATACCAACCTGACTAATTTATATATTCAACCTATTTGCTCTCTGGAGGTTCTGAACTGTATATGCTACTGCTTTGTCAATATCGCCCATTGAGATCCCACTTTATATCCAACATATCCAAAATTGAAGACATGGTCTTCTCTTACTGCCTGCTCACTATGCCATATTTTCCTCCTATGGACCTTGTAAATATGAATAACAACCTTCATCCAATTATCTGTCTTCACCCCTTCTCTTCATTGCTACAAGCATTCTATCACTAAGACCTCTCAATTTTACCTTCCAGTTATCTGTTGAATCCATCCTTCTCTCTTTATCTTTACCTGTGCCAACCTATCTAAGCTGCCCCCCCTACTCTGTTGTCCACACTGCAGTAAGAGTCATTGTTTCAAAACACAAATCTAACCTTATAGTTAATCATATGCTTTTATCTTAAAACCTGTTAATGGTTTCCCATTGTTCTTAAGACTATTAACATCTCGTTAGTGTAGTCCTCCAGGTCCTCTGCAGTCAGAATCATACTCTGTATCTAGCCTTCCTTCTACCTTGTCCTGATGCATTCTCTGCCTCCCTCTCTGAGCTCCTCCTACATTAATTTTACACTCTGTTCCTGTCTCTCAGGAACACTTGCTCCCATCTCTCTTTCTCTTTAACTTACTGAGCCTGTCCTCATCCTTCTCACCTTACAACATCGACTTCACTATAGAAGGCTTCTCTGAACTGCTAGACAAGGTCAGGATTCCCTACTTTATGCTATCGTAGCCCTATATATTTCTTTTTTTTTTTTTACTTCAATAAGTTTTTATTTTTCTACATCTTCCTCTAGACATTTGAGAGCCTATATGTCTATAAACTTGCAACCTTGAGTCTGCAATTGGAAAGCCTGTCTATTGTTCTTTTTGTGTGTGGGGGGGCTAATTTTCTTTTTTAAAATTTATTATTCACTTATTTTATTTTTTTTAATTTTATTTTTTAATTTTATTCACACACACACTGTATTTTATTTTTACAAGATATAAACTGACACCAAGCATTGTAAATGGATGACCACAACAAAAGCAACAATGATTGCAATTACCAAACACAAAACACACTCATACTATGTCATAATATTTTTTTTTTTTTTTTTTTTTTTTGCGGTACGCGGGCCTCTCACTGTTGTGGCCTCTCCCATTGTGGAGCTCAGGCTCCAGACGCGCAGGCTCAGCGACCATGGCTCACGGGCCCAGCCGCTCTGCGGCATGTGGGATCTTCCCGGATTGGGGCACGAACCTGTGTCCCCTGCATCGGCAGGCGGACTCTCAACCACTGCGCCACCAGGGAAGCCCTATGTCATAATATTGACATTCAGTCCAGTAATCCTCCACTGTAACAGCTCCTTTACTTTGCAGTGAAAATTGATTTGTATATTTTTTGCCTCTGAGTACCTGTGGGATTTTTTCAATTCAAAGAGAAAGTCACAAAAATTATAATCATCCTCATCAGTTCACTCAGTCCCATGTAATTAATTTTTTTTATCTTGATCTTTTGTTAGCACTTTTATGAATTCATCAGTTTTCCATTAGAGTTCTGAAAATGCTTATTCATTCAGTTCAAGAGTGTAGTCAGTTACCAGAAACCTGTGCTTGTCAGAGTCTTTTACATGAATTCCTTGAAGATGAAACCCTTTTATAGGAACATTTTTGCAAAAGTATCAGAGTACATCCAGGACTGTCTGTAAATGACAAAAGACTTAAAAATGACCACTGTTAAAGATTTGATGAAAGTTCATAATAATGCAATTGATAAGGAAATTTAGTTATTTCTGAGATATACATTTTAAAGTAATAACTAGAATTATGACTTATAACATTATACCAGAACGTATAAGATTTTTAGAAATTTCATGTAATGTCTGAAACATTTATATTAACATATTTCCATACAAATAACCCAAAGAAAGTTTAGTATTAGTTGTTTTTTGTTTGTTTGTTTGTTTATACTGCAGGTTCTTATTAGTCATCAGTTTTGTACACATCAGTGTATACATGTCAATCCCAATCGCCCAATTCAGCACAACACCTTCCCCACCCCACTGCAGTTTCCCGCCCTTGGTGTCCATACATTTGCTTTCTATATCTGTGTCTAAAGTTCTGCCCTGCAGACTGGTTCATCTATACCATTTTTCTAGGTTCCACATACATGCGTTAATATACAATATTTGTTTTGCTCTTTCTGACTTACACTTACTTCACTCTGTATGACAGTCTCTAGATCCATCCACGTATCAACAAATGACCCAATTTCTTTTCTTTTTATGGCTGAGTAATATTCCATCTTATATATGTACCATATCTTCTTTATCCATTCGTCTGTCGATGGGCATTTAGATTGCTTCCATGACCTGGCTATTGTAAATAGTGCTGCAATGAACATTGGGGTGCATGTGTCTTTTTTTTTTTTTTTTTTTGCAGTACGCGGGCCTCTCACCGTTGTGGCCTCTCCCGCTGCGGGGCACAGGCTCCGGATGCGCAGGCTCAGCGGCCATGGCTCACGGGCCCAGCCGCTCCGCGGCATGTGGGATCTTCCCGGACCGGGGCACGAACCCGTGTTCCCTGCATCGGCAGGCGGACTCTCAACCACTGTGCCACCAGGGAAGCCCATGCATGTGTCTTTTTGAATTATGGTTTTCTCTGGGTATATGCCCAGTAGTGGGATTGCTGGATCATATGGTAATTCTATTTTTAGTTTTTTAAGGAACCTCCATACTTTTGTCCATAGTGGCTGTATCAATTTACATTCCCACCAACAGTGCAAGAGGGTTTCCTTTTCTCTGCACCCTCTCCAGCATTTGTTGTTTGTAGATTTTCTGATGATGCCCATTCTAACTGGTTTGAGGTGATACCTCATTGTAGTTTTGATTTGCATTTCTCTAATAATTAGTGATGTTGAGCAGCTTTTCATGTGCTTCTTGACCATCTGTATGTCTTCTTTGGAGAAATGTCTATTTAGGTCTTCTGCCCATTTTTGGATTGTGTTGTCTGTTTCTTTAATATTGAGCTGCATGAGCTGTTTATATATTTTGGAGATTAATCCTTTGTCCGTTGATTTGTTTGCAAATATTTTCTCCCATTCTGAGGGTTGTCTTTTCATCTTGTTTATGGCTAGCCCTATATATTTCTTTCACTGTGCTTAGATATTCTAATCATTTTTATATGATTAAATGGTCAATATCTCTTTTATTTACTGAAAAGTATCTGTGTGCTCATCATTACATTAGCAGTATGTAGAACAATGTCTGTAGCCAACAAACATTTTTATTTCCAACAGCTCCTCCTTTTTGAATCCCAACCCGTCTATCGTCTAGTACAGAGTGAGTCCACAATAAATAGTTATTTAATTAAATTAGATGTTAATGGTTAGCATTTAAGTATACTCAGTTGATTGCATCCTTCACAAAATGCATTATTGACTCACCCACTTTGATTCCTAATCAAAATTGCAAGAGTGCCATTTTGTTTCAGACACATAAGGTTGCTATTTAGAAGCACAGTTTTTTCTGATAGATTGAGACTGTCTTGAAAATATCACGTTAATTTATTCCTATTTCACTTTAACCATCTGTTTCTAAAGGAGTGGGGATTTGGTAGGAGTAGTAAATACATATTAACTATTTGTATAATAAAAATTCTATGTAATATTTAGTGCTTACTGTTAAAAATAAGAAAATCATGATAGAAGTAAAATCTTTTCTATTTGGTATTTAGGGTGTTGTTTTGGCATCTGTGACTTGTATTACTGACCTCAGGCTTAAATTTGGTTTTATTTTTCGAAGATAGCTAAATGTGGGATAGTAAGTTATAAATTTTTTTTTGTGGCAAACCCCAGGGTGTCTATATGATCAGACAGATGCATTTCACTATTTGAGTCAAATGTTCATGATGTATTACAATTTAAGATACGCTTGATGCTTTATTAACTTGGACACCTAATCTTCTGCAGCTAATGAATGGAAAATCATAATCAAAGGCCTATTTAATGCAAAAGAACCATGTCTCCAACTATTTCCGTTTCTCAAACTGTTGCTTCTCTCAGGCTAGGATCTTTGAGATATTAAGGGAGAATTTTAGCTCAAAATAGCAACAACAAAAAAAGCACAGCCCTTATTTTCTTATTTGGATGGTCTTTAACATTCAGTTCTTAGCACTTATCTTTGCCATAAATAAAATTTTGTTTTACATTTAGACATTGACAGGGAAGCCAGGATAAGGACAGCACCAAAGAGGGTAAACTAGATGATTCATTAATTCAACAAAAATTTTGATTTCCACTATGTGCCAAAAATTCTTCTAGATATTGGAAATGAATCAGTGTGGGTAGATAGTTTCTGCTCTCAAAGAGTTTAAATTCTCAAAGATAGGTAAGAAACTAGATGAATGCAGGTATAGATGTAGATATAGATGCAATTCTATCTATGTCTATCTAATTGTATGTGTATATATATGTGTATACAATTATATATATATTTACATACATATCTATTTGTGTGTATTATATACACACACACACACACACACATATATAGAAGGCGATCTAATCTGGAGGGGGAACTCTGGAATATGAATGGCACCACAAAACATTCCACTTTGAGATAAGAGGCCAGTTTTGTATCCCTGTATCAGTAGATCACTGGGTTTCCAAAGACAATTCTCTGGAGATGCAGCTATGATCTGTTTAGCAATCAATACTCATAACATCTAGAAGATGAGTGCACCTGCCCAGTAAAGGGGATCTGGACAGAGTACCAATAGTATCTGTACAGAAGAAAAATGCATTATTCCAGGTGGAGGATAATAATGGCTTGGACCAGGGTGATAGTTGTGTTTTTAACAAGACAGACAAGACCTAGATATATTTAATAGTAGAGTTGACAAGATTTGCTGATGGATTGATGTCAGTTGCCTGAAAGAAAGAAGTCACGGATGGCTATATGAATCCTGATCTGAGAAACTATATAGAGTTTTTATTTACTGAGATGAAAAGGGGGAGATCAGGATTTCCATTTTAAATTTGGTATACACATTCAGGTATATTAGTGGAATAGTTGGGTAGACAATTGGTTACATGAATCTGGAGTTCAGGTCTGGTTTACAAATGTAATCTGAGTTTTGATGATTTTAAAGTTAAGGAGCTGCTGGAGAAAAACAAGAGAAACCAATTCGGTGTACTGAGGTTGGGGACCTGAGAAGGATACAGGAAAGGATATTGAGAAGAAGCAGCTGGCAAGGCAGGAAGACAACTTAGAATGAGGGAAGTTTTGGAAGTCAAGTGAAGACAGTGTTTCAAAAAGGAAGAAGGGATTAATTGCTGAGTGTTGCTTATTACTTGAGTGACAACTGGGCATTGACTGATGTATTTAGCATTGAGGAGGTCTTGGGTGACCTTGACAAGAGCTGTTTCAGTGGAGTGCTGAAGATGAAAGCATGGTGGGAATGGATTCAAAAACAGGTGGAAAGAGAGGAAGTGAAGATCATGAGTCTGGACAAGTCTTCTGAGGAGTTTTGCTCTAAAGAAGAAAAAGAATTGAGACAGATGGTAGTTGAAACCTAAATGGGATTTTATGTTTATCGGAATAATTCATAGAAGTGAATTAGTGATGCAAGAGAGAGGGTAATAACTGGAGAAATATTCTTGAGCAGGTGAAAGGGGAGGGGATTTGATATATAAATAGAGGGTTTGGTAAATGTGATGGAGGAAACGGAGGAAATTATTTTCTATTTTGCTATAATTTTTTTCAGTGAAATAGTAATCAAACTGTTAACTGAACATGAGAATAGGCAAGAAACTGTTGAAAGCTTAAAGAGAGAGTGAAATAATCATCTTTGGGTAGGAGAATGAATGGACTAAGAAAATGCAGTAAGATTTCTGGACAGCTCTGAGGGTTTAAAGATTTTAAGGAATAATCTCAGAAAGCCCTGAGTGCTTAGAAAGTTGAGGTTGGGGGGAAGCATTATATTAAAACAATCACAAATAGTTGAAAAAACCCATATACCAGTTTATCTATATCACAGAATTAAAATATTACATCCATTAGAATGTTTTAAAAAGATATTGGGGCCAATCAGACCCAATAATCTCATTATATTGTTCAGTGCAATGCTGAAAATTTTGATAAGCATATTGCATTATTATGGGAATTAGAGAATCTGATGATTTGCTTTGGGATATTAAACAATAATGTTTTAGTTTTATCTTTTAGTTATTAAGGTGAAAGAGAACAAAGAGCTATGACTTTGTTGCGGGCACATTACTTAATTTATTTGGAATGTTTTAGAACTTTTCCTTAGCCAAATTTTCTTTTGTGGTAAAATTCAAATGCTGATAGAGTGGCTTCAGAGAAAAATCAGAAATGTCACATGGGACTGGAAATCCATTTTTCCCCTGCCATTTGATATTTTTATCTAAGAAAAATATGGACAATCTCCTCATGTGTCTAATGCCCATTCCTTCTTTTCCATGGTCACTGAACATCAAGTGACACTTTGACACTGAGATGATGCTGTGAGTTGAAAATACTTTCTTTCAAACTAACATTTGTCAAGCACCTTCCTGCCTTTCCAGGGCCTTTAAACGCATCTTACTCCTCATCCCTCAGAAGTAGGTAGAAGCAATCACTAGACAACCCAACTCGTTTTGTGAAGTGGGAAGGTCCAGAAATAAAGCTTCCAGCTGACAGGGATGCAGACCATAATGCCTAATCAGGGCCATGGTGCTCTCTGGGAAACGGGACAACTTTATGGGCCAAGCCAGATCTCCAAGACCCAGCTGCCTACCTAACACAGACTGCCTGTGAGTGAAGACTCCTGCAGGGCTCCTCTCCACATTTCCTCAGCAGAAGAGTGACTTGAGACAGCAACACCCTTTAGTAGCTCATGGGTCTGGTGCTACAGGTCACCCATTGTCCACACCTTCTTTTGGTTCTGAGGAGCAGTCCTTGCATTGCTAGACCCTTTGTACAGCAGACCTGGTTTCTGGGCCCTGCCCTTCTGGCAAATGGGCCACCTCACTTTGTGAGCCCAGGGCTAATGTCTTCCATAGGTACCTGAAATTTATAGACATTAACTCCTACCTGGAGTTACTCAGACACACCACCTCTCCTGTTAGTACATTAATGCTCCCCATTAAGTACCATCAGTTCTGTTTTAATGCTTGTTTTGAAAACATGAATTTGTTCTAATGAAATGGACATACTAGGGAACAATTTTGACAAGCAGTTAAAAAGTGAGAGTAAATAATTTTAATGGCTCTATGCTATGTATCACCACTGGGATACCTAATAATGTTATTTTCTCTAAGAAAACTGAAGAGTTTCTGGGCTTATATATTATTCTTTTATACCCAGAAATAAGGCTTGTCATAATTAATTAAATGCCAAGTCCAGTAAACAAGATAGCCACTAAACTTTGAGTCTGCCTAAAGGTCCTATTTTTAGGTTCTGTCTCAAAGTTTCTCCTCTTCTCTTTCTTTACATCTTTTCTCAGGGTGAGATCATATAAATCTGTGGCTTTAAGCCCCATTTACATATTGATAACATCCAAATCTATCTGTATATGACCAAAGACTAAAATTTTCCCAAGTCCAGATTTTGATTTATATCTGAAATTATCCGAAGTATTTCAAACTTCTTAAATATAAAATTGTTTAGTATTTCTCCTACTCATTGATACTTTTGCATGTGTCTGTGTATTTGTATGATTATATCACATATATTTATGTGTGTTAGGTAAAGTCCTATGTGTTTTATCTATATTAACTCATTAATTCCCCCAAACAACCTAATGAGGTAAATCCTCCTCTTTTGCCCACATTACAAGTGAAGAAACTGATACAAATAGATTAAGTAAATTGTTCCAGGTCAGTGAAGAAGCTGGGATTTGAATCCAGATAATCTAGACCTAGAGAACATCCTAATTCCAAACTTCAAACAGTCCAGCAGGGCAAAAGCCTGTAAGGCTTATTTTAATTCTTTAAGTACATTCCCAGGTGGAAAGATATTCAGGCTTTGGTTACAAAGCATCCTTCAAAGAGCATTTTGTTTACATTTACTTACTCATTGCTTTTTTGTGAATTCTTGAATCTTACAGAACATTTTTGGTGTTCAGCCAAATTGGAAACTATTATGTGCATGCTGTCCATAGTACTTTCTTATGAATGTTAACCAGTGCTTCTAAATCACAGATAAAACGTGAACATAAGGTTTGTGTCACCAAGTAACTGATGATAAGGCTGGAATGGTAGATTGAGAATCAGATTGTGGAGCACTTTAAATGACAAACTGATGAGGATAGGGGGCTTTGTTTTGCTGCTGGTAGCAATGAAAAATGTTTTCATTGAAGGGCCGATGTGAGGTTCAGCTCATGTTTTAGGAAGAACGAGTTGGTCATGTGCTGGAACTTTCTGAACATTAAGGCATGTACAGACCTTGAGTGCTCTCCCCTCTTGTCTGGTGCTGTGGTTCTCCATCTTTAGTGTATGTCAGAATCTCTTGGAGAATAATATCCTGGGATTGCTTCACAATGGGACCCCAACCCCTGAGAATTTGTTTGAGTAGAAATGGGTTTAAAATGCAGGAAAATGCAGTTTAATAAACACCACACTGGAAGAGTATGATGCAGGTAGTTTGAGAAACACTGATTTAGTGGCTGTGGAATTAATACAAATGTCAGGTAAAAGTAGGGTGGTGGGAAGGTAAGAGGTGGAGTTTCAATTCAGAATAGCTATTTGAGCCCACATATTTTGCTCTCTCCCTTCCAGATGCTCACTGAACATACACACGCACACACATACACACAAACACAAACACACAACCCATACCCACCCTGAAAAATGGGAAAGATTTCCTGCAGAGGTCAAAAGAGTGAGATCTATGCATCATATATAGTACAGGGAGGACCAGGCTGAGGAAAGCAACCATCAGCTTGGAATCCCAAGCACAAATGGAAAAACCTTCATAGGAAGTAAATGCATAAAACTCCCTGGAAGAACCTCACCAAATTTTCAAGGGTGGAGGTGGAGGAACTGAAACAAGGGCTGGCCTTGTGGCCAGGAGCATAAGTAAACTTCAACCTTAACAAAGTCCGAAGGAACCATAGGTCACCAGAGAAGTCTCCTACGGAAGTGGATTGATTGAGTCTGTTGCAGTGATTAGTTAAGGATAGGATTGTTTAAAGCAAGAAAAGATACGAGGATTGATGACAAAAACTTGTTTGGTTTATGTCCACATTTAGGAAATAGGGAAGAGGCAGTCAGCAGAGCTGGTAGGAAACTTGACAGCTATCCAGTGACCTTGAAGCAAAGAAATTAGTGGCTTTCAAGAGAATGTGGTTAAATTGCCACAAGAAATAGAAAGATCAAATAACATATAAATGGAGAGTTGATCAATTGTTTGGCAATTTGGTGTTCATGGTCGTCTTTGTGAGAGATTTTCAGCAGGGTGGTGTGAGTGCAAGTCAGATTGGGGGATTGAAGAAGTGAGTAAGGGAAGAAGAAAGTCATCAAAGGTTGACTAGTATCTCTCTGAGTTTTTCCTTCTGTGAGTTTGGTAGCAAAAGGGAGGGAAAGAGGGTTGATAACTGCAGGAGTAATCAGTAAAGGAATATTTTTATGGGCATGAGGTCCTCTCTTCACATCTAGAAAGAAGAGAGAAGGAGCCAGAGAAGTGAATAGGGAAATATTCAAGATGGCAGGGAGCAAGGTAATGATTAATGATGGAGCATGTGTTGTGGGATCAGAATCTCATTGGGACTAATATAAATCTTGTTCCTGGGTAATGAGGTAGGATATTTCATTCATATTTTATTATAATTAATTTAATCTTTTGAAAAAGGAATATAATGACAATAATAGCTCCATATTTTCCATTTATAGTTGAATAAAGACTTATTTATAAAATGTTGACATTGTTATTTTTGAGATGGTAAGGTAAAGATCAGGAAGTGAAAAATGTGAAGGACTGAATTTAAAGAGAATGTGTTGGGTGCATTCTTTGCAAGTAAGTAGTAATCCAGAATATATCCAGTCTCTAAAGATACTAAAAGAGAAAGATGAGCTAGTAGGACTTGTAGAAGAAAATGGATTGATAACTCTTAAAAGTTGAGGGAAAAAAGAAAGGCCAATCAATTGGTCTTATAAGAATTGCCATTCTTATAAGGATCATTCCTTCATTTGGGAAAAACATGTTAGTTACTATATTAGTCAACTTAGGATGCCATAACAGAATGCCATAGATGAGGTGGTTTAAAAACAAATTTCTTTTTCACAGTTCCTGAGACCTGAAGTCCAAGATTAGGGTGCCACCATGGTCAGGTTCTGGTGAGAGCTCTCTTCTTGGGTTTTGCCTTCTCACTGTGTCCTTACATGGCAGAGAGAGGGGGAGCTTGGATACTTCTTTCTATAAGGACACTAATCCCATCATGAGAGTACCCTCTCCTGACCTCCTCTAAACCTAATTATCTCCCAAAGGCTCCACCTCCAAATAACATCACATTGGGTGTTAGAGCTTCAACATGAATTTTGGAAGGACACAAATACTCCGTCTGTAACAGTTACACTTTTTGAAATTGAATTCTGTTTTAATGTAGTGACATGTGCAAAGGTTTTTGTTTTTTCTTTTTGTATTGAAGTACAATTTATAATATTATATTGGTTTCAGTTGTACAGCATATTCATATCATATTCTGTAAAAATACTCTGTTTTTATAGATTATTCTCCATTAAAGGTTATCACAAAATAATGGCTATAATTCCCTGTGCTGGACCATATATCCTTGTTGCTTATCTGTTTTTTGTACATAGTAGTTTGTATTTTTAACTCCATACCCCTATCTTGCCCCTCTCCCCTTCCCTTTTGCCACTGGTAACTGCTACTTTGTTTTCTGTATCTGTAAATCTGTTTTGCTATATACATTTGTTTGTTTTATTTATAGATTCCACAAATAAGTATTATCATATAGTATTTGTCTTTCTGTGTCTGACATTTCACTAAGCATAATATTCTCTACCTACATCCACATTGCTGCAAATGGCAGAATTTCATTCTTTTTATAGCTGAGTAGTATTCCATTGTGTGTGTGTCTGTGTGTATCTGTGTGTGTGACATCTTCTTTATATGTTTGTCTGTTGATGGACACTTTGGTTGTTTCCATATCTTGGTTATTGTAAATACTGCTGTTATGAACATTGGGGTGCATGTATATTTTTGAATTAGTCTTTTCATTTTTTCCAGATATATACTCAGGATTGGAATCGATGGATCATATGGTAATTCTATTTGTAGATTTTTGAGTAACGTCCACAGTGACTGCATCAATTTATATTCCTACCAACAGTATACAAGGGCTCTCTTTTCTCTACATCCTCACCAGCATTTGTTACTTGCAGACTTTTTGATGATAGCCATTCTGACAGGTGTGATATGATTCTCATTGTTGTTTTGATTTGCATATTTCCAATAATTAGCATCATTGAGCACCTTTTCATATGCCTGTTAGCCACCTATATGTCTTCTTTGGAAAAATATCTATACAGGTCTTCTGCCTGTTTTTTTTTTTTTTTTTTAACATCTTTAGTGGAGTATAATTGCTTTACAGTGGTGTGTTAGTTTCTATTTAAAAAAAGTGAATCAGTTATACATATACATAAGTTCCCTCTATGTTCCCTCTATACCCTCTTGCATCTCCCTCCCTACCACCCTCCCTATCCCACCCCTCTAGGTGGGCAAAAAGCACCGAGCTGATATCCCTGTGCTATGCGGCTGCTTCCCAGTAGCTATCTATTTTACGTTTAGTAGTGTATATATGTCCATGCCACTCTCTCACTTTGTCACAACATACCCTTCCCCCTCCCCATATCCTCAAGTCCATTCTCTAGTAGGTCTGTGTCTTTATTCCCATCTTACCCCTAGGTTCTTCATGACAATTTTTAAATCTTAGATTCCATATATATACGGTATTTGTTTTTCTCCTCCTGACTTACTTCACTCGGTATGACAGGCTCTAGGGCTATCCACCTCACTACAAATAACTCAATTTCGTTTATTTTTATGGCTGAGTAATATTCCATTGTATACATGTGCCACATCTTCCTTATCCATTCATCTGTTGATGGACACTTAGGTTGCTTCCATGTCCTTGCTATTGTAAATAGAGCTGCAATGAACATTTTGGTACATGACTCTTTTTGAATTATGGTTTTCTCAGGGTATATGCCCAGTAGTGGGATTGCGGGGTTGTATGTTAGTTCTATTTGTAGCTTTTTAAGGAACCTCCATACTGTTCTCCATGGTGGCTGTATCAATTTACATTCCCACCAGCAGTGCAAGAGTGTTCCCTTTTCTCCACACCCTCTTCAGCATTTATTGTTTCTAGAGTTTTTGATGACGGCCATTCTGACTGGTGTGAGATGATATCTCATTGCAGTTTTGATTTGCATTTCTCTAATGATTAATGATGTTGAACATTCTTTCATGTGTTTGTTGGCAATCTGTATATCTTCTTTGGAGAAATGTCTATTTAGATCTTCTGCCCATTTTTGGATTGGGTTGTTTGGTTTTTTGTTATTGAGCTGCATGAGTTGCTTATAAATTTTGGATATAAATCCTTTGTCAGTAGCTTCATTTGCAAATATTTTCTCCCATTCTGAGGGATTTATTTTGGTCTTGTTTATGGTATCCTTTGCTGTGCAAAAGGTTTTAAGTTTCCTTAGGTCCCATTTGTTTACTTTTGCTTTTATTTCCATTTCTCTAGGAGGTGGATCAAAAGGGATGTTGCTGTGATTTATGTCATAGAGTGTTCTGCCTATGTTTTCCCCTAAGAGTTTTATAGTGTCTGGCCTTACACTTAGGTCTTTAACCCATTTTGAGTTTATTTTTGTGTGTGGTGTTAGGGAGTGTTCTAATTTTATTCTTTTACATGTAGCTGTTCAGTTTTCCCAGCACCATTTATTGAAGAGGCTGTCTTTTCTCCACTGTATATTCTTGCCTCCTTTATCAAAGATGAGGTGATCATAAGTGTGTGGGTTTATCTCTGGGCTTTCTATCCTGTTCCATTGATCTATATTTCTGTTTTTGTGCCAGTACCACACTGTCTTGATTACTGTTGCTTTGTAGTATAGTCTGAAGTCAGGGAACCTGATTCCTCCAGCTCTGTTTTTCTTTCTCAAGATTGCTTTGGCTATTTGGGATCTTTTGTGTTTCCATACAAATTGTGAGATTTTTTGTTCTAATTCTGTGAAAAATGTCAGTGGTGGTTTGATAGGGTTTGCATTGAATCTGTAGATTGCTTTGGGTAGTATAGTCATTTTCACAATGTTAATTCTTTCAATCCAAGAACATGGTATAATCTTTCCATCTATTTGTATCATGTTTGATTTCTTTCATCAGTGCCTTATAATTTTCTGCATACAGGTATTTTGTCTCCTTAGGGAGGTTTATTCCTAGATATTTTATTCTTTCTGTTGCAATGGTAAATGGGAGTGTTTTCTTAATTTCCCTCTCAGATTTTTCATCATTAGTGTATAAGAATGCCAGAGATTTCTGTGCATTAATTTTGTATCCTTCCACTTTACCAAATTCATTGATTTGCTCTAGTAGTTTTCTGGTGGCATATTTAGGATTCTTTATGTATAGTGTCAGGTCCTCTGCAAACAGTGACAGCTTTGCTTCTCCTTTTCCGATTTGGATTCCTTTCATTTCTTTTTCTTCTCTGACTGCTGTGGCTAGAACTTTCAAAACTATGTTGAATAAGCATAGTGAGAATGGGCAACCTTCTCTTGTTCCTGATCTTAGTCGAAATGTTTTCAGTTTTTCACCATTGAGGATGATGTTGGCTGTGGGTTTGTCATATATGGCCTTATTATGTTGAGGAAAAAGTTCCCCCTATGCCTACTTTCTGCAGAGTTTTTATCATAAATAGGTGTTGAATTTTGTCGAAAGCTTTCTCTGCATCTATTGAGATGATCATATGGTTTTTCTCCTTCAATTTGTTAATATGGTGTATCACATTGTTTGATTTGTGTATATTGAAGAATCCTTGCATTCCTGGAATAAACCCCACTTGATCATGGTCCTTTTAATGTGCTGTTGGATTCTGTTTGCTAGTATTTTGTTGAGGACTTTTGCATCTATGTTCATCAGTAATATTGGCCTGTAGTTTTCATTCTATGTGACATCTTTGTCTGGTTTCGGTGTCAGGGTGATGGTGGCCTCATAGAATGAGTTTGGGAGTGTTCCTCCCTCTGCTATCTTATGGAAGAGTTTGAGAAGAATAGGTGTTAGCTCTTCTCTAAATGTTTGATAGAATTCACCTGTGAAGCCATCTGGTCCTGGGCTTTTGTTTGTTGGAAGATTTTTAATCACAGTTTCAATTTCAGTGCTTGTGATTGGTCTGTTCATATTTTCTATTTCTTCCTGGTTCAGTCTCAGCACGTTGTGCATTTCTAAGAATTTGTCCATTTCTTCCAGGTTGTCCATTTTATTGGCATAGAGTTGCTTGTAGTAATCTGTCATGATCTTTTGTATTTCTGTAGTGTCAGTTGTTACTTCTCCTTTTTCATTTATAATTCTATTGATTTGAGTCTTCTCCCTTTTTTTCTTGATGAGTATGGCTAATGGTTTATCAATTTTGTTTATCTTCTCAAAGAACCAGCTTTTAGTTCTATTGATCTTTGCTATTGTTTCCTTCATTTATTTTTCATTTATTTCTGATCTAATCTTTATGATTTCTTTCCTTCTGCTAAATTTGGGGGGTTTTTGTTCTTCTTTCTGTAATTGCTTTAGTTGTTTATTTGAGTTGTTTCCTGTTTTTAAAGGTAGGATTGTATTGCTAAATACTTCCCTCTTAGAACTGCTTTTGCTGCATCCCATAGGTTTTGGTCATCATGTCTCCAGTGTCATTTGTTCCTAGGTATTTATTGATTTCTTCAGTGATCACTGCATTATTAAGTAGTGTACTGTTTAGCCTCCATGTGTTTGTATTTTTTTACAGATCTTTTCCTGTAATTGATATCTAATCTCATAGCATTGTGGTCAGAAAAGATACTTGATATGATTTCAATTTTCTTAAATTTACCAAGGCTAGATTTGTGATAAAAAATATGATGTATACTGGAGAATGTTCCATGACCAGTTGAAAAAAATGTGTATTCTGTTGTTTTTGGATGGAATGTCCCATAAATATCAATTAAGTCCATCTTGTGTAATGTATCATTTAAAGCTTGTGTTTCCTTATTTATTTTCATTTTGGATGATCTGTCCATTGGTGAAAATGGTGTGTTAAAGTCCCCTACTATGATTGTGTTACTGTCGATTTCCCCTTTTATGGCTGTTAGTATTTGCCTTATGTATTGAGGTGCTCCTATGTTGGATGCATAAGTATTTACAATTGATATATCTTCTTGGATCGATCCCTTGATCATTATTTAGAGTCCTTTCTTGTCTCTTGTAATAGTCTTTATTTTAAAGTCTCTTTTATTTGATACAAAAATTGCTACTTCATCTTTCTTCTGATTTCCATTTGCATGGAATATCTTTTTCCATCCCCTCACTTTCAGTTTGTATGTGTCCCTAGGTCTGAAGTGGATCACTTGTAGATAGCCTATATATGGCCTTGTTTTTGTATCCATTCAGCATGTCTGTGCCTTTTGGTAGGAGCATTTAATACATTTACATTTAAGGTAATTATCGATATGTATGTTCCTATTCCCATTTACTTAATTGTTTTGTATTTGTTATTGTAGGTGTTTTCCTTCTCTTGTGTTTCTTGCCTAGAGAAGTTCCTTTAGCATTTGTTGTAAATCTGATTTGGTGGTGCTCTCTCAGCTTTTGCTTGTCTGTAAAGTTTTTAATTTCTCCATCAAATCTGAATGAGATCCTTGTTAGGTAGAGTAATCTTGGTTGTAGGTTTTTCTCCTTCATCACTTTAAATATGTCCTGCCACTTCCTTCTGGCTTGCAGAGTTTCCGCTGAAAGATCAACTGTTAACCTTATGGGGATTCCCTTGTGTGTTATTTGTTGTTTTTCCCTTGCTGCTTTTAATATGTTTTCTTTGTATTTAATTTTTGATAGTTTAATTTGTGTCTTGGCATGTTTCTCCTTGGATTTATCCTTATGGGACTCTCTGTGCTTCCTGGACTTGATTAACTATTTCCTTTCCCATGTTAGGGAAGTTTTCAACTATAATCTCTTCAAATATTTTCTCAGTCTCTTTCTTTTTCTCTTCTTCTTCTCGGACCCCTATAATTTGAATGTTGGTGCATTTAATGTTGTCCCAGAGGTCTCTGAGACTGTCCTCATTTCTTTTCATTCTCTTTTCTTTGTTCTGCTCTGCAGTAGTTATTTCCACTATTTTATCTTCCAGGTCATGTATCCGTTCTCCTGCCTCAGTTATTCTGCTATTGATCCCTTCTAGAGTATTTTTAATTTCATTTATTGTGTTGTTCATTATTGCTTGTTTCCTCTTTAGTTCTTCTAGGTCCTTGTTAAATGTTTCTTGCATTTTCTCTCTTCTATTTCCAAGATTTGGATCATTATTCTGAATTCTTTTTCAGGTAGACTGCCTATTTCCTCTTCATTTGTTAGGTCTGGTGGGTTTTTACCTTAGTCCTTCATCTGCTGTGTGTTTTTGTCTTTTCATTTAGCTTATCTTACTGTATTTGTGGTCTCTTTTTCACAGGCTGCAGGTTTGTAGTTCTGATTGTTTTTGGTGTCTGTCCCCAGTGGCTAAGGTTCTTTCAGTGGGTCGTTTAGGTTTCCTGGTGGAGGGGACTAGTGCCTGTGTTTTGGTGGATGAGGCTGGAACTTGTCTGTCTGGTGGGCAGGTCCACATCTGGTGGTGTGTTTTGTGCTGTCTGTAGCCTTATTATGATTTTAGGCAGCCTCTCTGCTAATGGATGGGGCTTTGTTCCTGTCTTGCTAGTTGTTTGGCATAGGGTGTCAGGTACTGTCGCTTACTGGTCGTTGAGTGAAGCTGGGTTTGGTGTTGAGATGGAGATCTCTGGGAGATTTTTGCCACTTGATATTACATGGAGTTGGGAGGTCTCTTGTGGACCAGTGTCATGAAACTGGCTCCCTCACCTCATTGGCACAGCCCTGACGTCTGGCTGTAGCACCAAGAGCCTGTCCTCCACATGGCTCAGAATAAAAAGGTGAAAAAAATAGAAAGAAAGAAAGAGAGAGGATAAAATAAAATAAAGTAAGGTAAAATAAAATAAAGTTATTAAAATGAAAAATAAAAAATAATTATTAAGAAAAAAAATTTTAAGAAGTAAAAAAATTTTTAAATAAAGAAAAAAAAAAGGACAGTCAGTACCCTCGGACAAATGGTGAAAGCAAAGCCATATAGACAAAATCTCACACAGAAACATACACATACACACTCACAAAAAGAGGAAAAGGGGGGGCTTCCCTGGTGGCGCAGTGGTTGAGAATCCGCCTGCCGATGCAGGGGACATGGGTTCGTGCCCCGGTCCGGGAAGATCCCATATGCCGTGGAGCAGCTGGGCCCGTGAGCCATGGCCACTGAGTCTGCGCGTCCGGAGCCTGTGCTCCACAACGGGAGAGGCCACAACAGTGAGAGGCCCGCATACCACACACACACAAAAAAAAAAAAGAGGAAAAGGGGAAAAAATAATATATCTTGCTCCCAAAGTCCACCTTCTCAATTTGAGATGATTTATTGTCTATTCAGGTACTCCACAGTTGCAGGGTACATCAAGTTGATTGTAGAGGTTTAATCATCTGCTCCTGAGGCTGCCTGGAGATATTTCCCTTTCTCTTCTTTGTTCTCACAGCTCCCAGGGCTCAGCTTCGGATTTGGACCCGCCTCTGCATGTAGGTCGCCTGAGGGCGTCTGTTCTTCTCTCAGACAGGACGGAGTTGCAGGAGCCACTGATTTGGGGGTCTGGCTCACTCAGGTCGTGGGGGAGGGGTACAGATGTGGGGTGAGCCTGTGGCAGCAGAGGCAGGCATGATGTTGCACCAGCCTGAGGTGCGCTGTGCATTTTCCTGGGGAAGTTGTCCCTAGGTCATGGAACCCTGGCAGTGGAGGACTGCAGAGGCTCCCAGGAGGGATGGCGTGGATGGTGACCTGTGGTTGCACACAGGTTTCTTGGTGGCCACAGCAGCAGCCTTAGTGTCTCTTGCCCGTCTCTGGAGTCCTTGCTGATAGCCGTGGCTCACGCCCATCTCTGGAGCTCCTTTAAGTGGTGCTCTTAATCCCCCCTCCTAGTGCACCAGGAAACAAAGAGCAAGAAAAAGTGTCTTGCCTCTTCAGCAGCTCTGGACCTTTTCCCGGACTCCCTCTTGGCTAGCTGTGGCGCACTAATGCCTTCAGGCTGTGTTCACAGCGCCAATACCAGTCCTGTCCCTGGCATCCGACTGAAGCCCGAGCCTCAGCTCCCAGCCCCCGCCCATCCCGGCAGGTGAGCAAACAAGCCTCTAGGGCTGGTGAGTGCTTGTCAGCACCAATCCTCTTTGTGGGAATCTCTCTTCTTTGCCCTCCGCACCCCTGTTGCTGTGCTCTCCTCCGTGACTCTGAAGCTTCCCCCTTTGCCCTCTGCAGTCTCTGCCCTTGAAGGGACTTCTAGAGTGTGGAAACCTTTCCTCCCTCACAGCTCCCTCCCACTGGTGCAGGTCCTGTCCCTATTCTTTTGTCTCTGTTTTTTCTTTTTACTTTTGCCCTATCCATGTACGTGGGGAGTTTCTTGCCTTTGGGGAGGTCTGAGGTCTTCTGCCAGCAATTAGTGGGTGTTCTATATGAGCAGTTCCACGTGTAGATGTATTTCTGATGTGTCTGTGGGGAGGAAGGTGATCTCCACATCTTACTCTTCCACCATCTTCTCCAAAACCCCTTGTCTGTTTTTTGATTGAGTTTTTTTTAAATTGAATTTTATGAGCTATTTCTATATTTGGGATATTAACCCCTTTTTTGTTAAATCATTTATAAATATTTTCTCCCATTCAGTAATTTTCCTTTTCATATTGTTGATTTTTTATTTTTCTGTGCAAATCTTTTAATTTTAATTAGGTCCCATTTGTTTATTTTTGCTTTTATTTCTTTTGCCTTAGGAGACAGATCCAAAAACAATGTTGTTACAATTTATGTCAAAGAGTGTTCTGCCTGTGTTCTCTTCTAGAAGTTTTATGGTTTCTAGTCTTACATTTAGGTCTTTAATCCATTTTGAGTTTATTTTTGTATATGATATGATGGAATGTTCTATTCTTGTTTTACATGTTTCTGTCCAATTTTCCCAACACCACTTATTGAAGAGACTGTCTTTTTTCCATTGTATATTCTTGCCTCCTATGTCATAAGTAAATTGATCATTGGCACATGAGATTATTTCTGGGCTCTCTGTTCTGTTCCATTGAACTATGTGTCTGTATTTTTTGATGTACCATACTGTTTTCAGTACTGTGGCTTTGCAGTATAGTTGGAAATCAGGGCGGGTGATATTTCCAGCATGGTTCTTTTTTCTCAAGATGCCTTTGGCAATTTAGAGTCTTCTGTGGTTCCATATAAATTTTTGGATTATTTGATCCACTTCTGTGAAAAAATGTCACAGGTATTTTGATAGCTATCATATTAAATCTGTAGATTGCTGTGGGTAGTATGGACATTTTAACAGTTTTACTTTTCTTAATCTGTGAACACAGGATATCTTTCCATTTCCTTATATCATATTCAATTTCCTTCATTAGTGTTTTATAGTTTTCAGAGTATAGGTCTTTCACCTTCTTGGTTAAGTTTATTCATAGATATTTTATTCATTTTGATGCAGTTTAAATCAGGATTTTTTTTACTTTGTCTGATAGTTCATTATTAGTGTATAGAAATGCAACAGATTTCTGTATGTTAATCTTATTATATCCTGCAACTTTACTGAATTCATTATCAGTTGTAATAGTTTTTAGGTTAAGACTTTAGAGTTTTCTACATAAATTATCTTGTCATCTGCAAATAGTCTGTTTTACTTTTTCCTTTCAATTTAGATGCTTTTAATTTCTTTTTCTTGTCTGATTACTGTGACTAGGACTTCCAATACTATGTTAAATAGAAATGGCTAGAGTGGGCATCTTTGTCTTGTTCCTGGATTTAGAGGAAAGGCTTTCAGCTTTTCACTGTTGTACATGATATTATACACAAAGTCATACACAAAAATGGGTTTGTCAAAAATGGCCTTTGTTATATTGAGATATAGTTCTCTCTATACAAACTTTGATGAGAATTTTTATCATGAATGGATGTTGGAATTTTGTCAAATGCTTTTTCTGTATCTGTTGAGTTGATCATGTGACTTTTCATCTTTCCTTTGTTAATGAGGCATATTACACTGATTGATTTGCAAATATTGGACCATCCTTGCATCCTGGGAATAAATCCCACTATATCATAGGACATGATTCTTTTTACATATTGTTGGGTTCAGTTTGCTAATATTTTGTTAAGAATTTTTATATCTATATTCATCAAAGATATTGGCCTGTAATTTTCTTTTTTTATAGTGTGTTTGTCTGGTTTTAGTATCAGGGTAATGGTCGTCTCATAGAATGAATTTTTTTTTTTTTTTTTTTTTTTTTTTTTTTTGTGGTACGCAGGCCTCTCACTGTTGTGGCCTCTCCCATTGCGGAGCGCAGGCTCCGGACGCGCAGGCTCAGCGGCCATGGCTCATGGGCCCAGACGCTCTGCGGCATGTGGGATCTTCCCGGACCGGGGCACGAACCCGTGTCCCCTGCATCAGCAGGCGGATTCTCAACCACTGCGCCACCAGGGAAGCCCTCATAGAATGAATTTGAGAGTGTTTCATCTGCTTCAATTTTTAAAAAAATAGCTTTTCTTCATATGTTTGGTAGATTTCGCCTTTGAAGCTCTCCAGTCCTGGAAGATTTTTTAATTACAAATTCAACTTCACTACCTGTGATTAGTTTGTTAAAATTGACTGTTTTGTCTTGATTCACTCTTGGCAGGTTGTATCTTTCTAGAAATTTGTCCATTTCCTCTAGGTTGTCCAATTTGTGGGCATATAACTGTTCATAGTATTCTCTTATGATTGTTTCGGATCTCTGTGGTATCAGTTATTAATTTTCCTCTTTCATTTCTTATTGTGTTTACTTGGGTCCTCCCTCACATCTCATGTGGTGAACCTGGCTAAGGTTTAATAATTTTGTTTATTATTATTTTTTAATATGTCTTGGTTTCATTGATCTTTTGGGGGGTTTTTTGTTTGTTTGTTTTACTCTCTCTGTATTTCCTCTCTGATCTTTATTATTTTCTTCCTTCTTCTGAATTTGGGCTTTGTTTGTTCTTCTTTTCCTAATTCCTTTAGGTGGTAGGTTAGGTTGTATATTTGAGATTTTTCTTGTTTCTTGAGGAAAACCTGTATCACTGTAAACTTCCCTCTGAGAGCTGCTTTTGCTGCATCACACAGATTTTGGAGAGTTTTGTTTTCATTTTCATTTGTCTTGAGGTATTTGCTGATTTTTCTCTTTGAGTTTTTCATTGACCCACTGTTTTTTTAGTAATATGTTGTTTAGTCTCCAATTTGTTTGTTCTTTTCCCATTTTTCTTTCTGTAATTGATTTCTAGTTTCATATGGTTGTGGTCAGAAAAAAATGCCCTATTTAATTTCTATCCTCTTGAACTTGTTGAGACTTGTTTTATGGCCTAGGATGTGATCTATTCTGGAGAACGTTCCATGTGCACTTGAAAAGAGTGTGTATTCTGCTGTTTTGGGATGTAATGTCCTGTATATCTCTATAGTCTAACTCATCCATCATCATTTAAGGCCACTGTTGCCTTATTGATTTTATGTCTGGATGATCTGTTAATGATGTAAGTTGGTGTTAAAGTCTCCTGCTTTTATTGTATTATTGTCAGCTTTTCCCTTTTTGTCTGTTAGTATCTGCTTTATATATTTAGGTGTTCCATATTGGTTGCACATATTCTTTTTTTTAATGTATTATTTTAAAGTCTTTATTGAATTTGTTACAATATTGCTTCTGTTTTATGTTTTGGCTTTTTGGCCACAAGGCATGTGGGATCTTAGTTCCCTGACCAGGGATCGAACCCTTACTCCCTGCATTGGAAGGTGAGGTCTTAACCACTGGATGACCAGGGATGTCCCTGGGTGCATATATGTTAATGAATGTAGTATTCTCTTCTTCTACTGATCCCATTATCATTATATAATGCCCTTCTTTTGCTTTTGTTATACAGCTTGTTTTAAAGTCTACTTTTCTGATAGGAGTATTGCTATCCCCACTTTCTTGTGATTTCTGTTTACATGAAATATCTATTTCTATCCCCTCACTTTCAGTCTGTGTGTGTCTTTTGCCCTGAAATGAGTGTCTTATAGGCAGCATATAGAAGGGTCTTGTTACCTCTATCCAATCAGATACCCTATGTCTTTTGATTGGAGTGTTTAGTCCATTGACATCTTTAGTAATTATTGATAGATATGTACTTATTTCCATTTTATTTTTTGTTTTCCTATTGTTTTCTAGTTCTCTGTTTATTTTTTCTTTTTGTTTATTTCATTGTGGTTTGATAATTTTCTTTAGTAGTATGCTTATGTTCCTTTCTTTTTAGCTTTTGTATATGTATTGTAAGTTTTTGATTTGTTGTTACCAAGTGGTTCATATATGCTGACCTGGAATTGTATCTACTTATTTTAAACTGGTAGTCATTTAAGTTCAAACACATTCTAAAAGATGTACATTTTTACTCCCCTCCCCCATATTTTGTTTTTGATGTCATATTTTACATCTTGTTTATTTGTTGACTGTTTATTGTAGTTATATCTGCTTTTACAATTTTTTGTTTTTTAATCTTCATATTGGGTTATTTAAGTGGTTGATCCTCAATCATTAATCATTGTATTTGTATTTTTTAGTGGGCTCTTCCCTTTCCTATAGATTCTTCTTTTCCACTTTAACATTTCTTTTAGGGCAGGTTTAGTATTGCTGAATTCTTTGAGTTTTTGTTTGACTGACAAGGTCTTTCTCTCTTCTTCAATATTAAATGATAATCTTACTGGGAAGAGTGTCCTAAGTTGCAGGTTTTTCCCTTTCAGCACGTTGAATATATCATGCCATTCTTTTCTGGCCTGCAAAGTTTCTACAGAAAAATTAGCCGATAGCCTTATGGGGATTCCTTTATATATGATTCTTTGTTTTTCTCTTGCTACCTTTAGAATTCTCTCTTTAACTTCTGCCACTTTATTTTTGGTATGTCTTGGTGTGTGTGAGCTCATCTTGTTTAGCACCCTCTCTGCTTATTATACCTGGATATCTGTTTCCTTTTTTAGGTTTCAGAAGTTTGCAGCCATAATTTCCTCAAATACATTTTCAATACCCTTCTCTCTCTCTTCTCGTTCTGGGACCCCTATAATGTGAATATTGGTATGCTTATTGTTATCCCATAGATCTCTTAAATAGCTTTCAGTTTAAAAAAATTTTCTTTTTGCTGTTCTGATTGGGTGATTTCCTTTATTCTATCTTCCAGAGCACTTATGTGTTCTTCTGTATCACTTAGTTTGCTGTTCATTCCTTCTAGTATGTTTTTAATTTCAGATAATGAATTCTCCATTTCTGATTGGGTCCTTTTTATATTTTCTACTTCCTTGTTAAAATTTTCACTTTTTTTCATCTATTATTTTCCCCAGTTCAGTTATTATTTTTATTACCAATGCTTTGAATTCTTTATCTGGTAAATTGTCTATTTCTCTTTCATTATTTATTTTTTCAGGGTTTTTCTTTTGTTCTTTCATTTGAGAGCATTTCCTCTGCCTTTTCAGTTTCCTTAGGTGAAACAGTTACCTGTTGCAGTCTTAAGGGTGTGTTCTTATGTGGGAGCATACCTATAGAGACTGCATGTGCCCAATGCCTTTTATGGGAGAGTTGGATTTGACAGGGATGCAATTCACATCTTTCCCCAGGGTGTGCTGGCTGCTATCACCTTGGTTGGGGGGTGGAGCTGGAGATGGAGGGGCTAGAGCTGGGCCAGGTGTGAGGTGGGACTTTCCCTCTACTCAGTGGCTGTCACTGCCTTATTGGTGACAGGGGTCTGATCCCAAGTTGTTGTAGCAGAAGCCCTGTGGGTCAGGCCTAAGCTGGTTATGTTCCCTTTAAGTGTGTATTTTCCCCTCTCCCAGTACCGGGACCCTTGTGGGGAGTGTTGAAGCAGGTGGAGAGGGGGCTATGCAGGCTCTCCACTTGTATTGGTTATAGGCAGAAGTCTGAGATTCCTGTGTAGGTACCCACAGTGGTTTACCTCGCTCTGCTCAGACACAACCTTGGGTGCAAGTCCCCTTTGTCCCTCTGAGCTGATCACTGCCCCCAGACTTCACCTCCCTCACCCTTTTGTGGAGCCACAGCGCAGGACAGGCAGTGTTCACATTGACTCTTGGTGTATAATGGGCATGAGCTATATTGGAGCATTTGCCCTCAGAATTGTGGGCTGCTTTTGATGTGTTGCTTGTGATGTGCTGTCTGAGTTAGCAGCAACAATAGCAGCAGCTGCCCCACTCAGGCTTCACCCCAGAATGTGGTCACCTCTGCTTGCCATGGCCAAATGTTCCCCCTGGTTGTGGCCACCCTTGATCCAGTGCTATGCTGTGACATGGAGTGAGCCGGGCTGGAGCATCTGTTTGCCTCAGGCCAAGGTACATGATGAAGCACAGGAAACCTGGCAGCTGCTAGAGAGATCCTCTATTGGCCCTCTCTGCCCTGCCTTGGGGGCAAACCAGCACACATGCACTCCTCATGAGCAGAGTCCAGGCTTCCACAGCCCTCATGCTAGTCCCAGCAGAACTCCAGCCAGCCAAAGGGGTTCATATCTCCTGTGTAGAACCCAAAGACTGGGGCACCCAATCTGTGGTTCTCACTGCTTACTTCCCAGGGTGGGTCTCCAACCATGTATTCTCCCTTTTCCTCTGAGTCCCCATTCAGGGGCACAGGTCCCAACCTGATTGCTTTTCTTTCCTTCCTACTCAATTACGTGTGAATCTTTCTTACAGCCTTGATTTTATAGGAATCTTTCTGTCATATTCCAGTTAGTTTTCACTGACACTTTTTCCACATGTAGATGTATTTTTGACATGTGACAGGTGAGTTCCACGTCCTGTTACTCTGCTATCTCTACTGATTTCCCCCCATACCAGTTACTCTTAAATAATTCAATACTAAAACAAAACATAATATTAATATTAAGGTTAATTTAAAATTATATCACTGCTAAATTATAATTATTCAAAATTATTTATGAATACGGGTAAGGGTTGGAAGGAAATATTATTGTTTTGTTAGGACTATGCAATTTTGAGTAATGTTAAATTATTTTTTTTTACTGAAACTACAATAATTTTGTGGAAAAACTCTTAAAAACATAGACAACATTGGTTCACACTTGTAGAAAGTTAGATGTTTTATTCAGGGCTCTCAGTTTCACATATTTTGATTGGGTTGCAAAGGGATTAACAAAAATACTGCTTGCTTTAACCATTCTGTGTAGGTTCCTATGCTCATTGACATGATAGATACAAACTGCTGTTCAGTCACTTATAATATAGGAAGATATTTTTGCATTCCAGATGTCATTTCCTGTTGGCACTGAGTTTGCAATTTCTGAAATATAAGAATTTAATTTTTTCCTGTTCTAATTTTTTATATCTTTAAGGTTCTTGATTTTCTTTCATTTAGCAACAGCAAACAACTTTTCTCATAAAGAAATATCTCATTAACCCAATAGATAATGAGATAATAGATAATCTACTAGTTTCTGCACTATTAGATATTTATAAAACTGACAGAATTTAAATGTTTTCCTTGCTTCTCTCTGCTGAGAACAATACGTTGGTCAGATTCCTTTATGAGTGACTTTAGAAAACGTTGGGAGACTTCCAAAGGATTATATTGTGCTGATGGCATTGTGTGGTATTTGGGAGTGGCACTAGGCATGAGGAGATTTCCCTCATTAAAATATTTTAGAAGCTCAGAATTAAATGTGTAGAATTTAACATTACTAAAAATTGCATCGTCCTAACAAAGAAATAAGTCCTAACAAAACACCAAGTGGGTTGGACACTGATGCTTATGGCTGCTGCAGCCTTAAGAGAGACTAGGGGTTATGGGTAATTCTTCAAGCTCCACCTATAACCCATCACTTGTCTTTTTAGAGGCCTGCATTGACACCGAGGCCAGGGACTGTGATGTGAAGAAGACCTATTCTGGAGATGTGTTAAAGATATATAGACCAAGAATTATGACAGGTGTTATCCTATATTAGTTTTATCTTTTATTCATAAATATGATATTCACTACAAAAAATAACCTCCAAGTTTAAATCTTCTTTACTAAATTGTGATTATAGAGAAAAGCACAGAGATATTTGGGCTATTCCCCTCTCTGCCATTAACATCACTTTGTCAGTAAATTGATCAATAATTCACTTATTTCATATTAGAAGAAACATTTCCCTTTATAAAAGCACTGAATACCATAGAGATGTTGATACTATAATATAATGGAACTATGTGAATCTGTTGTCCATGTTTCCAGATCTTAAGTGATTAAAGACTCTAAGGTCTGGAAATATGAAGACAAAATACACAAGGAGTATTTTGCCAGGAATTTGAATTCCAGTGATCTGGTTCTTTGATTTGGGTAGATTTTATTTAAGTTGTATAAGCTCAGGCTCCTCACTGAGAAACAGAGGTAATATTTATGTCATGGGGTTTTATTGTGAATTACATAAGATGTAAATGTGAAGTTCTTTGTTCTGTATCACGTACATAGTAAGTGCTCAAAATTATTAACTTTTAATCATTATCATTTTTTGTATCTCCAATCACATTTTTACATAGTCAATTATAATTAAATTAATCTTCATTCATAAGTGACACCACTGAGGATGCTTCTATGTCCAGTTTACTCAGAGACTGCCTCTTGGTGAGGAGGGAGCATGGTGGCAACTCTTACACTGGTGGTGATTCTGAATATGGCAGTGATTCCTAACCATTCCCATGTTGCCTACCAAGTTCCCTCCCTCCCTTCTTTCCTTCCTTCCTTCCTCTAATTACATATCTATATATACAAATATATATATACACACACACATATATATAATACCTTTATCAGTCTCAAATATGGATTAAGAAAGTGATAGCTATATTGTATTTCTTACTGATTCTAATCCACTATGACATTCTATGTTATTTCTGTAGGATTTTAATGAGCAAACTGATGACAGATGTGAGTTTTTTTGCAGCCAAGTGAGATTTTTATCTCCATCAAAGCAGTGTTTTGGGGCAACATCAGGGATAAGCTTATGGAATTAATCATTTTTTTCTTCAGTGCACTCCATCTACTAGATTCAATAATTGTGTTCTCTGGTTCATCATACGCAGCATAATGTCTTGACCTCCAGATCTGAAACAACATATTTTCTGAGAGATGCTGATTGTGTTTCATGAAATTCTACAGGGCCAAGTAAATTGAGGATGTCTTTGTTCTGCATATGGCTAATCTAAATTATATAGTCTTAGCCATTAAAACATTAAAATGTACTTGATGGCCAGTTATAGATCACAGAATTTTTACAAATGTGCTTTATATTTTCTAAGCACCAACACAGATTTTTTTTACATTTAAAACAACTGCTATACCACATCACTTATATTTTTAAAAATGTAAGTTTCCATCTTATAAAAATAAATACATAGCTGTAATCTACAAAAATCGTCAATTAATAACTACTGTGAACTTCTATTGTATACTGAGTCTGTGACATACTACTAGTTACTATGAGGATGTGGGATTTACTAAGTCAGGTAGAGCATCAAGTCCATTATTCTCATGGACTACCCACTCCTTGCATCATAGCTTCAGTTGTGTGAATTCATTTCAACAGACTTTTATCAAACATCTTCCATGTGTGAGGCGCTGTTGTTGGTACTGGGGAAGGAGAACAGATGGTCTAAATGCTTCTACATACCAGTACAGACAGTCTTTGGACAGTCAGAGGTATCCTTGGAGTTTAACTACATGAGGGGGTTATTGGAGCTCTAAGCCTTCACCAGTAGACAGGGAAGTTTTAGATGGCCACTAGAGGTTATATAGTCAAGGGAGAATCTTTTTTTTTTTTTTTTGTTAATACTGTGTATGTGCTTAAATGCTTGTGCAAAAATGTCAGCTTAGAAGGAGAGGTTGAAGACATAAGAGGGAGTGAAGAATTGATAGTTTTGGCAAAGTCTCTGGGTAGGCAGAAGTGAATGGAACCTAGAGAAAAGGTTTAGGGACTGGCCTTGTATCAGTGGAGTGATGTCTCTTCCATTGTCTTGGAGGGAAGGTAGAGACTCAGGGAGGCTATTGCCATGTATGCCCCAAGGGAACTGGGATACACAGTGAGCAAAAATGGTATTATGAAAGGAGGCATGTCTGGAAATGTCCAGCACCTATGCCTCTGCCTGACCCCTAGACGAGGTACTGCCATGATTCCTCCACAGGGAGCAGCATTAAAACTAAGATAATGGCACTGTAATGTGTGGGACTAGCTGGGAGAAGGTATATCTGAAAGTTTCTTGAGGGGAGAGTCTATCTTATGTTCATCTTTGTTATCTTTGTTGCATCTATTCCAGTCTTGAGTATTGTTGGTACTAAATAAGTTTATGGTATTTGTTGTGTTCAAAAAGGATGGACACATAGTTTGTTAAGAAGAGAGATGATGGTATGAAGGAGTGATAATGCAAACTTGACTGTTCTGCTTAGGACAGGATTTTAATTTTGTTGATACACAGTTATAGTATTTAATATGTAATTTGGAAGCAGCAGAAGCCCTGATGGTTGGAGCATATAACTAATATTTTTGTAGAAGTTTACAAATACATGATTGGACCTTTTCATATACTAATTCAAAGCAAATCCATAGGAAATCTCTCTTCAAATGAAGTTGACCTGGGTCTCATCTTTTTGGATCAGATGGTCCAATCTCTGTCACCGTAAAGAAGTTTGCAGATGATGCAGGGAAAATAGAAGCAGGAACCTTGCGAATCTACCCTCCTCTGGAGATTTGAGATGGAGGTATAAAATAAAGGGAAAAAAAGTTACCCTCCTTCTAGCGTGAAGAATTCCAGAGTCATTCTTCTCTGTGTTCTCTACCTATACCTTGTACAATGTACACCATAGCCAGGTATTAAGAATTCTTAGTTGACTTGTACTCTGAAGTGAGTGTAAACACCCTTCCTGAGAGTATGGTTTTGAGAAAATAACCTAATCAGATGGTCTTATGACAAGACCAAAGTAATCTTTTTGACTTACTTCTTAGCTGTAAGCTTACTGTGAAGTTTTCCCTGAAATATAGTTTTCAAAGTAAGTAGATCAGGGATATGCTATTTTGACTGAGTAGAAAACACAGTAAAGGGACTCACTCAGATTGTGACTGAAGGTTCACATTGTCCTTATGGGATCAAGATGAGCAACCAACATAATAACAAATCAGAAATCATACTGTTCACTATATTGTTTCATAAATTTGGGTAAACATAATTCCACAGAGTTCAGAACACTACTGGTTATTCACGCCATGGAGGAGATGTCAAATGTAAAAAGAACAATGCATATTATTGGTTAAAATGTCTGAAACTGAGCACATAAGCATTCATTTTTATTAGTTAATAATGTTTCAGAATGGAAATAGATGGTCTTTGGACAAGATCTTTATTTTGACAACATCAATCAGTATTAATAAAAAATCTAGAGAAATTTAATGACTGCCCTCCTCTTCTATTAGCCAAGTCTCCTTGAGGCAGCTGAATTGATCAGAGGTTTAACCAGGTTCATTTGGATACCCCATGCAAAATGTGAAGAAATTGAATGTGGGATCAGTGATTTCCCAGAAGTTAGATTTTCTTTGGAGCCACACAATCAATATAGATGTCATAAAACTAAAATAAGGTCAAAATGTTTTGTAATCAATTATTAAATTAGCATTTAAAAAATTTAATTTAAATTTAATTTTTAGATTGAAGTATAACTAATTTACAATATTATATTAGTTTCAGGTGTACAACATAGAGATTTAATATTTTTTACAGTTTATGCACCATACAGAGTTATTAAACTTTTATTGACTATACTCCCTGTACCATACGTTATATAACTGTGACCTACTATTTTATAACTGGTAGTTTGTACCTCTTAATCTGCTTCACCTATTTTGCCCAACCCCCACCCTCCCTCTTCACTTGTTTTCCTCTGCATCTATGAGTCTATTTCTGTTTTGCCACGTTTATTACTTTGTTTTTTTTAGTTTCTGTATATAAGTGAAATCATACAGTATTTGTCTTTTTCCATCTAACTTATTTCACTTACCATAATACCCTCTAGGTCCATCTATGTTTTCACAAATAGTAAGATTTCATTCCTTTTTATGACTAACATTCCATTGTATATATATATACCACATCTTCTTTACCCATTCATCTGTTAATGGACACTTAGGTTCCTTCCATATCTTGGCTATTGTAAAGAATGCTGCATATACCTTTTCAAGTTATTGTTTTCAATTTCTTCGAATTATACCCGGGAATGGAGTGCTGGATCATATGGTAGTTCTATTTTAATTTTTTTCAGGAACATCCATAATGTTTTCCATAGTAGCTGAACTATACATGTCTCTGATAAATAGTGATGTCAAGCATTTTTTCACGTGCCTGTTGGCCATCTGTGTTGGGAAAATGTCTATTCAGGTCTTCTACCCATTTTTTAAGCAGGTTGTTTGTTTTTTTGATATTGAGTTTAATGATATTGAGCTGCTTATGTATTTTGGATATTAACCCCTTATTGGTCACATCATTTGCAAATATTTTCTCCCATTCAGTAGGTTTCTTTTTATTTTGTTTTTCCTTTGCTGTACAAACGCTTTTAACTATGTCCCATTTAAAAATTTTTGCTTTTGTTTCATTTATCTTAGGAAACAGATCCGAAAAATAATTGCTCCAATTTATTTATTTTTATTATTATTATTTTTTTTGTAGTATGCAGGCCTCTCACTGTTGTGGCCTCTCTCGTTGCAGAGCACAGGCTCCGGACACGCAGGCTCAGCAGCCATGGCTCACGGGCCTAGCCACTCCACGGCATGTGGGATCTTGCTGGACTGGGGCACAAACCTGTGTCCCCTGAATCAGCAGGCATGCTCTCAACCACTGCGCCACCAGGGAAGCCCACTCCAATTTATTTTAAAGTGTTCTGCCTATGTCCTCTTCTAGGAGTTTTACGATTTCCAGTCATACATTTATGTCTTTAATCATTTTGAGTTTATTTTTGTATATGGTGTGAGAAAATGTTCTAATTTTATTCTTTTATAAGTAGCTCTCTGGTTTCCCAGCACCACTTATTGAAGAGACTGTCTTTTCTCCAATGAATATTCTTGTCTCCTGTATCATAGATTAATTAACCATAAGTGTGTGGTTTATTTCTGGGCTTTCTATTCTGTTCCATTGATCTTCACATCTGCTTTTGTTTCAATACCATACTGTCTTGATTACTGTACCTTTGTATATATAGTCTGAAGTCAGGGAGCATGAGAAATCTAGTTTTGTTCTTTTTTTAAAGATTGCTTTGGCAATTCATGGTCTTTTGTGGTTCTACATAAATTTTAGGATTATTTGTTCCACTTATGTGAAAAAAGCCACAGGTATTTTGATAGGAATCACATTAAATCTGTAGATTGCTTTGGGTGGTATGGACATTTTAACAATATTACTTTTCCTAATCAGTTAACATGGGTTATCTTTCCTTTTATTTGTATAATTTTTCAATTTCCTTCATCAATATTTTATAGTTTTCAGGGTATAAGTCTTTCAACTTCTTGGTTAAGTTTACTTCTAGGCATTTTATTCTTTTTGATGTTACTTAAACAGGATTGTTTTCTTGCTTTCTCTTTTTGATAGTTCATTATTAGTGTTTAGAAAAGCAACAGATTTCTGTATAGTAATCTTGTTTCCTGCAAATTTACTGAATTCATTTGTTAGGTGTTAGTTTTTAGTGGAGACCTTAGGGTTTTCAACATAAAGTATCAGGTCATCTGCAAATAGTGACAGTTTTACTTCTTCTCTTCTAATCTGGATACCTTTTATATCTTTTCCTTTTCTGATTGCTGTGGCTAGGACTTCCAATACTATGTTGAATAAAAATGGTGAGAGTGGGCATCCTTGTCTTGCTTCTGATCTTTGAAGAAAAACTTACAGCTTTTCACTGTTGTGTATGTTATCTGTGAGTTTGTCATTAATGGCCTTTATTATGTTGAGATATGCTCCCTCTATATCCACTTTGCTGAAAATTGTTATCATGAATGCTGAAGAATTTTGTTAAAAGCCTTTTCTGTATCTAGTGAGATGATCATGTAATTTTTATCCTTTGTTTTGTTAATGTGGTGTATCACATTGGTTGATTAATGGATATTGAACCATCCTTGCTTTCCTAGAGTAAATTTCATCTGATCAAAGTATATGATCCTTTTAATGTATTGTTGAATTTGCCTTGCTAATATTTTGTTGAGGATTTTTGCATATCTGTTCACCAGGGATATTAGTCTGTACTTTCTTCTTTTGTAGTGTCTTTGTCTGGTTTTGGTATTAGGGTAATGCTGGCCTCATAAAATGAGTTTGAAAGCATTCCTTTCTCTTCAGTGTTTTTGGAATGGTTTAAGAAGGACAGTTACTAACTTTTAAAAAAATCCTTGGCAGAATTCCCCTGTGATGCTGTCTTGTCTTGGAAATTAGCATGCTGGCAGTTTTTTGATTACTGTTTCAATTTCATTACTAGTATTTGGTCTGTTCATATTGTCTATTTCTTCCTGATTCAGTCTTAAAAAATGTGTATTTCTAGGAATTTATCCATTTCTACTCGTTGTCTAATTTTCTGGCGTATAATTGTTTGCAGTAATCTCTTATCATCCTTTGTATTTCTATGATGTCATTTGTGACTTCTCCTCTTTTATTTATGATTTTATTTATTTGGGCGCCTGCTTTTTTGCTTGATGAGTCTGGCTAAAGGGTTATCAGTTTTTTTTCTTTTCAAAAAACCAGCTCTTAGTTTCATTGATCTTTACTATTTTTTTGTCTCTATTTCATTTATTCCCACTCTGATAGTTATTATTTCTTTCCTTCTACTAACTTTAAGCTTTGTTCTTTTTTTCCAGTTCCTGTAGGTGTAATGTTAGGTTGTTTATATGAGATTTTTCTTGTTTCTTGAGGTGAGCCTGTATCATTATGAACATCCCTCTTAAAACAGCTTTTGCTGTGTCCTATAGATTTTAGAAAGTTATGTTTCCATTTCCATAGTTCTCAAATATTTTTTGATTTCCTCTTTGATTTCTTCATTGACCTATTTTTTTTAGTAATCATGTTGTTTAGTCTTCAAGTGTTTGTGTTTTTTCCAGTTTTCTTCCTGTAATTGATTTCTGGTTTCATACCATTGTGGTTGGAAAAGATGCTTGTTATGACTTCAGTCTTCTTAAATTTATTGAGACTTTTTTGTGGCCTAGCACATGAGAACGTTCCATGTGCACCTATCTTGGAGAATGTTCCTTGAGTACTTAAAAAATTATGTATTCTGCTACTTTTGGATGGCAAGTTCTTAGGTATCTATTAAGTCCATATTGTTTAATATGTCATTTAAGGACAATGTTTCCTTACGAAGTTTCTCTCTGTATGATATGTCCATTGATGTAAGTGGGTTATTAAAGTCCCTTAATATTATTATATTAATGTCAATTTATCTCTTTATTCCTATTAATACTTACTTTATGTGCTCTTATGTAAAATACATATGTTTATGAATATTATATCCCCTTCCTGGATTTCCCTATTTCTAATTATGTAATGTCTTTCTTTGTCTTTTGTTATAGTCTTTGCCTCAAAGTCTATTTTGTCTGATATAAGTATTGCTGCCCAGCTTTCTTTCCATTTTTATTTGTATTGGGTATTTTTATCCATCCCCTCACTTTCAGTCTATCTGTGTCTTTAACTGTGAAGTGAGTCTTTTGAAGGCAGTGCATAGATGGGTCTTTTTAAAAATCCATTCAGCCACCCTATATCTTTTGATTGGGTCATTAACTCATTTGAGTTTAAAGTGACTACTGATAGGCAAGGACTTATTGCCATTTTTTCACTGTTTTCTGGTCATTTTTGTGGTTCTACTTGGTTCTTCTTTTAGTCTCTTCCCTTGTGGTTTGATGATTTTCTTTAGTGTTATGTTTGGATTCCTTTTCCTTTGTGTTTTGTGTATCTATTGTAGGTTTCTGGGTTTTGGTCACCATGAAGTTTGTATATATTGACCTATATGTATTTGTTTTAAGCTGATGGTCATTTAAGTTCAATCACATTCTAAAAGGTCTACATTTTTTAAACTCCTATCCACATTTTATGTTTTTGACATCATAGTTCACATCTTTTTCTGTATCTCTTGACTACTTATTGTAGTTATAGTTGACTGTATAACTTTTGGTCTTTTAGCCTTGATACTTATTAAATTGCTGATCCTCTGCCTTTACTATTTATTTGCCTTTTACTAGTGAGATTTTTTTCTTCATATATTTTCTTATATCTTGTTATAGCTTTTTCTTTTTCCCTTAAAGGTGGCTTTTTAACATATCTTGTAAGGCTGGTTTAGTGGTGATGGACTCTTAGTTTTTGCTTGTCTTGGAACCTGTATCTTCCTTCACTTCTGAATGGTGACCTTGCCAGGTACAGTATCCTTGGTTGTTGGTTTTTTCTTTTCAGCATTTTGAATATATCATGCTACTCCCTTTGGCCTGCAAAGTTTCTGCCAAAAAATCAGCTGATAGCCTTATGGGGGTTCCCTGCTTTTCTCTTCCTGACTTTAAAATTCTCTCTTTATCTTTAATTTTGTCATTTTAATTATGATATGTCTTGGTGTGGATCACTTTGAGTTCATCTTTGGAACTCTCTGTGCTTCCTTGACCTGGATATATGTTTCCATCCCCAGGTTGGGAAAGTTTTCAGCCATTATTTCATCAAATACATTTCTACTCTTTCTCTTTCTCTCTCTTCTCCTTCTGGAACCCCTATAATACGAATATTAGTATGCTTGGTGATATCTCAGAGGTCCCTTAAACTATTCTTTTTATTAAAGACTTTTTTCTTTTTGCTCTTCTGATTAGGTGATTTTTTTCTATTCTGTCTTTCAGGTCACTTATGCATTCTTCTATATTACCTAATCTGCTGTTGATTCCCTCTAGTGTATTTTTAATTTCAGTTATTGTATTATTCAGCTATAATTTTTTATTATATTTTAAAATTATTTATTGAAGTTCGAATAGAGTTCCTCTATTCTTTTTCTCAGTTTGTGGAGTATTTTTGTGATCATTTCTTAAAACTCTTTATCAGGTAAATTACATGTCTCCATTTCATTAGGGTTCCCCCCCCTCCCCTGGGGTTAACTTGCTCTTTATTTAGAACGTATTCCTCTGTCTTCCTGTTTTGTTTCATTTTCTATGTTTGTCTCTATGAATTGGGCAGAATAGTTACCTCTCATGGTCTTGAAGGTGTGTCCTTGTGTGAAAGTGTCCCTGTGCAGACTGCATGTGCCCAGTGACTTCAGCAAGAAGGCTGGAGCTGAAGTAGATGCAGACAGAGGCTTCTCTTGGGGCACACCAAGGGCTGCTGCCTTTTCTGGAAGCTGCTGGAGCCTGAGCCTGGCATGGGTCAGGGCTTCTCCCAGGGCCCATCAAGAGCCACTGCCTTGGTGACTGGGGCTGTAGCTGGAGCACAGCCCAATCTGGGGGTTTCCTGGGTCGTGCTGAGGGACAGAATCTTGCTTGGTCTGAAGGCTGGTGTTGGCAGGCTGGTTAGAGTGCCAGGTGCTTTTCAATCTTCTGCCTCTGTGCTGGGACTCAGAGTGAGTAAGTTTTTGTGTACACCCTTTAAGATTGGTGTTTTGATTTCCTACATCCCTCCAGCTCTCCCAATCATAAGCCCCGCTAGTTTTTATAACCCACTATGGGGGCTTATCTTCCTAGTACTGGTCCTCAGGGCTGGGGTGCCCAATGTGGGGATTGAACACTTCATTCCTTAGGGAGGTCCTTTGAGTTGATGATATCCCCTTCAGCTTCTGGGTTGCCTATGGGTCCTGACTAGATAGCATCTATGTCCCTCTTACCCATCTCAATGTGTTTTTTCCTTTGTATCCTTAATTGTAGAAGAGCTACTCTGCTAATCTTTAGGTTGTTCTCGGAGAGAGTTGTTCTATATGTAGTTGTAGTTGGTGTGTCTGTGGGAGGAGATGAGCTCAAGGTCTAACTACTTTACCATCTTGATTGCCTCTACAAATTATCATTTAAATCATGAATTAAATCTAGATTTTTGGTAAAGAAAATCTTTATATATTATAAATCTTTATAATAGGATAGTCTAGGCATATCCTGGATTCATGTTGCAAACTTACCTCCTGTCATGAAGATATGAGAAATTTACTTTTCCTTTGGATAAAGGCAAGTAGCAAACAGAGATGGTTATCCCAATTACAAGGTGAATTTAGGATGAACTATGTGTGGCAAATAGTGTTGTCAAGTCCACTTACTTGAGGACTAGATATCATTTATCCAGAGAATATGTATGGAATGGGTTGTATCTGCTTGGCTACATACAATGGTGAGATTTACTTTTGTCTTTGTAATCTCTTAATGGATTTCCTGGGATATGCATCATATTCTGGTTTAAAGCTCATTCAGTAATAAAACTGTTTCTTTCTCTAAAAAACATAGTCTAAGCATAAACCAATTATTTATTATTTCTATATCAGGTGGGAAGAAAACGAACACTTTTCTTAATTTTAGCTTTCTTATTATATTAAATAGTATTACCATTTGTATTTACTTTATCACAAGATATATTTTTCTTTATCATATATCTTTATAGAAAACCTAGTAATATTCCTGTGTGACTGGTGGATTAATTTTAGATATATCAGTCTAGAAAAGTGAATGCCATTGTAAGATATGAGTGAAATCTATAAAATACATATTGCAGTTCTTAGGCTAATTAATTAAATGCTAGGCAGTGCAGGGGTGTATTTTCTAGAACATTTTCTCTGACTAGAACCACTGAGTAAAACACATTACTATAGTGATGACTAATAAATACTTACCATCTTTAAAATTGTTTAAGCTCCCCAGTAATATTTCCAAATACAAGAATTACTAGGTAAGATGTTTAACAGATTCATGCTACTTTTGTTTTCCAGCTAAATGCTCCAACTAATTTCCTGGCAGTCATCACGTTCAGTGCTTACTATATCATCAACATTATTGTTGATATTTAAAATATAACCAAAAATACCCTGGTCAGATATTTTTTATTTTCTTCAAATTATAGGCTTGTTGTTTGTTTTCCTCTATTTCCCTTCCCAGAAAATCCTCTAACCCTAATGAATAGATTTTTAAAAATTGACATTTGGATATTTATCTTGATTTTTTCCTGTTCATATTTTATAAGCCTTGTTTTCTTTTAATTCAATGAGAAGGAGAGATGGTATGCTTTACTCCAAATCACTCTTCCCCTCTGATGATTAAGACTTGCTTTTAAGTAAAGTTCATTATACTTCTCTCTGTTTTGTCTTAGGTTTATTTCTTTCTGTGGAGCTTCTTATTCCCCTCCTACAAAATACACTTCTGGAGGGCCACCAAATCACTGTATGTGTCCAGACCTGTATGAATTACAGAAATGGACATGTTGGTTCAAGTTGGGGCCTGGTTACATTTTTTTTTTTTAACATCTTTACTGGAGTATAATTGCTTTACAATGGTGTGTTAGTTTCTGCTTTATAACAAAGTGAATCAGTTATACATATACACATGTCCCCATGTCTCTTCCCTCTTGCATCTCTCTCCCTCACACCCTCCCTATCCTACCCCTCTAGGTGGTCACAAAGCACCGAGCTGATCTCACTGTGCTATGCAGCTGCTTCCCACTAGCTAGCTCTTCTATGTTTCGTAGTGTATATATGTCCATGCCACGCTCTCACTTTGTCCCACCCCACCCTTCCCCCTCCACGTATCCTCAAGTCCACCGTCTAGTAGGTCTGTGTCTTTATTCCCATCTTGTCCCTAGGTTTCTCATGACCATTTCTTTTTCTTTTTAGATTCCATATATATGTGTTAGCATACAATATTTGTTTTTCTCTTTCTGACTTACTTTACTCTGTATGACAGACTCTAGGTCCATCCACCTCACGCAAATAACTCAATTTTTTTTTTGTATTATGGCTAAGTAATATTCCATTATATATATGTGCCACATCTTCCTTATCCATTCATCTGTTGATGGACACTTAGGTTGCTTCCATGTCCTGGCCATTGTAAATAGAGCTGTAATGAACATTTTGGTACATGACTCTTTTTGAATTATGGTTTTCTCAGGGTATATGCACAGGAGTGGAATTGGTGGGTCGTATGGTAGTTCTATTTTTAGTTTTTTAAGGAACCTCCATACTGTTCTCCATATGGGTGTATCAATTTACATTCCCACCAACAGTGCAAGAGAGTTCCACACACTCTCCAGCATTATTGTTTGTAGATTTTTTGATGATGGCCATTCTGACTGGTGTGAGATGATATCTCATTGTAGTTTTGATTTGCATTTCTCTAAAGATTAATGATGTTGAGCATTCTTTTATGTGTTTGTTGGCAATCTGTGTATCTTCTTTGGAGAAATGTCTATTTAGGTCTTCTGCCCATTTTTGGATTTGGTTGCTTGTATTTTTGATATTGAGCTGCATGAGCTGCTTGTAAATTTTGGAGATTAATCCTTTGTCAGTTGCTTCATTTGCAAATATTTTCTCCCATTCTGAGGGTTGTCTTTTTGTCTTGTTTATGGTTTCCTTTGCTGTGCAAAAGCTTTTAAGTTTCATTAGATCCCATTTGTTTATTTTTGTTTTTATTTCCATTTTTCTAGGAGGTGGATCAAAAGGATCTTGCTGTGATTTATGTCATAGAGTGTTCTGCCTATGTTTTCCTCTAAGAGTTTGATAGTGTCTGACCTTATATTTAGGTCTTTAATCCACTTTGAGTTTATTTTTCTGTATGGTGTTAGGGAGTGTGCTAATTTCATTCTTTTACATGTAGCTGTCCAGTTTTCCCAGCACCATTTATTGAAGAGGCTGTCTTTTCTACACTGTATATCCTTGCCTCCTTTATCAAAGATAAGGTGACCATATGAGCATGGGTTTATCTCTGGGCTTTCTATCCTGTTCCATTGATCTATATTTCTGTTTTTGTGCCAGTACCATACTGTCTTGATTACTGTTGCTTTGTAGTATAGTCAGAAGTCAGGGAGCCTGATTCCTCCAGCTCCGTTTTTCTTTCTCAAGATTGCTTAGGCTATACGGTGTCTTTTGTGTTTCCATACAAATTGTGAAATTTTTTGTTGTAGTTCTGTGAAAAATGCCAGTGGTAGTTTGATAGGGATTGCCATGAATCTGTAGATTGCTTTGGGTAGTAGAGTCATTTTCACAACGTTGATTCTTCCAATCCAAGAACATGGTATATCTCTCCATCTGTTTGTATCATCTTTAATTTCTTTCATCAGTGCCTTATAATTTTCTACATACAGGTATTTTGTCTCCTTAGGGAGGTTTATTCCTAGATATTTTATTTTTTTTGTTGCAGTGGTAAATGGGAGTGTTTTCTTAATTTCACTTTTGGATTTTTCATCATTAGTGTATAGGAATGCCAGAGATTTCTGTGCATTAATTTTGTATCCTGCCACTTTACCAAATTCATTGATGGGCTCCAGTAGTTTTCTGGTAGCATCTTTAGGATTCTCTATATACAGTATCATGTCATCTGCAAACAGTGACAATTTTTCTTCTTTTCTGATTTGGATTCCCTTTATTTCTTTTTCTTCTATGATTGCTGTGACTACAACTTCCAAAACTGTGTTGAATAAGAGTGGTGAGAGTGGGCAATCTTGTCTTTTTCCTGATCTTAATGGAAATGTTTTCAGTTTTTCACCATTGAGGATGATGTTGGCTGTGGGTTTGTCATATATGGCCTTTATTATGTTGAGGTAAGTTCCCTCTATGCCTACTTTCTGGAGTGTTTTTATCATAAATGGGTGTTTAATTTTGTCAAAAGCTTTCTCTGCATCTATTGAGATGATCATATGGTTTTTCTCCTTCAATTTGTTAATATGGTGTATCACATTGCTTCATCTGCGTATACTTAAGAATCCTTGCATTCCTGGGATAAACCCCACTTGATCATGGTGTATGATCATTTTAATGTGCTGTTGGATTCTGTTTGCTAGTATTTTGTTGAAGGTTTTTGCATCTGTGTTCATCAGTGATATTGGCCTGTAGTTTTCTTTCTTTGTGGCATGTTTGGTTGGTTTGGGTATCAGAGTGATGGTTACCTCGTAGAATGAATTTGGGTGTGTTCCTCCCTCTGCTCTATTTTAGAAGAGTTTGAGAAATATAGGTGTTAACTCTTTTCTAAGTGTTTGATAGAATTCGCTTGTGAAGCCGTCTGGTCTTGTGCTTTTGTTTGTTGGAAGATTTTTAATTACAGTTTCAATTTCAGTGCTTCTCATTGGTCTGTTCATATTTTCTATTTCTTCCTGGTTCAGTCTCATAAGGCTGTGCTTTTCTAAGAATTTGTCCATTTCTTCCAGGTTGTCCATTTTATTGGCATATAGTTGCTTGTGGTAATCTCTCATGATCCTTTGTATTTCTGCAGTGTCAGTTGTTACTTCTCCTTTTTCATTTCTAATTCTATTCATGTGAGTCTTCTTCTTTTTCTTGATAAGTATGGCTAATGGTTTATCAATTTTGTTTATCTTTTCAAAGAACCAGCTTTTAGTTCTATTTATCTTTGCTATCATTTCCTTCAATTCTTTTTCATTTATTTCTGATCTGACCTTTATGATTTCTTTCCTACTGCCAAGTTTGAGGTTTTTTTGTACTTCTTTCTCTAATTGCTTTGGGTTTAAGGTTAGGTTGCTTATTTGAGATGTTTCTTGTTTCTCAAGGTAGGATTGTATTGCTATGAACTTCCCTCTTAGAACTATTTTTGCTAAATCCCACAGGTTCTAAGTCATCGTGTTTTCATTGTCATTTGTTTCTAGGTATTTTTTGATTTCCTCTTTGATTTCTTCAGTGATCTCTTGGTTATTAAGTAGTGTATTGTTTAGCCTCCATGTGTTTGTATTTCTTACAGATTTTTTTCCTGTAATTGATATCTAGTCTCATAGCGTTGTGGTAGGAAAACATACTTCATATGATTTCAATTTTCTTAAATTTACCAAGGCTAGATTTGATCTATCCTGGAGAATGTTCCATGAGCAGTTGAGAAGAATGTGTATTCTGTTGTTTTTGGATGGAATGTCCTATAAATATCAATTAAGTGTCCATCTTGTTTAATGTATCATTTAAAGCTTGTGTTTCCTTATTTATTTTCATTTTGGATGATCTGTCCATTGGTGAAAGTGGGGTGTTAAAATCCCCTATTATGATTGTGTTACTGTCAATTTCCCCTTTTGTGGCTGTTAGTATTTGCCTTATGTATTGAGGTGCTCCTATGTTGGGTGCATAAATATTTTACAATTGTTATACCTTCTTGGATTGATCCCTTGATCATTGTGTAGTGTCCTTCTTTGTTTCTGGTAATAGTCTGTTTCAAAGTTTATTTTTTCTGATGAGTATTGCTACTCTAGCTTTCTTCTGATTTCCATTTGCATGGAATATCTTTTTCTATCTCCTCACTTTCAGTCTGTATGTGTCCCTGGTTCTGAAATGGGTGTCTTGTGGGCAGCATATATATGGGTCCTGCTTTTGTATCCATTCAGCCAGTCTATGTCTTTCGGTAGAAGCATTTAATCCACTTACATTTAAGGTAATTATCAATATGTATGCTGCTATTCCCATTTTCTTAATTGTTTTGGGTTTGTTATTGTAGGTCTTTTTCTTCTCTTGTGTTTCCTGCCTAGAGAAGTTCCTTTTGCATTTCTTGTAAAGCTGGTTTGGTGGTGCTGAATTCTCTTAGCTTTTGCTTCTCTCTGAAGGTTTTAATTTCTCCATCAAATGTGAATGAGATCCTTGCTGGGTAGAGTAATATTGGTTGTAGTTTTTTCTCCTTCATCACTTTAAATATGTCCTGCCACTCCCTTCTGGCTTGCAGAGTTTCTGCTGAAAGATGAGCTGTTAACCTTATGAGGATTCCTTTTTGTGTTATTCGTTGTTTTTCCCCTGCCACTTTTAATACTTTTTCTTTGTATTTAATTTTTGATAGTTTGATCAATATGTGTTTTGGCATGTTTCTCCTTGGATTTATGCTCTATGGGACTCTCTGTGCTTCCTGGACTTGATTAACTATCTCCTTTCCCATATTAGGGAAGTTTTCAACTTTAATCTCTTCAAATATTTTCTCAGTCCCTTTCTTTTTCACTTCTTCTTCTGGCTCCCCTGTAATTCAAATGTTGGTTCATTTAATGTTGTCCTAGAGGTATGAGACTTTCCTCAATTCTTTTCACTCTCTTTCTTTTATTCTCCTCTGCAGTAGTTATTTCCACTATTATATCTTCCAGGTCACATATCCATTCTTCTGCCTCCGTTATTCTGCTATTGATCCCTTATAGAGAATTTTAAATTTCATTTATTGTTTAGTTCCTCACTGTTTGTTTGTTCTTTAGTTCTTCTAGGTCCTTGTTAAACGTTTCTTGTATTTTCTCCATTCTATTTCCAAGATTTTGGATCATCTTTACTATCATTATTCTGAACTCTTTTTCAGGTAGACTGCCTATTTCCACATTTGTTAGGTGTGGTGGGTTTTTACCTTGCTCCTTCATCTGCTGTGTGTTTCTCTGTCTTCTCATTTTGCTTAACATACTGTGTTTGGGGTCTCCTTTTTGCAGGCCGCACGTTTGTAGTTCCCATTGTTTTTGGTGTCTGTCCCCAGTGGCTAGGGTTGGTGCATTGGGTTGTGTAGGCTTCCTGGTGGAGGGGAGTAGTTTCTGTGTTCTGGTGGATGAGGCTGGATCTTGTCTTTCTGGTGGGCAGGTCCAAGTCTGGTGGTGTGTTTTGGGGTGTCTGTGGCCTTATTATGATTTTAGGCAGCCTCTCTGCTAATGGATGGTGTTGTGTTCCTGTGTTGCTAGTTGTTTGGCATAGGGTGTCCAGCTCTGTAGCTTGCTGGTCATTGATTGGAGCTGTGTCTTGGCATTGAGATGGAGATCTGTGGGAGATTTTCGCGATTTGTTAGTATGTGGAGTTGGGAGTTCTCTTGTGGATCAGTGTCCTGAACTTGGCTCTCCCACCTCAGAGGCACAGTCCTGACGCCTACCTGGAGAACCAAGAACCTGTCATCCACACAGGTCAGAGTAAAAGGGAGAAAAAAAAGAAAGAAAGAAATAAGAAGATAAACTAAACTAAAATAATGTATAAAAGAAAATAATGTAAAGTAAAATAAAGTTTAATAAAAAATTAAAAAATAATTAGTAAAATATTTTAAGTAATAAAAAAAAGAAGACAGCAACCAAACCTAAAAACAAATCCACAGATGATAACAAGTGCTAAAAACTATACAAAAACAAAAACCAAAAAAATAGACAGAACCATAGGACAAATGGTAAAAGCAAAGCTATACAGACAGAATCACACACAGAAGCATACCCATACACACTCACAAAAAGAGAAAAAGGGAAAAAAATATATATATCCTTGCTCCCAAGTCCACCTCCTCAGTTTGGGTTGATTCATTGTCTATTCAGGTATTCCACAGATGCAGGGTACATCAAGTTGATTGTAGAGATTTAATCCGCTTCTCCTGAGGCTTCTGGGACTCATTTCTCTTTTTCTTCTTTGTTCGCACAGCTCCTGGGGTTCAGCTTTGGATTTGGAGCTGACTCTGCATGTAGGTCGCCTGAGGGTGTCTATTCCCTGGCCCGACAGGACAGGGTTAAAGGAGCAGCTGATTGGGGGGCTCTGGCTCACGCAGGCCGGGGGGAGGGAGGGGCATGGAGTGTGGGGCAAGCCTGCGAGGGAGAGGCCGGCGTGACGTTGCACCAGCCTGAGGCGCACATGGGGGAAGTTGTCCCTGGATCTCAGGACCCTGGCAGTGGCGGGCTGCACAGGCTCCCGGGAGGGGAGGTGTGGAGAGTGACCTGTGCTCGCACACAGGCTTCTTGGTTAAGGCGGCAGCAGCAGCCTTAGCGTCTCATGCCCGTCTCTGGTGTCCGCGCTGATAGCCGCGGCTTGCGCCCGTCTCTGGAGCTCCTTTAAGTGGTGCGCTTAATCCCCTCTCCTCACGCACCAGGAAACATAGAGGGAAGAAAAAGTTTCTTGCCTGTTCAGCAGCTCCAGACCTTTAACCGGACTCCCTCCCAGCTAGCCGTGGTGCACTAACCCCTTCAGGCTGTGTTCACGCCGCCAGTCCTCCCCCTGGGATCCGGACCGAAGCCCGCGCCTCGGCTCCCAGCCCCCGCCCGCTCCGGCGGGGGAGCAGACAAGCCTCTCGGGCTGGTGAGTGCCGGTCTGCACCGATCATCTGCGGGAATCTCTCCGCTTTGCCCTCCGCACCCTGTTGCTGCGCTCTTCTCCGCAGCTCCGAAGCTTCCCCCTCCACCACCCGCAGTCTCCGCCCACGAAGGGGCTTCTAGTGTGTGGAAACCGTTCCTCCTTAACAGCTCCCTCCCCGAGGTGCAGGTCCCGTCCCTATTCTTTTGTCTCTGTTTTTTCTTTTTCTTTTGCCCTACCCAGGTACGTGGGGGTGTTTCTTGCCTTTTGGGAAGTCTGAGGTCTTCTGCCAGCATTCAGGAGGTGTTCTGTAGGAGTTGTTCCACATGTAGATGTATTTCTGTTGTATTTGTGGGGAGGAAGGTGATCTCCACGTCCTACTCTTCCACCATCTTGAAGCTCCTTCTACATATTCTTCATTACTGTTTAATGAGTCCTATTCCTCTACCATGTGCTAGTAATACATGATAGGAAACCTGACATAGTAATTACTGCCCCTTCTTGAAATAGCTCATCCTTGAATGTCCTTCCTCTTTTTTTGTTGTTTTTGGTGGCAGAAATTACAACACAAATATATTTCTTATGCAAAATAGGACAAATGACACATTTACATGATGCAAATAAAGTGCTGAATATTAAGCTTTCTTTTTGGGGTACCACCATGCTTAGGTGGTTTCAATGAGGGTTAATGCCACACGGTGAACTTGCAATTCTGTAAAACCAGGACGAAGACAGTATAGAAAATGCACTTTAGTAGAAACCTTGGTATGTGACAGGTTGCTAAGAAAAAATGAAAACAAGAATGATAGAAGTATATTTTCTTTTATATACAAAAACGAAGGCCCCCAAAATGATTTGCTGAAGTAGCTATCCACAAGATGTTAAATTATTTTTCCTTTACTTTGGTTAAAACAGTCTAGGAACAGCAATCAGTTCCCTTTCTACTAATAGTATATAAGCACAGTGACAGGACTACTTTTAGGAGAAAATAATCAACTTTTAAGAAAAAAAATTAAATTAGTTTTAAACTAAATTAAACATTTACCAATAAATAAGTTTCTTAAAAAGGTAGCATCTTCATCCTACAATCTTGGGCATAACATATACACCAATTTTAAAAATAAAATTTCTCTCACAATTATAATTACAGGTGTTAATGCAACAAGCTAAGAAATGAAATTACTTTAATATAGCTTTTAAAAAAATCCTAGCAACCAAAAATACATTTTAAAAATTGACATTTTTTGAAACTGGTACATTCTAAAATAATTAATACTTTATTACAGAACATAATTCAAACTATTGATGGTATTTCATTATATTCCTAAAGAATGTTTAAAAAGAAGTTTCATACACCAGAATTGGAACAGCACTTATAATTCCATTTACAGCTATGAAAAGGCAGTCAACTTCCACTTAAAAGTGTAACCAGTGATGAAATATACTTCAAAAACATAAACATTTGGTCTGACAATCTTTAATACTGGTTAAAAACAGATGGATGTTTGTTGCTGATGGAAGTAACTTTAATCCAATGTGCAAGAAAAGTGCAGCTGTCTACTTGTACTTGAGATACATAAGACCAACGCTTCTGTACTATTTACACACTTAAAAATTTTTAAACGTATTGATTTAAGGAAGGACACTGCATCTCCTTTATGGATAAATCACGTGCTACAGAGAGCCCAAAAGCTTGATGACACTCTTTTAAGTTCCACAAATGTATCCAAAGAGGCATACCTGTTCTTGTCCTAATTTTGATTCTAAACAAAATTCCAATTTCAAAATCAATTAGGAATTTCTTTGATCTAGGAAATCTTGGAATTGTTGCAAATGTGCAAGCCTTGTCTCTGAGAGCCAGATTCCTACACTTCCTTTTCTAATCCTCTCATCACTGGTCCATCCAACAAACCCCGTCGGCTGCAGAGTGGCAATGCCCGGAATACAAGGAATGAAAATACTCAGCCCTCAGACCACCAACATGCCTTCGGGATGTGTGATGAAACCTTTTTGGGGGTAGGTATGGGCAATCAAAAGGGATGAAGAAACCCTTCAGCAAAGCAACCATTATTTGTCCACAAAATTCATGAAAAACAGTGATAGAAAATTAACAAACCAAGTATATAAATCTGAGACCATTTTGCATTTCTAGAACTTGTTTTCACATCTGTGCACGCAGGGGTATTGGTCAACCACCCACCCGTATTTTCTGCCTCGACACAAGGTACTTTTACCAAAATTCTAAAAAATGCTGTTGTAACCCTGAGTCACATAGAACAGTGATGATCAGGAAATCAATTCACTCATTTATCACTCTGTGCAGTGCACTCCCCGGTGCAGCAAGCGGAGAGAGGAATTTTAAAAAGGGACAGAAGTCTCTCACTTCTGAACCGGACACAAGAGTTCTCAAAATTAAAATCAGAAATCATAAAAAAGTGGGGCGGGGGGTGCGGGTGCTTACTGGCAACATTAATACTAGACACCAGACGGGACAGTGAAACTGTTTGCTCAGAACCAAGGAACGGTATTTCCTTGAAAAGTTTTCAAAACACCCAACCAAGCACTGCCTTAAGTCGAGCGAGTACAAAGCTCCGTAAGTTTCCACCGAAATGCAGCGGCTGGCGTTCATGGGTCAGGATGCAGGATGCTGGCAGAGCATCCCTGCCCCGGGCATCCCGGTCCCCCGCCTCTAGCTGCAGGCAATGGTCTCCAGCTGCTGCTCGGCCTCCGTGGCCATGGCCGCCGCCTGCAGCTGCTCGGTCTCACTCTGCATGGCGCTGGGGGTGACCTGCTTCCGCTCGCTGTGCATATTGTTCTCGTGCCGTTTCAGATCCGACGCCTTGGCGAAGGCCTTGGTGCAGGAACCGCACACGAAGGGCTTCTCGCCCTGATGCCTGCGCTTGTGGTCCTTGAGGTGGGACTTGTGTTTGAGGGCCTTGTCGTACATGTGGCAGGCGAAGGGCCGCTCGTTGCTGTGGACCCGCTCGTGCTTCTTCAAGTCCGGGGCGCGGATGAACAACTTGCCGCACACCTCGCAGCTATAAGGGCTTGTAGCCCGTGTGGATCTTCAGGTGCTCCTTCAGGTGGGCCTGGGTGGTGAAGCCCTTGGTGCACATCTCGCAGACAAAGGGCCCGTCGACCGTGTGCAGCTTCTCGTGCTTTCTCAGCCTGCCCTCGTCCGAAAACGTCTTCCCGCAGGCCTGGCAGGCGATCTGCTCCCGGTGATGGCCGTACAGCAGGTACTCAAACTTCATGTCGCTGGCAGCTGTGGTCCAGCCTGGGGTCTGTTCATCCTTCACTTCACTCATCCCATCGTTAAATGTTAAGGCTTGAGGGGTCTGGGATCCCAGATCCTTAGACTCTGGGGTCTCCATGGATTCGACTTCCTGGCCATAGCAATTGACTTTCCGCACCTCCTCACTCCCCAGCTCTTTCAGGATCGCTTCCTGGACCCTGAGCGTCGTCGTGGGTGACTTGCCGTCCTTCTGACTTGGTGGGGGGGGTGCCTTCTACCGTGTCATCCGAGGGACTGTCATCTTGGTCTCCAGTCCACGTCATCATCCTGAGTGTCAGCAGCATCTCCAATGGGGCGATTGATCTTGAGGCAGTACTTGCTTTTGGATTGGCCATTATTTTCGTCGGGACTGGACACGTCCCGCTTCTGAGAACAGAGTTTATCCAAAAGTCGGATACCGAGAATCTGACCCGATGACATCATTAAGTTAACATCTTCTTTTTTCACAGACATCTTTGCCGTGTACATGTAATTCAGGACCTCTTCAAATATATCAGAACGGAAAAAATCTATTTCTATTACTGAAGAGCTATCGACCTCAAGCTTCTTGAAAAGCTTTTTAAAGTAGGTGCTGCAGGCGGCAAGGACATACCTGTGCGCCCTGAACTTGACATCCTCCACCACAATCGCGATATCGCAAAATTCTCCTCCCAGGCGTTGCTCGTTTAGGGTTTTCAGAAACAGAATTTTATGATCATCGTCATTGTATTTAATAGTTTCAGACATACTGATGAAAAACGCCATGAACAACTCAGGCTATTATCTTAATGCTTTAAACACCAAATTCTTCGGACCAGAATAACTCTGATCAGGGGCACGCCAGTCCTGCAGCCTGGCGCAGCCACAGACACTTGCCGTGGGTTCCCCACGCTCGCTGCACGCAGGCCAGGGATGGGATGGACGCGGGGCTCGTGGGCACGGTGGGTGGCAGTGTGTTTTGGATTTTTTTTTTTTTTTTTTTGGAGTTTGGGGAGGGGGCGGAGTGGGGAATCGTGCACGTCCCTGATGGTAGGAGCCCTCCTCCTGCACGAGCACAGAATGTCTAGCCGGCTGTGAACACCCCCACCGGCACCCCGCCCCTTCCCGTGCATGCGCGGTGCAGGCGAGGGGGAAGGCGCGCCGCCGGCTTGCGCAGGCACGGAACCCGACTCTGTCCTTCCTCTTTTATCCATCTTTTCTTGTTTATCCTAACATAAAGTAATAGTTATAAATGAGCTCACATGTTTGACATTCTTACACAGTTCGTGTCTACCTAAAAGCAAAGCGGAGTCAGTAATCATCATTTCTTTTGAGTCTGACTCGCCAGGAGGAAACAGCGAGCTCCAGGATCTCTGACTTAGGCTGGTGTCTGTTCTGTCATGCAGTGAGACAGCAGTACTGACTGAATTATTTTTCTGGAAAGTGTTCTTCTAGGACCTGTAGTATTCACAGTGCCGCCCCACAGGAGCTTATAAATTAATGGGAATCATGGTACAAGAACACTCTAAGAACTTCCTTCACTGCAAACCCCTTTACCTCCTGGTGAATGATGTTTCTGTTCTATTATTTCTTCTTTACTAAAGTGAAGATTACAAGTAGAAATGGAATCAAAGATGGAATTAGCAGGAGACATTTTCCTTTTCCTGGTAGACTGTAGAGCCGGGTATTCGGTTGGCTGTTACAATGAATGTCCCTTCTAGTTGGTCATGGCCTTAATCCTCACTGGTTTGAGCACAAGCATGTTGATTGTAAAATATATCGAATGTGACCCCGTGATTACAGACATTCCTGTTCTTAGTAATCCTTAGAGCTGAAGCAAGCCTTCTGTCTGTATTCTGTTCTGAACTTCTGGGTCATCATCTCTATGTTTTCTTTCTTGTTAGGTCTCTGTCTGCCCTCCATCAGTGTGTCTGATAATGCTAACTACTGATAAACTAGTTCCATGGCTACTTCAGTCCTGAAGTCTTAAGATTCCTAGGGAGGGTTCCAGACACATTAAAATGCAATCCTATCCATTCAGTTAAAGCACTGTTTGTAAAAGTGTAAGTGTCATTATGCAGAATTTTTCATCTCCCCACCCCAGTCTCCCTTCCACACTTCTTCTATCCCTTCCCACCCACTTTCATTACCAGCTCTGGATAGCTAGTGGGATATTTGAAGGATTTCTTCTCTACTGATTGAATTCAAAAGCCTTGATTTATAACCAGACTTCCAGTGATTTACTTTGCTAGTAAATTAAAAACCATCTGGACTAGAAGGCCTGGTTAGATAATTTATAGTTTATTATAATTCTAAAATTAATTATATTTTAGTTCTCTGATACCCTATCTAGATCAGAATTCTAAGATGAATGCCAGACACATCAGGATTCAGTAGCTCCAAACTCCACTGAAATCTTCTCATTTTCTTGGGCTGACTTGAGAATATTTTTTAAAAAGTATTTACTTTCATGGTTTGGCAAGACCCAGACAGAAAGCAGCTTCAAGTGTCAGTGGCAGCTGGACAGAATACTAATAAGTGTTAGTCATCCACAGTAAATTAAAAATATAGTAATAAAAATTAAACTGCAGTGTGTTTGGGTGTTTGCTCTATTACCATAAATTCACACTCTCATCTTCTATTCTCTGAAAAAGAGTGGGTGTGGCAGGAAGCATTTGTGAAATTCCATTAGCATTTTTAGAGAAAATTACTCTACTAAATGATTCAGGATTCAGCTCCCAGCTTCCAAGGTTCAACTCAGCTGTGTGAAACATTTTATTTTGTATACAAATGATACCATAGAATTCTTAGGACTTGGAAAGATTTGTTAGCAGCTAGCCCAAATCCTCTTAATTTTTAGGTGAGGTAATGCTAACAATTAGCCCAGGTTCTCATACCTAGCTACTGATGGCAAAGAGGTAGAAATTCACCATTCCAACTTCAGGCTGGATGTTGATCAAAATACTTCAGAAACAATATTTTAGACTAGAATACAATGCCTTTCTCTTCGTAGGTAAATGAACAAGTATAAGATGTACCCTGAGATTCAGAATTGACCCTAAGAGGGTCTACATTATTAAAATTTGTTTTTCTCTTCACTTTATTAGTGAATAAGTTCATTTGGAAATGAATAAATGCAGGATGCAACCAGATATTAAGTCAGATTTCCCAGGCTTTGAATTTTAGATGTGCATTCATTCCGTTTCTCTAGGAAATTTGCCTTTCTCTTTCTCTGCTTAGTTTTGATGCATAACAGATTCTGTTGCACTGGAGACCATTAAGACTTCATCAAGTGAGGATTCCCTGACTTCTGCCTCCATGCTGGACCACACAAGTAGCCAAACTAACTCATGTCACATCATTCTCAACCCCACAATGCAAGACTCTGTATAGATCTAACACTGCTATAGCCAGTGATCCTAATTTCCTAGGAACATGATCACTTTGACAATTTGTACATTTGGTGTCTCCGCCAAACTCCAAATCACAGAAAGCTGTTAATTCCAAATCACCTTTTGCAAAACACATTTCAAAGTCTTCTCACAGATTGCTCAGAGTATATTCACTAGAAGGTTAATGTGCTTTTCTTTCTTTTTTGTTTTTTTTTTAGTACTCACAAAAGCTTCCATTTTTAATTTAGCTTTCTGACTCCGCTTGTGCTCCCAACACTTTCACAATGATTTTCTTTTCCTCAATAAGGAAAGCATGCTTGATCCTGTCATGGACACATTTAGCACACATGAAACCACCACAGAATTTTAATTTTAGACCACCTCATAGGAACTTTACATCTCATAGCACAAATGCCTCAGAGTTGACCTGGGCACACACCACAAGGCCCAGCTTTGACTTAGAAAAAAAACTCATGCTCCAGTGTGTATACGTGACCACATTTCCTAAGAGATAATATTTGCCCATGTTGTCCCACTGTAGGGCAATAGGTAAATGATAAACACCATTTAGTGCATAAGCTCATATCACAGAATTTCAATAGAATCAATAATTTAGTTAAAAGTTAGGTATTGTCTGAAAAAATGCAAGTTTGAAGAACCCTGAGAAGAGTAACAGTTCCTGAAGGCAGGAATAGGAGTTTCAGATATCTTCACTGTTGTTTCCAGTGTGGTTTCAAATGTGTGTCTGATTCATTGGTGCTATTTCTTATTGTGAAAGAAGAGTGGATGAGGGAAGTAAATGCCAGTATAAATATTCTAGGTCCACTTAAGAATTTATGGCAAATTTATTCCTTCATTTATGTCTATTTAGTTTGTTCTTATTTCTACTAGAAATTTTTGATTCATTTTTATTGTTCTTTTTATCAACATTTGTACTAAAGGCTATGTATTTTCCTCTGAATGCTGTGTTAGCTACATAACATAGCCTATGGTATATAGTATTTTTCATTATAGTTGTTTTCTGAAAAGTCTACAATTACAACTTGTTTTTCTGCTTTGATCTAAAAATTATTTAATAGAGATCTTTAGAATTTTCAGGTGTAAAGGATTTTTGTTGTTATTGATCTCTGATTTATTGTCCTGCTCTTTGAGTAAGTCAGTCATCTTCCTCAAGTAAGTTATCTCACTTCACATCCAGTGAAGTTGCAACTGACTAAGACAGAGTTTTCTAGTCTCTTTTTATCCCCATTAACCTATATAAGCAGGTGTATATTTGGTTTCCTTCTGGGTCTCAGGGTTCTGTAAACTTCAGAACAGAGACCCTTTCTGCCTTGTATATTACTGGATTCCTAATGCCCATTACAGCACCTGATATAGCACACACACAGACACACACACTTGTATGTGATATATTGAATGAATAAAGAAATATATTAACAGACAAAGGAGTTGTTACTAACTGATCTCTAACATCATTTTATTGCTCTGATAATTGTAGATTTTTTGTGTCTTTGGAAGAAAGTAAGGTAACAATCATAAACTATACACAAATTTGCTCTTTCATCTCAGACACTCAAATATAAAATATCCTATACCAAAATGGTAAGACTGAATTAACTTTAGTAATCAAGGTATACTCTGAACACTATATAATCTAATTACCTTTTGTTGAGAATAAGTTCAGAAAAACAACTCATAGTTCTTTTTGATTAAACTGTATATGTTATATGTATAGTTTTCAGATATGAATGGGATTTGGAATCAGAAAGACAAAGCTTCAAGCTCCATTTCCTCCACTTGGTCCCTTTTTATGCTTCAGCAAATAACTTGATCTTTACAAGCCTTCATTTTCTCATTTGTAAATAAATATAAAACTACCTCATAACATTCAATGACACAGTATGTAGTACATGGCCCTTATGAAGCACTGGTTTTCTTATCTCTCCTTCACTCTTCTTTCATTCTCATTTTCACTCTTTGCCATGCTCAGTACTTCATTCTCTGGCTATGGTTTTCAGGAGAAGAGTATTACTGGGTCACTTTCATTTTTAACTTAACACATCACTTCGCATTTAGTTGAAATAAGTATCAATTAGAGTTCACACTTCTGAAGCCCTGAAAATATATTATCTGTTCCAGTTGACTGGCACAGTAAGAGTCTCAATAAATTTAGAAATGCCCATTTTAATGGTGTTTTGTGAGGCGTTAGCTGTTACTGTCAAAGAAGGAGGAGATTTGGTAAGGAGACTTGGGTATGAGATAAAAGAACTAGCTGTTTCCTTGTAAACTAATGGCCCGGAAGTCATGTAATTAAATACCATAGAGGCTCAGAATTTCATTATTCCCTGACGGAAACATCACAGTTGCCTCAGTCATTAGCTTTTAGGATTTCAGCCTTGACCAGCATATTTCTGGTCTCATTAAAATTATTCATTAGCATTCAGTGACTTGTAAAAATAAACTTCCTTTTAGTTAGTTTCATGGGCCTGTACTATAAAGCACATCTAAATGAATATACAGCATGAGAAAGACCACAATTTAAAGGTGCCTTCTTTCATCCTCTATATTCTTGTTCATTCCAAAGCACAGTAAACTTGAGCCAGAGAGCAAACAATTTGTCTTTACAAAATTTGAGCGTTTGTTTTCTCTTTTTGAAAGAAAATGAGCAGCTTATACAGAGATTCCCTCTGTGAAGAATCGGCCTAAATTATAATTTAAAAAAATTATATAGCATTTTGTTTTCTTGTTTCTCCTGGTGAATTTTGCTTTCCATGAAGGTGAAGATAAATGACTAGTGCTCATACAAAAATATAAGTATTTAGCAAAATTAAGTAACTGTATTAGTTTCCTGTGGCTGCTGTAACAAAGTACCACAAACTGAGTGGATTAAACAATAGAAATTGATTGTCTCACAGTTTTGGAGGCTAGTCTGAAATCAAAGTACTTGATTCCAAGAGTTGGTTCCTTCTGAGGGCTATGAGAGAAGGATTTATTCAAGGCGTTTCTCTTTGTAGATGGCTGTAGATGGGTGGCTTCTCTCTATGTTTCTTGACAACATCTTCCCTCTAAATGTCTCTGTATTCAAATTTCCCCTTGTTTTATAAGGACACCAGTCACTGGATTAAGTCCCACCCTAATGACCTTATTTTAACTGAGCTATTTCTGTAAAGACCTCATCTCCAAATAAGGTCACATTTTATGGTGCTAGGGGTTAGGACTTCAACATATGAATGGGGCTATGTGGCACAAATTCAATCCATAACAATAGCCATTTAAATATGGGTGTTCTTTTCCTTTAAACATGAAGTCCCACCTCAATGCTAACCAATGCCATCTTAGTGTGTACTCTTTAGAACAACATAAGAAGGATTTCCACATTTTTATTAACATTCAGGTTACCTTCAACTTTGTTTTCAGTGTTTTATAAACTGCCCCATCAGGGACTCCCTTTAATCACTCACTCTTCACCATGCATAGGTTACTCACTGACATCCAGTGATGAGCATTTTGAGATGAATGAAGAATGGAAACTCAGCTTTGCTGAAGTCATACAGTTAGCATGTGGCAGAGGTGAGATTCAAATATCTATCTGGTTGTCTCTAAAGTTAGCGTTACTTGTGTGGTCAACAATATTATATTTTAAAATGCTCATTGGCTATTTATCTTTTTAATAAAAATACTGATTTTTTTCTGAATATAAATATAGCAGGTGGTCACTGAACAAAATTTAGGGGAGCTCCCCCAAATTACAGAAATGAACATTAAAATTACCCATGATTTCACCATCCAGAGATAATCATTATATGTTAGCTTTCAGAACCTATGTGTACACATTTTTAAAATTCCATTTATATCTTTATGTCTGTAGAACTACATATATAATTTCACATATCACCCAAAATTCTTTGCAATAAAAGTTTTCAAATCTCAAATCATTTGCCCAATTGAAAATCACCCTAACATTACATGGTGAATTATTTTTTAAGTATGTGAAATAAGAGTTCTTTTTCATCTTACATTCTTCTGGAAAGACTAATGCACAAGCCTATAATGGCACACATGGAATTCACTTTCTCTTTTTACTTTCTATGCTAGAGTCCTAAGGGAGGAGCTAAGACAGAGTGAGGGCAGGGCAACAGCCAGCACTTTGTCATTTTTTTCACTCTTAGTTCATCTCTAAAGCCAGGACTTCTACCCAGGCATGAAAGTATTTGCATATGTGGCCTTTTCTAGTCCCTTGTGCTGATATAAAATGGGGATTTTTGTCAGAGGAAAGGGCCCCCAAAAATCTGAGGTAGGAGCAAGGATAAACCTTTTGGTCATCCTTTTGAATATAAACAGAAGAGCCCAGAAGAGCATGGCATCCATGGCAACCATATCTAGATGTTATAGAATTTAGAGAACCCATTGAATCCTTTCAGAGGATGACCAGAGGACCTATGTCACGTCAGATATAGCACCTAGCACAGAACTAAGGACAGGATCTGTGCTGAATGTGTCCTTCATGTTTGATACAGTATCATTCCAAGGCCTCTCCAGGGAAATCCCACATCTGCCTCATCATCTCACTTATTTATATTATGTGACTTACACACTTACCCCTACAGTGTCAACTCCTGAGCACATTAGATCTATCTGACACTTAACCACTTGTAATCTGTTGGTTTTACGTTTGACTCTGAAAGTTTTGGTGTGGAAAGGCTGGGATCAGTCCTGATGAAATGCTTGACTCCGGCAGGCTGTCTTTCATAGTGAGGCGGTCTGGCTCACCTGGACAGCTCCATGGTTGGTCACAACACTTTCCTTGCACACTTGATTGTTTACAATAGCTCCAGCATGTCCCAGACCCGTGGATCTTGCTCCAGAGCTTGTAAATAAGCCTGGACCCTGTTCACATTAATAAATCTGACCTTAGTTCCAGTTGGTGGTAAGATGAGCTTAATGATGCACTGTTAGCCCTCACTGGAGTAGAGTTAAAGGAACTTCACTGCCAGAAAGAGTGACATTTGTATGGTGGCTCTTCTGAGGTTTTCTAAGGTTATTTGGAAGCACAAAGGTCCTGACTGTTCCTAGTGCCCTCCCTGCGCTCTTGAGTCAACAGTTGTGTGTACGTTAGGCAGCAGATGGAATCACTACGACTCATTCACTTTATAACCATTTATCCTTATGCTACCTTATGATCTATTTTTTCAGATCATTATGACAAGTTTTCTACTCTTATGGAAAATTCCTTTCATGGTTAAAGCTTTTGGTAAATGCTATGAAGCTTAATAATTCTCTCTACTGAATGGGAATAATTATGCAGTGGTTCATAAAATGCACTCATGGTCTCATTTAGTCAGTCATTAGAAAAACTAGAATATGATGCTTAAATGTGAAAAAATTCACAGGCTAAAGAGCCATAATATTGGACAATTGTTTTCTTTCTGAAGCTCCTTGGAGGTGGAGTAACAAATCAGTTAATATTCAAAGCAATTATTTGTTTTAGTTTTTTTTTTTTATCAGAAAGCCTACAGCTTCTTTTAAAAATAAAGCTTCCACATATTCTAACTTATTGAAAAAGCTATTTGAAAAATTTTACCTCTACCTCCCTATTGTTTTATCTAAAATAGTCAAGGTTTTCTTAATATAAATTGTCAAAAATATGTGTTTATTCTCATAATCATTTAACTATTCAGTGTGTGTGTGTGTGTGTGTGTGTGTGTCTTTGCTACCAGAATAAAAGTCTGGTATTCCTAAACTGCAGGGTATTTTCAATGAGTGTAATAGGTAGCTTTCATGCCCTTTTATTGCTAAGTAATTAAAAATTATCAGAGCACATGGTTTTAAAAATAATCACAGATAGCTGTAAAATCTATTGTGTTCATATTGGCACTCTATCTTCTATTTAGAATAGAAGAGAGAGAGTGTCTTGTCATATGAACAATTGCATTATTTTCAGGTCCACTTTTTACATAGACATGATCTCTAACCTAATCTTCTAAACTAAGCAGAACTCTTCTGGTTGCAAGTGACAGAAATCCAACTCAAGGTAGCTTAGCTATTTAAATAATAAAAATAATAGTGATGACAATGTATTAGTTATCTTAGCTGGAAAGATATCTGAAGACTTATAAATAAGAGGAATAACTATAGAGCCAGAGCCTCAGAGACTCACCTCATCATTAATGGAACTTTTTTTCTCCATTAATGTCCTACCACTTCTTGGCTTCATCCACACACAGTCTCTTTCTACCTGGAAAGAAAGATAATATGACTGGCTGTTCCTGGAAGTTGGGAAGTGAAAAGCAGGAGTAGGAGTCCTGCCAGACTCCTATGAAATGAGGGTGTGATTGTTTCCCAAAGCATGGGAGGCTAAGAAATAAAAAATACCTGGCTATACAGCCTAAGGCTATTGTCCCTTTTCCTCACACTTTGCCCTGATCTACGCAGAATCTGCTCTTCCCAAACTCCCTTTCCCTCTCAGTGTGCATTCCCACTGGAAAATTAACCTGTGAGTAATCTCTTTAGACTTCCATCCTTAAAAAGACAGGACAAAGTCAACAGCTCTATTATACTTCCAATTTCAGTAAATTAAAGAAACCCCCTACTGATTTTGTCCTTCCTTATTACTCTCAGGAAAAATTAAATGGGTAAACTCAGGGGTTATATTAAGAACATTTTGTAACAACTACATAAGGCATGGGCACTAAACAGAACTGGATCCATCTACATGTTGGCAACGCGTCCTGGAGGCCCTGCTATAACTCAGGCTTTAGTTTCTAGTTGCTGGGTTGTGGCATGATCCCAGGTATCCAGTGGGTGTGGCAGGCTAATAGTTGGGTATTCAGGGCAGCTCAAAGCACCAACTACTTACCAACTGAATAGAGACTATTGTAATATTTTTGCAGTAATACGTAACCACTGACATAACAACCTGGGTTACAGTGTAAGTGTATAGGATTAAGTGTTACTTAAGAGAATTAATTCTGCACAACTGACTGTAAGAGAATTAAATGTTTGGGATATCAACCAAAGGTGATATGCTTCTTAAGTAGTTGCTCTGGAGCATGTTTCTTGTTTATTTTGTTTTGTTTTTCTTTTCCTGCACGTATTTATTTCGAATGGGTCACTGAAACTCTGGAAATTATATTCAAATTTTGGTGGATAAGTGGTATATGCATGACTTTTTTTCCCCCCTGAGGAGAAGAGTAGGCACTTTTACCAGGTTCTCCAATGAGCCCATTCCACACACACACATGCATGCACACACACACAAAACGTTAAAAAAATCCCTGTCATAAAATGTCATATATATAATCTCCATAAGTGGGGAAGAATATATCAAGCTCATGTAAGAGTCATGTCAAATAATTAAGTTACAGTTTTGAAAGGAGTAGGACCATAGCACATGCCTACAGTTTCTCACTGGAAATTTTTCTTCGATGTTTACGATACCTTTTTGTATGCTTACTCTTGCAGTCGAAATAATCATTAAATGAGGAATTTATTTTGTGTCCATTCAGCTTAGCCCATTGCCAGTTCTGGTTCACATGAACTCATGGGTTAAAAACTACCAATATTATATTAGTCCTCATGAATTTCTCCACAGAGTGATAAAGTATAAAACAAGGCTCAATATCAAAGATAATTGGGCCTAGAGCTTGTCTACTTTTATAGAACATTAGCTGAAAAAGTCTGTTTGCAATTTTAATGAAGAAAACTGCTCTAAACTTTAGTGCAAATGTCTAATAAGCCAAAAGGTTAAAAGCCAAATGGGGTCAGAGCTGTCTCTTTGATAAATGATAAATCCTGAACTTTGGCTCCAGCCAGGCCAGACCATGTCCTTAGAGTTACTAAAGATAAACAATTGGCAAAGAACACACTCATTATTCATACTGAAACTTAAACAGTTCTAGGAGTACTTCCTAAAACAGTTCTTTTTTATTTTATTTTTTATTAATTAATTTATTTATCTTGGTTGCGTTGGGTCTTCATTGCTGCACCCAGGCTTTCTCTAGTGGCGGCAAGCAGGTGCTACTCTACATTGCGGTGCGCAGGCTTCTCATTGCAGTGGCTTCTCTGTTGCAGAGCACGGGCTCTAGGTGCATGGCCTTCAATAGTTGTGGCACATGAGCTCAGTAGTTGTGGCTCGTGGGCTCTAGAGCGCAGGCTCAGTAGTTGTGGTGCAGAGGCTTAGTTGTTCCATGGCATGTGGCATCTTCCCGGACCAGGGATCGAACCCATGTGCCCTGCATTGGCAGACAGATTCTTAACAACTGCACCACCAGGAAATCCCCCCTTAAACAGTTCTACGTGTGCTTTATTTATTAACTTTTTAGGAAAAGCTGTATAATATGAAAAGATCCCTGAGGCCCAGGCAATAAGTGAGTGAGGACTATACAAATTGTGGCCAGTGATTCTATTTTGAAAAGTTAAGGAAAGGAAACTTCTCAGCTGGTACATTTGGTTATGAATGTCCAGGACGCAGTTTTCCATAGTGTTTACATTCTTCCTTGCTTATTGCAGCTGATGACCAGGCTCAGATTTTCCCATAAAAATATATTGTATTGAGTTTGTTTTGAAAGAATATGAAATTCTGTAGTTTTACATTATTAAACTTATAAATGACTTCTTCCACTTTTCCTTTTTGCATGTTTCTGCTCTAGCCTAACCCATTTTTTCCTTGTTGTTTGTTTTGTTTTGGTTTTGCCATTCAGCATATCTTGTCAAATGTAGCACTATTTCCATATTTGGTGTCTAAAATTATAAAATTTATTTGGTGTGAGGTGAGGGAGAAATTTCTTTCTAAAGGAACTTAAGCTGAAATCCCCCAAAGTTCTGGGTTTATTCACTTTGTTAACAAATATTTATTGTACAATTGCAAGTTAGTCGTCAACTGTATTCACAGCAGTGAACAAAATGAAGCTGGTCTCTTAGGGCATTTACAGTTAAATATAGGAAACTGACATGAATTAATCAGGGGAACAAATAACCGCATAATTTTAAGTGAACAAGAGAGCTACAAAACAAATAAAAGATCACCAGAGAACTTTGAAAAAGTGATAGAAGGGGTTACCTCATACGGAGAGAAGCAAGATGTTGTATTCTTTGGGAAGGAAATATTTTAGCTATGAGCTGAAGAAAGAGAAAGGGTCAGCAATTGTGGGAGAAGAAAAATCTAAGAGGAGGGAGCAGCAGGTACAAAGATCAGCTGAGGATCTGTTGATGGAAGGTCAGTATGGCTACAGTGAGTTGGGCTGGGGTGGGGAATGGCATGAAATGAAGAAAGGGAGAGCTTCGTGGCAGCCCTAGTGCAGTTCATGTAACATTCTCCCTCTGCCCAGACGCAGGGTAGGATCCCACTTCTTGCTCCCTCGTGTTTGCATGGGGGGAAGGGGTGGTGCATGCTGATAAATCTGGCCAGTGAGTTGTGAGTACAAGAGATGCCTATCACTTTCTGGCCAAGTCCTGAAATAAGGCTAGTAATGGGTAAGATCACCTCTGCAATGGAGTGGAACTTCCTAGCCATCAGCAAAATGGGGAGGAAAAATGGTGTTGGGTACCATACGAGGGGTACCACAGGTCAGGAAGAAGAGAGGAAGGGCTCTTTCAGAGGCAGAACTGAGGGGTAAAACCATTTTGTGCAATATTGTAGTAGGTTCTGCTATAGTGTGGGGTGGAGGGAGAGTGGGGAAAACCTTCCTTTAACCTGCAAAGAAGGAAGAAAATGATGGGAAGTAGTGTCTAAGACCTTGATGAAGTTACCTTTCTCAATCTCTAATTGCTTCATAGAAATAAAGAAATAAGCAAATAAAGTATAAAGAAATAAAGTATTAGTCACTTTCGTGTGCACTGAGAAAATCTCCAGAGGAGCCCAAGGCCAGTGAAGTAGGCTGTTTATCAGGCCTGCCCACCCAAAACGCAAGAACCAGTGACCCCGTCAAAATAGCAGGTGACACCATCTTTCAATACTTGTTAGACTCCACCTGGTGTAGAGCTGTGTCTGAGGCCTGCCTGATGACTTCCTACGGTACCTTCTCTCATTAATGTCTTCAGGAAGATTTAACACTTGGCAGTCCCTTACTAAGTCAAATCAGGGGATTACCTGGAGCTGTGGTCTTTAAACTGGGCATGTGTAACTTGGGTTATGTGAAGGCCTTACAGAGATTACCTGATTGGGGGTCATTTTAAGAACATCATTTTTAAACCCTCAATTAACATGTGTTTTCTTTCCTAAAACAGATCTACTTGAGAATTAATTTGGATAGAGTCACAAGTTCTCCTTTTCCAGTCCCCTTTTTCATAATTGACCCTCTCCCATTTTACAAAAAAAGAAGAAAAAAAAAATTTGACTCTTCTCCACCGCTACTATCACTATGGTGCATTGCTATGAAAAATATCTAATTTTTTTCAGTAGAAATCAAAGGGACAATTTGACATACTGTCTTGGTAGCAGTATTAAAAAAGTGAATCACTCTAATAATTAACAATATTTTGTGTGCAGGAAAAATGGTAATCAATTTTTTCCCTTCTAGCAAAATTGAAGGAGGAGCTTTCAAGTCTAAAGCTGATAGAGAGTTGAGAATAATTTTTGATATTACATCATTTGGTTTTGGGGTGTATTTTCTTTTTTGGCATGTATCAGGATTTCAAGGGATTTAATGATATTTCCATAATAAAACTCCTCCCATTCCCACATACTTATTTATATGTAGCACTTACTATAGAATTAAAATGTAGGAATAGATTTCGTTCTGAACTTTGTCTCATTCTAACAGTGAGATACATTCACCCACAAATAAGTGAGCAAATTGAGAAATTCAAGACCATCTGTTGTTTCATTGAGAGGAATTTCCAATGAAATTTTAGTTTTTATATTAAACAGTTACTAAAACTTATAAGATGTTTTGAATAAGTATGCACTATATGATTATAATGATAGCTCTACTCAGAAGAAAAATTTGGATGGTACCAAATTACTATGGCATTTAGATTTCTGTGAATACATTTTAAGAAAATTATTTAACAATTTTATTGTAACATGTCAATTTTACTATTGGATAACCCATTCCTTGCAAATATTTACATTTATATGAAAAAAATAGATTTGACTTGAAAATATATGGGGAAGTAAATAATTTATCAAAATTATTTTAGATAATAAATATAAAACTAAAAAATGTGAAGATCACTGGCATTGAGGGTTTATTCCCAGATATGACCACCTATTCTAAAAATCCTTTTAGATTATTACCAACTATTGCATAGTGTACCCAGTTGGATCATTATGTATGACTGAAGATATTTAGAAATTTGAGACATGGACTTGATGGCATGAAATGTTAGCAGGCAACAATAAGCCATAGAGAATTATAGTCCTGCTGAGAATTATCAACCTGTCGCCTTTTGAATTTCCTGGAAGTAGAATTTTGAAGAGATGTTCTTAAAAAGGTGAATGTGGGTGTCTGGAGGGGTACTAGCCACAAAAGTTTGGGGAGAAAGGGCTTCCTACCTTCCTGGTTGGAGTGAAGTCTCACTATTCTGATTATAAGCCTGTGGAAAAATAGAAGGAAAGAAGAGGAGGACATAAAAAGTTAGATGCAAATGAAGCCAAAGGTTAGAAATAAAATTAAAGCAGATAAAATATTAAAAGAGTAGACTTATGTAGTGAAAATGAACATGTAAAGAAAGTTAAATTAAAAATTAAGAAAAGAAGCTTAGAACTAAAGGAAGTAAAAAATATCAAAGTAAGGAAATCTTTAAAAAATAATTAGTAAACTGTTGAAGGGAGAGGCGAGAAGATGGCGGAAGAGTAAGATGCGGAGATCACCTTCCTCCTCACAGAGACATCAGAAATACATCTACATGTGGAACCTCTCCTATAGAACACCCACCGAACGCTGGCATAAGACCTCAGACCTCCCAAAAGGCAAGAAACTCCCCACGTACCTGGGTAGGGCACAAGAAAAACGAATAAACAGAGACAAAAGAATAGGGACGGGACCTGCACCAGTGGGAGGGAGCCGTGAAGGAGGAAAGGTTCCCACACACTAGAAGCCCCTTCACAGGCGGAGACTGCGGGTGGCGGAGGGGGAAGCTCCGGAGCCGCGGAGGACAGCTCAGCCACAGGGTGCGGAGGGCAAAGCGGAGAGATTCCCGCACAGAGGATCGGTGCCGACCAGCACTCACCAGCCCGAGAGGCTTGTCTGCTCACCCACCAGGGCGGGCGGGGGCCGGGAGCTGAGGCTCGGGCTTCAGTCGGATCCCAGGGAAAGGTCTGGAGTTGGCAGAGTGAAAACAGCCTTAAGGGGTTAGTGCACCACGGCTAGCCGGGAGGGAGTCCGGTTGAAGTCTGGAGCTGCCGAAGAGGCAGGAGACTTTTTCTTGTCTCTTTGTCTCCTGGTGCGAGAGGAGAGGGGATTAAGCGCACCGCGTAAAGGAGCTCCAGAAACGGGCGCGGAGCTGCCGAAGAGACTGGAGACTTTTTCTTGCCTCTTTGCTTCCTGGGGCGCGAGGAGTGGGGATTAAGGGCACCTCGTAAAGGAGCTCTAGAAACGGGCGCGAGCCGCGGCTGTCAGCACGGACAGTAGAGACGGGTGTGGGACTCTAGGGTTGCTGCTGCCGCCACCAAGAGGCCTGTGTCTGAGCACAGGTCCCTCTCCACACCGCCCCTCCCGGGAGCCTGTGCAGCCTGCCACTGCCGGGGCCCCGTGATCCAGGGACAGCTTCCCCGGGAGAACGCATGGCGCGCCTCGGGCCGGTGCAGCGTCACACTGGCCTCTGCCACCGCAGGCTAGCCCCGCATCCGTGCCCCTCCCTCCCCCCGGCCTGTGCCAGAGCCCCCGAATCAGCTGCTCCTTTAGCCCCGTCCTGTCTGAGCGAAGGGCAGATGCCCTCGGACGACCTACACGCAGAGGCGGGGCCAAGTCCAAAGCTGAACCCCAGGAGCTGTGCGAACAAAGAGGAGAGGGGGAGGTCTCTCCCAGCAGCCTCAGAATCAGCGGATTAAAGCTCCACAATCAACTTGAAGTGCCCTGCATCTGTGGAAAACCTGAATAGACAGCAAAATATCCCAAGTTGAGGAGGGGGACTTTCGGAGCAAGACATACTATTATTTTCCCCTTTTTTCTTTTTGTGAGTGTGTATGTGTGTGCTGCTGTGTGAGATTTTGTCTGTATAGCTTTGCTTGCACCATTTGTCCTAGGGTTAGACCGACCCGTTTTTTTTTGTTTTTCGTTTTTTTTTTTTTGTTAAAGAAAGTTTTCTTCTCAATAATTATTTTTATATTAATAACTATATTTTATCCTACTTTATTTTGTCTTCTCCCTTTCTTTCTTCCTTTCTTCCTTCCTTTCTTCCCTCCTTCCTTCCATCCTCCCCTCCTTCCTCCCTTCCTTCCTTTCTTCCTCCCTTTCTTCCTCCTTCCTTCCTCCCTTTCTTCCTCCCTTCCTTCCTCTCTTCCTTCCTCCCTTTCCTTCCTCTCCTCCTTCCTTCTTTCCTTTCTTGCTTTCTTCCTTCCTTCATTTCTTCCTTCCTTTCTCCTTCCCTTCCTTTCTTCCTTCCTCTCTTCCTTCCTTCCTTCCTCCTTCCTTCCTTCCTTCCTTTCCTTTCCTTTCCTTTCTATTTTTTTCTCCCTTTTATTTTGAGCCATGTGGATTAAAGGCTCTTGACACCCCAGCCAGGCACCAGGGCTGTGTCTCTGAGGTGGGAGAACCAACCTCAGGACACTGGTCCACAAGAGACCTCCCAGGTCCACGCAATATCAAACGGCGAAAATCTCCCAGAGATCTGCATCTCAACACCAAGACCCAGCTTCACTCAAGGACCAGCAATGAGCAGTGCTGGACACCCTATGCCCAACAAAGAGCAAGACAGGTCTACAGCCCCACCCATTAGCAAAGAGGCTGCCTAAAATCATAATAAGGCTACCAACATCCCAAAACACACTACCAGACGTGGACCTGCCCACCAGAAAGACAAGATCCAGTCTCATCCACCAGAACACAGGCACTAGTCCCCCCAACCAGGAAACCTACTCAACTCACTGAACCAACCTTAGCCACTGGGGACAGCCACCAAAAACAACGGGAACTACGAACCTGCAGCCTGCAAAAAGGAGACCCCAAACACAGTAAGATAAGCAAAATGAGAAGACAGAAAAACACACAGCAGATGAAGGAGCAAGATAAAAACACACCAGACCTAACAAATGAAGAGGAAATAGTCAGTCTCCCTGAAAAAGAATTCAGAATAATGGTAGTAAAGATGATTCAAAATCTTGGAAATAGAATGGATAAATTGCAAGAAACAGTTAACAAGGACCTAGAAGAAATAAAGAGGAAGCAAGCAACAATGAGCAGCACAATAAATGAAATTAAAAATACTCTAGATGGGATCAATAGCAGAATAACTGAGGCAGAAGGACGGATAAGTGACCTGGAAGATAAAATAGTGGAAATAACTACTGCAGAGCAGAAGAAAGAAAAAAGAATGAAAAGAACTGAGGACAGTCTTAGAGACCTCTGGGACAACATTAAACGCACCAACATTCGAATTATAGGGGTCCCAGAAGAAGAGAAAAAGAAAGGGACTGAGAACATATTTGAAGAGATTATAGTTGAAAACTTCCCTAATATAGGAAAGGAAATAATCAATCAAGTCCAGGAAGCACAGAGAGTCCCATACGGTATAAACCCAAGGATAAACATGCCAAGACACATAATAATCAAACTGTCAAAAATTAAATACAAAGAAAACATATTAAAAGCAGCAAGGGAAAAACAACAAATAACACACAAGGGAATCCCCATAAGGTTAACATCTGCTCTTTCAGCAGAAACCCTACAAGCCAGAAGGGAGTGGCAGGACATATTTAAAGTGATGAAGGAAAAAACCTACAACCAAGATTACTCTACCCAGCAAGGATTTCGTTCAGATTTGATGGAGAAATTAAAACCTTTACAGACAAGCAAAAGCTGAGAGAGTTCAGCACCACCAAACCAGCTTTACAACAAATGCTAAAGGAACTTCTCTAGGCAAAAAACACAAGAGAAGGAAAAGACCTACAAGAACAACCTGAAACAATTAAGTAAATGGTAATAGGAACATACATATTGATAATTACCTTAAGTGTAAATGGATTAAATGCTCCCACCAAAAGACACAGACTGGCTGAATGGATACATATATATATACATATATATATATATGTATATATATATGTATATATATACGTATATATATATATATGTATGTATATATATGCTGTGTACAAGAGACCCACTTCAGACCTAGGGACACATACAGACTGAAAGTGAGGGGATGGAAAAACATATTCCATGCAAATGGAAATCAGAAGAAAGCCTGAGTAGCAATTCTTATATCAGACAAAATAGACTTTAAAATAAAAACCATTACGAGAGACAAAGAAGGACAATACATAATGATCAAGGGATCGATCCATGAAGAAGATATAACAATTGTAACTATTTATAAACCCAACATAGGAGCACCTCGATACATAAGGCAAATACTAACAGCCATAAAAGGGGAAATCGACAGTAACACAATCATAGTAGGGGACTTTAACACCCCACTTTCACCAATGGACAGATCATCCAAAATGAAAATAAGGAAACACAAGCTTTAAATGATACATTACACAAGATGGACTTAATTGATATTTATGGGACATTCCATCCAAAAACAACAGAATACACATTTTTCTCAAGTGCTCATGGAACATTCTCCAGGATAGATCATATCTTGGGTCACAAATCTAGCCTTGGCAAATTTAAGAAAATTGAAATCATATCAAGTATCTTTTCTGACCACAACGCTATGAGACTAGATATCCATTACAGGAAAAGATCTGTAAAAAATACAAACACATGGAGGCTAAACAATACACTACTTAATAACCCAGAGATCGCTGAAGAAATCAAAGAGGAAATCAAAAAATACTTAGAAACAAATGACAGTGGAGACATGACGACCCAAAACCTATGGGATACAGCAAAAGCAATTCTAAGAGGGAAGTTTATAGCAATACAATCATACCTTAAGAAACAGGAAACATCTTGAATAAACAACCTAAATTTGCACCTAAAGCAATTAGAGAAAGAAGAACAAAAAAACCCCAAATTTAGCAGAAGGAAAGAAACCATAAAGATCAGATCAGAAATAAATGAAAAAGAAATGAAGGAAACAATTGCAAACATCAATAAAAGTAAAAGCTCGTTCTTTGAGAAGGTAAATAAAATTGATAAACCATTAGCCAGACTCATCAAGAAAAAAAGGGAGAAGACTCAAATCAATAGAATTAGAAATGAAAAAGGAGAAGTAACAACTGACACTGCAGAAATACAAAGATTATGAGAGATTACTACAAGCAACTCTATGCCAATAAAAAGGAAAACCTGGAAGAAATGGACAAATTCTTAGAAATGCACAAGCTGCCAAGACTGAACCAGGAAGAAATAGAAAATATGAACAGACCAATCAGAAGCACTGAAATTGAAACTGTGATTAAAAATCTTCCAACAAACAAAAGCCCAGGACCAGATGGCTTCACATGCGAATTCTATGAAACATTTAGAGTAGAGCTAACACCTATCCTTCTCAAACTCTTCCAAAAGATAGCAGAGGGAGGAACACTCCCAAACTCATTCCATGAGGCCACCATCACCGTGATACCAAAACCAGACAAAGACGTCACAAAGAAAGAAAACTACAGGCCAATATCACTGATGAACATAGATGCAAAAATCCTCCACAAAATACTAGCAATCAGAATCCAACAGCACATTAAAAGGATCATACACCATGATCAAGTGGGGTTTATTCCAGGAATGCAAGGATTCTTCAATATACGGAAATGAATCAACGTGATACACCATATCAACAAACTGAAGAAGAAAAACCATATGATCATCTCAATAGATGCAGAGAAAGCTTTCCACAAAATTCAACACCCATTTATGATAAAAACCCCGCAGAAAGTAGGCATAGAGGGAACTTTCCTCAACATAATAAAGGCCAGATATGGCAAACCCACATCCAGCATCCTTCTCAATGGTGAAAAACTGAAACCATTTACACTAAGATCAGGAACAAGACAAGGTTGCCCACTCTCACCACTTTTATTCAACATAGTTTTGGAAGTTCTAGCCACAGCAATCAGAGAAAAAAAAGAAATAAAAGGAATCCAAATAGGAAAAGAAGAAGTAAAGCTGTCACTGTTTGCAGATGACATGATACTACACATAGAGAATCCTAAGGATGCTACCAGAAAACTATTAGAGCTAATCAATGAATTTGATAAAGTAGCAGGATACAAAATTAATGCACAGAAATCTCTGGCATTCTTATACACTAATGATGAAAAATCTGAGAGTGAAATCAAGAAAACAATCCCATTTACCATTGCAACAAAAAGAATAAAATATCTAGGAATAAACCTACCCAAGGAGACAAAATACTTGTATGCAGAAAACTATAAGACACTGATGAAAGAAATTAAAGATGATACAAATAGGTGGAGAAATATACCATGTTCTTGGATTGGAAGAATCAACATAGTGAAAATGACTCTATTACCCAAAGCAAATCTACAGATTCAATGCAATCCCTATCAAATTACCACTGGCATTTTTTACAGAACTAGAACAAAGAATTTCACAATTTGTATGGAAACACAAAAGACCCCGAATAGCCAAAGCAATCTTGAGAAAGAAAAACGGAGCTGGAGGAATCAGGCTCCCTGACTTCAGACTATACTACAAGGCCACAGTAATCAAGACAGTATGGTACTGGCACAAAAAGAGAAATATAGATCAATGGAACAGGATAGAAAGCCCAGAGATAAACCCACACACTTATGGTCACCTCATCTTTGATAAAGGAGGCAAGAATATACAGTGGAGAAAAGACAGCCTTTTCAATAAGTGATGCTGGGAAAACTGGACAGCTCCTTGTAAAAGTATGAAATTAGAACACTCCCTAACACTATACACAAAAATAAACTCAAAATGGTTTAAAGACCTAAATGTAAGGCCAGACACTATCAAACTCTTAGAGGAAAACATAGACAGAACACTCTCTGGTATAAATCACAGCAAGATCCTTTATGACCCATCTCCTAGAGAAATGGAAATAAAAACAAAAATAAACAAATGGGACCTAATGAAACTTAAAAGCTTTTGCACAGCAAAGGATACCATAAACAAGACCAAAAGACAACCCTCAGAATGGGAGAAAATATTTGCAAATGAAGCAACTGACAAAGGATTAATCTCCAAAATTTATAAGCAACTCATGCAGCTCAATAACAAAGAAACAAACAACCCAATCCAAAAATGGGCAAAAGAACTATACAGACATTTCTCCAAAGAAGATATACAGATTACCAACAAACACATGAAGGAATGCTTCACATCATTAATCATTACAGAAATGCAAATCAAAACTACAATGAGGTGCTTCCCTGGTGGCGCAGTGGTTGAGCGTCTGCCTGCCGATGCAGGGGACATGGGTTCGTGCCCCGGTCCGGGAGGATCCCGCTTGCCGTGGAGCGGCTGGGCCCGTGAGCCATGGCCGCTGAGCCTGCACGTCCCGAGCCTGTGCTCCGCAACGGGAGAGGCCACAACAGTGAGAGAGGCCTGCGTACCACAAAAACAAAACAAAACAAAACAAAAACTACAATGAGATATCATCTCACACCAGTCAGATTGGCCATCATCAAAAACTCTATAAACAATAAATGCTGGAGCGGGTGTGGAGAAAAGGGAACCCTTTTGCACTGCAGATGGGAATGTAAATTGATACAGCCACTGTGAAGAACAGTATGGAGGTTTCTTAAAAAACTACAAATAGAACTACCATACGACCCAGCAATCCCACTACTGGGCATATACCCTGAGAAAACCATAATTCATAAAGAGTCATGTACCAAAATATTCTTTGCAACTCTATTTATGATAACCAGGACATGGAAGCAACATAAGTGTCCATCAACAGATGAATGGATAAAGAGATGTGGCACATATATACAATGGAATATTACTCAGCCATAAAAAGAAATGAAACTGAGTTACTTGTAATGAGGTGGATAGACCTGGAGTCTATCATACAGAGTGAAGTAAGTCAGAAGGAGAAAAACAAATACCGTATGCTAACACATATATATGGAATCTAAGAAAAAAAAATGTCATGAATAGATTAGTGATAGGACAGGAATAAAACACAGACCTACTAGAGCATGGACTTGAAGATATGGGGAGGGGGAAGGGTAAGCTGTGACGAAGAGAGAGAGTGGCAGGGACATATATACACTACCAAATGTAAATTAGATAGCTAGTGGGAAGCTGCAGCGTAGCACAGGGAGTTCACCTCTGTGCTTTGTGGCCACCTAGAGGGGTGGGATAGGGAGGGTGGGAGGGAGGGTGACGCAAGAGGGCAGAGATATGGGAACATATGTATATGTATAACTGATGTACTTTGTTGTAAAAGAGAAACTAACACACTATTGTAAAACAGTTATACTCCAATAAAGATGTTAAAAAAAAAAAACTGTTGAAGGTGAAAGGGTGATAGAAAAAAATGGGTGGAGAGTTAAATTTCATGGTGCATGGTGACTTGGTGCTGGGTAAGCAGCGAGCAGTGGGTCCCCTTCTCTCTCTTCCTTCCAGTAAGACCTGGTAGCTTGCACCCCGAGGAACAGAGGTGTCCTTGTATGGTTAGCCATGTTTCCTTAATGCAAATAGCTCAGGTAGGTGAGTGGCTGAGTTTGGCCCCCAAGAAAGCAATTACTCTATATTTTAACATTGTGTTGGAAAGACTGGAAGGTGAGATAGCCCTGCCTAGATAAAGCAAATGATGGCTTACAGGATGGCGCAGAGACTGCGATGAGAGGAATTTGTATCCCCTCCACTCTGTACCTCTTTCACAGTGTCACATTTCCCTCTGGTAGGGCTGGTTGTCTCTGAAAGCTGATAGAGGGAAGTTTTGAGACAATAAAAGAAGAGCCTGCATACAGAACAGAGCCTTGCTTCCTTCCTCCCAACCCTCACATAGAAGCAAATCTGTGCCTTCCAGCTTCTGATGCCCTTGACTGAAGAAGGGACCTCTAACAGCACTCTGTCCATTCAGTGCAGCCCTGAAGTGAATGAGAGTCTGAATTCTAGACTAGTTCGGGCCCAGAGTGTCCCCCAAATGTATGATGCCCAGCAAGGGAAAGGAAGCCCTGAGGACTGCTTGCCAAGTATTTGGGGAAAGAAAGGGGCAATTGGATGAATGGGACTAATGTCATGTTTATGAGTCTCAACTCTTTTTTTTTTTTTTTGATAAAACCAGCTTCTTTTCTAGCCACCCTTAGCCATTTTCCATCCCTCAGTAGCTTGAGCCACACAGCTTCTCAAAGCACAGAGTTTCCCCCCATTTTCCCATACCTATATCCACTCTGGGAACGGGAATCCTCTTCTCCCTTGTAGATGCTGTTATTATCAAAGGCCAGTGAGACTACTGTCTCATCCTATTGTGGTCTCTTGTCTAAGATGTTCAGTAGGGATGAAAAAATTTTAGTAAAAGCATGGATTGCATATGAAATAACCTGAAATCTTGAATCATTTACTTTAAAAAAAATGGCTCCAGGTGTGTCAAGGAATTTGGTGACACTGTTTTTAGTGAGTGTTTCTTAAATGGGATAACTGGTAGGAATATGTTCTGATTCCTCCTATGCCTTTTCTCAGAAGTACCAGCCTTATGAGCACCATATCACTTACTATGTTCTTTTGGTAATTTTTCGTTCTTGGGAAGATCATTTTACCTTACGACATGTATTTCTAGAAGCAGAGAAATGTCTGATGAAACTAAACAGTTTTGGAAGTTAAAATAGGATGTGTGCTTTTTGAGGTCCATGTCAGAGCTTTTCCTGAAAATATAAGGCAAAATTATCTGACATGGATAATGCAACAGTTTCTTCTGTAAAAATAGAATGAAGAAAAAGAAAGAAAAAAATCTTATTACTTTAGTATTACTATATTATCTCTGTATTTCAGGCAGAACTTCAAAAAGTCTGTGTTATGATAAACATGCTCTAAAGAGCAGGCATTAATTTATGTTGTAAAATGTCACTGCCTGGATATGGGTGTAACTAGCTCTCACAAAGACCCTCTACTCAACTCCATGTCACCTATAGCATGAAACAGAACTGTTTGTGCTCAGAGCCTTTTTTTCAATGAATATAGTTACTTCACCATCTGACTATAACTCCTCTCTTCATTTGGGCTAAAAAACCAAACCATCAATTGTGAATAGGTATACAGGGGTGAATATTTTTTAAAAAGAAAGGTGGCAGATACCATTTCCCAAACCCCTGCTGTAGTCAGCTCAGGCTTTATTGTATGATAATATACAATGGGTGGCTTTAAGGACGGAAACTTATTTTCTCCCAGTTTTGAAAGCTGGAAGTCTGAAATCATGGTGCCAGCATGGTCAGGTTTCTGCTGAGATCTCTCTGGCTTTCAGACAGCTGCTTTCTTGCTGTGTTCTCCCGTGGCAGAGAGAGGGGGCTCTGATGTCTCTTCCTCTTCTTATAAAGGCATTGACCCTTATGATACCAATTAACCTTAATGTCTTCCTAAAGGCCCCGTTTCCAAATATAGTAACATTGGGGGCCAGGGCTTCAATGTATGAGTTTTTTAAGGGGACACAATTCAGTCCACAGCACCTACTATTCTCTTGACTCTTATTTCCCTCCCCTTAACACCACCAACTGCAAGTCCAAAGTATAGAATTCCTTCCTAGCTCACCTTCCAATGTAAAAGTGGTTGTGCAGATCAACTCAGGCGAAGAGGTGCTGCTATAGCAAACAGCCAAATTCCAAATTCCCTTTTGGGCACAGTTAGGACAATTACGTATATAATCAGTATCACAGAAGTCACGCCTTCTCTGTGACATAGAGCAGTTAACACTCATTCTGGAATATTCCCTCACCTGCCTCAGGAATTCTGCCTCTAACCAGTGCTGTGATACAGCTCTCTACTGTCTGGGGGAAGCCTCTATGATTAGTCTTAAGCCCAGTGATACATACTGGAGTTGCAGAATGAATGAGCACAAGTTTGGGGGCCATTCAGACCTGATTCTAAATACGAGCCATGTTATTTACTGCGTGCCAGAACTCAGCAAGCTATTTAACCTCTCTAACACAGAGTTTCATTCTTTAGCAAAAGAGAATAAATGATACTTAGCTTGCAGAACTTTTGCAAATAGAGATAGTAAAGTGTCGTGCATCCAGGATTATGCTGGGAACATGGATTAGTGACTTGATATGTGATACTGAAAAGAAGAAAAGGAAAAAGGAGAAATCTGCTTAAGTAGTACTTTGAAGTAATCAAGATGATCTTTTCATTCACTAAAAGAAACGACAGCATTTTTAGAAGGAGGACGTTGGGAAAACCATGCTGCTTAGTTAAATGGGCAGTAAGGCACTGAAATTCTCAAAATGTCGCAAACGTGGAGTCCATCAAGACACAGTCGTGGGGGCTTCCCTGGTGGCGCAGTGGTTGAGAATCCGCCTGCCGATGCAGGGGACGCGGGTTCGTGCCCTGGTCCGGGAGGATCCCGCGTGCCGCGGAGTGGCTGGGCCCGTGAGCCATGGCCTCTGAGCCTGAGCGTCCGGAGCCTGTGCTCCGCAACGGGAGAGGCCACAACAGTGAGAGGCCCACGTACCACAAAAAAAAAAAAAAAAAAAAAGAGACACAGTCGTATTCTAATGGACTTCCTAGTCTTGAACTTCATTAGATTGTCTAAATTTGGGGTATGTTCTTCATTTTTACAAATAATAATAGTTCATTTATTATTTTAATTTCCTTATAACCAATTTATAAGGAAATTAAAGGAGAACCTTCACATGTCTTCCTTCCATGATGTTCAAGAAAATAGACTGAGCTTTCTTCCCTGTCTCTCTCACTCCTAGTTTATATTTTCAAAGCCAAGTGCAGATACCTCTCTGGGCCCAACCAATCTTCTTTCCTACTGTCCTAGTCTATCACACAGAATCCCCTTAAAGAATGCATGCTGTCCCTTAGTGGAGAGGCAAGCAGCTGGGCTTAACATCGAAGCATACAGGACAGCTCGGCACTTTTTCCAGAGTTAAGAGACTTCAGGAACATAAATCAGTGAAAAGTGGGCATATATGAGTGAATACATCAGATGTCAGAGGACAGAATTTAGTTGTGTCAAAAGAGGGCAGAGAATGCTATCCTTTTATTGCTCTTGTTTTTGAAGTTTCTTTTTCCTTTTTCATTATTTTATTGTCTGTGATCATTGCAGAAACATCAGTAATTACAGAGAAGCAAAGTAGTTTCTCTGGAAAAATTATAGGTGGTGATGGATGACGATGTAATCGTGTGACAATAAAATGCTGTATTAAGTACTGAGCTCCCTGCCAGATTATGGAAAGAACACATGAGTAGATAAAAGCACGACAATTTTCTTTTTTTACTGTCTCAGGAGAAAACAATGCATGCCAGCATAGATGGAAGCAAATGAGATTAGTTAAAAGAAGGAACTTAAATAATGTAGACCAAGCCAGAGTAGTGATTATGAATGAGATGACTCATCTAATGAAAGCATAAATGAGGAAAAGTGTGGTTTCATCTTCGATTTTCCTGGTCATTTTCCTGAGGTGATTTTATGCTTTAGGAAGGAGTCGCACAATACAAAATGAGACAAAGACTTGATAATTATGTGGTTAGTTGAATTAAATGAGTCTAAACCCCAATGGAATATTTCACTTTTGTTTTCTAGGTCAACTGTCTACATTGTTCCAATGAGCTGAGTTTGGCTGTAAGAGCTCACTGTACTATCAAGAGATCATTCAGAAACATCTCCAGGTGTTAAATAGAACTATCATGGAAGAGTATGTTGTGTGCAGGGACGTAAAATATATTGCAGGGTATCAATAAAAAGTTTAAGATCATGTAAACTACTCACACAATCACCGTAAGACATAGTATAGAACATGTATGTAAAACCTAAATTTCACACATGAAAAAAGAATAAGTCATACACCCTCCCTTTTGTCCCCACCTCCCACTCACTTGCACTGTATTTGCAATAGCCTACCTGTTAAGGATTCAGGATCAAGCATAGATTCTATCTGACTTATCCAATTTCTTAGTAGCAGAATAAAGAGCTTCTTGGGAGAAAGAGGCTTATACTCAAGAGCTGCTTTCTGAGTCCCTTTGAGTTGAGCAACAAAGGAAACTAAAAAGGCCCAGAAGTCACAATGGAAGGTGTGTATCCAAGGTTTATTAGGAATGATTCGCTACTTTATTTGGTTTTTGTGTCCTACATTAGGGCATAGGCTTTGCCTAGAGGGTACAAATTACCTGTAGTTCCTGCTCTTTTAGTAGTCCAGGCAGTGAAGAATGATGGGTAAGGTGTATAGGACAGCAGTCTATTTGCCTGAGTTTTCGTCTTTGAAAACTCAACCAAATAGGTGACATCACATTTCATTATCTGACCCTGATGAGGCCTGACATTTAGATTGGATGCAGAAATGCCAATATAATTGAAGGGTTTGGAAATGGCCCTTTGAAGAAAGGTGATGAATTATCATTGATTTAATCTAAGAAAAGAAGATGGAGAAATGATACAGGAGGGTTTTAATTTCATATGCATCTTGTTCAGGAGACTGCATCTTAACTGATTTTGAATGACATGTGCTCAGCTGTGCATGTGGCCTGGTGTTGGTAGAGAGTCAAATGAACAAGCTCAAAGGTCTTCATTGGATGTTATTAAAATTTTTAAGTGGACGGGTGGAAAATGAGAAGATTGCTGTGCCTTCCCTTAGTGCTGCCTGGATTTCCTCTAATTGAGAACAGTATGAAGAGAACTCTGATTGTCAAAGTCTTGCTCTTCTGTGAGAGGTAGTTATGGACAGAGTAGTAAATGCTGGAAAGCTTGGTTTCAAATGATAATTCCTCTCCATATTAGCTGTGTGGCCTTGAACAAAGCATTTAACCTCTCTCTGTTCTCATTTTCCTCGTTTGTAAAATAGGCACAACAATAAAACCTACCTCACAGTTTTGTTTCAAATATGAAATGTATCAATATTTTGGGTATTTGGAACATTTTCTGGCACAAAGTAAGCCCTCCGTAGATGTTGTTTTCAATGTATATTTTTCCAAATGAGAATAGCTTTATTATTTTTCACCTGATTATGAAAGTGATATGTGCTTATTACTTAAAAGATAGATTTTTAGAGAAAGATACAAAGATGAGAAAAAAGTTATTTGGAATCAATTTACTCTCATATAACTACAGTTAACATCTAGATATTATCCTTCCAGACAGTTTCCTCTGTGTAAAACATACAAAATGTATAAAATTATATCATGCACACAAGTCATGGAACCAATTCCCTATTGACTCTTGTTCCATCCCACCCCTAAAATAAAAACACATATTGAGCTGTGACACTGTCATCTGTCAGAATCCATTGCTCTTCCAAGACAATATCTTCTACAAACTTTTTCTTGACCAACTCACTCTCTTTTGAATCCCATTATTATTATTCTATGTGTGTATTCCATTGAGCCCCTAACATACTGCTTCTTCATCCAACCAATAATAATTGAATACCTTTTCTGTGTCAGGCACTGTGTGAGGTGTGGTTCTCCAGTGGTGAGCAAAGAGGAGCAGGGTCTCTGCCTTGCTGGGACTTAAGTCTCAGGGAAGAAATCAATGCACTAATCAAATAATTGTACATATACATGTATAATTTACAAACAGTTGTAAACTTTTAGAAGGACTGTCCCAGAGTAATTGCTCTGTAATAAATTCATCTACAGGATGAATTATAAACAATTATAGAAAGTGTGTTTATAGAGAGACAATACATGTTATAAACCTGGTCATTGTAAGAATAACAATTAGGAGGAGGGGGAGGATGGGAGGAAAGAATGAGAGGATAGAAGGAGAGAATGTGAAAATATTAAGATGCTCTTTTTTCTAAGAGAGGAGAGTGAGTTGTCTAAAATTAAATTGCTTGAAAAATAATCCTAATGCCTTCAAAGTTTTCATAATCTCTTTTCTTAATCCTAAAATCTAATATAATATCCTGTGGTTATATAAAGCTTAACAATTATATCTTCAAGTTATTTTCCTTCTGTTAACATTAGTTACAATCAAATTTAATAATATTAAATAAAAATAATAAGTATATAATTCAAAGTTTTAGGAAAATATTTCTCTTATTTCTCTTTCTCTCTCTCCCCATCAATCTATTTATCATAATACATTCTTAGAAAGATGTCTGGAGTCACATTTGCCTAATGTTAATGTTTAATTTCTTGTGGTGAGATTATAAAACTCTCACTTTCATCATTTTTCTTTCCTTTATTTGTAACTTATTTGAGGTAAGTATATATCAGTTTTTTAAAAGGTGGTTTTCTTAAGAAAGAGAGATTGAGATGGAGGCAATTTTGCCAAAATGGTTGTAACAAAAGCTCCCTTGAAAGTTGTCTTCACAATTAAAAATGATGTATGTAAGATGCTTGGCACAAAGCCTGAAATACAGTGATCGATAAATAAGGTAACTATAATTCAACTGTGGGTTATTATTTTTGATAGATAAGGAGATAGGTGAGCCGTACATGGAAGTGGTAGCTGATACATTTTGGAACATTTAAGCCTGAACTGGGTAAGGAGAGGGAAACGGTGGAAAGAAAAATAACATGTTGGGAAAAGCATGCTTTAAAGAATTTCCATAATCATTGTTGTTTGCACCACAGAGGGAAGGTAGGAGCCTACACTGCTTTGTCTTCAGTGATTTGCATACCATATTTTACTAATCTCCTCTATTAAAGAGGTCTTTAATCCAAGATCGTGTAATAGAATCTCTTATTTTTTTCTTTTAGTACTTTTGTAGTTTTGGTTTTTTACATTTAAGTGTTAAATCCATCTGTACTTGTGATTATGATTTTGTCAAAAGGATTATAACGTTTTTGTTCTCAATGAATAACCAATTGTTCCATCACCATATATTGGAATGACCATACTTTTCTCATTTACTTGAAATTCCACATTATGGTAAGATTTTTGTGTTATTCTTGTAAGTTTCCACATGTACGTGGTCTGGTTTTGACCTCTTTCTGTTCCATAATCAATTTTTCTAGTGCCTTGTCAATACTACCTTTGATTACTACAAATTTATATGAATCTACATAAACCTAGTAAGAATGGAAAAGAGAAGAGAGATTGGAGTTTTTTAAAAAAGAAAGTAAAATTGGTGCAACTCAGTGGCTGTTTGCATGCAGACGTGAGTAAGAGAAAAGAGTGAAGGATGACTCCCAAATATCTAGGTTGTTTCTAGTTGGAAGGAAAAAGGAAACAGGAGGAAGCAAGGAAAAAAAAGACACAGGAGAAATAAACAGGAGGAAGAGCAAGTCTGTGGGGGAAGATGGTATGTCACTTTTGAACATGGTACATTTGAGGTTTCTGCAAGATATGTAGGTAGAGCAGACTTACAGGCCTTGAGGTATGAGAGTTGCATATGGAGATGCAAGTTCAGGAGTCATCAGATGTAGTTTGCAGGTGAACTCATAAGAATGAATGGAATGATTCTAGCAGTTGTGGACTGGAGGCAGTGGCTGCAGTGATCTTCAGTATGACCCTTGGGGGGGCTTCCTCTTATAGTGAATGCAGTTTTCTTGCAGCAGCTGTGGATACTCCTGAGGTAGCCTCAGTTTATTGGTGTAACCTCTTCGCATCATCATAGATCTTTTCATTCTCCAGACTTGGCTCTTTAAGCCCTGGGAAATGTTCTTGTCTAGCATTTCTTTGACAGTAGTAGCTGGAAGTAGTAGTTGGATGCATGATCTCTTAGATGATATTCCCTATTTCTTATGTTTCCTATTTTTTGTTTCTCTCTTATAAAAAAATTCTACTTTCTATGAACTTTTCTCACATTTGTATTCTACCCCTTCCATTGAATCTCTTATTTTAGCAATCCTGTTATTAACTTTTATTAGCTCTGTCTTGTTTTATGATTGTTACATTATCATGATACCTTGTTATATTGAAGCAATATTTTCTTAAATCTCTCTTAGCATATAATTAGACTTACTAATTAAATTTCTCCAAACTATCTGTTTCATCCGAGGTCATTTTATTTTCTTTGCTTGTGTGTATTGGGTTGTCTCCTTCAAGACACATTGCTTTCAGATGCCTGATGAGCCAGGATCATCTTTTTATTCAAGTTCAAGAGATGAAAAACTGAACAGACTCTGACTAGTAATTTGCTTTAGGGTGATGGAGCTGTGAATGGACAGTTTTACTGGGGGATCAGAACATGCCAGATTGTGGAGATCCTTTGTCTGGAGCTATTACTGTTTTCATTTACTTACTTATTTTAGTGAACTTTTCATTTCTAGTAAAGAGTCCTTAAATATTTCCGTATGGCAGAGTGGCCTGACTAGTGGGTGTCTGCTTTCCTACAAGGATGGGTAGTGGCTACTTCTACCCAGTTATTACTTACAATTATTACAATACAAGGCTTACAATTATTACTCCTATTTCCAGTTCCCCATTTCACTTCTGTTCTCTTTCCTGACTGCATTGTACTTGGTGGTTTGGAATTCTGAGCCATTTTGTTTGTGTAAATCAATCTCTCTCTCTTACTTATGTCCCCTCAAGACACTCCAAGCTATGGATTACACTGTTTCATTAGTTATCACTTCTTTATCTGCTTTGACTTTTATAAGTTTGTTGAAATTTTCTGTTTTCAGATGACTCTCTTCCAATTCCTTACTACCATTATGGTTTTGTTTTGTACTTTTCTCCCCTTTATGACATATGAGCTAGGGGAGGTAATAAATACATATGGCCATATTAGTCAGGGAAACAGAGGTAATTCTAGGTATTTCATACAAGACAGTATATAATACAAATAATTAAAAGTGTACACAGTCATTCCAAGAGCTTGAAGTTAGGAAATCAGGAAGCTGCTACTAGAATTCAAGAAACCAGGTGATGCAGAGGTCACAAACACATGCCACCAGTGCTCTCAGATGTCCACAGCACAAAAGTAGGTATTCTTAGCAAAATTCCTAGTGTTTTACGGGATTTTCCAAATGCCTGTCATGTGTGTACCATTACAGTATCATGCAGAATACAGGAAGCACATTTTTCCTGCAAAAAATATACATATTAGACAATGCCAAAATAGAATTTCTCATTTCATTGATATTTCTAGTTTCCCAAAGAGGCTAGAAACAATGTATCAGTATAGGTGACACCACCTTATAAATGTATATATTTATACATAAAGGTTTGAGATAAGTAACTGTTCAGGGTTCAAGAACAATGATTTGGGATTTATTTTCTTTCATAAAAATAAACAAGCAGGACTTTTATACTATGGCATTACAATGTGGCATCTATCATATGGATGACAATATGCCTTATGCTTTTTTCTCTAACTTATTATGGGGGAATGAGGTTAGCAATATAAACTCTTTTATTTTATTAACAGTAAACTTGCAGATGTTATTATGGGGGTTTCCAACTTTTATGATCCTTCTTTATCAGTTCTCACTTAGCTTCAATCCATAAAAGAGCTTCTTGTAGAAATACTTTTTAGCAGCTCTTAAGTACATTCGATCTTCTCTTTCCTCAAGAGACAGACAAGTTAAGAGTATAGACAATATTTTCTCTGGATATTACTTTCATTTATATTTTTATACATTTAGATTGACAGTTTTCACAAAAACAGCACTAAAATCCAAGACAAAAAGAGGAAAGTTTTGTAAAGTATGAATAGTTCTTAAGGGGATGGTATCATTGAACTCTGAAGGCTTGCTTTCTTTCACTTTTCATTGTTTTGGTTTTAGAGACCACTTGTAGAATATTTCTCTCAATATAAAATCAGCAGATCAAATGCAAAAAACAAGAAAGCCCAGAGCTCACTTTTATTTTGTTCAGGTAGAGTTTTAATAATTTTACGAAGAGACATGAGTGAGAATAATCAACATAGTTCAAAATGCTCAAAACTTTAGCTATACATTCAGGAGCCTTTAAAATCTCGCCTTTTTTTTCAAGTTTCCTTTAAACATCAATTTTTGATGCCTTGCTTTTCCATGGGTTTGGTTAACCTGAGGGTCATTCACAGTGTATTTTCTTGTCTATTTTCTACACTTAAGTAGAGGATTTAAAACCAATAAACTATGAAGAAGCAGATTTGGAGAATCTTATTAAGTTTCTCTCTGGAACAGTCATACTTACACAAACATGTTATATACAGTTTTAGGGGCCTATCAATGCTTCTATATATAGCCAAGGTTAAGCTCTTCTTTCTATTAACACAATTGAAGTCAGTTGTAACATTGTGTTCCAGATCTAGAGACAGGAATTATATAACTTCTCTCTAAATACGACATCTGTTTCCTTCAGGTGAAAAATGGCTTCAGTCATAAGTACCTATATCCATATCCATTTAAATACACTTGATATTAATGAAACACTAGAGATTGGAATCCAGTATCATATTTATCTTAATTAGTCAATATTTATGGAGTTTTTGGCACTGTGCAATTCAAATAATACATATTCTCTGCCCTCAGTGATGTCACAGCTAGCTAATGAGAGAAGCCAGCATAGGAAAAAAAAAAAAAAAAGGAGCAATACAATGTCCTAAGTATAACACAGAGATAGTACCACAGGGTTGGAAAGAACTAAAGGTGGTATGGAAGAGGAAGTGAATGAGGAACGGCTTCTGAGAGGAGGTGTTGCCAGAGCTGAATATTAAAATATATGAAAGACTTATTCATGTTGATATGGAAAAGATTAAAGAAGGGAGGCATGGGTTTTTCTGAGCAAAGAATGCATATTGAAATCACAGACATGTCAGCTAAGGCCAGGTATGTGGAGGAATCCAAGTACTTACTTTAGTGTTGTTAAAACAAAACAAATATGACTCATGGAGTAATGACAGATGAGATTGGAGGCATCGGCGAGGGGGATCAAATCACACAGGAATAATCCCATATGTGATGCTAACAGTGGGATAGGAGAAAAGGCCTTGGAAGCTACTGATGTATTTTAAGCAGGGGAGGGACATATTAATAGATTGATTTGTGTTCTTCAAAGATCGCTCTGTTGGCTGCATGAAGAATAGATTTAAGAGGTAAGAGATTGACTAAAATGTTGTTTTCATAGCTAAGGGAAGAGAGAAAAACCTCTATCAAGGTAGTAAGAATGGAGAGAAGATAAATTAGATTTTAAAAATTAGAAAGTAAAAATCAACACGACTTGGTGGCTGTCAGATGCTGAGTGACAAAGAAGAGTCAGGAATGACTTCTATATTTCTAGCTTGTTTTCCTGGGTGTACCTAGGAAGACTCAATTTTGATAGATTGGTGAAAGAAGAGGGACCCTGCAGAATGTTCTGGTTGGAAAAAGCAAGAAAATACCCTGCTGGTATCTCAGGATCTATAGTCTCAGTTTCATTTTGTTGCCAAGTTCTATTGATTCCACATCACTCTTTTGAAAAATTTTTTCATGGTTAAATGCCACTGGCATAAATTTAGGCCTCTAAGACATATACACCTTCAGATGCCTCATTGCAGAGGACCTATATGACTTTACGTGAAGGTGAGGACATCCTAACACTTGTATTTTGTTACTTCTCAAGTTACAAACCATGGATATTTGCTGGATTGATTACTGGTGTTTTTTCCATTTTACATAACATCTTCACTGATAATCCTGGCTTGGTATGAAAGCTTTTACCTTCATCATCTAAATGTCTCTTAGTTTCCAATTTCTTCTGTGTAAAGAGTTTGGTTTCATCAAATATAAGCTGACATTCAATTACCTATCTAAATCATAGGAGAACTTAACATTTTTATTCATCTTAAGATATGGCTGAAATCCCAGTTCTAAAGCAATTGTTTATACAAGTGAGAAAATTCTTTTCAGTTGGCATTATTAGACATTGGAATGAGTTTCCTAGTAAGATGTTAAATGTGCTATCCAAAGACGTTTTTAGGCTAGATGAGTACTGACTGTGAGTAAAATAGGTATAGTTCTATCTGGAGAGAGAAAGTACAAATAATATCAAGCTGTGTATGTGTGTGTGTACATACACACACACAAACACATGCACACATGCTAGCTTGTAGGTGCAAAGTGGTTTTCACCAAAGGTGGTTGTAAACAAAATGTCATAGATTATAAAAACTGATAAGGACACTTTATTTTAAAGATATGGGAACTTGGGCCCAGAAAGAAAAGGTAGGTTGCCCAAGATTGAGAGCAGAGTCCAGAACCTGAGCCTCTTAACTTCTCTTATAAAATATATCATTGTGGGCTTCCCTGGTGGCGCAGTGGTTGAGAATCCGCCTGCCGATGCAGGGGACACGGGTTCGTGCCCCGGTCCGGGAAGATCCCACGTGCCGCGGAGCAGCTGGGCCCGTGAGCCGTGGCCGCTGAGCCTGCGCATCGGAGCCTGTGCTCCGCAACGGGAGAGGCCACAACAGTGAGAGGCCCGCGTACCACAAAAAAAAAAAAAAAAATGTCATTGTGCTTTCAAATTATAGATGTATAGACAAGAAGAAACTCTGTGATTATGCAGAGCTCATTTACAGCTCCCCAACCCTACCCCCAAACAGTCTGCAGTCTCTCTTCCAGGGGAAATCCATTGTTGGCCACACTTTTTTGACAGATTATACTGCTACTGTTGTTTCCCTTCTTTCCCCATCATTTACATTATGACAGACCTCTGAGCAGATTCTCAGTATAAACTTCTGATTCTCAGCACACAGGCCTCATTTGGAAAAGATGTTTAATACAGGCCAGTGGCCTTTTGTATTTTCAACTGAGATAGAAAATGCTGTGATGGGTTCATTCAAGGGAGACCCGATATCTTAAATACAATGAAGAAGTCAGGCAATTTTTAGGAGTACAAGTGAGAGGATGATTCATATGTAAATTTGTATTTTCTTTTATGAGTTTTTTTTGATGTGGCAGTTACCCAAGTTTTATGGTGAGATGAGATGAAAGGCAATGAGCAGTGACCAAAAGATTTCTCATCTCCCTACAATTTTATTAGGAAAAACTGTACAGCAAGGACACAGTTCATGCACTGCTTTCATTTATTAGTATTTGTATATAAAAGTGAAGTCTTTCATCACTTTTCTTCCCTTCCTCACTTCTTTCTTCTCCCCACCAATACCCCTGCCCCCCAGCCTTGGTTTCTCTGTTAAGCTTTTCTTTCTTTCTTTTTATCCTTCCTTGTAAGTGATTTTGCTTCTTCGTGTTACCACCCTTTATCCATGGTTTCTCCACCCTATGGTATGAGACGAAGACTGTATATATAGAGGTTAACAGCACCAGCTCTGTAGTCAGGCTGCCTGGCTTTGAATCCTGGTTCTGCCACTTACTAACTGGGTCGCCTTAGGGAAGGCACTTAACTTCAAGCTGTTTCCATTTTCTTATCTCCTATTGGATAATAGTTTCTATATCTAAGAGTTATTATATGGATGAGGTGAGGTAATACATGAAGGTGCTTAGATGAAGGCACCTGGCTATTTTTATAATACACATTCATAGCTTCATATGTATGTATATATATATATATGTATGTATGTATATGTATGGCTGTGTATTATAAAATGTGTAATATATGTATAATTATTATATATAGTTATATAATAATTTATGTTATATAATACATATAATAAATATTATGTATTTATAATATATATAAACTATGCATAATAATTATACATAATATTTATTATATGTATAATTTAGCCATTTAATATTAATGAGAAAAAGAATGAGTTGGGTTATCCTAAACCAATTTTTATAATTTATTTATCTTTGGTTTGAAGAAAGGTATGAGGTAATCAATCACAATCTGACGTGTGCACACCTCAGAGACAGTAACCACCCTGGCTTGACCTTGTTCCTCCTCTGCCCAGACTGCTATGCAAATTTGTCATCACTGCTGCAAGTTTGGAGCTTATATGAGGCAGCAAGGGGAAGTACATATGTGTCAACAAAGACATCATTCATAAACTAATGAGGTGGTTTTCTTGGTGATTTTATACTATCCCTTTTCTCAGCTATTTAATTAAATTGAACAGATATTTGCCATCTGTAATATACACTGTAACATAATCCTGCTAAATGAAAAGGTATGTAGTTTGGTCCCTGCCCTACAGGAGCTGCCAATCTGCAAAAGCTGAGTAATATGCAATGTAGAATATACAGCTGTATTTGTTGATGCTGTTGATCTTTGTGATGTCCTAAAATGATTGAACATTTTTTTGCTTTCTTAATCTTTGATAATGACTTCACATCTGTAATTACCTCTTTATACATATATTGAGTTGCTTCTTGATATCTGTGAATATTGCAGCATTCTGGATGCTTTATGATCAGAGTTAAACTTCGGAGTTTCCCATGAACATGTTAGGTGTTCAACCTTATTCCTTCTCCCCACAGTTTTTGTTTTAATTTGTTTTGTTTGTTTCCTACAGGTAGACTTTTCCAGGCAAGAGAACAGCATTTGATATAGAGTAAAATGTGCTTCTTTAGGATAGAATAACTTAAACTGAAAAGGCTTATGGGGTCTTGATGAGTACCCTTTAGTTTAGAAGTCAGTTATTTTCAGATGTTACCATTAAAATTGTCTAACATGTAATATGTCTTTAATTTTTCCCTTCAAGGCATAAAAGGGTTTCTGGTTGCCTGAAGGAATTAATTGTGCTTTCCTCTATGTACGATTGCCCTTGGAGGGTGACTGAGACATGACAAGGAGTGACCCATATGTTTCCCCTAGAGAAATGGAGGCTCTGGACAACAGTACCACAAGAATACAGTGTAGAACAATGATTATCGCTACAAAATTCTACGAAGAAATAAGCCAAACACATGACCATAAACCAACATTTTCATTTTTCAACAAGTGGGATATAGATACCGTCTATAGATCTCATAATACTAGAGTTTTATTCATGGAGTGATTACTTCTCAGAATAAGAATTCAGAGCAATTTATGACTTAATGGTTGGTGTTTTTAAAAGAGCTAGTAATGATAATTCCTTCATAAAACTCAAGTGACTATCAAAGTCAGTGAAACTTTCATAAGCTTTTATTTTAATCAGCTAAAATGATTAAAGTATCCTACTTCAAGGTAAGAAAGGAATTTTTTTTCTTAACACAGTTATGAGAGAATTCTATGCTCACTTAATTGTAAGTAAGAATCTTAAAGAAGGAAAGAAAAACTCATTGTTTAAAATATTTCCTCAAAAGTCTTGAAGTAATTGGAACAAGAATACACAATTAGGGTGATGTGAGAGAGTTAAGGCCAGAGTTTATTATCTGACATACTACTTAGGGACTGACTGGGGCATTGTAGAGAAGCAGTTCATTATATTATAATATAACATTAGTCTTGAATGCATACACCTAGTATCACCTATACCAATAATGTATAAACGGATAGTTTGTTCTTTAAATAGTACCTTATACCAAAAATGCCAATTTAAATGGTTAAGCACCTGGAAAAAATTTCCACAAAGTGTGAAACTTTGAGTATTGGTTGAGTTTAACCAAAATAGAAGTTGATTAACTTATTTGGCCAAAGTTACAGTGAAATAAATGACATGACTGTAGCCATACACAAATTTAACTAGGATCATGTCATTCTGTGTCCACAGGTGGGATCTCCACCCAACCAGCAGGTTCATCAGCATTTACCTTTTATTAACAGAGGAAATTGGTGAAAGAGTTGAGAGATGGGATAATAAAATCCCACTTCACTGGGGGAAAATCAAGTGTCAGCCACATCCTGCTGATGACGTGTTAGCACTATTGTCCTTCTATACAATATGCTTGTACCCAAAAAGAGGCATTGCTTTTTGTGTGTGTGTGGTGAGCTATAAGTGTTTACATTAGAAAAATTCAAAAGAGAATTTTGCTTAGATCTTGATAAAATATAAACCTTGTGGCTGAGGGAAGCTATAGATAGATAAATGAGTCCAGTAGTCTTGGACTTGTAAAACTTAAATAATTCACCTCAAGAAACAAAGATAACTAGACAACTTGAAAGAGGAAGTGTTTCCAGTTTGGTAAGTAGAGTCGATTTGGCATTCAAAATCTATGCGTTTAGAAACAAGTGATAAAAATATGGAACTTACAATATTTTCAGAATTTATTTTCTACAGCAAGTATTATGTTCAAGAATGTTAAGTGAGGTGTCCTGAGCAGCCATTGTACTTCACCTGGCTCTGTTTATTTGTCATCATCCAAAAGAGAATGAAAGGAACCTCAATACAATAGCAGAAGTTCCTCCTTGTGGCTATTATAATTTTACTGCTGAGGAAAGGACATCTATGGGTTTTCGATTAGACTAGAAAGCATCTTAAAATTCAGAAATTATAAATAAGTATTTTGGTGTGGGTTAAATTAAAAACACAGGATTACATGGTTTCAGGGCCACAGACATCTTAGACATAGGTAGTAAGAACTTTGTTTTATATGGGTTTTTTCAAAACTGAATATGACCTGCAAGAAAAAAAAAAAAGTGGAAGCAACTAATTTTTCCCAAATCTTCAAATTAATGGTGATATAAGCATATCATTTATATTTCATTTTGATTATAGGATATCTAATTTTTGATGTAAAATTTTATTTCAGATCAATCTGATAATAACCATAACACTAAAACAAAGTAGTTGTCTTAAGGTCTTTTAGTGTTGTTCAAGAAATCACTTGAAGATAAAAACCATCAGAATAAAAGCTGGGCACCTATGTTCCATATTTCAATACTAGCTTCGATTTCTTCAGCTGAAAAAAACTGTATATAAATGGGTTAGGAGTTATATGCTTTCATAATGTGTTGTGTGTCTCCTTTGTAACACTCATTTTATTTATTTAATCTATTAGTTATTTGGGGGATCATTGTCCAATATATGTCTTCTCTGTTTTACTAGAAACTTCACGAGGGCGGAGAGAATTCTCCCTCTTGTTCAGCCTTGAAGTTTTGAGACATGGCATAGCCATTGGCACACCATAGGTACTAATAAATATTAATAGGACCAATGAATGAGTAAATTAATGAATAAATGAATAAATGGGACTGAAGTAGAAAAGATATGTTACAAGTGTTAATAAGAGCCAATTATAAATTAATGCATTAATCTCTCATTTGAAACGGAAACAAATTAGGGACAACTCATGAACCTTAAAACTTTATGTGAAAATCTACTGCCTATAAAATGAAAATAACAATGCTTGTCTTTTATTTCCCCATTGAAATGTTATAAAAATGGTTTGGGGAAATGTTCAAATGAGCTTTTTAGTTCTGTACTTTATACATCTATTAAAATTAATTTTTAGGTGCTAAACATTTTAACACGTAATGCTTATAGTATACTCTGGGTCCCTCACCTTCAGAATTTTGTAATTTCTTCATCTCTCTCCAGCCCTACCCACAAGATAGTACTATTACGTACATATTCTTGCTTTGGTTTTGTGCTCTGATGGAGAACCATAAAGTCCTATCTGAATTAACCTCGCATCTAGCTAATAGAAGTGCGTGGGATTCTTCTGCTCTCTGATAACATCTCATAATGAGTTCTCACCCTTGCAGCCAGAGATAATGTTAAGATTTATCATAAGAGCAAATATTTAGAAATAGTATGCATTTGGGATTTTGTACATATTTCATGTTTTCTCTCTCCTTCCCTTGCCCCCACCCTCCGGGGCATGAATGAAATTTTAAGACCATTTATAAACAAAGAACTGTTTGGTTTGAGTAAATCAAAGGACCCTGAAATGTCCAAGTCAGGGTTCATCGACCGGATTTACTTCATCCCCACAGAGGTGGGCACCTAGGCCTGTAAGGACACAAGGGTAACTGGGGAACGGAAGCCCTTGTTAGGTCCTCTTGGTGGGGAGACGGCACTGACTCAGTGTCAGGTCATAAAGGAGACTCAGTATTTGTCCATTTCTTTTCCAAAATTCTGTGAATTTTATGACTTCTCCAATGTTCTTTTAAAAAAGATTTTGAAGGTATGAATACATATATGCCTTTTCAGATATATTCATGGGCATTTGCAGAGAAAGTGGAATAAATCATTAGGTTAATGTTGTGTGTAAATTTACCAACAGCTTTTTAATATCTTATCAGCCACCTTGTTTGTTATTGTGATTCACTCTGCTGATGAGCTCATATCCTTTTTTTTTTAAAAATGTAGGAATTACCATATGTCAGGGGACCAGATGTTGCTGAAAATAAACAAAATTTCCTCTTTATTTTAAATTGAAGGCACTGATTGGTGGGTCCTCACACTGTTATGTTCTATACGAGGGTGTGTGCACAAATCATAGGACATTTGTGCCTGGATCCAGTGATAACATGTTATTTGAAATATTTAGAGCCATGTTTATCTTATGAATTTGCAGTTGATTTTTCTTTTCTTTTTAATAATTATTTTTTCAGAAAACTAACAAAAAATCCAACAGTTTCACATGAATAAATTCATTGGTTGCACATCAAACAAAAATGAATATAATATTTCCAAGCAATGATGAAAGATGATGACTGTAATATTTCCAGCTAAACTTTATTTTGAAACTCATCAGTTGGTGTCATATATTTGATGTCTGTTAAATTCTGTAGGCCCAAGCAAACTTAGAAGAGTATAATTAATTTTATTTGTTGTGTAACATTAAAAAATTCACAGTTTGAATGTGCTGGGAATGTTACATTGGCACCAGTAGAATGGCCAATGTAGAGATTTAAAACACCAAAGCCTTGTGTCAAGCCTCATACTTGGGAGGCCCACATGATATCACTGAGATTCCTTTGGCAATGCAAACATTGGAATGAGCCTTACTGGTCCCCTCCAAAGAACTAACTTGGCTATTTGATTTAATGATTGGACCCTCTCTGTTGGGGAGCAGAGGTGGCCATGCTAACTTCTGTCATTAAAGAAGAGCCCACTATGTTATTTTCACAAATCTAATATGTAATTTATTATATGGACCATTGTTTTGGTTTGATGATCCTTAAATATCTCTAGATACTATTATTATTTTGGATTTTGGAATAGGACACAGTGTAACCTGATGGAAGGAAGAGTTTACAAACTCTGTGGGTTTACAATCCCACAGAGTTTGGGTCCTGTTGTCATAGTGAGTCTCAGTATGAACAGGGGCAAGTTATTTAACTTCTCTGAGCCTTATTTTCTTCATCTGTAAAATGGAGATAAGTCTCTCCCCAGGAAGGTTAAAGTAAGGATTAATATAAAATATGTAAAATACTTAGCAGCGGGCCTGCCTCCAATATGTGTGCAGTAAGCTACTATCAGTTCGATCAGTAAGCTCACATAGCACAGCATGGACTTCCTGACTGCTTTCCTGGGACCATGTGGAACTCTCTGGATCCAGCAGAGGGAGAGCTATGCAGAAGTGAGAGCTCCAGGACTATGTCTGGAATCCAATCTCATTGCTCAATGCCTTGATATATGTTTCTAAATATTTTAAATATTATCCTTAATCATTCCCATCTTTCAGAGAAAGAGAAATGGCTACATAATACAGGTAAAGTGCCTAGTGTAGTGACTACCACATCATAATGTTAGATATTATCATAATTTTTATTACCAGCTGTGGTAGGCTGAATAAGGGCCCCCAAAGACATTCATATCATAATTTCTGGAACCTGTGAGTATATGACCTCACATGGCAAAAGAAACTTTTCAGATGTGATTAATTTAAGGATGTTGAGGTGGAGATATGCTCCTTAGTTATCCAGGTGGATCCTAAATATAATCATAAGAGGCCTTATAAGAGAGAGGCAAGAAAGTGAGAGATGTAAGGATGTAATGTGACAACAGAAGTAGAAATTGATATGATGTGGCCACAAGCTGAGGAACGTTGGTAGCTTCTAGAAGCTGGGAGAGGAAAAGAATGGACTCCCTCCTGGTATCTCTAGAAGGAACCAAGCCTGCTAACACTAATTTTGGACTTCTGACCTCCAGAACTGTAAGAGAATAAATCTGTGCTGCTTTACACTTTTAAGTTTGTGGTAATTTGTTATAGAGACAGTGGGAAATTAATATACTCCCCACCCATAACCATATTTTTAAAAACCTTGAACTCTACCATCCCCTGAAACTATCCTTAATTTGCATGATTCTTGTTTTTGTGTATATGCTCTTCCTATTCACTTCTCCCCACATTATTGCCCTTCTCACATCTTTTTTACCCAGGAAGTTCCTACTTATCTTCTGAGATAGTATGATATAGTCTACCAGTGAAGAAAGGAGTCTCAAGACTTCTTTGAAACTTTGTAGTCCTTTATCTATAGCTCATGAAAAGGACTCTGAGCCAACAACATATATTATTTTTTATTTCATCCAAGAACCTACCCTAGAAATATTTTACTGGAGAAAAAAAAAAACTTGGAACAAACTCCGTGTCTTTTTCTCACATGCCTATTGCCAAATTCCTCTCTCTGCTCTGCTTTCACCACTGATTCTAGACATTGTATTGATGACTGTGATCTTGCATGACCCTTCGACTTATCCAGATGGTGTGAAAATGCCCCTCTCCAAAAAGCCCACACCAGTTTTCAGCTTGCTAATGGGCAGAATCTCTAAGTGCTTAGGGTGTCATCAAGAATGATGGACACATCTGCCTGTCAGGTGGGCAAAATTAATACTGAGATTAATGGTTAGGCTAATGGCAATTACTTGACTTTAACAGGTTTTATAGCTACCTAGTATCATTCACTCTATTTTTATTATAGTAAAAAAATGTACCATCTTACTCACTCTTTTTGAGACTATATTTTTGAGTCCTGGAATATAAAAGTGGTAGGATAACCAAGGCATCTACTTTCTTGTAGAACCATCAACGCTGACTTTTGAAGAGAGGTTTGAATGTCTTGTCTTTGAAATTCCTATTGCAAAGCTCTTCAAAACCCAAAGCGATCATTTATGAGGTGGTTATCAGACATTCGAGATAAATTGCTGGGGATTCTTATGTTCTGGTTCTCAGTATACAACCAAAGGTAGAATTTGACAGTGAAAGGAAATTCTGCCAGTCTCTCAAGGAAAATTAGTGCTTTACCAAAAATCAGCACAGATGAAAGGTGAGGCACTTTACCAGTGATATGTAGATCTCAGTGGGTAGAGACTCAGTTGAAAGTATATTGGGAAAGAGACACTGTGTGCAGACTTGGATACAGACATTCATTTTGCCAAATCTGGAGATGATTTCTGGTCACAATGGCACTTTCAGGAGAGTCAGATGCTTGATACAGAGATGTTTTATTTGGTGATGACGACCACGGGTTATCCACAAAATGATGCCATATTAAGTTTTCTGCTGACCTGCCTGCAAAGACATAAAGATTTTTCAAGAAGGAGACCTGCAGTTCTTTGAAATGTGCAATATAGATTTCAAAGATGGATGTAGTTTTTCTTTTTGAGAAGCTCTGAACAGCAACAAAGTTTCACAAGCTTCTGCAATATCTCCTGCTTTACACTGTCACCTAAAAGGGCCCATGAAAAGTAGCAAAGAGGGGAAAATCATATTTTTGAATGACAACTCTGTGGAAAGCTCTATGACAGGTGCTTTCATTTCCTTCTCACAACTATCTTACCCAGTAAGTTATCCCAAATTGTACAGGAAGCAACTCCAAGAGGGTTAGTGATTTGCCTAGAAAGGGTATGATTTGAACACGGGATTGTACTATTCCAAAGCCCACAGTGTGGTTTTTGGTTTTTCGTATTTTGGGGGTTTTTTTGTGGTATGCAGGCCTCTCACTGTTGTGGCTTCTCCCGTCCCGGAGCACAGGCTCCGGACGCGCAGGCTCAGCGGCCATGGCTCACGGGCCCAGCCGCTCCGTGGCATGTGGGATCCTCCCGGACTGGGGCACGAACCCGTGTCCCCTGCATCGGCAGGCGGACTCCCAACCACTGCGCCACCAGGGAAGCCCCACAATGTGTTTTATATGACACCAAGGTAACATATCTGGAGAATGAGCATCTTTCCTACTGAGAACAAATGACTCTCTGTAGACTCTCTTACCCTTTGAGATTATAGAATGGCTCAGAAAATACTGTTTTGAGGTCATGAAAGGGATGTTTAAAATAATATTGTAATTCTACAGATAAATGCATGATAGAGAAGTAGAAATGATGTAGTAAGTTTTGCCAAAGTAAAAAGCCTGATTTATTCAGTGTGACTATACACATTGATCAAATGAAATGGATAAATGTCAACTTACCACAGTTTAAAGAGGAATAGACTTATGTTCTTTCCAGTAAGTCACTAATTCTATTGGTTACTATCTTCAAAAGAATCATCATTTTTCTTAAATATAGCTCAATCTATAATAAGATTTTACTGTATTTCCCTGAATTACCAAATTCTTCTATTTCCAAGGCTCTGTTAAAAAGACAATTTATCGTGCCTCTCACTAACCAACTGATAGTAAAATATTGATGCTTCATTATAGCCTCTAAAGATAATAGCTAGTAAATAAAGCTGATTTTATTTTTCTTACTTATAATTTGCTTCAACTTCGTTGATAGTCTATTGTATATTTCCATATATATATATATACATATATATAATTACATCAGGTTTTGACCGTTCTGTCCCTGAGCTAAATAATTTATTATTTTAACCTTTAGTGAATGATCAGTAGTTTCTCTCTGTCTCTCTTATTGTAAGACGTACTATTTGCTTTTATCCATCCTCATTATAGATCCAGATTTGGTATAATTTGGATAGGTATTTTAGTACAGTAGTCCCCCTTTATTCACAGGGGATACATCCCAAGACCCCCAGTGGATGCTTGGAACTGTGTATAGTACTGAACCTATATATACTATGTTTTTTTCCTATACATACGTACCTATGATCAAGTTTAATTGATAAATTAGACACAGTATAAGGTTAATGACAATATATTACAGCAATATACTGTAATCAAAGTTATGTGAGTATGATCCCTCTCTCTCAAGCTATCTTATTTTACTCTCTCACCCTTCTTGTGATGATACAAGATGATAAAATGCCTGCGTGATGAGGTGAAGTGAAATGAATGAGGTAGGGATTGCTGTGTAGCTTTAGGCATCTATTGACCTTCTGGTAATATGTCAGAAGGAGGATCATCTGCTTTGGAGATCCTGAATCACTGAGCTATTATGCTATTGATGGTTGGAAATCCTGGGCAGGACAGAGTGGGGCAGCACCAGATTTCATCACACTACTCTATATAGCATGCAATTTAAAACTTATGAATTGTTTAATATTCCATTTAATATTTTTGGACCTCAGTTGACCACAGGCAACTGAAACTGCAGAAAGTGAAACCACAGATAAGAGATACACTGCTGTTAAATATTCTTACCATAAATATCTTACACTTTTTTAACGTGGAATTTCAGTAAAAAGTGGTGGTTTAGCAGCAGGTAAAGAGTTAGGTTGAGGGGCTTCACTGGTGGCGCAGTGGTTGAGAGTCCGCCTGCCGACGCAGGGGACACGGGTTCGTGCCCCGGTCTGGGAAGATCCCACATGCCGCGGAGCGACTGGGCCCGTGAGCCATGGCCGCTGAGCCTGTGTGTCCGGAGCGTGTGCTCTGCAACGGGAGAGGCCACAACAGTGAGAGGCCCGCGTAGCAAAAAAAAAAAAAAGAGGTTGAAATTGTGTACATGAACTTTTTCTTTTTCCATTAGGCAGGATTAACTGATTGAAATCTACTTTGGTTTTGATTCAAACACAGATTTAAAAGGACAATGTACATGTAAATTATCTGTGGGTTTCTCACTGCTGCTGTTCTGAATGTTTGCAGCAGCCTGCAGACTTGCACCAACTTTTGGCCACTGTGATTTCCTGGCTCTTGTTTTGATTTGCTCCACAATGGCAGGATGTGATGGGAACTGATGTGGTAGTGAAATAAAGGAAAGCAAATAGCCCCTGCAATGTTTGATTTCCTGAAGATGTATTTGCCACATGAAAGACTTAAGGTTTTTGTTCATAATTAATGTTTGTTCAATCAAAAGTCTTCTTCTGTATCAATGGAATAAAGCAGAGTTTCTTTAATTTTGAGTAGTGATCTCCCATACCCCTTTTCTCATATACATTTCAAAAGATGCTAAAGACGTCAAAGAAGATACATATCTCTGAATTTAAGGAAATATTCTCTTTTTAGAAATAAAATGTGAACAGTTTGAATTGTCCACTCCATTTTTATGTTCTACACTCATTTTCAACAAAGCATTGAATTTTAAGGTGCCACATTATCTATAAATAAAATATGATTGTGGAGTGTGTTTATTTTAAAAATTGTATAGATATTTAAGGTTTGGCTTATACTGATTTCAAAACTTGACTATAGGTTTTTATTCTGAATATAGGAATGGTTGTTTCATTGGAAGTATCTGGTTTATAGTTTTCAGCTCCACTGATCCTGGTTATTAACCAAATTTTTCAGCACAATTTGGGTCTTGGTTATTGGGGAGAAATCTGTGTGATTGGGGCTTAAGGATAGGAGAATTAAATTAGATCAGTTGCTCTTGACTCCTACCCAATGCTTCAACCAAACATTTTAGACATTAATGGGTGAAGATTGTCATGATTATATAACCTCCAGTTATGGTCTAAGAGCTCCTTGGTGCACTTACCTGGGTTGATAAAGGATTTTAGGTAGCCAAAATTGAGAATATAATTCACCGTATGACAGGTTTCTATGTCACTGAGGATTGTGCTGGGGCTTCCATCCCACCACCATCACATGCACAACTCACCTTGTCTACCACATCCTCGCTGTTAACCACCGCCACCAACACTGTACTCTCATCCCAACTTCAACAATTGCCTTCAGTTTCACTAGCTGGTGCTACAGAAGGATTCTTAATGGATTAACCATAGTCCTAGCCATAAAGGAAATTTCAGTTTAGTGGGAAGGACTGATATGTACCCAGTTAGTTATACTGGAAAGCAGAGTGTGCTTACTATACTGAAATAGAATTATCAAGTACAACAGATACCTAGAGAAGGGAGAGGGTAGTCTGACTAAAGGGATTGGGGAAGATCTTATGGAGAAGTTGCCAAAGGCTTGACCTTGAAACAAAGACAGAGGTTTATTTACTCAGCAAAGCAACAGGTATTATGTGTCCAGAATGCAGGGATCATGGGAAAGGGCACACTGGGCAGAGATAATATTGAGAGCAAAGATCAGAGGTTAAAAAAATAGAGTCTGTAGAATGTTGAGTCATGGAGAGTTATTAGGGCAAAGAATTGGAAGAGGACAGGGGATGGTTGAGGATTATCAATCAGGGGCATTTTATGGAGTGTGCTCATTTTTAAGAGATTGGAATTATTTTCTGCAGTCAGTGGCAACCATGGAAGATTTTGAGCTGGGAGTAAAATGAATAGAGCTATGACTTGGGATGGATGGATTGGAAGGAGGGAACAATTATACTAAGGAAAACCAATTATAAAAGTTTAACAGTAGTTTAGGCAGGCAAGGAAGGACATCTGACCCAGGGTAGTGGCTGCAGGAACAAAGGACTGATTTGAAGAATTTTGCCAAGGTGCATGTTGAGGGGAGGGGAAGAAACACAGAAGATAGAGGAAAGAGGCAAAGAGAATTCGTCGAAGGCTACCAGCCTGACAGAGATAAGGAGTAGAGGAAGAGGGTCTGGCTCTGAGGAATGATGTTGTGTTTGGGCAGATAGAGCATTAGAGATGAGAGAAATATTGAAGGGTCCTCTGCTTAGAAATGAATGACAGCTGAGGCCATGAGAGAGCATGATATTGTCAGGGATAGAATACAGAGCATAGATCCTCAGAATTTTCCAACTCATTCATGAACCCAGAATCACAGAGGAGATCAAAGTTTTAACCCAGGTTCTTTGTTGGCATACTTCAAAGTGTAACATTTCTTTAGTATCATGTGTTTTATTTTTAAAAAAATATGTGTAGATTCTTCCTTCTACTCCATGATCTAGTCACACTTAAATTTCTTCCTGATTCATTCATTAATGGGCAAGATTATGCTGTATTGAGATTCATTTATTTAATCAACAATTCTTTATTGAATGCGCTAGACACCATTTCAGGCACTAGGGATATGCCTGTGACTGAAACAGGCAAAGCCCACCTTGGAGCTTACAGTCCAGTAAGAGGGAAACCAACAATAGGCAAGAAATTCAAAAAATGGACAGGATTTTTCAGAAAGTAAGTACTAGGATGGAAGCAAAACATAATAATGAAATCAGGAGTGGTGGAGGAGTGAGAGGGCATGGTCTAAGAAGCTTTTGAGTAACTAGGGGGATACGGTTGAGCTAAGAGCTGGGGAACGTCATCTGGGCAAAAAAATCACACCCATAAAGGCCTTCGGAAGTGAGGAAGCTACTATGGAGGACAAAAGGAGGGTAGGGAATTATGGCACAGAATGAAGTGCAAAGAGTGAACAGGGGCTTGGCAGACCATGCCAAGAAGTGAATTTTATTTTCAGTGCCCCAGCAAATACTGAGGACTTTAAGCAAGGGGATTAATTATCTGATTTAGATTTTTAAATGATTCCTCAGCCTGCTGTGTGGCAAATGAGTTGCATGGGGCCAGAAGTAAAAACTGAAATAACAGCTGAAAGGAATGGCTGATGGATTCTTGTAGGTGTTGAGGGAAAGTAATGACTAAAAGATGAGTCCCTATGATTTTATTCATTGAGTTGATCACTTCCATGTATAATAGGGCTAAATTAAAGGCAGCTAATCATGTATTTCGGGTTTAGCATATCTATACTTTTTCTTCTCTGTCTTGGAGTCACCTTATTCGAAGGAGGCAAATTCACAGATACGTATGGGTACTCAGAAAATCATTCTTAAAGACATGAGCTGTATATGAGGAGCAAGTCAGAATCACAAAAGGAAAGATGATGCCATGTTGTCAGGCTGCTCTTGACAAAAGTTTGAATGAGCTCATCTACTTGTTGAGTCGATGGCTCACTTGTCTACTTGTCTAGTAGGAGACAAAGAGTCTCTGATCCACCGGTTAGTTTTTTTTACACTCCCATGAAAATATTCATAAAAGACATTTTCAACAAGGAAATATGAATAATGATCTTTGTTTTGTGACTAATGCTGTCTTTTTGTCACATGTAAATGACTGAGCCACAAATTATTCACCTTCTGATATCTCTTTTTAACTCTCAAACTTCTATTCCATGTTACAATTTGTCACACTCTATAAAAACCATCACCATAATTTTACCTTGGAATAGTTGAATCACGAGGTTCAAACGTTAGGGGGGAAATCTGCTAAAATAAACAATCCCATGTGACCTGCAATTTGTTAGAAGTGTGAACAATAAATTAACTCATAACATTTAAGGTTTTTGTTTGTTTTATCATAATGTCTTTGTTATTTGCATGAAAATAAACTAATGTATGACAGGATTAAAAAACTCTAACCATGAGTACTATTTTTTGCTTGAGTAAGAATGCATTTAGGTAGTATTGTAAACTTTCTAAGTCTCTTCTCATTGTATTATAATTTTATCTAAAATGACGAATATTAAAAATTCTGTATTTTGCAAAATTATCCAGTTTTACTAAGTTGTTCAACAGCCTGAGAAAAATCAAGGGAAAAAAAAAGAAAACCTTTGAAGCTGTTTCTTGGTAAATGCAAATATTATAAGGATGAGCGTATGTCTGTTTTATTCAGCGTTGAATCCTAGCATAGTGGTTGGCATGGTAGGAGCTTAAAAATATTTTGGATGAAAGATTAAATCATTGGTTGCTGGCACAGTGAGGGGCATAATGTCTTTTGTGCATATTAGTGCTTCCAAAGGCTTCCTTAACATGGCTTTGAGTCCAACATTTTTTTCTAGTCAATATCACGCTAACTAATTTGCTTATATTTTGTTGAAGATTTCTTTGCCAGTTCTCCCTTCAAGTACTTTAGCAAATAACATGCCTCGACAGACTCCATTATAAGTTTAGATGACTAATAAAGTAGTTAGATCATTTGTATGTGTTTTCATCCTAATATTAGGTAAAAATCCAGTTTATCTTCAGGTTCTTGATTATTCAACAATGGCTTGCTTTGTAAAAATACACGTTGTCATCTTGGTTGCCTGTTTTTGAATCAAAACAGATTCAAGCACACCGTGCTCCACCAAACCGCCCTTGTTTTCTGGAGTTCTGCCTCCTGCGGTGTTCTGAAACAAACCTTGATGATGCTTCATGCAATTTTTTTCTCTGCCTGTTTGATTGTGTTTTTGAAGCACTGCTCACAGCCAAGATTTCTCTCTCTGAGCTTTTCAGATTTCAAACTGTTTTCAAAATTGGTTTAAATATATATTCAATGAGATGTTTTCAGGGAGCTATTTGTCAGGATTTTTCCATTGAGTGGACATCAAGACAGGCTTATTGCATCTCCACAGTGATTGAAAACCTATGTTTTTAAAGGAGCATCAATTCATACCTTCTAAATGTGTGGCCAACTGTGCTCACTTCAATTTATCTAGTTGTGGTTGGGGGCTATGCTCTGTTATTTCGAGCCATCAAATTCCCTGTGACATGCCCTCTGCTTCGAGATTGTTCTGCATTTCCTTTATCTTTTGCATTTTTGCCACTTACAAGCTTTTGCTCCAACCATTACTGTTTTTGACCACCTCTCAATATTTCCAACTGAAACTATAATTTAGAATAAATATATTTTTGAAGCAATAAGTAAACAGTGACACTGAGTTTTCTGAAGTCTGAATCTCTAGACTTGTTGCTGTTTTCAGACTAACTTCAATGGGAAATGTAACTAAACAGAGTTTCATGTTTGTAAATAGGACATTTGTCCAAGTACAATTGTGGTAGGAAGTTTAATCAACTTGGGGGAGCCAAAGGCTTTGTGTGTGTTTGTGTGTGAGACAGACTGTGTGTGTATATGTGTTCAATGTAAAATGAAATCAGGAAAACACACTGGTTTATTTTTTTTAAAAGACAACAACAACACTTTTTGTTTTTCAAAAAATGATCTGCTCATCTAGAAAGGCACTTGTCATCCTATGTTCAGGGGCTATGAGTGCCATCTGTGATCCTAACAGTGCATTAGTTCACTGATCCGGTTACAAAGATAGTGACTCTTGGTTCTCCAACAGCTCTAGAGTACTGCACTTTCCAGTCACTCACTGCATGTATATTCTATTTAGGGGGCTAAAAATTAAATTTGCTGACCTGAAATAGTAGAATTCTGCTTGCATCCAAGGGTGCTGTAGTCAAATATACTAATACAATGACTAATATTCGAACATACCATGTTCTTCTCGAGGCTGTAGATGTGCTTTTGCATACCACACAACCTTGTAATGCATCCTAGCATGAGAAGCAGAGATGCAGAGAGAGTAGATGTCAGGAAATACCTTGTCTTAGGAATGGAGGGAAGGAAAGGACCCCAAGAATCGGAGAAAAAAGTCTGGAAGGTGAGAGGAAAATCAGGAGCATATGGAGTGATGCAAGTGAGGCCGGAAGACATGTTTAAAATGAAATCGGTGGTCGGTGGAGAAATGAGGAAAGATAAGAATTGGAACAGGCCCTTCTGAACTGCAGTCTAGGGAATAATTGGTGTGGGGGCTGCAGCTGAAGTTGCATAAATACAATATAAACCGCTCTTTCAAAAGAAGATTGGCATTGAAGTAATGAAGACAAAAAGCACTGATGCTTAAGAATATGGAAGAATGAAGAAAACAGTTGAGGCAAAGAAAGGGTTTAAGGAAGATTGAAGGTAGTAATAGCTAACAATGTTTGGCTGCTTACTGTGTACCAGAGTTCTGAATGCTTTAACTAATTCAATCTTCATAATACATCTGTGAGATAAGTACTTCTTTTTTTATTATTCAAACAGAAATTCACAAAAATTATAATCATCTTCATCAGTTCACTCAATCCCATGTAATTAATTTTTTTATCTTGATCTTTTGTTAGCACTTTTATGAATTCATCAGTTTTCCATCACAGTTCTGAAAATGCTTATTCATTCAGTTCAGCAGTATAGTCAGTTACCAGAAACCTGTACTTGTCAGTGTTTTCCATGAATCCCTTGAAGATGAAACCCTTTTTTTTTTTTTTGCAAAATATCAGAGTACACGCAGAAATGTCTGTAAATGACAAAAAACTTAAAAATGACCATGGTTAAAGATTTGATGAAAGTTCAAGGAAATTTAGTTATTTCTGAGATATACATTCTAAAATAATAACTAGAATTATGACTTATAACATTATACCAGAACATATAAGATTTTTAGAAATTTCATGTAATGTCTGAACATTTATATTAACATATTTCCATACAATAACTCCAAAAAAGTTTAGTATTAGTTGTTTTTTGTTGTTGTTGTTTGTTTATACTGCAGGTTCTTATTAGTCATCAATTTCATACACATCAGTGTATACATGTCAATCTCAATCGCCCAATTCAGCACACCACCATCCCCACCCCACCGCGGTTTTCCCCCCTTGGTGTCCATACGTTTGTTCTCTACCTCTGTGTCTCAACTTCTGCCCTGAAAACCGGCTCATCTGTACGATTTTTCTAGGTTCCACATACATGCGTTAATATATGATATTTGTTTTTCTCTTTCTGACTTACTTCACTCTGCATGACAGTCTCTAGATCCATCCACGTCTCAACAAATGACTCAATTTCATTCATTTTTATGGCTGAGTAATATTCCATCATATATATATACCATATCTTCTTTATCCATTTGTCTGTCGATGGGCATTTAGATTGCTTCCATGACCTCGCTATTGTAAATAGTGCTGCAGTGAACATTGGGGTGCATGTGTCTTTTTGAATCATGGTTTTCTCTGGGTATATGCCCAGTAGTGGGATTGCTGGATCATATGGTAATTCTATGTTTAGTTTTTTAAGGCACCTCCATACTGTTCTCCATAGTGGCTGTATCAATTTACATTCCCACCAACAGTGCAAGAGAGTTTCCTTTGCTCCGCACCCTCTCCAGCATTTGTTGTTTGTAGATTTTCTGATGATGCCCATTCTAACTGGTGTGAGGTGATACCTCATTGTAGTTTTGATTTGCATTTCTCTAATAATTAGTGATGTTGAGCAGCTTTTCATGTGTTTCTTGACCATCTGTATGTCTTTGGAGAAATGTCTATTTAGGTCTTCTGCCCATTTTTGGATTCGGTTGTTTAATATTGTTTCTTTAATATTGAGCTGCATGAGCTGTGAGATAAGTACTTCTAAGGCATGGGGAGGTTATGTTACTCGCCCCAACTCATACGAACAGGTGATGATGTCAGGATAGCAACTCAGAAGGTTTAACTCCAGAGGCTTTCTCTTAACCACTCCATCATATTACCTCTCTGTGCTAGAGAGAGAGAGAGAGAGAGATTTGATGGAGCATTAATGTCTCTTAGCTGGTCACAGTTAGGGATGAGGATACATGTGTGCTGAGGAATCGGCATCAGAAGGAGGAGAAGGAGGAATGAGATGAAGGTGCAAGAGGACTTAGTGTTTTTGAAATAGAGAAGGGGGAGGATATGACAATTTAAAGGTTTCCACTTGGTACAAGAAAGAAATACCTTACGAGTTAGGGGACCAGGGAAATAAAAAAGGAGCTTAAGGAGAATAGGTGAATTGGAATCATCCCTGTGGGTTATGTGATAGCGAGTCAAGTGAGGCGGAAACAAGTTATTACTAAATAGCATTTAGGGGCCCACACAGGCACAGGGACACGTTTGTAGTGGATGCTGTTAGCTTTGCAGCCATAGCAGAGGAGAAGGAAGATGGTGAGGTGTAACGGGGACCTGTGAGTTCTTAGAGCTGGGATACTTGCAAGAACTTCAGTTGTTATCTCTGTCTTTAATAGAAAGAGGTAAGTATGGCAAAAACTTGCAGCCATAATTGATTTCCACATTTTTTAGTGTATTATGATTAATGGAAGGCATTTTAAGACCTTACCAAAAATATTGTAAAGTTCTTGAGTCTAGGCACACTCCATATGGTCAGTTAATTTTCCATTTCTCCTCCTACTGCAATATTTCTCATGCTACAGAAATTCATCAAATACAGTGACTTTATTGTTATTCAAAGGATTGTAGGGAACCTAGGGGAGGGGAGGGATGGCAGAGGAGTCCCTCTGAAGAATTTTTAAATTCCATCGTCTAAGTTAAGTCCATTTTGGAAAAGGAGCTCTTTTTAGGGAGAATGAAGCTGTCAGAACCACTCCCATGATGATTTTTCAAGCTGTTGTGTCCAGGCTTCTAAACTGGAATCTTTGACAAAACCACAGTGGGAAGACAGCAGCCATTAATACAGTGCCAGGGGTAAAGACAAGAAATGTTTGGTCCTATTAATTATACAAAAACATTCAATATTTACTGTCGAAATGTGCTTCTTGACAGTGAACTTGAAGCAGTCCACCAGCAGAACACATTAAAGATAGAGTCTGTTCCTGTTTTTTTGGTGGGGTAAGGAGAGTCTAGGGGTAAGGAGGAAAAGCAATGTCTAGACTTAAAGAAGGGTTAATAAAAAGTATGCTTGGTGTATTTAGTACTCTTGCACCTAACACAGAGCCCTAGAAAATTAACTTGGAATTTGACTTCAGCCTTTCATTCAGTATGCTAATGAGAATATAAAATTTTCACTCTTCACATAAATAAACATATCCTCAAATGTGTTATTTTTCTGCATTGGCAGATGGATCACATGCTCAAAATCACAGTGAATTATTATTCTGAGCAGCTTTGCACAGCACTCTGCATCCACTCTTGTTGTTTGCCACATGCTACAGCACTGCCTGTACCCTGAGCCTGGGTCTCAAGGTAGCTACAGTGTGATATTTTCCTAGAACAGAGATAGGCGGGCTTTAATTGACCTCATTATTCTTGGATCCTCAAAGGCTTCCATGGCTGTGCCCATTCACTGTACGATTCTCTTGGGCTGTAAAGCTGTGTCCAATTATTTTTGTTGCATGTCATCGAGTGACTCGGTGACAACTGCAGCAGCCTTTCTCGCATTCCAGTGACTCCATCCCTAATTTATTGTGACTTAAAGCCTCTAGGGGCCAATAGAGTTTTATGTAAGAGGGCTGAGCTTTTCCCCTTGCAGTATCTTTGTTTGGGCTTATACCCCTTTCTTATTTTTATAAATAGTCCTTTAAGTGAAGGCTGAAGCCACAAGGTGACCAAATAGCTGTGCTATCTATTAAAAATCCCCAAATGGTCATTACATAGAGGGAAACGTGATCCCAAATAATTGGTTTGAATGAAACTGGGTTTCATTGATTGGAGTTTGGCAAATTCCCAGTTATAGGCTGACCCTGGACTGTCCTCAGAGCTAAAACTCTGAGACCCTGTAAGCTTATTTCTAAGATGGGTGGTTAGAAAAGAAGATGTTTTACTTGCCTAATGCTATATAGTGAACCCCCAACTTAGTGGCTTAAAGTGATCATTTTTTTTTTCATCAAGATTTGTTGGGTCAGACATTTGGGCAGGGATTGGGTAGGTGATTCTTCTACATCACGTGGCATCAACTTGGCTGCATCTGATGAGTGGCTGGGCTGGGCTGGGAAGTCCCAGAAGCCTTTACTCACATATGTGCTGCTCATGGTTTCTCTGTATGGTCTCTCTTTGTATGTAGTAGTCAGGGTTCTCCCGAAAAACAGAACTAACAGGATGTGTATACACATACATTTATTTTAAGTAATTGGCTCAAGTGATCATGGAAGATGGCAATCCAAAATCTGCAGAGTGGGCTGGCAGGCTGGAGAGCCAGGGAGAGCCAGGGAGAAGTTGATATCACAACTTAGGTGTGAAGGCAGCCTACTGGAAGAGTTTCTTCTTTCCTGGGGACATTGTTCTTTTTCTTGAGGTTGTCAACTGATTGGATGGGTCCCACACAATGATAGAGAGTAATCGGCTTTACTCAGTGTCTGCTGATTAAATGTTAATCTCATCTGAAAATTACCTTCAAATCAGTATCCAGATGCGTTTGACCAAATATCTGGGTACGGTGGCCTAACCAAGTTGACACATAAGTTTCATCATCAAACTCTTCATGTGGTTTGTCATCATCATTTGGTAGTCTAGCCCAAGCTTCTTTACAGCATGACAGCTTGCTTCCCAGAGAGTAAAAGTAAATGGGCTCAAAAGCCCCAGGGCATCATTTCTGTTGCATTCTGTTGGTCAAAGTAAGTCACAGATCTAGCTCCTAGTCGAGGGGAGAAAAATAGAATCACTTTGTGGTGTGAAGAACAGCATATGTGGACAGGGAGGAGAGGAATGGTTGATGACCAGCATCACAGAAATTTCCTTTTTCTTCCCTGAAAGTTTCATCACATTACAGAATTCATTCTCAGGCTCTAGGTCCAGGATCTTTTCATCTAAATCAGGTACATCTGAAGATGAGCCTTTTCAGGTATAGCTTCTCTGGATCCAGAGGCTTGATTTCTCAGTAGATTAATATAATCTCTGTACATCCCTATCTGCCAACACACAGTGATGAGACAAGGGTTATTGTATTTCTGGCAGTAAACCTGGCCATTCAAAAGAAGGGAAATAGGTATGTAGCAACCACTGTTTCGCAGCAATTCTGAAATCTAACTGGGAACATGTTATCAATTCCCTCAAATCTAGGGACAAAGAATGCTTCTTAAGAAGGGCCCAGGGCTTCCCTGGTGGTGCAGTGGTTGAGAGTCCTCCTGAGGATGCAGGGGACACGGGTTCGTGCCCTGGTCTGGGAGGATCCCACATGCCACGGAGCGGCTGGGCCCGTGAGCCATGGCTGCTGAGCCTGTGCGTCCGGAGCCTGTGCTCCACAACGGGAGAGGCCACAACAGTGAGAGGCTCGCGTACCACAAAAAAAAAAAAAGAAGGGCCCATTTCTCTCGGTGTGATTTTTCTATTCCATTGTTTTCAGTGGCTCTTGGCTCTGTCCTCTAAATCATCCTCCTTTTCTATATATATTTTTAAAAAAAAAGGCCCATGTTTGTAGCTGAGTGACTTTCTCAGCCTTGTTTTATGCCAGTAAAAGTTTAGACACTTCTTTTCATTTTGTCCAAGAAGGCACAGTTCCTGTTAAAACTTTGTGGTTTTCTCATGTATCCAATTATAGTCCATTTCATTAAGTAAAAGCTATTCCCACAAATTTCTTTAAGATAGAAATTTTCTGACTTTAGGAGTCAAGATGCTATGGAGCAACATCCTTAAGATTTTTAGAAGCGCTTATCTTCCAGCTGAGTTTACCTTACAAGGGTTTTAAGAGAGATCTTACTGCACCATCCTTGATTTGACATTTACTCTGAGACCACATTTTATCAGCAGCTCTCTGGATTTGCTAGCAGCTCTCCGGATTTGACCAGAGACCACTTCTTACTCCGAGAACCTTTTGCCACCTGGAGGGTCTGAGAATGAGAAATAATTCTATTTTGTAACCCAGCAAGTCCTGGGTTGGACTTTGTGGCTGAAAACAACAATTTATTATTTCTTGTGGGCAACACTTGCCTGAGAAAGTCTTCTGCTCTAGGTGGTATTGATTATGTCACTCAGTTGGCTGCATTTTATAGGTAAGTGGTCTAGGCTGGAAGGTCCAAGAAAGCTTAAGTCACATACCTGGCACCTCTAAGCTCATCTACATGGCTTCTACATGTTAATAATTTTGGGCTTCCTTACAGCATGGCAGACCCAGACTGGTCAGACTTTTTATATGGTGGCTGGTGTTTTAAATGAACAAGTCCTGTCCAATGTGTAAGTGCTTATCACGCCTTTGCTTGTATCATGTTTGTCAGTGTCCTTTCACTAAAGCATGTCATATAGCTAAGCCAGAATCAGCATGGGAGAGACCACATAAGGTTAAAAATAACAAGAGGTAGCATTTATTGAGGGACATTCATGTAACGGTCTCCCACAGAGAATGATTTTACTGTCAGACAGAAATAGATCTGTCACTTTCTTCTACCTTTTTTTTTTTTTTTTTTTTTTTTTTTTTTTCGGTATGCGGGCCTCTCACTGCTGTGGCCTCTCCCGTTGCAGAGCACAGGCTCCGGACGCGCAGGCCTAGCGGCCATGGCTCACGGGCTTAGTTGCTCCGCGGCATGTGGGATCTTCCCGGACCGGGGCACGAACCCGTGACCCCTGCATTGGCAGGCGGATTCTCAACCACTGCGCCACCAGGGAAGCCCTCTTCTACCTTTTATTTGTGGTGTGGCTTAGGGCAAATTGCTATACTATGGGGCTTCTCGTTTTCTGGCTGTAAAATGGAAAACATGATATAAACATTACTAGATTTTTGTGAGAATTGTGTACACACACACACACACACACACACACACACACACACACAATACCCATAGTAGTACTCAACAAGTAGTTTTCACATTTTAGTAGTGTATTTCTCAGACCAGCAGTCAGATATTGAATGCACCAGCTGTGGTTTGGTTTTGCCATATCAGGGCCCGTTTACAATCAGAAGCCAGGGCTTGCGTAAATCAATGTGATTGATTAACGGGAAAAACTTGGTAAGGCAGGTGGACTTAAGAGAAGATTAGGTCTTGGCCAAAGCTGTTGGTGTTGGTAGAGATGGGAATTTGAGCTCAGGGCTCAAAGTGGCATGAGAATGCACAGTGATGATGAGGATTGGAACCAAACGTTAAGTCAGTATTTTATGTGGTCTAAAAATGCAGGGTCAAGAAATTCTTATGGGTCCAAACCAGATATAGAAGCTTAGGAAGTCATATGGAAATCAGGGACCTAGGTCAGAAATAGGAAATCAAGAGCCAGAATACAAGCAATATGCTTGGGCAAATAGTTATGGGTCCCAGAAGCAAGAGAAAAATTTGATGATTTGCAAAGCTGTTGAGGTTAGACTCCAAACATTATTGTAGCCCAAAGTAGAAATGAGTCTTAGTTTGTGGGCAGATCTTGACCCACGGGTGGAAAATAACATCTGGTTAGAATAGGGTTGGAGCAGTTAGGTAGCTCCTAATGCTAGAACTCTTTTTCTAGTTGTCCCTTCAATTATTTCATTGAGCTAATATTTATCTGCTTGAGAACATGATGTTTTCCTAAGGAGGGGCTTCCCATGAAGATGCTATCAGACTTTAAAGTTGTCTAAGGCATTTGTGATACCCATATGCTCAAAAAATTGATGCTGTCTCTACCATCTTTTGTTCCAACTGAAGAATAGTCCATTCTTTGGTTACAGCAATTTTATTTCTTGAATGTGTTCTCACCCACAGGGAAATTGGAATTACCAGTACTACTGTCTGAGGCTGAGTTGCAGAAGTCAAGATTTTTCTGACTCCTGAATATCTTACCTTTCCTAATGCTGATTATTATTTCAGTCTGAAAGCTTATGCTATCTTATAAAGTCCCTTTGTACTTTCATTTTTCACTGAAATTTCAGAATAGAATAAAATAGAATCATTTAAAGTTATGTTTAGGCAAAGTAGTTTTTCTTGATTAAGAAGGAGAAATTTAGAGTGGCATTTTAAAGAAATAGATTTTTAAAAAAGACAGAAGTGTGCATTTATGCAGTTCTTTCTGGGGAGGGGAGTTTCTTTTCTTACCATTAGACCCATTGCAAAAATTCAGTTAGTTTTCTGTAAAGATTTCGATTATGTATGCATCTAAAGTATTGATGGGGGAGTTTTTAGATGTTATTTATTGTATATAATATCTACCTTTACAGGCTTTCTGAGAATTCTTAGCAGTGCATCAGCACGCAAGTATTTCTACCCAATAGTCAATTTTATATTAGTTCTACATTCATGTACCATTGTCACAGTGATGACTCTTCGTGGTTCTAAGCATCAGTAGTCTGAATATCTATAGCATCCAAATGTGTAGGTTGAACTTTTAATGTCTATTAAAGCCTTTATTTTTCTACTACACACTTTTTTTGAACTCTGGGTCTGAGAAGACTCTGTTAACTAGAGTGACCCCCTGAAAAAATGCTGTAATTAATGTTTTGGATGATCAAGTCGTCAGTTTGGAAACAAGATGTCTACACTCTGTTCTGATGCTGCCTTATGTCCTAGACCAGGAGCCAGCAAACTTTTTCTGTAACAAGACTGAGAGTGAACATTTTCATTTTTGTGGGCCAGTCTCTGTTCCCAATAAATAACTCTGCCATGTGGTACAAAAGCAGAAAGAGTGCGTTCTACTGTGTGGGTCAGTGACCTATTCATAGACTCCCATTTTGAACGTCTGTATCGTATGAGGGGGAAAGATAGGACCAAATAAAAGCTTTGTGTGGTATGGTCTCTTAGGCATAAAATTTTAAAATGTATAAGAGTAAACATTATTGCAAAAACTTTTGGAAGGTTGCATCTCTTTTCCTGGCCCTCATGAATAACACCCCATTTGTAAAAGTTCTATTTTCTTCAAGCATGACTTGTTCTCATACAGAAACAGTCTAGGACAAACGTCAGCAAGCTACAGCCCTCAGACCTTGTCTTTTCCTCTCAGGCCATATGGATATTCAAAAGTGGAGTCTAGGGCTTCCCTGGTGGCGCAGTGGTTGAGAGTCCGCCTGCTGATGCGGGGGACGCGGGTTCGTGCCCTGGTCGGGGAGGATCCCGCGTGCCGCGGAGCGGCTGGGCCCGTGAGCCGTGGCCGCTGAGCCTGGGCGTCCGGAGCCTGTGCTCCGCAACGGGAGAGGCCACAACGGTGAGGCCCGCATGCCACAAAAAAAAAAAAAAAAAAAAAAAAAAAAAAAAAAGTGGAGTCTATGGATAGGTCGTTGACCCATGAGTCAGAGGAACATAAGTTTTCTGGAGTCTCACCCCCAGTGGTGCTGGCAGGTTGGGGGAGCTTCCACCCTCTTTTGATTGGCATTCCCTATAAAAGATGGAATCTTTTGTGAAATGATTGCTGGAACGAATTGGACCTTTTGTATTTGCAGACCTGTTTCCCTCAGTGAAGCTAACAGGGGTGGTCAGGAATCAGAATTCGAATTTTATTCTCCTTAGCACTGTGCTTGCACCGTTGCACCCCTGAAACTCAAGTGCAGATTGAGATAAATTTCTCCTGTGAAATGATACAATTCACCTGGAAGCATCTGCCTTTTTTGTCATACAGAGCTCACTTTTTGCTGTTGTTGATGTAACTGAGATGATATTAAGAGGTTTTAGGTTGAATTTATTTTAGGCAATACTAATAATTAGATGTTTTACTAGTGTTTACTATGAAGGTTTGAGAAACCATTACTACCTATAAAACTGAAGAAAGTAAAATAATTTAATACTAAAAATTAACCTTAAAATTGCATATTAGCCAGCTGTACTATGATGTAGAAAAACATTGTCTATGTCCTACTATTTAAGAAGAATATGACATTTCACCATATCTTTGTAAATGCTTGATGCCAAATAAAATTATATAGCTCTCCCCAAATGGCAACTTTTTATCATGTCAAATCTACATTTGCACAAATAAGGTTTTAGAAGTAAAAAAAAAAAAAAATAGTGAGAATGAATATGAGTTTGGGGCTTTAAAGCCTCCCAATATTTGATATTTCTGGTTCAAATCATTTATTAGTATTTAGTCATGGCTGTTAAAGGTGTCTTTCAGCTTAAGATCTGGTGATTTTAAGCTGTTTGTGGATACATTTATATTTATGTAGAAAATAATGGTATTTACTAAACATTGAACGCATTTAGAAGCATGAATTTAAGACTTTAAACCTAACACTGCCCTCAATTCTCCAGGCTCTAGACTGTAACATTTCAGAAGACTCAGGACTGTAACTATTGTTCATTGTTCCTTCTGAATTACTTGTTGCAATGAAGTATACACATGTAATTGTCCATTCATATAAAATTTTGAAATAGGATGTTAAACAAGAACAGTGTTGGGATCATCTGCAACTTACCAATAATGTCTAGAGGAAACCCCTTAACTTATTCATGGTATTATATTAAAATCGGATACAGGGAAACAAAATGGACTTTTTCCAAGGGTAATATATTCAGATTAGAAAGGGTCGAATAAGCCTGGGAAATAAGTGAAGTTAAACTAGGTGAAGAAGTCCATCCCCCTCCAACCAAACCCTACCTGATGTGAATGAAATGGCATAGAAAGAACTTTTAGATGTGATCACTAGACCTCTGTCATTAATGCTATAGAGACAAGAACAAAATGCACAAAGAACCTAGTGATCCATGCAATAAGCTTTTCCAAGATGAAGCATGTGCTCAAAATGAGGCAAGAAGAAGTATATAAAATAAATAGACATCATGAACAGTACTATATGCCTCCGCAGTGAGTGAGTTCAGCTTTCTTGTATATTTGCATTTGATTGCTCTTACTTTGTGAGAAAATAATGTGCTGAGAAAAATCCCATCTGAACCACCAAAATGCCCCTAGTATATTGGCATTAATCCCTCATTTATCAATTCTCTATGAATTTATTTGCATATAGAAACATGTAGCAGAATACATTGTGCTTATCATGTGCCAGACACTAGTATAAACCCCTTACATGCTTTGCTTCATTGAATCTTCACAAAAACTGCATGATGTGGGCTCTATTATCATGCCCATTTCACAAACGAGGAGACACAGACATAAATAACTTATCAAAGTCTTTGAGGAAATACCTAACAGTATGTTAGAGGTAGGATTGAATAATCCTAATTTTCAGGAAGAAGAGGAAAGTGAATTCCCTCCAGTTATATCCTTAGGGAGTAGGACATTAATCTTATTTCCTTTAGTTCTTTTTGAAAATTTTCCTTTGGTACTTTCTTGGAGGCCTTCCATAGATTCCTGTCTAAAATTATCCCTCATTCCCACCCTCCAGATTTTCTATCTACCTTCCCTGTTTTATTTTCTCCTGAACACTTGACACTGTCTAATGTTGTATATAGTTCACTTATTTATATTGTTTACTTTCTCTTTCACCACACAAATGAAATTCTACAAAGGCAGGAAGTTTTGTCTGTCACTACTGTATTTCTGATGCCTAACAGAGACACTCAATGAATTGTTGAATGGATGAATGAATCAAGTGATAGATCTTAGATAACGTTCTAAAATGGATCTTTAAAAAAAATTCTTGTGAGCCTTTAAAAAGAAAGTGGTAATCATGTGGAATTTGTATTAGGTCAGTAATAGTGAAGTATATCAGATTAAGCTAATTTTCTTTTCCTACAGGACAAGTATATCAAAGGAGTGATATACGCATTACCTACCAGGATTTCAGCAAGCATTTGATCAAATCTTCCATAGTGATTATGATCTTCTTGTGATTAAGATGTAGAAAGGCAGTTGATGGTACCATTAGACAAAGTCATAACTAAGTGGCTGTTTTCATGCATCAATGTCTGTTTAGAGAGAAGCTTCTAGTCATTGGCTAGAGGATTTGGCCTGTTTTTTAATATTTTATTGGAGTGTAGTTGATTTACAAGGTTGTGTTAGTTTCAGGTGTACAGCAAAGTGATTCGGTTATATATATATACATATATTCATTCTTTCTTAGATTATTTTCTCATATAGGTTATCACAGAATATTGGGTAGAGTTCTCTGGGCTATACAGTAGGTCCTATGTGGAATCTAATTTTTTAAAAAAATACACGTGAGGATTTGGTCTTTAGGTCCCTTCTGTTCACCATTTTTATTGTTAATTTTAGTAGTGGCATTAGTGGCATAAGGAGCTAATTCACAGATAAGGCAAAACTAGGGAGAACAGCTAGTATGGTTATTAACAAAATCAGCATACAAAAAGTACTTGACAGACTGAAGGGGAGAGGTAAATATAATAAGACAAAACGTAAGAAATGAAAATATTAAAGGAGTGAAGTACTGATTGATGTTGTTTGAGAAGCAATAGGGGAAGAGGTGAGAACAGTTTAACAGCAATTGGAGATTTAGGTGATTGAAAATAGTTTGAATCAATAACATGATGTGATTCCCCTGCATCCCCTAATATTCACTCATTCTTAGGTTTTAAAAATAGAAATGGGTCTAAAACAGGAAAGGTAATAATTTGGCTCTATATTTGTGTTGGTTTTCCCCATACCTAGAACTATGAGGCCAATCCTGATGATTCACTTTAAGGAGGACATTGAGAAGTTGGAGTAGATTAAAAACTTGCAAACGTGGAGAGAGAGGTTAAAACTATATCACATGAGTATCTAAAGTGGTAGCTCCAAATGTGTAGGCTTTAGATGTGTTTTATATGGCACACACAGAAGTTTTAGAAATTTGAATTAGTATTAGATGTTTCAAATTGAGTATATGTTTCAGTAAAATATAGGTTTCTGGGTTTTGCTCTTACATTCTTATATGGAAATGAACCATGGAGATGTAGCGATTCTACTTTTGTGCTCTTCTCAGCCCACTTTAAATTTGCTTTAAATTCCTGGTTCCTATAGTAATCTGAGTGCTTGACACCTGAAAGAAAAAGCCTGGGGAATGCATGGCCTGTAATACAAAGTTGGAAGTGCAAGAGATACAGATATATCTGGAGAGCTTTCATAGGGCAGAACAATTAGACCTGATCTGTGTGACCCCAGAGAGCTGACCGCTGGTGGTAATTATAGAGAAGAAAATTCCCATTAAATATATCATTTTCTCTCAGTGACCTGAGACTTGCTATGTTTTATTCATCTTTGGTTCATCAGTACTGAGAAGAAGAATTTCTGAGACATATTGGCACTCAGTGACTACTTATTAAATGAATGAAATACAACAGGTTGTGAGTGGTGAGTCCCATTCTAGGAGCTGCTGAAATGTAAGCCTTTGGAGAAAAGAGATCATTGTTCATTTTATTTACAGCTCTGTACCTAAATCAATACAGCCACGTGGTAGGTGCTCGTTAAATATTTGCAGATTCCATGATCAGAGATAAAGGTAGGATTATGGTCTACTTGTCAGTAGTGTAGGAAAAATCGATTAGGTATACATGTGAGGGGTCATGGAATAAGGGGAATATTGAACTAGATGATATTTAAAGTCACTTCCAACCCTAAGAGTCTATCAGGCAAGTGACATGAAATGAGATTATGTATTTTACATCAAATATTAAACATGGTGAAAGTAAAGTAGAATGTATACGATAAAAAATCTGGAAGGCAGAGCATTGAGCCAATTATTATTATTATTTATTTATTTTTGCGGTACACGGGCCTCTCACTGTTGTGGCCTCTCCCATTGCGGAGCACAGGCTCCGGACATGCAGGCTCAGTGGCCATGGCTCATGGGCCCAGCTGCTCTGCGGCATGTGGGATCTTCCCAGACCTGGGCACGAACCCGTGTCCCCTGCATCGGCAGGCGGACTCTAAATCACTGCGCCACCAGGGAAGCCCGAGCCAATTATTTATTTATGGTAAGGACAAGAAAATGATTTACTGAATATTTAAATTAAAATAACCAATTATTTAAGATTTTTTCTAATAATGGATGATATTTTTATACCCATATTGATGTCTGTGTTTACTCCACTTTTCAGCTATTATTCCTATGTAATGAAAATACATTTTTGTCCCCTTATATTTGTAATCTAATTTATAAAATCCACATTATCTTGAGGTTTGGAGTGATTTGCTATTTTATCCTTCAAGAAAGCCCATAGTAAATCAAACCACTGGGAACTGGTTTCAATTTTCATTGTTTGGGGTGTTTACTGAAGGTGATGTTCTGAAAACTCATCTCATAACTAACCTAGAAAATAATATCTGGAGTCCAAAATGTGGCAAAGAAACAAAATTAAGTAACTAATTTTTAAATGCTTGTTGTAAAAATTCTATGCATCTTTTATTGTGAAGCTCTAGCAATTTTAATATTCTCAAAATCAAGAAAAAGGAGAAATATTGCTTTATAACCTCAAAGGACAGAAAAGTCTTAAATCCCTGATTTTGAGTGCCAGGGATGAATGTATCTAGAATGCAGTCCTGAGAGGGGTGTAGGCTAACCATGAAAAGCAATGGCTTAGTAAATTCTGGAAAACTTTTAGCATATCTGAAAGAGATATGGTAATTGATTTTTGCTAAACGTTATTGATAAAGGATAATATTTTCCTCTGTGTATTTAGCCCAAGACAAAGAAAAGAGCACCTAATTGTATAAAGGTTAGTGGATACGTAATGGTGGGATTAGATCTATGAATCATCATTTTTACAGTGCAGATAATGAACAATGCAGAAATTCCTGTCACAGAGTGGTATGCAAAGCCTTAGAATCCTATATCATCGTCATCACTACTATCATCATAATGTGTTGAATGGACACATCTCCTGTCTCTGAGGAACACTTAGCAATTTATGAATTTGTTTTAGTTTTTACAACTTCCTCGTAGGGCATGGAGCACATATAGCTTTAACCCTAGTTTCAGAGCCAGCTTTATGTAAAATGATGATCTAAGCATTATTTTATTTCAGCGACTCTTCTGCTTGCTGGTATCCCCTCCTCCTTGCACAGCACAGCATCTTATTTTTCTTTCCTAGATTTAAAGGAGAAAATCCTTGACTATTTATATTTTTTAAAAGTATAATGGAAAATTTCAAACACATGCAAAAGTAGAGAGAATAGTATAATACATGCTAAAGACTCATCACCAAGCTTCAACAGTTCTCAATACACAGACATTTCTTGTTTCATCTGTATCCCCACCCACATTTCCCTCTACTAGGATTGCTTTGAAGCAAATCTAATATATAACATTACTTCATTTGTAAGTATTTTAGTATGTGTCTAAAAATAGGCTTCTAAAAAATTACCTCAGAAACATTAAAACACCTGCAAATTTTCCTGATAATTTCTGAATATCTAATTTCTCTGATTTTAAAAATATTTTCTAATTTTTTGTTTGAAATTAGTTCCAAACAAGGTTAATAGATTGTAATTATTCTGTGTCTTAATTCTCTTTTAGACTATAAATTTCTCTTTTCTCTCTCTCTGCAATTTTTTATTGACAAAACTGGGTCATATATGCCATAGAATTTCTCATGGGTGTGATTTTGCTGATTGCATCCCTATGGTATCATGCAATGTAGTCATCTGTCCCTTGAACTTTCTAAAATTAGTATTTAAATCTGAAGTCTTGATAAATGACTTACATTTCATTATTGGGGCAGAATAAATATATTGTGTAATGTAGTTTTTACCTCAAACTCTCATTTACTAAAGATCTGAAATACTAACTATAATTATTTTCAGTGCTTTTGTTGTTGTCGTTTTACCACATCTAATTCTTTCTTCATAGTCTCAATCTCTTCCCCTTAGACAACATGAATTTGTACCCTTTTTTGTGTCTCCTATTCCTACTTCCTCCCTCTCTTTGAACCTTTTCCTTCCTATTCACCTCCACATTCCTTGCTAGTATTACAAATGGTGGGAGGTGAGGAGCAGAGTATCAATAACAGGATACGAAGGGTTGAGTGGGGATGGATGGTAAGTCAGGGAAGTGGTCACATCTTTTGTCTCAGAATGCAGTGGTGGTGTTCACTAGTCAGTTCTTTAGTTTCAAATTGTACATTACATATAATTAGATTGGAATGTGGGTGATTTAGATAACCATAAGATAACATCCTAAAGACAATTATTATGATATATTTCCTTCTAGTCTGTTAGCAGTGTGTGTGTATGAGTGTGTATTACAGATTTTAAGAATATTCTGTATATGTCCTGTTGGCTCCTGCTTTTTCCATTTGACAAAATGCTGTCTAAATTTCTTTAATAACTTCTTTTTAGTAGCTACTTTGTATTTATGATATAGATATATATCTAAGGTCATTTGTTTTAGCTGGATGATTTTTGGTTGTCTCAAAGTTTTCACCCTTAATTTTGTTACAAATAACACCCTTATTCAAAGTGTGGAGCTGCATTGCTGACAACCTTCTTAGGTTAATTTCCAGAGAAGTGGTATTACTAGGTTAAAGGACATGACTGTTTTTAAGGTTCTTAGTGCACACTGTAAAGTGACTTTCCAGAAATTTCTTTCATCTTTTATTTCTCTAGTTGGTCATCTACTCTCTTGATTAATCATAGTATTATTATCATTAAAAAAAGTTGTCAACATAATGGGTCAAAAATGGGGACATAATGATCTCATGGAGTTTATTATTACTAGAAGGAGGACCCAGTTTTTTGTGTGTGAATTATTATTTATGTTCTAAGCTAACTTTTCCATTGAGAGAAGAGTGTTTTCCATACTAATTTGTAAAAGAATTTACATATTAAGGATATTTACCATTTGACATACCAGGTGCTAATAGTTTTTCAGTTTATAATTTATCTGAAGTTTTATATATTTTTATAAAAGAAAGTTTCCAATATTTAAAAAATTCATTTCATTTGTGATTTCTTCCATTGTCATTATGCTTATAAACACTTTCCCACCCCAAAGTCAATTAAATGTTTACTTATATTTTATTTTTATGGCTTATTTTTTTATGTTAAAAAAACACATAACATAATATTTACCACCTTAATGGTAATTTTTAAGTGTACAGTACAGTAGTGTTAACTATATGTACATTGTTGTACAGCTGGTCTCTAGAATGTTTTATCTTGCAAAGCTGAAACTCTATACCCACAGAATGACAAATCCTCTTCACCCTTTCCCCAATCTCTGGCAATCACTACTCTACTCTCTGTTTAAGAGTTTGATTACTTAAGATACTTCCTAAAAATGAAATTATTCAGTACTTGATATTTTGTGACTGATTTATTTCACTTAGCATAATGTCGAGGTTTATCCATGTAACATTTGACAAGATATTCTTTTTTAAAAGGCTGAACAGAATTCCATTGTATGTATAAATCACATTGTCTTTATCCATTAATCTGCTGATGGATATTTGGTTTACTTTCACCTCTTGGCTATTTTGAATAGTGCTTCTCTGAACATCAGTGTACAAATATCTCCCTGTGATCTTGTTTTCAGTTCTTTTGGATATATACCAAGAAGCAGGGTTGCTAGTTATATTTATAGTTTTATATATATATATATAGTTATTATATATAGTTATATAGTTATATATATATAGTTATAGTTATATTTTTTTGAAGAAACTCCATACTATTTTCCAAAGCAATTACACCATTTTGCAATCTCACCAACAGTTCACAAGGGTTCCAATTTCTCCACATCCTTGCCAACACTTGTTATTTTGTCTTTTTGACAGTTATCCATCCTAGTGTATGAGAGGTGATAGCTCATTGTGTGTGTTTTGTTTGTTTGTTTGTTTTTTACTCATTGTGGTTTTGATTTGCATTTTTCCCAATGACTGGTGATGTTGAGCATCTTCATATGCTTATTAGGTGTTTGTTTATCATCTTTGGAAAAATGTCTATTCAAGTCCTATGCCCATTTTTTAACCGAGTTATTTGTTATTTTGTTGTTGAGTATTAGGTGTTCTTTATATATTCTGGATATTTGCCCTTTATCAGATATACTATTTGCACATATTTTCTCATTTTCCTTTGTGCATCTTCTATTGATATTTTCTTTGTGGTTACCATAGGGATTACATAAGATATTTTATAGTTATAACAATCTATTTTAAACTGATAATTTCAATCAGATAAAAAAATGCTACTTCTTTACATCTCCCCACACATATTTTATGTTATCAGTTTTATTTATTATATATTTTTATATTTTGTATGCACTAACATAGTTTTATAGTTATTGTTTTCATATGCTTTTATCTTTTAAATTGAATACCAGGATTTAAATTGATTTGTGCACCACAGGATTCTGTATTTGTGTAAATATTTACCTTTACTGGAGAGCTTTATATTTTCATATGATTTTGTGTTGCTGTCTAATGTCCTTTTGTTTCAACTTGAAGGATTCCCTTTAGCAATTCTTATGAGCCAGATCTAGTGGTGATGAACTCCCTCAAGCATTTGTTTATCTAAGATATTTATAGCTTCTTCATTTTGAAGGACAATTTTGGCAGATATAATATTCTTGGTTGGCAGTTTTTTCTCTTTCAACATTTTGAATATATAATCCCACTCTCTTCTAGCCTGTAATGTTTTTGCTGAGAAAATTCACTGACAACCTTATGCGAACTCCCTTTTCTCTTGCTGCTTTCAAGATATTCTCTTTGTGTTTGACTTTTGACAGTTTGATTATAGTGTGTTCAGTGTAGCCTTTTTTGAGTTTGACTTAGTTCAAGCTGTTTTCTTCTGGAATTTGGATGTCCAGTTTCTTCCTCAGAATTGGGAAATTTCCAGCCATTATTTCTTCAAATAGCTCTCTGTCCTTTTCTCTTTCTTCTCTTTCTGGGACTCCCATAATGTGTATATTAGTCTATTTTATCATATCCCGTAGTCCCTTAGGATTTCTTCAATTTTTTTATGCTTTTTAATTTTTATTCCTTTGATGGTATAATTTCAAATGAACTGTCTTTGAGTTTGCTGATTCTTTCTTCTGCTTGATTAAGTCTGTTATTGAACCCCTCTAGTGAAATTTTTCAACTCAGTTATCACATTCTTAATTCCAGAATTTCTGTTTCATTCTTTTTTATAGTTTCTATCTCTTTGTTGATATTTTCATTTTGTTCATACACCGTTTTCCTAATTTCATTTATTTGTCCATCTGTGCTTTCTTGTAGTAACTTGAGCTTCTTTAGGACAATTATTTTGAATCTTTTAGATTCAAAGTAGATCCCCATTTCTTTAGGGTCAACTTCTGGAAATTTATTTTGTTCTTTTGAATGGGCCATGTTTCCCTGTGTCTTTGTGTGTCTTACTTTTTGCTGTTATTTGTGCATTTGAGAAAACAATACTTAGGTTTACAGAGTGTGTTTGTAGACAAGAGGAGGTCCTTCACCATCTAGCATGGCTAGAAATTCTAGAGGCCTCTCGAAACTTTTCTGGGGATGCATCTTCCCTGGACTTGTGCATGTAATTTCTCATTTAGTGACATTTCCCTGTTTCTTTTTCAGGAGTTTATAATCTCTTGCTCCCTCTGGTGTCTGTCTGCAGTACTGAAGATTCTCTAGCACTGCAGAGCTCTCTTTTGTTCTCAGTGGCCCCCACACATCCCAAGTATTCTGGCTCCCCATCAGTGCTCTGAATCAGGTGAGACAGAAGCCAGTTCCTTGGGCTGTTCCCCCCCCCCCACACACACAAAAGGTGTAACACTGAATGTATATTACACTCTTCTCTTCCTTCCCACACCAAAAGCTATGAGGTGGGCTTTTTCTCCTATTTGCACCAAACTGTGCTGTCGTGGGAGATGGGCTATCACAATTGAAATGAAATGGCTTTTCTTATCCATTTCAATGTGACTGGTCTTGGCTTTGAGTTTGCTTGGGTACTGAAATTTCTTAGCTGGTTTCTGGAAGTTCTCATAAAGACTCTTAGGACTGTATGTTGTTGTTAAGTCAGTGTCTCTGTCAAGGAGCAAGGTCTGGCGCTTCCTGTTCCACTATCTTGCTGATGTCACTCTATGGCTTACTTTTTTTTTTTTTTAATCTACAAATTTCATTTATATATATCCATGTATTATATTGTACCTATTTAATCAGTAAATCATCAAACAGTGCACTTACTATGTGTTAGGAAATATGTTTGGGCATTTAAGATGCATAATTGATCTGTTTCTTCAAGAATTGTATTTTCAGTATGTGTCTTTCTATGGTATAAAACAGAACTTTCCACATAGTCCTAATCACAAAGTATCAGTTCGCTCGCTGAACAAATTCTATTCTCAGTATTTATAGTTCAGACGGTATTGTGGACCTCCACCAGTTATAGCCGTGGGACTTAATTTTCAAGTGCATAACCTATGTTCTGTCAAAGAAATTTTAAATATATAACGAAAGAGTTAAAGCAGGGGAAGTTCACTTTAGAGACAGATGTCAAGGACTGTATGATTTGTGTTTCTTTTACTTGAGCATTCTTCAAGTTCCACCTGTGAATACCTATAAGGAAAATAAAGATTATCACTATTTATATATAACATCAGTTATTATAAATTAAAACAAGGCAGAGTAAAGATGATCAAGGCCAGTATCCTTAACAATATTTATGTAAAGCTATTAGGCCACTGACAAAACAATTAGAGAAATAGATAAAACGTATCTTTAATAACTTCACTGACCAATTTGTACATAAACATATATACATTTCTACATATTACTATAGGTATATTTTAAATATTAAACTATAATTCAAATCTATAGAAAACATTTGAGAGTACATTTATTACAAAATTAGTTGCTTGTTGAAGTTCACTTACACAGCCAGTTTGTAGTGAAACTAAAAGACGTTTATGCAAAATATAAAGTCCCTAATGTTAATATGAAACAAAATTTTAAAAAGGTTTTACTACTAATATGTTTAAGGAAGTAGAATAAAATGATCACATATTATGTTTTTTTGTTGTTGTTTTATTCCCGTCCTACCACTAATCTCTTCATGACATTTTTTTTTCCTTAGATTCCATATATATGTGTTAGCATATGGTATTTGTTTTTCTCCTTCTGACTTACTTCACTCTGTATGACAGACTCCAGGTCCATCCACCTCATTATAAATAACTCAGTTTCATTTCTTTTTATGGCTGAGTAATATTCCATTGTATATATGTGCCACATCTTCTTTATCCATTCATCTGTTGATGGACACTTAGGTTGCTTCCATGTCCTGGCTATCGTAAATAGAGCTGCAATGAACATTTTGGTACATGACTCTTTTTGAATTATGGTTTTTCTCAGGGTATATGCCCAGTAGTGGGATTGCTGGGTTGTATGGTAGTTCTGTTTGTAGTTTTTTAAGGAACCTCCATACTGTTCTCCATAGTGGCTGTATCAATTTACATTCCCACCAGCAGTTCAAGAGTGTTCCCTTTTCTCCACACCCTCTCCAGCATTTATTGTTTCTAGAGTTTTTGATGATGGCCAATCTGACTGGTGTGATATGATATCTCATTGTAGTTTTGATTTGCATTTCTCTAATGATTAATGATGTTGAGCATTCTTTCATGTGTTTGTTAGCAATCTGTATATCTTCTTTGGAGAAATGTCTATTTAGTTCTTCTGCCCATTTTTGAATTGGCTTGTTTGTTTCTTTGTTATTGAGCTGCATGAGTTGCTTATAAATTTTGGAGATTAATCCTTTGTCAGTTGCTTCATTTGCAAATATTTTCTCCCATTCTGAGGGTTGTCTTTTGGTCTTGTTTATGGTATCCTTTGCTGTGCAAAAGCTTTTAAGTTTCATTAGGTCCCATTTGTTTATTTTTGATTTTATTTCCATTTCTCTAGGAGAAGGGTCAAAAAGGATCTTGCTGTGATTTATGTCGTATAGTGTTCTGCCTATGTTTTCCTCTAAGAGTTTGATAGTGTCTGGACTTACAATTAGGTCTTTAACCCATTTTGAGTTTATTTTTGTGTGTGGTGTTAGGGAGTGTTCTAATTTCATACTTTTACATGTAGCTGTCCAGTTTTCCCAGCACCACTTATTGAAGAGGCTGTCTTTTCTCCACTGTATATCCTTCCCTCCTTTATCAAAGATAAGGTGACCATATGTGTGTGGGTTTATCTCTGGGCTTTCTATCCTGTTCCATTGATCTATATTTCTGTTTTTGTGCCAGTAACATACTGTCTTGATTACTGTAGCTTTGTAGTCTAGTCTGAATTCAGGGAGCCTGATTCCTCCAGCTCCATTTTTCGTTCTCAAGATTGCTTTGGCTATTCGGGGTCTTTTGTGTTTCCATACAAATTGTGAAATTTTTTGTTCTAGTTCTGTAAAAAATGCCAGTGGTAATTTGATAGGGATAGCATTGAATCTGTAGATTGCTTTGGGTAGCAGAGTCATTTTCACAATGTTGATTCTTCCAATCCAAGAACATGGTATATTTCTCCACCTATTTGTATCATCTTTAATTTCTTTCATCAGTGTCTTATAGTTTTCTGCATACAAGTATTTTGTCTCCTTAGGGAGGTTTATTCCTAGATATTTTATTCTTCTTGTTGCAATGGTAAATGGGAGTGTTTTCTTAACTTCCCTCTCAGATTTTTCATCATTAGTGTATATGAATGCCAGAGATTTCTGTGCATTAATTTTGTATCCTGCTACTTTACCAAATTCATTGATTAGCTCTAGTAGTTTTCTGATAGCATCCTTAGGATTCTCTATGTATAGTATCATGTCATCTGCAAACAGTGACAGCTTTACTTCTTCTTTTCCTATTTGGATTCCTTTTATTTCTTTTTCTTCTCTGATTGCTGTGGCTAGAACTTCCAAAACTATGTTGAATAAGAGTGGTGAGAGTGGGCAACCTTCTCTTGTTCCTGATCTTAGTGGAAATGGTTTCAGTTTTTCACCATTGAGAAGGATGCTGGATGTGGGTTTGCCATATCTGGCCTTTATTATGTTGAGGAAAGTTCCTTCTATGCCTACTTTCTGCAGGGTTTTTATCATAAATGGGTATTGAATTTTGTGGAAAGCTTTCTCTGCATCTATTGAGATGATCATATGGTTTTTCTCCTTCAGTTTGTTGATATGGTGTATCACGTTGATTGATTTGCGTATATTGAAGAATCCTTGCATTCCTGGAATAAACCCCACTTGATCATTGTGTATGATCCTTTTAATGTGCTGTTGGATTCTGTTTGCTAATATTTTGTTGAGGATTTTTGCATCTATGTTCATCAGTGATATTGGCCTGTAGTTTTCTTTCTTTGTGACATCTTTGTCTGGTTTTGATATCAGGGTGATGGTGGCCTCATGGAATGAGTTTGGGAGTGTTCCTCCCTCTGCTATCTTTTGGAAGAGTTTGAGAAGGATAGGTCTTAGCTCTTCTGTAAGTGTTTGATAGAATTCGCCTGTGAAGCCATCTGGTCCTGGGCTTTTGTTTGTTGGAAGATTTTTAATCACAGTTTCAAGTTCAGTGCTTGTGATTGGTCTGTTCATATTTTCTATTTCTTACTGGTTCAGTATCGGCAGCTTGTGCATTTCTAAGAATTTGTCCATTTCTTCCAGGTTGTCCATTTTATTGGCATACAGTTGCTTGTAGTAATCTCTAATAATCTTTTGTATTTCTGCAGTGTCAGTTGTTCCATCTCCTTTTTCATTTCTAATTCTATTGATTTGAGTCTTCTCCCTTTTATTCTTGATGAGTCTGGCTAATGGTTTACCAATTTTATTTATCTTCTCAAAGAACCAGCTTTTAGTTTTATTGATCTTTGCTATTGTTTCCTTCACTTTTTTTTCATTTATTTCTGATCTGATCTTTATGATTTCTTTCCTTCTGCTAAATTTGGGTTTTTTTTGTTCTTCTTTCTCTAATTGCTTTAAGTGCAAAGTTAGGTTGTTTATTCGAGATGTTTACTGTTTCTTAAGGTATGATTGTATTGCTATAAACTTGCCTCTTAGAACTGCTTTTGCTGTATCCCATAGGTTTTGGGTCGTCGTGTCTCCATTGTCATTTGTTTCTAAGTATTTTTTGATTTCCTCTTTGATTTCTTCAGTGATCACTTCGTTATTAAGTAGTGTATTGTTTAGCCCCCATGTGTTTGTATTTTTTACAGATCTTTTCCTGTAATTGATTTCTAGTCTCATAGCGTTGTGGTCGGAAAAGATATTTGATACGATTTCAATTTTCTTAAATTTGCCAAGGCTAGATTTGTGACCCAATATATGATCGATCCTGGAGAATGTTCCATGAGCACTTGAGAAAAATGTGTATTCTGTTGTTTTTGGATGGAATGACCTATAAATATCAAGTAAGTCCATCTTGTGTAATGTATCATTTAAAGCTTGTGTTTCCTTATTTATTTTCTGTTTGGATGATCTGTCCATTGGTGAAAGTGGGGTGTTAAAGTCCCCGACTATAATTGTGTTACTGTCGATTTCCCCTTTTAAGGCTGTTAGTATTTGCCTTATGTATTGAGGTGCTCCTATGTTGGGTGCATAAATATTTACAATTGTTATATCTTCTTCATGGATCGATCCCTTGATCATTATGTAGTGTCCTTCTTTGTCTCTTGTAATAGATTTTATTTTAAAGTCTATTTTGTCTGATATGAGAATTGCTACTCCAGCTTTCTTCTGATTTCCATTTGCATGGAATATCTTTTTCCATCCCCTAACATTCAGTCTGTATGTGTCCCTAGGTTTGAAGTGGGTCTCTTGTAGACAGCATATATATGGGTCTTGTTTTTGTATCCATTCAGCCAGTCTGTGTCTTTTGGTGGGAGCATTTAAACCATTTACATTTAAGGTATTTATCGATATGTATGTTCCTCTTACCATTTACTTAATTGTTTTGGGTTATTCTTGTAGGTCTTTTCCTTCTCTTGTGTTTCTTGCCTAGAGAAGTTCCTTTAGCATTTGTTGTAGAGCTGGTTTGGTGGTGCTGAACTCTCTCAGCTTTTGCTTGTCTGTAAAGGTTTTAATTTCTCCATCAAATCTGAATGAGATCCTTGCTAGGTAGAGTAATCTTGGTTGTAGGCTTTTTTCCTTCATCACTTTAAATATGTCCTGCCACTCCCTTCTGGCTTGTAGAGTTTCTGCTGAAAGATCAGATGTTAACCTTGTGGAGATTCCCCTGTGTGTTATTTGTTGTTTTTCCCTTGCTGCTTTTAATATATTTACTTTGTATTTAATTTTTGACAGTTTGATTATTATGTGTCTTGGCATGTTTCTCCTTGGGTTTATCCTGTATGGGACTCTCTGTGCTTCCTGGACTTGATTGACTATTTCCTTTCCTATACTATGGAAGTTTTCAACTATAATCTCTTCAAATATTTTCTCAGTCCCTTTCTTTTTCTCTTCTTCTTCTGGGACCCCTATAATTCGAATGTTGGTGTGTTTAATGTTGTCCCAGAGGTCTCTGAGACTGTCCTCAGTTCTTTTCATTCTTTTTTCTTTCTTCTGCTCTGCAGCAGTTATTTCCACTGTTTTATCTTGCAGGTCACTTATCCGTCCTTCTGCCTCAGTTATTCTGCTATTGATCCCATCTAGAGTATTTTTCATTTCACTTATTGTGTTGCTCATCATTGCTTGCTTCCTCTTTATTTCTTCTAGATCCTTGTTAACTGTTTCTTGCAATTTGTCTATTCTATTTCCAATATTTTGAATCATCTTTACTATCATTATTATGAATTCTTTTTCACGTAGACTGCCTATTTCCTCTTCATTTGTTAAGTCTGGTGTGTTTTTATCTTCCTCCTTCATCTGCTGTGTGTTTTTCTGTCTTCTCATTTTGCTTATCTTACTGTGTTTGGGGTCTCCTTTTTGCAGGCTGCAGTTCCCGTTGTTTTTGGTGGCTGTCCCCAGTGCCTAAGGTTGGTTCAGTGGGTTGAGTAGGTTCCCTGGTTGGGGGGACTTATGCCTCTGTTCTGGTGGATGAGGCTGGATCTTGTCTTTCTGGTGGGCAGGTCCACGTCTGGTGGTGTGTTTGGGGATGTTGGTAGCCTTATTATGATTTTAGGCAGCCTCTCTTCTAATGGATGGGGCTGTAGACCTGTCTTGCTCTTTGTTGGGGATAGGGTGTCCAGCACTGTTCGTTGCTGGTCCTTGAGTGAAGCTGGGTCTTGGTGTTGATATGGAGATCTCTGGGAGAGTTTTGCCATTTGATATTGCGTGGAGCTGGGAGGTATCTTGAAGACTAGCGTCTTGAGGTTGGTTCTCCCACCTCAGAGACACAGCCCTGGTGCCTGGCTGGGGTGTCAAGAGCCTTTAATCCACACAGCTCAAAATAAAAGGGAGAAAAGACTAGAAAGGAAAGAAAAGGAAGGAAGGAAAGAAGGAAGTAAGGAGGGAGGGAAGGAAGGAAGAAAGGAAGGAAGAAATGAAGGAAGGAAGAGAGCAAGAAAGGAAGGAAGGAAGGTGGAGAGGAAGAAAGGGAGGAAGGAAAGGAGGAAAGAAGGGAGGAAGGAAGGTAGAAAGGGAAGGAGGGAAGAAAGGAAGGAAGAAAGGAAGAAAGAAAGGGAGAAGACAAAATAAAGTAGGATAAAGTATAGTTATTAAAATAAAAAATAATTATTAAGAAGAAAAATTTCCTTTAAAATAAAAACAGAAAAACGGGTCGGTCTAACCCTAGGACAAATGGTGAAAGCAAAGCTATACAGACAAAATCTCACACAGCAGCACACACATACACACTCACAAAAAGAAAAAAAGGGGAAAATAATAGTATATCTTGCTCCCAAAGTCCACCTCCTCAACTTGGGATGATTCGTTGTCTATTCAGGTTTTCCACAGATGCAGGGCACTTCAAGTTGATTGTGGAGCTTTAATCCGCCGTTTCTGAGGCTGCTGGGAGAGACCTCCGCCTCTCCTCTTTGTTCGCACAGCTCCTGGGGTTCAGCTTTGGACTTGGCCCCGCCTCTGCGTGTAGGTCGTCCGAGGGCGTCTGCCTTTCGCTCAGACAGGACGGGGTTAAAGGAGCAGTTGATTCGGGGGCTCCGGCTCACTCAGGCTGGGGGGAGGGAGTGGCACGGGTGCAGGGCGAGTCTGCAGCGGCAGAGGCCGACGTGACGCTGCAGAGGCCCAAGGTGCGCCACGCGTTCTCCCGGGGAAGCTGTCCCTGAATCCCGGGACCCTGGCAGTGGCGGGCTGCACGGGCTCCCGGGAGGGCCGGTGTGGAGAGTGACCTGTGCTCACACACAGGCCTCTTGGTGGCGGCAGCAGCAACCTTAGCGTCCCACACCCGTCTCTACTGTCCGTGCTGACAGCCGCGGCTCGCGCCCGTTTCTAGAGCTCCTTTAACGCGGTGCTCTTAATCCCCTCTCCTCTCGCCCGAGAAAGCAAAGAGGCAAGAAAAAGTCGCTTGTCTCTTCGGCAGCTCTGCGCCCGTTTCTGGGGCTCCTTTAAGCCGCGCGCTTAATCCCCTCTCCTCGCGCCCAGGAAGCAAAGAGGAAGAAAAGGTCTCTTGCCTCTTCGGCAGCTCCACACTTCAACCGGACTCCCTCCCGGCCAGCCGTGGCGCACTAACCCCTTCAGGCTGTTTTCACTCTGCCAACTCCAGACCTTTCCCTGGGATCCGACTGAAGCCCGAGCCTCAACTCCCGGCCCCCGCCCGCTTCGGCGGGGGAGCAGACAAGCCTCTCGGTCTGGTGAGTGCGGGTCAGCACCGATCCTCTGTGCGGGAATTTCTCCGCTTTGCCCTCCGCACCCTGTGGCTGAGCTGTCCTCTGCGGCTCTGAAGCTTCCCCCTCCGCCACCCGCAGTCTCCGCCCGTGAAGGGGCTTCCTAGTGTGTGGAAACCTTTCCTCCTTCACGGCTCCCTCCCACTGGTGTAGGTCCTGTCCCTATTCTTTGTCTCTGTTTATTCGTTTTTCTTTTGCCCTACCCAGGTATGTGGGGGGGGTTTCTTGCCTTTTGGGAAGTCTGAGGTCTTCTGCCAGCGTTCGGTGGGTGTTCTATAGGAGAAGTTCCACGTGTAGATGTATTTCTGATGTATCTGTGAGGAGGAAGATCTCCGCGTCTTACTCTTCCGCCATCTTTAAGCCGTCTCTTCTCAGGTGTCTTTTAGAGCCCTGAGTCCTTCGGCTTACTTTTTTGTATTTAGTATTTTTAATATTTAACATTTTTATTCCCTCTTACATGGTCTACATAGTGATTTTCCCCAACACTGACATAATTGTGCCTCCCACATTAATTGATAGTGTTTCCTTTAACACATATTAAGTTCTTCTATAAGAAATATTTAAGAAAATCCATCCATTAAACCAGGTTTTAATCAAATAATGATAACAATTTCTTCATCTTTCCTGTAGTTCTGTGCCTATTATTTCTATTTCCCACATTACTGAATTGGCCAGAAGTTATTGAAAAGTGCGGGCAATTGTCCATTTGTGTTAACAGTGAGCTTTAGTGTCAGGTAAGCCTGGTCTGAAAACCTGTCTTGACCATTTACTAATAGTGTTACTCTAACCTCCCTAAAGTGGGAGGTAAGTGGCAAACTAACCCCTCTAAGCCTCATTTTCCAGATTTGTAAAATGGAAATAATAACAGTCCTTCCTGCAGTTTTTAACAAGGATCAAATAGCTACCTATGTACAACATGCAATATAATAAATATTTATTAATGATCCTAAATAAAAGAGGTATTGGGGCACATCCTTATAGTATTCCTTATTTTAATAAGAATAAAAAATATGTTTCACCACTGACTATAACATTGAATGTAGACTTATATAATATTAGCATTCTTCTGATCCTTAGTTTATCAATGAAATCCTTAATAGTTATTTGAACATCAAAGCCAAGAGTGAAAGCTCTGCAGGCTCCTTCCATGTGAAGAGGGAATTTGGCATTACTTTGTCTCCCCTTTCCTCCTACACCTCAGTCTTTATTAGTTTATTCTACAGACTTACTTTACTATTATATATATACCTTATCAAAAATGATTTTAGTTTCTGTTTTCACGTTTGTAAATATTTTTTTTATTAATGTTGGTATTTAAGTATAACTTGAAAATGAAGACAGTAGATCTTTGTGCTCCCTTTAGTGTTGTGGTTTTGCACCTGGTTACTCAAGTGATAGATTTTTCAAAACAGAGAATAAGCCAGCTAAATTTTAACGTGTTTTTCTAGGAAGACATAATTTTCAGCAGCCAGAAAAACAATGTTAGCTTCTTTTATGCTGATGTGCTTCTATTACTGTGTATATCGTTGTGAAGTAAATAATTGATAGAAATCATGTTTTTCTTTAAATTTTCTTTCTTTTCTCTGCCAACCAAATAGAATCAATTTCATTTTTCAAGGTCACTCAGGAAAGATACAGTGCTATTTACATAAGGTTGAGTGAATCCTAGAGTTTCAGACAGACTTTCTTCTTGATGAGAATATACAGTAGAATATTACTGAATGAGAAATTTTTCTATTCCTTTTTAGGAACTTTGTAGAAGTTCTGATGAGCAAATTATAGGAAATGGATTTAAAAGGACTTCACTGATTTCTGTCTGTTCTAAGCAGTTTGAAATCACACCCTATATTTGGATTATGCTCTGTAGATGTATGAGAGCTATCTGCTATCTTTGTGTTAACCTGGGGTGGAAATTATCATTTTCATGCAGAATTCATTTTTTTAAACATCTTTTTGGAGTATAATTGCTTTACAATGGTGTGTTAGTTTCTGCTTTATAACAAAGTGAATCAGTTATACTTATACATATATCCCCATATATCTTCGCTCTTGCATCTCCCTCCCTCCCACCCTCCCTATCCCACCCCTCTAATTGGTCACAAAGCACTGAGCTGATCTCCCTGTTCTATGCGGCTGCTTCCCACTAGCTATCTATTTTATATTTGGACATATATACATATGTCCATGCCACTCTCACTTTGTCCCAGCTTACCCTTCCCTCACCCCATATCCTCAAGTCCATTCCCTAATAGGTCTGCGTATTTTATTTTTAACGTTTTTATTGGAATATAATTGCATTACAACAGTGTCTTAGTTTCCCCATATCTCTTCCCTCTGGCCTCTCCCTCCCTCCCACCCTCCCTATCCCACCCTTCTAGCTGGTCACAAAGCACCGAGCTGATCTCCCTGTGCTATGTGACTGCTTCCCAGTAGCTATCTAGTTTACATCTGGTAGTGTATATATGTCCATATATACACTACCACTCTCTCACTTTGTCCCAGCTTATCCTTCCCCCTCCCCGTGTCCTCAAGTCCATTCTCTAGTAGGTCTGCATCTTTATTCCCATCTTGACCCTAGGTTCTTCATGACCTTTTTTTTCTTAGATGCCATATATATGTGTTAGCATACAGTATTTGTTTTTCTGTTTCTGACTTACTTCACTCTGTATGACAGACTCTAGGTCCATCCACCTCACCACAAATAACTCAATTTCATTTCTTTTTATGGCTGAGTAATATTCCATTGCATATATGTGGCACATCTTCTTTATCCATTCGTCTGTTGATGGACACTTAGGTTGCTTCCATGTCCTGGCTATTGTGAATAGAGCTGCAATGAACAAGGTGGTACATGACTCTTTTTCAATTATGGTTTTCTCAGGGTATATGCCTAGTAGTGGGATTGCTGGGTCATATGGTAGTTCTATTTATAGTTTTCTAAAGAACCTCCACACTGTTCTCGATAGTGACTGTATCAATTTACATTCCCACCAACAGTGCACAGTGCAAGAGTGTTCCCTCTTCTCCACACCCTCTCCAGCATTAATTGTTTGTAGATTTTTTGATGATGGCTATTCTGACCAGTATGAGATGATATCTCATTGTAGTTTTGATTTGCATTTATCTAATGATTAATGATGTTGAACATTCTTTCATGTGTTTGTTGGCAATCTGTATATCTTCTTTGGAGAAGTGTCTATTTATATGTTCTACCCATTTTTGGATTGGTTTGTTTATTTTTTTGATATTGAGCTGCACAAGTTGCTTGTAAATTTTGGAGATTAATTCTTTGTCAGTTGCTTCATTTGCAAATAATTTCTCCCATTCTGAGGGTTGTCTTTTTTCTTGTTTATGGTTTCCTTTGCTGTGCAAAAGCTTTGAAGTTTCATTAGGTCCCATTTGTTTATTTTTGTTTTTATTTCCATTTCTCTAGGAGAAGGGTCAAAAAGGATCTTGCTGTGATTTATGTCATGTAGTGTTCTGCCTATGTTTTCCTCTAAGAGTTTGATAGTGTCTGGCCTTACATTTAGGTCTTTAATCCATTTTGAGTTTATTTTTGTGTATGGTGTAGGGAGTGTTCTAATTTTATACTTTTACATGTAGCTGTCCAGTTTTCCCAGCACCACTTATTGAAGAGGCTGTCTCTTCTCCATTATATATTCTTGCCTCCTTTATCAAAGATAAGGTGACCATATGTGTGTGAGTTTATCTCTGGGCTTTCTATCCTGTTCCATTAATCTATATTTCTGTTTTTGTGCCAGAAACATACTGTCTTGATTACTGTAGCTTTGTAGTCTAATCTGAATTCAGGGAGCCTGATTCCTCCAGCTCCATTTTTCTTTCTCAAGATTGCTTTGGCTATTCGGGGTCTTTTGTGTTTCCATACAAATTGTGAGTTTTTTTTCTAATTCTGTGAAAAATGTCAGTGGTGGTTTGACAGGGTTTGCATTGAATCTGTAGATTGCTTTGGGTAGTATAGTCTTTTTCACAGTGTTGATTCTTCCAATCCAAGAGCATGGTATATCTCTCCACCTATTTGTATCATCTTTAATTTCTTTCATCAGTGTCTTATAATTTTCTGCCTACAGGTCTTTTGTCTCCTTAGGTAGGTTTATTCCTAGATATTTTATTCTTTTTGTTGCAATGGTAAATGGGAGTTCTTTCTTAATTTCACTTTCAGATTTTCATCATTAGTGTATAGGAATGCCAGAGATTTCTGTGCATTAATTTTATATCCTGCTACTTTACCAAATTCATTGATTAACTCTAGTAGTTTTCTGGTAGCATCTTTAGGATTCTCTATGTATAGTATCATGTCATCTGCAAACAGTGACAGCTTTACTTCTTTTCCTATTTGGATTCCTTTTATTTCTTTTTCTTCTCTGGTTGCTGTGGCTAAAACTTCCAAAACTATGTTGAAGAATAGTGGTGAGATTGGGCAACCTTGTCTTGTTCCTGGTTTCAGTTTTTCACCATTGAGGACGATGTTGGCTGTGGGTTTATCATATACGGCCTTTATTATGTTGAGGTAAGTTCCCTCTTTGCCTACTTTCTGGAGCATTTTTATCATAAATGGGTGTTGAATTTTGTGGAAAGCTTTCTCTGCATCTATTGAGATGATCATATGGTTTTTCTCCTTCAATTTGTTAATATGGTGTATCACATTGATTGATTTGCATATATTGAATCCTTGCATTCCTGGGATAAACCCCACTTGATCATGGTGTATGATCCTTTTAATGTGCTGTTGGATTCTGTTTGCTAGTATTTTGTTGAGGGTTTTTGCATTTATGTTCATCAGTGATATTGGCCTGTAGTTTTCTTTCTTTGTGACATCTTTGTGTGGTTTGGGTATCAGGGTGATGGTGGCCTCGTAGAATGAGTTTGGGAGTGTTCCTCCCTCTGCTGTATTTTAGATGAGTTTGAGAAGGATAGGTGTTAGGTCTTCTCTAAATGTTTGATAGAATTTGCCTCTGAAGCCATCTGGTCCTGGGCTTTTGTTTGTTGGGAGATTTTTAATCACAGTTTCCATTTCAGTGCTTGTGATTGGTCTGTTCATATTTTCTATTTCTTTCTGGTTCAGTCTCGGCAGGTTGTGCATTTCTAAGAATTTGTCCATTTCTTCCAGGTTGTCCATTTTATTTACATATAGTTGCTTATAGTAATCTCTCATGATCCTTTGTATTTCTGTAGTGTCAGCTGTTACTTCTATTTCATTTCTAATTCTATTGATTTGAGTCGTCTCCCTTTTTTTCCTGATGAGTCTGGCTAATGGTTTATCAATTTTGTTTATCTTCTCAAAGAACCAACTTTTAGTCCTATTGATCTTTGCTATTGTTTCCTTCATTTCTTTTTCATTTATTTCTGATCTGATCTTTATGATTTCTTTCCTTCTGCTAACTTTGGGTTTTTTGTTGTTGTTGTTGTTCTCCTTTCTCTAATTGCTTTAGGTGTAAGGTTAGGTTGTTTATTTGAGATGTTCTGTTTCTTAAAGTAGGATTGTATTGCTATAAACTTCCCTCTTAGAATTGCTTTTGTTGCATCCCACAGGTTCTGGGTCATCGTGTTTTCATTGTCATTTGTTTTTAAGTATTTTGTGATTTCCTCTTTGATTTCTTCAGTTATCTCTTGATTATGAAGTAGTGTATTGTTTAGCCTCCATTTGTTTGTAGCTTTTACAGTTTTTTTTCCCTGTAATTGATATCTAGTCTCATAGTGTTGTGGTCGGAAAACATACTTCGTACAATCTCAATTTTCTTAAATTTACCAAGGCTGGATTTGTGACCCAAGATGTGATCTATTCTGGAGAATGTTCCATGAGTACTTGAGAAGAATGTGGATTATGGTTTTTTTTGCGTGGAATGTCCTATAAATATCAATGAAATCCATCTTGTTTAATGTATCATTTAACGCTTGTGTTTCCTTATTTATTTTCATTTTGGATGATCTGTCCATTGGTGAAAGTGGGGTGTTAAACTCCCCTACTATGAGTGTGTTACTGTCAATTTCCCCTTTTATGGCTGTTAGTATTCACTTTATGTATTGAGGTTATCTTATTTTGGGTGCATAAATATTTACGATTGTTATATCTTCTTGGATCGATCCCTTGATCATTATGTAGTGTCCTTCTTTGTCTCTTATAATATTCTTTGTTTTAAAGTCTATTTTGTCTGATATGAGAATTGCTACTCCAACTTTCTTCTGATTTCCATTTGCATGGAATATCTTTTTCCATCCCCTCACTTTCAGTCTGTATGTGTCCCTAGGTCTGAAGTGGGTCTCTTGTAGATAGCATATATATGGGTCTTGTTTTTGTTTCCATTCAGCCAGTCTATGTCTTTTGGTTCGAGTATTTAATCCATTTACATTTAAGGTAATTATCGATATGTATGTTCCTATTACCATTTTCTTAATTGTTTTGGGTTTGTTATTGTAGGTCTTTCCCTTCTCTTGTGTTTCCTGCCTAGAGTAGTTCCTTTAGCATTTGTTGTAAAGCTGGTTTGGTGGTGGTGAATTCTCTTAACTTTTGCTTGTCTGTAAAGTTTTTAATTTCTCCATCAAATCTGAATGTTATCCTTGCTGGGTAGAGTAATCTTGGTTATAGTTTTCTCCCCTTCATCACTTTAAATATGTCCTGTCACTCCTTCTGGCTTGCAGAGTTTCTGCTGAAAGATCAGCTGTTAACCTTATGAGGTTTCCACTGTATGTTATTTGTTGCTTTTCCCTTGCTGCTTTTTATATGTTTTCTTTGTATTTAATTTTTGATAGTTTGATTAATATGTGTCTTAGTGTGTTTCTCCTTGGATTTATCCTGTATGGGACTCTCTGTGCTTCCTGGACTTGATTAACTATTTCCTTTCCCATATTAGGGAAGTTTTTAACTCTAATCTCTTCAAATATTTTCTCAGTCCCTTTCTTTTTCTCTTCTTCTTGGACCCTTATAATTCGAAGTTGGTGTGTTTAATGTTGTCCCAGAAGTCTTTAAGACTGTCTGGAATTACTGTCTTTTTTTTTTTTTTTCTTTATTCTACTCTGCAGTAGTTATTTCCACTGTTTTATCTTCCAGATCACTTATCCGTTCTTCTGCCTCAGTTATTCTTCTATTGATCCCTTCTAGAGAGTTTTAAATTTCATTTATTGTGTTGTTCATCATTGTTTGTGTGCTCTTTAGTTCTTCTAGGCCCTTGTTAAACATTTCTTGTATTTTCTCCATTCTATTTCCAAGATTTTGTATCATCTTTCCTATCATTATTCTGAGTTCTTTTTCAGGTAGACTGCCTATTTCTTCTTCATTTGTTAGGTGTGTTGGGTTTTTACCTTGCTCCTTCATCTGCTATGTGTTTTTGTGTTTTCTCATTTTGCTTAACTTACTGTGTTTGGGGTCTCCTTTTTGCAGGCTGCATGTTTGTAGTTCCCGTTGTTTTTGGTGTCTGCCCCCATTGGCTACGTTTGGTTCGGTGGGTTGTGTAGGCTTCCTGGTGGAGGGGAGTAGTGCCTGTGTTCTGGTGGCTGAGGCTGGATCTTGTCTTTCTGGTGGGCAGGTCCACATCTGGTGGTGTGTTTTCGGGTGTCTGTGGCCTTATTATGATTTTAGGCATCTTCTCTCTTAATTGGTGGGGTTGTGTTCCTTTCTTGCTAGTTGTTTGGCATAGGGTGTCCATCACTGGAGCTTGCTGGTCGTTGAGTGGAAGTGGGTCTTGGCGTTGGGATGGAGATCTCTGGGAGATTTTCGCCATTTGATATTATGTGGAGCTGGGATATCTCTTGTGGACCAGTGTCCTGAACTTGGCTCTCCCACCTCAGAGGAACAGCCCTGATGCCTGGCTGGAGCACTGAGATCCTGTCATCCACATAGCTCAGAATAAAAGGGGGAAAAAAAAGAGAGAAGATAAAATAGAATTTAATTTAATTTAAAAGTTATTAAAATAAAAAATAATTATTAAAAAATTTTTTAAAGTAATAAAAAAAAGAAAGAAATAAAAGAGCAACCAAACCAGAAAACAAATCCACCAAAGATAACAAGTGCTAAAAGCTATACTAAAAACAAATAAACAAACAAGACGAACAGACGGAACCCTAGGACAAATGGTAAAAGCAAAGCTATACAGAGAAAGTCACACACAGAAGCATGGACATATTCACTCAGAAAAAGAGAAAAGGGGAAAAAACATATATATATCGTTGCTACCAGTGTCTACCTCCTCAATTTGGTATGATTCGTTGTTAGTTCGGGTATTCCAGAGATGCAAGGTACATCAAGTTTATTGTGGAGATTTAATCTGCCGCTCCTGAGGCTGCTGGGAGAAGTTTCCCTTTCTCTTCTTCGTTTGCACAGCTCCTGGGGTTCAGCTTTGGATTTGGCCCCGCCTCTGCATGTAGGTTGCCTGAGGGCGTCTGTTCCCCACCCCGACAGGACGGGGTTAAAGGAACAACTGATTTGGGGGGCTCTGGCTCATGCAGGCCGGGAGAGGGAGGACCACGGAGTGCGAGGCGAGCCTGCGGCGGCAGAGGCTGGTGTGATGTTGCACCAGCCGGAGGCGCGCCGTGCGTTCTCCCGGGGAAGCTGTCCCTGGATCCTGGGACCCTGGCAGTGGTGAGCTGCACAGGCTCCCGGGAGGTGAGGTGTGGATAGTGACCTGTGCTCGCACACAGGTTCCTTGGTGACAGCAGCAGCAGCCTTAGCGTCTCATGCCCGTCTCTGGGGTCCACGCTGATAGCCGCGGCTCATGCCTGTCTCTGGAGCTCCTTTAAGCGGCGCGCTTAATCCCATCTCCTCGTGCACCAGGAAACAAAGAGGCAAGAAAAGTCTCTTGCCTCTTCAGCAGCTCCAGACCTTTTCCCGGACTCCTTCCAGGCTAGCCGTGGTACACTAGCCCCCTTCAGGCTCTGATCACGCTGCCAACCCCAGTCCTCTCCCTGCAGTCTGACCTCCGAAGCCTAAGCCTCAGCTCCCAGCCCCCACCCGCCCAGGCGGGTGAGCTGACAAGCCTCTCGGGCTGGTGAGTGCTGGTCGGCATCGATCCTCTGTGTGGGAATCTCTCCGCTTTGCCCTCCGCACCCCTGTTGCTGTGCTCTCCTCCGTGGCAACGTAGCTCCCCCTCTGCCACCCGCAGTCTCCGCCCGCGAAGGGGCTTCCTAGTTTGTGGAAACGTTTCCTCCTTCACAGCTCTCTCTTCCTGGTGCAAGTCCCATCCCTATTCTTTTGTCTCTGTTTTTTCTTTTTTCTTTTGCCCTACCCAGGTACATGGGGAGTTTCTTGCCTTTTGGGAGGTCTGAGGTCTTCTGCGGTGTTCAGTAGGTGTTCTGTAGGAGTTGCTCCACATGTAGATGTATTTCTGATGTATTTGTGGGGAGGAAGGTGATCTCCACGTCTTACTCTCCACCATCTTGAAGGTACTCCCACTTAATCAGCCTTATTCAATATAATACTGGCAGTGTTAGTCATGTGGCTGTAGGTAGGAGGCCTCAGTTCCTTGCCACATGGATCCCTCCTTAGGGCTGCTTGACATGGCAGTTGGCTTACTCCAGGATGAGTGATCTGACACAAGGTGGCATCCCTGATTTCACATCAACATGATCTCAGGCACAAAACTCCTTGTTTTTCCATTTTGTCTTTAAGTTACTTGTTGAAATAACTGGCCCGCGGTCCTCAGGACTGTTGTGGCTTTGGCTGTTGGGGCCCCTCCAGAGCCGGCAGTCTCAGTGAGGCCACCCTCCCCTCGGGGTCCAGGGCAGTTCAGTGACGGCGGAGGGAAGAGACCCGAGCGAGGAGTTCCAGCTGTGTGGAAACGCGGGCCCCATTCTGCCAGAATTAATTTTTATAAGAGTGCCTTTTCTATACTGGTATACAAATATCCATTTGAGAATGGGTTGTGTTAGTTTAGTACAATGCTCTTTTCTGAATTAAAAGAACTTAGGTATTTATATTTATTGCCTTGACTTGTGAGTAGTTTCCTGTAAGATTATTTGAGCAACCTTAGCATTGGATTTTAAGATAAATATATATATATATATAATGAGTAATGAGATAAGAGGATAATATTTGGCATAAGCCTGAGGAATCTTAAGGCAGATTTTCAATTATTGCTTTAGTATATTGTGAACAATTCATCAAGACATAACAGAATTTATGTATATATATATATATATATATATATACATATATACACACATGTACAATGTCTACGATATATATATACACACACACACAATGTCTACCATTGTATATAGTTCTTTTAGATTGTGAATATAATCTTCAATTCATTTCAATATAACCTATTAAATTGTACCCTAGTTCTTAAAGAGTTGGTTCAATTTTCAAAAATTGTCTTGTTTATACTACAAACTCAGGCCCAGGAAAACTACTTTTTTCAGAGTAAATTAGGAAACTAATTAGACAGCAGCAAGGATTATAACATTGGAAGTTATAAAAACTAATGTTCAGCTTACTCTGTCTTCTTCCTGAAAATTCATGCAATATCTAACATGCTAACTTCTATAATGCTCTGCACAGAATAGGTACTCTGGAGCACTGAGTGCCTGAAATCTTTTATTATTTATTTAAAAAATTAGGCAAAAATGCTATCATAATGAATCTATATTTGAAAGAAGTTTCAAACATGGGAATAGACCAAAGCAATCTGAGTGGCTCAAATCCTGAAATTTTAAAAGAAATTCCTTGTTATGGGCTGCAGCCCCTACTTAACTTACATTAGTAGTTACAAACAGAACATTAAGTAATACCAATATCTAATACTATTTCTCCATTTCCTGATTTCTTACACTTGAGAAAATGGAGTCAAATTTGTCTATTTTCTTCATTCATGCCTTCAGCAAGGTTTATTTTGCATGTGTTTTTTTTAACAGCTTTATTGGAGTATAATTGCTTTACAATGGTGTGTTAAGTTTCTGCTTTATAACAAAGTGAATCAGCTATACATATACATTGTCCCAGGTACTGTCTGAGTACTGGAGGTACAATAGTTGTTATGGCATGCTCCTCTCCTTTTAGATGTGTCCAAGCTAACAAACAGAATGACACAGGAATTAATCATTTCACTACAACTGGAAGGCTGAAAGCTGACTTGGGGTCATAAATAAAAAGGCAGAATTTATTTGTATTCATTGTCTTGGATAATATTTTCAACATGAGCGTGTTAAAAGAGGTCATTGAGAGAACTTGACCACCAGTTGACCTGTGAGCTGGACCAAGGCAATCAGAAGCTACTCACCCCCTCCCTGGTCCATGGAATGTTCTGCCCACCATTCCCCTAGTAGGAGCAGTTTTCAAAGATGCAGGCTTGAGAGAACAATGTGTTGTTGAGAGCATCTGGACAGTATACATAACTGAACCCAGTTAAGGCCTCTATATAACCTTTTCAGATTCTGGCAGCATGTTCTGAGATCTAGTTACCTTGCGGCCGCCCAAGACAAACCTGTATGTAAGTTCCCTTCCTTATTAATTCTGTCACCTACTGATCTGGAGTGGCCTGCCTCTTTCTTTGGCTTCTCCTTGCCCTTGTGTACAGGGGCCAGGTTCAGATTTCACCTGGGAAGCTCCTGAGGTTTCAAAGCAATGGTGTGTAGGGTGAGAAGAGACATGGTTGAGAATAGCTCATTGGAGAGTGTCTAGATTCAAGAGACAGTTAACAGGGGATCCATCAACGAGACTAAACAGAACTGATTGGAGAAGTAGACAGGACCCAAAAAGAAATGCCTGATTTATGAGGTAGTCATACCGCTTAGTTTGCCTGAGACAGTCCTAGTTTTCTCCTTTGGTTGATGTCACTTCTGGCTAGCACCCTCTTTCACTCACGAAAGTGTTCATTCTACCGATGCACTCCTAAAGAGCTGTAAGTCCTCTGTTACAGCTCTTATCACACATTGGTTAAGACCTATTATATTTATCTTTCTCCCCACATGAATAGTGAGTACTTAAGGAAAAAGGAAGTGTCTAATTCATCTGTATTTCTAGCACCCCCCCACACATTTGCAAAGTAGTAGATGCTCAATGAATATCTAATTAAGGAATTACCCAGAAAAGAATGATGTTATTATTAAGATAATTTGAACTCAAAGAGTAGAGATATGATTATATATATAATACGCACTAGCTGTAACAAGGAGACTCCACATTTTAGTGGCTTTCCACAATGGAAAATTATTTGTGGCTCATGTAGCCCAAATTAAGCGTTCATGTGGCTCTCCTCTGAACAGTTACTTAGAAACCATGATTTCTCCCATCTTTTGTCTTCACCATCTTCAGCATACAGTAAGGAGTTCCAGAGGGGGAGAGAAATGAGGGATCGTACTCACAGTTTTTATGGCACAGCTGTGAAAATGGCACATTTCCTTAGCCTGTAATCCTTTGCATATAAGGTAATGCCATTGATGTACCTATATCTACCTTCAAGGGGATCTGGAAATGTGGTCTAGCTGGTGCTCAGAAAGAAACATTTTCTGTATATATATGTAAAATATTTACACATATGTATGAAACAAATATCAAAAACTCCGAGATTATCAACAAGCACAGCAATTTATTTATCACCAGTTACATGTATGTCCCTGCACTAAAGGCCTTAAGTGGCTTGCAGTCTATTTTGGGAGGGGAAAAAAAAGAGAACAAAGAAATTAATTAACTATCCTTCATAGAAACTGAAGAAAACAGCAATAATAATGATTCCAACAACAACATATTTAACACTCACGCATTCGTTGTAACCCTTAATCATTGAGGGATTGCTTTCTTTAGGTATGTATTTCAGAGAGGCACTTGTCCTAACAGTGAAAAGAATGACTTTCAAGTTATTTTTCTATCAACTATTCCAAGTAAGTTGGTTAGTTAGCAAAGAGAATTTTGTTTTGTTACAGATTAACAGGTTTGCATTAAACTCATTCAAATATTTTAGTGTCTTTTTTCTTTGGATATTGCATATCTTGAAGCTGAATGTGAGATATTTTTGAGTCCCATCAATAGCAAGTTCAATGTAGTTTCATTTTTTTATTATGACTTTTATTGTACTTTTAAACTCAAAATAGTACAAATTTATAGGGAATATAGAAACTAGTAATAAACAACAATATGAAAATCACCACCAACACCATCACCTAGAGAAAGCCATTTTAGAGAACCTGGATATATCTTTCTAAAATTTTTCCATAAATATAATATGTTTTGGTGTTTGTTTTTGTTTTAGTGTTATTTTACAAAAATTAGATCACATTGTAATCTGTTTTTCCCACTCGGCATTATGTCATGAACATAATCACATATTCTTCTGCATTATTTTAACAGCCTCATAGTATTTCATAATATGATGTATCAAAATTTACTAAGCCAATCCCTCAGTACAGTAATTAGATTATATCCGGTTATTCTTTATCATAAATAAGCTTCAGTGAACATCTTTTTGTTATTGAGTCTTTGCCAAACCATCTTATTGGACCATGTCTAAAATGTCAAAACCATTAGTTCCCAAATTTAAGCATACATAAGAACCATAGTGGAGACTTACTCAGTCTCCCAGGCCCGAATAATAGATATTCTGATTAGGCAGATCTGGAATAGGGCCTGGGAGTCTGAATTTTAGCAAGTACCTTCTGCGATTCTCACGCAGGAAGTTTGAGCATCACTTTTTTGAGTAATAATAACTTAGAGATGCTATAAATACTGTCTTTTCCCTTGACCCTTGTAAAAATGTCATTTTCCTACAATAACATGAAATACATATTGTCCTGGTGATCATTTTTACATTTCTTTCCAAAATAAGGCCATTTAACCTATCACCTTCTACCGGGTAAAGTTCTGTTTCTTTTTGAAATATCATTGATACACATTGATCTGGAATTTTTTAAAAGCCACTTGTTATGCTGTTTTTGAATAGAATGTTAGGATATAGACATCTATAGCTTTATCATTTTTATTATCAAGATAAAAATGCTACACTTTATTTTTAATAGAAGTTGTTCTCTCAGAAGAAGTTACCTCTTGAGGTGGTTTTATCTAAAAGAGAATGTCACAAACATTAAGTCTTTTATCACATGACCTGGGTTATAGAAAGCATTCCTTCAGTTACAATGCTATCTTTATAAAAAGATATTAACTTTGGCCAGCTATCTTTATTAAAAGTTATTAACTTTGGCCAGCTACATTCAGTGTTTAGCTCTGCTAGACTCATCTTTTTTTCTTCTTTTCCACGTTTGTCCCAAAGAAGGATGTCTACACACTTAAGTCATTCGTTATCTTCTCTTGAGAAATATGTGAGGCAAATCATGACCCGTTAGCAGTCCCAGAGTGTGGCTGTAGTTTGCAATTCTGTCCTTAAACGAACACACAGAACTTTGTGAGCATATAGAGGCTCACTTTCTCAAACTAAAAGCTAAGAATGGTACATGTGCACACGTTTTCCCTTTATATATTTGCCATCTCACTAAGCACTGATTTTACCACTGGCTATTTTAAATCAGAATATTTCAGAGCTGAAAGTACCCTTAAGGTTTCATTTTGTACAATCTCTTGATTGTATGTCTAAGGAAACTAAAGTCCAGAAAGGTTAAATGACTCAGCACCACAGAAGTAATTAGTGGCAGAGGCAGGCCTAGATCTCTGTCTCCTGACTTAATCAACAAGGATTCTCACTAATTTCCACTGTTTATGTAGGGCTCAATTCTGTTCTTTTTTTTTTTTTTTTTAATGTTAGGCATATTAAATTATGGTCAATTACTGTGTGTTCAATTCTTTTCTGGAAGTATGCACCTTGCCAGGGACCATACTTGTTAGAGGTAGTACAGAGTAATTGTTATTAGTTTCAGGTTTAACTAAAATAGATTTGGGTTTGGACTTTGACTTGTAGGGTGATCAGTCATCCTAGTTTGCTTGGGATTGGTGGGTTCCCCTGAACATGGGACTTGCAGTCTTAAAAGCAGAAAGGCCCAGGCAAACAGGAATGTTGGTTACCCTACTAACCACATGGCTGTGTGACCAGAGCATGTGATGATAAAGGTCTCTGTTTCTTTATGTGTGAAATGGGAAAAGTAATAAAACCTAACCCAGAGGACTTCAGTGAAAATTAAATGAGGTGATATATGAAAAGCACAGCACTCACTAAGTAAACCCAGCACTTGATAAGGACTCAATAAATATTAGTCATTATTATTAAAACTGTTTTCTAGTTTTATTGAGATATAATTGACATACAGCTGTGTATAAGTTTACTGTATACAGCATAATGATTTGACTTAAAAATATTGTAAAATGATGACCACAGGTTTAGTTAACATTCATCATCTTGTGTAGATACAAAAAAAAAAAAAAGAAAAAGAAAAAAATACTTTTTTCCTTGTGATGATAACTCTTAGGGTTTACTCTCTTAATAACTCTCGTATATACCATCCAGCCATGTCAACTGTAGTCATCACGCTATACATTACATCCCTAGTACTTATTTATTTTATAACTGGAAGCTTGTACCTTTTGACCCCTTTCATTCAATTTCCCCTCCCCCACGCCCACTTCTGGTAACCACAAAGCTGATCTGATGAGTTTGGGTTTTTTCTTTAGATTCCATGTATAAGTGTGCTCATACAAGGTTTATTTTTCTCTGTCAGACTTACTTCACTTAGCATAATGCCCTCAAGATCCATGCATGTTGTCTCAAGTGGCAGGATGTCCTGCTTTTTAAAGCCATTATTATTACTAATGTTGTTTTACAAAGGAAGTAGGTTCCTCAAAGCACAGATTCTCAGAATCTAGATCTTCATATCTAGGACTTGAAATAAATGAACTTTGTGTTTAGCTTTGAGGTCTTCTTTACCTTCTGGGTGCCTTCTTTTTTGTTTCTATTTATCCATGAAATTAGACAATAAAACCCAAGGCTGAATAGAAGCCACCATTGGATGTCCTTTCACATTTTTCAAGCTATAAATCAGAAAAAGACAAATTTTCTGTTTTTGGAAAAAAATATGGATGAAGGAAGTATCAAAGGCAGTATAGTGCTATGAAAAGATAAAGGGAATTAGCCTGGATTATAATAATAATAGCTGCCATTTTGTTGAGTGCAAACTGTGGGCCATCTATTAGTGCTTCAAACACTTTGTATCTCTGATCCAGACAATGACCCTGAGAAGTAAATATTATTATTATCCTCAGTGTTCAAGTGAAGAACCAATCTCAGTGAACCTAAGTTACTTGCCTAAAGATGGTAGTATAGTAAGAAGTACAACAAAGGTTCTAAACTAGGTCTGGACTCTGCAAAGTCAATGCACTTTTAACTTATAACCAACAGGCTAATTTTGGAGAAAGTACTTTGCCTCTCTGGGCTAGTTTCTTCACCTGTACAACTCAGAAGGAAAGGAAATTGCCATGATTGCTTATCACATTGCAGGTAATGAGCTATGCACATTACATTCATGATCTCATTTAATTCTTGTGGGTAAATATTATTTCCATTTTTTTATGTGTGTGGGTGGAATGGGTGGGTCATCCTCCATCCTGACAGGGAGTCACCCTTACCAATGGGAAGGTTTTTTAGGAAAGGGCAACTCCTACTTAGTTTCCAGAGCCCTTCCTTTCCACATCTCAGGAAATAACCACTTCAAACAATATGCCAAAGAGACACAGTCGAGGGTGGCCAATTCTGCTCCCCTACACACTGGTCCATGGGAGAGACCCTGCCTGGCCACCCACCCAAAGAACAGAGTCACTCACCAAAGCCCTCCCTGAAACACCACCTTTGTCTCCTAAAGACCAAATAGGTTGTGGAGGATAGTGGTATGGGACTTCAGAGGGGAAAAAGGCCACTCACACGGAGACAGAAAAGCAAAGGTTTGGCCAACAAATGTGTGCTACAGAGACGATGGATCTATTTCCATTTTTATGGTAAAGAAACAGAAAACTTAGAGAGATTAAGCAACACTCTACAAACACAAATGGCAAAGTGGCAATGCAAGGATTCTAAAACTCAGTGTGTTATCTGATAACATTTGGTGGCTCTATCATTCTGTGTATATGGATATAATAAACGTTGCCAGACTAGACTTTCCAACCACTTGGAAATAATTATTACTTATGTAGCAGTATATTTTTTCAACTAGAATCAAAATATTAAATTTTCTATTCGCAAAATTCATCTGTGATTTAAATATATTTCTACTTGGTACTCAGATGTTCATGTCTTTTTTTCATTCCCCTCACAAAGTCTTATCATAAAACTTTGTAAAGAATATCTGAGTAAAATGTGACATATGAAAATATGTTACAAATATGGTCCTAATTATGAAGAAAAAAATAGGACTCATTTTATTCCTCTTTCTTCATATATTTATGGGTATGTAATATGTCAAGAGATATATATATATATATATATACACATAAATATATATACACACACACACACATATATGAAATTTCCACAATTCATTTCATATTCGGTAGAAAAATGTTTTGATTTACCCTTGATTTCATAGAATTCATGCACAAAACTCATAAATTCTAAGATTATTGGAAATGTCAGTTAATTGTTAACAACCAAGCCATATCTAAATATACTGGTGAACAACTTTATTATTTTTAAAATAACTCTAGATTTCAGTTATTAGTTGTAGTCTTTTCACCAAATATTGTTCTGTTAATATCATTGCTTTCTAGTTAGCATTTTTCACGTATAATTTTCCCTCAATTTCTTTCTCCAAAAGTGTAAAGCCATCATGTAATGATAAATCATGGGACTTTTGTTGATTACTGTACTTTCTTGAACTTTTGTCTTAGGCCTCTGAGGAAACACTGCATTCCACTAATGAAGAGGAAGACCCTTTGCGAGGAATGGAACCCTATCTTGTACGGAGGCTTTCTTGCCGCAGTGTCCAGCTCCCCCCTCTCGCCTTCAGACAGTTGGAACAAGCTGACTTGAAAAGTGAATCGGAGAACAGTCAAAGGCCAACCAGCCTCCCTCTGAAGATTCTACCCCTGATTGCTATCACTTCTGCAGACTCCAGTGGGTGAGTGACCTTGGCGATATTTCCCCATTTTATATTTTAGGTGGCGATGGTTATCTGTGATCTTTTGAGTTTTGTGGCTCATTGCTTGATTTGAACAGAAGTAAAATGGGGTTTCTAGAGCCAAAAGAAAGAGGGGTGATTTTTTCCTCAGGTAATATTGCAATCTCTGCAGGAGGAGACGTTTTAGTCAAATTATTTTACAAGGAGGACTTGAAAAGGTATTGATGAATGATAATGAGTATCTGGCGAAGGGGACCTGGACTTGGAAATTGATATTGGTCATAGGTAATTTAGTAGAAAATTTCTTAACAAATGAGAACTAATGGACAAATTACCATGTAGGCATACATACCTGGAAATGGTAGGCAATGTTCATTGATGCAAAGCAAATTTGGAATCAGGAATAGATTGTACTATAATTAGAATCAAAGGAAATATGCAGTTATAGTCATGAGCCTAGTAATTTGGCCTTTGACAATTTCAGGTGTTGCTTACCAGAATACTGTTTCAGTTCCCAGCATAAGGCAGTTTTATTCTGCATTAGTATGTATAGAAGAATCAGATGCAATACAGCCTCCAATTACAAATGTAATATTTCTAGTTCCTACTTTGCAGAGTATTTATGTTTTTATTCTTTTTCTGCTGTTTACAATGGAGTTTTTACTCTCTAATAGCAATTCACCAGATAAAATATTGTCAAAGAAAGTGAGGATAGTGGGTACATCCGTTATTTGTTTTCTTGGACAGCTCAGCTGCATTTTAAGAAGAGAGGAGGAAACTAGTGGAACATAGACAGACTCTTGAGAATTTACTAGGATTACAAGAACAGAGCAATTTGTTATGCTGAAAATGTGATGCTCCCTCATTCCCTGCCAAGTTCAAGGCATGTATGTCTAGAGGGGTACCTTTTGGATTTTCCTAAAAGTTGTGGTCAGAAAAAATTTCAGCAGTAACTGTCATCTAAGATATTGAATTTAGCTGTTTGAATTGTTACAGACCAGTTCAAAGCACCTATGTTATTAAAAGTTATGAGGAAACCACTACTAGGTAAATAAGAAGGCAACAAATTCTTACTTTGAAGTGATGGAAAGAGGAATTACATATGTGATGTGTTTGGGTTGTTTGGGGTTTTTTTTCCTTTGGATGAACCATGTATATAAAGAAGACTGTACACCTGTTCATCAGACACACTAAATCAGGTGGGAATTTTATATGACAGTTTGATCTGAGCATGCTTTGAAAAATAGTCTCAGAAATCCAATTTCCCCTCGTTGGCGTCAACACCGCTTCATCTGTGTAGAGAACAGGATTCACTGCCAGGTGTGTCAGAGGTCACCAAGTCCACCCCTATGTTCATTAATTTGCTAGGAGAGCCCAGAATTCAGTAAATAGTTGTATTCGTGACTGGGATTTATTACAGAAAAAGAATGCAAAGCGAAATCAGCAAAGAGAAAGGCACATGGGGTAAAATCTGGAGGAAACCAGATACAAGCATCCAAGAGTTCCTTCTCCCAGTAGAGTCAGACGGGATGCACTTAATTCCTCCAGTAATGAGTTGTGACAACACATGTGAAGTGTGTTCACCAGGGAAGCCTTCTACCAGGGAAGCCTATTAAAGACTCAGTGTGTGTATGAGGTATTTAGGAGTCACACTCACAGAAATAGAGTAGAGTGGAGGTTGCCAGGGGCTGGGGCTAGGGGAAATGGGGAATTGCTATTCAACGGGCATATAGTTTCAATTACAAAATGAATAAGCTCCCGAGATCTCCTGTACAGCATTGTGGCTATAGTTGAAAAGACTGTATTATGCACTTAAAATTTGGTCAGGAGAGTAGATCTCATGTTAAATGTTCTTACCACAATAAAAAAAATTAAAAACAAAAAATAACAGATAAGATTCAGTGCCCAGAACTTTTACTGGGGGGGTGGTCACTGGGGCACCCTCTTCGTAGCATGTGCCTAAATTCCAGATTCCCAGAAGGAAAGCAGTTGTTCAGCATAAACCACATTTTTTACACAACCAGTTTAGGCAGTTGGCCACTCTTACCAGTTAGGGAACAGTGGGAACCCTCCTGAAATCCAAGTTCACAGATGCCAGCTAAGGGCTCACCTTTCTAACAGGGTTTTCTAATGATAACAGTTGCAGGCCTAGTATAAATGCTTTTCTGCACAGCAAGTTTATCTTACAATCATTATCTTGCTTTCTCTACCTTTGAGGAAGAAGGGATTATAGTTATAATTAAAATGAAAATGAACTAATTTAAGCCTGTGTTGTATTCAATTAACTTTGGTAGCTCAAAAAATTTGGTGGCTAAACATGATTTCTCTTTCAAAGCTGGTGTTATATCATGTGCCCTTAAAAGAAACTGATGCAGTATATTTAATATGCCTCTGTGTAGTTAGGCAATGCATATAATTAAAAATCTCAGGTAAAAGCTAAGCTTATTTAATTAAATTTGAATGTGTTGCTAAAAGCAAGTAGCCTCCAAGTGCCAAAGAACTTAGAGATTCAGAATTGTCTGTATGATAGTACTTCTGTTGGTTCAGAGTTTGTTTCCTTTTTAATCAAGGATCTAAGACTCAAGTATAAGCAAAACAGTGCTTACAATTTACAGATTTGTTCAGTATCTTGGAGAAAAAAATTTGTGTTTTAGAGAGATGAAACAAGAGTGACTTGTCTGTATCAGAAAGCAGCCAGGAGAAACCATGGATGAGAGTGGCAGAAACAAAGACTAAGGATGTCCTAAAGGGATTCCTATTATCTTTTGAAGCAAAAATAACCTAGTGCCAGGGCACAAATAGAGACGCAGACATAGAGAACGGACTAGAGGACACGGCGGGGAAAGAGGCTGGGAAGAAGTTAGAGAGTAGCACTGGCATATATACACTACCAACTGTAAAATAGATAGCTAGCGGGAAGCTGCTGTATAGAACAGGGAGATCAGCTCAGTGCTTTGTGATGACCTAGAGGGGTGGGATAGGGAGGGTGGGATAGGGAGGGTGAGAGGGGGTCTTAAGAGGGAGGGGATATATGTATACATATAGCTGATTCACCTTGTTGTACAGCAGAAACTAACACAAAATTGTAAAGCAATTATACTCCAATAAGGATGTAAAAAAAAGAAAGAAAGAAAGAAATAATGAATCAAGTGAATAAATAATTGATCATTTGGTCCAAAAAAAAAAATTTGTCAACTGAGTATCTGAGAAATGTAAAAATCAGGAATATAATTTTCTGGACTATCTAAGCTTTGGAGGGTAAGCAAATGGTAAAGTTAGGGATGACTATTCCAGTTAACCAAGAATGCAAGCTTCCTTCACAGCTATCAGAAAGGGATAATGGGTAATTTAGACTATTTTAGCTAGGTTTCCTACAGCCCCATTTCCCATCATTAAAGGTTAGTAGGCCCCCAGGTCCCACTGTCAACTTACACTGAGACATTGGCAATTGTGAATCTCTGATGGGAAAAAAGACTTTTCATGCCCTTTGGATTTATTTATTTATTTTTGCTCTTTCTTCTGGGATATCAGCACATCAGACACTTGCTCTGTCGAGTATTACACAGTGGGTCTAGAGACTTGTGCTACCCCTTTAGAAAGCCATGATGTGGTTTCTTAAGGGAATGTTGGTGGGCAAAAATGAATGTTATGTATGGCAGCTATTAACTTCCTCATGAAGTGCCTGGGTCAAGAGCCTGAGTTCAAGAGGATTTTTTAAAATTAATACTTTCACAATTCTACTTGGATTTGTTTTAACCAGGCAATGTGAATGTGTTCAAATGTCCACTATTTAACAATTCTCTTTGAGTATGCCTAAGGTGTTAGCTTGTGTGTGTTGTGATTTAGCAACATTTTGAAACTTTCAGTGATCACAAAACAGAATTGTAAGGCCCGGGATGCCCAGAACCTTGAATTCACCCACCAGTTAGTTTTCCATATAAGATAGGATAGGATGATGCAGGCTTCGTGGCTGTTTATTGACTCTTACTGAAGTAAGAGAGACATCTATTAATGTCTTGAAATGTTATGAACTTGGCAAGAACTTGGAATGTCATAGGTTTCTATATTTCTATCCTAAACAGTTTTCTATCCATTTACTTTCTTAAAACTTTTTATATATGTATAATTTACATGCAGTAAAATACATAAATCTTAAGTATGCATCTGGATAAATTTTATATATTTGTATACTCATGTAATCACCATGTAATTTCCTATCTTCTGTCACTAAAGATTAGTTTTCCCTCTTCTTGGACATCATATAAATGGGATCATATAGTAAATACTCTTCGTGTATGGCTTCTATCACTCAAGATGTTTTTTGATATTTATCGTGTTGGTGTATGCATCAATAGTTTGTTCTTTTTTTATTGTGGTGTAGTATTCCATTGTATGAATATAACATAATTTATCTATGCACTTTCATTGGTGGCCATTTGGGGTATTTCTAGTTTGGAACTATTATGAATAAAGTTGCTATGCACATTTTTATACAAGTCTTTTTGTGGGCATATGCAATTATTTCTCTTGGTTATATTCCTGGGGGTACAATTTCTGAGCTGTAGGTAAGCATATATTTATTTTTACTACTGTCCAACAATTTTACAAAGTCATGTACTATTTTATCCTCCCACTAACAATGTGTGGAAGTGCCAGTTGTTCTGCATCTGTACCAACACTTAGTATTCTCAGTCCTTTCATTTTAGCCATTCTAGTGAATGTGTAGCAGTATCTTACTGTGGTTTTAATTTACATTACCCTGATGAGTAGAAATATTGTTTACCTTCTAATATGCTTATTGGCTATCTGGATATCTTCTTTTGTACTATGCCTATTTAAATATTTATCCAGGTTTTTTTAACTTATTGATTTCTGGGGGGTGTTTCTGTATTCTAAACATGAGTCTTTTGTGAGATATATGTATTGTAAATGAATATTTTCTCTCATATCATGGCTTGAATTTTATTTTCTGTTTACTTTTAATATGGTGGTAATATTAAGAACCTCTGAAATGTGTGTGTGTGTGTGTAGGGAAAAGTGTCACAGTGAATGGTCAGGGAAACAAGGATAAGTGAGATGGCAGTGGAATTAGGCTGGAGAAAAGAGAAACAAGGATGGGCAGATAACAGGGAAAAACAGTGAAAAGGAAAAGAGTGAAGTTTGCAGGGTGGAGAAGAAAGTGGAAAGGGGGAAATGGAGGCAGCTTGATAAGGGCAAAGGAGGTAATAAGGATGACACTTAACCTGCAGGGAAATTGTACTGAGAGAAAAAGACAGTTGATCCCTTGAATATTGAATGGTGGCAAATAGGACATCCAAGCATTAAGGGGGCAGACAGAAAAGTTGAGAATGAAAAGACAATATGTTCATGGTAGACAGTGGCAGAGTAGTAAGTGGTTTAGAGTGGGGACTCCGGATAAGGTGGTCTGAATTTGAGTCTTGCATGCATCACCACTTACGAGCTATCTGACCTTGGGAAAGTTCCTTACCACTCCAAGTTTCTAATTTCTAAAGGGCAAAAATAAAAATAATGAGAGTACCTACCTCATGGTTTTATTGTGAAGATAAAATACTTGGTACTCTTTTGGCATGTTATAGCTACTTACTGTATAACCACTACTGCTACTGCTACACTTATTTGCAAAAATATCAGAGCAAATCCTGTTTGTTTTTATCAGTTTCCTTGTTAGAATTGGCCTCAAAGATCCTCTATTAATAACTCTTGGGGTAGAGCTGAGTGTTCTAGCAGATTTAGGAGGCAACCAGAAATTTGTTCCTGGTTCAGAGAGTTAAGATTGTTATGGAGCTGTCACATTTGTGTTAAGAAGTCTAGGTCTTGCTTTTGGCATCAGTCCACAGACATGCCCTGCTTTCAAAGGTTATTCAGTTATGTTTGGAATGAGATCAGAGGTCCTCTTCATTCCTTACTTCCTCCTTGTTTCACTTCTATAACAACCCTTGCTGACTTCAACATAGTTCCCTGGTCAGAATCCTCTGGAGGAATTAGGAGCTCCCCTTGGCCCCAACTCTGGCACTGGCTTACTTTCCCTGGGTGATCCATGGACCCCCCAGATACTCTGAGGAGGGTTTAGCTTGCCACACATGGAACACTTCTTGCACACAAGTGGGAGATTGTGGCAGCAGGGGGAGGGTAACGGGAGATAGTGCTAAATCTCTCTACCTGTGTTTTAGAGATAGTGCTAAATCTCTCTACCTGTGTTTTACTGCTGCATCAGCTATAATAAAATAAAAGCCAAGGAGTAAGTTGTCCCCTTGTGACAGGATGACACACCTCTGGATGGATGTATATTCAGGGATACATGTAGGTGGAGAATATTACAAACACTTTCTCATCACTAGTGCCCCATTACCTGTCTGGAGAAGAACACTGTGTGCATTTGTATTACTATGTCCTATAAAAAAAAGAAAATGAAAAGAAGTTAAAGGAAGAAATGATCACTCTTGGGGAAAAAAATCAACTCCCCAACATAGGAGGAAGGATTACTTTAGTCAAATAAGGCTTCATATTATAAGGATCTTGCAGAAATATTTCCTTGAGTTATGTGCCATTCACAGAGGAGCTGGTCCCAGATGCCAGTTAGACTTTGGATTCTTTGATCAGCTGCCCACCATCTAATGTTCTTGAGTACACACAGTGCCTTAGTGTGAACATAAAAAAGCTAATTTTCAACATTTTGTTACTGAATCAAAATCCAAACAAAATAAAATGAAGAGAAACAGAAGCTTGGTTAAAGCAGACATCTGATTTTTCAAATTTCATCCTCTTAACTTAAGAAGGTATTGACAGGGCTTCCCTTGTGGCGCAGTGCTTGAGAGTCCACCTGCCGATGCAGGGGACATGGGTTCGTGCCCCCATCCGGGAGGATCCCACATGCGGCTGCGCCCGTGAGCCATGGCCGCTGACTCTGCGCGTCCGGAGCCTGTGCTCTGCAACGGGAGAGGCCACAACAGGGAGAGGCCCGCGTACAGTGGGCATTTCAGATTTGAAGTATTGTGGATATAAGGATTTATGAAGCTAAAGAGTTATATTTCATGGTGAACCCGTGAGACTTGCACCTTCATATTGGATATGTGCTCAAGTTTCAAGATATTTATCTGATAAGTTCTTGCTGAAAGCGATGTGGAAGATCTATAACCCAGTAAGCAAAGATTTCTAAAATTGAAAATGGGCACACATGACTGTGATTATAAAATATCCCTTCAGAAATACGGCGTTCTTGAGCTGGATTTGGTTTTAAAAATAATCACTGCAAAGTAATAAGGAGGCAATGTTTGCAATAATCGTAAAGATACATGCTATATAAAAAAATAAAACAACTGGATTCCTTTGTCTTTGATTTTTTTAAATGCAATTTATTTGTATAGTGTTTGTCAAAACTTCTCGGAATATCCACAAAACATCACAAGACTTATTTCTATAGCATTTACTCTTGTTTAATTGAATCAAGTTTTACTTTGCTTTGAAATTTTTGAGTTTCAAGATTAACATAGACTCTAAGAGTGATGGAGCATTTTGCTATATAATCTCTTGGTAAATGACATCTTGAATCTAATGTAAGCTAAGATAAACGACTAAATAATGATGACAGTTTTCCCTCACACATCACAGAAACTCTGAGTGTTTTATGGTACCTGTCATGCCCTAAATTTCCAGAAAGTAAAAATATTTCCAATGAATGAAAAAGATATCCAATAAATGATAATTTGGTTAAAATAGAGAATACATTAATTATCAAACTCTCATTTATTTTTCAGACTACTGTAGTACTTTTTCATTCTCGTAGTACTCTCTGGCATCCTAATTAAGGTTACTCAAATGGACTGATACCATACCACAGTATTTTGATCTCAATTTGTATGTCAGTAAAGTAACATGTACTGGGGAGGGTTTACTTTTTTTTTTTTTTTTTTTTTTTTTTGCGGTACGCGGGCCTCTCACTACTGTGGCCTCTCCCATTGCGGAGCACAGGCTCCGGACGCTCAGGCTCAGTGGCCATGGCTCACGGGCCCAGCTGCTCCGCGGCATGTGGGATCTTCCTGGACCAGGGCACGAATCCGTGTCCCCTGCATCGGCAGGCGGACTCTCAACTACTGCACCACCAGGGAAGCCCGAGGGTTTACTTTAGTAATCAAAGGTTTCTATCTCACCAGGCTCCCATGTTCATAAAAACACTAAACAGAGTGATGACTTGTGCGTTTAGCACACCAGAGCACCTGGTCCCTGTTTTCAAACTTTTCTGTCAACTTTACTTGTTTGATAGTATAGATTGGTTAGAGATCCCATATTTTCTAAAAATTAACCTGGTGAAGCATTTAATTTACCATGAAAAGTGATCGAAGAACACGATACTGTGGCAGGCAGAGTGCAGAGCTGAATAAAAACACTTTAATTATTTTCACCTGAGAATCATCATTTTTCAGCTCCTCAGATAGCTGCCTTTCCACAAACACTACCCTGTTTGACCATCCTTATATAATCACTGAAGTGTTTGGGGAGAGTTTCCAGGTCTTTCAAAGTCATGTTCTTCTGTCTTGCAATATCATGTTTGTGGGGGGAAAAAGTAGGTGAAAGCACTCTGATTGAATGGCCTTTGTTTAATTGTTATGTGCTCCATAAATGTATACATTAATTTACACTTAGTATTGGCCAAGTGTATCAGTTCAAGAAGAATAAAACAAGAAAAATGCATTCAGTTGAAATTCAGGAAAAGATGAAGTTAGCAAACTCTTTCCCCCTACAAATAAATAAGCACCACAAAATGGAAAGAAGATTTCTTTAAAATAAAATTGTATACATAAAGAGAACTATGGGAAAACTATATGACCTCTTGTGTTAAACACACTTTTTTGTTATTGTTGGTTTTGCTGAAAATCCTGGCTAGTTGGTTAGAATTCTTTCTAACAGCTTAAGATTTAGGTGTTATTTACTATACCAATTTATCTCACTCATTTAGAATCTTTTATCCACGTAAAAGGAATTAAGTGGAGCTAAGCATTGTTAGACCTATTCCAAATCTGTGGAATTCAATCAAAATAGGATGCCATTTAGTTGTTTGATGTCGTTTATTTAACATATCTGGATTGACTTTATTTGATGGATTAGCATCATTTACCCTAAAGTTGGTGGCTCTGAGCCTGGGAAGGGTGAGACCTTTGCCCGCATTTCCAAATGGGATTTACCTCAGGGTGTTCTGATTTTTATTCCAACGTGATTCCTAAAAAAATGTGACTAATGCTTAATGCCATAATAAATACACACATGCACACACACACACACACATACACACCTTGTATGGAAGCTATACATAGAAACTCAAAACTTTAGTATACATAAATAATAGTAAAATATATAATTTAAAATATACAAATAAGATTTAGAATACACATTTTAGAATACAAATATATACTTTACCATTGACTCTCTGGACCTTTTCCATTTTTTAGTCATATATTTTAAGAGTGTTCTCCTTCTTTCCTCCTCCACTAACTGTTCTATGCCCGTTAACATGTGACTCTGGCCTTCTTATTTCTCCAATATTATTTAATTGAGATTAACTTTATTTCTTAAAGTTGTATGTTTCCACACATATTAGAAAATCAAGTTAAATTTTATAAATAAAAAAGAATAACTGCATGTTATGTTGGTGAAAATGTTCATCTACTCCATCATGTATCAGTTATGTATTTATGTATTCATGTACACATGCTTTCAACCATTAACAGTGTCTATTTTTTCTACACACCGAGCTATGAACTGGAGATGGAAGCCTCACCAAGACCAACACAGTCTCTTCTTTCAGAGAGTTTAGAATTCAGCTGGGCACACAAACAAGAAAACAGACAACTACAATCCCATTTGTTAGGTATAATGCACATATATGACTGAGGACATGCAGACTAATACAGGATAATAGGGGAGCAAATTAGCATAGACTTATGAGGAACTGACACCTAAGCTGAGACCTAAAGGAGATGGTATCAGGCAGAGAGAACAGCAAAGTCCAGTGACAGAAGAAAGCGGGATGTATGCATTCAGATAACTAAAACTGTTTAGTGTGGCTAGACCAATAGGCCATGTTGTAGGTATGTTTGATAATCATTATCATTAATTTTTCAGGTAACCGATATGTGAGGGTTTGGAATATTCTCCAGGAGTGCTGAGCATCCAAGGTATAGGCACTGAGAATGCAAATAGTTCAGTTGATTCAAAATTGGAAAGTGGGGTTGCAAGGTAAAAAAAACTGGGAAAGGGATTTGAGAGTTTGGCAAGATAGTGAAAGAAGTGATGAATCGTGGCACCTAAGCTGAGTATGAAACTGAGTGAATGTAAGAAGGTACAGATATAGAGAAGGTTGAGATCTCTAGTGGGCTCTGTGATGTCAAAGAGGTGAGATTAGAATAACTGAATAAGCTGAAAAGTTAGGAGGGTATATTTGAAGGATAGGATGTTTGGGCCTTCTGATTTAAGTTAGGTCATTTAAGGTGGTTTTCAAGATGTTAGCAGGTTTCCAGGGAAGAGAGTGACTGCAGTGGGAAAGAAGTAGTTGAAGAATTGAGAGATTTGGGCATGAGGTAACCCTTCCACAACAACACTAAAGTCACACAGGATAGCAGCAGGGATCAAGATGTCAAAGTGCTAAAAAGATGGACAGCTTTCAATAAATGAGACACAGAGACCAGGGAGATTGGCAGAAGTCAGTGATGAAGTAGAGTTGATTGGCATCGATGCCAAAAGTGAGGTTTTGCAAGAGGACAAAGGAGTTATGCCCAGTAAGTGAATGTGAGTAATTAGGAGAGCACCAACCCCATCTCAGGAAGAGGGTCAGGGCATTGAGAACAAGAGCAGCCTCCCCTCCAGTTCACTGCAGGGCCGTGATGTCCTCAGCAAAGGGTCATGTTTGAAGGAAGGTAGGATGTGGGTGACTCTTCAGAGGGGAGTTGAGGATGAAGGACAGTCTGTTTACCACAGGAAAAAAAGGGTTCCAGAAGACCTAACTAAGAAATTTGGAAGAACAAGAGAAGGCCTTTGGACAGAAAAGAGAAATCATAGAGCAATAGGGGGATAAGGAACAGAGGAGGAATTATCTATCTCAGGTAGTTCTCTGAATTAGAGCTGAATTTCAAAACATTTTCAAGAATTGGTCCAGCTGTCCTCTGACAGATTCAGGGAGGCAGAAGTGTAGCCATTTTACAAGCCCACAGGGGTTATTCTAGTCCAGATAAGTAGGTCCACAATGGTAGCCTTTGGTTCCTAGTACTTTCATCTGTTGGAAATAGCAGCAACTTCTGGTGTTTGGGAAATTTTGCATCTTTCAAGCTACTCGGCTGTGTCCTAGATTTATTACAGTCTGTGGAATATGGGGAAGGATCTGATTTTTTAATGTGTATTATCTTTTTAGTCAGAGTATTATTTTATTTTCAACTGTTTTTATTTTTTAATATTTAACTCTAACTATTTTGTCAGCTATAATAACAACTTAGGTGTTAATTAGCGTTTGGGTTTTCCTTTTGAGAATTTCCTTCCTGAGAAATGATCATTGTCTGAAACAACTCTACTTTCTTAAATATTCTTAAATACTATTTCTGGGATTCAAATACTATTCCAGCTCATCATGCTGCCAGTTGTAGCAGCAAAATCTAGAATAAAAGTGAAATTTATGTGGACAACTTCTATTTGTAGAAAACTTTTTTCTGTAACTGAGACTACTAATGTGACTCTACTGAAAGAACACAAAGGCACATGCATATGGTTTTTTCTTAACTTGGGTGTAATGTATTACTTGCAGACTTTATCTTATAGAAAACTGTGCTCATGTTAATTTTAATTCAAAACTATATGATAAGAGTTGCACAGTTAAATCCTGGGACTAAAAACCTTGATTTAATGCCTCTGCAAACACAGTTTTTTAATTCTGGTCTCTTCTATGGGTCATTTTTGTTTGTTTTAATCCTCAACACCTGAAATAGTATCTGTGACTAGCAACTGTGGAGTATGTCATAAATGCCTTAGCAAAGGATATTAATTCTACTCCAAAAATACCCACACAGAGAGGGCTTCATTTGTCTTAAGAGAAGTGTAAAGGTTGATTGATTTTCAGATTGTTGTTGGTTCTTTACAACAAATAAAAACTACATAGAATCTTTACCTTCTTATTTTGGTTTTTAATTTCTGGCATGTTCTGTTCAGTGTCCACTGGCAAAACTCTGGTGAGGGCTAATGATTTTAGGTTTAAGTGTTTCTATAAAACTGCCCTATAAGCGAAAGATATCCTTTGCAGTGGTAAAACAGTGAATGCATAATAATGAAAATTCACATTCATGGACCCTTATCTAGTCATTAAGATGATCGTTATGATAACTATATGGTAATGTGGAAGACCTTGGGAACTTTTGGGAAGAAAAGCAAGATACATAAGTACATCTCCATGTTTAAACTACAGACTACAAAATATATGCCTGCATGTGTCTAAGAACTGGAAAGCAATATGAAAATAATTAGATATTTTTGAATAACAGGATTGTGTTGTTTTCCCTCTTAATTTCTAGTAATGAAAATATGTGTTTGTCCAATCAGTAGATTACATTAAAATTGTATTCATGACTTATCTGCAATTGCATTCATCCAAGCATCTATAGAGCTTTAGTATATGATAGACACTGTTTCAAGTGCTGGGAGTATATTTTTGAAGAGATAAAAATAAAATTCTTGGTATTTTGTTTTTCACATGTAAGTCAACAGGAATCTTTGGCAAATATGAGGGGAGGAATACTTGGACTTTTTGAGTTCTCCTGATCATTTTGTGTAATCAGGCTCTACTGACAGCAGACTCCCCAAAAAGATCACCAGCAGAACATATTGATCAAGCCAAACTAAGTATTAGTCTCACTGAAATAAAGGAGAACACTGCCCTTAAACTTAGAAATATTTTAGAAGGGAGAAGTACAGAAAGGATATTTATAGTTTTATAACCTGGTCTTGTTAGGTGGAAAATGGTTGGAATTGAGAAGAATTTAAGGTCCCAGTAGCTTTGGATTAATGGGGTCTTAAAGTGAGGTGAGGGTCATAAAGAGGTTTGATGAGCAAACTGTTAGTTTTGAGAAGTAAACTTTTAGTTGGTTTACAGTCTTACAGTTTAAGAGCAAGCATTCCATGGAGCTAGTACCTAAGTTATTTTTGCTCGGTCCCAGGATTTGTTTGGCAGTAAAGCAGGCACTTAAGCTCTGACCCATAATTGTTTAGCACTGGGACAGAAAAGTGTTTTGGTTTTAGCTCTTACCACCTTGTTTATGAGTGAGCCTAGGTCCTATGGTCTGAATATTTATATACCCCCAAATTCATATGTTGAAATCCTAACCCTCAAGAGGGGGGATGGTATTAGGAAGGGGGGCCTTTGGGAGGTGATTGGTCATGAGGGAGGAGTACTCATGAACAGGATTAGTTTCCTTATAAAGAGACCCCAGAGACCCTTCACTCCTAGCCACGGTGAGAAGGCCATCTATGAACCAGGAAGTGGGCATTAACCAGACACTAAATCTGCCAGCTCTTGACCTTGGACTTCGCAGAGTCGAGAACTGTGAGAAATGAATTTCTATTGTGTATAAACCACCCAGTTTAAGGTATTCTGTTACAGCAGCCTTCATGGACTAAGATGCTAGGTTTGATACTCACTCAGCCAGACATTGCAAAAAGACAGGTGCTCTGTACCCTCTTTTTACATTTATACTATTGTCACCTCATTGTTTGAGAATATAACCCTGGGGATAGTCAAGGGATGAGAGCTCAAGGAAGGTAAGATTCTAGAGTGTGGAAAGCTGTTTTTGTTGGTTGGCATCTTCTGCTTTGAAGGGATCTCAGTGTGGTAGGAAAGAGAGGCCAGCCTTCCACCTGGGAAGCTAGAAGGGACAGATATCCCCTCTGCGCACCTCTGTGAAGCAGTTAGAGCTCAGTATGGTAAATCTGATGCTCCCAGCCAGGACTTTGAATCTTGAGAGGATGGCTCAGACCCGCCATCACATGTGTCACCTCTAAATGTCAGTGGCCTGGAGGTTGTGGCTACTGACACTGTGACCAGGGCTGATGTGTGCCCAGCTGGTAAGCAGCAGCATCCAAGGCAGACTGATGGTGTTGTTTCCTCCTGGCTACTCCTTGTTTCCAATGGATCCAGCTCGTCGGGTTCTTATATTCTTTTGATGAATTCCTTTTCCTGCATGAGTGCATCAGTGTTGATTTCTATTATTTGCAACCCAGACCCCTGAGAGGTACACAGCCCTTAATAAATGTATTATGAAGCTTCACTGCGCTTGAAACCAAAGTACAGGAGGTGCTGTGACTTTTCTGTCACTTTAATTGTAAAACCAGTAGTAAAAGTTAGTAGGGAGGAACCAAAGGGGAAAATTGAGTTTTCATTTCAGTGCATTCCTTTTACAGGTAACAAAAAAGGAGGTAGTAGAGAGAAGTGTGTCTTAAGAAGAGTCTTTTTGTCCTCGGCAAAAAGACCTTTGTGAAGGTCTCAATAAGAAGACAAGGACAGGGCTTCACTGGAATTACTCCCTTTTGACTGTTCAAGCTGGTAGGCTTAAAATGGACTCCTAATGAGAGTGGTTTGCACTGCAATTAATTAAGTGCATGAAATTAGAAACTGCATGTCTTTTCTCTCTGGAGAATATTCTTCCACTATAAGTACTAATTTATTTTAATTCCTGTCTCTCTCTGTGTGTCTCTGTATCTCTTTTTAAAAAGAAGTTCTCCCTGAAGGAAAATGAACTCTGATTGCTGTTAGTCCACTGAGAAAGGCTTCCCTTTGAACATGGGAACATACTTCTCTCTAATTCTTCCTTACATGTAGTGCTAAATTTATCAGACTTGTTCCCGATATATTTTTTTTTTTTTTTTTTTTTTTTTTTTTTTTTTTTGCGGTAAACGGGCCTCTCACTGTTGTGGCCTCTCCCGTTGCGGAACACAGGCTCCGGACGCGCAGGCTCAGCGGCCATGGCTCACGGGCCCAGCCGCTCCGCGGCATGTGGGATCTTCCCGGACCAGGGCACGAACCCGTGTCCCCTGCATCGGCAGGCGGATTCTCAACCACTGCGCCACCAGGGAAGCCCCCCGATATATTTTTTGAAACTAATGGTGAGGAAATAAGATGAGAAACTGTTGATTAAACTTTTTTTTATAGGTGTCCTTGTCTTTGAGAAGTCATTTATCTTTTTTGTAGTGTGTGTGTGCACACATGCACACGCTTGTGTGTGATCTCCTTCAGAAGTACTTCAGAGACAGATCATTTCCAAAACCTTTATCTTCAGTCTGCAGGGTCAGCTCCTGGCAGAGAGGACCCAGGCATGTTACCTCAATAGTAGAAGGTACTCCTTTCCTTCTTGGTCCCTCTCTACCTTTATGTACTATCTTAATTATATTCACAGCTTTTAAACCTCAATTATAATTCTGTGCTTCAGGATTTGTATTGTTCTCCCACTTTCTCTCCTAGATTAATATTTATTTTCAGGATATCTGCTTTAGTCAAATGGAAAGGATCTATTAAGGCCATTCTTCATGAGATGGGAGTCATTTTAATTAACTTAATGGCTTGTTTCAATGTTAATGGTGGAATTGTGAGGAGAAATGTATGGGTATTTGAATTTTCTTAATTCTTCAGAGTATGACTTGCATATCCAGCACTATTTCTTACAGCGGAGAAAAATCTGGTTGCTTAACAAAAAATGCAGTTGGAATAGTTTTGAAATAGGTTTGGCATTAGCATTCTCCCTTTGAGATCATCTGAACTTTCTCTGGTATCTGCCTGAAGTTACTCTCCTGTTTCTAAAGAAGGCCCTGCTGAGATCTACAATTATCTGGAATATTCAGACATGACCTGCAGATTATTATGCTAAAGTAACTCTTACCTGGAATGAAAGAGACCAGAGGTGATAATGGTTCCTGGGCATTTGAGATCCTGAGAAAACTCAGGGGTGACTCTCCATAAAGATCCCGCCCTCCATCCCAACCTAGAGCCTAATTTACCAATTAGGAAATTATATCTTCATTGCAAGATGGTCTTGGCCTTGTTGGCCTGAAAGAGTTAATGCACCTTTAACAAATATAAAAGATCTCTCCTAGTAATATCTTAAATATGGGGAAAAATCTTCATTAACAATGGTCACCTAAAGTCAGTTAGATTTCATTGTTAAAGATTAGCACCATTGGGCTTCCCTGGTGGTGCAGTGGTTGAGAGTCCGCCTGCCAATACAGGGGACGCGGGTTCGTGCCCTGGTCCGGGAGGATCCCAGGTGCCACGGAGCGGCTGGGCCCGTGAACCATGGCCGCTGAGCCTGTGCGTCCGGAGCCTGTGCTCCGCAACGGGAGAGGCCACAGCAGTGAGAGGCCCGTGTAGTACACACACACACACAAAAAAAAATTAGCACCATTAGCTAACACCCTTGGCCATTCAAAGTAATGCGTTGTCACATAGCACCAAGGTCTATTATTAAACTGCCACACATTATTGCTTTAACGATTTGAGAACTATTATTTTTAGAGTGACTTTGTACAATACCCTATTAGAGTCTATTTATTGATGAGAAAAACAAAATCGGATGACATTTGCAAAATATAAAATTAGTATCTGTTGAAACATCTGTACCACTTATCTTATTTAAAGGGCATTTTTATCCTGGAAAATGACTACTTCAGTTAGCCTCACATCACAACAATAAAATAAAGTTGTCTTTGGATGACTTCTAATTTGCATTTAAATTATTCCCATGGCAGCATTTTGTAAGCACAAGCAAACAAAAGATCACTTGTATGACATAGACCTATACACCTGAAAGAGAAATATATCATCTATAAAATTTTAAATATGGGTCTTAGTAAACGCCTCTGAAAAGGAATTATAAGGGTCTGCATTTCTTTCCTTCTAGAGTTTATTTTTCTAATAATGCTCCAGAAAAAGAAAATTCTAATATACTTTCCTTGGAGGGGTCATGGGACAATGATGCCATTTGAGGCATATGGGGGTAAAAATCATGTGATGACCTCAAGTAGAGAGACTTTCTTTTATTTTTCTTTATCTCTACTATTGGCTCTAATGGTCTTTCTAAAATAATTTTATGTCATAAACTAGTAGTGACCTGGAGATTCAGTGGAGAGGTGAGGGTAATGAGTGAGATTCTCCCTTGAGAAAGATCAAAGAGTCTGGAGGCTGAGAAGTCCAAGATCAAGACACCAGCGTAGTTGACTTCTGGTAAAGGCCCTCTTCCTGGTTCATAGCCAGTGCCTTCTCACTGTGTCCTCACATGGTAGAAGGGGCTAGGGAGCTCTGTGGGTCTCTTTTATAAGAGCACTAATCCCATTCATGAGGACTTCACCCTCATGACCTAAGCACCTCCCAAAGGCTCCACCTCCTAATACCATCCCTTTGGTGATTAGAATTTCAACATATGAATTTGGGGGAGACATAAACATTCAGACCATAGCAGGAATGATATAGTAGAGAGGGAAAAATTGATGACGCAGGAAGTTGCTGGGTCCATGTCTTTGAGTATCTAAGAGGATATGGATCTAGAATACAAGAGGATGGCTGGCCTTGGCATCAGAGCAAAGACACTATATGCATAGTAATATAAGAGAAAGACTATGTGATGGATGCAAGTAAGTGGGTAGATGTGCTGGTTGAAAATTATAGAAGTTCTTTCCTAAGTGCTTTATTTTTTCTTAGCATGTGCAAAAGCCCTGAGGCAAAACAGAGCATGGTATAATTAAAGAATTAAAATAAGGGAAGTATAATTGAACTATAAAGTAAGCAGTCACATGGAGCAAGAGAGACTGAAGAGGTAGGCAGCATCCAGAGGTAAGCCAGGCTAAGCAATGGGAAACCAGTGAAGAATGGGGTGAAATCAGACTTGCCTTCTTAAAAGATCACTGTGGGTGCTGTTAGATTAGATTAGAAATTGGAACAAGAGTATCCATGGCGAGACTAGTGAGAAAGCTATTGCAGTAATTCAGTGGGGAACAATGGCCCAGTCTAGAGTAGAGGTAGTGAGTAAAAAGATGATCAGCTTTTGAGAAATATTTGCAGGCAGAATAAATAGACTTATCTCTCCTCTGTTTGGGTGTAGAAAAGATTGCCTACATAAGGAAAAGAACGAATAGAGAATAGAGCATTGGAGTGGACATAAATGCTCTGGAAGGAGAATTGAGACCCTGGTTTAGGACATTGAGTGAGGAAGCTGGGCATTGTTGCAGAGGAGAGCTAGGCATCACAACTGGCTAGTAGTGAAGACTTGGATCCACAAAATTATATGGTGTGGAAGGAGGGTACATTCTACGTTAGGTTAGTCTGGCTGGGCCTAAATGCTAGTTACTTCTGATTGTTTTTTTTAAATCATGAAATTATATTGACTAATTTTACTTTTAAGAAAAAATGTTAAACTTTTCATTTTCATGGTGAGACCAAAGTAAAGCTCAAAATCTTATAGGGAAAAGAGTCAGAACTTAACAGGCAGATTGTTGATTGACATGGTGTCAGGCTCTAGGCCCATCACATAGACTTTTCTTTGCTCTTTTGAAGTTTTTCTCACAGAAGCACTTGCATTTTAATTTCTGCATCCCTCCTAAACAGGTGTAGAACAGACTCTGTGATTAAACCTTCTCTGTACATCTTGCAGATGCAAGTGGCCTGCAATATGCCTCCATCCTGAACCTTGCTAGATATTTCTGCGCATATGAAATTATAGCCCTGCAGACTCTGTTAAAGAGATTACTATTAGATGGAGTTATGAAATGATTATAGAAATAAAAGAAGAAGAATTGGTTTCAGGAACCTAGTCCTATTAGACCAGGAGAGTTGAAATCTTCAAGAGGTTTTTAAGCCAAAACCCCAATGCTTGGAACGAGTCATCCCCTCTGAATAGGACTGTGTTTCTCACCTGAGCAATAGGAAGAAGATATTATTTTTTAATAAAAGCCCACATTAAATTAGAGGAAAAATCCATCTAACTATGAAGTATAACAATGGAGAGATTAGAATAAAAAGCCAAATAGGAAAATTTAAGGAATCTGATTTCACAATGGAGGTTTCTAAACTTGGGAGAGACTTATCTTTCTGATTCTAAAGTTAAATTAGGATAAAGAATCTGCATGTTGGAAACCAGCCTGTTTTTATGTACCATTATTTTCCTGCTTTTGGTATGGCTTGACACCAGTGTTTTCTAGTGAAAATTCCCTTCTCTAGGCTGCTAGGAGAGCAGAGCAGGGCATGTAAGTGCTGTGGGTATGGGTGAGTACATAAAGGTCTGAGTGGACAGGTGTGAGGGGAGAGTGGTTATTCAGTCTTATTTCAAGCCTTGAAAACAGTATTGGTTAAAATCTTCAAGTCTGTGAAATGAAGCTTTGGGGGACTTAGAATATTACTGAGATAAAGGAAATTAAATCTTGTTCCCACCTGTCTGAGATTTTGGGCCAAGATGGAGAATGAGAGCATAATCTTTGGGTCTGGAGTGGAACATAGAAAGAGCTTCAATTGCCCATATGTTAATAAAAAATGAAGGTAGAGAGGAAATATTGTATGACCTTTTGAGCCAAGCCTCTTTCTGCTATTCTTCAATGCTTTTCCCCTCTTAAGAGAAGTGACTCTAATTCTGTCTCTTTCTTTAAGGCCTTGGCTTCTCTAGGTTCCAGAGGCCCTTATGTGCATGTTCCTGTCTCCTCCTTTCCAGTCTTTAGTCTCCTCTACAGAGCAGATGCAGGTTTGAGGGGAGAGAGCAGCTGAGGCCTGGCCCTGAAGCTACGTCAGTAATGGTGTCCTCCTTAAGAGCAAAAATAAGTACTTCTAGTATACTATAAATCAGGTCCAAAGTAGGTTCTGAAAATGAGAAGAGAAATCATGAGCAATTACAAACTCGAGTTGGCATATATCACAAATATCACAAAGTATTAAAAGTCATAATGTATTATTAACTGCCCAACATAATTCTATAATACCTTTTCCTTACACTTTTGACTGCATATTATTTGATTGTCTATTTTTTAAAATTTTATTGGAGTATAGTTGATTTACAATGTTGTGTTGGTTTCAGGTGTACAGCAAAGTGATTCAGGTATACATATACATATAATTCTTTTTCAGATTCTTTTCTCATATAGGTTATCAAAGAATATTGTGCTATATAGTAGGTCCTTGTTGGTTCTCTATCTTACATACAGTAGTGTGTGTATGTTAAAATGACACTGATATTATAATGCTTTCTATGGAAAAGTTAGGAGATAATTCAGACTTTTCTTTAGGATAGTTGTTTTTTAAAATTATTAATTGTTTAGAAAAGTTAGGTAATGAATGTCATATAAATTGCTAAAGCTGTCGAATTTAGAGAAATCTTCAATATGTTTCTTTCCTTTTTGAGCTGTAAGATTTTGGGGCATTTTGGTGTGTGTGTGATGACTAATCTTATATACTCCTGGTTTAACTGGCTTAGCCATTTGTCACTGAGGTCCTCACTATAGTGTCACAATTGGTTTAGATGAGTTTTAGATCAACTTCATCAAGGTCAGCAATTTATGTCAAATCTGAAAAAAATTTAAAAATTTTTCAGTGGGTTAGTTTGATTCACTCTTTTTCATTAATTCAATTGTTAAGCAATCCAAGAACCAGTTGATCATTTCTATTTGAAATTTTCTCTCCTCCTTTTAATAAATTATCACTTCTGAGATAATCTGAAAAAACTGTTACAATTTGCTGCTTGATAGCTGAACAATTTCTATTATTCATTCAGTCATTTCATTTTCCCATATTCCAATGACAAAATTTTATCTTATTTCTCCCTTGGTTCTTTAATTAAAAATTTAAGGATTAAAAAATGTATCTTTCACATATGTACAAATCAGGAGTCAGTTATTTCTCACCTGTCTTATTGAAACATTCAGAGCATCTCTCCAAATTCACTTCTTGAGATTGGAAGAATTTTTATGTTACTTCCACAATTTTACGAAAGCATAGAACTAAATAAATGCATTGCCAGGGCCCAACCCCAGAGCTTTGGAAGGTGCTTATGCAAACAGAGAGCCCTGACTCTTAAGCTTCATCACCTTCACCATAAACCTACCTTTGCTTCTCCTCTTTTCCGCCACATGTCCCACAAACACACACAGGTACATGCACATATTGTTTCTTGTGTATTTCACTCTGTGTGTGTACTATAAGGTTACTGAAAACTTTTAAAACATTAGTCTAAAATGAGGTCTCTGCTATGGTTAAGGTACAGCCCAGGCCACAACAAGACTAAGGCACCAGACCGACGGGTTCTAGGAGCTGGAGTCTGTGAGAAAAGGCAAGGGGGCAAGGGCTTTCTCTAAGTGGTCAGGGGCCTCAGAACTGTCCTGTGGACTGAAAGCTGTTGATTAATTTAACATAATGCTTGCTTGGGCCCACCCAGAACTCATTTACTCCTGTTGTATGTCTATGTCCTATTGATGTGGTGGCCTTCTGCTTTATTATTCAGGGTTTCCTGTCACCTAAGACCTGGTCCACTCACCAAAATTTAGGGCTCTTGCCTTTGTATCATTGTCCAATTCAAACTTGAGTCACTTGCCTTTCTATCTTTGTTGGTAGGGCCTAGAAGTGCAAGAGGTCTTAGAGGTGAGCTCTTATTTTTCTTTCCAGAAGAGTATCAGATAACTTTATCAGTGAGGAAATGAAACACAGCCTCCTCTGATTGCAACACAAAAGGACTTAGGGAACAGAATATAAAGAAATTCAATTACTCCTTTTAATAAGTAGCAGCAGTCCCACAAAGAGAACATGTAGACCTTATTTGGTGGTACATCTTCCCAAGGAGAGGGGAGATCTGAATAAAGGGACCTTCAGGTGGGTGGGATGGATGGTTGTAAAGGAAGGAGAGGTTCTGTATAATAGAGGACTTTCCACTGTGGGAGGATAAAAAGGATGACTGCAGTAGGAAGAGGATCTGTATGAGAAATAGCCCAGCACCTGCCTGCTACAGAGAGGAGGTCCTCATAGCTGGCTTGTGTTATGATTAAAATGAGTGGGACAATATATTAAGCAGGACAACTCCCATATTAGGTGGAATTCTCAGGCTTGGCCAAAGAGGAGCTGAGTAATCCTTGCAGTGTACTGAAAGCTGGAAGACTGAGCAGAGTCAGGCCAATTTCTGTGATATCCCTAAAGGATTTCCTTCCTATTTTGAGCAGAATTGACTTGGATTGGGCAGCTTGTTCCTGCAAGTTGGCAGGCACCCACTGAACAGAATAACTGATTTGCTGCTCGGGCTGCATATGCCAGTTGAACTGCCAAGCAAACATTGCCTGGGAGAAATACCTGTTAAAATTGAAATGATCACTAGCTAGATGGATTGGACACATAACCGGGTCGACTATTATTATACATAACATTTTTTTAACATCTTTATTGGAGTGTAATTGTTTTACAATGTTGTGTTAGTTTCTGCTATATAACAAAGTGAATCAGCTATGCATATACATATATACCCATATCCCCTCCCTCTTGTGTCTCCCTCCCACCCTCCCTATCCTAAACCTCTAGGTGGTCACAAAGCATGGAGCTGATCTCCCTGTGCTATGCGGCTGCTTCCCACTAGCTATCCACCCTACGTTTGGTAGTGTATATATGTCCATACCACTCTCTCACTTCGTCCCAGCTTATCCTTCCCCCTCCCCGTATCCTCAAGTCCATTCTCTATGTCTGTATCTTTATTCCTGTCCTGCCCCTAGGTTCTTCAGAACCTTCTTTTTTTTTTTTTTTAGATTCCCTTTCTTTTTTTATTTTTTTCAGATTCAATATATATGTGTGTTAGCATATGGTATTTGTTTTTCTCTTTCTGACTTACTACACTCTGTATGACAGACTCTAGGTCCATCCACTTCACTACAAATAACTCCATTTCATTTCTTTTTCTTTTTCCAGCTCAACCTCTTTTTTTTTTTTTAAACATCTTTATTGGAGTATAACTGTTTTACAATAGTGTGTTAGTTTTTCCTTTACAACAAAGTGAATCAGTTATACATATACATATGTTCCCATATCTCTTCCCTCTTGCATCACCCTCTCTCCCACCCTCCCTATCCCACCCCTCTAGGTGGTCACAAAGCACAGAGGTGACTGTTAGCATTTGCCTTATGTATTGAGGTGCTACTGTGTTGGGTGCATAAATATTTACAATTGTTATGTCTTCATCTTGGATCGATCCCTTGATCATTATGTAGTGTCCTTCTTTGTCTCTTGTAATAGTCTTTATTTTAAAGTCTATTTTATCTGATATGAGAATTGCTACTCCAGCTTTCTTCTGATTTTCATTTGCATGGAATATCTTTTCCATCCCCTCACTTTCAGTCTGTGTGTGTCCCTAGGTCTGAAGTGGGTCTCTTGTAGACAGCATATATATGGGTCTTGTTTTTGTATCCATTCAGCCAGTCTGTGTCTTTTGATTAGAGCATTTAATCCATTTACATTAAGATAATTATTGATATGTTTATTCCTATTACCATTTTCTTAATTGCTTTGGATTTGTTATTGTAGGTCTTTTCCTTCTCTTGTGTTTCCTGTCTGGAGAAGTTCCTTTACCATTTGTTGTAAAGCTGGTTAGTGGTACGGAATTCTCTTAGCTTCTGCTTGTCTGTAAAGGTTTTAATTTCTCTGTCAAATCTGAATGAGATCCTTTCTGGGTAGAGTAATCTTGGTTTTAGGTTTTTCCCTTTCATCACTTTAAATATGTCCTGCCACTCCCTTCTGGCTTGCAGAGTTTCTGCTGAAAGATCAGCTGTTAACCTGATGGGGATTCCCTGTGTTTTATTTGTTGCTTTTCCCTTGCTGCTTTTAATATTTTTTCTTTGTATTTAATTTTTGATAGTTTGATTAATATGTGTCTTGGCATGTTTCTCCTTGGATTTATCCTGTATGTGACTCTCTGCACTTCCTGGACTTGATTGACCACTTCCTTTTCCATATTAGGGAAGTTTTCAACTATTATCTCTTCAAATATTTTCTCAGAACCTTTCTTTTTCTCTTCTTCTTCTGGTACCCCTATAATTCAAATGTTGTTGTGTTTAATGTTGTCCCAGAGGTCTCCGAGACTGTCTTCAATTCTTTTCATTCTTTTTTCTTTATTCTGCTCTACAGTAGTTATTTCCATTATTTTATCTTCCAGGTCACTTATCTGTTCTTCTGCCTCAGTTATTCTGCTACTGATTCCTTCTAGAGAATATTTTATTTCATTCATTTTTTTGTTCATCATTGTTTGTTTGCTCTTTAGTTCTTATAGGTCTTTGTGAAAGGTTTCTTGTATTTTCTCCATTCTATTTCCAAGATTTTGGATCATCCTTAATATCATTACTCTGAATTCTTTTTCAGGTAGACTGCTGATTTCCTCTTCATTTTTTGTTCTGGTGAGTTTTTACCTTGCTCCTTCATCTGCTGTATGTTTCTCTGTCTTGTCATTTTGCTTCACTTACTGTGTTTGGGGTCTCCTTTTCGCAGGCTGCAGGTCCATAGGTACCATTGTTTTTAGTGTCTGCCCTCAGTGGGTAAGTTCAATTCAGTGGCTTGTGTATGCTTCCTGGTTGAGGGGACTCGTGCCTGTGTTCTGGTGGATGAGGCTAGAATTTTTCTTTCTGGTGGGCAAGACCATGTCTGGTGGTGTGTTTGGGGGTTTCTGTGAGCTTAGTATGATTTTAGGCAGGCTCTCTACTAATAGGTGGGGTTGTGTTCCTGTCTTGCTAGTTGTTTGGCATGGGGTGTCCAGCCCTGGAGCTTGCTGGTCATTGAGTGGAGTTGGGTCTTAGCGTTGAGACAGAGATCTCTGGGAGAGCCCTGGCCGATTGATATTATATGGGGCCAGGAGTTCCCTAGTGGTCCAGTGTCTGGAACTCAGCTCTCCCACCCCATAGGCTCAGGCCTGACACCCAGCCAGAGCACCAAGACCCTGTCAGCCACATGGCCAGGTACATGGGGAGTTTCTTGCCATTTGGGAAGTCTGAGGTCTTCTGCCAGCATTCAGTAAGTGTTCTGTAGGAGTTGTTCCACATGTAGATTTACTTTTGGTGTATTTGTGGGGAGGAAGGTGATCTCCACATCTTACTCTTCTGCCATCTTGAAGGTCCTCTATACATAATGTTTTAATTTTGAAAAAATGTCATGTGCATGTGATAAAAATTCAAACAAGAAGATATATTAGAGTATCTTTTTCTTACCCCATATTCTCCATTTTCCAGTCCCTCCCCTGAGGCACAACTACCCTAGTGTTTATGCATATACAAGTATTTATAACTAAGTTTCATATATTAAATACTGCCATGGATGATTTTAGAGTAGGCATATAAAAGACAATTTGATTGTACTCATTGCAATCACTTTAATGTATATTTTTTTTTCCAGTATACTTGCTTTGTTTTAAACTTCAGCAATTGTAAACTTTATGCCAGTCTAGGGGAAAATATCTGTACATATTTATGTTAGAATCTTAGAAATCAGTTATTTTTTAAAACAATTTATATAAGGCATGTTCACTGAAGAGAATTTGGAAAATATAGAAAAGTGTAAAAAAGAAAATTTAAAATAATTTTATTGTACTACTCAGGGAACACTACTACTAATATTTTGTATTCCTTTGTATATGTTATGTATTTACATAATTTTATTTATATGCAATAATATTTTAATATAAATTTATAATTAAAAATTGAGATAATGTAACTTTTTATACGTCACATTGTTTTTCACTTAGTATTTTTTAACTTTATTGAGGTATAATTAACAAATAAATTTGTAATATATTTAAAGTGTACAGTGTGATTGTTTGATATATGTATACACTGTGAAATTAGTCTCACAGTCAAGTTAACTAATTTTCATTACCTCAGTTACCTTTTTCTTTTATGAGAATGCTTAAGATCTACTTTCTTAGAAAATTGCAAGTATACAATACAGTATTAACTATAGTTGCCTTACTGTACTGTAAATCCTCAGAACTTACTCATCTTGTAACTGAAAATTTGTACCCTTTTGCCAACCTCTCCCTCTTTCCCCCAACCCCTGGTAAGAACCATTCTACTCTCTATTTTTATGACTTCAGCTTTTTTTTTTTTTAAAGTTTCACGTATAAATAATACCAAGTCATATTTGTCTTTCCCTATCTGGCTTATTTCACTTAGCATAATGCCTTTCAGGTTCATCAAGTGATAGAATTTCCTTTTTTTAAAGGCTGAATAATATCCCACTGTATATATACAACATTTTCTTCATCCATTTGCCCATCAACAGACATTTAGTTTGTTTCCATAAGATGGCTATTGTAGATAATGCTGTTATGAACATGGAAGTACTCATATCTCTTTGTGATAATAATTTCATTTCTTTTGGATATACATCCACAGGTGGGATTGCTGGATCATATGGTAGTTTTAATTTTAATTTTTTGAGGAACCTCCATACTGTTTCCCACAGTGGCTGTACCAGTTTACATTTTCACCAGCATATAAGGCTTCCCTTATCTTCACATCCTCACCAGCATTTACCTCTTGTCTTTTTGAAAATAGACTTCTTAATCGGTGTGAGGTGATATCTCACACTTATTTTTACATTTGCATATTTTGCATTTTCCTGATTAGTGATGCTTAGCACCTTTTCATGTACCTGTTGGCCATTTGTATGTCTTCTTTGGAAAAATGTCTGTTTATGTTCTTCACCCATTTTTTAATTAGGTTATTTAGTTTTGTCCTATTGAGTTGTATGAGTTCCTTATATATATTGGGTATTAACCCCTTATCAGATATCTGGTTTGCAAATATTTTCTCCCATTCCCTAGATTGCCTTTTCATTTTGTTTATGGTTTCCTTTGCTGTGCAGAAGCTTTTTAGTTTGATGTAGTCCCAACATGTTTATCTTTACTTTTGTTGCCTTTCTTTTTGCTGTCAAACCCAAAAGACCATTGCCAAGACCAATGGCAAGGAGATTTTCCCTATGTTTCCTTTTAAGAGTTTTATGGTTTCAGTTCTTATGTTTAAGTCTTTAATCCTTTTTGAGTTGATTTTTGTTTATTGTGTAAGATAGGGGTCCGATTTAATTATTTTACATGTGAATATACAGTTTTTCCAGGCCATTTTTTGAAAAGGCTATCTTCTCTCTGTTGTGTATTTTTGGCAACTTTGTCAAAAATTGATTGACCATATATGCATGGGTTTATTTCTGGGCTCTCTATTCTATTCCATTGATCTATATGTCTGTTTTTAATGCCAATACCATACTATTTTGATTACTATAGCTATATTCCAAAGCTATAGCAATTCACTTAGTGTTTTTATTTAACATTCTTAATGTGTTGTTTGGTATCATAAAAATTCTTCCAGATAATGATTAGTTTGCAGATTAATATTTTATTGCTTTAATTTCATTGCATTTGTAACAGGTTATTTTCAATTTTTCACCATTACAAATACCTATGCACACAAAGTGTTTTTGAACGTTTCTGGTTTCCAACTTGGGAAAAATGTCCAAATTCAGAGAATATATTCTTCTAGGTTTAATACAACTGTACATTATGAATCTGATACTTGTTACATAATTTCTGATAGAAGATTTAAACAAATATTTTTGTGTATCCCTTATATTCCAGGCATTGCCCTGTGTATCATTCACATGCATGAATTTACTTAATGTAGGTAATCACTAATCTTCACTATGGGAACCAAAAAGAACAGGGCTTACAGCACAAATATGTCATTCTTCTGAATCTGTCTGAAAAGTGATCTCTTACTAAGTACTGTGGTAAAGTCTTGAAAGATAAGGAGGGTGTCTTCAGGTCAGTAACTTTTTGCAACTGGGTCTTTGGGAATAAGAATGAATTCTTATTCAATGTGTTAGTGCCACAGTCTGGGCTAAAATATCTTTAGATCTGCCATCTCTATTAATAACACCCATTTTTGACTTTTTAGTCTTTCCTGCTTTTTCACCACTACCTTTGAGTCTGAATCGCCCACCTGAACACATTGCTTCATGCTGAATGCTGCTCAGAAAACTGCTGAAATATTAGTTCAGTAATCCTGAACCAGGATGTTGGCTTAATATGCTAAAGTAATTTGGAGGATACTTTCCTTTTTACAATGTCCATTTCTTCTCAAAGATATGGCAGTAGTAATCCTTACTATATCATTTCTTGCTTTTCCCCTCCCTCTTTAAATAAGGATATTAAAACTTTCCAAGCAATTGAGCATTTAGTGAGGTCCACGTTTAGCATGACTGTTGAATAACTCTTCCTTTCCCTAAGGCTTGTCACATATCTTCCCTTATTCTGAAATATGTACAGTTTAAATTGTATAGGTAAGGCAGATAGGAAAGTAGTGCTACCTTTTTAGTTATCATTTGTACAGATGTATTATAGACTATTACTATTACTATGTCCACAATATTCCTTGTAATTTATAGTACTGTAAGCAATATAAATAATTTGATAAGCACTGGGCCTGCTCAGTCTTTGTAATATCTTGTCAAAAATAGATTGGGAACTGTGAAATTATGTTAGTAAATGCAAATTTCTAAGCTTACTGAAAAATATATTCTGCAACATTAAGGGTTGCTTTTATGATCGAATAATGTTCAGTTCTATTTCCAGTTTTATCAAGTGAATGTTAATTAGGACTTTAGTTGGCATCAGCAAAGTTATTAGTTTATTTCTTGTGAAAAATATAAATTAAACTTAAAGTGATAGTCTAAATGCTTCACTTTTATGGTTTCAAAATTTTACAGAATATGAGTATTTAACAAATAAATATTTTTGATGCATTTCATTAGCAAAATACAATTTACAGTTGGAGTTTTTCTCCTCTGCATAACTAAAGCATGATTCCAAATCTCATGTTTGTGATATAAACATTAAACCATTTCTTGAAGACTTGGAAATATTTCTATATAAATGGCTAGAACAAATATCGCCTTATAAAGGTATGAGACCAGGGACTTCCATGGTGGCACACAGTTAAGAATCTGCCTGCCGGTGCAGGAGACATGGATTTGAGCCCTGGTCTGGGAAGATCCCACATGCCGCAGAGCAGCTAAGCCCGTGCACCACAACTACTGAGCCTGTGCTCTAGAGCCCTCGAGCCACAACTACTGAGCCTGAGTGCCAAAACTGCTGAGCCCACGTGCCACAACTACTGAAGCCCGAGTGCCTAGAGCCCATGCTCGCAACAAGAGAAGCCACTGCAATGAGAAGCCCGTACACTGCAATGAAGAGTAGCCCCCACTTGCTGCAACTAGAGAAAGCCCGCATGCAGCAAGGAAGACCCAACACAGCCAAAAATAAATAAATACATTAAAGTAATAAAAATAAAAATAAATGTATGAGACAAGAACTTATTTGGTGAATATTTTAAAAGCAGTTTAGCAAAATGGATGGTAAAACATTAATATGCCCCCCTTTCTCCAAGGTGAAGATACAAGGAATGATAGATGGTCATCAGTTCCTTTCTAAGGGTTGTATTAGTTATCTACTTCTCCATACCAAAATACCTCAAAATTTAGTGATTTAAAACAATAATAGTATTTTATGATATCTCATGGTTTCTGTAAGTTAGGAAATTGAACAAGGTAGAGTGGAGATGGCTGATCTCTACTCTACCACATCTAAGGCCTCAGCTAACAACTCTAAAGGTTGGCAATTGTAATCATTTGAAAGGCCATTCACTCACATGTCTGTTGGTTGATGCAGGTTGTAGACAAGAGGCTTCAGTTCTTCTCCATGTGTTCTCCCTCTCAGAGCTAGTCTGAGCTTCTTCACAGCATAGTGGCTGGGATCCTGGAGCAAGCATCCCCAGAGAGAAAGAGATAGCCTGTTAGAAGCAGAGTCCTTTTTATGACCTAGACTTGGAAACTACAGAGTGTCACTTAAATCATACTTTATTGGTTGGATCAGCCACAAGTTTTGTCTAGGATTTAAAGACAGAGAACATAGATCCTGCCTTTCTGGAAGGGGAATATCAGTCACAACATAAGAGAACATAAGATCTATAAATTTATCTTTGTATAATACAATCTGCTATGGGTGGGTATGGGTAGTTTAGCTTATGCAGCTTAGGGTTTTATTGAGTGGGACATAAAAATTTAGGGCCAGAAGTGATGGGGCAGGGTTGGGGGCAGAGTAAGGATTTTATGGGCTGTGCATTTAAAGGGGAAGAGAGAGAAGAAAGGTGAAAATCTGACATTCAGAGATGGACTTTGATGGAAGAACAGAGATGTTTAAAGAGGGTATTCCTAATACACTTAGCCACTACTCTAAACTGCGATGTGTTTGGTAGAAAGCATTTCAATCTTTTTGCATTTGACATATTTTATTGATACTGGAAGTAAAAGGATAGTGTAAATTTATCAAAATACATGGAAAAATACATTATTTACTTCTTATATCCCAAAGGATTATTCTTTAGTTATTCTCTTCTTCTCTCTACTAACAGTAGCTATTACTAATGCTGAGGCTACAAAAAAATGTAAAGAGCGCAATATTATCTTTATTATCTTTTTCATATAGGTTTGTTGTAAGAATTGAGTAAATTAATACTTACAAAGAACTTAGAGTCATGCCTGGCACATAGTATGAACTCAATAAACGTTGCTGTTGATGATTTGAGAATGATTCTTTTGAAATTTCTCTTCTGCCTTACCACTCAACTGACATCATTGCTTAAGTGTTTTGGGCCAGACATGATGTTACTTTATTCAGACCCATGCTGGGTTAACTGTTGTTTCTTAAAAAATAACGGGTACAATTTTTTTCTTACCTATTTAATTTTAAATTACTCAGAAATGAAGCAAAAGAAAAAAAGAAGAAATAAAAATATATCAATAATAAAATAAAACTAATTTCTTGGTAAGTCAAAAGGTAATGACAAAATAAACTTTAACTAAATACAGAACTTGATAGAGGAGGAATTTATCCACCAAAGGTCTAGGCTCAAACAGTCAAGAGAGAAGGCAGCCCAAGTTGTACTAACTGATATCACAAGCTTTGCTTCCTTATTCCAATAGCATACCCTAATCATGGTTAGATATTTATCTACTCATTCATTCATTCAGCAAAAATTGAGAAACTGTGTTCCAGAGACACAAAGACAAATAAGATATCTGCATCCAGTCCAGGAAAATCTAGCATCTATTTCATAACAATCATAAATAAGGACCAAATTATAAAATAATTCAAATCATTTATAAAATATGTTTTCTTTTATGAGTTTATATAACTACCTATAATTATAATAGCTGGAAGTTCCCTCTTATATTTTTATCTGCCCTCCCCTGAAAAAAGGTGGAGTTAACTAACTAGCTATGGGGCTGAAGATATTGAACCACACACCTTGGTGCATAGTCTGTTGGTAGCCTTAGATCAGAGATATATGGGCTTTATCCAAAGATACTGTGAGATATACAGAGCAAAAAACAGAAAAGTATGACCTTTAAAATGAGTCATGAAGAAAGAACCAAAAATCTCAAGATTTCTTAATGCAAATAACATTTAGGGTAGATATGGTTAGAACAATGCATTACTCTGCTTATACTATTTTGAAAATCTTACTCAAAAAAGCTTTAATTCTAATATTTGAAGTGGCCCCCATATATTTAAATTAAAAACATATTTAAATGTTTATTAATCACATATAAATTAAACTATAATGTTTGTGCTATCATCATAAAGTAGGTTTAAATTTAAATATCTCCATGTTGCCCTTTAAAGTAATATAAAGCAATCAATACACCAGCAGCCAATGTCTTATATATGAGGAATAATTGTAAGGTAACATGAACATTTCTCTAACTCAGATCTATACAGAAACAGGTTTGTTGGATTACTGAGTGGGTAATTTATGTCATCTCAAATATAAATCAGAGCAGGTGACTTTCTACGAGAATGCTGTTTCTTAGTGTTAAAAGTAACATATGTGTGCTTGACATAATCATGATATAGTGTTAAAAGTAACATATGTGTGCTTGACATAATCATGATATAGTGTTAAAAGTAACATATGTGTGCTTGACATAATCATGATGTATAGAATTGAACCGGAGAGTCGGGCCCACGTGGTCATGGCGGTATCAGGAATGGACTTTCTACTGGCACATGACTAAAAATAAAACTATCTTATTCATCCCATAGTTCTCATTCCTTCTTCAGTAGTTCAGCCTGTAAGAACAGCCAGCCATTACAATCTCTGCACAAAATTAGAATTGCACTGGCACGTGACATGAACAGAATCTCACTGTGTCTTATAGCTTGTCCAGATAGTTGGTAATTCATGATAAAATTCTTTTATCATGAATGAGAGCATATAGCATGTAAAACAGCCAGAAAAACCTATCAGACATTCTTACTTCTCTCTTCCTATCTCCCCCTCTCTCTTTCTCACTCTTTTTTATTCTCTGGCTCTCTCTCTCTCTGTCTTTCTCTCTCTCACATGCACACACACACAGCATTCTAACGAACACTGAGCATACGAGTTTGAATCCTCTTCCACATACTAGCAGTATAATCCTGGATGTTTTACTTAATCTTGTTTTGCTTTGGTTTCCTTATCAGTAAAAATGGGGACCAATAGTTGAATATTACCTACTGCCTCGGGTGCTTTTGAAGATGAAGTGAGGAAATATGTGTAAGATGCCTGGCACCCCAGTGAGCATTAGTGAGCATTCAATAAAAGTAGCCTTTAACTAGGTGGGAAGATTGAGGCCAAGGGAAATCATAACATGATCAAGGTCACTAAGGTTCAAGGCTAATCAGGATTAGGATCTATATAATGATTCCTAGCTTAGTGTTCTTTCTTTTACGCTAAGTTGTCTCATGAACTGGCAGTTAATGATATACTTTTTTTTTCTTTAACTTTTTGTAGTTGTGTGTCTTTTCTCCCCAACTAAATTATTAGTGTCCTAAAAGCCAAATGCATGGGTTAATGACTTCTTTAACAACCACAGCCTCTAGTGTAGAGTTCTTGCTATTGGGAGCTCAGTGTTCATTTGTTAATTATGAGCTTTTGACAGTCTTCAACCTAAAACTATTTTATTCATCCCATAGTCTCATTCCTTCTTTAGTAGTTCAACCTGTAAGAACAGCCAGCCATAACAACCTTTGCACAAAATTAGAATTGTGCAGTGCACAACCACTGACTACTTCCTCTGTAACTCCCTAGATAAGAGCATGCAATCTCCTACTAGATTTCTGCAGTGTGAAGAAAATAATATAATTCATCTCTGCTTCTGCTTCTGCATATATAGAATTTGTATACAGCATTACCCAATCACAAAAGAATTCCATTATCATTTAGCTTATTGTTATGTAAATTCAGGCATAACCCAGGCCACAGTATCATCCCAAGAATATAATAAGTACCAATAAGGAAAACCTGGTAGAATATCTCAAGAGTGGTGATTATTTTTAGCTTTGGATAACAACTTTTATATAAAGGAGCTCCACTCACAATGCATTTATGGCACTATTAAGTACACTCACTAGTAAGGTAATAGTTAAGGTATATTTTATACATCTCTATTAGAATGTACTAGTGTGCTAAACATTGCAAATTACCACCGTGATTGCCTTTGGAGTTACTCTTAAGAGTCAACCATATCCTTGAAAATCAGTTTCCTAAACAAACTTCCTCTTAAATATGCCTTTGAAACGTTTAATCTCCTCTCGGTAATGGCATTTCACATTTCAAGAACATATAAGCATTCAGCAGCAAGTATGTGTATCCTACAAGTTTCAGTCTTCTCTTGATCCTCAGGATGTAGTTAATATCCATGTGAGGGAGGAGCTAGTAACGGACTTGCAGGACCAGATGGGCCAGTTTGTCCTTCTGTAGACCTAAGCCCTGGAGCCCCTTAACTGGCCCTCAAGAACCTCCCCAGCCTTCTGGTCCTGAGCTGCATAATTCATCTAGGAATTCATCTCCTGTAAAGTGTGAATTGGGAAGGTAAAGGTTACCCTTCCCAGGTTAACCCAGGTTAAGAGAGAAGGGAAGGACTTTTTGAGCCTTGCCTTCAAGAAACATCAGGATGATATTCAGAGGACAGCAAAGTACTCTCTGTAGGAAAGTGCTGGAAAGTTATATTCTCTTCTGAATAGGAACCCTTCAGATGACTTGAAAATAGCCAGATGTAGCAATATAACGACTAATTTCAAAGTTTGCTGGCATATGACACTCCTCTAGGAATTCTTGGTTTCCAACTGATCTCATTAGCTACAAATAGAAACTACTAAGCTTTATCAGGATTCTGGCATTTTGTTTGAGAATCCAAACTTTTCTGTTTGAAAACTAGGGCAAAACTCATTTATATATCAACAGGGATGTGAGAGAGAGAGCATACAAGGAAAGTTATTGCATTATAAGTGTGTAGAACATAATAGTTTGAAGAGGAGAGACTTCTGATGAGCCCGAATTAATACCAGGATATAACACACAGCCGAAAAGAGCTTCAATTTACACAATGTAGCAATGGGCCCATTAGGATAGAAATCATAACTCATTAATTTAAATAAGAACCCCTGATATGTGTGTAGTATTTCACCAATTAGAGAGTGCTTTCCATGAGTCCTTTTTCACATTAGATGACTCAGGGCAAGTGAGGGCCTGGGTTTGATAACCTATTGGGCAAAATCAGCCCATCACTGTTGTATCCTGTAAATGCTAATGAGTCTACAAATGTATGAAAATGGCTTCCATGTTTGAATAATTTTCTTTAAATAAAGTTAGGGAAGATGGGTGTCCTCCTTCAGTGTCTACCATGTTAGAGATTCAAGATAGTTCAGAAAGTCTTTTGGTCCAACACTCTGACTTGTGAAAGATTATTCTTTTTTTTTTTTTTTTTTGTGGTACGCAGGCCTCTCACTGCTGTGGCCTCTCCCGTTGCGGAGCACAGGCTCCGGACGCGCAGGCTCAGTGGCCAGGGCTCACGGGCCCAGCCGCATGTGGGATCCTCCCGGACCGGGGCACGAACCCGTGTCCCCTGCATCGGCAGGCGGATTCTCAACCACAGCGCCACGAGGGAAGCCCTGAAAGATTATTCTTGATAGACAATTAATCTTTTTCTTTGTTCACTAAAGCATAGTGGTATCAAACTCCTTTAGTTACATGGAGGCAAGAAGCTAATTCCCATCTTTGCTGTAATAATTGCTAAACATGAGAAGTTGTGGGGATGAGCTCTAATTCCAACTATTTTATTAGACTCTGCCATGGTCCCTGGTAGGTTGCTCACCCATCACTGTGCCAATATTATTATCTGTGATTTGAGGCTAGCAGAAGGGCCAGCTTATCTGAGTCTCAGCAGTGGGAAGACAGGGACAACAGAGATAGATAATTTGAGTGGAATGAACAATATTAGCTAGAATGCTGCTCCCATGCCCACTTTGGGACCATCTACAGTGGGGAAGGCGGCTCAGACATGGGTCAGTTTGTTCAGGAGACCACACATTAAAATCTGCTGAGTTGTTCCTCATCATTTTCACTTGAAAAAAAAATAAATAAAAGAGATGACTCTTTTGTGAGGCCATTAACTCCCTAACATCACTTTGTCACCTCTCCTCCTCATCACTTTATTGGCATCAGCCTTTGGAATATGGTTCCCACGTGGAAGATGCTTCTCTTTTATGTTTTATCTAGGTGTCTATCATAGCCTATGGTGTGCAAATGTTAGAAAGGAGAATGAAAGCCATAACTGTGTAAAGAGATACTAAGAGTGGGGAGAAAAACAGGAAAGTTATCCTTCCACACTCAATTTTAGCTGAATATAAGTCTTCCATATCTTTGTCTCAGTCACTGTTCAGAAGTGAAATGTCCTAAGATTAAAGGATCCCAGATCTTCGTTTAATCCTGCCTCTTAAGCTTGGTCTATGTGGAAAACAGCACAGACTCTAATTCAAGCTCTGTAATAAAAGGCTAGGCTGTGATCCAAAGTGTTTTCAATAGTTTTCTGATAGACTTTTAGTGATTTTTCATAAAAAGCACTTGATTTAAATGTTATTATTTCATCTTTTAATGTTTTAGTCAACAGTAAATGATACTCTCTTCTGATACACTCCTTTCAAAGTGCAAAGGGAGCTTATGGCAAACTGCCATTTCAACCATTTATTCTGCTCCGGTAATGTGGTATTGAATACATAGAAACTGGGAAAAACTAAACTACTTCTATACACTTTCAAAAGAAGCCACAGAAAAACCTGGCAAAGTAATAATGATGAAATTATATTGCTTTTCAATAGATTGATGTATTTGATAACATTCCAGAAAACTTTGCACTTTAACATTTTAAAAGATCAGAGTGCATACCTTAAAAGATAACCTTAAGGTCCAGGGTGGTTAGTCATACTTCATGTCATCTATATTTTGTGGGATTTGGAGTCAAACACATCTGGTTCATATTCTATGGACACTTCAGAGAAAAGAAGGTTAAGGTGGTAGGAAGGAAGAAGATAGGGAGGAGGGGAATAAGAAGGGATGGAGGGAGAGGAAGAGAGAAGACAGTAGGAAGGAGAAAGGTAGATGGGGAGGGAGGAAGAGGAAATACCTGAAGTCCCTGTAGGGTCATCTGACACGTGGTGCTGAGGAGTATCTTCATCTCCAGTGAGTAAGGAGGGAATTGCAAGGGGATCAAATAAGAAGTACTCCTGGATAAAATCCCAATGCAAGACTTTCTTGAGACTAAACAATATTCAAAACCGGAAAAAGTAGGAGAGAGAGTTTTTGAAATCTATCCAAAGAGATTTAAAAATAGCTCAGGTAAGGATCTGTTAAAACAAGAAAGGGGACTCATGGCTCTTTCTCATCTTCCATACTTTACTCCCTTGCATTAACACTTCTCTGGTCTCCCTCGGGATCAGCCAGATTCATTGGGAGGAAGGTACATGTTCCTTGGACTCTTTTAGGGTGAGTCTGGAGACTGCTCCATGGATACTGTTTTCAAGATTTCTTCTACAGATATGACAGCATATAAGTGTGTTATTTGGCCCCAAGTGGCCTTCCCTCTTGCAGTTTTTAATTTGCTTTTCATTCTCTTACTTCCCTCAGCCACCATCATTTTCCCTGTGGTACAGCATAAGTGCTTCTAGCAACTGTAACTGTACATTCATTGTTACTGTATGATTAAGGTATCTGGCTATTATAAAATGCTAATACTTAGTATTTTGCAACATCATTCCTTTGGAGTGGAGGGCAATGAGAACACCTGAGAAAAGATCGGAGTTCAGAACCAGATCCAGCGGAGTTCGGCTTTCATTTGGAGTGGTCCATTTTTCGGTGCTGCATGCTTGAGCCAGCTGTACCCCTCAGATAGGAGAACAGGGCTCACCAAGTGATGACTGGGACTGCAGAGCATTTTGAGGACAGGAAGGGTTGGACTCCTTAGATGGGTCGCAAAGAGGAAATGATGCTTGCCAGATGGCAGTGGAAGTGGTTTCAAATGGGACTAAGAGTATTGGAGCCTGAACTGTAGATGAATGTTCTTCCCTAAATGATATACTCAGCCTTAATAATAAGTTAATAACATGGTCCAGTAAAGAAAATGGGTTGGGGTAAAAGTAGAGCTTTCAGGAGGCAGGTAGGAGAAACATGCAATATTAGTTTAGTTGAAGTTTCCGTTGTTGATACAATTATTGTTGTCACCACAGCAAAAATATTAAGAACTTTAGCTTCCTGGTCTAGAGTCAAATAGGCAAAGTGAGAATTGGGGCTCCACTATTCACTGACTTCCTCACCTGGGACAAAGCATTTATCTTCTCAGAATCTCAGTATCCTCCTCTGCATGAAAGGATAATAATAATTCCTACCCACAGAAAATTACACCTTTGTCTTGTGTACCTTCAGCCTCTTCCTCTGAACTAGATATTTTCCATAAGAATCGAAACATATTCAAGATCTTCTATGTTTAAAACAAGCAAACAAAAACAAATAAAACAAAACACTTGTCTTCGCTCAATTTTTCCTCTTTGTTAGGGATTCTCTCGACCATTGGGGCTGGATAATCCATTATTCCCAGGCTGTTCTGTGCATGGTAGGATGTTTCACAGCAACTTAGGATGAGCACCCATGAGAGCACTCCCTCAAGTTGTGGCAATCAGAGATGTCTGCAGACATTGCCCAATGTCCCATGGGGGGCACAACCTCCCCAAATTGAGAACCACGGCTCAACGTCTGCCCCACTCCTCTTCTGCCCTGAAAAACCACACTTTCCCACAGTTTTGCCTGTCTCACAGTTTTTATTCCCTTCCTTTCCTGTCACTGCTGAATCTATTCTACTCTGTCTCTTACCTCCATTTCACTAATAAAATGGTCCTTATTCAGATGAGCAATAAACTTAGTACCTCCAAATATAATGAATCTTCCAATCCTTCTCTTATTTGATGTCTCAGCAGAATTCACTGCTTTTAGCATCCCTGCCTTGAAATGTTCTGTCCTTCTGGGTTTCCTAACACCACCCTCTCTTGGCCTGATCTGTAAGGTCTGGGACACCTGGCATAGCTGGGGCCTCTCTCTCTGTGGACTCATCATCCCCAAGGAAACTAGCTCAGGCTCATTCAAATAGTAGTAAAAGGGTTCCCAGCATCAGGAGAGGGCAAGCTTCACAGAGCAAGCACTTAGCAAGCTTCTGCTTATATTACATTTGCTAGCAACCTCTTCATGGCCAATGCCCAGAATCAATGGGAAGGGGCAACTCAAGGTGGAGCCATAGGGAAAGGACCACCTTCTGGCGGACAGCTGGAGAGGCTCTGGTGACTAGTTTCATTCCCTGGGGAAACTGTGGAAACTAAAAAAAAAATGTTTAAAGCCCTGGAAATGGTCCTAAGGACAAACTGCAAATGAAGAAACATCTATCCAAGAACAGCTACAAAAATTCAGTAACCAAGGTGCAAGGCTGTGCTATTTGAACAAAGACTGCTCCTGTCATGGCCTTCCCAGTTCAGTGAGGTGGACACTCCGCGCCAGACTGGTACAGCCAAGAATGCGGGACTCCCTTTCCACAACACCTCCCAGCCAGAGAGCTTTCTTCCCAGGAGGAGCAGGACTTCTGTATTTCTCATCCTGCCGCAGTGCCTGTTGCTAAGGTTAAGCCCTGGATGAGTGCAGTCAAGAGAGGGAGGGGTTCCCTCTTCCATGTTGTCCCAATTGTGGAATGGAGACACCACCTTGTGCACAGCATGTGAGGGTGCTGAGGTCCTCATCCCCCTCCCCTGGGCTCCTGAGATGGTGATTCTACACCAGGAGAGACAAGCCTAGAGGACATCAGGCTGATGTCACCAGGTCCCCACTAAGCTCAGCTTCCAGAGTGGGAGCATCCCGCAGTCACACTGAGAGAAGCTTGTCACGCTCCCCACCCCCCATCTCCAGAACCCTGGTTTAGAGATCTTGCCTGGGAGGAGAAGCAGTCCATAAAATAACTAGTTCTTAATCTCTTCCCAAAGGAACTGACTTAATTTGCAACAAAGCATGGAGAAATTCAAGCTTAAGAGCACTCTCAAGAGCAATGGAGGCCACGGTGAAATTGGGAGAGTCAAGATACAGGCTAAATTGCAGGTTCATTTTTAGGAGAGAATTGGGAATTGGAAAACTGGGAGGAGGCCTCCTGGGGTCATAACAAATACTGAGCACTAACCTCAGAAACTGTTCCTTCAAAGGGGCCATGATTCGGTTGTATTTGTTTGTAGAGCAATTTATGCTCCAGGCCCTCTCTCTACCACCACCACCAGTACTTTAGCCTAATCTGTCATCTCTTATCTGGACTACTACAAAATCCTCCTCACTGGTACCCAAATAAAGAACACCCTCCTAACTGATGTGCAATCCAATATCTACAGCATAGCCAGAAAAATCCTTTGCAATTCAAAATTAATCATGTTGTGTTTTCCCCACTCTCCAGAGACTGGAAAGAGACTTGGACCTTCAGTGATGTTTGATTTAGTACTGACAATCTCGAAGTCTCATTTCTTGCCATGTCTGTCACTCCCTTCAGCGCCATGATAAAGCTTCAGCTCCTCCTCTGTTTCCACCCACCCCCAAGCCCACACTCTTCCTGAACACCTCTTTTAAATTTTGTGCCAGACAGGTGATGCTGGAGGGAATTCTCCTCTGTAAAATGCCTTTTCACTCTCTGCTCTCTCTCTCTCTCTGGTCTGGACCTCCTCCCAGAGAGCTGTCCTTCCACCCCTTCACTTGGTGGAACTCCCCACCTGTGTGAGGAATACGTTTTCCTTTGATCCTATCAAAGGAATAGTATCACAAGTTTTGACATCCGAATTTAACCTTGAGAGGGAGCTTCCCATGTCACAGTGAGGTGCAGTGATACCCCCTCCTTACCATCTTTAAATTCTTTCATGGCTTTCGTTTCATTTACTTTTATGATAAAGTCTAAAATCCTTGGCTTGGCCTACAAGGTATGGTCAGTCCCCATCTTGCTGATTTCTTTGCTTCTTTCACATTGGTCATGCTCCCCACTGCCCAGTTGTCCACCTCAGGACATGTGTACCTGTTATACTCTCTGCCTGAAATGCTCTTCCCCCTCCTCAATCCTTCTGGTCTTTACCTGGTTTGTCCTTAATTAGTTTGCATAACTCAGCTCAAAAATCAATTTTTCCATATATATGTGTTAGCATACAGTATTTGTTTTTCTCTTTCTGACTTACTTCACTCTGTATGACAGAGTCTAGGTCCAACCATCTCACTACAAATAACTCAGTTTCGTTCCTTTTTATGGCTGAGTAATATTCCATATATATATGGAATCTAAAAAAAGAAAATGGTTCTGAAGAACCTAGGGGCAGGACAGGAATAAAGATGCAGACGTAGAGAATGGACTTGAGGACACAGGGAGGGGGAAGGGTAATCTGGGATGAAGTGAGAGAGTGGCATGGACATATATACACTACCAAATGTAAAATAGATAGCTAGTGGGAAGCAGCCGCGTAACACAGGGAGATCAGCTCGGTGCTTTGTGACCACCTAGAGGGGTGGGATAGGGAGGGTGGGAGGGAGATGCAAGAGAGAGGGGATATGGGGATATATATATACGTATAGCTGATTCACTTTGTTATACAACAGCAACTAACATAACAATGTAAAGCAATTATATTACAATAAAGATGGTAAGAAAAAAAAAATCACTTTCTCAGAAAGGCTTTCCTCCCAACTTTGGCCCTCCCAATTAGGTCAGATGTACTTTTACTTCATAGCACTGATTTTACCTTAAACTTCGTGTTTATTTATGTAATTATTTGATGAACATTTATCTCCTTCATTAGATCATGACCACCATGAGGTCAGTGATATTATGTTTTTCTCACCGTTGTACCCTTGGTGCCTAGGCCATTGTCTGGCCCACAGTAGATACTCTGATAAATATTTGTTGAGTATGGAATAAATGAAGACTCTTCACAGCATAATATATGTATAATCTCAAAGCAGAAATACTGTATTAGTTAGAATAAACTAGGTTGTGCTGTAATAACACCCCTACCCACAAAGTCACATACAGTCACAAATTTCAGAGGCTTAAAACAATGAAGGTTGATTTCTCACTCATGCTACATTCCCCTTGTGCTTTAGCAAGGTACTCTGTTCCATTTCATCTTCATTTGGGACTCAGGTTGATGGAAGCTACCATTTGAAACATTGTCTACTTCAGTGACAATGGGAAGAGAGACAGGAATGTTTCCATACTGGTAATTAAATACCCCAGCAAGGCAGTGACATACTTCATCTCCATATGCAATCAGTTAACCAGAACTAGTCCCGTGGCCCTGCCCATCTCTACGGGGACAGGGAAATGTAATCCTCTCATGTATTGAGAAGAAAGAACCAGATATGTGTGACCATTAGAAGTCTTCCCACTGGCGTATTAGTATAGAGCTGTGTGTGATTAAAGGTCAAATTGAATTTGAAGGATGAGAGAAAAACTCAAGAGGACATGATAATTGAACTGGGCTGAAGAATGAGATTTGGCGAGTCTGGGTGAGGAAGCATTGCGAGGAGAGGAAACTCCATGAACATAATCAAAATATATATATATATGAGAATGTATCTAGGTCACGATGAAGAGTGATCAAGCTTGCTGAAGCAGAGAGTGTGTTTTGGGGGACCATGGGAAATGAGACTGGAGTGACAGATTTGACCGTTAGCATACCCATGCTCCTCTCTTAACATTTTTGTTTGTAACATAAAAATATCATCAGAGTAAGGAATTCAGTATATAGCACTGGACATATCTGTCACCTCGACTTGATTGTAATTTCTTCATTTCTAAAATTCCAGATTGTCAGCTACTCTCCCAGGCTCTTTCTGGTTGGCGTAGCAGTCCAGAAAGAGCTTCACCTGACTTAATCCCTCTTTTCAGCTCACAGTCAATTCATGAGCAGGTAAACACCAGTGCCACTGCTAGGTTATGAGTAGAATGTCTTTAATCTCACCTTTAATTGGCACTTCTAGGGGCTTAACTGAGTGGAGAGACCCTTAAATAATGATACAAAATGAAAGATAGTGTCGAATAATAGGTTTTATGAAAACCTAGATGCAATTGAAGGACATCATTCAATAAATCTGCCCCTAGAAGCCAGTAATACTCAGTCAATACAATCTGACCTATTTTCTCCCACCTTACATTTGTTAGTTGTCCTCGCACTGGAAAAGAAAAAGAGAAGGCACACTGTCCCAGTTACACTAATAGGAAACAAATATTGGGGGGAAATTACATTTGAATAAAAGTATTTGTTAAGCAAAACATTTTCAACCATTAATGGAGAGAGCTATGTTTTGCTTAATATGTTTATAGACCCTCAGTCTAGTAGTAAGTGTGGTCTCCAGAGCCAGCCTGCCATGAGTTAAATTGAAACTCCACCATTCATCACTGGGTGAATGTTATTTAATCATGATGTTGTTATTAAAAATCATAAACGTTACTTAATCATGGTTATATGGTGATTCCATACTGATATGGACTGAGTTCTGTCCCCTTAATAATTCATATGTTGAAGTCCTAACCTGACTATATTTGGAGATAGGGCTTTTAGGAGATAATTAAGGTTAAATGAGATCATAAGGGTAAGGTCCTAATCTGATAGGATTAGTGGTATTCATTATAAGAAGAGGAGAGAGAGGCCTTTTTTTCCTGATATGCACACACCCAGGAAAGGCCTTGTGAGCACACAACAGAAGACAGCAGTCTGTAAGCCAGGAAGAGTATTCTCACCTGAACCCAAACATGCTGGCACCCTGATCTCAGATTTCCAGACTCCTATACTGGGAGAAAATACAATTTTGCTGTTGAAATCACCTAGTCTACTGTATTTTCTTATGGCAGACTGAGATGACTAATATACTCTCCTATAAAATAAGAATAACAATCATGCCTATTTGATAGCATGTTTGTGGAGGATTGAATGTGTTAATATATGCTGCGCTCTTAAAATGATGCTTGGCATACAGTAAGTACTTAATAGTCATTAGCTAATCTTATTGATATTTCCCTCCCTAATCCCTCATTTGGTAGTATCATATTTAAGAATTCTACTTCTTTAGTCAGATCTGGGTTGGACTCTGAGCTCTGCCTCTTATAAGCTGTATGACCTTGTTCAAGCTACTAACTTCTCTAAGTCTCAGTTTTATATCTGTACATGGGGATAATAGTAGTGCCGCCTGCCTTTCAGGGTTGTAGTAAGATTTAAAGGAGATATACATGTAATTGCATCTGGCATTGAGTGGTAGATTTGAAAATGCAAATCCTGTCTCACAGCCTGGTTATTATCTCCTAATGTGAAGTAAGGAATCCATATATATATTGTGGAAGACAGGGGTCATGTATATCCTTATGCTGATAGGCTACTCTGAGTAGCAAAGATGTAGATGCTTTTAGCAGTAGTGACTTTGAAGATTTTTTGCTATTTTTTGTTTTGTTTGGGTGTCCATTTTTGTATTCATTCAAATGTACTCTGGATGCAAGATTTTTTTTAATACAAATGGGAAAACAATTAAAAGTCCACATGACAAAGACTCGAATTGGGTACATCTTAAATTTAAATGCTCCAGTTTCTTTCTCCATATGTTATGTGTACCTAAATCATTCACAATGGCTTTATTATCTACACTTTTTTTCCATCAAATGGGGAAGTAGTGCTCCTTGGAATTTATTCTAGTCTTTATCTTCCATAACCCACTTCATCACCCACCTCACCCTTCCTAAAATGCTCACCTTGTTTTCTGACCTCTACTGTCTCGAGTTTTCAGTTCTTACCCCCTAAGTAAGTCTGGCATGAATTCTGTCCTCTGTCATCTCCTCATCTCTCTTGCTCTCTTCTTGGGAAGTCCCATCCATCCACTGCCCCAGATTCAATTGTTACTTCAGGCCTTTGGAATCACTCCCTGATCAACATCTTTTGTCTTGAAGGTTTTCCTAAGTTTTAGTCTTACACACTCAATGGATTTGATATTTATGACCTGCCAACCCTTTAAACTCAACACGGTGAAAACCAGAGTCTTCATCCTTCTTACCTCTAGACCCCAGGTCAACAACAACCAGGTTATTTTACTCCCTTTATCAAAACTTTCAGTGGCCCTCTATTTACTGTGGAATAAATCTCTGACTCCTTAGTCTGACATTGAAAACCCTCCTCTCTCTAACCTCAACTTTTTTTCTACCCATATCTTCCATTGCTCATCAGTATGTGGCTGACTGAAGTTAGTCAACATCCTCCTGTTTCCATAACATGCATTGACATTCTAACCTTTATGCCATTTTTGTGCTGAGTTGAACACCCTTACACTAATCTTTGCTTATCCAAACACTACGTATCTCTTGAAGCCTACATGAGATGCTACATCCTTTGTGGTATATTCTCGATTCCCCTCCCTGATAGGAATTCCTGCTCATCCTCTGTGCTGCTGTAACACGTGTTTCATGCTGTTCAGATGGCACTTTCCACTATGCTCTATATTATAGATCTAATCAAATGTCTGCCTTCTGAAATCCCAAGTCCTGCAGCTTTCTGGCATCACTACTTTCTTTAGCAGCTAAAGAATATGGCTTGAGCCCCATGCCTTGGAAGGACAGACTCTGACTTCCTTCCTTCCCTTTTAGGCTGACATTCCTCTGCTACATTTAGGGGAGGGAAGAGTTGTCACCTATCTGTTCCAAGCCAGTTCACTCTAGAACTCAATTCTCTTCACTTACCCAGGTCCTAGAGCTACTTCTAGCTCTGCCTTCAGACTCTGCTTTCTTCCTGGTGGCCACCGTCTAGAACGTCAGAACTCCACGTCTCCTCCATTATTACCCCAAACACCACCAACAGCAGGGTAAAACTTTTACTGAAAGCTTTGGGGTAATACAAGCTAATTATAGCACAAAGGAGTCAACTGGAATGTGAATGAAGGAACAGAGCTCCTAGACTTCTTTTAGACACTCCCTGAACAAGTCTAGCTACAAACATGGGGCTCCCCGTCTCCAGACTTTTCCTTTCCCATCTCCTCTCCCAGGGTCATAACTCTCCCATTATGCCAGAGTTCAACTCTTTTTACTTCTTCATTCAGAATGTTTCATCATTTCTGTTATTTAAAATTTTCCTGTTTAGATTATACTTAAGAGAGTCTCACCTTCCATAATCAAATAGGTTCTTAAGTGTTTTCCAAAACTTGATAGCAGTTTTGTTCCTCAGAAGAATTCTACCGTCCTGAAATTGTCTTGGGTCAGCCACATCAAAGTAAATTAAGTTTTATAACTATAGTACAATGTGACATGCAAAATTTTTATCCACATACTTTTAGATGTATCTCGTTTTTTTCCATTTTGGTTGAAAACATATTTAGGAAAGGAGCATATAACTCCAAACATTTGATTCATCCCAATATGAAAAAAAAAAGAGTTCAAATCCTTAATTCACCAGGTCTGAGGTTTATGACTTTGGACAAGTAATTTTCCTTGGGGATGCTCAGTTTGCCAAGCTAAAGTAAGTGTAATAATATCTGCCTCATATAAATGCAAGGATTTAGATAATTTCTATAAAATCATTTAGAGTCCTGGCACACAGAAGGAGCCCTGTTCTTAGTACAAGTTTAAAATATTTGTTGAAAGTAAAAAGGTTACTCCAGTGAGCTCTAATAAACTTTGTGTTGGGTGGAATGTTTATTGCAGGATCCCAAAAGCTATTTGATACTCTTGATTTTCCCGTTTCAATCTCATCATGTTTACTGGGGAGTCAATTCCATAGAGTTCTATGCTTAATTGAAGAGACAGGAAATCACGACTTTAAAACTTTCAGTGTTAAGAGTAAATGACACATTAGTTTAGAGACATATCAGTAATTATGGAAGTATCTTCTCAAATTATAATGCTTTCCTCTGCCTTACTACTAGCAGTCAAAAACACTGAATTGATCTGAGCAGGGTCAGGATTTTGGATCTAAGGAAAATCACTTAAATTTGAGGCGTTATGTGTGCAGTACAGGATGTTCCAGCTGCAAATGCTCTGAATCCTGTTTAAAAGCAATGGTGCAGGGGACCAGAGACCCAACCTCCAGATCTCTGAGTCCCATAAAGTTTGGGCAGGCCTCCAGAAATCTGATGCTGCTCCCAGAAGGAGGGGATTCTCATAGTTTCTAGAAGGGTTCGTGACTCTCTGGGGGTGAGAGATGGGGAGGGGAAATTCGGATGTGGAAATTTCCATTATGCCCTGAAGTTGCACAAAACCCTACTGCAGGAAGTGTTCACTAAAGGTTTCCCAATTTTGTTAACTAATCTCTCTAGTTGAAATGCTTTTTCCTCCATGTTTGAAATTTCTCCCTGTCTTTTAAAGTACAACAGAGAAGCAACTTGGTGCCTGTAGCCTTTCCGAATTCCCCCAAGTTGGAGTAAATCACCATTTCCTCCTTTATATTCTTAGAGCATAAAATAAAAGTACTTACCAGAATCTTTGATTACTGACAATGGTGGAAGGTCAGTATAGTGCCTTCAGGCTCAAATTGGAAAGTCATATTTCCGCTTACCAGCTCTTAGGCCCTGGGCAGGTTAATTAATCCCATTCTTCATCAGTTTTCTCACTGTTATTTCAAATAAACTCCTGGGACATTAGGTAGAAAGCTCTTTGATAGCAGTGACCATATTTATATGGTCATGAAAGTCATAATGGTTATGCTTTTAATATGTGATTTACCTGAATGTGGATGGTTTCTAAAAATAAAGTAGCTTTTAATGGTACAGTTTAGAATGTGTGATGAGATCAGAAAAGCATGTAAACCAAATTACTCAACATATTTTGTAACTTTTATTCACTTTTTTATGTAACAAAATAAGGCTAAATCAACTTTTTAAAAAACATGGAAATGATCATAAACATAATTTAAACTTTGCAATTGTCATATATAAAGTTTTCCTTGCACAAACATGTCAGGAGGCAAAATGGGAAAGATAAGTAAATGTTTTGCAGAATTCTCTCTTCTTGAGAAGCATTACAGAGATTAAAATTCATATTTCCCCAGGGATGTTTACTTTGTGAATGGCAAAATAAATATGGAACATTTCACCTCAAAGCAGTTTTTTGTTCTCCTCTGAAAACTTCAAAAAAAAAGAAAGGACAAGAGTAAGAATTTCTGAAATACTAGAAATCTGTCACATATGTTATGGCAATCACTGTGATCCTGAATAAAGCTTTTTTCTTTTGTTTCTCTTGCTTGGAACCTAAAACTGCCAGTACTTTAACTTATAAATGAAAGTTCATTTAGCCATATTTTTGCATAATGTTGTTTAAAATGGTCATTACTTTCAATGAATCTAAGTAAAATTTCTGCTTTTGCTTCTGAATACAGCATCCCTAGCACCCCCTCCTTGAGCAAATGCGCATCCATCCCACCTGGTTTTCTACATCTTTCTCAGCATAGGTAACAATGGAAGAGTTCAGACCCCAGGATAAGATTGATTCCATGTTAGTTTTCCAAGGCTGCCATAGCAAATTATCACAATATGGATGGCTTTAAACAGCAGAATAGTTCTGGAGATCAGAAATCTGAAATCAAGTTGTCGGCGAGACTTGTTCATCCTGGAGGTTGTAGGGGAAATTCTATTTCTGGCCTCTCTCCTAGCTTCTGGTGGCTCCAGGTGTTCTTTGGCTTGTGGATGCATAACCAACACCTCTGTCATCATATGGCCTTTTTCTCTGAGTGTTTCTCCTCTTCTCTTCTAAGGACATATAATTGGATTTAGGGTCGACCCTAATCCAGGATGATATCTCAGGATCTTTAAATTAATTGCATCTGCAAAGATCCTTTTTCCAAATAAGTTCACATTCACAGGTTCCAGGTGGATGTATCTTTCATGGGGTCAATTTTCAATCCACTACAGTTTCGTTTGGACTAAGGCTGTGTTCTTGTCAAAGACATACCATGGGGCTTCCCTGGTGGTGCAGTGGTTGAGAATCCGCCTGCCGATGCAGGGGATACGGGTTCGTGCCCCGGTCCGGGAAGATCCCACATGCCGCGGAGCGGCTGGGCCCGTGAGCCATGGCCGCTGAGCCTGTGCGTCCGGAGCCTGCGCTCCGCAACGGGAGAGGCCACAACAGTGAGAGGCCCGCGCACCACCTAAAAAAATTTTAAAAAAAAGACATACCATGCTCAAAGGCTGTATTTGCATGAAGCCAACATTCCTTCAGCACTATTTGACTGCACTGCTCAAGCTTATGTTATGACTTCCAAACAGAGATAGCTAGAGCTTCCTTATTCATTGACTTTGAAGAGAAGCATTTTCCAAGGGAAGGGGTATCCAATTCTTTTCTGGCCTTTTCTGTAAAATGGACTTTGCTTGTGTAATAACTATGCTTAGAGTCAGGTCCACAGATAGTCCATCAGGATGGAGAAATTGTCTCCAAATATGATGGGAATAAATATGGATATCAAGATTTCATAGACAAATGCATTTGCATGTTATTAACCAAGTGCCCATGTGCTTGCCTAAATCTTTTCACATTTTTAGACACAACTTATTGGGGAAAATAATGTTAAAGAGGATGTAATGTCTAATTTTTAGGATTCTGTGGGGAAGGGACCAATTTTGAGTAAAGAAAATATTGTAAATAAAATATACTTAAACTGTTTAAAAGTTTTGTACCAAAGGCTATTTTTTTAAAGTTAATTAAAATGGAATGGGTACGAAGATGGTGTGTGTGTTTTTTTTTTTTTTTTTTTTGCGGTACACGGGCCTCTCACTGTTGTGGCCTCTCCCGTTGCGGGGCACAGGCTCCAGGCGCGCAGGCTCAGCGGCCACGGCTCACGGGCGCAGCCGCTCCGCGGCATGTGGGATCTTCCCGGACCGGGGCACGAACCCGCGTCCCCTGCATCGGCAGGTGGACTCTCAACCACTGCGCCACCAGGGAAGCCCAGATGGTGTGTTTTGAGATGCAAAAGAATTGACCTAAAAAAGAAAAAAAGGTGTGACTAAATGGGTGTGGATGGGGTTCCTTTTCTCTAGATAGAAAATGGTGTACATGAGATTCTTCAGGGATTGCTAAGACCAATATTATAATTTTTCTGAGGACTGGGGAGGTGCAATAAAAATGTCTAAATTTTTTCAAGATTATACTTTTCTGGCCTGTAGTAAGCTAAGCTGATATGAGTAACATATAGTATGCGTATTAAAAGAAGATTAATTTTCATATGAATACATACGAAATTAGTGCATTTTCAGATTGTCAAAAGTAAATACACACACACCTACAGAGAGAGAGAGAGAGTCTTTAAATACATCGATCTTTTCATGACCCAGGAAAGAATCTTTATTGAAATTCTTTTAACTGTAGCCAAAAATGTTAATGTCCACTAAATTTTTTGACTTTACTCTGCTTCAGTTTGGGAATGGCAGTTGTAAAAATGAGCAAGGATATTTGATCTAATGAAAGACAGCATTTTAATGTCTAGACCTTTGGGGGTGTCAAATTTTTTACTAAAAGATAAAAAGAGAGACAGAGGTAGTTCCAGGAATAGGATGGGAGATTTGTGGCTAGTATCAAGCCCATATTTGTTCTGTTTCAACCTTTTACAGGACAAAATAAAGGCCCAAGGGGGTAGGAAAAGTGATCAACAAGCTTCTTCTATTATTTCCATCCTTTATCCCTCCCCACTATTTAAAAACTCAAAAGTTGTGAAATTCCCTCTCCATCAGATTCTGTATATCCAAAGAACTATCTTGAAGGAGAATTTCATATTAGTCTTTTCATTTTAAATATCTGGTCTTGGTGCTTATTTACTAAGTCCCCTGGGTAACCTCCTGGGTCAACTCAGGGTATAGATCAGGTCAGGAAACCTGGTGCTGAGCCTCCAAATCTTTGGTCAAACTCCATATTCACACAGTCATATTCACTAACACTGCTCACATCATACAGCTCTACAGCTTGCCACCCAATTCAAATCCACTGAGCATGATTCAGTCTGAAAATTTACTTTTATACCAAGCACATAAGCAAAATGAAATACAGTTTAAGAAATCAGCTCATAACATTTACAATTAAATTCATTAATCAAGGTGGTTTATGGAAATGCTGCATGCAAACTGTAAACTTCATAAATATTCAAGCACCAAACAACTAGACAATCACATTTCTTAGTAATAAATGGTTCGTCTTGTTGGCTTTATTTCAGTATGAGAGATGTGGAACATTCCCATCCAACAGCTCGCACGCATTCTTATCTTGAAACTTTTTAAACCATGCATATCATCAAAAAGAACCTTTGTTTTGGTGACGTTTCTATTCCATATGTTCTCCATTTAACTTCCTCTCTAGATTTTCATTCTTTGAGACTAATTAGCACCTGCACCTGATTTCAGGAAGCAGCACTTGAATCAAACAAAGTGTCTTTGAAGGAAAAAAAATACCGAGTTCCAAGATTTCTAGTTAATAAATATGGACAATATACTTTGTTGATGTTCTCATTCACGTGTGTCTTCCTAAAGTGTGAGAATTTATGTATACTTTCTTTTGGTATATACAAATCTAACCGCACTGGTAGCTTCATACTATATACTGCAATGTACTTTGGCTGGCTGCCGGTTTACATTCTGTTACAAAAATTTCATTGACCAAATGCAGGATGGTATTTACCACATTCACATTGTATGTTGATGAATTAGTTTCACTTACCAGGTTTGGGAGTAAAGAGAAGAGTAGCTCAAGGAGGCCCAGGTAGTCATGAGAGGCTTTGCATTTGAGGAAACATTTAAACTGGATCTTGAAGTATGCTTTAAGAGATCAAAGAAAGAAAGAAAACAGAAAAATTTAGGTAGGAGCGAAAGAAAAAAATGTGTTGGAGTAGGGACAGAATATGGAGGGGAGGATAATTTTAGGCAGGGGGAACTACTGCTCAAATGCTCTCAGATGCAGAAGTGTCATCAAACTAGCAAAATTCACTCATCCTTCAATTTCAAGTGTTAACCAGCTCTACATAAACTGAAGCCTTCTTCTTCTGTGCTGCCATATCTCAATTATGGTAGTCGCCTATGTATTTTCTAATTGTTGCAAATCTGTCTTCCACCCGGACAGTTGAAGGCAGAGTCTGTGGTTTTTCATGTTCCTCTCTGGAGTATGACCCACTCTCTAGTATCCCTCTACTGAAGGCCAGTCCACCTGGCTTTGAATACTTCCAATGACTCATTACTTCACAAGGCAGACTTATCCCACCGTTAGAGGACATTGATTGTTATGCAGTCTTTCTTTATGTCTCATTCGTCTGCCTCTTGGTAATGTTGACAATTGGTTGCTAGTACTTCTCTGGAGTAACAGTAGGCCTCTCTATTCCATGTGCTCTGCTTGTTAAGTCCCGTGAATACATAGAGGAGAAGCCATGATTCCTATTCCTGATAATTTCCTTCTTCAGTATATCCATCCTTAATTTCTTCACCCTCTCCCTATTTTCTACTCTTTTCCAAACTTCCTCTTTATTCATCCAGCAAGTATTCATACAACAAACAAGCATTTTAGAGCCAGTAAACACCAGACACAAGCACACATAGTTTTTATTATTCTTCCAAATATTGGTCTTGATATCTGGGCTGTCCATAGTTTTCTGATATTAAAGAATAAATTAGAAATAAGCATGATAGTCCAGATACAATCTGACCAACACAGAGTACAGTGAAGTGCCTTTTCCCCACTGTGAGGGTTCTTTTCCTTGAATGCCATCTAAGATGGCTTAACTATTACAGTTTCAGCATACTGCATCTTATATAAGTTAGTTCTCATAAAAGCTGCTTAAAGCCAGATCTCTCTCTTATTATAATTTTTTATTTCTCTTTGAACTAAGTGTAGAACTTTATAAGTATACATGTTGAATTTCAATTTTCTTGATTCCTTCAAAATTTCAAAATAGCTTTTAGTCTATAATATATTTTGTTCTGTTACCCACAGAATTGATGAACCAGCCTTCCTTATCTCCACCCAGGTCATTGATAAAAATATAGAATTGAAATCCTAGACTTTATTTGAATCGTGTTTCCAAGTTTATCCCAAGCTATTTAACAATACTCTGAATAGAGTGTTCAGCCAGGAACCAGCGATTAATTCACCCAACAGCACAGTCATCCATATCACATTTCACAATTTATCCATAAGGATGTCGTGGAAGGCTGTCAGGAGCATGCTGAAATCAGTACCTCTTAAAGCGTCCTCGGAGCTAAAACTATATCAAAAAAGGAATTGAGGTTAGTTGAACATGACTTACTCTGAGTGTTATCTCAAGTGTTCACTGCATACTCTTTGAAATACTATCAGTGAGATGCTTAATAACCTATGTTTTTTTTTTCCCCTAGGAATCAATATCATATATTTAAGAGTATAGTTTCCAAATCTACCCTGTTTCATTTTGTTGAAATTCACAAATTCATAACTTCAACTTTTAATTTTAAAAGTTGGGCCTTACGTTTAATATGACTAAATACCACTATTAATATAATGAATACATAGTCATTATTATCTTTTTCCTTTTAGAGAAACTTCATATGTTTAAAAAATGCATTTTGTACCCCAATTATTTTGAACATGGGACAATATTTTGAGGTGTTTTTAAACATGAGATAATGTCTGTAATTTATAAAGAAGATAAAATGTTTGGACTGTGGCTTTGGGAAAGTTTTCTGTAAGAGAAAATATATGTGAAATGTTTGAAGTTGTTTTCCTTAGTACAAAAAAAATCACTAAAAATTACAAACTAATCTCAACTTAAACCTTGTTATCAATGTTATTAATCATTTCTCAACTGTATATTTCAGTGATTTCACCTCAAAACAGTTTAAAACAGATGCTACTGAGAGTTCACAGTGATGGTACATTGTATGCATTTTATGATTATAATGGGGAAAAATGCTCATAAATTCAGAAGGTACAATTCTGTGGAACTTAGTATAACTTAATGTCCTTGAGGGCTTGAAGTTTTATTAATACTGATAGCTTGTCCATGAAATAGCATATACCTTTTTTGGAAGATAAAAAGTAAGCTCTTATTGAAATCTCAGTTTTGGTATTTCTCTCAAACATCTGGCAAAATGCTTTAAGCAGGATTATTCGAAAGTGTGGCTAGACAAAATTTAAATGCCCTTTTTGATTTTCTATGTGTTTTTTCTAGGTTCTCACACTTTCTTGTTTATCCATAGTTTCCTTCAGGAAATCAGTGTTCTCTCTGTCCATTGCCATTTTCTTTTCATCTTTAGTCTTGTTTTAGCTCACTTTTGTTTCTACTGTTTTGAGTTTTCCAGTATAGCTTCAAAGCCATTCTCTAAAGATTAATGTTAAAATTACTTCTTAGGTTATCAAAAGAATATTATTAGTCATCTTAAACTTTTATATCTTTAGTAACCATGATAATGGTAATGTTTCAATTGTTACATTTGATATGCTGCCCATTTTGAAGTGTTGACATCAGAGGGAAGTATGCATGAGATGGGCTATTAATAGCTAACATTTAGTGAAGGCTCTTTATGTGCCACACACTCTTCTTAACATTATATACCCATTACCACATTTCATGTTCGCACCAATTCTATGCCTTAGGCGCTTTACTTATCCCTTTACAGATGAATAAACTGCAGCTTAGAGAAGTTAAATAACTCACCAAAAGGCACACAGCTAACAAGCAGCAGAGCCAGGATTCAAACCTTGGTAATCTGACTCCAGAGTCTGTGCCCTAAACCACCATTCCATAATGAAGTTGATTTCTAACTCACCCTAGATATTACATATTACTAGTTCAAAGCCAGGGAGACAAAAGCATCTTTATAGTTCAGCTGAGTACAGTGTTCATATATATATATTTAATTTTTATTGGATGTGTTAGTTTCAGATGTACAGCAAAGTCAATAAGTTATACATATACTTATATCCAGCAAAGTCAATAAGTTATACATATACTTATATCCACTCATTTTTTTTAGATTCTTTTCCCATATAGGCCATTACAGAGTATTGAGTAGAGTTCCCTGTGCTATACAGTAGGTTCTTATTAGTTATCTATTTTATACATAGTACTGCGTATATGTCAATCCCAGTCTCCCAGTTTATCCCTCCCCCACCTATCCCCTGGTAAGCATAAGTTTGTTTTCTACATCTGTAACTCTACTTCTATTTTGTAATAGGTTCCTTTGTACCCCTTTTTTTAGATTCCACATATAAGCAATATCATATGATATTTGTCTTTTTCTGTCTGACTTACTTCACTCAGTATAACAGTCTCTAGGCCCATTCATGTTGCTGCAAACAGCATTATTTTGTTCTTTTTTATGGCTGGGTAAAGAAGATGTGGTACATATATGCAACGGAATATTACTCAGACAATATATATTTTAGCTGCAAACATCAAATACCTCAACATAGCCCATTTACACTGAAGGAGAATTATTTATCCAGCACTTCAGCATTTCCCTAGGATGGTAGAGTGATATATAGGAACAAAAATAGTGATTGTGATAGACAGTTGTTCTTTCTTTTGAAGTATGGGCTTGGGAAATGGCAGAAATAAGAATTGCAAATTGTTAATTATTAGCTTATCCATTTTGGTATTAGTTATTATCTAGGGCCATATAGGGTTATATAGGTTTTGAACCAGGGTAGGATATTGAAGCTGATGACAGGGTTTTATTTAGAAGAGAACCAATATACAAGAGGTATGTCTCTTCATGAGGCTCATCAATGCCCCAGCATAGGTTGTTTTCGCTAGCTCAGTATTAAGGTTTTGTCTGAATTTTATTTATGGATTCAGTGCATGTGTTTAACATTTAAACAACAAAAGTTCATTTTATATAATCTAGTTAAGTTGTTCTTCCCTGCATCTTTGGTTGTTAGAGAAAGTTAATTAAAATTTACCATGTGCATTAAATAAATATATATATATATATATAATATGCCTCATTTAATAAAGGGGAAGTGTTATCACTAAAGAGACCAACACATTTACAAATTAATCTTTGCCACGTTACCAACTGGATATTTGTGAGGTTAAAATGTGTATGCATTTATGTGTAAAATCATTTTGAAAAATAAAAGTTCTTAAATATTCATTAAATGTCTACTATGTGCCAAGCCCTGAGTTGAAAACAGAAGAAAAATATGCAAGGTCTCTCCCTCAAGAAGGAAGAAATAGAGCAGTAAATGCATGATTACCAGGTCCAGTGATTTGTATGGAGTATTCTTCAAGTACAGATGAAAAGTACCTAAATCAGACCAGATAGAAGAATTCCAGATATGGCTTTCAAAGGATGTACATCTGATCTGAAAGGCATTTATTAGTAAAGCACAGCTATAGTTAATGTGATTTGCTTGATAATCAGGAATTGGCACATTTGATGAAAGAAGGACTTTCTTGTAGAAAGTCCATGCAGATTGCATGGTGTGGATTTAATTGGTCTCTAGGAAAGACTTGGGTTAGAGGAGGGAAGGTGAGAATTGAGTAATATAGCCCTGCTCCAGGCTCAAGAATATTTCTATAGCCTTACTCCAAACACACATCCTAAAGCCAAGATGAAACTCTTAGATTGGAATTGGCAATTGGCTGTTTCATGGATATAAATTTAGCAGATTGTTGATGTTATCAACCAGCTTATGAAGTAGTTTGTGGAATCTATCCAGCTGTAAAATATTAGAAGGCAAAATTTTTTAATTTGAATTCAACCAGTTTTCAAAAAAAGATGTTGTTGTTACTAAATTCTGCTCTTTTCTCCCCAAAAGACAGTTTGCTTATGTTTATGTGACTTGATGCATATATGTATGTGATTTTTGAGTCTGTCTGTGATATTTGTCAGAACGATTTCACTTCCTCAAATATTCCACGTATTAGTTTTTTATTGCTGTGTAACCATAAATTTAGTGGCTTAAAGCATGTTTATTATCATACAGTTTCTAAGAGTCGGGAGTCCAGGAATTGCTTAGGTGGATTTTTTGCAAGGTTGCAATCAATGTGTCAGCCAGGGCTCAGTTCTCATCTGGAGGCTTGCTTGGAGCTGGATCCACTTCCTAATTCACTTATGTTTTGGCAGAATTAACTTCCTTGCAGCTATAAGACTGAGGGTCCTAGCTTCTTGCTGGCTGTCGCTTAGAAGTCACTATCAGCTCCTAGAAGCTGTGTTCAGTTAATTTCTAGGTTGCCCTCTCTGTAGACCCTTTACAACACAGTAGCTCATTTCTTCAAAGAAAAATAGAAATAAAGCAAGTTTGCTAGCATGACTTAATTTCATATAACATAAAACAAGGAGAGACAGCCCATCACCTTTGCCATATTTTATTTGTTAGAAGCAAGTCACAGTTCATATTCAGGATGAGGGAATTACACACAGCTGTGAATATCAAGGGCTCTACCTTAATGCCACATTCCATAAAATAAAATCTATTCCAGTTCTAGGCATGTTTGAAAGGTTTCCAAGTAATCAGATAATCAACTTTAAATAATCAATTGTTTGAACGGCATTTAACTGTTGCATAAACAGGTGCCTCTTTATAAAATAATACATGCACACACACACACACACGTGTTTTAAAGTAGAGACAAAGTATACCAAGAACTGACTTGACTATATGGTTTTTTTCCTAATATTATTTATATTCCAGACCATGTTGGAAACACATTTTCTTTCAAATGATGGTTATATTTCTGTCCATATTGTATATAATGCTATTTTTCCCCCAAATTTATCCCACCGTTTTCCTCCTTTTTGTAGGACTGATGTATATCTATTATAAAATCATAGGTCATTAGATTATCATTTTAGAAAGTGATTAAATTTAGAAGACTGATTATACATTTTGATTTTCTACATAAGCATATTTTAATTACATTTATTTATGGCAGTTTGTAAGAAGAGATGTGATAATGTAACATTTTGTATATGATTTTAATAAATGTTATATTTTTATTTTTATATAACAAAATCTATATTGGCAAGTATATTAAGTTACATTAAATGTCTACAAATGGCCATTTAGGTAAAATAACTTTTGTTGGAATAGCGTGCTCCAGTCTTCCAAATTCATTCTAAATTTAGTCAGCAATACTTATTAAGCAAGCATTAACTATATTCTAGAATATAGAAACACAAAGGTGACCAAGTCACATTTCACTTGATGCTCTTAATTCTCAGGTTGAGCTGAAAGAATATTAATATAGAATAATTAGTGAATGAGGACATTAAAAGTCAGAGAGTTTAATTAACATATTTTAGGTCATAAATTTAGGGAACCTGGAACTGGAACCTAGGTCTTCTATATCAATGTTCAATGCCCTTTCACTGCCTTTTATGACTCCTAAGTAATGAATTGACTTCCATTTCTTAGAGAAGGTGATTAATGTACTCCCATGAAAAGGCTGAACCCTTTAAAATTGTTTCCTTGGAAGTAGTTAAAACGTTGTGTTGATCCATACAAATTATTTGACCTAGTCCCCACTGAGACCAGCTGAGCTGTGAGTCAGCTGGTGATGGTTAGAATTCATCTTAGAAACATGAAATAGAATGAGGTTAATTGACACATATCAAAATCAAACCTGTGACTGGCCTCTTGCGTATCATGCTAGCCAGTCATGCATGTCAATATAGAATTCAGTCTATATGCTGCTTTTTCCCCGTCTCCTTTGACCTTCACTCATTCTGTTTATCAGTCAGTATGTAATGAAAGACATCTTTAAGAAGTAATCTGTTTAGTTTCATAGGTTTGTGAAACATACTATATTTCCAATCTGTTTGCAGTGATTCTTAAAACTATTTACTAAAAGTTGGTAATATCCAGAACCATCAAAAAATTTTTCAAATATAATATCAGTGTTAACAATCAGTGAAGCAACTATTTGATTAATGGTCCTTTAAGCAGGTTTTAAAGATGAATTATATCTAACTTCAATTGTCTTGTCAGATTCTAGTTATTAAATGCATTGATTTCATGCTGGGAAAACTCCTATTTCCCTACAGTTCTTTTGACAAGTGCAATTGGCACATATTATTTTGACCAGAGTTACTATATTTCTTATTGTTCATTGTATCTGTGCACCTGTCTCTTTAAAAAAAATTTTTTGCCTAAACTTGGTTGAATGAGGTAAATTTTTCTCATATTAAGAAGACTTAAAGTAAAAATATAAAGGTAGAATAGCTCATTCTTTTACTTCAGTTGTGTATATGCATACTTTTGTTTTCTTGTTGTAGACATTGTCAAGTAGTATTTTTTGGTTGATATGTGAGCTTATTGCCTAGATTATTTTCCATTTAGCTCAAGTCTTGGTGTATCAGGTAGGATTTCTAGGAGAGGGCCCACTATTTTCCTTTTCTCCTCCAAATGTAAAAGTTTGGAATAAAGGTCTTTCATAGATTATACTTGGTGGTTGACTACCCATATTTAGGAAAGGTGCATGTGAGGTGATGAGCAGAGGTAGAGAACAGAAAAAACCTGGTTACCGAGAATTCTGGAGAGTAGATTAAAGAAAGAAGAAAAGGTCTGGGGAGAAATTATTTATATAGGTATATTTCAAAGAAATATTATATGTTTCAGATTTAGATCAATGTGATCTTAAGGGATTATGTACAAGCAAACACCCCAGTTTGTTTTTCTGGAGTGATAATATTCTTGATGATTCATGTCACCAAAAAGAGATAAGCATTTATAAGAAGTGAAGATTACCTTCAGAGAAATATATGATTTACTCATATTTCCTATTAAGAATAAATTACACAAGGAGAAAATTGATACATTCCTAACATAATGCAATGCTATAGTTCCTAGTGAGGAAAAATGTATGAGAGGATGTTTAGTCTCACATAATTGGGAAAACAACAAGAACAATGCCAATTATTTGCATAACAATCCAGAAATAATATAAAATTGTGGTCTTCATGCCCAAACTGTCCTAACACTAAGGCAAACCATATTCCTTTTCAAGGTCTACTGAAGCCTGCAAGCTGCTAAAAAGCTTATTCTTGGGGTTCTCCGAGATGTAGGCTTATCAAGTTATTGAGTCCTCTTAAGCAACTACCTAATGTCAGTTACTGACAATAAATTTCAAAATGATCTTATGTGTGATTGAACCATCCCTTCCCTTGGTTTCTAGGATGATTTCTATTTCTTATTTCTCTTTCTATGCACTTTCCTTTCCCCAGGTTCCTCCTAATTTACCAAACTCAATTTGGTTCCTTGTAATTTACCAAACTCAGTCTTCAAACTTTCCCTTCACTCTCTGTAGTCCTGCCTTAGCTGGTTGCCCTCTGACAACGACTCATAAACCTATTTCTCTAGCCCCAACCACAAATGGGAGTCAATATGTCAATCCTAATACAGAATTTCTGTAAGGAAATTTAAATATTATACCCATAGACAAACACAAGTACACTATATTTTCTGCACTCTTCTTGAAGAACTAATAGGTGTCTTAAACCTAATCTGCCCTAAACATACTCCAAATTTACAGTCTCTTAACCTGGGGCTCCCTCAGCACCCTAACCTCACTGAACAGCACCATCATAATTCTAGTTGCTAAGACCAAATGGTTTTGATTTCTTTTCTTTTTGACACACGACATCCATCTGCAAGCAAAATATAGCTAAACCTTGACTATTCTCACCATCTTCCCAACTACTTCTTCAAACCTTGTCAGTTAATTCTCAGATCAATTATTGAAATAGCTTCCTGTCTGTATCTCTACCTCCATACTTGCCACTCCATGATCTGTTCTGAACATGGCAGGCAGAGTGTGAGCCTCTTAATATGTAACTCAGACTGTGACATTTCTGTTCTCAAAACCTGCCAAGGGCTTCCATCTCATTCTGAGTCAAAGACAAAACCTCTCCCCACAAATACACACATACACAGCACCCGAGCCCAACTTTATCTCTCCTCATCCCTCATTTGCTCAGCCCACTCCAGTAACACAGGCCTGCCTTTGCTGTCCTGCCCTGCCTCAGGGACTTTGCACTGACCATCCTCTCTACTTCTAATGCTTTTCCTTAGTTCCCCCCAGGTCTCAGCTCAAATACCACCTTATCACAGAGGATTTTTCTGACCACATAAGACTGTACAGTTTCTTCTCCCACATTTTTTATTCCCCATGTCTTTATTTTTCTCTGCAGAACTTATCATCACCTGATAGAATTTTCTTATTGTCTTTTGTCTATTTCAAGGATGACAGGAATTTGGTTATTTTTATGCCATACTCCAGTATCCCGAATATGTAGTAATTATTCATATTACTTAAATGTTGTTTAATTAAATAAATCATTTTTACAACTGGTTTGCACAAGTGGGTCATGTCAATTCTAATTCAGAATTTCTGTGGAGAAATGTATGTATTATACCCAAGGTAACCCACCCTATCCTTAAAATATATTTAAGAAATATAAATACAGTTTATTCTATTAGACATGCATAGAGAAATAGAAGAGAAATATAGAAATAGTATATAGATGTTATCTGATGGCTTGTTATCATATGGTTTTTAATATTAGATATAGCAAAGGATAAATGATATCTCTTAAAAACTACAACTACATGCCAAAAAGTTCTGACATTACTCTGATCACACTTTAAGGCTATTACTGTCCTTGATCCCAGTATTGGCATTTCATGTTTGTTCCACCAAGTTTTATTTTCTTTTTAAAATATTAAATATTTAAAGTATACAGAAGCTATTTTTACAACTGATTTGCACAAGTGGGAGTCAACATATCAATTGTAACTCCAAATTTCTGCAGAGAAATATATATATATATATATATATATATATATACTCTAGGTAGACAAACACAAGTATGCTATATTTTCTATACTCTGAAAATTTAGTATCTTTATTGTCACAGAAATTAATTACCTGAGTTGTTTCCACAAAAGCCCTAATATTTATAATTAAGATTCTGGACCACAGCCTTATTTTACTTTTTATATATTAAATTTTGTATATCTTTCTTTTTTCTCTCTTCAGTAGAAGTTTTATTAATGCAAATTTTAAACGTATTTGTCTGGCTCTCTCACACACGTGAAAAGGAGTTGCATTTCCCTTTTCTACTCACAGGACATTATAATAACTGCCACATCTACAGACTCATGAGGCCAGAAGTGGCAAGCTCTGGGAATTGTCTACCAAAGTACTTGAAAGATCCAGTGTTTCATAAAGAGTTCAATTGGGATTAATCAAACCATCTTGACCATAGAAATTTTGGTTTTTTTAAGTAGAAAATGCTCCTTGGCAGTTGTCTCATCTAACACTTTCCATATAACAATGGGAAAACTGAAATAGTTCCCACGTGCTTGAATAGTTGCTGGCTTGATTTAATCTCATCTATAGTAACTTGGTGTCTGTTCATTCGAACTGGCCAAACCATTCTTTAAGGCTGCCATACTAGCCTACTTGTTCCCTCTGTAATGATTTCCTCCTGGTGTTTGTATTCCTGGTTCCTCCTCCATGTCATTTGGATCTCAGCCTAAAAGTCACTTACTCAGAGAGGTCTTCCTTGGCAACCCAATCTAAAGCAGCCTTCAGTCACCTGCTAGTACATCCCTTATTCTAATTCTCAGAATAGCATGCCTCACCATTTTCTTTCTGGAGTCTTTGTTTTTTTATATATAATGTGTTTATTGTTCACCTCACTACATTAAATACAGACGGTAGCCAACCTGATTGTGTTGTTCACTGCTATATCCCCAGTGACTAGAACATTTCCTGGCAGTTAGCTGGTGCTCAAAAATCATTTGTTTAATAAATGAATGATGTGATCTCTGTTACTTCTTATATTTGTATAAATGATTAAAAACCATTAGGGATCCAAGAGTGTAGAACTCACAAATGTGGACTCCCTTCCAGCCTCATCATGGGTCATTAACAAAGCACCAGATTAACTGACCTGATCTTCATAGGTCATCAGGGTAATGTGCCCAGGCATTTTGATATTGTTAGACTACTCTGTGATAAACATATTGATCACAATATGTTTATTACTTTGATGATGATATACATCTCCCATTACCAAGTGCAGTCTTGCTTTCCTGCATCTAAAAGAAGAAAGGACTAATTTATTAATGTTTTCCCTTCCAAGAAATATTTTACTCAAGTATTTTAGATGAGTTAGATTAAAATATAGAAAAATCAGCTTTAATATTTTTTTCTGATCAGTAAAATGGGTTAATTATATTAATTCAGCAAATGATTTTTTAATACCTACCATGTACCAGCTCTTCTCTCATTGAATTTTACGGGGAAGAAGACAATAAGTAACTATACAGCAAGTGCAGTTTTCAACCCATTCATGTATTATTATATCCTTACTACAGTTCTTTCATGTAGAAATTATTATTCCTTTTTTCTTAAACATCTTAGGGAAATTAACCTCAGAGGAGTAGACAACATACCCAGATTTGTACTGATAGTGGCAGAGATGGGTTTTGAACTAAATTTTTATTACTCCAAAGATTCCCCTTATACTTTGTCAATTGAAAAAAGGAAAATTCTATGAAAATTTAAATAGCAATAATAATTAAATTATTGTGAGCCTTATAAAAAACATTAAAATAATTAAAATTCATGCAAAAAATAAATTACCCATTCAAGTAGAGAATTTGCCTGTATGCTTTGGTCATAGAAACTAGGGACATAGACATTGCTATAATGCATTACTTTAAATGTCTAAAAAAATGGATCATTGTATAAATTAGATGTCATCAAAAGACCATTCAAAAAAAAGACCATTTAGATGCAAAGTTTATCAGTTATTGTCCAAATATTCTCATTAGAATAGCTCAAATTGCTTTACAGCATTTCATAGGGTGGACATTAGATTCTGGTAGACAGATAAGCCAGTCTTTCAGTCAACCAATGCTCCTTTGCTAATCCTTCAGCTAGTTTATTGTCTAGTCCCTGACAGACTGTAGTGTGGACCCTAGCCCTACATCATGTACTCTACTGCATTGTGAATTCTGACTTTGTGTTTTAGACATGGAATCCTTTGGAGGCAAGGAGATATTTGCGATTATAAGTATTATGGTTAAATGATACCAATAGGGAACGTGGGCTCTGTGGTGATATGAGAGCCATACAACTAAATTACCAGCATCTATTTGGGGTGTTGAGAGCTGTAACTGAGAAATGAGGCATTTTGTGATTATATGACTGGCCAGAATGATGCTTATAACTTCAGGCTCTACTACACAGTTGAACCAGCCACCAAGTTCTTCATATGATATTTGAACTAGAGTGTTAATGCTTCTATTGCTGGCATTTTGTCTGATTTGGGATTAATTCCATTGTCATGAATAGCTCTTTGGCAAATGAAAATGAGAGAAGTGTAAGCTAGTAAAATTAGGGAATCTCAATGCAGGATATTTGCAATTCCAAAAGAATCATCTCTATCTGCCAAATAATTGGTTAAGTCAATGGAGACTTAATCAATTTTTAATTTATTTAGTCATTTCAAAAATATTTATTCATTGTTTATAGGTATGCTTGCAGCACAGTTGGATACACAATATTCTCATCCTCAGAAATTTCATGATCAAAGTGTGAAAATGAGACACACATACTCACATTAAAAATTAAACGACAATTCAAGAAGAGGCACAGGCAGTCTGTGATTAAGTGCCACGTGAATAGTATGAACGGTGATATGAGCTCACAGAAAGGGCATGAGGTTGTGTGAACTCAAGAGAATAGTTCTGACTCGGGCAGTTCACCCCACAGGAAGATCTCCTCTTCATAATTCCCAGCTGCCCAGCACAAATAAAGACTGCTTGCCTTCTGTCTGCAGCCTTTCCTCGCTACTCTCTTTTCCCTCAATTGAAACTTCTCTCAAGTCCTCTCTTTACCTGTCTTCCTTTATCCCTTTTGAGAAGTCAAAGCCTTCCCTCTTTCAATCAAACAGTCTTCTAAAGCATGAAGGGATATGATTTATCCTTAACTGAAACTGACTTATATACAATGTTTTACCTCCTCAAGGCACTTGGATTTATTTATTTATTTTCCTTCTGATGGTGGAACCAAGCACTTTGAAATATCAGTAATTTTAGGCAATATGCATGTGAAAGAAGCATTTCCAGTCCTTAATACCATGTTATAGCTCACACTAACTCTAAAGGTAATCTACAAAAATACTCAGATGTTATTAACTGAAAGGCCAAGAAATTTGTTTACGTGTATAAAGAAAGGTATGAAATAAAAAAACTCAAAAATTTTAAAAAGAAAAGGTGGAACTGGTTTTGGAAAACTTGTGTTGAGTATTGATTACTGTTTCAGTGGAAGCACCATGACCCCAAAATTTGCATCAACCTGAGACTGAAAAATTTTTGATAATTATTATAATTTCTACTTAAAATTGACTTGGAGGCTGCCAAATATGTTTTCTGTCTGGGACCTTGACACTCACTTTTGCCCCAGCATGACAGGGATTATTTCCTCATAGAGAGAACATTGGTGGTTTGTTAGTGACAGAAGTTATCAAATATTTTCTTATTCATTAGAGGTTAGCAAACTTTCTCAATATAAAGACCTATAGAGTAAATATTTTAGACTTTGTGAGCTATATGTATAGTCTCTGTTATGACTACTGAACTCTGCCATTATAGTGTGAAAGTAGTTAAATGCTTAGATAATCAGTAAATGAACAGATGTTGTTGTTTGGCAATAATACTTAATTTACAAAAACAGGTGGTAAGCTAGATTTGTCCCATGGCCGTAGTTTGCCAGCCCCTCTTTTACTATAATATATGGTATTTCTATTGTGGACTAATAGACTGGCTTAGAAAGCTAACTACTTTTCCTAGCATAGTTTCCCTAAAGAAATGGTTCCACGTTAAAAATAGATAGGAACCTGACCCAGTACTAGATTTGGTAAATTCATTAAATAAAGAAATGTAAAAGGCTTTGGAAGTACATAAATAGTGTCTAGAAATTGGGTTGCAGTATTTTCTAGTTGTGTAAATTTTACACCTCTTTCTTATCTGTAAAGTAGGAATAATAATACCTACCTGATGAAAAGGCCATGGCCATCAATTGCCATAACATAAGTAAATGCCCATTACAGCAACATCTGACATATAGTAGACCTTCAGGAAATGTTAGTTTTCTTCCTTCTTTTCCATATGCCAGAAAACACATATGGAGTAGAAATAAAAGTAGAAAAAAAAGCAGAGTAGAAGGCATAACTAGCTTCACTTTTAAGGTACAACAGCTCTTTATTTCACTGAAGTATTCATTGCTGGCTTAAAGGCATAGTCCTACTACTACTTAGACACAGCTCATAATTTTCAAGAGCTCTGCACCTAACATGATACTGTAGGGGTTATTGGTTCTCCATTTCCCTCATTTCCTAAATTATATGTAATAGATGTATATATATGCACATATATATACATTTATATACATAATATATATGGGTACCTTTGTATATATATATTACTTATATGCCAGATACTGTACTGAGGTTATTACATTTATCATCTCATTTAATCCTTACAGTATTTTACAAAGTTGTTCTCTTATCATCCGCATCTTATAGATGTGAAATTGATAAAGAGGTTAATGTAAACTACCTGCAGTCATACATGTAGAAAGTCTCAGAGCTGGTACTGAAACTCAGGGCTTCAGGCTGTAGTGTCCATTTTCTTAATAATGATGAATGGTATACTTTTAAAAATAAAAATAATATTTACATACAGTGAGACTACTGTTTTGACCATTTTGACTGAATACCTTCGTCCATTTATGGGTTATTTGCCCAATGCTAACGAAGAACTGTGTTGAAAACCCAATGTGTGGTTTATAATTGGTCAATTCGTCCCTATCTTTGAACCTGCACAGAAGCCACTTGCAAATAAATCTAGATCTCCGTTTGGCATACTCCACAAAGCCTTCTAAACAATTCCGTGTGTTCACATGATGAGATTTCCATTATTTATGCATGAAGAAAATCTGCCGGTTTCCATGCACTGAGCCGGGGGCAGGGAGGGAGGCGGAATTATTCAGCCTTAGTAATATTAGACCACGGCTCTTCCATTTATTTGAAAATGGTCGTGTCGTGCTGAGGAGAATAATAATTCAGATCCTTCTCCTTCCTCCAAACATTATGTCAAAACTACATTGATCAAAATAAATAAAATCTTGTATCATTTTGTGAAGGCTGTAAGAAGATAGAGTAAGCCAGCACAAACATTAAAAATGAGCATGTTAGAGAGTCTGCCTTGAACTGGGAATTCTGTACATTTTTACCTTTCCCAAGGTTCTGGTTTTCTTCTATTCTACTTACCAAGTTACATGGAAATTTTATACTTCTATTGAAATAAACAGCACCTTTTCCCCATTTTTTTCACAAGGTACTATTTCATTAAAAATTTTGCATTTACAAAGAAAGGGAATAACTGGGCTGCAATTCAAGTTAGTTTGTGACTGAATTCAGATACTGATCTGAATTCTCTTGTCTGGAGGGAGCATGTATTCCTTGAAGACAGATTAAGAATCTAGTCTTTCCTCAATGCCAGGACCCCCTGTGAAGTCTTATTTACCTCAGTTCTTAACGACAAACTGTAGTACTGCTGAAAAATAACATATTTGTTATTACTTGAGGAAAAGCCATTTGATATAATGAGCTAAGCTTATTCACCTTTCAATTAATATCAGCAATAGCTACAGTGAGATTTGAGTTTGGTGATCTTGGATACTTTTCTAACAATATTCAGAGACCACCACCCCACCCCACCCCCGTTGGAGGCTAATGATTTAAACTTGAACAATCAGTCCTAGAATGACATTATTGCTGTGAAGTGGGAGAGAATTTCCCTATTACAGGTTTCTAGTTTGGGCACCTGAAAGTTGGGTTCCCGTTGAAGCTCTTTTCAATGTGTTTCCATACTTAATTGCTGTCTGATTCAGGGAGATAAGAGAGGAAGAAGGCAACAAAAAGAAAATATTTGTTTTTTTAATGTATATTATATGTACGTGGTATAGCATAGTATTTGCCAAGATCTGGAGTAGACCTGGGTTTAAATTTATAATCTCATTTAATAATCATCATCACAGTTATAACAACAATAACAGCCAATTTTTACTGCGTGCATAAAATGGCAGGCCTCAAGTTAAAGGCTTTCCATGAATTACTATATTTAATTCTCACAAAATCCTGTCATGTGTATTTTGTCACTATCCTCTTACAAATGAGAAAACTAAGGCTCAGAAAAGTTATAAAACTTGCCCCCAAATCACACAACTTTTGGGGATTCAAATTAGTTCTGTTTGATCCCTAAACCCATTATCTTAACTAGAACATTCCATTCTATTCATGAGGAAATTAGGAACATCCATGCACACAAGACGTGCTAATAGAGGGGCAGGTACTGGAACTGCAGAGGCATCAGGGAACTAGAGGGAGAGCTCTGTGTGCCCTTTGACAAGTTATTACCTTCTCTGTGCCTCAGTTTTTTTATCTGTACAATGGGGATAGTAATAAATTCTTGAAAAGTAGTTAGAACAATGCCTGCCTCAGAGTAAACTCCGTAAATATTAGTTATCGTTGGAACTGAGGCATCCTGACCTATGTTGTCCTATACTGTTTACTCCTTAGAACAGATAGATATTAGATGAGAGTATGATTCAGAGATGTATCACAACTTTTTATACATCAGAACAGTTTGGAGAACCTGAGGTTATATTAAGATAGCAATTTTTTTCTCTGTCACTATCCATATTCTATTTTAAATTATCTTAATTCTCCTCTCTTTTCTGCTAACCCCACTTCTTGATCCTTAGGCATGTATCTTGAGTTCTTGTTAGTTGCTTCAAATCCCTGCTGTGATGTTTGCTGATGGCTAAAATGTTAGATGATAAGGAACGTTATATTTTAATGGCAGATATTTGAGAAATTAAAATGCTTCCTGGTCCTAGGAAGGAAACTTTCTGCTGATCAAGGAGATGTAGGAGGTAGATATTTAGGGACATAGGAAGGGACAATCACAGCCGAAGAATGAAGCACACTTACCTTGCATTTGAAAGCTACAGATATCTTTTCACAAATATTTTTATTGTTTCAGCATCAATTTAAAAGTTAAGCTTTGAAAGAAAGACAAATTCTATTTTAAAGAAGTTTGCAATTATTTTTTGCTTAGAATGCTATTTGGATTTCCCCCATTTTTTATGCTGCCACAGTTTTGAAAGTTTGTCCAGTGATTTACTTTGGGGAGTTTACAAATACAGCATGCTTACAACATAGCCTATAGCCATCTCTTCTAAATATGGAATATTTGGCTCCACACTGCCCGCTGCTTGTTCCTACCCTCCTCATTTTATCTGTTCTGTTGGTGATAATGTGGATTCCCTGCCCTGTTGATGTCTTTATTATGCAGTATTCAATATGTACAAAATAATCTTTTTAACATGTATAGGTTATAGAGCATGTCATTTCTGAGCTACAATATTGTCAATACATCGCATCTTCTTTCTCCCATTGACCATATCTTTCTTCCCCACCAGGTAACAGCCATCCTACATTTTATGAATTTCATAACCTTTCTACCTTTAAATTCTTCATAAAATATCACATATGTATGTATTCTTTAAAATCTTGCTGGGACTTCCCTGGAGATCCAGTGGTTAAGACTTTGCCTTGCAGTGCAGAAGGTGCGGGTTCGATCCCTGGTTGGGGAGCTAAGATCCCAAATGCCTCTTGGCCAAAAAAACGCAACATAAAACAGAAGCAATATTGTAACAAATTCAATAAAGACTTTACAAATGGTCCACATCAAAAATATCTTTTAAAAAATCAAATCAAATCATATCAAATCTTGCTGCTTAAGTATGGTCCACAGATCTGTTGCATTGGTGTCACCTGGGAGCTTATTAAAAATACAGAACCTCAGCCCCAGATCTATTGAATCAGAATCTGCATTTAATAAATAATCAATTCATATGCACATTAGATTGAAGAGCACTGTGCTGAATATATTATTTTGTTTTCCAAGGAGTTTTTGCTCATTTTCTCATTTGTTTCTTGTGTTTGAACTTAAGAAGAAGGGTATAGTGTTCGTAGTCTTCTGCCACTAGCTTTGTTAACTTAACAAGGCATTTCTAAAATTCATCCAAGTTGTCTTGAGTAGTCATTCATGGCTGTGTGATGTACCATTTGTGTGAATATCCCAGAATTTAGTTTTTCTTTTATTGACAGAAATTTAGGTTGTGTCTGGCATTTTGTTATAAAGCATAATCCTACCCAAGTACATGTCTCCTGGTGTGTGTGTGTGTGTGTGTGTGTGTGTGTGTGTGTGTGTGTAAGAGACTCTCTATACTAAGTACCCAGGAATGGAATTGTAAGTAGTAGTCCATGTAAATGGTCACCTTTACCAGATAATGGTAAATTTTTCCCACCAGCAATGTATAAGAATTGCCATTGAATTCTCATCTTTACCAACACATAGTATCATCAGCCTTCTTACTTCTTTGCCAACTGAGTGGACATTGCATGCCTTCTCACTGTGATCTGTATTTGCATTTCCCTTGATTACTAATAAGATTGATCACTTTTTCTTAATGTTTAATGACCATTCAGCTTTTCCCTTCTGTGAAATGCCTTTTCATGTATTTTGAATATTTTTCCATTTTTTTCTTGATTTCTAGGAGTACTTATTTTAAAATAATCCTTCGAGAATTAAATGTATTGCAATATCTTCTCCCAGTTCATGACTTGTTCTCTTACTTTCTTAATGGAAGTTCTACGTGTTAATGTAGTTTGGATTATTAATCTTTCCTTTCACTGTTATTACTTTTTGTAACATAAAAAGGAGATCCTTCCTTGTATAAATATCATAATACTATTCTGCAATATTTCCTTCTAAATATTTAAAATTCTAAATATCTAAACACATGCTTCAAAAAATCTTTAATACAATTGGAATTGAATTCTGTTTATTATATGAGGTAGGAGTCAAGATTCATTTTGTGTGCTATGGGTAACCAATAGTTCCAGCACTGTTTATTGAACAACTGCTCTTTTCCCAATAGGTGGACATGCCATCTCTCTCCAATAACAAGTTCTTACATATTATAAAGGTCTATATCTGGCATCTTTATTTTACTTCATTAGACATTTTATTTATCCTGTGCTAATATTTTACTGTCTTTATTAATACATATTTAAAATAAGCATTAATGGTTGGGAAAGTACTCTCACCTATTTCTTCCTCTTTGTTTTTCATATAAAAATTTTATAAGCATGTAGATTCCTTGAAATATCCTGTTGGAATTTGGAGAGAATATTATTGAATGTAATAGATCATTTTGTGAAAAATTTTCTTCTTTATCTGATTTCTTCTATTCATGAAAGTGGTATATCTCTCTACTTAGTTGGGTCCTTTAAAAAGTTTAAAAATTTTCTCCATAATGTTCTTACATATTGTTTATTATATTTATTCCTAGGAACTGTATGTATGTACATAGGTATGTATGTATATGTGTGTGTGTATATACAGCATTTATCTGTTGCTGGTAAATGGAAGAACAATTGATTCTTGTAAATTAGTCACCCTTCTAAACTCTCTTAACATTCTAATAATTTGTCTACAGATTCCTTTGTGTTTTGTATGTGGATAATGATATCATCAGAGGATAATAAGTTTTGTTTCTTCCTTCCATTTCAATCCATATATCTTCAATTTCTCTGTGTGTCTGTGTGTGTGTTGTCTTATTCAGCTATCTAGGATCTATAGTTTAATTTTTATTAGAAGTATTGATAATGAGCATTTGTATCTTTTCCCTCACAAAAGATATTTCTAATATTTCAGCTAATATCTTTCCAGGTCTCCACTACAATATTAAACTACCCATCCACTGATATTATTAAACAACTCATCTGTTGACATTTTAATTTCAAAAGTTCTATGTTGAGTTTCTCCCTTTGTCATCCAGGCAAGATCACGCTTTTTCAACTTAGTTTGGCCAGGGCTCAAGTCCAGGCTTTGATGCTAAACAACTATCTGAACTTAGGCCAATGGTTGTCTTCCTGAGCTTCAGCTTCCTCATATGGAAGATGAAGTTAATACTAGAAATCCTCCATTTTAAGGAACCCGTGCATTACAATATTCAACTCAATTTAATAGGAACTTTGTAAAATGCAAAACATCATCTTAAATTTAATTTTCTGAAACAAATGGAAAATGTATACATTTTGGCATACCAGTATCTACCATGTTACTTTTCAACATCTCAAAGTGTAGGATTAAGTCTTCTTAACATATAAAGACTTAACTATTTTTGGTCTTTGCTAGTTGGGTCTAATTTCATAGTAACAGGCTACTTCTTGTCATCTCTCTCTCTTTTTTTTTTTTTTTTTTTTTTGCGGTACGCGGGCCTCTCACTGTTGCGGCCTTTCCCGTTGCGGAGCACAGGCTCCAGATGGGCAGCCTCAGTGGCCATGGCTCACGGGCCCAGCCGCTCCGCGGCATGTGGGATCTTCCCGGACCAGGGCACGAACCCGTGTTCCCTGCATCGACAGGCGGACTCTCAACTACTGCGCCACCAGGGAAGCCCTTGTAATCTCTTTTTCATCTTTGAGATTGAGAATGACATTTCAAGGCATGGTGATTCATTTTTTAAATTTAACTATCAAACACTAGAAGTTTAGCATCCTCTCTTAAAAGTCAGCTAGAAGCTTTGACAGATGGACATTTAGCACCTGAGTAATTATCCTTCAGGTCTCACAAATCAGTCACTTTGAAAGTTTTATGATAGCTTCTGAGGAATAATATCTACTCATTTTAAGTGTATTGCTGCTATATGACTGGCCATGATTTTGCAGTTATTTTAATGATAAAACAGTATATAACTTCAAGCACTTTGAATATATATATATATATATATATATATATATATATATATATATATATATATAGTCTCTCTCCCTGAAATATTTTCTTCACTAAGAGTAAAAGTTTGTCTCCCAGGCATATTTTCATATTTTTCTACATATAGAGTAACATCTCTTCAATTAGGCATAGTCTTTGGAAGACGTTTTAAATGATTATTAGGTGTCTGAATATAATTTAAGTCTAAAATTCAACGATATGTTGCTCTATGAAACAAGTAACAAATCCAAAGTTCTTACCATGACCAATAGGGTTCTTCTTGATCTGTCCTCATTTCCAGATAGCCTCCAACTCACTTCACCCCAGGCCACTGGTCAGCTTAGTATTTCTCAAATATAACAGACTTGCTGCTATGTCAGTGTCTTTCCACTTGCTTTTTCCGTAACCTGGAGCACTGTCTCACTCCCTTACTTCCTTCAGGTTTTTACTTAAATTCTACCCTATCAGAGAAGGGTAGGATCTTCCTTGAGCACCATTTCCAAAATACCACTCTCAAATACCATACTCTAAGTTGTTAATTTGCTTCAATTTGTTTTATAGCACTTAGCAATATCTGACCTATTTATATCTTTGTCTGGGTGTTTATTCTGTCTCTTCCAATTAGAACAGGAGAACAAGAACCTTTCTGTTTTCAATTCTTTTACTCCAGAACTTAGTGTTTGGCACATATTAAATTTTCAATAAATATTGGTTGAGTGAAGTAATTAATGTTGAGACAATCAGGTGCACATGTGTTTTCTATGTAGAGTTAAGGCCAGCCAGGCTATCCTCAGCATCTGCAGGAGACTAGCATTGTCCTTTTAGTCTCTGTTGAAAGACTCATTATGATTTTCAAAATGTTAAAATGTGAAGAAAGAAGTGCATTGTTAAAAAGCTTAAATAAAATAATGCATGAGAAGTGTTTGGCAGCATGCCAGAAGTTAAATATTCAATAAATGCAATAAACTTGTTTCCATCTGAATTCATCCTTTCCCATTTCTCTCCTGTCACAATGGAAGTGTTGGCTTTTGTCTAGTTTAAGGCAAAGGCTTCCATCGCTATCTTAGAGTTTAATCCACCCTCGCCTTGTCAGGGACAGCTCTCTTACCCTCCTTCTTCCTCTTATATCTTTGATTTATTCTCTCTTTGCATCCTACCCATCAACCTTAAAACCTGATCCACCCAGAAAGGGCCCCTTTCGATAAATGACACAAAGTCACCATATTGGCTTGAGGGGGCACTTCATAAGAGGTGATTCATCATCAGATGTTTGCATACGTCTCCCTGCCCTCACAGATGGACAGAATCACTTGCCATTTTCTGAATGTCCAATGCCCCATAATTTCTCTCATCTCTAAGTTTTTGCCTATGTCAGTTTCTTCCCAGAATGCCTTTACCCTTTGACATTCCCCAAGTCACACAAATATATTCATACAAAATGAGATTAGCTAATTCCAATTTGTACGTAAGATCTTGGTCTCAGTTTAGATACCACTCTCATTGTGAAGACTCACTGAGCCTTAAGAATTGAATATTCCTCTTGTGTTTCCACAGCAGACACTACATATCCCCATCAAAACTTCTCTCTCTCTCTCTCTCCCTCTCACTCCCTTCCCCCTGGCTTACAGCTTATGTATTTATTTCCCCTACAAAACACCAAGCTCCTTGAGGACAAGTATTTTTTCATGTTCATCCATGAAATACCAAAGTCTGCATGGCAATTAGCAGATAGTATGTAAACTATACTTTTAAATTTGAATGGACAAATGGAGTGGTGTCATTAGAAAGTTACAAAATTGCTTTGTGGTAGTACTGAAACCTGTGGACCAACCAACAAGTTGCTACTGAATTAGCATCAATGTGCTAGTCAAAGGCAAATACGCTCAAGAGTAGCATTTCTTACTTTAACATTTATTCAATATTGCCATTTGTTTCACATCAGAGAAAAAATACTGAAAATGACTGAATATGTTGGAAATAATGGGATAGAGACTTTAGTACTAGTATTAATAGTGGTAATATTGACAATATATACTATTTAATATGTGTATAGATTTTTATAATTTTCAGAGTCCTTTTATGGCTCAAGGAAATACTAAAAACATTGAAAACCTAGGGGAAATCTAAGACTGAATGCATCCTTTGGGTATTTCTAACCAGTCAGCAGATTAGCCTTATATAAGACAATATTGATGATTAAAATTTCCAAATGTATGCTGTTTGGCATTGAATTAATGCACCCTATCAAACTAACACATGTGTGTTCAAGTATACATAGGATATATGCAAAATAATGTTTCTTATAGAGAACAGTATGGAGGTTCCTTAAAAAACTAAACAAAGAGCTACCATATGATCCAGCAATCCCACTCCTGGGCATATATCTGGAGAAAACCATATTTTGAAAAGATACATCCACTCCAATGTTCACAGCAGCACTATTTACAATAGCCAGGACATGGAAGCAACCTAAATGTTCATCAACAGAGGAATGCATAAAGACAGTGTGGTACATATATACGGTGGAATAGTACTCAACCATAAAAAAGAATGAAATAATGCCATTTGCAGCAACATGGATGGACCTAGGGATTGTCATACTGACTGAAGTCAGGCAGAGAAAGACAAATATCATATGATATCCTTTATATGTGGTATCTAAAAAATGGGTACAAATGAACTTATCTACAAAACAGAAATAGCGTTACAGACATAGAGAACAAACTTATGGTTACCAGGGTTAAGAGATAGGGAGGAATAAACTGGGAGATTGGGATTGACATATACATACTACTATATGTAAAATAGATAGCTAACAAGGACCTACTGTATAGCGCAGAGAACTCTACTTAGTAGTCTGTAATGGCTTATATGGGAAAAGAATCTAAAAAGTAGTGGATATATGTATATGTATTACTGATTCACTTTGCTGTACACCTGAAACTAACACAACATTGTAAATCAACTATACTTCAATAAAAATTAATTTAAAAAGCTTCATTGAAATCCTCCTCCCATCACAAAGTTAGAAATGGACTCTTAGTTATTGTAATTTACCACTTAATTCTGTGTTCTGGATAGAAATGATGCCTAACTTTCGATTGACAACATTTCTGCCAGAACTCTCCATCATTATTGACAATAATGCTCTCCCTTGTTAAGTGCCCAGCAGCATGTTGAGTGATTGACTGGCTCTCTAGGGCAGATTGGAAAGGCGTTGGCAGAAAAGGGTGGTGGTAGTATTGTATAATACTCTGTCTCATGGTAATGGCACCAATTAACTGCTTATTTAGGTTTACTCAGAAAAAGAAATACACTGATCATTTACCTAGACTTTACAATTATTGTGTTCGTATGGGGCATCTTTGAAAGCTTTCACTACTCACCATCAGCATATCTGTATGAAAAGTGACAAGTCCAGGTTGTAAACATGCTTTGAGACTGTCCCATAAAACTCCAACATCTATGATCATTCAGTGGGGAAAATGGATAATTTATATGACATATAAGCACGGAAAGCCAATGAGTCAATTGAATATTTCCATGTTTTGGTTGTTTCAAATATGAGTAGGCACCCCCTAGATTAATGAGAAGAGTTTTTAAGTGGAAGACTTGGAGTGCTCATTTTTAACAGTAAAAGCCTTTCTTTTAACATAGAGACAACTAGAGTAATAGACAAAGTGTATATTTTCATGGGATCTGGGCTCTTAAACTGGTTTTCCCAGAAAGTGAGTCCCAAGGGGAAGTCAACAAAGAGCACCTGGAGTGTCTTTGCAGCCACGTAATAAGGGAGTAGGTCTGGATCAGTAGTTATTGATATATTGAAATCACCTAAGGAGTTTTTTTAAGTGCTCTTGTCTGGTTCCTCTTCTGAGAAATACTAATTTCACTTGTTGGGGCACAGGAATGATTTCTAAACTTTAGTCTGAACCAGAATCACCTGGCAAACTTGGTAACCATACAAAGCCCCAAGTGCTATCCTAATTCAAGGAACTTGGGCCTTTGGGTGCTTGATTTGCTCTCCAGGTGATTCTGATAACATCCCAGTTTGAAATCACTGGTCTAGCATTCAGCATCAGGCATTTCTCAAGTCCTCTCAGTGATGCTCCCTAGGTGCAGCCAAGGTTGGGAACCAATGATGAAAATAATATTTTGGATTCTTCCAAGTCTGGCAGGAATAATGAAAATTGCTAGCTTTTATTAAACATTTATTGTATATAATGTATTGTGCTAAGTAGTATTTCACTAAATAATCAGCAGACTCTGGGAAGCAGGTAATAGTAGTACTACTTGCATTTAAGAGAAATGGAGGGTTCGTAATTTAGCTAAGGGCACATGGATAGGAAGTGGTAGACTGGAATCCAAGATGTCTTCCCTCAAAAGTCACACAATAAACTACTACTATCAATAATTATAAGAGAAAATTATTATAAGAGAAATTGAAAACTCTCAAAGTTGGGAACATGTTAGAAGGTAGTATTTAAATGATTTTTTATACATAAAATATACTCGACTTGTAATTATATAATAAAATAAAGGGATTATTTTTTTAAATAAATGGAGAATAGAAGAAGAGTTCACAAATTAAAAGGAAGTTGAAAACTGACAGTGTTAGAGAAGCGGGTTAGATTTGAATTATTCTGTTTATTCCAGAAAGAAGATCATAAACTGCTTGTACTAGTAGTATTTGAGGAGTGAAAATAAGAATTATGGATAGAGATATTTTGTCATAGTTATATTGAGGAGCAAGGTGGCAAGCATTTCAGGGGAAAGAAGAAACTTGTACACTTCTCTGAAATGGTTCCAAATGTTAATAATGCAATGAATTAAAAGAAAATAAACAGTTTATACTCCATAACACTTCCTTTTCTCTCCTTTCGTGTTTGGAAAGATACCAGCTCAATGCCTTCCTAGGCATGGAAAATGCTTTGTCCACTGCTGTTAGTCACACTTGTGTCTGTAAAGGGGAGAGAGAGTGCCTCAGTCAAGTATGTTTTCAGTCATATATGGAGGGAAGTGGTACTTGGGAGACCGCCCTGTTTCTCTCAAGACATAGCCTTTCTCAGGTTTTGTGCATGGGGCACGTATGGCAGAGTGCCAATACTGAAATGTTGGAGGAAGGGACATTTCCGACCATAAAAAGCAAGAAAAAAAGCCCATAAAGACATGCCAAGGGTCTTTTTGCAAATGATTTAATTTAATCCTCCCACTTAGAGAAGGGGACACTTGGACATTTTATAGACTGTTCTTACTAACAAGCCAAGTGAGCATTTATTTTCATTGATGTGATTTCCCAAATGGTGTTTACACTGATCATTCACTGTATGGAGAACACTGGATTTTCAGCACTCTGGAGAATCTGTGAGTTGGTTCCTGATTCTGGTACTTTAGTATTCATTATATGATATGCATAAAATGTACATACTCAATTATGTGAAGATTGTGTGCAGAGAATGGAATAATTATGCTGCCAACAAGCTATTGTGAGCCCTAAATATATTTATATTTCAAATAATGGATGGTTCTGTAGTAACTCCCACAAAATCTAATTCTAGGATTATTTTAACAGTGAGTAAATGACATATGATCTTTAAGGAATGTGGCAATATAAAAAAGGTACAGGAAAAAGTATATATTGCTCTGAAATTCTCTTGGCTTCTCCAAAGTATTCAACATGGCAGGAAAATACAAATTAAAGGAAGACAAATAAAAATTGAGTTTGGATTTTCGTGTCGAATATGAATCTAATTTCTGTGGAATAATAATGATACGATATGTTTAAAAATGCTTTGGTACGAGAGCTGTGTTCTGTTGGAAGTGGCAGAAAGGCAAAATTGCAGGCAGGCGCTGATGGTGGAAAGCACTGACGATAACCAGAGGTTTGTAATGGAAAAGATACCCCAACCTTAACTGTGGTCAGCTAGCTCAGCCATGGCAACAGGCTCGCCTTGATTTCCAACTAGGACCACTGCTGGAGATCTTAATCACAGAAGCAACAGCAATACAAGCTACCAGTTGGAGGAAGGTCTTCAAGAGGAAACATTGGGAATTCTCCCTGCTATGATCCACACAATACTTAATCCTAGGTCAGGGACAGAGACTGAACTAACCCTAACATTGGACCTTCACCTAGATCCAGTTTTTCAGCGGCGTGCACACACACCATTCTGGGCAACTTTGCCAGGTCACATCCCTCCTCTCTGGAAGCTCCAGCATGGGGCTCTTGGTCAACAAGCTCTGAGAATCAGCCAGACTCCACTAGACTCCATTTCTCCAAGAGGATTGAGGCAAGCGGAGGTGAAGAGGAAACCTCAGGGGCAGTAGGGGCTGTCGGGGGAGGGAGGCGGCGGCACGGGAAGGATCGGGAGGACAGGTCTGACTCCTGACTGCCTGGGGTGGTTTTGGAGAAAGTCACAGCTCGGGCTCAGCACTCAGGAGCTGTCCAACTTTTCAGCAGCTCCGGGATCGGGGTTCGGGGGCCCTGGACCAAGGAGGCGGCTACTCGTGCCGCTGCTGCTGCAGCTCCAGCTGCTAACAATTCCTGCTCTCGCCGCCGGCGCCCAGAGGAAGGCAGGCAAGAAGAAAGCGAGGAAGGAGGCACAGACCGCTGGGGAAGCCGCGCACCGCGCTCCTTAGTCTGGGTGACTCGGGGAGCCCAGGAGCGTGTCTCTGCCCAAACCACTGTGGAGGGCGCCCTGTCGCGTTTCGTGACCCCTCCTCCCGCTGGCAGAGCCCCCTTTCGGTCGTCTCAAGACTCTGGTGGCTTCAGGTGGGAAGCTGAGCCCAGCCTCTGCTCGGCTCCAGAAGCGGCGGCGGCGGCGGCGGCGGCGGCGGCATCGGGGAGGCGCTCGGGCCAGCGCGGCGAACCGGGCTGGGCAGCAGGGCGCGGAGCCGCGAGCCAGGATGGAGGCAGAGGGCAGCAGCCTGCCGGCCAGGGCGGGCGGCGGCGAGGGCAGCGACGGCGCCGGCGGGGCCGCGCTCAAAGCCCCCAAGCACCTCTGGAGGCAAGAGCAGCACCACCAGTACCCGCCCCGGCAGCCCCAGTTCCGCCTCCTGCACCCCCATCACCACCTGCCCCCGCCGCCGCCGCCCTCGCCCCAGCCCCCGTGCCCCCTGCAGCCGCCGCCGGCCCCCCTGCCCCCGCCCCCGCCGCCGCCCGGGGCCGCTCGCGGCCGTTACGCCTCGAGCGGGGCCACGGGCCGCGTCCGGCACCGCGGCTACTCGGACACCGAGCGCTACCTGTACTGCCGCGCCATGGACCGCACCTCCTACGCCGTGGAGACCGGCCACCGGCCCGGCCTGAAGAAATCCAGGATGTCGTGGCCCTCGTCGTTCCAGGGACTCAGGCGGTGAGTGGCGAGCGCCCCCTCCCCTCCTCAGGCAAGGGACCACCTCCCCGGGGTTCAGAATCTCCTCTGTGGTCAGTTGGTCACTGGCTTTCCCGGACCCAGGGCCAAATTCTATTCTGGGGATTGCGGGAGGGCGAGCAGGGGCGTGTCTGTCCTTGCTGGAAAGGTTACGATTCAGGTGTGTGTAAGAGACCCCCAAAGTACGGCGTAAATGTTGAGTGTGCGTGTGAGTGTATGAGAGAGGGAGAGGTTCCCAGTCGTATCTACCACCCACCGCTCCCTCCCCCCACCCACTTCTATCCCACCCTGGAGAGTGAGACTAAGCTGGTGAATTCCCTTTTCTCCGGGGGGAAGAGGAGGAAAGGTGAAGGAAGGGAGGCGGGGGGTTTGAGCCAGGGAAACACCCAGTAGTCTGTCTGCAATCCCCAGAGTAAGAGGGGTTGGCGGGGCAGTTCTGATTGGGGCAGGGGGTGGGGGAATGGGTGAGAAAGCTTGGTCCCAGAATTGTGGCTAAAAGCCCGAGAACAACTCTAGTTTCTCTTTGTCAAGTCGGGAAGTAAATTGAACAGCGAAAGGGGAGAACAAACACGTGGGTGACCTGGAGAGTTTGGAGCAAAACGTTCAGCAGTCCTTACGAGAGGGAAGGAGGGAGGGATGGAAGGAGGGAGGGAGCGAGGATGCTGTGGGAGTTACACTGTGTCGGTGTGTGGTGCGTGCAAGCATTTGTGTATCGAGTCGTCCCTGCAAAATCCCAGGAAGGCAGCACCTCGTTTTAGCAGAAGGCAAGGCGTCGAGATTTGATTACAGTGATTTTCCCCTTAACGTAAATTGCTCCGGAAGGCGGGGCAGGGAAGTGGCATTTCACCCGGAGTTTTAATACCAGTAGATGCCGACCGCTCCAACTCCAAGAAAATGACTAGTGTAAGAACCAACTACCGCTGCTCTGAGCAGTCAGCTCCAGATTCTCGACTCAGGCATGGTGGTGGAAGTTGGGCCGGCAATCGGTTCCTCTCCTGGCAACCCAGAAACAGCTCCTTTTTACCCTGTTCCAGGCCCTCCAAGCCACGAATCCCCTCCCCCGCACGGACGCGAGCACACACAAATGTTTCAGGAGCTGCAGATCCTTGGCACGCCTAATGGCAAAGTAGGGCTGTCATCACTAATCTTAGACTTGGGCAGACATTGATGGACTACAAGTCCAAGTCACATATCTGGATCATGGGTAATTGTAAATTGTAAATGGAGGCTGGGTGTGGAAACAGGAAAACCTGGGGCTGGGATTGTTTGTCCAAGTCTAATAGACAGTAGGTTGGATTTATCAGAAAATCTTAATAGTGTTCAAATGTGTTTTTCTGAGTTTCTCTCTCTCTCTCACACACACACACACATCTTCCTTCCTTCCCTCCCTCCCTCCTGGCCTTCCCTTTTCTTCCCTCTCTCTTTATGTTGTATATACTATGCTCAAATGGAATCCAGTCCAATAGAACATCCCAACACCGATGTGCACACATGCTTCTCACACCCTTTCCCTTCCTCACACCCCCAGGTATTGGACATTGCTCCTGGTGATGTCACTGTACCTGTTAGATATGAAGAGTGAGAATTGTAGTTAATATCAATTCAGATCAATTTAAACTCTGAAGATTGCTGTGATTTGCAGATATTCATAAAATTAATATGCAAGTTTCATTTTTATAGCCCACACTGCTAAAACCCACACGCAGTTTTACCCTTTGTTTGAACAGGTGGGTGTCCTCCACTTGGGCTGAACAGTATGTATGTGGGTCCCCAAAAGTGGAATATAGGCAAGCATGGCACTTTGTATATTTGACCTACGAACAGAAAAGTTTTGTGAGACTGAGCCCTTAGTAAACATTAAATAAGAATAAGAGTTCTAGTTTACTCTGTGGGTTGATTGACTTTGTAGAGTCTCTTACCTCCTTTTTAAAAATAAAATAGAATATGTCTGAGAGGGTGGAGGGGGAAAAATGAGCTAATTGGAATAGAGGTATTGCATCGCTGATTTGAATTTATTTTTTGCTGTGCTCTCTACACTGATTAATTGTTCTATTTGAAATTTGCTACTTGAATGGTTTACAGAAAACTAAGATGTATAATATTTACACATAGCTTCCACTGTGGCTCATCTGATAAACCATTGTCATTCTATTTAAGGATCTTTACATCACTTATGTATTTTCTAAACACTCGAACATTGCATGTCAAGATTTCCTTAATAGAGTTGCTTTTACAAATAAATGTATTTTTCAAGGGGGCATGGATATTACTTGCATACTTTAAAGAGAATAGTAGCAATGCTTTAAAATTATCCGCAAAATCACATTAATTATTTGAACCTATTAACAACACTGAGATGAAATGGCACTGTGTCCACTTTATAGATAAGAACACTGAGACCTAGAGGATGTGAGTGACTTGTTCAGTAACACATGGACTGTGAGTGTCAGAGCTAAGACTAGACCCCAAATCTCCTGACTCAACAAAGGTGATGTGTGCTGCTAAAATAAATGTGTGCAGAACCTGGGTGTGTTGACAGAATCAAGAAATATATAAAATGGAACATGAAGTTTATATTGATTGATACTACAGTTCATAAAGTCCAAATGGACCAAAAATAAGATATGGTTTAAATCCACTTTTAAAAAAATTGACAGCATAGGCTATGGAAGTAGTGAGAGATTTTAACACTTATTTTTAACTTTTGCAATCCTGGCCATGACACTGGTGTTGTTAATGATTACAGGAGAGGCAAACGAGTGTATTTGTTCACTTCATATAATGCATATAATATAATAATAAATATGAAACAGTGAATTATCAAAGAATCAGATAATTAAATATAATCAGAACTTTTCAGGTTGTTTTCAGTGATCTTCTAAAATGAAACAAACATGTGAGACATGCAAAGAGTTTGTGTGTATATGGCACATGCCTGAGTGTGCCATCATTCAAATGGAAGGCTAAAATTCTCTGTCAAGTTAATGTCTCTGAAAAGCCTCATGGATGGATGGATGAATGATTCCCTACAGGTTATCAAGAAAAATATGTCTTTTAAAAGGTTATTTTTAGCATGTATAGCAGCATTTCCAGATATTACCATCTTGACTGAAATTTTGAGAATTAGAGTGCAAAAAGCACTGGGAAAGAGGTATATACTTGGTTTAATGAAGAAATTTGTATAAACAGGAAGGAGGCAATCCTCAGACATTTCATGATCTGTTCTTTTGATTCCATGGCAAAATGTAGGTACGTTAAATAATTTTTTTATTAAATCGTATCTAACAAGGTAGATTCGTTTTTTTAATCCTAATGTAGAAATAATCTGAAATAATAAAATTACCAGAGGAATGAGTCTTTATGTTACCAAGAGAACCAAATTAAATATTAAAAAAATTTACACTCTTTAATATATATATATATATCAAGTTAATCATTTTAAGCTATAGTTCCTCAAAATGTAACAGCTGTTTAAACTGATAAATGATTTAATTATTTATTTGATTTCTTTTTACACAACAAAATAGTTTCCTTATCGGTAACATGCTTTTCTAAATCTACAGGAGCTTTATGTTCTCAGTAACAAATTAATGCTCTACATCATTAATCATCAGAAGAACGCAACTCAAAGCCACAATGAATTACCACATCACACCTGTTAGGCCATTATCACAAAGACAAGAAAATAACAAGTGTCGGTGAGGGTGTGGAGAAAAGGGAACCCTCCTACACCGTTGGTGGGAAAGTAAATTGGTGCAGCCACTGTGGAAAACAATATGGAGGTTCCTCAAAAAATTAAAAATAGAACTACCATATGATCCAGCAGTTCCACTCCTGGGTATTTATCCAATGAAAGGAAAACTCTAATTTGAAAATGTATATACACTCCTATGTTTGTTGCAGTATAATTTATAATAACCAAGATATAGAAACAGTCTAAGTGTACATGGATGGATGAATGCATAAAGAAATTGTGGTATATATAGACAAAGGAATATTATTCAGCCATAAAAAAAGAATGGAATCTTGCCATTTGATAACCTGGGTGGACTTTGAGGGCATTATGCTAAGTGAAATAAGTCAGAGAGAGAAAGGCAAATACCAAATTATCTCTCTTATATGTGGAATCTAGAAAAATAAAGACTAAAACTGAAACAAAAAACAAGCTCACAGATACAAAGAACAGATTTGTGGTTGTTTGATGGGGGCGGGGGTTGGGGTGGGAGAAATGGGTGAATTTTTTTTTTTTCATTTAATAAATTGAAAAAATAATTAAGTTTAGAAATTCAAATACCATAGGTGACCCTTGGACATTATAAAAATATTCTAGGTGACAGAGATGTAAATATCAAAAAGTAATATTTAATTTAGGTATTTTAGAAGGAAAGTAGCTAAGAACTATAATTGTGCTCATAAATCTCATGCATATTATAAAAGACTTGTTTGAGATTAGGTTTTAAAATGTATTAACGTAATATTTTAAATGAAAGGAAAAATTAATTCTATTGTAATATTTAAATACTAAAAAAATTCAGGTTTTTACTTTTCTACTCAGTTATAAAGGATATTTCTCAATCAATCAATATGTTTTATTAATTTTTGTCAAAGTTTTGCAGTGTATTTTTTTCTTCATTAAGCGGTGTCATGGTAATCTGAGTTCATGATGCAAAATTTGATTTCACATTATCAACATAACTGATTGAAAACTTGATCATTTAAACTCTATATCAGTGTGTCTAAGACTCTGGATTTTAGGAAACAGTATCTTCTGAAAACATATTGGATAACTGACACAAAGTTGCATCTTTAAATTTTAATATGTAAAGGCATTAAGGATATTATTTAAATATTTTGTTATTTAAACAAAAAAGTAAGGCAAAATTCACATTTCCTACATATTGCCAAAACAGTGTTAGCCTTTTTTTATAATTTATTTTTTTTTAAAGCACTAATTTCAACATTTCTGTGTGTTCTGAGACTTTGGTGCATCAGAAGAAAAATATCATGAATCCATTACATCTTTTATTCTGAAATTGCATACCTTCCAAGTGGAGGGGGGAGTGATGAGAGAGAACAGGTAGAAGGGAAAGAGAGGTAAGAACCTGTCTGCCAAGCATGGAGTATACATAAGCCCTTCTCTCATTCTGATTGGACCATCTTGGTTCAGTTGCCCACTTATGGAGCAGTGATAGGGAAATATATAACCTGCAATATCCACAAGATACATTTCTCTAAAACTATGGAATGTCAAGATGGGGAAGGACTTAAATTTAAACTAACCTGGCCTACCACTGCCCAGCTTTTACACTTGAAGAAACATGTGTCCTGTGGGGTTAAATTACTTTACAGAATAGTTTGCTGGCAGAATGAGAACAACAATTTATATCTCCCATATCTCCTGACAATTACTTTACATTTCTCATTGTGGCTATGTTTTAACAGTGACTGTCCCCATCTCCAGGCTATATAGCCTGAAATCAAAAGTTTGAAAATTACTCTTAAAAATCATTTGTGAATAAATGGAATCTTCAAATATTTGCAAGAAAGACCACTTCAGAAAACAAAATATTCTTTCACTTTCCAACTTGGATACATTCATACACACACACACAAACACGTACATACAGTGATGAATTGGTCACTAATTTCTATCTCCAAACTCGAATGTGGTTTTGGAAAAGTATCTTGAGAAGAGTTCTTAAACATCATATAGAATAATAATGGAAAAAGACTAAACCCGTTAGCAACTTTTGGTAGTTATTCAAAGGCCTCAAATCTAACATTGGTATAATTATGTCCCTCTTACAGCTTATTATCCATCTACAAGTTTAAAAATATACAATATGTGAGTCTATAACTTGATTTCTGTTAGTCCTGGCTCATAGCAGGAATGTTGCTAAGGGATTATACCAAATAGCACTCTATTATATTTCAAAAGATGTTGTGGTTAATTTTACCCTGAGGAACATTTTTCTACATTTAAAAATAGGAAATCTAAATTTTCCCAGAGAAGAGGGCATTTCACATTATTTTTTAAAATTCATCAGCTAAATTGATTTGACCCCATATACTCACATACCACCGTCACCACCTTAGCAAACCACTTGGGAAATTAAATAAGAAATAAGGTATGTTTTATCATCTATATAAGCATTTACATTTATTGATCTGTTTCAGTGTGTGTTATCACCGTTCATCCAGTTGTCTGAAGCCAGTGGTAACCTTAGGCTCTTCCTCTCCCTTAACTCCTGGATTTCAGAGACAACCAAATCTTTTGATTCTACCTCAGAAATATCTCTTGTATTTTCCATTGTCATTTCCCTGGTTCAAACCTTCATCATCTGTCCCCTAAACAGTTGAAATAGCCTCCTAAGTAGTCTCCAGATGGAATCTCTCCTGACTGTAATCTATTTTACACTCCAGGCCACCCAATCTCATCCCCTTGTCTGAAATCCTTGTATGATTTCTTTTTGCCTGCAAGACTAAAATCTCAATATCCTAGTCTGACTTTTCAAAGTGTTAGCCCAGTCTCTTTCTCCCAAAAGTCTTGTTATTCATCGTCTTCTGTAAGCCCTGTAAAATCACCACACTCAGCTTCTTGCCATGTGCTGAGCTCTCTATGCCTTTTTACACTTCTTTCTTTCTGAAGCTGTTTCTTGCTTCTCAACTGCTTTCCCTATGCCCTACACCACCTCCTCCTTATTACAAATTAAGTTTGAAAAGTTTGAAAAAACTCACGAAACTTTTCAAACTTAATTTGTACATTAAAACTTGTGAGGATATTCCTACAAACAAGAATCTTTTTCTCTCCTGGGCTTTCACATTGCATTTTTGCATATACCTATACTCTAGCAGCTACCAATTGCAGTTTTATTTCTGTCTCACCCATTAACTACATCAGGATCTTTCACAGAGTATGGTTTATATAGGTCCTCGACAAATGCTGAGGTTTTAAATGGGGAGCTAATAATAATGAAACCTTGCCTTTTCAGTCTGTGCTCTCTCAGAGAGGTTACATTTGATTTCCTTAATAATCTCTATGAGGTAAACAGAGCTGGTGATATTTTGCTCATTTTATAGGTGATCAAAGGGAATGTCGATTCTCACAGAAATAGACACATGTACTTATTTAAAGACAGAAATCAGACTTGAGCCTTAAAACTCTTAGTCCGGTGATCTTTTCATCATACTGTGAGATATATATGGGTTGGTATTGGATGAGAAGCAGCCCATCATTTGACTAAGACTGTGAAGGCAGAACTTATAATAATCATGAAGAGAGAGAATGCAACTTGTAAGAAAACAACATCAGAATGAAAATAACTCTGGTGTAATAATGTCTCCGTTTTTATTTAGAGAGATTCCTTTACAGAGTGAATTGTTAACTTTGGGTTCTTTGGTTCTAGAGGATCTATTACATTTGGGGGTAGGTACACATTTTGGGGAGAGCATTCATCAAATTCTCATGTCCGACAAAATTTAAGGCACTGTGCTCTAAAGTGAACTAAGTCATTAGCTAATTCACTAAGGAAACAACTGTAAGAACATAACATACCAATGGAGTAATAGTCTCACTGGAATGACTGAAAGGAATCCATTTGAAATGGGATTTTTAAAAAATGCAATACTTCAGAAAGATAAAATCACAGGCTTATTTCAAATGACATAGCCCCAGTGGGATTTTAGAGAAGTAATTGACTTAAAGTATGTGTAAAACTAGTAAAAAACATTTTGAAAAAAATTAAAAGATGTTTTTCCTATAAGATATTGGAACATATCATATAATCTTTTAATTCAAACAGTGTGATATTAATTTAGGAATAAAGCAACAGAACTGAATAAAGGGTCAAACATGAGACCTATGTATATGTGAAAATTTAGGATTTAGTAAGGGCAGCATTCCAATTCAGTGAAAACGGGATAAATTATTTAGAATATGGTGTTATTAGTTTGTTGAAATAAAAAAGATCCTTACCTCACACCATTAAAAACACTTAAAATCAATAATAAAAATATTTAAAACTTAAGATTAAAAATAGACAAAATACATAAGGAGGCAATTCAAAAAGGAAGAAAGATTAATGACAGTATACATTTGAAAAGATTCTCTATCTTGTGAACAGACAAAAATTAAAATATCAATGCTATTGTATTTTTCATCTATTTCGGAAAAAGATGAATAATTCCAAAGAATTGGAGAAGGCGTGGAGAGGTAGGCACTTTCTAATATACGTTAGTGGAGAGTGTAAATTAGGAAAACCTTGGTGGGTAATCAAATAACATGTAGCAAAATTTTAAATGTGCATACCTTTGACCTAGTAATTTCATGCTTGGGAACTTGACCTATACATACACATATACATATGTTCTCCCCAGGAGGAAAAAAGCACTAATTGTTATAGATATGAGAAGAAAGGATGGTTAAGAGAGGTCTTTGATATTTTGTTTTATGTTCTTTTCTCTGATTTCTTTTAAAATGAGTATATGTTGCTTTTATAATAAGCAAAAGATATATTTTCTCCTTTTATAAAAAAATCTAATATTTTCCATTTATTTAGGTTAACATATTTTATTTATATCTGACTTTTATCTCTTCCCGCAAAAGCAAATGATTGTGTCACAAAACAACTTACTACTACAAGGTAAACTGAGGATGTCAAATAGAAGAAAGTATAAGTGTGTGAAAATAGTATGAAATAGGGAAGGGAAAATGCATGCCATTGATTCCTGAGGAACTGGTAGAAGTGAATCACAGATTTGGCTCTGAGCTTCCTATCAGCAAATCTAAGGAAGGAAACACTATCTGTTCAAGATTCACAGTACCAGTAAGTTTAAAAAATAATTACTTGTTTGGGAGAATGCATTGGTGTTAACTCTGAGAATTAAAAGGACTATTTCCCCATGAATCTTGTAAAAAGGATACTTGTGAAATGGTGTGTAAGTTTTCAACAACTTTCCTACACTATATAAAGTATTAAATAATTATGAATGTGTTTGAAACTACGTACTGATGGCCTGATGTCAAAAGGCATTTCATTGAAAGTCCATCAGCTTTGGAGCCCCAATTAGCCTTCATACCAGTACTTTCCCTTTAGTGCTGAATGCTGTGTGTGCTCTGCTAAGCGTAGCTGCGTTCTCCAGTTTGGAGATTTCCTCTAGACTCCATCTCCTCTGTTCAGTGTTCAGACCCTTGTTCTCATTTGGTTACCCTATTTTGATTTGGATGCCTTAAGTGCTTGTTCCCTGGTCTTTAGAGAAACTACATTTTGGGGTTTATTTTCCCCAATTTCTCCCTCAAATACTTCTTTCTGACTTGGTTGGTCCCTACAAATCAGCCCTCAAGCAAGTCCAACTTGATTAACCTCCAAGGTTGGCTCAGAATTCTGGGATACCTGAGCCCAAACTGGGTCCCACTTATTTGTGACATGATAATGGAACCAAAGGAATAAGAAAATTCTGTCTTGGTATGCAGCTCTCTGATTTTCTGGCATGATCATCTACTTCAGTTGAATGCTCCAAGATAAGCTAGTTACCAGATGTAGCCTGATAAATGCACGGATTGTCCCCTTAACTATGGACCAGTTAAATGGTAGAAGTTACTCACCCAAAATTAGGTTGATGTTTTACAGTAATTTACTTGCAACCCTTCTCTCTGAAAGTAATTAGAGAGGCACATCACTCGTCTATTGCGATTCCTCCAAATTCACAGCAGTACTGTGTTTGTTTTCCTATTGTTATTGTAGTTGTTGTTATTTACCTAGCAGGCAGGTATGCTTCCAGCTCATCTGGAAGCAATTTAAAACCATTAGAATATAAAGTGAAAGTTTGGAGCCCTCTATATACATTTTTGTTTTACTACCACTCAGAATCATTGCCACCACCTGGGGTCTTTCAGTTGCATTGAGGGTTAGGTTATTGTCTAATGACCAGTAGCCAGGGGTCTACTAAAATCATATAGTTACTCATCATGGAGGTTTACTACAGATACTGAATAAAGATCATCTAATACTGAGAAATACCCATGTTGTTCTTAGCAGATTTTTTGAGAAGTAATAAATAGTATGAAGATGACCCTCATATAGAATATGAGTATAAGAAATTCATACTTATATTAACAACTAAGAAGCTCTCCTATGCATTAACTGAAATAGCCAATAAGTCAATAGATCCACAGCTTGTGGGAAATAGAAAGTTCTCTATGGTTTCAACAGACTAGACCAATCTTTGTGTCTATGTACCTTCCCACACAAGGGCCTCTGTATGTATTGTTTCCTTTGCCAGAGATGCCCTTTCCTCCCCATCCAGTAGCTTTGGTAACACCTATTCATACTTCAGATCATAGCTCTAACATCACTTTTCCAGTAAAGACTTCTCAGGTCTCCTAAACATATTGTAATACCTTGTAGTTCTTTTTAATTGCATTCATTGTATTTTAAAAATGCATGTTAAATTGTGTAATTTGATTAAAACCAATCTCTTCCACCAAACTATCACGCCCTGTGAAAGCAAGGAGCCTGTTAATTTTGTTCACATCCAAACACAGTACTTGCACACTGCTTGCACTTAAAGATTTGTTAAATAAATAAATGAGCCTCAGAGTTGGTAAGGTTATCAAATTTATAAAGCTAGGAATTTATTATTAAAAGAGAGCAGAAAACAGTTCCAATTTAGAGAATCTTCAACACATGCTTTTTCAGTTAAAGAGTTAAGAAATTACTATTTTCTTTTTTTTTGTGGTACGCGGGCCTCTCACTGTTGTGGCCTCTCCCGTTGCGGAGCACAGGCTCCGGATGCGCAGGCTCAGTGGCCATGGCTCACGGGCCCAGCTGCTCCGCGGTATGTGGGATCTTCCCAGACCGGGGCACGAACCCGTGTCCCCTGCATCGGCAAGCGGATTCTCAACCACTGCGCCACCAGGGAAGCCCAAAATTACTATTTTCTTTATTCGATGAAAGGACACTTGAGTGTTAGCAGGTATAAGTATCACTTCTGGAAAGAAGCCTGCAGGACAGGAAGTCAGTAAAGAAATAGCGTCACAGACTGCCAAGACTGTGATGTTGTAGAAGAGTTATATTTAAGGGGCTAACAAATAAAAATGAGAATAAAGACATTAGATACTAATTTTAATGCTACTTTATGATTTGTTTTCATAGTTACTTAATTCATTTCAGTGTTGGTGGTTTATACATTATTTAACCTTTATTAATAAAAGTACCCCCAAAAAACAATAAAAAAAAATAAAAGTACCCTGCCTAAAACTCATTGTTTCTGTGAATCTGGTTCAAACAAATAAAAGTGTACATAACTTTTCAGCACCTAGTAGCTCTTTGCCTATAAAATCCAAGAGTAAAAATAAATAGATTCCTTGCTCGAGAATGTAATTGCTAATCCAAAATGATCTAAGAACTTTAACAATCATAGGAAAAAGTAAGAGTATACACCATTATACTGACAAAATGACACTTCAGTTTCATAAATGTTGTCCTTGTACTTTGTGTATTAATTTTACTTTTGGTGTAGGAAGGCATGGAAGCTGTTGTCTGAGTCATTATTTCTGTTGACATGAAATATTTTGTAAACCAAAATCACAAAAGTTTACGGAAAAATCATTAATAACAGGTCACATAAACACTTAATAATCACACTACTGCAATATTTTAGAAAAAAATATATACTTAGGAAAAGCAGTTTTGTGTTTGTTTGTTTTTAATGGCAGCTATGACATGGGGACCCTAGAACAAACTGAATTATTATTTACTCTCTGGTGGATGCTATCCAATTTTCAGTGAGTTCAAATATAATGATTATATATCTCATTAATTAGACACAAGATGGAAAAAATAATAGTATGCTTTCTGGTATATCATATATCAACAGTACTTTTTTAAAAAAAACCCTACTTTCTTAGTGAGCTTTAAGACCTGACTATATGAGCAGTTGAAGTAACTAGACCGCTGAACTGGTTCATCAACTTGGCCAGCAAGTTCAATGTAATGTTCCCCCTGAGATTTTTTTTTTAACTGATTTGACTAAATTAGAGTATTGACTTGACAGTACTGGATCATATACTCCTTAGAATGTCACAACATCTGTTGGAACTCATGAAACATTTCAGAAATGTTTGAATCCATCAAGAAGCTAGTGAGGACATAGTGAGGGTTGGTGGAAAGGAATAACATAGACATTGGCCCTCAACCAGGCTGGCAGCCTGTTTATTGCTTTGGATGCTGCTTGTGTCTAAGCATTTGCTTTAAATATTTGATGTCGTTAATTAATGGGTATTTTGGATGGTCTATTATAAAAATCTGCTTATAAAAAATAAATGCAACAAATTACAAATGATAAAAGACCAAACTGAAAAGCAGAAATTTTCTCCTCAAATGTCCACTACCAGTTTGATTACCAGAATATTGCTGTCATCTGATTTTTATTAAATAATAGGAATTGTTAGGTAGATAGCTAAAGATTGTAGTAACCAATGGTTAGTATTTTCTAAGGCACCAACCTGAGAGTAGTTCAATACATGTGAAGTCAGGCTGACTAGGGTAGAGTTGGCAGGGAGAATGGGAAAAGGAGGAGATAAGGCTTTACTAAAGGTTTCTCAACTTTCCTCTAAAGATGTTAGAGAGGCCCTGATAGATTTTCAGCAGGAATGTTGTGTGTTTAGCTTTGAATTTTTAAAAAATTTTTCTGGCAGATATGTGGAGCATGGAGTGGGAAGAAATTGGAGGTGCGATTTAAGAGTTTACTGAAACAAAACAGATAAGGGATAAAACCATGATAGTCTGAAACTAAGGCTCTGGCAGTAAGAATGAAATGGAAGAGATGAATTTAAGAGAGATTTTATAAATGTGTATTATGTGACTTGTTGAATGACAATGCTATTAGATAGAAGGATTTTTTAAGTTAAATGTATTTCTGAAAAATATAATTAACCCATAATTTCTTAACTAGGAATCTGGTACAACAATCTTCCCCAATCTGACTTTCTAATCTCAATTATTTCCATACCCATCCATTCCTTCATCCACTGGTGTGTGTGTATGTGTGTGTGTGTGCATGTGTTGTACAAAATTACCACTCTTTTGCTTCATGTTTTAAATCTTTTGAAAACTTGCTTAAGCTTTTCCTTGCTTTTCATCAGTTATATTTGTTTTTTCATATTTACCATGAGCTTTTACCTCTAATAGTTAAGACTATTTGTATATAATTTGTTAACTTATACTGCCAAGCCTTTGCATTTAATATACCTCTCACAAACAAACAAACAGCAACAATAAACACCTCTTACTCTTTTTTTTGTTTGTGTCTCTTTCTGAAAGATCATTTTCTCTAGGAAATGGTCTATTTCCATATTTTTATAAATCATACCCAACAAGGATACTTCTTTAATTTTCATTTTCTTAGAATTTGGGTACTTTGTTACCACGTTGAGTTGTTAGTGTAAGCAATGATATTTGCTTTCAAACCTTTTTTATTGTTATATTTTCATATATTTTGGTTCTATGTACATATTTTTTGGCTCTATGTATATTTTCATACTACTATTAATGTATAAAACAGTTAGTATGTATTTATTTTCTTCTTTGTCATCTTTCTTACTTCCCTACATCCTATCACTCAGTATTAAGATATGTAACTACGCAGCAACAATTATTTTCCCTTTACAAGATACAAAAGCTTTTACATCTTTCTAAGATAATATTGAGAGCAGCCATGTATAAAGTTGTTGACTTTTTCATAATGGTTTAACATATACTGTCCCAATTGACCCTCGTATAGAAGGTTTATAAGCTGAAGTGGAACAATGTATTCTAGAAAGATTCCTCTGATGCTATCATAGAGGAAGATGAGGAACAGAGCAAAACTGGAGGTAAGGAGTCTAATTGAGATGTTATGACAAAAATCCAGGAGGAAAGGTGAGAAAGGCATCAATCAGAGCAGCTGAAGAAGTAAGAATGGTATTAACAGGCTAGGTTTGTCCATCCCTAGCTTTCAATTGGAAAAAGGTGGGTGGATGAGGAATAAAGAAGAAATGGAAATCTTAGGCTACATACTTGGTCGTCTGGGTGGATGATGGTATCACTGACCAGGTCAGGTGAAGAAAGTTGATGAATTCAGTTTGAGTTTGCCTGTGAACATACACATAGAAATGTCTCGTCAATAAGTATCATCATCATCATCATCTCCTCAGCACACCATTTATTGATTAATTCTCTAGGCCTGTTATTCCTAGGAGTTTTACAAAGACCATATTTCATTTATTCCTTTCAACAGTCCCTGAGGTAAATACTATTGTTTCTATTTACAGACCTGGAAAATGATATTTATCAAGGTTTACTCAACTTGTAGATTCACCTAGCTCAAAGACAGGGTCCTCTGACTCCAAGTTCTGGTTCTTTCAATACTTCAGATTTCAGAGGTCAGAAGAATGGGAGAATGATGTAGATTGGTTCAGGAGTTATTAGCAAAATATAAATGGCATCAATAAGAGCACCCAAAGAAGGGATGTCAGTATAGAAGGGGCATAAGGATAGAGGCCAAGACAACACCAACATTTAAAGTACAAGTGGGAGAAGAGGAACAAAGGTGAAACCTAAGGAGGAATCCTTGCCTGTGCTTTTTCAAGCAAAACACAGATTCTTCATTGTGTTCATTCAAAGCATGAACCCTGGACAAAGGACAATTTGTTATCGTGGATGTATAAGAAAACAAGCCTACTATCATGATTGGCATATCAGGAGAAGAGCTTAGGATCTGTGGACATTTCCTGGAGTTAGGTATGTGGAATTCTTAATCATTAATATTTGGAAAGAGAAGGTTACCAGGTACCAGGAGCCTTCTCTATTACCTGGTAAGAGAGGACATTTGTGGATTCTTATTCCCCAGGCACTTATCAGATTGGAACCCGAATGCTGCTCCACAGAGTTACTCTTTAAAGAATCTGATTGTTTACTGGCCTAAGAAAACGAATCAAAGCTTCAGGTTAAAAAATTATAGTTGAAGTTGAATCATGTCACAGTCAGGTGAATGTGCCATTTGCTTTACATGAGTTCTATCTACATGAGCAAGGGGGAGGGGGCCACCAAGTCAGGTTAGAAAGTCTTGGGAGCAATTGAAGGTAGGGGAGGTCAACTGTGGATCTCGACAGAGTCCGAAGAAGAACCCAGTCCTGGCATCGTATTTTTCTTTGTGTGAGAAAAGAGTGTGCTATTGCTGGTTAGTTTTTACATAAAATATTACTTTGGATTCTCCAAATACTTTTAAAAATAGGTAAGAAATAACCAGTAGAAAGAGAAAACAACACAGTTATTTTTCTAACAAAAATATTATCACTCGGGTTATAACTCTATTATCTACAGTCTTTCCAATCATGTTAAGTGATTGTCTCTGCAATAAGAAGGCTTTTTTGGCAGGCGAGGGTTCCTTCTGGTGCATGTTATAATTCTCCAGTCTTCATATTTCAATTTTCCTTCAAGGTGTGGGAAAGGAACTGATGTGATAAAATTTCCTGTAGTCTCATGGGAATAGACATGTTTGCGCAAAGAACCTGGAGATGCTGAGAGGTAGAGTGAAGGGGCATTTTCTGAACACTAACGTTTCACTGGAATCACCAACTCTGAATCTTACTTCTCATAAATGAAATTGTGAACAAAGAATCAAGGCCGTTTTGTATTAAATTACTTGATTTTTTAATTTCAACACTTCTTTTTGACTTAAGAACATTTTGTTAGAAGTCCTGGCATATCACTGTTTTTCAAAAATACACAAAGCAGCCTTTAAAAGGAATGAAAAAGTCATGGATCCTGATTATATTAGCAGATGTTTTTCTACTTGCGTACGTTTATTAGTTTAGAGATATTTATGGGTCATCAAACTGGTATTTTAAAGCCGATTCTCTCCTCTTTCCTTCTGCAATATGTTGAATGAGCCATCTTTGTAGGTAAAAATTGTCAAATATTGCCAATTTCACATGGTTCAGCCTAATAGAACTTCATGTCCTTTTAGGCCTTGGATAAGAGAACCCTTGTGTTTTCTTCTTCCTGATTTTTGGCTTAATCCAGGCTTCAGCATATTTGGAGTGGCAAATCCCACTGCTGCATCCGATGAGCTGTGCAGTTAGCAGCTCTGACACTTTCTACACGGCTCAAACAACCACAGCCCAAAATGTGAGTGTGGCCTTAAAAAAAGGCTGTTCCAGTGTGACCACCAGATTGCTTCACAATCTGCCCAGTCACCCCCTTGATTGTGCCACCCTTAAAAATTCTGTGTCATCTGGGTATAGAGAATGAAAAGAATGTTCTCTTGCTGTCTGCTTACGTTCTCAGAATTTTCCCTTCTAAACCACAAACTAGAGAATTGGGATTAGACTTCTTTAAGACTTGGGTCCAAGTAGTATGTTTCTTTTCCCCTGAGAAGGTATATTCTGTAGACATGGGAAGGGGTAAGAAATGAAGGACAGGAAGAAGTGTTTCAGCCCCAGGTACCTTCGGCAAATCATATGTAGTGTAGCTGGTTAGATGTGACCATTTTGTTCTCAAGAATATTTGGGGATGGACAGATATAGTCTCCAAGTATTTCTTCACATCTGAGAATTGTAGAAATAAAGGTGGCATATAAAAATCCTTCCATTTGCATTGAGGGGACCCAGATTCTATGTCATTTCATATCAGTCAGCAGGAGTTATTTCTATGATCTGTACTAACTCAATTGTCTGCAGATAAAAATATTTCCTATTGACAGCATGGCCTTCTATTTCTCCTAACTTTGTTTATTAGCTGCTAGTAGATGTTAACTTTATCGCTCTCAGATGTACCCATTCCCTGAGATCAAGCTCACTCAGCAAGCTTTCATTCATTATTAAAAGGCAGAATGAGTACTGTCTTCATGTCTTACCATTGGGCAAATGGGCGGAGAAGGAGCCAGAACTCAGTTTTATTGAACCATTATTATGCCAGACCCTTACGGTAATTATTATTTCAGCTTCCAAATTCTGTCTGCCAAAAATTATGATTTTAACTAATCTATCCAAGGTCATAGAGTTAGTAAACAGCTTCCCCTCTCAAGAAAGTTGCTGATTCATAATAGAAACTTAATTTTCAAATTAAAAATGATTTCCTGCAAGGGAAGCCTATGCTGAGTTATGTTTTGTTTTTTACCACTCTTCTGTTGGAAATCCTTCAATGGTTTGCCATTGCTTTTAGAATAACAGAACAAGATCTGTAAATGTATCCACGATCTCCTATGCACATCTGGTGTCTCATCTCTTGCATTTTTCCCCATCACCTCACAGTCCAGTTCTATTCTTTGTACTTCCTGTCCTTCCTTCCCGTTGAGGATTCTGGAGAGCACATCCATGATTGGAAGGGAGCGTGGGCTTGGGGGCTTGTGAGGAAGTTATGGACAGAGAGATCAGTTAGAAACCTTGTGTTTTCCAAAGAAGAGCTAGCGAGTGGCAGCGAGATAGAACTAAAGAATATGATGAAAAAGGGTTAAAAAGAAGTAGTAGGACTTGGTGATAATCTGTTAGAAGTGATGTGGCGGGCTTCCCTGGTGGCGCAGTGGTTGAGAATCCGCCTGCCGATGCAGGAGACACGGGTTCGTGCCCTGGTCCGGGAAGATCCCACATGCCGCGGAGCGGCTGGGCCCGTGAGCCATGGCCGCTGAGCCTGCGCGTCCGCAGCCTGTGCTCCGCAATGGGAGAGGCCACAACAGTGAGAGGCCCGCATACCGCAAAAAAAAAAAAAAAAAAAAAAAAAAAAAAAAAAAAAAAAAGAAGTGATGTGGCACAATGAATCATCAATGATGAGTCTTAAGTTTCTAGTTGGACCCCTAAATGAATGTATTTGTCTTTAAAATGAGTAGGAGAAAAGATGGGGCAAGTCTGGGGATGATGGTAAAGAAAGCAAGTTTGCTTTTTCTCCCTTGATGACAGATTTAAGTGTTCATGGATATATACACATATTTATGTGTGCATTTGTGAACATTCATGGATCTTTCTTCCAATTCTACTGAAATTGTACTAGTTAAGCTACATATATGCTTTCAGCATGGTACCTTTTAAATAATTTTATCAATTTTTATTGCAGTATAGCAGTTTACCACAAACTTAGCAACTTAAAACAGCACACATTTAGTATGTCATGGGATTTCGTGGTCTGGTGGCTGGGCTGGGCTTAGCTGGATCCTCAGTTCAGTGTCTTGAAAGGCTTAAGTCAAGGTGTCGGCCAGGGCTGGAGTCCCATTAGAGGCTTCGGTTCATCTTTTAGGCTCATGTTGGGAACTTATTTCCTCACAGCTGTAAAATTCATGAAACTTGCTTATTCTAGGCCAGCAGGAGAAAGAGTCTCTGACTTCTAGGCCCCTGTTTGAAGGGCTCACTTCTTAGGACAGTTCCCTGTCCCCCCCCGCCCCACAACCCCAGGATAATCTCCTCTTGGATTAATTTAAAGTTAACTGATTAAAGACCTCAATTCATCTGAAAAATCCTCCACGTTTGCCACACATATTCCACTGGTTAAAAGCAAGTTACAGATTTTGACCATTCTCAAGGGAGAGGATAGTGCAAGGGCTTGGGTGATTGGGGATCATTATAGAATTCTGTTTACGACAGTCATGTTCTAGGTTTATGCTGGTATGTGTGGGTGTGTGTTTGCATGTGGAGATCATTTTACAAGTATCCAGAAACAGGTGGCAACTACATACTTCTTTGCCTTCTTATTTGGGACTTTTTTCCCCGAAGTTTCTCCAGGGTCTTCTACTCCCATTGTTAGATGTCTCTTCTGCTGTACTGTCCTGACTTCACCTTTCTTAGACAAGAAAGCATTAAATTTGGCTCTGAAGTGTACATTTCAATACACGCTCCCTGTCTTGGCAGCAGTGGTGAGTAAATCATTAATGATCCAGAATGAGTTTCAGCAGTTTGGAGTGAGGCCATGGCCCATATGTTTGACGCCACCAGCCTGATTTTTATATGGAAACTATATCAATAAAATAAATAGTCTCTCTTTAAGCATGCATTATTACTTTTTATTGTATGTAATGTTCAGTCATTCTTGCAGTGGTATAGATAGATATTAACCCCTTCTTTGTCCCACCTACCCCAGCAAGGTTAAAAGAAAAGGTGATGGTAATGAAATGGTCACAGTGAACTTATTTTTTGAGCTCCTGTCAATATATTGGGTGAACTTTTGGGAATTAAAGGCATAGTTTTGTTTATATACATGTTCCGTATGTCACTCCATAAAAGGAGTAGAGATGGCTTACAAGATAAATTTCATGTTGGTGTAATATAAGCAAAATATAATTGGAATGATGCAAAGAAGAGAAAGCACAAGCATCATCATAGTTAATGCCACTGAATTTATTTTAACTGTGACAGTCACGGTGGGTCAGTGTGGCAATTTAATTTGTTCTCATTAATGCAAAAAAAGAAATGTATCACTTCCTTGGGGAAAACAATGTGTTTTGGGGCACTAAGGTCTAACATTGTTTTTTTCCACCTGAGACTTTATGGGAAACTCTAGATAACATAATAAACCTTGCAAGTCCAGATGCAACTATCATAGAATATTTTCCTGTAACAGCCTTTGTTAGAAGGTGAGGCTGAAATGTTGAAGCTGAACTCAGGACAGATGACTCAAGTGCTAAACTACTGTGGTCTCAGTGGACTATTCTGGTTATTAACTGATTCTTGGATAAAACTCTTAGAATCAGAGCATTGGAGACACATTAGTACATTTCTTAGATAATCATCCTGAAAATTTACTTCTCCCTGATGCTTTTGCTAACAACTTGGAAGAAAATTTCAAAGTAAAACTCTCTGTGTGGACCTAGAATGTTATATCACACGTCGCTGATTGAGATCAGGGAATATTCTTTGAACCTTATAGAAGCAGATGGTAAGGTCCACTTTCAAAAGAAAATCACAAGGATCCATTAGGCTGGATGTAAGGCCACCTTCCCTTGCATCCAGTAACCATACCAGTAAAACTCTAACAACTGTATGTAATAACTTTCAACAGCTTCCTGTTGCTCTCTGTATAAACACTGAAATCCTTCCCACGGCATTCAGGACTCTACATGACCTGACCCCTGCCTATGTTGATAGCTACATCTTGCATCATTCTTGACACTGCTCTCTGTGCTTCAGCCACCTGGGGCCTGTTACATCCCTCCTGCCTCAGGGACTCTGCACATGCTGTTTCCGCTCCAGGAAAGAACTCTTCCACCCCCACCCTCCCTGTCTATTAACTCCTACACTGCCTGCAGGGCTTAGCTGAAATCTCACTTCTTCTGAGACCATATTCCTGATTCCCCAAACCTTGGCAGGTGGCAGGCCCTGGAATATGCTCTCAGAGCTTACTTTAGTTTTATTTCATCAATGTTAGTCATTTATGACTTTTTGATTAATGCCTATCAGCCAACTCCAGGAAGACAGGTTACAGGCTTGTTTTGCTCACCACTCTATTGCCTGCCCAGAGCACAATAAATGAGCATAATGCACATTCAATGAAAAGTTTGCTGATAAATTACTGTTATTTATTGCCATGTTAATTACAACTTTTGTTAACCCCTTACAGGCTTCCTCTCTTAGATGCCACAATTCCCATCCTACAGAAATGGACTGGTGTGAATACAATAGTGGTTTTAGGAAGAGTAGGGAAATAGTTTCATATGCCTTAAATTAAAATATTAATATGTTGGAGCTAGATTTTTATTTTCCAAAAAGATAATCTTGTTTGGCCAGTGTTGAAAACTAGCTGGGCATAGAAGAGTATTTTGCTAAAATTAGTCCATTGGAAAACTGAACTTGGTAGGCTGTTTCTCCTAGAATATTGCTTTTATCAGGCACTGTTGCCTTTTTTGAGCTTCATGAACCTGTGTTAGGACAGGCACACAATATTGCTAATGGAGTTAGACAGTTCTGGAAAGTGAACTCAGCTAAAGAAGGTGATTTATTTTTTCTACCATGGCAAGTCAGTTGTAATGTTCTGTTTTCGGTCTGACCAGGGAATCCCAATGCCTGATCCCCAAAATGCTTTTAGGGATTTCATGAGACCATAAATATTCTTATAATGATACCAACATGTCATTTGCCCTTTTCACTGTACATGTTCTTAGTGGAGTTCTCTAGAAGCTACATAATGTGACCCATGTCATGTTGCAACAGACTGAATACGAAAGCAGATATGAGAATCCAGCTGTCTTCTATTACACCGGACACTGCAAAAAAGGAAACACATCACTGTTCTTAGTAATTTTTTTGGAAAAACAATTATTTTTAGTAAAATGTGTTTTTGTTTTTTTAAAACAAACTGGCAAATAAATATTTAAAATAGCCTCAGTTTTAAGTTTTAACATAATAAATATTTCGCATAAACAAAATTCTTTGGGTCTTCAGTAAATTCAAGACTTTAAAAGATCCTGAGACCAAGATGTCTGAGAACCACCTCTCTGAGCCATGTTATTAACACAATGTGTCCACACTGACCTGACTTTGCAACCTGACTATTTTTAGATAGCTTCTCCTTTCACAGCCTCTTCTAAAAGACTGATTGATTAATCGGTTTGAATAGGTCCTACAAGCACATGAATAAAATCCTCTTCCATACCAAAAGATCTTTGTGAACAGTAAATCCCCTTGTCCCCTCAGTCTCTTGCTTTTCCAGTACCCTCTCCAGGTGACTTCCATTTGTGCATTTCCTCACAAAGACTTTTGATGTGTTTACCTAAATGCTAGGATATGATAGACCCCCATTCTGCTTCTTGCTTGTGTCTCTTAATGGTATAGCAAGGAGATTTATTCCTAACTGTGTATGTAGATCTACCACATTACTTTTAACAGTTGCAGTGAAGCCCACTACATGGATGAGATATAATTAATTTCATCAATCTACTGGTGGATATTTAGATTGTTTCCATCTTTTGCCTTTACCCACAGTGTTCCAATGACTATCCTTTTACTTATTTGTGTGTATAAAGTAAACATATCTGTATCATTAATATTTGGTGACAGAATTTCTAAGGCAGAAGAAATATGTATTTTTAAATTTGATAGGTATCACCGAATTGTCCTTCAAAAAAGTAACACAAAATTTACGTCCCATGACTATTTGTACTTATTCTCAGTATACTTTATAATGGCACTATAAATTTTTAGTATTTGACACTTAGATAAGTGAAAAATAATATATAATTGTAATTGTAAGTTTTCTTTTTTATGAATGAGGTTGATTTTTTTTTTAGCTGAAGGGAAATGGAACAATATGTTCTTCTCTTCTTTTTCAATGAAGCCCGTTAGCTTCCAAAAATAGGTCCTCATCTCACACACTGTCTTTGAACAACGCCAGGTCATAGCAATGCACTCTTTTTTTTTTTTTTGTAGGCATTCTTTATTTATTCTTGACTTTAAGTCAAGTAAGTATTTCAAAGGTATCACCAATTATAGTTGTTATACATTTTCCAGTAGTTAACTTTTATCAAGTTCAGAAATTAACTTTTTAAAAGACTTTATTTTTTTAGAGCAGTTTTAAATTTACAGCAAAATTGAGAGGGAGACACAGAGATATACCCCACACATGCATAGCCTCCCCCGTTATCAACATCATTCACCAGAATGGTACATTGTTTTTTTTGTTTGTTTTGTTTTTTGGGTTTTTTTTTTTTTTTTTTTTTTTTGCTGTACACGGGCCTCTCACTGCTGTGGCCTCTCCCATTGCAGAGAACAGGCTCCGGATGTGCAGGCTCAGCGGCCATGGCTCACGGGCCCAGCTGCTCCACGGCATGTGGGATCTTCCCGGACCGGGGCACGAACCCGTGTCCCCTGCATCGGCAGGCGGGCTCTCAACCATTGCGCCACCAGGGAAGCCCCATTGTTTTGTTTTTACCAACGATGGACTTACATTGACACATCATAATCACCCAAAGTCCATAGTTTACCTTAGAATGCACTCTTGGTGTTTAACATTTTATGGGTTTGGACAAATGCATAGTGGCATATATTCATCATTATAATATTATACAGAGCATTTTCACTGCCTTAAAAATCCTCTGTGCTCTGTCTTTTCATCCCCATCCCCGACTGACAATCACTGATCTTTTCATCACCATAGTTTTGACTCTGAGGAAATTAATTTTTATCTTCTGTTTTCTGAGGGGTTTTATGCAGAAAGGGTGTTGATTTTTACCAAAAGTTTTTCCTGCATTTCATCAAATTATTTTTCTGTTTGCTCTTATAGCATTAACACACATTAAATACATTTTTTTTCTTGAATGCTAAACCATTCTTTCAGTTTTCAGATATACCACACTGGGTCATGATGTAATACACAGATGGATTCATTTTGTAATATTTTATTTAGTGTTTATGTGTCTATTTTCATAAGTCAGTTTGGTTTATAATTGTTCATTTTCATTCTCTCCTTTTCTGCTTTTGATGTCAAAACTAAACTAGGCTCATTAGAGAATTGAATACTTTTTCTGGAACATTTATGTAAATTAGAGATTATATGTTCTTTGAAACTTTTGTGTTTTGAAGTTTGGTTGAAGGAGTAGATTTTTAATTGTTTATTCAAGTTTTAAACAATAATTGTAGGGCTTGTCAGGTTTTCTGTTTCTCTGTGGGTCGGTTTGAAGAGAATTTTCCCTAAATTTAATTTGATTAGCATAAAGCTCTTAGTAATCTCCTCTTTTGATGGTTAAAAATATTCTCACTAAAAAATGCATTTAATTACAATGGTGGGTACGTGTCATTATACATATGTATAATGGAAAGGCGTTCTGTATGATGAAAAAAGCCAAGCCTTAGAGAGAAACAATGCACTCTTTTGAAGACCTTCTTCCCCAGCTCTGGGGCCCCATCTCCTGCTCCTTGCCTCAGAGCTAACTCTCTCTACACACCTCTGTTAAGTCAGCTTCCTGTCTTATCCTCTGAAATCAGAGTCCTTAGGATTCCAGACATTGGTGACCCAGCCATCTAGTTTGATGTTTACTTGCAAATTACTTTCAAGGACTGAAGTCAGCCTTTACTCTCTACCTTATGAATTCATATGTACTTAGGAGGAACTTATTTTAAGATAGGGAAACACTGCTTAGTTAGTCTCTAGGGGGAAATCAGAATTAAGGAAAGAACTGTCTGATGGAAACCTTAGTCTAACAAATCATCCTAAAACCTCGTTACATATCATGTACTCTCTAGGGACACTGTTGAAGAGACACTTGATTAAGCCAATCACGACAACTTCAGTTTTGCCTTTCTGGTGTGCTCCAGAGACTCCTCAAAAATCAAGAAAGACTTTCAAAGGAAGGATTTTTTTTTTTTTTTTTTTTTCTGTGATGAAATAAGTTTCTCCCTTGGTTCTCTTTATCCCAAGACATTTCTGGAATTTGGAATCAAGAAGAAAAAGTGTTTCTTATCTGTGATGAAAATGCCATTGTTCCTTTTATTAGAGTGTGATATTTTGGATTCAACAATTATGCCTTAGCACCAAGGTGAAAATATTGCTTTAGATAAAGTAGGTGTGGGTGAAACCTTGAAGTGTAATCAGAGAGAATTCAGATAATAAGATTTTCAGTGAACAAGCAAACAAACAGGAGGTAATAAATATGTGTCCTGCGTGCTGCAAATTTTTAAAATGGTTTACTGGCAAAATAGAGTTCAGTGTTATTGCTTAACTTTTTCAACTGCTTTAAACAAATGGCACAGATGATCAAGAAGACAGTGGAGACTGAAAGTAAAATTGTTGCTTTAATATTCTTTCTTACTCATAAACCTGCTGTGCAGTAAATTATTAGTAAATTACATTTTCATAGGATCTCAGAGTTAAAAAGCACATAACTGACCTCAGAGGAATCCAAGTGATCTTCATAGCACCAGACACCATGTGCTCTAGGAGCAATCACGTGTCCCGATGACTTTGGTTAGTCTTTCTGTACCACACACTTACTAATTATGAAACTTCAGTGTTCCTTTGTTTCTCTGATTCTCAGTTTCCTTCTCTGGGATAATAGCAAAGCTTACCTTTCATTGAGAAGAGGAAGGCAGATAATGCACATGAAATCACATGCTTAAGTCAGCACTCGATAAATAAAGAGTTTATCATTATTACTATAGTAAGTGGCTACCATCTAAAATTGGATATGGGGCTTCCCTGGTGGTGCAGTGGTTGAGAGTCCGCCTGCCGATGCAGGGGACACGGGTTCGTGCCCCGGTCCAGGAAGATCCCACATGCCGCGGAGCGGCTGGGCCCGTGCGCCACGGCCGCTGAGCCTGCGCATCCGGAGCCTGTGCTCCGCAACGGGAGAGGCCGCGACAGTGAGAGGCCCGCGTACTGCAAAAAAACAAAAAACAATAAAATTGGATATGAAAACAAAGTCAAATTACTAAATTCATGTAAGCATATTTGGATTTAAGTATAATTTAGACCTGACAATTTAGATATAATTTATTCACCATGGTTCAAAATAAAGAGCCATTTATGAAATTTTAGATAGAATATTGTGGATTGACATATAAACACTTATTTGTATAAAATAGATACCTAATAAGAACCTGCTGTATAAAATAAAATAAAATGAAATTCAAAAAAAAAAAAAAAAAAACCCACCAACAACGCTGTGGTAACATTTCTTTCGGATTTGGCATTTAGCCACTGCGTGTGGAGGGAGAACCCAGTTCTTCCCCGCTCCACAAAAGCCTGCAGCAACTGCCCTGAATAAACTGCGGGAAGAAACCCTAGTGGCACCTCTGCCTTTCAGTTAATAGGTTTTAGGTTAACTGGGATTTAATCCCCGGAGTCTTAATTGCATTTAGAGCCTTTAAGTCATTGTGATTATTTATACTACATAGAAGAATCATCAAAATATATTTATCATTTATAAATAATTTAAAGATAGTTTTTTAGACAATAAAACCAACATCTAGGTAAATTCAGCTTGCTTTTATGTAAGTTTTCTCTGCTGAAGAATTCTTAAAAAAATGTTTTGCACATAAATTGCCCCCCTTAAGTTTTAAAGTCTACCTAGTTTGGGCACTGAGTGCTCACCACCTTCATTTTTAAATATATCTTACAAATCACCCCCAGAAAGACATGCAGAGAATACGAGGCTATCTCACGGAAAGCCATAGCTCCCGGCCCTTTCCTGGTAACAAGGTAGTTATTATTCCTTGCAGAGCCTATCTCAGGAAGAGAGTGTGAGGTGACCTGGAGTGGGACTTGCTAACTCCCAGGCCACTCAGTGGCATTGTTTGCTGCTGCACTGGGCACTGCGGCAGCCTGTCAGCATCCTGCTCAGCTTTGAGTAGGGTCCACTGGAGAACCTAGTGGGAGTGAGGTCATGTATCAGCCTGTACCAGCCAGTCCTCTCTGCAGCCCCACATGTTGCCAGCCACACACAAAGGAACAAGCCCTGCAGGGCGTGGCTGTAATCACTATCCTAAAGGCACGCTCCACAGGCATCTAAGGGGGGAAGGTACCACCAGTCTGTTGGGTTTGTTATTCCCATTGAGCTACACAGGAAATAACACCACCAGAAATAACATGTTCAAACCCAGAGGGCAGTCTGCTGTCGGCATTCATAAGCACACATCACACAGTTCTGTACCTCTGCACAGATGTTTACGAAGCACGTTGAAATACCCCCTTGCATTCCAATTAATTATTAGCCAACACTGAATAATCATTGTGAGAGGATAGAACGGCAAGTGAAATATGAAGTGGCGCTAGTTTATTTTTAGAAAGGTATTTCTTTAAAGTGTTGATTGATGGGACAGACGTTTAAAAGCGTTTGTCAGAGTCAATTCATAGGAAATCTCTTTCACGTGCAGGTTACAGCCAAAGAAGAAAAAAGACTACACATTTTACAATTTCAATTGCAAAAAGTCATATTTTTGGACTCGTGTGGGTATTTGAAAATATTAAAGATTTTACCAGGTTCAGTTAAATCTTTTAATGCTGTAAGATTTCAGACTCCCAGCAGACCGTCGCTCAGCAGCCTCGCACTCCACGGGCGTCATCTGAGACATCTGAGAACGTTCGGGTGCACGTCCCACCAAAGCCCGAGGCTGCCCTGCTTGAACCACGAGGTCACCGAAGAGAAGACAAATCCTTTTCTGAAGAGCCTCCAAGAGGAGGATATTTCGGTTAATTTCAGCTCCCTGCCAGCTGAAAAGAATTCTTCGGTGCCCTGGTGCTCTTCCCATGAATGCTTCACGCGGAGCACCGCTCAGAGACTCACCCTTCTAGGGAGCCAGTCATCCCTTCCATCTTTGAAGTTCTTTTGGATTTCATCAATGGCATGGAGGGATATTTTTAAAACAATGTAGATTTTTCAGGACTGGCAAAAGGCCTCCTCTAGTTGCAATGCTGACACTATCACGAACATAAATTATGATGGGAAAAAAAAAAAAGGATCCTAAGCTAAAAATGTTGGAACTAAAAGATACCTAACATTTGTTATCATTTCCAGAGCTCAGGTCAACGGACAGAGATCAGTACCAAAATAACATGCAAACTTCCAGGATAAATTCAGATAAATGATGGAGGATGAACAACTATGCAAAAGTAACATAATGCCTACAACAAAAAACTGGTCCAGTGGTTGTTTCAGTGAACTGGTGGCCTTGATAGCAGCAAGTGTTTGTTCTTATCAAACTGAAGCCAAACATATTAGACTCCTCACTAAAAGTTGCTTTTTAGTGGTATTTGGAGGAGTGATTTACAAGCCTTGAAGCCTATGGGAATATTTTCTATACTGAACACATTAAAAAATTCTTCTAAAATATTATTTTAGGCCTAAATTAGAAAAAAAGCAAGATATTAATAAAACAAATGATATAGTATTGTTCAGATATATAAATGACAGGCCAGCATTATATCTGGCTTCAATAGGAGAAAATATACTTCTGGGATTACCTTTTCAAAGTCTGGCAGTCCATTTATGAGCACCTGACCAAACACTAGAATCTCATGTAATTGAGTATTAGAACTGCCAGTTTGCAGTATGTTTGATATTCTAGCAGGAAAATTAAAACAAGAGAGTAGATTTTTAAAATAGCTAATATAAAATTTAAAAATTACTGCATTTGGGTGCAAGAAGATCATCTACTGCCACAGTAATTCTAAACATTGCTCAGGTCACAGATCCCTTTCAGAATTTTATAAGAATGAGGGCTCTCTCCCCCCTAAGAAAAAAACTAGACTTAAAATTTTCTTATGTAATTAAATCAGTGATTTGGAAGTTGATCTTAGTGTAGAAAATCATGGTAGCCTAAGAAAAGAAATGCCGAATTTATCTAAAATAACTAGTCCATAATTTTCCTTTGTGCTCTTTGGTCTAACAGCACAGAAGCTCTAAAATAGCGTTTATCATTTGACTTTGTTTTGACCCCATGGGTTCCTCATACTACAGATAAGGAAATTGAGGCACAGAGAAGCTAAGAAACTTTGGCATGGTATTAAATCTGCTAAGGTAGAGCTGGGATACAAATCCAGGCAGCTGACTCTAACACACTTCCCTTCCCACAGCATGTACTGTGGTTAAGAGTGACCACATCTGTGCTCATAGCTACTCCATGACGTTAAGTCTTATTAGCATCCGTCTTTTACAGATGTGGAGACTGAGGTACAGAGAGGTCAAGAAATTTGTCCAAGGTGACAGAGCCAGGATCCAAACTCAGCCAATCTGTTTGCAGAGGTGGGAGCTAAACCAAAACACTGTATTACAGACACAGATGCACACACAGAGAGACTCACAGACACACACACACACACACACACACACACACACACACACACACACACACTGAACACATGAATATACATTATACATGTTAGAGCAGTCAGGTAACATGGGATGCTCAAGACTAGTCAGATTATGAATGACTTTTTCCTTCATTTTTCTGAGTTTCAAAATTATTCTGAGTTTCAAGAATTACTTTTACATAAACATGTTCAATGTTATTAAAATTTAACAAACCTGTGGATAACTTAAGATAGGTTTTCCAGTCAAAGCTGCTAGCCTTATGAGACATGATTTTGGTGGCCTAAGGATGTAGTCTTGGACGCATCCTGGAGACAGCTCATGATCAGGTATGGACATTGAGGGGTCGTCAGATGCTAGCAGGGTTGAGTGGTCCTCTGACAAGTGAGAAGAGAGGCCCCAAACCCTGGGATGCCCAAATCACAAGAGGGCAAACCTGCTGCTCTAAGTAAACTCTTTAGATGAGCTGGGAGAGAAACTCTAAGCTTGGACCACTTCACAATTTTGCCTAAGGTTGGCTCTAGACAGTCCGTCACTAGCTATTCTCTTACTTCTTTTAGGCCCACAGTCGGCAGGAAAGCAGCCCTGATTTCATCAAGCTTTTTTTTTTTTTAACATCTTTATTGGAGTATAACTGTTTTACAATGCTGTGTTAGTTTCTGCTTTACAACAAAGTGAATCAGTTATACATATACATATGTTCCCATATCTCTTCCCTCTTGTGTCTCACTCCCTCCCACCCTCCCTACCCCACCCCTCTAGGTGGTCACAAAGCACCGAGCTGATCTCCCTGTGCCATGCGGCTGCTTCCCACTAGCTATCCACCCTACGTTTGGTAGTGTATATATGTCCATGCCACTCTCTCACTTCGTCACAGCTTACCCTTCCCCCTCCCCATATCCTCAAGTCCATGCTCTAGTAGGTCTGTGTTTTATTCCCGTCCTACCCCTAGGCTCTTCATGACATTTTTTTTTCTTAGATTCCATATATATATGTTAGCATAAGGTATTTGTTTTTCTCCTTCTGACTTACTTCACTCTGTATGACAGACTCTAGGTCCATCCACCTCACTACAAATAACTAAATTTCGTTTCTTTTTATGGCTGAGTAATATTCCATTGTATATATGTGCCACATCTTCTTTATCCATTCATCTGTTGATGGACACTTAGGTTGCTTCCATGTCCTGGCTATTGTAAATAGAGCTGCAATGAACATTTTGGTACATGACTCTTTTTGAATTATGGTTTTCTCAGGGTATATGCCCAGTAGTGGGATTGCTGGGTCGTATGGTAATTCTATTTTTAGTTTTTTAAGGACCCTCCATACTGTTCTCCATAGTGGCTGTATCAATTTACATTCCCACCAGCAGTGCAAAAGGGTTCCCTTTTCTCCACACCCTCTCCAGCATTTATTGTTTGTAGATTTTTTGATGATGCCCATTCTGATCAGTGTGAGATGATATCTCATTGTAGTTTTGATTTGCATTTCTCTAATGATTAATGATGTTGAGCATTCTTTCATGTGTTTGTTGGCAATCTGTCTAACTTCTTTGGAGAAATGTCTATTTAGGTCTTCTGCCCATTTTTGGATTGGGTTATTTGTTTTTTTTTGTTATTGAGCTGCATAAGTTTCTTATAAATTTTGGAGATTAATTCTTTGTCAGTTTCTTCATTAGCAACTATTTTCTTCCATTCTGAGGGTTGTCTTTTGGTCTTGTTTATGTTTTCCTTTGCTGTGCAAAAGCTTTGAAGTTTCATTAGGTCCCATTTGTTTATTTTTGTTTTTATTTCCATTTCTCTAGGAGGTGGGCCAAAAAGGATCTTGCTGTGATTTATGTCATAGAGTGTTCTGCCTATGTTTTCCTCTAAGAGTTTGATAGTGTCTGGCCTTACATGTAGATCTTTAACTCATTAAGCTTTAAAAGAATTCTTTTTAATGCAGATTCAGAGCCCCATACCCACTGTTTTCCTCCCTTAAGTTTGAGAATGTGCGTCTTTGACAAGGATTCTCCCCAGGGAACCACAATGCAGAGGTTCAAGAATAATGCTTTGCAAGGTGTCTTCACAGGGTGAGGTTAGTGACCAACATGAGGGAGATTTAAGATGAGGAAGAACATTAGCCATAAAACAAGAAAGCAGATGTTCTGAAAAATGGGACATTTAGCTACTCCTCCCTCTTTTCCTCTAAGCCATTGAAGAGCCACTCAAATTGATTACTTTGCCATTGGTTTGAATGGTTGCTTGATTTAATTTAGTGAATTGAACTTGATGTTTGGGGGGTGGGGGAGATTCGGTAACCTAATTGGGAAATAGATGTCTACTTACCATTTCAGCATTTTTATCTATTAAATGGTTAACAAACTGGTTTGGAAACTCTTCCAGCTAAGGCTACTTTAGGCTTTGTTTTAAAAAATTGGATAACTCTGTAAAATGTTGCTGGTCTTTAAAAACGAACTGGACTCCTTGATTCCCACATTTCCACTAAAAATACCGCTAAGTTAAACATAGGCTATTGTCTGAATTTAAAATAAATTTAGAGTGAAAAAGAATACTCCAGTTTGGATTCCTAAGAGGACCCTGAGTTTGTTTCACTAGCAATAGTATTTATATTTGTTATTTATGGTTACTTTCTTAGTAAAAGCTAGTTAAATGTGAATCTCAGATTTCATTTTTAGTTTTTGATTAGAATGTGGTCTTTCAGGGTTTAAACCTCTTTTCATTATGCAACTATATACTTTAAAAATGATTCATTTGATGCTCTGTTCAGCAATTAGCACAAATGTTGTCACTACATTAATTATTAATTATGATTACAATAGTAACTATTAACTTCAATAAGTAAAATAATTTGTCTTTATTATATAGCATATTTAGTAAAAAATATGCCTCAGTGGGGTGTGTGTATATGGAACAAATTGAAGATTTCCTACCCCATCACAGTATTTCTCAGTTAAGATGAAAGTGCTCTTAATGAAATCTCATTGCATTGTTTGCATGAAGACAAATCAGTAACCAGTAAGATATTTCAGTGTCTCGAGTTTTCAGGATTATGCATCCATCTACTTCATAATATACCTCTCCATGGATCCCAAGCTCATCTCCATCAGTGCATCCTTTGCAAAAGCTATCTGTTCTCACAGTAAAAAACCACCAGCCTTCATTTTTTTTTCTTTTCTCAGATGGTTTTATTTTTTCATTGTGAATTAATAATAAACTTTAATTAATGTAATGGGTTTTTTAAACGTCTTTATTGGAGTATAATTGCTTTACAATGGTGTGTTAGTTTCTGCTTTATATTCTTTTGGAAATGTGATGCATTATCTCCAAATCACTGGGACCAACACAGTCCCCTCTTACTCTCGTCCCTGTGTCTAATGTCTTGTTGGTTTCTCCTGCACCCTTCTTACTTGCATTATGCCTATAAAGTTGGAGCAACCCACGACTTCACAGGCTCTGGTTCAACCTATCAAACATCCCATCCTTCCAGAATGCCGTCGAGCTCAGGATTCTGGGGGCTTCTTCCAACTACAAGCCCTGCATGCCCATCTTTAGCAGTAGTCATCATATTTTTAGAGTACCAACTTGTAAACTTGATTAGGCCTGAAGCTTAATCCATGTTGAAGTTTTCTGGGGACCCAGACCCAACCCGATAAGCTCTTACATACACACTCAGGACCTCATCCTCCTTGATCATCTTGGGCTTCAAGTACCATCTCCATTGGTGCCTCACTTGCGTGGAATCTCACCACAGTACTGCTAATCACTTTTTATCCAACAGTGGAAACACAAATTCATATTCTCTTAGCACACACTAAAGTAGTTGGTTTCAGTTCATGTTTAGGACATTTGGTTAAAACTTGGTTATTTATCATCCTGTTCTTTAAAAAAAAATCATTAGACATACTTTTAAAAATCAGAGAATAGTCTTGCCTTATAAAGACAAAGGACATATTCTTGGTACTTTTTTTTGAGAGTTGCTAAAGCAAGAATACCTGCTACCTTTTGAACTGCTTGGAATTACTTTTGAACACCTTTCAGTAGGGATTTTTGTCTGAAGCCTTGTCAGACAGAAAGGGATGGAGATGATAGAAATCATATGAATTGATGCAGTGCAACCACTAGAAATTGCCTCCTCTTCATTCCTGCACTGCCTATGTTGACATCACACATAAAACTGTCCTTTAGGAAGCAGAAAAGGGGAAACTGAGAAAATGAGACAGCTCTCATGTCTTTATAAAATGTATCTAGGTGGGAATTACTGGCAAATAGTTTCTTGTTTGTCATGTATTAGGTTGAAATTTTGCTTGAATTGGTTCTCCCAGGAAATGAAAGATGTGTACTACTTCTTACCTGTTTGGGAAAGACAAGTTCTTACCAAAGATTATAATGACTATTAGTGCTTTCAGTTGTCTTCACAGGTAATAAGTGAATCTGTAACAATTATTGCTTACCATCAAAACATAAATTCCAATATTTCTTTAGTACTGGTATAACATTTGTTCTATAGCTTCCATTCAATATTGACTAGCCTATAGTAGTCCCTCAGTGAGAACTTTGTAAAAAGAAAACTCATCCTTCTCATTGTTTCACCTGAGTTTGGCAAAAAGATATAAGGTCCCACCGAGACTGATATCCATAGAGAAGCTGAATATTTCTGTTAGATTCCCTCACAAAAGCACCAAGAAAATATATCAGTTAGCTGTTACTGTGGCTTAAACAACATTTTTTCTAACAAGTCTGAGGGCCAACTGGTGTTCAGTTGATCTATTTTGAACATGTGGATAGTTCTGTGAGTGTCAGCTAGTGTCAGCTGACATTGATACAAGGTGGGAGTGGCTCTATTCCACCAACCTCTCACCTTCCTCCTAGGACCATGGGCTTGCCTGAGAGAGCTCTTCTTAAGGAGATGGAAAAGATAGAAAGATACAAGCCCAGTACACAAGCACTCTTTCAAACCTCTTTCCTTATATTTGCTAACATTCCAATGGCTGTGGGCAAAGTCAAGGGGTGGGGCGGGTTTTCCCACACCTGCTGAGAGGGCTCAGCAAATTTACACGGCAAAGAATGTGGATACAAGGAGTGGGGAACTGGGGCCAAATGATGCATCCTTCCACAGAGAGATGGGACAGAGGGAAGTTCTAGGATTTCCAGTCCCTTTGTTTCAAATAACTAACAAAATTCAGAGTTCAACTATGAGGGCACCAAGAAGGGAGGCCAAGGTCAGCCTTAGCACCTTCACAAATGTATAAGGAGAATATTCACCTTTCAGATACCCATCTAGCTATGAAATGTACCTATTTCCTATCACGGGCCAAAGTAAAACTCATATTTGTCTTTGTATAGAAAAAAAGTTCCAAATATAAATCAACTCCCCTTCCGTTCCTTCCTTCCTTCCTTCCTCCCTCCCTCCCTCCCGCCCTGCCTCTCTCCCTTCCTTCCTTCATCTTCTTAAATTCTGATCATTTGCATATCTAGTTAATGAGGTCTCATTTGATGCTTATAGGTCTTTCCCACCCATGTCCCTTAGCATAAGTTTTAGGCATCTTAGAAGCAGAGTCTGGCTGATAGATTTATTGGTGCATGAAACCCATTGAGAAATGGCTTCAAGAGTTCCATCTTTTGCAATATTACTAATTCTAAAGTTAGTAGTTAATAGTTCACAAAAATAAATACTGATTCAGAAATGGGCTTGCTCATCAGGGAAATGAACCTGGTAGCTTTTAGTCATAATTTATTTAGAAACCCTCCCATGTTATATTCAGAGATGAACTTTGAATTGAAGAAAATTCAAGTATTCTTTTTCATATATTTTGAAAATATAATAGCCTTTGATGTATTTTGTGAGCTAGAATCTTTAAAAGCAAAATAAAGAATGACTTCTTTGGAGTTAGGAAGGCCCCAGTAAATCACCCAAAAAAACAAAAACTGATTAGACACAAATGCGATTTCCCAGAAAGCATAGCAACAACAACAAATTATTGTTCTTTGTACCAGACAGGATAGGAGTGTTCCTTGCTCTAGGCAAATGCCTGATGTGTAAATCCACATTGGCCAAGGGCATAAGGCCAGATGTAGGTCTGCATCCTCAGCAATCATTCCAAAGGCAGTCATTTCTTTTGGCTCTCAGTTCTTCGCTGACTTTGCACCCTTACTGGGCATTTCTTCGTTCTGAATTCTGGAATGAGATTTAGAATCTGAGAGGTGACAAGGATATTGTCTGGACAAACAAGGCTCTTGTATGTGATAGGAAGAATGCAGAAGTTTATTGCCTTGTTTCATTCCTCCTATTTCTGATTCTGTGATGCTAAGGAGCTCTTATGTAAAATGCAGTATTCCTGCCTTCTACCAAGTGGGTAGGTTGTAGAAAAATAGAAACCTTATTAAGACTCATTTTCTTTGAAATCGACTTTTCTGTAAGAATATTTTTGAAAGAGGACTAAGCATTCAAGCTTTCTAACAGAAGTTTGAAAATAATGCAATTCTAGTACTCAGAAATGAACATTTTGAGACTTCATGTCAACTTTCCCTGTATTGGAATATATTTCTGGGGAGACAATTGCTTCTGCATTTTTTCCCCATGATTTACTTCAGTTGAAATTTCAGCCAGATACATTCTTTTTCTTCTTTGGAACATTATGCAAATTAACAGCAAAATTCAGTGACAAGAGGTAAAGGTGTCTGTATTCAGCAGGTGCCACATCAGTAACAGAGTAAGGTAATTACAGAATTCCTTGCAGCTACTATGACTGTGAATTCTCTACTATTCAGAGGAAAATCTTTTATGTACTCATCACTACAAGATTTATTCTTCCACTGATGTGTGGGAGATTGATGCATTTAACCGTTCTACTCATTGATGGGAGGAGCGCTCTCCTACAGAAATACATTTTTTTTTACATTCATGTGACATTTAATCCTGACTTTATTTTTTTCTCCACTAAAATAATCTCTTATAGACAGTCTTCTCTTCATCTGTATTATGAGTATGAACATCAGAGTGTCTCAGTAGGCTGGAAGAGCAGACATATCTGTGTATAGAATTCCAGTGCCAAGAGAAAAATATCATTTAGTATTTTCTACTTTGGATAAATAAAAGCAATAGCTAAGTCTTTGTCACGAAGAGGGGGTGAATTAAAGGATCTCTAAATATTCTTTCAGCTAAAAAAAATGTTATGATTCTCATTGATTACAAGGAAATAGTAGTACTGAACTGGAATTCTGAGCTCTATGTTTAGTCAAGTTCCTTCACTGGATTGCGGTCTCATTTTGGAGGGATAATTCCCATTTTATCCTGTAGTCTTAAGCTATAATATGTCCTACAGTTGTCATGTTTCAGTGAACAAACCAGAAAAAGAATGACTGAATCATATGTAACTCTTGGGCAATCCAAGGGCAATAGCTTAGAATACTTAACTCATAGTTTAAAATAATTATTTTTGTCAAGGTCAAATTAAGTCTTTTGTAGATATCATAATTATGGGAATCAAAAAAATGTATCTGTGTGAAACAAATGCCCTTCCTTACCAGACTTGCTATTAAAAGATAAAGTCTCCTACTGAATGGTGATGATTTCTTCTTCTTGTCTCCTAAGAATACATTGAGAATGAAAGATTATAGGAATAGAATGTTCTCATTTCAGAGACATCCACAATAGGCATTGATCCTAGTAATAACTGTGAGTGTTTCATATTTAAGTAATGGTGGATTATAAAATATAATTGGAATATTTCATCATCCCAGGTTTTTTCTCTGGAACATAATTCTCTGTGAAAATCAATTCCTTCTGTAAAAATTAATCTGGGTGATGGGACTTTCACAAGCTCCCTCAGAAAGTGTGCTTGGAACTTTTCCTGTGGTATACATGCTTGGATGTTTTTCATCTGATTTTCTTTTTATCGCTCATTTTGACTTTCAGATTTTTAAAGTATTGTTACTATGTTTATCCTTGAGTGTAAAGCGGGGGCTTGAGAAAATTGATGTTTCAGGTTGGAACCTTGTTAGAAGGACAAGCACACATGTACTGATAGCAGCAAAATAAGGTTCAGATATAAAGTTTTAGAGAACTAACTATAAAAAATCCACAGAAATCCAGAAGAAAATATCTTGAATACCTATATAATTGTGTATGCTTGAGGTAACCACCTCCAAGCACAACTTCAAAAGCAGAAATTATAAAGGAAAATATTGATATATTTAACTACATAAATGTTTTAACATTTAATTTACTTGAAAGAGGATAAAGATAACCAAAAAGGAAATCACAAATTGAAAAAAATTTGCATAGACAAAGGGTTAATACATTTAATATATAAACAGCTCTTACAAGAGAACAAAAGGATGAACATAGCGATTTTAAATGTGTAGAAGACATTAATGGGTTGACATTCACTAATATAAATTGTCAAATAAACGTGAAAAATTAACTTCATTACTCACGAAAGAAATGTAAGTGAAAACAACCAAGGTACCATTTTCACCTGTCAGAGTACTGTAAAAATGATAAAGTGCTCATACCCTGTGTTGTCATAGTAGAGGAGAAAAGGGTCCCCTTTTCACTCTTTGGTCAACATATAAATACCTACAATATTTACTGAAAAGTTTTTTACTTTATCTACCAAATACTTAAATTTATTTTTATATTTTTCACCCAATAATTATACTTTTGCAAGTCTGTCCTAAAGAAACAATCTAAATTTGAAATGATACATGTTCAAAAATTTTATCAGACAATAACTTAAATCCACCACAATAACTCATCAGAATTATATAAATTTATAAATATATAAATTGTGTCCAACTGACAAAATACTATGTACCCACTAAATCATGTAATAAGACAATATTTTTATTGGAACCTAGTCTCAATATTTTGCTAACCAAAGAAGAACAAGATAAACACAGTATGTATAATGTATTATCTTTGCAAAAAATAGACATATGTTTATGTATTTTTAACGTATATGTTAAAAATATATGTATGTTTTTAAAGATTGAAAAGTAGTACACTAAAATCAAATATTAATTACTGAATAGTAGGGTTATTTCTCCTTAGGTTTTTTCCTGTTTCTGTCTCACAGCAGCATACTCTTGTAGTTTAAAAATTATTAAGAGAAGCAGTTAAACATAGCTTAAACACAATTTTAGTAGCATAGGGAAATTATTTTATTAATGCTAGTTAAATGTAGATGAAAAATACAACATTTTAGTGGCAGGAATATTTCAATTTTATAACATGTATAGAAAGCCATTAAGAGTGTTTAGCTCTAAATATGGGGGTTATGAATTAATTGTATATCCTTTACTCTTTATTTCAAAACATTTACAATAATCATTTTAGATTTTTATAATCAAAAACAAGTTACTTTTAAGACTCCCTTCTAAACTTGTTTGCTTATTTTTATTCTCAAACTGTATGTCCAATATGGCTTCAACATTTCCAATCTATTTTCCAAACATTAAATTTGTCTTGAAATTCAGTTAAAAATTAGCAATGAGTTGAAGTTGTGGCATTTAAATTCCTCATCCCAAAATATAGTCCCTGTTCCCCAGTTCAAAGGAGTTCTTAATATTATAATTTCCACTGTGTGTCAGAGACATGTGTTTCCACTTTGTCATCATCTGGTCCAAAAGGAACTTTATTCTATTTTGCTGCTCTTTTCTGTACAAGGCATAAAGAAAGGTGTTAAGGGAGTGTTAAAGATAATGCAAGGTGTTAAGGAGAAGAGCCAGGGAAGAGAAGAACTCTTAATCTTTTCATCTGGCCTGGTTGTCAGAGTCTTTTGTCTTTAGCTATCATTTTTTTCACCAGTGACATGTAATCCACTTAACCATGGGAACAAGAATCACAGGTTTAGCCTGTGCTTGTCTGCAAACCTCCCCTTAAATACTACTGAACAACTCTTTTCTTTCTTTCTCTTTTTCTTCTATTGCAAACTGAACAGAGGCTCAGTCTTTAGAAACCATCCTTTACACCTCTTAATTAACTACTTATTTCTGCATATGCCCCAAACTTAGCAGCTTAAAACAACATAACATTTTATTATGCCCACAGTTTTTTGGGGTCAGTAATCTGAGAGATGCTGAGCTGGGTGCTTCTAGCTCAGAATTTCTCATGATATTACAATCAAGATATCCATCAAGACTGCATTCATGTGAAGACTTGACTGGAGCTGGAAGATCCACTTCCAAGATGGCTCATCCACATGGCTGGCACGTTGGTGCTGGCTCTTGTCAGGAAGCTTCCGTTCCTTGTCACGTGGTATTCTCTATAGGATTGCTTAAGTATTCTCATGGCATGGGGGCTGTTTCACAAAGTGTGAATGATCCACAAGAGATTAGATGAAAGCTATAATACCTTTTAGGATGGAACCTCAAAAAAAAAAAAAAAAAAAAAAAAAAAAAAGGGCTTCCCTGGTGGCACAGTGGTTGAGAGTCCGCCTGCCGATGCAGGGGACACGGGTTCGTGCCCCGGTCCGGGAAGATCCCACATGCCGCGGAGCGGCTGGGCCCGTGAGCCATGGCTGCTGAGCCTGCGCGTCCGGAGCCTGTGCTCCGCAACGGGAGAGGCCACAACAGTGAGAGGCCCGCGTACCGCAAAAAAAAAAAAGGATGGAGCCTCAAAAGTCATACAGTGTTACTTCTCAAATATCCTTTTGTTCACACAGACCAGCCCTGTTAAGTATGGGAGGGGACTACATGAGGGAGTGAACCACAAGAGATGAGGATCATTGGGTGTCATTTTGGAGGCTGGCTCCTAGTAGAGGAGTCTGCCCTCTGACCCTCAATGATTCACATCCCTCTTACATGCTACATACACTAACCCCCTTTGGTGGTCCCTCAAATTCTTATTCTATTATAACATCAGCTCAAAGTCCAAGATCTCATCATCTAAACCACGTGTATTAGTTTTCTCTTGCTGTGTAACAAATTAGACAAATATAACAGCTTAAAACACACCCATTTATTATCTTACAGTTCTGTAGGTGAGAAGCCTGAGCACAGAGTGGCTGGGTTCTTAGCTCAGGAGCTCACAAGGTTGAAATCAAAGTGTTATCCAGGGCTGCAGTTCTTATTTTGAGCTTGGGGTTTTCTTTCAAGCTCATTTATGTTGTTGGCAGAGTTCAGTTACTTGCCATTGATAGGCTGGGGTTCCTAGAGGCCACTGCCTTTCTGGGTCATGTAGCTCTCTCCACAATATAGCAGTTTGCTCCTTCAGGCGAGCAGAAGAAGTTCCATGCTGCTTATTCTGACTTCTTTGACTCTGACCTTTAGATCCAGACTTAAAATTTGGGGTGATCAGATCAGGCCTACCAGCAAAATCACTCTTTTCGTTAACTCAAAGTCAACTGATTAGCAATCTTAATTGTATCTGGAAAAATTCTTTTTGCCTTATAAAGTAACAGAATCAATGGAGTGGTATTCCATCATACTCACAGATTCCGTCAACACTCAAAGAGTGAAAAGTGCACAAAGAGATGGGAATCTTAGAATTTGCCTTCCATACCAGGTCTAGGTGTAAGCAAGATAAATCTTTATTAGTTTTCTGTTATTCTTTTTTTTTTTTTTTCTTTTTTGCGGTACGCAGGCCTCTCACTGCCATGGCCTCTCCCGTTGCGGAGCACAGGCTCCAGACGCGCAGGCCCAGTGGCCATGGCTCACGGGCCCAGCTGCTCCGGGGCACGAACCCATGTCCCCTGCATCGGCAGGCGGACTCTCAACCACTGCGCCACCAGGGAAGCCCCAGTTTTCTGTTATTCTGTAGTGAGTTACCCCCAAACTTAGCAGCATAAACAATAAGCATGACAAACAACGATGTAGCAATAAACATGATTGACTTCTCTCAGTTTGTATGGATAAGGGTTTCAGAAAGATCTTATTTGGGTGCTTCTGGATTGAGGTCTTTCATGAAGTTGCAGTCAAGAAGTCAGCCAGGGTTACAAACATCTGAAAGCTTGACTGGAGCTGGAGGATGTTCTTCTAAGGTGACTGACTCACATGATTGTCAACTTGGTATTGGTTCTTGGTGGGGGTGGGGTCTCGTTTTCTCTGCAGACAGGCTGCTTCACCAGCTTCATGAATGTCTTCATGACATGGTGGCTGACTTCCAGTGGAGTGAGTGATCAAAGAGAACAAGGTGAAAGCAGTAATATCTTTTATGACCAAACTTCAAAGAGTTATACACCATCACTTCTGTCAATTCTATTGATCACATAGACCAATCTGATATAATGTAGGAGGGGCCATGAATACCAGTAGGCAAGTATCTTTGGGGCCATCTTTGAGGCTGGCTACTCCAACCTCAGTTAACAACAAAAACGAACTAAACAAGCACACATATTGAGGAAAGAGATTTCTGAAGCCTGTTCCTGTCTATTCAGGTTCTCATCTCTCTCTCAGACCTCTGCAGTACCCTTATAACTTCTGTCCTTGTTTCCAATGACATCCCTTTTAAAACTCTTCAAAATGGTCCTGCTATAAAGCATGGCACCTCCTACTTTCATAACCCTACAGGTAAAGTTCTTAACAAGGCACTCTAGGCAGTAATCTGTGCCTACATCTCTTGCTTTCCTTTTTGCTCCGCTCACCCTCCAATTTTTTTTTTATGTTTCAGTCATGCTAAATCTCTTATTGTTTCCACCCAAATACTAGGCTCTGTCATGTCTCTATTTGCCTTTGCTTATCCTGTTCTCCCTGCCAGAAATGAGTGACAAGTAGTAGTGACCATGCATTTCCTAAAAGCTAGGCAGCTACTGTGCTAAATCACATATTGAATAGTTCGGTTTCATTCTTACTACAATGTTATGTGGTTACTTTTATTATCCGCATTCTGCAAATGAGCAGTACTAACCCTGTATGCATAGTGGTTAAAAACACAGATTCTAGTGAGGAATTTGGAAGTTCTACCATAAACTTCTTTGTTATTTCCATGCAAATACATTGAAAATACCAAGTTTTATTATTCTGATTTACTAACCAATTTTAGGTGTGCCCAACCAAATCAAGTTGAATTTTATTTTTTTTAAATATGTGTATGAGTGTGTGTGTGTGTGTGTATTGCAAGTGGAGAGTAGAGGGAGAAAGTGGCTAACGTGAACTTTGATTTTCCTTTCCTGTGACAAAGGAGGTTTGGGTATGTCAAATTGTTAAGTGATCAACACATTAATCTACTTAGATCTTCAGTATGGATAGAGGTATATTTTGTCCACTTCTCTCTTTCCAAACTTTTTTCCCCAATGTCACAAGCAGATTGCTTGCTTCATATTGCCAAGTAAATGTGTCAATTCCACATGTGTATAACCCAGACTGCCTAAGTATTGTACTTTCAGTATTGCTTGCTTTTAGCAATGAATCATAACACCCAGCCTAACTTAAAGAATTCAATGTTATTCAACTTGAAATCATAACAAATTGGAGATTTACCAAAGAATTTTTAAACATTTTTTAAGCACTGGACATTTAAGAAATGCTATGTTAAAAACAAAACAAAGTAAAAAAATTGACAAAAACAGTATGAAACTTCAGGAACTACAGTGCGAACTCTCTTTTGTCTGGTTTAGCGCTCTCACAGAAGATTGAAAACTACATTCATTTCTGTTTCCTTTAGTATTGGTAAAACCTCACTGGATTCTAATTCAGGAAATTTGACATTTAGGAAATCAGGCTGAAGCTCATCTTTTTACTATCTAAACCAAGTAAATTAATAATGGAAATAAGACAGATGAGTGCAGCTTGCAGGGACACTCATGCCTTTGAGCAGCACGTGTATATATGTGTGTATATATATATAAAACAATGAGTTTAATGAGCACAGTGCATTCCTACATGAACTCTTTGACTTTACAAATTATTAGTATTTTACTGGAAATATTAAACTTCATGTCTCTTTGTTGCTCTGGTACTTTTTAAATTTTATATTTTTATTATCAAAGTTATGCCTTAATAGCTTAGTATGAAACAAAACAGTTAAACCCCTGGTCCATACCACCCAATATTCTAGAGGTAATTTCTATTAAATAAAGAAAGATTGCTTTCTGGAGAAAGCAATCTATACTCTAATATTTTTAATATTCTTGGATGATCACTTACTATAATAGGCTTACGTTGATGAGTCTTTTACTTTTATCTTACTTTTCTCACCTCTCTTCTGTCAAAGGCATGAATTTAACACATTTTAGATTTTAAATAGTTATGTAGCTTCTTCTTTAGAGATGATATTTGTATCATTGCCTTTTTAATTTTTTTATTTTTTTTGGTACGTGGGTCTCTCACTGTTGTGGCCTCTCCCGTTGCAGAGCACAGGCTCCGGACGCACAGGCTCAGCGGCCATGGCTCACGGGCCCAGTCGCTCCGCAGCATGTGGGATCTTCCCGGACCGGGGCACGAACCCGTGTCCCCTGCATCGGCAGGCGGATTCTCAACCACTGCGCCACCAGGGAAGTTTTTAAAAGGCAATGAGGGCTTCCCTGGTGACGCAGTGGTTAAGAATCCAGACAAGGGTTCGATCCCTGATCTGGTAAGATCCCACATGCTTCAGAGCAGCTAAGCCCCTGTACCACAAGTACTGAACCTGTGCTCTACAGCCCATGAGCCACAACTAATGAGCCCTCATTCCACAACTACTGAAGACTGTGCGCCTAGAGCCCATGCTCCACAAGAGAAGCCACTGCAATAAGAAGCACGCACACTGCAAGGCAGGGTAGCCCCCGCTCACTGCAACTAGAGAAAGCCTGCACGCAGCAACGAAGAACCAACACGGCCAAAAATAATTAATAAAATCAATAAATTTATTTTTAAAAAATCCTGTTGAGATCATTATCAAGAGCTCAGTAATATATTATGAAATAAAATGCACTTATAATGGAATAATTGAACCTTCCTGCCCCATACAGGAGATACATTTTTATATTTATGGTATTCACACTAAGAAGTGGTGCTGAAAAGCCCAAAATATTATCTGATTTTACTGGTTTTGAGGCAGAGGAACTGGCAGTGCCTTGATTTTTGTATAACTTGACATAAGCAAATGCTTTCAGGAGGGACTTTCAGAGCAGATTTCTGTCAAATTTGCCATATGGAGTTACTGGGCTCAGGTTATAGAGGTTTTCCTGGTTGTTAGCCTGATTTAGGAATTATCAGTACTCTCCAGGATTTTCTCCTAACACAGGGAGTGTGTAAGGGAAGAATTCACACCTCAGGAAACCAGTAAAGTTTGATATTTGGGAGGTTTCAATGGTTCCCAACATTTCTGAGATACCCTCTTATGAAGAGCGTCACTGGCAACAGCAAAAGATGGTTCCTGTTAGCCCTTGAGCACAGCTAATAGTCTGACACTTAACCTTGTTTAATGATCCCAACTGTCCCTTTCCCCAGGCTTATTGCGCCAGCACTCCCCAAAGGCCAAGACCATATCAGCTACAAGGCCAGCCTGAGGAATGGGGTTGAGTCCAGGGCAGACACAGAAATCTGCTTTACTCAATAACATCTTAGTATATTGTAGATACAACCTTGAGTTTACCTACTTCAGAGGACTGTGGGTGATGAAGTGTGGGATATTGTGGGAATGAAGATCTGAAAACCTATTTCACTAGAAGAAGAGGAGGGGGAGGGTACTTGTGGGGAGGAGGAAAGCGAAATCCCATTTTGAGAGTTTTCATGATCTGAACAGTAGAAAACACCTCCTTCTCATAACACTGAGCTCTGTGTGAAAGGCAACCCCGTTCTCAACGGGATTTCCTTGAGGAACGTCATATAGATGGATTTTCCTTCTTGTCTCTCACCTATGAAGTTCACGTTCATGTTCTCGTGTCACCATCACTGTCAATGATGTTTTAATGTTATGATGAATCATCCTAATGGATTAAGGCAGAGGTTGAAAATTGTCCCCCTTAACATAATTATGAATTTTATTTTAAAAATCCAGTGTTTTCAAAAAAATCAGAGGAACTTACATAAAAATCAGATTTTCTGTTTCTCTTGAAAACAAAGCCAATCTGGCAACACTCAGCTCATGTTCCCATCTCCCAAGAGTGGTGCACATTGAAAAGTGACTCTTGCTTGGGGCTCCCTCTCTGGAGCCCCAGTGGAGTCCCCACCTGCTTGCTTTATGCATTTGCATCCCTGCTTAATGCCTGAAGACATCTGAGTTTTCTACCCCTCATTTGGATTAGGGAATTTACCAGAAAAGGGACCCGCCCCCCATACACTTTGAAGGGTCTTTCTCATGCAGAGCAGAGGACACCAAGCAAACATGTTCTGGTCATAGGGGCAAGTCCTCTGAGAAGCAGTGAGGACAAATATCTTAGTGATTTTCTCAATAATTCTGAAAAGTGGGAATTAAACCACCTATATCATAATCATCTCTGGGGTTTGTTTACAACACATATGCAGGGCCTCACCTCAAACCTAAGAGAATCAGAATTCCTGGGGGAAGAACCTGGCATCTGAGCATTAAAGAAGTATCCCAGGTGATTCTCATGAAATATAAAGCTTGAGAATTATTGAATTCTTCCTGGAGCTGACAGCTCTTCGGCTTGGCAGATCCAATTAGAAGGAACCGATGGGCCTTAGGAAATAATCTTAACTCGCCAGTCCAGCAATGCTGAAGATGCAGAATTTTTTCCTTATCAAAAGCCAATCGATGCTGACCATTCTCAGTGAGTGTCGAGCATTAGATCAGGTACGAAAGTGAATATGGTAGATAAATATGCAGTTTTGTATGTAACAGAAAGAGGGTTATTTTTTTCCTCCTCATCATAAACAACAGGGAATCATTGAGCCATAATGTTTATTTTAGCTGCATTATTATTTTAACCCCTATCTTTAATGTGGAGTTAAAATATCACACATCTGCTTGCTTTCATTTCTAATATGTGGAAAGTTTTCAGCTTGACGTAATTAGCATGTAGACCACGCTCCCTCCTGTAATCTCCCAGATGAGTCACTTCACCATGCCAGCACAGAACTGCTTCTAGGATCCTGTCTGCTAACCAGGCTTTGAAACCCAGAGGAAAAAACTTGTGTGTTTTCTTCAGAGGTAATAAATAAATGCAAAATTACCATAAATATGCAGTTTTATTCACTCTAACTAATTTTTACATAAAAACTGACAAAGCTGCACACAAATTGGATCTAGATTCAGGTTCTGTATCTACACAGCTAATGCACACATGAATTATTCAGTGAAATTTGCTTCAGTGGGTTTTTCTGAGTCATCTCGATACGTGGCCAGTTTCAGATAATACATTAAACATTATGCATTATGGTCAAGTCACTATATATTGGTTCAAACTACATCCTGTGTTCGTAAATCTGTTAAAATTCAAGTTTGCGTTGTGGTTCACATATGTCATCTTTCCCTGGATGTCCCGATGTATTTTAGTCATCAAACAAAGATATCTTCACCTCCTTGAGCTTCAGTATTCACAGTCGTTCACTGTGTTGGGGGCGTGCAGGTGAGAAAAAAGATCACTACTATCCCCCCTGTGATTGCTGTGGATGGGGGAAGTACAAAGGAACCATGACAGTAAACAGGAGGGCCAGGGGAGGCTCCTTGAAGGAAGGGACCTCAGAGCTCAGACCTGAAAGGTGAGCAGAAGTTGCTGAAGGAAGAGAGAAAGGAAAGGCATCCATTTTCTATTGTTGGAGGATCACTCCACTGCAGATTCTGTGACTTAAAATAACACTTACTGGTAGCAGCTTTAGGATTCTCTATGTATAGTATCATGTCATCTACAAAGAGTGACAGCTTTACTTCTTTTCTAATTTGGATTCCTTTTATTTCTTTTTCTTCTCTGATTGCTGTGGCTAAAACTTCCAAAACTATGTTGAATAATAGTGGTGAGAGTGGGCAACCTTGTCTTGTTCCTGATCTTAGTGGAAATGGTTTCAGTTTTTCACCATTGAGGACGATGTTGGCTGTGGGTTTGTCATATATGGCCTTTATTATATTGCGGAAAGTTCCCTGTATGCCTACTTTCTGCAGGGTTTTTATCATAAATGGGTGTTGAATTTTGTCGAAAGCTTTCTCTGCATCTTTTGAGATGATCATATGGTTTTTCTCCTTCAGTTTGTTAATATGGTGTATCACGTTGATTGATTTGCGTATATTGAAGAATCCTTGCATTCTTGGAATAAACCCCACTTGATCATGGTGTATGATCATTTTAATATGCTGTTGGATACTGTTTGCTAGTATTTTGTGGAGGATTTTTGCATCTATGTTCATCAGTGATATTGGCCTGTAGTTTTCTGTCTTTGTGACATCTTTGTCTGGTTTTGGTATCAGGGTGATGGTGGCCTCATAGAATGAGTTTGGGAGTGTTCCTCCCTCTGCTATCTGTTGGAAGAGTTTGAGAAGGATAGGTGTTAGCTCTTCTCTAAATGTTTGATAGACTTCGCCTGTGAAACCATCTGGTCCTGGGCTTTTGTTTGTTGGAAGATTTTTAATCACAGTTTCAATTTCAGTGTTTCTGATTGGTCTATTCATTTGGTAAAGTAGCAGGATACAAAATTAATGCACAGAAATCTCTGGCATTCCTATACACTAATGATGAAAAATCTGAAAGTGAAGAAAACACTCCCATTTACCATTGCAACAAAAAGAATAAAATATCTAGGAATAAACCTACCTAAGGAGACAAAAGACCTGTATGCAGAAAATTGTAAGACACTGATGAAAGAAATTAAAGATGATACAAATAGATGGAGAGATATACCATGTTCTTGGATTGGAAGGATCAACATTGTGAAAATGACTCCAGTACCCAAAGCAATCTACAGAGTCAATGGAATCCCTATCAAACTACCACTGGCATTTTTCACAGAACTAGAACAAAAAATTTCACAATTTGTATGGAAACACAAAAGACCCTGAATAGCAAAAGCAATCTTGAGAACGAAAAATGGAGCTGGAGGAATCAGGCTCCCTGAGTTCAGGCTATACTACAAAGCTACAGTAATCAAGACAGTATGTTTCTGGCACAAAAACAGAAATATAGATCAATGGAATAGGATAGAAAGCCCAGAGATAAACCCACACACATATGGTCACCTTATCTTTGATAAAGGAGGCAAGAATATACAGTGGAGAAAAGACAGCCTCTTCAATAAGTGGTGCTGGGAAAACTGGACAGCTACATGTAAAAGTATGAAATTAGAACACTCCTTAACACCGTACACAAAAATAAACTCAAAATGGATTAAAGACCCAAATGTAAGGCCAGACACTATCAAACTCTTAGAGGAAAACATAGGCAGAACACTCTATGACATAAATCACAGCAAGATCCTTTTTGACCCCCCTCCTAGAGAAATGGAAATAAAAACAAAAATAAACAAATGGGACCTAATGAAACTTCAAAGCATTTGCACAGCAAAGGAAACCATAAACAAGACCAAAAGACAACCCTCAGAATGGGAGAAAATATTTGCAAATGAAGCAACTGACAAAGGATTAATCTCCAAAATTTACAAGCAGCTCATGCAGCTCAATATCAAAAATAAAAGCAACCAAATCCAAAAATGGGCAGAAGACCTAAATAGACATTTCTCCAAAGAAGATATACAGATTGCCAACAAACACATGAAAGAATGCTCAACATCATTAATCATTAGAGAAATGCAAATCAAAGCTACAATGAGATATCATCTCACACCAGTCAGATTGGCCATCATCAAAAAATCTACAAACAATAAATGCTGGAGAGGGTGTGGAGAAAAGGGAACCCTTTTGCACTGCTGGTGGGAATGTAAATTGATACAGCCACTATGGAGAACAGTATGGAGGTTCCTTAAAAAACTAAAAATAGAATTACCATACGACCCAGCAATCCCACTACTGGGCATATACTCTGAGATAACCATAATTCAAAAAGAGTCATGTACCAAAATGTTCATTGCAGCTCTATTTACAATAGCCAGGACATGGAAGCAGTGTCCATCAACAGATGAATGGATAAAGAAGATGTGGCACATATGTACAATGGAATATTATTCAGCCATAAAAAGAAATGAAACTGAGTTATTTGTAGTGAGGTAGATGGACCTAGAGTCTGTCATACAGAGTGAAGTAAGTCAGAAAGAGAAAAACAAATACCGTATGCTAACACATATGTATGGAATCTAAGAAAAAAAAAAGAAAGGTCATAAAGAACCTAGGGGTAAGATGGGAATAAAGACACAGACCTGCTAGAGCATGGACTTGAGGATATGGGGAGGGGGAAGGGTAAGCTGTGATAAAGTGAGAGAGTGGCATGGACATATATACACTACCAAACGTAAAATAGATAGCTAGTGGGAAGCAGCCGCATGGCACAGGGAGATCAGCTAGGTGGTTTGTGACCACCTAGAGGGGTGGAGATGCAAGAGGGAAGAGATAGGGAACATACGTATATGTATAACTGATACACTTTGTTATAAAGCAGAAACTAACACACCATTGTAAAGCAATTATACTCCAATAAAGATGTTTAAAAAAAAAAAAAAAACCACTTACGATCTCACAGTTTTCCTGGGTCAGGAGTCTGGCTCAGTCTTAACTGGGTTTTATGTGCAGGGGCTCATGAAGCTGCAGTAAGGTGGTGACCAGGCATATTCATTTCTGGGGCTGAGGTCTTCTTCTCAAGCCCCTTCAGGTTGTTGGCAGAATTGAGCTCCTTGCAGTTTTAGGACTTAGGCCCCCGCTTTCTTGCTGGCTGTCGGCCAAGGCTGTTTTCAGTTGCTGTAGGCCGTTGGCACTTCCTCACCCTCTCACAGCCCTTCCTACAACTCGTCAGCTCACCTCTTCAAGACCAGCAGGCTGATGTCTTGCTTCAGAAAGGGCCCACTTCCTCTTTTAAGAACTGATCCTGATTAAGTCAGGTCCACCTAAGATAATCAACAGATTTGGGACCCTGAATTCCGTTTGCAAAATCCCTTCACCTTCTCCAAATACTGTAACCTAACCATGGGAGTGACATCTCGTCATGTTCATAGGTCTGGCGCACATTTGAGCAAAAGGGACTATATAGGACATGGATATAAAGAGATGGGAATCTTGGGGGCCATCTGAAAATTGTGCCTACCACAGGGAAGGATATTCCTGGCAGAAAGAACCAAGTATATGAAAGAAACCTAAATGAAAGCATGGCATTTAACAGTGTCTGAGGGTAAGCCTGTAGTGCTGACCAGGGGAGCCCAAGCAGGTCAAGCTAAGAAATGTAGACTTTATCCTCAGAGTATAGAGAAACCACTGCTGGGTTTAACTTCCCATGCATGCATACAGTAGTATGCAACCAGTGGAGTACCTGTTTTCAAAGAGTATCTGAAATATTGTAATATGGAAAACTTTATACAATAAAAATTGAAAAATCAGGATATGTGTTTATATTACATAGTATCCATTTTGGAAATGTCTATGCATACTTTAAAAGACTAGAAGTAAATACAGCCATCTGTTAGCCATGGATCTGGGTGGGGAATTATGGATGTTAACTGTTTCTGGGTGGGGAATTATGAATGATTTAGAGATTCCTTGTCCTTTTTCTTATTTCTAAAATTCTCCACAATAAACATGTATTTCTTTTATAATAATAATTAATTTAAAATCTACTTGTGGTACTTGCAAAAACAAATGAATCCGAACACAGTTCTCTTTGAAGTTGGTTGAGAATTTGGTGCTCCAGATGTTTTGATAGGTGGCAAAGCCAGGTCAGGAATTAGCTGCACATGAGCTGTACGAAGCTGAGGACCAGTCAGTGGAAATGAAGTCCAGGCTCAGCCAAGGGTGACAAGTATATCAGACCTACCCAGGTTTGTCTCATGACTAAACAATGGGCCGGAAACTCGCTCTCTAAGTTCTGGGGGTATTGAAGCAAGCAACCTCCCTCTACCTCAGTTTTCTTACGTCTAAAAATGAAGGCGAGTGAGATTCTATTCTTGTCCCAGGACTCCATTGAAAGTAATACACAAGTGGCCTGAACTTCACCTATCAATCAAGTCCCCTTCTTCCTGGAGGAGTTATTTAAACAGTTCTGCGTACCAAGCACCCACTGAACATGGATGAGCTCAGAGTCAGGGCGAGATGCTGGAGGTGTCAAGTGCTATTTTATAAATGGCATCACCTGTGTCATATTGCCAAGTCCATTCCAACTTTCAGAGGTGCTCATTTGAGAAGAGGAGGGAAGAGTCCTTTGAGAGCCAGATGGGAATTTGGAGATAAGTAACACTGACAACAAAATCCTTCAGACACAGCTTCAAGTTTCAAGAGAGCAGTTAACAGAAAAGAAACATGTATTTTTAGAAGTTGTTTGGGAGGTGAAAGGATTTTTCGTGGGTGGGGGAAGGAGAGCAGAGATTGGGTAGAAGAGATTGTTTTCCTTGGCACTGCAATATCTCAGGCATCTTTGAGTCAAAATATAATGCAGTGAGACTTTGCATCACTCTTGCTTCAAAAGAATGAAAAGCAAGTACAGTAGAAAATGAATTGGTCACTGAATAGACCACATTTCTCATAGATGGCAAGATGGCTAAAATAAAAACTCTTGAAATACATATTTTAAAATTAGATTTCTGACCTTTGATAGGGCTTATCATGCTATTTATACTGTAGCAGAAGGAGCTGATTTTTCAGTAGTTGCCTCATCAAAGACATGACTCACATGTCCTTAAGCATTTACACCATATGTTTCCTGAGGTATAAAAAAAAAAAAAAAAAAAAAAAAAAAAACTAAGGTTTTTCTTTTTTCTATGCAATTAGTAAGATGTGAACAAAAAGTTAGAAGAAATCATTTAAAAAGTATACTTCTGGGGGCATGCAGTTTACAAATGTTGATTTCTAGAAATTGAAATTATATTAACTCTGTGGCCAATGTAGCCATTTGGTAGATTTATGAATATAAATTAGAAGTAATCATTGTGATTCTAGTTTTACCACTAAGAAAAAAGACAGAATTCAGAGTTTAGCAATGAAACACAGATACTACTGAAACTCACTTACTATTCAGAAATGTGAATTGGAGGTAAGAAAGCCTTTGTTAAACAAACTGAAAAGAATCATTTTAACATTTAAAAAGAAAAATATTACTTTAATTAACATTTAGTGACATTTTTGCATGTGTACAAGCTGTGACTGTAAGATAATGGTTCATACTATTTTGTGTCCAGTGGAAATTAAAACGATTTTATTCTTATAATTATTGACAACAGGGACCATTTTAATCAAATATCTTTGCACAGTTCAAAATTGTTGTTTAAAACTCCTAGGAAATGTATATTTTATTTAAGAGATGGGGAAGTACATATAGAGAAAATCATTAGTATATGAAAATCAGGGTCCCAACTAAGGAATCCCTAGTTTCCCACTTGGTGCCCGAATCACTTGACATTTTATTCCATTACTATTTTTTTAGGGCAGTAGATTTAGGCATAGAAAACAGGTTTTACACATGTAATAAATTTATGTCTTAAGGAGGTGCGATGTTTCCTGTAACGCTTACTTGCCTCTGGATTGCCCTGTCCTAGGCTGTTCGTATCTCTCACGTTACCCAGCTTTGGAAAGGAAATGCCATCCTTCCAGTCACCCAGGTCAGAAACCTGCCCATCACCCTTAACTCCTCCTTATACTCTCTACCTAATCATCCCCCAAGTCCTTTGACTTCTACCTTCTCAGTATCTCACAGAAATATTCTCTCTCTCTCTCTCAACTTTATTTTTTTTGAGCAGTTTTAGGTTGATAGCAAAATTGAGTGGGAGATAGTGAGATTTCCCACATATCCCCTGCCCGCCAGCAGCATAGCTTCCACTATTATCAACCTCCCCTACCATAGTGGCCCATGTGTTATAACTTATGAACCTACATTAACACATCATCACCCAGAGTCTATAGTTTACATTAGGGGTCACTAATTACACCCTACGGGTTTGAACAAATGTATAATGACATGTGTCCACTATTACAGCGTCATACAGAATAGTTTCACTGCCCTAAAAATTCTCAGTGCTCTATCTTTTCATCCCTCTCTTCCCCCAACCCCCTGATCTTTTTACTGTCTCCATAGTTTTACCTTTCATAAAATGTCATATATTTGGGATAATACAGTGTGTAGCCTTTTCAGATTGGTTTCTTTCACTTAGTAATGTGCACGTAAGGCTCCTTCACGTCCTTTCCTGGTTTGATAGTTCATTTCTTTTTAGCACGAATAATTTTCCATTACCTGGACATAGCACAGTTAATTTACCCATTCGCTTCCTGACAGACGTTTTGGTCACTTCCAAGTTTGGGCAATTATGAATAAAGCTAGTGTAAACATCTGTGTGCAAGTTTTCGTGTGGACGTAAGTCTTCAACTCCTTTGGGTAATCACAGATATTCCCTTAAGTTCGACTCCATTATCTCTGCCTCCTCATTCACCTCCCTGACTCCTGGTCTTGAACTGCCCTTACACCTCTCCCCACCAGTTTATGCCCCACCTTGCCACCAGCGGAATCTCTCTTAAATGCAAATCTGATTGGTCACTTCCTACTTTTGAAACGTCAGAAACTTTCTAGAACCTTTTCCTGGACACATTCTCAACACCTCACCTTGGCAAATAAGATCCTTTTCTTATTTCACTTGTGCTCGTCCCTCCAGACTCACCTTTTGGCACCTCCCCTACGTCTTTCTGCAGCCCCCTTCTCACCACACACGCACTGAGTTTTAGTCTTGCCAAATTATCTGCAGCTCCTTGAGTGGGCCTCCCTCTCTGCACGGCAGTCTCCTTCTGCCCAGAGATCCTTTCCCTTCCACCCCCGCCCCATCTGGGCAACCTCTACTCTTCATTTAAGTCTCAGCTCTGAGTATACGTCTTCTCCTTTAGGATGTACTCTTTGTCCCTTTAGCATCTTGGAACTAGGGCTTCTCTGTTATCCTGGCATCCTGTGCATCCCTCTATCGTAGCTTTTATTTCATTGAATTGTAATCATGTATTCACCAGTATAGTCTTTCTTTTCTAGCAGAGTAGATTTTGTATGGCCAGGGACCCCAACACACTGGCCAGATCCTAGCACTGTGTCCAGAACATGATAGTCATTTCACAACAGCTGACGATTGGGTGAGTATATGCAATGAAAACAACCACCTGCCTGAACATTAGGGAATATAAAATTAATATATTATTATGTAATATATTATATAAATAAATATGTAATAATTATATATAGATAATTGAATATTAAAATAAAATTAAGCTTAACTCTGACACTTTCTGTAATATCTCTGTGTCAGTTAGAAATGCTTTTGCCTGCAAGAAAACCCTACTAACAGGCTTTTAAACAAATAAGGAAGTCTGAAAAGAGCTGCTGGCCTTGGGTCAGTACAGTGGTAGGGCCGGAATCTCTGTGCTTCTCTTGGCTTTTCTCTAATGATTACAAAATGGCTGCAGCTCCAGCCGTCACATCCTCTTTCAATTCAAGAAGGAGAAAGGCAACAATAACCACTTCTGTCTCCTTTATCAGGAAAGCAGTTATTCTGGATGTATCCACCATTCTGTCATTTATTTCTCTTTGGCTAGAACTATATCAAGAGGTCATCCCAACTGTAAGAGAAGCTAAGGAAATTAGTGCTTAGCATTTCCAACCTCAATATTGGAAATGAGTAAGAGATGATAGTTTGGGAATAGGTGTGGGATTAGGCAGCCAACAGTGTCCACTACACCTTGGGACAAACCTTGATACTTCTTTCACCCTTTGGTTCCTCTTTTCAGAGTGAAGAATTAAAATGAATGCTCTTTCTTCCAAAATCAACTTTCTCTCATTCTACAATTCCTGTATATTGTCTTGTCCATCATGGAATTACCCTCTACATCTGAGAGTTAATCCAAGTCTTTCTCTGATATTTTACATTTAGAGAAAGCCCTGTCTAAGGAAGAATCCCATCCTTTTTCAAGAGCTCCTTTTTTATAATCTTTCCGTGAAAAAGCCTGAACGATACACACCAGATTTCCTGCCTCTGACCTCATCAATCCCTTTGCTATGTGGCAGCCCCTGAGACTGTTTATGACCATTACCATGGCTTCTCTGAATCTGCTCTTTCCCAGGCTAAAATTCTACTTGCTCCAGTAGTTTTACAGATAATCCCATTTTGTACTCTCGCCACCCTGGTCAGCTGACACCAGACATACTCTCTTCATTTACTTATAATTTATTGAACAAATGTTAATGAGTTTAAGCCATGTGCCAGCACTGTTCTGGAGACTGGTGATATAGCAGACAACAAGGCAAAGAAGGCCTCTTCTTTCATGGAGCTTACAGAGAAGTAGTAGAGGGAGGTAGAAGATAAACCGTGCGCGCACACACACGTGCGCGCACATGCACACACATATACACACACACATGCACACATGTATGCACACACACGTGCACACACCTACATGCACACACACATATACACACACACTTATACACACATACACACACACCATCATTCAGATAATCAGTGCAAAGATAAAAATGACACAGGGATGAATGGGAAAGGGAGAAGGGGTGTGTGTGTGTGTGCATGTGCTTTATATTTGGTCATCAGGTAAGGCATCTCCAAGATCTGATTGAGGAGAAATAATCTGCAAGGAAAAGGAAGAGCTTTTGAAGCAGGGGAAACTGTAAGAGAAAGGTCCTGAGTGGAATGAGCTAGGCCTGATTTAGGAACAAAGATACTCAGAGGAGGAGAGTTTGGGGGATGAGCCTGATAAAGTATGACAGAGATCCCATCATACAAGATACTGAAGGCCAGGACATGAATTTAGACCATATTCACTGTATTTCAGTATCATCTGAAAATGTGTCTGGGCAAAACGGAATACACAGCAGCACGTACAGTCTGAAGGGAGCAGTCAGATGTACAGCATCTCCTTAGAGTGGGCACTGCATTTCTATTAATGCAGGCTAGGATTCGGTGACTTTTTTGGAAGCCATTCTCATCCCCACTGTGATTTCCTGTGCACTCTTTGATGTCCACCGCTCACATGTCTGAATATTACTTGAACAAGAGAAGCTGTAGGTGTATGTGATGCAAGGAGTTATTAAAATGATTCATATCACACTTACACCATATGAAAAATAATATAGAGTCAAAAGCAACCCAGCTTAGGGAAGCCTAAATCACATACTTGAAATTCAGTCAGTCATTGAAATGAGGTAATCTAGTCCTGAAAATGCATTTCTTGAGAGCTTTCCTCCTAAAGCAAAATTGAATGACAAGAACGAAACGAAGTCTAAGCAGCGCCCCCCCCAAACAGAAAAGATTAAAAAATTGATGACTCCAACCAGTCAGGAACTGGGGGGAGGAAAAGAGTTATTGGTACTTAAGTTGACACATGCCAGTTAAATGTTGGGTTTCCACCTTCCAGGGACCCCAATTGTCTCTCGTCCAGCAGCCTTGGGTTTCTCTCTGGACTGTGCAAGTCAGGCCTCAGAGCTGACAGCTCAGGTGACTACGTGCTCCATTTTCCTGCCAAGCTGCAAGCATAGGTGCTCTCCAAGGCAGCCTGTGAGCCCCTTCCCTCCTCTGGCTCCACTCCTGCCCTGCACGCTGCATCTGCCGTTCAGTAACTCGGGCAGCAGGGATGCTGAGGACTCTCCTCTCCCATATGGCACTGAGTTTCATTTCATCCTTTTCCTCTTCCCTATCAGTAGGTATTCTGGATGACAGTTTTATGATGACACTCAGCTAGCATTAAAACCAGATAAAAATAAAACAGGATGTCAATAAAGAACTAATGATGTGTGTCTGTGTAAATGTATAATAATAATAATAAAAAAGAGATATCTGTTTGCAAAGGTACCATTTTAAAGTCATGGGGCTTTAAGTGAACCTGCTTTATAAATGGACCAACATATGTGAATGTTTGCCTACGTCTCTCAGCCATGAAAATCTCCCTGTAGACAGTGGGCTCTGAGGTGAAAGGCACACTATGGGTACTAAATAGTTCACCAGAACACTTTTGCTAAGTGCTAACCTAACTACTTTCATGACAGAAGTTTCGTGAGGACAGCTGACAGCAATTTAGGGGGCATGGAAAGAAATTATTAAACAGGCTGGTAGTCTGGCATTTCCTAAAGTCTGGATTCAAAAACCAAGGGCAAACAAAAAAGTCCTACTCTATAGCACAGGGAACTATATTCAGTATGCTGTGATAAACTGTAATGGGAAAAAATATGAAAACTATACATATACTTTATATATATAAATATATGTATATAAATCACTTTGCTGTACAGCACAAATTAACACAGTGTAAATCAACTACAATAAAATTTTAAATTAAAAAAAAAATTTTAATTAAAAAAAAAAGCAGGACTTCCCCTGTGGTGCAGTGGTTAAGAATCCGCCTGCCAATGCAGTGGGACACGGGTTCAATCCCTGGTCCAGGAAGATCCCACATGCTGCGGAGCAACTAAGCCTGTGCGCCACAACTACTGAGCCTGCGTTCTAGAGCCCATGAACCACAACTACTGACCCCATGAGTCACAACTACTGAGCCCGTGAGCCTAGAGCCTGTGTTCCACAACAAGAGAAGCCACCATAATGAGAAGCCCGCGCAGCACAATGAAGAGTAGCCCCTGCTCGCCACAGCTGGAGAAAGCCCGACCGTAGCAACTAAGACCCAACGGGGTCAAAAATAAAATTAAAACAAAAAAAAAGCAGAAACTGGCACACCATTGTAGAGTAATTGTGCTCCAGTAGGGATGTTGAAAAAAAAAAAAATAAAAAAGCAAGGGCAACTAGAAAGAGGAATCAACGCTAGCCTTGTAGGAAAGAAGTAGATGCCCAGCATGGAGATAGAGAAATGCCTGGAAGGATTTAGGTAAGAATGGTGTTGTCAGTAATGACCTTGGTTTAGGGTCTGTGCAGTATGGTGGAAAAACCCTTGCACTGGAGGGCAGGAATCCCTCATGGCTCCTCTCCTGACCAGCTGAATGATATTTCTTACCCTCTTTGAATCTCCTCTCTTCTGTGTTAAGTAAAGGGCTAGTCCTGGTCAGGTGTAGTTCAAACTGTATGCTACATAATTTATGCGTTCTGCGGTGAGGGGTGGTGTGCTTTGGGATGGCGGGTGGTGAAGGGGACTTGTGAGCAGGTGGGGCTTTAGACTCTCTCCCACTCTCCCCACCCCCCTTTTCAACCAGAACAACTCGACTTGTACTTCATTATACACTGAGTTCTTTGTAAGATCCAAGTTTAAAAAAACAACTTTCAATACTTAAAAAAAAAAAAAAAGCTTGTAGACGTCTAGATATTGAGTAAGATTCCTTCCAACTCTAAAATATGATGCTTCTAACACTCTAATTAAAGTATGTAAATGACATACAACTATCTATGGATGTTAGCAAATTGTCAGTATTACTGAGCAGTGATGGTAACACTGAAGTAAGAGAATGGATCCTAGCAAGAAGAACATCTCAATGAGCAATGCATATTGATAAGCTGTGGATAATGTATAGTGCAGATAATGAGCACATTTATTATCTTTATTTTTCAACAAAAGATTGGTGGACATTCATCTGTCAGGAGCTATGGGGTTCCATCTGTGCTTGCCACAACTACATGGGAATTTTAGAATCTGCTGGTGTGTCCCTGAGTGCAAAAGCAATTTTTTTGAAATTTTCAAAGATTGTTTTTTGTTTTTTTTTTTCTGATGGTCTGGAAAAAAATCTCATATAATTAATGTTAAACACTCAAATATTTGGGTATTGATTTTTATTTTATTTTATTTTATTTTATTTTACTGGAATTTAATTGCTTCACAATGTTGTGTTCGTTTCTGCTGTACAATGAAGTGAATCAGCCATATGTGTACCTATATCCCCTCCCTCTTGGACCTCCCTCCCACCCCTCCCCCCATCCCACCCATCTAGGTAGTCACAGAGCACTGAGCTGAGCTTCCTGTGCTTTATAGCATGTTCCTACTAGCTAGCTATTTTACACATGGTAGTGTATATATGTCAATCCTAATCTTCCAGTTCGTCCCACCCTCCCTTCCCCGTCCTGTGTCCACATGTCTGTTTTCTGTATCTACATCTCTATTCCTGCCCTGCAAATAGGTTCATCTGTACCATTTTTCTAGATTCCACATATATGCGTTAATATTCAATGTTTGTTTTTCTCTTTCTGGCTTACTTCACTCTGTATGACAGACTCTAGGTCCATCCACATCTCTACAAATGACCCAATTTCATTCCTTTTTATGGCTGAGTAATATTCCACTGTATATATGTACCACATCTTCTTTATCTATTAATCTGTCATTGGACATTTAGGTTGTTTCCATGTCCTAGCTATTGTAAATAGTGCTGCAATGAACATTGGGGCACATGACTCTTTTTGAATTATGGTTTTCTCAGGGTATATGCCCAGTAGTGGGATTGCTGGGTCATATGGTAGTTCTATTTTTAGTTTTTTAAGGAACCTGCATACTGTTCTCCATAGTGGCTGTATCAATTTGCATTTCCACCAACAGTGCAAGAGGGTTCCCTTTTCTCCACACCCCCTCCAGCATTCATTGTTTGTAGACTTTTTCATCATGGCCATTCTGACCGGTGTGAGATGATACCTAATTGTAGTTTTGATTTGCATTTCTCTAATGATGAGTAGTGTGATTTCTCTAATAATTAGGTATTGACTTAAAGCTCATAATATGTGCTCAGGTGTGGAAAGAGACTCATTCATCATTTAGCAAATGTTTCCTGAGTCCCTAGCATGGAACAGGCATGTTCTCAGCACTTGGATTCATCATGAAACAAAACAGACAACACATAGCCCAAGGGGAGCACCCATTCCAGATGGTAGGTTGAAGACTTAGACACACAGGATATGTCTCTTTCTTGCAAGAAGCTTAGTGTCCAGTTGGGAAAATGAAATGTCAAGGCATACAACAATTAAAGACTGAAATAGGTGGTGTGGACCCCAAGTGCTACAGTAGTTTCAGAGGAGGCAGATAGTTGGACTTGGGTAGACCTTGGACAGGGATTAGAATTAGATAGCCCTGGACTTAGTGCCTGGTACACAGTAGTACTTGCTCAAGTATTGTTGAGTAAATAAAAAACCAGAACTGACTGGCTAGGCGGTTCCCACATTGAGGTAGTAGGAAAGTAATCTGGGGGAGTTAGAATGAGCCTAGGTGAGGGAAACCTTGAATTCCAGGTAAAGGTTTTGGAGTCGTGTGTGGGGACAAAGGTTGAACCTAACACATAGAAGCAAGAGTTTGAATCTGTCCCCTGAAAGCCTGTTGCAGGCAGGGGTTCTAGAAGCAGGGACACCTGTCAGGAGCTTTTCCTGTAGGGCATCTGGGAGGACATGACGGCCTTGGCTTAGTGGAGGCAGATGGCAGAACAAGGGACAGAAGTGTGAAACAATCGTCTTGGGACATAGGGTATACTGAGAGGGAGAGGGAATGAAGAAGTGAGGTGGGGGGTCTCAGGTTTTGAGGGTGAAGAAGCTACTTTCTGTTTGAGAGGAAATGATTCTCACAGGTCCCGGGTGTGAGTCCTGGGGCTACCACTAGAAGTGTATGACCTTCAGCAAACTACTTAACTTCTCAGTGCCTCAGTAGCTCCATCTGTAAGATGGGAATGATGACATAGCCTCTATTTTAAAGCATAGGAGTTTGTAAAAAGTAAACGGGACACTGAGGAGAATGTCCAGCAGAGGCCCAGAGGGGAAGAGAGGCAAAGATGGCAAACTATATATAGGATTGAGAGGGCAGGGTCTCTTTCTGTGCCACCCCATTCCCCGCTTTGCACTGAGAACGCATGTGAGGTCACTGAGTCACATCTGCCGCCCTGCAGTCAGGGGCAGTGTTTCTCTGGTGACTCCTGACTCTACGTGGAGGGCATGGGAGGGCAGGGGTCTGCTGTTCCCACATCCAACTTGGTGCAGTGCCTTCCACACAGTAGATGCTAAGAAGGATGGCAGAGCCAGGATTCAAATATTTATCTAGTGCATAGTGCCAATGACAGGTGTGGGGACAATGGGACAGTGTCCTGAGGACACTCCAGAGTTAGCAGAGAGTGGGAGTTTGAGTCTGGATTCAAACTCTGGGCTTCTGGATTCTGACATGCTGCTGGGTTTCAAGTAGCTGCTACTTTGTGTTCTGTGACAGACAGATTTGCAGAATACTGAGATGGTCGCTTGACTTGGGAGAAGAGTGAGAGCAGCAAAGGTGGTTCCCTTTGGAGGAGAGACTGTGATTCTGGGAGTGCGGTGCCCAGGAGCGTCTCCTCCTCATGTCCTCCATCCACACTGACCTGGCGGGCCTGGGGCCTCCTTCCAAGGACAGGCCAAGGAGGCATGGCGGTTCTTGCAGTGGTCTCCACCTCAGGAAGGGAACAAAGCTTCCGGTGGGTTTTCCTGGAACATGGCTAGTGCTTCCCTTCATGGTCCAGACAATGTCACTGCTTCTGGGCTCTGCTCCAGTCTCATTTTTTATGTGTTGTGCAAGAAATATGATGTGTACATTCCTGTGTCTACCTTCTATCCTTGCTGCTTTTTATCTAAAATACCTATAACAGCCTGCCACCCCTGACCCCCACTCCCAGCCATCTCTCCCTTTGTGATTAAGGAAACCCCTGGCTGCTAATTCAGCACTTACACACTAACACATCTTAAAGCGGTCAGCAAGGTGCTTTTGTGAAGAGCATTTCATTTGGTTCTCACTGCAACCCTTCTAATTACTGAGGATTATTGTTCAATACTCACTGTGCATATTAAGAAAGTAAGCCCCACCCAAGGGGATTTCTAGAATGATGTAAATGTTCTGTGTCCTGCTAGGGGTATAGGTTACACTTATATGTGTATTTGTCAGATTTGATCAAAGGGTACATTTAACACCTATGCATTTCACTATGTGTAAATTACATCTCAATTTCTTCAAAAAAGTAAAGAAGTTATACCTGGAAAGATTCACTGAACTGCCAAATATCAGGAAGCTAGAAATCAAGTTGAAAGAGTCTTTATTTGCAGCATCTGTTCGGACTTCTAAGGAGTATGACCCTGACAGACAGGACACTTCTCTTTGCTTCCTGGAATGCCTCCTTAGTGGAAGAGTAAAATAGAAATCACAGATGTTGGATGGTCCTTGAGGGTGTGTGTAGGGGGCAGATAGATGAGAGAGCCAAGGTGCCTCTGAGTGGGAGAGAAACTAAGGAGGAACCAGGGTGTACAATGGGAATTTTATCATGGATCTGTCCAATGTCACTCCTTTTCCCCATGTCAACAGAAAACACTTAGCACCATCTGGTTCAATCCTGTCTCTTCTCTCTCCCTCTCTCCCTCTCTCTCTCTCTCTCTCTCCCTCTCTCCCCCCCTCCCTCCCTACCCACCCCTCCTTTCTGCCTATCTGTCTGTCTTTCCCTCCTTCCCCATAGATTCAGGGCAAGGTAAGAGTCAGACTTGAGACTTCAAACCAATTCTCCTGTTTACACTCTGCCTTTTAATCTGTTTATAATGTGCTCTGACTCGCCATCCACATGTTCACATCCTTGGTAGAAGAGATTATTTCCTATACCTCTTTGTATTTACTTCTCAGCACCAAAATGATCCAAACCATTATTTTCTAATTATACCTTCTACTTTTTTCTCACTTCAAAGAAATACATATTCATTGCAGAAAACTGAGGAGATACTGATAAGCTAGGAAAACAATAATATCAGAAATGAGGGCTATCGTTTAGAACACAGTCACATAAATAATGTGCTCCGCGTTACAACAGTGCCTCTGATGATTGTTGTAATGATGGTGACGATGGTGATGACTAACACTTATACCTGACTGTGCGAGGCACTGTTCTAAGCGTTTATATATCTTAAATTGTAATCTTCACAACAACCCCAAGAGGTGTTATTATTTCCCCCTTCCTTTTTATTTTATTTTATATTATTCTATAGATGAGGAATCCAAGCAGAGATGTTAATTGTCCTGGTCATGGTCACATGACAGAAAGCAGCGAAGGTGGGATAGGAGAGTTGGGCTCTAGCTTTAAGGGTACAACTAAATTTCAACTTTGTAGCAGCCTTAGGTGATAGAGACTGTCTTCCTTTATGTTTTCCTTTTCTAGATTTCTTTCTAGAATAACTCTGATGGTTAGTGGCAGAATAGATGTCAAACTCAGTAGTATCTGCTGTGAGCGGGAGCTCCTAACCGCACAGCTTGTAAACAGACTCCAGCAGATAATCACTGTTGACCTTTATATAAGCGATAAGCAACCTGCTTCTGCACCACCGCCCTGAGAAAGGCGGTCACCAGCTCCATCCCCATGGCATTGCTGCAGAGTATACTTGCTTCCAGGACTGTGACTCCCGTGGAGATACAGCCCCTCAGCAGAGGGTGATGGAGAAGGACAGGCCAGAAGAGGGAAGGGAGAAGGATTTATTTTAGTAACATTTTAGTAACTGCCGTGCCTGCTGCCTTAAAGTGGCTATGAACTGTGTGTATTTCAAGGCAAGTGAATTAAGGAGTGTTTTGTGTTAATGAGCTTACTGTTTGTCTCCTTTGCAATGGAAAAGCATCTCTTTTAATTTGCAGGATGACAGGAGACAATGAAAATTCATAACTAGGTGACTTGTAATGTCAGTTATAACTCCTTTCTACGTCTTGAATATTATCAAAAGTTCTTCAAAGACCTAGCAGTATTACCAGACCCTATGCTGAGTGTTCGTTTGTAGTTCCTGGAATTTTAGTTAAAAACAAACCCCTTGTTCATTGTTTAAAAAAAGTAATAGAATGCTTCAGTGCAGCACCAGATCAAACATTTTGTGGTAAACAGGTTAGCCATTGCCTGCTGAGCTAATAGACCCTCCTAGAGAGCTAGCTGGCCCTGAAGCAGATCTGCAGGCCAGGTAGCCTCCTTCTCTCCATCCACACAATGCTTTGTCCTCTGATCCCATGGCCAGTTGGAACTGGGATGGACATAAAGTAAAAATCTGCAAAGTCCTAGCTGAGATGCTAAAGATTCAAAATAGCTCTGGTTAATGAATGGAGGCCCATTTCAGATCCATGACTGGAAAAAACAGAGGCATTATCCTGCTTGGAAAAGTGGAACAGAGTTTGCAATTGAAATGTCACTCATGCATTTGCTAAAGCTTTCAACAGAGGGTCATTCATTGTGATTCTAGCATTTGAATTCAGAGAAGCCAATTATCCAAACAAATGGCTAGAGGAAACAATAGTACAAATGTATTTTAGAGGAAATTTCCTCTCCCCTAATCCTTATTTGACATATAATTTTAGTTTTACGTGTTGAACTGAGGAGAAGGTATGGTGATGTCGTTTCCCTCTGCAAGGTTAGTTTTACTGAGGTTCTCTCCAGACTCTGGCGTTCAACTGGTCATTGGGGCGACAGAAAACCGACAGAGCCAACTGAGACAATAATTTCCCCTTCACCACATGTAAATGGAATCTGAATTCAAATGCTATTACATGAGTGCCATCATTTCTCAACCTAATATTTTTCTTGTCATTAAAAACATTTTATTTTTACATCTGATTTATATGCCATTGGGTGTTATGTTAGACCTGAACGGTCTCCGAGGGATCCCAGCTCGCCCAAGAACCGCCAAGAGTCGAGAGTCGCTGCAACACGCAAGAGGTTTATTAGGAGCCGGTGCACCGGGGTTCCTTGGTCCTCACGCAGGAGGCCGAAGAGGAACCCCGCGCAAGCGGAATCACATACATTTTATAGCTTTCATTTTTCATTATGCAAAGTGTGGATATATCAAGGTTTTTTTTCTCATTGGTTTGTTTGTTCCGGACCGGAGTGGGGACTTGGCTCTAGTTCCTTGATTGGTTGGCTGTCGGATGCCTACTTTACATTTACCGGAGTGGGGTCTTGGCTCTAGTTCCTTGATTGGTTAGCTGTCGGATGCCTACTTTACATTTTCGTGTTTTTGTGGTGGGGGGTTGAGTCACATGAGTTATGGTTGGCTAGGGCGACCTTTAAACTCTTTGGCTTAATCATTCTTATCACCTGCCATACTTGTTTGCTCAGAACGGTTTCTGCCCAGGGGGGACATTCCAGTATCTTATTGCCAGCCGAAAAAAAGCTCAAAGCTCAAAAGTATCGATAGGGAAGTAGGGGTGTAAGTATAGTTAAGGCCCTACAGTTACATTTTTAAAAATATATTAACAGTAGTGATGAGGACCTTGCTGGAAGAAATACAACATACGGGCCTTGATTTTCATCCTGTGACACCCTGAGAGGATTTCGCCATATTATTTTCTCAGAGTTCGGTAGTGTCCAAATTAGAGAAAGGGATGTGACTTGAAATGAGTCTGAGAATTGTTTTCAGCTGGTTCAAACTTGCTGGAGTTGTAGCAATCTTGAGTTTCCTAAAATTGGTAAATTTTACCTTGAAATCCTTGAAGTCGCAATTCCAATGAACTTATCATTGTTGGGGCAGGGGTTCCTGTGTGTGTATGTGTGTGTGTGTGTGTATGCGTGTGTGTGTATGCGTGTGTGTGTGTGTGTGTGTGTGTATGCGTGTGTGTGTGTTTATATTCTTAGCAGGTAGCTAAAATTCTTTTATTTTCTCCTGTAGTATAATGTAAAGTAAGGGTATTCATATTCTCCCAGTAAAGGTATTCATATTCTCCCAGGAAGCAACACTTATCTGTGCAAAAGAGTTCATAGTACAAAGAATGTCAGTGGGTTTGCTATTCAGAATTCTGTCTTTCTCTCTAAAGTCAGCACTATTCACTCCGAAATCTGTACCACACCCAGGGAAGCTGAATCAAGGCAAGTACTGGTCTCCACCTGGAAGAACTTCAGCCCCTGGAGCATTCTTCCCACAGGCAGGATTACAAATGTTCCACTTTTCTCCATGAAGAAAAATGTTTTGTTACATTGTGGCCTCAGACTGAACAAACTGTATTCTTAATGGAGGGACTCATACACCAACTCACTCTGGCAAGATTTATTACTTTGTAAGGACAGACAGAATTCCTGGGATAGGGATCGGGCCTGTTAAATTCATCACCTTAATTTATTGCTTTTCCTTCTACTCATAAACACAGAGTGATAGCTAGGCCACTGCACTATCTGGTCCTCATGGAATCTTCTAGGCACACCAGGCAAGACTGTGTCTGTGTTCTCTGGTTTATACACATCATCCACGTGCAGAATTATTCTGATAATTCAAGCTGGAAATAGCATGCCCCATAGAGTCTCAATAGTTCAAGCAAATTTATTATTATTTACTAATTATTACTATAATTTTATTATTATTGATTAATCCAACTTGTTCCCTGAGTGTACATGCATGCATGCATGCCCATGTGTGCAGTGACAACATACGAGCTGGAAAGAAGTTGCAAAAATTAGCTTTGAAAAAGTTAGTAATGATTGAGCCATAGGCCCTGTGATAAGTAGCGTTCACACACACCACTTCCTTGAATCACTGTAAACCCAGCTAGGTATCATTCTCATGCACCATAGTGCTGTTTGTACCCTGAATAAATGTGTGTGGCTGAGGGGGAGAGTGGGGCTCAAATCTAGGCTACACTCTTCTTGCTAATCCACGTATCCAAGGGGATGCATCTACCCAGAGGGGAAGCCTTTTCTAATATGCACAAAGTCCCCAGCTAAGTTAATGTTGTCCTGGAAATGATTATCCTCATTTTACAGATGAGGAAATTAAAGATCCAAAAGATTGAATTGTTTCTCAAGAACATGTATCCAGGGCTTCCCTGGTGGCGCAGTGGTTGAGAATCCGCCTGCCGATGCAGGGGTTCGTGGCCCGGTCTGGGAGGATCCTACATGCCGCGGAGCGGCTGGGCCCGTGAGCCATGGCCGCTGAGCCTGCGCGTCCGGACCCTGTGCTCCGCAACGGAAGAGACCACAACAGTGAGAGGCTCGCCTAGCACACACAAAAAAAGAACATGTATCCAGGAAATAGCAAAGCAAGGACTCAGCCTAAACCAATAGGGCTCCAAAGAGCTCACCCCGACCCTATCCCCCAAACCACTGCCACTTCTTTCAACTAAATTGCATTGATTCAATTACTGGAATTAGGCTTGGTGTGCCGTTTAAAATGCAAGGACCATCTGGTTGTGTATTCGTATTTTTAGATCGTTTTCTGAAAGTGAGTTTTGATGGGGAGGTGGAAAGAGACAACCAGAAGAGAGTTTTGAGGTGGTAGATGGGAAAACGCTCAATAAATCCCCCCCAAAACTCTACCTCCTTTTAGAGTATTTGAGAGGAGAACCCCAGCACATCTGCTGAAATTTCAAAGTGAACTATTTACCTAATAGGGTGTTCACTGATTACAAGCTATTAGTGACTATTAACCTATGAAACTGCGTTTACAGTTCACAAATATATTTGACTTTCACAAGCCTTCCTGAGGAACAATGATCAGTCAACACTCTGCCTAAAGGGTGTGATCACAGAGCACTGAAGCATGACAAATGAATATGCAGCCTTTGAATTTGGAGTTGACAAAGGATCATGTTTCACAGGTTGGCACATTGATCTTCCCCCTACTCCACACAGCCTCTGAATTCCATTTACAACTTTGCAGGATTGAATGTCAAATTAAAATACAATCATTCCATTTCAAATAGTTCCCTGTACAATGATCTCATTTTTAAAGTTTCACTAATGTGGTTATTCTGGTGCGGTTATTATCATCAATATATGTATGTAAAAATGTCAATGCTGAACAGCAGATAATATCTTCTACTAACATGTAACAAGGATGAGCTGCCTTCCCACAGAACCTCACACTTTTGGTGGATAAGGTGGAAAGTGGAGGTGGAGGAACATAGCATTAGCTGTTGAATATCAAGCAAGGACAATAGGCAGTCAGGTTGTCATTTTTTGGTACTTCTGCTGTAGTTTTGCTGTTCTTTTGGTTCTTTTTATAGTGGGTGGATTTGTTTATATGGAGAAAAGTGTATTTGTTTATAGAGAGGGGGAAGTTGAATGTGTATTTGGTTATTTCAGAGAAATGCAACTTGGTATTATGAGCATTTAATTGTACAGGACAGTCTCCAGATCCCTTTGATGTAGAACTTTGTCATGCAGATACTATTGATTCCTTCCTCCCACCAATTATAAACACTTGCTGATTTCCTGTCAGTTAAGATCTTGACATAAAGGTATTTCAGACCTGCTCCCTTAGAGGTCTGTTGCCTGTCTCTCTCTTTTTTTTTTTGCCCATCTCTCTTGACTGTAATTATTGACTTGGCATATCAGTTGACATATAAAAGGGAGAATCATACATAATATTTATCATACATAATATTCATAACCTATATGTAAGGGCTGGGCACAGTAATTTTTTTAATCTTTCAAGTGATTTTCCAGAAGATTGCTTCTGACCTCTTCTACAGCTCTGTCAGTCACACACCCACACACACACACACAGACACACACACACACACACACACACACACACACACACCCCACACCACTCCACACCACCACCACCACCCTGACTATTTGGAACAAGACTTCAGAACAGTAAAGTCCATAAATCTCAAACTTGCTCCTGGACACAATGCCTGCAGTAGAAACACTGTAACTGCTCAGTAATTCCAGAGGAAATTTCTCTTTACTTTAACATCAGTAAACTTCTCTCTATGTCCCTAATGCCTTCTCAGAAAGTCCTCCCTGATCTTTCTTATTTGGAATTTGAAACTTATTTGAAACTTACCTTGACTCAACCTAGCCGTCTTGCTCTAGGTGTCTATGGTCATTGCTGCTTCCTCTTTCAAATCCCAGGCACTTCAGGGGTGGGGGACAGAGTTGGGGGGGTGTCCTCTTTTTCCTCCTTTGTCATTTCCACATTATTCTTCCCTCTCTTCCTTGGAGGCTGACGCTAAGCTGACTGCCCTTTCTCACTCTGTGTGCTCTTTTTCACTGCCTTTCCAGAACCCTCCATTAGTCAGTCTCCCTTTCCACCTTAATTCATTCCACAGGCCAACCCATTGATGACTGGAGCCGCGTGGCTTCCTGAGCCCTTCAGAGGAAGAACCTTCTCTCCACCACAACAGCCAGCACACCCTTACCCTTCCATCACTGTCAAAACACAAAACTGCTCCACTTCCACAATCACTAGTCCAGAAAGCCTGCTCTCCAGGCGCCACCCTTGTTTTCCAGTTTTTTTTTTTTTTTTTTTTTTTTTTTTTTTTTTTTTTTTTTGCGGTACGCGGGCCTCTCACTGTTGCGGCCTCTCTGGCTGCGGAGCACAGGCTCCGGACGCGCAGGCTCAGCCGCCCAGCCGCTCCGCGGCACGTGGGATCCTCCCGGACCGGGGCACAAACCCGTGTTCCCTGAATGAGCAGGCGGACTCTCAACCACTGCGCCACCAGGGGAAGCCCTTGTTTTCCAGTTTAACTATGCTGTTTCTCACTGAGACTTCTGGGAATTCCCTAGCGGTCCAGTGCTTAAGACTCCACACTTCCACTGCAGGGGCCGCAGGTTCGATCCCTGGGCAGGCAAATAAGATCCAGCAAGCTGATTGGCATGGCACAAAAAAGAAACTCACTGAGACTTCTACTTCACAAGACCCTCACTGAGCCCTCCAGTGGATCAGCTTCATCCTTACTTTCCTTCAGGCCCCCGCCTCTGCTTCAATAACAATGGATCCATTTTAATCTGTTCTGTATATTGGTATTCTATCCTGGCTTACTTGGAATTAACACTTCTTCTAACGAAAATACTCAGGCATCTCTCTCATTTTAGCAAGGAAAAAACAGAGGCACAGAGAAGTGAGGTGATCTCTTTCCAATATTATTTAGTGACAAAAGTTCCCTGATAGCCAATCCATATTCCTTTCACAGTAATACAAACTACCGAACTTTAAAAATAAGATAAGAAGCCATCTTTACATGAATGTTTAGGCTTTTGATATTTCAGGTCTGTTTTTGTAATACACTAATTTTAAGAATTATTGTTAGCTTATTAAAAATCTCATTAATTACATATGCAATTATATGTTAATATATATGTAATTATGTAACACATATAAGTATACAAAATCTCCTACACATATAGTTACACATATTCTATAGAAGCAATGGGGATTCATGCCTTTGAAAGGAATGACCACTGCTGATTTCGGCAGTATATAATAGACAAAGTGGGTGAAGCTGCTGACATCTTTAGATGCTTTTGATTCTTGCATCCTGATGTCATAAAAGAGCTTTTTTTTTTAAAGAGCATTTTAATCATGACTCATTTTCCAATTTCCTTCCTCCCTGATCACCAGCATCATTTCCTGAAGCACACACTGTGCCTGGGTTTCCATGAGGAACCCAGGGCAGTGATGCCAGGGAGTTGGAAGTGTGTCAGAATCAAGCAGAGGGGATCCTCACCAAGGCATCGGAACATCTTCTGTTGGGTCTGTGAGGGTTCAGGAGTTTCTCTTTCACCGAGAGCCACGGATGGCCTCACCTCAGGCTTCTTCCTGGAACTTCTTAACGTTGTTTAATCTTTGGATGCCATACTTATCCCTTCCAGACCAATGCTCTTTTCTAGCAGGAAAATCTCTGCGATAGGTTGGCTACCATTACTCTGAGCTGCTCCAGTGTTTACTTCAGTTGAAAGCCAGGTACATACATCTTTCTCTGTGAATGGTTGCTGTTGTTGCCATTTTGCTGTATCCATGTTTCTGGTTTTCATCAATCGCTGGTTTTGTCTCACTTGTATCCTTTCCTGCACTTAGTTGCAGAGTCAGAAGCCTTCATAATCAGTGTCCTCCTATTCATCTGATCTACTTCGCAGTTTGCTGCACTGTGTCAACTCTACTTGGATGACTGTTCCCTTGAGACTAACTACTAGGCAACCTGTGCTTTCTTCTTGCTCGGCTTCTTAAGATTTCACTTTCATTTTAAGACAGTATATAGCTCACAGAATGAGAGTCTTGAGAAGCCAATATGCAAAATAGATCAAAGAGCTTTAGAGTCAAAGCTGAGTTCAAATTCAGGCTCTGACTCCAGGGTGTGACCAAGGTGGAGCTGTATAACCTCTCGAAGCCTCAGTTTTCTGTGAATTAAAAAGGGGATTGTAATACTTAGCATTCTACCACTGCTCAGATCAATGCCTTGATTCATGAGATAATGCATGTAAAACCCTTGGTGCAGCACCCGGTGCACTGAAACACTTAACATGTACAACCAACACAAATAACATGTGCTGTGTTATCATTATTAAAAATAACCAATTCTTTCAGATAATCTTGCCCTTGGCTACCAAGCCTGGAAGGCAGTGGTATTGTTCATCTCATTTTCCTCGTTTTACGATCACTGGAACAACCATTCTGGCCTCAATCTGTACATACTACCATTCTATCTGTACATACTACCTTTTAAAGTCTATTTATACTGTGAGAGTTTTTTCCCCCAAAGCTGAAAAGTGGTTTTTCTGTTCTAGGCTTTTCTTGGCAGGAAACAATAATTTCTAAATAAAATGCCACTTCAAAACCAATCTCTTAAGAAAAATAGATTATTTTTGTTTCTGACCTTTTCTTCATCCGTTTCAGAAGCTAATTCTTTCTCCTTCTTTAAACAAGTTATAAAACCTTCTATATTTAATACGCTGAGGCTTCTAGTCAAACCATTGCTGTCCCAAAATAAAAGTCCTTTTAGCACTTTTACAACTTCTTGCCGTGTGCCTTAGCAAACGGTGTTGAAGGATGGTGTTTCTTAAGCATTAAAATGGCATTCGAAAATGCTTTTTTTTTTTTTTTTTTTTTATTTTTTAACATCTTTATTGGAGTATAATTGTTTTACAATAGTGTGTTAGTTTTCCCTCTACAACAAACTAAATCAGTTATACATACACACATGCTCCCACATCTCCTCCCTCTTGCATCACCCTCTCTCCCACCCTCCCTATCCCACCCCCCCAGGCGGTCACACAGCACAGAGGTGATCTCCCTGTGCTATGCAGCAGCTTCCCACCAGCTATCTAATTTACATTTGATAGTGTATATATGTCCCTGCAACTCCCCCACTTCGTCACAGCCCACCCCTCCCCCTCCCCATATCCTCAAGTCCATGCTCGAGTGAGTCTGTGTTTTATTCCCGTCCTACCACTAACCTCTTCATGACATTTTTTTCCCTTAGAGTCCATATATATGTGTTAGCATACGGTATTTGTTTTTCTCCTTCTGACTTACTTCACTCTGTATGACAGACTCCAGGTCCATCCACCTCATTATAAATAACTCAGTTTCATTTCTTTTTATGGCTGAGTAATATTCCATTGTATATATGTGCCACATCTTCTTTATCCATTCATCTGTTGATGGACACTTAGGTTGCTTCCATGTCCTGGCTATTGTAAATAGAGCTGCAATGAACATTTTGGTACATGAGTCTTTCTGAATTATAGTTTTCTCAGGGTATATTCCCAGTAGTGGGATTGCTGGGTCGTATGGTAGTTCTATTTGTAGTTTTTTAAGGAACCTCCATACTGTTCTCCATAGCGGCTGTATCAATTTACATTCCCACCAGCAGTGCAAGAGGGTTCCCTTTTCTCCACACCCTCTCCAGCATTTATTGTTTCTAGAGTTTTTGATGATGGCCAATCTGACCGGTGTGAGATGATATCTCATTGTAGTTTTGATTTGCATTTCTCTAATGATTAATGAGGTTGAGCATTCTTTCATGTGTTTGTTAGCAATCTGTATACCTTCTTTGGAGAAATGTCTATTTAGTTCTTCTGCCCATTTTTGGATTGGGTTGTTTGTTTTTTTGTTATTGAGCTGCATGAGTTGCTTATAAATTTTGGAAATTAATCCTTTGTCAGTTGCTTCATTTGCAAATATTTTCTCCCATTCTGAGGGTTGTCTTTTGGTCTTGTTTATGGTATCCTTTGCTGTGCAAAAGCTTTTAAGTTTCATTAGGTCCCATTTGTTTATTTGTGTTTTTATTTCCATTTCTCTAGGAGATGGGTCAAAAAGGATCTTGCTGTGATTTATGTCGTATAGTGTTCTGCCTATGTTTTCCTCTAAGAGTTTGATAGTGTCTGGCCTTACATTTAGGTCTTTAACCCATTTTGAGTTTATTTTTGTGTGTGGTGTTAGGGATTGTTCTAATTTCATACTTTTACATGTAGCTGTCCAGTTTTCCCAGCACCACTTATTGAAGAGGCTGTCTTTTCTCCACTGTATATCCTTCCCTCCTTTATCAAAGATAAGGTGACCATATGTGTGTGGGTTTATCTCTGGGCTCTCTATCCTGTTCCATTGATCTATATTTCTGTTTTTGTGCCAGTACCATATTGTCTTGATTACTGTAGCCTTGTAGTAGAGTCTGAAGTCAGGGAGCCTAATTCCTCCAGCTCCATTTCTCGTTCTCAGGATTGCTTTGGCTATTCGGGGTCTTTTGTGTTTCCATACAAATTGTGAAATTTTTTGTTCTAGTTCTGTAAAAAATGACAGTGGTAATTTGATAGGGATTGCATTGAATCGGTAGATTGCTTTGGGTAGTATAGTCATTTTCACAATGTTGATTCTTCCAATCCAAGAACATGGTATATTTCTCCACCTATTTGTATCATCTTTAATTTCTTTCATCAGTGTCTTATAGTTTTCTGCATACAAGTCTTTTGTCTCCTTAGGTAGGTTTATTCCTAGATATTTTATTCTTTTTGTTGCAATGGTAAATGGGAGCGTTTTCTTAATTTCACTCTCAGATTTTTCATCATTAGTGTATAAGAATGCCAGAGATTTCTGTGCATTAATTTTGTATCCTGCAACTTTACCAAATTCATTGATTAGCTCTAGTAGTTTTCTGGTAGCATCCTTAGGATTCTCTATGTATAGTATCATGTCATCTGCAAACAGTGACAGCTTTACTTCTTCTTTTCCTATTTGGATTCCTTTTATTTCTTTTTCTTCTCTGATTGCTGTGGCTAGAACTTCCAAAACTATGTTGAATAAGAGTGGTGAGAGTGGGCAACCTTGTCTTGTTCCTGATCTTAGTGGAAATGGTTTCAGTTTTTCACCATTGAGAACGATGCTAGCTGTGGGTTTGTCATATATGGCCTTTATTATGTTGAGGAAAGTTCCCTCTATGCCCACTTTCTGCAAGGTTTTTATCATAAATGAGTGTTGAATTTTGTCAAAAGCTTTCTCTGCATCTATTGAGATGATCATATGGTTTTTCTCCTTCAGTTTGTTGATATGGTGTATCACATTGATTGATTTGCGTATATTGAAGAATCCTTGCATTCCTGGGATAAACCCCACTTGATCATGGTGTATGATCCTTTTAATGTGCTGTTGGATTCTGTTTGCTAATATTTTGTTGAGGATTTTTGCATCTATGTTCATCAGTGATATTGGCCTGTAGTTTTCTTTCTTTGTGACGTCTTTGTCTGGTTTTGGTATCAGGGTGATGTTGGCCTCATAGAATGAGTTTGGGAGTGTTCCTCCCTCTGCTATCTTTTGGAAGAGTTTGAGAAGGATAGGTGTTAGCTCTTCTCTAAATGTTTGATAGAATTCGCCTGTGAAGCCATCTGGTCCTGGACTTTTGTTTGCTGGAAGATTTTTAATCACATTTTCAATTTCAGTGCTTGTGATTGGTCTGTTCATATTTTCTATTTCTTCCTGGTTCAGTCTCGGCAGGTTGTGCATTTCTAAGAATTTGTCCATTTCTTCCAGGTTGTCCATTTTATTGGCATACAGTTGCTTGTAGTAATCTCTAATAATCTTTTGTATTTCTGCAGTGTCAGTTGTTATATCTCCTTTTTCATTTCTAATTCTATTGATTTGAGTCTTCTCCCTTTTATTCTTGATGAGTCTGGCTAATGGTTTATCAATTTTATTTATCTTCTCAAAGAACCAGCTTTTAGTTTTATTGATCTTTGCTATTGTTTCCTTCACTTCTTTTTCATTTATTTCTGATCTGATCTTTATGATTTCTTTCCTTCTGCTAAATTTGGGGGTTTTTTGTTCTTCTTTCTCTAATTGCTTTAAGTGCAAAGTTAGGTTGTTTATTCGAGATGTTTCCTGTTTCTTAAGGTATGATTGTATTGCTATAAACTTGCCTCTTAGAACTGCTTTTGCTGCATCCCATAGGTTTTGGGTCGTTGTGTCTCCATTGTCATTTGTTTCTAAGTATTTTTTGATTTCCTCTTTGATTTCTTCAGTGATCACTTCGTTATTAAGTAGTGTATTGTTTAGCCTCCATGTGTTTGTATTTTTTACAGATCTTTTCCTATAATTGATATTTAGTCTCATAGCGTTGTGGTCGGAAAAGATACTTGATACGATTTCAATTTTCTTAAATTTGCCAAGGCTAGATTTGTGACCCAATATATGATCAATCCTGGAGAATGTTCCATGAGCACTTGAGAAAAATGTGTATTCTGTTGTTTTTGGATGGAATGTCCTATAAATATCAATTAAGTCCATCTTGTGTAATGTATCATTTAAAGCTTGTGTTTCCTTATTTATTTTCATTTTGGATGATCTGTCCATTGGTGAAAGTGGGGTGTTAAAGTCCCCCATTATAATTGTGTTGCTGTCGATTTCCCCTTTTAAGGCTGTTAGTATTTGCCTTATGTATTGAGGTGCTCCTATGTTGGGTGCATAAATATTTACAATTGTTATATCTTCTTCATGGATCGATCCCTTGATCATTATGTAGTGTCCTTCTTTGTCTCTTGTAATAGTCTTTATTTTAAAGTCTATTTTGTCTGATATGAGAATTGCTACTCCAGCTTTCTTCTGATTTCCATTTGCATGGAATATCTTTTTCCATCCCCTTACTTTCAGTCTGTATGTGTCCCTAGGTCTGAAGTGGGTCTCTTGTAGACAGCATATATATGGGTCTTGTTTTTGTATCCATTCAGCCAGTCTGTGTCTTTTGGTGGGAGCATTTAATCCATTTACATTTAAGGTAATTATCGATATGTATGTTCCTATTACCATTTACTTGTTTCGGGTTGTTCTTGTAGGTCTTTTCCTTCTCTTGTGTTTCTTGCCTAGAGAAGTTCCTTTAGGATTTGTTGTAGAGCTGGTTTGGTGGTGCTGAACTCTCTCAGTTTTTGCTTGTCTGTGAAGGTTTTAATTTCTCCATCAAATCTGAATGAGATCCTTGCTGGGTAGAGTAATCTTGGTTGTAGGTTTTTTTCCTTCATCACTTTAAATATGTCCTGCCACTCCCTTCTGGCTTGTAGAGTTTCTGCTGAAAGATCAGATGTTAATCTTATGGGGATTCCCTTGTGTGTTATTTGTTGTTTTTCCCTTGCTGCTTTTAATATGTTTTCTTTGTATTTAATTTTTGACAGTTTGATTATTATGTGTCGTGGCGTGTTTCTCTTTGGGTTTATCCTGTATGGAACTCTCTGTGCTTCCTGGACTTGATTGACTATTTCCTTTCCTATATTAGGGAAGTTTTCAACTATAATCTCTTCAAATATTTTTTCAGTCCCTTTCTTTTTCTCTTCTTCTTCTGGGACCCCTATAATTCGAATGTTGGTGCGTTTAATGTTGTCCCAGAGGTCTCTGAGACTGTCCTCAGTTCTTTTCATTCTTTTTTCTTTCTTCTGCTCTGCAGTAGTTATTTCCACTATTTTATCTTCCAGGTCACTTATCCGTCCTTCTGCCTCAGTTATTCTGCTATTGATCCCATCTAGAGTATTTTTAATTTCATTTATTGTGTTGCTCATCGTTGCTTGCTTCCTCTTTATTTCTTCTAGGTCCCTGTTAACTGTTTCTTGCAAATTGTCTATTCTATTTCCAAGATTTTGCATCATCTTCACCATCATTATTCTAAATTCTCTTTCAGGTAGATTGGCTATTACCTCTTCATCTGTTAGGTCTGGTGTGTTTTTATCTTGCTCCTTCATCTGTTGTGTGTTTTTCTGTCTTCTCATTTCGCTTATCTTACTGTGTTTGAGGTCTCCTTTTTGCACGCTGCAGGTTCGTAGTTCCTGTTGTTTTTGGTGGCTGTCCCCAGTGGCTAAGGTTGGTTCAGTGGGTTGAGTAGATTCCCTGGTTGGGGGAACTAGTGCCTCTATTCTGGTGGATGAGGCTGGATCTTGTCCTTCTGGTGGGCAGGTCCTCGTCTGATGGTGTGTTTGGGGATGTTGGTAACCTTATTATGATTTTAGGCAGTCTCTCTGCTAATGGATGGGGCTGTAGACCTGTCTTGCTCTTTGTTGGGGATAGGGTGTCCAGCACTGTTCTTTGCTGGTCCTTGAGTGAAGCTGGGTCTTGGTGTTGAGATGGAGGTCTCTGGGAGATTTTCGCCGTCTGATATTACGTGGAGCTCGGAGGTCTCTTGTGGACTAGTGTCTTGAGGTTGGTTCTCCCACCTCAGGGACACCGCCCTGGTGCCTGGCTGGGGCGCCAAGAATCTTTAATCCACACGGCTCAAAATAAAATGTAGAATAAATAGAGATGAAAGAAAAGGAAGGAAGGAGGGAGGGAGGGAAGGAAGGAAGAAATGAAGGAAGGAAGCAAGAAAGCAAGGACGGAAGGTGCAGAGGAAGAAAGGGAGGAAGGAAGAGAGGAAGGGAGGAAAGAAGGGGGGAAGGAAGGAAGAAAGGAGGGAAGGAGGGAAGAAAGGAAAGAAGAAAGGAAGAAAGAAAGGGAGAAGACAGAGTAGTATAAAGTATAGTTATTAAAATAAAAAATAATTATTAAGAAGAAAAATTTCCTTTTAAAAAACAAAACAAAAAAAAAAACAAAAAAAACCACAAAAAAACAAACAAACAAACAAAAAACAGAAAAATGGGTCGGTCTAACCCTAGGACAAATGGTGCAAGCAAAGCTATACAGACAAAATCTCACACAGCAGCACACACATACACACCCACAAAAAGAAAAAAAAGGGGAAAATAATAGTATATCTTGCTCTCAAAGTCCACCTCCTCCACTTGGGATGATTCGTTGTCTATTCAGGTTTTCAACAGATGCAGGGCACTTCAAGTTGATTGTGGAGCTTTAATCCGCCGCTTCTGAGGCTGTTGGGAGAGATCTCCCCCTCTCCTCTCTGTTCGCACAGCTCCTGGGGTTCAGCTTTGGACTTGGTCCCGCCTCTGCGTGTAGGTTGTCCGAGGGCGACTGCCCTTCGCTCAGACAGGACGATGTTAAAGGAGCAGTTGATTCGGGGGCTCCAGCTCACTCAGGCTGGGGGGAGGGAGTGGCACGGGGGCGGGGCGAGTCCGCGACGTCAGAGGCCGACGTGACGCTGCACAGGCCCAAGGCGCGCCGTGCGTTCTCCCGGGGAAGCTGTCCCTGGATCCCGGGACACCGGCAGTGGCGGACTGCACGGGCTCCCGGGAGGGCTGGTGTGGAGAGTGACCTGTGCTCACACACAGGCCTCTTGGTGGTGGCAGCAGCAACCTTAGCGTCCGACACCCGTCTCTACTGTCCGTGCCGACAGCCGCGGCTCGCGCCCGTTTCTGGAGCTCCTCTACGCGGTGCTCTTAATCCCCTCACCTCACACCCGAGGAAGCAAAGAGGCAAGAAAAAGTCTCTTGTCTCTTCGGCAGCTCCGCGCCCGGTTCTAGGGCTCCTTTAAGCGGCGCACTTAATCCCCTCTCCTCGCGCCCAGGCAGCAAAGAGGGAGGAAAAGGTCTCTAGCCTCTTCGGCAGCTCCAGACTTCTCCCGAACTCCCTCCCGGCCAGCCGTGGCGCACTAGCCCCCTTCAAGCTGTCTTCACTCTGCCAACTCCAGCCCTTTCCCCGGGATCCGACTGAAGCCCGAGCCTCAGCTCCCGGCCCCGCCCGCCCCGGCGGGCGAGCAGACAAGCCTCTCGGGCTGGTGAGCGCCGGTCGGCACCGATCCTCTGCGGGAATCTCTCCGCTTTGCCCTCCGCACCCCTGTGCCTGAGCTGTCCTCCGCGGCTCCGGAGCTTCCCCCTCCGGCGCCCGCAGTCTCCGCCCGCGAAGGGGCCTCTAGTGTGTGGGAGTCTTTCCTCCTTCTCGGCTCCCTCCCACTGGCGTAGGTCCCGTCCCTATTCTTTTGTCCCTGTTTATTCTTTTTTCTTTTGCCCTACCCAGATATGTGGGGAGTTTCTTGCCTTTTTGGAGGTCCGAGGTCCTCTGCCAGCGTTCGGTGGGTGCTCTACAGGAGAAGCTCCACGTGTAGATGTATTTCTGATGTCTCTGTGAGGAGGAAGGAGATCTCCGCGTCTTACTCTTCCGCCATCTTTAAGCCTCCGAAAATGCTTTATTTTGAAGGATTACTAAGAGGTTTTAAACATTTCTAGTGAGAAAAAACGCTGTTTAGCTGCAATCTGAACCCATCAGAATAAGTAATTCTGATGACTCTGTTTTGTAATTATTTATACATAAAAGGCAAATATGCTCTTTATCTTCTTGGTCATATGTTTGATGTTTTTCCATTTTCTGTATGCTCTTTATTTCTTTGTCAGCGTGGAATATTCTAACTTGTTAATGCTCAAAGGGCAGCAGATGGCTACTAATAAAATGTACAGAGATGTTCGGTAAATGCTTTCTGAAGATGATGATGATGGTGATAATGATATGACCACAATGATATCTAATTTAAAGTAATCTTTACTCCCTAATCTTCCCCCAAAATGTCTCATACTGTTACCAACCAGGGCTCTTGGCCTCCTTAATTAATCACAATTGATTAGAGGCCCGACCAGAAATTCAGGCAAGGCTTTACTGGGGCCCCTGCTGTAGCAGGAGGGAATGAGGACAAGTAACAGGTTCCCTTGCTCGCTCGCTCCCGGATGGGGTGACGAGCTTTTCTTCCTTATATTAGGGGAGGGTAGGGGTGTGTCCAGGGGTCGGGCCAGAGGGTTGGCTTTGGTGGTCTGCCCACCCCTTTGGTGATGTTGTGTGCAGGGGGCATGCACAGTACCCTGCTTTTGCTCCTAGCTCTTCAGAAGTGGCAGTTGGGTTTTTGGTCTTTTTGTATCTTGTTGTCCATAATTTGCCCCAGCTGTGCTTATGAGCAGTTATTTTTAGTTCCTTATAGTTTCTTTGTATTTTGTTGCTTGAGGAGACATTTGTCCAGGTGCAAGCACTGGAGCAAAGAATTCCAAGTCCCAGGTCCCAGCCTGTCTCAATACTAGATGAGTGTGTGTGTGTGTGTGTGTGTGTGTGTGTGTGTGTACTTTAAGCTGTAGACTTTACTTTATTGGATGATGATGGAGAGATCACTTTGAAATAAATGGATTAATTTTCCACGCTATTTTTCATGCTTGGTTCCTGGACTTTTTAGAAATTACTCATTTAAAAAATCTTTGTTCACTTTTCAACCTTTTATTTTCTGAGTTTTATGTTTCTTTGTTTTAGGCTTACAAATAACACAGAAGTTGCAGAAAACCCAAAAGGTATGAGTCTTGTCACATCCTTTATGGATACTGCTTTAAGTGAGGGGCAGGAGGCTAACAAAGGATGAGCTGGAACACCAGCAGGGGAGCCTCCCTCTCCTCTGGTCCTTTTCAGTCCAGTTACAGGTGAAAAGATGTTATCCTTCAGCCTGTCTGTCATTTGAATTCAAATAGAGAAAAGATCTGTCAGTTGTCTTTTATGTACTTCTTGCCAATATGAACGAGCCTCATACTAGGTCTTGTACTGATGTTTCAGCTGAAGTTGGCTGTACTTATAAACAGAGCACTGGTCAGAGAACTAAATAAGGACGAGCACTTGTTAACAGTGTGAAACTGAGCATTTCAGATCTATGTCCTCTTACCTTAGGATTTTCAAAAGAAACAAACACTACAGGAGTTTTCTAAATTAAAAACAAAACCCACCTTTCCAGGGTGTTTCAAAGAGAGAGGATGAATTCTAATTGCACATGTGTCCATATGTGACCTGCATATGACCCAGGCTTACTAGTGGCCTCTTTTGCCCTCTTACCTTTTAATTAACAAGGAAAATACAAATAAGAAATTTTAAAACTACTTAAATAGAATAGTCAGAAATTGAGCAGTTAAGGGATAATTGCATAATTATATTATTAAAGATAACTTGGAAGAAACAAGGGATGTAAAAAAATTTTTTAAAACACTTTTTATATGTTTCAATGACCTAGAGAAGGTGGACTTTTTTTTTTTTTTTTTTTTTTTTTTTTTTTGCGGGCCTCTCACTGTTGTGGCCTCTCCCATTGCGGAGCACAGGCTCCGGATGCCCAGGCTCAGCGGCCATGGCTCACGGGCCCAGCCGCTCAGCGGCACGTGGGATCCTCCCGGACCGGGGCACGAACCCGTGTCCCCTGCATCGGCAGGCGGACTCTCAACCACTGCGCCACCAGGGAAGCCCGAAGGTGGACTTTTATTTATTTTTTTTGTTTGTTTGTTTGTTTTTGTGGTACGCGGGCCTCTCACTGTTGTGGCCTCTCCCATTGCGGAGCACAGGCTCCGGACGCGCAGGCTCAGTGGCCATGGCTCATGGGCCCAGCCGCTCCGTGGAACGTGGGATCTTCCCAGACCGGGGCACGAACCCGTGTCCCCTGCATCGGCAGGCAGATTCTCAACCACTGCGCCACCAGGGAAGCCCTGGACTTTTATTTTAATGAAGTATCCATGCCTTGAAAAAGATTATTATAGCAAATATGTGAAGGACTTTGATATATCTTAACATAAGCATTGACAAAAATGTTTGTGTCTATAACCAATCATTTTGAATTTTTTTAAATGAAATGTACATCAAAATAAGACCACTAATTTTTTGTGGATAACCAGAAACTCAAGATCACTTGCAAATAGAGTTATTTTTCTTTCTTTGTGGCATCCTTGACAAACTGGAAAACTGTGCTCCGGGAATGTGGGGAAAAACAGCTACGATGGATGATGTAACAGGAGCTCCCCCCACCCCCTACCTGGACAGCTGGCTTCAAAGATAATTCATTGTGACAAGAGTGAGGAAGTAACCCGCAAAATTGTGTCCATGGGAAGTAATTTACAAAATTGGGCATAGATATAAATGGATCTTTTCCTACGTTATTCTTCTAATATAGAAAAATCTAATCTACCAACAGCTGACTATTCAATAAAGAACGTGATTTTTTTAACAAACCCAAAATTATATATTTTAATGTGTGCTGTTCTTCTAAATAATATGTTTCTGTGACTGTATCCTTCAACCACTGTTACAATTGCTTTATGTATGTGTGTGTGTATAACTTGTAGTGTGTGTGTGTGTGTGTGTATTTATGTGTGACTGATGCTTAATCTCTAGCTACTGTCACTTTAGGCTCACTCCATGAACAACCTAAGAAAGTCTCCCTAATAGTTGTTGCATCAGAAGTGCCAAATATATCTTTATATCAGGGGTAACGAATGTGTGTCAAACACATATGACTTCTACTACTCTCACATTATAAATTTATTTATTCCAATATTTTTGGCCTCTGATCCGAGATAGCCTAGCTAGCAATCTTTCTCAAGGAAGTGTTCCAGACAGCCGCCACGGATGAATCAGAGCTGGCACTTGAAATGGAGCCTCTTTGCCAACCCTTTTATACACTAACTTACTTTTTACCCCACATATGATACTCTGTGCTGTGTCTACTTGGTTCATGGGATCCTACCTTCATATAGTTCTGATCCTTGGAATCTTTATTAGTGTTATATACTAGGATATAGGATAGGGTTAAGCCAACATTATTTGGCTCTTAAAAGGATTCTTGATGAGGTTTGGCAATACCTGCCAATTGAAAGCTCCTCCAGCTTGATGACCAGGCTAGAAGTTTTGAATCAGCAGCAAAAGAAAGAACTAAGCCTATAAGAAAAATAACATAGCAGACTCTGAAGATAAATCTTAAAGAGGATCTGAAAACTTTTTTAAGGCATGGATACTTCATTAAAATAAAAGTCCACCTTCTCTAGGTCATTGAAACACATACAAAGTATTTTAAAAGTTTTTCTTTTACATCCCTGTTTCTTCCAGGTTACCTTTAACAACTGATTATTTCCTGGATCCTTAGCTCTTTACAAAAATGAAAGAATGAAGTATTTTCTATAACATGTATCTGGAAGTTTTAATTTTAGATTTATAGTTGCACATTTTAATGCCATTATTTTTCAAGTTTTATTTTGCTCTATTTCTAGATTCTTCCTTTTTTCCTTATCTATCTCTCTTTTCTTTTTGACTTTGAAATTATTTTAGATCTTTAAAAAGCCACTCTTTTTTTATTAGGCCTCAAATTATTTCCTTTGCTCCATTTTTAAAATTTCTTTCCATTTGTTTTTTCCTCTACTATCAAGCAAGCATTCATATTTTCCATTTAGTACATAGTTTCCCCTAATCTCTAAAAACATTATGTGAAAGTAATATGTTAACAGATACATTAAGACCTCAATTAACTGTCCTAATACAAGTGGAAATACAGAAATAATTCCAAGAGCCTAATTTTTATTTTAATGTGTTTTTCATATGTACATTTTAATGTGAGCTTTTATGATATTATTTTTCAGCCCCACTGTTTCATAGAAAACAATGGAGGCCTTTTGTGAAGACCAAATTCAGGTTGAGTTATTTGGACATCCAGTTGCCCCAGTCTTTTCTGCAGTGTCCCTATGGGAGCACCTAGCATCACCTGTCAGAATGAGACCGAACCCTGTCCTGCCTCCCCTTTCTGTCCCTGGTCTTCTCTTTCTAAATCATCTTTTCCTAATGAACATTTTCTGTTTCTGATTTAACATCCTCTAGCTGGGCAGTAAAATTGAGTGAGGGTCATACAAAATTGTGAAATGTATAAACAGACACTGGATAGCTTAATGTATCAGCAATATGATGCATAGTTGAACTTGAAAGTAAAACTAATAAAGATGACAAGTTGAATTTTAGTATTATGTGATCAGATAAAGACATGCTTTAATGATGCTACAATGCTTAACCCTTTCAGGCTGCTGCAATAGAATACTTCTTCAGAGATCCTGAACTCATTCTTGTGAAATCAATTTTAAGAAAACCTGAGTGGTTGAATGCATCAGGAAATTTTGACTCATAAACTACCTTTATTTGTTGATTCATACTTGTCCTTTTTACAGGATAAATGTCTAGTTTTAAGTCAGGTGAATATGCAACTGGTCTTAACTACTATTGCTGACCTGGCCTTATGTTTTTACCAAGTGTGCCTTAAGCCTTTCTCAGCAGAAACCGAACCATTTTTTTTAGAAGGCTAAAAATCATTTCAACCACAGGGGCTCTCAAAACCTTTCATTTGACCATAAGCTCAAAGTTCAAATCAGGTAATTTACCTTAAACCTGGAAGGGGAGCTAACTATATGCTCCAAAATTCAGATTGAACAACTTTCTAGATGTTTTTTGTCTGATCATTCAGATTCATCCCCATTAATGTCCTTTGATATCCATTTCCAGAAGCTATTTCTGTTAAATCGTAATTGTTCTAAGTGTCATGTCAGGAAAAGCTCTTAAATGTCATAATAATCAGTCAGATTATTCAAATAATTTCTCCATTGTCTATTCCTATTTGGCACTAATTTGATAATAGGTCTTCCTTATATGGATGTTTTCCCTTTACTGTCAAAAAGAAAAAAGAGCAGTATGTTCTATCTATTTTCCATTTTCCCAGCTTTTACTCCCTTGCTTGGAATTGACTTCCATGGAAAGTGCTATACAAACCTTAAGAAACTGGTCTTTATGATCCCCGAAACTTGGCTCTTGTGTGAAATTGTAAGAATTGAAATAGGCTCTTTGGTACTTGGTAATTTTCCAAAAAGTTCTCAATTTTCCAAACTTGACTATATTTCTGACTTCAGAGATCAGTAAGAACATGAATGAGATTAATTTTGCATGAATGTTTTTCATGTATACAACTTGGAGGTCTTCAGAGGAAAGAAGCAATATAAATCTCATATTCTATACATAATTTTTGCATTGCTCCCTAATGTAAACTTTGGTAAAGTCTAAAACTTAAAAAAATTGTATACTGTAAAAATTGAGGATCAAAGATTGATTAGTCATTCATTTTTAATTCATTTACTCATCGAAATTTTTATTCCTTAAGTCTTGGCCCTCGGCTAATCGCTAGGGACATGTAGATGAACAAATGCCTAGACTTTATGGAGTGAGGCATCTCCTGGAGAGAGAGACATGCTTACAAAATCTTAGTAGGCCCATGTTTTTAGTTCTCTTTCTTTTAAATTTGTAATAGAAATTGCCTCCACTCCTGAGTCACTCCTATCCATGGGGAAAAGATTGATTTATCAGACCAGTGAAGGAAAAATTAATTGGTTCAAGGATTCCTCTTGGTTTAAGTTGTGCTTGTGCATTAGAAGCCGTGGGTCATGAAAGTGATCTTGGTTGCTTTGTTCTCATTTCACATGCTCATCACCACCCCTCCTAATGGACCAAGCCCTCAGCACAGGTGGCCTTGTTTTCTTTGTCCTCACTCTCCTGGCTCTCAGACGGGTGAGAGGGAAGCATCAATTTATTATATAAGAAATGAGTCCATGTCCTCTGCAAGCATCCTCCTTCAGCTGCTGTGTCTCAGGACTGAGACTTGAGAGGGAGTATTAGAAAGCCTGATTCTGTCCTGATACAGGGGTTGGTATAGATTCACATTTTCAAACTCACAAGACAAAATAGACTTCAACCTAATACTGTATTTGCTTAGCATAATAGAAGGATGCAAGACAAGAGATACATCAGGTAAAGCAGCTTCATTTCATCAGGTGGCCCAGCACCTACCCAGCACACAGCTTCTTTTGCTCTCATGGAGTGTGGATGGCTGCCATGGACAAGAGCTAGGTGCATGGGGTCACTTTAATACAGAGAAGCTGTGTCCTCTGTTTCCATCTAACCTTGAAGAACTGTTCTAGTTCCAGAAGCCCAGGCCTCCATGCCACTCCATAGCTCCCCTGCCCAGGTGACAAGGGGGACACAGTCTTCCACATCTATCGTCACTCTGTCATTTCTGGCAAAGAGCACCATGAGAAAGCAGACTCTGAGATGATTCTCCCAGGCAGTCCTGGATCAACCCAGACCTGATCTTAATCCTTTACTCATAATGTCCAATCCTCGTTTACCAACAATAAAGATGATACTGTGATCCTTATCTGATGCCTTTGTATATTTAGCATTTTCTGACCAATGCATCACTGGGAGGTCTCTGAAGAGCCAGTTACACCCCTTTCCCTCTGAGTTCAGGACAGTTGAGACACATCAATTGCAACCATTGACACACATGACCAGTGTATGTCAGACTTTTTCCATCTTGTCAGTCAGGTAAATTAATTGTCTTCCTGTGGAGAGGTCTAAAGTGTTACTCTAATCCTGTTACCAACCCAGGAGTGGTATCAAGGATCTCCTCACAGAAAGTGAGATGAAGAAATAGGTCACCTCTATCTTAAGAGTAGGTTTAATGCTATGATAGAGGACCATCCAAAGTGTAAGTTGTGTCCAAGGATGCCTGGAGGAGACCCACTTCCCATAGCAGTGAGAATTTGAGTTAGGATGTGATGAATGAGTAGAATTTTCTAGTGAGATGAACAGAGAGAAGGTATTTCATGTAAGGATTTAGTAGGTGCCAAGGGGGAGCTGAACAATATCATGGAGATCGTGGGGAACACAAAAAGACCAGGGGTCTTTCCCCCAAATCCATACTTATATTATGAAATCAATAGTTTTTCTCACTCAAGATAACTAATTGGTTTACTTCAATCATTTTAAGCCCTTGAAATTGTATGTAAAGATGGGTATTCAACTATGGTACGTATATACAATGGAATATTACTCAGCCATAAAAAAGAACGAAATAATGCCATTTGCAGCAACATGTATAGACTGAGAGGTTATAAACAGTAAGTGAAGCAAGTCAGACAGAGAAAGAAAAATATCCGATGTAAATGAACTTATTTACAAAACAGAAACAGACTCGCAGGTTTTGAAAACAAACTTATGGTTATCAAAGGGGAAATGTAGAGGGGGAATAAATTAGGAGCTTGGGATTAACATACACACACTACTATATACAAAATAGATACCCAACAGGACCTACTGTATAGCACAGGGAACGCTACTCAATATTCTGTAATAACTGATATGGGAAAAGAATCTGAAAAAGAATGAAGATATGTATATGTATAACTGAATCACTTTGCTGTACACCTGAAATTAATACAACATTGTAAATCAGCTGTACTCCAATACAATTTTTTAATAAAGATAGGCATTCAAACTTTACTCAGGAATTCCACAGAGATCTCAGAATTCTTTGAACTGTTCTCTCACTCACAAAATATTTCTTGAGTACCTACTATGTGTCGGGCACAGTTCTTTCTTTAAACACAAGGAAGGAAGCAGTGAACAAGACAGGCAAGGTCCCTATTCATACAGCCATACAGCCACCATGAACCACATGTGACTATTGAGCACTTGACATGTGGTTTGTCATGAGTAATGTTCACACTGAATTTCAAAGATTTTTGTATAAAAGCAAAGAAAATAAAATATCTCATTAATATGTTTAATATTGATTACTATTGAAATAATACCTTAATTGTATTGAGTTAAAGTATACCTTCAAAATGAATTCTATTTGTTTATTTTGCTTTTATGCTGTGGTTACCAAGAAATTTACAGTCACGTAAGTGGCTTGCCTTCCTGTTGGACAGTGATGCCCTTGAGGGAGAGGAGTCAAAATATAAACTCGTTCACAAATAAATGAACAAGACGATTTCTCATAGCGCCAAGTGCTATAAAGAAAATAAAACTGGGCAGTGTGACGGAGAGTGGCAGAGACCATGTTAAATGAATCTGCCAAGGAAGGCATTTCTGAAAAACAATTTTTGCTGACATATGGATAATATGCTGGAGCCAGCCAGGTGAATTTCTATGGGAAGAACAGCATTCTAGATAGAGAAATGGCAAAGATCCCAAGGAATGGCTTGTCATCCTCAACGAAAACAGAAGTCCAGTGGGGTTAAACAGTATTGAGCCAGAGGGAGAGTGGTATAAGATGAGGTCAGAAAAATGAGCAGAAGCCAGTTCTTTAAGGACTTGCAGACCTGGAAATGAGATGGGATTTATTCAAAGTGCAGTGGAAAAGCACAGAAGCGTTCCTAGCAGAATGGCAGGAACTGATTTACATTTTTAGAAAGACCTCTGTATCTGCTTTACAGAGAATCGAATGCAGACAGACAAGATGGGAAGCACACACACCAGAGGCCATTTCAGTAGTGCTGGCAAAAGATACTGGTGGCTTGGATTGGGAATAGCAGGGGGTGACATAGAAGTGAACTGATATTCAAAACACTCTCACCTTCCAACTTTCAGAATCTTGCTGATGGTTTGGACATGGAAGGGAAAGGATGGAGATGGATGAGCAGTGACTCCTCTTTCTGATGTGAACTGTAGGTGGTGGTGCCATTTACTGAGATGAGGAAATGACGAAAAGAACAGATTGGGGGATAGGTATTTTGTTTTGCCCATGTTAAGACTGAGATTCCTATTACAAAGTTAAGTTAGGAGTTGTCGATGTAAGTTTGGAGTTTGGTGGAGAAATCAAGGTAAAAGATGTAAATTTAGGAGGCAGCTTATGCTTCTTTAAGCCATCACCTTAATTTATGTTTCAGCAACTTGTGACTAAAGGACTAGATACTGATATTTTTCTGTATTATCAGCTTCTTACTGAAACATCCTTTCATCCAAGTCCAATTTGATTCCATAAACTTTTACCCAAAAGTTGCTAATGTTAATCTTTCCTGGAGTAAAAATAAATAACAGGATTATGATGTACAGTCAGAAAAGTGTGTTCAGAAAGTTCTAGTGTTGAATAGTGGACAGGAGTTCAAGAGTCTGCTTAAGGCTTTCAAAAGGGGCCTCTGGGGGAAATGAGGAACCTTCAAACTGGCCAGCTCCTCTCTAGGCTAAAGCTTTGCTGGACAAGCTTCTGTCCTTCCCTCCATTCTTGCTTTTTGCAAGCATCGGAGATACTCTAAAAGCATTGTTGTTAATGTTTTTCAAAGAATGGAAAAAAAGGAAGCATGATAAGCAGAAAATCATAAAAGTGGGTGAAATTGCTTTATCAGCTGGAGTCTCCAAATGAGAGACTTATACAGGAAGGCTTTAAACTAGGGGCATGAGAGACAGGAGTTTGATTTCATTAGTCTTTGCTAAGAGATGAAACTCCTTTTGAAAGCTCCAAGACCCTCTGGGGTCTGAGTCCATAAGTGATGCCACATAGAGCAGTACAACTCGGATGAAGCTTTAGCTAATGTTGAAAAGAGTGGAGGACACAGCAGCTTTGGTGCTAAAGAAAAGCAAGCATGCTTTGTTAAAAACACTGATTTGTAAGGATGGTTGCCCATTCTGCAAACCCCAGACACACCTCTCTTAGGTGACAAGGCCATTAGGAAAAATGGTAATTAGATGAGCCAGGATTTTAGTAGTCAGTCGCCAGGTGAGGAAAGCACTTTCCATCCCCACTGCTGAACAGCCACCGTGGGGTCATGATGCCACCAGGAGAAGACTGTAGTCTGAGACAGTTGTTAGTCCTTGACTGCGATACTTGCAACTGCCAAGTGGCCAACTGGCAAACCTTCATCCAGGGCCTGCATAGTCTCAGCCCTGTAGTAGAAGCTGAAAGCACATGTGTGCACAAATTGGATTCTACTCACAGCCAGGTCAGCTATAGCTTTAGTGATCCTTGTAAAATATCTTATTTGGGGGAAGTGTCTCTGAATAGGGGTGGCAACAGATCAATCTGTTTAACAGCAACATTTTAAATATAACATTGGCTCAGTTATTAAATATGGTAAAACTAAGCATTCTATTTGCAGTCTACTCTTTTCCCTTCTATTCTACTCTCAGTTTTTTAAAAAACATCTAAGATACCATGTTAGTTTAAAAAAGGGGGGGAGAAGAGGTGGTATAAAATACACATGAAATGAAATCTAACAAATTCTAATACAAGATTATTACCCTCAATACAAAGTGAGTCTATCTATCTATCTATCTATCTATCTATCTATCTATCTATCTTCTGGTATAATGAATATACAAAAGAAAATTAGAAAAAAAATGCAATAGTTTTGCTCATCAAGATCATAAAAATGTTTGTTTCAATAGAGTTGTCTGCATTTACTTGAACCTTCACAAAAGTGTGTTTCCCTATCTCTAATTTTTTAATATAAAGTTTAGTAATATATGCCCTTTCTAATAACATATAAATAATAAAAATAAAGTAAGAGAATATTATGCTGTATATGAATGGACCAATTTCTCCCACTCGGTATCAGATTGTATTAACAAACAAGCAAGCAAGTGCGTAAACCTCTCACTATAAAACACATACACACATCAATCGTTATAAATAATTTATGGGAAACATAGTTAAAATGTATTTATGTAGATTGAAAATAAATAGTCAAAGACATATAAAGCAGATGTGAACCAAAACAATGCAGGAGTAACTATTTTAATATTAGATAAGGTGGAATGTAAAGTTTAAACAGCAACAGGATAAAGAGAGAACTTACATGATGAGGAAGATAAAATCCTTGGCATTGAGGAGTTGGCTGGTACCAACTCATGAGAGCCAATTGTTAACATTTATTCCCAAGTCCATGTTTTATAACATCACATTGAAATTGGCCTTGGTGCGATTATCTACACCATGGAAATTGGCAATGACACACATCAAGGCCTCCTTCACCCCTCCTCCAGTTGTTAAATATTTACCTGCACATCCATGGATACAACTGATGAATTTAAAATTACCTGAAATGTATATGTACTAAACAATATAGCAATTAAAACTATTTTTAAAAACTTATCAGAAATGTAGGAAAACTTTATTTAAAATACATAATCATATTGGCATATTTCAGTTTACTTCTTCAAAATTGTACAGATCCCCAGAAATTAAGTAATAACATAAAGGAAGTTAATGACATAATCCATAAATTTGATAAATTAAATATATAATACTTATTATATACAAGTGTGTAAATAGATGTCAGTTTAAAAATGAGAAAATTCTAAGAATTAAATAAGGAAGCTACGATTGGTTTGAAATACTGTTGTCTTTTTAAGCATCACTATCTAATTTAGTAGGATATGAGAGTTGATCATGTCATTTTCCTGTTTAATTTTGTATTTTAGCCAAAGACTAATTTACATTTGCTAAAAAATTATATTTAATACTGGTGAATGGTGGCTTAGATGTTCTTGACATATTTTATATAGTACCATAAGCCCTAACCAAATTATAAGAGTAGTTATCTCTCATTGAGACATTAAACACAAACTTTAACTTAATATTTCAATGTTAATTTAATACCTTAAATAAGATATAGATATATATATTGGAAGTGAGTACTGCTGGGCCAGGAGGAAGAAACCCATAAGAATGATTTTTCTTTCTTTCTTTTTTTTTACAAAAGAACTACAGTGTCCCATTAAGACTTTTTCTGCATGTTCTTGTCAAAGGAAGGAAAGAATTTTTCACTGACACCCTTGATTGCTAGTTGGTCACATGATTACTCTTCAGGAAACACAAAAGACCCATCTGAAAGTGGGGTGGGAGGATTTAATGTAACTTCCTACTTAGAAACGGAGATTGCCTGTAACAAGCTCCATCTGATTCCTTCAACATTGCACCCAGACAGTTTCCTTTCTCTAAATGTCAATAGGCCAGAAATGAAAAGAAAATGTGAGAAGAGGTGTCTGAAGTTCAGAAAACATTATCCTTGGGCTTCCCTGGTGGAGCAGTGGTTGAGAGTCCGCCTGCCGATGCAGGGGACATGGGTTCGTGCCCCGGTCCGGGAAGATCCCACATGCCGCGGAGCGGCTGGCCGCTGAGCGTGCGCGTCCGGAGCCTGTGCTCCGCGACGGGAGAGGCCACAACAGTGAGAGGCCCGCGTACCGCAAAAAAAAAAAAAAAAAAAAAAGAAAACATTATCCTTGTCTGAGATGACTTGTCATCATTTCAGGATACACTGTGGAGAGTATTTATCCATGTACCTAGCACAGTGGCCCTTAATAACCACTTGAATAAATGAACAGATAATAAATGACAGAAGTAGGCAGAGGGCCAAGGATACATGACCTAAGAAACAGTACCATTGTATTGGAGATTTCAGAAAGTGGGAAAAGGCAAGAGCATGAAATAGAAACACTGGAAAAGATATTTAAATATTGGATGATTTTTCACAAAGCAACTGTCCATAGCATCCTTACCATCCCTTGGGGGATGCAGACATTCTTGTTGTCATTCTCCATACAGGGACATTGCCATTCTGACATGTCAAGGGACTATTCAAAGTCAAATAATTATTGAAGGTAAAACCACCAGCATGTGGCAGTAGCAGAAAATAAACACGTCTCTTCGATTATAAATCCAATAGGCATTTCAAAACACCACTGTTGCCTCTAGGGAAATTGCCTCAAACAGAAATCAACACATTCTATTGCAATTTTAATTTAAAAGCATTTGCCGTTAAACTGTCTAATTCCTGGTTCTTTTTTACCACCTCCATTCCCACCCTAATTTCATAGCTATTGAGGGGAAAGCAAACTACTGTCCAGATATTTTTGCTAAAGCACCTCACTTGAAAAAATCTTTTCGCCCCTCAGGTTTTCATTTGACTCACAGTGTAATCGTATTAGTAAGAAAGATTTTGTTTAGTCATACCTGGTGCCAGATTTTCCCCAAAAAAAGCAAAATAAAATGATGTGTAGACTACCTGCTTTCCACAGAATAGCATAGTTGGTCCTCCATATCCTAGGGTTCCATATTCACAGATTCAACCAACCTTGGATTGAAAATATTCAAAAAAAAAAAAAGCAGAAATTTCCAAAAAGCAAAACTTGAATTTGCTGCACACAGGCAACTATTTATATAGCATTTACATTGTATTTACACCTATATACATAGCATTTGCATTGTATTAGGTATCATAAGTAATCTAGAGATGAGTTAAAATATATAGGAGGATTTGTTGTAGGTTATAAACAAGTACTGTGACATTTTATATAAGGGATTTGAGCATCCACAGATTTTGGTATCCTCGAGGACCCTGGATCCAATTCCCTACAGATACCAAGGGATGACTATATAAAAATCAAGGAGAACAACTCTGATAATGTAAGAATGAAGTCAGTATTTATGAGTAACAGGCCTGCTTGACAAGCAGCATCGCAGTATATAAAATTCCAATGACAACATATTAAGAATACAGTAATTGTCTAGAAGAACGAGAGAAATAAAGCAGAAGCCTATGGAAACTAGTGGATTTGGAGTCCTTTGGAAGAGAACGAGGAAATAGCTGCCTGAACACTGTCAGAGAGATACCTTCTGACCACACTTGCACCAGGTTTTACCAGACATCGAGAAGGAAAAAATACTCAAGAGGAAACAACATGCACAGCCACTGTCCTTAGGAAACTTCCGGTCTGACGGTTTCAAAACAATTTCACTTCACTTTATGTAATTATAAAAAATGTCCCCATCAAAGAAAAACCTAGGTGAAAACATTTTTCAATATTATTTACTCATTTTAATGTACTCTACCTTTGCACAGAAGTAATTTCTTTAAATGTCTACCAATATGAGACAAGTATGGCTCCAAGTGGGTGATGCCTGCCCACCTAATCCCTCTCCCCAGTTGCATTTGATTGCTTGTGTTAACAGCAGAGTTGGTCTCCGCATATTCACCTCTGTCTTTTCAGTTCTCCTTCACTTCTGCTTATCTCTTTCTTGTTTTCTCTTTTCTTTTTTTCCATCTGTTTTTCTCACTCTTCCTCAGGGGTATGTGAAGAAGCCATCTTCATCTTGCTAACAGTTTTTGGTTCTAGAAAGGATGTTTCACCTGCACCCTGACCTATAAGGAATGAGACAGCCAACTGGTTCCCAGGTGTGTTCTGCTGTCTGTAAGCAGAAATAATTTGTTCCATCAGGAGAAAGCCTTTGTCACTAATGGTTTTGAAATCGTGCAAAGGACTTTCCAGTTTATAACGCATGGACTTCATCATTGTTTTTTTTTCCTCTCGTGGGGCTGGGGGGTGGGAAGGACAGACAAGTTTAAGTAATTTCCCAGAGATGGTCAGGGCTAGGGTGCTCAGAGAAGATTTAATTGAAAGGTACCAATTCTGAAATTTCTTTTCTAATATTCGGTCTATGGCTTTCCAATAATAATAATAGTAGTAGTTGTTGTTGTTATAATAGTAGAGATAGTAGTAGTAATGGTAGTTATATAATAGCTGGTGTTTATTGAGCACTGAATATGTGTCAGGCTATGGGCCATATGCCTTAGATTTGTTAACTCATCTAAACCTACCAATAACCCAATGAGGTAAAGATTATTATTATCCACATTTCACAGTCCAGGGAACTGGGCTTGTCCAAGCTTACACAGCAAGGCAATTATCAGTTACACACCTCTCCTCCCTGCAAGAGAACAGTATATTTCCCCAAAACATTCTGATGGGGCAGTCTCATTTGCTTCTAAAGACGGGTCCTGTCATATCCTGATTGTTACCATTCTTAAACCTGAGGCGAGGGGCTGCCTTTGAATGAATCTTAGCTTCATTCAGCTCTTTGCTCCAAGTCCCCTCCGCAGAGGACCTCCCTGACTGCCTCTTCATCATCTCTCTCTGTCCCTTTCCTCTGCTTGGTTTTAATTCTGAGCACTTATCACTACCTGGACTGTCTTAGTCTGCTCGGGCTGCCATAATAAAACACCACTGATTGATGACAAATGGCAGACTTTTATTCTCTCACAGTTCTGGAGGCTGGAAGGCTAAGAGCAGGGTGCCAACGTGGTCAGCTTCTGGTGAGGAACCTCTTCCTGGCTCACAGACACCCGCCTTCTCGCTATGTGCTCACGTGGCCTTCCTCCATGAGTACACAGGAAGAGAGAGAAAGAACTCGCTCTTCCACTTCTTGTAAGGCCACTAATCCTATCAGACTAGGGCACCACCCTTATGACCTGAGAGGAGAGAACAGGTTCACAGTTGAGGGATGACTCATCCTTGAACATTCACCCCCCTTTAAGAGGAAATTTCCTCTGCCAATTAATGCTGGCCTCCCCTCCAGGGATTAAGCTTCCATGTGCTCCTTGCTTGGCATGCTGTGGATCTAGGAACATCTGTGTGGAAATTCATTTTAAAATGTGCATGCTCAGGTTCTAATGACATGGAGGTTGCCTTCTCCCACCCACAGCACCTCTTGACACAGGCCTCCATGTGTGAGGAGAGTGTTTGGCTGAAAAACTGGGTATTCCTTAGGAAGGAACTCCTTCTAGGTTTTATGGAAATCCTAGGGTTCTTCCTTACCTCTTGACTGTGGAGCAGGGCATCTACGCACATACTACTGGTAGTGCTGCTTATGATGTTGGCGTATGGCTTAGGTCACAGGGAAAATCTACACTGAATGTCCCCTGGAAGCCTGCAAAAGACTCATGGCCCATGTTTATGCTATTGGATATACTTTTCATAGCTTACATTTATATCTAAATATTAATATTAGTGTTAACTTAATATTAATGATTTTATCTTCCTGATCATAAAAGTTAGAAGTTCCATAAGGACAGGGATCTAGTCTCATCTGTTTTCTCCCAAGAACCTAGCACAAAGTAATAAATATTTGTTGACTGGATGAATGGTCCTAAATCATGTTATGAAGTGATGGTATTTTATTGCGATTTTACAGACGAGAAAAAACTAGTGAGTTTATTGAGTTTGTGCAAAGTTTGTAGCCAGTCTTAAAACAGAACAAAGTTCTCCTGATCCATAGGAACTTCTGGTAAGCAAGAATCCCAGGATCCTGTCTGAATTTAAGTTCCACATATATATTAAATACTTAATAAATATTTGAATGAGTTGAAAGAAGGAATAAGAAGTTTTAGTTTTCTTAACATGTACCTCATGTGACACTCTGCAATCCCTTCACTATGAGATCTCTCAGGCTTTATCTGAATATGCTCAGTAAGAGATAAATCACTAGTGCCTTAGGCTTGACATTTCTATATTTTGTCAGTTCTAAATGCTGGAAGTTGTTTTTGTATGCTTGGAATATTTCACAATATTTTACAATTTTCACAATAAAATAATTTCAGGTCTTATGAATAAAAAATATTGAACAAGACAAGGCTAAGGACAATCATAAGACTTGAAATTAGAGAGGCTTCATCAAGCTAAAGTGAAATTATAGTTATGCAATCAGATATGGATCTGTTTTTCAGTGCTACCATTCAGACTACCTTTTCAGTTGGTCCTGAAACTCACCAGCCTTTCAATTCACAACCTTTTCAGCTGGTCCTTAGTTACAGCATGTGAGACTTTGTGAAATGTTCTGTCGGAATTCAATTTCATCCAGGTCTGTAGCATTCTCCTGGCCACTTGTCTGATTTGTATCAATAATAATAGCTGGTGATTACATAGCACCAATCTGAGCCCTGCTCTATTCTTGGTCCTTTATGTGTTTTAATTAATTTAATCCTTACAACAACCCCATTTCCAGGGTGCTTTTATTATACCCATTTGACAACGCCAAAAATGAAGGAAGAGAGAAGTTAATTAACTTGCCCAGGGTCACACAGCCAGGAAGTGGCAGAACCAACTCAGATCCCAGCAGTCTAGCCCCAGAGTCTATGCTCTTAACCACTGTGCTACATAGTGCACTGCATACTCATGAATCCTTGTGAATCATGCTGGCTCACCCTCTAGTGCGCAGAAACCATCTGCTAATTAGTCGGTTCTAAAATATTTTCAGGGACCAACACCAAAATCACTGGTGATATAGTTGGAGAGCTGGATCTTTCCCTCCTCTGGATAGATTAGGATTTTCCTGATTGGGGTCCCCTGTCAGGGCTCCTCGTCCCCACAGCCTGAGTCACCTGCTCAGCATTCTCAGTTCCCTGGAAGGCAACTTTCACCTATTATTTCTGTTCTTTTTTGCACACTCTAGCACACTCTCCCTGATGTTGAGAATTCTCCCTGGACGTGTCTTTTCTTGATGTGTACAGTGTTATTGGGCTAAATTCCCTCATTTGTGTTATTACTCAGAATCTGTGCAAAACTATGTAGACACACAAGACTATGTGTTACTCTTAGTCATCTCCCTGTCCTTCTTACTAATGCATATCTCTTCAACACTTTTTGTTATTGTTGTTTTCTCTCTGCCTCAGAGCCCTGCATTTTTCCCATTTATCTGAACATCTTTTTATCTTTCTGACCACATGTTCAGCTTTGCTGTGATCCAATTGGGAATTACATCTCTGAACAAATACAGGCTTTCCGGCCTTGTAAAGTGCAGCCTGTCCCCAGTGGAGAGCCTGAACCACCATGATTTTAGGCAAGCTCCCAAGGATGGGAAGAGATCTCGGTTTTTCTTTCACTGATGCAACTTTCAACCGGAAGCAGAGATGAAAGCCCCAAAGGTCCAGGTCTGAAACTATATAGTCTCTGGATATATGTCTAAGGGTTCTTTGACTGGCATCCTTTGTCTGCCTGTGACTCACTGGAACTGGCTGGCAGATGGTAATTTCATCATATTCTAAGCATGGGTTTTCAGAAACTGGCACCCCAGTGGTTGACCAGACACTTTGATACCACTATCACTTCTCTATCCCTGGTTGAAAAATGCTGTAGATCTAGGGAAGAAGTCAGTAAACTTACTCTGTAAAGAGCTGATGGTAAATATTTTAGGCTTCAAGGAACATAACCGTCACTGTAGCAACTACTCCACTCTAGGGCAGGATGAAAACAGCCATTGACAATGAGTAAACAAATGTGGTTGGCTGTGTTCCAATGCAACTTATTTACAAAGACAGACTGTAGGCTGGATTTGGCCCCCAGGGTCCAAAATTTGCCCCTCCCTAGCATCAAAAAGGAAGAAGAAGGAAATAGGACAGACCTAGAGGAGGAGAAAATTGTCACTAACCACTTCTCCCAGTCTGGCATTAATTTTTTTCTGAGTCCAATAACTAAATAACCTGTTCCTGGGGGTGTGAATCTCTTACATACATTTGGGGCCAGAATATCTAGTTTCACGTTATCTTGAGTTATTTTTCCGTTTTGTTCTATTTCAGATTTTTAGAGGTAATTTTAAAATATTTCAGCTGTGATACATGAAGGGGCTGACAGTGCCCCTCTGAGGCCAAGATGATGGTTGCAGCCATAACTAGAGGAAAATATCTAGGAGTTAAGACTGGGAAGGACAAATCACCTGGCCCAGACAGTGATATGCCAGGCATTGGCAACCTTGAAAGAGATACAATCTGATTTTATTGAAGAGTTTTCTTGCACAGGCCTGTGGTTTTTCTACATTGCTTTTGTTTTTCCCCCCTGCTAGATTCTTATCTAATGTTCTTACCATTGTATGGGGTAAAAAAAGGAAGCTGAAAGTCTCAAAAATAATTTCTTACTGGCTTAGGAATTCTTTTCCTATTTGTCTGTTAACAGCAAATAAATCTACCTTATTGAATTACTATTAAAGTAGAGTTTCATTCTTTGGGCAAAAAGTAACCAATGACAGGCACCTTTATTTATGTTTGTGTGTGTGTGTGTGTGTGTGTGTATGTGTGTGTGTGTGTGTGTGTGTGTGTACACAAATATGCATGTGCAAGTTGGACAGCAAAAGGAAATTAATTGGGGAGGAAAAGATTAAAGTTAAGAGTGGTAGGTAGTCATTATCATCTAAAGTCTGTACACACAGACATAGGCCTTGACAGCCATATGGGAGGAGTTGGTGCCTCGGTGATATTAACAGAGACGTCAACGGTTGTTGGTGCGTTAGTGCAGGAGAGGCCTGAACCAATACAAAGCTGACCCGCTTAGCAATCTTTGCCAAAACTCTCTGATGGTTCTGAGCAAGACAAGGATACGTTTGCTTAACAATAGGAGCAAGAGCCCTTGGGCCAGAAGCAAATGTCCAGAAAATTGTCACCTATATATGGAGATTAGGTGCTTGGAAACAAATCAGGGAAAATCTTAGCAGCAAACCTCATGAGTGTAGAGGAGATAAACAGTCCTGTCAGCATCAGAATTTAGGAATATTACTTCGTGTCCCATTTAAAGGGAACATAGAAGGTTGACCTGGCAGAAACCGGGAAATGGTTTTGCTTCTGTCCAGCCAGATTCAGCCTGGCCCTTTGCAGTCCCTTCTACTGTGTATATTACGGCCAGAGAGAGCGAGCCACTTGGGGCTGCTAACGAGAAGTCTGCAAAATAATATTGGCTTGTGATTCAGGCCAAAGATAACAGAAGGAAAGCTTAACATTCCCTTGTCTATAGGAATACCTTTCTTGATAAACTAGATTCTTTTTTGTTTTGTTTTGTGGTACGCGGGCCTCTCACTGCTTTGGCCTCTCCGGTTGCGGAGCACAGGCTCCGGACGTGCAGGCTCAGCGGCCATGGCTCATGGGCCCAGCCGCTCCGCGGCATGTGGGATCCTCCCGCACCGGGGCACGAACCCGTGTCCCCTGCATCGGCAGGCGGATTCTCAACCACTGCTCCACCAGCGAAGCCCCTAAACTAGATTCTTTAAAATTTTTTCTTTCACTTGTTAAATTTGAGGGTCTCCTAATGTCTTGAAATTGAGTCTGTGAATTTATAAACAGGCTGATGACCATCCTTCAGACATGCCTTCACACCACTCAGGAACAAGGGAAAACGTGTCTTGGGGTTGGGGACGTGGACTTGACATTCATCTCCAAGGCTGGGATGATTACAGTGCAGAGGATCATCCAAGAATGTGCCTGTAGATGGAGAAGAGACTGCCCAGGAGAGAGTCCTGGGGGCCTTTGAACTCAGGACCAAAGAGAAGAGGAAAGAGCCTGAAAACAAGAAAGGATGGATACAGAGAAGCTGTGGAGGTGAGACATGGGAAAGCGTGAGGTCACAGATCTGCAGAGCCTGGACGAGGTCACTCCCATCACCCTGGTCCCAGCACCCGTGACGTGGAAAAGTTTTCTACTTTCTTGGCTTAAAGTTCTTCAGTTTTAAAGTTAACAGGGATCTGAGGGAATTTATTGCTAAGTAGTGTGGAAAGTGCCTTCACAAATCACACGTCAGCAAACCCCAAAACATCGCAGAGAGCAATTTCTACACATGGGAAAACAGAATCTTGGAAAAATTGAGTCTCTTGCTCATAATTAATAGTGGAAATGCTGGCATTCAGACCCAAACCTTCTGAGTCTAAAGCTTACACAGTTTTCATTCTGTTCTGTTACCTTTTGCAGCCAGATGGGAGGTTGGCCTGAGACAAAAGGAGGGTGTGCTATGAGGAGGAAGGGCTGTGGGTGATTGTTCCTGGGAGGTTTGAGCTCATGGAGAGTAGCTGTGGGCAGGAAAGCAGTTTGCAGAATCATCTGGTGGCCACAGGGTGTGGGCCCAGCAGGTCAGGGGACTTGAAAAGAGTGATAAGAGTTTTGAAACATTCATTGAGGTCACATGAGAGAGCATTCTCCAAGGGTGATTAAAATTACCACTTAGGACACAGCTGAAGTGAGACAGGATGTCAGAGGCTTGGGTATTTGGGATGTGTGAGTCTCCAGCAGAAATCAGCTGAACAGCAGTGGGGAAAGCGAGCTGGTCCCTAACTGGATAGAAGAGGAAAATGAGGACACAGGAGCTTAGGAGGCTTTCTGATGAGTCTAAAATTCTCCAGGGGAAATCCTGCTTCTTTCCCTGGACATTGTCCATGTCCCATGTTGTACGCGACAGCACCAATTTTCCAGGACATTCTAGAACACATCCAGATTTCCCTCCGCTCTGTCACTTCCATTCTTTCTCCTTCCTCCTCGGTTTCCTGCCCTGGCTCTTCAGTTTTACTCCACATTCTGCACCTACCCCTTTAACTTCTTTCTACTTTCCTCCAAATTCTTCCTAACTGATTATGCTACTTTCTCATGTCAACTTCTGCCCTATTATGTTATGTATTCAGGAAACGAGGCCCACAGGAATGGTGAGTCCATTTTCATTTTGAGCCAGGGATATCTGTCTCACAGCATTTGCTTAAAGTCAATAAACATAGAAATCATTCTTGATTTTTCCATTGTTGCCCAAAGCCACAAATATATACGAATGAAAAATGCACTGATTTTTTTAAACAATGCAAATGACTATACTGAATTTCTCATTGTTTTATTCTTTAAATAAGACAGAAAGCCTGAGGATAATATGGAGGAAGGAGGGAAATGGCTAAAAGGCTGCAGGCTCTGCAGACCAGATGGTCTGAGACTGCAGTAGTCCTGAGGCTGGCTGGCATGGATGGGGACAGGAGTGAGAAGTGGTGGGCTCCAGCTGGTGGGGGCACAGCGTGTACTATGTGTTTAAAGAGCTGAGCTAGACCTTGGAGATGCCCCTAGAGGTGGTCAATCTCTGTCAAGCCACCTTTTCATTATAAGTTCCAGGTAGAAAGGTATCATCATTTTATTTTATTTTATATTTTGCGGTATGCGGGCCTCTCACTGTTGGGGCCTCTCACTGTTGCGGCCTCTCCCGTTGCGGAGCACAGGCTCCAGATGCGCAGGCTCAGCGGCCATGGCTCACGGGCCCAGCCGCTCCGCGGCATGTGGGATCTTCCCGGACCGGGGCACGAACCCGTGTCCCCTGCATCGGCAGGCGGACTCTCAACCACTGCGCCACCAGGGAAGCCCTTCATCATTTTAAATTTGGTGCAGCACTGAACACACTAAGGAGAAATCAATATATGTTAATTTACTTATTGTACTAAAAAAGAAATAAATTTAAATAAGTAATGAGCAGGAACCATTCTGTTCCACATCCTACTTTATAATTCCCAGCAACTGTATACATTTGTGAGCATAACTGTCTCATGTACTTGATGGATAATTGTCTGTAATGCTGTAAAAGCCAAGTGACCTTTCTATTGAAAGACATTTTTAAGTGAGACTGTTTTGGTTCCCTGTGGAATTGGTTTTTCACGCTCATGTTTGATATTTCTAAGAAGTAAGCGCCACCTTCTGGCTACTAAGAGGATTGTCGAGCAGCCAAACGGAGTAGCATGTATTTTTTGACCATTCTTAACCAGAAGGTAGAATTTAAATTATCTTTCAGTTTCTAAAGCCTAATAATCCCTTAAGGATCCACGTGACTTTGGGGAAGTCCCCTTTTCTCCTTTCAAGCAGTATGTAATTTTTATTCCATGTGAATCACCTTCTCTAATGTGAGCTATCTTGACAGTAATCAACAATACCCTAGCACAATCAGGGAGTTCCCATACATTCTCCAGACAGAGGTGGGTCCCTGGCCCCAGAATAGAGGCTAATAGTTTAAAGGATATACTAACCTTGGTGCTCTAACTTGGAAACTAAGTCTGAGGTGGGACAGAGTTGTACACAGAGGCCTTCTTGATAGAAGTGGATTTTGTCCCTTCCTCCATAAGGGAAAAAAGTACAGTTCTCATCAGTAGATTAATCACTAAAATTGGCCTTGATACAAAGTCCAACATAGGCATCAGCTGCACTTCGGGAAATGTACCTGTGAGATGCATGTTCAGCCTCTTAGCACATGCTTATAATCCAGGCAGGTAATGCTGTATCCCCAAAGTGCTCCCCTTTGGTGACATTGAGAGAATAGGAATTACCTAGGGTAACTTTGACAAATGGTATCTGTAGTATTATCTTCATTCTCTCAGTTTCATTTTCTTCTTTCTTATGAAATTCGTACTTGAAAACTGCTCCAACAATTAAAAATTAGAGGGTCAGATTTAGAGGTTCTTATACAACTAGCCAAATCATTTTCTAAATTGCCTAGAAACAATAAAGACTTTAAAATCCCAACTTACATGGGTCCGTCTCAGTTTCTTTGGCTTAATTTAGATGCATATTTTTTGTCTTAATTTTGAAAATGATGCTGCTATCTACAAAATCACTAGACTAGGAACCACCTTGACAGTATTTAACTGATACAAGCATCTCGGTACCCGCCCCCCCTTCTTAAGGGGGAGAATGGTGTCATTAGCAACGTCCAACTCACTACTAAGTCCCTGCACTTGAATTTCAAGTACAACTTTTCATCTCCCATCAACTACGTGTACACATTAAATTTCTAAATTACAGGGTGTGGACTACATATGTCACTAGAATGTTTTGTCATAATGCCAAGGGGGGAAAAAAAAAACACTTCTTGCAAACCAAGAAGGACCTAGGGGTTTAACAAAATTCTTCCCCCATCTAAAGCTCTAAAAAGCCATGTTGGTGCTACCTGTCCTTAGCCATGAGACTTCTCTATGGAAGTTCTTGGGGTGCGTTTTGGTGGGACGCCCCTCTGTGGGCAGGACTTACAGGTGTTCATGGAATGGGCAGAGTTGAAAAGGCTGGAATTATATTCACAACCAGTGTTTGCCTAATGCTGTAAAAATGCTACAGAAATGGCCAGAAAGTCTTTGGGTATCTGGGGAAAACCAGTCCTTTGAAATTTTTGATGTGTAAGAAGAATAATGAAAGCTTGTCTGTTTCCTGTACTTTTATCACACACATACATCATAGTCAGACTGGGATTTAATTGGTTGGAATGTGGCCTAGGCCTGGGAATTTTTTAAGGCTCCCTAGGTGATCATAATGCACTGCCAAAGTATTAACAGGCTCTGTGCAAACAAGAACTGTTCCTCACATGGCAGGAGAGATCGAGCAGCTCTGAGCTGGACCATTGTATGGTAAATGAAAATTCTAGGCTTCGAGTAGAGACTGTTAGGGATAGAAAATAGATACTGGGTCAAAGAATTAGACTCAGGAATCAGTAGGGAAGAACAGCCAACCTAAAAAGTGAGAGAATTCTATTGATGAGGAGGAAATGATCTGAACTTGGAGCGACCGCTGAGAGGGCCATCACAGCTCCCACAAGATGTCTGTAGACTAAGAAAAATCAGAATGGAAGCCACAGGCCATGGGGCTCAGTAAACCTGTTTCCTGAACAGAGTGGATTTGGACTTGGTATGTGCCTCCTATTCAAAAATAATCTGTTCTCCTTCACCTGCTTTCACTGCTTGCAGATGGATTACTCAACAGGACTTTGCTGACATGAGGACTTGGTATGAAAAATGAGAGAGGAGATAAGGGTCTAGGTCAGTGTTTGGTAAATGAATCATGGGTATGAATCATCTGAGGAGCCTGTTGAAATTCAAATTCACCAGCCCAGCCTGAGACAGTTTGTTTCAGCGGGTCTAGGGTGGGGCTTGGAGCAGGGCTACTTCTGCAATTTGTGAGGTTGTGAGATAAGAATGCAGATGGAGGGCTACACACGCTAACAAACTGTTAAATCAAGGAAGCTTGAGCCTCCTTTCTTGATAAATAAGCCTACATACCATGACCTGGAAAGTCAAGTTCAAATAGAGAGGCCTAATGTTTAGATTCTATCATTTCCCTCAGTGTCAAAAGTCTATCCTCCCACCTTGACAAATATGCCTTCATTATAGTTTGGAAGGCCAGGTTCAAATTTAGCATTTTTAAGTCTCTCGGTGTTGGGGGAAGCAGCCCATGGCCCACTCACTCTGCTCTATCCATCCGGCTCCACCTGGAACAATGAGGCAGCTCTATGCACGTGTGGGGACATGCACATGTGGCGTACCACACGCCCAAGTTCTGACACCAAACCTTCTACCTTACCCCCCAAGCAGCAGCCCCTCAGGCCCAGTGGTATGCATACTGGTGACATTTCTGCCCCCTAGAGGCCAGATGGGGGAATGGGCCTGCGTGGGCCCAGTGGGCGGGCTGAGCCATCTGGGTAGGCAATTCCAAGACCCATTTCCCAGGTCATGGTGTAAAAGGAGCCCGCGGCCTCTGTGTGGGCTTGTTTCCAGGTCCCACCAATGCCCCCCAGGAGGCAGGGTTGGAGAAGAGGCAGTGCAGGCCCTCCCACAGCCCCCCCAGGGCAAGGCTGCCCTTTGCCTGACCTAAGCAGGACATTGAACCCAGGTGACAGATGCTTGAACCCTGGTCTTAGATGCAGTGATCTTAGGAGCACTGATCTTACAGAACCGGCAGCAAATGGTCTTGTTGGCTGCCATTAGGTCATTATCACTCCAGTGTCACTTGAGACAGTCAAGGCACCTGAGCTGGGAAATCCCTCCCTTATACTATTTCCCCTCGCATCTCCATAACTACTCCCACCAAAGAAAGTCAAGGACAAATCCTTTCCACCCCTACTCCAAACAGTATTTAAAACAGAAAGTAGCCATTTTAATAGATGTCTTTCTCATACTTAAGATACTTGAGTTTTCAGAAAACAGAAATAATAAACGAATCAAAGAGAGGATATAATTTCACCCTAATGCAATCTATCTGTTAAACTTTACACCTTATTGACTATCAGCTGAGAACTTTACACTTCATTAAAAATCCATTAGGACTGTGACCACACCATTAGCTCTTCAGTAGATGCCTTCAAACCTTATTTGTTTCAAAGAAACAAGGCTTTCAGCAGGCACTCCTGAGTATAAGTGGCAGTGTTGCTCCAGTGTTGAGTCCCCAGAAGAAGGCCCAGCTGTGTCTAGGGAAGCCTGTGACCACGGCCAGGTCGAGTCGGTCAGCACTGCAGCTTTGGGGCAGCCCAGGGAACCAGAGCTCCATGGGGCCAGAAGACAAGAAGCTGAGTTCGTCACTCCTTTCATTAAGTAAGTCCCTCAGGCTGCAGTAAGATCCAGATACGGCTTTAGGGAGAAAAGCTACATAAAGGATGTTCTGTCAACTTTGTAATTTATTAAAGCACCCATGGCCGGGTGGGGGGGGGGGTGCATCTCCCGAGATCCCTGTGTAATTGTTCTGTAATGAGCCCAGATATCAGTGTTTTTATAAAACTTCCAAGGGACACTAGTATGTATGCAACCAGCGTTGGGGACCACTGGTTTAATGAACTGGCTAACATCAAAGGTTCTGAGATAATGAGATGGAGAACAGGTAGGTCTTGATGAGAAGGGAGGAGGGGAGAAGGAGGAAAAGGGGTGTGGGGAGCAGTGGGGGGAGGGCACCAAGGAAGCCTTAAATCAAGACTGAGGGTAGAACTGGGGATGGTGGCAGTGACTTCGTACAAGTGTGACCCTGACAGGCTGGGGGACAAGCGTGCAGGCACAGACCACCAGGTGGTTATCTAGGGCACCGTCCATGACCTTATCTACTTCCCAGGATGCCTTGTCCTAACTTAGTCCACGCTGAGGCCAGAATGAATTGCCCAGCACGACTGGAAACTGACCATTCCCATGGTCCTCTTTCAAATGTTTAGCGTCCAAGACCACATAGTACCCTCCACTGGGCTTCGTCCACTGCAGTGGATGACGTGCCCCAACTTTCCAAACACTTACTGAGATCAGCACCCCAACATCCAACGTCTTTAAATGCCAAAGGGAAGGAAGACACCCTGACTTACGATTCAAATGCAGCGTGAATCCTATTCTTACATTTTTGTAAACTTTGTACGGAAGAACACATGAATACAAATGCATCAAATACAAGTGTAAAGGTCAGTAAATGTTCACAAAGTGAACACACTGGCGTCACAGGCACCCAGGTCAAGAAACAGCCTCCCTGGAGCCTCCTTCCAGTTACTAACCCGCCAGATACTAAAATTGGACTTACACTACAAATTTGTTATTCGTTTCCTGTTTTGAAGCTTTATGTCAATGAAGTCAGAATCTATATACTCTCGTGTCTGGCCATTACGTTTGTGAAATCTTTCCATGTTGTTGCATGAAATTATAGTTGGTTCACTCTTGCAGTTGTATAATATTTCTATTTTTTAATAAGGTGAAATATAGAGTTAGGGATTAAAGAGAAAGGGTGATATGGTCCTTTCAGATGTCTAAAATATTATAAGTCTTATACAAAATATGTTTGTAAATGTTTCTTAGTACCTGGAGTCAGCAAATTTGCGTTGACATCACCGTTTACTTAGTCCCGATATTTTTTCAATAACTAGTTTTCTATTTTAAGACCTTAACTAAGACTGCTGTCCTCTTGAGTGGTTCTCAGCAAAAATGATCTTGTCAGTGTTGAAGCATCAATGGATATATGACCCTGTACAGGTATAATGTCTCTACTTCAGCAAACGTGATTGATATAATGGTCAATTTCTTACAATATCATTCCAAGGACATCCTAGCCCATAGAGAGAAATTTCTTTTCAAGAAAAACCTTAAAACAGTGGTTCTCAAACTTCAGCATGCACCAGAATCCCCTGGAGGCCCCGAATCACCTGGAGTGCTGGTAAAAACCCATCCCTAGGCTTCTGTTTTGCTGGTCTGTGGTGAAGCCCAATGATGTGCCTTCCTAACAGGCTTCCAGGTGATGCTGACACTGCAGGGCTAAGGACCACATTCTGAGAACTACTGCCTTAGAGCCTGCAAGTAAAGTGATGTTTACATTCCTTTCCCATATCCCATATGTTCCCTCCTGCCATGCATTTGTTTTTTTCAAAAATCCTTGGAATCAGCCAGGTGGCGATATTAATGTTGCTATCATATTAACCCCCCTATATCATTAACATCCGTTACTGCTCTGCCCTGCAATACAACTCTGCTTATAACTTACTTGGAGCCCGTATTTCACTTGGAGCTTGTACTTCATTTTTTCTTGATTTGCTTGCAACTCGGTGACCCTATTTGTCAGTTCCTTAAAGGCATCTGGCCATGTACTTGTCTGTATCCTGGCAGTCCCTAGCAGGGAATCCTGCAGGCGCTACTGAGCTCATTTTCTATATTCTCTGCTGGCCCATTGATTTAATCCACAGCGCCCCTGCTTCTCACCTGCATGTGCTTTGTTCTTCTGCATACATACCTATAAAATGAAGCTTTGCTACTTGCTGTTATAGGAATAGGGAGGTTATAACAATAGTCTGTGGTCATATCATGACGGGTCCTGGTAAAAGGCATTACTTTCATGCTTTAAGATATATATTTCTCAACTAAAGTGTTTCTCAAACCTGGTGCATATTGGCAACACCTAGAAAGCTTTAAAAATTGCAGATGTCTGGATCCCATCCCAGTGCTTCTCTTTTAATTGATGTGGACTGCAGTCTGGGCATAGAGATTGTGGAAAACTCCCAGGTGATTCTAATACATAGAAAGGTTGTAGAATTTCTCAAGTACCTTGTTTTTCTGATGAGTTTCAAGAGAGCCACATATTTTTCCAGAGGGTTATTTTCAGAAACACCTATCCTCACTTTATTTCTGTGCCTCCTGTGGATGTTTTCCTTTTGAATCTTGCTTCCTTAAACAAGAAAATGTAGTGAACTGCTATTTACATGTTGTACAAAGTATTAAATTCATTCAGAGTCTTGGATAAACTTTCTCTAAGCTAGAAATAAAAAATAAACTGTTGAGTTCTGTATTTCCTGTCGCAATTTAGCTAGCCCATAAGGCCTTGGCAGGAAAGATTTGTTGTTCCTGTAATTAATGACTAGAACAGGATTGTTTGGAGTAAATGATTCGTTTTGAAACAGTCCTCTAATTTCCAGGGACATTTTCTCATTGTAAAACAATTATACATAAAAACAAAAGTACCACTTAAATACCAAGATTTATAACATTGCCATGTCATTCCAAATGTCATGACCTTGTGTCTACTACTCCACTGGTTTGGAAAAATAAAACAGATGGATTACAGCCTAATGAAGCTCCTTGAAAATAGCTTAAATTTGATCAGTCAGAAACTAATTGTTTCCAACCTAACTGATGTTGTAAAAAGAGTCAGCTGATTTCCACCCCATTCCCAAAGTTGATAGATAGATAGCTCTCACCAGATAGAAGACAGTCAGTTCCTAGAATAAACCTAGGAAATAGATCTTTCTCAGATAATGATGGTGTCAGTAGGTCTAATCTATTAAACCCCTTCTATTTGGTCCTTTGCAAAAGCTGGGCTTGAGCTTCCCTGGTGGCGCAGTGGTTGGGAGCCTGCCGATGCAGGGGACGCGGGTTCGTGCCCCGGTCCGGGAAGATTCCACATGCCGCGGAGTGGCTGGGCTCAAGTAAATAAAATAAAACCCAATTAAAAAAAAAAAAAAAAAAAAAAAGCTGGGCTCTTGTATCTCAGAATAATTAAACATGGGGTGAAATTTAATTATGGTTTATTTATAGCTATTTCATAATTTAGAGCCATCAGTCTATATTACTTACTGAAACTGCTAAGAAAATATTAATAACGCAATAGGATTTCTAGAGTGATAAAATTTAGGACACAAGGTATGATAGTTGTTCTCAGTTCAGTCATTGATTCGATGTATAAACTTGACAAATAATGTCTTACCAACCTCCTCCTCACCTAGAGATTTTCAGACTCATAGTGGCTAATATTTATGTAGCATATTAGAATTTATAAAGTACACATATTTCATTATACTTTCTCCCAAACCCAGGGAGACTGAAGAGCAACAATTTACACATTGCATATTTTTAAAACATGAGTCTCAGAAAGGTTAAGTGAATAACCTAACATCAAACCGACTGAAGTGTGTGGAACTAGGGAACCACCCAGATTTTCTGACTCTCAGTTGACTAATGCTATTGTACCGGCTATACCAGCTACCTACGGAACAGCTAATTGAGAAAGATGTGACTGATAGTGAAGAAAAAACACAATTCTCAGGATCATTGTATTTTGATCACTTTTATAAAGGATGTTTTATATTGTACAGTCAACTTGACATCAGTAGAAATGTCCCTGTTCTGGTGCTCTGTTTAGATTGTAAACAGCAAAACTATAGACATACATTTGGAACTACCGGCAACGTCATGTAGGTGAGATAATTAAGAACAGGCATGCTTGCCGCTGTATCAGCATTTCCTATATGGAGTGATCAGTTATTTTCCCTGGTACTAAAGGGAAATTAAACAGATCTTCTTTTCATTTTTTTATCCCGTTTTCTTCTTCACATTTCTTTCAGTTATTTTTTCCACTTTCCCAGGTTTTGTAGTTCTTCCAGAAGACCACTAGAGGGTAGTCTTTAGTCAGTAATGTCACATACACTCGGGTGGGAATGTTGATTCTGATTGGAAACATTGCATGAAGCTGTCCTCCCCTGGTGGGCACAGAGTTAAGAACTGGTGAGTTAAGGGTCTTCTTTTAGATTTTTTTTTCTTTTTTTTTTTTTTTTTTTTTTTTTTTTTGCGTTACGCGGGCCTCTCACTGTTGTGGCCTCTCCCTCTGCGGAGCAACAGGCTCCGGACGCGCAGGCTCAGCGGCCATGGCTCACGGGCCCAGCCGCTCCACGGCATGTGGGATCTTCCCAGACCGGGGCACGAACCTGCGTCCCCTGCATCGGCAGGCGGACTCTCAACCACTGCGCCACCAGGGAAGCCCTTCTTTTTGATTTTTAGTGACTAAACCTCTCTTGGTTCTATACAGACCCTTGCTTCCAGATACTATTTATCGAATAGTTCTTCCTTTCCCCATCCTGGCCTCATTTAAAGGATGAAATATTATATGTCCTGCCTTTGATGGTGGTTTGGTCTAAAGTCCTTCAAGGCAAAGCTGATTGCTCTGGACAGTGTGTTTTGGGGAAGCACAACAATTGGCTTAGAGACTTGTGCTGCCAGCTTGGGGAGCACCTGGGAATTTGTATCTAGAACTAAATTGCAGAATACCCCTGTACCACCTTTAGTATTCAAATGGTTTTCTGCTAATGATACCACATTGCCAAACCTTTACAAAGCTACTCTGGACAATCCAATCCAAGTCTTCCATTTTATCTAGGCAGTCTGATTTCCCCAGCAAAAACAGAACAAACAAAAATTTAGTCACACATTTATTGTGTGATGTGGCCCAAAGGTTTACTGTATTATATTTGTCATCAGTCACCCAAGCATAGAATCTAAAAGTCAGCCGTTTCCTGTGTTTTCCCCCAGTGACGGTTGAGTCTACCAATACCATGAGTTTCCTTTACAAACTCACTTTCATGACCAAACCTGTGTTTCAGGTTCTCATTCTTTACATATCCAATCAAAAATGACATGTCATTCCTTCTTTTATTCAGTTAATCAAGTCTTAGTTCTCACGTTCTCCAGGGATTTTCTGTACAATCTTACTTCATGTTCCTACTTCCTTAAAGTTCTCTCACTGTTGAACATAAGCATTTATATGATACACTCTCATATAACCCTTCTTTGTAATCATTCTCTGCAATTAACAGAGCTCCAGGATGGAATCAGACCCCAAGGTTACCAACTGAACTGTTCATCTGCCCAGTGCAGGGATGGTGTTAGTTACTTGGGTATATGAATATGAACTTTCAGTTGCTCAAGAACAACCGGAAGCTTGTTTTCTAGTTGCCCAAGTTAAACTTTAGTCGAGATTTTTATTGTTTATGGTATATGGAAATTCTTCCTCATAGGAGTCAACTGAGTTCACCTGTTTCCTAAGATCTATTAGATAAAACTGGCTCAAAGCCCCTTTGTGCAGCTTGTGAAAAGTCCCATATTCTCTCCAGAGCTTTTAAGAATTTCCAGGGGACTTAGAGCCTACCTCCCGATCATAGCAGGTCCCAAGTCTCTGCAACAGCAGAATAGTTCAGTTGAGGGAATAGCTCACAGGAGCTGTCACTGAGCTCCCTTTTCACCACGGAGGCCAGTGGTAGAATTGCGTCTTTCTCTTCATTTTCCCAGACACCAGCCTTTTCTTTCCCCTGGACATAGGCCTTTTCTTTCTCCCATGAAAGGAAACTCATCCACACATATTTATGTATCTATCAGACCTTACTGATGATTTGAGGAAATAAAAGCAATTTACATTCACAAGTAATGTGAAGTGAATAGTATTTAGACGTTCATAGTCTTGGACCTAGAGATTATCATACTAAGCGAAATAAGTCAGACAGAGAAAGACAAATATCATATGATATCAGTTATATGAAGAATCTATACATGAACTTATTTACAAAACAGAAACAGACTCACAGACAGAAAACAAACTTATGGTTACCAAAGGGAAACGGGGGGAGGGATAAATTAGGAGCTTGGGATTAACATATACACACTCCTATATATAAAATAGATAAGCGAGAAGAACCTACAGTATAGCACAGAGAACTATATGCAATATCTTTTAATAACTTATAATGGAAAAGAATCTGAAAAAGAATATACATACATATATATAACTGAATCACTTTGCTGTACACTAGAAACTAACACAACATTGTAAATCAACTATATTTCAATAAAAAAATAAAACAGATGTTCATAGACTTATAAAGTAAGTTAGCCAGTCGTGTCTACCACTAAGGTGCTAGTTTTCTGCGATTTTGCTTGGCCCTTCTCTCCCTTCCTCGCCTTCTGCATCTCTCCTCCTCCCAAAGCTGCTCATAGGAGCTTCACATTTTTCTCACTTAATGGGATTTAGCACTTTACCTCTCTCCTTGTGCTCCTCCATCTTTTAGCTTCCAGACTTACCAAGGTGCTCAACAGAACAAAATGATCTTTCATTTATTAGTGCCTCCCTCATAGAAGTTACCATTGGTTACAAATAGCTGGGGGGAGGGATGGGTGTGCACATGCTTACATAGGGTAAGATGATCAAGTTGAATTGAGCCTTCAACTCATCTTTGATCTGGAAATTCCATACAGCCCATCTTAGCATTTATTCATTCAACAAATAATTGTTTAACACTTACTTGCAAAAAGAAATACAGTTCCAAATGTAAAATAGATAGTTAGTGGGAAGCAGCTGCATAGTGCAGGGAGATCAGCTCAGTACTTTGTGACCACCTAGAGGGGTGGGATACGGAGGGTGGAAGGGAGGGAGACACAAGAGGGAAGAGATATGGGGATATATGTATATGTGTAACTGATTCATTTTGTTATAAAGCAGAAACTAACACACCACTGTAAAGCAATTATATTCCAATAAAGATGTTTTTTTAAAAAAAAAGAAATACAGTTCCTTCTCTGTTGAAGCTGACAGTAGAATGAATAATCAGAAGTTACAAGTGGCCGTGACTAGTTCTCAACTCTAATAATCCCTTTATAGGAAGGCTATGCAGTGCTTTGAGAAACTGTAACAGGAAATGTCTTAGTCTTCTTGCACTGCCATAACAAAATACCACAGACAGATGGCTTAAACAAAGGACATTAATTTTGTTATGGTTCTGGAGGCTGGAAATCTGAGGTCAAGGTGCCAGCATGGTCAGTTTCTGGTAAGGGCTCAATTCCTGACTTTCAGACAGCTTCCTTCTTGCCATGATGGAGAGAGAGGGAGCAAGCTCTGTGGTGTCTCTTCTTAGAAGGGCACTAATCCCATCATGAGGGCCTCATCCTCATGACCTCATCCAATCCTAATCACCTCACAAATACAATCACATTTGGGGTTAGGGCTTCAACATGTGAATTTGGCAGGTGTGTTTTTTTTTTTTTTTTTTTTTTTTTGTGTGTGTGTGTGTAACATTTAGTCCTTAACAGGAAAAATCAGGAAAAAGAGAAAATGGGGCTGTGGCTTCATCAGATTTACTTTAAAAGATCATTCTGGCTGTGGTGTGGGGAATAAATGGAAGAGGTGGGGTGTAGATGTTGGGAGCCAGTTAAGCCACAGTTGCTGGAGCCCAAATGATGGTTGTTTAGACCTGAGTGGGGAGGTGGTGGCAGAGATGGTCCAGTCTATTAACTCTGGCCTAATCAGTATCTCTTTGTCTTCTTCTCCCATCCTTCTACCCATGCACATAGACTTAGTCTATATACCTTATTTCCTTTTCACGTTCTAATAGTTCCCCCCCCAACTTTCCTATTGTAGGAATGGACCAGATATTCCTTTCCTTTCTCCTTTAAAGTCCTAGGATTTCATTTCTGGTATGTTGGATAACTATCTACTACTCACAAATATTAGTCAAATACTTTACAAAGGAAGTGGTAAATACTTAAAACATTAACAGAGAAAATAAATTAGTGAGTTGGGTTTTTTTGTTCTGGGTGATAAAATGCTTGTAATATGCTATATAAATTCTCTGTGGACACTTTAATGCTCTCAACAAGTAGCATTATTCCTTGGTGTCCATGCTATTATCCTTCAGTTAAAACTTCAGCTTTTGGCAAATTAAGGTGGCACTAAGACACCAGTTTCCACTTAGATGACTGATAGAAAGCTAAAAATTTGGTAAGATATTCTGTTAGTGGGGCTGTGAGGAGTTTGCTGGTGGGCTTGTGAGTTGGGCAATTGACAACATCTATTGATGCCTTACTGTCAGTTACAAACGCATATACCTCTTGACTCCGCGATTCCACCTTGGCAAATTTATTCCACATGTTACTTTCACATATTTGAAATGACTTATGTTCAAGGTTATTCTTTGTAGAACAATCTGTAATAATGAAAGCTTGCAATCAACACAGAGGTTTCACCTTCAATAGGTGAGTGGTTCAATAAATTATATTCCATATAATTGAATAATATGCTCTCTAAGTAGATATGGAATAATCTCCACAAATGATAGGTGAAAAAAAGGACGTTATAAAATGATATGTATAGGAGGTTAAATTTTTGTGTAAAAATTGGGGGAAGGTATAATAATTCATACTTATATATGTGTGAAGATATTTTGAAAAAATATACAATAAGATAATAAGTATTTACCTGTAGAAAAAAGGGAAAACTCAAATGCAAAACAGAGATGATACATATAGAGCTTCCTCTGTGTGTATGATTATATATGTATACATGCATATATGTATATGTGTATCCACACATATGTATTTATATGCATATGTGTCTTTTTTTATTTTCAATCATGTTTAAGTTTATTGCCCATACAGAAGAATACATTTTTAAGTGCCAGTGTTTGTTTTTCTATTTCAAATGGTGTTCTCTCATAGCTGAATAGTTAAGGCTCCAGGTGTTGGAGACAAACTTCATGCTTCTGAATTATGCCTCTGACACTTACTAGCTGTGTGACCTTGGGCAAGTTACTTAACCTCTCTGTACCTCAGTTTTCTCTTACATAAAACGACAATAATCACAGTTGTTGTTTAGTGGATTTAGAGTTCCAATTTGGCAAGATGAAAAAGTTCTGGAGCTCTGTTGCACAGCAATTGTGAATACACTTAACACTACAAAACTATACCCTTAAAAATGGTAAATTTTATGTTTTTTTTTTTTTAACCACAATTAAAAACAATATATTTTTTCCGTTAGGGTAATCATAGTACCTACCTGTAACTTTGTTAGGAGGATACATCAATCAATATGTGTGAGGCCCTTAGGGCAGAGCCTGACATTCTGGAAGCCTGGGGGGATTTGAGCTAATCCGTGTTGGAATGCAGAGACAGCAGGCTATGTATCTCCTCACCCTTGGAGCTTCCACAAGTGAATCTGTGTCAGAAGTGGTCCCTCTGTTTCTAGATGAAGCCTGATTTTCTCTGGGTGTATTATCAGACATTTATTCCAAGGTTCAAGTGTGATCCTCAGGAACATGGAGGGTTGATATATTTATATCACTAAAACCCCCTATTTAAAAAAAGCAATATAAAATTTTATGCTGAAAGGAAGGCTTAATAGCTCGAGCACAACACAATAGCCTCTCCAGAATATTTTCATTTGCCAGGAGACTCTAAATAGCTGGTCCTCCCATTAACTGGCTCCTGCGATTTCATAGAGCAGAGCTACGCCATTCAGCAGATTGCCTTCTCTCTCCTTGGGCATGTCCATAACATGACTATGATACCAGCTGATCTAACTTCTAGATTTTCTCATAACAAATATTCTATTTCCCATAAGCAACAGGATCCCCCATTTCCCTGGGTAGAGGGTTTATCTCCTTTTACTTTTTTAGCAGCTTCTCAACTTCTGACTTGGTTGAGTTTTCAGACATTTTCTCTCCTGAATCTACTAAGCTCTGCAATTTAGGTTTGGCCTAACAAATCCATACAAGTCAGATGTGTGTGACAAGGAAATTGCATTTCCATCCCTTCAACCAGTTCTGAACAATAACCGTTGAGAAGATAAGCTTAGTTTATTCACTAGTAGTTCGGTATTTTGACAGGTATGGTCCAAATCAGAGCTCAGCCACCTTATTTTGAAATATTCCCAAGTCTATGAAAATAATGACTCTGTACATAAAATATTTTGTACTTTTCTGGGTAAGTAGATAGTTTAGTGGGCTATCCATATTCTTGAATAGGATCTTCACATTTGGTATCTAAGTCTTATATTTCTTTCCAAGGAATGAAATGCTCCAGAATAAGAGATCTGGAACAAATTACATACAAATAAAACATAAAGTAAGTGTCATCCAAAAAGATGAAAAGCAAACAAATAAAACATTTTTGTTTTTAAATTTTAGGTGTTTGCCTTAAATGCTTTTAAAATTGAAAGCAATTATCTGCCATTAGTAATCATAACAATAGGTAAAATTTAGTTAATGTTCATCATAGGTGAAATGCCATCCTGAGAGCTTCAAATGCACCATCTCTAAGAGTCTGCACAACACTCTTCTTGAGGAAATTGAAAATCAGTGAATGTCAGCAGCTTTCTGAAGGTTACACACTGGGCAAGTGGCAGAGATGAGACCCAAACACAGGCAGCCTGATACCTGAGGCGGGGTTCTCAGTCACAGTGCTCCACAGTCACTCTAGCCATTTTGATTTTTCCAGTCATAAACACTGCTTAAATTTCTATGAATAGTAATTTGATTTTTTCCCCCTTCTCTGGACTGCAAATTTGTGTAATTCGATTTCTACAGACCTTTGCACTGAAGACAATATCTGAAGTGGATTTATTTTTCAAAGTTATGATGTTAAGTGACTCTCCTGTCATCTAAAAGTTCCTCCCAAGAAACCAAACCCTCCCTCCTCGTCTGTTATTTGACTAAAATTCATAGAGCCAGCTGTATTAGTTTCCTAGGGCTGCCATAACAAAGTATCATAAAATGGATAGCATAAAATAACAGAAATGTATTGCCTCACGTTGCTGCAAGACAGAAGTCTGAATTCAAGGGGTCAGCAGGGCCATGTTCCCTCTGAAGGTATTAGGGAAGTATCTGTTCCAGGCCCCTCTCCTTGGTTGTAGGTGGCTGTCTTTTTCCTGTGTCTTAATCTCTTCTTATAGGGACACCAATGGTTTTGGACTAGGACCCACCCTAATGACTTTATTTTCACTTGATTACCTCTAAAGACCCTTTTTCTAAAGACAGTCACGTTCTGAGGCTCTGGGGGTTAGAGCTTCAGCATATCATTTTTTGGAGGATACAATCCAAGCTGTGACACCAGCTTCTGAATCAGAATAGTGTGTGGAGTAGAGGCCTTGTACCGACGGGGTCCTTACTTACCCTGTGGCGTGGCCTGAGGCAAGTTTCCCTTCTGTGGAATAGGAGATTGGATTGTCTGATCTCTACTCTAATTTTTTTTTAATTGAAGTATAGTTGATTAACAGTGTTGTGTCAGTTTCCGGTGTACAGCAAAGTGATTCAGTTTCATATATATATATATATATATATATATATATATATATAAATATGTTCTTTTTCATATTCTTTTCCATTACGGTTTATTATAGGATATTGAGCATAGTTCCCTGTGCTATACAGTAGGACCTTGTTGTTTATCCATTCTATATATAGTAGTTTGTATCTGCTAATCCCAAACTCCCAATCCTTCCGTCTCCCACCCCACCTCCCCTTGGCAACAAGTCTGTTCTCTATGTCTGTGAGTCTGTTTCTGTTCTATAGATAGGTTCATTTGTATCATATTTTATTTTATTTTATTTTTTATTTTATTTATTTATTTTTTTTGCGTTACACGGGCCTCTCACTGCTGTGGCCTCTCCCGTTGCGGAGCACAGGCTCTGGACGCACAGGCTCAGCGGCCATGGCTCACGGGCCCAGCCGCTCCACGGCATGCGGGATCCTCCCGGACCGGGGCACGAACCCGCGTCCCCTGCATCGGCAGGCGGACTCCCAACCACTGCGCCACCAGGGAAGCCCTGTATCATATTTTAGATTGCACATATAAGTGGTATCATGTGGTATTTGTCTTTCTCTGTCTGACTTACTTCACTTAGTATGACAATCTCTAGGTCCATCTATGTTGCTGCAAATGGCATTATTTCATTCTATTTTATGGCTATCTACTCTAATATTTTATGTCACAGTTGAGTTCTATTTTAACAGAACAGATGCAAATATTAAACCTATATTTAGTAGATTTCCTCGCTGCAGTAATTTCATAAAAGTTTTTGGCAAGGGGGCTTCATGTTTCCTCTTCTACCCTTTAGCCACAGGGATAAGTGCCTACCCTCACCCACCGAGGTCTTCTCTCAGTAGGACCAGCTTGGGGGCCACAGAGGAGAGGACGTACCCAGCCTCTTGCCACTTTTCCCTCTCAGACCTTCTTATTTTCCCCGTTCGTCTTCTCTCACAGAGACAGACCAACAACCTCTTATTATCTTCACATATGGAGGCTCTTCTAGGACAGATTTCCAGAGAAACCAAAAACTTTGTTAGATTTTGAAGGAGCTCCCTGTTGAATTATGAGTGCCTCATCAATAGTTATTGAGAAATAAGGTTGACCTTTGACTTTAGCCTCTGTGACATCACCAGATAATTCCAACGGCAAACATTCTTTTTTTTTTTTTAGCGATACGCGGGCCTCTCACTGTTGTGGTCTCTCCCGTTGCGGAGCACAGGCTCCGGACGCGCAGGCTCAGCGGCCATGGCTCACGGGCCCAGCCGCTCCGCGGCACGTGGGATCTTCCCGGACCGGGGCACGAACCCGTGTCCCCTGCATCGGCAGGCGGATTCTCAACCACTGCGCCACCAGGGAAGCCCGGAACGGCAAACATTCTTGGAGAACAACCGGTAGCAGAGGCTTCTGTTGTTCTCACCGAATCTTCCCAACCCGCCCTAGGATGGGAGACCTAGTGCTGCAGATGAAGAAACTGAGTCTCGAAGACATACGGGAGCACCTCTCAGTGGACACACTGGGCATTAGGAGATGGGTCAGGTCAGCTCCGGTGGCCTCTCTCCAGAAAACCTCAGTCACGCAGGGATTCTGCTCCAGGCTGGTGAAGGGCCAGGCTGCCCACTGGACCAGCCTCTGTCTGATCTTTCACCTCTACCCACTCAGTACTTTAATTCATTCTTGGATTTTTTTTTTTCACAATAAATTAGCAATTCAGTGATTTTTAAGATGCTATGACTAAGAGTTGTTTTAAATGCCTTAGTTATGTTTTGTTGGTTTTACTGTGTACCTTACCAGAGGCATTTGCTGTAAAGCGTGGTGTTTGAAGACACAATTTTTTAAAAATAGAGACAGGCAAGAAGAGTGGTGAGCCACGTGTGAGGGGAAAATTGGTATAATTACAGTGAACATTTATGGGTCAGCGGAACATAAGCCCCGAGGGAAAGACTCCGAAAATGGGGCTTTGTGAACCAGGAGGGCAGGGGAAGCCCCGGGGGACTAGGCTTTGCTGTGCCAGCAGCACAGATGGCATCTTGGTAAATGGTTGTTCTTTTGTCCCTTCTTTACAAACATCTTGAAGAGGCACATATATGCCCCTTTTCTGCTGAAGAATTTTTCTCTCAGTGTGACTCATTCTACTTTGTCCCCAGATATGATTATTCTTCAAGCATTCTGAAAAGGAATATGAGGCCAGCTGCAGGGCTTGCTGAATTAGCACAGAGATGGCTAGTGGTGTGTGTGTGTGTGTGTGTGTGTGTGTGTGTGTATGCAAGCACACAGGCAAAGTCCCACATTGGATACTACATGGAAACCTCCTGCACAACATTGGAGCTATCTACATTCCTATATTTTCATGAGGGTCCCCTGGAATAGAGATTAAATCAGATTTCACTGCGTATACCTAAGTAGTAACATTTTAAAGATGTATTTGCTATCATGGCATGAATAAACCACTAAGGGGGAAAATCATACCAAAAAAGCCTCTTTGTTCATACTTCATTGCTGAACAGGCAGATGTTCTTCAGAAGACATGGGTCCTCGTTCCTCATGTAGTGAACAGGTCAAGTGGTTAATCATTTGACTAGAACTTTCCTTTGCCATTAAAGGTACTTAGACTACATTTCAAATCCCATTCCTTCCTTTTAGGTAATGAGCCATTAGGAATGAACCTTCATTCCTTAAAAGGCTAGATGCTCAGGCTCAACTGTGTTGGCAGCTGACCTAAAACAATATGATTATGAACATATTTGGATTCTTTTTGTTTGGACACATGTAACTGCCAGGGAAGTTCAAGATGCTAAGAGTTAGCTACTTCCTTATCATTTCCTAAGTTGGTTAGAAGGAAAGCAAACCTCAGATGAAATTCTGATTTATGTGAGGATATTTATTAACTAAACACTTATAATCAAGCAAGAATGAAGTAAACATGTCAGAAGACGGATTCTGTCTGACCTTCTAGGTGTTTGCCCACCATTTTCAAGCTTCACTGAAGGCAAAGAAACAAAATTACAGTCAATATTTTGTCATTACTGTAGAAAAACATTTTCAGTATTCACAGCTGGACACTGGGCCTTTCCCAAAGGGTGGTTCTCCATCATTCTGTCTCTCAGTTTCTCTCTTCCACGGAAATCCTGCACACCCACAGCATGCACTGGGACTCCTACAGAGACTGTCTGTAATCAGACCCCTTGTCCTACTACAACTACCTTTTGGACATTGCATCTGACTGTCTTGTCACTTGAACTCTGTGTTTGTCAGCAGGCTTCTCTTTCCTGCAAAGTCAGCACCCTTCTGATGTCTCCATTCCCGCTAATGTAGCCATCGCCCCTTCTGGGGCACCTGAGCTTGAAGCCTACATTGGTTTTGGAGCAGAACTACCTCCTTCAACTCCCAGCTTCAGTCTCTCACTGAGCTGCCCCAACCCTTCCTTCCTATCTGTTCCTCTCCTTTGATCTCTACCCTCAGCCAGAGGCACATCACCATAGGTCAATAGCTTTTCTTTTCTCCATGTCTTCCACATTAGGTTATTATTTTATGTGATGCCAAACCAGCCTTCCCCAAACCATCTCGATTAGATCATGCTCCTGTTTAAAGACTTTCCATGAGACTTTATTTCATAGTGGAAAATGTTCGAACTGCTTGACATCATACCCAGGTCCCAGTAGACCTTTCCTGCTTTGTTTCTTCCTCCTTCACTATGTAAACCTCTATCCAGCTGGACTTTTGAGTCACAGCCCCTCAAATATGTCACAAGCAGTGGACATTTCTTGTTAGGTTTTTTTTTTCATGATGATCTTGCTTTCCTCATTTAATTCATGCCCATTCTCCCAACACACACACACACACACACACACACACACACACACACACACACACAGAACCTCTTTTAGCTTCAAAGCTTTTTGCCAAGTATTTCAAGTGCCTGGACCTTGTAATTAAAAAATAAATGAGTAAACTGGTTTTAAAGGTAGATGTTGCCACTTACTGGTTCTAGTGTGGCCTTGGGCATGTTATATAACATTTCTGAGCCTTGGTTTCCACATCTGTTACAATGGGACTAAGGCCTACCTGCACAGTGCTTGTCCTTAATTCATTTTAGTTCCCTTTCTCTACCACATTTTCTTCCCAGGAAACCACTTATGACCTCACTAGTCACAGATTTCTCTCTCCTCTGAGCCCATAGCACACCCTGTGGAAAAATCATCATTTGCCTCTTTGAGGAACCCCTTGATTCTTCTTCAGTGTCTCCTGGGACCACACGTTGTGTCCTACACCAGGCTGTGTGAATTCCTTGGCTACAGTGCTCTGGTTTTGTGTGGTCATAGCACCCAGGGCACTTTGTCTCACGTTCTCTCATTTGTTCTCACAACATCTTAGGAGGAGGATGTAATCACTGTTTGGTAGAAGGGAAAGTGAGAGTTTAGAAGGCTGAAGTAAGTCGCCCAAGGTCACTCCGAGAGCAAGTGGCAGAAGTACTTGAATTCTAAGCCCAGAGCTATCTCCCCCCTCCCAAAACTGTAGCCTTGGGGCAGGAACTTATTTTTTTATTCCTTGTATTTCAGTATTTAATTTTGTAACCATTATAGGTCCCCGTCCTGACTAGAATTGAAATGGAATTCTATGAATATTTTTGAAGGAATAAATAAGTGAATACTACAGACCATACTAATAATTCAAGATAATCCCAGGAGTCTGAGGGCCAATTCTCTGTTTATAGGGTGGTGGGTGCCTGGTGCTTGCTCTCCCCATCATTTACCCTGTTTCTCTGACGGTTAACAGCACAATGTTTCCATTCTAAAACACAAAATCATGAGGTGAAAGGAAGCATTCAATGCCATCAGCTGAGAAGACCCAGAATTCACATGCAGGTTCTCTAAAGTGGCTTTGTGTAGCTCAGAGCACTGTGAACTCCACCATTGTGTTCACAGTTTTTAATCCTTTGGCTAAGATCAAGTAGAGTGTTCGTTCCTGAGGATTTTAACAGCTGACTTCTCCATCCAAGGATAACATTTTTAGACTGTATGTGCATTACAAAATATTAAGCTCCTTGAGACAGCAAACTTTTAAACAAGAGATTTATTTGAATCCTCTTGGATGCCAATCTTCTATCGACATTGCTCCTATAAAATGCCATAAGGGATCATTCTGTGATGCTGGCTCTACTCTGAGCCTGCATACCGGGAAGTACTTCTAAGACAGGGAGGGATAAGGAGCGTTTTCTTTCTCACAGAGTATTGACATTGCACTTTTGCCTCCCTGTCAGCAAAACACACACACACACACTCCAGGATAGGTGGAAGGTGGCTCCGAAGAACCAATGTAGCACACAAAGTAAAACCACCACCAAAGAAACAGATTGCACCTACCTGGGCGGACCATAAAGAACAGAAGTAGACAGACTTTTTCATGATACATAACAAAGTTTCAATTACTTGAGTTTCATGTTAAGGTCAATTAAAGAAAAGATAAAGGAGGCAGATAAGAGGACAGAGAGTATGGAAGGGGAGGAAACAGAACCGAGGCAGAGGGTGGAATGAAAAATGAGGACAAAGAGAGGAAGAGGAAAGAGAAAGAAAACGAAACATCACGTCAGCGGCTCCTGGGTTCGGAGGTGAGCTCGCCGGTCGTAGTTCAGCAGCTTTAGTCACACATCCTGTTATTCACTTCGGGCATCAGGGTACATTTTCACTACCCTTTGAAATTTCCATACTCTCTACAATGATCTTGTAGCAATCTTTCTTTACTGGGAAACTGCTTATCTGCTCTTATTTTCAATCTCTGACTTCTTTTTCTTTTTCTTTTTTTTTTTTTTTTAAGGTTTTATTTCTGCACAAAGCCCAGACTGTTTTGAAATGGGTAAAATGATGCCTTTGGTCTTGACTCTTTCCCTTTTAATCTCAATTTTGGGCCACTAGAACAATTCCCAAATATAGTGAAGTGGCTTTTTGATACAAGAATTGAAATACAACATTTAAAATATTATCATTGTTTTGTTGTGTTTAGTCATTTGAAAGAGGACACATTTTGATTCAGCAGAGCTGTGTTTTAATCTGGGCTGTTCATTTGACTAAACTATGGTCACCTGTAAACCCCAGCTTTCTTGTCTACAGAATAGAGAGACCTCGTGCCTCTCCAGTTGGCATGAGGATACTGTGAGGCCCGGAGTGCCCCATCACAGACCTGGCATAAAGGAGACAGAAATGAGTCAGTTCCTCCCTCCCAACCCCCCCTCCAATGGCACTCCCACCGACTGAAAAAAAAAGTACATAAAGAATTCTTCCTGCCTTTTAATTTCCACTGATCACACTGAATGGAGTAATTACATTAGCTCATAAAGCACAAAGTCATTTTCAGGGCTGCAGCTCTGTATACGCCAAGCTCAGAGCAATATAATTTTGGTTGGCCATGAAATTTTACCTGGATCTGATTCTGCTCCTAGAAGGATACTGACCACAAACTCCTGCTTTGCAGAATCCTGTATGACCAGGTGAGGATGCAGCCATTGGCTATAAAGTCCTCCTGGAATCCAGAACACTTATGGAACTAAATCAATGATTTCACCTTTACCTTTGATTAAAATATCACTTCTACCCACTCAGGGCATATTTTTCACCCCCATCAGGAATAGATTTTATACCTGTATAAAGCTTAAAATACAGTGACTAATTAAATACACTGTGTGACTTCAGGGAAGCCAAGAAAATTACAATAATTCCAAGTAATACAGTTTTCAGCAGATAAAGCCCAGAGAATCTTGAATCTTGGCACTGGAAGGAACATAGATGTCTTTTAGCCTAATCACTTACCCAGGACAGAGACTGCCTTGATCACAGATCTGATAGGTCTTCCTGGGAACGTAGAATGACCTAACATGTGTTGCCTTTCAAGGCAGCCTGATGTGTCATGAGATGGCTCTGGTCATTTAGAAGCCCATCTTTATAAGGAGCTGTTTGTCTGCCTCTCTGCACTGCCCACCTCTTGCTCTTAATTCTGAGTCAGAGATTTCTTCTAATATTTCTTCCTTGAAATGGCCTTCATTATTTGGAACAACTGGCATGTCCTCTCTAAGCGTCTTCTTTATGTTCGACTTTCTGGTTTTGGAATGCTTCTCTCATGAAATATTTCAAGACTCAGTGACACCCCCATTCCTACTAAAACTGTGGTTGTGTACTTCAGGCAAACCCTAACCAAGCTGGGAGAACAGTGAAGTGATTGTCTCCTGTGAGAGTATTTTAACTGTGGAGGTCAAAGTTTATTTTGGATTTTTTTGGTTGCTTTTTTAAGTTCACTTTTTTTTCTTTTAATAAAACCCACACCACTACTTATAATAAGCTCGTGACAAGTGAACCTTCTAAATCTTTTTCTCCTGTACCTATATAATACATTTTTTAAAAAAGAATCTTCATCCTAAATGTTGCCAGACCTTACCAGCCTATGGCAAAGAATGAGGTTATGTTAGCTTTAAAAATTTTAATTTCATTAGCTTTCTCCACATTTGCTGAAGTAGCTCTCTATGCAACACATCTAATTGTTTCAAGGAGTCCCCAAGGGTGTCTCAAAAGAACAAAGTCCCCATTTGTTGGAATTACCTCTCGTCCACCAGGCCGAGCAGCTCTCTGCATCCTCAAGGCTCAGGGCGTCCTGCTGCTATCCAGCAAATCAGATGGACCCCACAAGGCAATGCCTCTACTTTACAGCTGCTCCACTGACATTAAACCTTCTCCCTTTGTTCCTGATATTGCACAGAATTACATGCAACATCTCTTGACTTCCAGCTCTCTGCTCTCCCCAAGGTCTGAAGATTTGTCCCTGGGAATGCATTCAAGTAGCAGGTACCATGTTCCCTTCCAAATGGCTCTCCCACCTGAGAGCTAAGGCTTGTTATTGGGCTAAGCTCCTGGTGCCCAACACCTCCCATTGTACAAGGAGCCCTCACCAAAGAAACCACTAACCCCCCTGCAAATAGTCTTTGATTAGATCTTTCAAACCATATCCTTTATTCTTCTTGAAAGGAGTATTGTACCATGGACAGTTTTACTGGACCATTAAACATTCTTCAAAGTCATCATTTTTAATTCTTCCATAATCTCCATCTAATGGACATACCATGCTAGAATATATTTACCCATTTTTCTTTTGCTTAGAATATGGGGTCTTATACATGCATAGCTTATTAATTTAAACAAATATTGTGCTTTACTTTATTCTTATACTCAATTCAGCTTATTGTTTAGTAATTTGTAGATAATTTCATACCTTAATTATGTCATATTAGCATATTTCTAGTTTTTGGCTTTAGATTTGCATTTTTAAGATGAGTCTCTAACTTTTTTACCATCACGCTAAATTTTAGTTGCTTATAGATCCAGATTTTATGTGTCAGCCTACGGAGCTTCCATAGCTTTTGAAGTGAGATCTCTGTATAAAAGAGAGACATGAATATGCCTTTTGAGTAAATCAAAATCTCACTTGTAATTTCAAATGTCACTGAATATTAATGTCAGCTGCTAACTGTTATATTTCCTAGTAATCACTTCAAGCCCTTCTCATTAAAAATACATCATATAAAATGAATAAAATTAAAAGAACCTGCAGATATGGTCTAGTTCAAGGACCTAATTTCAACAAGTCATTTATCACCCTCCTTTTATATCCTAGGGACAATACAAATATTTGGGATAAAATAGTAAACCCCAAACCCTATCTTTGTGATATGGGTGATTGATAAAGGTGTGATTCTACTCTTTGGTAGAAGGATGGATTCCCAAAGCAAGTAACACTTAAGCCACACCTTTAAAAAGAACAAAGATTTCAGCAAGTGATTATGTGGGTTGGGTAACAGACTTGAAAGGACATGGCATATCGGGTACTGAATTTCTGTAGCTACAGCAATGGAGTACACAATACCCTCCCTGGTACCCTGAAATGAAGATGTGAGTCCGGTAGTAAGAGCCTTGGTGTAAGGAACATAAGAAATGTATATATTATCTACCATAAAACAGGAAAAAATATCAAGGTTATTCAAGTAGGGGAATGACATGTTTTAGAAAGACGTTTTTGATAAAATTATGGAGGATGGTTTATAGGCTGGAGGCAAGAGATAAGGCTTTTCTTTGTCAGTATGACAGACTATTTTATTAGTAAAGCACATAACTGATGATAGATCTGTGTGAGAGGAAACAGGTTCATCTCGACTTGTCCAAGGTTTTGGGGAAAGTGGTAAGCTTTTTGATATTGCTTTGTTCGTTTACATGTGAGCTGTATTAGACTGGCCCTCTATGTCTCTTGATGAAATCTTTAAATAGATAGAAAATAGCAAAAGGTGAAAAAGGGTATTGGAACCTCTGTTACTTGAGTTTTGGAAGATAACTCATCCAAAGCTATGAAACTCAACATCTCACCAATCCGATATTTCATTTGGTTGGACGATGTGTCAAGAGAATGCCTCAGGCCTCCTTTGTCCATTAACAGGCCGGTTGTGAGTCACAGTCTAAACATGAGGACATGTTCATTTACTTTTTCATAGTCGCGGCAATGAAACTTCTTTATGCCCAGAGTACCACCCTGGCCTAAAGTCTCTATGAGGAAGGTGATTTTCTGCCCCAGGCAGGGAGCAGAATGTCAAAATACAATCTAAGAGCTCCATCATCATTCTGCTAGCCGGAGGAAGCTGAGGTTTTACAGCTGCCTGGAGCCCACATGCTTCATGTGATGTGAATAAGCACTGTTAATTAGCTGCTTTAGGATTCTCAATGCCCTGTGGCTTTAGAAACACTTGTTAACCAACAGCAGGAGGAGAAGAGCTGGAAGCAACTGGACTACAGCCTGAATTTGTTATAATTTAATTCAGTAACCACCTTATCTTTATGAAAGCCAGTTCAGAATCTGTTCAAAATTATGGTTGATTTCAAACATTCTCAGTGACGCATCCTGAGAGAAGAGGGAGATTGCAGTTCAAGGTTTCTTGAAGCTACAGAAATGTGGAGAGCTGCAGAACTGATGGATGGCGCTCTCTGGACCCACTCAGGCACTTTTCCATAGGGCAGAAAAGGGATGCCAGGGTGGGGAAGAGGAAATCCAGGTGACGTGGAAAGGCTCATGTAGAGCACCCAGGAGCCTGCATTTCTGATCTCCTGCCAAAAGAAACACTGCCAATGCCCACCCCTATGCCCTGCCATTCTCACTGCACAGAGCGGGCACTCAGCAAACCCGTAATTCTTCTCCTTAATACAATTCCCCTGACATAACCTGACTAACTACCTGAAACCTAATCAAGAAGACAACTGTTGTCATTGGCAACAAATGCAGGAGTTGCATCACAAGTAAACCACGTTCTTTACTCCACGGAGCAGAATGTTAGAGTAGAAACTGCAAAAATGTGTTGCTACCCTTTGTCAAGTACATGATATCATCTAATTAAAAAAAGCCTCATAGGAGAGTTCATATCATATTTTCAAAATGAAAACACATGCAAAGGTTAGCTGTGTTGACAGCTTTCCCTTAAAGGCTACTACAAACTATTTCATCTAAAGATGGCTCTTAAAACAGCCACTTGTCTGTCTACTGAATTTGAATAACGGCAGCCCTTCCCCATCCTCATCCTCTTAAATAACACCAAGAAACTGAAAGGCACTTCAATAGCTCACCATCCTTGGCTGAAGCTTAAGGAGTCAGGTTCCTTTCTGGGTACCAGGAGAAGTCAGTGATCCAGTACTAATTATCTTTGCACCATTTTACATAGTATAAGCCTGGAAAATAGTAGATGCTCAATAAATGTCTGCTGAACGAATGAATGGGTGAATCAGTGAATGAAGGGCTAATTTTTAGGAATAATCTTCTGGTGAGCCTTTTACTAGGAGAAATCTGCTTGTAGTCACAAATAAAAACAAAATATACTCAAATTGGGGGATTATAAGCAGTTTTTCCATTCCCTGAACTATAGGCACTCTTATATGCTTCCTGTTGAGCTTTTGAAATGAGAGATTAAGAATTAAGTTAGAAACTAATATGCTAGTACATGATATTGCAAACTGTAAATATCATGCTAGTATTTGAAACCAAAATGTCTTTGTAGTTCATAAAATTTTCCAAAATGTGTCCATTTTAAAGTAGGCTAAGTTTGACATTAATTTGGTACTAGAAAAATAATGTTTTTAAACATTGAGATTAATTAGCTTGACAAATAAAAAAGGTGATCTCCAGCGTACTACTCTACAGATTTTTTTTTTTTTTTTTTGGCCGTACGTGGGCCTCTCACTGTTGTGGCCTCTCCCGTTGCGGAGCACAGGCTCCGGACGCGCAGGCTCAGCAGCCATGGCTCACGGGCCCAGCCGCTCCGTGGCATGTGGGATCTTCCCGGACCAGGGCACGAACCCATGTCCCCTGCATCGGCAGGCAGATTCTCAACCACTGCGCCACCAGGGAAGCCCTCTACAGATTTTTTAAGTGTATGTTTCAACCTGTTCCATGCTATGCCCTTCATTATAGCTCTCTGTTGGAGCCTGAAAATTTTTACTCTTTACTCTTTACTCTTTTCTTTCAGTCAAAAAGAACTGAGAGGATTTTGAGTCTCCTTTTGCACATTTAGAATATCATCTGGCTCTGACTTTGATCTTCGGTTCTTAATCCAAGAATACCTGAGGACTGATTTACAACTATAAAATGTTAAAAAGAACAATCCTTTTTCTCTTGGAATCACAGAAATGTATTTCCTTGTTCTCCTGGAGAGTTGTGGGTTGAGGGAGGGAAATCCTATTCCCTTCCCTGATTTGCTGTCACTTATCTCTCTTGTAGAAAAGTCCTGTTTAAATCCTGGGTTAGCTCTTTGTGAACTCAGGCAAGTTGTCTGGCACTTCTTGACTTATAGAATGTCACTTTTAAAATGGTTCTAGGGTCAATTAAATGCAACCACTCATCAAATTATGATTTGTAAGTAAATATATATGAATTGCATCCTGCTTCAATGTAATCAGAAACTGATATCTTCCATTTCATAAAAAATGAATCTTTAGATCACAAATGAATTGATGATTGGTACAGGAGCCCGACCAAAGAAGTCTTAAGAGAGGGAAGACATGGGAGGAAAGCTAAGATTATATAGCTAGGGAAGACAAGGCTGTCCTAACATATCTTTGATTAATAGACAGTGCTTCTTCACAGAGGTAGAAAGCAGATGTTTAACTCAGGACAGAGTAAAATAAGTGGCCTTAATTTATAGACGCAGGTGCTGTTTTGTACCAATATTTCTCAACCTGGGGTTACTCTCAAATTGGCTGCACATTGGAATCACCTGAGGGACTTTAACAAATTGCTGATGCTTGGTCCCACCCCCAGAGATACTTAACTTATTTGGTTTGGGGCCTGGCCTAGACATTGAAATTAGTAAAACTCTCCAAGTGATCCTCATAGGCAACTAAGGCTGAGAACCACCATTCTATAGACTGAGAGATAGTAAAATTAGGCCTCCTGGTGCCTGAGATTCTCCTTATTATAGTTTCTTCAATAGGTTTGGACATTGTCTCCAAAAGCTCCTGGCTAACATGAATTATATTGGTTTGGGTGGCATAATGCATTAACACATTTGTACTATCAATAGGTGTTACATACTTTGGAAGGGACCATGAATCAAAGGAAAGGTGGTAGAAGGAAGAAAAAAAGGAATAGGGAAAGTCCCAAAGTATTAGAAGCCTTGCAGGAGGTGAAGGGGACAAATATAAACCCACAGAACAAAAAGAAGATGTTGGGTCATCACATTCTGTTACACAAATTGAATTTAAAGTTCACTGTCTTTTATCCCTGGTTTTAATTACCACATGTCTCTAAATACATTGTCACAAAATTCTCAAGAATCGTTAGAATAAAATAGCTTATAATTCACTATTTCTTGAGTGAATGCATAAATTGTAGCCCTTGAGTGGAGAGGGTGCTGCAGATGTCCGAAATGTCAATGAGCATATTTGGTCCATGCCAAATGGTTTCGGGCAGGACCAAATATCAAGGACCTTTTGGCATGGACCAAATGTCTTATGGACTTTTGACACAGGACAAAATGTTTCTGCAAGTATCAAGGACCTCTTGGTGTGGACCAAAGCTCTTTTGGACCAGATGTCTTATGGACCAAATATCATATGACCGTTTTGGACAGAACCAAATATCCAAGACCTTTTGGTGTGGAACAAATGTCTTGTGAATGTTTTGGACAGGACCAAATGTCCTGCAAGGACATACTCAAAACTCATCATTTTCAAATTATTTTACTACATGTTGTTATTATCTATGCTCTTGAGGCTATTTGTCTATTGTATCTGTATGGTGGGAACACTACAGAGTCAGGAGCTACTGTTGGAAAGCTTCTCTTCCCAACTCCATGTTCAGTGATGACATGTTGGTAGCTTGAAATTTGCTGTGGTGGGGGTATTTATGTCATAGAAATAAGTAAATGCTACAAATTCGGGATTGTTTGTTTTGTTGCTTGTCTAGACTTAAGAGTAATAGAAAAAATGTTAACAATGCAGGTTATGGGCTTCCCTGGTGGCGCAGTGGTTGAGAGTCCGCCTGCCGATGCAGGGGACACGGCTTCGTGCCCCGGTCCGGGAGGATCCCACGTGCCGCGGAGCGGCTGGGCCCTTGAGCCATGGCCGCTGAGCCTGCGCATCCGGAGCCTGTGCTCCGCAACGGGAGAGGCCACAGCAGTGAGAGGCCCGCCTAGCACAAAAAACAAAAACAAAACAAAAGAAACAAACAAAAAAAACCAATGCAGGTTAAAGTTGTGCGTCTGTAGACATTACATTGTAAAGAGCACAAAAAAATTGAGGAACATTCTTCTAGAATTTTATAAATGTTATCTGATGCAGCAAAGAAATTGCCCAAGTCATTGATAAATGAGTGGAATTCCAACATACATCTTTGTTGCTTCACTTTTGTCTTGTTAACATAAACCAAAATATCGACCAACAGTCATATAGGAACTACACTCCTTTTTCAATTGCAACCTTAGTTTGGCTACATATACAAGAGTTCAGCAAAAATCAATGAATGCATTCTGTGAGAGTCAACTGGCTTTATGGAATTTACAATTAAAGACTATTACGCACTTTTTATTATTTGTAAATTGTGTACTTTATAAAGTTTACAATAATGTTATATGTATAATTTTTCCCAGAAAGCTGGTTATTAAACATTTACAACACCACTGCCAAAACTCCCATGAAAAATAGTTGTCAGCACTACTCACTTGCAAAATGTAATTAAAGTCACAATACAATATTACTATACCTTTACCAGAATGGCTAAAATTGAAATGACTGAAAATATCAAGTGTGGACAAGAATATAGAGTATTTATGCTTGCACAGTGCTGGTAGGAGTTTAAATTGGAAAGATCACTTTGGAGAACTGTTTGTCAGTATCTACCAAAGGTAAACCTACACGTACCTATGATACATCCATCCACTCCTGGGCACCTATCCAACAAAATGAGTGCCAATATCTGATAAAATAGATGAGCAAGAATGTTTATACCAGCTTTATTTATTCTAGCCCAAACTGGATGCAGTCTAAATGTCCATCAGTGGTAAAATGGATAGATAAAATGCAGTATATTCAAACAGTGGAATACTTCAGAACAATGACAAAGAAAAAAAAATACTGTTATACACAGTAGCAAGAATAATCTCACACTCATTATGTTAAATGAAAGAATGCAGACGCAAAAGGGTACATACTGTCAGTTTCTGGTTATATGAAGTTCAAGAATAGGCAAAACAAATTCATGGTGTGAGAGGTCAAAGTAGTGGTTACCTCTGGGGGGAGTATTGGGTGAGAACAGCATTTTCTATAATTTGATCTGGGTATTGGTGACATATGTAAGTACACATTAAAAAAATCAAGCTAGACACTTATGATTTTTGTACTTTATGTAAATTTAGGATATATGTCATTTAAAAAGTAAACATTTGCTTAAAAATGGCCCCCAAGACTGACAGCAATTTCTCAGTGTAGTCATAGCATAGTAGGTTTTTACCACTTAGGTATGAACTTGTGACTGTCCCCCTCTGGGGCTGTGCAAGGCACAACTTGCAAACACACATGCTGCAGCCCTGACCACTGTAGTAGACATAATCTTCTGCAAATGCAGCTTTTATAACATTAGTGATTCCTCTTGATTCTGTGAGATGTTTGCAGTCAACTAATAGCCATAAATCTGAATTGCTGCTGATAATTTTACTTGACTACAAGATTTTACATTTATCCAAATAGATTTTAATGTTGTTAAAGTTTGATCTGCTCATCCACCCTGTGAAGATTTTCTTTTTCCTTTTCTTTTTAAAAAATATTTATTTGAAAATATTTATTCTTGGGGTTTGATTGTATCATCTAGGAAGGTGGTTTTCAAACTTGACTGATCATCAGAATTACTAGAGAAAGTTTCCTGGACCTCAGCTCTCTTGGTTCTGATTCAGTAGTTGTGGGCTTGAGTTCTGACTTCTGTTTTAACATCTCCCTTAGAAAATTGTAATGATCAATCTGGTTTGGGAAACTACTAACCTACCACTTTAGCCATCCTTCCAGCTTTGTGTAAGAGTCAGATCTGATAAACATGAAGTATGTATCTTAGAGTTTGTATCTTAACATACTTACAACTCTGTATACAATGGCAGTGACTGCTCTGCAGGATGATCTGGACTCTATTAGTCCACACCTTTTGGGAAACAGTTGTCCAACTCTTATGAATCCACCTATCCATCCATGTAGCCCACTTTGCTCCATTGCACCTACAAGTATATTCTGAAAGATCCTGTCAAATGTCTTCATGAAAAGCAGATGCAACATGCAACAGATATTCATTCTCTGACCTTTAGCATAGTCACCTTCTCTGGAAGGGAAATGATATGAATTCTAAATAATAATTTGACTCCTGTATGCTACCTGCATCACAGAAGGTCCATTCAAGAGTTTGCCAGAGATTAGCATGAAAGTTACCAGTCTAAGTTTTGGAGACCCTTGTCTGTTCCACCTTTTAACTATAAGGCTCTAAAACACTTACACTTCTGTAAGTTTCCAATACCTCTGCCTCTCTCTGCAATTCCTAAATCTTCCCCAAGCAGGTGGCCCTTACCATTGAAGAATGCGTAGAATGGCATTGAGTCGAACAGTGCAGCAAGTAGAAATACATAAACAGTATGTGCTCTTGCAGAGCATATGTAGTTGACTTCACATATTAACGAGTGTTAACTGATTTTACATAAAACCATTCCTGATTACTTCTTTCTCTTAGTTCAAATATTACCCAATCTTTACAACCTATATTTACAGTATTGGGTGATCTATTCTAAGGAATAACGAATTTTACCAGTGAAAGGGACCTCTGTGGTCATCTATTCCATCACCATCATTTTCAGATAAGAACACTGAGACCTAGAGAGTGGCGAATTTGCCTCAGGTCCTGGGACCAGTAGTTGAAGAGTCAGGATTAGACCCCTGGTCACGTGCTCTTTTTTGTTTGTTTGTTTGTTTGTTGTTTTTTTAGCGGTACACGGGCCTCCCACTGTTGTGGTCTCTCCCGTTGCGGAGCACAGGCTCCGGACGCGCAGGCTCAGCAGCCATGGCTCACAGGCCCAGCTTCTCCGCGGCATGTGGGATCTTCCCGGACTGGGGCAGGAACCCGTGTCCCCTGCATCGGCAGGCGGACTCTCAACCACTGCGCCACCAGGGAAGCCCTACGTGCTCTTTCAATCACACAAAACTATTTATCTAAGAATGCTGCAGCAACACTACTGCCAGACTAGGATCCAGGGAGTTTACAAATTCAGTCCTTATCCGGACAATTAATTTTGTTCAAGGAAACAGTTCCACAAAATAGTAATAAAATCCCAGCCAGGCACTGAAAAATTCTACGCCGATGTATAAAAGAAGGACTAGGCAAGAAGGATAAATGCTCAACATAATCTATCTTTATTATAGGAAAAGCAATTTAAAACATATTTTACTGGGTAGTGCTAGAACATTACTGAAAAAGAAAGTTAATTCTTTTTCCTTTGAAAAAGCCTTCTATAATGTGTAGATATTGTCATATTAGAGACACTCCTGGGAAATGCTTGGTCAACTAACATTGTTAAAAAGCTAAAATTGAACATTGACTTGGAAGCAAAATGAAATATATCTTCCCACTTCTGTGCATTTTAATGGTAGCCATGGATGCCCTTCTTAATTTCTTCCACAATAAAAAAATAGAAGATATTATTGAGTGGGTAAAAAAGGCTTTGCCAGATAGTGTAGGGAAATTGATGGCAACATCAGGCTGTTTGAAGGAAAAATGTTGGGAACTCAAACCCCGCTGGTGGGAGTGTAAATTGAATCAGCCACTTTGAAGAACAATGTGGCAGTTTCTATTAAAATGAAAAATGCTTTCTCTTGTCATTTAACAATCCTACTTCCAAGTATCTATTATTCTTAAAAAGTGTCTTGGAATATGTGCCCAATGAGGAGTTTGCAAGGCTGTTCATTATGTGTCACAGCGAGCAACTGGACACCTGAATGTCCAGCAGTAGGGAAATGGCTACTTGAACTGAGAAAATAGCCATACTGTGACATATTGTTCATTAGCTAAAAGTCACGAGGGAGATCTTTGTTGAATGGAAAAAGCAAGTTGCTGAATAATCAGAGTGGTTATTAGTATGAGACTATGCTTTTAAAAAGCCTCAGAAAACAGTAATATATGATTCTTCTTTAAAAAAATTAATTAATTTATTTTTGACGGTGTTGGGTCTTCGTTTCTGTGTGAGGGCTTTCTCTAGTTGCGGCAAGCGGGGGCCACTCTTCATCGCGGGGCGCGGGCCTCTCGCTATCACGGCCTCTCTTGTTGCGGAGCACAGCCTCCAGATGCGCAGGCTCAGTAGTTGTGGCTCACGGGCCTAGTTGCTCCGCGGCATGTGGGATCCTCCCAGACCAGGGCTCGAACCCATGTGCCCTGCATTGGCAGGCAGATTCTCAACCACTGCGGCACCAGGGAAGCCCAGTAATATATGTTTCTATAAGCACATAATTATTCATGAAATCACATGGAGGTCTAGAATTTTGCTGCCCAGTATAGCAGCCACTAGCCACAGAAAGCTCTTGAAATTTAAATTAGCACATATAAGTAAAAATAAAAATGCAGTTCCTCAGTTGCATTAGCAAGAATTGAATAGCCACATTTGGCTAGTGGCTGCTATCATGAGGAGTAGAGGTCTAGAAAGATAAACACAACTGATAATAGAGCTACCTGTGAGGGCCCTGAGTTTGGAGATGGTGGTCTATAGGTACTTTTGATTTCTAGGTGACTTTAAAAAATTTTACACCTAGATTATATATGATCTGGATAATTTAAAAGTAATACGTTTGTAAAATTGAAAGTATGCCTAACAATAGGATTTCTAAAACATTTCAAACTTTTACTCTGTAGATCAGTGCAAATTCACTAGGGCACACTGTCCTTTGAGCCAGTTAACTGTCTAAAAGCACACAAAAAATACTCAAACAAACTACACACACAATTTTTCCTTCCTTTAACAAGTGTCTGCTGAGTACTTCCTATATTCTAGGCATTTAAAGTATGTAGATGAAGAGTATTGTCTGCCACATCAGTAAACAAAGGATGTTGCAGCCATCAAGTCATCAGCCACTGCAGCCATCCCATGGTGCACCTGAGGGGATTCAGGATGGAGAAAATAGGATACTGGCCCTAGATAGTTAAGGTGTATATCAAAGGAATGGCTTGCATGAGCCCAGATTCGTGCATCTTCCCATACTTAGAAAATTGCTAAATTCATTAACTCGAGATGTCTGGTTTTTCTTTAATTAACAATAACCTTTTGATGTTCCAGCTACCTGGGTTTTGTTGTTGTTTGCAAAAACCCTTATGTATCCTGGCTCCTCCCTCACCTCTTTGGAAGAGTCACTCAGAGCCATCGGAGAGGCTGTCTCCCAGGCTTAAGTCCTCACTATGTCTGCCAAATAAAACAATTCTCAATTTTTAGGTTGTGCTTTTTTTTTTTTTTTTTTTCAGGCAACAAGTACAAGGATCTCGAGGCAAATGCTTCTTTAAAAAAGTGTATTCACCATGGGTTCAACAAGAGGATTTCTTTGTCATTCATTATTTTTCCTTTGTAACTGATTAAATAATTACTGGTTGGCTTTATGCAATGTTTATATAATTATAGAACATAAACGGTGGTTATTAGATTAGCTAGAATGTAGGCTTTTATATTCATGTAATACTTATTTTACTAGGGCTGAAAAGTAATTATTCTGGAAAAAAATCAGATTTGGTAGACATAATTTAGCAACCATTTGAGCACTTCAAGGTCAGGATAACTTCACTGAAAGCACCAGAAAGAATGCATATACCTGCTTACAGTTATTATATGTAGATTTACTATGGGACTAGGTGTATTGAGTTGATGGAAGCACAAGCACTTTTTCGATTAAGTTTTTAGATAATAGGTCAATAGCATGGTAATGAATCTTGATGAAGAGTGTTCTTGACAATGCTTCATATACAGTAAACAACACTGAAAGTCCCAGCTAACTCTGAACACAACGAAGAATGAATCTTGTGTCTCCAGATATACAAAGATCAGCATCCTCATTATATTCATAGAACCTAGTCATAGTATTTGTCCAATGAGATGCTTTCAGATTAATTAAATTATATCCTGGAAAGAGTCTATTAGTCTTAAATAAGGTTTTCCTTTTAATTTTAATGAATAATATAGACACAGGCAAAAAATTCCACCACACTTGCAAAAGAATCTGTTTTTCAACTTCTGTCAAGTCTTTTTTCCTTCATCTTAAAACGTGGATCTAATATAGCAAAATTTGCTTTTAGAATTGAATCTTTTTGAATGTATGTGCTTATTTGAAAAAAAAAAACGGTTTATAAAAGTTTTTTTTGTTTGTTTAAAGGAATAACTGTTTTTTAATTTAAAATATTTATTTATTTTTGGCTGTGTTGGGTCTTCGTTTCTGTGCAAGGGCTTTCTCTAGTTGCGGCCAAGCAGGGGCCACTCTTCATCGCGGTGCGCGGGCCTCTCACTGTCGTGGCCTCTCTTGCTGCGGAGCACAAGCTCCAGACGCTCAGGCTCAGTAGTTGTGGCTCACGGGCCTAGCTGCTCCGCGGCCCGTGGGATCCTCCCAGACCAGGGCTCGAACCCATGTGCCCTGCATTGGCAGGCAGATTCTCAACCACTGCTCCACCAGGGAAGCCCTATAAAGGTTATTTTAAAAAATTCATTATTTATTAAAATATCAGCAACACATTTAAGCACTACATGAATGGCTGAATATAAATTTAAAATACCACCACCTGGGTACAAGTTATTTGCTAGGAATCCTTACTTATTCTAGTAGCTGGATACTTATGGAGGGATCCATCAACCAGCATTTGTATCACCTGGGAGCTTTGGAAATCCAAAATCTCAAGCCCCACACTCCAGACCTACTGAATCAGAATCTGTGTTTGGCATGGTCTGCAGTTGATTCTTAGGTACACTAAAGCTTGACAAGTAATCATGTAGCCTTCAGTTGCCTTTGTGCATCTTCTCACCAACAGTGCCATCTAGACCAACCCTTCTCTGGCCCCTTAGCCTGTTCCCAGGTTTTCAACTAGCATGCTCTCTATAGGGTTGTTATTTAGACTCACAACCCCAGCTATGTCATAGCCTCTTTTTTTTTTTTAACATCTTTATTGGAGTATAATTGCTTTACAATGGTGTGTTAGTTTCTGCTTTACAACAAAGTGAATCAGTTATACATATACATATGTTCCCATATCTCTTCCCTCTTGTGTGTCATAGCCTCTTACAGCCTCTGTCTCTCTCATAAAGATATCTCATAGCTATCTCATAGCCTCTGCTAAAGTTATGCCTTTTACAAGGGGAGATAGATATGCAAATTCAAGAGGAGGGCAGAATTAGCCTCAGAGCAGAAACATAACAATTACCTTGAGTCTAACAGAGGGTGGTACTAGGGTAGCACCTCGAATACTCATAGTTCTGTTGAAAGCATTCTGTTTGACTGCAGTTCAGTAGGAAAAAAAAAAAAAGCAGCATAACAGAGGCCAGGGAAGGTTCACATTATCTATCAGTTATGTTCAAGAAGATGTTTGTAGTAAGTCCAGGTAAGGGTTCCTGGGAATACCCATCTCTGGACATGTTGGAAGATGCAGTGGATTCAGAGCAAAGCAAGTCTGCTTTCATAAATCATATTAGCATATTAAAAGACTTAAAGATCATATTGCAAGGAAATGGGAAACCTATTTAATTATATTCAACTCAGCCCCATGTATATATATATATATATATATATATATATATATATATATATATATTTTTTTTTTTTTTATCACAAAATGCTTTTTTTCCCCCATGCAACACATTAAAATTGGCCCAAACTAGTCTTTGTGAAATGTGAATGCACAAGTTTCTCTTATTACCTAAAACGTGAGTTAAGCCCTGAAGTTTTAGAAAATCTAACATTATGTAACAGTGAATATACCTATCTTTGTAATTTCACTATTTTAGAAGTAAAACAATGCTTTGATTCCAAATATTAAATTAATTTAGGCATTGATTGCTCTCCCACTCTGTCTCCCAAGCTGTGACTCAGATGTCAGAACAAATTTTTTTACCTAGTTAGGGAAGGAATTTTCTCAAGTTTCAGGGCCATAAAAGCATTAGTAAGGCACCTGGTTAGTGCAGCACACTCTTATTTTCCATCTTCAATTTCATAAATATTAAATTTATCTTTTCCATTTCTCCTTTAAAAGCACCATCTGTGGCACATACCATCACTACACGCAAATGGAAGAGGACATAGTGCCTCAGGATACACTTGATAACAGTTTTTCTTCAACTGGCAACTGAAACTTGCCACTGAAGACAGCATCTAATTTTCTTTTTGTGCATTATAAAACCCTAGTCAAGTTATAGAACTCTTAAGTAGACAACTAAGTTCCTGTGAAAGTGAATGAACTTGTTCAGGGTGACATAGCTAGTTAATTACAGAACTGGGACCAAAACTGTGCTTTCTGTGATGCCTTTTGTACAGCATCCCAATGAATGACTAGGTCTCAGAAGGTTCTTTAGTTAGACATGAAAAGTGTCATCCCTAAAAACACGATTTGCTTATGAAGGATCATTGTCTAAATATGTTAAACTTTAAAAAACAAATTTCCAGCTACAATATAAACTTCTGAATTATGGACGTTCAGTGAAATACACTACTTTGTTTCCTAAGCACCATATCCAAAAAACAGGACTGAAACAGATGTTATGTGTCAGGGTCAGAGGGAGGCTTTCTAGTTATATTATGCTAACTAGAGAAAGACTTTAAAAATCCTTTCCTGGGGCCATTGGGGGATGGGTACTGAGACTGAAATGAGGAAATGTGTTCCTAGGTGTCAAGCTTTGAATAGATCACCCTTGTGTTATATTTCTCTGAGCTTAGGATACATGTTGGATTTTGTTCACTAACATTTCTATTATATGCACAAAAACAGCAAAAGACTCTGAAAGTCTACCCAGGTTCTTTTGTCCATTCAATGTCCGTTGTTTGCAATACAATGGACAATTTTGGGGGAGTTTGGAGATCTTTCGGTTTTGATGAAATATCTGTCAGAGCCTCAAAATACCATTACTAATGGGCATTGATTGGGGTTTGGAAATATTTTTACTTGAAAACCTGTTGTGACGGATATTTTGTAGAGATTAGGTTTGCACATATCAAGTTACTTGAATTCATTTTGCTAAGAGTTTCTTTATTAATTTGCTTGACTTTTATTTTTTAAAAACACAAAGTCAGTCTAGTGCAGTGGTTACATTCATGGGCTCTGGACTTGGACTATCTGCTTTAAAATCCCAACTCTATTACCTACTGGGTGTGTATGACCTTAAGGAAGTTATTTAATTTTGGCGCCTCAGTTTTCTCAACTTTAAAATGAAGGTAGTAGTACCTGCCTCATTAGAATGATTATGATGACCAAATTAAGTAATGATGCAAAGTGCTTGTGCTAGGGTAGTTGGTTTTGCACTTAAATCTAGAGAATTGCTCAGTCATTCAGTATGCTAGGGAATAATCGACTATAGATATAGTGGAATAGGGGATATTTTTGTCTGCAAGTTGAAGGCAAAATGCCTGGCTATTCTTCTCATTGAAAGAAGACCCAGAAATATCACATTATTTTGTTAAAATTTTGTGGCCATCAAAACCTATTGTCTTTATTGAAGTTTGACTAATACTTAGAGAGAGTATTCTAGTGTTTCATTTTAGCAGAGTAATCAAGAGGAATTCTGTTCTAGTATTGGAAGCTTTTTTAAGTGACCATATCAGGAGAAAAGGAAAGAGTCTTGAGTCTTGTGTTGCAGTTTTTCTCTCAGAAATAAAACAAACATGCTGTGTTTATGTTGCTGGTATAAATTGTGCCCTATAAAATGGTAACTTTTCTTTCAAATCAAATGTTAGCTTACTATTTCAATAGATTCCCTAACATCTAGCTTTAATCTAGGGGGAAAAAAAGCCCACTTAACTAGATTTAATCTAGTAACAAAACCCATTTAATCTTTCTATTAAAATGAATTGAGCTTGGAAGAAGACATTGTCTGCTCAAAATATAGCTCTAATATAAATCAAGCAGTTATATTTCTTTTGTTCAACAAACCCCAGGTCCTTTCTTTCACCTTAACAGCCTTTTGATGATTAATTAGGTGAACCACACTTAATTAGATGGAATGTATAATTGATTAAGAAAAATCTAATCTATTTTTGACTTCCTTATTGACCTGAATGCTCATGTATAGCCAAGGAACAAATCCTTCTAATTCTTATGTGATTAGCTCCTATCTTTCCATTTCTACACAAATTTATATTGAAACAGAACTGTGACAATAAGCAGTCTTCAGAATCAACCGTCTCCAAATTATAATACACATTGCCACCAAATTAATCTTATTTGAATCTCTCTGTATATTATTTAGCTACATCCAAAATACATAAATTTTACTGGTTTTCCATAGAAGTCTACAAATCCAACACCTCTCACCTCCGCTAGACTATTTACCTCCCCAAAGCATCTTATTATTATTCTTCCACATGTACTTTCTTTTAAGGCCTAATTTAAGTCCTGCTTCTTCTTTGAGTTATTTTCCACTGGTCTAGACATATATAGGTTACTCATTTAAATCTTTGAGGCACTGATTGTTTCTATTATTAGTTTGATATTTATTTTCTCTGTTGGAGGGGTTGTATATATCTTTTATTTTCAAATAGATACTTCACTGTTTTTAATCTCTGCCAACCAGCCCAGTACCTACTAGATGTTCAATGATAATGATGATTTGAAAGCCCTACTCTACGATGTTCAGATGTGCTTTTAGATATGGGGATAATATAATTTTGTCATCAGAATTTATAAGGATATAAATTCAAAATAAAAAATAATCACATTGAAAATATAAAATAAAATAATTTTCAAATATATTATTTTGTAAAGTGGAAAACTACCATGGAGTTTAATGAAAACGTGTTCATATCAAAGAAGTACAGGCACATAGATGAAAAATCACTCAGGAATTCTACCTCAAGCTGCCCGCACTTGAATACCATGTCTTTGTAAGAATTCCATGACTTGGCAGGCTTCACACGCTGTCACCATATATTCCCACATGAAGCCAAGGACAGAATTCAGTGTTAACTAAACCAAGAGCTCAGGGCACTCAGATTTCTACTATTTTCCATAGAAATATTCATCATTGATTTTAAATATTAAATCAGCTTTCCTTTTTAAATATTAAATCAGCTTTCCTTTCGGGGTGGTTTGATACAGAGTTGAAATAAGAGGCCCTGGGACTTTATAGGCAAACCTGTTGTGCATTGTTGAACTAATGGCTTTGGGTAAGTTATTTAACCTCCTTATGACCTCTTCAGTAAAACAGTGTTAATGAAATAAAATAACACCCTAAGAGTTATTGCAAGAATTAAATGAAAGAAAATGCAAAACACCTGGTACAGAGTTGGTATCTACTACGTGTAAATAAATTTCTGTAAGTTCCTTGTATCAGCTAGTGGCAGGTTTCATTTACTGGGCGTTTATCCTGTACCAGGCACTCTTCATATACTTTGTATCATGGGTATTAACACATTCAATCTTTGCAGCATTCTTATGCAATAGCTATTCTCATTCTGTTTCACACATGAGGAACTAAGCCATAGACAAGTAAAGTACACAGCTAGTAAGTATCATAGCTGGGGTTCAAAACATGCTTTTGGGTTCCATACATAACCTCTTAACTGCTAGACAACATAATCTCTCCCACTATCAGATCATTTCCATGGACCACATCCTGTGGACAATTTAAAAAGCAGTCTCATTTTAACGCACTATTTACCTAACTAAAACATCGTTGGGAGAAACATACAATGCATTCCATAGTCAAGTATAACTCATTTTAATTTATCCATTCTTTTGAATTAGCTGTACCATTGCTCCCTTTCAGTTGTGAGAAATCCAGCCTTGCTTGATCTTACCTGGGCAAAGGCATGCTTTGAAGTCGTTGTCCCAGAACCTGTGCAAATCTTATTTCTTATTTGTTTTGCTGCTTATGAATAATTAATTAAATAAATGCTTTCAAGGATTCCAAAGAAGCTAAAAAAACAGATTTTGAAAATCCACAAAAAGGTATCTAGGAAAACTTTTGTTAAGTTAAGAGATGTTATCTGCTGTTCTAGGCGTGGGTGCTTTTATCAAAACATTTCTCCCACTTTCAATTTTCCACTTGTTAAAATCTAAGGCCTTATTTGGCTGTCACTTACAGTACTGTGTTTTTTGGAAAAGTTTCTGGCAGCTAGTTTTTAAAAGATTTTGTTAAAAAAAAAAAAAAGAAAGAAAAAGCAAGCTGTGTAGTCCTCCTGTTGGAAGAATTCCTCTGACCTTCTGCATTATTATAAAGAGAATTGCCAATTTATCCAGGCCTCCCCCACCTGGTTATCTTCAGAACTTTACAATGTGTGCTTTTCCTAAGGCAGTTATTTTCAAGCATGATTTTGTAACACTGCAGGGTTTTTCAAGCTATTTCAAGGAGATAGCAAAGAATTCTCAAAACCAAATTAATTTTATTTTCAAAAAGAAGCATGCATGCCATAAATCATTGGGAGGCATTCAGGAGGGTAATTTTAGATGTCAGGAAATTGCACAAATAATGATAGAATATGGGCACCTGTACAGAAGTAGACAATTCTGCTTCTACAGTGGAACCCTTTAACATGCACCAAGCAATGGGAGATTTGCAGAACGCCTCTTTCAGTCTTAGTCCGTGTTTAACCACAACTCTCAATGATTTGTTAATAGAATAGTGTTGTATCTTCTATTTCAGCTTAGTTGTGATCATCCACAAAGTGCCCAGTCTCTTTGAACATCCACATGGCATGCCAATTGTGAGAAGATTAGCATGTAAATTTTTTACTCCTCTTAAGGGAAGGTCACTGTAAGCAATAATAGAACCTAGAATTCTCTGAGCTCAATGAATTTCCCAACATAGATCCTATATCATTCTCAGTCATATCAATCCCTTTATTTGGTCACTGAGAATCACTTTTCTCTACTTAGAGCCAGGCATTTAAATATCTTCAGCTTCCAGCCTCTCTTCTGGGTACCTGAGCTACACTTCGTCATGTCAATTGTTTTGCACTTTATCTGCCCTACTGGATTATAAACTCCTAGAGGGCAGGGACAGCATGGGACTAACCTTTAAATATCCTAGAGCACTCGATATAGTTCTTAGCACAAAATAAATGCCCACAAGTGTTTGTTGAATGAAACTAAGTCTTTAGAAAGTGGGAAATTTTTATTTCTTTTTTTTTGCCATGTCAGTTTACTGCCTACTGTTTTTTTTCTCACGTTATCCTGTTATCTGAATTTTTTATTTCTACAAACCTGAACAGGGTTTATACCTACTGATTTCAATTTTTTTTTCTTTTTGAACAAAACTTGCTTACTTCTTCTTTATTGGAACTGCACATTCTAATTCCTCATCCGGAGTGCACTTCTTTCTTAATTTCCTTTCCATTAATTTTTGATCTTTCCCCTCTTCAAGCTTTACTGCAACTCAGCATTCCCTCTTTATTTATGTACGCCATTCTCACTGTATTTTTCTGCCCTTGATAATTTCACTTTTTAGGTCTTCTGGTGTCTTTTTCTGAGCATAGTGTAATCCTTTCCATTAAATTATAAACTCTTTGAGGGTAAGCACGCTTACACATACCTGTTTTGCACAACTCCCAACGTAATTGTCAGACCCTCAGCCCATTTTACAGAAATTGGCTATTCATTGTAATTATTACTTAAGTGTGCGTGTATGTATAAAACAAATTTTCTGATTAAGTCATGGTACATGTGTCTCATTAAATTATTATAGGTACACCAAGTGGTGACCCTGTGCTTCTGTGAACAGAACATCAGAGTATCCTTTTCTGTAACATTTTAAAGGCAAGAAATTAAAACTTAAGGTGGAACAACCAGGGAAGGCGGTAGGAGGAACTCTTAGAATTGACCTAATAGTAATCATAGAAACCAAAAAAAAAAAAAAAAATTCAGTCAGACTATTCTATTCTGCATTTCCTAACTCCTTCTTAAGTTACTGTTTTAAATTTTTAAAAAATATTTTCTTAGATCCTGAGATATGTGATTTGATTTCAATCCTGAGCTGTCTGTAGCATCACTAGGCTGCTGGGGACATCTATAATCAAAGGTTTGGATTCCCTTCCAAATTCAGTTCTAATGTTTACACCCTGGTGTCCATATAATGAGATTTAACAGGCCTTATCACCTACTTACTTGAATTATTGTAATATTTACATTTTTTTCTCCAGTAGCAAACTAGATAGGTAAGAAATAATATCTTCTCTTTTATTTTAAACCTCCTTTGAGTAAGTTTGTTGAAGCCATTCTGACCATGAATAAAAATCTTAGATTAAAAACATTTAAGGAAATAACTATGAAAAGCTAGATTTATTTCTTCTATAATTGAATAAAAATGTATATACCATAAGCAATAATTGAAACACTAAAACCATTTTTAGTTCCCTATGAAAACAATCTGTTCCTCTGCAGGATCATCAGTTTAAATGCAAAGAGATAACAAATACCATTCGCGTATGTAACCGTGTTGTTCCACGCTTTGAAAGGGTCTTCATTAGCAAGGCTAAACAACACAACACAACCTGTAATGTGTTCCATATGCAGGTATTTTGAAACCTTTTGTTTGGTTTCTAACTAGAGAGAAAGAGGGAGGAAAAGAAAGAGTTCATTTTATTCTCTTGGGATTTGTTTTATACGGTGCATCAGATTGAGTTTAGCCAACAGGGATGCATTTCTCCTTGTCTAGCTCATGTTTGTTTATTCTCTCCTTATAAGAACCAGGGACTAGCCATTTCTTTTATGAACGCGGACCGAAGGGAGATAAATAGACCTTGCGGGAGAGGAAGGTCAAGTTCAAAGTTTTTCTTTCCTTTGGATTCAGGAATCAGCAAATGGAAAGACTAGCCAAACAACCAGCATCAGGCATCTGATGGTTAAGCCCTCCCCCCAGGACTTTTTATGTACATAAGCAGTCACAGGAGCAGCTGCGGCGCATTAGTTCCAATAGTTTAACAGGCTGCCTTGTAGCGCTGACAAAAGCCTCGCTCGCCGTGGCTTCCCTCCATGTTCCTGTGCCCTGCGAGCTCGGCGGTGATCTTTGGCAGGGGATCGGCAGAGGAGAGGTGACGTTCAAGAGGCTTCCGCCCTGGAGTGCGCTCGCCTCCTCTACTCCCGGCCCAGTCTCCGCCGAGAGACTGAGGCAGGCGACCGAATGAACTAGCAGCGGCTCGATCCGACCTGCTTCCCTGGACATCTCCCCGAGAGTCCGAGGAAGGTAATCACTGGAAAGAGGCCAGGGAACCACGTTGCCCTGGATCGTTGCCAACTGTACAAAGTTGACCGGGAAAATGGCTCAGCAGACGGCAAGCCCGGACACCTTAACAGTCCCTGAAGTGGATAATCCGCATTGTCCAAACCCCTGGCTGAACGAGGATCTTGTGAAATCCTTGCGGGAAAACCTGTTGCAGCACGAGAAGTCCAAGACAGCAAGGAAATCTGTTTCTCCCAAGCTCTCGCCGGTGATTTCGCCGAGAAATTCCCCCAGGCTCCTGCGCAGGATGCTTCTCAGTAGCAACATACCCAAACAGCGGCGGTTCACAGTGGCACATACGTGGTAAGGTTTGCACGGGTTATCAGACATGGGGGCCAGGTGCCCCTGGGTGATTTGTGGGCCTCCCGCCTTTCACTTTACGGGTAGGGAGGGGAGCGTCTTCGTCTTCACTCCTGACCCGTGATTTATCGGAAGTAATCCACCTTAATAAATCCCACAGATGTCCAAGTCAGGGCAGGAATCCTTGAGATTGGTAATAGGAACCTCTGAGGTGGGTGGTTCTCAAAGTTCAATTCCTATTGCAAGTTCCTACAAGAAAACTGAATTCCAGATGTCAAATAAGAATGCAGGTTGTTTTTTTTTTTTTTTCCTATACCGATGTGGTGGCGTTTCTTTGAATTCCTAAGCTACTAGTCCTGCCAGGTCCTGCAACAGCCTAGGAAAGAAAGGGCCAGAAAGGAGAGGAGGAAAATCATAGTTTGTTCTCTTTTCTGCATGATCCCCAATTAAACAGAGATGTGTATGGAGTGTGGGTGTGTGTATGTGTGTAATGGTGTGTCCAAGTAAAACCTGTCCTAACTACTGACTTTAATATATTTGTAATCTCAACGTGCCTTTTCAGTGGGTTTAGGAATGCCGTGCAGAAAGTTGCAGGCTGATACTTGGTAATATTGCCGTGTTCTTTGAATTTGAATTCTTTGACTATTTTGTCAATATTTTTATTTTCTTTACGAATGTTTTTATCTTCTATATAATAGGTGAATTTGTTTTATGCATATGGTACCACGTAGGTTTCTAGACGATTCTTGATATTTTCATGCTCTTGTAAAAACAAATATTAAAGTAAATCATTGTGTGAGTTTATTATGGTGTTTCTGCCTGAAAAGAGGCAATTTCAGGCTATGATCAGAGAAAGAGGGGTCTGTGATACACAGTTGGTTAATTTTAGGCAGTAGTAGGTTCTATGCACTACTTCCACATTTTGGCAAAATGAATATTAATTATGATGAAGAAAACAGGTATAGCAGAAAAAAATAACGAGTATGTTAGTTGAGAAACTGACTGAATGATTTTTATACAGCTTTTCCATAGAACACGAAAGAGTATGCCAGGAATGGAAAAAGCAAAACAAATTAGAACCAAAACAAGCAAACGAACAAACAAAAATCCCCCCAAAACCAGAATCAAGACTTCTAGGAAAGAAGCAGGAAGAAATAGAATCAAAATCTAAACTTAAGCCACATGGCCCTACCCAGGAATGCATTCATGTCATAGATGAAAATAGGCAACAAAGGAAAAAAGGTATGACCCACCCAAAGAAATGTCTGACCTCAGAATTGTCATTTTAAATAGCTAGATCTCTAATCAGGGAAGTGTTCTTATTTTTCCCCAAGATTTTAACTAAGTGGCATTTCTAAGTTTAGTTAGATATAACGCTCGTAAGAGGGGTAAGACAAACACTGATTTTTTACAGTCTTAAAGAAATGATGGAAAAGGATGACTTCTCTCGGAGGAAGATACTATTGAAAGAATTTGTCAGAGATAAGCAGTGAATGAAAGGCATAGATGAACACTAGGAGATGCTCTGAGGAGAGGGACAGCTTGAGACAGGGCATCAGATGCCAGAGCAGGAAAGCTGGCTGGAGTTCAGACAGGGTCAGGGCCAGAATTTTGGTATGCAATGTCCCTTTTGGTTGAGATGCCTTTTTAATTATAGTTCCTAAATTGTACCTGTTGCTAAATGAGTAAGCCTCCGCTCAGACACTTGATTTCTATCTGAGTGAAGCAACCTCGAGTTCAGCTGACGGTTATCAGAACTATTTGGACATGTTGAGATGTAAGGAAGGCAGGAAATCTCATGAAAACAGGCTTTCTTCTGAAATTTCTGGCACTTCCTTTTCTGATACTGTTTGGAGAAACTCCAAGGTCACGATTTCTGCCGATCTTTCATTGTGGTGTATCAGGTCTCCAGCAGATGAGGGAGGCATCAAAAGAGCAATGGGTATGAAAAAGAAAAATCATGATACCAATTCTCAGTAACGAAGGGGAGACAGTATCCCTCGTGGATTAAAAAAGCGTCCAGCAAGGGAGTTGGAAAGAGTGCCTCATATTTTCCTTATTGGTTCAACAAGCCGCAAGACGTTCATAATATCCACAGGCATCTTTCGACAAATATTGTTCCATCTGTGCTTTCATTACTTGGACTAAGCATGATCCAGAATTTTAAAAATTTATTTCAAATTGTGCTGCTTATATATATGTGTATATATATTTTGCTATCTAAACTGCTGCTACTACCACAACCATAGTCAAATCCTCCCCTCCTCCTAAATGAAATGATCAGCCATTTAATACACACCATGTGTGTTCCTGCCTCAGAATGTTGGTTCCTATACTTGATATTCCTTTCCATTCGATATGCATATATTTAATACCTACTGAGTCCAAAGTGTTTAGCTTGTACCTACTGATCACAAAGTTGAACAAGAGCTGTTCCTTGATTTCAAATTATTTACACTACAGTAGAAAAAATCATATTGGAAGGCATCTGATTAAGTTCAGGTAAGCATTTTGCTCTACAACATACTCTCCAAATCTTAGTGGATTGACACAGTAAATGTTTATTTCTTGCTTCTGCTTCTTGTGGGGAGCTAGCCTGCCCTGGGGTAATTCAGGGACCCCAGGTTCTACCATCTTGCGGTTCTTCTATTGGTAACACATGGTTTCCAAGTTTGCCAGGCTCAGCTGAATCCGGGGAAAGAGCACAGAAGATGACATTCGTGAGTTTTTATGAGGCAGGTCTAGAAGTGCACACATTACTTATCCCAGTATTCCCCAGATAGAACTCAGTCCTGTAGCCACATATAACTGCAAAGGAGGCTGGGTAACCTATCTCAGCCACATTGCCAGGAATAAGGTAAAACATCTGGTGACCAGCCCACCCGTGTCAGTCACAATGCAGTAACAGCTACTGGTTCACCCTCTATACCATAGTTAAATTCATAGAGTAACACCTATGATGACTGGTCCTTTAACATCTCTGCATACCTCCTGGATGAGGATTATACAGAGCAATTTTATTTTTTGACAAGTCTAGTGACTGAGAAGTCCTTGCTTACATAGTTGAAATCTCCTTCCTTGTAATTGTCATCCTTGGTTCCTGGATCTGCATTTTATTTTTATTTTTTTGTCTGCTTTGGGTCTTTGTTGCTGCACGTGTGCTTCCACTAGTTGCGGCGAGTGGGGGCTACTCTTCGTTGCAGTGCATGGGCTTCTCCTTGCAGTGGCTTCTCGTTGCAGGGCACGGGCTCTAGGCGCACGGGCTTCAGTAGTTGTGGCGCATGGGCTTAGCTGCTCTGCGGCATGTGGGATCTTCCTGGACCAGGGCTCGAACCCTAGTCCCCTGCATTGACAGGTGGTTTCTTAACTACTGCATCACCAGGGAAGCCCTCCTGGATCTGCTTTGAAAACCCCACAGCTTGAATCCCTCCCATCTTCCATAACTTAGACCTTAAGGCAAGAGGCTTGGAATAATCCATCAGAAAGCCAGGACCCCGCTCTATTCATCTTAGCACACCCATTAATCAGTAATGTCAGTGTTATCATGCTTTTTAAAAATTATTCTCTTTTCTTAACTAAACACCCTAGGTTATTTCACATTTATATGCTATAGTTATCAGGTGGATTCTGGTTGTTCTTAACCAGACTTCACTTGGATTTTCAAAACCCATTTAAAGAGTATTTTACTGAATTGATACAATACTCCAGGTGCTGTGTGACTCTTGGACAGAGAGCATCTGAGAAGTCAGATTACATACGTCTAAATTTTGACTTCCCGTTTACTAGTGTGATTTTTGAACAAGTTGCTTAACATAGGCTTGTTTCTCTGTTACCCAATTTCCTGGGAATAGTAATCGTATCCACTTGGTGTTGTGGTTTTATTAGGTACAATTATGTGTAAGTTAATCCACTTGGTGTTGTGGTTTTATTAGGTACAATTATGTGTAAGTTAAAGTGTTTTGCACAGGGAAAGACACTTAATGAGGGTCATTATATAAGCTAATATTTTCTTTATTATGTGTCCATTAATCCAGTCTTGCTCAGCCTGAATCTTTAGGCTCATGTCTACATTTTTAAATGGTTACCCTGTCAGTTGTTTGTGGATGGGACAATGTTTTTAGTAATACTTATATCCCTAGCTAATGTTCATTGAACACTGGTGTTGGATCTGGTGCTGTGTGTTATATTAGGACCCTCTTGTATTCATGCTTCTCATCACTTTGTTTTACCATGTTTACTTAATGTCTAGTACTTTGTAGTCTACTGATTATAGACCAGACTGTTTTCATCAGAGTAGGGAATTCCCTCTGATGTCAACATGAACGTCAGCGGAATTTCTGGTGAAGAAAACTTTCAGTGTTAAGTTTACTTCTGGAGAATCAGTCAGGCAAATCTTTATATTTTTCAGTTTTTTTTCCTTACTTTACACTGGGTTCTGTGCACCAAATGAAGGAACGTGTTCTAGAGTGTGTAAGTGATACTAGGCAATAGGATTTCTTTGGGCAAGATACTATCCAGGTAATACCACGTGTCTTATCTTTAAAATTTCTGTGTATGCATGTGTGTTTTTAATTACAACATATCCAAAGGTAGAAGCAGCAGTTAGTAACGTCCTTAAACAACAAAATAATTTCTTTAGGTCAATTTTTGAAAGGCATTTTTCAGGAGACTTTTCAAAAATCTTAAAGATTTTCAGGGAGCTAGGTAAGTGTTTTGGGCTATCATTTTTGTTCATTATAAATTTCTCTTTACTGGGCATTGGATAGAAAATTGCTCATGTTTAAAAGTAAACAGTTGCTTTCTTGAGCCATAATTTCTTCAGTAACTACAGTTGCTTTCATGGTTGTAGTTTAAGAGAGAAATACACTATAAATTTTCTTCAAGTTACAGAAGGTTCCGGAAACCCTTTATCACCTATAAAGAAGAAATCCAGCCACTTAGAGCATTTATAGGTCACACACAAACACACCGCCACACACACCCAAGTAGATTTTCAAAGCTATTATTTAGGTGTTGTATTTGAGACTCTTTCTTCTTTGCTCCAACTCTCCTACATTTGCCTGCCTTAACTTTAAGGTTATCTTCTCTCTGCCCCTTATGGTGAGGATACCGAGAGAAGGGCATTGCTGGTGCTCTCCTAGGAGCTGGGAACCCAGAGATGGGCTGTGGTTATAGTGTGATACAAGGAGGTGGGGAGGAAGTTTCTGGGGAAAATTTTCTGGGACGCACAACAGGAAGTAATGCCAGCAGGTTAGGTAGAGCCAGTTGGCTGAGTCTTTAGCTGTGTCTCTGGTGTAATTGGCTGTGTGTCTTCCACAGGAATCTTGGGGTACTGCAAGTTAAGGGTGTCTGTGACTTTTGAAAAGCATGCTTAGCCTTTCCTAAAATCAGAAGACCCCAGGAAGATATTCATCTTAAAAACTTGTCAGTTGCCTTTATGATATTTAAGAAATTACAAAATAAAAATGTGACAAATAGTTACTGAGGAAAATGAAGAAAACAATGAAATAGCATGGCAATTTATTACTCATATGTACTTTGTGACCTTTGACATTTACCTTAAAGAGAAAAGGGATTAAGTGTATCTGTACCAGCCAAAGTCAATTCTGTCAATACTAGTGGTAAAACTACTTCCAGGCAAAAGCACAGTCTTTTTTATAAAGTTGGTAGAAATGCTGAATGAGAAGAAAGTAAAAAATTGAATCTCAAAGTTCATGAAAATAATTCTTAAATCATACCTTTAATTTTAAAAGTTATTCTTTATATAAATTTCTTTATAAATAACAAGCTCCTGTGAGGTTAGGTAATTGATTGAGCTTCAGAGCTTCAGCACTTTTTTTTTTTCCTTAGACAGGAAGCTACCAAAATTGTTCTTCAAGTAGCAGTTTCAGGAAGAAGCTTTATTGTCACCAGTGTGGCAAAGTTATGTCGTTGTTTTTTAATGCTTTTGCTTTTGAAAAGAATCATGTTTTTAAACTGTGAGGAGTTTAGCATAGTGGAAGCCATGTATTTCCACCTCTGCAGCCACTTAATATTTGACCTTAGTTACTCCACCTTTTTGAATTGTAGACTTTTTATTCATAAGTCATATGGCTATAGAGGCATTTGATATTTACAAGTAAGAAACTGACTAATTAAATTTACAAAGTGGTAACAAACCACAGTACATTTAAGATAAGTAATTTAAAAGAAGTTCCAACTTGCTGTTGTAAGATAATGAGGTGTATGCCTCATGGGTAAAAACAGGGGACAGTGTGCTTTAATAATTCTGTGGCTCATAAAAAGGCTGCAGGACCTTCAGAATGAAAGCATTGGTGGTATTCACTCTAGGACACCATCTGGAAGCCATGATTTGGGGTAGAAAATGTGGAAATCTGTAGATGATAATAAAAATTCAAATTTAAAATTTTCTTTTACTGTATCTTCAATTATATACCATCTTAACACACCGATCTCTTCTACTATATATAAAAAAACAACAAAAAATCATTTCATGTTCAATTTTAAGGACATAAATGTCTAGCTATTTCAAATGAAGTACTTATTTTCAAAATGAAATCTTGAGTTGATATGAGACCAAATTGATTTCATTTTGGACTAAAAACTTTAGGTTCATAATAACTTTATAATCTTAGACTTATTATAACATAGCCAATAATAATTTAGCTCCTGCTGTATGTCAGATACTTTATGTACATTAACCTTTCAAAACAAACACGGTTGAATTTAAGTATTATTAGCTGTATTTTACACATACATATGCCAGGGCCAGAGAAATTGGTACATAACCAAGATCATTCAGCTATGCAGCCATGAAGTGAGTTGACTTAAAACTTAAACTCAGGTTTGCCTAACTCTCCACCGTGTATTCTTTCAGCATTACCTTCCTTTGGGCTAAGAATTACATTCACATTTATTTCCCTACCCAGCTTGTATATCAAAGCTGCAACAGTGAATATTAGATGACTTCACAGAATGGTGGTTAGTTAACAGAAGGGTAGAAACAGACCCTTTCTTAGTGTTGAATCTCAGTTTATTTGTTTAACACCTGTGGCTTGTATGAATGTAGACATATTTTTTTTTGACAAAAATATGTGTATGTGGAGGAGAAATATATGTCCTTGATGAAGGAAGGTTTTAAGGTCAACAGAAAACATTCTGTTTTAGAGTAGTTTTAGACTAAGACTGGCATCAAGACAAAACCAATCAGAGATAATTTTATTTTCAATGATTCAGAGAGAAAGGCATGAAAGGCTTGAGCTCTAAAGAAAAGATTAAGTCAGAAATCTATTAAGGTTCGGTTCCAGAAGAGCCAGCTGGAAATGATGGTCTGCAGGCTCAAGTCACTAAGCAACAGAGCAGCAAACTGCTTGGTAACCAGAGCTGGCTAGACTCACAGGCTGACTGCAAATGACCGGGTGGCCAGACAGGAGGACCACAGCCCATCTGACCTCAAAACACTCTCCTTTTAGTCATCCGCCAGCTTTCCTGCCCAGTCCCCCCATTTTGGAAAGGTCTCTTTGACTTAACAAGATACCTGCTTTCAGAATGGAAATATCTCTGAGACCATAAGTACATGCTATCTGTCTTCTTTAAAAGGGCATTTCTGAGATTGCTTTCTTTGGGCCAGTGTATCATAAACAAAATATAAAGTTTAATGAGAGGAAAGAAAGTGAAAACATTGGGATTAATGGCTCGACCTTGGGTTTTTAGGAGCAAATGTATACAGGGCCAAATTGCCTACTTCATTTGGTGAGATCTGTCCTTGAACTCTGAGAGCACAGTGTTGCCATTTATTTAACGCTTTCTGTCTTATGCTGTCTTCTTTTTCATGAGTGTGTTTTGACTGTGCAGCTGGACTCTAAGTTCCTAAAAAATGGGAACCCTCACATACATCAATCTTTGTATCCATTGTGAGGGGCCAAGTGCCACCTGTATAATATATATTTAGTGAATACTTGTTGTTTAATTGAGAAACATACCCTCAATTGCTGTGGCTCTTATGCTGAACACCTGGGGAGATCTATAGCCTTCCAGCCTAGAAGTCCTGGTGATGTCGTGTTTGATTGCCATAGTGGAAAGAAGTTTCATACGCAATGATTAACCATTTGTTTGGACTTTGTCACCACGGCTCTGTGTGTATGAGTGTGTGTTCTGGGTGTACACACACCTAGGCGGGTATGATTTGACTCTAGTATACATGAATGAATTGGTATATGACGGTGTCAAATATACGCATTTTAATAATTTTTAGTTTATACTTTGAAAATAATTTATGCCTGTTGTATTTCTGAAAAAATATGTAAATGTATTTATGATTCTTGGTAAATTACTGAATAACTAGCTTGTTAAACTCTTATGACTAATTCTTATCTCTTAGAATTCATAGTGGTTCAATTATAATACAAGACTTACGCTCATAAAAGAAATGCCAAGATTTTGAGGAGAAATTTGAAACAAACAAACAAAATCCCCAAAACACTCTGTGCAGTTTTTGTTTGTTTTTTGGTATGAAATTTGGAGAAATTTGAACTGAGAGAAACAAAGTACCACTTCTTCAAAGTACATCTTCAGAATAAGTAAAATTGAATAACAGAAAAAAATTTTCAAGAGATTTAGCAGGTTATTTATTTATTTATTTATTTTTGCGCTATGCGGGCCTCTCACTGTTGTGGCCTCTCCCGTTGCGGAGCACAGGCTCCAGACGTGCAGGCTCAGAGGCCATGGCTCACGGGCCCAGCCTCTCCGAGGCATGTGGGATCCTCCTGGACCAGGGCACAAACCCGTGTCCCCTGCATCTGCAGGCGGACTCCCAACCACTGCGCCACCAGGGAAGCCCTAGCAGGTTATTTTAATGTAAATATTTTGTCCATAGTTCATACGCATTTTTACCTTGCAGTGATTTCAAACCAACCGATCTCCTTTCCATTAGTCTTACGAGATAGCCCTCTATCTCATAATTTGATAGATCAAATTAACTATCATTAAAATAAAGTGGCTTCCTCTGTATATTATTATTAGGGTTTCTTTTTCATTGTCTTATATAGCTGATTTCACATTTATACTTATAAATGGTGAGTATTGTTGACCTTTTGAATAAAGCAACTTTCTGCCTAATAAGGTTATTTGGATTATCATTTCTACTGTTTACCTTCTTTAGATTTATAGTATTTGTTTTACTTTGCAGTGTGATTTTTTTTTATGACTTTCTACTGAGTGTGTGCCAAATAGAACACTGTATGATTTATGGATAGTAATAACTAAATCTTATATGAATTGGAGGCAGTTGACCCACAAGGCAGAATGCTATATGGCTCGCCTCTGAATAGAACCAGGCTTCTTTAATAAAGCCCTCTTACAATAGCAATAGCAGTGTCATTAACGGTGCACTTATTCCTGTATCACCTTCCCAGTTTAACATACATCTGTGGGTCATTTGTACAGTGTTGTATTTAATTTTTTTAGTTGATTTATATTTTTATTTAAAGACCTGTATGTTTAAAAATGAAGCTTTATATCCGTACTATAAATTGGAAACCAGTGTCATTTATCATACATGGAAGATAATTGAACAAAAATACAATGAATAAAAGCTAAATAGATTCAAGTTTAACTGGATACTATGACCTGCTAGAGGGTCTGAGTCTGAGGTCGGCTCTCTCTTTGTTTAAAATGGCAGTTAGTAAGTAACGTAGAGATGTGAAAGACCGATTAAGTCCTTCTCCTTCAGGTAATAAGAATGACTGAAAGGATTTGGGAAGGAAATAACTTTCTCATTATTTAATTCAACATTTTAAACTCAGTAAATGACATCCCTTATGCCTAAAACCATCTTGGTGCATCAGATTCTCTAATGTATCAACCCAGTGGTCCTGAACCACTGATACTTCCACTGTTGGAAGAAGGACCTAGGTTTTTGTAGGGGTTCTTTGGGTCTGAATCCCTTAGTTGGAGGTAAATGCACTGAACTTGGATTGGGTGATTCCAATTACCCAAATGAAAGTCAGGTGTTGGTACCCTGTTTTTATCACTCTATAATTATTAATTTCCTATCTGGTAGCTGCAGAGATGCAAAGAAGCATAGAACTGCTCTGTGGAAAACTGCTATACCTGCTAATGGCAGTTTCTAAGTTCTGCTTCCAAAGGGCATAGTCATGGGCTTTTTAAAACGGTGAGGATCTCTGTGCAAATAGGTGAAAGCTGAGGTAAGCTAGCAGCCCAATTTTTGTACACCTCTGTAATCTTATGGAGGATTTACTTCCAGACTAGAACACCCACATGGGACCGGCTACCTAACTTGCAGGGTTCGGTGTGAAATGAAAATGCAGAAACTCTCTTTCAAAAGGATATTAAGAATTTCATGAAGGCAACAGCAGAGCATTCAGTCCCACACAGGGCACTTCTGAGAGTGAGGCCTGGTACAACTGCCCAAGTCACATCTAGGAAGCCAGCTCTTCACCCACAGCAGATCTGAGAGGGGAACCAGTTAAGAGCTGGATTTGGTCTACTGGTCATACTTTGCCAATCACTGGTCTACAGGATAAAATTCATACTCCTCAACTTGGTGTCTAAGTCTCTGTCATCAGCTGCAAACTCATCTCCACAATCTTCTCTGGTATTATTTCCTACAGATTCTTCACAGTCAATCATCCTGGAGCTGAATCCAGAGCAGAGGTCCTCAGCCTCGATGCGCCAAGGCAATGCTTTGTCATCGGGGCTGTCCTGTACACGTAGGCTGTAAGGAGCATCCCTGGCCACTGCGCACTAGATGTCAGTCACACCCATCCTGTAGTAAAAATCCAGAATGTCTCCAAACATGGCCAAATGTCCACTGGGGGCAAAATTGTCCCTGGTCGAGAACCACTGATCTAGAGGATAAGCTTTCACTTTATTCACTAGTATATTCCTAACACCTAGCATAGTCTTGTGATACAGAAAGAGGTCCCAAAATGTACTGTCTGGTCCAACTCTGCTACTCACTCACTGTGAGATCCCAGGGGTATCATTTAAACTCCACAGGTCACAAGTAAGTGCATCCATAAAATGGAACTATTGCAAATTCATTCCTTACTTCATGGAAGTATTTAAAAATTCAAATGATATACTTAATGAAAAGACCTTTGGAAAAGAATAAAGTACTATTCAAATATCATGTAAAAAGAGTCATGGAGGAACACCGAGGGTGATCTGAACCCATTGATGTCTAGAAGCTTCATTCACCTCCTCCTGTGTGTACTCTATGAAAATTGCTGTGTGTGATGCTATTGGGGCATTGTTGTCTTTGCTCTCAAGGATTGTGATCAGATGGGGATAAAATACGATTACTCGAATAACCATAAAGCAGTCGTTGCCATAACTAAGTACAAAGAGTGGTGGAGTTTATAGGAAAGTAGAGATTGTTTCTAATGATGGGACTCATGTAAGACTTGAGATGGAGTGTGAGATAGAGTAGTCACAAAGAAGGCCCATATTGAGCTTTTTCTTAGCTTATGTTATTTAATATTCATGGCAACTTAATTAGGTTTATGTTTAATTGTCCCATTTTACAAAGAGAAAATTGGGGCCTAGAAAAGAATTTGATATGAACACGAAGCATAGAGAATTTCAGTAGGAAGAGAACTGGAGTGAAGTATGAAGGACAGGAAGTAAGTTCTTTTCAGTAAAGGAACAACATGAACCAATATGGGAATTGCATGGAGTTTAAGTGAGATTGGGTACAGCATGGAGTATCTTTATGGAAAGCGACTGTAAAGGAAAGCTGGAATCAGGTTTCAAAGGTCAGCTAACATTTTCTCTCTCTCTCTCTCTCTCTCTCTCTCTCTCTCTGTCTTGCACACACACACACACACACACACACACACACACACACACCCCACACCCCACAGATTTATATGCTTAAGTGAAACACAATCAATTTTATCTTTCTTAACAGCTTTACTCCAAATAAAAGGAAGTGACATTCTGAGTTATTACCCCATGCTAAGCTTGCTTAACCACGAGTGTATGCACCGAACACTCTATGGTTGGCATGTGAGATTTAGTTCAGTTAGACCAGTGTATACCATCTTTCCGCTAGCTATGCCTTCTACTCCTTCTAAGATAATCCTTCAGAAATAGCAGAAAACACGGTTTTATTTCCATTCAAATGAGATGTGTTAATTCCACTGGTGGCACTTGTGTTCCGATGCGTAGAGCAGAGACATTTATTTATGTGAGGACTGTATCTGCCTTTTCATTAAATTGCACGAGAATATAATGCTTAAAACACATCTAGCAGTTCTGATGGACTGTACACAGGAAACCATTTCACTCTTAAGGTATTGAGGCTCTATTTCAAGACTGGCTTACCAGGGTAAGAATCAGGAGCTAAATACCCTGTTATCCTTTCCTCTATTCAAACAATCATCTCTGAGTGTTTACTCTGTATCTGTCACTCTTCTGAGGATATAACACTGAGCAAAAAGGACAAAGTCCTGCCTCCATGGAGCACATATTCTAACAGAGAAGAAGACAATGTATAAATAAATATTCCAGTAGGTCAGAGAATAACAAGTACAATAAAGAAGAAGAAAGCAGGGTGAGGGGATAGAGTTTTATATACCTTTTTGGGGAGGATTGTCTGTAAGGTGACTTTTGAATAGAGGTCTGAAGAAGGTGACTGATTCCCTCGGGGAAGACCATTTCAGGCAGAAGAAGTAACAAGTGCAAAAGGTCTGAGGGATGATGTGATTGGTGTGTTTGAGGGAGGGGGACGTTATAGAAAATGAGGTCCGAGACATAGAAAGGAGTCAGCTCATGTAGTGTTTTGAGGCTAAAGTAGGATTGGGGATTTTTCTTGGTCATGACTATGATGTTTTGAAGGGAGAAGTGTTAACAGTGGGAGTGTCTGCCTCGGGGAGAAACACAGGCTGTCTTAAGTTTTGAAAAAATCATTTAGGCTCCTGTGTAGAAAATACAGATGTGGGGCAGAGGAGGAAACAGGGAGACCGATTTAGACTGTTGCAGTAATCCAGGTGAGATATAATGGTGGTTCAGAGGAGAGTAGTAAAAGGGAAGGTAGTTGAGAAATGGTCACGATTCTCTCTGGAAGCAGCAGAGGAAAGCGAGAAAGAGACCTACCTCTCCTTTAGAGGAGGTGGTACAAAAACATGGAGGGGAAGTAGCCACCACATCAGAAAGCTGAAATAAACCAGCATCCTCAATGGACAGCCATTAGTGTCAGAGCAAGAAAGTGCAAATTCACAATGGAGAGTTTGGAGGGGTGACTGGGGGAGGGCTGGGGACATAAATCAGACTAGGGGATTTACAGAGCCAGCTGGGGATGTGAGTCTGGTGATGAACAATGACCTGGCAGCCTTGGGCTTCTTGTGGTGATGCCTGTGTGTCAAAGACAAGGATCTCATTTGAGGCCATGCGGTTAGACAAGTACAACTCTTGAGCTAGGATGGCCAGTCTCTTGTGTCTACATTTTTTTTTTTTTTTTTTTTTTGTGGTATGCGGGCCTCTCACTGTTGTGGCCTTTCCCGTTGCGGAGCACAGGCTCCAGACGCACAGGCTCAGCAGCCATGGCTCACGGGCCCAGCCGCTCCGCGGCATGTGGGATCTTCCCGGACCGGGGCACGAACCCGTGTCCCCTGCATCGGCAGGCGGATTCTCAACCACTGCGCCACCAGGGAAGCCCCTCTTGTGTCTACTTTTTAAAATTCATTCCAGGCACCCTAATTCAGCTGCAGTGCATTGATAGAAATGGAGGAGAGAGGCAATGAGAACTGGCTGGCCAGGTCTGCCAACATTGCTGTCTGGTAAAGACATGTTCTTCCCATCTCTTTACCATACATTCATGCTCCAGGGATGAGAAGTGTGACAAAAGATGCAGAAAGGCGATTGGGAAATCGCTAGTTTCCAGATGTATGGCCATAGGGCAGATTTTCTAACATGAAATTACCATTTTCTTTCCCCCTGCATTGGATACAAAATCTTGTTCTTAAGCCTGATGTTAAAAATAGATATTGAAGAACTGAAAAAAATATTTCTGAAAAAATATATGTTGTACTTGCCACAATGGTTCATGCATATAGTTGTTACAATGATACTGCTTTTATTAAATAAATAGGTTTTATGTGTAGGCATAAATTAGTTTTTAAAGAGAGCAAGACCGTGCTGCATTTTAACATTTGTTCAGGGATGTTTTCACGATCATACTTGTAAACAAAACGAATATGAAAATGGGTAGAACATAGCTTTCTGTTTGGAGTTTGAATTGTTGGTTTGTATTACCTGCCTGCAAATGGATGTTAGGTGAACCTGGCTGTTATTAGGAAATACAATCTTCTGTGTCTTAGGAGGTTGACCTGCAAAGCAATGTGTGTAAACCTTTTTTTTTTTTTTTTTTGCCCTAAGGGAAAGGGCGAGCCCTGGCACCTTTTCACCTGTAAGGATTATGTTGCTTTTGCTGTGATTGATTGGTTGGCTTCTCTTCCAGAAATGCTGCCGGTATGTGTTTTATGTTCTGACGGAGCCATGGCTTTTGCTGTTCAGCACGTCACCCCCATGAAGACGTGGGTAGGCTTTTGTGCATTAGCTCTTGTAGCCTGGGAATCGTATTTCAACACACCATCCAGAATTGGCTAGAACATGCCTGTCACTCCCAGCTGACTCTGATGACGCTCTTGCCAATGTAGATTTACATCAACATGATTCTTTACTGGGAGAAGCTTGTTCGGAATATATAGGGTGGCCCATTTAAAAGAGGGTGGCCCATTTAAAAGAGGCATAGCGTCAGTTTGAAGAGAACTGTATTTTAAGGGAAGCGCCATAAGAAATACACTGTCAATTAAATGTTCCACAGAGCTCAGAATTGTAATCAGCATCACTCAAGAAGATTTTCCCTTCAGAAATTGCATGTTACTCCAAGTTTTAGAGAGTGCCTTATCCTGCAAAGAGAACGCTTCTATTCTAGACTTTCCTTCTCATCATGCCGAATTTCTAGCCTCTTCTTTCAGTATCTATGTAATTCTAACCTCGAAAGTATGAGATGTAGTATGATGTGACAGCATTGCTTTTTTACCTGCCCAAAATTCAGTTTGTCAGTTCAATGGGTAAATAGATTTTACTCTTAGCATGAAACCCTTTGGCATATGTCTATCTTGTTTTTTGACTCATCTTCAATATCCTTATGAATGTTTGGGATAGGCATATTACTCAGATGCGTGGGTCTATAGACAGGAAACCAGACACTCAAAAATAAAACCTGTTACCATAGCTATTCAGAAAAAAACCCACAAAATTGTCTTTGCTGTACAAAAGAAAAATTCAATATCAGTGGCACATGACTTGTGATTACTATTATTATGACCCTACGCTACTCACCCTTCATTTTCGTTATCCTAGTCTATTCTAAGTCATTACAGTAATGGATACAACTGAATGGATTTGCAATTTTACCCCTTTCTCAGGACAACCAGTAGGATTTTCAGTGACACGTGCTTTGATCTGTCTGCTTTTAAATCTCCTAAGCAGGGCACCTCTCCACAGCTTCCTCTCAGAAGATTTTACAATCCTAATAGACCTCATCATGAGTTTTGTATTTATGCTTGTTTAGACACATCAAAGTCAGGCTTTATACCAGGGGCCACCTAGAAAGTTAAGGTCGTCAGCTTCTTGTTGTAGCCCTGGGGTTACTGGCATGCTTACTAATAATGAAGATCGACCTTGTAAAGTGATCAAGAGTTGTGGGCTGCAATATAGGAATATTAGAAAATGTTCTGCCATGTTGTTCTTTCTGCTGTATTTTGGCCAGAATTAATACTATGGTCACAGTTAACTGCAAGGTGTTCTATGATGTCTGTATATAGTGCAGAGGGAAAGAAAAATGTAGAAATAAGAGTCTTCTCCTGTGAATTAACATATGAAATCTATACTTAATGCAACAGAGCCAAGATGCAACACTTTAAATAGATGAGTTGACAGGCCAATGGGATTGGTGGGAATTTGAATAGGCATAGAAAAGAATCATGAAAGAAAAAAATTGGCAGTGCTTTTTTTTTTTTTTTTTTCCTGCGGTATGCGGGCCTCTCACTGTTGTGGCCTCTCCCATTGCGGAGCACAGCAGCCATGGCTCACGGGCCCAGCCACTCTGCGGCATGTGGGATCTTCCCGGACCGGGGCATGAACCCGTGTGCCCTGCATCGGCAGGCGGACTCTCAATCACTGCACCACCAGGGAAGCCCTGGCAGTGCTTTTTCAAACATTGTGCATGAGAGAGGAACTGGTGGTTAATAGACTGACATTAAACATTCAAATTATGTTAATAATCTTACTAATAGCCTTTTTAATCTATCATCTATCTATCTATCTATCTAATCTATCATCTATTTATCTCTATCTTTTGTTCTGGTTCCCCTTTCACCAAGCAGTCTTCTAATTACAGTCTTCATTGTTCTATAGGACTTTCTACTGAGAGGGAGTGTATTGGGTCACATGGCTGAAGCATTATAATCAGAGCAATGATGTAGTGCTTAAAGAAAATAAGTTAATTGGCATTTGGATTCTGTTCCGCAGTTCCATGAGCTTGTGTGATATGGGTTTGCTTCTGAGAGAAGAGGTCTCTCTCACGTTCTGAGAGATTCCAGTTTCTGACTCTACAAAACTCAGTGCCAGATTCTAACCTTAATAGTTTCTCCAAGGTATTGCCAATCCCCAGGGCCTTTTGGGAGAAATATCTGCCAGCCTTCTCAGGTGAAACTCTTCTCCACTGCTATGCCCTGAACATTTTCTCTAAAAACCATGGCAGAACTAAATACACGTTAAAGCTGTAATCACATTGAAAATGAGGAAAAGGTGCATCGTTTCATTTCCTTAATCGCATTCCTCAGTGGCAGCTGTTTAGTGAGACAATCATGACTTACGCTTTGAAATTCATTTTCTGATACATCTAACAATTAGCACAGGATTTATTGGTTATATGTTTGTTTTTATGATGATACAGTATCTTAAAGAACTTGGACAGCTGCTCTAGAAAACATGTTTAGTACTCAGATGCAGTGTTTGGAATTTTCTGGACCCTTTTCTTTCCCCTTTCAGATCCAGTGGCCTAGCGGGTTCCCTGAAATATTATAGTTTTCACTCCAGAAAGTTTTATCTTCTAGGGAGTTTCACATTTTAATAGGTGTTTTTGAAGACAGAAAAGCCCCTGTGACCCACGTACATGGATCTCAGGTTGTAGAATCACAGGTTTGTGGGATAGAGTTCAGATCAACCCCATTAACGGTTGTAGCACTAACAGGAGAGATTATTTCTCATAAGCACTGTACACCAAAGTTATGTCTTTTTCAACAATATTTACGACATCATGGTGACATGTTGACTGTTAAGACTGAGACAGAAAAGGATGAGAGGAAGTGGTGTAAAAGTGAGGGTAAGTGTTGAAACAAATTGAAACATTTTTTCTAAGATAAATGTTCTCCAGAGAAGGGTATCTGAATTACTTTCCTAGGGCTGCCATTACAAATTTCCACAAACTTGGTGGCTTAAAACAACTAAAATTTATTCACTCACAGTTCTCAAGACCAGAAGTCCAACATCAATGTATTGGCAGGGCTACACTCTGTACAGAGGCTCTAGGGGAGAATCCGTTCCATTCCTCATCTGGTTTCTAGTGGTTACCGACTTCCTTGGTTTGTGGCTACATCACTCCAATCTTTCCCACTGTCTTTATATGCTTTCTCTGTGTCAGTCTTCCCCTTCTGTGTGTCTCTTATAAGGATGCTTGTCATTGGACTTAGAGCTCTCCTGGATAATCTAGGATAATGTCATCATCTCACAATCCTTAATTTAATACATCTGGAACAATTCACAGGTTCTGGAGTTTAGGATGTGGACCTATCTTTTTTTTTTTTTTGGAGCCACCATTCAGCCCATTACAGTGTCTAATGGTATGCCTTGTTCTGGGAGTCCCTGGGAAAGCCATGTACATAGTATGAGGTCTGGGCCACACCCATATGGACAGTACTTTCTATTCCAACAGCTCTTAAGGATTCCAGGTCGACTAGCCCAGGCAACAAGGTTTCCTAGGGCAAGAAGCCAAGAACACTTGGATTCTTTTAAGTGGACAATTGTCATCCAGTCCTGTCTTGATGTTTCTTCTCAAAGGGATGAGAGAAAGAAATGGGGAAATATTGTTTATTTTGCATATAGAGCTCTTTTGAAAGAGGAAGAAAGGAAAACTGTAGGCAAAATGAGTTCAGAAAGGAGAATGATGAGTGTTTTTTCAATGTTTTATTAATGTTTGGTCCTGATCTCAGTGACTCAAATTAGCATTTTAGAACCATAAATGTAATACACGTTTATGGTAAAAATCCCTACAAAAGGTAATGGTGTGTGAGTCCCTGTATCCCCTTTCTCAGCCCTCTCAGCTTTCCATTTGCTTTCACCAGAGTAAATACTATTAACATTGTCTGGTGTAACCTCCCAGAAATATTTTAATTATATTTAAGTAAATTTAATAAAAATATTGATAACACTTACTAAGTAATTTCTATGTATTAAGCACAGTGCTAGGTATTTTCAGGGATTACATCATTTAATTCTCACTACAAACCTAAAAGATACATTTCTATCAAAAGATATGTTTCTATCAAGTGAAATCATTGGTCCAAAGACTTTTTTTTTTTTTTTTTTTGTGGTACGCGGGCCTCTCACCGCCGTGGCCTCTCCCATTGTGGAGCACAGGCTCTGGACGCGCAGGCTCAGCAGCCATGGCTCACGGGCCCAGCTGCTCCGCGGCATGTGGGATCCTCCCAGACCGGGGCACGAACCCGTGTCCCCTGCATCGGCAGGCGGACTCTCAACCACTGCGCCACCAGGGAAGCCCCAAAGACATTTTAAATATTAAAAGGTATTGGCAAATTTACTTCTAAAATTGTTTCATCATTTTACACACCGATAAACAGTATGCCAGAGGACCTCATTATCACTTTCACCATCACTGAATATGATCCACTTTATTTTTCATCACTATTATGGATAAAATATAATATCATTTATTATTTACTATTCTGTTTTATGAGTGAGTTTAGCATCTTTTCATTATTTATTTGCTATTTCTTAGTCCACTGCCTGTTAATATATTTCATCATTAAAAAAATTGGGAGGGCTTCCCTGGTGGCGCAGTGGTTGAGAGTCTGCCTGCCGATGCAGGGGACGCGGGTTCGTGCCCCTGTCCAGGAAGATCCCACATGCCGCGGAGCAGCTGGGCCCGTGAGCCATGGCCGCTGAGCCTGTGCATCCGGAGCCTGTGCTCTGCGACGGGAGAGGCCACAACAGTGAGAGGCCCGCGTACCGCAAAAAAAAAAAAAAAAAAAAAAAAAAAAAAAAAAAAAATTGGGATAGGGCTTCCCTGGTGGCGCAGTGGTTGAGAGTCCACCTGCCGATGCAGGGGACACGGGTTCGTGCCCCGGTCCGGGAAGATCCCACATGCCGCGGAGCGGTTGGGCCCGTGAGCCATGGCTGCTGAGCCTGCGCGTCCGGAGCCTGTGCTCCGCAACGGGAGAGGCCACAACAGTGAGAGGCCCGCATACCGCAAAAAAAAAAAAAAAAAGAAAGAAAATTGGGATAATAACCATTGTGTTCATTGATTTGTAATAACTGAGTATATTTAGGAAATTAACTCAAACTCTTTTGAATATTTTTCTCAGTATTTTTTTTCCTTTTGCTTTATAGTTTCTAAAAGTCATATATAAATATTCTGATTTTTTATTGTGGTTAAAAACACGTAACATAAAATTTATCATTTTAACCATTTTTAAGTGTACATACAGTTCATTAGTGTTACACATATTCACATTGCTGTGGAACAGATCTCCAGAACCATTTTGTCTTGTCAAACTGAAGCTATATACCCATTAAACAATAACTACCCTTTCCTCGTCCCCCCAACCCCTGGTAGCCACCATTCTACTTTCTATGAATTTGACTACATTAGGTATCTCATATAAGTGGAATAATACAATACTTGTCTTTTTGTCACTGGCTTATCCCACTTAGCAAAATGTCTTCAAAGTTCACTTGTGATGTAGCATGGGACAGGATTGCCTTTTTAAGACTGAATAATATTTCACTGTATGTAGATACCACATTTTGCTTATCTGTCTGACTGGCAGTGGATATTTGGGTTGCTTCCATCTGTTGGATATTGTAAATAGTGCAGCTATGAAAGACCCTGATTCAGTTCTTTTGGATATATATCCAGAAGTGGGATTGCTAGGTCATGTGGTAGTTCTATTCTTAATTTTTTGAAGACTCTCCACACTATTTTCCACAACAGCACCTGTACCATTTCACAACCCTACCAACAGTGCACAAGAGTTTCAGTTTACCCACATCCTCATCAATACTTACTTTCTGTTTTTTTTTTTTTAATGTCACCATCCTAATGGGTGTGAAATTATATCTCATTATGGTTTTATTTCATTTCTCTTATGATTAGTGATATTGAGCATCTTTTTTTTTTAACGTTTTAAAAATTTTTATTTATTTATTTATGGCTGTGTTGGGTCTTCGATTCTGTGTGAGGGCTTTCTCTAGTTGTGGCAAGTGGGGACCACCCTTCACCGCGGTACGCAGGCCTCTCACTCTTGTGGCCTCTCTTGTTGCGGAGCACAGGCTCCGGACGCGCAGGCTCAGTAATTGTGGCTCACGAGCCCAGCTGCCCCGCGGCATGTGGGATCTTCCCGGACCAGGGCTCGAACCTGTGTCCCCTGCATTGGCAGGCAGATTCTCAACCACTGCGCCACCAGGGAAGCCCTGAGCATCTTTTCATATGCTTGAATTATTTTTCATCTTTGAAGAAAAGGCTATTCAAGTCATTTGGCCAATTTTTAATCAGGTTACTTGATTTTTTGCCTCTAAGATTTTTTTTAATACAGCAAGGTTTAGCTAACTTTCCTCCATGTGCTGCTTTTATAACATGTTTAAGGAGTGTGGCACTCCATTTTAAAATCATCATATTGTTTTTCACCTTACTTTTATCCTAGTTCTTTTAAGGTTTCTCTTTTTATATTTAATTTTTGATGAATCCTCATTTGTTTTGATGTGAGGAATAAGGAAAGGGTCCAGCTATTTTGGGCTGCTTCCCCAACCCCAACTTATAAAATTATCACTGATCACATATTAACTTGTAAGATTTGGACATTTTAAGTAGGATTTCTTATCAAGTGCCACTTTTGCCACACCTACAACTGCAATGGTATCTTGCTGGATTTTGTTTGCATTACTCTAAATGGTAAATGTTAACTATCAATATAGGTTAAATACTTGGAAGATGGGCTTAAAAACACTTTATTATTTCCTTTCTTGAGCCCTATTTCCTTTCAAAATAAATATTAACTATGTTTCCCAGTAACATTCCTTTTGGGGGGAGTAAACAGGGAAAAGTTTTTTCAGTGACATGGGAGGCCAGTGTGAAAGAATGACTCTTACATTGTAAAATGACTCTTCTTTCAAATGTGAAATGGTGACAGAGTTTCTACAAAAGGAGAAGAGATGTCTATTTCAGGACATCTATCTAAATGTACTTGGGATAAATTTAGGATCCTGACACCTCCACATCTGGGAGGAAGATGTAAAACTCTTGTGACTACGTGAAATCAAACTTACAATCTTAAGGTACAGATAGAAGAATAGGAGTTCTGGAATTGGTTTGTTCAAGGCCTGGCTTTACTATAAATTAGCTGTAAGATTGAACAAGTCTCCTTATTCTTCTAAACATTGGTTTTCTAATTTGGAAAATAAGGATACATAACACACATGAAAATTTCTAAGAGGTTGTTTAGGCAACTAAACATGTTAATTTGTACTTTATACAACATGACATGCTAAAACGCCGATGATGATAATTGTTATCATTAACAACAACAATAATTATGGTGAGAGATGATCCTGCTGGTGCAACACACATTCTTCAGTCCGTTCCCAACATGATACGCACTCCTGAGACAGCAGGGCCAGGCTCCTAATCCCGACATTGTATAAAGACCCATTACATTTATGAATTCATTTGAAGCATGAAAACCTAAAAGGTTACTAGTAAACTATTAAACTTAGATGACATACTGTTAGAAAAAATTTCCCTAGCCAGTTTTTCTTATTTTAGTCTCTTCTTTATTACACTAACTGTGGAGGTTTATTAACTCCTCAAAATATGTAATTTCAAGTTGCTTGAAAAGAAAGAAACTGGGTGCGTGAAGCGAGTTTTTTGGTGGGGGATAAAATTAGTCGCTTTTATGTGATGCTCCCATCTTTAAATTAAAAGCATCTTTTCTCCTCTGACTTGAAAGGAGGAAATTCGGTTCTGTGAAATGAAAATATATGAAATTTAAAACTAATATCCAACAGAAATGTCTCAAGACAACTTTATAGCCAGAGCTAGTTCTCTTTCAGTGAACTGTATTACTATGAGACACTGAAATGGTCATAGTACAATTAGAATTATTAAAAGCTCCTGTTATTACGCACATCCACTGAAATTTTTTCTGCTATTAAATAACAACTGTAGGAATGAATTTCTTTAAGGTGAGCTTATTGCCTGGATAAAGGGTTAAAAAGAAAAAAAAAAGAAGGAAGATAATGTCAGCTGTTTAGAGACATAGAGGAAAAGGGGACTTGGAGAAATCATCTTGAGTTTTGCGATCATAACACGAGGTCCAGAGTGGTAAAGAAAAGTGCTCAAGGGTACACATTAGGGGAATGTGAGATCTAGAACCCAGATTATTTGATACAGCCCGGTGTTCTTTTTAGTCTGACCCAGAAGCCTTGGGGGATGGGGCTGGAAGGAAAGTAGGGAGAAGTCATCATTAATTCATCACCTCTACTCAGTGGCCACTTGTTTTATTTTTTCCATAACTCTTGTTTAATTTTTTTCTTGTTTTGACCCTGGATTTGGAGTGCAACATCGCATATCCGATTTGACTTGTGCTAGGTGCCTTGAGTGCAGAAGCAATTATGTAGAAATGAATTAACAGACCAATTTACTGTAAATCTAGAGACCTTTGTTGTTCCTTCTCTGCTACTAGCTAGCTGTGTGACCTCAGACAAATGACTTAAATTCTCATAAGCTCCATTTCTTCAAATGTAAAAAGAGGGTGTGGGTAGTTCATCTCTAAAGTCCTTTGTGGTGCAAAATGCCTTGCTCCTCCACGTCCATCCTTACCTGGATGATTCCATAGGTTGCTGAAGCAGCAGTAGTCACTAGGTTCTTAGCTACTGGTTGCATATTTCCCTTAATCCACTATACTTCAGTTTTAAAAAAAGAACAAATAAATGAGTGATGGTAACAGGAAGGAAAACCTCTTCCATCCAAGTTCTGCATAACTGTGCCACTATTTATTGTTTCTGTACAAATTATAAATAGGTCAAGAATTTAAAAGTTTGTGAGAATTGCCTATTGTCGCAAAGTATACTGAAGACAGTGCTTATAAAATAATTCCACATCCTTTTCCCCTCACTTGTTTCTATTTTAGAATAAAAATGCCAGTAGGAAAAATAAATGGATGACTATTCCAGTAAATACACAGGAGTAGATTATTAGGTTATTATTAAGAATAGTTTAAATATGTGAGCACTTTATAAAACAAAGAATAAACAATAGAAGGTTTTTATGTATTTGGAAGGGCCAGACTGCTAGTAATTTTCCGTACTTAACCAAAAAAATGGGCAACAGACATGAAGGTACTAAATGATTTATGGATTAATTCATTATTCAGTTTCAGAATACCAACAGTAATATAGTATTTCCCACTTTTATAAATAGCTCATGTAGAGTGTTTCTCTATAGGTCTACTAATTCTTATTTTCGAAGGTGTATAAAGAAGAAATATTTATAATGCAGTTGTATGGGGCCAGGATAATTAGGATTCAGACCTTCACCTTCAGCCTCTAATCAGACTTTTTGTGCTTGTTTAAAATAGTATTTGGAAATCATAAAGCAAGATTCAAATTAAAATTTAAAACATTTAAAAAAGTATTTCATATTTTCATATATTATTCAATGAACTTCTATAAGATGATTTTATATTCCTACCCTTTATTCAAGCATTTTGAAAATGTTGGATATTTAACTGTTTTCAATGATCCGAAAATAAATATCTTTGAAAATCGTCCTGAATTGTTGCTTTAGGATGGATTCTCAGAAAAGTGATGCATGAGTTAAAGGAGATTTTAAGACACTGTGAACTGCTTTTCAGAAACTGTTACCAGTGTGTTGGCAGTATATCATACTGCCATATCCCTGCATTATTCCAAGTATTGACTATTCTACAGTTAATAAACATTTTCTAAATTAGTAGGATGAAGAATAATATCTAATGTTTCAATTGGTTAATATTGAGGCTAAATTTTTTATATGTGCATAGGAATTATTTATTTCTTCTTTGTGAATTGCGTATGAGTGTTATTTGTCTATTGGGACATTAACCGTTTCTTTTTCTATCTTGTTTTTCACAGAAATATTTTTCTCAGTTTGTTATTTGCCATCTAATTTACACTGACTTTTTTTTTTTTTTTTTTGGTGGTATGCGGGCCTCTCACTGCCGTGGCCTCTCCCCCTGCGGAGCACAGGCTCCGGACGCGCAGGCTCAGCGGCCATGGCCCACGGGCCTAGCCGCTCCGCAGCACGCAGGATCCTCCCGGACCGGGGCACGAACCCGCGTCCCCTGCATCGGCAGGCGGACTCTCAACCACTGCGTCACCAGGGAAGCCCCTACATTGACTTTTGATGTAAAGGGATTTTTTTCAAACTGTAGGCAGAACAATTATTTTTCTTTTGAAGATTTTTTAATATAAATTTTAAAATTTTATTTATTTATTTTTGGCTGCACTGGGTCTTCATTACTGCGCACAGGCTTTCTCTAGTTGCAGCGAGCGGGGGCCACTCTTCGTTGCAATGTGCAGGCTTCTCATTACGGTGGCTTCTCTTGTTGTGGGCTCTAGGCGTGTGGGCTTCAGTAGTTGTGGCACGCAGGCTCAGTAGTTGTGGCACAGGGGCCTAGTCGCTCTGCGGCATGTGGGATCTTCCTGGACCAGAGGTCGACTGGTGTCCCCTGCGTTGGCAGTCAGATTCCTAACCACTGTGCCACCAGGTAAGCCCTGAAAATTTTTATTTACTACTTTCATTCATAAAAAAGCTTTCTTCAACCCCAAATTAGATTAGAATCTAGTTTTCTTTTCTAGTTTTTTTTAACACTCTTTGTTTTTAATCACTCTGCAAATAACTAAAAGAAGATATTTAGTTTAAAGTCTGTGTAAAATTAGACCATTTTGATAAAAATTGAAAAGGATACAAGAGTTTTTTAAAAGATTAATCTCTATCTAGTATTCATTTATTACACTACTGTCATCAAAGCCAGGAACTTAAATACATACCTAAAAGCATTTTGTAAAATATCAGAAACTGTACAAAAGCAAGAATAGTCATAAAATAACATCTTAACATTTTTAAAAGCAGATTATTCCAAATGCTGTCTCCTCCAAGAGGACCACTTTGAAAGTCTAAGCTTTACGTTATGCCGTCAAAGTCACTGGATTGAAAAAAATAAAAAACAAGTCATTGCACTGAATTCTAAAATAGTGCTGTAATTAATGAAATGTTTTTACATAAATACAGAGTTAGTAAAAAGAATTTCAAAGAATATAACAATCCTAAATTGTTTTCTTGATAACTTCTAAATGCTATAAAAAAACTATAGCCTAATACAATAATATTCATTTTTCATTATATTATACATATATTATATTTAAAGTATTTCATTAACAGATATTTTTCTGATTACCAAAGTAATACATTTGTGCTAAATGTTCAAAGACTGCAAAAAATGTGCAAAGAAGAGCCAGGTCTGAAATTTTTTAAAATGTGTGACCTTGGGCAATTACCTAACCTCTCTATCATTGTCAACACCTATATAATGAAGGCATTGAAATGCACAATTTCTTAGTACTCTAACAGGTTACAGTATTGTGAAAAACTAGTTATACATCTAAGAAATTAATAAAAATAATATTTCGTTAAGTTTAATACATTTTAGCAGTATGTCAAAGCATATTGTTAGTATTATCTATAAAATGTCAAATATCCAGTTAATAGACTTTTATCTGGAGCCCAACTTTATATATTTTCAAACATATGAATATTTAAAATTACGTATATAAAATATCTTGTTATTGACCCAATGTTGAACTTATTATCTGGGTTTTGCCAATTTTATAAATGATACAAATGAATGTGTAGATTTATGCATATATGAATCTATATAGATAGTAACTAGATATATACATAACATACTATATAGAATCAAATATTACGGCTTTCTTTTGCAAAGTCAGCATTATACAGAACTGTATTTCTCAAAATACACTTTTTAAAATAGAAAATATGCAGAGCCATATTTTTCTGCCAGTTGATATTATAAATTGTAGATTTATTTACTGCTACTGCTGCTGATGGAATCCTTTAAAATTTAGTCAGTGAGAGATACTATTGCTGTGACATATATTGCTTCAAATATCTACATATATCAAATCAAATATGCATAGGTTTTGGGACCAAGATTATTTGAATAAAAGTCTCAATTTTATGTAGATACAATGAGCCATACATGGGCATATGCTGACATTTTTGTCCAAAACATTTGTCATGTACTGTATTTTTTTGTTAGATTTGCAGAGTACAGGGAAATACATTATAAGAATGACAAATTTTGAAGTAAAAAAAAAAAAGGATTTTATTCCCCATGAATGGGAGAGCAAAAAGTGGTATGATAATATTTGCCTGTTACAATTAAATGTATTAGTAAAATATATAAAGTACAGTCACAAAAAATGGCATTATTATTAATTTACTAAAGTGGAAAAGAAGAAAATTTAAAAAACAATGATAATCCCACCTTTGAATAATTATTCTCTAAATGTTAAACATTTGAAATGCTTCCAGATTTTTGCTGGTATAGGTAATACCTATACCAGCTGTTGTGAACATCTTTGTTTGCATACATCTCTTAACTTGTCTGGAACTGATTGCTTACTTCATGATTTCTGCTACATTTTATCACATTGCTTTTAAAGAAATTTATATCAAGTTACAATGCCTCAGCAATATTGTGTCATTTTAACCATATTGAATACTATAATTTTCTTAAAATGTTTGCCTCTTTGGATGGCATAAAATGCTATCTCAATATTGTTCTCCGTAAGGATTGGTATTTTTCCATTTGTTTGTTTTCCTATTGTAATTCCATTCGCCTGAACTCTGCTCAGAGGCTTTCAGCATCTACCTAGTGGATCAAATGATTGTTTGTTTCTTATACATGTAATTAGTTCTTTGCTTTCCATAGTTCTTTTCTTTCCCCATAGGTTTGATTCTTTGTTTTATTTGAAACAACTGTTTCCGGGTCTTTTGCTTCTTATTTTAGTGTTTGAAATTTTATTGTAAAGAGGTTTTCTTTCTATAACATGTTCTACTTTATAGTGTTTGCTTTTCGTATTTAGAAAAACGAATTATAGCCCATTTGACTATAGTAAATAATGCAAGATATGTTACCTCAGTATTATTTATAAGATCTAGCATTCTTTCTTGTTTTGTAAAGCCTGTTTAATATCTGAGTTTAATATTTTGAGGGGTCCTATTGCTGCTGACTTAAGAAGTAGAGACACAAGGGTCCCCCTGAAGTGTTAATCTTAGAAATTGTTTGACATTATTTCAAGATATTAGCTGAATAGGTTAGAACCCACACTCTGGGGTGCAGATAACCTGAATACACTTAATAGAAAACAATGTATTTCATCCAAGCACCTTCCCTGACATTACTGCTCATTCCTTTACATTTGTCTCAAATCGAATCTCCTAGTCTGTGTGTCCAGATTCACAGCTTTAAGATTTATGTTTCACAATTGCAACGTCAGTGTATGATGCATAGATGGGATTCTTACTCAACTATTCCATTGGTATTCAAATGAATAACTTCTTTCACCAAACTTTTCAGGAGACAAGGCCTGTTGAAGAGTATCACTTTTAAACAAATATCCTGTGGGCAGTGAGTAAATCTGAGGTTTTTTTGAGTAGAAGGAGCTCAGAACCTCAATATACGATTTATGGGGTTTAAGAGATTTTATAACACAGTGCTTATGAAAGTATGCAATTCCTATTAAGGATTTCATCCATGAGCATGCCTGTGGGCACATCATGGGCCATGCTCTCCCTGGGAATCTGTAAAGCCAACTGGAGATTCAATCATAGACATTGCAGACAAGCTTTGGAACGTGATTGGACTACCTAGGTTAATCTCTGGGTCAGCTGCAGGGAGCATTCATCATCTCTTCCTCGCATTATTTGCAAACCGTTTTTGTTTTTTTTTTTTCTCACTATGTTTTTAGCTGTGGCTTTCCTTTATAAAAGAAAGAGAGGAAGAGGAGGAGAGGATGGGAAAGAAAGAGAGAGAGAAAGAGAGAAAGGGAGAGACAGAGACAGTCTGCAGTATACTCCATGGAATGGCAATAAATTAATATGTAAAATTATCCCAACATTTTAAATTCCTTCTTGAGAGTTCTCTTATCTCTATCTAGAAGATGTCTGATAAAACAATGGACTTTACTTTGTTGATGAGGTATTTGATCATTTTGTACAGGTCCATGTTCCAAAATTGACAAGGAGACCACAGCAGACAAAATCAAAACATCTTTCTTTCCTTTCTGAGCCTATCTTAGTAACGCAGCACTTGTAATAACTTAAAGGAACTTAATTCTATTGTAAATTCTTAGGGCAAATAGACACAACAAGGTAGAATAGTTGTATAATTTATAAATTGTATGTCATTTTCTCTGTATGTTTGAAAAGTCCAAAATTAGATATGGTATGGATCCTATTCCATTGAGTCTGTTGTTGTGAATGCAGTAGACAATCTTTTATGTTACTTGTTCTTTCCTTAAACCATAAACCATGGTTTGAGCATAGTTTAAGGGGAAAAAAAGAGAAAGAAGTTTTAAATAAAACCATATATGTGTGTACGTGTGTGTGTGTGTGTGTGTGTGCGCGTGCGTGTATACGTATTTTGAGGATTATGGCTCTACCTCTGTCCCTGGGGGAATTTTTTTCCATCAGACCATGAAATGGAACAGAGGTTCAGATTATCTGTTTCACTACATAAAAGTTTATAATCCCCTAATCTCTGGTTTATGAAAATCCATAAAAATTCCCTACTTAGATTAATATACACTTAATCCTTAACCCTTTGGCTCAAAATTCAAATTTACTCTTTCTATAACAGTCAAGAAGTTGTTGTCAATAATAGCCTCATTAAGAATTATTATTTCAGCATTTAAAAATTGATGAAATTGGTACTTTCTACTTTATGTGCTTAAGATTCGCTCGTAAAGGTTAAATGGTGAAGGCATTAAGGACTGTGAATAGGGAGGGAAGAAAGAGGAAGGAAAGGATGGTGATAATGGTGTCTTTTCCATTCACAGAGAGAAAATTATGGTTGAGATAAGTCATCTGATGTTTCAATTTTTTGGCCATTTGTTAAAGGGTAGTCAGAATCACATACTCAGCAGATTACCTGCATTAAAGTGAGATTTCAGCTTTGTTTCAACATAGCAGATAATGTCCTAATCCATGTAATCATAAAGAGAAGCAGAAATAAATCTAATCCTAAAATTTTTCAGTCATCCTTCCCTCTTCATAGAACGTAATTCATGTATATCCATGTTGGGGAGGCATTGAAACTGATTATACTACATCTCACTAATGTACTCTTCTCTCTCACCTGATAATATTTACTGTCTTCTCAAAAAAATCTAAACTCTTCAAGGAGTTCTTTAAAATCCTAGTTCCACTTTACCTGTTCAGGATTTTCTCTCATTTTTGCATATATTCCAACTCAACAGTATTACTTTATGAACTTCCACAACTCTTTGGTTTTACCCTTCCCTATGTTTGGTAGCACTATTTATCAAAATCCATCCCTCAAGGCCTTACCCAAATAGTACCTCAAATTATAGTTATTTATCATCCAATGTGAGGGTGACCTTTCCATTCTGCACAGAACTATTATTTCCTCCCTAAGGAGCTTACACGTGAAAATAAAAAGTGTCTTATTTATCTTCAAATCTCCACTGTGCAATTTCTCACTCACTCTCTTACATAGAACATTACTCATCATATTTAGAGTCTGAATAAATGTTTAAGTGGATACCACCAGTGGGTCCATGGAATTGACTTGAGTGAAATTTGTATAAAAGGCACTTAATAAATATTAAATGCTGTCAATTCTTAATTATTCATGAGTATATATTCACATTATAGCTGTAATATGACTTTAAAGGTCATATTTACATAATGAATGATTCTGCCTGATGAAGCCTTTAGTTGACATAAATAGGTTCATAGTTTTTGTCCATCTGACAGAGATTAGAAGCAAAACCTCCGTAAGTCAGTTTTATTATTTAATTACCACCAATTCCCCTTTACCATCTTAGTCAAAGGCTTTTAGCTGCTTTGCCTAAATCTGAAAGCTGATACTGATCATTCCCAGTGTTTAATGGGGGAGCGTGGAAAAAGCTGATCCGGAGATTAGAATCCAAAAGGTCAGGAGTTTTCCATTCCTCCTTCCATCAGATCTTCATAGTGGAGTTTTGTTAATTTGTGAATTAAGTTGGTTGGTTAATTCAGAAAACTTCCTGATGAAACAAAGGCCTTTTGGTAGGGGGAAATTCTGCCTTTTTGTGTTCATTCTCTCTCTCTCTCTCTCTCTCTCTTTCTCTCTCTCTCTCTCTCTCTCTCTCTCGCTCTCTCGCTCTCTCTTTTTCTTTCTCTCTCCTGGTGTTTGAAATACACTGTGTAATTTACAATCAATAAAATCATAAAAAATATGGCTTTCACTAATCATATGAGCATAGATTAAGATAGAGGATTTCAGAGAAGGATGGGTTAGTTGATGGGTTTATTTTAAGTCTTAGATAAAACCAGATACAGAAAGAAGAGAGTAAATTTTATTGAAATTCACACTGTACAGTAAGTACAGAAAATTATAGGGAATGCAAGATGTAAGTTAATAATACATAGTTATTATTTTGAAATTAAGAAGGCAAATATAAAAGCATTAGCTTATCCACCAGGACCTGTGATGATGTTTGCCTAGCAGTGATCTTTGTGAACAGATTTTGGAAATAGTCAGCAATTTTATTGTCTGTCAGCATTTGCAGTGGCAAGGATTGGGATTTACTTGATAAATTCATGCTAGATAAAACCTTTTGTGCATATTAGCATGACTCCTAGTGTGAATAAAATACAATAGAAACTGCATTCAATTATAATGTATTTTATACCAAAAGAATTAATCGTTTAGGAAAGGAAACAAGAAATGAATTAGATGACTTACAAATATTTCTGCTTTTTTTTTTTTTTGCAATTTCCAAGACAGGTAATTTTTGTATATTTACTTTAAAAATGCCTAGTGCCTAGTAGGCGAAGACATGACTGAAGGAACCATTAACTCTAATAAAAGCTAAATGAATGTGTCCAAATATAATAACATTAGGAAGAAGGCAGTCGCTTGAATTATGATAGCCCAGCACCAACTCTTTTAGCATGCTCATGTTTTAAAAGTATATGGCAGGTTTGCTAGGAAGTCTCTACTTTAAAAAGATTGAGTCTTTTTTAATCAGGTGGGAATGCATTCAGCTGTAAGTAACAGAAAACTAACAGCAGTTTAACCATCTAAGGGTTTATTTGTCTTGTACAAAGGATGCTGGAGATAGCAGTCTAGGGCTAGCACTGTGGTCCTGTGATATCTTCAAATACCTGGTTTCCTTTTATTCTTTCTTCTCAGCCATCCGTAGCATACCGTCTCATCCTCTGCTTGTCCCCTCATGATAGCATGCAGTGTGACTACTGCTCTCCCAGCGTTGGACCGTCATTCCGAGCAGAGTAAAGAAAAGACATAGATGGGAAGCAGGAAGGGGTGGCGTCTATATCAGGGAAGCCAGGGCTTCCTGGGAACCCTGGGCTTGCATCTCCTGCACAGGAATAATGCCACAGGACTGGCTTCGAGGGAAGCTGAGGAGCTTGTGCTTTTAAGTGGAAATATTTGGGGGTGAACAACACTGTGCTTGTATAAATGAGAATGAAGGGGAGACTGGATTTGGATATCCAGTCAGCAATACCTGCCATACTCTTGTAGTTCAGACGGAGCTAAAGTTGATGAGATTGGAAAAACAATTAGCTGATGAGATATGAAAAGCAATATAACCAAACTGCCAACTTATTAGGAAAAATAGCTTTTCTTATCTAGTATCCAAGATTGGTGAGGAGAAAAGTAAAATGAGTGTTTTCAAACAGAAAATCAGATGATATTACCTGTACACAATGTGTTAAGGATCTAATACCAAAAAAAAAAAAAAAAAGAGCTAAATTTGGATTAGTGACAAGTTATTCATTTTCTGCACTATCAAGATCTCCTTTGTTTCATAGATAAATGGTCTAGCGTAATTGGCACAAAGCCTCTGTGGCACATGACTAAAATAATTGAACTGGAGCCTCTCTGATCTTTAATTCAAAGTGATCCTGCTTTATCAAGCAGTGTGGAGATCAAATTCTGAAAGCAGCAGAAAATACCAAATGGACAGATTTGGTAGCGATTTATAGCTGATAAAGAAATGAAAGGGGAAAATGAGGTAACTCTCTGATTAATGGCAGCCCCTATTCCGCTTGTGGTCTGAAATAGCTTGATAAATGAATCTTAAAGTTGGACCTAGCTTAAATGATAAATGTTTCAACTCTCCACTCTTCTATGGACGTGTAAGTAAGTAGAGTCTGAAAATAAAGTTTGTAATCAGAGTAATTTCATTTTTAAAGCTTGAAAATTAGTATATCTATCTTAACCAATAGCTAATATTATTAAACAAAATCTCTGTATCCTATTTTTTTTTTCAATTCCCCCGATCTGGAGGCAGAAATAGGATTTGTACACGGCCAAAATGTTACCTCTCTTTATCTAGGTTTTCCCCAGTTCAGTGTCACTCAACCATTGCACATATTAGAGCTTCACCCCTGCCTGCTTCTTCCTCTGCCTCTTTTCTCAGTGATAGAGATTTTAGCTTCTCTCCTCCCCAGTCTAGTTCGTTCATTCCTAGAGTTTTCTGATTGAGGACAAATTACACTACTTGGTCTGTAATGTCATTGGATTGAGTAAGGTTCACTCTGTGTTGACTGGCTTAGAAGCTGTTCATTCCATAGTCTGTGGAGTGCCTCTAATGTGTCAGGGCTGTCCTAAGTGCCAGGGGTGTGAAGATGAAGGATGTTTGATTTTAGCCATCTGAGGGCTCACAGTCACGCTTCTATTTGGGGGCTTTAGCTGCAACTGTGTACAAAAGACTCATGATGATATTTGACCTTTGAATAGGTCCCATGGGGCATAATGAATTGGTCTCATTGCAATTGCCCCATGCCCAGAGAAGTTAAGATTGGTATTTTACATTAATTTGTAGAGGGCGTAAAATCCAATGTTTTATATCTTTCTTCTGAAGTGAGTTTCTTGTCATTAACTTTGCTTCTGTTTATGCTTGCAAGGTAGCTACTCCTTTTTTCCTCCATTGAGAATCTGGCCGTTATTCCCCACCATATCTGAAAGGGTTCTTGCGTAGGTACTGGCCATTACCAGAGATAATTCCATTTTACTCATGGCAGGACATGAATAGTCTGGAATCTAGAAACGTCTTGCAAAGCATCCCTTTGTAATTCTACTGGGTGGGGTTTGCATTCCAAACAGAATCTCCTTTTTATTGTCCATCCCTAGCCCATGCTCTAACCCCATCCTTATTAAGAATGGAATAAATCTAAGACATAGTCTCCTCTGATAGAATTGATAGTTCATATTATTTTATGATGGGTTATATTAATGCATATCACATTAGTGTATTGTTTTTGCTCAGATATCCTCCACTTCTCCATCAGGGATAAAGAGGGTAAAGAAGACACAGAACTCTACCACATATAAAAACAATAATTAACCACTTATATTTTGAAGCTCCAAAATAGGGTCGGCTGATGCTTGCAACAGAAATATACAGTGGCTTCAACACAAGAGAGGTTCAATCAGGTAATGTCTTCTTCTTCCTAATCATTTAGGGACTAGGCTGGTAGAGGCTTTAATACGTGGTTTCCAAGGTTGACCTTGGGGACATCACCATTCCAGATAGCCAGAAGGGAAAAAGCACAAAGGAGTCTGGATAAAAATCTATCATATGATTATACCTAATTTCAAGGGAGGCTGGGAAATGAAATCTAGCACGTGTCCAAAGAGAGAAGGATTTTGATGAGCAGTTAGCAGTGTAATCCCGTTTACAATGACAAAGTAGCTAAAAATCAGATTAGAAGTGATTGTACTGGAACCTGACCTTTTGACAAGTCCATATTTTCATCTAAACCTGTAGGTTGCTTAAGTGTAACAAGCCTCCCAGAATTTCAAATACTTACTAAGTAGGCCTGGCAAATGATGTTATTTATAAAACTGCTTTCTCCAAAGTTGAAGTTTTAGTCCAAAACCAGACCACAATAGAATGAGACAGATTATTCTAAGGTAACATTAGGAGGTATATACAAATATTTTTCCAGGATCAGTGATGATATCTTTTTCTGACAAAGATCGTTTCAGGAGGTAATAGCCTCTATGAGACGTGCTGAAGACCTGGAAAATACTTGGTATTTTTAGGTGCAGTGCTTTGTAAATGTAAGATCTGTTCTAAATCTTCTTATATCTTATTTTCTTTCTCAAATTCTTTAGCTGCTTTCTAGATTTAGAAAAAACATTACCATGCTATTGCATGGGAAATTTACCTCCTAGCAACTCATTTATTTCTTTTAGGGATTCATTTTTCTTTGTAGCTTTGTATTATAGCATAGCCTATTTATTATGTGAAAATTACACATATTGTAAGTATCCAGCAACATGAACTTCCTTGCTCATGTAACCATATCCCAGATCAAGAAATAGAACATTGGAAGTCCCCACCTCTCATTCTAAGCTCCCTTTCTTCTCTCTTCCAGTTACTACGCCCTCCTTTCAAGGATGGTCACTATCCGCACTTCCCATAGAATAGACTAGTTTGGCCTCTCCTCGTACTTTATGCAGATGGAATCATGCAATATATACATTTTTTGTGCGACTACCTCCTTTTGTTCCACATTAGTTTGTACAATCATTCATATTCTATTGTGGAAATAGACTGTATTTTATTTATTCATTCTACTGCTGATGAGCATTTGGGTAGTTTATAGGTTTGGGACTATTACAAATACTGCTGCTATAAACATTCTAGTTCATGCCCTTTGGATAAAATATGTACATATTTTTGTTGAGTATGTAACTAGGAGTTGAATTGCTGGTTTACAGGATATGGATAAATTCAACTTTAAAAAATACTGCCAGTTTTCCATAGATGCTGTACCAATACACTTGGGGATTCATTTTTAATTTTAAAAAAATAGAGGCTAAAATCTGCATTAAAATGGAGCTCAACTCTTATTTCCCCCTTTCAGACATGTAACTTCTGTTCTCAGTGGGTACCTTCTCCCAGGGCATTGTAGACAGACTCCAAATAGGATGTTATGAGAACAACTAATTAATGATAGTTATGTGCTTTTTGCTTTCTAAGTATTCTGTTATATGTGTAGGCTTGAAATACAAATAATAATTTTGTGTTGGTGATTTTACTATATTCATTCTGAATATTGCAATAACCTCAAATAATGATCTAGCTCATGCTATTTTTTTCTTCAGTTCCGTCAGCAAACTGATAATGATCTGAAAATGCATTCATTAACCTTTGATGCCATATCTCCTTCCCAGATCTTTCATTATGTTTTTCTGTTTTCTGCAGACTTATCATTTTTCTAAGACCTCTGTAAAATGCTAAATTATTAATTGAGTCGTGACTCCCTTACTTTGAAGAATGGCTCCTTTTGTACTTTTCCTGTTAAAATCTTATCTGTGCAGTGTGATATATCTACAAAATTGTAAATGTCCAAATACTCCTCATTTCACTTTGATTATATAAGCTGGACTTATATAGGGAAAAAAAACCAGTTCAGGTATTAGACATCCCTCTGAAGAATGTGAGATAAACATAGATGCACTGATATTGAATTTTCTAGATCTACTTTCATAGGTATTTTCCCAGTGTAAAAATAGAGGGAAAAAATACTTAATTCGCTGTATTAGTGATTCTGCTAGTAAACGTATGTGATAGAGACTTGTGATTCTTGACCTTTGCATTTTTAAATACTGATTTTAAAAATGCAGTGACGTATTAGGTTGCCTATTTCTGGTTTGCCGAGTGAGGTCATTTAAAAAAAAAATCTTACCCTCCACTCTTATCATTTCATAAAATCACAAAATATTTAAAAATTTAAAAAGTGGTAACACAATCATGTCAGAGTAAAAGATAGTACTTTAAATGGGGTAACTATAGCTGAATGACAAATACTGGCAACTGTTGTTATTTCTCTCTTTTCTATATGGACTGGTGAAAACTTTCTTAAGGAGAAGCTTTGGTGTTTAGAAACCACTGAAGTAGATGCTCTATTAAAGGCTTTAAATGAAAGTAGATTTTTCCACTTTTAAAGTTTTGAAAAGCCAAGTGTGGTCGACAATGAACAGCATGAGTTGGAAAGGTCCATTGGTAAAACCACTCAGTCTATAAAGGCCTGTATCAGGCCAAGGTGCTTCCAGAATTAACCTTCTCAGAATGATCCTGCTCTCTTGCCCATTCTTTTACCTTCTTTCATTGAAAGACAGCATGTCAACAGTTTCTTCATAAATGTAAGATGATGCAGTATGTCATTTGTGAAACTGATGCACACATCTTGAGTTGTGTGAAGATAGAATAGCATTTTCAGAGGGAAATTCTCTAAACAGCTTCATACTAATAAAATCTGGGAACCAAGAATATTATATGCATAAGATGTGGATGTCTTATCTAGACATAGAAAGTGTTTTCATGATTTTTACATTTTTCATATAAATAACATATATACTTGTGACAGCTGAGATTCTACAAAAAAGTACAAAACAGCCATTCATTTGAAATCTTGCTCCACTCTTGGAGTGGTGGAGCAAATTAAATGAAAATTGTTAGTTGTATTTTACTAACTATAGAGGATATACAGAAGACAAACATTCAAACCCAGCTTTATGTACTGTACTCTACTATATTCGTTATGGGCAATCTTTTCCCCTCTAAGTATTAATTATCTATCATTAATAATTGTCTGTGTATGATAACTGGGGGCCAGACCATTCAGAGAACCCAGCTACCGTGGTGACATCAAGAGCAAGGGGTTAATCTGTGCTACTAAGTGCAGAAAGATCAGCTCGTTCATGCCCCACTAGGTTCAGTATAACGTTTCTTATCACCGTGCCTTTGAATACTTGAAATGGAATAAAGGGAAAGAGAAATGCTGGAGTAGAAAATTTTCTTGTTTGAGCCTCCTGGGAGAAATGCTATAGGGAGATTTTTTTTTTTTTTCCTGGTATTTAAACATAAATTCCCCTGGAAATTGGTGTTTTTCTTTTTTAGAAATTTTTATTGGAGAATAGTTGCTTTACAATATTTTGTTAAATTAATAATGTTGTTGTGTTGTATTTGGCCACGTGGCACACTTGCGGGATCTTAGTTCCCCAACTAGGGATTGAACTCCAGCCCCGGCAGTGAAAGCGCTGAGCCCTAACCACTGGACTGCCTGGGAGTTCCCTGAGTTAATAACTTTGAAATCAAACCAGAAACTTTTTTTCAGGTTACATTGGTGGGGCATGGGTGGCAGAGGACGGGGATGAGAGCATATCAATTATAGTATGCTTTTATGTTGTATTATGCTTTTATATTATATTGATATTAACATGAAGTTTAGAGTCACAGTTGATCTGGACTCAAGTTCTAACTTTATGTCTTCCAAACTGTGTGACCTAGAACAAGGCACTTAATGTGTCTGTTCTTCAATTTCCCATCTATCAAATGAGGATAACAGAGTTACTGACTATGGATTAAGTGAAATAAGACCTGCAAAACCTGGTACCAGTATAAATTGACTCAATACTTAGTGCAAATGCTATTGTTATTTGTTTACACGTGTGAAGAGAAAGTAAAAGGGAGAAAATATACAAAAATTCTACTTCAGTGGAGCTAATGGTAGTCTTTTAAATTGCAGTTCCTTTTTCTCTTCTTTCCACTATATTATTATTATTATTATTATTTATTTTTATTTTTTTTTGCGGTACGCAGGCCTCTCACTGTTGTGGCCTCTCCCGTTGCGGAGCACAGGCTCCGGATGTGCAGGCTCAGCGGCCATGGCTCATGGGCCTAGCCGCTCCGCGGGCACGAACCCATATCCCCTGCATCGGCAGGCAGACTCTCAACCACTGCGCCACCAGGGAAGCCCTCCACTGTATTATTATTATTATTAGCTACCAGATAGTGAGAGCCTACTATATGTCAGACACGTGGAATACATTGTTCTCTTGAATTCTCAACTCTGTGAATAGGTCTTATTTAGTTCCAGATTACTGATGAGTAAATGAGACTTAGAGAGGTTAAGAAGCTTTTCCAACATCCCATAACAAGTTGACATCAGAGCCAGGACCTTCAGCAGGCTGTGGGACTTTAAATCCATGCTCTACTTACTCAGAATTAATAGCTATTCCAGGATCCCATCTTGACTTCTTTACCTTTTTGTTTGTTTATGTTCTAACCACTAATTTGAAACAAGTTCTCTGACTTGGGTAGACCCAGGAATCTTTGCTCCTGAGGAGCAAGGAATTGTACATGTCTCATTACAGTTTTTTTTTTTTTTTTTTTTCCTTCAGGGATGTAATCAAACATCAGTGAATAAAACCAGCCCACACATTTTATATTTCCTGAGGCATATTGCTGGGGGAGTCTATTTCTGATTTTAAGAAATCAACATACACTGAACCAACTGTCTATTTGCATTTAAATTGATAGGAGCTGAGAACTGTGAATTATGTTTTATTTTTCACTTCCAAACATTATTGGTCTATTTGACCTTAGGGTAGAAAACTTTGTTCTGCTTTGGATGTCTCCTAAGTAAGTTTCCCTAAGCAAAAATGTCAGGGGAGGGGCTTCCCTGGTGGTGCAGTGGTTGAGAATCCACCTGCCAATGCAGGGGACATGGGTTCGATCCCTGGTCCAGGAAGATCCCACATGCCACGGAACAACTAAGCCCGTGCTCCACAACTACTGAGCCTGCGCTCTAGGGCCCGTGAGCCACAACTACTGAAGCCCGCGTGCCTAGAGCCCATGTTCTGCAACAAGAGAAGCCACCACAGTGAGAAGCCTGCGCACTGTAACGAAGAGTAGGCCCCGCTCACTGCAACTAGAGAAAGCTTGTGCATAGCAACGAAGACCCAACACAGCCAAAAATAAATAAAAATGTCAGGGGACAATTTTTGGATTAATCTAGGAAAAGTCAGCAAAGATAATTTTAGGAAAGAACAGTTCTAAAGTTTTAGAACTGCTTTTAATATTATATTAGTTATAATCTTGAACCCTCTATTACGACATTTATCATACCTTATTACTTGCCTTATGTCTTGTCTTTCTCTTTGACTGGGTGATGGATTCTATGGGGTTAAAAAGGTGTTTTGTTCATCTTTATTTACCAGTTATTGGTTCATTTCCTGGCACATAGCAGACACTCAATACATTTGTTGAATTAATTGATTAATGAATTAACATTATATAGTGATATAAATGATCTGCAGTCAAATTTATTTTATATATGTATGCAGTATGTATGTGTCTTTGTGAGTAAAGAGAATCTTATCTTCATATTATTGAAAAGTTGTATTATTTGTCATGCAGGTTTTATCCCTTTAGATAAATTTACATCAACATTGAATTGAAAATAAAATGATGCTGTGTTGGTCCATAGGTAGGTTATGTGCTTATGACAATATAGTACCAAGCTATGATTCATATACAAATTAGATTAAAATATTTTACATGATTAATATGTTCACACATCGTCTAATGCCTGAAATTTCTTTAAAAAATGAAAGCATTGGAAAAATATTACTTTCCCAAGAAGGATTTAATATTTAATAGCATTTAATTTACAAAATGTTCATTGAAAAACCATTAATTTTAGAGATAATATATTGTTGGAGGGCAGATGTGGGTGGGAAAAAGGGAATGGCAGGCACTGTGCTAGGTGCCTTTTAATGAATTATTTCATTTAATCTTTGTAGCAGCCTTTAGGATGGTCTTATCAACCATTTTATGGAGATGCAGAGAAGTTTACTAACTTGGCCAGAGTCACATAGTAGGCTGAAAGTGAACTCTAATCAAAGTCTTCCTGTTTCCAAATAAAGAAGTCTTTGGGGGACTGTTATTTGTGTGAAATAAAAAAAAAAAAAGCAAAAAACAACTAACCTTGATGTTTAATGGAATCAACAAATCTAATTGTTTCCTAAATCCAAAAGTTCGCAGTGAAATTCAAGGCACTATAACTCTTAATGACTTAAATTAAGCACTTAAAATGTAAATGCTAACTTCTTTCTCAAATAACATTTAGAATTAGATTTACTGTTAACATTTACAGAGAGCCAGGGCTGTAAATCAATTTTATATACACTGTATTTCTTTGATCATAACTGTCATATTTGCAAGCTGACAATTTCATTCCACTTCTCCCAAGTGATATGTCTCCTTTTTTGGGCAATGAGTGAAACTCCTCCAGAAAGTCTTTTTACTGGTTTGCTTACTCTTGTTTCTTAACATTTCAAGGGTTCTTGATGTGTTTTAAGAAATATTCAACAAACTTTCAAGAGCATGTAGAGGGTGTAGATGTGGTGGGCATGGCCTATTCGTGACTAACACGCTTCACAATATCGACCAGCCCTTCTTCTAGTCCAGGCGTGAACAAAACTCAGGGAAAGAAACAAGTGATTGTTAAATAGAGAGAAGATTGCAAAAACTACAGGCTGTGTGAGATCTGACACTAGCACAAAGGGATGGCTGAGCAGCTTTGCCTGAAGAGGTGATGTGTAAATGGGTATTTATTCCCCCAGGCCAACCAGAATGAGAAGGGAAATTCCAGGAACAACATATGCAAAGGTGATGATGAGAAAGGAGGGGCAGCAGGGAAAGAGTCTTAGAGAGGTAGCCAGATTCCCAGATTCCCGTTAAGATATTTCAAGATAATATTTCATTATTATCTCCACTTATATGAATGAGAAAATGAGGTTTAAAAATGTCCAATATAACAAGAGTAATAGGAAGCAGTTGTCAGGGTTTAATGTAAGTTGTGTGACTCAGCTTTTAAACTCTACTTGATAAGAGGTATTATTTATAATATCATTATATATTTTTATTGCACTTCAGCAAAAATGTAAACAAAACCTCAAGTGCACTAAAGTTCCAGGAATATAGCCGTATTTGTGAAGTTATTTCTAGCAATTCTTGTCATTCAGACAAATTCTCCCCAACTTGAGAAACGTTGTGAGGTGCCTGGCACTTCCCTGTGTCACCACCTGACAGCGCACTCACATCTACTGCCGGGAAAAAGGGTTAGAGAACAGAGGACATCCACTCTCAAGCCAATGAGAGTATCTCTTGGCCTCATGGCTTCAGAATATGCACTTTTAATTATGCATAACCAAAATGCAAATAAACAAAGACATTTACTTTCTAACCAACATCCATTCTGTTTCCTGCCTTGTTTAAATAATCTCTCCTCACTCTGTCAGAATAATTTGAAATCTTCTTGATGAAGTGATCCTGAAATTTTGTATTCCATAAATTGAATTCCTGTGTCTAAATAATCCTCGTAGTAGCCATTGATGTTTGAGCTCTTCCGAATATAGAAACCTCCATACTTAGGGGATTGTAACACCCCAGCCTGCTACCTCCAGACGTAATTAGCTGGGAAGCTCAGCCAACAGTTTACTCTGGAGCAGTCTTCAGGTAGGTCTTAGAAACCTCAAGGGTAATCAAGTGTTGTCTCCTGTTGTCCCCATCCTGCAAGCTTTCCTTTTTCCAAGTAAGGACTAAAGGAGATTAAAAAGCATGGCTGGGTGGGCACCCCTTTAAGCCCATGACTTTCTGCTACATGAGGGGAAGGCAGAAGAACAAAAAACAAAAAACGAAAACCTGATAGAATGCTCTATGACCTGGATTTTAGCTCTTCTATCCCTTTTCTGTATGAATTTATTTAATGTAACTAACTGCAAGGAGAAAAGTTAATCAGTGGCTTCTGCTTTCCCTGAAAGCACTTTTCCAAACCTAGCTGCCTTATCAAATGCCTGCAGTGTTATTTTGAACACTTACCTAAGTGGATCTCAAAAATGCATCTACAAAGGAAGTGTTCAAATATTTTCCACTGTTAAAACTCATATAGGTATTTTTGTTACAGGCTATCTTCTGGGGTTCCAGCATAAGGTATATCGCCCAAATGCACTCAGGTCATTCCTGCAAAGAACAGTGCAGCCATACCCATTTTCCCCCATACCTATTAATATGTAAATGATAAGTCTCACACATCACAACTTTTATGTTCCTCCTGATGGGATTCCCACATCTCTATTTATCCAAATTAGTAAAAGAGACATTCCCTAGAAATATAACAGTGGTCCATATTTATCTAGCCTTTATTCTGGGCTAAATGGGTTAAATGCTTTGTATGCAATATCTCATTTAGTCTTCACAACATCCTACGAGGTATTTACTCTCCTTTTCTTGTAAGGGTAGGAAAACATGTTTAGCTATTTAAGTAATATGCCCACATTCACACAAGTCATGGGAGAACCAGAGGAGCCAGGAGATTTAAGCCCATGTTTCATTATTACTTCCCAGCTTAAATTCTGGAATTTGACTGCTCTAGGAAACCCCACATACACTTGTGTTTTAAGATTTCCTGTCTATCACCTGAGAACATTAAAGGTATATGCACCTCCTCTTTTCCTGTTCATCCACTCAACTAGACTTTGATCTGTGGGATGGAAAATTGCTTTGGTTTTGATGTGACCTCAGTGCCCTCTGTATTTGACACAGTGCTCGGTCACATCCTGATCAGCTTTGAAAACATAAAGATTATTAGTTTTTAAAGGAATCCGAACTGTAACTATATAACAGTGAGGCAACTGTGAAAAATGAAAACATTATTCACATTCTTTTCTTGAACTTCCAGAGTCATAAGCAACAGTAAAGGGGAAGGCCATTCATTCTGTTTGTGTATGTATTGAGTTGCTACTATGTGCTTTCAAAAGCGCGAGTGTATGAGCTCAGTTAGATTCAAATACCTAGTAATATGCTGGGCAATAAGAAGCTTAAATATTCAATATGTAAAAGTATTTCTCATTATGAATCTTTCCTATACTGATTAATGATTATATAAGGGAGAATTGATGAACCCCAATAAGGCATATTTAATATATCCTGAGACAGATTTTTCTATTCTCCGTAGGTTTCTGGAAGATAGCAGCCAGAACCCAAAAATAATCTTTAGAGAAGCAGAATAAATAGAACTATTATGGAAACATGTACAGGGATAGAATTAAAGAAACAGCAGAACTGGAAAAAAACTATTGGAAAAAGGGAAATTTTTATAACAATGAGTATTATTAAGGTTCTAGAATATTTTAAATCAAGTTCAAAAAGATTAGACTTTTAGTTGCAGTGTCCTTGGACTTTTTTCAACCTAAATTATTCCTTTAAATTCAGGTTATTCATCCCCCAATATGGATGTAATTTTGTACATCGTATATTAGAGACTTCTGCATTTCTCACTCATTGATATGATCAAAAACATTTTATTTATGTCAAAAGAAGAGAAATGAAGACCATTTTTCTGGCATTGTTCAAGAGCCAAATTTTCTTGCCTTATTAGCATTTTATTTCAAGCAATAGATTAAACAGAAATGCTTGAGATTGAATGAAGATGAATTATAGCATATGGGAGTATTAGAATCTAGTTTATTGTCCCGAATAGTGTCTTCTGCTGTTTTGTTATCCAAAAGGGAGTATTTGGGGAACAAAGATCCTGACACATTAAGTAATATTCAAGATGCACACCCCATCACTAGACTGTCAGAAGGCCGGGCTTGTCACAGATTTCAAGGGTATGATGTATGATTGTCACCTCTGCTTCTGGTCCCTTGGCTGCACCCCTCCTGATGTATGACTTGCATTGGGAATGTGAAGGCGCACAGGACGTTTGTAATCCAGAGTCTGCATAGGAGTCCGTGGTGCATAGCTGGCAGGTACAGATTTCAGCATCTTCTACTGTAAAAATTCAGAATTTTTACAATATTTCTGACTGCCTTAGAGTTTAGAATGATACATAGCTTTTATGAAGGATTCTAATTAGTTAATAATTATTGTTACGGAATATAATTTTGTCACAGCTTTCTTTATATATTCGGTGTTTAAACAGCGTTTTTAGGGGAGTATAGGACGGAGAAGCAGTATAGCTTGGTAACAAAAGTCATGGTATCTGAAGCCAATCTACATTGGAAAATTACTAAGCCTCAGTTTTCTCATCTGTGAAATAGAGATAAATACTAGTATCTATCTTACAGGATTGTTGAGATGATTCAGTGAATTAATACATGTACAGTACTACCAGTAGCTCCCAGCACATAATAAACACTCATTAAATGTTAGCTTTTATTATTATGTTCCTAATTGACACATATAAAAACCAGGATTAGGGGCTTCCCTCGTGGCGCAGTGGTTGAGAGTCTGCCTGCCGATGCAGGGGACGCGGGTTCGTGCCCGGGTCCGGGAAGATCCCACATGCAGCAGAGCGGCTGGGCCCGTGAGCTGTGGCCACTGAGCCTGCGCGTCTGGAGCCTGTGCTCCGCAACGGGAGAGGCCACAAGAGTGAGAGGCCCGCGTACCAGAAAAAAAAAAAAAAAAAAGTATATAGTGAAAGGAACTACTCTTATAAGCTGGCATTAGAAGAAAAGGAATAACACATAGAACATAAGTAATTGTTGTGTAATTCAAACTCCAAGTCCAATGACGTATAAGAGGAAGAGGAGGTCACTCAGGGCTGTAATAATCATTGAGTGTAGAACTTGAACTGAGCCAGGAAGATTTAGAAATTTTAGTTTAAAACAAGTCTGAAGGTGGCACAGCCCTTTATAAGAACGTTCTGTACCCCTTGCTCCTGTAGGAATTTCTCTTAAGTTAAAACTGCTGGCTTCTCAGCTCTTTGCCGTTCTGCTAAATCAGAATCTTTCATACAAGAGGACAGTGCTTAGGAATTCTGCATTTGTATGAAGCCCAGGTAATTTTTATCCAGCAGTGAAGAGTCTATCTTAGAGAAGGCCAAGCTTATTCAGGACCTTATTTAGGCCCTACGTAATTCATTTTCAGCCAGTTTTATCCTTGAATCTTGAGAAGAAGCAAAATGTAACAGCTTTCTTCAGCACCTGGCTTAGCCCTTACCTCTTTTTTGAAGAAGTCTTCCTTTACTGATCAGTGTTTATCATTCTCTCTCTCTCTCTCTCTTTTTAAAAGACTTGGTTGTTTTTGTTTTTTGAGCAGTTTTAGGTTCACGGCAAAATTGAGAGGAAGGTACAGAGATTTCCCACATACCCGCTGCCACCACACAGGCACAGCCACCTCCCCCATTATCAACGTCTCTCACCAGAGTGGCACATTTGTTACAATGGATGAACCCATACTGCAACAACATTATCACTTGAAGTCCATAGTTTACCTTAGGTTTCACTCTTGATGTTGCATTCTGTGGGTTGGGACAGATGTATAATTATATGTATCCACCATTATAGTATTTTACAGAGTGTTTTCACTGCCCTAAAAATCCTCTGTGCTTGGCCTATTCATCCCTTCTCGCCCACCCCCAACCCCTGGCAACCACTGCTTTTTTTTTTTTTTAACTCTCTCCATAGTTTTGCCTTTTCCCAGATGCATTTACATGGAACCATACAGAATGCAGCCTTTTCAGATTGGCTCCTTTCACTTAGTAATATGGATTTATGGTTTCTCCATGTCTCTTCATGTCTTGATAGCTCATTTCTTCTTAGTGCTGTGTAATGTTCCATCATCCGGATGTACCACAGTTTTATATGTCCATTCACGTACTGAAGGTCATCTTGGTTGTTTCCAAGTTTTTAAAATTGTGAATAAGGCTTTTATAAACATCTGTGTGCAGGCTTTTGTATAGACATAAGTTTTCAACTCTTTGGGTAAACATTAAGAAGCATGATTGCTGAATTGTAGGATAAACGTATGTGTAGTTCTATAAGAAACCACCAAATGCTCTTCAAGGTAACTGTACCATTTAGCACACCCATCACCAAGGAATGAGACTTCTTTCTCTTGCTCCACATTCTCACCACGATTTGGTGTTGTCAGCTTCTGGATTTTGGCCTTTTTTTTTTTTTCGATACACGGGCCTCTCACTGCTGTGGCCTCTCCCATTGCACAGCACATGCTCCAGATGCACAGGCTCAGCGGCCATGGCTCACGGGCCCAGCCGCTCCGCGGCATGTGGGATCCTCCCGGACCGGGGCACGAACCCGTGTCCCCTGCATCAGCAGGCGGACTCCCAACCACTGTGCCACTAGGGAAGCCCTGGCCATTTTAATAGATGTGTAGTGGGATCTCATTTTTCTAGTTTGCATCTCCCTGATGACGTATCATGTGGAGCATCTTTTCACATGCTTATTTACCATCTGTATATCTTCTTTGGTAAGGTGTCTATTAAGGTCTTTGGCCCATTTTTTTAATCAGGTTGGTTTCAGTTTTAAGATTTCTTTGTATATTTTGGATAACAGTGGTTTATCAGTTGTGTCTTTTGTAAATGTTTCTTCCCAGTCTGTGGCTTGTTTCATCATTCTCTTTTTTTAATGCTGACGTTGAACACTTTTATACTGTAGCACTTAACTCACTGAGTTATGACTGTTTACAGTTTTATATCCCTGAACTACTAGTGTTCTCTTAGTCTCACCTTCAAATTTAGTTACTACTCAGGAAATCAGTTGATCTTGAAACTTGAGAAACCTACCACCCCCTGAGTTCCTTGTTTAAAAAGCAGATTTCTAGATTCCGTTGCTCAGATATTCTGTAGTTGAAATGAACATTTACAACAAGCATGTAAATAGTCCACCATTTTCTTTTAAAATAAAAACCCAACACTGAAAAGTGCACATGAATGAATGTGTGACAGAGCTGAAGCAACAGCTTTAGAAGGGAGAATAAACATGGCATTTACAGAAGATAGTGAGAAGACCAGTGCTTTGGCATATTGGATACAATGGCTAAGGAAAAAAATAGAGTTGGCTGGGTAAAATTCTGGGTGTCCTTCAGGAATACTCAAAGGAATTTTGAATTGAATGCGATCCCTTGAATGAAGTGGTAATTTTGAAGTAGGAGAATGAGGAAGGCTGGTACCCCCAGTAGATGTCTCCATGACTCTTAGGGGAAGTTGCATCAGATGATCTCTCAAGTTTCTCTTGACATTGAAATTGTGTAGCACTATCATTCATAAAATTATGTAGATATTAAATTGTGTTAACAGTTTGTACTTAGGAGGTAACACTTTCTACTGAAATAAATTTTACTTAAATTTTATATAAATTAGAAACTTTGTTCATTAAATGGCTATGTATAACAATGGATCAGTATGTGGAAGGTTTACTTAAAGTTTGTAATAAGAGGCTGGACCAGGTAGCACCAGCTCATGAGAGCCAATTGTTACATTTCCAGGGATTTTTGAAAGCCAGTTGTTTGGCATAGGCATTATTAAATTATATAAAACTGCAATTGAATAAATTATATAAAAAGCAGAAGTAATATATACTCAAAGCTCATTACTTACTAATTATTTTACTGCATATTACTATTACGTATGCTCTTGAGGTTGTCAGTGTATCGGTGTGGTGGAAATACTATATAAGGAAGTGATACTGCATATCTCTTTCCAACTCTACATTTAGTGGCGTCACATTGGAAATCAGACAAGGGAGAGGTATTTATACCATGGAAGTTGCCAAAGCCTACAGATCAGGGCATTTTCCCCCTGGAGAGCCAATGGATAAACATATATTTACCAGCACACCAGGGGCTACATGTATAGAAAGATCCCATTGTTTTCGGTAGATATTCATTTTGGTCCATGATGTAATTCAGAAGGTATAGCCCATTCAGTCATGCCCCAGTTCAGCATGTGCCCCCTTTCCGCAGCTCCCCGTGTGAGACTAGGAACAAAAGGATTGTTTTTAAGATCCACAAGTGAACTGCTTTAGTTGTGAAACAGAGAGCAGGTGCCTTTTGGGTACTTCAATTTCACGTCTTTTCAAAAACATCTCAGAACCTTTTTCAAAACCTGTTTTTCTTCCAAAGTCTGATGACTGTGCCTCTATTTTATCATCATTGACAGCTTTTGAAATTACTAGAATTTGAAGGACATTTGCAATCTCTCTTGAAAGCCAGGGAGACTATAGCCATGGTTGCAGAAAACAATGGCTTATTCACCCTTTCACTGTAGAAAACCATTCTTTATCTTTCTGGAAATAAGAAAATGAAATGTTTTGTGAGGTCAAGAACAATCTCAAGATTTTTCTGATAGCCTGTATTCTGACAATGTGGGCGTTACTCTAAGCTTATAGTTCTGCTATAGAAGTCCAATAATCTTCCTCTTGCAAGGACCCTGAAAAAAGCAAATTGTGCTCATAAATGTTATTTTCTGTGCTTGTGCTGCAAGCTAAATGAATGGCTGAGTATTCTTCAGGAATTTTTTATTTCTCAGAAATGCCTTTGAGGGTTGTAATCCTTACTTAAGCAGACATCTGTTTAAGGAAGGATTCTGGAGAATTTTCCTTTCATGATTTTTCAAAAATTAAGAAAGGTGTTCACCAGTCTGTGACAGATTTGTTGTGAAAGAGAAATGTGGCTTCTCAAAGACAATGCTATGACTTTGATTCAAGCAGACATAATTAAGGTGTAAACATATCAATTAGTTTGTTTTGATTAAACTTTAGATGGAGATAGAGAATCAAGTTCATTGAGGTCAAAATAAGTATTCTTACTCTGAAATGAATGGAAATAGAATGTCCAGAAACATAAAGACAAGGACCTAAACATCACTAGAGAGGCCTTGAAGGTAAATGGAAGTATCCTTAGGAATTATTTAGTGTTTTCCAAGCTTGGTCCTCAGACCACTTGAAAATGAAGCTTATAACACTATATATTTTGTGTCTACACCTAACCAACTGTACTGTATCAGAGCAGGGTGTAGGGATGGTCAGAAAATTTGCAATTTTTTCACAAGGTCCTTGGAAGATTTTTACGTCCACTAAAGTTATAACCCACTGATTTAGAAACCGTAACTGAGAATTTGCCTCAGTTTCTTCAACTGCAAAATGGAGATGGTAAAAGTAGGGTTTCTGGCAGATTGAATGAGTCAATATATGTAAAATGCTTAGAAGAGTATGCTACTTTAGAGTAAAAGATATGTTACCAGCTATTATCACTACTATTGTTATTGTTGTTGTTACTTTTGTCAAGGGATTAGCAGTGTTAGCTGGCTTGGAAACAAACTAGAATGCTTCTAATCATTGCAACTATCAGAGGCCTTAAATATCTTAATGAAGCCAACACACAGCTGAAGAGCTATCCTCAATTTAATAAATCCAGGATGTTGAATTAGCCATCCTAATAATTTTCCATAGTTTCCTATTGAGCATGTAAATTTTTTGTTTAAGCACTGTATTTTTCTGGAAAGGTTATATTCCATTTTATTACTGCAGAAATGTTAAATGTCATTCTAGAATCATGGCTGTGTCTTTACCTTGCATGTGGAATTCAATTTTTATATTCTTTACAAATGAAAGACATTTATAAAAGATAATGATGGGCTGACAGTGAGTCAGAAGATATGATGTTGATTTACATGGGTTCCCCCAGTGGCTCCATTCTTCACTGGAGTCACTGGTCCCTGAGGCAGGGAAAGCATCCCTGAGTGGCCTTGCTCTGTGAGTGAGGGACACACACATCCTCTCCTGGACAGTGGGCACTTCTTCCAGGTGAAGGCCATGCTGATTGAGGTGCACTGAGGGTCATGAAGTGGATGAAGGCTTTATGCTGCAGGGCAACAAAATGAGAAAATACCCTGGGGTCAATGAATGTGATTCAGCTGGGAGAGAATGATGGCAGGGAGCATTTCTTCTGTTTTCCATCAGTGACACACTCATCGTTCCTGCTTGGCATTGAGCTTTTTTTAATTTTAATTTTTTTAAATTGAAGTATAGTTGATTTATAATGTGTTAGTTTCAGGTGTACAGAAATGTGATTTATATATGTATATATATTCTTTTTCAGGTTCTTTTCCCTTATATGTTATTACAAAATACTGGGTAGAGTTCCCTGTGCTTTCCAGTATGTCCTTGTTGGTTATCTATTTTATATATAGTAGTATCTGTTTATCCCAAACTCCTAATTTATCCCTCTGACCCCTTCCCCTTTGGTAACCACAAGTTTGTTTTCTATGTCTGTGGGTCTATTTCATAATAAGTTCATTTGTATCATTTTTTGGTATCACCCATCATTTATGCTTGGCAATGAGCTTATGAGAAAAATTTTTTTATCAGTGCCTAGTAATAGATGCTTGACTCCATGACAGTGGAGAAACCAGTACAGATTTAGAGCCAACCTGGTTGTGATTTTATGTAGTTTCTCGTATATGCTTAGTAGCCACATAGTTTTTTTTTTTTTAATTATTGAGTTGTGGTTTTTTTTTTGGGGGGGGATGGTACGCGGGCCTCTCATTGCTGTGGCCTCTCCCTTTGCGGAGCACAGGCTCCGGACGTGCAGGCTCAGCGGCCATGGCTCACGGGCCCAGCCGCTCCGCGGCACGTGGGATCCTCCCAGACCGGGGCATGAACCCGTGTCCCCTGCATCGGCAGGCGGACTCTCAACCACTGTGCCACCAGGGAAGCCCTGCGTTCTTTTTTTTTTTAACATCTTTATTGGAGTATAATTGCTGATTCACTTTGTTGTACACCAGAAACTAACACAACGTTGGAAAGCCACACAGTTTTGAGTTACGTTGTATTTGAATAAATAACTTGTTTATTATTAGAGTTTTGTGTTTTGTATAAGGGTGATGATTTGGAATTGCTGAATCAAATAGTTTTTTTCTAGATTCCAGTGACATACTGAAGATGTTGAGACATTTATATTTTAAATAATTACTTCTCAGATCTATTGTAAGATTACATAAAAATTTGCATGTAAAGTGGATTCTAATGTGCTTTACATGACCCAGAATGTTTTTTGATACAGCTCAAGAATTTTATAAAAGTGTATTGGATTAGTTATTAAAAGATGCATAGGGGGGCTTCCCTGGTGGTGCAGTGGTTGAGAGTCCGCCTGCCGATGCAGGGGACACGGGTTCGTGCCCCAGTCCGGGAAGATCCCACATGCCGCGGTGCGGCTGGGCCCGTGAGCCATGGCCGCTGAGCCTGCGCGTCCGGAGCCTGTGCTCCGCAACGGGAGAGAAAAAGCGTAGGGGCAAATACAATGTACCTCAATCTAAAGAACATGAAAATGGTTTCTGGATTAGCTTGTTTACGTATTTAACAAACAGCACAAATTTTGTGTCAGTATATGGCACATTGAAAGTACAATGTAAGTGCTTGATATAGTAAATAACAAGAAACCCTTTTAGATAGCTAATACTATTATTAGCCACATTTTACAGGTAAGGAATTGGTTGCACAGAAAGGTTAAGTACCTCTCCCAAAGTCACACAGTGTAGTAAGTATGATCCATATAGGTCTTTTATAGGAGTTTGTTAGAATCTAGGTAAATGGCTGTATAGCCCTGGTAAACAATCATCTAGTTGTGGTTCACTAGGTTAATTCAATAAACTTATAGGCAGAGCTAAGGCTGAACCTTTAACACGCCCTTCTATTTCCATGGCTTTCAGAGATGTTAAATGCTAAGTGAAGCAGGATTCCCTGTGAACACCTAATGAGGCTTTTTCACTGTTCCCTTTTCAGTAACACCTTTCTCATCATGTAGTTGTTGTCTTTTTTTTTTAATAAAAGAAAAGAAAATACTACTATGTATTATTACTTGTATTTAGTTGATTTGATTGTGTAATAATTACTTAGTTATAAATTTATCTTGGTTCATTATGCTCTTTGTACTGTAAATTTCCAGTCACTCTGTAATAAACTAATTAGGTCGTGTTATTAATAGAACCAGTGTTTTCACAAATTTATCTTATAGGCATTTATAAAAATGTGCTTATGTACAATTATAAAAAATAATTTTATGGGTACCATAGGCAGTTTTTAAAATATTAAAAATATAGAAAGTTCAAAGCTCAATATAATAAATACATGTGCAGACCAATTAGAATCAAATTTTTATTATCTTGTCATATTTGTATTTTAAAAATTATCGATACAAATTAGAATCCTCTTATTCTGCATCCTGATCCAATTTCACCCTGTGCAGTCAAGCACTGTCATGCAATTAATGTGTATATTACTTATTAATTTTTATGTTGCTTTTACATACATGCATACACATATGTATCCATAACATTTGTTAAGTTTTATGTGGTTATAAATTTTACACAAATTGCATATCATGCAAGTAGCATTCTACAACATGCTTTTTTCACTCAACAGTATTTTTTCCTTCCATTTTGTGACTGTACACTTCTTTATTTGCCTGTTACCTCATTGGTGGTTATTTAGATCCTTTTAAACTTTTTCGTATCAAAAACAGTACTGGAACATACCAATGAGGGCATGGAGAATTGTCTGTTTTAGTCTCAGAGTTAATCCCAAGCAAATAAAACTGTGCACTCAATGAATATTTGTGAAATGAATAAATGAATGACTAAACACTGCAGTGAACATCAGTGTCATGTTTGCTTGTGCACATTCGAAGAACTTCTTTGAGGTACATAACCAGAAGTGGAATTGCTGGGTCTTAGGGTAAATAGGATTACCGATTTCCCTGAGTAATGCAGTTTTTCTCTGAATGGTTGCAAGTTTACTCTCCGGTAATCAGCATATGAGTGTTATCTGTCTATGGCATTGTCACCACCATTTTATCAGATTTTAAAATTGTTGTCTATTTGTTAGATATCTGTCATTATTGTTTTAATTATTTACTTTTGTCCTTATTGCTAGCAAAGTTGTGTATCTTCTCAAATGTTCATTAACCATTTTTTTCCTGTCAGTTTTTGCATCTAATTTAAACAAGACTATTATAACTTTATCATATGTTCCTAAAATATATACTTATGTCACAGAAGATCTAAGGGTAGAATGACAATGTGTATGCCAGACCACTTACAATTTAAATTTATAGATGATAAATAACTTTAACCACTAAATATTCCACAGAGTATAGTAAAATATTAATGCTGAACTATTCACTCACAAACTGGTAAAAAAAGTCATTTTTGTTTCTTTATCTATAATGAACATAGAGCATAAATCTTAGGCCCTTGCACGGAGCCTTCTTCTAGTTTCAGTAATTGTGAAATGAATTTTATATACAGTTCTTTGAGAGTTAAACTTACTCTATAAACAACCATGCAGCAAATACATCATAGTCCTAGTATATTTTTAAAATAGCTTAAAGCTCATTGGACAGAATACATATCAGTTTTTATCAGTACTTCTTGGGCAGGATGAATTCTGTAGGCTAGTAATAAATCTTTGATGACAGTAGTAGGGTTTTAATTGGCAACATTAAAGCTTCAGATTTTCATAAAAACAAGTTACACGTGCAAAACTTAACAGTTATTTCTGTATTTGTATCATTGCGGTTCTCTGACATATGAAGACTAAGCGAGAAAAAGAGAGAAAGATATTGAGAGAGACAGACAGAATGAAATCGTTTAGACTGGAAAGGCAGAATAAGATCGTGAGATTATGGAAAGAGAATGAATATGGTAGAAATAGATGGAGCTGGCGATAATGAGGAATTATTGTTCTCTACTTATGAGTCTGCCCCAGGATGACTGAGGTTAATGTTATTTTAGCCATCTCATAGCAGTTTATACCCTAAAAGAAGTAGAAAAAAATGCTCAGTTTCTATACCATCTGAATGTTGTCAATGCAGGTCCAAGTATCAGAAGTCAAATTCAAAGTCACTGGGGAAAATTCTGAAAAACTCCTGAGAAAAAAAAAAGGTACTTGATTTTGACAATATAATTGACAAAGGAAATTGCAGTCAAATATGAGAGCTAATGAAAGACTGCATGGATAAGTAAAATCCACAAATTATCATAGATGTCATTTGACCGTTTCCCCTTTTTTACCCAACAAGAAAATTTCATGAGAATTGCTATCAATAAAACTGCAACATTACGTAAGCTTTATAAGCTTCCCCCTCAACTAGTCTCCCCAGTTGAGGCACCAACAACAAATAATGTGTCCATAATATACAGGAGAAGGAAGATGTATAATGAATGTATTGATAATATACTATCCATTAAAAATCCTGGAATAATTCAGAATTGAAGGTGATGAAGGCATGAGAACAAAGCTGTATGGATTAAAACAACAACAAACAAACTGGGAAGTGTGGGTCGGTTGTAGGAAATGACTAACAATCCGTTCTGACTGTGATTCCCAACCAGCTTTTAGTCAGAGCCTTGGGCACAGCTCAATCCTAGTGGGGAGAGAAAAAAAAAAAAAAAAAAAATGCAGACAATGTGAAGGGAGTGGAAAGAGCAGAACAAAGTATGATGAAAGACCTGAAATATTATGCAACAGAAGAGTATTTACAGCCTGGCTAAATAAATGAACATATTAATTACTTTATTTTTAAAAGAGAATAAATGCTTCAAGGGAAAGAGATTTAAGGGGGTGATACCAAGGGCAATTATGAGAATTCCTGGGACAAAATAAATATTTTTTTTCAAGAAAAATTCCTGGGAGTATTTTCTGTCAGAATGCAGAAAACTTTCCAATGAAGTTAGTAAGAATTCCCTTAAGACATAAAGACGTTGGTAAGACACCCATAGAAAACAGTGTGAGAAATAGCAGAGTGGAACTGTTGTAGCTTTTCATCTGTAAGTCCTCTTAGAGAAGGCATTAGAGAACTTTTTGAGAGGCACTAGATCAAATAGTTAATACATTTTGTTTTTGAGTCTCTGTCCCTTATTAGCTGTGAGCAAGGGCAAATTACTTCAACTTTCTACATTTTAGTTTTTCTTGTCTGTAAAATGTGCATAGATTTGTGGTACCTTATTAGGCTATTGTTAATATCAATTATAAAACCATGTAAAATTTTTACCATACGCCGGTGGCTGTCAGTGCTCCATGAGGGTAGTGATTGGCTAACCCATTTCTTTGCTGTCTAATTGAAAGTAGGCTATGTGACTTTTTTTTTTTCTGAAATAGTGAGCTATTTATTGAAAAAAAAAATGAAAAAGTTTTGGAGTCAGAAAAATCTAAATTTTTTTGATTAAAAATTTTGTTTTTAGTTTTCTGCTCTTATTTTTTTTTAAATTGAAGTCTAGTTATTTACAATGTTGTATTAGTTTCTGGTGTACAGCAGAGTGATTCAGATATTATATATGCTCAGAGATTTATGTATATTTTTTCATATTCTTCTTCATTATTGTTTATTACAAAACATTAATATAGTTGCCTGTGTTATACAGGAACCTTGTTGTTTATCTAATTTATATATAGTAGTGTCTGCTAATCCCAAACTCCTAATTTATCCCTCCCCCATCCTTCCCCTTTGGTAACCATAAGTTTGTTTTCTATGTCTGTGAGTCTGTTTCTGTTTTGTAAATATGTTCATTTAAATCATATTTTAGATTCCACATATAATTGATATCATATATTTGTCTTTCTCAGATATGTGACTTTTAAATATCAAAATATGACATCTGTAGGATTTATAGTAACAGTGCTGATATCAGTGAAATATATTATTAGACTGGATCTTATTACTTCATTTTTAATGTTGACATTAAGTTAAATATTACTTTTGTTACTTGAGATTAGCTTTTTCCCTTTTCTGAGAACAAGTACAATTATGTTACTAATGAGATTTTGAGAGATCAGGGTATAATAGACATTCTCATTGAATTATTAACATGCCAAATTCTAGAGTTCTGTCCTTTGCAAGAATTCCCACGTTTCATTTTAGATAAAGAGTAAGTTCTCTGCAGCAGTGGAGGCTTTAGAAGCCTTTGTGGGTTCTTTTGTCATATTTTAAGTCGAGGTTTTCCTACTTCCCTGCCTCCCATCGAGTATAAGCCCTTTCTGCACTTTTCAGCGTAACCAGGTCCGATCTCAGCTGTAAAACTCATGTGACTTCTCTGTGTAGTCGTTCTTGCCTCATCCCTGTCTCAGCCCCTGACTTGAATTCTTCCCACTTCCTTCCATACTGAACCAGCAGAGTACTGTTTAGTTGTGTAATTGTTTATATACTTGTGACGTTTTCTCATGCACATATTTACCCTGTCCCATTTAGAATCAGAAAGCTCTCAAGGATGTAAAGCACATCTTCTCTTTCCCTAATAATCCCCAAAGCCCTCGACACCATGCTATGCCCCCAGAAGGGAATCAGTAAACCTGATACAATGGAATGGAGCCTCCTCTTCGCCCCACATTTGCCTTAGGTGGTCTCCTGCAGAGCTCTGTGTAAAGTAATTGAGGCTTGGGATTTGTGCCCTCATGCTAATGGTTATTACTTCCTTTATTTTTGAAAAACCGGTTGTTGGGCTCTAAGCTAAACATGCTGTTTTCTGCACCCAGCAATTCTCCATGAGAAGCTGCCTCTCAGTCTTCTGGTCTCCTAGGCCATCCTCCTCCCCCCAGTAGGAGAAGGATAAGAGGAAATTGCAATATTTCCTCTGAGATGGAGAGCCTTGAGCACTTGAGCCCCGGGGGCTGCCTCTGGACCAATGTTTCTGTTCGGCTTCTCCCAGGTTTTTCAGCAAGAGCTGTCAGAAACCAAGTTTGTGCCTGAAGAGCAACTTCATCTGTAATTTCCTTTCTTTCCACTCCCTGCTGTGTTTCTTGCTATCTGGAAACTTCTCACAGAGTAGCAGGCTCTTGGCACCACTAATCCTTTTCCTCTCTCAAATGCCATATTCTTCCTTGGAATGTTAGTTTCTTTTTCAGAAAATTCTATCTTTGTGAAACTACCCAGAAATCAATGTTAGGCTTTCAGCTGTGAAATTACTTCAAAGAATGAGTTATAGCAAAAGAGGGGTCATTCTTTTGAAGAGCTTAGATTTTCTGTTTATAGAGAAGAGTTCCTAGGAATTATGTGCTTAGCTGAAAGTATTAAACACTTTTTCCTTCAACATTAATTTTTCTTCCTGCGTTTACAGAGGAGAAGGTTACAAGTTAAGGGCTCTGATTATGGTTTATTCTCTAGCTTGGTCATTTGAGGCAAGTCCCTTTACATTCATGGACTTCTGTTTTTCTCTTGTATTGATATAAAATGATGAGAAGTGTCAACTGAAAAAAAATACACAGCCTGAAAGTTGAGAATTATGTTTTATTTGGATTTGCTAAGGATTTAAGCCGGCGAGACAGCCTCTCAGACAGCTCTAAGGGACTGCTCCGAAGAGGTAAGAGAGGAGCTAAGATATATAGGAGTTTTTGCAAACAAACAAACAAAAAACAGGTAGTCAGAACATCAAAAAATTACTGTTAACTAAAGAAAAAGCAGACTTCTCAAGTTAATAAATTTAGCACTTTTCTATGGATGGAAAGATGCAAGAGTCTGGGCTCATTGAAATCATTCCTTTGATATGTGCCTTAACTATCTAGGGCCAGTATCCTGTTTTCTCCATCCTGAATATCCTCAGGGTGCACCATAGGTGTAGCAATGGCTGGTGGCTTGATGGCTGCAACATCCTTTGCTCACAGATATGGCAGGCAGCGTTCTTCACCCACAGTAGAGTGACATATGAAAAAGATATTCTTTAAAGCACCTTTCAAATTTAAATGTTATTATTCTACCACCAAATTCCCATTCTCAACACCAGATAAGACTTAGTATTAGTGTTGCTGAAAATATATTTGTTTTTTTTTTTGTTTGTTTGTTTGTTTTTTTGTCTGCACTGCTTGGCACGCGGGATCTTAGTTCCCTGACCAGGAATAGAATCCGTGCCCCCTGCAGTGGAAGTGTGGAGTCTTAACCACTGGACCACCAGGGAAGTCCCTATTGGGGGATAGTCTTGATTAAAAAAAAAAAAAAGAAGACGATCCACATGAAAAAGAAAGAATTTTGAGCCAATGCTCAAAACTTTAGTCAGGGTGACTTTCATGTCCTAATTTGAAGTAAGCAAGTGGAACATTCATTAATGGGAGGCTTAGGTAATGCCTCTTTTATCAAGATTAATCACTTATTTTTACATTAGTCATTGTGAATTAATATAGCAATTTGATTCTTCCTAGTTATTGGGTTCTTTTTGGTGATTGTCTTAGCCTACATTAATTAGAAGAGAATAAAGTACATAGGTCTCCACTTCACAACCAAGCCATTAGGTATAACATAATAACAAAAGCAAATATTGGATTGAATTGTGATTTCCTCTGTCAACTGAAAAACATGCACAACCTCAAAGTTGAGAATTATGTTTTATTCAGTGGACATACTGAGGACTTAAACTGGGGAGACAGCCTCTCAGATACCTCTGAGGGACTGTTCTGAAGAGGTAATGGAGCAGCCAGGATATATAGGAGTTTTTGCAGAAAAGAAAACCACACCAAAAAACCCAAGTAGTTGGAACATCAAAAGATTACTGTCAATTAAAGAAACACCAGACATCTCAAGTTAATGAATTTAGCCCTTTTCTTTGTGTGGGGTGAGATGGCTGCAGTACCTAATGGCTTGATGGCTGCAACATCCTTTGTTTACTGAGTCGGCAGGTGGCATTCTTCGTCTATACCCTGCAGACTTTTGCTATTGAGGAGGTACAAACTGCCATCCAGCCTGTTTTCCTAAACTCCATAGACTCAGCAATCTGTCCTTTAGACATCCTGATAAGTGTCTTATTGGAAGATTTATGACAGGCTGATGTGATAGTGTTCTTGGGGTAGGATTAGCTGTGTCTCTAGTCAGAATTTGCTGACAGATTCCACTTAAGGCAACAGGACACAAGACCCAGTTGGAGCCCTAGGTGGAGGACACCATTTAGATTCCTGTATATCCCTGTTCATCAATGATAAGGGTACAGTTTTTGAATCAAATGACATTTCTTGAATTCCACTCAGTTCACCTGTGAGAATGCTTTGAGTTACAGCTCAAGATAGCAATAGTTCATGCTCTTACGAATAGCCGTTTTTGGCCTCTCTCTCTGTCTCTCTGTCTCTCTCTCTCTCTGTTTCTCGTACACACACACACGCACACTACACTACTTATACTGAAATACTTTAAGATAAATTATTTCAAACTGTATAACAACATCATAAAAACTTCTAGTAGTACCAAAGGATAGTCTCTGTTTGAGTACAAAACTATACGATTTTGTGTAACTTTCTCAAAGTAGTCAATGAATATAAAAATATGTATGTGTAGATAAATCCCCCCATTTTTTTACATAAATAATAACATGCTATAAATACTATATATACCTTGGGTTTTTTAAAAAAATATAAATTCTCCTGGATATCTTTTTATAGCAGCATATATAATACAGCTCTGTTTTCCAGTATATATATTGTGTGAATATATTTGTATAATTTATAAATTAATTCATATTTATCATTTATAAAGTAATCCATATTGGTTACATGTCCAACATTTTGTATTTTTCACTAGTCTCTGACTGAGCGATCGTAATCATGTGAGCACTCCCAGTTTGAAAATATTAGGTCTAATTGAAATTGATAAGTTCTGTCATTCATGAGACCATAGATTGGCAAACTTTTTTTAAAATAAAGAGCCAAGTTAATAAATATTTTAGGCTTTGGGGGGGCCATAAAGATTCTGTCTAAAATCTGTTCTCATAGCACAAAAGTGGCCCATGGCAATATGTAAACTAATGGGCATGGCTGTGTTACAATAAAATCTTATTTCAACACCAGGCTAGGGACTTGGTTTGGCCTGAGGGCCAGAGTTTGCTGGGCCCTGCAACTAGACCAGCAACTGGAAGTGACCAGCTTGTGGATGAGCTTCCACAAGATCACAAGCTCCATATAGGCAAGGATCGTATATTTTCATGTCCACTTCCCCCTAGTGCCTAGGTGAACAGTGACTCAACAAATATTTTTTGAACTGAAGAATTAATTCGCAGAAGAGGTATAGAATCAACCCATTATTTTACCATTTACTGTCTCTGAACATGAGCATGTTGTTTTTAGCTGAAGATAAATGTATCACAGTCTCTGGTTATCCCTCACATGTATAGCTAAGGAGATGTATAGGTTTTAAACATATGCTCTTACTAATCATAACAAAACAATTTCACCAAGAAATAGAAAAGAAGTTTTTAACAAAGCTGAGGTGCCTACTTCATACTGTAAGTTCCCGCTGTCTTGGCTGATATTCTGCTATAAAACTTTACTGGATACTGTGTTTGTATTACTGGTTTCATTCAAAGCGTCTCATTATGATTGACCTCAATTGTTTTCTGTTGTCCATAACCAAAAACAATTGAGCATCACTGATATGCATACTCTCTTCTTTAAGTTTTGAGAAAACTACTCAGTAATATTTATTAGGAGCCATTATCTTTATCAAATATATATATATGTCAAATGTATATATGTTTTATCAAATATATATATTTATTAAGGAGAGAGAGCTAGAAAAAGGATCTGTGTCTCACTGTGATACAATTCTGTGCTCTTCCTACTCTTACTTCTACCCTACTATATTGAAAATATCTATATAAATGTGTCATGTCTTGTAAGCAAATGTGCATTCTAGAATTAATTTCTTCCTAAACCATGAAGCACCATCCATAAACAAGATGAACTCCCTGAAAGCTCTGTAAGCCACACTGAGAGAAAAACCTAGTTCAGGTAGAGAGCTGTGTTCACATTCTGGGCTAGAGAGATAGTTCTAGGCCTCATAGCCTTATAACTTCAGCCCAGAGTGTCAGGCTCCCATTACTTTGGCCCTTTGGTCCAATCACATTGTTTCTGATATCCTAGCCTTTAATTATTTGAATTCCCAATCTTGTTCAGGAAGGTGAGCCGTTGCCAGGTTAGTCAGCTGAAAGGATTGTCATTGGCCCCTGTATCCAACCCAGTTACTTCCTGATCTTAAGTAGCCAAACCAACTGAGGCATAAATAACCATGAAATCCTCACAGCCACACTTTCCCCTGGCTCTGAGAGAAGCTTCAGGAAAAAGAACAGAAATGAACTTCTGTAAAGGGATTAGCTTGGGTGAAGAACATTATCCATAACCAAATAATGGAATCTGGCAACTCACCAGGCTAGCCTTCGTCACCAGTGTCTCTGGGGAATGTTAGGGTCTGTATTTCATTTCTGCAAGTTTAAAAACATCAGATAACTCTGGAAAGGTACCAGAGGTCAAGGTACAGGTCTACAGATGGATGGATCAAACAAACATATCAGACTTAATCTCCAGAATTATCCTCTGAGATTGGTAGTACTGTTTTCTTCATTTTGCCATTTGCCCAAATTCTTACAAGGATTCAGATACAGACCATTGAACTCCGGAGCCCTGACTTTTAACATTGTGCTATAATCCACCATTTAGAGTAGTGGATCCCACAGAAAGGGAAGTAGGGCTCACTGGACTGCTGTGCTGAGCATTATCCTATCAAATTCTTGGGAAGAATAAATACCATAATGTATGTGGAGTGCTGTGTACAATTCCTGGCACCAAGTTAAGCACTGGATAAAATGTAGCCGTCAATATTAGCAACTCACACAGGCTCTGGGCAAATTAGCAGGAAAAGCCTTCTTAATTTTATTCAATACGGTGTTAAAATCATCTAACCAAGTGCACAACAAGATATATATACCATAACCTGGGAAAACTGTCTTGCTTTCTTTTTTAAAAGAATTGAATTCAGTGAGAAACAGCTTTTTTTTTTTTTTTTTTTTTTTGGTGGTACGCGGGCCTCTCACTGCTGTGGCCTCTCCGGTTGCGGAGCACAGGCTCCGGACGCGCAGGCTCAGCGGCCATGGTTCACGGGCCCAGCCGCTCTGCGGTATGTGGGATCTTCCCGGACCGCGACACGAACCCGTGTCCCCTGCATCGGCAGGCGGACTCTCAACCACTGCGCCACCAGGGAAGCCCAGAAACAGCTTTTAATGGTTGGAAAGTGAGAAGTGTAGGGAATGAAAGACTCTTTCCTGTGTTTATATTTGAGGGTTGCCTTTCTTACTTTCAACTTTATCTTCATAACTACCTCCCCTCTGGGTCTGTGTCTTCTTCAGTTTAAAGAAGGTGGCAAGACAAGTCCTAGAACATTTTGTTTGCGTGTAATTGACATGACAAATGATGGGCTCTTACCTAAGTGGCCCCAGATAAGAGGTTGGTTACTAAGGCAGGGGAGGATCAGTGGGAGCAATTGTTTCTGGTCCCTCTCATCAAGCCCAGAACAATCTTTCATTGACTACATTCATGCCAGAAGAGCACAGGCGATATTAAATTCCAAAAAAAGGAAAAACTCTCCCACAGAAACATCTGTGTTCATTACACAGCCAGTTTACTACAGTGAATTGCTAGAAATGGAAAAGTTTCCATTTCTTTTTGTGTTTATCCTTGATAGTTGTCTTGTAAAAACTGCCTTTTGTAAATAAGGGGAAGGCTGGTTTTAAACAGCTTTGACTAATATCTGTAGTTGAAGTATTATGTTCTACAGAGTTTCAGAAAATTAAAATAAATCTGATAGAAAGACATATATCTTTCAAAGAAAATATTTTGAAGCATCCTGGCCACAGAGTTCCATTTTTTCCCCATCTTACATGTAAATTGGATTGTGTTCCTTTTATGTCTACATTGTCACTTAGTCTAAAACCTGAGGGATGTCATTTAACCTCAGAGTTGGACTCCCCTGAAAGCTTGTTTGTGGACACTGTGCTGTCTTTGTGTAAATGTTCATTGCTGATGCATACTACAGTGGAAAAAAAATTATTTTCCTGAACACCAGAAAATACCCACCTGTTAATCTCACTGGGTGGTAGCAAACAACCCAATGGATTGGTGGATTCTCTGAGAGTAGGAACTTAACTGTGTTCTCTCCAGGTCTTATTCAGTTCCAAGCACAGTGTTGGTAATTCTTGAAGTTCTCAGTCAATGCTGAAGAACTGAAAAAGAATCCACAAGATTCAGATGACCACATTAGCTAGATATGCCCTGATACAGAATTCTGTCCATGGCAGAAGTATTTGCTGATAAGGGAAATGGAGTAACTACTACAGACAGCCAGAACCCCATTAAGCATGGTGCGTTAATTACAATAAATAAAATGTTGGTGCTTGAGAGAACGAATTTTGCAAAGTATCCATATTAATATCAGGGAGTGGCCTAAGCCTTGGGGCTTTTAGTTTAATAAAGCTGGGCTTTTGTTTTGTTTGCATTGTGAAAGAAGACTCGTTAACTTGTCACCTACATACTATTGTGTGAGTGACTAAATAAAGGTAAAATCCCAGGTATATTCCATAGGGTTTAGGATGATTGAATGTTCACTCTGATGGTAAATTTGTCAGTTGAGGGGGTTATCTCCTTCACACTCCTTAAAATCTTTTTCTTCATTCAAATTTTCCTAGTTAGTGTCCAAGTGTTAAATTTCCTGTTGTGTAATATAGACTGTCTCTGTCTCTATCTTTCCCTCCCCAGCTTGGCATCAGGGATATCTAACGAAGTTTGCTCAGTACCCTTGGTCCCTGTCGCAATATCAGGCAAATGCTAGGCGCTGCTGAATCAGTGTTTAATGAATTTCTCTTGAATGGTTGTTATCTTGCTTCAAGTCATTCATGCAAACATTGAAGAGGACAGACAGAGCTCTGCTGACCTCCTCTAGCAAACCACTCTCTAGTAGACCTCAACACATCAGTCTGTGCTCTTTGGTTACAGTTGTTCAACCAGTTACTAATCTAACTAATTGTAACCGGTTGAACAACTGAACCCAAAGGGTGCAAAGTGGAAACATTTCATTGGGAAGTCGGCTCTGGACAAAGGAAACACCACCAGACCCCCTTCAGTACAAAGGGGAAATTCCTTCTCAAGTAGAAGCTCCATGGTGCCTCTCTGAATTATCATTAATTTGTAATGCTGTGTGAGTCTACGTGTATCATCTGTTCTTTGGGTGAGGCTTATTTGAAGTGTAAGGTGCTGCCTCCATAGAGGGTGATACTAACCGAGTGTTAAATAACTGTTGTCTGAAAATAAACGATGATATGAACAATAAAAAGCTTTTAAAAATAAGACATGTTTCTTTTATTGGTAGTCGTCCAGTCCATCAAGGTTGAAGTGAGATATGCAATGTGAGATGTAAAATCTGATGTGAAACAGACAATAATTTGTGGTTTATATGAGGGAGTGTATCCACGTACATTTATGCTTAAGAACAGGAGGCTTTTAGGTCATTATTCTAAAGTTTGTTTAGAGAATAAATTTACTTTGTATTTTCTTTAAAATAAATTTATTTCTCTTGATATTGCACTGTATTTGCAAAACGTTATGATAAAGCTATTGTTCATTGTTTCACAATGTTTTCTCTGTGAGGACCCAGGGAACATTTCTACCTGATGCTTCAGTATCAAGAATAGCCCCATGTTGTCTGAATAACTTCAAACTGTAAAATATTATGTTCTCTTTTGGCTGCTAAGAAGCTCACTTTTCACCTATGGTACCTGTGGGATGCATTTTGAACAATAACTTTGTTTTCTTATTTTTCCTTAGCACCACCAAATCTCCTTTTTTTTTAAAGGCAGACTATAATTAATAAATGCATAGCAAACAAAAACGTGTTTTTAGATGAGATTGCTGTTGATATATGAATTCATCTATCATCCAGCTTCCCACTTTATTCTCTCCTGCCATATTTCTATTAACTAGGGCTCTCTCTTGTTCCATGAAGAATTGATTAAATTTTGCCATGACCTCCATGCCAAGGCCACACTTAACATCTTTATGCTCCTCTCTGCCTTCAGACCTCTGTATCCACCTGTAGGTGCTCTTTCTCCTGCGGGGACTCAAACCTGAATGCAAAGCTGTCCAGTAGTTGAACTGTTTTTCATGAGAAATCCAGTAATCTGTAGCATGGGTGAATTTGACAATTTTGCCAAAACCTTGAAGTGTTGTGAGGAAGATTCACATTGACCATGCACCATGCAGCCTTCTTTGTCTTGCTGGCCTCATCTCCTCACCTAGGCATTCCTCTTGGAGTCTTAGCTTTCTAAAATCAGCACTTCTACTCTCACCATGAGACCTGCCCTAATTGTGAAACTCCCTGGGTCTGTGTTAGAGGGCTTCATCCCCCACCCCATCCCTGAATTCAGAGGAATGACATTTTCTCTGCCTTGTTTACATTTGCTTTTTTTTTTTTTAACGTCTTTATTGGAGTATAATTGCTTTACAATGGTGTGTTAGTTTCTGCTTTATAACAAAGTAAATCAGCTATACATATACATATATCCCCATACATTTGCTTTTCAGTACTAATTGTTCTAGATAAAGGCATTCACTCACTCACTCACTCATTCATGTAACAAATCTCTTAAATGTATCTACTATGTTCTAGATACTGGAGATACTAGCATAAATAAATAACACAAATAAAGCCCATCTCCCTAAAAGTTCAAATTGAAGGAGTTCAGTTTGGGGGGTTAGAGAGCAGAGATTTAAATAGATTAGAGGAAAAGTATGTGGTGAGTGCCATGATTAGCAATATGCACAGGGCTTTATGGGAGAGGGTCTCACCAGGAGTGGAAAGGTGTGATCTCAGGTGAGTCTTAAGGAATGAGTGTGGGCTTGGGGGAGGAGAAGGTGGAGGTTCCAGCAGGAGTAGAGATGTGGAGGCAAGGAATCACATGGTATGCGTGACGAAGGGTCATCGACAAGATCTAAAGCTGGAAATAAACAAGGACTGATTTCTAGGGAACTTGTGGTCAGGTTAAGGACTTTGAGTTTGTCCTGGAACCATGAAGTATTCCAAGTAGTCGGGGGAGGGGTCAAGGTCAGATCCTGGAGGCTGAATGGAGAATAAAAATGCAAGGACAAGATTGGAGGCCAGGAGTGTTAAAGGAGGTCACTGATGTGGCTTGGGCAGAACATCACAAGGGCATAAGCTAGGTTGGTAGTTGTAGAGATTGAGAGAAGGGCATTAATTCCATGAATGTGTAGTAGATATAATTGTCATGTTGTACGAGTGCACTTGGGAGGAGGGGACTGGTCATTTAATAAGCAGTTATATCACTGGTGGATTGGTGATTTCCTCAGTTCTTGCCCTTTCAAGGGAAAGAATTCAGAGAGATGTAGAGCATTTTTAAGTAGCAAGAGTTTTATTAAGCAAAAGCGGAAGTATGCTCTCGAGAAAGGATGAGAGCGGGCTGTCTGGAAACCAGAAACAGCCCTGCAATGGGGCAGGGAGAGGTTTTTTAGAGTGGTGGTCCCTCCCTGTGTCCTGCGTCATTTGACTGACAAGCTGATTGACAGCTTTAGGTTATATAACTTTTCTCCTAGTGCGCAGGTGCTTCCCCGTAAGCCCCCAAGCAAAAGCCACGGTGGCAGGGGTGGGAACTGCAATGCTAATTTGTTACAAATGTGGCACGACGAACCCCCGGGTACCTTGAGTCACCTTTTAGGTCTCGGTGCGCCCTTGCCAACCTGTGCTGGCGGTTTTAATCTTGCTTGGTCCTGATATGGCTGGAAACCTAGCGGTGGTCCTTGGCCGCCACAGGGAGGATCTCTGGGTGTGTTCTGGTCACCAGTGTCCAGGTGGGGGAGGGAAAGATGACTCCATCCAGGATGGGGCGGGACCTGCTCATGTCTGACTAACTACCTGACAGTTATTGGTCATTGGTAAATAAGATGGAGAAGAAGGTGAGGATTTGGGGCAGGTGGAGTGAGTTTTGGAGAGAGTAAGGGGTTTGAAGTTCTGTAGAACAGGAGGATGGAGAAATCTAGGAGGCAAATAAGTATCCAAATACCTCATGTATACATTTATATAAAACGTGGATAAATTTATTCTCCTTCTTTGCCCAATTATTGGGTATTTCATATAAATATAGCTGTTACATCTGGTAATTTTTTCCTCCCATATAATTTTTGGAATGCAATAACGTGAATCATGAAGAGATGACCATTTCTATTTTATCTCTGCAAAGTTGCATTCTTATCCTATTTTGATTCATAATAAAATGCCTAAGTTGGCTTCTTCTAACCTGAGGCACACGATCTATAGAAGGAAAATAAAAATGTCAAAGGTATAACTGCCCAAACTTGGGATGTTGGTAAAGTGATATAATATCAAAAATGTTTTTCTGGTTAGCTGACTACTGAAAAGTTATATTAGTTGTGTTTACAATTAACAGATGATTTCTCTTTAGGCCAGTACCAATACAGATTGTAAACCCTCAGCCCTGCAATTTTGAATGTTTTTGTTCTCCCTTTTGGAAGTTTTCTAGGTATTCTTAGTTGGCAACTGGAAACAGTTCAGTAATGGCTAGGTAGCTTCCTCATGCATGATATGGAAATTTGTGACCAGGGATCCCTGTAGAACTACTATTGAAATTTCAGCCCACTCTTAGATTAGATCTACCTATACAAGCTCAAGGGGTCCTGCCTGGGGCTGTCTGATCAATACTCTATAGCCCCTGTGCAGAAGAAACTACTAAGATTTTCTCAGAAGGTAGACTATTGAAATTGGATCTAAGTAGTAGACAGTGATTTAAATGAGGGATATACTGACACTTTGCATCAATCTAGACTTGGGAATAGTTTGAAAAAAGTAAATTGCCTTTTGTCTCAGCTTTGAAGGGATAGAGATGTTAAATACCTTGTTCTCTATTATTGCTTCTTAAGTATTTATCAGGAAAGTGGTATAAGTCAGTCCATAGACAAGGCTCCACTGACCTTTGATCATCAAGTCATCCTCCGCATCTTCCTGTTTGCTGCAGGCACTGCAATCATCACCACCACCGCTACCACCACCACCATCATCATCATCACATCATCCTCACAGATAGCTCCACTTCTTGGGTGCTCAGGTTTGCCTGTGTTTGAATTAGGCATTATGGGTCCAAAGCCCATGTTTTTAATTTCTACCCCATACCTCTTCTCTAATAGCCCAGAGACTCCCATGGGTGGGCAAAAGGTTGGTGCTGTGCTTTTATTTTTATTTTTTTATATTTTTTTAAAGTTAATAAACATTATTTTTTTTTAATTTTTTTATTTTTTTTTGATTCTACTTTCTTCATCAAATCTTCTAACAGTTACAGAAAAATATGTTTTTTTTTTTAACATCTTTATTGGAGTATAATTGTTTTACAATAGTGTGTTAGTTTTTCCTTTACAACATACTGAATCAGTTATGCATATACATATGTTCCCATATCTCTTCTCTCTTGCATCACCCTCTCTCCCACCCTCCCTATCCCACCCCTCTAGGTGGTCACAAAGCACAGAGGTGATCTCCCTGTGCTATGCAGCAGCTTCCCACTAGCTATCTAATTTACATTTGATAGTGTGTATATGTCCCTGCCACTCTCTCACTTCGTCTCAGCCCACCCTTCCCCCTCCCCATATCCTCAAGTCCATGCTCGAGTAAGTCTGTGTTTTATTCCCGTCCTACCACTAATCTCTTCATGACATTTTTTTCCGTTAGAGTCCATATATATGTGTTAGCATACGGTATTTGTTTTTCTCCTTCTGACTTACTTCACTCTGTATGACAGACTCCAGGTCCATCCACCTCATTATAAATAACTCAGTTTCATTTCTTTTTATGGCTGAGTAATATTCCATTGTATATATGTGCCACATCTTCTTTATCCATTCATCTGTTGATGGACACTTAGGTTGCTTCCATGTCCTGGCTATTGTAAATAGAGCTGCAATGAACATTTTGGTACATGAGTCTTTCTGAATTATGGTTTTCTCAGGGTATATGCCCAGTAGTGGGATTGCTGGGTCGTATGGTAGTTCTATTTGTAGTTTTTTAAGGAACCTCCATACTGTTCTCCATAGCGGCTGTATCAATTTACATTCCCACCAGCAGTGCAAGAGGGTTCCCTTTTCTCCACACCCTCTCCAGCATTTATTGTTTCTAGAGTTTTTGATGATGGCCAATCTGACCGGTGTGAGATGATATCTCATTGTAGTTTTGATTTGCATTTCTCTAATGATTAATGAGGTTGAGCATTCTTTCATGTGTTTGTTAGCAATCTGTATACCTTCTTTGGAGAAATGTCTATTTAGTTCTTCTGCCCATTTTTGGATTGGGTTGTTTGTTTTATTGTTATTGAGCTGCATGAGTTGCTTATAAATTTTGGAGATTAATCCTTTGTCAGTTGCTTCATTTGCAAATATTTTCTCCCATTCTGAGGGTTGTCTTTTGGTCTTGTTTATGGTATCCTTTGCTGTGCAAAAGCTTTTAAGTTTCATTAGGTCCCATTTGTTTATTTGTGTTTTTATTTCCATTTCTCTAGGAGATGGGTCAAAAAGGATCTTGCTGTGATTTATGTCATAGAGTGTTCTGCCTATGTTTTCCTCTAAGAGTTTGATAGTGTCTGGCATTACATTTAGGTCTTTAACCCATTTTGAGTTTATTTTTGTGTGTGGTGTTAGGGAGTGTTCTAATTTCATACTTTTACATGTAGCTGTCCAGTTTTCCCAGCACCACTTATTGAAGAGGCTGTCTTTTCTCCACTGTATATCCTTCCCTCCTTTATCAAAGATAAGGTGACCATATGTGTGTGGGTTTATCTCTGGGCTCTCTATCCTGTTCCATTGATCTATATTTCTGTTTTTGTGCCAGTACCATATTGTCTTGATTACTGTAGCCTTGTAGTAGAGTCTGAAGTCAGGGAGCCTAATTCCTCCAGCTCCATTTCTCGTTCTCAAGATTGCTTTGGCTATTCGGGGTCTTTTGTGTTTCCATACAAATTGTGAAATTTTTTGTTCTAGTTCTGTAAAAAATGCCAGTGGTAATTTGATAGGGATTGCATTGAATCGGTAGATTGCTTTGGGTAGTATAGTCATTTTCACAATGTTGATTCTTCCAATCCAAGAACATGGTATATTTCTCCACCTATTTGTATCATCTTTAATTTCTTTCATCAGTGTCTTATAGTTTTCTGCATACAAGTCTTTTGTCTCCTTAGGTAGGTTTATTCCTAGATATTTTATTCTTTTTGTTGCAATGGTAAATGGGAGTGTTTTCTTAATTTCACTCTCAGATTTTTCATCATTAGTGTATAAGAATGCCAGAGATTTCTGTGCATTAATTTTGTATCCTGCAACTTTACCAAATTCATTGATTAGCTCTAGTAGTTTTCTGGTAGCATCCTTAGGATTCTCTATGTATAGTATCATGTCATCTGCAAACAGTGACAGCTTTACTTCTTCTTTTCCTATTTGGATTCCTTTTATTTCTTTTTCTTCTCTGATTGCTGTGGCTAGAACTTCCAAAACTATGTTGAATAAGAGTGGTGAGAGTGGGCAACCTTGTCTTGTTCCTGATCTTAGTGGAAATGGTTGCAGTTTTTCACCATTGAGAACGATGCTAGCTGTGGGTTTGTCATATATGGACTTTATTATGTTGAGGAAAGTTCCCTGTATGCCTACTTTCTGCAAGGTTTTTATCATAAATGAGTGTTGAATTTTGTCAAAAGCTTTCTCTGCATCTATTGAGATGATCATATGGTTTTTCTCCTTCAGTTTGTTGATATGGTGTATCACGTTGATTGATTTGCGTATATTGAAGAATCCTTGCATTCCTGGGATAAACCCCACTTGATCATGGTGTATGATCCTTTTAATGTGCTGTTGGATTCTGTTTGCTAATATTTTGTTGAGGATTTTTGCATCTATGTTCATCAGTGATATTGGCCTGTAGTTTTCTTTCTTTGTGACGTCTTTGTCTGGTTTTGGTATCAGGGTGATGTTGGCCTCATAGAATGAGTTTGGGAGTGTTCCTCCCTCTGCTATCTGTTGGAAGAGTTTGAGAAGGATAGATGTTAGCTCTTCTCTAAATGTTTGATAGAATTCGCCTGTGAAGCCATCTGGTCCTGGGCTTTTGTTTGCTGGAAGATTTTTAATCACAGTTTCAATTTCAGTGCTTGTGATTGGTCTGTTCAAATTTTCTATTTCTTCCTGGTTCAGTCTCGGCAGGTTGTGCATTTCTAAGAATTTGTCCATTTCTTCCAGGTTGTCCATTTTATTGGCATACAGTTGCTTGTAGTAATCTCTAATAATCTTTCGTATTTCTGCAGTGTCAGTTGTTCCATCTCCTTTTTCATTTCTAATTCTATTGATTTGAGTCTTCTCCCTTTTATTCTTGATGAGTCTGGCTAATGGTTTATCAATTTTATTTATCTTCTCAAAGAACCAGCTTTTAGTTTTATTGATCTTTGCTATTGTTTCCTTCACTTCTTTTTCATTTATTTCTGATCTGATCTTTATGATTTCTTTCCTTCTGCTAAATTTGGGGGTTTTTTGTTCTTCTTTCTCTAATTGCTTTAAGTGCAAAGTTAGGTTGTTTATTCGAGATGTTTCCTGTTTCTTAAGGTATGATTGTATTGCTATAAACTTGCCTCTTAGAACTCTTTTGCTGTATCCCATAGGTTTTGGGTCGTTGTGTCTCCATTGTCATTTGTTTCTAAGTATTTTTTGATTTCCTCTTTGATTTCTTCAGTGATCACTTCGTTATTAAGTAGTGTATTGTTTAGCCTCCATGTGTTTGTATTTTTTACAGAACTTTTCCTATAATTGATATCTAGTCTCATAGCGTTGTGGTCGGAAAAGATACTTGATACGATTTCAATTTTCTTAAATTTGCCAAGGCTAGATTTGTGACCCAATATATGATCAATCCTGGAGAATGTTCCATGAGCACTTGAGAAAAATGTGTATTCTGTTGTTTTTGGATGGAATGTCCTATAAATATCAATTAAGTCCATCTTGTGTAATGTATCATTTAAAGCTTGTGTTTCCTTATTTATTTTCATTTTGGATGATCTGTCCATTGGTGAAAGTGGGGTGTTAAAGTCCCCCATTATAATTGTGTTACTGTCGATTTCCCCTTTTAAGGCTGTTAGTATTTGCCTTATGTATTGAGGTGCTCCTATGTTGGGTGCATAAATATTTACAATTGTTATATCTTCTTCATGGATCGATCCCTTGATCATTATGTAGTGTCCTTCTTTGTCTCTTGTAATAGTCTTTATTTTAAAGTCTATTTTGTCTGATATGAGAATTGCTACTCCAGCTTTCTTCTGATTTCCATTTGCATGGAATATCTTTTTCCATCCCCTTACTTTCAGTCTGTATGTGTCCCTAGGTCTGAAGTGGGTCTCTTGTAGACAGCATATATATGGGTCTTGTTTTTGTATCCATTCAGCCAGTCTGTGTCTTTTGGTGGGAGCATTTAATCCATTTACATTTAAGGTAATTATCGATATGTATGTTCCTATTACCATTTACTTAATTGTTTCGGGTTGTTCTTGTAGGTCTTTTCCTTCTCTTGTGTTTCTTGCCTAGAGAAGTTCCTTTAGGATTTGTTGTAAAGCTGGTTTGGTGGTGCTGAACTCTCTCAGCTTTTGCTTGTCTGTAAAGGTTTTAATTTCTCCATCAAATCTGAATGAGATCCTTGCTGGGTAGAGTAATCTTGGTTGTAGGTTTTTTTCCTTCATCACTTTAAATATGTCCTGCCACTCCCTTCTGGCTTGTAGAGTTTCTGCTGAAAGATCAGATGTTAATCTTATGGGGATTCCCTTGTGTGTTATTTGTTGTTTTTCCCTTGCTGCTCTTAATATGTTTTCTTTGTATTTAATTTTTTACAGTTTGATTATTATGTGTCTTGGCGTGTTTCTCTTTGGGTTTATCCTGTATGGAACTCTCTGTGCTTCCTGGACTTGATTGATTATTTCCTTTCCTATATTAGGGAAGTTTTCAACTATAATCTCTTCAAATATTTTCTCAGTCCCTTTCTTTTTCTCTTCTTCTGGGACCCCTATAATTCGAATGTTGGTGCGTTTAATGTTGTCCCAGAGGTCTCTGAGACTGTCCTCAGTTCTTTTCATTCTTTTTTCTTTCTTCTGCTCTGCAGTAGTTATTTCCACTATTTTATCTTCCAGGTCACTTATCCGTCCTTCTGCCTCAGTTATTCTGCTATTGATCCCATCTAGAGTATTTTTAATTTCATTTATTGTGTTGCTCATCGTTGCTTGCTTCCTCTTTATTTCTTCTAGGTCCCTGTTAACTGTTTCTTGCAAATTGTCTATTCTATTTCCAAGATTTTGCATCATCTTCACCATCATTATTCTAAATTCTCTTTCAGGTAGATTGGCTATTACCTCTTCATCTGTTAGGTCTGGTGTGTTTTTATCTTGCTCCTTCATCTGTTGTGTGTTTTTCTGTCTTCTCATTTCGCTTGTCTTACTGTGTTTGGGGTCTCCTTTTTGCACGCTGCAGGTTCGTAGTTCCTGTTGTTTTTGGTGGCTGTCCCCAGTGGCTAAGGTTGGTTCAGTGGGTTGAGTAGATTCCCTGGTTGGGGGGACTAGTGCCTCTGTTCTGGTGGATGAGGCTGGATCTTGTCTTTCTGATGGGCAGGTCCTCGTCTGGTGGTGTGTTTGGGGATGTTGTTTACCTTATTATGATTTTAGGCAGCCTCTCTGCTAATGGATGGGGCTGTAGACCTGTCTTGCTCTTTGTTGGGGATAGGGTGTCCAGCACTGTTCTTTGCTGGTCCTTGATTGAAGCTGGGTCTTGGTGTTGAGATGGAGATCTCTGGGAGATTTTCGCCGTCTGATATTACGTGGAGCTGGGAGGTCTCTTGTGGACTAGTGTCTTGAGGTTGGTTCTCCCACCTCAGGGACACCGCCCTGGTGCCTGGCTGGGGCGCCAAGAACCTTTAATCCACACGGCTCAAAATAAAAGGTAGAATAAATAGAAAGGAAAGAAAAGGAAGGAAGGAGGGAGGGAGGGAAGGAAGGAAGAAAGGAAGGAAGAAATGAAGGAAGGAAGCAAGAAAGCAAGGAAGGAAGGTGCAGAGGAAGAAAGGGAGGAAGGAAGAGAGGAAGGGAGGAAAGAAGGGGGGAAGGAAGGGAGAAAGGAGGGAAGGAGGGAAGAAAAGAAGGAAGAAAGGAAGAAAGAAAGGGAGAAGACAGAGTAGTATAAAGTATAGTTATTAAAATAAAAAATAATTATTAAGAAGAAAAATTTCCTTTAAAAAAAAAAAAAAACAGAAAAATGGGTCGGTCTAACCCTAGGACAAATGGTGAAAGCAAAGCTATACAGACAAAATCTCACACAGCAGCACACACATACACACTCACCAAAAGAAAAAAAAAGGGAAAATAATAGTATATCTTGCTCCCAAAGTCCACCTCCTCAACTTGGGATGATTCGTTGTCTATTCAGGTTTTCAACAGCTGCAGGGCACTTAAAGTTGATTGTGGAGCTTTAATCCGCCGCTTCTGAGGCTGCTGGGAGAGACCTCCCCCTCTCCTCTCTGTTCGCACAACTCCTGGGGTTCAGCTTTGGACTTGGTCCCGCCTCTGTGTGTAGGTTGTCCGAGTGCGACTGCCCTACACTCAGACAGGACGATGTTAAAGGAGCAGTTGATTCGGGGGCTCCAGCTCACTCAGGCTGGGGGGAGGGAGTGGCACGGGGGCGGGGCGAGTCCGCGGCGGCAGAGGCCGGCGTGATGCTGCACAGGCCAAGGCGCGCCGTGCGTTCTCCCAGGGAAGCTGTCCCTGGATCCCGGGACCCCGGCAGTGGCGGGCCGCACGGGCTCCCGGGAGGGCCGGTGTGGAGAGTGACCTGTGCTCACACACAGGCCTCTTGGTGGTGGCAGCAGCAACCTTAGCGTCCGACACCCGTCTCTACTGTCCGTGCCGACAGACGCGGCTCGAGCCCGTTTCTGGAGTTCCTCTACACGGTGCTCTTAATCCCCTCACCTCACACCCGAGGAAGCAAAGAGGCAAGAAAAAGTCTCTTGTCTCTTCGGCAGCTCCGCGCCCGCCCCTGGGGCTCCTTCAAGCGGCGCACTTAATCCCCTCTCCTCGCGCCCAGGCAGCAAAGAGGGAGGAAAAGGTCTCTTGCCTCTTCGGCAGCTCCAGACTTCTCCCGAACTCCCTCCCGGCCAGCCGTGCGGCACTAGCCCCCTTCAAGCTGTCTTCACTCTGCCAACTCCAGACCTTTCCCTGGGATCCGACTGAAGCCCGAGCCTCAGCTCCCGGCCCCGCCCGCCCCGGCGGGCGAGCAGACAAGCCTCTCGGGCTGGTGAGTGCCGGTCGGCACCAATCCTCTGCGGGAATCTCTCCGCTTTGCCCTCCGCACCCCTGTGGCTGAGCTGTCCTCCGCGGCTCCGGAGCTTCCCCCTCCGGCGCCCGCAGTCTCCGCCCGCGAAGGGGCCTCTAGTGTGTGGGAGTCTTTCCTCCTTCACGGCTCCCTCCCACTGGCGTAGGTCCCGTCCCTATTCTTTTGTCCCTGTTTATTCTTTTTTCTTTTGCCCTACCCAGATATGTGGGGAGTTTCTTGCCTTTTTGGAGGTCCGAGGTCCTCTGCCAGCGTTTGGTGGGTGCTCTATAGGAGAAGTTCCACGTGTAGATGTATTTCTGATGTCTCTGTGAGGAGGAAGGAGATCTCCGCATCTTACTCTTCCGCCATCTTTAAGCCGTCTCAAACATTATTTTTAATTCTGCAGAATCCTCAACTGGAAATAGCCAAAATATCCTTCAACAGGTGAAGGGATTAATTGTGGTACATCCACACAATGGAATATTACTCGAGATTCAGATGTCCCTCTTGTCAGGTCCCTGTTCGGGCGCCACTTGCCGCCAGCCGCGGCGGGTCCTCCGGTGCTGTGCTTTTAAAATGGATTTGAGATCTAGTAAGTTTTGTTTCTATTGGTGTCTTTTTTTTAAATATAATTTTGGAAGGTAATGTGAGAAGACTCAGCCTTTTGAATTTTTAAAAAAAATTTGAGATACTTGTAACCACCAGCTATGTAGCTATAATTTATTGCCACATTTGGTGTATTACATTGTAACAGGTATTTCTGATTCTTACTCCCCACTTCTCCCTTAAAAAAAAGCATTTGTTAATTTAGCATACCTCCTTCTGTCTGTTCCATGAAACTATAATTTCTTATGGACCTATGAGAGTAATACATTTCCCCCGTTCTCAGTAGAAATGAATGGGTTAAGAAATTCTGCTTCAAGATCTCAGATGGTAAAAGCCATTGACACTGAAAGCTCTTCTGCTTCCTCTGATGGAGAATGTGGTAATGGAGAGGTACAAAGTGTACCACATACCCAACAAGCTAATTGCCCACTTTGAGGCCTCTCTCAGGCCCAAGTGCCAAGTGAAACCTCTGCTCTCAGGGAAATTAGGCAACTGACACAGAGATTGGGTTCGTTAGCCTTATCTAAATCTGTGATGAGCTGGTGATAGTCTGTGCTAATGAAGGTGATTCTTTGAATCAAATGCTTGTTGATGTGGGTCTTCTGAAGTAGAATGTTGAGTTGATATTGCCATCCCTGTCACAAGAGCTTCATATGTAATTATGGTTTTGCTCTAAATAGATTTGCTTTTGGACTCTAAAGCACACCCCGTTACTTCATGTTCTTGCTATCTCCCAACCTCAAAAAAAAAAAAAAAAAAAGACCAATAAATCCAAACTATCTTTAAGCACCATATGTGGGCTTGCATTCTTTTTACATTTAGTGTCCTAATGTTTTCAAGCAACAAATCAGTTTGTAAGTAAGGTTCCTGTGATAGGATTTGAGCATGCATGCATGTGATGCTTCCTATCTCTGTCCTACTTGACCCTTCATGTTGGTAATGGTTTTAAATGGCCCAGTGGGAGATCAAAGCACAAGTCAACCTTTCAAATATCCATACAGTGTAGAAAGTCAGGGACCAAGGTTATTAGCATGTGATCTGCTAAGAGGGGACAGGGCTATTTCCCTCCCCTCTAGTATGTACTCGGACACACCTCAGCCAACCATTCACAGTTGGAAAAACATGATGGGCTTTCTCTGGACCCTGTAGAGGATGCTGTTCTTTCTCCTTCCTTTCTCCAGCACCCTGCTGCTTCTCTCCAATCTCCAGGTCAAAGATCAGCTCCTCTCAAAAGCCTTCAGACAAAATAAGGAGCCTCTCAAAAGCCTTCAGGCAAAATAAGTCAGAAAGAGAAAGACAAATCCCATATGATATCACTTATATGTGGAATCTAAAATACGACACAAATCAACAACTCACAGATACAGAGAACAGACTGTGGTTGCCAAGGGGGAAGTGGGGTGGGGGAAGGAAGGATTGGTAGTTTGAGATTAGCAGAGGCAAACTATTATATATAGGATGGATAAACAACAAGGACCTACTGTATAGCACAGGGAACTATATTCAATATCCTGTGATAAACTATAATGGAAAAGAATGTGAAAAAGAATGTAGATATGTATAACCAAGTTACTTTGCTGTACTGCAGAAATTAACACAACATTGTAAATCAACTATAGTTCCAGAAAACTAAAAAGAAAAATACGTAGACTGTTACTTGTTACAGTCAGTTGCCGGTCTGTGATTTGTGGGAGCAAATGATCATGGGAATGCAGAGTACTCTTTGGCCCTGCTTCTCAAAAAGTGCTGTAGACACATGGTCCCTCCCAAGCCTTTGACTTAGTTTGAAAGCAGCCTCCCTACTAATCCTGAGATCTCTATGCTGGATCTTTTACTTCAGACTGTGGCAAGAAGAGCATGGACTGGTTGTGCATTCAAGTCGGAAGTCCAGAAGCTCCCTTGATGGTTTCCCACCCAGTTACGGCATATCGCTATAATCCCGCACAACAGCTGAAACATCTTTTTCTCATTTCTCTAGATTCCTGTAGCATTTGATGTCTCTACCATGTAATTTACATTTAATTCTAAGTTGTTTTGCATCATTTTATGGTTATTTCAAGTATAAATATCTTGCCTTCCTCACAAGATTTTTTAAAAATTCCTTTTAGAACAAGGGCTCCCTGCACAGTACCAGGTAGAAACGTGGAGTAAACCACGAATACTGACGTCACCTCAAAGTTACTTAGCCTCTTCTCAGCAAAGAAGGCCAGCCTGGCATATAACTCATTCTTCTAACCTGTACCTACTTTATAGAGGAATAAATACACCGAGTTAGTGGGAGTTTGTGAATGAAGTGACCAGTTTTGTAATAAGATAATGCAGTTTTTTTTTTTTAATTTTAAAAAAGCTGCTAAATGAGAAATAGATTTGGAAATGGAGACTGGGGTTGGGCAAGCGTAAAGAATTGTGCCATGACTTAGTGCTGGGAAAATGTCTGGCTTAATCTAATGAATAAATATGACTGTCTTTGAAGTCTTCCATCTCTTCCCCATTCCCTGGTATCAATTCAAATGCTATGCATGTTGGAGTTACCCCTACTTATCTCCACACTTAAGGTAGCAAACTTTCATGTCTTATTTTAATACCCATTTATCTCTTAGAACTGATATTCAGTAGAACAAAGGTAGAATAGATTTATCTATGCCTAAATCCTATCCATAGAAGATTTCAGGCTTATTGCAGCTAAATCTTATTTAGGCTCTTTTCATTTACCTTGTCACTGAGAGATGGATGGTTACCTAGAACCTTTGATACTAAGGGGTGATAAACTACTTTGCTAGGAAGTAGATAAAGAAAAATCATTTTCCAGTTACTTAACAAGTACATCCCTTCATATCTCGTCTAACTTATGGGCCAGTAACTGTGCTCCGGGACCCTCTTCAGAGTCTTTACCAGAATGGAAGCAAATGCATTTTTTAATGCCTTTAATAAGTTTCATACGACTGAGTCCAATTATCTCTAAGGGTAAACAGTGAATCCACAATAAAAGGTTCCATTTGTTTCACTAAAATTTGTAGATACGTGTGGCATTTTAAAATATTAATTCAATTTGACCTTGAAACGAATGAAGAAAACTTCTTAAAACATTTTTTAAGGTTTATCACATTTCTTTTTTTTGGGGGGGGGGTTAACTTTAATAACCACATCTAGTATATAGCACAAATCTATGTGATGCTGAGAAAAACATCCATAGGTATAAAGATTGTTCATATAAAATTTTTGAAATGAAATGTTATTTGGTAAAGACTGTGGACATTTTTATGAAGCACTTCATGTTCCATTTGTTTATTTTATTATGTTACCAGCTTATGGAAATAGGGACTTGAATTTCTACAGGGCAATTTGCTCTGTAGAGTTAATTATTGATAAAATTAAATCTTTGTATATGTTTTGAATACTAAAATATGAGATAAATTGGTGGTTATTTCTTTGTGAATTTGAAGCCCCAGGTATTTCTTATGTTTGTTTTTCAATGTTCTTTCAAATAATCCATCCCCTTGTTTGTGATCCTCACTTAAGCTACTTCTTTCTTTAACATTTTTTTATTAATCTGAATCTCTAAGAGAGTGACCAAAAACCTGAAGAAAACTGAACTGTTAAATGGCGTCTGCTAACTGTTTCTTGAACAGTTGAAGGATTTTACCTTTAGACTAATATGCCATTTGAGGATTTGGCAACTCCATCCTTTTCTTGTAGCTCCCCAGCCATTTGTTTCAGACAGGCCCCTTCTCTCTCTTACTTGAGAGCATTCAGTTCTCATCCCTAGGCAATCAGTAGAATAAAGCAGTGGTTCCCAGGCCATTTGTAGTAGGAAAGAAATAACCTATACATTGGAGTGCTTTGTTATGCAAATATTTCTTGTGTTGAGATACAGCTTGAGTATATTTATTAAATATCAATAATAGTCATTTGCTTATTATTTATTCATTCAACAAATGTTACTGAACTATGCACTAGGCATTGTTCATTCTTCTAATTTTCAAAATTATAATCAATTCTATTTTTATAACCTATTATTTAACAAAGTACTAATACTGGGATCTTTCTTTCCAACTGGGTTTTGGATGTATAACATAAAGATCATGAGATCGGGCTCTAGAATCAGAGAATTTATGAAAATCCCAGCTCCCAACACTTTTTAGCTGTGTGACTTTGAACAAGTTAATGAACTTCTCTAAGCCTCACTTCATCTTTACAATGGTGATGATAATACTTACCTCACCTCCATTTTCTGAAGAGTGAGTGAGAAAATGCACGTAAATTACACTGGGCTTGGCAGGCAAGAAAGTTCTCAACAGATATTTTTTGCTATTGTTATTAAATCATAGTGCTTGGCTACTTGATTGTTATAATCTTTCTCAACATTTATTGAGCATATACCTATGAAGTGTACTCAAAATAAACTTGGACAGTCAGAGAGACAGTACCATCTGGCCTGTTGTGTTATAAACAAAAGCCCTAAAACTGGATCTGGCAGTGGTGAGGGTAACAGATGCTCTGAATGCCTTCTAGAATTTGTTTTTCACTATATGTTTAAGCTGTGATGAATGTCATTAATGTCATCTCTCCTTTTATTTTAGGTAAGTACATCACCATTTTTGAAACTCTGTGCAGATGGGTAAGTCTTGCTGTTGGAGCTTTTCATGTTGATTTGCATACTTGGAGAATCTGGACCAGACAATGTGCTTATCACGGTCAGACAAATGCTTTTATTTTATTCAAGCAGAGATCTGGAAAGATAACAACATTTCCCACACACATTCCATCTCTGTTTCAAATCTTTGGCAGAAAAAAATGCATTCATTATTTTAAACAGGATAACATGTTATGTTTAATCTAAATAATTGAAGATTGAGTTTTTTACTCTGTCAGTAGAAGGCAGAGTATTTGAGACTTTAGGAAAGAAAAAATGGTTTCCTTTCAATTAACAATCGTAAAAATCTCTCTGAAGTAAACATACAAACCTTTACTTTTCTGCTTGCAAATGAGGAATCTTCTTTTTTCTTTTTTTTGGGGGGGGGTGAATGAAAGTCAGGTATTCCACGAGTAGATTATATCAATGAGACATAATTTTGTAGCTAATGGTCCTTCAAGATCATGTGTACAGAGCATTGTAGAGAGAATTACTGTTATGAGTGAGAGTTTGCATAGTTAATTTAGTATTTCTATAGTTGGCTGTGATCTAGCCCGTAGAAACTGAAGTGGAAGAAAAGGCCTTAAAACAAGGGCTTTAGTATAGACCTAAATTGGATGTGAAAGATGATTAAGCTAGGAAACAACTCACAAAAGGAAGTTATGAAGTCTTTGTCACTGGTGAACTTTAAGAACTACATGAACAGTTCTGTTTGTATTAGGAAATTAAGATTTATCCTGCCTTGATGACTAGTTGAATTGACTAGTTGTCCTCAATGATAAAAATCAATTTGCTCCTCCAGATTTAATTTCCCCTACTTACTCCATGTATACTCTGTACTTTCTGTGTTAGTCTTGGTCTTCCAAGAAGCCAGTGCTAAAGTGGGATTAGAAATGCAAGGATTTTAGGAAATGCTCATGTAAGAGAAAATAGAGAGGGAGCCAGATAAGGTTGAGTGAGAACTGAGATGATGATATAAATTTGACCGTAAGTGAAGAAGAGAGAGATGTTGGGTGGAAGCATCCTAGATTGGGTTAGGTAACGCCTTACATATGAAGTCCTTTAGCCAGACTCAGCCACCGGAGGAGTCCTGTGTTGCCTGGGAATGGGTCTGCCTCGGTATCTCCATGTGATCAGTCATGGCTGGGAGCAGGTCATGGGAAGTATGGTTGTAACTCAGATGCTGCAATGGATTTCAGAGGCAGCAGCTGGGGACCCTTGGCCAATTATCATCCCTGTAGTTGGAGTCTGCAGTACATTCTTGTGGCCACCACAAGAATGTACTTAGGCTCCTAGGTCTTTGTTCTTTCTGTTTCTTGTTCTCTATTACAATCCCTCTCGTACCATCATTTCTGATCCACATCCTCCTCCTTCTTCATGCTCAAATTAGTTAGCACTTCCTTAATGATGTGGGCAAGCAAGTGGCTGGTGGTTATAGCTCTCTTTTGGAATTTTATGATTCTATGTATTTTCCTATGGTATTTGTTGCCTTTTATTGTCCACTTGTTCAAAAATAATCATCGAGAGTTGTGCTTGTGCTAGACATCTTATTCTCTGGGGAGGGGGTCAGAAAAATTAAGGGCTGTGTAACATTTTGAAAAGCTCATGGTAGCCTAGTGGGAGAGACAATACTATAAAATACGTTAAATTAAAACACAGTGTAAAACAGACAGAAGTGTGAGCAAAGAGCTATGAGGAAACAGAGAAGGAAGAATTACATTTTGGGGGAGAAGGGAAGGTAGTGCTGAGAGAGGGAGGAAAAACTTCATGCAAGAAGTGACACTGAAATTTGTCTTGAAGGGTGATCAGGCAGCTGGGGGTTGCTGGTGGGGTGGGCACCATGTTCAAAGGAGTGGTGGCTCGAACCATCATAGAGAAGGTTGATGGTCCAGTGAATCTTACATGACATATACATACAATTGTATATAATTGTAATTCAAGTATCAGAAACAAACACTTAGCTCTATCAAGTGTGATACATTCTAGTACTCTTTCTTTTATTGCAGCTCATGAAGAAAATTCTGGTCATATCCCACTAAATCGATTTCATAACTTACTAATAGATTGCAGCTCACAGTTTAAAAAAATGCTTATGTGGACAAAAATAGACATTTGTGTTGTTATTCAGAAATAAATCTATGAGAGCCATTTATTACAATCGGGTCTGAAAAACAAAAGCCAGCCAAAGAGTCTAAGTACTTTCTCACTAACAAAAGAATTTATTTTAATTTTTTAATTTGATGTAATTTCAGATTTACTGTAAAGTTGCAAGAATGGCACGAAAGATTCCTGGGTACCCTTCACCAGGAGTCCTCTACCATTCTCACTTTCCGTCTTCTCTCTCTCTCTCATCTATCTATCTATCTTCTATCCATTTACACACATGTATATACACAAATATATGTTTGTTTTTATAGTGTTTTTCTTCTGAACTGTTTGAGTAAGTTGTAGATGTGATACCCTTTTACCTTTAAATACTTAAATATTTCATAAAACATGGAATTAGTTTACATATAGGTCAGTGATCAAAATTAGCAAATTAATAGTGTTATAATGCTGTTATCTAATCTATAGACATTGTTTCAAATTTCAGTAGTTGTTCCAATAGTGTTCTTTATAGCAAAAGAAAATCCAAATGAATGCTTTGCAGTTAGTTGTCATGTCTTTTAAATACCCTTTAAACTGGAACAGTTTCTGAGACTTTCATTGTTTTTCATGACAGTGGTGTTTTCTGAAAAATATAGGCTGGTTGTTTTGTAGACTGTCCTTCAGTTTGAGTTTTACGTTTCCTTGTGATGAGATTCGGGTCATACCATTTTGGCAGGACTGTTACAGGAGTGATGGTGAGTTCTTGTATCTGGAGGCACATGCTGTTGTTTAGTTGTTTCGTTCCGTTACTACAGTTTTAACTTTGATCATTTGGTTAAAGTGATGTCTGCCATGTTTCTCCACTGTAAAGTTACCATTTTCCTCTCCTTTGTAATAAAGTGTAACTTGTAGAGTGTTACTTTGAGACTATGGAAATATCCTAGTATTTCTTAAATTTTTATCCAACAGTTAGAATTCATTGATGATTTCTGCCTGGATCAGTTATTATTATGATGGTTGCTAATGGCGATCATTTCTTCTTCATTTATTAGTTGCCATCTTATCATATGGAAGAGTGTTCCCTTCCTGTTCATTTGTTTGTTTCTGTATAGGTTTATAGATTCTTCGTTTAGCAGATTATAGTCCTTTGTTATTGTTACTTAATATACTTATTTATTTTGATGCTCATACTGTCCCAGATTTGGACAGTGGGAGTTCCTTCTACTTGGCTCATTGCCATTTTGACATGTCCCTATCATTCCTTCAGTACTGTCTTATTTTTTGGCACAAGAGATCCAAGACTCTAGTACTTTCCCCTGCCTCAGCTTTGGAACCAGCTGCTTTTTTAAGGATCCTTTGTTCCCTTTAACAGAAAAAAAGATATTTAGAAACCAGAATTTGGAGAGAGGGTGTGCTCATTGCTATTGGGGAGTTTTTACTTCTAGGCTCTCTCAGCAGATAGATCTGGGGAAGAAGTATATGTGTATACATACTTATATACATAAATGTGTACATAAATATACATACCGGTGTATGTCTGTATCCATGTGTATATCCAGGTATCTCTATAGATTCAATCTGTGATTGCACACTGATACTTCCAATTCCAGTCTAATACCACAGTATTCATTCTGTCCTCCATTTTCATCTGTGTAACTCCCTTACAACAGTAAAAAACCTGGCTCTCATTATTTACAATATATTGCATGTTTGCTTAATCCTAGAATGTAGTTTTACAAAATGGTTTCAGAATTACTAACCCATGCCTCTGTGGAAAAAAAAAAAGGACAACATGGGGGGAAAAAAAGATTGTAAGCCTTTAAATTAGATTTTTAGCATTCTTTTGGTCTTGTATACCTAATCTTGTATTCAAAAGTCACTTGGTTAGTTCTCCCTTCCTCTGCATTCTCATCCCCCTTCAATGCAGTTGCATTATTCATTAGAAATATGATTCAGTTGGTTTGTTTCAGTTTGTAAGTTTGTTTCCACCTAGGGCTGAATCCAACAATATGGGGATTGGCATTTTCTATTTCTATATTTAAAATATGGTGCTAATAATCCCATTTCCACAATAATGAGAATTGCCTCACACCATTAAATACCCAGCCGAAGGAGGTACTATTTTTTTCCTGGAGTATATAGCTACAATTTAAGCCAGAGTATCGGCTGAATTTTGTCTTGGACTAAACTTCAGGATCATCTGGAAAAAATGTAGGAACAAATGTTAGTGCAGGAGTGTTTTCAAACATGTTTCTGAGTGAATTACAGATATATTTCGGGGTTTTGATAGCTGGTTATTTGTACCTCATCTTATTTTGATTAGCGTAGATGATTAAGATTAGGAAACAGAAGCAATCTTATTATTTATTTGTGTATTTTTCATGCTTTTTTTTAAAAAAAAGGATTTAAAGCTATTCTAATTTTAAAAATGTACAAAGGGACTAGGTAAAGCTTAGTCAGAAACACAAATGTAAAATTATATTTCGTGTTTAGAGTTAAATTTAGATCTGAGTTTCCTCAGACATAGTAAATAGGGAAACATGATAATATTTATATCTTTAGCAGTAAAACTTTCATCCTATAATTAATGCTAAGATTTTTCATTTGTATCTTTGTACAAAGCAGAGCAACAATGTCTTTAACAACGGTTTTATGTGAGTTACCTAAAAGCACATTATTCACTATTCATTGTGGGTAAATATAAGTATTCTTATACTTGATACAAGTCTAGTTATTGAACCATTATCCTATGTAGGATTTTTGTAAGAGTTTAAGTCATGGGCTTCCCTGGTGGCGCAGTGGTTGAGAATCCGCCTGCCGATGCAGGAGACACGGGTTCGTGCCCTGGTCCGGGAAGATCCCACATGCCGCGGAGCAACTAAGCCCGTGAGCCATGGCCTCTGGGCCTGCGCGTCCGGAGCCTGTGCTCCGCAACGGGAGAGGCCACAACAGTGAGAGGCCCGCATACCGCAAAAAAAAAAAAAAAGAGTTTAAGTCATTACAGGTCTGATGACTTGATATTTGGAAACAACTTAGTATATATATCAGAATGGCTTTTCAGCCTTGCCATTGGATTACCTTTGTCATATATCACTTGGCTCAACTTAACTTGACAGGAACTTGATTAGAGAAGCTAGATGGTGTTCAATTGACATTTAGCCCTTTGGAGTGTGAATAATCTGAGATTTCTATTGGAGTAAGTTCTAGAGGGTTTATATTACAGGATTATAGTTAGCAAAATCACCAAGAGATGTTTATAGGTGCAAGATAACCACAAATATATCTGTTAACTATTTCGAGCACTTGCATTGGAATTTCTTAGTGTTTCTTATGTAGTCAAAAGCAATAAAATAAGATAAACTACAAAGTATTACATTTTATTTTTTTTCCTTTTTACAATGGAAAAGTAATCACTGTATCAAGATAATCGGTTATGTTTCAATCAGTATGGAAAACACCCTTCCTTTAAGCCATTGTTCCTATGACACTTAAGTTCTCTAGTCTAGAAAATGTTTCCAGGCTCAGCAACTTTGGAATTAAAAGTTATTGCCCTTTCCCTATCCTATAGCTGTAGAAATAGGAACTGTATCATTACAAGAGAGACTGGCCATGTAATACATATTATGGGTTAAAAATAATTCTTGAATTCTTCTACTATTTTTGTCTTTTGCCAAAATAGAGAAAAGAAATTGAGGGAATAAGCTTGTCTCTGAGTCTTTGTTGAGATTAATTTGAAATTTTACTGGAAACATTACAAACAGTGATACCTAGTGTGTTACATAGAGATGCTCATTAATGAGTTATTGATAATAGTCAAATGTTTGGGGTGAATATATATCAATAGCAGACTATTTAAAATTATGATGCTCCCATATATTTACAAAAAAAATGATAGAGATATTAACATTAAAATTTGTCACAAAACTATACATACTTCAGTTGGTTACATATTTTTAAATACTTATACTAAAATATGAAACCAGTTCTATCTGATAGAATTATAGATATTGTTTCCTTGTGTTTATAGTTAGACCTTAAATAAATTTTGAAATAATGTTATTACTTTTACAATGAAAAGTTATGACAGAATATTACAATAAAAGTAATCTAGCAAGATTTTTCTTTAACATCACACATTTCTTGAAAGCAAGCCAAGAATACTTTTTTTCATTCCTTTGATGATGAATTTAAGTATTTGAACAAGTCTTAGGGGACTAACCCTTCACCTTAACTGCCTTAGAAATTTATGCATGCACCTCAATTTTAAGCAATGAGGAGATCATTCATTTACTTAATTCATCATTTATTGAACACTTATTATATGCTTAATAGGACTTGAGAATACAAAGATAAGTGAGGGTTTTGGACCCCGGGAACTAAATGTTTAGTGGAGAGATGATCATAAACATACACAAATCCATGTTAGGCTGTGCCAGAGTGTGAACAATGTGGTTGGTGACAAATGACTCTTCTTGAAGACTCACACCCAGGAGGGGCTAGAGGGGACAAATGGCTGGGGAGAGGGGTGATCTGGATTCCTGGATTGTTGGGTTAGCTCAGGGCTAATTCAGAAAACCTTCCACTTCTAATTCTTCTATTAAACACCATTATAGTAACAGTGTCCATTCTGCTATGATTAAGTTAGTCTTGGTCAATAACAGCCTTAGAGTAATGTAGATCTGCCATTACAGGCATCAATTCTGTCTATGTATAAGTAAAAGCAATTTGACTGAACTTTATAATCTATAATTCTGAGAAACCCACAACTCCCATTGTTCCTTTTCAGAAGAACAATGATGAAGAACAATAGAAGAAAATTATTGTCAGTGTAACTTGATTTTCTGTGTGTCTCCATTGCTCATCTGTCCCAGATGGTTCAGGCTTATTGCTGTCTCTCTCTTTTAACGTGATAAGAGTCAATAAGATGATTACTTCAAAAAACCTTACGCTTGTCCTTAGAAAAGGCTAGATAAATGCTAAGTAGTGTGTTATTTAGGTGGACTAAGAGAGGCCAGATCACTAGAATACAGATAGCATATACGTTAAATCACTGGTGTAAGACTGCTAAACAGTGAAGAAACATTTTAATATATCTCATCCAGAATATGCCTTTCTGCACATATGCAATAGCAAATAATGTCTACTCTAACTGTTACTTTGAGGGCATCTATACATATAGCTACTGATTTTAAAAATTATGTACTTTAAACAGTTTTTTCTTTCAATTGACAAGATTGCGGAATTTGGAGTTATAGCTTTTCTTTCCTTTCATTTTTTTCCTTTTTAAAGCCATCCACATTTTCTTTCCTGATGCTTTCTCACACAATAAAATATATATATATATACTTAAATGTATGTATTTTATATCAATATATACTTTGTATAATGTCTTTCTGAAACACAGAATACTTTGAGACTTAAAATAGATAAAATGATTCTTTACACTCTAAAAAATTATAAAGTCCTTCAGTTTTTAGTAGCTCTCAGCTGCCTTATTTATCACAAATTTAACACTGCATCTAGGTTTCATCTGTATTGTAAAACACAAGTAGATCATTTCCGAACCTGTCCTTGTTACAGAGAAGGCCTTTTATAAATATCGGTTGACTCAATAAAGTTATAAATAAATAAATGTTTTTAGCCCTTTGAAATATATGAAATGTGTCTAAAAATATCTGTTACTCAAAGTCAATGCTAAACGTAAAATGAATTCCTAAGAAGGCTCTTCCAGGCCTACAACCATATGGATTAATGTTTCAAAACTAGTCATTAAAAACCTCTTTCAACTGATTTCATTTTCCTATTTCAAAAGATAAATGCAGTTTGTAGTGTCATTGCTTAGAGTTCCTGTTTTCTGTTTCACAAAAAGTGTGTACTTGTGTTATTGAATATACAACTTGATCCCTCATCTCAGCAAGCAAGCCCTCTCTAAATTTAAAATCATTATAGATCACACTGTGATCTCTTAATATTACTTTTGTCACAAGCATGTTTCTTAACAGACACTTCAAAATTACTTTGAAAACTATTGCTCTCTTGAAAGTTCCGTGTGTGCCAAGATGAGAACTTTGGGTCGCCAAGATTAGCAGAGAGCATCTCCATGAGAAAACTTCGTCTCAGAGAGAGAGGTGCAGTAACTGCTCAGACTACAAAGTACAAGAGTCACACTTGCATCCAGGTCAGAAGGCTCCGAAGCCCTTTTAGTTTCCTTTACAAACGCTGCTTGATTTGTTCCCCAAAATATCGTGAGAGTTTGTATGTCCATTGTCATTTCATATCCTTCAAACAACTATAGGTCGGGAGGCTGCAGCCCACAGACACATATAATTATCTTAGGGACAAACAGCTGTGACTTTATGATTGAGAGGTGTATGGCTAAGCTGTAGGTATCTATGGACGTGTTGGTTAAAAAAAAAAAACAAACAAAAAAGCATTCCTTTCCACCCTGTGACAGTCTTTGCACTTTGAGAGTAGTAGTGTCACGGGAGGTTTACTGTAGATTATGGAACAATTACTGACTTGAATCCCAATTCAGCAACTAGAGAAATCCAAATCTACTTTTTTTTTTTTTTTTTTCTGTGGTATTTTTTTTTTTTTTAACATCTTTATTTGAGTATAACTGTTTTACAATAGTGTGTTAGTTTCTCTTTTACAGCAAAGTGAATCAGTTATACATATACATATGTTCCCATAACTCTTCCCTCTTTTGTCACCCTCCCTCCCACCCTCCCTATCCCACCCCTCTAGGTGGTCACTAAGTACAGAGGTGAACTCCCTGTGCTATGCTGTAGCTTCCCACTAGCTATCTAATTTACATTTGGTAGTGTGTATATGTCCCTGCCACTCTCTCACATCGTCACAGCTTACCCTTCCCCCTCCCCATATCCTCAAGTCTACTTTTTAAAAATTTTACTCTATAGAGAAATGAAATTTTTTGAAATATTTATTTGGTAAAGGGCATATCTGAATAGTCTCATTGAAATTCATTATACCCCATAGGGAAAACATAGTTACAGTTAGAGTACAAGCGTAGATACTATATAGTTGATGATGACACATATATGCCATGATTTGCCTAAAAGTGACTGGACAGTAAGAGTTGATTAAGGAAATCTCCTGTGGAGATGAAATGATGTATCAGGCATGTTCCTCATCTCTGTGGAACTTTCCAGAGAGTAAAGACTGGGCCAAATATGCCAGGACAGTATGAGCATCCTGGCAGGACAGCATGAGGCAAGGTGTACCTCACTCACACTATTCGTATCTTCATAACACCACTATTAAACTAGAAGAGCAATCATGTGCTTTTTCCTGACAGTGAGGAACTCTTTTGGTTCCACGCTGAGTAATGTTTTATTCTTTAAGTAGTATGCCATTTATTTCATCTAACGTTTTCCTCTGTGTTTTAAAATATTCGACAATTTAGTAGCATTCCAACAGAGTGTCTCTCTTTTTTTTTTTTTTTTTTTTTTTTGTGGTAGGCGGGCCTCTCACTGTTGTGGTCTCTCCCCTTGCGGAGCACAGGCTCCGGACGCGCAGGCTCAGAAGCCATGGCTCACGGGCCCAGCCGCTCCGCGGCACGTGGGATCCTCCCGGACCGGGGCACGAACCCGCGTCCCCTGCATCGGCAGGCGGACTCTCAACCACTGCGCCGCCAGGGAAGCCCCCAGAGTGTCTCTTAAAGCCAATAAAATGAGGCATTTTTAAGTAAATATATTTTACAGTGCAGTGTTTGAAAGTACGTTTCAAAAGTTTCATTAACTTCTAACGAGCCAAAGACATGGTTCATTGATATTAAATGTTCCACATAAAGACATCTATTTTGGAAACTATATGACTATATAACAATGGTAGGTTGAAGTTAATATGTGACCCTAAAAAATCAAGTGACTCTAAGAGACTGGGAATGCCATCCATGTTCATATAGTTATAACTCACGTTTTAAAAATAATGACTATTCAGAATGGTATACATAGCAAATAGCTGGGTAAAGTTCCTGCCCAAGGAAATTTCTGTTATATTTCTCTTCTTTCAGTTCTAATCTGTAGTCCAATTCCTCACTGTTAATACCGAGTTCAGAAAGAACGCGCACATGTGATTTCTTATGTGAACGCTAGATGGCATCCTGCTCCCCCATAGAATGCAGCTGCTCGGGAATTTCCAAGTGCAGTTCACGTAGAAGCCTAGAAGACGATGAGGCAGTTGATCTTCCCATACGGTTTTGATTTATTAAAGTCATCAAAGCAACAAATAGCACGTGTTCCTTTGCAGTCAAAAGGAGGGTAATGATTGGGTTTGTAAACAGTATCACGGAAACAGTCATTGCTTAGGAAGAACGAGAAGTATGCCTTTAGGAGGTAATTCAGAAGGAGGTCTGTTTTACTTTCCAAAAACACATCAGAAACAAGGAAACATATTGTTCTTGCTTGGGAAACTGGTTCCTAGTCAGTGAGCCATGTATTTAAAGAATAGAAATACTGGCGAATGTTGTAAAGTTTACACAGTCATTTTCTGCAAACCAACTAAAAGATAAATTGCATTCTGCGCAGTCCTAGGCAAACAGTCATGGGCTATTTACTGTCCTACCCAAAAAGGCCATGCCAGATCCCTCAGAGCACAGGGATGTATCTAAAGTGTCCATTTAACCTTCCTGAGCAAAGATGTATACTTGTTAAAATGCAGTAGAAGACTTCTCTGTGGGAAGTACTATTCATGTCTGTAAAGTTGTAGACTTTTAGAAAATTGAGTTAAAAGGATTCAGAGGAAGTTGTCTCAATGCCCTTATTTTAGAGAAAATATGGATGTAGCCATTTCATGTACTTAAGATATTAATGGACTAAATCACAATACATTTGTGACACATTTTCACATTATAATTTCCAAACTATTTGTCAATAAATATATAGGCTCAATGGTATAGTTTGGGGAGGTGAGATATTGCTAGCTCAGAATATTAAAAATCCTTTCCCTTCTCTTCTGGCACATGAAAAAATAACTATTCCATAGAACTTTAGAGACAAAAAATCTGCACCAATAAAATTTAAAATAGATTATGCAGAAAGAATTACTGATTACATACAATGTTTTTCAGGGTGGTGATTTTAGTATGGTGTTGGTATTTTAAGGATATATGCAAAAAAAAGTATGTATTTGGCTACATTATTGTAATATAGGTAACTACTGAGAAATTGGAAGGGGGTGATATTAGGTTATTATCAAATTTCAGAACTGGGTTTTCCTGCTTTGGTTCATTGACTTCATTGAATCTTTGTGTTGTGGGTGGTGTGAACGTTTCCTTTTCATTCCTTCTTTTAGGAGTGGCTCTGGGGAATCATTGGGCAAATGTTTGTTGGTTTTCCATAATAATTATATCTGAGCCTTAATGGTTTCTGGTTTTGGCCCCTCTTCACTTTCTCCAACGTTAGGTAGGAGTTCAGAATGGCTTCCAGTTGCGAAAAGAATTCTCAATACAACTTACCATGTAGTCTCTGTCTGTGTGGTCTTGGCCAACTCTTGAGGCCTGGCCAGGCATGATGTTGTTGGCAGCAATGAGGCTCTGCCTCAGCTTGGGCTCCAGCTCTGCCTTTTTGCCTGAAGACTTTCAAGATTTAGGGAGAGTCCATGAATATGTGACACATTTTCTCTCCGAGAGTGTGCCATAGAGACATGGAACTCAGCCATCTTTTAAAGCTCCTGAGTTTAGGAGTAGTATACTTCAATGCAAGTTCTCTTAGAATTAAAAATTTGAATCACTTAGAAAGTATCTGGGGGAAAGGAATTCCAGCATTTGCTGAATATTCCATGGGTAGTGCTTTTGATGTGAAAGGTATTTTTTTTAACAGGACAATAATAAACCAATACTTGATTTCTCTTTATTGTTTGGAAAGATAACTAATTATCCTGGTTGTTGTCTTTGTCCACCCCTATATACCATTTTGTATTTTCATCGCCTACCATTCACCACAAGCTTATTTTATAGTTGGAAAAGAATTGTGCTAGCCGAACAGGAGCTGTCTTTCCATGAGGTAGAGGAGTTATTGCTCTTTCATGTGGTGATCTGTTTGCCTGATTTCTATTTGGATCTTTGATAATTTCTTCCTTTGATCCCCCAACTCAAAGGAAGGTGGTCAAGGCCATGCTGTTAGCTTTAACCAGGCTGGAAACCTGACCTCAATTTATACATTGCCTCTTAGATTGATAATTTGAGGAGGTAATTATCAACCAGGACAGGATCACTGACCGTATTTAACTCTGCTGCAGTTGCCAGGCTAAATAGCCAGAGCTTATACTTCATTTCTGCTGTATCTTCAGAAACACTCTGTACATGGAAACATGTGTTGAAAACGTGTGGGTATTTGTTGGGTGTATGTACTTTAAAATTCTCCTTGGAATAGTAACTAAAAGAGCTATGCTGATCATTGCAGTTATTAAATCAAACAAAAATATTAACATTAATACCTGATATAGAAGGGGTTTTTTTCCCCCCATTTTCTTTATTAACTCTCTAAACAATTCCAGAATTAGTATATATATATGCTCACCACATACATTGAAATAATGGAATCCTGTAATAATAATAACAACAACAGTAAGAATAATAATAGCTGACATGAGGTATTTATGTGTCAGGTACTCTCTAAGCATTTTATAAACATTAACCCAATTATTTTTCACAAAAACTCAAATTAGATGCATGATTGTTATTTCCAATTTTTAAATGAGAAAATGGAGAAGGAGGTAGTCTGATCTGTGTTCTTTACCATAATGCTATGCTATTTTTCATCAACCTGCCACTGCCTTTTCTGCGTTTGTTGATGGGAGTGCAGGGCTATAGAATTGACAAAGTAGAACACAAATTAATTTTGCATAAGGTGAAAGTGAAACTCAAGGAACATTTAGGGAATGGACAATGTGCAGTGTTGTGGATCTATAACTTTAAAATCAAGGGATTGAACTAGATGATCCCCAAAATTCTGGGTTTTAAATGGTGGCACTGACTGGTAAAATACAAACTTAAAATTATTTAATGTTTTCACATTATGAACTAAAAGAGGATGGAAATGCATAAGAAGTTCTGAGGCTGTGGGAGGGATCTGTAAGCTTGCAAAAATTTTTAAAAAAAAGAGAAACAGAAAAATTCTTATGGTCCATATTATGACATCAAAATATGGAATGAAAACTCTGGTTTTAGAAATTTCCCATGAAGTATTTTAAGTGTTGAAAAGCAATGTCCTAGACCAGGGCTCTCAGCAAGCCCATGGCATCCTATAGTGCCTAGCATGTCACAGCAACGGTTCAGAAATGGTTGAAATTTAACGACTTTGTGGAGTACCTTAGTGTGAAACCAGCTTTTTGAAGGATAGGCAGGTGACTTCAGCATGAGTCAAAGAGCAATTCAGCAATCAACATTTATATAAATATTTATTTTAAATTATGCATTTATATGGGGTATTTAAATAATTATTTACATTCAAATAAAGGGAATTATCCATATGATCATAATATTACAACTATGTCTTTCTTTTCTTTCATACCCTATGTCCAGCAGTTTTTGATTCTATTATATCTTCTGAATTAGCATCTATATTCCGAAAGAGTCAATGACCCTCAGTAGCCTGTTTTTAAGTAGCTGAATTAATTCTAAGAGAAATATCAGCATTGACCATAAAAGTGATAAACACAAGTAGAATCCCAGAAGGATGCCTTACAAGCATATATAGCATTAAAGAGGTTGTTGATAACACTTTCCATTATACATAGCCTATTAACCTTTAGTCTTGCTTTACATATTCATCGTATTTAAAATTTTTATAATTTCAAGTATTTGCTCAATATCAGTTTAAAGATGCCAAAGAGGGGGCTTCCCTGGTGGCGCAGTGGTTGAGAATCCGCCTGCCAATGCAGGGGACACAGGTTCAAGCCCTGGTCCAGGAATATCCCCCATGCCACGGATCAACTAAGTCCGTATGCCACAACTACTGAGCCTGCGCTCTAGAACCCATGATCCACAACTACTGAAGGCTGCGTGCCTAGAGCCCGTGCTCCGCAACAAGAGAAGCCACTGCAATGAGAAGCCCGTGCACCTCAATGAAGAGTAGCCCCCACCTCGCCGCAGCTAGAGAAAAGCCCACATGCTGCAACGAAGACCCAATGCAGCCAAAAATAAATAAATAAATAAATTTATTTTAAAAAATGCCCGAGAGACCTAAACTGTTGTAGTCATCACACGTAGTCTAAGGATACACCTATTCTCAACCCTTTAAGGTTTGATGATGGGTAGGATTTCTACAGAAGTAGGGAGAGCACAGTTATAGACAGAGGAAAGAACACTGGACAAAGGCACAGAAACAGGAAGCATGGTGCAATTTGGGAAAAGAGCCAGTGGGCCAGTGAGCTCAAGTACAGGATGAAAAGAATTAGCAGGCAGATGCTGATGAAATGCCATAGGAAGATCCATCTGGAATGGTTTCATGGGAGCATAGACTGGGTGTGTGGTCTAAGAAACATTGACTGGTGGATTAGACTTGGTAAGAGGCAATGTGGCCTTAAGTTGGTGACAATGAAAAGACTCAGGAACAGATAGTACAGGTATTTCAAAGATATTATACCATATTACACAAATCAATATGGTCGTTGAGAAATAGTGAGACACCCAAGGTGATTCTCGGGCTCACGCCTGGATAACTGAGAGAGTGATGAGGCAGGAGCAGAAATAGGGAAATCAGGAGAAGATCCTGAATTGGGAGAAGATGTTGGGAGAGATTTGTTGAGTTTGAGTGTTAGTAGGCGATGCAAGTACTTATGCCTAACTTGGAAGTGAAGTCAGGGTGGAGGTAGGAATTTGGAGAACGTTTATATAATTGGGCTGTTCAAAGCCAGTGAAGTGGTTGAGAGAAAGCAAAGAGAAGAGGGCTTATGGTTAATCTTCAAAAAGGGAGAAGGATGTAGATGCAAAGCTAGTGAAGAGAGATGAACCCGAGTAGATAAAGCAGCAGGAGGAGAACTACAACCAAAATAGTTCGATGTCCTGGAAACTCTCTCAGAATTTCATAACGGGGAATAAGCAATAGTTATCCATCTTTAAAATCAATCTGACTGATAAATTGTGGCACTGTTATGAATCCCATGAGAGAAGAGGGATGGTTTTAGAGACTCCCATCTTCTCTAACACTTACCTTTTAATTAAACACAGATGAGGGGCTTCCCTGGTGGCGCAGTGGTTGAGAATCCGCCTGCCGATGCAGGGGACACGGGTTCGTGCCCCGGTCCGGGAAGATCCCACGTGCCGCGGAGCGGCTGGGCCCGTGAGCCATGGCCGCTGAGCCTGCGCGTCCGGAGCCTGTGCTCCACAATGGGAGAGGCCACAACAGTGAGAGGCCCGCGTACCAAAAAAAAACCAAAACAAAAAAAACCAAACAAACAAAAAAACACAGATGGGAACTTGATTGCAAATCACATTTAGTTCTGTATATAATCTAAACTTAGCGACCCCAGTGGTTGCCCCTTCACAACCTATTTCGTCTCTTATGTTGCCAAAGATACTAATTCTTCAGATGCCACTCTTCTCAGGGAAGGCAGTCTTATCCCCAGGTCAGGGTACATTGGGTAGTCTACATTCATCAGGATGATCTCTTGTTCCCTAAAAGTGATTGTCTTAGTAATGGGCAGGTGACAGAGTTCTGAAGCATGAGGTGTGAAGTAAGTTTGCTGGAGGGGTTCTTAACTATAGATGCTTAGGGGAAGCATTTATTCTGTGCCTTGCCATGTCTGCAAGTGATCTTAGTGCTATGGTAGTCATCTCGTGGCCACTAGAGGAATCCTGGCACTTGCAGGATGTGGAGCGGAAAGATGGAAAGGATGTGTTTCCTAGGATATTATTGTCATGCACGTAACCAAACCGGCAGTCACCTGTCTGAATTTTCTGGCAGCTGAAATTTGATATTTCCTCATTTTTAAAGCCAGCAGAGTCATAGTTTTCTATTACCTGAAGTCAAAAGCATGCCAACTGATATAAAATATAAAGTTTTCATTTTAACTTTATTGTCATCGTTGCGGAATTGCCAAAGTCTCCATATAAAGAAGCCCCCAGAGGAGGGCTTGATGAAAGAAATATTTTCTTCTGAACCATAATAAAAATTTCTGGCAGGGAAGCTGAGCAAACCTAGCGAAGTTTCTCAGGCTAACTGGAAATGTGTGTGTTTTGCTAAACAGGCAACAGTTGGTAAATCAAATTTTTGAATTGGACCGCAAGTTGTATTGGAATGTAATATTCGCTCACATTGTGCATTTCATGAAATTACCCTGTTTTTGTTTTTTATTTTGGCATTTTCTAAGCTCTGGTCTGACCCAAACACATGATTCATTGTACAGTACCTAGGTCCTACCTTACACATGCTTAATACATACAGTGAAACTGAGTGTCTGCCATCTGGAAGAGGGTACTGCAGTCCATCTTGCAGAAAAGAGCTCGAGTATTAACAAAACAACACAGATTTCACTCTGACACCAATAGCATCTGTCATACCCCTAACATAGTCTAATTGTAAGCCAACACTTTCATTCTTTTTGGAATCCAAAAATCAGTAGGGTTGAGGGGGCGAATTCTTAAGGGATTGTGAAATCTATCATTAGTAAGACTTTTTACAATTCAGTTGCTTACTCTTTTTAAAAATCTGCCATCCAGGAGTCTTTTTTGGTAACAGTAAGCCATGCTATGCATTCCTATGAATAAAATGTACAGTAACTGCATCCAAAAATCAGTGACTGAGCTGTTTGACTCCTCCTTGGATATTTAAAAAAAAAAATCTGTTTAGGCAGAGACCCTTTATTGCTTGTTGAAAATTTCCAAAAGATTTGAGACTATGTTTAATAAATTGAAGTAACTATATGGGATTCCTAAAGGATTCCTATAGTTTTTTTCTAAAATAACATTTTTGGAGATTCTGTTGTTGTTACTATTATTTTGGGGGAAAGGCCCATTAAAGAATCCAGCAAATATTGGGAGAATTAGTCTTTTTGGCATTTATAGTAGATTAGGTCATCTCAGATAATCTGCATATTAAATTTTGCTACAATAATTGTGTGCTCTGTACATAGGCCATATGTAAGCTATCCAATTATAAGACTTTGCTAGAGGGCCTGAGGAGGAATTCTTTTGAATGTAATGTTGTTAGCATCCTTTTCCTTAGTTGTATTAGATTTCTTTGGGGATAGAAATTTTATGTTCGGAAAAGTAAGAGATTCAGTGACCTGAGGCAGAAAAAGTATATTCACAAGAGGGTAAGATAATTACTCCATCAACTTGGAATTCTATTTAGAATGTCAGCACCAATAAGAGTCCTTGGAGCGTTGTGACTACTCCAGCAAGTGCATAAGAAGTCTGTCCATTAGCATCGATCACAAGGTCATGGTTACTTTGTTTGCCAGAATACCTGGAGGGAGCTCAAGGTACAAACTCACGTTTCTACCATGGAAAATTTACTTTCATCACCCTAGGAAGGCTCTGGGCAGACCACCAATCGATATTCCTTTGGTGACATTTCAACTTTATTTGTATGGTGTACGAGGTCCAATTTTAGGGGGACATATAGCTGTAGAGAGCAAGAGGTCATGATAATGAAAAGAAGTTACCTAATATTGGTGATTAGGTGTATGACTCCACGAACATGTGTTTTCTTAGGCATTAGTAATATCCTTTTTGGAGATGGGATAGCATTCCAAGAATGTCTGTCCACAGGAAATTGGCAGTACCTAAAGATAATGATAATGAGGGGAATATATTCATCTTAGTCTGATGTACAGAACTTTCTTTGCCATTTAAAAAATTCACTTCTCTGAAGTGTAAATAGGTTAGCTTTAATAAAGAGTAAAATGTTGTTATTAGCATCTGAACTTTCATCGACTCTACAAATTTCTTGTCAAGATTTCGACAGTTCCTAAAATACATCAGAATGAAGAAAGTGCCTTTAAAAATAGGCAAACCTTGGTTACTTTGGCTTCAATTTTAAAACAAAGTATAAATCTTTATTTACAGATAGTATATATATTTTTTTTGCATGTTTTTTCTGCCCTTAAATCTTGATTTCTCAGAATTGGGTACCGAACCCTATACACCAAACTCCAATATAGAAAACAGATAAAACTGAACCATTATGGTTGAGTTAGGCAGGGATGAGTCTGGAGATTCGCTATTTATCTTTCTCCTTCCATCTTTTCCCTCTCTACTACAGTTTCACTCAAACTTTTTACCGAAAGGTCTTCGTTTCTAATTCCCAAGTCTTGGCACCCATTTGATAGGTTTCTTCTTGAGTCTAAGCTCCATCAAACTGCGTAACCTGTACCCCAGCCTCAATTTCTCTTGTCCCTCTCTCTCTTCACCTTTAGTCAGTCATTGCCATTTCATCACAGAAATGTGGGTGCATCTCTCTTCTCTATTACTTATTTCTTAATTCAGGGCCCCCTTTTTTCATATTTGGACTGTTTTCCCAGGACCCTCACTGATTTTCTGTTTCTGATTCATTTGTTAATAGTTTCTAATTTTTCTGATATCATATGTCATAAGACAAGGAAAAAAAGATTGAATGTGAACTCCTAATATGTTTATCTAGGTACGTATGAATTTATATGTTATATATGTACTAATAGGTAAAGTTTTAAAAGACAAGTATCAAAATTAAATAGGATTTTACATTCACACACACAGACACACTTTTATATTTCTTCTCATACCCTGTAGATGGCTTGACTACCCTCTAGCATACCCTCTGGTGGAGTGTGTACTCCACTTTGAAGATTATTGCTCTATGTGTGACAGGGAATCTTTCTGAAATGAAACTATATACTTAAAGTCCTTGAATAGATCTCAGTGACTAGTAGATAAAGTCTAAGTTCTTAAACACAGAAGCAAGGCTGTTCATGAACTGACTGTTGACTGCTTCTCAAATCTAAAATAAAATAATACCTATAAAAGCTCTTATTAAACAATTTACACTTGCCAAGATATTAAATTATTTGAACTTTTCAAAATAAATATGTTAATACATAGCTTCTTGAACAGTCACAGATTTAACTGTGTTGTAGGGTTGACTGGGCCAACATTACAGCCAGACTATGTGGCATGAAATATCAACTTGACTCTCACAAAAATGTTAACAAAGAATGTTAAATTTTTGGAGGGTATTGGGGGATAAAATGCATATTTGGGGTTCTAGAGCATTTATATATATCAGTCCTTGGGAAATTAGTGAGTAAGCAAAATAAAATAAAATAAAATGTTGGTATTAGCATCAGAAATTTCATTGGCTCTACAAATTTCTTGTCAGTATTATGACTATTTCTAAAGTACATCAGAATGAATGAAATGCTTTTAAAAACAGGTAAACATTTGTTACTTTGGCTTTAATTTTAAAACAAAGCTCCACATCTCTTTTGTTTCTTTGTTTTTGTTGAAGTGTTGATTTACAGTGTTTCAGACGTACAGCCAAGTGATTCGTTTACATATATATGTATTTATTCTTTTTCAGATTCTTTTCTATTATAGGTTATTACAAGATATTGAATACAGGTCCCTGTGCTATACAGTAGGTCCTTGTTATCTATTTTATATATATAGTGTGTATCTGTTGATCCCAAATTCCTAATTAACCCTCCCACTCCCTTTCCCCTTTGGCAACCATAAGTTTGTTTTCTATGTCTGTGAGTCTGCTTCTGTTTTGTAACTAAGTTCATTTGTATCACTTTTTAAGGTTCCACATAGAAGTGATAGTATATGATAATTGTCTTTCTCTGTCTGACTTACTTCACTTGGTGGAAAAAGAGGAGACATTTCCTGTACCTGTGTTAAGATGAGATGAGCTTAAAAAAAAGAGCAGAGCTTAATGTTATGTTACCCTGCTAACCTTTGTTAGGCCCTTCTGCCTTGATATGGTTCAAATTTCTGCCGTATATTTTGATACTTTCTGTCTCCATAGCAGTTGCCCAGGAATATATTGCCAGAAGTGACACTGAAAATGTAATTAATTTATAAATAGATCCTCCTGTTTCATAGAAGCCAATATTTAGGAAATTATGTGAGGTTTTGTGGGAGACTGAACATATGATGGAATAGTTCATTTGCTCAGAAAAATATAAATAGTTAGAAATACCAGAATATAACCAAGCAAGCATCAGACAGATTAAATTAAACAATTATTCAGTATTTCTTTCATATGGCAAAGAAAATATTTAAAATTGATTTTCTATTTGAAAAATATCAGTGGAAATAAGCAAATGGGTAATTTCTAAATCTTATTTTCTATGTAAGTGATGAAGAAATAAATAACTTTGTTCTAGAAGGATTAGGGAGACAAACGGCAAAGTTTAATATGAAGTGCTGACTCATAATAAATACTTTCTTTAAACCTAGTGCATATTAAACTAGGGTTAATATTTTCCCACTTAAAATTTCAACATTGATGAAGAATCCTAGATGTCTGTTTGTACATACATTACTTATTCATAAAAGGTTTGGGTAGAATTAGAAATGTCTGCAATATATAAACTATTTTGAAAGGAAGACAATTAATTATAAATAGCAGAAGTAAAAGTTATCTTTCTGGAATCTGGGAATCTCTTCCTTCTCTGCCTGTTTTCCATTGTTTGACATATGAAATATTATAAAATTAAAAATAAAACAGTGAGTACTTAACTGTTGAAGTTCTTTTCATGGAGGGTTATTTGCCTGGTTTCTTAGATGCAATTAAAAGGAGAGGGTAAAAGTGGTTTCCTTAAAAGAGTGCTTTTCTTTCTTTTGAGTTTACGAAATTGCTTTAGGAATAGCAAACTCAGTGTACCAGTGGTGTTCAGTTCTCATGATTTTTCATTTCAAACCCTTTAAAAAGTAAACTCTATGGGTAATCTGATCAGATGCATGGGAAACTGAAATTAAAGCACTCAAACTGTTGTGACAAACAACAGATATTCAGAGTCAGTGCAAATAAGGCTACAGATAATCACTCTGTCTGCTCCACTGTTGGCAGAAATGAAGCCCAGATGCTGCAGTGTACCTTGTCTTCCTGTTGTATCTTGGCCATTGACACATAGGATTTACAAAGGGAAATCTAAATTGCTCAGGCTTTCCCCTGAGATCATGTGAAAGAGTTCCTCTCCATCTAAAGTATTTTCTTGTTTTCCTGTTGATTCAGTAGGTTGGGCCACTAGATCCATTAGAAGAAAGTGGAGAGAAGGCCTCAGTGAAACCTTTCTCAGGGTACAGCTGCCTGGGCCTATGGCCATTGAACTGCTGCTCTTTCTGTCACCAGGCCGCCAAGCCACACCTAATGGACTCTCAACCTAATGCTCAAAGGAAATTAGATTTAGAGAGAAGCAGGCCTCTTATGCTATTTTCTTTTTCTTTTTCTTTCTAATAGATAATTACATAGCAGTCAGCTCTGCTGTAGTGACAAGCAGCTCCACTCTTAGTGTCTTAAAATTCCAAGCCTGTAGTTCTTGCTTGTCTTACATGTAGGTGCTACTAGTCTGCAGCTCTGCACCGTGTGTCTTCTCGTTTTAGGATTCAGGCTGAAGGAACAACTCCTATGTGGGGCGTGCTGTTCTTATGGCAGAGGGAAAAGAGAAAGAGACTAGTGGAAGCTCAAGGTGCTTCTTAGAGTTTTTGGTCTGAAATGACATACTGTCACTTCCACTCACTTTCCACTGACCCAAGCAAGTTTATGACCAACTAGACAATGAGGCAAAGCAATATATCCCCCGCTGCAAGAAGGCCTAGAAATTCACTGCAAATCTTCTTCTAGAGAAATGAGTGAATTGTTGAGAGCAATAATGCAACCCACCATGGTATACAGTGGGCAAAATGCCTACCTCCAAGACACAGCTTTCTCCTACACTGCAGTGTTCCTTTGCATTATTTTTTCCTATCAAAAATGAACCACTCTCAATTTATCTTAACCTGATTTTTACACACCTATAAAGAAGGCAAGAGAGATGCAGTGGGCTCAGAATAAGTGAGAATATTGCCATATGTGTGATTTATTATAGACTCTGTCCAGGTTCTGTTTCATTCCTGGATATCTTGTTATGGAAGATTAATAGATGCATGATACACTCCTTATGAACAAGTTTATTTACCTAACTTTAGCTCAGAGAGTACAAGCCAATTACTGGCAATTTGAATATGCAGAAAGAAGTACATATGCATGTTGTTTATGCAAAAGTCCAGAGTCCTACGTGTCAGTTTGCAAGCAGACAAAATGTGGGCTGCATATGGGCTGGATATGTCAACACCTTGGTCACTTTACCTGTCATTAATTGTTGTCATATAAATTAGCATCCTAATGACACGCCCTCACTGCTTTTACCCTTTGTCCTCCCTAACCTTTAACTTGGGGCAGGGAATAAAGTTTTCAAACATTATTGGATAATTTTATCTCTTTAGAAAATAATACTAGGGCAAAGCTCTTTAATTTGAGCAAATTTTATCTGTTTATTTTTAACAAACATTTATATTACTTTAACAAACAAATATTGATATTGTGAGAAATTTAAAAATTCTAATATGTTTATTAAAACTTGACTTCATAAAAGTAAAACATGCTAAGATCTTCAGAAAGATCATTGCTGGAGCTAGGTGACAAAAAAACGGTAACAATATTGCTGTTAATGGCAATGTTGGAAAACTACTCCTGTGGTTACAAGTGAAATCACCCTTTCTCCTGTGTCTTTTTAGTACTAGCCATAGAGTAGACTGGCCAGTAGGGGTTACTCTATGCATTACAATCTCAGAGTGGTGAATTAGAGCTTGAAAAAATAATGACAGTATCTTTTAAAATAGCTATTCTCGTGGTGAATTTAGTTACAAGACTCAGGATTTGTGATAACTTGTTTTGAGTACTGTCTCAGCAACTTTTATCCCATTCATATGACTTTGAGGTATATCTCAATAATTCATTCAGTCAGCCTTACTGATTGTCCTTTATTAAACAAAATCCAGAGATCAAAACTGCAAAGTAGCTCTATAATTACAATTTAGCATCTTTTTTTTTTCTTGGGTAGTATTCTCCATCCTTGAGGTTAAACAAAATCCTTTATTAAACAAAATCCAGAGATCAAAACTGCAAAGTAGCTCTATAATTACAATTTAGCATCTTTTTTTTTTTCTTGGGTAGTATTCTCCATCCCTGAGGTTTGGATTCTAGACATCTTAGAACACAAAGTTTTGTGTGAATGTGGTCACAATGCTAATTTTTAAAAAGGCAAATATACAGCCACTTTCAGTGACCCTAGAACAGCACCTGCTGTCTGGTCAGGTGGCTCTTTAATTTTAGAAAATAAATTGCTTTTGAAATTTAGAGAGAAAATTGGAGAGTAAAAGGAGGGCAAAATAATTAATTCTCATGGTTGTTTGTCCTTGAGGGAGAGAAGATACATGAAAGTAAGTGGTTTTAAATGCAGTTTCCATTAAAAAAAAAAAGAAAACTTGAAAAAGATAAGTTTCCTATCTGAAGCCCAAATTGATAAAAATGAGTTCTGCTTTCCAAACTTTGGACAGAAAGACTTCATTAGAATAAAATACTATCACCTTTAAAATAAATAAATAAATAAGTAAGTATTATCAAAGGATTGAAATGCAAAAGTTATTAATTTGATGTATCTTTTAAAAACATTTTTGATATTTTATTGACATAATTCAACGTTTCTTTAAAAAAATCGAGTTTGTTACAAGATACTTGCAAGAGAGTGAAAGTCTTCTAACTGCCCATGTCTTGATGCATATGGAGCCCAAGGACACACAGCATGGTTCAGACCATGCCCTGTACACTGGAGCAGAAGGTTGGCCTTTTGATGGGTGAGAAAGAGTATGTTATAATAAATAACTTATTCAAATATGGTTAAAACTCTTCAGGCAGTTTGGTGTAGATGTTAGTGTAGCTGAACACCATGTCAGAGAAAGGGCACAGCTGCAACAAAGTACTAAATAAAAACAATATTTTTGAATAGACCATCCTTACCTGTTAAGGTAAGGCTTAATCTGTTAAGGCTTAATCTGTTAAGGCTTAATCTCTTCTCTCATAGCATTATTACTGGAAAGGCCCAGAGGCTACACTTTGAAAAGAAAAGCACTTTTTAGTTGTGGTTTCATCATAGTTTTCCCCACTCAGCTAGTTTGTAGAAGAAACCAAAATGCAATTAGTCGTTCCTCTGTACCAACAATCTGTCCCTAACTACCTAGATTTAAAAGACTTTTCTTCCCTGTTTCTTTTACTTCTTATGTGATGGAATCATTTTTAGGGCTTTATTTCCCTTCTGTTCAAAGTTCTCTCCTAGTTCTTGGAAAGAAAGATTTACCCTATTTACCTTATGTTTGCCAATGAGGGACCAGTAGGTTTGTCCACCTCCCTAAGTGATTCACTCTAAGCAATTTCTCCCACCAGACATGTGGTTGAAACTTGCAAAAATTGCTTTTATTTATTGACTAAAACATATCCCTTCCTAGCATAGAGGTCTCCCTTGGAATTTGTAGCTTTAGATTATACAGTGAAAGCTTGGCCTTAAAATATTTAAGTTGCATCAAAATTTTTCTTAAAAAAATTATAAAGACATTTTTCAACCCATGCAGTAAAGGAGAATCTTTGGCACTGTCATTTCTAATTATGGACCACTCGAGTCATTCAGACAACATCAGACACCAGGTGGCCCATTTGAAAATCTAGCTGTCCAGCTCATAGGTAGTGGGTGTAGAGTCAAGTCTCAAAGTTTGGTGTTTGAATTCAGCAGACCCTCAGGATCCCAGTACCCAGGACTATCACTTGCTTTAGTAAGTATTTTTTTGTGAGCTTCAGGTCTTTCTTCCTTGCTTTTTTTAATCTGTAAAGTACAGTAATGATATCTCTCTCTTACAATTTTTTAAGGATTAAATGAGATAATATATTTAAAAACTGATTGTCGCTCTACCAGGCATAGAGTAAACGAACAGTAAGTGAGTTTTTTATTTTTAATAAGTGGTATTTGTAATTATTCTTTTTATATGTTGATTCTAATTCAACAAACTAGGGTGAAACTTAACGTCCCCTTTCTCACTCATCAAAGGGCCAACCTTCTGCTCCAGTGTACAGGGCATGGTCTGAACCATGCTGTGCATCCTTGGGTTCCATATGGATCAAGACATGGGCAGTTAGAAGACTCTCACTCTCATGCAAATAATAAAATTTCCCCTAAACCTATTTATAAGGATACTTAGGGGGTTTAAAGCCATTATGTATTTTTAGCTATTAATTCAAATATTTCAATATCTGTGATCATAAGGGCTATATTAATTTGCAAAGAGGAGTAACATAAAACACTGATTAAATTCAGATTGCAAGATATTAAATAGTGATTATACAATAAAAGTGTAATTCAGAAAAAGCCTTATTGTAACATACAAAGTGTATTAGCACTCTTTGGCATGAAGAGGATTTATATATCTTTGTATTTATTTTATACATCTGCTGTTATGAGCTAATGACGTGTGTGTGCCAGTTTAAAGAAAGAAGATGGTTTTTTGAGTAACAGTCTGGATGAATCTAAATACCAGTGGATTAACACACAAAATCTCAATCCTCCTCTTTACAAATAATTAGATGGTATATATATTTACATATATATGTATATATGGTATATATAGTTGGCATAAATATTGTAAGCTTATGTGCAGTCTTCTCATTGTGGTGGCTTCTTTTGTTGTGGAGCATGGGCTCTAGGCACGTGGGCTTCAGTAGTTGTGGCGTGTAGGCTCAGTAGTTGTGGCTCACAGGCTCTAGAGTGCAGGCTCAGTAGTTGTGGCACATGGTACTTAGTTGCTCTGTGGCATGTGGGATCTTCCTGGACCAGGGATCGAACCCATGTCCCCTGCATCGGTAGGCAGATTCTTAGCCACTGCGCCACCAGGGAAGTCCAAATTACACTTTCTGAGGCACTCTTCGTTTTAGCAATTATAATAGCAAAGAATCATGATTATTCATAGAAGTTATTCGTAATGTAGCAAATGGTTATCATATTTCTTATAGAGATATTACTTTCAGGTAGTCTGTTTTTAATTTTTTCTTTTCTAATTTGTCCTTTCAATATTTCAAAAAATTATGTTGTGACTACAGTTCTAAGTATATATTTTTCAGGGATGAGAATAATTGTAATGGTAGCAGTAGAAACCATTTGTTGTGCTTAGTATTTAATGTGGAGTTTTTGCTCCTAGAACTTACAACAGCTGTCGGAGATGGGTTCTATTATTATCATAGTAAAGACACTGAGGTTTAGAAACTCCTAAAGTTCTCACAACTGATGATGGTATTGTGGCTAAGGGCTTATAAATATCAGAATCCTCTGCTGTTGCATCCTCCATACAGTTTAGGTTTCAGGCGGAGATGTCTAACTGTCCTCAAAGCCCCGATGCAGATCTTTGGCTCTGATTGCTTTCTTGTCACCCACATGACACATGGACTTGAGAAGTGCTTTCTAGCAAGAGAGATGGCACACCTTGATGCTAGTTACCAGCCAGTCCTGGAGGAAGGAAGATTAAGAGAGAGCGCAGCATGTCCCCTTATCACACTGAGTCCCTTCCCTAGAGAACTTGACTCAATGCCTTGTAATCCGATGCATCAAATTCACAAACTTTTCTTCCCTTGTGTGTGAACGTGTGTATGTTGTTTGTATGTAGGTGTGAGGTATGTATGTGTGAGAGGTCTGCGTGTGGTATATGTATATGAATGTCATGTGCATGAGATTTTTATGTGAGTATGGTATGTGTAGATTGTGTATGTATGAGTACGTTCTGTGTGTTGTGAAGTGTTTTTGTGTGTGGGGTGTATGTGAGCTGTGTATATGCGAGCATGTTCTTTGTGTCTGTGAGGTGAGTGTGTATGTGTGAGGTGTATATATGTGTGCCTATGGTATGTGTGGTATGTGTGTGTATGTGTGTTGTGTATGCATGTGTGTGAATTGGGTGTGTGGTTCAACTATTGTGTGTGGTGTAAGGGAGGTGGGGTTGTAGAAAGGAAAGGCAAGAGTAGTGATTGGACAAGGGGACATAGCTGAGAGAGTTACCTTTTACTAGAATAGTTATAACTGAAAGTGCTCTAGACTTGAACTTTGGAGTCTTGGGGTCAAGTCCTACCCAGCTCTGTAACTAACTATTTAATATTTGAAAGCAGTTTAGCCGGTTTGATTTTAGTTTTCTCATCTCTGGAAGAAAAAGACTTTTAAGTTAAATGCTATGTAGGTTAAGTGAGTAATTTTAGGTTGAAGTTGCTGATAAACTGGAAAATGCTACACAAATGTAAGGTATTGCTTATTTGTATTAGTAGTGGTGTTATTTTTCCAACCATGGTATGTTGTATCAAAAAGAAGAAAGACTTATGCTGTTATAATTCCATGTCTAGTGAATGTCTAGGATATTAAACACTTGACAATGTTAATTCATGGAATAATAAAGCCCATTTTAACTAGGAGCTTTGCTCTAAGATGTGGGGCAGCAAACTCTACCATAATAGAAGAATTTAGCATTGACTTTTTCAGATCCTTATATTTTAGATATATGAGAAAGGATGAAAATGATATGGAACATAGCCATTCCTCAAATAGTTAAGCGTAGAATTACCATGTGATCCAGCAATTCTGCTCCTATGTATATACCCCAAAGAATTGAAAACATATGTTCTCACAAAAACTAGTAAATGAATGTTCATAGCAGCATCATTCATAATAACCTAAAGGTAGAAACTCTCCAAATGTTCACTAACTGATGAATGGATAAATAAGTGTGATATATCCATACAGTGGAACGTTATTTGACAATAAAAAGTTATTCAGTACTAATTCATGCTATTACATGGATGAATCTTGAAAACATGCTAAGTGAAAGAAGCCAGAACAGTATATTACATGATTCCATTCATATGAAAGGTTCATAATAGACAAATCTATAGAGACAGAAAATATATTATTACTTAAGGCTGGGGTGGGGGAGGGGCATGAGGGATTGGAGGTTGATGGCTAAGGGGTGAGAGATTTCTTTTGTGGGGTAATGAAAATATTTTAAAATTATGGTTGGGTGTACCACCCTGTGAATATACTAAAGCCATTGAATTGTATACTTTAAATGGATGAATTGTGTGGTATTTGAATTATATGTTGACAAAACTGTTAAAAAATATAGAACAATTTTTCTAAGAAGCGAACCCTCCCCATTTATTGTACCAATAGCTCTGGGAGGAGCCCGTCCTGACCTTCCTTGTTACATATCCATAAACACAGACAAGATAGGAGGCAGTTATACTAACAAGGCATTCCAGACCACAGAGTCTGCCTGTAAGCTGATGCCTTTATTAAGGGTGAACGTCCAGCAGAAGGGAATAGATGAGCAACCGTCAGCTTTTTAATATCCAGCAGTACGTTCTACAAGCAGCAGGCACTGAGAAATGCTATGTGAAGAGTCATTCTCTTTTCTCCTCCTGTCCTCTCTCCTCTCACCCTACCCTTCCTCCTTCTCCTTTCGCCTCTCTCTCCCTCCCTCTCCTCTCTATTTTCCCCATAAATTGCTCTTGTGACTCATTAATTTAGAGTTATAGTTGAGTGTACATTTGAAGTAACTGTTTTCTTTGCTTCCATGGTTTTGAAGTACTTTCTTAGACAAGATTCAGGAAAGTACAGAGTTAGAGTGAATCTTCTGTGGCCTAATTGCTAATAGGAAGTCTTTTAGGTATGAATGCCCTCATTCTTTGCTCTTTCTGTGACTTCTAACTGCATCTCCAGTCCTCCAGAGTAGTATGTTCTGCTTCCAGTCTTACATTTCCACCCCATTCCACTTCCACATACAAATAATCACATTTACCATGGTTTCAGATGATCTCTCAGGAGTAAAATGTATACTCCTATTACATTCTCACATATAAGTACTGCCTTTTTAAAACCTTTTTTTTTGCTTAACATTTAATTAAAGAATAGCTCAATATGCAGCTACGTGAATCTAGCCAATAGATGTATTTTATTAGCTTCAATTTTGAAAGGGGGGATAATATCTTTCACTTATAAAAACCGATATTTCTATGAAGTGTCTTTTTTTTGCATTGAAATGTTTCTGGAATGTGACAGTTCAGTTCTAATAACTATGATTAAGTATCCATGAATTTGTTTTGAATAAGCACAGCCAGGTAAGTGGTGTTTATGTGCCTTTCAGCACTATTTAAGATTGCTTCCTCAGCATGGAAAGAATCACTGGCTTACCAAATAAGAGAATTCAGGGTCTCTTGTTTGTCACTTCCATGTTAACTGCATTTAGAGCTCTGACAGTTTCCATGATGGAATTTGTAAAAAAGAAATGAGCATACAATCAGATCTGAATTGGTATATTTAAATGAGTGTTTCCTGATCTCCAATTAATGGAAGTGTTGAGATTTGAAGAATGCTTGAGGAGTCAAGGTTTTATAATTGCTCTTCTGGGGAAAAAAATGGGTAGAGAGTAAAGTCCTGAAAGCTCTACTATCAAACAAATACACAATCATAAGGAAGTTAAAAAGTCACAGTGAAATGTACACATCCTAACTACGTTGTTAACTTTGATATCTATTTTAAATAAATACCAGTATTAGCTGTTAGAGTTTCATATGTTTTGCAGGAGGGAGTTCTCTTAGTGTATTCAGTGTACTTATCACTGTCGTAAGCTTATACCCTGAGCTTACAACACAAACATTTTGTGCAAACAAAGAATCCAGGCTGGGATGTGTCAGTGCTTATGTGGCCTGTCAGTGGAGTTGGGCAGAATGGAAAATGTGGAGAATTGGAAAGGCTTCCAGGGTTCATTTTTTTCAGTGGTTTTCAAAGTTAATAGCCAACTCTTATAAAGAATGAGTGGTGGGCTTCCCTGGTGGCGCAGTGGTTGAGAGTCCGCCTGCCGATGCAGGGGACGTGGGTTCGTGCCCCGGTCCTGGAAGATCCCACATGCCGCGGAGCGGCTGGGCCCGTGAGCCATGGCCGCTGAGCCTGCGTGTCCGGAGCCTGTGCTCCGCACCGGGAGAGGCCGCAACAGTGAGAGGCCCGCGTACCGGAAAAAAAAAAAAAAAAAAAAAGAATGAGTGGTCTGAGGCAGGGACTAACTATATACCTGCGATGTTCTAAAACGATTGGTTCACAGACTCTGTGAAACAGAGAAGCAGATTCTGAGAAAGAGAATTTTGGGACCACCATCTATGGAAGGGGAGGGAAGAAAGCAGATCTGGAGAAGAGGGAGAAGGAAAAGCTGTTTTGCAGTGCAGTCTCAAAAAAGGCTTCAGCAGACGCAGCAGAGAGTATGGAAGCTGCAATGGGCCTTCAGAGTTGTCCTAAACAACTCCTGAGAGGGGCCTTTATACCCTCTTGTTTACTTGATATTAGATGTTTGGACAAGGTGGCCCCCATTAGCTGACACAATTCACAAAGAGGGCGGATAACTGAGAGCACTTCCTAAACCTAGGGAAGTTAGTCATTCATTCCTGAAGGGGTTATCATGACAGCATCCACTAGGAATTGTGAATTATTTTAGAACCAGCAGGCATTGGAAAATGCCTTGTGGATAGACTCCTTGCTTCTTTCATTCCTTTGTTTTCTTCTTTCTTTCCCCCAGCCTAGTGTTTTTCCAAAAATAAAGGACTAGGCTGTGAGTTATCATGTGGAAAGAAAAGAAATAATCATTTTTATGAGTCCAACTAATCTTTTAATGTCAAGACATGGATTAGTTATTATTGAACTCAATAATCATAAGTGTTTTCCATGGAAAACCTAGCTCTATATATCTGATGACCCAAGTACACCTTGTGACAGTTCCTGTCTATGTGATGCTAGCATCCTAACAGTCAGATGGAATGTCAGGAGGAAGGTCCAGATAAAATTATTTTTTTTCCTTTGTACTGAAGAAAAAAAGAAAACATATTTATTGAGCATCCACTAAATGTGACATCAAAGATTTTTCTTATCTGGATTAGAAGTTGATAACAAATGAAACAGTACATTGATTTGAAAAGCTTTGTTCTCATTTTAACCACATTTTTTTATAAAATAAAAATTTACTAACCAATGTATAAAAATATCATTTAATAAAACCTACAGCATATTTATTTGGGCTGCATTGTTGTTTGGACTATCCACATTTATTTTTTGGATCTTTTTACCTATTGCATTGTTTTGAAGCACCACAAAATAGCAAATGGTGGAGGAGCTGGTAAATGGATATGCAAAACCAGTATATTGAATTGGCAACAGAATGATATTGTTTATTAAGTGCTGATTTTTTTAGCAAGGTGTTACAATAAGACAACCTTACCATTAAACATAGCATAGAAACTACTAACTGGAAAACTTCTTAGGTCTTTAAAGTTGTTTTCAATGCTATTTGCTTTCAAGGCACTTAGAAGTGTCACCTAAATGGCCCTTAAGAATGGATATTGGCTAAAGGCTGTGAAGTCTTAAGATTTTCATGATTTTTTTTTTTTTTTTAAAGCTCACTCCTCAGTCAATTCAGGAGAGTTGTAATTGCTGACTATACAGCACAGTACAGATTCAGCCCTTGAAGACACACAAAGATAACTCAAGGAACTGATTTCTGCATCTTCAGCCACCTTATTCCATTAACTCTTAGAATTAATTCCCTCCAGACATAATTTGTATCAAGCAAAAGAATAGGAGTGGGGACTTCCCTAGTGGTCCAGTGGTTAAGAATTTGTCTTCCAAAGCAGGGGGTGCAGGTTCGATCCCTGGTCAGGGAGCTAACATCCCACATGCCTCACAGACAAAAAAACCCAAAACATAAAAAAAGATAAACAGAAGCAATATTGTAACAAATTCAATAAAAATGTTAAAAAATGGTCCACGTCAAAAAAAAGAATCAAGAAAAAAAGGAGAATTAGAACAGCTTCTGAGGCTTTTTGGTGATTGAAAGAGTGATTGCTTTATCAACAACTATAAGTGTTAGATTTACCAAAAGGAAAAAGTGTCTTAAATTGAACCATTCTTCTAATCCGTGAATCTTAGTTCTGAAAACATGTGAGTAAATATCAAGTTGCTGAATCTAATTTGAAACAGTGAGGGAGGGAAAGTACTGTATGTTTTCCCTCTTAGAAATTACATGTTGTTTGCAGTGTTAGGTTGACTGTATTTTTCTTGTAAAACCTCCTGTACATCAAGAACAAATTCAGACTAAAAAATTACCATACGACCCAGCAATCCCACTACTGGGCATATACCCTGAGAAAACCATAATTCAAAAAGAGTCATGTACCACAATGTTCATTGCAGCTCTATTTACAATAGCCAGGACATGGAAGCAACCTAAGTGTCCATCGACAGATGAATGGATAAAGAAGATGTGGTGCATATATACAATGGAATATTACTCAGCCATAAAAAGAAATGAAACAGTTATTTGTAGTGAGGTGGATGGACCGAGAGTCTGTCATACAGAGTGAAGTAAGTCAGAAAGAGAAAAACAAATACCGTATGCTAACACATATATATGGAATCTAAGAAAAAAATGATCATGAAGAGCCTAGGGGTAGGATGGGAATAAAGACGCAGACCTACTAGAGAATGGACTTGAGGATATGGGGTGGGGGAAGGGTAAGCTGGGACAAAATGAGAGAGTGGCATGGACATATATACACTACCAAACATAAAATAGATAGTTAGTGGGAAGCAGCCGCATAGCACAGGTAGATCAGCTCGAAGCTTTGTGACCACCTAGAGGGGTGGGATAGGGAGGGTGGGAGGCAGGGAGATGCAAGAGGGAAGAGATATGGGAACATGTGTATATGCATAACTGATTCACTTTGTTATACAGCAGAAACCAACACACCATTGTAAAGCAATTATACTCCAATAAAGATGTTAAAAAAAAAGAACGAATTCAAAGTAGTTGGTTTAGAACTGATTCACTTTGTTGTACAGCAGAAACCAACACAGCATTGTAAAGCAATTATGCTCCAATTCAAAAAAAAAAAAAAAAAAAAAGAATTGATGCTATTCGTCAACTTGTAGGCAAAAGTCTAAGCAGTTCTTTAAAAGAAACTCTGTAGCATAAACTATCAACATTTGCTAATCTAATGGTCAACTTTGTTTCTCAAAGTTGTGGTTTTAAATGATTATTTTATATAAGAATAGAACTATGTTTTTCTGCAACTATGCAACAAACATTTCCTGACAGATGCCAAGCAAGTGGCACCCATGTGCCATTTCTGGTATCAACACTATAAAATGCCCAAACTTTAGTAAAGGCCTCATTTTTGTTATTTCCAAACTGCCCTCCTCCATCTTCACGAAGGTATTACTCCTGATTCAGGAATAGGTCTATCCATCCTTGTCTTTTGGTTTCCTATCTCAACTCTGCAACCTCCTCTCTGGCCGTTACACTCTTGAATCATTTCAAAATCCTGCCTCCCAAGGTAATCTGTCTCGCTTTTCTAATCTTCTAATTTCCCATTACTCATCATTTCAATTCCTTCTACTGGCTCCCAGTTGCTTTGTTAGCCAATTTTGAATTACTTGTCCTTATCTCAAAGGCCATTCACCACTCTGCCCCTGCTGACGTCTTTTTCTTTATCACTGCTGAGTCCTCTCTTTGCCAACACTTCTACATGCAAGTGCATTTCCAGAGCATGAGAATGCTTTGGATTTATATAATGCTTTTGACTTGAAGAGCTTTAATCTTTTCCTCATATCTTCTTAGAGAAGAAGGTAATTGAGCTGTGGTTTAAAATTCATGAATGCATCTGGCAGTAAAATTCTGTATTTTGTGCACAACTTATTCTATAATGACATCTCTAGTCCTTGGCCTCCCATGTAGCATTCACTGATTGCTACCTAAAGGCCATCTTTAGGTAGCTGCCCTATTATCAGGCCGTGGCAAGCTCTACAGTGGCAAACAATTATTCTTAATAAATCATAAGACTGCAGAATTTAAGTTAGAGACAGGGATTTCCCTACATAAAAGAATCCAAATTCCTGCTCAGCACAGAAATCCCTCTCAGAACATTCCTGATGCTTAAAATGGTTTTTTCAGGAGGGAAAGCCAACTTACAAGGACGAGCTCTTTCCTTGTTGCTCACGACTCATTTTGCGAAAAGTATTCTTTGTGCTGAAGAAGTCTGGTTTCCTACCACCTCCTGTTGGCTATCGCATGTCACTTGAGAGACACGGAATAATTCTAACGATCTCTCTTTGCCTTGAAAATACAACCGAGAACAGCCACTATCTCCTCCGTTAAATGAATCTGTTTGGGGTTAGAGGTCCAAGTTGCTTCAATAATTCCTCTCATGGCAGATTTTTTTTTTTATTTGGCTGCGCTGGGTCTTAGTCATGGCGTGCAGGATCTTCAGTTGCAGACTGCAGACTCTTAGTGTGGCGTGCATGCGGGATTTAGTTCCCTGACCAGGGATCCAACCCAGGCCTCCTTCATTGGGAATGCAGAGTCTTAACCTCTGGACCACCAGGGAAGTCCCTTGTGACAGACTTTTTGAGAAATTCCACGCTGTTGCCTCACCTCTTATATAGCAGACTTCACAATCAGGCTTGCTGTCGGTGTCAGGCCTAATGTTGCTGTCACTAACTACTCCGGTCATTAATATTGAAGGCAGTTTTTTATAACCTTAAAATAAATGAATAATTAATCATCCTCTTTGTCCTTTAATGAATTTGAAAGCTCATATTCATACTATTTTGGTTACTGAAGTATCCCTAGGCTCAAAGAGTATTTAAAATTGTCATGTAATGGTTCTGACAACATAGGGGTAACATGTAGTCGTGTTTGAGACTGACTTGGAAAAAGACTCTGGTTTTTTTTTTTTTTTTGGTGATACGCGGGCCTCTCACTGTTGTGGCCTCTCCCGTTGCGGAGCACAGGCTCCGGACGCGCAGGCTCAGCGGCCATGGCTCATGGGCCCAGCCGCTCCGCGGCACGTGGGATCTTCCCAGACCGGGGCACGAACCCGTGTCCCCTTCATCGGCAGGCGGACTCTCAACCACTGCGCCACCAGGGAAGCCCAAGACTCTGGTTTTTAATCTGATATTTTGAAGAATTATTGAGATGTCACTGAACAGTATTTTTAAAATTTTCACATTGCTCACACATGAGCACTTTATGTCTCCTGAGCACTTTGTTCCTTGACATTATCAAAATCTTGGAATTTATTTTTCTCCCTATCTTGTGATGCCTGGCTAGAACTGGGACATCACTATCACATTTAGAAATTCATTTCTTTTCTTTGTTCTTCCCCATGAAAATGCTCTATTCCAGTTGGAAAATAAAATAGATTAGGTTTATGTTTTTTACTCTTTTAGGGGTTCTTGAATCCTCTAAGTATCCAATGAGAGCTAGCAACACTCTCTGGGAAACTATATGTATACTCATAATCACACGGAGAATTTGCCTTTAATTTTAGGGGTACAGGTGCCCGTGGGATCATGTACATGTTACCATTACAAGGTACTGATTCCAGGTTAAAAATCACTGATTTGGTTGTACCTCAATTTACATATATCTCTTCCTGAAAAGATATATAAAAATGAAACTGTATTAACAAGTTACGTGTTCAGTAGTTCCATTCAGTAACCTTTTAAGGCAAATTATTTCCTGAATTAATTTTAATTTAAATCTTTATAGAATATTGGGTTTCTTAATGTGAGCACATTTGCATAATCTTATGCGTCAGCCTTTTTCTTCTGAATGCTTTCTTAAAATATGTTCATGATTAAAAGGATTAAAAATACTTTTTCTCTGTAAAACCTCACCTCTGACCTTCTTCAGTCTTATTTGCATTTATCGCCGGCACAAATAATTGATATGGTAGAAGATACATCTTAAGACAAATTTTAATTCTTTAAAGTGTGTCAAACTACCTGCATATGTTACAGGTATATTTATACAGGTATACGTGTATTTGAAATCACTGTTTTCCTTATTTTTTAAAAAAAATTTAGATTCCCCAACTTCAAAAATAAGATTTATAAAAGTATATTTACAAATAATGTACAAGGAAAGGACAGGAAGTAACAGCATGACTCATACATGTATTCAGCATATCTAAATTCATAGTTTTAAATATAATAATCCTATTCTTATTAGCTATAGATAAAGGTTTGATCAGTGTTTTTATAGTATTAACCTTAGTTTACCAATATTAACCTATAAATTATTACACAAAAATGATCTGTAACACCAGCTCTATTGCCTTTTGTCATGCATGATTTATATAATTTGCTGAACCTGATGAAAACTTCCATCTCGGCCTGAAGGCTGTGGAGATGCTGAGCTGTGTGCAATCTGTAGGAAGGGCTATGGGGCTGAACAAGTACAACAGACGTGTGGAATATATCGTTTACAAGTTTTATCACTTTTGGTAAGAAACGTACAAAGCCCATCACAATGTTAATCCTAACTTATATATGCTTGTGAATATTTAATCAGAGGATTGTCAAAATACATTGCTATACATTGAGAACATAAACTTCGGTTTTATGTGTAACGATTTTTAAAATATACTTCGGGAGAACTATGCATTTACATCCAGCACTTGTAAGGCAAATTAAATTCAGAATGTATTATGAGGAATATAATATTTTTATTTCAGCGCAATCAAGAAAAGGGGGCAATCTTTTAATCTTAATTAATTAATGTATTTTTAGCTTGGCAATAGGAGTAAGCCTATTATATTCCTGGATGACCACCAGAATCAGTCCCTAAAAATGCTGAATATCACAATTTGGTGTTTAACAAATAGATTCATATTCATTGTATTGTTTAGTCATAGTGTAAAGGAAGTTACCTCTTCATATCTCAGGGTGACTTTTGTGGTTGACAAGGGGTGGGTCCAGATCGTATGACACCTGAGCCTTTATACAACTCCGGGAGCCCACTTTAAGACAAATGCAACATTAAGTAACAACTGAATACTTATTTAGACTAAAAAAGGAAATCATGACAAATTACAAATTTAATAAAGCTGACAAATTCCACAGGCGTCAAAAAATCTATAAAATTATGATTTGGGGGGTGCTTTATAGTTTTTGGCTGTGTATTCTCTGATTGTCTGTTCATATGACCATGATTCTATAATGTTTTCTATGTAGAGAATGATAGGACAATGCAATTGTGGGACAGCTAGCAGTAACCTAAGGATACAGGGAAGAAACTAAGAGCAACCAAATAATCTCACCAAACCTGAACTAAATACATCCGTAGTTCAACAATTTTTTTTTTTTTTTTTTTTTGCGGTAGGCGGGGCTCTCACTGTTGTGGCCTCTTCCGTTGTGGAGCACAGGCTCCGGACGTGCAGGCTCAGTGGCCATGGCTCATGCACCTAGCCGCTCTGCGGCATGTGGGATCTTCCTGGACGGGGGCACGAACCTGTGTCCCCTGCATCGGCAGGCGGACTCTCAACCACTGCGCCACCAGGGAAGCCCTCTAGTTCAACTTTTAATTAGCCAGATCTCAAAAAGGTCCACTGTCACTCCAGTGCCACCCAACCTAAGGGTGCATAGAAAAAATCAGTGAGTAGACATTTTTAATAACTACAGTTAAAATATCTTACTTTTGCAAAATTCCCAAATCATCTGAATATGTCAACCCAGTATTTCCAGTGCCTTGGAAAGAGGCCTGAAACTTTGCCCTTCATGATAAACCCTCTTCTTTGGTGGACAGGAAAATACCTAGACCACAGCAAATTGCCTAAGGAAACAAAGAAGTTGGCCTTACAGTTATACAAAAATAGTTCTATTTTTCCTAGAGTTTAGCCACCATTTCTCAGATATTTCAATGAAGTTCTTTTCATGCATTCTCCTCTAGAAGTTTTAAATTTCACAACTTATACTACTTTAATTCCCCTCAGTCATTTAATAGCATAATCTTTTGAAGGGGAAAAATAGCTGGGCTCCAGTAAGCTTTAAATGTGCATTTGTTTCCCAGTATTATGACCTGCATAGAAAGAAGTAATGCCTTTATGTGAAATGTTCCCCTTGGTTTATTTTAAAACACCAAATGGTATTATGTGATAATAGGATGTAAACCTAATTCAGAGAGTAGAAAATGCTATTTATGATCTGGACTGTCCTTTAGGTTTTTTAGTATAGTCCGCAAGAAGCTGAGAATTCACCATTGTCTGATTAAAACACACACACACACACACACACACACACACACACACACACACACACACACATAAGAAATACAAATTCTATAAGCATACATATTGATGGGCAGGGTAATTCATCTGAAAAACCTGAAATAAGTGTTGATGAGAACCTCTGGACTAAGTTTCAGTGTAAACAAGTGGGTTATTTAGATTCTCTCTCAATATAGAAACTTCAAGTGAACAAGGCAGCCTGACTGTAGGATCATAATTCAGAAACAATCTGTAAGGCAAAATATAGAGGCACTAATTTTGTTGCATTTGCAGCCCACATACTGTAACACTGGGTTTATTCCTGTTATTCTGGCTAAAGATGAGTCAGGAACCTCTAATATAGCCATTCCTAAAAGACTGTAATTGATTCAGAATGTGAGACTGAGAGAAATCCTAGAAGTTTGACCTTCAGATCAGTTTAATTGTAGATCAATAATACATTACTTAGACCAATGCAGTATCCCAAATCCCCACATTTCGGCTGCAAGATAATATTATACCTCAAATAATTTGTTTGAGAGCAGTCAATATAGATAATTTTGTCCTGATGATAATTTGCTGATTCAGGGAACAAACATGTGACATCCAGCCATGATGTAGATATAGCTCAGGCCAGCCCCATAGAATATGGTCACCTGGCTTTCCCATTTTCCTATAAATGTCCTATTGGAAGAATAGCTCTTAATGTTCGGTGAAACAAAAGCTTGTTCTAAATTCCCTAGACTTTGCTTCATGAATGATTATACCTATCTTGGCATGAAATTCTTTCCCTCTTGGAGCTAATAACATTGATATATCTTCTAGAGATAGATGCTAGGCATCATCAGTATTATGGGGAAAAGAGGGTGGGCAAACTCTGGTCTATGGCTTTGTGTGTTATTAGTGAATTATGGTTTGTTAGAGTGATAAGTCATGATTAAATAGTCACATGTTAGGAAAACTTTGATCCAATAAAGAAAGCCACCAAAATTTTACCAAATGTAAAATAGATAGCTAGTGGGAAGCAGCCGCATGGCACAGGGAGATCAGCTCGGTGCTTTGTGACCACCTAGAGGGGTGGGGTAGGGAGGGTGGGAGGGAGATGCAAGAGGGAGGGGATATGGGGATATATGTATATGTATAGCTGATTCACTTTGTTATAAAGCAGAAACTAGCACACCATTGTAAACAATTATACTCCAATAAAGATGTTTAAAAAAAAGAATTTGCTACATCTGGGTACAAATTATAGAGATGTTTTGGTAGCATCCTCACTTGCTTTCTTATAATATATTGGGATAGCATGAAGAGATGTAAATGTAAATTGATGCTAAGTTGCATGGTGTATATGAAAAGAGTTAATTTTAACAATATGCTACCCCAGCAGTCCATTTTAAATCACATTAATTTTTCTTTACAAAATTATTTTTAAAACTCCATTGAGATAAAACCATATACAATATACTGCATGTATTTAAAGCACACAATGCGATAAATTTTGATGTATACATACATCTGTGAGAAAATTACTAAAATCAATACAACAAACCTAGCTATTACCCCTAAAAGTTTTCTCTTGCCCCTTTGTTATCCCTGCCTCCTGCCCTTTGCTAGAAACCCCACCAACCCAGCTGATGGATGCTCAGCTGAAGACTGGAGGGGAGCCATTGGGGTCATCGAAATTCTCTGTCTGGGGGCCCCCCTGTCGCTCTGCTCAGCAAACTCCACCTGCCCTGACCTCCCCACATTCCCAGCTCCATCGCCTCGATTTAACCAATTTGCTGACAAACATTGATGTTTCTCCTAACTTGTCGACATTGTTCACTGGTTTATTTCCTTAGTATTAATTTGTAGACAAGTTACTAGATCAAAATAATGTCCATGTAGTATTACAATAGTTGTAACCAAATTACCCTCCAGAAATCTGTCCTTTTTTTCCATCGATATATTACTGTCTCCTTTCAAAAACCATCTCCAACCTTTAGCATTTTTTAATCTTTGAGATCTTTGCCAAAAAGATCAATATAAATGAGTACCTCTGTTATTTTAATTGTCATTTCCTTAATTATTAGTTCGATTTCAACTTGTTTTTCAGCCTTCTGGGGAGGAAGGGGGATTCTTTGCCTACGTACTTTGCCTAGTTTTATTATATATTGGCATGTTCATCTTATTTTCTAATTTGTAACAAATCTTCTTAAAGGTTCCTCTTTTCCCCTTGGATAATTTTGTCACATCGTAATGGAATCTTGTTATATTTTTTATTAAAATAAAATTCAGCTTATAGAGAAGTTGGAGAGGGTTTGATGTCTGAATATAGTACACCTTCTGCAAAGGGAGTACAGGGGTGTGGAGGAAATGAGGGATTCAGATGGAACCTAGGGGAACTTTTAGGAATGACGGATGTGTTCATTACCTTGCTTGTGGTTATGTTTTCATGGGGCTATGCATATGGCAAAACGTGTCAACCTGTACACTTTAAATATGTGCAGCTCATTGTATCTCAGTCGCGGCTCAATAAAGCTGTTATTTTAAAAAGTGACACCAAACAGTCTATCCAAAATAAGAATTGAGTTTGAAAATAAGAATTGAGTTTGATCAGAATATTTGTGTGTGTCATCTTGGTTAGATTTCTCCTGTCACAGTTACAATGGCTTTCTAAAATAAATGGGGAAGCCGAAGAAAGTCACTTTCACCTTCAAGATTAAAAAAACTGAACCAATAAAATAAGTGGTTCTGAATCAGACTCATGCTAAAAAAAAGCCTGAATAAAAATGACTTCTGGGTGGCATTCTATGGGAATCATAGTCTGTAAATCTCTGGGAATGAAGAAGAGAAAGCAAGAGAGAGGTACAGGATGGCTTTAAACCTCATCCATGTAGGTAAAGAATGATAATGGCCTAATAATAAATTTTTAGAGATTTTTCAGTATTGAGAAAGAGGCAGACTTAAAAATCTTTCCTTTTAGTACAAGAAGTGACTATTTAATGATTCCAAAATGCAGTATGAGCTTGAGTTGCACCCATACTTACCAGGCAGGGTTTATGGAGTCGAAGGTCACTGAAGAGTACAAGAGAAGAACAGGTTACTAGGAAAGGGTTCCAAGTAATATCCACAGGGCTGTGAGTCAGCCAGGGCTTACAGTTTGTCCCAGTGGGGCAGCAGGCTGAGTTTTCATAGTGAGAACAGACTGAAAGTCTTGTGCATCGGTTCAGCTATGCAGTACAAAGGCAAGACTTTTTATCAATTTTCATGAAATGACTTGAAAGTTTCCATGCCGTAAGAATGAGATAAACTTTGAATTAACAACTTAAGGTTTCATGATTAGTAGAAGCAGGAGAAAGAGAAAGTGGAGAAAGAGGCAGTAAAGAAAAATATGATACGGTTGAAAGATAGTGGGAAAACCTCTGCTGTTGGAGTCTGAAGGGCAGGGTTCAAGTTCCAACTTTGATATTTATCAGCTGTGAAACACAGAAAAATTATTTAGCTTTTCAGAACCTCAGTTTTCTCCAATCAGTAAATTTGTAATAAAAACATACACATCTTTTAAAGTTATGGTAAAAATGTCTTGATGCAAGTGTAAGTATTTTTCAAAATAGAATTCTGCCATCCAACAATGTTTTTGGTTCCAGATGCACTCTGATTTTAAGTCTACAATTGTTTTCCTTCCTCAGTCAGCATCCTCCATCGTGAGATCAAAGCTTTTCTTTAAAGCTGAGGTATTAATGTTTAAAAATAAAACCCAAAAAATCTGTTACATCAAATTCAGTAAGTTTGGGCAACAAAAAAAAAGAAATTTTGATGTGTAATCCCTATCCCACCACATACTCATTATATTTTTAAAATTTGAGGGGTGAAAGGAGGAGGTAATGAGAGCAAGCAGATGGGCACGAGATAGCAGAGTGAGTATCATAAAATAAAATTAGATTTTATTGCTTTCATCTTACATGTCTAGATCTGAGCAGGTCTCTGTCCTAGGATCCTATTATAGCTCTACCTGTGCTCTGCCCATTGACTATTTCTACCAGGATGCCTTGAAGCCACCTCAAACAGAGCATGTTCAATTTGGAACTCATTATCTTCTCCCCAGTTGTTCAAGCTAGAAGCCTTCAGGCCACCCTTGACTCTTCTCGCTTCTGAAATCTCTCCTCTGCCCCATATGGATCAGTCTCCACAACCTGTCAATTCCACCTTCTAAATGTGTTTTCTGCTCTTATCACTTGTGCTTCTGTTGCCACTGCCTGAGTTTAGGTTATAGGCTTCTCAGTGTTTGGTCCCCTCTCTCCCCCCATGGATCCATCCCCCAAATTGTCACCACCAAGAACTGTCATTCTAAAATACCAACTATCTTTCCGGAACTCAAGATTCTCTCTCCTCTATAGGAATTTAACTTTAGGGTGTATTCAGATAAATGAGCCAAAATATCTGTTAAAAATATGTTCACTTCAATATTGTTTATAATAGGGAAAAGGGAAAGAACCCCAAAGAGGGGACCAGTTATACCAATGGTTCTACCAATAGACTATAAAATAGCATTAAAATGGTGCTACAGATCTGTACTGAATAATTTGAAAAATCATTAATGTTAATTATAAAAATCAAATTACTGAAAAATGTTCATAAAATTGTAGAGAATATATTTTACTATAAAGAGATTTCTGGCGGTAGAATTCAGCAGGAATTTTTCTGGTCCCACCTCCCCCAAAACCAAAAGCAAAATGAAACTAAAACAGAACAAAACCCCTCCTATGTGGCTCTTTATAAAAAGTAATACTTTTGGTAAGAATTTCAGTGACCATCCCAACTCCCACAGCTCAGCAGCAAATGTGAAATGCCATAAAACAAATTCACTAATGCCTTAAAATTTATGAAAACCAGGGGCTTTGAGACATCCTGTATCTTCCCCATTTTTTTCACAAAAAATTTTTGTACAGTCTCTCACATAAAATACCACGTGGTGTCCTCAGTACACTATGGTTTACTCCATCTATTCATAACTGTGTTTTCTATTTATATTTCTTTAAAAAATAACTATGTTCATGTGTATCTTTGAAGGCCAAAGAAAAATAATGCTGTAAGGATTGGGGGAGAGAGGAAGGGGCAGACAAACCCTGTTGTTTCCTTGTTTGGTTCTATATTTGTCACTCAGCTAAGGCCCATGATAGGAGTTAGTTATCCTTAAACACTTATATTGGCTGATTCATTGTCTCTTAAATGGCATTTATAATCAATTTTTCAAAACGGTAGTGGGATCTGGTGTTGCATATAGCCTTGCTCTGTCAGAAGGCTTTGAGAATAAGGCGCCCATGGCCATGTGACACACACACACACAGACACACACTGTAGCTTTGCAATTTGCATATGTTTTGACACTGGTGGGACTATTCATTGTTTTTACAGAAATGCCGTTATTAAATTCTATGTAGTGTGGTATATTAAGGGTTTGTTTTTCATTTTTTAATAATCAGTTGCCTCATAGCAAATATCTTAATCATTGTCAAGGAAAAAACTGATTAAACCTTAATCTCTTCTCAAATCACTTCACTTTCTATTGATATGATGTTTTCCATCTGCCCCTCTCCACACCCCCATTTCTCTTTTATATTATGAAATATAATAGAGATGAGTAATGACATTAAGTAGTATCAACTAGTTATTGGTGTAAATATCTACACACAAAGATTAATGGAGAATTCTGAAAAAGACAGCTAAGTAATTAATACTGGCACTTTTGCTATTTCCATGGTGACTTACTATATATGAAAGATAGGTCTTTCAAATGTATAGAAGAGTAGCATTGTAAAATACTCCATGGTAAATCGTATTTAGGTCTTTGAACATAAGTATTGATTTTTTTCTGTTATAGATAGCTGCATGTTATATATATATCACTCAAACTTTATTAGTTTTGCTTTAGAATTTTAAAAATTATCAATGTATGTTAAAATCTTTTTGACCAAAATCAAAAGTAAAGTAATTATCTCAATAGTTTAAAAAAAGCCAAGCAAACAACAACAAAAACCTCCTTTTTTAAGGGGATATGGTGAGATGAGAGGGATTGTGATTAAGAAAATAGGCTGTGGGGGGCGATCAGTCTGGGCTCAAACCCACTTTCTAGAATTAACTAGCTGGATAACTTCAGGCAACTCACCTAAACTATTAAAGCACTTATTTCCTCCTCTGCGAAGTGACAATAGTAATAGGACATAATTGATCATGTCATTATGAGATAAAATGAGGCAATGCCAGGTAAATTGATTGACAGTGTGCTTGGTACTCAAAAGGTATTGATATTTTAAAATAATCCTTAATATTTCTAAGAGCCATTATTTACAGATAGTAAAAATTATGCCTTTTGCTTGCATTTTACTTTACAGTTCACAAAGTACCATCACAAACATGATCTCATTTTATCCTCACCATAAACATGACATAGAGAAACTCTAAATGAATCTCAGGAAAGATCAATGACTCAACAAAGTTCTACAGCAGAACTAGGACAAAGTACTTCCTGTGAAGGTCATACCGAAACTAATTGATATATCTATATCTATATGTAATCTCTACCTATATCTATATCTACCTCCTAGATTATAGGCAGCAGTTGTATTTCTGTATGTTCGTTTCTGGCATTGGATGCTATTCCTTTTATAAAAGTTGTGACCTTGCCACTCACGGAACAGATGGCATTGCTTGATTAAAGTCAGGCCATATTTAGAACATTTCTAAAAAGCCTTTCTCATTTGGATAAACATTTCTGCCCACTGAAATGGTTTCTTTTCATCAACTGAGCAAACCAAATCATGGACTGTCTTCTCCTAAGAGCTCTCTGCCGTCCATTCTCAGGAGGGCAAGTGTTGAGCTTATGTTTTCAGAAGTGAACTTTTCATACTCTCCAGAAGAGAATGTCAAAGCTTCTTTGACAAAGGTGAGGATCTGTGAATGTGTACCCTTGTTCATTAATAAGCAAATTATCTGTCCTCATGGAAATAAGACTTTGAACAATTTGTTGTCTTCTGAAGCAAGAAATAAGAGTATCAACTCTTGCACATGAAAGACAAGGGAAAGTAGTGGGGGAAAAGACTAAGAGAAGATTGTGCATTTTACGTAACACTACTTAAATGTACCTAAAATATACAATAGGCTAAACATGTACTGTATGTATATGTATGTACATATATATAGTATGTATATGTATGTAATAGATGGATAGATATAGCTATATCCACAATTCAAAGACCAAGATTTATATATTATTAAGGCAATTAAATATAGAATTTGTTTTAAACAAAAAAGCCAAATAAGACATTTCTGCCAAATTTTAAAATTTTATTTTAAGCAAAACACTACATTATAGCCATTATTATATAGGATAATGTTATTTACAGACAAAATTAATTTTTTAGTTTGCATTGAAACAGATATGTGTGGAGTCAGGAAAAGATAAGTCAAACCAGTCAAAGAGGGTAATATCAAGAGGACATTCGGGTGCAGCAGTCAGGCCAACTCAGATTTCTGTCTGGACTCTGCCACAGAACAGCAAAACTTCCTCAGTCAAATTACTTAATCTCTTTAAGCTGAATATCCTCATCTGATGAATGAGGACCCCGATGCCTAACCCATAGGATAGCTTTGAGGATTAAAAGACATGCACAATTCACACAGCTTATCCATCTATCTACTTGTATTAGTTAGCTAGGACTGCTGTAACAAAATACCACAGATGGGGTTGTTTAAACAACAGAAATTTATTGTCTCATTATTCTGGAAGCAAGAAGTCTGAGATCAAGGTGTTGGCAGGTTTGGTTCCTTCTGATGGCTGTAAGGGGAGATCTCTTCCAGGCCCCTCTATGGTAGATGGTGTTCTCCCTGTGTTTTTGTCTTTCCTCTGTACCTCGTTCTGTATCCAAATTTTTCTTTTTCATAAGGACACCAGTCACAATGGATTAGGGCCCACCATCCTCCAGTATGACCTCATCTTAACTAATTACATCTGCAACAACCCTAATTCCAAATAAGGTCACATTCTAAGGTACCAGAGGGTGAGGACTCCAGCATCTGAATTTCAACCCATTACACTGTTCAAAGGTTACTTTTTCAGAGAGATCTTGCTTGACCATCTTTTCTAACAATGCTTCTAGTCCTTCCCAACACACTCATACTCTTGCCCTACATAAAATGTATAACTGTATAAAAGTAAATTATATAAATATTTTCCTTTTTCTTTTTCTCTCTCTTACACTAGCCTGGGACCTAGACCTTACCTGTCTTATAAATCATTCTGTCTTGGGACACAGTATGTGCCTGGTACAAAATAGTCCCTCAATAAATATTTGTGGAAAAAAAGGTAAACTTTCTGGCTGAAGATCAGGGCTCAATAAATGATAAACGCTATAACTGAAACATAGGGTCATTCTCCATCCAAATTGGTAGTCACTAGCCACGTGTGAAATAAACTAAATTTTAAATTTTGTTTTAATAGATTTAAATTTAAATAGCCACTTGTGTCTAGTGGTCATCATATAATGGACAGTGCAGATATAGAACATCTTCATTATTGCAGAGCATCCTATTGGACATCGCCGGACATGGAGAGAGAACCATGGATGCATAGATGAGGGTATCAGAGAAAATGCAGAACTGAGCCAGTGCTGCCTGACAGAATCTGACCACACTGCCCTGCGTCGTAGCTCTCTCCTGTCACTGAACAGCTCCTCTTTTCTTTTTTCTTCCTTATGATACAGGTATATTGCAAACATTCTTTTCTTCAGTTATTAAATCAAAATATATAACTTGAAGTTTTAAAAAGCTCTAAAGGGATTGTCTTGAGAATCGCATTAACATAATTGCTGTGGATTGTGCCACAGCAATTTTTACTTTTAATTCCTTTCCTCTTTACTATTCAGATGAGTAAGAGGTTAGTGTAGATAATTAATCTACAGACTCTGGCTTATGAAACTTATAAATGGCTCTTTGAGAAACAAAATCTTTAAGGACACAGAACAGAGCTATCCCTTTGCTTAACAAGCAAATGGATGCAGGTACAGGTGTGGCTAGCCAGGAGCCAGCAGGTGTCTGTATGTGGGCTCAGTTCTTCCCGCAGCTCCAGGAAGTATGCAGGTTTTCACCACCCTCGTTCAGCCTCTGCTATGAATAACAATCTGGACCAACCAAAAAGTTTTATGAAAACTCTTTTGGCTTCATATAAAAATCTGTCTGATACTTCAGGTCAGTAGCATATCTTCAAATACATTTCTGAATCCCAGACTATATTCCTTAAGGATGGATTCAGTGATGTTACCTGTTAAATAAAAGGATGGAGAGAGAAGGAGGGCATAATTAATGAAAAATGCAGTTAGAAAGTAATAGAAAGCAGATTGTTTATATACAATGTAGTGCCTAGATAAGAATAAAATATTAAGTGTATATGACAATGAACTTAGAATATGCTCCTATTTGGAAAAAAAATCCTAGATTTAAAAAATAATCTCTGTTTTTGTCATGTTAATCCTCATTTGAACAGTAGCAAAATATCCACACCACCTGCTTGGTGACTTTACTGAAAAGAATAGGTGGTCTCAGCGTATTCCCTACTGTAATGGCATTGATCTGACCAAACTCATTACCATCCAGTTTAATTAATTACTTAATTTATGAGAAACGTTGCTTGCCTCAAGTGAGCCAGGCATATTTATCCTAGAGAATGAAAAACACTGCTGGAGGGGCTAGACTCTTAGTACGTAACTGAGTTTTTAATCACGTAAATGTGGTTGTAGAGCAGACTATTCTCAAGCAACTGAACAGGGGAAGTGTGAAAAATTAAAGGCAAAATATAAAACTTTATAATGGATCTATTGTACTGTTTTTCAAAAGAAGCAGAAGCTTTATCATTTGTGGATTGTAGAACTAAAAAAAAAGCAAAGTTGGAAAATATTTATAAGGAATAATTCTTAAGATGAAGACTAAAGATCTTATTTATGTTTTAGGAACAGGAAGCAATAGAAGCATATACTTCACAGGCTCTCAAAATGTCTCCACTCATCACTGCATTTTGGTATTTTAGTTCACTGCTCATTAAGGTTATTACCTTAATTTATTTAATCAGAATATTTATTCTCAGGCTGTAAATGACTTGTGACAGGATTTGGTTCTTAATATGCTTTTACCAATGAAAGCTAAACAAAATAATGCTCATCCTTTTGCCATTAAAATACTAATGTTTTTATAGTGTTTTTATCTTAGTTTAGAAGTTTTTTAAATAAAAAACCTTTGTTTCTATGTTCACAAACTACAGACTTTCAGTTTGTTTAACCAAAATTTATATAATTAAAATCTCCAAATTAAGAAGCTAGTTAAGTCACCCATTTGTTCTGTAACATAACAGCCAGTAAATAACAAAATCCATCATTCCCCATTACTAATTTGTTTTGCCCATCTGATTTTCTAATAGAAAATTATTTCTAATAGAAATTATTTATTTCAGTGTTTGAGATGTGGAAGTTCATCCCATTGAATACTTCAGAATCCAACTGTGACTTCATAGAATTCAACAAACATTATTTTAATACAAATTAGGACACTAGCCATTAGTTAAATAAATTACCTTATTTTGGAATGTTCTAAGGAATCTATGACTAATATGGTAATCTAACTGATTTTTTTAAAGAGACTGTTGCCAAAATCCCTTTGTTTTCCAACTTAACCTGAAGTGAGACTTTATTTTAAAAGAAAATCTACAAATTAATGTTTCAAAGCTATGAGATACTCCTTCCTCTTGTCTATGGATACAAAAGATGCAGCAATACATTATCCAGATGCTTTTGGCTGTGTTTATTTTTCATTGCTGCATAATGAATTACCACAAACTTAGTAGCTTAAAACAACACCCATTTCCTTCTTTTTTTTTTTTATAACATCTCAAAGTTCTTAGGTCAGAAATCCAGGTTGGCAAGGCTGGGTTATCTGCTCAGAGTCTCACAAGGCTGAAATTAAGGTGCTGGCTAGCTGTTTCTTATCTGGAGCTCAGGGTCACATTCCAAACTCATTCCTGTCATTGGAAAAATTCAGTTCCTTGCAGTTGTAGGACTGAAGTCCCTCTTTTCTTGCTGTCTGTTGTCCAGGGATTCCTCTGGCCTTCTAGGAGCCATTCAGGTTCTTGCCCCATTGGTCATCTCCATCTCAGCTTTGGTGAACCTCCCTCCTGTTGAATCCTTCACACATTTCTAATCTCTCTGACTTTCTCTATTTCTTCCAGCCAAAGAAAACTATCTCCTTTCGAAGATCCCACAAATTTAGACACTCGGGAAAATTTCTCTATCATAATGTCAACTGATTAGTAACCTTAATTACAGCCACAAAAATTTCTTTTTCCATGTAACTTAATATAATCATTGGGTAATACCAGGGCTGATGATAATGGGGGCTATCTTACAATTCTGCATCAATATGTACAATTCTTGTCAGTTAAGTTAAACAATAGAATGAACATAAAATAGAGTGAATGTTGGGATGACTCATCACATTATATTTAAATGCTAAGACAAATAATACAGCCATCAAATTTGGTCAAATGATGATCTCTTAGGAATTGAAATATGGGATAAGAACTGATACAGACAGAAATCAGATTATAAGGGCTTAAAGGCATGCTGAGAGTTTTATCATTTGAGAAATGAAGAATTACCAGGTAAAATGAAGAAATGCCCAGGTAACTGAAAAGTTGTATGGAGTAATTCTTAACTTTAAGACACAGGCTAAATATCTTGATGGTTGGATCCAGAGGCAGAGGCCATATAATACCTCTATGCATCAATCTGTCTGGATATTTTAGTTTGCTGCATATTAAAGCTGAATGCTACTATATTTGTGCCACAATACATCCATGGCTTCCTACCTCACCACTGCTTGGGGTCATGCTTTGCACTGTACCTCACTGCCCCACCACAGTTTCACAAAGTTTGAAGGGGTAAGAAAGATATGGGAGGAGACTGGAGAAAAAATTATGCAAATTTGAGAGAGGAATTTTTGGTTTTTAAATGAGAATTTGTAGGTTGAGTGGAAAGACACTCTGTGAGTAGGGACAGAGGCATGTGAAGGAAGGGAGAGAAATGAATGTGCCAAAGAAAGAGAAAGAGAAGGTGCCGAAGGATGAAAATGTGGATGGAATCAATAGAAAGATCCTCAAAGGTAGAATTAATAGCATTCATGGATTGATTTACTTTGGAAAGGGGAAACCTTTATTCTCCTTTACAGGAAAAGGAAAGATGATGAGTAGTGGTTTCACATGAGCGATGTTAAGCCAGTTCATGTAAAGAAGCTTCTATCCTTTCATTTTACTGAGACCATTTTATATATATTTCTTCTTCTCTAAAGTTACAAAAAATAGTAGGGCCAAAAGAACACAGCCCATATGAATATTAAATGATGTCACATATATCATGCTTAGAATAGTACCTACCACATTATAAATGTTTAGAAATGTTAGCTATTATTATTATTTTCTACTGACAGTAAAGGAAAATGAGGTAAGGTTGGGGACTGAAAAATAATATAAAGCTTTTTACTAAATTGTTGAATAATAGGACTCCTCTCCTGGCACTGAACTCCTGGTAAAAGTAAATAGCATTATTCATGGAATATCCAGTTAATGTGGTTAATAATAATAATACTTAATAGCCTGAAATGTACAGAGAAAGCAATGGGCATCGAGGTTTATAAAAAGTCAGAGATAGGAGCTCTGGGGAATCTGGTTATTCTCATGAAGGTATATATCAAGTTCAGAGTGAGCTAGGAAGTTTAAGTAGAAAAATAACAGATTTCATTAGAGATGCAAATTGTGATAGTATTTTAAGTCTTGGAGATGGAGGGGGAACTGCAGAGCTTAAAGTGTTGGAAGGCAGAGTTAGAGGTGACCATCTCCATGACTTAGACTTTCCAAAGTGAGGTGGAGATTAATATGAAGAAATTGTCACCATGATTAAAATTGTATTGAGGGTAACAGTACAAGCTAGGACAGAATGATATGAGTCTTATACAACTGATGAAAGGAGTTCTGGCTATCAGGAAATAGAAGATGATATGGACTCCAAAGGAGGCTGGGTTAGTTGAAAGAAGCTGTTCGAATGGTAGACTAGAAGGGCAATAGAGAACCAGCAATTGTTAACCCCTCCTCAAGTTCCAGTAATGTGAGAAACACAAATAAAGTCCATTTTTAAGAACTGCAGGAGAAGTAGTGTCCATTTAATGGAGCCTCAGGATGCTAGATCTGGGATTCTAGAACTGTGCTAACCAATATAGTAGCTACTAGCCACATGTGGCCATTTACATGTTAAGTTAAAATAAAAGAAAAATATTTATTTCCTCAGCTACACTAGCCACATTTCAAATGTTTAATAGCCACATGTAGACAGCAGAGATTTTAGAAGATATTGGACAGCAGAGATTTTAGAACATTTCTATCACTGTAGAAAATTCTAATGGATAGCACTGTATTGGAAGTACAGTGGAAGTGAGAGTCTAGTCTTACAGAAAATGCTGGAGCAGAAGAAAACTATGCTGAATGAGGATATGAGCAAGGACATTCTGTATTTTGACCATTTGAAGTATTCTTTTATTATTATACCATTTCTGAAATCAGGATGAGTCATACAATCGATGTGCTCATTTAAGAAGGTAGGGTTTATTTTTTCTCCTGAAAAAAACTGTTAACAAATTGATGATGCATCTCACAATCAGTGGCGTCTTAATATCAATGGAATGCAGTAAGAACAAAGCCAAAGGGGTTATCATCTGGGATAGTGATCACTGAGATAAAGCATCAGGATTAACAGGAAGATTGGAGAGTGATGGTGATCATGGGAAATGAGCTAAATTTAGTAAGTACTAGCCCCAAGACACCATTTGGAACTTTGGAGTAATGGTGTATTGGCAACAGTTTAAAGTACTTTCTCAGGTTCTGGATTCTCAGATTCTGATTCTAGATTCTTAGACCTTCTGCTGACTGAGAATTGGGTTGATGGCGAATCTCAGGCTAGTAACCCCAGTCATTCTAAAGTACCAAACCGCAGTGTTGAGCAAATACCTGGCTTTGACAACTACGACATGGCTTCCTTAAGACTGGGCATGGAAGAAGGAAGGGATGAAGAGTTACCCCTCTTCATTTGGATGAAAGGGAGAGAGCTAGAAGTATGTCCAAAACAAAGGAAAAGCCATTGTGATAATTAAGATAACAACAGCCATACATCAAGGTAGCCAATATCTTCAGACTGGAGATCTGAACTTGAATGGACATGGGCCATGAAATACCCATCTCAACAGAGAGGCATGTCAGATGAGAGCTGAATTTTTGTTGTTGTTGTTGATTTTGTTCTGCTTGATTTTGTTTTTGCTTGTTTTTTGATGTCATAATAACTCTGGCATGCCTTTTTACAGTAAATTAGAATTAAGGTTTTAAAAATTTGTCTCACATGGTTATTGACAGATACCATAACACTTTTTTTTCCTGGAATTAATGTTTGTTTTCTCTTAAAACATATATGTATGCATTTACATATATTGTTATATATATGTGTGTGTGTGTGTATACATATATATTTATATAAAAACAATGTAGTAGAAGGAATTCTGTTCTCTGAGTCAAAATATCTGATTTTGAACTTGGAGTCTACTGTGCCACTTAATTTCAGTTTTAACTTCAGCCAAGTTTTATCTTTTGAAGCCATAGTTCAGTTCCTTTTTTTTTGTCACTATTTTTAAGACCAGTTTTAGATTTACAACAAATTGAGAGGGAAGTACAGAGATTTCTCACATACCTCCTGCCCCTACACGTGCACAGCCTGCCCCTTTATCAACACCACTAGCCAGAGTGGTACATTTTTCACCAAGGATGAACCTACATCAACACACTCTAATCAACCAAAGTCCATACTTTACCTTAGTGATCACTCTTGGTGTTGTACATTCTGTGGATTTGGATAAATATATAATGACACAGAGCCATCATTATAATATCATAGTATTTTCAATGCCCGAAAAATCCTCTGTGCTTCACCTATTTATACATCACTTTCTTTTAAAAGAGGCAATACTTATCCCCATGGTTGTAAAGATCAGATGAAATAAGATATATGAAAACATAAACTACAATATATAGATATTCTCAACTGTAAAGTGATATGCATTGAACGCATTGAAGTCATGGTTGTTATTTATTGGAGTCCACCTCTCAAATGTTGCTTGTTTCTTGGGTACAGAAAATTGAGTTTCACTCTCAGTATTACGCAACCTGATTTAGCAACATCTCTTTATTCTTTGCTGATATATTATGTAGGAAAAAATATCAAGTAGAATTATTTAGATACATGAATCTGAGGAACTGTTGATATAGTAAAAGCCAGACTTGCTAGGGACAATATTATGAGTGCTTTTGTTTATAACCATGATCTTTTTTCAACCGTAGACATCTCAGGGTAAAGTCCTGGGGCTCTGTCACTGCAGGAGGGAGAACAGGAAGTAGAAAGATCCCTCAGATTTAATCAGCTAGAAACTATGAGGAATTAGCCACAGTGCCAAGAATATCCAGTCATTATTTTGCTGTTTGGGTAAGCTGAAGCATCATTTATGGGCCTAGCAGATGTGCTTTCTGATCATATTTAAAACCTTTACCTGGGTGAACTTCTATGCAAACCTATAATTCCAGGATACTGAGGTCACCAACGTGGAATTCAGCTGGCTTCTTATTCATTGCATCCCAGATGGATGGAGGTGTTCTCTTCAGGAATCACTGAGACTATCTGCCAATTTTGAGCTTTTATTCATAAGACAAAGAGTAATGTTAATCCATAACCTCTGCAAGGGGTCTGATCAATTCTTTAATCTCTGGGGCTGGGTTGTGGTTGAAAAACTAGCAAGGGCAGGCCCCAGTCTAAGAAACTGAAGACACCAATCTGAAGTCGAAGATGGAAATTATTGCAGAGTTGAGTCTGGGAGTGTTCTATAGGCCTATATCTCTAACCTGGCCTGACTGAACTGTTATAAAGAAAGTAGGGATATGTTTGAACTCCAAGTCTATGGGGAAAATAGAGGGAATGAGGGTTTTGAGTGTTTTTCTAGGTTCCTGTAAGAAAGAAGTCTGACAGCACAATCCTACTTCGATTTATCTTTTAATATAAACCACAGCATATTGAAGAGGGTTTGAAATTCTTTGTTGCTTCCCGTGCTGGCTATTTTGCCATTCCCTTCATCTCCCTTAATCTTTTCTTCAGTAAGAGTTCTAAAACCAAAAATATCCTTATAATTTACCATCTTGAGTGACTTTGGAATCCAGTTAGACAGAACAGGCAGCAACTGAGCTCTGTGGTTCTCAACATTTGTACCTTTAAAAAATATTCATGCTTTGGTCCTGTCCACAGAGATTCTGATTTCACCTGGGCCTATGTATTGAGAGTTTTTCTAGCTCCCCAAGTGATTCTAGTGTGCAACCAAGAATGAGAACCACAGCCTTATTCTCTAATCATCACTTTCCTCAGATCCATTGACCTTGATTATGGTTCTACTCTGACCACTTAGTCCCATGGCCACTCTCAAACCTTGTGATCGTCCAGAACTGCTCCAACCAACCTTAAAATCTTAAACATCCCACACCCTCAACGTAGCTTCCTTTCCTTCTAGTGCCTCGTATTACATTGAAGACCCAGTAGTCTGATATTTCAACTGCTCTCTTGCTAAAGCCTTCACTGTTGTTCTGCTATACCCAAATAAGAAGCTCAAAGTCAGGATTAATTTACCTGTGCACTCTCCCCATTTTTATCCCTAGTGTTTCCAGAGGAAATCACAATCACATACAGTGGTGCCACAGCAAAGTTATAGTCTCTAGCCTCAACTGGAGGGAGCTTCAATGCTACCAAAGCATCCATTTGTTTTCATGGTTCGCCTTGTCTCCATTTCTCCACCCAAGGCCCCTTCCCTTCCTGGGAAAAACCCTACCCCTGTGCCTCTTTAGTGGACTTGCTGTTTCACCTGTCACTCTTCTTGTGTCACTGGCTTTCTCCATATATTGGTTCTTTAACATCAACCTCCATGACAACATGGATAAACCTGGAGTACATCACGCTAAGTGAAAAAAGCCAGATGCAGAAAGACAAGTACTACATGATCTCACTTATATGTGGAATCTAAAAAAAAAAGGTAAAGGTTGAACTCATAGTCACAGAGGCTGGGGGTAGGGAAAGATATTGATCAAAGAGTACAATCTTTTTCAGTTATAAGAAGAATTAATTGTGGAGACCTAATGTGCAGTATGGTGACTGTAGTCAATAATAATGTACTGTAAACTCAAAATTTGCTAAGAGAGTATATCTCTTGCATTCTCACCACAAACAAAAATGGTAAGCATGTAAGCTGTTGGATATGTTAATTAGCTTGATTATGGTAATCATTTCAGTGTTTACGTATATCAAAACATCACGTTGTACACCCTAAATATGTACCATTTTTATTTGTCAATTATACCTCAGTAAAGCTGGAAAAATTGGAAAGAGATGAGCATGCTCAAAACATTCTCTTCAAAAAACAAAACAAAATGATGAAACAACAAAAACAATGAAAAAACAGACTTTTGTTGGCCCTCTTTTCCCCCTTTGCCTACTTCCTTCCTCCCTTTCATACCCAGAGGATTTTACATTCTGACTCCCATTTTTGCATTTTCCTCCACCAAAGATGCTGAAATTTTTAGCGCTAAGTCCAGGGCTGTCCTCAGTCAGTATTTCACTCGGACACACTTCAAAACTATTAGTAGAGTGTTGACCCCTCTCTGTTCTTAAACAGTCTCTTCCTGCATGCGCTCCCAGTTCTTCGCCTCAGTTTTTCAGTCTTCTCTGAGGTTTCTTCATCCTTTGTTCAGACCCCAGTGTTCTGGGTTTTGTCCTCAGTCTATTCTGTCCTCACGCCTTATCCCAGAGGTGCTTTGCAATGGCCATGCATCTAAAACACCTGCAAAACCTGTGTAAACACAGCAGCCCGTTTCCTCTGCTAAGCACCTGAATCAGTTCCTGCAGGGTGGGGCCCAGGCACCTGCATTTTTCAGCAACTGCACAGATGGTTCTGATGTGTAGCCAGCCTTGCCAACCAGCCTGAGCATGTTATTCTCACCCATGCCTCCACAGGCATCCAGCCTGTCTCCCAATTTTTCATCTGGATTTTTCCCTTGGGCCCGAGGCTTGTTTTCTAGATATGTCTACACAGGGTCTCCAAACTCAGTGTGTCTACGACTGCCTTCCTGCCTTTGACCCATTCTCTTCACATCCAAATCTGCTCCTTCCCCTGTGTTGCTATCTTAGTGAATGATGCCAGACTTCACCAAATTTTACAAGCCAGAAATGTGGTCATTGCTTTTGAATTTTTTCTCTCCTTCAATCCCCATGTCTTGTCCACTGTTTTCCACACACATAGACACTACCTTAGGCTAAGCCACCATCATCTCTCTTCTGAAATACTAAAACCACCCCCTAACCGTTCTCTCAGTTCTCACTTTGGCTTATTTCCACCCATCTGTTCCTCACACAACACTCAGTATATTTATTTCTTAAAGGTGAATATGATTCTATATGTTTTCTGCTTAAAAGTTCTATGACTATCTGATGCCTTTAGAATCAAGTTGAAACTTTGTAACACAACATATATGACCTATCAGGATCTGAGCCCTGCTGTCTTCTCCGGTCAGGGCCCCCTTGCATTCTGCACACAGTTTTTCCCTAAGCCTTTATTACTCCTTTTGCCTAGAGCGTCCTCTTTCCCTTGGCCCGTGTCTCCCACTTTCTACCCCTGCCTTGGTAACCCTTCTTATGGTTCTAGTTCATATATCACTTTCTAAAAGGATCTTTGCCTAACCCTGCATGATGGGCTTAGAAGAACTTCCTGTATATCCTTATAGTTCAAGACTTATATTCTTAGAGTATAAGACTGTACTCCAGGGCTTCCCTGGTGGAGCAGTGGTTGAGAGTCCACCTGCTGATGCAGGGGACGCGGGTTCATGCCCCAGTCCGGGAGGATCCCACATGCCGCGGAGTGGCTGGGCCCGTGAGCCATGGCCGCTGAGCCTGCGGGTCCGGAGCCTGTGCTCCGCAACGGGAGAGGCCACAACAGTGAGAGGCCCGCGTACCAACAACAACAAAAAAGACTGTACTCCACTCATTGATTTACTTCTCTCTCCCACTTGACTTTAACCTTATGTTTCTTGAGTACAGAGACTCCTCTTATGCATCATAGAGTTTTTGTTTTGTTTGTTTGCTTGTTTGCATGACACATAGCAAACTCTCAATGTCTATTGAAGGAATGAAATGAGAAGGAATATGCAGAAATGTTAGTAAAACAGTTCTCAGAAATGCTAGTTAAAAAACAATTCAGAAAGTAATGGGAGAGTGAGCTTTCCAGAGGAGTGGTCAACAGGTCAGAAGCTACAAGTAGAATGCGCTGACTGGTCTTGAAAAGAGGTCATGCTTAGAGGAGAGCATCTCACTGGTGTGGTAGGGGTTGAAGCCAGAATGCAGGAAACTGAGGTTCGGTGGTGTATTTGTTTACCAGGGCAGCTGTAACAAAGTACCGCAGGCTGAATAGTTTAAAGAGCAGAAATGTATTGTTTCACAGTGCTTGCTGCGAGAAGTCCAAGCCCAAGGTGTTAACAGGGACTGCCCCCTCTGAAGACACTGGGAAAGGACTCCTTCCTAGCTTTTGGCACATAACTTCAGTCTTCCTGTGCATTCTCCCTGTTTGCACCTCTGTCTCTTTACATGGCGTTCGTTTTATAAGAACACCAGGAATTTTGGATTGGGGGCCCTCACTACTCCAGTATGTCCTCATCCTGATTCCACCTGAAATGACACTCTTCCAAATAATGTCACATCCTTAGGCACTGGAGAGGGGCTTTGGAATTGAACATATGAGTTTGGGGGAGATACAATTCAATTCATAACAAGTGGAAATTAATGAAGTATTGTCAGACGCTTCACTTTACTCATGCGCTATCATTGTCAGATTCATGTAATAGGTCAGTATTAGCTTTTCATCTCTTATTTGAGTCCACATTACAGTATAATGTTTATTGTGGTGACCGTGGAAGAGAAGTAAGTAAATAACTTTTATTATACAGGGCTGCAGCACTGGTTTCCAAATTGTGCTCTGCACAGTTGGAGATCCTCAGCCATAGCAACTCTCTCTGTATCCAGTTTACCCAGAGAAAGGTTGGAAATCTACCTGTTGAAAATAAAAGTTTTAGAAATGTTGGAAGATAGATGTAGTTTTAGTCGCAATGTTGATAGCAAATAAGAAGACAATCTGTACCCTCAACAATTGGAAATAAGAAAATTGATGGATAGTTTAAAAAAAGAAAATAACAGAAAATATGAAATATTATGTCCCCGTATTATCAAATACTTTAAAATCTTAGATAGATGTATCATTATTAGATCTAAGTAATACACTGATAAGTTAAACACTTGATTATCTTTGTTGGAATATATATATATACAAGAAGCCTTTCCCACATTAATTTTAGCTCTTGAAATGCATAGAGTAGAAAAAAAAGGAGAACTATAATCTCCATGGGAGCAGCTTTATACCAAAAACCACAGAAGCAATTCTGTGTGCAACTTGCCAGAATATTAAATTTTAAATTAACTTCAGCAGTTTACTTTAATTTTCACGAATAAGATTTGAAAAGACAAGGGCCAGTGACCATTCCATGGTTTGGGAGATTGCTAGTGAGCATTACACTACTGTAGAGACTCTGGTGACTTAGAAATAGCTTTTTTTTAATAGGTGGCTCCTATTCTTAAATTCAATATGAGTTGCCAATTTGGAAAATTGCTATATTATATTTATCACACAGTTATAATTTCTAATGGTTTGAGGAGTCACAGATCTGACCACACCAATACTTGGCTCATTTTCAAAACGGAAAGAAAGTGCTGAAACACCACAATACTGTGCTGAATTCTTGAAAATGGAAAAACAACTGGTTTGAATGTAAAGTAAAATAAGAATCAAATGGGTGGAAATGACTGCATTTTTGAAATTCCATTGTAAATTATAGTCTAAAATATTAACAAAAAAACAGTATGTTAGCTAACATGTTTGACTTGCAGTGGAAATTAGAGGGCCTTATTGCTTGGTTTTGCTCTTCAGACAGATTGTGAACACTTACATAAAATATACTTTTCGTAGGCCTTGGAAGGCCATTTTAAGGACTTCTGTGATAATTTACTAAGTATATTGGAAACTTCCTATACTTTGCTAAAGACTGGGTTAAATGAGATTGGTGTAAACTAGATCCTTTCTAAGGCCTTTCAAGTACTAATTCTCTCTCTTTATAAGATCGTTACACGCATAAGGTATTTCACAATATCTCAGTCAAATTCTCAATTGATTCTGAATGGATCAAGCATAAATAAATAATTATGTTTCACTGAATATAGATTTAAGGAATCAGGGAGGAAAAAAGAACTTCATAAAAAGTTGGAGATATGTTACAAAGCTTTAAATATTTCGAGGAGAGAACCCAGTTTAATTCACAAGATAGTCCTCTTTTGGTATAAACTCATTTCTGTCTAGCTAACTAGCTAGTCAAGAGTATAAGGTGGGCAGTCTAATGAATCTTAAACTTACTAGGGTCACGTTCAAAATAAGCCTACAGCAAAACCAGGATGTCAGATTATCTTGGGTCACGGAGACAGCAGCGTGAACTGTGATGTTTGAAGAGCTTCGCTTCCTCACAATTGAAGGGAACAGGAAGACTGGTGAGGTTCAAGCAAACGTGGGCACTTTTGGTCACTTTTATCTTGTTTTGAATATGCTGGCTGAGTCTATGTCTTCTGAGTATCCTGAAGATATTGAGGGGTCAGCAAAGCATATTTGACTCTTTGCCAAAACACTTTCCCTAATGTGTCTCATAGCCTGAGTTGTTCCTGGGAAATTTAATCCATGTGCTTATGATTCATTTACACTAGACTCATCAAAATGTCATAGGGAGATATTGGTTGTCCAAGAAACCTTAAAGTTTATGAGGCCATGTAAGGCATTTATCTCTGAACCAGAAAGTCAGGGTGTACCAGGAATACTCAGAATTCAAACATAATGGGGGCACAATTTCATTTTGTCTAATACACCCTAGGAAACCTTGGAGCGGATTCAAAATTTCTACACTCCAAATGCTAGTCTAACATTTACATTGCTAATGGCATCCCAATAACAAGTGCAGGGCTAGAACAAGAATATGCAACATTAAAAATATCTGAAAGCCACATTTTGAATAATTTAATTTGAGTATCTGCACAGTGGCCTGAGGACCTATAGATTTAAAGTTAAGTCCCTTCTAAGTAACAGAAAAACAATTGGCACTTTAAAAATTTTTACTCATTAAAAAGGAAGTTATTCCTATGTCAAAGGAATCCTTTGACATTCTTTAATATTCTGTCATTTAAAAAAATGCTTTAAAATTTGTAATCTCATCTGATTAAGTAAATAGGTCTGGTATTGCAATCTCCATTTTTCAAAAGGGAAGATGGAATTATATGTAACTTTGAAAGTTGTTGCTTTGGTTGCAATAATATGTACCTTGTGATGGCTCTGAGCTGTGATTGTGTTCACTAATAGCAGTGCTGCATATATCCCATGTAGCTCTATTTTACCTTTACATTCATCTTTCCCACACTTGAAAGAAATCTTTGACTTGGATTGTTAGTAAAAACCAAATCAGGGCTTCCCTGGTGGCGCAGTGGTTGGGAGTCTGCCTGCCGATGCAGGAGACACAGGTTCGTGCCCCGGTCCCGTGGCCGCTGGGCCTGCGCGTCCGGAGCCTGTGCTCCTCAGCGGGAGAGGCCACAACAGTGAGAGGCCAGCATACTGCAAAAAAACAAAAAACAAAAACAAAAAAACCCGTAATTCCTATTATAACACAAATCATGAATATTATAATTGCCATAAAATTCAGTTCGAGTTTTTCTCCAAAAATAAGATGCTTGCTCCAGCATGATTCTCTTCCTTCCTAATTCCACATATTTGCATTTTAAAATGGCCTTTTCCTATGGGGTAACATAAACTTAGAGTGTTTTTTGAACTTAACATATACCCCATGGTCAGGTCAATTCCATCAGGGCAGAAACTGAGTGGGCCAGAACTTATTTAAATTATGTAGTTGCCTGGAAATAAGTTTAACTTACACAAATGTGCTGCAAAATGTGAGTGGAGAATATTTTTCTCTCTTAATAAACTGTAATTCAGATCATTCATTTTTTAAAAACTGAGCCAAAGATTAAGATAGTCTCCATTGTGTAACATTGCTAACGTAATTTGATGGTGGTCTTAAGAGAGTTTAATTTTGACGAACTGATTTATAATCAGTTAATCTTGCAGAGTTCATAATTTCTGGCATTTCTTCCTTCCTTTATTGTTTCTATTTCGTCAGCTGCTTGACTCCCCAAAATATGCAACTAAGTTAAATGGCCATCCAGGTGAAAGTTTATTGGCATGTGAAGCCTGTGACCGAATAAAACTTACAAAGCAGATGTCTCCACACTGACGCTCAGGACCATTCGAAGAAGAAAGGTTTCAGAGCATCTCATCCTCCTGGTTTTCCTTTCTACTTTGGTTATTCATTCTCATTCTCCTTTGCTGCTTCCTCCTGAGATCCTCAAATTGTTAGCGTTGATGTGTCTCAAGCTTAGCCTGTGGCCGCTTCTGTCCTCTTTCTACATATCTCCTACCTGATCTCCTGTAATCATACAACTTTAATGTCATTGTCAAATTTCTACCACCCACCTGGACTTCTTCCCTGAATATAGGCTTTAATATTCAACTGCCTACCCACCATATAGCTACCATATATCTGCAGCCTAACTCTCCCATAACCAAAGTCTTGTTCTTTCTTACCAAACCGGCTTCTGCTACACGCTTCCCATCTCAGGCCAAGCTTTGCAATGATCTCGGCCTCCTCTCTGTTTCTCACCACCCTCCCGCCATCCAGTCCAATCAGCAAATCCAGCCAGCTGTCCCGCAGAATATAACCCAGAATCTGACCACTTCTTACCACCTCCACCGCTCCCAGCGGGGTCCTGGCCATCAGTCTTTGTCACCAGCCACCTCTGCACCTGCACCCCTACTTCCCCGGTGCTCACTTCAGTCTACTCTCCACACATCAGTAGAGTGGCACTGCTGAACCTAGGTTGCGTCAGGCCACTCCTTGGCTCAGAACCTTCCAGTGACCTCTGATCTTTATCAAAATTAAAATCCTTATAACAGGCTACCACCCGTGGGTTCCTATATTCAGCTCCCACTCCTCCCGCTGTGATCCAGTCACACTGATTCCCTCCTGTTCTTCCAACTCTCCAAGTACAGTCCTGCTTTGGGGGCTTTATACTTTCCATTACTTCAGACCAGAACCTGTATCTTCCATTATCCCCTTGTTCTACTTCCTTCTCTCATTCTTTTTTTTTTTTTTTTTTTTTTTTTGTGGTACGCGGGCCTCACTGTTGTGGCCTCTCCCGTTGCGGAGCACAGGCTCCGGACGCGCAGGCTCAGCGGCCATGGCTCACGGGCCCAGCCGCTCCGCGGCATGTGGGATATTCCCGGACCAGGGCACGAACCCGTGTCCCCTTCATCGGCAGGCGGATTCTCAACCACTGCGCCACCAGGGAAACCCCCTTCTCTCATTCTTTATGCAAATATCTTCTTAGTGAGGCCTTTCCTGTCCATCCTCTTTAATAATTATATCCATACAATCCCTGTTCCTGGAACTCTCCATGCCACTTCCTTTTTAAAATTTTCTCCTTAGAACTTATCACCATATAAATAACTCTATAGATTTTGCTTATTCATTTTATTTTCTGCCCCTCCTGCCCCAAGTAGAAAGAAGGCCCTAGTCTATTTTATAGCTCACTGCTATATTCCCAGCTTCTAGAGTAGTTCCTAGAACATGGGGTAGTCAAGAACTATTTGCTGAATTAAAGAAGAATGAATGATTCCTGCCCATCTTTCACTCCTTAAGTAGAAGCAGGAAATATAAAAATATGAATTATTAAATTATCAGACTTGACCATATTCATATGTAAATGTAATAATCCAACTTGGTTGTTGAGATATGTCCAAAAAAAGTTATGAGAACATGCATTTTTAAAAGCTTGATCAAGCACTGTTTTTTCTCCAAATCTAAGAAAAACCCACTGTCAGTCAAGAAACCAGAATTATATTGAATTAATGGTTTCTAGGTCATTAGTCAACTTGACAGTGCTGTTACTCTCAAAGCACTAAATATAGCATGTATTGAACCAAAGGTCCTTCATGATCCTTGAAACTTCCTTGCATTTCTAAAGAAATACCCAGGCTTATGGGAAGATGTTTTAATGAGATATTGTGCTGTTCAGGAAAGAGGAAATCATAGTTTTTGACCTCGGGAGCATTGATGAAATAATAGAGCAAAGGCTCTAGGGAAATTAGTTTTTAGGAAGTGGAATTCAGTGGCTCATCGCACATTCTAAATAGCATCAGAGTAAGAATGACAGTCTGGCTGATTGGGTTTAGTGATGTGGATAGAATTTGGCTGCTGTATCATCCAAAGTAGATTGAAAACCCCCAAATATCAATGAGACCTTACAAAGGTATAAGGACTATTGAGCAGCAATTCATTCTAGGACTCCACTTAAGTGAGAACAGCAGGTAGGCCAAGAGAGGTCAGGACAATTTCAGTATTGGAATTATCATCAATGAAGATAGATAATCTTAAATTTGTTCTTGTGCCTATCCTGACTTGTTCAATCCACAGATATTTCTGACACATCTACTGTGTACCGGACACTGTGTTAGAAAGTGTACACAGCAGTGACTATGACAGATACGATCCCTGCCCTCATGCAGTTTCTGTCCTAGTGAGGGAGACAGACATGTAGACAGACAAATGAGTATATAAGTGCAGATTGTGATGGGTGCTTGAAGGAAGAATAGAAGGGTGCTGGTGGGGAGAACAACAGGGCCACAGACCAGGTTGTCATGAAAAACTACCCTGAAGGTTCAATTTCAGCCCGTGAAGTGTTTGAGGAAGCCCTGTGTGCGAATCCTGTGTAAGGACATTCACATTTGTCCTCGAGTTCCACTTCTTCCCACTTTCTAAGACACCTTGTGCCCCCAGCCCCTTTCCTTCAGCCAGTGCTTTCCATTTTTCTCCACTATCTCCCCACCCTCTGCATGATCAATTCTCTCCTATTTTGAAATAAAGCCATCACATTTGACTTCTTCTCTCCAGCCTTACTTACTTTATTTTCACCACTAAAAACCTCCCATAGGCCCCTCTTAACCCCTTGTTGATTTTGTTTCATTGAGGTGTATTTAAATAGGTTTCTGAGGCATAGGTCTATCCAAAAGACTGATGCACATAAAGTTTTAATTCAGCTGAACTACTAACGTCTTTGCTTCAAGTACCATGTCATTTTTCATTAAATTATAATCTACTACATCTTAAAATAATAACCATGTGATAGAGTTATTTTTGCAGTTTCTCACAATAGGTGCAGTTGAGGACAGATTAAACTGTTCTGGGCTAAAATGAAGCTCTTGCCAAAAGAATTTTAAATCCTTAAGCTAAGACTAGATCAAGGTAGAACCACATATTGCCACATGACACAGTGCGGATGTGGAATGGGTTGTTGTAATAAGCAGATTAATAATAAACAAATAATAAAGTGATTGGTTTTTATGGGGGTTTTTTGGTGTTCAATCTCCCAGCAGATGGGCATAAATTAGGTCACATTAAAATGAATTTTCCAATTTTGGTAGCTCTATGCCAACCTGCCGGAGTGTGAATCCCAGTGACTTGCATAATCTCTCTTACTCAAGCATCTCTGAGACCCTTCGGAGCAGCTGACAATCGCCTCTGCATGGATCTGCCCAGGATGCCACTTTGTACTGGCCTCTGCTCTACCAGTGGCCTCAACCCACATTCATTGGTCTCTAGAGCACCTGGCAGCAGACACCAGCAAGATCGTTCTAGCTATTAATGCTCTCTGTTCCATCTAGGGGTTGCCAGCACATTATTCTCTTGCCCAATAGAAAGGAGAATGCATCCTCCCTTCTAGTTCTTTCAGGGGAGCCCAACAGCAGTGCTTCTTCTTGAACTCTCAAGTTTTAAGAAATTAGTAAAAAAGTTCTTCCAGTTCTCACACTCAACCCTTTGTCTTTCCAGATTGTGACTGGGAGAGTTCATATGCCCATCACCACAATGTACTCAAAATCACTATACTTTCTGGAATCCCAGGCTTTATAGCTGAGTCTAGTTATTCATACTAGATTTCTTAGATTTTCTTAGAGTTAATTCCTACCCAGAGACTTACTTTCTATTTTAGTGAGGATGGTCTAGATCATGCTACAAGAAAACTCCAAAATCTCAGCTGCTTAAAACAATATACGTTTATTTCTCATTTATGCTGTGTGTTCATCATAGATTAGAAGTGGAGAGAGGGGGGTTCTGCTCTTTACTTAGGGACATGGCTAAAGGGAGACTCCACCATTTGGAAAGTTTCTAGTCATGGTGGCATAGGAGAGGGACGCTACATATCGGTTCTTAGTGATTTTCCCCTGGAAGTGGCATGTGTCACTTCTGCTCAAGTTTCCTTGGCTAAAGTCAGTCAGGTGACCACACTTAACTTCAAGGGACCGAGGAAGTGCAATCCTGCCATGTGCCTTGAAGGAGGTGAACTGGGAATGTTGGTAAACAGCACTAGTAATGATCAAACCACCTTCCTTGAAATTTTGCTTCTATAACCTTCTCCCTCTCCCTGCCCACTCCTGCCCCTTATGACATAGCTCTATTTGTATGACCTTCAGTCAAGTAAATGGCTCAAGGTTCCTCCATATCAGTGAGTGATTCTTGCTAAGGGTCTCTCTTGAGTTGTTGGCTTGGACTTCAGTCATCTCAAGGCTTATCTGCTTTTAAGGTCACTCATATAGTTGTCAGGCCTCAGTTCCTAGCCATGTGGCCCTCTCCATTGGGCTGCATTTAATATGATAGCTTGCATCCCCCAGACTGAGAGATGAGAGAGGAAGAGACATCCCAAGACAGGTAGAAGCCACAGTGTCTTTAAATCTTATCTTGAAAGTGACATGCTGTCACCTTTTGCCAGATGATGAACTCTGGTACTGTGTGGGAGAAGAGACAAAGATGTGCATACCAGGTGGTAGGTAATTGGGGACCATCTTGGAGTCTAGCTAGCACTGTCCTTGAAGAAGTCTCCTCACGACCCATGTAAATCCATGGCTACAAATAAATGCTTTCTGAGTCTCAGTTTCTGCCAAGCAGTGTACCCAACACAGAGCAAATATAATTTAGAATTTCTCTCTAGGGGTTCACTTCATTTAGACTAGTGTTGGTCTTCTTCTATGCAGTTAAATAGTCTTGTATCTTAATCATTTTCTATGTCCCATATCCAAGGAAGTACATTTACTCTTCCACAGAACATTTGCGTTATTTATGTTCTAAGTGCTATTTTTAAGTCACTTGTGTTTAGGGGGTGGTTGTACTTCAAATGTTAGCAGACATAATATATAGCAAATAAGAGCAAATAGATACTTGATATTTTTTTCTGCCCCTTTCTATAGAAGGATGAGCTATGTGAGCTAAGTGTGACTTTAAATAGGACACTGGGAGGAATTAGAAATTGTGGCATGGGGCTTCCCTGGTGGCGCAGTGGTTGAGAGTCTGCCTGCTGATGCAGGGGACGGGTTCGTGTCCTGGTCCAGGAAGATCCCACATGCCGCGGAGCAGCTGGGCCCGTGAGCCATGGCCGCTGAGCCTGCGCGTCTGGAGCTTGTGCTCCGCAGCGGGACAGGCCACAACAGTGAGAGGCCCGCGTACCAAAAAAAAAAAAAAAAAAAAAAAAAAAAACCTGTGGCATGGTTGCAACACATGGAAACCCCACATTACAATCCATCCTTGTCAGCACTCTGTGATTCTATATACCAGTATTCCTTTTGGGTTAATCAAGAAATCATTGAAACATATTAGAGGGAAAATACAATTTTTTAAGGGGAAGGAAGTTCATGTTTGGAAGGAGTGATTATGCATGGCCGTTATAATAACAAATAGGGGAATGCATATGTGAATTTTTATGCACTCTTGGTTTTATTGAGCAAAAGTAAGGCGATTTATTTTCCTTTCTTTGTTAATTGTTCATACAGAAATAAACCCTACTGTGCAGGAAACTAGGCACTCTTCCCTACCTTCTCCTGGTATTGAAAGTTTACTGAAATCCTCAAATCAGTTTCATACCATGGTACCAGTGATGTCTCTTGGATTAATTCAGTCAAACCATGCAGTGTGACCAATGCAGACAGTCTGTTAGAAGCACATGGTTAGCTTGCCTTATCTTCATTCTTTCTGCCTCTATTGTTTCTGCATTTTGTTTGCTTTTATCCTGCCATCTTGAATATCTTATACCCCAAATTATAGTATGCTCATTATATGCAAGGTTTCTCCTCCTACCTGCCCCTCTTCCTTCCCCCAGTGACATCTCACTTCATTCCCAAGAAAAACATCACCCTCCCCTCTCAGCCCACTGTGTTTACATTTCCCTGCTCTTTTCCTCTCTCCCCCTGGCATGCTGGTTTAATCAATTTTACCAAATGACTTTCCTGGCAGCTGTAAAAAGAAAACTCAGAGCCAGTTAATAGCCATCTAATACAGTACTTTTTGTCATTTCTCTGAAATGTACAGAAATGTTTGGTCATTGGATTGATTTTTAATGATCTAAATGATCAGATGTCTCAACTCTGCACTGCAGCAGCCTGATAATAAATAGGAAAGGGGAGGGGCTTGGGCACTGGTTGCTCACTCAGTGCCACGTAAATAATCCCCCAAATGCCATCCAAAGAGACAATGTAAAATATGTCTTTGCCAAATCATATATTAGCATTTTTAAACAAAGACACCTAGCTCTTTTATTTTTGCATATGGAGGAACTAAAACAAGATGTTTTGGATGAGGGTTTAGAAAGCTATTGACGGGTTTAGCAATCAGACTGCAGCCTAATTCTATGCATATCTGTTGACATAAGCAGGATGTCAGCAAAGTGCTTCCCAACATCCCCAAATAGCATCCTGGCATCTCAAAGGTAGGGGGAAGCTTTGGCTGCCTTTTATCTGAAAGGCAATAGAACTCTCAAACATGTATGAAATCAGTAAACTGCAAAACAAGTCACTTGTTTTTTCTCTTTTTAAGAAATAAATTTTTAAAAAAAGATAAGTATGGGGAAAAGAAACAATGAAATATTATGAACTCCCCATAAGGCTTATTAACTAGCTGTGAAAGCTTGGGTGACTTGCTTAACTATTCTGGGCTTCGGTTTCCTCACTGTAAAATGGACAGACTAGTAGTACTTTTCTGTATGATTAAATGGAGAACAGCAAGTCAAGTGTTTAGCATTGTGTTTGGTACTTACTAGTTACACAGCGCATGATTGTTTTTACTACATCTACCTTCTCTATAATTACGCCTCCCCACAGTCCTGTCGGGTCAGGTCTAAATCCACAGGATGAGGCTGCTCTCACAGTACGGTGGGCAAAGTGGTTTTGGAGTTCAGTCGCAGCTCAGGTATGCTTACTTTCTGGGTCCATGAGCGATAACCTAACCCCTTCTAGGCTCTTTAGCTTCCTCACCTATAAAGTGGGCGGTGTTAATACTAGCTTTATAGGGTTATTACAAACATTAAAAGAAATAACTTGTGTAAAACTCAGTGCACAAAACCTTTCCCCATCAAAGGGACTCAAAAACGTTAGCTCTATTTCATCCTTCTCCCCTCATTTCCAAAAGTTCTCAATGGTGTGTGGAAGGAAGCTAATTCGTTTCTCATGCTAATGCTTCAATTAATATGATGTTCTTTTGAGAAGCTCAGCTCAATTTACATGGCCGGAGCTATACAGATACATCCTTTACACCAGGCTGATTTGGGGCTCACACTAATGAAAGGAGTTTTACATATGTTTTCTGTCAAAAGAGTATAGTTCTCCTTGAGAAAGAAGGCACTGTTTCATTTTAAAGGCTGGATCTTAGTTATCAGTACAATAAGTAGCCAAGTTGGGCTGCCTACCAGTCTAATGAGTTTCTGTTGGATTAGTTCCATCTAGCCTGTTTCATGGCCTGGGTCAGACAGCTCACTAATGGATGCACTTAAGGATGCCACTTTGGTCCAGATGGTGTGACTGAAGAGGCTCAATTTCACTGCTGGTAAAAGTGACCCAGAGGCACTCTTTGCTGATGATATTAGGGGCATGGTCTTTGTATTTGAAAGACACCATCTCCTTCTCCCCAACCCTTATTGCAAGAAAATTAGATTCTAATAGAAAGAACAGGGCCCAAGAGTTGTAGTCAAAGGAGTGTATACCCTCATTTGAGAAATTTTGTATTCCTGGGGTAAATGAGATCAATCTTGGCTTATAATAAGTGTTCCTTATCTTTTTCAGATGTTGGAGAAAGTGTGGCAACAAAGCAAAGCAAAGTAAAGCAAAGCAAAGCAAAGCAAAACTTTGCAGTTACCATGGCGGGTGGGAGTGGAGATATAAAGCAAGAAAAGACATAAAACAGAATTGAGTTTGATTGGTTGTTTTAATTTTCTGTATATATGTTAGGTCTTTAGAAATAAGTTTATAATAAAAATTATAAATATATTTTACAGAGGATTGGAAAGCTGAATATCAATTATATTATAAAATGTTTCAAAATTTTTAAATGGATAGAAAAAATCTGTTGGAACTTAGGATCCCTAATTATTAAATATTTATTTTTAGCTCTGAAAACAGAAAATCACCTACACATTTTATAAATCTATATCATTGTCTTTATACAAACTAAAAATGTCTCGATCGTTTGTTAGTATTTTGTCTTTGTTAGTATATGTTTTTAAGCGTCTTCAACCCTATTAAATGTTGGAGGCTTGGAAGTTATTAGGGAGGAGAGAGAATGGTACAGCTTCTCCAAGAACTCAGCATCTGGTCAGAGAGATAGAAACAGGATTCTTTTATTACTGTCAACAGTTCCCAAATGAATATCCTTGTGTGTGTGTGTGTGTGTGTGTGTGTGTGTGTGTGTGTGTGTGTGTGTGTGTGTGTGTGTATTTGCACTAAAGGAATCATTTTTTGTAGGATAGACTCCTGCAAATCAAAGTTATGTGATTTTACATTTTAAAAAGTCTACTCATTTGTACTATAAGAAGGTCTTTCCAATCTGTATTTCCACCACATGTTTTGGGTATACCTGTTTCCCACCCCCTAACCATCATTGGATATGTTTAGTCTTTCATTTTTACCAATGTGATAGGCAAAATTTCTCATTGTAGTTTGAATTTATTCCTTTGGTTATCAGTGAGATAGAACATCTTTTCAAATGGCTATTGGCTATTTGTAGTTCTCCTTATGTGATGTTTATTTGCATCCATTTCCCATTTGTCTTTTGAGTTGTTGCTCTTATTCTAATTAATTTATAGGCTCTCCTTAAGGCAAATGATACAAAAATCGTACCATGGCTATGGTTATAGCCTACTCTGCTAACTCACTTTGCATTAGTCATTGCTGGAGAAGCCTATACTATTTAGCTTTTCCATATTTCTACAGTGTTGTTTTTCTTCTTCCCAAATTTAACATTCCCGCCATTGAAGTCAGCAGGTTAGATGGCAAACATTCAAGGATGTCAAGGGCAACAAATATATATTGATTTCTTGTATGTGTTAAGTGGTTAACCTATACCTTCCCATGTACAGTCATTGTACTATAGTAATCCCAAACAAACCTAAGTAATAGGTATCATTGTTGTTTTCCAGAGGAAAAAAATTAAGATTCAGAGAAGGTTGAGAAATGAGCCCAAGGTGAATGAAGTGATAAGAGACCTCAGGTCTGTCTAATAATACCAAACACCTGGGCTCCATCCACCAAACCACACCTTCTTCAGAAATACTTCTATTAACCTAGCAGGGCAAATTAGCTCGTTTATACTCAGGGCTCCTAGAAGATGTAATACAGAAAGAGGCAAAATTGGGACTTAGGTTTATCAATCTCAAGCTTTGGTTGGGGACTAGAGGAGGGAGGACGAGGCTAATGATAAGAGGGATAAAGTCATCCTTGGATTAACTTGAGTAAAGGAAGGAAAAACGGAAAAGGCAATCTCAACAGTACTGAGGATAGGGTGCCCGTATCAGTGAGCTGGAGCTTGCAAACAAAGAGGAAAAAGGGAGAGACCATCCAAATAGAAATGTGCGTCCACTTCAATGTTCATGAACCATCAGAGAAACAGCATCAACAGAACAACGACAACAGCATGGACTGGAGAACAGTTAAGACTAATGGTGCCTCATTATGGGATGCCATTCAGGCAGTGGAGGTTAAAACAAAAAAATGCAGACATTTCATACCTGCTGAAAGTTCTCCCAATAGGAAGCGTGTTCAAATACCAGAGACCTAGTTTCATGGGAAGAGGATTAGTTATACTTTGGCCTGTTTATCCAAAAGCAAAGATGTGGGTAGCAAGTTTACTAGAAGTGTCTTCTTGGAGTATAAGGGACAATTATGATAGCTTAGGGCACCGACTTTCAGTAAATTCCATCTTGTACTTTATAAAAATTAGCTCATTATTCTGCTGTTCTTGTGAATGTGTTAGTCTGCAAACATATCGTTGTCACAAATTAGTCACCTAGTGTTTCTCTGAAAGTGATTTAAAATAAGCACACCCACGTCATAATATGGAATAGTAAAATAGGTCCTTTAAATGGAATTCAGCAGAAAGTGTGATTCACTTTCCAAGGGGTTTTTGGCACACACATCATCTTCTGATTTCCTAAGATTAGAATGTGATCCTTGCCCTGAGTATTGACAATATCATGTAATATAAGAAACCTCTTTAGTTTCCCCCGTGAACTCCAAGAGAGATCCAAGCCTACTGATAAATGATGGATTTGCAAATTGAACATAGCTTTTGTTTGTTTTTATTTACATTGGTTGTCACACGTGTCATCAGTTATCACAACTGTTGTTTCAGTTCAATAATAGCAATTGCAATTTTAAATTGCAGTTAAACATCTGATTTTAAAAGTGCTTTCTTGGCAGATGAGCTTATTCACCAGCTATTTAGAAAGAAAAAAAAAATGTGAGAAACCATAAGCTTCCCTCTTCTAACTTGGTCACCTATTGAGAAGTGCCCTGGATTATAATCAGTGTTTCATGTTGAACTCTCTCGGGGAGGATGCCTTTGGTGCAAGTTTGGAGCTGCTAACTCAATGGCTTATCATAAACAAATAAGGAAGATATATTGTCTTATAACATGAAATTCCAAGATAGAGCATTCCAAGGATGGTTTTTTTGTTTTTGTTTTATTTATTTAGTTATTTTTCAGGGATGGGAATTAAGAGGCTCAGGCACATCACCCAGGTTCTGCTTGCCTTCTTAGCATGTTGTCTTTTTGCTCAGACTGACTCTCCTAATTATCACAAGATCATGGCCCCAGCCAGGCACAAGGTCCAAAGGTAGAAAATGAACCCTTTCAGGGCTTCCCTGGTGGCGCAGTGGTTGAGAATCTGCCTGCCGATTCAGGGGACACGGGTTCGTGCCCCGGTCCGGGAAGATCCCACGTGCCGTGGAGCAGCTGGGCCCGTGAGCCATGGCCGCTGAGCCTGCGCGTCCGGAGCCTGTGCTCCGCAATGGGAGAGGCCACGGCAGTGAGAGGCCCGTGTACCACCCCCCATCCCCCAAAAAAAAAGATTAAAAAAAGAAGAAAATGAACCCTTTCTTCTTTCTCCTTCTCTTTTTAAGAAACGCTTCTCCCAGAAGTCATCTCAGCTGACTTCCTTTTATATCTCTTTGGCCAAGTTTGGTCTTAGGACATAAAGGAATTACTGGCCAGAAAATGGGATTAGACTGTTCAGGATTTACCCCTGAACTGGGCAGGGTGTCACCTTCTCTGAGTACTTAAGCTGCCTCAAAAAGTAAATTCCCACAAAAAAGTTGGGTTTCTGCCAGCAAGGAAGAGGGAGGGTGGATGTTGAGTGGTTGACCAGCGATGGTAAAGGAACCATGGTGTTAATCACATGGTAACAAATGTTAAAACCGAAGTTTCAACAAAGGCAGTGAGGTACAATAGCCACATCCCAAAGTGTGGTGCCCGTCCTAAATTCCAAGTTTCAAAATAGGTGGCCAAGAGTCAGTTGCATGACATTTGGGCCACTTACACCAGGGCCCTTAACTCAGATCAAGGCAATAACAGAGTTCAGAGAGGGGAAAGGAAGTGTATCTTATGAAAAGCTATTATTCATTTTTTATAGAAAGAGATAACTGGGTGGTGCTATGAGCCCTACCCTCTCTTCCCTCAAAGGGGGCTGCAGTCATCTCATTCACATCAAGCCCAGAAAAAGAGGATCCGATGGTGGGAATTTTTCCCATGGACTGGGTGTGCACCGCATGTGAGAGAGAGCTGGCCCTGAGCCAAAAGGCACTTGGACTTCAACAGCAAGGGTTTGGGTTTATAAGGATTGGATCCCTAGAAAACCGTGGGCTTGGTGGGGGGCTGATGAACCAGCAGCACTCTGAACACAAGCTCTTCCTGGGTCCTAGGAGTTGTCGCCAGAGGGACCAGCGGGGATGTGGCTGATGAACCCACAAAAGTGCCCACGAGACAGAGGCAGCTTTCAACATCTGCCAGGTCCCCAGTGCAAGATGCCATCTTATGACAGTGCCAGTTCAAAAAAAAAAAATCTTCTCCTTCCTTTCGTCACCTCTCTCCATGCTCTCCGGCCCCAGAGTAGTCAGTACCAATAGCTGTGAAGTCGGGCTAGCAAGGAGGGAGCAGATAAACCTTACCGCTTCCTTACCCACTTACCCTGTTGCAAGCAGCTAGTCTGCAGTGGGTCCAGCTGGGAGCTGGAAGATGTGAGTTAAATCAAGTTTGGAGTTTCAGATTACAGTTTGGAAGGGACATTCTATTTTTATTTTTATTTATCTATTTTTAAATATTTATTTATTTATTTGGCTGTGTCGGGTCTTAGTTGCAGCACACGGGATCTTCATTGCGCCTCACAGGCTCTTTGTTGTGGCATGTGGGCTTCTCTCCAGTTGTGGAGTGCAAGCTCCAGAGAGCGCAGGCTCAGTAGTTGTGGCACACGAGCTTAGTTGCCCTGCAGCGTGTGAGATCTTAGTTCCCCGACCAGGGATCGAACCTGCATCCCCTGCATCGGAAGGTGGATTCCTAACCACTGGACCACCAGGGAAATCCCTGGAAGGGACATTCTAATATCTGAACAGCATCTGAGTTGATGGTTTAAAGAGAATATAAAGTTCTCTGTTGCCTGAGATTGCCCAGAAAAGTGACAAGACTTTCTCCATAAATAAAACTTAAAGGGGTAGTGAGAAACCAAAATAAAATGTGTTTTTAATACATATCACATGTCCTTAATTTTCAATGACTTTGTTATAATATTAATACTCTTTAAAAATGTTTTTTTTACTATCCTGACAATACCACATCACATTTGTATCTCTAGTTGCGTGTTTCTCCTTTCAATCGTCCTCTAATATTTGAAAGGAAAATTATTTACACAGTCCAGCAAATATTCTGATTTTTAAAACACCTATGTGCCAGTGGAAGAATCTCAAAGAAAATCTGTGTTAAAGGTGTAAGAAGCAGTAAGTCATTGTGAAAAACAAGGGAAATGGGAAAGTTAGTATTAATGGTAGTGCCCTTCTATCCCACTCCACTGCCTTTCACTTGCCCTTGTCTTTATTCTCCTCTTCTTCCTTTCAGACTCCTTAGGACTGGGAGTTTAGAATTGTCACTTGCTCACAAAAGGTACAGCCCATGAGGAGAAGTCACCAGGGATTCTGGGTTGCAACAATGGCTTGATTCTTCTCCTTCAGGAACAAAAATATTCCAACCCTTGACACACTATGGTAGCCTCATCCAAATGGCCTGTGCCTCTAATCAGTGGGTATTTGTTGGGTAGAAGGAGAAAGGTGAGGAGTTTATTCATTAACTTTGTTCCTGATTCCAGGGCCACTTCCATTCTTCTAAAAATAAAGCAGGCATTTCAAAAATCATGGAAGCTTGCTGAGAATCCTGGTAACAAAGGATCAGAATCTCATCTACCTGTTCCATCAGCAATCTAAAGGGGAAGGGTCAGTGAGAAGAGTGGAGAAATCCTCAAAGTAAACTTACTGTTTGATCAGCTTTGCTACTTTATTTTGTGGAAAAATGTAAAGTTCTGTTGTGTCTTTATCCATTTTACAAACCTCAGAACTAAAAACGGCTGATGAAACCATGTTACATTTCACATTGACTTCTTCCCTAGTCATATGACGTGCTTCCCGTAGAGAAAAGAATACGCTAAATGGCTAGGCAGTTAGATCACATATTAGTATTTTTCTTTTTCATTCAGTTTTGGACATGGTGTTTATGTTTGCCTGTTTGTATCTGTTAAGTGAGCTGTGCAGTCTGTAGTGATGTTTTTAGGGGTAGAGTATGCCAATTAGAGAGAGAGGCAGGCTAGTTGATAGTTTCAAGTGCCCAGTATTATGGATTCTCCTCCAAGTCAGAACATTAAAAAACACAGCAGAGCAGAAGGTATTAAGTGCTAGGTGATGGAGGAGTTATCTGTCTACAATAGGCAACTAGGATTTAGTAATTAGCCTTGAATTTATTTTGCACTCAAATGCAGAGTGTTTTAATTATATCAAAATGACTTTAAAACAATTATTCTAAAATATTGACTTCTGGTTTCAATGTTTTAATATTTTAAAACTGTTAAATGATTATTTTAAAATAATCATATGAATGCCCTTTTTTCTCCCTTCAAAGGAATTATGCCTTTCAAGTACTAAATTCTCTTCCTCCATAAAGCTAATAAAAATCACACTATTTTCCCCCTTCCTTAATCTCTCTCTCTCTCTTTCTGTCTTTTGCCTCCTTATCTGAAACAAATTAACATTCAGTGAATAAAATGATGAAAGGGGTTTGAGAAAAATAAGAAGCTAATATTTTGACTGGAAGTGTAATAGATGTCGGTCAGAGAAAAGGGATGCTCTCTCCAGAATCCCTGCGTGTGGATGTAGATGTAGATACATTAATTGTTAATTCCTATGTGTGTGCGTGTGTGTGTGTGTGTGTGTGTGTGTGTGTGTTTTAATTTAAGCCCCTTGATTAACCATCAATTCATTGTCAAGCTAATTCACTTGGCTAATTCAGTATTACAATATAGCCTTAATTTTAAATTGCTTTATTTTGGTGGGGAGGTAAAGGATTTATGAATAGCAACATACAATTTCTTATATGGTGACTCATCTAGTCAAGATTTCGATTGCAAGAAAAAGAAACTGACTTAGACTAGCTTCTGTGAAAAAGGAGGGAATATAGTTACTGGAAAGATACAGAAAATCACGGAAACAAAATGGAACTTGGTCTTGCTGGATTTGTAAAACTCAAGAATTGAGGCAACTCCTCTTTCTGTGGCTATATAATATTCCATTTCTGTTTGTCTCTGTGTTTCAGCTCTTTGCCTGCTTCTATCTATAATTGCTACAATTTCCTTAGTCATTAGTTTGCACTTGACCCAAAATGCCTTCAGCCCCTAAGTCCACATAACATTTTGGTTCAAGCTCATCTGGAACTGATTAGATTCCCTATTTTCTTATGACCATTCACATTCCAAATATACAATATTAATGTTTTCTATCCAGTGAATGAATCAGGTGCCAGTGGGTCAAGTTTTCATACCTATTGCAGTCAGGTTTTATAAGGGTAATAAGGGTGTAGGTAAGGAAAGCTCTTTAGAAACAGCTGTAGGCAGCTGTTTCAAAAATAATCATGTTTGGTATAGTGATTGATTCATTTATGATAATTATTCACTCAACAAATATTTCACTGAGCACTTATTATGCACCAGACACTATTCTAGGCACTGGGGATACCACAGGGACAAAATCAGCCAAAAAATTCCCAGTGCCCTGATGGAATTTCTCTTCTTATGATGATCATTAGCCCTCTGTTTCAAAGGTAACTGAAAAAAAATAATGGAGTAGCAATGTCCTTATGCAGTAAATATGTGTTGAAATAACAATACATATGTATGTGTCTTTATATGTATATGTAATATCTATATTATAAATATATACATATAATTTGTAAATATCATAATCATAATTTCTTTTACTTAGTTAACTGTCAATGGTGGGTGAGTGGGAGCGTGTGTGTGTATTGGAAGCAGCAACTGAGGTCTTTGAATTTTAAATGACATGTGATTTGCAGATTTTGATGAAGCTTCGTTTAACTTCCTATGAAAATGGCTATGAAGATATACCCTCCCAAAATTACAATTAAAAAAGCCCTTAAACACAGAACCAAGAGTGATTCATTGCCATAATATTAAAGAAACAATAAATTAGATTGAAAATATAAATGGTAGACCATCCATCCTATTCCATTTTAAAAGTAGGTAAAAATAATTTCTTGGATTTACCTGGACCAGAAAACATATATACTGTATATTGGGTTGGCCAAAAAGGTTTGTTCGTGTTTTTCTGTAAGTTGTTACGGAAAAACCCAAATGAACGTTTTTGGCCAACCCAATACTACTACTATAGTAGGTACGTAACTACCTTAAGTTTTTTGAAAGAAATATACCAGCAGATACAAAGTAGGATCAGAATTAAGGAGTTAGGAAGTCTTCAAGTTTGCAGATACTTACATATTTGAGCTGGAGTAAAATAAACACATCCTGTTTTCAAGATGTGTGATCAGATATTTCATTTTGCAAGTAGATATAGCTTTAATGTCAATGGTTCCAACTCTGAATAAGTACTGCTTCTGGCCCCAGTTACAGTGTTTGTATGGACGTGGTAAAAGAATAAATCAGTTATTCGTTTCTCTTTTTAAGACTTGATATTGATTTAGCTAATGATGTTAGTGCAATGTTTGAATTCTTGAATATATATTTTGAATTTAACTGTTCGGTTTTGAGGTTTGACGTTAGATATTTCAAGTCTACCAGAGATTCTATCTGACAAATATTAGAAACTTGGGTTTGATATTCCAATACATTGATATTAACTATAAATGACTATTCTTCCTTAATAAATACTAGGTATATTTTTCTCTTCATTGGTGTCTCAATTATGCAAATAATACATGGAAATATTCTCATTAAGAAGATTAATCAATTCAAAAATATGTAAAGTAAGAGGTGAAAATCCTTTTTTTTTTTTTTTTTTTTTTTTTTGCGATATGCGGGCCTCTCACTGCTGTGGCCTCTCCTGTTGCAGAGCACAGGCTCCGGACGCGCAGGCTCAGCGGCCATGGCTCACGGGCCCAGCCGCTCCGCAGCATGTGGGATCTTCCCAGACTGGGGCACGAACCTGTGTCCCCTGCATTGGCAGGTGGACTCTCAACCACTGCACCACCAGGGAAGCCCTGAAAATCCTTTGTTAATGAGGCCTACTTTTACTTCCTTATCTCAGAGGTGGTTAATTTGTCAGTAGTTTGGTATATATCCTTCTAGATCTTTTCCTCTACATTGGCATAAATATATATTTATATGCATATTTAAATTTATATTAAAAATATCAGGCTGCAAACCTGAGGGTTGTTTTTTTTTCACCTACCAATATTTCAGATATTTTTTCCAAGTCATTCTTAGAAATCTTTACTATCCCAGAAACATGGGTATATATTGAAGCTGGGCCTTATCTTATTACATGAGAAATATTTTTACTCCTTTAACTTTCTGAAACAAATATAATACAAAGCTTTTAGAAAAGTTTAAGATAGAAATGAAATATAATTCCCTTTCAGAAGGGACTTCCAATACTGTCTCATTGGTTTTTGTTTCCATTTTTTTTTTCCATTTTAATTTAAGTAAATTGCAGACCATGTGAAGGATCTACATTTTCTAATGATTGAATTAAAAGTATATGTGACAACATTTAAGGAGCTCTCTTCATGTTACAAAGTATTTTCTATAATTTACCCCAGAAATTTAAAAATTATAATAACCTATAAGTTTGCTATTATTTCTGTTACAATAAGGAAACTAAGCTTCACAGAGTTTTAGTGAGTTGTTCAAAATTATACAAAAAGTGAAAGGCAGAACCTGAAATTAAGGGCTTACATCTTGAGACAGTAAGAAAGAATACAAATTCGACTTTTTCTTCTTCAGACTTGCTGTAGATATTTTTCCACATTTGATTTTTGAGTAATCAATAGTAAGTGCTTTCTTTGTATCCTAGCGTTAGTTATTCCAACACTTCTACTTTCAAAGATTTTAAAAGTGGAATTTAGCAAGCTTTCTAAATATCCCAATTATGAAATGTATTGTGTTTGATGGTATGAGAATTTTGTTCTGTAAATGTGTTTATTTATCATTTAAGATGAGAAGATTTAAGTTTAGACTATATGATCCAAAACGACTTGTTATATTAGCTATAATCATGAAAATTTCCATCTGTTGGTTTTAGGTGATCAAAATGGGTGTTTAATGAATTTCTTTTTCACTTTTCTGTTGGTGGTTGTATTTTTGGTCATAAGAACGTGTAGAAATTGAATGAACTAGCAACTTGCTGAAACATGACCCAGTACCCTGATTCTTAGCGGTTGAAACCATGGCTTCATAAAGAGCTCCTCTTATTTTAGTTATAAAGGTGCTGAACAGTGTGCCTTCAGGCTTTGCGAGAATTTGCCAGAAGTGGGAAGTCATCGCTATCAACGTGGTCATTAGTTAACGTTTGTTTATTGAGTGCCAGCAACGTTTTTGGTGTTATAAATATACAGAGAAAGACACTGTTGGGATTGGGATTGGTTTTCTGCAGCAGTGGGAGAGAGGATTTGGTCTTGAATGTTCTTTTCCTACTCGGAGGTAGGGGTGGGGAATGTGCAGTCATCTTGGGTCTCGTTCTGTGTACTGGGATGCCACTCTCACCTGTTTATTAATTGATGATCTATATAATACATAGGACAAAAATATGTGCATTTACACACACATGCACATGCATAAGCAAAAAGTACACATAAATTTCATTTTTGTTAGACAATTTAAAAAATATTTTGCTTTTCTGGCTTTTGGTGAAAAAGTCATATCCCCCAAGATATCCAAGTGACTGTATCTTCTATTTATAACATACTCATACTGCTAATATGCAGTTAAACGTGTTAAAATTATGCAGAGGTATTTGTATATATAAATATTTTTATACAAAAGTTAACCAGCCCCTTGAAAGAATGGGAAGCTTCTCTAAAATATCTGAAATGACAGTTAGGATTCCTAGAAGATTAATCATAGAATACCTTTTAGACCCTTGTCCATATCTAAACCTACAGGGGTTTTAATTTTATTTCACCCAAGTTACTTAAGAGGCAGTCATTGATAGTAGCTATTGGTTATAGCAAAATGTGATGGTGACTGAAAGATAGACCTTAACACTTGAAATTAAAATCTCATTCTGAAAGTGAAACTCGGGAAAATCAATGACTTAAGTCATTACATCAGATAAGTGACTGTCAGATAAGTGACTAAAGAGTTTTAGGAAACACACAAGGTTTGGACTAGGGTGTGTTTTTATTATGCTATGCTTATGTTAGCATAAAGATATAACTTAATCATTTGTATTAAACTCATTGTGCAATTGAAGGGGTTTGAAGAGAATGGAGTCCTGAAACTGACAATACAGGGATAAGACTTTGCCTAGAAAGTGTTAATTTTGTATCCCTACTCTTATGTTTTTGTGAACATTTTTTAAAGAACTCCCCTTTTCGAACCAAACCTAGATGTAAAACAGGTAAAAGCAGAGGGGCTCTGGTTAAAACAGTACAAGGTAGTTGGCCTTCCCTTTGCCCTGAGTTGGCTTGAGGCAACTTTGCAAAACCACAGGACTCCCAGGAATTTAGTTTGAACACCATCACCCTTGGGAGCAAAACCCCCTAGCCATGGCAGAAAGAGACTTTAATTATAGGAAAAGGGCATGGGGACACTGGTTAGTTAATTCTTCTCTGACTTTGAGTACAGTAAACAGTCTTTCATGAAAATGTTAGAGTATTCAGTTTGCTCCGAGTTTGTAGTTTACTCTTTATCAATAAAATGGCATCCTGTTGTTAAATTTTTTTCTTGTATCAGTCTCCTGTGAGGATAGTTAATGTGAGTCCATCCTTGAAAGACCGAATACTCTTGAGCTTATCTTGGGATTAAAATTTTAAAAAGGAGAGGATGACTAGCCTTGGTGTTGTTAGAGCTGAGCCTACACCATGGCTGTAGGAAGTTTGCGCCAATCTATGGTGTCCTGCTAATAATTAGAGCTCCTTTATTTTTTAAATTAATTAATTTTTTTTTTTTTTTTTTTTTTTTTTTTTTTTTTTTTTTTGTGTGTGTGTGTGTGTGTGGTACACGGGCCTCTCACTGCTGTGGCCTCTCCCGTTGCGGAGCACAGGCTCCGGACGCGCAGGCTCAGCGGCCATGGCGCAGGGGCCCAGCCGCTCCGCGGCATGTGGGATCTTCCCGCACTGGGGTACGAACCCGTGTCCCCTGCATCGGCAGGCGAACTATCAACCACTGCGCCACCAGGGAAGCCCCAGAGCTCCTTTATTGATTGAAATGATGGGGCTGGGATCTGCCATAAAAGTAATTTTTTATGCTTACTCCTATATTTCTTAGAAGTTCCATGAAAAGATGATTACCTTTTAGTAGAAAAAACAGATTTGTATTACCCTAGTCCATCAACATTATTCATCTTTGAGAACTTTTTTTTCAAATTACCAACCTAATAGTTCTGCCCAAATGTTGTTTCATGAAGACCACACATTTGTGAAATATTAAATAAGTCTTGTGAAGTATCAGTTTGTAAAATAGTGGTCATAACTCTGAAGACCCTGTTTCTAACATGCATGAAATAAGAATGCTGGAAATCAGCTATTTCTATTCTCTAAGCAAGCCCATTCTTTTATATATGTTTGTTGCCTTGAGTTTTCAAAATACTCAGTTTAGGATTGTTTATTAATGTGTAGTCTTGGTTCCCTGAACTGTGAAGTAAATTACGTTTTTTTCTTTGTTGTCCCTCAGGCAGAAATTTGGCTTTTCAACTATTTATCATAGCTTCTCAGTTGTGTGTCCTTTCGTTCTAATTTGTTATACCTTATTCTAGACAGTTGCATCTATAAAAATAGAAATAAAAAGCCAAGAAAAGTTTACTTTAAAAATATTCAGTTGAAATCTCCTCTTAGTTTACATGTATTTTAAGTTTACATTTCCTCTAGTAAGCCGATGACTAAATTATTTACATTTTAAAAATTTTTTAAGTGATTTATTATATCATTGCCCACAAATGGAAACATAGCTAACAAGTAATGAATGTTGAACTGTGTGGTAATTGAGAGAGATTCAGAGATATTTTTGGTATTATTTCACCCATGGGTATCACTTTGGCATACAAACAGAGTAGAATGAAGTAAAAAATAAGGAAATTTCAAGTAAATACATGTTTATTACAAGGGAAAATAAATTTCTATCTCATTAAAAAAAAATCTTGTATATGCTACTTTCCATGGAGACCTACTCTTTTATGTAGTGTGAGCACTAACTATTGGTTTTGAAATAGGTTAATATCCATCATCCTATCATCATCGTCATCATCGAAGAACACTAACCTGTCAAATAATCATCAAATAATCTGAATTTTCTTCCACATCTACTACTAACATGATGTGTGATGATGAACAAATACTACCATTTTGGAAATTCATCTCCAAAGTTGTCATAATAAATGTCCTACTCTCCTCAGCATGGTTCTGTGAGGCTAAAATAATACCTGTAAAAATAAACTTTTAGAAAGCATAGCACTAATGCAAGATGGTATTCTTATGTACAGAGGCACCGAAATATAGTAGTAATGCAGGCAGGCTTTGGAGACAGACTTTCTTGGTTCAAATTGTGACTCTTACTAGATATTTGACCTTGAGCAAGCTGCTTAATCCTAGAGCACCACAATTTCCTCATCTGTAGATCAGGGCTAATAATAATCCATTCCTGATAGTGTTGTTGTGAGGATTAAATGAGATAATAATGTATAGCACTTAGTACAGAGGCTGGGACATTGTAAGTGATCCTTGCTCTTAAATAATAATATTTAAATATCTCATGTAATATCAAATTTTGAAATACTCAGTGATGCTTGGTTCAAGCATTCATAGCTTGTTAAAAACAATTCAGACTGAAGTCTTTTGGTTCAGATCACAAATGACTTTATGGAAGAGATTTATTCCCTTCAGCCAAAGGAATTCATGAGGACACTGCCTAGGCTACAGGGAATCCCAGGAAATATTCTCAAATTCCTTTTCAGCTGTGTTACCATCTTTTTGAACCAACAAGTTCAAATTGCTTTTAAATGAATCACTCATTTCTTCCTCTGGCCAGGAATACTTTCATTAGGATTATTGTTTGATCAAAATGAAAACTCCCCAAATCATGGCAGTTTTCACGACCAAATTTCTTTATACCTGGTTTTGAATTTGTGGGAAATGCCACGCCCCACTCCCCCCCCGCCCCCCGACAGCTCTGTGTAATGTTTTCTGCTATGACAGGGCCTCACTGGGGAAATCCTAGCTGAAGATAATAGCATGATATATTAAATGTTGCCAGCATTCCATTTAATAATAAGCAATTGCATAATAGGCTTTTTAAATACCTAAGTAAAAAGTGATACATTAATATTGAGTACACTGCTACTGTAAAGTCCATTCTCCTCCTGATTTCCAACCAACACCATTTAACTGCCAACCTACTATTACAAGAGTTTACTATTTTATTCTTGCTCTAAAATGGCATCAACAGCGATGGGGTGCTTTCAGGGGATTGTTGAACAGATTTTTTTGCAACAAAGGGGGAAGCTTGAGGAAATGCAAAACAGCCACTGTAGGCATGGCAAGGCTTTATCTCAGCACGCCTCAAATCCACACACCCCTTAATCAAACAAGCAGCTTTATGGCATGCGCAATTGCAACTGAAATATAACCGACTTCCGCAGAACTGGCTTCCAGAGGATTTCCTGTCCAAAAATGACCGTGTGGTCATCTGTAGCTAAATGGTTTCAGACCGTCAAGTCAGCAAGGCACCCCCTCCCCAGCATTTGTGTATTTTAAAAACAAGAGAGTCGAAGTGACCATACCCTGTCATTTGCAAATTCTCTCTCTGGACTTCTTTGATTTCCTTTCTTTTCATTGGGTAAAACGGGGGAAAACAAAACCCAGCCAACAAAACCCCTCCCTCCTTAATATCTGTTTGTTCAAGGTGTCATTTCCCTGGGAGGTTATTTACAGGTTCCTCGCTGCTTAGCTTGTCTTGCTTGGTGATCACTGACTGAAAGAAGAAATCTGCTTTTTTGGAGCGAGCTGTGCCTTTAACCCCTTTGGTCGGCTCTTCCTTGGAGGCGAGCGAGGCGCGCTGCAGTGTCTGGGAACCCACCTAGAGGGCCCCCTTGACGCCAGCACATCCCCTGTCGGGCAGCAGCCTCTGCAGCCAAGCGGGCTGCTGCAGAGTTAATGTACAGTACCACGGAGCCTGCAAGTGTCCTGAGCTGTTCAGAGCCGCCGGCAGGCACAGCCCAGGGCAGACGAGGCGGCTGCGACGATTCCAAAGGTTCTGCTGGAAATTCGGCGCTGGGGGACCCCAGTAGGAGCCTGTTGCCATTGTGTTTTAAAAGCATGCAAGGTCTGTATAGCTCGGGCGTGAGAATCTTTCAGAAGCTGTCAGAGCATCTGAGTAAATGACACCTACTGGGAAATTGAATTGGGGGTAAAAAGAGAGAAAAAAAGAGAAGAGAAAGACAGCGGGGGAAGAAATTCTTAGACAACGTCTGACTTGCAGCTGTGAAAATTCATTTTCTTTCCCAGGCAAAATATGAAAAGCCCTCACATGGGTTTGATAACAACAAATTAGAGGGGTTTCTGCAGGGAAAGAATCAATAGCTTAGTCATTTGACTGAAAGAGAGCAGACAGCCTTATTAAGGGGTTAGGCAGCAGAAATGAATGTCCTCCTGACAGCACCTTCTGAAGTCATGATGGGAGCTCATGGTGATCCTGTCCTGCAAAGCAGAAATTGCTCCTTGCCTTCCTACTTTTGCAGTTGAAAACCAGCAATTCTGAGATTGGGGAGAGAAGTTGGCTTTTGGTTATACATGGTCGCTAGCCCCTCTGCCCAGGTCTTTGTCCGACACGTCTCAGTCTCAGAAGGCAGCACTGCGTTAAAGTGACCACACATGAATATGTGCCTAAGAAAGAAGAAAAAGCAGTATTCATTTCTAAAGGACAGCATGGCAAAGGAACCTGAAGTTTCCCATTTCCCTTCTAACACTTCTTTAACAAGGATGACAAGAAACTGTCTTTTGACTCCTTTCTTCCCACATTCCAGAGTCCTTCCTGCAAGGATGCATTAATTTCCACTCTAGGCAGTTGGATTTTACTGGGACAATATTTGCCACCATTTAGGATTAGCGAATGAACTGGTTATTTTAGTGTGTTGACTAACTAGTGGAACCTAAATGGGTGGACCGATACCTGCAGTACTCTGTGATGTTTCTTTCTTCAAACCCTGGAAGGGCTTTTGTTGTTGCTCCTTGTTTTTTTTTGTGGGGGGTGATTTTTGGGAATTCAGTACTTGTTGCAATAACTGCCCATGATAGCCGCTCAAACAGGAGAGTTGGAATTCATCTTTGAAAATCACTACATGTAACATACGAGACAAGGAAAATATTAATGACAGAAGATCTGCCAACATGATGCATGTGAATAATTTCCCCTTTAGAAGGCATTCCTGGATATGGTGAGTAATTGATAATCCCCTTCAGTTGGTAATAATCAGAATTATAAAATTCCATGACAGGTGCCAGAGGTGGGTTTGTCTTGAAAAAGAATATTGGTCTCAAGTGAGGATGAAAAGTAAAACATGTTTAAAACCAAATGCTGTCTGAGAAAGTAATGGTTATGCAAAAACAAATTTCTTGTTAATATAAAAGCATCCCAAATAAGAAGTCAGGTATGAGGGCATTGACAATTGCTAACTGATTTCATTGAGAGACAAAAATGAACCGAAAAAAGCAGCCACAGCAACTTTGAGAATGGCAACTGTTTAATAAGTAAAAGAAAAAGGGAGGTTTGGGATTTGACTTCTGCTCTTTTGTCTTCTTTTATTTGAAAATTCCCTGGGGAAGGACAGATATGCATTTCTGACATCTCATGCCAGTTTGCTTGGCCTTAGATCTTTGTAAATTTCCAAAAGAAGGTTAAGGGAAAACTTAGAGTGTTGAGTCAGTTTTAAAATGACATTAAGATGTGTTGGTGCCTCACACTAAAGGAATATTTTAACTATTCAAGAAATATTTCTACCAGAATGAACCAATTTCATAGAATTCTAACAGATGAATCATGAGGTGCTCATACTCTCACAGAACTTGCTTAGTGCACTGATATTTGGTCATGTATTAAGGTTCAGTGTAATGAATTAAGGTCCCTGGGCATGTGACATCATGTACCATTTCTTGTTAGAGTTTATGACTAGACATTTATAGGAACTAGTTGCTGAGGGCAGCATAAGGGGAAAGCTCACTATTTAAAAATTGCCTGTTTCACCACACCTTTAGGGTTGACGGGATTCAATTTCTCATAGCAGAAACTTTGTGAATGCATGATAAAGGCACAGTTTAAGGTTTTGTGGCTATGAACATGGTTTGGTTTGGATACTGCAATGTATCTCATTTTGAAAGTATATTTCTCAGGTATATTTTTTGGCTGGCCTTAGGATAAGTGATACACATCAAATACAGGTTTCTGAGGGTTTTCTAGTTGCTTTTATGGCAGTGTCTCAGATGAAAATGTCCTGATATCTTGAGGCTCCACCAAAATCCCCTACTGATTTATGACAGACATTTTAGCTTGTTAGCTGAAAATCAGTTACAGAGAAGGGTGAGTGACCTCCTCGGTCACTGGGCAGGTACTCATTTTCTATCAATATCAGATACATCCAGAATCGACACTGTGGCGTATCTTCCTTCTCTGCCGCCCAGGGCCACTGTCCCCAGTGTTGTCTAATGTGCTTGGGAGGGAGTCTGGGTGACATGCCTGCAAACCTCAGTGGCCCACTTCCAAGTGCATCATCAGAGTTCCCGACTCAGGGGGAGCTTTGGTGCCATCGCTTTGCTGGACTTGATGGTGAGGGTCAGGCATCAGCAGTGAGGTCTTTGTCATTCTTACCGATACAGTCACATAAATAGTCTTAAACCCTAAGATTAAAAGGTTCTGGAAACAGTCCCTGGCACATAGTAGGTATTTGTCAATTTTTTTTTTTCATCGATTTCTTATGCCTTCCTTCAAGGTTAATTTTGTACCTGTTAAGATTTGTTTAGGGGAAAAAATTACCATTCTCATTTCTACAAAGTGTACTTTGCTATAGAGCAACAGTTTTTGTTCTGCCTAAGCCTTGCTGTTTGGGTCTATGTGTTTATGTTACAATAGGAAGGATGCAAGGTACTCTTTGAATGCCTAGCATTATAACCACCTTTTATTTTGTTGTTGTTGCATTTACCTCACCTCTGCTTTTGACTAGAAAGAAATGAGCTCTTCAACTCTATAGTTTTTGAAAGAATGCAAATGTGCTTATTCATGCTCCTCTAGATCTGTAACATATATGTTTGAAAGCTTTAAGGAGAAGTTGAGAGCCCTGGTGGTTTTCTTTTGTGCCTGAAGCTAGGTAACCCTTCATACATTTCAGTGCATGACGTGCCAATTTGTTGGTATTGTGGCCAGACAGATCCACGGTGGAATGTGAGTGTTCTGTGTATCTATTCTTGCCTGGGCCCTTTAGAAGGATTCATTAATAAGATGTTAAACTCAAAGGAAGAAGGCGGTGGCTTTTTCCACTTGACCCAATTAATGTTGTTCTCAACTTCCTTGATTGTTGTTTCTTTCTTATTTATAACCTCACCTTTCAATACTATGGTAAGAGATTCTAGGTGTTCATTGACAGAAAACCTTCTTTCCCTCTGTCCTACTGTAAGAGTCCCCCACTGGATTGGATTCCATGCTCATGAATGATCCCACTAAGAAAAAAGGATTTGCCAAGTTGCTCTCCTTTGCATCTCCAAAGTCTCTCTTTCCTCATTCTCACATGCAGGTCTTTTTTTTTTTCCCCACAAAGTGGGTAGATCAGAAGTTGGCAGCAGCTCAATGCCAAGGAGTAATAAACATTTTAAAGGAGATGTGTGCTTCGGGTTTCACAAGCTAATCTCTAAGAAGGCTTTAAACCCTTTGGATAGGCAGGGTACAGAGGTGCACACTTATTTCTCTTCTGCTTTTTAAAGGAGCAAGAAGGAGGGAAAGTTGAGATGCAGGAGAACCATGAGGAGTCTTCAAAAGTTCATCAGAGGTAATGGTTCCAATAGAAGCTTAGGTGTAGAGTTCCTACTGTATCTCTCATCCTCCAGCCCTGGGGCTAGTTTGTTGATAATTGAGCAATAGTATGGCAGATTCATCGTTTAATGGTTCCAAGTTACAGTTAATAAGTGGTCTTTTACTTGTCTTAATAGAACACTACCCTTTGAGAGCTAAAAGAGTCGTAAGAAGAATGTGCTTTCCCTGTTGAAAGCTACGTTAGAAAAAATTTGCTGGAGGATTTTATTGCGAAGGCTTCTTTCCATTACACTTTTCAACCTTTTTACTGCCAAGCCAAACAAAGATAAGGGTTCACCTCACTAGGTAAATAAGTACCACATAGCCCTTATTTTTTATCCTGGCTACTTGTGAGAATATAGTGGTAGCCTGGCAATTCAGGAATGGGTCTTGCATGGTTGGAAGAAGGGAAATGCAAGTCACCTTTGTAGGAATTTAAAATTCATCTTGTAGCTATTAGGGCGACTCTTTAGAAGCATCATGACATGCAATCATTATGCAGGGATCTAATAAGAGGGACATAACATAGTGTGCCTAGCATGTGTTTGCAGCTTTTTGCCTTACTTAAAATATATAACAACTTTGTATAATCCGATTTATAAAAACTCTGTAATTTCATGCCAGAAATGCCAGGGCCATGTTGCATGCAATTGAATTTGACATTTATAAAATTTAGGAGGGCATTTTATTGAAATACTTGGGCATCCTTTTTTATGATGGACTCCAAGGACTCAGAGAGAGGACTGTGGGAGATAGAAGCCAAAGGCCCCTGCTAGGGCAGACTGTCCTGTGCTGCTCTCTGTGGGCTCCTCTGAGGAAACCTGAGCAAGATTTGGGACTAGTGATTGTGGATGGTGATTAACTATTTCGCTTATTTGACACTTAGGATTTAACTTTTTAAAGCTCACACGTTTAAATACTTTTACCAAACTCTCTTTGTGATGCTGAGAGGTCACTTCCATCAAGAGGCAAAATGGGGTGATTATAGCACTTTGACTCAACACTGAGGCTGCTTTTTCCCTTTTCTAGACCCCCACATCCTTTCATTGGATTTGCCCTTTCCTGGTTCCTAATAAGATTTAATCTAGCAAGTCAGAATTTGGTTGTTCCTCTGTAAACCAAGGGTTCAACTCACATACCAACCTGTTTTTTTTTTTTTTTCTTTGACCTAATTCCTTTATGGAATGAAGCATGATATAGATATATCAATGATATTGTATATAGACAACACACATATAATTTCAACAGCAAATCCAGTGAGATCAGAGAAAGGCAAGATGGCCTGCTTCTTAATGAAAGGATAGTCCTTCTTATCTAGCTTGTTAGAGTCTCATCTTTTCAGTTTTTCTTCTCTTTATATGTCAAGACTACAGGAACTCAACCAGAATTGCATTTTTCAGAGTTTATGTTTTGGCCTGTACATATAATATTCTCACTTGTCTTATGAGAGTTTTAGTGGGTGGGAGAAGTGTTGCGTTCCATGACTGTATGCTTTGAAGGACAAAATGTATTAAGTCTCATGCAAGATAACAGAGCTCTGCTCATTTTGGTCTACCTAAATTTCTGCCCGTGTCTGCTTGTCTTCTAATGACATTTCAGGTCATGGCTGACCTTGTTTTAGTAGCATCTCTTCCTCTGAGTGACAGAACTACCCAGAAATTCCAGTATGCAAATATCAAACTCTCAGCTTGATTCTGAATTCCTGTTATGGCCATATACAATTTGTTTGTAAACACTTATGGCCAGTAAAGTTTAGGTAGAGCTCATAATTACACAAGCTCATCTTGTTCACAGATCCCTGGGGCTCAATAGCAAAGTCAGCCACTGTTTAAGGTATAAGTTCAGGTTAAGATATAATACAGCAAATATTTTCTTTTAGATGAAATATTCATCCTATTAAACATATAATTTTTCTCTTGGGTTGCTATTTTACTGTCTTTTAGTGCCCCTAGCTATAGTCTCCTTAATTTCTGTTAGCAATACCTTATCATTTAAACATGAAAATGAAAATTCATTTTTTACATTTTTAAAAAAGTTTGATTAAGGTATGCTATGACGGAGGAGGAAAGTTGCTATCAGTAATATCAGTGTGCCCACAACTTATGAAAATTAAATATAACTTTCAGTTGCAGCAGACTTTCTACTGTAGTAACATAGTTTGTGTACTTTAAACTGCTGATAGGTTACATCCTCACTGGGCTAAGTGGGTGGCCCAAGACAGGGAAGTGTCAGACAATCCCTACAAAAGGAAGAAAGGGAGAAAATATTCTCCATCGTATGAAAATGATTAGCTGTGGATTTGGGATGTTTTTGCTTCTATTAAATTCTTCACTTTCCACCACCTTGTTTCTGCACTCACTTTAGCTGACTGTTACTAAGTTACTTCCACTAATGCTGAGGTATCCAGGTTCCAAGGAAAACAGGCAAGTAAGGGAAAAAAGGAAGACAGTTCAGAATTCTAAGAGGAAGATCCCAAGGAGGGAACTTAACAACCAGTTTCCCACTTGCCTCAGGCTAGAAGTTTCTTTCTTTCTTTTTTGAAAAATAGCTGCACTTTACCCCTTCCCCCTACGCCTTCAGTCGCACCCCACAGACATTCATGCTCACAAATATCCTGGCTAGCTATAGAATCATCCCACTATTTTTTTTTTTACAATAGCTCCAAAGTGTTGCCAGGCCAAAGTTAACTTCTATAACTATTTACCCCTTGATGGACTATTAGATGGTGTTTCTAGTTGTTACAGAAGTACCAGACTATAAACATACCCAAGACAACATATTTCAACTGGCGATTATATTGTGTCAAATTTGGGGATATATATTCGGTTTCAAAGATGGATAATCCAGATTCTATATGTTAGGCTATTGGCTGGAGAAAAACAAAACAAAACAAAAACCCTCCAGGTTTCTAACTCTAATTCTGGTGTTACTGCTTTGTGTGACCTTGTGAAAGCTCTCAGAGCTCTTTACCTGTTGAAAACAATTCAGTGGATATTTACCTGCTTCATTTTGAAGAGTAGACCATTGAAGGAACTCTCATAGCACATTGGTAAGAATCACTTATTAGACTGCTAAACATGACATGCTAAAGTCTTTCGGGTGAATTTCTTAAATATAGGTAACAAATATAACTTATGTGTATTTCGTGGAAGAGATCAACGCTGATTGAACCCAGGCCACATGTTTTCACATAAACGACATCCTTTAATGACAATGGTAACTTTCAGAGGTGAGTCTTATTTGAACCCCTATTTGCAGGTGAGGAAAGTAATGCTCATACAGGGTAAAAAACTTGCTCAAGGTCTCATGTCTATTACTTCGGAAAGCTGACCCACTGAAACCAGGTCTAGCCTCATTTTAAAACCCAGTGTCTTTTGATTCACCGTATCATTCTGTGGCAGACGCCTTAGCATTTGGTCTGTGGACCTTCTGGAAAATAGATTAGCAGTAAGACCAGAGAAAATAAGCAGATTCCCTGTTAGTTAGCAAGTTGGGGAAGTACACGGGGTGCCTAGTGAATGTCAAAGGGTTTCCCTGAGAAACTCTTCCTGTTCATGTTAGGACTATGACCTGTACTTCAGCCATGTCAGCAGATCTTTTTGTGTTTTCTCGAAATTTTATAGGGAATTCGAAGTGACCCCTGTTCCTGGGACCACTCTGGCCTATGAGTTTTTTTTTTTTTTTTTCTGTGAATTAGGGAAAGGTGCTTCTTTGGGTGGATACACTTCAGGCAGATGAATTGAAAATGCAGACAGTGGCGCTTGGTGAATGGACAGAGCCTCTGCGCAAAGCAAGAGGCACCCCTTCCTCTGTGCACAGCCTCAACCAACAGAGCAGAGATGAACTCAGCCTCACTCACCGAGCTCTTGGGCAGTGATCACACTGCACAGCCCTGGCCCTCCTTTGACCTAGGTTCCACCCCTACCTCAAAGGCAGTTGTGACAGTCAGATGAGAGTGCTTTGCTGCCAATAAAAATCATACAAGGTTTGGGTTTTGCTTTCATCATAATTACTTTCTTCCCAATATTCTAATTACAGGTCTTTAGAATTTTTTTTTTATTTTGCACAGGTAAAGAGTATTAACATTTTCTACAATCAGAGCTGATGCGAAACAACCAAAGAAACATTTTAATCACAAAATAGCCTAATACCCGAGCTGCTGAAAAATGCCATTCTTAGTGAATTGGATTAGAACACGTGGATTAGAACATGCTGATTTATTTATGCATAGGGGATGCCCAGATAAATATGATAACTAACAGTCCTGCCCTAAAGATACTCATAGACTAGTGTGGAGAACATCCACAGAAATGAATGATCACAGAACAGTGGGGAACATGTTAATACAGGAATATACAAAATGTTATGGGAGTTTAAAGGAAGACGCACCTTCCTTTAAACTGGTTGGTCTAATACCTTAAAGAAGTCTAGAGATGAGGGACTAAAAGTATATCTGATGGATTTGAGAGTTAGTAATTATTGGCAACACGTTGGAGAGTGGTTGAAGCGGGGGCGTTATACTTAGGGGGTTATAAAAGCACAGAAGAGTAGTGTACACTCCTTTCAAAATTTTGGACAAGAAGGACAGAAAGAGGAGAGAAGAGGGAAAAAAGGGGAGGAAGACCCAGTAGTAGTGAAGAACACCAGGTAATTTTAAGGGTCTGGAGCACGTCCCAAAGGAAGTATCCAGATATAGGCCCCGGACAACGCGTGAAGGACACGACTTCCTCCAAGATAGGAAGGAGGTGTGGAAGGACAGAGGCAGATCATGTAGAGATTAGGGAGGTAGAAGGGGAACTTGAGGCAGTTTGGTCTCATGCCCTCTGTTTTCTTTGGAAGGTAGAATTCAAGATCAAGATCAGATCTCCGAGGGAGGACCGTGGAGAGGCAGGTGGAAGAGCTGAGTCAGGTTATGGGACAGTTTCTGTGGGCATTGCAAAGGCTACTGAAGGGGGAAGTGTCAGAGGGTGCAGTGAGTTGGAAAGAGTCAGTGATGCTGAACGCATATATAGAGTCAATGAAGAATATTTTACTCTGCTTTTTTTGTTTGTTTGTTTTGTTTTGTTTTGTTTGCAGTACGCGGGCCTCTCACTGCTGTGGCCTCTCCCGTTGCGGAGCACAGGCTCCGGACGCGCAGGCTCAGCGGCCATGGCTCACGGGCACGTGGGATCTTCCCGGACCGGGGCACGAACCCGTGTCCCCTGCATCGGCAGGCGGACCTTCAACCACTGCGCCACCAGGGAAGCCCTTTACTCTGCTTTTAAAATTACTCACACAAAGTATTATGTCAAGAAAATGGACAGCGATGTGACAGAAATGAAACAATCCTTAACTACTAAATTAGGAACTGTTTTGTAATTACAGTTTCTCCTGTTGATTGTGCTTTAGGGTTTCCAAAGAATGCAGAATTGATTTTATCTTTGTTGTCTTCTCCTTGGTAGTGTGGAAGTTGTTTTATGAACATGTTAATTAGACTGTACTTCCAGTCTCATGACCTGGTTTGGGAAATGTGAGATTTCCTAAGCTGCAGGGAAATAACTCTGAGGTGACAAACAGAAGTTCTAAGATTTTTGCCTTGAGTTTTACCTTCAAATGAATAAAAATCACAGTGAGACGAGAAGGCAAAATGATTCAACTTTGCTCACTTTTTAATGGGCGCCTACCTTTCAGTAGTTTATGTTGTAATGTCACAAATCCATATATATGTAACCTGCTTTTACAAAGATGTCTTCAAAATCCTTCTGAAGTTGACTGAAAGCAACAAAACATCATATGACTTTAACCAGAACTGGTGTAACCTAATTTAAATATTTATAAATTTAAATTCTCTTTTATGTTTGCATGATACCTCAGGGGGAAAAATGACAAACATAAGGTGTAAATTAAGGGAACATTTAAAATAGCCTTATAATTTTTTTAGACCATAATTATAAACCCTATTGTGTACCATGCGTTTGGGAGATATTACAAATTCCTTTTATCTCTTCTAATCACTAGAACGTTCTCCCAGGTCAGCAGAGCTTCCTCTTTAATATCCTTGGCGTCCAGTGCTCATGATTACTTTGTACAGGGCTTTCTGTCTGGGAATTCTGCTTCAGCTCCAAAGCTCTAAATAAGGTCCTGAGCAGTCCTAGTCACTTGTAAGGAAACTTCCTTCTGCCCTCCTTTTTAGTCCTCATGTTTTTCTTCTTAAATCTGAAGATGAGGAGGTGTGCAACTAAATGATCGCTGTGGTGCTATAAAAATACCTACAGTTCTAAAGATTACCTTATCAATTTACTCATTTCTGGCTTGTTTAGGCATAACTGTCCTTCAGTTAAAGGGAATGCTGAGGGCTTCCCTGGTGGCGCAGTGGTTGAGAATCCGCCTGCCGATGCAGGGGACACGGGTTCGTGACCCGGTCCGGGAAGATCCCACGTGCCGCGGAGCGGCTGGGCCCGTGAACCATGGCCGTTGAGCCGGTGCATCCGGAGCCTGTGCTCCGCAACGGGAGAGGCCACAACAGTGAGAGGCCCGCATACCACAAAAAAAAAAAAAAAAAAAGGGAATGCTGAGAAATAATACATTGATCCACAAGCTACTCCGGGGGCTGAACTCTGATGCTTCTCTGAAGTATTTGGCCCTTCCTGTAGACAACTCAGCCTCTCAGCCTTAGGTATTTAGCTTAATTCCTTCTACATGCAACTTTATTTTTTAATTAATTTATTTTTTTTAATACATCTTTATTGGAGTATAATTGCTTCACACAGGGAGATCAGCTCAGTGCTTTGCTACACACAACTTTAAATAGCAGCTTTGTTCATGGGTAAGATGGCAATTTTATGCTCATTAGGGCTGATATCACCAGTAATTGAGAAAAGGTATCTCACATACCATTTATGTGTCCCTTATATCTTCCCAACTCTTCTCTGGGTCAAAAGTCTGAAGCTTATCCTTGTTCATCCAGCCTCCATCTAGTCTAAGGAAGTAACATGGGGTGAAGTTCTCAATATCAGATCCGTCGTTGTTGGGTTGCTTTGTGTATGTGTGTTTGCTTAGTACATTTACAACAAATAATTGGCAACATTATGGAGAGGCCCTTGATGTCTTAGAGAAGAAACTTTAGCAAGTTGATAATGGGCAAATTGATAAGACCCCAGGATTACTGAGAGTGGTGGAAGAGACCTCTTGTAAGGCATAAAGTATGGCATTGGAGTCTTGGCAGTTTGATTTCTAAAAGAAGAAAATATTTGTGGAAAAATCCCATTTTTGAGAAAGTAATCCAGGCAAGTTTGATTTCTGAGAGAAGTGAAATGTTCTGGTGGATCAAGATGTCACCATTCTAAAGATTGGCCACGTTTGGCCTTCCTGCACATGTTGCTTCCAGGAACTTCCTGTGACCAAGCTAACCTGTGAGACTTCACAGTAACAAATGACATTCCGTTCTCTTCATGAGAGTAGCCACCTAGACCACTTTGTTCTACTTTCTATCCTCAGCTCCGGCACATTGCTACACCCACAGGTACTCTATAAATTTTTCCTCAGTTAATGAGTACGTGCAAAAAAACAATGAATAACAAACGGTTGTATGGCTGGGTATTATTTACTTCAATAACCTTTTGCATTATTCAAATAATGTTACTGTGCCATGTTTTGAGATGAAGCGAAGGAACTTATGCTATTAAAATAATAAAGATAATAATATATATCACATTTGAGAGGTTATTAATGCCAAGTATAGACTAAACTTTCTCTATATATTATCTCATCTAATCCTCCCCAAAATCCATGACAAGGGTGTGTTATCTACTTCTTAATGTGTGTAACCTTGGGTAAATTATCTAACCTCTCTTTGTGTTTCAGTTTTCCCACTAGTTAAATAGGGGTAATCAATAGTGCTCACTTCTTTAGGTGGCCTGAAGATTAAATGAGAACACCTGTCACTCAGTTAAGCAACCAATAAATGCTGGCTGTTGTTATCATGCAGATTAGGAGAGTAGGCTGTGAAAGGTTAACCAGGTTGCCAAGGGCAGTCTAGATGTCTAGTGGCAGGCCCCTTCCAACCTAGGCTGTAGATCCTTTGGAAGACTAAACTGCTTCTTTTGTAGCATATTCTTGGAACCTTACAGCATGTACCAGAGACAAAACCTTGGGTTGAGTTTGAATTATGGGGAATAATGCATTTCTTCTCGTCTCTCTAACCTCAACAAGAATCACCAACCCTTAGAAAACTTCTAGAAATTTCCATAAAAATTTTCATCTTGAACATACATAATTCCCACACATCTTGGTTTCTGATCCTCAGGACAGTTTAACCGAGTTTGCAGAAGCACCCATCTGCTGAATTGTGTTTATCTACAAAATCGAAATGCTATTGTTCCAGATCACCTCTGTATCTAAAATACTCCTTATTTCTTTAATACCAATAACCAGTTCATTCACTTTTATGTACAGGAATCTTTCTTTCCTTGAAGATGTCTATGTTTTCTCTTTCTGGCAAGACAATATTGGGTAAGTTAATCTGCAGCCAGTCCATATCTTTATTTATAACATATGTCCTTTTCTTCATTTATAACACTTATATTACATTTTAATTATTTTTTGACAATACATGATACAGTTCTCAGACATGGCCCAGCCTCCATGTATGGCTCTTATCTCCTTTTTTCATACATCTTACGCTGTCACCCTAGGCTCTAAAACAGTTGGCCCCTTCATATCTCTTCTTTTGCCTAGAGAGTGTATTGGCTCTGTGTTGTAGTTGTACACCACAGAGCATGGGCCCTGCTCACCTGGCCTCTGCCTTTCTTGTCTAATGCATATGCGTCAGCTTCTGTTAGTATTAATGTTTCTTCCCTTCTTATTCCACTATACATATCCTTGTATATACTCTTAAACATATCCATCTTTAAGACTTTTCTTCTCAAATTATGAGGCATTTATTTTATTATTATTATTAACATCTTTATTGGAGTGTAATTCCTTTACAATGGTGTGCTAGTTTCTGCTTTAAAACAAAGTGAATCAGCTATACATATACATATGTTCCCATATCTCTTCCCTCTTGAGTCTCCCTCCCTCCCACCCTTACTTTCCCACCCCTCTAGGGGGTCACAAAGCACAGAGCTGATCTCCCTGTGCTATGCGGCTGCTTCCCACTAGCTATCTATTCTACTACATTTGGTAGTGTATATACGTCCATGCCACTCACTCACTTTGTCACAGCTTACCCTTCCCCTTCCCCACATCCTCAAGTCCATTTTCTAGTAGGTCTGTGTCTCCATTCCCGTCTTACCCCTAGGTTCTTCATGACATTTTTTTTTTCTTAGATTCCATATATATGTGTTAGCATATGGTATTTGTTTCTCTCTTTCCGACTTACTTCACTCTGTATGACAGACTCTAGGTCCATCCACCTCACTACAAATAACTCAATTTTGTTTCTTTTTATGGCTGAGTAATATTCCATTGTATATATGTGCCACATCTTCTTTATCCATTCATCCGATGATGGACACTTAGGTTGCTTCCATCTCCTGGCTATTGTAAATAGAGCTGCAATGAACATTGTGGTACATGACTCTTTTTGAATTATGGTTTTCTCAGGGTATATGTATATGCCCAGTAGTGGGATTGCTGGGTCATATGGTAGTTCTATTTTTAGTTTTTTTAAGGAACCTGCATACTGTTCTCCATAGTGGCTGTGTCAATTTAAATTCCCACCAGCAGTGCAAGAGTTCCCTTTTCTCCACACCCTCTCCAGCATTTATTGTTTCTAGATTTTTTGATGATGGCCTTTCTGACCAGTGTGAGATGATATCTCATTGTAGTTTTGATTTGCATTTCTCTAATGATTAATGATGTTGAGCATTCTTTCACGTATTTGTTGGCAATCTGTATATCTTCCTTGTAGAAATGTCTATTTAGGGCTTCTGCCCATTTTTGGATTGGGTTGTTTGTTTTTTTGATATTGAGCTGCATGAGCTGCTTGTAAATTTTGGAGATTAATCCTTTGTCAGTTGTTTCATTTGCAAATATTATCTCCCATTCTGAGGGTTGTCTTTTGGTCTTATTTATGGTATCCTTTGCTGTGCAAATGCTTTGAAGTTTCATTAGGTCCTATTTGTTTATTTTTGTTTTTATTTCCATTTCTCTAGGAGATGGGTCAAAAAGGATCGTGCTGGGATTTATGTCATAGAGTGTTCTGTCTATTTTTTCCTCGAAGAGTTGGATAGTTTCTGGCCTTACATTTAGGTCTTTAATCCATTTTGAGTTTATTTTTGTGTATGGTGTTAGGGAGTGTTCTAATTTCATACTTTCAAATGTACCAGTCCAGTTTTCCCAGCACCACTTATTGAAGAGGCTGTCTTTTCTCCACTGTATATTCTTGCCTCCTTTATCAAAGATAAGGTGACCATATGTGTGTGGGTTTATCTCTGGGCTTTCTATCCTGTTCCATTGATCTATATTTGTTTTTGTGCCAGTACCATATTGTCTTGATTACTGTAGCTTTGTAGTATAGTCTGAAGTCAGGGAGCCTGAATCCTCCAGCTCCATTTTTCTTTCTCAAGATTGCTTTGGCTATTCGGGGTCTTTTGTGTTTCCATACAAATTGTGAAATTTTTTGTTCTAGTTCTGTGAAAAATGCCAGTGGTAGTTTGATTGGGATTGCATTGAATCTGTAGATTGCTTTGGGTAGTAGAGTCATTTTCACAATGTTGATTCTCCCAATCCAAGAACATGGTATATCTCTCCATCTATTTGTATCATCTTTAATTTCTTTCATCCATGTCTTATAATTTTCTGCATACAGGTCTTTTGTCTCCTTAGGTAATTTTAATCCTAGATATTTTATTCTTTTTGTTGCAGTGGTAAATGGGAGTGTTTTCTTAATTTCCCTCTCAGATTTTTCATCATTAGTGTAGAGGAATGCCAGAGATTTCTGTGCATTAATTTTGTATCCTGCTACTTTACCAAATTCATTGATTAGCTCTAGTAGTTTTCTGGTAGCATCTTTAGGATTCTCTATGTATAGTATCATGTCATCTGCAAACAGTGACAGCTTTACTTCTTCTTCTCCGATTTGGATTCCTTTTATTTCCTTTTCTTCTCTGATTGCTGTGGCTAAAACTTCCAGTACTATGTTGAATAAGAGTGGTGAGAGTGGGCAACCTTGTCTTGTTCCTGATGTTAGTGGAAATGGTTTCAGTTTTTCACCATTGAGGACGATGTTGGCTGTGGGTTTGTCATACATGGCCTTTATTATGTTGAGGAAATTTCCCTCTATGCCTACTTTCTGCAGTTGTTTTATCATAAATGGGTGTTGAATTTTGTCGAAAGCTTTCCCTGCATCTATTGAGATGATCATATGGTTTTTCTCCTTCAATTTGTTAATATGGTGTATCACGTTGATTGATTTGCATATATTGAAGAATCCTTGCATTCCTAGAGTAAACCCCACTTGATCATGGTGTATGATCCTTTTAGTGTGCTGTTGGATTCTGTTTGCTAGTATTTTGTTGAGGATTTTTGCATCTCTGTTCATCAGTGATATTGGCCTGTTGTTTTCTTTCTTGAGAAAAATGTGTATTCTGTTGTGTTTGGATGGAATGTCCTATAAATATCAATTAAGTCCATCTTGTTTAATGTATCATTTAAAGCTTGTGTTTCCTTATTTATTTTCATTTTGGATGATCTGTCCATTGGTGAAAGTGGGGTGTTAAAGTCCCCTACTATGAATGTGTTACTGTCAATTTTCCCTTTTATGGCTGTTAGTATTTGCCTTATGTATTGAGGTGCTCCTATGTTGGGTGCATAAATATTTACAATTGTTATATCTTCTTCTTGGATCGACCTCTTGATCATTATGTACTGTCCTTCTTTGTCTCTTGTAATAGTCTTTATTTTAAAGTCTGTTTTGTCTGATAAGAGAATTGCTACTCCAGCTTTCTTCTGATTTCCATTTGCATGGAATATCTTTTTCCATCCCCTCACTTTCAGTCTGTATGTGTCTCTAGATCTGAAGTGGGTCTCTTGTAGACAGCATGTATATGGGTCTTGTTTTTTTATCCATTCAGCCAGTCTGTGTCTTTTGGTGGGAGCACTTAATCCATTTACATACAAGGTAATTATCGATATGTATGTTCCTATTCACATTTTCTTCATTGTGTTGCGTTTGTTATTGTAGGTCTTTTCCTTCTCTTGTGTTTCTTGCCTAGAGAAGTTCCTTTAGCATTTGTTGTAAAGCTAGCTTGGTGGTGCTGAACTCTCTCAGGTTTTGCTTGTCTGTAAAGGTTTTAATTTCTCCATCAAATCTGAGTGAGATTCTTGCTGGGTAGAGTAATCTTGGTTGTAGGTTTTTCTCCTTCATCACTTTAAATATGTCCTGCCACTCCCTTCTGGCTTGCAGAGTTTCTGCTGAAAGATCAGCTGTTAACCTTATGGGCATTCCTTTGTGTGTTATTTGTTGTTTTTCCCTTACTGCTTTTAATATGTTTTCTTTGCATTTAATTATTGATAGTTTGATTAATATGTGTCTTGGCGTGTTTCTCCTTGGATTTATCCTGTATAGGACTCTCTGTGCTTCCTGCACTAAACTATTTCCTTTCCCGTATTAGGGAAGTTTTCAACTATAATCTCTTCAAATATTTTCTCAGTCCCTTTCTTTTTCTCTTCTTCTGAGACCCCTATAATTCGAATGTTGTGCGTTTAATGTTGTCCCAGAGTTCTCTGAGACTGTCCTCAGTTCTTTTCATTCTTTTTTCTTTATTCTGCTCTGCAGTAGTTATTTCCACTATTTTATCTTCCAGGTCACTTATCCGTTATTCTGCCTCAGTTATTCTGCTATTGATCCCATCTAGAGTATTTTAAATTTCATTTATTGTGTTCTTCATCATTGCTTGTTTCCTCTTCAGTTCTTCTAGGTCCTTGTTAAATATTTCTTGCATTTTCTCTATTCTGTTTCCAAGATTTTGGATCATCTTTACTATCATTATTCTGAATTCTTTTTCAGGTAGACTGCCTATTTCCTCTTCATTTGTTAGGTCAGGTGGGTTTTTATCTTGCTCCTTCATCTGCTGTGTGTTTTTCTGTCTTCTCATTTTGCTTATCTTACTGTGTTTGGGGTCTCCTTTTTGCAGGCTGCAGGTTTGTAGTTCCTGTTGTTTTTGGTGTCTGTCCCCAGTGGCTAAAGTTGGTTCAGTGGGTTGTGTAGGCTTCCTGGTGGAGGGGACTAGTGCCTGTGTTGTGGTGGATGAGGCTGGATCTTGTCTTTCTGGTGGGCAGGTCCACATCTGGTGGTGTGTTTTGGGGTGTCTGTGGCCTCATTATGATTTTAGGCAGCCTCTCTGCTAATGCGTGGGGTTGTGTTCCTGTCTTGCTAGTTGTTTGGCATAGGGTGTCCAGCACTGTAGCTTGCTGGTCATTGAGTGAAGCTGGGTGTTGGTGTTGAGTTGGAGATCTCTGGGAGATTTTTGCTGTTTGATATTACGTGGAGCTGGGAGGTCTCTTGTGGACCAGTGTCCTGAAGTTGGCTCTCCCACCTCAGAGGCACAGCACTGACTCCTGGCTGCAGCACCAAGAGCCTTTCATCCACATGGCTCAGAATAAAAGGGAGAAAAAGTAGAAAGAAAGAAAGAAAGAGGATAAAATAAAATAAAGTAAGATAAAATAAAATAAAGTTATTAAAATAAAAAATAATTATTAAGAAAAAAAATTTTTAAGTAAAAAAAAATGGACAGACAAAACCCTAGGACAAATGGTGAAAGACGAATACAGATGAAGTCTCACACAGATGCATACACATACACCCTCACAAAAAGAGGAAAAGGGGAAAAAAATATATATATCTTGCTCTCAAAGTCCACCTCCTGAATTTGGGATGATTTGTTGTCTATTCAAGTTTTCCACCGATGCAGAGTACATCAGGTTGATTGTGGAGATTTAATCCTCTGCTCCTGAGGGTTCTGGCAGAGATTTCCGTTTCTCTTCTTTGCTTGCACAGTTCCTGGGGTTCACCTTTGGATCTGGCCCCGCCTCTGCGTGTAGGTCGCCGGAGGGCGTCTGCTCTTCGCTCAGACAGGACGGGGTTAAAGGAGCAGCTGATTCGGGGGCTCTGGCTCAGGTCGGGGGGAGGGAGGGGCACGGATGCGGGGCGAGCTTGCGGCAGCAGAGGCCAATGTGACGTTGCACCAGCCTGAGGCGCGCCGTGCGTTCTCCCAGGGAAGCTGTCCCTGGATCACGGGACCCTGGCAGTGGTGGGCTGCACAGGCTCCCGGGAGTGGCGGCGTGGATAGTGACCTGTGCTCGCACACAGGCTTCTTGGTGGTGACAGCAGCAGCCTTAGCGTCTCATGCCCGTCTCTGGAGCTCCTTTAAGCGGCCCGCTTAATCCCTTCTCCTCACGCACCAGGAAGCAAAGAGGGAAGAAAAAGTCTCTTGTCTCTTCGGCAGCTCCAGACTTTTTCCCGGACTCCCTCCCGGCTAGGCGTGGCGCACTACCCCCTTCAGGCTGTATTCACAAAGCCAACCCCAGTCTGTCCTCTCCCTGAGATCCAACCGAAGCCTGAGCCTCAGCTCCCAGCCCCAACCCATCCCGGTGGGTGAGCAGACAAGCCTCTCGGGCTGGTGAGTGCAGGTCCACTTTGCCCTCCGCACCCCTGTTACTGCGCTCTTCTCCGCGGCTCCGAAGCTTCCCCCTCCGCCACCCGCAGTCTCCGCCTGAGAAGGGGCTTCTAGTGTGTAGAAACCTTTCCTCCTTCACAGCTCCCTCCCACTGGTGCAGGTCCCGTCCCTTTTCTTTTGTCTCTGTTTATTCTTTTTTCTTGTGCCCTACCCAGGTACGTGGGGAGTTTCTTGCCTTTTGGGAGGTCTGAGGTCTTCTGCCAGCGTTCAGTAGGTGTTCTGTAGGAGTTGTTCCACGTGTAGATGTATTTCTGATGTATCTGTGGGGAGGAAGGTGATCTCTGAGTCTTACTCTTCCGCCATCTTCCCCTGGACCGATGAGGCATTTATTAAGAACACTGTGCTAAGCACACAGAATTTAGGCAATAGTTTCAATCCTGAACATCTTGCTTGAATATGACCTAACTCTCCATGTACAATTGTTTAGTTTTATTTTTTTAAATCAGAAAATGTGTTTTATCAGACATACTTCCCATGGATTATTTTTACACCCGTAAGTTGCTTGTTTGGGCAAATATACGAAGTCATGCAATCATTATCCCAGTTTCTTTTATGCCCCTCTCCCAGTTCCAGCCCCCAATAACCACTAACCTGATTTCTGTCTCTATAGTTTTGTTTTTTACCAAATATCACATAAATGAAATCCTATAGTTAAAAAAAATATATATATATACACACATACATATATATCCATCTTTAGTATAGAAGTTACAAACATATTTTTAAGTCACAGAACCCTTTCTTCAAGCAAAAGCTGAGGCAGTGACTTAATATATAAAATAGATATGACAGGTGTTGGGGAGCAGCTTTATTTAAATGCTTCACACCTTGCTCTAGCACCCCTGATGGAGCTCCATGGTATCCGATGACACTGTCCTCCTCATGATGGGCCTTGTAGTGGAATGCACTTCTGCCTTCTTGACTTTTGCCATGAGGAACTCCTGGTGATCCATCAGAACTTGGTTTGCTTGGCCTTCCCTGACCTCCAGGTGGAGTAAGCCTTTCTTGCATTCTTCTAGAGGTCCCGTACTTCCTGCAGCACAGTTTGTGTCACATACAGTAATGTCCCTCCACATGCAGAGAGACGGCTAACTTAGTGACGAAGAGCACTGACTCTGGATCCAGAGTGTATGGTTCAAATCTGAACCCAAGCCTTTTAGCTGTGTGACCCTGGCAAGTTGTTTAACCTCCCTGTGCCTTGGTTTCCTCATATGTAAAATGGAGTTTATAATAGTTTTCACCTCGTAGGCTGTTGTAACGATGGAATGTTGTAACATATATAAAGTGCTTGGAACGGGGCTGGTGTACAGATGCTCCAGTGCGGTTAGTTGTTCCTGGAGAAGTCGCGCATCCTGTCGGGTTGGGGTCCCTCAGAAGCAGGCCCTGAGAGGAGGACTTGAGTGCAACTGGTTTATTTGGGAGGTTATTCCAGGAAACATTGGGGGGTAGCGGGAAAATGAGACAGGAAAGGAGAGAAAGTGCATACAGGGTACGTGAATTATCAAGAAACTGAAGTAGGCACCTGTGTCTCAGTCCTGCTGGGGACCTCTAGAAGATGATGTAGAACTTGCTTCAGAGCTGTCCTACCCAAGAGTTGAGGACACTGCAGCATTTATCTTCCAACTCCCATTCCTCATTGGCTGATGGCTACTCCTAGGGGTGAATTCCCAGTATTCCAGCCTGACCTGCATGCAGGCAAAGCCTTAGGCAGAGTATTGCCCATGCTTAGACTAGGATTCCACTGGCATGTTATTGCTAAGGGGATATGGATAGGGCCCTGACAGCAATTGCTACAAGACTGTGAACAGAGTTCTCCAGGGCTTTCTGTCTTATTCTGTTTCGTTTTCCCCGGCCCATGTACTAGGCATGCATAGATCTTTATGGAGTGAGTGAATGATTGAACACATGGATTTTCTCTAATTGACCTTCAAAGATTTTTGTAATTGTATCTCACCCTATCTGTCTTTAATTCTCATGATTTCAGTCTCATAATCCCCAAACTATATTCCTTTTCTTTAATCATGTCAGTCTTCTCGCTGTTCTCAAATGCATCCATCTCCTTACATGGGCTGCTCTGCCCTCTGCTCTAACTCAGCTCTACTCAGTCTTCAAGTTCCCTCCTGTCTCCAGCATTTCATCTCTTCCATGGAGCCTTCTTTGAACTCAGCTCACTTCTCTGAAGTCCCATTAACATAAAAAGACTGCACAATTTAGTGTTTGATTATCTGCTGACTGGTGAGGTTCCGTAATCAATGAGTATTTCAAGGATAAATAAAAACATCCATGTCTTATATACCTCTGGTCCCTTTCACGAACTTGGGCACATCATACGTAGTCAGCACTATTAAATACTGAGAAGCAGTAGTGCCTGGGATTTGGAGTTAGACAACCATGATTACATCCTTGCTCTTTCACTTATGAGCTGTATATGACCTTGGGCAACTGGGTAACTTACTTAACATCTCTTTTTTCCTTCATCTAAAAAATATAGCTAATGATCCTGCATCATATTGCTTATGGATTAAATGAGATATTGTATGTAAAATGCTTAGCCCAGTTCTTCTCAAGAAGTAGGCACTCAATCTACAGGATCTGACAGGTTCTTTTGATTCTGAAATAATCAGTATCTTCTTAGACTTTTTGCATAATTCTTCTTTAGTTTTTCATTTTGCTATTGCTTTGATTTTTAGTTGTTTTCAAAAGACATTAAATGAAATCTCAAGACAAAGTTTGATATATGAAATGTTGAAAATGTTAAAATTTTATATGAAAAATAGTTTCTCAGTTGAACCTTTGCAGTGAAAATGCGGTATTTTTCATGTTTCATTAAAGTGTCAATCATATCTATTAGCTAAGATGATAATTGAAAACTTGAAATTCCTTTGCACAGTAGAATAAAGTTTTGCTTTATCATGAAAGAACATTAAAGACTAGTTTATATATTTATAATTTTTTGATCGGAGCCTACATTGAAAAATTAACTGCAACTTTAACATTTTAAGTTTCCAGAGCTGTGGTTCTCTGGTGGAAATGGTGAGGGTTAGAAAAGGTGTCATTGGGGAAGATAATTGTATCATATATCAGAAATTCCTGGAAGAGTTTGTACAAAAAAACATTCAGCCCTCTTCTTATCATCCCAGTAACAAGGACTCTCAGAATCTGGGTGTGGAGGGATGTGTGGGAAGAGGAGATGACATGTGCATTTTGACAAAGCATTCGAGGGGTCCTGTACCCACTCTCTTAGCAGGTAGTACTATGCAAGAGAAGGAACCCATTCTTTAAAGCCATATTGAACTGAGTTCAGATTCAACTCTGATAGTGACTGACTCATTTTGAGCAAATGATCTGACTTTTATGAGCATCATTTTTCTCAATCAAAAAAGAAAAATGCAATAGTACCAATCATCCAGATTTGTTGACGGGATTCAGTGAGATAATATATTATTTATTTGTTGGTTTAAGGCTTGCTTGTTTCAGGCAGCATTTAAGGCAGCAGCAAAGATGTGTAACTATAACTTATAAGGGAGAATGGTGATGGAGGGGCAAAGGGAAATGAGGTATGATATTAATACTCATATACATTTGTAATGAGGCGAGGGAAATTATGTTACCTTCACAAATGGCACCAGAATCTTCTTGGGGAAGAGAAATGCCTTTGCTGGAAGAAATACTTTAAAGATGCCCTTGGGGTAAGGAGAGAGTCCTTGAGGATTTGGCTGCTGGTAGGTGCTCAAGTGATCTGGGGGAGAATTTGGTCCTGCAGAGGCAACTAGGTTGGCAGAGAAGCAGAAGAGAGATTAGAAGAGAGGAGAGGAAGAGGAGAATCCTAGGAAAGGCTGAGACCTATGTGCACTCAGTCCATATACAGATGCCTCCCTCCCCAGCAACAGGAGAAAAAAAAAAGACCACGAATATCTGTGTCTGATTTCAAGCCTCAGGAGGGCTTGAAGTAAGTCATTTTGGTGGTGTTGATAGTACGCAAATCAAAAGGACTTGTGTTGTATTAACAAGAGAGGTCAATGAGCCCCACCCCAAGAAATGATCACATGTCAAGAGTTTGGTTTGGGGACTTACTGGTCATGAAGTTGGGAAGTTCAACACAGTTTTGTCAGATCTCAAGGGAGAAAGAGAGCTTTCCAGCTTCTAGGAGTTTAACAGACCATGAAGTCCAAGGGTATTCAGATAAAATATATAAAATTCTTGCAAAGCTTCCTAGGAGCTGGTGTAAATCAGGAAGGTTTCGTACACATACCAGTGTCCATTAGATATAAACAACTCAGTGGTTCACGGGAAGCACACCTACTTCTGATACTAAGATTGAAAGGAAATTTGTCCTAAGGATATGGATAAAGGGGAATGAGATATATAAAAATCAGAGCACCTGATATTTTGATACTTAGGATGTTCAATGCATTTTAATTCCCCTCCTGTCCCTTTCCTTCCCCACAAGTTTCTGTGAAGATTGTAGTATGTTTGAAAGCTCTTGGGAAATTGTAAGTACTGTTGTTAGTTAATAATCCAAAGAAAGTTATATACCAGATTGCATTAAAATTTCATTAAATACTATTGAAAATATTGAGGTGTTCATAAAAGGATAACCTGAATAACAAAATGTGTTCTTTATGAAAAAAATACTGTGCCTTTCCAAGTTACTATCTTGGAGTTAAAAATCCTCTCCCATAGTTTGAGACCTCTCATAGGCCATCATAGCACCAGGTTTTAGAATCCTGAGTCCTGCTCCATTTGTAATGGCAATAGAATTGTAGGGTGATGCAGGCTTGTGTGACTCTTAAGGAGATCTGCAACTCAGAGTCAAATGTTCTTGAGTCTGTACATGACTTTTGTTGTGTAAGAGCAAACATTTAAGTCAAACTTCTGAGTGAGGCTGCTCCCAGTTGGATCTGTCAATTCATGTCAGTTCACAAGATTGCTTCCCTGTGCTTGAAATGTTTCAAGCAAAAATTCATATGATTAGGAAAATGAGAACCATGAAAATGTTTATGAAATGACAAGCAGCCTGGAAAGAAGATGTAGACAAATGCCAAGGTTTCTGGAGATGATGAAATCCTTTACATTTATGAGGCCAAGTCTAATAAGTGGTTTTTTCAAGAATGTGTGATATGACTGCCATTTATTTCCCCCTGACACAATTTCTTTGGTAGTTAAAAAAAAAAATTACTACATAAACCCCAGAATGGAATTCTAGAATATAGGATATAAAGGCTCCATACATTGTTCCATTTCTTATCATTTCTTCATTGTTTTCCCACCTAGGCGAATTGGCTATTAAATGTTCACACCATGAATTTGATTCTAATACTAGAATAGTGTTTGAATTAGCCATGAGTCAAAGATCTTTGATTGACAGGTGAGTCCATTTGTATCAAATATCTTTACCTTAAGAAAAATCCACTCCTTTGAAAGCAATAACACATCAAAAGAATTTTGGAGATTATGGCCATTACCCCCCTTCCTCTCCTCAGACTCTGTTTTTATTCAGCCTCATCATGATCATCTCCTTTGGGTAATGAGTTGCATGCTTTCCTCACTCCTTCTGTATCCTTAGTGTCTTCAGAGCTTCAATCAAGACAGGCGAAATATAAAAGAAAATAAAAAGGTTTTATTTCCAGGGAAATGGCTCTTCAGGACCTGATTCTTCAGGCCTATTCATCACTGCTAAGTGCTCGAAAACTGCTGAGTACAGTGTTCAGGAAGCAACTAGTACATCAGTCTTACGTCTATTGTTCTTAAACTGAGGTCCCTGGTGCCTTTCACGTTGTGTTTTGTGCTTCAACAAAATGATGTGTGTAGAAACTTTATGTCTAATAAAGGTTAGAACCTTTATGTCTAATGTGGGAAAAAAAATCTCCTTCATTCTCATGTTACCTTAAAAGATATCAATCTCAAATCAAAATACTTCAGGGAGAAGCAAATCGTTGTTTCATACATGCTGTAGTGAATAAGAAGAGTGGACATGAGTACCTATTTCTTAGACATGTGTATGAATTAGTCTGTAAAATAACAACAAACAGCACCATTTCTCTTGTAGGGAACTAAAAATTAGATATTTTTATGGCTTTCTTTTTCCTTTGCTAATTTATTCAAATGTAGTCTTGACTAATCTATTATTTTGTTAACATGTCTACTTGATTAATATGTTTTTCCTTTCCTCTGATTCTGATCTACAAATTCTACAGCTGTTAATTGTGTTATTTAATCTAAGTCCACTATAAATAAACTCCTTAAGATTAACGTTATTCATCTTTCTTGATTAAGGATACCAATAATATCACTAAGTAGCTTCTTTCAGATAGAAATTTGGCTGGCATTTGTTACTTGTTATTTTTTTTCTTGGAGATTTGTCATTTTGGGGGCATATTGATCAGTGTTGTGTATTCCTGAAAGCATTAATGTTTAAAATATCTGTATCTTGGTCAGTAGAATTGATAGAGCTGAATCAGATGGAGCGATAACAGGACTTTAAGTGCATTTCAAGGAAATCTATCGCCTGCATTGTCCTTTTATAACACAATTTGCAAATGAAATTTTATATACAATTTTATGTATTTTCTATAAAGATTAGAAAAATGTATTTTTTGGCATCTGAATTTTAAAGTGTTCTTGAAGTATTCATCAGTATTTTCTGCATGACATCATTATTTATTATCCAGGCAGTAATATTTCTCATGGGGATACATGTACTTTAAGATATCCAGAAAGTACCAAGAGATTAAATATAGAGATTAAAGAGTACCCTCTTCCTACTGTTATGTTCAGTTCTGATTTTATATCTGTGTAGCTAGAACAAACAAAGGAGTGTGGGGTTTATTTTGTTTGTTCGTTTGTTTTTGGCTTTTTGGTTCATTTCTGAATAAGGGAAGGATGGACGGTGTGTCATCTGAGGGTACCTCTGGCTGTGTCATCACAGGAGGGCTGTGATACATGAATACCCAGAGCCTCTAGGAGGTCAAGTATGATATTCACAGACAAATAATAATGTGCTAACCTCATTCACAGTAATCACAGATAATGTAATATTTGTATCCACTATCCCATTTCGAAGGTAAAATACGGAAACTATTTTGGAGATTTCACTTAACAATGTGGGTTACATTAATAGAACTAGAATGACCCAAAATAAAGAGGTAATGAGTGCACTCAACCCTGCATCATTCAGACCTCGGCTGGAGTATTGTGCTCACTTCTGGGCTGCAGACATACTGGAGAGGACTCAGAGGAGAGGGGCAAGGATGGAAGCAATTGGAAGGATGGAAGGACCGCGATTGTTAAAGAGGATAAAGAAAATGATGCAGTAGTTGAAGGACTGGTGCTTAGATGAGACTGGTTCTTTGTGGCTGCAAATCTGAACTGTAACTAGTGGGGACACCTACAGTAAGAGAGATTTAACCCCGGAATGGCTCTGGGTGTTCTCATAGTCAGAAGAAGCATGGCATGTGACGTAGCCTGGTCCAGATGGGGAAGTGTAGGGATGGACAAATGGACTATGATGTTTGCTAAATGGGCATTGTTTGCTAGGGTCAAAAATCATGAGCAAATGATAACATCTGATCAACTTGCTGAAATTTATCTTTTTTCTGGTTGGTTTAAAAAGTTGTATTTCTTCCCTAGTTTGCCCTCTGGCTTTTTTGTGTGTCTTAGAACACTAAACCATTCTTGACTCTTTTCTCTGTCTTTTTGTCTTTATCCATCCATATGGATAATGCATATCTCCTTTTTAGTAAACTTTTCTTTAAATGAGTAGACTTATAGTAAACTTTTCTTTAAATGAGTCATATGTTTAGCAATTCCCTAACATTCTAACCTGTCTTTAATTGACGATGTGTAATATGATCTAATATTTTCTAAAGAAATATAAAGAAAGCAATTAATCATAGAGCTTAATATATGAAGAATACTATGTCTTTTTGTTTAAGAGAATTAAATGTTGGATTATATCAGTAAGAATAGATTTTACTATTTAATTCTACCAGTTTAAATTAAATTTATTGACTTGTAGCGTTTCTTTAAAATCAAGGCTTTTATTTTAAAACAGTTTTAGACTTAGGGAAAAATTGCAAAGTTAGTACATATACGGCACACCCACTTTTGTCTATTAACATCTTATATGAATATGATATTTTTGTTATAATTAATGAACCAATACTAAAAGAGTATTATTAGCTAAAGTCCCTAGTTTATTCATATATCCTTAGCTTTACCTAATATTCTTTTTTCTATTCTAGGGTCCCATCCAGAATAGCACATTACATTTAGTTGTCATGTTTCCTGTGACTCCTCTTGGCTGAGACATTTTCTCAGATTTTCTTTGTTTTGAAAATGACCTTGGCGGTTTGGAGGGTACTGGTCAGGTATTTTGTAGACTTCCCTCAACTGGAATTTTCTGATCTTTTTCTCATGACTATACTAGGGTTATGTGTTTTGAGGAAGAAGACCACAGAGGGTAAAGTATCAAAATGACATTGCTATTCATGTTAACCTTGATCACCTGGCCGAGATGGTTTTGCTGTGTTTTTTTTTTTCACTGTATACTTTTTTTTAAACCTTATTTTCATACTGATATCTTTGAAAGGAAGTCACTATGCACAGCCCACACTTAAGGAGAAGGAACTTATTCTCAACCTCCTTGTAGTCACAATATCTACGTAAGGTATTTGGAATTCTTCTCCATAGGAGATGTGTCTATTCTCCTCCATTTATTTAATTGTTTATGCAATCATTTGTGTACATCTGTATGGACTCATGAATATTATTTTCTACTTTAGGTTATAATTTAATGCTGTGTTGTGGCTCAAATTGTTCCAGCTGTAGCCATTGGGAGTTCTTTCAGTTGGCTCTTGTTACTCTTTGACATGTCCCATCATTGTGGGATTTTTGTTTTCTTAGAATTTTCTTACTTTCTGTCATTACAAGATGCAGGCTCATCTTGTACATTTCCTTTCACAGTCGTAGATTCAGCCATTTTCCCAAGGATCCCTGGTTTCTTTCATTGGAGTTTGGTATTTAAAACCAAGATTTGGTGCTAAGTATTCTCATTGCTGTTGGGTATCATTGCTTCTCGGTCCTCTTGGCTGACAAAGCAAAGAAATACATGTGTGTATACTGACCTGTGTAACTATCTGTATATATGGTTAGACAGAGAGATAGGTAAATTAAAAAGCATGACTTTATACTGGGGTTGCCACATGGATCATTCTAGCTTCCTCCCCTTGCTTCTATGTAACCTTCCATTCCAACAGTAAGAAACCTCACTCCCACCATCTACCATTGTTCAATTCCAGCGGAGTTGTTCCAGTTACCCTGGCTGAAGTTGAAATACATAAATAAAAGTTGTATTTTTCTAAAAGCCCTATAAAAATTCAGTGTTACCTTTTTCCAAAAAAACTTCTTTTACCCCGAAAACTCATGCCTTTAAAGTAGTGTCTGGGTTCCAGACATTTTTCTGTATGTAAAGATTGACAGAGTCAATTTTATATTGTTCACAGTAATTTGGGTTATAGATCACGTAAATTCTCAGATATTTCCACAGTTTAAATTTATCTATTACTTTAACTTTCTTTTCTAACAAGCTTACTCCCTACATGATAACTATGTCTGTAATTACAAAATTGGCTAATTTGAATTTTACCTTTTTTATGTATACATCTCCACACTTCCTGGGGAGATGCCCAAGACCTGTATGTTGGCCATCTCCTGCAGGTAGCTCAAGGAGAGAAGAAACTTGTAGGACCCACCGTTAGCAACTGAATGTAGGCCCCCTCTGATTTACCGAGAGTCCCTGTAATCACAAAGGAAAGCAGAGATTTGGCGTCAGACATTAAATCAAGTCTTTTTGAGTGGCTAGATGATTGGAAACACACTGAAGAATGGATTTTCAATAATAAGCCATACTTTCAATGAGTGTCCTAAGGAAAATAATGTTAAGATCTTGCATAATATAGTTAACATGCCTCCAGTTTGCATTTAATTTTGTGTTAGGTTGAAAGCTAGTATAGAAACCTATAATATAAAGATTATGGAACTCAAGAACACTTGCTTCTCCTTGAGCTCTAACAGAAGTATACTCCCCAGCAGTGCCTTTGTTTGTTGTAGTCTGAGATTTTTAGGGAACTAAATAAATAAATAAATAAAGCTAAATAAAATTTTAAATAGCCATATTTTCCCACTCAGTCCAGAAAGAAGAAATACAATGTAGACATAATACTTAGGATAGGAAAGTGGTCTATAGAGTAAGTTGATTTTGACACCTGTTTTCAGCTTCAGGTCCCTCAACCTCTTCCCACACCCTGATATCTCCACATGCGCACACATACTTATTTCCATTCACCTTTTATTTGTAGACACTGAGGGTAACATGGAGAGCAAAATCAGACACTGTTCCTGTCCACATGCAATCATAGTCAAGTGGGGGCAAGGAAGCATTCATTGGATTATCACATGCACGTGCCTGAAACCGCACCTGGGGCAGATGCTACAGAAGAGAGGCACATGTTAAGAAAATGCTAAGAAAACAAAAATCCCACAATGATGGGACATGTCAAAGAGTAACAAGAGTTCAGAGAATCTACGAAGAGGTATTTGACCTAGTCCAGAGATCAGGATTGGATTCCCTGAGGGAGGGTTGTTTACATCGTGATTTGAAGGATCATTAGGAATGAACCAGGAGAAGAAAGACAAGAGAGAGAACTTCTGTGGTGAATGGACAAGTGGCGGGTGGTGAATAAGAGCCAGAAGGGAGGTCAGCCCAGAGTGGGGAGATGAGGCTAAGCAGTGGGCAGGGGCCAACCCAGCCAGGCTTGGTAGGCACGCTAAAGATGCTTTTGGTACCCTGAAAGTATGGGCAACAACTACATTTCAAGATCAAGAATGTACTTCTCATCTCTGTTCCTCTGAATGTCAAAATATGGCCCATATTTCGGAGGGCAGAGAAAGGAGACAGGATAGGAGAGGACAGGAGAGAGAAGACGATAGGGGGTGGGGAACTGGAGTTCCATCCTGAGCGTCCAGGGCCTCACCTTCCCAATCGTTTTGCCATCTTTACTTGAAGCTAAGGAGAGTCTGGTGCTTCACTCTTCCTCATGAAGTTGAGGCCATAGCCCATTCATTGAGTCCCTCTCCTTTTGTCATTTTTTGCTCCATGCAGTAACTTTCTAAACAGCGTACAGGCCTCCGTCTCACCACCTGCCCCACTCTCCTTGCCTCTTCCTCCACAGGGAGCTCTCTAAAGGGCAAAGCTGAGCCCATCCCTCTCCTGCACATTCTTCCATGAGCCTCCAGAATCTTTAGTACCTGATTTCTCAGCCTTGGGTTCCCCACCCCAACTGCATGCTGTTCGTGGGGAGTATCCTGCAACGCCTTAAACATATCCTCTTATTTCATTTGTCAGCTTTTGACCATGCGATTCCTTCTGATCAGGTCCCCCTCCACCCACCCCAGTCTGCCTGGCCCCCTCCCTTTGGGACTCATCCGAAGGTTCCTCTCTTCTTAGAAGTCTTTCCCACCCCTCCCCCTGTGTTGCATCCCAAATTTCCATGCTTCTCCTGCAGCCTGTGCATTGCTTTTTGTTTGGGTTTTTAATACCACCTCTTGAATAGAATTGTGCCTCCTCTTTTCTTGTCTGTCTCCCTCATGAGAATGAGTTTCCTGGGGGATCCTGTCATTTCTACCTCAGTCATTGTATACCTTACTCACACACAGCATGGTACATGGAACCTGCTTGGTATCCGACAGATGCTTCTTTGATTAATGAATCAATCCCTATTTTCTGACCTTCTGGTCAATAGTCTCAAGTTCTCCATGCTCATTTGGACACGTAAAGCTCTAACTGCTGAGTATCCTCCGGGTCTGCCAGTTTCACCACATACTCAGGTGTCTCTAACTCTTATCTACACTCATGGGTTTGCAAAAAGTACATAATACTTATTGGTCAGAATGACCACATGGCAACTCTTCATAGCTTTGAAATCTCCTTGTGACCATCCGAGGAAGCCACTCACTTCCAAGCTCAAATCAGACACGTAACCCATCCAGTCTTCTTGAACTGAGCCGCCAGAAGTTGTATTTTGGGCTTTTACAGATTCATTTCCTGTGCTTTCCCCTTCACCTGAAATCCTCTTTCCATCTTCCCCCAGCTGGGTAATAAAATATTCAGTGTTTACCTTGTGCCAAGGCCAAGAACTGTACATAACAAATTTTGCTCATCTTCATGAATCTCCTTTAAAATAAGTTTTACTATCCTTGCAGACAGGGAAACTAAAGTGTGATGAACTAGGTAACCTAGCCAAGCTCACACAGCTTGTAAGCGGCAGAGCTGGAATTTGAACCCAGGCCTCTCTGAGGTGAGCCCAAGGCGTGCACTCTCCTTCCATGCTACACTCTCCCCACTCCTACGGGGTCACATCCAATTCAGGATCCACTTCTCAAGGTTTTTTCTTTGTTTATTTTGTTGTTGTTGTTCTTTTATTCTTCTTCTCTTTCTTCTGTGGACCTGTTTCAACATCTGTGTACGTCTTGGCACTCAGCACCTGTCATTTTCTGTATTCTCATGTTCCTGATCATTTCATACATATAACTTGTCTCCTCTTGGAAGCAAAGACTGGGAATTTTCTGCATTGTCCTTTCCTCCCTGAGAGATGGTAGAGCTTGGGATGTGAGGGAGGTGGGCTTCTTTATTCCGGCTCTCCTTGGGCAAGTTCCTTCACTTTTTAAGCCTCTGTTTCTGCATCTGTGCCATGAGGCAAGTCGTGATCCTTACCTCTGAGAGTGACTGTGGATATGGGCTGGATTAATGCCCCCAGAGCACTTACAACCACGCCTGGCACATAATGACATTCCCTCACAGCCTGCGGGGTCCTTTGCACCCAGATGATGTCCCTCCATCTCAGTTGAGTGACTGGTACAGGATGTCTTCTGGCTGGTGGCTGTGGCTGCCGGGGACTGCACTTTTGTTGGAGAGTTCTGTTAACTTCCGTGGGCTTTGATTTGCTTCTCTCTCTATCAAGGATCCCTGCTGCTCCAATCCTGGGGAAATGAAATGCTGTGAAAGCTTTTTTTGCTCAAATTTCTCAGACTCCAAGATTCCTCCAGGGTCGCTGCTGAGGGCTTCATGTGGCAGCCCCTCTCTCCTGTCATCAGGCCTGTGGCGATCATTCGCTCAGCAGTGTGTCCAGCACCTGCAGTCACCCCCCCACACACACACACCCAATCCTCGCCACATCCTGAACAACCTGGCCATGCCCAGAGCGGCTACGCCCGCTTGGAGCCCTCTGGTAACACAGTTTGGAATCAGCAAACTGACAGCTTCTTTCTCCAAATTAGGCAACAGAATCACGTGCACTTTCATATTTATCGATAGTTAAATATCATCGAAAGATGAGAAAGAGCCTCCCGGTTAATCCCTATCTCTGATTTTACAAAATGACGAAGCCGTGTGTAAAATATCTCACAATAACACGCCCTGTTGTCCTGAAGATTCAGCTCTACTGAGATCCAGTTACCACGTGAGAGAGTGAGAAATAGATTTTCTTTCTCTCTCTAGTACACAGAAAATAGAAAATAGGACACTTTTCTTGGTCACCAACATCAGCTTCTTGTTAGGATTTTGCTTTGGTTAAAGTAGTATTGTTTTCATGAAATAAAATAAAATAAAATAAACTCTAAGGGTTTTTTCTAAAAAAGGAGTCAAACCTAAGTAGATAAATATACTTTATTTCAAGGTTCACCCATTTGACATAACTATGAGTGACAGAGAGAAAAAAGAAAACATGGTTTCTTTTTTTAAAAATAGAAAAGCTAATATTCTAATGATTTCCACCCCAGTGGTTTATTTGGAAATGAATTTCCATCCATAACGTCTTCATTTGTCTTCTGATTTTCATGCAATTTGAAAGGGTTAGATTCCTTACCCAAGGGATCATCCTGACCAGATCTCATTGGATCAGCTGAGGCATTCTGATTTTACAGGCAAATTTATATCTTGTCATTTCAGGAAGTATTTCAGGAAATGTTTCCTTCACTACCATCTTCTAAGAAATATCTGATTTTTATAATATATGGACATAGTATAGTCCTCTCATGAGACTTACTCCATGTAAAATTTTAGATGAGATAAATTATTTGATTTTCTAACCATAAGAATAAACAGTTTTCCTTTTGATACTAATTTTAAGTTCTTACTAGTACAGGAGATTTAAAAGTATTTCCAAAGAAGGGCCTATCAATGAATACTCCACTTTTTTTTTTTTTAAGGAGATGTTTAGATGCATCTCTGAGAAAGAAGACTTCTGGCTTCCTCTACATTCTCCAACATTTCTTAACACTTGTTGACATGTGGGATAGAGACAAATTGGTGCTGGCAAGCAGGCAGTAAGCAAGCAGAAAGTACAAAGAATAAAAGTCATGTAAACAGGTACCATATTCACTTTTTGGAGCTAACCTATTCTTTTAAGATATTGTAATACCAATACCATATCGTTGATGTACTACTTCTTTCTGAAAGTTGTGAAAGTAAATGCACACTTTCTTCTTTGTACTCTACATTTTTCAAATTTCCAAAACTGCAAACTAATTGTAAGTAAATAAACAAGCAAAAGCTCTATTAGTTGCCACTTCTAATATCTGGAAGGAGTGATTTGATTGACCAGCACAAGAAGCTTACTTTGGACAGGTAAGCAGCTCTAAGAAGGAACATACTTGTTTTCATTGAACAAATTACAAATCAGGGCTAATAGCTTGTTAATTAAAAGATTATCATCCTTACTTGGGTAGGTGTATTAGTCAGGATAGATGAAGTTATACCTTGGTAACAGACAATCCCACTGGGAATCCAGGTGACCCTTCAGGCCAGCAAGCTTCACATGATCACTTAGAGCAACACCTCCATATCAACCACAGGCATCTACATTCCCCACACCAGAAGAAAGAGTTAGAGATCCAAACGGTAGCAATTAAATTCTTCCACCCACATTAAAAAGGAATCCTATTTCATTTTTCAAAGCAACACAACTTTGTTAAATTCAAGGAGGCAGGGGTGCACAATTCTCCGATGGGGCCAGAAGGAGAAGAAAACTGGAAATTGGTGAATATGTGCAAATGTCTGCCTTAGTTTACAAATGACGATCATAGTATTATTTTACACTTTTCATGTTTTGCAAAATCATTTGCTTAAAATGCTTCAGTGACTTCCCAGAGCCCTGAAGATAAAACACGAAGTCCTTAGCTGGGCCTTTTGGCTGTCAGCAACCCAGCACCTGCCTCTCTCTCCATGTCCTATTTGTCATGTCCTATAAGACTCTCTCTAGGAACAATAAACGTATTGTTCTCTGTTTCCTGCTTACTTTTCCTACCTTTGCACAGTCTGCTTCATCTGCTGGGATCACCCTTCCCTAACTAGCCTTACGCTCCATCTCCTTTGACAATTCTTCTTCCATAATGCCACCTACCTCCTCCAAGCCCCAGGCCTGAGGATGGGATGGTTGCTGTGGCTCCTCCTCTGAGTTTCCCCAGCATCCTGTGCAAACTTTAACATAGTTCTTACCAGGTTATAATAAGCTGTTTACCTGTCTCTCCTCCCTACTGAAGATTAAAAGTACTGGAGAACAAGAACCAGATCCCACAGACCTTGATATCACCAAAAGAGCATCTAACCCAGCAGGGGGGCTTAATATCTCCTTGTTCAGTAAATGAATGAATGAATGAATGGGTTTTTACCTGTCTTACCCTAGCTAATTGTTCATATTCTTCAGGGTAGTATGTTTTTCTTACGTCTTTGTACAGACAGGCATTTCATAGAGTAGTACACAAAAAATGTTTAAATGAATTGAGTTTACCTCATTTACTTTGAGTTCTATCACTAGGAATTGATTTCTGATCTCTATTACATTTAGACTTTATATGCTAGACTATGTTTAAAAACATGGAGTCACCCATAAACCACATCTGGGACTCATTTTCATGGATTTATTAAACTTCACATTTAATCAGAGTATGCACTGCCAAGGCCTCTGGTGTCATATCTTAAACCAAATATTTAAGAAACATTGTCTGCAAAACAAGGCTGCCCTTGTGCTTTGGAAACTCTTTCAAATAACATGTCATTCCCTTAACGTTGAATCTATTAAAGACTTACAATTGCAACAATTCACTGGACTGTATGTCAAGAAAATGTTATTTTGAAAGGATGGCATGTTTCTTCATCTGTATGTAAATTATTCCCATGTGCTTTGGATACAAAAATGGAAATTGTGGAAATGTACTTAGCCCTTAAAGAATGTAATTGATCCAGGAGGACATCATTCCAGAAAATAAGAGCAAACAGACAACTCTTCTTGAGTGCTGTATGCAACTTTTCAAAATATCCAGTATAATCCTAGGAAAGGTTTACATTTTTTTACCTTTCCTAATCAGAAAGTCTTCAAAGCATATTTTAGCAATGTATTCAGTATTGTGGAAATATGTTCTGTTCATGAGCTGTGAGGTATAGGTGACCTTTGATATCACAGGTTAACTTTGAGAATGACTTCGTGAAATGTTTCCACACCAGGAAGTTTCATGTAGAACAGAGTCAGTTACACTCCTATCTACAATTTACGTCCAACAGGGCCATTAGAGGCTTCGATGCTTTGAAGTTAATAGCATGAAACTTCTCCAGAGCAAACATTTACATTTTTTTCTATTAATTTCCTTAAAGCTCAGGTAATAATTGAAATCATCTCTTTTGAATGACATGGTAATGAATCACACATATCAATGGGTCCAGAATTACTGGAAATCATAACATGGTTCATAAGAAGTAAGAATTACATTATTTTACGATTTTCTTTTTATTTTAAAACTCTAATAATAAATAGCATAATGGGCACATATATTCAGACTTCTTTCTCAATGAATATCTTTCCTTAAAAGATAGAAACCATTACATAGCCTCATAAGATGAAGGGTGAAAAAAAAAAAAAAGATGAAGGGTGACAGGTGCCACGTTAGGAGTTTTACATGTATCATTGTTAGTATTTTTTAACATTTAGTGACATGTATTATTGTTAGCATTTATTAACATTTAGTGAAGGAAGTAACTGAAGTTAAGCAGTTTCCTCATGACCCAGAGGACAGAGGTATGATTCTATTTGAATATGGGGTATTGTGGGCTCACGTTCTTTCTCTTTCCCCCATTGCCATCAGTCAAGGCCACAATTACTGTGGCCTTTTTAGAAAAAGGTGACTAGCTTGCAGTTGTGAGGTTCACAGCCTTTCCACTCCACTCGTTGATTTTCCCCACCTATTTAGTGTGTCTTATTAGATCTATGGAAAATCCATGTGTTTTGGGTACTGCTTCTGAGATTGAGGGCAGCACACATGTTGTGTTCATGACGTCTTTGCCTATAGTATGAAATATAAGCACAGTGGACATTAGTAGGTAGCCTTGAATCTCCTGAACTCGCTCATCACCCTAACATGACTCTCCCAGCAGAGATGAGAATGTCTTTAATCTTCCACCAGTATTTTTCATGCCAGAAGAAACTGAATCTATCTGCCTGGTATCTGGACGAGTAGCCTGAAGTTATGGTGTCAAATACAAATTTTTTTAATGCCTCTAGTTTTATTTTTTATTTTTATTTTTATTTCATTTCTAATAAAATTTTACTTTTAAAATTTAATAATTATTAACATTTATAATATATTTATGTTGTTTTGGACAATTGTGCATTAATAACATTTTTAATGATTACCCAACTCAAAAGAAAAAAAATTTTTTTTTAACATCTTTATTGGAGTATAAATGTTTTACAATGGTGTGTTAGTTTCTGCTTTATCACAAAGTGAATCAGCTATACATATACATATGTTCCCATATCTCTTCCCTCTTGCGTCTCTCTCCCTCCCACCCTCCCTATCCCACCCCTCTAGGTGGTTACAAAGCACGGAGCTGATCTCCCTGTGCTATGCTGCTGCTTCCCACTAGCTATCTATTTTACATTTGGTAGTGTATATATGTCCATGCCACTCTCTCCAGTTTTATTTTTAAAATCTATGTATTCTGGCCCTTTATCTTTCTCAGTTTTTTTCTTCAACATAAAAATAGGTTCTTTTTCTCCAAATTTTTGGCTTTGACTCTGCTTTTACTATTCCATCATCTGCATGTTGCTGCTTGAGAGGCAGTCATACAGTATAGAAAATGCTTTACCCCCAGCACATTTAGATTCAAATGAGGTAGTGGTTTGCTTTCCACCAGATATTTACATGGCTTGTTCCCTTCAAGTCTTCACTCAGAAGTCACCTCATGTAGCATTTGCTAGACAACAGCTTGAGAGCTAGACTTCATTTCAACTCCCAGCATTGCTATATTTTTCCTTATCTTACTTACCACAATCTCATGTACTTCATAATTTATCTCTTCATCTTAATGTCCATATTCCTCCAACCAAAATGTTAACTGCATAAGAAAAATTGTTCTGTTTTGTTTCCTGTTATATCCTCAGAGCCTAGAACAACACTTAATATATAGCAGATGCTCAGTTCAGATTTGTAGGAAGAAAGCAGATGAATTTCCCTTGCTGTAAATCTGCAACAGTTATCGTTTAGAAGTATTCTTGAAGTTTATGGTTCCTGCACAACCAAGTATATTCTCTGTAGAGCCACCAATAACATTCCATATTAAATGTACATTAATTTATAAAGAGGTAGAACTATAGTGACTGTTCACCCTGTCTCTAGCTCTTTCCAACTGAGCTGAAGTGAGGTGCTGCTGGGTTCCTTCCTTCTGTAAGTTCCCATTCCTTGCCTTGTCAGTTTACACTTTCCTCCCTTTACCTGATCTCATTTGCAAATACAGCAATGCTGATCTGTGCCCGGCATTGTGTGGCTTCAGTGTTTATTTTCTTTATGTCCACTTTGCTATTTTAGCTCCTTTAGTTAAATGGAATGCCTTCTCTCAGGATGTCAGCAACTAAAAGAAGGGTACACCAACCATGATGTTAGTGTAAAATGCTTATATTAGCTCATGAGACATACATAAATGGACATAAACCTACTGATGAAATTATTTTGGAAGTATATTCTATAAACCATCATTGCACTGTAAACATCTGACAAAATGACAAAAGCTGGGCACAGTCTTCGACTCTGCTCAGTGTCTCTGGCTTTTAAGACACCTAGCCAATTATCAAAGATGGTAGGACTGGCACGTAAAGATTCTCAATCCCAAGATGCCAACAGGACCAGGAAATGATATTCATGGTGTGATATCATTGCAACAAGTGTCTACCAGTGTAGGGGTTGAGGATGGATAACATAAATTGCAAATGGGTATAAAATTAGATCACATGATATTTTCAATAGTTACTACATTTCTTAGAATGGCATAAAGGATCTTATGGATGAAAGCGTAAATCACAGCCGTACAAAGTTTCATTTTACAATAGTCCATATTGTAAGACTAGGTTTAGCAAAAAACCTTTTGGTTTAGGTTTACTCTTGGGGAATCTTGCGATGTAGTGAACAAGGAACATTAGATCAAAGACTTCTCTGCCTGAAAAGTGTATGTATTTCAGCATTCTGCTCTTCTTCATTGTCTTATTTGACAAATCTTTATATAAAGGATTTCTAAAGAGAGTGTTCTGTATAACATTTCATTAAGGTTTTATTTATCAGAAAACAAACCTCCCCTTGTTTAAAAATATAAGTGACAGTCATTTTATATGTTTACCTCCTTGACTCCTCCCTTCCTTTCTTCCTTCCTTCCTTCCTTTATTTTTTCCCTGCCTATTTATAAAAAGGACTTGCAGTATCTTACAAAAAGTATAAAGTCAATAAAGTCTTTTCTTAAATTAAGAACTTTAAAAATGGAAAATTGGATGAAGAGAAAGTGGATATTCCAGTAATAAGGGTCACTGTGTTTTCGCTAAAGGAGCTCAGAAATCTATGTCATAGATACATGGTGGCCAGTCTTAGCTGTAAAACAAGAAAAAATGTTAGATGAGAAGAACACAACATCCATTTCTCAGGGAAGACAGAGTTTTCCTTGTACCAAATCCTGAACTGTACTTCCTTGGGGCATATTATTTGGATAAAGAACAATGAGTGCTATAATAGCTTGTGTCTTTAACACCATTTCACAACAGAGAAGAATTCCCAAGCCGTGGAGATGGCCCTGTGCAAGTAACCTCTCTCCACCTCAGAGCTCTCAGCTCTCATAATTGGAAACCACAAGTATCTCCCTCGTAGGATTGTTGTACTAGTTACAGGAGGGACTCTTCATCCAGTGGACACCTAGAGTGAAATAAATATACAAAGAATGAGAGAGAATTTGTATACAAAGTGAAAAACAAAACATTATGACGTGGGTTAGGAATTCAGTCCCAATTCTGCGAGGTGCTCTATCTCAGGTGTGCAGGCCTCTACTAGTGTCATGTGATGCTCACTGCCCCTCGAGAGAGCTCAGCGTAGTCAGAAAAGTGAAGAAATAGCATCTACATTGGATTCTGTGAAAGCTTCTTAAAAAAATATCATCAAGGACAGGGTTCATAAACTCTGGAAGGCAGCCAAAAAGAACATAAAACATTAAAATAAGTTTAGAAGACCTAAGGAAACCTGAACTGTATATTCACCTGAAGTGGGACCATTCTACCTCCTCCAGCAAACAACTTGAGGTGACCAGGGTCCCATGGAGCACGGATTGTCCCATCTAATGAAGCTCCTGCTCTCCCATCACTAGCTGGAAACAAGGTCAAGGTGTTTCATCCCTTGACACAAGGAGTGAGGATCATGGGGTATCCTCATTTGTCTTGGAATACCCTCATTACAGTTGGGATGTAAGTGGCAGAAAAGACGTGGATTTGTTTGCATACCCACCTCAGGATCTGAAAATGTCAGTGGTGCCAGTGGTGGACTCCTTTTGGTTCAGTCCCCAAAGGCTTGGGTTGAAAGAGAGTCCACAGAGGGTCAATAATCTTACAGATTTTCAACAAGTTGAGGATGAGGGGTAGCGAGCAAGACGACCTTAAGAAAAGAATTATTCTTGTTGCTGGGGACCAGTGTATTCCTTTAGCTCTTTTCCCTATACTCTTCCACAAATATATGTACTTTCGCCTTGTGTGTTTCACCTTCTTACACTCTTACCCCCTCGGAAGTTTAGAATGAAAATACATTTATTCATATATTACATACCCTTTGTTTTTCTTATTTTTATGGCAGCATTCTGAATTACTGTGTTGAACATAGAAACAGGATCCTACAGTCTTTGTAGTCAAGCTTGACTGATGTCTTTTGGGAAAGTGGGACCTGCTTCTGACTTAGGTGTTGACATTGTATCACAGTTAACCTTCATGACACAGTTTCACTTGTTTCACTGTGTTTCTTCCTCAGTGGAGACTTGGAAGAAATGATGTCTAAGGAAAACTACCCACCACAGAATTAGAAATCATAGCCTTCACTTCCAAATGCTAATTTAATAGTATTTCTTTAGATTTTATAAAAATTATTCCTCAAGTTCAGCCATCTTTCCTAATGGAAATATCTGAAAATATAGTAATTAAAAGCTTAGAGCTTGAATTAAATAGTCTGGGTGCATATTCTGGCCCTGTCACTAGCCAGCTATGTGACCTTGGGTGGGACAACTTCTCTTAAGTCATAAATTTCCTTCTCTATTAAGTCAGGGTTGGGGCAATCATGGTCCCTATTTTATAAGGTTGTTGTGAAGTTTCAAGAAGAAGATTATACAAGTAAGGCACTTAGAACAGTGCTTAGCATGTTGTAAGTAGCTTATAAGTTGGCCATTATGTATTCTCAGAAAGAACTTGAGTCAAACTTGAAACAATGGTACAAGGTAAAAATCATGAACTTGGGCCTTATTAATGCTTACTTTCTAGTTCTGTGACCTTGGGATCTGAGACTCAGTTTCCTCATCTCCAAAATGGGAACAATAATAATTGGTCTGTCAGATGGTGGTGAGAATTTAATGAGATGGTTCCTATGAATAACTTGTTGCCCCGGAGCCTGGCACCTGGGAAGTGTAAGCTATGCCAGCTCTCCTCTGCTCCTTATGGTTGGTTGTCAGTTGCCCCAAGTGGTAGAGCTCGTGTGTATAACACCTAGCATTATGCCAAGTATGTGGCAAGTGCTCAAAAAACTGTAGCTATTATTACATTCCATACTTTGCTTCATTTGTTATCAACCTGGTAAATAACAGAGTGCTCCATGAGGGTCTGCTGGAGGGAAGGTTTATTTTAGAAGCTTTGTTTCCTCCGGGTTTTGCTTGGTAATGCTTGCCTTGTCTTTCGTTATTTTCAATCAATAGTTACTACATGGTTCCTGAAGTATTAGGTATAATTTATTGTGCTCTGTTAATCTTTCTCAGTTAGTGGTATAAAAAATATTTTAGGGGCTTCCCTGGTGGCGCAGTGGTTGAGAGTCCACCTGCCAATGCAGGGGACACGGGTTCGTGCCCCGGTCTGGGAAGATACCACATGCCGTGGAGCGGTTGGGCCCGTGAGCCATGGCCGCTGAGCCTGCGCATCCAGAGCCTGTGCTCCACAACGGGAGAGGCCACGACAGTGAGAGGCCCGCGTACAGAAAAAAAAAAAAAAAAAAAAAAAAAAAAAAATATATATATATATATATATATATATATATATATATATATATATTTTAAAATTTCTATTTGAAAACTCGCACCAAGCATTCATTTAAATGTTGCTCAAAATGTTATATAATATTTTAAAAGTACATGTTCTTCCTGAAATTAGTCCTGAAGAACTCCCTGGATCCAGAGCCAGGTAGTGAGAATGGAGACAAACAGCTGAGAAGTGTTTCTGTTATAAATCTTACTGCTGATTTTGAATTTAGTGAAACACCTATTAAATCACTTAGCAGCTAGATTATGAGGGGTGGGGTTGGGGGGAGGCCTGCTCACTCTTTTAAAGCTGGAAGTGGAAAAGTACTCCCTGGTGATTAGGAAAAATGATCACAGAGGTTTGCACTGTTGACATGGAGACCCATCTATGAGACGATGGTGTTTCTCTTGGGAGATGGTGAAAACTTGAGAGAGGATGCTTTATTTCTCACCTGCTAAAATGTCTTTCCCAGTTTTCCATGGTGAGAGAAAATGAGACACAGTCATGTCTAACAGTTGGTGAAAGTTACATATGTATGTAACATATATATATATATATAGAGAGAGAATGTATTTTATTAATTATATATAATAGAATGCTATTTACTAAAACTCTTGATTAAATGATGCCTTTCTGTAAAAATATATATTCGTGTGTGTGTCTATATATATGTATATATGTGTAAAATTGACATAAGTTGAAGTATATAACCTTGATAAAGCAATGTCTGTTGGGAAAAAAATTGGAAAAGTTGCTTTTCCAAAAAAACAGCTCTGCAAAAGACATCAGAGAATTTCTTTGAAAGTGTTTACAAACACTTCACAAACTTTGAAGAATAAAGAGCTGGTATGTTATTTAAAACTTTCTAAAGTTTGTGAACAGAAAGTCAACTTTACATTTATTGTATGAACTAGACCTAGCTGCAATAGAAAATCTCTAACCAATCTTAACATTAAAGAGATATAATCTTAAGTATAGTATTAGTAAATTGAATCCTGCATTTTGTTAAAAGATTCATGCTCATGTCAAATAAGAATGGTTCTATACATAAACATGTGGTTCATTGTGAGGGAGTCTGCTCACAGAATCCATCATATTAATAGGTTAAAAGAGAGCAAGAGGTTTGCAATGACAGATGTCAGAATTTGACTAGCATTTAATACCTACGCATTCATTGTTTTAAAAAGCAAAACTCAAGTGAAATAGCAGCAGAAGAATATAGTGTCTATCTCAACAGCCAAAAATATTTTAAGTGAGTCATTTCTATTAAAATAAGCTCAATTATAAGCTCTATCATGTAATATTAATATTTTAATATTATGGAAAGTTCTAGATAGTACAATTATTTGAATCATAAAATATAAAACGTAAAGTGAATTTACTACTCTTTGGGTATATACATGGAAAAAAAATTAGTTGAAAGATTATTAGAAATAATGCAGAGATTCAGTAAAGTGGCCAAATACAAAAATACATGGAAATCATTAGCTTTTCTATCAGTTGTAAATTATAGTGAAAAAACTAAAATACTTTTTAAATAACACAAGACTGCTGTCACAAAAACCTACTGTACCTATGAATGAAAATAATAAATCAGAATTTTTAATCAAGAAACCAATAAATTGTAACTAAAAGAAAACTCAGACATAATACTATCTCATACTAATCATGCATTTAAATACCTTACACATTGCATATTAAATCATCTGTTAATTCTGTACAATCCTATGAAATAGCTAGTTGTCATTATCTTAATTTCACAAATTTGATAACTAAGATTCAGAGAAATTAAGCCACTTGTCCAAGATCATAGATCTGGTAAGAGCTAAAGCTAGGGTTTGAATCTATGCAGACTACTTCTGCACTTACTGTGTACGGGAAGACCTATTTAAGACCTTAAAAATGTCATTTCTGGCCAATTAAATCTACACAATTTATTCAGTTATACTCAATACCAGTGAGATATTATTTTTATTTTGATTAATTGTTTCAAAAGTTTACCCGAAAGGATAAATATATGAGAAAGCAAAAATATTAAAAACTTGAAAAGAAGCACAATGGGTGAAGGGTAGATAGATGGAGAACCCACCATTTCAGAAATTGTAACATGTTATAAAACTATAAGAATTAGAACAGTGGCTTAGGTGAAGAATTAAAAATCATTTGAAAAGGCTGTAGATTCCAAATAAGACTCGTGTGTGTGTGTGTATGTGTGTGTGTGTATCCATGCATATACACATATACACTTATTATGTGATTTGCATTTTATTCAGTGAAAAAATAAAAGAGATAGTTTTCAATAAATGGTGTTGAGGCAATAACTAATTATTTGGGAAAATAATATAAACTTAGATTCCTTCCTTATATCTTACATAAAAATATATATTAGATAAGGTTTTAATGAAAATACAATAATACTGTTTATTAATATATGCTTTTTAATGTAACAACTAAAATATTAAATTACTATAAAAATATAGGTGATACTCATTTAATTTCAAAGTGGGAAAGTATTTCTAAGCCTGTCACCAGAGCTAGAAAACATTAAGAAAATTTTTTACAAATATGTGTACATTTAAAAAATCAAATATTTAGGCACATCAAAAAACACCATAGGGCGTCCCTGGTGGCGCAGTGGTTGAGAATCCGCCTGCCGATGCAGGGGTCACGGGTTCGTGCCCTGGTCCGGGAAGATCCCACGTGCCGCGGAGCAACTAAGCCCGTGAGCCATGGCCGCTGAGCCTGCGCGTCCGGAGCCTGTGCTCCGCAACGGGAGAGGCCACAGCAGTGAGAGGCCCGCATACAGCAAAAAAAAAAAACAAAAAAAAAACACCATAAATAAAATGTAAAGGCACATGACAAACCAAGGAATCTGTTTCCAACATTGCTAAAGGGGCTTATCTTTAATGTATTAAAAAATCCTTAGAAGTCAACAAAAAAAGGTGACCTTTCTTACAGAAAAATCAACATACAGTCAATTCATAAAAAACGAAACACAATTTGCCAATAACATGAATAAAAGCCCAAACATAAAGAAAAGCAAATTAAACAACAGTGGAGAAATATTTGGCAGGCCAAAAAGTTCGTTTGGGTTTTTCCATACGATATTATGGAAAAAACCTGAACGAACTTTTTGTCCAACCCAATATGTTCTCTAATCAAAGTGTTAAAGATTAAAAAGCAAAGCCAGAGAATACCAAATATTGATTCAAGTTGGGACATTCGTATTTAATCATAGTAAAAGTGAAAATTTGAACAGACTTTCTAGAAGGCAATTGAATAATAATTACCAAACACCTTAAAAAAATACTCTTTGAACCAGCAATTTCTCTTCTAAGAATTTAACCTAAAAAAATAATTAGGGACATATGAAAAGATTTATAACCATCAATGTTTATGATAGTTGAAAATTGGAAATGGGTCAAATATGCAGCAATATCAAGATACATGCATATGATGGAATATTGATGTACAAGGATAATTTTTAACATGGTGGTCATGGTATGTTAAATAAAAAAGTATCTAAACAATACATAAAATGAGAGAATGCTTTTATTTTATTTATTTTTTTTTTTTGTGGTACGCGGGCCTCTCACTGTTGTGGCCTCTCCCATTGCGGAGCGCAGGCTCCGGACGCGCAGGCTCAGCGGCCATGGCTCACGGGCCCAGCCGCTCCGCGGCACGTGGGATCTTCCCGGACCGGGGCACGAACCCGTGTCCTCTGCATCGGCAGGCGGATTCTCAACCACTGCGCCACCAGGGAAGCCCTGAGAGAATGCTTTTAAATATGAGAACTATGCATATACAGCTATATGTATATACTAATTCATAGGAAAATACCTGGAAGGATATTCCAAAATACTAACAGTAGCTATGGCTCAGGGTATTATAGTTGATTTTTATATTCCTGGTGAAGTAACCTCTCTGAGACTTAGTCTCTTCACCTGTGAAATAAAAGTCATACTAGATTAATCCTAAAGTCTTTTCAGCAAACGTGTCTCATAATTCTAAGGACTAATGATAGTTAATAATCTTGAGAAAATGGTTAATGCTTTTTTTCCATTGAACTTTGGAAGTAGTAGAGTAAAACCAGGTTTATCCTGAGCTATCCCTTGTTTTGGTTAAAACTGAAAGCCCAATGTCCATTTATAAAGTGTGTGTATATGTTGTGCTTTCTTTTATGAATGTCTTTTTGGTGTGTTGTGAGGTGGAGTCGGTAGAGTTGCATTAAACTTAGGTACATTTCCCTATAGAATTCTTAGAAACACAAAGAAATCTTGTTAATATGTAATATACATTTTAGACTTTCATCTACCATTTGGAACCCTTCCAACCGTTCTTGTTTTTGGACAATTTCTTTTAATCAAAATTCACATGGATAAACTATAAGAGATTCAATGCTTGTAAAAAGTCCTTTTGCTAAAGAGAGATTTGTGTGTGCTTTAAAAATTGCTGGAAAAATGATTGTTTTTATTATCTAATGAATATTGCTCTACTCTTATTTCTCACTAATAGTGGAATTGCCTGGAAAACGATAAGGACTAATATTTCAAGTGATTATTCAGAACCTTATTGTGCTAGTGAAATCAAAAACATACTCAGTTTTAATTTGCTGTTAAATACTCAGTATTCACAGTGGTTGTTTGGAGGCCACATACAATGGTAGCAAAGTGGCTTTTGAAAAATGCTTTGCCTCATTCTTGCTGAACCCAGGTTGTCAAGTGGTAAACCTGGCAGACGTCATGAAACTCCAAGAGGGAACATATTTTATTTGCCTTGCACTCCCAGAGGATTTGGCCAATTATTGCTATTTGTTTAATGTTAGTGTTGACATAGTGCCTTTGCTCTGAGGAGCCCCGGGTGCTTTATAAAATTAGTCAGCAATTCACATCACAGCCTTCACGCCAGAGAGTGTACACTGAAAATAATAATGGTTCATGGAACCTACAGCCATCCCTAACTCATATTTCTGTTTGCCCAGTGAAACAAAACAAATAGGCCAGTCCCCTCAGAGAGCCAGCAGTAAAAGGTTCTAGTGTGGAGGAGGGGGGCATCAATGGGAGTTTCTCCCTTGTGTAAATAGGTGAACTCCTGTCAGGAAAATTTGCCCTACACCCTACTGGTGAGCCTGACTGTACTCTCTTTCAGGACCCATACCTTCCTCAATAAGGAACTCACTGTCTTTAGATCTTTGCTCAAATAACACTTTTGTAATAATACCATCCCTGACCATCTATTTAAAAAACAGCAAAACATAACAAAACAAAACCTATCATCAACCCAGACATTGTATATTCTCTTTCCTCTATTAGTATTCTCTATAGCACATGTTGCTATCCAATATATTTACATGATCTATCTCTTTATTCATTCATTGTTGACTCCGTCCTACAGATGATACATTTTATGAAAGTAGACCATTTGTTCAATTATGAATCTTCAGCGGGTGCCTGGCATAGAATAGGTCTGTGGTAAGCATTTGTTGAATGAATGAATGTACAAATGAATGAATGAATTTGCTGCAATAATGCAGCAAGAAACAACTGGATTCTCTTATTGTCAATCAAATACAAAGGCAATAAAGAGAGGGATAAGTAAGCAAGAGTGGACTTGCATCATATCAATAGAATATTTCTTAACATTGAAAAGATCCATGTGGTGAAGTGGTAGATCAGTCAGAATTTTCTCCCCCATAGTTGCAAGGAACAGAAACTAAATATTTAAACCAACAGAAAGGTGGCTTATATAATCTTGAAACTGGGAAATCCAAGGAGTGCAGCTGATTTTCATGAGCACAAGACTTGCTCATGTGCTCTTGCAATGTGATGAGGACGTTAGTCTGTCTTTCTCAATCTCTATCCCCCTCTGCATTGCTGGCTTTCCTTATGTGGTGGCAAAGAAAGCTAAGGTAGCAAGTGGCATAACTCTGCCTGTAGTAATTACAGTGGCATAAGAGCATACATTTCCCAATGGCTCCAGTGAAGACTCAGTCCTGACTCAAATGCGTAGACTTGGATGAAGTGCCAGGCTTCAACAGTCAGGTCACTAACTCAGGCCTCTGTGTATTCCAGTCACAGACATCAGTTCCAGCCTTTAGAGGTGGTTCTCCAACAAGAAATTTGTTTTATTTTATCAGAATAAGAAAGGAAAGATGCATGACAAGATATAATTCCAAATCGTCCAATGTTCTAGTTTTATAATATCCAATGACCATATATTTAATAGCCTAATTGTACAAATTATACTTTTAGAGGGAAAAAATTAACTTCTGCTTTATTTTCAGTGGCAGGTCCTCTCTAGTTGTTTACCTACATGACAGTGAGATATTATTCCTATCTTAGTGAAAAGGAGATAAAAATATGGGGTAAAAAGGCTAAGTTTTGGCTGTGCAATAAGGAAATGTTTATTTAAGGTTGTTATTACTTATTTTCTTCATATATAATTTAATAATTCTTATTATCTTAGTTTGCCTTATTAGTCATATTTTATGTAGGAAACATGTTATATTCTAATTATTTTTTATATTTGTTTTAAAAAGAGACTACTGAGAATATACTAGATCAGACAGAGAAGGAAAAATACTGTACAATATCACTTATATGTGGAATCTAAAAAATACAACAAACTAGTGAATATAACAAAAAAGAAGCAGACTCACAGATATAGAGAACAAACTGGTGGTTACCAATGGGGAGAGGGAAGAGGGGAGGGGCAATATAGGGGTAAGGGGTTAAGAGGTACAAACTATTAGGCATAAAACAAGCTACAAGGATATATTGTACAACATGGAGAATATAGACAATATTTTATAATAACTGTAAATGGTGTATAACCTTTAAAAATTATGAATCACTATATTAGCCCTGTAACTTATACAATATTGTACATCAACTATACTTCAGTAAAAAACTAAAAGGAAAAAAGAAAAAAAAAAAAGAATGTACTAGAAACCCTAAAATTTCCAGTTCCAAGTACTGGAATTTAGATTGTTGATATACTAGTACTTCTCTTTCCTATAAAAATTTTATGGAAGTTCAGGGATAAATACAATTCATAGATAATGCTAAAACTTCATATCAACCATTACTTCTTGCCTCTTTCCGTACCAAGAAATACTTAACCAAGATTCCCAAACTGAAGGTATTTGATTTCCACTCCTCATTATTGCATTTGTGTCTGTTCCACAGACTAGTTAGACCTAGAGGAATAATTAGATAGTATGCAGAAATCAGCATCCTGTTAATTCAGAGGCATGGTGGCTGAGGCATCAAGGCATGCCCCGGTTGCCATAAAAACACAACGGCTGTGTGAACCAATGTTGTTAGTTATGCTGTACCATATGAGAAGGGCATTCCTGACATTAGCTTTGATACCAATACTAATTCAGTACTAACTCAGTAGTGTAATATGACTATCTACCAAAGTATCCACCTAGATTCAGGAAGTTACTCAGTTGAATCAGCTAATTCAGTGTTAAAGCAAAAAAGTTGTGTGGGTCAGCATTTCTAAATTAGTGTTTTTCTTAAGGCACAATGTTCTAGTAGTTCATCTTCCTTCATTCCTCTGAAATTGTGATTATTTCTCAGTTGTTGCTTTCCAGGTAAAAGCAGAAAGGAAGGCTTTCATAAGAAATCCTTTCTTTCATGGCCCAGTTGAATTGGATTTGTGATTGATACTCATTGATGCGCTACCAATATCCAATCCAATTGATAAGAATTTTCATTGTTTTTTGTTTGTTTTTGAGGGATTGGTCTTTGTGGTGGGAGAGAAGAAATAAAAGGCACACAACATTCATGTCTCCCTAACATCCCAAGAAAAAATAATGCCATAGCAAATTTACAAAAATTAAAAATAGCCCAGCTCAAGGCTGTACCATGACTTTTGTGGGCCCTACACACTTTGGGCTTTGTGGGCCTCTTTTTCCATTTAAAAAATACTAAAAATTACACTTCACAAACCACCTTGATATAAAGAGAAATGTAATCTAAGCTGGATTCTAATCATTTCGTTTCTGATTTTAAAAGAAATTAAAACATTTTCATGGACTCGTAAAAGTATTCTGGGCCCGGGGCAGGGTACCTTCTGTGCTGTACCTACTGGTGGTAGGAGCTAAGCTGCCTCTGTCGAAGCTCAATTGGTTACATTTTAAGCCAAACAACTGTCTTCTGCCTATTGTTCTTTTTAGTTTAAATGTATTTTTATAATTAACATTAGTTGCTCCAAGTGAGGTGGGAGCAGGGGGAGGGAGGGTTTGGAATAAGCTGCTCTTAGGCTCTATCAGCAAAGATACTCCTGAAAATCAGTCTCAGGTTTGGGGCCTGCAGTCTCTTTTCACAGGATTTAACAGCTATCTTACTTAGTTTGTCAATATCCGTGTTCTTCAAAGGTTTGCTTTTTTTTTTTTTTTTTTTTTAACATCTTTATTGGAGTATAACTGTTTTACAATAGTGTTAGTTTTTCCTTTACAACAAAGTGAATCAGTTATACATATACATATGTTCCCATATCTCCTCCCTCCTGCGTCACCCTCCCTATCCCACCCCTCTAGGCGGCCACAAAGTACACCGATGTGAAAGGAAAGGAAATGCCATCATGATTATGTTTACATTATGCGTTTGTACAGGAAGGAAAAACTACAATTTTTCATGCAGAGAGCACTTAGGGTTTTACTCATTATACTTTTTCGAAGTAAAATTGATGCTGGAATATTTCTCTTGTAATCCAGGTGAAAAGCCAGCCTCTAGTTGAACAAAGTAAATGCTCATTCATGTGTTTAATAAAAACTCTGCTCCTCCCATTGAGGCTGACTTTTATCTGAATCTTTAGTTTCCTGTTATTTTTGGTTTTGGGGAAACAGCTAACTTGGATACATGAATTCTGTCAACAAGTATTTCTTGAGAACCTCTTGGTCATTAACTATCTAGAATGAAATGGGTGAACTAATTCCAACACCCATTCTTCTGCCAAACATCAAATAAAATCCAACATTTTTCGCTTGCTAGGTGTTGAAATTTGACATTTCTGCATTGAAATCCAGTGTTGTTGCTCCTGGCTTTATGGCTTCAATTCATTCTTGACGTTTCTGATTATCCACCTGATGCCAGTCACTGTTCAAGGCACTGAGGGTGAAAAGGTGAATAAGATGCAATCCCCACCTTTAAGGAAATCACATTTTAAAAGGAAGACAGGGAAGTGAAAAGCTTATGAAAAGAACAATGAAAAATGCAGGGATAAAAGGAAGGTATATGAGCATCTCTTAAATTAGGTTATCCCATCAAGCAAACCTTCTTGGAGGAAGTGATGTTTTGGTGCATCTCTTTACCACTGAGCCTCTTTTGCTCTATATGTAATTGGACAGTAACCTGCTAGGGTTAAAGATGAAAATGTATAAAATTATGTAGCATCAAGCCTGGGACATGCTTTTTGCACCATAGTTTGCACTTCCATCATTACTTATTTTCTTATAAAGAGCATGTGAAAAGGAAAAGATGGAGGAAATGACAAATCACCAATTAGATAATCAGTCGCTGAATGAAAGAGGTAAGAATATAGGGCTTCCCTGGTCGTGCAGTGGCCAACAATCCTCCTGCCAGTGCAGGGGACACGGGTTCGAGCCCTGATCCGGGAAGATCCCACACGCCGCAGAGCAACAAAGCCCATGCACCACAACTACTGAGCCTGCGGTCTAGAGCCCGCGAGCCACAACTACTGAGCCCACCTGCCACAGCTACTGAAGCCCGAGCACCTGGAGCCCATGCTCCGCAACAAGAGAAGCCACGGCAATGAGAAGCCCACACACTACAACAGAGTAGCCCCTGCTAGCCGCAACTAGAGAAAGCCCGCACGCGGCAATGAAGCCCCAGCGCAGCCAAAAATAAGTAAAATAAATATTTTTTTAAAGAAAGAATATATGTTGTTCATGTTTTATGAACTATGTATATTTGTGTTTCACTAAGAGAGTCTGTTAATACATTCATATGTATCATTTATCCCAGGTGGCTCTGTCTGTTCCAAAACAGTGATGACAAAAACAAAACAAAGCTCAAGCATTAATGATCAGAATTTTCTGTTTCCATTCATATATTTGGTTGTGATGTAGAGAGTGCTAGAAAATGAAATGCTTCATGTTAGAGGAATCAATCTATGGTTTTTTAATTTTATTTTTTTATTGAAGTATAGTTGATTTACGATGTGTTAGTTTCAGGTGTACAGCAAAATGATTCATATATATATATATATTTTTTCAGATTCTTTTCCCTTATAGTTTATTACAAAATATTGAGTAGAGTTCCCTGTGCCATATAGTAGGTCCTTGTTGGTTATCTATTTTATACATAATAGTGTGTATATTAATCCCGAACTCCTAATTTATCCCCCCCCTTTCCCCTTTGGTAACCATAAGTTTGTTTTCTATGTCTGTGGGTCTATTTCTGTTTTGCATATAAGTTCATTTGTATCACTTAACATTTAAAATTTATTTTTATTTATTTTTAGATTCCACATATAAGCAATATAGAGTCAGTTTGTTAAAGGAAATAAGCTAATACTTGGGAGGCATCATCATGCAATACTCACACCTAGAAATTGTGCCTCTGTTCTGTCTATAGGTTGCTGACTTGGATGGGAGTTACACTTAGGGCACCCAGTGACACTACAGATGACATTTGAAGAAGCACGTGTTAACCCAGCTTCCTAACAGATCACCTCCCCTAGTAACCACTGTGGAGATAGCTTTTACTTAATAGCTTAGGATCTCCCAGACTAACCAACCACTGATAGCACAGGCTACCATGTGGTGGTAGGAATCTCTCTCTGTTGCTCCGAATATAACTAATAGTGATGGGTTTCTGGTTTTTGTCCTTTGCTTTCTGTGTGGCCAGCAGCAAAGACTGTTTCTCATCTGTTTCACATAGCCAAGTTAGGTTTATCTCTCATGCTGACAGATTTAAAGAGTCACATCTTGGGATCGTTGTCTCCTGTGTCCCTCTCTAAAATCCAAGTCAGAATAGGAACACTCATGACCAAGGCTGGTGAGAAGCCCCTTTTCCAGCACTTCTCTATATAGCTCTCCTCTCTGTCCACACTAGGGACCAGAAAATTCTGCCTAAATCCAGAACAACTGTGACCTTTAGCAGTCTTGTAAGCATTTGCCTTCTGGCATGGGTAGAAGTAGCGTCACCTGGATAATTCAGTCCTTGGGCTCCTTCCATGAATGAGAGAATCCAATAATTGGCTGCCTCTTCCTTGGGCCCAGTTTCCTTTGATGCAGGGTACTGAATGGGGACAGTCCATTTTCGTACCCTCCCCGCTCCTGCCACTACAGGATTTATGGTCTGCATGCCCCAGTTGTGAAACTGGCCTGTGGTATTTTGCTGCCGCAGGCCTGTGGATGTTTAGAATTGTGTGTTTATATTTCCAGGGCTACAGTTTGAAAGTCGAGGGAGCAAACAGATAGCAAAGAATTCATAGGTCAAGCTGCTACTGCTTCCTCCTTGGAGGGCTTGTTTTCTGCCTGTTTTTGTCCATACCTAGATTCCTATGGAGCTTCTGGTTATATGACTTTCATTTCTTTGGTTAGATGCTTTCATGTGGGTTTTTCTGTAAGAAATCCCCATAGAAGAGGTGTTTACATGAAGTGATGGGGAAGTGAAATTTGCCTGACACAAGGAACCTCGGAAACTTCCCCGTAATGAAAAGGTCTAGCTTGTGGGTGGGCGCCCTTCCATCCAGACAGACGGGAATGTGACTTGGCAGCCAGAGACACGTGGACTTGTGACCACTGGGTCAGGCACCTCACTAGAAAAATCCCAGCAGCTGGGCCTGTTCATCTCTTCTGAATGTACTGGCAGGCATTGGACTGCTTTAAATCTATTCTAGATTCCTTATATGCCATTGTAGTCATTACTTTCCTCCTCAAGAATTCCCTTATGTGGATGCCCTTAATAAAACCCTTTTTGCCTGCTCCCCTCTTGACCACGTGACTTAAATATGAACGTGAATTTCACTAATCGTGAAAGAAATCGACATGGTCTTGATGAGGCCATTTCCACTCCATTTGGTCCTTTCCTTCTAAGAATTCAAGCAAGTCTTTGCACCTAAATGGATCCTTTTAGGTACTTAACAATTATCATGAACTCAGTATCCTTAGAACAGTTGCCAAAATATGTTCATAAAACTCAGGTGGTATGATTGCCCGCCCCTCTCCCTGCTCCAACTTTGGATGGATAAATTCACTGCATCACAACCAGCACCTGAGTACAGAATCATTTATTTTGGTGTCACTTCATGACGAAAGCCCAGCTGGCATTAGCTCAAGTTATGCAGCTGGCTATTAATTGAAGAAAACTTCTCTGTCAGTCCTCAAACACAATCTGATTCAGCATATCCTTTTCACTCGCCTCCCTTCTATTATACCAGAAGAACAAACGTAAATAACTCCCACTTGGCCCAGCTTCTCATGGATTGTAAAATAGCTGGCAGCATGCAGACTGATTACATTAATGCTTTCTGGGCTGCTCTTCTTAATTGATTTTTTATTTCTAGAAGAGGTTTGGACATCTCATTTCTGAGGCTTTATTGTTGTCCAGTGGACAGAAATATTGTAGCCTGCCTTTGTTCTTATATCTTGCATAGCTCATTTTCAAAGTCATTTCAACAAAATTTCAAATTACATCACCTGTAGGGTAGGTGCTGGTCTTCTGTGAGTTGATGTTCTGTTTTTCTATCATACGTAACTGTGCTTGTGGTTGTATTTTAAACAGAACTTCAAGAGGGATTTGTTCAGCATTTTAGAAATATATAAACATGTAATATGTAGCACATGGTGTGCCAAACATTTTTGATGAGTGCATTTTGTAATTCTTAAAGTATGAAACTACTTGGTGTGAGGAGATGATATAATATGTTAAAAATCCTGGAACTTTTCCATAAAATAAAATTCTGTGCAGGAATGATGTAGGAGAATTCTTGCAGGAGTGCTAAAATAGTATATCAATTTGATCCTCCCTGGATATGAGAATTCACCAATTACATTCTTCTGTAGAAATATGTTTCAGCACCGAGGACCTCTTCAGTGCCCTCCCCCACCCCAGTTTCTGTTCTTTGTACAATGTGCTTGTTGGGTGCTGAATGACTAGTCATTATTATACCCTGAGCCCTGAAAATGAACTTAAGACAGCAAAATTGTACCTTTTAGGACTTAGGGTATCAATAAAGGGCTCGATGGGATTTTAGGAACAGAGACTGAGAAAGAAATCAGAACTTGGCAGAAAAGAATAGAACTCTGGTGCTAAGCGACCTGGGAGAACTGCCTTGTCCCTAGAATCTGGTCTTGTGACTTATTAGAGGAACAGTATCCAAAGGGCATCAGAGAGCCTGGCTTGTATTAGGCTGTCTTGGGTTACAGGAGATCCAAAGCTAGAACTGGAAATAAAGCATCATGGTACAAAGCGCTCCTAATTTGAACGTCTGATGCAGGGTCTAGTGTCTATGAAGTAGACCTTAGAGATTTGAGTAATCTGGGAAGAAGAGTAGATTATGCAGGAGGCAGAAGTCACAGCTGACCTCTAGATCGAGATCTGAGTGTCATGACCTAGTTGCAGCTGATGTTCTTGTAATGGATCTCTCCTTGGAAGGATTCTTTCGTGAATTCAGATAGGCTAAGGCTGCAGTGAGTAGATTCAGTTGAAGGGGCTATAAAGCTCTAGATGCTGATATGACTGCAAAATGGAGAAGATTCTTTGAAGACACCATTGGTATTAAAAAGAAAGGCAATCACATTTGTCTACTTAATAATTACATGCCCTTTCTACACAATTCTATATTCCCTCTATAAAGGGAAGTATCTCATGGGGAATTCCTTTCCATTTATAAATCGGCAGACAATTTAATTGAAAAATGTTTTACTAGTTTGGGCATTTCTTGAGTATAAAACCAGGGATTTAAGTCCTGGAATGTAAATGTATATTTACGTTGTTGCCAGAAATCTGGTGATGGATATATTTGTAGACTGGGGGTTAGAGGAGGTTATATTCTAGTGAGATATCTTCTGATTTGTTTCCTTCATTTGTAGAAGCAATCTCTGTTTTGGTAACATTTAATTTATGAACTTTGGTATCATGTTACACTTCTTTAATTTTTATTGTGCATCACCTACAAAGCTTATAGTTAGAGCCAGTAAGGCAATAAATGTTACATATTGCATGCCTTCTATTTTGGGGGCACTAATTAAAATTCTACAGATAAAGCAATGAATTAGACAGAGTCCCCACTCTGAAAGAACCTTCAAAAAGTGGGAGCTTACATAATACCTTGTAATGGTCACAGTAGGTGTGCCTGATTTCTTCAGAAGGGATTACTAAGGGCTTTCTTAGTAATCATTAAGAAATCACTTTCTTTAAATTCTGAGACTTGACTCAGCTGATGCCAGAACTGATGAGAATTCAAACTCTCTACGACATTGTACCTTTCTCAGAAGAAGATTGAAATAAGCAATCTACAAGACCAAAGTAACACTCCTCCCAAGCCCAACTCAAGACAGGGTTTTCACCTTGCTCTTCTGAGCGCAATAATATGACAGACAAACCTAGAGGGAACAGAAGGCTTTGGAACAAAGCAATTCCATGAATGTCACTTTGTTGGTGGACTTCACGATTAGTCCTGCAGTGTTTAAAGAAGATGACTTCAAATTGCTGCTTTAAGTTAAGGCTATAAATGGTTTAAATGGGGGAGGGTGTGACAAGATGGAACATCTTCCTCTTCCTTTGTGGCTCTGAGAATTCAGAATGAGCAGCCACCATTATGTAACAAGAAAAGAGAAGGAAGTAGAACTAGGAATGAGCCTCTGTGTGGGCCCTCATTGTTCCAGGGTTTACAAAGGACTACACTATCACCACATTAGACAAATGGCTTCTCCTCCTGTGCCAGCTTAATTGCCAGCTTGGCTCCTCAACAAAGAAATCTCAATTGAGGCAAAACATGTTTACCATTGAAGGTAACAATCTTAGAGTAAGCTTTGGGTTGCTTTTCCATTTAATTTTTTAAACTTGCAGAAGGAGACCTCTTTTTTTTAAGAAAATGATGTACCCTTATGCTCTTACGTTTCAGTATTGAGTACATGCTCCACATTTTAGGTGGCAAAACTGAGTTAGATACCAATGACCAACATGGTTAAAATAGTATGTTTTATATTATGTGGCTTTTACCACAATAAAAAAAATTTTTAAAAGAAACAACAAGAAAATAAATAAACAGGAAGGGTGAGTGGGATAGGGCATGTCAAAATGCCACGTTACTGGATTGGCCAAAAAGCTCGTTCGGGTTTTTCCATAACATCATACCAAAAGCCCGAACGAACTTTTTGGCCAACCCAATATAACTACATAGACAGAGGCAGAATGTGTGCCTCTACCATAGGTTGCATGTATCAGTTACATTTCAAAGTGTGGTCCCGATTGATATCATGAGAACTCCTTAGAAACACAAATTCTTTGGTCCAGTTTCAGGCCTAATGAGTCAGAAACTCTGGAAGTGGGCCCAGAAACCTGCATTTTCAGAGCCCTTCAGGAGATTCTGATGTGTGCTAAAGTCTGAGACCAACTAATGCAAAAAATACCACAAGGCAAATGTAGAACAAAACTGTTCAGCAAAATGAATTATGACAATATTTAGAAATTTAAAGAAACGTATGTAAATCCATAGTGTTATTTTTTTTCTTTTAATCAGAATTCTGTGTTTGGAAATACGGGTTAGAATTTCTTTCAACTGTTTTTTTTTAATTATTTTTGAAATTAAGAAGTAAATGGGGAGGAACGATGAGGTATTTATGTCATTGTGTGGGATTAATGGAGATTGTTGTAGTGGAAAAGGGTATCTCATGGAAGAACTTCAGTAATCTGTCTAGACACATATTCTTTTTAGAGGCAAGAAACACAAAAGAAAATTGGCTTCTTCATCTAGTTCAAGGAAATGGTGTTTTAATTCTGTAGAGAAGTAATTTCATTTTCTTGGAGAAATGGGTAGACCGATATTAGTAATTTAATTTTCTTAAGTATAATGATGGTTGCTACAATTCTTACCAATGCTGAAAGAAGTAGGGTCAAAACTAGCAAATGATTGAATTTTTTGGAGGGGGCAGTGATGAAACTGTATGGCAGGGAGTTAACTTTATAATAACCTATAGCTAGCAAATTATCCTGTACTATTTCCTGTAGTACTTTGACCAGACAGCTAAGGGCAGAAACAGAAATCTGAACTCTGTGGTACATAACTCCATTCGGATTTGTTCATTTAACAAATATTTGTGGACTACGTACCATGGACTTAATATATTAGCATTGGACAAATGAGTAAGACAGTCACCGCCATGGTTCTTGTGAAGCCATAGGTCCAATGATAAAGCTAGATGATTAAACAAGCAACTACAAATGAAGTGCCATAACTTTCAGGACGAGGCAGAATATAGGATGCTGTCTATGAGAGCAACTCTCCTGGACTTGAGGGTATGGGCGTGAGTGGTCAGGAATGGTTCATGGAAAAGGCACTAGAACTTGCCAGGCTGAGCAGAAATTAGCCAGATGAAGCAGGGGCAGACTGAGAGGAGAGCATGTGCAAAGGCCAAAGGCAGTGACTTTGGGGCACCATCATGTGACTGAACCTGGCTCCATCTGGTGGAGCTTGGAGGGCAGGTGGTGGCTGCGCATGTTCTGGAGAGAGACGGGAGATGAAGCTGGCAACATTTTTTTTTAAAAAAGCCTTGCCCACCATGCTAAGGATTCTGGACTTTATTCCAACAAAATGGAAAGCCTTTGAGGTTGTAGGATTTGGCCGCATTCTAGAGACTGGATTGGAGAAGCGCAATGCTGGAGGAAGGGAGGCCAGTGGAGACCCTGTTGCAATATTTCAGACAAGTATTCATCCCTTAGACCAGCAGCAAGGTGGGGATGAAGAGAAATTAAAAGATCTGGAAAATAGCCATTTAGGAAGTAGATTCAGCGGGACCTGGTGATTCATTACATGTGGGAACAACTAGTGCCATTCATTGAGCTAGTGCCACAGGAGGGGTGGCAGGTATTAGGGTGAAATGATATGTTCCATATGGACATGCTGAGTCTGAGAATTCTGTGGTTGTCCAAGCAGAGATGACGAATGCACTGTTGGAAATGCAGCAGGCCTGGAATACAAGTGATCTGGGCTCTTCTCTTAAGCCACTCTGCCCTCATAAATGTTTTCCATACTTTATCATGCAGAAACCACAGCCAGAGAACTTTCTTTATGGTCCATGATTACTCCCATAGCTATTGGGCACTAATTTTTTTTTTTAAATTGAAGTATAGTTGATTTACAATGTTGTGCTAATTTCTGCTGTACAGCAAAGTGACTCAGTTATATACATACCTACATTCCTTTTTTATATTCTTTTCTATTATGGTTTATCCCAGGAGATTGGATATCCCTGTATTGGGCACTATTTCTTAATTTTTAATTTTTTTTTTTTTTTTTTTTTTTTGCGGTACATGGGCCTCTCACTATCGCGGCCTGTCCCGTTGCGGAGCACAGGCTCCGGACGCGCAGGCTCAGCGGCCATGGCTCACGGGCCCAGCCGCTCCGCAGCATGTGGGATCTTCCTGGACCGGTGCACGAACCCGTGTCCCCTGCATCGGCAGGCGGACTCTCAACCACTGCGCCACCAGGGAAGCCCTGGGCACTATTCTTGATGCCAGTTTTAAGTGCTAAGTGAAACTTAAAGTCATAGAATTTTTCTGCAAGAAATCCTAGAAAGCAATTTGATTTCCTCCTTGAAATATACTCACCGACGAAGCACCTTTCAGTGGGTTTTTTATTTCAACAATGGAAAAAAGTAGAGAACTAGAATGACCTAACCCTAATTTAAATACTCTGATCTTCATTTACATTAGGGATTATTTCCCTGTACCAGTAAAATATAAATATATTTACTATAGATTTGTTGTTTGCTGAGAACAACACTAAAATATGAAGAGGTGAATATAATAGCTAAAGGGTAAAATAAGTATTCACATTTTGAGGAAAAAGAATTATGTTTATCACACAACTCTCCTTAATTTTACAGTAATGTTATAGCAGTATATTTTCAAGTAAAATATTTAAATTAGAACTTTAGAAGTTTCTTTTGTTATATCTAAAAAGAGGTTGAGGGCATCCCATTTACTGAATAATTGCATACACAAGTGATGGTTGTCGAAAACTAAAGAAAAATCTCATATAAATCATGAACTACTCTGTACATTTTTACCCAACATTCTCTCCATAATTTTGGAACATTTGAAGTTATTTTTAAGAAACCACAAGTTGTCAGAGGAATTAATATACAGACACGTAAATTTCAACTAGCCTTCAGCAATAATGAGAGCAACCATTGTCATCAACAAAATTTAGAATGGTGAAATTCCATGAATGTTTGCACGTTACCAAATTAGAAAAGTTAGGATGCATGTATAATATATTTCTGATGATGCAGTCTTTTTAACTCACATTACTTTAGTCTGTTAAGTGAACGGTTAAGCCTACTTGCGTGATACACTACACGTAAACTTTTTCCGATGAATAATTGGTAGGTTTCTATTTGAAGTACAAAATTCCTGCTCATACATAATGTAGATGAAAGCTGAACAGGTTAGGGGCTGATCCAAACTGTTAAAGCTTGTCTTCCAGAGCCTCATTTTCTTTTCCTGAGCTCTTTGTCCTAATTAAGATCATCAGAACCCTTCTTCTCTCTAATAAATGCTTTATTCCATCCAGTACAGTGTCCATCCTCATATCCAATCATGACTTTGTCTTAGCCATTCAGCAATGGCTGAATGTGTATACATATTCACATGCATATTTAACTATCCAATAAATTATGTTAAACCTGTAAATTTAGGATAAGCCTGTTTAAATTTGGGGTGGATTTTTAAATTTATCTATTTTTTTAACATCTTTATTGGAGTATAATTGCTTTACAATGGTGTGTTAGTTTCTGCTGTATAACAAAGTGAATCAGCTATATGCATACATATATCCCCATATCCCCTCCTTCTTGTGTCTCCCTCGCACCCTCCCTATCCCACCCCTGTAGGTGGTCACAAAGCACCGAGCTGATCTCCCTGTGCTATGCAGCTGCTTCCCACTAGCTATCTATTTTGCATTTGGTAGTGTGTACAAGTCCATGCCACTGTCTCACTTCGTCCCAGCTTACCCTTCCACCTCCCCGTGTCCTCAAGTCCATTCTCTACTTCTGCGTCTTTATTCCTGTCCTGCCCCTAGGTTCGTCAGAACCATTTTTTTTTTTTTTTTTTTTTTTAGATTTGGGGTGGATCTTTACTGCAGCTTACCAAATGGTCCATAGACTATTTATTGGACATAATATATGGAACAGTATTATACTTAGATCTGAGGTCCTACTTTATGTAGGATGTCCCAAATTTATGGCAGTAAACAAATTAGATTAGCTCATTCACAAAGAATACAGAAATGCAGAATTATCTGTATTTTTCCATAATGTCATTCACTGCAGTAGGTACACAGTAAACATCATATTAAAGAGTAAAGAAAGTTCATTTTAAAAAACCTGCAAGGGGGCTTCCCTGGTGGCCCATTGGTTGCGAGTCTGCCTGCCGATGCAGGGGACACGGGTTCGTGCCCCGGTCTGGGAAGGTCCCACATGCCGTGGAGCGGCTGGGCCCGTGAGCCATGGCCGCTGAGCCTGTGCGTCCGGAGCCTGCGCTCTGCAAAGGGAGAGGCCACAACAGTGAGAGGCCCGCATACGGAAAAAAACAAAACAAAACAAAACAAAAAAAACCTGCGAGGGGAAGTTGAATAAAGGCCTTAGAAATATGCTGCATAAGTTGAAATCTAAGAGATGGGGAAAAGTGGGAGGAGCTAAATCTTATAAGCACACAGAGCCGCCGAGAAGTCTTAATTGGACACTGACCTGGGTAGTGCCAATGTTTGTGTTGAAAAACTTTAGAATAGGTAAAAGCTACCTCTCTAATCACACACTACAGATAGAATTTTATCTGTATTGTTACACTCCACATGTGTGTATCCAAAATTACTATGATCTATGCTTTTGCTTTGTATCTTTTTAATTTCAAAATAGAATCCACTGAGGGCTTTGTTTTGATATTTTCTCTTTTTTATATTTCTTATTTTTTACTTCCAACATTTTTTCTTCTTTCTTTCTAATAATTTGAAATATTATATTTATGTCAGTGCCCTAAAGAAATATATTCATCCTTTGTTCAGGCATTTTAATTATTTAAGAGCATGCTAGTTACATCTCTGCCCAGGTTTTCCTGCTTCTGAGTTTCAGTCACTGTTCCTTAAGGCTTGGTAGAGATCAATTTCTTCAGCACAACCCAACCGCAAACAATGTAACATTAGTATAATATGTTAACACTACACACATGCTGATGTCACACACGTGCTGATGTCATTCAGACATTTACAAAAATCATTCTTGAATATTAAGCATGTGCAAGGCAAAGTCAACTTAGGAATTTTAGGATTTATAGGATTTGTCATCTATAAGATTTTATGAATCAAAGTCAACCCGCCCAATGAGTGTTGACATCAGTTTGCATTTACAGCCCCTCTGATCCCTTAAAAAAAAATCCACTCATTTTATGTCAATAAAAAGGATATATTTATTATTAGTTGTGATAGCTAGCGCTTATGAAAAGTTTATAGCCTCCATGTTAAAGATAAAAGTGAAGAAATTATGCTACTTTGGTGTATTTCCCAGTGATGTTTTATAAGGCTTATATACTCCCTACAGAAAAGTTTTGAAACACTGGTGCTGATAATAGGGCCCAAATAAATACCAGCTTAATGTACATATCTTATTTGTTTTTGCATCATCCCTAGGGGGTAAACATATCACGCTTTGGCATCATTAACATCTCAACAGATTATTAGGCAAATCAACAGAATGGAAATTTAAAGCTACACTATCAAATTGAAAAAGCCTTCACTTATATTTTCAAGCCATCGTTTCCACCCACCTTAAATCACTTGGGGAATTTTAAAAAATCTGTTGCCCAGGTCAGACACTTGACCAATGACATTGGAATTCCTGGAGATAGTACCCAGGAGACGGTATATTGAACACCTTCCATGACTCCATTGATTTAAAGGCTCACCAACCTCCCCTCATAGAACTGCTGGTTAAGAAATGCAGCCACCACACCTGTTCTGCCTCCCAGTGATGCTGCTTTCCACCTGTTTCTTTCATTTTGAAAAGGGATCACTTGAACCATCTGGATACATGAGAGGAGACCCCCCCTTCCTATCTAAGCATAAAAGCCTTATTTAGCCTTCAACAGTATGCATGGATAACTAATTCAAAAGAAGCATCACACCCAATATTAAGAAATGCTTAATAAGAGGTTCAAGATTCTGCCTTGTTTCTCCCACCCCCGGCCATCACATTCAAACCTACCTTAAGTGTCTCTCAAGTTCTTGCCTGCATCTCTGCCACCCCTGCTTTGACCCCACCTTTCGTTAAGTTAGAAATTGCCAGAATTCTCTGACATGAGTCTCTGTGAGATTCAGTCCAGAGCTCCCACTTTTGCCAGAGCCCATTTTCCTAACAAGAGATTGTGTTTTGTAAATCCACAGCCTAGAAACTCTCATTGGCTCTCCACTGCCCACAAAGAAACTCAAACCCCGTAACTCAGGAAGTGTGGAGTCCTGTAGCTTCACAGCCTGCACGTTCATCCCAGTAGGTCCCTTCATGATGGGGTGCTCTTGTGTGTGCACTGTTTCTCTTACGGGACAAATCTTGAATCCCGTTCTGTACCCTGGAAACCCACCATCCAAGACCCAGCTGCTCAACAGTCACTCTTCTGAGACAATGACCCTGCTTCTCCAGGAAGAATTAGCTGCCACATCCTCCAGCCTCTCCCAGAACTTTGGCATGACCTTTACTATAGCAGTTGTTATGTAGGTAAAATGATGTTTTCAGTTATTAAAACTATAGACAATATGATAGATGTGTTTTGTGCATATTTGACTCACAAAGGAAAATACCTTTTTTTTTTTAACTCTGGAAGTTTTAAAATCTAGTTGCATAGAAAAGAGTTTTGTTTATTTGTTTGGTTTTGCCTTTACATGTTTCCACCCCAGGCTCTTTAATTTTTGTTGAGAGAGGAAATCTATCTCCGGAAAATATATCTAAAGTATGAGAGAAGAATTCCAATAAAATATTCCAGGTTTCTATTAATATCAAAAAAGCATTTCTTCATATGATATATAATGCTAATTTTGCACAAGTGATTTATGTAAACTGCAGAAGAATAAATGAGACTTTTATATTTGGTTGCAGGGGAGGCTCTATCCTGTATTCAGCTGATTCAAATATCCAGTTTTCAAAATAATCTTCCCATATACTTTTTAGATATAACTTAGTCCAAACAGCTAATTGTTGACTCCACTTTTCACCTTTTAACGAGCAATTGTGCTTTCCCATACGCAACATCAAACAAGAAGTAAGGCATTACATTTTAGAGTAAGAAAATAAAAGTGCATTCACTGTGACTTCAGCCAAGGAGTTCTCAGAATTTAGTGAGGTCTGAGTTCTCAGACCAACTTAAAAAGTATAGTGTTAATATTTTATATTTCTTTAAGAATTTTCAAACCATTTCAGTGTAAGTCATATTCACTCTAAACCACTCTGCAAAGTGGACAAAGTGATCACCTCATTTTTCAAATGACAACTAAAGATTATTTATTTATTTATTTTAAAAATAAATTTATATATTTATTTATTTATTTTGGGGTGTGTTGGGTCTTCGTTTCTGTGCGAGGGCTTTCTCTAGTTGCGGTGAGCGGGGGCTACTCTTCATTGCGGTGTGCGGGCCTCTCACTGTCGCAGCCTCTCTTGTTGCCGAGCACAGGCTCCAGATGCGCAGGCTCAGTAGTTGTGGCTCACGGGCCTAGCTGCTCCGCGGCATGTAGGATCTTCCCGGACCAGGGCTCAAACCCATGTCCCCTGCATTGGCCGGCAGATTCCCAACCACTGTGCCATCAGGGAAGCCCTAAAGATTATTTAATTAGAGGGATGCACCCCTCAAACACAGCTAGTAGAGGCCTGTGTTCTAGCACCTGCACTTCAGATATGGCTCACCATCAACTAAATCTGGCTTTCATTCATTCATTGAAAATATTTACTGGGTACATACTGTGCACCAGATGCTGTTCTAAGTGCTTAGGACACAACAAAACAAATGAAATTCCATGACGTCATGGAGCTTACATTTCATTGAGGGGTATGTATGATAGGCATAATAATGGTCCCCACAAAGATTTCACTGCCTAATCTACAGAACCTATAAGTATGCTATCTTAATGGAAAAGGGGATTTTGTAGAAGTGATTGAGACCTTGAGATGTAGTGATTGCCTTCAATTATCCAGGTGGGCCATATCTAATCATGTGAGTCCTTAAAAGCAGAGACTCTTTCCTGACTGCACAAGAGGGAGAAGTGATGACAAAAGATTGGTCAGAAAGATGCAACTTTGCTAGCTTTCAGGCTGGAGGAAGGGAGCCATGAGCCAAGAATGCAAGTGACATCTAGAAGCTGGCAATGAAGGGAAACTGATTCTCCCCTAGAGCATCCAGAAAGGAGTGCAGCCCTGCTATTACCTTGACTTTAGGTCCATGAGACCTGCTTTAGACTTCCAACCTACAGAACTGTAAAATAATAAATTTTCATTGTTAAACCACTGTGTTTGTTGTAATTTGTTACACCAGCAATGGGAAACTAATGCAGGGGAAGATGGAAAATAGTCAAGAAAAATAAATAAAATATATTGTATGTTGGGTAGTGATAAGTGCTAAAGAGAAAAATAAGTCAAGAGTATCAAGATGGGGCTTCTCTGGTGGCGCAGTGGTTGAGAATCCATCTGCCGATGCAGGGGACGTGGGTTCGTGCCCCGGTCCGGGAAGATCCCACATGCCACGGAGCGGCTGGGCCTGTGAGCCATGGCCGCTGAGCCTGCGCATCCGGAGTCTGTGCTCTGCAACGGGAGAAGCCACAACAGTGAGAGGCCCGCATACCACAAGAAAAAAGAAGAGTGTCAAGATGAAATGCAATTTTAGATAGAGTTGGCTTTCACCTTGAGACTTCGGTAAAGACTTGAATGAGGTGAGGGGTAAAACGTTTCACAGAACAGGAGGCCAAAGTCTCTCACTCAAGGACGATGACCTTGCATGTCTAGATCCTGAATATGAACATCAAAAGAACAATGACCATTCCAGAATATCCTAGCTTCCCCCAACAGCCATGTATGGTGATTGGGATAAAGGCTCAAAACTCAGAAGATGACATTCTGATATTTCTTTCTTTTTTTTTTTTTTTTTGAAATCATTCATTTTTTTTTTTAAACATCTTTATTGGAGTATAACTGTTTTACAATAGTGTGTTAGTTTTTCCTTTACAACAAAGTTAATCAGTTATACATATACATATGTTCCCATATCTCTTCCCTCTTGCATCACCCTCTCTCCCACCCTCCCTATCCCACCCCTCTAGGTGGTCACAAAGCACAGAGGTGATCTCCCTGTGCTATGTGGCAGCTTCCCACTAGCTATCTAATTTACATTTGGTAGTGTATATATGTCCCTGGCACTCTCCCACTTCATCACAGCCCACCCTTCCCCCTCCCCATATCCTCAAGTCCATGCTCTAGTAAGTCTGTGTTTTATTCCTGTCCTACCACTAATCTCTTCATGACATTTTTTTTTCCCTTAGAGTCCATGTATATGTGTTAGCATACGGTATTTGTTTTTCTCCTTCTGACTTACTTCACTCTGTATGACAGACTCCAGGTCCATCCACCTCATTATAAATAACTCAGTTTCATTTCTTTTTATGGCTGAGTAATATTCCATTGTATATATGTGCCACATCTTCTTTATCCATTCATCTGTTGATGGACACTTAGGTTGCTTCCATGTCCTGGCTATTGTAAATAGAGCTGCAATGAACATTTTGGTACATGAGTCTTTTTGAATTATGGTTTTCTCAGGGTATATGCCCAGTAGTGGGATTGCTGGGTCATATGGTAGTTCTATTTGTAGTTTTTTAAGGAACCTCCATACTGTTCTCCATAGTGGCTGTATCAACTTACATTCCCACCAGCAGTGCAAGAGGGTTCCCTTTTCTCCACACCCTCTCCAGCATTTATTGTTTCTAGAGTTTTTGATGATGGCCAATCTGACCGGTGTGAGATGATATCTCATTGTAGTTTTGATTTGCATTTCTCTAATGATTAATGATGTTGAGCATTCTTTCATGTGTTTGTTAGCAATCTGTATATCTTCTTTGGAGAAATGTCTATTTAGTTCTTCTGCCCATTTTTGGATTGGGTTGTTTTTTTGTTATTGAGCTGCATGAGTTGCTTATAAATTTTGGATATTAATCCTTTGTCAGTTGCTTCATTTGCAAATATTTTCTCCCATTCTGAGGGTTGTCTTTTGGTCTTGTTTATAGTATCTTTTGTTGTGCAAAAGCTTTTAAGTTTTATTAGGTCCCATTTGTTTATTTTTGTTTTGATTTCCATTTCTCTAGGAGATGGGTCAAAAAGGATCTTGCTGTGATTTATGTCATAGAGTGTTCTGCCTATGTTTTCCTCTAAGAGTTTGATAGTGGCTGGCCTTACATTTAGGTCTTTAACCCATTTTGAGTTTATTTTTGTGTGTGGTGTTAGGGAGTGTTCTAATTTCATACTTTTACATGTAGCTGTCCAGTTTTCCCAGCACCACTTATTGAAGAGGCTGTCTTTTCTCCACTGTATATCCTTCCCTCCTTTATCAAAGATAAGGTGACCATATGTGTGTGGGTTTATCTCTGGGCTTTCTATCCTGTTCCATTGATCTATATTTCTGTTTTTGTGCCAGTACCATACTGTCTTGATTACTGTAGCCTTGTAGTAGAGTCTGAAGTCAGGGAGCCTAATTCCTCCAGCTCCATTTTTCGTTCTCAAGATTGCTTTGGCTATTCGGGGTCTTTTGTGTTTCCATACAAATTGTGAAATGTTTTGTTCTAGTTCTGTAAAAATGCCAGTGGTAATTTGATAGGGATGGCATTGAATCGGTAGATTGCTTTGGGTAGTATAGTCATTTTCACAATGTTGATTCTTCCAATCCAAGAACATGGTATATTTCTCCACCTATTTGTATCATCTTTAATTTCTTTCATCAGTGTCTTATAGTTTTCTGCATACAAGTCTTTTGTCTCCTTAGATAGGTTTATTCCTAGATATTTTATTCTTTCTGTTGCAATGGTAAATGGGAGTGTTTTCTTAATTTCCCTCTCAGATTTTTCATCATTAGTGTATAAGAATGCCAGAGATTTCTGTGCATTAATTTTGTATCCTGCAACTTTACCAAATTCACTGATTAGCTCTAGTAGTTTTCTGGTAGCATCCTTAGGATTCTCTATCTATAGTATCATGTCATCTGCAAACAGTGACAGCTTTACTTCTTCTTTTCCTATTTGGATTCCTTTTATTTCTTTTTCTTCTCTGATTGCTGTGGCTAGAACTTCCAAAACTATGTTGAATAAGAGTGGTCAGAGTGGGCAACCTTGTCTTGTTCCTGATCTTAGTGGAAATGGTTTCAGTTTTTCACCATTGAGAACGATGCTAGCTGTGGGTTTGCCATATATGGCCTTTATTATGTTGAGGCAAGTTGCCTGTATGCCTACTTTCTGCAGGGTTTTTATCATAAATGAGTGTTGAATTTTGTCAAAAGCTTTCTCTGCATCTATTGAGATGATCATATGGTTTTTCTCTTTCAGTTTGTTGATATGGTGTATCACGTTGATTGATTTGCGTATATTGAAGAATCCTTGCATTCCTGGAATAAACCCCACTTGATCATGGTGTATGATCCTTTTAATGTGCTGTTGGATTCTGTTTGCTAATATTTTGTGGAGGATTTTTGCATCTTATGTTCATCAGTGATATTGGCCTGTAGTTTTCTTTCTTTGTGACGTCTTTGTCTGGTTTTGGTATCAGGGTGATGGTGGCCTCATAGAATGAGTTTGGGAGTGTTCCTACCTCTGCTATCTTTTGGAAGAGTTTGAGAAGGATAGGTGTTAGCTCTTCTCTAAATGTTTGATAGAATTCTCCTGTGAAGCCATCTGGTCCTGGGCTTTTGTTTGTTGGAAGATTTTTAATCACAGTTTCAATTTCAGTGCTTGTGATTGGTCTGTTCATATTTTCTATTTCTTCCTGGTTCAGTCTCGGCAGGTTGTGCATTTCTAAGAATTTGTCCATTTCTTCCAGGTTGTCCATTTTATTGCCATACAGTTGCTTGTAGTAATCTCTAATAATCTTTTGTATTTCTGCAGTGTCAGTTGTTACATCTCCTTTTTCATTTCTAACTCTATTGATTTGAGTCTTCTCCCTTTTATTCTTGATGAATCTGGCTAATGGTTTATAAATTTTATTTATCTTCTCAAAGAACCAGCTTTTAGTTTTATTGATCTTTGCTATTGTTTCCTTCACTTCTTTTTCATTTATTTCTGATCTGATCTTTATGATTTCTTTCCTTCTGCTAAATTTGGGGGTTTTCTGTTCTTCTTTCTCTAATTGCTTTAAGTGTAAAGTTAGGTTGTTTATTCGAGATGTTTCCTGTTTCTTAAGGTACGATTGTATTGCTATAAACTTGCCTCTTAGAACTGCTTTTGCTGTATCCCATAGGTTTTGGGTCATCGTGTCTCCATTGTCATTTGTTTCTAAGTATTTTTTGATTTCCTCTTTGATTTCTTCAGTGATCACTTCGTTATTAAGTAGTGTATTGTTTAGCCTCCATGTGTTTGTATTTTTTACAGATCTTTTCTTGTAATTGATATCTAGTCTCATAGCATTGTGGTCGGAAAAGATACTTGATACGATTTCAATTTTCTTAAATTTGCCAAGGCTAGATTTGTGACCCAAGATATGATCGATCCTGGAGAATGTTCCATGAGCACTTGAGAAAAATGTGTATTCTGTTGTTTTTGGATGGAATGTCCTATAAATATCAATTAAGTCCATCTTGTGTAATGTATAATTTAAAGCTTGTGTTTCGTTATTTATTTTCATTTTGGATGATCTGTCCATTGGTGAAAGTGGGGTGTTAAAGTCCCCTACTATAATTGTGTTACTGTCGATTTCCCCTTTTCAGGCTGTTATTATTTGCCTTATGTATTGAGGTGCTCCTATGTTGGGTGCATAAATATTTACAATTGTTATATTTTCTTCATGGATGATCCCTTGATCATTATGTAGTGTCCTTTTTTGTCTCTTGTAATAGACTTTATTTAAAAGTCTATTTTGTCTGATATGAGAATTGCTACTCCAGCTTTCTTCTGATTTCCATTTGCATGGAATATCTTTTTACATCCCCTTACTTTCAGTCTGTATGTATCCCTAGGTTTGAAGTGGGTCTCTTGTAGACAGCATATATATGGGTCTTGTTTTTGTATCCATTCAGCCAGTCTGTGTCTTTTGGTGGAGCATTTAATCCATTTACATTTAAGGTAATTATCAATATGTATGTTCCTATTACCATTTACTTAATTGTTTCGGGTTGTTCTTGTACGTCTTTTCCTTCTCTTGTGTTTCCTGCCTAGAGAAGTTCCTTTAGGATTTGTTGTAGAGCTGGTTTGGTGGTGCTGAACTCTCTCAGCTTTTGCTTGTCTGTAAAGGTTTTAATTTCTCCATCAAATCTGAATGAGATCCTTGCTGGGTAGAGTAATCTTGGTTGTAGGTTTTTTTCCTTCATCACTTTAAATATGTCCTGCCACTCCCTTCTGGCTTGTAGCGTTTCTGCTAAAAGATCAGCTGTTAACCTTATGGGGATTCTCTTGTGTGTTATTTGTTGTTTTTCCCTTGCTGCTTTTAATATATTTTCTTTGTATTTAATTTTTTACAGTTTGATTATTATGTGTCTTGGCGTGTTTCTCTTTGGGTTTATCCTGTATGGGACTCTCTGTGCTTCCTGGAGTTGATTGACTATTTCCTTTCCTATATTAGGGAAGTTTTCAACTATAATCTCTTCAAATATTTTCTCAGTCCCTTTCTTTTTCTCTTCTTCTTCTGGGACCCCTATAATTCGAATGTTGGTGCGTTTAATGTTGTCCCAGAGGTCTCTGAGACTGTCCTCAGTTCTTTTCATTCTTTTTTCTTTATTCTGCTCTGCAGTAGTTATTTCCACTATTTTATCTTCCAGGTCACTTATCCGTCCTTCTGCCTCAGTTATTCTGCTATTGATCCCATCTAGAGTATTTTTCATTTCATTTATTGTGTTGCTCATCATTGCTTGCTTCCTCTTTATTTCTTCTAGGTCCTTGTTAACTGTTTCTTGCAATTTGTCTATTCTATTTCCAAGATTTTGAATCATCTTTACTATCATTATTCTGAATTCTTTTTCAGGTAGACTGCCTATTTCCTCTTCATTTGTTAGGTCTGGTGTCTTTTCATCTTGCTCCTTCATCTGTTGTGTGGTTTTCTGTCTTCTCATTTCGCTTATCTTACTGTGTTTGGGGGTCTCCTTTTTGAAGGTTGCAGGTTCGTAGTTCCCGTTGTTTTTGGTGGCTGTCCCCAGTGGCTAAGGTTGGTTCAGTGGGTTGAGTAGGTTCCCTGGTTGGGGGTCTAGTGCCTGTGTTCTGGTGGATGAGGCTGGATCTTGTCTTTCTGGTGGGTAGGTCCACGTCTGGTGGTGTGTTTGGGGATGTTGGTAGCTTTATTATGATTTTAGGCAGCCTCTCTGCTAATGGATGGGGCTGTAGACCTGTCTTGCTCTTTGTTGGGAATAGGGTGTCCAGCACTGTTTGTTGCTGGTCCTTGAGTGAAGCTGGGTCTTGGTGTTGAGATGGAGATCTCTGGGAGATTTTTGCCATCTGATATTACGTGGAGCTGGGAGGTCTCTTGTGGACTAGTGTCTTGAGGTTGGTTCTCCCACCTCAGAGACACAGGCCTGGTGCCTGGCTGGGGCGCCAAGAGCCTTTAATCCACACGGCTCAAAATAAAAGGGAGAAAAAATACAAAGGAAAGAAAAGGGAGGAAGGAAGGAAGGAGGGAGGGAGGGAAGGAAGGAAGAAAGGAAGGAAGAAATGAAGGAAGGACGAAAGCAAGAAAGCAAGGAAGGAAGGTGGAGAGGAGGAAAGGGAGGAAGGAAGAGAGGAAGGGAGGAAGGAAGGGAGGAAAGAAGGGGGAAGGAAGGAAGAAGGGAGGGAAGGAGGGAAGAAAGGAAGGAAGAAAGGAAGAAAGAAAGGGAGAAGACAAAGTAGAATAAAGTATAGTTATTAAAATAAAAAATAATTATTAAGAAGAAAAATTTATATTAAAAAAAAAAAACAGAAAAACGGGTCGGTCTAACCCTAGGACAAATGGTGAAAGCAAAGCTATACAGACAAAATCTCACACAGCAGCACACACATACACACTCACAAAAAGAAATAAAGGGGAAAATAATAGTATATCTTGCTCCCAAAGTCCACCTCCTCAACTTGGGATGATTAGTTGTCTATTCATGTTTTCCACAGATGCAGGGCACTTCAAGTTGATTGTGGAGCTTTAATCCGCCGCTTCTGAGGCTGCTGGGAGAGACCTCCCCCTCTCCTCTCTGTTCGCACAACTCCTGGGGTTCAGCTTTGGACTTGGTCCCGCCTCTGCGTGTAGGTCGTCTGAGGGCCTCTGCCCTTTGCTCAGACAGGACGGGGTTAAAGGAGCAGCTGATTGGGGAGCTCCAACTCACTCAGGCTGGGGGGAGGGAGTGGCACGGGTGCGGGGCGAGTCCGCGGCGGCAGAGGCCGTCGTGACGCTGCACCAGCCCGAGGCGCACCGCGCGTTCTCCCGGGTAAGCTGCCCCTGGATCCCAGGACCCCGGCAGTGGCGGGCTGCACGGGCTCCCAGGAGGGCCGGTGTGGAGAGTGACCTGTGCTCACACACAGGCCTCTTGGTGGTGGCAGCAGCAACCTTAGCGTCCCACACCTGTCTCTACTGTCTGTGCCGACAGACGCGGCTCGCGCCTGTTTCTGGAGCTCCTTTACGTGGTGCTCTTAATCCCCTCTCCTCGCGCCCAGGAATCAAAGAGGGAAGAAAAGGTCACTTGCCTCTTCGGCACCTTCAGACTTCTCCCGAACTCCCTCCCGGCCAGCCGTGGCGCACTAACACCGTCAGGCTGTTTTCACTCTGCCAACTCCAGACCTTTCCCTGGGATCTGCCCGAGGCTCAGTTCCCAGCCCCGCCCGCCGCGGCGGGGGAGCAGACAAGCCTCTAGGGCTGGTGAGTGCTGATCGGCACCGATCCTCTTCGGGAATCTCTCCTCTTTGCCCTCCGCACCCTGTGGCCGAGCTGTCCTCCGCGGCTCCGGAGCTTCCCCCTCCGCCCCCCGCAGTCTCCGCCCGCGAAGGGGCTTCTAGTGTGTGGGAATCTTTCCTCCTTCACGGCTCTCTCCCACTGGTATAGGTCCCATCCCTATTCTTTGTCTCTGTTTATTCTCTTTTCTTTTGCCCTACCCAGGTACGTGGGGGAGTTTCTTGCCTTTTGGGAGGTCTGAGGTCTTCTGCCAGCGTTCGGTGGGTGTTCTATAGGAGAAGTTCCACGTGTAGATGTATTTCTGGTGTCTCTGTGAGGAGGAAGGTGATCCACATTCTGATATTTCTATACGGAAGTAAACATCCTCGTTTAAATGGCATCATTCATTTTTCCTATTTTCAGGAGAGTACATGAAAAAATGCACTATCATATAATTCATACCATATTTTTTTAAAAGATAACTTAAAACTTAGGCTAAAGCAAACACCTTAGGTACATTCAGACCTGAGTTCTTTGGGATCATTGACTCAACATCATTATCAACCAACAGCTTATAGTACTGTAAAGGGATCTCAGATTATATCTGATCCTGGATTGTTGCTATAATGAATTGAGTGCCAGGAAAAAAAAGAGCTGTTATAATTATTTTATTATCAGAGACTAACATACTATAAATAAAAATAATATCAGACTGCTAATTCAGTGCACCATTGGGCATCAATCTTGATGGAATTATCCACTGATACTTCCAAGCTATCTGATTATGGAGGCCAAATCAATGGTTTTATATAATCATTCTCTTAAGTGGCTGGAGGATAAAACCTGGATGTTTGATTTTTATTATGTTTTATTATAGCATATATTTTAATATTCAGATAAATAAGAATAGAAACCCTATGATCTGTGTCAGTAAAAATGTTAATACTTAAAGCAAAGAAATCATTGGAGTAGTAATAAACATTCTGCAATGATGCTTCACGGGACATATGCCTTACCTTGCTACTTAAAGTGTGGTCCATGAACCAGCAGCCTGAACATCACTTGAGAACTTGGTAGAATGCACATTCTTGGACCCCACTCCAGACATAGTGGGTCACACTCTGCAGTTTAACAAGATCCCAGGTGATTAATATGTACAGTAAGTGTAAAAAGCATTGGATTGGGGCAGTGTCTTAAACCCTCATGACAAATAATGCCACCAAGTATTTAATGTTCTCCAGATTCTGATAGGTCCACATGAACTCATATTATTCCAAATATCGTGCTTTAGCATATAACATTTGAGAAGCTATTGAGAAGGGAGTGTAGGATCTCATGCCTCAGAGGAGAGCTACGGGGAAGTAGGTAGTTGGTGTGATGCTTTTTGAGAGTCTAGCAAACCTTTGGGCCATATATTGTTTATATTTCAAAACCTTGAAGTGGTCAACATAGTTTTAAAGATATAATAGTTTAAGTTGAGGGGTGAGGGGTACAAAAGTTTAATTAGTTCAAAGGAAGGTACATTGAAAATACAGAGGAAGACAGAAAAGAGTACAAACTTCTTGCTGAAGTAGAATTTTCAACTTGCAAGAAGACACCAGTGCCCTCTGGTTCAGAGCTAATGCAGGCTATGACTTGACCTTTCTAAGGCCAATGCTGACTGTCGTGTTGAGGCTCACACAGAGGACTCACCATTCTGCCAGCAGCTTTTATATTTTGTTGGCCAGTTCTGTGTTGTCGGCTTGTTCTTGCTTTCACTGAATCAACTTCTGCCTCGATGATGCTTCCAAGTAGCATTGCTGCTACCTCTGAAGCTTGGAGACACACAAGGCAAGTGAAATTCCACTTTCACTTCAGACTATTTCGTATCTTTAACCATTAGCTCTGTCCCCTATTTGTCCTATTTCTTATGGCAACTACCTGTATACTAGGGCATCTATCTTTTCATATCCTGGTCACTCTCCTTTAGACTCATCCCTATCTCACAACACTCTTTTTTTTAAATATGTGGCTAAGGGATGAGCAAGTTATTTCAAAGGTGATTCAAGTAGCCCAGAGCATCGGAGAGACTTTTTTTTTTTTACCTCATCCTGGACTTTGTCAATGAATGTGACTTGGAATGACATAGACTCTTTGGCTGTCCCATACTCCTGTTGTCCCATACTGACACACACTTCACCAAACATGCTTGGCTTGGCCACCATCTGCTTTCCCCTTGGTAGCTGCTCAGTTAGATGTTTTGGTTCTAACCAAGGGGTGGGACTTCAAATGTGTCCCTATTGAATACCATCTTGTTATATTCGGGCCATTAAGCTCTGTTTATATCCTGATTCTATCATCCATTCCAGTAGCTCTTCTTCCCAGCTTGAAGTCCCAAAACCACACCCCTTTCCTTAATAGTCTATCACTGCTTCCTTACTCCTTCTCAAACAAGCTTTATCATATGTCTGTGAGGAGCCCTGTAGCTGATGTTACTAAGTATGAATTTTTCTGGCACATGTGTGTGTGTCCTTAAATGCCACTTAATCACAGTTTTTCAGTTAGATTACAAACTCCTGTTGTCAAGAATCTTCTGCTTCGTCTTCACAGTTTGGCTTTAAGTATACATAAATAATGTTGACTTTTGCTTGATGACTGATGGTTAACTAATAAAGAAGAGTGAGTCGGGGATCTGGTGTTTTGGATATAGCAGAAGGATGCCGAGGAAATGCCTTTTAATGAACAAAACTCTAACTTTTGTTAGCAAAATAGGAGGTTCAAATGAAGCTCGGGGTGCATCACAAAAGGCTATAATAGGTTTATTCTTTTCAGTCCCTAACCCATGGTGATTGTATATTAGCCAAGTACCTTGCATTTGATTTTAAAACAAATCAGAAGTGGATGACTCAGAAATGGGTGACTCAATCAAATTATAGGCAAATCCCTTGCTACAGTGATTCTTGTTAATTAAATATCTGTGACAGCAGAATCAAAACAGGAGGAATGGTATACAATTTAGAAGCAAGGCCGTAACATTATTCCTTTCAGCTGAAGACACCTTAACTCCTTAAACACGTCACATTTTTGAAGGAATAAGAATGGGCCTTATTCTAGTTTGTAAAGGAGACTTGAATATTTGAAGTTAGATTTCATTTTATCTCATTTAAATCAAGTACACTAAGCCTCATCTGTTCCGGTTTCTCTCAAACATTAGAAGAATAATTTTCAAGTAAACTTATTTTTTTGCCTGCTGTAATATACTTTTCTTCAGTGATTTAAAAAATGTAGGGCTTCCCTGGCGGTGCAGTGGTTGAGAGTCCGCCTGCCGATGCAGGGGACACGGGTTCGTGCCCCGGTCCGGGAAGATCCCACGTGCCACGGAGCGGCTTGGCCCGTGAGCCATGGCCACTGAGCCTGCGCGTCCGGAGCCTGTGCTCCGCAACGGGAGAGACCACAGCAGTGAGAGGCCCGCGTACCACACACACACAAAAAAAGTATGTGCAATACCATCCAGTGTTTACAAATTGATGCATTTGTTTATTTACATATATATAAATTTGCAAATTTACATATATGCTTATACTCAGAGAGACAAGGATGAATGTATGAACACACTTGTACACACACACACACACACACACACCACCACCACCACCACCACCACCACCACCACCGCCACCGCCACCGCCACCACCACCACCAAACCATTCAGTGATTATTTCAAAGTAGGATTGTAGATACTTTTAAATATACACATTTTTGTTTTCCTGTATTTTCATTTATAAGTTTTCACTTTGGCATAAGAAGAAAAATGTAATGTTTTAAATTTGAAATTTCCTCAAAGCATTCTGCATAGTAGTGAAAAATAGAAATGAATAAAATATCTATTAATAGGGGAATGGGTACATAAACAAAAAAGGACAAATAAGAAATAATATTAAGCTGTGGGAAAAGATTCTTGTGGCCATTTTCAAGGTTGATCAACATGCAGATTTCCTTTGGTGTTGGATAGCAAGATAAGCTAACTTCCTGAAACAGCAGTTGTTATAAATAATAACATATAAATGTTTTGCTTTCCCTGACTTTATCTAAAATAAAAGCAAAGAGAAAAAGTGCATTGCAGCAACATACACTTAATTTTTTTAACAATAATTCTCAGTTTTAATGTTCTCTAGTCGAACCACCAGTGGAATGGTGAGTAGTAGACATCAGTCTTTGTCTTCCCCTGCCTGGTCCCTTTGCTGTCATTGATGGCAAGAACCAGATAGAGATTTGCTGGCTTCAAAGAAACATGCTTTGATATTGAAAGTGGTAGTAAGTTTCCCCTCATGGCCTCATTGTGGCTTTGTATCAGGCTGCAGCGTCTCCTTTTGCAGAGCTTTGTAGTTGGCTTCCGTGGGACTGTTTGCCCCGTGATGTTCCTGGAGCATGTTGATCTGGAGATGAGCCCCCAGTGGCCCCAGGAAGTGCAGCTGGTTCCACTCTGAGGCTCAGAGCACAGAAAGCAAGGGGGGTGGCGCAGTTTTGCTCTACACTGTCTCTCATAATACTTAAAAAATGACAATGTTTATGATTGCAAGAGTTGGTTTTTGATAAAGGGAAGTGTATCTTTTTGTTGTTGTCATCTTTCTTTTTTTTTTTTTTTCTTTTTTACAGAGAAGCTTATTAAAGTTAGTAAGTAGTTTTCTTAGGGGCAGCCTTTTTCCCAGATATGCAAAATTCAAATGGAAACAGGCAGAAAACTCTATTCAGAGCTCATTTTGTATAAATATCCGAGGAATGTTTTCGTGGTTCAAAACTGATATTTGATAACTATATAAATATGTGTTAGATATCTATAAACATTTACAAGATATGTCTATAATCTTCAGGTAAAACAGTAGTATGGGTCTTAAAGTTCTGTGTTGACCACAGGTTTTGTGCTTTTGCAGGTACACTTTGATTTACATCTTCTCAGTGGGAAAAAAATGAGGGAGTGGTGTGTGTGTGTGTGTGTGTGTGTGTGTGTGTGTGTGTGTGTGTGTGTGTGTGAGAGAGAGAGAGAGAGAGAGAGAGAGAGAGAGAGAAATGTATGAATAAGGGAGAAAGAGAGAGAACCACTGGCAGTGGTGTTGGTCAGTTTCAAAAGCCATCTACCCCAATTTAGAGAATTTACATTTATGACTAATTAAATTAGAAGCTAATTGAGCAGGAATGGAGTTAAGCTTACTGATGGTGCTTCATGAATATTCATATTAACAATGATAGAAGATGTTCTGTTCCATGGTTTCTAAACTGTATGCCTTGTGAATGTTGGGAATTCAGTGTTGTTTTGCTCCTGAGCTTCCCTGTCCCTTTTAAGAATAATTCTTACTCAGGTTAATGACATATAGAGCTGCAGCAGTAGAGCCCCTCTGTAAAAACTGAGGAAGTTCTCCAATGCTGTGAAGATGGCAGGCATTTCAGAATCACATCCTGTAGATGGTTAAGGTCAAATGGTCTAAGCAACTTCCTTCGACCACAAGATTCTTTGCCTGGAATTCACACTTTAATAAGAACAAGTGTTAAAAATTGTTGGGGATTTCTCCAGCTCTTTTGGAAACAAAACGGTCTTCTCAAATTACAGCTTTGGTGCATTAAGAGTTACCCTGGTAGCCTAAGTGAGTGAGTTAATGTGCGAATTAAATATCTGACACACACCGGGAAGTAACTCAGGACTGGGGAATCACCCTGGCTTGCTCCTTGATTGCCCTTTGCATACAACAGTGCAGTGAAGTTGTTTGCGTGTGGCTAGCAACTGTATCTAAGACTTGAGTTTATAGGAGAATAAAGTGCACTCCAGTTCCATGAGCACACATATATTGACCTTGATTCATAGGACTTGCTTTAAAACTACACACCAAATAAACCCGCTTTTAAATTTAATTTTTCTACATTTCTACATGGTTATTCTTAGTTCAAGAACAAAATATTCAAGTGCTAGCCATTCAATGACTATGCCAAGTAAATTTCATTTTTTTTCTCTAAGGAGATGAATTGATTCTCAAATTTACTTTATATGAACTTAATTTTGGTTAAATTGTAATGCATTTATTTTTTAAATTTGTAAATTTGGAACATTATACAATGTTCTGTAATAATTCTAACCTGAGTTTTCTTTTAGTCTCAATGAAAGATTATTCCTATTCATTCAACATTCTTTTTAAGGTGTCTGAGTGCCAGCTGCATCTTATCTGAAATGTAAATTAATATAAAAACCTTTTACATTGCCAATAAATGATCAGTTACTGTCTTCATATCTTCATGCTCCTCAATAGTCAACATTCAACCTTCAATGGATAACAAACATTTAAGTGCTTGCTAATGGACCATGCAGTTTTCTCCCTTCTGGGAAGACAGATGTAGAATTACAAGTGCATCAAATCTTATAACAGGGAGGTGGGAGGGGTGCTTCAGGATTAAATAAGAGGAGGAGGGCTTTCCTGGTGGTGCAGTTGCTAAGAATCTGCCTGCCAATGCAGGAGACACAGGTTCGAGCCCCAGTCCAGGAAGATCCCACATGCCGCAGAGCAACTAAGCCTGTGCACAACTACCGAGCCTGCGCTCTAGAGTCCATGCTCCGCATCAAGAGAAGCCACCGCAGTGAGAAGCCACCGCAGTGAGAAGCCCACGCACCACAACGAAGAGTAGCCCCCGCTCACTGCAAGTAGAGAAAGCCCATGAGCAGCAATGAAGACCCAACACAGCCAAAAATAAATAAAATAAAATAAAATTTAAAAGATAAAATAAATAAATAAGAGGAGGATATTAATATAATTGTAGAGGTGGGTGGGGAAGAGGTGGGGGATGGTGTTAGAATAGGTAACTTTTCTAGAACTTACCAGGAAGTTATGTAATGTGGGATTTGGGGGTAGAAAAAGGTGGGGATTGTTGGGAAATGAGGTACAGGCAGATGGTAGAGGATTTGGTATTGACTCGAGGAAAGTTTAGAGGCCATTGTGGTTGGCTGGTGAAGAATGGAGTGCAGAAGGGCAAGTGAAGACATGAAAGGCTAATTAGGAGGTCACATCTATAGCAAACTCAAGGGATGGGGGTGACCCAGATTAGGAAACAAAAACCGTTCTATCTTTTACGTGTAAAATGATCATTGGCTGTGTCTCCCCTCCATGCCAGAGTCAGGTTCTCCATGTGACGGGCAAGAGATTGGACAGTCATGCATCTCTTTCTACTTTTATTCTAACTTGGTTGCTTTATGCAAGATGGGCCAAGTCTCCCTGATTCGACATCAAGAATGTATTTATGTAAAGTCAAGACATCTGCTCCCTCCAGCCACCTTTCCTCCGTCCTGGTCCTCATGCCTTGGGTCCTCTCTCCCCATTCTCAGCTGCACATCATTCACTATTGCTGTCCCTGTCCTGCCTTAGTTTCCCATTAGTTTTTTTCTGCAGGGGAGATCTTTTTAGGAATGATCCCTTATTGTTCCTTTCGATTCCTTGAAATACACCTAGTTAACCATGGTGAGCCTTCATGAGGCAGGCATATCTCTAAACCTCAGCAATATATTGGTTTCTTGCATATCTAAAAGACCAATTCCATGCCAATCTTTGAAACTGAAGTTTCTCATAAATTTCATATTTCATTGGTTATGAACAGCTCTTTTTTATCTCTTAAAAGCAGCAAAATAAAGTATTGACATTATTCAGTGAATTGGTAGTTGAAATTTAAGGATTTAAGAGGCTTTTACTTGTTTAAAAATAAAATCTGTGAAGTAAATCCTGAGCCCTTTTATATCTTTTTTTGAATGAAAGTTCCCATGAAACCTGTCCTCCTTCCTGTCGTTTTAAATCTACTTTCCTCTTTTGCTTCTCTTAGTTCTCCTTCTTTCATGTAAAATACATACTCAGATGAGCATCTGTTTCCCTGAGAGGCACTTCTCTCCAACACTCATGCCCCTTCTCCTCTTCTCACATGAATCTTCTTGTTCCAAACCCCTCCCATGACCCTTCTTGCCTCTGTGCCTTTCCTTATCCCCCTCGTTTGAGATTCACTTCTACACACCTTTTAAGCGCCTTTGTCTGAAAGCATGCTTAGGCACTGTGGTCAGCACTAAGGATTACAGACGAAAAAGGTGTGATTGCTGGTCACCGTCAGCAGCCATGGCTTAAGGAGAATAGAGCTAGAAAGACAAAAGTGCTGAAATAGAGATTATATATGACAGAGGGAGATGGGTGAGTTCCCTTTGCCCCTGAAATCCAACTTGTCCGATTACTTCCAGTGCTTTCCCCCAGGACTAAACATTTGATCTGACTTAGACTGTTGCAGCACCCTCCTACCCAGTTTCCTTACCTGTGCTCTTGCCTCCCTCCAGTCTCTTCCCCACACAGTGGAGTTATTCTACCAAAACAATAATTCGGTTACATTGCATTGCTTTCCACTCAAAGCCGTCTAGTAGCTTTCCATACCATTTAGAGTCAAAGTTCAAGTTCTTGCTGTGTCTTTTAAAGGTCTCTGTGATCTGAACTCTGCCATCTACCTCCTAGGGATCTGACGTCTTCTCAAGCCACTGTCCCCCTCACCCAGTCACGGCCACCACTCTGTCTTCATTACTGTTCCTTGAACAAACCAGGCTTGTTCTGCATCGCGGCCTTTGTACGTACTGTTCCCACTGCCAGGGAATCTCTTTTCCTCACCATCTGCATGGCTGGTTCCATCGTGAGCTTCAGATCACTGCTCGTTTGTCACTTATCAGTGAATGCTTTTCTGTCCATGCTATTTCCACCACTGTTAAACCCCTGCTGTGTTTTTCTTCATAGCAGCTGTGACCTACTATACCATTTCTTATGCCTCTGTCTATTGACCATCTTCCTCCAACAAGAATATAAGCCCTGTGAGGGCAAGGACTTCTGTCTGCTTCTTCACAGTTGCATCCCCTAGGCACCTACTGTGTGTCTAGAAGGGTACCTACTATATGCTCAGTAAATGTGCTCAATAAATGTCTGCGGAAGGAAAGAAGGAAGAAGGAAGGAAGGGGAAAGGGGGAAGGAAGGAGAGAAACAGGGAAGGAGAGAAGGAGGAAGGTTGGAAAAAAGAAAGGAAGGGAGAAAAGGAGAGAGGATGGTAGAGAGGGAGGAAGGAAGGACATGAAAAAGTCCATGTTAGTGTTACTAAATCTCCAACTTAGATTAAACTTTTAAGTTTTACTTAGTGTTACAAAGTCTCTAACACTTCTTAATGTCTGCTTAATATCTCTTTTAAAGAAAGGCAAAACTGACCTCTAGCCCAGACCCTTTGGAAAGTAGCATTCTCTGGATAGAAATTAGTGAGGTTGTTTCTGTTTACATTGTATTTATTTTCAGATACCTCCTACTTTTTTTTATGGGAAGTGGTATTGACTTACCATTTATGGGAGTGTTATAAAGTTTCCCCTTAAATAAAAGCATTTAGGGTTTCCAAAAAGTATTCTACTTTGGAATTTTTTAAATAAATAATGGTATGGGGAAATTCAAATACAACAAAAGTCATGAAGTTGAATTGTAGATATGGCAAAATATGGAGCTGGTAGTCTAAGGCCTGAAGTTGGGGGTAACTGACTTATGAAAATATCTACTTTTCTTCATCCATAGTGATTCCCACTTCATCTATAAAACATTCCCTGACTACTGCCTTCCTCACCTCCTTGTCTCTTATTTTTCATTTGACTCCTGAACACTATCATAGGTTGACCTAAAACTATTTGGTATGGCTCATTGTTGCTTTGGGTCCTTTAATTCTGTCTCTTTAAATTGATTTGAGCTCCTTGATGTGAGTGATCATGTCCTGTTCTCTCTCCTCTTACACAAACCACATTGCACATCCTAGCGCTGACATAACAGACAATTAATAACCTGCCTTTGATAGTTTCATCATGACTCACCTACACAAGGTGTAGGTTGGGCGTGGAGTTGGAGTGTTCAGACAGCAAAAAAACCTAAGCAGGCCTTATGATTGCAAAACTAAGGAATGATCGTAAAGAGCAACCATTATTTTGGCTTACAAAACTGAGAACACTGTTTTGCCCGTAGTAAAAAATAATACTCATATTTATTCAATCTGGTAAGAGAAATTAATTACTAGGGCAAAATCATGAAATAATTGGGGCCAAATTCTAGCACATACAATCTGGATGCATGAGCATTAAAACCTGCTAAAATTGCAGATCAGAATAGAAGCTATACATAAATATATTAGTCTGGCACATTTTAATGAAAGTGGGGAACAAAAGGTAATACGTTTTTTTAAACTAATATATTTTGATATTCTGAGTGTCAGGGAAAATCTTTGTTGCACTGTTTTACTGATATAAATGGTGTTAGCATTATATTTTCACTGGAAACTTTTAAGTTTAAAATACTATCAAAATACTGTCAAGAGCAAAAGCTATTTAGATTGTCTGAAATAACCATTGTTTTGGTGCTATTTTCTGCAGCATGATCTATTATTGTGTGAATAATAGTAGCTAACACTCATAGATCACTTGCAGTGTACTAGGCCCTGCTCTAAGCACCTTGTGTTTTAACTCACATAACTGCCACAATTTAATGAGGTAGGTGCTCCTTCAGCCTCATTTTACTAGTGAGGAACCAAAGCTCAGAGATGCAGTTACTTACCCAGGGCCACACAGCTAGTAAGTAGCTGAACGGGGCATTGACTACCAAGTCCATACCCCTAAGTATGAGACCCTTGAATGCTGCTGAGTCCTTCACGAAAACCACCTTTGTGGTCCAAGTAGACAAAGCCACAAAGCCACAACAAATGGGTCCCAGGGCCTAATAGGAAGTTTGAAAGGTGGCTGTAAAAGTAAGCATTTGATCCTTAAAAATTAAGTGAATTTGACTTGTCTTTCTTAGTGGCATTTGCAATCAAAACATTTATAGTAATCTACATTAAAATTCCAATATCCTTCTTTTACAAACAAAAGACTTTCAAGGAATTTGAATGCATTTTATACAAGGTTGAAGAATTTTTTAATGAAGGGCTGATCAAAAGGGGGTGAAATGCCTTTTCTGTAATACATTTTTAATTGATGTAGTATTAAAATATAAAAAATCATGTGGCCAAGCATTTTTTCTTTTCTTTATAAACAATATAATTATATTAAACTAAGAAAGTTAGTTTTTATCATTTCTCAATAACAATTAAGTTCAAACATTGAAAAAAAGTTTAACATTTTACATGAAGTATCCACAGGCAACAATTTTTAAGTGACTTTGAAAAGGTTTACCACATTTTATCCTTGAATGACTCTGTATGTGTGTATGTGTATGTGTGCATGTGATTGTGTGTATGTGTGTGCATGTGTGTAAAATTTAGTGATTCTCAATGAGTGAGATGTGTAGTCATGTGCAGTTTGTAAAAGTTAAGTGATTCTTTTTTGTCACACATATTTTTTTCAAACTAGTGGTAATAAAATGATACTAAAAATAATTGTGGTAGTAATGTTAATTTCTCTGTTAACTAACAAATTTGAGCATTTAAAAAAATGATTATTAGACATTCTGCTAATAAAAAATCTGCCCAAGTGTTTTGCCCATTTTTCTCCTAGGCTGTCTTTTTTGCAATGATTTTTAGGAATTCCTTGTGTGTCATTATAATTCCTTGTTGATCATAAGTATTGGAAGTATCTTCTCCCAGTAACTGATGAAGCCTTTTGAGAAACAGAAGTGGTTTTTTATTCGCAGGAATTTCTTCTAAAAGTTTTTCAAATCTGCCTTTTACATCTAAGTCCTTTTACATATTGAGTTAAATGTTGTATACAGTGTGAGAAGTAATCCAGTTTTATGTATGTTTTCCACATGGTAAGCACTAACTGACTGCTCCATCATTTCCTGCTGACTGGTAGTGCTACCTTGATAGGTGCTGAGTTTCTTAGTGCTGTTGGTCTATTTCTGGGGTTTCTATTCTGTTCCATCTGTCTGTTCTTTCTATGTTCCAACCTCCATGGTGCTAATATCTATAGGATTTCAATAGTGAATACCAGGTAAAAAATTCTTTCTGTCTGATCTTGTTCTTTTTCAGTTGTGTTGACTATTCTTCATCTTTATCACCTCCATAATTTAAAAAAAAATAGCTTATTAAGTCCCTTGAAATAAACTATCATGATATTGATGGAAATTCATTGAATCTGTAGATCAGTTTAAGAAAAATTGATGTATTCAGGATATTGTATTTCTGTCTATAATTTATAAATGAATCTCAGTGTTTCTGAGATTTAAACCTATCTTTTCAAAGCTAACTTCAGAAAGTTGGAAGAGTCTGTCATAACATATCATGAAATCCTATTTGTACACATCAAGGCACATTTATTTGTTATAACTCATTGTTTGAGTCTTCAGGTTTCCCTGTCACATGGCCTTTCTTTTTTTTTAAATAAATTTATTTATTTTATTTTTGGCTGCATTGGGTCCCCGCCGCTGCCCGTGGGCCCCCGCCAGCCGCTGCTCGTGGAGGCCCCTCTTCGTTGCAGAACATGGACTCCAGGCGCGCAGGCCCTGCAGCCGTGGCACACGGGCCCAGCCGCTCCGGGGCACGCGGGATCCTCCCGGACCAGGGCCCGAACCCGTGCCCCCCACAATGGCAGGCGGACGCTCAACCACTGCACCACCAGGGAAGCCCCACATGGCCTTTCTTAAATTCATATTTATTTGTTGCCCTATTGGTAACAACTCAAGGAATTTTTTCTTTGATGCAGATTATGATACAGAAAAAAATGCAGGAGACATTATCCTGTTCATGAAGAATTTGAACTGAATCTTAAAGATTTAGTTTCCTCATCCATGAAAGGAGTTTGAGCTAGACAGTCTCTCATCTCTCTACCAGCTCTAATGTTAAAGGATTGTGTTCATCCTTACACACTGTTTTCTCATTAAAATGTAAATATGCATAATTATCATCATGTTTCATTTTCTTAGGCAGTTGAGAAACCCATCACCTAGATGATGTGGTAGACTGATTTTTGTCAATATAAGTCTTGACTCCACTTTAAAAAGTCTCATTAATATGATTCATATGGTCTAGAGTGGCTAATTAGTTCCAAGCCTTAATCATTCTCTTGGGCATATTCCTGTAGACAATTTTGTAATGATAGATTTAGTAGAGAAAATACAATGATAATATTAAATTAAACCTAACAAAAAAGTAAATGTAACTAAATAGCCATACAGTCTCTGATTATTAAAAATATATGGGTGGGGGCTTCCCTGGTGGCGCAGTGGTTGAGAGTCCGCCTGCCGATGCAGGGGACGCAGGTTCGTGCCCCGGTCTGGGAAGATCCCACATGCCGCGGAGTGGCTGGGCCCGTGAGCAATGGCCGCTGAGCCTGCGCGTCCGGAGCCTGTGCTCCGCAACGGGAGAGGCCACAACAGTGAGAGGCCCGCGTACCGCAAAAAAAAAAAAAAAAAAAAAAAAAACCACAAAAAAAATATATGGGTGAAGGATATTAAGAGGTACAAACTTCTAATTACAAAATGAGTCACATTGATTAATTGTACAATGTGGGGAATATAGTCAATTTATCTTTTAAAACTTAAAAAAAAAGATATGGGCATGAGAAACCTCTATATTTTTACCTCATTGTTTAAGGTGAATATTTGGCCCTTCATATTCATCATTGATTTTTTAAAAATCACATTTAGACTTTGGAAATTATATACAATGTGTTTGTATGACAGTGAGAAAAACAACCTAGACTGTACAGTCAAATAAACTGTCTGAATTTTATACTTTGACATGTTTTTCTTTTTAATCTAGACATCCCTAAGTTTTTCCAAACATAGAAGTAACTTTTTCTCTTTGTCTTTCGTACTGTTTCGTACTTGTTTGTCCAGTGACATTGCTATTCTGTGATAAGACTTTATTAGAGAAAATGTCCCTACTTGTACTTGAACATTAACCTTTTTTCTTTTGTACAAATGCCGCTTGTTTTGACTTACATCAACTGCTTTCTGAATGAATACTATCTTTCCAACTTCTATCCCTTTAAAATGAGCAATCCAATGTTACACCCTTTAATAAAGATGAAGCCTACACCTGTGTATCTAGAATTTTGGTTTTACCAGTTCAGTGGAGTTGAACGTTTTTGAAATTGGAGAGACATTTCAAAAACATTTACTTCATGTTCATTCATCTATTCATCTTCTCTTTAATTAGATCTGGTTGAAAAATTATTTTCATTGATTGATGTGGCTTCCTGGAATATGTTTTTATAAAGATTAGGTTTCTGAGACTCAGCAGAAAAGAGTGTTTGGATAGATAAGTGATTCTGCAATAGACATACACACACTAAGTGGGATTTCCTGACTCAGGGAGGAATATAGCTTTAATGGAGACAAAGGCAGACAAGAGATCTTTAGGTCATCTGACCTAGTCAGTTTTCTTCCAGGAAATACATTACCACTCATCCAAAAGGGAATTGTCTATAAATATTTTTAGAATCCCTTAAGATGTGTATTTTACAATCTTGTATTAAATAGCAAAAATTAAATTTTCTTTTTTTTCTCTCTTAACACTGAATCATTACAATTTCACATTTTATATGGCTATAAGCAGTTGAGCTTATAAACCAGATTTTAATACTGGATACAGTAAAAAATTTAGACAGCCACATCCATTTTATGTTTTGTTTATATTTCATTTTTTTAATTGAAGCATAGTTGATTTACAATGTGTTAATTTCTGGTGTACGGCAAAGTTATTCAGTTATATATATATATATTCTTTTTCTGATTCTTTTCCATTATAGGTTATTACAAGATACTGAATATAGTTCCCTGTGCTGTCCTTGTGATTCATCTCCTTTATAAATAGTAGTGTGTATCTGTTAATCCTAAACTCCTAATTTATCCCCCATCCCCTTCTTTCCTCTTTGGTAACCGTAAGTTTGTTTTCTATGTCTACGAGTTTCTGTTTTGTAAATAAGTTTATTTGTATCATTTTTTTATTTTTATTTTTTATTTTTATTTTTATTTTTATTTTTATTTTATTTTGTGGTACGTGGGCCTCTCACTGTTGTGGCCTCTCCCATTGCGGAGCACAGGCTCCGGACACGCAGGCTCAGTGGCCATGGCTCATGGGCCCAGCCGTTCCGCGGCATGTGGGATCTTCCCAGACCGGGGCACGAACCCGTGTCCCCTGCATCGGCAGGTGGACTCTCAACCACTGCGCCACCAGGGAAGCCCTGTATCATTTTTTTAGATTCCAAGTATGTGATATCATATGCTATTTGTCTTTTTCTGTGTGACTTACTTCACTTAGTATGATAATCTCTAGGTCCATCCATGTTGCTGAAAATGGCATTATTTCATTCTTTTTATGGCTGAGTAATGTTCCATTATATATATATCCCACATCTTCTTTATCCAGTTCCTCTGTTGATGGACATTTAGGTTGCTTCTGTGTCTTGGCTATTATAAATACTGCTGCTATTAACATTGGAGTACAAGTATCTTTTCAAATTAGAGTTTTTATCTTTTTCAAATATCCCAGGAGTGGGATTGCTGGATCATATGGTAACTCTATTTGTAGTTTTTTAAGGAACCTCCATACTGTTTGTTCTCCACAGTGGCTGCACCAATTTACATTCCCACTAACAGTGTAGGAGGGTTCCCTTTTCTCTACACCCTCTTCAGCATTTATTATTTGTAGACTTTTTGATGATGGCCATTCTGACTGGTGTGAGGTGATACCTCAATGTAGTTCATTTTTAAATTTCTATAATTCTATTATCTTTTCATTGTTATTGGTATCTGTTCTTACCATTATTTACTTTCTTCTACTTTCTTTGGGTTTATTTTTCTCTTTTTTCTAAGTTTTAAAGTAAATCACTTTGTGCATTAATTCTTAGCTTCCTTTGTTTGTAATATGTTCATTTAATTTTACTGCTTTAGCTGCATCTCACATATTTGATGCACAGTATATTTACTATTCAAAATACTTCCTTAATTCTATTATGATATCTTCTTTGACCCAAGTGCTACTTAGAATTTCTTTAAATTTGTTTTCCAAAGGAAAGGGTAATAACCCTAGAAAATTTTCCCTGAATATTTAACATAGTAAAGGCTAAAATTAAACAATATTTTTCCCCTCCTCCTCAACAATACAAGAAAAAGGAATTTTAGTTTTCTTCACATTTTAGACATTATTATCATAGTCCAGTAATAGTAAATATTCACAAAAATGGACCAATCCATTTTTGTGAATATTTACTAGTACGTCTTCTATTTTCTTTTCTCTCCCACTGTTTTTTGGCATCTCAGACCTTTCTTGTTCTTAAAGTACATCTTTTACAAGTTCCTCTAGTGCCCAATAGTAGAGAATTCTAATGTTCGATTTTCTTAAAATCTTATTTTGCACTTACACTTGAAAGCTAGTTTTGCTGTATCAGTATTTCTAGGTTGACACCTCTTTCTCTCAGCACTTTAAAGATACTATTAAATCATCTCTTAAGAAATCATCTTTCAGTTTGAGCAGTGTTCTTTTGATCTGTTTTCTTCTGTATGGTGCTCTTAAATTCTTCTTTTTATCTTTGCTGCACAGTTTTACTCTAATGGGTCCAGATGTTGATTTTTTTTAAAAAAATGGCCTTAAGATTCATTAGCCTTCCCATATGAATATCTGTATCTTTTATTAATTTTGGACAATTCTTAGCTGTTATCATTTCAAATATTGTCTCATTACTGTTTCTTTTATTTTTCCTATGAAACCCTAATAAGACTGATGTTGACCTTCTTACTCTGTCATTCACTTCTCTTAATCTCTCTTTCATATTTTCTGTCTCTTTTATTTCTCTATTACATTCTGAATGTTTCATTCATATATGTCTCTGGTTTACTAATCCAACCTGCAACTGTGTCTAATTTGTTGCTTAATCTGTTTAGTTGGTTTCTAATTTCAATTATTGGATGTTCAATTTTAAATGTTCTATTTGTTTTTATTTTAAATATGCCTGGCAAAGTTTTAATCATTTTTTAATCTTCCTCATCTGCTAAATTTTCTGTCATTCCTTATATTTATTGAAACAGATTCAACTTATTATTTTATTTTATTTATTTGGTAATTCCAATATCTATAATCGTTGTGGTCTATTTCTATAGTTCATTATTTCTGTTGAGTTGTTTTCATGGGAGTTTACTTCTTCATGCATTCAGAGATTTTTCTGAGATGCTCCTTAATATTTTATCTGTGGGAATGAGTTGTGTTTACTGTATATTTTTTCCAGAGAAAATTTGCTTTCACCGAGAAACTGCATGATCTATCAACTATAGACCTACTTTAACTTACGTGTTCAACTTCCGGGCCAGACAACTACACAAGCCTTTGAGTATGCACTTGTGATTAGAAATTTTCAAAGTAAACTTTTTTAAAAGTATGCTATCTGGAAGCAAGGCAAGTCTTATTTTGCATGAAGGGTTTTATCTAGAACACTCTCTAGGTATTGACTTTTGGTATAAGACTGCCGTGGAGTCTGAATGTGACTTCCTTCTCTATTTAGGCTCAGCGCTTTGATTGTTTCCCTGGCACATGAAGCATTGGCAGATGCCTTCAGGATAGACATCATCTCTAGTGCTTATCTCTGTGGAACTATACTTTCTTAATTTCAGGCCTCAAATTAGAGCTCCTAATTGAACACTTTAAAACAATCATCTAGCATAATATTTAGAGCAGATTTTGGTGAATTATATCATAGAGAATAACACACAAGCCTAACTGTACAGCATGATGAATTTTCATGAAATGAACTTACACATATAACCAGAAACTAGATCAAGAAGCAGAACATTACCAAATTGCAGAAGCTGCCTTTGTGCCCCCTTTCAGATACTGCTTCCCAGGAGTAGCTGCTGCCCTTCTAACACCATAGATGCCATTATTCACCAAAGATAATGTACCCTTCAGTGTCTGGCTTCTCATGTACTGTTTAGGTTCTTTTTCTCAACATTATATTTGGAACATTCATCTGCCTTTAAATATGTAGTTGTATTTCACTTTTATCCTTATACAAATATGCCATAAATTATTTATCCATTTTCTTGTTGATAAACATTTGTTGTGTTTTTGTTTGAAGTTATTACAAATCCCGCTGCTATGAATGTTATTATACCTATCTTTTTTGTGCACATAAAGTATACATTTATGTTGGTTATATAGTCAGAAGTGAAATTCCTTGGTCGCAAGGCATTCGCTTTTTTCAGTTTAGAAGATACTGCCAACAGTTTTCCCAAGTAGTTTCTCCAATTTAGATTTCAGCCTATACTGTCTCAGTTTTCTGTTTGTTCCACATTCTTACCAGCACCTGTTATCTCTTTTTTCATTTTAACCACTCTGATGGGTATGTAGTGGATGTTGTTGTAGTTTTGAATTTGCATTTTTCCGATGTCCAGTGATTTTGTGCATGTTAACATTTTTGGGTCTCAGCCATTTTTATCCAGCCTTTTGAAGCGTTCACTACTGAAAAGTGTTCCTTTAGGTAGTTCACCATATTGCTGGGAATTACTGCAGTCTGTATAAAATAACATCTAATAATTTCACTGGGCATCTCTGTTCTTAACTTCCTTTTTCTTCTCTTTAACACTCTCTTAAAATATTTTTTTCAGTACTCTTGAAGTCAGCCTTTAATTTGGCCAACCTGTCTTTGAGCTCCCTCTACTGTTTTCCACTTAAATTATATACCTGTTTATTAGGCATAATTATCTTTAAAATGATGGATTCTTAGACAATAAGCTATTTTAAACAAAAACATTTCCTTTTCCCAAAGAGAGGGTATCAATCAATTTGGTACTAACTCAAGACAAAAGAAATTTAAAAGTAATACTTAAAAAACTAGTACTTTAAAATGTCATTTGTCTTATCTAGCCGTTTGTATCAATGTAATGAATTAACACTTCAAATTACTTAAAACTAGAGAAACTACAGAGTCATATGTTATCTTCTCAGGTATACCATAAACACATTGAAGTCAACATCATGACTTATACTTTCTCCTTCTTCACAGTTCCCAGAATATTTACTTGGATGTAAATCAGTCATTAACTATTGAAAAAATCTAAAGGCATTTATTTATTCAGTTGTCTTGCTACATCCAAATTCATGGTGTATATTTCTTTAGGGCAATGTAGCTAAAGTGAATAAAGCATACCATACAGTGTTTATATGTATTTCATCAATCAACTGTGACAGATAATGTCTCCCTACATTAGAATATAATAAGGGTTCTTCTCAAGCTTGCCAGCTGATTAGCTTCATAAAGGCCTATTCTACCTTAAAAAATGACCAGGAAGCAAGAAAATTCATAGCCTTATCAATGTAGATTTGAAGCCATATAATGAGTACATGAGTTATGAACTTTGGATGTGACTAAGTCTCAGTAATAATATCTAATCTATAGGATTTTTATAATGATAAATGCAGTAATGTGTGTAAAATGCTTAGCACAGTACTTGGCACTTAGTAAATTCTAAGCTGTATTTTAAACAGCTATCATGTTATGAATAAGTCCTAAATCGGCATTTTTTTCCTCTTGAGAATGTTCTATTTGAACGTTGAAAATCTGATATTCCCCTGTCCGTGTTCATTTCCTGAACATTAGTTTTGGAAATGGTGCCACATACCCGTATATTAATTCACTGCAAGAGACCAATCAAATGTAAGCATAAAAAGAGTAATTTCCTTCTCTTCTCAGCACTCTCTGCTAATAAACCTATTTGAACATATTCCAGAAAGACTGTTGATGCCAGAGCCGATTGAGAATTAGGCAAGTGGGTGGTTTTAACTTCTGCTAATAATATCACTTCCCTAGGTTCTTGCTGTATTAAAGCTGCAGTTCCCTTTGGCTAGCTTCTGAGTGGAACCTGGCTTATGTTAGCTTTTTAAAGAGGAGCAGAGAGGGAGGACCAAGTAACCAAAGTCTAGGTGATTAGACCATTATAGCCATTGTGTGGGATTTCAGATGAACTCCCACCCAATTTGGTTTGAATGTAGAGACTAATGATCACACGCACGCACGCACGCACCAGGAGGTCATGGAACATTTATTACCTAGATAATTGAGGCTTTTCTGGAGCCAGCAGGGCAAGGTGACTACTGGCTTGGGGATTTTAGGACATTTAGGGGGTGAGGCCCAAGCTGAGAGAGTTGCTTGGTAGAGGCTTGCAGGGGTTGAAGTTCTCTCCAGCACCAAAGGAGAGAACACCTGGGCTTTCTTATCATTTTGCCCAAGTGTGGGGCAAAGGTGAAGAGGGAGGTGTGAGATGTAAGAGCCATCATCAAACATCAAAAAATGGAGTCAGACTCCTTATTACAGAGACCAAGATGTATGAGGACAGGAAAATGGACCACAATGATGCACAGCCAATGTTGCCCCGGGCGGAGAACTAGGGGTCACTTTCTAAAAGCATGTGTTTCTGTTGATTAACACACATTAACCAAATCTTATTAAATGGGGTTGTTATACATAAGTTATACAAGTAGGGAGACTCCTGTTTGCTTGAAACTGATTAAGATACTATTTCTTACAAATAAATGCAAAACGGATTGTTACTAAATATCCATATGGGGCTTCCCTGGTGGCTCAGTGGTTGAGAGTCCGCCTGCCGATGCAGGGGACACGGGTTCGTGCCCCGGTCCGGGAAGATCCCACATGCCGCGGAGCGGCTGGGCCCGTGAGCCATGGCCGCTGAGCCTGCGCGTCCGGAGCCAGTGCTCCGCAACCGGGGAGGCCACAACAGTGAGAGGCCCGCGTACTACAAGAAAAAAAAAAAAAAAAGAAAAGAAAGAACCGAAAAATAAATATCCATATGTATATAACCAGTACTCAGTCCAGTTATATTATGAAATAATATAGTTTGTAACTTTCTTAAATAAACAGGATAATAAATAAGGTGACAAACCAGTATTGGGGTTCAAAGGGGCTTATATAACTGTATTTGCCATGGCATGATGCCAAGTCTTGTACATGTGGTACCTGTCACATGTCATTACATTTATTGGTTGCTTATTTTTTATTCATTATTTCTTTTGTTCATTTGACATGTATTTTACTCTTCCCCTAACATGTCCCAGATTCAGTATACACAGTTAATATTTTGTCTTTGTCTTACAAAGTCCACAGTCTTCTGGAGAAATAGGAATACAGAACAATAACAGATATGCAATATTATAATGTCTCTAGTTGAGAAGTATAATTAACATTCTGGATATGTTGCTTTAGACTTCCAGAACTTTATAAATAAATACAGTTTAACAGAATAGATACATTGTGGTGGTGAGGAAAGTCTTCTATTACTTATTTGTCCCTTGTTTCATGTTCCATCACATACTGTTTTGGCCCAAAGAAAGTGTTTTTTCATATCAGGACCTATTGAACTTTCATCACTTTGCCACACTCTGTAAAAATACCTGTGAGCTCCAGAGCATGAAATTAACACTCAGGAATATTGTAGTCTAACCTCAATTTTTCCTACTTTGAATGATACTGAAATGAGAGGTCTTCCAGAGCAGAACCCTCTTTTTTTTTTTTTTTTTTTTTTTTTTTTTTTTTTTTTTTTTGCGGTATGCGGGCCTCTCACTGCTGTGGCCTCTCCCGTTGCGGAGCACAGGCTCCGGATGCGCAGGCCTAGCGGCCATGGCTCACGGGCTTAGTTGCTCCGCGGCATGTGGGATCTTCCTGGACCAGGGCACGAACCCGTGACCCCTGCATCGGCAGGCGGATTCTCAACCACTGCGCCACCAGGGAAGCCCAGCAGAACCCTCTTTAAATTATACTTTCAAATGTTATACACTTGTCTTTGGGTCCTTCCGGATTCTTTTCTCCTAATAAAGGACTTACATTGTATTTAAATGATAGTTTAAATGACTGAGATCAACTCTTCAAAAACAATCAAATAAAAGAAGTACTCTCGGGGCTTCCCTGGTGGCGCAGTGGTTGGGAGTCCGCCTGAGGATGCAGGGGACGCGGTTTCGTGCCCCGGTCTGGGAAGATCCCACATGCCGCGGAGCGGCTGGGCCCGTGAGTCATGGCCGCTGAGCCTGCGTGTCCGGAGCCTGTGCTCCGCAACGGGTGAGGCCGCAGAAGTGAGGCCCGCATACCACAAAAAAAAAAAAAAAAAAAAAAAAAAGAAGCACTCTCAGAATAAAATTTAAAAATTAAGGCCTTTTAGTCTCCTATAAAACATCCCATTAAAATATTATGATTTAGGAATAGGAATTGTGTGAAAGCAGATGTTAGCTTGTCCTTTCCACTCAAATTTCTCCATTTTTTGGTTTCTACATCAATGTAAGGAAAAATATTTCTTGCAATATTTCCTAAAGCATGTCTTACAGTATAAAATAATAATAATAATAATAAAACAACCAAAAAAAAAAAACCTCCCACCTTTAGCAATAAAGAAGTTATCTAAGTGGAAAATAATGATGCTTTCAACGTTCCTAATTGAGTTCAAATAATTATCTGAGTTTAATTTGTCTTGTTCCCAAAGTGGACAAAATGTTTCTGTCTTTTCAGTGTTCACTCCAGGTTTTAATTGGGTGGAAATATATTGAGGAAAATCCCATTGCTCAGAGCCCAAGTTTACAATTTTCTGAATCTGAGTCACATTGCTTGAGATAGACTTGACTTGCAGAAGTTGTAGGTGATTAAACAGATATCTATTCTTTTAGGCAGCTACTTGGGTGGGTGTTAAAAGTCATGTCATGAAAGTCTGACCTCTTTCTCTTTGCTTTGGGCTCTAGTCTCAGATGGACTTCTCTATTAATGGAACATAAGCATGTAGGCGTTTTGTTGTCCTCAGATATCCCATGTAAATTTAATCTAGTCATTAGTTAGATGTCCTCCATGGACTGAAATGGTATTCAGTGCTACTAAGGACCTTTTAATTTAGTAAACATTTACTGAGTGATTGCTCTCTACTAAGAGTAATGCACCATGCTAAGAGGTATGAGGGATATAGAAATGAAAAAAGCATAGTCTGAACCCTCAGAGAAGTTTTAATAAAGAGGGGAACACCAGTGCAAAGAGACAGATACATCAGTAGAACAAGATAGCTTCTCTAGGTCTCCAAAGGCACTTTTAAATTTTATAAAACTTTTCAAGTTGCCTGGGGAAACTTCGGGTAATTTCAGAATTTTAGCTGTCAGGAACATGTTCATGCTTCTTCAAGCTTTATCTCCATCCCCAAACTCTCCCTTAAAATTTAGACTCTTTCCTGTCTATTCCACTTGACATTCAGTTAGCAATTCAACCTCCACCTGTCAGAATCTGAACTCACATCACTTCCCTGACCTCTTGCTGCCCCAGTATTTCCCTGGTATAGTTAGCTAGTGCATCCAGTCTTTCACCAAAGACTTTCACCAAAGTATGCTGTTTTCATATGCTAAATATTTCTCAAGTCCTTCCCTTCTTAATCAATTCTATTATGACTGCACTCACTGAAATCCTTACCAGCTCTCACTGAAATCCTTACCAGCTCTCACTAGAACCTTATTACAGCTTTCTCACTGGTTTCCTTTCCTCTAATTTTCTCTCCACTTAAATTCATTGTTCACACAGAGAAATGAAGAAACTACTGGAGAAACCTATCAAAAACATAAATCGAGGCAGCCAACATATCTGCTTACACCTCTTCAAAAATTTCCAGAAACTACAAGATAGGGACCCCAAACTATAGGAAGGCTTACCATAGCTTTCCCAAACTAATTATTTTAGCTGTTTTCTTTGAATACCCTTAATATGATTTAATTTATTGTTGAAACAGGCACCTTTTGAGAATCAACGAGAGAGCTATCAATTCTTGTGTTGGGAATGCAGGTTCAGAAGGTGATAGGACATGTGGTCACCCTACTCTTTGCTAGTCTCTAGCTGCTTCACTGTCTTGTACACAACCTGCTGTTTTCTCTTTCTAGAACATCTACTTCCCTCTTTCTTCTCTAGATGCCGCTTTCTAAAGACTTTTTGAGATTCACCACAAACTGCATATACCTCTAGACACATCCCCTCAATTTCCTGCCTGCGGAGAGGCATTTAATACCTCATTTGTGCTCCCATATGCTGATATGTGTCACTCATTGCACTTGTTATGTAATATTGAAATTTGCTTATGTGTTGATTTTTCCCCAAGGATTGCAGGTTCCTTAAGGTCAGGAGTTCTTCTTTTACATAGTCATGCTGCCTAGTGTATTTATGTTTAACAAATATTTGTTGAAATGACCACATTTGAACTTCAAATTTATCTATGTAATCTCCTTTTCCCAGTACAGGTAAAGGATAAGCTACTGATTTTTTTGGGGGGGAGGGGGCAATAAAAGTTTGACAGATTAGTCTACCCCCAAGTTTTTTAAACCATCAACTGTATGATCAAACATTATCAAAATTAGAAGGCAAACAGTGAGAAAAATATGTATTATAAGTATTCAAAGATATGACTTTGTTATTATTGGGAAGAACACTATAATGGAAAGAGGGTTTAGGTTTCACAAGGTGGAACTTTGGAGGCCAAGGATGAGAGATTCAAGAGTGCTAATGTGAATATGGTTGGGAAATGGAATTCTGGAATCCAAGCTAAATAAGAAAGAAAGTAGTTCGTCCAGCACCTGAGGCTATAAGATGGAAAAAATAGGAAAAGAATACTGTACTGGAAGTGATAGTGGGGAAAGAGAGAATATCAGAAGGGATGAACAAAAGGAGAAATGGAAGGATTAGAATTTATGAACTTCATCATAAGAAGCGACGCAATGACCAGTCAGGGTGGGAGAGGTGTCTGTACTTCTGAAGGATGGAAATGCAATGGAGATATGGAGGTGAGGATTTGTGATGAGGCTTGTAGATGTTTGATGATAAATTTCACCATGAAAGTTAGAAAAAGGGTCCAGAGGTTGATAAATACTGGACATGGAGTGAGGGGTACAATTAAGTATGATGAACTTGCCAAAGGGAAGCCTTGTTGAAGAATGGAGACAGGCTAATGGACTCCAAGAAGCATAACACACAAGGAAACAACTTCTGATAGAAAAAGCTTTGGAAGTCAGTGTCATCAGGAGAAAGCTTGATTTCAGTGTGGTCAAGGAGCGGAACAGGTCATCTTCAGAACTGACTAAGGATGTATGTGGGTTTGCTCACAAAGGCTAGAGAAGACCCACAGAAGGCTCGTGGGGAGGTTGGTGGAAGAAGTGCAGCTGAACTGGGCTGGATAAGGCAGAAAGACCATACTGACAAAAATAACAGCCAGAGATTTCCACCTTAGCTGGTAATCGCAGAGAGTTGTCTGAACAGGAGAGACTAGCTTTTTTGTGTGTGTGTGTGGTATGCGGGCCTCCCACTGTTGTGGCCTCTCCCGTTGCGGAGCACAGGCTCCGGACGCCCAGGCTCAGTGGCCATGGCTCACGGGCCCAGCCGCTCCGCAGCATATGGGATCTTCCCGGACCAGGGCACGAACCTGCGTCCCTTGCATCAGCAGGCGGGTTCTCAACCACTGCGCCACCAGGGAAGCCCGAGACTAGCTTTTATATGACAGAAATGTAGAGAACGAATCCATTCATTCCAAGTGAGGCTCCAAGTGATAAATAAGGTTTGGGTTCACCTCCGAGTCTTCCTCAATCACTGAGTGATATTTTTTTCTGGGCTTGGGGGAGGCAGACTGCTGGTGGGACTGCTTCAAAGTCCTAACGCAGGTGGCATGGAGCCTGTTGCTAGACATTAAGAACTTTCCCTGGCCTTTTGGAAGATGGAGATTAGGGGTAGTTAATAATAATTTAAAAGACCATTGTGCAACCTTGGTCACATTTCTTTGCAATAATTAATGAAAGGCACTTAAAAATTTGCAAAAGCTGGAGCATAAAAGAATTTAAAGCATCCTAGGGGCTTTCCTGGTGGTGCAGTGGTTGATAGTCCGCCTGCCGATGCAGGGGACACGGGTTCGTGCCCCGGTCCGGGAAGATCCCACATGCCGCGGAGTGGCTGGACCGGTGAGCCATGGCCACTGAGCCTGCGCGTCCGGAGCCTGTGCTCGGCAACGGGAGAGGCCACAACAGCGAGAGGCCCGTGTAACGCAAAAAAAAGAAACAATAACTTAAACAGTCGTGTGTTTTCACAAATATGTAGAATCAGTCTTCCTGCCTACTGTGATGGGTCCTACAATACCTTGCCACATCCATCTCTAGTTAATCATTACATTTCTGTTACAGTAATTTACCTACACACTAAAACATTACAATTATATATTTAAATCACCAAGACATCTATCATTTGGAGTCTGTAACATGAATTGTTTTTTATTAGAAAAAACGATTGAATTTTTATTTATAACTGGATGAGATTCTGGTCATTTAAAATGCAATTTAACTTGAGAATGAGAGAAGATGGGGAAATAAGAGACCTTATCATGTTTCAACAACTTGTCATTAATTTTTGAATCTTTACAAAGGATTTTAGCCACCTGCAAAAGAAAAAGTTTCTCTTCTTTTCCTAGTTGCCTTTTTAAAAAATCTGGCTAATGCATATTTTATAATTTATGCCAAAATGCTTAAAATAAATTATTGAAGTAAAAAAAAAATCATAGTTTGGAATCAGACAGTAAATTTTTAAATATTTTGTTTATTATATGTAAGTATTCATTCATTGTTAAAATAATCAGATAAAGTAAGAAATAAGGTATCTGAGTTCTTTTTTGGATCTGCATGGATATACATACATTTAATCAGGGATATCGAAAGTGCTCTAAGTTTTTATTTCATCTTTCCAGAGAAATATTGAGAAAAATATGTGAACTTTACATAACCTAGTTATCAGTTACTATACAAAATGAGAGTACAGATTTTAAGTAAAATTTGCTTTCTATGTTATGTGATTTTCCTATATAGTAGTTACTTAATTAATATTATATCAATCAATACTGACATTATTAACTTGGTTCTCTAGAAAGTCAAAGTTCAATCTTGTGACTGAAATTGGTGAGCCAGAAGGTGATGGTATATTGGAAAGAAAATAACTGTAAAAGTATAGGGGAGCTAATATTTGAGAGGTACCTACTATGTGTTATCTACTTATATATATATATATATATATATATATATATATATATATATATATATATATCTGATTTAAAGTTCACCTCAGCCCTCCCTCTAGAAGTGGCTATTATCAATTGTCATGTTATTTATTTATCCATTTTACTCTTGTTTTTTTCAAATGAGATACTTCAAACGTAGAGAAAAGTGCAGAAAGCAATATAAAATCACATATGTAATTATTGCCCAGAAGTAACTAATGTTCAGTACCTCATCATAAGGCAAATTTGCTTCAGGAAATAGAAATAAATAAAATCTTATAGATACACTTGAAATACCTTGTAGCCCTTTCACGTTCAAGCTGAGGAAAGATAAGTTCAGAAAGAGATGAAGTAACTTGCCCAAATTCACTTGGCTAGCATGTAGACCCAAGATTGGATCCTCCATGAGGGGGACTCTGGATCTCGTGTTCTTTCCCTCCACTATGCAGACCTTCTCTGTGCTCCCTGATGGGCTCACAGGCCCAGTAGAGACATATTTTGTAGAGCTGCTTTATAGTGGGGGAAATGATTGAACCTTTTACTTTTGTGGTACCATATCAGTTGCCAGTTAATACTGGCACATAATACAGTATTCTGTGTTCACCTGTTCAATTATTTTCTGTACCACATCAAGAGAGCATGATAATTTGGTTATAATAGCTTCATTTACTTCAATTTAATATTGTTAGTCATTCTGGTGTACAAATGCAGGTATATAATGGAATGTCACAAAAATGACAAATGTAGAGTGTAGCAAATAAACAATACTGCATTTCTAAGTGATTTAAATTCTGTATCTGAGCATATATTATTGGAATAGAATTTTTTTAAAGAGAAGAAACAATCTTAGTTGGTTTTAGTTCTTTACCACATTTGTCATTTACCTGTCCCTCATTATCTATAAAGCGGGGATCATAATATGTCTTTCATGGGACTCATATAAACATGCTGTATATGTACATGATGTATATGAAGGCATTTGACAGAATGATTGTCATACAGGAACTATTCAATACTTATTTGTCAGGGTCACTTGAAAACAGGTATTTTGCACGTGGTGGTGTGGTTAGGAAACAGCTAATATCTTACATATTTTAAAATAATTTTATTTAACTGAGTTCAACCAGCTGCTCTTTAAAAAATCATTTGGCAAGTAGAGAACTATTTTAAGAGGATACTTACTTCATAGCTGATTTAGAAAAGAGAGAAATAAAACAATCTACCTTCTTGTAAGGGTATTTTATTTTTGTGGTTTATGAGAACTCGAAGAGATAAACAAATATTTGAGAAATGGTATTCTTGCTACACTGGCAATAATACCAATTAAAGTGTTATTGTTATTTTATTAAGGCAATGCTCTTATAATAATTTCATCCTCTAGAGAAATACTAGGGAATTTATTAAACACATACTTTCAAAAAGTTGAAGTCTTGAACAATATTATCATTACTATATATGTGAGAAAACAACTGCATTGGGAAAGAAGCGTTGATAGGTTATTAAAATATAAAGCAATAAGGAGAAAACTGAAAATTCCGTGATATTATCAAGGCTCCCTTGAGACTCAACCATGAAACAATTCTTTTATTTTAAGATTTCTTTCTCATTGATGAGTCATTTTGAGCTCTTTTTTTTATGTGGGCACAAGGAAATGAATAAGAATTCATCCCCATTGCTAAAGCACCCTGAATCTTATTAATTCAAATGTTGCGAGTATTGAAGCCATGAAGAAAAAACGAATACTGAAACTCCATATATCTGCTTTCATTAAGATAACAAATATCTCAGTTTCTTACACCAAACATCTCTGTATTTTCTAAGCGTGGGTTCCTTAAGATATGAATTTTAAACATGGTATGTGATTCTCCCTAGAAATACAGAGGTCTGAAAAACAAAGTCATTCCATTTATCAACTGAAATTGCATTTAATTAAAGAATAGTTCTGACATATCAAGAGAGAGGCTAATTAATATTTTCTAGAGACCTTTGGTTTTGTAAGAAACAAAAGAGCCGAAGTTAATATAAGCCTTAGAAGGAGGATGGCATTGTAGAGTGAGGAGTAGAAACGGTTCTTATTAATATTAAAATAAGAAATTGGCTTAGATTGGAAAACAGCCCAAAGGTTATTTGCCACAGGAGTTTGGCATTTTTCTCCTTTTTTGACTCATCTCAATTGGAAAGCACAGATGTTCCTTACATCTGCCTCTCTCCCACTCACCCTTAAATTTTACTTACCAGCTGAACCATCCATCCTAAAACACCCACAAATAGTTTATCGTGCTAATAATTCACCTGTTGTATTTGAATGCATACACATTTCTTGAAACCATAGATCTTCCAACCATACTTTGAAAGCTCTCTGAAGACTCTTCAAAAAAAAATTGTCCCAATGGTTATATTTCATTAAAATGTTTATTGTTCTACCGAATATATACCTAGTTAGTTTTTTTAATATGAATGCATTTCTTGGCATTAAGTAACTGTTTGCTAAGCAGTGTACACAGCTATGCATACACTAATGCCATCATTACCAATTTTATTAAAAAGCCACGATGCATAGCAAAGCGAAGAAGAGGTGTTCCTAGTAATGGTATTTCAAATGCATATTTAAATAGCTTATCTACTCTCAATTCATTTCTGATAGATTAAATAGCTGTATTCCAAGTTTTACAAGATGAACATCTTTGCTGTTTGTTTTTTTTTTTCCCTTCCTCAGCTTGCATCAGCTGAATAGCTCAAATTATTTGCTGCTAGTAAAGCATGAAAATGTGAGATAAAAAAGGAAATGAAAGCTATAGACTGAGTAGCCTACAGACCTTAAATATTGTAGCACTTTTGAATCTAGTATATTTATTTTGCTTCAACTGTTAAACTTTTTTTTTTTTTTTTTTTTTTTTTTTTTTTGCTCTTGCTGATGTCATAAGATCTATCTGGGTTGTGTGTTCACTGCTTAATGATGATCTGGCTAAAACCTGAGAGAACCAGGGGGCAACCAGAGTCAAATCTGTGTAATTAGCTAAAGAATCCTTCCCCCGGAAGGGCAGGGCAGTGTGCAAGAAGAGTGGTGCTCACTGTGGTTACCCCACTGTGTGTCTGATGGAGTGAAGAAGAGAACAGGGGGAAGTGGAGGGGCAGGAAGTGCTGTGGTAGTTCTCTAAAGAGACAGTCCTGATAGGCTCCCTTCCTTTCCAGCTCCTATACTATGTGCTGTTGTGTAGAGCAGAGGAGCTGAGTGGAAATTAATATTTGTCACTTGCAGGACCTCCTTGATCTTACAATGCTAGGAGGGAGATTTTTCTCTTCTTAAGTTGTGCAGTTCACCAGGTTTCCCTTGTTCAATGGTTGCTTTAAAGCTTAGAGTCAAGTTCATAGCCAAGGCATACTTCTTTATGATTGGCCTTTTTGTATTAACCTCATTCGGGCTCTTTTTCATGTTCTTCCCCTTCCTGATCTACTTCTTAAAATGTTACCTTAACTTATTTGGAGTTAGTATCCAAAAATATGCAAAGAATTCATACAACTCAATATCAAAGAAACAATTCAGTTAAAAAATGGGTAGAAAATCTGAATAGACATTTTTTCAAAGAAGGCATGCAGATGGCCAACAGGCACGTGAAAAGATGCTCAGCATCACTAACCATCAGGGAAATGCAAATCAAAACCACTGTGAGATATCACCTCACTCCTGTCAGATTGGCTGTCATCAAAAAGACAACAAATAACAAGTGTTGGTGAGAATGTAGAGAAAAGGGGACTCTTGGGAATTCTTGGTGGGGATGTAAATTGGTACAGACACTATGGAAAATAGTATGGGGGTTCCTCAAAAAATTAAAAATAGAATTACTGTATGAATCAACAATTCTACTGCTGGGTATTTATCTGGAGAAAACAAAAACACTCATTCAAAAAGATACATGCACCCGCTGTGTTCATTGAAGCATTATTTACAATAGTCAAGTGATGGAAGCAACCTAAATGCCCCTAAATGAATGGATAAAGAAGATGTGATATATATATGTGTGTGTGTGTGTGTGTGTGTAAGTGTGTGCATTTACAATGGATTATTCAGCATACAAAAAGAATGCAATCTTGCCACTTGCAACAACATGGTTGGACCTAGAGGGTGTTATACTAAGCCAAGTAAGTCAGGCAGAGGAAGACAAACACCATATGATGTCACTTATATGTGGGATCTAAAATAAAATGAACTAACAAACATAACAAAACAGAAACAGACTCATGGATACAGAGAACAAACAGGTTGTTGCCAGAGAGGAAGGGGCTGGAGAGTGGGGCAGACTAGGTGAAGGGGATTAAGAGGTACAAACTTCCAGTTACAAAATAAATAAGTCACAGGGTTATAACATACGGCATAAGCAATGTGGTCAGTAATATTGTAGTAACGTCATGTGGTGACAGATGGTAACTAGACTTATGATGATGATCATTTCATAATGTATAAAAATATTGAATTACTGTGTTGTATACCTGAAACTAATATATTGTAAGTCAGTTACACTTCACTTAAAAAAGTTATCAAAAAAGGTTAGCTTAGGTAATTTTTAATTTTTATATAATTTTTAAAGGTTACTTTCCATTTACAGTTATTACAAAATATTGGCTATATTTCCTGTGTTGTACAATACATCCTCGAGCATATCTTATACCCAATAGTTTGTTCCTCCCACTGCCCTGCTTTCTTTGGGATTTTTTTGTTTTTTTAACATCTTTATTGGAGTATAATTGCTTTACAATGGTGTGTTAGTTTCTGCTTTACAACAAAGTGAATCAGTTATCCATATACATATGTTCCCATCTCTCTGATTTTTCAGTCATGTCCATTTCCCTGCGGTTAACAATGTTTTCTCTGCTTGAATTCCCCTCCCCCTTTTCACTCCCAGTAGTTCTACTCCGTTTTCCCAGAAGAGTTAGAAATACCTTCCCATGAAGCCCCTTTTGTCCTGAAAGAATGTCATTTCTCCATCACTTATCAGACTCTGCTTTCTCTTCTATTATCAGTATAGAAGTTTATTTCTTCATTGTCCCCATACTGACTAGGATTTTGTTTATTTATTTTCTTTTAATTTAAATCACAGGTACTAGAAAGATGGTCTTAAGATTTTAAATTGTGGACATATGATCCTTATTATTTTACTTCCTCTTCAAAACATTCCTGAATTAGACAGTTCTTGGGTTGGGAACTAAAACAAGAAGGTGTATTAACTATTTCTGTAAACTAAATTATATTTATAAAGTTCTCAATGTAGGGCAAACTGTTTATTATTTACTTTTTGTTTTCCAATACAACACAGGGTTGTCAAGTATTGACTTACAATAAATGTTTAATAATAACCTAGTGTTTTCAGGCAAGTGGCCAAGGCATTGTATATTTAGTCCTTTAAAGGTATATAGATCATTTCTTTTATGTGCTTTCCATGCTCTGAAAATGATACGATATATACTTACTAATGGCTAACAACATGGGCATTTTAACCCGACTATACGATTAAGCTTTCAGGTTCGCTACATGCAAGCTGTGTGACACTGGACAAGTCACTTGACAGCTGTGGGCCTATATTTCTTCACCTATGAAAAGGGGATAATGATAATACAATCTCCTAAAGGTGCTGTGAGGAGGGTTGACTGAAATATTCAATAATACATAATATAAATCATAGAGTGTAAGAGTATGGTGAATATTTTGTAAGTGTTAGCTTTTATCATTAATTTGTAAAAAATTAAAGATGGAACAGAAAAACATCTATGGGAACCAAGATGAAAGGTTTTTAGCTGTTAGTGGAGAAATAATTAGGATGATATTTCAAATTTGAAAACCTTTTTCTGTTTCCAAAGAGCAACCATGGAAAATCTGTTTCGCGGCATTAGATAGTGATTTAGAGAAAATTCTAGGGGAGGTGAGGATGAGGGATGAGAGCTGGGGGAGCAAAAGAATCAATACCATCATAAGGTTTCTTAGTTAATGCTCTTTGCAGAATCCCAGAGGTGGGAAGATCATTACAGAGTCTACAGCCAAGTCACATCCATGTGCCTGTAGGAGGTAGTTTTTAACGGGGTGCCAATGTCTCTACTTTATTTATTTATTTATTTATTTTTAATATTTTACATTTTTATTTTTTTAAAATCCAAATTTATAGCAAAGTCATAAGAACAGTTAAATTAACTCTGTATACCCTTTACCTACATTCGCTAATTCCTAATGTTTTACACAATTGCTTTTTTTTTTAACATCTTTATTGGAGTATAATTGCTTTACATTGTTGTGTTAGTTTCTGCTGTATAACAAAGTGAATCAGCTATATGTATACATATATCCCCATATCCCCTCCCTCTTGCGTCTCCCTCCCACCCTCCCTATCCCACCCCTCTAGGTGGTCACAAAGCACGGAACTGATCTCCCTATGCTACATGGTTGCTTCCCACTAGCTATCTATTTTACATTTGGTAGTGTATATATGTCCATGCCACTCTCTCGCTTCATCTCAGCTTACCCTTCCCCCTCCCCATGTCTTCAGGTCCATTCTCTACGTCTGCGTCTTTATTCCTGTCCTGCCCCTAGGTTCTTCAGAATCATTTTTTTTTTTTTTAGATTCCATATATATGTGTTAGCATACGGTATTTGTTTTTCTCTTTCTGACTTACTTCACTCTGTGTGACAGACTCTAGGTCCATCCACCTCACTACAAATAACTCAATTTCATTTCTTTTTATGGCTGAGTAATATTCCATTGTATATATGTGCCACATCTTCTTTATCCATTTATGTGTTGATGGACACTTAGGTTGCTTCCTTGTCCTGGCTATTGTAAATAGAGCTGCAATGGACTTTGTGGTACATGAATTGTCTCTACTTTAAATCAAACTATTTTATATCCTGATAGTGATCCTAATTGAAGAGAATAGAAGAGCAATGATCACGTTCTACAGGCTTGCTGTTGGGTGGTGAAAGGCATTCAAATGAGCTTAAACTTTTGCCAGTATTTCAAGTAGCTTTGATGGCATTTAGATGGCAGCCTCATTTTAAAGACAATTGGTTTCTCACAGAACCCAGGAGAATCAAGCAGCTGGCATAGCCTGTTATCTGAATTTGATCTAAACTGACGTCAGGGAGCTGGGAATGCTCCAGGCAATCCTGCATTCCTCCTCTTTGTGCACTATTTTAACAATAGTGAGAATGTCTGAGTGTTCATCATTCTCTGACAGTGTTGGCTCTGATGTTATGCAAAAATGAAAGCATTTAGAAACTTTACCTTCTTACTCTTCAATGAGGGCATTTCTTCCAGAAAAACTATTCTGCAGTAACATTGTATATAGCTATACAATAAATATATGTACCTATATAATGTAAAAATGTGTAACTGCAGAGTTTGGTAGAAGTCTTGCTTCAGGACATCATTCTAGGGAAGAGAGTTTATTTTGTAAAACCTTATTGGGAGAGACTTAAAAAAAAAAAACTAAGCCAGACTTCTATATCCAAATATAAATGTTAATTTCCTAAGTATATCTTTTTTTAAAACTCGCATTGTGGGTATATAAGCAGGGTCAGATGTCTCTGTCTTAATCATTCATGCTCTTTAATAAATAACAGTGACATACAGTCAAAATAAACCCCAGATGGCTGACACATTGCACAATTCATTGGATGCACTGTGTAGCCATTCGTTAGTTTCCTGAATACTAATAGATAGTACAGATCATCTTTTTATTTATTTGTCAATCAAATAAGTAATTACAGTATTTTCTATGAAATAAGCACTGGGCTAGTGACTAGGCAGATTATAAAAACACAGATACTACCATTTGCTTTTATTTCTATTTTCCTCAGGCTCTAGGCTTCCCTAGGAGACTCAGGTTTCTTGGAATTTCTTTCAAGAGTGCTCCAAAAGCAGAGCTGAGTTTGCCGTGGTGGTTGCTTAACCAACTGGTTTACTAGCTTGAGTCTCATGCATCATAGTGGATATTGATGGTTGTCAAAGAGTGGTTGATGAATCATAGAATCATAAAATTTTAGAATTCTCAAGGAAATTCAGAGCTGACTCAAGTTACATTTTACAGAAGAGATAATGTGAAACAAATGGCTAAGTGATTTCACCAGAGCCAGGCAACTAGTTAGTATCAAAACTGAGGCTTAAACTATAGGCTGCTAACTTGTGATCTGATGTTCTTTCTAGTGTAACTGAATCACAGAAACGTATGGGATTAAAAGTGCCGTCACGGGAATGAGGGTACAGTATCGTGGGTTTGCTCATGACGTTGACTGAGGATAGGATGAAGGAAGAGCCACAGAACATCACCAGTGTGCCTACTGTGTTTATTTGTTCTGGAATGTTAATGGGGGTGTGTGAAGTAAGAAAATTGGATCTGGCTCCACAGAGCCTTAGCGGAGGCTCTGACTGGTCTAGGATTACCTAGACTTTCTCAGAGTACAGAACACCATAGTCACAGAGTCTTGAATGAAAGGGAGGTCATTTTCCTAGGTATGATATTTACAGGGCCAGTGTGGAAAATACAGATATGCTAAGTGGTTGGCTTTAGACAACCATAGTCCAATACATGTTGGGCATACAAACACAAGCATTATTTATCAGGTGCTAAGTTGCCAGTTATTACTGGTGTTAGGATGAATCCATTTGGCGTGGAGCATGCAGATGTGACGCTCCAGGAGAACCACAGCTTGGCTTGCCTTCCCCAGTGGAATTCCCCAGAGATGTCTTATTTCATTGGGATCCTCTGCAGTTGATGGTGTTGGGAAGAAGCGCAGAGCCAGGGGAGACAGCAGAGCTGTGAGTTAGGATTATCCCACAAGATGAAGACGCCCAAGTGAAAACCAGATGTGCCTGTTCCCAACTCCCCATAAATTGTATCCTTCCTGTTGAAATGTAGTTATGTTGTCCCTCGAGCAGAAACCGTAATACTCTTTGCTACACTGGTTCACTTTCAGTGTTTATACTGCTGTTCGCCAACTTAGTTAATGATCATGAACGTTAGCCTTAATAAGGAAGAAAAGGGCATGCGTCTTTCTAGCAAACATAAGACCCAGTCTTAGAGGTAAAAGGAGGTGCAAGTGTGTTACTAAAAACCAAGAAGCATCCTGAGCCCAGTGTGGGTGGAGGCCACTGTTGCCAGGCAACCAGCCTTAACAGGTCGTACTTGCAGGTGAGCTTTACATGAGGTCATTTCAGCATCAACCAAAATGCCCTTTCTACTACCTCCTCCAGCCCCTCAAAATGAGCTACTCAAAACAAAGGGGCCAGGATGCTTATCCCATCAGCAACCCTGGAAGAACTCGCTGTGTCTTCTCTCAGAAAAATGGGGAAAAAAAAAATTTAGAGTATTGGTCTGTCTGCTCTAGGCAGGCCCTTGGAAATAGGAAAAGATTTTAAAGATTATGAATATTTTTATCTATGGAATTTCAACAAGGGGATGGACTCAAGTTTATACATGTGAGATGCTCACATATTTTCTTGTTTAAAGATTTTAAAATGTATTTCCAAGTATATATATTCACATGTAAAATAATGATTGAACTCATATGGGATATAAGAAAACGTGGATTTTTATTAGAGAGGAACATAAGAAAGTGATTGTCATTAGAAAGACCTCTTTGCTGATGACCATTGAACAGGAGTCAATAAAGTTTGTCCTGTTATGATAATGATTTAGGCACAGGGTGTCACAGTAACTTCTGTGGATCTGTTTAAAAAGAGCAAGAGAGAATCATTTTTTTCTTTCATTTCTTTGACTTATTTGGATTTTTTAATGAAAAGTTTTGAATTTCTAAAAGCATAATCTCTTATTACTACAGGGATGATTTTGTCTCAATATATTTGAAATGGCATTGCAAAATGGTCTCCTGTAGAGCTTATCACTGTAGCAGAGGTCATTTTACAGACAGTATTTTAAAGAACAATACCAAAATAAAAGGCTCCTGTCCCTGCCCTTGACACTCGTTCCCTAGAAAGAAGAGGCCGAGAGACAGTGGTTGAACCAGCATGTTTCAATAAACACATCATCGCTCAATTAACTGAAGCAATTTTCCAAAAATTATTTTTTAAATATGTAGTTAAAAGTTTAAAAAAATTTAAAGATTAACACATGCAATACTACAAAATACACGAAGCTTCAAATAAGTCCAGCCATGAAGTAATGTCTGTTATTTGTTAGTTGACAACCTGAAGACAGTATGAGTAATAAGGGTATGTTGGAGACTAGAAGTTTACTCTTTTGAGTTCTAATGCATTAACTTAAAATGTGAAAGTTGAAAACTTTTTCTGGTGTGTGTGTTTCCTTTTTCTTAAGGAGGTATGTTTTATATGCACAAAGAATGTAAAGAGAGAATTATACCTACAAGCTGAGGAGTAGTTTCAACAAAGATGGCATGGCTAACAGTTGACAGTGATGGAAACACCACAGTAACCAAAGGGCCTTATTTCCCAAAAAAGTCAAATCATAAAATCTTAATGTTGGGAGAGACCATGGAAGTTTACTGGTTGAGGAGTTTTCAGACTGTGTCCTGGGTATAGCCTTTCCCCACTACCACCCGGAGGTACCTACAGAGCAGAGGAAAGGGGCCAGGAACTTTATGGAGATTTCCAAATGGTGGATTCACAGGCCTAATTCAATTCCCATTTTAGAAATGAGGCAGGTGTGTCCTAGAGGGGCTAAGATATATTCAGACAAACAGCTAGTTGGTGCCAACCCCAGACAAGACTTCCTGAATCATATTTGTGTGTGTATGTTTGTTTTGTTTTGGGTTGTTGGTTTTTGTTGTTGTTGTTTTTGTCTACATTATATTCCCTCTCAATCTATTAGAAAGAATAACTGCCATGTTGAATACCTGGGATTCATGGAGCACAGTCAGAAAGTCTTTCACTCCACTGCCCTTAAAACCCAGTGGAGAGGTAAACTCAGAATGATTGCAACTCTCCCAACATAAATCCTCTCTTGAATTTCCTGTCTCTCCTTATTCAGTCCTCCTGGCCTCTTTTTAAAGCTGGATGTGGGAAGTCAACTAGGTCAGAAAAGCTGCACCTTTGCAAGTCCTGCGAGATGGTCTAGCAACTCCAGGCTGTAGGATTATTTGCCTTTTATTGTTTTGTCTTTGACCTTCTTAGGACCACGGGTGAAATGAGAGGAAGAGCCCCACGAACCCCTTGGTACACAAGCAGTTGTTGAGTTCAAGCACACCACGTGCATGGTGTTGCCTGGCCAGTGCTCTCCTGGTTACTCTGCAAACACTAAAGCCTATAGGCCTTGACTTTAGATCCATTTCAAGGGAGGAGAATGACAAATTATTTTAGTCAGGGAAATTTGCTTATAAGGAAGTGGACTCCATAAAGGCAGGGGCCACCCTGCCATGTTGATTAGTATTGACTGTCTGGCACACAGTAGGTACTCAATTAGTGAATGAGTGAACAGAAACTGCTTAAAATTAGCTCAGGTAAAAAGAGATTTGCTGGAAGGACACAAAATAATTTCAGTGGAATAAACATGCTGAAAATTATGCCTGGCTTCACAGGGTACCCCATTGTCACATGTTGGTTCTGATAGTGTCCCTGCTGATGGAGCTCAGTGACCCAGCATGGCTGTACACCAGGATGATGAGAATACAGTGCCCATCATGAATGAAGAAAAGTAGAAACATTCTTGAGTAGCCTGGACTGGACCAGAAGCTGGGGGTTAGGTGACAGTGGGAAATAGGATAAGGGAGGTTATCTGTGGTAATCTGTGACATTGGCAGACAATGTTTTTAAAATTTTTTCCTTTATCTCTTTTTCTTTTTCTTTTTTTGGCTGTGCTGCATGGCTTGTGGGATCTTAATTCAGGATCTTAGTTCCCTGACCAGGGATCAAACCCACGCCCATAGCAATGAAAGCGTGGAGTCTTAACCACTGGACTGCCAGGGAATTCTCTTTTTCTTTCTTTTTTTTTTTTTAAATGGAAGTATAGTTGATTTACAATGTTGTGTTAGTTTCAGGTGTACAGCAAAGTGATTCAGTTATACATACATATATATCTTTTTTTTTCAGATTCTTTTCCCTTATAGGCTTTTACAAAATATTAAGTATAGTTCCCTGTGTTATAGACAATGTTTTTTTTTTTTTAATTTTACCATTCAGAGAACATGGGGGAGCATTATGTCCACTGCTACACTCTACAACCTTAAAAGATAGCTTTTCAAAGAGAAATACATACTTTCCAAATGCCCAGACAATAATATTGCCACAGGAAACATCATTTTCTCTTATGTAAGTTATTCCACCCTTTTTGATAACTTGGCAAATTTTAAAATATCACTGAACAGTTGAGTGAAAAAAACCTCATAAGCTTTCAAATACTAGAATATCCTAATACTAAAATCTTGGAGAAATTTTCCAATAAGGAAGTTATTGAAGAGTTTATACTTATACAAATTTTCTGTATTGAGCAAACAGAATTTAAAAAATACAACTTCTTGGGCTTCCCTGGTGGCGCAGTGGTTGAGAATCCGCCTGCCAATGCAGGGGACACGGGTTCGTGCCCTGGTCCGGGAGGATCCCACATGCCACAGAGCGGCTGGGCCCGTGAGCCGTGGCCGCTGAGCCTGCACGTCTGGAGCCTGTGCTCCGCAACGGGAGAGGCCACAACAGTGAGAGGCCCACGTATCACAAAAAAAAAATAAAAAAATAAAAAAATAAAAATAAAAATAAAAAAATAAAAATAAAAAATACAACTTCCAAAAATGTCTCCTATGAGTAGGGTGACCAACTTGTATGGCACAAAATATTAGTAAAACAGTTAAAGATAAAGGCAAGAAAGTTCTTTGGAGTGGAAATTAGAAATTAATTTGCACATCCTCCCTACCCCTATATGCATTTATAGGATATATACCATGGTTATTCTATTAGATGATATTTTTATGAGTTTAGTACTACTTTGATTAATATCGTGACTGGATAATCTCTTATTTTTCATGACATTATAGAGGCTTATCAGTCTTCTGATAGTGAGAAAAAGATAAGGAGCTCAAACTGGCCAAAAGCCCAACAACCTACTGCAGAAATCATTTTACTTTATTACCTAGCACATGTATTCACACACACACACACACACACACACACACATATATTTAACTGAGACGAAAGTTTCACAAAATTCTACTTACTCATACTACACATGATGAATCTAATCTATTCCATTAGTCATAAAATGTGTCACAACCCATGCCATTTGTTTCACAACTTTCCTATTGGTCATGAGCCCACAGTTTGAAATACACAGACCCAAGATAAAACTGCAAAGAGGGAATTTGAACATATCATCAAAGATGGAAGGGTCAATAAATTGAATGTTTGTATTATTTCACCTTGCTTTCCTCTGAGGACAGATCAAAGGAGACGAAAATATAGTTAGATATTGATCAGGAATTGTTTAGACTTAACCATGGCTAGTAAAGGCAAACTATGGTCTTAGTATACTATCCACCTAAGAATTGTTATGCTATGGGTCTTCCAATCCTAGCAGTGCTTTAGAATCACCTGGGGAACATTAAAAACATATGGATGTCCAGGCCAATTGAATCAGAATCTCTGAGCACAGGCCCTGACCATCAGTATTTTTAGGAAACTCTCCAGGTAATTCTAAAATGCTGCTAAGGTTAAAATCCTTGCCAAAAACTCTCAGTCCATGTTTTTGTCTTGTGCACTGAATACTTTTGTCATTCTAACAATTCTTTTTTATGTGATATTTTATGGGATGCTTCATGTGCATCATCCAAAAGCAACAGATGTTACAAAATTAGTGAGGTTAGATAGAGTAAACAAGTATGCACATCATTAAACCTTACATTTTAAGATACTTATTGCTAAAGTATTATAGCTGTAATTTGTTTACTAAAAATCTTATAAAGAATCCATTGACAGGAGCAGGTACATGTTAAGTACTACTTTGCTAGTTGAGTGTGGCTTAGGAGAAACTAATTAACTAATTAAATCAAATGGATAGTTTTGAATATTTATATTTATTCAAATAATACATTTAAATGAGCCTCAGATAATTTATCTATTATCTTTCAAAATCAAAAATGAATGCTATAATTTTGTCATGGATTTTAATGAAAATTGTTACAAACACACACACACACACACACACACACACAGTAGGATTTTTTTAGCATCTTTATTCTGTTAGTTTCTGCTGTATAACAAAGTGAATCAGCTATATGTATACATATATCCCCATGTCCCACCCCTCTAGGTGGTCACAAAGCACTGAGCTGATCTCCCTGTGCTATATAGCTGCTTCCCACTGTAGCTTTTAATCTCTGTGGTATGTAATGGTTGAATTGTTTTCCACAGTGTCTTGAATGTTTAGTAAACTAATTTAGAGTTTTAAAGTATCGACAAATAGAAATTTTTTCTGTACCCAATTTAAAAGAAGATAAAAGGATTTGTAGTTAGCATATCTATTTTTCACATTTAAACAGAACTTAAGAAGTTCTTAAAAACAGGTTGTTCTTTTAGGTAATTTCAACATTTCTTCTGCAGTCTTATTTCCAAATTTAGTTCAAAATGTTCTTAATCTATCTGAAAAAAAGCTGTGTGGTTATAAACCTTAGGTCCATGCTTATATAGATTGTTACCATTTCTAATTAGATAATTCTCTGGCAAAAATTACTCATGCCTAAAAGAGAATAAGAAACGGATATTCTTGTGTGACAATTTCTAAATGTTCTCAACTAAATCCGGTATTTTTAAATTTTCTAAGAGTTTGTTACTTGAACCTAACCAAGTCTATTTCTTTTCATATCATTAAATTATATACAGTTTTAGCCTTTACTGATTTTTTATCATAAGTGTGCATATTTCTTCCTTAATATCTATAAAATTAATAATCTATCATTTTGTTTTTGTTTTAAAAAATAAAACATATTAAATAATATGAACTCCTTCATATGATTATTAGTAAAATCAATTTAGTAGCCATTGCTGCTCAGTGGAATAAGGAAGTTATAGAAATGTTGATCTTAATATCGCTATCAGGTTCTTTTCTTCTAAAACAGAATTAATATTCTCATTTGACTTTTCTGTAGGTGGTTTTTACATCTGGCTTAAAATATCCCCGTAAATTGTGAATAGAAATTCAAATTCTTAAATTTGATAATGGTGTGGTTTCTGAGTTCCCTCGCTTGTCTTTATAGACAGATGATCCTATTGTTCTTTTTCATGTGTTATTACAACCTCTGAATATTTGTCTGTAGATTGTTAAAACTTATTATAAAATTTAAATTATTTACCTTCTAAAATGAATAATAGTTACGTGTTATAATGCTCTTAGGAAGTGTAGTTTACGTGCAACATTTCAAAGCTTTGTCAGTTTCAAACATAGCACAGGATATTTATTCTGTAATTATCAGCTACATAGATTCTGTATGAAATCTCCTTTCCCCCCTCATGAAATTGATGCTGAGTTGACGTTGAGTTGAGTTATGGGGGTGGGGGAAGATTTGACCACATGCAATGTGGTTTTCCAAAATTTGTAACCCAAAACTATATTCAGAGCAAATGCAATGATAAATGGGTGAGGCTTTGTACAAGACTGTGTTGTGTGGGAACTTGTCAGCCAGATAATCCCATCTCAGACTAGCACTTATATAAAAGTGTCAGAGGAGAATAATTACAATGGGGGTAAATTTGAACACATTCAAAATGGCTAAAATTTCAGATTCTCAGAGGAAAATGTACGTTATGCTTGGATTTGGCAAATAACGTATTTCCAGGCATTCACCAGGCCTATTACAATCAGTTAACATTTTTTATTAATAAATATGTTATTGAAATAAAACCTGTGTACATGTAAGTATCCAATTATAAGTGTAGAGCTTGGTGAATGTCCAGGAAATGAACATATCTGTGTAACCATCATCCAGATCAAAAGATAGAACATTATCAAGTCTCCCAGAAACCCCTGGTACCATACTCTAACCACCCCTCTCCCCACCAAAGGTAACTAATATCCTTTGGTTTAGATTATGTCTTGTCTTTTTTTTTTTTTCTTTAACCTTTATGTGTTCTTGGTTAGACTGCTGCTTTTTTGTAAGCTATTTCATCATAGTCAGAAGCAGAACTCAGGTAAATTTTAATTTCACCATTTAGTATATAAATCTTCATTCAAAAATTCCTGAGTGAATTGCATATATTATTGCTGTAATAATATGATGAATTATATGATGTCTCTCTTCTGGGCACTGGAAATCAAGGAGCAAAGCTTGGATTAGAAATTAAGGTCTGAACTATATATTTGGGAGGTTTTAACATAGTTAAAACTATGAGAGTAAATAGGCTCCCTGAGCTAGATCATGTAAGAAAACAAAAGATCTAGAACAATCTTGAAAATATCCTCAGCTAAGCTGAGGAACAAGAGATAGAGTAGACACAGAGATGAATTCAAAGTACATATCCCCAAAATAATGAAACAGAAGAATCATGTCTTACACTATCGGGAAGCATGAATTATAAGGAAGTATTTTCAAAGTATAAGAACAGTGAAATGACAAATGTTCTAAAGCAATAAACTCCAAATGATTGGCAAGAAATCACTTGTCAGGGGAACGGTTTAGCATGGGGTCTATGTATATTTCAGATTAGAGACTACATCCAGTTGCTTATAAGGAGTACTTCAAAGTGAAGTCAACTGCCTGTTGCTTCACAGATTTGTTTGATCAGGATCCAGTCGTTAACACTGCAGGAATGATCAGGCTTTTTACACAATCTGGTTCGTACTTAAAAAAACTAAAATTTTGCCCTTTGGACTATTTTTAGAGCAATTTTGGGTTAATTTTGTACTTTGAACGAACTTTGCCCTTAATCACTATAACAAATACAATTTATTCTGCACATATCATATTCTAGACTTTCTTCTAGGTCATGCTTTATTTCTTTTCTTCTATATTTTTTTAATTTTTTCATGAGAAAATGGAGTGATTCAAACTAGATATAATTAAATTAAAAGTCATGAACCTAGCTTTTTTTTTAGAATCTTAAAAAAACAGCTTTATTGAGATACAATTCACAGATCATACAATTCTTCCATTTAAGGTGTACAATTCAGTGTTTTTTAAATACCTTTAAAAGGTTGTGAAACCATTACCACATTCTATTTTAGAACATTTGTATCATCCCAAGATGAAATACTTTGCCCTTTAGTTATTGCCTCTACCTTCCTATCTCCCCAACCCCCAGCCCTAATAAACCACTAATCTACTTTCTGTCTCTATCAACTTTCCTATTCTGGATTTTCAAACAAATAGAATCACAGAGTATGTGGTCTTTTGTGATGGCTTCTGTTGCTTAGCATGATGCTTTCAAACTTCATCCATGTATCAGTACTTCATTCTTTTTTGTGGCTGAATCATGTTCCACTGTATGGTAGACCATGTTTTGTTTATATGCTCATCCATGGCAGACTTTTTGGTTGTTTCCACCTTTTGGCTGTTATGAATTACGCTGCTATAAGCATTCATGTACAAGATTCTCTGTTGACACATTTTCATTTCTCTTGGGTGGATACCTAGGAGTACAGTTGCTGGGTCATATGACAATTCTCTGTTTAATCATTTAAGAAACTGCCAGAATGTTTTCTGAAGGAGCTACACCATTTTGTGCAAAAGAATGCCTTTTGGGCTTCCCTGGTGGCGCAGTGGTTGAGAATCCGCCTGCCGGTGCAGGGGACGCGGGTTCGTGCCCCGGTCCGGGAAGATCCCACATGCCGCGGAGCGGCTGGGCCCGTGAGCCATGGCCGCTGAGCCTGCGCGTCCGGAGCCTACGCTCCGCAATGGGAGAGGCCACAACAGTGAGAGGCCCGCGTACCACAAAAAAAAAAAAAAAAAAAAAAAAAAAAAAAAAAGAATGCCTTTTCTTTGCAAGTAGAAGGATTATGAAAACCCAACAAGAAGTATCCCCTCCGAGAGAATGGGTCAAAGGGATCTGGGGTAGGCACCAAGGGTAGCTGAGTGTCTGGAAATGACTGAGGCTGAGTAATGACCCTGTTCTGCCCCGCAGGGGCAGGCATGCAAGAGGGTCAAGGCACCCAGGACCAGTTTTCAGCAAAAACAGAGACATCGAGGATAATGCCGAACCCTAACAATGAATGGGATCAGAACCAGAGAACTAAGGAGGGTGTGGGAGGGTGAGTTGTGGAGAGATGACTCTCTTCAAGATTGAGTTTCACTACATGGTGCCCGTCTCCATTCTATAGGCCCTGCTGGCAAGTTACCTGTGGGCACTGCAGGAGCTATCTGTAAGAGTCTAAGGACGGTGTGGAGAAACAAGCACCTAGCTCTCTTTAACAAGAAAATCTACATTTGGCTGAGTCGCTTTGCTGTGCACCTGAAACTATCAAAACATTGTTAATTGGCTATACTCCAATATAAAATAAAAAGTTTTAAAAAAAAGGAAAATCTACACTCTTGTTGCTAGAGTTGACTTACTCCTGTTTACAGTGTCTGGTGTGTGTGGGGGTTGAATGTAAAAGAAAGTAATCCTTCTCCTACAACCCGCTTCTAGTCTTTATTTTCCATGTATGTTGAAAGCATTTCCAGTCAGGGTTATTTTTTTTAAGCTGTCAGCAAGTAGTACTCAGTCTCCAGTAACATTTTAATTAGTTTGTGACATATTAGCCCATTAATTAGGCCTAGGATGGCTAGCCAGCAGTCTTCAGTGTCGGCTGTAGGTAGGCATTAGTGTGATAGTATGGAACTGGTGTAAAGTCTTAATTTTAAAGCATATCGGAAGACAACTTTATGAGTTGTGCTGAGAGATTTATATGACCTGTCAAAGCAATTCATAAAATTCCTATTTTGAAGGGGAAATTAAAAGTCAAGGTGATGAAGGTGATGGGGAGGTAATATTTATGCATTTGCAGGAGATGAACAAAGTTGATAGTATGCCTTTGAAAGCGAATGAGAAAGCTGCTTGTCAGGCAAGCTGTTCAAGAGCAATGTCAGCAAGTGAAATGGGTTGTTGCCTTTGGGGAAATGATTCATAGTATCTGAAAACGATGAAAACCATCTTGGTTTAGGAGCTGGGTTGACCGTGGCACATCTCTCTCCTGATTTTTCGGGTCTCCCTCCCTTCCTGTTTCCAGCACAAAATCAACTTTTGCTTATGAAGAATGCCATCCAAACTTACCTTCACTCATGTGTGTTCTCTGTATGATTTTAAATAATGAGATTGACATTGGACACGTCAGGAAATAGGTGTATTTACTTTAGTTACTTTTGTATTGACCTACTCTTTGTATTAACTGGCTAACCTCCAACAAACTCTGCTTAATTTGAGCCCTAATAAAGTGTTGTGCTTTCAAAGAGAGTATGCAGAATTAAAAGAATATGCAATTCCCCTTTGTGGAAAAAAAATAACCTTTCCCTTTTCTTTTCCTGTGTTTTTCCTGTGTTTTTCTCATCTCCCTGCTATCTGACCTGGTCCTGGCAGAGACCCTTATGTCATATCCCTGGTTCATATATATATATATATATGTATGTATTCTACCATTTTAATGTGGAATAAAGCAAGTTATAATTTTTAACCTTTTTTTCATTAATACAAAAATAGAATCTGTATTCTAAGCAAATGATCTTGAACACAGGGTAGCTCTTCTGGAAGCTTGGTTACTTGGTGATAGGTGTGGGGTTATCATGTGCCATATATCACCTTAAAAATAAAGAAAATGGGACAATACTCTCTGTGCTGCTAGAGAAAGGACACAGAGCCAAACTGCTTGTCACTTTATATTCTTCAGGCTTTTTCAACCACCTTTCTTTTGGATGATGCATTTTGTAGCTGTTGTCACTTGTGCAATTGGAAAGGGAAAGGAAACAAGTAACATGATTTGAAGGAGCATAGAGGGATGTGAGTCTTATGATGATCTTTAAGATTTACAGGGCTTCCCTGGTGGCGCAGTGGTTGAGAATCCGCCTGCCGATGCAGGGGCACTGGTTCGTGCCCCGTTCCGGGAAGATCCCACATGCCGCGGAGCGGCTGGGCCCGTGAGCCATGGCCGCTGAGCCTGCGCGTCCGGAGCCTGTGCTCTGCAACGGGAGAGGCCACAACAGTGAGAGGCCCACAAAAAAAAAAAAAAAAAAAAAAAGATTTACAGAAGCCTTTAAAGCTATTTGTGCTGCTTTGTGGTGCTCTGTGCCCCATGTCAGTTAATATTTCATCTTTACTCCATTTTTATATTCTAAGAGGACCTGTTTTAAAAATCATTCTTTTGACCTCCTTTCCCAGTTCACCACCAAGTCTTCCATCTTCTGGCCAACACTATTACCTTCTTTGATTTAATCTTCACAGTCCTTTCACTTGGTCAAGCAATGCAAAATGAATGCATCTATGTATGCCAAGACAGACACATAGAACATCTTTTAAAATGGCAGTACAGGTTCACCTGCAAATATGAAACATGAAGGAATTTCCATTTAACCTCTGATGAGTGTAAGTATTAATACTGAGGTCAGTTCACAGTTGGCTGATATTATGACTAGTTTTTTTTAAGTTATATTTCACTTAGTAGTGGACACCTTAGTCTGGACAAAGCATCTCTTTGTATATAGTATGAAATTTGATATACTCCTGTAAAGCACTGTCTCATCCTTTTAAATATACCACAACATCCTGGAAGTGAAATCAAGATTTCAGAATGTCTAAAGCAAAGAAATATTGGAATGTAATCAAAACATTTTCTGAAGAAAAGAAAACAACTTATTTTGCATTATTCAGACAGCAATAGCTCAAGGGCTAGCTAAGGCGTAGTAATGAAAATGAAGGTCTGCTAGGTGAAGAGATGCTAGAATAATGATGCTAAATTAAAGTCCTCTCAAGTTCACAGGAGTTTGCATTAAAGAGATTTTGCTGTATAGTCTGTAATGTTCAAAACTATTCCTTTGATCAATTCACTGATGAAATTGTGGGGGGGTCTTGTTTTGTTTCATTTGTTATATTTACCAACTGCTACAGAATGAACTAACAAGAAAATAGTGCCCTCTATGCGTGGGTGTGCAGAAAGCATCTTATTAGCAAGAATCAGTGTCTTGTTTGAATGGAAAACAGCATGTGGTGGCACAGGCCAATTAAAAGAATACATCTTTTGCTAGTTTATTTTTTTTAATCAGTGGTTTGTTGAATAAAAATAAAGGGGACATATTCCCTATCTCTATTCCTGATGTTTTATTTAATTATGGTCTTTTATTAAATTCAGACATAATGATGTTAGCTCAGTCACCTCAAAGAATGAGCTCTGACCAGCAGCACTTAAAAAAGTGAGAACCCACACCTTCTAGTGTGTGGTTCCTAAAATGATATAAAATAATCATAAATTCTCCAGGGGTACTTAATTATTTATTTATTTATTGTTTTTGTTTGTTTTGTTTTTTTCGGGTTTTTTTTAAACATCTTTATTGGAGTATAATTGCTTTACAATGGTGTGTTAGTTTCTGCTTTATAACAAAGTGAATCAGCTATACATATACATATATCACCATATCTCCTCCCTCTTGAATCTCCCTCCCACCCTCCCTATCCCACACCTCTAGGTGGTCACAAAGCATGGAGCTGATCTCCCTGTGCTATGTGGCTGCTTCCCACTAGCTATCTGTTTTACATTTGGTAGTGTGTATATGTCCATGCCACTCTCTCACTTCCTCGCAGCTTACCCTTCCCCCTCCCCGTGTCCTCAAGTCCATTCTCTATGTCTGCTTCTTTATTCCTGTCCTGCAGGTTTTTCAGAACCTCTTTTTCTTTTTTTTTAGATTCCATATATATGTGTTAGCATATGGTATTTGTTTTTCTCTTTCTGACTTACTTCACTCTGCATGACAGACTCTAGGTCCATCCGCCTCACTACAAATAACTCAATTTCATTTCTTTTTATGGCTGAGTAATATTCCATTGTATATATGTGCCACATCTTCTTTATCCATTCATGTGTCGATGGACACTTAGGTTGCTTCCATGTCCTGGCTATTGTAAACAGAGCTGCAGTGAACATTGTGGTACATGACTCTTTTTTTTTTTCTTTTTTGTGCTACGCGGGCCTCTCTCTGTTGTGGCCTCTCCCGTTGCGGAGCACAAGCTCCGGACGTGCAGGCTCAGCGGCCATGGCTCACAGGCCCAGCGGCATGTGGGATCTTCCCGGACCGGGGCACGAACCCATGTCCCCTGTATCGGCAGGCGGACTCTCAACCACTGCGCCACCAGGGAAGCCACCATGACTCTTTTTGAATTATAGTTTTCTCAGGGAATATGCCCAGTAGTAGGATTGCTGGGTTGTATGGTAGTTCTATTTTTAGTTTTTTAAGGAACCTCCATACTGTTCTCCATAGTGGCTGTATCAATTTACATTCCCACCAACAGTGCAATAGGGTTCCCTTTGCTCCACACCCTTTCCAGAATTTATTGTTTGTAGATTTTTTGATGATGGCCATTCTGACTGGTGTGAGGTGATACCTCATTGTAGTTTTGATTTGCATTTCTCTAATGATTAGTGATGTTGAGCATCCATTCATGTGTTTGTTGGCAATGTGTATATCTTCTTTGGAGAAATGTCTATTTAGGTCTGCTCAGTTTTGGATTGGGTTATTTTTTTTTTTTTTGATATTGAGCTGCATGAACTACTTATAAATTTTGGAGATTAATCCTTTGTCAGTTGCTTCATCTGCAAATATTTTCTCCCATTCTGAGGGTTGTCTTTTCATCTTATTTATGGTTTCCTTTGCTGTGCAAAATCTTTTAAGTTTCATTAGGTCCCATTTGTTTATTTTTGTTTTTATTTCCATTTCTCTAGGAAGTGGGTCAAAAAGGATCATGGTGTGATCTATGTCATAGAGTGTTCTGCCTATGTTTTCCTCTGAGAGTTTTATAGTGTCTGACCTTACATTTTAGGTCTTTAATCCATTTTGAGTTTATTTTTGTGTGTGGTGTTAAGGAGTGTTCTAATTTCATACTTTTACATGTAGCTGTCCAGTTTTCCCAGCACCACTTATTGAAGAGGCTGTCTTTTCTCCACTGTATATCCTTCCCTCCTTTATCAAAGATAAGGTGACCATATGTGTGGGGGTTTATCTCTGGGCTTTCTATCCTGTTCCATTGATCTATATTTCTGTTTTTGTGCCAGTACCATACTGTCTTGATTACTTGTAGCTTTGTAGTGTAGTCTGAAGTCTGGGAGCCTGATTTCTCCAGCTCCATTTTTTTTTCTCAAGATTGCTTTGACTATCAGGGGTACTTATTTAAAATTGAAACTCCAAATCTTGCCTTCAGAGATACTCATTCAGTAGGTCTAAGTGGGTCCTGGGAATGTCATGATTTTTACCTAGCAGCCCAGGTGATTGTGACACACTGTGGGCTCAGAAAATGATGACTTTAGGTGCCTCTGCCCTTGGCATTTCTCTCCTCATTGTAAATAGAGCTCTTCTACTCTTCTCTCAAATTTTCCATTTTATTTCAGGACTCTCTCTTGTTTGGCTTTTGCCTGTCAAGGATGGAATAGGAAAATCATTTCTTCTGAAGGAACTGTTCCTTTGGTTTTTGATAACTGAGGGACTGAACAAATTTCTTTACTTGTTATGCCCTATACTTTTTACCACCCATTCCAGTACTGCCAGTCACTAGTGCCATGCCCAGCACATTTCCTACCCTCTCTGTGATCAGCATACTCTCCAAGATATCATACCTACATGCAGCTGACACCTTGATGAAAACCACAGATGTTTGCCATTTATGGTTTCAGTGTAACTTTCCTTAAATGCATATAATCATTCCTATTCTCTGCTGTAGGCTACATCTGATTATGTGTGTTAGCTTTGATGTCATCTATGTTAATTATGCCCCACTTCTCATAAAGTGGACCCTTCTGCTGACATTAGAATGGCTCATGGTAAAGGAAGCCCAAGGCCTTATAGGCATGAGGATAACTGTTAGCAAAGCCTTTGTTTCTCTCATAACCTACCAGTGGCTGGCATGTCCCTGTCCTCTCTTCCTGATGCTGTTGGGAAGCATGACATTGTAGCTCTGGTTTAGCAGAGATGTAAGGTCTAGAATCAAGGTCTTCTGGCTTAGAATGATGAAAGTGTTATTATAGACAGTTAACAAAACCTGTTTAAGAACAAAGAGAGATTATAAATTAGCCTCCCCAGGATGGAGTCAGCGATAATGTAAGTTGCTTGGAAAATTGAAATGAAAATAAAATCAAAATTTTGCTTAACCTATTCACTTAAAAAAAGAAGAAAGGGCATCCCTTTGCTCTTTTAGCTTTCAGAAGAGTGTACACCTTATACTTTCATTCCTTGTTGTTTCACCTGCTTTATTTGCTGGATGGTTCAGCGCCTTTAGTTACGTTAGGTGTTTTTATCCTCACCTCACTGCTTTGCCAAGCATTCAGGCCTGCCCACGAATTCATTTTAATCCTTCTCTTTTTGTGTTTTTTTTTTTTTTTTTTTAGGTAAGTACTTTTGGTTTTCCTCTTCCTTAATGCAGAAAGAAAATGCACCTCCCTGATGTAGAACAAATGGCTTATAAACACAAAAACCAAAAGATAAAAAATAATGTCAACAGTAAAGAATGACCTGCTACCTGCTACTGGTAAGAATGTTCAGTGGCATTTAAACACTCCTGTCTTTTCTAAGGAAGGGGACTAACAGTGAAGGAAGATGGGGTGTGGGATTGTTGCTGTGGGAGAAAGGAGAGGATCACAAGGAATGTTCATGAAATATTTATTACACCTGCTTATTGGGCAGATGAAAAGCTGATGGTTCTAAGCCAGTTTGCCATTTCCCAGATCGGAAATTAGTCACCTAAATGTAACGTTTAAACATTTTCTGAAAATTCCAAATGGAAATGGATGGGGGCAATACTGAGGAGTTTTTTGCCTGTCTGTCTGTTAGGTTGTTTGTAAAATGGAGGTAAAAATAGAAAAAAAAAATTATATTTGATTTTCATTTGTATAGGTATGAAGCTATCTACTTAAATGCTTCAGTAACATCTGATCATGAGTATATATACATACATATATATATATTTCATCCAGAAAAATCCTAAAGCTTTTGATAAATATGTATAATCTGGATGATGAGAAAGAAATACCAATCAACTCAAACGTCATTTATTTCATGTATTGCAGGTATCTTCTCTTTCTCTTTTTACATGTGCCTCCCCCTGTACCTATGAAATAACATATAAAATACAGTTGAATATTAATGCTTCCATGGTATTTTGCCAATACTTACAGTCATTCGTTATTTGGCTATGAATTTTAAGGTTTAAACATGCATGGTAAATAGTATATGTTCATATCAATGTTGGTGTAGCCCTTTGAATAATAACACGTTACATTTAATGTAAATTGAAATTCTCTATCCAATATAAGTGAGTAAATACATTAATAGAAATACACTAACATTTAATATAAACAAATTGCAAAGGTTCAAGCTTTAAAGACTGCTACCAATGACTAATTTATTTTCTCTATCGATTAGGATGCTTACCTCATTGAGTTTTCTGCTCTCCTAGAATATCATCTCTCTGGCTCTCCTTCACTTAGTTTTGGTCTGTGTTCAATTCTGACCTATGTCGTGCACAAAACCTTCTCAAGTACTCCAACATATAACCTCAACCCTAACCCTACCCTAACCCTTGTGCATGCTTTAGTAGCATTCCTGTATGTTTGCTAGGGCTGCCATAACAAAGTACCACAAACTGGTGGCTTAAACAATAGAATTTTATTTCCCCATTGTTCTGGAAGCTAGAAGTTTGAGATCAAGGTGTTGGCTGGGTTGAGTTCTTCTGAGGCCTCTTTCCTTGGCTTTGTAGATGGTCTTCCCTCCTATATGTCCTAATCTCTTCTTTTTAATGGACACCACTTATATTGGAGTAGGGCTCACTATAAAGACTTAATTAACTTATTACCTCCTTAAAGATACTATCTCATATATAGACACATTCTGAGATACTGGGAAGTTAGGATTTCAACATATGAATTTGGGATGGAATGCAATTCAGCCCATAACCGTCCATATTACAGTTTCTTAATTATTTTTCTAATCATTCCACGTAAATTAGTTCTGTCTTCCCCAGTTAGAACAGAAGTCTCAAAGACAAGGACTGATCATATTTTAAGTTCTATTGACTATTCAAAGTATCTAGAGTGCCAAGCACATAATATTAAATAATATATGTATTTATTGTTTAGAAACGTTGGAAGGAATAGGGTAAGAGAACCGAGTGAGAGTCCTTTTGTCAATTCTTGCCTTCCTTACCTTGCCAGAAAGTAGCCAGTACCATAGGTCTTGGGGTCAGGCAGTGGTCAAATGCATTGTCTACTTCATTCCTGGAAGCCCCATCTGCATTCCGGTCAGCAGAGGCAGTCTCATGGAATAAAATGCTGATCTCTGCAAATAGGTGAAAGTGTAAAGGACGATGAACCCAGGCACATACCACAGAAGACAATTTGGGCTGGTGGAAAATAATTACCTAATTAAGAATTGTCAGATCTAGAGGCAAGTTTTGGAAGGGTAAAACTGTGAACACATAAATAGCCCCAAGGTGGTAAGTTAGATGAAATCATGTTTCAAGTTCTGAAATCCTGCTTAGCTCTTTACTAGTAATTCTAAGAGTATGCTCTCTAATTTTCATGTAAAGCGATTACCTCATTAAATTTCCAACACTAAAAAAGTGGGTTCAGTTTGTGACCTTTCTTCGGTTTTTGTTACATTCCATTTTCCACAATTTCTAGGGCCAGCATTCAAAAGTATTTTCAGTGCTTTAAAATAAAATCATCCCAAATTCAAATTATACAAATGCCCATTTAATGCATTTATAAACATGGCTCCACATTTCATAGAAAACCCTAAGAAAATACAAAACCCTCCAAACTTCAGCATAACCCTGTTACTTTCTCTTCCCAGATGTGTGTTGTTGGATGAGTTACTAAGCCTCAAGTGAGTCTGAGGTTCTCCATCTCTTAAAAGGGAATAGAATACCTACTTTACTGGGTAGTTGCTGGTATTAACACGTGCAAACAGTTAGCCCAGTCCTTGTAAAACAGCTGAGTTCAACAAACGTTCCTTTCTTTTATTCCTCCTTCAGGTTGAATTTTGCTCAGTGGATTAACCATCTATATAGAAAAGAGACGCAAATTTGATAGATTTGATTGATTCACTCATACTCTCATTTCAGCAATATTTAAGTATTAGGATTCACTGTATCCTGATTTCATGCTAGATGTTGGATAAATAACAATGAGAAGAAACAGAGTCCCAGCTTTCACGGAGAGATGGGCATTAACTGAAAGGTCCAAAAATATATGCAAAATTAAAGTAATGAGAAGTCCTGTTCAGTGCTAGATTTTGTAGCAGGGAGACCTGCCTTTTTTGAGGGCATGTGGAAGACATCAGGAAATATATCCCTTTGAATATAGCATGTGAGCTGAGTTTGAAGGTATGTCTATGTATGTGTGTGTTTGTGTGTGTGTGTGTGTGTGTGTGTGTGTGTGTGTGTGTGTATGTGTATTTCAGTAAGAATTGTGGTTAGGGTGATGGTGGTAGCAGTGTTAATGGTGGTGGTGATGGAAAGGAGAAGCAGGAGGGTGAAATAGCAATAAATAAAAGATGGGTATACAGAGAGCAACATGTGTACAGTCCAGACTTGGGAAGCTGTATGGAGAGTACAGTTTCCCAAAAGAAGGCCAATGAGTCTGGGATGCTGAGAGCAGAAAGGAAGACTAGCTTGAGAGGAGGGTAGAGACCAACTGAAGCAGAGCCTTATAGACTATGGTAAGGAGTTTGTCTTCTATCCTAAGAACAATAGGAAGCCAATAAAAGGCATTAGTGGGTGGGAAGGTGAGACCCAAACACATTCAAATTTGTATTTTGAAAACATTTTTTGTCCTCCTATACTTTTTCAAGAAGAAAGAAATTCAGAGTATGTGTATTTACAGCAAACACACAGAAGTTTCCCATCTTATCGGTGTTTTAATTGCATTAATTCTGCACATGATCCCTGAATGACCTAAGAGTCTTTAAGGTCCCAACATGTTCGATTTTCTGAATCAGTGACACTTAAAAAGGAATGTTAATTTAAACTTCCAAGTACAGCTGCTATTTTGACCTAGTTAGCAGAAAAATTTTCTGACAAAATATCTCTCTGCTAATTTCACTGAGCAGTTGCTTTGTATAGCAATGGAAAATTCAAACAGTAGAATGATTGTCATAATTTCCCTTGGAGCACCTTTACTGTCAGAGATGAACCCTTGGCCACCTGGTTTTAGTAGAAAGATAATAAGGAGTATGTGATTCAGGGAGGGGACAACCACCCCTCTTGATTCTGGAAACATCCTGTGAACCAGGTTGGCACCAGTTATAGATTTTAATAATGAGAAACTTTTGCTTTGTTTCACTGGCAAGAAATCTTACGTGGAGATTCTGTGAATGTGAACTTAACTTTGTTTTCCATTTCTTCTTAAAGCTTTCTATGGTAAACATATGAAACAAGAGATTAGTGTAGTCAGTAAAGATTCATATCAAGTGTAGGAAATTGGAGGATTCCCACATAATACATGTTTTCACAACAAAGCTCACGTTTCAATATGATGTGAATGCATGTTCATCCTATCATTTCAACTGAGTCCTTCCTACACACCCCCAATTTAAATAACACAACATTTTATCCAATTTCCAAGAAGAGGCCTTCATGTTAGCCTTGAACTTTGACAATGCCTGCCTGACATGTAAGAAATTTAATTGAATTTCATGACTAATGAAAGAGACTTTAGTCATTACAACTTCTTAAAGAATTATATGTAAAGCATACAGGAGTAAAGGATACAGGTATTTCTAAGTATGAAGTTTAAATACTTAATGATGAAAGGAAAATATGTCTGCAGATTGCTTACAGTTGCCTGATGGAAAGTGATTTCCCCCATTTACTCATCCTGCTTCCTTTGTCGTTGGTGGTGGTAGCAGTGGGGTATTTTTTAATAGTTACCAAACAGGCTAAAGAAAAAAAGTTATTTCTAATATTTAGTGCAAACAACACAAATCAGCTTGATCCAGTTTAACTGAGAAAAGGGGGATTACCGACCCACCTCAGTTCCTTCCAGAAGTCACTGCTTCCTTTGTTTTTAAATACTGTTATGGCATCATATTAGCAACAATGGAAAGTCAGAAAATAAGATGTTAATTCCACATACTAAAGATGCAGTTTGTTCTACTAACATCATTGAAAAGTTTATATCCAAAGGCATATCCTTGTGTACCAGTCCAGATTCCTCTTATTTGCTCTCTGCCCCATTTAGTAGATTTCATGCTAGATATTGACCTAAACAAGTCAACCATGGCCAAAAGAAGTGCTGCTGGTTGTATATGTTTGACGGTTAGGAAGAAAATGCATCTGTTTAACAAAGATTGACTTTTGTGTATGTGGGGAAAAAATGATGATAAGATAATATAGGATTGTACTCATCTGACTCACAAAATCCCAGGATGCTGTGCAGGAGGCACTACTTAGGAAGGTATAGGAACAGTCTGCACATTGTTTGCTGATGTAGGCACCCAAACAGGAAACACCTAGGATGTCCTGGGACCATCTAGAGACACTAGCTAATCTTACCAGGGTAAATGGAAGAATCCAAGGAAATTGTTTTGTCAGACACAATTGGCAGATGATATAATAATATAACTAAAACTAAAATAATTTGGGAAGGAGATATGGAGAAAATTTAGTTTAAGTTGTTCTACTTGCTCTTCTTGGAAGTGTTTACATTTTATCTTCAGAAAAATAATTGACTGTTAAATAATTGCCTAACTAGTGAGGTAATTTGCTCATTCTAAACAATTTTATGAATGCTATGATATTTTTCTCTATTACTTAACCTGACCTTCACAGTATAGCTAACCTCTTAAGAAGGACAGCTTGCAAATACCAACCACATAGGCCAGTATGTTTTTTAACAAAATACTAGTAATTTTTGCCTTAAATTCCAAACACTTAATCTAGTTTTCCATTAAGAACTCAAAATGGACAAGAAGTAGGGACACAATATGATCATGAGTAGAAGATTCTACTGAGAGCCTCTGAAAAGGATCACCAGATTCCAGAAAAATCTGTCCAGTTTACAAGATGGCATATTCAAAAAACTAAATTGAGGATCTAAAGAACAACCCTTTGAAAAAGTCTAGTTTTCTCTGAGGCAGGGATTAGTTAAGGCCTCCACAAATATACTTATTTTGACAGAGCTGAAAAAATCAGACAGATGGCCAATTCAGTGGAAAAAATATAAAGTTCAGTCTTTAAGTTGTTCACGTTTTAAGTTGTTCACATTTTTATCACTTTGCATTGTTCTTAGCTGAACTGAGTGCAGGCAAAATGGTGAAAACATTTTGGCCTAGAAGGCAGCCAGAATGATCTGGAGAGTAATTTCTTTTTTGTTTTTTTTTTTTAAATTTATTTATTTATTTTTGGCTGTGTTGGGTCTTCGTTTCTGTGCAAGAGCTTTCTCTAGTTGTGGCAAGCGGGGACCACTCTTCATTGCAGTGCGCGGGCCTCTCACTATCGCGGCCTGTCTTGTTGCGGAGCACAGCCTCCAGACGCGCAGGCTCAGTAGTTGTGGCTTACGGGCCTAGTTGGTCCGCAGCATGTGGGATCTTCCCAGACCAGGGCTTGAACCCGTGTTCCCTGCATTGGCAGGCAGATTCTCAACCACTGTGCCACCAGGGAAGCCCTGGAGAGTAACTTCTTAATCACCAAATGACTCTATTTTATATTGTCCTTTAGGAAACTAAGTTTAAAAACTCTGTCTGAAAGAAGCCCAAGAAGTTTTAATTTTTAGTTTTTATTTTTTCTTGATTATAAAACTATTTTAATCTTTTGGTAAAACATTGAAGCATTGCAGAAATATGAGATTTAGATTAAAACACATGTTTGCCGCCTTCCCTACCCTTAGGTAACTGTTTCTAAGACCTTTTGTACGCTCAGCTGGATTTTTTTGGTACATGTAAATATGTATACATTCTTTTTACTGAAATGGAAGTTTGCTACTGCTTTTCAACAAACTTTTTTATATACGATGTCTTAGCTATTTATGTAAGTCAATACACATTGCTGTATCTATGAAGTTGTACACAGAACAAAGCAGTTGATTCCCCAGGAAAAGCCCTAGATATTTGAGAGTATCAAAAAGGTTAGGTCAATTTGCACCTGGTTTTGCCAGAGAAAGCTAACACCCTCCCCGTCCCACTTTGAGGGCAAGTAGGTTCCTTCATGGTAGCCATGTGCCATGGCAGAGCTCATGGACCACAGTTGCAGGCAGTATGGGTTAAGGAACAGCCTTCCAGTGGATCAAGGGTTGGTAAGAGTAGTAAAGGCTGGGCTTCCCTGGTGGCACAGTGGTTGAGAATCCGCCCGCCAATGCAGGGGACATGGGTTCATGCCCTGGTCTGGGAAGATCCCATGTGCCGTGGGGCGGCTGGGCCCGTGAGCCATGGCCACTGAGCCTGCGCGTCCGGAGCCTGTGCTCCGCAACGGGAGAGGCCACAACAGTGAGAGGCCCACATACCACCAAAAAAAAAAAAAAAAGAATAGTAGAGGCTATAATCCCCCTGGCCCTGCATCATCCCTCTTTCTTGCTGTCCCATTTTTAGGGCAACTGTAGAGAGGAACCTTGGCAATGGGGTTCTGACAAGCCTCAAGGTTCCTGGACTATCTCAGTTTAGATGCCAGCTCGTTAGAGGAGTTGTCTAGCAAAGCCAGATGCCCAGCCCTGGAGACCTAAGGAAGCATGGGAAGTCACAGCCCCTTCAGCCAGGAGAAGGTTAAGCGCCAGTCTCATGGGATGCTGAGTGTGGCGAGGCCTCTCCAGATGAGAGAAGGAAGAAGTTGCCAACAGCTAGTTCATTGTCTAATCAGCCCAGTGTGAGCTATCAAGTCATTTTTGGACCGTATCACCCACAATGTTCTTCTGGTTAAATCATTACTTCTCGATAGGCTTGAACAGTAACAAAACTGATATCTTGGCATCACTTCTTGCTTTGGTAACCTCTGCTTAATTTTCTAACACAGTTGGTTTCTGCAATACCTTCCTCTAAGTAATATGGTGTTGTTTAATCCTGCCAAGTCTTCCACAAAGGCAAGAGAATAAAAACCATCCTTTTAATTAGCATAAAATTTGCCTATTATATTTTTATAGGAAATGCGTTATAATTTTATTAAAATAATTTTACATTAAATGCTAATCCCCAAGAGAAGCCCTAGGTATTTGAGAGTATCCACAAAGGTTGGGTCAATCCAATTTTCTTATGGATTTTATATTTTATATTCCTTTCCAATTCATATCTATATAACATACATGTTTAATTAAAGGGTATAAATAATTTTATCCTGTATTTTTTCACTTATGTTTATTTTCTAAATATTTATTTTCTAAATAAACTTAAGTGAATTTTCTAAATACTTTCCTATATTATTTTCACATGGTCATCATTTTCCCATTTAAGGCCTTTATTCAAGCATTAAATATTATAAGGCAGCTCTAATTGTTAGAAAGTCTTCCTTATACTTATTTGAAGTTTACCTGATGGTAAGTCAGCTATTGTTCCTAGATTTGTGCCTTAGAGGAATCAATGGCTGACTTCACATGGTCTGGGGACGCTGAAATTGTACATAAATTTTTGTACAAATATGCAGCCTTCTGGAGAGTGTGTCCTTAGCTTCATCAGATCTTCAGAGATCTATGAGTAGTTAAAAACCACACAGGGCTGAGTCAGCTCTCCTTCCACAGCTAAAAGAGTTGAGCAGACTGAATAAGTTAAGTGATGCCTAATAAAGACTGTAAAGTTAATTAGATTTTTAGACTACTAGAACTTAGTAGCTACTTTTGGTATGGGTTCAGTATCATAGGATCATCTGACTAGCCAAGCTGTCTCAAATTCCTGTTAGACTGAAACCTTGACTGTACGGTAGTTTCACCTGGGTAACACTAATGATACTGTTGCCTGGTCCCCACCTAGGAGATTTTTGATTCTCTTCAATATTAAATGGTTAGGATAGGGGTCAAGTCTGCAGCCAGAGATGAGAACCACTGGATCTGAAGCCTGAATGAATAGAACATGAGATAGTTAAGTACTGTTGGAACTAGCAAGAGAAAAAAAAAAAAGGCACTCTCCTCTATTTCACCTCCATAAGCATATTTTACCTACTAGAATGATACCAAACCCCCTCTAAATGAATACTTTTAAAAATTAGCCTGGTCTTCCGAAAAACCATTGTTTAAACTTTAACACAACTTTCTCCTCAAATTACTTAAGGATGAAGTAAGCAGTCTTTCTGCTTTGATAGCAGTGAAACTAAAATTAGAGAATCCAGCTTAGAGGGTCATTGGAGAACAGTTTTTATTCTGAAATAACAAATTAAGCATTGACTTAATTAATGACATTCATTACAAATTTAGTCATGAAGGAGAATATACATTAATTATTTATATTAAGATAAATATAAACTATTATTAACAAACAACTTTATAGTTAATTATTCTAATTTACCACCTTCTGAATCTCTTGCAAATTATGCCTATTCACATTACTAGTAAAATATAAGATTGGTGAAGGACACTGAGATCTCAATGAGAAGTTTCATGTAAATGAAAGAAATCAGATTTCACTGCAGATCAAGAGGATTAAAACAGGCAGAAATAAGTCAGTTAAACTTTCTGCATTCTTTTTATGCATGCCATTTTATTTTGGCAGGGGAGAGATTAAGGATTTACCATGTCCAAAAATAGTTATAGATTAACAAAGTACCAATCTGACTGGCTTTTCTTTCCCCAGCTTGATTAACTGTCCACTATTTGACTGCTGTGCCATTTTTTAAAGCTAAGCCTATTCTTCAGTTCCATGGGATACTTTCAGTCTTATCTTACCAATCGGGAAATAGGACACCTTAGGTTCTGTCACAAGACACTCTCTTTTATTATCATTATTTTATAAATGTATTTTTAAATTTTTATAAACCTTTAAAATTAAACGGATTATTATTTTTAAACCTATAAGACTCCATCAGTACAATAAAAAAAATAAAATCCAACAAAGTGGAAAGTTTCAACCAAATTATTTTAGGAGTCATCAGAACACCAAAAGAGTATATTGTCTTTACCAAACAGATTTACATTTTTTTGTGTGTTTAGAGTTAGCTCAGCCATCTCTCAGGGTCTTTCTGAGATAATTAGACTTTGATAATGGTTTAAAATCATTCATTCATCAGTTGTGTAGTTATTTTCCAAAATGTGGGGGGTTTTTTTAGCATGGAAAGCAGTTCAGCAACCATGGAAGGGGTAGGAGGCCCAGCCACAGACCGAGCCCAGAGAACATGAAAAGGAGAGTTTGAGTTCAGGACCAGGCAGTTAATTCCAACTTTGTCTGGTGATACATCCTCTGATGTTCAGTATCTGTTGATTAATTAGTAGACCTCTTTCCAGTGAAGCTTCAGCATGAGTTCCTTACTGTCAGGGGCTGCTTTCCTGTGTCTTAAGCAGCTAGCATACCTTAAAAATTACTTATGCAACAACTCATTCACCAAATATGTATATTGGAGGCCTATTTTGCTTATTAAGTGCAACGCATTAAAGCTTTGGTAATACAGCGATGAATACAATTGATAATTTCTTTCCTCACAGAGTTTTCAGTTTAGCCAAACTTACTAGATGCTCAATCCATGTTTGTTGAGTGGCTAAATGAGTAAGTAAAAGAATGACAAAAGTAATCATATTATGTGAGTCACAACCACCAATGAATGGCTGCATGCTTTTCTCATCAGTGTATTATTTTTTTTTAACATCTTTATTGGAGTATAATTGCTTTACAATGGTGTGTTAGTTTCTGCTGTACAACAATGTGAGTCAGCTATACATATACATATATCCCCATATCCCCTTCCTCCTCCGTCTCCCTCCCACCCTCCCTATCCCACCCCTCTAGGTGGTCACAAAGCACCGAGCTTATCTCCCTGTGCTATAGGGCTGCTTCCCACTAGCTAGCTATTTTACATTTGGTAGTGTGTATATGTCAATGTTACTCTCTCACTTCATCCCGGCTTACCCTTCCCCCTCCCTGTGTCCTCAAGTCCATTCTCTACATCTGTGTCTTTATTCCTGTCCTGCCCCTAGGTTCTTCAGAACCATTTTTTTTTTTTTAGATTCCATATATATGTGTTAGCATACGGTATTTGTTTTTCTCTTTCTGACTTACTTCATTCTGTATGACTTACTCTAGGTCCATCCACCTCACTACAAATAACTCAGTTTCATTTCTTTTTATGGCTGAGTAATATTCCATTGTATATATGTGCCACATCTTCTTTATCCATTCATCTGTCGATAGACACTTAGGTTGCTTCCATGTGCTGGCTATTGTAAATAGAGCTGCAATGAACATTGTGGTACATGACTCTTCTTGAATTACGGTTTTTATCAGTGTATTCTGAGAAACATCAGAAAACAAAATAATGCAAAGCAGCATACAAAGTCAGTATGACATAGTAACAAGAGTATGGACTCAGATAGACCAGACTCAAATTAAATAGTCACCTCTTGGGACCCTGAATGGTTACTTTTCCTCTCTGGGCCTCATTCTTCTCATCTGAAAACAATGAACAATGGTATTATATTCATTTGTTCATTTAGCCAATTTTTACTGAACGCCTCTCGAGTATTAATTATTTTACTAGAAAATAAGGAAAGCCTGACACACCGGCTCCATCAGAATCCTTGCCTTCATGGACCTTGCAGTCTGTAACAGAAGAAAAATTTTAGTAAGTAATGATGTAAAATGTAGTGAATGTTTTTGTGCTGCCCTTTGGCTTGTCTACTCTCAGATCCATTTTTTGCTCTGCTCTTCCTCTGCCCTTAGTTGTGGGAGGCTAACCCCTGAAAGCTGCAGTTCCCGGGCTGCCATGTCTGTTGATTGTTAGGTGGATTCAGTGTGTTGGAGACACTGGATGAGCGTTTGGAGAGAGAGATAAGCCAGGATGTTTCCCTCTCTCTCTGCCTGAGGCAGCGTCACGGGCAGTGGCTTGTCTCCTCCAGGGCACCAGCCTCAGCCAGGTGACCCCCAGCCCTGGAGGCATCAGCCCTCCTTTCTCCCTCCAGACCAGGGGTGGCAATAGCTTTTGCTGTTGGTACAACCTTCGGATTGCCTTACAGTCCGTATTTGGCATCTCACCTCTTTCATCACCTGAATGAATTACTATTAAATTCACTCCTTCTGTGTCTCTCTCTTCTTCATTGAGTGCTGTTTAATAAAGTCTTGATAAGAATGATAAAGGGAGACCCTATGTTAGAAGTAGTCGAAAAAGGTTTACCTAAGGCAGTAAAATTTAGACCAAAACCTCAAGAAGGAGTAGGCATCTATCAATGAAGAAGGGGAAGAATGTTCTAGATCATGTAGTGAGGGGGAAGAAAATGAGACACATTTCGGGAACTAAAAGCACGTGGATGACTGGAGTGTGACAGAGAGGGAGGAAGGGAAAGAATATTAAAGGTCTTTCAAGCTTTAAGGATTTTGAATGTGAGCCAATTAGTAGACATTGCAGTGGAATGATATGGGCATTTGTGTTTTCTAAAGTCCGTGGCTACAGTGTATAGAATTGTTTGGAAAGGAGACAAAGAACCACTTATAAGACTGTTGCAGACAGCGATGGCGTGTAGAGTCTATGATGGCACAGCAACAGAGAAAAATGAGCCAATTTGAGAAATGGAGATAAGAAGTGGAGACTGCGTGTCTTGGTAATTAATAGGCCCTAGAGACAAAGTTGAAGAAGGAGTTAGTATTGTTCCCAGGATCCAAAATGGGGTAACTGGGTGAACAAATGGGGCATGATATTCACTGCAAGAAGGAATACTGGGGGAGAATTTTGAGCGTGGTTGAGCTTGAAGTATATGTGGGACTTCTCCAGGTGGAGCTGCCCAGGAGCCAGGTATGATACATGTGTCGGGAACTCAGAAGACAGATCTGAACTAGAGAAATTGATTGGGGTCTGTCCATCCATAGATAGTCAAGGAGGGCATTTGAGTCGATGAGATCAACCAGAGGGTATGCAAGATTAGGAGAACAAGAAAGCCAAGAAAAAAAAGGAGTGTTTCAGAAAGGAGGGAGTGACAAACAGTTTTGGAAATGTTCATTGGATGTAGTGAAATGTAGGTCAGATGGTGACCTGGTGAGATAAATTTCCACAGTGGTGGGAGCAGAAACCAGAATGAGGTGGGCTGAGGTGAAAGTGTGAAAGGGGAATCAAAATAGTCTAAAGGAAATTACTGCAAGAAATTTGACTCAGAAGGAAGAGGAGGTATGGAGGTAGCTGGATGAAGTAGGAATTGAGCGAGGTTTTATTTAAGATGGGAAATACTGATTGCATTTGAATTCTCATGGAAAGGCTTTGGTCAGAAGGAAGAAAATAGGAGATAATGCGTAAAGCTGGGCTTCCGAGGATGTCTGAGGGACTGAGATCTGACTGAAGCACAGACGCTGCCAAAGGTGGTAACGTTTGCCTGAGGTGGTAACAGGAGCGAAAATGGAAATCATCAATGTGGGTGTGGATGAGTTTGTCAGCTGGGTGGCTGGACATGGAGAACATTCGTTTTTGATGGTTACTATTTTCTCTTTGAGGAGGAAAATCATCTGCTGTGTGTGGGAAGTGGGGAGTCAAGTGTTTGAGAAGAAAGGACATTTGCTACAGTCCTTAGGGGAAATGAGAGAGAGAGCTGATTAATAGTTGTTAGAATTTTTAAATGTATGTATGGTGCTTGGGTTGTAGCCGTTTAAGGAATATTAGCAGCCTTGCCTCTGCATTTTATTGTTGATGCTGCTAAACCTATGTCCGCAGTCCCTCTTTTGGCCACTAGATGGTGCACTCTGCGCTGAAATGCTGACCTGCCATGTTCCTTTTGTTACCAGCCAATACTGACAAATTGGTAAAGTGAGAGGTTAACTTATTGATATGAATGGAGATGTTTTTCTTTAAAAAATATTTTCCTTAAAAAAATCTTAAATAACACATTCCTCAATTTTACATACAGTTTATGGGGCAGAGAATGATTGTGGCACCACAAAAGCCTTAGGAAATACGTGATTTGACTTCATACTAAGTGTAACATGCAAAACATACCATCTCTTTCAAATCCTTTGCCTTAAAAATGCTAATCAGTTGGCACTTGGCGATCATTTGCATAGTCAAAATAGAGCTTTTGGCTTAGCATTTTATCTTAAAATAAAGCAGAAATTGCCTTGCTCTGGATGTCAGTATGGTACATATAGCTCGAATGCTGAAGAAATACTGCCAAATGGCAAACGCCACATAGAAAACGAATTCCATCAGTCAGCTACCATTTGACAAATGTATGTGTGCTTCTGGGTGACTGAAATGTCAGATATTAGTCCAGATCTTTGTTTTTAAAGAGGCCTTTGTTTTTATTAAAGATTTTTAATAGTGCCCTGTAAGTTGAAGTGATACAAGGAAATCAAGTCATTCTGTGGAGTTTCCTCACTGCTTCATAACGAAGACTGGGAAAGGGGGTGACTGTGAAGCAGGTGACCTTTTTCTGCCACTCTCATATTTTTAGGCATACCACCATCCCCCCAACATGAGACGTTAGACAGAAAAAACCTATACAATTTAACCAAGTAAAGAATATAGGCGTTTTTAAAACACTGAAAACAAAGTTATTCTTTTGAATCCCAACCCCGATTATTTGACATATGTTCTTCCTCTTGCAAGGAATTTGTGACAGGTAAAAAAAAAACAGAGGTAACAGCAGGGAATTCTATATGGATAATCAATATAAAGTCTCCAAGATTAAGAAAGGGATACTTTTGTACAGTGGGTTCAAGATTTTGTTAGGGAGGGTATTTTTAAAGTTCTTTTTTAGCACATTCAGAGGGGGGCAGACCTGGGAAGAAAGCTGTATAAGCCTAATAGGACAGAGCGCTATGGAAAATTCCTGGCACAAACTTTTCTGGGCCTAAACACTTCTTTTTTTTTTTTTTTTTTTTTTTTTTTTTTTGCGGTACACGGGCCTCTCACTGTTGTGGTCTCTCCCGTTGCGGAGCACAGGCTCCGGACGCGCAGGGTCAGCGGCCATGGCTCACGGGCCCAGCCGCTCCGCGGCACGTGGGATCTTCCCAGAGCAGGGCACGAACCCGTGTCCCCTGCATCGGCAGGCGGATTCTCAACCACTGCGCCACCAGGGAAGCCCCTAAACACTTCTTGATAGTGAACCTAGATTTAGAGTGACCAAATAATTTGATATCTAGGAGTAAAAGGGGAGTTATTGATAATTGTACAGGAATAGGAGCAAACCCAGGAACAGGTGCAAAGCAGGGCTGTCCTGGGCAGACTAGGAGGGCTCTAGGCAAAATGAAACACTGTTGGGGAAAGGGCATTAAAAGTCACTTGAACACGTGACTGCAAATAGAATTAGTATTTGTAGGACTTGGTGCATCAAAAGTATAGTTATGTGACCAGCCATCTTTCACACCTGTCAAGCAGGGCCTCTCAACCTCTCAACCTGGAATTAGGGACCAGAGATGACATATGGGTGGGAGGTGGAGGGTTGTAACAGATTCCTCTGGGGAAAGATATTTTTATTTTTTATTATCATTATTTTGGTTCCCAAACTACAACAACTCTCCCTTTGCTCTCTGTGTTGGCACAGGGAGAAAAAAAACAAACACATTTGAGGATCCCCACTGTAAAGATTATTCTTTGAATTGTGACTGCAGTTACTTCCCTTGTAAATTTCCATGGATTATTGTTATAAGGATACGGGGAATGATACCCTGACGTGTTGAAAATTCAAGGAACTTCATTCCCCATTCAAACAAGCACTACTTAGTAGGGAAGTGCCTGAGGCACTTGGGAGAACAGAGCCCAGAGAAGAGAGAAAGGAACTGGGAAAAACCTTCCCCTCAGTGTGGCTGACTGGGTGCTGAAGCGAGGCATAGAGACTCTTGCTCAAATGGCAGCAGAAGACCTTATTAGCATTTATTGTCAAAAACATCAGGACAGGGCTTCCCTGGTGGCGCAGTGGTTGAGAATCCGCCTGCCGATGCAGGAGACACGGGTTCGTGCCCTGGTCCGGGAAGATCCCACATGCCGCGGAGCAACTAAGCCCGTGAGCCATGGCTGCTAGGCCTGCGCGTCCGGAGCCTGTGCTCCGCAACGGGAGAGGCCACAACAGTGAGAGGCCCGCATACCGCAAAAAAAAAAAAAAAAAAAAAAAAAAACACATCAGGACAAACTAGAGAAGGTACCATAAAGAAAGTAAAAATGTCTGCCCGCTATCTACCCCTGACAACTGTGAGCTTATTCTTCATTTCAGTCCGTTGAGACTAGCTATGCTGAGGTAACAAACCACTCTGATATTTCAGTGGCTACAGCCACAGCTTTATTTCTTGCTCTCGTTATGTATTCTTAGCTGGTCGACGTTGCTCTGTTCCTTACCCTTTTCATTAAGGAACAGCCCATCCAGAGCCCATTCTGAGACCAGCCCCTCCTGAGATGGCAGGAAAGATGAGGAGGGACTTCCCAGGTGATGCAGTGGTTAAGAATCCACTTGCCAATGCAGGGGACACAGGTTCGAGCCCTGATCCGGGAAGATCCCACATGCTGCAGAGCAACGAAGCCCGTGCGCCACAACTACTGAGCCTGTGCTCTAGAGCCTGTGAGCCACAACTACTGAGCCCACGTGCCACAACTACTGAGCCTGTGCGCCTAGAGCCCGTGCTCTGCAACAAAGAGAAGCCACCGCAATGAGAAGCCCACGCACCGCAACGAAGAGTAGCCCCTGCTCGCCGCAACTAGAGAAAGCATGGACGCAGCAACCAAGACCCAACAATGCCAAAAATAAATAAATTAATTAAAAAAGAAAAGAAAAGATTGGGAGAGGGCAGGGCCACATCGTAATGGCTTTAAAAGCTCAGAAATGCCACAGATCTCTTCCGCTCACAAGTCATGGGCCAAAGTAAGTCACAGAGTCAAGCCTGGCATCGAGGGGCAGGAATAACCCTTACACAGGAGTGGGTTTGGAAAGTCAGTAAATATTTTGGCAATAACGTAATATATCACATTCTTGCAAGTTAATTGTAAAATCTACTTAAAGTTTTAACATATATGCTGTGTCCTGCCCCTCATGCTATCTCTAATGTTACTTTCTCGTGGTGACAAATTACTATTTTTCTTCTTACAAATGCTTACAAACTCACACAGTCCAGTAGCACTTAACACACTTGTGCTTGGTTTCCTTGTCTCTCTCCTTTACTCTGCTGTGAGCCTTTGAGAGCGGGAGTAATCTGTGAGTCCCTGTTGTGTGGTTGGCACAAAAGAGAAACCCTAATAAGCATTTAGTGACTGCTAATGAATTAATAGATAAATGAGGGAGTGTTTGCCTTGTCTTCTCCATTTTCACACCTCACTCCCTTCCAACAAGCAATCTTGTAAAAGGAATAGAGATCACAGTGGAATCTTGAGGAATGGCTAGGCAGTCGCTAGATGGAAAAGCATGAGGGGGCAAATCCAGCGAAAGAGAAGTTGATGGATTCAGTTGCAGTCTTGTTGAGTGAAGGTAAAATTCTCGGATTTTGCGTTGTGAATGCAAGAGTCCATACAACATCAAGCTTGGTCACTGTCAAGTCTGATATATCCCATAGCAGTGGTGTAATAAACTGCCAGTGTAGGGCCCAGTCTGACAAGTCTGACCCTTATTAGATTCCCCCACCCACCGAAATCTTTAATTCACCTGCACAGATGATGCAAAGTCATTGAAGTAATGTATAAATCAATACTTATTTTTCAGGACTTCCGATGTGACATGTTATTAACTGCTTACTTATTAATTAAAATCTGCCCTACCGTAAAGTCTAAATGTAGCATAACATCTGACATTGACTCTGGAAATTACACAGATTTTGCTTTACTATTTTTAAAACATATATGAAGAGAAAAAAGGGAGACAGATTGACAAGAACATACTAGCATTTATACTTTGACCAAATAGAGATTGAGACTTCCTAAATGATTCCTGTGGGAAGCTATCCACTTCTTTTGAGGATGTTGCCATTTTTCAAATGTTTGGGGGATTCTCCTTTGAAACCTTCCTTCAGAGTCTGTGGTACACTGATTTTTAAATTCATTGATGACAAATATCCATCTGCTGAAGGCGGATCTGAGTGTATGAACCTGCCGAAAGTCCTTTGGCATTAAGTCTTGATGATTAAAGTGGATGATCCAGTTAGCTAATGCTATTTGGGTCAAATGGGAAGTGACTATGAAATCGAGAAGCGGTTTTCTTATACACGCTGGGAGTTGCTGGTAATGATAATTCCCAAAGCGTTATGCCAAAAATGCCCTCAGCCCTGGTAGCATTCATTCATTCAGCAAGCAAGCTCTATTTATTCACTGAAATAAGTCATTTAGGAAATACTAATTTGAATTTACGTACGGTGTACGTGTTTGAAAAATCACTCTCATTACTTTATAGGCAGTTGACTTAGTAATTACTTAAAATGAATATAAATAGAATGATAGATTATGATATCCACATAATATTTACATTCATAAAGGATTATATATAACGTGTATACCACATATATATGTAGCACAATGAGGAAATTATTCTTCTTTATTGAAGTATAGTTGGCTTAGAATATTACATTAGTTTCTAGTGTACAACATAGTGAATTGTTTATGCATTATACATCATACAGTTATTCCAATATCATTGACTATATTCCATGTGCTGTACATTACATCCTTGTGACTTGTTTATTTTATGTTATTCTTTTACAGTTCTTTTCAATTTTTAAAAATCCACACTATGCTTTTAAGCAAATGCATTTGTTATATCAGAAATATCAAACTGAAAAATAATACTAGGTAAATTACTTAATTATTGGGGATTCTATCTTTAAACTAATGGGCTTCCTTTATACCTCATCAACACTCAGCTGTATATTACCACATGGGATAGTTAGTGACAAAAAGCTACTTTAAAATATACATTGTGTGCTACGTATCATACTTTCTCTTCTTTAACATTTCTAGCAATTGCAAATAAATTATATTGTGAGGCAGAGGGAGATACATTTTTCTAAAGTGATGTATGTCGTCTTTCCACAAATATGTATATAAATATACACACATATATAAGCAAGATAAATAGTATAATTCCCAAACTATGAAATTTTCTGCTAATCAATCTGAAGCACTTGTGTAAACAAATGGGACCTAATTAAACTTAAAAACTTTTGCACAGCAAAGGAAACCATAAGCAAAATGAAAAGACAACCCACAGAATGGGAGAAAATATTTGCAGACGAAGCAACCGACAAGTGATTAAACTCCAAAATATATAAACAGCTCATGCAGCTCAATATCAAAAAACAACCCAATCAAAAAATGGGCAGAAGATCTAAATAGACATTTCTCCAAAGAAGACATACAGATGGCCAAGAGGCACACAAAAAGATGCTCATCATCACTAATTATCAGAGAAATGCAAATCAAAACTGCAATGAGATATCACCCCACACAGTTCAGAATGGCCATTATCAAAAAATCTACAAACAATAAATGCTGGAGAGGGTGTGGAGAAAAGGGAACCCTCCTACACTGTTGGTGGGAATGTAAATTGGTATAGCCACTATGGAGAACACTATGGACATTTATTAAAAAACTAGAAATAGAGCTACCATATGATCCAGCAATCCCACTCCTGGGCATATATCTGGAGAAACATAATTTGAAAAGATACATCTACCGCAGTGTTCATTGCAGCACTATTTTCAATAGCCAGGACATGGAAGCAACCTAAGTGTCCATCAGTGGAGGAATGGATAAAGAAGATGTGGTACATATATACAATGGAATATTACTCAGCCATAAAAAGAATGAAATAATGCCATTTGCAGCGACATCGATGGACCTTGAGATTGTCATATTGAGTGAAGTAAGTCAGACAGAGAAAGACAAATATCATATGATATCACTTACATGTGGAATCTAAAAAAAAAATGGTACAAATGATCCTATTTACAAGATAGAAATACAGTCACAGATGTAGAAAACAAACTTATGGTTACCAAGGGGGAAAGGGGTGGGGAGGGATAAATTGGGAGATTGGGATTGACATATACACACTACTATATATAAAGTGGATAACTAATAAGAACCTACTGTATAGCACAGGGAACTTTACTCATTGGTCTGTAATGACCTATATGGGAAAAGAATCTAAAAAAGAGTGGTGATATATATATATATATTATATATATATATATATATATATATAAATATAATATATATATAAATATATATATTACATATATATAAAATATATACATATTACATATATATAAATATATATAACATATATATATAATACATATATAACATATATATAATATATATATAACATAACTGATTCACTTTGCTGTACAGCAGAAACTAACACAACATTGTAAATCAACTATACTCCAATAAAAATTACTTTTAAAAAAAGACTGGAGTGAAGCTATGCCTACGTGTTGTTTGAAAGTATTTGAAAAGTTACAATTTGTTCATTGTATTATTCTGCCTACATGATCTCAAATAATTTTGACTAAATCAATTGGAATTATTGAGGTCATGTAGATAATCTTCTTAAATTCTCATTAAATAATTGACTGTCTTTACAGTTTCACACAGTTGCATCAGGAATCTATATATTCAGGCAGTTTAGTCTGCAATTTAATGGCATGTAAATGTTGAGAACAAAATTATTAGAAACTTCAGACATGTCACCATAAACCAGAACTGCAATACATGTCAGTCCCATTGAGAAAGTATTTGCAGGCATAAACTCGATATGTTTCTCGAGTACATGAAAAATGTGCTATTGAATGATTCTTCCTTCACAAAAATTGACTATATTGATTTTAGTTTAAATATAGGTCTGTATTGGTAAACAAAAGCATTTTTTCACAATACTGTAGTAAGTTGCTGTTACATACTAATGAGGCAATTCCAGAGCTACTGTGAAGCTTTGTAAAGAGTTGAAAATAGTTCCTGGAAATGGTAAGTCACGTTAGGAAGGCCAGAACTTACTTTAGCTGAGTGCTAATGTTTTGATTAGAATTTGACCAGTTTATAGCAGATTTACTTCTTTCCCAGCTCAAAGTTTCATTTGAAATGTCTTCAGGTCAAAAACTTATAGAAGCTAGGAGGAATGTATCTGAACTAGGTAGTTTGGCTGGGGATTGTGTCAAAATGAAGAATACCTGCGCCATGTAAAGGAGGTAGCTGATACTCCGCTTTAGTTTTAATTCACCGTGTAGGAAGAGAGGGCTTCCCTGTTCTAGACCTTATAACTTTTCAAAAGAAGTCCAAATCTCAACTTTAGTGTAGATATTTCCTGTGTGCTTTAAATGTTGGATCAAAAGAAAATAAATTAACAGTGTATTGGTTAAACTCAGGTCTGCTAGCCGTGTGTGGTCCAAGCATTACCAATTCACCTACTCCTACTCCATCCTACATCTCTTTCCTGCCCACAGTGTTTCCTTTTGTTTCTCTTACATAGAATTGTAAATTTTATACTCCAGTTTGTCCGCAGCTATGAGCAAGGCCAAAGGTCTGTGGCCAAGCCCTGGATTTGTTTCTGATATCTTTAGAAAATCCCCAGAAGGATTCTTCTGTTTTTCTCACCATGTTCTAAGGATAAATGGCCCAAAACAAAAAGACAAAGTACTCCAGGTCTTGTGAGCCTTTAAGAATCCAGGTCACTTGCTAAAATTGGAGTATGTTCTGTACGAACAGGATGTCATGAAAGAAAGGTATTAGAGTTTGGGATTAAGTACTGACTTACTTGATCTCAACTAGTTTAATTCTTAGTGACTTGCTAAGAAAGATTGCTTCTTCAGTGTTACCCTGCTGTATCACCCAAGAAACCATGCATATTTTCTCATTTCTCTATTGCTTTTTATTTTCTTTCTTTCTTTCTTTTTCTTTTTTTCTTGCCTCCCCAGGCTAAATCCTGGGATTTTTTTTTTTCCCATTACCTGTTTTCTGTCATCTTTGTGTCCAGAAGGCCAAGTGAAAGAAAGGGGTACTTCTCAGTTGAATTGGGTTACCTCTTAGAACATCTGAGGGCAAAAACATAAGCAAGGGTTAAATGCCAAATATATTCACTCTGCTAGTACACACTTGTGGTTTAAAAAGCACACTTCATTGAATAATTTAAAATATGTTTGTACCGTCTGCTCTCTTGGGGATTAACATTGTTCATGATAGCAAAATAATCACATGTTAAATGAATTCTAGATACTGCATTCTATCATTCATAATAGCAATGATACTGGCAATTCAGATGACCTAGCCTTTTCTTTCTCCATGTAATTAAGATGACCTAGCCTTTTCTTTCTCCACGTAATTACACAGTTGATTTTCCCGTATGGGAAAGAACAACTAAGTACATGCTTTTTCCTAAATGGAACATGCAGTTCAGAAATTCTGTCGTTTCTTTTACGGAAATAAAAAAAGTACAAACATATGCCATCTTTGAAGGTAACGCTATGTAAGTACTTGGGAATAATATTTGCTGTCTTTATCTACTGTTTTGTGTAAATTCATAAGAAAAATGATAAGATTGTCATACACATATTTTAGAAACTATGCAATCAGTTTTATCCAGGGACTCTGTTGTCTGTCTAGAATGATATAGGGCAAGAGTCTCTGTGTAAACTGAATGAGTTTACTTCAGGGTGGAAATTGATTTTTCTTTTTTTCCCCTGAGCTCTTACGTTTCATGTTTGAGCCTCAGTATGGACTGTCTCATACTGACTGCAAATTTATCCATGTGTTTGAGCCTTTTTTTTCCCAAAAAATATTGTAAGCTTTGTAAGGGTAGGGGCCATTTTGTTCTCCTTTTGTGTCTCTCAAAGTTTCCCACTCTACTGGGCTTTTCCAAGGGCAAAATAAATGATGAGTAAATGATTGATTTTTTAATGCTATAAAATAGGGAGAAAGGTTAAAAGAAAAAAAAAAGTTGATTCTGGTAGCACATGTTCAATATATTTGAACATTTGAACATGTCAATGATTTCTTTTACTCACACCTAATTAAGGTGTATAAACTGTCTGTCCTTAGCTTGGGCTCTTCCTGTGTGAACCTCTGTGATAGTAGAATATGGATGGAAGGGGCCCTCAGGACATTTCAAAAGTCTTCCAAACAAACACCCTGTGCTTAATAGCCATCTATTGTCAGATAACCTTCCCAAGTTGCTGCATTCTATTCCCCGTGATTCTCTTTACAACCAAATCTTATTTCCTAAGAGAGGATGGAATGCAGTAGACATCATTATTCTTTGCAGAAGGTCTCCAAGTCATGTCATTAGATCACCCTTGTCTTCTCATCTCTAAGCAAAATGGTACCAGTTTATTTAAATATTCTTTCTTGGTCCCAGTATATTCTCCTACGAAAGTTCTCCGAGTATCACTCTTCAAGCTGAGTGAGGTCTCTCATTTGATCAAGGAGTCTATAAAAGGCAGATTGAGTTCAAAGACCCTGATGTTGCAATACTTTTTGTCATCCTACTTGACCTTCTTGCTTTTGTCCTGAGCTGTTAACTTGCTGATTTGTCAATAAATTATCATGTTATGTATACTTGGTATTGGCAAACCAGAATTTCATTCCCCTTTCATGTTCACTATTTGGTGTTCCCCACAAGTTACACTGCCTTCGTCTCCATTAAATTGTTTCTTCATATTGCAAAGTCAACTTAATATCTGAATGATCTTCCAAGATACTGCCTATTATTTCTCTTACTTCTGTCTCACAAAGCTTTCAGTCTGATTGATAAAAATATCTAGTCCCAAAGCCCATGTTATTATTTGCATTTGCCAATTCACATAGAATTAGTCACAGTCTCACTGTCACTTGTCTGGTAAGTCAGACAAGTGCTGTAGAAATAGTGTATTTTTATTTTGGTAAGACATATGAAAAGGTCTCTTGTGGTATAACTGTAGATACAATGGATATGTGGGCTGGATGAAAATGCAGTTAAATAGATTTTTTTTCTAGTTGAACAACATAGATGAAGATTACTGAATAACAACTAGAAGGTTATTTATGCAATCAAATGTACAGAAAAATGGACTTGAAAGTGACAGGGAACACACTGGAATGCAGTCAGGATCAACAGTTATTTATGTTTGCTAATAAAAATGACTGCAATTTCAAGTTCACAGTTAATCTGAATTGGATTATGGAATCCTAAGGAAGATAGTACATTGATTAAGAGTATGGGGAGATTTCTGTCCTAAGCCTCATGTATGTAATATTTATTTTTTATTTTATAATATTTATTTTTTATTTTAGTTTTTTATTGAAGTATAGTTGATTTACCACATTTAAGGTGTACAGCAAAGTGATTCAGTTTTATATATATATATATATATATATATATATATATAATATGTGTATACATTTAAGGTGTACAGCAAAGTGATTCAGTTATATATATATAACTGAATATATATATATATTCAGTTTTATATATATATATATATAATCAGCAAAGTGATTCAGTTATATATTCAGTTATATATATATATCTATATATATATCTATACACTTTTTTTGATTCTTTTCCATTATAGGTTATTACAAGATACTGAATATAGTTCCCTGTGCTATACAGTAGGTTCTTGTTGTTTATCTATTTTATATATAGTAGTGTGTATCTGTTAATCCCAAATTCCTAATTTATCCCTCTCTCACCTTTCCCCTTTGGTAACCATAAGTTTTTCTTCTATGTCTGTGAGTCTACTTCTATTTAATAAATAAGTTCATTTGTATCATTTTTTTTAGATTCCACATATAAGTGATATCATATTCTATTTGCCTTTCTCTGTCTGACTTACTTCACTTAGTATGATAATCTACAGGTCTATCCATGTTGCTGCAAATGGCATTATTTCATTCATTTTTATGGCTGAGTAATATTCCACTGTATATATGTACCACATCTTCTTTTTTTTTTTTTTTTTTTATACGCGGGCCTCTCACTGTTGTGGCCTCTCCCATTGCGGAGCACAGGCTCCAGACGCTCAGGCTCAGCAGCCATGGCCCATGGGCCCAGCCACTCCGCGGCATGTGGGATCTTCCCGGACCAGGGCACGAACCTGTGTCTGCTGCATCGGCAAGCGAACTCTCAACCACTGCACCTCCAGGGAAGCCCCTGTACCACATCTTCTTTATCCATTCATCTGTTGATGGACATTTAGGTTTCTTACATGTCTTGGCTATCGTGAATAGTGTTGCTGTGAGCATTGGGGTGCATGTATCTTTTCAAATTAGAGTTTTTATAAGGAACAGAGAAATACAGATGATTGTCTCTCTCTGCCGCATAATAGTCATATCACACCTGGAGTGTTGTTTAATTTCGGATACAACACTTTAAGAGGAATCAACAAGCAGGAATAAGTCCAGAAGTCTGTTGCCAGGATGATGAAGCATCTGGAAATTATGACATATTTGGAACAATCAAAAGATCTGAAACTGTAGCCTAGAAAAGGGAGAGGGTGAAAGGAAAGTTCTCTTCACAGGGTTGTCACAATAAAAAAGAACCAGGTTTGATTTTGAATGACTCCAGATCTAGGATCAAGAGATAGTACATGTTTGGCACAAGGAACGTTACAATATCTGGATCTGCTCAAAGCAGAGATGCTACCCTGTGAAGCAGGTGATCCTCGTCCCAGGAGGGGACTGATCAGGACCAGATACTTGCTTCTCCCTGGAGAGTGTTCAGGCATTAGGAGAAGAATATATTTCCAATTGCTTCTAATAAATCTTCCAATTATGATAACTTACTACATAAAAAGTTCTTAGCAGAGTGCCTTTTATAGACTCCTTGATCAAATACTCAGGAGATATTAGCTGTAATTGTTATTGGTAGTGACTAATCCATGACTTTGTAACTGATTATTTGTCTCAAGGGAATATGTAAAGGGAAGGTGTCTCTGTTTAAAATTTTAGCCAGCTATTGTTGCTAAATAATTAAGGTACTTAACAAGGGCCTATGCTACTTGTAACTGATTTACTCTTAATTTATTACCACTTTATGTTTTCTGTAATTGCCTATACATCCTATGTTACTTGGATTTGGGATTAATTCATCACATTTAACAGGAAAATTTTAAGCAGTTGCTAAATCACAGTTCCTTATATTAAATTGTCTAGTGACTAACAATAGCAAATAGTCCATCAGCAAAGGAATAAGTCATGACAAAAACATGGATCTCTTCCATTAATTAAAAGAATGTTTCAGTTTAGGGACTTTTAGAATCTTAATAACAATTATGTTCTATGTCACATTAGCTGCATTGGATTTTTTCTCAGGTGATATATTTATCTTTCAGGGTTGCAGGTAATATTTATTGAAGGCATTAATTCATTCACCCACTTATTCATTCAATAAATATTGTACCAAACCCTGCCTGGGTCTGCATCTGCCTCTTCATCTCTGTATAGTGTCCTTTTCCCTTTATCTCCACAGGAGTCAGGCACCGCGGGAAAACTAGCCCCTGCACATCCCCACATCCCCCAGAGTGAGGCAATCCCCCTCCTTACCCCATTCCTGAACTTCTTGTATCCCTTCCCTGCTGCATTTTTCTTTCTATCACTTATCACCTATCTTATATACTTTGCTTGGTTATATGTCCATCTACCTACTTCTACTGGAATGTCAGTTCCATGAAAGCAGACACATTTGTCTGTTTTGTTTGCTCCTGGATTCCCAACACCTAGAATAGTAACTTGACAAATATTTGTTGAATGAATGATTAAAGCTTAAGTGTCCTGGAAACGGATACTAGAAAGGTGTCGTTAATCCTCCAGGGTTACCTAACCCATTTTTGGCAGTGCAGAGCTGTGAACCAAAGTCCTTTGGCTCCAAAACAGCATCCTCATTCTTGATCTCTCCCTCATTTACAAATAACTCCTCAATTTTGCAGAATGAACGCAGGAATCTAGAGGTGTTTGATAATAGCAAAGATATTTCACTGCTGTATGTATTTGTGTACAGGGGGATAACTTTTGTATCATCTAAATTTAGGAAAACATCCAGGTCCATATTTACCTGCCTAATCCCTTGCTATGCAGATGACTCCTTTACATTTTGTTTCTTCTGAATTTATTCAGTTTGATTAACTCTATCGTGAGTTTTTCTTTTTTTTTTTTTTTTTTTTTTTTGCGGTACGCGGGCCTCTCACTGTTGTGGCCTCTCCCGTTGTGGAGCACAGGCTCCGGACGCGCAGGCTCAGTGGCCATGGCTCACGGGGCCAGCCGCTCCGCAGCATGTGGGATCTTTCCGGATCAGGGCACGAACCCGTGTCCCCTGCATCGAACCCGTGTCCCCTGCATCGGCAGGCGGATTCTCAACCACTGTGCCACCAGGGAAGCCCTGTGAGTTTTTATATTATCCGTTATTGTTTCTTGGGTCATTGATGTAGACCCTAGAAGAAGTGGGGTACAGTGATAGATTTGGAGAAGCAATTATGGGTAAGACTGTCTTTGCCTTTGAGTTGCTTTCAAGCTAGTGGCTGAGACAGCCTTGTATATTTGCAGTTCTGGAGTCAGATGATAGCCAGATAATTTAAAATCCAAACAATGATACTTTTGAGAGTAAAAGGAGACACTATTTAATAATCATACTGGGACAATAGCTAGTTTAAAAAGCTAATGAGGACTTCCCTGGTGGCGCAGTGGTTGAGAGTCCGCCTGCCGATGCGGGGGACACAGGTTCGTTCCCCGGTCCGGGAAGATCCCAGATGCCGCGGAGCGGCTGGGCCCGTGAGCCATGGCCGCTGAGCCTGCGTGTCCGGAGCCTGTGCTCCGCGACAGGAAAGGCCATGACAGTGAGAGGCCCGCGTACCGCAAAAAAAAAAGTTAATGAGCATAAAATATGAGTTCAAGTCCTTTTTAACAAATATTTACTGAGCACCTACAGCACATAGACCGATGTACTAGGCTCTGTGGATAACTCAAAGGTGAATATGTGTGTATCTGCCTACCTTGTGGTTTGTAATCCACTTGAGGAGAGAGACCATTAACAATACAGGGAAGTAAACGATGGCATAAGCTGAATATAAACTTGATAGGATGCTAGCCAACCACAAGTTTCAAATAGGATCAACTGATGTGGCAACTTTTCGTTTCTATCTCACAGTATGGCCATTTGAAGTGAGTCCTTCCGTGATGCGTGAATTGGACATCAAAAGGATTTATGACTTCTTTTCCTAGTTAAGAGTTACAGCCTTCACTTCTTTTGTGTATATATAGAAGATGTTCAACTCATGCTGGCTGCCTAGCTGGCTGGCTGGCTGGCTAACTGGCTGAGGTAGAAGAATGAGTTGATATATATTTTTTAAAAGTCATCTAGCAACCAAATATAGAACAATCTTTGCCAAAGACCCCTCCTTTGTGCTTGACCAACTAGTTGACAGAGTAAGAACCTACAGCAAGATTATTTTTCATCTTCAGATTTTATAATGATAGAAGACATTTGGTTATTGGAAAATAAGCTTAAAAGTGTTTTAATTCTTTCCACTGCTTCCTACTGTTGGAAATTCTTTTGCAGCTGAATACTGGCAACAGTTTGTCTTGGCAAGTAAACAGTGCTGTTTAAGGACGAAAGTGTAGGAAGTTAGTAGAGGACATCTGTTGAAGAAGTCATGTTGTCAAAGCCCATTATGTATATTAAACTCATTTGTTTCCATTTTCATACATTCTAAAGCAAAATGTCACTCCATTTAACATTCAGTTTATAAAGAGCTTGGAGACATAAATTGTGTGGGCCTACCTGAGACTTCAATGAATGAGCATCATTTTATTCAGTTGATTTTATTGCTCATTTAACTCAGACTAAACTTTGGATATATAATAGGTTTGTTGAGACAAGATTATCCGTAGTCATGGGCCTTTGTTAGGTGTGAAAACTGAAACCAACAGAATTTCCTGCCCCTGTTAAATGATACTGGGATCAGGCTACTTTCCCATCCCTGTGTTAAAGAAAACTGAGAACAAGCAAAAATAACTTAGCTGCTTGCTTCCCCTGACTTCTTCTTTTAGGGTACTCTTAAGACCGTCTGAGTGGTCTTCTCCCTTACTGCAGTAGGTTTAAGTAACTTTACGTGATTGACAGTTTTCTGCTGGGATTTTGAGAAAGTGACAGTTAACAGATAACATAAAATTTTAAGAGAAATTCGTCAGATGAACAAAACTTTTCTAAGAAGGTGAGAAGCTCTGCTTCATTTATTCCAAACTTGCCTTCTTATAAAATGAAGCAGTTGATTAATTTAAAGAAAAGTTATCCTCGCTGTAAGTTTAGGCCTGCTGACTAGGCTGACTGATTTATGGGGCTTTATGGGTTTTTTTTTTTTTTTTTTTTTTGCGGTATGCGGGCCTCTCCCGTTGCGGAGCACAGGCTCCGGACGCGCAAGCTCAGCGGCCATGGCTCACGGGCTTAGTTGCTCCGCGGCATGTGGGATCTTCCCGGACCAGGGCACGAACCCGTGTCTCCTGCATCGGCAGGCGGACTCTCAACCACTGCGCCACCAGGGAAGCCCTATGTTTTTTTAAGTTCTAAAAGGCATGCCATTGAGTCTCTCATCAGTTTTCACAATCTGTGGAATTGAGTTATGCTAATAATTTTCCCAAGAGGCTAATGTATAAGTCAGAATGTTAACACTGTCTCTTACAATTGAAGATATGACTGGTCTAAGAACGCCAATTCCACATGACACCTATTTTCTAGGTGACTCTAATCAAGAAGCCAAATTCTAGATCAGAAAGTTGTTTGTGAATATCAATCAGATTAAGGGGCTTCTTAAGGAGACAGCTGACTCTTTCATTTTTCACTGTATTTTACTTTATAAATTATTCTTTAAGGATTTTTTCATGTGACTAACAAACAAGTTATCTATTTTTGGAATACTCAATGCCTTTGTTACTATGAATGAATTCATTTTCTTCCAACCTCAGAATGACCAATGCCCCCTCTATTTGCATCTATAATAATCCTATTGTCCCCCTTCATTTTAGCATATTTTACAGCATATTTTAGCTAAAATTTACAGATTCATTTTTATTGAAATATGTTCCCTCATAAATAAGAAAGCCCCTTATAAGTTTTTGAAAACAGTTCTATGGTCTGTGAATCTCATCTTATTAGCTTTGGTCCCAAAGGATACCCAGATTTTAGGGCCTCCCTTATCTATAGGAACTATATTTTCTTTTTGTTCTCTAGTCAATTCAGCATTTTTTTGCTAGTTCTACAACTGTACCTGAAGACATGCCAAAGATGCTACAGACATCAAGTGCAAAAAAAAAAAAAGCCATCAGTATTTCCATTATTTTCTGCTATGTAATTTGCTAATTGATCACAATCAATAATTTCTCTCTAGTTGATGGAATCCAGATTTTGACATTTTACTAAAATTTCACTTGTTAAGGGGCTTCCCTGGTGGTGCAGTGGTTGAGAGTCCTCCTGCCAACGCAGGGGACACGGGTTCGTGCCCCGGTCCGGGAAGATCCCACATGCCGCGGAGCGGCTGGGCCCGTGAGCCATGGCCGCTGAGCCTGCGCGTCCGGAGCCTGTGCTCTGCAACAGGAGAGGCCATAACAGTGAGAGGCCCGTGTACCGCATAAAAAAAAAAAAAAAAAAAAATAGTACTTATTAAAATAGTAACACAAGAGACATTCTAAAATGCTGAGATAATATAGGTAGGGGGGAAAAAAAGAAAATTTAAATCATCTGTTTTTTCCCCGTCCATGTATATATATATTTTTCTTTTTTATTATTATTATTTTTTTTTGCGGTACGCGGGCCTCTCACTGTTGTGGCCTCTCCAGTTGCGGAGCACAGGCTCCGGACGCGCAGGCTCAGTGGCCATGGCTCACGGGCCCAGCCGCTCCGCGGCATGTGGGATCCTCCCGGACCGGGGCACGAACCCGTGTCCCCTGCATCGGCAGGCGGATTCTCAACCACTGCGCCACCAGGGAACCCCCCCCCCCCCCCGTCCATGTATATTTTTATATTCTGATGTGTATTCTTTTTGTTCTCTTGTTTTTCAATATATATTTTTCCTTTGTTAAAAACAATATCATACTGTTATACTGTTTTATAACCTAGTTTTTAACTGTCAATATTTTATGAATTCTCCTCCATGTCATTAAGTATTATTTCAGAAACATAATTCCCACAGTGTCACATAGGTTCCCATGAGGGTGCCACATACTCTACCCATTTCTTATTCACAACTCGGAGCAAACATTAGCATAATAAAAACTCTGAGTACTCCTGGCTCCTCCAAAACCACCTATCTAACTTTGTTTAATGGAGAATTTCCCAAGTGCATGTGGCTATGCAATTCATGTGTTTGTCTGTGTTTATGTGTTTAACATGCCTATAAGCATATCTGAGTGTAGTCTGAGAAAAGTTTTTCAACACAATCATTTTAATGGGTTCATGATCTTCGTACTGATTGGATATTCCATTTCTTTTTTTTTTTTCTTTTTTTCCAAGCATTTGGACATTAAGGATATTTACATCCTTTTACTTATTTGGGAAACACTGTGATGACCTTCATGGTAGTTTAATATTCATATGGACTTGTGGTGTTTCCTTCTGTTTGAAACCATTTTGTACAAGACTGTGTGAAGTGTCCTATGTGGAGTGTTTCAGAAGCAGATTATCAGAAAAACTAATGCTTAATAGAAGAAGACTGATAAATTAATTAATTTGAAATTTGCTAGTTGTATTCTCAAAACACAGAGCGTGACTAAATAAAGGCATAATCCCGTGATTAATCAGGTGGTTGAACAACTACTTGGATTATTTTTACTTACTGAATTGAAACTGTCGGCCAGGCAGACACATCTCCATCACCCCCCAGCTAAAACCCATGTATATTCCTTATTCGCTATGAAGAGACTTTGTCCTCACATTATAGTGGGTGCTCTTTGGAAAATATTTCTGTTTGATAAAATATAGTGAATAGCTCGACTACTAATGTATTTTAGTAGTTAATAATTTTATTATTATTATGGAGGAGTTGCTGAGAACAAGGGATTCAGGAGAAAGATAAGCAGGTCTTTGGGACATCCAGCGCCTTACAGTTTCAGCTGCCTTATTTGACAAGCAAGTATGGTTCGACATGCTCAAGTTGCAAGTCAAATAAGGCAGAACGTCTGCCCTCAAGAAACTCAAGTGCCACGGGGAGAGTTATAAATGTGTGAAGAGCTGTGAAACAATGCGCTAGAGTCATAGGTGGGTGGGAAAAATAGATGAGCAGCATCTCAAAACTGAGGAATGGAGACCATGTTTTGGAAGAGATGACACTTCAAAGGAGTCAACCAGCCAGAGAAGGGAGGGAAAAGTCTGCTGGCCAGAGGGCTTCTCATCTTTGAAGACCCAGTGACGTGAAAGAGCCAGCCTTCTCAGGACATTACCAGGGTGACTCATGGCGGATACAGGAGAGGACATCAGAGCAACATCAGAGGGGATCTCTGTGCTAAGCTTTGGATCTTAACTTTTGAACTTTATCACTAAAGAAATAGGGAGTCATTGAATGACTATAAGCGAAAGAATCACATGTTCAGATTCCCATTTTCAAGTGACCCACATGACATGCAAGTGAAGGATGGAATTAAGGTGAAAAAAACTGGAGATATTAACTCTAGGTAAAAGATGAAAAAATGGAAAATTATTGAATTAATTAAGGAAAACAAAATCTGCCGAGAGGAATAACATAGTCTGATTTTTGGAGCCCGATTAACTGATGCCTGACTCTGATTCCACCACTTAACACTCTGTTTGACCTGGGGCATCTATCTCAATCCCTCTATGCCTTGTTTTTCTACAAAATGAGCATAACACTAGTGCCAATTCATAGAATTTTATAAAGATTAAAAGAGCTAATTCCTACCAGTAACAGTGTCTAGCGCATAGAAATTACCTGATCAAGGTTAGCTATCATCTATTGTTAATATTATTATCATTGCTAATCTAATTATAATCTAATATTATTATGTTATAATAATATATTATTTCATGTAATATATTATTTAACATTATTTATGTCTTTAGGATTCATGGCCGGATTAGAAGTGATGGTCAGGTGATTGGCTGAATGGTGAGAGGGCCAGAGAAAACAGGACAAATGTGTTTTGGGGGGGTAGGGAAAAAGAATTGATGTGAATGACATTATAAATGCTGGAATGAGGTAGCTGTGGGACTTCCAAATGGAATTTTCTTGCGAGCAGAAAGGTATGGACTCTGGAAGAAGATGTGGGATTGTTTTAGAACCTCAAGCGTATTTGACGCCACTGGATTGGATGCATTCACTGGGAAATACGTAGGTCAGAAAGTGAGAAAAGCTTGGACAGCTGAAGGCAGGTTTGAACCCCAGAAACATGGCTTGCCAGTCTGGGTGTGATAGAGAACACAGGGTCTGGGAGGGAGTCCTTCTAAACCACAAGTAAGGGAAAATGATTCAGCTGATTCTTGTCTTCTGATAGGGTTGTAAACAGATGATTTCCTGGTGTCCTGAAAGAATTCCTTCAGCTTAGCAAATTGCCAAACCCAGGCCAGGGTAGAGCTAACAGCTGAAAGAATCTTTTTAATAAATAGTGGAATTATTAGAAGAAAAGTGCTCTAGCCTCAAACTGTTATTTGCTAGCAATTGTTTTTAATTGCTGTTAAGAACATTACCAGCGTTGAACTTCTAGTATACCGAAAAAATAAAAATGGTTTTCTAGATACTCTAATGTGATTTCTGCCCTTGTTTTAGAGTCATGGGGTTGATGAGTGAGATTTATGCTAGATTTCCATGCCCGAATGCCATGGGCAGTATGCAAAAAACAAACAAAATGTAAATAGATAAGCCTGGCCATTCCTTAGTGACATTTGAGCCCTATTTTGTAAAATTAAGTTCTCCAGAGTGTTTGTATTTTCCATAATGTAGAGTCCCTAGCCACCTCTACCAAGCCTCAGAGAAATGGAATTGTGGAAGATAGGAAGGTTTGATTTTGCCTCCGAGGCCACCCCTGCTAATTGGCCATCGTTCCTACAGATTCTAAATTCTTGGCAAGCTGGATTTAAGATGTAATCCATTATCATCTCAATTTAAGTACAAGTAATCCCCAGAAAACCCTGCCAGGCTCATGGTAAATCATTGCCGAGGACAAGCAAAAACCTAGGGGCAGGACAGGAATAAAGACGCAGACATAGAGAATGGACTTGAGGACACGGGGAGGGGGAAAGGTAAGCTGGGACGAAGTGAGAGAATGGTATGGACTTATATACACTACCAAACGTAAAATAGATAGCTAGTGGGAAGCAGCCACATAGCACAAAGAGATCAGCTTGGTGCTTTGTGACCACCTACAGAGGTGGGAGGGAAGAGTTATGGGGATATATGTACACGTATAGCTGATTCACTTTGTTATACAGCAGCAACTAACACAACAATGTAAAGCAATTATACTCTAATAAAGATGTTTAAAAAAAATATATGCCCCTGCTAAGAAAATCAAGGAATTTCACCTATCTCTCGGTGGCTGTATATTTCCTCCCATAGAGATTTGTGTCTTACCCCTCAGTTTTTTATTTCCACCTCTTTTAGGAAATTCTTATTGGCAGCAGATCTTATTCTCAAGTACTGGACAAAGACTACTAAATTAGCTTACAGATAAAAATATTGTGCATTTGTTCTTAGGACTCTAAGATGGGGCAGTAGGTCCAAAGGGCCTCTTAAATTTGAAAACTATAAATTATTCACAGTTAGTTGGTAATCATTAGGCACTACCTCCATGTTGTAAAATTATATGTTTTCCCAATTATGAAATATTATTAAGGAAAATATACCAAAGAGTAGAAACATAGCAGGAACTCCGTCCATGTTTTGTCTCCCCTTCATTATGCAAATTAAGCAAAAAATTCCTTGCTACCTCTACTTTGCTTGGGTGTGTTCTCTCATGTTGATGAGGTTCCAGACTTCTGCCTGGTATATCTCAGTTCAGGTAGGTTGCCCTTTCCTTCATAGGCACCTTAATAACAGTTTCATTTTTACAAGGAATCGTATGCAATCACTGGGCATTTTGGAGAGCTGGCTACCTTATTTTTCTGCTATAAGGAAACAGATTTGAATGTCAGTAGAGGGTGTTGTCAAGAGTATGGGCAAATAGACCTCTTCTGACATTTTAGGAGTATGGACTGCCATAGGCTATTAAAGGGAAAACTGCACAGGATTTGGGATCTAGCAGCCCACTTTCAGAAATAAAAGCACCAACCAGTAAGAATACATTAACAAATGTGTTTATTGTGTATAGAAGCCCATTCATTCTATGGAGTCTTAGGTAACTATTAAAAAGAACACACTGGATTTCTATGCATTGCCTGAAAAATTATCCATGATTTATTTCAAGTACAAAAGTACTTGTAGAAGATTATGTATAGTATAATCCCACTTTATATAAACAGGATGGAGAAGCCCTCTGTATCTGTCAGTGTGTGTGTGTTTGTGTGTATATGTATTATAGTGTGTGCGTGTATGTATATATCTGTATATATATCGATAGATTGATAGAATTAGCATAAAGAAAATGGGTGAGATTAATGCGTAGGAAAAGACAATAAGGGTTTTATTTATATACCTTTGTGTCATTTGACATGTTAAAACGACCATGTGTCATTTTGTAATAAAAAGGTACAAAAAGGAGAATCATTAGATAGGAAATGCTTATTGTCAAATGGGAAATTATCTTCCCTTTCGAACTAAAAAACTTCTAAATTTAAATGGTGTTATTTAAATCCAAACAGTGTTTGAATTTGGCCACTACATATAGCTTTCTCTCGGCATACTTTGTGTTTGCCCAGGTCCCAGGACTCTTAAATAAATAGGTTGTGTTTATTCAAATCCTGGATAAGAAATTGTTTTTCAAATATAAAAATTACCCTGCACAGCACCCTGAACTCCTATCTTCAGACTACACACAAGGGCCACAGTGGTTTTGTTGCTGTAACACTAGGAAATGAGGTGAGGACTAATAAAAACTGTGAGCTCATGAAAGCTGTAACTTTTCTCTGAGATGCTGCACCTGTAGGTAGAATTTTGGAATGATTTACACTTTGTCTAGTTTGTCTTTCATTGTTATGAAAAGTTAACTTCCAATTAGTAAAGAATTTCCTATCAGTTTTTCGATAGGTCTTCATCCGATGAGCAGCTAGAGGTTCCTCCTGAGAGAATATTTCTAATAAGAAAAAAAAAATCAGTGTCAAAGTCCAAGTTAGTATACAAAGGGCTTTGCTGACAATTTTCATGTTCCTGAGAGGCTAGTTCAGTTCTATTGTGAACAGTAATTTATGAATGAGAACCCACAATTTTTGACCAGCAAATTGGAAAACCACCATAATCATTTCCATGTGCCCATATCTCATTTTCCAAGGCTCTGTAATCAGTTTAGCAAACAAACAGTTTTCCCCCTTTGAAAACATACCAAATACTTGATTATTGCCTCCAGACCAGATGCATGTTTGGTGTATAGGTAAATAACTGATTTCCTAACCACTGTTATATTAGGTTGATGTTCTTTTAGACATCAGACATTTTTTATGGATTAAACCTTGCTACCTAGTCAAGAGATCCGGTTTGAGGGGAAATAGGTTTTTTGTGGCGCTCTACAGAATTTCTACCTCATGTACTCAGCCAGTAATTGGTCAGAGCACTGACTCTGGTTAGAAATAAGCAACAAGCTTCCCGTATCCATAAAAAGAAAACAAGAGAGCGCGTGTAGCCTCCGAGAAACACGCATTTACTCTTGAAGCAAAGCAGCACCCGGAGACCAGAGAGCAGCGTATGTCTGAAATCCGTTCTCTGACAGGTTCTTTCCAGCATTCCCAGGAATGCTGGTCTGACTACTAAGATTTGTTTTTACTTCCTGCCTTTTGGATAAAATGAGTTTGCCAACCAGCTGTGAGTTCCTAACACTGGGGAAGGTGGCTAGGTTCCGAAGCGCTGCTTATGTTCATGGATCGCCTTATGCAACCAACAAGCCCATTGACATTAAGCCACAGAGGAGACGGTAACTGCTTTCCTTTCTTCTAGTTGTTTGTCTGTAAAAACGTGTTTTGTTACCCTTTGGTAGCTGCTTTGGAGGTCTGCTGAGCTGGGAGGGTCAGGGTGAGAAGTTAGTTTTAAAATTCAGCATACAGGATAGTTAGAAAAAAATAACCAAAGAGGAAATCTGGAAAATATTCTTGGCTTAGTTAGTTAGCAAAGGCTGATCCGGTTTCAGGGTCTGTGGGTTTTAACAATTTGAGAGATTGCTAGTGCTTGTACCACCTTCAGAATCATCCATGATGAATATTTGAAAGAGGATTTAGCCCACTAATGGATATATTTATTAAGATCTCTTATTACCAGATACGCAGTATCTCACAATATACGTATAACATTCCTTAATGCCAAAGTGCAATAAATATGTTAAAATTCTATAAAAAAACATTCATTTTCGTGGAGGCCAGAATAGGGTTAGATATTTCTCCTCTGAAGAAGATGGCATTTCTAGGTCGGTGTTCCAGAATTCTGCGAACTCACAGTCTCCACAAACCACCCCACCGCCCCACCGCTACACACACACACACACACACTACCCAGGCAAACTCACGTTGTATAATTAGGAATTTCAAAGTTGAGCTCAGTGTTTTCATAACAAGAAAAGAGGATGTGCAGTAAGGAAAGCCTTTCTATCCTCCAGCCTTTTTATTGCAGTGTCAGAATAGGGATGATACGTTTGACTAATGGGTCCAAAAATATCATCCATCAATGTAGGTTTTATACAGTCATTTTATTCAGTTTTTCAGAATGAACTTCAGAAACTTTTTACAATGATATTCTGTTCTCTGTGAAAATGCCAGTTCTCCATAATTTTATGAATTCTTGAAATCAAAATCCAAAATTCTAAAAGCAACATAATTTACTGGAAGGCTATCATTATCATCTTATGCTTCTACTTTCCCTTTTCTAATTACACATGCATAAATTCACACATAAAGCATACATTTTGCCAGATATGACCTTATTTGTAAACATAAAGGAACATTCAGACATTTAAGTGATTTTTTTTCTAAAAGTTTCCGAACTTCAGAAATGCCTTGGGATTCGTTTTTCAACTGTTTAAAAAAAAAAAAAAAATTGGTGCGATGGGAATGAACTTTTAAAAAAAAATAGATTATATATTGTTCAAGAGAATTATCCATAGCTCTTTCATAAAGGTAAAATCAAAACTTTGAACTGTGATTTAATTCATTCAGTACACACATGCACACACACACATATATGTGCATATGTAAAATTACTGAAATGATAATAAATCAGCTGTCAAGTTTAAAGTAATTTTAATAGATTATTGAATATTCTATTTTACTTGGTTAGGTAAAAATATTGTTAAACACATGTAAAACTGAGAACCTTTAGTCCTATATATACATTAAACTATATCCTTGATTCCATCTTTGGCGGTTCACTGGGAGATGAAGAAATCTTATGATAAAAAAAATAGGAGAACATCTGAATTAAAATAAAAACTACAGATGTCCGAAGCATTATAAATTATACTTAAATTGACAAACTTCAGGTGATCGGGAAACATGTAGAACTGATTATGCTAATTGTTCTGAGAAAGTTGAATACTTATCTATTTAAACCTATTTGGAAATGCCACAGAAAAAAATTTTAATGCTGTAAAAAATTAATTACATTTTTTAGAGGGAAATTTCAGGAAGAAGTATGACTCAAAGATATAAGAATGACTCCATCAGATCTTTACTAATTTACTGTGGCATAAAGTCATGCCCAATTATAGGGCAACTTTGGTTATACCTCCCTGAGAACTATCCATCAGTCATCAAGGTTATATTAACTTATAATAAAATATATGCAGAGGAACTGTAGTATTTTAAAATACTTTCCTAAACTTATAGTAATGCTATTTATGAAACAAAAAGAATAGTAATGCCATGGTGCAACCACTTTGGAAAGCATTTTGGTCTTAATCTTTTGTTTTTGTTTTTGTTTTTTTTTGGTGGTACGCGGGCCTCTCACTGCTGTGGCCTCTCCCGTTGCGGAGCACAGGCTCCGGACGCACAGGCCCAGCGGCCATGGCTCACGGGCCCAGCCGCTCCGCAGCATGTGGGATCTTCCCGGACCGGGGCACAAACCCGTGTCCCCTGCATCCGCAGGCGGATTCTCAACCACTGCGCCACCAGGGAAGCCCTTTTTTTTGTTTTTTTACAGTAGGTTCTTATTAGTCATCAATTTTATAATTTTATCCACATCAGTGTACACATGTCAATCCCAATTGCCCAATTCAGCACACCACCACCACCACCACCCCTGCTGCTTTCCCCCCTTGGTGTCCATACGGTTTTTCTCTACATCTGTGTCTCAATTTCTGCCCTGCAAACCAGTTAATCTGTACCATTTTTCCAGGTTCCACATATATGTGTTAATATATGATATTTGTTTTTCTCTTTCTGACTTACTTCACTCTGTATGATAGTCTCTGGATCCATCTACGTCTTAACAAATGACCCAAGTTGATTAGTTTTTCAACTGTAAAAAAAAAAAAAAATTGGTGTGATGGGAATGAACTTTTAAAATTTTTGTGAGAGGAAATATTCGATTCTCTTCTCCAAGTACCACGACTCTTTCTGTCGACCTCTAACACCATTTGAATTTATAACAGGCTGGCAGCAACTAGCAACTATGTCCAAGTACATTTAGGAGAATGTGTCTTGAGACCTGCTACACAGCTCAGTGTTCATCAGTCACCCAAATCCCTTCTGTAATCAGGGGTGCGACACCACAAAAGTGCACAAGTTGCCAAATTGTTAATGTATGGTCATGAAAATGTAAAATTCTTCCATCATAGATGTTGCATCTTGAAAGCCTAGTTGAAATGGGTATGCCATATAGATAGATAGGATTATTGCCTATAATTTAACTTTGACAAAGTTAGGTAATTTTTACTAATATCTCATTCATTGAGAAAGACATAGTGGTTATGGCATTGGCTTGAAACCAGATAAAGAGGGTTCGATTCCTTACTTTTTTATTTTAAATTTACAGAAGTAGGCTCTTCAAATGTGTCAATGCTATGTCCCTATTCACATTACCTTACTTTTTTCTCCACTTAAAAGTAATCAACTTTCTGTGTAAGTCAGTGGAATCATGTGTTTATGTAACCTGATGAATTTTTGCATGTAGTGTGGACTCTTAGCATACTGTATTATACTCAGGCAATTTCAGACTTACTTCCAATCAGTTTTTACATCGGGCATCACAGTGTATTTTGCAAGCAAATATTCTTGCAAGGCATTTGGCAGTTATCAGTATTTTGTTGTATAGACCTCAAAGTTGTAAAAATATCAGGTCCAGCTTGTTCTTTAGTACAATACATTGCTTATATATAGCAAGTAAATGGCCTTTTGTTGAAAAGATGTGTAGTCATTAAGTCATTATATCTAGAGCTTATATCCCATAGAACTATAACTATGGGAACAAATTTGTAATGACGATGGTTGAAGGGGGTGGATGAATGGATAAAGGAAGATGCAAATCGTAGACAATATCTTTTTATTCTGTAAATCATTTTTTAAGGTTGTAAATTTCCTTTATTTGAACTTCTTTTTATCTGCTGAGAATACAAAACATCTGGAACTGTGGTAGGTCTTTGTCCTAGATGCACTGAACTTGACCCCAAATTAAATGGTGAAGTTCCAGGATGCTTACTGGGACTCATCTAAGATGTGTCTAAAACAGCATGTTTAAGTTTATTTTCATGTAATTACAGGTGTGCTCTTTGGCAGAAAGGATATTGTTTTGATAATTACTAAGAGGGAGGGAAGGAAGGAGGGAGGAAGCAAGAAAAGCATCTAAAGAAGAGGAGCTGTATGTTGATGTTTTAACCTAGTCAATGAAGAGTAATACTGAGGTGGTAAAAGAGATCTGGCTTTTCACTAAATGGAGAGAATAAAGTAGGAAATCTAATCAAATATGCAAAATATAGCTCCGACTTCCCTGGTGGCGCAGTGGTTAAGAATCCGCCTGCAATTCAGGGGACACAGGTTCGAGCCCTGGTCCAGGAAGATCCCACATGCCGTGGAGCAGCTAAGCCCGTGCGCCACAACTACTGAGCCTGAGTTCTAGAGCCTTCAAGCCACAACTGCTGAAGCCCGCGCGCCTAGAGCCCGTGCTCTGCAACAAAAAGAAGCCACGGCAATGAGAAGCCCACGCACCGCAATGAAGAATAGCCCCCGCTCACTGCAACTAGAGAAAGCCCGTGCACAGCAACGAAGACCTAATGCAACCAAAAATAAATAAATAAAAATAAAACAAAATATAGCTCAATTTGAATCCAAATATATCCTTATAAAATAATGACTTCTTAAAAGAACAGCATGTTGTCTTAGAACACAGGGGAAATAATTTCCATATTGAAAATTAGCAGTATTGGAAGCCTGACCACATGGTCATTTGATAGTTCTGAATTCTGGTTTCAAAAGCAGCAATGAAGAGATTAACAAAGCAGCTAACAGTCCTGAATCTTAATTAATCTCAATGTTGAAGAGAATGACAGTCCTATCATCTGTGATCCTAATAATTTTCTATATTCATGATTTTTAAAAATTTTCCCTTTAATATTTTGTAGCCTCCACAAACTCTTGGACTCTGTATTTACTCTTGCAAGAAAAATAACTTCCTTTAAATGTTATAATACTTTGAATCTCCATTTTAATCCATAGAGAAAAAAGTAACCAGATTTAATCTGGTTTTTCTACTCCATCCTCACCCAATCAGGCTGCAGGGTTTTTGAGTGTATGGATCACGCCTTGCTCATTGTTACATCCTTGGTGCCCAGAATAGAGGCAGGCACAGATCAGACAATAAATGCTTGTTTAATAAATGATGAGAAAGTGATGTTACCCATCTTGGCATAGGTGTATATATCACTTCTCTGGGTGCCACCATATGGAGTGTTTGGCAAGGCTTTTGCCTCTGCTATTCTCTTGGGTCAGCTGAGTTCCTTTCCTTACTTCCCTATAGAATCTGCATACAGCACTGATTGACTTCAGACCCCTGGCTTAAGTGGTTGGGTTCATGGCTTTTGTTTTTATCAGATCAGCAAAGCATATGTATTTTTTTTTTTTTTTTGCTTCATCAAATACAACCATATAGTAAAAAGGAGAAGAAATAGTCACCATGAGAGGGGACAGAGGAAAGTTCCTAGAGGAAAAAGATACTGCAACTGTCAGAAATGTGATAGAAGCACAAAAGTTGATAAAATAAGTTACAGAAATTGCAAACTGTAAGCTCTAGTTTCGTTTGTCCTGCAATAATGTAAAACTCAGAAAAACATTTTTTTTTTTTTTTAGCAAAATAGAAAACAAAAATTGGGAGCAGCGAAAAGAGGTGGGTCAGGACTCACCAGCACCCTAAGGTACAGAAAGCACCTGAGCTCCTGGGCAAGACTTCTCACAACCCAGCGCAGGTCTGCATCTCTTCCCAGCACCTCTGGGGGCTCACACATCTCAGCGACTCTGCCCCGTGTCTCTGGCTGGTGGGGCTCTGTCCTGTGCTCTGCTCTGAGGTCCCTCTTGCTTCCCATCTTCTTCTCTCATCCCCTCTAGCCTGTCCTCCTAAATCCTATAGGTATGCTCATTGCCCCTATAATCTCTGGGATCAGAAAAAAGCACAGGACAAGAGAGCCAGAAAATAGGAATGACCACCAGGAGTCTGAGTATACCTTAATCAGCCTGTTTTCTCCTCGAGGAAAGATTACAAAATTGCACACTTAGATTTCTAACCAGTCATCAAGATTTTGTTTACTCAAATTATTGCTTTTAGTTCATTAATATTATTATTCTTAGTAAATTTTTATTTGTATTAGTTTGCTAGGGCTTCCATAACAAAATACTACAGGCTGAATGGCTTAAACAACAGAGATTTATTTTCTTATAGTTCTGGAAGCTAGAAGTCCAAGAGCAAAGTGTTGTCAGGTTTGGTTTCTCCTGAGGCCTCTCTCCTTGGCCTGCAGATGGCTGGCTTCTCACTGTGTCCTCACATGGTCTTTCCTCTGTGCCTGCACCCCTGGTGTCTCTGTGAGTCCAAATTTCTTCTTCTGATAAGAACACTAATCAGATTGGATAAGGGGCTCATTCATCACCTCTTTAAAGACTCTGTCTCCAGATACAGTCACATTCTGAAGTACTGGGGGTTAGGCTTCAACATATGACTTTTGGAGTGACACAGTTTAGCGCATAGCAAATTGTGTTCATAGAAATGCTTTGCTAGTAATGACTGTGGAAGGGGATAGGCATTGGACTATGAGTCCTCAATCATTTGTGACCTCCTGTTCATAAAAATATGTTCAGTCAATGAGTCTGAACTTGCACAAGTGAGGCACTGCAGAGTATAGATGAACACTTCCCACTTTCTGTACCAAAGGAAAACCATTCCACGTTGTGAACAGTCAATCTTATCAAATATAACCTCTTTAACCTGGAGTCTAGAATCATTCAGACAGGGCCCAAGCCAACATTTGCTCTTCTATAGCCCTTTTTGAAAAATGGATATTAAATTTATTGTCAGTGTAGCCAATAGTTTTCAACTGGGGCAGTTTTACCCCCAGGGAACATTTGGCAATGTATAGGGGCATTTTTGATTGTCACAAATTGGGGTGTGGCTAATGGTATCAAGTAGGTAGATGAACAGGATGCTGTTAAACATTCTCATATACGCAGGGCAGCCCCTATAGCAAAGAATTATTCTTTTAAAAAAATGATACAATTGAACTTATTTACAAAACAGAAATAGACTCACAGACATAGAAAACAAACTTACAGTTACCAAAGGGGAAAGAGGGGGAGGGATAAATTAGGAGCTTGGGATTAACATATACATACTACTGTATATAAAATAGATAACCAGCAAGGACCTACCGTATAGCACAGGGAACTCTACTCAATATTTTGTAATAACCTATAAGGGAAAAACTGAAAAAAATATATGTATGTATAACTGAACCACCTTGCTGTACACCTGAAACTAACACAACATTGTATATCAACTATACTTCACCTAAAAAAAAAAAAATCTTAAAAATAAAAAGAAGTATTCGACCCAAAATCCCAATAGTGCTGAGACTGGCAAAGTCTTGTATAAACAAATTGGACTGGGGAGTCCTTTGAAGCTCTTTGAAGGCCTGTATTTGTATCCAGATAATTGATATTTTTTATTTATTCATGAAAACACCTTCATTTTTCTCATGGTAACTACTAGATAATGCTCTCTTAGCCTGGTTAAAAATAGACAACTGCTACACTTTTAAAATGGTTTAAAATATTCAGTGATTCATACAGCTTTATTGCATTGTCAGGGCCTGTTATTTCAGCAGAGCTACTACAAAGATTTCATTACAGAAAGCTGAATAAATGATCTAATACATTCTTGTCGCTCCAGGCTAGGTGCTAAACATTGATCTGCTTTTCAAGGTGGAGTGAAAAATACTAGGTAAAATTACACAGAAGATAATGAATATCGAGTGACCATCCCACTGGCCTGGTATAGTGAAGCTCTGCTGGACTCTTGTCACCTGTCCCCATGCCTATGTGCATGGGCACATGTTTTGGGAATGTGTGAGCCAAATGTGGGTTTTCATCATAACCAGCTCAGCTCATCCTAGCAGCATAGAGCAGATTTCGTAAGGGGAAAATTCTGGGGGAAATGGAAGTACTTCCTCTGATAAGAGGCCCTTCTTTCCACTAACTAAAACGTCTAATTATCGTCAAGATTTCTTCTAACCCTCCTTTCATCTGGATAAAAATTATTGGTGGTAACAGTTTGAACTAGAATGTGTATTACCAACCCCTCATTCTCTCCTCAAATCCAAAGCAGTATTACAACTGTCTGCTAGCTAAGGGTTCTCCAGAGAACTCAAACTCAACATATTTGAAATTAAAATTACTCAGGGTCTCTCACCGTCTTCCATTTCCTCCGTGATCCATGGCACTTACCAAAAAGTCATCCTAAATGCTTCCTCTCCCTCAGTCTACCCAGTCCATCACTACCTGGCATCGGGTGCATTCTTTCTCCTTCCTTTTGTTGCCATCCCCAGCACACCATCCTAGCTCAAGCCCTCATCCTCTTTTGCCTGAAGGACACCTAGCCTCATAATTGTTCTCTTTATTCTCCTATCATCCTCTTTCTGATGGTCATTCTCTAAAATTTCATCATGATGCTTCCACGTTTACACCAGTAGCTTTTCATTGCATACAAAAAGGCTCGATTCCAAATGTTCCCGGTCTACTTCCTCCATACCCTCTACCCTTGTAAATGCTCCTCATCACCCACATATACTCTGCCTTGTAGGTGTAAAGAGCTACTGACTATACCTAATTTTAGCCTGTGGTTCTCCTCTCCTCCCTTTTGTGATGAACCCCAACTCATCCTGCAGATATTTTTCATTAATCCTTTCCTAATTCCCTAGTTCCAAAAGGAAGTTTCTCCTTTAGCTAGCTGTTGTTTCTTTTCTTATATGTTTATCACAGCATTATCATATAAACCTCAGTTATTTATATACTGTCTTTCCCGCCATTTAGTAGTGGCATGATGGAAACAGCTGTTTTAAGAAGAATAATTCGGCCATATCTCTCAGCATAAACTGAAATGGAAAAGACTGGAGCTGTATCCTGATTGAAGCAAGGAGAGTAAAATCCTGGCAGGAACAATTTCATTACAATTACAAAATACATAAATATGTGATTACAATTGTGAGAACGGCTAAAAAGGAGACAAGGGCCCAATAAAAGTATATAAATACATACCTAACATAGTCTGAGCATTTGGAAAATGTTTCCCTGGGGATGAGGAGGCCTGAAGATGAGTAACATGTTCTGCAGAGAACTGTATGAGGGAGGCCCTGATATTAATGTTAAAGAAACTAAAAGGATAAGGCATCTGGGCTATAACAAGGGAGGGCAGAGAGTGGCAAAAATAAAGTGAGGGAGATTGCTCTTAAAAGTAAATGAACAAAATAATTCTTAATTTCTTTTTTGGAGAGAAACACTAAATGATTTTTTAATGTAATTCTTTCATTGGAAATGCAATTTTAAAACATATCCTTTGTGTCTTATTTATCACTGAGGATTTTCAAACACTGAAATAAACAGTAGGTAATATTTTCCAACTGAAGTTAGAAAAAAACAGTCCCTTTTCCTATCTATTGCCAGCTGCTAGAGATTAATAAAACCAGTCATAAATATTCACCTTTGTCCCTCTGCACCAGTTCAGCATTCACCCATCACCTAACCATACAGCCTCTCCTTTGCCAAATGGAGTGAAATGAGACTATTTAGAATACTTAGAATGTTTACTGTCGTGAAGTACAGGAGATTCTACACAACCACAGTGACCTTCATGTATTAGTCACAGGACCCGGGGAGGGGACAGGGTAAGCTGGAACAAAGTGAGAGAGTGGCATGGACATATATATATATATATACACTACCAAACAGAAAATAGATAGCTAGTGAGAAGCAGCCGCATAGCACAGAGAGATCAGCTCAGTGCTTTGTGACCACCTAGAGGGCTGGGTTAGGGAGGGTGGGAGGGAGTCGCAAGGGGGAGGGGATATGGGGATATATGTACCTCTTGGAGAAACATATTGCATTCAATCTAACAACTTCCAAACTTGTATCTCAAGCCCTGACCACTCTTCCCACTTACTTGTATCATTCTCACTGCCTTAAATTATTATCAGAGTGTTCTCATGGCCAACATTGAACTCAAATTGTCTTATTCTTAAGATTTGTTCCTCTTCTTCTATTCCTTGATTAGAAGGTCTAATGGATTACTCCCCAGTTATCCAAACTAGAAATATGGGAGTCACTGTATTCACCTCCCTTTATTTCAACTTGTTCCCTCATCACCAGGTTCTCTTTTACCTACTATTAAATTCTTATGTCACACTTCCACTCTTTCTTTACTAATACTGCCCATTAATGTGATCTGTTATTAGAACCTCTTAAATGATTTCTGCATCATTGGTTTCTGGATAATCCACCCAGAATGGCTCTCTGTGTGTTTGTTGGGTTGTTTTCATTGCTATAGTGATATTTCCTTTTTTGCAAGACTAGTAAATTATACCAAAACCCTTTGGGTGGTAGATAACTGAGTTCCGAAGCTTTATGATGATCCCAAGTATAAAAAATCCAAAATTCTACCTTTGTCGTGTTTTTTCCTGAGCAATGGCTGAGTCAGGAAACAATGAATTTGCCTAATTTGCATGATAAAGACATTTAAAATTCCTCTAAGATTTCTTGAAATCTGAGCTGATGATTGTGCAAGAATTCACAGTAAACCATCTCACAAAACAGGTAGCCTTCAGTTTATCATAATACATGAGGGATTAGTGGCATTTAGTTATTGATTTTTAATCCAGGCAAAAGTTAGAAAAATATCTATACATATAGCTACAGAAGTCTCCAAGTCTGTTGAGTAGTCAAAATTATTCAACTTGCCCTTGTGATAGGCATACAGTTTTTCTAAATTTGCAGTTGTCCTTCTGGCCCCTGCCACCTTGATGGAAAATATGTGCTCTTGTCTGTGCTGTTATTTCTGAACAGTGTATACTGGTATCTGATGTAAAATGAGTCAAGTGGTACCGGCGTTACCATGGTAATTCCTCATGTAATAACAAGAACATCAAGAATACCAGCAGCTTGCTGTTCCCTTTGAGTTTCTATTTTCTTTCCTCTCTCTCTCTCTCTCTCTCTCTCTCTCTCTCTCTCTCTCTCTCTCTCTCTCTCTCTCTCTCTCTCTCTCTCTCTCTCTCCTACTTTAGGAAACCAGTGGCTGTAACACCAAGAGTAACACAATCAAATTTTCCCTTTCTGTAGTTTGTCAGTAGAATTCATACTCTGCTAGCAAAGGAATTCTTGGACATTTTGACTTGTAAGAGAGTTTGCTTCTCCTTAATATTTCTTTTTGTCAGTATAGTTTTCTTCCCTCCGGAGGAAAAATCACTTGAATCCTAAGGCTGATACATGTCAGAAATCCAGCATGATAAACTCTGTGAAACCAGAACATTCCAACCCTGGGGTTGCCATTGTCTCTGACTTCAGTATATGTTCAAAATCACCTCAAAACAGAGTTAGAAAATGCAAGTTAGCCTTCACATCACTAGCAATTTTTAACATACCACACTAGGCTCTCCATGTCAAACTTGGAAGTAAGGTACTACAGGGATGATTGGGGTTAAGTTACTCAGGACCTAATGATGTTTATAAAGATCCATTCATCTTTACAGGCTATTGAAAAAAATTTCCTGCGCTGTGACTAAGGAGATACTGTAAAAGAGCAATTCAGTAGAAGTGCACTGTCCTAACACTTAATCATGCAAATTCAAATATACATACTAAGCCAAGCAGGAGAGATAAAGGAGAGAGAAATAGCAATTTAAATAGGCAATTCTGCTTTCTCCACCTGCTACCACATTGAATGGATCTATGCCCACTGGTAAGTGTGAGGTAGGAGATGTGAGTCTTCTGCTGTCTCCCCATCTCAGTTCCCCTGGGCCTGCCATAGCATGAACATCTTGACTTACATTTGGGTGATTTAAGGGATTCTCCATGGCGATATTGACGAGACTAATTTTTGCCCCAAGGGCTGATGTTAGAACGTAACCTAAGTAAGATCTCACCCCACTGAAGTTTGTATTACTGTACCATCAAAAGATATATCTATGTTTATAGAGATTCTTATATTCGATTTGAGAAGGAACTCCAGTGTTGATAGTAAATATAATTAGACTCATTTGCAGAGTTAAACAGATATTAAGATTGCATGCACACCAGGAAAAAAAAAAAAACTGTCACACAGGAAAGTTCTACATGAAGGAGCATTTCAACTTATGATCTAGCTGAGCTACATTTTTCTATTCAACTTTCTGTAAGTATTCATCCTATATCATGCATATGGAACTATATGGATACAAAGATGGATCACCCAAGGAACCTCTACTCATGGAGCTTATAGTCTAATGAGAGAACACAAGTACTAAACATAAATAACTGATTCACAAGATCCAGATATCAGTAAATTCATTTATTTATTTATTCCTTCACTCATGTATTCACGCATTCAATGAACATTTACTGAACAGGAATTGAGTTCAGAGCTTTCCACTATGATTGTAAAACTGGGTAAGACAAATTTCCAGCCTTCAAAAAGATCACAGTCTACCTGCTCTGGCAAAAAATTAAATTAAAAATTTGAATTATAAGCACATAAAGACTTTAATGATCCTCTAGGGACACACAGGACCAAACACCACCACCTGTTCAGGGAAGGTCTTACAAATTAAGTCATGAAAGAAGATGAGCCATTCTCTTTAAAGGCAGTGCCTAAAAGGGAACACCAGGCAGAGAATGAACTCCCAATATATAGCACTTTGTAGTTTACAAAGTAGATTTCCATATATCATCACCTTTGGTTCTCACATCAACTGATAAGAAAACTGAGGATTCAAGGGTCTTGCTCACAGCCATAGAGTTACTTAAATTGTAGAATTTGTACTCGAGTCCCAGTCATCTCTCTCTACATTGTGTACTGTGTACTCTTAGGAAAAGTAGAAGCAAAACACTTTGGCAGCTCCGAGAAGGCAGAGTTTACTTCCAACTAGGGATGCCCTAGCATGCTTCATGGGCAAAATGACATTTGGTCTTGAAGTCTGCGCTTAGTTTTGTGGAGTTGAGAATCTGACAAAGGTATGGTTATGGGAAGGTAAGTGACCATTTATAGGGAAAAAAATAAGTGTGGCCAAAACTTAATGAACTTGAGAAGCAATCATGGGAAATAATATTGGAAGGAGTGAGACTGTATTTTTAGGGTCATGAAAACCAAGCTAAGGAATTTTTTCTAAGCTAAGGTGAGCTATTGAAGATTTTGAGCAGGGGAATTCTATGATCTTAGCCTCTGCTTAATGAAAAATCAAATGTCACCAGTGAAGACATAGTTTGGAGAAGCAGAAGATAGAGTAAGGAGACCAGTGGGAAGGGTTATAGCAATAATCTACTCTAGAGATAATAATAACACTCCATACAAGATGATGGATCAAAGTAATAATTTATGTTTTTCTTTTTGTATATTTTACATTTTCTACAATGACTGTATAAAAATTTCTGAAGAAAAGTAAGGTTGTCTCTTTTAAAGAGAGCATATAATTAGGGCCTCACATGAAGTGGTACATGTAGTAATAAAATTGATAGGAGGGAGACATGGAGGAAGAATCAGCAAGACTTGAAAATTTTTGTGAGAAAGAAACAGAGGATGCTGTTTCCGTGATGATACCTGGACATCACAACTATTCCTGAATTTTTGGCAAAAAAAAAAAATTGTACAGTTAACAGAAATAGGGACTAAGGAGGAACATCAGGTTTGAGAGTAAAAATAATGACTTATGGATGAATAAACTGATTTTGAGAATTTGTCGGGACAAGTAGATGGAGAAGAGCAAACAAATATCAAAGAAAGAGTGAAAAGAAGTCAGTGTTGGAGATACGAAAACTGAAGAGGGCCAAGCGAAGGTCTTTGAGGAACATCTACATTTGTGAGTTAGACTTAAATTTATCAAAGCTTACTTTTTTGTCAGTCAGTCACTTTTTTGTTTATTTGTTTCTAATTCAGAACCTAACTTTCACCCTGCAATATATTGTGCAGACCTCTGAATACATCTTGAATAGAAGATAAATGATTTTTAGAAACATCCAAAATACATCAGACTATGTCCCAAAATATTTTATTGCTGAGGTCACTCAGATGTTGGCTGAACTGTAAGACTGTAAGGCTTTGTAAAATGGCATTTATTTTTAAACTGACCATGAATTTCAAATCAAATTGTCATAGTGAATCCTGAATCTTTTTGTAACCAACAAATGCTTTCACAAAGTAAATATTAACAAGACGATCCAGTACTGATCTGTTCTACTACTATTATTTTCTCAGAAATAAACATTAAATGAGAATGTTGAAGTGACACAATTGCCAGAAATCAACCAAAAATGGCCTAATGGTTAGGGATGTGTTGACTACGGATAGAACTACATAATTTTGGAATTATAGAGGACAGCAGAGAAGCAACCAACAAAAAATAACATGCTGTGACCCAGTCACTGGAGAGAAGTATGTTCATAGCTGCACAGTAAGAATTAGCTATGAGACTGTGTTCTATCCTTTTGTATTGTGTTGCTTGTGAAAAACAATGTTAAAATAGACTCTTCCTTTTAAGCAAACATTTCTTACTGGAAATTCAGTAGGCACACGTTTGTCTTGTTTGGCCAGATGTGGGTATTTGTCTTACTCCCTTTTAGTAGTTCTGAAAGCACTTTTATCAGTAGTTAGATACAGTCCTTTCCCAGGAGCTTGGGTGTTTTACTGAGGCTGTTTCAAATGCATTTAATGTCCTCTCTAACAGATTTGTTTATCTGTTTCCCAAAGTCCTCTTTTCTCTTGGCCAGAGAAGTTACTTTTCATGTGCCTTATAGTATGAGGGCCTCATTGCTATAACCTATAGTTTATGGCACTTTGGTATTTCATACATACTTTTAATATGATATATATCATATATAACTTGTAAGTAAAAATTTGTAGAGAATTTATTGCTTGTGATCTCCTTATAGAGAATTGTTATAAACAATGCATAGTCAATACTTGAAAATAATAATTAAAAATTAAAAAGAAGTGAAGTAGATCAGTTTATCACTTGCACTGAGACTTCATATACAATAGTCTCAAAAATTGGAATATATTTTGGAGGTTGAAATATTTCATACAGATATCATGTAAATGTGGAAGTATAATTTTATAATTTTATCCTATGGGGTGGGAAGACATGGGCTACATTTTCTACACCAAGAACATTCTCTAACCTGCACGAAAGTTTTTATGAAACCTAAAAACCAAAGGAGGATTTAGTAGTAAGTTAAGAATAGAGTGCTTAATTGAATAAAGGCCAGGAAACACGCACATTCTTATAATGGCATTTGGCTATGAATTCACTGACCTGAAGTATTCTGTGGGTAGATTCTAAGTATGTCAAGGCAGCTGGCATACAGAGTGGAAAAAATACTACTCCCTTTAGCTTGCAAGTAGATGCGAATTTCCGACATCTGACTTTGGTCATTCTGGGATGAATCAAATGTTTACTCTGACCAATTTAAAACATCTGGATAATTCCAATTTGGGGGACATATTGCTTTAGATACACTGAATCCTGAAAATTGGTAGAATTTTACATTTCTTCTCTTGATAAATGACATTGCCTTAATTTTTGTCATACCCAAAGATTCACAAGTCCCTAGCCCTTGCACTTTTTTCCCCATTAGTTAAAATCTTCTACCTTCTATCTATTACACATATAACTCTCAGAAGAGCAAATGTCTGGATTATTATCAATAGTTCTCAAACACACCAAGGTTTCACTATCAGACTATAATCCCCCATTAAAAAAAAAAAAAATCCAGGCATACAAGGCTATACTTTGTTATTGAATAACTCCTAGTTTTCTAGTTACTATTTTCCTAGAACAGCTCTGAGAAGTTCTTGGTGGGGTCTCCTCTGGGGTTCTTTGATAAATCGATTCTAGATTGAGATTGACATGAAGATACAGCTTGAGAGGAAAGATAGAAAACAGCTGTGAGCAAAGTAATTCACCTTTGAAAGATAAACAAATACAAGACATACCAAGAAAAGGTAGTTGGAGTTGTGGTTTTCCCTGAAAATGATGAACGAATTGACCAATATGAAAGAGTGGGGAGATTAACAATCAGTCACATCCAGGGCGCATCGTCCCACTGAATTAAGGCAATTTCTATATTCTCTACAGATGTTGTCAAAAATAGTCATCCAGAATGGAAAAGGAAATAACCTGTGTTCCCTTAACTATGTCATTTGTCTTGTCATGCAGTTGACCTCTCATTTATCTATTTCTCAGTATTTAGACCTACAATAGCCAATAGAAATACTATGCAAAACACATTTGTAATTTAAAATGTTCTGGCACCACATTTAAAAAATAAAAAGAAACAGATAAAATTAATTTCAAAATATAATCAATATATAATCAATAATTATTATTGTAAGCAATATATAAAATTATTAATGAAATATTTAAAATCTTTCCTCATTCTGGGCCTTTGAAATCCTGTCTGTGTTTTTTTTGTTTGTTTGTTTGTTTCTTTGTTTTGCGGTACGCGGGCCTCTCACTGTTGTGGCCTCTCCCGTTGCGGAGCACAGGTTACAGACGCGCAGGCTCAGCGGCCATGGCTCACGGGCCCAGCCGCTCCGCAGCATGTGGGATCTTCCCGGACCGGGGCACGAACCCGTGTCCCCTGCATCGGCAGGTGAACTCTCAACCACTGCGCCACCAGGGAAGCCCCCTGTCTGTGGTTTATGTATTGATTTAGATGCTAACTTTCCATCAATCTTGCTAGATCTTAATTTAGGTTTCATAAAATTTACAAAGAAATGTAGATTCATTGACTCAAGTTTCAAATTTCCAATAACTGAATCAGCTATCAGTTTTATAATTTAAATATTAATTACTAAAAATTAAATTTAGTATTTCAATCACACTAGCTCCCTTTGAAATCTCTATAGGCCTGTGTGACTGGTGGCTGCCATATTGGACAGTCCATATTTAGATTGTCTAGGTTTGAGCTCAGGCTCTGCCACTCACGGTGTTATCATGGGAAAGTTGATTTCTCTTTTTGTGCCTTAGTTTCCTCATCTCTCAAATGGAGATAATAATAATACCTGCATCTGATGGTTATTCTGAGAATTAAATGAAATAATGCCAATTATACATATAAAACACTTAACACAGTGCCTGGTATGTAATGAGCTCTCAACAAATATTAGACTTTATTATTACTATTGTTTTTATTGTTATCATGTATTTGCTCTTATGATTTATAACATCATCAATTCTAAGTATCTGGCAGAAGTAAACATCTTATCTTTGGGGTTTGTAAAGCAGATAGATGCTGGACCAAATGCAAAAATGTAAGCTCTTTTTGCTCCAGATCTGTATCTCTAACTGCCTAGGTATCCTACTGTCCAAGTGTCAGCCTGGCTAACCTGAACTCACCTTTCTTCTTGAATCAGTTCTCCTGAATAGGACTCACATATTCCTCTTCAGGACAATGCTATTTTCCCATTTACGTAAACTCAAAACCTTAGAGTCATCACTGAATCCTCCTGTCTCTCATCTGACCCTCATCAGTCAGTCATTGTCAAGTCCCTCAAGATTTTCAGTGTAAAAACTCACGCTTCCCTGCCTTTTCATTTCCACTGCCACTACCTTTCCTCTTGCTGGAGAGCTGCACTGATCTTCTATTTAATGAACTGGAGTCTCAGTTTCCAGGCTCTAACCATCGTATTGTGCCCATTGGATGCTATTGAATTAATCTTCTGCAAATGGTATTTTCATCATATAATTCCACTGTTCGAATCCTTTCTTCATTGCCCATCACTTCCAGAATAAATTCATCTTCTCTATGAAGCCTTACTCAACAATTCCTGTGCCCATGATAGGGGACCCAAATGATGACCCCCTTGCTGTGTCACTGTGACTGTCACTCAGACTTCTGCCACAGCCCCAGAGCAGCATTCCATGTACTGGGGCAAGTGGACCTGTAGCCCTAGAAAGACAAAGCCTATTTAGTTGCCAGGTCTGTTTTTGGGGTTATTTGTTTGTTTGTTTATTTCTTTTACGTCTTGATACTTCCACAGTGCAGCACAGTGGTTCCTCAATAAACTCATTTGTTTTATGAGCTATCGAATGACAGTCCTGTGTCTGGCATTCAAGGCCTCTAAAATTAGCCCTAATCTACTATTCTGGTCTTATCTCTGGCTTCTCAGCCACATCATTTATCTCTAAAGAAATTGGTTTGTAGCTGTCTAACAGATCTGCCATCTCTGTTTCCATCTCCATGTCTCATCTCACCATCCCCTCTCCTGAAGTATCCCTCTCTCCTCTTGACCTGCCCAAATTCTACCCTTTTTTCAAGATTCAGCTCATCCTTCTGACATGGTAACATGCATAGAGCATCATGCACTCCACCATGTTTCAGAGTCAGGATTGCATGGCCTCAAGGAAAGAGACCAGACTTGGGGTCCGAGTGGATCTATTTGTTTTCCTGACCAAGCTGCCTACCTTCTCTGAGCCTCACATTCTTCCTCTATGCAATTAGAGTAGCAAAGCCTAAGTTTCAGGGCTGTCTTGATGACTAATGTATATACTGGCATGCAGTGAGGGTTCAGACAGAATATGTGAGTTCTCTTATTTTCAGTTTGATCATAGGGCATCTAACCATGCAACTTTTACAATCTAATCATGATTAGGGCATCTAATCATGCAGCTCTTTTACCGTGAGATTTCACTGTCATTTGGATCACTCTACAATACACACTTTATTCCCAACTAGACTACAAGTTTCTGGGCTAAACTAGCACTTAGTTGAATTGTGGGAACACATACACAAACAGATATATGTATATATATTTATAGACAATAAAAGAGAGAAGGATGTTTATTGACTTTCATGTATATTGACTTTAATCTTCCCAAGAAAGCACCATTTTAGGAGGAAGTTGATAATGTCCCTATTTTATTCATTAAGAACTGAGACTTGGAGAATTTGAGTCCCTCCCAAATCAATCCAGATTGTGGTGATAGAAACAGGAAATTCAAACAATGCTGACATATCTTTCCCAAATCTATTTGATTTTATTCTTTTCCACATTTCACATCTGCGAGGTCCTCTGCCTAGATCAACATATATGCTCACTCCCTGTCTATTTTGATCTGCATGCACTTGCAGCCAGGTTCAGGGGTTGTGGAGGGAGGTGGATAGCTGTAGGAAGGATACTGCATAGCGTGGGAGGCAAATGAAGGACTCCTTCAACAAGACAAACTTGGCAGTTTTCGTTAGGCCACTCAGCATTGCTGTCAGAAATGACAAATGATGCTTGAGTTCCTTTTTTCCTGAAAACGAGTAAAAACGGTCTATTGGTAAATACAATGAATACATATACACATAATATATAACAAGGCTTTGCTGCAGCAATGGTTTTGTGTTTGGAAAATCCTAAAATTTAGTTTATTTTTATCCAAATGCTCGCTAGTATCAGCAAAGTTTAAGGTTGGCTTAATTTCACATCTGGACCATGATGCAGCACCAGTCATGCCAAAATAGAAAATTTTCTATGAAAGATACAGAATAAAGAAGACCCTGTATAAATTATCATCTTAAGGTTAATCTTACACACGTAGAAAATCCCCTATAGCCAATGGAGGAGGAGAGAGATATATGCACAGAATATTCTAGAGATAACAGGTGATGATTTCTCATCGAGAAATCCCAGGTTAAACCAAAATCGATCCTCATAATTTAGTAAAAGACTGGGATAGCTTACTAGTCAGTGAAGTGATCATTTACGTATTGCCATAATCATTCTGCACGCCCGTTGTATAGATGGTCAAGGCAAAGATCAGCAGTGCAAAGTAACAACCTCTCATTGCTTAAGTTCAGGTTAATCATTAGTATTTTTCCATGGATCAATACCCCTTAGAAGCAAGAGATGTAACCGTATCTTCAACTCCATGTGTTTGCCATGTGTGAAAAGACATGGGCCAGACTTGTTGGAGCTTTGTCATATGCTACTTTGTCACAAGCTCTTCTTAGCTCTTCTCTGTGAATGGTTCTTCCCCCACCAGAGTCCTCCTCAGCCTGCCCTGAAAGGGTAGATGTGGGTGTGTAACTATGGGTGGGGGGAGTCCTTTTAATGCTGCTCAATTCTTAACTTTCCTCTTCAATTGAAAGTTGAGTTGTCATATTCCCTGAAATGAAATGGTGTAAGGAAAAGTAAGATAAGACAACCCTTCTAAGTGTGTGACTTCTGAGTAACAAAAGTGATATTTTTAAAGTGTGAAACATTACATTTTATGTAAAAGATGAGATATGTTAGTATCCCCTTGGAAACATTCTGTCAAGTTTTTTCAAAAGAATCACCATTAAGGAGTCAATAAATATTTTAAAAGCATTCTATAAAAATGCATCCCAGAAATATAAAGCCTCCTGCTCTTATCCCTCTCAGTGAAACCCTCTTGTATTCATAGATTGGGTCTGATTTACCTTTGTATCCCTTGTGCTGCTAAACCAGAAACCTTATGAAAATAGATGCCCATTAACTGTTATTTAATAAGTGAGTGAGTGAATTAATGAATATATATATATTCTTTTTTCTATTCTTTTCCATTGTAGGTTATAGAAAGATATTGAATATAGTTCCCTGTGCTATACAGCAAATCCTTGTTGTTTATTTTATATATGGTAGTGTGTATCTGTTAATCCCATACTCTTAATTAATCCCTCTCCCCTTTCCCCTTTGATACCCATAAGTTTGTTTTCTATGTCTGTGAGTCTGTTTCTGTTTAGGATACAGGATATTTTCAAAATGCTTGGAGTAGTGTTAAGAATTTTTTAAAAAGTTTTAAAACATACCTTTATTATGGGCTGAATTTTGTCCCCTCACATTTCATATATTGAAGTCCTAATCCCCAGCACCTCAAAAAGTAACTTATTTGGAGGTAAGATCTTTAAAGATGATTAAGTTAAATGACTACGTTAAAGGCAATTAAGCTAAAAGTTTAGAGTGAGCCCTAATCCAATATGACTTGTGTCCTTATAAGAAGGGAAAATTTGAAAACACAAAAAGAAACACCAGACATATGGACACACAGAGGGAAGACCAGGTGAATACACAGCAAGAAGGCAGCCATCTATAAGTCAAGGAGAGAGGCCTCAGAAGAAACCAAACCTGCTGAGACTTTGATCTTGGACTTCTAGCCTCCAGAACTGAGAAAATAAATCTCTGTTGTGTAAACCACCCAGTCTGTGGTGTATACTATGGCAGCAGGAGGAAACTATACAACCGTCTTAAGCTGCAAACTTTGAAAATCCTCTCTTAAAATGATGCTAAGGAAATAGAAGAGTATAAATCCCCAAGAATAGAGGGATGAGGAAGGAGACAACTGGACATAAGAGAGGAGTATTTTAGAAGTGGAAAGTAGAGAACTGGAATTAACAAGGTTGAGAATGCTAATTACAAAATGCCCACAGAGGAGGGTATCAGGAGAGGCAAGCAACTAACTCCCTTTGTGGAAATCTGGAAAGACTTGGGACTTGAGGAACCAAGTGTGCTTAAAAATAGGTAAAGATTGTTGGAAAAATCTTCATATGAAGTGGACACTTCCACAGCCCTCCTCTCACCCTGCATAGCTAAGAGACCAATTCCATTCCATTCTCTTCAGAACATTGGAAATTTATTCTATGAAAAAATTAAACAAGAGGGGTTCAGACTTGGAGGTACCAGATACAGTGGAAGGTGAGAGATTAAATAAAAGTCTATCAAATGAATACCAAAGCCCTGGCTTCCCTAGTAGCATTTTAGGACTAGAAGTCTGCCAGTTAGTCTTTAAATGCCATGGCAGGAGATGGAAGAATCCTTCTCTAGAAAAATGGAATCACCACTCACAGAAAAGACCTACAGATACTGGGATTACACTGTTGCCAGTGAAAAAGGCAAAGTTCTTTATTTCCCAGTTAACCTACAGTGAATCCCAAGAATCCACAAGCCCACTTAGGACATGCAGAGCTTCTAGTCAGCATTTTAGTGCTTCCCTCTTTAAAATGAATGGACTGCCAAGGCTCCACAAACCTTTAAGGAAACTCCCCTAAAATAAAGTATAAAACAAATGAAAATAATAAAGCAATAGACAACTTAAGAAACACATAGAAGTTTCAGGAAAAAATACAATATTCTCAAGAGGCAAAAACTTATTACATTCATTAAACAAGATGATAACATATAAAATTAACAAGTAAGAGCAAAAAGGAGTTATTAAAATTTAAGACAATGATAGATAAAATTAAAAATTTAATGGAAGAGCTGAAAAATAAAGTTTTAGAAATCTACCAACAAAAAGGCGAAAAGATGGCCAACAGAAGTTAAGAAAATTGGAAAAACAATTCTGTGACTAAGCTCTAACTACTAGGAGTTTGAGAAAGAAAAACAGAGAGGAAAAAAAACCAAAGGAAATGAGCTCATCAAAGAAATAACACAAAAATTTCCTCAAATTGAAGAACATTTTTTTTTTCATTTAAAAGGCCCATAAGTGCCTAGAACAATGAAGGAAACAGACCCATACAAGAGATATATCTTGCCATTTCTGATAGGGGTTCATGAAATATTGATTTTATCCTCTAAAAAGCACATTGATGCCTAGGAGACAATGGAGCAATGCATTCTAAATTCTATATGAAAATGATTTGCAACCTGGAATTCTAAACCCAGCTAAATCGTCAATCAAGTGTGAGGGAACTGATAAAATAATTGATATGCTTTACCCAGGCAGAAAATATATTACAAAGAGCTTTTGAAAATTACTTTGGAGAGTTCTGGAATAATTAGTGATAATGCCACATAAAATTAAGCAAATAAAAAGGAGACAGTTTATAACTCCAGAAAAAACAAAAGGTTATTCAATAACTGAAACATAATCATGGTACACTATTTGGCTTATCAGTAAACATTACTTCCCAGGGAGAAAAAGATAAAACCTGAATATCCATTTAACTATCAATTGTTATGTAACTACACTGGGAGGATAAAAGGAACTAAGTGAGGAATTGAGATGGTAAAAGTGTGAAATGCTCTTTGTCTATAATGGGAAGCCAGAGGTATGGAGTTACATAGCAGAAGAAAGGACTAAAAGAGTTTCAGAGAGAGTGAGAGAAATGGCACAAAGGACAACTGTTTCTAGTTCTAAGCTAGTATAGTACAATTCTGGGGGGAAATGGGTTAAATAATTCTTTTGAAAATTTAAAAGGAACCAAAGCAACCAAATATCCAAATGTGATAAATGTCTTATGTTTATTGGCATGATCACAGTTAAATGTCTTGGGTTGGGGTTGTATAATATTGGAGTGGGCTATTCCATTTCCCCTTTAATACTTGGTAGGTTTAATAGCATTACTAGCTATAGAGAAGGAACTGATGGTGCTCTTTATTGGCAGAAGTGAGGCTGGCTTCCCTTAACCTTTCAGGAGAGAGAAGTCATGAACCAGTCAGACTAGCAGATTCAGTGCTGGTTGGTGAGTGAGGTTTCAGACATTGAAGGCAGTGTGTTGTTCAGGTGTTAGATTATCTTACTGATGCTGGTAGCTTGGCCTCTGTGCACTGGTGCCAAGTCAAATCTCGGAGACAGTTTTAGGTGAAGTAGAAAAGAATAGCTTCATTGCTTTGCCAGGCAAAGGGGGACACAGTGGGCTTCTGCCCTCAAAAACTGTGTGTCCTGATTCAGGAGGATTTGATGAGGAGTTTTATAGCAACTGTTCAAAGGTGGGGTTGCTGATAAGATTAGGGTGTATGCAGGTCCTGCACTCCTCTGATCTGGTCTCAGGTAGTCTTCTTGATGAGCTTCTCTGGTTCCTGGCTTCAGGTGGTCTTCTCTGGTATGAAGAATGCTGACATCTTCCACCTGTTGGGTTTTAATTCTATAAATAGCTTGAAGACATTGTTATGTATATCCCTTGAGGCAGAACCAGGACCCTGCCCCTAGGCTGCACCATTGTTTCTTGGCTGCCCCTCCCCTGTCTTTGCATTGCTTCCCAGATTAGTGACTGTTTGAATCTGCCCTTTGGAACTCAGGGAAGTTCATGAAGGCTGGAGTAAAGAAATGGGGGACAGAAAGGCTTCCTTGCCCAGGAGCCCCACAGGGTTCTAGCTCAGTTTCACTACTACAGCTCTCTAAAGATGATTTATAAATGATGCTTTCCATTTCCAGTCTTTTCACTTCTCATGTAAAAAAATCAGGATAAAAAGAAGTCGCTATTATCACTATGAGTTATTGCATTCACACTTAGAGGAGGTTATCCTCCTTACAAAACAGTGAAATAAGCGTAAGCAAGCTGGTTTTCTGTGCAGGGCTTTGCAGAATACATCTGACTTGTTTACAGTCACATTTTCATGCTCAGAATTACTATGACCCAATCTGTTCCTTGCAGGTTTGGAATTCCCTATGCCTCAAAAGCATCTAGAAAAAAATTGTTTGACCTTTACCATGGTTGGCAGGACATATGCTGTGAGGGATCCTTGATTTGACAGAAAAGTCCTGTGCTTTCCAGCGTGCATTCATTTGGCTTGTTGGACTGCCAGGCTCCCGGAAAGACTGGTGTGTTGGAAGTAGAGTAGACAGAATCTCACAATGTCAGACTTTTCCCTCTAGAACAGCACAATTCTGTTGCTGAAAGGCAACGACCAGTGCCGTCACGCTGTTCCCTCTCTTCTGTTAACTTGGAAACCCAGTAGCTGCAAGAATGACATCAGCAGAGCTAAATGTGAGTGGAGTCGATAGAGAGAGACAAAGAGCCCAGGAGAAGCTTGTGTATTTCAACGTGATGCCGCAGAGTTCCACACTGTAGGCCTGGTATTCTGGAGCTCATCTCTCACTTGCCCCCCTTACTTGCACACTGGCATTATTCATGTACACATCTCTCTCCACCATGGGATCACAAGTTCCTGTGAAGGTGGGGCCTGTATACTACCTCCACCTTGCATTTCACCCACTGCTTAGTGTACAGCTTTGCACATAGTGAGCCCTCAAAAAACAGATGTTAAATGCATTATCCAATGGGCATCATATGTTGTAAAACACAATTACTTCGGTGTTAATTCCTTGTGGTCACAACCTGTCTTGCTTACACCTGCGTTTCCAGAATGCCCTGTCTATGGCCTAGCACACTGGTGAAGGGACCAGGCTTTGGACTCAGCATCTAAGTTAAAAGTCCAAGCCCTCACTTATTAGCTGTTTGTCCTTGGGTTCTTAGAGTTTTATCATCTCTAAAACCAAGATGGTAATGTTAACCTCTGTGAAGGCTAAAGGAGATGATATCTGCATTGCATATATTAATATGCTGACACCTATTAAACTCACAGTGTTAGCTGTTATTACTGGCATTATCCATTATTACTGTTATTAATTTCCTCATTTCTAAATGAAAACAATAAAAATAATGCCAATCTTACAGGGCTATTGTGAGAATTAAAATAGTTTATATGAATATATATTTATATATATGTATATACTGTCTACCTGTATATGCATATATATTCATACACATGTATATGTATATATACATACATATACATATATGCACACATACACATATATATGTATAATAGTAACTAACACATAATAACCACTCATGTTAGTTTTTATTGCTGTTAGTATTACTATGAGTAATAACTATTATTATAGTTTTCTATCTAAAATGATGTTGGTAATGCTAAGCTTATAAGGTTGTGGAAAAGCTTTTAGAGTTAATGTATTTTAAGGTCTTGGAACTGTTCCTTGTTGATGGTGAACACTATAAAAGTGTTTACTTTTGTTATTTTTACTGGTAAGACTAAAAAAAGATGATTATATAGTAAACACGTAAGATACCATATGCTCAATAAGTTGTTAACTCACTTTGTTATTCATTTCCTGGTACACCGATAGCACTAATGGAATGACTATAAATGGCAGCGCATGCTTTAACGGTAATATTAATTATCTTTCTACATACTGGGAGAAAAAATTCCAGGATGGCAAAACATCTTGGTCCAGAATTCTGCCGTCAGCAAAACAATAAGATGTGAGTGAGGAAAATATGCCTAGAGGAATTGAGAGGGTGGCATTTTGCCTGCTATGAATAGTGATTTGCCAATTTCCCTCTCACCAACTATGACAGTGACACTGATGCTAGTGGAACAACCTGCATAATGCTTCAGGGGCACATCCCTTCTCTGAGGCTGCAGACTCGCAGAGGAGACAGGATGCATGCTTGATTCCACCTGTTGTCGTTTATCTGCCAGTACAGATAGCAGGCATCTGTGGGGCTAACAGACTATCTTCTAGCAACTCAAAGGAAACCCCCTCAGAGTATTACAGGTGGAAAACACCTTATGATCCCTTCAATCCAAAGAAATGAGTATCCAAAATTTGAAACATTAGACTCCAAAGGCAATGGTCCCTTAAAACCAGAATAAAAGAGAATACTTCCAACTTTATAGACTGAACTGGTTTTAAAGAGTCTGGAGAAAGCTTTTATCAATTTATCTTCCACTTTTAATGAAAGTACCTGTTTTCTAGAATGACAAAACTTTGGTTTTAATCAAGCTTTAGAGGAAGGGCAAAGAAAGGAGACCATCTGTTATATTCTTAGTGCTGTCCTTGGTGCTGCCCTATGTTGAAGAAGATGAATTTTATATGGCATTTGAATTAAAAATAACCAGAGTCTTTTTAAAATTAATATTCTACAAGCCAGCAGATAGAACTTCTTTCTCTTTACTCAGAGATTTCCACAGAGTATATATATGGTCTGGACATAGAAAGTCAGGAAAGGAAAAGGAGGGAATCTATTCAAATATTCATGGTGCCGTTTATAATTTGTGTTCACTAGAATGAGATTATCTTAGATTGAGAATGGAGAGGGAAGGGACACACATGGAGTGTGGAAGCAGCCAGTTTCAACACACTGCATCATGAGCACTTGTGTTTGAGTAGGTGTGTGTCCTTCAGGTGGGGGGAGAGAGGAGTTTTGTCTTCACATCTCATTCCAACCACTTGACCTATAGTTGAGAATCTTCTCTTCCATACCCTATTTTTATCTCTTGTTCTATATATTCTGTTCTTGAGATGGTCTTCATCATAATGTGCCTTTTCATAGGTGGTATATAAATACGATGCCAAATTGAATCCTCATCTCTGACATTGATCTCAAAGTCCTTTTTCGTTATCGAATACCTTTGAAGCTGTGTCTTCAAGCTCAACTTATATTCATCAAGATCAGTATATTTCTTTCCACATGTAGGTCTTCTGATCTCTTAAGTTGACTCTTTCTCAAGTTCTCTTAGAACATGGGGAATTACCATGCTCTTAATCAACCACTATAGAAATATCAGTCATCATTACTCTTTCTTTTCCTTCGTTTCCAATATCCAACCCATTCTTAAGTTCTATTAATCCTTCCTTCAAGCTCTGCTTCCTCAGCATGTGAACCTGCCACAGTCCTCGTTGTTTGTACCTGGACTTGGACAAAAAATACTGGAATGTCTGCATCTAGTATCGTTACATCTGTCCTACTCACTACTCCCAGGTGATGTGGTGAAAGTTCTTATTTGATCCTCTCACTCTCTATTCAGGGCTCTCTCAGCAGAGGTCACACATCAACGGGGGTCAGACAGTTAGAGAAGGCAGGTGATGATTCTGACCCAAGGGAAAGTGCACCCTCCTCTGCCTGCACTGCTACTTCTAAGCTTCTAACAGTTGTTGCTTGTGAAAGCACAAGCCAGTGTTGGCAGAATTTCTGATTTTTCAAGGGAACAAATAAATCAAGACTTAAAAAAAAATGTTTATTCAGTAGATATCTATTGTAGTCATACTAAGTTCCAAGCTTTATTCTATGTGTTGGAGGAGATACAGCAATGAACAAAAATTGTACCCTCTTGATGGTTATATTCTTGTTGGGGGAAAAGATAAGAAAATAATAGAGAGAGAGGAGAGAGGGAGAGAGCGAGTGAGTTTTGTGATCAATGCTATGAAGAAAAATGTATCAGGAAAGAAGTTAATGAGTGTGTGTGTGTGTGTGTGTGTGTGTGTGTGTGTGTGTGTGTTGGAATTTTCAGTAGGATGGTTAGGAAAGATCTTATTGAAAAGGTGGAATTTCAGCACACACATGAAGGAGGTGGGTATATGAGGGAAGAGTGTCCCAGGCAGAAGGAAAATAAGGAGTCTTGCTGCCGTGATTGAGGAACAGTCAGGAAGCCCTGGGGGCTGGGGTGAAGTAGCAAAGTGGAGCACAAGAGGAGATAAAGTTGGAGATGAAACATAAGTGGGTAAAGGGGGTAAGGGTGGGGGCAGATAAGTGGCAATTCTTGAAGACCTTTGTGGACCTTCCTAGTGATTTTTGTCTTAATTCTGAGTGAAACAATAAGCCAGCAGGGAGCTTTGAACAGGTTTTAGCAAGATCACTCTGACTACTAATCTCAAATAAACTTTAGGAGGTTAAGGGAAGAAGAAGAGTATAGGGGGACATTCATCATGAGAAATGATGGTGGTTGACCATGGTTCTGGGCTGAACAACTGGAAGGATGAAGTTGCCAAGAACTGAGATGGGACAAGACATCAGAAAAAAAATAAGGCTTGGAGAGGGAAGCTTAGAAGCTCTGTTATGAACATATTAAATTGAAATGTTTATAAGGGGATGTTGAGTAGACAGTCTGACTTGTACATTTGGGGTTCAAGGTTGAAATGGAGGAAAATTCTGAATTTGGAGAGACAGCTAGACCACATGCCTCAGCTCTCTTTCTCCTAAGATGAACCCTTTTCCCTGAGGTCTTTCTGATTTTTATTTTCAGTATCATCATCTTTTGATGAGGCAGAGACTGCTCCTCTTAACCCAATTTATCCAAATATGGGGAAAAAACAAAATGCCCTCTGTTTTTCGGTGTCAACAACTGAGACAAAGTAGACATTTTTAAACAAGACTTTACTGATGAAAGGAAACATGTAAAATCAAAACAGCATGAGACTAGATAATTTGACTTATTATAGGAGCTATTTTACACAAATTCAGGCCCTTATGAAAAGCCTTCCCTCTGGGTCTCACTCCACACCAGGCAGCAGAGGCCTTGCCACAAAGATAAATTCTTCTCTCAAGAGAGAGAGAGAAGCGTGACAGAGAAGCTTAATCTCCTCTTATTCTTACAGCTCACCTCCTTCATTCTGATTTTCTATCCAAGGACCTTTCTCTTACTTTGATGATTGTATACTGGGACTTAGTACAACATTTAGGAAAGAACCACCTACCCTCAAAATATCCATATATAGCACCGCAGTTCCAATACTTTAATAAGAGGCACATGCATATATCATTAAGTTAGAGGGATTTTTAAATCACAGTATGAATCATACTATGTCCTCAATAAACATTAATTACCTTTCCTTCCCCGTGGAATGGCTTTCAACACTCTATAAATCACCCAGCCTTAACTGCAGGGAAGCCATTTTCTTGCATGCCATGACCACATCATGCCAAGCTTTTTCCTGTGATATATGCCCTTTCTGGAATATTTCCCCTTACCTTCCTCTCATACAAACCTTGCAGTTCTTTATAGGTTGAACCAACCTCACAAGGTCTTTTATCTAATTGAATCCCACATTGATGTCTCCTCTTCTTTGTACACCTATAATTTGTCTATACCAATCATTTTTCATGTAAATATACTATGAAATGTTTTGGTATGGAAATTTTGTCTTCCCTGAAGGATAAAAACCATGATTTGCTTTTTAAACTTTAACTCCTTTTAAAAAAAATTCATCAGCATGCATAGTACAGGGCTGTGTAAGTAGGAGACAAATAACAATGTGATAATAATGTAGTAAATAATCTGTAAATGTCTGCAATATCTGTTCATTAATTCATTCACTAGAAAAACATTAACACTTTGTCAGGCATTGCTAGATATTCAAGCACAGAAATAAAACAATGTTGGAGAACGATCTATTGTGAATATGAGATTTTTAGATGAAGAAAAGATATTAGAAATAGCTTTTAAGAAGCTGGTTTGGTAAACTCGTATATCCAAGATTATAGAGAGCCATCTTGTGGGCAATTCAGTTTCTCACTCAAATAAGATCTTTAAATAAAGTTTATATATATAAACTTTATATAATTAAGTATATTTTAACCAGTTCCCATAAACTACTTGTAGTCTTTACAGTGTTTTTTAAATTTCTTAAATATCTAACAATAAAGGTCCCAGCAAAGAAATGACTAAATGTCATAAATATGACTTATGACACTCTCCATAAAGCATAAACTGTGATCAGAAGATAAAGAGCATCCTTAGAGATTATCTCCTCAAATGATCTATCACTTTTTGGAGGTTTAAGGGTGCTTTGAAAATTTGATTAAATCTGTGATTCTGCTCCCTTGAGAAATGCAAATATGCATTAATTCATATTTGCATAATGCATATTTGCATAATGCATTAATACATATATGCATATTTGCAAATATGCAAATATGCATATAATTTCAGGTTCTTCAGCAACTCCCCTGCAGTTTACTCATGAACCTGTTCATGGATTTCATATTTTAAAATCCTGTACGTTACATAATACACAGGAAGGTCTAGCAGATTTGGGTGAAAAGAAAGATTTGATCCCATTATTTCTTCATCCCCAGAAGCTCATGGTCATACAACAGCTGAATAAAATCATGATGAAATATTTTTGCCATATTGTTTGTGTCTCTCAGCTAAATCTTAATATTTATAGTGTTTAGTTTCTTAAAGTTCCTGACATCAACAAAAACAATGTTTTAATATTAGGTCATTCCTGGTGTGTCAAAATCTGTGATGTTTCTTTTCTCTAAAATAAAAGATATATTTTGAAATTATGTCTTAGTCTTGAACCCACATTCATGGATAAATGAAGTCCTGGCAGTATGAGGTTGATACATTTGAGCAAAAGGTCCTGAACCATATGCTACCCTACACGTATACATACAATCAGACTGTTCTCTGTTTCCTCTTCCTTTCTCACTGAGAAACCAGGTGCATTCACAAAAATCACCTCTTTTGGTCAGGACCATTGGAGCCCTTTTCTTTCCCTTTTAATACAAATGATACTCTATGTTTTCTTCATCTCTTGCTATTAAGAACTCTAGTAGCCTAAGTCAGTATGTCCCGAAGTAAGTTCTGTGGAATACTAGTTCCATATAATATCAATAGGTGCTACAAGCAAAACGATTCTATGATCAAATAAGCTGTGATTCACAAAATTAAACTGATGTATAACTGTAAGACTCCTAAAGTCTTTAACAGACTAAATATTTTAAATCTCCAGGAAAGAGATACCATATGCAGAATATTCCAAACTTTATTAAATATGGAACTTTTTTGTTTCTTTATTTTCCAAGTATCTAATGGGTTTGGTGCTCCACAGAGAACATTTTGGCCCAAGCTAAACTAGAAATACAAAGATAGATTTTAAAATACACAGGGATTTCTTGAACAAATTTCAGGATGTTGAGAAACGACTTATAGTGTAGAATATTCTGGGCAAGGAAATTTTACATTAAATGATCATGATTCAAATATTATAACTAATTTTAATTTAGCAGGCAATTTGATCTAATAGATAAAAGCACTCACCTGAAAGTGAGTTACCATGTTTTGTTCCTCAGTACAGTCATACTGTTTTTCAAGTGATTAGCAATTCATTTTACCTCTCCAATTAAGTTAAAACAATTCTTGTAGGAGTAATAGAAACACTATGATTCATATAAAACTCAGTTTAAGATGCCTTGTGCAGCAGTTCCCAAGTAGTATTCTAAAAGATGACTTACTCTGATATTAACTGATGTCCAGGGGGAATGGTTTAATTTTTCTGCAAAAGTTCTCCACCTTCTAGAATAGCCTCATTCCAATTATTATATCCAAAGCTCTTAGAAGTCCTACAATGAAAAAAATGTTTTTCTTCAAAATTGTCAAGCCAATATCTTCCCCACTGTTTATATTTGACTCCCCAAAATATGTTTTTTAATTCACAGATTTCCTGGGTCCAGGGAATCATTTAAGTTTTTGGTCTAAAACTCATCTACTAGGTTCAGACTATATATGGAAAAGGACTCTATTCATAGAGAGAATGGGCCTTTAGAGAATCTCACTGCCAGCCCTACTGGCATCTACAAGAACTAGAAAGCATTATTTACAGAGAATAATCCACATAATGATAATTAAGGATTAGCTATGCTTATGGTGACAATTTTGCCTAATTTACTGAAGAAAGAAGAATTAAAATGCACTCTGATTTGAGATTTACTGATCTTTTTCTTTTCTCTTGCAGGTAAGTTTGGAAATAATTTATTTTGCTTATGGAGTAGAGGTATGGTGTCACTTTCTTTTAAATTTTAATTGCTTTTAACATTGGGCATGACAGATGTTACGTTTCACCATGCATTTTGTTGCTGCTGTTGTTGCCAGTATTTGAAAGGTAACATTGCGGGTTTATTTGATTCAGAGTTTTCAGTATGTGATTCCATAAAGTAAGTCTATGCAGGGTTTGTATTTGGGTTTGTGTTTAAATGATTTCTGTGTCAGATACAAGGATGGAGATTGTAGTAGGAGGGTTAGGGAAATATAAGAAGAGTAGATAATATGAAATCAGTCAGTAATTGTAAGGCTGAGAAGGGCAGCAAACTTCAGTTCCAGGTGTGTAATCTAGGACGACCATGAATGTGTATCACAAAAATAAGATGCCTTTTCATTAGCAGGTGTAATCAACCAGAGACTGTTTTCATTCACTTTTCTAAACCCGTGGTTTTGTGTTTTCTTCTGTTATTGTACAAAATTTCTGGCCAGGGTATTGTTGATGTATATCTTTGACAAAGGAATGGCTATAACCATTGTGAATCAGAAGTCAAATTTTAAGTTAGAAAGCAATAAAATAGGTCCACTCCCTGAAAACCACATGGAAAAAAAAAAAAAAAAGAAAAACTCTACTACAATTAACCATTTCTGACAAGAAGAAAGAAGTTTCAGTAAATCTTCTAGATACACAAATGAGAAGATAAAATATCAGAGGGGCTTAGGAAGAAGTGGGATTTGTCTTAGGGAAGGAAGGTAGCCTGTTAAGTTGCCCACATAGGACTATGGCCTTATTATTGTACATTATACTTTCATTCATATATGAAAGAAGTGATTGTCTGAGATTTGAATCAAGCATGAAACTGAAGTAAGCTCCATGTTAATTATAAATGATATGTTTACTTTATTCTAGAAAGACTGTATGAGTTTGTAAAAGCAATTGCAAGCTTAAGTATTTATTAAATGTATACAGATAGAGAACTTGCTAGTCTGAGTTCTACTTAATCAATAAAAGATGATGTAGCTCAGGAGGCAAGAGAGTTCTTGGCCCTTGGTCTTGATGGGTAAAGAACTTTAATCTTGTTCTATTCTCACTGACATAATCATATCAATACCAAAGTCATCAAGAAGGAGTCAATATTATCACCCTGAGTAGGTGTGTAAATGTTTTCACTGAGAAAATACAAATTTGGTACTTGAACCACAAAGCTAATTGACATGGCTACTACTCTTTGTTTGAACTAGTATTCCAGTGTTTGATGGAAAGGAATGGAATTAAAGGACATTGTAAAATGTCACGACATCATTAGGAAAATACATGTATTTTTTTCCTCTTCCAATCTAAGTATCAGAGAGCTTCTTTAACCCAAGGATAAATCAGTAAAATTTTTCTGTGAAGAGGTAGATACTAAATATTTTAGACTTTGTAGGACATAAGGTCTCTGTGGGACAACTCTGCCTTGTAGAACAAACATAGCTACCCATAGACAAAATGCAATGAATGAGCTTGGTGTATTCCAATAATGCTTTATTTACAAAAACAGGTGGTGGGTGGGATTTGCCCTTTGGTAGGTTTGAAATGAAATGAAATGAAGAATTTTAAGTAATCTTTAAAATTTTTGGAACAGTGTATATGTTGGCCATCTTTTGCCGTAGAGAAACCCTGGTATAAGTAAGAATGAAATGGTGTTGAGCTCTAGTTTAGAAATAAGTTATAAACTTCTCAAAAGGTTGGATGAATTTAAACACTAGGGGGCACAAAAGGATATTTTTAAGTCAAAGACCTTTTCTAAACAGAACTCTACAATTACGAAACACTGTCTCAAGTCAAGTGCTGTGACCTCAATGTACTTAATTTGTCAGGGATGTGGGCCTGCAGTTCCAGTAACCTCACCAGCCACAAGAACTTGAAGTAGTTGACAACTCTGTGTTGCCATAGTAATAGCCATATGTCTTTTTTTTTTTTTTTTTTTTGCTTGCTTGCTTTTGGCTTTTTCATAAAATGTGGCCAAAATTAAGGATTTATATGGCAGAATTTTTTCCATCTTAGAAGAATCATTTTTTTGATTACTCTAGGTTCTGACTAATTTTCATGTGGTGAGAATCTCTTTGTAGTAAATAGCAAGTTGTTTTCAATTATCTTTTGTTTTACTAATCCTTAGGAAAGTCATAATAAAATAATGCATATAAATATAGTTTTACTTTGATTTTTGAACTCATTTGAGGGTTTTATTTCATAAAAATGATTAAAAATCATTAGGAGTCTCAAGTCTCAAAAATACTCCTACCCTTTAATCTAGTAATTCTACTTGTAGGTATTTGGATTAGGAAAGTAATCTGAGATATTAAAAAGATTTATGTTCAAAGATATTCAGCACAAAAGTACTTACAATGTTGAAAACCTACTTATACTCTAACTCTGCCACATAAACTAATGTTTAAATAAATTTTCATATTAGACAGAAGAATCTTATCAACCATTAAAAATATTTTCAAATAACTTTAGGATATGGGAAATTGCTTCTAGTATAACATTAAAGGCAAAGCAGAATCCAAAATCTTATACACTAAAATCTCAATTGAATGTTAAAATTAGATGCATATATAGAGAGATATGTATATACCTATAAAAATAAGGAAGAAATGAGAAAAAAAAAGACTTACAATCGTTACCTCTGGTGTACTTGCTCTTTCTTTTTTTCTTTTTATTTTTCTGCATTTTCCAACTTTTCTATAAGGAATATTCATCATTTATATAGTCATGAAAAATAAATGTTACTCAAACAGAAAACTATTTCAGCATTCTCACAGCACTTTTTTTTAGGTGTGATTTTTAGGTTAATGCTGGTAAAAGTGAGCAAGGTTATAAGAAAAGTCTATCATTTTATGCATCAGAAAATCCATTTAAATGAATTATTGATTGTTAGGCAGACACACCAACAGAGTCACCTTTTTAGGCCTGCAGGACAGACTTCTGTGATGTGGTTGAGTAGTAAGAGGGGCGCAAAGGTGGGGGAAAGAAGACCAGTGAAGCAAGAGCCTTCTGGAAAGGCCTGGCATGCTGAGTTTTAGCACAGAACTCCCCTGTAAGCTCCCTAGACTGCAGTAAATCAGGACGTTTGCAACAGGCTTGCGGGCGTGTGCACACACACCCACCTCTTGGAATCATTCTTCCTCCCTTCAAAATCTGTCTGGTGCCCTGGCCTTTCCTTGATAATGAACTTCACAGTGTGTGTGGAGAGGGGCTAGAGATAGAAATGAGGGAGACTGAAGGATGCTAAATTGGACTTTGCCTTGAGCACAAAATTCCTGGGAAATGCCTCTGCATAGAATATCAAGGGAAATCCCATAAGTAAAATTGGCAAAAATACCACAATCATGTGGAACAAAGCAAAATATTGTTGCTAGTGTCAGTTGAGCTTTTCCTCGAGACATTTCTAGTAGTATGAATTATTTACTAAACATGTAGTTTTATGTTTTTTTACTTTATAAAAAGATAGCTGGGGCTTCCCTGGTGGCGCAGTGGTTGAGAGTCCGCCTGCCGATGCAGGGGACGCGGGTTCGTGCCCTGGTCCGGGAAGATCCCACGTGCTGCGGAGCGGCTGGGCCCGTGAGCCATGGCTGCTGAGCCTGCGCGTCCGCAGCCTGTGCTCCGCAATGGGAGAGGCCACAACAGTGAGAGGCCCGCGTACCGCAAGATAGCTGGTTGTAACATTGTGACTATAGTTAATAATACTGGAAAGGGTGAATATAGCATGAGCATAGGCACACAGGTTGAGCTACATGGAATTACTGCTTTCTTCATTCACTGTGGATTTTGTAAGTTTCCTTGGAGCTTTTAATCCCTAGTACCTAGGAGATTGAGAACCATGTCTACATGTTTACCTGGCAAATAATTTGATGAACTGAGTGAAAAGGTGTAAATGAGACTACCTAATGCCATCAAACAACCCTTAGGACTTAATTTTCTCTATATATAATTTTCTCTTTATTTTTAACTTTTGAACCAAATTGTCTTGTAACATAAATTGATAGAATCAGTCATTTGGAATTTTTCACAAAGTTATATCAGACATTCTGAAGTTTAAATATGTAACTTTTTTAGTTTATATTCTCCAATGATACTAGTTTATATATATATGGTATGTCTATGTATTGTTCTCAAACATATCAAGGTCAAATAAAGCTGTGGACATTTAAGCACTAGCTGTTGTCCACTGGGTAGTGAGGAAATGGATGACTTAGTTTATCTAAACTAATTACCAAAGGGAATAGAGAAGCCTTTAGTCCTTTCTTGAACAAAGCAGAATAAATATTCATGACAAGAAGGAATAGTAGAATTTAGAGCAAAATAACGAAATGTCCCTGGAGCCTGACTTCTAAGAGGTTTGAGGGGTTCACTGAACATACATGTATTTAGCTCCTACTGTGCAGAGCAGTCCCAGGGTAATGTGGCCCCAGGAAGTTCACGGCTGAGTAGAACGCTGAGAACATAGCACTCTTTTTCTTGATAACACAGTTTCAGAGAAAGGATGCCCGCAATATGCATTATGTCCTAGAAAAGAAACAAATTAAAGTGAAGAATCCTTCCAGTCACTACAGATGCCTCCAACATGTTTATCCCCATGCACTCATACCTATAGCTCACCAGCTAACTCACAGCACATTTCTATCCAACCTTATTTTTTTTCACTACCTTATTGATTAGTTCTCAGATAACCTGAGGAGAATGAACCTGAGTTTTTCACACCTGTAGTAGGTTCACTTTCCATTCCAGAGAAACCATAGACAGACCTTTTCTCAGCTAAAGTATGTTAGTTAACATAAGCAGTATGGACACAGAGATTCCTAACTGAGCATGTAAAACCTGGAATAATACAGTTGTCTAAAAACTGTGTCGGAAAGATGAATGAGTTCTAAGGAGCAGCTGTATAATATAGTGCCTATAGTTTACAATGTGGTATTGTGCACTTAAAACTTTGTTAAGAGGGTAGATCTCATGTTAAGTGTCATTAACACACACACACACACACAAATCCAAAAACCAGAGAGACAGAAGGAAACTTTTGGAGGTGAGTAATATGTTTCTTACCTTGATTATGGTGATGGTTTTACAGGTATATGTGTATGTCCAAGCTCATCAAATTGTATACACTAAATATATACAGGGTTTTGTATATCAGTTATACCTGAATGAAGCTGTTTTTTTAAAACTATATTGATTATATATGCTAATGACTTGGATATTGAGATAAATGAGGATTTGAGGGGGAAAAATTCATGGCATTTGTCTCCCTGGCTCCAGTCTTCCCTGCTCAAATCCTTGTGGAATAGAATCAAGCATCAATTGTTCTAAAATTCTGCTTTCATTATTTCACTCTCTTGTTCAGAAACTGTTGATGATTTTTGACTTTTAAATGGAACAAAGGTACCACTCCTAACAAGACATTCAAAGTTTTGCACAGTCCAGTCTAAACCTTTCCTTCCTACCTTTTCCTGACAACCACTGTTCATAATTATCTCCCCTCTGAACTCCAGTGGTTCACCATGCATGGGATACAGCTTGTCTCCTCATGCACTGGATACATTATGCTTCTGAAGAGCAGCAGCTGCTTTTACAAATTTATCATAGGACAATGCCAGTCACAGTGTTTAGTAAATATTTGATTAATAACTATCAATATTTATCTCATATGGCTATCAGACCAGTGAATTCATCCACTTAGCAGATATATATTGAACACCTACCACTAACAGACCCTATTCTAGTTGATGGTAAAGAGCAGTGAACAAAGCAGAGTCTCTGTTCTAATGAAACTTGATTTTTGTGCGTGGGGGGGAGATAGACAATGTAAAATACACAAACATATACAAAATATACAGTATGTCATGATGATAAGTTCTATGAAGAAAAATAATGCAGAGTAAAGAAATAGAGTGACGGCAGTGCTATTTTAGATATAGTCAGAATAAGTAGCCCTGTCTATTAAACTGACATTTGGATCTTAACCGAGTGAAAGGACTGTGCCTTTCACTCTTCCGGAGTGAAGAGTGAAGCAAGAGCATTTCCAGAAGAGGAAACAGCAAAGTGCAAAGGTCCTGAGGCAGGAGCAGGCACATTGTGTTAAAAGAACAGGAAAAAGACCAGTATGGGTCAAACCAAGTAAGCAATGGGGAGAAGGGAAGGAAAAAAGGTAAATAGATAGTAAAGGGCTTTTGTAAGCCATGGTTAAGGAGTTTGGATTTTTAAGTGGGAAACTAGAAGAGGGTTTTGAGCACAGAAGTGACGTACATGTGCAAAGGATCACTCTATTCAGAGAAGAATAGACTTGGAATGAGGCCGGAAACAGTAAAAATGGTTAAGAAACCACTTCAATAGTCTGGGCAAGAAACAATGGTGACCTGGACCAGGGTGGTGACAGCGTAAGTGGTGAAGAGTGACCAGATTCTGGCTCCAATTTGAAAACAGAGCTGACAGTATGTGATGATGGATTTTCACATGGAAAAAGAGAAACAGAAATGAGTCAAAGATGATTCAAGGCTTTGGGTCTGAAAATATTAAAAACTTGTGTTTTCATTTGCTGAGTTGAGGAAAGACGAGGGAAACGTGGATTTAGTGGCAGGGTGCTGGAACATGAACCTAAAATTCAGCGTGGTGCCTTAAGTCTGAGAGGCCCATTTGTGGCAGAGGTTTCAGGCCCCGCCCCATGTCCCCTGGACTTACCCCAGGTGCCACCTGCCCCTGTGGCGGGCAGATCCTGTGTGTTCAGTAGACTTCTCATTTGGGTAGCTGGGTACTTTCTCTGTTCAAAGGAGCTTGCTAGACTGGGTGTGGGCTGCCCAGAGGGCAATCCTCAGACATTGAAAGACCAGAGTATGCTTACACGCCCCACGTTTCACATGCCTTAGTGGGATGAGCCCCAGACGTGCGTGTACGGTCACTCAGAGGGGTCCCCAAGAAGGCTGAGACGTGTGTGTACGGTCACTCAGAGGGGTCCCCAAGAAGGCTGAGACGTGTGTGTACGGTCACTCAAAGGGGTCCCCAGGAAGGCTGAGACGTGTGTGTACGGTCACTCAAAGGGGTCCCCAGGAAGGCTGAGACGTGTGTGTACGGTCACTCAAAGGGGTCCCCAGGAAGGCTGAGACGTGTGTGTACGGTCACTCAAAGGGGTCCCCAGGAAGGCTGAGACGTGTGTGTACGGTCACTCAAAGGGGTCCCCAAGAAGGTTGAGTCCCATGTGCTCACAGTGGTCACCTGCTCATTAATGCACACTTCACTGATTCTCATCTCTCCCTGCCGTACTTCCCCAACCCCTAACTTCGTACAATCACCTCCCTGCTTCCTCTCCAAATAAAGTACCCACGCCAAGATTTTGCAGCATCTGCCCGGGAGCAATTCAACCTAAGACTATTATACGTCCAGATGTCAATATTCAAGAAGGAGGAAAATATGCTCTTTTGAAAAGAGGGGAAATGTCAGGGGTGGAGTATGGCTGGGAGGTGTTAGTCTTTAACAAGCCTATGTGAAAGCACAAGGTGTAAATACGGGTTGGTTCGTACACATGTTTGTTCCTTTCTTCTCCGCCGCACGGTCATTTTTCCAGGTGAATACAATGGTGCTCACTGATGAACAGTCTGAGGTTTCCGCAGAGGCAGCAGCAGAATTTCTAGAGAGTAGTAGCCTGAGGAGGGATGACAATTTGATTGGAAAGAAGGGGGTCTTGGGAACTTGTCTTAAATCTGCATTTGCATAGGAAGGCCATTGTTTTTACTTTTCTTCTATGTTTGTTGGGGTGGTTTTGAATAAACTGGAGATTATAGAAGGCCATGCCAAGCCACCCTTTGGTGTTGTCTTTGCTTTTTCCTACTAGTTTATGCTCAGCCATACTATTTCTCTTGCCTGGCTCAGAAACATGTTTTGTATATGCCAGTTTGAGGAGGAAAGTGAGTAGCGATGAATGAGATCCTCATTAACTAGGTAGGATAGCCAGTCACAGGCAAAGCAAAGACCATTCTTACTTCCAATCAGTTGTTCAACTGAACGTGGAAACAAATCATTTTCTCTTGTTTTGAATGAGAATATCAGATAAAACACAATTCTCCTTGCCGTACATTGTATCACATTCCAGAGTAATTTCAATTTCACCTTTGCAGAAAGCATCCAGAAGTTAACGTTTTCTGCTGAGCAGTTATCCAGATCATTGTAAACCAGTGGAATCATTTACATGAATAAGATTTTTTTCTTCTCATTAAAGAGCTAATTCAAGCATAGAAAAAAATGTTCCTAGTTCTCACATGACTAAAATGGTAATATTTTTTTTATCAGTCGTTATCATGTAAAGTTTCAGGTGACTAATACATTTCCCAATGGCCCTCCTAACCATGCTAACATTTTATAATTAAATGGCTCTCTGTTTTTAAGATGAATGGACAATATTTGATTTTTAATATATTGTCCAGTTTTCAATATTCATTTGCCTTTTGTCAAATGGAGAGACAGTATCCATCAGAGCAAGAGAGCAAGTTTCTGAAGTAATGGGGGCAAACAGGGATGCTGATTTCCTATACTGGGAAAGTTCTTTTTAAAACATTAAGAAACACAACCATGTGGAATATTTTTGTACACATTTAATAACAGAGAAGTAGGTTACCAAGCCTGGGAATTGCCCATACCCACGTATGCAACTTCTGTAAGGTCCGTAAGTCAGTTCCCAGTTGATGAAGACTAAGCAAATGCTCTGTAGATCTAGTTGAAGCTCTGGGCTCGCTCTTTGGGTGAAGGTACAGTCCTGAAAACCTCTCTTCACAAGGGGGAGCTGTGCATACATCTAGCTCTTTTCATAGAATTTCCTCACAGACTGGTGTGAAGTGGATCTCTAAATCTACAAAGAGCTTGGTCTCTCTTTTTGCTTATTTTCTGGCCATGGTTTGTTTACCTCGAGGAGGCAGACTGCTCTGTCTTCTCTACTTAAATGTCTACAGATGGCATCACGCTGCCTCCAATTTGATTTTAAATCAGGTCTTCCTAGGCGTTAAACGATGTGTATGCTTTCTGGCTTCCCTGCACTTCTCTGTCTGACCCTTTAACATCTCAGCAACGTGTAAACTATGAGACGTGTTTAATTTAGCATGGATTCAAAAGTTTTTGTTCATGACCTTTGGTTGAAATTGAATCAAACTAAAAACCTCACACTCTTAGTGGTAAAAAGAAATTGGGTTATTCAAGGTTTTTAGTAACAAATATGTAGTTTTACCTAATTATAGAAATAATCCCTATGCACGGTAGAAAATTTGAACATTACAGAAGAGAACGTTTAAAAAGGCCTATGATCCTAATACCCAGAGATAACACTGTCAATATTTTGGTGTATATTTTTATTAATTAGATTTAAGTGAAAAATGCTTTTCACGAGTAACTAGATTCTACTTAGTAATTTATAATGCATCTCTATCATGTCACATAATTATTATTTCTTTTTTTGTGGTGGGAATAGTTAAGATCTAGTCTCTTAGCAAGTTCAATGTTTATAATACAATATTGTTGTCTATAGTCACTATACTGTGCATTAGATCTCTTGCAAATTTGTACCCTTAAACAAAATCCTTCCTGTTCCCCAAGCCCCCACTGCCCCAGCTTCTGGCAACCACACTTTACTTTCTGTTTTCAATGAGTTCAACTTTTTTGGATTCCACATGTGAGTGATATCATACAGTATTTGCCTTTCTCGGTCTGACTTATTTCACTTAGCAGAATGTTCTCAGGGCCCATCTATGTTGTCACCAGTGGCAGAATTTCCTGCTTTCTCACAGTTGAATAATATTCCATTATGTGTGTGGGTATTTTATATAAATATGTGTGTGTGTTTATACACCTTATGATGCACTTTTTAACAAAGTATTAACTCTAACATCTTGAAAATGCCACTCTATGCTTTTTTTTTCTATATTTGCCATTTTCACTGAACTGCTATGATAAGTTACTGCTAGAGTTGCAAATACACATCCTTCAATGTACCTGAAGAGACATTCCTCTGAATCTGAGATGCTCCACAGTCCTTGGAGCGCCTGAGAGCCAAGGCTTCTGAGATGACTCTTCAGTACTTACTCCTTCTTAATTGGATTCAAGTACCCAACTCCAAACATGGGCTGAGAGTGTTTAGTAATTATTTGTATGAGTGCTTTAGTTTCATGGAGACTAAAATTAGGTTTCCTCTGTCACTCTTATGATGTCATTTGACCTTGACCTGCATCTCAAATTGCTGAGAAGGTAGCAAGCTTTCTCCCTAAGCACATCAGAAATAGTAGGTGAGGGGAGACCTTCAAGGTGGAGGAGTAAGATGTGGAGATCACCTTCCTCCCCACAAATACATCAGAAATACATCTACATGTGGAACAACTCCTACAGAATACCTACTGAATGCTGGCAGAAGACCTCAGACCTCCCAAAAAGCAAGAGACTCCCCACGTACCTAGGTAGGGCAAAAGTAGAAAGAAAAAAGAAACAAAAGAATAGGGATGGGGCCTGCACCAGTGGGAGGGAGCCGTGAAGGAGGAAAGGTTTCCACACACTAGAAGCCCCTTCATGGGAGGAGATGGGTAGGTGGTGGAGTGGGGGTAAGCTTCAGAGCCACGGAGGAGAGCGCAGTAACAGGGGTGTGGAGGGAAAAGTGGAGAGATTCCCGCAGAGGGTTGGTGCTGACCAGAACTCATCAGCCCTAGAGGCTTGTCTGCTCACCCACCGGGACAGGTTGGGGCTGGGAGGTGAGGCTCGGGCTTCGGTCGGATCGCACGGAGAGGACTGGGGTTGGCTGTGTGAACACAGCCTGAAGGGGGCTAGTGCACCACAGCTAGCTGGGAGGGCATCTGGGGAAAAGTCTGGACCTGGCTAAGAGGCAAGAGACCATTGTTTCGGGGTGCACAAGGAGAGGGGATTCAGAGCACCACCTAAACGAGTTCCAGAGATGGTGTGAGCAGCGGCTATTGACGTGAACCCCAGAGACGACCTGAGACACTAAGGCTGCTGCTGCAGCCACCAAGAAGCCTGTGTGCAAGCACAGGTCACTATCCACACCTCCCCTCCCGTGAGCCTGTGCAGCCCGCCACTGCCAGGGTCCCGTGATCCAGGGACAACTTCCCCAGGAGAACACACGGCACACCTCAGGCTGGTGCAACGTCACACTGGCCTCTGCCGCCGCAGGCTCTCCCCACACTCCATACCCCTCCCTCCCCCTGGCCTGAGTGAGCCAGAGCCCCCTAATCAGCTGCTCCTTTAACCCCATCCTGTCTAAGCAAAGAACAGACGCCCTCAGGTGACCTAAATGCAGAGGCGGGGCCAATCCAAAGCTGAACCCCAGAAGCTGTGCAAACAAAGAAGAGAAAGGGAAATCTCTCCCAGCAGCCTCAGGAGCAGTGGATTAAATCTCCACAATCAACTTGATGTACCCTGCATCTGTGCAATACCTGAATAGTCAACGAGTCATCCCAAATTGAGGCAGTGGACTTTGGGAGCAACTGTAGACTTGGGGTTTGCTTTCTGCTTCTAATTTGTTTCTGGTTTTATGTTTATCTTAGTTTAGTATATAGAGTTTATTATCATTGGTAGATTTGTTTATTGATTTAGTTGCTCTTTTCCTTTTCTTTTCTTTTTTTATATAGCTATATATATTTTTTCCTTGTTCACTTTTTGTGACTGTGTATGTGTATGCATCTTTGTGTGATTTTGTCTGTATAGCTTTGCTTTTTCCATTTGTCCTAGGGTTTTATCTGTTCATTTTTTATTTTTATTTTATTTTTTTTAGTATAGTTTTTAGCGCTTGCTATCATTGGTGGATTTATTTTTTGGTTTGGTTGCTCTCTTTTTTCTTTCCTTCTTTTTCTTTTTTATTACTTAAATTTTTTTTATTTTTAATATTTTTTAAATTTTTTATTTTAATTATTTTATTTTATTTTTTCTTTCTTTTTTCTCCCTTTTCTGCTGAGCTGTGTAGCTGACAGGGACTTGGTGCTCTGTCCAGGTGTCAGGCCTATGCTTCTGAGGTGGTAGAGCCAAGTTCAGGACATTGGTCAACCAGAGACCTCCCAGGTCCATGTAATATCAAACGGTGAAAGCTTTCCCAGAGATCTCCACCTCAACGCTAAGAACTAGCTCCACTCAACAACCAGCAAGCTACAGTGCTGGACACCCTATGCCAAACAACTAGCAAGACAGGAACTCAACCCCACCCATTAGCAGAGAGGCTGCCTAAAATCATAATAAGGTCTCAGACATCCCAAAACACACCATCAGAAGAGGTTTTGCCCATCAGAAAGACAAGATCCAGCCTCATCCACCAGAACACAGGCACCAGTCCCCTCCACCAGGAAGCTTACACAACCCACTGAACCAACCTTAGCCACTGGGGGCAGACACCAAAGACAACAGGAACTACAAACCTACAGCCTTCAAAAAGGAGTCCCCAAACACAGAAAGTAAAGCAAAATGAGAAGACAGAGAAACACACAGCAGATGAAGGAGCAAGGTAAAAACCCACCAGACCAAACAAATGAAGAGGAAATAGGCAGTCTACCTGAAAAATAATTCAGAGTAATAATAATGAAGATGATCCAAAATCTTGGAAATAGAATGGAGAAAATACAAGAAACGTTTAACAAGGACCTAGAAGAACTAAAGAGCAAACATACAGTGATGAACAATACAATAAATGAAATTTAAAATTCTCTAGAAGGAATCAATAGCAGAATAACTGAGGCGGAAGAATGGACAAGTAACCTGGAAGATAAAATAGTGGAAATAACTACCACAGAGCAGAGTAAAGCAAATAAAAAGAAAAGAATTGAGGACAGTCTCAGAGACCTCTGGGACAATATTAACTGCACCAACATTCGAATTATAGGAGTCCCAGAAGAGAAAGAGTAAAAGGAAGGGACTGAGAAAATAGTTGAAGAGATTATCATTGAAAACTTCCCTAATATGGGAAAGGAAATAGTCAATCAAGCCCAGGAAGTTCAGAGTTCCATACAGGATAAATCCAAGGAGAAACACGCCAAGACACATATTAATTGAATTATTGAAAATTAAATGCAAAGAAAAAATATTAACAGCAGCAAGGAAAAAACAACAAATAGCATACAAGGGAATCCCCATAAGGTTAACAGCTGATCTTTCAGCAGAAACTCTGCAAGACAGAAGGGAGTGGCAGGACATATTTAAAGTGATGAAAGGGAAACACCTACAACCAAGATTACTCTACCCAGCAAGGATCTCATTTAGATTTGATGGAGAAATTAAAACCTTTAAAAACAAGCAAAAGCTAACCAGCTTCACAACAAATGCTAAAGGAACTTCTTTAGGCCGGAAACACAAGAGAAGGAAAAGACCTACAATACCAAACCCAAAACAGTTAAGAAAATGGTAATAGGAACATACATATCAATAACTACCTTAAATGTAAAAGGATTAAATGCTCCAACCAAAAGACATAGACTGGCTAAATGGATACAAAAACAAGACCCTTATATGTGCTGTCTGCAAGAGACCCATTTCAGACCTAGGGACACATAAAGACTGAAAGTGAGAGGTTGGAAATAGATATTCCATGCAAATGGAAATCAAAAGAAAGCTGGAGTAGCAATTCTCATATCAGACAAAATAGACTTTAAAATAAAGACTATTACAAGAGACAAAGAAGGACACTACATACTGATCAAGAGATCAGTCCAAGAAGAAGATATAACAGTTGTAAATATTTATGCACCCAACATAGGAGCACCTCAGTACATAAGACAAATGCTAACAGCCATAAAGGGGAAATCGACAGTAACACAATCATAGTAGGGGACTTTAACACCCCACTTTCACCAATGGACAGATCATCCTAAATGAAAATAAATAAGGAAACACAAGCTTTAAATGATACATTAAACAAAATGGACTTAATTGATATTTATAGGACATTCCATCCAAAAACAACATAATACTCATTCTTCTCAACTGCTCATGCAACATTCTCCAGGATAGATCATATCTTGGGTCACAAATCAAGGCTTGGTAAATTTAAGAAAACTGAAATTGTATCAAGTATCTTTTCCAACCACAATGCTATGAGACTAGATATCAATTACAGGAAAAATTCTGTAAAAAATACAAACACATGGAGGCTAAATAATACACTACTAAATAACCAAGAAATCACTGAAGAACACAAAGAGGAAATCAAAAAATACTTAGAAACAAATGACAATGTAAACACAACGAACCAAAACCTATGGGATTCACAAAAGCAGTTCTAAGAGGAAAGTTTATAGCAATACAATCCTACCTCAAGAAACAAGAAACATAGCAAATACACAACCTAACCTTACACCTAAAGCTATTAGAGAAAGAAGAACAAAAAAAAAAAAACCCCAAAGTTAGCAGAAGGAAATAAATCATAAAGATCAGATCAAAAATAAATGAAAAAGAAATGAAGGAAACAATAGTAAAGATCAATAAAACTAAAAGTTGCGTCTTTGAGAAGATAAACAAAGTTGATAAACCATTAGCCAGACTCATCAAGAAAACGAGAGAGAGGACTCAAATCAATAGAATTAGAAAGGAAAAAGGAGAACTAACACCTGACACCGCAGAAATACAAAGGATCATGAGAGATTACTACAAGCAACTCTATGCCAATAAAATGGACAACCTGGAAGAAATGGACAAATACTTAGAAAAGCACAACTTTCCGAGACTGAAACAGGAAGAAATAGAAAATATAAACAGACCAGTCACAAGCACTGTAATTGAGACTGTGATTAAAAATATTCCAGCAAACAAAAGTCCAGGACCAGATGGCTTCACAGGCGAATTCTATCAAACATTTAGAGAAGAGCTAACACCTATCCTTCTCAAACTCTTCCAAAATATATCAGAAGGATTATATATAGATGATATATATATTATCATAGACTCATTCTATGAGGCCACCATCACCTTGATATCAAAACAAGGCAAAGATGTCACAAAGGTAGAGAACAATAGGCGAATATCACTGATGAACATAGATGCAAAAATCCTCAACAGAATACTAGCAAACAGAATCCAACAGCACTTTAAAAGGATCATATACCATGATCAAGTGGGTTTTATCCCAGGAATACAAGGATTCTTCAATATATACAAATCAATCAATGTGATAAACCATATTAACAAATTGAAGAATAAAAACCATATGATCATTCAATAGATGCATAAAAAGCTTTCAACAAAATTCAACACCCAGTTATGATAAAAACCCTCCAGAGAGTAGGCATAGAAGGAACTTACTCAACCTAATAAAGGCCATATATGACAAACCCACAGCCAACATCATTCTCAGTGGTGAAAAACTGAAACCATTTCCTCTAAGATCAGGAACAAGACAAGGTTGTCCATTCTCACCACTATTATTCAACATGGTTTTGGAAGTTTTAGCCACAGCAATCAGAAAAGAAAAGGAAATAAAAGGAATCAAAATCAGAAAAAAAGAAGTAAAGCTGTCACTGTTTGCAGATGACATGATACTATACAAAGAGAATCCTAAAGATGCTACCAGAAAACTACTAGAACTAATCAATGAATTTGGTAAACTAGCAGGATTCAGAATTAATGCATAAAAATCTCTTGCATTCCTGTATACTAATGATGAAAAATCTGAAAGAGAAATTAAGGAAACACTCCCATTTACCACTGCAACAAAAAGAAAAATATTCCTAGGAATAAACCTACCTAAGGAGACAAAAAAACTGTATGCAGAAAACTGTAAGACACTGATGCAGGAAATTAAAGATGATACAAACAGATGGAGAGATATACCATGTTATTAGAATGGAAAAATCAACATTGTGAAAACGGCTATGCTATGCAAAGCAATCTACAGATTCAGTGCAATACCTATCAAACTACCAATGGCATTTTTCACAGAACTAGAACAAAAAATTTCACAATTTGTGTGGAAACACAAAAGACCCCGAATAGCCAAAGCAATCTTGAGAAAGAAAAATGGGCCTGGAGGAATCAGGCTTCCAGACTTCAGACTATACTGCAAAGCTACAGTAATCAAGACAGTATAGTACTGGCACAAAAACAGAAATATAGATCAATGGAACAGGATAGAAAGCCCAGAGATAAACCCACACACCTATGGTCACCTTATTTTTGATAAAGGAGGCAAGAATATACAATGGAGAAAAGACAGCCTCTTCAATAAGTGATGCTGGGAAAACTGGACAGCTACATGTAAAAGAATGAAATTAGAACACTGCCTAACACCATATAGAAAAATAAACTCAAAATGGATTAAAGACCTAAATGTAAGGCCAGACACTATCAAACTCTTAGAGGAAAACATAGGCAGAACACTCTATGACATAAATCACAGCAAGATCCTTTTTGACCCACCTCCTAGAGAAATGGAAATAAAAACAAAAATAAACAAATGGGACCTAATGAAACTCAAAAGCTTTTGCACAGCAAAGGAAAACATAAACACAATGAAAGAACAACCCTCAGAATGGGAGAAAATATTTGCAAGTGAAGCAACTGACAAAGGATTAATCTCCAAAACTTACAAGCAGCTCATGCAGCTCAATATCAAAAAATCCCGAACAACCCAATCCAAAACTGTTCAGAAGACCTAAATAGACATTTCTCCTAAGAAGATACACAGATTGCCAACAAACGCATCAAAGGATGCTCAACATCACTAATCATTAGAGAAATGCAAATCAAAACTACAGTGAGGTTTCACCTCATACCAGTCAGAATGGCCATCATCAAAAAATCTACAAACAATAAATGCTGGAGAGGGTGTGGAGAAAAGGGAACCCTCTTGCACTGCTGGTGAGAATGTAAATTGATACAGCCACTATGGAGAACAGGATGGAGGTTCCTTAAAAAACCAAAAAACAACCACTATATCACCCAGCAATCCCACTACTGGGCATATACCCTGAGAAAACCATAATTCAAAAAGAGTCATGTACCGCAATGTTCATCACAGCTCTATAGCCAGGATATGGAAGCAATGTAAGTGTCCATCAACAGATGAATGGATAAAGAAGATGTGGCACATGTATACAATGGAATATTATTCAGCCATAGAAGGAAATGAAATTGAGCATTTTTAGTGAGGTGATGGACCTAGAGTCTGTCTAACAGAGTGAAATCAGAAAGAGAAAAACAAATACCGTATGCTAACACATATATATGGAATCTAAAAAAAAAAAAATTCTTTCTGAGGAACCTAGGGGCAGGACAGGAATAAAGATGCAGAAGTAGAGAATGGACCTGAGGACATGGGGAGGGGGAAGGGTAAGCTGTGACAAAGTGAGTGAGTGGCATTGACATATGTACACTACCAAATGTAAAATAGATAACTAGTGGGAAGCAGCCACATAGCACAGGGAGATCAGCTCAGTGCTTTGTGACCACCTAGAGGGCTGGGATACGGAGGATGAGAGGGATACATAAGAAGGAGGAGATATGGTGACACATGTATATGTATAGCAGATTCACTTTGTTATAAAGCAGAAACTAACACACCATTGTAAAGCAATTATACTCCAAGAAAGATGTTAAAAAAAAAGAATAGTTTCACTGATATAGGATTTTTTTTTTAACAAAACAGAGTCTCTTTCTTGTCCATAACACACTAGGCCTAATACTGATATAATACTCATTTAAAAATATAACAAAAGGAAACACAAAATAAAATCCAGAGAAAAACCAAAGTTCCCATTTTTTGAAACCGCTCCTGATTCATAGATTTTATAGGGTATTTTGTACAATATCAGAAACTGTGTAATATGCCCAATCATCCCATTTCTAATCACCTGACTGAAGTCATAATTTACTAAGAATTACCCTGTATGAAACAATCCAGAAAACACATTACATAGGACTCATGTGGAATAAGAGCTCATGACTGACAGCTTTTATCACCTAAATGGATTTTGATTTTGATAATTCATACTGTTTAGCAGATCTTTAACATTTACTGTGTAGTCATTAATTTGCTTTTGTTAGTAAGATTTAGGAATTAAAAAACACTATGGTATTTACATTACATTTAACAAATACATTGTCTTTACCTATACAAAGTCCACACTTTACAATAGACTCAGTATGAAAGTGTAGAGACTTAAACGTAGGTCAACATCATGTACAAGCCATGCATATTGTTCAGATGAATCTCACTATAACAGTATAGTTCTCATTGCTCAAGTCCAATATGATAATCACCTGTTAAGAAGCAAGCTCTTAAATGTTACAGGCAGAACCTCAGTGGTGGCTGCACAGCTTAGGTAAGAATTCACTGTAGAATTCTTTCAACTTTTCTAAAGTTTTGAAAATTTTCATAATACTATTTTGGAAAAAAATCTCTTTTTGATATGGCAAGAACCATATTCTACATTTTTTTTCTGAAACAAGTTTTATATGGCTCATCAAGTTTGTGTTTTCGCCATCTGTAATTCAACTCATTCTGGAATATTCCAGAACTGAGCACCCTATTTACAGCATTCTTTTTTGTCCCCCTTTATCTGTAAAAGAAAAATGCCAAGGGACAGTTAGTCAGTTTTAATGTTGTGAGCAATATTGATACATTTTATGGAGGAAATGCTGACCACCATTAGGTCACAGAGATGTTTTTATGAGGTGAGATGTTTTCTCAGTCACAATCCTCTGTAAAGAGGAACCATTTTTCTTTTGTATCCTTAGCCACTTAGCACCGACTTAGACCCACACCCACTCTCTCATTCATTCCTTAGCTCACTTATTGTCTAGGCATATACTGGTTAACAACCTAGGTTTTACAACTGTTGAGGCCTCAATTTTAACCTCAGATTTGCCACTCATTGGCTGTGTGATCATAGGGGCAAATAACTTTAACTTTTTAAGCCTCCATTTCCCTAGATAGAAAACAGAATAAATATAAGGTAAGCTTATCGGTATATTATTGTGAGGATAATATAAGTTATGTTAAGCTCTTATCACACTGTAAATACCAAATAAGTAGCTGATATTGTCATAGTTAAATAAGGAATTAAAAATACACCCTGACCTTATGATGATGTTTACTTCACAGAATCAGTGCATGGGGAGTGGCAGGGTGAGGAAGGCATCCTGGGGTGTCAGGTCAGCAATAAGTGCCCAGGAATGGGAAGTTTATGAATACTGGCCCCAATAAATGGATATCTAGATTTAGTGAGATATTGAACACTGTCATGGAAAAAATTCCTATTGCCAAATTTGAAAGCCTGAGATTGTTATTATTTAGAGACTCATGGTATTTAGGGACTTTTTGCTTTCTCCCAAGGGAGTAGTTTTGTTTCTCAGCCTCGTAATTCCATCACGGCTTTTCTTGTTTGTTAACATAATTCTAAAAAACTCAAAGAGGCCATTTCTGCCCTTATTTGGTGTGTGGTCAACAAGGAGAGCAGCATGAGTTGGAATCAGTGCTGCACTGCAGATGCTTTTCCAATTAAACACCTTGTCTTCAGGATCCCATAAGTTTTCAAAAAATAAAGGGTAATGTTTCTATATTTAGGTGAAGCCCAGGATTTTGAAGAATTGAGAAAAATTCCATCAGCTAACTTTAGTAGAATCCCTTGCCACGTAATTTTTTTTTGTTTTAGTTTTTTAAACAGAACCAGTAGAGGGTTTTCAATCTGCAAATAAACATTAAAATTTTGCTGTGAGATTAACCTTTAAACGTAGCAGCTTGATATTCTGTCCTTACACACTTAGAATAAAAAATTTCAAATGGGGAAAAAAGGACAATCAAAACTGAATACTGCTACCCTTCTGAAACTGGTTAAATGATATGCTGACTTACCATGCTCATGAAGTGACCATTTTAGAGGACAATTGTTAAAACTAGAAATGTTTGTAACAGTATGGATAATAGTTTTTCTAGTTCTCCAAAAAGCTTATCAACATTAGTAGCAGTGCCTAAAATCTGGGGTGACATTTTCTAAATGCTTTTATGTAAAGTACTCCATTCATCTCAGAAACTCTGCGATGGTTCTCTTTTGGATAAGACACTGAACTCAGCAAGGTCAGGCAACAATGCTCAAGATCATATGACAAGTTCATAGCATAACTGTGGCTCTAATCTCCCTTACTGGGGCTTCCCTGAATACTTGCCCAATGGTGTTTCATCAAAAATCAGACAAACAAACAATTCTGGGGACAGGCCTGTATTCATTTGGTCATAACAATGACAGTGGTTTTTCGTGTTTTGTTATTTTATTTTATTTTAATTGATTGATTGCCACAGTTGTGGCTTTGTCAGAGGTGCATCTAAGGAAAGAGAAAATACGTAAGTCCCACCTAAATTACCCATGGTGAAATTTTTTGCCCCTATTTAGGAACATAAAAGAATATAATGTAGGGGATGCATCTTATTTTCAAGAAGTCCTGAGATGATTGGTTTACTGATTCATTAAACAGAATTATTGTGACTTGATTATTTTGCTAAGCACAGAGGATGCAGTAGGAAAGCAGACACAGTTTATGTCCTCATGATGTTTAGGTCTGTCAGGGAAGCCAGACATTGAAAAAGTAATTGCAAATGTGCTGACAGTGACAAAGATTAAAGTGCAGAGTGCTCTGGAGACATCCCTTGGTCTGAGAAAGCAGGGAAGGCTTCCTGGAGGAAGTGGCTTTCAAGAGGAAGTTCTGTATCCACCCTTTCACTCACCAGTCAATAACTAAGGAGGATTTTTTTTTTCAGTCTTCAATCATGAGTACAATATTGAAAATAAAATTTTTCTGACTTTTAAAATCTTCTTATACAGAAATTTAGACAAACACTTACTGACCCCAGAAGACTTCTGCACACATTTGAAAACATCATGTTTAGTTCTTTATTTCAAGTGATTAGCCTATACTAATTTCAAATTTTAAAGAATGTGACTCTAGAAATATTTCCTGTTGCCTACATAAAAAAGTCTCCTAGGACTTTGTCAGTCACTTACTAGACACTTATGAAACATAAAACGTCTTCCTCTTCCCTCTCATTTCTTCCTCCCTGTTTTTTTTTCCCTACAACCCTCATTTACCCAAGTGTTTAAATAGAACTCAGTGCCTTACTGATAGAAAGGGCTTGACCTAATTATCTTCCAAATTGCTAAAACATTCCTAAAACATGTAGATAGAAACCTTGAGCATATAACAAAGAATTTTGATTCACAATCCAGTTTTATTTTATCTTTTATTCTTGTATTTAATCATGCCTCATCATTTATTTTATTCTATGTCTTAATAATTTTAGCTCTTTTCAAATAACAATTGCTGGAGAGGGTGTGGAGAAAGGGAACCCTCCTGCACTATTGATGGGAATGTAAGATGGTGTAGCCCACTGTGGAAAACAGTATGGGGGTTCCTCAAAAAACTAAAAAATGATAGTTACCATATGATCCAGCAATTCCACTCCTGGGCATATATCCAGACAAAACTATAATTCAAAAAGATACATGCACCCCTATGTTCAAAGTAGCACTGTTCACAATAGCCAAGACATGGAAACAACCTGAATGTCCAAAGATAAATGGATAAAGAAGATGTGGTACATGCATACAATGGAATACTACTCAGCCATAAAAAAGAATGAAATAATGCCATTTGCAGCAACATGGATGGACCTAGAGATTATCATACTGAGTGAAGTCAGATAGACTAAGACAAATATATGATATCACTTATATGTGGAATCTAAAATACGATACAAATGAACCTATCTACAAAACAGAAATAGTCTCACAGGCAAAGGGAACTGACTGGAGGTTTTCAAGGGGGAGGAGAGGTGGGAGAGGGATGGATTGAGAGTTTAAAGTTAGCAGATGCAAACTATTATATACAGAATGGATAAACAACAAGATCCTACTGTATAGCACAGGGAACTATATTCAGTATCCTGTGATAAACCATAATGCAAAAGAATATAAAAAAGAATGTATACATATGAGTACACATGTATAACTTAATCACTTTGCTGTATAGCAGAAACTAGCACGACACTGTAAATCAACTATACATCAATAAAAAAGAACTTTAAAAAATTTTGTAACAAAATAAAATAGTAACAATCATAATTTTAGCTCTTTAATTACATTTTATTCCTGTTAGTGTCCCGGAATATATATGAATAAAGGATGCATTTGAAGCAGATTAATATGCAGAGTATGCTTTCCTAATGCTCTTAAGACTATGGGGTACCTTCAATTCTGTTAGCACTCCCCTGGGTTACAGCTCATAAAAAAACAGTTTCCGAAGTTTCCTTCATTTCAGAACATGGAATAATTCACCTCTAAATCAAGTAGACACACATAAAGTTTCGAATGACTATTTGAAAGCATTTCAAAGAAAATGTTAGCGTTATTTTGCAGCATTTCCATTTGGAGTAATAATTGATAGTTGATGATGATACTGTATTAATGTAATAAGAGGGCTTGTTTAATCCACAGTTACTTACATGGAATGAATAAGGTTTCAGAAGTGCACAATTCCACTTGTTAAATTTCCTTTCGGCACACGCTTTTGCAACAGATCACCTTGAAAATCGAATTGTTATGATGAAACGATTATCAGAGGTAGCTGATAACATGAAAACGAAATGCAGTTGCTTGCTTCCACATTAACTTCTGCTGCCTTTGAGTCTGCAACCAGCAGCTATTTCAAAATACTGCATTATCCTGAACCCATATCTCTGCCTGCTCTGGTTTCCTGAGGCAATGTATTTCAACATCACACAAGCCCATTAATTTAACTGTCTGTTTCTCTGAAGTTTAGCTCAAAACTTCTCCTTCCACCTATCAGATAGTGGCTTGGTGTGTAAATAAATGCTTATGTGGCTTGTGTTTAAATTCTCCTACCTTTAAATTTGGGATTTTCAGATTTGATTCATAGTAGCCATCTCCTATAAAGGAAATTCTGAATTTCTGTGTCCAACATCAAACCCCAAACTTGCATTTTAACATCTGGAATCTTGGAACCAAAATCCCAGAAATGTTCAAGAGGCAAAAATGCCTTATTTAGAGCTCTGCAAAACATAAGATCTACGTTATTGGCAGGAGGCAGGCATTTTCTTGAGATTTTGGAGAGGTTAGGAATTATGTGAATAGCAGTTAGGTGAACGCAAAGTTTAGATTTCAGAACCTGGTTTTCCCTGCCATATAAGTTTAGTTTCCAACGTGTAAAAGAAGAGTTTGTCTCAGGGGTGGAACATCTCTCCCTGACATTCAATCATGCTTTTCCAAAAACAACTTCTGGGAAATAAACGCTTACTAATATGACAAATTAAAACATTCAAAAGATTCTACTTCATTTCCTTCTCTATCCTTTAGTACATGTGAAGTAAACGTTATAAACAGCTGTTTGAAATACAAATGACAGCACAGGTTCATCCTAGCAAACGTCTTATTTAATTTTCTTATTGTTTCCAATCGCCTAAATTCTCATGTCTGTGAAGTACTAGCCAGTCCCTCAAAATAATATTAATGTTTATACTTGAAATCAAGGCTTAACTTTGCTCATAATTAATCTCAGAAATAACTAGTTTATTTCCGTGACCTTGCTGAGACCTGGGCACCTAAGGGGGATTATGCCTAACTGGACAGAAGAAATGGGATGGAGGTAGTGAGTAATTATCTTTAAGGAGAAAATAACATTAACATTGGCAGATACTTCTTGTATCTTTATCTGATTTCACATTAGGAAAAAGGACCAAAGTTTCCATTTTCCTGCTCATCATTTCACATTTATAGTTCCATTGTTTTGATCTTGCTTAACTGTTCTAGATATCTGCTTTCAAGAAGCAGAGAGGGAAAAGAAGAAACGTTTCTGCAGTAATGAAAAAGACAACTTTGCATCTCCTTCCATTTCTAGAAGAAGGTAGACATTCTATAATACCTTCATTGTGCATTATTATTATGCCCTTATACTGCATCAATTAGATATCAATTAACAGAACATTCTTTTCAAAATGTAAATTGGTATGAACAAAGACAAGCATCGGTCAAAATGCCTGTTGCTGGCTTTAGCCTGGCTGGGAAGACAGAGTCCACCTTGTCATGACAAGTGCGTTTGGGCTAACAATGCAAACAGTATTCTTCTGCTTCCAATGTTGTATATATGGACTGCAGCTTTCATATTTAAAAACCAGTGATGCGCTATTTGTCCTACAAAATTTGAAATGCCACTGGATAAAATGAGAGCTTTGTATTGCATGGAAGGTGAGTGAAGGAACTCTTTGCCAGTACCTTCCCTCCTATTCTCTTACTTGTTCTGTGTCCACCCCCTTCCTCCCTTCCTGCCAATCCACCTCCCACTCTACCAGTTTTCAGAGACATCCCCCCTCTTCACCCAGACTCCCAGTTTTCTTCCACTGTCTGGCTTCAGACTCAGATGAAGCCATTCTATTCAACCCCGACTTGTTCAGCTATGTGTCAGCTCTGCCAGGAATGTTTGCACTTCCTAAGAGCTGTCCTGACGTGGGAATTAAATAGAATACGGGAATAAAGCGCTAATGGTGGAATTTCATACACCAGAAGGGCAGGCTGGGGTAGGTATGGACACTTTCTCCGTCCTTTCAAAGAATACCAGGAAGGTGACCACCAATCTTGCTCCTGTGAAATGGAGATCCACATACAAAAGCAAAAGGTTGTAGTTTGTGAAGCATGAAAATACTGCTAGTTGATTCGGAGAGAATGTGTTTAGTTTTGAACTCCTGGCTCCTCCAAGGTCACCGCTGTTCAGTCAGCTATCACTCACCCTCTTTTAGCCCATCTGTCAGATAACAAAGAGGTGAAACCGTAAAAACGTCTTCTATTACTCATTCCCGAGGCTGATATGGAACGTGTAATGTTCTCAGGAACCCCTGGTGTGCTGGATGCTGTCGTGAAAATAAGTGTCATGTTTACTGACCTGAGCTTTCACAGAAACTACAGGAATAGTTTGGACCCCTTGGGTATATAAGAAGAGATGGTTTGGCTACAGGGGGTCTCCAAATTTGGCAGACGTGGTGCTACTCACCAAGCTAAACTATTGGTTATATTTATCCAGTCCAGAGGGAGTTAAATCACTGCTGGGCACTCCACGCCTCTCTAATCTTATCCCAGAGAAGTGGAGTTCTGCCTGGGTTTATAGTTGAGGTCACAGGCGGGGCAGTGTTTGGACAGGGACTGGTGGAATTATGCCACATTGTTAACATTAAATAGCACTTGGTGGTGAAGATCTTTGACAGCACTGGGGTCCTTTGACTCCTGAAGCATACTCTCTTGAAATAGATCCCTCACTGAGATGCGCTGGACTCGTAAAACACATGAAGGGCTCTATGTGGCTTCCATCATTTATTTAATTTGAAAGAAGTTTGTTTTAAGAGACTTATCAGACAGTTAAGAAATGTTTCTAGGGAATAGAAAATGAGCAAGAAAATTGATCTCGTTGTCAAAGTCTCGCATTATAACTCATTTTCCAAGGTGACACAGTATCTCCTTGAGGGAAAAGCTGCCAAAAGCGCTGAAAGTCATCTGCCTGCTTTCTTCTCAAGCTGACTTGCAGGGAGGCGCTGGTCTTTTGAGACGATTAAATCCTTGTGTGAGGTTTGCTAATAACTATGTTCATCCCTGTTTCTAAGAGAAGTTGAAATAAGGAAAATGATATTTGGTGGCTAGTTGTGTGAAAGTAAATCTCTCTTGAATTTCCCAGTCATGGGCATGTATTTACTTTTTTTTTTTTTTTTTTTTTTTAAACAAAGGCCCTCTGTTTACTTTTTTTTCTTAAACTTCACACTTCAATCATGCCTTTCACAGTGTGTATGTGTGTGTGTGTGTGTGTGAGTGCGTGTTGTGCTTTCCAGGAGTGGCATGTGACTGTGCTGTTTAATCAGGGCTATATTTAAAAACAAATTTGCAAGGGAGCGTTTCTCACGTTATTAACGAGATAAAGACGAAGTGAAGCAAGCTTTGTCCCAAAGGGTGAGTGTCATGCAGCAGGAAGTCCCAGCCATCTCTTCCAGTCCTGCATCAGCCACCACCACCTCCCTGGCAACACAGAGCACCGCACAGAGGAAATGCCCTCCCTTGGCCGCAAGTGCCTCCTGCTCCTCCAGGAGCCATCCGGCCCCAGGGCCCTGCATCCACTCTGACTTGCCAGCAATTCTGCCAACATCTTTACACATGGCTTTTGTTTGGGATCTTCAGGGAGTCACAGTGCCAGGACCCTCCACAAGAGTCAAGACAAGATTGCGTTTCTCAAAGTCCTACAGGTATTGCTCTTTCTTTTTGTGGCTAGGAAGAGGTTTTTTTTTCATCAGCCTCTGTAGCTTTAGGACCCCTGCAAAGAAGTCTTTGCCCTGTGTTGATCTGTTTAATTTCTGTTTATAATTTCTGTTCTATACTGCATTAAATTGGCAGAATGAATTGGTAGTATACAGAATAGGAGCTAAGAAGACGTGAACCTTAACATAGTCAGTAGTATTTGGGAACCCACAGAAGGAGAAGGAAATTGACTGACTCTAAAAGCTGATTTTGAGAGTTAAATGGTAAACTTATAAAAGCATTCCTGTGACTGGCATCTGGAAAACAAGTGTGTTAGCCAGCCGAACGGACTTAATGTAGCCAGAATTGGTCATACTAACCTTCAGTTAATCCTTTAAATGTAAGGAAGGGGCTCTAGTTTGATTCAGCAAGCAAACAAGCAACAACAATGAAACACTGCTGTGTTGTTTATAAGTGTTTCAGGTCACATTCACATGAAAAAGTGGAAACTATCTCTGTGGTCTAGGTTGTAGGTCATAGTTTTAATGTTGCCCAGGAGAAATAGAAACTATGAAATTGAAGTAAATGTTATTAATCTGTTATGTCTAAAGATTTCTCTGGAAATCATATGAAAAATCTTGACCTCATGACCTCAATAAATTGTCAGTTACAGCTTTGCTTTACATCCAAGTTAGCTTATTTTGATCAAATAACTAGGAAAAACAGAAGACACAGAAAAATCTTTGATTTCCTCCTTTGCTCTAGTGGTTTTAGATATTTACAAGAAAAAGATTGATTCTTCACACAGTTTTTGTTTCTGATTGGTTAGTCTGTAGCATTGCAAGCTCTTTCACCAATAGCAAATGGAGGTGAAATTGTCTGCAGAATCTTAAGAATAGGTCTTCCTTCTTTAGACCAAATGTAACATATGTAGAAACTACCAGGCCTTTATAAAAGTATGTGTTAAATTTGGATTAAAATGTGTTCTGATTTACTCACATAGAAAATATTCAAAGTTTAGATTAAAATAATTCACAAGAATTATTTATTTGTTTTAGACAGTATGAAAGATAGTACCCTTGGAATATTTTAGGGAGCTATAAAATCAGAGGAATCAAATTACAAAATTCCCTAGTAAAAATGCATAAGCAAACTTTGAAAGGGATGAATAAAAGTTGGCAGTTAAAGGTGTAAGTAGTACTTCCTTAATACTAGATGTACATCTACTTCTACTTCAAAACAAAATAAATACCATTTATTTTTATTAATTATGTTAATTTCTTACAGTTAAGACTCTGCTTCAACATTAGAAATTATATGCCTACTCTATGCTTTACTTTTACTGAATGCACTTCTCATGTTTATTATTTGCATCTCATGCTTATTATGTGCTAAGATGTATGCTCATCAAAGATTTGTAAGCATTACAAATAATTTGTAAGCAATACAAATTTCCAATAGATGGTAGTTTCTAGACACTTCTTATCATTGAGATCTGATAACAAGTTTCTAAATATCATGAATATCAAACTGCTGGGTAAGGTGAAAACAATAGTGTGTTGGACTAAAGAATTTCAGAAATCTCAGGAAATGCAGAGTTTAAGCTCTACCGTATGATTTGTAGATATATTATGAAATTTGCCTTCTTGGTATGCCAAAGATATTTTCCCTTTCCTTGGTCAATTTGATCCTTTCAGAAATACAACAAGCACTGGAATGTCTCAGGATGAGTTTTGTATGTATTTAAATGCCCTGTGTTTGTAGTTCTGACAAGTTTCTTTCATAATGAGTTTAAGAGGTGAGGGTGACATCCAGAATAGCCATCATCGACCAATCTTCTTTGAAACCTGAGAGACTTTGTCCCTCATATATTTGCTTTTAATTTGAATATTAATTGCCCATAAAATAATTAATTTTTTATATGTACTGTCTTCATTGTTCTGTGGATCCTATTTTCTCTCTCCCTTTGGACTATAAATTCCTTGAGGCCAGAGGCTCCCTTACATGCAAGGAGAATGCCATTAATGCATGTTCGATGAAGCATCTCGCTACACTCTCTTAGTTGGTGTCACCCTTTTCTTTGTAAAATCAACTTACTGATATGATCAGGGACTATCATAGGCCAGGAGTCCAGTGGAAGGTTAAGGAGCTAGGACAGCAGTTGGACACTCTCATGTCACATTTTCAGAGATCTCTCAATGCTTAAAAAAAAGAGAGTATGCATTCAGTCATAGCAATATACTGACAATAATGAAAGAAAGATGCTTATTGTACAGCTTTAAACTTTTAACAGACCACACCACCTCAAATGCACCATGAGAAAAAGTATTTATGTATGTGTACACCCCCCACACACACACACACATTCTACATTTATTTCTGAATGGCACGATTTCATTTCACAGCATTCCTGGAGTCAAAAGTGTTAAGCTATTTGATGTAAACATTTAAACTATCCCACAATTTTATTTTGCAACCCAGTTTTTGTATTTCTTCATTTCTTTTTTTTCTCTCTTTTTTTTTTTTTTTTTTTTGTGGTACATGGGCCTCTCACTGTTGTGGCCTCTCCCGTTGCAGAACACAGGCTCCGGACGCGCAGGCTCAGCGGCCATGGCTCACGGGCCCAGCCGCTCTGCGGCATGTGGAACCTTCCCAGACCGGGGCACGAACCCGTGTCCCCTGCATTGGCAGGCGGACTCTCAACCACTGCGCCACCAGGGAAGCTCCTTCATTTCTTTTTTAATATAGGAGATCTTTAAAACATGGCAGTAACTTAAGCTTATCTTGACCTTTGAGAGGCTTTAGACATAATTCCACTATTGAAGCAACTGAAATAACTAGGTGTTAACCAACATTTCTTTGTTGAGTTTCTCCTTTACAAGTTTGTTTGTTTAATAAAAATAATTTTGTATTTTGTAAAATCCCCACACATGTCTAGTAGAGTGTTATTTTTTTCTTTGAAGATTGAATGGATATTACACATGATACTGGTGATACACTTGGGTTTAAGCTGGAATATTTGTCTCTGGCATTGTTTTCACTCCCTGGTGGAATTCAGGATGAAGGAAAGCCAAGTCTGTAAAGAGTCCGATTTTTTAAAGTAACAGTAAATCATATGTATTTGATGAGTGTTGATCCCTGAGAAATACAACCTTGGGTAGTTATGCTTAAAGTAGATTTGAAAGTCATTTTTCAGTAGTGGCGAGTTTTTGCCTTTTATGGGTAAAATACAGAGAAAGCCAAATATAATTAATATGTAGCTTATTAAGCTAAATTTGACTTGATGCAGAAACAGAGAGAGTCAGAGACAGACAGAGAGAGAAAGAGGATTACATCCTAAGGAGGCTAATTTTCCTCTGTGGACCTGGAATAAGAAGCAATCATTAATTTAGAGCCACACCTCTCGTGTCTGTCTTAGAGGAGAGAGAGACGGGAATTATGTGCTTATGTTAGATCTGAGAAAATAATGTCAGTGAGTGAACTCATGTTGTAAGTTTGAATATAGTACCTGAAAAAATTGGGAAGAAAATAATATGGGAAGCGAAGAACGAACAAGGAGCTAGTACTTAGCAGATTGGTGGTCTCTGACAACTCCCCAAGGGAACACTAGGACATTTTGCTTTTTAAAAATGTTATTGTTTAAAGTTACAGTAACAGTCAAGGAAACTTGAAATAGCAAGTTACTCTTCTAGAGATGGTCTTGTCTTCCAACCAGAACAAATCAGAAAACTTTCTGCTTTCTGTCTCCTCAAAAAGGAATGTTATGAGGAACATATTATATGGGGACTGTGGAGTGGATATTGTACAAATAGAGGAGAACACCATCCAAGGTACCTTGAAGTGCAGGGTAGAGGTGATTTCACTAACATCCCACAGGCCAGAAACAAAGTATACTCTACCTTTCCTGCCCCTTACACTAATAAGCATCATGGAATATACTACATTCTTGACTATTTGCTGAAACAAACAATCCTAGATAAACTTAAATCACCTCCTGTGCATATCTTGGACAGTTATGCTCAAATCCACAACTTTGACCTGGAGATTTTTAAGTAGCAGTTATTTGCAGGGACAATTGGAAAATACTGTCTCTTAGCTACTCTTTGTTCCTACTGAAACCAAAGTGTAGCACATCAATGGCTGTCAAATTAAACCTCAGTTTGCCCACCAGAAAATGCTGGCTAGAGCCCAAGTCTTAGAAAGAGAAAGGAGTGCCACCCACAAATCAGTAAGCTAGGAGGTAACTTTCTAAGTATCACATTAGCACCTCCTGTTGTATGGCATTAAAAAAAATTTTTTGTAACGTTTTGCAGATGTAACAGATGTTAATAACTGCTCTTTTTAGTGTTCTGTTCCATAGCTCATCTCATTCAATTTTTCATGGTAAGTGAAGAGGATGGATATAATTACCACCAAATAAGAGAAGAATTGCAGGTTCAGGGATCAGAGGCTACACAACACACAGGTGGTCAGAAGTCCAGAGTAAGAGTAATAAGTTTTAAATGTATTGGGAACTTATTATGTGCCAGACAGTGTTCCCAGGGCTCTACATACATTATCTCATTTCACCCCACAAAACAACCGCACAAGGGGGACCAGTGTTGCCTTTTTCTTACAAATAAGGAAACTGGGCAGAGAGAGTTTAAGACACTTGCCCAAGTTTGAACCTTGGCAGGCTGTCCTAGAGGCTAGACTTCTAGTCACTTTGCCACCTCCCATTTCCTGATCACATCTTCTCATCACCACATAAGGAGAAGTTCCAAAATGAGAGGTGTCATTCCAATAGACTTAACTAGCCTCATTGAACTCAACTCAGAATTTCCTCTGAAGAAAGAACACTTGTAAATTGAGAGTAGAACAGGACTTAGTGATCAATCAAAATATAAAGTTATCAAATAATATCTGAACAGATAGCCTCATCCACCAGAGGGCAGACAGCAGAAGCAAGAAGAACTACAATCCTGCAGCCTGTGGAACAAAAACCACATTCACAGAAAGATAGACAAGATGAAAAGGCACAGGGCTATGTACCAGATGAAGGGACAAGATAAAACCCCAGAAAAACAACTAAATGAAGTGGAGATAGGCAACCTTCCAGAAAAAGAATTCAGAATAATGATAGTGAAGATATCCAGGACCTTGGAAAAACAATGGAGGCAAAGATTGAGAAGATGCAAGAAATGTTTAACAAAGACCTAGAAAAATTAAAGAACAAACAAACATAGATGAACAATATAATAACTGAAATGAAAAGTACACTAGAAGGAATCAATAGCAGAATAACTGAGGCAGAAGAATGGATAAGTGACCTGGAAGATAGAATGGTGGAAGTCAATGCTGCAGAACAGAAAAAGGAAAAAAGAAATGAAGAAAGCCAAAGAGACCTCTGGGACAACATTAAATGCCACAACATCTGCGTTATAGGGGTCCCAGAAGGAGAAGAGAGAAAGAAAGGACCAGAGAAAATATTTGAAGAGATTATAGTTGAAAACTTCCCTGACATGGGAAAGGAAATAGCCACCCAAGTTCAGGAAGTGCAGCGAGTAACATACAGGACAAACCCAAGGAGAAACACGCCGAGACACATAGTAATCAAATTGGCAAAAAATAAAGAAAAAGAAAAATTACTGAAAGCAGCAGGGAAAAAAAGACAAATAACAGACAAGGGAACTCCCATAAGGTTAACAGCTGACTTCCCAGCAGAAATGCTACAAGCCAGAGGGTAGTGGCATGATATACTTAAAGTGATGAAAGCGAAGAACCTACAACCAAGATTACTCTACCCGGCAAGGATATCATTCAGATTCAATGGAGAAATCAAAAGTTTTACAGACAAGTGAAAGCTAAGAGAATTCAGCACCACCAAACCAGCTCTACAACAAATGCTAAAGGAACTTCTCTAAGTGGGAAACAGAAGAGAAGAAAAAGACCTACATAAACAACCCAAAACAATTCAGAAAATGGTCATAGGAACATACATATCGATAATTACCTTAAACGTGAATGGATTAAATGCTCCAAGCAAAAGACATGGGCTCGCTGAATGGATACAAAAACAAGACCCATATATATGCTGTCTACAAGAGACCCACTTCAGACCTAGGGACACATACAGACTGAAAGTGAGGGGATGGAAAAAGATATTCCATGCAAATGGAAATCAAGAGAAAGCTGGAGTTGCAATACTCATATCAGATAAAATAGACTTTAAAATAAAGAATGTTACAAGAGACAAGGAACGACACTACATAATGATCAAGGGATCAATCCAAGAAGATATAACAATTATAAATATATATGCACCCAACATAGGAGCACCTCGATACATGAGGCAACTAACAGCTGTAAAAGAGGAAATCGACAGTAACACAATAATAGTGGGGCACTTTAACACCTTGCTTACAACAATGGACAGATCATCCAAAATGAAAATAAATAAGGAAACAGAAGCTTTAAATGACACAATAGACCAGATAGATTTAAATGATATTTATAGGACATTCCATCCAAAAATGGAAGATTACACTTTCTTCTCAAGTGCACATGGAACATTCTCCAGGAAACATCACATCTTGAGTCACAAATCAAGCCTCAGTAAATTTAAGAAAATTGAAATCATGTCAAGCATCTTTTCTGACCACAACGCTATGAGATTAGAAATGAAATACAGGGGAAAAAACGTAAAAAACACAAACACATTGAGGCTAAAAACTATGTTACTAAATAACAAAGAGATCACCGAAAAAATCGAAGAGGAAATTAAAAAATACCTAGAGACAAATGACATTGAAAACACGACAATCCAAAACCTATGGGATGCAGCAAAAGTAGTTCTAAGAGGGAAGTTTATAGCTATACAAGCCTACCTCAAGAAACAAGAAAAATCTCAAATAAACAACCTAACCTTACACCTAAAGAAACTAGAGAAAGAAGAACAAACAAAACCCAAAGTTAGCAGAACGAAAGAAATCATAAAGATCAGAGCAAAAATAAATAAAATAGAAACAAAGAAAACAATAGCAAAGATCAATAAAACTAAAAGCTGGTTCCTTGAGAAGATAAACAAAATTGATAAACCATTAGCCAGACTCATCAAGAAAAAGAGGGAGAGGACTCAAATCAATAAAATTAGAAATGAGAAAGGAGAAGTTACAACAGACACTGCAGAAATACAAAGCATCCTAAGAGACTACTACAAGCAACTCTATGCCAATAAAATGGACAACCTAGAAGAAATGGACAAATTCTTAGAAAGGTATAACCTTCCAAGACTGAACCAGGAAGAAAAAGAAAATATGAACAGACCAATCACAAGTAATGAAATTGAAAGTGTGATTAAAAATCTTCCAACAAACAAAAGTCCAGGACCAGATGGCTTCACAGGTGAATTCTATCAAACATTTAGAGAAGAGCTAACACCCATCCTTCTCACACTCTTCCAAAAACTTGCAGAGGAATGAACACTCCCAAACTCATTCTATGAGGTCACCATCACCCTGATACCAAAACCAGAAAAAGATACTACAAAAAAAGAAAATTACAGACCAATATCACTGATGAATATAGATGCAACAATCTTCAACAAAATACTAGCAAACAGAATCCAACAACACATTAAAAGGATCATACACCATGATCAAGTGGGATTTATCCCAGGGATGCAAGGATTCTTCAATATATGCAAATCAATCAATGTGATACACAATATTAACAAATTGAAGAATAAAAACCATATGATCATCTCACTAGATGCAGAAAAAGCTTTTGACAAAATTCATCACCCATTTATGATAAAAACTCTCCAGAAAGTAGGCATAGAGGGAACCTACCTCAACATAATAAAGGCCATATACAACAAACCCACGGCAAACATCATTCTCAATGGTGAAAAACTGAAAGCATTTCCTCTAAGATCAGGAACAAGACAAGGATGTCCATTCTTGCAACTATTATTCAACATAGTTTTGGAAGTCCTAACCACAGCAATCAGAGAAGAAAAAGAAATAAAAGGAATGCAAATTGGAAAAGAAGAAGTAAAACTGTCACTGTTTGCAGATGACATGATACTATACATACAGAATCCTAAAGATGCCACCAGAAAACTACTAGAGCTAATCGATAAATTTGGTAAAGTTGCAGGATACAAAATTAATGTACAGAAATCTCTTGCATTCCTATACGCTAATGATGAAAAACCTGAAAGTGAAATTAAGAAAACACTCCCATTTATCACTGCAACAAAAAGAATAAAATACCTAGGAATATACCTACGTAGGGAGACAAAAGACCTGTATGCAGAAAACTATAAGACACTGATGAAAGAAATTAAAGATGATACCAACAGATGGAGAGATATAGCATGTTCTTGCATTGGAAGAATCAATATTGTGAAAATGACTATACTACCCAAAGCAATCTACAGATTCAATGCAATCCCTATCAAATTACCAATGGCATTTTTTATAGAACTGGAATAAAAAAAACTTAAAATTTGTATGGAGACACAGAAGACCCCGAATAGCCAAAGCAGTCTTGAGGGAAAAATACGGAGCTGGAGGAATCCGACTCCCTGACTTCAGACTGTACTACAAAGCTACAGTAATCAAGACAATATGGTACTGGCACAAAAACAGAAACATAGATCAATGGAGCAAGATAGAAAGCCCAGAGGGAAACCCACGCACCTGTGGTCAACTAATCTATGACAAAGGGGGCAAGGATATACAATGGAGATGAGACAGTGTCTTTAATAAGTGGGGCTGGGAAAACTGGACAGCTACATGTAAAAGAGTGAAATTAGAACACTCCCTAACACCATACACAAAAATAAACTCAAAGTGGATTAGAGACCTAAATGTATGACCAGATACTATAAAACCCTTAGTGGAAAACATAAGAAGAACACTCTTTGATATAAATCATAGCAAGATCTTTTTTGATCCACCTCCTAGAGTAATGGAAATAAAAACAAAAATAAACAAATGGGACCTAATGAAACTTAAAGTCTTTGCACAGTAAAGGACACCGTAAACAAGACAAAAATACAACTCTCAGAATGGGAGAAAATATTTGCAAATGAATCAATGGACACAGGATTAATCTCCAGAATGTATAAACAGGTCATGCAGCTCAATATTAAAAAAAGACACAACCCAATCCAAAAATGGGCAGAAGACCTTAATAGACATTTTTCCAAAGAAGACATACAGATGGCCAAGCAGCTGATGAAAAGCTGCTCAACATCACTAATTATTAGAGAAATGCAAATCAAAACTACAATGAGGTATCACCTCACACCAGTTAGAATAGGCATCATCAGAAAATCTACAAACAACAAATGCTGGAGAGGGTGTGGAGAAAAGGGAACCCTCTTGCACTGTTGGTGGGAATGTAAATTGATACAGCCACTATGGAGAACAGTATGGAGTTTCCTTAAAAAACTAAAATTAGAATTACCGTATGATCCAGCAATCCCACTACTGGGCATATACCCTGAGAAAACCATAATTCAAAAAGACACATGCACCCCAATGTTCATTGCAGCACTATTTACAGTAGCCAGGTCATGGAAGCAACGTAAATGCCCATAGACAGACAAATGGATAAAGAAGATGTGGTACATATATACAATGGAATATTACTCAGCCATAAAAAGGAATGAAATTGGGTCATGTGTTGATACGTGGATGAATCTAGAGACTGTCATACAGAGTGAAGTAAGTGTAAGTCCGAAAGAGAAAAACAAATATCGTATATTAATGCATATATGTGGAACCTAGAAAAATGGTGCAGATAAACCAGTTTGCAGGGCAGAAATTAAGACACAGATGTAGAGAACAAACGTATGGACACCAAGGGGGGGAAAGCCACGTGGGGGGGTGATGAATTGCGTGATTGGAATTGACATGTATACACTGATGTGTATAAAATTGATGACTAATAAGAACCTGCTGTATAAAAATATAAAAAAATAATAATATCTGAACAGTCTTCTAACCTAATTGAGACTGGCTTAAAGCAGTGTTAAGTGAACACATCAAAATATGTGTTTCTTATGTAAAAAAAAAAAAGGAAACTAATCAGTGGTTTTATGTGCTTCTCTCCTCTCCCTGGGTTTTGCTTCATCAGCTTCCATCTGGCCTATTTCCTGTGGCCAAAAACACTGGTCATGGTCGTATTTTACTGCCAAATGTTGCTCCCTGGCCAGCTGTTCAGAGGAGCCAGAAGATTCTCTGAGCTGCAGAGGTCAACTTCATCCCATCTCATGCCTATTTATTCCATTGGCATTGTCTTGAATGTAGAAACATCATTCTTAATGATATTCCAAATCGTGAGTAATATTAGCTAAATTGAAGATGAGTAAAATAGTTTCCTTATAGGCAATACAGCAGTCATTATGAGAATAACATCATGGTTAACAACCATTGCATATTGTGGGAGGGGGCAGGGTATAGGAGGGAGACTTTGGCTTTAGAGCCAAACAGACCAAGCTTGAATGCGAGCTCTGCTGCTTTCTTAACTGGGTAATTCCCTAACCTCCATTAGCAGATTCCCAGTCTATAAGTGGAAAATAAAAATGTCTGCTTTAAAGGGCCCGTGTGCCCTAATGAAATATGTACATAAAAGTTGGCCTGCCTTCCATATCTTTAATAGCATTTTCTGCACTTCCCTCAGGGTTTCACCAATTCTGTGATCTTCTCTTGTAAATTTCATAGTGGTTAACTGTTATGATTGGAACCACTCTTGGTTACAGAATAGCACAATACAGCTCACCTATAAACAATTATCTTATAACCAACTTGCTCATAGAAAAACAGCCTCACCTTGACAAGGTGCCGGGTATAGTGATTAAGAGCTGGTTGGCTCTCCAGCTGCACTGCTGAGGTTGAAATGTCAACACTTTTACAGCTCCGAGACATCGGTCAAACTACTTCACTGCAGACTGCCTTAATTTTCTCATCTGTTAAATGGGAGGGTGTGAGGATTAAGTGTGTTAGCCATAGGTCATGCCTGGCATGTAGACAATACTAAAATTAATGTTACTTAATAGTAATACATACTAGAATGTAAGCTCCATGTGGCAGCAATTTTTGTCTTTTTTTCTACCTCTGCATTGCCAGTGCCTGGAAGGGTGTGTGGCATATAGTAGGTGCTTGATGTATATGTACTGAAAGGATGAACTGATCAGCCAATGTTTGTAGGCCCCTGACAAGAGTAAGGACACTCTGCTTTCTTTCCCCGTATCATGGCACAGAGAGTTAAAGCTGAAGAGATGTCAGAGTTCGTCAGCTCAAACCCATCACCCAGCATTGAAAAGCCTGAAGACCACTCTAGCTCTTAAGTAGGTGAAGTCAATCTAATGCAAAAGACAGACATTCCTAGAGCAACAAATGTGTAAGCGACATTCCAAAAAGAAAGCCTGGGAGTGAACCTGAGAAAGAGGAACTTTGTGCTGGACTAGAGGAACACACTCTGTAAGAACTAACGTGACCATGAGTAAAACACTCGAATGCATTCATTCAGAGACTGTTTGTTAAATGCCAGTGATAAGCGTGGTCAGTGGCATTCTGGTAAATGTTAGCAGCCAGTTCTCTGTGAAGACACCAAAAAAGCTTATTTGTAGTATTTGCTGATTTCTGTGGCAAAAATTCTCCCACCAGCCCATTTCAAGCCACAGAGGTCACTAAATATGCAGTGGGCGAGAGATGCAGAATGGCACATATAGGTACAATAGACGTAAATGACCTCAAGAACATAGATAATAGTAAAGTGTAGTCAAATTTTTAAGTGATGAGTTTTGAATATTTAATACCATTCTTTTCAACATAATTTATTTAATTGTGAAGTTTAAATAATTTAATTTTTATACTCACTAGGTATAACAACTGACTTAGAAATACTCCTGAAAATGTAACAGTTCGCTTTTGCCAACTAGTGTGGATGGTTCCAGCACAGCCCTGTGCCTGGTACTTTATTAGCCACTTAAAAATAATTACCTTATATTGGGGATAAAATGAAGAGGAAAGTGGTTGGGGATGGGACTTTGCTCTCATAAAGCTTACTTTCTAGTGGAGGAAGGCAGAAAATAAGCAATAAAACAAAATAAAATAGGGACTGCAATGGGAGATTCTGCTTGGGGAACTCAAGGGAGCCTTCATGGAGAAAATGTCAATATGTAAGTTGAAACATTTTCATTCCATACATCATGGGTACATTTGCAGTCCTAGGCAGACAAGGCATAACTTAGATTGCATCAAGTTGATGAAACTATATGGGTATTGACCTCATTACTGACTGTGTTCTTGGTCAGATCAGACTCCAATCTCTTGAGTGAATTTGCCTTTGCTTCACCTTTATTGTAAAAATACACGGAAATATAAGAAGGAGATGGAAGAGAAAGAGCGAGTTACACAATCCAAGAAGGTGTACTAGATTCACACACAAAAAAGAAAAAGGAATCCAAACATGACAACAAAGATAGTCATCAAATCACAAGAGAACAAAAGAAGAAGAAAGGAGCAAAAAAGACCTACGAAAACAACCCCAAAACAATTTACAAAATGGCAATAAGAACATGCATTCAATAACCACTTTAAATGTAAATGGACTAAATGCCCAATCAAAAGACATTAAGTGGCTGAATGGAGAGAGTATATTCTGAATTACATTTTTTCATCTAATCCTCAAAAGGTTTCATATGTAGAAAATATTAAAGCAAAAAAATTGCAAGTTAAAAATTGATAACAGTAGTATGTCATATACAAATACTTTTTTTCTTGATGTGGCTATCCACGTCTGTCCCCAAAACATGGATGTCATAGCTAAAAGTAATTATGTGATGAATTTTTTAAAATATTTGTTTTATTTATTTATTTATTTATTTTTGGCTGCATTGGATCTTAGCTGCAGCATGCAGGATCTTCATTGCAGTACGCGGGCTCTTCACTGAGGTGCAGGCTCTCTAGTTGTGGTGTGTGGGCTCCAGAGCACGGGGGCTCTGTAGTTTGTGACATGGGAGCTCTCTCGTTGAGGCGTGCGTGCTTAGTTGCCCTGCGGCATGTGGGATCTTAGCTCCCATGAACCCATGTCCCTTGCATTGGAAGGCAGATTCTTAACCACTGGACCACCAGGGAAGTCTCAGTGTGATGAATTTTTGATCTTCAAAACTAATCATACAAATGTAAAATCTTGGATTAGAAGGAAAGCTAGCCAAACTAAACTTTTCTCTAACACATACATTTATTGGATGGTACCTTTAAGTATTAGGTTTCTAATGCCTGTTGCTTGATCCCTTTTGGAAATTAACTTGTCTTTAATTGATTTGTGGATTATCTACTGAAAATTGTTATGAGTAACAGAATGTAATGGCAGAATTTGTTTATATAGGATAACAAAGTAGATTGGTTGGGAGGAGAGGTTTAACTATGTAAAATATCCTTGGTTTTCAGAGATTTTTCTTTTTACATATGGCAGTGTTTAGATAGAGAATGAAAAACTAGCTGAATCTGATTAGTGTTCTCACCCAAAGGGAAGATTGATGTCTTATTTAAGAATCACATTAGCTTGATGACATAATTACATTCTCTAGTGAAAGGGTGGTCACTTTAGGGGAGAGAAAAACATAACAAGAAAATCCTGCTGCCATCTTTGGGTTGTACTTTACAAAAAGTTCTCACCTGTGGGTTCCACAAAGTATCGCTGCCCTGATATCAGATGAACTACAAGAGGAAAACATTTTATCACTCACATAACTATTCATTTTTATAATATTACTGTTTCCTAGAAAATGACTAGATATTTCCCTGCCATAGCTTTCCTTAGCTCTTTGTCATAAACTTCAAAATGTCTTGAGCAAAGGTGGTTGCCTGTTGCCAGTGGTACTGCTGACAGTGGGCATGGTTTTGCCCTGTCTTCCCTTGTCAAGGGTAAGAATGACCCTTACAACTTCTGTTGTATCTGCTGCTTTCCTAAGCCTTGACTGAGATACTTAGGGACAAGAAACATCAGGTTTCTCCTGCTAAAGAAATCCATGTGAGCTGAGGCAACAGAAGCATCAGGAACATATGACTTGCAGAAATGCCAAGAAAGGGGAGGAAGAAGTTATTGGCTGAAGAGACAATATCTTGTGTTTTGGAATGAACTTAAAAGGCTTAATGTTTATGTTAGCCCTCTATGACTTTAAAAAAAAAAGTATCTTGCCTTCCCAGTGTTGGTTAAAAAGGAAGAGGCTCTCTTTCTATGTCCAGTTATTTCTGTGTAACCCTTAGCACTCTGTGAGATTCTTTTTTTTTTTAGAATTATAATTTTATTATTCCTTTTTTTTAACATCTTTATTGGAGTATAACTGTTTTACAATAGTGTGTTAGTTTCTCCTTTACAACAAAGTGAATCAGTTATACATATACATATGTTCCCATATCTCTTCCCTCTTGCATCACCCTCCCTCCCACCCTCCCTATCCCACCCCTCTAGGTGGTCACAAAGCACAGAGGTGAACTCCCTGTGCTATGCGGCAGCTTCCCACTAGCTAGCTAATTTACATTTGGTAGTGTGTATATGTCCCTGCCACTCTCTCACATTGTCACCGCTTACCCTTCCCCCTCCCCATATCCTCAAGTCCATGCTCTAGTAGGTCTGTGTTTTATTCCCATCCTACCACTAATCTCTTCATGACATTTTTTTTTCTTAGATTCCATATATATGTGTTAGCATACGGTATTTGTTTTTCTCCTTCTGACTTATTTCACTCTGTATGACAGACTCCAGGTCTATCTGTGAGATTATAATTGGTTATTATAGGTGTGAATGTGCTACTAGGTGAGAAAAAAAAGTGCTTAACCAATTTTACTCATAACCAGTAGTCAGCTGCCAATGATACTAGCTCCCAAGGATACCCCTTCATGCTTCCCTCCAAAGATAACCACTATATTAACTTCCAAGAGCATAGATTTGTTTGGCCAGTTTTGTGCATTTATGAATGGAATTATACAATACAAACTCTTCTGTTTTGGCTTCTTTTGGTCAACAATGTGATAGTGAGATTCATCCATATTCTTTTGTGTGGTAATAGATTGTTCATTCTCGTTGTGATAGTATTGCATCAAATAAATTTACTGCAAATTACTATTGTTGGTGGATACTTGGGTATTCCAGTTTGAGGCAACTATGAATAGGGCTGCTCTGAACATTTTAGGATATGTCACCTGTTAAACAAATTTGCATGTAGCATGTGTAAGTTTGTGTGCATACACATAAGTTCGGTATATCTCAAGAAGTGGAATTTTGGGGTTGTAGGTTATGGGTATGTTTTCAGATATTGCCAAATAGATTTCCAAAGTGACGGTACCCTTTATATAATTCCCAAAGCAGTGTTCCAGTTTTCCACATCATCACCAATGAGGTATTCCACTTTCAATGACAGCATCTTAATAAATGATTACTTAGTAATAGCAATGTTGTCTAATACCTTTTATTTACAGAGATGGATCTTCTGATTGATTGGACCCAATTTTCCAGGAATAATATGAGTAATAGTGAGATATTCACACTGTATTTCTCCTCATGAAGAATAACACACAACTGTGAAATAACTGACTATAGTAGGAAATTTGGCCTGTTGTGCAGAAATAGAACTTCCCCCCTCGTTGACCCATATTTAGTTTAAGTCTATGATCTTATTCTTACATTTTATCCATATTCATTTGTCAACCCAGTAATAATCATTGTTATCAAAATCAATTAGTGATCTTTTATTCTACTTTAAAATTTCTGTCTCCTATTTTTTATTTCTAGTTATGTATCTTTTTTGTTTGTTTGTTTTGGCGGTATGTGGGCCTCTCACTGTTGTGGCCTCTCCCATTGTGGGGCACAGGCTCCGGACGCACAGGCTCAGCGGCCATGGCTCACGGGCCTAGCCGCTCCGCGGCATGTGGGATCTTCCCGCGCTGGGGCACGAACCTGTGTCCCCTGCATCGGCAGGCGGACTCTCAACCACTGCGCCACCAGGGAAGCCCTCTAGTTATGTATCTTGTGCTGAGTTTAAGTCAGGTTTTCTTTTCCATAAATTATTTCTTGGAAAAGTTGTCTTGGACATTTCCTAAGTCAACTTAACCTGTTTAAACATGCTAGTACATAGGCAATGTAAGTCAAGATACAATAAATGTGTATTGCTTTTTTCAAAGATTTTTTTCAACTCATGCACTTAAAGCAGTTTTTTTCTTTTGTTCTCTTTCCTCTTTCTTTGTCATTATTATTTTTTTTTAATGTCAAGATTCTGCTGACATATAAAATCCTGTTTTGTGTGCCATTGCCTCTAAAGTTCATCATAAACTGATTGATGATATCAGTCTTACTTCTAGTTTATCAAGTAAGCAAGCTGACCCAGGTTCAGTTTGTACCATGTCAAAATGTGATCATTAATTTCTCAAGGATGATTGGAGAAATGTAGTGTGTGTAATAACTGTGGGTCCTATTTCTTGAAGCTTTCAAAATCCAGTCCTAACGTCCTCTAATTGGTGGCATATTAGGTAGAATAAAAAGGAAAGTTATGGCAGTATAAATGTATTCTAGGGGTTTCATGACATGAAATAATATATACTTTATTACCAGACAGATACTTGAAATCATGAATTTTGAAAAGTTAGTGTCAGAAATTGGGAAAGGAATTAAGGATTTATAATGTTCTCTTTTAAAATTTAGTCTCTGCCTTAGTGGCTTCTGGATGTTGTTATATTTGAAATTTACCTTTAGATTCCTTGGAAATGAGGTTTTCCTAAAAATATAATCCTCTCAATATTAATATAAATATAAAATATATATATATTCTCAGTGCCTAAGTAACTCCCTGGGTCTGGCTACAAGTTGTATTAATTTTTTCAGTTCACTAAGATATTATTTCCAATACAAACCAAATAGCTTCTTCAAATGGCTAATTGTTTGATCGGTGATAAATTAAAATTTATTATGTGGCATGATAAAGTCCACAGGATTCATTTCACCCAATATTTCAACCTATCACACATTTCAGCCAAACTACTAAAGAAAAGCAAAATGACTAATCTTGGTTTTCAACTCCCTGTTGTCCTGTCTGCTGCCAGGGTGATAACAAGATACAAAATATCCAAATTCAGGCAGAAAGAGGATGGCTAGGGACAAGGATCATCCGCTAAGTAGATAATCAGCCCCATATTCATTGAATACAGATTGATCCACCTGGCATGATGGAGTTCAACCTCCATTGGAGGAACTTATTCTGAGAAGGTGCCTTATGGAGGAATCTGACAGCAAAATAAACCTGGGAAAATAAACAAAGGACGTGGTCTGTCTTTCAGGGCTTATTTTTACCTTGGAGATGTTTTTTCTTTCTTTTTTTTTCAATCATTTTACTATATTTGAATAAATAGCTAGCTTAGGCCCAGCACCAGAAACTGCAGGGGGACTTAGGCTTTTGCTGAAAAGAACAAGGCAACTTATAATCAAATACTAAATTCTGTGGCTTAGGCCAGGGCCTCTCAAAACTGAATGTACACACTTAATTCCTGGGGATCTTGTTAAAATGCTGGTTCTGGCTGAGTAGGTCTAGGGTAGGGTCTGACACTGAATCTCTGACAAGCTCCAGGATGGTGTCGATGCTGCTAATCCAATTTGAGTAGAAAGGGTTTCTAGGATGTAGATGTTAGAGTAAATCATTTTCAGATGAAGTAAATTTTGCACATAAAATACAAATATCTTGCTCCATGTGAAATTGGTATAAAAAAGTCACGCTTTTAGTAGAATCCAAAAGTAATCCTAATTCTTATTCACGTAGGAGAGATTTCATAATATAATAAACTGATGCACAAACAAAATATTTAGACACTGGAAATAAATCATGGGACTTCTGTAAACACTTAAAATAAATACATATCTACAGCATTTAATGATTTACTCCTGCTTGGCAGAAGCAGTCTTAAGATGACACTATTGAGAGGAAACATTGAGAATGTAAGCTATTTTTTTTTTTTTAATGTTCAGAATGAGGTTGCCAAGGCATCTGATTTTGCATCAAAAAGCTAGTTAATGAATCTTCATTTTCCGTGACTGATTTAAGCCACTGAAAAAGAGTCCCGAGACATATCTAAAGTAAGATTTAGAGAGGCTAAGAAATCTGGCCCCATCCATCCGTATCATTTCCATTCTCTGAGACGAATTTGTCATGCTTCTGAGAATGCTGTCATCTTACGCCATTAGAAATATCAGGAAGTCTATGTTGCAAACTTAATGATCACTGGCCACTTTTCAAGCATTTTATTTATCCTTTTCTATTGGTGACAGTCAGTGAACTAAGAGGAGAAGGGAAGGCATGGGCCAGTGCCTCTTTCAGTTTTCCTTGTTTGGCAATGAAAACTAAGTAATGACTGGATAAGTAGAAAGTTATTTTTTTTAATATAACACCCGCAGCAAAAAAGTCCTTCCCATAACCCATTCTGTATATTGTATGAAGACATAATATAGTGTTTAATACTCAAATCCAACCTCAGACTTCAATTATCTACCGTTTATTATATATTTCACCATGTAAAATATAATTTCTTATTTTTACTATACATTTTCTTCATTATCATTGTGATGAAGTCCCAATACACAGTGTTTCTTTAGGTTACATTTATATGATGATCAAAATATGAACTATATCAGTTTTTGCATGGAAGACTGGCAACCAGCTGAACTAGATTTCCATTCTTATTTTGGCTCATTATATATCAGGCAAGTTACTTCTCTGGGTCTCAGCCTTCTCATGTGAAACTGAGTATATAGACTGTATAATTACTATGTCCCTCTAAGTTTATAGAAATAACATTATGGAGGTGTAAGAAAACTTTAAATGACCCTGGATATATGCCCAAATATTTCTCCATACATCAAGCATTCATTCCTTAAATCAACACCAAACCTGGGAAAGATCAAACAGCAGTTCAATGTCCTTCTGAACTTATGTTCAATTCCATCATTCATTGAACAAATGTCTATTGAGAACATATAATCTGCTACATGTATGAAGTCTCAAAATGTATGCTTTCAACTCTGATATCTGTTGTTTAAATTGGGGGTTGGCAGACTTTCGAAAGTGACTCTGTTGCTAGCATTACTCTTCTGAATAATAATAACTATTAATAATTACTATTCAGAAGGAGAAGAATTATTCTTCTGAGTATAAGCAGGAAGTATGTATAGTATAAGCAGGAAGATGGATATGAAGATGAAGACTAATTCTTACCTTATGATGTGTGTTCTGGGGTTCCAAGAAAGATACCTCCCTAATGTCTACTCTCATGCATTAATGTGAAACTAATGAGCTGTTTACTTGCCCACAGGACTAGTTTATGTGCAACTATTAGCAATTTAAACACTGCCACACTGTCAAAATAAAAATTTAGGTACTACTAAGGTAAACTTGTTCATTCTAAAGTTTCAATTTAATAAATGAGAGAAATAAAAAGGCTTAGTAAAAATTATATGAAGAAGCAAGTCCAAATGTGGTAATTTATAATTCAAAGGAGAAAGGTATTTGTCATTTCTCAAGAGCCACTAGACCACAAAATGTCAACATTAAAGATGAATTCAAGCACTGGGAGAAATGACACAGATAAGAGATGCCATATGTTTTAGATTCTGGAATCTTCAGAGATAAGGAATGAAGTTGAGCCTTTTTCTGGATGGATCTCGATATAATAAAATGAGAGGTAATGCTAAGTATAAAACTGTATTTACAAAATTCTTTCCCACTAAGATCTTCAGAAATATTTAGATTCATAAGAAATATCCATATTGTTTTTAAGTACCTGTTAGACAACAAACTGTTATCTAGAAAGAGAGTGTGTAGAACATCACGCATTTAAAGTGAGTAGTTTAGCTTTATGGTTGAACAGAGATTCCTTTGTTCAAATTGTGGCTTTCCCATTTGCAAGTGTATGACATTTATTAAATTTCTTAAATATACTCTGTTTCAGTTGCCTCTGCACCAACGTCATTAACTGCCGTGAGTATTAAGAGAGATAAGGGATGTATAGTCCTTAGACCGATGCTTGGCATATAGTAAGCAATCAGCTTGTGATAGTTATCATTATTCACAAGAGTAGGCTACAGATTTCTTTCCATCAAAGGTAAATTTAAGTGTGAATAGGAAGTTTGTTTATGAAACAAGACTGATTCTCTGTTTTTTTATCTATGGTGCCCATTATTTAAAAAAAAAAGAAGACAAAATAACAATCACCAACCATTGACCCTTTTAGATTGGGTGGAATTTATGCTATGCATGTGTACATGCATATGTGCATATATGCATATATTTGGATATTTATGTGTGTGTTTGTGTGTGTACATACATACATACCACTGCCAGGAAAATTGGATTTCTAGTATCAAGTAACTATTCTGAAGTGTCTTCATATCTAGTAACTATTCTGAAATGTCTGTCGAGACCCAGCCAAGTGTCGTGTATGCAATTGGTATTCAACATATACTTGCAGAATTTAACTTTTTAAAAAAGTTCAGGTCACTATTATTGCTTTTTCTACTTGTAAAACAATTACAATAACCCCTTGGCTTTTGTGAGTTGGGCTATTATGTGGAACTCTGGGGCTTCATGACAGGTAGTAATTTGATCCCTAGTACAACCAAGCTCTTCTGTGGATTTAAGTTACTTAACTATGGAATGAGTCAGTATCCACATCACAATATGGTTTCCTCATTCTCCATTCCTCCTTGCAAATGCAATAACTGTGAAGTGATAAACATATTGTATCTGTAGAAAAGTGGCCCCCAGAAGAAAGCTGACTGTTGATCTTGATCTAGACCTGGGCTGTCCAACAAGGTAGCCAGTAGCCACAGAACCCTTGAACTGTGGCTAACCCAAGGGAGAGGTGCTGTAAGTGTAAAATGCACAGAAGATTTCACATACTTAGTATGAACACAAGTGAAAACTCTCTCACTAGTAATTTTTATATTGATTACAGGTATAAATAGTAAATTTTGCACATTTTGGGTTACATAAAATATATTGTTAAAATTAACTTTGCCTGTTTTTTCAAAAATCTTTTTTGTAATGTGGCTTTTAGAACATTTAAAATTATATGTATGGCTCTCTTTTGTGGTTTATATTGTATTTCTATTGGACAGCCCTGATCTAGACAGAAGTGACAAGAAACAAAACAGCTAAGAAAATGATAATTCTTAGAAAAATTTTTAAAATTATGAAATTTAAAATGATTAATGAGAGCACATTCTATGAACCAGTCCCCCACCCATAGTCCACTATATGTTTGTCTTCAGAAAAAAAAATATATTGGGGGATTTTTCATAGAGCATTCCAGTCAGTGTAAAATTGCTCATCCAGGGAGAATTAAAACTTTAGCAAACCAGTGCTGTTAATGGAAGTGAGATTCTAGGAAAGACAAGAAGGCTGAAAACATTTCCATAAAGTAACAAGTGGTAAAAGCACCAATGAGAGTATTTATTTATTTTACTAAATTTTCTAAGGGAAAATTATACCCTATAGTGATATTAGTAAATTTGGAGGTTTGTGAAGATGCATTTGAATGTCAAGGATATAATGCAGTTTTCCTCAGTATTTTTAAATTTAATGATCTTTTGTTAACTTCAAGACATTGAGGCTTAGAGCGGTTCAGCAGCTCTTTCAAGGCTGCACAGCAATTCTGAGCTGTAACGGGAACTCAGATCTGAGTGACTTCCAAGCTCATGTGACAAAGTGTACCAATGAGATCTGGTTTCTGGAACCACTCTGCAAAATAATGCTCGTATGCTCAAATAGTTTTAAGAAAAGCTACCTATTCTGTTTCCTTCTCAAACATTATCCATTCATTAGCATATTAAAGGTACTGGTAAGTACTGAAAAACTTTGCTATATTTTTTTCTCAAACTTATTTTATCACATAACATCTGTTCCCCTTCATATGCATCTGAATATCATATATCACCTTATGTATTCTAGAACTAACCTAGCGAGCACTATTTGGAAATGCTAAGATATATTCAGCTGCCTCCTATCATCTTTCATTATTGATTACTAGGGAAAATGAGAAGATCTAAAATAGTCAGGAAAATATATACTTTAATGTTCTGATGGCTCACTTCTAACTTGATTAGAGAATCAAACCTAAGATTTAAAAATATACTTAGACATATTTCTTGGTTATTCTTACATCCATAGTGTGTGATCTAGAGAGACTGAAAGAAAGCTCTCTTTAGACTGATCACCTGTCTAGGAGTCTGTTTGCACTGGACAAACTGTAGGACTTAAGTGCAATGAAGCTACACTTCTGAGTAAGAACTTCTTGGAATTTGGAAAAGCATTGGCAAGATAACAAATATGTCATCACCATCAAAAATGTAAACTGTTGCACTACTGGTGCTGGTTACATGGTAGACAGAAGTTTCATAGTGTATCTCTTATTTTACATTATTTTTTAATTTTCTGACTTTTTTTTTCTATAAATCGTGCTAAAAACGCCATCAGGGATCATGAAAATAGACTGTCATTAATAGTTGCTATAGCAGTGATACATTTGTAAGAGTTTAAGTCAAAAATAAAACCTTGTTGTTATTTAGCTATTCTGTGTGCTGAAACTAAGCATTTCTCAGGGGCACCTCTGCCCTCAATCTGTCCCCTGGTGCCTTGGACACTGCATACTTATACTGGGGTTTCCAAGTAGTATTATAATCAAACTACTTTTATGCCCACCATACTCTGATTATCTTGGATTGAAAATATAACCCTCTACCTTCTATACAGAAAGAAACAATTTAGGAACATGAGCTCCATGGTAACAAGTTTCAAGAGCTAATGGTGTGCATTCTCTCAGCCCTGCTTCACCAGACACTTTTGAGATAACAAGCTTGTTTAGATTTGACACTTGAATGAATCCTAAAATAAACAAAGATATGAGATTGTTGGGCCTTGATTTCCTTGTGCAGAATTTAGTTCATCGAGAAGACCGTTTTTACCAAGTCATATGCTAAGAGTATAACAGAAGACCTTTGCACTGAAGTAAGTTACTACTGATGGGAATTGTGGACCTAGATGCTAGCTTTAGGTTCTGTTTTGACTGTGCCACATACCTTGGATCCCTATCTTTGCCTCTGTAACACAAGGCTGTTTTTGTCTTTCCTACTCATCTCACAAGTGTGCTGTGTGGTTCAAATTAGATCATGCTTGTGAAATAACATAGGGATGTGTACTATCACCATGGGATGCAACATTTGCTGGTGGGCATTGTAGATGAATGGAACCTTGTAGAATCCTTGCTTGAGAGACTGTCTGAAAGATTCACATGAAATCATATATGAGACCAGTGTTTCTTGTGATTTTGAACCTAGGAACTTTCCTGAGTCTCTTCCCACAACATCTCTCCCCACTACCAAAGAAATGCAGTTTACAGCCATGTGTTTTGTAACATGAATGAAGATGGGAATGAAGGTGGTTGGAAAGAGGGTCCACAAGATGCAGAAGGATCGCCATGCCATTCATTGCTTTGAGCTAATGTGCCTATATGACCTCGTAAACTTTCTCCATGCCCCCTCAAAATTCCCCAAGAATACGTTGGAGGCAGAAAAATTGACGTTATGAAATCATTCTGAATGTTTTAGTGGACCTGTATGCAAGTCCTCTTGAATTCAACTGCTCATCCAAGGGAGGCAAAGTCCTGGTCTCTGAAGTCAGACCAGGTCAGTCTACTGCTCCCTAGCTGATTCTAACACTTACCAGTTGTGTTCCCTGTCTCTGCTCCAGCGTCCTCATCTGTAAGTGGAAATAATAATAGTATCCAACTCACAAGATTTCTGTGGGAATTAGTAAGATAATCTTGTAAAGTGCTTAGTATAGTACCTGGCACTTGGTAAGTACCCCATAAATGTTAGATGTTTACTACTGTTTCTGCTGCAGCTGCTGCTCTTTGCAACCATCATCATCAAAGAGGGGTATTTATGAATGCCTTTCACATGCACTCATGCCTTTAAAAATATACTGATAGTGCCATTAAGAGAATACAAAAGGGATAATAATGGCAAACTACAATAGGTTCCTGGCTACCAAATTCTGTTCTGGCAAAACTGCAACTTGTTTTAAGTGGTTCTTGGTTTTACAAAATGAATATAGAATGCATAAATGCTATGACCCCTTTCTTTGGCAAGCAAACATGTCTGTATTTGGGGTTAAGAGAAGTTTATATAGATGTTAGCTTTTCAAGATACTGTTTAGGAAACAAAACAATTAGCTTTAGCTAAACTCAGGATAACTAATTCCCAAGTATGTGATTGTACTTGAAGAGAGTAATGTAGATTCTGAAGGTCTTAAATCTCTTTTATGTTTTCTTTTTATTCAAAGAATAGTGACCAACCATAACCTCTAGAGTCGTTCTCAATACACATCTATGAACAAATGAAATTCATGCTTTCCTCTTTACTTCTCAGAATACTAAGATTAATTTTCTTGATGATTAAAAGTTCACTTTTAATGGCATTTTAAGCTTAAATTTTTTTTTAAACGTGTTGTTTAATAACACAATTGTTTGAATACTTAGTTTTAACAGATACAATTCCTATAGAATATATTAAGTTCAGTCAGTCCATATCAGAAGAATATTCAGCATAAGTAATGCAAAACTTAACACAGATTATATGCCCAGTTCAAACATATAACAAAGATTGGCTACATTTTAATGATGGTGAAAATGAGGCTCTTAGAATCTGTAAACCTCAACAAATCAAGAAGTCATTGATCTGCTTGGCCACATATAGGTGTGATGTCCAACGCACGTCTGTGTGTCCAATGCACAGTGAGACCAAACCAACCAAAATGTGAGAGTTTGGAGCAGAGAAAGGTTATTGCAGGGGCAATCAAGAAGAACAGGTGGCTCATGCTCAAAAGACCTGAATTCCCCAATGGCTTTCAAGGAAGGGTTTTTAAAGGCAACATTTAAGGTGAGGGCTGTAGGGTGCATGACTTTCTTCTGATTGGTTGGTGGTAAGGTACCAGGGTGGTATTTCGGGAATCTTAATCATCACCCTTCAGGCTCCAGGTGGCCTGGGGTCTACCTGTTGGTACTCAGCAGGTAGTCATCAGAGTGCGGGGTTGGGGGGGTTGGGGGTGGTCTTAGTTCCTGCAGAACAACTCAAAGATATGCATCAGATTGTTATGTGTATCCCTCGCGGGGCTAGGACTCTGTTTTATCACTGAACTATCGTTTCTTGACTGCTTTTCCTTTGTTTCAGCGTTCCCTCACAGCCCTAACTAGTAACTGCTTGAATCTACTCTGTGGAACTCAGGGAAGGCTTAGGGAACTAAAGCCTTTTTCTACAAACAAGAAACAGGGGACACAGAGGGGTTTTTGTACCTGGAAGGATCCCACAGGGTCCTGCGTGGTTTCAATAACTTACTCTAATGATATGAGAGGTAACTATCAACTAATATGCTTTTATTTTAACAAAAGGGAAAACATTGCACATTCGCAGCATTCTTCTGAGTAATGTCTCAGTGTAGGGCATTCTAGACTCCCACTTTGTATAAGCTGCTGGATATTTCAAAATAAGATACTTACTGTTTTACTTATAGCTATGTATTTGAAATATCCAACTTACTGCCCCCATGTCACCTTTAAAATTTTTAATATAGCTGCGCATAGACCAAATACAATGTAAAAACACCCATCTGTGAATTGAAGTTTCACAGAATCCCGTGAATAAGAGCTTTGGATGATAGGTCAGATTACCATGACAGGCAAGATGAGGATTAATTTGGGCTTGATTGTTTGTAAAACATCCCCGTGAAAACAAATATTAGACCTAAATATTTTGGCTGTAAAACACGAAAAGCTAGGAGTCCACAATTTAAGAGGCACACAGGCTTGATTCACCAAAGAATTGGGCAGAGTCAGGGTGAGCTAGTTCAATAGAGTGACTGAGGGCAGGTAGCTTGTCTTTTGAGAGCTTCTTCCTTCATCCTTCTCCTGTTTCTGCGTCCCCCTTTCTTCTCAAAGACAAAGCCCTTGCTCATTCTCTATTCTCCTTAATAGAATCTGCTCACAGTAAATTGTAAAAAATGAAGAAGTGTAACTAAATAATTAGACGTGAATTAATGCTTTTTTCCCCTTGGGAACTTCTGCGTTCTCACATGAACTGAGTATTGAGTAAACAGACTGAATCCTTAATGGGGCTACATCCTGTGTCAGCCACACAGAGCTTCCCAGTGGGCAGTTCATAGCTCAGGCAGTCCAGGTGGTCATCTGCTAGGAAGGCGCATACACTGAAGATGGAAAAGCACAGGAAGAAGAAAAGGCCAGAAAAGAGGAAAGGAATGAGATTTTGATACATTAAGTCCAGATTATAGGACTGACCTTGTGCTGGCCATTTTCAGTGGTCCTTTGGTTAATCCTCACCACCTCCAAAAGGTGGGCATTATCATTACACACACGCCCACTTTTGTCAATAGCTGTGAAAACAGAAGTCCTGTGGGCAGCAGCTTGCTGAAGGTCATGTTGCTAGTAAGTAGCTGGTACACTGAGGTTTGAACCCTGGGCTGCCTAGCTCAGCAGCTAAACTTTTTTTAAAAACTATACCTGCTTCTAACATCAATAACCAAAAGTACATTTCCAAATATATGATAATAGGCATAAATAGGAATAAAGAGAAGTCATACAAGAATAGCTCAGCTGAGGTCACGGATGGATAGGGAAAAGGAAATAAATGCAAATTCTTTTCTACAGGGTTTCCTCTGAGGATCACTTTCCCTGGCTGTCTGACCTTGTGAAATTATACCTTCCCTGATGGCTTGGAGCTGAGTGTGCCCTTCTTTCTGTCAAGGGCAGCTTGAAGTTCGTGGAATAGTTTATTTGAAGCTTGTGGGTACCAATTCCAGGCAGCAAGATACTACTTTCAGAGACTAAATTAGCTTTCTTCAGAGTCACAGCAAAAAGAGATACAATTAAATTGATTCTTTAAAGTGCCTTCTCAGTTTTTTTTTTATTGCTTCTTGAGCCAATTTGTTCTCTCAGCGGTGCCGCTGTTGCAGAAGTTAGTCTATTCTGTATTCTCATTTTATGAATAGGAATCATCTGAATATAGCGATAGACATCTAGTCTAGACCATTTTTCTCAGAATTACAAAGATGGGGAAAATTCCAAACCATACTTGTTCCAAATGGTGGGGAGTGGCTTAAGAAGTAAGTTCTGTAATCTTTTGAACTATTTATATTATTTATATGAATACTGCCATTGGTTGTAAGCATGCTTATATCTAGTCATTGATAAGGCCTTGGGAAGTTGTGATAAAACCAAGGCAGTCTGCTGCCACCTAGCTTTTTCTGTTTCCATCTTCAGGAGTTCCCCCCAGGGTTTTACAGAAAGATATTTTTTAAAAAGCAGTGCTTCTTTCATCGCTGAGAGGGAGACACTTGTAATGGTACCGCAGAATCTCTTAAAAAAAAAAAAAACACTTTATTTTACTTGTGTCTTTTTTTTAAGTTGATCCTCGAGTAAAAATGATGAATGTTCTAAATCCATTACAATAACTAAGCACCAACCCCCCTTCCAACAGGAGCAAAATATTTTTTTTTATCGGTAGCAAAGATTAATAGCCACCACCATGACCCTTGGCAACACTGTGAAACAGATGCAGTTCTTTTTTGCCATCTTCCTTTTTTTCCAGAGTCTGAGCACTTCCCAATCTTTGCGGCAGTCTCCTCTGCAAAATGGGCATTTTGCAGAATGGAAACTCCTACTGTTGCTATTTTTCAGGACCTGATTCCCATGCTCTGAACCCAAGAAGGCAATGTGAGCTCTACTGCCCGATACATTTATTGAGCTCATATATCATCCTGTACTAGACTGTGCTCCACTCTGAGGAAACAGAGGTGAATAAAACAGACATGGTTCCTGTCCTGGAGAGTCTGACAAACCTTTAAACAAGTCATCCCCAAATGAAATGCATAATTAGATGAAGTGCATTGAAGGAGAAGTAAAGATTCCAAGAACATATTATACAGGGGATAACCAATTAATTTGGGGGGTGTGGGAAATCAAAGCTTCTGGGACGAAATATGTAAGCTGAGAAATGAAGTGTGAACAGGAATTAGTCAAGTGCAAAACAGAGATAGAATATTTAGATGCGGGAGAAATACGTACCAGTAACATTTCAAAAAGAGGTGGGGAAAGCCAGATGACTTATATCATTTTTCCTAATGTGTGACTGACTAAATTGGTTTATCTCTTCTGTGGATGATGTGTGTACACTGTAATTAATTACTCGGCTGTAAGAAGAAATTGACTTCCAGGAATGGGGAGGTAAGGAGAAGACCTGTTTAATGTTATGTGCCCATGTTAATATAGTTCTGCTTTGCCTGTAAACCTCAGTAAAACAATAGTGGTACCAAGGGGTGGTTGGGAGGCATTCATTTTCTTAGCATACTCCCAACTAACATAAAATCGAAATCTCATGTAACCAGTGTGCTTACCGAGCAAACACAGCATCAAGAGAAGTCCTCCAGATCACCTCCTCCAGCTTGTTTCCCCTAAATCTTTCCCACTGAGCTGCTTTTGTCAATCCTACAAAGACTATCAGACCTGTGCAAAGAGGACACTATTAATTTGGAACTTCTTAGAGGTGTAATGATCCTGTGCATTTTGTGTGTAAGCTTTGTATCTAAAAGAGAGCCCTATAACTTAGCATTAATAAACAAGTAACAGTACCTATTGTTCAGACAAGCAATAATATTATTCTATTTAAAGACTTTGAAGCTTTGGATCAACATAAAGAAAACCTTCAGGTTTAAAAACTTGCATATATTGCCTGTATTATATACAGTTTTGTATGTGCTTCATGAGATTACTGTCCTGGGGTTTCAGGATGTGTATAAAATACAATTAAGGCATTAAAATCAAATATAAATTGTTCCCACCGGAAATAATCCTAGCTGGTTATTTGCTGCAGAATCTTGAATCTAGCAAATCAAGGGAAACTCCCCAAGGAGACTTTAATTAGAACTCTTTAGGACTTGGCTGAACTGAAACCAAAATCCCTCCATAAAAATGAATAATGCCTCGGGCTATGTCACTTATAAAACCTGAAGCCCTACAACATTACAGCATTGCAGCAGCTGATTTTAACTGCTCTGATAATAAGCTGGGGAGAGGTACAATTAGCTTCCTGAATTTATGTTAGAAATAAATGGGATTCTTGCCAACTGGAGATCACCGTTATGAGGTATTCTGCACAAGAAATGTAAAACAAATTTTTTAAATTAAAAAAACAGGTGGACAACAAACATTCTATGCCATTCTATGCCTTCTTCACTCATGGAGGAGGAGATTACAATAATGTTTATGTGAAGGCTGTCAGTGGATTTCTCACTTAGGTCCCTCCTTTCCATCTAATTTTTAATTTAACATTTTCCCTTCCTTGAGAAATTGTTAATAATAATCCCTGAGGGAAAAGAAATAGGGTAACAGAGATTCTCTTACTGATGAGTGATTTCTGTTAAAACAGCCAACTCACTCTCCCTTGCTTCCTTTTTTAAAATTAATGTGTTTTATATTTTATATATATTTTTCATTGAAGTATGGTTGATTTACAATGTTACGGTTGTTTCAGGTGTACAGCACAGTGATTCAGTTATATGTGTGTGTGTGTGTGTGTGTGTGTGTACACACACACACACACACACACACATATATATATTTTTTCAGATTCTTTTCTCTTATAGGTTACTACAAAATACTGAGTATAGTTCCCTGTGCTATACAGTAGGTCCTTGCTGTCCCCTCGCTTCCTTTTGACCTAGGGAACTGGATTTGTGGGTTTGTAACTAGATTTTGATTAGGGAGCACATTCTAGGGGCCATAGGGGCCAAAGAAAAGGTTTTCTTTGTGGAAAACTCAAACTGTCAACTTTAGTGTATTAGTTTTGGATGCTTTCAGCTATAAGTAACAAGAAACCTGGACCAAAAATGGCTTGAACAAATATGGGTTACTTTGAAATAAGTGGCCACTAGAGCCATTTGAGCTGCCGTTTGACGTTACCACCATTTGCAGAAGGCCAGCATCTATACAATTTTTTTGGCCTTTCCCTCATGATGGCAAGATGGCTGCTGCAGCTTTAGACATCACATCTGTGTTACCTGCAGTGAGGGCCAGAGGGGAGGGGAGAGGTGGAGGGGGAGCAGCTCTAGTCATATCTACCCAGTTACCAGAAACACAAAAGCCTTCCCCAAAGCCTTCAAAAGACTTCTGCTTATAGCTCATTAGCCAGTACTATGCATTATGGCCATCTCTAGTGGGAAGGAGATTAGAAAGTTAATATTTGCTTTCTAGGCTCTATAATACATGCAGCAAAGATGAAGGGAGTTGGAAAAAGCTATGAACTAGACTATGAAAAATTTGGCCACTTATGGCCTATATTAATTTATTGCTTTCAGAGACTTAAGGTAACTTATTAAGGTTTCTGTAGGACAAGAGGATAGGGGAGAACTAAGATCTTTGTGCCAAATGCAGAGTAAACCTTGGAAAGAGTAAAGTAGAAGGGAAAATAAATTATAATTGACCTAAAAGTGCCTTGAAAACAGAGCTTACAAAATTTTTGGCAAACCAGTCACTAAAAATAAACTCTAAGGTTCTTTAACTCATAATGTAGATAATAAGAACATTTCTACTAGTTTTCACAAAAGTCACCAAAAAATTTTGGTTAAAAAAAAAGTGTGTGCATATGTATAAGATTAGTAATCTGTAATTGTTTAAAATAAAAAGAAATTTGTTATTTGGGGGAGAAAAATAATCAAACAAAATAATCATTATTGACTCTTTTAGTCATCAAGCCATGGTTTATGCCGTGTCTATAAGCTGAACAAAAGAATAAATAATAATTGATAATTGTTTGAGATATTTTAATCATATTGACACCTGAAACAATTGATGTCAAGTAGACTGGCTTTAATCAACTCAATAAATGGTTTATTCAGTACCCATGATGCTATGAGCCCTCTGTTAAAGGGGTACTTAGGATTTAGGGAGTGAGGACACCGGCAGAGAAAGATCAAATAAGAGAGGTTCAGGTAAATGGGCTATGGCTCGGGACCCAGAAACCACAGTTGTTTGTAAGGATGTAGAAGAGATTGAAGAAAGGTGATGCTAAAGTAAACTAACATTTACTTAGCACTTTGAAAGATGATGCCATTCTTAGAAAAATATAAATGGAAACAATGGAAGTACAATATAGAGGTCTGCGTTTGAGTAATCCAGAGTGACTGTGTTTTACTAGAATCATAGGAAAGGAAACTTGAAAATGGAAATTTGGATTATAGAGGGGTTTGAATGAGAGAATGAGGAAATTAACATGGCACAGTGGGGCTTTGGATTCTGAAGAGAACGCGTTTGTTTAAGGAAGTGTCTGTGGCTGTGGAACAGTTTTTCTAAAGACAATCAAAATAATTCTGGGGAAAAATATGACATTCTGAGATGAGAGCATGTGCCATAGGAAAAACGTGAGTGCTGTAGACTGAATTGTGTCCTGCCAAAATTCCTATGTTGAAGTCCTAACTTCAGTACCTCAATGTACTTGGAGATGGGGCCTTTAAAGAGGTGACTAAGGTAAAATGAGGTCATATGGGTGGGCCCCAATCCAATCTGACTGATGCCCCAATAAAAAGAGGAAATTGGGACACAGACAGGCACAGAAAGACCATGTGAAGAAGGTGTGAAGGTGGCCACCTACAAGTCAAGGAGAGAGGTCTCCAGAAGAAACCAATCCTGCCCACACCTTGATCTTTGGATTTCTAGCCTCCAGAACTGTGAGAAAATAAATTTCTGTTATTTAAGCCCCCTCAGTCTGTGGCATTTGTTATGGCAGTCTCAGCAAACTAATAGAATGAGTAAATATTATTTTTGTTTTAAAAAAAGAGCGATGAGACAATAAACTAAATTCATGTATGTGGAAATAGAAAGAAGGTAGTTTCTGGAAACATTGTATAGGTGTAACATCATTGAAATTTGCAACAAATGCAGTGGGGTGTGGAGATGAAAAGTCAGTCATGACTGAACTCTAAAGACTGGGAAATGGGAAAGTCTAGAAGGACAATGGGTTGGTAGAAGAAAAGGATGAATATGGTCTCAGCTATGTTCTCATTGAGGGGGGCTGGGTCCTCATAGTAGAGGCATCCGTCAAGAAGTCAGAAATGTGTGTGAGACATGAAGATGCTGATGAGATGGCTGAGGAAGCCAATGTTGAGTATAAACAGAGAAGCTCCACAACCTGAACAACCAGTGAATGAATTGTGCAGTTCGTTTTTTGTTGTTTGTTTTGTTTCTTGTTTGTTTGTTTTTGTTTTTTGGGGGTTTTTTTTTGCAGTACGCGGGCCTCTCACTGTTGTGGCCTCTCCCGTTGCGGAGCACCGGCTCCGGACGCGCAGGCTCAACAGCCATGGCTCACGGGCCCAGCCGCTCCGCGGCATGTGGGATCTTCCCGGACTGGGGCATGAACCCGTGTCCCCTGCATCGGCAGGCGGACTCCCAACCACTGCGCCACCAGGGAAGCCCCTGTGCAGTTCTTTTTAAGTCACTGAAATAGCATGATCAAATTTGTCAATTTAGTTTGTATATGTACCTTCAGTAACAGGCACATTTCTTTTACCTTAAAACCAAATAAGCAGACTAAAAGACCATATCTTCCTGATGCCCAATGCTTACAATTTCTTTTGAAAAGGAAAAAAAAGTTTTTGTGTTTTGGCCTTTTTACACAGAGGTAAGGCCAAAAAGGCAAATCATAAAAAGGTAAAATAATGGTTTGAATTCATACAAGTATGAATATCTGAGATTAGATTCTTTCCCAGTTACAGAATTTTATTGGCATTAGTGGGGAGTGGGAGAATCTCAAGACATGCTTCCCACTCCCTCCCTCACAGAAGAGCATTTTGTGGGCGGAAGTGATATGAGTGCCACAAAGAACAGGTCACCTGGGGCCAGTTTGCGGACAGCATCCAAAACATCCCCCAATAGTGAAAGGAAGGATCGTATTTTCCCTACTGAGGGAAAGTTGGCTTCAATTATGCATTCCACTTCTGTGCCAGATTTTGCTTAAATGCTACCCTCTGGGAAAATCAATAAATTTAGAATCAGTTTTCCAAATCAAGAGAGTACTCCCTGCTTTTAGCTCGTGTTCCTGAAATGTCCTGCTGGTCCTCAAGAGTAATGCTTGGCTGACATGCTTGCATGAATTGTTTATATTGTTCATTACTTAATGTGACGAACATATTAAAAACAGGACTCCCAGTTTTCATCCTGAAGTTGTGCACATAATAGCAACAACCTTTAGCCAAGTACTGCATTATTTATTTATAGAATGGATTTGACTCATTGAATAATGCTCTGTAATTCATTTGTAGATTACTTTTTGACTTTGCACAATTATAATTTAGCATTATGTTCCTACAGAGGGAAACATTTTTGTTGTTGTTGTTTAGTATTGATCAATTTCTCTTAATGTGTTCAAGACTATTATGTCTATAGATAAATGTAAATATTAGTGTGGTTAAAATGACCCAAACTTTGCAGATATTCATTTATTTCATAACTATTTTGAATATCTACAATGTTTCAGGAAATGCTGCCATTACTTGTTTTATATTCTTTTACATTCTTGTTCAACCCTTAAAGTTTAAGTTCAAATTGTAGGAAAACAAAAGATGATGAGAGAATTTTTAAAACCATCTTGTTTTATCCTAGAGTGAATACAGATGTGCTCAATTTTATGCATTTAATACCTAAAGTCTTATCATGGTTGTTAATCCAAATCATGACCTTCAGATATTACACTAACCTTAATAATAAAAGATTAACCTGTGTTTGGTATATTCCATTGTCATGATATATTTAAGGATTTCAATAAGTATTTAGACAAAGAGAGCAACTTGATCAGGCAATGTAATTTCTGAGGAGGATTTCTTTCTGAAGCAGGCATACTGATTAGATTTAACTGGGGTCTTACAAATGGTATATGTCAATGCTTTTCTCTAGAGGGTTTTCCTAGCAAATGCCTCCTTAAAAACATTTGCATGGAACTCTCATCTCTGCCACATTTGCCTGATCTTGGGTGTCTAAATCAACAATGCTGATGTAGCAGATGGTCAAATTAGATAAGAAACAGGTCAAGACTTTGCTGTCCAGTAGGTGTAGTCTCATGGAAAATCACTACTGAGTCCAACAAATAGAATATGATACAGCTAGTCATAGCCTATGGGAAAATCCTAGTGGAAATCCCCAACTAGCCATCTCCTTTCCTTCCTCACATTCTTGGACTTGGTGAAGCAACCAAAATGACTTTCCTCTCAAGGAAGAGGCAGTCAATGATTCACTTACTGACAGATAGCTGTTTGTGGAAGACATGACCCGGCCGCAGTCCAGGGCCTGAGCGTTCTGCTGAGCTGATGAATTGCCCCTGTGGATCCTTCTAGGCTTGCAGTTAGCTCAGATGAAAAACCCAGGCTTAAGAGCTGCCAAAAAGTATTTGGCAAAGAGCCCACCTTTTTTTTCTCAAGTGCAAATATTCAGTTGACTTGATTCCTCAAAGAGATATGTGGGAGTGAAAGTAAGTTCATTGTTGACCTTTCATAGTCCTGAACTTTTAATGAGGTAATGGATGTGAAAGTGATTTTTAAAATCACAATGCAAATAGAAGACACTTCTGGGCATTATTTCAGTACCTGAAAAAAAAAAAAAAAAGTAAAAATAAAGAGGGACTCAAATTTTACCAAGGTCCCATGTGAGTGTACTTTGTCTCACTATATATTTCAGCCCTCTAAAAAGTGTGGGCTCATCTAGGCTGTCGTTTTGTGAATTATGTACTGAAGTTGCTTCTCTTTGTTCTCCTAGCATGTGTTTGGGGTACTTCCAAAATGTGCATGTGAGAAATCTATGCTATTTTTCAAGCAATGTAAAACAAATGCTAGCCTAGAGTTTAAAGACAGCGTCATAGAATGAACACCTAAACAACAGCTACACTAATATAATGCTTATATGTGCCAGCCCCATCCTAATGTTGTATGTATATTAAGTACTTCATTCCTCACAATAAGCCTATGTATTATTATTATCCCCATTCTACAGATGTGAAAAGTAACGAATAGACAGATAAAGTGATCTGTTTCAAATCACAGCTAGTATATGATAGAGTCAGAACTCAGATCCTACTAGTTTGTCTCCAGAGTCTGTACAATTAACCATTACATCATATCCTTTTAAATATTAGTTTTATGAATATTGTGCTATTTCCAATAGGAGACATAATATTTTTGTTATATACGTTTCTTCTTTGTCTTCTCCTTTGGATCTAAGATCACATGTTATATGAGCAGATTTTAGCTCATAAGAGACATCTGTGATGATTATGTATGAAATAGTTTACATTTGTAGAACATTTATACATTGTTAAATATTTTCCCTTACCAGTATCTCATTTGATCCCTTCACTAACCTTTAAATACATAGGACTTTATCCTTATTTTTCAGATGAAGAAACAGGTCAGAAAGATTAAACAGTTTGTTCAATTTCACATCACAAGTGCATAGTAGTTCTCAGAAATCAAACTTACTAACTGCTGGTCTCCAGCACTCTTCCCAATATATCGGACTGTTTCCTCATTTCTTTCTCTTTGAGTTTGGAGAAAAACTGAAAAGAAGTTTAAGAATCCCAGTAAAATTGGAAAAGCACTTTTTAGATACATTTAGAATAATTCGAGAATACTCCTCACTAAAGCAGAAGGTGAAAATGTATCCTGTGAACAGTGAACTTGGTTAAGTAAGTGCATACAGCTAGGTTCCGGCTTAGTAATTTTCAGTGTCGTATTTCTCAGCCTGCCCTATGTGAACATGTTGACAGGACGAGTCTCAAGTGCTCTCTTGCTTTATGCTACTGCTTTTTTAAGGCAGCTCATTTGTATTTGTTCATCATGCTCTTTCTTCACTCAATCCCAGAAGCTGTGTTGCTAATTATTGACCCAGGAAAGCCTCAAAAAGGACAAAGGCAGCTAAAATTGGAGAGCTCTTGACATAGAAGCACAATGCAATTTACATTTTTCAGAAAGAGCAAGGCATTTTTAGCTGTAGGGTTCAGAGACCATTCAGTTATATGGACACGAGTTTCTGCTAAAGAATTACAGCTCAGTTTTTCAAAAAAAAAAACCACTTTTTTTGGTATTTCATTCATAGCCAGGTTATTGGTGTATGTGTGTGTGTGTGTTTGTGAGAGAGAGACAGAGACAGAGAGAGAATTTTTTTTCTTTCTGAATCAACATGTAAGACAGGGAAGAATAATATTCATTAATCCCATAAATATTTCTTGAAGACTTGCCAAGAGTAAAGAGTAGTACTAAATACAGTGGGAGATATTTAGATGTCCAATTACCTTATCACAGGACCTGACACATGATAGATGCTCCAGAAATATTAGTTAAACTGAAATGAGCTATCCCATGAACGTGGAACCTATTCAGGAAATTATGAAGTCATTAAATATTTGAGAATTGGAAAGGAATTCAGGAATCATCTCAAGCAGCCCTTTTATTTTAGAGGTGAAGCAATCAAGACTCAGCCAGTTTCTATGAATTTTCCAAGAACACACATCTATTTAGAAGGAGTATCCTTTTTTCATCATAATGTGTTTCAGAGATTATACATATGTCAGTGTGTACAATGCAGGGCATCATGTGAGAGGATCTGATGAATGTTCTTGAACAGTGCTACCTAATGGAAATATCATGCATACCACATATGTAATTTAAAAAATTTTAATAGCCATATTTAAATTTCTTTAAAACTTAATTTTAAGAATGTATTTTAATTCAATATATCCAAAATATAAGTTCAATATGTAAGCAATATAAAAATTATTAATGAGTTATCTTATATTCTTTTTTCATACTAAATCTTCAAAATCCAGAGTGTCTATTATACTTTTGACACATCTCAGTTTGGACTAGCCATATTTTAAGTACTTAATAGCTACATGTGACTTGGGGCTACTCTATTGGATAGTATAGCTCTAGAATCATCGGGGGAAAATAATTATGCATTTTTAAAGCTGTAGGATTTTTATCATTGCTTATTTTTACAGCTTGATTTTGATGTTAACCCACAAATATAAAACAACCCAAACTGACTCAATGAGATATAAACAAACTGGAATAGACTTATAACCATTAGAGAATTGAGTCAATAGTTACAATTTTAATATCTCCCAAAATGAGTAAATAAACAAACCATCAAAAATACTGACTCAGATAGTTTCATATATCAAAATTTTGCGGAGGATGTAACTCCTACCATATACAATTTGTCTTGTTTTACAAGTAACTGTCCACAAGTATAAAATCAGTTCTATTTGCAGCACTAATAGAAACTTAAATTGTTAACCTGGTTTTGAAAAATATGATCAAACAATAATCTTGTTCCAATAATATGGAGCAATATCCAAATTCATTACCTTATGAAAATGAAGAATTGGTTCTATTTTGATAAATGGCAGGGAGCTGCTATTTAATAACCAGCTGCCTCTGTCCTCCCTGCCATCTACTTAATATTAAATGCATAAAAATGAAGGTAGGAAGAAACTTCCTATCATAGGAATCTAAGCTCACCAATTTTTTATAGGCCAAAAATAGAGGATTTTTCTTTCTTGTTATTCTCCACATTCCTGTTTCTAACAAGAAATTCTGCAGGAAGACTACTGCATTGTTCAATGTTCAAATCCACAAAAGGTTAATGTGACTGTGGGTTTGAATATCACCTTGACCTTTCCTTGGATCTTTGTTCAGAGCCTAGGTGAATATGTTGGTGGGATTTTCCCCTTTTAGGCTCTTCAGCTTTTGAAGTAAAACCAGGGCTGGCATGAGAAAGAAAGGGGAAGGCAAGGGGCTAAATAAAATTAGGTCACATTTCTAGAGGCTTCTGAATTTGGTACAATCCCTGTGATCAGTTTATACCCAGCTTTTTTTTTTTTTTTTTTTTTTTTTGTGGTACGCGGGCCTCTCACTGTTGTGGCCTCTCCCGTTGCGGAGCACAGGCTCCGGATGCGCAGGCTCAGCGGCCACGGCCCACGGGCCCAGCCGCTGCGCGGCACGTGGGATCTTCCCGGACCGGGGCACGAACCCGTGTCCCCTGCATCGGCAGGCGGATTCTCAACCACTGCGCCACCAGGGAAGCCCTATACCCAGCTTTTTAAAGGACTATTACAGGTTCATTTTATTCTCTGGCCCAGAGAATAAATCAGTAGATTTCTACAGCATTTTCTGTAAAAGCTGATTCTGATTCTCTCTCTAGTACCACATTAATAATAATTTTCTGTATTGATTACCGTAAAGCCATGCAGCCTTCTAAGATGTTTTCTTTAAATTCTTAGTCCTTTTACAGTTCCTATTTACAACCACAAATTCATATTCATATCAGTACGGTAAGGAAGATAGACAAGTGTTTAAGTCAGAATGCTTGTAGCTGTAACAGAAAACTTGAACTCAACTGACTTAGACCATAAGCAGTCCTGGATGGGGAGACGGGGCACAGCTCAAGTCACTCAGTAACTCAGTGACATAATCAAAGGCTTGAGAGTCTTTTCCTTTTTTTTTTTTTTTTGCCTTGCTCAAGTGTTGGTGGTTTTTCTAGGTTGTTCCCCCAAGATCTTAAGATGTCTGTCACAGTTCTAGCTATCAAAGGCAGATATCTATGACTAGTGAAAAAAGAAGTATCTTTTCTTTGTCTTCCTTTAAGAGGGAGAAAAATTCTTCCCCAGCAGACTCCTGTAACTTCTCTTCAGTGTCTCATTGGTCAGAATTGCATCACATGCCAATGTCGTAATCACTATTGCAGAAGTAGTACCTTCATGATTAGCTGAGACAATCAGGCTTCCTTCATGGGAGCTGAGGCTGAGGCCCACCTTCCCATAGGTGCATGGCTACAAAGGTGTGTAGATATTTGAATTACACTAAGGTTCTAGCTGGAAGATGAAATGGCTCTTGGTTAGGCCAGCTATAGAGTCAGCTGCAAACTAATTAGAAATTGCAGTGTAGGATAATAAGTGCTGTACGCAAGCATGTCAGTCCAGGATGCTGTAGAAACACACAAGAGGGGCACTTTCCAGGCCTATCAGAGCAAGGGGGAAAGGAAAGAGTCAGAGTGGTCTTCTAAAGAAAGTGTTATCTGACCTAAGACATAAAGGACAAGAAAGGAGAACCAAGGGAAGGGTCATGAGAGGAGAAAGAGGGTATCAGATGGACAGAACAACATGTGTAAATGACTGGTAACAAGAGAGAACATAATGGGTTTTGGGAGATGCAGAAAATTCAGTTTGCCTAAGGTAGAGAACACAAGGTGGGCATTAATCAGAAATAGGCTACAGAACTATACTGAGGTAGATAATAAAAGGTCTAATAAGTCAAATAGAAATTTGTACTTCATCCTGCTGCAGTGGGGAGCCAATCAAAGATTTTAAGATCAAATGACATAATCAGATATGAACTTTAAAAAATATCTTTGGCTGCTATGGAAAATTGGTTTGCAAATGGTTAAGGTTGGAGATAGGTGGCACAGGTGAGAATTAATTACAGTAATTCTGTGGGGCAATGGTGATGGGGCTGCAGAGAAGTGGATAGATTTGATTGAGATCCAAAAATCCTAAATAGGAGTTTTGATGAAGCAGGACTTGGTTAATAGGTAAAAGGAGTAGAGATCAATTATCACTCAGATTTCTGGCTTGGGCAACTAGGAAAATGGAGAAGACATTTATTGAGTTAGGGTCTATAAAGGAGAAGCAGATATGAAGGGGAAGTGGATTGATTTAAATTGTACCTGATTATTTGAGGGGCCTATTCTTTTTGAAATTTGAGAGAAATATTCCTGTTCTTAAAGTTCTTTTAGATGCTAAAGGATATATTAACCAATAAGTGATACAGGAGAATACTAGAGGTACTGTAATTTGTTGCAGAAGGTGATATGCAAAAGAAGAGAGGGATACAGTTTAGAGAAGGAAGTGCTTCTTCCTGAGGGATAAAAGAGTGGAAGAATCTGAAATTTCTTATGAAAGATAAAAATTTTAGTTGAATTTTACGTGTAAAAATTAGACAAATGGGAACTGTAGAGGGATGGGAGCATTGTATTCTTTATCAGGCAGATTTGAGGAATGGTATTGGCTGGATTTCTAGGGCAATAAAGTTTGTGGACTGAATTGGTCAGAACTCTTGGCATCCCAAGAGAAAATAATTATACACGTTAACTATATTGGTCTTTCATTGCAAGGTGTGGTAGTTAGCTGTTGATACAGTAATGCTACATAGCAACCAGCCACAAAATACCAGTGGCCTATAACAATAGGTGTTTGTTACTTGGTGGGCTGGGATGGTGCTGCTTCATGCTGCAGATTGCCTTCTTGTTTGTTCTCATGTTTCTTCTTCTTGGACCAGTCAGTTTCTTGGACCTGTTCTTGTCATGGCATTGTTGACAACTCCCAGAGTGACGGGAGGAATCACTTTGTAACTTGTAAGGTCTCCGCTTGGAAGAGACATATGTCATTTGAACTCACAGTCTGTTGGTCAACCCACATAATACGGCCAAGCTCAGTATCATTTGGGGGTAAAAGGACGAGGAAGGCAGTGAATCTTCGATGAATAACAACCTAATTGATGATGACACACAGGTAAACAGAAACCTGAGATATCATGGAATTTGACCCTTCAGTCACAAAAGTGCTGGAAAACCAAGGTTCTCAACTGTGGAGTGCCCAATGGGCTTCTTAAACGAACGCAGGAGAGCAATCCAGTTTGAGCGACCTCCTTCTTTGCCCTGTGCTTCTGCTTTGCAAAAAAATGCCATGGGCTCATGAGCTGCTCATTGGTCAGAATCAGAGCCAGCTGCTTGTGACCCTCCTTGGTCATGATGAGTTTCCTTTGATCTCATGTAACAGTATCAGTCCCTTTTTCTAGGACTAGTTAGAGGTTGATATTACCTCCCTCACCACACTAATGAGTGAGTGATAAGAACTAAAGCAATAAAAAAAAATGATTGTATTATTTTCCTTAACATGTATATTTTGGACTTCTTCCAAAACTCCAGCACATTTATGAAAGTGAGCTAAGGCATCATGCTGGTTATTATCCAATGATGTGTCTTAACTATCTCTAAGAAAATATGCGGCCCATGGGAGTGACATAATTTTCCCATCATTGCAGAGCTGCATTGTATACCTAAGACTCGAAGACATCCTCAAACTATGTTATCTCCAAATCTCTACTTAACTGCTGCATAAGCAAGAGATTTTAAACATTCTTTTGAGTTCCCGAATTGAAGATGTAGGACAATTGCATTAATTGATCTATAAATTCTCAAGCCCAAATAGTCCCATGGTGCTTGAGTAGAACCTATAGTGTTTGTGTGTGTGTGTGTGTGTGTGTGCACGCGCGCGCGCGCGCGCGCATATGTGTGTGTTCTGTTTTTAAAAGATCTTTTTGTATGAATACTGGTGATATGGTCAGATAATATGCCAAGGGAGCTCACTTCCTGCTTCTCTATACTTCCCAAATGCTACTCAGCACTTTTCTCATTTCATTCTGTGGCTTCTGTGCTGCTAGCAATGACCAGTGACTCAAGAAGGCTGTATACAGTGAAAAAAGGTTTCCTTTCCAGGCACAGTTGTTCCATGAGGTTCCTTTTCCCACCACCAAGATGCAAATGTGTTACTTGCTCCTCTTCTCTCCATCCCATACACATTTCAGAGCAAAGCTCTGGCTTCTCTTTTATTATTACTTTTCCACTGCAGACTCTCTTTAATGCTGAAGTAGGCCTTTGAGAGAGAGGAAAGAAGAGCAGGGGAAACATGAAGACAAAAAGATGAGTGAGAGGCCAAATTTAGGAAATATATTTGTTTAATCCTTTTACAAATTAAATCCTACCGAGGCTTAAATATTAATTGTCACAAGGATACTGGGATTGTGCTTGAAAATCTGATTCCAACCCTGAGCATAAGTATCTTATCCAGGCAGAGCTGTACATCTGAGGATTCATTACTGCACCTGTCATTGGAGTTAGGTCTCAGTCAAGGCCAGTTTCAAGGAGTGGCCTCTCAGGGAGCAAGAAAGACATAGTCTAGGTACCACAGCAGGTGCATTGTGAGAACCCATGAGGGTGCCAAGTTGGAGGAATAAGAATAAAAGCAAAGTCAGAGAGCGGGCTTGAAAGCCCAATAGACATTATAAACTGAGACTGAACAAGGTACAGATAGAGTCAGGTCAAGTTTAATATGAACATTGTGAGACCCTGTGTTCTATCCCTGGGTTAAGTACTTTCCTGCTGGGATGAGTCCTTAGAGCAACAGACTTTGGAAATTGAATAACTTTAAATTACCTATTTGCTACAAATACAATTACCAATTGAAAAAATAGTAGACTACTTAACTGGTTTGCCTTAATGAAAAAAACAACAAAAGCCTTCAACAAATCATTGTTGTTTGGCTGGATGGGTTGAAAGAATGAACAAAAATTAAGGGAGAGAGGGAGGAAAGAATGTATGTAAGGAAGGAGAGAAGGGAAGAAAAAAAGGAGAAAAAGAGGCAAATGAAAGAGGGAGGAAAGGAAGTGAAGGAGGAAGGTCAGCGAGGGAAATATGTCCTCTAATTTCACTAGTTTTAAAAGCCAGTGTTTATTATTAATAAATTATGTACCCTCTCAATCAAATCTTATACTCCTTTTTTTTCCAATCTTCACAACTCATATTTGTCATATCTCAATGCAGTATGTTCATAAAACAGGTTTTTTTTTGATTTTTAAAGAGGTGATTAACAATGTTAGAAGCTCAGAGGTTTTTTGCTGGAGACAAAATATGGATAACAAATTGTATCAAATAAGTATAATTACAACTCAATGCTTCTAAGTTTAAATTCAGTACGTTGTTATGGTTAAAAACATTTCACTTTATTGTCTCCCTGTATAGAGGCTTCTTATAAATAATGGCTTATATTTATAGAGTGTCCGTAAAGTCTGGAAATATAATGTTTTATATTTTAATAGGCCAAAGATATCCTTTTTTATATTATGTGTTGTCACCCATGTTTCCAGACTAAGTTCCAGGCACTGTTCTAAGTGATGTACGTGTATTGATTCATTTAGACTCTGCTTCATTAGTATTTTTCTCACCTTATCACCACCTCACCCCTAGCAAGTGAGTTTGCCCAATGCACCCCCCCACCCCACCCCCCACCACACACACACATCTTTGCAGTTGGAATTCTGGCTCTCATGGAGTTCTAGAACATGAGAGCACAAGATTGGCCACAGAGACTCAGAAAAGTGTAGCTGGGGATGTGACCAGCACTACCCTAGCATTTATGGGTGTGGGCTGGGTGGCCGCTGCACTCACCCTTGGCTGTGGTTTTGCTTCCTTGCTTTGGAAGTGGTGTGGAGAGTTTTATTTTACTTTTTGGTGTTTCTCTTGGTTCCTGTAGAACTGGCTCAAGGTTTAGAAAGTATCCTCCCACCTGCATCTGGAAAAATACATTTTGAAAACTTTTCCTGGTAGTGGAAATTTTAAAGTCATTTGAAAACTTGTGCGATAGCATTTGTTGAAACAATTTCATGACAGAGTACTTTATCGCTTTTCCCAGCAGAATTTTAGTTGTATATAATGCAAAAAGTACATAGTCAATAAATCTAAGAGACAAAACTATATCAGATATTGCAACTATAGGTCACCTCGAAAATATTGGTGACATCTTTTTATGCAGACTTTGTTGATCTTTTACCCACTCACACAAAAGAAAAAATTCAGAATCATGGCTGGAGTTTATATAGGGCCAGTCTAAAGCCAGCCATAGCCATGTATAATTTCCATGATTTTCTCCTCATCAATGGAAAATTACTGTCAGCTGAGCTGGGGTCTACAGACTGAGCAAATGCCTGTTTTCTTTGCACAACTGAGTGTTTGAAACTTTTTTCCATCTGTAAAATTACCATTAAAGGTCAGAGATTAGTTTTTCATGCATGATGAATTCCATTTGCTTTAAAAGTATTATACCAGGAGAGTAGGTTTTTTTTTTTTTTCTGACTTTAAAACCAAATTAGAATTCAAATATTCACAGTTTTGAGTCAACCCCAAACCATTTCCTTCTGTTTATTTTCCCTTGGCAAAATGGTACTTTTTAAAAATGGGGATGAAAGACTTTTGAAAGAAATATGTATGTATATATGTATGTTCTCCCATATTTGAAATTAGCATGCAGTCTAAAGATACTGAGCACCAACTCTATGGTTGAGTTTCACTTGTCTTTCATTAGATTCTAACCACTTTGAAATCAGGGACTTAGTTGTTTAAATAAATACCCTTCGTATTTGATAACCTGTTGTTTTTTTTTTCTTGTCTTAACTAATGACTGCACAAAATAAAGGCTATGTTCTTCCTTCTTAAGGAAAAATTTTCCAACTCTATGATTGGAGATAAAAGATCTTAAAAATTAATCTGCGGGCTTCCCTGGTGGCGCAGTGGTTGAGAATCCGACTGCCGATGCAGCAGACACGGGTTCGTGCCCCGGTCCGGGAAGATCCCACATGCCGTGGAGAGGCTGGGCCCGTGAGCCGTGGCCGCTGAGCCTGTGCGTCCGGAGCCTGGGCTCCGCGACGGGAGAGGCCACAACAGTGAGAGGCCCGCATACCGCAAAAAAAAAAAAAAAAAATTAATCTGCATGTAGATTGAGCTAAACGGCTATGACATCAGCAGCCATCTTGTGCAGAAAGAGGCTGGGCTTCCATAATTTATCGCTTTAACACATTGCTGTTAATTATAAAATATAATACATCCAGAAGTTGTGGAACAAGAAGTAAAAAAAATCTCACCTAATATTCTACCACAATTATATTTTAACATTTTTTCATATTTCTTTACATATATTATCTTTCCATAAATTGCAGTCAATCTGTAAATGTACTTTTCTGCTCTGCTTCACTGACCACAGGAGAATAGTTTCCCCTCTTTCGGAACCATTATTTTCCTTTTTAATGACTTCTTTGGTGTGTTTGAAGCAATTTCAGCTTAACTTATTGCATGTACAGATTTTTCTCCACTTAGTATGGGGTTACGGCCCAGTAAACCCATTGTAAGTTGAAAATATCGGAAATCAAAAATGCATTGAATACAGCTAACCTACAGAACATCACAGCGTAGCCTAGCCTATGTTACACACTATTAGAATATTTACATTAGCCCTCTGTTGGGCAAAATCATCTAACACGAAGCCTATTTTATAATAAAGTGTTGAATGTCTCATGTAATTGATTGAATACTCTACTGAGATTGAAAACCAGAATGGTTGGGTACAGAATGGTTGTAAGTGTACTGGCTGTTTATCTTCATGATCGGATGGCTGACTGGGAGCCATGGCCCGGCATCATGAGAGAGTATCATACCACATATTGCTAGCTCAGGAAAAAGATCAAAATTCAAAATTCCAAGTACGCTTTCTACTGAATGTGTATTGCTTTTGCACCACTGTAAGGTCGAAAAATCTTAAGTCATACCTTGTAAGACGGGAACCTTCTATTCTGCAAGCAGCTGCCCCTCAGGGAATACACAGGTTTTTCTTTCAAATATCAAGGAGAATGCGGAGAATTTTATGATTTTAATTAATTACTTCTTGTCAAAAAATTCAGTCTCACATTCTTACCCCTGAAGAGGTATGTGTCCCTAGCTGTGTGGCCTAAGCAAGTTTTTCAACTGTTGCTGCACCTCACTTTTGTCATCTGTAAAAGAGGATAACATACAGAGCAGGACTAAATGCTATATTTGTTATTGTTAGTTTTATTTTTAGTCTAAAAATTCTTCTAATTCGACCGAAAAGATACACTCAAAACAATTCACTAGGTTTGTAATAAACTATGTGACAGTTATTTAAGTGCCTTCAGTGTATCCCACACCAGAAGAAACTGGGACTTAGACTCAAATGTTGATTAGGTATTATTCTTCAAGGTAACTGCCCTTAGTGAATTTAGAAATGCATCCTATTCTCTGTCATATGTCAAAGCTTTATTACTCCTGGCTTATTTTATATAAAAAGGAGAACCGTCTGTCAAGGAGGAAGTAAGATGGGTGACAACCAAAATTCCATATGTGCTTTAATCTTGCTGCCTTCTGAGAGGTTAAGATCAGACACATCTGCTTTGGTTTGAGGAGTAACTGGGTTCCCAGTCCACTGTCATCACAGAGAGACTGGAAATATCAGAAGGTAGAATGAATAGTTTATGGTGAGCCTGTCTGCTCTCAGCTCTGAGAATATCCAGCTGCAGAACCTCAAGGGAACTACATGGAAAAGATGAAGGAAATGCTTTGAGTTGGAGAGCTTTGCATTTCCTATGAGCAACGCATCTTCTGCCCTTCTCTCGCCCGCATCCCCATTATCCTCACATCATGTCTTCCTGCTCATTCACTGCCTGGACCTGGTAAGCCAGAGCCTTAAGATGTTTATGAATATAAAAAAACAGATTAAGTCAGACTGAAGTTGACTGTGCCTGCCGGGAGGGTGGCCGGTAATTTGGGGTGTCATGTTACGCTTCAGAGACTGAAAGTGGGATGGACCTAAAATATGTCTCCTTGATGAAAAGGCTGTTGGGAAAGCCTGCTGGTCCCCTCACTGGGTGCTGCTATCTAAGTGTGGCAGTGTGCTGATTGATTTCAATGAAGAGCTGAAAAACAAATCGTTAACTGGCCTCCCTCCCACTGACTGATGAAGGTAGATAACACATGCGCACTTGCCCAGTTTGGCCCCTCTAGGGAGAGGTATGAATGCAGCTGCTTCTGGAGGGCCAGGACGGGGTCTTCTCAAAACCTTCCTTGGCTGAGGTTCTTTCTTCATGCCAATTGCTCCCTACCAAGCCAGTGGGTGCTCTCAAAGTCTAGGCAAGTGCCAGAAACGTCTTGGTTGACTGAGATGTGCACTGGCCTGTTAAAGGCAGCCGGTATGTGAATAGGGAATGTCACCAACTCCTCGGTCTCAAATTGTCAGCCTGCTTTAACAGCTGAGCAGGTGGTGCATGCCTGTCCTCTGGCACTGAGGCCGTGACCAGTGTTTACGGAGTGACCACAGTCTCAATCCCTAAAGTAGCCTTGGAAATATTCCACTGAGACCGGAAGGCAGCACTTGAACCTGGCATCAGGTTTTGGAGTTGTGTCTAAAAATGGGCTTTCTCATTCCTCTACCTCTGCCCATGTGTAAGGCAGCAAATATTTTCATAGAGGTGAGAAAGACGGGTATTTATTATGGTATCTGTTTATCTCAGACCAATCACCATGCCAAGTTCACCGCCATCATCAGTTCAGTTTGGTGAAGATTACCTCCTCCATCCACAACTGAAATGACACTAACCACATTTTAGAATTCATTATCCAGAGCTGTTCTGTGGATAAGTTAATAGGTAGTTTAAAAAATTAACTGGATATAGCCTTTCCTCTTCCACGTAAGTCAAGCTGATTTCTCCACTTCTTCTCTGCCCATCTGAGTATAGTTTGTATACAAATCAGAGGCAGGATGGAAATTTACTCTGAGCTTTATGGGGTTTTAACCTGCTGAAGTATCTAATTCTTTATACATTTCCTTCTTCCCCATTTCTAACCCAAAACACACCTGCACTTGCTTGCTCTAGAACATGATCATCTATTTGGAGGTATATTGACTAACCAACATTGTATATATTTAAGGTTACAACAAATTGGCTTGATACATATACATTCTGAAATGACTGCCACAGTCAAGTTAAGGTGCACTTCTATCACCTCATAGTTACCATTTTCTTGGTGTGTGTGGTAAGATCACTTAAAATCTATTCTCTCAGCGAATGTCTATATACAATACATCATTTTCAATAGTCACCATGCTGTACATTAGATCTCCAGAACTCATTTATCTTATAACTGAAAGTTTGTACCCTTTGACCAACATCTCCCCATGTTCCCCACTCCCCAGCCCCTAGTAACTACGGTTCTACTTTCTGCTTCTATGAGTTTGGCTTTTTAGATTCCACATATAAGCAAGACTACACACTATTTGTCTTTTTCTCTCTGGTTTATTTCACTTCCCATAATGCCCTCCAGGTTCATCAAAATTGTCTCAAATGGCAGGATTTTCTTCTTTCTTGTAGCTGAATAATATTCCCTTGTGTATATGTACCCCATTTTCTTTATCCATTCATTAGTTGATGGACACTTAGGTTGTTTCTATACCTTAGCTATTGTGTCTAATGCTCCAATGAACGTGGGAGTGCAGATATATCTTCAAGATAGTGATTTCATTTCCTTTGGATATATACCCAGTAGTGGGATTGCTGAGTCATATGATGGTTCTATTTTTTGAGGAACCTCCACACTGTTTTCCATAGTGGCTGTACCAATTTACATTCCCACCAACAGTACACAAAGGTTTCCTTTTCTCCAAACCCTTGCCAACACTTTTTTTTTGACTTTTTGATAAACGTCATGCTAACAGGTGTGAAGTGATATCTCATTGTGGTTTTCATTTGCATTTCCCTGATGATTAGTGATGTTGAATACCTCTTTATGTACCTATTTATGTATGTCTTCTTTGGAGAAATGTCTGTTTAGGTACTCTGCCCTATTTTTAATCAGATTATTTGGGTCCTTTCTTTTGTTTTTGGGAGGGGGGGTTTGCTATTGAGTTGCCTGAGTTCCTTATATTAAATATTTTGGATATTAATCCCTTATCAGATATGTGGTTTGCAAATATTTTCTCTCATTCTGTAGGTTGCCTTTTCATTTTGTTGATGGTTTCCTTTGCTGTGCAGAGGCTTTTTAGTTTGATGTAGACTCACTTATCTATTTTTGCTTTTGTTGCCTATACTTTGAGTGCCATATCCAAAAAATCATTGCCAGGACCAATGTCAAGAAGATTTTTCCCTATCATCAGCCACTTAAGCTATCTCTATAACATAAAAAATATACATTTAATGTTCAAAGAAGGAGTCCAGGTATTGTCTTTTAAAAGAAATAGTTTTACAGAAACATGTGAAGAAAAAAGTTGCTTTCATAAACTTTGTGATTATGCTGGTTCCAGATCTCCAATATGTCTTTATGATTGCAACACCCTATAGCTCTGAAGCTACAAGCATTCATAATGTGGAAGTTTGGGCAATTATTTTTATTTATCTTTTGATCAAATATTTAAATGATTGTGAAAAGTCTGGAAACTTTTTACCCTTCTTTGTTCTCTCATTTCTTTCTCATTCTTTCTTTCTCTCTTTCTCTCTCTTTTTAACATTTAAAACACCTCTAAATTCCTTCCTATTCCTACTCAGCAAAATGGAGATCAAAATGATCACACTGAAATGTCTATTCCCCGCCCCCCCCCACCCCTGCCTCACCATTTCACAGTGGGCTTTCTCCTTCCTAAGCATTTATGGAGGGAAAGAGTTGATAAGGTCCTCTACTGGCCTCAGACATCTGAAGAAAATCTGTCCTTTTTCTCTCCCCAAGTTAAAATACTTGCTATAAATAATTGGAGATTTGGGGGTCATTCTGACACATCTGGCTTTTTAATAGTGTTGACTAATTTGAATCTATGGTGGCTCCAGGCTTGTCGTTTTTGTTTTGTTTTGTTTTGTTTTGTTGTTTTTCTTAAGACAGTTAAACCTTGTTAAGGTTTATCGTTGATTGATTTTCAATATCTTTAGTGTGCTCATTTTATAAAGGGATATGTCAAGTGCACACACATGTATGTGTGTATATGTGTGTGTTGGTTCACACCATCAGAAAATATACTGATTTCAGAGTGACACTGATTTAGGTCCAGGCAAAAAAATTCACATTGCCATTTCTTCTAGAAATAACATTTGCCTGGCAACATAGGATTTATTCATAATGACTCCCTAGCACACACACAAATGGTAAATTATGTTTTGGTTCATGTAGTAAACACTCTGAATCTGTAAGCATTTTTTTTTTTAATTTCAATGTTTCTTATTGACCTACCCCCGTGGCATCCCATTTCATGTGTGTATGTGGCAGGGGTGAAGAAGCCAAATGTCAAAGAAAAGCAAGGACCTAAAGAAAAACAGGAGGAACTTGAGAAAGGTTGTATTAAAGTAAAATGGTAACATTTCAGTGTTTGAGAAAGAACAAACAAACATAACAATCTCACTTTAATCCCCTTTTATCTATAGTTTCCAAGTCCCAATCAAAACTCTTCTTTGGTGTCACAAAATAATGGAAGAGGCATGTACTGGTCTAGGTTTCCCCAGAAATAAACCCTGAGACAAGAAGTACCACTAGTTTGTCTAGAAAGTCCACAAAACATAAGTAAAGGAGTAAGGAAGTGAGACAGGGAATGGAAGGACACAAATGCATCATCAAGCCAGTTACCCCAGTGGGAAAGTGAAGCTGAGTCCCACTGGGAACGCTCTGCAAGACAGTGTGTGGGGGATAGTCCTCAGAGTTACCCCATCCATGGGACGAGGAAGCTGGGGTCCTTATCCACCAACTCCCCCATCCATCACCTGTTTCTGGGGGTTATTAACAACCCACCACTCTGGTTTACTTATCCATGGGTCAACATGTTAACTACAGCCAGAAAAATAGCCCTTAGGGAAAGACTCGCAGGTATTTAAAAAACAAAACAAAACAAGCAAACAAACAAACAAAAAACCTTCAGGTGGGGAGCTGCAGATTTTTGGAGGATTCAGCTTTGAGAGGTAGGTGTACAGAGGATATAGGCGCCAATACCTGCCTCTATGTAGGTCATAGACACTGAGTTAATTTCATCTGCATGTGTATACAATCATTTTCAATTAAGGCTTCTCTTCATTCTGTGTGTTTGGAAAATTTAAACAAAACTATTATTGTTTTTATATTAGTGTCTTGGCATTTGAATATATGATGCCAGAGATGATTTAATAAATATAAAGCAAATCCATTTAATTTCTCACACCATCAGATGTACAGCCATATATTTACTTGAAGTGCTCTGTAGACTACCATTTGAAAGAAGAGCTTCCATAGGGTGTGCTTTAAAGACATTTTTCTACAAGCTGTTTAATTAGAATGAGCTTTAAAAATACTTTATCATATCATAAACCTTCAAAACAAAATGATTCATCATCTTCTGAAAGCCATAGAAAATGTGTCTTAAATGTCATTCTCAAATACCACTTCTAGAGTGAAGGTAAAACTATTGTTTCCCCACCAGCTAAAATGTGGTTTCGCCAATACAGGATGAAATAACTCCGGTGGTTAATGGAGCTTTCTCTTGATTTAGGAAGATAAAGGCAACATTTTAGTTATGACTCACTCAAGGATTTAAGAAGTTCTCTTAAATTATTTTTGAACAACAAAGCAAAAACAGAGGCCTGGAATCCCGGTGTTTGAGGGAAACTTTAAAATTTCTACCTACTCCTCAGGGCCTGACTGCCCATTCTCATGTTTTCGCTGTGTTTTTCTTCTACCCAAAGCTCTGTCTCCTCACAGAAATTGCCTCTTCCAGCAACCCCAAAGGAGCCTATTCTATTTTTGTTAGAACGTTCTTCTTTATGTAATTCCAAGTCTCTTCATCAAGATTTCCTTGTGGAATAACACTTCACATCGCTGTAGGCATCTCTCAGGTCTTGCCCGTCGTTTTTGTCTCTGTTATTCCTCACAGAGGAACGGTCTTCTCTTTTCTACCAGTTTTCAAGACCCAATCCAGCATCCTCTTTCCTTGACATCTTCTCTGACTATCCATCCCACAAGGATTTTTTCCTTCTCTACCTTCTTATCATAACATTCCTGATCTGTGTCATTCATTCATTTGTTGATTTGCCCAAATGTTTGTTGAGTGCTTCCTATGGTCCAGGCACCGTTCCAGTTACTGGAGATATAGGAGGATGTAAAGCAGGCAATTCCTGTGCTCATAGAAGTTCTGTTCTAGGAGGTGAGATCCCCAATGAAGAACACAACAATTTCAGATATGATAAGACCTAGGAAGTGAATAAAATACAATAATGTGGTGCTTTTCATGGGCGTGTATCTGTTACCAACCATCCCCTCTTTTTATTGTAAACTCCCTGAAGCAAATACTACCTCTTTATATTTATTTGTATTTATTATAGTGACCCCAAAATACTTACTGACTCATCTTCATGAGTATGTGATACTATTCTAAATAGATAGTATTTAATCATTTGGGATTTATGTGAAGTTGGATTAAGTTGGTAATGCTTTAATTAGAGTTGATGCTGCTTTGAAAAACACATTCGACACTTGTGGAAGCCTTAACAGATGTCAGAATGTTGGTAGGTTCCCTTACACGATGTTAACTCTGAAGCTGTCCTGGAAATGTATGAACTAGTTTCACTTTCAGCTCTCTACCCTTGACTTCCTATGAAATCAAGACAGATTTTGCTATCCCTTAGCTTTCCCCTAACTTCTGTTGACCCCTCCCACTCCAACCCCATCAGGCCCCCAGTTCTCCTTTAGAAAAATCTGAAAGGTTAAGTCACCTACTTACATTTAATTACATGCCCAACCCTGTTTTGATTTTTGTGATGAATATAAGGAACTATGAGATCCCAGTTAATGTATATCCTGTATACAGTGCCTAACAATGAAGTATGATGACTCAAATTAAGATGAAAAAGGTTCTATTTATCAGCACAGAATTATTCCCTTTGAATTATCATACAGCAGCTGACCCTGTCTAACCTCATGAACTTAACCTTGTTTTTAAATTATCATACAGCAGCTGACCCTGTCTAACCTCGTGAATTTAACCTTGTTTTCGGAGTGTGTGTGTGTGTTTTACTGATTGCCAGTGGTACCAGATCCTGAATTAGTTCTTAGCAACATCAACATTCATAGCATAAAAGAAGTGCACGGTCCAAAGGAGTTAGGCATGACCTTTCCAAACATCAGCTTACAGCTACAAAATAATGAATAATTGCAACTTCTTAAGGGGTTGTTTTGAATATTGGAAGAAAAAACAGATGAAGAACCAAGGGCTTCCCTGGTGGCGCAGTGGTTGAGAATCCGCCTGTGGATGCAGGGGACAGGGGTTCGTGCCCCGGTCCGGGAAGATCCCACATGGCGCGGAGCGGCTGGGCCGGTGAGCCATGGCCGCTGGGCCTGTGCGTCTGGAGTCTGTGTTCCGCAAAGGGAGAGGCCACAGCAGTGAGGGGCCCGCGTACCACCAAAAAAAAAAAAAAAAAAAAAAAGAACCAAGTGGATAGTAGGTGGTGTTAAACAAATACTAGTTTCCTCTACTTTCTTTCAGTTACCAAATTACTCATTCAGCTAGTCACTCAGACTTTGGTTAATGATTAGCTGAAGAGTAACAGTGAAGATTTTTATTTTTTTAATTGAGTCTACTAGGATTGGTTTCATGTATGGATGGAATAAGCACTTGCCGTTTCATCACAATTAATTCTCCCCAAATTTTTTGTTAAAGGCCTGAAATGTTTACCATTGGAAATTAATTCCACTGGGTTAAGTTATTGTTATTTACTATACCTACTCTTAAAATATAAATAACTGATATTAACCCACTGTTGTATTAGCCAGTCTACATAAAGGAGGTTCTCTGAGATTAGTAAAACGGTAAATCCGTAAATCCTAAACGATGGTTAAAAGGAAATCTGGTAACACAGCCAGCACTCCCCACATCAAATTTATTTTGTTTGGCTTTACAGTATTGGCCAGACAGTATTTTATAAATTTTGAGTTAGCACCACTATTTTAAAAGGAAAGATCTCTCATATAATTCCAAATTTCAGTTTACAAGCAAAAAACGTTGGCCACGTTGGGGTCTCATTCCTGGTGGATGAGCCATTCTTTAGGAAAGAGTGGCTTTTTCCGGACATCTGATTACCCCAATAAAAATATTCAAATGGTTCAATGACCTCTGGTCATCGTCTTTTCATTTTCTCCAAAAGCATCCTGTTAAACTGTTCCTAGTATTCCGCTTTAAAGGGCACATATAAAATATTTTCTCCGGGGCTTCCCTGGTGGCGCAGTGGTTGAGAATCCGCCTGCCGATGAAGGGGATACGGGTTCGTGCCCCGGTCCGGGAAGATCCCACATGCCACCGAGCGGCTGGGCCCGTGAGCCATGGCCGCTGAGCCTGCGCATCCGGAGCCTGTGCTCCGCAACGGGAGAGGCCCCAACAGTGAGAGGCCCGCGTACCACCAAAAAAAAAAAAAAAGAAAATGTTTCCTCTTGAGGCCAAATTATTATAATACAGCTATGATTATTTTTTCATTCATTCCAGAATCTTAACAATTGAAAAAAAAGGGAGATACTATCTTTTTTAATAGTAAGAGTTAACATTTATTGAGTCTCTGACTACGTGCTGAGCCCTGTTCTAAGAATTTTAAGTACATCATCTAATATACTTCTCCCAATCACCTCAATTACACCCATTTTACAATAGAACAGACTAAGGCATAGAAAGGTAAAGCCACGTGGCTTGGGTAAGGAGCCAGGTTGGGATTTATATGTTGTCACTCTGACTCGCCGTCTTCCTAACCACTGTCTGATACCACTTTCTCTGTATTGCTCTGTGTGTTAGCCTCAGTGCTTCAGCTGGAACCTTTGGAATCTATTTAAAGATGAAAAACACAGTTGTATTGTCTCATCATTTGAGAAGCAGAAAGATAGGACTGCCATGTTGCAGGACTCAAAAGACACAATTCACATCATGAGCTGTGTAAATGGTACCCCCTGGAGTTGTGCAAAGTACAGTTTGCACAGACATATGCAGTGCCCCTTTTAACAGGATCCTGCCCACAAGAGGGGATTTTTACTCTTTGCTCCTTTAAAGATTTTGAGTGAGCCGCCCCCCAGACAGCTTCTAGGTCTCTCCTCATGCTAGGAATCAAAGATCACCATTGTTTCCACAATTAGTTGTTTCACATAATCTGAAGACTGCCAGGCAGTTCTTTAGAGTGAATTGAAATTCTCTGTAGCCATTTCTTCTGCTTCCGGTCATGTCAAGCAGTAGTTGAAGACATATATTCTCAGAAATAATCTCCAAGGAGTTGGAGCCAGGTTGCTCACAGGTTATTTCCCCAGGATAAGCAAGCGTGGTGTTGGCTCTTCTGTGCCGTCGCAGAGCTTGGTATGCAATGGTGACTCACTGTCCTCCCACAGAACATGCGGTAACCTTGCAGCCAGATTGTGCCCCGTGGTATATGACTCCCATTGAGTCAGGAGAGTCGCTCAAGCATTAAAATTTGACCTCGTGGCCTACCTACCGGTTATAAAAGGGCAAGAATTCCTCAGCATTACTGAAGCCATATCATTTTCATTGTAGGACCTATTTAGGTAACAGCAACGGCGATGAGGAAAAAGAATTTGGTTATTGAGGCCCCTGTTGAATATCTTGTGCTATTTCAAAAGAACACATTCCATTTATCCTTAAAAAACAAAAAGTTCATTTCAGAGTAAAAATGTCGATTGTACTCATTGAGCAATGGAGCAGAATAAGAGTCAGAGTTAACTCAGATATGCCTGTTTCACTGTGAGCTGAAATCGTCTCTTCTTGTTCCTAGTTTCTCTAATTGGAGTGGAAACCTAACCCCATTTCAAAACGCTGTCCCCTGGGCCTGAATAAAAATAAAGTTGGCCTCATAAGGACTCTCATCTGTCTTCTTGCACTATGGCAGAATGCTGGGTCCCCAGCAATTAGCTTAGTGCCTAAGTCACTAGGCAGGCGTTTTAAAGGACAATTTAGTCAATGATTTTGGTACAACCAGACAATAATATTACTGTTTTAGTTTGGTCACTCAAGTACCCAAACCCTGAATTCATTATCTCACAAGCACATGTGTTCAGTTATTAAAGAGAAATTCTAATCTTAAGGAGAATAGTATTTTTTCTTCCCAACTAAACTATTAGGTCCTCCAGGGCAGCAACCACATCTTGTGCTTTTTTATCGTCCATGGGATCTAGAATGAGTAAGTCATGAAGGTTGGATGCCTTACTTCACCTCTTAGCAAAGTAAAGTATAACTCATAATTATCAGTGTAGTACAGGAAATAGCACACTATCTGGAAAGTTTAAATATGTCTCCTTGCATGAATCACTTCTTACCAGAATTCTCTTTCCTCCCAGATTCCAGCACCAGGGTTCTGTTGTCCATGGCACATACTCTAGTCCTCAGTGTCTAGAGCCTGTGAACTTTTTATGGGCCTTTGAAAATATTTGAGAACTGAAAAGTAAAGTAATTGACTCCAAAATACAATAAGAAAACTGCAAAATCCTGATTGAAGTTTAATTAAATGTTCAAAAGTGTAACATTATGTCAACTTCGATAATTACCAACTAAGTATTTATAAAAATTTATTATATTTGGAGAAACAAAAACTTGTGGGCTGAGTTTTTTTTTTTTCATTTCACAAGAATTCTAAAGTGTGTTAGATGATTGCAGAGAAATCAGGGTTAGTCGTTAGCTAAATGAGTTTAGTAGCAAATAATTTCAAAAGCAAAATTATAAAGATCCTTTCTAGATTTTCATAACAAAAATATTGTATAATGTGGGAAGTGGATCCATTTTGATGTACTGGATGTAATGTGTAGTAGGGCTTAAACTACTGTCCATTTGCAAGTTTTTTTTTTTTTTTTTTTTTTTTTTGCGGTATGCGGGCCTCTCACTGTTGTGGCCTCTCCCGTTGCGGAGCACAGGCTGCGGACGCGCAGGCGCAGCGGCCATGGCTCACGGGCCCAGCCGCTCCGTGGCATGTGGGATCTTCCCGGACCGGGGCACGAACCCGTGTCCCCTGCATCGGCAGGCGGACTCCCAACCACTGCGCCACCAGGGAAGCCCTGCAAGATTATTTTTTAAATAACTTGTTTTTTTATTTATTATTTTTTAAAAAATAAAACCAAGCTGTCATTGTCATTTGGAGTTCCTATAAGGTAACTCTTAAGAAAAAGGTTAACTATTTGCAGAGAAGTCTGAATGTTAAGCAGGGACTAACTTAGTCCTGGCAGAAACTAATTCACGGAAGAACTGTCAGCTGAATGAAGGCTTAAATTTCATGGACTTGAGGGAGAGCTTTTTCACATTCTCTTCCCATATGGAGTAAGAATCTGCTCTGAAAGTGGGGAGTATTTTGCATTATCTCTTCTAGCTCCTTTGCTTTCGACTTTCCATAAAGCAACTTCTGCCAATTACCATCTTTATGACCCAACTTTTTTGCGAAATTGTCAAAGTACTCTCTTTAAGAACACAGAGAGGGGCTTCCCTGGTGGCGCAGTGATTGAGAGTCCACCTGCCAATGCAGGGAACACGGGTTCGAGCCTCGGTCTGGGAAGATCCCACATGCCGCACCGCGCAGCGGCTGGGCTTGTGAGCCATGGCGGCTGAGCCTGCGCGTGTGCTCCGCAATGGCAGAGGCCACAACAGTGAGAGAGAACACACTAAAGTAGTTCCTCTGAAAATCACAGTTCTCTGCTGTGTATGACTATTTTTTTTTTTTAGAGTTCACTGCCTGCCTGGAATGAACAGGCTGTCTTTCTCCCCAGAAGAGCACAGACTGATACACAAGGTCAAGTTAAACAGTATCGAAGTCTGCTTTCCTATCCCTTATACAGGAATTATCTGTTCTAAAAGCAAAATTTAACTGTAAATATAATATACATATAGAAATTGTTCTTGAGTTCAAAAAGAAAATTAGTCTTCATTTTGAAAAAGAATCAACATAATAAGATAAAAGTGTGTATTTTTTTCCAAAAGTGATTGTTGACTACTACATTTGTATATACACCTGTAATCTGATATCTAAATACTTGAAATATTTGTAAGTTTTAATACCTAGAATGAAAATAATGGTTAATTTCTAATGATTTTGCTGTTGTGTCCACAAAAATAACTGTGACCAGGAGTGAAAGTTTATCCATCCCATCATCTTTATCTTAGGATTGCTTTAAAAAGTTAAAAAATAAAAAACTCTCCTGCTGAGATGCTATTTGTGATGCTATTTGTTTAGTTCTTGAGGTCTAAGTCCTACCCTAAGGCCTTGAGAATGCCTCTTAGGCTCCTCCAGACCTCAGTTTCCTCAACTGTTTGAGGAGGAAACTATAGTACTTAGCTCATGAGTTTGTTTGTGTGTTTTCTTATTTTTAAAATTTATTCAAGTATAGTTGACTCAATGTTGTGTTAAATCCTGCTGTCCAGCAAAGTGATTCAGTTATACATATATATTCTTTTTCATATTCTTTTCCATTATGGTTTATCTCAGGATGTTGTATATATCAAGTTCCCTGTGCTGTACAGTAGGACCTTGTTGTTTATATGAGTTTATTTTAAATATTAATGAGATGACATGTGTGAGTACCTTACCCAGTGCCTGGCACATGGTGAGCCTGAGTTCCAGCCACTTCATCCACTCAACTCTCTGGGGAAGAACTCTCTGGACTTCAGTTCCCTCACCTGATAAATGGGTACATAAAGGCTTCACGTGGCTGATGTAGAAGTTAAGTGTGTTAATAACATCAAACACTCAGTGACTCCAAACAGGTTCTTTGAGCTCTGGCCAGAGCAGACTTCCCATCCAGAGGCACGGCTCTCTCATTCACAGGCCGATGGATGATTGGCTTTGGCAGATTTTGTGGGTCTCCACAAGCACCCTCTCATTTTCCTGCCAATATGTGGTGAAACTCTTCCCGGAAAAGTCATTTCTTTGAATTGAGCTTGAAAAAAATCCCTGTTAGAATTGAAGTAGTTTATCTGGATTTATAGCACATGACATAATAGCTTCTCCTAAACACTTAAGAAAGAATCTTTTCCTCCTTAAGAATGATGCTGGGGTCAGCTCACTGACTGCGCAAGCCTTCTCCCAGTGTGTTTCTTAACCAGTTCCTTTTCCTTTGGGAAAAAATTGTTACTGTAAGGATGTGGGAACTCTGTTTCAGCAAAGAAGGTGTCAAAAGTAGCTTTCAGAGATAGAGGGTTATGAAAAAGAATTCAGGCAAGATCAAGTTTTGAATTCTAATTCCAGCCATGAAGAAAATGCCACAAAAGGGCACAGGAAGAAAATCTGTAAAATGCTTTTCTGCCATGGTTAACCAAAAATGTACTCTGTTGTTAAGCCGACACCCTGTGAGCCAGATATTGTGCTAGTTACTGGGAATACAGAGATGAATAAACCACATTCTTGCTTTCAAGGGGCTCACAAAGTTGTGGGAAAGCCCACATGTCTGTTTAGGGCCAGACACTGGGGATACAGGGATGGGAAGCCACGATCACTTCCCCTTCACCAGATAAGGAGAGGATCACACTGTGTTCGTAAGCACTCCGGTTGGAATTAGCACCGGAATCTGGAATTTGCTTAGCCCAGGGCAGACTGTAAAGCAGTGGGACTAGAGGAGCTGACCCCTGAGTTAATTCCTGACCAAGAAAAAAGAGAGAGAGAGAGAGAGAGAGAGAGAGAGAGAGAGAGAGAGAGAGAGAGAGAGAGAGAGAGATAAAAGGGAAGGACAATAATGCTGCCAGAGAAGCCTGTGCAAAGATATGAAAGTGGTAGAGAAGGAAACCTTGCAGGTGGGCAACATGTTGTCTCCTTCCATCCCAGGCCAACCCTGGGAAGAAGATAAGTGTGTTATCTCATAGAAGAAAAGTGGAATCTTAGGAGATTAAGTTATTTTCAAAGATCACAGTCAAAATCAGTTGGCTGAACAGTAGCTGTGGAACTCTGCTGTCCCTATAATTGCTATTGCATGCTGCTGAGCATTGTAAATACATTACAAACAGGTAAAAAATACACATATATAATAGTAGTAATCAAAATTAACCCAAGATGTTCACAAAATTGAATGAAGCCAAGGAGACTGAACTGAGTTTGTCTTGGAGTTAACTGGCCTTTACTGCTGCTTGTGTTAGATCTTGAAGGGCAATGGGGGAGAAGTTGAAAGGCTTACCAGGCAGGGGACATGGCATGGGCAGATTTGGGGCAAGGCGTGTACCATGTGTATGGCTGTCATCATAGGAGAAGGCTGTAATTGATTTGGTAGGGAAGAGGAGTCTATTGAAGGTTTTGAAGCAGGGAATTTAACCTTTTAAGTTTTGTCTTTGAAAGATGACCCACAGACAATACAGAGACTAAACCTTAGATGTGTAAGATGGGAGGCAAGAGAACTATTCACAGTCTATTATGTGAAGGGAGTCAGGGGATCAGGTTCAAAACCAAGATGGAAACATAAAACAATGATTTTATCTTTTTACAATTTTTTTTATTGAAGTATATATAGTTGATTCACAAAGTTTTAGTTTCAGGTGTACAGCAAAGTGATTCAGTTTTATGTGTGTGTATATATATATTCTTTTCCCTTATAGGTTATTACAAAATATTGAAAAATATTGAGTAGAGTTCCCTGTGCTCTACAGTAGGTCCTTGTTGGGTATCTACTTTATATATAGTATTTGTGTATCCGTTAATCCCAAACTCAATTCATCCCTCCACGAGCCACCCCTTCCCCTTTGGTAACCATAAGTTTGTGTTCTATGTCTGTGGGCCTATTTCTGTTTTGTAAATAAGTTCATTTGTATCATTTTTTTAGATTCCACATATAGGCAATATCATATGATAAAATGATTTTAAATCAAAGTATTATAATAGTAACATCATATACTTTAAAGTTTTAAAACCGCTCTCCCTCATATTTATTGAATTCTCTTTTAAAACTTATTTTTAAGAGAAGATATCATGTATTGAGCCCTTACTATATGCCAAACACTTTGGCAAGATTTTACGTGTCTCATTTAATCCTCACAAACCCTATTTTATCTCCATTTTATAGCCTAGGAATCAGGCTTAGAGAAGATTAAGTAACTTGTTCAAGGTCAAACAACTAGTCACTAGTGGTCTTTGGATTTGCACCCAGGCAATCTGACCTCAAAGGCTACTTTTTAACCCTCTTTAATTAACAGACATTGTCTCAAAAAGCAGACCTTTTACATTAAATACAACTTATTTGTAATTGTGGTCAAGGGGAAATTACTTGAGTTGCCTGGATTATTTTACCATTACTTTTAACATGGGCAAGGAAAAATGTTATCAAACAAATGTAAATTAAATGAGTCCACTGAGACTTTTCTTTCTAGTAAATCAATTTCCTTCATTGTGTATTGCATCAGGTATTAAATTATCATTAAAGGACATTCTATGTGCATTTATTTTTGACACTTTTTTTTCCAAATCCTATTTTAATGAAAACCTCCAGTTGTTTCACAGTCTTAGAAACAAGGGCTTCAGTTATCAATGTGATTTTTCCAGTTGCATGATGTCTTTCAAAAAATCTTTTAAAAATTATTTTTATTAATTTAATTCAATTTTAGAATATAGCATTGTCCCTTGAGATAGGTAAATAGCATTAGGAATCACTTGATTAAACAAAGGGTCTAGTATGAATCTGAAAGCAGAACTAAAGATATAGTATGACCTATAATTTGGATACATGCTGATAACATTTATGTACATTTAAACAAAGTACCAGCTAAAGAGATGATTTAAAGGAAAACAGATGTCGGTCAAGGCAATATGTTTGCTCTTGACTGTGTCTATGTAACAGCAAGCAACACTTTATAAAATAAAGTCAGTGATGAATAAAGCAAGTACATTGATTTCTCAAGGGGAGAATCCATGTCTTAACCCTTTTATTTCTAATGCTTTGCTTTGCTCTTTAAGAACGAGACATCTAGTACAAGACTGGCTATCAGTTCCTGAATGTACCATTAAAATTTAATCTTTTTGATTCCACTTACAACAGTACTTAAATTCATGGAGACAGAAAGCAGAATGGTGGTTGTCTGGGTTCAGGAGGAGAGGGGAATGGGTGTTATTGTTCAACGGGTATTACATAGTTACACTTTGAGAAAATGAAACAGTTAGGAGACGGATGGTGGTGATGGTTGCCCAACAATGTGAATGTACTTAATGCCATTGAGCTGTACACTAAAAAGGGTTAAAGTGGTAAGTTTCATGTTATGTCTATTTTACCACAGTAAAAAAAAAAAAAAAAAACTTAATCTTGATGTATGCTTATAGAGGGTCCAAATATAGTTAGCCATTTGATAAAGAGAATAGCTAATTCCTTCATTTTAAAGTAAAATCTATAGATTTCTAGCTTCAAAATGGTGGACGGATGACCTCCCTACCCCACTTTTCTCTAAAAACATCACCCAAATCAATAACATGAGTGAACTCTGAAAATAGGGATCGAACAGAGGTGTGTATAGTGTACACCCATCCACAAGCCCTCACTCTCAGTACAGTCAGCGTACCCTCCCCATGGAAGACAGAGATTCTGGAGTCACAGGCAGAGAGAGCAGGAGGAATAGCTGTGCAAACAGGAGGATGAAATAAAAATCTGCAAATTGATCAGGAAGACCTCCACTCCCCTTCTGTTGCCCACATCGGAACGCTAGCAGGTAGATTTACACCCATCCCTAGAAAACGCAAACTACCTCAGAGGAAACAGTCTTACAGTGACATTTAGGGTGGTCAAATAAAATACCTGCTGGGCAATGACTACACTATAGCCACCCCCCCAGTGCACAAGCCCTACCCAGGCACCTACAGCCACCATGATCCTTCTAGGCCTCAGCCTCATCTATGAACCAGTCAGGGATCCAGGCAGGAGTTTGAGGATCCTACTCTCACCACTGTCTCATGAGCTATTTAAATGCATCTCTTTAATACCATTTAAATATTTAATTAAAATGAGGTTACGTTTACAAAGATACATGTAATTTGAGAATTAAGAAGACCATGAAGAGTGAAAGAAGGAGAAGATGGGGTTAGAATATAAAGAAAATACAATAGCACTTATGAAACTTTAAACAACTTACTTGATCCATACAATGCGGGTCTTGGTTTTTTTTGATCCAGTATTTTGAATTAGTGCAAAGTTCTCAAAGCCAATTATAAAGTGCATATGCTGTCAACATTACTGATCCCAGGCAAAAATATTGATACTAGTTTTAAAAACTAGTTTTCTGCACCTTTTAACTGACAACATAATTTGTTGACAAATGTTGAAATCTATACCTTATCAGAGGTCTCACATATTGTTACCTTTTAAAATGATCATTTGTTAGCCAGTATTACTTAATGAGGCAATCAAAATGCCATGTGTTGTGTAGGTAACAGTACACCACCCTTACCCATGCTAGGAGTATGACTAAAGACCTTATCCCACTTTACAGCTAACAGGCTTGTGATCTTGTCATATATACCCTCACTATGAATCTAAAAATTAGAAAAAAGGACAGTGAACTTAGATTGTTTAATCCTGGATATCTTGAAAATCTAGAATTTACTGGCTGTTAAATATGTCCATTGTTATGCCAGTAACATGCACACATACACCATTTACAGTGGATATTTATTCATTGCTGCTGTCCAGCTGAAGAGGATGGATGTCTTAAAAACAATTCCCAAAAACATAATAGCAACTTTTAATCTCCTTCTCTTCTCCCTCACCAACCCACTCCCCTTTCTCATAAGCAAACACACATACACACACACAGCAGGTACATCTGGATCCAATTACTTTTTCTACCACCAGTGATGTGACTTTGAATAAATCACTAGCTTTCTTTATTCATAAAATTATCACCCCTAATTTGCAGGGTAGCTGTGATGAATAAATAAGAAAATATATAATGTACTTATTAGGTAATTAGTAAATAATAGTAATTATTATTTTTTTAAATTTATGACAGCTTTATTGTTTTAAATTAATTTTTCAATGCAGACTCAATATCTAATCAGTGTAGAATGATTTAGTTTTTCCATTTGTTTTGTCAATTTTGTTGGTTGTGTTTTTCAAGGAATTTTTCCATGTTGCTTAAATTTTCAAATTTATTGGCATAAAGCTGTTCATAATACATTTTCATTAATTTTTTATGTCTATAGAACTGACACTGATAATTTGTGTTTTCTTAGATCAGTTCTTTATCAGCATTACTAGGTGCTCGTCAATTTATTATTCTTTACAAGGAACCAGCTTTCAGCTTCGATGATTTTCTTTTTTATGTCATTGTTTTATACTCATCTATATTTTTTATTTTATTTTTCTTTTATTCTACTGTTAAAGTATAATTAGCTGTTATCTTTCTAGCTTCTTGATATTATACTTTATAAAATATTGTCAATCTTTCTTCTTTTCTTTTTTCCCCCCAGCTTTATTGAGGTATAATTGGCAAATAAAATTATGTGTATTTAAAGTGTACAACATGATGATTTAATATTTGTATATACTGTGAAATGATTACCACAATCAGGTTAATGAACACGTCTATCACCTTATATAGTTACCATTTTTTGTGGTGATAATACTTAAGACCTACTCTTTTAGAAAACTGCAAGTTTACAATGCAGTATTAACTATAGTCACTGTGTGGTATGTTAGATTCACTGAACTTATTCTTCTTATAACTGAAGGTTTGTACACTTTGACCAGTATCTCTCCAGTCTCCCCTCACCCATATTACCATTCTACACTCTGTTTCTATGATTTTGATTTTGATTTTTTCTTTTAGATTCTACATATAAGTGAGATCATACAGTATTTGTCTTTCTCTGGCTTATTCACTTAGCATAAGGTCCTCTGGGTTCATCCATGTTTTCACAAATGGCAGGATTTCCTTCTTTCTCATGGCTGATTAATATTGCATTTTACATATCTATAAATATATAAATATATATATACACACACTACATATATATGATATATATACTATATGATCTATGATATATATATCATATAATCTTTACTCATCCATTGGGGGACATTTAGATTGCTTCCAAATCTTGGCTATTGTGAATAATGCTGCAATGAACATGGAAGTGCAGATATCTCCTTGAGAAACTTGTTTCTTTCCTTTGGATAAATACCTAGAAGTAGAATTGCTGGATCACATGGTAGTTCTATTTTTGATTTTTTTGAGCAACTCCATTCTGTTTTTCATAATGGCTGCACCGATTTACATTCCTACCAAGAGGTTCCCTTTTCTTCACATCAAGGGTTCCCTTTTCTTCACATCTTTACTAGCATTCGTTATCACTTGTCTTTTTGATTAAAAAAGACTTAATAGGTGTGAGGTGCTATCTTATTGTGGTTTTGACTTGCAATTCCCTGATGATTAATTATGTTGAACATCTTTTTATGTACCTATTAGCCATTTGTATGTCTGCTCAGGTCATTTGCCCATTTATTAATCATATTATTTGGGTTCTTTTGCTATTGAGTTGTATGAGTTTCCTATGTATTTAAAATATTAACACTTTATCAGATATGTGGTTTGCAAATATCTTCTGCCATTCCATAGGTTACATTTTCACTTTTGTGATATTGTGATTTATAAGAAATATATATTTGGTCATTCAGCTGACCAAAATCTCTTTCTAATATATATTAGGTCTTTTTCTACTTTTTCTTGGTTCACACCTCTTAAAACCGTTGGAATTTCCTGTGGTAAGGGCCATAAAGGTGTCTTTTGTTTTGTTAATGAGGTAACTTAAGGAAGGGGACTGGTTGGTAGGGGAACCCACCAATCCTTTACATGGTTGGAACTTTCAGTTTCACCCAGACCTCTGGGAGGGAGAGGGGCTAGAGGTTGAATCAATCCTCAAAGGCCAGTGATTTAATTAGTCTTACCTGTAACAAAGAAGCTTCCATAAAAACTGGAAAGAATGGGGTTCAGAAAGCTTCCGGATTGGTGAATATGGGGAGATGGGGGCCAAGTGGTACTCTAGAAGAAAAAGTGTGGAAGCTTTGTTTCCTTTCCCCGTACCATGTATGCATCTTTTCCATCTGCCTGTTCCTGAGTTATATCCTTTTATAATAAACCGGTAATCTAGTGAGTAAATGAGTTTCCTAAACTCTTGTTAGCAGCTCTAGCAAATTAATCAGATCCAAGGATGGGGTCTTGGGAACCTCTGACTTATAACCAGTTTTTCAGAAGCACAAGTAACAACCTGTGCTTGCAACTGACATCTGTAGAGGGCAGGAGGCTGTCTTGTGGGACTGAGCCCTTAACCTTTGGAATCTGATATTATCTCCAGGTGGATGGTGTCAGTATTGAGTTGACTTCTCAGACACCCTGCTGGTGTCAGAGAATTGCTTGTTGGTATGGGAAAGGCTTCCCCACACCCACACACTTTATAATTGGGTGCAGAACCCCAAAGAATTTCATTAATTATTTCATTTGCTGTGCAGAAGCATTTTAGCTTGATGTAAAGATTCAATGCAATACCTATAAAAATTCCAATGGCATTTTTCACATAAATAAAAAAGACAATTCTACCATTCACATGGAACTACAAAAGACCATTAATAGCCAAAACAATTTTGAAACAGAAGGACAAAGCTGGACGCATCACATTTCCTGATTTCAGGCTATACTGCAAAGCTATAGTAATCAAAACAGTATGATACTGACATAAAAACAGACCCATAGATCAATGGAACAGAATAGAGAGCCCAGAAATTTACCCATGCATTTCTGGTCAATTAATTTTCAATAAAGGAGTCAAGAACATACATTGGGGAAAGGATAATCTCTTCAATAAATTGTGTTGGGAAAACTGGATAACCACATGCAAAAGAATGATACTGGACCCCTATCTTACACCATTCACAAAACTTTACTTGAAATAGATTAAAGACTTAAATAGAAGACCTGAAACTGTAAAATTCCTAGAAGAAAATAGGGAAAAACTCCTTGACATTGGTCTTGGCAATGGTTTTATAGGTAGGACACCAAAAGCACAGGCAACAAAAGCAAAATAAAACAAGTGGGATTACATAAAATCATGATAATTATTGTTCTAACCTGACATTTTACAAAAGAGGTAGGAAACCTGAAGGTCAGAAGCCTTCAAAATATAATACTTTGAGCTTTTCCTCGGGAGTTAAGGAATTTAGCTCCAAAGACATTTATGCTTATAGAAAAGTCCTTGACTCCAAATGTATACTTAGTGAGTGTAGTAAGATAATAGAAACAGCTCAAAATCTGCTCCAGATTCCCCTCCAGATAAAGGAAATACCACATTATTCCTCAATAAGGAGGAAATGCTGCAAGAGTTCAAAATGTCTTGTTTTTATAATATTAGAGTACAATGTAGAATGCCAGGAAACTGTAATCAAAAACAAAAAACAAAACCCTGCAGATCCATGGTCATTTTTTCCTAAAAAGTTAGTTGACATATATACAGTCCTGAATTTAAGCACATTTAACAGGCCTGCATATTTTGTTAGATCATAGCATGGTTCTCAAAAATATGCTCATGGCAGATCTGTTGTAATCTGAAAATAAGAATTTACTCAGAGAAAAGTTGAAAGTGGGCAGAGTATTTCAAAGTAATAATATCTGAAAAAACTTGGATTGTATAGTAAAATCATTCCTTAACAGTTCATTCAGTTGGTTTCAGTTACTGTTTTATGTTTCACGCTTGGCTTGTGGTAAATGTCCTTAGTCCCATAAGTCATGCTCACCATTGAATAAGAGGAGGGGAATCAAGTTTAGGGTGCACCCAGTCTAGTTGCATGCAACTGATGCTTTCCACAGGAGAGTTGCCCATATTGCCTTGTGACACCAATTAGTATGAGAGAGAGGTTTTCGGTGATAGTTGGACCTTTTTTTTTTCTATTAACACTTGTATTGGGGGGAAAATGTAGTCAGCATATCAAACCCATTTATCAAATAAAGTTATCCTTTAAATTTATGTTAAGTTAAAAGAAGTGAGTCAATGAAGAAAAATATCTAGTAAGTAATGGTACAGATGGTATAGATGCCAATATGGCAGAGTTGTAGAGGTTGTGTCCAGATGCCTGAAGTTTAGGAAACATCATACTGCACAGTGGTTTGATTCAACCCAATGTATATGGGTGGATGACCTCAGTGAACATAAACATTTGTGGTACAGTCCTTTGAAATGTTGTGGTGACAGTAGTCAAACAGAGGTTTATACAACACTATACAACTTAGTGCATCAGGAAAATGCTAGAAATCATAGCAGCTTCTAGATTAAATGCATGCTCTTCAAAGCCATCCAGACAATTGCCTCATGGTTCCTAAAGTCCACTCTCCTCAGATTCAGGCATCCACGTTAGCCATCTTATACACTATCATATATTTGTATACTAACAGGAATGTTTGGCGTTGGAGGCAGTGGTATATCCCTCCATTCTGAGAAGCTTTTCAGAGGAAAATTATGTGATAGTCAACATATAAAACATTATTTAAGAAATTTCCCTGTGAAAAAATTGCCTTAGGATGGAGAAAACACTGTAATATTGAGCAAGTGTTATTAGGGTTTTTAAAAATAATTATTATTTTGTCACTACCCTTTTTTAGCACTTTTAAAATATTTATTAAATTTAATTATTTTTGGCTGTATCAGGTCTTAGTTGCCGCATGCAGGATCTTCATTGAGGCATGTGGGCTCTTCTGTTGCGGTACTAGGGTTCTTCGTTGCGGTGTACAGGCTTCTCTCTAGTTGTGGCGCCGGAGCGCGTGGGTTCTGTAGTTTGCGGCACACGGGCTCTCTAGTTGAGGCGCGCAGGCACAGTAGTTGTGGCACACAAGCTTAGTTACCCCTTGGCATGTGGGATCTTAGTTCCCCAACCAGGGATTGAACCCATGTCTCCTGCATTGAAAGGCAGATTCTTTACCACTGGACCACCAGGGAAGTCCCCTGTCACTACCTTAAATGTTAGAGATAAGAGCAAAAGTAAATATTTCAATCTCCATGGCCTGGTACTATTGTGTATCTGTCCTTTTCTGTAATGGCAACCTTGAAGTAGGGATCCAGCAAGCTTTGAATCTTCTGGTTAGTCTCATATGTTGTCAGATTCCCCACTACTTAAACTCAGTTTCTTTGGCACAGGGATGATATATTAGTCATTATGGGACTGTTACACAGTGTTTCAGAGATACCCAACAAGTGGGCTAGGGTTTTCAGAGATAGATTCTTGGAATACATGTAACACTGAGCAGCACACAGGTCGTCACTAATCTAAAGAGGTTAAAGATGTGTTTGTGACAGGGAAAGGAGTGCCGGTGAGCTAAGTAATCTCATTGGGACAGAGAGCCTTCTGGGGGATGGTGGAACATAGGACTGACTATTTCAGGAGAGTTTAACACACAACATTCAGACATTACATTTTGTGATCACTGTCATTTTCTTTCTGAAATGGCAACTAGAAGATATTTGCTGGACCTTACATGATAGAGAACAGTGCTTCAAATAAGTAATAGTAGTTAGTTACTTTTACTCAGTCTGGGTTTTTTTTTTTTTTTCCCCCACATTAAAATTCCAAGAAAAAAAGATAAACCTTTTTTTGTAAGCCCCCTCCCTCTGAAAAATGAGTAGTTCCCTCAGCTTTCTTTTGAATTTCTGAAAGTATGTGATTGGTTAACCTGCCTTAAAGTGGCAGCAACATGTTAAACATGGAACAGAATCAAGAATCCATGAAGGTCCCTGAATAGTCATAGGAAAACTGAAAAGCTTAAGGAGATAACTATATGTCAAGCAATTTATTGGTATTTACCTGAAGAGGCCTGAGGGTCACTCAGAGGAGACTAAATAATAAACGCACCTTGAAGTGTGACCAGGGGAGGAGCTGAAGTGTTTGTTGTAATGAGCAGCCAGAGATCTGGCGGGATGCCTTACTACATTAATTTTCCAAGTCCTTTGGGTGGGTCACAATTGCGCTAAAACATCCTGCCTGCAAATGCTAAATAAATACCAAGTTCACGTCAGACTAGAGAACCAACGTACTAATGTCATTTAAGAAATCAGAATGCTTAAATTACTTTTCACTTGATAGTTCACATCCAAAATAACTGAAGTTGGCACACACAGAGAAATATATATCCTCGGTGCAAATGTTTAGAGGGATGGGGAGGGAGGTCAAATCCTCTTCTCTTAGAAGCAATTTGAATTGTTTTGTTTCTTTGTTTTTTGTGTGTTTTTAAAAATTTTATTGGAGTATAGTTGATTTGCAATGTCATTCTAGTTTCAGGTGTACAGCAAAGTGATCAGTTATACATATACATATATTTATTTTTTTTCAGATTCTTATCCCATATAAATTATTACAGAATATTGAGTAGAGTTCCCTGTGCTATACAGTAGGTCCTTGTTGGTTATCTCTTTATATACAGTAGTGTGTATATGTTAATCCCAAGCTCCTAATTTATCCCTCCCCCCAACGTTTCCCCTTTGGTAACCATAAGTTTGTTTTCAAAATGGGTAGGTTTAATTATGTTTACTATAATGGAAAAGTTTTTATTTCAGATGTAGGAGGTGGGGCAGGGATGGGTCTTCACAATAACAGATGTTGAGGTGATATGATATAAGCTTCATTCTTTACTGAAGAGCTGTTAGGAATTTGCAAACCCAGAGGCTTGGTATATGTAAATCAATGAAATTTGCATATGATTTTCAAAATGAAATAAGGTTTAGAAAACATTGTGCAAGGAAACAGCCTCAGTACATGTAGCCACTTGTCCAGCAACAATTCATTAGCTTTTTCAGTTTAAACATCACAGCATGACCTGATGAAACGTTCCCTGCTACATTCTGTTGGGTTTTTAAGAGGCAGTTTGTGTCTCTACAACAAAACCCAAAGCGTGACATTTCATTAAATGTGCTCAAAATGAACAGCTGCTAAGTTCCCCAAGTCCTCTCAACTTTGATTTTGACTAGAAATTTTAGTTTTCAGTGCCAGACTTTGAGAAAATGATTTTTAATCTTTTTTTTTTTCTTTTGAGGGAGGATAAACAAGTCTGTGGAAGAGGGTTGTGTTCCTTATGAAGGTGCTCAGGGAATCTTACCCTAACACAGACACCTCATTTCCCAGAGGAGGAAATTGTTTTATAAGTTTTGAGATGTCTTCTGCCTGCTTGGCTGGTTTACACTCCAGGTCTCTGGTGCTGATCTGCAGCGAAGCTTTATAAGTTTCAGCAATTGACGAGGCTGGCTGGGCGCCAGGTCTTTTTTTTTTTTTTTTTTTTTTTCCCCTTCTCACTTCCCTGCGATGTTTTGAACTGCCTTCCTACAGACGTCATACAGCCCTTGAGGAATAGTTTCTGCCTGGTGAGATTGAATGATAGTTATTCACAAAGGCTTGGAGTCAGATTCTAAGCAGGGGACACAACGGAAATTACGTTCACAGGTACAGCAGTGAGCCCAACTCAAGTGTGGAGAGCTTTGTTCCCTCCATGACTTACTGGCTCCCCCTGGAGAAGAGTGTTTTCCTGTGGTCGCCCTGAAATGGAACTTCACTGACAGCTCTGTGGTGTTACTGTACCTCGCGGTCATTTTCGTTTCCTTTCTCTCTACCTGAGCACTTTTAGAGTGTCAGAAACCTTTAAACCTTTTATTGCGGAATGGCAAAAAGGATGCGATCAAGTGGCTCTTTCACTGTGTTGGTTGCCCTTGTGACCAGATGAAGAATAGATTCAAAATCCAGTTCCTCCCTTGGCAATGCAAAAGAGAAAACAAACTGTCACTTAAGAACAGCCCGGTGCTGGAGTAAATTCAGTATGAAAGAGGAAAAAGCTCCTATGTCTTAGAGGCCTCCCTCTGTTCTGGACTGGGGGCAGGAGTTGGACTCCGGGAAATTTGGATTTCTTCAAACAACCTCCTTTGGAAATGGAATATATTTCAAGCCATCTTTGTCAAAACACAGCTGAAATGTATTAATCAGAATACTTGAAGATTTTTTCTTTCTTTTTTTTTTTCTCCAAAATGAGCATTATTATGAAGCCAAGATCCCGGTCTACAAGTTCCCTGAGGACTTCGGAGGGAGTGTGGTAACGTGCTTTTCTCTCCTGCTTCTCCCCTTCTTTCCTTTTAAGATTGACGTAACAGTGGAGTATTTAGTAATTGCTGACTCGGAGGTTCAAGAGTTAAGTGTGATGTTAAGGCTTTGTAGGAAAGAGCACACTGTTGGTGACACTTTCATTCTCTATTTTGTGCCTGATTTTGTCTGTTTTAAAAACAGTGGTGCTCACACTTTTTTTTTTTAACTCCATGTGGACCGTAGCAATTCATCTGGTGACAATTTTTAGAAGAGGAAGGAAACTTGCAAAAAACGTTGGGAGTTTAGAAAATGAAAACTTGTCATTTTTCACTGCCTGATCAGGCTGTGTGTTTTCTTATCTTTCTTGCCTGATGCAAGCAGGCTGGTAGTTGACAGTCTTTGCCATGGTCTTTAAAAGCAGTATCTTGGCTTTTAACACATGTGTTAGCGTAATTAATAACATCATATATTTTAATCATATGAACCAACTTGAATTTAACTATGACTAAATGTATATCAAGTTGCTTATCATTCAGGAATCTCCTACGTTTTATTTTGTTAATAGTGTTCCCTGTTAATTATGTTTTTTGGTAATTTTAGTGTTTTCATCCTAACAAAAAGTATGTTCATTTCAATTTATTGCAATATTTAATTCTACTCTTTCCTCAGTGTTGTTTGATGTGGTCATACAGACATGATCCTTAAGGAATAGTTTCTCAATAAAGTAATTTTTGTGTCTAAAATAGTTATTTACAAAAATATTTTTATGGCTGTTTCAGAGGTTAATTTTACTTCGTTTATCTTAGTGACTGATTGTAAATAAATAAATAAGCTCACCTTTTTGAAATGGAAATTATCCTTCAGACAGGAGAATTAAAAGCAATGATTGAAGGCAGGTGTTGGGGGGTAGGATGGAAGCAGGCAGGTAAAATGTATTACATATAATTATGTGAGCAGGCAAATACACAAATAAATACTTACATTATTTGCATAAGGAATTCAGCCCACATTTATGTGATTGGGTTATCATTTGCAGTTATTATACTTAGTGTTTTATAGGGGACTAGAATCAAGAGTTGTCCCTTCAGTGGTATTTCTGTGAGTTTTAATAAACTATAGATGCAGATTTCATCTCATATCACTTGTGATATTTTATTTATTTATTAAAAAATTTTTTTTTTCGCTACGCGGGCCTCTCACTGTTGTGGCCTCTCCCGTTGCGGAGCACAGGCTCCGGACGCGCAGGCTCAGCAGCCATGGCTCACGGGCCCAGCCGCTCCGCGGCATGTGGGATCTTCCCAGACCCGGGCACGAACCCGTGTCCCCTGCATCGGCAGGCGTACCCTCAACCACTGCGCCACCAGGGAAGCCCACTTGTGATATTTTAAATAAATATGTGCAATAAATTTCTCCTTGAGTTTATTTAAAGAAAAGGTTGCATCTGCAAACAAATTCGTATGGCTCTTTTATGCCAAGTAATAAATACTGGGAAATACTTAGAAACCTTCTATTAGTTACCATAGCTAATATAAATCTCTAATATAAATGGGTGATCAGAATTTATAAAATTCACTTGTGATTTCTATCCTCTTATACGTGAATAAATAGTACTTAAGCTATTTCTTAATTTTGCCTAAAATGCAGGGAGACATTTCCAAATTCAGTGTTCAATCAATCAGCAACAGTTAGTTCATTTCAGGAGTCTAGTAACATTGACATCCTTTACTCCTCCGAGAGTGTCATGGTCTGTTTTCATCCACAACTATTCTATTTTATTATTCTAAATTATAAAAGGTATCATCATAGATAAAAAGGGCCACAATTCAAAGTATATTTTTAAAAATATTGATTTATGAATGTGTGTATTGTTCCATTTAATTTTAAATAGTTTGTGTAGTGTTTGGGTCAGAATGGTGTTTATGTAAAAAATAAATGTCTCTCTTTATGCTGATGATTTCTAATGGCACACTATGGAAACTCCCAGTTATTAATCTTACATCTGTCTTATTAATAATATAACTGTTTAGGTATATCACTGCTACCTCTAAATCATTTGACCTGAGATTGTAATTGCTATAATTAGTTTGTTTTATTATCCCTTTTATCATTCAAATTCTATGCACACATTTATTTATTTATATTTATATTTTTAAATAGTAGAATCTACATAGATTATACATCAGGTGTATAGAGGAAATATACATGTGTATGTGTATATGTATACTTCTGATTAGGAGATTACATGGCAAACTCCTAATGATATTATATACCCTTCCTCTTAATTCATCTACTTAAAAAACAGGCCTGGGCTTCCCTGGTGGTGCAGTGGTTGAGAGTCCGCCTGCCGATGCAGGGGACGCGAGTTCATGCCCCGGTCCGGGAAGATCCCACATGCCGGGGAGCGGCTGGGCCCGTGAGCCATGGCTGCTGAGCCTGCGCGTCCGGAGCCTGTGCTCCGCAACGGGAGAGGCCACAACAGTGAGAGGCCCGTGTACCGCAAAAAAAAAAAAAAAAAAAAACCACAAACAGGCCTTACTTATAGTTAAAATTCTATTAATTTCCAAAAATAAGATTAAAATAATCTTGAAATTAATGTTTCCTGATTACATAATATTATAAATATATATAAATTTTAAGTATTATCTAACAAGAATATATATATACTAGGTAGCTTTTAGCACATTTTTTTAACACCTTTATTGGAGTATAATTGCTTTACAATGGTGAGTTAGTTTCTGCTTTCTAACAAAGTGAATCAGTTATACATATACATATGTTCCCATATCTCTTCCCTCTTGTGTCTCCCTCCCTCCCAGCCTCCCTATCCCACCCCTCTAGGTGGTCACAAAGTACCGAGCTGATCTCCCTGTAGCACATCTTTATATGTGTAGATGTCTGTGTATCTGGTAAACAACAATTTGCTCAGTGTCTAAAGTATGGCAAATAAGCATTTCAATACTATACAGATGTGATTTTCTCTGAATAACATTGCTTCTCAGATCAATAAATGATTTCTGTTTTCTATTAACTCTCTCCTCCTAAGGTTATAAAAGTTTGGGCTGGCTGAGAATTCTTATTTTGGCCTCATGATCATAGTAAGAGTATTTGAGTAGACTAAAACTACTAGCTTTCTAAATGAGAATAAAAAGATGTAACAACAGTAATATTTTGGCAGGAAAATTACTTATAACCCCCACTATCCCATCCTCAACTATTCTCATTTTTCACTTAACTTCCATATCTTGAACAGTTGTAAATTCTGTGCTCTGCTTCTTCATTTACATGTCAGCATGTACTTTTGTGATAATAATACTTCTAGCTTTCATTTTATTGAGTATCTCTTGTGAATGTGGACTCTGTAGAGAATTTTACATACAGTGTCTTGTTTAGTCCTTATAACAAAATTGAAAGGAAGGAGTTGTTAACCCATGTTTTACAGATGAAGAAATAAACCTAAGAGATAAAATAACTTGAATAAGGCCCTTTAACTGCCGGGGAGGGCTGGGATCGAACCCAAGTCAGTCTACTTCAGAAGCAGTGCTCTTTTTATTTCAGCATGTTGCCTCCCTCCCTCATTTTTAATGACTGTAAAATTATTCATCTTGTGACTATATCTAAATGCACTAAAATATTTGGTTAGATATTGGGCTATTGAAGAAATGAATTGGAAGTTGTCTTTTTATAGGTATGATAGCCTACGAAGTTTAAGGCTGATATTGGGCATTGAAAAATGACTATTTGAAAAACTTTTGTAATTATTTTCTACTGGTAGCAAATAAGGTTCTCTATTCCCTATTAAAGAGAAATAAGAAGCAAAAGTCAGTGCTTCTCAGTTCTGAATAAATAGATCATCTTTCCAATTACATTAGCAAGTTTTACTTTGTTCTCTGCAAGCTCTGTAAGGCTTCAGGTAAGAAACAAGTACTATGTCTCAGACTTTGTATGAAGTTTCATACTGTTTTAAGTCAGCTTTGAAAAAGATACAAAATCTTCATTTTTACATCTTTTATCTTACAGGCTTTTGTAAATGGGAAAACAAATGGAATTTGAAAACTTGCTGCCTGTTCAGTATACACTGACTTGGCTTAGGGAAGTGACTATTTTCAAGATTGGTTCAGAGTTTTGAACCTGCAATAAACTTTTTTGATCCTATTACCTAAGTTTGTATCATATCTGGTATATAATACACCTAGAGATAAACAGCTTTGAAGAGAAGTGGTTAAGATACCTTGAATATTATTTAAAACATAAAAAATATTTTAATGCCAGGAAAGCACAGAGTGGATCACAGATAGGTTTACTCTTTAAAGTTATGAATTGTGAAATTCTCTGAGAAAGCCATTTGTCCACTCTACGTCTAACTTGCTTTGTGTCCCTGGAGAAGCCACCTAGTCCCTCTATAGCCAGGTTTACTCACCTGTCAAATAAAGGGAATGAGCTAGATCAGTGAATTTCAAACATGTATTTTCAATGAACACTTTTTACAAATGATATGCTAATATAAATAAGGGAATGTATACAACACATTTAAAATTATATGTTTATATTTGGTATATAGAGATAAATTTTTTTAAAGTATATATGTATGGTATATATAAGTAAAAATCTATAAACATACATATAACAATAAAACAGCCACTGAGTTAGCACCTTTACTCCCCACCCTTGCAGTACCTTTAAAGAGCTTTTGTGAAAACCACTTTGCTAATAAACTACTATGATCCTTTATAGTTCTACTTTCGGTAGTGCTACACTGCCACTGGAGAGTCATTTGTGTTTTCCGTATCCCTTTGTGGACTGGGATAAACTTTCTGGTAATTAAACTTCCTGGGAAGTTCAAGTAACAACAGTTCAGAGACTTGAAAGACTTTAACATTAGGGGAAAATTCTCATTTCTGGGAAATCACAGAAGAGTTATAGTTAAGATCCATGAACTTTATTTAGCATCTTCTTATTATTTACAAATTTATTTTAAATTTGTTTTGGCTGGGAAAATCATTGTTTATTACATATACAGAGAGTGGACGTCAGGAATACAGCATGGCAGTTGATAAATGCTGAATTGGTATTGAATTCTTTAGAAGAAAGATGTTTCTTTAGTTTGGGTATTGACAAAATGGGGTTTTCAACCACTTTTCCTATCATGTCACTGGTGACTAAAGGTCATAGGTTAAATTGCCCCGTGCAGCACTCTCCTTAGCCACACTGCAATCTATAGACTCCACGTGAATAGAACTGGCTGTGGTTACGTGTGCAGCAACACTTGCTCTGACCTGTAACTCTACTCTTTTCTTCCCTAACGCCATGGTGTTGGCCCCATCACTAAAACCTGCCTTTCAGCATAGATTTTTACCTAATGAGGTCTTATTAGTCCTTGTGTCAGTCATTCCAATCATGTAGTGAATTTTATCAGAAGGAGTGAAGATATGAACATAATCATAGGTATAGGAGTAGTTAGTCATGCATCCATCCAACTGTTACTAGCAAGATTGAGAAAAGTCGATTCGAAGATGCAGCCGAAGAGGTTCAAGGAGATTTTCCTTAGGGAAAGATGCCTGAGAGGTATGTGTAAATATTCTGAATAATAGTAATACTAAACATATAGAATTGCAAAAGCCTGGATAAAGGTAACAAGAATGGGACCTGCTTGCTATTAACTAGGTTGGTGAAGAATGTAGTCAGAAAGAAAGCACAGTCTTAATGAAAAGCCAACGTAGATTTTTAAAGGAGCTCCTCCAGAGATTATCCAGCTTCTCAAGAGATAAAACAGAGGGGTTTTATCTCTTGAGAAGATATATTAGAGAATGGATAGTAGAAGTACCGGATGCTCTAGCCAAAAGCACCAAGTCTCTCCAGGGATCCGAGCCTACAGGAAGCCTGGGGTATCATACGGGCACAAAGACCAAAGACAGTGAGCCTGGATAAGGTACTATTAAGTGTAACCACATAAACATAACTAATGGGAGGCCATGCCTGTGATGTGTCTCAGCTCTCTAAATGCCTTGCTCTGTGGTCAAGTTTGGCCTAAACTCGGAAGTCCTTCAGAAGGATGGAGAATAGGTAGAAGTCCAGAACCTATGGATGCAGCTCTTAGCATAACAGGGGAGGTATGAATGATATGTGTTTATTATCTACCTTCAGCCTTCCTTGGGGGTTGGCTCTCCTAGGAGCATCCTGGATGATGCGTGAGGGTGTGAATTGGGGAAGCTAAACTAAGTTGCTCTTCGGAAAAAAGTGAGAAACAATGAGGGAAAGATTGGGGGATAGAGCTGAAGAAATGGTTAGAGAAGTAAGAGGGACGGTCAGAGGGGAGGCCGGAAGAACTCCAGCCCATTTTGAACCAGACATCCACCATCTGGCACCCTGCCCTGTTTAATAACACTGGCACCTTCTGACAAAAGCTCCGATAATGAACTCGAAGTGGTAGTGGGGTTTTTGGTTTGTTTGGTTGGTTTTTTTCTCCCCCTCATCTCAGCACTAAGAACTTCTGCCAAAGGATAAAGAAAGTCAACGAGTCTTTCCATTTCTCTGTTAGGTGAGGGAGAACAAGAAATTAAAAAACTAGAAACTAGGCGTAGAATATATGCATACCAGGATTACAGCTTCCAAAGCTTCCTTACTGGAAAAGTGCTAATGTTTTACAACCTGCACAGTTCAGACGTTTTGTTTATATCTAATACTAATCTCCCTTGCTTAAATTTTAACCTATTTCTTCCTAGTTATCGGGGTAGTGAGTCAGTAGATAAGTAGATTCTCCTTTATGATATTTGAAAACTGCTAGTAAGTGACTTCGTGGTCTTTTTTCATTTTATATTGCAAAATATTCATTCTGAATTGTAGAGATAGCACCAGTGTGACTTGTTAAAAGAAAGGTTTCATAAAACATAGTTTCAATATGTAATTGTTTTCAAGCCTCACATAGAAGAGTGTTCCCATTGTGTCTAATGCTCTATCCTGTTTAAAATACATTCAAGGTAAGAAATTCAACTTTCTAAAATGAATATGTATGCAATATTCATGTATATATGCAATACAGAAAATAATAATTCCGAACATCCATGATTTTATTCCACTGCAGTGTGGTACAGAATTTCTTCTTTGTGTGAAGGGATTTATATGACTGATACTATTTTAGTTAGGATAAATTCCTGCAGAATCTGTCAACTTTTAACCAATGGCATTCTGGCATACAGACAGCCACTGCTGTAATGTTTCATCTGATACAGCTTTTGTCATGGAACAGCAGGTAAATGATTGGCCACTAGATCACCAGCTAGCTAGGACAGCAGCTCCTAAATCTATAGTGGTAATCGGAGTGGTGACCATTGTAATGAGGACAGCTGTACAATATTAAGCACCTGTTTGTCAGACACTGGACTTGGTGCTGTACATGATGTAGCTCATTATGTCTTCATAACAACTATATGAGATAAAACTTGTATTTAAATCGCAGTGCTGAAGGAAACATGGTCTAATTCTAAATCCCACATTTGTTGTTGTTGTTCTTGTTTTATTTGCTTTTCGCCACTATCTCCACTGCTTTGACGGCCCATGGTTCTGCCTCTTGGTATTCCAAAAGTGGTCAGTAGGCTGCTGCTTTGTACCTTTCCTTCCTGTCCTAGATTGTTCAAGTTTCTCCTTTTAACCGTGTGCAACTCAAGAACAAATATCTTTTGTATTTGTCTGCCTTCTTTCTCAAGATTTGCACACAAGCCTTCCACCATGGACCATAGAGATGGATGGAGAAGTAGAAAGTGGACTTTGACCCAGATTCGTTCTCTAGAGATCTAGCTAGTTCCTGATGCATTCAATTTATTGACCCTCTCCCCCTGGTTGGACTCTAAATTGCACTGTCTTCTTCCTCTCTGGCATTTGACCAGTGAGTAGAACCATAAAATCTTGGAAATGCATGGGACTACAGAGAATAACCTATAATCTAATTCTCCCCACCCCTGACCATATTTTGGAAGTGGACAAGTTTTGCTTAACATTTCTAGTCAAGTAGGGTCAAGAAAAATGGTTAGAAACAATGTCAGTGATTTTGTGGCAACAGATTTTGTTGGAGAAATATTTTCTAAAAACAAACATGAAGTTTGAGGTGAAATAGAGAGCTAAAACTTTGTCAGCCAAATGTGTGAAAGCACTTCTATTTATAATTTGTATGGGATTTTAATGTAATTCTTAAACTTATATTTGTGAAGTTAGCTAACACCATGATAATTCTGTCATAACTTCTCAAAAAATTGGATTGGAGGAATATGTACGGAGAGGTATGGCAGAGGAGACCTCAGCGATCTCCTGAAGGAAACTTAAGACAGTGCTTTGACCAAAGTCCTGCCCAGATACCTGAACTCTGATCACTACATTATTTGGAAGTCACATAGCTAATTAAGTTGCTAAAATCCATGTCTTGAAATTGTAACTTCACTCCTCTCTTCTCCTAATATAGTCTTCACAGAAATAAAAATCGTGGTAATTGTTATTTACTAAGTGCTTCTGTGTGGCAGTTACCAGGCTGTGCATTTGACAAGAATTATCCCATGAAGTCCCATCATAAATCCTGTGAGGCACCCATTCTTATTCCTCATTTTATAGGTTCCTGAGGCAAACTTGCTTTGCCCAATGTTGCGTGGCAAATAAGAGAATTTCATGGATTCACATGCTTTTCAAAATTATTAAATGATACCTTTAGTAATGTATATATGTTAATATGTCAAATGAGTTAATTAACTCAGTTAAAATTAATTAAAGTCCTTAGCACAGTAGCTGATTCCTCGTGAGTACCAGGAAATGTTAGCGTGTATTATGCATTTTTCAAGTTTGTATATTAGTGGTACTTTTTAAATAGTCAAGAACTCTAAGTGTGAAACTGATTCAGTCTATGAGGGCTTTTTTCCCATAAGGCAGTCTTCTTGGGCACACCTCAAACGGAGCACTTATACAGAAGCTAGGTGTTCTGGATAAATCACATTCACACTGTGATTCAAAGAAGATTTACTTCTATTCAGGTGGGTGGATCAAAGAAGTAAACTACATAGAGAAGGTGGCAGAATAAGAAGTAATCAACTGAAAGCTAAAATGCCTCTGATCTAGTTATTTAAAAATTGGTCGGAATCCTCTAGGGCAGCAGTCCAGGCAGGGGGTTAATCTCACAGGAGTGGCTGGGAGCCTGGACTTTATCCATAGATGCATGTGTGTATAGACTTTCTCCACGTAACCTTCCTACTTGGGGCCTCCTGGTGGTTCTGTGTTACTCTATCTCACTGCCAGGCCTTCCCTACCTCTCTAGAACCCCTGCTTCTCTGGTCCTGACATGCATTCTGGGTTGTGTAATTCACAGATTGTTGTCTCCTAATTCACAGACTGTTATCTCTGTAGCTGGCTTCTACTCCTCAAGCAGATCCCAGACTGGGTAGGACTCCTATTTAGTTTATCCTGCCATCCTAGCATAGCAAAAAAGGTCATAAGCATTTTTTTCCGTCTGTTTCTAGAAAGACAACAGGCAAAAAAGGGGATCTGTTTAGAAGATCTGTTTCTATGGCCCAGAGTATGATTGCTTCAGGATGAGCTGAAGAGCATAGAGGCTAGAAATGTAGTGAATACAGTGGTTTCATGAGAGCAGTTAATTAGTATTCCATTGTCTCTGGTATCTACTTATTTTATTATGAGTAGTTACCAATAAAAATGTGTAAAAGTATTACTTTGTTATGATTAACAACTGTACATTGGGTTAAAAAGTGTGATTGAGGGTGGAGTTAACCACCTTGAGGGAAAAAACTGAGTCACTAAAGATTCCCTGAATCTCTGCTTGGAAAAAATATTCCCAATTATTTATCTGAGTCCTTTTGTTAAAATTGCATCTAACTGTATGTGAATCAGTGTTTCCATGGTAATGTAAAAGACAGAAAGCAGCAAACTTGCTGTTAGCAAACATGCCTTTACAAAGGTGTGATTATAATTGGGAAAATCATTTTACATACCTAGGGGTGAAATTTTACCCTGACCTAGAAATACGTTGAAATTTGTCCTTAACTGTAAGGTCTTTCTCATGTAAATAACAAAAGAATTAAGACAGTCCTCATTGTTTAAAAGCAAGGTGGCTTATCATTTTCATCTGTGGTCAGTTAGTAGTAGCCACATGGAATAAAGTACTGGGGGCTGCACTGGGACTCAGAAAAAGTGCTGCCGTCAATTGGTGATGCCGCCAGAGAGACGAGGAGCATAGTATGGCTGTTTGCCATTTAAGTGGCCCTGGTGATCTCATAATTCTTTATATCTAAACTCTGCCATTAAATTTGCATGCAAATGAAGTTGTATCAAAAGCAGGATTTGTACATCCATGCAAATATGCGCGTATACTTTTTAGAAATTTTTGACATGTTTTTGGTCATTTGTCACCTATGAAAAACGTGTGCATGTCATAAACCATAACAACTCTTTTTGGATGTTGCAAACCAGAAAAAGAAAGAAAGAAAAATTAGTAATTCTAATTATCAGTGGCTACCCTTATAATCACCATCCAGATTAAGAATAATGCTACCAGTAACCCTACAGCCACCTCTGTGCCTCTTTCAGACACTGCCCATCAGCGCCAGGTATATCAACTATCCTGATATCAAAAAGCACAGAATACTATTTTCTACTTTTGAATGTTAGGTGAAAGGAGTGATACAGTTTGTAATACTATTTTGTGGCTGGTTGGGTTTTTTTCCCCCTGCAAATAGATGTTTGAGAGTTTATCCCGTGTTGATGTAGTTGTATGTAGTTCATTCATTCTCACTCATGTATAGTTAATTAAGCAAACTTTTGTTTGAAATATAAATTCAGGGCAAAAATTATTTATGCTAATTGCTTGGATCACAGTTTGGTATATAGGACTATATGAGCATTTAAAACTATTTTCAATTTACCGTAATCATTTGAATACAAGTTCACGTGCAAACTCTGTTGCTTAGATTCACCCTCAATGGACGTTTCTTCTGGGAAGTCTTCCTAGCCTCCCCATTCAGAATGAAAATGCCCTTCTATGTGTTCTCAGGAGACTGGGTCCATTTCTCTAGCACAGCTCTTGAAGCATTGCAACAATGGTCAGCTTTCTTGCCTGCCTGTCTTCTGGGACTGTGAATGGGATTTAGGGTAGACTGGGTTTATTCATCTTTGTACCTGTGCGCCCAGAACAGTGCTTGTTCCATCAGCAGCATTCCACATCTGTCTGGTGCATGCAGAGAGAACAGAGAGTGGTTTTACATCACCAAGAAAACGTTCCAATCTGTTTTTATGTTTAATTGTCTTTTAATAGATGGCACTCTGCTAGGGATTGTACTGAGTGAGTTGCGGAGACAGAATTTGCTCTCTGGGGCAAGGAATCGTAAAGTATTAGATCGGGGGAGGATGTTTGCCTGTTTCCTGTGGGCTTCGCCCTTAGTTTCCCACCTTCACTAGTAATTCCAGCCTCAACACTTTTCCTCATTCCCTCATGAGTCTCCTGTTCTAGAATCTACACTTCCCAATTTTCCTCAACATCTTCTCCTTGCCTGAGTGACTCATCTCAGGACCATCAACTAGTCGTGGATGGCTCATACAGATGCTGATGTGTGTTGCACACATTAATCAGCCAGTTGGCGTGGCTGACCTTCTCTAACTCTATCAATGCAGTGGTCTCTCCATCTGAGACACCTGCTGGGGGTGAGGACCACTACCATCACTTCAGGCTCACCCCAGCTTCATTGTCAGCCTTTTGAAGCCAAACAGCTGTCCCATCAGACAGATTCCGTAACTGGGATGCTGAGTCAGAGACCCAAGTGTGGCCTAGAGCCCTAACAAATGGAGTTGAACTCTGACCTCCAGAGTCAGGGTTAGCGTTCCTGCCTGGATTATGCACTTTTCCCACTATTAAGTTGCTTTTAGCTTTACCACACTTCTAGATTTAAATTTTTTGGAATGCTAAGAAATTAAGGCCTAATGCTTAGTAATTGAGAAAGTGATTCGTTTTTAGTGTCAGACAAGATCATTTTCTAGCCACTCGACCACGTAATCTGATTCTATAGCTTAAAATGTATAGTCCTTACAGAAGAGTTTTGTTTCTGTAGCTCTTTTATTAGTTGCAAAAGTACATTTTTCTTTTTTTTAATACTTTATTTTTTAAAATTAATTTTATTTTGGGGGGCTGCATTGGGTCTTTGTTGCTGCACATGGGCTTTCTCTAGTTGCAGCGAGCAGGGGCTACTCTTCATTGTGGTGCATGGGCTTCTCATTGAGATGGTCTCTCTTGTTGCAGAGCACGGGCTCTAGGCTTCAGTAGTTGTGGCTCGCGGGCTCTAGAGCTCAGGCTCAGTATTTGTGGTGCACGGGCTTAGTTGCTCTGAAGCATGTGAGGTCTTCCCGGACCAGGGCTCAAACCCATGTCCCCTGCGTTGGCAGGTGGATTCTTAACGACTGCGCCACCAAGGAAGTCCATCATGCATTTTTCATTGCTTCACTTAACAATGTTTATTAACTCACTTCTACCCCAGGCACCCTGATGGCTCTTAGAAAGACACTGATGAAGTATTAGCCCTCACCTTCATAAAATTTCCAATCCAGTGACTTTCTAAACTATTCCTGTGGGGCAGAGGATTTCTATTTTAACATTTTTCTATATCCCTGGGATATTTTTTACTTTCATGATAAAAGTACATTTATAGTTTAAAAGTGGCTCAGTTGCTGTCAAAAATTCCATGGTGAACAGAATAATTTAAAAACCTCACTGCTTAAATTTGGGGTGGGGTTATATGAAATAAATCTGGAATATTTGATTTTTTTAAAACCAAATATTTTCCCTGGGCTAGCGGGATATTTTCATTTTAGGTAAATTGTTTATTCACTCACTTCCTAACAAGGCCATGTCAGCCAAGTTAATATTTAAGTTCATTTTATTTAAATAAGTTTTAAAACCAACAGATTTCTTTCATATTTAGATGAATTTAGCTTTTAATTTTTCAAGCAGAAAATATATAAACTAGGGAATTTTAATGTATAGAGGAAGAGAACATGAGAAGGGAGCATCAGAAAAAAAGGGAGAAATGAAGTTTAAACAAAAAGAACTCAGATTGCATTTGAGTTTAATTTATTGCCAAAATGTGTGTCTTCACAGATAATCTCCAGGAGACTTTAGTTTTTATAGGTCCTAGTTAAGTTTTGAAAAATGTTTGAGGGCTCTATTTCACTAATAAGGGAAATAAACTTATCCTTTCCACAAATGACTGCTACTAGCTTCTTTGCCAGCTCTGTAAATAAACTCATTTTACTATTACCATGGTTGAGTGCAGTTATATTCCTTTAAACATCTTGCATAATCCATGGCTTCAACTGCATTAATCTAACTAAGGTCATGTCATCAAATAGGGATCTAATGGGAGCTTTGGAAAGAACTGTCAAAGACCAGATTCCATGTAGAAATCAGAAGAAAATGCCATTCATGTCCCACTGTAGTTCAGTGTAAAGGATTTGCCCTTAGTGATTACAACTGCCATACAAGGGGACCACACAACAGTGGAAAACCTGTTTGCCAACAAAATATCAAATTATTATCAGACTTTCACAGTGAACCATATTATTACATGATTCCCATCAAAAAATCTGGACTACTGGTATTTTTGTGCAATTATAAAAGCTCCAGCTGTATATTAACTAGTTTTGAACTCAGTCTGACATTAGAATCTACCCCATTTAGTATACTGTAACTTTTCAGTACATATTGTGGGCAATTCCATAAATAACTTTTATAAACTTTAGCCAGTAGTCAGAAAAACTATAAGATTTTATTTATAAACTTTATAAAGTTTATTTATAAGATTTTAATTAAATTACTAATTAATTTCTCACTTGAATCTCCTACTTCTCCCAGCATTATACCTTTGGTCACCCCTTCTTAAATGACTGGTTTTAAAATTGTTTTTTTTTTTCTACTTCTAGTTTTATTCTGTGGGTGATTTGACTTCCTTTGTAAACTGTTGGTAATTTCATGTATAAAGCACAGACGTTTATTCTTTTAAATTTCACCCATGTGTCGTACCCTAATAGTCATAAATTTCCAATACACAGAGCAACATTTTAGATAATTTACTTCAATAAACTAGATAATTTGTTCAAAGCAACAAACCTGTTTGCTTCCATGATTCATGCCATTTTTATGTTAGTGAATGTATACACAAGAGATAGGTAAAGTTCAAATACAGACCTATACATGTAACCTGGACTTTCCCAAATTTTTAAAGTACTAAATTCCCTTGGTGCCAATCGCTCAAGGCATTTCATGTTCACTCAGTTGCTTCCTAAATATTGCATAGGTATAACCAACCCTGTAAATTTCAAATTCACATAAAGAAGCTCTAGCCCTCAAAGCAAGACTTAATTGAATACCAATTGAATACCTATTGTTTTCTGAAATATTTCTGAATAAAAATTGCTTTTAAAGTCTTCTTTGGCTTTCTGTATTCTTTCTTAAAATATTTATTTATTCATTAATTTATTATTTTTGGCTACGTCACGGGCTTCTCTCTAGTTGTGGCATGCGGACTCCAGAGCTCCAGAACACGAGGGCTCAGTAGCTGCAGTGCACGGGCTTAGTTGCCCCATGGCATGTGGGATCTTAGTTCCCCGACTAGGGATCAAACCCACGTCCCGTGCATTGGAAGGTGGATTCTTAACCACTGGACCGCCAGTCCCTGACTTTCTGTATTCTTTAGTGCCCAAATTGGAATGTCACCCTATTTGAAGAGAGAACAAAAAAAAAGAAAATCTCTCAGGACAATCTTTTTAAATGGGTGACAGTCTGTTCTGGCTAAGAGAGAGTACATTCAGGTAGTCTGATAAAAGCAAAGGTAGTGCCTTGCATATCAACTCATGTTGGAACTTGTGATTTCCTATAAAGTTTGTTGGGAAAAGAAGTTAAATCCATGAAAACTTCTACAGTGTTTGATCTCAATCCTAGCGATTTCAGAGTCAGGGTAGCATCCTGAATAAATTCATTCATACTGGTGCGGAGAAAGAAATATTCCTCGTAAAATATGAGTTGTGCGTAAGAGGAGTAATTGCTAGAAAATAAGGGCCGGTCCCTCAAGATAATTCTGATGACTTAAGACAGGTTTGGAGAGGGACTCTGTGTACCTTTGAGTTGCTTTTACTGGTAGGTGGGTAGGTGGAAAGTTATGCTGCATATAAAGATATTTAATCTGGAATCTTTGAGAGAAAGTCAGTTCTTTTTTTCTCAGGTATCTAAGAAACCCTTTATCCATTTTACAAAAAGAAATCAAAAACACTTAGAAAGTTTGATGTAGCCTGTTTAAGCTTCCTGCGCGAGGAATAGACCAGATAGTCATGTTCTTTATGGCTTTATAGATACTCTTTTTTGTTCCATGTAAAAGTTAATGGCTAGTTTTAAACCTTGAGATCACTTAGATGTGAGACCTTATCTGCTTTACTTCATTCAAAGTATTTCTATTTCTTTAGACCCTAGGAAAACTCAGGATATGGCGTCATAGAGCTGAAACTCGAGGAAGTTTGGAATTGCCAACAATAGGTCATGGGGAGATGGGGAGGGTCCTGAAGTCAGGTCAAGTTCAAAACTAGGCTCCTCCAGTCAGAAGCTGGGTGATCTTGGACACAGGGAAAAACAATCCTTGGTGTTCCTAGAAAGACTGAATGAAAGACTTCATAGAAAGTGCTTGCTTGGCACAAAGCTGGGCACACAACAAACCAAATAAGTGTTAGCCAGCTTATTATGATTAGGAGGGAAAAACTCCTAATAATGTTTTCTTGTTTATATTTTAATCTTAGTTTTCATGTTAGTTTAGACTCAAGTTACTCTTTGATACAAGTCATTATTTGAGGATGTAAGAATTTTGGCCATTTAACAAAATGGTTTAAGATAGGACATGTATATGATCTCTCACAAGTGAAATGATAATGGAAATTTTACTGAAAAATATGTCATAACAGGTCTAGGTAAAATCTAATTATTGTTTAATATGAAGATTAATACATGTAAATCTTGGCTTGATCTAAACTTATTATTCTATTAAATAAATTTACATGAATATGGAGGAAATCAACCTCACTTCCAGCTAAATCTAGCCTGAAGCCTTCTTTGACATAGCCCTCTTAAAAATAGATATTATTTTCTAAATATTACAGTATTTAGAAATATGTTACTTTGTTCTGTGCTTAAACATATGTAAGCTACATTTTAATAGTAGTCTATAATGATGCCACAAGAGGATAGAGATATAAAATGCTTTTTTATGAGAGATAGTTCAACCAGGCTTTTTGTTTAGGACAGTTTGCTGTAGTTTTGTGTAGGGTAGTTTCTATATATTTCTATACAGACAAATACATATTTGGTCTCTTCTATGAACCAGGCACTGGGGATACATTGGTACCTCCCTCCCTTCATGGATCTTACTGAGTAAAAATAATTATTTTTAATTATGTTTAATTAACAAATAAAATGATTCCCAATATGGTAAGTGCAGTAAAGACAATACTACACAGAGGACTAAATTAATGTTTGTGTGTGTGTGTCCTGGAGATATACTTTAGTTGGGTGGTTGGGGAAGCTGAGAACTGAAGGAACCTGTCAAGTAAAACAAGGGGAGAAGAGGATTAACTCATTTATATGGGCCTCACATTCAGATTTCCAGTGAAAGTTGGAAATCTTGAAATGATGGGTTCCCCACTGTCAATCCTTGGTTTTGGTCTTTGGCTGGGTCGTTTTCTAGCACCAGCCTAACCGCAGGTGCTAGAATGTTCTTGAGAGTCCTGGTGGGCTGAGGTCAGAGAAAGTGAACATCACTTAGGGATGGAAGGAGAACCTTCTGGAGTAAAGGTGCCCCCAGGATGATATGCAGCTACACATTTCTCCTCTTAATACAAAGTTTAAGAGCCTCCCAAGAGTTGACTTGCTAGGATTGGAAAGTGTTTTTTATTAGGCTTAAGATTTTCATTGCCTTGCAATGCCTCTCCCAGCCGAGGAAACTATAAAAATTCCAGAAATCACTAAGAACTACTTAGCCCTGTGATCACACTTAAAACATAACACTAGCATCTGTGTTTCCTTATGGCAGATTTACCTCTATTTTAGGTAACAAGTCACTGTTGAATTTTCTCTTGCTGTGAGTATGTAGATTTCAGTGTTCTAATACCTCTATGGGCTAAATTTAAAGTTTGAATTCAAATCGTAAATTGGTAAATGGATATATGTGTGTAAAAACATGGTTCTAGCAACTGGTTAGAGTAATTTTCCCAGAGGGTATAATGTTGGCCTTCAGCTGATAGGAGGGAGTGTCCACCGTGACAACATGAATAGTGCAAAAGACAGAAGTTGTAACTGGTAAGACTGCTCGAGACATAAGTCGTGTTCTTTTCCCTGCCACCCTTAAGTACTTCATGAATGGGTTCTATCAGCTTCAGACAACAAGTACACTGAAACCTGTCACAAATCATCACCACAGTCATCATCCTGTGCTCATCCTCCAAGTTCTCAAGTACTTTCTGGATCAAAAAAACAACAAAACAATGACAATGACAACAGTAACCAAAAATAAGTAAATTAAGGTTTTAGTGTGAACTACAGCATATTGCATTCTAATTCTTTTGACAACCTAATGTTTATTAAAGGTATATGTATAATTCTCTGTTACTCTGTCAACCGTAAGAGTTTGTTAGTTAGTATCTACTATTCCTTGACCATAGTGAATAACAGTTTCCTTCGCCCAGCTATGTCTATTTAAGTAGAGATGATAATGCAGCTAAGAAGAACCACTCAAAAACAACTCCAGGGCTTCCCTGGTGGCGCAGTGGTTGAGAATCCGCCTGCCGATGCAGGGGACACGGGTTCGTGCCCCGGTCTGGGAAGATCCCACGTGCCGCAGAGCGGCTGGGCCCGTGAGCCATGGCCGCGGAGCCTGCGCTCCGCAATGGGAGAGGCCACAACAGTGAGAGGCCCGCATACTGCAAAAAAAAAAAAAAAAAAAAAAAAAACAACTCCAAAATGAGCCAGAGAGAGTGGAAGGAAATAAAGGGGAGAATGCATCCAAACATAGCCCTGAGTTCCATGGACACTCAGTAATATCTCTTTGCACCATCAAAACTTCACGCACTTAAATTTTACCACGTTTTCTGCTGCCCCGATGCTTTCCATTTTTCTGATGATGGTTTTGCCTTCTTGGAATTCAAAGAGTCTAATCGGGTCTTGACAGTTGACGTTTATCTTAATTGTCTTCATCCTTTTGCTCCGAGACTCCTACTTTGAGGCTGAAAGGTCACTTGAAATGTGCAGAGCATTTGGGAAACCACATAATGAATTCAAATATATTCATGCCTATTAAAAGGAGGCCTCTCTTGCTCAAGCTCCAGAGCTTATGTAGAATAAACCATTTGGGTTTTATCTGAATTTATTTTCAAAGGAGCTTATTGTGCTTCTTCTTTAATGATCTCATGACAGAAAATGGGAAAATTCTAAATTTTCATTGAATCTTTTTCAGAAAAATGCATTTTGCTCAGAAATTATGATTAAACTCTGAGTTTTTACAGCTGCTACAGCTGTCAACAAATTTAAGAGGTATTCTTTGGTTACATCATTTAAGGATTTCTTTATATTGTATATCTTTAATGTAGCACCTCCACTTTAAAAAATTTTTCTCTATCCATATGCTTGTGTGTAAGTGCAAAAATATATGTATAAAAATGTTCTGCAGCAGTTTTTATAATAGTAAACTAGGAACAACCTAACTGTCAATCAGTATAGGGCTAATTCAACAATTTTTTACAACAGTAATGAAATACTGTGTAGCTGTGAGGAAGGTCTCATGTACTGGTATGGAGCTATCTTCAGGCAATGTTTACTGTTATTATTACTGTGATAATTCGGAAAGATGGTACTCATATTCAGAGGTCTCCATTAGAAAACTCATTAGTTTTCTTTGTGTATCCCTTAGAGTTTATGTAAAAGCAAACAATGAGACTAGGTTCTATTCACTCCCCCTTTTTACACAAAAAGAAGCATAGTCTATACTTTCACTGTACTGCAACTTCCATTTTTCACTTGACAATGTGTTGGTATGTGAAGAGGCTTCTTGCTTTTTTTTTTTAGGATATTTATTGAGATATAATTCACATACCATATTATTCACTCATTGAAAGTATACAGTTATTTAATTATTAGTATATTCACCCAGTTGTGCAACCATACCACAATCAATTTCAGTACATTTTACCTCCCTGGAAGAAACCCAGTACCCTGTAGCTGCCACCTTCCAATTCTCATGTCACCTGCTCTACTCCAAGCCCTAAGCAACTATTAATCTACTTTTTGGCTCTCTAGATTTGCCTGTTCTGAATCTTTCATTTAAATAGAATCATGTAATATATAGTCTTTCCTGACTGACTTCTTTCACTTAACATAACATTTTCAAGGCTCACCTATGTTGTAGGGTGTATCAATCAGTATTTCATTTCTTTTTATGGACAAATAATATTCCATTGTATAGATATACAACCTTTAGTTTATTCATTCATCAGTTGATAGAGATGTGGGTTATTTTCACCTTTTAGTTATCATGAGTTATGCTGCTATAAACATTTCTGTAAAAGTTTTCTCGTGGAAAAATATTGTTACTTCTCATGGGTATGTACCTAGTAGAAGAATCCTGGGTCCAATGATATGTCTATGTTTAACTTTTTTTTTTTTTTTTTTTTACTATTTTCTAAAGTGGCTATATTCTCACTCTTTTTTTTTTTTACAGCAGAAAGTTATGCTATGGAATAACTGCATCATTATTAATTTAATTGTCTAGGTACGTTTTTAAATGAAAAAGTCAAAGTACAATGTTCCCAGTTTCGTAAATATACAAAAACTCTCAACCCACATGAATACGTTTTCCCCCGCCGGCGTATTTCTGCGTGTGCACTCAAGACAATGGCAATAGTTGCTAGCTTTAGAGAGGAGATGGCTATTCTGGGCATCTGAGGTGGAAGGGGACTGAGTACTCACCATTTTGAATTAGAGGGATTTTTACTATGTGCACGGATTAATTTTTCAAATGAAAATGTGATTCATTATGTAAAAAGAAGAGATATATTTTCTTGGTACTCTTCTAACAAATGTTGGTCGGGCTAGAGACTTCTTTATCTGTTTTCTGCAGCCATCTTCCTGCACTATGAGGTGTCAGTGCTACACAACCTGTCTTCTGCCCAGTCTGGTGTCAGTTTTAGTTGTTAGGGCAAAAAAAATAATGTCTGCTGTTCTATCTTTAAAAGCCAAAGTATCATTTCAAAAATCAGGTATTGTTTAGCTCTTAACTCTAAAATAGTGTTTCCAAAGTGTTTTATACAAACCAATCCATGTCAAAGGCAAAAAAAAAAAAAAGCTAGGGTAAGCATCTGGGTGAACCCTGGGATTGAGAAACAAGAGGAAGGTGGGTGAAATAAACATGAAAAGTGTGGTAGGTGCCGAAAGCAGGGCTGGTTAGTCTGAAGTCCTTCAGTTTCCTGTACAGTCTATCCAAGTATTGTGTGCTGGTGACTGAAAGAGGAAATCCTTACTTCCTGAACAGCATCCATCATGTAGCTCTGAAACAGTTCTTTGCTTACTTTCACCTGTGCTTGAAAATCAGATTTTTTTTTAGTGTGAGTTTTTCTAATTATGAAAGACAGAACCTATAGTGGTTTTTTTTCTATTTAATCTGCTGGTGGTTAAACAGTAGATTCTGGTTTCTGTCTTTGGTTAAATGAGCTTGTCTTATTGAATGATAGGAACATGCCTGCCTGCATTTGCTTGTTGATTTGTTCATTCTTGAGTTCACTCATTTATTCATTAAGCATTTATTTCTTCAGCACTGCTGTGACATGGCACCTTAGTGAGCGATGGTTCCTTCTGTGGTGCTGGGAAGGCATAATTTGCAGCTGGAGAAGAATAATTTCGCATCCTTTAATGGTCAAAATCCTTAACTTTTTTTTTTTTTACATATACTGACAAAACATAATTTTGAAAACTACATGACTTTGGTTCACTTAGTTCTATAAAATGAAAAAGATCATGGCAGTGGTCAGTACTGATTAGCTTACAAATATGTCAAGAAAAGATAGAAAGAAGAGATTCTATAAAAATAAGGCTTTAGGAATAATGTAAAATAATTTGATTTTATCAGAAATTTATAAAACAGATGTTCCTTAGGGCTAAAAAGTCTTTTTCAAAGGAATAAAGCCATGGGTGAATAAATGAATACATTTTTCTTCAATCATTGTCTACATCCTGCTGTGGGGATGAGGAATATGCTGTGTCTGGTGATGGAGAGAGGTTGAGTGATGGAATTAACAAAGATGCCACCAGAACAAACATTACATCCAGTTGACTTGCCTATTAACAATCTATTCCTGAAGAGTTCATTTTTGAAGATGACTGTAACTAAAGAGAAGTCTTATTATATTTCATTTTATTTAAATATCGAGCTATCTTATTTTGCAAAATTTATTCCTTTCAAGTCATGATGCATTTTGCCTTTGGCAGGACTATTGTTTATTTTTAGAGAAGATGCTGATTAATCACAGTATTTTTTCAGAAGTAAATAGGGATTTTTCTGCCATGAGGTAACTAGTAATTCATTTACCAAATGTCAACAGAGTTAACAAAGAATTTTGTATCATAAAAACCTCACAGTTGCCTACTTTTCTCTCTCACATTAAAAGAAAGCAAGGTTCTTTCACATTTTTATGTGTAATGTGACAAGAGAATGTGACTCTACTGTTGATCATGATCTAATTGCAATTGCTAAGGACCGAGGCTGAGCTGGCACTGGGTTATATACATTGTTTTGCAAGCACCCAGTGAAGAAAACCATGGTGAGGGTATCATTGGTTATTTATTTATTTATGGATCTCTTTCTATCCATTCCTTACTGTTGCTTCTCCATTTACAGTTTAGATGACATGAATAATCATATGAAGCCATCATTCAGTTATTAGAAAATGGGGTTGATAAGGCATCTGTATAGGGGAAACAGTGAGAGTATCTGGTTAGTCAGGTGAAGCTTGCAGAGGTAGGGTCACCTGTGTACTGTCCCTGTGCCCTACGTGGTGGAGTGAAAACTCCCACCCAGGCTGCCGGACACCCAAGCCCACACCCTTGACTGCTCTGCTGTACTGTCTTTCCGACAACTTGCCTTATGGGAAACTGCCTTAATACAACTTTTAAAAATAAAGCATAGCAGAGTCGTGGCTTGCCTCCAAGTCAAATATGAAAGGTGTAATATTTCACAGATTCTAACCATGTTCAGTTGTTGAGGACTCCTTTATATTTTACTCAAATAGGAAAACGTTACTAATTTAAATTTTCTTGCCTATAATCTGCAAAATATTTACAATCAAGGCACACTAACCCTCACATATTTTCTTTTATTAAAATAAATTTTATTACAAAAGCAATTAATGTGTGCTCTAAGATCTTTTGAAAATGTAGAAAAATGCAAATACAAATTACTCATAAACTCACCACTCCCCAAAATGACTACTGTGAATTCTTAGGTATTTTCTTCCAGTATTTTTCCTAAGCAAACATGGTACTAATAGCAGTCATATGACTCATGTACTTTTACTTCAGGTTTTTAAAAATTTAACATTTTATCATGAGCATTTTCCCATATCATTTAATATTATTTGAAACACTATTTATATGCATGCACATATTCTACCTTAATATATTTCATAATTTAAATATTTGCCTATTATTGGACATTTAAGCTGTTTCTAATTTTTCCCAAAATTAAAAATATTAGCCATTCTTTGAATTTTCTATTTGCCTATTAGTTGTTTTTCTCCTTTGGTCATATAGTTGTTCTTGTTGGTTGTAAAAGTTCTTTACATATTAGATATATGAGTCTTTTTCATCCCACATTTGTGGTAATTATATATTCCAGGTTTTTTTTTGTTTGTTTGTGGTTTTTTTTTTTTTTTTTTTTTTTTCAGTACGCGGGCCCCTCACCACTGTGGCCTCACCCGCAGCAGAGCACAGGCTCCGGATGCGCAGGCTCAGTCGCCATGGCTCACGGGCCCGGCTGCTCTGCGGCATGTGGGATCCACCCAGACCAGGGCACGAACCCACGTCCCCTGCATCGTCAGGCGGACTCCCAACCACGGCGCCACCAGGGAAGCCCCTATATTCCAGTTTTTAGTTCTTTTTTACTTTTGTTTATGGTGTTTTGTATAGTCAAATCTATATTTTTCTTTTATAACTTCTTTCTTTGCTTTAACAGTATGACTGTTTTTCCTCTACTAAGAGCAGATATTTAGCCATGTTTTCTTTGTGAATTCATTTTTTACCTAATTCTTTAATCGGTTTGGAATTTATTTTAATATAAGGATCCAAGTTTACCTTATTTCCAAATAGTTAAGCATATGTTCCAGGACCATTTGTTAAATACCCCCTACTTTACTTATTTTTTTGTATCACATATAAAATTTTATGTGTCATCTATCATGTGTACACTTGTCAGTTATAAAATTACATTTTACAATTAACATCTTAAAAGAAACCAGTAATAATTTTAAAAGCCTATGCAGTTCATTGATAGAAACATACTATATTAAACTATTGTAATTGTCTAACTGTTTTTACATTTACCTTCAAGAACTTTTTATTGCTTGTGTCCATTTGCTCACCTTTGTAGAAACCTTTATCCTTTCTTACCTCACAGTCTTGATAAGTTAATTATATTAGTATAAGGCAAAATGAGAGAGATTGGAAGCTAGAATGAGCCCTTTCATTAGGATAAAGCAGAGATTGGTGGGACCTGGTGGTAGGTGGGTGGAGGAGGTAGATGAAAGCAAGAGCACTGGACCACCCAGAGGGGCTGGGGAATTCCATCTGGCAGGCATGATGGCAATATCATCTACCAACTGCTGTTTGGGGACAAAACATACTAATGTCCTAACAAGTGGCTCAGAGCAGGTGATTCTTAGAAATATATGCCCAGAGTGTGGACAAGACAACTTAGTGGAATGTGGAAAGAAAATGGTATATATTTTTCTCATCCTCTCAGAGTTTATCTTTGTAGTATATTTCATAAAGTAGATAATATTTGGTATAGTAATGCAAGAATATAACATAATTTATTAAAAATAAACACCAAATGGAGGTGCTTGCATTTAGAAATGTGCTCTCCCATAAGATTGGAGATCACTGGTCTAGATCATGGGACCCCAGGGAGGTCTGTAAACCAGCTTACGTTTCAGGGATAGAATAGGAACAGAACAGCCAAGCCTACCTCTGGACGTCATATGAACTGAAGTCTAGAAAAGGAAGACAGGCACGCGGAACCAAGAAGGAAGCCAGTAATGAGATGAGGCATATATTCGAAGTGACCGTGGCAAGTGTGATTCCATCTTCCAGAGTGATGCTGAAGGGCTCCTAAATTCGCTCCTGCTTAAAATCAAAATTATTCCGAGAGAACGGGTAGGAGCAGAGCAACAGGTGAGGTTCAAGTGACCTCAGGTTGCAGAACCTGCGATCCAGGTCACCTTTCAGCAAGTTTCCATTTTTCAAGCAAGTTTCTAATATATAATAGAGGGTATCTTTGACCAATAATGTAGCCTAGGGCTACATTCCATTTCTGTTTTAAAAACAGCCACCAGTTAAACGTTGCACAGCAGATTTCATGCATGTGAAAAGCCATTGTATTCAGTCTGGGCAAACTACCCCACCCTTGTCTTCCTGAAGTGTCCATTATGGAGGCTCTGGGAAGCTGAGATTGCCCTTCTCCGTGAGTGAATATGGGCAGGACCTTTTGCTTCTGCTTTACTCAGTACATGTAGGCTTCTTCTGCACGATGGTGCCCACAGACTTTGAAAATACTAACCCAGCTCCTGAAAATCAGCACTCTACTCTGTTTTCACAAGAATCATGCTCAATATTTGTCCTGTTTTTAGAAGATAACCATCAGGGAGAGTATACACTCTAGGGTGCTTGTTTAGCTGTTGGTTGAGGAACTTTGTTTTTTCCCATTTTGATCTTGTATCAATTAAGAATAGACTTTAAGCTGTACAATAATATATTACAGGAAAAATAAGGTATGTCATCTTTAAAATAAAGAATCACATTTCCTGCTTGCTTAGAGTTTAACTTCTGAAATAACTGATCATTATTGCAGATTAATTGTTAGTAGGAAGTAGATGAACACTTCAGCCTTCACTCCACAGTATTCTAATTTCTCTCTTGAAGTAGCCCATGATTCAATCTAGAGTCACCACAATATACATGCATAGTGTACAGATCATGAGAACAGCTCTTTAAGAGAACTCTGTGACAGAGTATAAAACCCATAATTTTCACACTTTGAAAATTGCTTTTGCTTTGCATAACCATAAAGGGAAAATTAATATTTTAGCTAAAATAGTGAATAAATGAACTTTAGTTTTTGCTTTTTCTAGATTTTTAGTGACATAAACATTTTACTATAAGAAGGTATTTATACGTTCATGTCTTTATTCATTAAAACTATTTATTGAACAAATGCTGTGTGCTAATGTGACCTGTGTTCTCTTTAAAAGTAGGAGAGATGATCTGGTCATCTAAATTATGTATCTGAGTGAAATATTTAACCTATCACGATGTTGCCCTTTTAAGGGATGTTTACTGTTTGCCTTTTAATGGAAGAGCATTCACTAATTTAACAAGGGTTGCAGGACAATGTCATTAATTAGCTCAGCTAGCATGGCTGTTGGGTAGATAGTCCTATAAATCAACTGCTCTTACAGTCACTAATTAACTGACTTAGTTTCATGGCAGAGGCATGTATTTCAATTAGACTGTGGTTCCTGTTATGATCCAGTGAGGTCAAGTATACACAATAATGTGAAAAGTAGTGACACCAAAGGGGGAAAGTGGTGGGGATGGTGGTAGTAGTGGGATGAATTGGGAGAGTGGGACTGACATGTATACACTAATATGTGTAAAATAGATAACTAATAAGAAACTGCTGTATAAAAAAACAAATAAAACTTTTTTAAAAATAAAATTAAGGTATAATTGACATCTAACACTATATTATTAGTTGAAGGTGTGCAAAAAAAAAAGTAATGTAAAAAGCCATATAATAATGGTGCATGGATGTGTATGTATGTGAGTGTAGGTGATTTTACAGGCAAAATGTATAATATAAGCATTATGGCTTGTAACTGAAATGAAGTTTACAAATTTAATTGGATTCTCATGCCATAACATATGCATACATGTATGCACATGTACACAAACACACACACACGCACTGTGATAGAATATTTATCTATGTATTTGAATGACATAAATATTTAATTTTTGGAGTTCTGATAAAGAAATAAAATAGTCACACTTTATCTGGGTGAAGATCAGCATCTGGAACTATAAAAATAAGCATTCCAGATTTTTGACGAATTTCATTGCTTTTATTGGTATGTTGACTTCATGTAGATCCAGGCTTCCTTTCAAGGGGGAACAAACATGTAGAAAATGTTTACAAATGTAGAACAAACATTTACTTCCATAAATGGTCTCTCTTCTCTCAATAAAAGCAGCTGTATACAAATTATAGAACGTTTAGTCATCGTGGTTGAAAATATCACATAATGTTCATATAGTCCCCATCTGGTGATATATCTTAAAATCGGATTTATAAAGATCAGAGTTGGTTTTGACTAGGGCTATGACATTAACCACTGTTATTTAATACGAGATAGAAGGCCTAATGGATAATTGTCTATTTCTTTTCAGACATTTATGTGTTTTTATTAGGATAATGAATAATGAGTACAGAATTATCAACATCATTCCGTGTAGTTGTTCTGTTTGTTTTTAAATAATATCTGTAATGTCAAGCTCATTTTTATTGCATAACCTAAGCACACACAGAGCCTACAGTGAAGCAAAACAGAGGTTGAAACATATTCATTGCCATTGGCTTTTAAAGAAACCTCTGAGAAGTTTGTCTCAATATTTAAAAGGAAAAAAGATGGGTACCTTTCTGAATAGATGTCACTGTGTTGCTCAAACAAAGCTGACTCTGTAGAAGAGAGATAGATTGTTTTGCCTTTGACCAGTGGGCATTGTCACCTGAACAGAACTCACTAGGGACAATAAAGGATTTTCAAAGGTTTAGTTGTTATTTAAGCAGATATTAGTTATTATTCCAGTCTTAGATATATGTAAAATATCTATATATCTATATCTATATGTCTCATCACACACACACACACACACACACACACACACACACACACACACACACACACACACACATTTGACCACATCCCTTTATTCCTTGAAATGCTTTGAGAGGCCTGAAATCATCTTTCAGTCACTGAGAGGAGACTGGGTTCAATCAAGTTCACTTGTATTCAGTCTTTGCTGTGTGCCTGGCTTTGTGCTTCATCCTTGATTCTCATTTTTTCACCCAACCTCCCAGGACCCTGTGTGGCATCATACTGTCTATATTTACAGATGACAAAACCAAGATGCAGAGAGGCTAAGTAATCTGCCTAAAGGCACAGAGCTATTGGCAGAGCCAGGATTTGAGGCCAAGTCAAGGTTCTAATACACACGTACCTAAGTATGAACTCAAACTCAGTTGAAAATAAAGTGTTAATGAGGCTAAATGTGACAACTCCATGATAAGAAGTTTAGGTTTGTTAAGATCTTTCAAGAACTCAGAGGGCTTATTGCCAGTTTTACTCTTCTCTTAAAGAAGGGTTTTCGCCCATTGCTGGCATGTGCAGTTATAAAAATAAATTAGAGGTAAACAGATAACAGTTTCCTGGCTGCCTTCATGTCTGTGAGCCTGACACAGATCCCAGAAGGAAAAATATGCTGCAAGGAGGCTTATGTGATGTTGCTTATTTAGGAATCTTCTGATCACTTATTTACGATATCCAGTTACGGCTACGACGTTACTTTCCTTTTTGAGCAAACGCACACATTCACTTGACCATTCTTCTGGCGGAAGTTGACACTGCCTACCACTTCCAATATGTCCTTGTGAGCCCAAGCTCATAATTGTGACATTTGAGTTCAGAGCTCCCCTGACAGCACAATTACCACAAAATTCACCGCCATTGGGAACATTGGTGAGGCCTGCCTCAGAGGCCTCTTTGTTAGCCAGGAACTTGCAGACATGCTTCATTCTGCATCATAAAGGTATTTCCAAAAGGAGTTTCTCATTGAATTATTTTGTAATAACATATTTTTCTAACTACAAAATAAACACATGTTCCTTGTGGAAAAATTGAGAACTACAGAAAATACATGTTATAATATATAAATAACCTGCAACAGCAGCATGCAGGGATAGGCATCATATACAAACAGGTTGGTTTATTTCCTGCATAACTTTTTTTTAACATCTTTATTGGCGTGTAATTGCTTTACAATGGTGTGTTAGTTTCTGCTTTATAACAAAGTGAATCAGCTATACATATACATATATCCCCATATCTCCTCCCTCTTGCATCTCCCACCCTCCCTATCCCACCCATCTAGGTGGTCACAAAGCACTGAGCTGATCTCCCTGTGCTATGCAGCTGCTTCCCACTAGCTATCTATTTTACAATTAGTAGTGTACATATGTCCATGCCACTCTCTCACTTCATCCCAGCTTACCCTTCCCCCTCCCTGTTCTCAAGTCCATTCTGTACGTCTGCTTCTTTATTCCTGTTCTGCCCCTAGGTTCCTCATAACATTTTTTTAGACTCCATATATATGTGTTAGCATATGGTATTCTTTTTTCTCTTTCTGACGTACTTCACTCTGTATGACAGTCTCTAGGTCCATCCACCTCACTACAAATAACTCAATTTTGTTTCCTTTTATGGCTGAGTAATATTCCATTGTATATATGTGCCACATCTTCTTTATCCATTCATCTGTCGATGGACTCTTAGATTGCTTCCATGTCCTGGCTATTGTAAATAGAGCTGCAATGAACATTATGGTACATGACTCTTTTTTGAATTATGTTTTTCTCAGTGTATATGCCCAGTAGTGGGATTGCTGGGTTGTATGGTAGTTATATTTTTAGTTTTTTAAGGAACCTCCATACTGTTCTCCATAGCGGCTGTGTCAATTTACATTCCCACCAACAATGCAAGAGGGTTCCCTTTTCTCCACACCCTCTCCAGCATTTATTGTTTCCAGACTTTTTGATGATGGCCATTCTGACTGATGTGAGGTAATATATCACTGTAGTGTTGATTTGCATTTCTCTAGTGATTAATGATGTTGAGCATTCTTTCATTTGTTTGTTGGCAATCTGTATGTCTTCTTTGGAGAAATGCCTATTTAGGTCTTCTGCCCATTTTTGGATTGGGTTGTTTGGTTTTTTGATATTGAGCTGCATGAGCTGCTTGTAAATTTTGGAGATTAATCCTTTGTCAGTTGCTTCATTTGCAAATATTTTCTCCCATCCTGAGGGTTGTCTTTTCATCTTGTTTATGGTTTCCTTTGCCGTGTAAAAGTTTTTAAGTTTCATTAGGTCCCATTTGTTTATTTTTGGTTTATTTCCATTTCTCTAGAAGGTGGGTCAAAAAGGATCTTGCTGTGATTTATGTCATAGAGTGTTCTGCCTATGTTTTCCTCTAAGAGTTTGATAGTGTCTGGCCTTACATTTAGGTCTTTAATCCATTTTGAGTTTATTTTTCTATATGGTGTTAGGCAGTGTTCTAATTTCATTCTTTTACATGTAGCTGTCCAGTTTTCCCAGCATCACTTATTGAAGAGGCTGTCTTTTCTCCATTGTATATTCTTGCCTCCTTTATCAAAAATAAGGTGACCATAGGTGTGTGGGTTTATCTCTGGGCTTTCTATCCTGTTCCATTGATCTTTATTTCTGTTTTTGTGCCAGTACCATACTGTCTTGAACACTGTAGCTTTGTAATATAGCCTGAACTCAGGGAACCTGATTTCTCCAGCCCCATTTTTCTTTCTCAAGATTGCTTTGGCTTTTCGGGGTCTTTTGTGTTTCCATACAAATTGTGAAATTTGTTGTTCTTGTTCTGTGAAAAATGCCAGTGTTAGTTTGATAAGGATTGCATTGAATCTGTAGATTGCTTTAGGTAGTATAGTCACTTTCACACTGTTGATTCTTCCAATCCAAGAACATGGTATATCTCTCCATCTGTTTGTATCGTCTTTAATTTCTTTCATCAGTTTCTTATAGTTTTCTGCATACAGGTCTTTTGTCTCCTTAGGAATGTTTATTCCTAGGTATTTTATTCTTTTTGTTGCAAAGGTAAATGGGAGTGTTTTCTTAATTTCACTTTCAGATTTTTCATCATTAGTGTATAGGAATGCAAGAGATTTCTGTGCATTAATTTTGTATCCTGCAACTTTACGAAATTCATTGATTAGTTCTAGTAGCTTTCTGATAGCATCTTTAGGATTCTTTATGTATAGTATCATGTCATCTGCAAACAGTGACAGCTTTACTTCTTCTTTTACAATTTGGATTCCTTTTATTTCTTTTTCTTCTCTGACGGCTGTGGCTAAAACTTCCAAATCAATGTTGAATAATAGTGGTGAGAGTGGGCAACCTTGTCTTCTTCTTGATCTTAGTGGAAATGGTTTCAGTTTTTCACCACTGGGGATAATGTTGGCTGTGGGTTTGTCATATATGGCCTTTATTATGTTGAGGAATGTTCCCTCTGTGCCTAGTTTCAGGAGGGTTTTTATCATAAATGGGTGTTGAATTTTGTCAAAAGCTCTCTCTGCATCTATTGAGATGGTCATATGGTTTTTATTCTTCAGTTTGTTGATATGGTGTATCACGTTGATTGATTTGCATATACTGAAGAATCCTTGCATTCCTGGGATAAACCCCACTTGATCATGGTGTATGATCCTTTTAATGTGCTGTTGGATTCTGTTGGCTAGTATTTTGTTGAGGATTTTTGCATCTATGTTCATCAGTGATATTGGCCTGTAGTTTTCTTTCTTTGTGACATCTTTGTCTGGTTTTGGTATCAGGGTGATGGTGGCCTTGTAGAGTGAGTTTGGGAGTGTTCATCCATCTGCTATATTTTGGAAGAGTTTGAGAAGGATAGGTGTTAGCTCTTCTCTAAATGTTTCATAGAATTCGCCTGTGAAGCCATCTGTTCCTGGGCTTTTGTTTGTTGGAAGATTTTTAGTCACTGTTTCAATTTCAGTGCTTGTGATTGGTCTGTTTATATTTTCTATTTCTTCCTGTTTCAGTCTCAGAAGGTTGTGCTTTTCTAAGAATTTGTCCATTTCTTCCAGGTTGTCCATTTTATTGACATATAGTTGCTGGTAGTAATCTCTCACCTGCATAACTTTTTAGAGTATACATACACACACACACACACACACACACACACACACGTAGATACACAAACATATTCTAACACACACACATATATGTATATGTAAATAGAGAATGGACAAAAAATTTAGGTCACAGAGATTGAACATTTAAAACATTTTTATAGCTATGTAAATCCTACTGTCAAGTACCAAATGACTGTCAGGACTATATCATTTTTTTCATTCTGCATTTCTCACTTTACCTTGAAATAAGTATTTTCCCATTTCATTTAGTATTCTAGGAAAACCTGATATTCTGATGGTGGCATAGACTCCATCTTACATAAAATAAAATGATTTATTTAGCTATTCTTTCAATTGTTGGGCATTTAAGCTTTCTTCCTTTTTCTCTATTATAAATAATGGTTCATTGAACGTCTTTGTTATAGAAATCTTAATCTGTATCTGAGTAATTAGGCAAAATTCTTGGAAATACCATTACTGGACCAAAGAGCTTAAATGTTTATTAATCCCTCAATACACACTATATTGCCAGGGTTTTTCTTTTCTTTTCTTTTCTTTTTTTTCCTTGATTTTTTCCATTTTTTTATTGCCAGGTATTTTAAGAAACATATTTCAATCTTACTTAAAGAAAATTGCTTTTTCAAAAATATTATAGTGAATTCTCTTTTTTTTTTAAGGACAATCATTTGTAATTGGTATTTAATAAAATCTAAATTTTCATAATATTTTATCTAGTCAGACACTTTTGTTTTACAGATGGGAAATTAAGGCTCAAGTTCCATACAGAAGACTGAGTAGCACAAAAATCTATCTTCCAAGACTGGTCAAAAGCAGTTACATTTGTGTTATCAATTCAGTAGAGAAACAGTTTGGGTTTCAATGGTTGAGACAATTTTTGGTGGGAGGGAATATTTCAGTGTTTCCTTTAAGTGTGGTGATGTGTTTTGACTCTTACAAGTAGGGCCTCTATGGTAAAATGAGAATCATTTTATTCAATCTGGTTCATGTAGCAATAGTATTCTTTGAAATCCGTGCTGCATAGAAAAGTATGGTGTGCATAAGAAATACTGGTGTGTGTTTTTAAATGTGGAGTCTTGGTTTTCATCCTTAAGACTGATTCAGTAGCTCTGAATAAGACTTAGAACTATTCTTTTTAACAAGCAACCAGTTAATTCTGGGGCAGATGGTCTAAGGCCACACTGTGAGAAATACTGGTATGAAGATGAAAAAGTTTGTTTGACCTTGGTGCTTTGACTGTAGCTCTAATCTGTCTGTAATTGACTTAACTTCTCTCTGCCTCAGTTCTCTTATTTATAAAGAGGGGAGAGAAATACCAGTTTTCTCCATGTAGGATTGTTGTGAGGATTTAGTAAAATAAGCCATGCAAAAGGATTTAGCACAATTCTCAAATCCTCCATAAACACTAATTTATTGCCATTGTTTTCATTGGCATCATGTCTATGTCATTATTCCTGCACTGGCAAATTGAAATGGATACTTTTAAATGGTTGGTATTATTGGTGAATTATTGATTGTGATTTGTCCTATTGTCCCTTCTGACATGGCTAAATTCTGTTTACTTAGATATTTTCCTTTTTTTTTTTTTTCTCTTGTCTCCATCCATACACGCCACTATGGTTGAAACTGAATTGAGGTCACAGGCAGCAAGACCTACCCAGAGAGTCTGGTAGGACCAGTTGAAAAAGTATCAGTGAGTCTTGCTTCAGATAAAACAGCGATTCTGCTGCCCATCTGCTGAGAGACCCCATTAGGAAGTGTCTGTTCTCCTGAATGCTGTTGAGCTACAATTTGTGCATCATATCAGCCGTGGCATGTGTTTGCATAGTTAATTCCCCCTCAGCTGGTCCAGGAATAAAACCTGTGTTAAACAGAGGGATTCTTTTAAGTGGTTGTTGAAGTCTAGGTATAGCATACACATTCAATAAATAGTTATTAATTTCCTACACATGGTTTCAGAACTGTGTTTGGTGCTGGGGATACAGAAATGAATATATTAAAGTAAATTAATTCCATTGTTTTCTGGGATCATCTTTCTGAACAAAACAATATGATACAGAACATTCAGGCACTATTCAATTCATAGCTACTTCCTACTAAAGGTGCATTTATCTGAAATTGCTGGCTGCTAGATATTCCAAGCATTTCAAATAGTACTAATTTAGCTAAATATTCTACTTGGATGAAAGTAGGACAACTTAAAGCACAAGTCAAAGTCTTAAGAGAAAATAACATCACACCATCAAAATCTCTGTATAAGCCCTAAAGAAATGTCCTCTCAAAGCCTCCTTATTTAAGGTCATATTTAGTTAAACTACATAACTTAGGCATTGCCCTGAGTGTCAGTAGAATTTCTCCCGGCGCTGTGAATTTGTCAAGCCAAGTCACTCTCTCTCCTCATCCATGGAAAGAGACAACATTTATTGAGAGGTTATTATATATCAGTCCTGAAAGTGGGTTACTTGTGTGTCCTCTCATTAAAACCTTCTAACAGCCCTTTCTTATACCTGGGACCTTGTAAAGACTATGTCAGGAACAGAACAATAGCGTTGTAAGGTTCAGGCGGCCAAGAAGCTGTTTTGTTCAAGTTCAGAGAGAAGCCATTGCTGCCAAGATCTTGTGGCTGGTACAGGCTGGTGCTCCTTGGAAAGAACAGGGGGCTGTGGCTGGACCCATTGTCCTGCCTGCTCAGGGCCAGGCAGGGTAGCAGACCTAGTTGTTTAATGCCCTTTTATTGATATTTTTACTTTAATAGGACCTGTTGCTTTCATGGTAGGTGGATTGTCCTTAGCTGGTTTTAACTCTTTCCCCATTTCATAGCAGAAATTCTGAACCTGGAATCCACAAAGAGGCTTTAAGGACCTGTAACTCCCTTAAAATAATCACAATAAAATTTACAAAGCACTCAATGTCCCACTTCACATTATTTATCTTATTTAAACCTCACCATGGCCCCATCAGATAGGTGCCGTTTTTATTTCCATTTTGAACATGAGGAAAATGAAAAGAGGTTAAATATCTTGTAGAAAGTCTATAACTATATAGCAGCAAAGTAAGGGTTTTAATTCAGGCTATCTGGATCCAGGCTAAAACTCATAGGCCTAACCACTAGGCCATACTAAGCTTTCTGGAATTATATCCAAAGGGGTGTGTGTGTGTGTGTGTGTGTGTGTGATTTTTATTCTGAAGACTTACATTTCTGAAGATTTTCAAGTCATTTGATTCTTAAAGAGATCTCTCTTTTTTTTAATTGAACTATAGTTAATTTACAATGTCTTGTTAGTTTCAGGTGTACAGCACAGTGATTCAGATACAGATTTAGATAAAGACATAGATATTCATTCTCAGATTCTTTTCCCATATAGGTTATTACAAAATATTGAGTATAGTTCCGGGTGCTATACAGTAGGTCCTTGTTGCTATCTCTGAGCTTTAAAATTTGAAACCCTCTGCTACAGAGCTGCTGTTATGTATGAACATTTATTAGAATGATCTGAGTGGAAACAATCTGTTCCATACCTTTGGAGTCCCTACTTGTGTTATCAGTTGAACCACTTAGTTCATTCACCAGGAAGGTCTGCAGGTCTTGAGCTGAGAGCCCAGCGCTTCCCAGACCTGCATCGTTCCTTCCTTTTGTCCTCTGACCACATCTCTCCTTGGAGCACAACACCAGGTTTTATTTTGAAATAAAACCTATGCCACTCATGAGGTATCTGGAAAACTAGGAAAGCTGCAGGAAACTAAGAAGCAGGTGAGCTCAGGGGTAAAGAAATCATACATTTATAACCTTCCATTTAGCTTTATCATATCTTGCTAAAATTGGCATGTTAACCTAGGCATGGATTGGAATATGCTATTCAACAGTAAAGAATTTTCAACTAGTTTATTGTAGTGAAATTCGCTTTTCTTGGAACCAGGATTAAAGTCACATCCTTTCTCTGCTCTAACAAAGCACAGCCACATAAAAGGAAAGTCTTAGAGTCCAAGTAATAACAAGATTTTGTTATGATAGAAACTGTAAGTATACCAACACCTCTCTTAAAAATATAATTGGACCCCCTGAACCGAGGAGGCTATATGTTGGGCATTAGTTTCAGTCACTGGAAGGGTTGCAAATAATAATTTCATTTGTGTTTCACTGGCCTCAATATGCATGCAGTGAGTCAAATTACGACCATCTTTAAAAGGGAATTAACATTTATTGAACACTTACCACCTTCAAAACACTGTCTTGGGTGCTTTAATGTTCATTAGCCCATTTTGGTTTTCTACATGTGAGTGCTTTATAATCTCTTTTCAACAAGCGTGGAAGCTCGGGCTTAGAGAGCTTTGCTTAAGGTCCCAGAGCTGGCAGGGAACAGAGCCTCTTCAAATCCAGATCTGATTCCAAAGTCCATGTTGTTTCTACTAAGATATGATACTTGGGGGAGCTAAATAGCATTGGGGGACCTAGTTTTCATTAACTGCATCAGTATTTTTTAATGCTGGATCCTAGAGAAGGAATGATGTATAATAGATAAAAACCTGAACTTCAGCCAAGTTACTTCCCTGAGCACCATTTCTTTATCCAGCATAGTAATAAAAATCAAATGAGGCAATGGATCTAAAATGCTGAGAATACTCTATTCTCTATTGTTATTGTCTATCGTTATTATTGTGTTATCCTTAAGAGGCCTATAGAACAGGGGCAGTAAGGTCCCTATGGACAGTGAATCTCCTGCTTGAGGACTGTCTGGGACGGCTTGCCTTTGGGAACTGCTAGGATATCAGCTCTAATTCTGTCAGGAATGCAGTGACAGAGAACAGGGTTAAGGAAAGCTTGACAGATAGTCAGGTCTCCAGTGTGGGAGACATGTCATCAGAGTAATCATTGTTATCAGCTTTGAAAGATGTTGAAGACCACATTGTCTTCTAGGGACATCAGCCAAAGTTTGAAGCATCCAGGAGAAAGTATCAGTATAGCAGCACATAACAGTTACAGCACTGATGGTAGATTTAATACTGGGCTCCCAAAATGGTTTGCCTATTTTACTTTACCAAACAGAACTCCAGCAAGGATGGGAAAACCCTACTTCTGTGGTTCCTCTCTCTTGTTTGCTGTTGCTTAAGCAGTGTTTGTTTTGGTAACAGGAATACCTGGCCTTCCAGAAGCAACTGAATCATCACCGTTCCAAAGATGATCTCTGTGCAATAAATAGCACAGGTTTCTTGTGATTCCCAAGGACACAGATCTCACGTTACTTACCGTCTTATAGTCAAAAATATCTTTGCTCTTCCTTCCCACTATATACAAGGCTGGAGAATGGAAGAGATGATTATATTTTGCTTGATATATTTTGGCATTACCGGTAGCATGTACTTTTATTATTACAATTTCTGACTATGGTGAAACACGTCTGAGATTTTTCAGGTGAAATAGAGGCTGTGACATAGTGTTCAAAGGGAATAACTCTGATTCTGGGAAACACTTTCTAAAGCATGGCACCCTTTTTCTCCTTTCAGTTCTTTATGTTTGGTGGTGGGGCAGGGAAAAAAGAGGTAGATTCAGTCATGCCGGATGAAAGCATCAAAGGCAGCAACTGGAGCTGTTCCACAAAGGTCAAAGGACTTTTTTTCCTACTCCATTCATAAATCCATGAGAACGGATATCTCATTGTGTTTAAATACAAAATGCACACTCCCATTTTTTTTCTATAGATACGTGAGTTCTCACGTGTGGTCCAGATGCTCATCTAATTACCATTATCTACTAAGCCAAATAGAAATGACAAGGTGACAGTGTTCCTTTTGTTCCTGTTTTACAAGAGTTACCAATACATTTGGTTGAGAGGCACAAAGGCCAAGTATCCTCTCCTTGTGATAAGCATGGTGCCTCCCAACACAGGAAAGAGCCAGCAATTACATAGTACTGAGCACATGCCAGCTACTATGCTAAATGCTGTTTTTTTCCATTTCATGGAAGAGGAAGGTGAGGCATGGAGAGGTTGAATAACAGCCAAGCTCGCATGGCTAATAAGAGAGAGAGTCAGGTTTTGAACCCAGACAGCCTAGATCATGTGTTCTTTTTTTTAAAAATTAAATTAAATTTAATTTAATTTAATTATTTTTTATTGAAGTATAGTTGATTTACAATGTTGTGCTAGTTTCAAGTGTACAGCAAAGTGATTCAGATTCTTTTTTCTGAATCAGATTCTTTTCCCTTATAGGTTATTACAAAATACTGAGTAGAGTTCCCTGTGCTACATAGTAGGTCCTTGTTGGTTATCTATTTGATATGTAGTAGTATTTATCTGTTAACCCCAAACTCCTAATTTATCCTTCCCCCCTCCATTTCCCCTTTGGTAACCATAAGCTTGTTTTCTATGTCTGTGGATCTATGTCTGTTTTGTATATAAGTGCATATGTAGCACATGTTTAGACTCCTCATATAAGTGATATCATATGATATTTGTCTTTGTCTGGCTTCCTTCACTTAGTATGATAATTAATCTCTAGGTTCATCCATGTTGCCAAATGGTATTATTTCATTCTTTTTTATGGTTGACTAATATTCCATTGTGTATATATACACCACATGTGTTCTTAACCAGCAGGATATAGTGCCTTTTAATGTTTTTCCCTGAAGATGAGAGGTTAAATTCTCAGGAACAAACATACCCACCACAGGTAGGCATGTGCACAGAACTCAGGCACAATCAACAGAATGACTGCCTCTCACGCAGAGTGAAAAGCCAGCATATAATGAGTACTTGCTCTGTTCACTCTGTGCATGCACTGGAAGGGTGCATTTACAAATTTTATACAAAGGAACTCACACACACACACACACACACACACACACACACACACACACACAGTATTATTTTTTCATGCGATAGATGAGGAAAGAGAAGCTCAGGCAGATTAAGTTGTTCAGCGTTGTCCAACCAGCAAGTGGTGAATTCAAGATACAAACAGGTTTCTCTGTCATCAAAGACCATTATTTTCCCACAGTGCCATGATGTCTCCTCTCCCCTGTCATTCATGCACTCAATCATTTAATATGCATTTATTGAGCACCTGCTATTTGCTAATGCCTTGGTAGGCAGTATAGGGGAAGCACAAGATTTAAGTTCACAGCATCTAGATTCAAATCTCAGCTCTGTCATTAATCAGCAAGTTATTAAATTTTTCTGAACTGCAGTTTCATCATCTATAAAATAGGGAGTGACAATAATATGTATCTCATAGAAGTGTTATCAAGAGCAAATGAAATAATTGATATAAAAAGCATTTGGTAAAAAATAAAGCACCATGTAAATCTTATTTTTATTATGATAATTAAAGGAAGTGGTATGTAGGTAGCCTCCCAACCTCAAATAGCTGGGGAGGGGCAGATGATAAGTGGAGAGATGTTTCTGAAGCCTGTTGCAGTACTCCAAAATAATGCTTTATTGAGGACCTAAGTAAGTTGTTTGGAATTGCAGGAGCAAGAATTGGAGGCATATTAGACATTGGTTAGTCCATGTGGAGCTTTGAAGAATAAGAAAGATTGCATGGGTAGAAATAGGTGGGGCTCCCATAAAACTTCATCATCAGTAAAATGTACTCTGGATATTGAGTACAGCATGAGGAAAAGTATCTTCGGAGGGACCAGAGATGAGGTTTGGGAGGGAGTTGGAACCAGATTTTAAAGTAATTCAAATGCCATGACAGAGAATTTTAATCTAGTTTTATAGGCAAGAGTGGTTATCCAAGGAAGTAACATAATCACATTTTCCCACCACACCACGTTATCTCTGGCCCCCGTCTTTCCCTCCCTCCTTCCTCCTCTACCCCTCTTCCCTTCTTCCTTTCTTTCTTCCTTCCATTCAACTATGCACAAAATCCCAACAGCAGTGTAGAGCATAGAGTAACACAGCAGACCAGTGGGCAGGACACCACCTAGGAAGCTGATATGACAGTTGGGTTGAGAACAGCCCTGGCTCTGGATACCCTGCCTCACGAGTGAGGGTGGAGTCCAGGAATACAAGCTGAGTTCAGTGCTGTGCAGCTGAAATCAGGAATGTTAGGGCTGGAAGAGGTCTTGAAGACAAATCTGGTCTTCCTAACTTGACAAGACGTCAAATCTCCTGGACAGCTTTTTAAAAATACATATTTCTGGGCTTCCCTGGTGGCGCAGTGGTTGAGAGTCCGCCTGCCAATGCAGGGGTCACAGGTTCGTGCCCTGGTCCGGGAAGATCCCACATGCCGCGGAGCAACTAAGCCCGTGAGCCATGGCCGCTGGGCCTGCGCGTCCGGAGCCTGTGCTCCGCAACGGGAGAGGCCACAGCAGTGAGAGGGCCGCATACCACAAAAAAAAAAAAAAAAAAAAAAAAAAAAAAAAAAAAACATATTTCTGGGTCCAACCCTAGATCTACTGACTCAGAGTATCCAGAAGGAGACCTAAGAATCTGTATTATTAAAAGTCTTTCTGAAGTGGTATGCAGACCAATAATTGAGAGTGACTGGTAGTCAACCTTTTTATTTTATTGATAAAATTACTATTAGAACTCAAACTTGGTGTTCCCAATTCCCAACCCAGTACTGTAGCCCAGGGTCAGTTCTTATCTTTATATGAGAGAGAGATACATTTCTTTTTTGTCATATACTCCTGCTAGTATGAAATTAGAACCCCTTTGTCTTGCAGAACTGGTCTGTATTGTATTCAAGTAATTTTAACCACATGGTTGTTGGCTACATCTTCCCCCAATTATTATTAAACAAGTACCAAACATTCAAGGCATTACAATGTGGTCAGGGTGATTAGCAAAGTTACCAGAGTGAAGGACCCTTACTTTAATCCCTTTCAAGTTTTTGTCATACTATTATTTAGAGACATGTAAACATATCCATTTATTTCAGCCAAATGTCATGTTCTACACAAAGATTTTGAAAGTTCTGCTCAAGGCAGCTAGATAATATCTCAAATAGGGGACAATAAAATAAGAATTTGTCTATGTTTCAAGCTTTATGAAATTAAAACGAATCCAGTGGTACAATCCTCCATTTAAATCTTTAGTCCAAAGATCAGAGTATTTTGTTTTAAGTCATAATCCAGTCACTTAAACCAATGAGACTCAGAATAAACCATTACCCTCCTTCCTGAGCCTCAGTTTTCTTTTTGCAAATGAGGATAAACATCCACAGCCCTTACCCCCACTGCCATTGCCTGGGGTCACTGTGTGAATTCCACTGAACCGTGACAATGAAAGGGCTTTAGAAAACGATCTGGGACTACAGAGGAGAGGCACATTTAAGGAGGGGCCTTTGGGAGAAATTCTTTTGTTTCCCCAGGAAGGCTCATCATAGTACAGGTCATCAAGAGCCACAGATGGAGCTCAGGGACATGGCAAATGGCTAAAGCACCCGTGGTATCCTGAGAGATTATTTCCATGTGGCCTGGGGGCCCAAGTATGTTAGTGGGATTAGTGGCAAACATAGTATTCAAACTCATAATTACATTGCAAGTTTAAAGGACAGGTGTGTACAAGGAAACCAAGAACAGAATAAGCATAGATGTGGTGTGGATTTTTTTCCTCTTCTCAAATTTGATTTCTAGGTCTAAACTTTACAGGAAAAGAAAAAGAAGTGTGAAAAAATCACATGTTAAGATTTTTTTAAGTTCTAAAGCTAGGGAAAAAAGCAAAAAAATAAAATAAAAAACCAAAAAACCCTCAACTGAATGAATGCTTATAAAAACTCTGATTTGGATTTCGAGAAGTATAGGCATCTCTAGGCCTATTTTCAAAATTTAGTCAAAATTAAATTTTAAAGATCAACAAAGTATGTAATCACATTTGGTTTTTTTTCTTCCAACATAAGTTTAAACAACTGACATCTATTCTTTTTTAGACTTTCTTAGTAGCTTAATGTATGCAAAAGAATAGGATTTATTTTATAAGATATCTATTCTGTGAAGGTAAACACATTTTAAATTAGATTATCTACCAGTGTTACTGATTTTGTATAGGCAGGCTGGAGATTAAGGTTTATTTACATATTTACACTATGGTGGTACAATGAAGTACTAAATATTTTACATGCCAGGAATCAAAACAATTGCAGTTCCTATTAGGAAATAATATATCTGAGGATTCTGTCGTGACCATCTATAGCCAGTTAGAGAAATTTTTGCTAGATTGAAAGGTTGTCCCATTACAAATGGCCTTGTTTACACTGTACTTAGAGCTCCATGTACCATTTTGGACTCCTCATTAAAAAAGCATAAATCATTTTTTAAAAGGAATATAAATTCTACCAAAAAGAAAAAAGAGAGACTAAATATACACAGTTGAATATCAGAATCCATCCAGAAAAGAGACCAGTTGGCACAATGGATGATTATATCTAAATATTTGGGATCTATCATTGCATAAAAATGAAAGGAATTTTTATGGCTAAAGAAGTAAAACTTTTTAAAGAAACATAGTTAATGTCAAAGCAAAGGAGGTCAGCAGTGACAGCCATGCATTTTTCTTAACTATGGACTTGGCAAGTCAATAGGACTTATGAACAGTCTCACCAGGAGTTTGGTTGTCCTGAAGGAAAAGAAATCTCATTTTAATTTAGGAACAGAAATTCAGTGCAACTACCACAGTCCTTGTGCCTTCTCAGAGCACTCCATTTCTTCCATGGTATCTGGCAGTACTAGGTGGTTGATGAATATCTGCAGAATCGATAGACTCATTTCTGTACCTACTTCATCACCTTCGGTAGGCATTGATCATTTGAGTTTGATCTCTAGGGTGACAATGAAATATTTTTCATACCAGAAATACATTGACACTCAGTGAAGGGAAAGAAGCCCAAACTAGACAGTACTCCATTATTTTAGAAGCCATACAGCCCAGAGAATGTCCCAGGTAACTTCCTTTCCTCCTTCTAGAAAAACCTATCTGGCTCTAGAAGGGCATTTAGTCTATGAGTTCAGAACAGGAAGGATGGCTTTAGGCATCTGATTCAACTTACATCATCATTCCCTGTCTGAAGAATCAACTCAGATCTGATTCGATTTCAAATGAGGTAGAAAACAGTGAAGAGTGGTTCTATTCTAGATTTGGCTAAGCTATGAAATATTTCTAGAATTTTTTTGTAGTCTCTGGCTGTACTCTTCAAAATGTACACATTCAGAATGTCATTTTGGTCTGGAATCCCATTCTAAGCAAGGGAAGCCTAGTTTGATCCAGTGTTTCTGAGACCTCATTGACTCCAGTGGAGCATGGATCCAAATCCGGGAGAAAGACAACTCCTTGTCCTGTATCTCTTCTGTGATCCAGAGACAAACTCATGTTCAGCTGGTCCTTTCTAGCTTTCCTGATTGTCATCAAGGAAGAACAGAACCAGGCTGGCTTTCGCTCTTTACAGAACAGCCACCACTGTGTGTGATGGTTATAAACTTATTCTCTAACACTTCTTCAGCATTGGATGATAAGAAATATCTTCATGAAAATAAGTGCGATCAAGGAAGATGGCGGGGTGTGGGGGGAATCTCAACCAAGTGTGAAGACGGTAGAATTAAAGAGGCAGTGGGTTTCACTTGGGCCTCTGTGGGGCACTTTTTTTTTTTTTTCAGTCCAGAGGTAGATTGCCTGTGAATGTTGATAGTGTAATATGCTTTCAGTACTGCCAACTTAGTTTGGTGTAATGTAGTGCGTTAGCTGTTATTGTGAAAACAAATAAACTCCCCCAAACTGAGTGTTTTTTTAAAAGTGAGTTCATTTTTCATCAAGTGACTATCTAGGGTGGTGTTCAGGAAGACAGGGCAGCTCTCCTCCTTGTTGTCATTTGGGGACCAGAATCTTTCCATCTTGTGTTCCCACCATGCTTCGTGGCTGCAGAACCTTCCGCATCCAGCTGACAGAAAGAGAGAGAGCACACAGCCAGGCATGTGGGAGGAGTTATGAGCCAGTCTTGGAAGTGGCATGTGGGATTCCTGCTCACATCCAGTTACATGACCAAATCTAATTGCAAGAGAAATCTAGAAACCAGCACTTCTTGTCTGCCTAGGAGTAAGCAGAGAATGGAATTTGGCAGACGGCAAGCATAAGTTGCCACATTCACGGTCCTGATTATCGAATTCTATGGTTTTCCAAGATTGTTTTGTCTTTAGTCAGGATTACATATAACACCAGTTCAAGGAAATATAAAAAGTATCTTTACTCTTCAAAATCGTTACTGAAGTGGACCGACCCCACAGCTCTTCGACAGTCCATCCCAATGTCTTAAAACATTTGAAGGATCATTTGCAAGCACATCCAGTATAAGAAATCACAAAGGAAAGCAAATATCAGTGGTCCTATAACACAATGATACGTAGGCAGTTTGGTGTGGGCATTTACATCTTTCTTTTTATTCTCTGTGATATAATTTTTAAAGAATTGTGAAAGAGTGTGATTGTTTATGACCATCATAGGACAATATTCCTACAATTGCTTTACCCTGGTAGAATTGAAGATTCAGGCCACACTGCTCTCTGAAGCCCTTCTCTCTTTGTTCCACTTCCATTAAAATGGAAAAATCCATCTGTTTGGATCACTGAGGTTGGAAACTGAGTGATATCATTTCTCCAAAATAGATTTAATAGTATGGCTTGGTGAATTGTTTCCTGATCTGTTTGAGGGAGAGTCCACACCTAGAGAAAAACATGGTGTATAAGTTTTCATATTCAGTAGTGGAAAAGAATCAGATTTAGATTATATACTTTTGAAAATTTATTTATTTATTTATTTATTTTTGGCTGTGTTGGGTTTTCACTGCTGCACGCGAGCTTTCTCTAGTTGAGGCGAGCAGGGGCTACTCTTCATTGCAGTGCAGGGGCTTCTCATTGCGGTTCTCTTGCTGTGGAGCACAGGCTCTAGGCACACAGACTTCAGTAATTGTAGCACACTAAACCTGGAGTGCAGGCTCAGTAGTTGTGGTGAATGGGCTTAGTTGCTCCGCAGCATGTGGGATCTTCCCGGAACAGGGCTCGAACCCATGTCCCCTGCATTGGCAGGCGGATTCTTAACCACTGCGCCACCAGGGAAGTCCTAGGTTATATATGTATATTTTTTAATTAAATTTAATTTATTTTTTTATACAACAGGTTCTTATTAGTCATCAATTTTATACACATCAGTGTATACATGCCAATCCAAATCACTCAGTTCATCACACCACCATCCCCACCCCCTCACAGCTTTCCCCCTTGGTAGCCTACGTTTGTTCTCTAGATCTGTGTCTCAACTTCTGCCCTGCAAACCGGTTCATCTGTACCATTTTTCTAGGTTCCACATACATGCATTAAGATACGATATTTGTTTTTCTCTTTCTGATTACTTCACTCTGTATGACAGTCTCTAGATCCATCCACATGTCAACAAATGACCCAATTTCATTCCTTTTTATGACTGAGTAATATTCCATTGTATATATGTACCACATCTTCTTTATCCATTCATCTGTCGATGGGCATTTAGGTTGCTTCCATAACCTGGCTGTTGTAAATAGTGCTGCAGTGAACTTTGGGGTGCATGTGTCTTTTTGAATTATGTTTTTCTCTGAGTATATGCCCAGTAGTGGGATTGCTGGATCATATGGTAATTCTATTTTTAGTTTTTTAAGCCACCTCCATACTGTTCTCCATAGTGGCTGTATCAGTTTACATTCCCACCAACAGTGCAGGAGGGTTCCCTTTTCTCCACAGTCTCTCCAGCATTTGTTGTTTGTTGATTTTCGATGATGCCCATTCTAACTGGTGTGAGGTGATACCTCATTCTAGTGTTGATTTGCATTTCTCAATTAGTGATGTTGAGCAGCTTTTCATGAGCTTCTTGGTGATCTGTATGTCTTCTTTGGAGGAATGTATTTAGGTCTTCTGCCCATTTTTGGATTGGGTTGTTTGTTTTTTTAATATTGAGCTGCATGAGCTGTTTATATATTTTGGAAATTAATCCTTTGTCTGTTGATTCATTTATAAATATTTTCTCCCATTCTGAGGGTTGTCTTTTCATCTTGTTTCCTTTGCTGTGGTTTCCTTTGCTGTGCAAAACCTTTTAAGTTTCATTAGGTCCTATTTGTTTATTTTTGTTTTTATTTCCATTACTCTAGGAGGTGGATCAAAAAAGATCTTGCTGTGATTTATGTCAAAGTTTGTTCTTCCTATGTTCTCCTCTAAGAGTTTTACAGTGTCCGGTCTTACATTTAAGTCTCAAATCCATTTTGAGTTTATTTTTGTGTGTGGTGTTAGGGAGTGTTCTAATTTCATTCTTTTACATGTAGTTGTCCAGTTTTCCCAGCACCACTTATTGAAGAGACTGTCTTTTCTCCATTGTATATCCTTGCCTCCTTTGTCGTAGATTAGTTGACCATAGTTGCATGGGTTTACCTCTGGGCTTTCTATCTTGTTCCATTGATCTATATTTCTGTTGAAATATTGTCTTGATTACTGTAACTTTGTCATATAGTCTGAAGTCAGGGAGTCTGATACCTCCAGCTCCGTTTTTTTCCCTCAAGACTGCTTTGGCTATTCGAGGTCTTTTGTGTCTCCATACAAATTTTAAGATTTTTTTTTCTAGTTCTGTAAAAAGTGCCATTGGTCATTTGATAGGGATTGCATTGAATCTGTAGATTGCTTTGGGGAGTATAGTCATTTTCACAATATTGATTCTTCCAATCCAAGAACATGGTATATCTCTCCATCTGTGTCATCTTTGATTTCTTTCATCAGTGTCTTACAGTTTTCTGAACACAGGTCTTTTACCTCCTTAGGTAGGTATAATCCTGGTATTTTATTCTTTTTGTTGCAATGGTGAATGGGATTGTTTCCTTAATTTCTCTTTCTGATCTTTCGTTGTTAGTGTATAGGAATGCAAGGGATTTCTGTGCATTAATTTTGTATCCTGCAACTTTACCAAATTCATTGATTACCTCTAGTAGTTTTCTGGTAGCATTTTTAGGATTCTCTATGTATAGTATCATGTCATCTGCAAACAGTGACAGTTTTACTTCTTCTTTTCCACTTTGTATTCCTTTTATTTCTTTTTCTTCTCTGATTGCTGTGGTTAGGACTTCCAAAACTATGTTGAATAATAGTTGCAAGAATGGACATCCTTGTCTTGTTCCTGATCTTAGAGGAAACGCTTTCAGTTTTTCACCATTGAGAATGATGTTTGCCGTGAGTTTGTTGTATATGGCCTTTATTATGTTGAGGTAGGTTCCCTCTATGCCTACTTTCTGGAGAGTTTTTATCATAAATGGGTGATGAATTTTGTCAAAAGCTTTTTCTGCATCTAGTGAGATGATCATATGGTTTTTATTCTTCAATTTGTTAATATTGTGTATCACATTGATTGATTTGCATATATTGAAGAATCCTTGCATCCCTGGGATAAATCCCACTTGATCATGGTGTATGATCCTTTTAATGTGTTGTTGGATTCTGTTTGCTAGTATTTTGTTGAGGATTTTTGCATCTATATTCATCAGTGGTATTGGTCTGTAATTTTCTTTTTTTTTGTAGTATCTTTGTCTGGTTTTGGTATCAGGGTGATGGTGGCCTCACAGAATGAGTTTGGGAGTGTTCCTTCCTCTGCAATTTTTTGGAAGAGTTTGAGAAGGATGGGTGTTAGCTCTTCTCTAAGTGTGTGATAGAATTCACCTGTGAAGCCATCTTGTCCTGGACTTTTGTTTGCTGGAAGATTTTTAATCACACTTTCAATTTCATTACTTGTGATTGTTCTGTTCATATTTTCTATTTCTTCCTGGTTCAGTCTTGGAAGGTTATACCTTTCAAAGAATTTGTCCATATCTTCCAGGTTGTACATTTTATTGGCATAGAGTTGCCTGTAGTAGTCTCTTAGGATGCTTTGTATTTCTGTGGTGTCTGTTGTAACTTCTCCTTTTTCATTTCTAATATTATTGATTTGAGTCCTCTCCCTCTTTTTCTTGATGAGTCTGGCTAATAGTTTATCAATTTTGTTTATCTTCTCAAAGAACCAGCTTTTAGTTTTATTGATCTTTGCTATTATTTTCTTTGTTTCTATTTCATTTTTTTCTGCTCTGATCTTTATGATTTATTTCCTTCTGCTAACTTTGGGTTTTGTTTATTCCTCTTTCTCTAGTTCCTTTAGGTGTAAGGTAAGTTGTTTATTTGAGATTTTTCTTGTTTCTTGAGGTAGGCTTGTATAGCTATAAACTTCCCTCTTAGAACTGCTTTTGCTGTATCCCATAGGTTTTGGATCATCGGGTTTTCATTATCATTTTTCTCTAGGTATTTTTTGATTTCCTCTTTGATTTCTTCAGTGTTCTCTTGGTTATTTAGTAACACATTGTTTAGCCTCCATGTGTTTGTGTTTTTTACAGTTTTTTTCCCTGTAATTCATTTCTAATCTCATAGCGTTGTGGTCAGAAAAGATGCTTGATATGATTTCAGTTTTCTTAAATTTACTGAGGCTTGATTTGTGACCCAAGATGTGATCTATACTGGAGAATGTTCCATGCACACTTGAAAGTGTAATCTGCTGTTTTTGGATGGAATGTCCTATAAATATCAATTAAATCTCTCTGGTCCATTGTATCATTTAAAGCTTCTGTTTCCTTATTTATTTGCATTTTGGATCATCTCTCTATTGGTGTAAGTGAGGTGTTAAAGTCCCCCACTATTATTTTGTTGCTGTTGATTTCCTCTTTTATAGCTGTTAGCAGTTGCCTCATGTATTGAGGTGCTCCTATGTTGGGTGCATATCTATTTATGATTGTTATATCTTCTTCTTGGATTGATCCCTTGATCATTATGTAGTGTCCTTCCTTGTCTCTTGTAACATTCTTTATTTTAAAGTCTATTTTATCTGATATGAGTATTGCAACTCCAGCTTTCTCTTGATTTCCATTTGCATGGAATATCTTTTTCCATCCCCTCACTTTCAGTCTGTATGTGTCCCTAGGTCTGAAGTGGGTCTCTTGTAGACAGCATATATATGGGTCTTGTTTTTGTATCCATTCAGCGAGCCCGTGTCTTTTGCTTGGAGCATTTAATCCATTCACGTTTAAGGTAATTATCGATATGTATGCTCCTATGACCATTTTCTGAATTGTTTTGGATTGTTTTTGTACGTCCTTTTCTTCTCTTGTTTTCCCACTTAGAGAAATTCCTTTAACATTTGTTGTAGAGCTCGTTTGGTGTTGCTGAATTCTCTTAACTTTTGCTTGTCTGTAAAGCTTTGATTTCTCATCGAATCTGAATGAAATCCTTGCTGGGTAGAGTAGTCTTGGTTGTAGGTTCTTTGCTTTCATCACTTTAAGTATATCATGCTACTCCCTTCTGGCTTGTAGCATTTCTGCTGGGAAATCAGCTGTTAACCTTATGGGAGTTCCCTTGTATGTTATTTGTCGTTTTTCCCTTGCTGCTTTCAATAATTTTTCTTTGTCTTTAAGTTTTGCCAATTTGATTACTATGTGTCTCAGTGTGTTTCTCCTTGGGTTTATCCTGTATGGGACTCTCTGTGCTTCCTTTTCTTGGGTGGCTATTTCCTTTCCCATGTCAGGGAAGTTTTCAACTATAATCTCTTCAAATATTTTCTCTGGTCCTTTCTCTCTCTCTTCTCCTTCTGGGACCCTATAATGCAAATGTTGTTGCATTTAATTTTGTCCCAGAGGTCTCTTAGGCTGTCTTCATTTCTTTTCATTCTTTTTTCTTTATTCTGTTACGCAGCAGTGAATTCCACCATTCTGTCTCCCAGGTCTCTTATTCGTTCTTCTTCCTCAGTTATTCTGCGATTGATTCCTTCTAGTGTAGATTTCATTTCAGTTATTTTATTGTTCATCTCTGTTTGTTTGTTCTTTAGTTCTTCTAGGTCTTTGTTAAATGTTTCTTCCATCTTCTTGATCTTTGTCTTCATTCTTTTTCTGAGGTCCTGGATCATCTTCACTATCATTATAATGAATTCTTTTCCTGGAAGGTTTCCTATCTCCACTTCATTTAGTTGTTTTCCTGGGGTTTTATCTTGTTCCTTCATCTGGTACATAGCCCTCTGCCTTTTCATCTTGTCTGTCTTTCTGTGAATGTGGTTTTTGTTGCACAGGCTGTAGGATTGTAGTTCTTCTTGATTGTGCTGTCTGCCCTCTGGTGGATGAGGCTATCTAAGAGGCTTGTGTAAGTTTACTGATGGGAGGGACTGGTGGTGGGTAGAGCTGACTGTTGCTCTGATGGGCAGAGCTCAGTAAAACTTTATTCCGCTTGACTGCTGATGGGTGGGGCTGGGTTCCCTCCCTTTTGGTTGTTTGGCCTGAGGCAACCCAACACTGCAGCCTACCTGGGCTCTTTGGTGGGGCTAATGACTCACTTGGAAGATCTCACGCCAAGGAGTACTTCCCAGAACTTCTGCTGCCAGTGTCCTTGTCCCCACAGTGAGCCACAGCTACCCCCCACCTCTGCAGGAGACCCTCCAACACTAGCAAGTAGTTCTGGTTCAGTCTCCCCTGGGGTCACTGCTCCTTCCGCTGGGTCCCGATGCACACACTACTTTGTGTGTGCCCTCCAAGAGTGGATTCTCTATTTCCCCTGTCCTGTTGAAGTCCTGCAATCAAATCCCACTAGGCTTCAATGTCTGATTCTCTAGGAATTCCTCCTCCCGTTGCTGGACCCCCAGGTTGGGAAGCCTGACATGGGGCTCAGAACCTTTACTCCAGTGGGTGGACTTCTGTGGTATAAGTGTTCTCCAGTCTGTGAGTCACCCACCCAGCAGTTATGGGATTTGCTATTACTGTGATTGCACCCCTCCTACTGTCTCACTGTGGCTTCTCCTTTGTCTTTGGATGTGGGGTATCTTTTTTGGTGAGTTCCAGTGTCTTCCTGTTGATGATTGTCCAGCAGCTAGTTGTTCTGGTGTTCTCACAAGAGGGGGTGAGAGCATGTCCTTCTACTCTGCCATCTTCTCATTGTCACTTTCTATTTCTGTACCCTAGGTTATATTTTTAAAGACAATTTTGGTAGAACTATTACAGTTTTTGTTTTCAGTTATTTTAAACTTATCTATACTTTAATCTACTTAATATATGATATTTAAATGTTATTTTTACAAAGGATTTATTTGATAATTCTTATTCATCCAATTAAGCCATTTGAAAATTAATTCTTAATAAGTCTAAATACATGAATAGCCAGGAACGAGATTGAGAACCACATTTTAAAAACCCACCTCTTAAACAGAAAATCATAATCTCTGTGGAGACATATGGTTTAAAGCATATCCCTCTCAGACCTTCAAGTGATTCTAGTGTCCTACCTGGTGGAATCACTCATCTGGAAGAATGAGCATGTGCAAAGAGCAAGAAAAGTTATGAAAATATATGCTTTGGAAATTTTGGCTATCAAAAAAAATACAGAAAAAAAAGAATGAGGAAAAAACTAATCTGAAATAATAAGATACCTTTTAGGAAAAAGTACAGGACCACATTCCCATTTTCAGCCATTCCATTGTTTTTCTGTCCTTTCCTGTTCTATCACAGCCTCAAATGCAAATTTATTATGAAACTAATGATGATCAAGCTTAGAGCCTTCCATTGTCTGGGGCCCATTCTAAGTTCTAGAAAGGAGGCTTACTAGCCACTGTACATTGTTATAGGTTTTGTAAAACTTGCAAAAGTAGGAATTTGAGGAGTATTATTTTTCTCAAAACAGACACTCAAAATTATATAACCTTCACATGCCATGAAACCAGGATCCCACCCCTGATTCCATGGCTGACTGGAGGGCAGACAGGAGGATGTTCAAGATAAATTCTATTAAAACGTCTTTTAACATCCCAGCATTCTCTGCACTTTTCCAGATGATTTCTTCAAATGAACTAATCAAACTTCATTAGTTCTTTCTTTAAAAAAGTAACTGATTCCTGGCTGAAATAAAATAATAATAATAATAAAGTTCATTTGAAGTAGAACCACACAGGTAACCATGGTAAATAATAACCAGGCTATAGTAAGTAGTGCTGCATGTAAAGATGTTAATGTATTCATAATACAAGTATTTATTGAATACTATGTACCAGGCACTAGTCTAGGTGCTGAGCATATGTTAATGAACAAAGTGGATAAAAATCCCTACACTTATAGAGATACATACTAATGAGCAGAGTACAATAAACAAAATAAGTAAATGAATGCTATGGAGAAAAATTAAAAGAAAAGGAGGCTAGAAAAGTCTAGGAAACTAGGGCGGAAATTTTATTTTAGTTATTTTTTTATTGAAACTTTATTTTTTTCCAGCTTTACTGAGATGTCATTGACATAAAACATTGTCTAAGTTTAAGATGTACAGTGTAATGATTTTATATATGTATATATTGCAAAATGATTACCACAATAAGATTTTAACACATCCATCACCTCACATAGTGACAGCTTTCTGCATGTGTGTGTGGTGAGAACTTTAAAAATGTACTCTCTTGGGGGCTTTCCTGGTGGCGCAGTCATTAAGAATCCACCTGCCAATGCAGGGGACATGGGTTCAAGCCCTGGTCTGAGAAGATACCACATGCCACAGAGCAACTAAGCCCGTGCACCACAACTACTGAGCCTGCCCTCTACAGCCCATTAGCCACAACTACTGAGCCCATGTGCCACAAGCACTGAAGCCCACACACCTAAAGCCCATGCTCCGCAACAAGAGAAGCCACCGCAATGAGAAGCCCAAGCACCGCAAGGAAGAGTAGACCCCACTCGATGCAACTGAGAAAGCCTGTGCACAGCAAAAAAGACCCAACACAGCCATAAATAAATGAATAAATAAAGAAATATCCTTAACTATATATATATATATATATATATATATATATATATATATATATATATATATATATATATATATACTCTCTTAGCAACGTTCAAATATACGGTATTGTTAACTATAGTCACCATGTTGTATGTTATATCCCTGAACTTATTCATCTTATAACTGGAAGTTTCTACCCTGTAACCACCTTTACCTGTTTCTCTCACCCCCTACTCCCCAACCCCTGGCAACCACTGATCTATTCTCTGTATCTATGAGGGTTTTTTGTGTTTTTTTTAAGATTACATATATAAGTGAGATCATACAGTATTTGTCTTTCTCTTTATGACATATTGAACTTAGTGTGATTGTCCTCAAGGTTCATCCATGTTATTACAAGCAGCAGGATTTCCTTCTTTTTTCATAGCTGAATAATGTCCATTTCATATGTGTGTGTATATATATATATATATATATATATATATATATATATATATATATACACACACCATATTTTCTTTATCCATTCATTGGTCAGTAGACACTTAGGTTGTTTCCATGTCTTGGCTATTGTAAATAATGCTGCAATGAACATGTGGGTACAGATACCTCTTCCAGATAGTGATTTCATTTCCTTTGGATATTATATACCCAGAAGTGGAATTTCTGGATCATATGGTAGTTTTATTCTTAATTTCTTGAGGAACCTCCACACTGCTTTCCATAGTGGCTGTACCAATTTACATTCCCACCAACAATGTACAAGAGTTTCTTTCACTAGGAAGCTAGGAAAGACTAGGAGATTAGGATGGCAATTTTAAATAGAGTAGCTTGGGAATATCTCACTGTGAAGGTGACATTGAGCTGATACCTGGGTAAAGAATATTCCAGCAGAGGGAACTACAAATGCAAAGGCCCTGAGGAGGAAGCACTCACATGTGTTCAAGAAACAGCCAGGGGACGAAGAGGCCAAGGCACAGTGAGCCAGAGGGAGAGAGGTACAGGGTGGGATCAGAGAGGCCTCAGGGGCCCAAATCCACAGAGGAGGGCCTTAAGCCCCAGTGAGGACAGAGTATTTATTCTGAGTGCTGTAGAAAGCATTGGAGGATGCTGAGCCGGGACTTCTAGGGATCTGATTAACATTGTAGTAGGATCACTCATTCTGCGATAAAAAGAATAAAGAAATCAGGGGCACACCATTAATTACCAGTGTTCCAGTGTGGGCTTATCAGAGCAATCTTAGTTGCTCTGTGTCACAGAAGAAATAAATATACACAGAAACATCCTCACCTCCACCTTGTTAACAAGACGCTCTTCCTCTCTTGGGCTTTAGCTTGATGAAGCCAAGGTTTGATGAAAACTGCATTTTGGAAATAAAAGAGCTCAGACGTGGTCTCAGAAAGCAAAAGGCTGGTGGTAAGGTTGGTATTTTCCTTGCACACAAAGAAAATAAAACCAGGGGAAACCTTGCAGGACTGCATCTGATGCTCACATCCAGCCCAGCAAGGAGACTTGTGCTTTGCTCTTCCCGACCCCTCCATACTCTTAGTTTGAGATCAGCACCTGAAAACTGGATGTCAAGGAAAGGAACACGTACTTACTTATTTTATTCTCAATCACAGTGAAGCCTGGACGAAATTTTCAGAAATATTAAGGTCTACCAACAACGATGAAAATAGACACTTTCATTGTCAACATATATACAGGTTAAATATATGACTTGAACCGTTCATTATTTTTAGAGATTTACTGCAAGTATGGACCTCACTTTGTCACTGCAGGCTTTGCCTCTAACTCCCACCACTGCAGCCCCATGTTAGGACCTGTTTGAGAACCTTTGTTAACAGATTTTCAGCCATAAAAGAGAATGAAATAATGCCATTTGCAGCAACATGGATGCCACTAGAGACGATCATACTAAGTGAAGTAAGTCTCAAAGAGAAAGACAAATACCATAGGATGTCACTTATAAGTGGAATCTAAAAAGTGACACAAATAAACCTATCTATGAAACAGAAACAGAACCATGGACATAGAGAACAGACTTGTGGTTGCCAAGGGAGAGGGGGTTGGGAGAGGGATGGAGTGGGAAGTTGGGGTTAGCAGATGTAAGCTTTTATGTATAGACTGGATAAATGACAAGGTCTTACTGTATAGAACAGGGAACTATATTCAGTATTCTATGGTAAACCATCATGGAAAAGTATTTTTAAAAAGAATGTATATATGTATAGCTGAATCACTTTGCTGTACAGTGGAAATTAACACATCATAAATCAACTATACTTCAATAAAAATAAATTTTAAAAAGAAATAATCTATAAACCTCAAGTAAAACAATTCTGAGTTTGAGCTTTTTAAATTTTAGATCGAATCTTTTAGAAAAATCAGCCTTTTGCCATCTCGTTTGGCAAAAACCTACTAATCAAGCCCAGCTTGTTCCTTCTGGCCTCCAGTCCAAACATCAAACTCACACCATCGTTTTTATCTTGAATCTCTTTATTGGCCTCTGTGACTTGAGAGTGGCATGGACATGTCAGAAACAAATGTTGTGTGTTCCCTGAGATCATCTGATATTTTTACTCATAAATAAGCATATGCCTTTACCCTTTGTGCCAGGTTTTTGTTTATAAAAACCATCTGTGAAAACAAAGGGTAAAATTACATTCTCCATGCAAATATATGTATTATGCAAGATAACAGGCACACTGTCACTTACCTCTATAATCCACTAATGTGCTAAATACCATGCCCTCTCACGGTGTCCTATTCACATTTGAGATGCAATTTTGGGATTGATTGGAAAAAAATCATCATTTATGCATATCACTGTAAAATGCATTTTTCTACAGTCTCATCTCTATAGATAATCTGAACAAAGTAAATATTAAAGTGGGGAATTGGAAGAAGCAGTATTTATTTTCTTTACTCCAGAGAAGGTATTTGATCTTGCAGGAAAACCTTGAATGTTAAATATCACTGGCATTGATTAGAAACAGATTTCATAGCCTCATGGTATTGATAACAATGGTAAAATACTTATTATAGAGAGAAAAAATATTTTTGAAATAATTTTCCAACTTGCTTATACTTCATTAAGCTTGAGGGCGAACCATCCCCCTCATCCTGAGTGGTAAAGCACCAAAATGGATTCCATCATACAGCCAACAGCATGGGCTACCATATACACAGAAGAGTCAGGTATAGGAGAATAAACAGCACTGTAATTGTGTCTCAAGTTCAGGTACCAAGCTAGACCCAGTGTCTGGAGGCCTGAGGTCGGAAGGACTGTTTCTGCTCATTCTATTCCGCCGGAGCCCCACCCAGGTTGTTGGGATCTCCATGCCTTCCACGTTCCTAGCAGGAAATGGTTCTTTCTCCTCGGTGAGGAATACCTAGAGAAAAATCAGCAGTCTCTACTCTCTCCCTGGATGTTATCACACTGGAATGATGGAGTGGAGTGGAGACAGCAACTAAGTTGTAAAAGCAGCTCAAGCCGTAAGAGCAATCTGGCTCCAGCACCTGTCGCCTCATTGATTTGCCAAGGTTGAGTCTGGTGGTTTGGCTGACCAGCCCTCAGTTCCCTGGCTCTCCCATCTCTCCCTGTAGGTTCTTCCCAAGGCAGTGTGCTCAGGAACAATCTGGATGGAAATTCCCCCTCAAACAAAAAGGGTAATAATAGTAAAAACAACAATAGCTGCTAAGTATATGGAATGTGCTAGCTGCCAGGCAGTGTGCTAAATGCTTTCCAAATATTATATAGGGCCTTATAATTGCCCTAGAACTAGATACTGTAATTGTCCTTATCAAGGAATGGGGGCTTAGAACGGTACCGTAACTGCCCAAGAGCATGCAACTAGAAGGTGGCAGAACCAAGATATGAAATTTAGACCACGTTTTCTAATTCCCAAGTGAATGGCTTTGGAATATTTTTGGTATCTCCCCATCTCCCAACGGGAAGATCTCTGTAGTCATTGCACCACTGTTAATACACAGCAACAGAAGCAGCTCTCAGATGCTCCTGACATGAAAAGAGCCTTCCAGGGTCCCCTCCAGTGTTCAGCAGCTGCTTGTTCTCTCCAGAGTCTTCCCCGTGGGAGCTCTTCACAGATGCTTTGATAATGGGACCCCTGTTGATCGAGGCTTCCCACAGCTGCTCCACTGGAGTCCTCATGTGTCTCACCTTCATCAGACTCCACACTGGGGGGTCAATGTTGAGTGTAAGGTCCTGATGGCCAGGTGACATGAGATGAGCTGTTCACCCAGGATAATAGCAGGACCACAGCTCAGGAGAGAGCCCACATTGTGGGCAAGAAGGGATGCAAAATGTGTAAACCAGAGAAGCAGTGTCTAGCATCAGGCCAAAAAACTGAGAAATGATCCTATGCGGACAGATGATTCCAAAGTCAGTAGACACAAAGTGTGGGAGCAGTGGAGGAGGCTGAATGGAAGGTGGATCACGACAGGTAGTCCAGTAATTCTACTGATTTGGAACAGTGTAGAAAGCTGGGGAGCAGTTTGGTTGGTTGGTCAGTTTGCTTGTCTTCTCTTTGGTTTTTAAAGAGACCATTCACTCCTGAGTGGAGTGAATGGTCCTGAGTAGTGCTAGATGCACACAGCCTTCAGTAGTTCTAATTGCAACAGGCTGGCGGGGCCATTACTCTTTACCGCCCCCCACTGGGGACCATGCACAGCTGCATTGTTGCTTTTCCACTAATGCCTTCTTGGTAAAAGCCAACTCTGTCAGGGAACATATACATCATTGAACTGCATTAAGGACAGCAAACATGTGGGACAATGGAGCATCTCGCTTAGTTTCATTTGCTAAGACCTTCTGCAGACTCACCATCCCTCCTTATTCCAAATGAACTCTAAAACTCTGTAACGAAGCCCACCCAAAGGATTTCAGCAGAGACTCTTTTGCACCTTACTGCTGTATTCAAAACTGGAAAAACAGAGGATTTGGAAAATTCCAAAATTGGGTGTCATATAAAGACCAAGGCCCAGAATTAGCCTTGGCAAACCTGATCCATAAATCGTTCAGAATGTTAACATTTGAAGTTCTATCCTGGTGAGGAAGCTAAGAGATGTTTCTCTATTTTTATAATGAATAAGAGGAGGCTTTGCAATAGAGACAGAAACACAGGGGCCGTTCTCCCAGGCTCTGGATTCAGACAGTTTGAGTTTAAAACCCACTGACAAACTGTATGGCCTTGAACATGTGAGTTAACATAGAGCCACTTCTTTATGACTCAGATTCCTCATTGGTCAAATGGAAAATATAGTGGCTACTTCAAAGGGTTATTGTGGGGAGTCAATGAGATAACATACATAAAGCACACAGCACAATTCCTAGCACTTGCAGGGTGTTCCAAATACTTTATTATCATTATTATCATCATTATGATTATTATTCTCACCATCATCATTAGACTCAGACATTCTTACTCTCCCCAAATCTATACTTACTTTCCCAAACTTCTGCTAATCTTATACTTTGGCTTCATCTAATTGGCAGTGAGTCAAAAGAGGATTCATTATATCAAAGTGTTTGCCAAAGAAAGTTTTTTGTAAATTCACAACTGATCTCTTTGGTACCAACATCTATGGTTTAGGGTTAAGGTTAGGGTTACCCCTCATCACCTTCTTGTCTTGTTAATAATACCATGACATTGACTGTTTATAAAGTTACATTTCAAAAATGAAAAGCTTATTTGAAGCCATCCATATTTTCAGGCTAAATAAAGTCTCAGTTAATATACTATCCACTGAATGAAGTACTGCCTCGATGTGTTCCCAACCTAATCTCTCCCAAGAAAAGATCCTTAGTTCTAATATTTGAACAAAAGAGCTCATTTTTTTAAGTAAGTGTAAATGTCTAATAACAAATCAGTGACCATTTTTTAGATCATTCTCAATCTGTTTTGTAAAGCTAATACTAATATTTCTTAGGCTAATATAGTTTCGTCAATATTTGGTAATCACTTCTGGTAAATTTTGAGGTTTTATTTTTTGGATAATATTTAAAGGTTGTTTTCATGAGTCTTTAAGAAATAGATAGTTTTGGCCTTTATTTATAATAGATTTTCCTCAAGAAAATGATCTCCATCCAGTGGCCAAATTGTTATATTACAACCTGCAAAGAAAAGTATCAAAGCCCATATACTCCCATATCAAGCATTTTATGACCTACTAATAAATGTTTGGTTTTAATAGGTAATGCTACTGCAAAAAATGTTAAATATTTTAAGATACTTATCAGTACTTGTTCCAAAACTGATAGTGGAGAATTTTTTTTTGTTAAGTCAAGACTTGCTTAATTTAATTGGAAAGATTATAATTTAAAAAATGCAAATTTCTGATTTGGGGGTAATATTGGTATTTCCTTAATTGAACTGAGAAAAACTAAGCCAAAAATCGTACTCCTATATCTCCTATATTTCTGTTTCTGCATAGCATGAAAAGGATACCATATTTTATTTTTTAAAACAGTAAGAACATTTTGATATTGGAGGGGAATCAACATAAACATTTTTTATGTGTTCATATTAAGACCTTCTCATGCTGAAGAGCAGCCATGACTATCTCCTTAGAGCAGAAATCACCCCTATCCTCTCCCTATGCAGAGGTCTTTTATATCTTTCAACTGTATACTGAATGCCTTCAAAAGCCCTCTTTAAATATTACTTTTCCATGAAGATTTCTCAGATATCCCAGCTTGGATTAATCTCATCTCCTTTATTTTTGTACCTCAATGTGCTTATGGTAGGTACTTAATAAATGCTTATTGAGTTAAGCATATCCAAGAAGAGCCTGCCAGAGATCCTGAATAAGTCTCTTTAATGATTAAAGGTCCCTTCCCTTTGGCCATTCTCAGGATTGTTAAAGTCCCAGATGCATGAAGTGTCTGTCCGCAAGAAACAGACCCTGTTTGGGTGTCACAGTTGCTAGCACACTTTTGTGGTTTACAGGATTATGCATTACAGCTGGGAGAACTTGAAGACTAGTAGATCATTAAATCCAGTTAGCTCAGTAACTTTGGTCAATTAACCTTTCTAGGAGCTGGTATCCTTGTCTGTAAAATGAATCTGTTCAAGTAGATAATCTCTCAATGTCCTTTAAGGACCAAATGAATATATCTGTAAAGTGACAAAATTCTAAGAAAAATTTAAATTGAAAAACATGTTTATGACTGGCTAAGCTAGATTATGAGTTTTTCTTTTTTTTCTACTAGACGGATTGATTTGGAGTCAATGTTCTACTTTGGTCATAGATTCATAGGTGATTCATGAAACATCAAGCCCCTGGATAATTCTTCCAGTTTGGCCTCCAATCTTTGGGTCATAACACTATTTATTAATAACTCCAGTAGAAAAAGTAAAAGAATATTTTAAAATTAGCCAGTTAATAGTTTGGATAATGGTTCTAATGGGAAAAACGTTGTTAACAACTGGACTTGAATTCATTTGTTAACTTATTCATTCAACAATTTTTTAAACCACATACTTGCTGAGCTATCCTGAGCTATCACCTTCCTCTTATAAGAACACATGAGAGTTGACTTTATGTTACTACTGGTTGATGCTAGACTAGAAAAGCTCTTTGTAGAAAGCTTATCTAGATTTTAAAGACTGTGATGTTAAGAATGGTATGTATGGTTCTTTTTTTCCTCAAAACTCTAAAATCTGTATTGCCAAGAATCATGCCTTTCATTCATTCGATCATTAATTCAAGCCACTTAGTAAAAATTTTCTGAAGTGCCACCATGAAGTGCTTAGAACACCCAGGATCTCCATTCTCAGAGAGCTCACAGTCTAGGAATGGAGATCAAGTGGTAATTATTTCCAGCTCATTGTAAACGCCATCAGTGGGGAGTGGGAAAGAGTCTTGGGAACACAGAGAGAGGGCATCTCAGGAAGCTCTGGGGTATCAGCACAGCATTTCAGATGAAGGCTAAGTCCTCAGGGATAAATAACAATTAGGCAGGAGATTGGAGGGTTGAGAAATTGGGGACCAGAAGGTTAGGTAGTGAGAGCCTGATACAAGTAGGTGGTGGTTCAATATGAGGGGAGCATGAAGTTCCCGATGGAAGAGTGTGGCATGTCAAGGTTGGGAAAAGAGTTCGTTGTCATTGAGAACAGATGCTTAAGACTCTGTCATTTCAGCCAAGAAATGTGAACTTTATCTTGAGGACAATAGTGAGCCACTGTAAGGTTTTGAACTGATGAATTACACAGTCAGGTTTACATTTTAAGAAGAATAATACAAGGTGGAAAATGGACTCAAGAGACTAATTTAAAGGCTCTTATAATAATGTAGGTGACAGTTGACGGAATCCTGAACTTAATATACTGGCAGTGGGGATGGAAGGAAGTGGCCACAGTAGAAATTAGTGATTGGGTAGGTGTAGGTGGGAGTGGAGAAGCCCAGGTTTGGGGAATCAAGGATATTAGGCATGTAATGGGCACTTGTTGAACTCAACAAAAATATTTAGTGAATTACTATGTAAAAGGAATTCTGTACTTAGGAGAGCTAGTCTTTGCAGAATGGTTCCTTTTAAACTGAAATTGAATTCACAGAGACCTATATATTTTGTATTTGGTCAGTTAACAGAGGTACGCAAAGGTGTAGGAAGACAAGTATGTGAAGTCAGTGTGGTTTTTTTCTTTTCTGTATTTTGGTATTACCATTTTTTTTGACAGCAGGAATCAGCTGTAAGTTTTCCTATTGTCAGTTCCTAAACTGAAGTCTCCCTTTACTAAACTATTAACATACAACTCACAGCAATGTCATTCTTTCTCCTTAATTGACAGCTTCGACGTGGACAATGGCACATCTTCTGGACGGAGTCCCTTGGATCCCATGACCAGCCCGGGATCTGGGCTAATTCTCCAAGCAAACTTTGTCCACAGTCAACGCCGGGAGTCCTTTCTGTATCGATCTGACAGCGATTATGACCTCTCACCAAAGTCTATGTCCCGGAACTCCTCCATTGCCAGTGACATGTAAGTGTGAGGGGAGCAAAGAGAAGAGGGTGTGCTTAGAGAAAAATCAAGTAAATTTCCCTCTAGAGTTGATAAAACCAATGATATTTGGTCAACTGCATCATTCTCTAATTTAAAAAGGATGGTGGCTAAAAGTATACAAGTTGAAGATAAATGGTAGATTGAATCTGTCATTCTTGATAAGAAACATTTATTTTCCCAGAGAATACATTGTCTGGGAAAAGAGAGAATTAAATTTGCAATGGAGACATTTACACTTAAAACTTTAGCTTATATTCATGTAGGACCTGAGTTTAGCTACCCAACCAAGTGAATATTTTCTAATATTTTGACAGGCTTTAAACTCAGTTTGCAAGTCCCTGTGATATTAGCACGTATAGCCCTTTGAATATATCTCCCTTGACGTACTGTGCAGATGTTAGCCCTGGTTTGCCAGTTCATTTGAAATCTTTGTGAAGGTTTGCCGAAATTAAAACCATTTTTGGAATATTAATCACAGGAGGCAAGTACAGAAAACATTAGACAGACTTGAATATCATTTTAGACATGCCACAGCTTAGAAAGTAATTAAAACTGATAAGCAGATTCACAGATCATATACCATCCTTAGCTCATTTTCTTGTGCTTACTGTAGTGTTCATTAGTTTCCTAGTTTCTGGAGGCTTCTAAATAGGATCTAACTCTCACTCAATACCTGCACTGTCATTGGTGGTCACTTCACTCTGCCTCTGTGAAGAGTTAGTGTCTACTTTCCTCCTCTGCATGTAGGCATTTGTCTGATAACATCACCATCTTCTCATGACACCATCTCAAAACCTCAGCACAGGTTGCAGTACATCTTAGAGGAACTGTATGGGGTTCCCGAGGGTCTAGTGTTATTCTTTGTATTCTAACAGATCATCAAGGTATCTTAATAGGTCTCTATGGGATTCTAGAAATGAAATTATGCTTTACTCACTTCCCAACCTATGGCTCTTGGTTGCCATTTATTAATGGTTGTAAAATGACTACACTCTCTTCTCCCTAGGAATGAGCAACTAAAGTACAATCACTTTGATTCAAATTCTAAATTATGAAATTCACATTGTGTAGCTGTCTTTGCGAACTGCAGGAGATAGAAGAAAACTCTAAGACAGAGTTCTTGTCTCAGATAACTAATAATCTTATGAAATGACAGGTTTTAGATCAAATAATTAGTGAAAGAGACAGTATGTAAGCCCTAATTTCTGTCCTTGTGGTCTACAGGTAAAAGCATCTCATCACCTACCTCTATGCACAGGTCTCTACCATCTTTCAAAAACTATCCAATCTACTCTCCTTTTTTATCTGTTGTTTTTGGCAATAAAACTTCTCCATAATCATATCTCTGCCCATCCTTCCAACCCCACCCCAAGATCTACATCTATTCTCTATATTTCCTTATATGTTGTTGTTGCCTTAATATTCTAAAGCTATCTTCGAATCATACTGACCTCTGAAAATCCATTAATTCAAGTAATGTTTATTGGTCACCCATAAAGCAGAAGGCATGGTGCCAGTATTAAAGGAAATACAAGGTACATTTCATCTCCTACCTGCCATCACTGTTTTGTGCTCTCTTCCCTACTGCTCACAGACCGCTTCTTCACCAGCTCCTCTTATCACCCCTTAACATATTTCCCCAAAGTATAGCCCCTGACCCTCTGGGCTCTACTTTAGAAAACTCTTTTGTATATATGTTCGACTATCAGCCTTCATCAGATGACTTACTGCTCAGTAGCTCTGGCCCTGCAACCTCAGTTGAGCTCCAGATCTATAGCCCCTAATTGCCTTCTGGAAATTTAGACTTTCCTGTTCAACTGTCCCTCCACACTCACTAATTAGTACATATTCATCATTAATTCATTGTATTGATGGCGTCCACTCCCCTTTACTACAAAACAACTTCCTTTTCCCATTGGCTTTATTTCTATGTTATTTTTATCCTATTTTCTTAGGTTTGAAAATTAAGACATTTGTTTATTCATTCATACGTAATAAAAATACTTACTGAAAAGCTATGGTGTGTTTAAAGCTCCCCGTCTGCATGGGGGTAGGGGGAGAGGCAGGGCAAAAGGGCTGACATTTTAGACCTTTGGAATAAAATCTGGTGAGCACCATCCTTGAGGCATTTATGAGGGAAAAGGAGAAGAGAAGGAGAGTTTGACAGCCAGGGATAATCAGTCGAACGGGGCAACATTTAGATAATGTGGGGTGAGGGAAATCATGACTCAATTAAAGAATGACTGGTTGGTGTGAGTAGGGAAATGTGGCAGGAGAAAAAGAAGGTTGGAATACAGTCTATGGGACCTCAGAGCCACAGGTTTTTAGCTGGGATCACGTGATCGCATTCTTGTTTTTATTGCTTCTGATTACTCTATTGTTGAATGATTGTATAGAATGAAGTGATTACAGGGAAACAGATCATGTTGAAATTCATAGAAGCAAAGCAGGCTAAATATGATGGAGGCCCAGGTCAAGAGTGGGGGTAGGATGAGGTTAGTCCAGATGCAAGAAGCAATAGGCTTACAGAATGGTGTGTGTGGGTGTGTGTGTGTGTGCACATGTGTGTGCCTGCACACGCGTGTGCATGTTGGGAGACAGCCAGTGGGCAAGGAGAATCAGAGAGAATGTTGACGTTTTGACCCTGAACAAGTAAATGAATGGTGATTTTGACATGGGAACACAGGATAGAGTGGACAACATACTGAAATAATGAATTTGGCTTTTACATGTTGAGGCCAGAACTCTAGGAGAGACAAGACAACAATTAAAGGACAAGGACAGAGAGCAGAAACAACAGTGCAGAGGGTGAGGGGAAATTAGAAGAACCAATTACCTTCTGTTGTGACTAGGTTTGGGATGCCCACTGGGAGAAGCATCTTAGTGGGGTAATAGAAGAATTAGTGAAGGAGTGAATTGAAAGTGGAGATATCAGCAAGTTCAGGCATCTCTTTAAAAGGTTAGTAAGTTAAAGAGGAAAAGAAAAACTAAAGCTGCTTGAGGGAGAATTAGGTTCAAGGGAAATGTTTTTGAATTCAGAACACTTAAGCTGAGGGATGTAGAGGTTAAGTATGGAGTTGTAGCTGCTGATGAAAATATGATCATGAGCCTAAGTAAAGGCTTCTTTGAAAAAGGAGTAGAGACAAGTACTGCATTCTTTAGAACAATGAAAAAAAGAAGTGAAAGGGGGAGATATAAATTTGGAGATGGATGGCTGAAATGTTGAGAGAATTGATGGCTTATGATCTCTACTTTTTCATGCAAGTAGAAAGTATATTTAAAAAGAACGTATATATGTGGATAACTGAGTCACTTTGCTGTACAGAAGACATTGGCACAGCATTGTAAATCAACTACACTTCAATTAAAACAAAAAAAAGAAAAAGAAAATATAGCCATCGATGACTAAAGGAAAGAGTGATGGGGCAGCTTGAGAAAGGGGAAAAAGCTTAAAAGAGCCACACTGCAATTATAAAAAGAGAACAGAATGGGGGTGAGTAGAAAAGAAAAATGCTGAAAAGCCCTATAGCTAATTATATATAATGTTGAATGGATGAATGACCAGGTTGAAAGTCATCTCCTCCAACTTCATCAAAGGTGAAATAACTGGGCTTTTGATAGAGGCCAGGGACAAACTCACAATGACTTAGTAGACTCTGTTTTACATAGTTATGTATTCTATTGATATTTTCTAAAATTATAGCAAATTGATTTTTGGATACCAGCGTGTATCCGTGCATTTTATGAAAAGGCTACGATATTTAACAGCTAAGTAGTGCTTTTCTTTCCAAAGTAAACTTACAAGGATGACCGCATTTTTCCCTGTACCTATTCAAGAGTTCCTTATCTGATTGGACTCACGTAAGAGTGACAAATCTAATTAGACCGTGATGCAACTCTATATCTTGTTGAAAAATAATGTCTTGACATGTTCAGCTTTCGTATTCCCCCTGGGTGTTTATATTGCAGCTATAAGGTTTTCCTTTGACACTAACTGACTCCTGAAAAGCATTCTTTCTACTAGGGAGATGTTTCTATGAGAAGCAAGGTGAATAGAATAAATAACTACCATTTCAGTCTTCAGTCTGATACTACACATTCCATCTACAGATAAAGTGTTATCCTTTCTCTTCATTTGACTTCACATGTGGCCATATGTAAACCTCCATTTTCTTACCTAGTTCATGATAATGCTGGGAGGATTGTTCGGTGTCTATAATTCAACTGCACTTTATAGAGAATGACATTATTATATATTTTAATCACTTTTGATGATTTTATACTTAACTGTTCTAGTTAAGCTTTCCTATTGAGAAAATCCCTTAGAAATTTCAAATACAAACAGTAGCAATGAAGGTTTGTGATTATCCCTTAGAAATTTCAAATACAAACAGTAACAATGAAGTGTCTTGGAAAACCATTAAATGCTCTTTAAGTTGCAATAGAATTGTTTAATTTGTTGGTAAAGAGAGAAGGAAGATAATTACCTCCTATAAGACAGGATGGCATTATCTTATCTTCTATAAATAGATACTGATTAAATAGCTGAGGCACAAGAAGAAAATAAGATTAATAATGGTAGTAATAATAATCACAGCATACGTTACATGTGTACATCACTCTTCATTCTTCTAAGTATTTCACATCTGTAATCTCATTTGGTACTTTCCACAGTCCTATGCAGAGGGACATTATTATGCTGTTTTACAGATCTGTTTTACAGATGAGAGACCCAAGTTCCTGAGAGCTTAAACTTCTTGAAAAACACAACACACATTTCGATCATTTCTACGAGAACATTATTTGCAAATGCCATAAAGTGCTGTGAACTATTGTGGCAAAACTGCTGAGAAACAGAAGTACCTGTTCACCAAATCCAATTGACCAAATGAATGACTTGGCGCTATGAAAATTTAGTTTCCATTTATAGTTTAAGAATAAAAGAAGATACAAGCTCAAATTGGTCAGAGAAGTAATAAAGAAAATATGCAACTGACTCAAGTCTATAGAACTAGGCTAAACTCAGCATCTAAAAAAATTAGCTTATACAAGGCAGAAGAGAAGTTCCTGGCAGCCTCTGCTCAGAAGGCTGTCACATAGTTTGTTAAATGTAATCCCGAGTAGCAATTTAATTCTTACGAATAATAAGAAACAGAAAAACTTTTAATGATTAGCGTGAGTACAGTAAAGAAATAAATACATGAAAAGTAATCTTAAACTATCATTAAGAGTAAAAATGTATTTTATAAGAGTAGAAACAACTAGATAACAGAAGGTTGCCCAAGCGCTCTCATGAAGAAACATGAAGAAAATTACAGAATAGGTGGATAATTATATTAAATATGTGCAGTTTTTTTTTTCCCCCTCTTAAATTCTTCAGAATGCATTTAAAACTATTTTAACGGGGTTTCCCTGGTGGCACAGTGGTTGAGAGTCCGCCTGCCCATGCAGGGGACACGAGTTCGTGCCCCGGTCCGGGAAGATCCCACATGCCGCGGAGCGACTGGGCCCGTGAGCCATGGCCGCTGAGCCTGTGCGTCCGGAGCCTGTGCTCCGCAGCCGGAGAGGCCACGGCAGTGAGAGGCCCGCGTACCGCAAAAAAAACCAAACCAAACCAAAACAAAAACCATATGGGGGACTGACCCAGGGTTACTAAGTGCTTACTTTGCCAGATAAATGACTTTATTTATTTAACAATGAAATTCCTATCGATATACCCAATCATTTTATTTTCCAAAGGCATGTCACTAGAATTTTTTACAAAGGGAGTGGCACCTATTCTCAGAATAAAGGAGAGTTTTCCAAAGGAATATGGTTAGTTTTTTTTTTTTTTAATATGACTTTTTAAAACCCCTTACTCCATGGTTCATGTTTTTCTCACCTTCACAAGGACCAATGAACATTCTCTTGGGCCAGTACCAGGTCTCAGCCTGGCATCTGGAAACCACTGAACTCTGCCACTTGCCAAGGGCATGACCACTGATGAGTTACTTAAGTTCTCAGAAACCAGTTCTTTATCTTAGGATGGGAATATGAGCATCCACTGAATGCAGAGGCATCAGAATTAAATACCGTGTGTTAGTAGAGCAGGGTCTGGTAATAGTAGGCATGCAGAAAACATACTGCTCTCACTCCTCTCCATTTGATCACACTCTTCCTTTTAATCTCCTGAATCATTTTACCTCGTGCAGATCTTAAAAAATTGTTGTTCTAGCTACCCATAAATCTTTTCCCTGGGAACCCATCCTAGAGAAAAACCAAGAAGTCAGGGCCACTGACGTTAACAACGGGCCTGTCAAATAAGATAAACTAGAAAAGAAGAACCTGTTCCTACAACAGAGTGAGGGCATTTGTGAAAGATTGCTGTGTACTCGGTCCTTTCCCCGTCCTCCTTCCCCCTCCCGCCGCCCACGGAGGTCAGGCATCAAAGTTCCATGACAACAATTTGTGACATCAACAGGCCTAGAAGGACCCCTTTATTGTATTGGTTTTTATTAAACAAAATAAATAGGCTTAGCGAGTGTGTCTCTACATGTGCAAAACACTTAACTTCTTATAGCTGGAAAATCTTTTGCTGAATAATTATGAAAACAGATGATCTTTCATGCCATCATTTAACTAACAAATTTGAGGCCATTTATTGGCATCATGTACTTTCTCTAACGAAGCCTAAATTTTTGTTTTATGACAAATAAAGAAGAGATTACACTTCAGACTAGAGAATTTTTGCTTATGTTGCATTAACTCCAATTTCATTTACTTTCTCATCAGTGCATGTGATATGAGCACACATGGGCCAGAAACTGAGGGTTTTGTTTTTAGAATGTTTTTGGTCAAAAAGCAGGCCAAGGCCTTAATTCTTAAAACTGTGAATAAGAAGTGAGCAAATGGTTTAAATTTCAGAGGACTAAATAACTTCCAAGGTCACGTCCCTTTCTAAAGTTATATGATATATTTTTCTCTTTTTAATTTTTTAAGACTTCAGACAGCATTTCTAGTTTCACAGCAACATTAAGAGGAAGGTATAGCGATTTCCCATATACTTTCTGCCCCCATACCAGAGTGGTTCATCCGTTATAATTGATGAACTTGTGTTGACACATGATTTTTTCTTTTTAGATTTTTTTTTTGATGTGGACCATTTTTAAAATCTTTATTGAATTTGTTACAATATTGCTTCTGTTTCATGTTTTGGTTTTTTGGCCGCGAGGCATGAGGGATCCTATCTCCCTGACCAGGGATCGAACCCTCAACCCCTGCATTGGAAGACGAAGTCTTAACCACTGGACCACCAGGGAAGTCCCCCCATGATATGTTTTTAATCTTAGGAAGTATACCTTTAAATGTAATATTTGCAGAGCAGTTGATCTTTGAAGGGTTTTTATATTGAGTAGTACAGGCAAAATAATATAGTAAATTTTCTTTATGCAGATAAGTATGGTGGTGGATACAGTACCTTTATCTCCCCCCTACCCCATTTGAAATTCAGAGGCAGAAAATCAAAATGCTTTCCCTAGGATTACACTCACATGCACACACAATATATACATAAATACATTTATATGTAGATGTTTACATATACATATATATGCACATAAATACCATCTCCAGAGGCCTTTGTTACATATGATATGCATGTAATCTTGTTGCACTCTGAATATGGACATATGATATTAAACTCTCAGCCAGAATTATCACCTCAGTAGGAAACCAAAAATTATTTTGTTTCATTTTATTATTTTAGCTTAGGGTAGAAGGACATGAAAATCAGCAGGTGGGTAGAGATTGTTTTGTTTTGTAAGTCATTTTAGTAATTTTTTTGTTTTGATTTTTTTTGCATTTATATGTTAACTCTTCCATTTGTTGTCTTTATGGTACATAATCATCTTTATGAAATGGAAAATGCCTAGAGATTAGGCATTGTTTGGGATGTGCTTTTGGCATTGATAAATGCCATTACTGTTGCAGAATTGCACAGTGCTTAAGCACAGACCCACCAGAGTCATATTGCCTGCCTTTGAACCCTGACCCCATCACACCATGGGCATGGTGATTTTTTTTGTCCTTCTTGGGCCTTCCATTCCTCACGTACAAAAAAAAATTTAATAGGAGATAATCAGTGAAATGTGCTTTGCACAGTTCCTGGCACAGAGTAACCATCTGATAAATATTGGTTATCATTATTGTTTTATAAAAATTATAACTGTCTGAAAGTAATACCATTATTATTTATCAGTTTGTTGGATATTTGTACTCTGATTTTTTTTAAATAATTATATTGAAAGCCCATTTAAGAAATATAAAATACTGGGAACATATTAAAAGGGCCCCCAGAGCTGAAATCAACAAAACATTGAGTGACTTTCCTGGGCCTCAGTGAAAGGGATGCCAGGATAAGTTACCACTCAAATCTATTAGGAAATTAGAATTCAAGGACAAAGAAAGCTGTTTCCTCGTAAAGTTAAGAACTTGGATGACCTCAGTCACCTGTTTTTGTAGAATAAATATTAGTTTATTTGTCTGTTAAAACTGGGGAAAGGGCTGTAATTTGGTTTCTTCTTTTGGTGCTGATATGGAATATAAACACAAAGGTGATCTTCAAGTGAGGGTAGTCATTTCAACTTGATGACTGATATCTATAGTTAGCATTATCGAAAAACCATCAGAGTTGTGTATACAGACATGCACAAATGGCTTGGAATTTGACATTGAAAAATTTTGAATTGAAAGATACTACTGTACACAATACTGAACTGCTTTAATTTTTTTTTTTTTTTTTTTTTTTTGGTGGTACGCGGGCCTCTCACTGTTGTGGCCTCTCCCGTTGCGGAGCACAGGCTCCGGACGCTCAGGCTCAGCGGCCATGGCTCATGGGCCCAGCCGCTCCGCGGCATGTGGGATCTTCCCGGACCGGGGCACGAACCCGTGTCCCCTGCATCGGCAGGCGGATTCTCAACCACTGCGCCACCAGGGAAGCCCTGAACTGCTTTAATTTTGATCTTATATTAATTTACATTATTTTTAGTTCTCAGTAAAATGTTACTGGACATTCTTTCCAAAATGCAAGTTTCTGTAGTTGTGATTTTGACCACAGGACCAAGCTTTTGTGTTAAAGGGATTACTTTAATTCTAAGTGGCAGTAGCATCAAAGAGAAAGATCACTTTCAGGTATGGCTGAGGTTGGCTTTGTGTTATAGGAACTTCAGTCCCTGGGGTTCCATAAGCGGAAGGACTAGTTAATTTTTTTAACTTACAGTGGAGCTGGTTCTAAACTAAAAGGCCAAGCAATGTAGAGAAGCCATATCCTCAGGTGAATCTGCTACCAATGAAGCAGAGTTTTTCATTTGTTTTAGTAGTATTTTGTCTACTAGAAGTTTATGGAAATCATAACTTAATGATTTATGATTCAATTTATATAACTTAAAGTTTATGGAAATCATAACATAAATACCTCCTTCAAAACTAATTTTAAAAGGTTCATTATATTCTTAAATGTGACATTTACATTTTCCCAGAGCCCACATTATTTTTTTGGAAAAAACACATCATTACAACTGTTATCTTTGGATGGCTCTTAAAGTTTTTCTGTATTTCCCAAAGTTTCTACAGTTAATAGGTGTTTTATATTCAGTATATGTATAAATGTTAGCTTTTACAAGATCAAGTACATTGTGTATGTATTTGTTTGTTTATTTTCTATGTCTGTACTTCTGTGAACATGGGAGTAAAGAGTGGTGAGTAGAAAAGTTCCTCCTGTGGCTAATTCCTGGGTGTTGTCAAACAGGGCTCCCAGAAGCATTTTTATGCTTCTAAATGCATTTTTTCATGTTGGGCTCCCAGTAGCATTTTTATGTGCATATTAAAAATAAGAACATGCTTGTTCTCTAATGACTCTCTAATTTTAAAAGAGGTGGATCAAAAATGGTGATGAATGGGTGATAGTTTTGAGTCTAAGGGAAGAAAGACACCAGGATTTCAAAATACCACTATCTGTATGTTTATCATTTCCCTAATCCTACTGACAAACTCCAGAGGAGAATGTCTTTCTGGTTTTATAGCCAGAGAGAGTGAAACACAGAATATCAAAAAGTTTGCACAACATTCAGGAAGTAAGCCTCAGACCATGGCCCCTCTTCAAAGCACTAGTTCATCCAGCCACTTACCATCCTGAAATTTGCAATGCGTGATATTCAGAAGCAGCAGATACTTTGTGGACTCTAATGCTTTTCACAGCTTCATAGGATTAGAAATCTTCTCTCAATAAAGTATAAACTTTCTTCTAATTAACTGCCAGTTTGGTAATAATAAAGCATGGAAAGGCCCTTTTCCTTCTGGTTTGGTAATAATAAAGCGTGGAAAGATCGTTGCCTTGTGTTTCAAACGCAATCTTGAAATGAACTAGGTTACAAAACTGTATTTTTCAGGTACTGCTGTTGGTGAGCTTATTTTGCAAGAGGGCAAGAGGCTTTTCCCCATTTAAGGGCTTAAACAGTTTATGGATCCCAGTGAGGTGTCTGTGAGGGTTTGCTTTTTGATTTCTCTCTTTCAGTTTCTTGCCAGTGTTTCTGGCTTCTTATTACAGAAAGAAGGAGGGAAGAAATGAAAGCACTGTAGTAAATAATACAAAAGTAGCAGAAGGATGGCCAGAGGCATAGGGAGTAGTTCTTGACTCTATTATCATCCCTCCCTGGAAGAACAGGAAGTTCAGTGGTGTGCTGCTGAGCCTCCTATCCCCACCTCCAGTGGCCATCAGTGCAGGCTCAGAACTCAGCAAGCTTCTCTTTGAGGGAGGGGAGAGGCTGCCCCTGCCCCAGGGGCCAGAGTGGGTGGCTCCAGTTCAGCCCATGGTCTCGAGGGCAGGCTACCAACAAAGACTTGGACAAAGATTCTGTCATTATACATTCGGTATATATTCAGAGATTATGTATTTTTTTGATAAATTTATTTATTTATGTATGTATGTATGTTTGGCCGCGTCGGGTCTTCGTTGCTGCGTGTGGGCTTTCTCTAGTTGCGGCGACTCATTGCGGTGTGCGGGCTTCTCATGGCACGGGCTCTAGGCGTGCGGGCTTCAGTATCTGTGGCTCGCAGGCTCCGTAGTTGTGACGCACGGGCTTAGTTGCTCCATGGCATGTGGGACCTTCCCAGTTCAGGGCTCGAACCTGTGTCCCCTGCTTTGGCAGGCGTATTCTTAACCTCTGTGCTACCAGAGAAGTCCCTATTCAGAGATAATTTAAACCTTACATAATTTTGAAAAGAAAAGGATAGGCTATTTATTGAGGACATTTGCCACTGAATTGCTAGAAATAATTCTACTGTGACTAAAATGAGACGGTCTTGAGATATTTGGCAAAAACAATTTCTGGGCAGGTCAAGAGTGAAATATTTCCATCACTAAAATTATAACTAATTTTCTTTATGCTTTGACATGGAAAGAAAGCAAGACTGATAAATTATCCTAAATATTGCATATTCTAAATAAATATTTTATAGTGCTTGGGAATGAAATACAACCAAAGAGAGAATTAAGTGTTTTAATACACATGCACACGCTTTTCAGTTTAGAGTGATTCAAATCCAGTGTAATTCATGTGAAAAATTAAAAGACTTATTTCCAGAGATTGATTTCAGAATGTGCCTTGGCCAAGATGACTAAGTTCTTAGAAAATAAACTTTGTAGTCGGGAAATTATAAAGAATAAAATGGAAGAAAAGACTGTACCTCGGGAAGATATCTAGATTTTGTATTAGTTAAATTTTGGCTCTCTGAATAATCTCTCCAAAGAGCAGTGCCCCTCAGAAGATGTAATTGTGGAACGAAGAGGGTGCAAAATAACACACGTTTCCTTTAGAGTGTGTTCCACCCCTTTTCTGCTTTATTTTTCCCACACTTTGAATTTCAAGATCTCTGTGTAATTTGATGATGACCGTAACAACTGGTCTAATTATTGGCAGCAATCCATTTACTAACGTCATCCATACGCTGCTTGTGCCGAAGCATATTTTCATGAGTGCTGTTTTGGGTCACTCAAGCCCTTTCCAGAATTGTTCATGAGTGAGTGAACCATTTAGCTGCAATGTTCTCAGTTAGGGTCATGTCCGGAAGCTTTCTGTGTAGAATAATTCCATTCCCTTTTGATTAAAGAGTTCCAGCTAGCTAGATCAAGAAATATCCCGTGGGGATTTTGGAAATCCTTCTCGTGAACTATTCGTACTAAGAAACACCACGAAAGAACTCTGGGCCTGGGTTTCTTACTTTCTTCCAAGCAGAATGTTCACAACTTTCCTTGCCTCTCCCTGTCCCTCCAAGACACATCATGCTGACACCTTGCTCCTGCATCCTCGGCACAGTGTCACTGAGGTTGCTGTAACAACAGCACACGCAGGGTAACCTTCCCCCGTAAGTATGGCGGCTGGAAGGTGAGTCAGTTGAAAAGTTTCACTGGTTTTTATTAGAGTATGACGCAGTCTTATGTCAGCCACAGTTCTGAGCCCATCCAAGGCTCACACATGATGATGTAGAGCACCTGATGCTCGTCACCTTCCAACGTTAGATGGTCCAGGGACCTCTCACCAGAGCCATTGCCGTTGCTGGCTCCTTCCACAGCGCCCCTCGGTAACACTTATCATAAGCAGCAAAGAGTAAAACTCAGGCCCCACTGATGGAACTCCGTTTCTACTCTTATATATCCTGTGCGCTTAATAAGTGCCAGTGACCTTGGTTGATGATCAAGAAGCCCCTCTTTTCACCCAGGGAACTGGACAATGGTTAACATCCCAGAAGACACATCTTCACTCCCGTGACTGAGAAGAACATGTGTTGAAGGATAAGGATGGAATTACTGTAATTCTCTGTGGGGATTTATGAATGAGAAAGTTACTATTTAATATTGCTTCAAAGTGGTCCTAGAGTGATCAGTTCCATCTAACGTGGGCTTTGGTTTGTTTTTCAGACATGGAGATGACCTGATTGTGACTCCCTTTGCACAGGTAAGCCCAGCTTGCTGAATGGACATGTTTGTCACTCATCTGGAAATGTAATTGTTAGTTCGGGTTCTTAATTTCATTCTAAATCAAACACACGTACAAATACAAATTCTGTGGTTCATTCCAGTAATTTAAAAGCCGTGCTAGAGAATGTGACCTTGGCCATATTGGTCTGTTTCCTATAAACCCAGGGACCCAATGAGTATCTTTGCTTCAAATTACAAATTACCCAAGTGACATACTTAAATGGGACCACATTTCCTTAACTGACATGAACACTAAAAGAGGAAAGCTATATCATGGATTAAGTTACATTTAGTATAATTAGGTGCATGATCAGTGCTTGAAATTCCGTATTCCACTTCAACCTGATGCTTTATTTACTCTTTTTTTAAACATGTTATTTGTCCAAAGATTTAACTCAGTGACATATTTATGTTTATTTGTTCCTTTTAGGTATACAAATCATGAAAATACTTTAACCACATGACAGAAATGCTAGAAGGTGAAAAAACCATATAAAGAATTTTGGAATATATATAAAGTGGTTGATAACCCGATATTCTTTGTATAGACCAGTGCTTCTCAACTCTACCTATGCATTAGAATCAGCTAGAAAGATTTTATCCCATGCTGCACCTCAGATCAATTGAATCCAAAAATCTGGGGGTTGGACCCAAACACCTGTAATTTTTAAAGGCCCCGGTATTTTCTCAGGAAAAGTTGAGAGCCACTGGTATGGACAGACTATGGATAGAATGGGATAAAACTGATTCAACCTGGGGCATGAAGCATGTTTAAAGCCAACACTGACTGTTAATAGGAAATGTTCAATATTGGAATACAAGTGATCTAGAGGGTTATAAAAATCATCATCAAGGCTACATCAAAACTAGCTCTACTGCCTTGGGCAACTCACTTAACTTGCCTAAAACTTCTTTTCTCCAGTTGGTAAAATTGGGGACTCAGCTGGATTAAGATAGTCAGGGCCCAGTCAAAGCCCATCATCTACTCTTGCTAAATGAATGAACTTGGGCAACTGACTGAACTTGGGCAAGCCTGGTTTCCTCCTCTGTGAAATGACACCTACAAGACTACTCACCTCAAAACGTTGTCAAGAGATTGAAATAGTACCAAGCTTGTAAAACGCTCAGCACAATTTCTAGAAAATAAAATACTGACTGAATTTTGTGTTGTTATCAGTAAGGGTTCTTTCATCTCCAAAACGTCATAACACGCATTGTTTTTAAACAATGCATAATGGCAGTGTTTGGATAGCAGTATTATGTATGATTCTTCCACTTTTTCAAATTTCCTGAAATTTTTTAATTGCTATAATTTAGACCAAAAATTTAATGAGTCAGTAAATAGCAAAGTATATAGTGATCTTTTTCATTGATGCAGACAGTTAAAGATAGAATGCAACCACCATCCTTTTAGAAGGTTAATGTCTCATTTGCTTCAAGTTTTGCTGTATATCATTAGTTCTTTCTAATATCTATATTTCTATGTTCAAAACATTTACAGTCATATGTTTTCATCATATTTTGTGATAGCAAACTTACAAAGCTAAGGACTTTTAATTGGTTGCTATTGAGAACCCATAACTTTATATCTAAGAGCTCAGAGCTCTTAGATATAAAGCTCTCAGTAGACAGAATAAATCAGGCAAAATAATATATAAATAACCATCACCAAATGTAGAAACAATCATTCCAGCTTGAGTTTATTTAGGTTATTATTCTTGCTTCTAACTAAAATCTCTAGGTATTATTGTAAGAAAAATATACATAAATATATAGTAAAATATGGAAAAAATAATCTATATATGATACCTTATCATCTTACTTCAGGTAGTATGTATGAATCTCCAACTAACTGGTCAATAAATTTGACTTGAACCTTGCTATTAGCACTCTTAAATTCTAAGGAAATCTAGTCTTTTACATAATTAGACATTTTTTTAGTGTACTTACAATCTCCAAAAAACTAATAGAATCTCAGTATACTGAGAAATATATATATGTAAAATATCATTTAGTCTGTGTTAGTGAACTGTTTAAATAAATAAGATGTATACTTAATGCCCTTGAAATTGGAACTTTGAATAAAACCAGCTCTGTGTAATTTGTAAGCATATATGATGCCTGAAAATAATCCTGGAATCTCTTTAGGAAAGTTTGCTTATGATTACCTTAATGACTCATGACACCTTATAGAAGGTGATTATTGCCCCAGAGTCTGCAGATTCTTTTTCAGTGACTCCATCACAGTTTTCACAAATGGCTTTTTACTAGGGTATATGATCTAGGAAGCTCTACTAGAATTTTTTTTAAAACCTGTTTAACCCTGAACAATTTTGATAGAGCATCTTTGGAGAAGAAGGTAAGAAAGAAGGCCCAGTTAGTGGCACTTGTCTATGGCCTTCTCTTCAGCCTGACTGGGCACCACTAACTTATTTCGTTGACCTAACCAATAACTCCTCAAATTTTTAATACAGGCTGGAGTATTCACCATTTAATGTAAAATATTGTAATGCTTAAGCTGTAAGATGTTTATGTCGCTTATGAATTGATACCAACATTATTTGGTCAAATATACCAATGGACAGAAGACAGTGGACATTAGACAGGTCACTCAGGGAAGTGTTCAAATAGGCCAAAGAATTCCTCCCTTTCCCCAGCATGCTTTGGGGTTTGGAACTTCACACTAGATTATTCTGGTGAAAAAGCCATACTGCTTTCAAACTCAAATCTTTTGCATAGAAAAGAAATATAAGCAAAAGGAAGACAAAGAAAATTTCCTATAATTCCAAACTCCAAAATAACTGCTATTGACATTTTACTTTCTATCCCTTTCGGTTTCTTTTTCTGTGCCGAATTTCCTTCCCATAATTCTTTAAAATGGGCCTCCCACTCCCACTCTGGTCAAAGTCTCTTCCCAAGCCCATCTTATCTTCTGCCTCCTCTTGAGAATTCATTTCTTTATGCTTGCCTTCATCTCCAAAACACGAAAAGATCCCTCCCTATTGTTTCCCAGTCACAGTTTACTGTGAAGCTAAGAGAATAAAATCTTAAGTTACGAGAGAATTTAGGAAGACGTGCAAGGTCATATTCCACTTTGGTGGACAGGGCTGAAGCATCGTGCACAGACATAGTCTTCAGCAAAGATCCTACAATACAAGGTCCTACAGTACCCCTCCGTATTCTATTCCCAAGGCTAAAACACTGTCAGGGTTAGAAATTCTTGCTGGTGTTCAACCTAAACCCTTTTCCACTTCCAATTTCTTATGTTTTCCCTTATAAGCTCAGAATCCTTTTGATCCCCAGGAAAATAAATATTTTATTGGTTTCCATTTTGAACTATTCTCCTGTGTTTGGGTCAAAATCTTTTGGTTTGGGTATTCCCTTAGGGTAAGTGTTGACAGGAATGATGCCGTGTCACCTGATGCCAGTCGGCGGGTGGCCTTTTCCTCCCAAGGGTGTAGTCACAATTTGGCAAGGAACCCCAAGGAGGCACAACACTGATGAAATGTAGGGAACCCTGCTTGGTAGTCAGTTGCCTTCAGCCCCACCTGTCCCATTATTTGTGTTGCATCATTTGTGACTACCTTGTAAAACTCTAAGTCAACTAGAATCCTCCTCTGGAGGTGTGCAATATTAAAAGAAGTGGAATCTTTGGTTAAGGAAAAGATAGGAAATATCCAAGTATTATCCTGGATCCTTGGAGAGACCCTCACGTCATTCGGACTGAGCACATATGCCTGATTTGAAAATACAGGGTAGGAACAAGCAAGTCATTTCACCTTTACTCTTACCAAAATACAGCACGTGGGATAATTTTAGGAAAAATGCAGTGGTTATTAACCCTGTAGAACATTACTGTTCCTTGGTAATTGGACATTGTCAATTTTATAAAAATGCCCTCGCATGTCTCTTCCCCATTTCACCCAGAACCAGTAATCTTGTGGTCTCATCATTGAATCCAACAGGCTCTCCCTGCCAGGCTAAGAAAGAAGAAAATCATCACATTTCAGTTGCTTATACCTGTTAGGTTTTTTTTATCCTTCATTAAAATAAATTTTATTTATTAGCATATTCTAGGAATCTAAGTACTTTTGGGGTTGAACTGTATGAAACTATCAATATTCCACCTTTGCTGACATACAAAAACAGCAAGTTTATATGGTTTAACCAAAACGTAACTTGGAAAGACGTTTTCTATCAAAATGACCTCTTTGTCTTGTAAATAATCATAATTTGACTCCAGGTTTTTCTGGAGGTAAAACCAAAGCAAGGAGTTCTTTCTCCCTCCTCAGCCCCACCCACCCCACCCAACCCAAGGCCTATGGCAACTCATGGTCTGTGTTTTAGTGCCATCTAGTGGCATAAAGTGTATTTGGACTCAAAAACAATCCTCAAAACAATTTTTTGTGTTTTTGGTTTTTTTGGTTATTTTTTAAGCAGGAGGGTTTTTTTTAACATGGATGTTATTGCCACATTTTTTAAAGCAATCTCGTCTTCAAATCTTTATAAGAAATTATTATCATATAAGTACACATTTCTTTTACGCTAGTGTGTTTAGATGTTTAACTTTTTAATGAAGTCCACATTTTCCTGCCATTTTCAGTGAATCTTATTGGTTAATAAATGTTTAGAAATACCTAAGAAAGTCTGAGATTAGTGTGTGCAAATAGCATTTAATCCCTCTCACAGACCAGTACAGCTCTGTGCAAAAGCTTTCCATAACACTGTCATCATTTCTTTCCTAAAGTGTATTATTTCTCCTCATTCCCAATGTATTTTGACCTTGAATGATTATACTTTTGCTTGGAGGGGCAGAAGAGAAAGAAATGACCTTAATTTTCTAACCGTTGAGCTGTGTGGGAGAAAACCTCAGGGACCTTTTGTGGTAGCAAGCATTAAAGAGTGAAGAAAATTATAGAAGCGTCAGAGCCCTGACTATAGCTCTCAGAGGGTTGAGTTCAAGAAGGGTGAGAGCTGCCCGGTAACAAAAGTGAAGAAAGATTGAACCCTAACTAAGGGGTTTGTGTAAAACTGTTTCTAGTTCTTCCCCACAGACGGTAGTAGCAGATGCCTCACTCTTTGTGTCCTGCAATGCAGGCGAGAACAGAAAAGACTAACACAGTGCCTTTGGGATGTGGTCACCCAGGATCACTCAACTCGGCCTGGGGCAACACCCCCTTATAACATTTGGTTGAGACTTTTATTTACACTTCTTGCCAGTATCATGTGTCATAGTGCAGGCAAGGATAGTTAATACTTAACATAACATGTATAAAATCTGATTTGTCCTACCACAAAAACAATAATGTAATACTTGCACACACAGGGGATGATGTAGCTACAAGGTTATTTACTGCAGCAGTGTTTGTAAAAGTGAAATTTAGGAGACAATCTAAAAGTCAATGAGGAGAGGGCACAGGCAGCTGAATGGAGAAGGGGCTGAAAGGGAAATTTCTTTCTTCACTTTCTGTTTTGAAATATTTCATCCATATAAGAGAAACTATCTAGTGACTTTCTAAAATATAAAGAATAGTACTAAAATCAACAGTTTAAGAAATAGAACATTGCCAAGGCTTTAATGCCCTGAGTGTCCTTCCTTGATTTCATCTATCTGCCTCCTCTCAGAAATAACAATAATTATGCTTTTGTCTTTGTTGTTGAGAAAGAGACAGTCTACTTTTGCTTAAATTCTGTACCAAGTGGGGATAGAGATTATGCAAAAATAAATATGAAATTTAAAAATTAAATTTAAATTAATAACCAAAATAAAATCATCTAATTTAATATCTTTATTATAACAGAGGCAAAAACCTGTATACAGAAAAACAAGTGGAGTAGATCTTTCATGAAGTAATAATGCTTCCTTTCAAATGAGCATAGAACGTGAATTACCTGTGCTACTAGTTCTATTTGCCCAGCTGTCAGATGCAGTGTACTTACTATAATTTATTAAAATAAAGTTCTCTGAATTCTGAGGTTAAATTTTTGCCTAGAATAAAGATCGATCAGGGGGTACAATAATCTTATTTAAAATGCTTTATTAGTGTATTTGATGTTCAATTCTTAAAGCATAAATTCAGCCTGCATGATTTGTCAGATTTCTTTCTGCATCACTCAAGATTTCATGCCTAATAAAAGACATCGTGGTTTGATGTCAGCAGTTGGCTATTTGAATACTCTGTCATAGGCAGCGTGACCTTTCAGCAATGTGAGTTGTTTATATGTGATAATGAGCCAGATTTTTCCAGTGACTGAGTTAATCATGGTTGGCACCTTAGGAAACACCATTAACTCCTTCGGGGGATAATGCTGTAGGTCACTGTCCCAGGGCATAAACAGTATCCCAGTGACTTAGAAGAATTAATGCCAGTTTCAAAAATGTCTGAGACATTTTGTCTTAAAACAAAATTTAGACTGACTTTAGTCTAGGTCAGCGCCAAATGACAAAATTCTGGAAGCAGCTCTGGAACCCCTGGAGCAATTATAAAAAAATTTGCCCTGCGCCCACTGTCACCGGCATATTGTCAGGCATAGGCATTAAGTGAATTCCCTGTGCACACGCCAAATCATTAAATGGAATGTTGCCATAATGGGCTAATATTCACTGAGTGCCTTCTGTTTGCCAGGCACTGTTCTTGGCACCTAAACTGTCATTTCATCTCATTTTCACAGCAACCCTGTGAGGTGGATGTCACTATCCTGGTGTACAGATGAGAAACTAAGGGTCAGAGAGATGATGCAACTTGTCTAAGTTCACACATTGACTATATAACAGAACTAGTCTCTCCTAGTCTTTCGATTCTTTTGCCACTTTATAGTTTCACTAGAATTAGAAAAAGGAGGGGCTATCAGAGATAGTGAGACCTATTGGTCCAGCCTTGTGTATGTGGATATGTTGTGTCTATGTATTCATTTATTCAACAGATTTTTCTTGAGTGTCCTCTGTGGGCCAGGCACTGTGCACATACAGGACAGTCTCACTTTATCTGAGACCATATAATACATGATTCAGAGAACCTTCACGAAGAAAAGAATCTGTTTACCAGCTAGAATAACCATGTGGCAAAGGTGAAAAAACAATATAAAATTTACTTTGTTTGCCAATTTCAAGATTATGGCATCATTGATGAACGTTTGAAGAGAACTTGGGGGTAATTTTGTTTGACATTTTTCCCCTAAAGTGAGACTTCATTAATATTTTATATTATGCTATTTCAAATATGCATAAAATGCAACAGCACACTATCCATATTGCCTGGGATACTGTTTTAGTGGCTGGGGAATCCAGGAATACTGTGGAAACCGCTGCTATTGTCACCATATTCATAGACAATGAGGAGAAATATCTGGAAAATCCTTAAGTCTGGCCTCTCTGGCTTTCAAACGGATCCATGTAAACTTTACCAGGTGCTGGGAGATTCTTCAGTACTATATGAAACTCAGTTGCAAGCAATATCAAATTTTCACTTAACAAACCATTTTTAAAAATCACCAGACCACTTCATATTGCATTAAAGAGGGCCTTATTTCAAGAAGTTTAAAGAATCTTTTTTGTTGTAGGTCTTGGCCAGCCTGCGAACTGTACGGAACAACTTTGCTGCGTTGACTAATTTGCAAGACCGAGCACCTAGCAAGTAAGTTATTCATTTTTCCCCCCTCCTTCTGGCTGAACTTTTTATAGCGTTTTTTCCATTTGATTGAACTCAAGCCAGTATATTAGATTTCTCTGAATCATTGCCGTGCTGTCTAACCATTTACACTAAGTCATATGAAGTCCTGTTAATTTTCTGTAAATACTTTGTAGTGATGGTTCTCATAGCAGAAATGAATCAGGATGGCAAATAAATATAGTGATTCCATCTGTCAGAAATCACCTGGCAGGATCAGTCCTCTGCCCAGTTATTTACACTCAGGGTAAGTTTATAGGTTTGGCTTAATTCATAAATTTACCATGGGCAAATAACGTCATCAAGCTTTGAAGTCAACCCAAAGTTATCCTCTTACTTCTAAGACAACCATTACTTGGAGAAGTGTCATATCATAGGGAAGATCTCTGATCCTCTTGCTGTTACTGATTCGGATCAGCAGCTGCATGGAAGAGTTAACAAAATGGGGATTTATGGGATAACAGGGGAAGCATTTGAGAGAGAAAGCTAAGATGGAAAATCACTATAATTTGGGGGTCCCAATAAAGATGGAAAATGAAAAAAAGAAAATTAATTTTCTAAGATTAAATGGAAAACCGATTATTCAAATGCCATAATTTTGACAATCTATTATGAACAATACAATCTGATCTTTAAAATATCAACTCTGAAGAATTTTCCAGAAAAAAAACCCATTCTTTAAATCAATATTAAGAGGACAGTGAATCGAAATTTATTTGAACTTATCTGAGCATATAAAATTTTGTTGGAATTACTACTTCTTAAAGAACACATGAAAAAAAATCTAAACTTTCCATCCCATAATAATAGAATCTACCTCCCAAATTCACATTTTCCATGATTAAAAAAAGCTCTGGCCATTATGCACATACTCCTTGTGGTAGAACAAGGTTTTTTAAAATAAATAAATAAATAAATAAATAAATAAATATAAATGCCACAATGCAAATAATTGGAGTGGAACCCAGAGGTGTCAGTTGACTGTCATGTGTTGCAGGTGATGAAATTTTGCAGTCCTGTTCCCTTAGCCTGAGCATTTCTCACCTTCTTCTTCCCTTCCTCATCCACTGGGCTAATTGTAACTCATTCTTTAGGTTACAACTTAAATATAATTTCACTTGGGGCACTGTCTCTGACTAACACCCAACATGCATGCACACCCACAGGCCCCAACCTGGCTGGCGTGCTTTTCCATTGCCATCTGATTGCATCCTGTCCTTAACCCCTGCTTTAGTGTTTCTCTCAGTGTCCAGCTGCCTATTTGCTTGTCTTAAGAATGTCAGTTCCCAGAGAGCAGAGGTCGTATCCAGTCCACATTTGAATTCCCGGTGCCTAGTGTAATACCCAGCACAGGGTCATCACTCTGCATGTGCAGCAAACTGGCTGGAGGGGTGACGCCAGGATGCAACCCCAACCTGAGGCTGGGCTTCAAGCTGTTTGTTCATTCCCAAACACATCTTCCCATGTTCAGTCGCCCCTTTGGGGCTTTTGGCATTTGGTAGCTCCTAGGTATAGTGACCTCCTCTTTGGAAAGTCTCAACCCTGCAAGAGAAATGAAATTACTGGTGTCCCTTACAAACTTTTTTTAGCCTCAACTTTTGTCCAGGAAATTGAGATTTTTGTCTGTGAAAGGTGAACAAAATTTTATAACGAATTCCTTTTATGCTTCCTTCAGACTTGGTCACTTGAGTAGCAGCATCTCTACCTGTGGCAGACACATAGTTGTTCAACAGGTGTGAAGGCATCAGGCCGGCCTTTCTGTCCCCGAAGAGATGATCTGAGGCCCATGCTATATGAGACAGAGGTTTTCAGCTGACTTACAGGGACAAAACAGATTTAAATGGAAAAGAGCATCTAGAGGAGGGTAGAAAATCATTCTTTATGCCTGAACTTGACCTGCTTTATAATGCCCTGGGTGAAGTCTAACCAAACAGTATTATCTGGCAGACCCTAAGTAGAGGTGTTTGTGGTCTCTCTTTTGGTCGGTACAGATTTGTACCTCCTTTACTGATTCAAACCCAATCAGCCTTTTCAGGTATCAGAATAGTAGGACTCAATCTACACATAGATAAACTCTGTTCTGTTCAGTGATAGCAAAATGGTGCATCACGTGATGGATCGAGGGAGCCAGAATTCCCCCGCTGGGGTACTGACAGTGCCACTAGAACACTCCCAAGCTCACCGCTGGATTTTGTGGAAGGCATATGCTAGCTTGCATGATCCACCTTTACTATTTACTACAAGAAAGGAGCCTAGAAGGATGCATCTGAAGCCCTGACCCCTGAAGGTCCTCACTTGCACGTGGCTGACTTTTGCTAACTCGCTGCTGGTTCCTGTCCCCTTGCTCTTCCTTGTCCTTGAGATTTTCCATTCCAGAAGTGAACCTCTAACTGTTGTGGCCTCTCCCGTTGCGGAGCACAGGCTCCGGACGCGCAGGCTCAGCGGCCATGGCTCACGGGCCCAGCCGCTCCGCGCGGCATGTGGGATCTTCCCAGACCGGGGCACGAACCCGTATCCCCCGCATCGGCAGGCGGACTCTCAACCACTGCACCACCAGGGAAGCCCCCTGGCTCATTCTTTATTAAATGATTTATCACTGTAGCCATGGATCAAATGATTGATATTTTCTGCTGGTCGTTACTTGTTGAAATATCATTTCCCAAGTGCCAGTTGTAGGACTGAAATCAAAAGAAGATAATAAGAAACAAGTCCATGATGTGGTTTTCAAAACTATAGAAAAGTCTAAAAATATTTCTTTGATGCCTTTCCTAGACAAAATAAATGCTTTCCAAATTTTCACAGAGCAAGGACTAAAAAGGAGTAATCATTATATAAATGATTTGAATAATAAACTCTCAGCAAGTAGATATCTATTAGTATATAGACCAAAACTATGTCAGAGTAGCAGTTTTAAACATTAACCTTTCTTTTTTATAAAGCATTAGTTAAGTTTCAAATTCCCCCATTTTATTTCATAATAAAAACTAAAATAGCTCAGAAGTAAATTTTGGTTCATTTTCAGTCAAATGCAAATTTTCAATCCCAAACTGAAATCAGTAAATTTAAGAGCAATAAGACAGAGCCAGATGCTGACTGGAACCAAGGCAGTGGGAATTTTAAAAGTACCAGACTTGTGCTTCCCTGGTGGTGCAGTGGTTGAGAGTCCGCCTGCCGATGCAGAGGACGTGGGTTCGTGCCCCGGTCCGGGAAGATCCCACATGCCATGGAGCGGCTGGGCCCGTGAGCCATGGCCGCTGAGCCTGCGCGTCCGGAGCCTGTGCTCCGCAACGCGAGGGGCCGTAACAGTGAGAGGCCTGCGTACCGCAAAAAAAAAAAAAAAAAGTACCAGACTGCTTTCCCCAGGTATCGATCTTCCAGCCCTGCTAAGAGATTCATCATCTCAAGAAGGCAGATTGGACCAGGGCTCTGCAGGAACCTGCCATCTGCACAGGTTCCACGAAAGCAGCCTAAAAATAAGGCAACATAGCAGAGTGCAGGCCCTAGAATCACATAGCTTTAGTTCAAATCTCAGCTTTCTTACTTTGAAAAAGTGATTTAAATTTCCAAAGCTTGTGTTTTCCTCATTGGTAAAATGGGAACCATGAGTCTGCCTGCCTTAAGGTTTGTTATGAGGGATTAAATGAGATAATTCATCTAAGGTGCTCATTTAGCACAGCGTGGGACACACAATAAGTCCTTATTAAGTGTTAACCACTACTAGAAGTACCAAAACAGACAACCCCCAGAAATGAAAACAAACGTTTTTCAGACACCCTTGAATGTATCTATTCTCTAAAATTTTCTTAAAGATCACTAATTTTAAGAGCTTTCAATTTTAACTAAAAACTTTATAAGGTTACATTTCAAAAAAATTTAATGGAGATTCCGTAAATGATGTTTTCTTCAGCATAATTGATTAAGCAGTGGATACATTGTGCTGGGCTCTGCAGGGAATACAAGTTAATCAAATAGCATGGGGTGTTGTTTTTTTTTTTTTTACCCCAAGGGGTTTATAATCATGGTGTGAAACTTCACCAACATCTGAAGAATTAGAGAATACAAAATAGAATTGATTTAAGTACCTTTAGTTTATAGTGTTTCTAAAGTCTCTGTAGCATCTATTTGGACCCATCGTTAGTATACCTCTCTAACAAATGGATCAGAGATGTTTCTTAATATAAGAAAATAGAAAGGAAAATGTTGAAGTATAATAGCTTCTCAAAGTGCAGTATAGTTTACAAGGAGTCATTCACTTCTGATAATGTATAGGCAATCATGAGAATTTATGCCAAAAATAAAAGTTTCTTAACACTGTATTAGAGAAACCAATTGTAGACTGACTGCTTTTTCAAGTTCAGAAAGTCTGTGTTTGCTCTGTAAGCCCTGACTTAATTGAATATGGTCAATCAATAAGGACTTCCTCTTCTCTCTTGTCTCTGTGACATTTACATCATCTTTATTTACCCCAAAGTCTATCACCATGTGATTTAGCTTTTTTTTTGACACATGATCTGAACTATAGTACAAAGGGTACATAGGAACTTGACTGGCTAGTCTGAAAGAAATCTTCATTTGCATGTCCTAACTTAAAAATAATCCTTAAATTTAAATGGCATATCTGAAATGACTCAGAGAGTCCTCAGACCAACAAAGTATCGTATATTTACAGCTCTGTATTTTTCTCTCTTTGTCAGAAGATCACCCATGTGCAACCAACCATCCATCAACAAAGCCACCCTAACAGGTAAGAAGGACCTGGGAGATTATTCTTCTCACATCTAGGAAAAAAGCACATTTTCCAAGATTCAACCTTATTAGCACCAATTTTTTCTGCAATTCTAAAATCTGTAAGAAATGAATCCTTTCTTCTCTATATTATCTTTTCTCTCACTGATCTCACAAGCTGTCCATTTAACCTATTGGAAAAACTTAACTGATGTGCCATTTTTTTAAAACAAGTTAAATTTTTGCTCTTACTCGGTTGAGTGTTGCTCTGGGCATTTGTATTTTGAGAGATAGCATTACCTTCGAAATGCTGACCATGTTTCCGAGCTTGTGTTATCAGCATGATGTTAATATACGGTAGCTTGGTTTAATGAAATGTACCTTCTTGGTTAATGAATTTCCCAGTTGTGTGTAGGAAGGAACACCATTCCAGTACTCTTGATTTGGACCCAAAGGGTTGAGATTAAATTCAGTCTGGGAGAGGAGAGAAGAAGTGATTTTACAATACAGAAAAGTTCAATGAGATCAAAAGAACAGATGTTTGGGGAAGAGAAGTGGATGGAAGGATGAGGGGCGTAGAGGTCAGAAGAATAAAATTACTCTGATTCCTATTAGTCTATTTTAGACATGGGGCTTGACCTCAGCTGAACCAAAAACAGAACAGATGATCTCATTTTGCTAAACCTGAAACCAAATTGAACTCATTTGATCATTTCTTGAAACCCCAATTGATTCATTAAAATAATTGCCTGGAGAAGAAAACCCATGTCTTCTAAAATTATTACCAGAAGACAATTAACATATTCTCCAAACTAGACCAATAAATACTTCACTTGATTCAAGTGTCTTCCTGGGACTCCAACTCATAATATGAAGAGGAGCTCATTATTACATTATTAGTGACTCTCCTTTGCTTGAAAGTTAACTTCATCATGTCCAGTCAGGACCTTTCAACTGGGCTCCTTTGTGGTCACCATATCAAAGTGATTCTGGGACAGCAGTTAATGTTGGTCTTTCCTGAATGCCTTTCACATGGGACTTGTGTTCCACTGCCTATTACATTATTGGTTCTCTTTTCCACGTGTATCTTTCAAGATCTTATTGGTGATGATTTTCAACTGGCATTTCATAGTCTTTTGTCTGGTTTACCCATTTTCTTCTTGTCATTGGTCAAGAGATGAACAATAATTGAAATTCCTACAGATTGGAGTAAGTTCTTCGAGTAACAGATTTCTTCTTCAGAAACCCCAGTTTAATGTGAAAGAGCCCAAATCTACCTGGGGCCTCTAATGAGAGAGACCACATGGAACCTGGTCCCCAGCCCTGCTCCCAGCTCTAGACCTGACCCATATAAAGAGGGAGACCGTCACCCCCTTTGTCTTTGCAATAAGTAAGACTCCTCTGACATCCCAGTTTGTGCAGAACTCAGTGCTATTTTGGTCCCTGAAAGCTTGTAGATTGAGGTCACATATGAGCCAGCCCCACAGAGCATCCTACCAGAAGAGCAGCTGCAGGTACCAGTTGAGGCTGCTGCGTCCACCAAGAGGTGGTGGGTGCTCCGTGGTCAGGGCAGCTGTCCGGCCACCCTGGCCAGTGTCTGGTACTGATTAAAGAAGGAGTAGCTGCACTCAGAGGGCACAGACTTGGTCTTGAACACATATGAGAGGCCCCGTCGAAGCTCCCAGAAATTTCACGTAGTGCTGAGGCCCGGAAGCAATAGCAGTGCGGACCGTGATCCACAGAAATCTGGGCTGATATGGCCTCATTTGTACCCACATGATCTTGACCTGAGGCCTGGGGACGGTGGGGCTCTAGAAATATCTTATTGAGGAAGGGAAACGAATTAACTGTCATTAAGGGCTTTGTGCGGCTGTGTTCATCCCAAAGCACAACAGGAAATTAAATGACTTGTGAATGGAAGCCTTTTTCCTTGCCCAAGAATAGCAAAGCAAGGTGAAAAAGTCAGCTGAGGGGGTGAGGGAATGAGGGCAACAGCGAGGGACATTCCTCTCTCTGAGCTCATTCTGAAAAAGTATGCCCTCAAAACCATAAATCATGAAAACAGTAGTGGTTGAGACTTCGATGGAAGACTTCAGACATACAGAAAAGGTGGTGCTTGTGAATTCCTGCCCTCAGCAGCTGACTGCTCAGGACTTAACTCCAAGTTTGCTCCCTGGCAAGCGAGTGAAGTGGAGAAGAGTGTTAAAAAGAGTCAGTGGGGCACGCTTGAAGAGGAACTTGGCCTTCTTAGAAAGTTTTCTTGGGTTCTAGAGGAACAGTGTAGTATGCAGGTAAGTTCATGTTTGGTCCAAAAGGCCACTGTCAGCGCCAGGCGCCTCTGGAGGGCAGCTCCATGGAACATCACTAACAGGGTGCTCCTGGAATTGGGGGGCAGGGGGCGGGAAGCTGCTCTGCATGTCCAGAATCCAAGCCATGTTCTATCATGATAGGTGTGTGGCTCTGGGCAGGTTACATAGCCTATCCCTGCCTGTTTTCCCATTTACAAAACAGCGATCATAGTTCATACAGTTATTGCTAAATAATGAGTTCATTTGTACAATGCTCTTAGCATAGAGTAAGCACTCAGTGCATCATTTTATTTTGCTTTGTTGTTGTTTTTATTGGTTTTTGTTTTTAGGATTCATGCTGTATGTAACTAGGGGTGATGGAAAGAACAGGGCAGAGAGATGAGAAAAGGAAAGGGAAGAGTGAAAGACAAACTGGCAAGGTCATAGGACTAAAAGTTATGGATCCCCCACAAAATGGTCAAAATGCACACACTTCCTCTGTGCCTGTTATAAGTGGGGCCTCTAATTGCTCCCAGCACTGTATCCCAACCTCTCATCACAGCCACAGGCATTGGTGCCTTTGTGGTGTGGATGATAAACTATTGTTCAGGATTATTTTCAAAGCTGAAGAACTTATTTTTGAGTCACAGAACTTTGAAGACAGAAAATTAACTCTCCATAAGTCAACTTCTTGAGTTTTATAAAAGAAGAGTTGAGAACTTTAACTCTCTCTCTCTGTCACACTACACCTTCTCAAACTTGCTCCCATAGAACTCAGACTACTCTTTTCCCCCTTAGAGGTTATTCCATTTGACATGTATTAAAGCCAGGAAAGTTTGATTTTATATCATTAGGGCTAAAGCATGTTAGTTAGTTGCCAGATTTTATTTCTATACATAATAGGTAAATACATAGCTCTACAACAATTTAACAATTTTTTAAAAAATAAAGCTTCCAAATGCGCGTTTAGAAAAGAGCCTTCCTGCTAAATGGCTCTTTGTTCTTTAGTGTGATATAACAAAAAGACGGGTGTGTGGCATTTGTGGCCTGAGTGCAAACCCTGTCTCTCTCATTCACTTTATTCCCTCGTTTGAAGAATGGAGATAGGATTTCCTCTCAGTGCTGTTGCAGGAATTCAAGGAGGTAAGTTAGATGAGGAACAGAAGCCTGTCGTGAGTAACTCACCAAGTGTTTCTTCCTACAACCCTCCTCCATGCCTGACATTTTGTTGTTGTTCCTAAAGCTATTTTTAAAACGGGTAGCGTAGAGGAGGAGGACCTTGATGATGTGTCAGCTTTACTCGTGCACTTCATTTATGATTCTGTTTGCAGACAGTAATGATGGGGCATTTTTAGGAATCCCTATACTTAGTGCAAGGCTCACGTGCATAGGTCCTTAGCGGATGGTGAAGAGCAGAACTTAAGAGTGTGTTGAAACATGAGAGGGCAGCAAAGAGTCAGAGCTGCCCAAGCCATACCTGTGTTGTGACCTTGAGCCCTGGTTTTGGTATAGAGCCATGTCTTTGGGGGCACAATTGGTTCTCTTGAGCATTTCATTTTCAAATGATGTTCACTCAAGAAAACAGTTCTGTGGCCGTCTCATGAGACCTTGTCACGTCTCCACTATATCACTTTACAATTTCCATATTTTCTGCCCCTTTATTTAATCATGTTTAAACTGAGGATTTTCATGTGAGAATGTAACTGAGAGAAAATTTATTTAAACTTCTCTATTTTAAAGATGAGAAAACTGAGACCTAGTGAGAGAAAATGCTACTTAGAGGCAGAGCCAGGAATAAATGCAGGACTCTTTTTGCCAAGTCTAGGATCCTTCTTATACATAAGCCTATAAAATCATCCATCAAATTAGGGTAGGCTTCAGACCCACCATGGAAGTATATGTTTTGGAGAAAGTAAAAGAAATCTTACAGGATATTGATTTCTGGGTAAGAGATATAACATTGGATTTTCTTTGTATATGGACCCCAAAGTTTGAAAATATCCTGTCCCGATTTCTCACTGGACGGGTCTTTGTATTTAGAACTATTTTTATTATATCCACAGCTTATATCTTAGAGGCACTCAGATAAGTAAAGATCGGCAGACTAAGGAGAAAATACAACTTCTATCCATGCAATACAACTAGTACAATTGCCTACTCTTTACCTGTAGAGGGAGTAGAGGGACAAGGGTAAAATAACGCAAAAGTAGTTTTAGTCCAAAAAAAATTTTGGTATCTCTCCACTCATATTTTTTACCCTGAATATTCCTAACTCCTTAAAAAAAGAAAAAAGAAGAGTGCATTTTCAATAGAATTTAATCAGTTGGTAAGCAGAGGATTTAAAAAGTAAGCTATCCAAATATACTAGTTAGTCAGAATACAATAAGACACTTACTCTTGTTTGCTTATTGTTCTTCTAAAGCACAAAGCAGTTTCTAAAATCCATTGAAGAAAAAAAAAATAGCACAGATTTTTAACTGGAACAGTTATTTTGTTATTACCGGGACTAATCATTTAACACTTTGTGCCACTAAAGAAAGGAAACTAAACAACTACTTTATGTGACAGTAGCAATGCTAGTGACTTATGTAGGTTTTTGCCTTTTAAATCTGCACGAGTGCGTGTGTGTGTAATAAAAACAACTAGTGTACATAAAGTGAAAAGAAATATATATATATATATATATATATATATATATATATATATAAAACAGATAGTAGTTGGAAGCAGGAGCCGCTAAAGAAGGCAAAAGAAACCTCAGTGAGAGCAACATGGAAGGGCTGAGGGGACATCAAACTAAAAATGTATGTTAGGGCAGCGAGTGTGGGAGGAGGACGAAGACTCAGCCATTGCCCTGGAAGTCTCACCCTCCTCATCAGCCACTAGCAGGCACTAGCTTCATCATGCAGCTCTTTTTCTCCTTTCTTTTAACAAGAGCAAAGATTGTGGCAACACTGTAATGATTGCAGAGAATGAGTGCGCAGTAAGCTCTTTTAGGAATGTGATTGAAGAATGCTGAGTACACATTAGGCTTAATAGCTTTAATAAAAAAAATTAATAAAAATTGTGTATGTGAGTGTTAGACATTGGCTTTTGTGGGAGTTTTTTGCTTGTTTTACTTTTACATTTAATATATCTGATGAATGTGGAGTATTCTAAATTTTTTGAGCCAGAGGAGTTTACTTTTACAAAAATCCCCACATTAAAAAGACCTCTCCGGGAAAAACATTGAACTAAAAGATTTGCTTAAGTGCATGGAGTATGACTACTTGTTACTTAAATTTATGATCTTTTAGAGGGGTCAAAGCCTGTTTTCTTCCTTATAGGCTAACTTGTTTTGCCTTCTTATACTTTCACTAAATAAGTAGAGTTATCTCTATTAATTTGTAAAAAGACTAGGCCTGACAATCACTTTTTGACCAGGAATTGATTAAAGTTATATTTGGTTTTCTAAACAGTAAGAAAACAAGTGAATGTCACAATCATGGCAAAATATAATTTAATTGTAACTGTATTGCTTGAATATCTGCTCTGGGTATTTTGTTATAACTTTAATTGAAACAATTAAACAAAACTGCATATTCATTGAGTCAGAACATCAAAAAGGTTATGAGTGAAACCGTATAGATTGAAAACCCAACTTTCCTCTTACTAGCTATGTAATCTTGGTCAATTTACTTAAATTTTCTAAGCTTTCATTTTCTAATCAGTAAATTCTAAGTCAGTGATTAGCATAGTGCTTGGTACCCAGAATGTACTCAACAAATGTTAACTATCATTATTGCTTCAATTTTATTATTATTATTACTATTATCATTATTATACATTTGGTCAACAAATATTTTCTGTGTACCTTATATGTGGCATGCAATAAGGTAGGTGTTGGAAATAAAAAGATGAGTAAAAGGTGACTACTGGCTTCAAGGAAGTCACATGGGGACACCGAACAGAACCATGAATAATTAACAAGCTAAGTGCCACGACTGAAGCAAATTCAAATACATATATGTATTTGAAGGAGAGGGCAAGTGATTCTACCTAGAGGAAGCTCCCTGCTGAACTTAGAAGAAGGTGGAGTTCTCCATATGGGTAGAAAGAGAACACCTCATGCCAGGGGACCAACAACAGTGAGTCCTGGTTCAGCTCAGGGGACTGGGGACAGTAACGAACGAAAAGAGTTGAAAGTGTTATGGGAGCAACAGAACATGATCTCCAAGAGTAGATTAAGGCAGTAGCATGCAGAGCATTAGAAGTCAGTGTAAATAACGGGCAATGTAAAATCATCAGTCATTTCTAAGCAGAGGAACACTAAGTATATATGTTAGAATGACAATGTTGGAAGCTGCATAGAAAACAGATTGAAAGGAAGAGAGACTAGCGGCAGCCTCATACTCATCCAAAGGCCGTTACAGGCCAAGTACCCACTAAAGATCATGTGGATCTGAACTGGGGTGGTGGTGTTGGGGGTGGAGATGAGGAAATGGATCCACAAGTCTTTTCAGAGAGTTGAGAAAGCTGGTGGGTGATTAGATTGAGAAGTGAGGGAAAAGAAGAGAAAAATGAAGTCACACACAGGTGTTCATCAAAGCATTGTGCATTTGTACAAGAGACTGAAAACAACCCAAGTGCTAAATAATATGAGTTCTATTTAAGTATCAAAAATTCCATAATAAAAAATTTAAATAACTTATTCATGAGAAAAATTTTATAATGTAGAAAAATGCACCAAATTTAAAGAATATATGTTGAAGTTCTAAGCAATAGGCACACATTTCATGTATTTTAATTATGTATATTGTATTTAATTTAAGACATTTTGGGATGTTGACTGGTAACTAGCAAAGGCCCATTTTACATAGAATCTGGTGACAAACTTGTAACTATCTCTCAGATCAGTTTTCTGTTTGCCTCTCCTCACTAGAAAAGGTACTAATGAGACACTGCCAAATGATCTTTCAATATTATTGTGCCCCAGTGAGCATTCACTGTATTTTCCGATAATAATATTCCTTGGATAGGGCAGCACTCATGGTGGTTATTGAGCTTATGACAAGACAGTTCTCTTATCCTCCAATCGATCAGAAAAGCTACCATGAAAATAGAGGCATTAAAGTCACCAAAGTCCCCTTCAGCCTGTATCCCTTCCTCACCACCTCGAGTTAGAAAAATGCAACATTTCCCAATCCTGCTTGACCTAAGGAACCCCCAAGGGATCCTTGAAAGTAAACACGAAAAAACAGGTTCCAAGACAGTGCAGAACAAAATCTTTGGGATAAGGCTCAGGATCTATATTCTTAACAAGTGCTCCAAATTAGCGAATCAGCCAAATTTGGGAGAATAATGGGATACCGAAGGAAGTAGGCAAGAGTGCTGCTCTGGACAGTGTTGACATTGCGTTGCTGGAAAGTTGTTGGAAAATCATTGTCTTTCTGGAAAATGTATATTGTGACACCCACACCCCCCCATCCAACAAACAATGCAGCCTAGGATAAACAAGATAATATGTGTGAGGTGCTTTGCGATTAGCAAAGGAAATACAAGGTAACATTATTATCTGTGCCATCCTCATCATCATGGCCATCATCAGCTGGACCATCATCCCTGTTATCTCTCCAAATGTATACAAATTTTAATTAGGCCAGCTTGCCCCTCTCCTAGAAGAAAATGAAGTATCATGTCCATGTTTGCATATGAGGGTGGGAGTGAGTTTGGGAAATGTTATGTTTAGTAACTGTATTCTTTTTGTCCTCTCACACACTGTACCAAGTCTCCTTTAAAAAAAAGAAAGAAAGAGAGAGAGAGAAAGAAACAACAAAAGCTGCATTCTTAAGTCACTCCCTTTATCCACAAAGGGCTTCCCACCCATGTATGCCTTAAAAAATATTCCCCTGGGCACACTCAAATACAAGACTGTGGTAGGGCAAAACAATGAAAATTCATTTGGGTCTAATTTCCCAAATTTTCCTAGTTGAGGGTTACACTGAATTATTTAACTCTATGAATAAATGAGGATTTCACTCACAGCATTCTTTCTTTCACTATCTCAGAAAATGCTTTTTTAAAAATTGGATCTATTATTAATACTAATATTAATAAAAATTAACATTTTCTGACATTTGATATCTATTAAAGACTACATGCATAATCTCTTTTCAACCTTATGATAATTCAATATGTAGCTTCAAATGACAAAGTGTAGATTAAGTATGACTCAAAGGCAGAACCTAGAGGCTTCCCTCCCTTAAAATGTATTGATCCATGCACAGAAACACACACAACCTGCTGTCATCTTCTCCCCAAAGTTATTCTTTCCTTTCTTTCTTCTCTTTTTCTTTCTTTTTCTTCTTTCCTTCCTTCCTTCCTTTCTTTCTTCCTAGAAGAGACAGCAGAAAATGAACCTATGTTGTCTATTACAGAACACGTATGAATGGAGGGTAGGATGGAGGATGGATTAGATCTGTGAATACAAAGCAACCCTTTGGGAAACCCTAAGGAGTCCGTTGTATAAGCTAAGGAAAGGATTTTTGCTAGTGGGGTGGAAGTCCTCAAGCCTTCCCTTCTCACAGTTCTCTTCCTGACTCCTCTGAAGTGCCCGTGTGAGAGCGCCCAGCGCAGGAGCATCAACAAGGAAAGGACCCCACAGTGTGTGTGAGCAGTGAGGATGTCAGAAGGTTCGGGATAGGGCAGTGCTTGAGCCTCTGCACTCATCTTGCTTCTAGGGCCAGTCACTGTTAACCCCTGAGATAACAGTTTCTACCATGGGGTGATATTCATCTTCTCTTTGTGTGTAGACTCACCGTAGGCTCTTCATCTCCATTATCATTTGCCTGGGTACCAGTTCTAGCCATGACATTCCCCAGTTCTCTGTGCCCCAAACGCACTTCCAGTAGATATTTCTGATGTCTACATATCCAGTGCTTTTTAATGCGCTATCTTCTCTTTTGTGGTTATTTTTCGGCCCTGTTGGCACTCTGAAAGCATTTCTAATTCACTGGACTGTTTTCTTCTACCTGCCTAGCAAAACAAATGGATGTTCACGTCTTTTTTTTTTTTTTTTTTTCCGGGTATGTTTCTGGTGTTTGCATATTGCACACTGAATTGTCCACGTGGAGAACTTCATTCATGGGTTTGCTCCTTCACTCATTCAGTCACTTGGATGTGAAAGACTCTGCTTGGGCTCTCAGGACCCAGTGAGGTACAAGATACCTCCACCGAGCTTTACGACCATTATCCTAGAGGTTTGTGGAATTTAGAAAGATAAAATGTGATCTGTTGAATGACAGAGAGCATTAAGTAAATAGAAAACAGAGGGTTTGTAAATGAGTGGATAAATGAGTTGATAAAATAAGGAAAGTAGGAAGAAAGGGAGGAAGGAGGAAATTGATCAGGCTGAGATCGTTTTCCGAGAGAGCCAGAAGGCTGTCTACAGTGTGATTTAGCTTAGAGACTGGAAAAAGTCTGGGAAACCACTTGAGGAACTTAGGGAAAACTTAGCAACACAAGAATGTAGAGGAGTGAGAGTAGTAAAAGAAAGATTTTCTGAGTCACCAAGGAGGAAAATAGCAAACGATGGGTCAGGGAACTGAGACCTCGGTTGAGGAAGATGTGACGGACGGTCTCTAAGATGCTTCTTCTGTCACTGACTGTGCACTGACTGTGCTCTTTTAAATTGTTTATGTAGAAAGAGATCTAGGTTTCCTCTTCCAGCAGGTTTTAATTTTGTAAAAAAATTCAAAATGTTGTATGTTTGGTTTTCTTGTTTGATGTACAAGTCAGAACGTACATAGAGGAATAAGAGCAGGGCTCAGAAGTCGGGAGGTCTGGGTTTCATTGCTGGCTCTGCTGCTAACCCACTTTGTGACCTTAGAAAAGTTACTCAAACGCCATGAGTCTTTTCTGTTAAAAGCGTGGAATAATAATAACAACAGGGCTTCCCTGGTGGTGTAGTGGTTGAGAGCCCGCCTGCCGATGCAGGAGACACAGGTTCGTGCCCCGGTCCGGGAAGATCCTACATGCCACGGAGCGGCTGGGCCCGTGAGCCATGGCCGCTGAGCCTGTGCATCCGGAGCCTGTGCTCCGCAACAGGAGAGGCCCGCGTACTGCAAAAAAAAAAAAAAAAAAAATTAATAATAACAACAACAATAATAATTGTGATAATACTTTCCTGATTTTGAGGAACATACAGGACAATCCATGTAAATGTTTTGTCACAGTGTCTGGTTGTGTCATTCATGCTGACCCTCAAAGTCGTCATCTTTGTACACCGTACACTTTTTTCGCCCTGTTGCCATTGAGAAAAGCATTGGGGGAATGGCTTTAGAGACAGTTTACAGGCCATACAAGAAAAAGCCATCTTATTGGTTTACTGTCATGTTTCACTTTTGACCAAAAATATCATTTCCAATATGATTACCAACCTTAGTCACCAAATAAGATATCAGATTAGCCTGGATAAGGCTAATTCTAAAAATGTAGCCACTCCAAGGGATGAGACAATTTTGAGGCATTTGAGAGAAGTATACACACACACACACACACACACACACACACACACACACACACACACACACGTTTTCCCAGTTGATACTTTGAAAGAGATAACTTCCTCTGAATTCTATGGGGGTGGAAATGGTCTCATCTCTAGGAGTCCTTTTTACTTTTCAGCCACACCTCATAGAGTCTGTGTTTCTACAGGTTCTCACAGCCAGGTTCCATTCACTGGAAACTTCTGAAGGTGCCATAGATAAAGGAGAGGGCTGTTATGTCCCAGCCCACTGGCCAGGAAAGGGCTTCACCCCTCATCATTTCCACAGAACGGTCAGCAGAGGAAATGAGCCTGGCACTTGTCACACTATTATTTCTCACTGCCTCTATTCAGTTATTATTGGGCACCTATAGAGCTTCAGCATCCTGTTCGTTGAGGATTCCATACAATTCTCTCCTAGGCTGGCTTATAACCCTGCCTTCGATGACAGTGTATCAGCAGTGATCCTCTGGTTGCAAGATAAAAACCAACTCTGCTCACTTAAGCAAAATGGGATTTAGTGGAAGAATATTGGGAGAATTCCCAATTCCCTAAGAATTAGTGGGGAGGCTAGACGATCAGAGTTGAAGGAATCAGTACATCTTCAGAGTAGTAGAAAGCCAAAAGGTAAGGGAAAAAATCTCATGGCAGAATAATCAAGTGAGATCCCTGCAACTGCTTTAGGTTTTTTTGTTACTCTGTTTAAGTCAAATTCCAGTGAAGGGGTCCAGTGGGTCTAGTTTGGGTCTTGGGCCTTGGCTAAAGGAGAACAGGGCATCAGGCTATTTCACCAGACCACGTAATAGGATGTAGGGGTGAGAGCCTAAGTGATGGGGCCAGATTACATGGATTCATGTTCTAGTTCTGCCACTTCCAGATGTTTCTCCTCAAACGATTCATTTAACCTCCCAAAGACTCAAATTCCTCATTTTTGAAGTGGGCAGAATAATAGTAATTATCTCCTAGGGAGTTCGTGAAAATTATTTGAGATGATATTAAAGAAAAACTAAGCACAATGCATGGGCACATAGTGAGCACTTGATCATTGCAGGCTGTTTCATAGTTAGGATTATCTAATGGAAATGCCAAGTAATTTCCTGAAAGAAATTAGGGTGCTGTTAGAAAGGGGAAATAAATAAGTGCTGGCAGGCCAAAAATAATTATTGATCATAGTGGAATAAGAGGGGTGGCCTCAATCCACTATTTATTTTACTAATATATTTCTCAGTAACCTGCTCTTTATTATATTAAGGTTCTTAGGGATGCAGGATGGTACCTGTTCGTTAATGTATCCCTGGGAACTCAGTTCCTCTGAAGGCACAAAAATCATGTGACTTCCTGATCATTTGATCCACACCCATTTATTGATGCCTCCTTTATGCTTAGATCTAGACAGGATACCATGGTCTGTGGCTTCTGGTTTACTCACAAGTGTAGGAATCAAAGTAAGGAATAATTTGCCTTCCTCTGATCTTTGTTTAATAGTCATCTAAATGGACTGTTGTCTAATAAGTCACCACCTAATTAGGTTTACTTTAAGGGATACAGGATTATAGAGAGAGAAGGATTATTTTTTAAGCCTCTCCACTTCCTGAGAACAACATTAAAGTAGGCCCCAGCGTATGAAGGAGCTGGCATTCTAAATTCATATGAAGGTTCATTGTTTGAACTTTAGAAAAGAGTATCCACACACTGGCACTCATCAAAGGCCCCTTAGAACCAGCCTCTATATCTCCATTCCAGGAAAGTGCAGGTTTTCCCAGGAGAGAGAATCTGAAGGAGAATTTGAGGTCCCCGAGAAAAGGCATTTAGGTCCATCAGTGGGATGAGATGGGCTGAAATCTCTGAAGGCCAATGGAAGGTCACTGTGGAACATTGCACAGCCTACCCACTTGGAAAGTCAGAGTCATTGTGAGGAGGAGAGCCCAAGCCCAGGCTTTGGGAAGCTAGACAGACAGAGTGTCATGTGCCACGACAGGATCAGTCAGGCCACACCTCACTGCCCCACGGCTGCTGCCTCCAAGGCCATGGAGGTGCTGACCTCTGACTACATGCTGCCACCTGCCTGCCACACCCCTCCACCTCACACTCTGACTGAGCTTCTGAAGCCACCCAGCCTGCAGCAGGCCCTGGCCTCTGTCTCTAGCATCTCAGCCCTGACCGCCATCTCCATTACCCCTCACCCAGGACCAGTCATACCTTCCTCACTACACCTTTTCCGGCATCCAGCCTTCCCCAGACCTGACCAACTCTGGCCTCTCCTCCAACCTCACCACACCACGTCACCCAACACCAGAAAGGCATGACAGAATTGAGACCGGAAATGGAGCCACCCTTAGTGTTAGTTTCTTACAAAGGTATATATCTTTTCCCAGGGGTGTAGCTAGGCATTGTAAGAGGGTGGGCTTTGGATTCCTTGAATCAATACAGAGAATTCTAGCTATGCCACTTCTTAGCCATTTGACTTTGGGCAAGTTATTCTGTAAGCCTCAACTTTCTAATCTATAAAATATAGGTAATAACAAACCTACCTCAGAGGGTTACAATAAGGATTAAATGAGATGCATAAGCACCGAGCCTAGTATCTGGCACATAAGAGAAACTAAAAATGAAATGCTAATTCTTGAATAAACGTTTCCTTTTTCTTGAGTGTACTGTGACACTTCCATCAGTGAGTTTCAGAGGCAAATGAATCCTCTTTAGACCTGGAAGCTTGACATAAGGAAGAATGAAGTAAAGAAAACAATTGAATTTCTCTTAAAAGCACTTTCCCTTACTAACTTTTCTTCTGTTGTCTGTGTTCATAAGAAACCAGCTATGCCTGAAAAAATGTCTGCCTGTTTCCTTTTCTATGTGTTTAAATTCCTAATTGTGCACACAATCTTAGTCACTGTATTTTCATGTGCAGGCAATTAAGACTCATTTAACAGCCTTCCCTCTGGAAGGTTTTGTTCTCCATCTGCCACAAATCAGATTCCTTAGGAACATGTTTGATTTTGAAACAATGTGAAAGTACTGTTCATTTTGTTCAAATTTCATTTATGTACCATTTTTTAAAGTGATGTAAATGGACAGCCACAAAAAGCTCAGCAGCTGGTCAAAACAAGACTTCAAAGAAACCATTGAAATGGGGAAAAAAAAATTTTAAACTAATATGCTAGGACAAAGCCAAATAAAAACCATAGTATGATAAACAGTCCTCAGACATATTTCACTTATAACAAATATTTACTTTACAACAGATTTCAAATACACGAAAATAGGAATGCACCCCAGTCCCCACTCTGAATTTTGAAAGTCTTGGGCTCACGGCAATGAATATGAGGGAAAAGGGTAGAAGAAGCCAGGAAAGGGGAAAACAGGAAAAGATCAGATTTCTCAGGTTTTTGGGAGAAACATGGTACAAAGATACACATTTCAATAATATTAACCAGAAGAATCAAACAGATTTATATGACTCTTTGTTGCTGTACATCTGAAACTAACACAACATTGTAAATCAACTATACTTCAATTTTTTAAAAAATCAATTAGATAACTAATTTCTCCCTCACCATAGGTGAAGTCCATTTTTGTTAATTTGTTCAATAGTTTTCCTTACTTTAGAACATCAAATAGAGGCTAACACTTGGTCAAATTAAAGGCCAAAAAAAAAATTGTTAGGTTCTGAACACAAATAAGTGTCTGTGAATTGGTAACAAAAATTCAGCAAACATTTAAAAAGGATTAGATTTTCTAGAAGAGTCTCAAAATTAGATATCGCCATTTGAAGGCGGCTTGCCAAAAATATTAGTTTTCACTACTTACATTTCCTGTTGTTTCGGGACTTGAAACCAAAAACCAGCAGAGTTAATGCACTCAATCCCTATTTATATATTAGTTGGATATTTTGTCCACCATCTTCCTGAGGCTTTATGAGCTGAATTGTTTTGATATCATTCAAGGAAACGTTCTGTAAATGTTCAAAGTATTGCTGTTATTTGGGGCAGTTACACCTGCACGTTTAAAATGCCTTTTGTGCAGAATGTAGCCCAATTTGCTTTCAAATCAGACCTTCAAAGAAGGGTAGATTTATACCTGTGACAGATCCCCTGAGGTGCTTCCCTACAAGGAAAAGTTAAAGCTAAGAGAGCCACTCCTACCCACCATCTTTGTGTCTTTGTGCTTACGCATCAAATGGCATCTCTACAAGAAGAGCAGAGAAAACGCGAGTACCCCTCTGCTGGAGATCCAAAGCAAGATACAGGTCTTCTGGAAGAAATGGCACCTAAGAATTTGCAAGTAGTTGGTAAATAAATAGAAGGAGAAGGTGAAAATGGAGGAGGCCGCACCTTTCACAAACAGTGACTATTTATTAAAAGGCAACTATTTTTTTTTTTTTTTTTTGCGGTATGCGGGCCTCTCACTATTGTGGCCTCTCCCGTTGCGGAGCACAGGCTCCGGATGCACAGGCTCAGCGGCCATGGCTCACGGGCTTAGTTGCTCCGCGGCATGTGGGATCTTCCCGGACCAGGGCACGAACCCGTGTCTCCTGCATCGGCAGGCGAATTCTCAACCACTGCGCCACCAGGGAAGCCCCAAAAGGCAACTATTTTATAAGAGCAGCTAAGCTCAGAAATCAGAGACATCTAATGTCTGCCGTTAAAGGAGTTAGTTCTACTGTAGGGTGTATTTAAGAGTCAAATGAATGTTGTGCTAAGCATTTAGGATAGTGGTTCACAAACTTATCTCTTCATTAGAATCACCTGGGAAACTTTTAAAAGTTCCAAAAAGTGAAGGAAGAGAATATCAAAGGTTTGGAGACCAGTTGGAGAACAATAACACTGTTCAAGAAAAAAGTCCAATAAAGGCCCTACACCAGCAAAGTAGCTGGATATCAGGAATATAAAGGAAGAGGAAGAGATAGTTGTGAAAGATGAAAGAAGGGCCCATGTGTAGGATTTAGTAACTACCAATTGTGTGATTTTATTGAGTGGACGTAAAATGGTTCTGAAATATATGAAGATTTATAATCTTATATATGGGATATATAGGATTATATAGAGGATAAAAATAGGTTGATACTTGGATTCCAATATAGAATTGAAGCCTGATTTATCTCAGTGCCTAGATTACCTACATTCCATTTAGGAGAAAATGTTCTGTATGTCAAATATTCTAGAAAACCAAGGATCATAATCTTATATTAACTATTTGGAATAAAAATCTTTAAAAGCTGTTATGTTCCTTCTTAATCCCTTAAAGGCGTGTACCGAATGTACTTAAATCATTTTTAGTGGCTCTGGTCACATTATGCACGTCTGCTTTTATACTTCTCTGTCATTCACAGATGCCCTTAATGATCTGTGGACTTTCCCCCCCTACTGTAGAGGTCCCCCAACTTGGCTGCACTTTAATTTTTCATCTCCTGCTCCCAATGGCCATTTCTTGATGTTGGTACTGAGCTGGCCTTAGTGCCATCTTTTCTGATCTGCTGCTCCTTTCTCCTTGACAAACCAGTTTACCAAGCTGTTGCATTGAGCCTAAAATAAGAGCAAATTAACTCAAAATAAAAATGGGGTTTTGGGCTTCCCTGGTGGTGCAGTGGTTGAGAGTCCGCCTGCTGATGCGGGAGACACGGGTTCGTGCCGCGGTCCGGGAGGATCCCACATGCCGCGGAGCGGCTGGGCCCGTGGGCCATGGCCGCTGGGCCTGCGCATCCGGAGCCTGTGCTCTGCAACGGGAGAGGCCACAACGGTGAGAGGCCCACGTACCACAAAAATTTAAAAAAAAAAAAAAAAAATGGGGTTTTGGGGCAATCCATTTCAGAGGAAAGGCTTTAGGGTATTTAATGCATATAACAAATATGTCTTTAAATTCATGTAACTAGTGATCTGGAGTTCATTTCACCTACTTAACTGGTGTTGAATAGTATAAATTTCTGGATAATTAATCTCTGAACAAGTAAGTTGTTACTATACTCCTAGAGCTAATAAAATTAATACTGGTTTATCTTTAACCAGTCCACAAAAACATGTTTAATTCTGTGCTCTGGACTTCAGGGAAACATAAATGAGTAAGATGTAGTCCCACCACCCCCAAGGACTTGGCAAGATATAATTGTACATAGGTACATGTAAAGGTACCATGAATCTTAGTCCCAGGATTGTGCCACAGAGAGTAAGTGTCATAACAGTTCAGAAGAGCCAAAGATCAAATTCAGACAGTAAGCAATGATGGACCTTGAACACTTCCCAAATACTTTGGAATTAATGAAATGTCCCACCTGGCTAGACTTTTATAATGGGACTGTTAACAGATGATCACTACCTAACCACAGAGATTTAGGACTGCTTCCAGCATCTCAGCAAAACAGCCCTTTTCACCCAGGACCATTTGCTATTACAAAAGAGAGGTGATGGCTTGTGATTTATTAACATTCCTTCATTTTGCATCTGACACTGGGCTTGTGAAACTTGTGGAAAGATCAATGACCTCAGGGTTTAGGGAGCAGAGCTATAATTCCAGCTCCCTCACCAGCTTCCTGTTTAACATTTGGTCAGTAATTTAACCTGGTTATTCTTCAATAAGATGAGGATATTAGGTTAGATAATATCTAAGGACCCAACTAGCTCTTTTTATAGTGTTTTACTATTTTAAAAAATGCATGCTTCTGATTAATTGCCTTTATTTTCTTTAGTTCTATTTCCCTAAGACGTGAATATAAGATGCACTTAATCAATGTATGAATTCTGCTTTTCCCAATAGACAGAGGCTATCCTTGACACCATTTGCTGTTTTGAGTTTTCAACAAAGAGTTAAAATTCTGGTTCCCCTGGCTAGTCATCCTCTCCAGTTGGCAAAAGTCTTCATGCAGACTTGATGGTTGCCTAGAGCAACAAAATATTAGGGACAGAAACATGTTCAGGGACTCGATTGTATAAGTGACTCAGAGCTGAGAGACCTTTCCCAGCTTGAAGGGAGCCCATACTTAGCTGGAGTGGGTATTTGTCTATGCCTGTCTGCACTACTCTTCTGACTTAGAGGTGACTATAATTTTGCTTACTAAAATATAGACACCAGCCTTGAAACCTGCAGAGAGGAGTTATATGGTCAGAAGGCAATCTTCTTCATTCAGCACGTCTCACACATGAAAGGTCATTAGGACGAGTGAGTATACGCAAGATGAGGAAACCAATCGGGCTTTTGAAGAGCACATACCAAGAACATTATGAGGACTCAATAAAAATTCACTGTCAGAGCCACTTTTCAAAGCCAATTATCTCTTTTTCTTTTTTAACATCTTTATTGGACTATAATTGCTTTACAGTGTTGTGTTAGTTTCTGCTGTATAACAAAGTGAATCAGCTATACATATACATATATCCCCATATCCTCTCCCTCTTGCGTCTCCCTCCCACCCTCCCTATCCCACCCCTCTAGGTGGACACAAAGCACCGAGCTGATCTCCCTGTGCTATGCGGCTGCTTCCCACTAGCTATCTATTTTACATTTGGTAGTGTATATATGTCCATGCCACTCTCTCACTTCGTCCCAGCTTACCCTTCCCCCTCCCCATGTCCTCAAGTCCATTCTCTAGGTCTGTGTCTTTGTTTCTGTCCTGCCCCTAGGTTCATCAGAACCATGTTTTGGTTTTTTTTAGATTCCATTTGTTAGGAGAACCCAGTAGAGGAGCTACTCCTGAAAATTCAATATCCTTTTCCTTCCCTCTGTTGGAGCCAGACATCTCTAACTATGCTCTGAACTAAAATGTGAATTTTAAAAAAGTTTTTCTGTTCCTACACTCCTTAAATCTGAGGTCATCCCCTCTCTGTTCCATCAGTCTGTCTCCATGATACCAATTACTCAAGCTTGTTGAGGGAGTTATTAGCTTCCGGGAGTCCAGTCTTTTGCTTCTAGTCAATGTTGCCTGGAGCAAGAATTCGAGGAGGATTAACCAAGTCTCCATACTTGAAGTCCTTTCTCTTTAGCTGCTTAACTAGGTTTCATTTTAATTATGTGTTTGGTTGGTGTTGTTTCTCTACCCAGTACACATTCTTCCCATAAGTTCATTATGATAATAATCACAATTATCAACTATTACTTTTTATCCTGATTGAATACTTATTGAGTGTCATTATGATCAGAAACTGGACTTCTTGGTTTGGACCTTGTGATTTGTAATGAATATTCTTTTTGAGTGATTGGAAACATAGTCCTAAATTCAAATGGTTTACAATAGTAACCCTTAACCCGAATAACCATAGCAGCTGTTTGGAAACATGGCTTCAGATCAGTTGTTTGCAAATGTCTTTTTCCGTACAATCCTGCGTGGAGTGGATCCCATATACGTTACTTGACATGTGAAACACATGTGACCCAGGCAGATGATTTGGCTGACCTTAAAACCTACAGCTGCTAGTGACTTTAAAAACAACGCAATACAAGTGATTTACTAGGCTTGGGCTTAAACCATTTTATGCTGACTGATGGGAATTCTGACCCTTCAGAGAGGGGATTAAAAAAGTATAAGTCAATGGAAATGTGTCATCCTGGGTGTTAAAGTTGTCATTCATTTTAATACATCTCTTTACAAAAAGTGCAAAGAAGACTGCTTAGTGTTACAAGCAAAAAACCCCACTAATATCCATGTGCCTTTATTTTGCTTTATTTTATAAAAATTTAATGAAGTCCAAGTTTTAACTTTGTTTCCTGTCCATCCAAATCAAGAGCAGTCTATAATCTTCTAAAAAGAGCAACGCTTCTTTACTGACTTCCCTGCTTAGGGATTACATTGTGGAGCATTAACATCCTCTTCCAAGTGGGCCTTATATGTGCTCCAGTTGCTATATATACACACTATTTTAGCTACAATTTTGTTCAGCTAGAGTGAAAGAGACCTGAAAAATTATGCTTTAATCAAGACAGAACTTTATATCTCTTTCCTGTAAAAGAGACCCAGAGTGGGGAGTCCAGAGCTGGTATGGATGTTCTAAGACTGTCAGGGACCTATGGTTCTTTCAGATAATTCCTCCGTCGTCCCTAGATTATGGACTTTACATCCATGGTCCAGAATGATTTCCAGAGCTTTAGCCATCACATGTAAATTGCTAGCAGCAAGATGGAGGAAGAACAGCACGCACCTTCCTTTTGAAGAGACTTCCCAGAAATCCCACGTAATGCTTCTACTTACATTTCCTCGGCTCAAATTCCATCACATGCCACATCTAGCTGCAAAGGAGACTGGGAAATAAAGTATTTTTTTTCCTGGCAATCCCCTAATTTGAGGATTTCAATCTCCCTCGAGTACTACATGAGCCCTCACCCAACCTCTCCTTCTTGTCTACCCAGTCTCTCTCAACTACCTTGCCATCCTGTTCTTCTTATACCTCTTGGGAGAAACCCATCCCTCTGTCAGTTTCCACAATCTGCCTTCTCCACTTCCTTACCTGAACTCCTGGGGGGAAAAAATCTCATGTCACAATACTTTAAACTGGAATTCCGATTAAGTCAAGAGTGCTCACCTCAGCTGGATCCTGAGATTCACTTGACATTTTAATCCTTGCTCTGTTCCCTCTCTCAGCCACCTTGATGGTTATTCCAAACCTCCTCCCCATTCTCAAGCCTCCTGAGCCAGCAGCTGCTCGTCACCATTCAGCAAACGATTTTATTCGTTGCTCAACGAAGAAACTCATTGTCAAGACAGGAACTTCCTCAGCTCTTACATCCTCTTTCTGCCATCCAGACCCATCCTTGTCTCCCTCCTTCCGGTCTCAGCAGATGATGTGTCCCTTTTCCCGCTTTAAGTCAGCCCCTGCTTCCGTGCTGCTGATTGTCTCTCCTCCCAGCAGCTCCAGGTCCTTGCTCCATCTATTTCCTTTCTTCTTCTCGCATCTTCCATTTCTCCTTTTCTTCTGGCTCTTTCCCTATCCGTGTCTCTCTCAATCTTAAAAACAATACAAAACCAAACAATAGCAAAGTCTAGGAACAGACCCTTTTTTTGATCCTTTAGCAAGTTCTCTGCAGTCAGGTGGCTCCACATCCTCACCGCCCATGAATTCCTCAACCCATTGTAGTAGGACTTTCTCACACACACTCTGCTTCAACTGCTTTGCCTTCTCCTTGCTTGTCTTAGAGCCCTTCCTCTGAAGCTCTCTCCTCATTCATTTACTCAGTAAATATTTATTCGACACCTTTTTATGGGAGCCATTCTCTCCCAGGTGATGCCACTCTCTTCTTGCTGCTCTGCTACTGTTTCTCACCATCCTCCGTGATCGGTCTTCCTCCCCTCATCCCCCCCTTAAACATGAGTCTTCTGGATGTGACTCATTGCTTTTCTCATTCTGTTCATTCTCTAGATGTTTTCCTGCACTTCAGTAGTTTTATTGCCCGTCCTGTGAAGGTGATTCCCAAAACTCTATCTCTACTCAGACCTCTTCCCTCATTTTCAGACTCTTACATACAATACAAAAGCCCAATGCCCGATAGTGTTCTAATATTTTCAAAACTGGATTCATCCATTTCTTTGCAGATCAGTTTCTCCTGTCTCCATCAGAAGCACTTTTATCCTGGAGTGAAACTTGGAAACCATACACCCATCTATGAACTATATTTTTATTTTACTTTCTAAATATCTCTCAAATCTGTCCTCTCCTCTCCAATTCACTCATACTTCTCGAGTCCAGGACTCACCAGCTCTCCCCTGGATTATAGTAGGAGTGCCCCAAATAGTGTTTTTATAACTGTTGGCTGCATGTAACGTTTTATTAAAAATATTATATAGAATTGAATTGAAAATAATGGAATAGCAAACCACATCTGTAATATCAAGGATAAGTATTGTTTTATGAAAATGTTGAGATACACACACACACACCACACACACACACACACACACACACACACCCATTTTGCCATGAAAATGTATTTCTTACTATAAATCAAAAAACTTAAGAACCACTTTCTTAAATAGTCTGTCTCTGGTATACTCTCCTCAGCTCTGCCTTCCTCAGTGCAACCAAACTGACGTAGCTGAAAAATGAGACATTCTGAAAACATCATAAAACCCTTATTAGTCACAAGATGAAATCTAATCTCCTTGGCATTGGTGCACAAGGCCCCTGCCCAGCTGTACACCATACCTCCTCTCCGGGCAGTCCCTGCCACCTGACGCTTTCCACCCACACACTGTGTCTCACAACTCGCTGTGTTTGCTTGTTCTCTGCTTCCCATCTAGAACTCAATTTATCTCTTAATTGCCTGTTTCACTTCACCTCATTCTTTGGGTGAGGTGACACCTGAAATCTAAGTCCTATTCCTTTCCTCAGGTTGGGTCAGACCCTTGTCCTCTGTGTTTCCATGGCCCCGTACCTACCTCTAGCATAACTCTAATGAAATTGTTCTAAAATTATAGTCTATACCTCTGTATTCTCAAATAGCCTTCCCGATGCAATGTCAGTTGTTTGCTGTCTTCACTGTACAGTGTGTGGTACTAGGACACCACTATGCTCAACTTGTGTGTGTCCAGTAGACCTGAACTCTGGAAAGTCTTCACCTTATATTTCTTCTCAGAACTTCCTAAAATGATAATTAAGGAGACTACAGAAGCAAAACATAGGGCAGTAGACGCCAACAATGAAAACTTTTTTCCTCCTGCACAGCAAGGAAAAGTGGGATGAAACTGTGCTTCTTGAACCCTTTGATAGAAGGGAATACCTTGAAAGAAGTGGGTGACGGATGGTCTTCTCCATGGTGTCACACTTCTGAATCAGAATGTGAGAAGCCATGCTGTTACTGGCCTATTGTTTCATTGGCCAGTATGTTAAATAACTCAGGTGTTTCCGTTAAAGGACAGGTTTTTGTGAGAAGGATAAAACTCCTTTTGCTTTATTCTGAGTGGCATTTAAGAGTAGCCTTACTCATGGCCAGTGAGGGTTGGGCTCTCACCCCCTGGTCACTGGTGGGCCTATGAGCGCACTATTTGTTCAGCTTTGTGGAAATTCTAACGCGGAATGTCTGTGATCTGCCAGCGTGCAGCTCCGTGCCAAGTGCACCTTGGAGCATTTCTGTGATGAGCGTAATGAGTTTTTTCCTTCTGATTTGGTCTGTAGTTTCATCCCTCCTCCCCAGTGTAAGACTAGACCTCTTTGATATCTCTTTTCATACTTTGGCTACCCTACCCCTCCACTTTTCCTTCTCCTTTTCTTGAGAGGGGAAGACCAACTCCGTAGAGCCTTCCTTTTGTGCTTTGGGCCAGTTCTATTGAGTTGTTTTATGGTCTCGGACTTAGAGCTGCCTCAGCACTCAACACTAGCCCCTGGACTGTGAGACTAATGAGAAAAGCAAAATGACCTCAAGTAAAAGGAAGTGGTTTGTGTTGTGGAGAGAAACTTGGAAAGATACACCACCAAGAACACTAAGGGCTCTGTTTTCCCTACTGTCTGCCACTGGGTTAACACATTTCAAAATAACCAGTGAATTAAGTTAATTCCATCAAATGGCTAGTCGATACAGTCAAGAGGAAGGGAAAATAAACGAATGGTGTTTTGGATGACTGGTTTAAGCTTTGTGTATCTTTAATCTTACTCATTTCCAGGGAATAATTTTAACTCTTAAGGAAATGCAGACTACTACAGGTTAGTTCAATACAAAAATACATTTTAAAAGGTATTCATATTCAACACACGTGGTTTTCCCGAGGACCGTTAAAACAGGTAGAAATGAGATAGTGGGCATAGAAACTTGGATGATAATATGGGGAAAGTAAGGTTAAAATCATTAGCAGAAACTTACATCTTTTTCATTCTTCCACTGTCTGAATATCTGTCCTCCTTACTTCCTTCATTTCGTTCTTTCCTTTGTTCTTCTGTTCCTCCTCTTTAAACCTCCGTAACGGTGACACAAACTCTGTGCCAAGCATGGTGTTAAGAGGTGACATACATGATCACATTTAATTCTCACAACAACCCACTGAGGTAGGTAGAAGGATTACATCATTCTACAGAAAAGGAAACTGAGGCTCAGGGAATTTAAGGATATTTGCCTCAGTTGGAAATTCTGGAAAGTTGTACAGCTGGGGTTCAAACCTTGGCAGTTATATTTCAGATTCCACACCCTGAACAAAATTCTACTGTCCCCCTCATTTCATTGAAGTTCACTTTAGTTTTCTCCACATTCTCCTCTTTTCTTATCTTCTGCACTATACTCTCTTCCCATTTCCCTTTCATTATATCCTCTGCTTCTTCTTTCCCCAGTCTTATCTCTCACTTTCCCCCGTTTGTCTGGGACCTCCCATTCCTTATCTAACATCTCTTTCCTTACCTTCTTCTCAGCTCCCTAATCCTGCATCACACTCCCCTCAAGATGTCCCCTCATTCCTCACTGCAGTCTCTCCCAGGTCCAGACCCTGCCCCATCTGTCATTTTTCTGCCTCTGCTTTCCTAATATCTCTCTCTCTAAGTTAGAAGTGGTGCCCAGTTTTAAGCACAAGACAAAGCATGGTTATGTTCAAGAGCCTGTGCCCCTCTGCTCCCATACACAAGGAGTACTGTCTGTGATTATCAAGTGATTATAAAAAGGAATTTCATTCCTGCCAGAGATCTCACGAATTAGGCTTTTGTTGAACTCCAGATGGTCTCTAGTGACTAGAAGGCCTCTCGCTCTGATCACTACCAGGAAGTGAGCTCCAGGCAACAGATAGAAACGAACCCCAGAACGGTGAGATCCGAGACGAGTAAAATTCCTATGTATAATTCAATTTCAGTAAACGCTGAGGGGAACACCGTGATGTAGTACTTTGAACAAAATTATATTTTACTCAAGTGACCATGTTTTCAACCAGTCAGTACAGGACAGAGGAGTCTCATTTCCTTGAATCAAAGCTGTTTGGTGACTTTTCCTGGAAATACTCTAAGAGTTCCAAGAAAGGACTCCAGATTCCCAAGCTGCTGGCAAAGAGCAGGCATCTTCTCTTCACACGGTAATTCACAAAAATCCCTCATCAGCATATGGTAACATTACGATCAGATTGGCTTGGTTATCAGAAATAACTAGGTCAAAATAAAAGTCATTCTCACATGAATGAGGGTGTTAACGTTTTGAGGAATCATGACGTTCTAGAGACCTTCAACTTTCTCTTTTGCTTGTAGGACATATAGTATCTTTCTTGAGACTCTGCCGTTTGTCTGTTTGCTTGCACGTCCAGTGTGTTTTCTTTTTGTGGACTCACTTCCAGTATTCATCCTCTGCTTTTTTGTTGTCCCAGCTTGCACATGGCTTGCCAAAGCTTCTCCAGCCCCAGTTTTACTTCAGACCACCTATAGATGCATTTTTTTGACACCTCCTAACACCAATTACCTTACTTGCAATTTCTCATTTATAGTTACAAGTAAACAGAACCTACAAATTTACAAATACAATAGGACAATTTTTCATTCTCCTTGTATATTATAGGCCACTGGTTACTAGTGAGCCCATGAATTGCCTGCCTTTGGGTTAGATCTCCAGACCTGGTCTCTTCAACAATTTGGACAACATTCTCTTAACAAATAATTTCTTGATAGTCTCCCATGTGCCAGACCTAAGCAAGGCTCTTGGGATCCAATGATGACCCAAAGAGGCTTTATCCTTGGTCTTAGTCCCTATAATTGGGGGCCAGGAGAAGGGCCAGTATTAATCATATAATCACAGTACTGAATATAAAATTCCAAACTCAAGTATGTGATATGAAGGAAAATTTCTATGAGAGTGGCAGACTAGAAGCCCGGTCTGCCTGTGCTCCTGGCATCTCCTGCAAAAATAAATACTTACATCCAGCAAACTGAGTGTTCAGAGAAGATTCCAGAGACATGTCACCCAATGAAGAAGAATGAGCAAATTTAGCCCAAAAGCCATTTCTTCTATTTGTGATGATCCTACTTCAGAGCTTCCCTCCCGGCTGTCCCACCCAGAAAAGATCTCTTTCTTTGAAAGGTGGGCACTGGCTCCTCTTCCTCCATCAAAACAACTGGAACATCTTCCTTTCAGCTCGAAGGCTCTGAATTTGGACCTCCCATGTGGTAGGACTCTAGACTAATCCCTTAAGCCTGCTAGATTTCCAAAACATTCATTCAGATTTGGAATGCCTGGGGGCCTCTTGGGTCACCCTGGCTGTGCTACTTTCTGCACTTGTAGTTTATTTTATTTTATTTATTTATTTATTTTTGCAGTACGCGGGCCTCTCACTGTTGTGGCCTCTCCCGTTGCGGAGCACAGGCTCCAGACGCGCAGGCTCAGTGGCCATGGCTCACGGGCCCAGCCACTGCACGGCATGTGGGATCATCCCGGACCGGGGCATGAACCCGTGGGCCCTGCATTGGCAGGCGGAGTCTCAACCACTGCGCCACCAGGGAAGCCCGCATTTTATTTTTTATTTTTTAATTTTTTTCAAAGTGTGAACCCTCACACATATTGATGCCTAGTTTTGCTTTGAACTGCTTCTTGTTTTCTTGGTCTTCTGTCTTTTACACAATTCTGTCTTCTAAATTCACAATAGGTCATATTGAGGTTGGTGTCTTGACTGCCTCCACAGCTTTTTACAAATTTTTATTTATTTATTTTTGGCTGCATTGTGTCTTCATTGCAGTGCGCGGGCTTCTCATTGTGGTGGCTTCTCTTGTTACAGAGCACGGGCTCTAGGCACATGGGCTTCAGTAGTTTTGGCTTGTGGGCTTAGTTGTGGCTCATGGGCTCTAGAGTGCAGGCTCAGTAGTTGTGGTGCACGGGCTGAGTTGCTCCGCGGCATGTGGGATCTTCCCAGAGCAGGGCTCGAACCCGTGTCCCCTGCATTGGCAGGCAGATTCTTAACCACTGTGCCACCAGGGAAGCCCTGCACTTGCATTTTAAACCCTTAGAGTCAGGATTTCACCTAAAGACTTCCAAGTAATTGCTTAGATGGCACCAAAAAGATATCCAGGTTTAAAAAAAAAAATTCGGTACAAATGAGTCTGTTGGGTTTGTTTTGCAAGATGCAATGATGGGGGAGAGACGGGCTTCCTTTTGGACAACTCTGCCAAAGCCATTCTGAGTTGTAGTCATGCTTGATCTCAAATCTATTGACAAGAAAAATTCAAGGAGCTGGGGAAAGACGAAGTTTACTTTTGTCTTTTAACTAACCAGTGCAGCCACAGAGAACCAGCCGTAGGAACCTGACATGAAAATCTTAAGGACTGTTTCTTCAGACTCTGAAATTCTCCTAAGTCCCCATCCCAATATCACTCAAGGTCTTAAAACCTTTATTTGTCCCTAAACTGTAACTTGTGCCTGGAATTCCTACTCTAGGGTTCCCTGGTAATTTTAATAGTGTGGTTTGATGCTGCAGCCAGCTTCTCCATGGTTTGGGAGTTAAATGGAACACACTGATTTGGTCTGCTCTAATAGCTCTTGGAAGAATGTCAGGACAAATTACATTCCAAATAAGGTAGCACCTGAAAGAACCCAGTTGCTTAGTGAAAGGACTTTATACTGCAGAAAGGAGGGCTTAGCAATTTCTGCTGACCCCTAAATGATTAAGAGGAAGTACTTACTATTGATCGAACTGAATTTGGAATTGGCTTTGGACTCAAATGCAGACCATTCACTTAGATTCACCGATCATTTGTGCGTCTAGTTCTTCTGTTTGCTTTTCTGCCTAGTTAAGCCTGAGGATATGTGTTAAAGAGAAAGTGGTATTCTTAAACTAACGGGTACCCTTACAGAAAAGGGGGAGGGCAATAATTTACACCTTTGCTCAAAGCACCAAGTTCTGTGAGCTGATGATGGCCCTGTTTAGGCAATGATTACTGCCATTACTACTCAAGTAGGTCTGGCATTTCTTACACATAATCTTGATGCCCAGGTCCATGCTGAGCAAAAGCATTACAGGATTTCACAGCCTGATGTTGGGCAGCTTTTCTTTTGAACAATAGTTAAACATCATTGGTGCGTTTGGATGGTGTGTGGTTTTAGAGTAATAGAAATATTTTTCCTACTATTTAGAACAAACCAACTTAAAAAAAAACATATATATCTATATACATATACTTTATATACTATATATTTCCATACATTATAATATACATGTACATATGTATTTTGGTAAATAGTTTATTTCCAGTAGATCTTTACTATAGGTCTACTGCATAGCCTATTATCTATGGAGTTCCTTTTAAAAAGTCTTCATTGGGGATGGATTTATGCCAGGGAAAACAGGTTACATGTAAAATACAACAAATACCTCATTAAAATAATGACAAATAACTTGTATTCTGAGCTTCCTATGCAGGTGCTGGGCTAAGCTCTCTACCTGCGTTGTTAATTCTCACTTTCATCCATGTGAGGTTCAGGTCTGTCGTTATTATCTCCATGACACAAATGAGACACAGAAGCTTAGAGAAGAGGAATAACTTGAGGGTTTAGACAGTATTTGAGGAGTTACTGTAAAAAGAAAACAGAAAAGTCTCCTTCAGTTTTTATAAATGTGCTTCTTGCCCCACTTATCATATATAATTTTTCTCCTCTCCCCTCAATTGAAATAAGGGCACACGGCCTGTACATTGTAGGACCAGGGCTCTAAAGTCACTGCCACCAAAATCCCAACAAAGTAAAAGTCAGCAATTTAGGAAAATACATTTCTTTTTTCTAATTGAGGATACCTCCATTTGACATGAATAAATTACCAAGTTAAGATTATTGGCTTGAGTACCAAATCATCTCTCTGCTAAGAAAAACAGGAAATAACTCAGATGCAAATGATGCAAGTGACTGCTGAGTTAGGAAGACATTCGAAAATCCCCTCATGCCAATAAATTACACATTGGTGGCCTAATGTAATTTAGTGGGCGATATGCGTAACTGGCTCTCTTATTTGAAAGATTATGGAGACTAGAGAATGGGAAGGCCAAGAAAAAACTCTTCAAATAATAGAATTTTATGGGAAAAAATAAATACCACATCTCACTGGACATTGTTGGAGAGAAGCATAGAAATTTTGGCAAAAGAAACCAATGATAAGAAATAGTTACTAAGTTAAAGCTCTTGAGTTGAATTTATAAATATTTATAGAGCCAACTAGAATTGTGGAGGCAAAAACAGGACTTTAAGAAATTCTAAATGCCATTTATTTAGAGAATCATTAAAGGACTAGAGATTTAAACAGTGTCAAAACTTGTGATCTTCAGGGGTCACACTCAAGGTGAGATTGTAGACCAGTAACACTGTGTTCCAATTTAGCCAATTTGGTCCTCATACCACTGCCCAGCTCATTGAAAAATGTAGGCTGCTTGGACAAGCAATTAATTTTATCAATATTCAAAACTGACTCCATCTTAGGAATAAGTTGAAGATTTAGACAATATTTGAGTTTTTCAAAGTCTCCCCCAGTCCAACTGAAAACTCTTGATAAGTATTTCTTTTCTACTGCTCAAAATAATTTTTGTCCTCTAGTCTCAACCGTACCATAAGAATTTATCTTTTGTTGTGTTGTAAGGAATATTTAAAACAGAAGTATCAAAGGCACTCGATTTTTTTTTTTTTTGACACTCAATTTTTTAAATTTTACGTGGAACTGTTGACATCATGGCCAGAGATGTGAAAGCATTGTTCAAGGGAAATATAGTTCTAACCTGAGTCTATCCTTTACGACATGTCTATTTATTTTATTATGGTAACTTTTTTACTCAGGAAATGAAGCTGTAGGCAACTGTTTTCTGCAGTTGTCCTGTAGAAAGCCTTATCTAATTATATTATCAATTTAAGCCCTAGTGCTCTGCTCTCGACAGAATCCGGATAAGGAGAAACTCTCCAAATCCAGTTTGGAAATAAAAGTATCAAAACTCAACAGTTTGCGCTGGACTGAGTTATTTGATCTTATTTGATTTGGAAGAAAGTGAGTCAGGCCATTTCCGTTTCTCTTTTAAAAAATTTTTTTTGGCTATGTTGGGTCTTCATTGTTGCACGTGGGCTTTCTCTAGTTGCGGTGAGTGGGGGCTACTCTTCATTGCGGTGCGTGGGCCTCTCATCGTGATGGCTTCTCTTTGTTTTAGAGCATAGGCTCTAGGTACGTGGGCTTCACGTGGGCTCAGTAGTTGTGGCTCGCGGGCCCTAGAGCGCAGGATCAGTAGTTGTTGAGCACGGGCTTAGCTGCTTTGCGGCATGTGGGATCTTCCCAGACAAGGGCTCGAACCAGTGTCCGCTGCATTGGCAGGCGGATTCTTAACCACTGCGCCACCAGGGAAGTCCCCATTTCCATTTCTTGATGAAACAACTAACTCATTTACTTGCTTTAAAGAAATGACTCTCTTCAGTGGCTTTGAACATGTTACATTTCTATCCTACGCTACCTGTAGTAATTACCCCTCATAGTTAGAATTGTTGCTTTTTTTTTAATAACTGAAAATAGATAATAGATGCTCATGCTTCAAAATTCAAAACATGTTCTAGCAAGGATCACATGTTAACAGTATCTTGTGTATTATATAAATACATTTTATACATATACAAGTAAAAAATACATATTTTCTAGAAACCTTTTAAAAACATGATAAGAAAGTGTTTAACCTTATTAAGTTAGTATTTTGAAAGGTATCATTAGGGGGAAAAAAAGCTTCCTGCAGTATTTTTTTCAGTATTATTTTTTAAAATAAGAACAGAATTTTGCTTTTTTTAAAAAAACCTATTAAAATTGTCTTCAGACACATATTTTAAGTTTTTCTTAAAATATATTTGTAAATATATTTATATTCATTAGACACTGCATAATTTGCCTGGACATGGAATGTATGAATGCAATCAGCAATTTTCATTTAGGGCTTAATATCATTAGACAGAAGATATCTTTCTTTCACCCTTTGCATATCTTTTCTTGCTTAATTCAGAAGATTTCTTATAACTCTGGGAATGGCTTGTACCTAGTACATTCTTTGCTGGAGAATGTAAAATTGCATTTAAAATTCATTCACTGGGAATCTGATTTTCTAAAAATCATACTGGGAAGGTGGATGTACATTTTCAGTAACCCAAGCTGGTCAGTAAATCTCATAGTATTGTTTTCTCATAATCTCTGTCCATAAGATGTGAACCGGGACTCCCCACTCTGCCCCCACCTACCTCATCCTAAGCCCAATTCCAGATAAGCACTAGAGTGAGAGGAAGCATGAAAGAGTAGGAAGAGCATGAATTTGGGAGCCTACCAAACCTGGGTTTAATTCCGCCTCCCCAATTTATTTACTGGGTGAATTCAGGAGAATCACTGGCCATCCATGAGCCTCATTTCTATCATCTGCCACATAGTATGGTGATAATACCATGCATTATTACAAAGATTAAATGAGACCATATGGAGAATGCCTAAGACAACTTTGTACTTGAAAATGGTCATTCGATTAAATCCACGCTTTGTTTTCTTTAAGATTAAAATATTTTTTTTCTGCATTTTCCAACTTCCTATCTTTCATGGTATATGTATTCTCTAATAAAAAGCCACACATTTTAGCATCTCTTTAAAAGAGCAAGGACATCTATAAAATAACAACAACAAAAAGTAACTTCTGGATAGGAATCTTGAATTGTTAAACGGGGAGAGTCTCCAGCAGGGAAATATATAAACTACTTATGTCAAACCCTAAGTTAGTCAGTCTAACTAGGCTGATCATTTGTTTTGATGTGATTTATATGTCACCTTTTAAACAATTTATGTTAAATCTGCATTTTTCTTACCTGCCTACTTGATTGCATGCTGCTGCAGGATAGACTTTATTGAAGCCAAACTTTGTCAAAGTTCAGGACACCTAGATATAAACTTTATACACTGTCAGTACTCAAAAATGCTTGCTTAAGACACACAAATCCTTGTTATATGCAGCCAATTAATTATGAAGTTAATTTTAACAGCTGAAATATTGTGAAGATTAACATTCAAACCACCACTCATCTTTTTTTCTCATTGAACAATGTAATGAATAACGTTCACTGATTTTTTATTTTTTGGTCTCATTCCGTCTTCTATGAGTATACCATTTACAGCCTTCTAGTTCATCTGGATAAGTCACTTGGTGTGAAACAACGGACTGTTAGGGCAGGGAAGGACCTCACTGATCATCGATGCAAGGTCCAGCTTAGAGACAAGGCAAGTGACTCATCTCAATCGTCAGTGGTCACAACTGGTCAGTGGCCAAAACTCACATTTCTTGACCCACAGCACACTTGGATTTCTACACAACTGGCCATCTTGGTTAAGGATAAGAGAAGAATTATTTTCTCTTTACCAAAAGAAAATTAGACTAATAAAGTCATTAGAAAGATGTTTCCTTTTTATAAACCATAGAGAATTTCCTAATGGTTCCCTTTTTTGGATTTGTGATCTTCAAGACATGCAGCGAACCTCTATAATTGGATTAAAGTGAAAGCACATGATCATGAGGAAATTGAAGTACCTTTGCCTAATTCTCCTTTGCTAGCCAGCTTCAGGGATGGAAGCACACATTGTGACAAGCAGTGAACCAATATTAACCTTGTGCAATTCTCGAGACTCAGTTGCACCTTCCCAAGTTCAAAGCCTACAAATTCATTTTTTTTTTAATTTTTGAATTTTATTTTTTTATATAGCAAGTTTTTATTAGTTATCCATTTTATACATATTAGTGTATATATGTCAATCCCAATCTCCCAATTCATCACACCACCCACCCCCACCCCCGCTGCATTCCCCACTTGGTGTCCATATGTTTGTTCTCTACATCTGTGTCTCAATTTCTGCCCTGCAAACAGGTTCATCTGTACCATTTTTCTAGATTCCACATATATGCCTTAATATATGATATTTGTTTTTCTCTCTCTGACTTACTTCACTCTGTATGACAGTCTCTAGATTCATCCATGTCTCTACAAATGACCCGATTTCGTTCCCTTTTATGGCTGAGTAATATTCCATCGTATATATGTACCACAGCTTTATCCATTCATCTGTCTATGGGCATTTAGGTTGCTTCCATGACCTGGCTATTGTAAGTAATGCTGCAATGAACTTTGGGGTGCGTGTGTCTTTTTGAATTGTGGTTTTTCTCTGGGTATATGCCCAGTAGTGGGATTGCTGGGTCATATGGTAATTCTATTTTTAGTTTTTTAAGGCACCTCCATACTGTTCTCCATAGTGACTGTGTCAATTTACATTCCCACCAACAGTGCAAGAGGGTTCCCTTTTCTCCACATCCTCTCCAACATTTGTTGTTTGTAGATTTTCTGATGATGCCCATTCTAACCGGTGTGAGGTGATACCTCATTGTAGTTTTGATTTGCATTTCTCTAATAATCAGTGATGTCGAGCATCTTTTCATGTGCTTCTTGGCCATCTGTATATCTTCTTTGGAGAAATGTCTCTTTAGGTCTCCTGCCCATTTTTGGATTGGGTTGTTTGTTTTTTCAATATTGAACTGCATGAGCTGTTTATATATTTTAGAAATTAATCCTTTGTCTGTTGATTCACTTGCAAATATTTTCTCCCATTCTGAGGGTTGTCTTTTCATCTTGTTTATGGTTTCCTTTGCTGTGCAAAAGCTTTGAAGTTTCATTAGGTCCCATTTGTTTATTTTTGTTTTTATTTCCATTACTCTAGGAGGTGGATCAAAAAAGATCTTGCTATGATTCATGTCAAAGAGCATTCTTCCTGTATTTTCCTCTAAGAGTTTTATAGTGTCAAGTCTTACATTTAGGTCTCTAATCCATTTTGAGTTTGTTTTTGTGTATGGTGTTAAGGAGTGTTCTAATTTCATTCTTTTACATGTAGCTGTCCAGTTTTCCCGGCACCACTTATTGAAGAGACTGTCTTTTCTCCATTATATATCCTTGCCTCCTTTGTCATAGATTAGTTGACCTTAGGTGCATGGGTTTATCTCTGGGCTTTCTATCCTGTTCCATTGATCTATATTTCTGTTTTTGTGCCAGTACCATATTGTCTTGATTACTGTAGCTTTGTAGTATAGTCAAAGTCAGGGAGTCTGATTCCTCCAGCTCCTTTCTTTTCCCTCAAGACTGCTTTGGCCATTCAGGGTCTTTTGTGTCTCCATACAAATTTTAGATGTTTTGTTCTAGTTCTGTAAAAAATGCCATTGGTAATTTGATAGGGATTGCATTGAATCTGTAGATTGCTTTGGGTAGTATAGTTATTTTCACAATATTGATTCTTCCAATCCAAGAACATGGTATATCTCTCCATCTGTTTGTATCACCTTTAATTTCTTTCATCAGTGTCTTATAGTTTTCTGCATACAGGTCTTTTGTCTCCCTAGGTAGGTCCATTCCTAGGTGTATTTCAGTCCCTCTGTTGCAATGGCAAATGGGAGTGCCTCCCTAGCTTCTTTTTCAGATCCTTCATCATTAGTGTATAGGAATGCAAGAGAACTCTGTGCATCAATTTTGCATCCTGCAACTCCACCAAATTCATTGACTAGCTCTAGTAGTTCTCTTGTGGCATGCCTAGGACTCTCCATGCACAGTATCATGTCATCTGCAAACAGTGACAGTCTCACCTCTTCTTGTCCAATTTGTATTCCTTTTATCCCTCCTTCCTCTCCGATTGCCATGGCCAGGACCCCGAAAACCATGTTGAATAATAGTGGTGAAGGTGGACATCCCCGCCCTGCTCCCGATCCCAGAGGAAATGCCCCCAGCCCTTCACCATTGAGAATGATACTTGCTGTGGGTGTGTCGCACATGACCTCCATTATGTTGAGGTAGGTTCCCTCCACGCCCACTCTCCGGAGAGCCTCCATCATAAATGGTTATTGAATTTTTTCAAAAGCCCTCTCTGCATCCATTGAGATGACCATATGATTTCCAGTTTTCAGTTTGTCAATATGGTGCATCACATTGATTGATTTGCATATATTGAAGAATCCTTGCATCCCTGGGACAAATCCCACCCAATCATGGTGCATGATCCTTTAAATGTGTTGTTGCATTCTGTTTGCTAATATTTTGTTGAGGATTCTTGCATCCATATTCATCAGTGACATTGGTCTGCAATTTTCTTTTTTTGTAGTATCTTTGTCTGTTTTTGGTATCAGGGTGATTGATGGTGGCCTCATAGAATGAATTTGGGAGTATTCCATCCTCTGCAACCCTCTGGAAGAGTCTTAGAGGACGGGTGCTAGCTCCTCTCCAAACGACAGAATTCACTTGTGAAGCCTCCCAGTCCTGGACCCCTGCCCGTTGGAAGATCTTCAATCACAGTTTCAACCCCACCACTTGTGATCGGTCTGTTCACACTTTCTACTTCCTCCTGGTTCAGTCTCGGAAGGCTACACTCCTCCAGGAATCTGTCCATCTCTTCCAGGCTGTCCATTCCACTGGCATAGAGTCAATTGTAGTAGTCTCCCAGGATACCCTGTATTTCTGTGGTATCTGTTGTAACTTCTCCTTTTTCATTTCTAATTTTATTGATTTGAGTCCTCTGATGAGTCTGGCTGCAGGTTTATCAATTTCGTTTATCTTCTCAAAGAACCAGCTTTTAGTTTTATTGATCTTTGCTATTATTTTCTTTGTTTCTATTTCATTTATTTCTGCTCTGATCTTTATGATTTATTTCCTTCTGCTAACTTTGGGTTTTGTTTGTTCTTCTTTCTCTAGTTTCTTTAGGTGTTAGGTTAGATTGTTTATTTGAGATTTTTCTTGTTTCTTGAGGTAGGTTTGTATTGCTATAAACTTCCCTCTTAGAAATGCTTTTGCTGCATCCCATAGGTTTTGGATCATAGCGTTTTCATTGTCATTTGTCTCTAGGTATTTTTTGATTTTCTCTTTGATTTCTTCAGTGATCTCTCAGTTATTTAGTAATGTATTCTTTAGCCTCCATGTGTTTGTGTTTTTTATGTTTTTTTTCCCTGTAACTGATTTCCTAATCTCATAGCATTGTGGTCAGAAAAGATGCCTGATGTGATTTCAATTTTCTTAAATTTACTGAGGCTTGATTTGTGACCCAAGATGTGATCTATCCTGGAGAACGTTCTGTGCACACTTGAGAAGAAAGTGTAATCCGCTGTTTTTGGATGGAATGTTCTATAAATATCAATTGAATCTATCTGGTCTATTGTGTCATTTAAAGCTTGTGTTTCCTTATTAATTTTCTGTTTGGATCATCTGTCCATTGGTGTAAGTGAGGTGTTAAAGTCCCCCACTATTATTTTGTTGCTGTTGATTTCCTCTTTTATAGCTGTTAGCAGTTGCCTCATGTATTAAGGTGCTCCTATGTTGGGTGCATATATATTTATAATTGTTATATCTTCTTCTTGGATTGATCCCTTGATCATTTTATAGTGTCCTTCCTTGTCTCTTGTAACATTCTTTATTTTAAAGTCTATTTTATCTGATGTGAGTATTGCTACTCCAGCTTTCTTTTGATTCCATTTGCATGGAATAACTTTTTCCATCCCCTCGCTTTCAGTCTGTATGTGTCCCTAGGTCTGAAGTGGGTCTCTTATAGACAGCATATATATGGGTCTTGTTTTTGTATCCATTCAGCGAGCCTGTGTCTTTTGGTTGGAGCATTTAATCCATTCACGTTTAAGGTAATTATTGATATATATGTTCCTATTACCATTTTCTTAATTGTTTTGAGCTTATTTTTGTACGTCCATTTCTTCTCTTGTGTTTCCCACTTAGAGAATTTCCTTTAGTATTTGTTGTAGAGCTGGATTTGGTGGTGCTGAATTCTCTTAACTTTTTCTTGTCTGTAAAGCTTTTGATTTCTCCATCAAATCTGAATGAGATCCTTGCCCAGTAGAGTAATCTTGGTTGTAGATTCTTCCCTTTCATCACTTTAAATATATCATGCCACTCCCTTCTGACTTGTAGAGTTTCTGCTGAGAAATCAGCTGTTAACCTTATGGGAGTTCCCTTGTATGTTATTTGTTATTTTTCCCTTGCTGCTTTCAATAATTTTTCTTTGTCTTTAATTTTTGCCAGTTTGATTACTATGTGTCTCGGCATGTTTCTCCTTGGGTTTATCCTGTGTGACTTGCTGCACTTCCTGGACTTGGGTGGCTATTTTCTTTCCCATGTCAAGGCAGTTTTCGACTATAATCTCTTCAAATATTTTCTTGGGTCTTTCCCTCTCTCTTCTCCTTCTGGGACCCCTATAATGCAAATGTTGTTGCATTTAATTTTGTCCCAGAGGTCTCTTAGGCTATCTTCATTTCTTTTCATTCTTTTTTCTTTATTCTGTCCCGCAGCAGTGAATTCCACCATTCTGTCTGCCAGGTCACTTATCCGTTCTTCTGCCTCAGTTATTCTGCTAATGATTCCTTTTAGTGTATTTTTCATTTCAGTTATTGTATTGTTCATCTCTGTTTGTTTGTTCTTTAATTCTTCTAGGTCTTTGTTAAACATTTCTTGCATCTTCTTGATCTTTGCCTCCATTCTTTTTCCGAGGTCCTGAATCATCTTCACTATAGTTATTCTGAATTCTGTTTCTGAAAGGTTGCCCATTTGCACTTCATTTAGTTGTTTTCCTGGGGTTTTATCTTGTTCCTTCATCTGGTACATAGCCCTCTGCCTTTTCATCTTGTCTATCTTTCTGTGAATGTGGTTTTTGTTCCACAGGCTGCAGGATTGTAGTTCTTCTTGCTCTGTTCCCAATTCATTATTGATACTAAGATCTAACTTGGCAGGAGCATCCAATAGATTTACAAAATTATCTCACTTGAGTGAGATAATTGTAAAACACAGTAGAAGCACATGAATTAAATTATTGCATACTCATTTGCATAATTAGGTGGAATACTGGAGTGTCCTTTGCTTTATTACTTTGCAATGTTATGAATAGTATAAGATATTATAATGTTAATACTATGTTAATTATACTTGTTGAGTACTTACTATGTTCCAGGCATATCTAAGCTTTTTATGAACACATTATCATTTAATCTTCACAATTACACTTGGAGATGGATAGTGTTATGCCCATTGTTTGTAGGAGGATGTGTAGTTTAACTCTCTCAAGGACATACATGGTAGAGCTGGAGTCCAGACTGGGTCTGGCTGACTTAGTAACCTCTTCATCCCTGTGCTAAATCAATTTCTCTGCCCATGCTATAAATCTCCTTGATTCTTTAGTTGATTTATTGACGGTGACATTGAAATTTAGTTTTCTTCAAAGTGGAACCCTTTTACCCTTACTGTAAAAGCAAATCAAATTGACTGGAGTTTGAATTTGGATAAATGTTTGGAGATAACTGAGCATTTAAAGGTTCTAGGAAGGATAAGGAATGGAGAAAAAGAGGGAGGGTGGGAAGGGAAAGAAGGGAAGGGGTGAGGGAAAAGAAAGGGAGGGAAAAGTAACTTAGTGTCTCTTTAGGCACTAAGTTTTTTTTATGAATATAAATTTTAGGATAAGTTTCCCAATCCTACTTTCTAGTCCCATGTAACTCCCAAATAACCCATTACTTACAGATCATTCTTTATAATCGTTATTAAATCCCATTTTAGTAGGAAAAATTTCTTTCGTATTCCCCAAGCAAATACCTTCAGGAAAGACTTCTGAAAAATGGAGACAGTAACTTTTAAAAGTCTTATTCTATGGAAGATCTTTTAATTGAGATGATCTCTGGGAAAGAGATTTTGGTCTTCATGATGGGAGAAGCATAATTTTTAAAGATACTTATTGAAGTGAAAATATACATTAGAAAAGTATTAGTAGAAAACTTTTCTCAGACCCCCACCCAGCTTGAGAGCCACTAATTGGTGTTGTTTCTACCCTTTGTGTGCTTCTAAAAAGCGCCCACCTTCAGGCAAAACTTAGTAAGAAAAGAAGTCACTTAGTCACTAATTGCCTGAGGTCAGGTATCCGGCCCCTCCCCACCCCCCTTCAATAAAACTGTGAAAAGGACTTTAAATTTGAAGATTACAACCTGGAGTTTGCTTTGAGATGGAAATACTACATAATGTCTGGGACTGTTTTAAGCCTTCTTGACCTAATTTGCAATTAGAATTGAAAGAGGAAGGAAAGTGAGGTTGGAGAGCTTGGAGGTTGGGAGAAAGAAAACTAAATTTAGACTCTCCTTATAGGTAGGAAAAGATGAAATGTAGCTCAGGAATAAAATAGTTAAGAAAAGAAGAGAGAAAGCAATCATAAAAATTTCTAAGAAGACTAGTGGAAAATGAGGTTAAACTCATTTACCTTCCTAACATATCAGGAATGCTATGACCTTGTCATTTCATCATTGTTACATTTGCTACCTCTTATCTCTTTCCCTGCAGTTATTATCCACCCAATATTCAGTCAGTCAGTCAGTCACATGAGTTTCAAGGCTTGTGCAGAAACAAAAGGGTGGGTCCAGTTTAGGAGAATGTGTCCCTTACCTGAAAGTAGGTGTGTCACAAAAAAGTCAGGGCTGGCCTTAAGAGACACAAGCTAACCACATCCCCTGGGTCCGTGGAAGAAAACAAGGAGATAAGTAGAAAATCATCTGGGGTCAGAAGGGATCCCCTGGAGGTATAACTACAAGAACCTCCAGACCCTATAACAGTGAGGCCCCAAGACACCAAGTTAGATTCTGGGGAAAAATCCAAGATGAGTAGGACAGAGTTCTGGCCTTCTGGAACATGTAGAGTACCCACAAATGTCAGGACATCTTCTCTTCCACATGCCCAATCTATCAGCAAGGTCCTGCATGTACTCATTTAAAAATTTCATTTAGCAGAAGATGTTTTCCTTCAAATCAATGTTATTCAGAAAGAAGCCCTGTATATAACTCTGTGTAACACAGCAGACCTGCTTGAGAGGAAGTGTGGCCAGGGGCCACAGGCCCCACCTGGTTGCCTCTTTACCTCATTTACTTTCCAGGACAGGGCCCTCAGGAACTGCCTCAGGACCAACAAAACATCAAAAAAACAGATCCCGAAGTTGTCCATAGTCTTGATTTTGTTAATGACAGATTATGGCTTTGTGACCTTGAAAAAATTGTTTTACCTCTCCGGGCCTCATCAGTGAATTACAGGTGTAGCCGAAACTACTTTTTAAAGATGGTTTTAGGTGTGAACTTCCTGAAAATTGCTGTCAAACTCATTTGGGCAAGCATGTTAGTTGCAGAAAAGGAACTGAAAGATTATTTAGACTGTGGTATAATTTACTTTGAGGGATATTTCTATTTTGTAGGTGCAAAGAAATGATTATCTAATTGTGAGTTTTCAAGTAACAGTGTTTGTAGGAAATATTATTTATTAGGAGTTTAAAGATCACCAGACTGGTTGCCATTTTACCAGTTATACAGCATTTTTTTTTTATTACCTGTAGATCCTGAAAGCTCTGGAACTTTCTTTCTGACACACAAGTAAAATATCCACTTACAGTATGTATAAACTACTTATAATTTATAGATGGAGGATTCTTTCTGATTTTACAAGTAGAATACGTATGCATAGGTATAATTTTTACCTTCAAAGGAAAAAAGTTTCCCTTCAAAGGAACACTGATTATTCCCGAATCTAGCCAGACTTTTGCAACCTTCAAAGAATGACTATCTCCTTGACTCTGAGATGTAAATCTGGTAAAGGTTTTAACCTTTTATGACAGAATCACGTCAAGGAATATTACTACTTCTTTAGTTCCTGTAACGGTATCTTGATGATAAGAATATTTGCTTGCCATCTCAAAATCTTGATCCTCTGGTACAAACACTTTTACCTACTATAAAGTACAGATGTCTGTGTACATCTTATATGTATACAACAGAACATATATTTCTGAACAAGATCAAGCTGCAAAATTTTCACTGAAAAATGTTTTTCAAATTCTTTCAAAAACAATTTCTAGCCTTCTGGACTGGAGCTTATGACAAAGCAGTCTTTAAGAACAACACTGATTTTTGGTTTACCTCCTTCATTTGTGCAAAATGAATGTATATCTGAAGAAGATATATTTCCAATCCAAAGAGGCATTATAATACTGTCAAATTTTTAATCCAAGAAGTAAATTAACTTTGCCAGCCCTGAGTCTAGATCCCAATCCACTCCCCTCTCCTATTCCTGAACTCTTTAACTAGACCTAATTTGCAGGACATGACTTGACGGAAATTTATAGCTACTCTGAGACATACTGCTAAAGAAAGCTCTTAGGCCAGCCATCACCTCAAACTTCTAAAGTAGTAGGATCACTTAACAGGAATATAATAACCCATGGCATTAATTACATCAGTACAAGTTGCAACTGCTTCATCTTTTCCCAGTGTCTCCAGCTGTTGCCCTTAAGAAGAATGGTTGTCTTCTGCCAACCCGGCCATCTATATGGGACTGTATCTGTATGCATTTTGTGTTTCTCAATTTTGGAAATTTATCATTATTTAGCGCTCTAGCCCCCCCCCACCCATCTCGCTCCCCTCTAAGATGGACCAGAGTTTCCAGGATTCAACTTCATCAGTTTTGTAACTTACATTTCACACTTGCATGTTTCTAAACATAAATGCAAGAATGACCAAATCAAGTCCTAAGAAATCCTCAACTTTTTTGTACTAGCCACCAGATGCTGACCTTTGTTGCCAAAAAAAAAAAAAAGCAAAAAGAAACAAAAGAAAGAAAGAAAAAAATAAATGTTTCTCGCTCCTCCTGGGCAAGCTTCCTCCCAGTTTTCCCTGGCTTCAGTTCCCCCTCCTGAATGTAACTGTCAGAGTAGCTTTTTTCTAAAATGCAGTTCTGATCACATCTCTCTCCTGCTGATACCCTTCAGAGTCCTCAGTGCCTTCAGGCGAAAGTTTAGGCTTCTTTACCTTTCAGTGTCCTGTAATAAAATGAACAGGGGCTTTGGTATTAGATACACCTGACCTCAAATTGTGGGTCAGCCCAGGTGTATAACCTTTCTCATCTTCTGTTTCCTCATCTGCATGAGGGAGTCACAGACGCTGTTAGGAGGTTATTGGAATAATCACACGAGATACCAAATATAAAAAGTCTGGTACAAAATGAATTCTCAGTTAATGAGTGCCCTTTCTTCCACCTTCCCCTCATTGTCTGCTCTCACTTAAACCGGTTCAAGTTCCTTCCTTCCATCCTGTGCCCCCCTGGATTCCAGTCCACAGTTTGTAGTTTCCTGATCAAGCACACACCTCTTTCATCTTACAATGTCCTAGTATTAGTTGTCTTGTCTTTTTTCCCCTCATTACCTCCTGGGACTGAAATCTGTGTCTTCCTCATCTGTGAAATTCCAGCACCCACCCCCTAGCAAATATTAGTTAAAGGATTGCATGGCTTTGAAGAAGTGGCAGAGGCTGCTGATATATCAATGCAAAAGGCAACACACCCACCCACTAAAGGGGAAAAGTGTTGAAGGCCGGAGACTAGATAGCTTGTAAATCACAGTGAGCATTTCTTTCTGTAGGAAATTTTAGAAAATGAAACCAAGCTGAAAGGGCTTCAGCTTTCCTTCAGTAAATGGTTACTGCGGTGACGGGACATACACGAGAGGAATACCAACATCGTCATGAGAAACACATGCACTGAATAGCTATGCTTCTGATGCCCTTGTTCCCAAATCGGAAACATTACCCGTTTTCAGGAACCAAAGGGAAGTAACATGTGTCCCCAATGTTTGGCTTCCCTCTTGCCATGGACACTGTAAACAATGAGATTCCCCAGGGACTTCTCCTTAAACCTTGTTAGGGTTGATGAGGGCGATCGCGTGCACACACCACAGCACCTGCCACTGGGGATAATTTAAGTCTTCTGCTGTTACTTACTCCCTCCAGAGTGTCCTGGGTCATATAGACAGTGTCAGAAGAAGCATCTACATTGTTAATTACATCCAGTGGTTCCTAAGGGTTGGTGTGTTTTGTTTGGAGAGTTCCCCTAAGATGCCCCCCAATTTTATTTCACTTAATTTCATAGATATCAGTTCACTTTTTCTGATGAATATGGGTTTATCCCTTCCCATCCATACCATGAAGTTTTTTGTCACCTTGAAAACCTCTTTGGATTTATTATTCCCAGACCTACAAATAACTTTTTTTCCCCCTCAGATCCAAATTCCTTCCCTCCCAGTTCTTTCATAATAGCTTCTTTTTTTGCTGGAAAACTGTATACAGACTCCAGAAAACCCCCAGTTTTAGATCCTAATCCCAAAGGTGACATCACCAAAGCAAACTCGAAATCCTTGCACCAAAAGATAGAGGTGGAATTCTGGGATAGAGAAAATTGTGTGGACCCTTTGACATATAAGTAGAGGTACAGGGAAGCTGGAATGTGGGCAGGAAAGAAAGTATGTCAGCTTCTCGTATGCCTTCAGTAAATGCATAAGTCTCTGTAGTAACTTCAGGGTTGGCTAGGGAGACCAACAGTTCCACATGGCCTGGGACTGAAGAGCTTCCGGTGTGTGGGACATTCAGGACTAAAACTAGGAAAGTCCTGGGCAAATTGGGATGAGTTGATTCCCCTACCTACCATTTGTTACTATGCTTCTCTCTCTGTGTGTGTCTCTCTCTTGGCCCTCTTTAAGTCCTCATTCCTTTGAAAACATGTATTGATCTTCATTTCTTCCTGATTCAAGCTGTATGCAAATCTTCAAAGCTCTTGGACCAGCACATCCTTCAGAGAGAGCCCACTTACAGTAAACATTATCACATGAGAGAGCAGGAAAGCATATAGGTGTCCCTTGTATCAATTCTAATTGATGGGTCATGACTGTCTAGAGTAAAGTGTTACTAGTTTCTTGCATATCCTTCCAGAGAGTACTACGCATACTATTCTGCACCATGCTCTTTTCAATTTAACAGTATATCTTCCGGCTTTTCTGTATGTATTTATATAAATAATGATCTACATCTTATTCTTATTACCTGACACATGGTATTTCCCTATGTATGGGCAATAATCCATTTTACGCTATTGATAGACCTGTAGATCATTTTCAGTTTTTTACTACTACAGATAACACTGCGAGCTTCCTTCTACCTGAACATTTTTGTGTCCTTTTGTATGTTCATTGAATAAGTGTTTAGCGTGAAACTGCATCTAAAAATTTCATGGATATTGCCAGGCTGTCTTCCAAAAAAAACTACTTTAACTTCAAGTTAGAATCCCATGATCAGCATAAGAAATTGTTGTATTCCCACGCCCACTGACTCTGGGATTCACAAACAGAATATTTTGCCAGTCTAATTTAATCATAAATGAGTTTGGTCACATTTTTGTATGTTTATTGGTCACCTTTTTCCACTTTTTAAAATGAATGTAAAAGATTCTTTAAAACAGTTATCCTTTTGGGAGTTTTGTATATATATATATATATATATATATATATATATATATATATATATTTATCAACATGTTAATGTTTTGTTAAGAGAATGAGCCTTGTATGCATTTTGTCTTCTTTATTCTAATTCAATTTTGTTTAGTGTGCTCTTTACCATTTAGGCTTTTAAAATATTTCTGTATCCAGAGTCATCTTTTTCATATGATCTCTAGATGCCTCAGTATCTTTTATCCTTGTTTCCTGGCACTTGGTGTGACATCTATTACATGGTAGATCTTTTGTAAATTTGTTGTTGTTGTTGTCTGCATTGGGACTTCGTTGCTGCGTGCTGGCATTCTCTAGTTGTGGCCAGCGGGGGCTACTCTTCGTTGTGGCACACAGGCTTCTCATTGCGGTGGCTTCTGTTGTTGCGGAGCACGGGCGCTAGGCATGCGGGCTCAGTAGTTGTGGCTTGAGGACTCTAGAGCACAGGCTCAGTAGTTGTGGCACATGGGCTGAGTTGCTCCGAAGCATGTGGGATCTTCCCAGACCAGGGCTCGAACCTGTGTCCCCTGCATTGGCAGGAGGATTCTTAACCACTGCACCACCAGGGAAGTCCCCAGTAAATGTTTCTTGAATGAATGGATTAAAAAAAATCTGTGAATAAATTGATGTTATTTGCTCCTTCTTATTCATCCTTTGGTACATAGAGACTTGGAAAATGAATGCTAAAACCTCTATTTCAACAGGATGTTACGGTGGGTCATCTTAGGGCAGGGACCTTGCGCGACATGTCATCCATGTCACATGAGTCACAGTGCCTGGCACACAGACGATATTATATGTGTTAAAAGAATGAATGAACTATCAGAATAATGAGATAAATAAAACTTGGATGGACTTTATCCTCCTATACCAATGACAGGCCTTTCTGGAAAATGAGCCCACACCAGAGAGGGTTATACTTCCTGGCCCAGAATTTCAACTTACCTTAATATTGGTGGAGTTTCACACTTCTTTCCTTGGTTCCAAGTAAATTAAATGGAGTGGCAAGAAAAAGAAAAAGGGTTCTCACCATCATCCTGGGACCAGGGACCACATTTAATTGAATTTATAATGCCTATAACATCTCTGCTGTGTTTGAAAGGTTAGAAATTTCCTAGAGAAAACAACTATTCCTACTGCTTGCCAAAGTACTCATAAAATGGCCTGATTGCTAAGAACAGAAAACAAACCAAACCAAAATAAAATGAACCAAATAGCAACAGAAATAAATGTGCCTTAGTGTAGTTGAATGATTACCAGATCTGTTCTCCACAGACCACCATCCTTCAAAGTAAGGCTATGTCCTTCAGGATAAGTGCATCCTGGTCAGGGGATGTTTAATGAGGTGCAGTCCCTTCCATGCATCAGTTTCCTGGGTCATTTGGGGTCTTAGGAAAATCCGCTTGTTAGTGCACTGAACTGCACATGCATTATGTAACTCATTGCAACCCAATAGCTGAGCCCATGGTTTCATAGCTCTTAAAATATGCCACAGACCAAACCACCTGTGAGGCGCCAACTCAGCAAATGTGCCTATGTGAAAAACAGTCATAAAAAGTACAGAAAATGAGGATGAAAGAAGACTGAGTAACAAGCTAAAGCTCATATATTTGATGTCATGAGGCATGAGAGGAGAAGTGCTCCATGTAACTTGAAGGAAGATGGCAGCCATGGGCACTGGAATTGAAGACCATTGTCACTATGTGAAAGGGTCATACAGTGTGGCATGAATCAGACTGACCACTGTGGGTGCCCTGTTGGAAAAACTGCAATTATGGATAATTATGTGCAAGCACTAGAAGAAATGCCAGCCGTTAGAATCTATGTTTAATGTGAAAATTGCATTTCGTTTTCTGTGGAACCTCAATATATAGCTTACTCTATAAAATGCGGACATATTTCTGAAGGAAAGAAAAATGCCAGAGTTGCATTTTAACATCTTGTTACATTTTAGTTAAGTACAAAGGAACATGGCTTTTCAAAGAGAAAAATCTCTCAAAATCTCTCTCCTTCTCTCTCTCTCTCTCCTGCAAGACAGCATTAAGTGATTCCAAACATCTTATCTTGGTTTATAAGTTAAACTAGACTCTATGGAAGAAAAGGAATGATGGGTTGTCCTCAAAATCCCCTTGTTCTACTGACCAGATCAGTAATTCTTTGTTAATAAGGTGGGAATGTGGCCTTAAGAGCTTCTACTGTTGAGAGAATCCAAGGAATTATAGATAAGTTGAATTGGTGTATTGATGAATTATGAATTTTCTCTCTCTCATTCTTGTACTGTAGTTGCCTTGTTTTTCCTAAACCTCAGTCTTACCCCAGATTCTCTTAGAGATAGCTTACATGCTAACATTTTATGGGAGAGGGAGAGTCATGTATCTCAAGGAAGCAAGAACAGAGTGGGGTTGAAGAGAATAGCAGGAGGGAAGAAGAGAAGTAAATACAAAGTAATGTGTTACCAAGCTTGTCATATCTTTACAAGAAATGCCACAGCTAGTTGCTACGTTACAAAAAATATTGCTTATGAGGTTGTATAGAACCTCATTTCCACTTGGGGGAAGAGAGGAGAGCAGATTTTCTGCCCAAACATTTATTGTCTCTCATTGGTCAGTTTGCTCTACAGAACCTTGACTCCCTTGACCCTCCAGAAGTCCCTGGGGAAGCCACAGGTTCCACATATCTTACATGGAGCCAGATGGTTCCTATCAAGTCAGAGACTGTTGCTCAGGCCAGGTCCTCTAGAAAAAGGATGGGGAAGCAGAAAAGATGAGGCAATTGCAGTGATGGCCAAGACCTTACTGGGGCTGCTCCAATCAGGAAGCTGGGAAAGTAGCCTGTGCCCAAGGGGTCAGTTGGGGAGAGCTAACCTGGGAAGACCATAAAGGGGGCCCAGTACACTTACTTACAGTTTACTGTCAGAATTAGAATGGATCAGACCAGAGGTTTATTAAATTAAGCTTCTCTACTGTCTTGATATAGCACACTGTAGTTTAGTGCTGTATCTCCTGTTGTCTGAGTGCCTCATTTGTATCAGGTGTTGTGCTAAATGCTTCAAGTAAATTATCTTCCTGAACTTCCACAACTCTATGAAATCTATTTTACAGATGAGAAAACTGAGACCAAAAGACGTTAAGTAACTTGTCTGTGTTCACATAGCTAGGAAGCGGCAGAGCTGGAATTTGAACCCAAGTCTTTCTAATTGTAAAGCTGCTGATCTCCTACACCATAGAATGAGTATCCATTTTACTATTCCTACTAGAGAAGTATGAATTCTAACTATGAGTCACAGTGAGGAGGGACATTTTCTTCTGCTTCATGCTATCAAAATCTTCACCTTTTTCTTTTTGTGTTTCATGGACATGGCAAGATTATCATAGATTGTGTGAGAGACAGAAAGAGAGAAAGAGTTAAATTTTTCAGGTGAATTTTCCAATTCTCCAAATAATACGAGACTGGAAAAACAGTGATTAGCAGAATGTTTGATGCCAATGTGTTCTTGGACATAGACTGATCACGATGCTAATTTCAGCCAAAGGAATAAAGAAATTCCTGCTGTAATAGGAAGATCTCCCTTCACTAGAACAGTGAAATCGTCAAATTTTGTTAAATCAGGCTGAACATGTGTAACAACATGATCATTTTTTCATTTTTCCATCTCGTGGGGTTTGACTCACAAGGACATTTCCAATATATCATCTTGAAATCAGGTATTAACTCCAAAGCAGAGCTAAAAACCAAGTGCAACTTCCCACAATCAAATGGAAATGTTAATCACATCAACATGCCAGTAAATGCCGTGAGGTCCCATGCTGTATATGTAAAAGGAATAGCAATAGGAACTTTTTTAAAAGAGAGGATAAGGCTAGTGTTATCTTCATTTGTTCATTATTGTATGCTTCGCTCTATTACCTGTTTTTAAAAGCTACAGCTGAAATATAAAATTTGAAATCTTATTCCATTGAATAAGGTCATCTGAATAGTTTTGAGTTGTCAGTTTCAACTTACATGTACATTGAATCATGTAAAGGTCATTTAGGTCAGTGCTTTCCAAATGGCACCTTTGGAATTAGATTTCTAGTGAAGGCTAAGTATATTTCTAGTGAATGCTGGAGTAAGTAAGGAATGTGGCTTGTGTTCAGTCTCCCAGGCGTTTGCCTCGAAATCTGAGAGAAATCACTATCCTGGCTCCATTTTGATCCCAAACCCTTGGCAAACTCTTAGGAGTTCTAATGTATGTAGAGAAAACTTAGTCTACCTTACCTTTAAAGGTTATACCTTTAATGATTCCAGTGGACTGTGGGTGAGTGTATCAGACCCATCTTTATAAGGTATATAATAGGAATTTTAAAATAACGTCTCTTAAAGTGAAATAAACTATGTAATAGATTCGGAAGGCCTAAAGTGGGGACAATCGTTATACAGAATTGCACGTTGAAAATAATAAAGTTAGGAAATAGTATCGTTGTAGGGAGCATCAGAAAAGTCAAAATATAAGGATAGGGAAGTAAAAGAGGGAAGGATCGTAAACTGGAGCCACGCACAATTAGGAACAAAGACGTGCATCCCACAAATCCTCATCTGTGTTCCGATGGGAAAATTCTGCTAAGTCAATGGTTCCCAGACTTTGGAATTTCAAAATAAAAAATTAAGAGTTCCAGTATAGGATTATCAACTCATCAACTCTTTTTTTTAGCCAAATAAAGCTATTTTCAACAGAACAACTGCCATATATGAGAACCATGATTTTATATGAGGATACTCATATCCTACATCCTACATACACGTAATGTCACAAAACAGGAAAGGACAGGGCGTCCCTGGTGGCGCAGTGGTTGAGAGTCCGCCTGCTGATGCAAGGGACATGGGTTCGTGCCCCGGTCTGGGAAGATCCCACATGCTGCGGAGCGGCTGGCCCCGTGAGCCATGGCCGCTGAGCCTGCGCGTCCGGAGCCTGCGCGTCCGGAGCCTGCGCTCCACAACGGGAGAGGCCACAACAGTGGGAGGCCCGCGTACCGCAAAAAAACAAAAAAAAAACACAAAAAAACCCCCAAAAAACAGGAAAGGACAAAAAGAGCAGTCATTCCCCAAAAGGGCACTTTTGAAACCTTTCATTAATGTATGTGTGCGTGTGTGTGTGTAACTATGTTACATTGACCTTACGTTTTTTTTTAAATCATTTCACCAAATGCCCATAATGTTTGGGCATGACCATGATAAAGTCATTCACAAGGGTATGGAACTATTTCATATCCTCTCAAAAATAACTTCTAGTGAGAAATATAGCAACTATTGAACATGACATAACAACCCAACTTTATATGACAAATTTTTACTGACCAACTACTTGTATATCAGGCACTATAATAGGATTTGGGGATATGTAGGTGACCTATATAGTCACAATTCCTACCTTATAGTCTAGAACGGCACAGAAAAATTTTTAAAAATATGTGACTGAAATACCTTGAAGGCAAAATATCAATACAAGTTTCTGTGAGAGTATATAGTCAAATAAGCATTAAACTGTCCCTGACAGGACTGCCCCTGTGCCTTTTGTATATTTAAGTCATCTTTTGTGTATTTTTAAAACGCACCATCTGTAGGCAGATAGATTACAAAAGGGCCATCCCCTTGGATGGATGAATTAGAAAGTGACTCTCTTTCCTCAGGCCTGCCCGCTGGGAGCACGGCTAGATGGATGGAGTGTCTCTAGTGAAGGGTTTTAGGGGACGGAAGAACATGATCAAATTTACATTGTAACTTATTCGTTTGGAGTAGTTAGAGGTGACTAAACCCTTTCCATTTGCTTGAGTGAAGTGGAAGCGATATCAAACATTCACAGTTGGCTAAGATATCGATTGGGTACAAAACTTTTATTAGGTTGGTGGGTAAGACCTAAGGATTCATTTAGAAAGAAGAGTGCTTTTTCTCTAGTCCCCCAGGCAGAATTGATTGATTCAGGGCTAACTCACCAAGATGGACACCCTTTTCTGAATCACACACAGGTCTTTTGACATCTACGTTTCCTTGATTCACCTCCAACCTAGAATTTACTCAGGTCACTCCGGTTTTGCTTATGAAATTTAGGTGAGTCACCTTATACAGGCGTGGCTGTAATTTGTTTCTGAGTTAAATGCTATTATTGTTTTATATTAGATTATTGATTTCTCCAAAGAGAAAGCATTTACATTTTGATACATTTTGATGTTAATTAAATGAACCAAGTTTTGCAGTAACATGGTATACAGTGAAAATAGGCTTTATTGGAAGCTGTGGCTTAGCTTACAAATGGACAGCTAGGCTTTCCAAAGCCCTTGCGCTTTTCCTGTGGGTTTGCCTTTAAGTTTAAGGAATTACTTAGGCTTCTTATCTCAGTGTACACAAAGCTAACTTATTGCCTAGATGAGTACTGGCAGTTTGTCTCAGAGAGAGGAGAACCAGAAAGTGGCTCAGCCCCTAAGCACTTACCTTTAAAGTCTGTCTCACAGACCAGTTTCAAAATAATCCTTGAAGAATTTTTAAGAACACAATTAGATTTTGTAGCTACTTGACATTCAATTGCAATTAAACACTCGGTACAAAATGCATTTTATAGAAACTTATCATGTGAGCCTATGCTCATATATTTGGTTTGGATAATTTGTTTTTCACTAGAAGAATTCTTTTTTTTTTTTTTTTTTTTTTTTTTTGGTGGTATGCGGGCCTCTCACCGCTGTGGCCTCTCCCCGTTGTGGAGCACAGGCTCCGGACGCACAGGCCCAGCGGCCATGGCTCACGGGCCCAGCTGCTCCGCGGCATGTGGGATCTTCCCGGACCGGGGCACGAACCCATGTCCCCTGCATCAGAAGGCGGACTCTCAACCACTGCGCCATCAGGGAAGCCCTAGAAGAATTCTTTAAAGGAATATATACCCTTCTAGTTTTAGTGGTACTTCTCAGCTCTAACTCTGGTCACAGGGGGAAAATACTCTCTGTCCTCTGTCTACTGTTTGTGCTACTTTATTAGTCCTTACTAATTTTAAGATTCTCCCCATTCATTTTTTGGGTCATCATTTGTATAATTATCCTTTAACGAAGTCTCTCTTATGTCCTAGGCATTGTGATAGGAGCTCAGTTAAGCATCATCTCTAACCCTTTCAATAACCCTGTAAGGTCGGAATTATTATTCCTATTTTACAGATAAGGAAACTGAGGCTCAGACAGGTTAAGACATGCCCTAAATTTTTATAGTAGCAAGTGGTTAAGCCAGACTTCCAATTCAGGTATGTCTGACTCAGAAGCCATCATCTTTCAACTCCGTCCCATCTCTTCTCCTTCATTCTGGACCAGAATGTGATACATAGCTGTCAGAAAGAAAGTGCCAAAAGGTGACTTAAGAAAGTAGTCAAAGTTCCCTGTGGGGAAGGCAAAACTAATATGGAGAGTCCTGGGGGGAGGGGCGTCATGAAGAAGGGGACTCTAAAGATCTTGTATAGAAGTGAGGAAACAGTAACCCAATGGCTTGAATCGGGGAACGAATGAATTACATTAAGATTACAACATTACAATCAGGTGGCTGGAAGCTAGGTAGTAAATGAGGCAGCATGATGGCTGGGTGCAGGGGGCTCACATATTTAGAACCCAGATAAATCTTTGCTCTTTCTTCCCAGACTCTATCATTACTTTTTTTAAAAGCATCTGAATTTCATGCATATATTATTTTGTTCCAATCTATTTAATAATCTTGTCATGGGACTTGCCTGGCAAGTTCGGTGGTTGGGACTCCACATTTCCACTGCAGGCGGAACGTGTTCCATCCTGCTTCCAGTCAGGGAAATAAGATCCCACATGCCTCAGGGTGTGGCAAAAAAAATAATAATAATAAATAATCTTGTCACTAGTTGTGGAACTTACTGCATACAAAGAAGAAATTTCATAGAACTCTGTTCACACAAAAATTCCTGAAAACACACTTTAATAAAGAAATTCAGAATTATTCTTCAAGTTTGTATGAAAAATGGAAAGGTCCTAGGCAAACGGGTTTGGGCTTTTAAATAATCAGGAGCACAGTGTTGTAGTAGAGAGAACGTACCATTTCGCGTGGGATGGTTTGAGTTTATCAGTCCTGACACTTAATAGTTGTGTGACTATGAATAAGTCATGAACCACCTCTGAGCCTAGTTTCCCCACATGAAGCTGGAAGGGTTAAACCAGACGTAAGCAGGTGCCCTTTAATTTTGTGACTCTAAATAGTTCTAGTTGGAATTAATGATTGTGCATTTCATATGTTGCTAAATGGCTTCTTTCCAGTACAGTCGCTCCTAATAAGTTTATTATGGGTGGCTCAGTAATCTTCAAGAGGAACCATTGTTATTTGGATACCAAGACCGTTTTGGTTTGTCCCTGTCAAAGATTGGGAAGGTGAAACCTGCCTAGATGTGTACCATTCTGTCATCATGTTAAATGACCTTGAGTCTTTAAACATCTAGATTTGAACTGGAGACATTTCTGAAATGTCTGGGGGTACATTTGGACCATAATAAACTCCACTGCAAATGAAAGTTTCATCATCATCGTAACATCTTCCCCCAAACTTCTGGGTGGGAAATGAATGATGATTTTTAGCATCTAGGCTACCTTATAACATCAACCTTTGAGATCAGGCCTCGTAAGTCAGGAGTATTTAGAGGAAAATGTTAAATTCTCAATGATGCTTTTTTTCACACTCAGCTATTATTATTGCTGTTACTGTTGTTGTTCAACGGTGATTCCTTCCCCTCTTTGCTCAACCTCCTAATGTTTTCGTTATAATAAAAAGAGGAGAGGAGTGCTTGCTGCAACCTGGAGAAGTGAAAATGGGCTTGCTTTTTAGACCTGGGCTCAAGTTCTGACCTAGAGAGTAAGCTAGGAGCATTTAACCGAGTGGGTCTTGCCCATGGCACATTGTAGGGGGAATCATCAAAGGCTTTAGCGAAACCTAAAGAATAATCAGAAGTAGGTCAACCAGTCTTGCTTAGGTGGAGGTACACACACACACACACACACACACACACACACACACGGACAGATCTCTGAAAACTGGGACACTGAGAAGGCCCTGTGATCCACTTACTCCTCTCTTCCCCTTTGGGGTCTTTGCAGGCAAGACCACTAAGGAACAGCCTTAACTGGCAAGCTGCCATCCAGAAGAAGAGGGTGTCTGGCTGAGCACTTGCTAGGAAAGAGGAGTTAGTCCCTTTCATTTCAGAAATCCATTCCACGTTTTACCAAGAGCCCAGACTCGGTGAATAAGAGGAGCCTCTGAGGGCTGGTTTCTGATGTCGCACTAGGCACGATAAGAATGCCATTGACGTCAGCAGAGTCATCATCAGGGAGAATGGCACCCCAGCTCTTGAAACCACACCAAGCAATTGCAGTGCTTTTGAAAATTAAAAGCTGGTGCTTGGGGGGAGGGGGGAGGAGGGGAGGAAGGGAAAAAAGCAAAGACGGGGGAGTGCTGGCTCCCGCTGAACTCTTTTCTTTCTTTTGTACATTTCCTGTATTTTCAGAAGACAGGCACTCGGGCGCTCCTGGGTTCAGCACACAGACCCTTGCCTCCGCTCGGCCTCAGTGGGCACTTTAACCTGAGTTGGTGGGGGACGGGCCGGGGGGAGAGGATGGGAGAAAGAGGGGAACTGGAGAGAGAAGAATTTAATTTGGTTAACATTTCTGAATTCAGAGGAGACAAACCGTGCCACCCAGGTGCTGGACAGAGGCCCTGAACCACAGGAGAAAATATACACAAGCCTCGGGAATGAAACGGTTGAGCTAAAACTGATATGCTTGAAATGCCTGTTGATGAATAGATTACAAAGGAGGAATTAAACACTTCAAAAGAGCTGCTACAAAGCAGCCTCCCTTCCCCACCCCCACCCCAGCATCACTGTGGGCTCGTGAGTGTTTGTGCATCTGCCTGAGAAAATGACAAAGTCGTGGGTTTGCAACGGGAACGCTGTGGGCAGGTTGTGATTGCAGCTTTCAGAGGCCGTGCCAAGGACATCACCTCCAGCTGCAATTCAAAGGGTCCCTCCGCTGGAAAACGTCTTGGAGGTTAGGAAGTCTGAAGACAATTCTTTAGTGTAGATGGTCCCCACTTTCAAATTCCACCATTAATCTAACCCTTTCATTCGCTTTCCCTCTCCCAAGGTGTTCTGCCAGCTTCACTCTCACTCCAGCGCCACCCAGCCCCTCCCCTCCCCGCGCAGCAATGTCAAAACCCCGTCGAGTAGACTTGATGGCATCAGTGCACAACGTGCTTTATTTTACAGCATTGATTGGCGGCTTCCCAAAGCCATAACATCTTTTGCTGATCTGATTTTAATATCCATATCCTTCAGCTATACCAGAAAGAATGGTTTCCGAGTTGGGGAAATGTTAGGAGGGAAACAAAAGAACATATGCACATAAAGCAGAATCTGGCAGAAAACGTGGATTTCATAAATTGCATTATTTGAAGCTCCTATTTTAAAGGGACTGGTAAGAAAGGAGCATGGGGGAGAAGCACAGTAACGGATCTTTCTTTTCAAAGACCTGTTTCTTTTTGAAAAGGAAGAAGCGGCCAGCAGCACTCCTTTCAAATACACAAATAGTACTTGGGGTGGAACCCTCTTCTCCCTCCCGTTTGTTCTTGAGAATTGTACAGGTTACATTAAGATGGGCTTCCTCCTTTCATGTGACCGAGTAGATACAGGAAGGAGTTTAGCACAGCACATTTACTATGTACACTTAGTGCATCCATGCCCTACTGTCAGTTGCGCCTTCTGACAGGTCCCACGTAAAATATCGTTACCTGGCTCATATTGGCTATTTTTGTTTTGTAACAGACAGCGCCTTATAAATGGAGTCTTTCTTTTCTTCCTCCCTCCCTTCCTTTCCTTTCTTTTTAAAAATACTGAGTACTTTTTCTTTTAACATCAAAAAAAGAAAGAATTCTGAACCTGCAGTCCCAGCATCTTACAGGGGCCTGAGGAGAATCAGAGCCCCCTCTCCAGTTGCAAGAGGCTGAGTATGTGAAGGTGCACCAGATGATGGGGTGAGGGTGGGGTGAGGAAGCAGGGGCCACAGCCCTCTCACACGGCTTTGTCCACAAAACGGTTAGAAGTACTGACTTTGATGTTAAGCCGGTTAACACAACACAGAGCAACAGTTTCTATTCTCTTCACCTTTTCTGCTCCGTTGCCTTGATTACAAGCATTCTGACCTGTCTCCCCAAGTTGTTCCCGTTCCTGTCGGTGTGTCTGTCATCCCCCCCCCCATCCTGCTTCACGCCTCCCTTTCTGTGGTTATCCGTTATTCTCGGTCCAGATCATTTCCTCCAGCAAAAAATGGCAAACGCCTCTCTCCCTCCTTCCTACCTAGAGATTCCTTTTGTCCCTTGCTATATACCTTTCTCATGGCTGGAACACTCCCAGACCCCTGTGATCCACCATTTCCTGGCGATGCTTAGGTGCGTTTTGCACCAGGCACCCTAGCAGGAAGCTCAGAAGCCCCCCCCCCCGCCCCCCCAGTCTCGGTGTGTTTTAGAGATGTCAGGCTCAAATTCACTGAGCACTCATTTGCAGCAGGAAGTCCTAGTGAGCCTGATGAGGGATGGGAATTAGCAAATAGGGTTGGCAGTCAATTGACAGAGGAAGTTTAAGGAAGGGGCTCATTTAGAAAGGAAAAAGAATTTAATCCTTTTCAGGTGTGTTAATTTCCTTTATGGGCAGAATTACCATGGACTTGGGGTATTTTTTAGTCTTTCTTTTCCCTAAGGTCTGGCATCATTTCATAGGAAGGAGGAAGGATAAATGCAGTGAATTTGATTATGGACACTAGCCTAACCCTGGCTTAATGAGCCATGGAAACAAAATAGCTCAATCTCCCATAACTTCTGTAATCCAAAACTAGAAGCACTGAGAGCAGTGTGGCTTTGGTTTCACATATTTGTAGTGTAAGCCTTGCCCCAGCATTTGAAATGTTCATCAAGAGATCTGAAATATCTTAGTTCTTTAAGTAGCAGGTATAAATTTTTTTAGAATTAGTTTAGAAAAAAAAAAATACCAGAAATGAAGGGATCTAAAAAAAAAAAAAAATCCACAATTTAGAATTAACAAATATTAATATCTGTCATAGCTGCCTCTGATTTTTTAAATAAAAGAAATAGAACAATAGAGATAAATTTGAAGATCCTATGTCCCCATCACCAGCAGCAGCCCCATTTCCGTTCCTTCTCCAGAACAACCTCTGCCATAAATTTGGGAAATAGTCCCAAAGTTTCATCTTTTTACCATAAATATTTTATTCATAAATAATATACTATAATGTTAAAAACTACCAATACCTTTTAGCTTAAAAAGTTTTATCCAACATTGTGTGTTGGCTTTTTTTCTCTTTCCCTTTTCACTGTGTAATTCCCATTAATTAACTGGTTGCAATAGATCAGCAGTAAAGTAAGTGATACTAGAAGGTTAGTTAATTACCAGTTTCAGAAGGGATCTCAGATGGGGGGGGGGGGGCTGGTTAGGCTGCAGAATGATCAGGACAAAATTCAGCGAAGTGGCTTCGGGTCAGGCTGAGCTTCGATAAATGAGGAGAGGGAGAAAGGAAGGCATGGTCGAGTCAAGGGGAAATCAGACTTGCTGGGGACCAGCTTAGGATGGGCTGGTTTTACAGCACACTTTTCTGTGTGACCTTGAGCAAACCACTGTGCATGATGGCCTCTCTCTACTCCTTGGTGGTCCTCAAGTTTAAAATGCAATCCCGGAATCTCAGAGTACAAGTAATAGAACTCTTCCCCCACCCTCCCTGAGTTAATAACCAAGGAATTGAAGACCCAGAAAGGTGCTGTGATTCGTATATACCCATCAGAGTGAAATCAGAAGCTGGCCTCTGAGTAGGAAAAGTTATTCCTCTGTGAGTACATTTCCAAAAGTTATACCTTTTCAGCAGTTTCCAAGGTAATAAGTGGATTGACTTGACAGTTGGTCAAATACTGAAAGTGGTGTAAAGGCAAGGCCTGTCCATTAAACAATGCTGCCTTACTACTGTGTACAGCTGACACTCAGATGATTTAAGAAACGTGTTGACGGTTGCATAGCTTATAAATGGTAGAGCAAGATTTGGCCCCAAGTCTGTCCACCTTTCACAAACATGTTTTGAACTGCTGTGCCACAGCACGCTGCCCCAGTACAGGTTCCTTGCAAAATGCACTTACTTCCATACATCTCTACCACTTAAGCTGCCCCACCCAGAAGGTTTCAGATTTACAAGGACATACATATTTCCTGTCCGTAAGTATTAGGGCACAGGGTGTCTGGAATAGAACCTCAGAAGGAGGGTGAAAGATGCCGGTATTAAAAACTTCAATGTCAAGAGAAGGAGCCTTGGCAACTAATATTTTCAATGAACTGGAGAGGTCACAGGTTTTGGAATCAAATGTTTTGATGGCAAGACAACAGTGTAAGAACAAAGGATTGGAAGTGTTTAGAAAAATTAAGAAGGAAGAGGATTTGTAAACCACAGACTATGGAAGGGAAACCAAGATTACCTGGAAAGAGTTTTGCCTTCTTAATCAACTAAGTTACGAGAGTTGGCAGTAAAAGTAAATATCAAAGCATTTACTGATAGAAAATTAAACAAAGAAGATGCAGTGGAGACATTTTTAGAATAAGCTGAACTGCTGCTTATGGCTGAAGACAGAAAGAAGATTGTGTGGGCCTTAGACATGCAGTGCTGAGGCACAGGGGATAAATCAACACACAGATCTGTGAATTCTTCACGTTGATTGAGCTTTAGAAACTGTGTCATAATACTATCAGTACAACAGTGCCTTAGCTACTGGCCCGAAGGAAAGAAACATCTACAGGCTTTGGGAAATGAGAATCTGGAAAATTGACCAAGACTGAAAACAAAACAAAGAAACAAAATGAAGTATGCCATTTTAAAAATCCTAAGATAGAAGACTGACTCTGATTTTAAAAGGCTCTTTGAAGCAGTATTTTCTCTCAATGTCATTATTTAAGTTAGAGTGATTATTGACATAGAAAAGTTTTTCCAAAATGTGTTTTTAAATGAAGCCTTCCCACACGTTGAAATTTAAAGTGGTCTTAGAGGAAGAAACTGCTTTATAAATCAGGGATTTTATTGGAATGATAGAAATCTTTGGAACTAGATAGAGATGATGATTGCACAATGTTGTAAAAGTGCTAAATGACACTTTAAATTTCTATATTTTATATTTTGTGAATTTCACCTCACTAAATTGTATTGAGAGAGACAGAGAGAGAGAGAGAGAGAGAGAGAGAGAGAGAGAGAGAATTTAGCACTACAGCTTTATGAATTTAAAAAAAAAAAAGTGATCTTGGCCACCATAAGCCTGTGATGTTGTTGAGGGTTTACTTTGTGTCTTATTCACAATGGAATTCGCAGTACTCAGAGTGCCTGGCACATAGATGGGATTCATATGTGTTAGATCAATGAATGAATGAATGGATGATCCTGACCAGGTCATAGCCAGTGAAGTCCACTTCATGGGGTGATCACTTGACTCTATTTTGTGGGATATATTAAAGGAAAATAGGACAACAAAATGAAAGTTACTTTCAACTTTTTTCTTAGGTTGGTTGGTGGAAGAATAATATTTTCAGATTTTAGAGTGTTGTTGGTTTGATCTTGTTTTGCATTTTTCTCCATCAGCCTCTGTGGAACTATAGATCACAAGTAGGATTTTCTTCTGTCCTGCTTCTCTGTCTCAGTCCCTTCGTATCCATTTCTCTGAATATGAACAGTTGGAAAGGTAGTGGAATTGAAATAAATCACAGGACGTTTCTACCCTATCCTTCTTGGAACATGGTTGAACACCTAATGTCAAGACATACAGCAGAGCTCCACGATTGAAAAGTTGTGATACTGGAATGAAAATCACTGTATTCTAAGTTTTCTTTATTATAGGCTTCTGTTATTTTCTTTGTCATATTAGCACCATTGAAAAATAGAAGTTGGAGGTGGGATGGAAAAAAGTAATGACAGTCCAGTGTTTCATAAACAGTAAAAAATTCAGGCTTCATAAAATTCATCTATATCTTCTGCTCTGGTGTTCAAAACTTTCTACCTGAACTCTCTCAAGAATTATTTCAATTCAATATACTTCTGTAGATAGAGCCCACATGTTGACAGCCCCTATATTCTTTTTCTTTTTTTCACACACACACACTGTATTTTATTTTTACAAGAGATAAATAAACTGACACAAGCATTGTAAATGGATGACCACAACAAAAGCAACAATGATTGCAATTACCAAACACGAAACCCACTCATACTATGTCATAATATTGACATTCAGTCCAGTGATCCTCCACTGTAACAGCTCCTTTACTTTGCAGTGAAAATTGATTTGTATCGATTTGTATCTTTTTTGCCTCTGAATCCTTGTGGGATTTTTTTTTCATTGAAACAGAAAGTCACAAAAATTATAATCATCCTCATCAGTTCACTCAGTCCCATGTAATTAATTTTTTTTCATCCTGATCTTTTGTTAGCACTTTTATGAATTCCTCAGTTTTCCATTAGCGTTCTGAAAATGCTTATTCATTCAGTTCAGCAGTATAGTCAGTTACCAGAAACCGGTGCTTGTCAGAGTCTTTTCCATGAATTCCTTGAAGATGAAACCCTTTTATAGGAACATTTTCACAAAAGCATCAGAGTACACCCAGAACTGTCTGTAAATGACAAAAGACTTAAAAATGACCACGGTTAAAGATTTGATGAAAGTTCATAATAATGCAGTTGACAAGGAAATTTAGTTATTTCTGAGCTATACATTTTGAAGTAATAACTAGAATTATGACTTATTATACCAGAACATATAAGATTTTTAGAAATTTCATGTAATGTCTGAAACATTTATATTAACATATTTCCATACAAATAACCCAAAGAAAGTTTAGTATTAGTTGTTTTTTTGGTCTGTTTGTTTGTTTATACTGCAGGTTCTTATCAGTCATCAATTTTATATACATCATTGTATACATGTCAATCCCAAAAGCCCAGTTCAGCACACCACCATCCCTGCCCCCTCACCGCTTTCCCCCCTTGGTGTCCATACGTTTGTTCTCTACATCTGTGTCTCAATTTCTGCCCTGCAAACAGGTTCATCGTACCATTTTTTTAGGTTCCACATACATGCGTTAATATACGATATTTGTTTTTCTCTTTCTGACTTACTTCACTCTGTATGACAGTCTCTAGATCCATACACGTCTCAACAAATGACTCAATTTCATTCCTTTTTATGGCTGAGTAATATTCCATTGTATATATGTACCACATCTTCTTTATCCATTCATCTGTCGATGGGCATTTAGGTTGCTTCCATGACCTGGCTATTGTAAGTAGTGCTGCAATGAACATTGGGGTACATGTGTTTTTTTGAATTATGGTTTTATCTGGGTATATGCCCAGTAGTGGGATTGCTGGGTCATATAGTAATTCTATTTTTAGTTTTTTAAGGCACCTCCATACAGTTCTCCATAGTGACTGTGTCAATTTACATTCCCACCAACAGTGCAAGAGGGTTCCCTTTTCTCCACATCCTCTCCAGCATTTGTTGTTTGTAGATTTTCTGATGATGCCCATTCTAACCGGTGTGAGGTGATAGCTCATTGTAGTTTCGATTTGCATTTCTCTAATAATCAGTGATGTCAAGCATCTTTTCATGTGCTTCTTGACCATCTGTATGTCTTCTTTGGAGAAATGTCTCTTTAGGTCTTCTGCCTATTTTTGGATTGGGTTGTTTGTTTTTTTAATATTGAGCTGCATGAGCTGTTTATATATTCTGGAGATTAATCCTTTGTCCGTTGATTCATTTGCAAATATTTTCTCCCATTCTGAGGGTTGTCTTTTCATCTTGTTTATGGTTTCCTTTGCTGTGCAAAAGCTTTGAAGTTTCATTAGGTCCCATTTGTTTATTTTTGGTTTTATTTCCATTACTCTAGGAGGTGGATCAAAAAAGATCTTGCTGTGATTTATGTCAAAGAGTGTTCTTCCTATGTTTTCCTCTAAGAGTTTTGTAGTGTCTGGTCTTACATTTAGGTCTCGAATCCGGTTTTTTTTTGTTTTTTTTTTTTTTTTTTTTTTTGCGGTACGCGGGCCTCTCACCTCTGTGGCCTCTCCCGTTGCGGAGCACAGGCTCCGGACACGCAGGCTCAGCAGCCATGGCTCACAGGCCCAGCCGCTCCACGGCATGTGGGATCTTCCTGGACCAGGGCATGAACCCGTGTCCCCTGTATTGGCAGGCAGACTCTCAACCACTGTGCCACCAGGGAAGCCCCTCGAATCCATTTTGAGTTTATTTTTCTGTATGGTGTTAGGGAGTGTTCTAATTTCATTCTTTTACATGTAGCTGTCCAGTTTTCCCATAACCACTTATTGAAGAGACTGTCTTTTCTCCACTGTATATCCTTGCCTCTTTTGTCATAGACTAGTTGACCATAGGTGTGTGGGTTTATCTCTGACAGCCCCTATATTCTATACAGAGGGCATAACTTTCCTCTACTCTCTTGATATTTAATAGTAATTAGGATTTTTCTAAAAGCATTTTATCTTTATTTTGCTTGCCCATTGTTAGAAGGAGTCCTGGATCTATGAAACAAAAATAAGGTTTTGACAATTTACAGAGAAACTCACTTCTATGAATAGGGTAACATCAGCTATCTTCCTTAAAGAAGGAGGCAGGCAGTAAATTTGAATTAAGAATTTTAGAATATTGCTACCTATTTGGTTCTCAAAAAACTTTTTAAAAAAATTTCATCCTTTCTACCCAAGTTTATACAATTCTCTTATGCTTTACTTCACTCTAGTATCATTTCCCCTTTCCTCCTTAATGCCTTAACTCCCCCAAGTCCTGTGGCCTATTTTTCATTTGTAAGGTATTAAGCATAGCACAATAGAACACAGTGAAGACTGCCCAGGGATAAACAAGGTATCATTTGGATTGTGGTGCATCTACTATGGATGCTGAAGAAGAGGAGAAAGAGGACAGATGCATGTGCACAAGAAAGGACATCCAAACTAGCAGACAAATCAATGATCCTGAAGAGACAGGAGAATAAGGTCAGGCACACTGGATGTTGCATAGAAAGAAAGCAGTGCTGGGAGTGCTCATTGAGATGTGAATAAACTCTCTTTGAAATTCATGTCCTGATGGTTACTTTGTATATTTAAAAAACAGCATAGCAAAGTCACTGAGGCCTATTCCTTAAGAGTCATCAATGCTGTGAACAAGTGCCAAAGCAGACCTACTTTATATAAATGGCTTTATTCTTTTATCTGAATTGCTGTATTCCCTGTCAACAAATATTTATTGGAGCACCTTCTACGTGCCAGGCATCTCAGACCTGGGGGAAAAGATAAGATTTAACATTTACACAGCTTGCTGTGTAGTGGAGAGATAGACAGTTCAACAGACAATGAAAATACAATGTGTTTAAAGTGGAGTTATTAAAGTCACAAAGGCCACTCAGTGGAGGTAGGGCTTCAATGGCTTGGGCCAGCCAAACTGCGGAGTGGCCTGTGGAAAATTACAAACTTAAGAAATACCTAAGATGTTTGGGAAACAGCTCCAAGGTTCTAAGGCTAGAAGTGAAAGGGCAGTGTGGAGCCCTGGAAACTGAAGCTAGAAAGGTAGAATGATCTGCTCTTCATTATATACTGTGCTGGGCACCGTAAAGAATACAAAATATAAAGGAGATATAGCTAGCTACTATGGAGTCTACAGTTCAATGTTGATCCATGGATATATGTCCACGTTGGAATTTAATTCCTTGGGAGGTCATGGGTTACTTAGTCCTGGAAGCATTTAAATTTATATTGGCTCTCTATAATAGGGAATTGACACAATATTTTAATTGTAGTAAGGAGAGTTAGATTGGAGAGTCTGTTGCAGTGGTGTGCTGGTAGACCAGTTCTCTCCTTTTCCCCTTTTCCCATCAAAATGCAATCAAACAAACACACCAAAATCTGATCGCAGTGTTGGCCTATTGCCATCGTTTAAATACTCCCGCCATGGCTGATTTCAAGCTACCACTGGTTTAACCGTCCTTTTGCAAATTTCTTGAGTAGTTAACAAGTGACAACAGTCAGTCCCAGAATATCACTGCAACAGTAATTCTGTAATTCTTAAGGTCAAATAAATAATAGAACCAATAAATCATATAGATATGAAGAAAAAGAGGAAGAGGAAGAAGAGGAGATCTTTGAGAGCTAGATTAGTCAGGATATGCTCCATGGAGGAAGCAAGGCTTGAGTTGGGTTTTATGGATAAAGTATTTAAATAGACAGAGAGGAACAGCCATCCCAAATGAGATGGACAGATGTTGAATCAGGGATGTATGTGACAAAGTGACAGTCTTGTAGCAGAAGTCCAGATAAGTGAGGTTAGAAGGGATTTAGGTTGTGAAAGCCTTGGCCAGTCAAACTATGATGTTTTGGACATTAACCTAAAGTTAGTAGACAGTCATTAATGGTTTTTGGACACAGATGGGCATAGCAATATTTTGACAAAAACAATATTTTATAAAAATTTATCTGACAAAAAAATGAATAACTGATAGCAGTGAGACCCCAGAATAGACTGATATGCCAATAAGAGCTACCTTGTGCAAATGAGAGTAATTCAACTCAGCTGCAATCTTGGAATTTTGTAACAACTCCTATGTTGAGAAATTGTAGCCTAGAGTGTTGGGTAAAGCCATTGTGAAGGCAGTGAAATAATAGTGACTAAGTGTAGACAAACTGAATTCAGGTGGAGTTGGCACACAAACGCACAGTATATGTAAAGTATTTTTATTGGTATTAGCCTTGTCATTATTGTTGCTAATGATGGTATTGAATAATTATCAACTGTTGTTAATTATTTAAAACCAGGTGCCTAGAGCAAGCTCTCATCTTGCAGAAAGTTGTCTTTCTTTGAACTTTAAAAAAAAACTTGTTTGAAACATGGAAACTTAGAATAGGAGGTCTACCCCAGCAGCACATCTGCAACCTGTCTCATTCCTGTTGTCTTTTCTGCCCTTTCATCTTACACTCCTGCCTCCATCCTTCTCCAGGCCAATGCAGCTTTCCAAGCTTTCCAATCCTTCTCCCACCTCTTGCCTGGCTTCACAATCATCATTCAAACAGCTCTGGGTCTGTATCTCCTTTCACCAGAATTCCTGAAGCCATGGAGTACATGCAGAGCATCTTTCTTTGGACTCTCTTAAAAACTCTGAGGGTGTTTTCTGACACACATTGCTTTGTAATTCAATAACAGCACAGTTGTGGCTTTTTTTTTTTTTTTTTTGGCTGCGTTGGGTCTTCATTGCTGTGCACAGCTTTTCTCTAGTTGTGGTGAGCGGGGGCTACTCTTCGTCGCGGTGCACCAGCTTCACATTGAGGTGGCTTCTCTTGTTGCGGAGCACGGGCTCTAGGTGCGCGGGCTCAGTAGTTGTGGCACGTGGGCTCAGTAGTTGTGGCATGCAGGCTCAGTAGTTGTGGCTCGCAGGCTCTAGAGTGCAGGCACAGTAGTTGTGGTGCACGGGCTTAGTTGCTCTGCAGCATGTGGGATCTTCCCGGACCAGGGCTGGAACCCGTGTCCCCTGCATTGGCAGGTGGATTCTTAACCACTGAGGCCCCAGGGAAGCCCTGTGTGGCTTTTTAAGTTGCAGTTATGCTGAGTTTTAAAAGCACTCAGAGTGAGAAAGAAAGGAAAGGTAGTAAAACACGTGTACGTAGATGCTCACTGAGCACGTTTGCACATGCTCTTGGCAAATGTTATTTTCAAAACCTGTCTGAGCTGTATAAATTTGGTAAATCAGGGTCAGAGGGCAAAAATTTTGCTGTGTCCTCACTGTAGAATGTAAATTACACATCTCATGTACATTATAAAGAAATCCAAGAGATGAGCTTTCTGAAATTCATTCCTTCTTGTTTACTCTAATTATACAGTGGGGAATTATATGCCTTATGCCATTTTAATTTCTTGAATATATTTGCTCAAGAAAAGTACATTATAATATGTACCATACATGCTGAAAACAGGTTGATAATGAATTTGGGCAAAGATTCCCATTTCATTTCCTGAACTTTACACAGTTTTGGGGTATATATTTATTAGTTAGGACTCCAGCAAGCATTAAGGCACCAACTCTCTGAGATAAGAAGTGTGTTTTCCAATAATAATTATAAATCTGCCAGAATATTGTAGAAGTTACATTGTTGGGTATCTAAACAGAACCAAAATCATTGCAAATTTATTTTAAAACTGTTGTTAATTATTTATGTAATCATAGATTATGGTTTTCAGAAGATGCTGATGAGATCGTTCCACAAACTAGCTATGTAAGTTTTGTAGAAGGGTAGTAACTCTTGATAAATAAGCTCAGAATATTCCATCAGCCTTTTCTCTATATACACACTATGTTTTGGTAAACATGATATATACATATACCTCAATTACTGACAGCAATATACATTCTGACTATTAAGAATTCAGCTCCCCAGCCCTCACAGCATCCCTTTTCTCCTATAATAGAGATCAGCACCAAGAAGGAAGCAACACAGGTCTCTGAGTACCCAAAATAGATGTTCGCAACTTCACCCAGTAAAGATAATGCACTTCATTAGCAAGAGAAATGTATACCCATGTTTTAGTGATGATTCATACACACTTGGTTATGTGGTTCCAAGCCTTCCATAATTGGATGAGCAAATTAGAAAAGGGTGGGTAGGAGATTCCAGGGAAAACCACAACTCAAGTGGTTTGTCAAGTGACAAATGATGGCCTGAAAACAAAAGAAGAAGCAGAAAGTCTATCAAAATCAACCAAAAAAGCACAGCTGTCTGGGGCCTTTTGGAAAGGGACAATAAAGTCAACCTGTTTTGATAAACAGTAACAGCATCTTTATCTGGACAGCCGAGTATAACAATTGATGTTCAAATTGATGACACCAAGTCATCAAAAAAAAGGCTAACTTGTATTCTGCTCAATCTGTATTGATTTTCTATGTAATATGATAGAGAGATTTCTATTTTATGCACTTAATAATAAGGGGGAATATTCCAAACCTAAACCTGTCCCCTTCAATATTTCCCCTGGCTATTGCTCCATCCATCATATTCTCTCTTTGACCTACTCTCTACTGGTTTCTTCTTCCTCAGACTGGTTGAGTTCCTTGCTTCCTAAGGGAAAAAATTCCCCTTCTCCTTTTTTTTTTTTTGCGGTACACAGACCTCTCACTGTTGTGGCCTCTCCCGTTGCGGAACACAGGCTCCGGACGCACAGGCTCAGCAGCCATGGCTCACGGGCCTAGCCACTCCATGGCATGTGGGATCTTCCTGGACCGGGGCACGAACCCGTGTCCCCTGCATCGGCAGGCAGACTCTCAACCACTGCACCACTAGGGAAGCCCTCTCTTCTCCTTTGATTCTGTGTCAACCATACCTCTATTGATTTTCTCACACACACTTTTAGAAAGAGAGTTTATACTCACTACCTCCATTTTCTTTCCCTCCCTTTTATTCCTCAACCCACCTGCAGTCAGCTTGCAGCCCTACCACTCTATTGGAACTATGGTTCCTCTGATCTAACTGCCAAAACTAATACTTTTCAGCTTATTTCTTACTAGGTTTCTCTAAGGCAGTTTTCTGTCTGTCCTCCTGGCGTGAGGTCTTGCATTCTTTCTGTCTCTCTCCTTGATTTCCATTCCTCCTCCTCCACCCTTCCTTTGACCTTGGTGTTTCCAGGATCCTGTTCTCAGTGAGCTCTCTTCACTCTTCATATTCCCCAGGGTTCACTCATGCATTCTTGTTATTTTAACTACCACCTCTATGTTGATAACTCCTAAATTCACATCCAAGTCTATCTTAGCCTCTTCCATAAAGCTTGAAAACTCAACTATTTATTGGAATTTCCCACCTGAGTATCTCACAGGTTTATCAAATTCTTTATATCCAAAGTCAAATTTAGCTTTTCCCCTAAATTTCTTCCTTTTTATGTATCTCAGTTGGTCACACTACTCAGTCATCTGAGCACTTCACTCATGTTCAGAAAATGAAATAAAATGTGTCACAAAAAAACATTAAAACCTCTACAGACCTAGACGTGCAGAGATAACCACTGTTACTATTTGCTTTATAGCCTTCCAAATGTTTGTGTACTTCTGCATATTTTTAATAATTTTTAAATATTTTTAATAATATGAAGAAATCATAATATTTGACAATTTACCACTGCAACCGTTTTTTCATTTAACAAAAAAAATCTTTTTTTAAATTTATTTTTTAAATTGAAGTATAGTTGATTTATAATGTTGTATTATTTCAGGTGTACAGCAAAGTGATTCATATATATATGAATCTTTTTCAGATTCTTTTCACATATAGGTTATTACAAAATATTAAGTATAGTTCCCTGTGCCATACAGTAGGTCCTTGTTGTTTATCTATCTTGTGTATAATATTGTGTATATGTTACTCTCAAATTCATAATTTATCCCTCCACCATCCCCACCTTTCCCCTTTGGTAACCATAAGTTTGTTTTCTATGTCTGACAAAAAAATCTTGAACATTTTTCTGCTTCAAAATATACTTCTTCAAAATTATTTTTGAAGTTGTTTGCGTTCAAGCCAATAGTGTTATTTATTATTATTATTATTTTTTTAATACGGAGAAAATCCTTACCTTTTTTCAAAACATTTTACTTATTTATGTATTTATTTTTGTCTATGTTGGGTCTTCCTTTCTGTGTGAGGGCTTTCTCTAGTTGCAGCGAGCGGGGGCCACTCTTCATCGTGGTGTGCAGGCCTTCTCACTATCGTGGCCTCTCTTGTTGCGGAGCACAGGCTCCAGACGTACAGGCTCAGTAGTTGTGGCTCACGGGCCCAGTTGCTCTGTGGCATGTGGGATCTTCCCAGACCAGGACTTGAACCCCTGTCCCCTGCATTGGCAGGCAGATTCTCAACCACTGTGCCACTAGGGAAGCCCCTAGTAGTGTTATTTAACCAACAGTATTGAGCATTTATATCATCTTTTTCAACTTTCTTTCCCTCCTTGCTTTTTCCTTAAGAAAGAAATGATTGCAAATGAGAAAGGAAAAAAAGGCATATAACATCAAATACAAAAATAAGCTCCTGCGAAGGGAGGAGAGAATTCCTTGGTGGATGGTAGTAGCAGTAAGATTAGCCTAATTACACTCAATAAGTAGTGCCATCAATTGAGTGCTTTCTGTGTGCCCCACTGTTCTAAGGACTTTGCATAATCCTCACCATAAATCTGTGAGGTTGGATAAATTATTGTTCTTATTTTATAGTTGTGGAAACTGAGACACAGAGAGGTTAAATAACTAGCCCAGGGACACATAGGTAATACAAAACAGAGTCTTGAATCAAACTTGGGCAGTCTGTTCCAAAGATCAGTCTCCTGACAACAATGCTAATCTGCCTTTTGTTGTACCCTAGGGCATCCTTTCTACTAGAATGTACCACTTAGCAGTCAATTTCTTAGAATAAAACCAATAAATAATGTAGTTAGTTGAGTTCTTGAAATCTTTAATGGATAGTGGAGAGAGAAACAAAAAAGATGCCATTTCTATGAAATAGTAATGAATGTTTCATTCATATCAGTGGTTATTCTGGTTGGTTTGTTTTTGATAATATGGTGGGCAAAAAAAATGTGCCAACCACTTAACAATGGAACCCTAATTTCAGGTTTAACATAATTTTCTAAGTAGAATCGATATGGAAGTTTTGCTACATTTTCCAAATTATGGTTAAAAAATTGTGACTTCCTCAAATCTGTCAATATCAGAAGCTAAATTTTTAGGAGGTTAGTGATAGAATGCAGGAGGTGCCCTGCCATCAATTCATCACTGCCTCATTCTGTCATTTACATTCTGTTTGCTGGTGAGATGCATTGAGTCTGTTGTATCTCAAGGTATAATGTCTGGCATTTGTAGATGTGCATGGAGAGAAGGAAATAAGGAAGAATGGGGTGGAAGGAATAAAAGAAGGATGGAGAGAAGGAAGGGAGGAAGGAGGGAAGGAAAGAAAGAAGGGAAGGGGAGGAAAAGGGAGGGGAGGGAAGGGCTGATCTCCAGATATTCCCAACCTCTTCCCAATTTGCTCTAATCATATCTTCCCCATCTCTCTTGCTCAGACCAAAGTTTGGGGATATCTTTGTGTGTCTTCTTTCTTTCTTTCTTTTTTTTTTTTTTTTACTATTTATTTATTTGGTTGCACCGGGTCTAGTTGTGGCAGGGGCAGGCTTCCTAGTTGTAGCACATGGGCTCCTTAGTTGCGGCAGGCGGACTGCTTAGTTGCAGCTCCAGGGCTCCTTAGTTGTGGCTTGTGGGCTCCTTAGTTGCAGCTTGCGGGCTTCTTAGTTGTGGCATTCGAACTCTTAGCTGGGGCACGCATGTGGAATTTAGTTCCCTAACGAGGGATAGAACCCGGGCCCCTTGCATTGGGAGCACGGAGTCTTATCCACTGTGCCACCAGGGAAGTCCCCTTGTGTGTCTTCTTTCCATTGCACCTCATTTCCCATCCATCAGGGGTCCTGAAGCCCCTACTGTCAAAATATACCAAGAGCCCAAGTCCATCTCACCACCTCCAGTTTCTTCTCCTATTGCAAGCCATCATCTTGTCTGACCTGGATGATTGCAGTGGCCTCTTAATAGGTCTCTCTGCTTCTACCCTTGCTGCACTACAGTCTGTTCTAAGACAGCAGCCAGTACGGATCAAAGTGCTTATTGTAGCTTACAATGTCCAACCTGACTTGGTACCACTTTCATCTCTGACCTTCTTCCCCATTCTTCTCCCCTCATTCACTCAGCTCCAGCCACACCAGCCTCCTTGCTGATCTTCAAGAACAACAGGCACTCATGTGTCTTAAGACCTTGGTGCTGTATGGAATGGTCTTCCTTCCACTACCTTCAGGCCACTTCCCTAATTTTCCTCAAGTTTCTGCTCATGTCTCATCTTCCCCATTAGGCCAACCATGACCATACTCTTTTTAACTGCATCCTGAATTTCCTCCATTCCCTGTCCCTGCTCTACTATTTGTATGTTTGTTTGCTTTCATACCATGTCTTTCCTTCTGACATAATTTACTACATTTATTATTTAGTCTCTCTCCCCATTAGACTGTGAGCTCCTCGTGGGCAAGGATCTTTGCCTGTTGGGTTCAATGGTACAGACATATTTAGAACAGTGCTTTGGTCATGGTAGGTGCTCTGTACCTTCTTGAATAAATGAATAATCACCCTACTCAGTGTCTCTTATAGAGATGATTTGGCTTCAGTGGCTTCCCATTAAGAGCATTGTTCTCATTGCCAAATCCATGTCCCCAGTCAAGAGGTTTCACTAGGCAATCAGGCACATTGGGGACATCAGCCCTTTGGCGACTGAAAGCTGCGGTCTTGGTCTCTGGCTGCCTAATTCCCTCTGGATTTGGGATAGGAAAATGGAGGTAGAGAACACATTCAAATACCCCAAACTTAATAAATATTTTAAAAGAAAGGATGACATTTTTTGAAAAATAATGTCTTAATACTGATTGACGTTTGTGTAAATGGCCAGTCCTGCATTAGGGCACTTACACAGTAGGAGGCATCCAGGGGGACAGTCATCACCCCAAGAACCTCTCCAAAAGTAGCTTTCTATTATCACCTTAGGAAACTACAGAAAGATCCCCAAGGATAAGCCTGCATTTTGCTGACCATCTTCTAGTTCCAGCCTCAGGCTCTCTCAGTCGTAGGTTGGAAGGAGCCAAATTGAGACAAATTAAAAATATGCAGGAACCATCCCCTGTGAGATCACAGAAAAGCCAGAAGGAGAAAAGATGGGATTATGGGTAGGGAGCTAAGCTACTTCTCTCTGATTTGGGTGAAGCATTGGTGAACCCAGAGGAGAAAACATCCAAGTCCTGCGTGACACCAAGAAAGGTGCGTAGATCATCAAAGCATACAGATAGAGGTCCTCTGTTCTCCCTTCTCCCTTCAAAGAAAACAAACTTCACAAGCTAGAGTTTGGAAACGAATGCACTTCTAGACAATCCTCCTTGGTGCATCGGCCTCAGCAGGAGGCAACATCCTATAGTATTGGTCCAAGATGCCAGCTCTGGAGTCACACTTTTCTGAATCCCAGAAAAGAGTGTTATCACTACTCTTGACACCTCTTGCCTCCTAACCTCAGTTTCCATTGTTGGAAAAGAGGAATAATAATAGCAGCACCCTTAGCAGGAGGATTAAACGAGATAATCCACACAGTGCTCGTTACAATGCCTGGTACACGGGCAGCGTTCAGCAGGAGGTAGTGTGCTACAGAGCTGCTGGAGCTACTATCCCTGTCGAAATTTTACATGAAAAATGGTGTGTGTGTTGGGGGCAGAGGATTATCTAGGGTTACTGCCTGGGGAGGGACAGTTGGCCACCCAGACAGATCCTTACAGAGTAGTATTTTCCTTGGTGAATTAACTATATTCCAGGGTTTGCCTGTTGACCATGCAGTCTTACAAAGGTGATCTTGTGCTTTTCAGGAATGCTGACTGCCACTTTCAAAGCCCAGAAGATTTAATTTATTGTATTTTATTTTTTTCTTTAATTTAATTTTTTTATACAGCATGTTCTTATTATCTATTTTATACATAGTCATGTATATAGTCAATCCCAATCTCCCAATTCATCCCCCCAGCACTTTCCCCCCTTGGTGTCCATACCCAGAGGAGCCTTAAAGCTAAAATATCAGTTGATTAGTCCACACATTCTCCCTCTACAGGTAAGTTCCGAAGGCCAAGCGCCTACGCAGTGTGGATTTAGAATAAGCAGAGTCACACGTGATCAGAAGGTTGACTGTTTCCTGGTTTTGAGGACCTAGGACATCCAGGTGAGCAGGAAGGACAGTCTTTTTTAGGACGACAGGTTCACTCCCTGGGCCCACACAGGCACCCCCTCTTCCCAAGGGCAGCACAAGTCAAGTCGCCTTTTTCTCCAATTTACTTGCTAGCCCCCCTCCCTTTAATGGGAGCATTCTTTCTCCATCTGTGTCAACACCTCAACCAGTTACTGTCTGGGTTCAACTTGGGTGTCTCTTGCAGATGATTTTGCCTAACTCTGGATCAATCTCGTAATTCCATCCTGAAATATGGTAGATGATTTTATTTCATCCATTTCTGGACTCTAAGAGGAATACTTCAGTGTTGCTCCCTTGCACTCTTTTCTCCAGACCCAGCAGACCAAGAATTGACAAAATGCTGAATCAAAGCTGGGCCCAACAAGCCAAAGGCATGTGCCAGCACTGCACTCAGCTTTAGGACTGGATAGAGCTTCAGCCCGGCCTAGGCCCCCCTTAGCTCTGTCAGCACCTCCTGCTGTCCTCCTCTGCTAGCCCTTGGCAGGCCAGAAAGTCTGGAAATGCTCTGTCTAAAGACTGACCTCTATTGCTTTGGCCTTGCCCTAACTTGGCATCCATGAACAGATCCACTTCCACGCTCCACAGTCAGTGGAGTCTCCTTATGGCTTTTTATGGTACCCGTACTTTTCCTTCCCAGCATGTATCACAAATGAAATGAAATCATCCTTTGTGCGTATTTTGTTGTTGTTACTGTTTAATGATTAATTTGCCCATGAAAGAAGAAACTATGTTTGTTTTTTTTACTGCTGTATCCAAGAGTTAAAACAATACATGGAACATATAGGGTTTAATGAATGTATATTGATTGATTAATGATTTTTAGGACAACTGTCTTTCAAACTGAGGGGCATAACCTACTTGTGCATTATGAAATCAGTTTAGTGGGTCACAACCAGCAGGAAGAAAAGAAGAAATGGAATAGGATAGAAAAGCTGATCGATCATGTCACAACCAGCAGGAAGTAAAGAAGAAATGGAGTAGGACAGAAAAAAGATGATCATGTATCACACATGAGGAATTCTTTACTTATTCCACGTGAATATGTCTAGACAACACAACACATACACACATGCACAAATGCACACATACTCTGGAATCTGAATAAGGTGCTATTGTCTAGGAGGGGTGATGCAGGGAGTGTTGTTTGAAAAAGCCTGCTCACTTTTATAATAACTTTTATTTGTAAAAAAGAAAAAAATTCCTAGAATTTTGTGCGCTCAGCTCTAATAATAAGGTTCAAAGCCAGTTTTGACGAGTGTGTGTAGAAGGACAGGGCTAAATCTGAATCTCCAGGTAGGTGTATGAGTTTTATATTCATCAAAAGAAGGTGCTGATTTAATATATTGATATATGCTCTGTTTCAGTTTTCTATGGCTGCATAACAAACTCTTCCAAAGAGTGGTGTCCTAAAAAACAACCATTGTATTCTGCAGTCGGCCCTGGGCTCAGCTGGGCAGTTCTGGTCTTTCTGTAGTCCTGAATGTGGCTGCATTCAATCGGCTGGTTGACTAGAGGCTGGGGGCTCAGCTGAGATGACCTTACCTCTGTGAAGCTGTCTCTCTTCACCGAGTGTCGGGTCCTTCCTCTCTCTCCATGTGGTCTCTCCAGCAAGGTGTTCAGACTTCCTTACCTGGCAGCTCAGGGCTCCCAGGACTTCTTAAAGTGTAAGCCCAGAACTGGCACCTGGCCAATTTTGCCACCTTCTGTAGGTTAAAGCCAGTCCCAGGCTCAGTCCGGATTCAAGGAGAGGAGACTAAACAAGTAGTAATATTACGACAAATGTAATTGCATATCATACTCTCCTTGGTCCAAACTGCATATTCCTCCCACCTCACCTCTGTAATGTTTTGCTAATGTGAGCCCTATTTCCTGCAATGCCTTTCCTTGACCTCTCCATTTATTGAAATCCTATTCATTCTTCCGGGTCCGGCTCAAAGCTACTTCTGCGTCTGTTTCCTTGACACATCCCCTTATCTCATGCTGGAAAGAATCATGCCCTTATCAGTATTCTCAGTACTCAGTACTCTCATGGCGTCATGTCTGTATTTCATATCATGCCTTGACATAGAGTTTTACAAACAATGCACACAGGTGTAGCTCCCTATCTAGATTCTAAGCTGCTTGTGTAAGATTAAGTGATCAATAGCTTTTGAAAAAATAAACTGGTTCTCTGTGCCTTTTCCATGATAACCCTACATATTTATAATTTCTCACTAGTATAAGGAGACAGGTAGTGAGATGCTTAAAACTACTGGAGTAAAAAACCAATATGGAGCACCAGCATAAAACAACAATTACCTTTTACATCTTTAGAAATCCCTTTTCTAGACAGTAATTTTCATATCTGGATTTTTTTGTCTTGTGTTTTTCCAAAATAGTATATACTTAATTTCTTTATATGGTGATCTCCCTTTGACTATCACAAAGGAGCTTCATCTCTTATGTTGGAAAAATATACATTTCCACCAATTTATATGTTATGGAAATGATTGAAGAACCATCAGCCTTTATACAATAGTATCATCGATCAAATACATAGCAGATTTGAAGTTACCCTCTATTACTGTTAGAACTATGGATTTTTCCCCTGCCCCAACTATGTACATTGGTCGTCTTAATTTGTGATCTGTGGGCCCCGTGGTGGTTTATGTCATTCAGAAGGAAGTTCAGTGAACCTTCTGAAATTATACGTATAAATGTGGGTACACATTCATATCTGCATTTTTCTGGGGAGTCATCATGTTTTCCAGTCATCATGTTTTTAAAGTTTAAGAACCCCAATTATATATTGATTGTAAATCTGCTTACTCTCTTAGAATTCCTCTCTTACTAATCCAGAAATAAGATTATTTTTCTACTTCATATGCAATCAGTTTCTTCTGGAGAAATTGGACATTTACATAAACGCTTCACTCTGTCTTTCATCTTTGCCTTATACTTCTAGTTAACACTAACATTATGCCACAAACCCTGCTACCCGAGATTCCCTGTCATCTCTCTGGAAACTTCACCAACATGAGCTTTCTTAAACTGGTGGACTTGCTACCTCTCGTGTGAACCCTGGACCAGCTGTGTGAGCATCAGCTGGGCACTCGTGAGAAACTCGAAAATGCAGACCTGTTAAATCAGAACCTGGCGACTTCCCTGACAGTCCAGTGGTTAAGACTTCCCCTTCCAGTGCAGGGAGTGTGGGTTCGATCCCTGGTCAGGGAGCTAAGATCCCACATACCTCAGGACCAAAAAACCAAAACGTAAAAAAAAAAAAGGAGCAATACTGTAACAAATTCAATAAACACTTTAAAAAATGGTCCACAACAACAACAACAAAATCTTAAAAAAAAAAAAAAAAAATCAGAACCTGCATTTTAACAAGATCCCTGGGAGATTCCTAAGGACATTAAAGCTTAAGAAACCTAGAACTGGTGCATCTAATATCTCACTTTTCTGTTTTTCAAACTTTAAGGATTTGTGTTTTAAATTTTCTATAATTCCATTAACAATTATCAGAGGATTTATATTTTAATATCACCTAACAGTTTTGATTAAATCTCTTAACTTCAGAATTTGCAAGGGGCTAGGAGTGGGAGAGTGAGTCAATTAGTTGGTCTGAGTATTAAACAGCACTACTGGGCTTCCCTGGTGGCGCAGTGGTTGGGAGTCTGCCTGCCGATGCAGGGGACACGGGTTCGTGCCCCGGTCCGCGAGGATCCCACGTGCCGCGGAGCGGCTGGGCCCGTGAGCCATGGCCGCTGAGCCTGCACGTCCACAGCCTGTGCTCCGCAACGGGAGAGGCCACAACAGTGAGAGGCCTGCGTACCGCAAAAACAACAACAAAAAAAACAGCACTACTATTCAGGACATATGTATAGTTTCTGTGATTCCCAACAGAATTTATGGTACCTACAGCCTCTACTCTTTGTTTTAGTGTCTGTGCTTCTCTACTGTATTTAAAAACATTTACAGGGAGAGGGCAGTAAATTAATTATTTTAAGATGAATATTATGAAAGAAATAACTTCACTAAAAAGTGAAAATGCAGTGCTTATGCTGAATTACATTGGAAAAATCCAGTTCATAATCTGAAAATTTTCTAAGGCAGAATTTTCTGGCCCAGTTTCTCATAGTAAATCTAACAGTACCAAATTAGACATCTTTTCTGCTCTATGGTGTGTGTACCAAACACTCTTTCTCTCCAACATTTGACTTTCATCTCTAAGAGTTTAGGGAATTTATGGCTTGGTGCATTTGATGTGGCACCGTTCCACATGTGAGGCATGGTAATTTGGATAGCACGATAGAAGTGTGTGCCAAGAATAATTGGCTTCTGTATTGCGGAACAACTCAAATACTATGTGTATCACAGCATGTAATTTGGGTGTACAGATGCCTGTAGTTCAAAGTGCTTTACTCCTCTGCAGTGGCAAGCCTGACTTCCTGTTGGCTGGCCCCTTGTGTTTGCATTCAACAGCCTGGGTGCAGTTAGAAAGAAAGAATCCATCTAGAAAGTGCATTCTCAGAATCCTGCAAATGGATAGACCTTAGCTCCAAGATTCTTTCCCTCCCTGCCTCTATCCCCTCTTTCCTTCCAGTAAGAATAATACAAAGCAGTTCTTTCACTGCTTACTTTGACTCTTTGTCAGCTTTCTCAAGCAGTGTTTCCCTTGCTAATATTAAGAATTAGCTGAGGCTCTGATACAACATGCAGATTCCCAGGATACTCCTCTTCAAATCTGATTGAGTAGCTTGGGAAGGAATAGAAGAACTTGCATTTTTAACTAGTGTCCCAAGCTTATAACCAAGCTAGTTTGAGAAGCACTAAAGTTCTCATATGGAAAGGCTTTGGAGTAAGATGGACCCCGGTTATCAACACCTCCTATATGACTTTGGGTGAATTACCTAAACTTTTTGAGCCCTGGTTTTTGATGTGTAAGAGAGGGGTAATGCTACCTCATAGTATAGCCATAATGGGACAGCCTGTATAAAGCACCCAACATAGTACATGGTTTATAGTTTAGAGTCAGTGATGTTAATCCCTTTATCTCATTGCAGAGTAAGGCTTTTGAAGGGTTAATTTTGAATTTTCCCCAAACGTTTATCTGTGTTAGGTATAATTTCTAAAGTAAAACACAGGTAATGAAACACATCCAAATTTTAATTCAGCAAAGGTTTTTGAGGGTCTATGGTATGTCATGAACTTGAACATACAATTATCTAATTTAATCATCACAATAAACCCTATATGTGGTAGATATAGTCATTCCCATATAAGAGATATATCAACTGAGGCTCAGGGATAACTTTACACTTAGTTAAGTGGCAGAAGCACATCTAGATATTAGAGGCCCAGTCCAGTAGTCTTTCTCCTCTATCATGACAACTTTTGCCCTCGATATTTTGTCTGTTTTTAAAATAACTAACGTCTACACCCTTGTCCACATATTTACACAAATAGCTATGAAGGTACAAAATAAAGTTAATTTTCTGAGTGATTTTTTTTTTTCAAATCATCTCAATTATTTATTTCATGAAAACTATTTATATGGATCAGTGGTCCTCAGACTAAAATGCATGAAGGGTCAGGCAGGTAATGTAAAAGGACGAGCTGGGCAGCTATCAGGCAAGAAGGAGTGGTAGGGACTATGGAGAACTAGAGGGAATAGCCCATCTAAAGGAAGCAATTTCTGTTCAGCTCCAGGCTCTTGTTGAAGGGCCAGGATGTGGGTTCCCTAATGTCAAATCTTTAGCTTTTTTAAGACAGGAAGAATTCCAGAATTTTATGTGAAATTTCCCAATTTTTAAACAATGTGTGTGGGCCAAACCACATCTGTGGACCACATCTGGCCGGAAGACTGCCAGTTTGCAGTCTTGACCCAGCTGCCCTTAATTCTCCACTTCTCTTGACCTGGTAAATAGTCCATTTAAATAGCTTGGATACATAGTGGGCCCCTCTGGGTAGTGTCTTCATAGTATACATACATTTTCAGGACTGACCTTTAGTTTCCCAGCTTCAGAATTTTTATTTTCTCAGAACCCAGTTAGGTTGAGTGCTCTTACTGATATTCAGAACTCAAGAACTTCATGCAAAAACAAGGACACTAATTAAATAATTTACAGTGAGAAATAATATTGCTGAGTAGATAGGATACTATATTAGCCTGATCAGTTAATTCTCTCCTTGTAATTCATCTACCTGGGAAGCAAACTCCTAATCAGAAGCTGCTTTCGTGCATAGGGAGTCAGAACCCAGAAACTGACGGACTTGAAAGAAGTACCTCCCTGTAATGGGTCTTAAAATCTTCCTCTCCTTATGGGAGCCTTGCCAGTGGGTTGAAATGTTAGGACTCAGCCCCCACCCCGACTCAGATATGACAAATACACACTGACTAAGTGCCTCCTTTACTGTTATAGGACTGGTTCTCAACTCATGCCCAGAGATTTTATCAAAACACAGATTGAGGGGCTTTATACCCCAAGGATTATGATTCAATACTTCTGAGGTCGGACCTGAGAATTTTGCATTTCTAACAAGTTCTCAAATGATGCGGATGCTGATGGGCTGCTAGATGGGGAACTCCCTTTGAGAACTATTGGGTTGGCCAAAAAGTTCGTTTGCGTTTTTCCACAAGGTGTTATGGAAAACCCAGACGAACTTTTTGGCCAACCTGATACTTCGCTCCGATTCATCTTCACCTGCTGCTCTTGTCTGTGTCTCTGCTATGCTAAGATAGTCACATCCTAATTCTGGGGTTGGAACTCGGATGGTTGGCCAATTTTTAGGTTGTCATTTTTACCTTTTTGAAGTATTTCACTTAAGTGATTTGATTAATTACTTTAATTTGTCAAATCCAAAATGCCATTAATTGTCAAACACACCTGGAGTTTAGAGACATTAAAAGTGCGAAAAAATGAATGCATTTTTTTTTTAGGGTCACTGCAATTCAGTAAATTAAGCCTCAATTTGGGGTAATCTCCCTGGATTATGTTATTTAAAGCTCAACTGGGTGGATACATTTGAAGAAAGGACTATATCTTCTTTGACCAAACACAAGATGAATTTTAAGCTTACCTTTCCCAGTTCTTTTTTTTTTTTTTTTAATTTTTATTGGAGTGTAGTTGATTTACACTGTTGTGTTAGTTTCAGGTGTTCAACAAAGTGAATCAGTTATACATATGCATATATCAACTTTTTAAAAAAAATTCTTTTTCCATATAGCCACCTTTCCCAGTCCTTAGTAGAAAAGATGCTGCTGGCACAGTGATCTATGGCTGACTTTGTCATCTAATTGAAATTTATTGTTATTGTATTTGTCCTCTGCTGTGCTCCGATCCGACCCTGGAATGCCTGATCTTCACTATGGAATGAATCTCTGTTTGCCTTACTAGATCGGTAGGGCCATGCACCTTTTTTAAACGGTTGATTATCAGACTCACTGTTTCCTTGGCCATGCAGGAAAGGACAATTAGGACAAGGGTTGCTCAACTGTCCGAATCCTACCTTGTCTTTATGGTCATAAATTACTGGTCCTACGAAAAAAGGACTTGGAAAAAATGACTGTTAACTTCAGTAAGCATCTTCAGGCATATGTAAGAGGATGGCTTGAGAGGCAGAAACTCTGACTCCATTCTTGCACTCCTCAGTCTATTATTGGAAACCTCTTGGGGGTTCATTTATTTATTAGTTTTTGAAAAAAAGCACTAAGTGAAGTCCCTTAGTTATGTAAATATTAGGCCAGGCATCTCTTTCTTCAGAGAAAGAGTGTGAAAAGAGCTCCCCCTTTTCATTAAAACCTGCCCCTCTCCTTGGCAATATTTAAAGAGAGAGTAGACCAGTTTACCTAAGAATTTGGGAGTGTACTAGGAGAAAAAGAGACTGAACCCTCAACTTTCTCTCTGAAATGAGAAGTAAGGGAAACACATTAAATGGATCAAGGTGGCGTCAGGCAGTCTGTGGTCAGGAGAGAATGTTGATACAACAGGCCTTGAAGGGGTTAACACATCAGGATGAAGGGGAAGCCTGAGCTGCCTGCTCTAGGCAATGACCTAAGGTTGATGATGAGGGCTGACTTTTGTCTAAATAGGCGAGAGTGATCAAAGAGCTACAGTCTTGGAGTTTGAGGCTGGTCCAACCTAGAAGCCATGGGAGTCCTGAACCAGCAGGACATAGAACTTAACAGGACCAGTGTTCAGCTGTGATACCACATGGCGATGGCAGAAGCCTTCATGCTAATTGGCAGTCTTCTTTCCACCTGAAGTTTAGAAGCAAGGCTCTACTTTAGACTGAATAACCGAGAAGGGGGAGTTTTCAAGGAGGTGAGACTGGATTTCCTACTGAAAGGCTCCAGTGATCAACTGGAAAAACAAAAGAGATGTGACAATATTTACATCTAAGTATTATGCCAGCCTCTGTGGATATGGAATCAAGTGAGACAAGATCTATTATGACAAGCAGGTAGACTCGAAAGAAAAGTATTCAAGGCTAGCTAGGGAAACTGACAGTTATTCATTTAGCAGACTATTGAGTATCTCCTGTGTGTCAGAACTGGGACCCACAGCGAGATGAAATAACACAGCCTCTACACTCAGAGGGTTTTCCAAACTCAATAGAAAAGCTGTAATACTGGAAGCGCTTGTAAAGATATACTCGTTTTCTGTCCAAGCTTCCCTGTCTTCTAGAAAAGGCTGGATATACATACTGTAGATAGTAATTGACTTACACCTTAGAGGCCATTTGGAACCTCTCCATAAATAAAAGAAAAAAGGGCATTTCAGACAGGGAACAGCATTATAAAGTCACAGACATGTGAAAAAAAAGATGATTATTTCTGAGTAGCTAGTAGTATATAGTGTACAAACAGATGGAATCGAAAGGAATAAGATTAGGTATGAATGCAGGTAGAGACCACCTTCTAAATTTTTTTACCTTATATTTACAGATAGTGGTTTACCACCAAATATATGTATAGCTTGCTGTGTTCTATATTTTTGAGAACTCACTTAGGTGACCTAGGTGGAACAGGTGGTGAATGAGACTGAGAAAAAGGATCAGTGAAGCCCCTGGAAACAGGGAGGGAGACCAGTTTGGGAGAGCATTAAAACGTTCTAAGCACGACATTGTGAAAGAAAATTGGAATCTGTACCCATATGCTGAGTGTTATGGACAATAAAGATGGTATAGACCCTGCTCTCAACATGCTTAAGCCATAAAACAAGTAAAACTTGAGAGCAGGAGCCTATGTAGTTCAAAGCACTGAAGGAAGTATACAGTAATGACTTGCCATCGTGGTTGTATTTGGTTGAGAATGCTGCTGGGAGGAGAGTGTGAGGAAGTGATTGATGACTGTAGTCCAGGAAGATATAAGAGGATTAGAAGCAATGGCTTAAAAGAAAAAAGGCTTCAAAACATTCAAACCTCCTTTGTGTAATGGTGGACACTATTTTGAGAATGTCAATTTCAGGAGACACCATAATAATGTGTTTGTGTGTGTGCTTAAAAAGCCACCACCATAAAAGATCTGGAGTCCACTCATAAAGTTCAAGTACCAATTTTTGCCCGTGAATGTGGAACATTCTGCTTTCCTACAAACATAACTGTCACATTATAAGGCATAGCTCTCATTTTCTTGGTAATTTACTGACAATATAAACATGTATATGACTTGTGGTAAATATGGCGATTCTCACTTCATAACCAAAGAGGGTGGATGTTATAGCTTGTGAGCGGTTATAACCGTAAAGCCTGCAGTGTGAGTCACCAGGTTGGCCCAGGAATTAAGATGTGTTATTATTCATGCTGGTTAGCTGAAGTTCCTGAGCTAACCTTGTTGGAGTTTGCATTGTTGGCAAAGGACAAGATCTTTAGTGATAGATCAAGTGTATGAATTCTGCTCCTAGTTCTTTGGCTAACTGGTTCTGTAGTGTGGGGAAAACTTTTTAATCTTTCTGTTCTCAGTTTCTCTATCTATAAGCAAGGGATCAGACCAAATTCCACCCAATATTGAGAAATCAGCAATTCTGTGGTATGGCAGAGACTGCTAATGATGACTAAATATCCTCAACAGATTTGTTCAGTTGGTGACCAGTATAATGATTGTTACAAAGTGAATCTTAATTATATTGGGTGGCATCTGCCAAGCCTAAAGACAACATTTCTTGGCCTCCCTTAGAAATAGGTGTAGCTAATGAAATGTAAGCAGAGGGACCTCCTGCCCAGAAGCACCCCCTTTTACCCTTGCTCCTCTTCCTGTAGTATTGACTTGGGATAGTTCATGTGATGACTGGAGCACCAGTGGCCATCTTGCAACCTGAATGGTCTTAAGAATACAAGGCATATCTTAAGGATGGTGGAGCAGAAAGAGAATAAGAGCTTGGTTCTCTGGTGAAAATAGTGTCATCATTCAGCCGTGGCCTACCTCTGGATTTTCTTCATATGAGACAAAAATAAACCTCTCTCATTGAAGCCACTACTAGCCACCTAATTCGATTTCTAACTAGTGTATTGGTATCAGGTTACCTTTATATTATTTTACATCACTAGGTTCTCTCTTTGCAATTTTGGAGACAATAGCTTATAATAAACCTGGAAGTTTTTGGTGCTATGAGGTGCAACATAATTCACCAAATATCTAAAATTAATTAATGAATGAATTTATGAAAACACAGCCACAATATGTAAAGAATTGCCAACGTTTGGTACAGACTGGGAGGGAGAAAATCAAGGGAAGTTTATTAATCAAGGAAACTACAGAATTTTTAAAATATTGGAAGTTGTTGGGATTTGGGGAGCTAAAAGTATTTTTGATCTTAGTTTGTAGCAAGTTCACATTTTAATAGAATGGAAACCTCTAGTTTTCAGTACACCTGTGCTTTGATCTCCTTGTCTGTCATTGCAATGTGATTATGAGGATTACTGGGTCATTCTCAGTCTAAGTTGTTTTTGTGATTTAATTTTCTGGGAGAGGAAGGGAATCATTAAAGGATATCATTAAAATGAGAGACATGAGGCTTGTAATTGACCTTCCTTGAAAGTAGTCCCATCTGGAAGATTTTATCAGTAAACATTTATCAGTGCATTTGGCTTTTAAGCAGATTCTTCTCCTCTATTCTTTAAAATAAGCAGGCAAAGTCTAAAAAGAAACCACATGAGTGCCCATAGGTTGCTTTTGTGCATACTCATTGGGAAGAAAATTTATATGTAAGAAAAAAATTCTCTCCTAAGATAATTATATGAGTCTTTTTTTAAGTTTTGCTTCAGTGATTCTCTTTCTCAGATTATAATTTGCAGGTAATAGTGTTCTTCAATGACAGTGCTTTGTTGTGATTTGTTTTCATGTATGTTCAGAATGGAGGTGTTAGGAGGGATACGCTATTTGTGAAATCTAGTGTGCAGGTGCTTTGAAAATCTGTTAAAGCTCTGTTAAGCCCAGCACTAGTCTGAAACTTCATATTGTACTTTTCTAAAGTACCGGAACTGTTTTTTATGAAGACAGACGTTGCTGTGGTTTAAATAAAAGTACCAACATGACGTTATCACCTACCAGTCAGAAGACATAACCCAGGCAGTCTCGTAAAGTTGTGTTTTGGGGGTATCAGAAGAGTTGCTTCCATTTTCACACATCTTAAAGTTTTCCTGTTTGGTTGGTTTTGCTTGTCGACTTGTGTGTTTTGATAATCACAACCTTTGTCAGTTCCATATCCACTTTCAGAGAGAGAAAATTTCTTTTTTAAAAATCTACTTTGAAGTCCTACATTTACTGAAATATTTCCCCTCATTGATAGCCAACTCTGTTTCTTCCATTCCCTTGAGCATACTCTCTAGTCAATTAAAAAAGCAACATCGACATATCACACACCCATAAGCAGTTATTACACACTTGTTTTCACACTCAGTAAAATGTCCTGGCTGCATTTCTCCTACACGTTGTATATTGATGACTTCATCTCTCCACTTAATGGGGTTCTATGAGGTTTTAGGTAAAGTATGGGTACCATTTGGATTAGACTTGTTTATGAGGGTGAGTCTATGGGTCCTATTATCAGAACTCTCTCCATTTTTGGCTTCATCCCCAGTTTCCATACACCTGGGGACAGCACCAATGTCAGAATCCTAGAGCTGTATCTTACCAGGTTTTTCATCCAACAAAAAAAAGAGCTTATCTCTCTAGTAGCTCCCATACAATAAGGTTGTAGACACTACAACCAATCACAGTGACCCCACCTAACAGTGAGCAGGTTCCCTGAAGGGAATCAGGGTATTGTTTTCCAAGGAAAGGAAAAACTGAATACTGGGCATCCGTAAAGACCAATTGCCCGGGCTTCCCTGGTGGCGCAGTGGTTGAGAGTCCGCCTGCCGATGCAGGGGACGCAGGTTCGTGCCCCGGTCTGGGAAGATCCCACATGCCGTGGAGCGGCTGGGCCCGTGCGCCACAACTACTGAGCCTGCGCGTCCGGAGCCTGTGCTCCGCAATGGGAGAGGCCACAACAGTGAGAGGCCCACATACCACAAAAAAAAAAAAAAAAAAAAGACCAATTGCTCACTAGCCATACAGGCCTATTTCTTCATGAGATAGCAACTTCTCATTGTGTATGGACATCATGACAGATCAACCACAGCTAACTACTAAATTCTGAAGTCTTATTGCATGCCTGAACTCTAGGCCAGTTACGTCTGTTTATAGCTCAGAAGGACTGCCACAGCAAAGGGAGCAGGGCAAACAAACCACATTACACTAATTATCAAGTTAACCATTGCTAGGGCCCACCTTTGTTCACAACTTGATGCCCCTACAATGGACTCCCACACAGATCACTTATCTCCATCTCGAAGGAAAACACTAGATGTTTTTATCCTCTTACTTTTCTCTGCAGTAACCAGCACAGTGCTTTGTACATGATACACAGTTAAGAAACACTTGTGAAATGAATAAAGAACATTTGAGGGAAATAAAAAGCAATCATTCCTCATCAGGAATGAGTTGAGAACCAGTGGCATAGCCTGTTTGACAGCTTGGACTGGATTCTGTTTCAGGTTTGGTTTTTGGAAACTCTCCTTATTTTAAGTAGGAATGATTATTAAAATGATTTCATACTTATTAATCTATTATGATCAGTCTTAGCCAATTATAAAAATGGCATGGAATATTAGGGGGGAAAACTTGAATGTTATAGACAGTTGAGCATATTGTATACATAGTGAAGAAAATATTTTCTTCATTTTTTTTTTTTTTTTCTGGTAGCTGAGGTAATACCAGAAGAACTCAAGAGTAGACTTGAAGTGATATCAGAAGAAGGTGGTTACCCAAGTTTACTGACTGCTGATAGGTGGCCAGAAATAATGAGAGGGTACAATAGATATGTTCAGTTTTCTTGGCACACATAGCTATTTAATTATCTCATTTCTGAAAGAACTATAGCTCCACTGTTACCTAAGTTTATCCTGTAGCCGTTTAATATAGTAATACCCCTAGTGTAAAAGAGGGAGTCAATTACTGTGATAACCTGGATCCTTTGTAAAAGAATACTAGCATACCAAGGAGGGTTTTTGTTTTTTGTCTTAGTCTATTTTTTGTCCCATTCCTTTTTAGGTAAGAATTAGCATCTAAAAACACCACATTAGGGCTTCCCTGGTGGTGCAGTGGTTGAGAATCCGCCTGCCGATGCAGGGGACACGGATTCGTGCCCCGGTCTGGGAAGATCCCACATGCCGCGGAGCAACTGAGCCCGTGAGCCATGGCCGCTGAGCCTGCGCGTCTGGAGCCTGTGCTCCGCAACGGGAGAGGCCACAACAGTGAGAGGCCCGCATACCGAAAAAAAAAAAAAAAAAAAAAAAAAAAAAACACCACATTATGGGATTGTAAATACAATGTTTCCGTTGTAACTTAATAAGCATAAAAATAAACAGTCACTTCTCCACTTTTGCCGTACAAGAGAGTTGAATGCTGGGTCATCAGTTACTAGCAAAAGTCCTTCTTTTTTATTTTTTTAATGACTTGCAAATTTGCTGGTACTATACAAAGTCTAAGCGAAACTGACTTCAGAATGAGTATTGGGCTTTCATTGTTTACTGCATATTGATCACTGACCCATCTTTTCAGAGGTATCAGCTGTATGAAAATAATAGTACACTTTTTCAGAAGCGCAAAGTTGGTCAGAGTTCATCGCTTTGCTCAGCCTCTTGAGACCCTGACCCAATGATGTTAGCAAAAAAAAAAAATTGTCTCAGGACTCCAGAGTCTCAGAGAAGTGCTGAGAGTACCCATCATTCATTCCTGTGTTTCTACATTTAGTTTCAAAGTTGAGGATAAAACCTAGCTTCTGAGATTCCCTCTTGGGGCATCTTTTGTGTCTACTTGGGTTCCACCAGTCTTTCATTTGAACCCTCAGGCATCTCAGGCATGTGTTAACTGTAATTGAATTGTAAGTTACAAATATATTTTCTCAACATTTTGCAAGCATCCTTCCATTGTTTTCTAACATTGGTGACATCCCAATGTCTATTCAAAACCTATTGTTCTTTGTAAAAAAATTTTATGAACTTCTCTTCATCCCTGATATCTCTGCACTTCATGATCAATTGTCTTGGTCTGGGTGTTCATCCGCTGTCCTGGGCGCACACTAGATCTTTTCACTCCAGATATATGGGTCCTTTAATTCTGGATTTGTTTTCTTTTCTTAGTTCATCGATAATTTTATCTTTTCCATTTTCTCTGTTTTCTCTTCCTGGGATTCGTTAGTTGAATGTTGGACCTCCTAGATCAGATCCTTTAATCTCCTCACTTTTTTCTTCTTCTTTTTCATCTCTTTGGTGTTTTGTTATACCTTATAGAAATTTCTTCAAATTTATCTTCCAACCTTTCTATTAAAATTTTCATTTTGGCCATTTTATTTTTCAATTTCAGTACTTTCTTGTCCTCTGCTGTTGCCTTTTTAACAGCATCTATTCTTATGTCAGGAATGCATTATCTTTGTACACAAATGATAGTTCTTTAGAGGTTTTCCTCTGTCTGTTTCCTGTGGATTTCTTTATTCAGTTGATGTGGTCTGCTTATACTAGTCTCTCTTCTTTATTCTGGATAATTTCCTCAAGAGGCTGTCCATTCATATTTAAAGATCTCACACACCACACACACACACACACACACACACACACGCACACACACACACGCAAACACAAAGACAACCAAACAACAACGATGATGGCAACAAGAAATATACCACCAAAGTTCTTTGAAGTGGACGGGGCTTCTCAACTGCAGAGTTTCACTATAGCATGATTGGGTGTTCAAGTGGGTTATTCTTTGGGAATTCTGAAGTGTCATCATGACAAGATTCTCCAATTTCTGCCTGGAAGATATGCAACTGAGGGTATATATACCTGACTGCTAGTGTTTGGGGAACATGGCTTATAAGGAGTTTGTATGTCTTACTGGGAACTCTGCAGTTAAGCATCTGTTTTTCAACCTTGGGTGTGACCTTGTTTGCCACTGATGTCCTCAGTTTGATGTCTCTCTAGCTTATTTGCTCCATAAAAGGTAAGATTTAGTCTCCAACAGGAGAGGGAAATAGTTGGGATCCAAAGTCTCCATATAATTTTAATGTACTTTCAGCCTCTCACTAAACTCCTGCCTTCCTTAGTGTATGCTGCCTCTAAGCTCTGCATCTCTGGATTGGGTAGAACGTATTGGTTCACTTTCCCTTGGAATATGCTCTCTGTAATCATCTTCGCAATTGTGCTAAGGCAGTTTCTACTTCTCATCCACTCTCTCCTTTCTAAAAATCATTGAAATTTCTCCTTTGATGATCTCTCCTCCCTCATTATCTATGCCTTTGTGGATTTGTGTGTTTTTATTCCCTTACTTTCATTTTCGTGAGGTGTCAGAAAGAGGAGAAGATAAGCATGTGTAGTTTCCCCATCTTTGCTAGAAATCCAGGGAAACTATAGCTGAGGAGGAAAGTGGCTTGGAAGAGGACTTAGAAAAAAAGTGATCAAACAAGTTGGATGAAAGATCAACAAGATTCTAGAAGATCCTGCTGCTGACGAGAGCTAACATTTATTGAGTGCTCATTATGTGCTTGGAGTTTTGCAAAATGTTCTTTATGCGGGACATTTATTTTTGTCCTTGTAAGAACACCAGAGGTAGGCACTGAGTCATAGAGAGGTAATATGACTTGTCTAAGTTAGTAAATGGTAGAGCTGGGATTTAAATCCAAGTCTGACTCCAGAGACCATCCTCTCAACCACTAAACGATCTTGCCTCCTGTAAATTGCTTAAACAGGGATTTTAAATGAAAATCTATCTGAAAAAAATATTTCTCATGTCTATGATTTAGGAGACTTTCTTTTCTACCAAAATTATTTATTGGCCTACTTAATAATGTTTTAAGACTAGAAAATTCTTTCAGGTTTGAAAAGTAGTAAGAGAACTTTCTTCAGATGAATAGATACTATCTGTAGGACTTTATGAGACTTAGGTACTCATCATTTTACAAACCTATAGACCATCTATTTGAATTCTGTCCTCTTACCATTTTGTAAAATAAATATGCTCTTTACAACTGTGTTTTTTCTTTTAATATTCATTGGTATATAGTTGCTTTACAATATCATGTTAGTTTATACTGTACAGCAAAGTGAATCAGCTGTATATATACATATATCTCTTCTTTCTTGGATTTCCTTCTCATTTAGGTCACAGCAGAGCATTGAGTAGAGTTCCCTGTGCTGTACAGTAGGTTCTCATTAGTTATCTATTTTATGCATAGTATCAATAGTGTATATATGTCAGTACCAATCTCCCAATTCAGCCCACCCCCCCCAACTGTGTTTTAAATCATGTGTAGAGAGATGGAGGTTGCATCTGTACAACAGCAAACATCTGGAAGAAAAGAATCCCCCACCAAAGCTTGTTAAAAGAGATTCATAAGCAAAGCATGCTTTCGAATTATGAAAACAGATTCATGTCCAACATCTTGAAGAACTCTCACATGTATGTTTTTGTTTCAAATATAGCTTAGAGATCATTAAGATTAAAATTCAATTGTGTGCTCTGTTGTCTTTGCCATCAATTTCAGTTAAACCAGACTTGCTTGGCAGTTTCGGAGAGAAAAGTCTTCAGTGCTTTTCCTTTTGAAATTTTGACTTCGGGTTTTTTTTTCCCCCGTAAGTACATATTATTTAAGGAGACTCTTTATGTTAAACCTCTAAATCATTCACCAGGTGGTCTTCATCAGCACTTATACAGATGAAATAGAACTAAAAGTTTCCACAAATTAATCTTTTTTTTTTTTTTTTTTTTTTTTTTTTTTTTTGCGGTACGTGGGCCTCTCACTGTTGTGGCCTCTCCCGTTGCGGAGCGCAGGCTCCAGACGCACAGGCTCAGCGGCCATGGCTCACGGGCCCAGCCGCTCCGCAGCATGTGGGATCCTCCCGGACCGGGGCACGAATCCGTGTCCCCTGCATCGGCAGGCTGACTCTCAACCACTGCCACCAGGGAAGCCCTAGACTTTATTTTTTAGAGCAGTTTTAGGTTGACAGCAGAATTGAGTGGAAGAGCTTTCCCATGTACCCCCTAGCCCCATACATGCATAGCTTCCCTATTATCAACCCACCCCCACCAGAGTGGTACATTTGTTACAACTGATGAACCTACACTGATACATCATTATCACCCGAAGTCCAGTTTACATTAGGGCTCACTCTTGGGTTGGGAGAAATGTATAATGACGTGTATTCACCATTATACTTTCATACACAGTATTCTCACTGCCCTAAAAATCCTCTGTGTTCCACCTGTTATGCCTTCCTCCCCTCCCTTCCCCCACTGGCAACCACTGATCTTTTTAACACTGTCTCTATAGTTTTTGTCTTTTCCAGAAGTCATATAGCTGGAATCATACAGCATGTAACCTTTTCAGTTTGGCTTCTTCCACTTAGTAATATACATTTAAGTTTCCTCCATGTTTTTTCATGGCTTGAGAGCTCATTTCTTTTTGGCGCTGAATAATACTGCATTGTCTGGCTGTACAATGGTTTATTGATCCACTCACCTACTGAAGGATAGCTTAGTGCTTCCAAGTTTTGGCAATGATGAATAAGGCTGCAATAAACATATATGTACAGATTTTTGTGTGGATATACGTTTTCAGTGTTTGGGGGATAACTACCAAGTAGTGCTATTGCTGGATCACATGGTAAAAGTATGTTTAGTTTTGCAAGAAACTGACACACTGTCTTCCAAAGTGGCCAAACCATTTTGCATTCCCACCAGCAATGAATGAGAGTTCCTTTTGCTTCTCCACCTCCTCACCAGCATTTGGCGTTGACAGAGTTACAGACTTTGGCCATTCTAATACGTGTGTAGTGATATCTCATTGTTTTAACGTGCATTTCCCAGATGACGTATTTGGAGCCACTTTTCATATGCTTACGAAATGTGCCTCTTAAAGAATTCACCTATTTTTTCATCAACTTACTTGTTTGCTTACTGTTGAGGTTTAAGATTTCTGTGTATATTCTGAATGACAGTTCTTTATCAGATGTGTCATTTGCAAATATTTTCTCCCCAGTCTGTGGCTTGCCTTCTCATTCTCTTAACATTGTCTTTCACAGAAGAGAGATTTTAAATTTTAATGAAGTCTAGATTATCGATTATTTCTCTCATGGGTTATGCCTTTAGTGTTGTATCTAAAAAGTCATGACGAAACCCAAGGTCATGTTTTTCTCCTGTGTTATGTTCTAGGAATTTTATAGTTTGTGTTTTACATTTAGGTCTGTTACCCATTTTGAGTTAATTTTTGTGAAGTTAATTTTATAAGGTCTGTGTCTAGATTGTTATTATTTTTATTTTTTTGCAATGTCTAGTTGTTCCAGTGCCATTTATTGAAAATAACATCTTTCCTCCATTGTATTGCCTTTGTTGAAGATCATGCTTCTTTGTCAAAGATCAGTTGACTGTATTTATATGGATCTATTCGGGAGCTGTCTGTTCTGTTCCATTGATCTATTTGTTCCTTCTCCAATACCACATGCCTTGATTACCATAGCTTCATAGTATCTTTGTAAATTTTTAAATCATGAACTATAAAAACATTTATAAAAGTACATAGAACAGGGCTTCCCTGGTGGCGCAGTGGTTGAGAGTCCGCCTGCCGATGCAGGGGATGCGAGTTCGTGCCCCGGTCCGGGAAGATCCCACATGCCGCGGAGCGGCTGGGCCCGTGAGCCATGGCCGCTGAGCCTGCGCGTCCAGAGCCTATGCTCCGCAACAGGAGAGGCCACAACAGTGAGAGGCCCGCGTACCAAAAAAAAAAAAAAAAAAAAAAGTACATAAAACATAAGTGTTAAGTTTAACCAATAATTTTAAAGTAAACACCTATTTTAATCATCCCTCTGAAGCACCCTATTTCTGTTTCCTATCTCCAAAGAGATAACTACTGTCCTAATTTTTTCTTTTCCTGCTTGTCTTTATGGTATGGTTTACCACTTAATGCATCCATCCCAAAACAAAGGAGTTCAACTTAGTTTGTTTTTGTATTTTATGTAAATAGGCTCATCTTGTGGATACTTTTATATTTTGCTTCTTTTACACAATGTTATACTGGTAATATTCATCAATATTGCATGTAGCTGAGGACCACACATTTTCATGACTATATCGTGTTGTGTTGTATAAAGTAACCACAATTTATTTGTCCCATCTTCTCTTGTTAGGAAGTTGGGCAGTTTCCAGCTGGAAAATATTATGAATAAAGATATTATGGATTTTCATTTACACGTATCTTAGTGCTTATTAGCATGCATTTCTGTGGGGGAATATACCAAGAAATGGAATCTTGGGTCATGCATGTCTTTAACCTTGCTATGTAAGGGGAAAGTATTTGATAAAGTGCATAAAGAGTGTATGAGAATTCCTGTAGCTCCACATCTTAGCCAAAAAACACATTGTATTGTCAGATTTTCTGATTTGTTTCAAATATGGAGATTTTATAATGAGATCATTGCATTTCCCTGATTAGTAATGAGGGTGAGTGCTCTTTCATATGCTTCGTGGATATTTGAACTTTCTTTTTGTTGTTGTTATGCTTTTTCATGACAAGTGTTTTCTAAAAGGCATTTTCAAGCACCTTTTAGGAAACCAAAGGCCCGGTAGATACAATATGTGCCACAAGCTGTCAATGAGGAAGGCTAATAATACTCTAGAGGACCCAGTGATGGAAACTTCTGAGAATCTGTAGTATATAGAATGCAAATATTAGTTTGGATTCAGTGTCATTGTACTTGTTTCCTATCCTATAATCTTTTGCATCCCTTCTCAACATTTTTATAATTTGGGACTGCCTTTGAGATATTTTTCCTTATTGTTGCTCTTGTGTATAAAAGAGATGGTAGTAATGCTTCTCAGGCCAGTATGTCTGTGTATGGCTTATTTTGTAAAGAGTTTAAAGAACTTTAAACTTTTGAGATAGAGAGGTGGCCAGGGCATTAACATACTCCTTGTCACTGGAGGAGACAGATCTCCCCAGAGGGAAATGGCTGCTTCTTTATTGACATGGACCCAAGCTGTGCACAGAACTCAGGTTTTTTAACTCCTAGGCTAATGCCAAATGCATTAGACATGGCACCAATTGTTCTATGCATAAAACATGAGCAGTGTTCATCACCTGATTGCTAATACCAATTACCTAGAACATGAATTTTTTAAAAGAAAGATATATGATGAAACTATATATGATTTTACAGATGTTTCTGATAATTTTTAACAATTTGACTGTATTTTTCTAGTTTAACTCCTTCTCGAAACCCCTTTAACTCTGCTTATCCTATAGTAATTGTTAGTGTTCTTAAACTGATCAAGAAAATAATGTATATTCCTCTCTAAATAGCCAGGCTTCCTACCTTCTTGCTTCCTACTCTCCTCCCATCGAATCTCTCCCTTGGGTTTAGCAATAAAACATGTAGCTTAATATGTTTAGTGGGAGCTTAAACATTCCATGCTGGTGTCTCACCTCATCTCTGCCTTCATGTGGACTTTTCTCAACGACTCTTTTTTTTCAGACTCTTTAAAATGATTTAATGTACTGTAAAACAAAAATCCTTGAATTTATGACACTTTTCAGTTTATAAAAGACTATGTAAAGGCGTCTCCTCATAGGCTGTAACAAGTGCAAGGACAGTGAAACTCAAATAATCAAATGACATCCTTAAATTTATTTCACTATTATTTATATGGTGAATTCAAGATTAAAGACCTGGTTTTGTAACAATCCATCTAGTACTGCTTTTATAGGCAGCACAGTACAATTGTAAAAAGTACAGATTATCTGTGCTTAAATTCCAGTGCCACGCTAACTAGCTGAGTTACCCTGGGCAAATCACTAAGGCTCTCTATGCCTCAGTTTCTCCAGCAATAAAATGTGTATAATAAGAGTTGTGAGGATTCAATGAATTAATACCTATAAAGGTTTTAAAAGGTGCTAAAAACTGAGCTTATCCAATGTAAGTGCTCAATAAATGTTAGCTCTGTTGCAATCTTTTCTGATTATTTACTCTTAAAGAGCAATAACATGTTACCAGAAATAAGAGGTGGAGCTGCCAGAACTAAAAGTGATTTTTGTAATCATACCTATCAGCCTGGATTAATAGCTTTAATTTCTTCATCTATAAATATAGAATAATTAATCCCTAAAAAAAATCCCTAAACATTGTAAAACTAATACATAATGTTGATTAGAACTCAATACAGATTAGTCTATTTATCTTAATGAAACCATATCACCCTCAGAGCTAAGCTGATAACCTGAAATCATGCACAGCCTCTGTTTCTTTTCTGAACTCATAATTCCATCCTCCAGCCCACCTAGTACATTTACGCCAGAAAATCTGTAAGTTGCCACAATTGCTTGAAGTATAACACTGGGGGTTTCCAGGCAGCAGGGTCTTCTGATGATAGTATACATTAATAGGCATCATCTAAAGGCAAAATAAGGCTATTCCACAAATGTGGATTGAATTTCTACAATGGTCTAAGAACTGTGAGGAACAGAGAAGATATTACGATGAGTTCTTGCTATTCTTTTGAAGCTAAGACCTACATGACTGAATGATTAGAGAAAAAAAATTTGCTCTGTAAGGGCCAGGATGATGTCTAATTCACCTTTGTGTTCACTCACACTAACAAATAATTGATTATTAGTGAATGAATGAATGAATTGCAGTAGAGAAAAGAAAGATAAATACAGATAGAGGTCATTGGTCCATTTAACAAACACCTATTGAGTGCATTGGAATTGTCAAGGTGTGTAACTTTTAGCTCCAAAATTTCTCATATAGACAGCATAAGCCTCTGAGAGTTGTAAAGTGTACTTAGAAATCTGTGACCTCTTAAATTTGAGAAATGCTGATATGGAGATAGAATCAGGGTGAATACGAGAAAGACAGGCACCAGGAAAACTGCAATAACCACACATGAAACAAACAGGACTTGAACTAAGGGAATTCAGAAGAGAAGAAATAAATCCAATAGTTATTTATGAGGTAAAACAGTCAGAACTTAGTGATGTCCAGGGGTTTGGGCTTGAGAGAGAGAGGACTCAAGGAGCATGCTTGGATTTCTGGCTTCAGTAAGTGGGTGAGTGATTGTGGCATCTCAGTAAGAGATCTCTCCATAGCAAGGTAGCAGACAGACTAAGTAACAGTGTTGGAAATACAGAGTGTGAGGTGTCTGTGCACATTCAGGTGGAGATTTCTGGAATGTGGAAGAGCAATTTAAACTGTAGTTTTCAGAACATAAGTAGGTAGATATTGCAGTTTGGGGGGTAATTTACTCACAGGGGCAATGAGTAGGGCGAGAAAAGAAGTGTAGAGAAAGACGAATCCAATAAAGAGATTGAAAAAGAGTGACTGAGAAGTAGGCAGAAAATCAGGAGAGTGGTTCCCAAATCCAAGGTAGGAGAGAATTCCAAGAAGGTCTGAATTGTTGGAAAACCTGTGTGGGGAAGGTAATTGAACTGGGTATGGAAAAACAAATGGAATAGATAGGGCAGAAAGAAAGGAAGAGGTATGGATTCTGGCTTGGGAGACATTAGAAGCAAAGTCTTATAAGAGATGTAAAATGTGTGCAAGAGGCTTGGCTGGAGTAGGCAGGACAGCACAGGGCTGAAAGATGGTCTCTGAAACTGAACTCCTTAGGTTCAAATCCCAGCTCCCCACTTTTAGCTATGTGATCCTCAGCAAGTTATATAACCTCTGAGCCTCAGTTTTCTCACGTGTAAAATGGGGACAATAAGAGTTCATTCTTCGTTTAACTTGTTTATTTTTTACTCTCCTGTATAGATGCCCTTGCAAAAGTTAGAATGATTTTATATATACAAGATTGTTTATAACTATCTCTGAATATTTTATTCTTTGTTCTCCTACCATCCCAGCCCCATTTATATTTTCCCATTTATGGATACTTTATTTTAATAAACAGAAGTTTTAAACTGTTTATATATAGCCCTATATATAAATATATTAAAGTATATAGATATATTTTATATATCCTTAGCAAGTCTTTTCCTACCCCAATATACATACCTATGTTTTACTGTAGTCCTTTATGGATTTACATTACATGTTGAAATTTTTAATAATTATGGAATATATTTTATTGTTAAGTCAGGGCTCTGATAGTCTTTACCTAGGTTTCCTAGATTTTCAGAACGCTATTTATTAAATAATCCATAGTTTCCTTATTGGCTTGAGATGTCGCTTCTATATTTTACTAATTTTAAGGATGGCTGGTTCTGTTTTTAATCTTTATAGCCTGTTCCTATATAAAAAGCATCACGGTATAATTAGTATGTATAAAAAATACATTTTAGTATCTGGGAGAACATGTGCCCTCTTAATTAATCTTATTTTTCAAAATTTCCCAGTTATTCCCACTTGGTCTTGCTAATTTATAAATATTACTTTAAAAATTATAAAAATTAATTTTATAATCAATTTGTGAAGCCCTCCCAAAAAAATCCTACTAGAATTTTTATTGAAATTGCATTAAGTTGCTAATTACGCCGTTTACAAGTGCTACACAACTACTTATGAAACTCCTGAAAAACTCCTAGTTCTTAAATGGTAAATATTCACAGTCAACAAAGGATCACGAGGCCTTTGAAGGAAACCAATAGCAAGAACAAAAGGAAACTAATGAGTGAATAAAACAAATGTATTTTTCTAAAGAAAATTTGTCTTCTGTTTCCAGAAGAAACAGAGATGATAAAAGGTATAGGAAAAAACCCTTAAAATATTAAGTTTTCAGAGATTAGGGGAAGAGTACATTCATTAAGTATGCTCAGGTTTCTGTGAAATAGGAGCAGGATGCTGAAAAAAATAGGAAGATTGGATAAAAGACTGAGTGTGCTTGGAGACTGAATTAGTCAAACAAAATCTCACAGAATGTAGAACAAAGAGAGGGATACAAAATATGGTAGAAAAGAGATAGGAAGAGTGAGATGGCAGTAGGGAAGTGAGAAGAAACAGGAAAAAAATAATTGGAAAAAACAAACAAACAAACAAACAAAAAAACCCCTTGACATGAAGAGTGATTCAAGTCCTCAGATTGAAAGGTTCATCCAGTGCCCAACAAGGGAAAAAAAAACAAACTGAGACACATGCTGATAAAATTTTGGAATTCCAAGGATGAGAAATTGATCCTAAAAGGTTCTAGAGAACAACAAAGGATCTTTCAAAGGTATCAGACTTCTCATCAGCAAAGCTGGAAGCTGGGACAGACTAGGCAATGTTTCAAAGTTCTGAGGAAGATTAAGCAGAGCCCTAAGTTGATAGCCAAACTATCAAGTGTTGGGACAAACTAAAGATGCATTTAGACATATATGGGCTTTACACTCCAATAAAGATGTTTAAAAAAAAAAAGAAGGAAATTAAAACTGAGAAAAAAAAAACCATATATGGGCTCAAATTTACCAGTTTACTTCCTATAGATCCTTCCTACTGAAAAAATATATATATATTGCTCAAAGATACATTCAAGCACAACAAAACAACAAGAATTCTACACAGTTCACCTAGGATACAAAGAGCACTGGAACCAACCCAGCTGTCTTATGAAAATAAATCCCAGGATGACAACAGTGGAATAGGCCTAGAAAGCAGGCAGCCTAAATTAGAAAGAGTTGTCACAGAGTTCCAAGAAAAATGTCTTCAAGAAGAAAGTAGGTATCATAAATCAAATTGCATAGTTAAGAACCTTTTAACATTTAAAGCAAAGTTAATTGCCTTAAAGTTATAGATTAATCTGTCTTTATAATATTGAGTCTTCCCATCCAGGAAATTAGATATATGTATATTTTTCTAGTTTTTTTTAACATCCTTCAGTGAAGGTTTATAGTATTATTTATACAAGACTTTAATAGCTTTTATTAAATTTATTTCTAGATATTTTGTATGTTTTATGCTATTGTAAATGGGATACTTTATTTTCTAACTGGTTATTGCTGGTATATAGAAAGCCTGTTGTGTACTATATGCATTTTATAATGTTCTGCCTTTCTTTTAAATCAAAATGTCCTGCCTTTCTTATATATTTTAGTTGGTTGCCCTGAAATTTTGAGTTACAGAATTATCATCTGAAAATATAATTTTGTACCCTCCTTTCAAACATTTTGTACTTCGTATTTGATTTTCTTATTTAATTACCTAGGTTAGAATTTTTTGAGCAGCATTAAATAGTTGGAGACAGTGGGTAGCCTTGGCTTGTTTCTGATTTGCTTCATTGTTAATTATAGATATTGAATGAAAGCTATTCACTAGCATAATAAGGACCCCTTCTTCTATTCCTGTTGTACTAGGAGTTTTATTTTATTGTCAACTTTCTAATAAGCATGCTTGGATGCATCATGAACATTGTTGAATGGTAGGAAAAAGATCGTGGATTCAATTTTATACTATAGGGGACCATTGTAGAATAATTTGATTTTGAGGAAAAGATATATAAAACTGTTTAGTAATTCAGCCATCCAGTGATAATTGTATAACCATATGGACAAAGGTAGAGGAAGTACATACAAGAGGATTGAATTTAATAGATAGGTCAGATAAATAAATCCAATTTTCTTACCTGATTTCTTTTTGCCCAAAAGACTCAGAATATTTGATAGCAAAACAATTTGAAATTGATGTTGAATAAAATTCATACACGACTGCTAAAAACAGACCTATTTTTCTGCTTCTTATCATGTATACATACATATAAAAAGCAAAACTGAACAGCAGGAAATTATTATTCCTTAAAGATAGGACAGCATTCAACTTTCCCTTCTGACATAGGGAACACCAATGATTGATGCTCTAGTCATTTTTCTCAACAATTTTCTAGTTTTTATAAAATATTGTTTAAGCCATAATTGGCTCCCACCATCTATTTTGATGACTTAAATTTTTTTTCAAATAAAACATAAATGAGTTTTCATATTATGTATAACCTGGCAGAATTTAAAAACATGAATTATCCTTGGAGATGGTAGGACTATGCTTTCTCCTCATTTTTCTATAAACAATAAACTTTCAATAAAAATAATCAATAATTTGAGTATTAATATTTACTTGAAATTACTCTATCACTGTTTCATTAAAAATGTCTAGCACATAAACTTCTTGGGATGTTGATGAAAACTTTTCTTATTCTGCCCCTTCAAAATGACAGATAGTATCAGGCTATAATTTTATTTATAAGATTTTATGTAATTATATTGGGGGTAAGATTATTAATTTATATACTATCTCCTTCATATTAATAGTACAGATCTTGAATTATAATGAGTTTCATGATTGTGTTATAAGATTAAACATAACATTAGGGAAGCTTCACATTTCCTCTTTGTGATTCTGACTTCCATGCCTGTCAAGATTGGTATAGATTCAAGTTTGTTTTCAATCAACTTCAAAGAAGATCAAAATCAGGGATCATATGTATCATTGCTCTCACATGATAGCTGTCTGGGACCCCTGTTTCGCCCTTGTTTTTCCTAAGGAGAAAGCCACATTTTCAGGTGGCTACTCTCTTTTACAGGGTTGGTTTCCTTTGTTTTTGTTTTTGTTTTTCACAACTCTAGGTAATGAACTGCAAAATACAATACGAAAATGTTGGTAGATGGAGAGATACACTTCTTCACCATCTGGTGAGCATCCTAGAGAATGGAGACAAATTCCACACCATGAAGGAGTGAAGTCATTTTTGCAGGAAGTTCAGCTTTGAGGATTAGTTTAAGAACTCAGAGCCGGCTATATTGTGGTGGACAGTTCCTCATGATTCTTTGTGGGTTTTAGTAAATTACAGACTGTTTACACTGGAAGGGACTGTAGAGATCAGTTTAGAGGTGAGGAAACTGAGGCCCACAGAGGGCCAGTGGAGCGTCCATAACATTGACTTGAACCACGTATCAGAATCCACATTCCAAAATGTGCAACTGCTGTCTTATTAAGGAATTTACAATGACACATTCTGAGGTCATGCAGGAAGTGGACTGAAACGCTAGGAATTAGGTCAGTAGCTTGAGACAATGCCGTCTTCTAGGTAGTCTTCAGCTTCCCTTATCCAACTGGGATGGGGAACATAGAAAACATGTGTGTGTGTGTGTGTGTGTGTGTGTGTGTGTGTGTGTGTGTGTGTGAGACTATAGTACCATCTATGCATCATGTTTTCAGCTGAGCTTTAAGTTGTACAGAAAGAAGCTACAGCCTACTTTAGCCAACAGTTTCTAATACTGCTTCTTTATAGAAATCAACTTTTTTCAATATTTCAAATATTTTAGAATATCAGGTCAATGAGATGAGACCCAGTTATGCTTAAATATTTACTGTGTGCATATATGTATAGAAAACATATTAACTTTGAACAGTAATGAACATTGGGTTGTAGTATACATGCTTTTTCTTTATTTTCTCTACTTCTGTATTTCCTAATATTTCTACCATGAGATTGTCTTTTAATGTATAGTTTTATTACATAAGTAATAAATAAGTACTTTTATGTCATAAAATACTTAAAACGTTGTGGAATATGGGATAGTCCTCCTCCATGCTCCTTTAGGCTTGCTTTCCTTGAAGGAACCACTTAACGATGGATACAATTTGGTGTATAACCTTCCAGAATTTTTAGCTGAATATTCAGTTATTTGAATTGTGGAAATGTTTAAAATCAAAAGTGGTATACTACACATGCTTTCCTAAGACTGACTTCTGTATTTGATATGTTTTGGAGAATATGTATTATTACATTCCAGTACATATAAATCTACACCAATATTCTTAAATCACCACATACAACGTATGGCAAATTTCTTATTTTATTATTTTCCTATTGATGGACGTTTTTTGTATTACAGGCAGTACGTACTGCAGTGAGCATTGCTGTACACGCTTGTTTGTTGCGTTGATTTTTAAATCTGTGCACTAGTTATAAAGAGGAAAGAAAGACGATAAGCAGGGAGATGTACATGAGAAGAAGAGGTTAAAGGAGATAGAATCAGATATTTCTGGAGGACAGAATATTCATCCCCTAGGTCTCATTAAACTCCACAGAAGATTCAGACGCTCACTCAGGAAACAGCAACTCTGCTGTAGAATATTTTTTGGAATTCAGGGCTGCTAAGAAGTTTGGGTAAAAACCCACACTATCGGGCTTCCCTGGTGGCGCAGTGGTTGAGAGTCCGCCTGCCGATGCAGGGGACACGGGTTCGTGCCCCGGTCCGGGAGGATCCCACGTGCCGCGGAGCGGCTGGGCCCCTGAGCCATGGCCGCTGAGCCTGCGCGTCCGGAGCCTGTGCTCCGCAACGGGAGAGGCCACAACAGTGAGAGGCCCGCGTACCGCAAAAACAAAAAAAACCGCACACTACCAAGATGGTTTTGGGCTTTGCTCTTCTTGTGCAAGGAAGAGCACCTCTGACCAGTGTGAGATGATATCTCAGTGTAGGTTTTTTTTTTTTTTTTTTTTTTTTTTTTTTTTTTTTTGCGGTACACGGGCCTGTCACTGTTGTGGCCTCTCCCGTTGCGGAGCACAGGCTCCGGATGCTCAGGCTCAGCGGCCATGGCTCACGGGCCCAGCCGCTCCGCGGCATGTGGGATCCTCCCGGACCGGGGCACAAACCCACGTTCCCTGCATCGGCAGGCGAACTCTCAACAACTTCGCCACCACGGAAGCCCCTCATTGTAGTTTTGATTTGCATTTCTCTAATGATTAATGATGTTGAGCATTCTTTCATGTGTTTGTTGGCAATCGGTATATCTTCTTTGGAGAAATGTCTATTTAGGTCCTCTGCCCATTTTTGGATTGGGTTGTTTGTTTTTCTGTTATTGAGCTGCATGAGTTGCTTATAAATTTTGGAGATTAATCCTTTGTCAGTTGCTTCATTTGCAACTATTTTCTCCTATTCTGAGGTGGACGTTTTACCAACAAAAAAAAAAAAAAAGAAAGAAAGAGCACCTCCTCTGACCTACAGGTGGAACGTGGCTGCCTCGGGGTGGGGGAGGGGCAGGTGTCTGATGGGTGGAAGGGCAGGCTCTCGGCTGTTGCCATCTCCGAGTCTCCTGTCCCAGCCCTGAGGCAGTCTCCTAGTGCAACTGACTGATCCTAGGTACACAGTAACCCTCAGGTGTGTCTGAGACAATAAATTATTGGGAATTCTTGCCAAATCTTATGCACGTACAGTATGGCGTAACTGTTCCAGCTGCCTACAACTCTCCTGTACAATTCAAAACAAATGGGAGAGAAATGGGGGAAATGTTTCCCCTAGAAAAACAAAGTGACAAAAAAGAATTGTTAAAAATCATGGTTGCATTGAATGCACCTTAAGGACAACTCCTTTATTTATTTAAAACTTCAGTTCTCTAACAGCTAGCCAGTATTAGTTATCGTTCTGTTAACTGTTAACTTTATGTAGACGTTATGCTAAGAGTTTTGTATATAATGCCTTTTTACTACTTAGAAGAGCCCTATAAAAACTATCACAACTTTACAAATAAGAAACCTGAGACGTTAAATAACTTGACCAATAGTCATGCAGTTTTGAACCCAACTGTTATTATATTTAAAATTCTAGCTCTTAACACCAGCTTGGAAATAAACCTATATTTAGTTGTTAGCATGTTTTCATATTGGTGGCAACTCCAGCAATAATAGTATGTTTCACCTAATACATATGTTGTAGATTGTTACTTTGCGTTATATTATCGCTTCAAATTATGGTATCTTTTGTAAAATATAGAAATGCTGAGTTGTAGATAAGACCATATAGCAGTAAGAAAGATATGACTTTTGCTTTTATTTGTGTCAGTCATACTATCTTGTCTGAGTTTTAGAAGAGGGAAATGACAGGGTGGGGAGAAACAGAGCAGATTAGCTGATATGTATGATTCTAAAATCTAAGTTATTTGACATTTTTAAGGCTTAGCACTGATTCAGTTTTACAGGCATAAGTTGGCAAGAAAATTAATACCATGTGCTCAATAACAATTCTTTGCTCCTAGGAAAGAGTATTTGTTTCAACTAGAGAGTCATAATCATATTTATCAAACTTGCTGATTGTGTGAACTGTATGTAAATTGTCAGACTCGTAAAGGTATGCATTTATGGTCACCAGGTGCTCCTTAGCTTCCATATTTGCATTGTTGGGGGAGTTAGCTTATTTTTTTCTATGTCTGTTATTGTCACTGAAGACTTTAAACAGTCTAGCTGGTATTTTCTGCGATTATATAGGAATATTCTCAAACCTAATTGCTTACACAGAGTACAAATAAGACACTTTTTCTGTTAAATTTTTAAAGTACTTGTTCTCTAGATTTAAGCTCCAGTGTTTTACTAATGGAATAAGTTTTTCTTTTATTTGCCAAGAAGCTCCACTTACAGCTGGAGAAATGTGTTGTTTTCCTATTTATAAAAGTGTGAAGAATGTACTGTGTAGAATAGAAATTACTGTTGTGAAGTGGCCATTTTAGTTTACATTGATTGTGAAAGTGAGCCAGGGGATTCTGTTTGATTAACTTTAGGGAAGCTAGTTTTCTTTTGTCTCTTTAGCCTTCCTTCTGGTTTACTCCAAGAATTTTCAGCAGGTTGCTCCAGAGCTCCAAAGGAAAGTACGATTCTTGGAAAGTGCTTTCTGGAAGGATCTGCAATGGCATTTAGGACTGCCAAGCATCAGGAATTAGAAAAATGGAGAAATAAATTACCTCATTTACAGAGAATGTCATTTTAGGTTAAATCACATAGAAAAAAACGGTATGGTCTTTAAATACTACAAACAGATATTTATAACTGAAAGATGTGGATAAAAAAATAGGTTGTGGGGGCTTCCCTGGTGGTGCAGTGGTTGAGAGTCTGCCTGCCGATGCAGGGGAAACAGGTTCGTGCCCTGGTCCGGGAGGATTCCACATGCCGCGGAGCGGCTGGGCCCGTGAGCCATGGCCGCTGAGCCTGCGTGTCCGGAGCCAGTGCTCTGCAACGGGAGAGGCCACAGCAGTGAGAGGCCCGCGTTACCGCACAAAAAATAAAAAAAAAAAAAAGGTTGTGGGAAATGTTTAGAAAAAATAAAATAGTCTTCTAAAAGGTAACTTTTATGTCTTCCTCATGTTCATCATAGAAAAATGGTGAGAATCTCTTGTATGCTGTGTATTTGTAAGAGGTAATAATACATGTTGAAATAATTCCATATGATAGAAAATTTTTTTCTTTGTACCTGACTCCAAATAAGCAAATGTTTGAAGAAAATCTGTGATTTTTTTATTTATAAGAAATGCAGTATATTAATAAATACCTAATTACTTAAGTCAGAAGATAAACAAAATCTGACAGAATGAGTTTCCTTTGCAACAAATGTACATACCCATAATTTGAAAGTTTAAAAAAATAACACTTTCTATTTGAAAGCAATCAAGGTGATTAAAGAATAGTTTTGCATAATCTCATAGCAAATAGTAAGCCTATCCACTGTCCCAAAGAGCAAACTAAAACAAGAAATGAGTTGAAAAGGGAGAGGTTTCAGGTAATCTAACCCAACATTTAATGACTTTTTCAAAAGAATAAATTTGATAAGATAAACTAAGCCAAAATGAGATTAGTCATAAATTATATGTGTTGTACCCTTTTCTTTCTTATTTTCCATTTCTTGTTCCCCATTACATTGTTCCTATACATGGAAAATAATTGTGTGGCATTTCCCTCATCCTGTACCCATCATAGATATACATAATTAAGAAATCATGCTATTTCTGTAGACCTCAGAATCCTTCTCAACAAAGCATTATGAAGGACCCACTAACAATAGATTAGAATTGTATGCTAATTGTGCCTCCTAGATCTTCTGATCAGTTCTTTTTATACTTGCTCTCAGGAAAATAATTTATATCTACAATGAGACGTAAGGAACTGTGTGATATGATAAAAAATGCCTAAAAAATATCAGAACATAATGTCCTAGTCCTGTTTCTGTCACTGAGAGGAGAGTCTTGGCAACTTGTAACTTCTCTAGGACTGATTTCCAGTCTGTAAAATTAAGGGGGTTAAGCTAGACTCTCTTTCTAAAATCCTGTCTAGTGTCAACTTGTTATATTCTATACCTTCAACAACCACCCCAAAGACTTCTCACCATTCCCTAAATACACATTGTTTTACATCTGCGACATTGTGCACATCGTCTTATTTCAGCCTGGGAAGGCTTTTGTCACCTTTGCAGCCTGGCAAAACCACCACTCATCTTTCAAGATCCACCTCTTTAGCACCAAAGTCTTCCCCAGTTTCCCTCAACTCACAGATCAAGGGAGTTGTCCTCAGCTTTGTGCTTCTGATATACATGAGCCTTCACTGCTTTATAATTATTTATTGATCTGTCTTCTCCTGAAAAATCCTGCAAGGAAGGGACTCAAACCCTTGAAATTTATACATTCCAGGATGTGGTGCTTCATACATCCCAAATGTTCCATGGAATTGTATTTAATTAATACAGTTAAAGGTCAACATTTGCCTGTTATAGGGGTAAAGCCTAGTGATAGAAGGTTATTCTTTATATGATTTTACAAACATGTATTTTGGTGAAATATTCATAGTAAGTTTCATTACATCTGTTCCATCTAAGCAATACATAACCTGTGTACGTTCTAAACCACAGGTATCACAGATAATTCAGTGAGCTTTGAGATCAGTTGAACAAAAGATATTAGGGGTCAGGGGTTAATACAGTAACAAAGGGCTCATGCAAATAAGTAAGGAATATACAAAAGCTTTGATGTTAAATCATCAGAGATGTGTTCAGATCATTCACAAAAGAAAATATATACATGACAAGTTAAGATAGTTAAAAAAAAATTAGGATGTCTGGATAAAGATAGAGCAATTAACACATTCATTTAACACCTCTACCTTCTGAAAACCATAAGCATAAACCACAATGACAAAGAAAGTGGGAAAGAAGTAACAACAACAGAATTTTGTAAGCTCAAAACAAATGGTCAAGTGGTAACTGCCTTAGTAAACAGTTAAAGCTGAATCCTATGCTAGCATTGGGGAAAGCAGAAAAAGCAATCCCACTAATAGTGCCAAACAACAAAAAGATAAAAATCAGCCATACCCAGTACCTAAGAAAGTGGTGTAAAGTCTAAAACTGTTTAAGAAGCAGTTAGACGTGCGGATCTCATCATATGTTCTATGGAGCGGTGTGACAGTGCCTCATTCACCCCAGCAAAATATTGGACATTTATTCTCAGAAGGGTAAAAGCCCCAGTCCTTATAACAGAGAAAGTTATTTATTGAGACAATGCCAGATCAGGTTAACTGTGCCAAGAGTGGAATCTGGCTGAAGGCTAACCTAACAAGGCCATCTGGAAGTGTGAGTCACTCCGGCACCATGGACCAGAGGCTTGTGCAAGTGTGCCCTGTGTTGCAGTGACTGCTGTTTTCGTGATTGCCCAGGAATTTCCCAGGGAAGAAGGAGAGGGCTTCCCCGTTGGATTAAAAAAATGAGCTTCTTGTCTTGGAACAGAATCCACAAATAGCATATGTGATAAGGGATGTGTTTTTATTTAGGTAGAAAATAATGATTAGGATGATGGTAGAAGCACCACTGAAATATTCCTGGACCAATTTTTGGTCCTTTAATTGCATATTCTGGACCTGCTGGAGCATCCCAAACTCTCACATGGAATGTGTTTGCTGTTAACTTTTCTTTCTCTGTTTTATCCAATGCTGTAAAATCTGCTAATCTTGATATACCAAGTCTCTTAACACTGGGTTATTATAAAAGAGGTCTGTGTTTCAATGGTATGGGGAATGGAGAAGAGATAAGGAGAAAGAAGGATTTAAGTTAGTTTTTAGAACGCTTTCCTTTGTTTATCAGTTGAAAGAAGAGGTAGAAAGGCAGTTAGTTATGTAACGTTTTGCTCCAGCTGCACTAACCATCCATCCATTTCTCCAAGAAACCATTTTAATTCCAGCCACTGGAATTTGCACTTTGTTCCTTCTCTCTAGAACACCCTAACAACCTTTTTCTGTCTGATAAACTTTACTTACTCTTCCAGACCAAGTTGAAATGTTCCCTCCAGTGTGAAAACTTCCATAACTCCAGAAGATAACAATCATAATAACTGCAATTTAACGAGCCGCCTGGCCCTTTAGCCGATTCTTATCTGTCAGATAAGCAGGGTAGTTTCCTTCTTTACAGAGAAGGAAACTGAGGCTGAGAAGACTTGAGTAAGTGGCTTAACGGCAGAGACAGTTGTCCCTCAGTATCTGCAGGTGATTGGTACCAGGACACCCCTCAGCAAATTGTGTGGATGCTCAATTCCCTTATATAAAATCGTGTAGTATTTGCATATAACCTAACATCCTCCCTACACTTTAAATCATCTCTAGATTACTTATAATAACTAATACAATCTAAATGCTATGTAAATAGCTGCCAGTGTGAAGCAAATTCAAGTTTTGCTCTTTGGACATTTTTGGGTGAATACTTTTGATCCACAGTTGACTGAATCCAGGAATGTGAAAACTGTGGATACTGAGGACAGACTATAGTGAGATTTGAAATCCAAAGCCTAAAGCCCATTCTTTTTGAAATCTGCATCACTTACCGATCATTTTGTTTTATATTTGTTAACACGCTTGTCTCCCTCACTGGACTGAGTCTTTATTCCTTCATGGAAAATAAATTGGGGGGGTGGCATTTTTACATATAACATTAATCAGATTTAAATTTTTCATTTATTGTTGACATTCCTTGTTTGACTCTACAGTCCACAGGGCTAGATGTTTAAACCAGATATGTTTTATTCATTATTGAATCCAACACCTGTCACAGTGTCTGCCACAGGAATTGCTCAATATATATTTTTGAGTGAATAAGTGAATTAACTAACAACTGAATGAACAAATGAATGAAGTAGAAGGACTGAAATTCAGCTCCTAGCAAAATAATACTTTTTTTTTTTTTTTTTTACTTTCGTTGTCCCCATTGTCTGAATAGGCAGTGATTTCTTAAACTAATGCGAAATATACCATCAGCAATCATGTTAACCCAGATGAAATCTGTACCCTAACAGGATCTCAGAATGTTGGCAGTGTGGGTTAGGGGCAAGTTTTACTTGCTTATAAACAAAGAGACTGAGACTTCAGAATACTCAGCCATAGAGATGCTGGATTTTGTATTTCATACATATAGGCTGTTTTTTTTTTTTTTTTAAGGAGGACAAAACTAATATACTTTATTTTTTTTATTGCAAGACATACAAAGACATTTGGATTTTTTTTCTTTTTAAAAACTTTTTATTTTATATTGAAATATAGTTGATTCATAATGTTGTGTTAGTTTCAGGTGGACAGCAAAGTGATTTAGTTATACATATTTATGTATCTATCCTTTTTCAGATTCTCTTCCCATATAGGTTAGTACAGAGTTAGGCTGTTTTTAATCTAGAACTCAAGTAGGCAGTTTTAAGCTCTGGCTGTCAAGCCAGTGTGGTTCATGTTTTGTCACTATAGGCTCTACAGTAGAACTTTATTTTAGTAGTCTTATGAAGTTTTCTTAAATTTTGAGTTATTAAAAACTGACCACACAGAGTATTATAAAAGATTGCACCAATTACAAGGTACTTGGCCTCTAGGTACTAACTTACAATTTACTTAGAGTAAATTAAGAAATATATGTTTACTTGGAAAGTTCTTAAAGTCTAAATATAGTGTGCTTTTTGTAAAGAAAGCCCACATCCTGTTTTTCTTTTTAAAAAAAATTAAAGCCCATTAGAAATAAGTGATAGCAAAAGGTATTAAATTATTTCTTCCATAATAGCACAATCCCACATCAGATTTTAAATATTAATACAAAAGAATAGGCAAAAGGATAATGGCACAGACTTCAGCTCTAACCCAAATAAGGCAGGAAATTTAGTGAAATCAGTTTTCCTCTAATCTTATGTGGGAAAAAAAAAGTGTCATATGGCAAACCCATATGATTCCAATCTGCTGGGCTTATTCATCCCTGCAGTGACATTCAGACTCCAGAAACTATATCAGAAACATAGTCAATATTTCAACACCATCATGCAGGCTAGAAATGTGGGTAAGGTATGTGATAACTTACTGCATTTCAAAAAAAACTGTCCTTGGGCTTCCCTGGTGGTGCAGTGGTTAAGAATCCACCTGCCAATGCAGGGGACACGGGTTCGAGCCCTGGTCCGGGAAGATCCCACATGCTGTGGAGCAACTAAGCCCGTGTGCCACAACTACTGAGCCTGCGCTCTAGAGCCCACACGCTGCAACTACTGAAGCCCGCGCGCCTAGAGTCCACGCTCTGCAACAAGAGGAGCCACTGCAATGGGAAGCCCGCGCACCGCAGGGAAGAGTAGCCCCCGCTCACCACAACTAGAGAAAGCCCGCGCACAGCAACGAAGACCCAACGCAGCGAAAAATAAAATAAATGTATATGTATTTAAAAAAAAGTGTCCTGATTGGGACAAGATGTTGATCATATATCTTCTTCTCTCTTCAGAAACTTATGGCTGTTTTCTTCCTTGCAACTCATTCTCCGTAAAGGCATGTTTTCTCTTCTTTTCTCCATAGAATGAAAAAGAAAAAGAAGAAGGATCAGTATCTTAAAAATAAGCCTTCCTACCACTTGGGGAGATGACCAGCTTCCTTTACTCGTCACTCATTTCACATGATCCTCTCCTGCGTCAACTTAAAGTGTTCTCCCATACGTGCACCCTCTCCTATAACAAATACACCGTTCCCATGACTTTACACCTTTGTCCATGTTATTCTCTTTGTCTGGGACCCCTCCTCACCTACCCACTCCTTCCCCCACTCCACCCTTGCTCCTCTTCCCTGCACCTAATTCCTCCTGCTTTTGGATGTATCAAGAATCAGCTCCTCTAGGAAGCCCCCCAAGAATAAGTTAGATGCCTCTGTGTTCTGAATGTGCTGTCAGAACCCTCAGTGGTCCACTAGGATTGTTTGTTAGCTTTCCTCACTTCTTGACCAGACTGAATTTCTTAAGGGCAAGAACTTATCTATCCATTATTGCATGTCCAGCATCTTATCCAGTGTTTAGTATATATTACATGTTCAGTAAATGTTTGTTGAATGAATCAATGAATCGGTTGTTTTCCAATTAGGAGAGTGAAGAAGGTATATTTCTTAGAACAGAATCCGGAAAGCACACAGGAAGAATTAGGACATTTTTGGTTGAGGTAAAAGTACTTTGACAGGGACCACCTTTGAAACTCCATCTACTCGGGCCTCTTGTGTTCTTTGTGAGACAGGGGTATTAATTCTCAGATCCTATCAAAGGAGATCTAGTTATTAAGGGACAAAACAAACTCGTATAAAATCGAATTTCTTATAAGAGAGTCTCAAATCATATATCCTAAAGACAATATTATAATGAAATGTCTCAGTAGCTTCCAAATACTAATACATGTAATATCATATGTGTCAAAGGAAGGAACAGGATGTCTAGATTTTCAGATTATTTGGTATTCCTTAACAGAATATTTTATTAGTGTATAGTCTCTTGACAAGTATTTCCTGATCTTAATTCCCAAGGAAACTTTAGACTTAAGATGTTTATTCTGAAAAGATAGGTGTGTGATATTTTATTTTCATTATAGATAAAACAAGTAGAATGCGTTTATCCTTTGCGGCCAGGGAATAAAAGGAGGCCTATGTGTAGAAAGCAGTGAAATCTCCAAAATATGAAAATTGGGTGTGGGTGAATTTGAAGTCAGTGTGTAAGGCAAGCATAGAATCTTCTGACTTTGTTTTCTTTAATAAAACTTAATTATTTATTTATTGTTAAGGGAAGTCGGAGACCCTGTGGACATTTCTACAACTGAAACACTCCTTACATTTGGAAGTCAGGCTATTTGTTGGAAGGATAGATAAAAAGCTAACGCCTAAAGAAAAACTAAGCTTGGAGAAGGAAGCATCACTAATAGATATATTAATCCATGTATTGCCGATCCTCTGATTAAATACTTTTTTAAAAAAATTTATTTGGTGAATGAATAAAAACAGATGGTTTATTGACATTTTAGGGAGGAGTAACAAACTCTAGTTAAAAAGAGTCCCAGTCTGAATTAACAAATCACGAGGTTGTGCAGGATGTTGAAAATTCACTGCCAGTAGATTCATGGCCTGTTCTGAGTATTTCATTCCCATTTGGCTCATTGTGATAAAATACTGGGGCATGGGTAGTCTTTAGGACCTGACAGCAGACTCCACTTTAGCAGGACCAGCATCAGAGCTGTGTGGTTTCTTTTAGGAGGCAGTGTAGTCTACCTAGCCCCAAATGGAGCAATGAGAGCTTGGCTAGGACTTGCTTATGGTAGCCCATAGGACTCACCTGAAAGAGTACCAAGGATGCAAATGTCACCTCGGCCAATTGGTCTATCAGTTGACTTAAAAACTAGAACACATTTCTAATGTATTTTAGCAAAATATGATATTTTGAAAGGGGTCTGAAATATAACAGGGATCTTAAAGCTGGATTTTTGTTTCTTTCCAGACTTTGTCTCTTTGTCTCTCAGTCAGTCAGTCTCTCTTTCCGTCTCCTTCCTCTTGTGAACTGGTTGGTAACCAGAGAAAACATATATATTGTCTCATGTTTCTTTATTAATAACAACAACCAAATACTTGAATTCTGGCCACCATCCACGTCAGATTTTTAATTTAAATGGTCTCTTCCTTGGAGTTACCTTGGAATTCGGTTCTTATTCCCTCTCTGTCTCTTTTGTGTTTCTGAGAGATATTCATCAATTTAAAATAAGAATTCCAATTTCATTCTAGAGAACTAATACTATCCGATTCTCACTCATTTTTTAATTTCGTTTTCATTCCCCATACCTCTGCCACTGCCAAATAAACTGATTATCTCAATTTTTATCTCCTCTTTTATATATATATATATATATATATTTTTTTTTTTTTTTTTTTTTTTTTTTTTTTGCGGTATGCGGGCCTCTCACTGCTGCGGCCTCTCCCGCTGCGGAGCACAGGCTCCGGACGCGCAGGTCCAGCGGCCATGGCCCACGGGCCCAGTCGCTCCGCGGCATGTGGGATCCTCCCGGACCAGGGCACGAACCCGTGACCCCTGCATCGGCAGGCGGACCCCCAACAACTGCGCCACCAGGGAAGCCCTCCTCTTTTATATTTTTAAGGCAATAATTGAAATTGGCTTGCTCCAAGGCAGATACTCTAGGTGACAGGAAAACTTGAGGCAAAAATGGTTTGAATCAATTTATGGGTAGTTTTGATCACATCTATCAGGTTTATGACCTGCCATTCATAATAGATCACTTCCTAACCTGACCTTGGCCATGGCCCTGGCCCTGGCCCTGGCCCAGTTCAGAAAACTACTAGCATAGTCACTGGTTGACACTTAAATGCATATCTTCAAGTTTAGTAATCTGAAGGAAAATTTCCAGAGGCATGATAATAAGGAAATTTAATTAAGAGCTCATGTTGACTCAGGAATATTATGTACAGCATTGATCCATAGTATAGCTAATACATTCATTATGCTGCAGGTTTCAAGTGATTTCTTAGTACATTGGCCGATCAGAGTGGAACCTGTCTCAACAGGAACATTGAAAGAGGCAAGGCAATGAAACTTTCATCTTCACTGGGAGTGAACTAACTTGCCAAATCTGGGCCATCAATCATAGTGAATATGTTCAAAACGAATCATACATCTTCCACAGTTCATTGTATTCATCAGCACTTTTGAAGTCAGCAGTCCAAAGTAGTCACTTTTGGCCAAGTTTTCCATAGCCTGTGGTTTAGGCAATATGCCTCAGCTGTCTTTTTCAAGGCTATGGTTCTCGGATAGTTGTACTCCATGGACCAGTGTCAACGAAATCTGAAAGGACAAAAGGGTGGCCTCGTTTATAAGGAAGGTCATTACATTATATCTTTGAAAATGCTGTCTTAAAAATCAAGTCATTGTCTAAAAAGTCTTGGAATCACTTAGAGCTCGAATGCATGAACAGATTGGAAGACTGAGTTTCCCACTCAAGTACTGTGCTAGCACTCACTGTATAGGCAAAAAAGTGCAGTATGAAGTGTTTATACATGGGGGGGCAGGAGAGTGTTCAAACATGAAATAATTTATTGTCACTGTTTTGACTGCCTCTTTAAAAAATGTTTTATTTGGAAATCATATCAAACATAATAGAAAGCTTTGTGAAGAGTACAGAGAACCCATATGTATTCCTCACGCAGATTGACCCATTGTCAACACCCTGCCCCATGTGCTGTATCACTGTCTTTCTCTTTGTGTACACACACACACACACACACACACACACTACTTTTCTTCTTCGAAGCCCTTGAGAGAAAGCTGCACACATCATGGCCCTCCATCCTCCAACTCCCCAATCTATATCTCCCAAGAACAAGGATACTTTTCTAAACAACTATAATATAGTATCAAACACCTGATTGCCTTTGAATATTTCAGCATGAATTGTTTTTATACCTTTTTACCTCAACTTCTAACCCAGATACTGAAACTAGTAGAAAGAATAACTCAACTGTCTAAAAAAAGTCATATCACTCACATTTTAAATGTTGCCAACAAACATGGTATGTCAATATGTGGGAAATGACTCAATGTTGGTTTTAGGAAAAATACATGTGTTGATACTAATAGAGATTTCCCTTAATAAAGAAATCTTATCTGTTTAGGGATGCATCTTATCATTGGCACTACAGTTAGCTAGCATTCATTAGGACAGACAGAACATCTTGTCTTTCTGTATTTTTGACCCTGTTTTTCCTCTAGTGATCAGATAACCCCAGGTTTTGAAAGATTTCAGTAGTTTCTACTTAGTCAGTGCCCTTGCCTTGCTCCCTGTCAGTAAGCAGCAGAGAAGTGGATGGGGCATTGGCAATGCCAGATGGGTTTTGGAGAGATCAGGGGTCCTGTGGTCATTATCCTGACACTACACCACAGCCATTCCTTCACTGAGACAGTCCCAAAGTGGTTCTCGTAGCTGTTTTTATCTCCTATCTTATTTTTTTGAATGCAGGTTTACACTGCTGTGAATAAATAGAACTGAGATTTATGTTTAATAATCTATGTAGCTAATTTTGATAACGCATGTCTGAGAGTTGCAATTTTTTTCCCAAAGGTCCTTGAGCTGGTATATCCCTCTCCACCCCAGTGTATCCAACAATATGCCTATGTATTGGGGGATCCAATTGAGAACAACAGTGCTTCAGGGATTTAGAATGGGCAGCAAGATTTTCTGTAGGAGGAAGTTGTGATGCTGCAGCAATTTATGAAAAACAGATCCCTTGGAAACTATGGTGGACACTATAGTGGCACAATCCTGCAAAGTTGTCCAGGAGGTTGTGTGTTCATCCAGTGACAATGTACACACAGAGGTGGGTCTCAAGTATGTGCAAATAACAAGTTTACTACCCTGAACAGACTCTTCATGTATTCATTTAATGGATTTACATTGAAAGGGAATGTTCTAGGAGCTGGGGATTTGGTAGTAAATAAGACAGCCATGGTCTATAACCTCACAGAGCTTACACATAGACTGTTTTGCTTTAAAATATTATACATTAAGAGGTATTTGTTCTCTGACCATATGATCACCGCATGTCATTCTATAAACCTTTCAGATATGACTTGGATCCACAAGAATTTAGTTTTAAAGCTGTTGGATCTGCAAGAGGAGAGAACATTGGCTTTGAATGACAATTCATAGAAAGAAATAATTTTGAAAAAGATCCTCCAGGCTGTAATGATATAACAAGAGCAGTGTGCTCAGAGACTACTGAGTCAGAAAAAATATGTAAGCATCCATGCGTTCAAGTGTATAAATAAGTGGGGTGGGAGACTGGGGGGAGAACCTTCCCAGAATGAGGACAGTGTTCTTCTTCATGGTGGGGAAACCATTCTTCAGTTCATCACTTCCAGGCTCCCATCAGCTTCCAGGCTGAAATGGCTTCCAAATTAGGCTGAAAAGGCAAATATCTGAATCCTAGGGGAAGCTCCGGGGGTTCTTGCAGGGTTTTGTTTGGCCTATTTCCTCAAAATTATTTTCAGATAGTTCCAGAGCAAGCTCTTAATTCACAATCTATCACTGCACAATATCTTTGAATTAGAGTAAACCAGAAACCAGTCATCCGTTATCTAAATTTCAGCCTGGCCTATGTCAACACACTTCTTGTTGACAAGGCTAAGCTATAGTCCTAGATCATAGGTGAATAGGAGTTTTATTAATGATGTTTGTATTAGTTGGGATTGTATTTGGCTGTGAATATAGACATTTAAAATAGAAGTGGTTTAAACAAGGTAGATGTTTATTTCTGCATCATGTTAAAATCGGAAGGTATGTAGTCCAGAGCTCATGGGGCAGCACTTCTGTTCCATAAAGTCTTCAAGGACACATGCTCCTTCCATTATGTTGCTATTAGACGTGGCCTCAATGTGTAAATTCAACCCATGACCTTATATGGCAACCCCAGCTCCATCCATCAACTTCATATTCTAGCCAGTAGAAAAGAGAAGGGAATGGAGAAGGACACATAAAAGATATATGAGAGATGTCTTTTAATGAGAGTTCCTGAAACTTCCTTATAACACTTCTACTTCCAGCCCATTCACTAGGACTTAGTCATATGGTAACACTAGGACTCTGGGAATTTTCTGTTTTGAGTATCCATTTGCTTAGGTAAGAATTGGGATTCTAATAGAGACCTGATGAAGAAAAGCACCAGTATTAGGGACCAGCTATTATATAATGTTGCCTATTAATAATGTTGAATGTGTTTTAAATATTTGACATCAGTGTGCAGAAGTGTATTTGCAATATCATTTGTAGTATGATCTTGTACAGTATGAACTTAGTAGCTGCAGTTTTCAGGAAAGTCGTGTTAGGCTCTGCTAGAATAATTTACCTACCCTGGTTAAGGGTCTAAAGATTACATGTGCTAGCCTAATGACTAATTTGAATGGTGTGTGGAAATAGATTCCCTACCTCAAAGCTGGTGTGTTCACCTATAATTGGGAAAAGGAGAAACTGGTGGCCCAGAACAAAAGTAGTTTGAGCTCTTAAAACTGTTTGAGGCTCTTCATGTTCTTACCAACTCACACCCTCAACTAAGTTTGAATCACAGGTACATTTTGAACTTACAGTACAGTCCTAAAGTCCCACACGAGGATTACTCTGCTTGTTCTGACAAGATTGTGTCCCAGCAGGTGTGCCACAATTTGAGGGTTACAAATAGGGAGGTCTGAAAAGAGAGGGGCGGAGGGGGTAATTTCTCTTAACCCGACTGCAGTGTCTTGGATTAAGGTAGATAATGGTTCCCATTTTACTGACATGAGGCAGCTATGTCACTAAATAGGGAGAATGAACAGTCACAGAGCTGATTTAATTTCCAATGGGGTTTATGGAAGCACTGAAACATGCTGTAGCCAAATGTTCCTAAAAGTATGAAGGAATGTAATTCATTCCATCGTTACAAGAAATTAAAGCCAAGAGCAATTACATCCCAGTAGCAAAAAGAATCAGTTCAAGTGCCATTGTTATTGACTGAATGAAGTGAGCTTTCTGATTACCTTGACCAGCCAAGATTTTAATTTTTGTCCGTCCATTTATTCCAAATCGCATTAGAGGGGCTTAAACTGATTTTGACCAAAGAAGCTACATTATTAAGGTGCAGTTTAATCTGAGAAGCTTAATTACTAGATTAGAGTTTTCGAATGGACGTGTCTTCTAGATTTCAGTAACTGAGGATGTAATTGTTAGTGATTCTTTGTTCCTTAGTGTTCCTAAGTGGTTCAAGATGAAAGAAAGACTTAAATTTAGAGAATTGATTTTTTTTCTGTTGTTTCACCACGAGTGTCTCTGAACAGAGGTGCCTGTTCTTCTAGCAGTAGGCTCAAAGCTCCTGTATGCTTTGGTGATTTGAGAGAATTGCTTCCATAGAGGAAAGCCTTGGGCCGGTGTGGTACCCAGACTTCCAGAAGAGGCAGGGCTGGGCAGCTAAATGATGTGTGATGAACTCTCCCACAGTGTCCATATGATTTAGCATCCACACCAGGACACTTCTGAGAATGAAATGCAATGCTATTCATATTTATGCTGGGATAACAAACATAAACCTGGTAAATTCAAGGCCAATTAGAATATATGAAACCCCTACCCAGATGGAACGCAGGGCAATAGACATCTAAACAAACAAATGAAATGGGGTGTTCAGGCACCCAGAGAATAAGCCATTCTGTAGGACACTAGGAGGGGAAACTGAAGATAAGGTTCACTATGCCAGGGATTTCTCTTTGCAGCAGAGTTACTCTAATCACGCAATATCTCAGAGCATGAGGTTTACTAGCCCCTGAACCATGTTAATATTCCTCTGACAGTCTAGTTGTTGATTCTCAGAGGTGTGAGAAGCTCTGGAAATATCACAGAAAGGTAGCCTTAATAAAGGGACTGTTTCATGCTTTTTCAATTCAATTCAATTCAACAAAAATAGTGGATATCTGGTATGTGACAAACCAGTGTTTTGCACCAGAGATAGAAAAATGTATTGATATGGTCCCAACCCTGGAGAAATTCATTCTAGTAGTAAACAAATCATGGCAATAGATTATTTAGTGATTTAATTACTTGAAAAGTTGGCTTTCATGCATCAAATATGATATCTGTCAGTTTCTGTCTTTAGAGGGAACTCCTGCTGGGTGGCAACTTGGGTTTTTCCAGACCCCCTACTCATGATAAATAAAAGGGGCGAGTGGATTGTTATAGTGACACTGTTTTTACTCAGAGGTCTTTGTTTTCCAGACTGTTAATTTACTTTTTTCCACGTGGAAAGCCCTTCCCAACCATCTGAGCTGTTCTGACCAAATCAGCAGAGACAAGCTACAGAGATTCAGGATGTCTGGGTTAAAAAGGTTTGCTTGTTTAATTAGATAAACAATTTGAGAGTACTTTCCAGGATTACTCTTCTTAGTCACATCGATAAAGGCCAGGAAGACCCTCTCAGTCAGTCAGTGAATAATGGAATCTGGGAGAAGAGTGAAACACTGGAAGGAGCTGGAAATAATTCAGAAAATCCTAACATACTCTGTGTGCCTGCATCTAAAATTCCTCATCATCATGCTTTGCTGAGCACTTACTTTTACACACACGCAATCCAATTAATCTTCAAAATCACCCTGTGATGTAGGTCTTGCTCTCGGCATTTTTCAAATTAGAAAACAAGCTTAAACAAGCGAATTAGCTTATATGCGGGTCTCAGGCTAGTCAGTGGCAAAACTCAGGGTGGGAAACAAGGACTGACTTACTCCGAACATTGCTCTCTTGAATTTTCAGTCCCTCTGTGGCGCAGAATAAACCAGCATATAGTCCACTCAGAGATTAAGGGGAGCCGGGGCCCACCCAGCCTCATTTCTAAGTAAAGGAATAAGGGGTGGCGGCAGCTCAGAGCTCCAGCAGGGGCTTTACTCCTGTAGAAGAAGCACCTTCCTTCTACAGCCAGCCAGCCACGTTCAATTCAAGTGCCAGTCTCAGCCTGAAGGACAATTACGTTATCAATGGTTACTTGCCCTGATGAATTCATTTCTAAACTGTCAATCCCCACAAAGAGAGCAGGACCCTGGAGCCCCAGGGACCAACTCATGGGAAGGAGGACGGGGCAGGCAGAGCAGCAAATGGGGAATTCAAGCTGCAAAATTTAAATTCTCCAAGGATTGGATTTTTTCCACCCGCTTATCTGCCAGCCCCAGCTTTTTCTCCTCTGCCCCCCACTATTTGCTTGTCCTTTTCACATAAACATTGTCTTCATGTTCTCAGCTTCTAGTTGGCTGGATTTCACCACTTTGAGAGACCCATGCCTACCCTTTCCTCCTTTGCCCCCAGTGCTTGTAGCTCTCTGCCTCCTTTTCTCTCTCACTCCTAGGCTTCCACTGAAGAGAATTTGGAGAGTTGGAGAAGGAAAAGACTGTTTTTGTGTCTGGTGTGCCTGAAGCCTAGTGCCATGAGCTGGTTCTTGCCCCCATCTGAGCCACCAGGCCCACTCTTGCTGTTCCCTAAATCCCAACCCAGTTTGCAAACTCTGATCATGAGTTACCAGGTAGAGGAGGGCTTGGACATTGTCTCCAGGAAGACTGGCATGCTTCTGGCTTAGCACGCATGAATTTCTTTTTCTTTTTTTAAAATTTTTATTTTATATTGGAGTAGAGTTGATTTACAATGTTGTGTTAGTTTCAGGTATACAGCAGAGTGGTTCCGTTATACATATACATGTATGTATTCCTTTTCAAATTCTTTTCCCATTTAGGTTATTACGGAATGTTGGGCAGAGTTCCCTGTGCTATACAGGAGATCCTTATTGGTTATCTATTTTAAATATAGTAGTTTGTATATGTCAACTGTTTAAAATCACGGTGACTGTTCATTTTTGGATGAGCACCTCTAGACTGGGGGCTCCCTGAACCCAGAGATCTGAATTCAGCTCTGTACATTGAACACCTCTTAGAGTACGAGATACCCCCTAACAGATGTCCAACAAATATTTGTTGAGTAATGAGTCGAACCAAAGTTTAAGTAGACAAGAATGAATCAATGTCAATAAAATCAAAACAATGTCTAGTTTCCCAACTTTGTCCATCGAAAGGACTTACCCCCTGGTCAAACCAAAACAGACAAAGTATATGGATTCCCTCCAGCTCTAGAACCCATCATCCTAAATCTTCTCCTGAGTGTCCCCCTGCCTGGGTGATCTCAGGATCACTGCTCCCCAGACTTTCCTGCTGCTCCTAAGGAGAGCTTGTCATCTGCTTCTATGCAGAGCTTCCTTTGGAAGAACTTTTGCATGAAGGAAGTGGCCTGTGAAAGGCAAGAATGGAGTAGATGGAAGAAAAGAGGGAAGGAAGGACTGGATGAGCAAGGGGTAAATATGACCAAATGTGCAGATGTGGGACCCTGGGGGGACTTGCTGACAGGAGGTGGGGAGTTTAGGTGGGGTCAGCCGCAAGGGATGGTGAGGACAGATGGGTCTAGTGAGATGGATTTTAGAGGACATCCCAGGAGTCTAACTGAAGTTTAGATACAAACCTATATGCATTAGAATCCAGAATATGGTCTTGCATAAGGAGAGGTATTATTATTATTATTATTATTATTATTATTATTACAGAAAAGGAGCTTTGGGAACATAAGATTATTTAAGAGGGATTGAAAGAGGAAAAGACCCCTAGAAACTGAGGCAAGAGCTAGGTTTTCTGGGAATTTCTTTGTAAGAATTAAAATGTGGGCCAAATGGAAAGATTGATTTTTTCCTATTCATTTGCCAATGAAAGGGATAGGATGTGTGGCAGTTTTTGGGAAACAGTGCTCCCTGTTTGGTTGGGTCATTAGTAATTTTTAGGTCATTGGAATCAGATATTTTTGGTCAGGCCAAGTTCCTCACAGCACATCTCATAAGGGTCCAGTTGGTGCATGGACAGCTGAGATAATTTGGCCAAGACAGTCCATGAGTAATTATTGGAGCCTGGTAAGGAATCTCTGTCTTTTGACTCCAAATCAAATAGTCTTTGTGATCCTACATTAGCTTTCCGGATTCCAGAAACATTTAACTTAATTTTTCTACCTTTAAATTATAATGTTCTTATAGGCTTGTCTAAAACACTACTCTCAGGAAGACTTCTGTCACTTGTGCTGATAAGCACTGCAGATATTAGACGATGCAATCTGGCCACTAAGGGTTATGACTTTTTTTTTTGTTCCGTCCTTAAAATGTTTAACTTTTAAAAACTAGTTGCCAAAACTTTAAAAACAGATTTTGCGTATAAAAACTCCAAATGTGGGGATTCTTTTGAAAAATCTGAAGATCTGGCAACAGTTGGCCATCATTCCCACATGTGCCCTCTGAAGTCTCCACCTACTTCCCCCTCAGTACCCCCAACCAGGTCATTCATCCATTCATTCATATGATCTGTCTGGCTCCTATAAGGCTTGTTAGTGAGTGATCTATGCTTTATGTGTTCAACTGGTAAGCCTCTAGTGTCCTAAGGAACCTCACACATGTATGGAGAAATGACTTATGAAGTATCTGCATGTTAGACAGCTCATACCATAAAGAACCCTGTGTTCTACTTACGTCTCCCTTGCAGTAGAAAAGTAGAGGGAGAGTTTTTATTACAAATTGGGAAGAAGAAACAAGAGGGAGACAAAGCTAACAATTATTAAGCTAGATGATTCCTTACCTCCGTGTTTTCAAACTTATTGGTAGACTGCAAAATCAGTTTCATGGGTCACAATCAATATTCTTAAAATAAATAGAATAGAAAACATCAGAGTGAATCATACATAATAAGAGTAAATATTTCATGTAAGTTCTATTTCAGTTCTTTATATACTGGATCAAATATGTGTCCAGTGTGTGTGTGTTTCAATTATGTATAGATTTTCTTTATATGGTGTGTATATCATTCTTTCACTTTCACTTAAATGTATGAGTTGTTAAACAAAAACTATAAACAAATTTTGACATGACTATTATATATAACACACGAAAGTTGCTTTTAATAGGAGTTCACTCCTCCTACCTTTTTTTTTTTCAGTAGTGTGTATGTGTTAATCCCAAACTCCTAATTTATCCCCTCAACTTTCCCCTTTGGTAACCATAATTTTGTTTTCTATGTCTGTGAGTCTCTTTCTGTTTTGTAAATAAGTTCATTCATAATTTTTTTTTTGGATTCCACATATATGTGATATCACATATTCGTCTTTCTCTAACTTACTTCACTTCGTATGATAATCTCTAGGTCCATACATGTTGCTGCAAATGGCATTATTTCATTCTTTTTTATGGCTGAGTAGTATTCCATTATATATATATATATATATATATATATATATATATATATATATATGGTTATATATATATGTGTGTGTGTGTGTATATATGTATATATAAAACCACATCTTCTTTATTCATCTGTCAGTGGACATTTAGGTTGCTTCCATGTCTTGGCTATTGTAAACAGTGCTGCTATGAATATTGGGGTGTATGTATCTTTTCAAATTAGAGTTTACATCTTTTCTGGGTATATGCCTAGGAGTGGGATTGCTGGATCATACGGTAGCTCTATTTTTAGTTTTTTAAGGCACCTCCATACAGTTCTCCATAGTGGCTGCACCAATTTACATTCCCACCAGTTGTGTAGGAGGGTTTCCTTTTCTCCAACACCTTACCTTTTTAAAACAAACAGGTATCAAAACCTTCCTGTACGTATTTTTTATATTAGTGGTCAGCTCCCACACTTCTTCAAAAAATGAGCACAGTTAACAATAGTATTCATTGTACTTCCTACTTTAAACAAGTATACTGGTCGTAGTGTAAAATGTGTTTCTTACTGTGGTTCACTGTCAAAAATATTTTAAAGTCACTTCCTTATCTCATATAATCTTCCCCCAAAACTCTGTATGGGTAGAGTCTGGGCCTTTAAGAAAATGACAGTCTCTACAGGAGATGACGTTCCCCATAATTTTTACTTGTTGGAAGGTCTCAGAGAATGCCGAAAAAGAATTAGCTGGGGCCTTGAAGCTGATGAATAAAGGGAACTTTCAAGCTGGGAAGCCATGATTATTAGGTCACCAGGACAAATTATGAAAACAAAATATACAGACTGGAATTAGAATGTGGACCTAAATATCCAGAAGCTTCTCCATTGGTTATTTTGCAACAAAAAATTATATGAATGAAATAAATAATGCCAATGAAATGGTAGATGCACTGAGAATAGTGGTGTTAGCAAAATGGCAAAATTCATGAAACTTAAAAGTTGTATTTCAAGAGTTAAGGTATGTAATACCATTTAAAAATATAAAGTAAAAAATATAAAGTTAAAATATAAAGTCACCAGAAGGACTCACCACAGCAACTTATTTTAATGGATCTCAAACTTGTCTTAAATCGAAACCCTTAATGAACTCAATGCAAAATGTCCACACATTAAATAAATAATTCTAGCTGGTAAATATATCCTGGAGATTTATAAAAATATTTATAATATATGTGTAGTCATTATGTTTTCAGACAATAGGAAGAAAATTGCTATCCAACTTTTTTTTCTCTAATCAAGGAGCTGTAATTTATGTATAAACCTGGAATACTCAAAATAATATATGGTTTTGCAAGAGCAGAGGATGGCAAGAAGTGTCCAAATTGTTTTGAAATAATATATATTTTCGAAATCTAATCTTAAGAATGAAATAAAACATGAATGGCATGCTTTAAGCATCTATCTTAATAAAACGACTACAGTTTTTTGTTGTTTTTATTGGAGTTTAATTGCTTCACAATGTTGTGTTCATTTCTGCTTCACAATGAAGTGAATCAGCTCTATGTATAAATACATCCCCTCCCTCTTGGACCTCCCTCCCACCCCTCCCACACCCCACCCCTCAGGTCATCACAGAGCACCTAGCTGAGCTTCCTGTTCTTTACAGCATGCCCACTAGCTATCTATTTTACCCATGGTAGTGTATATATGTCAATCCTAATCTCCCAGTTCGTCCCACCCTCCCCGTCCCCCGCTGTGTCCACATGTCCATTCTTACGTCTAAATAGTTTAAAGTAACAGGTATAATGAAAAGTCTTGCTCATTGTGTTAATTTTCAGAGAGATACAGGGGCTAAATACTACTAGTATCAAAAATATGTACAGAATTGTTTTGATAACTGTGTTTGAAGAAGAGACGAGGAGGAAATGGATGCAGTTAAAATCAGCTGTTACGTGTTACATGTAACAAACTTGATAAATATTTATAATTTTTTTAAACAAATCATGCATTTAAGTTGAAAGGAAACCAACAAAATGAAATAGGCATATGGGTATGTGATTCTTTTTTTTTTTTTTTTTTTTTTGTGGTACGCGGGCCTCTCACTGTTGTGGCCTCTCCCGTTGCGGAGCACAGGCTCAGCGGCCATGGCTCACGGGCCCAGGTACTCTGCGGCATGTGGGATCCTCCCGGACCGGGGCATGAACCCTTGTCCCCTGCATCGGCAGGCGGACTCTCAACCACTGCGCCACCAGGGAAACCGCTGGATATGTGGTTCTTTAAGTTAGTCTTAAATTCAAATAAAATATGGAACATGGCTTGGGGTTCAACTTTCTGTGGGGTGTATTTTTAGCTCTATTTACAAATGAAAAAACTGATAGATTGAAAAGTTCAATAATTCACCCAGCTTTGACACATTTCTAAGTTGCAGAGCCAACATTTGAGCCTAGGTCTCTGTCCCCAATGTCATGCTCTTTCTACTGGTCACGACTGTCATTAGGAGGCCACTAAAATAGATACCTCTAGAAATCTTGGTTTATTGCTCACTGTGCATCTGGACCCCTGCAATGGATTCTTTTATTTATTTATTTATTTATAATTTTTATTTTTAGCTGAATTGGGTCTTCGTTGCTGCATGCGGGCTTTTCTCTAGTTGTGTTGAGCAGGGGCTACTCTTCGTTGCGGTGCGCGGGCTTCTCATTGCAATGGCTTCTCTTGTTGCGGAGCATGGGCTCTAGGCGTGCGGGCTTCAGTAGTTGTGGCTCGCGGGCTCTAGAGCACAGTCTCAGCAGTTGTGGCGCACGGGCTTAGTTGCTCCACAGCATGTGGGATCTCCCCGGACCAGGGCTCGAACCCGTGTCCCCTGCATTGGCAGGCGGATTCTTAACCACTGCGCCACCAGGGAAGTTCTGCAATGGATTCTTAATCTACCTCCTCCCTTCCTCATTTTATCCTCCTGGGCCACAAGTACACTTATGCAATTCCCTCAATATCCATTAGCTCAAGGCCACACATTGAAGTATTCCACTCTGTTTCCCTCGTGCTCCTCGGAAGGAGTCTACTCTATCCGGGCTATTTTCCACCCACACATGGAACCTTTATTCAGGCTTCAGATGTTTCTTCTACCTGAAAAGAATGCCAGTTGACTCCCTCCTCCTGCCCACAGCCATTCAAACCACAGACTGTGCCGAAGACCTCCATCCAGGTGCACCTTCTTCCTGGAACCCTGCACACCTAGCTGCCGTCCATACCTCCTGCTCCCTGCCCTGAGCCACAGTAGCACTTCCAAGCTGATGATTTCCATGCCACCTTCCACTGTCTCTAGGCAGCAACTGGTCATGTGTCTGATTTTCTCAGCAGGGTATTATAAATTCCTTCCCAGGCCCAGGCCACTGAATCTTTCATGTTCTTGTATTTCACAGCAACCAGCACATCAGAGAGGCTCAATAAATATGTATGGATTGTTGGACTGCTCTCTTTCTGGGATAAGAGAGAGAAAGGGGAAGGAAGGGGAGGAGGAAGATTACTCTCTTGCCACTTCTCAACAGTGCATGCGGACATGAGGAGGGGAAAGATGTCGTCCTTGGTGTAGATTTCAAATATATGGGAACCTACAGAACATATGTATTGTGTTTATGTTTTCAGACTCACCTGACATGATATAGAGCAAAGTTTTCCAAAGTATGCTTCAAGACATTATAGTTGTTGCACTCCAAGATCAAATATGTTTTAATAATACTTGTTAAATGACATTAAATAGGTCTCTTTGCTGTAGAGCTTCTAGCTTTTGGTAGGTTCATGTCCATTAAAATCACTGCTCCTTAAAATCATATGTAACATTTCCAAATGTTGTTTGCCTACAGAATTCTCTTAGTAAGGAGACTCTCATAGGAATTATGTTCATTTAAACATTCTTTGGGAAATGTTGGAGTGATATCTCCCGGTAACTTCATAGTAAGTGGTGTTCTGTCATTAACCAATGACATATTTGTACTTTTAAAAAAAAAATAATTATTTATTTTTGGCTGTGTTGGGTCTTCGTTTCTATGCGAGGGCTTTCTCTAGTTGCGGTGAGCGGGGGCCACCCTTCATCTCCGTGTGCGGGCCTCTCACTATCGCGGCCTCTCTTATTGCAGAGCACAGGCTCCAGACACGCAGGCTCAGTAGTTGCGGCTCACGGGCCTAGTTGCTCCGCGGCATGTGAGATCCTCCCAGACCAGGGCTCGAACCCGTGTTCCCTGCATTGCCAGGCAGATTCTCAACCACTGTGCCACCAGGGAAGCCCCCGTATTTTTAAATACTAGTGATTTTGCATGATTTGGTGTGGTCTTGTGAAGGCTATTCTAGATCGTAGATTCTTCACTCATGTTCAGCCCAGAACTGGTTAATAATTGAAGGATGATGGTAAGAAAATAGTAATTGGCTTAGGATTGAGAACCTGTGAGAGTGGAAGTAACCCTTTAAGTATGAAATGCCTTATTGTAGATTAATTTATTTAAACAACCTTATAAGTTGGGTCAGAATAATAGTTACTATTGATTGAGTACCTGCTATAAGTCAGATATACGTGCATTACATGCATTTTCACATGCATTTCTCATAAAAATTAATTCCCAATTTATACAATGGGCTCAGGTATTTAAACGACTAATTTAAGATAACATGATGACTAGAACAATGGCAAAGCTGGAATTCAAATTCTGGGTGACTTAAAAATCTATGCTCTTTCCGATGTCATACTGCTTCCCATGGGGGACTCTACAGGTTGTGGGTCTTTGCATGTGTGTGTAAGAGCTTTCTTATCCAAATCTAAACCTCCCCAGATACTCTTGTACAATTAGAAAACTAATTTTTTACTGAAGCTTGTGTATGGTGCCAGTTCATGCACAAGTCGACCATCCATGTATATATGATATAATCTTGAGTGCTGAAACTTGCTCTATAATGTATACACATTTAACAAATGCAGTTTTACCAGTAGGCTGACTTAGCTTCTCACTCATATGTTCTACTTATAGCACAAGTAGTGAGTATAAAAATGGGACATAAGGAGTTACCCTTCTCAAACCTATTCATAGCCTATTTGAAAGAGCCTAGTCTTTCTTTGGACACCTTTTGTATAGATATATTTTTCTTAGCTCAGACTTCAATTCCCTTAAATGGAATGAATGTCTCTTTGGTATTACTTCTCTTTAGGTATCCCTAGTGAAGGGGAGTAAGGAAACAAAGAAGACAGCAGAGGTACCAATTCGGAGTAAAAAATTCTGGAGCAGTTTTGATTAAAACAATTATTTTCTTTTCTCCATTTGGGAAGGAATTCTCCACCTGGAGTCCTTGGGGACTTCAGGGAAGCCAGTGAACACTTTTAAAATAAAAACTCTGATTATATGAACTTAGGTCTAGTTTTCTGGAGAGGTTTGCTTTAGATTCTCAAAAGGTTTAGTAGACTTCCAAAAAGGTTTACAAGCATTGTGCCTTTTGAAGTACAGGGAATCAAAATATACCTACCACCAACGTCTCCTTTATGGGCAATCACTTAAAGGAGTTTTCCTTCCATGTGAAAAGTCAGAACAAAGATTGGGAGATAAGGATGATGGAGTGTACAAGATAGAATAGTGAGCAATGAATCAAGTATAGGTAATGGTGAAAAGAAATACATGATATAATGTGACCATGAATTATAAAGAATTGAGAAAGGATTCTGAAGACAGAAAAGTCATATTCTAAGGAAAATCTAAATAAAAGTCTGGAATTTAAAAATCTAAATTATTTTTTAAGGCGTAAAACCAACAGAGTGTGTATGTGTGGGGTGTAGGAATGGGGAAACAGATGGGGATGGGGTGGATGGGGGAGATGAAGTAGTGAAAACACAGAATAATCTAATGGGGAGGCCATAGACAGTATTTAAGTTTATTACATTGAGAGAGAAATATAGATTTAAACATGGCTGTTAGAAAATAACACCAGCACTACAGATTGGCTAAACTCAGAGCAGCAAGAATAGGTAAGTAGGTAGGAGATCCAGCTATTCTCCCAATTTTGATTTGCATATGGAACCCATTCTCTTGATCTTGGTAGGATGGATGGCACACAGCCTTTAGTTCATTCACTTGTTCCCCTCAAACTTCATACCTGCATATTGATGGAATCTTTCAAAATGTTGCCTGATTTTATGAAGTTCATTCTCTGTATTTATCATAATACCTATCATTTCAGTATAATATTAATATATCTTACAAAAGACACCATGATGCATTAACCATTCCAAAGTTCTGGCAATGTTAGTTCATGATACTCTTTAACAACAGACAACACAGTTCGAAAGCAAAAGATGTAGCATAAGCGATACATGAAGATGGATACATCTAGAGAGGCATACCCAGGACATGATGACTACTTAAATCTTACTTGGAAAGAAATATTCTTATTTGTTATAAAGCATGCCTACTTATTGGTTATTTACTCACAAATACTTGTTGAGTGCCTGTCAATGTCAGCAACTGTCCTAGGCACTTGTAGAAAAGCACATAGAAAAGTGACATAAACACAGTCATAGAGACAGAAGCCAGAAAATTGTATCTAGGTGGATGGATTGGCTGAGAATGGCAGCCTTAGATGGGATGGTGAATAAGAGTAGCTGGAATGGTGTGGAAAAGCCCACTGAAAACAAAAAGGCCTTCTGTGAACTCAAGAAGTATGGCATTCATAGAATAAGAAGGAGGGAGTTTGTGCAGCTGAATTTTCAGTGAGGAACTGACACATTAAAAACAGAGCTTAAGGAAGATTATTCTGACTTTATAAACAGGACTGTGGTGAGAAAAACTGCACCCAGGGAGATCCAGTAGTCCTCTGTTACACGAATCTAGAAATAGATAGATGAGGATTTGACTGAAGGTGGCAGTTGTGGAAATTAAGAAGAAATTGGTAAATCAATTGGCAAAGTATTAGATGGGAATATGGTTGGGGGCAGGGGTAGAGGGTATAAATATACAGCAGAGAAAGCAAGACTTTCTATTTGTCAATAACTTTCTTTCTCAAAATATCTTAATTTCAAATGTAAAACATCCATACCTGGTATACAGTTGAGTTAAACTCACAGAGTTCCAGAATCATGGTATTGGATGGGACCTCTGAAGACATCTGGTCAATTCTGGAATGCCCTCTATAGTACTACCTGACCCCACCCAGGTTAATCAGTCATGAACAACTTCAAAACCAACACCTCACCCAGATTAACATAGTGTCAGAAGTTATAAAATAAGCAAGTACCAGAGCTGTGTAGGAAGTAGAGATCACCTAAGCAAACTCCTTACTTGCTATAAGGAATGCTTTGTGCAAGAACTGACAGAGATAAAGATGACTCTGTCATCCCTGAAGGTTGATGGAAACACAGATACCCTCCTACAAGCCCCCTCCCCACGGGAAGCAAAATGACTCCTAAGGTTGTAACAGGAGTATGAAAGTAACATACATAGTTCTAATAGTTTTCTTTTTTCAGCCTTTTTGCAAAATGTTTGTTGTTCTTTTATTGAAACAAATTCCCAGAGAGAAGCTTCCTCACTAGCATTTCTAATCTTTGTTGGTGAAACATAAATTGGGAATGAAAATCACCTTACCTCAAACTGATGGGTGTATACAGTCTGTTTTGGATATCAGTGGCTATGCCTTGATACTCTCTCCTTTGAAATTCTTTTTCTTTACTCCTGAGAGGTTCTCTCCCTACCTTTCTGGCAGCTTCTCCTCTCACACTAGGCCTCCTAACTGGTCTTGTCTTTCTCCAACCCTCCTTTCACACTTCCCAGAGTAATCTTTCTGAAAAGCAAATCTGACCATGTGACATTCTTGCTTAGATTTTTAGTGGCTCCTTGGGGAAAAAACAACATAAACTCTTGGAATAGTATACTGAATCCCCCATAACTGCCTCTCTGCCTTTATCTTTGTCCATTGCTGGATCCCAAACTTAGCATTCTTCTCTGCTTGTAGCTACCTGAATGGCCTATGTTCTCTAACTGGCAGTGACACATTACTCTATCTTAGATGTCACCTCCCATTTCTCACCTGGTTAACTCTTCAATTCACCCTTGGAGACTCAAGGCAGGCATTCCCTCTTTCAGAAAGTTTTCCCAGATCTCTCCTGAGATGTGGTAGTTGGCACCTTCCCTGTCGCCCATCTCTGCCTTATGCCGACTTTGCTGTACCTACTGCCTGGTTTTGGTGGAAAATTACATACATATCTCCAATAATTGCCTTCCTCATTGGACTGTGAGCTTCTTTAAACCCAAAGTGATTTCCTTCCATTTGGTGTACCCCGCGCCTGGGACCTAGCAGGTGTTCAATATATGTTTATTCAAGTGAAAAGAAAATTATTATAATCAGTAGAATGTAAACTCCTTGAGAGTAGGCAGGAACTTGTAACTACCTTGTTCATTGCTATATCTCCATCATTTAGTGCAGTACCTGGAAAAGAATCTAGTAGGTAAGCAACACAAGGTTATTGAACTCACGGTCTCTCACTTAAAATAATCTACAAGGTTCTTGTTATTATCCCCAATCTACAGGTGAGGAAATTAAGGTCCAAGAAAGATGAGGTGATGTGCCAGGGATGATGGCTTGTATGTAGTGGAATGGAGATGGGAACCACCTCCTTGTCTTCTAGTTTCCATCAAGGAGTAATATTACTTAGAGTCGTTCACGTGTCACATAAAGTCCGCAATCCAGATGTCTGATTAAGCTTGCCTCAAACTCCAATTCCTTGGACAAAATTCCTTCCTGCTCTTACACTGAGTTCCAAAAGCTTCCCCCTCTTTCTCTGTCTCTTCTCAGTGTCAGCTCAGGCTGACATTTCAGTTTGAGCCAATCTGGCCTCCAAGCTCAGATTAAACAAAACAAAATCTCTTTATCTCAGCATTTTGTACCTTTATTAAAGACTGGGGGGAGTGGGAGATTTATAGGGTGAACTTATCCTGTAAACAAAACTGACTCCTTTCTGTTATACACACACACACACACCACATATCACATATATTCCCACTGGAGCAACAAGCATATTCTCCCCCTTTCCTATGTGGAAGAGACCACAGGTTAGTTCTGCCCAAACCAGTACTCCTTAAGTCCCATCTTCTGTAATAAGTAGCCTTGTCAAGCACTTCCTTGCACTCTCCCTGAAAGAAATTCTGGTGAATAGAGTTACGATGAATACAATACGATGACAATTTCAGAAGACTGTAGTTTTTTTAAGAGCAAGAAGTCTATTCCTTTGAAAGTCCCACTGAGCAGTCCTTCTATTCATGCCTGACACGTATGAGAGCATATGCTTATGTCAAATTTTAATACTGAGATTGTCTTAGATAAGAATAATCATCAGAAAAGCAAATATTCTGTAAATTATTAATTTTATTCTACCAATAACATGGCTGAAGATAATGGCCTCACGGACTTCAGCCTTGCCTCCCTCAATCCCATTTACTGCAGAGTCCTAGAATTTTCCATGTTAATAAAACCAGATTCCCTATCGAGCAGTACTCCAAATCACTCAGTTGCTCTTCCTTTTGAAGATTCAGTCCAAAGCCCCTACACATGCCTGACAAGACTTCCATGACCAGTGTCTGTGGATTTCTCCAGCCTCTTTCCCCCTGAGCAAGGTCCTACTTATGGGAGTTCCTTACCCGACATACACATATACATACATCTTTTGAACTCAGGCCCATGTGCTTGTTCATATTATTTTCCCTTAAAAACTCTTCCCACCCCCTTCACTTACCTCCTGTTTCATTCTTTAAGCCTCAGCCTTCTCCCACTCCACCTCTGATTTAAATTGCCTTCTGTTATTCTCCCATAGCCTACATGCTTCCTTCTTTCAGAATGCTTTCTAGAATATAGTATGCTGAAACTATTTCCACCCCTGGACTCTAAGCTTTCCTTGTATAAGGGGCACATTCTTTCCTTCATCTTGTTTTTGCAGACTCTAATAAAGTGCATGACACATACTTGGTGCTAAATAAATGTTTGTTGAATTTCTGATGGTACTAGAAGTCAGTGAAATCCAATCTTGTATTCATTTCATTAAAAAATTCTACTAGAGCCTTAGGCAGACCGAGAAAAAAAATCACAGATAGTCGGAAGATAGAGAAAAACTCACAAAATTATGTACACCTTCTCCTTGGAGGCTTTTTGAAGTACTAAGTGAAATTTTATATTTTTCATAAGATTTCAAAACAAGAACTTGATGCCAGAAATACACTTGGAAATGAGAACAGCTTGCCACTGGCAAGCTCCGCTTAAACCTGTTACATGTACACATTGAAAGTGTATCCAACTCCTTCATGTATTTCCCATCAGATAAAATGTAGAGACAAAAAAAAGTCAGCAAAAGTTAGAGCTAAATTGCATCAATCTTTTACTGTAGCAAATTCAGGGAGTGACTAGCTTGAAGCAATACATGGTGAAGTGGAAATCATTTTTCTCCAGTTCTACCTACTTTAGACACTATCAATTCCATCCTTGGGAACAAAGAGGGAATTTGGGTGGGAATTAGGAAAGGAGAAGCTGGAATTGCTTAGGAAGATATACATTTAATTACTTGCTCCTAGGAGATGTTTAGTGAAGGACTTTTTTTTCTTTTTCATTTTTAAGAACAATCTGAATCAGCCGTTACAGTTTGTGTTTATTTTTTTTAATTAAGGGAAAGCAAATGGTGTCCAAGGTAAAGTGATTTTTTTGGACTTGTTCTCTTCATTTACACCAATAGGCCTGTCTAGGAGTTATGACAAATTTATACAGACCTTTAATCAGTCAAGAGTTGGCAAAGAAACTGACATCCATAGAGTCACACATTGTGTAGAAAGGATCCTTTTACCTCAATGGTCAACATCGCTGTGAGTTGTGGCTAAGAGTAAACGGCTGAACATTTCACAAGAAAATGACCTCAACCTCTAGCTCACTGCTGTGGCTCTGAGGCAATTAGTTTTTTCCTTTTCAAAAGGAAGCTGCTGCTTCAGCATCTTCTCCTGGAGCTCCTGGCACCATTTCAGGCCATGTGTCAGGGGAACCCTTGATCACATCACAATGACGGAAGCCAAGTGCTGGCCTGCAAGAATTGAGGACTGTTTGTTCACAGAAGATCCTGAGCAGAAACACGGGTGTCACATAGTTCAAGGGGGCCTTGAAGGAAACTGATGCTGCTGTAGGAGGGGACTTCCAAAGGCTCAAGTTATTTCTCAGTTGCTGTTCCAGAGCCCTCTCCTGGCTTTTATGGAATTTGGCCAAGAGTTGTTGCTTAGACAGTTTCTCCCTGTAGTTCCTTGACTTAGCAAGATTTTGGACGGGAAAATAGAAGAGTTTTCTTATATTTTCACGTATGGCCACAGTGACTGCTACTCTCTGGGGAGAAAAGTATTTTATTCATGAATGCAGTATGTGTTCTTGGTAAAACCCCAAATTAGACTAGCTCACTGTTTTTGTCCTGTGAAGTGTTGGTGACATTTAGGTGTGTTGTTTGGTGTGCTGACTCAGTTTCCTGGAGGATAGCTGGCAACTCCACATTGAGGCTTTTTTAGTGGGGATGAAAAAGTCAGTTACTTGATGTTTTAGAACATTTGGGGTTAAAATTCCTAAAAGTTAAGCTTGAACACTGATCCTGAAAAACTGTGGCTAACCGTATTGCCTATAAACCTAGGAATTTGGAAAAAGTAGTATTCTCAGCTCTATGCTAATATCAACAGTAATTCTTTATTTGAGCAACAGTTTTATAGAACAAACTGTTCTTTGCTCTGTTGTTAGTAATTATTTTCTTACTTATTGGTATGTAGGTGTGCTCTGGTCATTTTTTTTTTTTTTTCTTTTTTCATTCCCCAGATTTATACAGCGCATGCAGAAGTAGTTAGAACTTAAAATACATACACAATAAAGGTGTTTTTTAAAAAAATTAAAATAATAAAATAAAATACATACACAGGCCACATTCTTATTGTACTCAAATGCTGATTTTGTCAAAATGACTAATCTATGATTGGGATATAAAGTAGATCTTCTGAAACAAGCTGTCCCTCTTGTCCCTGTACTGCCTTCTTAAGAACAAGTCCTGTATTTAAGTACATAATGTCTTGAGGCATCGAAACTTTACTGAATTACTTCTTCACTATTACAGTTAAAAATTAAACACTGAAGTGTAATAGTGGTGCCATATCCTGCTAGGTCCAAGGCCTATATTTCTGAAAAGCTTTGAGGAGTTGGTGAAGATGGGAGGGGGACTGGGAGGTCCCCCTGGGGCTCAGAATTTGGAAAAGTTGGAGAGCAGGGGAGAGGTACACAGAACACCAAGCCTTTGAGGCGTGGAGAGGGGATTCCTGGCTTCCAGATATAACCAGTGACTGGAAAGATGGCAGTGAACAAATCCTAGATACAATGGTCATGCATCTTTTTTTTTTTTTTTTTTTTTTTTGCGGTATGCGGGCCTCTCACTGTTGTGGCCTCTCCCGTTGCGGAGCACAGGCTCCGGACGCGCAGGCCTAGCGGCCATGGCTCACGGGCTTAGTTGCTCCGCGGCATGTGGGATCCTCCCGGACCAGGGCACGAATCCGTGTCTCCTACATCGGCAGGCGGATTCCCAACCACTGCGCCACCAGGGAAGCCCGGTCATGCATCTTTAATCCATTGGATGAGCTAACTATGGAGAGCCCAAATCAAATCACCTGAAATAAGTTAATTTCCTCTTAAAATTCCTACATCCTTATTTTATACCTTGGAAGAAAAAAGCCAAAATAAAACCATATAGTACATGTACTTCCATCACAACTAGGTAATGTTATAGTTGCATATGGAAGATATTAAGTAAAATGAAAATGTGTTATGGTCATAGGCTTTTTTTTTTTTTTTTTTTTTTTTTTTTTTTTGCGGTACGCGGGCCTCTCACTGTTGTGGCCCCTCCCGTTGCGGAGCACAGGCTCCGGACTCGCAGGCTCAGCGGCCATGGCTCACGGGTCCAGCCGCTCCGCGGCATGTGGGATCCTCCCGGACCGGAGCACGAACCCGTGTCCCCTGCATTGGCAGGCGGGCTCTCAACCACTGCGCCACCAGGGAAGCCCGGCTTAATTATTATTTGTGATCTTTAGGATATGGGATTACAAGGAACTTTCTGCATTACATCTTTGTGTAATGTTTCAAATTTTACAACAAGCATGTTATATTTTTATATATTTAATCAGAGAAAGGCTATACAAATAAAACACTTTATACTTACGATTTAAGATTATCTATAAGGTTTTTCCTTTTGTTGGGGGAAAAGCTCCAATCACACTTTAATTCATCTGGCAAGGTTAGGTAGTGTTGTTCCCCAAAAGTATACATTTACAGAGATTGGTGCAGGAAAAAAAAAGTGGAATAAAAGAGGCAATTTTTAACCTAGAGTTCCCAAAGTGAATAGCAAACAGTTCAAGAATACCTGATGATAATAAGCCACATGGCCCATGTAACAAATACTTTGAAAGTTATTCTAACTTGTACAAATGTTATATAAAAACCTATCTGGAAAATCCCAGGAACCCGAGATTCAGCCCGAGATTTGATGTGCCACTCATCATTTATGGAGTCTAAATTTCAAGGGCAGAATTTCTTCTCCAATACCTGTAGATTCGAAGACCAAGGAAAAGGATCTCACCAACTTCATGTAAGCTTTTCAGTGTATTCTTTCTGACAGTAACAAAGTTTCGTAAGATGGGCTCTTGGGAGTTTGGAAGTTTTCCCTCCTCTAAAAGGTTTGCTTACCTGCACGTTAATATAGTGAAGTTCTCTGCAATTGATCCCTTACTGCAGAGCTCCCCCAGGGTCAAATTTTGTAAGTAGAACCTGCTTCCATATGCTGTCTTTGGATGTGGTCTTTCCATTTTCTCATGTTTGTAGTTTTTTTCTGTGCACGGTGGGTAGAAACACTCTTCCAGACTCTTCCCATTGGCATCGAAACACCATCCCGGTCCCTGATTTGCAATTCCACTGACGAAGGAAGCATGTATGCAGGACATGCAGGAGTAAATTGCCCCTATGGCGTGCTGCATTCACATTGCTCTTCCTTTACTGTAACTCTTAGACAATTCTGAATGTGAAAACACAACATATTGCCAAATCTGTGAATTCTAAGGCGTTCTGACCCACAACATTGTATGTTTTTGTTTGCTTGCTTATGTCCACCCCGAAATCTAGACGTATGGTTCTTAGCAGAGGCTGGGCTGGGAACTGAGGGTCTGGTCTTAACAGAAATACTTTTGATTGCACAACCACCCTCTTGAAGTAGGTAAATCCTAAACCCTCAGAAACGAAGCCTCAGAAACACTAAAACCCAAACCCACACAAACGGTTGCGCGGGTCCTAAATAACCCAGCTTGTGCCGCTCGTCGGGCTCTCGGGCGAAAGTTCGCAGGAAGCACGGGACGGTGGAGACGCGGAGGCTCGGGCCGTCTGGGCAACCAGGAGGGCCTCGGCTCGGCTGGGCGCGCGGGGTCCCCGCGGGGCAGGTGCGCCGTCGCGCGCGCTTGCGCCCCAGGTCCCGCCTGAGCCCCGCGGCGGGCGCGACCCCGGGCGGCGGGCGAGCCGGCGGCGGGCGCTCCACGCCGGGTTTTCCGCCGCTCCCCTCTCCCCGGCGGCCCCCGGCAGCAGCACTGACACACACTCTAGCGCCCGCGCCTCCCCAGCCGGGCTTCGGAGCGAGCGGCGCGGGGCCGCGCGGGTTGATGCTGCGGCGAGGCAGTGGGGCGGCGGGGGCCCCTGGCGGGCCGTGGCCCCGGGCGATCTCGGCGTGAGAGAGCCGAGGAGGAGCCGGGCGGCGCCAAGGGCCGTGCGGGGCGCGAGGGGGAGTGTTCTCGGAAAGCCGCGGCGATGGAGCCGCGCTGCGCCCGCCGCCGGAGGAGTTGAGAAAGAAAACAGGAAACGTGGTGGCTGCGCACCCGGCCGCGGCTGATTCATTCGCTTTGAGTGAAGGCTCGGCAGGAGGGGCGGGCGCGGGGCCGCGGCTCGGAGCCGGGAGCCGCGCAGATCGCGCCGTGGACCAGACGCTCCCTCCGCGGGGCGGGCTCCCGGGCGCGCGCGCGCCACCCCCTTCGCCGTCCTCCGGCACCAGGACTTCTTCAAAGTCGCATCTTGAGGGTTTTGGTCCGTGTAGAGAAGTTGGCTTGCCGCACTTGGCGCGCCCTTTCTGGACGCCGAACAGAGACGCCAAGCTGGAGAGGGCGTGCGTTCCCGAGGCCGGCCGCACCGCTAGCAGAGCCCCGGCCCCCGTAGCGGTGCCCGGCTCGTCAATATGAAGGAGCAGCCCTCATGTGCGGGCACCGGGCATCCGAGCATGACGGGGTACGGCAGGATGGCCCCCTTTGAACTCGCCGGCGGCCCTGTGAAGCGCTTGAGAACTGAGTGCCCCTTTCCCTATCTCTTCGCAGAGGAGGCCTACCAGAAACTGGCCAGCGAGACCCTGGAGGAGCTGGACTGGTGTCTGGACCAGCTAGAGACCCTGCAGACCAGGCACTCCGTCAGTGAGATGGCCTCCAACAAGGTAAGCCCCGGCTCGGCTCTCACCGAGGCTCCTAGGCTGCTGATTCCCACGCTGGTGAAGCTACCAGTCCCCATGGCCCGGGGAAATACATACAGGGGTTTGTCACACTCACTGCATTTTGGCTCCCTTGGAAGGAGATTCCTGATGCCGTGCCTTCCCTCTCTCTTCTGTTCACTCCAGAGAAATTAAACATTTTGCAAAAGCAACTTTGACATAGTTTGACTGCAGTACCCCCAGGACACTCTGCGTGTGCGTGTGTGTGTGTGTGTGTGTGTGTGTGTGTGTGTGTGTGTGTTTGGAGGGGTACTTCTAAGTGACACTTTGTCCTTGCAACAGAAACCGAGTCTGGTCTACAGGCAATCCATGTTGTAGGGTATTCTTGGGATTCCCAGTGGGAAATAAGAGTTACTAGAGGTCGGTGCAATCCCTTGGATGTCACCACCTACTGAACTCAAACGCAGAAGAGTTCACTGAACTTGGAACCTTAACCCCCATTTATCTAAGTGTCAGGGTACCCTGTAAGAACTGAGCCTTTATCTTTTTGCTTGGCCATATATGTCCACAGGGGACGTCAAAGTTAAGGTTCATTGTGATCACTGCCTTTGTTTCCGTGAATCTTGGAGAGAGAGTCCAGTTTTCTGAGGTTATTTAGTTACAGTGATGCTTCAATGGGGCATTTGTGCCGTATGCCAAGGTGCTGGTCTTGGTGGATAGTGGAGGTTTGAGGGCTGAGAATCAACCCTTAGCCTGGCACAGCCTTAAAGCAAGGTAGAGTGTTGTCAGTTTTGGTGTATTTTTTGGGATTCCTTGTTTGTTTTTTTTAAAACAATCTTCAGTTATGTAAGGAAATAATTGGGATTATGTATGTTTTTAAGGATTGTTTGGCTCAGGAGATAGGAAAGGAGGCATGGGCATGTTGGATGCAGGTGGCTGAGGGATTTAGCCAGTAAGGACTGGTAACTTTGTGTGGAAATTAATAACAGTTGCCCCCTAACGATATTTAAATATCTTTGGCCACCTATTTACAAGGTCAGGAAGGTATACCATTTTACTGTTTATCTACATGCACATATTTTTCAGAGAGCTATGCTTTTTTTTTAGTTTACTGTAGTTTTTATCCCACCTGTTTTTTTCTCATGCAGTTTTAAAAAATATCATAGCATATCACCCACTTGGTTGTCTTATCTGTTGACAATGCTTATACAGACAGCATGGTTTTTAAGTAAAAAGGTAGCTTCCAATAAACAAAATAAAAAGGACCCCCCACCCCAGTCACTATCTGCGGGCACTAATCTACCTGTAAGCACACTGACCTACCCATATGCACACTGGTGATCAAATCTGTATTTTTTTTTTCTGTCGTTTAAGCCTCATTTCTAAATTTGGTATGGCTTCTCATCAAAATGATGGGTTATTACTCCCTGCCGTGGCATCAGGTGCCATTGTTCTCATCTGGCTAACAAATTCTTAGTTCATTGATACATTTTATAACATATAGATTGTTCTTTCATACTTTGGTTCATAATAGCAGTAGACATATGCTGAGTATCTCCAGTGTCCTAAACGCCGAATGGGACCATTCTGCAGTGGGCCTGAGTTCTTATTCTCTTGTCTGGTTAATTCTATGTAGTAAAAGGAAAAAACAGAAGGCACCAAAAGATGTGCAAGCCTTTGCTTATATTTTCAAGATGATTTGACAGTACTTTTTCAGCACAATGAACCTCAGCAGCTACAATTACTTTCCCCCTAATCCATACTCTTAATGATGAGACCTCTATTTGAATTTAAAAATTAACATGAAATCTAATCATATATTGTAAATGACTTCAACCGTCAAGTATTAATTTATCTATACTTTAAGATGAAAAAATAAAACTTGAGATCACAGTGATTGGTCAAAATGATTTCTTTCTTTTAAGGGCATTTCTTTCTTTTAAAATCCCTGTCTTTTAAAGACAGGGATTTTTTTTTTTTTAATCTTTATTGTGAAGGCCCCTCAGACTAGGTTAATTTACAGGTTTAGTGTAGGAGGTGAATTTATTTGGTTGAAGTGAAATCTAGGTTAAGTGAGAAAAGACTTTTTCAAAATATAGTCATTCTAGCTGTGTTTATGTCTTGTAAGATTATTGACATGATACTTATTTTTAACATTAAAAAATTCAACTCAGCTGAAGTTGTTGATTAAACTTTTCATGTCTAATTCATTCATTTCTTTTTTTTTTTTTTAAACCCATTCACTTCTAAATGAGTGCTAAGCTCCTGTGACTTTTTATAGATGAAAACGGATTAGCATAGAAGGAAAAAGAGCTCTTGGTAAAGGTTGTAAAGTTACCCTTCAGCCAGATAACAAGGGCACAAATAAGTCACATCCACATGAGCTGTAAACTGAGTTGGAGCAGCTGATCTAAAGGTCCCCAGGAGTGATGCTGAACCTAAGTCTGAACTGGAAAAGTGACAACTTGCGTCACGTGTCCACTAGATTGTCAAGCATCTCTTGAGTGTGAATGAATAAGTCTGAGACATTGCTTTTGGTTATTAGTCTTATTGCCTTCCATTCTTTCCACATGTACTTGTTCGAACCAAACCAGTGTTTCCCTTGAAAAGTCATGAGGTTTTTCTTTGACTTCTTCTCTTTTTCAGGCTTAAAAAAAAAGTACTCTAATAGATTAAAATGACACAATAAAATACTAGTAAGAAATCAGGATTTTTAAGTGATTATGTAGAGAAAATATTTATTATGGAGGTGGATTTGGGTGTTAGGAAGAAGGAAATTGATTCCTCAAACTCATTTAACAAATTGGGTTAATGAATTGTTCATATTTTTCAAAAATCTTAATAGAAGGAATATGAACTATTAGCAGTTTTTAAATGACGCTTTAGAAGCAACTAGATGTATTTCCTGATTGGGATTGTAATGTGCATAATGCTTATGGATGGTATTGAGACAGGAAAATTATTGAATTTTTGGCTACTGCCAACGTTGGCTGTAATACATGTAGGATGCTTGTACCAAGTAGGGTAAGAGACTCCAGATGGCTTTTAGTTTGAGAGGTTAATCTACAGCATTTAGCCTCATAAACCCATTAATCTGCCCAAGATTTGTACAGATTTCCTTTGAAACCTCACTGCTAGAGTTAAGAGAGGTTTTGGTGAGGTCTCAAAGCTTTGGAGGCAGACAGACCTGGAAGTTGAATCATGGTTTTGTTCCTTACTAGCTGAGTTACATTAGAGAAATGACAAACTTTTTTTTAGCTTCGGTTTCCTTAGCATAAGATGAACACAATGATAATCTGTTTTTAAAGATCAGTGTAAGAATTTGAAAGAATATGTGTAAAATAGTTAGCTAATAAATAGTGTCTGACAGGGACTATACCTGCCATTATTGGTATTATTATTGAAGGTTTAGGTTAAACTTGATTGGTTGCCTACTTGGCTAAAATATTTTTTTTACCATTCAGTTGTCATTTATACTTGATGTTTTAAGTTTCATGGATTTTTATAATACAGTTCTTAATAACTGTCTTTAGTGCACAGTTCTGTATTGTAAAAAATGCTTAAATTATATTTATACTTTTTTTAGTATAATACAGACACAAACATTTTGAAGTTCTAATTAGAAGCTTAATCTTTTCTTAAATTTCAGCTACAGAATTCCAGACAGCTAAATACTTTTTCTCTTTTATTCTAAAACTGAAAAAACAGCACTGATTAATTTTTAGAAAATATTAAATATAATGTGGCATTAGTAGGTACATTTCCATCCTTTTGTACAGGTTTTGCAAAGCTAAAGTAACTTTTTAGACTGTTTTTAAGGCAGAATAGCTTCACAGTGTTTTTGGTTACCTTTCTCTCATAGAAAATAAACTGAGGATGTGAGGAGGGCAGGCCAGGATCTAAGCCTCAAGGGTTATGCTGTGGAACCCTGTAACTTTATTCTCTTGTGACCTAATAATGCACATTTCACCACATCTTCAATGTAAGTGTGGTGATGTTTGAAGGAGAAAAGGTCATCTTGATTTTCCCCCAAAATATACTACTATAAAAATGTATTGTTTCTTCTCTCTAAATTTGGGGCAGTTCCGAGGCTTGGCATTGCTGGAACCTACCATGCTTCAAGCTGAAAGTCTTCCTTGAAGTTAGGATTCAGGCATCCTCCTAAGAGACTTAAGGTTTTTCTTTAGTTCTTTCTAGACGTACGGAGGCCAGCTTTGCAAACGTGAATGTGACTTTTACATGGAATTTATTTTGTCTGTTTGGTTTTTAACAAAGATCTCTATCATGTTTCTGTTGCCTATAAATTAAATTGCTTTTCTGGGGTGCTTTTTCTTAGTGTTTTTGCGCTCTGCCCCCCCTGCTGCTTTTTAATAGTCAGTGCATATGTAACATATACTACAGCTTTCTGTGACTGCTGGTATATTTTCTTCTGGGCAAGAGTGGTCCTGGAATGAACATAGAATGTTCATAGAAGTGGCTAAATCTTAAGATTTTTCAGCATTACATGATTATAAGATAGCTCAGAACAGAAATAAATGTTTAATTTTGCTGAGAAGAAAGGTGAAACTAGTTGGAAAAGGCATTTTAATTTTATGAAGAGCAAATAGCAAATAACAGTCATTTACTTCAAAATATTAAAACTTATTGACATAGTCATGCAGTTATTGAGAGTTAATCAGCATACCTAAAGGAAAACTCTAAATTTTAAAAGAAAATATCTTTCGTAAATATAGAAATTGAGCTTACTGATGTTTTGAGTTCGCTATCTGCTTTTTCACCTACTTTATAAAAGTAGATTTACCAAAGATTTATGTTGTTTACATATAGAGCCTCAAAGTTAATATGACAGATTGGGCATGCTTATTTTTATGATCACTGTTTAAAAAAAATACTTTCTTTGCTTTTATTTTAAGTAATAATAGAAAGAGGGAAATACTTTTAACAGATATTTTTATGTTTCATTGAATAGTGAAGCCCTTGACTTTAACTTAATAAAACAGTAAAGATTAAAGCAAATCTTTATTTATCTCTACTGTCATCAACTCAGTTTCTGTATCAGTATTTAGTGGCAGTAAGCTTAAATATCCTTAACATTTAATTATCAAAAACTTCTATTTTTGTGGTTCAGTAAATTAGTCATTACTTGAGAAATTGCTTTCAGTTATTGCATTTTGATTTAATTATAGGAAAGAGGTAACTTGTGTCTCAGAGTGTTATGAACTATGTCTTATTTTTTGTTTTTCCAAAACAAAAGGCTTGGCCAAGATAAAATAGCACTTTTCCCAGTGTATGAATAGATTAAGCACATTTTTTCCCCAAATAGCAAAGATGATAGGTAATGATTTTGTTCAATTTAAGAAGATTCCTATGATAGTCAAAGATTGTAGCTATTCCATAAGATACGTATAATTATGGCAGATGTGAAATGCTGATAATGATTTTCAGTTGATCCATAAAATACTATGTAGAATCTGATTTTCTCTTTTTCAGAAAGAAACCAATCCTTTTAAACTGCAAATAGCTGGAGTTTATTTTGTGACAGCAAAGCTCTGCCAGGACTAGCTCTGTACCTGGCTAGTTGTGATAGTTGAATTGGCACTTTTAGTCTGAGGTCTTTCTAGGAAATAGAGCGTGGGTAGCCCTTTATTTTGCTATTCACATTAGTTTTAAAAGGCACTTTAAGAAGGCATTTTCTTTTATTTACTCTAACAGGGATTAGGATGGGGAGGGGTGAGCCTTCCTGTTTGCTTAAACAACAACTGATTCTGCTTTGTTCATTGGGAAATTCATTAAATTGGATCACCAACTGCAGTGATAATAGCTTTATTATCCTTTACACTTAGAGAATATTTTATCTTTAATGAAGTATTTTTCTTTGTTATTATTGTTTAATATTCTGGGGTTTTTTTTTATGCCTGTTTTGCTGTATTTTGTGTGTGATGAGGATGAATGGTATTTACTCTTTCTCCTGACATATACACCAATGCTTATGGCAGCTTTGTAGAGTGGAAAGGACATAGATGTTTTTTGTCAGGTGGACTTGGTTTCAAATTCTAGCTCTGCTGCTTCCTACCTAATGTTTTGGGGAACGTGCCTCACTTCTCTGAATCTCAATTTCTTCATTTCTAAATGGACATAATAAAAGGGGAAAATAAAATTGAAGGTTGTTAAGAGCATTAGATGTAATATATAGAAAGCTCACTTTGCTGAATAGCATATACTGGGTGCTCAATAAATTACGTGCAATTTATTCTATCCTTAGACTATATGGGAAAGGAGAGATTAAGAAAAACCATGTGTCATATACTCCTTGTAATATAAGAACATCATATTTTTCAGAAGAAAACTGTGACCTTTATTCTGTAATAAAACGTCAAAATTAGTGTTCTCAGACTTCCTGTGTACATTCATAACCACTGTATGTTAAATAGTTTTATTTAAAGCATTTATTTTTTAAAGTTAAATGTCCACCTGAGTGCCTCATCTTAAGCAAGGAATTACATGAAATCATGGATTTGATGTTTTAGTTATTTTTTATTATAATATTAAAATGTTATCTTTCAATATAATGTTCTAATTTTTTTAATATACATTGAAATTAATTTGTAACAAAATGAGAAAATACTCATCCACACCACCTTAAAGCATTTTACTTACCACTCACAGACAATGGGCATACTTTTCATTATACTAGTCTAAATTGGCAGCAAGAACCATCTGGGGAGTCATTTTTGGTTAGAAAGGTATGTCTGTTTTAAACAACCTATGGTTTTTCTTCTCTGCCATTAATGGGATTTCCCCACTAGAGGAGAAAATGCCAACCAACTATCATCAGCAGAAGTCTCCCATTCATTTGGCATTCATTCCTCAGGCAGAATGGTCTATGGATTTAGAGCACTCTCCTGAAGCCAGATTGCCTGTGTCGGATTCACTCTCCACCCTTTACTAAATTGAAATGGGACAGTTTACCTTCTGTGCTTCAGCTTCCTCTTCTGTTAAAGAGTTACCGTGATGATTTAATGAATTAAAAGATGGCAATTGTCTAGACAGAGTCAGGAACATAGTGGGTGCTCAGTAATGTTATGTCCTTTATATCCACCTATAAAGGAATATCATCTTTCTTTTCTTATTTTGTGGGGTGAGAGTTAGAGAAGGTGTTTGTTTGCCATCCTGATACTTATGCTTCCAGTGACCTTTTTAAGAGAGAATGGTGGGGCTTCCCTGGTGGCGCAGTGGTTGAGAGTCCACCTGCCGATGCAGGGGACACGGGTTTGTGCCCCGGTCCAGGAGGATCCCACATGCTGTGGAGCGGCTGGGCCCGTTAGCCGTGGCCACTGAGCCTGTGCGTCCGGAGCCTGTGCTCCGCAACGGGAGAGGCCACAGCAGTGAGAGGCCCGCGTACCGCAAAAAAAAAAAAAAAAAAAAAAGGAGAGAATGGTGGCCTCATGATGTTGATGTGAACCAAATAGGACTCTTTGAATGTTTCATTTGCTCTTCTCCCCAACAATGACTTTTCATGGAGTTTACCGTTTGTTTCTTTGTGTAGTTTTATGGTATAGGCCATCAAACTGGCCTGAGGTTTTCTTCTCAGAATATCTAAAAGTCTCTAAGCTGTTTCTAGCAGAAATACCTAAATAGTGGATCATATTCCAGTGACTGTTTTTTCATAAATGAATGCACCCTGTTATTCCTCTGAATGAGAATGAAAGTAACCCAGGCACAGAATCTCTTATTAATACTTAAAGTTAAGAAAACTGTATTCAGGATATAGCCTTCCATGGCACTTCTCAGCAACTTTACCATCTAGTATATGCAAACATTTCCTTGCTCAGTCAGCTGAGAGAACCTAAAGCAATGACACCCCAGTAGCATTGAACACATCTAGCACCCTCATCTTGGTTTCTAATACCATTCTCCAATAAAAGGAACCAGGACTCCTTGAAGTAGCTGATTCTAGAACTGGGGCAGGAAATGAAGCTGGAGCCATGTTGCAGTTCCAGAAAGTAAGGAAGTGCCCAAACAAATGGGAACATATCAAAGGGACACAAGAGCAAACTGAAAGAGCTCCCAGTTCTCAGCTGGAACTATTTGATCAAGAAAATAAACTAGTGTTGAAATACAGCTCAAGGTATAAAACAAATAGCCATGAGTTCAACTGATATAATTTATTGAATAAATAATTAAATGGGGGAGAAAAGACAAATCCCTTGTGCTGGAGAATTCCAAATAATTTATGTATATACTCTGCTCTCAAGGAAGGAAAGTATAACTCTCCACTCCTTAAGTGTGGGCTGTGCATATTGACTTCCTTCCAAAAAGCACAATGTGGAAAGAGGGAAAGAGTACCTCTACTGTGGACAAAGCTGATAAACACATACTACCTCAGCCAGTGATCAAAGTCGACATCAACAGTGATAAGTCAAGTTGTAGTAGGTACCCTTGATATGATCTGTTGGAAATGGTACTGACATCTGAGTTTTTCTACCAAAAACATATAACCCCACTCGAATCATGAGAATAACATCAGATAGTTCCTAGTCGAGGGACATTCTACAAAATACCGGACCAGTACTCCTCAAGGCTATGAAAGTCACCAAAAACAAGGAAAATCTGAGAAACTGTCACAGTCAAAAGGAGCCTAAGGAGACATGATGACTAAATGTAATGTATCCTGGATGGAAGCCTGGAACAGAAAAGAACATTTGGTAAGAACTAAGGAAATCTGAATAAAGTGTGGGCTTTAGTTAATAATAATGTATCAATATTGGTTCAATAATTGGGACAAATGTATCCTATACTAAAGTAAGATATTAATAATAGAGGAAACGGTGTGGGGCATATTGGAACTCTCTGTACTTACTTTCACAATTTTTCTGTAAAACTGAAGCTTTTCTAAAATAAAAAGTTTATCAGACAAATCTTAACCATCCTTTAGGGTCTACCTGCGATGCTACCTCTCCTGTGAAGCTTTTTCTGTCCTGTCTTCTCCCCATATCTCCCATCCCAGCATCCCCTAATTGGGTGTAATGTCTTTCTCCTTTGACCTTCTACAGGACTTTATTTGTAGTTCTTTTAACTCTCCGTACAATATTTGTTTCTTTGTTTTATTCCTGTCACATTTACACTAGGTCATTAGTCTTACTCATTTGCCAGCCCCCATCACATGGGACACAAGGCCATAATGAATAGGTGCTCAATAAACATTGGGTGAATTGTATGAATGGTATTGTGGAGGTGATTCTGGAAAAGCACCATTCAATGGTTCTGATCTCAGTGCTGTAGGAATCATCACTGATCAATCTCAGGGACTAAGTTTATTTTTACTCATCTAAGCCCTAAGGCTTAGAAGATAAAAATTCTTCCTTTATGGGTAATAGCTTCAACTTTACTGTTTGTGAGACCCTTTGCAAGGGAGTTACTGAACATTAGGTCAAATAATTGAAGAAATTTATCCTAATTTTTCTGTCTAATTATCACTTGAGTGGAATTACTAGAAATTAGTAAAATGAAAATATACTCTGTTTCTGCCTACCACTTAGTTCCTTGGTAGTATTTAACATGATCAGTATTTCAAAGCATCATTGTTACTCTTACCCATTATTCATCTCAGACTCAAGCCTTATGTGTTAGAACTAAAGGAAGCAGAAGTGATCATTTGTCTGACTTATCTAATCTCAGTTGGAAAACGAGGCCCAAAACTTGTCCACGTCGACCTATAGTTAGAAATCTGACTTCTTACAAAGCAGTTCATTTTCTAGAGGATCTCTGCACTGTTTGGGGTTTTGTATGCAGCCTTTATCTCCACTCATATTCATAAATTGCGGGAGGGAGATACACTTTTTATCTTTGAATGTGTTAACGGAATACAAGCCATATTTCTGATAAGTACATGGATTCAATAACTGTTCAAGTACATAACCAGTGAATTTTCTACCCAACCACTAGGAATACTGATGAGTCCTCCTACATGGCTTCTAGCCCAAACCCAGTAGTGTCAATATATGATTTTGTAGTTTTTGTAGTTGGTCATATAAATCAGTACTGGATGCATGGTGTTGGTTAAAGTAAATGCCATTTTTCACCTTGGATTGGTAGACAGGGTCTGTACATGATAGTTGATATCTTGCAAGCAAGTGGCTTTTCTGTTATTGACAAGAGTCCTGATCGTTTCACACTTAAAAATCTCTTTCCTGCTAATAGATACTCATCAGAAATTTTAGCATAGTTTATGCTGGGTTTAGTTTCATCTCATTTAAATTAAAAGTTTGTATTATACAGACAAAAACCATACAAGTCATATTGATGGCCTTAAGCTGTTCTCTCTCCACTGTACCTGTTTTAGCAATAACATTCTTATTATAGGTTTGTTCCCAGTAAAAATGACATATTTGAATACTTTCCCTGCTAGCCTGGGAAGAAAAGGTGTGCTTTTTGGTTTTTGCCTGTTACAGAGTATTCTGTGCCATTTTACCCAGGTCGTGCTTGGGTTCCTGGCAGTATCTCTGGTCTGCTGCACTGTAATCTCTATCGTGGCAGCCTCTGGCATTTATTGCTGGCAAGCAGTGTGCTTGCAGGCATAGGCACCATAATAGGAAACACCTCAGCCTGTCATAAACAGGTCTGGAGAGTAGAGAGTAAGGCCTGACAGGGATGTGTCCATAGCAAACAGGCAAAGATGAGGCTGACATTGTGGAGTAAGTACAGGCTGATGTCTGTCTTCTTCATTTCAGAAAATAACCAGCTGATTTTTAAGGCTGCTTTCCATTGTTGGCATAGCAGTGTTTTGGTTGCTTTGTTTTTGTTTTAGACTGAAATGTGAAAAAAGACATTTCTCCAAAATATTTTGAGAGGATACATCAAAATGTTTTCCTTTTGCTAGTCTCCTTCTAATTCTACCTGATCATTCCAATCCATACCCATTAGGGAGAAAGAACAGCTATTTCATTACAGTGGAAAATTACTTTTTAAAAAAGAATCATATAAAATTATCATGTGTATATTTAAAGAATTATAAATTATACTGAATTATAAAGAAAAGAACATTTCTTAGGTGACTTTTTTATGCCTTTACATCAAGTTCAAATTTTAGAAAAGGAGTACATTCTTTGACCAAGAAAGGTTCTATTTTATATTTGCTAGGTTTTTTTTTCAAGCCTCAGAAAAATAATGAGCTACAACTTTAACAATGATGAGCTTTGTCCCAAGCATTTTGGAAGAAGATAAATTTCAAAATTGAAAGGACTTTAACAGTTTTTAATAAACAGATAGAAATGCTTTCATGGGTGCTTTAAATATATATGTGTCATTTCATTATTTTGCTAGGAACCTTATTTCACAAAAGAGGTTCAAGACTGCAAGGATGAAAAAGCTGTAATTTTGCTAAAAAGAGCATATTAAAATTTAGATAGACACAGGTGAAAGTCTTGAACTTTTTTTTTTTTTTTTTTAGATTAGGTGTTAGGTGGCTATTTGCTGACCTGCCCCTTCCCTTTTTTTTTAGTAAGCACCGATCTTCTTGTACTTTTTTATTTTGAATATTTCAAGTCAGTTTCAACAATATGCTCTGATAAGAATGAGACTAATTAATACTATCTTTGATACACATGTTGATTTTCTGCTCTTTGTTTTCTTAATCTTATATTCTCAGTGTGGTCTCTTAGATCTCCATAAGGGTAAGTGATAGTTGGGTTTCAAGAAATCATAGGAATTTTTATTTACTAGAAATAGTCTTATTTCTTTAATATGCATCAGGAAAGATTAGTTTACTTTCTCCTGGAAGATACTGTTTGGGCCTACATCTTAATTTTTCTAGATAGTGTTAAAAAGCAGTAAAATAATAAAGGGTACATAGTCAAAGAGCTACAAGAGGGCTTGCATCATTACAGGCTGAATATTCAGTCCCTGTATGAAAGGAGTTTGTTCTCTCCAAAGTAGAATTCGGTGGAAAAATTACTTGTTGCCCTTTAGCCTTATTTTCAAACATTTTAGCATTATCCATTTGATGATGTCATCTTTGCAGTGTTTGACTACACTGACCAGGAGATATCAGTATGTGCCTTACGTTCTAATGTGCGATATGATCCTGATGTTTACTCAAACCTTACATTTCTAACTTAGTTCCAGAAACAGTACACGACACACCAGAACAGTTTGTCCCGTTTTTAAAGATGAAAAACTGAAGCTCAGTTAAACTTGTCCAAGATCCATATGCTTCTTAATAGATGTAAAGATAATTCGTCTTCTGAATGTAGCATCTGGGGGAAGGACTGGGAGATAGGGAAACAAGTGTTTGTTCTCAGGCTGCATTTTCAAAATATGTGCTAATTTATTTATTTAGTGAGTACTAGATTCCAAAATAGCAAGAGCCATTTTAGCAAAATATCCTCCCTAGAGGGAATCCTGTTGTGCAGCTGATTGTGCCTTTCTTGTTCTCTGTGTCATGTCAGGACGGGCACAGAGAGGACCTTCCTAGCTCCTAGCTCCAAGCGTATGATAGTGGGGTGGATGGCTTGTTAGGCTGGGAGTCAGCCTAGCAGGCAGGTGGTCAACAGGGCACAGATGTTAAATGAAGGCTAATAGGGTCAGTGGATGAGAAGACCAAGTGACTAAAGCAGATCTGAAATTCTGAGCTGGCAGGGGGTTTGAGGTGGAGCCAGATAGAATTGGATGGGATGAAGCTTACTAGTAGGGAGGGCGGCAGCAGATAGAGAAGGTATAGAATGAACTCGGGGAAGGTGTAAGCAGGTATTAGGATTTTTTTAAATGACCTATTACTTTGGAGTTGCCTTGGAGGTGTGTTTTCTTACTGGGGCAAAATGGGAAAGGAAGCTGGGCTCGTGGATAGAGTGAAGAGTGAAGGAAGGAAAAGTAGGAAGGCATATTAGACAGTGAGAGGAGGAAGGGGGGTGGTAGAAGGACTCTGACTGGGCTGACCTAGGAGCAGGGCTGCCCTTGGCTGGGGACAGGCTGACCGCTTCGTGTTCCTGCCCCCCTCCCACCTCAGGAATGCTGAAATCTGGTTGGGACAAACCTTTGGGACAGTCTCGGAGGAAAAAAGAAATCCCAGAGGGGTCACGTGCAGGTGTGAATGTTTAAGAGAGGACAGTCAGCTTTGGGGGTGGGGGGGGGGAGGGAGAGAACCAGCTGGAGAGGGGAGATTTATAGACATAGGGTATTTCACGTGGCGTGAGTCTTTTTTAGCACCAATAGCTGGCATCACCTTCTTCACCTGTTGGCTCCTTGAGTCATGGCCCAGTAGCAGCATGGGTGGGTTGTCACATCCAAGTGCTGGGCCATCCCCTAAGGACCTGTTGCCTGGGAGTGAGGACGTGGGACAGCAAAGTACAAGCTGGAACAGGGTGAGGAGAGACTGAGGTTGATTCACGAATAGTGATTACTTATTAGATGCCAAGAGAAAAGTGGAACAGAACAGCGGATGACACATGTGAACCTTTATCTTGATTCTGCTTTAAATCCCCTAAATTCCAATGAGCTTAGCAATTCCTCTTCTGGATATGAATGCACCCCGCTAGAGTTGTGACCTTGGATACTTAAATGGCCTCAACTTCTCCGAGCCTCTGCTTTCTCGGTAAATCGGGATTAACAAAAATCTATCTCACAGGATGTTTATGGGAATTTAAATGAAAACCTATGTCAAATGTAGAATATGGGGCACACCTCTAATAGGTACTGTGGTCTGTCTTTAGTTGGGAAGGGAACTAATCTTAAACTTAAAAGGTGAACTTTGTATACTGCCATATAGGTAACCCAGTGCAACTGGAGCTTGAATCAACAGGCCTGGGCAAATGAGCTCAGAGTATGCATTTGAAATCTTGATCTCCATCATGGTGATTTATGAGCCCTCGCCAGCTTGCATATGGGATGGCCCACTGAAGTTGTTTACTTTAGTTTTAGCTCGTTACCTAGCATTCGTGGATAGCATGTTTTTATTTACGCGCTCACTGACCACTTAACCATGATTACTTTGCAATAATATGTATGAAGGCAGCCACGAAAGAAACATTACAGTGGTGAGGGGCCTCATGTGGACCTTCTGTCCACTTTGCCTAAAAATGGGCACGTTACTTAGACTTTGCTTTTCCCTCACCCTGGATGACCTCAAAGCCCCCTCCAAATATTTTTTCTGATTCTGTGAAATACTGAGATTTTGATTATTCACAAAAGTGTCAAATATCAATCGATATCAGGTTACTAGATGTCTATTCTTGGGGAAAGAAAAAACATGAGCCAAAAATAGAACTCTTTAATCATTGCACAGATTTAAAATGACAGTTAAGCTGAGAAACAGAGGAATGGATGAAATGACCTTGAACGTAGTTCCAGCCCAGATGGGCTAGTTCCAGTCTGAGTCATGGGTCTGACACTAGCCATAGCCAGAGGGAGAGGAAATTCCCGAGCTATGTAGTTGTTATGAGTTGAAAATGAATAGGTGATTGATCCCTTTTCCATTTTCCACTTGCCATCAGCCATTTTGCAGAGAAATCAAACTTTGGTATGCTCAATTTAAAAAGTTCTTTTCTTTTTTAATTCCCCAAATCCTTAGAGGTGGAAGAGATGTATGAGATCAACCTGTTCACTTGCTTCATTACAGATGAGGTATGAAGGCACAGGAAAGTTAAAGTGACACACAGCAAAACAGTCCTGTCTTACTTCTGTCAAGGCTTTTATCTTGTGGGAAATCACACTTTGTTGTTGTTAGGCAAAACCCTGATTTCAGTCTTTATTGATACTGTCACTTTCTAATGAAATTTTTAGTTCTGTTTATAGCCAGATACAATTTTCATGGGAGAAATAAAACAGGAGGTTTTTTATTATTGTTGTTTTGCACCTTTTGACTTCAGATAACCTCAGTCCAGTAGTTAGGCTTTCACTAAGGAATTTTTGTGTTTGCCTGGTTAATGTAGGACATATATCTGCTCCAAAGGCTTTCCTAGACAAGATGAGCCTTTTACATATGTGAGTTTGTATTCAAATACATGGAAAGAGAGAGAGAGAAAGAGACACGTACATACATACATAAAAACAGAGGCATATAGATGTATACATTGAAAATATAGATAGTCATATTAGTAAGCCTGTTGCATGTTAGAGAGTAATTCATGGTGTTCTGGTCCTGTAGGGGAGTTCAGGGTGTGTTCAACACTAAGTACCAGAATGATTGGGAAGCATCCCAGAAAAAGTGCCACTCAGGCTAGATCTTGAACATAAAAGTTTCATATAGGTTGCCAACGAGGGAGGAGATGATACTTCGGGGGCTGGATGAGGCAGTGTAGGATGGGACACTCTTGTGCATTTACCTTATTGTTTGTGGGAGTGGGTGAGGAGTGGGTGTCCTGTATGAGTGAGCCTTCCTGGAACAGAAACTCTGATTATAGGAACAGAGGCAGGTGTAAAAAATGTGGATTGCGGTCCTATAATGTAGAGCACCTTAAGTGTCAGACTAAGCCGTTTGCACATTACCCTGTAAGCTCTGAAGAACCGTCGCATTTTATTATCAGGAAAATATTACAAGGAAAGTAACAAAATGATTTTAGAAAGATACATCTGATGGTAGTATGCATGGATACTACCATGGATCATATTGAGGAGAAATAGTGAAAGCAAAACAAATCCATTAGGGAATTAGGCATATAATAAGGAGGGCCTGAAATACGATGGGAAGGAAAAGAAAAGAATGGTTAGGAGAAAGACTGCAGGAAAGGTGGCAGGATATATCAGACTTTCGGGGGAAGGCACTGCAGCCAGAGGAAAGTATGAAATTCTCAACCCAAGTAATAATAGAATGATGGTTGGAAAATCAGGAAGAGAAGTTTATTTGAAGAGAGTGGGGTGGAAAATATGGCAGTTAAATTTTTAGACATGAAATTGGAGTGAAATTATATATCTAAGTAGAAATATCCTATAGGCCTTCAATTGTCATGACTGGATTTCTGGTGAAAAGACAGGCAACCTGGGAGTTGCCTGTATAGAACTGATGGTTAAGACCTTAAGGCTCATCTGTAAAACGGGAATAATAATAGTCCTCATAGGATTGGTATTAGAAATAAACCAGGCAAGTATTCAGCACTATTCCTGACACATAGTAGACAATAAATAAATATTTATCAATATCAATCAATAAATATTAGCCATTACTATTTTTTACTATGTGTTTTAGGGACCCATATAAGACGAATTATTAGAACTGGTATTCTGGAAGCTCTATTAAAGCCGTCTGTTTGGTGAGTTTTCTTAATACCTCAAATGGAAGCTCATATGTTCTGATTCACTTGCTTGCTTCCCTAGCTGTTAAGGGAAAGTGACAGCCCCAGCTGTAATTGCTCATGTTTAACTGTTGATCACTGTTTGTAAGACCTGGAGTGTTTTTCTGTTTGTTTGTTTTTTGGTATTAGTTTTTGGGTTTTTGGGGTTTTGTTTTTTTTTTTTTTTTTGCAGTATGCGGGCCTCTCACTGTTGTGGCCTCTCCCATTGTGGAGCACAGGCTCCGGACGCGCAGGCCCAGCCGCCATGGCTCACGGGGCCAGCCGCTCCGTGGCATGTGGGATCTTCCCGGACCGGGGCACGAACCCATGTGCCCTGCATCGGCAGGCAGACTCTCAACCACTGCACCACCAGGGAAGCCCTGGTTTTTTTTTTAAACATCTTTATTGGAGTATAATTGCTTTACAATGGTGTGTTAGTTTCTGCTTTATAACAAAGTGAATCAGTTATACATATACAGATGTCCCCATATCTCTTCCCTCTTGCGTCTCCCTTGCACCCTCCCTATCCCACCCCTCTAGGTGGTCACAAAGCATGGAACTGATCTCCCTGTGATATGCGGCTGCTTCCCACTAGCTATCTATTTTACGTTTGGTAGTGTATATATGTCCATGCTACTCTCTCACTTTGTCCCAGCTTAACCTTCCCCCTCCCCGTATCCTCAAGTCCATGCTCTAGTAGATCTGTGTCTTTATTCCCGTCTTGCCCCTAGGTTCTTCATGATCATTTTTTTTTTAAGATTCCATATATATGTGTTAGCGTATGGTATTTGTTTTTCTCTTTCTGACTTACTTCACTCTGTATGACAGTCTCTAGGTCCATCCACCTCACTACAAATAACTCAATTTCATTTCTTTTTATGGCTGAGTAATATTCCATTGTAATATATGTGCCACATCTTCTTTATCCATTCATCTGTTGGTGGACACTTAGGTTGCTTCCATGTCCTGGCTATAGTAAATAGAGCTGCAGTGAACATTTTGGTACATGACTCTTTTTGAATTATGGTTTTCTCTGGGTGTATGCCCAGTAGTGGGATTGCTGGGTCGTATGGTAGTTCTATTTGTAGTTTTTTAAGGAACCTCCATACTGTTCTCCATAGTGGCTATATCAATTTACATTCCCACCAACAATGCTAGAGGGTTCCCTTTTCTCCACACCCTCTCCAGCATTTATTGTTTGTAGATTTTTTGATGATGCCCATTCTGACTGGTGTGAGATAATATCTCATTGTAGTTTTGATTTGCATTTCTGTAATGATTAATGATGTTGAGCATTCTTTCATGTGTTTGTTGGCAATCTGTATATCTTCTTTGGAGAAATGTCTGTTTAGGTCTTCTGCCCAGTTTTGGATTGGGTTGTTTGGGTTTTTTTTTTATGTGACTAGTTAAGGATGTGAACTACTCTGCTGTTTGTGGCAACTTCTGTGATAAAATTCCTGAGCCGTATTATTTTTCATCTTCTGCATCTAGTCAAATCAACTTTGAGGGGTTTATAAAGAGCTTTTGAAGAATGGTATTAGCTCAATGTAAGCAAATGATCATTAGCTCAATATCATCTCAACGTTTTAAAACTACATTCATTCACCCAAAGTGGAATGCTTACACAAGAGTAGAAAAAATCCAGGAGAGTTGGACCTTAATTATGAAGAGCTGTAGGACTCCTGTCTGGGTAGCAGGTTGGACTAGATGTCTTCAGAGGGGCTTTCCAACATGGACGTATTCCACAGAATCCAAGCACTGTCCTGTGTTTGATGAGCCTGTCCACCTCATGTGTATGGTTGACGTGCTGTCTCATAGGGAGTTAGATTCACATTTGGAATGTCAAGTAAAACAGACTTTGTTGTCTGGTTTTAGTTGTATTATTTTATTTTATTTTTTCCCTACTATCTTTACTCCCAGACGCAAAAATTTTTATGTTCTCCCCTCCGAAGGATACAAATATAAACAGGTATTTTAGAAGAATAAATGTCATGGTGGTTAATACCAATTTTTATTGAAGTATGAATAAAAATAGATTAAATTATTTTTTTAAGCTGGGTTTTCAAGTCTAAGTTCTTTGTTAGAAGGAATATATAGGTGCATCTTAGTTTATGGGCAATTAGAAAAATTGAATTTGTTTTTCAGATATTTTAGTGCCAGTAATTTACTCTCAAGATATAAGAATAATCATGTTTAATTTTTAAAAATTGTTTAAAAGCAGTATTTTGAATAAAAATGACTGCTATAGTATTAATGACAATTATCTAACCTTACACTGTATTATATAGATAAAATACAGTACACTTAAACTATGACAAGACTTCCTTTTCCAGCAAAATGGCAACATGTATCTAATTTGAATTCCAGGAGAGAATAAAGAGAATGGGGAAGAGGAAATATTCTAGAAGTTCAGTGAATTCCAAGCAGGAAATTTTTTTTAAAAGAAACTCACATCCAGAGAAATCACAGAAACAAATAGATCCCAATACAGTCAGAGAGAAGAGGCAGATTATCTACAAAGAAATAACAGTTAGATTGATAGCTGTTTAATTTGTGGGAAGGAGCAGGGGTTCTTCTGATTGGAAGAAATTAAATCACATATGAAACTTTAGCTGCAAGGGCATTGAGAATATGGATTTTTTACATGTCTAGCCTCTGGAAGGCTCATAAAAGGAATGTGGGGGGCTTCTCTGGTGGCGCAGTGGTTAAGAATCTGCCTGACAATGCAGCGGACATGGGTTCGAGCCCTGGTCCGGGAAGATCCCACATGCCGCGGAGCAACCAAGCCCGTGTACCACAGCTACTGAGCCTGCGCTCTAGAACCCGCGAGCCACAACTACTGAGCCCGTGTGCCACAACTACCGAAGCCCGCACGCCTAGAGCCCGTGCTCCACAACAAAAGAAGCCACCACAACAAGAAACCCATGCACCGCAACGAAGAGTAGACCCCTCTCGCCACAACTAGAGAAAGCCCACGCACAGCAACGAAGACCCAACTCAGCCAAAAATAAAATAAGTAATATAAATACCTTTATATATATAAAAAAAAAAGGAAGGTGGGATGGCTACTGTGCACACCTGTTTACCTTCTGAATCCCACACACTACTAAGTAAGCTACTTCAGAGCAGTTTGCTGACTGACCTTTCCTTAGTACCTGGAACCGTAGCTAACACATAGTTGGTGCTAATTAAATATTTGCTGATTGAAAGGATTAGCATCTTAAATCCTCATTGGTACTGGGCTTGATCTCCTTGATTTGAAGGCACCTGTAAAGTTGTACCTACCTTTTCATCTGGAGATTGGAATTTGGTCCTGAAACCTGAAGGGATGTCTTTACATTTGTCAGGTCAGTGCATCCTGAGAAAATTATCCCTGTTTGTTTGATATCTCCAAAAGCATTTTCCACTGGTATCAGTGATTCTAATAGTTTTCAGACAAACCATTGATTGCATAAGCAATTGGGTAGATATTACTGTAGGAATCTTCATACAGCTGTTTTAACCAGATTGTTTTCCTTATGACAAGTTTTAGTATTTCTGGTCCCAATGTAAATAACTTACCGCGCTTCTGACATCTACTTAACACACTGTCCTAGGTGACTTTCATTAACTCCAATTCTCCATACAACCCGGAGACCTTAAATAGCTTGTTGTGTATTATTGTGCTTATAAGAGGCCGGGTCAAGATTAGAACTCAGGTGAAGCCAGCTAGAGAAACCAATGTCCTATACTATCGTATTTCTCATCATTCTCATATTCTACTCTTCTGTCACTGTTACAAAAAAAAATAAAATTCCCATTATTGCACGATTTTTAATTGTGTTTATGATTGCCTGTAGTAAAGTCTTCCTTCCAAGAATGCCTAAAGGAGACATATCACTTTAATAAAAATATTGCCAGCTATGAGTGCTAGATTCTAATTTTGGTTATGTTGTGTGACCTTGCTTAGGCTTTCACATTAATAATTTGCTATGAGGAGGGGATTTTTAAAAATAGATTATCCGTTGATGCCCTTTCTTTGGGGCTATTTTAAAAACATATTAAAAGATTTGGATGAACGTGGTCTATCCTAATGTAACGTCATCAGAGTATTTGAAAGTAACTACATATTCACCACTCCACCATCTGATAGCTTTTCTCATCCGGAACTCTGTGAAGAACTTCGTAGCGCTCTTCTTTCTCCTTCTTTCTCCTCCTCCAAATCATTACCTCCCCCAAATCGTTACCTCCCCCAGGTTTCTCCACAGCAAAGGGCACAAATATCCATTCAAGGCAGGGAGTCTGGGAATTGATTCTTCTTATTTCTTCACTTCCAGCGTTCAAGTCTTATCAACTCTTCCTCCATGCTTCTTCCTCTTCTCTCTGCTTTTGCCTCTCTATGAGCCATCCTCTACAGAGGCAACTTTTTAACATGTAAATCATGTCATGCCACTCCCTGCTCAGAACCTTCTGGTGGTACCCCACCCCCTCTGGAAGGCTTGCAAGGACCGCATGATCTTGCCCTGACCCATCTCTAATCTCACTCCACATACCTATCCTCCATCATGCTGGTTATGTTTTTCTAGCCCTTGCTCAGGGTGCTTTGGTCCAAATCTTTCAGCTCTTTCCAGTCATCAGTATCTCATCTCAGATATTACCTTCCTGACTATTTAATAGTCTACCATCACAGTATCATGTTACCCCCTTTTCTTTTATCCAGCATGTTTGTCACTCATTTTTTTTTTTTTTTTTTGTCTGCTTGTTTTTTGTCTTTTTGCCCCAAGAGTCCAAGGCTTACATGAGCAGAGAACTCTTCTGTCTTGTTCAGTACTATATCCCTCATGCTGGCACATAGTAGCCATTTAGTAAATATTTGTTGAGGAAGCGAATAACCATTCTAAAAATTTTTATTACTTGATATCTAAAGACCATTACTTTCCACAAGAATTTTCAATGAAATCCTGGTATTTTTGTTCAGTTTTGCTTGTTAATAAATCTGAAGGAAGCAGAAGTAAGTACTGGAATAATTTTGAGAAATACGAAGTTAAACAAAATAAAACAAAGTTATGTAGTATGGGTCTTGGCAGAGCCTTTAATATGCTAAAGTACACAACTTCCAAGAAGGTTAACACTATGTCAGAAGTTTGACACTGGAGGTCTTCTTTGAGAATTATCACATGGCACTACTGTTCTTTACGATGCGTTCTGGGAAATGCTGCTTTAGACAAAAACCCGTCATAATGGAAAGGGGAAAGGGACGCTATACTGAGTACAGGAGGCAGATATATTGACCATAGGAGAACAGGCTGACAACCAAGGACTCAGAAAAAATTAAAACCCATGAAAAAAGGACAGAAGGACTCAAAAAGAATACAGCAATGGGACTATTCAGTTTTCTGCAGGCTACTCTACCCACTTCACTGGATTTTTCTATCTCTAGCAGCTGGCACAGTGCTTGGACTCGAATGAGCATACAATGAACATGTGTTGACTTTTCAGAGATGAGTGAATAATGGTGGCCCAGGGTCACCATAAAATAATTAAATTAAGATCAGTTTGGTTTGTTTAAGAAAGCAGGAAAATACCTAAAGTATTTTAGGGAATATGTCATTCTAAAGGATTAAGATTTAAATGTTATTAGTACTTATGAGAATACTTCGTCAGTTATTATATTGCCTAAAGGCTTTGCATAACTAGGAATTTACTATGTATTGTTTTATTCAAAGCTGGCACAGATTTTAGACAAACATATGCGTGTTAGACTGGAATATAATGGTGGCTCTCTTTAGAAGGGCAAAAATCTTATTTTACTAAATGTAACGATGCTTCAGATTTTTGTTTTTCATTCTTTAGGCAAAGTTAAGCAAATTTGGAATTAAAATAATTTGGTAACATCACCTAACATTTTTTAAAGTCAGGTAAAATTTACAGATTGGTAAGATGTACTTTTTAAAGATACAGTTGAATGTTTTTTGACTAATTATACAATTGTAAAACTACGACAATAATCTAGATATAAAATATTTCCCTCGCCCAAAAAGTTTTCTCTGGCTCCTTTTGTAGTCATTCCCCTCCCCTACTCCCAGTGACTGGAAACCAGTGATCTGACTGTCCCTATAGTTTTGCCTTTCCAAAATGTCATGAATGAAATCATACAGTGTGTGTGTGTGTGTGTGTGTGTAAGCCTTTTGTTAATGGCTTCTTTCACTTTTCATAATGCTTTTGAGATTCATCCATTAATAACTTGTTGTATGTATTATTAATTTGTTTCTTTTTATTTCTTTCTAATATTTCATTTTAGCGATGTACCACAATTTGTTTATCCATCCACCAGTCGATTGACATCTGGGCTTTTTCCAGGTTTCTGCTATTAATAGAATTTCTAGAAACATTTATATATAGCTCTTTGGACACATGTTTTCATTTCTCTTGGGTAAATAACTAGAAGTGGGATTGTTGAATCATATAGTCGGTGTTCTTGTTGACTTTATAAGACAGTGCCACACTGTTTTCCAAAGTTGCTACACTGTTTTGCATTCCCACCAGCAATGTGTGAGAGTTCCATTTTCCCTGCATCCTGGCCAAATTTTATGACTTAAATTACTATAAGATTCACATCTAAAAGTGATGTTCATAAAAGATTAAATATGGATTTACAGAAATATGTCTGTTTGCATTTTTTATTATTGCTTTAGAAGACAGGTATTCTCTGTTTAAATTGTTTTCACAAAGCATACCATGAAGTACAAAGGGGTACCTAAGTATTTTGTGGTGATGATAGTAGTGATCATAAACATGGAGAATTGGTATTAGGACAGTTTAAGTGAATTAGGGGTGCTGATTTTCTCTGTAAGTAGGAAGTTCCCTTTCATGCAAGATTATTTCTGTGGATGCTTCCTTTATGTGAGGTTTGTATACCCATTCATTGCCTTAATTATTCTTCAGTGAAACAAAAGTCCTTGGTAGGTATGATGATGATAATGGCGGTGGTGGTTTCAGCTAGATTTACTAATTAGTTACGAACAGAGAACGCTATGTATCGACTCTGTATGATTCAAACTGTATTAACAATTATAGGATACTATGCTAACATTTAATGAGAGTTAGCCCATGTGGAAGAGAAACTTAAATAAAGGTATTTTCACATCAGTTCTCATGTTATTTCAACTTTAAGGAAACTTTCAACAAAAATAAGGTTTCTTATATTAGAATTCCTTTCTCAGTAAATGTTACAGGTTTTTCCTGTTTTAAATAAAACTACTTTTTGGTGAAAATTTTCTAACCAGGTTAATTAAAGAATGATTCTTAGCTTTTCAGATGATTTTTAGGTTTCAAAAAATCAACCTGAAAAAAAAAACTGAAAAAACCCCAAATCAATCAGGAGTTCCTCTTAATCTCAAGCCTCCAAAATATTTATAAAACATGTTTTTGTTTTCTGAAATGTGATGGCTCTTCAAGAACAGAGCTGTTCCTTAAATTGCCTTTGGATCCCTTATCACTAGAGGGCAGTAAACACAAACAGATTTAGTGGATTTACTTGTGTTAAGGTTGTTTTTGTACTATTAGCATTAATCAAGGCAAATGTAGTTTTTATAATGTAAAAATAGATTTAAAATTCTGTTATTTGAAATACAGGTTGTCAATTAATTCTAGATCATTGTCTGCCTCCAAAACTACTTTTAAGGCATTTGAAAGCAAAAGAACACTCAGTGATTTCAGAGACACTGGTATGCCGTCGTTATTGTATTTAATATCTGAAGTTTAACCTTACCTCAGAATTCTTCCAGGGTCCTTTAGCAATTAGATTTGCATATGTTAAGCCGAGCAGTATTGGATATGTGAGAGCCTACTTTATACAGATTTGCTTCTTGATTAATAATAACTCCCAGAACTTTGATCCTAAGTAGAAAGGTATAAAATAAATATAACTGATTATAGGATAAATTATTTTCGGATGTAAATTCTACCAAAAGCACTGCTGTTGCCAGGAATATCCCTTAGGTTGGAGAAATCTAAGAGTTAATAACACTTATTTTAACTAATTTTTAAATATTTCAAGGACAATAATAGATTGTATAGCTTAGAATTTATTATGTTAATAGACATATTGTTTACAGACTCTAGGGTAAATTCAGATTAATGCCTGAAATACATTTTTGTCAATTTGGAGTACTCTGAAGCCAGACAGCATGCGTTCAAATCCCAGTACTGCTACTTTGGCTTTGTGACCTTGGCTAAAACACTTGACCTTCTGAGCCTCAGTTTCCGCACAGTTTGGTTTATTTCTCTTTCTTTTTCCCTGTTCAAAAATGTTTTATCTCTCTTGACCTCTGTTGCAAAAGCAGTGATGCCAGCATGTGTTCGTATATCAAAGACTCAACTCCATCAGCAGATTTTTAAATATCCTGAAATAGTCCGCAAAGGTTGTTGATTGCTTGGGGTATTGCTTAAGGACCAATGAAATGAAGAATAAAATAGGAGTGACATCTAGTGATCCTGAAGATTATTCTTAGGAAAAGAGAAGTGAATGCTACAGAAAATTATGTATTTTTTCTATTTTGGTACATGCACACACATTCATACTTGAAATCATTTGGATGTTTGAGAGGAAACTCAGGAAACCTGAGTTCTCCCTGTGTGTGAGGGCATCTGTGTCTTGTTCACATCGTACCTGCACACACAAGTAGGTCTCACTGTCAGGTGGAGCTGCCTGTCTCTCTCTGGGCACCAGCTTCCTGACCGCACTAGTCAGTATGTGGAGTCAGCACAAGGATTAAGAATAAATGAGCCCACTCCTAAATTCATACCATTTATCATAGAGTTTGAATCAGCCTAATTATATGACGAGCTGTTCATCCACCATGAAGAGCAAAGACTAAAAGAGACCTGGACTCTCATCTCAGCCCTGCCACGTCCAGGGCAAGTTATTGACTATTTAAGAGAGTCTGTCTTTTCATTCTTTAAAATGGGGATGATATCTGTCTACCCAGGATGTTGCAAAGATTAGAGATAAGATATAAATATAAAGCACTTGGTGCAAAGTAGGTGCCTAATAAATGCTGTAAAATTCCTGTTACGGTTTCCTCATTAAAATTGTCAGAAGCCAAGTCTGTCTATGAACATTGTATCTCTCGGGCTCCATCCATATTTCTCTTCTGGGTTGTCTAGATTTCTTTCTGTAGGCTCTACAACTGTAGCAATGGGAAGGAGCTTCTAGTCTGCTTCTTATGATGGGAATAATTAAATGAATTTTAATTTGGCTCAGAGCTTTAAAAAAAAAGATATTTTATTCCCTAGAAATATGGAAACCTTCCTTGGTACTTTTTACTTGATATTATTATTACTACTACAACTACTACTACTACTACTACTCTGCTCTTACTATTATCTCCCCTGCTACAGCAAAGTAGGGAGTTACAGTTGAATCTCTTTGTGCCTGTGACTCACTAACTACTTTGGGAAATATAAAGAAAGAATATCTTACCTGCCTCAAGCATCCTCCACCCTGGTTGAGGAGACAAAGTTCAAGGCGCTTGTAGCAACTAGGACAGTGTTACTTAACACTGGGGAACATTGAGGAAATTTCAGGTACACTGACTGGAGTGTACTCCTGGCATTTCATGGACAGAGCCAGGGAGGCTCGATGTCCTAGAATACGTGGGGTAGTCCTTCACCAGGGAGTGCTTCTCTGTGTCAGCAACCATTTGCGTAGGTTGAAAAATTCACTCACGATTATCTGAGCCTAGAGCACAACTCCTTTTTACATATAAAAGCAAAATGTTTTTTGCATGGTTTTAATCCACACTAAATTTTTTTTTTTTTTTTTTGCGGTATGCGGGCCTCTCACTGTTGTGGCCTCTCCCGTTGCGGAGCACAGGCTCCGGACGCGCAGGCCCAGCGGCCATGGCTCACGGGCTCAGTCGCTCCGCGGCATGTGGGATCTTCCCGGACCGGGGCACGAACCCGTGTCTCCTGCATCGACAGGCGGATTCTCAACCACTGCGCCACCAGGGAAGCCCCACACTAAATTTTTGAATAATGCAACCACAGTGTATATTGAGGGAGGATGGCACTTCGTTACATTTGAAAACCTTTCCAAGAGCCATTCACCACTTTGGAAAAAGATCCTCCCTCCAGTACAGCACTCCTGTAGTTATTTCCATTTTGCTTTCACATTCATGGTAATTTCTCCACATCAGAGGAATCAGAGCAAACACTTACATAGCACGTGGTGGTGTGCTAAGTGCTTTGTGTGTATGTACTGATTAAAACTCCCAACAACCTGTGAGGAAGGTACTATTATTATTCTCATTTTCCAGATGAGTAAACTGAAGCATGGAAAGTTTAAATAACTTTCTCAAGGTTACACAGCTAGTAAGTGATAGTAAAATATAAGCTTTTGACTATTTTATTATGTTTTAAATGTAGTTTTGTACAAGTATTTATGTTTTGCAGTGTTTAATATAAATTATTATTCTTCACCATTATGTTACTGATAAGCCATTATACTAGGTTTTGTATTTTTTTTTAAGTATCTATATAAGGATTTACTTAGTATGTATGTATGTATTTAGTAAAGTGTGTATGCAGGAAGAGCAGTTAGGAATTTCATTTCAGGATAAAAAGTATTTGTTACAAAAAGAAAGAAGTCACTTAGTTTGAAGTTCATCAAAGAATAAAATAGATTGATGGATGGCTACAAAAAGGGAGCAGTACGTCTGATATGGCTGAGAACCCCCATAAAGCGTAGTTAGGATTTAAATGATTGTATGACCTACCTTGCTCTGCGGGAGCTCACAAGGCCTGCTCCTGCCTCAGGGCCTTTGCCCTTGGCAAACCCAACATTTGACTCCCTCTCCTTCCAGATATCCACGTGACTTGCTCCCTCTCTTTCTTCCGGTCTCAGTGTGTGTCACCTCATCAAAGAGGCTTTCCCTGATCGTCTTGTAAGAGAGGAATCTTTTTCCCTAACACTTCATACCCTCCTTTATCGTTTCCTTTTCTCTATCGCACCTACCATCACATGACATATTGTATATTTACTGACTTAGTGGTTGAATGTAAGCTCCAGGTGAAAAACCTTTGTTCACTGCTATGTCCCCAGTGTCCAGGACAGTGTCTGGAATATAATAGGAGAATAACAAGTAATCATTAAATAAAGGAGTGAGTGTAGAATATTTAGAGTTTGGAGAAGGGCTGGAATATGTGGTTTTGATATGTACTTTGCATGACTTAAATCTGACTTTGGAAGACCAGCTTGAGGTAGATGGAATAAAAGAAGCAGAGTACTCCAGGCAGTGAATTCCCTGTGAGTAAAGATAGGAGAATGGGACCATCTGCTGTATTGTAGGGATGGGTGGAATAGTAGCCTGTTGCGAACAGAGCAAGGGTGTAAAGAGCTGTTGAAGACAGGCTTGGAGTTGGGGATTAGGGTCAGAGGTTGGCAGGCTGGAGCTCCCAGAGGAGTCTGCAAGGTGAAGCAGGTGATGCCAAGTTGTCAGTGACTGGCCTTGGAGTGGCAGGCTGAGGCTGGATCTGAGGAAAACTGGCCTGGCAGTGGAGATCCGTAAGGGGTTGGAAGGAGAAAAGCCAAAGGAGATGAGCTAAGAAGCAATTATAGTGTTTTGGGTCTGAGACATGGAACGATGTGACGCAATTGGAAGGAAACATGATATGTTTTGTTAGGAAAAGGGTAAGCCTGGGAGTTAAAGTACACAGGCACCTTCATGGAATAGTTATGATGATGATCATCATCACCTAATACCTGTTTATCACTATGTATCAGATGTTGGGTTTTTTTGGGGGGGGTTGGGGTTTATTTTTGGTTTTTTGTTTGTTTGGCCACGCATGCATGTGAGATCTTAGTTCCCCGACCATGGATTGAACCCGTGCCCCCTGCAGTGGAAGCATGGAGTCCTTAACCACTGGACCCCCAGGGAAGTTCTCAGGTGATGCTTTAAGTGCTTTGCGTATACATCTCATTTATCCTCATAATAATTGTTCTGGTTATTTCTTGCTATATAACAAATCGTTCAATGGGAAACCAACTGGATGAGATCTAATGCGAGGCCTTCTTATGTGTACTTAATTACCAAAAATCTTTAAAAACCTACATATTCTGTGCTTGTGGAGATTGTTAAAGTATCAAGGTTTTGAAGATACACATATTTTAGAATTTATTGTCTCTCTATATAATCAATCAGAAATGCCTGAAGCAAACTATTTACCTGTCAGTATCTTGGGGCTACATAAAGGTAAGATTTATTTAGCCTTTGTAAACTCCTGATTACTCTGAGTACATAACTAAGCCACTTCAAACTTAGTGGCTTAAATTATCCATGTTTTATTACTTTTCATTGTTTTGCGGGTCGATTGGGCTTGGCTCCACATTCTCCCTTGGAGTCCCTTATGTGGTTGCAGTCTGATGGTGGCAAGGGGCTGGGGTCATCTAAAGGGGCAACTACCTGGATGACTAAGATGGATTCTTCACTCTCAGGTTTGGCTCTGGGCTGGCGTGGCCAGCAGAGCTGGAGACCGGCCATGTGCGCATGCACACTGGCTCATACTCTTTCTCTCCTCTTCCTCCGCATCTCTTTCCTTCTGTCCCTCTCCCAGCAGCCTCTCCATAAAGTTAGCATGGGCTTCCTCCTAGCATGGCAGTCTCAGAATAGTCGGACTTTCTTACAAGGTGGCTCAGGGAGCCCGACAACATGTTCATGGAGACCAGGGTGAGAGCTGCGGTACTTTCTGTGACAGCCTCCACAGTCAGGCAGCATCCCTGCTGGTTACACAAGCCAGCTCAGATTCAGTGTAGGGCAGTGTGGCTCATTAGGAGGCATCTTTGGAGAGCAGCTACCGCGGTAAACAATTTTACAGATGAGGAAACTGACACACTAAGAAGTGGGAATAAAGGATTTGAACTCAGAGTCTGGTTCTTAGTACCTGGTGAACTTGGGAAAATCATTGTCTCTCTAGGTATCCCGTTATATGGAAATGAGGAAATTGGAGGAGATGATGTTGAAGGTACTTCCATTTCTCTCAGCCTTTAAGCCTTTGGATTTAGATGATGGGCCTGGGAATGAAAGGAACAGACTAAGTGAAAAGACGTTCTGTCTGTAGAAGACAGTACTTTGAAACAGTGTTGGTGGAGGGAAGGTACGTGGTGGATGGGGAACACGTAAGGGTTACTCAGGGATTCAGTTGGATAATTGTATTAAACATCTAACAGCGGTGAACTCACATGGAACACCTATTGAACAGCAGGAAAGAGTCATAGATTTCAGTCTGGGACACGGGAATATGGGCCCACTGAAGGAAATGGGAGTAGTCATGATAAGAACAGCTTTAAATAGAAAAATGGATCCACCAATTTTGAAAAAAGTTTGAGATGACCAGCAGGGCGTTCCAACGGGAGACTATCTTTTAGTCATTTGGAAATAAGGTGCTAAAATTCAGGTTAGAAGTGGTCGTTAGAGGGTGTTGGCCCTCCCAGAGAGTCTTTGTGGATATCCCACATTAGAGGATGAAGAGAAGAAGGCAGCAAAGGTATGGTCAGAGAAGTGGGAAGAAAACCTTCATAAAGAAGCTGCAGGGGGCTTCCCTGGTGGCGCAGTGGTTGAGAATCCGCCTGCCGATGCAGGGGACACGGGTTCGTGCCCCGGTCCGGGAAGATCCCACATGCCGCGGAGCAGCTGGGCCCGTGAGCCATGGCCGCTGAGCCTGTGCGTCCGGAGCCTGTGCTCCGCAACGGGAGAGGCCACAACAGTGAGAGGCCCGTGTACCACAAAAAAAAAAAAAAAAAAAGAAGCTGCAGGTCTTGGGAGTGAGGGAGAGAGGAGAGGGTGATCAAACAGTGTTGAACGCTTCAGAGAAGTTGAGGAGAATGAGAGACTAGTGAAAGGGGGGCACTTCTGTATTCTTCCAGAAGCAGTTTTAGTGGAGTATTGGGGGGTTAGCATCTTTCTTTTGTAGAGGATTAAGAGGAATTTAGGAAATGAACACAGTGGGTGTGAACTGCAGCTGAGGACTTGGGCAGCAAAGGACCAATAGAAGCTCAAGGAGTCAGGGATTACCTGGCTGTTTCTGATGAGGGTGTGCTGTCTGAGACGGACATACGTGATGCAGGAAGACTGAGCAGTCACCCGGTCAGCAAGTCATAGACGTGCCGAGCAGTAGGTAACAAACTGAGATGGAGGGGAGGTAGAATGGACAGAACTTCATGCTGAAATAGAGTAAAAGCTAGACTCCCCTCATGTCTTATCCATAAGACCTCTTTAGTATAAAAGTTACAGAATAATGCTGTCCCAAACCAAATAAGAAAGATCATTTTTTCTCAAAGGAATTTAGATTTCTTATTTAGCTCTTCTTGTAAAAGGCCTGATTACTCTTGAGCTCAATTCTGTATTCTTAAGAGCCACTTTATACCTTTACACAATCATAAAAATGTTCTCTTCTGATCAAAATATAGATCCCGAAATCTGTACACAGGACACTGCATTCTTTAACCATACACAGTGCATTAGTTTTCAGGGTTTTTTTTTTTTCCCCACAATCAGATTTATAATAAATCATCCCCACCCTTAGATCTTTAAGATTGTGGAGCTCAACCATGTATAACAATAGAAACAAAAGGAGGGGAGAATAGCAATGCCACACAGGTGAGGAAATGTATCACTTCCATTTATGAATTCTGGACATTAATCGTATTTTAGAAATTACAGTATGCTGTTATCTTGGACTGAGGAAGAACTTCAGCTGTATCTGTGTTACCGGGGAAACCACTTGTTTTGGATTTGACAGAGGGAGACAATTAAAATGCCTGGTTGCCATTTTTAGAGCAGCTTTTATTTTATTTATTTATTTATTTTTTTAATTTTTACAGCAGCTTTTATTTTGAAGAGAAGTCAGAGAATATTAAAATTCATAGAAATGACTCTGAAAGGATTGGCAATTCTTATTTAAGAATGAACTATGAATTATGTAGAGTTTTGTGGTGGTTATTCATCACTGTGAGAGGGGAAGCCCATTCATCTTTTCATGCGGCAGCCTCAGCTATAGGGATACCATTATTAAATGGCGTTTACCAGAGGTGAGGAGGAAAACCTCCTCCCCAGAGGTTCGCCCTTGCCAACCAATCACAGAGCAACCTGGGCCTAGTCCACACCCCCTGCCCTGTTAGACCCTGGGACGCACTGTGATTGGTGCATAGTTGGGGTTTTATGGGAGGGGTTTCTTGTCACTCTTCCTGGCTTCCCTGCAGTTCCTTATTTGGTAGCTTTTGACAGAACTAGTCTTTCTTGCAGCTAAGCATCTTGACATACATTATTCATTAAGCCCTGGAGCTCAGGGAGAGAAAGATGCAGACCCTTAGATCTTTAGATGTTGCTTTATCACATGAATTGTCTTTATTCAGAATAGTGGTTGAATTCTGTTGCATTCTGGACTTTTACAAATGGCATGCGGTTCAATGGGAAACCAACTGGATGGGATCTAATGCGAGGCCTTCTTATGTGTACTTAATTACCAAAAATCTTTAAAAACCTACATACTCTGTGCTTGTGGAGATTGTTAAAGTATCAAGGTTTTGAAGATACACATATTTTAGAATTTATTGTCTCTATATAATCAATCAAAAATGCCTGAAGCAAACTATTTACTGTCAGTATCTTGGGGCTACATAAAGGTAAGATTTATTTAGCCTTTGTAAACTCCTGATTACTCTGAGTACATAACTAATAATTTTAATAAATTACAATGGAGTTAAGCTTTCTAAGCAATCTTTTATTTTTTCCTTAGATATAAACTACAGAAGAAATGTGGGTTTTTAGTGGTCAAGATAAGGAGAAATTGTAGAACTTTTATTAATTATAATTTGCATGTTAAAATAGCTTTTTAATGTTCAGCGTTTCTTCTCTTTTGTCATGTGGTATAAATTTGAGTTATTCTTTTAAGTATCAAGGTAATTAAATAAATTCATTGGAAATAAATAATTGGGCTAAATTATAACTGGTACATGGGCTCTAATTAGTATGTAGCACTTAAAGTTTATAAAAATTAATTTGTGGATCTTTCTAAAAATCTGTACTGCTTTTACCTGATGAAGAGTATGTTTTTTTTCACCTTTGGATATAAAGCTCTAGATGACATTAAAGTTGACATTACTTGACTTTTCAGGTACTAGCTTATTAAAATGAACACTTGATCATCTATTTGTGAAACTGGAAGATGTAAATTTATATGATACTGCTATTTTTGTTAATCTCAAAAAATGTATTAGTACACTGCATTTAATAAGATTGTGTTCCTGCTTGGCAAGCTTCTTACACATGCCCTGTGGTAATGCTAACCTGGCGATCCTAGCTGTTTAATAGAAACCTGAAGTAGAAAACCCTTTTTCAGTCCTAAAGGAGGCATCACTTCAGAAATTGGAATTTATTCTGGAATATTTGAACAAATCACAATACACATTTTTAAAGAATCCTTTTGCATTACTTTAAGGACGCTCAGATTGTAATATTTTGCATTTTCTTTGTTTCTTTTTAAAGGAGAATTTCCTCTTTCCTGTGAGATTTACTCGCATTCTAAGCAAACATTTCAGTTTTAGTTGTCAGAATAGTCATGATTTTCCACCTCCCTTTAGATCTAGATGGTCCAGATTTTTGCCAGCCATTTCTTAGTTTAAAATGTTTTTTAAAATATAGAAAAATGTAGAGAATAATAAAGAAGCCCCCTCCCTCCAGTCTCCCTAGAAGTCATTTCTTAGGTTTTAGACAGTTCATATTTGATGGCTTTGTAAAGGGCTTCACATTTGTGTTATAATTATGAATAATACCTTCAGGAATCTAAACACAGAATTTTAGTGCTTTTTGAGAAAATTTTTGCTGGAAAGCTTTATGCTTTTAATACCATATTGCTAAAAACGCTTAGGAAGGACCAATATAGATGTATTTAGTCTTATTATATATTTTGAAAGATTTATTTTTATACAGCTAATACAGTATTTATTTTAGCTTTTAATGCTGATATCCACCAAAGTTGTAGTGTATCACAGTGCAGTATACTCAAATGACTTTTAGCAGAATGTTGTGGGGAAAAATAAACATTTACTCAATATTTAAACTTTACCACTTTCTTAATTATATACTAGAAGATATATAATGTACCCAGTAGCACATTGGCATGAGGGGGAAGTACAGGGATTAAATTTAAGAATACTTTAATTTTGTTTTATTATTTAATTTTGTTTCATGCACAGTCTTAAATATAGAACATAAATTGGAAAACTGGAGTTTAAAAAGCAATATACAGTATTCAATTCAACTGCACTTTCACTTTCTTCTATGCTTTAAATTTGCTGCATACAGACATTCTGATGCATAATGAGAACAAAGGATTTGAAAGCATTCACTTAGAGATCTTCCTTTGTTTTTCTTTGTTGCAACAATAATTCTACATATTATTTCAGACTATTTAGACCAGAAACTATCAGAATAACTCATCAGCCAAAAATATTTAGAGGTCACTTTTAAAGATATCTAAATGCTCAATTAAATTGCTCTGCATTTTGCAACCAGTTCTTTTGAAAAGCAGTTCTGTGTTTTGTCACTTCTAAATCTATAAATTGAGAACCCATAACAGTGTTCCTGAAAAAGTACATTTTATTACCTTTTCTAATTTTCCCCCTCATGGCAATTATATATCATTATCTTAATAAATGGTATGTAGTTATCTTAAAATGAGAGAAATTCCACTTATATTTTAAAATGTTTGTTGAATAGTTAAGTTTATTGTTCTTTAGCACATCCTGCTGTGCACTCCAAGACCAAACTGTAAGAGCAACTACCAGTTGAGAAAATTCTGATGGTAATTTTTGTGGTTATTAATTTAGCTTCCCTGAACTGTATGTTTTATATCATTAGCAAAAAAAAAGGAAGCAATATTAATTCCTCTTAGAAAGTGCCCTTGCGTTATAACTTAATTGATTCTCTGAAAATTGTCTTTAGGAAATCTCCCATACTCTTGGGAAGAAAGAGGACTGCTTAAAGTATTGTGTCATCTAATTATGTTGAAAGGAAATGTTGACTTCCTTGGAGCACCTCACAAGTGGGAGGGAGATAAGTGTGACATGAAGGGTTTCTCCACCCATGCTTTTGAGTTTGGAACAAAGGCAGAAGGGTAGTCTGGGAATATATGTATATGATGCAGAAATAATCAGAATATAATCTGTCATTTATCCATCTGTACAACAGAATCCTTTCATTGGCATTTTTTTTGCCTCAGTTATCTGTACCAACTGGCTATTTTGATGAATTGTATAATCAAACTGACAGGAAAATACACCTCGTTCTTCATATTCTGCCCGATAAATCCAATAATTTGTGTGGCATATCTGCAGATACCATGCAGTTTTTCTGCTTGGGTGTATGGCAGCATATTCCTCCTACCAGGTTGCTTACAAGTTAGAAGGTGTCTCTATAGAAAAACTGGGCTCCTATCTAACTTTTCCAGGGGCATCAACTCCCACACACCCCACCGAGGTTGCATCATTTTTTAGTTACATTGAGAGAAATTCATGGAGGGCAGGTGGACAGTGGTTGTACAGTGTATAACACACTGTAGAAATGCTAGGAGTGGCTGATAGCCTTACCTATTCCCCCAGCTTTTAAGAAAGGACTTTGTCATGACCAGGCAGTTCTTAATAGCAACTTTTATCTCATAGCACAGACAATTTCAGGTCAAAGAAATATTTCATTAAATATATGTTTAAGATGTTTAGCAGACTCTCTTGAATATATTTTGCCCAAAGAGTAGATTTTTTTCCAAGAGTAAAATTTCATTCATTAAACAGGATTTACTTACCTTTGGGCCTATGCGTGGTATTATTGTTATATTTTTGAAGCATGGTGACCATTTCTTATATGAATAATACCCTAATTATTTTTTGGAATTGGTAAGGGAGCTAGATATTTAGATATATATTTTGTGTGAGCATAACTATAGTTAGATCTTCCATCCATTTGCCCTGCAATGGTAAAAATCAGCTATCACTATAAAAGGGCCCAGGATACTGGGAGATAGAAAGAGCTCAATGTTGAGCACCCACTATGTGCCAGTACGAGTTAAATAATCTAATACATTCCTAGTTGATAGCCTATAATTTACTTACGAAAATATAACTTTTTAAAAAGATAAGCAGAAAAATTTTTGAACACTATTGGAAACGTCTTCATGTACATTCTTGGAAGGGTCCAAATTATATTTTTTCCCCAGCAGATCATAATATATAATGCTCAGTGAAAATAAGCAGCAACCCATGTTTCGTACACCACATGATGCCAGTTTAAAAAATATATATACATCCTTGTGACTTATTTATTTTATAACTGGTCATTTGTACCTCTTAATCCCCTTCTCCTATTTTGCCTATGCCTTACCCTGCCCCCAACTCTGGCAACCACTAGTTTTTCTGTCTATGCGAGTCTGTTTCTGTTTTGTTATATTTGATCATTTGTTTTGTTTTTTAGCTTCCACATATAAGTGAAAACATACAGTATTTGTCTTTCTCTGACTTCTTTCATTTAGCATAGCACCCTCCAGGTCCATCCATGTTGTCACAGATGGCAAGATTCCATTCTTTTTTATGGTTGAGTAATATTCCACCGGGTATGTATGTCTATATATATAGAGAGAGACACACACACATATATATAAGATGTTATGTACAGCACAGAGAATATAGACAATAAAATTATAATAACCGTGTATGGTACAGAATCTATAAAATATTCAGTCACTCTTGTGTACCTGAAACTCATATGATATTTTTAAGTCAACTGTACTTCAACAGATGTATATATACAAATGAAAAGGCATAGAAGGAAATATAGCTATTTATATATGGTTATTAGCAGTGGGACAGTGGGGTTGTACATGAGTTCTAATTTTTTCTATATAGTTTTCTAGATTTTTTATATCCCATATGCATTTTATATGCAAGTTATAAAAGCAAGTTATAAAAAAAATACACAAAGAAAGTGAACTTTGTGTTCTTGAGCTTGAGAATAACCTCTCTCAACCTGTAAATTAACAACCAGAGACATTCCTATTGGTTGTAGCCAGTTCTTCAGTTTTGACTGCAGGAGAATGCTAATATGCATTTCTTGTATCCAAAAGTCTGTTGAAATTTTTTATTGATCTCTCTCAGTACTTTACAGTGATAAATTCTTATACCTAATCGAGGTGGTCAATAAGATTAACTCTGGAAGCTATTTGCCAAATTATCTTGAATTAGAACACCTTGGTATGAATTATGCAGAGAATCAAGATTTTTTTTTAAACTCTAATAAACTAATTAAATACTGAGTTAGAATTACATTTCAGACATTACCAAATAATGAACTCACTACTCTCTTTTTCCAGACTTAAATGAGGATTTATGGGGAAATCAAAATTTTAAAGGCTACTAAATATTAGAGTAAAATATGACTTTTTTGGATCAAGTATCTAATAGTTACTGTACGTTAATGTATGTTAAGAGAAATATTAAGGTATTAAAAGGTCTATTTGGGTTATTTTGGAAGTCAAAGGAAGATACATTAAGAAGCAGTTGAAGTAGTTGAGAAAACCATAATTCAAAAAGAGTCATGTACCACAATGTTCATTGCAGCTCTATTTACAATAGCCAGGACATGGAAGCAACCTAAGTGCCCATCAACAGATGAATGGATAAAGATGTGGCACATATATACAATGGAATATTACTCAGCCATAAAAAGAAACAAAATTGAGTCGTTTGTAGTGAGGTGAATGGACCTAGAGTCTGTCATACAGAGTGAAGTTAGAAAGAGAAAAACAAATACCGTATGCTAACACATATATATGGAATCTAAAAAGAAAACGAAAAATGGTTCTGAAGAACCTAGGGGCAGGACAGGAATAAAGACGCAGACATAAAGAATGGAATTGAGGACACAGGGTGCGGGGGGAAGGGTAAGCTGGTACAAAGTGAGAGACTGGCATGGACATATATACACTACCAAATATAAAATAGATAGCTAGTGCGAAGCAACTGCATAGCACAGGGAGACCTGCTCAGTGCTTTGTGACCACCTAGAGGGGTGGGATAGGGAGGGTGCGAGGGAGACGCAAGAGAGAGGGGATATGGGGATATATGTATATGTATAGCTGATTCACTTTGTTATAAAGCAGAAACTAACACACCATTGTAAAGCAATTATACTCCAATAAAGATGTTTAAAAAAAAACGCAGTTGATGGATGGAGAAGCATAACATCATTGAGAATTCTGTATTTTGATAATGCCATGTAGTGGTAGTAGATAAATTCCAGGGGGTAGATAAATTTCTTTGGATAAAATAGGCACCAGAGCACCAGTAAAATAAATTGTGAAGCAGTGAAGTTTCAATTGAACAGGTCAATTTTCAATTGTTTTTATGGGACTTAGGAAGATAGATTGGTAAATTCTGTGAATGTTTGAGAACCAATAAATCCCTACTTAGAAAAAACTTTACAAAGGAAATATTATATAGTATCTATTCAAATATTTTCTCCACAGTTCTGGGAGAGTACTCAAATAAATCTATTCAGTTTTGCTTTGGGGGAAAAGACTACATTTTAACCTCTGACCAGTATACTTATTCATTTCTGCTAATGACAAATTAATTGATAAAAACATACCATGTTTTATTGTGTGGCAACCCTTTCATATGTTTATAAATTAGTTTTTTTCTCTTCTCTAAATACTAATAATGCATGTTATTTTTTATGCCTTTTTTCCCCTTAATAAATGTCCTTGAGTGTCTCAATCTGTGTTGTCCAATATGGTAGCCCCTAGCTACATGTGACTACTGAAGTTTAAATTAATTAAAATGAAATAAAATCCAGAGTTGAGCTCCTCATTTGCACTAGCCACATTTCAAGTGCTTGATAGCCACATATGGCTAGTGGCTCCTGTAATGGATAGTAGAGATTATGGAATTTTTTCATCATTGTAGGAAGTTCTATTGGATGGGACTGATCTAAAGAGTCAGAACAGGTTAAAAATTCTTTGGCATATTTTCTGTATCTTAACATATGCTTATGTTATTTCACTTCACCGTTCCTCTTCTGTTATTTCATTTTATGTTTCTGTTTTTCAGTTTAAAAGGATGCTTAATCGAGAGCTCACCCATCTCTCTGAAATGAGTCGGTCTGGAAATCAAGTGTCAGAGTATATATCAAACACATTCTTAGGTGAGAATAACAATTTAAATGCAATTTTTAAAAGTTTTTTGCATTGTTTGTTTTTGGAAGCAGACTGGGGTGCAAACTTATTTTGGAAATAAGAGTTAGGAATTCCAGGGCTTCCCTGGTGGCACAGTGGTTGAGAGTCCGCCTGCTGATGCAGGGGACATGGGTTTGTGCCCCGTTCTGGGAAGATCCCACATGCCGCAGAGTGGCTAGGCCCCGTGAGCCATGGCCGCTGAGACTGTGCGTCCGGAGCCTGTGCTCCGCTACGGGAGAGGCCACAACAGTGAGAGGCCCGCGTACCGGAAAAAAAAAAAAAAAGAGTTAGGAATTCCCTTTGTTTTCATTCATCATATTAATAATTTGAGCCTCTAAGCTTTAGAACCTAAGGTGACAAAGTATGTTTTTTATCTTTTTGTTTTATTCAGGACTTCAAGGGTTCTCTGAATTAAAGTTGTATATTGCCCGTTTTTCCAGAGTACTCAACTGTAAAATGTATTGTATAGAGAGATCTATTCATGCATTCAACAAATTCTTGTTAAATGCCAGTCATTGCTGGGCACTAGGTATTTAATGATCAATTAGAAATGGTCCCTAAACTCAATGAGTTGATAGTCTAATGGGCACCACGCCTGGTAGACTGGAGAGACAGATAAATATAACACAATAGTTTAAAAAAAGCTTCCTGATAATAGCTGACAGTATGGTGTACTGGGACACCACTATCCCACCCTCCCTCCACAGGAAGAAAATGCAGTAAGGGAAAACCAATAACTTAAACACATCCTTGATCTGAATTTACTTTCAAAACAAAACTGCCGTAATAGCTAATTAGCACATTCACTAAGCAGACATTTATAGAACACACACTCTGTGCAAGGACAAGTTAAAGGAGCTCACTGCCTTGAAATAGTGAGTGTACTGAGACATCTGATGTCTTATTTGAAAACAACAATTAGCTTTTGTGAATCTGCTATTTAGTTATCAGATAATATTGGAGGTACTCTGTGCTCCCCATAAAACCTTATTGTATTATTCCCCCATCTCACTATCGTATAGAAAATGTAAACTAGCAGTAGCAATCTAGGTCCTTCACATACGCTGTGTATGCTCCCACAGAATGATCCATTTCAGTAAGCCATTAGATTCACACAGTGCTGTTTTTATATTTGTGCACGAAGTTTCTGCCATTTCAAAGCAGGTATTGAAACTGGAGTTCTTAATTAGCAAGAGCAGTGTTCTCACCACTAAGTGAATTTTATTTTTTTTTATTTTTATCATTTATTTATTTATTTATTTATTTATTTATTTATTTATTTAGCGTTATGCGGGCCTCTCACTGCTGTGTCCTCTCCCGTAGCGGAGCACAGGCTCCGGACGCGCAGGCTCAGCGACCATGGCTCACGGGCCCAGCCGCTCCGCGGCATGTGGGATCTTCCCGGGTCAGGGCACGAACCCATGTCCCCTGCATCAGCAGGCAGACTCTCAATCACTGCACCACCAGGGAAGCCCGTGAAATTTAAACAGGAATGAAATCGATGAGCAGTGGAAATAACCAGTGTCTTTTGCCTTTTCCAAGTCTGCTATCATAAGTTTTTCAAAAAACGTAATCACTGAATACATTTGATGTTAATTACTTTGCAGTGGAATTTATTTGCTTAATTTTGTGTTTGAGAGTATCAAATTAAGTCCACATCAAATTATAAATACTCAACTTCTTTAAAAGGAGTTTTACTTGGAAATATTTCCTAGGATATATACTAATCAATTAAAATCCGCCGTTATGCATGTTATAATTTTAAAAAACCCACGTAGAATTAATAGTAAATGAAGAATTTCTTTTTTTAATTTTTAAGATAAGCAACATGAAGTGGAAATTCCTTCTCCGACTCAGAAGGAAAAGGAGAAAAAGAAAAGGCCAATGTCTCAGATCAGTGGGGTCAAGAAATTGATGCACAGCTCCAGTTTGACTAATTCAAGCATCCCAAGGTTTGGGGTCAAAACTGAACAAGAAGACATCCTTGCCAAGGTAAGATGATTTCAAGTATCCTGATCAGAAATACGTAGTGAACTTTGATACCTTCTCTTTTAAATAAATGGAAAAGTTTGTTAATTTGTGGGAGGTTTTTTTTGGAAGATGGGAAAGCCCTTTATTTATTTATTTATTTATTTATTTTTTTATTTTTTTTTTTTTTTTTCGGTATGCGGGCCTCTCACTGTTGTGGCCTCTCCCGTTGTGGAGCACAGGCTCCGGACGCACAGGCCTAGCGGCCATGGCTCACGGGCTTAGTTGCTCCGCGGCATGTGGGATCTTCCCGGACCAGGGCACGAACCCGTGTCTCCTGCATCGGCAGGCGGATTCTCAACCACTGCGCCACCAGGGAAGCCCAAAGCCCTTTATTTATAAAGCTCTTTCTAAATCACTTGGGTTTTATTAATATGTGGATTTAGACTGGCAGTTTGGTGTTCTTTATTTTTGCATCTATATTTGATTCTTTGACCTTAAACAATTAAAAAGTCTTTTAGGAGAATAATTAAGGTTTTTGAGAGTAGGTTTTAACTATTGGAGAAATACTTTGAGATCGATATTTCAAGTATGTAAATATGTTGCATTGTCAGAGACATAAGGTTAAGCAACACCATTCAGTTTCTAGTGTGCTTAAGCGGATTTGCCTAAAGTTTGCCTGTACTTACATGGTGCATTGTTACATTTAAAATGAATTGTTCTTTAACTTAATGATCTTTTCATTGAAGTCAGTAATTTTTAAATGATTGTGTTCATTGTTTCATGTTCTACTTCTGCAATCAGATTTGTTCTATCTTTCGTTAACCCCAGGAACTAGAAGATGTGAACAAATGGGGTCTTCACGTTTTCAGAATAGCAGAGTTGTCTGGGAATCGGCCTTTGACTGTTATCATGCACACCATTTTTCAGGTAATGCAGTTAAGTTCTATCACGTCTCTTTTATTTGGTGATATAACGTCCAGTCTGTGAATTGTGCATGCATTTTATCTTCTTTACTACTTACCCTCTTTTACTTATTTTGATACTTTTTTCAAAATAAGGATACAGAAAGGTTGGCATATGGGTAAAACACAAATCAATTGTGTTATTTTTTCCATTGAAGAAAAACATGTGATGTGGGCAAATTAAAGCAATTCATTAAAATAATAGTTTAAAAATCATTCACGTGATCCTGACTTGCATAGAGAATGGAGTGCTAACTTTACAAGTTGAATAAGCCCTTTGCTGACTCATCTTGGTATGTAATTTCTTCAGCCACTGTCTGGTGGACGGCTCTCTTCTTCACATCGGTTTCTCATTCTTGTCAAGTTTTTGCCCCAGTTCAGTGTTAGGATTTATATGAGAAGTTGCAGCTGTAGATACCCTGGGACTTGGAAGGGCAGCTCCAACCCTTGAGAGGATATTGCGTCTCACCTGTTTTGATCCAGCTGGCTCGTCAATGGTGTTGGACTGAAGCTGCCTTCAGGATCCCGGGACACAGATACTTTGACAGTTGGCAGCTCATTCCTGACACCATATAACTTGAGAGAAAAGCATTGCTGGGCTCCAGAAGGACAACTCGACTCTGGTTTTGTCCCTGAAGTCCCTGGATCATCCTAAGGGTTTTCATTGTCCTCACCAGACATTGAGAGAGCACTTCTCCCATTTCTGGGTTATCCATAGGCGACACTGGGGGTGATTTTGTTGTTGTTGTTAACATACTGTATGGAAAATCTTTTCTATAAGGACAAAATGTTAAGAGAATTTCTTCTCCCGCAGGAACGGGATTTATTAAAAACATTTAAAATCCCAGTGGACACTTTAATTACCTACCTAATGACCCTGGAAGATCATTACCACGCTGACGTGGCCTACCACAATAATATTCATGCTGCAGACGTCGTCCAGTCAACACACGTGCTGTTATCTACACCTGCTTTGGAGGTAAACCTGGTTTCTAAACCTCTGAAAACGCTAAGTTGCCACTCATAATTGTTTCTTCAACTTTTATACTAGAGGGTGCACAGGGCAAACAATAATCGACTTCACTAGAAATATTATTGAGTTATGGGGGTGAAATGTCATTGTGGTAAATAAACAGTTGAGTCTTTGATGAATTTTGTCTGTGATAATTAATCAGAGATTTAGGGATTCATGTGTTTTATGATACTGCTTCTTTGAAATGATCTAGTGGATATTCCACAAAGCAAATTTGCCTTACTCAGTTTCGGTTAGTGTGGGGTTTTTTGGGGAATTTAGCCTGAGGACTTTTTCATTTACAGTTCAAAGATGATTATCTTATAAAATATCAATACTAGCAATGCATTGGTATTTTTCATAGAACTTATTAGAAGGAAACACATCTTTAATATTACCAGATCCTATGAAGTTGTTCCATTACATGTTTAGTAAAGCAGTTTGATTTCCTTCATTGTTTGGGAGAGTGATTCTCTTTGCTAACACATTTTATAGTTCAAATTGTTTCATCATAAAACTGTGTTAATACGTCATCATTTGAGTGAGGAGTTCTCCACTGGGGGTGATTTCCGCTTTTACTCCTACTCCTCCCTTCCCCCCAGGGACATTTGGCAATATGTGGAGACATTTTTAGCTGTCACGACTCGGGGGTACATGCTACTGGCGTCTCATGGGTAGAGGCCAGGGATCATACTAAAAAACCTGTAATTCACATGATGGCCTCCCATAACGAACAATTATCAGGCCCCGAATGTCAGTTTTGCTGAGACTGAGAGTCCCTGTTTAGAATGGAAGAAAAGAAAATAATTGCTCATGTCATTAATTTTATGCACATTTTCAGAATATCCTTAAACATCTTAAATACTTTTAAAATAAGCTATTATTTTCTATAAAAAATTTGTAGACGCTCCTTTGTTAATATTTTTTAAAAATGTAACCAATGGAAAAGGTTTGATCATGAGTTATAATAAAATCAGATATTGTCTGGATTTTTTCAGGCTGTGTTTACAGATTTAGAGATTCTTGCAGCAATTTTTGCCAGTGCAATACATGATGTAGATCATCCTGGTGTGTCCAATCAGTTTCTGATCAATACAAGTAAGTAAAGCATACTTATTTTTGCAGAAAAAATTTTCCTTTGTACATTTTAGAATGACTGAGAGTCTTTATAAACTTGGGGTGTTTCCAGAGCCATAATGTTCTCTTGAGATGTGCAGATAGGCGTTTCAGTGATAGCATATGTTAATGTAGTGTAGCTCTCAAAATTATTTTCATATCCCATGAGGCATATGATGTTTGAAAAACATGCATTCCAGTACTTCTGTAGAAATAATATATTATCAAATTAGTAGACAAGGACAATCAAAAGTGAAAGTTTGCCGAAAGATGTAGATAGTTAGACTGCCTGCCCCTAAAGTTTCAAATAAAAGAAGTTATCAGAATAAATGTTAAATTCGTCACTTTCTGTAGGTTGTCATTTAATCCTCTCCAGAGGCTGTAACTCCTCTTTCCCCCTCCACCACCATGCCCTGTCCTGTTCTTTCCTTTTTATTTTATTTTTTTATTAGAAATTTCTCTTTTTTTTTAATTTTTTTTTTTTTTTTTAATTTCTTGGTGCAGCGTGCAAGATCTTAGTTCCCTGACCAGGGATTGAACCCCTGCCCCCTACCAGTGGAAGCGTGGCGTCTTAACCACTGGACCACCAGGGAAGTCCCTGTTCTTTCCTTTTTAAATCTCCTGCTGAGGGCAGTAGGAACTTCTCTTTTGACTGTCTCTTTTATTTAATATTTTTTAACCATTAATTTTTTCTCACTGGTGACATTTCATAAAATAAGTCATCACTGAATCTGGAAATATAAAGAATAGTAGACTGTTCAGCATGCGACACCTCTGACACAGCTGCATAGAAAACTTCTGTAGGGAATGTTAGTGGTACTTGAGCTAGGCTTTTTTGCAAAGAGGTTAAGCTTTACAGAAATTCTGTTCTTTCTGCGCTTGAAGTTAACTGGTAAATAATTTACGTGTACCATTCATTATTAAATTCCCTCACACCATGGTAGATTAACATTATAAAGTCAGTTTTATATGTGAAAAAATAAAGTTCAAAGTTGTTAATTTTTTTTCATATCTGTTTTTTTCATTTCTGAGTTTGCCTTTCCTTTTTGCCGTGAGTTGTGGATAATAGTCTCCTCGTGTCCCATAGCAATCTAGCTCTAGTAGCATCTGTGCCTTCACCATTCATTCACAACACTTTGCTGCAGCCAGATTTAAAGAGAGAATTTAAGTATAGCCTTGTTTTGAGAGATTTAACTCAGATCTTTTGGATTATTTACCTATTTGTATATTTTTAATAGCCTCTGGACTGCCCTATAACAAAATGCACTTTAGTAACTCACTCATGTATAGGGGGGTTGAAAGTCATGGATTTCCAAAAATGTGTGGATAGTCAGTACATTTTAGAAGTCTGGTTTATGAACTTATTTATCTAGGATTAGACAAGATAACATTTCATGTTTCAGCCACCTTATGAGAACCTATAGTGGGGTGCTTTCAGGAGTCACCAAAACATTACTATATATTGACACATAAATATTAATATACATTAGAGGCAGCTACATGAGTTTACATTGTATTGTTGGTTAGGGTCGACTGTGTCCTTTCTGTAAAGAACAGGAAGGTCATATAGTAAAAGGTACACTGGCAATTTTTTATTATCCTGGCTTGGTTCATTTTTTTGATTCTTATGTATGTCTTGATATGTTCTTAATTGTATAGATTTTTAACAAATACAGATAAATTTTGTTTTAATTTTTGCCATTAAGAAAGGTATGCATTTTTCCTTTAAATTAATAATGCCAAAATCAGACCTATGTGTTTTCCTTGCATCCTGTTATATATAATATTGTATGTTCCCATATTATAACATTAGAATTAAGAATAGAGAACAAATTAAAACAACTGATAATAAAGTCACTGTCTTCCAAGTACTCTGATAAATTTTTCAAGAGAAATGAGGACCAACTCTATTATTCTTTCTTGTGGACTCTCTGAGAGCAAATGGGCTTGGGCTGGCATCAGAGTACCCGTGGAGTCTGCAGCTTGAGCTAGCAAGGCCTCAGTCCACAGATGACCCTGATGCCCTTTAAAGTTTGAGAGCCACTGAGAATAGATAATGGAGACATGTAGGGGGTAATTATGCATACAGGACAGTGGCCAAGGGTGTCTGTTTAAGGTATTTTTGCTGATGACCTGCCTGAGGTGGAAGGATAACTGACCATGTTTCTGGAAGTATTTTGTTATTCAGTGATGTTGTACAGGTCTCCTTTCCGTGTGGCCTCAGCAACTGCAGGGTAGTCAACAGCTTTGGATTGCTGATGTTTTCTTGATGGTGGGGTGTGATGAGGCTGTGTTATACCTGAAAGAATGAATGAGCATTATCACCTGGTAGATGAAAGTTATCTCAGGGTTGATCAGAGCCCCAGGGCATTATGAGAATTACTGCCTTAGTTAGCTGTTAACTAGGGGTCAAGCCAGCAATCATTTTATTTCAGGGCTCAGAAGAGGCTTAGTAGCCAGTAACACAAGTAAGTTTTAGCTTCACAACATACTCTAAGGGAGTCCCTCTAATAACTTGCAAACTTGTAATAAATAGCCTTATGAAATACTCTATCAGAATTATGTGATTATTTTTAGCTTACAGTAAACCCTTATTTATAGACGTTAAATCTGTGCTTTCTCTTTCTTTTGGGGATTGTTTGAGCACCAGTGGCTCAGGCTAGTACACTCTTGGCTCTTAGCCTGGAGCTGGCGCTGCCAGCCTGTCCAAAGCCAAAGGCTGAATCTGTGTTTCTTGTAATAAAGGCTTGGAATCATCAGATCAGACTTCCTGTAGATGGGAGGTCACCTGTCCTGTTTTAAGGGAGGCTGCATGGCTCGCCGTGGTAGAGGGGCACTGGGGCTCACCTGGCTGATTCCCAGGCCAGAGACACCTCTGCTTCTTAGTTGTGGTGACAGTTTTCATTAATCATTCCGCTTGTATTAGTTTTAGGCACCAAATGATTTGCTGTTAATGACACGTACACTCCTTGTAAACATGCTGCAGGTTTTGAGTCAGTTAAGCTTTTATACATGAGGTAGGGGAATGGGGGACTCTGAATAGGATGCAAAGAAGTGGAAATTCCAGGTGAGAAGCTGCATAAGTCTTTTTCAAGGACAATACTATGTAAATAAATCCATAAAATGTAAATAGCATCATGAAATATTGAATAGAACATGTTAGGGGATATTTATCTTAAAAAAAGCATTTCACATAACAGCATTATTTTCTGAAACAGTGAAGCAGCATCAGAACATATATAGCAGTAAATTTTACTTGGAAAACGAATACTTTCTGTTTATAGCAAAGATGCCTGGGTTTGGGGGCAAAGATCTCCTCACACATTTGAACACATTACTCATGTTCAAAGCATATGACTTTTGAGGTTCAAGAGCAGAGGCATTTCACTGTATGAAGGTGGAGCTGGACCTAGCAACAGTACACACACTTTATTTCACTGATCTCATTTTTTAAAAAAATAAATTTATTTATTTATTTTATTTCTGTGTCTTCGTTGCTGTGCGCAGGCTTTCTTTAGTTGTGGCGAGCGGGGGCTACTCTTCATTGCTGTGTGCGGGCTTCTCACTGTGGTGGCTTCTCTTGTTGTGGAGCACAGGTCCTAGGCATGCGGGCTTCAGTAGTTGTGGCTCGCAGGCTCAGTAGATGTGGCACACGGGCTTAGTTGCTCCGCGGCATGTGGGATCTTCCCGGACCAGGGGTCAAACTCGTGACCCCTGCATTGGCAGGTAGATTCTTAACCACTGCACCACCAGGGAAGCCCTCACTGATCTCATTTTAAAATAAGCTTTCCATAGCTGTATTTGTAGGTTATAAATAGAATGTTATTTTTCTGTATAAACCTAAAATCATAGGATTTCAGTCAAAATATTCTTGAACCCCTCTCGTCCTCCCTAGCTTCTTTAAAATAGTCATTGAATAGTATTGGATATTTCTTTATTAGAAAAGAATATATATTTTCCACATATGAGTCAGAAGAAAGATCAAATACGTACGCTTTTAGTCTTTACAGTGACTTAAGTGGCAACAGAATGAAACACCAGTTTTTTTTTAATGACTACCTTATAGGTCTGAGTCTGCTATTTATAGGAACTAGGAAAGAGGCAGGATTTGTCACTGCCTAAAATAAGTCCAGGACAATTGTGGCGGAAGGCAGAATCTTCACTCTGGAGAAATGTATGCAGCTAAACACCCGTCTCTGTGTGAAGCCCTGAGCATGCAGCTGGGACGGGCAATATACATGTGTATAGTGACTGCCAAGATACTTGGAAAAGGTAATGGAAAGATGAATAAAGCTTTGCCTTTCAAAGCTGCACAAGCATGAACAGATCTGATATTGTTCATGTGTTCCAAGCTGTTCTTGTACCTTCTCAGAGTACAAATAATCCTAAGTCACATGATCTTTACATTATATACAGTGTTGGGTAGGTGTTCCACAGTTGTCAGGAATACAACATTTTATGCTCTGGACATGTTGTAAATGTGTTAGGGGTAATGTCTTCTTCTGCTGAGCTCACGGAGCTGCCTCTGGCAGATCCAGAGAGGAGGTTCAAGGTAATCTGGCCTAACTCTTCTTTCCCTTTACAGCAGAGGAAGCTGAAGCCACAGAGTGAACTGACTTGCCATGTGCCAAGAGCATTAGAATACACTCCCAAGATTCCAGGGATCTTTCTGTGGCTACATTAACTAGCAGACTTTCTTCTAGGTGTTGTCATGTAATGGGAATGCGAGCAGAGACATTTAGGGGAAATTGCTTCCTAAACCCAAAATATCTCAGAATATGAAGAATAAGATAAACTGAGCATAAATGGCTCTGCTAAAACCTTCTGTCTCTTTCTTTCAAGACTCTGAACTTGCCTTGATGTACAATGATTCTTCTGTCCTGGAGAACCATCATTTGGCCGTGGGCTTTAAGTTGCTTCAGGAAGAAAACTGTGACATTTTCCAGAATTTGACCAAAAAGCAAAGACAGTCGTTAAGGAAGATGGTCATTGATATTGTAAGTAACTGATAAAAGCAAAAAGAGAACTGTGATGCATGGTGTTTAAAAAAAAAAAAAGAATGAGATGACTATCAGGTAAAAGTATCATGTATATTTCAAGATAATGCTGCCTTTTTTGTCCCAGAGGCTGGTCCTGCTGCTGGCAATGATGTTCTATTGCTAGCAGTCTGGGGCTAAGAATAATGACAGCTTACCCTCATTCTAGGTTTATTTTCTGAACTCCTCCGGTCTGGTGGCAGACAGAGATGCCTAACAAAAGCACAGAGAGCCGGCTAAAAAATGGATTTTTTTCATTCAAAAACTGGAAAAAAAAAATCTCTGTCAGTGGAAGTGCCATGTAGAAACATCCATGACATTAGTCTTTTCTCTATGCATGTTTTTCACAGTGATTATGAGACACAGGAATATCTCTGGTTGTCAAAAACTTAATCTGTTAAGCTTTGTACATACAAAGAAAGGCAGGGATTATCTGGTTTGGATAAGCAGAAAATTGACCAGAATATTGTTTCTGAAGTACTCCGTGAGCAACCTTGACTCACTCCATCATAGGCCAGTAACCACTTTCTAGCACAAGGAATAGAAAAACTTCAAAACGTGCGATGATGTCTTATCTATGGAAATATCCCTTTCTATCACCATGAAAGTGGCTGCCAGTGCCTACTATTTCTGGATACGGCGCACATTTATCTGGGCTTCCAGGGAAAGTGATAGCAAAGGGGAAAAGAGTCTGCCCCAAGAAGTAGTAAAGGATTCCCACACACAGCTATTAGACTACAGCGTGGTTCTCCATTTCTTCTCACGTTCCCCATGATATTTTTATGTGCAAATTCTGATTTTTTTCCCCTGGACATTTTTTACTTACTAAAATACTCTTTGTCGGGACTTCCCTGGCGGTCCAGTGGTTAAGACCTCGCACTTCCACTACAGGGCACACGGGTTCGATCTCTGGTCAGGGAACTAAGATCCCACATGCCAAGAGGTGTGGCTAAAAAAAAGAAAAGAAAAGAAAATATCTCTACTGTATAGCATGGAGAATTCTACTCTCAATGCCTCATAATGACCTGTATGGGAAAAGAATCTAACAAAAAAGAGTGGATATATATATATACATATATATATAACTGTATGTGTATATATATATATATATATATGTTATATATGTTATATGTATAACCGATTTACTTTGCTGTACGTGTGAAACGAATGCAACATTGTAAATCAACTCTACTGCAATAAAACTTTTTAAAAAATACTCTGTCTTTTAAGGTACTTGCTACAGACATGTCAAAGCACATGAATCTACTGGCTGATTTGAAAACTATGGTTGAAACTAAGAAAGTGACAAGTTCTGGAGTTCTTCTTCTTGATAATTATTCTGATAGGATTCAGGTAAAGCATTCGAATTTGCTCTGTCTGCATGTGTGTGTGTGTGTGTGTGTGTGTGTGTGTGTGTGTGTGTGTGTGTACACGTGTCTGTGTGTGTGGCTTAGATAAGATTTATGTCTCCTTTTTTCCAACTTATAATTTGAGTAGCTATAAGCAGGATTTTTATCCAAATTCTTAATCTTGAGAATGAACCAGATAAAATCCTGTGGGCCTTTTCAAGTGGAAATGCTTTAAAAAAAAAAAAAAGTAACATCCTACAAAACCGACCACTTAAGCAGCTCTGAATTTAATCAACCATGCACATGAACAGTTCCTCTTATGATACTTAGATGCAGTAGAAGTGGCATAATTTGGGACTATTAATACAGGTGTGAACTTCACACAGACACACCATGGTCGAGCTGTCTGGAACGACTCTTACACTACATGTATTTTTAAGTGTCACAGTCATCTGATGTGAATTTGTAGTCAAAAAGGAGCAGGTGCTAAATAGAGAAAGCATTCATCTGTTTTAGGTCCTTCAGAACATGGTGCATTGTGCAGACTTGAGCAACCCAACCAAGCCGCTCCAGCTATATCGCCAGTGGACAGACCGCATCATGGAGGAGTTCTTCCGCCAAGGGGACCGAGAGAGGGAACGGGGCATGGAGATAAGCCCCATGTGTGACAAGCACAATGCCTCTGTGGAAAAATCACAGGTGATGCCTTAAGCATAAAGCTTTCAGAGAGAACACAACTACACAGAACATTTGGTTACACCGTATGCGTGTCACACAGTATTTTATTGGGTTTTCTTAATTACTTTCTTTTGTCAAGCTCTATGTCCACCTTAGTGTTTGCAAGCCCCAAAGTTCTTTGATTCTTAGAACTTATATTCATATAGTCATATATACGTTCATAGGACAGTATATTCATTCATCGTGACTATATGTATATAGTATATTCATATGTGTAGAATTATTTCAGCTATCTCAATTCGTAAGTGAATAAAGTTATATGAATCCATATAGAGTACCTGGCATTATTTCAGCTCTCTGGATTTACCTACGAATGGGCTATTCTAAAATAAAGTCCCAGCCTCAAGCCAAGTCCTGCCATGTAAACAACTGGAGGTTTTTTTTACATCACAAACAGACTCTTGGAGTTCGAGAAGCTAGTTTTTCCCAGCTAGTAACAACATTTTCTTATTGGTCTGCTACCTAAAATAGTGACTGTTTTACCGAAATAAGGTTAGTAGACTTCAGTTCAGTGTTACATTTGCAGAGCATATTATAGTTTATATATTTTTCTGTAAATTCTAGATATCATATATAAAAATTTAATTCAACATATCAGTTAGATACATTTGAGGGGGCTCGTTAACTTTTTCCATTGTTTCTTAGTCCCGATCGGATTTTTTTTTTTTTTTTTTTTTATCAGGTGGGCTTCATAGACTACATTGTTCATCCTCTCTGGGAGACGTGGGCAGACCTGGTCCATCCTGACGCCCAGGACATTTTGGACACTTTGGAGGACAATCGTGAGTGGTACCAGAGCACAATTCCTCAGAGCCCCTCCCCGGCGCCGGATGACCAGGACGAAGGCCGGCAGGGTCAAACCGAGAAGTTCCAGTTTGAACTGACTTTAGAGGAGGACGGCGAGTCAGACACCGAAAAGGACAGCGGGAGTCAAGTGGAAGAAGACACTAGCTGCAGTGACTCCAAGACGCTCTGCACTCAAGACTCGGAGTCCACCGAAATCCCCCTGGACGAGCAGGCGGAAGAGGAAGCCGTGGGGGAGGGGGAGGAGGAGGAGAGCCGGCCCGGGGCCTGTGCCATCGGAGATCACTCGCCCGACACATAACAGGGCAGAGACTTCCATGCCTTTTGTTTGTGTTTTTTTTTTTTTTTTTTTTTTAAGTAGAAACGTTGTTTCCAAAGTGCATGTCACATGCCACAACTACGGTCACACCTCACTGTCATCTGCCAGGACGTTTGCGGAACAAAACTGACCTTGACGACTCAGTCTAGCGCTCAGGAATATCGTCACCAGTTTTTTCACCTCCATGTCATCAGAACGAGGGGGACATCTTCACGAACAGCGGTGTCACAAGATTGCAGCTCGGTCGAGCTGAAGAAGCAGAGAAAATCAACTCCAAAGTGTTTTCTAGGGAGTGTGGCTCATCGGGCAGCCCAAAAGTGGAGATGATTTGGGGGTTCTTTTCCTTTTTATTTGTTTGCAATATTTTCAGCAGAAAGAAGGCATTACATGGACGGAGTGAAGCAACAAATGGGTCAGGAACAGGACACATTGTGAAGCTGTTACCAGGAAGAAGATGAGCCACAGAAATTGCATAATTTTCTAATTTCAAGTCTTCCTGATACCTGACTGAATAGTATGGTTCAGTGAGCTGCACTGACCTCTACATTTTGTATGATATGTAAAACAGATTTTTTGTAGAGCTTACTTTTATTATTAAATGTATTGAGGTATTATATTTAAAAAACTACGTTCAGAACTTCATCTGCCACTGGTTATTTTTTTTCTAAGGAGTAACTTGCAAGTTTTCAGTACAAATCTGTGCTACACTGGATAAACCTAATTTACAAATTTTACTTGCACCTTAGACTTCATAGCAATTAACTGATTTGTAGTGACCCATTGTTTTATATACCAATGACTTCCATATTTTAAAGACAAAAATTGACTTTATGTTGCAGGAAATCCTTTTTGTAGGTCTTCGTTTACTGGCTTTCCGTTTCACTCTTTTCAGACACGCAGAGTTGCTTCCCACTTACATTTCTCTTCACCGTTTGCGAAGTGAATACTTGTTCCATAATCCTTTGATGTGCATTCTGTCTAATGTGTCTCAAGCCTCATGGACACTCAGTCACCAGTTGGTGTTGTCTGAAGCAAGTGAGAGATATATAAATACCCAGTAGCTAAAACGGTCAGTCTTTTTTAGATATTTTCCTACTTAGTGTCTTCTGAGAACATTTTGCTGTGGCGATAGACCCTCATTTCACAAGTGCATGTCTTTGTAATAACCCACACGTTTCATGCTCATTTTTGTTCTCACAGTCATAGTAAGAACTTTTCCCCCTTGTGCCGCTTCATTATCAGTGTGTGTTTGAACCTCTGTCCACATTCACTGCGTGGGGTCTTATCAAATATATCACCACCATGCTGACTGATGCAGAGAAAAGGTAGTCAAGTTAGAGTTAGCATTCTTTTCTGCCATGAGGTAATATATAATGACTAGCTTTTACTTTTGATTTACGAGGAAACGTTAACAGCTAGCTAGGTAATGTTTTAACAATATTAGCAGAATATATTAATGAAGACCAGTACAATGAATGCTCTTTTGTTTCTCTGATCTCACCATGAGATTAAGAACTGTATGAGGAATATTCCTGAGAAGTGATTTTAAGTGTAGCAATGACTCTTCCTTAAAGGACAGCCGTGTAACACATAGCACTTGATTTATCAGTTATCGTTGATCCATAAGTGTGTCTTGTGGAGAAGACTTCTTTAAATACACTGATGGAAAGAAGTTAAGGATGCCCCTGGCACCAGAGATTTGGCAGTATAATGCCGTTTTAAAATACTGGGCTGGGTAAGAAGATTCTGCATAAGTCAAACATTAGAGATCACTGTTGAGTAAATTTAGCATCAAGAAATGTATTACAATTTTAGAGATTGATTCCCAGTATTTACCTTCAATTGGCATCTTGGGGCATTTATTTAGTTCGGACTTCCTTCCCACTTCAGCTCTTAATAAAGTGTTTACCTTCTCTGTGAAGAGTTTGGAGCCCAAATAATCATTTTTTAGAGTGCTATCCCAGAACCCAAGTAGAGGCTAAAGGAGTATCAGACCAAATGGAAAATAAGTAAAGCACTAAATAAAATTGTAACCCTGAAAAACATTTATATTAGGGGTGTCAAAAGAAGCCACCTGGGGACTAATCACTAAGTCAGCAGCCAGGGAAGTGACCCAAGCTGAAGATACTATTTTTAATCCCCTGAGATCCACTGATGCTTAGAAATTTGGATAGAAAAATTATGTAGCTCTGATCTTTCACACAGAGCACAGGATGGGAATTGACCAATTAATTATCAGATTTCTACCCTCCTTCCCCTGTAAAAATCAGACTTTCAAAGAAAGTCTGATGTTTGGCAAGTGGTTTCACAAGAATATTTGGAAACTTGTTTCCATTTTCATTTTATTTGTCCCTGATGGACATTTAGAGGAAAAGGCAAAGAATCTAGTCTTTATTCCTTTCTCCAAAATATTCTCATTCCCTCCCCTCCCTAATGCTTGGTATTTCCCCTACAGAGTGCCTAGAATCTTAATAATGAAAAAAAAAAAAATTAAAACAGCAATATGTCACAAGTAAATCCAGACCTGAAAAGATTTATAACTGCACTAAAAACGAGAGTCTGTTTTTTTTTCAATTTGTTGGTTTTTAATGGTCACATGTTGTAAAGATATCTACTGATGGACAATCAAATTGTAGAAGAGACATAATATCCAAAAGACAGGGACTAGTGCACTCTACAATCTACTTCTCTCCCTTCTCTTTCGCCAAAGTGTGCTTCAGAATTATACACTGCTTTAAAAAGAATATCCTTTTACAAGTGACTTTACGTTTCCTAAAATGCCATAAGAAAATGCAATATCTGGGTACTGTATGGGGAAGAAAATGTCCAAGTTTGCATAAAACCAGTACATTTCAGCTTGCAAGTTACTAAACACAATAATGCTGTTTTAATTTTCTTTTATGTCACTTAAAATTCACAAGAAAATAATGTAGATAGAACAAATTGCAGACAAGGAAAAAAAAAACTTGAATGAAGTGGATTTTACAGAAAGCTTTATGATACTCTTTGAATGCATTATTTATTTTTTGTGCCATGCATTTTTTTCTCACCAAATGACCTTACCGGTAATACAGTCTTGTTTGTCTGTTTACAACCATGTATTTATTGTAATGTACATACTGTAATGTTAATTGTAAATTATCAGTTCTTATTAAAACATCATCCCGCAATGGGATGGTGTTGATATATTTGGAAACTCTTGGTGAGAGAATGAATGGTGTGTATACATGCTCCTTGTACATTTTCTTTTCTTCTATAAAATAGTCTTGTCACCTTAGAGCTTGTTTATGGAAGATTCAAGAAAACTATAAAATACATAAAGGTATATAAAATTAAGAAAACAAAGCTGCAGGTCTTTGGTCCCAGGGCTGTGCCTTAACTTTAATCAATATTTTCTTCTGTTTTGCTGCATTTGAAAGTTAGGTAATGGTGGGGCTAGGGCTGGCCATTTTACATCTGAGCTTTGAATCTGTTGGATTTCTGGCAACAGCTGGATTTTACAGAAATGGACAACCTCTGGAGCATTCTGAGACCCTTTTGAGAGACAAGCCCGTAAGTACTTTTTGCCATAAAGCAGCATGGCATGTATGATGGTGATTTTTCCCTGTCAGATACTAACTGAGCTACTTTAGTTAGTTACATTTGATTTTTAATTTTCAAACACTACTGGGAAGATATATTCTTGCCCAGTGATTGTAAAAAGTCTTCTTGGCTTCTAGAGCACATGGGCAAATGAATTTGATTTGAAACTAGAGCCGTAGGTCATGTGTGTTAGTAATTTATTCCTTGGCTTCCTGTCATGTTAGGGAAATATATAATATGAAAAAGGTCATTTTTTTAACCCTTCAACTAAGATGAACCAAATTTCCTTATGTGTATAAATCCATATATTTAAACACAAAGTTTTATATGATGCCAATTCACACGGCATAATGGATTCACCATTCTCTAGAATCTGTTTCAACAAAACTTACATTGCTTTAGAATTTTTAAATTCAACCTTGTGCAGCTCCTAAAAGCTATGAAAAATTCCCAGTGGCCCAGCCCTCAGGATGTGTGACTTAGTGAAAGGAGAGATTCTTTTTCTAGAAAAAATGAGCCTCCTTTTCTTTTCTTTCTTTCTTTCTTCTTTTCTTTCTTTCTTTTTTTTTTTTTGACACAAACTGTAGATTTTAGCAGCCCTGGCCCAAAGGAATTTGATTACTTTTGTTTTAAACAGTACAACGGGGACACTATAATTACAAAAAAACATCCTTACTGATTTTAGTTGTTTTTAATTTGATTTCTTTGGATATGTCTTCAGAGTGGTAAATTGTGTGTGAGCATTACAAATGATGATTCTTTTAGTGGTTTCTTAGCCTCTCTTACAGCCCATGGGGATAGTACTGTACATCAATATCTTCATATGAAATTTTTATATGCAATGGAAATAAAAGCATGGGTTGATTCTGCCTACTTATGACTCAATCTTTTACAAATAAAAGGTTATTTATTTAAACTTGTAGTTCAGTCAGCACAGGTTTCCGAGGGCCGTGAAGATTGTTAAGGTGGAATAGAGGAGGGTAGTGAGGTCATACATTACAATTGATATTCACAGTCCAATGCAACCAAATTATTTAGATTCATCTTGCTACGGAAAGAAAATGCCAAAATTATGTAAATGGCCTACAACATTAAGCACAGTGTTTTGTAAACAACCTTGGGAAGGGGACTTCTCTAATTGAGTATTCTGGAATACTGAAAGCTACTCAGATACTCAGCAGTCATTTGTTGGGTCCCTACTCTGCAGACTACAAGGTTGTAAGGATTCAGCAGGGAACAAGACGTAATTACTGCTTTTGTGAGCTTAAGGTCTAGAAGAGACAAAGGTATTAAACCACCCCATACACGGCATTGTGAGTGTCCTCAGTACAGCAAAGAAGCTCAGGTGCTGTAATTGAGTGGGAACCTGACCTTGGTCTCTTCTGGAGGGCCAGAGAAGGCTTTCTTCAGGAAGCGATTTGGGGCTGAGCTCTGAAGGATCGTGAGAGGTAACTTGGCAAAAAGGAAGAGTTGACACAAAGAGGAGGAGGATCCAGACAGAGAAAACATTTGCAAAAGTCCTGAGGTGCAAATGAGCTCCAGACCTCTGGAGAAATGGAAGGAAAACACTCCTGCTCCATCGGTCTTTACTCACTCACCCTGCTTCCTTTCCTTTATAACACTTATCACAAATTGACATATGCACCTGTTTGTTTATTGTCCGTCTCTCCCACCAGACATAGCTTCATGAGGGTAGAGTCTTTGCTCACCGGTGTATCCCTCACACCTAAAACGATGCCTGGTACACGGTGTTTAATATTCGTTGAATAGGGGCTTCCCTGGTGGCGCAGTGGTTAAGAATCCGCCTGCCAATGCAGGGGACATGGGTTCGAGCCCTGGTCCGGGAAGATCCCACACGCCACGGAGCAACTGAGCCTGTGAGCCACAACTACTGAAACCCGCGCGCCTAGAGCCCGTGCTCCACAACGAGAAGCCACTGCAATGAGAAGCCCGTGCACTGCAACGAAGAGTAGCCCCCGCTCACTGCAACTAGAGAAAGCCTGTGCGCAGCAACAAAGACCCAACGCAGACAATAAATAAATAAATAAAATTTTAAAATAAAATATTTGTTGAATATAGCCACCAAACTGATATTGGATATAATTCAATCTGGTGATGCAGACATTAGGGTTGATACCATAAAAATATTCTGGTTGTTTTTTTTATTTTTGAGTTTGTCAAGATCCTGGATAAAGAGAGGTTACCATTTTCTACCCTGTTGCTAACTAAAGACTTTGCCTCTTTCTCACAATTTCTCCTTCTTTTCCCTGAATGGCAAAAAATCAGTTTTCATGATGAGGAGAGTCAAGAAATCAGCACATGTTTAATCCCTTAAGTCGTAACTAGAATAAAGTGAATGCAATAGAAAGACTGCGCTTAGCCTCTTCACCATTTCCTCCCAACACCGCAGAGAATGACAGAGACTAGAGCCTAAAGATGACCAAATAGTCCCATCCAGGAAGGCTTGAGTAAGCTCAAGTCCCCTTCCTCAGTTTACGTCTCCAAAGTGAGACTCTGGGACAAAGGAACAAGCTGCCTTCTTTTCCCACTCGTCCCCCCCATGCTGAATTAGACCAATTTGGGTGTGCTGAGCCCACCTGAGTTCAGGTCTTTGACTGGAAGCATCTCCTCAGGTACACAGCTTTGAACCCACAACAGTAAAACATGCCAGAGAAGAAAAAAAAAAAACCGTCTTCCCTGTCACCAGAGAGCACCGCCCCCAGCAGGGATGCACTTACTTACAGAGCCTTGTTTTAGTGCATTTAGTGCACCTGTGCATTCCCAGCTTTCTGATATGGGGGCTCTTTCTTTCGTAGCTATTCTCATACCTCCAAATATGCAATGTCAGACTCAGTGTAATGGATATAAATCTCAGCGCATGCACTCAGGTGTGCAGGATACCCTGCTTGCTTTATTGACATCAATTAACTTGGGTGTGGGAGTTTCATCTCTGTTTATCAGCACATCCCCGCTCCCTCCCAACATAAAAGTGCTCTCACCTGCCGCTGACCAGAAACACCACTCCTGGGTGTTGTCGAGGCTGCAGTGGTTCCTTACAGTTGCCGGGATCTTTGCTTCCTTCTCACGCATGTCGTGCCCGCTGAGGCTGGGAACCCCGCTTAGGCAATTGCTCTGAGAGCTGGCCACGGTCAGCAGGACCCAAGCCGCAAATGAAGTGCGTCCCATTTCTTGTCCGTCCCTGTATGAGCTGCAAACGGAGTGCAGTCCACATTTCTGTCGGACCCGTACTTTGGGGCCCCCAAATGGAGGGTTGAGCTGCCTGCACGAGTAAGAACTGACAACCTGTGTGCCCCAGGCAAGCAGAAAGTCACGCCAAGTTGGCAGGACACAAAATGAGACAAACAAGGAGGCAACGGCTGTTCCTGGGAGAGAAAGGATCCACAACCAAGGGCTCAGGCTTCGGAAAGGAAAGGAAAACTTGAAATTTTACCTTTCTCAACGGGACACTACAGAGATCCAAGCGAGCTGACGCTGGTAAGAATCCTCACCCTTCACCCTTCCTGGGCTGCCGCTGGTTTTCCTAGGGTCCCATCTGCAGGCTCCAGAGTGAGTAGGGTTTCAAGTAGAGAGTGTAGCCCTGTGTCTGGGAGAACTTGACAAGGCTTTCCATTAATTTTAATTTTAGCTTCTCCTGGGCTGTTGAAGGGAATAACTGATAACAGTTGACTGGAGAATATCTGCGAGTCTGGTCAACCCTGGGAGGGGCCCTCTTTTGAGGGTAGATATGGGGGCATTGATGTTGGAGTGGAAGGATTTGACAAAACCTTTTTTCCAGTGTCCTAAGTGAATGCCAATGAGACGAATTGTTTTGCCCATGGACCCCGGGAGGGTACAATGGGGGAGGTCCAGGTGTTCCACGTTTCTGGCTTTAAAGCTGTTGCAGCTATAAGGTAACTGACTTCGTGGGCTTTTAGTTACGGCCTTGGAGTCTCTTCAGAGTGGAAAAGCAATTCAGCGCAGGCTTAGTGAGTACTCAGGTAATGGAGGGTACAGGCGTCAGTAGGAATCGCCTCTTCGGTCTTTAATTTTTCATTAGCCTTTTACAATGAATCTTGCAATGATGCTTTTTTGGAATCTTGAAGCTTTTGGAGGCTTTTGCGTGCCAATTAAAATAGATACCCCATTCTGTTTGTTGGTTTGGGAACCCTTGCTTTCAGGTGCACTTCTTAACTGAACGATCTTGCCTAATTGGAAAGTTCCCCATGACGGCCATTGTAATTCTAGGTTGTCTTAGTAAGATTTTGCCATTTTTGTAGATATCTATGGCTTCCTGGACCACAGTGCTTAGACTTAAAATAAGCAGGTGTGCCAGGAGGTGGTACACTCAGGTCTTTGAAACTTGAGGATCCTGTTACTTTAGCTAAGCCTTGGGTGTCTAGGAGACAAATGGATACCTAAGGGGGACGTGCTGCTGGGTTTCAAAACACTTGCCAAAAACTGTTTAAAATAGATGAAAGAAGATAATTTGGGTGGTACAAATGGAGCATTGCCAAAGGGGGCAGGAAGCAAGAAGCTTTTATGGGTTAAAGAATAAAGAGCAAGGAAGAGACAAGTAGAAAATATCTGCTTGGCTGGGGACAAATACACATCCTTGTATGGGACAAGAAGCCAGAGGTGGCCTGGTGTTTGGGGATTGGCTGACTGGGTAGACTGTGTTTCTGATCAAGAAGAGCATTTACAGGAACACAAAAGTGATGTAAGTTTTGCTTTGTTGATGTAGCATCTCAGGCAGGAGCTGCTCCATCTTGGGCCTAGAAATTTATTTCAACAGTATTTTGTACATATCCCTAGATTAGATAAGTACATACCCCTCACTAGATTGTGAGATTTTGCAGAAAATGTGCTCCTTTTGGTCTGGCTAGTAAAGATTTAAGTCAAGACATCAATATTTGCCTGTTCCTTCTCCTCTAATACCAGCACTCCTCAAATGTGGTCCTTGCACTGACATCAGAATCAACTAGATTCTTGTTAGAAATGCCAATGATCAAGCCCCAACTCAGATATTGGGAATAAGGATCCCTAGGGGTGGGTCCCAGAACCTGTCTTTTAACCAGTCGCCCTGTTATTCCTATGGGCCATAAAGTTTGAGAAAGTCTGTTCCAGACCACTTGGAGTTGTTTTTCCCTCTTTCAGTTTTGCAGAAAAGCAGAATAAGCTCAACCCCCTTTCTAATTTGCTGCATTTACTCAAAGGGATGCATGTTACAGCAGGAGTTTCAACAGGTGTCGTGACCGCTAATGGCAATTGGAGGAACGGTAGAAACACATGTTTAACCAGCCAGTTTCCATCCAGCAGGAATAGTGAAGCCAGCTATTGGCTCTCTTCAGTAGCAGAGGGGACCTCAGGTTGGCTGTTACCATCACGACAGTTATTGACATCATTACGGGTTCTGGACCCAATTTCAATGTGGAGGGTTGGAGTGGGTTCTTCATACCAACAAGGAATTCGCTTACACCAGCTGGGAGTCCTACAATTCAACTTAATTCTGGCATTATCCACCTGGAGATAGTATTGGATTCCACAAGGGCTACAGGACTCAGTACTAGAAGACACCCACCCTCACCCCTCCATCCCTGCCTCCTCCACTTCAGAGGCCAGTGGCAAACTCAGGTCATTACCTGCACTTCTGACCTACTAGCTATAGATCGGGGGTTCCAGCGACACCCCCGTCTTGGGTTCCATTAATTTGCTAGAGTGGCTCAGAGAAATATTTTACTTACTAGATCACTGCACTATTATACAGACATATCACTCAGGAATAGCCAGATGGAAGATATACATAAAGCAAGGTATGAGGAAAGGACAGAAGTTCCCATGCCTTCTCCAAGGACATCACCCTCCCCAAATCTACAGTTTCCACCAGCCTAGAATCTCTTCGAACCCCAATCTTTCGGCTTTTTTAATGGAGGTTTCATTACATAGGTATGATTGAGTAAATCATTGGCCGGAGGAGATTAAGTCAACTTCCAGCCCCTCTCTCTGGAGGTCAGGGGGTGAGACTGAAAGTTCCAACCCTCTTATCACGTGGTAGGTCCCCCTGACAATCAGCCCCCATCCTTAGGTGTTTTCCAAGCCACTATTAACATAATAAAGGACTTTATCACTCTCAACACTTGGGAAATTCTGAGGGTGCTCAGAGCTTTATGCCAGAAACTGGGAAGAAGACCAAATATATATATATTATTGTAAGTTACAGTATTACATAGCACAGTTGGCATGGGCTAAAGGGTGTAAGATTAAAATATCATTCAAAGAAGAGATGAGACAAAGGAGAGAAGATGCCATCCATATCCTCCCTGCAGGGCCATTAGTGTAATAGATGCGGACTGAGCCCCTTCACACAGGCTTCACCCAGTTGCCGCCTCTGGCTGTCAGTCACACAGCACGTGCCCCTCTGCTTTTGTCATTGGGTGAAACCCACAGCACACGGCTTGGAATCTGGCATCACAAGGGGCCTCCAAAGGGGCCACATGACACACCCAGAAGTTCAGAGGGTTAACTTTGACCATTGGGAATTCAGAGATGGGAGGAAGCCAGGCCGGTTAATTTCTTTTCCTTCTCTCTCTGCGGGCTACTCTGAGGCAAGGTTTCCTCTTGAAGCCACAGGGACAATCCCTGTATTCCTATCCAGTGGAAGCCCCTCCAAAGTTGCCTGCAGTGTCTCAGCTGCACCTTATGAGGCAGTAGCCAGCGTAGAAACATCACAACCCACTGCTTCCCATCTTTCCTGCTTCCCTTTTCCTTCCTTCCTTGCTTCTTTCAGCCTTAATCCTTTTTTTCTCACCCCACTGCCCAAGGGTTTGCACCTCCCAAGTAAACTTCCATCACTTTGATCTGTGCCTCCCGCTCTGTTACCTAGAGACCGGGGGCTCCGTGCCATGCTTTACATTCATAACAGCAGACGCATATATATACATTACCAAATGTAAAACGATAGCTAGTGGGAAGCAGCCGTATAGCACAGGGAGATCAGCTCGGTGCTTTGTGACCACCTAGAGGGGTGGGATAGGGAGGGTGGGAGGGAGGGAGATGCAAGAGGGAAGAGATATGGGGATATATGTATATGTACAGCTGATTCACTTTGTTATACAGCAGAAACTAACACACCATTGTAAAGCAATTATACTCCAATAAAGATGTTAAAAAAAAAAAAAAAAGAACAGCAGACGCCAAATTTGAGTATATGTGCGTGTGCATTGCGCTTAAAATAAGACCTTTGGGTATTTTAAGCAGAGACTTTGCCTTCTTCATCTTTGTTTTCCTATAACTTAGTTCAACATCTGTCATATAGCAGGTGTTCATTAAACAGGAAATGAATGACAAGTGGGTGAGTAACTGCCTGAAAGAATGAGGTTGATGCGGAAGAATGGATGGAGAGGGTGGGAACTGGCCTAGATTGGATAAACAGGAACTGACACAGTTAAGGAGCAAAGGCAGCTAGAGGAGAATATGGAAGCAACCCAAGTAGAAGTTGAAGGGATTAGTCCTTCTAACTAGAAACAAAGGACATGGGAAGAGAGATACTGTGGAGCCCTTCACCTTCTGGGAATTCTTATTCATACCCACTGTAAAGGGACACTCTTGCTTGCCTACTCTATTATTACCGCCCCTCCACTCCCACTTCTTCCTGGGGAATGGAAATTGGAATTAGTTTGGGTCCTGTGAAGCCACAGAATTCTGGGGAAATTCGGCCCCTCCTCTGTCCCACAGGCTGACTCTGAAACTTTTATGGAATTCCTCTGCCTTTGCCAGTGATTAGGTTAGGACAGGCTTACTGGGCTGCAGTTCTAGACAATGAGATACAGGTGACTCCCAGGAAAGTATCCCACACTCTTACAAAGGGAGAAAGGGAAGGAACTGGGCTTTGGAAATGGTTCCTGAGGCTGCCATGGTTGGACTGTTATCTTGAGACCTTGAGAGGAATTATTTGAAGATACAAAGAACATACTAAGAATGACAGAGTTGATAACAGAACTGGAGTCTTTGAAGATGTTTTTGAGCTGCTGAAATAATCAACTTGACTTCTAAGCTAATTATGTAAGATAATGACCAGTTTTTCATTATACAGTAAGCCATTTTAGTTGGACCTTCTGTTACTTGCCCCTGAAAGAATCGTGACTAACACCTCCACTGTCTATTCCAACAATGTGGCAGGGAGTCTGCCATGTTGGGAGGTATGCCTAGCACAGTGGAAAGGTTGGGGCTTTGGCCCCAATTAGCTGAGTGACTGTAGGTGTGTTAATTGGTATCTGAACCCTACTTTTTCTCATTTTAAATATGGTAATTATGATATTAGAATCTACTCTAATTCTTCAGAGTGTTATGAAAGCAAATGAATTAAAGTTAATCTCACTGTAAACTTTATTTTTTAAATTAAATTAAATTTTTTTATACAGCAGGTTCTTATTAGTTACCTCTTTTATACTTATTAGTATATAAATGTCAATCCCAATCTCTCAATTCATCCCACCACCACCTGCCCCCTCCACCCCCGATCTCACCCCCTTGGTGTTCTCTATATCTGTGTTTCTATTTCTGCCTTACAAACCAGTTCATCTATACCATTATTCTAGATTCCACATATACACATTAATATATGATATCTGTTTTTCTCTTTCTGACTTACTTCACTCTGCATGACAGTCTTTAGGTCCATCCATATCTCTACAAATGACTCAATTTCATTCCTTTTTATGGCTGAGTAATATTCCATTGTATATATGTACCACATCTTCTTTATCCATTCATCTGTCAATGGGCATTTAGGTTGCTTCCATGACCTGACTATTGTAAACAGTGCTGCAATGAACATTGTGGTGCATGTGTCTTTTTGAATTATGGTTTTCTCTGGGTATATGCCCAGTAGTGGGATTGCTGGGTCATATGATAATTCTATTTTTAGTTTTTTAAGGCACCTCCATACTGTTCTCCATAGTGGCTGTATCAATTTACATTCCCACCAACAGTGCAACAGGGATCCCTTTTCTCCACACTCTCCCTAGCATTTGTTGTTTGTAGATTTGCTGATGATGCCCAGTGTGAGGTGTTACCTCATTGTAGTTTTGATTTGCATTTCTCTAATAATTAGTGATGTTGAGCAGCTTTTCAAGTGCCTCTTGGCCATCTGTATGTCTTCTTTGGAGAAATGTCTATTTAGGTCTTCTTCCCATTTTTGGATTGGGTTGTTTGTTTTTTTAATATTGAGCTGCATGAGCAGTTTTTATATTTTGGAGATTAATCCTTTGTCCGTTGATTCATCTGCAAATATTTTCTCCCATTCTGAAGGCTGTCTTTTCATCTTATTTATAGTTTCCTTTGCTGTGCAAAAGCTTTTAAGTTTCATTAGGTCTCATTTGTTTATTTTTAGTTTTATTTCCATTACTCTAGGAGGTGTATCAAAAAAGATCTTGCTCTGATTTATGTCTGAGGGTTCTTCCTATGTTTTCCTCTAAGAGTTTTATAGTGTCCAGTCTTACATCTAGGTGCCTAAACTATTTTGAGTTTATTTTTGTGTATGGAGTTAGGGAGTGTTCTAATTTCATTCTTTTACGTGTAGCTGTCCAGTTTTCCCAGCACCACTTATTGAAGAGAATGTCTCATCTCCATTGTATATCCTTGCCTCCTTTGTCATAGATTAGTTGACCATAGGTGCATGGGTTTATCTCTGGGCTTTCTATCCTGTTCCATTGATCTATATTTCTGTTTTTGTGCCAGTACAATATTGTCTTGATTACTGTAGCTTTGTAGTATAGTCTGAAGTCAGGGAGTCTGATTCCTCTAGCTCTGTTTTTTTCCCCTCAAGATTGCTTTGGCTATTCGGGGTCTTTTGTATCTCCTTACAAATTTTAAGATTTTTTTGTTCTAGTTCTGTAAAAACATGCCATTGGTAATTTGACAGATATTGCATTGAATCTGTAGATTGCTTTGGGTAGTATAGTCATTTTCACAATATTGATTCTTCCAATCCAAGAATATGGTATATCTCTCCATCTGTCTGTGTCATCTTTGATTTCTTTCATCAGTGTCTTACAGCTTTCTGAGTACAGGTCTTTTACCTCCTTAGGAAGGTTTATTCCTAGATATTTTATTCTTTTCATTGTAATGGTGAATGGGATTGTTTCCTTCATATCTCTTTCTGATCTTTCATTGTTAGTGTATAGGAATGCAAGAGGTTTCTGTGCATTAATTTTGTATCCTGCAACTTTACCAAATTCAATGATAAGCTCTAGTAGTTTTCTGGTGGCATCTTTAGGATTATCTATGTATATAGTATCATGTCATCTGGAAACAGTGACAGTTTTACTTCTTCTTTTCCAATTTGGATTCCTTTTATTTCTTTTTTTTCTCTGATTGCCATGGCTAGGACTTCCAAAACTATGGTTGAATAATAGTGGTGAGAGTGACCATCCTTGACTTGTTCCTGATCTTAGAGGTAATGCTTTCAGTTTTTCACCATTGAGAATGATGTTTGCTGTGGGTTTATTGTATATGACCTTTATTATGTTGAGGTAGTTTCCCTCTATTCCCCCTTTTGGAGAGTTCTTTTTATAAATTGGTGTTGAATTGTGTCAAAAGCTTTTTCTGCATCTATTGAGATGATCATTGAGATGATGGTATTTATTCTTCAATTTGTTAATATGGTGTATCACATTGATTGATTTGCATATATTGAAGAATACTTGCATCCCTGGGACAAATCCCACTTGGTCATGGTGTATGATCCTTTAAATGTGTTGTTGGGTTCTGTTTGCTAGTATTTTGTTGAGGATTTTTGCATCCATATTCATCAGTGATATTGGTCTCTAATTTTGTTTTTTTGTAGTATCTTTGGTTTTGGTATCAGGGTGATGGTGGCTTCATAGAATGAGTTTGGAAGTGTTCCTTCCTTTGCAATTTTTTGGAAGAGTTTGAGAAGGATGGGTATTAGCTCTTCTCTAAATGTTTGATAGAATTCACCTGTGAAGACATATATGGTCCTGGACTTTTCTTTTATGGAAGATTTTCAATTTCATTACTTGTGATTGGTCTGTTCATATTTTCTGTTTCTTCCTGGTTCAGTCTTGGAAGGTTATACCTTTCTGAATATTTGTCCATTTCTTCCAGGTTGTCCATTTTATTGTCATAGTGTTGCTCGTAGTGGTCTCTTATGATGCTTTGTATTTCTGTGGTGTCTGTTGTAACTTCTCCTTTTTCATTTCTAATTTTATTGATTTGAGTCCTCTCTTATTCTTGATGAGTCTGGCTAAAGGTTTATGTATTCTGTTTATCTTTTCAAGGAACCAGCTTTTAGTTTTATTGATCTTTGCTATTGTTTTCTTTGTTTCTATTTCATTTATTTCTGCTCTGATCTTTATGATTTCTTTCCTTTTAGTAACTTTGGATTTTGTTTGTTTTTCTCTAGTTCCTTTAGGTGTAAGGTTAGATTGTATATTTCAGATTTTTCTTGTTTCTTGAGGTAAGATTGTATTACTATAAACTTTCCTCTTAGAACTGCTTTTGCTGCATCCCATAGGTTTTGGATCATCGTGTTTTTGTTGTCATTTGTCTCTAGGTATTTTTTTATTTCCTCTGATGTCTTCAGTGATCTCTTGGTTATTTATTAATATATTATTTAGCCTCTATGTGTGTTTTCTTAATTTTTTTCTGTAATTTGTTTCTAATCTCATAGCACTGTGGTTGGAAAAGATGCTTGATATGATTTCAATTTTCTTAAATTTACTGAGGCTTGATTTGTGACCCAAGATGTGATCTATCCTGGAGAATGTTCCATGTGCACTTGAGAAGAAAGTGTAATCTGCTGTTTTCAGATGGAATGTCCTATAAATATCAGTTAAATCTATCTGGTCTATTGTGTCATTTAAAGCTTGTGTTTCTTTATTAATTTTCTGTCTGGTTGATCTGACCACTGGTGTAAGTGAGGTGTTAAAGTCCCCTACTATTACTGTGTTACTGTCAATTTCCTCTTTTATAGCTGTTAGCAGTTGCCTTATGTATTGAGGTGCTCCTATGTTGGGTGCATATATATTTATAATTGTTATATCTTCTTCTTGGATTGATCCTTTGATCATTATGTAGTGTCCTTCCTTGTCTCTTGTAACATTCTTTAAAGTCTATTTTATCTGATATGAGTATTGCTTCTCCACCTTTCTTTTGATTTCCATTTGCATGGAATATCATTTTCCATCCCCTCACTTTTAGTCTGTATGTGTCTCTAGGTCTGAAGTGGGTCTCTTGTAGACAGCATACATGTGGGTCTTGTTTATGTATACATTCAGCGAGTCTGTGTCTTTTGGGTGGAGCATTTAATCCATTCACATTTAAGGCAATTATTGATATGTATGTTCCTTTTATGATTTTCTTAATTGTTTTGGGTTTGTTTTTGTAGGTCCTTCCTTCTCTTGTGTTTACCACTTAAAGAAGTTCCTTTAGTATTTGTTGTAGAGCTGGTTTGGTGGTGCTGAACTCTCTTAGCTTTTGCTTGTTTGTGAAGCTTTTGATTTCTCCATCAAATCTGAATGAGATATCTTGCCAGATAGAGTAATCTTGGTTGTAGTTTCTTCCCTTTCATCACTTTAAATATATCATGCCAGTCAGTCCCTTCTGGCTTGTAGAGTTTCTGCTGAGAAATCAGCTGTTAACTTTATGGGAGTTCCCTTGTATGTTATGTATCATTTTTCCCTTGTTGCTTTAAATAATTTTTCTTTGTCTTTAATTTTTGTCAGTCTGATTACTATGTGTCTCAGCATTTTTCCTCTTGGGTTTATCCTTCCTGGGACTCTCTGTGATTCCTGGACTTGGGTGGCTATTTCCTTTCCCATGTTAGGGAAGTTTTTGACTATAATCTCTTCAAATATTTTCTCAGGTTCTTTCTCTCTCTCTTCTCCTTTTGGGACCCCTATAATGTGAATCTTGGTGCATTTAATGTTGTCCCAGAGGTCTCTCAGGCTGTCTTCATTTCTTTCATTCTTTTTTCTTTATTTTGTTCTGTGACAGTGAATTCCACCATTCTGTCTTCCAGGTCACTTATACATTCTTCTGCCTCAGTTACTCTGCTATTGATTTCGTCTAGTGTATTTTTCATTTCTGTTATTGTATTGTTCATCTCTGTTTGTTCTTTAATTCTTCTAGGTGTTTGTTCTTTAATTCTTCTAGTTCTTTGTTAAACATTTCTTGCATCTTCTTGATCTTTGCCTCAATTCTTCTTCTGAGGTCCTGGATCATCTTCACTATCATTATTCTGAATTCTTTTTCTGGAAGTTTGCCTATCTCCACTTCATTTAGTTGTTTTCCTGGGGTTTTATCTTGTTCCTTCATCTGGTACATAGTGCTCTGCCTTTTCATTTTGTCTATCTTTTGTCTTTCTGTGAATGTGGTTTTTGTTCTACAGGCTGCAGGATTGTAGTTCTTCTTGCTTCTTCTGTCTGCCCTCTAATGGATGAGGCTATCTAAGAGGCTTGTGCAAGCTTCCTGTTGGGAAGGACTGGTGGTGGGTAGAGCTGGGTTTTGCTCTGGTAGGAAGAGCTCAGTAAAACGTTAATCCACTTTTTCTGCTGATGGGTGGGGCTGAGTTCCCTCCCTGTTGGTTGTATGGCCTGAGTTGACCCAGCACTGGAGGCTACAGGCTCTTTAGTGGGGCTAATGGCAGACTTTGGGAGGGCTCATGCCAAGGAGTACTTCCCAGAACTTCTGTTGTCAGTGTCCTTGTCCCTGCAGTGACCCACAGCCATGCCCCACCTCTGCAGGAGACTCTCTTAAACTAGCAGGTAGGTCTGGTTCAGTCTCCTATGGGGTCACTTCTCCTTCTCCCTGGGTCCTGATGCACACACTGCTTTGTGTGTTCCCTCCAAGAGTGGAGTCTCTGTTTCCCCCAGTCCTGTCGAAATCCTGCAGTCAAATCCCACTAGCCTTCAAAGTCTGATTCTGTGGGAATTTCTCCTCCCATTGCTAGACCTCCAGGTTGGGAAGCCTGATGTGGGGCTCAGAATCTTCACTCCAGTCAGTCGACTTCTGTGGTATAACTGTTCTCCAGTTTGTGAGTCACCCACCCAGCAATTATGGGATTTGATTTTATTGTGATTGTGCCCCTCCTACCATCTCACTGGGGATTCTCCTTTGCCTTTGGATGTGGGGTATCATTTTTGGTGAGTTCCAGTGTGTTCTTGTCGATGATTGTTCAGCAGTTAGTTGTGATTCCAGTGCCCTCTCAAGAGGGAGTGAGTGCACGTCCTTCTATTCCACCATCTTCTCTCACTGTAAACTTTAGACAGTACTTTCCAGCTGAAGTTTGTGAGCCATTAGTGGATTGTGAATTTAAAAGGTGGTTGCATCGAGTACTAAAAATGAAAAGAACTAAAGTGGAACAGAAAATATTGCTGTTGCCACACATAGTAATTTTAGTTGTACATGCATGCAAGTGTATGTGTGCATAGCTGTCAGGTTAAATATATTTCTTGCTTTAGGTCATGCACAAAAAAGTTTATGAAACATGGATTTAGAACAAACTCAACACCTGAGATGACTAGAGGAACCTGGGTCTCTCTCACCAACCCCCACCCCTGCCAATTTACTTTCCTTCCAGAATTCCAGAATGATTTCTAAAGGTAAATAAAAATTGACCAAAAATGGAGTCCTAAAGTGAAATATAATAGGTAACTACTGCTGGTTTTAGGGCAGTATAATGGAGCAGCGTTTGGGAAAAGATCCCAACAGTGATATTTCAGATTGTGTGGAGAGGAAAATAGAGAGACAAAGTGATTTCCAGGTATATTAGTCAGGGTTCTCCAGAGAAAAAGAACCAATAAGATGGCTAAGTAGATAGAGAGATAGATAGGTAGATAGATAAATACAAGCAGAAATTTATTATAGAAATTGGTTCACACAATTATCAAAGCCAAAAGCCCCATGATCTGCTATTTGCAGACTGGTAGACCAGGAAAGCTGGCATTATAATTCAGTCCAAGTCCAAGGGCCCAAGAACCAGGGAGCCAACTGTGAGTTCTGGTCCAAGTTTGAAGGCCTGAGAACCAGAAGCACCAATGTTTGAGGGGAGGTGAAGATGGATATCCCATCTGGAGCAAAGAGAGCAAATTTGCCCTTCTTCTGCCTTTTTGTTCTATGCAGGCCCTCAAAAGATTGGATGATACCCAGCTGCATCAGTGAGGGCAATCTTCTTCACTCAGTCTATTGATTCAAATACTAACCTCTTTCAAAAGCACCTTGACACACATCCAGAAATCTGGGCATCCCTTAGCTCAGTCAAGTTGATACATAAAATTACCCACCACATTTGGCTTTTGAGAATCTGTGGTTTCCAGACCCTTGTTCTAAAAGACTGAAGACATAGCATGCCAGCTCATCTGTGTGAGAGGACAAAGGCAATATCACACTTGGGAATACTAGTTGGAAGTCTCAGATGAAAATCAGCTACTGGACTATACATCCCTTAAGGGTTAGGTATGTAGCTTACACTTGCCTGGGTCTCAAATTGCACCTGTCTAGTGCTGGATAGATGTAAGCCATTCATATCTGAGCCGTCATCCATTGCAAAATTTTCAAACTAATATACATTTCCTTTCCCTTGTTTTGATCCTCTGCTGAATGTTGAGGTAGTCTTCAGGTGAACTGTGGTGATGTGCAGTGTCTCCTGGGAAGAGACGGAGAACAATGCAATGTACCCAGAACCAATAGGATACCCCGCACCTCATGGGAAAGTTGGCTGCTTTGGGAGACAGGTAGTTTTGCTCTGTCTTGTGAACATAGGGTACTGCTTAATTTTATGCTCCCTTATCACCAACATACATCCTAGAGGGATATGGGCTAAAGAAAAGAGGAGAATGAATTTTGAAATTCTTCTTACTGCCTAGACACAAACAGGAGACACCTAAGTGGAGATGGGGCTTGCTCACCATGACCTTTAATCACCTTGGGGCTCAAGTGTGTGCACAGGCAAGAAAAGCAAAAATTACTCCAGTGCAAAGGAAAGAATCAAATCAAATCAATTCCTTTCAAAATGCAGGTTCTTCTGTGGATTGTTTTTCTTCTTTTAATGAGCAAGTAGAGAAGATTAGACAAAATTATTTTTTTAGATCATTCACACTTATCTGGGAGAAGGATAAGGCCTTTAACCATGAAGAGAGAATGGCAAATTCAAAATCAACTGAGTGATAACTGCCTCTCTATGGACCACTGTGTCAGGTGCCTTAAAGGACTGGTGTTTGACTCTTGCTTTTGAGGAACTTTCAGTTTGGTTGGAAAAGGATGGGGGAAAAGGTAAGAATCAGGGAGGAGTCTAGTGAGCACTGAGGCCACATCACACCTGTGCTTTTTCCTTTCAAGTTGACAGGAACACAATGTTCCCTCTGTTTTACAGAGAAGTCAAAGGAGGCTGAGAAAGATAAAGTTGCTCATTCAGAATGTCAGAGCTGATATTTGAACATAAGCCTGTTTGTCTCTCAAGTCACCTCTATCCCCTGGAAAGGAAAATCTTTAACCTGATTGTTGCTTAAGTTCCTTATTTCTTTTGCTTAAGTTCTTTACCTTGTCAGCTGTGAGTATCCAAGTTATTATTTATGGGATTTCTTTTTCTTATCTCAAATGTCCATCTTCTTTAATAACTACTATCACTATTATTAAAGTAATTAACATGTTGGGAATGTGCGTATTTTGCTCTACGTTGAGCAAATACTTAACATACGTTATTACCAGATCTCATTGCAAAAGTTGGTGATCACCGCCTCCCCCTCCCCCCCTCTTCCTCTTCTCATTTTAGAAATTAGAAATACAAGTTAAATACAAAAAAGTTAAAAACAAACAGACAACCTTGTGTCCTCAGTATATGGCAGAACAGGATTTCTAACCTATGCTGGCTGACTTTTCACTAAACCTCTAACATGTACACATATATGTACATGTGTGTATTTACAACATTTTCATTCCCATGTTTGAGACCAATGAAATAAGAGTGAACACAGAAAATCCTAGTAATTCATTCTCTGTATTCTGGGCCCTTCTCAAATGCTCTACAGACGCCTCTTTGTAGCAGCCAGTCTCATTCATTTTCTTAAAGCTTATGAAGATCAGTGTGTTGAGTGCTCATGCAATGATTCTCACAATGATGAGTATTTTTTACCAAGAGTTGAATTGCAGCGTAGTGAAATATACCCCCATGTTTGCCAACCTTGGAACTCAGAAAGAGGAAGAGGGCCATAAGTTTTGGTTCCTGCCAACAAACTCCATTTTCCTCTAATTTATACATATGCTAACAAGCAGCTGGGCTCAAAACATGGACTCACCTTGCCAGGAAGGCCCTCCGAGACTTGACCCCACTGTTGGGACCTTCTCTTCTCTCTCCCTGGATAGCCTTAGGGAGAAAGGGGAAGTTCCCCAAGAGCCTTTTGTAATTTCATCCCTTCTCTGGTTTTACTCAGGTTCATAGCACTGTGACCTATATGAACTCTTTTTCTTTAATATGAGAAATAAAAATGTTTCTTCCATCAATGCAGGCTCAAGAGAACTTCTGAGTTCAGGTGTCCCAGTACAAGTACAAGTGACTCTGTCTTTCTGCCAGAATCACTCCCAGGGCAGCCCTTGAGCTGGGGAGTGGTGTTCAAAAGTATGCTGATGAGATCTGAAGAAATGAAGAGTTGACATACTTAACTGTCCTACTCCAACCTGCACAGCTTTGTAGCCAAGATGGTAGCTGAACGGTGATAGTAGCCTAAGGGAGAAGGATGCAGAGGGCGTTTTCCTCCAGAGCAGTCCAAGCTATTGTTCTGAACAGTCAGGGTCCAGTGCTACCAACATGAAGGGGCTGAGGTCTTTGTGGGGCCCCTTGGACCCCGGGAGAAACTTGGAGATCTCTGGGCCCAGGGAGTGAGATACACCTGGCTTCAGATTGTCACCCTGAGCACATTCTTCAACTAATCTGAGCTCCAGTTTTCTTTCCTATACGATCATTTCACATAGTTCTTATATTTATTAACAATTTTTAAAATTTTTATAGAAGTAATACAGGTACATTATTTTAAAAGTCCAATTTTTACATGACTCATTACCATGTATTAGTTTACTCAGGCTGCCATAACACAGTACCATGGACAGGGTGGCTTAAACAACAGAAATTTATTTTCTCACAGTTCTGGAGGCTGAAAGCCCAAGATCAATGTGTCAGCAGGTTTGATGTCTTCTGAGGCCTCCCTTCTTAGCTTGCAGACGGCTGCCTTCTCCCTGTGTCCTCACATGGTCTTCCCTCTGTGTGCACATCCCTGGTGTCTCTGTGGGTCCAAATCTCCTCTTATGAAGACACCAGATTGGGTTAGGGCCACCCCTATGACCTCATTTAACTTTACTCACCTCTTTAAATACCCTACCTATCTCCAAATACAGTCACATTCTGAGGTGTGGGAGGGAGGCGGGGTTTAGGGTTTCAGCATGTAGATTTGATGGGGACATAATTCAGCCCATAACAACCAACAAAAGGAAACCCTGTACCTATCCCTGCACACCCTGATTTCCACTTTCTGAGAGCCTAGCCCTCCTTTTCCTTTTTCTTCCTGTATTTACTGCCATATTTATAAATGACTTCTTTGTACTGCTATTTCTTGCTTTTCTGATTTTAGCTCTAATCTGATTTTATTATCAGAGATGAGGATGTACCCTCAGTTCCCATCCCCACATGCTTGCTTAAGGTCTTCTACTAGAAATGTATCATGTTTTTGGTTAGATTATAATTAAAAGTTTGCATTGTTATAGTTATGTAAAAAATTATATACAGCCAATCCATGTATATATAGTTTGTTATAATTACATTTACATTTTTCTGTAGAGCCTTTCTTGAAGATAATAATTATTTCCATTTTTATTACCTTAGTTTTCAACCTCCTTATCACTGTTCACCTCATGCTCGCCACTGAAGTGAATCTCCTTTCATTGTCGTGAACACATCAGGGAGTTCTGGCTTTCACTGGCACACCTGCTCCATCCGGGATGGTCGTTTTCCAGACCTGTGGCTTTGAGATCTTGTCTTGACTACTGTCCTTGGATCTTTGTTCAGCATCCTCCTGGAGAATCCCTTCCCCTCTTGTTATATTGGCTCTCCTGTTTCCTGGATCTTAGTGTTTTTGGTTTTCTTGGCTTATTTCTTATTTTACTTACTTTGGTGTAGCTCATGCCCTAGTAGCTTCCTGAGGAAGAGTGCATAGTAGGTAAATTTGATAAGACTTTGAGTATGAGAATGTCTTTATTTTACTCTGCTATTTTCATCATAGTTAAGTAGAGAATTCTGTGTTGGAAATACATTTTCTCTCAGATCTTTGCAGACGTGCTAATTTCCTGCATTGGCACTGAGAAATCTACGGACTCTCTGATTCTTATGTATATCATCTAGTTTTCCTTTGTTGTTGTTTTTCTTCATTTTCTTGACGCTTTTAAGATCTCTTTGTCCCATTTCCAACCAGCCCTCCTGTTTGCAGAACCCACTTGTGCCCTCATTTCCACAGGTCCCTGGATTCTTCTGTTCCTGAGCCTTTCTGGGATTCTGCAGAGCAAATTGCTTATTGATGGGCATCCCTTGCTCGGGGCTGGGTTTTTTTCTAATTCTGCTCCCAAGTCACCTCTCCATCTGCTTCCAGCTTCTACCGTGTGGTTGTGACAGCTTCTTTTCCATTCTCTTCATCCTTGTGGGTTTATGCCTTTAAAGAAAATCCTTTTACTATCACATCTCTGTGGAAAAATATACAAATATGCATATTCAACCCCACCTGTTTAAGTGAAAGTTCCTCACAGAATTATCATAAAAATTAGAAATTCTATATATATGTATATTTACAACCACTTATCATATATAGCACCTGTTACATAGCAGGCAATGAAAAAATAATATTTATGTGTATATGTGTAGCAGAGGGCTAACAGGGATTTAAACACACTGAGGAGCATATGATGGCCTGGAAGCAATCTCTGTATGAAGACTTACAAAAATCTTAAGGAAAAGATGGAGCCTGGCATGATTCAGTAAAACCACAGTCAGAGGGAGAAGTACTTCTGAACGTAGAATGGTATTTTCTGTTACTAGACTCTGCCTCTCTCAGCCCCATGTATTCATGCCTATGGCCTTGATAGAGAAAAAACTCTAAAAAGGAATGCAGCAGACTTTGGTTTTAGGTCAGTATTTGTCCATAAACTGCTGTTCTGCTTTAGCCTTCAGAAAGCCTACTTCATTATTTCTGGCATCTGTGTATCAGTGATGATATAGTTACATATCAAATCAGTGTAACAGCACCAGGTACATGAACAAGGCATGTAATTAAAGGTATTGTTAATATCTCTGCACTGTCTTTCAGATCCAACTTTAGAGAAGAAATCTACAATGTGTGAGAGGACAGTTGTGCTTAAGGAGGGCTATAGAAAGATTTTGAATATTAGTTCATCTTGCTGAAAGGACACTCAGAGAAGGTGCTGCATGAGTTTGGAGGCACTGGGTAAAGAGTTAGACAAATCAATTTGCCACTCACATTCATATGAGTTGGTGATTAAAACGACAAGACTTCTGAAATATCTAGGAGTTGCTGGACTGAAAGTAGAGAATTAAGGGGAAAATGCCAAAAGGTAATGAGAAAAGTATCAGCAAAGGGGAAATTTTCAATTAATCAACACAGAATATTTCTTGAGAATATTTTGTGTCAAGATCCTAAAGAAGTGGCCAGAGAGATTAGAAGGAAAGAAAAAGGAGGTCATCCTACCCTGGGGTCCCATGTCTGTTGGATAACAAGGTAGTATTTTATGCATGACAAATCTGGGCGGAAACCAAGAAGAACAACGGTGAGGAAATGGGATTTGAATTTGGTCATGGTCAGAGATGTGGGTAAATTCAACGATTTTCAATCAGGTGAGAAAGAGGTTCCCCCAAATCTAGCTGTTCAAAAATTTACAAACACACGGTTAATAACAAGCATGCTTAAAAGCTAATGGCAGAAAGTGACAACAAAGGTGACCTGAGGGTCACAAGTGAACTGGATTTCCTGAATAGCTGGGCAAGCAGGTTGCACTTGGGGAAAGCACCAGATAAGTGTAAATGGAGGGATTCTCCTTTTCATTCTCCTGAGAGACTTCACCTTGCAAAATGATGGCATTATTGCTGCCTTTTTGGAAGGCAAAAACCAAAGGATCCTATTGGGTTGGAATGACTTTGAGCTTGTACCCAAATGTGGCCAGCCCCTTTGCAGACAGCTTAGTTACCTGATCGTTTCCCCTCGTACCTGGAGTCCCATCACCTGTCTGACTCCATTAGCTCCAGTTCCTCTCAAATGACAGCTGAAAGCATTTATTTTTCTCTGTTACCCATACCCCTTAATTTGCAGCTTCATTGGCTTTTGCTTAGTATTAGTAATCCTTGGTGATTGTTTCCACATTGCTGATTGTTGCAGCATTGGCAATTGCATGAAGTGTTTGGTGATATTGTTGTTTGGAGAAGCTGGGGGAGTGAGGGAAGTGTTATCGTCAGAATTCAGTGGCCTTTAAATCCAGTTTGGTGCCAGTGCACTGGGGGATTCTCTGACACTCGTGGGAGTATTTCGTTCTTACATACTGGAACGACCTGAGAGATCCGCCCCAGTGCATCATTCACAATACAGCCTGCCTTTTAAATAACTTTTAATTTGTTGAAAGAACAGATTCCCACACAGTTTTTAGAATGCATGGAAAAGCCCCTATCATTTTCCTGCCTCGACACCCTCTTCACATGCAACCACACAGTTCTTTGCTCTATATGAGAGAGACAGAGAGAGAGAGAGATGGAGGGAGAGAGAGAGAGAGAGGGAGGGAGAGAGAGAGAGATGGGGGGAGGGAGAAAGAGAGTGGTCATGGATGACTCTCTGGGCTCTACAGTGACCTTTCCTTCTTAACTGTTCTGTATAAGGTATATGCCTTCACTAGGCGGTGTGCAGAAATAATGAGTGGGCAGGAGCTTTATTCTACGCTAGTATCACCGCTGCCACCACCCACACGGACATATGACTGCACTCCACAATCGCTTCCTTTTGTTTCCATGAAACACTTGTGACTATGAAAGGAATTATAAAAGGAATATGTACGTGCTCATTGTTGAAACTTGGATAGAAACAAAAAGCATACAAGGTACAAGAGCAGAAAACAAACAAACAGACTCAGAATACCGCTCTCAGAGCCAACTACTTAATACGTTGTGGTATTACAAATCAAGGATTTATTTAATAATGTATCAAAGATTTACTGAGTGCTTACAACATACCAGGCATTATGCTGGTTGCTGCAAATACAGAGGCAAACAAATGAGGTCCTTACTCTTGTGAAAATGTGCCATTGTTAATGTCAGTCCTGTCTGAGTTGTTTCCTGACCTTCTAGCTCCTGCACAATGTGTTCTGCAGTCATAAAAGGCCCACTTCCTAAGGGCTCTCTAGGCTGGGTTAGCTGATCCCTTTCCTGTCTTTATATAAGGTTCTTCTTGGCTTATCATGCAAGACGGTGGGCATCCTGCTCTGAAGTAGGGAAGGTGTGAACATTTGTCCTGCTGAACATCTGGCCAATCACTACATCCTCTGGGGACTGACAAAGATTTATGGAAGAGCCCATGCTGACAAACTGAGGGATTTTTGTCATCATTCTTGCTATTTTTTCTTTTAAGCAAGCAAGCTACTGGACTGGTCCTTAGGTTACTCTAAGCACCTCAGTCAAGTTTGCTGGTGTAGCCATGGACTCTGACTCTGTTCATCTGTTTATTTATTTACTTCACAAACGTTTACGGAGTACCAGTCGCTGTGCTAGACTCTGGGATTGCAGAGAGAAAAAACAGTGGAGAAACTCACTCTCTAGTTGAGGGGAGATGCCCTATAGACAATTACAGTGCACTCCAACAGGCTTGGAGGAGAACCAAAGGGTGGTCACCCAACTTTACTGCAGTCTGAGGACAGGGAGTTCCAGGAAGTCTTTCTGGAGGGGAGATCTGAGCTATACCTTGAAGTGTGAATAGAAGAAGCAGATGAAAGGTGGGGTAGCAATTAAAGAAGAAACAGCATGTGCCAATGCCAGTGAGCATTAAAGAGCCTGGTGCAGTGGAGAGACAACCAGTAATTCACTGTGGCTGGTTCAGTTTGCAGGGGTACAGGGTGAACAATGAAGCTGGCCAAGTGGGATTGATGGCAGATTTTGAAGGGCTTTTTTCTACTCTGCTTGAAGGTTTAGACTTTGTCCTGAAGTTATCCAATAGCTATCAAAAGATTTTTTTAAAGCAGGGGCAGAATCAGTGCATAGTATGAAGAGGACAGGGAAGAGGATGTTTTTATAAGTCAGGTGAGAGAAATAGGCCTAGCAGAGATGGAGAAAAGAGTTGAAAGATGTTAAGGAAGGTGAAGCAACAGAAGTTGATGGCTGGCTGAGTGCTGGAGGGTGAGGGTTGTGATGATTCCCTGGATTCTGATTGGACAACCCAGTGGGTAGTGATGTCCTCCACTGAGACAGGTGATACTGATGGAGGGACTCACCTAAGAGATGGGTATTCAAAGAGGAAGAGGGACTGTGGAGGAAGGTGAAAAACCAGCAAACAAGCACATTAACAGACAAAAACATCAACCAAAAAGAAGAAAAACCAGGAACTAGGAGATCACATGGGAGCTAGTCAAGAATGATTTCCTTGGTATAGTAGGGGCCAGTGATAGATTACAGTGGGTTAGGGGGGTAAGTGAGAGGTGAGAGGGAAGGAGCAGCCATGGCAGGCTGTTGTGCTGTTGAGCTGGGAGGAGGGGGAGGGGACTGTGCACCAGCCCGAGGAGGACTTGGTGATTGGTTGGGGTGGGAGTGCCTTCATTACGGCACTGAATTGAGGAAAAATAGCAAGTAGAGAAGGTGAGGTTGAAGGTTCAAAATGAAGGGCTAACTGATGAAACAGACTCCCTGAAGAGAGATCCAGAACACAGACCAGTAGTTGTCCAACCACACAAGGGTGATGGCTCTTGCGGGAAGCACCTTGGAAATGTGGGGGTTATCACAGTGCTTTGGGGCTGTTAAGGCATCAAATGCGCAGAGTCCAGGCATGTTCTGTGTCCTGCACTGGGTGATATAGGGAAGAAAGTCTCCACATTCCAACAGCTTTCAAATGACCTACCAGTCAGGAAGGTGAGAATCCTATTTAGCATATCTGAGCCTGGAACCTAGCACTGTTTTTCATAGAGACAAAAAGTAATTTTTATGTAGCTTTAATATAGATTAAATTTTCCAAAGTTTCAACCACAGTATAAATCAAGGGAAGATTGTAGTGTGTTTTACTGGGACTTATAGAGCATTGCTTGTCATTTTGGAGTGGCATTTTTCTTCTACTATTTGAGTTCCAATATTAAATATCTGTATCTGTCTACACATTCATAATTCCCACACAGCGATTCTACATCTAGATGTAAGGCTTTGTCTACCTAATTATGTATTCAGTATAATAGTACGTGAGCTTTTACATATTTACTTTTCCTTTTATTTTAGAATTGTGCTATTAAATCAATTAAAGTATAATTATCTAGGTAGGTTATATTCATTTCTCAATATTAAAGGGAAGGAGAGTTACAAAATATTTTATTTTATAGAAAGAGCATTGAATCTGATTCAACTGAGAATCACCAGCAAAAATAGAAGCATTTAGGAGGAGAAGCTATTAAACACTGCCCTAGAGAAGGCAGTAAGGATGGATGAGACTCACAGAAGTCAAAGGAGGGGGGACATGGTGTTGAGGGAATCATCCTGTCCTTTATCCTCTGTCAAGTAGGAGGTTAAGATGTGTTCAGAGTGAAGGAGAAAGTGAACTTGAAGAAAGTGCCGTAAAAGAGAGAGAGAGGAAAGCCAGTGGTGGATGAGTGCTGTCTTCAGACGCTTGGAAGATCACCAGGCAGCATTAAAAGCCCAGCTGAGGTTGGAGACCATAAATTTGTCAAGAGCCTCAATCAGCACGGCTATCACCTTTGCCAGAGGGGCTCAGTAGGAGCGCTTCTCCAGGGGAACAGAGAAGGCTGGCTGGATTCATCCAGGGTTGGAGTTTCCCTAAGCAAGAGTAACAGAAGAATAAAAGATCAGGTCACAGAGGACACTGACTACCAGACAGAGCAGCTTGGCAGTGAACCATGATTAGGGACAGAAGTGACATCTAAGAGACTGTTACATTGTAAAGGTCCCTGGTCAACTTCAGGGCCCCTCAGTGGTAGTACGTCCTTCCTCTTTCTATTCCAAGAAAGGAACCAGCTTTGTCCCCTACCTGGTTTGTTAGTTGGTGAAGCTCTTTTAAAAGATTTTCCTTTATTTAGCGGCATGAACTTTTTTGCTCTGACTTACATGGGCTGACATTCTCCCAGGACTCTGTAAAGAAAAAGTGCAGCTTCCTGGCCTCCTGATGTAAATGGCGGCGGGCTTTGCTAAGGTGAAGGTAAGTGTTCCCAAATCCACAGGGAGGGTGGCTTTTAAAGGGGAAAGTCAGTACAAACTAAGCTGAAAATATGAGGTGTAGCCAGTGGAAATCCCTTGGTTTAAAAGAAAAGAAATGCTCTGTAACTTCCCACATGTCCTCTGAAGAGTCAGACTTTGTAGAATCAGGTGGGACCTTACACGTTTCTCATCTAAATTTCCATCCTAGTTTCCATTTCCAAGTGTTGGAATCTTAAGTGGTAGCCTCTGGCCGCACAATCCGAATCCCATCCTGTTCCTCTCTTCTCCTTAACGGCGGTGGGAGCAAAAGAGGCACCAGGAAAGGAAGAGGGTCGCCAATAGATGGCCACATTCAGATGTGGGAACTAAAACATAGAAAGGGAGGGAGGGGCGAGTTTCTTCACCAGTGGAGTTGCTGGAAGCTGAGGACACTTGGCAGCTTGGAGGCACTGGGAATGTCAAGGGCATGACTGGGCTTGGGGCAGGCGTGCCCACTCATATGGGACTTGGATATGGGTGGCAGACCTAATGTAGAAACTGATATAAAATGCTGTGAGGTCTCGATGAATAAGGTGCTTAGAATTTCTTCCTTGAAAGATCATGAATAGAAGTGACTAAAACCAACATGAATTCATATCAAGAATACACAAGAAGTAAGAAAAGGGTATGATGAAGGGAAAACCCAAATGGAAAACCCAAATGGCTAATTGTTCATAAGTATATGAACAATTACACAAACACTAATAATCATAGAACTGCAAATAAAAATGGGACACTGGAGATTGGAAAAAAATGGAAACTTAAATAACAAAGCATTGGCAAGGAGGCAGAGGAATAGGAGTCCTCAAGCATTGCTGATGGAGCTGCAGACAGTTAAAGCCATTCTGGAATGTGATTTGGCAGTACTTAATGGAATTAAACATGAGAATACTCTGTGACCGGCTGTCATTCTTCGACTTACACCCAAGAGAAATTCTTTCAAAAATTCCTAAGGGATATCACAGGGCTATCGTCAATGGTGGTGTTTGTGGTAGTGGGAAGTTGGAAGTAATCTGGGTGTCTATCACTAGGGGAGGTATGTCAAGGAAAAGTACGGTAGAGGGAGTCAGTGAGTTCTCCACATTCTCTTTTGCAGACACTGGAGAAAACAGAGGGGTGAGTACTGGGGTAGAGCTCCCAAGCCACCATGCTCTGGGGAGGAAATAAAGAGGAGGATGAAGCAGGCTTACCAGTCTGAAGACTTTGCTAGAAAGCACTGACTTAGGTTCAGAGTTTAGCAAGTCTCATCTGACTTATGCAAAGGAGAATGAAGTCTCAAAAATGATTATGCTATAGTTAATTCTGAATGGCTACAGTGAGTATCTTTAACTGAACTGGCTAATATCTATGTATTCTAATAATCAGTTACTTTGCATTTATCCATTAGCAGTATCTGTGATTGAATAGAAAGAGAATAGCTTAGAAATGATACAGATGCAAGTTCACATTCTTGCTTTAGTACTTGTAGATGTAAAGTCTTGGGCAAGGCACTTAACCTTTCAAAGCCTCCCTACATTGGTAAAATGAACATAACAGCAGTTACCTAGCAGAGTTACTTAGGATACTGTAGGTAAAATAAAGTGTCTGCAGTGCCTGTTACAAAGGTGTCCAACAAATGTTAACCTTATCCGCTAAATATCAGAATAGGTCTTTTCCCATATTATTTTTATTGGTCATTTGGCTAACACAGAAGTTCACTATATTTCTATTTAACAAGTGCATGTGTGAAGAGAAAGCGAGAGCATTAACACTGATCAACCTATTTCATTTACATATAAAATTCTCATCTTTTTAAATTTTATTCAAGTATAGTTGATTTACAATGTGTTAATTTCTGCTGTACAGCAAAGTGATTCAGTTATACGTATATATACATTTGTTTTCATATTCTTTTCCATTATGATTTATCACAGGATATTGACTATAATCCCTTGTACTATACAGTAGGAGCTTGTTGTTTTTCCATTCTGTATGTGATAGTTTGCATCTCCTAACCCCAAACTCCCAGTCCTTTCCTCCTCCCACCTCCTTCCCCCTTGGCAACCACAAATCTGTTCTCTATGTCTGTGAGTCGGTTTCTGTTTCGTGGATAAGTTCATTGGTGTCATATTTAGATGCCACATATAAGTGATATCATATGCTATTTGTCTTTCTTTTTCTGACTTACTTCGCTTAGTATGATAATCTCTGGGTCCATCCATGTTGCTGCAAGTGATATTATTTCATTCTTTTTTATGGCTGAGTAGTAGTCCATTGTATATATGTACCACATCTTCCTTATCCATTCATCTGTCGATGGACACAGAAGTAGTTTCCATATCTTGGCAATTGTAAATAGTGCTGCTATGAAAATAGGGGTACATGTATCTTCTTAAATTATAGTTTAGTCTGGATATATGCCCAGAAGTGGGATTACTGGATCATATGGCAACTGTGTTCTTAGGTTTTTGAGGAACTTCCATACTGTTCTCCATACTGGCTGCACCAACTTACATCCCCACCAACAGTGTAGGAGGGTTCCTTTTTCTCCACACCCTCTCCAGCCTTTGTTGTCTGTAGACTTTTTAAATGGTGGCCATTCTGACTGGTGTGAGGGGGTACCTCACTGTAGTTTTGATTTGCATAAAATTCTCATCTTTAATGTTGTCAATCCTTTTAGACCTACAGGTCAGTCATTTTTCCCATTGTTGAAACAGTTGATTCTGGGACACATATCCCACCACGAAGAGCATGGCAGAAGGAGGGGAGAACACATGAGACCAAGTGACATGATGAGAGGGCTCTCTTTTGACCACAAATTGGGCAGCATTCACATCTTCGGTTATGACATTAAAAAAGAAATGCCACGAAGAACTTTTGAAACTGTTGAAGGAAAAACAGTCAATGGAACAAAGTCTTGAACTTAGAGAAACCTTAGCTGTCTAAGAGAACAGTCCTGCTGTTTTCTGGGAACACACACGAAAGTAGAATCAAGGATCGCATGCCAGTTCATTCAGCATCCAGCTTTGCACTAAGGGAGAGCCAGAATGAAGCTTCACCTAGCTTAAGGACCAAATGAATCACCACAGAGCTCAGATTTCAAACACACTGATGGAGAAATGAGTAATTTTCAGTGAATGGATTTCAGCATATACTTATATCTTAAACTAAAAGAAATCAAATAATAGCAAGGAGACTCCTCCACTAGCTGGGGTTTTCATGAGATAATTACACCCCTGGAGGATTAAAGGTATCATCTTTGTTTTTGGCTCTGTAAGACTATGGAACTTATTGTCTTTCAGTTACCACCCCCTGCTCTTTCTCTGGCTCCAAGACCTGACGGTAGGTAAGGGAGAATATATTTGTGTGTAAAATCATGGTTATGTTTTATCTGGCTTGCTATCACATACCTTGTGTTTCTTAAGGATAGCAGAATAATCGTAGAAATCAGGGAATCCATTTGCAGACTTTAAACTGAACCTCCTTTCAGCCCAATAAGTTTGAAAGAAATCATACCCACAGCCATACATACACACACACACCACACACCTAAAGGAGGACATTTATTTTATTTTTTTATTTTTATTTTTTGCGATACGCGGGCCTCTCACTGTTGTGGCCTCTCCCGTTGCGGAGCACAGGCTCCGGACGCGCAGGCTCAGCAGCCATGGCTCACGGGCCCAGTCGCTCCGCGGCATGTGGGATCTTCCCGGACCGGGGCACGAACCCGTGTCCCCTGCATCGGCAGGCGGACTCTCAACCACTGCGCCACCAGGGAAGCCCCAAGGAGGACATTTATAATCACCATTTTCTCAAAAAGAATCTTCATAGCTTAATGGAATAAAAACTTCTCTAGCTCACTTCCAGGAAAAATTTTATCTTTAGATGAGTTTGTATGTGTATGCAATGAAAATATAGTAGATTATTTCTCTTTTCGCCTTAGCTTTTAATTGCAAAAGTTCCTTTTATGCGTGTGCCTTGTAATATCTACTCCTTTGTCGCTTCTATAGAATCTCTGTTTGGTTCCTTAATCCTTGATTGTCCTATTGTACATAATGTTTAATTTTATGAGATGCCTGGAATATTTCTGGAAACGTAGATGTTTTTAAATCCGTTGAATAAACCCTCCTTTTCCTGAAAAGAAGGAGGTAAATTCTCTTAAACATTCCCTTGCCAGATTCAGAATTCTGCCACGGTCTTCAGAACCTCTCTCTTGTTCAGGTGTTCAAGTTGCTTCTTTCTCTGCAAACTCCTCTGTCCCCTTAACCTTCACCATCCTGTCCTAACTCAAGTAGTGGCTTTATTATGCCTAGATTACACACACAGTGTGCACTCTGGCACCCTCTCCAGCCAAATTTCCCCTCCATTTAATCCCCAAAATGATGCCAAGCCAGCCTTTTTATAGACAGCTCAGGGTCTCCTAGGTCACTGACTGTTGTGGCTAAAAGCTAAGGTTATGTCCATTCAGCCCCAAACTTTAATCGTCAGTGAGCATCTAAGCCCCAAGATCGACATGATCAGCTTCCCAGACCCTTATGCCTAACCAGGAGACTATGTTGTTTTCTTCTGGAATGATTAGGACTTATCCTCTTGAGATCAAATAGGGATGATGGAGTTTTTACTCCCAAGGATTGTTTTCTTGTCCACAAGTCTGAAACACAGGGCAAAGGCTCTAGGAGTTGGCATGTTTATTATCAGACAAGGTGACAACCTTTGGTGCTTTTGGTCTGTTTTGACTTGAAACAGGGATTACAAACTCCCCCAAGGACCAATGAAGGAGAAGCATCTTCAGCTAAAAAACAGTAAAACCATTTCTCTGTAGCACATGCTATTTGCCTGGTGTTCCTGAAGTTCCCTGGGATCTGTACAAGTTTACCTCTACACACTGGCCAGCTCAGGGTGACGATTATCAAGCTGATTTTGTTTGGCGTGCTCATTTTTTTAGGGCTGCCGTAAAAAAGTACCAAAAACTGGGTGGCTTCAAATGACATAAATCTATTCTCGCAGAGTTCTAGAGTCTAGAAATCTGAAAGTAAAGTGTAGGCAGGGCCATGCTCTCTGAGGCTTCAGAGGAGAATTCTTTCTCACCTCTTTCTAGCTTCTGGCAGTTCTCAGCAATCCTTGGCGTTCCCTGGTTTGCAGAAGCATCACTCCTGGCTCTGCCTTTGTCCAACCTGCAGCCATCTTCTCCTTATGTGTTTCTGTCCCTTCACATTATAGCCTCCTCTCTAAGGATACCAATCATACTAGATTAAGTGTCCACCCTACTCCAATATACCTTTATCTTAACTAATTACACCTGCAAAGACGTATTTCCAAATGAAAGGTCACATTCTGAGGAACGAGGGGTTAGGACTTCAGTGTGTCTTTCAGGGGGGACATGATTCAACCAGTAAAATTTGGGATAAATTTAGCTTAACGCCTCCCAAATGCCCTTATAGCCTGCAGGAAAGAACTTGTCCTTAAGGTGAAGGGTACACAGTTGCGGTGGGTGTTGGAGAAAGCACAGATCCTCACCTCTCCAGTGCTCAGAAGGAAGAAATCACCCTTTGCTCTTCTGAGGGCCTCCGTTTCTGTCAGCCAGTTGGCACAAACTATAGCCAGTGTCCTGACAAAGGTTCTGTCTGCGTTTGCAGGGCGAGCAATCAAAACTACATCTGTGCTGTGAAAACGCTCGCCAGTCTGCCAAGAACACGAATAACAGGCATTTTCCACAAAAGTTCCTCTTCCTCAGTCAAGCCAGGAACTGTTTTCTGAAAGCACCACAGAGGCAGTGAGTTTTCTGGTTGTAAATCTCTGTGGATGGAGCCAGATCAAGTGCTAACTTCCTCTGCCCAAGTTTCCTCTGCTGTGGCCCCGAGGCTGGCCTTAAGGGAGAAGCTGAGAATGTGCTTCTGCCTGGGGACCACAGGCAAGGTCATCCTTGGGACGTTGATGGGGGATGAGGAGGAAGCAGAGGGCGCCGGGGAGGGCTCAGGTCTGCCTTTGGCTTCCTAATGAGGAGCTAGTGGGCTGAGAGTGTGGCCTCCCTCCCAGTACCCCAGCTGCTCCCCTCCCTGGTGGCAGCTGCCTGGGTGCTCCTTTGATGCAGCAAAGAGCACTCAGAAGGGGCTCTGTGGGGCAGGCCCGGGGCAGAGCTGGGAGAGACAGTGTGTGTCAGGGCTGCCGTGCCACACATGTCCCCTTCCAGCACCTCAGCCCATTCCATGCTTCTGCCATCTCAGCCAAGCTTGCCTCTCACTTGGCTGCCTCCTGCCCTTTATGTTAAGAGGCAGACAGACCCAAAGTCGATCCGGGTCTTTTTGCTCCATCAACACCTATCTCAAAAGAAAGAAAATCCAACAAGAAAGCCTTGAAAAACACCGTCTTTCCTGATCTCTTAAATAAGGTGGCAGGGCTTCCCTGGTGGCTCGGTGGTTGAGAGTCCGCCTGCCGATGCAGGGGACACGGGTTCGTGCCCCGGTCCAGGAAGATCCCACATGCTGCGGAGCAGCTGGGCCCATGAGCCATGGCCGCTGAGCCTGTGCGTCCGGAGCCTGTGCTCCGCTACGGGAGAGGCCACAACAGTGAGAGACCCGCGTACCGCAAAAAAAAAATAAAAATAAGGTGGCAAAATGGGTAGCAGGCAACATTCTGCCATAAAACAATAAAATATCGGAAACCTGATCTTAAAGATTCTCCCCCCAACATGATTGTCTCATACTCTCTCTTCTCTTCTCTCTCCTCCTCCAGGTTTTTAAACCAGTGTTTCTTCACATTTAAAGTGATCTTCTTGGCTCTGCCTTTCTTAATTCTGCTTCTGGACCCTTTGCCTTTTGTCATCAAAACAAAGGCAACAAAGCACTGTGAACGAAAACTCTTCCCATAGAAACCTGGTAGAGGAAATACTGAACCAGTAATAATTTTGGTCCATATTACACTCTTCCCAAAACTTGAAAATCTTTTATTCCTTAATGCACTAAAAATTGAAGCTTTAATTGGAATTTTAGGTACAAATTTGGGGGGGAGGTTACTGCTGGTAGGGGGAGGAGGGGAGCAAGTGGAGAGGTTGGTGGAGAAGGGATTACCCATCTCCTCCTAGGATAGCTCTGGTGCCCAGTGATGGCTCCGCCCCCTCTATGGAAGTTTCTGGTGAAGGCCCTAACTCCCTGCCCTTCTACACCCTGGGCACAGGGCTGACTCAGAGCACCCAGGTTCAGGCTGGGTTGTATGCCTCAAGAGATCCAAATTGGTGTTGGCTGTAGCTGCATGCACAATGCTACCAGGTTAGGCTGTAACCATAGATCATCATCTCCCCAAAATGCCCTATTTTATTTTATTTATTTATTTTTGTGGTATGCGGGCCTCCCACTGTTGTGGCCTCTCCCGTTGCGGAGCACAGGCTCCGGACGCGCAGGCTCAGTGGCCATGGCTCAGGGGCCCAGCCGCTCCGCGGCATGTGGGATCTTCCCGGACCGGGGCACGAACCCGTGTCCCCTGCATTGGCGGGAAGATTCTCAACCACTGCGCCACCAGGGAAGCCTGAAATACCCTATTTTAATTGTATTTAGTTTTCTCTCCAGGTGATGCAAATGAATCATTGAAAAGTTGTGCTTTTAGCTCTTTGTTACAGCCCCAAGGAGGTAAATCCCCTAAAGTGAATTTTTTCTTCCATACTTATTTAGAAGCTAGCTTTACCTCAGAGTTCAAGACTGTCCCACTCCTACACATCCTGCCATGAGTTTGTAAATCCTCAAATTATTTAAAAGGCTCAGCATCTCTGGTTCTAGTCCACGGCTTTGAGACAGTGGAGTGGGCTGAGGGGGAGGGGGGAATAGGGGGATGGGGCCGGGGTTGAGTGGGTGGGGATGACAGGAGAGAAGATTGTAGTCATGAACACATCATGTCACCAGCCCCCAAACTCGCCCCAACGCTGTGAAGTCTCAACCCAAAACTGAAAGAGTTCATCCCCAGGACACTGAGACTTCCTCTGAGACATTCTTATGAGTTCATATTTGACTAGCAAGCTCTGGAAGGGAAGCCAGGCCCTCCAGTGACAGCATGGGGTGAAAGAAAGGGGTTACAAACTGGGGCAAAGAGTGTAGTCTGCTAGTGGTTCTTCCTATTCATAGTAGTTATTTCTACTTTGTGCCATTTTCCTTTCATCCTAACTCATTTTTGTTAGTAAAGCTTGTTGTTCCTGACTCAGTGATGAGATACCTAAGGAGGTTCTTATCCGAAATTACTGATTTGTACTAATATCCATAACCTCTAGCCTCCTTCATTTATCTAAGAAAGGCTTTCCTGAAACAAGATGTTGATGTTGAGGTGAGCTGGCCAGTGATTCGTTAAAAGACCTTTTACATGCAAATGGGCTGGTAAGCAAGGGAAAGGCTGGACAAGGAGTTCCTAGAGTTCAGAAGCAGCTATAGTTACAGATCTCTCCAGGCTGCTGGAACCACAGCTGAGGTCTCCTGGGCAGTCCTACAGACGCAACCAAAGCTACCCTGGCTCTACTGCCTGGCTTCTAGGTGGCCCATGCAATGTGTCCACCCACACCATGGCTTTGCTAAGAGTACTGTGGAGGGGCTACTATCCTCAAGGCCGATTAGGGCAGAACCAACCCTCATTGGGTATACCATCTGACCCACACTTGGAAGGCAGGTAACTTTGAAGACAGAGAGCAAAGAGAGTATGATTGAAAACAAAAACCTTTTGCCCCAAATTCACCTTTCTTTAATCGTATTTTTTTAACGGGTAAGACTGCCCAAATGCTTCCTTTTTCAGCAAACCTAAAATACTATTTTTCTAAAAAGATTGAAGGGAATACAGACAACATCATTTAGATTATGATCCTATAAATTGTACTGCCTTGGTCCAAAATTATCTAGCTGGTCAATTTCAGATAACTATCAAAGAAGAGAAGCTGAAGCATGGCATTTGCATGGTCAGCTCTAAATGAAAGGATGAGATGGTCAGATATGGAGAAAATCTCTGCATCAGTTAGATCACTGGCTAATTATGCCAGGCTTGCAAATAAAAAATCTCCCTTAGACTTCCCAGCTTTACTCAGAGAAAAACTCTATTCTATAGCTAGATTGTACCCCAATATCGGCAAGTCATCCCACTAACTGGTGGTCAGGAAAATGTGCAAACAGCAAAACGTGGGAAGTTCAACCAACACATCCTCACGACTGTGTAGACAGGATCAACTGAGGAGGGACTGGGGGAATCATCTCTGAATAGCCGTGGCATGTCTGGAACCGTGCATATGTGCATATACAATATGTGTTTATGTCTCACATACATAGTCAAGACAGTTCCAGCTCTAACTAGTACATCGTGAGCTGGTCGAGCAGCCATCGCCCGATTTCCTTTTATGGGCTTGGCACTTCACACACCATTAATTTAATATGAGACACTTTAAATTAAAGAAATTTAAAAAAGAATTTGTTGATATCTGACTCAGAGAAAAAGAATAGAAAGCTAAAAACAAGACACAACTCCAACTGAAATAAATTTGAATAGTCACCATTCTCTATATTCTCAATACTCATGTCTTAGGCTGAAAACTCTCAATTGTTCGATGAACTGAGTAATACCAGTGACTGCAATTACTGTCCAGATGACATGAGTTCACAAGATAAAGATAAAAACATTTAATTCAGTGTTTCAGGAAAATAAAAGTGTTCATCTGGTTGAGAGGAGGAAGACACTAACAATTACATTCTAGAAAATTCTATGGCTATAACTGTCTGATTCTTTTTTTTAAATTTATTTTTTATTGAATGAAAGATTCTTTAACTTCTATAGTGCTCTACTATTCTCAAAAGTTTCACACAGATGATTTTATATAATCCCATAATAATCCCTTTTTCCCCCATACCTCTATATTGCCCCTCCCCCTTCCCTCTCCCCACTGATAACCACTAGTTTATTCTCTATATCTGTGAGTCTGTTTCTTTTTTGTTTTTTTTCACTAGTTTGTTGTATTTTTTAGAGTCCACATACAAGTGATACCATACAGTATTTGTCTTTCTCTGTTTGACTTATTTCACGTAACATAATGCCCCTCAAGTCCATCCATGTTGCTGCAAATGGCAGAATTTCATTCTTTTTATTGCTGAGTAATATTTGTGTGTGTGTATATATGTATATGTACACACACAACATATTCTTTCTTCATTCATCTGTTTATGGACACTTGGATTACTTCCATACATTGGCAATTGTAAATAATGCTGCTGTTAATACTGGGGAGCATGTATCTTTTCAAATTAGTGTTTTTGGTTGTTTTGGACACGTACCCTAGAATGAAATTGCTGGTTCATATGGTAGTGATATTTTTAGTCTTTTGGGAAACCTCCATACCATTTTCCACAGTGGCTTAAAAAATTTACATTCCCACCAACAGTGTAGGTGGGTTCCCTTTACTCCACATCCTTGCCAATTGTTATTTGTGTTCTTTTTGATGATAGCCATTATGACCAGTGTAAGGTGATATCTCAGAAATGAAAAAGAAGCTACAACTGACACTACAGAAATACAGAGGAACATAAGAGACTACTACAAACAACTATATGCCAATAAAATGAACAACCAAGAAGAAATGGACAAATTCTTAGAAAGCTACAATCTTCTAAGAATGAACCAGGAAGAAATAGAAAATATGAACAGACCAATTACCAGGAATTAAGTTGAATCAGTAATTTAAAAACTCCCAGCAAACAAAAGTCTAGGACCAAATGGCTTCACGGGTGAATTCTACCAAACACTGAGAGAGGAGTTAGCACCCAGACTTCTGAAACTATTCCAAAAATTGGAAGAGGAAGGGACATTTCCAAACTCATTCTATGAGGCCAGCATCACCCTCATACCAAAACCAAACAAAGATATCACACACAAAAAGAAAATTACAGGCCAATGTCACTGATGAACATAGATACAAAAATCCTCAACAAACTATTAGCAAACCTGAATCCAACAATACATTAAAATGATCATACACCGTGATCAAGTGAGATTTGTCCCACGGATGCAAGGATTTTTCAATATCCACAAATCAATCAGTGTGATACACCACATTAACAAATTAAAGAAGAAAAAATAATGATCATCTCAGTAGATGCAGAAAAAGTATTTGATAAAGTTCAACATCTATTTATGATCAAAACTCTCCAGAAAGTGGGCATAGAGGGAACATACCTCAACATAATAAAGGCCATATGTGACAAACCCACAGCTAACATCATACTCAATGGTGAAAAGCTGACAGCATTTTCTCTAAGATCAGGAACAAGACAAGGATGTCCACTCTTGCCACTTTTATCCAACATAGATTTGGAAGTCGTAGCCACAGCAATCAGAATAAAAAAAAAAAAAAAAAAAAGGAATCTAAATTGGAAAGGAAGAAGGAAAACTGCCACTGCTTGCAGATTACATGATACTTACATAGAAAATCCTAAAGATGCCCCCAGGAAACTACTAGAGATCATCAATGAATTCAGTAAAGTTTCAGGATACAAAATTAACATGCAGAAATCTGTTGCATCTCTGTACACTAACAATGAGCTATCAGGAATAGAAATTAAGGAAATGATCCCACTTACCATCACATCAAAAAGAATAAAATACTTAGGAGTAAACCTACCTGAGGAGGTAAAAGACCTGTACTTGGAAAACTATAAGATACTGAGGAGAGAAATCAAAGATGACACAAACACATGAAAAGATATACCATGTTCTTGGAAGAATCACTGTTGGTTAAAATGACGATGAAAGGCAATGTAAAGATTCAATTCAACCCCTATCAAAATGCTAACGGCATTTTTCACTGCACTAGAACAAATACTTTTAAAATTTGTATGGGGGACTTCCCTGGTGGCACAGTGATTGAAAGTCTGCCTGCCAGTGCAGGGGACATGGGTTCGTGCCATGGTCTGGGAGGATCCCACATGCCACTGAGTGACTGGGCCTGTGAACCACAACTACTCAGCCTGTGCTCTAGAGCCTGAGAGCCACAACTACTGAGCCTATGTGCCACAACTACTGAAGCCTGTGTGCTTAGAACCTATGCTCCGCAACAAGAGAAGCCACTGCAATGAGAAGCCTGTGCACTGCAATGAAGAGTAGCCCCCGCTCACGGCAACTAGAGAAAGCCCATGCACCACAACGAAGACCCAATGCAGCCAAAAATAAATTTAAAAAATTAATTTAAAAAAATTTGTCTGGAAACAAAAAAGATCTGGAATAACCAAATCTATCTTGACAAAGAAGAATAGAACTGGAGGAAACATGCTCCCTGACTTCACACTATACTACAAAGCTACAGTAATCAAAACAGTATGGTACTGGCACAAAAATAGATACAAAGATCAAGGGAACAGAATAGAGAGCCCAGAAATAAACCCACACACTTATGGTCAATTAACCTATGACAAAGGAGGCAAGAATATACAGTGGAGGAAAGACAGTCCCTTCAATAAGTGGTGCTGGGAAAACTGGATAGCTACATGTTAAAAGAATGAAATAAGAACATTTTCTAATACCATATACAAAAATAAACTCATAATGGATTAAAGACCTAAACGTAAGACCAGATACTACAAAACTCCTCAAGGAAAACATGGGCAGAACACCCTTTGACATAAATTGCAGCAGTATAATTTTGGATCCACCTCCTAGAGCAATAAAAATAAAAACAAAAATTTAAAAATGAGACCTAATTAAACTTAAAAGCTTTTGCACAGCAAAGGAAGCCATCAACAAAATGAAAAGACAACCTACTGAATGGGAGAAGATATTTGCAAATGATATGAATGATAAGGGGCTAATGTTCAACATATATAAACAGTTCATACAACTCAACATAAAAAAAAAACAAACAACCCCATTAAAAAATGGGCAGAAGAACTGAGGAGACATTTTTTTCCCCAAAGAATACAACAGGAACATGAAAAGATGCTGACATCGCTAATCATCAGGGAAATGTCCGTGATTCATGACTGAACTCTGCCTCTGCAAATGTGCCAGGGAGCTACCATCCTTCCACGTCAGGCCTGGCCCCAGGCCTCTGCCTGAACGCACAGCAAGCCCCCGCCTGGATCGCAGGCCAGTAGTTCACATGTGGAGCTGCTTGCCTATAAGGTGTCAACCTGAGCCTGACAGGCAAAGATGGTTTCCCACATTTACCCTTGGTGCTTCCTGGATCGAACTTCAGACTCTCTGTTGACTTCATTAATAATTAAGAAGGAAAGAGAGGCTATTCTGTTGTGAAGTAGAAAGATGCCGATGGGTTTTATTTTTTACACCTCAGGATTTCTGTTTCTTCCATCATTCAGGAAAGCTGTTAGATAACTCTGGATGATGTCACTGCAGACCTCCTCCCTGTCTCCTGATACTAGATATGGGCAGTTTGAAGTAGGCTTTAAGGGATCAGCTCAGAGCAGGGAGCCAAATTTCCACCCATAGCCATGTGGCGACCGAGTGACAGCACAGAGGAGAGGAAAGGGGCTGTGTGCCCCGAGCGGCGGAGTGGATGCTGGGAGCTGAGGCTCCATCCTCCAGTTAGGCCTCTAGCTGAGTAGCTTCCCAGCTCACGGGTCTATGACACGAAAAGCCAAAAATCCCATCTTGGAAGTCACTGAAGACTGCCTTACCACACAAGTTCAACTAGTCTAGATTCTGGGGTTCAAAGCCTTGTAATTTATAGAGCAAAGGTCCCCTAAAGTCAGTGTGGGAAACTGCAGTCTGGGAAGCCAATAAAAACCAGGGGATAGAAGCCACTGGCATTTAAAAATGCTTTGATACGATTGATTGAAATATTCCAGGGACGAAAATAGGCTATTTTAAATATCCGGCACCTTGTCAGAGTACAAAGGGCATTCACCGTAATTGGAGCGGAGTGGGGCGGGGGGGACTTTAACGTTTTCTTTCTGAAGGTCAGAGTGTCCTGAGCGTGTGTGGGTGACGTCTGTTTCACCACTGTTATGGGAGGTTTTGTTACTGTGGCCCACATTTAGCATAGCCAGAACCGCAATGTTTCTTAATGACATTTAGCTGGCATAAAAAGGCACTTAATACCAACAGCAAAAATCTCTTCTACTGTAGTTTTCATTTTCCCATCCAGGACCACTGAAGGCACCTCTCACACCCTGCTGAGGGGATCTGAACACCAAAGCACTGGGCTTCACCTCAACCCAGTGACCTACATAGTGTACACTCAGCCATCCAGGCTCCTGCAGGCGGAAGGCTGTGTTTCAGCATCTCTCCATGGGCTGCTACTGCCATCTGGGGGGAGGGGGAAGCTGGGGGAGAGGGAAGCGGGAGGAGGGGAGAGCTGGGGTTAGGCTTGGGCAAGTCATTGCATAGGGCTGCCTCTTACAATGAGGAATAGTAGCATGTCTGTTCCCCTGCCCCACATTCAGTGCCAGAAAATCCCTTCCCTAATACACATTTTCAAACGTCCCTATGGGAAGGAGAAATGTGGTTAAGCAACTTTATATAAAAAGAAGTGAGTCATAAAAATTCAAGCCTCTTGGGCTTCCCTGGTGGCGCAGTGGTTGGGAGTCCGCCTGCTGATGCAGGGGACGCGGGTTCGTGCCCCGGTCCGGGAGGATCCCGCGTGCCGCGGAGCGGCTGGGCCCGTGGGCCGTGGCCGCTGAGCCTGCGCGTCCGGAGCCTGTGCTCCGCAGCGGGAGAGGCCACAACAGTGAGAGGCCCACGTACCACACACACAAAAAAAATTCAAGCCTCTTGCATAGCTGCATATGAAGAGTTGAAGAGTTTGGACACCACATGGCCAGTCTGCATGGAGGCATCTTCTAAGGAGGCATAATTCTGAGCCCAGGAGTTTTGTACCCCAGAGTTTCCCACAAATGATCTTAACTGTGATCTCAGAGAAAAAGAGACAAGTAGATGAGCAGAGAGAAGTGGCGATGAGATAATGTTCAGACAAGAGATTGATGCGTGTCCCTGGTTCCCAACACTGTTCCAGTCCCTCCCTCCACAAGTGTCTCATGAGACCTGCTGGACTTTCCACTCTTAGATCCGTGGGGTTGTCCACAGCCTTAAAATAAATCTCCTTCCCCCTTTAAAATAAATCTTCCCCCTTTGTTTTTGGCTTAAGCTAGTTTAAGGTATTTCAGGTTTATTTTTTATTTATTTATTTATTTTTTGCGGTACGCGGACCTCTCACTGTTATAGCCTCTCCTGTTGCGGAGCACAGGCTCCAGACGCGCAGGCTCAGCGGCCATGGCTCACGGGCCCAGCCTCTCCGTGGCATGTGGGATCTTCCCGGACCGGGGCACGAACCCGTGTCCCCTGCATCGGCAGGCGGACTCTCAACCACTGCGCCACCAGGGAAGCCCATATTTCAGTTATTTTTATCTAGAAAAACTTGACTCAGAACTTATACTTGAAAGGGTCATTTTTAATGCATGATGCTCGTAAAACAAGCCATAAACACAACAAGATCATGGAGGAAATGTCATACATATGGTGACCAGGATTGCCTGTCTTAGTTTGTACGATTGCCCCCCTTTCATGTCCAGTGTCCCAGTTTGCCAGTAAGTTATATGGTCACAGGTTCCAAAATGAACAACCAAGTTTTCATGAAGAAAGTTGACCTTAACAGAAGAAGGATGTCAGATAAAAGGAAGAGGAAATATTTTGCCTCAAAGAGTCTCCTTTAGCTGTAGATGCACCTGAGCATGGTATAAGATGAAAAATAGCTGGCCCTCAAGCAATCGGGCTATGGATAAATAAAAAAGGGAGAGAGTAAGATTACCCTATTCTGTTTACCTTCACTGACAAACTCATATATTAAAATCTGTTACAGTGACCCATGGAAGTAACTAATTCTGGTTTGGTAGACAGAATGGCTAGTGTTTTAGGTTTATAATCCATTAGAGGAATATTACCTAATCAAAGTGCTTAGATGACCCCATCTAATTGCAGTCCTTTCTTGTTGCAAGAAGAGCAAAGCAGCAAAGGGATTCTCTCCTTTATGAGAGCAATGGTGATTTCCAAGGTTAAGGGACATATGAAGAGAAGGTCTATGTGAAAGTCCAGGGGCCACACTTAAGCAGCACTTGGCAGAAGCCACTGTACCTCTGGCACCAGCCAATGGGTTGTTTCCCTTTTGGGGTTCTTGTTGCTGGGGTAATGGCACTCTCTTATAGAGTCGAAAGTCAGAAATGCTTTTTTCTTTTTTTTTTTTTTTGCTTTTGCTTTTGAATCTTATCTCATGAATTTTGGATACGTGGGTAGTGTTTTGCACACTTAATGTCTGATCCTTTTTCTTGCAGTAATTCATTTTATCAGCAAGACTTTAGTTAGTCATGTGATTATGCTGATCACTGGGGCCAAGTTGCTCTGATCAAAGAGGGCTATTCCCTTCAGCAAAAAGTTCTTTTCTACTCTGTGTGTGTGTCATTTTTCTGTTTTACGTTTCTATGTCTAGGAAGAGAGAGAAGGAAAATAAAGATTGGACTACTTTCTTCCATTTTAATCTTTGGTGGAGAGGCAGTATATCAATTAATTAATTAAACAATGGGACTAATGTTGAACATAACCTGTGTTGTAAATAACTGCTTGCTATGAGTTTCTGAATACCCCTGTGATGGTTAATTTTATGTGTCAACTTGACTGGGCTGAGGGATGCCCAGGTACCTGATAAAATATTATTTCTGGGTGTGTCTGTGAGGTTGTTTCTGGAAGAGATTATTATTTAAATTGGTGAACTGAGTAAAGCAGATGGCCCTCCCCAATGTGGGTGGGCATTATCCAATTTCCTGAGGGCACTAATAGAACAAAAAGGTGGAAGAAGGGTGAAATCTCTCTGTTTGAGCTGAGGCATCCATCTTCTCCTGTCCCCAGACACCAGTGCCTCTGTTTCTTGGGCTTTGGGATTCAGGTCAGGAGTTACACCCTCTGTCCTCTATCACCCCCACCACTAATTCTCAGGCCTTAGGACTTGGACTGAATTACGCCACCAGTTTTCCTTGTTGTCAGGCTTACAGATGGCAGACTGTAGGACTTTTTGGCCTCCATAACTACATGCGCCAATTCCTGTGATAAATCTCCTCTTGTGTATGTCTACATATATCTTATTGGTTCTGTTGCTCTGGAAAAACCTGACTAATACAACCCCTCAAAGAGCTTCCACTCTCTTTTTCTTTTTCTTTTGGGCTTTGCATCTGCACAAATAGTAGGACTTCAATTTGTGACTATTGAGGATGCTTTCTGTTATTTGTGGATTTTATTTTTTTATTTTTTTATTGAAGTGTAGTTGATTTACAATGTTGTGTTAGTTTCCGGTGTACAGCGAAGTGATTCTGTTATATATATGTATACGCAGGAGATTAAAATCCACAAATAACTAAAAAAATATATATATATTCTTTTTCGTATTCATTTCCATTATGGTTTATTACAGGATATTGAATATGATTCCCTGTGCTATACAGTAGGACCTTGTTGTTTATCTATTTTATATATAGTAGTTTGTATCTGCTACTACCAAACTTCTAATTTATCCTTCCCCTACCCCCTTTCCCCTTTGGTAACCATAAGTCTGTGGGTCTATTTCTGTTTCATAAATAAGTTTATTTGTGTCATATTTTAGATTCCATACATAAGTGATATCATATGGTATTTGTCTTTGTCTGGCTTTCTATATTTAGTATGACAATCTCTAGGTACATCCATGTTGCTGCAAATGGCATTATTTCATTCTTTTTTATGGCTGAGTAATATTCCATTTTATATATATATACATACACACACACACACACACACACACACACACACCACATCTTTATCCATTCATCTGTCAATGAACGTTTGGGTTGCTTCTATATCTTGGCTATTGTGAATAGTGCTGCTATGAACATTGGGGTGCATGTATCTTTTCAAATTAGAGTTTTCTTTGGATATATGCCCAAGAATGAGATTGCTGGATTATATGGCAATGTTATTTTTAGTTATTTGTGGACTTCAATCTCCTGCCTTTCTTTCCTGAATTCATAGACTACTGTTTTTTTTGCTGTATTCACCTTCTCTGTTGTCTTTATCCAACTTCTTCCCCCGCTCCTGACAATGCCATTTCCCCCTTTTACTTTGCTATATTTACAGATCCAATGTATTGTAATGTATGTACCTATAGAAGGCTCTAAAGTAGATCAGTACATTCATCAAACCAAGGCCACTCTCTACCAAGGCTGGAATTCGCCTGCTCTCCTGTTTCCCAACCTGTTATGTCTGGCTGCTTTCTCCATCACAGCCTCAAATGATCCGCTTAAAAAGTAAATGGAAATATTGATATCAAAAGCATAAAGCCACTTTATGCTTAAAGCATAAAGCATAACACTAAGTCTCTGGCCACATGGACATGCCCTGAATTTGAATACCAATATCATCACTTGGTCAAATTCTTTTTTTTCTTCTGGTTTTATTGAGTTGTAATTGACATATAGCACTGTAATAGTTTAAGCATAATGGTTTGATTTACATACATCATGAAGTGTTTATCACAATAAGTTTAGTGAACATCCATCATCGCACACAGGTACAAAATTAAAGAAATAGAAGGCAAAAAATATTTTTCTTGTAATGAGAATGCTTAGGATTTATTCTCTTAACAAGTTTCATATATAACATATAACAGTGTTAATGATGTTTATCATGTTGTACATTACATCCCTAGTATTTTTTTATCGTATAAATGGAAGTTTGCTCCTTTTGACTGTCTTCATCCAATTCCCCTTCCCCTCGCCTCTGGTAACCACAAATCTGATCTCATTTTCTATGAGTTTGTTTGTTTCTGAAGTATAATTGACCTACAACCCTATGTTAGTATCTATTACACAACATAGTGATTTGATATTTCTATGCATTTCAAACTAATGCCCACAATAAGCCTAGTTAGGCTATGTCCACAACATCACATTCCTCAGGTAAAGTCCAAGTATTACTTGGTAAAATCCAATTCAGAAAAAGTCTTAAAATGCAAACTCAAATCTCCCTTTAATGAGTTGAAATTCTAAAGTCCAAAATTCTTAAGTTAATGTCCAAAAACCAACTTCAAAGTTTCTTATTCTTTTTGCTTTTGTCAGAACCCCAGTGGTTTCTGAGTGATGGAGAAAAAAACAAAGGAAAACTTTTTGATTTGTCTCCTTAGGTTGTTGGTCAGTGAACGCTAGTTGTCCAGAACCCATGACTGGTAACTTCAGTGCAAAGGGGAGAAATATTTTTGGCATTAGACATTGCTTTGTATTAGAAAATTCGTCTATGTACACCCTCCACTCTCTAAAAGTGGCTTTTGAGATACTGCTATCTTCTTCAGAGTCCAGAAACATGCAGTTGAAGCAGCCCTTCTAAGTCATCCCTTCTCATTTGACTTGCCTTTCTTCCCTATCCAGCATAATCAGAATCTCTTCATTTTTATTTCTTCTTTGAGCCCCATGTTCCTGTCTCCTCTCTGACCCTCCAACTCCCATCCTGTGTTATATGAGAGTGGGACTTTGTCGAGTTTCCTTGCCTTTACTATCTTTTATAGAACAGGCATTTTCTATTCTTTGCTAAATACAGGTGATGTTTCTTATCCATGGGTTCTGTACCCGCAGAATTTGACCCACAGGTCAAATTTGCAGTTAGCTGAATCTATGGAGACAGAAACTGCAGATATAGGATCCACTGTAAATGACTTGAGCATGTGGGGATTTTGGTATCCACGGGAGTTCTTGAAGCCAATCCCCTGCAGATACCGAGGGAAGACTGTATCTTTTTTCCATGCCTTCTTGCTGTGAAATTGCTTAGGTCTGAAAACCTGTCACTCAGAGGAGGTTCTCCCTTCTCCCCATATTTGTTGATTTTGGAGAATCACATTGAACAGATTCCCGAACAAAGCTGTTGTTGATGCTTCTGAAGTGTGTGTCCCTGGAGCGTAGAGACCAGCAACGTTTCTGCTGAGCACACCTCCAGCTGCAGTCCTTCTCTGCTTTTGAATATTCCAGACCTTGAGTAGCATTTTCTCTGCGGCCTCTCTGGCTGCAGTCCTGGCTTTGCCTCTAGTGTTTTATCTTCCCCTTCCCTGCTGCTCCTATTCTTTGGGGAAGATTCAACTGACCACCAGCCTGTTTCTCAAGCTGGTGCCCTGTTTTCCCAAATTGTTTGCTGGAATTAAGAGCCTGCCTTCCTTTCACATCTTCTTTGCCTTCTGTCTCTGTCATTTGTTCTCAGTTTGTGTCCTGTAATGAAAATTATCAAATCAATCGATGCATGGGTAAACATTCATTTAACTGTGTTGTGTCCAGCAGTAACAAGGAAGGAACTATTGATCCACCCCAAACAGAAGGGTGTCAGGTGCACTACGCTAAGTGCAAGAAACCAGACTTAAAAGGTGACATACTTTGTGATTCCATTTATATGGATATCTGGAGAGTTATTATATGGACATTCTGGAACTGTCAGAAACATCCTTATTTGTAAATAAATCTTATCAAACTACTCCTGCTTGACTGAGGTAATCCCTCCTGGGAGATAGTCTCCCATCAGAATAGAATGTAGCTCAGGCCTGACTGATCTCAGTCTATACTCACCTTTCCTGGTTCTCCTTTCATCTTTGCAATACTTTCTTTTAGAATCTTAATTCTGCAGATTTCTTGGTCATGCTCCCTTGTGGTACAGGCAGTGGTCTAAGGACTGTAAACTTTTAATCAATCAGTTTGTGCTTTGAGTATTTTATATGACTCTTTTTGGCCTTCCCACTCAAATCTGTCCAGATCTACTGAATAGAGTTTACAAAATCTTTACACAGCTCTCTTACTATAGATTTCCACCTAAAAACACCCTCATAGAAACACTCATAAAAATGTTTGACTCTCTGGGTACCCATGGTCCAATCAAGTTGGCACATAGGCTAATCATCATCACTAATATTCTGGAATCAGTGGTGAAGGTTGCACACATTGTGAATATACTAAAAACCACTGAATTGTACACATTAAAATTAGGTTAAAATTGTGAATTTTATGTTATGTGATTTTTATCTCAATTTTTAAAAGTTAAAACCACAGGAAATACCACTACATATGTATGTATGTGTGGATATATAAAAATATATATGTATATATATATATATATGGGCACATATATATTTAAAGAGACAGAGATACACATGTATATAAACTTATATATATGCATAAGAATTGACAATACCCAGTGCTAGCAGAGATACAGAGTAAGTATAATTCTTGTACATTGCTGTTAGAAATGAAAAATGATACAGTCATTTTGGAAAATGTTTGGTAGTTTCTTAAAAAAATAACCATACACTTACCTTAAGACTCGGGTATTCCACTCCTAGGTAATTACCCAAGAGAAATGAAAACTTATATTCACATAAAAAGAGTATGTGACTGTTGATAGCATCTTTATTTTCGTCTCCCTACCTCCTAAATGGAAACAACCCAACTGTGCCTCAATGGATGAATGAATAAGCAGCCTGTGTTGTGCTGGGCAGTAACAAGGCAGGAACTATTGATGCACCCCAAACAGAAGGATGTCACACGCACTGTGTCAGGTGCAAGAAGCCAAACTCAAAAGGCGACATACTGCATGGTTCCACTTATAAGGAAGTCTGGGAAATTATAATGTGAGCATTCTGGAAGAGGCAGAACTGTAGAGATGAAAAACAGAGCAGTAGTTTCCAGGTTCTAGGGGTAAGGATAGGGGTTGATTACAAAGAGATGAGGGGGGATTTGGGGGCTGATGAAACTCTTCTATATCTTCACTGTGGTGTGGTGATGGTTACACAACTTATGTATTTGTCAAAACTCCTGGATTTACATGGTAAAAACAAGTCTAAATTTTATTGTACGTAAATATCTTAATTTTTTAAAATGGGGGAAATGCATATATGTATCCTTGGTACAGCATCTGACATAGAGTCAGGGACTCAATAAATGTTAAAAGTAATCTTTTATTTTTTAAAGGGTTAAATGATACGAACACCTAAAACAAAAGCTAAACTTCATTTGTTGTAGGTTATTGAAACTTCTCCTGGCAGCCCTATTGAGATAATGAGAAATCCCCAAGGGTATTAAAACATAAAGTTGGGAATGGTTGATTTAAAGTTTCCATGACCTTTGGACATCTTTTATTTGGGGCAGGTATTTCATTTGCCCTTGATTTATGTTATGCCAGAAGGAGTCCAGCTCTTTTCAATTTGTATGGAAAGGAGGACGCTTAAAGGGGCTCGAGTCTCAAATTGTGGCTGACAGAATACTTAGAGTACCGATGTGAGGTGAAATGAAAAAGGTAAGCATAAAGTAATGAGTTTTCCCTAGAACTAGATCTATTCAGCTGAAAAGACTGCCCTTTATTCTGAGGTCATGTCCTTTCTTCTTTTTTGATACTCAAATGGCTTTTATTTATGCAATAGTGGTTATGGTGGATAATTTTTTGGTATTTTGTTGTTTTTCAGATGTTAGTAGAAGAGTCTACAATGCTATTTCGGTCATTCTCTGTTCTCTCTGTGTTTCTTTGTCTGTCTGTCTGTCTCTCTCTCTCTCTCTCTCTCTCTCTCTCTCTCTCTCACACATCTATCTTTACCAGTCAGTGAAATCCAAGAATCTGTCTGGTAAATACCAGTTAAGATCTGAGTTGAGCCTGTTCTCTGGGGGTCATGAACCTGGCCATGCCCGGCTGGATCCCCTGTGGCCATGGCTTTCCTTCTTCACCGTCCCCAGTCTCTGCCCAGGCTCTTGTGCCCAGCTGACCTCAACAAAGGCAGCAGTTTAATGCACCTCAGAAATGTTTTGAAAATTTAGGAGGCATTTTCTAAGTTCCAAGGACTTGCTCAGCAATGTTGGATTGAAATGATCAAAATCTAGGCTTTGCAGGTCACATGTTTTGCCCCATAAAGGGTGGAATTCACACCTCTTTGGATACTTCGCTGTTTCACCCTGTCTGTCTGGAAAACAAACAAAACAGCCCTGGTTCCATCAAGGCTGGGTTTGGATCATGCCTTTCACCCTGCTCTCAAACAGGATCCCACTGTGATCACAAATTTTCATAGATGCTGCCGCTCTCAGTTTGTAGACTTCACCTGCCGTGGAGAGGTCTTTCCACTGGCCTGTAAGAACATGTCTTTTAAAGGCATTCTCTGAGCTGAGAATCATTCCACTGTTAAATCTACTGAGAGTCATGTTTAATTTTGCAACCCGATTGAGATTTAACTAGGCTGCCATGCTGTGTGACAGGCTCTGGGAGCCCAGAGTCCAGACTCAGGGGTAGTAAACAACCCTCGCTGACTGCCGTTGGCCAGCACTTTAGGATCAATTTAAATTTGTCTCGACAAATTACAGTACCTTATAATAGTTACACTCATTAACAGTTTATATGATTCTTTGCATATGTGGTTTTCTTTCCAGATATTTTTATTAATCACTGCTTATAACAAGCCCATGAAACCAATTGTTCTTTGCCTGCGAGGCCATCATTTCTCTCCCTTTTCACATCTTCTCATCTCCCAACCTTGACGTGACAGTGTGAAATGAAAGGCTGGCCCCCTTGCCTCAAGGGAGGCTAACTTTGTGGTGCAAACTCTGCATAGGGTCAGACTGAAGTTAGTCTCTGGATGAAACCATATGTGGCTCCATTTTTTCCCTCCCTCTTCAGCTTCTCTCATCCCCCCTTATCCTGACAGCATCCCCCAATCAATAATTTGAACAAGAATCTCTGTCTCAGGCTCTGCTTCTAGGGAACCCTATCAAGACTGGCATGACCCCAAAGTCACCACAAATGGTACAGATGTGGAAAAGTCCAGCTGCCTTTGAGATAATTTGTCAAGAACACTTCCCACTAGGGATAATCCATATTATATGGCAACAAACCAACCCAGCCTTATAATCTCTTTGAGGAGAAAGTTGGCCACTGCATTTCAGGTTATTTTCCTGAAAAGAGGGGAATAAACATTGTTGAGATTCAATAAAGCATATGACACATCATAATGCTGGATACTCTGGGACTCAAAGACACAAATGGTATTGAGGAGTGTATAGATTTCTTACCACGAACTTGGTGGCATAAAATGAATTTATTCTCTCACAGTTTTGGAGTCCAGGTGCCCAAAACCAGTATCACTAGGTCGAAATCAAGGTATCAGCAGTAGGGCTATGCTCCCTCTGGAGGCTCCAGGGGAGAATCTGTTCCTTGCTTCTCCCAGCTCCTGGTGATAGCCAGCATTTCTTGGTCTGTGGCTGCATTACTCTAATCTCTGCTTCTGTGGTCACAGTGCCTTCTCTTCCATCTGTGCCATATCTCCCTTTGCCTCCCATTTATAAGGATACACGTGATTGCATTTAGGGTCCACCCTGATAGACCAGGATCATCTCCTCGTCTCGGGATCCTTAACTTCATCTCATATGGAATGATCTTATTTCCATGTAAAGTACCATTCACAGGTTCCAGGGATTAGAATATGGTATCTTTGGGGCGACCATTTTTCTACCTAACACAAGGAGACAATTGCAGTTCTACTCTGTATTCCTGTGTTCCTTGTAAACCTCTATCACCAAAGGTGAACCAAAAGCTTTTGCTTTACTTGTTTTATGCTTACCACAATATATACTATGGAAGATACAGAAAAGTGAAATCACAGTCTTGTTCTCAAGATCTTGCCATCTATTTCAGGAGAAATACCCCATGCTCAAATTAATATAACTTATTACCACTGACACAGGAGTCTTTGTTTTTTTTTTACTAAATTTATCTATTTTATTTATTTAATTTTGGCTGTGTTGGGGATTTTTTGCTGCGTGGGGGTTTTCTCTAGTTGCGGTGAGCGGGGACTACTCTTCGTTGCGATGCGCAGGCTTCTCATTGCGGTGGCTTCTCTTGTTGCAGAGCACGGGCTCTAGGCACATGGGCTTCAATAATTGAGGTGCTCAGGCTCAGTAGTTGTGGTGCACAGGCTTAGTTGCTCCGTGGCATGTGGGATCCTCCTGGACCAGGGCTCGAACCCGTGTCCCCTGCATTGACAGGCAGATTCTTAACCACTACACCACCAGGGAAGCCCGACACTGGATTCTTGTAGGCCTTGTATTCCAAGAAGAGATAGAGAAAGCCAGTGGGCTGGAGTGGTGAAGGGAAGCTTCAGAGAGAGGTAAGACTTGAACCAAATCTTGACATTTTGTTGAAGTTGGCCAAGCAGAGGAGAAGAGGGTTGTCTTCATTCGTTCTGGCTGCTGTGACAAAATACCACAGACTGGGTGGCTTATAAACAACAAAAATTTATTTTTCACAGTCCTGGAGGCTTGGAAGTGCAAGATCATGACACCAGAATGGTAGGGTGAGGGTTATCTTTCAGATTGAAGGATTCTCATTATACCCTCACAAGGTAGAAGGGGCTAGGGAGCCCTGTGGAGTCTCTTTATTAGAGTACTAATCCCATTCACGAGGGCTCTACTCTCATAACCATCACATTGAGCATTAGGATTTCAACATGTGAATTTGGGGGAGACACAAATATTCAGACCATAGAAAGAGTTCAATTTATTTCCTCATTTGATTTTTACAACTGCCCTTGAGGGTTGTTTCTTTGAAACATGTTTTGGCCCAACTCATATTAAGAAATATATTTTGTATTATGACTTAGTGTATGAAATGTACTTATGAAATAAAAGTTTCATAAGACAATATTTATGTTTAACACTTCCAATCAGTTCTGATTTTTTAAAAAATTTCTATTCTGTTCTATTCCATTCCATGTTATTTCATTTAAAAAATGCTGGTTGAGGCTCTCTAGCTCACTAAATTAGATCATGACCACTAGAATGGATTGAGATACAGATATTTGAAAAATACCACTTCCATGCAAATACTCTCTATCATGATTTCTGACCATATTGGTTATTAGTTATCTATCGCTGTGCATGACAAATTATCCACAAACTTCCTGGCTTAGAACAATACCTATTTATGATATCAGAGTTTCTAAGGGTCAGGAGTCTATGCAGTGTTTAGCTAGGTGCTTCTACCTCAAGGTTCTCTCATAAGGCTGCAATTGAAGTGTTAGTCAGAGCTGTGGTCTCATCTGAAGACTTGACTGGGAACAGAAGGATTCACTTCCAAACTCATTCAGATGTTTGTTGGAAGGATTCAGTTCCTTGTGGACTTTGAGAGTCTCCATTATTTGCTTGCTGTTGGCCGGAGGCCTCCCTCAATTCATTTCCATGTGGACCTCTCCACAGGGCACCTAGCGACATGAGAGCTGGTTTCATCAGAGTGAGTTAAAGAGAGAACAAGAAGGAATGAGCACAATCACAGTCTTTTCATAATGTAGTCTCAGAAGTGATATTCTACCACTTTTGCTGTATTCTCTTTGTTAGAAGTGAGCCACTAGGCCAAGCCCACACCTAAAGGGGAAGAATTATGCAGTGGAGGTGGGGAGTCACTGGAGACTGTATTATTGGTTGCCTACCACACTGGAAAATCTGGTATCAGCAAGAGAAGATATTAGTGGTTCTTGAGGGAATTGAGCATAATGTGAAGTCTAACTTGCTTAATCCTTTAGTGAGCCATCTTGACTTGTGATAGTATATCCAGAGTGTGACTGTTGTCTACAGGTATGACCTTGAGGAACAAAATACTGAAGAGCATGGCTTTAAGGCAAATAGGGAAGCAAGAGTATTGCCTTAATTTGACATTCAGTGAAAATGAGCTGTGATGGTTCACTTGCTTGTGCTCATATTGTGAGTTAGTGATAATACTGTAGTTACCACCCAGTTCTGACTAGAGAGGTTAGTAAGTTGACCAAGGTTGCCCAGTTCTCCTGACTTGATAATTTATTAACTTGACCATGGTTACACAGTTAGATGTTAACACAATACTATACTCTCTTGTACCAGACTAGAAGTTTGAATAAGAAGAACTGATGCTCTCTTTCGTGCTAAATTAGCCAAATTTAGGAATTTTTTACTTTCTCTGTGGCAAGGAGGATAGTATAACTCTTATGAAGGAAGCAAACCCTTTCAATATTTTCAGATTTTTATCTCAAGGAGTAGGCATTCTTCTCTTCCACCTAACCCCAGTCCATTCTTCATTGGAAACAAGAAATTCTAGCAGTCTTTAGAAACTTGATAATGATTAAAGAAAAACATGGAGGAGTCTTAAGAACAGGATGCTATGTCACACAAAGTTAAGGTCTTGCTACCTTTTATTTATTTATTTGAGAGATTGAAAGATTGGCATTTGGGAGATATATTCCAAGTTCTTTTTAAAAATTTTTTTAAATTTTAAGTTCTTAGACTCGTATTTCTCCTAGGGCTCCAAGTTAGAACTATATAATGTTTTGGGAATGCTCAGATGATTAGCCAGTGAGTCACTGATAGACAGTTGGTCCTCTGAATCTGTGAGTTCTGCATCCAGAGATTCAACCAACCATTGATTGAACAATTTGCATAGCATTTACATTGTATTTATAGCTATATACACAGCATTTATATTGCATTAAGTTTATAAGTAATTTAGAGATGATTTAAAGTATGTGAGAGGGGAATTCCCTGGAAGTCCAGTGGTTAGGACTCCGCACTCTCACTGCCGAGGGTCCAGGTTCAATCCCTGGTCAGGAAACTAAAAACCCCACAAGCCACATGGCGTGACAAATATATATATATATATATATATATATATATATATATATATATATATTTGTATTTATACAAAGTATATGAGAGGATATGCATAGGTCATATTATGCAAATACTATGCTATTTATATAAGGGATTTGAGCATCTGCGGATTTTGGTACCTACAGGGGTCCTGGAACTAATCCCCTGCAGACTGAGAGATGACTGTATCTATTTTATATATATATAATCTTCCAGTTTGTTGAATGCAGTCTAAATACTAGGAGGAAGGGGGTGACTTCCAGTAGCAAGAGGTGGTGAGAGATCTAGCAGGATATAGAAGAGGATAAGTTTGAGCACTCAAGGCCCTTTCTGTAGCATCACTCCAGGAGGGAACAATAACACTGTTCTTCTTTACCCTGCTCTTGTTGCCATGGTGATCTCTACACTCACAACAGCCAGCGACAATTGTGCTGAGACTCATCTCCAAGATCCTCTCCTCCTGATAAACCACTAGAGAGATTTCAATGACAATGCTCGCCTATGATGCAGGCTGCATTCAAATGATGTCATTGAAGGCTTTGACTAGTGGGAGGAGCTGTCATGGATTGACCCAAAAAAGGAATTTTGTAAAGAACTTTCTTCGGAACTAGGAATCAATCACCTTGGGGTTTGAGAGAATTTTCTAACCTTTCATTCTGTCTGCACTGTAATAATACCTCCGAGGTTCTGAAAAAAAATCTGCCCTGAGCTTCCACTTTGGGGATGGATTAAGTGGGAAAGAGGGTTGAGGCATGAAATTAAATGATTATTTCTTTCTTTTCCTGTTTCTCAGAATTTTAACCAGGGATGGTGGGGAAAGGAAGATGGAGATGGTGTTTTTTATCTGAGAGATCTTTCCTCTCTCCAGATGCTAAGACATAGCAAAATAGAATAAAATTGATCTGTGAGTTCAAAAAAGGAGACTGAGAAGGCCAAAGGAGGATTTGGATACCTTGAAATTAATGATGAAAATTATTTAAAATATAATGAAAATATTTTCAAATGATTAAAAAATTAATAATATACACTTATCTTTTGATTCTTTGTTTTCAATAACTGCTGATCATTTTTAGCAAGGGGTCTTTGGAATGCAAGGGTCCTGCCTGACAGAGATGTTGGTAGAACTTCTACTCATGAACAAGTTCTTGAAACTACTTGAGTTTTCCATTCAGGACCTGTATTCCTGTCTATTTTCTTTCTTCTCTCCCTCCAGTCTTTTCTTCCTGTCTTCCTGTGTTCTAGTTGGTTAAGCATTTGCTCTCTTTGGTTAACATGCACTGGGGAGTGGAGACTGCCAATGGGAATCTCAGCCGATAGCTGGGTCTTAAGGAAACTCAGGAAGAGTTGACTCATCAGCCTCCACAGAGAGAGCAAGAGGCTGGGAAAACCTGGCCTCACAAAGCCCAGGAGGGGTCAGGATGGCTGTTTGGAATGCCAGCCCCCTACACACACACACACACACACACACACACACACACACACACACACACACACACACACACACACACACACACACAAACACCCCCAAACACCCTAGCAGCAGGACTCAACGTCTCTTGGCCCGGTGATCTGCCTTTCCTGTGGTTCTGCTACACTCAGTCTCAGCTTGTCTTGGCATCTTCTTGCTTTTTTCCTCACGGCTGATTCTCTCCACATTTTCCACTTCCAATTCTGAGGAAAGGTCTGGCTGGCCACGTAACTGTCATCATCTCTCTTTGCACAGAGCTCTTCGTGCAAGATCACATCACGGGTCCCAGGCCCAAGTGGGAAGTGGCAGTTTTTGCGCCAGAGCAGATCACGTAGCCTGAACATTGCCAACCCTACTGGAATTATTGCTTGGTAGCCCCTTTCCCCAGTGTGGCAGTTTTTCTCAATGGGACTGGGAGGTCTCACACAGTGACTGTCTGCCAGGAACATTCTTTTCCACTAAAACACCCATGGCTTCAACAACATCTTGTCCCACATGTTTTAATCTGACTTAAGAATGACTGCTCATTTACTTTGTAATACTCCCTTGAAGGAAATTTGCAGGTGGGCTAGGCAAGATCTTCTTTCTTTACTCACAAAGGAATGCCATTACAGGTAAGAGTACACCAGTGAGATTTTAGAAAGTGTAGGTGAAACCTCCTCTAATCTTGCTTTAGATTGCCCGTGACATTTGCTAACCTCTTCCTTGGTGTTTGAGTGGACATTGAACAGGAGACTGACTGGAGCTTATGCATGGACACTGACACCATCTGTCCAGTCCATCAGATCAGCCAAACCATCCATCTAAAATGGATTAAATGATAATGACCTCAGACTGTGGATTAATCTGTTTCCCTACCACTGTTTCTCATTCTGGGTCAATTGGCTCTCATCTTCCTTGCACCACGTGGCCAAGAGTCAGGGCTATGTGGAAGATGCAGACACGGAAGGCTGGGCAGTGCAGAGGTGAGTCATATATGGCTGGCTTGGGTTTTGTTTCTCTATTTCTTTGTGCCTGACTGCTTACATGTCTCATTTGGGGTCAGGAAGGATACCATTTGGGAATACATGCTTTCCTTTCGAAAAGGACTGATATGGGTAATGTTTGAAAAGTCAGCCATTTCAGGAGGTTTATCAGAGTTTCCTCCTTGACCTACTTTCCAAGTCTGCTGCTGTGTTTCCTATTTCAGCCCTTAAGATTGAGGTTGCTATGAAATGCCTTCAGTTCAGTTTGCTCCAGAGGCCAACGCTCCAGCATCTGGTCCACAGCAAGTGACAGAAAGTCACTAAATTGCTCAAGGTGTCCTCAGTGTAACCAGTAGCCCACCTCACACTAAGGTAACCAGCTTGGAGCCTTGCATTCTAAATGTGAGCTCATCTTTATACAGTGAGAGAGAGAATGAATTTCTGTGAACCTGCATTCTACACCTCTATTTATACATCCACATGTTTTCTGCTTCCCTTTAAGATAACAAAAATCTGTAGCTGAAACCACAAATTGCGTAAATGACCTCATTTAATCTGCTTACTTCTTCCTCTCCAAGATTGTATTTAAAGAGTTAAAAAAATTTTTTTAAAGGGACAGGAGGATATGCAGGTGTAAATTTCAGATTTGCTGTTGAAAATGCAAAACAGTGAAAAACTACCTGGGCAGAGAACTTACTGAGAATAACAAATGATGGCGAAATGCCTGAGGATGTCTTATGAACCATTTTATATTGATTCATGTTTTTGAGTTCTTGTTTAAAATTCACCGTCAATGCCTTATGTGGGAGCCACTTACAGTGCAGGATCTCAGGTCCCAGCTCACAGCTTCTGCATCTTTACAAGTTCCCCAGGTGATTCTCAGACACTTCAAAGTTGGAGAAGCACTGGCCTAAATACTTTGTTGGTTGTTGTCATGACAACCTGGTCACTTCCATTCCAGTTGTTTTATTTTTAATCCAGCCCAATTGCTCCCTGCTCAGTGGTCTGCAAGTCTTCCCCATTGCCAGGCAAACTGAGTCCAATTTTTCTGGGTGGGGGGGCGCGTAAAGGCTGGGCACAATATCTACAACCTACATTTCTAGCCTCGCTTCTTCTTAGTCCCCCCTACACACATGTATCTCCATTCACACTAGGATACTTCGCTCATCATGCGAAGGTGTGTGACTTGACATTTCTTATGCTGCTCTCTCTGTCTGATGCACCCTCTTTTCCTTTCTTCCTTGTATGCTGAGATCCTGTCAGGTCTACAAGACCACATCAAATGGTCTATCCTTTGAGAAGCCTTTCCACGAATGGACAGGATTCCTCTGTCTTTTTTACTCCTGTAGCGCTTGGTTTATAGCTCTTTTATGGTGTTCTTCTGAGGATGGTTCATTTTACTCCAGAGTGCTCATCTGAGCTTCTCCTACCTCTCCCAGCCCTACTCCATACTGGAAGCTCTTTGAAACAGTGGCCACATCTTAATTCATAATTGTCTTCCCATAGTCATGGCCTCAGTACCTTGCACATAGTGGACAGTCAGTAAATTAAATTCCTAGGCAATATAATCGGTGAATATAAAATCATCATATGGTAGGCTTCACATATAAGGTGGTGCTGCACACATCATGAGCAGGATTTTTAGTGGATGAAGAACACGCTCTTGCTCAGTTCTCTTTTTGAGTGCTTGCTTCAATGGCAAAGGACAAGAATGAACTCTTTGGCCTTAGAACATTGTGAAGCAAATTGGTCCCAGGATGCACTGAATCTGTGGTTTGACCACATTCATGTGGGGTACCCGCCAGGATGACGAGCTCAGTGTGGGAATCTTGGTTCTTTGACCTCCTACATTTATCCCCTTGAGCAGGTAATTTGAGCTCTCTAAGCCTCAGTGTTTCACATAATTAAATGAGGCACGACATTTATCATGGTGCGTGGCACACAGAAAGCACTTAAAACAGTAACTATTTTGATAATTTCAAAGATAATGATGAGAATGATGATTAAATTAATAGGACCATCTATTTTAGTATTCTAAGAAAAAATTTAAACGACCAGATCTTCAGATGATATCTAACCTGGAGTGTTCAGTGCTGGCCTTCTATGGCAGACAGTAGTGGACAGATCAGAGCCCACACGAGACACTTCTCATTTGTCATTGGATAACGTTATCTCCAAATGACAAAGTGTTATTAACTCAATCATGGAAAAATAGTATTTTCCTCTCTTTTTCTCTCACACCATTTAAAAAATTTCTCTGCATAATTTATTATTTTTAAATCAAATCCTACACAGAATAGCACCTGTAGTTTCTAGCAACTTTAAAGTAAGAATAATCCATGTGGAATAAAGTAAATAAAGAAAATTTGTTATCATCCTGAACACTGACAAGTAATGAAGGTAGAGGGGAAAAATAATTAGATCATGACATTATCAACATCCCCATTTTCCATTTGTGATATTGCCATGGTGATGGAGGAACCAGTTAGTGGAACAAAATCTTTTCCTTGCTTGGCTTACTTTGTCACCTGTCATATTGGAAAAAGTAGCATATTGATAGCTCAACAGTTTTAACATAGAAATCTTCATTAAGTTGATGGATTTCTGCTTTCTTGAAACATCCATCATTGACTAGCTCTTCCTTTTCTGATATTGCAATTTTCAAAATAATTTTCCTTTCCTTTCCATCCTCCAACGTTGCTCATTCTCTTTGGCCTCAGATTTTTGTTAAATGAAATCATATTCTCATCTTTCATACTTGTTACTTTCTTATTAAATTTCCAACTATTTCAGTACATTATTTAATATTTCCCATGACATCTATGACTCCACTGCCCTTTGGACTTTCGTCAATTTGTTTCTTATTTTAAATTATGTGAAACTGAAAGGAGGATTTCAGACATTTTTTTACTGGCAGTTCTCATTAAGAAGGGTCTCAGATTATCACTATCATTGGAGAGGCCTAGAAATTTGTAGGAAAAAATGAAGCCAGTGGGATCTTACTGTGTCAAATAGAAAGGATTAGAAAATTCTGTGGGCTCTAGAGACCTCTTTTTTCCCCTGCCTACTATCCTGTTCTTCCTTTGATAGCAGCGCCTCATTTTCCTTTGGGGGGTGCTCCTCTCCCACTCTTAGACCATATGGTCAGGTCGGGCTGACCTCATCCCCTCTTGAGAGGCTGGCACATGGTCCAGACGTGGCCAATGAGGTCCCTGGCCAGAACTTTCTCTGGATTCGGTGTGAAAGGCATTTTTCCAGCTAAGGTGGCGAAATAGGTAAGATGTAAGCTGGAGCTGCTATTGCCTGTACTTGGCACCAGGGCAGAGCTCACCTTTGGATGAAGCCATAGAGAGAGAAGCAAAGCTGAGATGAAGTGAGAGTGACTAAGGACCCACTAGGCAAAATCAGAGCTTTTGGTTACATGAGCTATTGAAGCTCCTAACTTAAGCCAGCCTGGGTTGTGTTTCTGTTACTGTGAGTTGAATTAGTCTGATACAAGTAGCCTTGATTCATTCTTAGCTATCTGTGGCATGGAACGTTAAGGAGGAAATAGAGTGCTTCTGAATTTCCGTGTGGGTTTTATCCTGTAAGAACCTAGGAGAATCTGGCTTTACCCTGTTTACACAGACTTGGAGGCAGCTGAGCACAGTGGTAAGAGCAAGAGCTTTGGGAACAAAAAATACTTGGCTTCAGAGTCTACTCTTGCAGCTCTGTGGCCTTGGGCTCTTTTCTTAACCTCTTTGACTCCCAGTAGGATAGCATTTGGACAAGCCTGGGGCACAGGGGTGTGCAGGGTGACATTTTGGGAGGGTGTGAAAGGAAACTCAGTGTCTCATGATGGTAAAGCACCCGCAGCCTCGCAGGACCATTGTGGCGACCTCACCGCAGAGTCCTGTGTACGATCCTGGGTCTCATCCATGTGTGCTCTGTAGAAACCCACGACTTTGTAAACGAAGCACCTGAATCCAGCCATGTCACTGCCACTTTTAAAATCCCTCGATAGCTACTCATTGTCCAGTCTTCTGAACTTATACAGAAAAAAGCTCTTCCCGATCTGACCCAGAAAGCCCACGGATGGCCGCTGAAAGATAGATGGTACTTGGCGCAAACTGCATAAAGGTATACAGGGAGAGGTTGAATTACAAAAAGGTCCTTTCCTGGGTGGATGCAGGAACTTTATGCAGTGTGCAAACAGCATAACCTTCTATGGGAGGGCCTGCCTCACCTCCACCTGGCACTTTTGCCTCTTTTCTTAGGCAGGGCAGTACCATCCTACCTTCTGGCCATAGAGAATTTCTTCCACCTCTTTAAAGGCCTAGCAGCTTTCCTCCCTCTGGCCCTGTTATCAAAATCAGTTTTCTCAGTCTGGAAGCTTTCTCACTTCCTTGATACCTGGAGAACACCTACCTTTGAGGCAGGTGTGAGCAATTCTCCCAGAAGCCTTCCCTGATCACATCTAGGCTAAGGGTGACCCTTAGTATCCCATACTTAGCCCTTCCAAGACACTTGTCAAATGTTATTTTTATTATGATTGCTTGTTGAATTGTCTGGCTTCAGACCATTGGGTCTTAGTACTTGAAGGCATCACAGTCACTTAGGGATCCCATTTAAAGTGTAAAATTTCGGGGATCCAATCCCAGAGATTCTCCTCCAGTTACTCTGGGTACTGTGATTCGATCTTTTTAAGGTAGGTTTAGGGTGTAAGTACTGAGCCCAAACTTCCTGATTTAAGTCATGGCTCTGTTGTTCCCTAATGGTGTGACCTTTGGCAAAGTAATTCACTCTTTTGTCTCAGTTTTCTAGTCTGTAAAATGGGGATAAAAATAATAGGTCAAATATAGTGTTGGTGTGAGAATGAAATTACACTACATGTAAAGCACTTAGTTTAGTGGCTGGCCATACCGTGCCCTTAATACATGGTAGCTGTTACTGCTAGTGATGGTTCTGAGGCAGATGTTCCCCAGACCACACCTTGAGAGGCACCACATTAGATGATGAGCATTCCAAGGTCAGCCAGCAGGTCTGTCTTGCTCACTTGAGCCCCAGAACTGAGCCCTGTGCCTGGCATATAGTAGTCACTCAAACAACCCTCTTAAGCTTTTTTGAGTAGTTGGTATCCACACCAGTCATTTGGCACCTTTCCTTATATTAGTGTATATGATATATTACTCACTGCTCTCTGGCCTTTACCTTGTCTGTCATCCAACTCAGAGGTATCACAAGGGCAGAGGGTGTGTCTGACACCCCTTGTATTTCTACCCAGCAGGACTTTCCCACGTTTCTTCAAGGAAACAGAGCTGAGCTCATCACTTTGCTTGGAGTCATCACACATCCGACCCTTCTGGAGAGCGGAAGCCTGCAGCACCCAGAATGGTTCCCCATATAATGTGGAACATTCAATTCTCTTTTTCCTCTCCCACGTGTCAGGAGACAGATATACTACCTTAACCTTAGTAACATGAATCCTTACTGTAATGATCTTCCAAGGTGGGTGGTGGCAGTGGTATACTGTTAAATGTTTGAAAAATGAGCTCTCTGGAGTCAGGGATGGGGAGACCCCTGGTTTATTATGGTTACCAATTTCCATGGTATAAATATTTCCACCATGCCTGATTTCAAGCTACCAATGAGATGCAGCTAGATGTAGAGTTGGAAAGAAATGTGTACAACCTGCTCCTGTGAGCTGGTCAGATGTGTGATTACTCCAGCACATCATTAGTCCGTGGGTAAGTAGGTATTATAATTTCTGGAGGGGTGGGAAACCTATATAGTGTGCCACTGAAAGGCTCCCCAGGAGATTCTGAGAAGTTCCTTTCAGGGGGAGCTCTGTCCTCCTTTTCTAATACCCAGAATTACCTTTGTAGTTAATCATCAAATTCAGGAAGCTGTTGGGATTTGGGGGAGGGGTATAAGGAACATGGATGCTAAGTTTTCAAGTTTTGTCCAGGTACTTTGGGTCAGGGGCAAGGATATTAAGAGAAGCTCGGGTGTTAGAGTGTATGGTTAGCAGTAATGCTCCTGATGATTCTAACTGCGACCATTGTAGCAAGTGTTCCTCCTCCTCTTGCTGGTACTGAGAATTCCTTTCTCAGATGAGTTTTCAGAAATTGGAGTTTCATTGTTAGGTGGTTTCACATTTTCTCTGTGTTTATCGATGAATGCATGAATCAAACTATGCAAAATTTTTTTCTACTGCCTTCCAACACAAACTCTCTATCGTAACTGGTCTGGGATTTGCATTGTTTTCCAAAGCCGATGCCCATTCTTGCTTCTATACCTTTGCATTTTCCTATTGTCCTTCTTGGTGGCACTATTCTTTCTCCCATGGTGGAGCCAGGGCATGGGAGAGGAGGAAAGGAACTGGACATAAATGTACCCTCTCTTCTTGGCTGGGTCAGAGCCAGGAAGAACTGCGTATGTGTGTGCGGGTGGGTTGGTGTGTTTAGAGTCTGCTATGTAGTAATGGCCAAGAATCGTTGAGTCTTTAGTACATATCGGGTACAATGAAAATGCATTAGTTCATTGCAATCTCAGAACAACTCTGTGAGGTAGGTACTGTTATCATCCCTTTTATAGAGGAGGAAATGGAGGTGTAGGAAGGAAAAGCAAATTGCTCAGATCACCCAGGTGGTTGATGGGAGAGCTGGGATTTGAACCTAGGCCTGGTCTATGTATGAGGATACATAGGGCTGTGAAGGGCTCCAGTAGGTTCTCACCCCAAGCTGTGGCTTGGGTGGCGGTTGGGTGGGAGTAGTGTGGTGGTTACCACACTGCTTACCTTGCATTCTTTCTTCCACCTTTACCTAATCCCATAGGATGGGACCGTGCACGCCAGTAACTATGATGTCTTTTAAGAAGGCATAGGCTATTAGTTGTCCACACTCCAGGGAAGATCCCCTTGGTCAACCTCATCCAACGAGACAGTAGCAATCTTTCCCTGAGAACTCCCCCACAGCCTAGTCAAAGGGGCACGCTAAGAGGGGCAGAGAGCACTGGCTCTCCTCCAATACTCTTTCTTCCCTTCTCTACATAGGAACAGAGGTTCTAGCTGGGTAAATGCCAGTGATGGCCATATTTCCCAGGTTCCTTAGCAGCTCGATGTGACCAGTTGACTGCTTCCTGGCAAACTGGATAGGAGACAGAGTGAAACATCCAATGTCGAGGTTACGCCCCTAAAGGGAAGAGTGTACCCTCACTTCCCCTTTCCTTCTTCTTCTTGGACAAGATGGTGGCAGCCATGAGTGGAAGCCATGCATTGAAGCCTGGACTCCTGACAGCTTTGAGAAGCAGAGTTTTACCATCAGCTTGGATTTTTGGGGGAAGAAACTATGAAGTATTTAAACCACTTTTGTTTTTGCTCTCTGTTCTATTACCTCAATCTAACTAAGGCATCAGGCATATTCAACATTTGTAAATCACAGCAATTACTTCCACTTCCTTACAAAAATCTTTTTTTCTGCTTACATAGGCCCTTTCATGCTCCTGTTACCAAAGAGCACTCGTACCCTCACTTGTCCGCATGGAGAGTGTCCTTCTTCCAATTCTCCGTATCGTCCACTTCCCAGAGCCCCACTCCCTTTACGTCTCTCACTGAGGCCAAGCCCACATATATTAAGAAGATGAGGAGTGAGCTGGGGTTCAGGCAAAGTCTGGGGATGATGCTGAGAGTAAGGCAGGGGATAGGATAAAAGCCAAATGTCAGGTGAGGCAGTGAATCAAGTATCTGCTTGCAGGGAGGAACCAGGGAACAGGAAGAAATGGAGGTCAATACAAAAATGAGTTCAAAAGGCAGGCAGGTACGTAAGACCAGAGGACAAAGAAGAATTCGGGGCTTAAAATACAGCCGTGGGTGAAAGTCCGATGTGCATTTGGGAGAGGAAAAATAGACACATCCAAAAAAAAAAAAAAAAAAAAAAAAGCAAGGAACCTTTGGAAGTTAGCTGAAGCTGCCGCAGATAAAAAGACTCTTAGAGGTTGTCTGCTGTAGCAGGAACTCAGGGCTGACTCGGGCTGAGATCCACCGAGAGCCCGGGGTAGCAGCTCACACTTCCTGACTGGCATCCTGGCCTTGTTCACGCGAGAGCTCAAGGCGTGCATGAGCCTTTCTCGTCTAGTAGACGCTGTGGTGGCGTGGTACATACTATGGGCTGGCTCAGTCAATAGCCCTTCCAACCTCTTCTTGTCCCTTCTCCACATTAGAGTCAGGAGAGTTAAAGGGTCCTTGAAGCCTGGTTATAGATGTAGCCTCAGTTCTGCTGAGCAGATGCAGCCCTATGCTGCTGGGAAGGAGGATGTGACCTGTGTGCTCAGCTCTCCTTGTAAGCATGGTGGCTGAGCTATGTTCCCCAGGCATCTCTAGCAGTTGGCGCTTTCTGGTCCCTCGTGTCATTGGTGCTGAGCAGCAGACAGTCATACCACTGATTTCCAACAGAACAGTCCTTGGGTGGTTGGTTACTTCCTCTGGCTGCTGCTTAGCCTCTAATCCTGGCTTACTGGTCCTGCAAGAGATTCTATAAGCCACCTAAGAAATTTCTTTTTGCTTAAAATTGTAAGAGTGGGTTGTTTGCAAGTTAAGTGTTCTGGTGGCTACATGCATATTGTTTTACATTGTCTTTAGGTCTTTTATATCTATTGCTATATCTTGCCTCCACAGCTATAGCATAAGCAACTCGTAGATAGAGAACATGTTTTATTCCTTTATTTACTCATTTTTTGTTCCTTCCATAGTGCTGAGTACATAGTAAAAGCTCAAAAAGTACTTTTATTTAACTTGAAATGTGGCTCGTTTTGAGGAAGGAAATATGAACTATTCGGTGATCTCTGTGGGAGATGCATAAAATGAGCCATTGTTGTGCAAGAAGAAGATATTAGAATAGAAACTTAAAATTTTATCTGAACATAATTTTTTATCATTTTACTAATATTTAATACAGATTGATAATAGTACATATACATGGACAAACAAGTGTGGGTGTGCACTGCCAAAAAGTTGTTACTTATATGTGTGAGAAATTTTAAAAAATATTGGAGGCCCCTGGATTGAGTGACCTTTCATGATGCTTTCCAGTGACTTTTTTAAAAAACCACTCAGATTTCTCATCAGAGCCAAGAGACGGGCAGAGAGCGTAGTAGAGTGCCATCTGGTGGTGAGTCCTTCAACCTGCAGGGTTGATTCCATTGTTCCTCCAGCAAGCTCTCTCTTAGCTGGACTGCAGGCATAGGGGACGGTTCGTAGGAAGGAGAAAGTGAAACTCATCTGGCCCGAAGGAAGCGAAAGCGTGGAGAAGGCATAGAAGCACAGGACAGAGGACACAGAGAAGAGGGAGACAGGTGGGTACAGACAGAGACTAAAATAAAAATCTGTACTTAAAAGACACAATGTGACTAAGACAGAAACATGTTGCAAAAAGGATCGATCGTGCCTCCTAGGTTCTACTTATCCACGTTCATCATCAAAAACCAAAAGGCCAGGATGGAGGGCGCCTGAGCGCTCCTCTCTCCCTGGGGCCAGGTGTGTCATCGCAGAATAAAGAGACCTGCAGGCTAAACTTTACTTCCCCGAGAAAGAAATTATCTTTCAAAAACAAACACGTGGTACCTAACCACAAAGAGCAGAGCCTGAAATTCTCTTCTCTACCAGATGAATGACGTCATGTTTCCTGCTCTGGGGGATCCTTGTCCTCCTTGACTAACCGCCCCTCTGGGGGAGTTCTGGTCATAAGTACGTTAGAACAGACACTGCGTTTTTCTTGGGCATCACAAGGTCACTGGCTGTAGCGTCAGAGGAGGCTGCTCCTTGGGAAAATGGAAGCAAACAATGACAATTATGCTTCCCAACAGATGCCCGTGTCCTTAATCTGCCCGCTGTGGAGTGAAACAGCAAAGAAGACATTTGAATCATCCCGGGATGAGGTGGCAGGACTGTCCAGTTTTGATGAGGAGGCACTGGGGAACAGGGAGCTGATGTCTTCTCACTACTAGTGTCCCCTCTCTTTTATGCACAGAGGGATAAAAGTAAATCAAGAGGAACAGGCAAAGGAAGGCAGGCAGGGGAAGGAGGGAAATGATGCCTGAGAGGGGATGGAGGGAACCACACAGCGGGAGTTCCCTGTTCTTCTAGGCAGAGAATTTCATCAGGATAGCACGTAGGGTTGAGCAGCGGGGAGAGGGCTGGAAGGAGGGCCCGGCAGAAACAGTCACCTTCAGAAGAAAGAGAGAACAAAGATCTTGAGATCTCAGGCTTCCGTGACGGTGCTGTGGGAGTTTACAGGAAAGCAGAGGCTGCGCGCGTTGCTAGTTTGGTCTAAAAAAAGGAGAAGGAGCTGGTCAGGAGCAGATATTGGGGGTTTCCTAGCTGGAGTGTCACAGAGAAGATTCTTCAGTGACTCGACTTATGGGTGTCACTGAAGGAGGTGGGTTAAATCTGCGTTAAGGGCTACCCTGGTGGCGCAGTGGGTGAGAATCCGCCTGACGATTCAGGGGACACGGGTTCGTGCCCCAGTCCGGGAAGATCCCACATGCTGCGGAGCGGCTGGGCCCGTGAGCCATGGTCGCTGAGCCTGCGCGTCCGGAGCCTGTGCTCCGCAACGGGAGAGGCCATAACAGTGAGAGGCCCGCGTACCACAAAAAAAAAAAAAAAAAAAAAAAAAAAAAAAAACCACTGCGTTAAATGTGCAGCAGAGCCTCCTATGTGCCGCGTGAGGGAGCATCCCCAGCTCTGCTGAGGATGGACAGGAGTCAGGACAGGGTCAAGGTGACTTCAAGGGTCTGCTCGCTGAGCTTTACCGTGGTCATCGTCAACGCAAGGCAGCGGTGTGGGGAAAGGGGTTCGGGGGACCACTTCCCCTGGCCTTAGGTTCATGATCCTGTATGTGTCTCGTATCTTCTCTAGCCTTATTTCTTTATCTGCAAAGTAGGTAGACTCGTCCTTGTTTAATCATTCATTCGTTCCTGATAGAGTTATCGAGCAGCAACGAAATGCCCACAACTCTGCTCCGTGCTAGGACCGTAAAATGAATCAGGCTTGCCCTGCATCCGGTGCTTACCCAGCCCCAGGCACTTTATTTGTTTATTTTTACATGGAGATTTTTATTTTATTTTTTTATTGAAGTATAGTCGATTTACAATGTTGTGTTAGTTTCAGGTGTACAGCAAAGTGGTTCAGTTATATATGTGTGTGTGTGTATATACTATTATTTATATTATTTTTTAGATGCCTTTCCTTTATAGGTTATTACAAAGTATTGAGTATAGTTCCCTATGCTATGCAGTAGGTCCTTGTTGGTTACTTCTTTTTATATATAGTAGTGTGTGTCTGTTAATTGCAAACTCCTAATTTATCCTTTCCTCCCTTTCCCCTTTGGTAACCATAAGTTTGTTTTCAATGTCTGTGGATCTATTTCTATTTTGTATATAATTTCATTTGTGTGTTTTTTTCTAGATTCCACATATAAGCAATATCATATGATATTTGTCTTGCTCTGTCTGACTTAGTTCACTTAGTGTGATAATCTCTAGGTCCATCCATGTTGCTGCAAATGGCATCATTTCATTCTTTTTTTGTGGTGAATAATATTCCATTGTATGTATATACCACATCTTCTGTATCCATTCTTCTATCGATGGACACTTAAGTTGCTTCCATATCTTGGCTATTGTAAATAGTGCTGCAGTAGTGAACATTGGGGTACATGTATCTTTTAAAATTATGGTTTCCTCTGGATATATGCACGGGAATGGGATTGCTTGATTTTTAGTTGTTTCAGGAACTTCCTTAAATGTATCAACTCACTACCACTACCCTCAGAGGACAATGCTTTCATTATCTCCATTTTACAAGTGAAGAAACTGAGCACAGATTAAATACCACACCAAGGGTACACAGCAGCCAGGAATTGGAGAGTCTGAATTTGAACCCAGGCAGCCAGCACCAGAGGCCAAGTTCCCTCTGCTCAGCTTTGGGGTAACCACAGGTTTGTCGTTTTGTCTGGAAGATGGAGGAGCTTGACTGCATGTTCTCCGAGGTTGCTTCCATGCCTAGGTTTAAGGAGCCAACCATGCAGTATCTCAGGGTTAGAAAGAACTGCCTGCAGCCGGGCTTACTCCACGCGCCCTTGTTCCATGCAGAATGTGGGAGCAGACACCCTCCCCAACTCCCCACGACTACCCAGGCTCTCAGCCCATCCCCCTCTGTCGTGGCCAGAAGTGGACACACAAACGTCATCTATTTGAGCACAGACGTGAGTCACCGTAGCTTTTCTGAGAAGAAAAGAGCGAACACTGGATGCTAGGGCTACCTAGGAGAATATCTCATACTTTTTTTTTTAATATGCACGATTTTATCTCATTTACAAAAACTGTGGTTAACAGGCTGACAAAATTATATGCTCTGCATGCCCTGATATCCATGACAATAAACTACTACTTGAGGCAAAACTGATAATGACCACTTTGCTCCGTGTTTGTTTTTGGTTTTTTTTCAAAGCTAGTTAAACGAGTGTTAAAAAGAAGCTTATTTTTCTTCTGTCCCAATCCTGCTGGTCTCCAGGTCTCCACGTGTACATCCCAGAGGGGCCAGGGATGAGGGTAGAGTTGGCGGTGGGTGATGGAGGGGTTTTCAGACAAATGAAACAAAAGCAGTGCTGGCTGACTTTCGGGGTGCATACCCAAGACAGCAGGGCCTGAGTGGTATGGTTTTTGAAGGAGGGAAAAGGATGTATGTATGAAAAACAACCAACCAACCAACAGTACTCCCATCTCAAGAAGCAGTTGTAGGTTCCAATATTTTTAAAACATTACGGGCAGAGGACCTCTCAGGGGAAGATAATGGCTGCCTTCTCCATGCATTTCTGCTCCACACATTTCCACACGTTTCTGCTACAATTCCCCATAGAGGGGTGTGAGGAGGGGGCTCTGTGACTGGTGAGCAGGTACCCTAATGAAGGAGACCCGTGACTTGGGGGCAATCCTTGTCAGAGCATGAATGGGCTTTTTAAAAACTCATTTTTCTGTGTCAAAGAGAGGCTGGATAGGTCTGTGGGTCCAGCAAGAGGAGCTGGGGGCCACCCAGTGTTGGACGTCAGGGGGTAAACAGGGGAGAGGAGATGGAAGACATACAGGAAGGCACAGCCTCAGCCAAGTGACACAGAGCTCAGAGGACCAGTACCAAGTTGAGCAGGCCAACAGCTGCCCAGACAGTGTTTGCACCCAAAAGCCAAAGACTTGGGACGTGAGGCCAGCAGGGAAATAGTTCAGCCACTCCAGGAAACAAAGGTCTGCCCTGGGATAAGAGAATGGAAAACACCAGTTGGCCTGGGGGTGACTCTTCATCTCCACGGCAAGGCCTGAACCCTCGCAGGGAAAACTGGCAACAGACGGGCTCTGTCAGAGGATGCTGAGTGCTTGGAGCCTGGCTGGGGGTGGACCTGTGACCCCCGCCCCCCCCAGCGCCCACCCCACGATTCAGAAGTGTTTGCTACCGGCATTAAACCAGCTGAGGACGGGAGGGCAGTGACAGGATGTGCTGGAGAACAGGGTGTCTGGGGAGAGTCTTCAGTGAAGAAACTTCCCGTAGTTTTGCCCTTGGAAATCCACAGAAGCAATCAACAAGAGCCTTGCCTGGGAGGAAGCGTCCATCTGATGGGGAGGGCTGTTCTGGGCTTGGGTAACACTTGGAATCCCTTTAAGATGCTGGGAGTTGATAGTAGAAAGCAGACAGGATACAGAAAGCGTTTTAAGTCAAAAGTTACAGCTGAGTTAAAACAGAAATGTTTCTGGAAGAGTTAATGATGTCCTGAAATCAAGCTGAGGAGTAAAACACTGAATCTTTCTCAACATTGGGGGGATCGGAGAAGGGGAGGAGAGAGGTTACCAAAGCAGTTGCTGCTTCTGGGAGGGGCTTGGGGGTGGACTCTGGCGGAGTGGCACGGAGGACGCACACCAGGGCCAGGGGCGTCACCCCCTTCAGTCTTGGTCCTGCGGGTCTCTCTTGCCTCACCTTCGAGAACATACATATTCTGCCTGAACTGAACCTATACAGGCTGCAGACCCCTCCTTTCTGAGGTGCTGTGCCACTTGGAGATGGACACTCTGCTCTCACCACCCCCGCCCTGCTTCCTGAGCTTCTGAAACACAAAAGGCGGGAAGTTGCCCTGTGTTTGCATGCTCTCAGAAATGCCCTTCTTATCCGTGCCTCTTAGGGATGCAGAGACGTGTTGATATTATAAAGTGGTAAATGTGATTCAACTATTCTCTGAGAGTAGACAGACAGACAGACAGACACACACACACACACACACAGTCTCCTTCCTATTAAACTATCTCAGTGTATTATCAGTAACACTCTTCACAATTGAGTCCAGAACAGTAAAGAACTACAGCTTCAGGCAACTTGAAAACAGGAGACAGTTCAGTGACAAATTCTAGCCACCTTCCCACAGAAACCTCAACTCAAGATGTTCATCTGATCTACAAGTCCCATGGGTCTCAGCCTTAGGGTTTTGGTCCTCTCTCAGGCACGTGTGTTTCTGGTCTCCAGTGAGAATGCTGCTCGGGCCACCAGCCTGCACCATTCCGGTCTGAGTGGAGAGCTCCCTCTAGTGGCTGTCTGGAGCAGGTTCTTTTAATTTCCAACCCACCAAATTTAGAAATACATAATTCCAAAGGCGACTGTGGAGTTCTTAAATCTCTTAATTCTTTTGTTGATAATGATAATTGCTAACTTTTTTGAACACTTAATACCTACCGTATCCTAGATGTATTAATTCTCACAATTGTCTCCTGTTTTGCAAATGAGGAAATGGAGGCACAGAGAATTTGCCTAATGTGTCAAGATCATGCAGATGAGTTGTGGAGCAGGATGATTTTGAACAGCCATATTCTAGAGCCCAGGCCCCAACACTGCCCTCTTCTCTCTTCCTAAGCCGTGCATAGGGCCCAGAATGCCAGGGTCACCACGTCGGTCTCTAGGCCTTAAACAGAAGGGCACTCCATAGATTCTGTAACTAGCACTTGGATTTCTTTGTGAATCATCACTTTAGACAAATTTGTAGCTTCATTTACTGTTAAAAGATGGTTCACTTTATAAGGTAAGCTCCCTGAACAAGGTTCTGGGCTTGATTTTGCTACCATAGCAAAAAGCGTTTAAAGCTTAAAGTATCTTCTATTCTTCAATTTCCTCATATCTAAAATGTAAGTAACACATTATTCCTACTTTTTTCCCTTACAGATCCTAAGTTCTGTAGACAAATTTAATAGATCTTTGGGTTTTTGAAAGCTACTGTCTTCCTGTTATTTGGAGGGTTAGATTCCTGAGGTTTAGAGGACATTGGTTTTGAAGCCAAAAAGAATCAGGATTGCATCTGGCTCTGCTTTTCAGCAACGGGTTGACCCAGGCAAGCATTTAACATTTCTGGATTCCAGGTTCCCTACCTGTAAAATGGAGGAATTTAACCAGATGAATTTTAAGCCTCCTGCTAGTTGGAATATTAAGTATTGGTAGGTTATGAGAGGAAAAATATAAAAAACACCATCATGATTAAAAGGTGTTGATAATTTGGTTCATAGAATTGTGTACCACATGCTCTACCTTCTATATCTGGATAAGTTAAGCTCGTTATTATCTAAATTCCTATGTGAAATGGGCTGGCTGACTTGGGATCCTTAATTAGGAATCTCAAGGTGAAAATGAAATGCCCCATCCAGTCTCTGAGTGGTTCGTATGAACTAAAATAAATTAGGATACATTTTCCAATATTGTGTTAAAATACACACATGTACATGGCCATACAATTTCTTCTATTATCTGTATACCATGGAAACCCATGGCATATGCGTAGTAATATAGGTGACCCATGCTATTTAAAAGGAGTATTCTCCTTTTTCTTAATTTGAGTCACAATCAGCCTCCTCTGAAAAGCAACCAAGCCCAGGCTCACATGCGTGTGGCTGTCCATGATTAACCTTTACAGAGTGTGAGTGAGTGCAAGAAGTCAAGAGTAGAGTTTTTCTTGAAACCACTAAAGAGCAGGGTCAGGCCTGGGTTGAAGAGAGGAAGAGGAGGATATTTGGATCTGAGCTTCCTGCAGACCACATAGTAAGCAAGTCTCTTTTCCTGATCTGCAAGTGATCAGCTTTTACAATGATTATTTTTTTAAGTCAAGTTATAGCAGATCAATTTTCATGACTGGAATCAAAGGAAGGAAGCATTTTCTGGTGCAAGAACAGGAAGCATAAAGTCAGACTTAAACTGTGGTTGGAAGATGAGAGAGAATCAGCCAGGCATCAAGTGTTCCGGTGTCCAGGAGAGGGTGGCATCACTCAGGGCTTTCAGTTGCCAACAATAGCATCCACCTCTGACTTGCTTAAGCAGTGGATTCTCAGAATCCTTGAAAGGGTTGAAAACCTAGGCTTTGAACCTAGACAGCCAGGAACGGGTCTTTCCTGCAGGCTTCCTTCCCAAAATGATTCCACACAGCTCATTCTTTTGCTTTCCCAGTTTCAGATTCAAGCTCTTGCATGGATGCACTCAACTTGTGGAGCTCGGTCACATGCCTCTACCCCAGTTGCAAAGGAAGCTGGAAAAGTGAGCTTTGTGCTTCTGTTAAAAAAGCTATCTCTTTCTCCTGAGGGGTGGGGAATTCTCAAAACCAAATATATTAGTCAGATTCTTGGCACTGTCAGCTGGGATGATTCAAGAGTTTCATGAAAAACTACTCTAATTAGAAAGGTGGGGACAGCAATAAGGAAAACCAACAAGTTCACCAGGGCCAACAACAGAACAGAAGTCGTTACCACATCCAGACCTGAAAGCATAGGGAGCTATCAGTGCAATGTAGTAAAACCTGTAGCTATAGCAGCTGTGGGCCCATAAAGAGGAAGACAGCCACTATCAACCTATATCCTGGCACCGGACACAGGTTGCCAGGGGAACCTGAGTTGGGGAAATAAATACCCTGCTTCCTCTCTCCCCACTTTTCAATCTCCTGCTGGTGCCTCCCATTAACTGAACACAATTGGAAGCTAGCAGTCTAGGGAACTCATGATGCTGTCCTTGGAGGCTGGCCTTTCAGGCACAGAGCCAGATGAAGAAAGGTAAAGATTGGACATGGAGGGCCAAATGGAGACTATCCAATACCTAGGAAGGGAAATCAAAGGTGGGGGTCGCCTCACCATCATAAAAAATATTCTCTACAAAGTTGAGGGAAAGGGACCCAAAATAGAAAGCCACATGGTGCCGTTGCCAGCAAACAGAAATGATTTCACTTCTGGGCTTCCCTGGTGGCGCAGTGGTTGAGAGTCCGCCTGCCGATGCGGGGGACGCGGGTTCGTGCCCCAGTCCGGGGGGATCCCACATGCCGCGGAGCGGATGGGCCCGTGAGCCATGGCCGCTGAGCCTGTGCGTCCGGCGCCTGTGCTCCGCTGCGGGAGAGGCCGCAACAGTGAGAGGCCCCCGCGTACCCAAAAAAAAAAAAAAAAAAAAGAAAGAAATGATTTAATGATTTCACTTCTTCCTTTTCAGTTTGGATGCCCTTAATTTTTATTCTTGCCTGATTCCTGTGGCTAGGACTTCCAGTACTGTGCTGAATAGAAGTGGGGAGAGTGGGCATCCTTTTCTTGTTCCTGATATTAAAGAAGAGGCTTTTTACCATTGAGTATGATATTAGCTGTGAGCTTTTCACATATGAGCTTTATTATGCCGAGGTACATTCTTTCTATATCTAATTTGTTGAGAGTTTTTGTCATGAAAAGCTACTGAACTTTGTCAAATGCTTTTTATGCATCTATTGAAAATACCAAATGATTTTTATCCACATTCTGTTAATGTAGTATATCACATTTATTGATTTGCTTATGTTGAACCATCCTTGCATCCCAGGGATAAATTTCATCTGGGCATGCTGTTTGATCCTTTTAATGTGCTCTTGAATTCAGTTGCTAGTATTTTGTTGAGGATGTTTGTGTCTATGTTTATCAGGGATATTGACCTATAATTTTCTTTTTTTATGGTGTCCTTGTCTGACTTTGGTATCAGAGTAATACTGGCCTCATTAAATTGAGTTTACAGGTGTTTCTTCCTCTTCAGTTTTTGGGAAGAGTTTGAGAAGTATTGGTATTAATTCTTTGAATGTTTTGTAGAATTCACCAGTGAGGCTATCTGGTCCTGAGCATTTATTTGTTGGGAGATTTGTTTTTATTATTGATTCAATCTTCTTGTTCATTACTGGTCTGTTCAGATTTATTACCCCATGGTTCAGTCTTGGTATGGTGCATGTTTCTAGGATATTATCCATTTCTTCTAAGTTATCTAATTTATATAATTGTTCATAGTAGTCTCTTATGATCTTACATATTTTTGTGGTATCAGCTATAATGTCTCCTCTTTCATTTATACTTTTATTCGAGTCTGCTCTCTTTTTTACTTAGCCTCAATAAAGTTGTGTCAATTTTGTTTATCTCTTCAAAAAAACAACTAAATTTTATTGATCTTTTCTGTTGTCTTTCTCTTCTCTATTTCATTGATTTCTGCTCTAATTTGTTATTTCTTTCCTTCTGCTAACTTTGGGCCTAGTTTGTTCTTTTCTTTCTAGTTCCTTAATGCATAAAGTTAGCTTGTTATTTGAGATCTTTTTTTCCTCTTAATGTAGGCATTTATCACTAAACTTTTACCTTAGAACTGCTTTTGCTGCCTCCCATAAGTTTGGTATGTTGTATTCCCATTTTTGATTGTCTCAAGATCTTTTTAAAATTTCCCTTTTGACTACTTTGATGATCCACTGGTTGTTCAGGAGTGTGTTGTTTAATTTCCACATTTTGGTGAATTTTCCTACTCTCCTCCTGTTATTTATTTCTAGTTTCATATCATTGTGTTTGGAAAAGATACTTGATATTATTTCAATCTTCTTAAATTTGTTAAGATATATTTTATGAACTAACATATTATCTATCCTGCAGAATATTCTGTGTGGTATTTGAGAAGAAGGTATATAGTGCTATTGGGTGGAATAGTCTATATATGTCTATTAGGTCCATTTGCTATAAAGTGTAGTTCAAGTCCATTATTTACTTATTGATTTCTGTCTGGATGGTCTATCCATTGTTGAAAGTGGGGTATTGAAGTCCTCTACTATTATTGCTTTGCTGTCTATCAGCCTTCAATTCTGTTGATTTTGAATATCTGGGAGAGAGCACCAGAGTCAGTTCTGAGCCCAGAGGATGTATGAATTGGAAAGGGACTCTACCATAAGATGCTTTGAAAGGAGAATTCATTATCTTGGGTGGAGCTGGGTGTCAGCACAGAGCCATTCCAGATATCCTAATGACAAGTAAATGAGGTCTAGACCAAGGAAGCAACAATGAAAATGGAATGAAGGGCTGGGTTTAAAAGCTATGGATTTACAGCCACCAGTCATAGGTGCTACAGTCTTTAGCAAATAATAACTTAGCAGGGAAAGGTTCAGAAAAAATTTAAGATGCCTGAGCCCTCAGTATTTTGTGGCTAGGAGAATTTTGATGTCATTAATAGAAGGAGAGAAGTCAAGAAGAAAAACTAGTTAGGAAAAAGATGTGCTGATAGTTACTGTTGAGGTTACAAATGTAATCTTCTGCAGAAAGCTGCATAATTCCTGCTTTTAGGAGAGATGAGGTACACACATACATAATTGGGCAAAAATTTGGAGATGGTAAGTGCCATACAAATGGTACCCAAAACGGTGCTATGGGAATCTAGAGGAGATTACAGCTGGGAGAGTCAAGGGGGGCTGCACTGAGAAGGTGGAATTCAAGCTGGGCCTTGAAAAATGGGCAGGATGTTGATACATACATATTTAAAAGATGACATAGGAGAGCCAATTGGTCATATGTAGTAACATTGAAAATTACATGTAGTCAACAGTCTGTAATTCCACCTACAATTGTACAACTTAAAGAAAATGTGACTTTTATATATAAAGATACATACACAAGAAAATGTAATGAGTAAAACTGAAATCTCTCTAAATTTCCATCTACAGGAGAATTGATAAAAGATGGTGTTTCATGCAATAGAATTCTATATACCTATTAAATTAAATGAAGTAGTGTTACATGTATCAACATGGGTATACCATAAAAATATTAATAATGAGAGAAAAGAGTATATGTGCCAGGGTCCCATTAGAAAACATGGTACTCTGATGTTTGATGGAGTTTAACTGAAGATAATTCAATGAAGAGACTATATTCAGAGGTGTGGATGAGGAAGTGGAATCAGAGGATTGGTAAAATACTTGGGAACTAGTAATAAAGGGAAGTTTTCACCACTTCTAGACTTGAAGTGATAAAAGGGAGGGGTTGGGGTTAATGGAACTTGGTTAGAGATGAAGCCATTAAAGAGAGGCTGCTGGAAGGGACTTATTGTCAAAAATGAAGCCACTGACAGAAATGCAGCTAGACAGGGAGATAGCAGATGGGATGAATATCTTATATGTATGAGATTCCTATATCTGCTATAAAAAATTACCAGAAACTTAATGGCATAAAACTTAAAATTTATTACATTAATGATTGTGGAGGTCAGACATCCAAATTGGGTTTTACCAGGGTAAAATCAAGGCATCAGCAGGACTGCATTCTTTTTTTTTTAACATCTTTATTGGAATATAATTGCTTTACAATGGTGTGTTAGTTTCTGCTTTATAACAAAGTAAATCAGTGATACATATACATATGTTCCCATATCTCTTCCCTCTTTCATCTCCATCCCTCCCATCCTCCCTATCCCACCCCTCTAGGTAGTCACAAAGCACTGAGTTGATCTCCCTCTGCCATGAGGCTGCTTCCCACTAGCTATCTATTTTACGTTTGGTAGTGTATATATGTCCATGTCACTCTTTCAGTTTGTCCCAGCTTACCCTTCCCCCTCTCCATATCCTCAAGTCCATTCTCTGTAGGTCTGTGTCTTTATTCCTGGCTTACTCCTAGGTTCTTCATGACCTTCTTTTTTTTCTTCTTAGATTCCATATATATGTGTTAGCATATGGTATTTGTTTTTCTCTTTCTGCCTTACTTCACTCTGTATGACAGCCTCTAGGTCCATCCACCTCACTACAAATAACTCAATTTCATTTTTTATGGCTGAGTAATATTCCATTGTATATATGTGCCATATCTTCTTTATCCATTCATCCGATGATGGACACGTAAGTTGCTTCCATCTCCTGGCTATTGTAAATAGAGCTGCAATGAACATTTTGGTACATGACTATTTTTGAATTATGATTTTCTCAGGGTATATGACCAGTAGTGGGGTTGCTGGGTCGTATGGTAGTTCTATTTGTAGTTTTTTAAGGAACCTCCATACTGTTTTCCAGAGTGGCTATATCAATTTACATTCCCACCAGCAGTGCAAGAGTGTTCCCTTTTCTCCACACCCTCTCCAGCATTTATTGTTTCTAGATTTTTTGATGATGGCCTTTCTGACCGATGTGAGATGATATCTCATTGTAGTGTTTTTTTTTTTTTTTTTTGGGTGGGGGGGGCTAGGCGGGCCTCTCACTGTTGTGGCCCCTCCCGCTGCGGAGCACAGGCTCCGGACGTGCAGGCCCAGTGGCCACGGCTCACGGGCCCAGCCGCTCCGCGGCATGCGGGATCCTCCCGGACCGGGGCAGGAACCCACGTCCCCTGCATCGGCAGGCGGACTCCCAACCACTGCGCCACCAGCCACCAGGGAAGCCCCTCATTGTAGTTTTGATTTGCATTTCTCTAATGATTAAAGATGTTGAGCATTCTTTCATATGTTTGTTGTATATCTGTATATCTGTATATCAGATATCTGTATATCTTCTTTGGAGAAATGTCTATTTAGGGCTTCTGCCCATTTTTGGATTGGGTTGTTTGTTTTTTTGTTATTGAGCTGCTTGTAAATTTTGGAGATTAATCCTTTGTCAGTTGCTTCATTTGCAAATATTTTCTCCCATTCTGAGGGTTGTCTTTTGGTATTGTTTATGGTTTCCTTTACTGTGCAAAAGCTTTGAAGTTTCATTAGGTCCCATTTGTTTATTTTTGTTTTTATTTCCATTTCTCTAGGAGGTGGGTCAAAAAGGATCTTGCTGTGATTTATGTAATAGAGTGTTCTGCCTATTTTTTCCTCTAAGAGTTTGATAGTGTCTGGCCTTACATTTAGATCTTTACTCCATTTTGAACTTATTTTTGTGGATGGTGTTAGGGAGTATTCTAATCTCATACTTTTACATGTACCTGTCCAGTTTTCCCAGCACCACTTATTGAAGAGGCTGTCTTTTCTCCACTGTATATTCTTGCCTCCTTTATCAAAAATAAGATGACCATATGTGTCTGGGTTTATCTCTGGGCTTTCTATCCTATTCCATTGATATATATTTCTGTTTTTGTGCCAGAACCGTACTGTCTTGATTCCTAGGTTTGTAGTATAGTCTGAAGTCAGGGAGTCTGATTCCTTCAGCTCCATTTTTCGTTCTTAGGATTGCTTTGGCTATTCAGGGTCTTTTGTGTTTCCATACAAATTGTGAAATTTTTTGTTCTAGTTCTGTGAAAAATGCCAGTGGTAGTTTGATAGGGATTGCATTGAATCTGTAGATTGTTTTGGGTAGTAGAGTCATTTTCATAATATTGATTCTTCCAATCCAAGAACATGGTATATCTCTCCATCTGTTTGTATCATCTTTACTTTCCTTCATCAGTGTCCTATAATTTTCTGCATACACATCTTTTGTCTCCTTAGGTAGGTTTATTCCTGGATATTTTATTCTTTTTGTTGCAATGGTAAATGGGAATGTTTTCTTAATTTCACTTTCAGATTTTTCATCATTAGTGTATAGGAATGCCAGAGATTTCTGTGCATTAATTTTTTATCCTGCTACTTTACCAGATTCATTGATTGGCTCTAGTAGTTTTCTGGTAGCATCTTTGTGATTCTCTATGTATAGTATCATGTCATCTGCAAACAGTGACAGCTTTACTCCTTCTTTTCCTATTTGGATTCCTTTTATTTCTTTTTCTTCTCTGATTGCCGTGGCTAAAACTTCCAAAACTATGTTGAATAAAAGTGGTGAGAGTGGGCAACCTTGTCTTGTTCCTGATCTTAGTGGAAATGGTTTCAGTTTTTCACCATTGAGAACAATGCTGGCTGTGGGTTTGTCATATATGACCTTTATTATGTTGAGGAAATTTCCCTCTATGCCTACTTTCTGCAGGATTTTTATCATAAATGGGTGTTGAATTTTGTCAAAAGCTCTCTCTGCATCTATTGAGATGATCATATGGTTTTTCTCCTTCAATTTGTTAATATGGTGTATCACGTTGATTGATTTGCATATATTGAAGAATCCGTGTATTCCTGGAATAAACCCCACTTGATCATGGTGTATGATCCTTTTAATGTGCCGTTGGATTCGGTTTGCTAGTATTTTGTTGAGGATTTTTGCATCTATGTTCATCAGTGATATTGGCCTGTAGTTTTCTTTCTTTGTGACATCATTGTCTGTTTTTGGTATCAGGGTGATGGTGGCCTTGTAGAATGAGTTTGGGAGTGTTCCTCCCTCTGCTATATTTTGGGAGAGTTTGAGAAGGATAGGTATTAGCTCTTCTCTAAATGTTTGATAGAATTTGCCTGTGAAGCCATCTGGTCCTGGGCTTTTGTTTCTTGAAATATTTTTAATCACAGTCTCAATTTCAGTGCTGGTGACTGTTTTGTTCATATTTTCTATTTCTTCCTGGTTCAGTCTTGTAAGGTTGTGCATTTCTAAGAATTTTTCCATTTCTTCCAGGTTGTCCATTTTATTGGCATAGAGTTGCTTGTAGTAATCTCTCATGATCTTTTGTATTTCTGCAGTGTCAGTTGTTACTTCTCCTTTTTCATTTCTAATTCTATTGATTTGAGTCTTCTCCGTTTTTTTTCTTGATGAGTCTGGCTAATGGTTTATCAATTTTGTTTATCTTCTCAAAGAACCAGCTTTTAGTTTTATTGATCTTTGCTATCATTTCTTTCATTTCTTTTTCATTTATTTCTGATCTGATCTTTATGATTTCTTTCCTTCTGCCAACTTTGGGGTTTCTTTGTTCTTCTTTCTCTAATTGCTTTAGGTGCAAGGTTAGGTTGTTTATTTGAGATATTTCCTGTTTCTTAAGTTAGGATTTTATTGCTATAAACTTCCCTCTTAGAACTGCTTTTCCTGCATCCCATAGGTTTTGGGTCGTCGTGTCTCCATTGTCATTTGTTTCTAGGTATTTTTTGATTTCCTCTTTGATTTCTTCAGTGATCATTTCGTTATAAGTAGTATATTGTTTAGCCTCCATGTGTTTGTATTTTTTACAGGTATTTTCCTGTAATTGATATCTACTCTCAGAGCGTTGTGCTCAGAAAAGATACTTGATACAATTTCAATTTTCTTAAATTTACCAAGGCTTGATTTGTGACCCAAGATATGATCTATCCTGGAGAATGTTCCATGAGCACTTGAAAAAAATGTGTATTCTGTTGTTTTTGGATGGAATGTCCTATAAATATCAATTAAGTCCATCTTGTTTAATGTTTCATTTAAAGGTTGTGTTTCCTTATTTATTTACATTTTGGATGATCTGTCCATTGGTGAAAATGGGGTGGTAAAGTTCCCTACTATGAATGTGTTACTGTCAATTTCCCCTTTTATGGCTGTTAGTATTTGCCTTATGAATTGAGGTGCTTCTATGTTGGGTGCATAAATATTTACAATTGTTATATCTTCTTCATGGATCGATCCCTTGATCATTATGCAGTGTCCTTCTTTGTCTCTTGTAATACTCTTCATTTTAAAGACTGTTTTGTCTGATATGAGAATTGCTACTCCAGCTTCCTTTTGATTTCCATTTGCATGGAATATCTTTTTCCATCCCCTCACTTTCAGTCTGTACGTGTCCCTATGTCTGAAGTGGGTCTCTTGTAGACAGCATATATATGGGTCTTGTTTTTGTATCCATTCAGCCAGTCTGTGTCTTTTGGTGGGAGCATTTAATCCATTTACATTTAAGGTAATTATTGATATGTATGTTCCTATTCCCATTTTCTTAATTGTTTTGGGTTTGTTATTGTAGGTCTTTTCCCTCTCTTGTGTTTCTTGCCTAGAGAAGTTCCTTTAGCATTTGTTGTAAAGCTGGTTTGGTGGTGCTGAACTCTCAGCTTTTGCTTGTCTGTAAAGGTTTTAATTTCTCCATCAAAACTGAATGAGATCCTTGTTGGGTAGAGTAATCTTGGTTGTAGGTTTTTTTCCTTCATCACTTTAAACATGTCCTGCCACTCCCTTCTGGCTTGCAGAGTTTCTGCTGAAAGGTCAGCTGTTAACCTTATGGGGATTCTCTTGTGTGTTATTTGTTGTTTTTCCCTTGCTGCTTTTAATATGTTTTCTTTGTATTTAATTTTTGATAGTTTGATTAATATGTGTCTTGGCGTGTTTCTCCTTGGGTTTATCCTGTATGGGACTCTCTGTGCTTCCTTGACTTGATTAACTATTTCCTTTCCCATATTAGGGAATTTTCAACTATAATCTCTTCAAATATTTTCTCAGTCCCTTTCTTTTTCTCTTCTTCTTCTGGGATCCCTATAATTTGACTGTTAGTGAGTTTAATGTTGTCCCATAGGTCTCTGAGACTGTCCTCAGTTCTTTTCATTCTTTTATCTTTATTCTCTTGTGCAGTTGTTATTTCCACTATTTTATCTTCCACGTCACTTATCCATTCTTCTGCCTCAGTTTTTCTGCTATTGATCCCTTCTAGAGTATTTTTAATTTCATTTATTATGTTGTTCATCGTTGCTTGTTTCCTTTTTAGTTCTTCTAGGTCCTTGTTAAACGTTTCTTGCATTTTCTCTATTCTATTTCCAAGATTTTGGATCATCTTTACTATGATTATTCTGAATTCTTTTTCAGGTAGACTGCCTATTTTCTCTTCATTTGTTAGGTCTGGTGGGTTTTTACCTTGCTCCTTCATCTGCTGTGTGTTTCTCTGTTTTCTCATTTTGCTTAACTTACTGTGTTTGGGGTCTCCTTTTTGCAGGCTGCAGGTTCGTAGTTTCCGTTGTTTTTGCTGTCTGTCCCCAGTGGCTAAAGTTGGTTCGGTGGGTTGTGTAGGCTTCCTGGTGGAGGGGACTAGTGCCTGTGTTCTGGTGGATGAGTCTGGATCTTGTCTTTCTGGTGGGCAGGTCCATTTCTGGTGGTGTGTTTTGGGGTGCCTGTGGCCTTATTAGGATTTTAGGCAGCCTCTCTGCTAATGGGTGGGGTTGTGTTCCTGTCTTGCTAGTTGTTGGGCATAGGGTGTGCAGCACTGTAGCTTGCTGGTCGTTTAGTGAAGCTGGATATTTGTGTTGAGATGGAGATCTCTGGGAGATTTTCACCCTTTTATATTACGTGAAGCTGGGAGGTCTCTTGTGGACCAGTGTCCTGAAGTTGCCTCTCCCACCTCAGAGGCACAGCACTGACTCCTCGCTGTAGCATCAAGAGCCTTTCATGCACATGGCTCAGAATAAAAGGGAGAAAAAGTAGAAAGAAAGAGGATAAAATAAAATAAAGATAAAATAAAGTTATTAAAATAAAAAATAATTATTAAGAAGAAAAAATTTTTTAAAGAAAAAAAAAAGGACGGACAAAACCCTAGGACAAATGGTGAAAGCAAAGCTATACAGACAAAGTCTCACACAGAAACATACACATACACACTCACAAAAAGAGGAAAAGGGGAAAAAATAATATATCTTGCTCTCAAAATCCACCTCCTCAATTTGGGATGATTTGTTGTCTATTCAGGTATTCCACCAACGCAGGGTACATCAAGTTGATTGTGGAGATTTAATCCACTACTCCTGAGGCTGCTGGGAGAGATTTCCCTTTCTCTGTTCGCACAGCTCTGGGGGTTCAGCTTCAGCTTTGGATTTGGATTTGGACCCGCCTCTGCATGTAGGTTACCTGAGAGCGTCTGTTCCCACCCAGATAGGACGGGGTTAAAGGAGCCACTGATTCGGGGGTTCTGGCTCAGTCAGGCCGGGGGGAGGGAGGGGTACGGAGTGCGGGGTGAGCCTGCGGCCGGAGAGGCTGGTGTGATGTTGCACCAGCCTGAGGCGCGCCGTGCATTCTCCAGGGGAAGTTGTCCCTGGATCACGGGACCCTGGCAGTGGTGGGCTGTACAGGCTCCCGGGAGGGGAGGTGTGGAGAGTGACCTGGGATAGCACACAGGCTTCTTGGTGGCGGCAGGAGCAGCGTTAGCATCTCATGCCCGTCTCTGCGGTCTGCGCTGTTAGCCGCTGCTTGCGCCCGTCTCTGGAGCTCCTTTAAGCGGCGTGCTTAAAACCCTCTCCTCGCGCCCTAGGAAACAAAGAGGTAAGGAAAAGTCTCTTGTCTCTCTGGCAGCTCCAGACCTTTTCCCGGACTCCCTCCCGGCTAGCCATGGTGCACTAGCCCCTTCAGGCTGTGTTCACACAGCCAACCCCAGTCCTCCCCCTGGGATCCGACCGAAGCCCGAGCCTCAGCTCCCAGCCCCGCCCGCCCTGGCAGGTGAGCAGACAAGCCTCTCGGGCTGGTGAGGCTGGTCGGCACCGATCCTCTGCAGAATCTCTCCGCTTTGCCCTCCGCACCCTGTTGCTGCGCTCTCCTCCGCGGCTCCGGAGCTTCCCCCTCCGCCACTCACAGTCTCCGCCCGCGAAGGGGCTTCTAGTGTGTGGACACCTTTCCTCCTTCACGGCTCCCTCCCACTGGTGCAGGTCCCGTCCCTATTCTTTTGTCTCTGTATTCTTTTTTCTTTTGCCCTACCCAGGTACGTGGGGAGTTTCTTGCCTTTTGGGAAGTCTGAGGTCTTCTGCCAGCATTCAGTGAGTGTTCTATAGGAGCAGTTCCACGTGTAGATGTATTTCTGATGTATTTGTGAGGAGGAAGATGATCTCCACATCTTACTCTTCCGCCATCTTCCCCCTCTCCAAGCTGCATTCTTGCTAGAAGTTCTAGAGGATACTATATTCTCTTGCCTTTTTTCAGCTTCTAGAAACTGCCTGCAATCCTTGACTTGTGGTCCTTTCTTCCATCTTCAAAGCCAGAGGTGTAGCTATCTTCCAATCTCTCTCTCTCTGACCCCTCTGCCTTCCTCTCATAAGGACCCTTGTAGTTACATTGCGCTCATCTAGAGAATCCAAGATAATCTTCTCATATCAAGATCTTTAATCACATCTGTCCCCTTTGCCATATAAAGTAACATATTCACAGGTCCCGAGGAAGACCCATCATTTCATACTTTCTCTTCTGCCACCTACAATCTCCTGCTGTTGCTTTCCAATGGACAAATCCAACCAGCAGAAGAGAGCAAGGAAGCCCAAGGATGCAATCCATGGAGGTCACTTTTTGGGGGACAGTTGCAGAGAAGAACAGATAATAGAGTTGGGGTGGTGCATTGACAACTAACCACTGAAAAAAGCTAGTTATATAATGAAATGTATAGAATGATATCATTTATACAAGCTGGAAAACCTATAGAACATTTAGAATAATGCTACATGCTGTCAATGGTTATACATAGGTGATAATAATATTTTTAAGATAATCTTTTTATGGTAGAATAAATTTAGATTTACAAAAACATTATGAGAACAGTACAGCTAGTTCCTATATACCTATACTCAGTTTCCCCTATTATGAACATCTTACATAAGGTGGTACATGTGTCACAAATAATGAATGGTTGTGGATGAATTATTATTAACTAAAGTCCGTGGTTTACTAAGATTTCTTTGTTTTTCCCTAATGTACTTTTTCTGCTTCAGGATTTATCTAGGATATCACATTACATTTAGTTATGTCTTCTTAGGCTCCTCTTTGCGGTGACAGTATCTTAGACTTTTCTTGTTCTTGATCAATAATAGTGTTTTAAAAGTGTAAGTAAATCACAAGCACCAGTTCCAGGACATCTGTTACCTCTGGGGAGGTTGTGAGGGCCATAGGTTCAGGAGCGGATACATGGGGGCTTCAGATACATCTGTAACGTGTGATCTCTTTAAAGAGATGTAAAGTAGGTGTGACAGAATATTTAGAATTGATAGCATTGGTGGAGTTAAGTTTATTATTCTGTTATATTTTTTATTTGTTTGAGATATTTCAGAATTAAAGGATTTGATGGGTCAAGAAGAAAAATGCCAGGTAGATGGAGGAAAGTGAGAAAAGCAGAGAGAAGGGGCCGCAGTCTAACGAGGAATGGGCTGTGGTTAGACGGAGCTGGAGCACAGGGTCCTCAAATGCTATTTGAGGGATGTGTGGCTGGAAACACAGGCTCTGGACCTACTGTGGATACTGCTGATGGAGGACGAATCTAGCTGCTTCATCATCTGAGGGCCACTGCCAACGTTGGAGCAGCTGAGTGGGATGAGCACGGTTCACCTTTGCAATGTGTGGAAGTTGCTTTGGAGAAGAATTAAGGAGTCAGCTCAGCTAGGAGAATGGTACAGAGGTACAGGTGTGCAGTGATAAGGCCTACATTTAAAAGGCAGAAAATACTTATTGTTGACCCTTCTAGTGCTCTGTGCTTTATTTGATTTCATTCTCACAACAACCCATTGAGGTAAGCAGTAGTATTACCACCTGTCTTTTGCAGATGAGGAAACTGAGCCACAGAGAGGTTAAAAAACTTCCTGATGGGGCTTCCCTGGTGATGCAGTGGTTAAGAATCCACCTGCCAATGCAGGGGACACGGGTTTGATCCCTGCTCCAGGAAGATCCCACATGCCGCGGAGCAACTAAGCCTGTGTGCCACAACTACTGAGCCCACGTGCCACAACTAATGAAGCCCATGCATCTAGAGCCCATGCTCTGCCAACAAGAGAAGCCACCACAATGAGTGGCCCACACACCGCAACGAAGAGTAGCCCCTGCTCGCTGCAACTAGAGAAAGCCCATGTGCAGCAATGAAGACCCAACAGCCATAAGATAGATAGATAGATAGATAGATAGATAGATAGATAGATAGATAGATAGATAGATAGATAGAGAAATAAAACAAACTTCCTAATGTTCATAAATCTGGGAACTAGGGACACTGGATGAGGATGCAGCCAGGCTCGCTCCTACAGACATGCACCCAATGTTCCTGCTCTGATCCCACCCTAGGCTGATAGCACTGGGAGAAGTGAGGAGATCCAGGCATTAGGGATGAGGAGGAAGTGGGTGTAGGGGAATTAATGGTTTCAAGCCTGGTGACCAGAGGATATCGTTACCCCAGAAAGAAACTTTAAGTATCAGGAGGAAGAACTGGATTGAGGAGTTGGCTAATAAGAGAAGTTGTGTTTGAGGGGCTAAGGAAATGTCGAGCAGGCAGCTGTAGAAGTGGGGACCACCTGCTCTGGAGCATGAGAGTTAAAGCTATGTGACTGAGCCAGAACATTTTCTTTAGGGAGGAAAGGAAGAGAGAAAAGTGAAAGGCAGGAAGATATAAAAGTGTAAAGATAGAAATGGTTCTATAAACTTGGCTAATGAAATATTTAGTAGGCTTTTTACTTAGCTATGCTATTTCCTCCCACCTTGGTTTTGGGTGAGCTTGAGTGAGAGGTAGTTTGTCCTTTCTTTTTTACAACTTCTTCCACTCACAGAAGGGGTTCTTGGCTTGGTACGGTTTCTAGAAGGATGAAATAACATCCCTTTGCCCCAGTTTATTCTCATATTATTTATATTATTCTTTCCAGTTTAGCCAAGTTCTTTCCACTTTCATTTAAAGAGAATAATATTCCCTTTCTTTTCAACATTTTTAGTTTATGCGAACTATGCCTCTTTCACGGTAAGATAACAAATAGGAGTTGAAATAACCAACTTAAAAATGTAGAGTGTGTGGGCAGAACATTGTTGACTTTTTAAAAATCCGTCTTTGATGTCAGAGTGAAATTAAGGTTTTATGTGCTTTTTTTCTTTTGTTGCAGTGAGGAGGTATTGGGGACGGAACTCTGTAGCTTCTTCGTCCTACAGTGGTTCAGAGTTTAGTGTTACTGAGACCCATTTTAAAACACACTGAGGAATGAATACCTTTTAAAATGTTTGACTGCAAATTGGTAAATCTACGCATTCATAATACGTCAGATTACTGTAAAACATGAACTATCTGCTGAAGTATGTTATAAAATATGCATTTATTGCAAGACTGCACTAGGGGCTATGAAATGCAAGTCAGAATCAGGTAGGAGTCTTTTTCTTCAGGTATTTCTGAAGAAACTAAAAAGAGTTAGGGGAGGAAAGTGTTGATATAAACTTGAACTTTGTTGTTGTTCTCATAGAAAGGAAGATTTGTAGAATGTCCTTTATCAGTCAAATCGCTTATATGTGCTATATAGAATTGCATGGAATAAACAAGAGGGGAAGCCAGGAATGGAAGGAATGTTAAAACAGGAGTCAGGAGATTCGGTACCATCCCTAAATTGCTATAATCCTGGACAAACTAGGATTTGCTCCCACCCTCAGAGATACCATTTTCATTGATCTGGGGGTGAGGTCAGCGTTTGGTGTGTTTAAAAGTACTTCCCAGGTGGTTCTGCTGGGCACCCAGAGTTGAGAGCCATTGCATACCACAACAGTTTGGTATCACCTGTGCACTGCTCTTTGATAGGTGAGGAGAGATGGGACAGCCAGTGCTCATTTTAGGAGAGACTGAAGCAGAGTTGGAGGGGAACATAGTGGACATTTAACTGACTTTCAATATCTATCTCACTCAAATGCTTAGCCTAAGCCAACTAGGGGACCCTCGTTCTCCTGGCTGGTAATGGGTTCAAGGTGGAGCACATGAACCAGTTGTGGTTGATGAGACATAAGAAGTTGTCTGCTGCTGCTAGCTAGGGGTTGGGGGTGTCATTCTGGGAAAGGTTTCTCTCACCTGAGAGAAAGTTCCAGAAGGAGATATTCTCTCTTCTTCCTCGTGACATTTTGTCTGGATGCGATGCTTGTTTCCAACAAAGCTATCTGGCTACCTGCCTATAGAGGGAATAAACATCAAAGCTCAGACGACCCTGGGTCTTGATGACGTTGTTAAGCCACTGTATCAACCTGCCTTGGAGCCCATCCTACTTCTGAGATGTTATAAAATAGGTATTTAAAGACACTTTGATTTAGATTTTATTTGATTTAGATTTTATTTGTAGGCAAACACACCCTAAATGATGTAGTAAAAGATAGTTCATTCCTGACGTAAAGACAAAGGAGAGTTTTCTGATGGTGGACCTCTCTGGAACCAGGGCAGTCTTTGTGTGGCTTGGGTGAAGGCCAAGTCTGAGTTCTGGAATCATAGAATGATAGACTTAGAGAGCCATATTATTCCAACTCCCTATTTTTGCTGAATAGGTAAGAACCAGAGAAGTAACATGACCTTCTAAGGTCACACAGCAAGTTGGTGATGTGGTTATGTCTAGAAAACCCAACTCAGTTAGAAAGACCACACCACACCATACTTCTAATGTACAACTAGGTCTTTAATATCCTCCATTTGTGCAGTGACACCATGTCCTCAGTATACACAGTGATACCAAGAATGTTTCTTACCAAACTTAGAAAGTGTGAAATATGGTGTTTGAGTTTTCAAATCATTATGAGGTCTTGCTCTATCAGAAAGGTTTCATTCTGAACAATACAGATTTGCTAATCAAGAGAAATTAGGTAATTGACCAAATTCCTTTTGTTCCATATCCTAAGCCATCAGACCTGGTTGGACCTGTGCTTTACCCTGGAGCAAAGTGGATATCAACCTCCTTCACATGACTTTTCAGAAATGTGAACAATTCACTTGCCCTTCCATGCTTTCCCATAACAGACATTACACTCTGACCTTAGGATTCCTTCCTTCCATCTATGGCTCTTTCTGATATTAAAATGAGAATAGGTCTGGGAGGGGTAATACTCAAATCCATGCTTCTTAAGCAGAGGTAAGCGGACCCCTGTGCAGCCTCCCAAGGTGAGGGCAAAGGGGAAATAGGGCACACCTTCTCAGAGAACAGACTTAATCTGATGGTAAAAAAGAAGAAGGTATAGGAGAAATCCAATTTCATGGGGGATCTGTTCACTTATTTCTGGGGAACTTTGGGTGGAACAGTTTACAAGTACTGATAAGTTGCTTTGCCTCAGTTTGGATGAATTTTTTCTCTAGCACATTCACTGAATGTTAGCTGAGCCTCAAAATGGAGCTGGCTATGGTCAGAGTTCCACTTACCATGATTGTATGGCACATTATATCAAAACTTAGTGGTGTCAAACAAACAACAAATTGTTATGAGCATGGGTTTTGTGGGACAGGAATTTGGACAGGGTAGAGCAAGGCTGGGGCCTTATTTGGACAGCTCACTATCAAGCTTGAAGGCTGGAAGGGTTGTTCACTTACATTTTGGGGGTGAAAGCTGGCTGTTGGCCGGAGCATCAGTACTCTCACATGGGCTACCTTGGGCTTCCTCATTGTGTCCACACAAGTGTCCTACAAGACAGAGCCAGGCAGAAGCTGTATCCATTTTAGATGACTCAGCCTCGGAAGTCACTTAGCATCGCTTATGCCATATTCTATTGATGGGAGCACTCAAAAACCTGCCCAGAATCAAGGAGAGTGGACACAGACCCCACCTCTTGGGTGAGTGGCAAGATCCTGGGAAAGCAAGTGGGACTGGAAACACTACTGTGGCTTTTTGAGAAAATAAAATCTGCCGCGGTTAGCTTACCATGGTCATGGGAATTTCATCTTCTTTTGAGTATATCTTCTATGGCTATAGAGAAATCCCTCCCTTTGTCTATATCTCATTCAGTTGAAAAGTTGTTTTCATAAAAACCTATGAAGATTATGGATGGATCAGTCTAAACCTGTTTGTAGTGCTTGAAAAGTAATTCCAAATGAAGGCCCTTCAGGAACATCTTTACAAACAATGAAAAGTACATTAAATCTGCCTCTGAAGGATATTGTTGTCAAGGTAAATTAAGCAGCAGATACTCAGAAATGAGCTGGATCCTGATGCTGTCTTAGACCTTCTGAATTTAAATTTCCTCACTCTGAAAGGTAAAGCCTGGCTCTGTCCACCTCAGAAATTTGCAAGACAGTGTTGTGTGGTGAGAAGATTGAGAGTTTGAGGGTTTGGAATCAAACCTTGACTCACTGCCCAACTCTGGTCTTGAACAACTACATCATTTTTAAAAGCCTTTGTTCCTCATCTAGAGTCTAGAATAAGGACCCTAATAGAACCTACCGCCTGAGACTGCCTGTAAGTAAGCAATACAGGTAGGCACCTCATGTTATAGTTATCTCATAAGGCCAGCTGTGATGCGGATTCAGTGGCAAAATGCAGGTTAAGTCATTTTGCACAGTGCAAACCGTGTGGAGAATTTGGTATTATTGTTATTATACCCAATTTGCTAGCTCTCACCTAGCTGAAAAGTTCTGAAATCTGGTACTGATGAGATTTACCCAATAAAATAGTTTAAAATATGGATTCTTGCCAGCCAGTTTACGAGATTTTACTCAGTGGGTCTGAGGTTGAATCTGTGAATGTGTAATACCCCTGCCCCAGGTGATTCTGATGCATCAGATGAATTCAAGGTGGGCATTTGGGATCTACTAAGAAGATCCTTAGGGAATCTGAGCCCTTGAGCAGTAAAGGCCATGGAATGGAGTTCTGCTTCATAACAGGCAGTTGGGGGAGCTCCTGCTACAAAGTCTGCAGGCATCGGAGGATGTCAGGATGCTTGCACACCTGGGAGGGCCACTGGGAGGAGGGAGGGGAGACGGCCAGATGGAAGGTCTATCTCGATGGGAGTCTATTAGCCTCATCATTGCCCTGCGTTTAGTGGGTACGAGGGTTTGTCTATAGTATCGATTAAGGAATGGCATTTTTAGCTAATAAAGTAGGAAGATTACCCAGGACTCAATTTTTGTTTGAAAGATCAAATAATTAAGGAGCAAACCACACTTTGCAGAGGACCAATTTACATGTCAAGTATCATTAAAATAAGCTGCTGATTCATTTTGCCCCATGCTGGATTTGGTATTTCTGACAGAGATCTGTAGCAGTAAGCTGGCAGTCGATACATCCGGCCCATAGCCCTCTCTGCCTTTCTGGAGGAAATGTATGCACTAATTTCAAGGACTTGCCACTGAGTGAGACACTGACAAGAAGTCAAAAGTGTCTTATCTTATTTTCTTTGGGAAGCATATTCCCGGGGCAGTCTTGGAGAACTCAGAACGGTTATTTTTAAGGAATAATTTTCAATCTGTAACATAGTTTTGCCTGCCTCCTTCCTTCCATCATACTCTTACTTGTGTGATTTTTAAAACTTTTAACATTTTTTGATAAAACATTTGCCACTTACATGGTTTAACAGAAAAAGTTGTATCAATTGAATGATTTTCCATATCCCCATTTCTTCTCTTTACCCATACATCAAATAATTTTAAGGATATTGCTGATTATCTTTCCAACTTAAAAAACTCCTCATAATGACTTTATATTTGTCCTCACTACCAAAATTTCCTGTTTCAAAAGTATTCATATAATTGAATATATATGGAATATAAATTGAATTTATGGAATGTAAAATAATATTCAGTTTATTATTCTTCATGTATTTCTTTTTTCATGTTTTTGTTTCTTTTTAAGTCTTTTGTAGCCTCCTCTCAGGATCTAAGGATTAGTAAGTGGTATCTAAGTTATGTATTCATATCCCATTCTAGTTTCCCTTATCAGAACTGACATAGAAAAAGACACAATAATTCTTACTCTGCCCTCTGGTGGAGACAATTGAGTACACATTTCCTTTCTAGCCTTGTCTACTCTGCAGCATGTAAATAATCATACCTACCACACGTTACGCATTACATTAAGCACTGTGGCAGGCACTGCATCCATCATTTAAGTATGACAACAATTGAGGATGATATTATAAGGAAATTGATGATCACAGAAGTCAGAAACAAACACACAGAGGCAAAATTCAAATCCAAGGCTGTCTAAATCCAAAGCTTTGCTCATGCCCTTATGCCATGCTGCCTCCCATCCAATATCTTCAAAAAAGAAAATAGCCTAATGAAACTATGCATTGGGTCTCTGATAACCATACGCAGGCTTGCCTATAGGATTTCATGTCAGAAAAACCTGGCTTTAAGATCCATTCCTCCCACTTTCTGTCTCTGTCTCTTTGGTCACCTTATTTAATATCTTTAAATCTCTGTAGTCTCATGTATGATTCTTGATGAGGATCGTGGTGGTCACATTTCAGAGGTCTTTGTTGAGAGTTAAACAACAAAAAGAAATCCATAAACACACAAGGTAAGCAACCAGTGCATGGTTGGTCTGATGACCATAATCTTGTTGAAAAATATGGTGCATGCCCCAAACTCAAATTTGTTGGGCACACTTTCTTTCGGTTCTTGCCTTTTATGACTTCTTCATAAATTTCAAATGCAATTTTCCTCGTAAAAAGGGACTTTGAGTCTTTTGACATCTCTTGGAGCTACCCTGGGGACTGCCCTTTTCCCCTCAGTGGGTCTAATTTATGAGAGAGTTGCCTTTGTTTTCCTAGGAAGGGGCAGGTACTCAGGCTCAAATGAGAATATGGTCCCTGGACCTTTGCTTCTTGCATATAATTCTTTTTAAATAAATTTATTTATTTGATTTGATTTATTGTTGGCTGCATTGGGTCTTCGTTGCTGTGCGCGGGCTTTCTCTAGTTGTGGCGAGCGGGGGCTACTCTTCTTTGCGCTGCGCGGGCCACTCATTGTGGTGGCTTCTCTTGTTGTGGAGCACGGGCTCTAGGCGTGCGGGCTTCAGTAGTTGTGGCTTGTGGGCTCTAGAGCACAGGCTCAGTAGTTGAGGCGCACGGGCTTAGTTGCTCCGCAGCATGTGGGATCTTCTGGGACCAGGGCTCGAACCCGTGTCCCCTGCGTTGGCAGGTGGGTTCTCAACCACCACACCACCAGGGACCCCGTATATAATTCTATTCAAAGTCATTTAGGTATTCATCTCCTAATAAGAAAAATGTATGAATTTATTAATTTAATGGTTTACTTATGATTTGGTGATTAATTTCTCTCTGGTGCCAAATCTTGCTAACTAAAGGGCCTCACCATGCTTGAAAAAGAAGTCACCTTCCAATGAAAATGTTTTCAGTGAAGGAAACAGAATGGTGTGGGGTGGTTGAAGGATGGTAAAGCTCTTTTTAAACTCAAGCCTCAGAAACTCATGAAAAAATAAATAGCACAATTTTAAAAATCTACAATGCTTGCAAGAATGTGGTGAGACAGGAATTTTTATGTCAGTGAGTATATAAGTTGGCATAGTGTTTTTAGACAGTAATTTGGTAATTTGTAGTAACAGGTTTGAAGAGTTCATGCACACTGAATTTTCACTTTCAGAAATCTGCCCTAAAGAGCAAAGTAAGCAAATCTTTAGCTAAAGAGATGCTCATCATAGTACTACTGATGACCAAAAGTTAGAAGTGACCAAAGTGTGAATAATAGAGGATAACTTACATAATTTATTGTATTTATAGTACAATGAACTACAGTATATCTATTAAAAATATTCGTATGGGAGATGACTTGGGAAAATACAACACAGTGACAGGTGGAAAAAGAAAATCAAAATACAGAACTATCTCTACTATAAACTATGTATGTATCTATCTATCTTCAAATTATATACATATACATCCCATTATAAATGCACTATTTCCTTCCTATTCCATTCGCCCTCTTCCTAATCTAATTTCCTGTGACACTCCAGAGCTACCTCTTGCCTCCAGTAGGTCATGTAATCAAGAATGGATTGTACTGAATCAAACATCTCCACTGCTGTTAGAAATTGTTGTGTTCACATTTTTGTTTTTGCCTATCATGGGTTGTTAAATAAGGAAAAGATCTGACAAACAACAGGGGTATGGATTCAGAAATTATGGTTGGCTGTTTATTTCTAATGTGTAATTGATATAATAACATCATTAATTTCTGGATTTTTTTTTTGGTCTGTTTAACAAAAAAGGCAGTTCTATACCTGGCTTTAATTTGCGCATTGTTCAAAAGAGCCAGATATCCCTTCAATAATAAATCATAGCAATTTAATTCTATTATGTATCTTTTGCATCTTCAGCTCTGGTGAATTATATAATTGACATGTAATAAACACATATTTAAAGTGTATAATGTGATAAATTTTGACATATGTACAAACCTGTGGTATTAGTTATCTTGTTGTGTTACAAATTACCCCCCGAATTAGTGGCTTAAAACAATAAGCATTCGTTATCCCACAGTTTCTGTGGATCAGGAATTTAGGAGCTCAGCTTTTGGGATAATGCTCAGGACCTCTCATGGCCACATGTTCAGCCAGGATATTCAAAGGGCTGCAAATATCTGAAGGTTTGACTGAGGCCAGAGGATCTGTTTCCAAGATGACACACGCATGCCCATTGGCTGGAAGCCTCAGTTTTTTTGCTTGCTGTTGACAGGATGCCTTAGGTTACTTAAGTGTCCTCACAATGGCAGGTAACTTCCCCCAGAGTAAGTGATTCAAGAGAGAACAGGCAAGAGAAAACTGCAGTGCTTTATGACATGGACTTTGAAGGCTATCATCTCTTCATCTTTATTCTACTTGTTAGAAGGAAGTCACTAAGTGCAGCCCTTACTCGGGAAAGGAAGTTTAGGCTCCACTCCTTGAAGGGAGGAGTATCAGAGAATCTGTGAACATATTTTAAAACCAGCACACCCATGAATTTAGCAACACAATCAAGATAATGAATATATACCATATTAATCAGATTCTAAGCCAAATTAAATGTTATTGTGTTTAACAATATTTTAATTTTGGTGAAGTTACTAAATTGCACAAAGTATTTTTGCAAATACCACTGTTCCCTTGTATTCACAGAGCACCTTTCAGACTGAATTATGTTTTAAATGTTTTCAAAATTTTTCTTAAAGTAGTCAGCACATCTTTTATGCATGAATCTGGTGAACATCCAGCAATTTCTGGCCAGAAATATAAAACTTCCTTATTTGGGGGATAAAGAAAGGGGAAAGGATGCAGCAGAGGATAAATAAGAACATGTACATAAATTATATTTCCTTATGTCAGGCCTTTGACTTCCTCAAGGCCTCACCGGAACAGATTATTTGGAACTCCTAAAGAAAGACGTTTTTCTGATAAATGCTGAAAATGTGTTCTTACTTCTAGTATGCTCACCCAGCATCTCTTCAACAAGCACATGGAGAGCACGTTTTCTAGCTCCTGAGTTTTTCTGAGAGCAAAGTGTTTTCTGTCATTGCTGCTGACTCAGCAAGCACCTATGTGATGACCAAGTGCCATCACCACCTTCCACACAGTGTGCACTTTGTATGTGTATCAGGCACTGTGCTGTCTGTTGCACACACGTTAGCTCATTTCTTTCTTACTCTAGCCCTGTAAGAGAGGGGTACTACTCTCATTTTATTTTTTTTTCTGTTAAGAAAATTGGTGAAATGAAGACAGTTGCCCATGGTCATTCATTCAGTAATTTGCTCACCCTTCATTCAACAAATATTTTTTGAGCACTAGCTCCGTGCCTGGCAGTTTAGGTGCTGGGGGTTTGAAGGAAGAAAAGAGAATTCTCTACCTTCAGAACTACATGAAGGAGGTGAGATTTAAACACAGATTGTTCAAAGTCTGCACCCCTAACCACAATATCAGTGGTTCTCAAACTTCTATGGGAATAAACATCACCTGAGAATCTTCTTAATAAGGCACATTTACTCCTTATAGGAGGTTTTAATTCAGAAGGACCAAGAATCTGCAGTTTAATCAGCCATCGTAGGTGATTCTAATATAAGTAGTCTGAGGACCACACTTTGAGAAACACTGCTTCAACTACCAAAGAGGGGACACACTTTTCTTCATTGTGCTCAGTTATAATGTATCCTCAGTACTTCCCCCCCTATTTATATACTATTTAAATCAGTCTCCTTGAATCCAGAGTTTATATGTCCCAAGTTCATAATAATGTAGGTTTCTCTTATCTGGATTCTACTTCTCTATTTTGGAAATATACTGCTCTAAACAAACTATAAGGGTTAAACCGGGGCTAAAAGGGTGTTTGAAATACTGATACTTTTTGTTCCACATCTACATATACCCAGTTTCTACATTGTTAACAAACATTTTTCCCCTTGTCCACAGTAATAGATCTTAGGAACTTCTAGCTGAAGACCTCTTCCTGCAAATGGAGAGGGATAAAGTACCCCCAGTTTTAGAAGAGCTCAGGAAGAGAGTCACTGGGCATGTTAGTTATCTATTGCTGCATAATAAATTATTCTAGAATTTAGCAGCTTTAAACAAGCAATCTCTCAGTTTCTGTAGGTCAGGAACCTGAGAGTGGCTTAGCTGGTTATTTCAAGGTCAGTTCTCTCAAGGATGCGATCAAGAAGATGGATGGACCTACAGCTGTCTCAAGGCTCCACTCAAGGTAGATGTGCTTCCAAACTCATGCATTTGGCTGTTGCCAGACCTAAGAAAATCTGCTTCTGCTTCCAAGCTGAATCCGGGGACATCTCCACTATAGGTCTGCCTCACAACATGGCAGCTGGCCTCCCCAGAGTGAGTGAGCAAGAAAGAGTGAGAGAGAGTGCCCCAGGATGGAAGCTGCAGTCTTTAATAATTTAATCTTGGAAATGGTGTCTCATAACCTCTGTTGCATTCTATTTGCTAAATCCATTTCCCACTTAAGGAGAGGGAGTTATATAAAGGCATGTGGTAGGCTCACTAATGGCTCCTCCTAAAGATGTTCACTCCTTAATCCCTGCAACCTGTGGAGATGTTATATTACACGGCAAAGAGGAGTTTGCAGGTGTGATTAAGTTTATTGACCCTAAGGTGGAGATTATTCTGGATTATCCAGGTGGGGCCAATGTAATCACATGATCTCTTAAAAGGAGAAGAAGAACGTGAAGGGGTGTGGCCGAAAGCGAAGTCAGGGAGATTTTAAGGGTGAAAGGTGTTTGAGGTGCGGGTTCTGAGACGTAAAGGTCATGTGCAGTGACCGGAGAGAGGCTTCTAGGAGCTTATCCAAAGCAAGTAAGATACATAAAGGCTCCAGCAAAGACTGGATCAAAGACTGGTCCTGGGTGACAATCATTTAAGGAACTGAGGACCTCAATCCTACAACCAAGGGAACTGAATTCGGCCAGAAACCTAAAAGAGCATGGAAGCAGATTCATCCTCAGAGCCTCTGGTAAGGAGTGTGTCTCTGTTGATACATTAATTTTTAGGCTGGTGAGACTAGTAGGACTTCTGCCTACAGAACTGTGAAATAATATTTGGGTTGCTTGTTTTAAGCTGCTAAATTTGTTGTAATTTGTTTTGGCCATGTTACAAAGCATAATACCACCAGGAGATGGGATCCTTAGGGGGCTGCCTACCATACTGAGTGTGTGCGGAGGTTGAATGAGTTTCTTATAGAAGCATAGGGAGCACATTCTGTAGCGCCTAGGTTTACCTGGGAATAAAGAGGTGCTTCTGCCGGTACCACCAATGGCAAAGGTATTGTAATGTCCCTGCGCTGTTGCAAGAGGAATGGGCAAACTCGTTTTCATGGGCCACGACCAGAAAGTAGAAATGGCTTGAAAAGAAAAGGAGATAAAAGGGGAATCAATCCTATAGGGGCCATTCGTTGTTGGTGGGTTTGTTTGGTGGATTGTTTGTTATGATGTTGTCATGGCTTCAATAGCACTGACCAGGGCTCTGTTTGCAAGCTCAGATGTTGACCCTACTGGTAATAGGCAGCTGCTACTCTTGGACTTAATAATTCCTGGTTGGATGAAGAATAGGGAACAGGTGGAAAGGCAACAGGTGAATAGCTGGTTAACACTTGATGGCAAAGAAAACTATTTTGCTCTGTATTTTGGGAAAGCTGTACCAAACTGGTATCTCCTGTTGGGTTTTTTTATGCTTCATAAAACTGGACTACATGAAAAACACCTGAGGAGCTTTTAAAATATACTTAATCCTGGGTCTCAGCACCAGAAAATCTGATTAAATTAGTCGAGGTAGAGCTAGAGAATCAAGTTGACAAGCCCTTCTCTCTGGGCTCAGAGGATAATAAATTCAACTTATGTGCCTGACACATAAAAGCTCTTTATATAACATTTATTAAATGCATAGATGAATAAAATAATGCACACGTCCCCCAGAAGATTGAAAACACCATAAAACTGTACTTGGTTTTAATGATCAGATCATGCAGTGACTTGAGGGTGGTCTTAATATTGAATAATTTACATTGAAAGTCCAAGGGTTCTTTCCAATTAAATCACTGTATTTGAGGATGGCCTGGGGTCAAATGGAAATGATAAAAAAAAAAAAAAAATTCCAAAAAGCTATTATACTTTTCAATATTGTAATGCTCTTCAAAGAGTTTTGGTCTTTTTTCTTTTCTACTGACAGTACAAGGAAAATGTTCTAGGTCTTTACCATTTAAGAGCAGACAGATAGTGAGAGAAATATTGAAATGTCTTTTATAGAGAGTCACAGTAACCTTCGGAGAGCACCAGCAATTGTGTAGTATGTGTTCATAACAACTGCATTTTAAACTACAGAAAGGGAAAAAGATTTTTCTGGATGTCCTCTTAAGGTCCCATTCAGTTTTTGATAATATATAAAAGTATTTTTGTGAAAACCCTATTTTCAGCTCTAGGATTGGAATTCATGACACCTAAGAATCTAATCTATTTTCCAAGATCGTTTTTTTAAACTAGCTTTTGATTTCTTGCTTATACTGTCAAGCCTCCATAAGAAATTCTCCCTCCCCTCCCGCTTCCCATTGCAAATCCTGACTGCACTTTAGCTCAAGTATCAACAAATGGCCTTTTGTGAATGCCATCTTTTTCCTTGCTAAGCCTATGTTATGTGTCAGTTTCCAGGATTTCTACTACCAACACCACTCCTCCCTCCAAACTTCTATTTTTAAATGTCCTTTTAATTTTGACTTGCTCTCCATTAGCCTACCCCTGTCTTTTGCCTTTTCTGTTCTATGAATAGAGGCAAGGGCAAAAAGATGCCGAGGAATATGCTAATTTATACTTGATCTGAAGTGATATCAACCACAGGGAATGCATCACACCTGGTGTATCCCAATAAAAAAAAGTATAAAGGAGCAGCTGCCAGCTTTTCAGAAATATCACCTTCCCTTCTCTTGCAAATGGTTTTGTGATTTGGTGGAAAAACAGCAATTTAAAACCTTAGTTCAGTTGGGCTGGTCATCCACTTAACGAACGGTTTCTTGTTTCTTCGACATTAAAAATGTAGTCATCACTGTTAAGATGAGGTCATGCTTTTCTTGGTTAAATTTTTTTTTATAATGTTCGATGTCTGTGTCAGTATGAACTTTAAAAAGATAGTTGTTTTTCATCTCATCATAAGTAGTTGTTGGAAGCTCCGGGCCCTACAGATCAGTAAAAATATTAGGAAAGCACAAAAGCAATTAGTTTGAGATGGATGCATAGAAAATAAAGTGCATAGAGAGGGAGCAGAGGAGAGAGAAACAGGAGTACAAATGAGAGAATAAGACTTGGATGGAGAGGATATCAATTTTTGCTTATTTTTGAACTCTGTTGGCTCTCTTTAACATTAAATGATATGTAAGCATCTCATTTTGGGAAATGAAACCCTCTTTAGACTATCCTCATTCAATAACCCACACTTGAATCTTCAAAATACCTGAAAGAAAACTGTCTTGGGCTTCCCTGGTGGCGCAGTGGTTGTGAGTCCGCCTGCCAATGCAGGGGACATGGGTTCGTGCCCCGGTCCAGGAAGATCCCACATGCCTCGGAGTGGCTGGGCCCGTGAGCCATGGCTGCTGAGCCTGCGCGTCCGGAGCCTGTGCTCCACAACGGGAGAGGCCACAGCAGTGAGAGGCCTGCATACCACACACACACACACACACACACACATACACACACACAAAATCATATCATCACCAAATAGCATCGATTTTACTTCTTTCTTTCTATTTTGGATGCCTTTTATTTCTTTGTCTTCCTTGTTGCTCCAGCCAGGATTTCCAGTACTATATTAAGTAAGAGTGGTTAGAGTAAGCATCTTTGTCTTATTCCTGATCTTAGAGGAATTGATTTCAATTGTTCCATCTGATAATCTCCAGGTCCATCCATGTTGCTGCAAAAAGCATTATTTCATTTTTTTTAATGGCTGAGTAATATTCCATTGTATATATATACCTCATCTTCTTATCCATTCCTCTGTCGATGGACATTTAGGTTGCTTCCTTGTCTTAGCTATCGTAAATAGTGCTGCAATGAACATGGGGGTGCATGTACCTTTTTAAATTATGGTTTTCTCTGGAAAAAACTCAGAAGTTCAATAGCTGGCTCATATCGCAGCTCTATTTTTAGTTTTTGAAGGAAACTCCATACTGTTCTCCATAACAGTTTTACCAATTTACATTCCCATGTTGGATGGAAGAGATGGAACACCATTCTGACTGGTGTGAGGTGATACCTCATTGTAATTTTGACTTGCATGTCTAATAATTAGCAATGTTGAGCATCTTTACATTACTTTTTGGACATCTGTATGTCTTCTTTGGAGAAATGTCTATTTGGATCTTCTGCCCATTTATTGATTGGGTTGTTTTTTTGATATTAAGCTGCATGAGCTGTTTGTATATTTTGGAGATTAGTCTCTTGTCTGTCACATCATTTGCAAATATTTTCTCCCATTTTATGGGTTGTCTTCTTTCTTTGTTTATGATTTCCTTTGCATGCAAAATCTTTTAAATTTAATGAGGTATCATTTGTTTATTTTTTAAAAAGTTTTATTACTCCAGGAGGTGGATCCAAAAAGATATTGCTGCGATGTATGTCAGTGTGTTCTGCCTATGTTTTCCTCTAAGAGTTTTGTAGTGTCCAGTCTTACATTTAGGTCTTTAGTCCATTTTGAGTTTATTTTTGTGTATGGTATTAAAGATGTTCCAATTTCATTCTTTTACATGTAGTTGTCCAGTTTGCCCAGCACCACTTATTGAAGAAACTGTCTTTTCTCCATTGTATAGTCTTGCCTCCTTTGTCATAGATTAATTGACCAAAGGTGTGGGGGTTTATTTCTGGGCTTTCTATCCTGTTCCATTGATCTACCAGTCTGTCTTTATGCTAGTACTATAGTATTTTTATTACTGTAGCTTTATAGTATAGTCTGAAGTGAAGGAGCCTGATTCCTCCAGCTCTATTTTTCTTAAGATTGCTTTGGGTATTTGGGGTCTTTTGTGTTTCCATACAAATTTTAAGTTTTTTTTTTTTTTTCTAGATCTGCAAAAAACAGCATTGGTAATTTGATAGGGATTGCATTGAATCTGTAGATTGCCTTGGGTAGTATAGTCATTTTCACAATATTGATTCTTCCAATCCAAGAAAATGGTATATGTTTGTGTCATCTTCTATTTCTCTCATCAGCATCTTATAGTTTTCAGAGTACAGATCTTTTGCTTCTTTAAGTAGGGTTATTTCTAGTTATTTTATTCCTTTTGATGTGGTGGTAAGTGGATTGTTTCCTTAATTTCTCTTTCTTATCTTTCCTTGTTAGTTTATAGCAATGCAACAGATTTCTGTGTATTAATTTTGTATCCTGTGACTACCAAATTCATTGATGAGCTCTAGTAGTTTGCTTGTAGCATCTTTAGGATTTTCTATGTATAGTATCATGCCATCTGCAAACAGTGACAATATTACTTCTTCTTTTCCAATATGGATTCCTTTTATTTCCTTTTCTTCTCTGATTGTTGTGGCTAGGACTTACAAAACTATGTTGAATAAAAGCGGCAAGAATGGACATCCTTGTCTTATTCCTGATCTTAAAGGAAATGTTTTCAGCTTTTCACCATTGAATTGTTGTTAGCTGTAGGTTTGTCATATATAGCCCTTATTATGTTGAGGTACATTCCCTCTAAGCCCACTTTCTATACAGTTTTTATCATAAATGGTTGTTGAATTTTGTCAAAATATTTTTCTGCCTTTATTGAGATGATCATATGGTTTTTATTCTTCAATTTGTTAATATGGTGTATCACTGAGTTGTGCATATTGACAAATCCTTGCATCCCTGGGTAAATCCCACTTGATCATAGTATATGATCATTTTAATGTATTGTTGGATTTGATTTGCTAGTATTTTACCGAGGACTTTTGCATCTATGTTCATCAGTGATATTGGCCTGTAATTTTCTTTCTTTGTGGTATCTTTGTCTGGTTTTGGTATCAGGGTGATGGTGGCCTCATAGACTGAGTTTGGGAGCACTCCTTCCTCTGCAATTTTTTGGAATAGTTTCAGAAGGATAGGTGTGAACTCTCCTCTAAATGTTTCATAGAATTCTCCTGTGAAGCCATTTGGTCATGGATTTTTGTTTGTTAGGAGGTGTTAAACCACAGTTTCAGTGCTTGTGATTGGTTTGTTCATATTTTCTATTTCTTTCTGGTTCAATCTCGGGAGATTGTAATTTTCTAAGAATTTGTCCATTGCTCATAGGTTTTCCATTTTATTGGTATATAGTTGCTTGTAGTAGTCTCTTATGATCCTTTGTATTTCTGTGGTGTCCATTGTAAGTTCTCCTTTTTAATGTCTAATTTTATTGATTTGATCCCTCTCCCTTTTGTACCTGATGAATCTGGCTAAAGGTTTATCAATTTTGTTTATCTTTTCAAAGAACCAGCTTTTAGTTTCATTGATTTTTTTCTATTGTTTTCTTCATCTCTATTTCATTTATTTCTGCTCTGATTTTATGATTTCTTTCCTCCTACTAACTTTGGGTTTTGTTTGTTCTTCTTTCTCTAGTTGCTTTAGATGTAAGGTTAGGTTGTTTATTTGCGATTTTTCTTGTTTCCTGAGATAAGATTGTATTGATATAAACTTCCCTTTTAGAACTCCTTTTGCTGAATCCCATAGGCTTTGGATGATCATGCTTTCATTTTCATTTGTCTCTTAGGTATTTTTTGACTTCCTCTTTGATTTCTACATTGATCCATTGGTTGTTTAGTAGCATATTGTTTAGCTTCCACATGTTTGTGTTTTTTATAGTTTTTATTTTCTTGTAGTTGAATGCTAATCTCATAGTGATGTGGTTGGAAAACATGTTTGATATGATTCCAATTTTCTTAAATTTACTGAGGCTTGTTTTATGGCTTAGCATGTGATCTGTCTTGGAGAATGTTGCAGGTGCACTTGAAAAGAATGTGTATTTTCCTGCCTTTGGTTGGAATGTTCTTTATATATCTATTAAGTATATCTGGTCTAATGTGTCATTTAAGACAGTGTTGGTTTTCTGTCTAGATGATCTCTCCATTGATGTAAGTGGGGTGTTAAAATCCTCCACTATTATTGTGTTACTGTCAATTTCTCCTTTTATGGCTGTTAGCATTTGCCTCATATATTGAGCTGCTCTTATTTGGGGTGCATATATATTTACAATTGTTATGTCTCCTTCTTGGATTGATCCCTTGATCATTATTAATGTCCTTCATTGTCTCTTGTAACAGTATTTATTTTAAAGTCTATTTTGTCTGATATGAGTATTATTACTCCAGATTTCTTTTGATTTCCATTTATATGGAATACTTTTTTCCATCCCTGACTGTCAGTCTTTATATGTCCCTAGATCTGAAGTGGGTCTCTTGTTGACAGTGTATATACAGGTCTTGTTTTTGGATCCATTCAGCCAGTCTATGTCTTTTGGTTGGAGCATTTATCCATTTACATTTAAGATAATTACTGATATGTATGTTCTTATTGCCATTTGGTTAATTGTTTTGGATATGTTTTTGTAGGTCTTTATTCTTCCCTTCCTCTTTTGTTCTCTTGTGATTTTATGACTGTCTTTTGTGTTGAGTTTGGATTCCTTTTTCTTTTTGTGTGTATCTACTATAGATTTTTGGTTTGCAGTTACCATGAGGTGTTGATACAGAAGTCTATATGTATGTATATACAAGATTGTTTTAAATTGCTGGTCTCTTAATTTCAAATACATTTCCAACATCCTGCATTTGTATTCTCTTCTTATGATTGCCGATTTTGATATCATATTTGCATTTGGGGGATTTCCTACATTTACTGTATGTTTGCTTTTACCATTGAGCTTTCCCATTCATAATTTACTTGTTTCTGGTTTTGGCCTTTTTTTTTTTTTTCCCACCTAGAGAAGTTACTTTAGCATTTGTTGTAGAGCTGGTTTTGTAGTGCTAAATTCTCTTAGCTTTTGCTTGTCCGTAAATCTTTTGAGTTCTTCACTGAATCTGAATGTGAGCCTTGCTGAGTAGGGTATTCTTACATGTAGGCTTTCCCTTTCATCACTTTAAATATATCATGTCACTCCTTTCTGGTCTGCAGAGTTTCTGCTGAAAAATCAGCTCACATCCTTATAGGGTTTCCCTTGTGTGTAATTCGTTGCTTTTCCCTTATTGCTTTTAATATTTTTTCTTTGTGTTTTATTTTTGTCAGTTTGATTCACATGTTACTGACTAAGGGATTTTTGCAGAAACTAACGCCTGTGCCCAGTGATTTCTTATGTAAGTGAATATTGAAACACCCACATGTGTGTAAATATCAACAACTTTTTTGCAGTTAATGTATTTATTTGAAACTTTTATGTGTCTTACTAAAGCATTCTAATATTTTGTTAGACTGTGATAGGCAGTATAGCAGGCACCTCTGTGCAGGGGAACAGAATATCTATTACAAATATACTGTGTTTCACTGCACTTTCCCCTTGAAGAGCAGACTCTACACTTTATGCAGGTTTTTTTGTGTGTGTGTCCTGTCTGTATTATTTCCTCTAGATTATGTTCTTTTATTTTACCTGATCGTCAACAAGGTGAATCTTTGCAGGGGGCTCTTTTAGAAACACCACAAGAAGGACCAGGTGTGGAACTACCGCTACATTCACAAGAATGGTCAGTTACCTATTCTCTAGCTACTGTTAACAAAAATTGCTTGTAAGTCATTTTATTCTGTGCATTAAGGCTATAATAAATTTTAAACACATTGAATAAACTGCAGTTACTCAAATAGACACCCACTTTCTTATATCATTTTTGAGTTTTCTGGAGGATATTGAAGTTTGCTAGATATTGATCAGATCAATCAATTACTTTCAAATATTTATTATACTCTAACATACAAGTGGACTTAGTTATCTCATGGCCAGTCCTTCTGTCTTCCTTTCCTATAGATACTATGGAGGCAACATGAATAGTTGTCACCATGCAGGCTAGCTTCTTGTCTTTCCATATAAGAAGAATCACTTCTCCCTTCCATAAGAATGTCATTTCTCCCCTTTGTAGATTTTTATTTTTTTAATTTTTAAATTTTTTATTATTATTATTTTTTTTGTGGTATGCGGGCCTCTCACTGTTGTGGCCTCTCCTGTTGCGGAGCACAGGCTCCAGACGCACAGGCTCAGTGGCCATGGCTCACGGGCCCAGCTGCTCCGTGGCATGTGGGATCTTCCTGGACTGGGGCACGAACCCGTGTCCCCTGCATCAGCAGGCGGATTCTCAACAACTGCACCACCAGGGAAGCCCCCCTCTGTTGCTTTTTAGATTTCTCCTTTAATTGGCTTAGTAGACCATGATTCTCTCTTATAGTCCCACAGACTCTGGTTTTATTCTTCAACAATATTTCAGATGTGGACACATTGTTGTAATAATTGTCTTGGTAAATATGGTGCCATGAACCAAGATAAGGTTATAGGACTGATATTGTTTCTTGCAGTTTCTTTCCTTTACCCTTCTAAATCTCAAGCTTGCATATACATCCAGTTTCACTTTCACTAACCATCCTGACCAAAATTTCATATTTTGTAAGTTTTCCAGAATTATAGAGTTTTGAATTGGAGTCATCCTCTCCATTTTATCATTGCCTCATCAAGTGATAGCTTTTGTTTGGGTATATAGATCGATTGAAATTTTGGTAGAAAATAATCCAAAAAAAGTTTAACTTTGAAATTCTGTCTGCAGGAAGTGGAGTTTCCAAGTTATCATGAAAGTGAAGAAATGTCATTATTTGTTCGAACCTTCTTCTCGTCATAATCTTTGAAAAGATCAGTGTTTCAAGCAAGGGATCAGTTGGTCAGTATTCTTTCCAGTGTGACTTTCTTATTTGTCCCATCAAAATTATTAATCCAAGAAACTTCTTCATGTCACTATTGGTTACACCAGTCCATTTTAAAGCCTTGTCATACTTTTTATATGATTTTTCATTCTGTTGCCAATACAAGTTTTGTGAGAAGTGACCAACTCGAAAAAGTCATTACCAAAAATTGTTATTTCACTGACATTTTGCAGGTTATTACATTCAATTGTTACCCCTGGCACACCTGTAAAGTCTTCTAATTTTCATTAAATGTTGTCTCAATCCACTCTTCTGTAGAAGCAAAGGAGCATTCTCAAACACTGTGAGTTTCATTTTCACTTTCCATATCAGAATCAATCACTAAAGTTTTTTGTCTTTTTGTTGGTCTAATATTCACATTGTCTGAATCAGAACTATATTCTGAAGAACTATCATCTTCTGAGACGCTAGTATATATGTCACTCAGACAATCAGAGAAAGTATATGCATAAAATTCACTGAAAAATTATTCTTCACTCAAAATTTTCGGATGTGTCATTTCTGAAAATTTTATAGTAATAAACTTGCATTTATAATATACACAAAGTTGGAACAAAAACCTGATGGAGCAAAATGTGAATGATAACAACAATCATAAGTTGTATAAGGAACACTTGATCAATTTTAAGCTCTAACAACTTCACACGGTGATGTTAATTATATCACTCTCTAAAAATGTATTGATACATTTCAGGTCAGTAATGTTTGGGTAACAAAAGACTTATTAATATATCTCCGGTCAACAATGTGTTAAAATGTGTCTCGGCATATTCTTCCTTGGGTTTATCCTGTATGCAGCTCTCTTTAATTCCTGGACTTGAGTGTTTCTTTTCCCATGTTGGGGAAGTTTTTGGTTATTATCTCTTCAAATATTTTCTCAGGCCCTTTCTCTTTTCTCCTCCTCAGAACCTATAATGTTGGTGTGTTTAATATTGTCCTGAGGTCTCTTATTAAACTGTCCTCGTTCCTTTTCATTCTTTTTTCTTCTGTTCTGTGGCAGTAATTTCCATCATTCTGTCTTCCAGCTCACTTATCATTCTTCCTCCTCGTTTATTCTGCTATTGATTCCTTCTAGTTTTTTTTTTTTTCATTTCAGTTATTGTATTGTTCAACTCTGTTTGTTCCTTATATCTTCTAGCTCTCTGTTAATCATTTCTTGTATCTTCTCAATCTGTTCCTCCATTCTTTTTCTGATATCTTGGATCATCTTTACTATCATTACTCTGAATTCTTGTTCAGGTAGATTGCCTATCTCCACTTTAATTAGTTGTTCTTCTGAGGTTATATTTTATTGCTTCATCTGGAACGTATTCCTCTGCCCTCTCATTTTGTCTAACTTTCTCTGTTTAAAGTCTTCATTCTGCGTGCTGCAGGATTGTAGTTCCTCTTGCATCTAGAGTCTGCCCCCTGGTGGGTGAGGCTGGTCTAAGAGGCATGTGCAGGCTTCCTGGTGGGAGGGACTGGGTCTCATCCCTCTGGTGGGCAGACTTGTGTCAAGTGATATGTATAGAGGTGGCTGTGAGCTCAGGAAGACTTTAGGCAGCCTGGCTGCTGATGGGTGGGGCTGTGTTCCCACCCTGTTTGTTGTTTGGCCTGATGAGTACCAACACTGGAGCCTACAGGCTGTTGGGTGGGGCTGGGTATTGATGACAAAATGGCAGCCCCTAGTAGAGTTCATGCTAATGAGTACTCCCCAGTACCTCTGCCACCAGTGTCCTTGTCCCCACAGTGAACCACAGCTGCCACCCCCACCTCCTCAGGAGACCCTCCAAGACAAGCAGGTAGGTCTATGATCCTAGGAAGTCATTCTTTTTCCCTCAGTCCTGGTGTGCATGATACCTTGTGTGTGCCTCCAAGTGTGGAGTTTTTTTCCCCTAGTCCTGTGGAGTTCCAAGCCCCACTGGCCTTCAAAGCCAAATGCTCAGGGGGCTCCTCCTCCCATGTCCATATCCCCAGGCAGGGGACCCTGAGTTGGGGCTCAGAACTCTCACTCCTGTGTGAGAACTTCTGCAATATAATTATTTTCCAGTTTGTGTTTTGCCCACCTGGAGAGTATAGGGTTTGATTGTATTGCAAATGCACACTCCTTCTACTGTCTCATTGTGGTTTCTTCTTTGTCTTTGGATGTAGAATATACTTTTTGGTAGGTTCCAGTCTTTTTTGTCAATGGTTGTTCAGCAGTTAGTTGTGATTTTGGTGTTTTTGTGAGAGGAGTTGAACTCAAGTCCTACTAGTCCATCTTGTCTCCAACACCTTCTGGTTTCTCACTGTGGTGGATGGAGACACAGTAGGATTGATGATGCTAAAAAGGGATGGGAATTCTTTCCTCTTTTACCCAGTCTTTATGTTGATTTCATTGTTACTGAGTGTGGTTGTTTGTGACCTTGGGCATGTTGCTCACTCTTTTCTGGTCTTTTTCCCATATATATATATATGTATATTTTTTCCTTTGTGCTTTCTCTAGTTTCACTTATTCATATGGTGCCATGTGTAGGGACCTTGTCCCCAGGCACTTCAGACCAGAGTTCCTAGTGTGAAACTGCTGTGCTGACACTGCAGCTCAGGGGACTGTGTGCCCCTTTTCTTTTTGATAACAGCCATTCTAACAGGTGTGAGGTAATATCTCATTGTGGTTTTGATTTACATTTCCCTGATAGTGATGTTGATCATCTTTTCATGTACCTCTTGTTCATCTGTATCTCTCCTTTGGAAACATGTCTATTCAGATCTTCTGCCCATTTTTAAAAAATCATACTTTTTCTGCTATTGAGTTTATGAGTTTTTAAATATATTCTGCATATTAACCCCTTGTCAGATACATGACTGGCAAATATTTTCTCTCATTAAGTAGATTGTCTTTTCATCTGGTTAATGATTTTCTTTGCTGTGCAGAAGCTTTGTAGTTTGATGTAGTCCCATTGTGACTGTGATTCAATGTCAGTTTGAGATAATTATTTCTTGTCCTGTGTGAATAAACATTATTATTGGAATTAAGCTGGTAATAAAAGCATATGAAATAGTGGCTTTTATGTAGGGTGGATATATGTTACTTTTATAAATGTTACAGTTTGTTATAGTAATTGGAATTGTTAATATAAATAGTGTGACTAGAGTTAAGGAGGTAAATAAGTTTATTACTTTTATTGGGAGTTGTACCAATTTTTTGGTTCCTAAGACCAATGGATAACTGCTATCCTTTTTAAAAATATATATATAAATTTATTTATTTATTTATCGGCTGCATTGGTTCTTTGTTGCTGTGTGTGGGCTTTCTCTAGTTGCAGCAAGTGAGGGCTACTCTCTGTGGTGGAGCACAGGCTCTAGGCACGCAGGATGCAGTAGTTGTGGCATGCAGGCTTAGCAGTTGTGAATCTTGAGCTCTAGAGTTCAGGCTCAGTAGTTGTGGCACATGGGCTTAGTTACTCCATGGCATGTAAGATCATCCCGGACCAGGGCTCAAACCTGTGTCCCCTGCATTGGCAGGCGGATTCTTAATCACTGCACCACCAGGGAAGTCACTGCTATCCCTTAAAAGCTTGAAAAAACCATACTGTTAGGTATGGAGGCATGAATTAGCAGTTCTTGCATACTTTTTTGGTAAATGAGAAGATCTAGTCTTCTGTTGCTAGATTTACAATCTAATGTTTTTTTAAACTAAATTTACAGTACAAGCACCCTAAAATGATTTGGGGGTTTAATGATAGGAGTAATAGAGGTAACAGGTGGAGGGTTATGAGGGTATTTTCTCATGCAAATGATGGTTTGATATTGTTGATATGTGTATATTTGTCTCATTGTGTTATGGTTAACATATAGGGAGTATAGGGCAGTAATTGCTGTATTAATTTCTATTAAGATAATGGTAATGTTTGATCATGAAATAATATGTAATATTACTACAAATAACTGATTAAGTTGGTAGTTGGGGGTAGAGCTAAGTTTGTTAAGCTTGCTAATAGTCATCATGTTGAAATTAATGGGAGAAATGTCTGTAGGGCTTGGGCTAGAATTATTGTTTGGCTGTGGATGCTTTCATAAGTTGAATTTGCTAAGCAGAATAGTGTAGATGATGTGAGACTGTGAGCAATTATTAGAGCAGTAGCTCCTATATAGCTTCAAGATGTTGGATAAGTATAGCTACGATAACTAAAGCTATATAGCTAACAGAGGAATAGTGATTTTAGTTCTGTTTGGCGTTAAGCAAATTGAACTGGTTATAATTATTCCTCATAAAGACAGTATGAGGGAGGGATATGCTATAAAGTCTGTTAATGGATTTAATATCTTTGTAACTAGCAATATACCATAACCTCCAAGTTTTAGCAGTATGGCTGCAAGGACTATAGACCCTGCAATGGGGGCTTCTACATGTGCTTTAGGTAATCAAAGGTGGAGACCATATAAGGGTATTTTTACTACAAAGGCTATTATGCATGTCAGTCATATGAAAATGTTGGATCAGGTGTTGGATATTGCTTGAGTTCAATATTGGATTATTAGGAAATTAATGAGCCTGTGATATTCTGAATATATACTAATGCTACTAAGAGTGAGAGGGACCCTACTAGTGTATAAAATAAGAAATAAAGTCCTACATTAAGTTGTTCTGTTTGATTGCCCTATCGGGTAATGAAGATAAGTGTTGGGACTAGTGTTGCTTCAAATAAAAGGTAAAATAAGATTAGTTCTGTGTGGCAGTAAATGTTATAATTAGGAATACTTGTAATTTTACTAGCATAGTAGTATATATATATTTTCCAGGTTAATGATTCTTTGAATAGGTGAAATTGGCTGGCTATTAGTATTAATGGTAAGAGTCAGGCTAAAATTAATAATGGTGCTAATAAGGAGTTGGAGGAAAAACTAGTGAAAAGTTAAGATTTTTGTCATTGAATTGGTTTAGGAGAAAAAGGCTTATGAAACTAATTAATAGGCTATATACTGTAGTGTTAATTCAGATTATGTTGCTTTTTGATAGTCATGGTGGTGGTATTAATGTAACTGTAGGGATAATAATGTTTAACACTGGAGATGTTTAAGGTTTTGTACTTAACCAGTGCCATATGTGTTTGATACTATTACTAGTAGGGATAGTCTGAGTGCAGCTTTGAGGGCGGTGAAGATTAGCAGAACGATTGATTGGTATTAGGCTGGCCAAGGTAAAATTTGTGTTTAGGATTATTAGGGTTGCTATAATAAATAGTGATAATATTATACCTTTTAGGCATAGTAGTGAGGATATTAGGTGAGATTGATATATTAATAACCCTATGAGAGATACTATAAATACTATAACAATATTTATATATACTAAAGGCATTTGGTAATTATGAACTTAATCATATTCTAATAAGTCAAAATCATTTATTTTAGTTTAAACTAATTACCATATTCAGTTCATTCTAGTACTTTTTGTATTCATTTGTAGTCTAGGCTTGTTGCTAGTAATAAGATTAGGAATAGTGCTATAATGAGTATTTAGATTGTTTGAGATGCTTATGGTAAGCGTAAAAGAATATCAATTTCTAAGTTGAAAAGGAGAAATGTAATAGCTACTAGGAAAAATTTTATGGAAAAGAGTAGATGGGCTGATCCTATGGGGGTCAAATCTGCACTCATAGGGACTTGCTTTTTCTGTATAAATATTTAATTGAGGGAGTCAAAATGCGACGAATACAAGAAATGAGGCTAGTGCTATATTTGTAATTAATGTCAATATCAGGTTTATTATTCTTTTTCAGATTATACCAAAACAAATTGATTGGAAGTCAATTGTACTATTTAATACTAAAAGAATAAGATCCTCATCAAAAAATAGATACATAAAGGAATAGTCATAGTACATCTACAAAATGTCAGTATCAGGCAGTGGCTTCGAAGCCTAAATGATGATTAGATGTAAAATGATGTTTTAGTTGACATAAAAAGCAGACAATAAGGAAGATAGAGCTGATAATCACATGTAGTCTGTGAAATCCTATAGATATGAAGAAAGTTGATCCATACACTCCATCTGAGATTGTAAAAGATGTTTCATAACATTCTGAGGCTTGTAGAAGTGTGAAAAAACACCTAAAGCAATTGTAATAAAAAGAGTTTAAATTATGTGTTTGTGGTTTCCTTCCAAGAGGCTGTAGTGGACTCAGGTAGTGGACACCCCAGAGACTAATAGTACAGAGGTATTGACGAGTTGTACTTCCAGTGGATTTAAGGGACAGATGCCTGTTGGTGGTCAGCATCCTCCTAGCTCAGGTGTGGAGGCAAGGTTTGAGTGGTTAGAAAAACTTAGAAAAAGCCAGTAAAAAAAAAAAAAAAAAAAGAGGACTTATGAAATAAAAGGATTATTCCATATCAAAGTCCTTTTTGAACAATTGGTATATGATGGCCTTGGAAAGTGCTTTCTTGGATAGTGTCTCATCATCACTGATATATTGTTAAGGTATTTGTTAGTGTGCCTGGTGACAATAATGTTGAATTAAAGTGAAATCACATAATTAGACCTGATGTTATTAGGAGGGCTGAAAGAGCTCCTGTGAAGGGCCAGGGACTGGGGTTTACTATATGATATGCATGGGTTTGGTGGGTCATTATGTATTATCATGTAAGTAAAGGCTTACTAGTAAGATAAATATGTAGGCTTGAATAATGGCAACAGAAAATTCGAGAAAGGTGAGGAAGATAAGGATAATAAATGTAATTAGGGCTGTGACAGTGCTAATATTTAGTAATGCTAGAGTTGCTCCTCCAATTAAATGAATCAAAAGGTGTCCTGTGATGTTAGCTGTCAAGTATATGGCCAGGGTTATTGATTGAATAAATAAACTGGTAGTTTCAATGATAACTAGTATGGAAATAAGAGGAACTGGGTTCCTTGTGGTAGAAAGTGAGCTAGGGATGTTTTTACTTTGTGATGAAAGTCTGTAATTACAGTCCCTGCCCATAAGGGAACTGCCATGCCTAGATTTATTGAGAGTTGTATGGTAGGTGTAAATGAATGTGGTAATAGTCCTAGTAGATTTGTTGGTCTGATAAATGAGTGATATTAGTATTAGTGTTCAGGTTTGTACTTTGTGATTGTGAATAGCTGTTATTTGTTTTGATGTTATTTGAACTAATCATTTTTGAAAAGAAATTATATGCTTGATTAGTCGATTAGGTGTAGGAAATAGAATGCTTGGAAATATGATAATTAAGATAACAATAGGAAACCCTGTTATTGTTAAGATAATGAAAGAGGAAAATAAATTTTCCTTCATTTTGTTTCTCAAGGAGTGGGTTGTTTTAGTGTTTTGGTAAATATTGATTCTGGGTTTGAATAGTAAATATATTTTGAAATTTTTAGTTGAGATATAATGAATAGGACTAGAATTATTGATAAGATAGTAATAAATCATGTTGATGTATCTAGTTGTGGCATATCATTAAGGAGAGGATTAACTCCCAAGCTTTAACTTAAAAGGTTAACGTTATTTACCTTCTTAATGTATTTATAGCATTGATGCAGATCATTTCTCAAAGTATTTTAGTAGTACTAATTCAAGGACAATGGGCATAAAGCTATGATTTGACCCACAAATTTCTGAGCATTGTCCATAATATGGACCTGGTCATGCTGATATAAGAGTTGTTTGATTTAAGTATCCTGGAATGGCATCTGTTTTTAGGCTTAGTGAAGGTATAGCTCATGAGTGTAAAACATCTTTTGAGGAGATTAGTATTCGGATTGTTATTGTCTATAGGTACAACTACTCTGTTACCTACTTCTAATAGTCGTAATTCTCCTGGTTTTAGATCTGATGTAGGAATTATATAGGAGTCAAAGTTTAAGTCTTCATAGTCTGTATATTCATAGCTTCAGTATCATTGGTGTTCAATGGTTTTTAGTTAGAGAAGGATTATTAATTTCATCCATCATGTAAAGAATTCATAATGATGGTAAGGCAATTAAAATTATGATAATAGCTGGTAAAATTGTTCAGATAGTTTGTACTTCTTGTGCATCTATTGTGCTTGTGTGTGTTAATTTAGTTGTTAGTATAAGTGAAATAATATAAAGAACAAGAGATCTAATTAAAAATATGATTACTAATGTATGATCATGATAGTGTAGAAGTTCTTCTATAATGGGTGATGTTGCATCTTTAAATCCTAGTTGGAGGGAATAAGCCATGGAGATATATAGGACTTTCGCCTATAATTTAACTTTGACAAATTTATGTAAAATTTTACTAATGCCTCACTTATTGAAAAAGACATAATGGTTATGCTGTTGGCTTGAAACCAGTAGAAGAGGGTTCGATTCTATCCTTTCTTCACTATTTTAAATTGACATAAGTGGGTTCTTCAAATGTGTGATACGATGGAGGGCATCAAGTTTAGTTACTCTAAATTTGTAGTAGTTAATCCTACTGTTAAGACTTCTCGTTTTGATGTAAATGCCTCTCAAATTATGAAAATTTTTAATATTACTGCTATTAGTGAAATAAAGGAGCCTATTGATGAAATAGTATTTCATGTTGCGTAGGCATCAGGGTAGTCAGAATATTGTCATGGTAGGAAGAAGGCTATATTTACACCTACAAATACAATTACAAAGTGACCTTTTGCTCATGACTCATTGAGTTTATAACCTGAAAATAGATTAAATGTACGAAGCCTCCTATAATAGTGAATACTGCTTCTGTTGATAATGCATAGTGGAGGTGTGCAACTACATAATATGTATTGTGAAGGCCAATATTTAGGGTTGAATTAGCTAAAACAATTACTGTTAGTCCTTCTACCGTGAAAAGGAAAATGAAGCCAAGAGCTCATATTATGACAGGGGATCATTTGATTACCTCCGTGAAGTGTTACTAGTCAGCTAAATATTTTACTCATGTTGGAATGCCAATAATTATAGTAGCTGATGTAAAATATGCTTGTGTATCAACATCTGTTCCTACTGTAAATGTATGGTGTGCTCCCATGGTAAACCTTATGAAGCTGATTGACATTAAGGCTCAAATTATACCTATATACCCAAAAGGTTCTTTTTTTCCTGAAAATATGTGGAATTATTCCAAATCCAGGTAAAACAAGAATATAAATTTCAGGGTGTTTGAAGAATCAACATAAGTGTTGATGTAAGATTGGATCACCTCTCCCTGAAGGATCAAAAAAGGTTGTGTCTAGGTTTCCGTCTGTTAATAGTATAGTAATTCTGGCTGCTAAAACTGGTAGTGATAGTAATACAGCTGTAATTAGAACAGATCATACAAATAGTGGTGTTTGGTATTGGGACAGAGTGGGTGATTTTATATTAATAATTGTAGTAATAAGATTAATAGCACCTAAGATTGAGGAAACACCTGCTAAATGTAGGGAAAAAGTGGTAAGGTCAACGGAAGCTACTGAGTGGGCTAGGTTTCCAGCTAAATGTGGATATATGGTTCAGCCTGTACCGGTGTCAGCTTCAACTATTGATGATGTGAGTAATAGTATGAAAGAAGATGGAAGGTATCAGAAGCTTATATTATTTATGCAGGGGACGGCTATATGGGGTGCTCCAATTATGAATGGAACTAGTCAATCTCCCACACCGCCAGTTATAATAGGTATAACTACAAAAAAGATTATTACAAATGCGTAGGCTGTTACAGCTACATTGTAAATTTGATCATCTCCAAGTAATGTTCCAGGTTGACCTAATTCAGCATGAATTAATAGGCTTAGAGTAGTGCCTGCCATTCCAGCTCAAGCACCAAATAATAAATATGAAATACCAATATCTTTGTGGTTGGTTGAGAATAATCAGTGGTTTATGAGCACAAGTAAAATGGCTGAGTAAGCATTAGACTGTAAATCTAAAGACAGGGGTTAAGTCCTCTTTTTGCCACGTCCTGTGGTCAATCTAATATACGGAATTGCAAAGAAGCAGCTTCAATTCTGCTCGGACTATTTCCGCCTGTTTTTCCCTGACCATGGGGGAAGCAGATTGAAGCCAGTTGACTAGAGTATTTAGCATTAACTAAAATTTCCTGGGAAATGTGAGCCCACCAATCTAGTGAGGATTTAGCTTACTTACAGTGTTTGATTTGCATTCAATTGATGTAAGATATAGTCTTGCAATCCTTATTAAACAAGAAGTAAGCAAATTGTACTTATTTAGGGCTTTGAAGGCTTTTGGTCTATACTAACCTAAATTCCTAGTCCATTATTGAAAAGTGTAAGTGGTAATAGCATTGTAGATATAATGATTACTGTTGGTAGGAAGATCATTTGTTTTGTGAAATCAAATTGTCATTTTATTTTTATGTTGTTGGTGGAGGGAAATATAGTCAGTGCTGTGGAGTATGTGAGTCATATGAAGAAATATAGATTAAGTAATGTCATAATACCTATTAATGTAGGTAAAATAATATTATTTTTTGTTCTTTCTTGAATGATTATTTATTTTGGTATTAATCCTGATAGTGGTGGAAGACCTCCTGCTGATAATAGGGTCATTAGAATAAGATTGTGAATGGGCATTTTATTTCATGTCTGTGATAGTGATAGTGTAGTGGTGGCTGAGCTATAAGTAAATAGTATAAATATGGTAAATGTTATTATGATATAGATTAGTAGATTTAGGATTGTTATAGTTGGATTATGCAATATAATAGCTTATAGTTATTCACCCTATATGGGTGATTGATGAGTAGTCTATGATTTTTCTTAATTGGGTTTGTTTAGTCTGCCTCATCCTCCAATTATAATTGATAATATAGATACAGATAGTATTAAATTTAGGTTAATGGGTGGTGAAATTTGGTATAATACTGATAGGGGTGTGAGTTTTGTCATGTTAATAAAATTAAGCCTGCTATTAATGAGATGCCTTGTGTGACTTCAGATACTCAGAAGTGGCATGGAGATAGCCCTAGTTTTATGATTAGGGCTATTGTTATTACTATTGATGCTGCTGAGTTAAAGATTTCTGTAATAGTTCATTGGCCGGAATATAATAGGTTAATTATAACCAATATTCTAAGTAATAATGATGTGGTGGCTTGTATCAGAAAATGTTTAGTAGATGCTTCCATGACTCGTGGGTTGAATTTTTTTATTTTAACGGGAATAATGGTTAGTATACTTATTTCAAATCCGATTCAGATAAGTATTCAGTGTTAACTGGTAATTACAGTTATGTTATTCCTGAGATAATGGTTGTTATGATAATAAGAATAACAGGATTCACTAGTAGGGGATGGATATAAGCCAACATTTTTGGGGTAGAGTTGATCATATCAGAATTAAGGATAGAATGCTCAAATTCATAAGAAGGAAGTTGTTGATAGTAGTGTTTTGATAATGAAGTTGGTTGTGTATAGTTCTGATGTGTGGAGGTTGTGCAGGGCTCCTAGAAAGAGGATTGTTGGGAAAATATTTATGATGATGTTGGCATATTCTGCTAAGAAAAATATAGTGAATGAGCCTACTGCATATTCTACATTGAAGCCCAATATGAGTTCAGATTCTCCTTCTGTTAGGTTGAAGGGGGCTTGATTGGTTTCTGCTAGGGTAGAAATAAATCATATTATGGCCAGTGGTCATGCTGGGAAGATTACTTATAAATGTTCTCATGTTGTGATGAGGTTGAGAGGGTAAAGGATCTGTTTATTTGAAGGATTGACAGGAGAATGCTTGCTAGTGTTACTTCATATGAGATTGTTTGTGCTACCTCTCATAGGGCTCCAATTAATGCATGTTTTGAATTGGAAGCTCATCCAGATCATAGGATGGAGTAGACACCTAGGCTTGGCATAGCTAGTATAAATAATACCCCTAAGTTTATATTAGTAAGGAGGTAGGGTATGGGTAGGGGAATTCATATGCTTAGGGCTAAAGTTAAGGCTAGAATGGCTGTGATAATAAAAATGGAAATAGAAGATGTAGCTGGTTGTAGTGGTTCTTTGACGAATAATTTGATTGCATCAGAGATAAGTTATAGTAGGCCATATGTTCCAAAGATATTTGGTCCTTTTCGAAGTTGCATAGCCTAGAATTTTTCATTCAATTAATGTTAGGAATGCTACAGCTAGAAGAATAAGGATAGTGAGTATAAAGATATTAATTATAAACATATTTTTAGGGAGAGGATTTGAACCTCTGGTTATAAATTTTTAAGTTTTATGCAATTACTAGACTCTACCACCCTAACAAACCCTGTTCTTGGGTAATGTTTTCTATATGTTAAGATTATATCATTAACTGATTTTAAAGTGCTTTTAAAAGGTAGGCCTCATTTCTCTTGTCCTTTTGTACTGGGAGAAATATGTAATAGATAGAAACCGACCTGGATTGCTCTGGTCTGAACTCAGATGACATAGGACTTTAACTGTTGAACAAATGAAACTTTAATAGCGGTTACACCATTGGGGTATCTTGACCCAACATCAAGGTCGCAAACCCTATTGTCAACATGAACTCTAGAATAGGATTGTGCTGTTATCCCTAGGGTAACTTGTTCCATTGATCAAAATATTTGGATCAATAAGTGATAATGTGTTTTGACTAGTAGATCTAGATTTTAATCATTAGGAAGCTTTTTGTTCTCCAAAGTCACCTCAACCAAAATTGTCAACCCTCATGAAAATTATATTATTCCTCGGTGGTTACGTTATATTTATTTGGGTTAATTAATTAAAGCTCCATAGGGTCTTCTTATTTTTTTACTCCTACCTCTTCACAGGAAGGTCAATTTCACTGACTGAAAGTAAGAGACAGTAAAACCTTTGTGTGGCCATTCCTACAAGTCCTTATTTAGAGAACAAATGATTATGCTGCCTTTGCATGGGCAGGATACCACAGCTGTTTAACAGTTATCACTGAGCAGGCAGTGCCTCTAGTTATGCTAGAGGTGATGTTTTTGGTAAACAGACGAGGTTTATGTTTGCTGAATTCCTTTTACTTTTTAAAATCTTTCCTTGGGTGCATACCTGTGCTGGGTTAACAGTGTACTTAATAAATAATTTAGTGTTGAATTGTGTTTATTTGCTGTTAACTATCAGTATGTTATCGGTTACCTTTGTTTTGGGTATTAAATCCCCAAAATAATCACAAAGACTGATGTTAAGGAGATTGCCACCTTTGTTTACTTCTACAGAGTTTTATGGTTTCAGGTCTTACATTTAAGTTTTTAAGCCAGTGTGAGTTAATTTTTGTAAATGGTGTAAGATAGGCGTCCAGTTTTATTCTTTTGCAAGTGGCTGTCCAATTTTCCCAGCATCGTTTATTGAAGGGACTGTCCTCTTCCCACTGTAGATTCTTAGTTCTTTGGTTGTAAATTAATTGACCACATATGTGTGCACTTAACTGCTGGGCTCTCTGTACTGTTCCACTGAGCTATGTGTTTGTTTTTATGCCAACATCATACTTCTTTGATTATTATAACTTCACAGTCTAGTTTGAAATCAGAGAGCATGATGCCTCCAGCTTTGCTCTTGCTCAAGATTGCTTTGGATATTTGGGGGTCTTTTGTGGTTCTATACCACTTTTATGATTTTTTTCTATTTCTGTGAAAAATACCACTGGAATTTTTATAGGGATTGCAATGTCTTTATAGATTTCTTGGGATAGTATGGACATTTTAACCATATTAATTCTTCAAATTAAGCGTAGAATACCTTTTTATTTATTTGTATTTTCTTCAATTTTTTTCATTGATGTTTTGCAGTTTTCAGTGTAAAAATTTTCACCTCCTTGGTTAAATTTATTCTTGAGTATTTTTTTTCTTTTTGATGATATTTTAAATGGGATTGCTTTCTTAATATCTTTCTGATAGTTCATTGTTAGTGTATAGAAATGCAGCAGATATTTACATACTGATTTTTATATCCTGGAACTTTCCTGAAATTTATTTAGTTCTTGCATTTTTTTGGAGGTGGAATCTTTTGGATTTTCTATATATAAGATCAGCAAATAGTGACAGTTTTACTTCTTCCTGTGTGAGTTGTATGCCTTTTATTTCTTTTTCTTGCTAATTGCTCTGGCTAGGACTTCCAGTTGAATACGACTGGTGAGAGCAGTCATCCTTGTTTTTTCCTGATCTTGGAGGAAAAGGTTTCAGGTTTTCACCAGTGTGTTGTTAGCTGTGGGCTTGTAACTGATAGGTATGTCCTTATTGCTATGTACATATATGGCCTTTTATGCTGTGGTTTGTTCCCTTTATATCCACCTTATTAAGAGTTTTTATCATAAATGGATGTCGAATTTTGTCAAATGCTTTTCATTAATATGATATACTACATTGATTTGTGAATGTTCAACCATCCTTGCATCTGTGGAATAAGTTGCACTTGATCATGGTGAATGATTCTTTAATCAATTCAGTTTGCTGATATTTTGAGGATTTTTGCATCTATGTTCATCAGTGATAGTAGTCTGTAATTTTCTTGTGGTGTCCTTGTCTGGTTTTGGTATCATGGTAATGCTAGCCTTCTAAAAAGAGTTTGGGAGTATTTCCTTTTCTATTTTTTTGGAAGGGTTTGAGGAAGATTGGTATTCATTAAATATTTGGTAGAATTCACCAGTGAAGCTGTCTGGTCTTTGACTTTTGTTTGTTGGGAGGTTTTTGATTACTGATTCAATCTCCTAACTAGTAATTGTTCTGTTCAGATTTTCTATTTCTTCACAATTCAGTCTTGGTAGTTGTTATGTTTCTAGGAATTTATCCAATTCTTCTAGGTTGTCTAACTCAATGGTGTGTACTTCTTCACAGCAATCTCCTACAACCCTTTATATTTCTGTGGTATGCATTGTAATGTCTTTGATTTCTGATTTTGAGTCCTCTTTATTCTTGGTGAGTCTAGCTAAATATTTGTAATTTTTAAAATATTTTCAAAGAACCTGTTCTTAGTTTCATTGATTTCTTTTTCTATTGTCTTTAGTCTCCATTGTTTCTTTTCTTTTCTTTATTTACTTTTATTTCTTTATATATATTTTTAACATCTTTATTGGAGTATAACTGTTTTACAATAGTGTGTTAGTTTCTACTTTACAACAAAGTGAATCGGTTATACATATACATATGTTCCCATATCTCTTCCCTCTTGTGTCACCTTCCTTCCCACCCTCCCTATCCCTATCCCACTGCGCTAGGTGATCACAAAGCACAGAGGTGATCTCCCTGTACTATGCGGCAGCTTCCCACTAGCTATCTAATTTACATTTGGTAGTGTATATATGTCCCTGCCACGCTCTCACTTCTTCACATCTTACCCTTCCCCCTCCCCATATCCTCAAGTCCATGTTCTAGTAGGTCTGTGTTTTATTCCTGTCCTATCACTAATCTCTTCATGACATTTTTTTTCTTAGATTCCATATATATGTGTTAGCATACGGTATTTATTTTTCTCCTTCTGACTTACTTCACTCTGTATGACAGACTCCAGCTCTATCCACCTCATTACAAATAACTCAGTTTCATTTCTTTTTATGGCTGAGTAATATTCCATTATATATATGTGCCACATCTTCTTTATCCATTCATCTGTTGACGGACACTTAGGTTCCTTCCATGTCCTGGCTATTGTAAATAGAGCTGCAATAAACATTTTGGTACATGACTCTTTTTGAATTATGATTTTCTCAGGGTATATGACCAGTAATGGGTTTGCTGGGACGTATGGTAGTTCTATTTTTAGTTTTTTAAGGAACCCCCATACTGTTCTCCATAGTGGCTGTATCAATTTACATTCCCACCAGCAGTGCAAGAGTGTTCCCTTTTCCCCACACCCTCTCCAGCATTTATTGTTTCTAGAGTTTTTGATGATGGCCAATCTGACCAGTGTGAGATGATATCTCATTGTAGTTTTGATTTGCATTTCTCTAATGATTAATGATGTTGAGCATTCTTTCATGTGTTTGTTGGCAATCTGTATATCTTCTTTGGAGAAATGTCTATTTAGTTCTTCTGCCCATTTTTGGATTGGGTTGTTTGGTTTTTTTTTGGTATTGAGCTGCATGAGTTGCTTATAAATTTTGGAGATTAATCCTTTGTCAGTTGCTTCATTTGCAAATATTTTCTCCAATTCTGAAGGTTGTCTTTTGGTCTTAATTATGGTATCCTTTGCTGTGCAAAAGCTTTTAAGTTTCATTAGGTCCCATTTGTTTATTTTTGTTTTTATTTCCATTTCTCTAGGAGATGGGTCAAAAAGGATCTTGCTGTGATTTATATCATAGAATTTTCTGCCTATGTTTTCCTCTAAGAGTTTGATAGTGTCTGGCCTTACATTTAGGTCTTTAACCCATTTTGAGTTTATTTTTGTGTGTGGTGTTAGGGATTGTTCTAATTTCATACTTTTACAGGTAGCTGTCCAGTTTTCCCAGCACCACTTATTGAAGAGGCTGTCTTTTCTCCACTGTATATCCTTCCCTCCTTTATCAAAGATAAGGTGACCATATGTGTGTGGGTTTATCTCTGGGCTTTCTATGCTGTTCCATTGATCTATGTTTCTGTTTTTGTGCCAGTACCATACTGTCTTGATTACTGTGGCCTTGCAGTATAGTCTGAAGTCAGGGAGCCTGATTCCTCCAGCTCCATTTTTCGTTCTCAAGATTGCTTTAGCTATTTGGGGTCTCTTGTGTTTCCATACAAATTGTGAAATTTTTTGTTCTAGTTCTGTAAAAAATACCAGTGGTAATTTGATAGGGATTGCATTGAATCTGTAGATTGCTTTGGGTAGTAGAGTCATTTTCACAATGTTGATTCTTCCAATCCAAGAACATGGTATATTTCTCCACCTATTTGTATCGTCTTTAATTTCTTTCATCAGTGTCTTACAGTTTTCTGCATACAAGTCTTTTGTCTCCTTAGGTAGGTTTATTCCTAGATATTTTATTCTTTTTGTTGCAATGGTAAATGGGAGTGTTTTCTTAATTTCCCTCTCAGATTTTTCATCATTAGTGTATAAGAATGCCAGAGATTTCTGTGCATTAATTTTGTATCCTGCAACTTTACCAAATTCGTTGATTAGCTCTAGTAGTTTTCTGGTAGCATCCTTAGGATTCTCTATGTATAGTATCATATCATCTGCAAACAGTGACAGCTTTACTTCTTCTTTTCCTATTTGGATTCCTTTTATTTTTTTTTTTCTCTGATTGCTGTGACTAGAACTTCCAAAACTATGTTGAGTAAGAGTGGTGAGAGTGGGCAACCTTGTCTTGTTCCTGATCTTAGTGGAAATGGTTTCAGTTTTTCACCATTGAGAACAATGCTGGCTGTGAGTTTGTCATATATGGCCTTTATTATGTTGAGGAAAGTTCCCTCTATGCCTACTTTCTGCAGGGTTTTTTATCATAAATGGGTGTTGAATTTTGTCAAAAGCTTTCTCTGCATCTATTGAGATGATCATATGGTTTTTCTTCTTCAGTTTGTTGATATGGTGTATCATGTTGATTGATTTGCATATATTGAAGAATCCTTGCATTTCTGGAATAAACCCCACTTGATCATTTTGTATGATCCTTTTAATGTGCTGTTGGATTCTGTTTGCTAGTATTTTGTTGAGGATTTTTGCATCTATGTTCATCAGTGATATTGGCCTGTAGTTTTCTTTCTTTGTGACGTCTTTGTCTGGTTTTGGTATCAGGGTGATGATGGCCTCATAGAATGAGTTTGGGAGTGTTCCTCCCTCTGCTATCTTTTGGAAGAGTTTGAGAAGGATAGGTGTTAGCTCTTCTCTAAATGTTTGATAGAATTTGCCTGTGAAGCCATCTGGTCCTGGGCTTTTGTTTGTTGGAAGATTTTTAATCACAGTTTCAATTTCAGTGCTTGTGATTTGTCTGTTCATATTTTCTATTTCTTCCTGGTTCAGTCTCAGCAGATTGTGCATTTCTAAGAATTTTTCCATTTCTTCCAGGTTGTCCATTTTATTGGCATAGAGTTGCTTGTAGTAATCTCTCATGATCTTTTGTATTTCTGCAGTGTCAGTTGTTACATCTTTTTCATTTCTAATTCTATTGATTTGAGTCTTCTCCCTTTTTTTCTTGATGAGTCTGGCTAATGATTTATCAATTTTATTTATCTTCTCAAAGAACCAGCTTTTAGTTTTATTGATCTTTGCTATTGTTTCCTTCATTTCTTTTTCATTTATGTCTGATCTGATCTTTATGATTTCTTTCCTTCTGCTAAATTTTGGGTTTTGTTGTTCTTTCTCTAATTGCTTTAGGTGCAAAGTTAAGTTGTTTATTCAAGATGTTTCCTGTTTCTTAAGGTATGATTGTATTGCTATAAACTTCCCTCTTAGAACTGCTTTTTCTGCATCCCATAGGTTTTGGGTCATCGTGTCTCCATTGTCATTTGTTTCTAAGTATTTTTTGATTTCCTCTTTGATTTCTTTAGTGATCACTTCGTTATTTAGTAGTGTATTGTTTAGCCTCTCTGTGTTTGTATTTTTTACAGATCTTTTCCTGTAATTGATATCTAGTCTCGTAGCGTTGTGGTCGGAAAAGATACTTGATACAATTTCAATTTTCTTAAGTTGGCCAAGGCTTGATTTGTGACCCAATATATGATCTATCCTGGAGAATGTTCCATGAGCACTTGAGAAAAATTTGTATTCTGTTGTTTTTGGATGGAATGTCCTATAAATATCAATTAAGTCCATCTTGTGTAATGTATCATTTAAAGCTTGTGTTTCCCTATTTATTTTCATTTTGGATGATCTGTCCATTGGTCAAAGTGGGGTGTTAAAGTCCCCTACTATGATTGTGTTACTGTCGATTTCCCCTTTTATGGCTGTTAGTATTTGCCTTATGTATTGAGGTGCTCCTATGTTGGGTGCATAAATATTTACAATTGTTATATCTTCTTCATGGATCGATCCCTTGATCATTATGTAGTGTCCTTCTTTGTCTCTTGTAATAGTTTTTATTTTAAAGTCTTTTTTGTCTGATATGAGAATTGCTACTCCAGCTTTCTTTTGATTTCCATTTGCATGGAATATCTTTTTCCATCCCCTCACTTTCAGTCTGTACGTGTCCCTAGGTCTGAAGTGGGTCTCTTGTAGACAGCATATATATGGGTCTTGTTTTTGTATCCATTCAGCCAGTCTGTCTTTTGGTGGGAGCATTTAATCCATTTACATTTAAGGTAATTATCAATATGTATGTTCCTATTCCCATTTACTTAATTGTTTCGGGTTGTTCTTGTAGGTCTTTTCCTTCTCTTGTGTTTCTTGCCTAGAGAAGTTCCTTTAGCATTTGTTGTAAAGCTGGTTTGGTGGTGCTGAACTCTCTCAGCTTTTGCTTGTCTGTAAAGGTTTTAATTTCTCCATCAAATCTGAATGAGATCCTTGCTGGGTAGAGTAATCTTGGTTGTAGGGTTTTTTCCTTCATCACTTTAAATATGTCCTGCCACTCCCTTCTGGCTTGTAGAGTTTTTGCTGAAAGATCAGATGTTAGCCTTATGGGGATTCCGTTGTGTGTTATTTGTTGTTTTTCCCTTGCTGCTTTTAATATGTTTTCTTTGTATTTAATTTTTGACAGTTTGATTATTATGTGTCTTGGCATGTTTATCCTTGGGTTTATCCTGTATGGGACTCTCTGTGCTTCTTGGACTTGATTGACTATTTCCTTTTCTATATTAGGGAAGTTTTCAACTATAATCTCTTCAAATATTTTCTCAGTCCCTTTCTTTTTCTCTTCTTCTTCTGGGACCCCTATAATTTGAATGTTGGTGCGTTTAATGTTGTCCCAGAGGTCTCTGAGACTGTCCTCAGTTCTTTTCATTCTTTTTTCTCTATTCTGTTCTGCAGTAGTTATTTCCACTATTTTATCTTCCAGGTCACTTATCTGTCCTTCTGCCTCAGTTATTCTGCTATTGATCCCATGTAGAGTATTTTTCATTTCATTTTTTGTGTTGCTCATCATTGCTTGCTTCCTCTTTATTTCTTCTAGGTCCTTGTTAACTGTTTCTTGCAATTTGTCTATTCTATTTCCAAGATTTTGAATCATCTTTACTATCATTATTCTGAATTCTTTTTCAGGTAGACTCCCTATTTCCTCTTCATTTGTTAAGTCTGGTGTGTTTTTATCTTGCTCCTTCATCTGCTGTGTGTTTTTCTGTCTTCTCATTTTGCTTATCTTACTGTGTTTGGGGTCTCCTTTTTGCAGGCTGCAGGTTCATAGTTCCCATTGTTTTTGGCGACTGTCCCCAGTGGCTAAGGTTGGTTTAGTGGGTTGAGTAGGTTTCTTTGTTGGGGAGACTAGTGCCTCTGTTCTGGTGAATGAGGCTGGATCTTGTCTTTCTAGTGGACAGGTCCACGTCTGGTGGTGTGTATTGGGATGTTGGTAACCTTATTATGATTTTAAGCAGCCTCTCTGCTAATGGATGGGGCTGTAGACCTGTCTTGCTCTTTGTTGGGGATAGGGTGTCCAGCACTGTTCATTGCTGGTCCTTGAGTGAAGCTGGTTCTTGGTGTTGAGATGGAGATCTCTGGGAGATTTTCGCTGTTTGATATTGCATGGAGCTGGGAGGTCTCTTGTGGACCAGTGTCCTGAAGTTGGTTCTCCCACCTCAGAGACACAGCCTTGACACCTGGCTGGAGCGCCAAGAGCCTTTAATCCACACGGCTCAAGACAAAAGGGAGAAAAAATGGAAAGGAAGGAGGGAGGGAGGGAAGAAAGGAAGGGAGGAAGGAAAGAAGAAAGGAAGGAAGAAATGAAGGAAGGAAGAAAGCAAGAAAGGAAGGAAGGAAGGAGCAGAGGAAGAAAGGGAGGAAGGAGGGAAGGGAGAATGGAAGGAAGGAAGGAAGGAGGGAAGAAAGGAAGGAACAAAGGAAGAAAGAAAGGGAGAAGACTAAATAAAGTAGGATAAAATATAGTTATTAAAATAAAAAATAATTATTAAGAAAAATTTCTATTAAAAAAAATAAAAAAACGCGTCGGTCTAACCCTAGGACAAATGGTGCAAGCAAAGCTATACAGACAAAATCTCACACAGCAGAACACACATACACACTCACAAAAAGAAAAAAGGGGAAAATAATAGTATATCTTGCTCCCAAAGTTCACCTCCTCAACTTGGGATATTTCGCTGTCTATTCAGGTTTTCCACAGATGCAGGGCACTTCAAGTTGATTGTGGAGCATTAATCCACTGCTTCTGAGGCTGCTGGGAGAGACCTCCCCCTCTCCTCTTTGTTCACACAGCTCCTGGGCTTCAGCTTTGGACTTGGCCCCGCCTCTGCGTGTAGGTCTTCCAAGGACGTCTGCCCTTCGCTCAGACAGGACGGGGTTAAAGGAGCAGCTGATGTGGGGGCTCTGGCACAGGCCGGGGTGAGGGAGGGGCACGGATGCAGGGCGAACCCACGGTGGCAGAGGCCAGCGTGATGCTGCACCAGCCCGAGGCGCACCGCACGTTGTCCTGGGGAAGCTGTCCCTGGATCCCGGGACCCTGGCAGTGGCGGGCTGCACGGGCTCCTGGGAGGGCCAGTGTGGAAAGTGACCTGTGCTCGCACAGAGGCCTCTTGGTGGCGGCAGCAGCAACCCTAGCGTCCCACACCTGTCTCTACTCTCCGTGCCGACAGCTGTGGCTCTGCCAACTCCAGACCTTTCCCTGGGATCCGACTGAAGCCCGAGACTCAGCTCCCAGCCCCTGCCCGCCCTGGCGGCTGAGCAGATAAGCCTCTCGGGCTGGTGAGTGCTGGTCGGCACCGATCCTCTGGGGGAATCTCTCCGCTTTGCCCTCCACACCCTGTTGCTGCGCTCTCCTCCACGGCTCCGGAGCTTCCCCCTCCGCCACCTGCAGTCTCTGCCCGCGAAGGGGCTTCTAGTGTGTGGGAATCTTTCCTCCTTCACGGCTCCCTCCCACTGGTGTAGGTCCTGTCCCTATTCTTTGTCTCTGTTTATTCTTTTTTCTTTTGCCCTACCCAGGTACGTGGGGAGTTTCTTGCTTTTTGGGAGGTCTGAGGTCTTCTGCCAGCATTCGGTGGGTGTTCTATAGGAGCAGTTCCACGTGTAGATGTATTTCTGATGTATCTGTGGGGCGGAAGTTGATCTCCGAGTCTTACTCTTCTGCCATCTTCTCGCCTCCCTTGTTTCTATTCTGATCTTTATTTCCTTCCTTCTGCTAAAGCTAGGTTTTTGGTTTTTTCTTCTAGTTCCTTGAGTAGTAAGTTAGGTTTTTTTTTTTTTTTTATTTGAGGTATTTGATTCTTGATGTAGGCATTTATGGCTATGAACTTCTCCCTTAGAACTTCTTTTGCTGTATCCCATAAGATTTGGTTTGTTGTATTTCCATTTTCATTTGTTCAAGTTTTTTTTTTTTTTTTTGACTGCGTTGGGCCTTTGTTGCTGTGCACAGGCTTTCTCTAGTTGCAGGAAGTGGGGGCTACTCCTCATTGCAGTGTGCAGCTTCTCATTGTGGTGGCTTCTCTTGTCATGGAGCACAGGCTCTAGGCCTGTGGGCATTAGTAGTCATGGCACATGGGCTCAGTAGTGGCTCGCAGGCTCTAGAGCGCAGGCTCAGTAGTTGTAGCACACAGGCTTAGTTGCTCTGTGACTTGTGGGATCTTCCTATGTCCCCTGTATTGGCAGGCAGATTCTTAACTACTGCACCACCAAGGAAGTCCCCAAGGTATTTTTGATTTTTTTTTTTTACCCATTGATTATTCAGTAGCATATTGTTGAATTTCTACTTCTTTGTGAATTTTCCAGTATTCTTCAGTAATTGATTTCTAGTTTCATTTCATTGTGGTTGAAAAGATGCTTGATATGATTTCAATCTTCTTAAATTTATTAAGACTTGTTTTGTGGCCCACTGTATGATCTATCCTAGAGAATCTTCCATGTGCACTTCAAAAGACTCTATAATCTCTTGGGTAGAATTTTTTTTATATACCTGTTAAGTCCATCTGCTCTAATGTGTCATTTTGGGCTGATGTTTCTTATTTATCTTCTGACTGGGACAATTTATCTACTGATGAAAGTGGGGCTTTAAAGTCCCATACTACTATTGTATTGCATGGCTTATTTCTTCATTTAGGTCTATAAATATTTGCTTTACATATTTAGGTGTTCCTATGTTGGGTACATGAATATTTACAAATGTTATATTGTTGATTGAACTGTTTTCATTATGTAATGCCCTTCTTTGTCTCTTGTTATAGTCCTCGTTTTAAAGTCTATTTTGTCTGATATAAGTATACTTACCCTAGCTTTCTTTTAGTTTCCATTTGCATGGAATATCTTTTTCCATCCCTCTACTGTGTATGCCCTTGTGTCTTTTGTAGCCAGCCTGCAGATGGTTCTTTTAAATTTTTATTTTATCCCTTCAGGCACTCAGTGTCTTTTGAGTGGAGAATTTAATATATTTATTTTAAAGTAATTATTGATAAATAGGTACTTATTGCCATTTTTATTGTTTCTGGCTGTTTGTATTTCTTCTGTTCTTCTCTTGCTGTCTTCCTTTGTGATATTATAACTTTCTGTAGTGGTGTTCTTGTATTTCTTTAGCTTTCTCTCTTGTGTAGCTACTGTAGGTTTTTGCCTTGTGGTTACCATGAGGCTTTAATAAAACAACTTATATTTATAACAGTCTAATTTAAGTTCTTAACAACTTAAGTTCAAATGCATCTAAAGCTCTACATTTTAATCTCCCCCTGCCTCATTTTATGTTCTTGATGTCATATTTTACATTTTTATCTTATGTATCCCTTTCCTAATTATTGTAGTTATAGTTATTTTATTACTTTTGTCTTCTAACCTTCACACTAGCTTTACAAGTGATTAATTCACTATTTTACAACATTAGATTATTCCAAATTTTACTATATATTTACCTTTACCAGTGAGATTTATACTTCATATCTTTTCCTGTTACTAATTAGTGCGCTTTCTTTTCGGCTTAAAGAAGTCCGCTTAACATTTCTTTTAAGGACAGTTTAGTTATGCTGAACATTTTTAGATTTTGCTATCTCATCTTCAATTCTGAATGATAACTTTGCTGGGTAGAGTATTCTTGGTTTGAATATATTGTGCCACTTTCTTCTAGCCTGCAAAGTTTCTGCTGAAAAATCTGATAGTCTTAGGGGGTGGTTTCCTTTATGTAACAAATTGATTTTCTCTTGCTTTTAAGATTCTCCCTTTGTCTTTACTTTTGTCATTTTAATTATGTGTCATGGTGTGGGTCTGTTTTGGGTTCATTTTACTTGGAATTTTCTGGATTCCTGGATCTAGATGTCTGTTTCCTTTCCCACATTAGGGAAGTTTGGGGCCATTATTTTTTCAAATAAATTTTCTGACACCTTTCTCTCTTCTCTTCTGGGGCCCCTATAATATGAATATTGGTATGCTCAATGTTGTTCTTTAAGTCCCTTAAGCTATCTTTACTTTTTGTCATCATTTCCTTTTGCTGTTCTGATTAGATAGTTTCACTGCCCTGTCTTTGAGTTGACTGATCCTTTCTTCAGCTTCATCTAGTCTGCTATTGAAATTTTCTAGTGTATTTTTCAGTTCATTTATTGGATTCTTCTGTTCTGTGACTACCATTTGGTACTTTCTTATATTTTCTATTTCCTTTGTTGAAATTCTCACTGTGTTCATTCTTCTGAGTTTGTTGAACATCTTTATGACCATTATTTTGAATTCTTTATCAGGTAAATCAGTTATATCTGTTTCATTAAGAACTTGTTCTTAGGTGTGTTCTGCCTTTTAGAACACATTTTTCTGTTTCTTCTTTTTCCTTGACCCTCTGTATTAGTTTCTATGTATTAGATAAAACACCCACCTCTCCCAGTCTTGAAGGAGTGTCCTCATGTAGGAGATGAACCTTATTGTTCAACCCTGCCCTAGCTCTTGGTTACCTTTGTTGATTGTTCAAGCATTCAAGATTATTTTATTCTTAGTGACTCCCAGTAGTTGAGGCTGTCAGTGTCCTAAAGGGGAATAGCTCAGTCAGTACATAGATTCAAGCTGATGGAAGCCAGACCCTTAGGCAGCAGCTTTTAAAGTACACAAATATATATGGTCTTATGTGACTGTATGCATAACTTTCACTGGCCACAGGAGTCATGGAATCTAAAGGCATCTTGTGGGTGGCAGTTTCAAAAATTGGAGTGCCAGATGAGTACACAAGGTCCTTTAGAAAAGATACAAGTGGCCTAGAGCAAGGCATAGGGAGAGCACAAACATGGAGTCTAGCAGCTTCTGTCCTTGGAATACCCCTCTGTTAGGCCCTAGACGTGTGACAAAACAGAAGCCTGCTCCCCAGGCTGAAGCACCAGGAGAAGCAAATAGACCTCTATCACATAAAGACTGGGGATGTGTTTCAGTCTGCTGTCTGCACAGTGTCTTGGGAGTGGTAGCTTGCCAAGAACCATCTCTCTGTGTTTGTTACCATCCCATGGAACTCAGGAAAGGAAGCCCTGCTGGCCATCAGAACTAGGCAATCAAGGGGCATTCCCTGGGGGGCAACCACAAAAATGAAAGCACCAGACATAAAAACTGGGCACCAGACACATGTAAGAGTACTCCTCTTGGGGTGTGGCAGAGGGAGAGAACAGAGATTGTGCCTGTCCTCTAAGGTTTCTGGGGAAGATTACATTAAGCTCTTAGATGTTTGTTTAGCTAGAAACCTATCCCTCAGGCCATAGCTATGAAGATAAGCTGGTAGGCCTCTTTCACAGAAAGACTGGGTGCCTCAGTCTGCTGCCTCTTGCTGTGCTCTGGGGGTGGCAGCCATGTAAGAACTCTTTCTCCATTGGTTACAATTTTTTAGGATTCTCAAGCTTGAGCTCCACTGGCCACCGGAGCCAGGCAATTAAACTTGGCAGGGTGCTAGAGAAGGGTATGAGCTCCTTTCTAAGGGATGAAGGTGAGCTGGAGCATGGCAGAGAGAGAGCATAGAGATGCTGCCCACCAGCCTCTGTCTCTGGAGAGTACCCTGTCAGGCCTCTAGATGTGTGTTAAATTGGATTCCTGCCCCTCTGGCTGATACTTTATGTGAAGGAGGCTTACTTGCTTGTCTTAAAGCCTGGGCTCCTCTCAGTTGACTGCCTCTGTGCTGGTTTCTGAGGCAGGCGAATCTGAGTCCACAAACTCTTTATGGGCTGTTTCTCAGTTTGCTATAGACTCATGGGTCTCATGGATGTGAGCCCCATTGATTTTAAAAGCTGGATGTTTTGGAGTTTATCTCTCAGATGAAGACTTTAAGAGTTGGGGTGCCTGATGTGGAGCTCAAACCGTTTCCTCCACAGGGAGAAGCTCTGGGTTTTGAGTTCCCTCCTGATTGTGGGTCACCACACCCAGTATGGAGTTTATGGTGAGACTGTCTCAGCCTCTCTTACCTGCTTTTTTTTTTTTTTTTAAATTTACCCAGTGTATAGGGGTTGCTCAGGTAGTTTTTCATTTTTTTCAGAGGAAGTTTTTTGATATGTAGCTACAGATTCAGTGTGTTCATGGGATGAGGTGACTTCAGGACCTTCTACATCACCATCTTGAACCAGAACCTGTACTTTGTCTTTGAGTAAGTGGAGCTAATATATACTTAAACTGAGCCAGAAATGTCAGTGTCTCCTCTCAGTTTCTAGTTTTCATTCTTGAAATCCTATTGGTCACCATCACCTACTTTCTAAATTGAACTATCATGTATCCTGTACTCTTCACCACTACTGAGCCACCTTTATTTCAAGCATATAGATAACCTAACAGCTTTTTAATGCTTGTTCTGTTTCCACCATTGCCTCCTATTAGTCCATTTCCTATATTGCCATTTGAGTGATATTTCAAAATTCAAGTCTGATCAGACTAATTTCTTGCTTAAATTCCTTCAAGAATTTTTCAAAGCTGGAACATGAAATCCAGACTACTAAAGTATTTCAGAAAAGTGTGATGATCTCAGCCCTGAGCCTCTCTTTTTCTCTTCCACCCTGTGATGACCTATGTGAATGACTTTGGAGGTCTAGGAATACACAGTGCTCTGCTCTACCTCTGTAGTTTGCCTTTGTTGGTCTCTCTGTGTGGAACAACCTTCTTCTTCCACTTCTGCTCCAGCATAACTCCTACATCTCCTATATGTTTTAGCTCAGGTCTCATTTCTTCTAGTACCCTTTCTTGGAACATCCCAATCTTTGCCTCCAATCTGGGTTAATTGCCCCCTTCTGTGCTTTCACAGTAGTTTGTATGTAACCTCTATATTGGCACACATCAAATTGTATTGTAATTGTCTGCTTGGTAGTATACTGTTTTGAAATTTTAATCCAGACTTTCTCCCAATACTTGCCTTCTTATATTGTCTATACAATATATTATCTGCCTTTCTACCATTCAGTCAGTAGAATTGCTTTAAGGGAGGAACAATATACTTTAAAAAATATGATTTTTAGTTGAAATTGCCTGAGATTTAGAATTAATTAAAAAAAAAGAAATTCTAGTGTTAAAGGACTTGGGGCATAAAAAACAGATTAGGAAGAAAAGTTGAGCAGTCAGACTACCTCTCCACCAGACTAAAGATTCTTTGGACTTGATAGGTATGGGGTGAAGTGAGAAGAAATTTAGAGGAGAAATAAGAGAACCATCAGACTTGAGTGTTCCCGAGAAGTGTCCAAGACCAGAGCCTGCCATGTGGCCTTTTATTTAGAAGTCTTTTTCAGGTCCAATATGAACCTAGCAAAAATGATTAGCATCTTCTGAGGGTGCCAGATATATTCTTTCTAGGTCTACCTTTTCAATGTTATTGAGAAAAATAGACACATAGTAACTTCATTTAAAAAAAATTAAAGCCAAGGCGATTATTTCTGAGGGGTGAACATAGAGGGGGATTCCTGCTAAAACCAGTTGGAACTGGTTTAGCCACAGAAACCTCAGAATGACCATGAAGCATGTATTATAGTTCTTTTGAGGTCTTGCTACTGGCGAGACTTTTGCATAGGGATAGAGGACAATTGTCTAAAAAAATGTATTTTGTAAGATTTCAAGAAGACATTTTTGTGAGTTCTTTTAGAATGAAACAACTTTCTAATGTTCACTTCAATTTATTAGACACAAATATTAGGAAATAGTAATGTATAAACTGTGGTAATTTATTAATATTAACTTATACATTTTCCTCTATCACAATTGTATGAGTTCATTGAGGTAGTATTCTATTTATGTATTTTTATGTACACCAAGAAATTAGCACATAGAAGACATTCTATAAATGTTTGTTGATTAATATAACTGGAAGTCCCTTAATTTATTATTTTCCATTAATTTTGATTCTTTGCATGTTGCCTGCTTTGTCTAGACAGACAGGTGACCCTCTTGTCACTGAGTTCTGTTCAGGAAGTTATTTTGACCCTTGTGGACCCATGTGGATATTCCTAGGACCATCTTGCTTGGCTTATTTTTAGCACAGAGTTTGGGAAATGGCTTTAGAGGCATATTTGAAAGAAAGTATGTGGAAATAGAGCTGTTGGCATGAGTAGAACATTAAGCAATCTTAAAATTATTAGTAGATCTGCTGTAATGCAAATAGATGGATAACTGGGTGCTTCACTACGCTCTGAGGTCCAAGACCAAGGTAAGCCTGCATATTACCTGAAGCATCACTGTATCACACACAATACATTTAAAAAAGCCTATACCACTCACACATCCCATCCATACATTGCCTGGTTGAATACTTCTTTCCCAGGCTGTGTCAGTAGGGTGCAAAATAATAATTGGATCCTAGAATTCAGATACAGGAACACATGGCCTTCAGGTAGCAGAGGTGACTTTTTAATACCATAGCAGGCTTTCTTGATTCTACAACCAAGAGCTTTGACTCTGGAATATAGTCAGTCAAGTATAAAAAGTTACCTACCTTAAAAGGTGACAAATGTTAGAGTTAACTCCTTTGCCTAAGTCCAAAATCATGTGTAGGAAACTCATAGCTCTAAATAAAAATACACTCATTCTGTCTCTAGTTCAAGCTCAGCTCTGTGCCTAGGATTGTAGATGAGGAAGGAAAAAAATGGAAATAGGTATCCTAGGACCAAAAGGAATACAAATTGAGAGGAGATGAAAAATGTTCTCAGACCAAGACTGAGAAATTCAGGAATATAGTCTCTTAGATATTTATTGTAATCTCCAAAAAATAAAACAAGATAAACACAAAGAACAAAAACCACTTTCTATACAGAATTCACATACAAACTTAATACCTAATAGAGCACATACAGTTCTTACACAATTAATTTTAATAAAGAGAATTAAAACTTCACAATGTGAATATGCTTTATAGTGTTAAACCCAGACAAGAGCTCCTGTGGACACATGAAGAGTCAAAATATTTGCTGTGCAGCAGTAGTTTTCAAATAAACATCACGATCACTATATGAAAGCATTAAGCCGTTACTCAATTTTTTCTCAAGAAGAGCTCCACAGTGCAGTCACTAAGAAGGAGCCGAAAGTGCCTGGTTACAAAGGAAGGTATTCATCTATGCACTTCCCCACACCCTTTATGGGAAACACAGAACCACAGAAAAATCTCTGGGCTCACATCTGCCTGGTTGACACTGAATTTGACAATGCCTTGTGGTTTGGTGCATGGGCAAAATGTCTAAATCTACTGTTCTTACGAGCTTCAGATTAATTTGTGTTTTGGGCCCGAGTCCGGGGCTGTTCAGCACAGAGGAATATGATGATACTGCAGCTTGCTTTCCTCATGGGGATAAAAACAGAGAGAACAAAACTGGGGTAATTTGTTGGGTTTCCGAGGGCCAGTCTGGTTCTCTGGAGGAAAACAATGATCTCTAGCTGCCATCTCTGTCCCCCTTCCATTCAAGGGAACAAACTGTGACCTTTCCCTTTTATTTGCCTGGCACAGTCTCCTCTATCTAATTCTTTCTGGGATCATGTCTCACCTCTTCAATGGAGCCATTCTTGACTTTTCCTGTTTTCGTAGGTCTTGCATTCTCTGTGCTCCTATAGCCTGACATAACATAGCATTTAGATCATATCCTGGTATTTTGTTCCTTGTTCTTCAGTTAGTAAGCTTATTAGAGGCCAGAGCCATACCTCTTCCATGTTTGATTCCCACAGCACTGAGTACATGGTATTCAGTAACTATTGATGACTAAACATTTAAACACACCCTTAAATCATCATTCTAATGTTGGCTACCTGCTTACATTTTCCTTTTTTTATATTTGGCACGAAGTAGGCTCTAACCTCCCTGTTTCACCCACCTCTACTTGACTTTTGTGGGTCCGAGAGCAGGCTATCACATGTAAAATAGGGCCACACATCGCTGGTAGTGGCCCAAAGCCATTTAATATGATTGGCACATTCTTACATGTCAATTTCAGGCAATTGCCATAGAGAGAACTGAAGGCTTCCTGTAATGTACAGAGGGCCATGGTCATCTAAAACCAACTGTTTTTCATCATTTTTAGTGAAAAACTCAACGTTTTTCCCAAGGGTATCATGATTTACTCTAACTAAAGGAAAAGGCAAAACAGTATTAAAATGAGTGTTTTGCCTTAAAAATTAAAACGGCAAATAGGAGTTTAAGGTAGTTGTCCTACTTGAAACTTCATATACATAAATACATAGTTTTTGGTAATCCAGCGACCAGGCCTAATTTCTTGATTTTGTATCTCATTTAAGTTCTAGGCCACCAATTATGAGATTAACCAAGGGAGTCTGAGGACGAATATATGAGTTTATGATGATATACCAAAGTGATTTAAGGATTCTGACTTGTTTCTCCTATATTATCAGTGTGGACAATTGAGAATTGAAAGTGAATATGACATTAGCAACAACCTAAAAAGACATCAATATTTTAGGATTCTCAGTATTGACAGTGTTAAATTTGCAAACAAAACACAAGGTTGAGTAACAATAAAATATACACAAAAATATGAGTGAAAATTCTTAGGAGACAGAACATGTGATCAACATTTCAGAGAAAAATAAAAATGACTTTTCCTTATGTGCATATTTTTTCTTAGGTTTCTAAATTAACCTCTTATAAAAGGCTTAAGGAAAATTCTGAATTAAAGAAGGGACTGCCTATATAAAATAAACTAACAGCCATTCTGTCTTGAAAATAAAATCCACAATTCTAAAAGGCAAAATTGACATATATTCCCATATCCTAAATGTTTGGTCTTATAGGGGAAAAAAAAAAAAAAAAACATACCTTGAAGTAGGCACAGAGGAGTTTCACATGACACCAATAAGGTATTCACTGTATAAACTGTACCACTAGACAAATACAGCTACACGAAATAATCTGAGTAAGTCAAACAGCCATCAAAGCATCTCACACATTCATTATAATGCACTCTTTCACACTAGTTTATATACACTGAGTAAGTCATTAAATATTGCACTTATTGGCCCATGAACCCTCAATTCTGAGGTGTTGAAAAATAGAAAACAAATCTATTTTTATAACATATTTCATGCAACATTTAAGACATTTCAGTTCCACAAACACCATTAAGTAGTTGTACATTTGGACAGTTCAACGGTATCACATCACGTCTGACATTAACAATATATTAACAGGAATTACAGGAAGTTTTCATTCAGCACATATCCTAGGGATGATGAGACAATGCATGGAAAACCATCATACTGAAACAGCAAACAATCCCCAGATTTCACTTTTATGAGGCGTATGGAACCACTAGACAGATGTAATTTATACTCATGTCCCTGAAAGGCCAGGTGTCTGTGGCTCATGTACCATCTGCATCTTTAAGAATGGCATTCATGAACCTAAGCAACCTCTAGTGCCAAATAATATGACCATGGAAACATTTCCGTTAAGAAATAAAGCCACAGCCAACTCTCAGTTGTCCACAATGAAGGAAAGTATGAACACAGGTGAATGAAATACACAGGTCCCCCCCACCCCTCCCACCTCATTTCAGCAAATAATGACTGGTTGAAATTCTACCACTAACTGTACTGATGGGAGGTAAGTGGTGAAACTTGAGTCTCATTTCCTATTCTTGGTCCTGTCACTCTGTGAGGATAGTGCTTTAAAAAAGTGAAATGATAAAAAATCCGAAAGTAGACAAGAGAATTGTAAATAGAAAGCTCAATTTGTCCACTAGCTACATGGTCTGATCTTAATACTTGAGCTCTGACAGAGGCTTTGAAATAATTTCTTTTCTCTAGAAGGTTTGCAAGTTATATTCTCTCTATCCTCCCCTTTTAATGGGAATTAATTCTCTGCACAGCCGCAAATCAAATCAGTGTGAAGGATCTATTTTGTAGACCTTTTTAAGGGAAATGTCAGTTACAGTTGTTGGAGCATAGTAAAAGCTCCCCTTTCCCTAGCACTGAGAAAGCACCATATATGGAAATTTTCCTTCATAGAAAAGGTATCTGTGTTTGAGTGTGTATGTGCTGGGAGGGGAAATACTATCTGTGTGGCCCAAGTGTAAATATTTTAATCTACTTAAGGGAAGTATTTGACTAGAGTGTCAAGCATTCCTGTAAACGTTTTTAAGAAAACATTTATTTATGAAACAACAATAGGTGGATATATTTTAAATAAATTCTCTAGACCTGTTTTTGTCCCCTTAGAGGTTATTGTATTTTTAGAACCTGGAACCCTTTAGGTGCACTGTGGAGATAATCAAACTGCTTTTTTTCCTGGTTATAAACTTCATCTTTTACCCAATTTTCCCAATTTGTTTCAGAATATAAAACAGGTTTTTGTCTTTAACTGGCTTTGATCAAAAATTTACCCAGAATATAAAGGAATCTAAAAAGCTGACCCTGATTGTTCAGCTGATCAAAAAGACTTCACCATTTTACTGGCAGACCCCTAAAACACAGGTATTATACACAAACGGGCAAAGCCAAGCAGAGCTGGAGTGACAGCATCTTCTAGGGGGTGATAAGAAAAGCCACATGGGTCTAGTTGCTCACGTGGTAGCCTGACACGGCACACTGAGAGAGTACACACACAAAGGAACAACGAGTTCTAGTTACCAGTCATGCAAACTATAATTTAGAAAGAGAGAGCATTCTTCAGACAGAAAGGCCACCTCCCAAGTATGCCACGCCAAAAATTCCTGATGGAGCATTCCAATAGTATATGGAAATTATTAAACACTTTTTGACCTAGAAGAGTTTTAATCATGACTCTAAGATTTATCTTAGTATTTCACATGCAGCTGCTACCTCAGCCTTGGGGTACCTTGGGAGAGTCTGGATACATTTTTAATACAGTCTCACAGATGTCACACAGTTGACTGAAGGATGGCACAGTATATCCTCACTGAGCATGAAGAGACACGTTGGATAAAGAACATCAAAATGAGCCACTGATTACTGACTACCATGCTCCAAAATTAATGTTGCTTCATGGAAGTTCAGTTAACAGTAGACTGTATTTCACTTTAAACCAAGAACATTGCATCCCTGAAAGTCTATCCTCAGTATAGATGTAGTTAAAATTGGAAGTTTAAATTAGTTCCTGAAAGATAACCAATGTGCTGAACCAAAGAGCTATTATTAATCTGGATAAGGGTTAAGTAGGTGAAATACATATTTGTTTGTTGAGTATATAGATGTCTTGTATAATTGCGGTTGTAGTGGAATTTATAATTCATATTTAACATAACGCTGCAGCTTTCTGCAGCAACCAAAGGCATCATCATAGTTCTCATTCCAAATAAAAATCTTAGCACTTATTTACTAGGCTGGCAAAGGGATAATGATTTTAAGTTAAACTAAAGAGGGGGCTAGAAGTTCATCAAGGCAGTGGAGGCTGCTCAGCGGGGGCAGTGGCAACGAACTAATTCACTATCTTAAAGCAATTCTTCTTATAAGCCCATAGATACAATGCTAACTTGTAAACTGCCATCTTACGACTTATGAAACTTCATGCACCTTCTACATCCACTCACATCCCCGAAAGCTGAAATGCAGGTCCACTAAGTGGCTGTTTAGAGGAAATAATTTCCAGTCCAATTTTTCATTTACATTTCAGAACAGAAAGGAGTGTCCCCAGACCAAAGCTCTTGGAAGTATCTGCTCAAAACGATCAAGGTTTGATTATAAAAGTAATCAGAGGGAGGGGGTGATGAGGAGAGGGGTGACAGAGGAAGAGAAATTTGTTCTTGAAACACTAATTGAGTTGCATCAAAGACAAAAGATGGTTGTCTACAATTTACACACTAACACAAACATACACTTTGTAAGATGTCTTTGTTCTTTTGAATACAAATTTCGTTAGGCCATTAGTAAAAATGATCTGTGGTTATTTAAGCTGTTGGCAGACAGAATATGGGAGGTATTGTATGCATGTGTGTGTGTGTATACACATTTGTGTGCATGATGGCCTAAAGGGTGAAAAACCTTGGAACCACAGTGTTATAAATAATATAGCTTGATGCCAATAGACGTTTACTTAGTTAATCCTAGGCTGGTTCTTCTTTTGCCAAACTTGATTTTAAAACCAGGATTTCTTGATGAGATTAGGAATAGAGAAATTTTCTCTCTTTCCATGTGCTTTACAGCAGGAGCATAGGTGCTCAATTCATTGAGCTCTGGGACAATCCTTTTTGGAAGAGTCTCACTTAGAAATTCACACTGGGGTTGGGGCTTCAGAACTGAGCATCTATTAGTAAGCCTTTACTTTCATTGAGGTTTGAAAAATAGAAATTATTGGATGTCCCTTGGCACTGACACCTGGGCCATTCTTGCATTATGCTCCCGACTGGCATACAGTAGCTCAAGTGTGGCATGTTTGACATCGTGTAAGTGGGTACTTGGCTTAGGTCTTCTGGCTCTAGAGCCATTTAATTTCAATGGCAGTTAGCTCTTCAAGAGGGCAAAACTCAACTTTCTTTCCAATTTTCTACCCTCTCTCATTTTGCTTTCCATTTTACAATAATATACATATCAATGTCCTTCTGAAAAAGCTATCTGAGACATCATATTGAGGTCCTTGACATCTGTAAGTATGTATGTGAGATCAGGTCTGAGAGAGGATGGGAAGGTCTTCCTGGTTCTATTGCTTCCTATTAGATTGTAAAAGTCAGCTTAAGGGCTATATCATTTAACATGGCCATTTTCTAGACCATGTTAAAGAAATATTACAATATCATGCAAACAGGCTTCTGTTGCAAACAAATCGGCTTTGATGGCCCCTGCCTTCTCTTTCGTCCCTTCACTTTAATTTCTGTGGTTTTTGAAGCTAGTTGCCCCATTAAAATCTAATAAAGCATTAATGTCTTCTTGTCTTCACTAGGCTAAGGTCTACCTTGCAGAGTGCCAAAGTGAAGATTTATTGCCAATTAGTGGATCTTAAGCTAAGAAGATGAGAAATAATAAGAATGTGGATATGCTTAAGACATGCCAAATGCTTTCTCCTGTAATTTTCATCTTCTAACTTACTAGTAATATATGTGACCTAGTTCCCTGACTTGCAGACATTTATTCTCCAGAGAACTCTTTAGATATGCATCTTTCCCTATCAATATCCTTGCTCAAAAATCTGGCACTCAATACTTTCATGGGAAGTGTCTCTATTTTGAAAAGAGAAAAAAACCTTTAACATGATCACCAAAAAAGGGGAAAGTTCACTTAATGGAACTGCCCTTCCAAATATGCCAATGTGTGCCTGCTGCCTTAAAGTCCTAGCTGTAAACAATGCTGGGTGGTGATACAGATGCTGTGTTTCTTTTCAGTCCTCACTTAGAATCGCTGGTGGGATTGGTTGGCTTGTTAATCATATATGGTCTTCAGGAAATCCAGGAGAAAGTATCTCTAGGAGAAAGAATCTGGGTGTTCAAATGGTTTCCTTTCTCCTCTCAAATTGCTTATGGCACCCTAAGATTTTTCTGTAACTCTCAGCTCCAAAGAGAGGTCTCTGAGTAACTTAAGCATGTTTAAAGGCTTACAGAATGGGGATATGCCTTAAAGGTATAAATACTTGGATTGAAAAAGATTAGAGATGATAATTGTCTTTTCCTCAATCTGAGAGCCATGGAGATACTGTTTAAATGACTTCTAGCCAGGTAAAAGAACCTAGGGAGGTGCAAGCAGAAGGCAATGTTTGGGGAAGCAAGCCTACATCCTACGGGAAGAGGGGCTCTAACAAGCTTCAACTTAACCTCTGTTCCAAGAGTTGGTGATTGTTCCAGAAAGTCGTGGTGATATATGTCATGGGGGGAGCTCAGGCCTTGGAATCCCAGGGCTACTCATATCCTTCTTGGTTAAGACACTTGTTACACAACACATTCCCCAGATACCTCTGTCTGTCTGTGCCCTCAAATATTCAGAATGTTGGGTGGTGCAGTCTTGGGTTAGGTATTCCTTATTTAAACATCTAAACTAAGACTACTGTTAAAATCTACTTCCAGTCAGGTAAATATTAATCTTTTGGTAAATTTGCAAGGGCCTTAAACAATATTTCAATTTCTTTATAGTCAGTGGTCTTCTCAGTTATAACAACACTGAAAAATAGATACCTTTCCTAAACAGTAAACCAACCAGACCCATGACAGTCTCCCTAATCATGGGTAACATTTCCACTTGATTTTCGATTGAGAGTAAAGCAAATAAGGTCTCCTGAGCTCTCGCCCTGCTCATACCACACACACAACCAATTTCTTGGTTATCATCCCTACAAGTGAATAGCATAATTTGAACCCGTAGCCCCAAACTCAGTTGTACTGAAATTATAATCAGAGGTCCCAGCAGTAGCTTAATCTAAGAAACCTGAAACAAAAAGAGCCTAGAAGACAAATAACAAATCACATGCAAACATCAGATGTTTATAGATGGATAGTCCTTACAAAGTTAAGATCACATATTTGCCACTTATTAACACCGGAAATCTCCCCGGAACTGAATGCATGTTCGAGCCACAGACATGAAAGATTTCCCTCAAATAATTATTAGGCAGTATAAATGAAGGCTAATTGACCATTTATAAATGCTATTGTTAGCAACCAACCCCTCTGGAGCTGCCTGTACTGGGACACTAACAGCCACAGGTGGGCTGCGGTGGAGGAGGGGTTTCCCTGAGCCTCGTGTTCTGCTTTGCGGCAGTGATGGCTGGATCTGTCTCCAAACTCTCGGACATTTTGTCGCAGATGATATCCACGAGACGCTCAAATGTCTGCTTTACGTTAACGTTATCCTTGGCACTTGTTTCAAAAAACTCAAAACCTGGAAGAAACACAAAGAAACACAGCTTGGTCACTTCATACTTCTGTGGAAATTAAATGGGACATGGTGATGGTAGGATGGCAGTGGCTGGTAGGTTTGGTTTGGGTGGGAGATGAGAGGCAGGATGAGGTGCCATTTGAACAAATGCTACCATCTTGCTATCCATTAACAAAAATGATAAAGTGGAATTAGCGATGTTCACATCTTATTTTTTTCTCTAGACAAAAAAAAAAAATAAAAAAAAAATTCCTTGGCAAGAGTTAGTAAGGATGACATGAAGAATCCTTGACACAGTCTGTCTCTGCCATCTCTTACTATAAGCCCTGGATCAGCGTTCAGCCTCTTCTAATCTTTTCTAGGTCTGGGGTTATTTGGCTCTTTTTTTTCTTTCTTAATTTCAGATTCTACCAAAATTATTAATTTTCATTTTTTCTTTAACTTGAGGCTTATAAGACTTCATGTTCATATTCTTCTGTGAAAGGGACTCCCCAACTCCCACATAATGCAGCTCTCACTTTTTCCATGTCTGTCCTACTGCTGCCTAGTAAAGCGTTTGAGGGTAGGCCTTTGGTAAATTTCCAGTATTTAACTGGACATAAGGTGGCACTAAAGAATCATTGGATTTTCCCTAAGCGTGCTTCAACCTCCTTTAGGAAATTTGAGTGGTGTTAGCCTACAGCCCTCCAGGGCTTTGTATACCACTGCAGCTAGCTACTGGTGCCGATTTTTCCATGTCTTCTGTTACCTGTCAGCAGCAATGTTTTATCAACATCTGGGACAGGACACGATACATTTCAAATAAGCTGCCAGAAGTGCAAGAAGTTACAAAAAAATGCAGTGACAGTTTCACGCGTTGACTGATGTGTCACTGTACCTGGGTAGAAGCAGCCTTAGTACGCTGCTCTGTACACAGCCTTGTCACTCTATTGTTTGCATTCACATTCCACGGGGCTGAGCTTGCCAGTCAGTTGCCATGACAACCTCCCCACTAGGCCAGCCAGAGATTGCTCTGGTCCATCCAGGGGATGTTGATTTAGAATGTATTGGGTTGAACACAGAAATGCTGTCCTAATCCATTCTGAATTTTACACCCTATAAATCCTTCTGGTTACATCTGGCCCTATCTCTGAGGAGCCACATGGATTCAGAATGATTAAATCATGTGATTTCATCCCAGCTCCTGGGGCCAAAAGGGAAAAAAATGGATTAATATTTTGAATCCATGTCAAAATCACTCTCATGAGCTAGAAATACTTATTTTCTTAAGCAGTATTGAAGATAAACAACAAAAAGCAATTTTCGTGAATTAAAATTTCTAATTTAGTTAAGATAGATGACTATATCTGAGCTCGAATTTCTTTAGTTACTGTATATTCTATTGTTAAAATCTGAGCGAGTAACTACAGGTTTTGAGCTGAAGGAGCCAGCATGAATTAAGACAGGTTCTATAAAATAGCAGTGACTATTTCAAGCCCTCTTTGCCTTGTATTTCCCTTTCATTTTTCTCTCTGGACAGTGTTTATATAGCTCTCTTAAATTTCTAATTTCTTTACAAAAAAATGCTATCTGGCCTCAACAGAATTCTCTTTTCTAATGTTTGCAATCTATAGGGCTAGATCATTCACCTTTCAACAATTTGATCCAGATTTTGGAAAGTGCAACTGCTTAGATCCATACTTGCCTAGATGTCAGAACTATTTGCATCCTTGTGGGGATTTTCTCAGTGTTAACAGGAGGGTGCTTTAAGTCATAAGATACCAAAACCCCACTGAAATCAGGATCCCTAAATGAGACTTTGTGACAAATCATGGGAATTTTTTTCTCCAAAGGTTTCATTTTTCTCTCATCGCTTCTGCTGACACATCTTTTATTTATTAGCATGATTTAGGGGGAAGGCACTGAACTTGAAGGGTATCATAAAAGATTTGGCCCCTGTAAAACAAACCACAGTAAGCCATGCAAACCTTTATCAAATGTGATTCTTTTAATCTGGGCTTAGAGACACACAGTGTTGCTGGTGTACAACTTAAGGTCAGTAAAATGATCCTTGGGCCCAAGAGCCAGACTGCTCTGTGTCTTGACCTTAACCTGGAACCCCAGGAAGAGAACATATTATAACAGCCCTCCTTTTATCCAGCATGGCTGGAGAAGGAGGTGCCATAATGTGGTGAGAGGGATGGATTGTCAGATGGGAGATTTAGCCATAGGAGCGATACTTACTGGCTTTGTGACCATGGGAAAGTCATATTTTTATTCTTATGTTCCTTATTTATGACATTTGTCTTACATTAGGCTCAAATGAGAAAATATATGTAAAAGTGCCAAGCAAACCAGAAAATGCTATTGTATAATTATATAATTAAATAATACTATTATTATAACAACAATAATAGTAAGAAACTAACATTTGGGTGGTTACTGTAGAACAGGTACTATTTAAAACACTGTATCTGTGAGGCAGGTGCCAGTATTTTCTCCAAATTATTGATAAGGAAATAGAGGCACAAAATGGCTGAGTACTTTGCTCTTTTACTTGATCAGCCAGTAATGGCAAAGCTGGCATTTGAACTAAACCTGAACACTCTCCTCCTCCTTCAGATACTCTGCAGAGCCTACTGTTTGGTTCAAGTTGAATTGGAAGTTCTATGTTAAGTAATACAACAAACTTTCATCAATTTACATAGAGAGTGATTAACTAGTTTAATACTCTGGGTGAAACATATGAAACATCTTTTCTTAATGATTCCAAAGGTACTCTGGTATTTTGTGCTGCTTAAGGTTCATCAAGGTGGCCATCAGGACAGCTATATGTCTATAGAGAAATAAGTGAAAGGTTCTGGAAATTAGGCCTCCTCTCATTGACCAAATGTGCTGTTTGTCATAAAATGAGATATTCAGGATCAAACTCAACATCATTATTTTAGCATATAGTTGTTTGGATTCAGGGCAAAGCAAGTTTACTGTGCAATAAATGATTCTCCATCCAGGGGAATCAGTATCTTCATCCAAGCAACTCTATGTGTGACCACACTCCACACCTATGGGTGTCCATGGTGTTTAAAGCTCATGGGCTAAATTGTAACCACAAATTCAAACCCCTCAGCCTTTATTCTTCTATTGAGTCATTGTTGGGTTTTATGGCCATTACCTCCCAATGTATCATACTACCTTCAACTATAGCAGCATGACCTTTTTCTTAGAAATATTTAACCTCCCATTCATACACATGAACATCAGTGGAAAGCCAGCACTTCAGTCAGTGATCCCTAGGAAACAGTCTTTTTCATAAAATTTGAAGATCATTTCCAATTTACTAGGTAGGACAGTGTGATTTGGCAGATCAAATAAGTAGCCCAAGGTCACAGAGCAAGCTGATTGTGAAGGGTGACACAAATCTCCTAATAAATAGGTTACTGACTTAGCCTACAGCCTTGGACACGTGTCCCTCAGACTATATCATCCTGTATTAATAATTGCAGCATATACATATTTTCATCAACAAATCAGTGAACACTTTAAGTAAATCACAGAAACACTAATCATCCATTCTAATTTCTCTCTGGCACAGACAGCACTGTTCCAAGCTGGATAAGCCTTGCACCATGGTTCAGAACATCTTTTTTAAAAAAAATTTTATTAGACTATAAGTTGATTTACAATGTTGTGTTAGTTTCAGGTATACAGCAAAGTGATTCAGTTACGTACATACATACATTCGTTCTTTTTCAGATTCTTTTCCCATGTAAATTATTAAGAATATTAAGTAGAGTTCTTGCTGGTTATCTATTTTATATATAGTAGTGTGTATATGTTAATCCCAAACTCCTGATTTATCTGCTGCCACCATGTTTCCCCTTTGGTAACCGTAAGTTTGTTTTTGAAATCTGTGAGTCTGTTTTATCAAGTATTTCATTTGTGTTTTTTTAGATTCCACATATAAGTAATGTCAACAGATATTTGTCCTTTTCTAAGTGTCTTACTTAGTATAATAATCTCTAGATCAATCCATGTTGGTGCAAATGGCATTATTTCATTCTTTTTGATGGCTGAGTAATATTCCACTGTATATATGTATCACATCTTCTTTATCCATTCCTCTGACAATGGACAATTAGTTGCTTCCATGTCTAAGCTATTGTAAACAGTGCTGCAATGAACACTGGGGTTCATGTATCTTTTCAAATTATGGTTTTCTCTGGAAAAAAAACCAGGAGTGGGATTGCTGGCTCATGTGGCAGCTCTATTTTTAGTTTTTTAAGGAACCTCCATACTGTTCTCCATAACAGTTGTACCAATTTGCATTCCCACCAACAGTCTAGGAGGGTTCCCTTTTCTCCACATCCTCTCCAGCATTTATTGTTTGTAGATATTGTGATGTTGGCCATTCTGACCATTGTAAGGTGATACCTCATTGTAGGTTTGATTTGCATTTCTCTAATAATTAGTGATGTTGAGCATCTTTTCATGTGCTTTTTGGCCAACTGTATGTCTTCCTTGGAGAAATGTCTATTTAGATCATCTGTCCATTTTTTTACTGGGTTTTTGATATAGAGCTGCATGAGCTGTTTGTATATTTTGGAGATTAATCCCTTGCTGGTTGCTTCATTTGCGAATATCTTCTCCCATTCTGTGTGTTGTCTTTTCACTTTGTTTCTGGTTTTCTTTGCTGTGCAAAAAAGCTTTTAAGTTTAATTAGGTCCCATTTGTTTATTTTAGTTTTTATTTTCATTACTCTAGGAGGTGGATCCAAAAAGATACTGCTGTGATTTATGTCAAAGAGTGTTCTGCCTATGTTTTCTTCTAAGAGTTTTATAGTGTCCAGCCTTACATTTAGGTCTTTAATCCATTTTGAATGTACTTTTGTGTATGGTGTTAGACAGTGTTCTAATTTCATTCATTTATGTGTAGCTGTCAAGTTTTCTCAGCATCACTTATTGAAAAGACTGGCTTTTCTCCATTGTATATTCTTGCCTCCTTTGTTGTAGATTAATTGACCATAGATGCAAGGGTCTATTTCTGAGCTTTCTATCCTGGTCCATCGACACAGCAATTTGTCTTTGCGCCAGTGCCATACTGCTTTTTTTTTTTTTTCCTAATTTTATTTATTTATTTGGCTGCGTTGGGTCTTTGTTGCTGTGCGTGGGCTTTTCTCTAGTTGTGGAGAGTGGGGACTACTCTTCGTTGCCATGTGTGGGCTTCTCATTGCCGTGGCTTCTCTTGTTGTGGAGCATGGGCTCCAGGCATGCAGGCTTCAGTAATTGTGGAACGCGGGCTCAGTAGTTGTGGCACATGGGCTTAGTTGCTCCGTGGCACGTGGGATATTCCCAGACCAGGGATTGAACCTGTGTCCCCTGCATTGGCAGGAGGATCCTTAACCACTGTGCCACCCAGGGAAGTCCCTACCATACTGATTTGATGACTGTAGCATTATAGTATAGTCTGAAGTCAGGGAACCTGATTTCTCCAGCTCAGTTTTTCATTCTCAAGAATGCTTTAGCTATTTGGGGCTTTCTGTGTTTCCGTACAAATTTTTAAGTTTTTTGTTCTAGATCTGCAAAACTTGCCATTGGTAATTTGATAGGGATTGCATTGAATTGGTATATTGCACTGGGTAGCAGAGTCATTTTGACAATATTGATTCTTCAAATCCAAGAACATGGTATGTCTTTCCATCTGTTTGTCTTCAATTTCTTTCATCAGCATGTTATAGTTTTCAGGGTACAGGTCTTTTGCCTCCTTAGGTAGGTTTAGTCCTAGGTATTTTATTCTTTTTGATGTGATGATAAATGGGATTGTTTCCTTAATTTCTCTTTCTGATCTTCCATTGTTAGTGTATATAAATGCAAGAAATTCCAGTGTATTAATTTTGTATCCTGCTGCTTTACCGAATTCATTGATGAGCTCTAGTAGTTTGCTGGTAGCATCTTTAGGATTTTCTAGGTATAGTATCATGTCATGTGCAAACAGTGACAGTTTTACTTCTTCTTTTCCAATTTGTAGTCCTTTTATTTCTTTTTCTTCTCTGATTGATATGGCTAGAACTTCCAAAACTATGTTGAATAAAAGTGGTGGGAATGGGCATTCTTGTCTTGTTTCTGATCTTAGAGGAAATGCTTTCAGTTTCTCACCATTGAGAATGATGTTTGCTGTGGGTTTGTCATATGTGGCCTTTATTATGTTGAGATAGGTTCCCTCTATGCCCACGTTCTGAAGAGTTTTTATCATAAATGGATGTTCAATTTTGTCAAAGGTTTTTCTGCATCTACTGAGATAATATGGTTTTTCTCCTTCAGTTTGTTAATATGGTGTTTCATATTGATTGATTTGCATATATTGAAGAATCCTTGCATCCCTGGGATAAATCACAATTGATCATGATGTATGATCCTTTTAATGTGTTGCTGGATTTGGTTTGCTAGTATTTTTATTGAGGATTTTTGCATCTATGTTCATCAGTGACACTGCCCTGTAATTTTCTTTTTTTGTGGTATCTTTGTCTGGTTTTGGTATCAGGGTGATGGTAACCTCAAAGAATGAGCTTGGGAGTGTTCCTTCCTCTGCAATTTTTGGAAGAGTTTGAGAAGGATAGATGTTAGTTCTTCTCTAAATGTTTGATAGAATTTGCCTGAGAAGCCCTCTGGTACAGGGCTTTTGGAAGATTCTTAATCACAATTTCAATTTCAGTGCTTGTGATGGGTCTGTTCACATTTTCCGTTTCTTCCTGATTCAGTCTTGGAAGGTTGTACCTTTCTAAGAATTTGTCCATCTTTTCTAGGTTGTCCATTTTATTGGCATAGAGTTGTTTGTAGTAGTTCTTATGATACTTTATATATCTGTGGTGTCAGTTGTATCTTCTTTTTCATTTCTTTCTTTTTAACACCTTTACTGGAGTATAATTGCTTCACAATGGTGTGTTAGTCTCTGCTGTATAACAGAGAATCAGCTATACGTATACCTATATCTCCATATCCCCTCCCTTTTGCATCTCCCTTCCACCCTCCCTATCCCACCCCTCAAGGTGGTCACACAACACTGAACTGATCTCCCTGTGCTATGCAGCTACTTGCCACTACTATTTGATATTTGGTAGTGTATATATGTCCATGCCACTCTCTCACTTTGTCCCAGCTTACCCTTTCCCCTCCCAGTGTCCTCAAGTCCATTCTCTACATCTGCTTCTTTATTCATATCCTGCCCCTACGTTCTTCAGGACCATTTATTATTAGTTTTAGATTACATATATAAGTGTTAGCATATGGTATTTGTTTTTCTCTTTCTGACTTACTTCACTCTGTATGACAGTCTCTAGGTCCATCCACCTCACTACAAATAACTCAAATTCATTTCTTTGTATGGCTGAATAATATTTTGTTGTATATATGTGCAACATCTTTATCCATTCATCTGTCTATGGACACTTAGATTGCTTCCATGTCCTGGCTATTGTAAACAGAGGTGCAATGAACATTGTGGTAGACTCTTTTTGCATTATGGTTTTCTCAGGGTAGATGCCCAGTAGTGTGATTACTGGGCCTTATGGTAGTTCTCTTTTTACTTTTTAAAGGACCCTCCATACTGTTTTCCATAGTGGCTGTATCAATTTACATTCCCACCAACAGTGCAAGAGGGTCCCCCTTTTCCCACACCCTCTCTAGCATTTATTGTTTGTAGATTTTTTGATGATGGCCATTCTGACTGGTATGAGGTGATACCTCATTGTAGTTTTGATTTGCATTTCTCTAATGATTAATGATGTTGAGCATCCTTTCATGTGTTTGTTGGTGATCTTTATATCTTCTTTGGAGAAATGTCATTTTAGCTCTTCTGCCCATTTTTGGATTGGGTTGTTTGTTTTTTGATATTGAGCTGCATGAGCTGCTTGTATATTTTGGAGATTAATCCTTTGTCAGTTGCTTTGTTTGCAAATATTTTCTCCTGTTCTGAGGGTTATCTTTTCATCTTGTTTATGGTTTCCTTTGCTGTGCAAAAGCTTTTAAGTTTCATTAGGTCCCATTTGTTTATTTTTGTTTTTATTTCCATTTCTCTAGGAGGTGGGTCAAAAAGGATCGTGCTGTGATTTATGTCATAGAGTGTTCTGCTTATGTTTTCCTCTAAGAGTTTGATAGTGTCTGGCCTTACATTTAGGTCTTTAATCCATTTTGAGTTTATTTTTGTGTATGGTGTTAGAGAGTGTTCTAATTTCATTCTTTTACATGTAGCTGTCCAGTTTTCCCAGCACCACTTATTGAAGAGGCTGCCTTTTCTCTGTTGTATATTCTTGATTCCTTTGTCATAGAGTAGTTGACCATAGGTGCATGGGTTTATCTCTGGGCTTTCTATCCTTTTCCATTGATCTATATTTCCATTTTTGCACCAGTACCATACTGTCTTGATTACTATAGCCTTGTAGTATAGTCTGAAGTCAGGGAGCCTGATTCCTCCAGCTCCATTTTTCTTTCTCAAGATCGCTTTGGCTATCATGATCTTTTGCCTTTCCATACAAATTGTGAAATTTTCTGTTCTAGTTCTGTGAAAAATGCCCTTTGTAGTTTCATACGGATTGCATTGAATGTGTAGATTGCTTTGGGTAGTACGTTCATTTTCACAATGTTGATTCTTCCAATCCAAGAACATTGTATATCTCTCCATCTGTTTCTATCATCTTTAAGTTCGTTCATCAGTGTCTTATAGTTTTGCATACAGGTATTGTCTCTTTAGGTAAGTTTATTCCTAGGTATTTTATTCTGTTTGATGCAGTGGTAAATGGGAGTGTTTCTGTAATTTCTCTTTCAGATTTTTCATCATTAGTATATAGGAATGCGAGAGATTTCTGTGCATTAATTTTGCATCCTGCTACTTTACCAAATTCATTGATTAGCTCTAGTAGTTTTCTGATAGCATCTTTAGGATTCTCTATGTATAGTATCATGTCATTTGCAAACAGTGACAGATTTACTTCTTTTCCTACTTGGATTCCTTTTATTTCTTTTTCTTCTCTGATTACTGTGGCTAAAACTTCCAAAAGTATGTTGAATAACAGTGGTGATAGTGGCAACCTTGTCTTCTTCCTGATGTTAGAGGAAATGATTTCTGTTTTTCACCATTTGAGAACAATGTTGGCTGTGGGGTTGTCATATATGGCCTTTATTATGTTGAGGTAGGGTCCTTCTATGCCTACTTTTCTGTAAGGTTTTTATCATAAATGGTTTTGAATTTTGTCAAAAGCTTTTTCTGTATCTACTGAGATGATCATATGGTTTTTCTCCTTTAATTTGTTAATATGGTGTATCACATTGATTGATATGCATATACTGAAGAATCCTTGCATTTCTGGGATAAACCCCACTTGATCATGGTGTATGATCCTTTTAGTGTGCTGTTGGATTGTATTTGCTAGTATTTGGTTGAGGATGTTTGCATCTATGTTCATCAGTGATACTGCCCTGTCGGTTTTTTTTTGTGACATATACTTTTCATTTTGGTATCAGGGTGATGGTGACCTCATAGAATGAGTTTGGGAGTGTTCCTCCTCCTGCTATATTTTGGAAGAGTTTGAGAAGGATAAGTGTTAGCTCTTCTCTAAATGTTTGATAGAATTCACCTGTGAAACCATCTGGTCCTGGGCTTTTGTTTGTTGGAAGATTTTAATCACAGTTTCAATTTCATTGCTTGCGATTGGTCTGTTTATATTTTCTATTTCTTCCTGGTTCAGTCTTGGAAGGTTGTGCTTTTCTCAGAATTTGTCCATTTCGTCCAGGTTGTCCATTTTATTGGCATACAGTTGCTTGTAGTAATCTCTCATGAACCTTTGTATTTCTGCAGTGTCCATTGTTACTTCTCCTTTTTCATTTCTAATTCTATTGATTTGAGTGTTCTCCCTTTTTTTCCTTGCTGAGTCTGGCTAATGGTTTATCAATTAATTGTTTATCAATTTTGTTTATCTTCTCAAACAACCAGCTTTTAGTTTCATTCTTCTTTGCTATTGTTTTCTTCATATCTTTTTACTTTTTTTTGGATCTGATATTTATGATTTCTGCTAATTTTGTGGGTTTTTTTGGTTGTTCTTTAATTGCTTTAGGTGTAAGATTAAGTTGTTTATTTGAGATTTTTCTTGTTTCTTGAGGTATGGTTGTATTGCTATAAACATCCTCCTTAGAACTGCTTTTGCTGCATCCCATAGGTTTTGGGTCATTTCGTTTTCATTGTCATTTGTAGGTAATTTTTGATTTCTTCTTTGATTTCTTCAGTGATCTCTTGGCTATTTAATAGTGTATTGTTTAGCCTCCATGTGTATGTAGCTTTTTCAGATTTTTTCCTGTAATTGATATCTAGTCTCATAACGTTGTGGTTGGAAAAGATACTTGATATGATTTCAATTTTCTTCAATTTATCAAGGCTTGGTTTGTGACCCAAGATACGATCTATCCTGGAGAATGTTCCATGAGCACTTGTGAAGAAAGTGTATTCTGTTGCTTATGGATGGAATGTCCTATAAATATTAAGTCCACCTTGTTTAATGTATCATGTAAAGCTTGTGTTTCCTTTTTATGTTCATTTTGGATGATCTGTCCATTGGTGAAAGTGGAGTGTTAATGTCCCCTACTATGACTGTGTTACCGTTGGTTTCCCCTTTTATGGCTTTTTAGCATTTGCCTTATGTATTGACGTGCTCCTATATTGGGTACATAAATATTTACAATTGTTATATCTTCTTCTTGGATTGATCCCTTGATCATTATAAAGTATCCTTCTTTTTCTCTTGTAATAGTCATTATTTTAAAATCTATTTTGTCTGATATGAGAACTGCTACTCCAGCTTTCTTTTGATTTCCATTTGCATGGAATATCTTTTTCCATCCCCTCACTTTCAGTCTCTATGTGTCTCTAAGTCTGAAGTGGGTCTCTTGTAGACCACATATATATGGGCCTTGTTTTTGTATCCATTCAGCCAGTCTATGTCTTTCTGTTGGAGCATTTAATCCACTTACATTTAAGGTAATTTTGGATATGTATGTTTCTAGTACCATTTTCTTAATTGTTTTGGGTTTGTTATTGTAGCTCTTTTCCTTCTCTTGTGTTTCCTGCCTAGGGAAGTTCCTTTAGCATTTGTTGTATAACTGGTTTGGTGGTGCTGAATTCTCTTAGCGTTTGCTTGTCTATAAAGTTTTTAATTTCTCTGTCAAATCTGAATGAGATCCTTGCTGGGTAGAGTAAACTTGGTTGTATGTTTTCCCTTTCATCACTTTAAACATGTCCTGCCACTCCCTTCTGGCTTGCAGAGTTTCTGCTGAAAGATCAGCTGTTAACCTTATGGGGATTCCCTTGTGTGTTATTTGTTGTTTTTCCCTTGCTGCTTTTAATATGTGTTCTTTGTATTTAATTTATCCTTTATGGGACTCTCTTTGCTTCCTGGGCTTGATTATTTCCTTTCCCATATTAGGGAAGTTTTCAACTATAATCTCTTCAAATATTTTCTCAGTCCCTTTTTCTCTTCTTCTTCTGGACGCCTATAATTCAAATGTTGGTGCATTTAATGTTTTCTGAGAGGTCTCTGAGACTGTCCTCAATTCTTTTCATTCTTTTGTCTTTATTCTGCTCTGCAGCAGTTATTGCCACTATTTTATCTTCCAAGTCACTTATCCGTTCTTCTGTGTCTGTTATTCTATTGATTCCTTCTAGAGAATTTTTAATTTCATCTATCATGGTGTTCATCATTATTTGCTCTTTAGTTCTTCTAGGTCCTTGTTAAACGTTTCTTATATTTTCTCCAAGTGTTTGGATCACTGTTGCTATCATTACTCTGAATTCTTTTTCAGGTAGACTGCCTATTTCCTCTTCATTTATTAGGTCTGGTGGGTTTTTATCTTGCTCCTTCATCTGCTGTGTGTTTCTCTGTCTTCTCATTTGCTTAACTTACTGTGTTTGGGGTCTCTCTTTGTAGGCTCGTAGTTTCCATTGTTTTTGGTGTCTGCCCCCAGTGGCTAAATTTTGTTCAGTGGGTTGTGTAGGCTTCCTGGTGGAGGGGACTGGTGCCTGTGCTCTTTTGAATGAGGCTGGATCTTGTCTTTCTGGCAGTCAGGGCTTCATCTGGAGGTGTGTTTTGGGGTGTGTGTGACCCTTAGTATGATTTTAGGCAGCCTCTCTGCTAATGGGTGGGGTTGTGTTCTGTCTTGCTAGTTGTTTGGCATGGGATGTCTAGCACTGGAGCTTGCTGGTCATTGAGTGGAGGTGGGTCTTAGCATAAAGAGAGATAGATCTCTGGGAGAGCTCTCACCGATTGATATTATGAGGTGCCGGGAGGTCTCTGCTGGACCAATGTCCTGAACTCAGCTCTCCCATCTCAGAGGCTCAGGCCTGACACCCAGCCAGAGCACCAGGACCCTGTCAGCCACATGGCCAGGTACGTGGGGAGTTTCTTGCCTTTTGGGAAGTCTGAGGTCTCTGTCAGTGGGTGTTCTGTAGGAGCTGTTCCACCCGTAGATGTATGTATGATGTATTTGTGTAGAGGGAGCTGATCTCCATGTCTTACTCCTCCACCATCTTGAAGGTCCTCCCTCATTTCTATTTTTATTGATTTGAGCTCTCTATCTTTTTTCCTTGATGAGTCAGGCAAAAGGATTGATTTTGTTTGTCTTTCCAAAGAGCCAGACTTCATTGATCTTTTCTACTGTTTTCTTCATTTCTATTTCATTTATTTCTGCTCTGATCTTTATGATTTCTTTCCTTCTACTAACTTTGGGTTTTGTTTGTTCTTCTTTCTCTAGTTGCTTTAGATTTAAGGTTAGGTTGTTTGAGATTTTTCTTGTTTCCTGAGGTGAGGTTGTATTGCTATAAACTTCCCTTTTGGAACTGCTTTTTTGCTGCCTCTGATAGGTTTTGGATCATCATGTTTTCATTGTCATCTGCCTCTAGGTATTTTTTTGATTTTCTCTTTGACTTTATGAGTGATCCATTGGTTATTTAGTAGCATATTGTTTAGCCTCCATGTGTTTGTGTTTTTTAGTTTCTTTTTCCTGTAATTGATTGATTTCTAATCTCATAGGGTTGTGGTTAGAAAAGATGCTTGATATGATTTCAATTTTCTTAAATTCATAAAGGCTTGATTTGTGGCCCAAGATATGATCTATCCTGAAGAATGTTTCATGTGCACCTGAAAAGAATGTGTATTCTGCTGCTTTGGGATGGAATGTTTTACAAATATTAAGTCCATATGGTCTAATGTGTCATTTAAGGCCTGGGTTTCCTTACTGATTTTCTGTCTGGATGCTTTTTCTGTCTGGATGGTTTGTCCATTGATGAAAGTGAGGTGTTAAAATCCCCCACTACTATTGTGTTAATGTTGATTTCTTCCCTTATGGCTGTTAGCGTTTGCCTTATATATTGAGGTGCTTCTATGTTGGGTGCATACATATTTACAATTGTTATATCTTCTTCCTGGATTGATCCCTTGATCAGTGTCCTTTGTGTCTTACAACAGTCTTAATTTTAGTCTATTTTGTCTGATATTTATGTCTGATATGGAGTATTGCTACTCCAGTTTTCTTTTGATTTCCATTTGCATGTAATATCTTTTCCCATACCCTCACTTTCAGTCTGTATGTGCCCCTCAGTTTGAAGTGAGTCTCTTGCAGACAGCGTATATACAGGTCTTGTTTTTATATCCCTTCAGCCAGTCTATGCTTTGATTGGAGCATTTAATCCATTTACATTTAGGGTAATTACTGATATGTATGCTCTTATTGTCATTTTGTCATTTGTTTTGGATTTGTTTTTGTAGGTCTTTTTTCTTCCAGTACGCTTTTGTTCTCTTGTGATTTGATGACTATCTTTAGTATTAGGTTTGGATTCCTTTTTCTTTTGTGTTTATCTATTGTATATTTTTGGTTTGCAGTTCCCATGAGGTTTTGATATAGCAGTCTATATATAAACAAGAGTGTTTTAAGTTATTGGTCTCTTAATTTCTAATATCCTGCATTTGTACTGTCCTCTTCTGATGAATGCTGGGTTTGATATCCTATTTTTTTTTTTTTGCGGTACATGGGCCTCTTCCATTGCGGAGCACAGGCTCAGTGGCCATGGCTCATGGGCCCAGCTGCTCCGCGCCATGTGGGATCTTCCCGGACCGGGGCACAAACCTGTGTTCCCTGCATCGGCAGGTGGACTCTCAACCACTGTGCCACCAGGGAAGCCCCTGATATCCTATTTTTGTGTGGATGATTTCCTACCTTTACTGTATGTTTGCCTTTACTCGTGAGCTTTCCCATTCATAATTTTCTTTTTTCTAATTATGGCCTTTATTTTCCCCACCTGGAGAAGGTCCCTTAGCATTTGTTGTTAGGCTAGTATGGTGGTGCTGAATTTCCTTACCTTTTGCTTGTTTGTAAAGCTTTTGAGTTCTCTGTCGAGTCTGAATGAGAGCCTTGCTGGGTAGAGTATTCCTGTTTGTAGGTTTTTCCCTTTCATCACTTTATCATGCCACTCCCTTCTGGCTTACAGTTTCTGCTGATAACCTTATGGGGATTCCCTTGTGTATTGCTTTTACTGTTTTCTTTGTTTTTAATTTTTGTCAGTTTGATTAGAATGTGTCTTGGTGTTCCTCCTTGGGTTTATCTTGTATGGGACTCTCTATACTTCCTGGACTTCTGTGAGTGTTTCTTTTCACATGTTAGGGAAGTTTTCAGCTGTAATCTCTTCAAATATTTTCTCAGGCCCTTTCTCTCTCTCTCCTCCTTCTGGGATCCCTATAATGTGAATGATGGTGCATTTAATGTTGCCTCAGGGCGAGGCAGCAGAGAGAGGTGGTACAAACCAGATTTCACTCTTCTGCCCAAGGGATGTGATCCTACACCCTAACATCATACCAGTAGAAGTCTACCTGCAGTAGAATCACCTGAAGTACTTAAAAGCTTTTAAACTCCACCCCCAGACATACTGAACTGGAATCGTGAGGAGGAGAAGGACCTTGAATATGCCCTTTAAATAGCTCCTTAGGTGGTTTCTTATGCACACAAAAGGTTAAGATTCACTAGCCTCTCTACACCCATGTTCATTACAGCATCATTCACAGTAGCCAAAGGTGGAAGCTAACCCAAGTATCCATCAACTGCTGAATGGATAAACAAAATGTGGTATATACATACAATGGACTATTATTCAGCCTTAAAAGAAATTGTGACACATGCTATATATGAATCTTGAAATCATGCAATGTGAAATAAACCAGTCATAAAAAAGTCAAATTCATAGAGACTGAAGGTGGAGGGCCAGAGTCTGGGGGAGGGAAAAACAATTGTCATTTAACAGGTATAGAGTTTCACTTTTGCAAGATGTTCTGGGGATTGGTTGCAAAACAAAGTGAAAACATGCAGAATTGTTCACTTAACATAAAATTTACCATGTTAGCCATTTTTATGTGTATTTTACCAAAATTAAAAATAATCTTAGTAATAAATGCCTCTATTAAGATACAAGAAGAATCTCAAACTTAATACCTCAAGAAACTAGAAAAAGAAGGAAGAACAAACAAAGCCCAAAGTTAGCAGAAGGAAGGAATTGAAAAAGGTCAGAGTTGAAATGAATGAAGTAGCAACAAACAAAAAGTAATCTCTGGTTCTCAGAAAAGATAAGCAAAATTGACAAACCCATAGCTAGACTCTCCAAGAATAAAGAGAACTCAAACCAGAAATGAAAGAAGAAACATTACCACAGCAATGCAAAGGTACATAAGAGACTGCCATGAACAATTATATGCCAACAAATTGGACGACCTATGTTTCTAGGAATTTATCCAAGATGGAATCTTGAAGAAATAATCTGAACAGAACAATTACTAGTAAGGAAACTGGGTCAGTCATCAAAAACCTCTCAACAAATAAAAGCCCAGGACCAGATGGCTTCACGGGTGAATTCTGTCAAAGAAGAATTAATAGCAACACTTCATTTTATGATATCAGCATTACCCAGCTACCAAAACCAGACAAGGACATAATAAGAAAATTACACATCAATATCCCTAAAGAACAAATCTTCAACAAAATATTAGCAAACTAAATTCAACAACACATTAAAATAATTTTATACACTGATTAAGTGGGCTATATTCCAGGGATGCAAGGATGATTCAACATCTGCATATCAATCAACATGATATACCACATGAACAAAATGAAGGATAAAAATCATAATCATCTCAATAGGTGCAGAAAAAGCATTTAGCAAAATTCAGCATCCATGTATGATAAAAAAAACTCTCATAAAGTGGATACAGAGGGACTGTACTTCAACATAATAAAGGTCATATATGCCCAGCCCACATCATATTCAATGGTGAGAAGCTGAAAGCTTTTCCTCTAAGATCAAGGAACAAGGCAGAAATACCATCTCTTGCCACTTTGATTCACCATGGTAGTGGAAGTTTTAGAGAAATCAGGCAAGAAAAGGAAATAAAAGGCATCCAAATTGGAAAGGAAGGAGTAAAACTGTCACCACCTGCAGATGACATATTAAATATAGAAAACCCTAAAGACTCCATCACAACTCTGTAGAACTAATAAATTCAGTAAACTTGCAGGATACAAAATCAATTACAAAAATCTGTTTTGTTTCTATTCACTAATAACAATCAGAGAAATTTTTTAAAATCCCATTTTCAATTACATTAAAAAAGAATAAAATAAATTTAACCTACGTGATGAAAGATATGTATACTGAACTACAAGACATTAATGAAAAAAATTGAAGATGCAAATAAATGAAAACATAGTTCATGCTCCTAGATTGGAAGAGTATTGTTAAAATGTCCATACTACCCAAAGGAATCTACAGCTTCAATGAAATCCCTATCAAAATTCCAATGGCACTTTTCACAGAAATATAACAAACAATCCAAAATTTTATATGAAACCACATAATACACCCCGAATAGTCAAAGCAACCTTGAGCAAGAACAAAGCTAGAGGCAACATGCTCCCTGATTTCAAACTATATTATGAAGCTATAGTAATCAAAACAGTATTTTGTGGCATAAAAACAGACAAACACATCAGTGGAAAAGAGAGCCCAGGAAGAAAACCATGTAGATGTGGTCAATTAATTTATAACAAAGGAGCCAAAAGAATACAGTGGAGAAAGGACAGTCTCTTTAGTAAGTGGTGCTGAGAAAACTGGACAACCACATGGAGAAGAATAAGACTGGATCACTAACTTAGACCATACACAAAAATTAACTCAAAATGGATAAATGATTGAATGTAAGACCTAAAACTATAAAACTCCTAGAAGAAAGCATGAGCAGTAAACTCCTTGATAATGGTCTTGGTGATGATATTTTAGATCTGACTCTAAAAGCAAGGGCAACAAAAATAAACAAGTGGGACTACATCAAATTAAAAAGCTTCTAAGAAAACCATCGACAGAATGAAAAGGTAACCTACACATATCAATAGCAAAAAACAAAACAAAACAAAACAATCTAATTAATGAGCAGAGGATCTAAACAGACATTTTTCTGATGAAGACAAACAGGTGGCCAAGAGGTACATGAAAAAATGCTCAACATCACTAATCAGGGAAATGCAAATCAAAACCACAATGAGACATCACCTCACGCCTGTCAGAATGGCTATTATCAAAAACAAAATAACAAGTGCTGGCAAGAATGTGTAGAAAAGGGAACCCTTGTGTACTGTTGGTGGGAATGTAAATTGGTGCAGCCACTGTGGAAACAAAATGGAGTTCTGCAAAAAATTAAAAATAGAAGTACTGTATGATCCAGCAATTCCACTTTGGGTTATTTATCTGAAGAAACCAAACAATAACTGGAAAAAACATATGGACCCTCATATTTATAGCAGCATTATTTACAATAGCTAAGACATGGAAACAACCTAAGAGTACATAGATTGTGTGAATGAATTTAAAAAATGTGATATGTGTGTATATATGTGTACTTATATACATATGTATATATATACACACACAAAATAGAACATTATTCAGCCATATAAAGATGAAATCTTGCCATTTGCAACAACATGGATAGACTTTGAAGGCATTATGCTAAGTGAAGTAAGTCAAACAGAGAAAGACAAATGCTGTATGATCTAATTTATATGTAAAATAAAAGATTAAGCTCAGAGATATAGAGAACAGATTGGTGGTTGCCAGAGGTGGGGTTGGCAGGGCAGGCAAAATGGGGGTCAAAGAGTACAAACTTCCAGTTATAAAAGATTTACTATACTTATACACTGCTGATGGGAGTGTAAAATGATGCAGCATCTTTAGAAAACATTCTGACAGTTTGTCAAACATACTTATTGTATGACCCAGCAATTCCACTTCTAGGTACATTACCATGAGAAACGAAAACAAACGTCCACACAAATCTTACACAGAAATGTTTATAATAGCAATAGTTAGAATAAACAAAAGAAACAGCTTGAGTGTCCATCAACTGATGAATGGATAAATAAAATGTGGAATATGCATATAATGGAATACCTTTCAGCCATAAACTACTGATACAGGCTACAATGTAGATAAACCTTGAAAACATTATGTTAAGTGAAAGAAGTCAGACAAAAAAGGACTACATAGTATGTGATTCCATTGTATATGACATGTCCAAAACAGGCAAATCTATAGAGTCAGGAGAAATAGGAAGTAGATACTAATGAGCATAGCATTTCTTCCTGGGGTGATGAAAATTGATTGTGGTAAATGTTGCACAGCTCTGTGAATATACTAAGAACCATTGAATTGAACACTCTAAATGGGTCAATTGCATGGTATGTGAATTAGATCTCAAGAAGGTGTATGTATATATGTATTTATTAAGAATCACTGTTCTAAATGAATGAGAATATATGTTGTCCAGCAAAGATCTCTCCAGAAGCAATCTCCATGCCTTATTGGGGAACCATTCCACTGATAAAGGATTCTGTTAATCAGAAAATATTGCCTCATGCCCAATACAAACCTTTCAAACAGGTATTTGTCCATTGTTTTTTCTCTAGCCTCAGTGGAGATGACAGAGAAGCTGCTTATCAGGGACGACATTTGAATACATTCTGGTGAATATGAGGAACACGAACCACACTCAGCTTGGCTGCTGGCACCACTCTCTCTACTTGGCTCCCTGAAGGTCAAGTGAGTGCTGGGTCCCACAGAAGTCGGGCACTTTTTCAGACCAATACCCACACAGGGTAGCTTAAGGCTGAAAACATGCTTCTCATCAAGGTAGCAGGTCCCGGGAAAGCTCCCCTTGGCACCTGAAGAGTACTGAAATGTCACAGCACCCCACAAGAGACTGTTCCCCTTGCACTTGTACTGCATTAGTGGTAATAATCACAACTCAAATATTCAAATATTGAGCATTAACTACCACCTTCTCAGTCTTTTCATATTCCCATGCATCAATGGCTATGCCATGTTGTGAGATACCATTTGTTTCCATAAGACATTCTGGGGAACTGTTTCTTTCTCCACCCCAGGAAAATCCTAAACACCCTTTGGGGCACTATGATGGTTTTCAACTGTTTTTTCGTTCCATAAAAATCATAGTGTAGTATATCATTTTCATCTCTAATTGTTAAAAATCTATGATCTGTCCTTAGGTTTCTATTCCCAAACTCCTAAATGAGAAGACTTTCTAGTTGCAGTTTCAGTGTCTTATCTTCCCTTTCCTGTGGAGTTGAATGAACCAGAGCAGCAAGGAAAGGTCATTCTGTTGCCAGGTGGGTGACATTTGGGCCAGATCTTGGGATTGCTGAGCAGCATGACAAGCTATGGTATTAGCTTGTTCCCTGCTGGGCCCCAGCCTGGAGACAGATTTTAGAGGAATTGATAAGGATTTTGACCCACTTGCCTGAAGAAGGGCCACAGAAAGCAGACAAAAGCTGGTGAATGGGAGGTCAGCCAAAGGTCTGTGCTGCTAAAATAAAAGGCCAAGTATTCTAGTCTTTGAGTCCTTGCCCTTAGCCAGGCCTGACTAGTTGGTGGCTTTCTCCTGCTTTGTTAGTATTCTGAAACCATGCAAGGATCATTCCTGTTCAAGGTAGAGGTTTCCTCCTGGCCCTTCCCTCTACAGATATTAGCTTAACACACTTCCTATGTGGGAAAAGCTCAGATAAACAATACAGAGGAAAGGAAGCTTTCTGAGCTTGCTGGTGTAGCAGCTGCCCGTGCTACAGTTCATCACTCAGTCAATCCACCCCCAGAATCCTGCACTCAGCAGAGCTTGTCCACTCCCCATCTGTTGTAGAGACTCAACACAAGCCCGGTGCAGCTGTGCCCATGTGAGTTATCTGTTTGAATCATTGTCCTTCACCCTTTCCCCCTTCCCGATCCAACCTACTCTTCAAGACAGAGACTCCTGTATGTTATATCTGGTCCCCAGACCTAACATTTTATTTTGAGCTTACCTTTAAAAATCTAGATTTCTGGAGTGGTATCACCAAGATGATGACACAGGTCATTCCTGACTTCATTCCTTCACAAGGGGAACAACTAACAACTATTCATGTAATAAGACACCACTGAGAAAATCCTAGAACATGTGGAAGAGCCTGAAGCACCCCCTACCCCTGCACTCAGAGAGCCAAGACAGACTGCATTAGCAGGGTAAGAAGAGCAACTACATGCTGATTGTGTTGTTCCTCCCCCAGGCTGGTACAGCACCACACCAAGAGCGTATACTTCTTCCAGTGGGAAAGAGAGCCCAGGGTGGACGTTCAGCTTCCCCAGTATTGTGGGTTTCTTCTTAGGAGCCTCCGTTCCACACACATCCCACAAGGGATGGCAAGGGAATGTGTAAGTCTCAGCCACTGGGAGTCTGATTGTGATCGTGTGTAGGGAGAGGCTCACAACAACCAGCACTTGGATCTTGACAGATTGAGTTCCTATCTGCAGCACCCAAGTAGCAGTCCCAGCCAGTGGCTTTGCTCATCTGTGGAGCCAAGATGGTGGTGCGGTCTGACCAGAGAACACAGCAGAGTATGGTTCTGCTTGACACAGGTCCTCAAAGAGCTTTCTTTCCCTGCAACTTGGCCTTCCCCCACTCAGGCACGAGAGCTGAGTCGTAGCCTGGCTCACTCCTGAACGTAGATCCCGGCACTGCCTGATCAAAAAGGCTGGTCAGAACAACTGGAAGCTGCATAGCCCAACAACACTTGAGCAGAGAGTGTGGCAGGCAGAGTTGGTTTTCTGCAAAGACTGTCAGTGGTCCTGTATGGCTTGGGAACTTGGGATGTGGGTTGGCTTGAGATAAGACCAGACGTGGATCTGGTTCTCCTTTTTCATCAGGGGAGGGAAACTAATTCATAGCTCCGCCCATTGCTGAATATAGCCTTCAGCCCACTTGATCAGAGTACCTAACCAGAGCATATGGGGAGCTGTGCAGCCTATCTAATAGCCCTGCTTACATTGGCACTTAAACAGAGAGCACAGCCTATGGCTTTCCCCGTCTTCAGAGAGAAAAGCCAGTGGCCCCATTTGGCCAGGGAATTCACTGTACAATCATGACAGATTCAGGTTTCTAAACAAGCTGTACCACCTCTGGGGTATGTCCTGCTATGCTGCTGTGGCAGAAAAGTTAATTTATAACACGATCTATTGCTGAGTATAGTACCTAGTTCCAATGATGTAAGAAGCATGGCCAGAGAACCCAGATAAATACAGAGCCCACCCTGTAGCCTGGCTTGGGCAAGGAACCAAGCCAGCAGCACACACCCACGCTCCAACCTCAGAGCTTGGGCAGTGGCTTCACACCAAGGATGCTGCCAAGAGACACATCCAGAAATCCAAACTGAGCTGACTGGTGAACTCTCTTTGCCAAAGTGAACTTATAAAGTTTAGATGAGGAAACTGTTTACTCAAATGTGCTGATACCAGTGTAAAGAATTAAGAATCATGAAAAATCAGGTAAACGTGACATCACCAAAGGAAACTAGTAAGGCTCTAATAATTGACACTAAAGCAATGGAAATCTTTGAACTGTCAGACAAATCAGAACAGTCCTCTTAAAGAAGTTTAGTGAACTACAGGAACACACAACTAAATGAAATTAGGAAAACAATGCATAAAAAAAGTGAAGTTCAACAAAAATAGTAAACTTCAAAAAACATATCATAGAGCAGAAAAATACCGTGAACTAAAGAATTCAATAAAGAGCTTCAAAAGCAGACTCAACCACACAAAAGGAAGAATCAACAATGTAGAATACAGAACATTTACAATTACCCAGTCAGAGGAGCAAAAGGGAAAATGAGAAAGAGTAAAGGAAGTCTGTGGAACTTATAGGATACAGTCAAAAGAAACAATATCCACATTATGGAAAGAGAAAGGAGGAGAAAATATATTTAAAGCAGTAATGACAGAAAACTTTCCAAACCTAGGGAGAGAAATGGACATCAAATCCATGAATCCTAAAGGACCTTAAGTAGATATACCCGAATATGGCTACATCAGACACATTTTAATTAAATTGTCAAATGTCAAAGATAAAGAATTCTGAAAGCAGCAAGAGAAAAGAAAATGTGACAAGGGAACACCCATAAGATTAGTGGTAGCTTTCTCAACAGAAACTCTTTTCAGTCCCGGAGACAATTAGATGATATATTCAAAATACTGAAAGAAAAACTTAGACAAAACAGACTTTAAACTAAAAATGGTACAAAGAGACAATGAGGGTCATTATATGATGATAAAGATGTCAATCTATAATGATATACAAAAATTGTAAGTATTTATGTACCCAACATTGGAACATCTAAATATATAAAGCAAAAACTAACAGAGCTAAAATGAGAAAGAAATTAAAGTTGGGAATTTTAATATCCCACTCTCAACAATGGATAGATCATCTAGATAGAATAAAAAAAGCAGGATTTGAACAACACTACAGACCAAACAGACCTACACAGAGCATTCTATCCAACAACGGAATGCAGTTGAAAATCCATGTATAATTTTTGTCTCCACAAAAACTTAATACCCTACTGCTGACTGGAAGCTTTACCAATAACATAAGTTGATTAACACATATTTTGTAACTTATATGTAATATATGCTATATTCTTACAATGAAGTTCGATGAATGACTTAAAATTATGAGAAGATATATTTACTGTACTACACTTCAATACCATATATTTGTCATCCATTTACAAGATAAATTATATGTCAGTACCAACACATTAATATTGTCTTATATGATATAAAACACTGTAGATGTTATACTTATTACTAACACTAGAAATCAAAATGAAAAGATAATGTGAAAAAGTTAATGCATTGATAATGAAGCAGCAGCAACATGATTGCTTCAGGGTAGCCTAGCCTACAAACTAATAATTATAAAATATTTATGGCATACAATATTACAGTCATATTCATAATACAGTACTGGAAACATTTATTAAAAAATCCACTTACCAAGAGAGAGGGGCATTCTGTATGGTAATGTAATACCATATTATTAATCTTATATTGAATATCACTCACCCAACTTCTATGTAAGGGTAGATTAGTATTTAGATATATGCATTCATGACATACCTGAATTTAAAAAATATTTTTCAATATTTCTAGGCTATGTGGTTTGTGAGATTTCTCACATTGTTAAAAATCTCCAAAAATTGTTTTCAACATATTTATTTTAAAAAAGCAACATATAAGTGGACCCATGCACTTTATCATTTTTTTGCTTTAACATCATTACTGGAGTATAATTGCTTTACAGTGCTGTGTTAGTTTCTGCTGTATAACAAAGTAAATCAGCTATACGTTCACATATATCTCCATATCCCCTTGCTCTTGCGTCTCCCTCCCATCCCTCTATGTGCTCACAAAGAACCAAGCTGATCTCCCTGTGCCATGTGGCTGCTTCCCACTAGCTATCTATTTTACATTTGGTAGTGTATATATGTCCATGCCACCCTCTCACTTCATCCCAGCTTCCCCTTCCCCTTCCCAGTGTCCTCAAGTCCATTCTCCACATCTGCATCTTAATTCCTGTCCTGCCCTGCCCCAAGGTTCTTCAGAACCTTTTTTTTTTCCTTAGATTCCATATATATGTGTTAGCATACAGTATTTGTTTTACTCTTTGAGTTACTTCATTCTGTATGACAGGCTCTAGGTCCATCCACCCCACTACAAAGAACTCAATTTCATTTCTTTCTATGGTGAGTAATATTACGTCATATATATGTGCCACATCTTCTTTATCCATTCATCTGTCAATGGACACTTAGGTTGCTTCCATGTCCTGGCTATTGTAAATAGAGCTGCAGTGAACATTGTGATACATGAGTTTTTGAATTATGGTTTTCTCAGGGAATATGCCCAGTAGTGGGATTGCTGGGTCATATGGTAGTTCTATTTGTAGTTTTTTATGGAACCTCCATACTGTTCTCCATAGTGGCTGTATCAATTTACATTCCCACCAACACTGCAAGAGGGTTCCCTTTTCTCCACACCCTTTCCAGCATTTATTGTTTGTAGATATTTTGATGGCCATTCTGACTGGTGTGAGGTGATACCACATTGCAGGTTTGATTTACATTTCTCTAATGATTAGTGATGTTAATCATCCTTTCCTGTGTTTGTTGGAAATCTCTATGTCTTCTTTGGAAAAATGTCTAGGTCTTCTGCCCATTTTGGGGTTTGGTTTGGTTTTTTTTTGATATTGAGCTGCATGAGCCGCTTGTAAATTTTGGAGATTAATCCTTTGTCAGTTGCTTCGTTTGCAAATATTTTCTCCCATTCTGTTGGCTGTCTTTTCATTTTATTTTGTTTTCCTTTGCTGTGCAAAAGCTTTTAAGTTTCATCAGGTCCCATTTGTTTTTATTTCCATTTCTCTAGGAGGTGGGTCAAAAAGGGTCTTGCTGTGATTTATGTCAAAGAGTGTTCTGCCTATGTTTTCCTCAAAGAGTTTTACAGTGTCTGGTCTTACATTAGGTTTGTAATCCATTCTGAGTTTACTTTTGTGTATGGTGTTAGGGAACGTTCTAATTTCATTCCTTTACATGTAGCTGTCCAGTTTTCCCAGCACCACTTATTGAAGAGGCTGTCTTTTTCTCCATTGTATATTCTGGCCTCCTTTATCAAAGATAAGATAAGGTGACTATATTTGCATGGGTTTATCTCTGGGCTTTCTATCCTGTTCCAGTGATCTGTATTTCTATTTCTGTGCCACTACTATACTGCCTTGATTACTGTAACTTTGTAGAATAGTCTGAAGTCTGGGAGTCTGATTCTTCCAGCTCTGTTTTTCTTTCTCAGGATTGCTTTGGCTATTTGGGATCTTTTGTGTTTCCATACAAATTGTGAAATTTTTTGTTCTAGTTCTGTGAAAAATGCCATTGGTAATTTGATAGGGATTGCATTGAATGTGTACATTGCCTGGGTAGTATAGTCATTTTCACAATGTTGATTCTTCCAATCCAAGAATATGGTATATCTCTCCATCTGTTGGTATCATCTTTAATTTCTTTCATCAGTGTCTTACAGTTTTCTGCATACAGGTCTTTTGTCTCCTTAGGGAGGTTTATTCCTAGGTATTTTATTCTTTGTTTGCAGTGGTAAATGGGAATGTTTCCTTAATTTCTCTTTCAGATTTTTCATCATTAGTGTATAGGAATGCAAGAGACTTCTATGGATTAATTTTGTATCCTGATGCTTTACCCAATTCATTGATTAGCTCTAGTAGTTTTCTGGTAGCATCCTTAGGATTCTCTATGTATAGTATCATGTCATCTACAAACAGTGACAGTTTTACTTCTTCTTTTTTGATTTGGATTCCTTTTCTTTCTTTTTCCTCTCTGATTGCTGTGGCTAAAACTTCCAAAACTGTGGAATAATAGTGGTGAGAGTGCGCAACCTTGTCTTGTTCCTGATCTTAGTGGAAATGGTTTCAGTTTCTCACTATTGAGAATGATCTTGGCTGTGGGTTTGTCATATATGGCCTCTATTATGTTGAGGAAAATTCCCTCTATGCCTACTTTCTGGAGGGTTTTTTTTTTTTTTAATCATAAATGGGTATTGAATTTTGTCAAAAGCTTTTTCTGCATCTACTGAGATGATATGTATTTTTTTCCTTTTATTTGTTAATATGGTTTATCCTATCAATTGATTTGCCTATATTGAAGAATCCTTGCATTCCTGGGATAAACCCCACTTGATCATGGTGTATGATTCTTTTAATGTGCTGCTGGATTCTGTTGGCTAGTATTTTGGGAGTGTTCCTCCCTCTGCTATCTTTTGGAAGAGTTTGAGAAGGATAGGTGTTAGCTCTTCTCTAAATGTTTGATAGAATTTGCCTGTGAAGGCATCTGGTCCTGGTCTTTTGTTGGAAGATTTTAAATCACAGTTTCAATTTCAGTGCTTGTGATTGGTCTGTCCATATTTTCTCTTTCTTCCTGGTTCAGTCTTGGAAGGTTGTGCTTTTCTAAGAATTTGTCCTTTTCTCCCAGGTTGTCCTCCATTTTATTGGCATAGAGTTGCTTGTAGTAATCTCTCACGATCATTTGTATTTCTGCAGTGTCAGTGGTTACATCTCCTTTTTCATTTCTAATTTGATGATTTGAGTCTTCTTTTTTTTCTTGATGAGTCTGGCTAATGGTTTATCTATTTTATCTTCTCAAAGAACCAGGTTTTAGTTTTATTGATCTTTGCTATTGTTTCCTTCATTTCTGATCTGATCTTTATGATTTCTTTCCTTTTGCTGTTTTTGGGGTTTTTGTTCTTCTTTCTCTAATTGCTTTAGGTGTACGGTTAGGCTGTTTGAGATGTTTCTTGTTTCTCGAGCTAGGATAGTATTGCTATAACCTTCCTTCTTAGAACTGCTTTTGCTGCATCCCATAAGTTTTGTGCTTTCATTGTCATTTTTTAGTAGTGGGTTGTTTAGCCTCCATGTGTTTGTATTTTTTACAGATATTTTCCTGTAATTGATATCTAGTCTCATAGCATTGTATTTGGAAAAGATACTTGATACAATTTCAACTTAATTTACCAAGGCTTGATTTGTGACCCAAGATATGATCTATCCTGGAGAATGTTCCATGAGCACTTGAGAACAAAGTGTATTGTTGTTTTTGGATGGAATGTCCTAAAAATATCAAGTCCATCTTGTTTACTGTGCCATTTAAAGCTTGTGTTTCCTTATTTATTTTCATTTTGGATGATCTGTCCATTGGTGAAAGTGGGGTGTTAAAGTCCCCTACTATGATTGTGTTACTGTTGATTTCCCCTTTTATGGCTGTTATCATTGCCTTATGTATTGAGGTGCTCCTATGTTGGGTGCATAAATATTTACCATTGTTATATCTTTGTCTTGGATCGATCCCTTGATCATTATGTAATGTCCTTCTTTGTCTCTTGTAATAGTTTTTATTTTAAAGTCTTTTTTGTCTGATATGAGAATTGCTACTCCAGCTTTCTTCTGATTTCCATTTGCATGGGGAATATCTTTTTCCATCCCCACACTTTCAGTCTGTAAGTTTCCCAAGGTCTGAAGTTGGTCTCTTGTAGACAGCATATATATGGGTCTTGTTTTTGTATCCATTCAGCCAGTCTATGTCTTGGTTGGAGCATTTAATCAATTTACATTTAAGGTAATTATCGATATGTATGTTCCTATTACCATTTTAATTGTTTTGGGTTTGTTATTGTAGGTCTTTTCCTTCTCTTGTATTTCCTGCCTAGAGAAGTTCCTTTAGCATGTGTTGTAAAGCTGGTTTGGTGGTGCTGAATTCTCTTAACTTTTGCTTGTCTGTAAAGGTTTTTATTTCTCTGTAAAATCTGAATGAGATCCTTGTTGGTTAGAGTAATCTTTGTTTTTGTTTTTTGTGGTATGTGGGCTTCTCACTGTTGTGGCCTCTCCTGTTGTGGAGCACAGGCTCCAGATGCACAGGCTTACGGGCCCAGCTGCTCTGCAGCATGTGGGATCTTCCTGGACCGGGGCACGATCCCATGTCCCCTGCGTCAGCAGGTGGATTCTCAACCACTGCACCACCAGGGAAGCCCAGTTAGAGTAATCTTGGTTGTAGGCTTTCCCTTTCATCAGTTTCAATATGTCCTGCCACTCCTTTCTCACTTGCAGAGTTTCTGCTGTTAACCTTATAGGAATTCCTTTGTATGTTATTTGTTGCTCTTCTCTTTCTGTTTTTAAGATTTTTCTTTGTATTTAATTTTTGATAGCTTGATTAATATGTGTCTTGGCTTGCTTCTCCTTGGATTTATCCTGTATGGGACTCTCTGTGCTTCCTGCACTTTGATTAACTATTTCCTTTCCTATATTAGGGAAGTTTTCAACTATAATCTCTTCAAATATTTTCTTAGTCCCTTTCTTTTTCTCTTCTTCTTCTGGGACCCCTATAATTTGAATGTTGGTGCATTTAATGTTGTCCCAGAGGTCTCTGAGACTGTCCTCAGTTCTTTTCATTCTTTTTTTCTTTATTCTGCTCTGCAGTAGTTATTTCCACTATTTTATCTTCCAGGTCACTTATCCGGTCTTCTGCATCAGTTATTCGTCTATTGATTCCCTCTGGAGAATTTTTAATTTCATTCATTGTGTTGTTCATCACTGTTTGTTTGCTCTTTAGTTCTTCTAGGTCCTTGTTAAACGTTTCTTGCATTTCTCCTTTCTATTTCCAAGATTTTGGATTATCTTTATTATCATTTGTGTGAATTCTTTTTCAGGTAGACTGCCTATTTCCTCCTCATTTGTTTGGTCTGGTGGGTTTTTACCTTGCTCCTTCATCTGCTGTGTGTTTTTCTATGTTCTCATTTTGCTTAACTTACTGTGTTTGGGGTCTCCTTTTTGCAGGCTGCAGGTTCATAGTTCCCATTGTTTTTGGTGTCTGTCCCCAGTGGCTAAGGCTAGTTTAGTCCGTTGTGTAGGCTTCCTGGTGGATGGGACTGGTGCCTGTGTTCTGTTGGATGAGTCTAGATCTTGTCTTTCTGGTTGGCAGAACTGCGTCCAGTGGTATGTTTTCGGGTGTCTGTGACCTTATGATTTTAGGCAGCCTCTCTGCTACTGGGTGGGGTTGTGTTCCTCTCTTCTTAGTTGTTTGGAATAGGGTGTCCAGCACTGTAGCTTGCTGGTCATTAAGTGGAGCTGGGTCTTAGCATGGAGATGTCTGTGAGAGACCCATGCACTTTAAATCGATGTTATTCAAGGGTCAACTATACACATTATTTTCAAATGTACATGGAATATTTTATAGGATTGACCATATGATGGGCCACAAAATAAGTCTTAGAAAATCAGGAGGATTAAAATCATACCAAGTATCTCTCTGTACCACAATGATATGAAACTAGAAATCAACAAGAATAAAGATAGAAAATTCATGAATTCACGGAAGTTAAATACTTCTTCAACACCAATGAATCAAAGATTACAGGGGAAATAAAGTTTCTTAAGAGAAATGTAAATGGAAACACTACTTACAAAACTTATGAGATGCAGCAAAAATGGTTCTAAGAGGGAAGTTCATAGAAATAAATACATTAAGAAACAAAAAAGGTCTCAAACAACATAACTCTATGCCTTAAGGAACTAGAAAATGAAGAAGAAATCAAACCCAAAGTTAGCAAAAGGAAAGAAAGAATATATTAGAGAAGAAATAAATGAGCTAGAGAATAGGAAAACAATAGAAAAAGTTAACAAAACTAAGAGTTGATTTGAAAAGATAAATACAATTGACAAACCATTACCTAGATAACCAAAGAAAAAGGAGGATTCAAATCATCAAAATTTTAAATGAAAATGGAAACATTATAACTGGTATCCAAGAAATTCAAAGGATCATAAATGGCTACTATGAACAATTATATACCAACAAACTGGACAAGCTAGAAGAAATGTAAAAAATTCATAGAAACATACAACGTACCAAGAATGAGTCAGGACAAAATAGAAATGAACAGACCACTTACTAGTAAGGATATAGAATCAGCAATAAAAAATCTCCCAACAATGACACAAATGAACTTATTTATGAAACAAACAGACAGACATAGAGAACAGACTTGTGGTTGGCAAGGGTGGAGGGAGGAGGGATGGATTGATTGGGAGTTTGGGATAAACAGATGCAAATTATTATATACAGAATGGCTAAGGAACAAGGTCCTACTATATAGCACAGGGAACTATTTTCAATATCTTGTAATCAACCATAATGGAAAAAAGTATGAAAAAGAAGGTATTTATATGTATAACTGAATCACTTTGCTGTTCAGCAGAAATTAACATAACATGTAAATCAACTATACTTCAATAAAATAAATATTTAAAAATCTCCTGACAAAGAAAAAAGCCCAGGACCAGATGGCTTCAGTGGTGAATTTTATCAAACTTTTAAAGAAGAATTAATGTCAGTTTTTCTCACACTCTTCCAAAAAATTGAAGAGGAGGGAACATTTCCAAAATCATTTTTTGAATACTGCATTATCCTGCCTGCTACAAAAGCCAGAAAAAAGCACTGTAAGAAAAGAACTACAAGTCAATATTCCTGATGAATACAGATGTAAAAATTCTCAATAAGATACTAGCAAACTAAGTTCCTCAGCACAGTAAAAGGATTATACACCATGATCGAGGAGGATTTATTCCTGGGATGTAAGGATAGTTCAACATAGGCCAAAGTGATACATTGTAGAAAAAACACAAAATATTCAACATCTGTTCATAATAAAAATTCTTAACAAATTAGGTAGGAAGGAATGTGCTTCAACGTAAAAATAAAGGCCATATATGACAGTCCCACAGCTAACATCATATTCAATGATAAAAGTTTGAAATCTTTTCCTCTATGATCAGAAATAAGACAAGGGTGCCTACTCTGACCACTCCTGTTCAACAGAGTACTGGAAGTCCTAGCCAGAGCAATTAAGCAAGAAAAGTTTTTAAAAGGCATCAATTTTAGAAGGGAAGAAGTAAAAATTTTCTGTATTTCCATATGCTATAATTTTAGACATAGAAAATCTTAAAGACTTCAATAAGAAACTGTTCGATCTAATCAACAAATTCAGTAAAGGTGCAGTATATAAAATTAACAAGCACAAATCAATAGTGTTTCTATACCATCACAACAAATTATCTGAAAAAGAAAACAATCACATTTATAATAGCATGAAAAACAATAAAATACTTAACCAAGAGGGTGAAAGATTTGTACTCTGAAAACAAGACACTGATGAAGAAAATCAGAAGAAAAAAAATGAAAAAGCATCCCATGTTCATGAATGGAAAGAATTAATACTATTGAAGTGTCAATACTACCAAAGGCCATCTGTAGATTCCATGAAATCCCTATTCAGATTCCAATGGCATTTTTTACAGAAGTAAAAAAAAAAAAAAAATCCTAAAATTTACATGAAACCACAAAAGATCCTGAATAGGCAAAGCAATCCTAAGAAAGAACAAAAAAACTGGAAGTCTCATACTTCCTGGTTTCAAACTATACTATAACTCTATAATAATCAAAACCAGTATGGTATTGGCATAAAAACACACACATAGACCAATGGAACAGAAACTATATCCCAGAAATAAACCCAAACATAATTTGAGAAGGGAGCCAGGATGCTCAATGGAGAAAAGACAGTTGATTAAATAAATGGTTTTGGGAAAATTGCATATCCACATGTAAAAAAATAAAACTAAAAAGATCTCTATCTTACACCACTCACAAAAATTAAGTTGAAATAGATTAAAACCTGAAATGTGAGCACACCACAAACTCCAAGAAGAAAACATAGGAAAAAAGCTCCTTGACATGGGTCTTGGCAATGACTTTTTTTTCCATATGACTCCTAAAGCACAAGCAACAAAATAGAAAATAAACAAGTGTGATGACATCACACTAAAAAGCTTCTGAATAGCAAAAGAAAAAATTAACAAAGCAACCAACTATGAAATGGGAAAAAAAAATTTGCAAACCATTTATCTGATACGGGGTTAATATCCAAAATATACAGAAACTCATACACCTCAATAGCAGAAAAAATACTATCCAATTAAAAAATGAGCAGAGGATACGAATTGACATTTATCCGAAGAATACATACAGACGGCCAACAGGCACATGAAAAGATGCTCAACATCACTAATCATTAAAGAAATGCAAATCAAAACCACAATGAAATGTCACCTCATGCCTGCTAGAATGGCCATCATCACAAATATAAGATAATAAATGTTGGCAAGGATGCGGAGAAAAGGGAACCCTCATGCACTGTTGGGATTGTAAATTGGTACAGCTGCTATGGAAAATAGTATAGCGGCTACTCCAAAAATTTAAAATAGAACTACCATATAATCCAGGAATTCCATTTCTGAGAATATCATAAAGGAAACAAAAGTACTGTTAAAGTGACATCTGCACCTCCAATGCTGTTCATAGCAGCATTATTTACATTATTTACATAAAACAGTCTAAGAGTCAGGAGACAAACGAATAAAGAAGTGGTGGAATACACATACACACACACACAATGGAATATTATTCAGGAATAAAAGTGAAGGAATTCCTGCCATTTGTGACAAGATGGATGGACTTTGAGGGCACTATGCTAATTGAAATAAGTCAGAGCAAGACAAATACTGTATGATCACACTTACATGTAGAATCGAAGCAAAACAAAACACCCCCAAACTCATAGAAAAAGATATTCAGATTTATGGTTACCAAAGGTGGCATGAGGTGGTGGGAGACTGGGTGAAGGCACAAACTTCCATTTGTAAGATTATAAGATATAAAAATACTAGGGATGTAATATAAAAGGTGAATACTATAGTTAATACTGTTTTATGACGTACCTAAGAGTTGTTGAGTTGTAAATCCTATGAGTTTCTCTTCACAAGGAAAAAAATGTTTTTAAATGGTTGTCAATTTATTGTGGTAATCATTTCATGCCATATCTAAGTCAAAGCATTATATTGTACACCTTAAACTTATACAATGCTGTAGTCAATTATATCTCAGTAAAACTGGAAAAAAAATTCAGATTTCTGGTTTATCTTTAAACTTTGGAATACTCATGGGTCTTTGGTCACATACCCTGATATCTGTGGCTGGTCTATTTCAGACGGGCAGTCTCTCTTCAGCTGATAAATCTCTGTCACTCTGTCACAGTCATATCCCTTTGGCATGAAATCCATGTTTCAATTGTTAGTTCCTTTTACACTGGCACTTCTTGACACCCACATCTCTATTAACAGTGGGAAAATGGAAGCTACATAGAGAAGAGCCTATTGTTTCCAGAGAAAGGAGAGTACATTACTTTCGTAAAACAAATTGTGTTTGAATCTTACACTTGCCAGCTTCACTCTTTCAATTATTTGTATCACCTGCCCATCTCCTGTAGGTATTTGATTTTGAAACTTTCAAGACCTAGCTGATAGCCAAGACATGGAAGCAACCTAAATGTCCATAGACAGAGGAATGGGTAAAGAAGATTTGGTACATATATACAATGGAATATTACTCAGCCCTAAGAAAGAATGAAATAATGCCATTTGTAGCAACATGGATGGACCTAGAGATTATAATGAAGTGAAGTCAGACAGAGAAAAACAAATACATTATTATATCATTTATATGTGGAATCTAAATAGATTATACAAATGAACTTATTTACAAAACAGAAAGAGACTCACAGACTTCAAAAACAAACTTATGTTAGTTACCAAAGGGGAAAGGTGTCGGGGGAGGATAAATTAGGATCTTGGGATTAATGCGCACACACACACACACACACAACTATATATAAAATAGATAGCTAATAAGAGCCTGCTGTATAGCACAGGGAACTCTACTCAATACTCTGTAATAACCTATATGGGAAAAGAATCTGAAAAAGAATGGATATATGTATATGAACTGAATCACTTTGCCGTACACCTGGAACTAACAACATTGTAAATCAACTGTACACTAATATAAAATAAAAATTTAAAAAAAGACCTAGCTGAGACCTCACTGAGCTCTAAGGTCTTGCTGGATGACTCCAGTGTACACTGAACATTCCCTGCTCCTACTAATTCTCTTTCTACCTTGTATTTGGAACTTAGTAGTTGCTGTTTTGTACCAGGTTCAAAATTTGCATAATGTAAATTCACCATTTTAGCCATTTTAAAGTGTACAGTTCAGTAGCTTATAGTACACTCACAATATTGTGCAACCACCACCACTAATTCCAGAACATCATCATCACCCTGCCAAAATCTCTGTATCCATTAAGTAGTTAATCTCCATTCTAAGCCTCCCCCCACCCCACCTCCACATGCTAGGTGTATTTTGATCCCCAATTAGATTGTGCATCCCATAAGGACTTCTCTCTATCTCACACGACATTTAATATAGTGCCTGACACCAGCAAATGTCCAGTAGATTTTGGCTAATTAAAGGACTGATTGCTGGGAGAAGGGGCAGAAAGGGAATGGAAAAATAAAAGAGAATCAGTTATTTTGTTTATAGTTATAAAGTGAGTACAACTGTGAGCAATTTTGTAGCCAGATTATTTCTAGGTGGGGTTTACCCAGTACAGAATTCCATGTAATATTATTTTGGTTTTGCCCTGCGGAAAATTTGTGATATAAAACAAACCATCTCTATCCAACTGTGAGGAAAGATACATTTCTGAAATTATTGAAGAAATGCAGAGTTGTTACACTTCAACACTTCAATAGTTGTTAATTCAGGTGTTGAAGTGGAGGTTCTGTCAGATTGGTTTTGGTAAAGAAGGATCATTTATGATTGGCAGAGTAACTGTAGATGGAAACAGCTGCTGAGTGTTTAAAAGGAGTTTGTTTTCTTAAATCGTTTAAATATTTCCTTTGTACCTTCTTAATATTTTAATAGGCTTTCAGTGATAAAGGAGACAATTTCCAGCCAGCCTATTTATGAAGTGAAAATATCAGTAACTTTTATTGTGCAGGGCTTTAGTTTATAAATATATTTATATGCATTATCAGTGGCTTATTTTGCTGTGAGGGATGCATGTGAAAGAGAGCAAATAGTGTAATAAATTTTCAATTATCAGGGCCCAAATTAATGAGATCTCACTGTGATATCCAAGGATGTAGAATCTTAAATATAACTAACTTTTATTGAGCACATACTATGTGCAAATACTGTGCCAGATATCTTGCATCTATTTCCTAATCTTGGGACAAGCTCCATGAAGTATTTTCACACTGCCTATTTTACAGTTGAGAAAAGTGATTGGGTCACACGTTTGGCAGACCAGGACAAGAAATGAAGTCTGACTCTAATTCCTGCATTCTTAATCTCCACACATCCCTTAATTTCTATCTTATATTCTGGCAGCACCACACTCAAACATTATAGAATGATAGCTGTCAGCTTCATAACAATGTTCTTGGGGATTCTTATCCACCCTGAGTAACATATTTTAATGTTTACTCACTGTTAAAATCAGGACATTCTCCTCAAAGCCTAAATCTAGTTTCTTTCTATGGTAACACAGCCTAGTCGTCCTATTTAGAACAGACACAGAAAGCATGTGAAGCTTCATGCAAATGATTTTCCTACATATAGTGAGAGATTCTGAAAGTTGTAATTAAGCCATCCCTTCTCTTGACAAATCTTGAATCTGGAAAAGGAACCATGTCTCCAGCAGCAGCTTCTTTGTTCATTAAGCCATCAAGGCAGAGGATGAGATGATGATTAACCCTGAAGTCTTTTTTTCTCCCCAGTTTTAATGAGAAATAATTGACATACATCACTGTATAAGCTCAAGGCATAGAGAATAATGATGGTTCGATTTACATATATTGTGAAATGATTTCCACATTAGGTTCAGCTAACATCCATCTTCTCATAAATACAATAAAAAGAAAAGAAAGAAGATAACAGGAAAAAACCTTTCTCCTTGTAATGAGAACTCTTAGAATTTACTCTCTTAACATTCCTATATACCATACAGTTGTGTTAGCTATAGTTATCATGTTGTACATTATATCCCTAGTACTTATTTATCTTATATATGGAAGTTTGTGCCTTTTGATCATCTCCATCCAACTCTCACTCCTCCCTCCCCCACCTCTGGTTAACCACAAATCTCATATCTTTTTCTATGAGTTTGGCTTTTTTTTTTAAGTTTACACATAAAAGTGAGATCATACAGTATTTGTCTTGTTCTAACTTATTTCACTTAGCATAACGTCTTCAAAGTACAGCCATGTTGTTGCAAATGGTAGAATTTCCTCATTTTTTTTAAATGGCTGAATAATATTCCATTGTGTGTGTGTGTGTATACACTCCCCACAACTTCATGCGTTCATCCATCTATGAACACTTAGGTTGTTTCCATATCTTGGCTATAGTAAATTATGTTGCTATGAATATGAGCGTGTAGGTATCTTTTCAAGTTAGTGTTTATGTTAACTTGGATCATATGGTAGTTCTATTTTTTATTTTTTTGAGAATCCTCAAAAAGCCACTGTTTTCCATAGTGGCTGTACCAATTTATATTCCCACCAACAGGGCATAAGAGTTCTCTTTTCTCCACATCCTTGCCAGCATTTATTATCTCTTGTCTTTGTGATTATGGCTATTCTAACAGGCATAAAGTGAAATCTCATTGTTGTTTTTAACTTGCATTTCCCTAGTGACTAGTAATGGTGAACATCTTTTCACGTACCTGTTGGCTTTTTGCTTATGTCTTCTTTGGAGAAATCTCTCTTCATGTCCTTTACTCATTTTTTAATTGGGTTATGTGCTTTTCGCTATTGAGTTGTATGAGTTCTTTATGCGTTTTGAATAAACTTCTTTCTTAGAATGGCAATTTCTCTGTCAGTTAAAGCCAATCCAGGAGAATGTCAATTAAAGTAAAGGCAAAAGAGACAGACAAAATAAGGGTGTAGTATTTAGACTTAGGGGGGGTAAAACTTCTATTCTGATGACTTTCATCAGGAAAAGCTTTCAGCTATCTCTCTAAGAGCAGAAACAAGACAAGGATGCTCACTCTCACTACTTTTATTCAACATAATATTAGAAGCCTTAGCCAGAGAAATCAGGCAAGGAAAAATAAAAAGCATCCAAATCAAATAAGTAAAACTGTCACGTTTTGCAAATGACATAATATTACATATAAAGTAACATGAAGAATACACCAAAATATTTTCCAACTAATAAACAAAGTCAGGGAATTTGATGATACAAAATCTACTGTTTCTATACACTAATAACAAACTACCAGGCAGAGAAATTAATAAAGCTGTCTCATTTACAACTGCACCAAAAAGAATAAAATACGTAGGAATAAATTTATGCAAGGAGGTGAAAGACCCATACACTAAAAACTATAAGACATTGATGAAAGAAATAAGATACAAATAAATGGAAAGGTATTCCATGCTCATAGGTTGGTGGGATTAATATCATTGAACTATCCACACTACCTAAAGCAATCTATAGATTCAATGCAATTCCTATCAAAATTCCAATGGCAGTTTTTTCACAGAAATAGAACAATCCTAAATTTTATATGGAATCACAAAAGACTCTGAATAGCCAAAGCAATCTTGAGCAAGGACAAAGCTGGAGTCATCATGCGCCCTAATTTCAAAGTAGATTACAAAGCTATAGTAATCAAAACAGCGTGGTACTGGCATAAAAACAGACACATAGCTCAATGAAACAGAACAGATAGCCCAGCAATAAACCTATGTATATTTTGTCAATTTACAACAAAGGAGTCAAGAATATACAATAGGGAAAGGACAGTCTTTTCAATAAATGGTACTGGGAAAACTGGAAGCCACATGTAAAAGAATAAAACTGGAACCCTATATTACACCATACATAAAAACTAATTCACAATGGATTAAAGACCTAAATGTAAGACTTGAAACCAAAAAACTGCTAGAAGAAAACAGGCAGTAAGTTCCTTGACATTGGTCTTGGTGATGACTTTTTGGATCTAACTCCAAAAGCTAAGGCAATAAAAGCAAAATTAAACCAGTGAGACTACATCAAAAAGATTCTGTACAACAAAGGAAACCATCAACAAAATGAAAAGGCAACCTACTGAGAGAATATATTTGCAAATCATATATCTGATTAGGAGTTAATATCAAAAATATATAAAGAACTCATACAACTCAACAGGAAATAAAACAATCTGATTAAAAAATGGGCAAGGATATGAATATACAGTTTTCCAAAGACAAACAGATGGGCAACAGGCACATGAAAAAATTCTCAACATCACTAAATCATCAGGGAAATACAAATCAAAACTACAATGAGACATTTCTCACACCTGTTAGAATTGCTATTATCAAAAAGACATGAAAAACAGGTGTTGGCAAGGATGTAGACAAAAGGGAATCCTTGTGCACTATTGGTAAGAATGCAAATTTTGCAGCCATTATGGAAAACAGTATGGAGGTTCCGCAAAAAGTTAAAAATAGAACTATCACATGATCCAGCAACTCTACTTCTGGGTATTTATGTGAAAAAAATGAAAACACTAATTTGAAAAAATATATGAACCTCTATGTTCATAGCATCATTATTTACAATAGCCAAGATATGGAAACAGCCTAAATACCCATCAATGGATGAATGTATTGAATATAAAGAAAATGTGGTATATACTTATACAATGGAATCCTATTCAACCATAACAAAGAATGAAATCTTGCCATTTGCAACAACATGGATAGATTTTGAAGGCATTATGCTAAGTGAATAAGTCAAACAGAGAAAGAAATACCATATGATCTCACTTATATGTGGAATCTAAAACAAAAAACCAAAAAACAAGCTCATAGGTACAGAGAACAGATTGGTGGTTTCCATAGGAGGGGGTTGGTGGTGAATGAAATGGGTGAAGGAGGTCAAAAAGTACTAAGTCATGGGGATGTAATGTACAGCATGGTGAGTATAGTTAATAATGTGTTGTATATTTATTTGAAAGTTGCTAAGAATCTTAAAAGTCCTTATCACAGGGGAAAAAGTGACTATAAATGGGGAAGCGTGTCAACTAGACTTATTGCAGTTATCATTTCACAATATATACAAATATTGAATCATTTTGTACACTTGAAACTAATATGTCAATTATACCTCAATGAAAATAACTAAATGCAAAAGAGAGAGAATAAGGGTGTAGTATTTAGACTTACTGGGGAAAATTTCTATTCTGATGACATTCATGAATGAAATATCATGGTTTAGATATCATGTACACAGATATGGAAGAGGTGCCTACAGGTACCAGATAGAGTATATCCTTGGAATTTGGGATTGAAACAAGAGAGTCACCCACTGAGGAATAAAGGTGCTAACAGTTCTACAAAGTACATGAGATCAGCCATATGCAGGCATAATTCACTGCAAGATAGGATTAACAGATGACTCTGGTGAGAACATGCATGACATTTCCCAAAATCCATTAAGGGACTAGGGTGTCTCCCAAATTTCTAACACAGAGGGCAAGATCTCTCTGTTAGTCATGGCCTAATGAGTTTTAAAATTTCCAATGTGAGACCATCAGGAGAGAATGGAGTTGGTCTGCATGGAGTCAAGAAAAAGGAGAGTAAAGGATTGAGAGTATTTACTGTTCAGCATGGTCAAGGGGAAAGAGAGGGTGCCTGACCAAGTTGTGTGGGTATTCAGGTTTGCCTATCTGCCCACTTCCATTGGAAAAGGGAACATTGTCCTCACTCACTGGTGTTCCTTTAATGTCACAGACCTGGCACATAGTATTAAACAGTCAATACAATAAGGAAAAAATGAGTGAATATTGTTGGGTTCCCTTTTCTTTGCTCTAGGGCCACTGAGAAACCTTATGAAATTGAATGCCTTTTCTAAGCGTATTATCAATTGACAATAGGATGCACTGATTAGCTGATAGAAATATTATCAATGATGTAACATTTACACTTCTCAATAATAAAAGACATTTAAAATTACAAATCAGTCCCTTGTGAATTTGGTTAGTGTGATTTGTTCCCCCACTTTCCCCTGCCCTGATAATTTTGCCTCAAGGGAAAAGAAATAATATTGGTAAGTGTACAAAGCAGGTAAATAGACCTGGACTTCTGCCAACTGTGCTGACCAAGAAAATATTTCACAATTCAGTGTGATCAAATGGTCCTCATTGATTTAAACTCTTTCAACTCTCAACACTTAGCAGATTAAGCTCTATACCAATGCTGCAGTTTGTATTTCTTATATCTGATTTTAATTTTATTGTTAAGTAACATTGATATCAGCATTTTTTTTTTTTTTTTTTTTTTTTTTTTGCGGTACACGGGCCTCTCACTGTTGTGGCCTCTCCCGTTGCGGAGCACAGGCTCCGGACGTGCAGGCTCAGCAGCCATGGCTCACGGGCCTAGCCGCTCCGTGGCATGTGGGATCTTCCCAGACCGGGGCATGAACCCGTGTCCCCTGCATTGGCAGGCGGACTCTCAACCACTGCACCACCAGGGAAGCCCTGTTGTTTTTTAAAAAACCAAATAAAAAACAAAGCCACCAGTTTGTACAGATTTCTGTAACATGGAATTGGGTTCATTTTTAAACATTTCACAAAATGAGAAGAGGTCATAGCTTGGAAGATCATTCTAAGAGAAGAAGCCAAAGTAGGGTTCTGAGCTAAATCCAGGTAAGAAAAGTGAGGGATGGATAATTTTGTAAGATGGGGCATGTGACATATCAATTTGAGGTTGTTTAGAGGATAAGCTTTGATTCACAAGTGGTAGCAGGACAAGGGCAATTTGGAGGTTCTTTAGTAAGAACATATTTAGCATATAGGCAGCTCTTGGAGCAGCTGGACTCATGGAAATGAGGATATCACCAGAGAGCAATGTTGGTAGAAATCTGGATCAGCAAGGAGAAATATGGGAAAGACCACCTAGGTTAGTGGGGTTGACTAAAGAAAGTGGTGAATCAAAGAAGGAGTCACCAGGGTCTTCATTTACTGGGAGATGTGAAAACATTAAATGAGTGGCAGTTCAGAAGAGTAGCAGCATGCAGAACCCCGAGGTAAATGAGGAAGTTGAGTTTACCACTCAAACGTGCTGTGTGAGTGGGGATTCATGGGCTGGATGACCATAAAATTTATCATTTAAACCAAGTCATTTTTGAGATTGAAAGGGGGTGCTATTAATACTCATACTGAAAAATAATCATAAATTGAGACTGTCCTGAGAAAACTGGGGCACACAGTCACTTTATTCATAAAGAACAGATACTTGCTAGCGAGTGAATTTTAGCTTCCAGTAAAGAGAGTAGAGATTCATGAGGTTATGCGATAATGGAGAGCAAGAGTTCATAGGAATTGGGGAGCTCAAAGGAGACAAGGATCAGGAGGAAGTAGGCGTCCCTTCCCTTCCTACCACACAAGTAGGATCACACCTAAACTAACCCAAACACATTAAAATGGACCCTGTTGATTTGCTTTATACCTCCTGGGACTACTTAGCCAAAGAGAAAGTGAGCCAGTGGAAATAATTGTTGGGTGGCCATGCTTCTGGGCAGAGAGTTGTGTGCACAGGTACTTAGAGCATTTAAACAGCATTGCTGGGTCTCCCCACTGAATCCAGAAATTGGAAATTCTTGTTCTTTCATAAACACTATGATTAAGATTTAAATAAATCTTTAAAAATCTTCTGAAGAACAAAGTCAATGCATATTTGATGCAAGTGGTTTCAGTTTTAAAAATAGGCTTCAGGGTACTGCTCTTCTCATTAGAGTTTCTGGCTCCTCAGCCTGGTTTATTATAGAATTGGTTTTGTAGGGACAAGGGAAAGAGACTAAAAAACTGAAGGAAAAAAATCCGTTATCAAAGTATGGTTGCTAGAGGCAACATTGCAGGTCTGAGCTTGACAAGAAAGCTTTAAAATAGCCCAGGCAGGAGTGTGTTCACCACCAGAATTGCTCATGCTTCTCTGGCTTGTGTACCCCACCTAACTAAGTGGCCCTTGGCAAGCTAAACTGACACTATAATGATAGGCTGAATCACACAAATTGAAATTAGCTATAAAAATGTGCACCCCACCAACCATTAAACTAGTTATGGTCTGTTGCTAAAGACAAGGTTAATAATGCAGACATGGCCACAATGGCCAGTTCTTATGATTTGCTTTACTTTTTCCTACCAATTAGGAAATGCATACAAAATTAGGAAATGTTATAAAAATGCATTTAATGGAGGCAACTCTTAACAACAATTTAAATTCATAGAAAAGAAAAGGATGGCTAATTGCATTTGAAAAATAATTTACTGTCATCTTTAAAACTATGGATTTCTGGTTTCCAGTGTCTAGGTTTAATGCTAGTTCTTTCCATTTGCTCACTAGATCTTGTCCCATTCACCCTATGGCTCTCCACCAAGTAGCTCCATTCTCCTGACTCTCCACCCTCTGCTTCTTCTTGGGTTTCTTCCTTTCTGCCTGTTAACATGCTGATTTTACTCCCAAATTGTCCCTCCATAATGACTTCAATTAGTTACTCAAGCAAGAAACCTTGGGACATCTTTTACCCCCTTCAGCCTTCAGGATCCAGATATTCACCAAATGTTGTTATTTCTACTGCCTAAACACGTAAAAGTTTCTTTCCTCATTTGTACCCCACTGCCACTGCTCAATTTAGGCCTATGGTCCTCAACTTCAACACAATCAGGTAACACATGGGCAGAACCTAAGTTAGGGGTTCTCAACCCTGGATATACATTAGAATCATCAGAGGAGCTAAAACACCAGTGTTTGTACTCCAGCTTTAGAGATTTTGATTTATGTGATATACATGTGTGTGTGCACACATGAGCTTCCTGTTCTCCCCCTATAAGTCATCATCTAATCACTGATCTCCAAACACATTTTTTTTAAACTCTAAGGATTGTACAAACAAAAAAAGGTTCAAATGAAGTGACGTCAGCATCATGGCAGTGTGAGTCATCCTCTTTTCTCTCCCCTTTTATTTACAATGAGTTGGACATTCATAACAAAACCAAACTGCCTCTGCACATTATACCAGGACACCCAGGAAATTTCTTCCCACCTGTGTATTAGAAAGTAAGTATATAGGATCTCTGAGGATCCAAGAGAGTTGATGAGTCTGCCCCACTCCCATTTGGCATTATGTTGGAACTGAACCATACTCTAGAAAAAATGGACTTAACAAACATATATAGAACATTCCATCCAACAGCAGAATCTACACTTTTCTCAAGTGCACATGAAACATTTTCCAAAACAGACCATACAAGACACACACACACACACACACACACACACACACACACAAATCTTAGCAAATTTAAGAAGATTGAAATCATACTATCTTTTCTGATCACAATGGCATGAACTAGAAATCAACAAAGAGAGGAAAGCTGGAAAACCTACAAATATGTAGAAACTAAACAGCACAATTCTGAAAACCAAAGGGTCAAAGAAGAAATGAAGATGGAAATAAAAAATTATCTTGAAACAAATGAAAATACAACATTAAAACTTATGGGATGTGGCAAAAACTGTTCTGAAAGTTTATACTGAAAAAACTAATGTATTAAGAAATTAGATCTCAAATAACTTTGAGGTTATTACAACTCGAGGAACAAGAAAATGAATAAATTAAGCCCAAAGTTAGCAGAAGGAAGGAAATAAAGATCAGAGCAGAAATAAATGACATGGAGTTTAGAAAAGCAATAAAAAGGATCAATGAAACTATGAGCTGCTTCTTTGAAAAGAAACAAAATTGAAAAACATTTAGCCAGACTAAGAAAAAAAGAGAGAAAACTCATATAAATAAAATCAGAAATAAAAATATTACAACCAATACTACAGAAATTCAAAAGATCACAAGAGACTATTGTAAACAATTATATGCCAACAAATTAGAAAACCTAGAAGAAATAGGTAAATTTATAGAAACACACAACCTAACAAGACTGAATGAGAAAAAAAATAGAAAATCTGAAAAGACCAATAATGAGTAGAGATTGAATCAGTAATCAAAACCCTCCAACACATAAAACCCCAGGGCCTGATGGCGTCACTGGTGAATTCTACTGAACATTCAAAGAAGAATTAATACCAATCCTTCTCAAACTCTCCATAAAATTGAGGAAAAGGAAAAACTTCCAAACTCATTCTATGAGGTCAGCATCACCTTGATACCAAACCAGATAAGGACACCACAAGAAAAGTACAGACCAACACCCCTGATGAATACAGATGCAAATATTTTCAACAAAATATTAGTGAACCAAATTCAAGAGAACATAAAAAGGATTACACACCATTGCCAAGTGGGATTTATCTCTGGATGCTTCAACATACACATATCAATAAATGTAATTGTCATATGAATAAAAGATAAAAATGACATGATCATCCCAACAGATGTAGAAAAGCATGTGACAAAATACAACACCCTTTCATGATAAAAACCCTTGGCAGATTGGGTATAGAAGGAATATACCACAACATATATGACAAACCCACAATTAACATTATACTTAATCGAGGAGAAATGAAAGTTTTTCCACTAAGATTAGGAATGAGACAAGAATGCCTACTCTCACCACTCCTATTGAATATAGTACTGGAAGTCCTAGCTAGAGGGATTAGGCAAGACAAAGAAATAAAATGTATTCAAATCAGGAATGATTTGCTATTTGTAGACAATATAATTCAGTATATAGAAAATTCCAAAGTCTCAACCAAAAAACTTTAGAATTAATCAACAATTTCAGTAAAGTTATAGGATACAAAATTAACATACAGAAACCAGTTGCATTTCTTTACACTAAGGTTGAAATACTGGAACAAGATACCATTCACAATAGCATTAAAAACAATAAAATACTTAGGAATAAATTTAGCCCAGGAAGTGAAAGATCTGTACAAGACTAAGAAAACTACAAGGCTTTGCTGAAAGAAACTGAAGAAGACACAAACAAGTGGAAAGACATCATGCTGTCATGGATTGGAAGAATTAATATTATTAACATCTCCATAACATCCAAATCCATCTACAGATTTAATGTAATTCCCAACAAAATACCATAGGCATTCTTCATAGAAATAGAAAAAACAATCCTAAAATTTGTATGGAACCACAAGAGACTCCAAACAGCTAAAGAAATCCTGAGGAAAAAGAACAAAGCTGGAGCTATCACACTTCAAACTATACTACAAAGCTACAGTAATAAAAATAGTATAGACACATAGACCAATGGAATAAAGTTAGATAGTACAGAATTAAACCCCTGCTCATAAGATCAACTAATATTTGACAAGGGAGCCCACAGCACCGAATAAAGAAAGATAGTCTCTTCAACAAATGGTGTTGGGAAAAATGGATGAACACATGCAGAATAATGAAACTGGACCCTTATCTCACACCACTCACAAGAGTCAACTCAAAATGAATCAAAGACCTAAACACAATACCTGATACTATAAAACTCCTAGAAGAAAACATAGGGAAGAAGTTCCTCGGCACTGGTCTTGGCAATGACTTTTTGGATATGATACCCAAAGCACAAACAACAAAAGCAAAAATCAACGAATGAGACTACGTCAAACTTAAAAACTTTTGCACAGCAGAAAAGAAAAAAAAAGTAAGAAAATGAAAAGACAACATACAGAATAGGAGAAGAAATCCACAAACTATTTATCAGGAGAAGGGTTTAATATCCAAAATATATAAAGAGCTTGTACAACTCAAATTCAATAAATAAACAAAAATATGATTAAAAATTGGGCAGAGGATCTGAATAGACATTTTTTCCAAAGACATACAGATGGCCAACAGGTATGTGAAAGGATGTTTAACATCACTAATCATCAGTGAAATGTAAATCACAACCACAAAGAGATATCACCTCACAGCTGTTAGAATGGCTATTACCAAAAATACAAAAATTAACAAGTGTTGGTAAGGGTATGAAGAAACGGGAACCCTTGTGCACTGTTGATGGGAATGTAAATTGGTATAGCCATATATGGATATTCCTCAAATAATTAAAAATAGAAATATCATAGATATTTAGATAGATCCAGAAATTCCACTTTTAGGCATTTATACAATCAAAACAAAACCAAACTCAAAAAGATATAGGCACTCTTACATTCACTACATTCTTATTTACAGTAGCCAAGATATGGAAACAACCTAAGTGTCCATCATTGGATGAATGGATAAACATACATATGCACACACATGTACACAATAGAATATTATTCAGCCATAAAAAAGAAAGAAATTTTGCCATTTATGACAACATGGATGAACCTTGAGGGAAATAAGTCAGACAGAGAAAGACAGATACTATATGATCTCACTTATATGCAGAATCTCAGAAAAGAAAGCAAACCACCCCCCCCCCCTTCAAAAAAACCTCCAAAATAAAACCCACCTCAGATACAGAGAACAGATTGGTGGTGATCAGAGGTGGGGGCCGGGGGTTGGGCAGGCAAAATGGATGAAAGGTTCAAAAGGTACTAATGTCCAGTTATAAAATAAATCACAGAGATGTAATGTACAGCACAGGACCATAGTTAAAAATACTGTATTGCATATGTGAAAGTTGTTAAGAGAATAAATCTTAAGTTCTCATCACAAGAAAAAAGTTTTTGTAATTATGTATAGTGATGGATATAGACTTACTGTGGTGATCATTTTGCATTACATACAAATATTGAATCATTATGTTACATGCCTGAACTAATGTCAATTATACCTCAATAAAATAAAATAAAATACTGTTGATTGAGTCCCACCAGAGAGATCCCAATTTAACTGGCCTGATGTACAGCTTGTATACTGGTATTTTTGAGAACTCCTTCTCTAGATCCAATCTTCCTTTTATTTACTTTTCTCCTCTCCTTGCCTTGGTCCTGCCTGAATTGAATTTTCTGAGAAAGAAGTGAGATACCCTCAGTGTTCTGAGGCCTACCTGTGACTTGAGTTAATTTATCTGTTATTCCTAGTCTCAGAGCAGTCTTATGTGGCTCTCATCAGCTCAACAAAGAAAGAAAGACAGCACACTTTACAATACCTTAATTTTTCATTATTTAGAAGGGAACTACCTTAAGTAGTCCTCCTTACAGATTCCCTAAAATAATGCTCTAAAGGTACTAAGAAGTTGCTGTGTAACCGGCTTAGTTGTAACTGTCTCAGTGTAATTTTTAAGGCCCAGAGAGTGAGGCATCAATAATTTTCAGAGGTTTCTTATAAAGCACAGAATGAGTTGTCAAGGAGTTTTCCAATTTACTGGTTGGAGGAAATTCCATAAAGCTGGGCAGTGTTTGAAAATAAATATTATGTACCTGGGCAATATTGCATTTGAGAAAATTATCCTTAACAGTGATCTAGTCATTTTCTGGCATCTTTCACTGGATCACTGTGGATCACTGGAAGACTCTGGGGTCCACGAACAGAGTTTAAATAGGCTTATCAGTTACATAGACCCTAATTCTCTCCTGGATTATAAAATAGAAAACTAAATGCAGTTAAGACCTAATCTGTATCTCAAGGTCGTTCCAAGTATACAGTGACTCAAGCAGAGCTTAGCGGTCAGGAAGGTGTGACACTGGTAATTATAATTCCCTTCAATGGAAAATGTATAAAGAGAATCTGGCTGCTTAGGATCAGACTGCATGGATCCAAAGTTCAGTGCAGTTACTGCTTTGTTCATTCTCACCTGAGTTGGCAATGAAAGACAAGGGTGTTTACACTAAAAGACTCAAATTAGAAACCAACTGAAGAATCCTAGAATCAGAGTTCCTAAATTAGGCATCCCTGAAGTCATCCAGTCTCAGCAGAAATCAGCAGCATGGGCACTAAAATCTCAGGAGGTAGACTTTCCTGGCTTGGTATCAATGATGTTCCATTCACCCTAGTTAACATGTCCTCAAGAGTGATATCAAGGCATATGAAGCTGCATGGTCAATGTGCTCAAACTCTTATTCTTGGTGGGAAAGAAATGTCCCACAGAGTCCAAACTCTATTAGCCATGGTGTATCTGCCTTATTTGATTTATCTAGACTTTTTGGGAAGCAACTATATTGAATATATCCTGTCTGCACCACTTCCCTCCTCCAGAAACAATCAGTTCTTTTAGTCTATTCTTTGTCATGTGAAGGAGTATCCTTTCTGATTTGTCTTTAATTTACCTTTTTCTACTTGAAGAGATTATTGCCTTGAAGGAACTGCTTAATTAAGCCAGCCTTTATTGAATCAATGTTTCAGAGTTTATAGACTTAGAACGTGACTTTTTTGTCACTCTTCATATTCTTAAAACCGAAGGAACTATATATTTGTAGATCTGTATGTTCTGCCTTCATCTTTCAAGTTATACTTGTTTCGAGGTTTTCCAGCCCTAAACAGGGCTGGAAACAATTTATGCATTCACAGTATTTTATTGTATTTTTGACATGCAGACTACACATTAAGCTTCAAGAGGAAGAAGATACATATTTCATGACTCCTTAATATCATTATAGGTGTTTAATAAACATTTGGAGATGAATAAACAAAACAAGTCATTAAATGTAAAAAGAAGAGGAAATAAATTTTACAGGTTGGAAAGATGGCGAAGTATAATATTTTATAGTTGTCAGAAATCCTCATGGGTTCCCTGTGCTAGACAAGGAGGAAGGATGGAGAGGACAGGGTTGGAATTTAGTAATACAGGCACATGATATCATGACATTTATTTGAATGGAGAGTAATAGGATATATGTATCTGTTATTTGCTTTAGGAAGCAATATGAATGCAAATTAAAAACAAAATTAGAGCCTTACAAATTAGTTATTAAAAACATCACTTCTCTCCAGAAGCAAATTTAGTTTATCTGCAATTTTTGTTTCTCTGACTATATTTTTAGGAAACCTCAGAGTTTCTGCACTTTCTGCCCATTCAGTGCTTGTAAAAATGGTTCAAATATTCTTTCTTCTATAATTTCAGAGAAATACAAATCCATTCTCCCCCATTCATTTCTTTGTTCTTATTCCCAGTTATACTACTTTTATTTTAGGAAAACTTATATCTTTAATTATTTCTATTTTTTCTTATTTAATATTTTTACATTTAAAACAAATTATGAGACTGTACATATATATAGATTATTGCCATATTAAAACTTTGGCATTTGGATAAAAATAAAAATCAAAAACATTCCTATATACTGTTATAGGTACATGTGCCTATAGTAAATGTCAAAAACACACATGGGAAGAAAGATACTAGCTATAGGATAATGTTCAGCTCAGGGGCAGTTCCCTACCTTCTCCAAACACTTGCAGCTATTTAAGCCAGTGTTCTAAAATTTTCACGTTGTAGGAAAGTCAGAATGTTGTTTGTTAAACATGTAGATTCCTGGCCTTCAGAAACTTTGATGCAGCATGCCTGAGTTAGGGTTGACAAATATGCACTTGAAAAAGAATCCCAGAGGATTCGGCTGCACATGATTTAGAGGACCACCCAAAATCGGAAGTATTGAATACATGCAGCTGGCAGGTGGGTAGAGGGTCAGGTGAAAGGGTCAGGGCTAAGACATGACTTGGCTGTCATTAGTTTATAGGCAGAGTTCATGCCTCAGAAGTGGTTGGGAATATCTAAGGGAGAGTGCAGAGAGAGAAGAGTGATGGGCCAAGGATGGAAAGGCAAAGTGCAAGAGGGAGAAAGAGGAGGAGTCTCCCAAGGAAACAGCCAAGGTATGGCTGGAGAGAGAGCACCATGGTATAGAAGATGGCAGAATTCGAGAAGGAGGGCATGCCCAGCAGGTCAAATGAAACAAAACAACCAGGAAAGGGAAGACCAGAAAAATGCTGATTGTCTGCAGAATCTATCACAGGCGCTACAATGGTTGCTCCTGCAAGGTATCATTATCATTGTATTCCCAAGCACCTGATGTATTGTACATGTTTGGATTGGCAAGGGCAGCTGACATACAAGTATTTTAAAGACCTCAGCTACAGCTCAGTTCCATCAAGTACCTTCATTAGGATAAGCAAATGTATGGATGTAACCATCCACAATGGAGAATTAATTGTAACTAGATCAATACAGCAGTGTTTTTGAACCATCTGCTAAGATGTGGTAATGACATTCAAAAAACAGTGCCCAACATTTGTGTGTGTGTGTGATGCTGTTCTGGACAATGGAATTTTACCAGTAATTAAAAAAAAAAAAAAAAGCTAAGACCTATAAAATCTTTAAACTGATTGTGAGGTTTTTTCCCCATATAAATGATCTCTCATGATCATTTATAGAAGGGTGTGTAGTCATGAAAAGAACCACATTAAAGAAGGTAAACGACTCTCTAAGAATGCCCAAGTGTTGGTTGCTATGACAACTGCTGGGGTTTATTGAATACAGAGCAAAAAATCAATCAGAAATCATTGGAAGAATGTGTATGGGTACATAAACCATTTCTGCCTCACAATTTCAGGAATTTTCCTTCATCTATGTACTGCATGAAAATGGTTTGTGTTTGTGTCAGTCAGTGGAGTTCCAAGGAAAGGTGGCCTCTTGATGCATTCACACCATTTAAAATGTCCCCTTCCACAACATGACCTTCTCAGCACCCAGGTAATTTATTACAGTGGTAAAAAATGTAACCAGCTACCTGGCTCAATGTCACTAAAATATTGGCTCCCATCTATTGTTCTTTGAACCAAACAATTTTCAGGTTTATATACAGAAGTCACTTATGTCTGTGTAGCAGTTTCTTCCCCCCACATAGCATATGCCTGACTAGTCAAGAAAATACAGGGAGGGAAGAGATTGTCTCAGGCAGCCACCCTGCCAACCCTCTCCCAGATTTCTTTTCTCTCTTCTCTTGGGGAATCTACTATTCTCCATTCCTAACTTCCTGAGGTGCTCAGAGGACTAAGGAAAGATAGCCAAGTTTTTCAGACTTTTGGGGGAAAAAGATTGTTAAATTGATGGAATGGGGAGAGGCCCTATGAACGAGATGATAAAAGCTCCAGGGCAGCCACAGAAAGAACAGACATCAGCTGTATGATTTTCTCATGGGCAAATGTAAGAAAGTTTGGTGGGAGGGTTCTTGCAGTCATTGGGTGATAGCCTTTGGTCCAATGAGCTCACTAATCTCATAAGGAAATGGTCGAGCTCTCAGACTGGACTGTGCATAGTTCATTTATGAGATGACCAAGTGACAGGGTGCCCCACTGAGAGGAGGTCTGCTTCTCCAATCTGTGCTCCACACTCCCTGCAGATTAATCACAAAGTACCCCCGTCAGAACAGTGTTTTTCAAATTATAGTGGGTTGAAGCACATTAGTGGATCCTAGGATTTATTTAGTGAGTTGAAACCATTATTAAAAGAAAAAAGATGAAAAATAATAGAAAGAATAGCATCAGAACAAATCTCATCTAATAAGAGTAAATGTGTTTTGTAAAACTCTGGTTTCATTCTCTTTCTCTCTACGTATGTATGCACTGGGCTGCTAGATTGAATGCATTTCTTACTGTAGGTCCTGGACAAAAAGGTTAAAACCCAGACTCTTGGAAGGAAGGGGGGGAGGAAAAAGGGACAGGAGGGAGGCAGGCAGGAGGGAGGGGGGGAGGGAAGGAGGGAAGGAGGGAAGGATGGAAGGGAGGGAGGGAAGGAGGGAAGGAGGGAAGGGAGGGAGGGAAGGAGGGAAGGAAGGGAGGGAGGGAGGGAGGGAGGGAGGGAGGGAGGGAGGGAGGGAGGGAGGGAGGGAGGGAGGGAGGGAGGGAAGGTAGGGAGGGAGAGAGGAAAAGAAAGAAATTCCAGCTCCTTTGCTTAGGGCTGGAATTGTTCCCCAAATCCACTCTACTTCCATAACATTATGCTGGGTTCCAACTTTTCCATTCACTGTCCTCCCAATGTTCCTCTCAATGTCCTTACTCCACTGTGCCCTTTATTCATGATGCTTCTTCTCCTCTTCATGGTTTTCATATTCTACTCTCCTTTTGGGAACATTCAAAACTTGTCTTGCCATTTAACCCATATGATTGTTAGCTCCTCTAGTCACTCACCTCTTCCCTAGCTGTTCTGCTCATTTCCATACATTTTCTGTTTCCTCTGCATTGCTCCTTATCTGCCTCCCATCTCACTTCACTCTCACACCTCCTTCTAACACCTGTGTCTGCCTCTTTCTCTCTGTTGCTTTCCTCTTGGCATCCGTTTCCTAGCTTATCATATCCTCATGATGCTATTTTTGTTGTTGTCTTGTTATTTCTGCTTCCTTGTGTGTATCTCTGGTCTCCCCACTCGATTGAAAGCAACTTAAGCCGAGGGACTGTGGATCACACATTTTTGGTAGCCCCTGTGATGTCTGACACAGTGCAGGATACATAACTGGTGCTCAGTAAAAAAAAAAAAAAAAAAAAAAAAAAAAAAAAAAAAAAAAAAAAAGCCTTGTATTAATAAATCAATCATCGCCATTGCAGCCTCTCTCCCCATGCACCAGTCCCTGCCATGGGTGTCCCCCAGCCGCCGCCTCCTCTGTGCCCCCTTCCCACCAGGGCAGGCTCATGTGCTCTGGGGCAGCCTCAGGAGCAGATGCCTGGGGGTGGCCCATACGCATACGTGGGGCTGAAACCACAGCTGAGCCCCAGGGACCATGCACCTAAGGAAGAAGAGATGAAATCTCCGCTTACTGCTGCACAAACTGTGGATTTACACCCCTGCAACTGGCTTTGTAAACTCAGCACCTGCAGAACATCTGAACAGACAACGAGTGCTCCTGCAGCTGAGACCGGTCTAGCTTTAGCAGCTGTGGACTTTGTGGACATGTACACATGGGTGTTGGGCCAGGCCAGAGTCCGAGCTGACCCCACAGCTCCCACAGTGGATGCAGATCCATGATTACTGCAATCCTGGAACCTGATTTCAGTGGATCTACACTAGTGGCTTGGTGAAAACAGCACCTGAGAGACACCAAGCCAACTGCCGGCACACTCACACAGTTAAGGTGGGGCAGAGAGCAGTGCCAACAACAGTGTAATCTGAGAGCTCGCACAACAGGTGAAAGGTGACACAACAGAGCACACCCACAGGTGAACAGCTCCAGAGGAGAGATACACAGTGGCTTCTCTCCCAGTGGGAGTGCTCCATCCCACCTAATTCATACCACAGATCAGAATCACAGCCAAGAAACAGATCTGGGGGCCTCTACTCCAAGAACTAGGGAGCAGACCCCACCCCTGACAGGGCAGCGACAACCACAGAACAAAGGGGAGGTTCAATATCCAATGCAGGCTTTTGTCACTACAACATCAGTCACACCTCCTATCAAGGGGATAATGGACAGTATACACTGAGGAAAGAGGTGGCAGACACCTATACTAAAAACAGCCCTAGCACCAAACAAATTTAAACCCATGCAGGCCACACAGAAACGTTCCCACATAAAAATAGCCCTCCAAGACACAGTCTGAGGATCTGGCATTGGGAAGAAGAACCCCCAGAGCATTTAGCCTTGAAGACCAGCAGAGCTTGAGTAAAGGAACTCCACAGGGCTGGGGAAAAGAGACTCTACTCTTGGAGGGTGCACACAAGGTCTCACGTGCACTGGGACCAGCAAAAAGCAGTACATCCATAGGAACCTGGGTTAGACCTACCTAGGGGTCTTGGAGGCTCTCCTGGGGAAGTAAGGGTCAGCTGTAGATTGCTGTGGGGGTGAGAGGACTGGTAGTGCAGGCCCCAGGGAATCTTGATGGGCATGAACTCTCCAGGAGGTCCCGATTTTGGCACCATACCAGCCGGACCCAACAACCTACAGGCTCCAGTGCTGGAAAGCCTCAGGCCAAACAACAAAGAAGATAGGAACACAGTGCCACCCATCAGAAAACAGGCTGCCTAAAGTTGCACTGAGCTCACAGCCACCTCAAATTACACCCCCTGACACAGCCCTGTCCACCAGAGGGACAAGACCCAGCTCTACCCACCAGAGGGCAGGCACCAGTCTCTCCCACTGGGACCCCTACAAAAGCTCCAGGGCCAACCTCACCCACCAGGGGTCAGACACTAGAAGCAAGAGGAACTATGATCCTGCAGCCTGTGGAAAGGAGACCACAAACACAGCAAGTTAGACAAAATGAGACAACAGAAATATGTTGCAGACAAAGCAACAAGATAAAAACCCATGAGAACAACTAAAGGAAGAGGAGATAGGCAATCTACCTGAAAAATAATTCAGAGTAATAATAGTAAATATGATTCAAAATCTCAGAAAAAAATGGAGGAACAGACCAAAAAGATACAAGAAATGTTTAAAAAAGAGAAGATTTGAAGAACAGAGATGAACAACACAATAACTGAAATAAAACAATACACTAGAAGGAATCAATAGCAGAATAACAAGCGGAAGAACAAAGTGAGCTGGAAGACAGAGTGTTTGAAATCACTGCCATAGAACAGAATAAAGAAAAAATGAAAAAAAAAAATGAGGACAGTCACAGAGACCTCTGTGACAACAACAAATGCACAAACATTTGCATTATAGGGGTCCCAGAAGATGAAGAGAAAGGAAAAGGGCCTGAGAAAAAATTTGAAGAGATTATAACTGAAAAGTTCCCTAACATGGGAAAGGGAGACACTCGTCCAAGTCCAGGAAGTGCAGAGAGTCCCATATAGGATAAACCCAAAGAGGAACACATGGAGACACATAGTAATCAAACTGACAAAAATTAAAGACAAAGAAAAAAATATTAAAAGCAACAAGGGAAAAGCAACAAATAACACACAAGGAATCCTCATAAGGTTAACAGCTGATTTTTCCACAGAAACTCTGCAGGCCAGAACAGAGAGGTATGATATATTTAAAGTGTTGAAAGGGAAAAACCTACAACCAAGATTACTCTAACCAGTAAGGCTCTCATTCAGATTTGACAGAGAAATCAAAAGCTTTACAGATAAGCAAAAGCTAAGAGAATTCAGCATCACCAAACCAGCCTTACAACAAATGCTAAAGGAACTTCTCTAGGTGTGTGTATGTGGGGAAGGCCACAACTAGAAATAAGAAAATCACAAGTGGGAAAGCTCACTGGTAAAGGCAAACATAAAGTAATAGTAAAAGATCATCCACACACAAATATGATGTCAAAACCAGCAACCATGAATATACAATGGCGAAAAGACTGTCTCTTCAATAGGTGGTGCTGGGAAAACTGGACAGCTACATGTAAAAGAATAAAATTAGAACACTCCCTAACACCATACACAAAAATAAACTGAAAATGGATCAAAGACCTAAATGTAAGGCTGGATACTATAAAACTCTTAAAGGAAAACATAGACAGAACTCTTTGACATAAATCACAGAAATATCTTTTTGAATTCACCTCCTAATGAAAATAAAAACAAAAATAAACAAATTGGACCTAATGAAACTTAAAAGCTTTTGCACAGCAAAGGACACCATAACACAATGAAAAGACAACCAACAGAATGAGAGAAAATATTTGCAAATGAAGCGACAAGGAATTAATTTCCAAAATATGCAAACAGCTCATGCAGCTCAATATCAAAAAAGCAAACCACCCAACCAAAAAATGGACAGATCTAAATAGACATTTTTCCAAAGAAGACAGACAGATAGCCAATAAGCACATGAAAAGATGATCAACATCACTAATTATTAGAGAAATGCAAATCAAAATTACAATGAGTAGTTGTACAAAACTACAATCACCTCACAACAGTCAGAATGGCCATCATCAAAAAAATCTATAAACAATAAGTGCTGGAGAGGGTGCAGAGAAAAGGGAACCCTTCTACACTCTTGGTGGGAATATAAACTGGTACAACCACTATGGAGAACAGTATGGAAGTTCCTTAAAAAACTAAATATAGAACTACTACATGATCCAACAATCCCATTCCTGGTCATATACCTGTAGAAAAACATAATTTGAAAAGGTATCCCAATGTTCATTTCAGCACTATTTACAGTAGCTAAGACATGGAAGCAACCTAAATGTCCATCGACAGAGGAGTGGATAAAGAAGATGTGGTACAGATACACAATGGAATATTACTCAGCCATAAAAAAGAACAAAATAATGCCATTTGCAGCAACATGGTTGGATGTAGAGATTGTCATACTGAGTGAAGTCAGAGAAAGACAAATATCATATGATATCACTTATATGTGGAATCTTTAAAAATGGTACAAATGAACTTATTTACAAAACAGAAATAGCATCACAGATGTAGAAAACAAACTTATGGTTACTAGGGGGGAAAGGGGGGAGGGATAAATTGGGGGATTGGGATTGACATATACACACTACTATATATAAAATAGATAACTAATAAGGACCTACTGTATAGCACAGAGAACTCTACTCAATACTCTATAATGAGTTATATAGGAAAATAATCTAAAAAAAGTGGATATATGTACATGTATAACTTATTCACTTTGCTGTACACTTGAAACATAACATTGTAAGTCAACTATACTCCAATAAAAATTATTTTTAAAAAATCAATCAATCATGATTCCCTCCTTTGCACCAAAACTCTATCCTACTCACTCAAGCATTTTCCCCCCTATATACAATGTTTTGCATTTGAAATGGCTTTGCCATTTCTAAAACTCTTTCATATCGATCTCTTATCTCAGTTGATCTTATCTACAAGGACTTGGTAAAGTAGGCTTGGGTCATAATACTCATTCTTAAGAGATGAGGAGATTGAGTCTCAAAGAGGTTTGTAACTGTAACACACATTGCCAATGGTGTCCCTAGAACCAGAATCTATAACATGACCTATTCTGTGCTTATTATCCACCCTCCTCCAATGGAAACTTGAAAACAACAATCATATAGCATAATAAAGCACTCACTCAGTATAAAATATTGTATATAGAGAAAAAGCCCCAAAGAAGTAGCAAGCAAGGCACATCCTGTCTTTCTTATGCAATGGAATTTGAACATCTTGTACTAAATCCAAATGCTGGCTGTCTATTTTGCTTCTGTAATTGTGCTTGGATTCTAAGGATGCCACAGAAAGTGGGAGGAAATCCACTTACTACTTACAGGTGATGTGTTGGTTTCTACTGTCTGGTTGACAACCTTTTCATTAAATCCATCCAAGCAAGTAGATGGGACTCTGCACTGTGTTACAAGTAATTACCATGCTCTCTTTCTCATTAATTTAATCATTTGTTTCTTACCAAGCTGTTCTCCTAAATGTTGGCCCCTCTCAGTTGAGATGACTCGCTCATCTTCCATGTCACATTTGTTCCCAACCAGGATAACCTGGGCATTATCCCATGAGTATGTTTTGATTTGAGTTGACCTACAAGGAAAAAAAAAAAAAAAAAAGGTAAAAAAATGATCAGAGTAAAGTGCAACAGCATAAAATGAAGGAGAAGAAATATATCCCACAGATGACGATAATAGCAAAAAATGAAGCCCAAATGCCTGACATTTAGAATTAATTAGTTCAGTGCAATTCTACCCTTCAGATACTCATCAGGGATTGCATGAGTCAAAAATCAGGGGAACGGTGGTGTTGTACTTAGAATTCTTCTGTGTTTGATGAGATTAATATTACTACTGCTTCTTCCTTCCCCCGTTCTACTCCACCTTATACAGTACTTTTATAGCTGGAGTGAGTGGCCAACCATCCCAGTTTGCCCAAGATGTTCCCAGTTTTAGCAGTAAAAGTCCTATGCCCCAAGAAACCCCTCAGTTCCAAGAAACCTGAGATGGTTGGTCACTATTTATAGCCCATTACAGAAAAAAGTGTTTACCTTGTTACAGTCACAACTTAAACAGCTAAGACAATTGGGTTAGGAAATCTGGGGGTAATGATAATATTTTAAAAAGCATTATAAGAAATAATATACTCATGCCTTACATTTTTAAGAGAAAAATGCCAGGTTGATTAATATCAAAATTATAATACAACGAGCTGGTGTTTTAGGTTACTATAAACAGGATATCCAGGATTCAGAATAAGCTTCTGGTATGGAGCATAATGCACATAACCAAATTTTGATTTTGAAACTTAGTTGATAATTATAATAGTTAATATTTGCAGTTACTGTTTTAAACTCTTTATATATGTTACCTTAACTTAATCCTTCGAGTAACTCAAGGGAGATAATATTATGATCCTCATTTTATAGTTGAGGAAAATGAGGCACAGAAAAGTTAAAAAATTCACCTAAGACAACTCAGCTAGTGAAGTGGTAGATCTGGAAATCAAACGCAGGTTAAAGCTTTCAAGCCTGTGACCTTAAACACATATCTGTACTACTCATTACAATTTTGAGAAGTGAAGTTCTAGTGTATTTGTTATCATTTCAGAGAGGAAGCTGAAAGGAAGCCATGTTCTTTAATCCTCCCTTTTTATTGGTCACGTTCTTATTTGATAACAACAATTCAAGATAGGTGGGAAAGACATATCACCAGTGGGGGTGGGGGTGGGGGTGGGGGTGGGGGTGGGGGAGAGGGAGAGGGAGAGGGAGAGGGAGAGGGAGAGGGAGAGGGAGAGGGAGAGGGAGAGGGAGAGGGAGAGGGAGAGGGAGAGGGAGAGGGAGAGGGAGAGGGAGAGGGAGAGGGAGAGGGAGAAGAAGGAGAAGGAGAGGGAGAGGGAGAGGGAGAGGGAGAGGGAGAGGGAGAGGGAGAGGGAGAGGGAGAGGGAGAGGGAGAGGGAGAGGGAGAGGGAGAGGGAGAGGGAGAGGAGCTAAACAAATGATGAAAGTTTAATAAAGGGATTTGTAAAGTGTCAAAAAGAGAAGCTTGGCATGTTCTTACTAGCAATTGTCAAATACTTCAGGATTTTTACATAGAAAATAGTGATGAGCTGTTCTCAGCTTGAAGAGAGAATGAAAGCAAATAGCTTTAAACTGCAGCAGGAGAGCTTTTAATGAGATGTCATCACTATTTCTCCCTTCCAAGAAGAAAGAAGAGAGCTAAAAGGCAGATAGGGTCTTATTTCAGAGTACTTCCCTGAACCAAGTACAAGTTTTCAAATGAGAAATACATGGTGAAAGATACCTTTAGTTCCATGTGAGCGTCTCAAGGTGCAGCATATTTTATCAGAAAAATCTGGGGATGTGACCTTTCTAATTCTGACACCTAAGAGAATAATCCATTCCTCTAGCAATAGTCACATTCAGCATGTATCTATAAACTGGGAAAATAAAGGCAGACATTCAAAATCTATACTTTTCACTTACCTCACCTTATGAGTGGGGTATATGAAAAATGATGAATTCAGAGTGAATTAAGGTGTAAAACACATTTTATACCTGGACACACCTTAAATCTCAAGTGCTAAGATAGTTGTATAAATTCCACAAGTTCTTTCAAAGGAACTCAAATCTAATCAGATTTCCTTAGGTAATTAAAACAATTATCCCTTTGCTCCTCTAGGTCTTATTAGCCAAGGCTTGGCCTATGCCTGGAAAGGCCCTAGGTTGAGAGCCCCTATGTTAATGGAGAAACTTCTTATCCTGGCACACAGCTAGAATGCAAATTTGCAGAATGCAGTTGTGGAGACGGGAGTCACAGGAGAGTGTCATACTTGTGTAAGGAAGAGGCTGGGGCTGGTATGTAGTGGCATGGCTTACTGAATTTACCAAGGACAAATGCTTGCCTGAAAAAATTTAGCACTCTTCTGACCTAAACTCTTCCTGCTGCACCCCTGACTGTAGAAACTTAAAACGGGCCGGGGTGCACCTCTGTGAAGGTAAAGAAGAAACAACTCAGCTAGCTGATTTGTACTCTTTAACCAAGTTAGTGGAATGCTTTCTTCTGCCATTAAACATGTCTGAGTCTCTCAGTTCTAGCATAATAACTCATGGGGTCTTCAGAGGCCACAGAGGTAGATTATACATCTATGCATACACAACATTCCCTGTTTATACTGTGTGTGTGTGTATAATTTGGGGATGCCATGATTACATCAGAACCATCCCCCTTTCCAAGTGTACCTATATCAGAAATATTTTACTGTAACATCTGCAATGTCCTAAATTGCTAATAATTAAAAATGAACACTTTCTATAATTACGGAATTATAAAGAACCGTTATCTTAAAAGCTTCAAGAGCCATTGGAGACAATTTCTCTTTTTAATCAAATATCAACTATGGTCCGAGACATTTGTGTGGAAGTGAACAAAACATTAATTTGCCAGAGTTGGTTAATCAAATAAGATTTGTTTTTGGACTCTGGACTTTCTGATGAAGTCCACCATCAACAGAGTAGCGTTAGGCAAAGCCCAATCACCAGCTACAGGGGAACAGAACCATGCTGACTGATTTATGAATTACTACATATCATAGAATCTAAGATGCCATGGATTATAAGATTAAAAATTACTTTACAAATGGCCAAGAACAAAAAGCAGCAGCCAATGAAACTATGATACAATGGTTAACAAGACACACTTGTCAGTTACATCAGCTTCTTGTTACTTTGAAGGTTTTTTCATGTATTCTGAGGGATTTAGTAATTCTTTCTGTCTTCAGTTGTTTTGTTCATGAAAGATGATCATCCCATGACTACCTCGATAAGTCAACATACCCTTCTGCTTGCGGGTATCTTCCCATAAGACCTGTAGAGCAACAGCATGTTGCTTTGCAGGGAAATATGAAATGATGGTCATTACTCCAAATGAGTATTCACATCCCTAACATCAAATTGATACCCCCCTCCCGCATACACAATAACTTTCTACCTATGTTGTAACTGTTCCACCACTCAGTTGAGGTAAGGACAGTATACACAGCTATGACCATGTTGGTGCATGTACAGGCAGTGGAATCCATTTCTCATACAGCATCAGCAATTACAATGTCATTTACTGTAAGACACATCCCAATTTCAGAGATGTTAAAATATGAGTAATTGTGCATCTTAGCTTCTGTAAAACGCTATTGTTTTCTTGGTATTTCTTTTATGTGTGAAGATCTAGGTTGAAATGAGAGCTTGGATTATTCCTTTAGCTCAGGAATACTTGGAGATGAGAAAATTTAAACCTCATGGGTTGAGAAAGACCCAGAGTTGTGTGTAATATGAATTAAGGGCAGAAGAATGTTGGGATGAAAATCCCATCCCCATCCTTTCCAACTCAGAATCCTAACAATTTTATTCAGCTCATTTAAAAGAAAGCACTAACACTGAGTATGGGAAAGTCATTCTGCATTCTTTAGCCTCAGCATCTCCATCTGTAAAATGAAGTCACCACACTTTGTACTTAATCTCTGGGGATGTTGTTGGACAAATGTGGTTTTAGGTAGGGTCATGCTCTACTTTCTACATCGCAAACACCTTTTCACAAATATAAAACATTATTAGTCCCAGCTCGGGCAGCCAGCTGTTTCTCTTCCTCAGTCCAGGTCAACTCATGCTTTCTAATTTCTATAATCTAAAAAATAATTTGAGTTTTTTTCATTGAAGAATCTCAAATTTTGTCTCCAGTTTATACCTCAAGGCTGAGGTCCTGTACAGATGCATTACTAAGAAGGAGTAAATGGCCTTTTTTGGTATGTCTATTAGGAGTACGGTACATGTTTATTGAGTAAATCCTTTCATGTGTCATTTCTATGTATCTATTTTTTCAGTCATTTGCTATATTTTGTAAAATTTCTTATTTGGGAATGGGTTTTTATCACCTCATTAGGGACTGCCTTATTTCTTTGTCTGTTAGGGAGACATATTTAAAGAAAGTGCTGTCACCAAATAACATACATGTGAGAAGATGATTTATTTCTGAATCACTGCAAAAGATCCTTTGGGATTTACTATTAACCTCAACAAGATTAATGGACTGAGAAGCAACATGGTGGTCACCATGGTAACTCTACAAATGGCAATTAACTCAGACCTTAACAGTAACAAGATCCTGGTTACTAAAAAAAAGTTATTTGTCTTTTAGTTAAAAACAAAAATAAAACAATAACCCCCCTCTCTATATATATTTCTATACTTTTATGTTTCCTCTATAAATATATATGTAGGGAGAGAGGATTTTGGTTTTTGTTTTATATTATTAGGCAGAGGGAGATGAAGAGATTTTCATATTTTATACATACATGACTGAACTCTGCACAAAATAAAATAATTTAGGAGAGCTGTAAACAGACAAATTCCTACAATATCTCTATTTCTCCTCCTTGTTCTGGGTATATAAATAATTTCCTACAAGTTCAACCTGTTTTCATTGAGAAGAGACTCTTATTAGTGATAATGTTCTGAAAAACGGTCCACAAAATGTACCTCAGTAACCCAAAAAGCAGTTATCTCTTAGGGTCTGATCTGGGCTGTACATGGGAAAATGAGGTGTCAGAGAGAATATGACCAGCCCTTCCCCCTGCAGTGAATCTCAGACAGATCTTAACAGCAGTCCTATTCTTCATTCTGGAAGCTCAAATTTCTCCTCAGCATCCATTTCTCTTACTCTCAATATTCGGAAGCCTCAGCCTTCAGCATCTCAGCAGGCTTCAAATCATTATGGAATTTCCCAATCTCCTACTGCTCATTGCATAGCATTGGCCCTTCTGTTACTTTTCTACTAACTTCATCATTTATTTATTCAATTTTTCTCAACCCTTGGAGAGCTTTTAAAAATAACTTCAATCTAGAACAATTAAATCAGAACCTTTAGGGATGTCATCGTAAGCATTAAAAAAAATAATCTCTGCAGTTGATTTGTATGTATGACTGGGATGGCTCTCTCGCCCACACCTCTTTCAGTTTTTAAACTAATCTGCTTACTTCCCATCTAACACTCAAAATGTTTGCAGGTGGTTTACAGAGATACATACAAAATAAAAGATATAAACAAAATAAATTTTAAAATGAATGAGTAGTAATAAGGAAACAAAAATAGGAACATAATAAAACCTAATGATTTATATACACTGTAAAAGCTAACAGGTAGTCTCAGAAGTTGAGGAGATAGGCTTTTCATATGTGCATTAACTTATTTAATAAAGGAGTTATAAAAGGAAATGTTAAAAATGTATCCTCAAATAAATGTTCTCCAACCTTTAATATCTTTAATTACTTAAAGAAATAGGTTTATAGTTTTTGGTAAAATTGCTATATTCTCATTAAAAATTCTAATAAGAGAAAAAGCTAAAGCAAAAACTAAAGATGATCAGAAATCTCACTAACCCCAGATAAGATAACCACCACTAACATCTTGGTGAAAATCCTAGAGTAGATTGTATTACTGACCTCACTGAGTCATCACCTCCTTCCTTGTAGGTGGATTATATTTCCTTGCCCTCCTGGTTTTGGACTGGGCCAAGTGAATTGCTTTGGCCAATGGAATATTAGGAGATTTGGTGTGAGCCACTTGTGAGCAATAGGCATCAGAGGTATTGTGAGTTTCATCAGCCCTCTGGCATTCTTGCTCTTCATCATGGAAGAGCCCATCCCAGAAAGGGGGCTGCTCTGTCAGCCTGTCCCAGAGGAATGAGAAAGCAGGAGGAGCCCAGCTGAGTTCTACAGAGATCAGCAAATCTCAGCCAAACCTAGAAGAGCCCAGCATTGCTTTCTCATTTCATCTCTTGCTACCCACCCTCCTCCCAACTTTGATATAGCCTTATTAATTTCTTTGAATTTCTCAAACATGCTACATTTTTCAACAACTAGGAGCTATCACTATGGGTGGCTCTAGGTTTTGCAATGCCTAAAACTAATAAAAATGTGAGGGTCCAATTGAAGGAAAAAATGCAAATTAGAAATACAGACAGTCAGAATAGCCATCATTAAAAAGTCTACAAATAACAAATGCTGGAGAGGGTGTGGAGAAAAGGGAACCCTCCTGCACTGTTGGTGGGAATGTAAATTGGTACAACCACTATGGAGAACAGTATGGAGGTTCCTCAAAAAACTAAAAATAGAATTCCCATATGATCCAGCAATCCTGCTCTTGGGCATATATCTGGACAAAACTATAATTCAAAAAAATACATGCACCCCAGTGTTCATAGCAGCACTGTTTACAATAGCCAAGACATGGAAACACCTAAGTGTCCATCAACAGATGAATGGATAAAGAAGATGTGGCACATACATACAATGGAATACTGCTCAGCCATACAAAAGAATGAAATAATGCCATCTGCAGCTACATGGATGGACCTAGAGATGATCATACTAAGCAAAGTAAGTCAGAGAAAGACAAATACCATATGATATCACTTATATGTGGAATCTAAAATATGACACAAATGAACTTATTTACAAAACAGAAACAGACTCACAGACATAGAGAACAGACTTGTCATTGCCAAGTGGGAGGGAAGGATTGGGAGTTTGGGGTTAGCAGATGCAAACTAGTATACATAGAATGGATAACCAACAAGGTCCTACTGTATATCACAGGGAACTATATTCAATATCCTGTGATAAACCATAATGAAAGAGAGAGAAAAAAAGAAATACAGAATTAGGTACAGGGCAATTTGTAGCAGATGCTGTTGGTGCTCTGCACATGTCCGCCGGGCCTTGCCACTTCCTCGCGTGCTGGCTGACTTCCAATTGCCAGTATCTGCAGCTTTTGGCTTTAAAGTCTTCTCTGAAGCAATGGAAGGTCACTCTACCCATCGGAGAAAGTCAAATGTAACAGGGAAAGAGCACACCCCAGGAACAGACCTCAGCCAGTGACTGACAGGAGTTAGTGTATAACTACCGCCACTCCCTTGCTCCTCAGGCTGCTGCCACAATGATTCCCAGAATTTCAAGAAGGATGAAACTCTAGTTACCCATAATGGTAGAAACACCATTTATTGGTGGTCTTCCCTTCCCCAGCTAACTTCCCCACCCTCTGTGGCTATATCTTACACTTTCTGAAAAAAACCACTTGTATACAAATTCCCCTCTACGAGCCTGCTTCTGGAGAAACCCCAACTAATACACTTGGAATGGGCTTGTCCAGGTAAGGGACCCAAAGCTTCCTAGCAAGGTTCTGGAGATAGCAGTACCAGCTTGAAAGCACTGATTATTAAATATTAAGGACTTTTGTGGGTTGGTTGTTAAACTGTACCTTAACGTTGACCACGATGGCTGTATTTATACCATGGAAATTAGCAAATGCTACAAATCAGATTTTTTTCTTTTGTGTTTGCCTCTTTTTCAAAGAGCGTGCTTCCTGGTACCCCACAGAATTTAAGCTTCATTAGTTTTGCAAGAAATTCACCTGTTGCTATCACATGTGCCATTGTCTAAAACACACTTACGGCCTCTGTGTCAGGCTATCTCACCCTCTTCCATCTGGTCTCCGCTCACATCCCTCCTCTGAACTAGGTGTTCATCATATCGCCCTCATATACCCTGTACCTCACTCACCTGGACCTTCTCACTTGTCTGTATCTCTCCTAGACTACAGTGGGGCAGGGACCCCAACTGTTTTGTTCACCAATGTGCACTCAGGAAAACATCTGGCACAAAGAAGGGTCTCAGCCAGTAACTGTGAATTAGTGACCAAATGAAGGAGTGAACGATAGACCGAATGAGGCAAAAATGCCTACGAAATTCAGTAAGTTCAGAATATCAGCATAAAATTAAAACAGCACAGGAGGAGTATCACCACTGTATGTGATGCCAGTGCCCCATGACATCCCTTTCAGGACGCGTTGCTGGCAGAGTTCTTCCAAGGTCTTTGACATCCTGACCATGTCCTTGGTAGAGAAAAGCAAGTGTTGGCCCCTCTACAACCTGCAAAGGCCATCTGTATGATGAGCTATTCATTCTAGCCAACAGGAATCACATTCCTTTCTGCTGCAGCACCAACAGTCAGGATGAGGATACTCAAGAAGTAACTTAGCACCTTGTCACCATGGAATAGTTGCTTTGGAGAGCCCTAGTCTGACTCCTTCATTTGTAGATGACAAAGCTGAAACTCAACATGTGGAGTGACATGTTAATGGAGATGATGCAGTTACCTAGTGGCTGATGTGAGTCTGTATCCCAAGACTCTCCATACCTCCTCGTCTACTTCCACAGGGAAGAGCACTGACTACATTCTACTGAACGTGGAAGTTGGGAAGAAATTCATATGCCAAACAGTTGACTGGTTTTTAAAAATAAAAAATAATATGTCTCTTGAGGAGACCAAAATACTCTAAATCTCCATATATATGAGAGTCATGAGGCTGCATGTGGAAATGAGCAGAACTGGATGGGTCTGAAGGATCTGATCCTCCTCTTTGCAGGAAGTTCGTTGTTGAGAGCCAAGAGTGAGCATTTATTCAAGAACTCAAGAAGCAGTCATCTTGAGCAGTGTGGTTCTGGAACCACCTGGGACCACATCAGATTCTGCATTGTCAGTCTAAAACCAACTTTAGACCCATTTCTATCATGCCTCTGTTATAATTTCTAATCTCTTTTTGTTTGTACAAAATGTCAAATTCTATTTTTTTAATCCATATGTGTGGTAGGAACAACTGGACATCTCTCTTCTATGCCAGAAAGAAAAACAACAACTGGATGGAGGAAGCATAACCCACTGGAAAACAGAGACAGAGCCCACCCTTCAGTGAGCAGGGAGTCTGACCCAGGAAAGGGACAGATGTTCCTAGGCTCTAGAATGCCTGGGTTATTCTTCCACAACTGGCAAGGCCAAATCCAGGTTAACAGAAATATCCTTTTATCAAATCAGACTGTATTATCCTGGGGGAATGAATGATCTTTGATAAGGCCTTTTGTTACTTAGCTGAAGGGCAAGCTGAACCTAGAATCTAGCATCTGCTCAGCCCTCACTCAGATACCAGGAAATTGTCCCTCCCCTTCATAGCCCAGGGGGCTGAGCAGAGGAGAAGCTCCACACACATTCGAACAAAGCCTGAGCACTGAGGCATGCAAGACGTTAAGAAAGGACCAAGGAGGAGGAGGAGGGAATGTCTCTTTCTGTGGGGTAGGCGGGGTTTCCATGAGGGGAATGAAACCACAAGTCTTAGGGACCGAGCAAGTGGGAGCCAAAGGGAAAAGAGAAGTGGAGATTAAGAGGAGATAAAGACAGGAAAAGGAGAAATGTCTGCTAAGCCTGTTTGAAGTCTAGGACTGTGAAGCCTCCATTCCAGGCAGGAAAATAAAATAATATATTTATATCTTCCTTTCCTCTAACACTAGCCAACTCTTCCAAGATCCCACTGTCAGGATTAATTGTGGAAGACTCTGAAGTGGGCAAAAGAGATGCCTAGGAGTTCTGACAAGCACATCTTTCCAGATCATCTCTTGCTTTTCATAGACTTTGAGCTATTTTACAACTCTGTAAATGGGAAAAAATGGATAATATAATGATGCGTTCTTGCCAATAGGAAATAGAAGTACAAATGAATTGTGTCTGGTGGAATGTCATTGATCATCACCCCATGGATATTCACCTATTTTGCAAATATTGGTAAATTCATTCCAGCATTCCCCTTTGCCTCTACGTGTTTTCACTGACTACTCCCTTGAACCTTGGCAACTTATATTGGTTCCATCATTAATTGCTGAGTTAAATAAAATCTTTAACACGTTTATTTTATATTTGGATGGAAGTTGTGATTTTACCTTATTTTAAAAGGAAATTAAGCATTCCAGAGGGTGAAGGGCTCAAGATGGCAGAGGAGAAGGACACAGAGCTCACCTTCTCCTACAAAAACATTAAAAACACATCTACAAGTGGAATGATTCACACAGAATATCTACTGAACACTGGCAGAAGACCTCAGACCTCTGAAAGGTCAAGAAAACCTCCACAAAACCAGGTAGGACAAAAAGAAAAAGAAAGGAATCTGGGTTGGGCCTGCACCTCAGGGAAGGAGCTGTGAGGGAGGAAAGGTTCCTGTATGCTGGGAAGTCCCCTCACCAGTAGGGAGATCAGTCTGGATGGAGGGGGAGCTTCAGAGCCTAGGAGGAGGGTGCAGCACCCAGTTTGTGGAGGGCAAAACAGAGAGTAACCTGCACAGGTCAGCACTGCCGTCATGCACTCCCCAGGCTGGGACGCTTATCTGTCGGTGTGGGCGGGGCTGGGAGCTAAAGCTCAGGCTTTAGAGGTTTGACCCAGGGAGAGGACCGGGGTTGGCTGCATGGAGACAGCCTGAAGAGGCTGGACTGTGGCAACTGAGTGTGTACTTGGAGGAGGCCTGGGCCCGCCAGAGAGGCAAGGTGCCATTGTTGGGGGCACAGAAGGAGAGGGGTGGGACCACCAGAAGAGCCTTTTTCCCTCTGAGTGCTCCCAGGCAACAGGTCACTGCCTACAGGAGCTCCAGCGGCAGGCGCAAGTTGCTGCTACCATTGTGGGCTCCATAGGCAAGCAGGGGCCATTGCTGCGAGACCCATGAGCAGGCACCAAGCACTGCCCCCAATTGTCCCGGGAGCATGTGGGCCACAGCAACCCCTAGGAGACTCATGAGCAGGCACAAAGCACTGCCATCACCGTCCGGGGAGCACACTGACCGTAGCCACAGCTACGAGAACTGTGAGCAGGTGCCAAGCACCATCCCTGCCATCCCGGGAGTGCACAAGGGCCACTGCACATGCACACCCCATATAAGGGGTAAACAGAAAGCACATGCTGAGGAAAGAAGCAGCAAGCATCCAAACTAAAAGCAGGTCCTTGATTCCAGACAAGATGGTGGAGGAGAAGGACTTGAGCTCACCTCCTCTCATGAAAACACCAAAATCAGAACTAACTGCTGAACAACCATTGACAAAAAAGACTGGAACCTACCAAAAAAAAGATTTTACATTCAAAAACAAAGAAGAAGCCACAGGAACATGGTAGGAGGGGCACTTTCAAGACATAATCAAATCCCATGCTCGTAAGGTGAGCAATGCACAAAATGGAAAGTAATTGTATCACAGACGTTCTCCCACAAGAGTGAGAGTCCTGAGCCCCATATCAGGCTCCCCAGCCTGAGGGCCTGGCATTGAGAGGAGGAACCCCCAGAGCATTTGGCTTTGAAGGCCAGTGGGGCTTGAGTGCAGGAGCTCCACAGGACCGGGTGAAAGAGAGACTCCACTCTTGGAGGGCTCACACAAGGTTTCATGTACACTGGGACTCAGCAGAAAGAAGTAAATCCATAGGAGCCTGGGTTGTACCAACCTGCAAGTCTTAGAGGGGCTCCTGGGGAGGGAGGGACTGGCTGTGACTGGGAGGGCAAGGACACTGGTGGCAGAGGCCTCAGGGAATATTGATCAGCATAAGCTCTCCTGGAGGTGGCCATTTTAGCATCAAGACCTGGCCCTACCCAACAGCTTTACAGGCTCCAGTGTTAGAACTCCTCAGGCCAAACAACCAGCAGGATAGGAACACAGCCCCACCCATCAACAGACAGGCTGCCTAAAGCCTTATTGAGCTCACAGCCACCTCAAAACATACCCCTTGACACAAAGGAAACCACAAACAAAACAAAAAGTAACCCACACAATGGGAGAAAAATTTGCAATGATAGACAAACAAGGGATTAGTCTCCAAAATTTACAAACCACACATGCAGCTCAATATTCCAAAAAACAAACAATCAAATCAAAAAATGGGTAGAAGACCTAAATAGACATTTCTCCAAAGAAGACATACAGATGGCCAATAGGCACATGAAAAGATGCTCAACATCACTAATTATTAGAGAAATGCAAATCAAAACTACAATGAGGTATCACCTCATACCAGTCAGAATGGCCATCAACAAAAAATCCACAAACAATAAATGCTGGAGAGGGTGTGGAGAAAAGGGAACCATCCTACACTGTTGGTGGGAATGTAAATTGGTACAGCCACTATGGAGAACAGTATGGAGTTTCCTTAAAAATTTAAAAATAGAGCTACCATAAGATACAGCAATCCCACTTCTGGAAATTTATCCAGAAAAAAGCATGGTTTGAAAGGATACAGGCAGCCCAATGTTCATTGCATCACTGTTTACAATAGCCAAGACATGGAAGCAACCTAATTTTCCATTAACAGATGAATGGATAAAGGAGATGTGGTACGTATATACAATGGAATATTACTCAGCCATTAAAAGGAATGAAATAATGCCATTTCAGCAACATGGATGGACCTGGAGATTATCATACTAAGTGAAGTAAGTCAGAGAAAGACAAATATCATATGATATCGCTTATATGTGGAATCTAAAAAAATGATAAAAATGAACTTATATACAAAACAGAAATAGACTCACAGATTTAGAGAATGAACTTATGGTATGAAGGGGGAAAGGTGGGGTGGAGAGTTAGATTGGGAGTTTGGGATTGACATGTACACATTGCTATATTTAAAATAGATAACCAACAAGGACCTACTGTAACAAAAAAAAAAAAAGAAAGAAAGAAAGAAAAAAGAAATTTAAAAATAAAATAAACAAAAAACCACACTTTTGACATGACCATGCCCACCAGAGGGACGAAACCACACTCCACCAACCAGTGGGCAGGCACCAATGCCTCCCATGAGGAAGACTGCACAAGCCCCAGGAACAACCTAATGCACCAGGGGGCAGACACCAGAAGCAAGGCCCACAAACCTGTAGCCTGCAGAAAGGAGACCACAAACACAGAAAGTTAGACAAAATTAGATGGTACAGAAATATGTTCCAGGCAAAGGAGCAAGATAAAATCCCAGAAGAGCAACTAAGTGAAGTACAGATAGGCAATCTATCAGAAAAAGAATTTAGAGTAATGATAGTAAAAATGATACAAGACCTTGTTAAAAAAAATTGAGGCACAGGCCAAGAAGATACAAGGAATGTTTACCAAAGAGCTAGAAGATTTGAAGAAGAAACAGAGATGAGCAATACAATAACTGAAATGAAAAATACACTAGAAGGAATCAGTAGCAGAATAACTGAGTCAGAAGAACAAGTAAGTGAGCTGGAAGACAAAGTGGTGGAAATCACTGCCACAGAACAGAATAAAGAAAAAAATGAAAAGAAATGAGGACAGTCTCAGAGACCTCTGGGACAAAATTAAACACACCAACATTCACATTAGAGGAGTTCTAGAAGAAGCAGAGAAAGGGAAAGGCCTAAGAAAATATTTGGGGTGATGCAAGAGGGAAGAGATATGGGAACATATGTATATGTATAACTGATTCACTTTGTTGTAAAGGAAAAACTAACACACTATTATAAAAGTTATACTCCAATAAAGGTGTTTAAAAAAAAAAAAAGAAAATATTTGAAGACATTATAGCTGAAAAGTTCCCTAAAATAAAAAAGGGAACACTCACTCAAGTCCAGGCAGCACAGAGTCCCAAACAAGATAAACCAAAGGAGGAACACGCCGAAACACATATTAATCAAATTTCCAAAAATTAAAGACAAGGAAAACATATTAAAAGCAACAAGGGAAAAGCAACAAATAACATACAAGTGAATCCATGTAAGGTTGTCAACAGATTGAAACTCTGTAGGCCAGAAGAGAGTGGCACGCTATGCTTAAAGTAATGAGAGGGAAAAACCTACACCAAGAATACTCTACCCAGCAAAGGTCTCATTCAGATTTAACAGAGAAACCAAAAGCTTTACAGGTAAGCAAAAGCTAAGAGAATTCACGAGCTTTATGACAAATCCTAAAGGAACTTCTCTAGGCAGAAAACAGAAGGCCACAACTAGAATCAAGAAAATTATAAATAGGCAAGCTCATCAGTAAAGGCAAACATACAGTAAAGGTAGGAAATCATCCACACAAAAATAGGGTATCAAACCCAGCATTTGTGAGAAGAGGAGAGTACACATGCAGAATATTGGAAATGCATTGGAAATTAAGACACCAGCAACATAATCTTATTTATATATAGACTGTTATATCAAAACCTCATGGTAACTGCAAAGCAAAAATCTACAATAGATACACATAGCAAAAGAAAAAGGAATCCAAACACAACACTAAAGATAGCAAATCACAAGAGAATGAAAGAGGAATGGAAGAAAAAAGACCTATAAAAACAAATTCAAAAATTAACAAAATGGATATAAGAACATACATATCAGTAATTACCTTAAATGTAAATGGATTAAATGCTCCAACCAAAAGATATAGACAGGCTGAATGGATACAAAAACAAGACCTGTATATATGCTGTCTACAAGAGAACCACTTCAGATCTAGGGACACATATAGACTGAAAGTGAGGGGATGGAAAAAGGCATTCCATGCAAATACAAACCAAAACAAAGCTGGAGTAGCAATACTCATACCAGCCAAAATGACTTTAAAATAAAGTTTCTTAAAGGAGACAAAAAGGATAATACATAATGATCAAGAAATTAATCCAAGAAGACAATAACAATTGTAAATACATACACACTCAGCATAGGAGCAGCTCAATGTATGAGGCAAATGCCAACACCCAAAGGAGAAATCAACAGTAACACAAAAATAGTGGGGGATTTAACACCCCACTTTCATCAATGGACAGACCATCCATACAGAAAGTCAATAAGGACAGCCAGGCCTTAAATGACACATTACACTAGATGGACTTAATTGATATTTATAGAACATTCCATCCAAAAGCAGCAGAATACACTTTCTTCTCAAGGGCACATGGAACATTCTCCAGGATAGATCACATACTGGGCCATAAACCAAGTCTTGGTAAATTTAAGAAAATTGAAATCATATCAGGGGTCTTTTACAGCCACAATGCTATAAGATTAGAAACCAATTACAAGAAAAAAATTGTAAAAAAACACAAACATGTGGAGGCTAAACAATGTTACTAAACAACAAATGGATCACTGAAGAAATCAGAGGAAATCAAAAAATACCTAGAGACAAATGAAAATGAAAGCATGACCATTGAAAACCTATGGGATGCAGCAAAAAGAGGAAAGTTTATAGCAATACAATCTTACCCCAGGAAACAAGAAAAATCTCAAATAAACAACCTAACATTACACCTAAAGCAACTACAGAAAGAACAAACAAACCCAAAAGTTAGCAAAAGGAAACAAATCATAAAGTTCAGGGCAGAAATAAATGAAAGAGAGATGAAGAAAACAATAGAAAAGATCAATGAAACTAAAAGCTGGTTCTTTGAGAAGATAAACAAAATTGATAAATCTTTAGCTAGACTCATCAAGAGAAAAAGGGAGAGGACTCAAGTCAATAAAATTAGAAATAAAAAAGAAGTTACAACTAATACCACAGAAATACAAAGGATCATAAGAACTACTATAAACAACAATATGCCAATAAAATGGACAACCTAGAAGTGATGGACAAATTCTTAGGAAGGTACAAGCTTCCAAGACTGAACTAGGAAGAAATAGAAAATCTTAACAGACCAATTACCAGGAATGAAATTGAATCAGTTATGTTAAAAACTTACAACAAACGAAAGTCCAGGACTAGATACCTTCATAGGTGAATTCTACCAAACATTTAGTGAAGAGTTAACACCTATCCTTCTGAAGCGATTCCAAAAAATTCCAGAGGAAGGAACACTTCCAAACTCATTCTATGAGGCCACCATCACCCTGATGCCAAAACCAGACAAAGATACCACAAAAAAAGAAAATTACAGGCCAATATCACTGATGAACATAGATGCAAAAATCCTCAATAAAATACTAGAAAACCGAATCCAATAATACATAAAAAGGATCATACACCATGATCAAGGGGCATTTATCCCACAGATGCAAGGATTCTTCAATATCCACAAATCAATTAGTGTGATACATCACGTTAACAAACTGAAGAATAAAAACCATATGATCATCTCAATTAGGTGCAGAAAAAGATGTTGACAAAATTCAATACCCATTTATGATTCAAAAAAAAATAACCTCTCCAGAAAACTGGCATACATGGAACTTACCTCAACATAATAAAGGCCATATATGACAAACCCACAGCTAACATCATTCTCACCAGTGAAAAGCTGAAAGCGTTCCCTCTAAGATCAGGAACAAGACAAGGATGTCCACTTTTGCCACTACCGTTCAACATGGTCTTGGAAGTCCTAGCGATAGCAATCAGAGAAGAAAAGGCGATAAAAGGAATCCAAATTAGAAAAGAAGAAGTAAAACTGTCACTGTTGGCAGATGACATGATAGTATACATATAAAATCCTAAAGATGCTACCAGAAAACTACTAGAGCTTATCAAGGAATTCAGTAGAGTTGCAGCATATAAAATTAATACACAGAAGTCTCTTGTATTCCTATACTCTAACAACAAAAGATCAGAAAGAGAAATTAAGGAACCAGTCCCATTTACCATTACATCAAAAAGAATGAGATACCTAGGAATAAACCTACCTAAGGAGGCAACAGACCCATACTCTGAAAACTATAAGACACTGATGAAAGAAACTAAAGATTACACAAACAGATAGCTAGATATACCATGTTCTTGGATTGGAAGAATCAACACTGTGAAAATGACTATACTACCCAAGGCAATCTGCAGCTTCAGTGCAATCCCTATCAAATTACCAATGGCATTTTTCACAGAATTAGAAGAAAATTTTTACAATTTGTATGGAAACACAGAAGACCCCAAATAACCAAAACAATTTTCCTGATAAAGAAAAACAGAGCTGGAGGAATCAGGCTCCCTGACTTCAGATTATACTACAAAGCTACTGTCATCAAAACAGTATGGTACTGGCACAAAGACAGACCAATAGATCAATGGAACAGAATAGAAAGCCTGCAATTAAACCCACTCACCTATGGTCAACCAATCCATGACAAAGAAGGCAACAATATACAATGGAGAAAAGAGTCCTTTCAATAACTGGTGCTAGGAAAACTGGACAATTACATGTAAGAGAATGAAATTTGACCATTCTCTAATGCCACGCATAAAAATAAACTCAAAATAGATCAAAGACCTAAATGTAAGGCTGGACAGTATAAAACTACTAGAGGAAAACATAGGCAGAAAACTCTTTGACATAAATCTCAGCAAGATCTTTTTGGATCCACTTCCTAGAGTAATGAAAACAAACACAAAAATAAACAAATGGGAACTAATTACACCTAAAAGCTTTTGAACAGCAATGGCAACCATAAACAAAACAAAAAGACAACCCACAGAATGGGAGAAAATATTTGGAATGAAGCAACTGGAAAGGGATTGATTAATCTCAAAAATATACAAACTATTCATGCAGCTCAATATTAAAAAAATAAACAATGCTATTAAAAAATAGGCAGAAGATCTAAATATACATTTATCCAAACAAGACATACAGATGGCTAAAAAGCACATGAAATGATCCTCAATGTCATTAATTATAGAGAAATGCAAAACAAAATTGCAATGAGATATCACCTCACACACGTCAGAATGGCCATCATCAAAGAGTCTACAAACAATAAATGCTGGAGAACAGGGAACCCTCCTATGTAAATGTAATTTGGTACAACCACTATGGAGCACAGTACTGAGGTTCCTTAAAAAACTAAAAATAGAGCTACCATATGAGAGAGCAAACCCATTCCTGGGCATACATCCAGAGAAAACTACAATTCAAAAATATGCATACACCTCAGTGTTCATTGCAGCACTATTTACAATAGCCAAGACATGGAAGCAACCTAAATGTCCATCAACAGATGAGTGGATAAAGAAGATGTGGTATATATATATATATATACAATGGAATATTAGCCATAAAAAAGAAGGAAATAATGCCACTTCACCAACAGGGATGGACCCAGAGATTACCATATCAAGTGAAGTAAGTCAGACAGAGAAAGACAAATACCATATGATATCACCCATGTGGGATCTCATTTAAAAAACGGATACAAATGAACTTATTTACAAAACAGAAACAGACTCACAGATATCAAAAACAAACTATGGTTACCAAAGGAGAAACAAATGTGGGGAGGAAGGGATAAATCAGGAGCTTGGGATTAACATATATTATACACATTACTATATATAAAATAGATAACCAACAAGGACCTAGTGTACAGCACAGGGAACTCTACTCAATATTCTGTAATAACCTATATGGAAAAAAGAATGAATATATGTATATGTATAACTGAATCACTTTGCTGTACACCTGAAAGTAACAAAACGTTGTGAATCAACTAACTATACTCCAATATAATTTAAAAAATAAGATTAACACATGACACACACAAAAAGTACATTCCAACCTTTTTTCCTGGTACATATAAAAACATTAACACTTGTAGAAAAGCAGCAGGGGAACCCGGAGAAGCATAAGACTTGGCAGAACATAACTTACAGGTTGTTTACGCTTTATAAGATAAATGACACAAAATAAATATGTTAAATAAAAAAATAAAATATCAATAAGAGGAAATTAACCATTACAACTTATCACCTGATGGAAGGAAGGCATGTATTTGGAATGACTAGCCAACCTGTACCTGAGAACAGAAATCACCATTGTGCCGCAGTAGATATACTCAACCATCCTGATGGGTTATTAGGCGTAATGACCACAGGAATCAGCAGGAGACCCAAGGGAGGGCAGCAGTGAGAAACAATCCCAGTCATGTGAGTTGGACTAAATGCCTTAAATATCCCCTAAATTTAGCAAGGAACACCCTCTGAGATGGGGAAGACCCTAGCCCTTGTTACCCCACATGTGAAGTACTGGTCACTCTGGTGGTATAATAAAAAATAAATAATACATATTTATGTACATATAAATAATACATAATATTTAAACATAAAACAATAAATTGATAATAATAAAACAGTAACATCATTAATTTAACCCTTTATGTCAGGTGATGTGCTAAGTGCTTTACATTTATTATTATTTCATTTAATTCTGATAACACCGTAGGTAGATACTATTGTTTTCCCCATTTTGCAGATGAAGAAATTGTAAAATGAACACCTATTGAGGGTAAGTTACCAGAAACCCTCAGCTAATATAATGCAATTGGACTGCAAACCTTTCCATTGGAGTAGGAGCTCAAAGTGGTGGGTTCTAATTTTTGTACCTTATTTAGAGAACCCAGAACTATTCTCTTAGCTTTCTTGAATCTCTGTCAAGAGGCGAGAACAAACCCTAGTAATATTTTCACTAGATTTTCAAGAAGACCAATGAAGAGATGTCCATAAAGGAGTTTTGAAAGCCAGAAAGTGCTATATGAATGGAAGGTATTATTATTACCAGCAAACGATATTATTAATTTTCCATATGGCATTGATGTTATCTCAAATCATTCTCGAAACAATCCTCATTGTGATTTTCTTTGCTGTTTTGTGACCTTTAATTAGGAAAGGTTAAAGTGGGAGGAAAATAACAACAAAAATAAAATACTCTTTCAACCTTACAAATGCACTGTCAGGTATTACTTGAGGAGCTGGGGACCCAGCAGTAAAGAAAGATATGGGCTGTGCTCTCAGGGAGCTGCGGCCTGACCTCACACTGTGATCTCACAAATACACTCAAATCAGCAGGTGTTTATTCATCAACTACTGTGCATAAGACACTAGTGTCTACAACACAGGGTGCCACTTTTCAAAACTTAGCAGGCATCGGAATCACCTGGAAGGTTTGCTCCCACCTTCTGAGTTCCACCCCCAGATATTCTGCTTTAGGAGCGCTGAGGCAGGGTCTGAGATTCTGCATTTCTAACAAGCGCTCGGGTGGTGCAAGCACATTTTGAGCATCACCGTAGTGGGGGAGAGAAAGAAGTAGGATTCGGCCCCTGTCTTCAGGCTGTTACATTCACTAGAGAGAAGAGTCTAGTTTGAAAAGTTAATGGTCAAATGGGCAGGGTAAGTGGGGGGCCCTTCCAGTGGGAAGGCTGTGGTGATTGTTCCAGCAGCTTGGGGGCTGGTGGACCAGGGAGGAGGTGAGGAATGGAGGCTGGACCTCTGGGAAGTAGAGGAGGGGTGTGGCAGATGCAGGATAGGAGCTAGCACATTGTCCCTTCAGAAGGATAATCATGGGTCTTTTAGGTATTCAGAAGTCTAAGATTTAATCTCCAAGTCAGAGAAACGCATAGACTGAAACAGAGGATCATGGTACTAGGATGGGGTTGGGGTCTCTGCGGTGAAGAGCTGGAGGAGGCCTTCAGAGGGGCCTGAGGAGATAAGGCTGCTTGGGGGTCCCATGTTGGCAGTGGTGGTGGGGCTGAGTGCGGCAGGGCGGGGAGGGTGATCTGGGGGTTGACCCTTGGATCTGACTTCAGTGGTTCACTGACGTGCATTCAGCTCAGATTGCCTCCCTGTACAGTGAGAGACAGCGAGGGTGTGGGGAAGGGGGCCATCCCAGATAGCTTCATGTCTTGGGGAGAGGGAAGGGCAGTGGGGAGGAAAAGAAAATGATAAATGGGAAACAAAGAACGATTGTCCTCAGGGCCAAGGAACAGACTTAACGGGGGGCTCTGGCCCCTTCCGTAGGCCTTAGGTTCTGGTAAAACAGATTTGGAAGAGCCAGGAACTGTCCACTCTCTTCCAACCCATTTGCCTTTTAACCCCTCCCATTCAACATTTCTGAAGCATCGTTCTACTGTTTGCCATAAAAATCCCTGTAAAATCGTCTCTCTCTTTCTCTCTCTCACCTTTGAAATGACAGTGTTTTTCACGTGAACAAGAGCAAAGAGGTTTTGCCATTGGGGAGAACTCTGGCCTCAGGAAACCAGAAAATATGAAAAGGCCGAGCTCCACAGTCGCCATCCACCCAGGCTGCAGACAGTAATTGGTATTCGGTTTTTTAGATGCCACTTCAAACAAGGCACGGGGTAAGGGGCCCAGTTGCAGGCCGTGCATATGAACCACAGTCCTTCTCTAGCAAAGGACATTCTGGCATAAAGAAGAGTAAGGTCGTGCAGTAAAGACATGGTTCATAGAACCTGTACTCAGCTTGGATGCTCAGATGAAGTCCTGGTCTCATCGTGCCTCTGTAGGATCAGAATAATCCATGTCCATACCATAGCCCTTGGAGGCAAGCAAGACCTTGGTGGCACCAGTTTGGTGGGGGAAAATTCCAGAAGTACACCATTCATGCAAGCGAGGAGGACAAGCTACAACTGTTGTGCAAGAGCAATACATCAACTAAAAGAAGATGCAGCTCGTGCATATTAGCACGTGTTCTTAAAATACGCATCTGCCCTTGTACTCCTGCTTTAGAAGAAATTGCCCAACATCACCATGCTTCTGGAGAGATCATATTAGGTAGTAATCATCACATCTCAAATTAAAACAAAACAACTAATTCTAATACACACACAGAGAAAGCACACACAAAGAAGACTTCTGTACCAACAGAAGCACTTTTGTTTCTTGTCCAGTGCTTTCTAGATGCATCAGTCATTTGCCTATTTGCTCTTCAGTCTGTTTCTTTCCCTGCTCGTGCTGCGCTCTGTGTGGCAGAGGATGACCTTTGCACGAGTGTTTCCCAGGCTGCCTTGGCAGCTGGTTTCCAATGGAAGACTTGGACAGGGGACTGGAGAGGGAGGAGGGCAGAGCTCAGGGCTCCCCCCCACTTCTGCTTTGAGCGTCCTCTCTAAAAGAGGTGGCAGATCTACGGACAGTTCCAGCTCTTGGTAGGTGGTGCCCCCAGTTTGTGGGTTCTAGAAACCCCACTTCAAAACCCAGTGGTTGGGAGTCCGCCTGCCGATGCAGGGGACACGGGTTCGTGCCCCAGTCTGGGAAGATCCCACATGCCGCGGAGCGGCAGGACCCGTGAGCTATGGCCGCTGAGCCTGTGCATCCGGAGCCTGTGCTCTGCAGTGGGAGAGGCCACAACAGTGAGAGGCCCGCATACCGCAAAAAAAAAAAAAAAAAAAAAAAAAAAAAAAAAAAAAAACCAGTGGTTGATAATCTCTGGATTGTCTCATTGCCCCTAGTTATCTGGGATTAGATTCTCCCTATCAAATGACCTGGCCTGGGCTGGATCCTCACTGACACACTTAACATCTGAATAGTTTTTCATTTAGGAAACAAAACAGGACACTATTTTGTAGCTCAAGTCTAGGCTGCCTTATTTCTCCAACTATTGTGGAGGCTTCCTCTGGTGCACAGACTTTGGAGAGGAAGAACAGTAAACAAAGTTTACATAACTAGAGGTTCTCTCATCGTAATTTATCAACTCCAGAAAGATCAAATTAGGCTAAATGGATATATGGTGTCAGCTGTGAGAACACTGAAGGCTATACACCAGGTTTTAGTTACTATGCAGTGGGCCCTATCCAATAAAATAAAGACAGGAAAGATAAAATTATCTACACAGAGAAATAATAGTAAACGTAGAAAAATACAGGCTATGTTAAGAAAAAGCCATTTAGTCAAAATTCTAAAACCCTAGTGTTTACCGAGCTATTTGAAATAACTTTAGCTGGCTTCTGGCAAAAGAACAAAAGAAAAAGAATTGTAAAATAACAAAACATGACACAGCATTTCTTGAGAATTTGACACAGAGGAAAAGCTGTTGAAAGAATAAATATTCTTGCCTGACTCCAAAGGAGAAAACCAAGAGCTGAAAGGTGAAATTAATGACAAGAAAACTAGATCTTTGTCTCAGGAAATAAAGCTAACACTTTCAATCAGTTGACTGAAGTATTCCTCTCCTTCTTCTCATTATTTTTGATTGATCTGATAAGTAAACCCATAAGGCAAACTTTATGCTGGTAAGTGGCAAAGCAAGCGGCTCGAAAGTTCTTTTCAATTTTTAATTTGACCTGTGATGCAATTAAGTAATTTATAATGAAATGAATAATAGCATTACTTTAAAGAGTTTCTACTCATATTTAATTTGTATCTGATTCAGACTTAAAATAACCATCTTAAAAAGCATTTTGTTCACTGAATTATTTTCTGCCGCATGATGGACTCTACTTGTGGTCTGCTTTTATTTGGACTACTAAGATATTTTAAAATATCATAGACATATGATAGCCATAACCACAGAGGGTGCTAGAGTTTCCTTTACTATTAGCAACGTCATTCAATCTCCTGCTTTTTGGAGTCAGCATTTCAGCAATAAAGTTCATGAAAATTCTCTTTGCAAGAGTAAACATTTGCAATTCTAGGTACCATATTTGGTGGTCATGGTTTTCCTCTACTCTCCATGCACTTGCTTTTCTATGAGAAGATAATGTTGCCAGCTTCTCTAGCTAAAGGCATCCTGGCATAAAGAAGAGTAAGGGCAAAAATCCAGCAAAATGAAAGTATGTGATGTGCCCAGGGAATGTTAATTACCCAGTGTCCCTGGAATGCTATGTATGAATGTAAGGGAATATTAAATTCCGTGGGGTGTAATGATTTGAGTTTGAAATTATTTCATTTTAACCAAAAGTTGTTTCTTCTCAGATAAGAATAGAGGGATATCCCTCGAGGACTGTGGCTCTCCCTGAAAAAGGTGCTTTTGACTTCAAAATATCACTGAAGAATTTGTACCTGAAGTATCTTTGGAGGCAGAACTTTGATAAAAGAGAAGGTCCTAGTTTTGGATATCTTTTTGTCAGGAAAAAAAAGCATCATAGTTTAAAAATTAGAAATATATGACCCTTGAATCTTAGCATTTTTCAAAGTTAGTGATAGTTAGAGATGAGCAATATAAGACACTATAGAACACCCCCCCCAATTCATATTCACCCCAAACTGAATTGAAACTTGAAAATGAGTGTCAGTCTGTGGCTGTGAGCTTTCTAGGAGGAGACAGGTCACCAATCAGTCAGAAGGGTCCTGCTTCCCAACTGCAGTAACCTTCCAGACAACCCTTTTAGCTTGGCGTGCTGCCTTCAAAAGCCTATCATATCAGAGAAAACAAGACGCAGAACATGTCTAGTAGATTCACAGTCCTATTACACAGGAAAATTTGAGATAAAAACCAAAGTAATTATTTCTAAAAGAAAAATGGCTCCTCTAACAGTCAAGTACTTTATTTTCCCATTCTGCAGAAGAAGCGAGGTGATGACGTCACTACCAGGCTCTTCTGCTTGGTTGGCAGATGCTACTAGTATTCAGATCTTGCTAAGTCATCTGTGCATCTCTGATTTTTCCTCTCTCTTCGTACCTCTTCACCCCACCACCCAACCGCCACTGATACTGGCTCCTGAAGTGGTTAGTTTCTGCCCTGTGAGTCCACTGAGATGAAAGCCTGGGTTTATTTGAGTGAACATGGGCCAAAGGTACCAGTATCCATTGTGGCCACACTCTCCTGAAAAACACAGGCAATGGGTTTCCATCCAATGATTCTAACAGAGGTTCTTGACTAGGGATGATTTTGTCCCCTTGGTGATATCTGGCACTGTCTGGGCACATTTTTTTTATTGTCATGACTGAAGGAAGGATGTGCCACTGGCACCTAGTGAACAGAGGCCAGAGGCATTGCTAAATATCCTCCAATGCACAGGACGTCTGCCCCCCCTTCCCTAATAGAATTATCTGGCACAAATTGTCAATAGTGTCATGGTAGAGAAACCCTGTTTTGACAGACCGAGGGATTTATTTCCTTAAATAATTACTTATCTAGGAAGCTTGTGCTTTACTTTAGTATGAAGAAGAGTAGTCGAGTCTGATTAGTTCTAATGAATTCAAGCTAGCTACTTAGGTTGCTTTGAAGAAGCACAAAGAAGCAACAAGCAACACCTGAATGCTTATAATGCTTATTGCTTTATGGGAAAAATTAAAAATGCCATAGAGAATAGTCTTTCTAAGTAGAATGATTCTTTTTGAGCGGCTGGCCTTTTTCATATTCAACAGCAACATGCTAACCTTTTGTTTTCCTGGGACCACAAGATCTGTGACGAGTTAGAATAGGTTTAAACTTTGAATCTCCTTCCTGTGGTTGACCAGAGTTTTCAATATCCTTACAGCACTAAACATATCCGAGACAATCAGATTCTCACTCAGTCTCTTCATCCTCTTCCCCCTCTAAAACTGAGGCAATGGTTGCCTGTGTTTTTCTTCTATGATCACAATAGCTAGCATCTATTGAACATGTGCAATGTGCTAGGAGCTTTCAAAATGATTTTACATGTTCGATCTCATTTAATACCCAAAACTACCCCAGAAGTTGGGACTGATATCATCCCCATTTAACAGGTGAGTGAAATGAGGTAGAGGGAGTTGAAGCATATGCCTAGAATTCCACAGCTAATAAATGGAGGTGTGGGGAAACAAACCTAGGGGATAGGCTCCAGAGTTAGCATCCTTTGCTTCTATGCTAATGTCTGTCCCAGAAGATTAAATATTCCCCCTCTCTCTCCCCCCAGATACATTTTCCTTCCTCGCCTTACAATTTCTGTTAGATATGAACCCATCTACAATCAGGTTGCTTAAAACAACAGGGAAAAAAATAAGGGAGCCAGATAACCTATTTAATAGAAATCCAAACACACGTTTTTGAAATTAAATGGAACAAGGTCAGCCCCTGGTCATATACGGACTTGATATCAGACACCACATCCAACCCCCACCATACTCCCTTCCATGCTCTCTCTCATGGTAGAGTCTTTCTGGGGGGAGAGGGGCTTTGCAGCGCTCTATGTCTGCCCTCCGCACCTTTCCCCTCCCAGGCTGAGGGCTCATGGTATCCTTGTAGGAATATTTCTTGCTACTTCTGTTCCCATGTGTTACTCACCCTTCCTCAAACAAGCCCAACTCATCATCTGAGCACACTTTTCCATGTTCCCTGCCTGGAATACCATCTCTTTCCTTTCTATGTACTCAAAGTCTGTCCATCTTTCAACTCCAGGATGAGTTCTCCCTTCAAGCTATTTTTCCTGTATTCTTGGTCCTTACAGTACTTCTTATTTATACTGCTCATTTGGCTCTTAATTATCTAACACATTATTTTGTGTTGTTATAAAAGCATTATACATGAGTCTTTTTCTTCTGAGTTACAGAGTTGGATTCTTGAAAATAGAACCTTAGACCACCTTGTATTCTCCAAAGTATTGAACAGTGCCCAATATGTATTTAGTAAATGATTGAATAAATGACTTCAGTTTGGTGAATTTGGTCCACTCTAGTTCTGAAACTCACTCCAAATATCTGGATAAATTAAAACCTAAATAAATTAAAGCATCCCTTTATCCTTTCCCAATTCTGACTTTCATTATTGCAACCTCCAGCATAAAAAAATCATATAAAACATCTAGTGCAGGTCAATGGATGTTGTGAATAAAAATAGGGAAACAACAAAACCACTATCTTTAGGCCTTTATGAGCAAAAAAATGTGAAAAATCTATCTTAATTGAAAATCTTTTAGTAGAGAAGTCATAGCTTACATACTGTAGGTGTTCGTATTAGTACCTTCTGCAAGAAGGGGATGTTAGTTTGAGTGCTCGTGTGTGAACACTTCTCTGCAGAAACATGTATATACTTCTGGAATATGCAACACACATACAAACACCCCCCCCACTGTGTACAGTGATTTTACTTTTTTTCCTCCTGTGGCATTCCACCACACTAGCTTTAGAGTAATATTCTTTCCTAAATTTGTCTTTATTGCAAATACAGTGCTCAAGATGTGCTAGCAATGGTGCTAAATAAGACAGATACCTCTTTGGGAAGAAGAAAGCGACTGTGAAGCCACATGTGCAGCCCTGAGGCCCTTGCTCATCCCCCTTCCCTGGTTGAGAGTTTGCCTGGGGAGGGAGAAACCTGGATGGAACAAAAGCAAGTCCTGAGGGGTCTGTGAGAGTAACAGGAGTGTAAAAGCACACAAGCAAGGAAACATTCAGGTTGAAAACCCCAATGAAAAACCATGGGGCTCTTGGTACTTGAATGCAGAGGAAGACAAGAAAAATGGTAGGTCAATTGCTCTTTACCAGCCTTCCAAAAAATGAAAGGGAAAAAATGTTGGTTACGATATGTCACCAGTATTTCTGTTGAAGAAATTTCCTGTCAGATAACTGGATTTACAGAAAGAACAACTAAAGATCCTGATAGTTTATAACAATTTCATATTTTCACAAAGCCCAGAGAACGAGCTGAATTCCTTTAAAGCTTATTGTTCTGAACGCCCTTATCTTCTTGGTCTCCTAACTATCTTCTACGGAGGATTTATGCCTTTCAATCTGCACGATAAATCACCCCACTGAGACTGTGCAGCAGATAGTTCTGGATCATTTGCAGAAGGCCAGTTGCTCAGGAGAAAATGGGCTGACATAGATGATCAAAATCTGTCCTTATTTTCACATACATAATGCTGATTTTGGAAGACAATTAATTTGCTTCTGATATTGAACAGCATAGGTTTATCTGGTAAGTCCTGTGCACCTCTGTGGCAGTACACTGGATAACAAAAGCCACCTTTGACTTGTGACAGCCTCTGAAATAAAAAGGCATGCATGATCTCAGAGAAACCTAATGCAGTGAACTTGTCTTTCTTCATTTACACCTTCTGCCAGAAATGGAGCTTGCCTGCATAGCACTTCTGGTATCAGAAGCCCAGGTGGAAATAATACTAACAGGAGGGAGAAAACAAAGGCACCACTTGGTGACTCATCTGCTCTGAGCAGGCAGTTAATACCAGAAAACTGTATATGAAAGAGTTAACACTTTAACGTGGTAATAAGACTTTACTGTCCCAGCACTTTATTAAATTGACAAAAATCTGAATTATTCCTCAGACAGCTCAATTATGTATTAACATGATCCTCTTAGAAACAGGTCTTGGTTATGGAGAGTAACAACCTTAACAGTGAGAAGTGCTAGTCAGGCAGTAAATTGCTATTCGTCACTTCCAAATCAGTTTCCTTCTTGGGACAGGGCCACCAGCTAGAGACATCCTTATAGCTAGCTATCGCTATACATCTGTGATGGTTAATTTTATGTGGCAACTTGACTGCGCCAAAGGATGCCCAGAGAGCTGTTAGATGTTATTTCTGGGTGCTTCCAGGAGAGATCTGCATTTGAATTGGGGGACTGAGGCCCTTCCTGATGTTGGTGGGCTTCATCCAATGTGTCGAAGGCCTGAACAAAACAAAGACAGAGGAAGGTTGGACCTGTTGTCCGCCTGACTGCTGAGCTAGGACATCGATCTTCTCTTGCTGTCGGCACTTCTGGTTCTTGGCCTTCAGACCCAAGCTGAACTCTACACCATCCGGTCTATGGCTGTCAGGCTTCCAAACTACACCACTGGCCTTCCAGCTTGCAGATGGCACATGATGGGACTTTGTCTCCATAACTGCATGAGCTGATTCCTTTTAATGTGTCTATCTCTATCTATCTATCTAGATAATACATTTAATATATACATATCTTATTTGTTCTGTCTCTCTGGAGAATCCTAATACAATGACTGAGTTCTGGTTAATGCAATGAGATCAGAATGGATGGGTGCAGTTTTGCCTCGCTCCCTCAAAAGACAAACGCTTGCCCTGGACCATCTCACATGTCCCATTTGTAGGAATCTGGGTGAGGCTACGACCCAGTTTCCATCATGCAGATGATATTCATGCTGCAGGGAGGCTGTGGCAGCAAGTTGGAAGAAGCCCGTGTCCCTGAATGACCTTGTGGAACATGGATGTCCTTCAAGCTTAGTCTAGCTGTGTTTCTTAAATGAAGCAGAAAGCAGTGTCTTGTAACATTTAGTCTTGTATTTTAGGGACTTTTTGTGACAGCAGCTTAGCCTTTATCATACCCAATTCTAATGCCCGATTCTTTGTCTAAACTTGTATAAGTTCAGCCCATACCCTTATGTGCACCCACCTACTGCCATATCCCTTTCATCTGGAACAATCAATTCCTTTGTATAAATTCTTAGCCCATCACAGAAAGCTGGAAAACTTTTCAGGACCTATTTTTGGCAGCCAATACAATCAAGTCATCGATTGCTTAGTTATAAGAAAAGTTGTAATTTCTAAAAATTTACCAGTCTAGTTATAACCTTTCCAATGTCAGCAGCCAAGGCCATTACATGTGAGCTGACATTTCTCCCTGTAAACTCTCTATGTGAGGTTTCTGCATCATTTCCCTGTCATTTGGGAGTGTGCACATACAACCATTACACTACAAATGCATTTTCTCATAAGTACAAACACCAAAGATGCCTGGCAGAGTGCTTATTTGTTATCCCTTTGAACGTGACATTAAAGTGTGCTAGTCTATTAGTAAGGAAAATGGGTTCCATTACAAATGAGAAAAAAGAAGCTAATTCTGAATATTTTTTCCAGCTTCATTGAAGTGACAATTAAAAATTGTATATATTGGGCTTCCCTGGTGGCGTAGTGGTTGAGAATCCGCCTGCCGACGCAGGAGACACGGGTTCGTGCCCTGGTCCGGGAAGATCCCACATGCCGCGGAGCAACTAAGCCCGTGAGCCATGGCCGCTAGGCCTGCGCGTCCAGAGCCTGTGCTCCGCAACGGGAGAGGCCACAACAGTGAGAGGTCCGCATACCGCAAAAAAAAAAAAAAAAAAAAAAAAAAAAAAAAAAAAAAAAAAAAAAATTGTATATATTTAAGGTGCACAACTTGGTGATTTGATATATGTTTCAAAGCTAATTAATCAAGCTAATTAATATATCCATCACCTCACATAGTTACTATTTTCATTTTTTTTTTGGTGAGAGTACTTAAGATCAACCCTCTTAGCAAATTTCTAGCATACAATATTGTTTACTATAGTCCCATTGCTGTACATTAGATCTCTAGAACTTACTCATGTTGTGTAACTGAAACTTTGTATCCCTTGACCAACATGTCCCCCTTTCCCCGTCCCCAGCAACCACCAGTCTATTCTGTTCTGTCAGTTTGACTACTTAGATTCTACATGTAGGTGAGATCATACAGGATTTGTTTTTCTGTATCTGGCTTATTCCACTTAGCATAATGTCCTCCAACTTCATCTATGTTGTCACAAATGGCAGGATTTCCTTCTTTTATGAATAATATTCCATGGTATATGTGCATGAGATACACGTAGATATATCACATTTTCTTTATCTGTTCATCCATCAATGGATGTTTCCATATCTTGACTATTCCATATCTTGACTATTGTGAATAATTGTATATGAACATGGGAGTGTAGGTATCTCCTTGAGATAGTGCTTTCATTTCCTTTGCATATATTAACAGGAGAGAGATAGCTGGATCATAAAGTAATTCTATTTTTAATTTTTTGTAGAACCTCCATAGTGTTTTTCATAATGGCTGTACCAACTTTCATTCCCACCAACAGTATACAAGGGCTCTCTTTTCTCCATATCCTTTGCCAACACTTGTTATCTTTCACCTTTCTGACAACTTTCTAACAAGTCTGAGGAGATCTCTCATTGTTTTTATTTGCATTTCTCTTACAAGAAGACATACACTCAAAAAGTCAGATTGATTTACTACAAGTAAATGCAATTTTTAAAAATTTTCAAAGCAGGTTTTTCATACCTCAGGTTTAAAAATCTTCCAAATTTATATTTCTCTTAGTTATATACTCCTAATGATCCATAGAGAAAAACTTCTAATGCTTCACTCTAAAGGTAAATTTTCAAACATCCCATATTAATGCATGGTTTTATGGAGAATAGAAAAGAATGCAGCTCCATATTTTCTTCACTGTTGCATGACTCCAGTAATAATCACTAAGGGTGTGATAGCTAGAAAACTAAGAGCTCAAAGGCCATTGAATTTTTCACATTTACATAAGGAGCAGATATTCTATATCCCTAGCTAGTTTTGGCAGACTCCCATGAAGTAGCTCGGGTATTATGACAAGTTGTCACATTGCACCATTTAAAGTGTCAGCTTTGTGCAAAGCAATGGAAGTCCCAGGATCTGCTGGTCTCATTACATCTCCAGAGGGTTGACCTCTGACCAGAAAAGATCCCCTTCCTGGGATTGAGATATTAATTTCAAATTTCTTAACTTTCATAATTATCTCTACTATGAGTATGAGATGACGCCATGCTGTAGCACAATAAGAAAGAACATCAGGAGTTTCAAATTCCAAAATCCTTGGAGGAATTCAATATTCGGTGATTGGCTGGATTTAGAATTTTAACCTAGCCTCTGAACTTCCCCAGACACTCACATGTTGCTGGTTCCCATTGGTTATCATGTCAGACTGGAACCACATAGGCTACTCTCTCATGCATCACCACCAGTTTCCTAGATTACACCATGAGGGAATTCTGCATGTTGCTCTAATTCCTCACCCCACTGGTTCACTGTTCCATGCAATCTTGGCCTTGCGCGGGTCTGTAGGACTGATCCTTGGAACTCTAATTGAGACGTTTGGTCTTACCCTTGCTGCTTCTTATTTCAAACATGGGCTTGTATATTTCTTTGCTAGAAACCCTTTAGAGCAGAAGAGAGAGATAGCACTCCAGCGTGAGAGTAGCAAGTTCTGTGGTCAAGAGACATACAGGCATATTCCTCAAGGAGGTGCCATAGTCTCAAGCCTCTACAGGGGCTTTTGCAGTCCTGTTGATATTCCCTTGTCTACCTGGACCCTCAGGAATGTACCCAGGGCAAATGTAGTTAGGCTGCTAAATACATTGACTGTAAGAAAAATGGCAGTCATTCCAGGTGGGAAGGAAGTGACTCTGAATTCATGTGGTAAAGACATATTTTCACTAGGAATGACTAGACAGGGCCTGAAAAGTTATTTAGTGGCATTTAGTTACACAAGAGGATGAAAGGCCAGATCAAAGGTCTCTCAGAGCTAAGCCAATACTTAAGGATCCAGTCTCCTACATTCTCTAATTTTTTTCTTTTCCTCAAACTTACTAAAGAATTCCATTTAAAAAAATGTGGAAGGTTCCCCACAAAATGTGATTTCCCCTGCCCTTCCCCTCCACGTGTGGCAGGTGAAACACAGCACGTGTCTGTACTCTGATATATTCTCCACAGGAGGCACTGAAGCACAGCTCTTTCATTACACAAAGACACTGCAGGGATTTACTTAAACATTAAAAAAATACCCATTTTTAGGCGTGGAGAAAATAAGTATCTCCTAGTGGGAGAGAAATACCAGCCTATATAGAGTAGCTTCAAACCCTTGGATTATATTTTCCTGCTCTTAAAGAACAAAATTGCTAATGACACCACTAACCTACTGTGAGCTTTTCCCTCCTGTCTGCACAAAACACTTTTCCAAAAAAAGATCTGGCTCCTGTCAGCAATTCACAGAATCCAAAAACTAGATGCAGGGTAAAACTAGAGGGCACCCATGTAAGGGAGAAGTGGGGCTACCGCCAACATACCACCAAAGAATGAGTTTCCTTTTTACCTGATTAATTGAAGACATTTAATGAGGATTTATTCACATGCCATAAGAACATGTTATTATGGAATATACGGTATTAAAAGAAAATTTAAACTTCTAACGCCATTCACTACAAAGCCTGAGCCGATTTATCTAGATACATGAACATGGAGCAGACATTACCTGAGATGGATGTTTTCAAATTCAATTGAATACATTATTGCATGATTAATCACCTCATATACACCAGATAGAATAGATCATAGATTTCATAAATGGCTGATAAATTCTTTGAAGAAAGGGGGCCAATGGATTTGAAGAAATGCCCTTTCCTAAGCCCTTCCTTTGTTCAGATGTCATCAGTGTAAAATGAGTCCGCAAGAACTGTGCATTATGTTGACCTGAATTAGAGCTGTCTTCAAAGTTGCCTTCTGCTGTCTGCTAGGTTTTGTGTTCTGAGATGATGAAAAGTCAGAGTTAATTTAGATCCCAGCATTCCACAAGAGTTTGCATTGGGCCTTAATAACTGACATTGAGCGAATTCAAAACCACTGTTTGTGATATTCGTAGGAGAAGGAAATGTCTGCCTCTTTCACAAGGGGTTGGGGGAGGAGGCCAGCAGCACACTTGCACACCAAGCCCAGGTCCTCAGCTCTCAGGGGAGATCCTTATCTGTTCTGGTCATGAGGAACTGAGGGAAATAAGTGACATTCTTTTTCAAGACCACCTCACGCTGATTGTGGTCACAGGGACTATCCCAGGGCCAAAATGTACCGTAAAGTTTGTAAAGTCGGAAAGACCTAGGTTTGAATATTAGCTCTAGCATGTGTACTAAAAGGGGGATCTCAACCTTAGTTTCCATTTTTGAAAAAGTGGGATTAGACTGTGTGTTCTCCCAACTCCATTTTTTAAAAGTTCAAGCCTACAGTTGTCACAAAAGTTAATGAATTGTTGACATTTTGCCACATTTGCTTTCTCTCCACATAACACTTAAGTTGTTGCTGAACTACTTAAAAGTAAATTACAAACCTGATGACACTTAAACACTTCACAGATTTAAGACTAAAAGACAGTTTCCTCCCTAACCACGGCTCCATCAAGTCAACCAAGAAATCTGACCTAATACTATCATTACTATCTAATATGTAGACCATATTCAGCTTTCCCCAATTATTCCAGTACATAACTTTGTACCTGATTTTTACCCATCCAGAATCCTAAAAGATCACACGTTATATTTTTAGCTGTCATCTCTGTAGTCTTGGTTTAGATCACTCTCCTTTTATTTTTATTTATTTTTTTTATGACACTAATGGTTTTGAAGAATTCAGGCCATTTGTGGCCAGGTGAAGAATGTCCCTAAATCTGAATTTGTCTGTTTCCTCATGACTAGATTCAGGTTAAACATTTCAATGAGAACACTTCCCATTACAAACTAACACAAAGCACATCATATCAGTTTGTCCCATTACTGGTGATGTTAACTTTGCTCACGTGCTTAATGTATCGCCAAGTTTTTCTATTGTAAAGGTATTTTTTTAATCTCTTTGTAATTAATAAATAACCTGGGGCATGATGCTTTGAGACTGTGCACATTCTGTCTGCTTAACATTTTAGCATCCGTTGATGACTTGCTTAAATCAGTTACTACATTCATGGTTGAAAAATTGTGATTTTCCAATTGTTTTTCTTTTTCCTTGTATTAACTGACATTCTTCTATAAAGAGATTCCACCCCTCCCACCCTTTTGAGTACCATTAGGGATTTTATTTATTTTTTTTGGCCATGCCACACGGCTTGTGGGATCTTAGTTCCCCAACAAGGGATCGAACTCGGGCCCTCAGCAGTGAAAGTGCCAAGTCCTAATCACTAGACCACCAGGGAATTTCCCATAGGGACTATTTTAAATTTAATGTGTCACAATCTAATACTTAAGAGTTGTGATGATTAGAACAAAGGTATCAAACTCTTGGTACATATCTAGACCATACTGGGCATTTGACAAGTGGTAGCTTTTATGATGATAATTTTATTCTAAGTGCAGAAGCTAAAATGTCAAGTTAATATCATAGTAGAGTACAAACTGGTCACCAGATCTTATCTTGTCCATGGGAGAAATTATGATGGGGCTACCTGACCAAGAATTTCCAGAAGTCCTCTAGGGCTGTGGTTTCGAAGGTTTTCCTCTTTCTTGTAGATCTGCACGGTACCTACAGACTGGCCAAATGATTGACAGCTGCTCGTGTCCCAGTCACACCTCTGCTTCCATCTTCAGCATTGCATGGATACCTCCTTCTCTGATCCCTGCTAGAGGCCAACAGGTCCAGTAACTCCAGCAAACTGACTATCCCCTACCTCTATGGAGGGAGCGGGGAAGACGCATACTCTCAAGTGGAGACAGCTGTAGCTTGTCGAGAAGTTTGCTACTATCTAAAGAATCAGTCTTGGGGAAGAACTGTAAGGAAGTGTAGGCTGCAGCAGTATATGAGTTGCTTGCTTTTTAAATTCAGTCTTCCAGAGAGTCTGATGCCCTTGGTGCCAAATACTCATTAGCAGTAAGTAAGTTCTTTAGGGAAGCACACTACCTTTCTCAGGGAGAGAAAGGTTATTTATGTATCTTAGAGACAGGATTTGGGTCCAAGAGTTAATGTCTTTCCAAGTATATAACCAAGTGGTCCTGAGGTTTTGAGAAAAGGAAGGGCGATGTTTAGCTTGGATTCATTGCTGGACTTGGCAAATCATCATTAATAGGATTACTGGTGAAATAAGAACTGCTTCCCTCAACCCTATTCATGCAGTTTTGTTTGGAAATATGAAGCTGTAGGTGTCTATGTAGTACATTAAGGTTGAGACATGGAAATGAATTCACTGAAAAAACTCCTGGCCCCCTTCTCCTTCCCCGTCGATTCTGTGCTTATCTCTGCCTTGCTCTGTGCTGAGGGAAGCTGACCCCTATGAACTATGTCATCTGGGCATCCTTCCCATGTGGCTTCCAATTGGGTCGGACAATGGGAGGCTCTAGTAGGAACACAGATGGCAGGAGGAGAAAGGGGCCACTCCTTCCCTGATTCTCTGGCAGTAGCTGGTCTCTCCACACTCTAGGTCTTAGACTTCTTCACAGCTCCTGCTCTCACTGCAGAATAGCTAACACTCCATCTTCTGTGCCTTCCGTTCTAAGGGTAGTAATGGATTCCTGCTGTGACAGTCTCCAGGTACCTACCACCTCATTTTCTTATCCCTGCTAACACCCTTGTAAATCACCTCTTCACGGAAGTTATCTTTGAACCATCATGGATGGGTTCTTTTTCCTGGCAGGACCCTGCTACAACTGTTACTTGCCAGGGCCTGTCTAAATGATTATTCACTTATCCCTCTCAACCACCCTGTATAGCTGCAATATAACCAACATGGTTTAGCTCGGTAAACTGATGCCTGGTGAAATTACTGGACATGCCAAGCATCATACAACTACTAGGTGTTGGAGCCATGCCTGAGTTACCATTTCTCCAATACTACACGCAATGCTTCTAAAACCTGCCAAGCACCTTCTTCCAATATGGTCCAAAAAGTTTTTAACGACATAGGTGAGGAGTTGCCTTAAAGTATTTATGCCACTTGGAGCAAACACTAAGAACGAATAGGGAAGGCTTTGGAGTTCCTGGACCCTGTGGGACTATTATTTCTCTCCTTGCAACCATTTTACCTCATATTCACAGGAAAGGCCATCTGCTGGGCAAACCCATTACATAAGTGAACCTGACTGGTGGAGATACAGATCTGAGGAAGGTAAGTTTAGTGGAGCTAGTCATTTGCAGGTGTCCCAGGAATTGTAAAAGGAAGGCAGTTGAACACTTGGAGGAGGACTGATGCACTGTTAAGCTTAACCATGGTGTGCTCTGGTTGTAAGAGCCTCACATTTCCATAGTCTTCCTCTCTTTCTTCTCCTGCTTTTTCCCTGCTCTTTTACATCTTACGCCAATATTTCTATCCTACCTTCTTTCTCTCACTGCTGTGAAGTTTCTTTTGGTCCTAAGGCTGTCTCAGTACCTGCTGAGTGTGCTGTTCTTTGATGGCAAACCCCGTGATCAGGGAATGGAGACCTAACGAGCTAGAAGAAGCTGCACCCATCTTCTCACGTCTGAGTCGTTTAGCTTTCACTTTCTCAATCATTTTCACAAGGCTCTTGTGGCCTTTTACCTTAAATAATGTTGAACACACATTTTCAGGATTCCCTTTTAAAAACATGATCGTTAACATTTCTGGTTGATGAATACCCAGCAGACCGGGGTGGGTAGGTTGGGGTGTGGCTTCCTGTGGCCTGAACGCTGAAGGGACAAAACCCAAGGGAGGTACACAGCACAGGGCTGGGGAGTTCCTTCATCTCCCTAACTCAGACACGTCTTCCCGAGCGGGGCAGCCGCAGTGCAAGCCTTTCCTGAGTGCAGTCAGGATCATCTGATGGCTTGTTCAAATGCTGACTCTCAGGCCTACTGAAGGGGAATCTCGGGGGAGAAACCAGCATTTCAAACAAGTTCTCAGAGGAGATTATTATGTATACCAAAGTACAAAAACCACGAGCATTCTGGCTGCAAATCTAGGTTTTTGAGCTTTGAGATCTGGATTTTAATTTCAGCTCTGTAATTTACTAGCTGAATAATTTGAGAAACTTACTAAACTTCTCTAAGCCTTACTTCCCTCATCTGGGAAGAATACCTCTTTCATAGGGGTATTATAAAAATTAACACATTATTTAGTTCTGTCTGTCTGGAATACTTTAATACTCAGTCAATGCTTGTTTATAGCAACTAATTAAAACTGATGATTCACCTATGAAAAAACTGAATCGATCAGTTAATAGTTACAATGACTGGCATTCAGCATCTATGTAAAGACATAGACAAAATAATTTTTAAAAGCATAACCAATGATGCAACCTGGACTACACGTTGGTTCATGCTTATCAGCCGAGAAACCAGTAGAAGTTATTGCTTCTAACATTGCCTTTTCCTGTTTCATATAATCCTACAGGTAGAAAAACCAAGTAATAAGTTACCATGCTTCTCAGAAGCTTCTGTGTTTTGTTGTATTTTTGCCTTTTTTTCTTTCTTTTGCAATTGTGAATTTTGTCTGAAGGACCAAACAACGGTATTAAGTAGAGAAAATAGTTTTATACATTTCTGAGGGGGACTCGAGTAATATACTACATATGGGGGTATGAAAAGCACTGTGCTTTTTCACTGCATTTGATGGTATGGAAAGTTCTTTAGTGATCTGCTCTAAGAACAGAGGGTCATACATTTTAATATATATCCTGCTGAGAAACTTGCATCGGATTTACGACCCTTCAAACCTGCAACTTTGCATTCTGCATGCACAATTGTAAGAATTCATGGTTTTGTAAAGGGGAAAAAGCAAAGATTTCTTCCACCTTTTAAGAATTAAATTCCAATTCTATATTGAGGTGATCTCCAAGATGAAATAAGGATACAGACAATAAAATGGCAAAATAGAAATGTAAAATCAGGGCCATAGTGAATTATAGAATTTTATGAGCATACAATTAGAAAAATACAAATCCAGTCATAGTAAATGATTCCCTCACTTGAGTGACCATCAAAAACACATGAGACGCTTTTGAAGTCTGTAGAGCTGGGGGCCCCATCCCAGACATACTGATTCAGCCTCTTCAGAGGTGAGGCCCAGAAACTGGACTATTAAAAGCTCCTCATATTAGGGAATAACTAATGTACACTATAGTGTTATATGTGTGTGTATATGTGAGAGAGAAAGCAAGAGGGGAGAGAGTGTTACAGAGAAGAAGATAGGCCAGGGGAGGCCAGAGAGACCAGGGGTGGTAGTAGGGGGTTGGGGCACGTGGGTATAGATAGTTATTCTGAATTCTGTCTGCCCAAGCAAAAAATTACAAAGATGAAGTCTGTAATTCTCATAATAGAAATATTTATAGTAGGAAACAAGAGAAAACTTTCCTATAACTGAATTCTGAAAGCAGTCTCTTTTGGTGTGGTACCAGCAGTGCTCTGAGGGCTCAAGATAATGGAACTGATTGTGGATCTGATAATGGAGTAATGGGTCTGCTCTGGTGTCAAATATACTAGGTATGTTGCTGCTTCCCTCCACATCCCTTCGTACCAAAACCAAAAATGTACACCACTGCCATCTCACAGTTGTATAGTACTTGCTATTTACAAAGCTATTTCATTTACTTATTCCATCCGATATTTAAAACAATCTGCTAATTATTGTTACTATCGGCCAATATCATCACCACTTTAGACATAAGTCATTTGAACGCTTGCCTAAAGTTACATGGAAGGCCAGTGGCAGAAAGAAGCAGTATGATGTCAAGGGAAACTTTTTCTAAGTATCACTGCCAATCTTTTCATTATATCATAGCAAGATAGGTCTAGCTCTTTGGTAAGCAGAATGTAGTGAATATTTCTTTTCATTCTGATTTTGTAGTTAGAGAAAGATACAAAGGAACTCATACAACAGGATGGTCTCTGTGCTGGAGAAGTTTATTATCTAGTAAAAGTAGCTCACTCATTTTCTATAAAAGAGTTTAAGCCTAGTGAGTTCTCACTGTTTACAGTTTCATGAAAGTACCTGTCTCGTGTAAAGAAACAAACTCAAATTTAGGAGGCTCTCACTTTAAAAGACTGCATAGTAACTTCTGAGTACATGAATGATATGGTCTCTTTCCTTGTAAATAGAATCTTCAAGGAACCTAAACATTTGATTTAAGCAGATGATTAAGTGGCTTCTTAAGATTCACAATAGTGGAGGGAATATTGGGGAACATGAATTGTTTCAGCAACAATATCATCATTGGCAATACTTCAAATTTCTTTTATATCTCCTCCTCCTCTGCCCATCTTCCCAGACTCAACCCAATTGTACCTTCCCTCTCAACTTCCTGTCTCCCCAGATGGATGAGATATTTCTCTTTGCACCTGCAGAGATTGCATCGGGGATTTCTATGTCCAGCCCAACTTCTGACGCCTCCTCTTTTAACAGGACCCACATTTTTCCCTGGGGATTCACCTCTCTTCCACTGTGAGTACCACGTGGTTTGAGTGGACCAAGTCTCCCTTGATTCCAGGTGAGTCCATGGTAAAAACCTAGCCAACCGGGCTTCCCTGGTGGCGCGGTGCTTGGGAGTCCGCCTGCCGATGCAGGGGGCGCGGGTTCGTGCCCCGGTCCGGGAGGATCCCACGTGCCGCGGGGCGGCTGGGGCCCGTGAGCCATGGCTGCTGAGCCTGTGCGTCCGGAGCCTGTGCCCTGCGACGGGAGAGGCCACGGCAGTGAGAGGCCCGCGTACCGCAAAAAAAACAAAAAACAAACAAAAAAAAAACCTAACCAACCAAATCCCTTTGGCCACCTGAAATTTGAAAGGTGATTTTCTTATGGACAATAAGACCCACATGTTCATTTCAGTTAACTTTGATGTAAAACATTTGAGCTTTATTCTCCCTTGGCATCCAGGAGGGAACTATCACAACATTCCCAGTAGTCAGTGCCTGAATTCGCTAGACTTTTAAATTCCACAGAAGCTCTATAAATGTATACAGCAGCCAGCCGGTGGTCTGGCATGTCTATTTTAATCTCAGGATTATGCTTACCTAAAGATAGGAGTCACTTAGAATAGGAGGTCTATTCTACTCAATACTATAACTAGTGTTTTAAAAAAAAAAAAGATGTAGGAAGAAGATAGTCAAGTTTAAGTGGAAGGACAATTCTGGTTTGGACATGGTGAGTTTGAGATGCCTGTGGGATACTAAAGCAAAGATAGCTAAGAATCAGTGGCATGAATGGTTCTAGACTTCAGGAGAAGTCTAAGAGGGAAAGAACTATTTGGCTTTGCATTAGAATCATTGGAGAGCTTTTAAAACCCATGATACCTAGGCTGCATCTCAGACCAATTAAATCAGAATCTCTAGGAGTGGAAACCAGGCATCAGTATTTATAAAGCTCTCCAGGTTAGTACAATGTATAACCAACATTGGGAAACAATGCCCCAGTGGGTCTGGCTAATTTCAACACATTTGAACCACTGGAAAATTCAGGCGACAGATAAAAACACTTGTAGATTTAATTATTGACTTAAGGTGTAGTTCCAATCTTCCCAGGAAAATGGTTTTATTTGTATGTTCCTTTTTCTGCTTACTATTTTTCCTGTAACAGCTGGAAATTAAATCGAGAGGCTGCATAAAAGAGGAAAGAATATGAACTTTCCCAGGTTGGAAGATCCGAGTCCAGATTCTACCTTCTCCACTTGCTAGCCTGCTGACCCTGGCTGAGACTTAATTTTTCTTATTTGTAAGTACTAACTTTCAGAAGACCGTAGGTAACAAGAGAATTCAAGAGAGACCATAAACAAAGGGCCAGCTACTTTATAGCTGTTCGATAGATTAGTAACAGCTGAAAGGTACATAGTTCATTTGCATAATGACAGGAGCAGATTTCTGTTGTTCTGCAGGTCATAGTGGTAAGTGCATCTGGTTTGAGGACTGCAGCCATCCTGTCTACACACCGTATCTCAAGATCTTGTCATTCACTGTCAGGGTTTTGTTAACAGGTTCACCTTGGTTAATGCTGTGAGAACAGACCCTAAGTGAGGCAGCTGGTGCTCAAAGCAGACAGTGGTGATAAGGCCTGACCAAGTAAGCTCCTTGTTTCCCCCGCCCATCCGTACCAAGGCCCGGCTTATCGCTAAACTTCATTTTCCTTCCACCCCAGTTTTGTAATTATAATGCATATTTTCTCTCATGCCTCTCCCTAACGATTTGTTTCCCCAGGCCGCATGCTTACATACCCCACACCACCCCTCCATGCCTGCACCCTCTTCGTTAGCAAAGATTACTAAAGCTAGCCTTTTTTTTTTTTTTTTTTTTAAATCTCCTAACTCTCCCCCTCACACCGGTGGCATCATCTGGTTTTGCAGATATTTCACAAATTTGACAGTCATTAAACCATGGAAACCACTTAGGGAAATGGGACTAGGACACATTTACATGTCATTATCCCAAATGTGAGATTTCTGTAGCAAATATTGCTTATTTGGGATAATACCAAAATGCAACCATCTATTTAATCTCTTGGCACCTTTCAATACAATTCTAACGATACACGCATTTTCATAGTATTTAGAAGAGAACGGTCTACAGGAGAAAACGTCCCTCCTTTGCCTACCACACACTGTTCATCCCTAGGAACCTTATTCATGCGTTTGGAATGCACATTTTACTGAAAGGATGCTTGAAGCTTTTATCAAATCTGTCTTAAGACACTAAAGCCAAGTCCAGCAACATTTTCACAGCCAGGCAATTATATACAAATGCATGCATTTGTTCCTGATATAATCTGATCGACAAGCAAAATTAAAACTGATTTTCTTTCCATTCATTCACCTCAAAAAGACCGAAATGCTAGAATTCGGCATGTTCTCATTTGCAGGAGAAACAGAAGTGGACCACACAGGACCTACCTGGCAGGCAAGGTGGTGGCAGTGCTGCGAGATTTTCGGCCTACAGCATATGCATCAAGCGCAAAGCCATCTTTGGTTGCTTTTCAAGACAGAGGCAGGGGGGCTGCAGAAAGCTCCTGTGAATGCCTTATATGGCAAGGAGCCAGCCTGGAGCAGCACAGAGCCGCTGAATTAAATGTGCAGATTAAATGAACAGCTTGCTTTATGTACATGAGTTAAGTTCAAAGCTTTCCGGCCAACTGCTAATAGCAGGCTGGGTGAAGAAACAAACAGTGACCTGGGTGGCATGGGGCCTGGCGGAAGGCAGGTGACAGCAGCTCGGCTCTCTCCTCCCCAACCTGCATTTCACTTGCCTTTTTCTCTTTACCTGGGGATTTATCTATAGCATCTTTTCTTGTGCAGAAAAGGTTGGCCTGCACAACCTCTATTTGGCCTGGAGTCCCTGACTGACCACAGCAGAGGGGAGTGTTCAGCACCCCTGGCAAAGGGTTTGGACAATGAGAACTTTCTAGCACAGGCTCTGATTATCCTCATCACCTGAGGAACAAGGGAAGAAGCCCCACCTGCCCAGCCACAGAACTCTTGACAATCTTCAGATGCAAGTGCATTCAACTGTCGGTATCATTAGACCTACTGTAACTGTGATTAGTATTCACAATACCTGAGGGCAATTCTAGTTCCCGCCCAGGGAGGTTGGCAGGTGTCCCTCTGGGAGTTCCAGATTTAAAGAAATAGTTTTTCCCCAACTGTCACCCCTGCAGTCCACCACACTCTCCTTAGGAGGGTAGGTCTGCCCTGGGGATTCAAGATTTACAGAAATGTGCCAGCTCACTCAGAGTCATAGTGGTGGTAGGTCCCACCCCACCCTGCCCAGGTCACACCTCCTTGTGACACAGGCTTTATTCACACCTTTCCGTAAGGGCACACAGCAAAGCGGGGAGCTTCCTCTTGGGAGGATGGGGGAGATGCAGCAGCCACATAAGCAGCAGGGCCTGAGGCTCTTTAAGGTTGTGGCCAGGGGGAAAGGCCCCTAGAAAACCCCCTCTAGGCTTTTCATCACCTACCATCACAGTCCTTTCCAGGGTGTGTGGGGGGGTGTTACCCACAAGACCCCTTACTCTGTCTGGCATCCTCCTCCCCACTCCTCTGGGGGCTGTGGGCAGTGGGGGAGGAGCTCGAGGCAGCAGCAGCACCCACATTCCTGTCTCCCCCACCTGCTGTGAACTGAGCTTTCCCACCGCAGAGGCCCCCCTCTCCCAAGGGCCGCCACTCTCCAGAGCTACCCCTAACCTTTTCCTTGGTTAGTCAAATTCAGATCCCAAGCTCAAAGGAAGAGCAAGCTCTTTTTCTTTTTTGTCCCCATATTGGTACAAAGGGACATGTGTCACTTGATTAACACACGTTCGACTTTGCATTCAGGTCTGTTTGCAATTTATATCAACAGGAAGCTGGTGACTTCCAGACAGGGGCAAGCCCAAGGTTAGGACCTCAACAGAGGGTCTGAAGACACCACTGACTTGTTCCTTAGGAGGTGCACAGACAGTGGGATGCATGAGGGCCAAACTCTTCCAAGCAGTAATGCAGGAGCCCACAGCCCCACCACGCCTGCCCACACAGAGGTCCTGGCCTTGCAGCAGGAGGGCTGAGGTCACGGCGCACAGCTGAGGATGAGCACCTCTGCCTGCTTCTCAGCACGAGCCCCTCCACAATGCTTCTGCTTACTTTTTTTTTTTTTTTTTGCAGTACGCGGGCCTCTCACTGTTGTGGCCTCTCCCGTTGTGGAGCACAGGCTCCGGACGCACAGGCTCAGCAGCCATGGCTCACGGGCCCAGCCGCTCCGCGGCATGTGGGATCCTCCCGGACCGGGGCACAAACCCACGTTCCCTGCATCAGCAGGCCGACTCTCAACCACTGCGCCACCAGGGAAGCCCTGCTTACTTTTAATGAGTTGTACAAACTAAACGTTCTCCGAGAAAATACAGATGAACATAAAACCCAAACCACTCTCAATTACATTCCCAGATTAACCACCATGAGCATTGTTTCCATCTACCCTTCTCCAAGGACTTTTTAGGCAGTCCCCAAGTCTCTGTTTCCTGATAAAACTGGATTTTACTATAATCTACTAGGTTGTCACCTACAAAGGCACTGTAATAACTTAAATCTGTACAGAAAACGCTGACAATTTACATAGAGGCTATATTTTTTTTGCCGCGGAAACCGTAAAGAACTCTAAGTTGTAAAGTTCAGAAAAGACTCGGGCGCCAGCCTGGCTGCAGTGCAAGGGGGCAGGTTTTTAACCCTGAGCCCCCAGGGCTTTCCCGTGGGGCAGGTGTGAGGCACCCACGGGCATGCAGAGCTCAGGTCCACTAGGCATGTGTGCTGGGGATGAGGGGGCTGCCTGCAGTGGCCACTCACGTCACCCCCGAGGGCTTAGAGTCTAGTTTCCGGAACTTCAGATCCTGAAACGGTGCTCAGGACTTTCTGGAGCTTGCTGCTTTACCTCTAAGCTGACCTCCCGCCCCCTGGGTTTCTTCCCTTCCTCTCAGCTTGCCTCTAACATCCTCCAAAAGCCCCCATACTTTCTACCTCTCTACGTGCTGGGCAGCTGTAACATGTTTATAGCAGCGAGGATCTTTCTTCTTTGTTGGGGAGTGGGGAGGGGAACCATAAAATAAACCTCATTCTGTTTTCTTCTCACACACAAGTAGATGGTTAATATTTTGACAAATGAACTCATGTTCTTTTCTTCCTGGATGGGCTCTGTTCCCTTTTTGCTTGCCTTGTCCTGTCCCCTGTGCTGCAAAGCCAGCTGGGCTCAGAGCCCTAGGGGAGCCTTGTGGTCTCGCAGAAAAAGATAACCTGCTCGGCCTTTTTTCTGAACTGTTTTCCAAAGCCCGGACCTCTGGGTGAATTTAGGGGCTTCACAGAGGCATATACAGAGTGCCTTGAAGAAGCGTGGAGAGAGAAAAGCTGAGATCCTCCTGGGCTGGGGGGGTAGTGGGGGGGGGGGAATGGAGAGAAGGAAGCACCACCCTCCTCCGCATGTCTGGGAGATGCCAGGACCCGCAGGGAACGTGGGGTCAACTGCTGCTTGTAGACGGGCCGCCACAAGCTGTCCTGTCAAGACTCCACCTACCAATGGGCATTGGGGAAAAGAAGGACTGGCCAGCTTCCTTCTCCCGACACATCTCTAAATCCTGGGCTCCAGAACTGCGGCCATACCCGAGGGTGTGGACGGGGGCTCAAAACCTCATGAAGGGCTGAGGTTCAGGGCTGGGAGAAAGGGGCCTCAGAGTACGAAACCGACTTATCAAGAATATTACTGTGCTTCTTACCCAAGCTGTGGACTAATATCATACTTGTAGTGCTTTCCTACTGCTGCCAAAACAAATCACAATAAACACTTAAAAGAACACAAACTCATTCTCTTACAGTTCTGTAGGTCAGAAGGTGGCCTCAAGTCACACTGGGCTAAAATCAGCATGTCATCCACAGTGGTGAGTTCTTTTCTGGAGGGTCTTAGGGAACATCTGTTTCTCTACCCTTTTTCCAGCATCTAGAGGCTGCCCACATTCCTTGGCTCAGGGCCTCCTTCCAACACGCAAAGCCAGCAGCGGCCAGCACAGCCTCTCTCCCATCACAGCTCCTCGGCACTGACTCTTCTCCTACAGGCTTCTCCCACTTTCAAGGACCCTTTGTGATTATACTGGGTCCACCTGGATAATCACGGTACTCTCCCTATTTTGAAGTCAGCTGATTAGCAATCTTAATTCCATCAGCAACCTTTGCTGTATAACATACTCACAGGTTCCAGGGATTAGGACGTGGACATCTTAGAGGTGGAGGCATTATTCTACCTACCACATACCCAGATGTATATACCTGAGTTTCTACCCACTGTAGCCACCTTTTCCATGTATCCATCCCTTCCTGCTTCCCTTAATAACAAATGCCTTGATAACATCCACTAATCTTCAAAGGAAAGAAGGTTATTTTGAGTAATTCTTCTCCCCTTTGATGGTCCATATTCTGCTCTGCAAAGTGTGATCTGTGGATAGGCAGTGTCAGCATCACCTGGGAGCTGGTTAGAAATGCAAATTCTCGAGCCTCTTGCCAGACCTCCTGAATCAGAATCTGCACTTTATCAAGATTCCCCAGGTGACTCCTATGCACTGATTCAGCACATTCCAAATTGTGGAAGCTTGAATATTACTGTAAAAGTAAGAATGCGAAAAAGCAGGGCAAGTTTTTACTGAAAGAAAAACTGAAGCTCAGAGAGGTCAAATAACTTAGCAAAATCATTTAGTGCAGGGGTTTCCAAACTGGGTCCTAATGCATTAGAATCACCTGAGCTTTAGGAAATCCCAAAGGCCAGGCTGCACCCCAGATCAAAGAAATCAGATTCTCTAGGGGCAGGACACCAACACCAGTGGCTTTTTACAATTCCCCGGATGTTTCCAGTGTGCAGCCAGCTTCAAACGTCTGGGATTTAGAAGCCTTTCAATGGTGAAGAGAGTCTAAATTGTGTTTTCTCAGGATGACCAATGGCCCAGTTTGCCCAGGACTATTTTGGTTTTAAAACTGAGAGTCTCTTGGGACATGAGACTGTTTTAAAACCAGAATAGTCCTGGGCAAACTGGGCCATTGGTCATCCTTGTTTACAGATACAAAATCCAGAGCACCTCAAGCTGCGGCAGAAAAAGAGTTGGGTCTAGTTTTCCACCCTTACTCCCCCTCCCCCAACCCCGTTTCCATTGGGAGGCACTCCTAGAATGTGTGGGTCAGACCTATAACCACTCTCCTTTAGAACTGAGATACATTCTTTTTTTAAAAAATTTAATTTAATTTATTTTTTTATACAGTAGGTTCTTATTAGTTATCTATTTTATACATATTAGTGTATATATGTCAGATACATTCTTAAATATGTTCATCTGCATCTCACACAGCCTGTGAAAGTTTGCTAATGGTCCTTAAAGGCCCATTGACTCTTTCCCAGCAAGCTAAGAAGGTAAAGGGAAGAAGGGCAAAAGTAGATGGTCTCTTCTTCTTTACACTCCCCCTTTAGTCTTTTTTTTTTTTTTTTTGCGGTATGCGGGCCTCTCACTGTTGTGGCCTCTCCCGTTGCGGAGCACAGGCTCCGGACGCGCAGGCCTAGCGGCCATGGCTCACGGGCTTAGTTGCTCCGCGGCATGTGGGATCTTCCCGGACCAGGGCACGAACCCGTGTCTCCTGCATCGGCAGGCGGATTCTCAACCACTGCGCCACCAGGGAAGCCCCCCCTTTAGTCTTTTTGACTCCCTTCCAGCATTCTCTACTTAAGGAACATATTTAGAATATCTGGTAATAAGAGTAAGGTTTCTTGGTTTATAACACAATTTTTTTTTTTTTCTTTAATGAAAAGCAGCCATACACGTAAAGCCAGTCCCTCTAAAGTAAAAATACAATTATGTATTGTATTCCTCACATTTGAGCTGGGAGAGGTGTTCTCAGCCATTAATTTGGAAGATAGTTTTTCAAACAAGAGAAGGAAAAGAAGACCTTCGCTCTATCAAGGATGGCCTGCCTGTCACTCTGGACCTTCCACATCCTTCAGCTTGAGATGAGAACCAGGCACATCCCAGGGTTGCTAATAAAAGTGCTGCCTCCCGGTTCACACACAGACTCCTCACTCACAACAGGATCATGTTGCCATTTCGAGTCTCCCAAGTCACACCAACGTGCTGTGTTTACTATGAATGGATTGAACTCAGCCACAATTTAAGTGCTAAACAAGAGCTTCTCCGGGTTCCTGGCTTGCTTTGGAAAACTGAAGGAAATTGTTATTAGAGGATACAGAGGGAGGACAGAAGAAAGGCAAATTTTGAAAAGTTGAGTCCCCCAGTTCACTTCCAGGGCATGTCTGGCCACCTGCCCAAACAGACCCACAGAATAAACCCTTCAAGGGAACACAGCAGCCTTACTAAAGCATTCGCTTTAAAAGTATTTCATCTAAAGCAAGTGTCATGTGGAAAACACTTTGCCTCTACTTTCTCATACTTTGTGGGAGACCTACTTAAAAAACAAATAATGGTTTCCTACGAGTTTCAGTAAAAACAAAAAATCATTTATCTGAAATATCCTAATATAAAGATTATGTTTCTTTGGAAGGAAAAATAAATTCATTTTGGTGTAATGGGCACTGGAGAAAATCATTTTATTCTGAATGATTCACACAGGTTGTTTTTATTCCTGCATTTCAGATATTCATTATTCTGAAAGACTTACAGTGTCAATTTGAATTTTTTCACCGTACAAACTAATATACTTTTTACACTGCCAAGCTGGAGGTGAGGATATTTTACAACCTTTAATCTGAAAAAAGTTCTCTTGATGGGCATATCATATGGAATTTCTTAAAAATCTTATCTCTGTTATAGGTGCAATTTGGGGGATATTTGTGCTTTATAAACATATATGCATTTGTGTTGGGCTCTTACTAGTTTCTAAAAAAGAGAGGATGGAATAAGTGTAAAAACATATATTCTGACAATACCAGCACTACACTGATGACAAAAACAACTTCCTGAAGCCAAAAGGAATAGCTACGAATATGCAGTGTTACAGAAATCAAGAGGAATTGTATGGTAGTTTCCTACCAGGAAAGAAGTGAAACAACTGAAATAAATCACAGTATAGGGCATAATACAACTGAAGGCTGTTGGAAAACAACTGCAACAAAAACCCTTCACATTTTAAATCTGAAAGGCAAATGTGTGCCTAGAACTGGGCTCCTGAGAAATAATTCTTACCCTTCTATGTTCTGTTCAGGTGCTGAAGGCTATGAATGTTTTCTAGGGAAAACACGAATACTCCGAGTAAAATTCTGACTGATCCATACCTTGGCATGACTGATGTTCCAACAGTACATTAGAATTCTCAAATATAATGTACTTCAGAAATGCAAAGTTTTGGGGCTTCCCTGGTGGCGCAGTGGTTGGGAATCCGCCTGCCGATGCAGGAGACACGGGTTCGTGCCCTGGTCCGGGAAGATCCCATATGCCGCGGAGCAACTAAGCCCGTGAGCCATGGCCGCTAGGCCTGCGCGTCCGGAGCCTGTGCTCCGCAACGGGAGAGGCCACAGCAGTGAGAGGCCCGCATACCGCAAAAAAAAAAAAAAAAAAAAAAAGAAATGCAAAGTTTTAAAAATTGTTATTATTGTTGAGATGATTTCTGAGCAGGAAAAAAAAGCTTAGTTTTCATGTCTGGGCTGCTTTCAGATAAAGTCGTATGTAGCAGTCACTGGAAAGGAACATACTATGTAGAAGTTCCGGAGTAAACATTTGCTTTGGCGGTCACAAAGACTAGCAATTGTACATAGAATAACAGTGGACACAGTGACTATTCACATTTGGAGTTGTTACTTAAATACCGCATCCAAGGTGTTAAAGTGTGCACTAAGAAATTCTGGGTTACAGCCTAGATAGAAGATTTGGGCTGGGGCTATTAGAGGAAGCGGAGGCCATGTCGATTTTTGAAGGGAGTTAAGGCATCATACCATTGCATGGCGCACACGAGCATGTGGAGGGATGAGGCTCATTCACTCTCAGCATGTTTCCCTCTTCCAAGCCTAGCCTGCTTAACCAGTTGAAATTAACCCAGTGGTGCACCAATAGACAGGTGGCAAAGTACTCCTATTCCCATTCATTCATTCATTCATTCATGCTTTTACCAAAGCTTTATTGACATTATACCTCTCAGTCATGAGGATAAGGGGTCAAAGAGGATGCACTGTTCCTCCCTTGGGAGCTTTCAGGCCAAAGAGGTTGATAGGAGAAGCCCTCAAATAAAAAGTGGACGGTAGTAAGTTCCACAAAATAAAAAAGTAAAATCTGGTAGAGATTAGCCAGAAGTGAGAGTCAGGAAAGGTTTCATGTAGAAGGTGACATCTGAGCTTGGCCTTGAAAAATGAATGGAGACATACAGAGGGGGGAGTCAGACACTGGGGTGGTGGAAATGGAGGGGAAAGTTGGAAGAGTACTTTCTGATGTGGCCCAGGATGGGTTGGAGAACTGGAGAGATGCCAGTGCACCTGGCTGTAGGTTGGATCCAGATCATAGGAGTCCGTACGTGCTAAAGGATTTTATCGTTCTCGGGAGCCACTGAAAGATTCTAAGAAGGGTGATGACATGAACGGAAGAGTGATTTTTAAGATTAACTTGCTGAGAGTTTCCACTCCCCCCTTTGGCAACTGAGAATTGAGTCCTGATGCCTTAAAAGTGTGGATAGTATGTAACAAAGTAACTTCTCTCCTATGTATCTAGAATGATACTAGTTAAGGACCATACTTGGGAGAACTGAGAAAACAGTTTCTCAAATCATATTCGGATTAAGAAAGAAAGGAAGTGATTGGAAATACAGAGGCCAAATTAGGTGACTCTTACGAGTTCAAATGAAAGAAATAAACTAAGATGATAGCAAAGGGAGAGATATGTATGTACTGATTTTAATCGAATCATATCTACCCAGAGGACTATTCTCATGGCCAAAAGGATATGTGTTTACAGTAAACACTAGAAGGTCACACTTGTGTGGAGTTGAGTGTGAATCTGATGAGCAGCTGTGAGTACTTTTGGCTGGACGTTTTTAAATTTTTTATTTGATTGATTGATTTTTAGGGAGATTTCTCCTTGCCTGGAGAAGAGAGAGTTTTAAAGATAGGGCTGGAGTGTAATTTAGGAAAAAAACACATTTGGAATTCTAGAGATAAATGAAGATCTGAGTTAAATTACAGCCAGTATATAGTTGAAAACTATGGGATAGATGATTAATAATAAAATATTAGATATATCATGTTAGTCACATATCCTTGGGTAGGGTACCTACTTTCAGCCCATTCATTAAACAATAAACAACTCTACCTTTCAACAGAGTGTTTTAAAAGGTCCACCTAAGACCCCAGGGGATCCCAGAATGCTGATTATTCCAGCTCTAACCTGGCCACCAAAGAGACCTGAAACAGACACGGGCTTATTCTGACTAAGGAGACAGAAAGCTGCAGCATCACACAGCCACTATCTGCATTTTGCTGACTATATGGGAAGGAAGCAAAGATTTCACTGAAAATCAACTGACAAGCACTCAGTTCATAAAGGTAATACTCTGAGCAAGCACGTAAGCAAAGAGCAAAAGCTAGTTACTAAGGACCCTGGAGTAAGAAACAAGATATCCAGACTTAGATGATTTGGAGACAGAGACCATATGTAAGTTACAAAGAAGGATGCAGACCAGACCAACATTTTCTTACAGAAAAGGACTTCGAGAGATATTGGTACCCAAGGAGCATTCTTAATAGATTGCTATACTTCAGTACATAAACTGTTAAGCCCCAGGTCTCTCAGATCAGTGAGGATAAATGTATTACCTTTTAAAGCTCTTCCAAACATCAGTGCTTTGATTCTCAGGAAACCAAATTCAGAAGCTCCCTCTAAATTATTCAGTCTTCCTTGAGGAGAGATGGGCTGTCTCACTTAATCAGAGCTGCTACCTGCAGATCTGCAGTTCCATGTTTCTGGAATCCACAGGCCTTACCGTCATTTTGCTATCTGACCAGTGTTGCTCCACTGCCCCCAATTTCCTGCCAATAGGACATCTGTGACTCTACTGACCTCCTCTGTTTCTCTGCCCCTCAGTGCTCTTCAGCCTTAGGCCAGTAGGAAATCCCTTTCTGAGGTTCATGGCCACTTATTTGAGAGGCCGTTCACACACCAGGGTTTTCGGGTCCTTAAGAGTTGTCATTTTCCCCACAGTGTCTCCCTTCCTCTGTGCAAAGTACCACCAGACAGGTATCTCTCTGTATCTGATCCTGACTGTGGGCTGAGTTCAAGTTATTTTCCTCATGGCCTGTTGGTACCATGCACTTTAAAAAATGTGAATAAGCACCTATTTGGTGTTTCCTAAATATTCCACACCCTTAAACTCTCCCAAACTCATTGTAATAATTAGGAAGCTGGACGGCCCCGCACACACAGACAATCCTCCAGTGATTCAGTTCCAGCTCCTCTAAAACACCCTTTTTAAGTCATATATCTATGTTTCTGACTATCTGTCATGGGTTCATTCTTGACAAATCAACAAGTTCATTTTTTGTAGTCGTTGACTTCACAAAGTTCTGAGTTAAAGAGCACCTTCCAGGTTTTGTTACATAAATATACTTGGACCTGGTGGTCAAGACAGTCAGAAATTAAGAGCCAGAGTGAGAACTTGGATGTGGTCAGCTTGTCTTTGTGACTCTGCTCTGTTAGCACTGGCTTGTCCTCTTCATTTTGAGACTGACATTATGAGGGTTCAGCTCTGGGCTGCCTGTATTCGAAAATAGAAAAAATAGAGTGAGATCTTATCATCGTGGTTGAGCAGAGACAGAAGGAATGTGGCTTAAGAAATGATTGTTGATGGGATGTATAGGCCCTCAAAGATGACCTTGTGCTCTCAGTTCTGTCTGACTGGGAGAATGACGATATTATTAATTGAGCAAGAAACGGTAGGAACTGCAGTAGGCTAGGGAGTGAGGGTGATTAATTCAGTTTTTGACATGCTGAATTAGAGATTCTCCTGAGTCATCTGAGTGGAAATGCCCAGAGTCAGCCAGATATAGGGAACTTGGAAGAGATGTCTACACTCAAGACATATGTTCAGGTGTCATTCACATAAGCATGATAGATGAGGCCAGGGGTATGAATAATTTTAGTGCACTACCTTGACATTCAGCTTGGGTATGAGAGGCAGAGACGTGGGCAAGCAAGTTAGTGTTCTTGGCATGTCTCATTTAATGATGAGTCTCACTCCTTATCACTCACTCCTAAAAGAAAAGCAAGGCAATCTGCAGTTACTAGGCAGTATCAAAGCCCATTCTAGCCTTTATCCAGGCTTTAAAGTCAGGCAGAACTGGATAATTGAGATTCACACCTTTGCCCTGCTGACATACCCTTTTTTATTGGAAATGACTCTAAGTAAGTGGAAGTGGAAGAAATAACCAGCTCCCAGAAAACCAACAAAGGCCTACTCTCCTTTACCTATTCTTTAACGAGTCTAGGATTTGCAATCTGTAAAAATGGTAAAATCCTGGAAGGCCCTACCTCTTGTTGAGATGTAGCCAAGAACTTACTATAGTATTCTACACAATCTTCAGAGAAAAGTCTGCTAACTTGGCTGGTGAAGGATGATGCTTTTACTAAATTTTCATCCAAAATCCTATGAGATTTAGATGGCTACTAGCTCCTAGAGCATAAATAATAAAACTCTGCAGTGAAGAAAAATACTGGGCTGGATTAGTCTAAAAATAAAAATGTAGAGCTCTAATTTGCATTACGATATAATTACAAAAAGATTCATTCATTCATCAAGCATCAGCTGAGCATCCACAATGTGCCAGCTCTGAACAAGATTTAGGGAGGATGAATCTGGCTGAAGGAATTATACATAAAACACAGTCCTCCTCCTCAAGAAATCCCCAGTCTTATGGGAGACAGAGACACATAAAAACAGTTATAAGTAAGTGTGCTAAAATGCTATAGTGTCATATGAATCGTTTTGTTGGACACATAAACATATTATGTCTGACTGTGGGACTTGGGAAGGCTTCTAAGAAAAAGTGATGTTTGAGATGGGTCTTGAGGCTCAAAGAAGATTTTTAAAGTCGTGAAGGAAGGGCTGGACATTCTAGAACAAGGAAACACACCTGGCACACACACATACATACAGTCTTGGCAGCTTATTGAAGAAAGAAGTAAGGAAGTTTGGTGCAGGGCATAGAGGGAGTTGCAGAAAGGATTAAAGGAGGAAACTGAAAAGGTAGGTTAGAGCCAGCTTGAGCAAGACTTGTGAAGTGAGCGGTAGTAAGCCAGCGAAGACTGGGGGCTGAGTCCAAAGTTCCAGCAAGAAGTGATGAGGTTGAGGATTGCAAAGAGAAGAGGAGGTGAGACTTTTCTGAGGTGGAACTACTAAGATTCAACCAATGAAATGGAAATTGTTTCTCCCGTTTCTATCTTGGAAGCCTGGCTAGCATGGCTGAGGATCCTAGCGATGCCCCATATTCTTATTTTTTTAAATAAATTTATCTATTTATTTTTGGCTGAGTTGTGTCTTTGTTGCTGCGCACAGGCTTTCTCTAGTTGCGGCGAGCGGGGGCTACTCTTCATTGCGGGAGCTACTCTTCCTGGCCACACAGCCAAGTCCACCGCCCAGAACTCTTGCAGTTAGTTGGGGTGATGCATCCGCATTTTGCACAGTGGAGTGTGGGCAGACGTGATGTACACACCACTTCCAGACCTGTGCGTTCTCTGTCTTCTCCATTGGCGGTAACCTTCCAGGCAAGGTGTTGAAGATGCCACATCTTTCAATGAAAGGAGGTCGGCTCTGAACAGTGCTTGGAGCAGAACTTCCCCGCCACCCCACCCCTGCAGGACTGCACTGGACCATTATATACATTGGGCTGGGAGCAAGCAATCCAAGTTTACTGTAGCGAGGCATGAAGATTTTGTGATTTCTCTCTTTCAGCAGCTAGAGTAATACTGAGGAGGGAAAGGAGGAGTGGTGTGAATAAAGTAGAAGATTGAGAAGAAGACAATGGCCTTAGTTTCACCTACGTTGAATTTGAGAAGTGTGAGGGCCCCCAAGTGTTCAAGAGATCAGGAGAAAAATGGGCATAAAGCTTAAGAAAGAGGCTCAGGTTAGCCTTGTTATATTTGGAAGTCACTGGCATATAGGTATTCTTTGAAGTCAAAGAAGTGTAAAGAACCAGTCTTGATGCTTATAGGTTGAGATGAGGAAGCAGAACTCCGGGGGCAACACCAGTACTTAAGGTGCGGAAAGGAGAGGTTCATCAAAAGAGTTTGGGAAAAGCATGGTGGGGTTGATAGAGAAAGGGAGAGACATTTTGTTTGCTTGTTTTAGTTACTTCCTGCAAAACAGCATATTAGGTTTTTAAAAAATATAATTGACCAGGCACATTCCTCAGAGATCCAGTGGAATGGGCACTTCCCAATTGTGAATTAGAAAACCGAGGCATCCAGAGGTTACATGACGTCCTTAAGTTTCTACAGCTCATAAGCTAGAGAGCAGGGCTTTGAATCTAGACCAGTCAGCTCCAGAAAGGTGGAACAGACCTAAATGGTGGCTGAGGGTGTGAGTTGCTGCAGAGAGAACCAGGAAAGATTCTGATGTGTCTGGTGGCAGATGGGGCGAGCAAAACAGAGCAGGGTGTGGTCACAGCTAGGGAGCAAGCAGCAGAAACAAGGTGGGTGTGTGATGCAACATGCAAGGTTGCCCAGCAGGCAAGGGGCTTCCAGGAACTCAAGAGAAAACAAGATCTGAATAAGGGAAATGGCAAAAACTAGAGTTGCATGCAGGAGTTTAAGGCTCTGCAAACTAGGGAAACGATGAATGACCTTACAGTTGGCACTGACTCAGCAGTTAGAGTGCCAGGCCAGCGTACTCCCTCATGACGCTCAGCTCAGCGATTCCTCTAAGAAGCTTTGCAAACTAGTGCCCTGCTGGCTGCATATGACTTACAGATACATTTTGTTTGGTCCATAAAATGTTTTTCAAAATTTAAGTTCATTACCAAGATTTTCAAATGTTGACAATTGACACAAAACTTCAGTTTTCAGGATTCTTTGGGAAACTTAGAATGTCTGGCAGCTCTGAACCACTTGCCTATGTGACACTTATTGTGGGGAGGTGAGAAGTTTGCCGTCCTGGAGGGGTCATTCCATTCCCATAACCTGTCAGCCTTCATAGGATTTCAGTCTGCAAACACTGTTCTAAGGACATAGGAAAGGGAAAGTCAGGCCTCAATGGCTGTTGTCATTCCACTACACCAGCCAGGAGGGGTCTTCTGACTCTGCAGTACTTGTAATAGGTAAGGGTACAGTTGGGCTTGCTTTGGCCCTGAGCTTTCATACAGGAGCACACAGACACTTGGCAGAACCTCCAGGGCCTGGCACTTGGTACTTAGGTCATTTGTGACCTTAGCCAAGGGTATTTGCAGAAGACCGGTGGGAGCCTAAAACAGATGGGAGAGAATGAAGATGGAGGGTATGGCGATCCTGGGTGAACTTGCCCAGGCTTCCTGTTTCTACCTCTGCCCCCTGAATTCGCAACACAGCAGCCACAGGGATCTTTTACATACGTCAACTCACGTCATCCCTTTACTTGAAACCTTCCTATGAGCTTCCTAGTTCATCCAGAGTAAAAGCCAGAGTCCTGACCCTCAATGCCCCCCAGGGCCCTCAGGACCTGGACCCCTGGCCTCATATCCTGCTCCAGTTACCCCCCCCCCAATGCTGCTCCAACCACAGTTTCCCGTGTTGATCCCAATTCACACTAAGGACACTCCCACCCTGACGCACGACCTTCACCTGGCGTGCCCTCTGCTTCGAATGGAATGCAGAGTTTCCACATGGCTTACTCCTTCCCTGCCTTTAGATCTTGGCTCATTATCACCCATTCCTGACAGCTCGATTTAAAGGAGCATCCTCCCTCCCTCGCTAGTACTCAGTGCCCCATTCCTGCATATATTTCCCCAAGGCATTTATACACATCTATTTTTAACTTGTTTATTTCCTTCATTAATATATGATCTGCCTTCCATCCATTAAAGGGCAGGAGATTTTTTTTTCTGTTTTCTTCCCCACTAATATCTTTCTAGTGCTAAGGGCAGTGCCTGGCAGGCAACAGGTATGCAGCACATAGTAGGTGGATGAGACTGAACCAGAGACTTAAGTACATGTGTGGGCTGAAATGTAGAGGATGAAAAGAGATACAGAGGGTGGAGGATGTCAGTGATGGAGCCTAATCCTGGGAAAGATGTGGGCAGGTAGAACTGGGAGCCTCAGTGGAGGGCCTGGCCTTGAAAAAGCAGAAAGAGAATTCTCTCTCTCAAGTAGGCATGAAGGAAGCAAGGATAGGTCCTGATACCAGGCAAGGAAGGAAGTGAAACTGACATCTACCAATTACCATTAGCTCATGAATTCACTCATTCATTTATTGCACCCCTACTGTGTTTGGGATATGACATTAGGGACCAGGGGTGCAGAGGCGATGCCATCTGTTTCCTCACTGAGGTAGGAGCAGAGTCCGTAGTGGAGAATGAGGAAAGGGAAGAGCTATAGGCTGTTTGAGGAGAATGAAAGGCTTGGGAACAGCTGCTTCCGGCACCATAAATAGAAAGTGGTTAGGACACGTGAAAGGACTGCCGAGTAGTATGGAGGGCCCAGCTGAGGTTGTCCTGGGCCAACTGGCCCAGGTATCTGATTTCTTCAGCAACATTTGCAGCCCGGGAGCAGAAGCTGAGAAAAGCAGATGATTGGAATAAATTGGTCCTGGGATTGCTAGGAGAGGGTGTCGTGGGAGGACGGGAGAGTCGGGGGGAAACAACCGATCAGCCTGTAATCCTAACTGCCCACTACCTCTTCCGTCACCCTGGGGTTGCTCACCTAATTTGGAAGAATGACACTGATTGACAGCCGTGCCCTCTTCCCCCCAGGAATCAGCACTGGCCTCAATCAAGTGTACCCAGTATAAATTATTCCACAAACTTTGAATAGCAAAAATGTTGATCCATATTTCTGGGGGCTCTTCTCTCCTCACTCGCCATGAATTATCCAAAAGGGGTACCTATCTGACTTCCACACAATGATGCTTTGAAAACTGATCCTCAGTACCCAACAGACACTTCGGGCCCACTCTGTGGTGAGTCCTTACTTATTTAGCTTCTGAAGCAGGCAGCTGCAGTCCTTTGAGGGAGGATGACTCTAATCTGATTCCAAGTCCACTTAGGAGAGTCCCTTATGTGAGTTCCCAAGGACATGCTTCTATGAATGGAGGTGACTTTCTCCAACATCTTCCTCAATACAAGCCTCCATTTGCCGTAATTTTGGACACTAATTAGGACCAGTACGTACTCTATTCTAGGCCAAACCTATAGCTGGTTAGTCCCTCGGTCCCAGGCTCACCTTGCCTTCACCTCTCCACTTTGACTGGTTTATAAAATTCTGTTCAACCTGAGGAGGTTGGCTCACCCACTGTTGGCCTGTCCCTCTTAGGAGTTTATCTGAAATCTTTATAATGACTCACTTCCCCCAGATACATAGAATGAATCTGCTGGTCTCTTGGGAGAACTTCTTTATGTAACTTCCAGGGGTCAAATGATACATACAAAGCGTTCAATGCCTTTTTCTGCTGACTGCCCCACCTTCCTACCTGTAACTTGACACTCAGCCTTGGCTTCATGCTCGTTTGAATGCATCATGATTTTACTCTGTCACTTAAAAATATTTTACTTCTCTACTCTTTGTATGGTTTTCTATACAAGAGAAGTATGAATTCCTTACCTTATTTGTAAAGTTTGAGCAATTTAGGATTTTTGAGCTATGAATTCTAGAAATCAGGAGAATATAAATTTAGATCATTATGTTGGAAGTGAGCCATCCAGGATAGTTAGAAATGTCTGGAGGCCTTGGGAATGAGTTGGAGTGTGCCTTTATGGGATGCCAGGAAAGGAGATAAAACCAAAAGACAAACACCTTGGGCTTGTCCTCTTCTCTTTTTTGTTCTCATGACAATGAAAGGACGTATCTATCCTGGAGAACATTCTGCAGGGACTTGGCTAGAGCTGTACACACACCCCTAGTGGTCCCAGAGAGCTGCTGCATCACCATGGTGCTTTAGTCTCTTCTTGCTGTCCTTTCTTTTTTAAAAAAATATTTTCACTTTTTTTAATTTAATTTTTTTAATTGAAGTATAGTTGATTTACAATGCAGTGCCAATCTCTGTTGTACAGCAAAGTGATTGTTGTATGCATATAGACATTTTTAAAAAATATTCTTTTCCATTATGGTTTATCACAGGATATTGAATATAGTTTCCTGTGCTATACAATGGGTCTGTTTCTGTTTTGTAGATAGGTTCATTTGTGCAGTATTTTAGATTCCACATACAAGTGATATCATATGGTATTTGTCTTTCTCTTTCTGACTCATTTCACTTAGTATGATAATCTCTAGGTCCATCCATGTTGCTGCAAATGGCATTATTTCATTCTTTTTTATGGCTGAGTAGTATTCTATTGTATGTATGTATCACATCTTCTTTATCCATTCATCTGTTGATGGACATTTAGATTGTTTCCATGTCTTGGCTATTGCGAATAGTGGTGCTATGAACATAGGGGTGCATGTATCTTTTTGAATTATAGTTTGGTCCAGGTATATGCCCAGGAGTGGGATTGCTGGATCATATGGTAATTCTATTTTTAGTTTTCTGAGGAACCTCCACACTGTTTTCCATACTGCACCAACTTACATTTAAACAATACCTTTTAAGACGCAGACATAGAGAATGGACTTGAGGACATGGGGAGGGGGAAGGGTAAGCTGGGATGAAGTGAGAGAGTGGCATGGACATATATACACTAACAAACATAGACTAGATAGCTAGTGGAAAGCAGCTGCATAGCACAGGGAGATCAGCTTGGTGCTTTGTGAAGACCTAGAGGGGTGGGATAGGGAGGGTGGGAGGGAGACGCAAGAGGGAGGGGATATGGGGATATATGTATATGTATAGCTGATTCACTGTTATACAGTTTAACCTAACACAACAATGTAAAGCAATTATACTCCAATAAAGACGTTAAAAAAAAAACACTGTCAGTATGGTTCTGCAAGTTCCCTTAATTAGTTTATAGTATATACATTGGTCCAACTAAAAAAGAAGATCAAAAAAACTGGAAAAATGGGTTTTTTCCTCTCTTACTACCCAGAAATTTTTTTCTCTTTTTGACTCTAAAAACATTAACCTATAATCCTTTCAACTTCAATGCTTTTCTGTTCTACTTAAAATTAAAAGCGAAAGAACTACCAAAATAAATAAATAAATAAACAATACCTTTTAAAACAGTACCAAAAATAAATAAATAAATAAAATACCTAGGAATAAACCTGACCAAGGAGGTGAAAGACTTATATGCTCAGAACTATAAAAACATTAATAAAGGAAATTAAAGAGGATTCAAAGAAATGGAAAGCTATCCCATGCTCTTGGTTTAGAAGAATTAATATTGTTAAAATGACAATACTACCCAAGCAATCTACAGATTTAATGTGATCCCTATCAAAATACCCATGACATTTTTCGCAGAACTAGAAAAAATAATCGAAAAATTTATATGGAACCATAAAAGACCCAGAATTGCCAAAGCAATCCTGAGGAAAAAAAAAACAAAGCAGGAGACATAATTGTCTTTTCTTAATAAACAGAGAATATATCAGTGTTTATTGTTTGCTCTTCTATTCTAATGCAGAAGCCAACTTAGATTATGATAATCTTTCAAATGTTCTCCTTACCCTGATCACCAACCAAGCTTCTCCATGTGACTCTAGTTTACACACCACAATCAAGTTCATATTCTTGAAGCACTGCTTTGAACCTGTCAGTCCTTTGTTTAAAAACCTTCACTAATTCCCTTTTGTTAACCAAATACTGTGAATTCTCCTGATCCTGCCATTCAAGGCTGCATCCATCAAGCCTGGGCTTGCATCATGCTTGCTAATGTCCCATTACCCAACCTAATCAACATGGCCAAGCCTAGAATCAGAGTGAGGGGACCATATAAGGGTGTAAATACCAGAGATGCTGTTTATCAGGCGTTACCAATGCAATAGTTTATCACATGTCTCTGCTCTACAAGTAATATTCCATGATTACTCTTTTCTAGTTCCATATTACAGTATAGGTTTGAGTTTCTTAAAGCTTCCCTTTTCTCTTGATGCTAACAAATAAGATTACAGTGTTTAGCCTTGAGATACCAATTCCTCCATTAACATCTTCCAGTAAAAAGAATCTCAGAAGAAAATAGATGTTTCCACTTCCCTTTCAGACACAGATATTCAGACACTATTTTGCTTCATAAAAAAGAATTTGTTCAAAAACAAGCTTATGGCTAATAAAGGGAAAAGGTGGAGGGGAGGGATAAATTAGGAGTTTGGGATTAACACATACACACTACTATATGTAATACAGGTAATCAACAAGGACCTACTGTACAGCACAGGGAATTCTACTCATTATTCTGTAATAACCTATATGGGAAAAGAATCTGCAAAAGAATGGATATAGGTATATGTATAACTGAATCGCTTTGCTGTATACCTGAAACTAACACAATATTGTAAATCAACCATACTCCAATATAAGATAAAATTTAAATGAAAAAATAGAATTCTGAATGTGAGAACATTCACAAGAGTATCAATCTTAAACTCTGGCTCATTCACAAGAGTATCAATTAAACTCTTCACATAAGTGGAGACTTATGTAACTACAGCTATTCTTTTCTGATTTCTGCTACTTGAAAACCTGTCCTTGAAAGTGTTATTTATAAAAAGAGTTACTGAGGACACCTGTACGCTAGAGATGGTTGTTATATCCTGAGAATTCTAACCTTTAACTTCTGAAACTTTGAATGTCTGTTTCCCTTGTCTATAAATTTGTTGCTGGATAATATTTTTCACAAGGTATAAATACTTGTAACCTTTTTAGCAACCAAGAAAAGGAGCTTTTTGAATTTTTCACTTCTCTTAACATTCATTAAAGAATAATAAGCCTATGATTCTGACAGATTATGTAATCAAACCAAGAGTTTTGAGAGATTTCGTCTCATTTAAATCACTAGTATTTAGTTAAATATTTATTTCTCCCTTGACAAATTGGAATCTCTTTTAAAGCAGGACCAATTACATATGTATACCTATATTTATATAAATTATTAACTATATATTCATAATTCATCATAATTACTTAACCAGTATCTAGCATTATCCTTTTTCCAACAAGCAATTGTTGAGTGATTTTTTAGTAGCTTCCTCATGATTTTGGTCCTTATGAAGACATGGGCACATTCCTAATTGATCTTGTCAGAGCAGGAGCTGTTGATACCGAAGTTGGGAGTTTGGCCCCTATATGGTCAGATCCCATAATAAGGAAACATTTTCATTGCTCTATGGGCAAGATTACATATGTAGCAAAAAATTTTTAGTCTTTTATAAAACACTTGGAGTATTCATTAAATATTTTGGATCATTCTTTAATTTTAAAATGTGTATATATTAATTATCTTGTGAAATATATGCTTTTGTGTGTGTGAAGCATATGTGAGAGTGTTTCTTTCAGAATCTAATCTATTCCCAAACTATTTGGTTTTGTCTTTAACCACTCCATGTGAATTTTATTTACAACGACATACTTAAGGTCAAAAAGAATTATTATGATTAATCATAATGAATATTAATTATAAACCCACATTTGGGCTAGGCTGCGGAGTGGCATAAAATTTGTGGCAGCTTTTCCAACTTTATGTCTTCCTGCTGAAGGTCTGAAAAGATCCATGGTCTTTAAAGAAGGAAAACTATAATAAAATGCCTTTTGCTAAAGACCTCTTCTTATAATACATTTGGGAACTTTATCTTTTAGAAACATTAAAAAATATGAAACATCTTAGGCAAAGAAGTAGGCCACTTCCAAGAAAACCTGAAATAGGTTCAGCCTCACATCAAGTCCTAAAGAAGATTTCCTCTTTGTATTTTGTCAGTCGTCCAGAACGAACACTATTCCAAGCTGTTCTGCTGATTATTCAGCTTCTTTGCCAATATCATTTCTGGGTTACAGACAGTGACTTCTTTTCCACTCTGGTTGAGAAAATGATTTGAATAATCCATTAGCAGGAGAGAACACCTAACTGCCCGCTATATTGCACACATTTTATCAATGAGTCATCCACAGGTAAGAGAAAGGGTGGTTCATTAATTAAACATCCTACTCTCACCCCAGGGCAGAACATATTAATAATTACCATCTTTATTCTTTAATAATATTATTGTGTTGAAGTGAATAATTAAATTACATAGAAACCTAGCAAAGATAATTATAATTATCATTATGGAAAGAATAGCAGCATCGTTGTGCATACATTATATTTTTCTAAGTTAGATGTGCCTAGATTTATTTTCACAGAACGTGATTTTAAGGTATAAGAACATGTGACATGTGATTTAGCTACTGTTTTTCATTAACACCCTTCAGAGCTTCATATTTTATCAGAAATAATCTGATCCAAATACTTTACATTACTAGTATTCCTTGGTGGAGAATATTAAATGTAAATTCATATCTTGAAGAATCTTACAGATGATTAAATTTCTCTCAAAGAAACATGCATAAACGATTTCACCTCTTGGCAGAAGTTACATATGAAGATGCAGCTGAAATGCAAGTTCATAAAAGAGGAAAGAAATAAAAGGTCCAAATCTAATAAAATTATGCACTGGAAGATTAAGTCAGAATTTCAGAAGCTTCGTCAAATCAAGTCGAACTCTGACAATGTTCCTTTTCTTTTATCGTTAAAGATGTGGCTGTCTGGATTCTCTTTATTTTTTTCAACAGAGTTTCCTAATACCATTTACTCTCCCAGAGAAGAAAGAGCATGAGGAAAAGAGCAGCCTGTGTTCAGCATCCCCTACCCGTCTGTGCTAGGAAGGAAGGACGAGTGTGCACACACTTTAATGTTTTAATGCTGGGACCGCTTGCATACATCTCTAACCCTGAACTCTTTCCTGAACCCCACACTCGAATATCTAACTGCCAACTCAACATCTCTGCTTGGATGTCTGGTAGAAATGACAGATCTGAGTGATCCAAGATATAGCCCATACACTGCTACCTCAACCCTCCCCTGATCCCCACTGCTGCCTAGAGCCAACCTCTCGAGGTCTTCCTCACCACTTACTGCCACCATCATCTACTCAGGAGCTCAGGACCCAAACTCAGGAGCCACCCGTGGTTCCTCTTGCTCTCTCCTGTCATTGTTACGCCCTGCCTGGCTTCCTTTCAATATCTATTCTGAATCTGCTCACTCTTGCTTCCCCCAGTGCCACTGCCCTGGCCCATGTGGACATCACATCTTGCACGGACTGTGGTCACAGCCTCGACATGGGTCTCTGGGTTTTCCTTTCTTGGATTCCTTCACTCTAAGCTCTACACAGCAGTGGGAGTGATCTTTTCAAAAGGCAAGTATTAAGACACTACCTTGGCTTCCCATTACACACAGAATAGCCGCTGCCTAAGGAGCCCTCTGAGTAGGGTCTTGTACCTCGGACACTCTCACCCTTGCTCTCTGGGCCCCAGCCACACAGGCCTCCTAGTCCCTTCTGGACTCAGCAAGCTCCTGGCTGCCCTTCTTCCACTTGCTGTTCCCTCCTCTGGCTGGGCTGCTCCCCGCAGCACCTCACAGTCTTCACATGGTTGGCCTCTTCTTGTCATTCACATCTCTGCTCAGCTGTCACTCCTCAGAGCACCTGATTTAAAAGTCCTGGGGCGACATCCCATTACTCAGCTTTATTTTCTCCATAGCATGTATCACCATCCAATACCGTATTATTGTTTGTTATTTGTATCCTTATTTATTTGTCATCTATCTCCCCAGCTAGACCTGTCTGGGGCTGGCCCCTAGTAGGCACTCAACAATTTTGTGTGAAATGAATGACTAACCGATCCACCCTACTGTATGGAAATATAGGAAATGCGTTTGTAAAATCAGCTTCTGACAAAGTGGAATTTAAACTCTTCTCAGTGGTGCCATCATGATTGTTATAGGGTAAGAAGTACTCAGATCAAGAGTCTTTCTACTTTTGTTTTGAGCACCAAGGTGACTGGAGGTGCTGCCTGCTTAGTCCATAGCTCTGCCCTGGATGTCCTACAGGCTTCAAAGTCATGTGCATGACAGGCCCCTGTCTTCACAATAACCTCTCCCCCTGTCACCCTGCCCCTTGCTCTCTCTATTCCAGTCACAGTGTTTTCTTGCTGTTCCTGCAGGCTCACTACATATGTTCCAAACTTGGAGGTCTTGTACTAATGGGTGCTGGAATCCTCTGTCCCAGGGCTGGCTCCTTCTTGCCATTCAGAGTTCAGCTTCAACGTCAATTCCTCAAAGAGCCATCTATGACTGCTGAGTCTATAGCAGCCTCCCACATCATTATAATTTAATTCTTTGCATAGCCCTTATCACTGGTATTTTTCTTGTTTATTTTCTTCCCCTTCTACCAGGCTATAAATTCCAACGTCTCTCTTGTTCCTACTGTATCTCCAGGGCCTGGAACAATGCCTGGCATATAGTAGGTGATTAGTAAACATTTGCTGAATATGAATATGACTCTAGCTTGTCGCCTTAAATCCACTGAATACATAAGAAGCGTTAATTGAAATATTAGAAGAATGCTTATCTCCCCCACCCCCAAGTCTCCTATTGATTTGTAAAGCGATGTTACTCTTTTTTTTTTGCATAAAACAAGTTTCTCTTTTAACCCAAACTTCTCTACCGACTCTCGCAGATGTGGCACAGTATAATTTCTCTTCTTCTTTGAAATGAGCAAGGGCTGTGTTTTATTTGTTTGCAGCACAGAGCAGAGTATCTGACACACAGCAGGTGCTCAATGAATATGTATTGAAAGAATGAATGAATAAAAGAAGTGTTTAGAATAAAGCTAAGGATCTGCTGGCTGGGTGCCCGCCAGAAGTGTAGAATGGGATAAAGCTAGACCGCTTGGCAACGTCTCAGCCCACCTTTCAGAGTTGAGGATTGTCAAGTGAATAATTTTGGCCTGATTTCTGAGATTTGGCGGCCCGCATCCATTCAATTCACTAGAAAACTGCTCACCCTCTTTACAATGTGTCGGTCTCTTATGAAATCTGTGAAGACATCACAGATAACTTGGCTTTCTCTTAAACTGGCAGCACCAGCAGAATTTCGCTTCCCCTGAAAGCAAGAGCACACGTATTGGCCCTCTCTTGTCTGATTTACAGGGCAAAGTTATGATAGTCCTTGTCCTGGGTCTCCTCCTGGGTTTTGTGGTCCTGTGTTCATGCATCAGATTCAGAGATGCTGTTCTCAGTCCCCTGAAGTCTACTCCCTACCTCTTCCTCAGACCCCGTGGTACCTAGGTCCCTCACCTGGATGTTTGGAAGTAGCTCTTGCCTGTGTCTCCTGGCTGTATATCAGCTTGTACATCCTAGCCTATACTAGTGTGTATACCCTAACATGTATGTCTTACTGCCTTTGTACCTTTGTACCAAGCCTTGATCTCATCTGAAATTCCTTTAGCTGAGCTATGTAAATTCTGACTTTGACTATTCCTTTAGCTGAGCTACGTTTACCTCCTAGACTCTGAACCCCACCAGTAATCTCTGGTTCATACTGGAGCTTTGGTATCATGTTCATGACAATTATACAATAATTTTGGAAGAATCTAAAAATGCCAGAACCTCTGGATATTCCATCTCCTCAGTTGATCATTTGCTGCCTTGCATTTGGCATTAATCTTCTCATATTTCCATTTTGCGCCATAGGGCAGCTTTGTCTCTGGACTCTTGCTATGGACCTACAGTCTTATTTCTGGACTTCATTTCAGTTTTATCTCTTGCCATCATGTTCATCAATAAGTGGCTGATTGGATAAATGCTAGATGATGTATCCACGGAGTGAAATATTGTATGGCCATGAAAAGGATGACGCATGACTAGATTGACATGGAAAGATCTCCACAGTATATTTTTGAATAACAATATAGGCTAGCAAAATAATATGTTTAGTATCATTCCATTCACATCAAATTATATACCTCTCTAGAAAGGTAGCATGGGATTCTTTTCAAGAAATATCAGTGGGGCTTCCCTGGTGGCGCAGTGGTTGAGAATCCGCCTGCTGATGCAGGGGACATGGGTTCGTGCCCCAGTCCGGGAAGATCCCACATGCCACGGAGCGGCTGGACCTGTGAGCCATGGCCCCTGAGCCTGTGCGTCCGGAGCCTGTGCTCCGCAACGGGAGAGGCCACAACAGTGAGAGGCCCACGTACCACCAAAAAAAAAAAAAAAAGAAGAGAAATATCAATGGAGGTAAGACTATGAGCATCTGTGCTTTCTTCTTTATCCATGATGATGCATCATTTACATTTTCTAAAATGAGTAAGTGCTATCTGTGTAAATAGACAACCCCATTAAAAAGAGGGAAGAAAGATAAAACATGGTATGGACCGATTACACGACCATTTCTTCTCTGATCTGCAGTAAAGCAAGTGCAAGGAAAATGTTAGCTGAGGGAGGTGGAAATGGAAAACCTGTGTCAGTGATAGTTTAACAGTCCAGCCCTCCAAAGGCAGGCTGGACCTCTGGGCCTGACCCCACCATAGGAGCAAAAGGTACTGGCCGTGAATGAAGCTTACTGCACCTAGAAAGTTAGGGGTCTGTTTCCTATTGACTTTACTCGTCCCAAGCAGTGCAGAATCCTTAGTTTTTTAATCAGATTCTCTTTTTTTCATTTTTTAAAAAGAATTTTCCCTCTTTTTAGTTGGTTTTCTTGACAGTTTTGAAGAAAGTCCATTGAATTTCAAAATACAATATTTCAAAAATATATTTTATCAAAAAAGTTAGTGCTTGAAAATATTAACTATGATATGCATGGAAGAAAAGAAACTCTTAAGGCCAATATTCTCCTTAACGCTTCCTTCTGTTAGGGTAATGGTCATAACAGATAATAGGAAGGGTTGAAAAGAGAAATAGCTGATAAAACCATTACATGGAAATAGTCATCTTGAAAGCCTCCCAATGGATAGCCCCAAATATAAGTACAGGGCAGCTGCTTTCTAAATGTCATGGCCCAGCTGCACATACCATCCTGAATTTTGACCTACAGGCCTTGACCATGGCCACACGGGAAGCAGGTTAGATTCAGAACCATCCTCAGGAACCTAGTCCTTTGTAAATTTACATGGAGGGGAGATTCCTAGTCCTCAGGTTGAAGGAGTAACTGAAGGGGATTGTCCTCCTCTCTGAAGTTTGACCCTGTATTTCTATATCAGTACAGTAGAAATTTGTGAGTTGGGTTCTACAAAGGGATCTCAAAGTTTGATGTATGCCCAAAAAATATGCTGGTTTATTTTAATGCCGTTCATTGTTATTTGTCTTACTTTTAAGGAAAATAATTAAAAATTAAACCTTATCCAATCAGAGAGACATGACCACACTTGGGATAAGCTGAACGAGACTCCCCAAGGATGAATAAAATTTGGCAGAGCTGGGTGCAGCCCCTGTGCCTTCTGACTTCCCATCCCTTGCTCTTCCATTTTAACACCCAGTCCCACAAGGAATTTCCAAACACTTCCATGTGTCCTATTAGGATGCCATCAGCCATTTCTCTCTGCATTGGCACATTTGTTTTGCTTTATTGCTATTTTTGCTTGCTTGGCAAAAGAAAATGGCTTTCTTCCCTAAATCACTGTGCTTTCTTTTTCTAAGTCATAGGAAGGCAAATTTTTATTAAATGTCTACCTTGTGAACCAGAAAGGTGGGAACTTCTCCTTCAGTGGAAGTGGAAACAGAGTGATAAGCCCCCAGAATGTGCGAAAAGCTTGGTCATCTGTTCCTTTGCGACAGCCTGCAAACTCTTATATTATGGGTTGGATGCCTTCATCAGGAGGGCAGGGAGACTGCTTGGAAAGAGCCAAAATGACTTATCTAGTGCTGGAAGACTGGTTTCAGGATGGGACCTGCTTCTGTTTCCCATTGTTTTAGTACCTATGGGGGGAGGTGCTCCAGTGAAAATGCACTTTTGGGGATCTTCCTTTCAAAGAATCGTATTGCTGGAAGGAAGGTTAACAAACATCTAATATCACTCCTTGATTCATCAATGAGAAAAATGAAGCATAATCTTTCAAACTTGCCTAAGCTTACAATTTGGGGGCAGAGCTGGGACTTGATGCTTAGGTGATTTAAAATGGATTATCAGATTCAAAGGCATAAATATAGGTACTTTTTAGTTATAATATTTTATAATGTGCGTTCTCTGGGTCTACCATTTTTTCTCTTTTTTCCTTGCTATTTCCCCCTCTCAACTCTTAGTTTATTAATGCAAGTTGTTCCCAAAGTGGAGGAAGCCAACCTCAGCTTAGTTAAAATATCAACCTCTTATCAGGTGTGAGGAAAGGTTTTACAGAAGTAGATGGTAAACCTAAAGTCAAGAGGAGGTAATTAGCAAATTTAATTTTAAAAAATTACCCCATTTCCATTTCCATTACTATGGAAAATTAGATGTAGATATACAAACTTTTAATGTGCTTAGAAGTTCAAATAAGAATAATTTAATAAATCTAATTTAATGTGAATAGACATAAAATGTAGTAAATGCCGATAGGCTCTAGTCACAGAAGATATATTCTGTATATTCATGATATGTTATAACCATATTTCAACAAAATACAGTCAACAAAAGTAACATATCAAGATTTATTATTTTGATATGTAAAAAACATTTTGTGTTTCAGTGGATAACTCTGCATTATCCACAGTATACCCTTTTGGGTTATCAAATTCTAGTCTTACTCATGTCTTTGAGCTAATTTGCAACTCTTTGTAAGTGGTAGGTAAGTGATAGATATGTGAGTTCTGTCCTACCTGGTAGTGATTTAATTGACTTCCCTCTTGTGGGAAAAACAGTTATATTCTCATTGGCAACTCATCTCAACATTGCTCACCTTCATATAAATTCATACTCTTCTGACTTTTCCTTTGAAACAGTTATAACACCTGTCTGGTTCCCTCATATCATATGAGTAAACTAACTTTTTCAATATGTGTTCATTTTATATCTGTCTGAAAGTCATGTCTTTACCTTTTGCTGAAAATTATCTTTTAACAGGTACTAACTAAGAAATGTTCATATTGTAGCTTCCTCCGAAGGCTAGTTCCTGGTAAGAAAAATCCATCAAAGAAATGTTCATATTGTAGCTTCCTCAGAAGGCTAGTTCCTGGTAAGAAAAATCCATCAAAAGGTTAAATAAATAGTGATGAAAAGTGAAAATAAAATATTTTCCATTAAGGAAGACAATTTGACATGTTTATGAGCTAAATTTCAGGAAGGAAAGAAAATCCCGCAAAATATCTTATATCTTTAAATATCTCAGTAATAAAATAACAGCAGTTTTAAGGAAGTAAACAACCACCATCTCGATCTCTGCTGTTTGATATGGCAGCCTTCAGCCACAAAAGGCTACTGAGGGTTTGCAGCCTGGCTTCTCCAAACTGAGATGTGCTGTACGTGTAAAATGAACACTGTATTTTGAAGATTTAGTACCAAAAAAAAAAAAGAATGTAAAATATCTCATTAATAATCTTTATATTGTTATGTGTTGAAATGGTAATATCTTAGATAACTTGGGTTAAATAAAATATTTTTTAAAACTAATTTTACCCATTTCTTTTTGCTATTTCAAGTGAGTAATAGGGAATTAAAAATTACATATGTGGCTATTGGATAATTCTGGTACAGAGAATTAAACAACAGATTTAATGTTATTTTGCTATACATTATTGGCATATTCTTGGGTTTCAATATCTATGCAGGAGAAAAACAAAACAAGAAGAAAGGTCATAAATTGAAGAGCAGTTACTTGGGAATTCATAAAAAATCAATATGCTTCCTCTATGAATAATTGCCTAACGTTTGTCAGTCATCATTTATGATACATAAAGACAGGAAAGATCATGAAATAGCTGCCTGCAGTAAACAGTTTAAAGATCAATAAGCATATATTTAGTGTTGTTGTACCTTTTGTCCTTGATGGAAAGCAAGTAAAATCCTAAGAGTGTGTGTGTGTGTGTGTGTGTGTGTGTGTGTGTGTGTGTGAAAGTTTAAGATTTTCATGAGGAAATGAAAAGAGCTGAGCATTCAAAATGAAGAAGGAGGTACAAGCTTGGCTAACCTTTCTAGAGATATGATTGGTTACCTTGGAAACAGTATAAAGTCTTATATCAAACAAGATCCTGAAATTGATCTATTTTTTTTAGAGCAAGCAGAATATGGATTTAAGGTGTTTGTCATTCCAAAATGAAATTTAAAAAGTGTTTGTGGGTATTGCAAATGCATACATTAATTAATTGCATAATTTTCATTTGTAATGAAAGAACAAGTTATACGACTGTCAGGTTAAAAGTCATTAATGTGAGAGATAAATTGAACTTTTTCAGGGACTTACCTTTGATATGTTTTTACTAAAATAAAATATTACACTGGTTTTTCTGATTAAAAAATATAAAATGCTTATTGTAAAAAAATAAATATTCAATCAATATACAAGGAATTTTAAAGAAGTAGAATGTAACCTCTGCTCCCAGACCCAGTCCATTTGTTAGAGATGTTCACAGTTAGCAGTTTGGCATATGTCCCTCTAAATGTGTTCTTGCTGTGTGTGTGTATATGTGTGTGTGTGTGTGTGTGTGTGTGTGTGTGTGTGTGTGTGTGTGAGAGAGAGAGAGAGAGAGAGACAAGGGGAGAGAGAATGGGATCATATAACTCATGTTATATAAATTGCTTTGTAAAAGCATACATAATGTCTTTCTTTGGAAAATTAAGATATATAAGTAATACTCATATCTCTCTAGGACTCTTCACTGACAGCCTCCACCTGTCAGTACAAGTCCAGCACTAAGTACTGGACTTGTACTGACGTTGTTAGACATGTATCCACGCCATGCGTCCAGTAACTAAATTAGAAGCTCCCTGAGGGCAGAATCGAGTTGTACCTAAATGCACCATGGCTTCTAGCATAGAGCTAGGCCCACAATGGGCTCTCAAAAATATGTTTTCGGGGCTTCCCTGGTGGCGCAGTGGTTGAGAGTCCGCCTGCCGATTCAGGGAACACGGGTTCGTGCCCCGGTCCGGGAAGATCCCACATGCCGCGGAGCGGCTGGGCCCGTGAGCCATGGCCGCTGAGCCTGCGCGTCCGGAGCCTGTGCTCCGCAATGGGAGAGGCCACAACAGTGAGAGGCCCGCGTACCAGAAAAAAAAAAAAAAAAAAAAAAATATATATATATATATATATATGTTTTCAATAATAGGTATTTCTTGTGAATATTAACTGATTATACAAGATCCTGAACACCAGACAAGAAGGAAGAACAGGCAAATTGCTTGGTTAATAATAATTGCTCACATCCCAGCAGGGGTGATATTCTAGGCTTCTGGCCGTCCCATTCTTGAGACTCATAATTCTGAAAGGAGCCTTAGAGAGCATCAGTGGATCACCACACCGAAGCGCTTTACATATAGTAAGCCACAGTGTAGGTATTTTTAACATTCCCATTTTACAATGAGGAATCTGATGCAAAGTGTTAAGTAGTGGCACTGGGAACTGAATCCAAGCTTCTAATTTCAGGACTCATACTCTCAACCTCTATATTATACCGGGGATCTTATATTCCAAAACTTTCATGACTTTTCCATATAGTTACGGTGGACAACAAGCAACTGGCTAAATTTTTCATACAAATAAACACCAACATATTATTGACACATAAATCCATTGCACATTTATTTGGATAGTGATGCCATTTATCTTACTCATAATGATGCACACTCAACACAACCAAGTGAATGGCAAGGAGGCTGAGTGGGAAGGTCCCAAGTAAAGGGTGAAGGGGTTAGGAGTTAGGATCAGATAAGGTCTCTTATCTAGGTCAGAGACACAAAAGAGGGAGGAAGAAACCCTTATCTTTGCTGCTTCTATCAGTTCCATTCTGGCAGTGATATTTTTAATAACAAAGAGCAGCACTTGAATGCATTGCTACTCTGTGGTCCAATTTTCATCCTCTAAATTTGTGTACTTTATGATATTTTAAGCTAAATGACTCATCACTAATTAATCAGTACTGTGATGCTAAATTTTGACCACAAAGAGCAAACCAAAGCCAAGTCAACCTGGCTTTCAGTTAATTGGAAAAATTAAATGGATGAGCCAGAAGTCAGTTCTTCTAGGTATAAATGTGCTTTACAACCCATCTATTTAAAGGCATCAGCAGAAATAGTTTAATAGCAGCAGACTCTAAAACTGTTCTATCTTCCTCTTCATTATGTAGTTAAAGCTACAGTATGGATGTAAAGTTGGTAGTACAGACAGTAGAATCAAATATGCTAAATATTACAAAGAATTTTATGTTGAATTTTACCAATGTTATCTTTACTTCTGAGGACAAAATATCTCTTATGCATGTGCCCACTCACTCTTTCCAAAATAGTTATTGAGTATCTACTATGTGCCAGACACTGAGGGTATAGTGGGGAACTAGGGAATCAGGGTGTATGTGCCCACTTTCTTTGTGACATTGCAAATGCTGCTCCTGCCACCTGGATGCAGGGAACAGCTGTTGGTCTCTGGCTAACTTGTACTAGTCTTTAAGTATAGGATTCACTTCCTCTAAAAGGCACTTTCTGCCTACTTGCCCGGACTGGGCTAGAATTCTCTTGTTTAACCTCCCCCAGGGCCCTATACTTAGCACTGTGGTTACATTTGTCACAGCACCTTGCCTACTTACTTGTTTATATCCTTCCTTGAAATCTCCATTCCACTGAGAAGAGGTACTGTCTATCTTGTCCACCATTGTTTTCCATGGTCCAGCACATAGTGCATTCTTTTTTTTTTTTTTTTTTTTTTTTGCGTTACGCGGGCCTCTTACTGTTGTGGTCTCTCCCGTTGCGGAGCACAGGCTCCGGACGCGCAGGCTCAGCGGCCATGGCTCACGGGCCCAGCCGCTCCGCGGCATGTGGGATCTTCCCGGACCGGGGCACGAACCCGTGTCCCCTGCGTCGGCAGGCGGACTCTCAACCACGGCGCCACCAGGGAAGCCCATAGTGCATTCTTATTAAATATCCGTTCAATATTTGAGGCAGGTGGCATTTTGTATAAACTATCTTGGTTTGGCTATTTGGTCATTTTTCTGTCATGGTATAAAAGTTACTAACATGCAGTCACCAGTTGGGGAATTTCTAATCTGAAGGCTGGACGTACGAAGGGGGCTACAGCAGGAGTATGCCCTGGTCCTCCTTCGGAGGCTGCCGCAAAGAAGCTAGAAGAAGATCATGGAAAAAACACCAAAAGAAGAAGAAAATGCACTGAACATCTGCCCAGAGAAGCACCACTCAAACATTCATGAGAGATCATGATGAAGCTGTCCTCCCGCATTCCTGTTTAATCATGGCTGGCCTCTATGTTACCTTGGTAATCATCCATTATCCTAGTTCCTGTTTTCTTTTTTCTCTCACAGCCCTTTTCAAAACCAGTAACTCTTTTGACACCTTATTTATTATGTACTTGTTTGTTGATATCTTCCCCCATTAGACTCCCTGAGGGTAGGGACTCAATCAGTACCCTCAGCTCCTAGGACAGTTCTCAACACATAGGCATTTGATAAAAATTTCTTCTAGGCTATAGCTGTCCTCAAACCTCTGGATGTACTTATAGAAACAATATGTCTGTAAGAATGGGAAAGGACGGGTTGCATCTGTCTGTTTCGCTCATAGTTGTATCCCCACGATGTATCAGAGTGCCTGGCATATTGTAGGCACTCAATGAATAATCACTGAATAAATGAGTAAATAAGCCATTCAATTAAAATTCTTTTTCAAGTTTATAAACCATTGGGAAAAAATTGGAATTCATAGGTCCACGCTGATGATAAACAGATAAGTAAATAAATAAATGGGAGAATTTTGCTTGAAGTAGAATGCTGAGAGCTGGTGGCAAGTGTGCAGGGAGTGAAGAAATTGGATAAGTCTTAATTTTGTACACATTTTATTAAAGACTGGATCATGCAAGAGTCATCAATGGATGCTAAATCTAGGAGGAAATCTTGATGAGGAACTAGCTATTAGCATGGCTTTAAAGTGTCCCCAACAGGCTGCTTATTAGTTACGGGGGAGAAAATGAAACAGTAATTGCCTAGTGGAGAAATCATAAAACACTCGACTGGGTGATGAGAGTTAACATCACCACAGAGTGACAGATGGACACAGTATCCCTCCATATATGATACCCTGAGAGAGACACACCATCACCTGGGCAGCATTCCAAATGAGAACGTATAACCTGATTGTAATCACGGGGGGTGCTATCAGGCAATCGAGGAATGTTCTATTATAAATGGGGGAGGGGTGGCGATTCTCTATACCTCCAAAGCGTCAATATTAGAAAAGACAAAGAAGGCTGTAGAACTATTCCATACTGAAAGAGGTTAAAGAGACATGGCAACCAAATGTGATACCTGTCCCTAGATTTGATCTTATACTAGATGGGAAAACGCTATAAAGCACATTATTGGGTCAATTGATAAAACTAAAATATAAAAGATAGATTAAAGAATTCTATCAATGTTGAATGCCCTGAAGTTGCTTACTCTACTGGGTAGGAGAATATCCACATTCTTAGGAAATATGCACTGAGGTTTGGAGTAAAGGACCATGAAATATGTGACTTATCCCCAATTCCTTCAGAAAAATATTGTGTGTATAATAATATGTATATAATACTTATAGTAAGGAAGAGCCAGAGAGAGAAAGAGTGCACACAAAATCAACTGTGTAAAATGTTAACAATAAGTGATTGTGGGTAAAGGGTATATGACTGTATTGGTGTTCTTTGCACTATTTTTTTTTTTTTTTGAGAGTTATGTTTTATTCGGTAGACATACTGAGGATTTCAAGCCCAGGATGCACTATTTTTATATTTACAGCTTATCCATAAGATTGAAATTATTTCCAAATAAAGAGCAAAAAAAAAAAAAATGAAAGGAATGTAGAAATATGTCATGAAGTATCAATAATCAAATAAATAAAAATTATTTCATTAAATACTTGTGTGGGTTTATGAATACCACATTGATTTGAATGATGAGTTCTCAAACCTTCTTATTTTGCATGCTAAAAAATGGCTTAACTTCAAAAGGGAAAGTATAATAAAATCAGTGATAATGTGTAAGTTTGCATACTAATTCATAGCACTCAGCAGTCCCCAGACTTAGTAGTTCTTTGGGTTCTGAAATGCTGCCTACTGGGAATTTTCAAAATTGGAGCCTCCTAGCTGCCCCTGCCTGACAAGACCGTCACCAAGGAGAAGCACAAGCCCTGGCAGTAGGCATTCCCCTCCTGAACGCTGCAATCATCCGGATGCTCCCAGCTCCTCCCGTCCATCCTGCCTGCTCCCAATCCTTGATGTCTAGTTCTGTCCAGCTTGGCAGCAGCTCACAGTGACACAGCCACTTCAGCTCTCAGACACGCAATTACTAGGGGTGACTTACAGTTTACAATTGTACCCAAAACACGAACATCATTTCACAATGCACAACACACCAAGTGCATCCTGCCCTGAGGAACAGCAATTGGTCAGATGAAAACAAATAGCCAGACTAAAAGGGAAGTGTTAATTGGAAGTGGCCAATTAAGCTTTTATTACGTCAGATTAGTTCAGGCTTACAACCACATTAAATCAGGACATCAAAAGGCAGAGCCCTAGAATAATAAGTTAGAGACCAGCACTGTCACTCAGGTTCTCTGGAAATTATTCGCCTGTGCCCTTCTGTTATCCTCAGGAATATAGCCCTCTTTGTCACAGCTCTGTGTGGCTGCCATGTTTTGGGGGTTGTTGTGTAAGTGATTAGAGAATGATTTCTAGTCAATAATGTGTCATCTGTCAACTCCAATTGTATGTCTTATATTCGGCATGTTAGAGCCAATCAGATTTTTCTTCTCACTTTTTTTTTTCCCCTTTTTTTGGTTTCCTTGGCTGTGTTGCTTGGAATTTAACTTGGGCTGACAGAGGAGATTTTACTGATTTGTGCAGGGGAGGGAGAGAGAGAGAGAGAGAGAGAGAGAGAGACGTCAAGAAAATACACAAGGAGATTTAGATTTAGCATTCTGGATTTTGCTGGGTGACCCAAGATGGAGGTGGTCACAGGCAGTGCTCAGTGTAACAAATACTAGACAGGATGTTATATCTGTGCAATTTATTATTCTGGATTTTGTGCCTCAGTTTCTTATCTTTCAAGAAGGAACACAGTGTCAATACATTGAACATCATCTTATAAACAATTATTTCTGGTTCCCCTTTGCTGCTGTCCCTCGAGGCTGGCACAGTTGTATGAATGTCCTGTTTATCCTCGGGGGTAGTTAACACTGTCAGTGTGTTGGGCGGGGTGTATGTTGCCCCCCTCTGCTTTGTGTCTTCCTTACTAAATTGGGTTTGAGCTGTACACATATTCATGCTGAGTGTGACATTGACCCTGACCTCTTTTCACTTCGGCAAGCATTTTTCTAATGACTGCCATGTAGAAGGTACCTGAGTTGGGAAAGCTTGAACTAGAAATCATAAGACATAAAGGCTCAGCCCTACAATAAAAAGCTTGCCTCCCTGACAATGTTATCTAGATCACAATTGTTAAATTGCTTTGGTTACATAAATTATTTAGTGTGTTTCTCCAGGACCTTTGTTAATAACATGGACAGTATGATAATTGTGTTGTAAAGTGCAAGTCCCAACCAGGGAGAAATAGAGTATATTGTACAGTTCACTCCACACAACACAGAGATGAAGGTTAACCCTATAAGTGCCAGATTTTAATCTTTCACAATGGAACGCTTCCCCAAATATCTTGTGCACTCTCTCCTCTCTCAAACTGAAGAATCTACCTGTCCCAGCTCTACATACCCCTCCCCCAACCTCTAGCCCTCCCCCTCCCCTCCACAGCAAGCTGGAATCCAGCATCTGACAAACTTTGGCCCACTACTGTTGGCAAGAATTATTCTTCCCCTCTCTTCAACAGAGAAAATAAAACCTTTCAATGCTGAAATATTTAAATGGTTACAGACTGGGGAGGAGGGAAGCCAAGGGTCCCACCAATGAGCAGGGGGGGTCTGTGCTCCCTCTCCAGGTGTGCGTCCACCAGCCCCACAATGGTCATTGCAGCCCTGACACTACCAGCACCACTGCTCTTCTTCGTTCTGTTTCTTAATTCTTGTCTCATCACTCCCCTCCCGCTTCTGGCCTTGATGCCCTCTCTGGACAGGGTGAGTCAGTGAGGGTGCCCACTTCCTCCCGGCTTTCTGCTTCCCTTCCCGGGCACACCAGGTACTGAACTAACCCCATGGCGCTTCACGAGAAGCGTGGTCAGCCTCAGTTCTCCTGATTGCTGCCCTTTCCAGATGCTCAGGAGTTCCTTCCTGCCTTAAAAGCCTATTGGAGGTAAGGGGGACAGTTGAGGTTGAAGAATTATGTCCGGATCTGAAAAATTTCAGGAAAATTAGAGGTTCTGCAAAACTGGATAATGGGTAGTTGATATATGGATGAGAGCCTCATCTCTATAAATGGATGAGAACATTATTTTTCAGAAATGATTGCTTAAAATCCATGATCCAGGAATGAGGAAAAGCATGTGAGATCTCTTTCCTTAAAAAAAAAAATTGTTGTTTCTTTTGGGTCAGAGAAAGTTAATTCTATAGTTCAGTTAAAAGAGGCCTCTACATAGATCAAACTGATAATCCCCACTAGTTTCCTTCACACATTTTAAAATAAATGCAGCCTTCAGACAGGACACCCACCTTAGCAGATAATTATTTTCGTTCAGCAGCAAAACATCAAGCTTCAAATAACTAATTGAGTCAATGAATATTTATGAATACTGGAGGAAGTTTAAGCATGCTCAAAACACCCTATTAACCACTTTTTAAATAGGAATGTCATTTTTTAAATGATCCCTTTTCACTCTTTAAGGTCCAAGTTAAAACTGACTCTGCCTGGGATCCTAAAATGATGGATCTCTCATCTCAACTGACATAAAGAGTTTAGCCTAATTCCTTACATGGAGTTAAGTCATCAACTATTTTCAGATTGAGAGTGAATTTCCATAATTTTATCTTTGGGGAAGCTGGTATATGATTACATTATTCAAATAACATACTATATTTTAAAATGATGAATAAATCTGCATTTTAGGTAGTTGAGAAGTAACAAAATTGAGCAAAGTAGAGTAAAGGAATTTCAGTGCTCTATCTTTTTCCCCAAAGCTGTAATACCTCTTTCTTGTTTGATACTTCACTTAATAGCTGGAGAAAGTCCATCAGCAATCATTTCCTATTTGGAATCAAGCAAAGAGGCAACTATGGAGAATTTTCACTTACTGGAATCACTGCTGGTACCTCAGAAAACCTTAAGGATTAAGAGTTTAAGATGAACATATGTAAATGTTCAACACAGAATATATGCATTTTCCTTTGCAAAAATCTTTTTCTGCAGTTGATTCAATGAGTTTTTTGTACTGTCATTTTGGACCTCTTCTATCCAAAGCAATCCCAGATCTTCTTTTCAAGGATATTCCTTTGGGACACAGTCCTGTTGGGAGTTTTCACTTGGCTGAGTTCTTAAATCCTTGATAGATCATTAGGCGTTAATATCTTGGTCTTTTCCTAGAACTGAATTGCAGTTCTACCATTGTTACAGCAGTAGTATTTTGTGAACTGGGTTGTTATTTCTTCTGCTAGGGATACTGCTTAGTTGACAGATTTATTGCTAAATATTTCCAGAATAAGGGAAATACGAAGTTATTAAGTAGGCTCAAGAAGTGATTTCAGTATGTAGTTATGTTGAATTTCATTTACAAGCCCTAGTTTGAGTTAAAGAAACATGGGTTTTTTTTGAATCTCTGAAATAATTTTATTACCAGTTTAAGAAAAGTCTAGAGTTCTAAATACATTTAACATTTCCCTAAGTCAGAAATCAAAGTAATCATACTGAGTCTGAAAGCTGATTTCCATATTTTCTTTCACACTTTATTATGCTTAAATCTGCTACTTTGTTTTGAGGTATAACTGAAAAGGCAATGTTTGAGAGGCTTCAAATTAAGGAAAATCAGTAATTACACCTCTGACCTACATTTAAATCATTAATTCACAGTTCTATTTAAAAATACAGAAATAACAGGTTCAATTCAGCATTCTGAAAAACAATTAAATGTTCTACAAATACAAGGTCAGGTCAGTCAAATAAGCTCTTCATTCACATACTATACCTAATGCCAGACGGTCTCTCTCCCTCTACCCTACGTACATCCATTTGTGTCTTCTGTCCAAACCTCTTGCCTTAATCTATCTTGTGTTCTGCTTCCTGACCTCCTCTCAGCCTCCCCGACTTATATCTAAAATTACTCCTTCAGTGAGCTATCTTGCTGGCTGCAACTCACATTTGACACCGAGTCATTCAAAAAATGTTTATTGAGTGCCTACTATGTGTCTTCAAGCACTGTTCTGGTAACTGGAGATATGGTGGCAAACAAAATAGACACTCCTCAATTATACCTTTGGTTTCCTGTCTCAACTATGATCCGGACCTTTTAGCAGACCCGCAAACAGGATAATGGTCAAGATCTATATATGATGGGACAAGTTTTTATTTTTATAAGCAAAGCACCCTTTCTAAATCTAACCTAGTTTTAAATCTTGGTTTTAAAAATGAAGCTATGAGTCATAATGAGCTTCATAAGGTAAAGAGTGAAAGTTTTGCAATCTGATTACAAAGACTCTACTGACTGAGGAAATAATTTCCATATATATTAAAGGAACCCAGAGTGAAATCTGATACCCAGTTAATTGCTTTCAAGAGTCAGAGACCTAATTTCTTTCCTTCTCCTTTTTCAAAGCCTTTATAACATAAAAGTTTCAGTGTTTCCTAATAAATTTCTTGAGTTTTTGTATCTATTACAAAGAATTGCTGAATTCAACTCTTCCCCAACTTATCTGTGAATTGAGTTACTGACTTGCAAAAGAAACTAGTCAAGGCCAAGCAGTGATTCAACACATATCATGCATCTATCTTCCAAGGTCTTAAACAGTCACAAAGAATAAGGAGATCTCTTTCCTTGAAGCATTCATAGTAGCAAGAAGTAAGCGGCACCAACTACATAGCTTACTATTTCCTTTTTTTTCTAAACCTTTCCATTGCTTCTTGTTCATTTTATCAGTTTCTAAACTTTTGGCCCTTGGAAATCAGTCCCTTGCCAGAGTGAAAATTGTATAAATTTGAGTAGGAGGGAAAGCTAACATTGAGGCTCTTGCTCTATCATACATAAAAATGTTTATAAAGCACCAGGTGTTAAAATTGTGTGATGCAAGTTAAAAATAGAAGACTAGAATGATGGAACAAAATAGAGATGCTTGGAATGGAGCTAAGCCTATAAGTTTAATAAATTACAATACCATGGAAAACAAAATAATGGACAAATGAGTAGTGATTAATAAAAATGGATTAATAATGAAGAAATAATTTACTTGTTATCATATACAACCATAAATCCCAGAAGGACTAAAGAATTTGAGTTAAAAAAGCTCTCACACTTAAAAAAATGTGAATCATATTGTGGTGATTGAAGCAAAAAGATAAATTATTAATGGTAAAGTTAATAACTGAAAATTTTGTTCAGAAAAAGACTAAAAGTAGGACAAAGGGATAGTTAGTTATTCCTGATGAATGTGACCAATTTTGATATGACAAACCAATATTGTTTTATAAAAAGCAATATCCTCTTTTCATTGTACAAATGGTTACAAGATGTAAACAATGACTCGCATCCTTTGACCGATCTCACATTCATTCTCCAAGACCTAACTCAACGTCACATTCTCTGTGAAGCCTTCTTCTCCAAGTAGCTCTACTGGCTCCCAGAGACTTATTCATAACGCTGTAACTTTTCAAAAAATTGCATTCCCTTGTAATTTATCCTTTATATGTCTTTTTCTTTAGCTAATTAATCAGTTTACTATCTTTTTATTCCCCAGGTTTAGCAGGGTGCATGATCCATATAATGACTGCTAGATTAATGTTTATTAAGTGAAAAGAAAATTCACACAGAACCAATCACTTTGGAATTCTTTAAGAATCCTATTTCCTCAATACTGGGACTTTTCTAAGCACTAGAAAGGAAAGATGGGGAAGGGCAAACTATAAGAATATATAGTCTAAACAACTGCTTCTGGAGAGAACAGAAAAAGCACTTGAATAGGTGTTAAGTAAAATCCTACTAGTAAATTATGTTAGTAGTGAGGCTATTTTCTGGAGCAAACATGCCTACAGCTCAAACATGATAGAAGTTTATTCCTTGTATATATAATATATACAATAAATGTTCCTGATTCAGGGGGTGGAAGGGAGCTCTTCTTTCCAGGAGTGATTTCTAGAAACCCATTCTCCTTCCATCTTCGGGCTCTACAATCTTCACCCCGTGGTCTCCAAGATTCTGCATGGAGCCCATTAAAAGAGGATAACAGGGATGGAGAAAGCAAATTCACATCACCAAGGTCTGGTAGTGGCAGACGTTACTTTGGCTGACATTCTGTCGATAAGAACTGATCACATGGCTCATCTAACTGCAAGAGAAGCTGGGAAACACAGCCCCTGACTGCAATTTCTTCCCAGTAAGTAGTACTATAGAAGAGTGTGTATAAATTTGATGGAGCCATCTCTGCCCATAAAGATTTCCTACTCCTTCTTTTAAATACTTTGTAAATGAGTATCTACATATGTATACATGTTTCCTTATCTAGGTAGATTTAATTTCTGAAAGATACATACACACACACACACAAGACTTGAAGGTCTTAAGAAATGAAAGGCTGCTGCTACAAGCAAGCCAACACAGTTAGAGGTATGATTCTTCCCCAAATCAGAACGTTGAGGAGTTTTACTTAACTCTCTCACTGCAATTACATCCTACTTCAGAGCAATGGTTCTCAGACTTTTTGAAATAATTACTGCCACACACTATGAACCAGTCACTATGCTAGACAATTTCAACCTAAAAATGAGGCAAGGTTCTTATCACCTCACAGGAATAATCAGCCTAGGGGAAAGAAAGACATAAGAGCAGGTAATTATAATGTCAAGGCTAAACAATGACAAAATCTGTGCAGATTTTAATGCTTAAAAGGGTCAATTATCTTTCTTATTCTTAGTGTTTTCCCAGCATTTTGTCTGGTTGGCTACATCATTTCGCCCATGAAATTCTTTCTAAATATTGTGGAATAGCCTATGTGCCTATTAAAGAATTTCCTAATCTCCACTATATTAACAAGAGTGAGGGCAGAGATAGCAAAGGTAGAGGGAAAGTTCTCTACTTTCTTTTTTTTTTTTTTTTTTTAAATGTGGTACACGGGCCTCTCACTGTTGTGGCCTCTCCCGTTGCGGAGCACAGGCTCCGGACGTGCAGGCTCAGAGGCCATGGCTCACGGGCCCAGCCGCTCCGCGGCATGTGGGATCTTCCCGGACCGGGGCACGAACCCGTATCCCCTGCATCGGCAGGCGGATTCTCAACCACTGCGCCACCAGGGAAGCCCTCTACTTTCTTAATGCATGTTTTGTTATTGTTGTTCTGTCATTCGTTCATAAGGCCGTTATCCTTAAGGCCATGTAGTAACATTAAAAGCTCTTTTCTGTTGTTGTTCAAAGATTATTCTAAGTGTATTATTTAAATGCCTGAAAGAATGAAAGGGTTTATTTAATAAGTAGAAGGGCTGGACATAGGCAATATCAAATCTCATTTGGAGCCAATTAAGACCTAGAACTTTTTTTTTAAGGCCTTCATTGTAATACTTGCTGTGATCTAAAATAAATATTTCCTGAGTATTTACAAAGTAAATGATTTGGTGCTGAATATCATTAGACTGACAGACTTTTATGTTTTCCCAAGCTAAAGGATAATTCTATTGATGAACAAAAAGAATATTTAAACAATGAGATTATATATATATATATATATATATATATATATATATATATATATATATGCAAAATAACATGGAAATAGGGTTGGTTGGGGGCTGTGGAATGAGTACCAATCAACACACATTATGCTGTTTTCTTTGTGAACATTTCTCACCTCAGCCTTTGGAAGCTCAGACATAATAAATATTTTGACTAAATAATAACATGCTTTTGGCTACCAGCTGTGACCTCCAGAAAAATGGGAGAGGCAGATGGCAGAAAGCAGTGAAAGGGAAGTTTAATAGAGAAATGTTAGAACGTGAGTGTTTTAAAAACTTTCTACTATACCCAGGTTGTCTATAAGTCTCTAAAGAATAGCATTACCAGATAAACTAGAGGATGCCCAGTTAGGTATCAATTTCAGATAAATGATAAAATATTTCTTAGTATAAGTATGTCCTAAATATAGCATGGGAATACTTATACTAAAAATTTATGGATTATTTATCTGAAATTCAGATTTAACTAGACAGTTTACACTTTCATTGCTACATCCAGCAACCCTATTAAAAGTTTTAGTAAGGAACCTTCGAATGTTATCATAATACGTGTCTACTGTTGCCTAAAAATCTCATTAAAATCAAATTTGTTCAGGAATAATGTTAGAAGAAATGTAGAGGATTTCATTGTAGGTGGTGGATCAACAAAAGCTGTATCTACTCATAGTATGTCTTGATTTCTGAGGGAAGTGAGAGGGCTTGAAGCTGCTGTCAGAATACCTAAGAATGTGAAAGTGAAATATGTGAAATAAGTCCACGGCTTCAATTTTAGCTTCCATTGTCCTTTTGCTAGCTTTTGTATGTGTGTCCAGATAGACAAATTAAGTATCAAGCTCAAAGAACCAATCAAGCAGTTTTCTGATCTAGAAACAGGAATCAGTGACATAAATATCAATAGTAATTATTAAAATAATAAATTTGCAGAGTGTTACAGTTTTAGAATCTTTTCAGAATCCGTAAACACATTTGATTTGCAAACCAACTTTGTGAAATACTTTTCTTACTTCAGGAAGATCTACACCAGATTCTTGATTTCAGGGAAATTGTTTTCATTCCCTCCACAGCTGCAGAGGAAGCATGAAAAAAATATGGCTTTTCATTCTAACTGCCAAACATGTACTTTATGGATGAGCTCATTATTATGCAAGATGGTACGCAATCACATTGGTGTGTAGGGGCTGCTAATGAGAAGTCATAAGTCCAAGTCCTTAATGTTAAGCTCAGGCTACAACGTGCCATTCTCTTGAAATATCACAAGGATGGCAACGTGTGTGTACATATATATGCAATGACTCTGACTCTCAGGAAGTTAGCTGCTTCCTGATGCCCAGTTTAAATATTCAGCATATAACCCATCCTCTCTTGGCTTTGTGATGTCTTTGTTTCTCTTAAGTCCCATATATCTGGGAGCTCTTTACAAGGCTGCCTGAGAATGCCAGAGAATGATGCTGGCTCCTTGTGTTGATTCCCCGACAAACTAGTTACAGGGAGGATGGTGACTGTTTGGAATGAGAGGATGTTTCTTGTTGGTTTGCTTTTTGTTTTTTCCTAGCCTCAGCAATGAACAAAACCCCTCCTATTTATATTCATCACAAATACCTTAGAAGTTGGAGACCAGTTTAGGGATATAAAACTCTTTCTAAAGTGCAAATGTTCCCATCTACCCTAGCAAATCAAATAACAATTTATACACATTCTGTAAATTGTTTTAACCTGAATTGTCCCTGGAAAGCATCAAACCAATCAGCTAATAGGAGTTGTTTGGACAGGGAGAAAACCCTGTGGAAGGGGAGTTATATAAGCGAAGGCTGGGCCTGGGCATTTGTGTTCTCATTCATTCACTCATCAACTGCATATTAATTGAGTACTTACTAAGTATAAGATTCTTTGAGAGATGCTTGGGTAATGTAGGGATAAATAAGTCTAATACATATTTGAACATCAATAACTTCATAGCATAGTGGAAGAAACAAACAGGTAAGCAATGAACATACAAGGCAGGATGAGCTAAGTGCTTATGAGATCTATAAGGGACAGTACAGGGGGAGCCCCTGAGTGAGGAACAACTGATCCTGATCAGGAGGAAGGGAAGGGAACTAACACTTAATGAATTCCTGCCCAGTGGCTGGTGTCAGTTAGGTCTCAGTTAGGACACTACCCACATTATTAAAAAGGGGGATATTCAAGGTGAGCTTTAGAAGACAAGGAAGACTCCAGAGGTCTGCAGTCAGGACAGGAACCCCTCGTTCTGCTCTATAGGAAAACAGAGGGATCAAGATGCGCCACACATGTGAGTATGGCCCATGGTCTGGTGTGGTCAGAGTGAAGAAAGGTGCATGCAGTTATGACACCTCATCTACTTCTGAAACAGTAGGCCTGGAAGAATGGGGGCTTTGGAAATCAGAGGGTGGCTGCATAAAAGCCCTGGCCACATGGAAGGGACAGAGGGGAGGCAAGGGCAGAGAGACTGACCAAAAAGGCAATCTTAGAGACAAAGGTGGATTCTGCAATAGTGGCCTGGTGACTTTCTCAGTGATTGCCATGCAGAGACCTCTCAATTGCAAAAACCAACCAACCAACCAACAAAGTGACCCCTCCCCCTCAAAAAACACGTGTTGGTTGAATTGAATCCTGTAAGCTATATTCAGCATACTGTGGGCTTCATATCCAGGTTTTAAAAAATATATATGTGTGTGTATATATATATATGTGTGTGTGTGTGTGTATACACACACACACACACACACACACACACACACACACACACACACACACATAAGAGACTTGATCATCGATGGATTTTGCTCTGGAATCAATTTCCCTTGGATACTGAGGGACCACCGTGTCTTGAAAAGATGTCCAGGTGATTCTAATGAGGAATCTGGATTGAGCCCTACTGTCTGATATAGACCTAAGGGGAAGATAAAGTCATTTAGCGTCTACAGCATGCCGGGTACATTACATTGTCTCCTCTGTTCCTACAATCACCTTGTAAGTTAGGAATTCTTTCTCTCTTTTAAAGATAGTCACGAAGGCTGAGAAAGGTTAGATATTGTCAAGTTTCCAAGGTTATACAGTCTTTGGTTTGTTGGATTTGTCTAACAAACCAGGGGACTTCAATTCATGGTCTGCAAAGCCTTTACAGCTCCCCTCACCAGCCTCAGAATTCTCAGCTTGGTGCCTCTTGCTCTTTTCAAAATAGATCTTTAACCAAGAATTCTGCTCCCTTCTTTCTACCTTTCTCATTCCCTCCCATATCCCTATCTCTGTTGGTTTTAAATTGAGGGAATTTTTTTAAAAGGCAACTTTTCCTCTCAGGTTAAGAAAACTTCTCCTAAAATAAGCTGTTCTATTCAGCTATATAAATTAAGTCATTCTTGGTACTTTTATAGGTCATAGGATATAAAATTCTGTGCTCTAGCAATTCAGAAAAGACTCAGCTCCAGAATATAAACTATGAAAGCAAAGATTTACATAAATTACCATATTAATATTCGTATTTAAAGTTCACAGCTTATCCAAAGCAGAAAGATAAGGAAATAATTTCAATTATAGCAGAGCATCCATTTTTTTTTCATGTTGTTTAAATATCTGATATGCGTTTAGGAAGTGCTGGGTCAGTGGGACCACAGCTAGATTTTACTATACTTAACTCCTTGAATGCCATAACAAAGCTTTCAAAAATGTCTTGTTCAGGATTAAGCCCACTGGGATTTAGAGAAGGCATGAGGTTGAGGGAAGGGGTTTGATCAAAAGTGGGGTTAGGGGTGGAACTGGAGCTAAAAATATTTGTTGTTCTACTATTGCTCATAAAAAGAAGAATGTTTTGACACTTTGACATGGGCATTTTGATGAGGGCTCTTTCAACATGACCCTGTCATACTGGCCTTGTCGCCACGTTTCACTTCAGTGGTAATGAAACTGATGTGAATAACAAAATTTGGGGAGCCAACAAGGGCAAGAGTGGGAAGAAATGACAAGGGGAAAGTGAGATGCAAAAAAGAATAGTGGGAGGCCCAAGGGAAACCAGCTGGTGTTGCTGAAACTGGCATGCACCACTTTAGTCAGCCTTACAGGGCTCCTTGGTGGGCTTGTTTCGGGCAGCTTTCTACAACGTGGTGTTTCCAAGGGTGTTGGAAGACAATATTAGAAGCTCTATTTATATTTAACTCATCCTTTTTTAGCATCTACTTTTCTGTGTTTGTTTTGTAATGTGCATTATAGATTGGCACAATGGTATATGCTTATTATTTATGAATAAATAAATGGATGTGTAATAAAAGAATTTGGCTGGTTTTTGTCCCCAACTCCTGAGAGGTAACCTTGGTATTTCTCAAGTGACTAGAGAGTCTTTGTTATTCATGGTGGGCCCTTTAGAGCAAATCAGATAGTTAATGCTAGTGAGATAAATCAGGATGAGAGGGGGGTCATGCCAAAAAGACCAACTGTGTGATTAGATGGTTGGCATTTTGAGTCAGGTGATATCAGGCCATCCTCTGAGGAGGGGAGGTCGGTTAGAAATTGAGTTCAACTATATGGGCAATGATTCAACCAATCATGCCAATGTAATAATAACCCCCCAACAAAAAACTCTGGACACGAAAGCTTAGGTGAACTTCCCTGGTTGGCAATCTCCTGCACATTGTCACACGTCAATGTGCCTGGAGGGTGATGTGTCCCTGAGGACAACAGAAGCTTTGCATGTGGAACCCTCCCAGATCTCGCTCTATGCATTTCTCTCTTTGGCTGGGTCTGATTTGAATCCTTTTGTTATAATAAAACTACCATTGTAAGTGTAGCACTTTCCTGAATTTTGTAAGTCATGCTAGTGAATTATCAAACATAAAAGTAGTCATGAGAAACCCTGTATTTGCAGCCTGCTGGTCAGAAGTGAGAGTGGTCCTATGGATACCAAACTGATATGTAGCATCTGAAGTGAGGCCAATCTTGAGGAGGACGGTGCCCTTAACCTTGGCTAACTCTGGGTAGACATATATTGGAATGACTCCTCAAAAACTTTTAATGGTTCTAAGTATTTGGTTCAAAAAAAAGTTTGAAAACCACCTAGGACACCACTCAGGCCTTGAGACATCTCTTCCCTCACCTGCCACCCAGTAGCTGTTGCTTTCAGTATGCTATGGGAAGGAAAACTATAAAAAAAAAAAAATTCGTTTGATATATACAAGTTACATTTGGATCACAGGATACAATAGACTTTAAATGAGAACTTTTGCAGCAACATGGATAGACCTAGAGATTGTCATACTGAGTGAAGTAAGTCAGACAGAGAAGGATAAATATCGTATGATATTGCTTATATGTGGAATTTTTTAAATGGTACAAATGAACTTATTTACAAAACAGAAATAGAATCACAGATGTAGAAAAGAAACTTATAGTTGCCAAGGGAGAAAGAAGTGGGGAGGGATAAATTGGTAGATTGGGATTCACATATACACACTACTATATATAAAATAGATAACTAATAGGGACCTACTGTATAGCACAGGAAACTCTACTCAATGCTTTGTATATGGAAAAAGGATTTTAAAAAAATAGTGGATAAAAAAAATAGTGGATATATGTATATGTATAGCTGATTCTCTTTGCTGTACACCTGAAACTAATACAACATTGTAAATCAACTATACTACAATAAAAATTAAAAAAAAAAAATAAAGAAGGAACCACAATGGGAAAAAAATAAATGAGAACTTTTCTAAAGGTTATTCTGTGACTAAAGAACACGAGATTGAGGGCATGGAGAATGTGGCATGGTTGGGCTGCTTGTAACTACTTTTACTTACACTATAATTCTTGCTCTTGTTTTGGAAATTGATGTTATGGGAAGGAAAAGGTACATGACAATACTTAATATGGGGCTCTGTCTAAATTGAATGGAATCAGTCATCATACACCATGACCCATCTTCTCTGGTGACAAAACATAATCCTCCCATAACTAATATTGTGCTATTTTTCTAATTTTCTCCTTAGAATAGTTTCCTTCAATATCTATTAGTTTTTAAGGAGTAGGTGTGTAGGGCGGTTGGTTTACAACTGACAATGAGGATAATTATCTCAATCAACTGGACTGCAGAGATAAATAACCAAGGCCACCCCAACATTAAATGAATAAATAGGGCTCCAGAACACTCCAGCTAGACTGGGGAGCCCCATATTAGGCAAATAGTGCCAAAGATTTAGAAATAGATAAGATTAAACTGGGGTTGTATCAATTTACACTGAGAAGATTTGGCCTTTACTTATTTCACAGTGCAGTGGCTGAGTGCATATTATTTGCTGACTGGACAATTAGAAAATGAGGACCGGGACTTTCTTGGTGGTCCAGTGGTTAAGAGTCCACACTTCCAATGCAGGGGGCCCGGGTTCGATCCCTGGTCAGGGAAATAGATCCTGCACGCTGGAACTAAGAGCCTGAATGCTGCAACTAAAGATCCCGCATGCCACAACGAAGATCCTGTGTGCTGCAACTAAAAAAAAAAAAAAGATCCCGCATGCCACAACTAAGACCCAGTGCAGCCAAATAAATAAATACATACATATATACTTTTTAAAAAGAAAAGAAAATGAGGACCAACAGTATGTGCCATAAAGTACTAAACATTCTAAATATTCACTGAGGTTGGAAAGCAGACTTGATGGAGATTACATTCATGATGGAAAATACTAGTAAGGTTCAAGTAAGGTATGAGCAAAATCATTCATTTTTAAAGCCTAAAACTCTGTCTTCTAAATAGGATCATCAACAATCCCACACATTTTCTTTTTCATTAACAATATTACCCAGAAACCAAGCTGAACATCTAGAACTAGGAAATGAGCTCTTACCACAGTCTCCTCTCTGAGGAGTTATATGACAGGTATAATTAGTGTCCTTCAAGACAAATCCACTCCCCAAAGACAGGCAACTAATTTCAAAGAAAAGAAGGTACAATAAAATAGACAGAAACCAAGAAAATCCTGTGAGAAAATAACAGTATTTGCAATAAACATTTTGACACACAGCTGCACATAAGGAGCTGCCAAGAAGTCTATTTTCAGAGTATAAGTGAAGCAGAACAAATAGCAATCATATTTATATAATATCTTTCATCCAAGATTCCAAGTCTTTTATTTAATCTTTATATTCCCTATATAGCCTGTCTTAGGTAAGGCTGCAGGAACAAGAATTTAGCTTTTAGCCTTGACTTTAGTGTCAATGTTTATGGAATTAAAATTACCACCTCCAAGTACAGATGAGGTTAGGCGACAAAACACAAAGTCAGACGGGACAGGCATCTCTATTCCCCTAGGTCCTTCTCTGTACATAATCAGCACGTTAACTGTTAATATGTACTTCATGCTTCAGTCTTCAAGCTTTTTGCTATTTCCTGGATCACCAAAAAAAACAAAGAAAATATTCTCTGTGACCAGAATATAAGCCCAGGTTTGCCCTCTTTGGTCTGGGCAGATATCAAGTAAACTTAAGTACTTAATTAAAACATCTTCAATTCCAGGCTTTACATTTTTTAACGTGTCTGCATTCTTCATGGAGCTAATTCTGGGCCAGAACTAAGTCCAGCAAATGAAAGAATAAGTGGAAAAAACAAAGAAATAAAAAAAAAAACCTAGAGATGGAAAGTTGGTTGATGGAAATTTGAGGCCATAAAAGATGAGTAAATATTTCTCATTGGATTAGATGACATTTCTGGCCATTTTTAGGTGCCCCCAAATATGTGTTGTCCATTTGTTATTCTAAGGCATTCCTCACATATACTCTCCCCTCCAAAAATAAAGATAAAAGAAGACCATTTTAGGGCTGGAATCAGGGTTAGTTCCTACAGGAACTAACCAGGTAACTTCAAGTCACTTTGCCCAGTATGGAAGATGAGACACATTTTGATTTCTCTTCATCAATTCTAACTACATATCAGCTCCATCTTACTGAGAAATTGGAAGGTCTTACTATATAGACAAAAGTTTGGTGAGATAGGCAGTACCTCCCTACACACTTGAACTGACAGCACTGATTTATTTTCTTCAAAATATTCTGATACTGTTGTGGCCCTTGGTGATCAACTTTTTGTAGGACATGTAATTGTTATGTGTCTGGGACTGTGAAGACTATGAAGAAACAAAATGAGTAAGGTTTCGTCCTATATACCTCTCTTTCTGTCATTCATACATTCATTCATTCAACAAATATTTATTGAACATCTAGTATGTGCCAGGGACTATTCTAGACACACAGATATAATACTGCATAAAAGGGACAGAGATTTGCTATTCTATGAAGCATGCTTGCTGGGGAGACAGATGTGGTAAATAAGTCAATTTAAAAATATATTAGAGAGTGGTAAATGCTATGGAAACAACATAAAGCCAAGAAAGGGGATATGGAGTGCTAAAGAGGGTTGCAATATAAAATAGGGTGGGAGCGGCACACCTTGATGATAAGGTGATGTTACAGTGAAGAATGGAAGGCGGTGAGGGGAGAGCCATAAAGATATCTGGGGAAGAGACTTCCAGGAAGTGGGAATAGCAGGAGCAAATGCCCTGAGGTAGAAGCATGTCTGGTGTGTTCTAGGAATGACAAAGAGGCTGGTGTAGCCCAACCAAGAGGGAGAGCAGGAGAAGGTGAGGTCAGAGAGGCAGTGGGTAAATTGTGCAGGGCTTGTAGGCTCTCGTAATGGCTTTGGCTTTAGTGCAGGGGAGGTGGGATGCTGTGAATATTTGTAGCAGAGGAGTGACATGATCTGATTTACAGTCTGAAAAGCTCATTCTATCTGCTGTGCTGGGAAGATTCTGGAGGCTAGGGCAGTGCTAGAAGCAGGGAGACCAATTAGGCGATTGTAATAATCCAGATAAGAGATGACGGTAGCATAACCAGGGTGGTAGCAGCATGTTATGGCTTCAATTGTATCCCCTCCCCAAAATGTTAAAGTTCAAATCCTTAGTAGCTATGAATGTGATGATACTTGAAAATAAGGTTTTGTAGATGATCAGATTAAGATGAGGTTGTTGGGTGGGCCTTGATCCCATAGGATGGTGTCCTTATAAGAAGGAGAAATTTGGGCACATAAAGAAACACATATAAAGGGGAGATGATATGAAAACACAGGGAGAATGTTGTCTACAAGTTGAGAAATGCCTGAGGCTGCCAGAGGGAGAGAAGCATGGAAGAGGTTCTCTCTCACAACCCTCAGAAGGAGCCAACCCCACTGACACTTTGATCTGGGATTTCTAGCCCCAGAACTGAGACATTTCTGTTTTTGAAGCACTCAGTCTGTGGTACTTTGCTACAGCAGCCCTAGCAAGCTAATACACAGTGGAAACAGGGAGGGGCGGGGGTGGTGGTGGAGTGGTGGGATTTTGAATATATGATTGGTTCTTACCATTCACAGATTCCATATTTTTGATTTGCTAAAGTTTATTTGTAACCTCAAAATAAGTACTCATGGCACTTTCACAGACATTTATAGACATGAGCAAAGTGAGTAGAAATCTGAGTGGCCCAAACACATACTCCTAGTTGAGCTGAACAAGGGCATGTTCTGCCTTCTTGTGTAATTTCTAAAAAAAAAAAAAAAAAAAAAAAAGATCCTGCATGCCACAACTAAGACCCAGTGCAGCCAAATAAATAAATACATACATATATATTTTTTAAAAAGAAAAGAAAATGAGGACCAACAGTATGTGTCATAAAGTACTAAACATTCTAAATATTCACTGAGGTTGGACAGCAGACTTGATGTGTGTGACTGCCTTCTTGTTTCAGCTCTCACCCTGTAAATAAGTGCCCTTTCACAATACATTTCGAGTCATACTCTTCACATTTTGGTTTTTTTATTGATGGTTTTGTTGTTCAATATGACCTCCAAGCATAATGCTGAAGTGCTGTCTCATGTTTCTGAGTGCAAGAAGGCTGTGGTGTGCCTTACAGAGGAAAAAGTTGTGTTGGATAAGCTTCATGTCGGCATGAGTTGCATTGCTGTAGGCCATGAGCTCGATGTCAGGAATCAACAATATATACTAAACACAGTGTCTTGAAGCAGAAACACACCTAACATAAGGAATGTATTGATTGGCTGGCAAAAATGTTGTGAACAGAAGCTCGCAGGAAACTAACCCCATACCTCCCCAATGGGGTAGATTCTGTACTCACTAATTCAACACTCTTGATAACTTTATATAGCATAACTACCTCGAAGGACAGAAGAGATGTATTTTGAAATTAGAGCCAAGATAATAACAGTATTTTTTTAAAGGACTGGATGTGGGCTCTGAGAAAATGAGAAGTTAAGATTAACCCCAATGTTTTTGGCCTGATAAACTGGAAAGATGGAGACAGAAAAGACAATGGAGGGAACAGGGTATTTTGTTTTTGTTTTTGGGGAAGGAGCTGTGGATTAGGAGCCGTCTATCTTATAAATATAAACTTGAGCTTAAGTTGGATGATGTGAAAATTTCAGAGGAAGAAAACTGTTTTACGGCTGGGTCCAAGCAGCAGTAAGAAATGTAGTCATTAAGATCCAGGGAGAGGAGAGACACCTTGATGCCCAGGGTGGTGGTAAAACTCGGGGGTCAGCCGTCTGTGTTCTACTCCCATCACTGCCCCCTCCAAGCTGTCACCGACCTTGTACTTGAGAAGACCTTGAACAAGATTAGGAAGCTCTGAACAAAGGCTTAGCAATTGCTCATCATATCTCAGCTGTTATTACCACGCTAAAATTCTTTCATATTGAATATGAGGTCACCTTAATTTAAGACCATTATATATTTTTGGAGAAAAGGAAAGAGACAGAAAACTGCAGAGGAAGAGACTATTTGAAGGTGAAATTTCATTCCAGTTCCAGCACATCTGCAATGGTATCCTGAAAGTCATGGAAATGAATTATTTAAAACTGGTGGGATGATGGTGTCGGACCTTTATCCTCAGTCTGGTGGTTTTTAAAAAATATCAACCTGCTCACCAGATTTCCTGCCTTAAAAAAAAAAAAAAAAACTTATATTTATAGTTTCTCATGGTGTCATCAAAAGCAGAATGTAAATAAATAAGGTGGGGGGAAGTAAACCAAAGACAATCTCCTACAGGAAATACAGCAGCTTGTGGCCATGCCATACTTAGAACAGAAATGTATTTAAAGTCAGGAATGGGGAAGAATTTAAATCAAGTTAAAATGCACTACAGTGTGTATAGACATTTGAGTTTTAGTGCTAGACATTCAGGAAGAGCCTGGACAGCAGATCCGAATTCCGTATACCTGGGATCACGCTCCCACTGAGACCCAGGAAATTCTCTAGGCCACAACTCCTCTGAGCAACATTTCAAAGGCAGTGAGTTTTCAGTGGTGATCTTCTGTTTCTAGAACTATCTAAATCTATTTGGGACTTGTCTCTCTAATAAATCATTCATTTATTTCTTAAATCAAACCCATTGGAGGATTCAAATCACAGAATACCCTGTTTTCAAAAAAGAGGTAACCTCTATTTTCTCAAAATTATGGAGTCACTAAATTGCTGCCCTTGACTTTGAACTCCACACAGTTGTCTCCTTAACAAACTGCAGGGTGGAGCAAATGGGGATTTGGCCAATTAGTCTAGTTACTGACCACAGTGATACACAGTTTCGCCACCTGGACAAAGCTGAAGAACACTGTAAACCTTGTTGCAGCATCCAAAGTGATTGTTTACAGCCACCTTACTAACTTGTGTCTTTTTAAAAAATATGCCAACCAATCCAGATAACCTTACTAGATGTGCACTTTCCATGTGGGTTTCACTCACTTTCAATAAATAATTCTTGAGCAGCCACTCAGTGCCAGGCCCTGGGGTAGGCAAGGAGATATAAAGGTGAAAAAGAGAAGGCATAGCCCTTGTCTTCAAGGAACTCGGAATCCAGCAGGAAACCATAAAATGAAATAGGCATTTACTTTATAAGATAAACCAGTGGTGGTGTTTCGAGAGCCTACCATAGGAGCAAGCAAACACATCTGGCGTTGAAAAAACCTATCAGAGAAACTGATGGTCAAGCTGAGATCTAAAGGATGAGAAGAAATTAGCTTGATCTGTGTGAGCGTTGGAGGGATGTGGTTTCTTGTAGAAGGCAGGGCATGTGCAAAGGCCTCTTCCGAAGAGGAAGAGAAACCCAGAAGTATACAGAACCCAAAAGCATTCAAGGAACTGAGAGAAGTTCAAAAACTGGAAAGACTTAGGGGAGGGGGAAGGGTAAGCTGGGGTGAAGTGAGAGAGTGGCATGGACATATATACACTACCAAATGTAAAATAGCTAGCTAGTGGGAAGCAGCCACATAGCACAGGGAGATCAGCTCCGTGCTTTGTGTCCACCTAGAGGGGTGGGATAGGGAGGGTGGGAGGGAGACACAAGAGGGAAGAGATATAGGGATATATGTATACATATGGCTGTTTCACTTTGTTATATAGCGGAAACTAACACACCACTGTAAAGCAATTGTACTCCAATAGACATGTCAAAAAAAAAATTGGAAAGACTTTAACAAGCATAATAATACAAGGTCAGCATCTGGTTTCCAAAGTATTGGATGCAATATAAGCAAGCACCTGAGGACCTCTTCAGAGAACATAAGCTCAAACTGCCTTCTACCTGAGGTATAATGTAGAAAAATGGAATTTAGGGAGGATAGTCTAGGTAGCATGGAATCCATGCATTCCCTTGAGTGGTTACCATTTGATTCCTGGATCGTCTGAGACCACAAGAAGTCTATGTGCTTGGATTATATTTTCTGAGCCTCCTACAGGGACCTTCACTGAACATACTCTAATGTTTGTCTTCTATGTTTTAAAGGCACTATAAAAAAGGAGTCTCATGAGGTCTTTTTAGTTCTAGTTGTGAAAGCCATTGCTGACATAAACCCAATGTGCCCCCAAATTAAAGATATTTCCAGCAGAATTTAATAAAAACAACAACTTTCTTTGCCCTCAGGGATTGGTATAGTAATTTTTACCCCTTCCTATTTTGAGAGCTGTATATTACATCAGGTTTAATTATTTTTTTCAGCCATGGTTTTCACCTCGGTTTCAAAGAGCCTCAGAACCAAATTTTGTTTTAAACACAAGAGCCATTTTGCCCTTTACACTTCCATGAGTTTTTAAATTCTCTATCAGACACCCTCAAACTTATGTGCTCCCTCAAATTCTTCTGTACTCACCTGTCTGAAAGGCCAGCCACTCATTCCATTCCATTCCTGCAAGGGCTCTGCTCAACTATCACCTCTGTTATCAGCATGACCCAAAGAGCTGTTATCAGCTGCTTTGAGCATGACCCAAAGCAGCTCACGTCAGGCTAATGCCACACAGCTCTGCCTTCCACAATGAAGCTTCCCTGTTGCCACTGAAATGAGTCATCCACGGATGTGTAACATGGAAATGTGGAGGAGTTAAAGCCTGAACCTCTGACCAGTAGAAGACAAAGGCTCATGGGGAAATTCTTCTCCCTTCTTCTACCTGACAGTCTCTCTGAAGAAGTTCCTGTGAGACCTGTGGTCAGTTGCGCTTGATACCAAGTGGTGACTGGTCTGCCAGACGTCCCCTAGTATTGGTTTCCCCTTCTCTGTGCCACACACCCCTTTCTTCTCTCTTGCTTCCCTGAGACTGTACTTCCCAATAAAGTATTAGCATTTAAGCTTTTCCCACCCTGTTTCTAGGGAACTAGGGCTAAAACAATATTCCCTCCTGATTTTGTGGGTCACTCTCTACTCCTATTTTATTAAGCATATTCTATGTATCTTTTGTGTTTACTTCTTCACATTCTTTTTGAAAATGTGTAGACTCAAGATAAACTTATAAATAAGATCACAGTGAGCTTCATTTTGTATTAACTTTACAGAACTTGGGAACTTGGCTAAAGAGAGTGTTTTTATTTAATTTAATTCCTCAAATAAAATTCCACTGGAAAATTCAAAGTACCGTCTAACGTGTTTTCAAAAAAGGGACAGCCTCTATTTCCTCAAAATGATTTGTTACTTTGCTGCTATTCTCTCTAAATCTCTATACCTGCTGTCTTAACTGACTAGAATTTGTGTGTAATTAAATTTTAATAAACTACTCACATAATCTAAATCTTCCTACAGTTAGATAGTTTAAGGATTTTACTGAGATCATAGCCAACAAGCATTTTCTTTTCTTTGTATATAATGAAAGTACATTTTGTTAAGAAGAGTATTTGAAACTTTAGCTGCAAATTAATTTCAATTAATTTTTCTTTTTGCTATGTATGTTTTTCTAGCCTTAAGGTCAGTACTTGGATACCAGTAATTTAAAGAATCTGTTCCTTTGTACTAGTTTTTCTTAGGAATACCTTATTTCTTGTTGTAGAAAACCATCGTGGAATATCAGCAAGTTCCTCCTTCTCCACCGCTGCTGGACAGTACTGTATATGTAAGCAAGTTTGTACTGCTGAACTGGATTTCTTTCCCCAAACAGGTTTTTTTTTCTTACTATACAATTCTGTTTCTATTCCTTAAACATTTCTCAAGGTTTTTGATGGGTCGAAGTCATCAATTAACAGTTATTTTAAAAATACCAATTTTGTGCTAGTTACTACATTAAGTAGGAAATACAAAATTTTTCTCTACAAATAGTTTATACTCTATTAGGAACTTAAGACAACTATATACCGTACAACAATAAAAAGTTGAATATAATGTCACCATAGCAGCAATACACAAATGATATTAGATCTTTGCTGGGAGGAAGAATAGAACCATTAATTCCTATGTTGGTCTGAAGTAATTTCTATATTTTTTTGTTGGGATATCAAGGAAGTATGTGACCCTCTATAGTTCCTTGGATCATCCATTCAAAATACATATTGGATTAATGTGGTGTATATATACACAATGGAATATTATTCAGTCTTAAAAAGGAAGGAAATTCTGGCATATGCTACTTCATGGAATGAAACTTAAGAACATTATGCTAAATGTAATCAAAAGCACAATGAGGTGTCACCTCACACTGGTCAGAATGGCCATCATCAAAAAAATCTACAAACAATAAATGCTGGAGAGGGTGTGGAAAAGACGGAACCTTCTTGCACTGTTGGTGGGAATGTAAATTGATAAAGCCACTATGGAGAACAGTATGGAGGTTCCTTAGAAAACTAAAAATAGAACTACCATATGACCCAGCAATCCCACTACTGGGCATATTCCCTGAGAAAACAATAATTCAAAAAGAGTCATGTACCACAATGTTCATTGCAGCACTATTTACAATAGCCAGGACATGGAAGCAACCTAAGTGTCCATCGACAGATGAATGGATAAAGAAGATGTGGCACATATATACAATGGAATATTACTCAGCCATAAAAAGGAATGAAACTGAGTTATTTGTAGTGAGGTGGACGGACCTAGAGTCTGTCATACAGAGTGAAGTAAGTCAGAAAGAGAAAAACAAATACCGTATGCTAACGCACATATATGGAATCTAAAAAATGGTACTGTTGAACCTGGTTGCAGGGCAGGAATAAGGACGTAGATGTAGAGAATGGACTTGAGGACACAGGGAGGGGGAAGGGTAAGCTGGGATGAAGTGAGAGAGTAACGTCAACATATATACACTAGCAAATGTAAAATGGATGGCTAGTGGGAAGCTACTGCGTAGCACAGGGAGATCAGTTCCAGTGCTTTGTTATAACCTAGAGGGGTGGGATATGGAGGGTGGGAGGGAGACGCAAGAGGGAGGGGATATGGGGATATATGTATGCTTATAGCTGATTCACTTTGTTGTGCAACAAAAACTAACACAACATTGTAAAGCAATTATACTCCAACAAAGATATAAAAAAAGAACATTATGGTAAATGAAATAAGCCAGTCACACACAAAAAAGCAAATACTGTATGATTCCACTTATATGAGGTACTTATAGTAGTATGAATAGAGCAGTCATATTCATGGACATAGAAAGTAGAATAATGGTCCAGGGATTGGGGATAAAGGAGAATGAGAAGTTATTTAATGGGCACAGAGTTTCAGTTTTGCAAGATGAAGTGGAGATGGACTGTAGTGATGGTTGCACAACAATAAGAATGTATTTAATACCACTGAACTGTGCACTTAAAAATGATTAAGATTGTAAATTTTAACTTTTGTATATTTTACCACAATAAAAATATAGAAAAAAATTTTAATAAAATTGTACTGTATTCAGTACTAGCGAAAAGAGATGAATAAAATCACACTGCCATACAGAAGACAAAATGTAATCAGATAAAAACAGAGCCTGCTAGGTTTTTTATGTGGTCTGCAGAAAGTGCTAGTGTGGCATGGAAGCAGAGATATGGGAGTGAATAGTATTGTCCAATGGGAATGGAAATTGTGGTGGGTGGGAAAAGAGATAGTGGTATCTTCAAAAGCTTCATAGAAGAGTTGTTATTTGAGATGGCCTTGAAAGGAGAATAAGAATTTAGAAAGATAGCAGAGAAGGTATTCCAAGCAGAGGAACAGGGTTATTGAAAGAATGGAACATTAGTAAATTGAGAAAAGTTCTGTCTGGTTGAAACCTAGGACCAGTGGAGGAGAGTGGTAGGAGATGATGTTAATGGAATAGCTATGAGGAGGCAACACTGTCCACCACATTAGAGGGTGTGGACTTCATTCTAAATCAATGGTCTTAACCAGAAATGCGCATCAAGATCACTTTTAGAGCTGACACACATACATATACCAATATTTATCACTTCAGACTTGGTTTTGTTTGTATAGAGTGGAGCCTGGGCTTCTTCATGCTGTCAAGGCTCCACAGTGATTCAGAGAGGCTCCCAGAATCTCCACTGTAAGTAATAAGACATTATAAAAGGTTTTATTATTAAGATGAGAGATGTCACTTAGCTCTGATGGCAATATGATTGATGACCTAGAGAGGGTGGGACTTGCCAGTAAGCATACAAGGTAGAAAATTCCTAAAGTGCTGCGAGCTAAGGTTCTTAAAGAGCTCATGACAGTCTGAATTTAGACAGTGGCAGTAGGGACAAAGGCATTCAGAAAGTTAAAACTACTGGACTTGGTGGTCAGTGAGATGTAATGGGTAAAGAGAGAGAAATCAAAATTAGAGCTCAGATTTCCACATCAGACAACTGGGTACAGGTGGATCCACTACTGAGATAGTAAATATTGGCATAGGTACTACCTACAACATCTGGCAGATTGACTATCAAAGAGTAGGTGCTCAATAATTGTTGAATGAATGAAAAATCCCTAGTAAACCAATGATTATACAATTGTGGATGAAAACATGACTAAGGGTTGGTTTATGGATAAGCTTTGTTGGGTTTGGACAAATCTAGATATCTGGGGGAGGTGGAGTGGAAGGTTGTGAAAAAGAAATGCAAAACAGAGGGTACCATCAAAACACAAAACCCTCAAAGGTTGGAAAGTTTAGGCTCGGTTCCAAAAACAGCAAATGGTTCAGTTTGGCTTTAGAATAGTGAGAGATGAGACTGTAAAAATATAGGGACTCCATGATGTCATGTGTCTGAAAGTCAGTCTGAGGAAGTTGTAATTAATTAAGGAGGTGATGGTAAGTCATGGCTTTTGGGCAGGAGTCTTCCATGATCTTTAGGATCATGTTCTTTTGGGAGACTCTTATAGCAGCAGTGGGATAGGATGGATTGGGATGGGAAGAAATCTAAGGAGGAAAAGATCAGTTAGAGGCTATTATAAAGGATGAAGCAAAAGATAAGAAGAAGAAGCTGAGCCATGATGGTCACGTGATTTCTCAGGCAGGAGCAGATTCAAAGGATAGTCAGGAAAAAAATTAATATGCAAGATCAGGCCCCAGAATAGGATGGATGGAAGTTAGAGTTGAATACAAGGTGGAACCTGGGTGGCAAAGCATTGTGGCCTCAATGAACAGCAAAAATTCAAGTCAGGAAGATGAGCAGTTTCAGGTGAAGACAATTGATTCTGAGATGGCAGCAGGATGTCCAGGTGTATAAATATTTCGGATACCAGGAAATGCAATATTGCACTTCACAAGACAGACTGGGGCCCGATATTTAAGCTTGGGAGCCATCTGGTACAAGTGATAAATGATGTGTACAAGTGGATAAGATGGCCAAGGAAACAGAATAAGCCCAAGAAAAAAGCCATGAGAGGATGCTTACCCTTTGCTGGGTGAGGAAGGGAGTGAAAGCAGAGCTGTCTGAGAGACACAAGAATAATCTGGGAAATGTGCCTCTAAGACAACAGGAAACAGAATTTCAAAGGAAAGAGTGGGAAATAGAGTCAAATAGTTAGCGAATTGGAGGAGGTAGGGGAGAAGTGAGATAGGGCAGATGGTCTGTTGACAGGTGAGGGAGCCTGGGTGGGGTTGCAGAGGGAAGGAGTGGAGGAGGACATGAGGAAGCTGCACTTTTCCATAGTGTTTCTGATGCGAGAGTCAGAGGTACTGCTAGGATGGCTCTTGGCACTGTTATCATTTGGTTTCAAAGAACTCAACAGATCCATTTCTTCTCAGTCGTCATATAACTTTCATTGGAACAACAGGCCAGGACTATGGGTGCAAACAGATTTAGGAACACTGATGTCTGAAATCTAATTCATGAACACTCCTGGGTCTTATCATTTCCTGAGAGGAAATAGTCAAAGTTAAAATGACCATTTTGCATGACAATATGTGTGCCAGAGCTATGTGTGGCAAGTAACTGGATAGCACCACGGTACTCATTGAACCAACCTTTTTGTTACTAATTTGAAATGCTATTTTTATCATAAACCAAATCCCATATGGCTTTGTGTCTATATCTGGACTCTCTGTTTCATTCCATTCTATACCAAACCTCCTGGTATTTGATTGGGATTGCCTTGAGTTTATTAATTTAGTTGTGAAGAACTGGCATTTTTTACAATATTCAGTCTACTAAAAAGAGGGGTACTTAAGCCTTCTTCTATGCCCCTCAGTTGAAGATAATAATTTTTTCATGGAGGTCCTAAGCTTGTCTTTTTCAGTTTACAGCTATATATTTCCCTTTTGAGTTGCTATTGTTAGTGGTATTATTACTATTTTTTTTGTATTGTAAGTGTGTGTGTGTGTGTGCGTGTGTGTGTGTGTATGTGTAAATAAGAAAGATGTAGGTGCATTTTCAGATAAGCAATAAAAATTGTAAAGAAACAATCTAAGGCAAATTGAAATTTTTAATAGCATCTGACCTTCACTGAGCTGATACACATATAAAAAAATCATTTTGGATAATACTATCATGTAAAACAGAAAAAAAAAATGTTTATTTTACCTGTGTATTGCTAATTTTTCCTTCAATAAGACAAGCCATGACTGTATTTGGAGTTAAAGTGTGGTGTCTGTTTAATCCTGGTCCTACCAGTGAGCTCGCTTTCCTCCTAATGCCACACAAAGCCCAACTAGACTCTGGCTCTTTCCACAGAAAAGTAGCCCTGTTCTGCCCTGCTGCTTTAATTCATGACCATGACCATGACCATGACCATCAGTTTTTCAGTGTCTCCTCCTGAGGTGCTGGTGGAATAGGCTGAAGGAGCTGCAGCCACAGCAGTCAACCCCCCATAGCAAATCACACAGACAGAGGTGTTTTCACATGGTTTGATGGAGCTGGGAGACAAGAAAGGTTTCAGTTTTTTCTTTTTCTTCATCCCAGTCCTTTGGAACTTTTCAATTTGAAGAAAAACTGAAAACTATCTAACAAATCCAGATAAGGGGTCAGCAAACTTTTATTGTAAACAGCCAGACAGGAAATGTTTTAGGCTTGTGGGCTATATGGTCTCTGTTGCAGCTACTTAACTCTGCTGTTGTACCATGAAAGTGGTCATAGACAATAAGTAAATGAACCTGGCTGTGTTCTAATAAAACTTTATTTATAAAACAAGTGGTGAGCCAGTTGTGGCTCATAGTCCAGATTTGGCCTATAGGTTCATGGTTTCCAGATTCCTATTTTATTTTATTTTTTTCATGTTCGTTATATATATTTTTAACATCTTTATTGGAGTATATTTGCTTTACAATGGTGTATTAGGTTCTGCTTTATAACAAAGTGAATCAGCTATACATATACATATATCCCCATATCTCTTCCCTCTTGCATCTCCCTCCCTCCCACCCTCCCTAGCCCACCCCTCTAGGTGGTCACGAAGCACCGAGCTGATCTCCCTGTGCTATGCGGCTGCTTCCCACTAGCTATCTATTTTACATTTGGTAGTGTATATATGTCCCTGCCACTCTCTCACTTCGTCACAGCCTACCCTTCTCCCTCCCCGTATCCTCAAGTCCATTCCCTAGTAGGTCTGTGTCTCCATTCCCGTCTTACCCCTAGGATCTTCATGACCTTTTTTTTTTTTTTTCTTAGATTCCATATATATGCGTTAGCATACGGTATTTGTTTTTCTCTTTCTGACTTACTTCACTCTGTATGACCAGATTCCTATTTTAGACCAGTATACTTCCAGACCATTCATTATTTGTACTTCAAAAAATCAAAAGCAATGTACTTGTCCCCATGGGACTAAAGATCACAGGATGCAAAGCATTGGAGTGAACAAAATAGAGTAAAATCATCAAAATGATTTCTTATCAATCCTTAAATGAGTCTGAGCATAGCTAGCCCTTGTTTCCTTTATGAAACTCAAGAGGGATCACAGTATATAAAAATACACATATTACATTGTGGTATGATCACTGCTTTGAGGAGGGAGAGAGAGGTGAATGAAAAAAAATCATTATTAGTAATGCAAACATTTGCTCTTACTTACCAATCCTGTACTGCATTGAAGGATTCTTCATTTGTGATGTCATACATTAAAATAAAGCCCATGGCTCCACGATAATAGGCTGTGGTGATAGTCCTGTATCTTTCCTGGCCTGCTGTATCCTACAAAATAAAAATAATAATCTATCAAAAAATGAGGCAATAACCTTCTGGGAAGTGATTGATTATTCCCAAAATAGTCATAACAGAGAGTCTAAATTGTATTTACAGTGTATAGCTATATATGTTTTTCAGTCTTGTTTTTCCTAATGATTTTCATATGGCCGCTCTGCAGTATTATGAGCAAATCTTTTTTTTGGGGGGGGTGTAAAGAACTAGCTCAAAGTACCTTCTACATATGTTCATTCCCATTAAGGAGCATTTAACTATAGAAAAGAAAATAAGAAGAAAGATCATACATATCAAAATCCGTGGCTTTGTAGAGTTTAAAACCAGAAGAGTACATTAGCTCCATCATTATGTATTTACTATCTATCTGCTAAGTACAAGCCTCTGTGGGGAAAAAAAAAGAAAAGGACCTTTTATGAAAAGGTCCCTGCATTTAAAAGCATGCAGTGTAGTTTCCATTTATTCAATGGTAAAATGACAATTAAAATACCTACTCTGTGTGGGTGTTTGAGTTGTAGAGATCTGGAGTTCCCACTCTCCCATTAGAGAGCTGGGGGGAACATGCACAAGCTGCTGAGCCTCTATTAACTCAAACCCCCTAAAGTCTAGCATGCTTGTTAGTGTGACCTGAAATAATGCATGGAAAGTGCTCCTGACACAAAAAGTGTCCAATAAATGGTAAGAACTGGCAGTTATTCCTAAAATTGGGGAAGGCAAGGCTAACACAGGATGGTAGATGGCAGCTTACAAATGCAGGGGCTCAGGGCCTGCAAAAGAGTCTCATGCAGCAGTGAAATTTGAGGATCAGAGACAGCTACATCACTGAAATGACCTATATAGGTCACAGATACTGCACGGTGTAGTTGAAGAAATTATTCCTCACTTCAACTATTGCTCCTTTGTCTTCTCAGGATCTGGGTTATAACTTATAACCCAATGCTCCTTGGCTTCCCCCTCTACCACTTGCCCAGAGGATTGGGCTCTGATTTCTCTGTCCTAGTATTCTAGGTGCTTAGCATTTTGGACAGAAATGTCACCTTCTTTCTGACTCTGGTCTGGGTCCTCTTTCTTCCCTTCTCCCAGAGATGCCTCCTTTGTACACAAAGTGCATCCCAGTTCCTCCTAAGGCAATATTAATAGGTCTTAAAGGGAAAGCTAATGTGCTGGATGATTCAAGAAGTTCCTTAAGCATCAAAATGAAGTGAACATCTCCTGGGTCTCACTCTTAGAACAAGCTCATGTTGGACACACTGTTCCTCACCCGTAGGGCCCCTCCTGCTCAGATGCTTGCACTCTACCTCGGACTAACAGTAGGAAACTCAAGAATGCTCACAATTTTCTCCTAATTTGTGTGGTTTATTCTCTTTGGCCCCTGAAAGTTCCGAAAATGGTAACCATAGAAGGCTGAGGAAATCAGCATATGATTCCAGGAGGATGTGGCCGTGTGAAATAAAACTTGAAAATTAGCAAAGGGTGTGACTGTTCATGAGCAACAATTATACTCTACACTTGGAGCAGGGATAAGGCTGGCCTGATTAGAGGTGTTTATTAGGTAATATTATTGAAATAAGTTTCCAAAGGTAAGATAAAAATAGATTATGGTACCCAAAATAGCAAAAATGAAGCAAAACAAACGAGGAAATTCTTTCAGAACAATACCACTAATTGGAAGAAAATAAAAAGGAAAGTCTAGATTTCACCACGTGAAAATGTGACCATTCCTTGAATATAAAAAAAATTCTGGGCTTCCCTGGTGGCGCAGTGGTTGAGAGTCCGCCTGCCGATGCAGGGGACACAGGTTCGTACCCCGGTCCGGGAAGATCCCACATGCTGCGGAGCGGCTGGGCCTGTGAGCCATGGCCGCTGAGCCTAGGCGTCCGGAGCCTGTGCTCCTCAACCTGAGAGGCCACAACAGTGAGAGGCTCGCGTAACGAAAAAAAAAAAAAATGCTATGAAGAAAATTGCAATGATATATAATCAAGTGATATTTGAATATTTTACTGTACTTTACTTAGTATTTTATAAATATGAAAGTATAGATATTAGAGATAAACGTGGAAATAAAAAACTGCATGTAATTGGGACAATTATACAAATTTATTAGACAGAAAGAAGCCAATCTTGAGCTTATTTGGATATTTTTGGATATTCGTTGGATATAATTCCATTAACAGTATATCCAACTGTGAAATGAAGGAGAAAGTTAGAGAACCAAATGCCCAAAGACTGTATTTAAAAAGCAAGGTATAATTAGAGATTGTGTAATATATTTTAGCTCTCTGGGGAACAGAACCCCTTATAACTAGTCATTCTATTTTAAAACTTAGGCACTTTTGTCTTGGGTTCATATTTTTCAGAATACATTATCTATAAAATTACCATTTTTTTTCCTACTGTGAAGTAATTTTAAATAGCTTTCTTTATCTCTTGGTAAAATATCTTTTTGGGACTGACCGAGTAGCCTTCTTACAGGTTAGGGACCCCCTTCCTGCTGCTTTCTCTATACAAAAGACAGCTTTCCCCCAATCTCTCAATAGGAGAAAACAGCCAATATGCCCGAGGCACTGCTAAAAGGTGAGCCAGACCCTTCCTGTCAAGCATGTCTTCAGTACAGACACTAAATAATGTTGTGTTGAAAAACTATGACATTTTCTCTCTCTTCTTGACCTCTTCCAGTGATGGCTTCCTCCTTCATAAGATGTTTATTTTGACAGTAAAGAAACTAGATCTAGTGTTAAAAAACATATCAATTTCACACTGGAAGTGTATTTATCTTCAAAGGAGCAGAAATCAAGGTCCTGTTACATTATGATTGAGATGTTACAGGAAACCACGGGTTTGGATAGCCATTATGTATCAAAATTTTAAAACAGAGAGAGGAGGACAAAAACAGCTTTTAAGAAAAAGAAAAAAAAAAAGATTTCAGACAGCACTTAAGTCACAGCAAGGGGCAGGACCTTCCACAGGATTCTGACTTAAACCCAGAAACACAATCTAATTGGAGGTAGTTGTCACCTCAGAGCTCTCAGGGAGAATAAGAAATTGCACCAAGTAGGGGAAGTGTAGTAAGAAATACAAAGAGGAAATTTCCTTTCCAAATGCAAAGAAAATAAAAAGAGTAAAACTAAGCTAATAAACAGACACTAGTTAGCTCTGCATTGGTTTTGAGTACTGAAAACAATTTTAAGTTTACAAACTCAGTAGCATTTTCTTTCCCATTATATTAGGAAGAAAAAGGAGTCAGAAAAAAATACCTCATTACATTTGACATTTACTAATAATGATAGAAGGTTATATTGGAAAGAAAAGAACATTTATAATGTCAAGTGCCATTAACGTAATTAAATGTGAGAATCTCAAAAGGTAACTGACTAAAATGGTACTTCTCACTCTGCTCAGGAAAATGGCTCTAGACTCTGGCTTTGCCTTGTTGTCCTGCCCAGTTGATTCTAATTACTAGAGATACCTGCTGGTTTCCTATAAATGTAGGCTTCTAGTGATTGAAAAACACAACAGGAAATCTTTCACAAAAAAAGGGATAAAAATATGATTTAAAAATGAAAGCTTTCTTCCAAGAGAGTTAGCTTTCATTTTTCTCTCTTTTAAGAAAAAATAAAATCATCTTAGCTGGCTTAAATATTTTGACTTCTCAATCATGTTTTTCGGAGGAATTTTTGGCTTAAATGATAGGTTTGATTAGCAAATACTTGAATATCTGTCAAGAAAGAGCTCTAAAATGGAAAACATTAGCAGTTTGAGAAGTAGTAGCTAGGAACATTTTCAGTTTGAATTTTGGCATTTTTGTCTGTTTTTGCCTTATGTTTTCTTTCTCTGGTGAAACGTTTTATTTTTTTAACTGCATGTAGTGCATTCTCAAACACTTCTGAGGTCACACAGAGATCATGTTCAGTTTTAGGACTGAGGAAATAGCTTTCATTTGTAAAATCTGGGTTATATTGTAATTTGTTTTTGTTTTGGTGGTTACTTCTCTCTGTATTGGATTAAAGGGAAAATGGAAGTAACCATTAGTAAAGAAACATAACTCAAATAATATCACTACCATCAAAATACATTTATTGAATGTCTAGACAGAGAAAAATAGATTGAAGGACAGACAATCCTGATACATGATAAAGTAGGTAATTTTATGGGTGGAGAAACCAAACCAGAACACATTGGTGTTAACTGATCAACAAAGGTAACTTAATTAAGCTAAAGAAAATAATATATAATAATCCAAAGAGGAAATCAACAGCAATGTAGGATGAGAACACTGCAACATAAGACATAAAACACATTTTATCTAGTGAACTTCTAAATAGACACAAATATGTGAAATGGAATAAAACACTCAGTCATTTAGCATTCAAGCAAGTAGCAATCTTTTAACTTGTACCTTGCTACCTTCTACCTGTAGGAATTATTTTGAATCATCAAAGAAAGATTAAATTATGCTCAATATAATTTAATATTAATGCTGATTGGTTGATTGATTCATTCATTCAATAAACAATAAGTGAACACCTATTACCAGTTACGGACTGTGATAGATATTTATTAAATTTACTTTATGTATTCTAGACATATTTTTGTATATTTAAAAATTCTACACTTTAAAAGCATTTCATTAATCAGGATATCATATTCCTTACATGTCTACAAAATATTAGACATGAAATATCATTTCTAAAGAACCAGACAGCCTAGCAATTTAAAATTGTAACTGAGACCATCTGCTCAGTGGTGAGGTTCTCCAATTCATAGTCACAGTTATGGGTTGTACTGTGTTCCCCCCCACCAAAATATGTGTAGTCCTAACCCTAGAATCTGTGAATGTAATCTTATTTGGAAATAGGGTCTTGGCAGATGTAATCAAGTTAGGATGAGTTCATACTGGGTTACGGTGGGTTCTAATCCTATGACCAGTGGCCTTTCAAGAAGAGAAAACAGAGACACAGAGAAGGCCACATGAAGGCAGTAGCAGAGATTGGAGTGATGTATCAACAAACCAAGAAACGTCAAGGATTGCTGGCAACCCCTAGAAGCTAGGAGAGAGGCATGAAATGAATTCTCCCCCTAGAGCCTGAGAGAGAGCATGGCCCTGTGATACCTTAATTTAGGACCTCTAGCCTCCAGAACTGTGAGACAATAAATTTCCGTTGTTTTAAGCCACCCAGTTTGTGGTACTTCATTACAGCAGCCTAGGAAACTAACGCAGTCATCGACCCCAGTTTGCAATCTTCATGATCAGGGCAAAAGCAATATAAATTTCACAGCTACCCACATACCCCTTTACTACTTCACAGGAGAGAAAATATAGAAGATTAACAGTAGTCTTATTGAGAAGCCTAACATAGTCTCACGAAGATGTTATGCTAAAATGCATAACTATATTCCATTTATGAAAAATTAATTCTATTCAAAAAAGGTGAGTTGATATATCTTACTGCTTTAAAAAGATCTTAATAAACATGAATACATACATATATTGTTCTTAGAAGGACAGAGCACCATTGCTTGAAGCGATACACATTATATACTGTTTCACGTTGGAATTTCATCCCCAAATTTTTGAAATGCTGTTACAGAAAAACCTAAAGTCATAACATATACTGAGACGCTACTCTCCAAAACAACAGAAACAACAAAATGCTGATTATTATACATTACTTCTTTTAGGTGATGTTACTTTCCTCCCAGTTGTATTTATTTTTTAATTTCCATAAATAGGCAGGCATAAAGCAGCATTGAACATAGTCTGATAAAAATAGTAAGCAAAACAGGAAGCTCAAATATTTTATGCTTTCTTGTTGCATGCTTATTTTTGGAATAAGAACTTTTTTTCCTTACGGCAGTTAATCTTCCATTAAAATGAAATTTACAAACCACTTTTCCCTACTGATCTTGCACAGTCAGTTTGAATTCATTTACAGACAGTTATACAAGCATCTGTAAATGAAGCTCACATTTTAGAAAAGAGTTCTAATAAACTGGCCTCTAAATAGTTCTTTGATCAATATAGATGTTCTTCTTACCTATTGTCTTTTATCCATCCTCTTCACACCAGCCGATTTTATTGATCAGATTTTCTTGGCATGATGTTTAGCTTTGAAATACCCAAACCTTCATTTTACAATGGCATCCACTTCCAAGTAAAACCCTAATAAAATAACCCTGAGGCACAAGGATAAAACTTGACCTATTATTTCTTGGCAGTGTTACCATGGCAATTCATCTTTCCTGGAAGAGAGGAACGGTTGCATATAGCTCTTTTATAGGGGGCCTTAGACTATATTGTCAGTGACAACCTAACACATCTACCAACTGTGTGTTTCTGCTCATGAAAGTTGGAGACACTTTTCAGTAAACGCCATTTCAATGCTCAGATGAACTCTCTTCAAGACCTTAATAAAATTTACAATCAAAAGCATGTAAAGGCATCTTCACTCATTTAAGAGCTTGTTATCTAAGAACAATTAACACAAAGGCAGAGAAAGGTGCCACTTTTTCTTTCTTCTTTCTTTTTTTTATTTATTCATTTTTTCGCTGCGTTGGGTCTTCATCACTGTGCGCAGGCTTTCCCTAGTTGCGGCGAGAGGAGGCTACTCTTCGTTGCGGTCCAAGGGCTTCTCATTGCGGTGGCTTCTCTTGTTGCGGAGCAGGTCTCTAGGTGCACGGGCTTCAGTAGTTGTGGCACACAGGCTCAGTAGCTGTGGCTCGCAGGCTCTAGAGCGCAGGCTCGGTAGTTGTGGCACACGGGCTTTGTTGCTCCGTGGCATGTGGGATCTTCTTGGACCAGGGCTCTACCCGGTATCCCCTTCATTGGCAGGCGGATTCTTAACCACTGCGCCACCAGGGAAGCCCTGCTTTCTTTCTAATTAATCTTTTCGACATTCTTCTTCTCAGTAGGATTTTGATTATGCTCAACTTTGTCAAAATCTAGGACATAAATATTTAAATGCAGGCAGCTTGGAGCTTTTAGTCAAAATTGGTGATTGTTTTTCTTCACAGAACGCAATTCTAAATGCTTGCCAGCAGATCAAATGTTCTGTGTTTTAAAGGATAATAGGCTTTTGAGTGGGATTCTTATTTATGCCCTAAAATTGGCAACTAAGACTCCAACCAAACTTCTTACAAAGGGATGGAGCTTTCACTTGCACAGCCATGTGCCAGTTGGTTGGATGGATGTCTGCTTAGGCAATGGAATTGCTGATCTGCGCTTATGTAGGGGTATTTGAGACCTGGAGAGAGATGGCAGGGTTGAGGAGGGGGAGGAGGTAGAGGAGCCCGGACTTCCCACAGGTTAGCAATAAACACCACAGCAGGCAGCTGCTCTTGAGACATCTTGCCATTAAGCCACCTCTGAGAGGGCTGTCTCCTGGAACAGGCTGGGGAGGCGATGAGGAATACTAACAGAGGCAAGAGGGGTCAGAAGGAATGTTAACAGGTTCTGGCTGAATATCTGGCACATTTTAGCTGTGTGAACTTAGTTTTCTCACTTGCGCCTCTGGGCTTTGATGTCTTCATTTGTAAATGAGAAAATAAATTTTCTAAGTCTGTTTCAGCTCTCAATTCATAGAATGTCTTTAAATACATTTTCTGCTCTTCTAGGATTTGGGGGTTAGTGCATCAGAATCTTTTTACTGGTGAAATCTGTCCATTAATATTTATCCTAATTACCACTATCTTTGCATAGATGTGTCCTATCTTATTTTACATTTGGCTTGATTTTCCTGTAATTCTTTCTATTCATTTCCTGCTTTCTCTTTGGCTGAATGTTTTTCACTTTTTTCTAATTTTATTCTTCCCTTTATTAGTTTGGAAGTTATACCTGCTATATATAAAGTGATTATTAACATTTCAAAATTTATGTTCAAAAAATTTAATTATATCTTTATCTTTATTTACCCAAATTCAAATATTTATAATAATCTGTTAGTCATCCCTTCCCATTCTACATAATAATGCTGTACAATGTTCCATATTCTAATAATATCTTGACTTTTTACCCCATGTTTTACAGACATTATTCATTTATATTTATCCTATGTTTTCCAGTTTCCCTGCTCACAATTTCTTCTTTTCAATATATATTAAACTACCGTTCCATACTTCTGAAGTGCATTCTTCAGAAATCTCACAGGTGAAGGTGTTTTGATAGTAAATATTCTCCTCCTGCATGTCTGAAGATATATTTATTTAGCCATTATTCATGAATAATGTTCAATAAATATATATTATTGGGTGTAAATTCTAGTTATACTCTATCTGTTCTTTATAGCATTATGCTATTGTTTATAGACTTCAGTTGATACATTCAAAAATATGCTATCACTCTAATTATTCTATTTTAGGTAAACTGTTTCCTCTGAAGCTACTGTTAAGGGTTTCCCTTCATCTTTGGTGGTCTTCAATTTTGCAATGATGTGGCTACACTTACAATTCTTTTATTTATGTTGCTTGGGGTTCACTGTGATTCCCTATTTTGAGGATTCTTGTCTTTCAAAATTTTAGAAAAACATCCAGTCATTATCTCTTCAAACTACTTTTCTCCCATTCTTTATTTCCCCCCATTTATTTTGGACTTACAGTTAGAGATCAGGAAAGTAAGGTGACCACACAGCCTGGGCTTCTCAGGAAAGTCCCAGGTTATGCCTTGTGGTAGATCAATGAACATTTAAATAATGAACTTATTGACTCAAAAGTCTCCTGGAACTTTTTCAATTTAATTCATATTTGAAAACAGGCCTGGATCTATAAAACAAGTTCATAGTTTCTGACCTGGTTTCTGTCAGTTCTGAAGAGTTTGAAAAAAAGGTTTGAAAACGTTCTAAAGGTCAGCTGAGTCACACATTGTAAAACTTGGTAGCTTTAAAATGAAAGCAGAACTGGGTATAAAATATACGCTGTGGCAAGAGTCTGCCTCTAGAAAAGGAGTGTTTCTGTTTCTCGTTAGGTCTCTGCCCTGATAAATCATCACATTAGCTGTTCAGCTTATTTTTTTCTCTGATCAGCTTTCTTTAGTTACGCATGTTTAAAAGTGATTGTGTCACTCATTGCAGGTCAAGATCACAGGCTGGCATCTGATTCACTGGTGTTTCATGTGATTAACACAGTCGTTAAAAAACTGTAAGCCAACATTGAAGAATGTGGAGATTTTTACACAAAAGCCCAGATTTCCAATTTCTTTTGAAAAATTTTAAAAGATGGTAACAAACTGCTGTATGGCCATTGAGAGCTGAGGCTGGGTAGCAGCTGCCTCTTTTATACGGTCATTTGCCTTTCTCTCCTTTCTGCTGTTGCCTGTTCCCTAAGGCACTGCTATTTGAGATCACCCAGCACCTATCATCATAAGTATTTCTGTTTATCCTCTGTTCAAAACCATCCTATGTCTTCCTTTCAGCCTGAGGATAAAGTCCAAATTCCTTAGGCTTTTTCCCATTTGGCTCCATCATCCCTTTCCAATTTTATCTTTACATTTATATTTATCATATGTGTTTATTCTTCTTTTCGATCCCCTTGTGTCAGAATTTGACCATGTTCCTCAAACCACGCCCCCTGTGTTTTTCTGACTTCCATGTCTTCTTCATGTGTGTATATGCCTCCACATGTTTGTCCTTTTGATCTTGTGTTTTCATCCTCAGTAGAATCCAAGTATATCTTTAAAAACATGTGTTATCAAATACCTATTCTTCTTATTCTTCTGTACTGTCTTAACCAAAGAATAAAACTAGTTCTTAACCTAGCCTAGGCAATTTAATGCCTAGGTGAAAGTTACATTTGGGATCAAAATTTATACAAGGAAAAGGTCAGGTTGTCTTAACAAATCAATATTCTGTCTGGGTTAACTTCTTGTTAAAAACTAATCAAACACTGGAAATCTATATTCCTAACATTATACTGGGTACTGAGAAAAATACAAAATAAGCATCCATATGATACAATCTCTAAAACAAAGAGTTTGTATTTTCCACAAACTGCCAAAATAAAGCACGTAAAGTGATCTGAGACCCTGGCTGTATTTGCAGTGTTTATTGTATGATGTGTGCAGTCTGTGCTAGAGGGGTTGACTGAAATGAGCTGGAAAAGGCTCCAGGAAAAGGTAAGGCCAGTCCTCAGGGATGAGTAGGTTTTCAAGGGCAGAGGTGAGGTAGTTAGCAGACACGACCACAGCTGGGATCATGGAAAGACCATGGGAGCGACAGGGAGTGGAGAGACTGGCATTGATGCTTATCCTTCGTATTTACTTACCTCAATCCCTCTGCAGGGATAAAAACAATGTTTATTGTGAAGTATTGCAGAAGGCTTTGGTTTGGTACCTGATAATTCACCAGGCACTGCAAGTGGACCGTATGATTCCCTACTCCCTTTTAAACTGTAGTATCTTGTGGGAGAAACTGAGAACAGATTCTGCTTCTTCTAGAGCAGGATCCATAATCCAAAATGGAAGAAAGAAAATGTAATCTATGACCCAGTACCAGGTGGATTAAGTAATTAAACCCTCTGAATTTTCACTTTCTAGCTAAAATAGGGATAATATTATCTACCTATCTACCTTCTCAAGGTTGTTGTAAGGATTAAATAAATGAACATATTGAAAGGCTTCTAGCACACACTAGGTGCTCAGTAAATGTTTTTTTGTTTTGTTATGTTTTGTTTTTCTAGAAGCAGCAATGTGTGGAGGAAAGAACAAGGATTTGGTGTTAGAACACCTGGGTTCCTACTCTGGCTCTGAGACTCACATGCTGAGTGATTTTAGAAATATCACCTAACCTCTCTGAGAATCAGTATCCTGATTTCCAAAATGAAATTAGTAACTGATACGGAGTTGAATTGCAAGTTGCAAATGACAAAAGTTCTCTGTAAGCTATAAGTTCTCTGTAAACTATAGGTAATATCATTACTAGTGAATGTGTTGAAGAGTACAGAATTGAAACATGTCAAATTCCAATAGAAAGTGTTTGTTAAATGTAACTGGATCTCTCAGTAGTACATTGTTCCTTATATCTCCCATCTCCCAGACAGGAGAGAAAATAAAGGTAGTTGTCCTTCAGAATCACCCAGAATCTACATACCCTCATTTTCTCTCTCCACGCCCCCTTACATAAAAAGGGAACAGAATTCAAAGATGAAATACACAATCGTGACAATTACTTGATTATGCTTACTAATTTCTTTAAGATCCTCTGCACAGTCTTATTTTTATGATTGTTTTGACCTGCATTGAAACAGAAGGCCTAATGAATAACAACGGTGTTTCAAGGTAAGAGGAATGATTTCCACATCTCAGACTACTGCTCATTGCAGTTGATAAGAATCATTGAATGACAAGTACTAACTATGTCCAATGAATGAAGTCTCAAAAATACATAGAAAAACAAAGGGAAATGAAAAGGTAGAAACCAGATGCTATAGAAACAGAAGTCGCTGTAGCATCGCATTATGTGCTCCGAATCCAGAGAGAGAAATCTCGGAGCAGGCAGCTGGCTGTGCAGCAGGCCTGGGCAGCAAGAGGATAAAGTAACTGTATGGCTCTGGAAGGAGCACAGGAAGGCCAGGGAGAAGTTTACTTTGGAAAGGCTTCTTGACTTGACCAGAAATAGTACTACTATCAATAATGGCATATATTTCTCTTTTTGAAGTGGGTCTAATATATATTTATTTGTTTCTTTATATATAACCTTCATCATAAATAATTCAAAAAAATGAGATGACATTACATCCAAATGAAATATCTAAACATCAAAGGCAATTTTGAGTTGTTGAGTACTATTTTACAAGTTGTTAAGTTGGTAGAAAATATTAAGCCCATTGCCTGGCATTCAGGAAACAGGGACACTCAGACTCAGGCCTCACCCAGCATAGGGCACTTTCATGTGTGGTCTTTGTGACCTCACATTTCTGTATGAGATTATATAGGATCAAATTTTATACAGCACAAAGCCATCCAGGGTCTCCTAAGATCAATGGTAATTGCAAATAAGCTTTGGAGATCACACAGCTAAGTAGAAGACAAACCTTGGCTTCTGCCTACTTTTTTGGTTATGTTGAAGCCATTGAAAGATAGTTTCAATGGCTATTTAAGCAGTTCTATCTTTCTTTTCTGTTCAGTTCTGAACAGACACCCGTGCAGAGTTGAGGCTGGGGCTCAGCTTCATAATTAGAGGGACTGAAATCGAAGGCGGAGGTCAGAGGCGGGCTGCAAAGACGATTATAGGGTTAAAGAGAGACGTGCCCAAGGGGAACAACTCAAGGAGCTTTATTAAGTCTGAAAGTGACTTCCTTAGAACTTCAGTATTTTGAAGACTTTCTGATAGAACATGGGAAGTGGCTCTTTTCTTTGTATAAATCTTCATTCAAGACAGGACTGGACTTATTGGGGGAAATGGGGCCTGGACATTGGCTGCAAGGTTTGTGGAAGCTGGAAAGGCAGACAGGATATCCAAGGGCTGGGCTGTGAGTTATGGAGGCCCCTCTGGGGAGGCAGAGGGGCCAGAGCCGGGAGAGGAGAGCCCCGTGGGCACTCAGGGCCCCTTTAACATTGTTACTATGGATGCTGCTTTTGAAAGGGTTGAAACCTGAGCACAGAACCGAAAGAAAACAAAATCTAAAGGAGAAGCCCAATTTGTATTAAAACATGATACAATCTAAATCTAGAATAACATCTATAGAATTTATTCAACCTGAATTCCATTTAGGGGTTAAATCTTCTATCAAGTCAGAAAAAGTAAATTTCCAGGAGTCATTACAAATAAATCAACCACATTATCTCCAGATCAAATAAAAAAGAGCCTGTATTGAATTGTATGAAAGAGGACACAGATAGGCAGATTTATGCTGTACAGTATATAAAACACTCACACATTAGCCTTTTCCATTTAAGAAGCAAGATGAACTAAGATGAAGAAAATCATTCTTGATGTGAAATAAAACACATGCATAAAGCAACATTTAGTTTTTATTTTTCATAGTAAAAAGTTACCCAAATCACTGTATTACAAATAGGCCAAATAGACCTAAATCATTTGCCAAACAATCTGACAGCCCATAAAATCATTCTTCCCACATTTAAATTTCACTAACAACATGGCTGCTGGCATGAGAAGCCTGAAAGGGCATTCATATTCCAACTATAATTCAGATTTCTACTTTCAGTGCAGAAAGTCCTTTTATGGCTTGTGTGCTTGACAAACATATTTTTCTTACCATGTCAACAGAACTCTACTGCTTGAATAGCTTGATAAGCAGAGTCAGAGAGCAGATGCACGGGCATCTACTGATCCTTCTCCTACAGGAAAGACAGAAACTTCTCCAGCTGGGTAGCGCTCAGCTGGAGGATGCCAGGCCCGAGGGTCATGCTGTGCTAATAAGGTCAGGCTCTGATCCCTGTGTGTTCTTAATTCTGCCCGATTACACGCTCAACCTGGTGAGTTATTTCACAAATGTGAGACGCAGGCAGATGGGCAAGGGTGTAAGGCTGGATTTGCACAGATCCGTCATCCTTCATAAAAGGACAAATGAATGATTCTTTATATCCAAAGAAAATTCTAAGCTACTTCCGAAGAACTTGACCAAGTGGGTCAGAGTTTCTCCCCTTTTGGAACCAAGAGCAATAAATTCTGATGCTCAGAGTTGGCTTGGAGGGACAGATAAGATGGAGAGTTACCTATTATCTTCAGGGAAATTTTAGGAGACCTATTCTTTCTCACTGGCTTATATAAAAATTACATTTGGTCATTTAAAATAGAGCCACACTCTGAGAAGTTCTCCTTCGGTCGATTTGGTGGTAGAGTCTGGGGATGTGCACTCTCTCCAGGTACCTTTGGTCATTCTGATGCTGTTGGTTTTACTAGTGCTGAATACATTTGAGGTTCAGGGACTCTGGGGTTAGGTGGTTTGGGTTCATACTGTGGCTCCACCACTTACGAGTTGTGTGGCCTTACAAAAATCAACTCATCTCTCTACACCTCAGTTTCCTCAACTGTAAAATGGGATCATGATAGATTACCTCTCAAGGTTGTTATGAAGATTAAATGAGCTAACACAGGCAATTTGTTTACTATAAGAGCTCAGACTAGCAAGTGAGCAATACATGGTAATTATTGTAACTCCCAAATGCTCTTTCATTTTTTAAATTTTCTTTCTTATATGCAATGTTTTATCTATTGATATGTTTCATGCTTATATTTTGGGTTTTTAAAGTCACTACAGAATATACAAATAATGCATATGCCATATATATTGTGTGTATACTATTATATACATATATATATATTATTGGTGTGATACATCTAATTTTGGATGTCATTTTTTTCAAAAATGTGACTACAAACCACTGTAAACCATTCTTATTTAAATAAAATGTGAGTGACCAAGAAGTAAAGATGTCTTATACTTAGTCATTCTTTGCTAAAACGTGATCTTTTTTTTCTCAAATGGAAATGAGATTACTGCTGTGGTCTTCCAATTTGTTTCAAGTGGACAGGCAAACATCTCTGAGCTTTAAAACTTTCTGCCAGAAGACCTACTTCAATGTGTCCAAGAAAATTTAAAAAACAGAGACAAGCAAATAAAAATTTGAAATTGCCACAGAAAGAAAAGCAAACATATAATGACTAAAAGTTTGCTTGGGCCTTTATCCAAGCTGGTTTTTGAAAAAGTATGAAGATTCTTTTTTTTTTTTTTTTTTTTTTTGCGGGCCTCTCACTGCTGCGGCCTCTCCCACTGCAGAGCACAGGCTCCGGACGCGCAGGCCCAGCGGCCATGGCTCACGGGCCCAGCCGCTCAGCGGCACGCGGGATCCTCCCAGACCGGGGCACGAACCCGTGTTCCCTGCATCTGCAGGCGGACTCTCAACCACTGCGCCACCAGGGAAGCCCAGAAAAAATTATGAAGATTCTTTGCCTCAATGGTAAAAATGATTGGAGATATATAGATTTTGATCAAAATAGAGAAACTTACTAAGAATAATAGGGGTTGCCTCATGAACTGGCGAGTACTTCGTCACTGGACATGTTTGAACACAGGCTGGGTGAGCAATGTTAAGGATGTTGTAGAAGAGAGTTATGCATTCTGTAAAGCGTTAGACTACACAACCACAAGATTACAGAAGGAAAATGATAGATGGTGTTAAAGTGGTGAAACTGGGTATTGGAAGGTTCGTCATGTTTTTGGTAACTACAAAGAAGTAAAGAAGTTACTAAACATCTGTGAAAAGATAAGGAGCTCAGATTTTGGACATATTTTATTTTAGCCCTAGGTGGAAACTCCAAAGCATAGATGTTCTAAAACCAAACAATCTATAAATAGGTATGTCCTCATTATATTACAAACCTACTTTTTTTTCCTAATAACTCTTCTTGATTACTGGTTTTTCTGCTTTTCCTATCATACAAGTTTCAGTGATTCAATAAGGGAAGTAGCCATTTACCTGTAAATAAAGATATAAACTTGGGATGGGTGCCCAAAGCAAAAGGTGAAAAATATGTTTATCCAGAAGGTGCTCAAACTCTCTCCTTCCAAGACCGTTGTCCCACAGCTTGTAGCTGAAACTGACTGACCTCTCCTCTTAATTAGTGAGATAGTAAAGCTTACTATTCAACATGGCCACAATAAGTCACTCCTTAAGCAAAAAAAAAAGAAAATGTTTCTATTCTTTGTATTTCCTTTACACTTATTACTAGATCACTCAATGGTTATTGACACTAGATTAATGTGCATTTAAAAAAATTGTCCCAACTATCCCTCAAACCATCAGAGAAACATTACAAGTCATAAAATCATAATTTTAAATTGGAGGCACCAACAATGTAATATCGAGTATCTCCTATGATTAAATGAACTACAAGGCTACTATGAGCAATCTAAAAATAAGAGGAGGTGGATTGGTCAACATATAATCAAATGCAGCCTAATCTCTTGATCATAGGAAGATGGATACTTCAGGCATAAGCACATTAATATGTAAAATTTAATTTGCTCCATTTCCAGAAACAAGTTAAATTAGGTTAGACACCAGAGGGCCGCTTTCCAAAGAGACAGGAAGAGAGGGAGGATGGAGAGGGAATCAGAGCAAGTGGAGAGAGGAGGACAGGAGTGCTTGGGAACAAGTCATTCTATTCAAGGAGTCCTTTCAACAGTAAGTTTGTGTGTCATCTAGTTCTACTTCATAAACCCAGTTCCAAGAGACTTACACTCCCTCCAAAAGAATTCTCTTTATCCTTATAATATTCGCTGAAACACACATTTGTTTTATCGTGGATTCTGAATTCAAGTCCCTCTTACCTGCTTTCCTAATAAATAAGAAATCCAAATGCCACAATGTCAAGCTCATCATCAAAAAATTTTAAGAGTTTATAAAAGAAAGACAATTGTTTGTAGATTACCAGTAATTCCATTTAACAGTGATATTGCAAAACTCCTGGCCATGAGACAGAAGAATCTAGTTCACTTTTGGACTAGTCACTTATCTCTAACTGCTGAAATAAAATTCACTGTGAGAAGCTATTTTCTTCCTGGAGGTCAAGGTTGCTTTGCCTACTTAAAAAATAAGAACTCAAAAAATACTCTATGTGATATACAGTTATTTCATTAGTCGGTTGTTTATCTAAAAGTATTTTGAGAGCAGAGATTTCCTGAAGAAATATCTTTCTAACATATAATAGGATGTCATAAATAACCAGATGGTTAAAAACATTATTACTGAAGATTGAGGAAAAAAATCAAAAGATCATAGTGATGGTCAAAAATAATAAATTATGTTCTCCTTTGCTTTGATGAAATTGGTTCTGGATATAACACTGCACTGTCACTCGCTTTGAACCTACCATCCATGAAACCAAGCAAAAGGAAATGCATACAGTTAGCTACGAGCTTGAAATTCTCTCTGATTTGGTAACACGTTTCTCATGGTGTTAATTAATGGTGAGCACAGCACTGTCCAACAGATCGGTCTTTTCAGTATTGAGCAAGGGGCCACAGCTCCTAATTCAAACTGGAGCTAAATGTCCAGCTAGAGAGTGACTGAAGGTTACAGCAATAACAAAAAGAGGAAGAGCTAGCTCTCCTTTAGACTTCTGAAAATATGGCAAGCAAAATAATTCAGGCAAAATAAAAGTCATTTTAACTGTCCATCACATATCCCTCTCTTTTTGTTTTGACTGCAGCTCTGGAATGGAATAGAATTTCAGCACCAGAAACGTTCCGCACAGATCATTTGTACAGCATTTTTGCTTTGTTTTGTTTTGTTTTTTATCTAGACTTTTAGCAAGTTTAATGTTTATAACAAACACTGTTGTCTATAACCACTATACTGTACATTAGATCTCCAGGACTTATTTATCCACTAGTTGCAAGTTTACATCCTTAAACAACATTTCTCCTATTCCCCCACCCCCGTCCCTGTTAACTACCATTTTATTCCCTGTTTTCATGAATTCGGCTTTCTTAGATTCCATGTATAAGTGATATATACAGTACCTATACAGCATTGTTTTTGTGTATCTTTACTTATAAGATTCTCAGTGCTTTCAAGAATTGTGTTTTAGATTATTTTCCGCTATTTAGATTGCTTTTCACCTCACTAAACAAGGAGAATGTTTTCCTGCTCTGGAAATAGAGATATCTATGCAGTTTATTCTATCAGAATCCTTTAATGTGGAGCTCTCACTGCTTCCTCTTATCTGAGTACACCAGCAGGCAAACTTAAGAATTATGGACCACAGATTACATGCTGTATGCAGTTAACAAAGGAGACTTCATGGCTCTGCAGTTTTCATAATTACATTAAAGCCAGGCGTGTTTCTCTTTAGACACCAAAATGTGTTTTTATAAAGAAATTGGTTTTAGGATTTGTCATTAGAAAGTAAATAAGCAAGGATTAAAAAGGCATTTACTGTGAGGAAACAGAGGCTCGACATAAGTCACCCAGCCGCTACAGTAAAGCACACTCCAGTCTGCAGGTGGAAAGGGCTTTGAACTTGGTGTCAGAGGTTCTTTTTGGGTTACAGGCTCAGTTCTTTCACAAACTGGCTCTGAGACTTCGGAAAGGTCACTTCATCTTTTGAGTTTCCTTATTTGTATAGGGATGTGATTGAATTACATAATTTTTAAGGTCTCTTTCAATTCTAAAGACTACTAAGGTTAAGTCTTTTTAAAGGAATTTATTTCTTGGGAGAATGTACATTAACACACACTGTAGGGCCCCTAAAAACTGCTTAGTACACTGATTTTTTAAGAGTTTTATGAATTTCACTGCAGTGATTCTCCAACTTTGTTATACATCAAATTTGTTAATTGTAAATTCCTGGGTCCCATCATTAAAGACTGATTCAGGACAGGAGTGAGCACGGGAGGCTGCACTATGAATGGCCCTCCAGGAAATTCTGATGCAGGTGCTCTGTGGACCTCACTTTGAGATTAAACTAGTAGCTTGAAAGAAATAAAGCAATTTCTTCAAATCCTGGCTTAATGCCTGGAAAAACTGCTTCAACAGGATACTAAGACAATGATTTCAAATAAAACATTCTTTTGCCCTCAGAAATAGGATTATAAAAGAATAAATTTGATGTTATTCATAAGAAGAGTTCGGATTTGGCTGCCACATGCAATTTCTGAATCATCCCTTTCTTCTTTTATTAAAAGTTCTTTACATTTCTCCTCCTCGTGGAAGTCACCTTTAATTACCACATACCTTGAGTATTAGCTAATCCAACATATAGGTTGCCCTGGATTTTTCTGTCAAAAAGTTCAGGTTCTAGCCACATTACTATCCAGGTCAAAGCCAAGTCTATTCTTAGCAGGTTACAAAATGCTATAGTAGAATCCTAGTTTTGCTTAATAAAGTATATCAATCTACATATCAAAAAAGATTAATTGAAAATATATAAAATTAGCAGTTACCTATTTTCTGTTTATTCTTCTGTATTTAAAATTTTTTCTACAAAGCCTATTATATTTTTATAATCTTGCCTTTAGAAAGAAAAAAGAAAGAAGAAAAGGAGGAAGGAGAGAAGGAAGAAGACAGGAGAAGAAAGGAGGAAGAGGAGAGGAGATGGTATGTGTGTGTTACTATTCATTTACAAATATGAGCTCAGCCTAGTCTTTATCCCTGCATATTATTTTCTTATGAGCAACTATATATTGGTATTTCTGGTAAACGGTACATCAATTCTTTTTTATTATTTTTTGACAAATGCATTATCTAAAACATTTAAATACACATTGATGATTCTACTAGCTAAACTTTGAGTTTATAAAATACTGCAATAAAAAGGCAAGTGTCTGTATTTGGGGATGTATTTAAATTACATATACATACAATCTTATTCTCTCATTTCTATATTACATATACTTTGAGTTTCTAAGTATGCAACCATTTGGAACTATTTTCATGCCAGATGTAATACATGAGTCTAAATAAATTGTAATTGTGCAGCAGGCCTACTCATCTTTGAGTGTTCTGACCTTGAAGAAAAAGCATCACTTTATTGCTTTCGCTGAAGTCTAGACTGTGATTCCTCCAGTCCAAAATGTGCCTGGATCCATCAATCTTCAGAATACAATCACATTTTGTGAAAAGAAGAGTGGAATGATTCATTTATGATTAAAGAACAAGAAGACCAGTTCCACACGCTAATTAAATCATGGTATAAATGGGATTTATCTGCTGTACTTTTTTCAGTGACATTAGGTGGACAGAAAATAGATAAAATCTTGTCCAAAACTATATAGTGCAAAATATATATGCATATATATATATATATATATATATATATATATATTTTTTTTTTTTAAGGATCAAACACCCACTTAGTGTTTACTGAGCATCTGTGTTCTAGGTGCAATGTGCAATGAAGGAAGCCCAAATCATGATCCCCACGTATCAGAAGCTTTCTGTTCCCTGGAAAGACATTTTGTACCAAGTCAGCTCCTCCTGAATGCCAAAGTCTCTCAGACAGTTCTTTATGTCTGGTAGTCACCCATATTTTCCCCTTCCAGCTAGACCTTTTAATCAGTGCATTTAAAGACTGTGAAGGTGTTTAGGCTAGCTTCCCTCTGACATCTACGTCAATGTGGAGCTTCTGGAGACAAACACAGACAAATACCTCTTCTTCTCTTCTTTGTTTCTGCCCTTGGCTTTCCATTTCCTGAAGACTTTATCAATACTCACCAAATAGATGCCCCATCTCTGTGTCCCTAATACTCGGGTTGTTTAAAGCTCTTCTCTGTTTGGAGGAAGAAACCTTAGTCCATTTATGAAAAATGTACAACTTATCCCACTACACACGTTCACCCACAGCAGACAATCTTCTAAAATGTAAAGTCCTCCAGTGCCTTTCCATTGAACTTGAAATACAATCCAAACTCTTTATATGATCAATAAGAACCTATGTAATCTGTTTCTTAGCTACCCCTTCCAACTTCTCTCCTTCCCATCTCTCCTTCATTCCTGCCACATTGACCAGAATCCTTCACAAGAAGGACTGAACAAAATGAAGAGGATATGAATATTCTATAGAGGAGCTACTTCATTGCATAGATGGGTCAGTCTAGGAACCACAAGAGGTGTCTTACTGCCAGATTCATTGCATATATTTCTGCTTCTCTGTCCATTCAGGCCATAAAATCCAAGTGTTGTCCACTTTATTTCTTTCCACTGCCACTATTGAGGGGATCAATGCAAGTATGATGACCTATAATTCTAGTATAAAGAGAGTTCAGGAAAAGAATCAAAATGAATAAAAAAAATAATATTAGAAAAGAAAATATAAATTCAACTCATCTTTACTCCTTCAGCTCTGGTGCCATTTTCATAATTTCTAAATGGTATTGTAAAAATATATATATTATATATAAGATAAAGAAAATAGCCATCTATTGAAAGATTTATTAATCAAAAATATAATAAATATATGATAGAAAATAGAAAAATTGACTATAATTTGGCTTATGTAGCAGGCATATACATGCCATTTATGAAAAGACTTCATTTACTCTCATGCTTACATTAAACACCACCATGAGTTGCTCAGAGCAAGGACTGGGTCTTTCAAATCTAAAAATCCAGTGTTTAGTATATAACAGATTCTCAGCATACATGTCATTTGTATGGAAGAAATTAATTGATGGTAAAAGCTCAAGAGTTACTAGATCTGTATCTCAAGAGAACTTAGAAAATCTTAAAACTTGATACTCTCTTCAAAACAGAATGGCCAAGCATATCAGATATGCTTTAGATATCTAAGGTATTTTCCTGCCTGGGACACAACTGATTTTCTGAGTGCTGGATCAGTCACACCATGCTGGCCTTCCATCATGACCCCCTTATATTAACGTCACTGATGGTGATCAAGGTGGTAAAGGAGGGAAATGCAGATGCCTGAGATCTTATCCTTTGCAAGTTCTTCCTACTCCTGAAAATGGGTAGGTTCTTTCTGGAATATGGAGGAGGAAGAACAAACTAGTCTAGTAGGTTGAGACATCCTGGATGTGACTTTGGAACCAATAACAGCATCCCTCTAGAATTCTAACTTACTGAGCTTCAAAGCTCAGTACGAATGCTTGCTTCTTGGTAAGTCTCTGACACTGTCCACCCTTACAGTCCCAGCAGTGGGGAATTCACCACTTTGCTCTTTTATTTTTCTATGTTTCCACAGCAATTTGTTCATCATATCAACAAAGTGAGCTGTGTAGGTTTATCATCACTCACTGAGTAGACTCGCAATATTTCTTCCAAAGTGTCCCTAGAAATAGCAAAATAAGTGGTCATCTACAGCTGTCGAAGAATTGTGGCTACTTTTATGAAGTAAATTATGCTACAGCCAGACAACTAATTTTCAAAAATGGGAAGTGCACATAAAAACACTTTCTCTTCAATGATTCCTCTGGTTTCATTCTATCTCAATCTGGACTATACATTGGATTTTTCCAAGTTCATACTTTCATGGTGCCATGAAAAGTTTTTCATTAGTTTCATAACCACTCCATACACTGTGACTTCCCCCTTTTCTCTAATATTCTTTAAAATAATAATACTTATAATAAACTTTATTGCCTATCAGAGTGATTGCCAGTCTTTACCTTAATCTTACAAGATATAAAGTTACCATGCCTTATAATCAGAGGCTCTGGTCTTAAAATACCACACAACATGACATTCAACAAAACTTACAAGTTAAGCATACCACAGCATGGAGCATATTCTCTCTTTATTTCCTCCCTAACCAGCTTTATAGAACTTCCAAGAGAACATGCAGGCAGCTTTTGAAAGGTTTTCAGGTTACTTTTTTTTACTGGAAATGTTATGAACATCATAATTTGTGAATTCTTTATGAATTAAATATAAGCTATTATTAATAAGCTAGATACAAAAATGGCTTAAGAGCAACTTGTTTAACATGGAAATCTACCTCTGAAAATTACCATTAATAATAGCCTCTTATCTCATGATCAATTGCAACAATTCTTAAATGTGTTAACTGGGTTTATTAGTTATTACAAGTCTTATTCGTCCCATTACTGTTTTATAAACTAGGAACTGCAGTAGTCGGTAACATTGGTTACCATGAGAGGCAGTATATAATAATGGTTGGGAATTCAGGTTCTGGAGTCAGACCTTCTAACTTGAATTCTGTTCTAACCTCATAGTCGTCACATTACCTTGGAAACATTACTTCAATTTTTCTGGGCTTCAGTTTTCTCATTTGTAAAAATGAGAATAAAAATAACATCAATGTCATAGAGCTTCTGTGGAGATTAAATGAGAATAAACTACATAGAATACTTAGCATAATGCCTGGCACACAGAAAAAGGTCAATAAATGTTAACTGTCTCTATTCCCTACTATAGAGGATATATATCCAACTCAACAGAAATACTAACAAATTATTAACGTAAAAATTACAAAGGAGGTAAAACCAAATCAAATACATGTTTGACTTCACTGAAATCATTATTGGATCCATCAGGAGACCATTTCTACTGATTTTCTGAATAGTATTAAGTTATCGTCATTAATAACCAAACATGCACATTACGTTCAGACAGCCTAATTTATAATCAATTCCTGTTCACAGAATTAAAGGTCAAAGAAATACCAATAAAATATCCAAAGAAATTAAAATGGATTGCGAAATCATAAAGAACCTAAAGGTGTCCTGATTTCTCTATTGAATCTTTGGCCTGAGAAGACAGTAGCACTGACGTGTTCTTATGATAGCTGAAGAGCTAAACCTTTTGTATAGAGCAGTACATTAGTTAAGGACTTTGCAATTTAGCAGCATAAAAAGGTTGACTTTCAAAACGGAATAGACTACATTTGAATACAATCGAATAGGGCCATTCCTATAGACCTGAGAGAGGTAAACACATTGCCAAATACTGAAGCCTGCAATTTAGAGTTGTCCTTGACTTATTCTTGGTCTTGGAAATCCTTCTATTTACCTTAAAGAGAAAGGCAGAAGAGGTAGGGTTGTTCCATGGAACACACAGCCGCCATAAAGAATATGCTGTTGGGTAAAAAACCTTCAGCCAGCCAGGCTCAGAGCTGTGCGGGGCATCTTATGTTTAAAAGAGGAAAAAGTAAACAAGGAAAAGTCAACAAGATTGATAACATTTTTAATGGGATTCCTTCCTTATGGGAGCCCTGCAGAAACCAGGAGAACGCTCGGCTCCAGAGTCACAGTTAGAAAATTCCAGTTTCTACCAGATAGCAAACAGGTTATTAAAAAATCCATAGCTCTAGGCACCAAGAAAAAAGGATTTGAAGCATCTCTATAGAAACAAACATTCTGGCCTTTGCAAAACATTTGCGAGAATTAATTAAAACAGCTGATACGTTGGGAAGAGCGTATTCAATCAAAGTGTCAAAGATGGTTAATAGGTGAGGAAGGTTAAATAAACAGACATTATTAGCCAAATAAAACCTTAGCAATTCTGTTCAGGAACTTAGATCAGAAACATTTTCAATAGTAAAAGTCTAAGACTTCATAAAGTGAAGAATGCAAAACAATACAGCAGTGACTAGAAAAGATACCAGTACATCTAAATGCCCAGCCAATGTTCTTTCTTAAGTATATTTTGAATTTATCTTATATGTAGGATCAGCTGCACTAATACTTGGATTAGGTTCATTATACTAAATGTAATATGTGCCCTATTGTCTCTAGGTAGATTGGATCTCCTTATTTTTTGCCCTATATCTCAATTTATGGCACATTTATATAGACAAGGATTTATTAGGCAGAGCTTCCTAACATTCATCTAATATTTCCTAAATGCAGGAAAAAAGGTTAACTGCTGCACCAAGCATATTATTATTGAAATGTTTACTGAGGTTTATTTACTTGTAATTACTATTGTTCTTGTTTTAGTACAGAATTAAGTTCATTTTAACACAATTCTATCTAATTCATAACTGAAAAGAAGGAGTGTCAAGGAAGAAATCAACTTAAATGAAACTACCCTCCAGCTGTCTACCATGCACCAGCACTAGAAATAGAAAATAGAACTTGATTTTAAAATGAATTCTGGCATGGTTCCCTCTCTTCTAAAACTTGGCATCAAATATGATTTGGGGAGTGGCTGCACATCTTGCCAAGACAGCAGGTTATTTTGGTATCTAGTGGGTGGACAAAATGAACCGCAATCATTTCTAGAGGGGCTTCGACTCATGAAGGCTGACAGAATGATCCTGTTCCCAATAAACCACGAAAGAAAACAAAGATGACTATATTGTCATTATTATTTACAAGGGAGCTGGGTGATTGGGATTGTTAGCAAAGGAAAAAAGTTGTAGAGCTCTACGTCACTGGTTGAAATCACCTGGAGATTTTAAGACTTTTTAAGACTTTTTTCAACTCTACTTTTAGTTATTGGGCTTAAGTTAAAACTGGTAGTGTTGCTGGGGAGATCTTGTTAAATAGGTTAAAGCTTCTACCCTCCTCCAGGTGACTGTTTTAGGAGTCACTGGACTGGATAACTGGATGGGTCAAGAGTTGACCCTGTTATGTATAAATTTATTTCAAAATTAAAACCATTGATAGGAGCTTTTCCTCTCCTCCCTATTTAAATAGGAGAGCTGGTCCTAAGAATTAAATTTGTATTTGTGTGCATGCGTGTGTGTGTATGTGTGTGTGTGTGTGTGTGTGTGTGAGAGGAAGAGAGAAAGAGACAGAGAGAAAGAGAGAGAGAGAATCAGAGAGATGCAGAACAAAGAAAAGATGGACACAGATTTAAGATGGACACATATTATGCTAGAACTCCTAGTCATAATAGGAGTAATTGTTGATATTTTTGTTAATTGGACCTAAAAGGGAAGACATTTAGGGGCAACCGTAGGTGATTACTATATTGTTGTTTGTTTGGCTTTGACATTGTATACACAATTATATACATAATTTACACAGAATAGATAAATAACTTAGAGGATTTGGGCACAATTTTTTTTTTTTTTTTTTTTTTTTTTTTTGCGGTACGCTGGCCTCTCACTGTTGTGGCCTCTCCCATCGCGGAGCACAGGCTGCGGACGCGCAGGCTCAGCGGCCATGGCTCACGGGCCCAGCCGCTCCACGGCATGTGGGATCCTCCTGGACCGGGGCACGAAGCCGTGTCCCCTGCATCGGCAGGAGGACTCTCAACCACTGCGCCACCAGGGAAGCCCCTGGGCACAATTTTTTTCAGTTCAATTATACAAATAATTGGCTCAGTTTCCCCTATACCTATCACATCCAGATAAAAATCCTAGTGAATAACTAGGTTATTTCTGCTTAAGGAATTATTCCTAACCACTTCTTCACTAGAATTAAATGTCATTTCTTCTTTCAAATTTTCTTTTCCCACTCTAAAGTTGGGTTATGACATTTAATTCTGTTCAGTTCAAGCAACATTCATTGATAACCTACAACTTGCCAAGCACCTCATCAAGCCCAGAGGATAGAGAGATGCATAAAATATATTCCCTGCCTTTATGGAATGCATAGATGAGGGGCCACAGGGAGAGGTGAACCAATAACCTGAATGAGATGGGAAATAAAATTATCTGATGGTAAGCTGGTAGATGCTGATTACTTCTTCTTCCCTTTCCTTGTCCTCTTAAGAATTTTTTAAACCTTTTTTTTAAAAAAAACAAAATTTCACTTTGCTCAGTCTTTCATCTCATTAACAAGTTTTCCAGCCCCTCCTTCCCCACCTGCCTGAAGCATATTTAAATTTAGTGTCAAGAGAAATGAGCACATCCATTGGATATAATCAAGTCCTATTAGGATCTTGTGCATGGTTTTATGAGCAAATTTTTATTTGATTGATTATATCAATAAAAATTAACAAAGATGCTGATCAAGCCATTTCCTGCCACCCTCTCTTTTCACTCACTCCCCTTCTTGCTCCATTGTTTATATAACTCCTTAGGGCTCTTTTCTTCTTTTCTGACATTTCTTTCCACACCTTGCCACTTCCCACCAACTCAACTCTCCCCCCTTCCCCTATGGCAGTGATGATTCTCGAAGCCTAGGGAGGCGTTGTAATGCATCAGAGTGAAAACTGAAAATTGGAAAATCTGATTTGTAGTCTCAGCACTACCAGGAAGTTTTGTAAGATCCCCGGCCAGCCTCCAGCTCCCCCTTCACCTGCACTCTCTGGTCTCTCCCTGGGATGGCCTGGGGGTGTCCTAGAGAGTGTTCTGCTCCCAAACGTGTGGACTCAATTCCTGCCCGGTATTAGGTTGACCCATTATGTAACTGCTCAGCTACATAGTTAGCCTAATGGATAAGATGGTAAATAACCAAAACAAATTTCTTCAACTTGCTGTTACTGAAAGGAAGCTTGTGATAGGTAGTGTTAATAATTGCTTCAAGAGATCTTAATGGTGAGTCTACGCTTTCATATACATCAGCAAATAAAATGTAACCTCCTTTAGCTATCTGTACTTCCTCTGCTCTGTGCTTCTCTCCCCTGACCCTCTCAAACCTTTGTTTGTTTTTAATCTTCATAAATGCTCATTTTAATCATAGTTACATGTACACCTAGTTTAAAAAGCATATTATGAAAAACAGCAGTCCAAGGCCCCAACACTCTGATGCCTATATTTCTCAGTAATATATTTTTCTTGCTATTTCTAATTGGTCAGTTTTAGACATTATCTATTGGCTTCCTTTTATAATAGAGGAGGTTTGAGCTCAATGATACCCTTACCCCAATTTCCTTTCCCTCCAAACTCTCAATGAAATTACAGCAAAAGAGCACAAGGTTTCAATCCATCAAATGGTCTGTTTTATAACTATGTGACTGTTTTTCACTATTGAGAGAAATAGTGTCTGTTGTTCATTTTTTAGATTTTCTTGAAGTTAATAATGACCTCATGTTTCATTTGCTTCACAGACTGTGGGCTCATGATTAATTCTTTCCAATAGTTCCATCAACGTCTTAATACTATCATCATTTGGTCAAACACATCAGGGAATCTATCAGATCATCTCCATCATTTCCACCTTTTACGGTGCCTGATGTTTTCAAGTTCTGAGATTTACAAGGTTCAGCAGCATGGATCTACCCTTTCCTTGGACCTGAAATGCAGCTCCTACCACCTGGTAAGTCAGTTCCCCTTTCCGGTGGCTTTCCCTGTTCAAAAACTGTGAGCAACGTTCATGCCCTCCTCTCTCCTGCTCTCTTATTGGGGGCTTAGAGGGCAGAGAGAAATAACCGTGTTCAGCCTTCTCCGTTTAACCAGAAGTCTCTTTCCCTATACTTTTCTGTTTTCTCTACTGTTTAACAAATCACCTTACAACCTCAACTTCTTCAATGTATGTGTAGTGGAACTCCTATGCGAGAAAACTGGGTGAACTGAGTGGTTTTAGTCAGAGAGGGAGGTCAGACTTTAAGAATTCAGAAGAGATGCTCAGGTTGTAACCCTAAGAGTAGTCAAATGACCTAGAATGAAAGGTGAAGGTGATACAGAGGTCAAGGAAATGAGAGGCTAGCAAGTTAGATAACCCATCTCTCCAGGCAAGGAGAAGCACAAGTCTGTGGAAATTTGTAACAGCAGCAATAGGAAACTAATAAAGGGAGTAACTGATTTTTTTCCTTAAATAGTTGCTTGGAATTGTGTGAGTGTATATATACACTATAAAAGCATCCAGGTCATTATCTTTTCACAGTTCACTTCAATAATGCTACATTCAAAAAGTGTGATCTTTCTGAATCATTCTTGATCTGCTTCTGGGCATTATAAGTTTTTTTCTTTGGTTAGACAGCCTGGAAAAATTACCTATTTTTTTTTAGGTTCTAGGACTTTGAGGGAAGGTTCAAAGGCCCACTTAACATGGAGCTAAATTGCTGGTATTGTTTTGAGGTGTTCCATTTTCTCTAAATGGGTGATTTCTGAACCCCTGATTCATAAAGTATACAACTCCTTCGCTTTGACTCTTTTATTTGCTATAAATTAGTGCCACATTTCCCTATCACTTGTAAACAAAGCTGATTTCCCCATTTGTTTCAGTTTATAAAATTATGGCCATCAGTCATTTAAAATATTCACATGGAAGAATTTTAGATTTCAAAAAAAATAAGCAAAACTTTGAATGGCACAAAAATCTGCTGACAAACTGAACCTCTAAAAGCCTGAGCTCAGCAGACATTTCTTACTTAACTTCAAACATTCCGTTTCCTAAAATGATATGTTTGCCATCCATGGATTCAGAAGAAAACATTGCCTCTGCTTATTTCACTGTGCAAAGAAAAGGCTGCATGAATTTGCTGACTAATTCACATTTGGATTTGCTGGTTCTCATTCTGGTTTTTGAGCCAAGGAGCAGCAGAGAATAGCTTAATTTGAGGTTAAACGCATTCGAATACAGAAAAGACCACCTGAAGGCATTCTTTTCAGGAAGACAGCTACTGAAAATGTTAACTGGAAAAGTTGCCTTTGGTAAGAGAACAGAAGGCTACGAGACTATCAGGAATAGAAAGTGTCATTCCATGTGGAAAAACTATCAGGTGAAAGGCCTTAATAGGATAACCAGCGTCTTCTAGATGAGAACGCAGGCTCAACGTGTAACAGAGTTGTGTGCCTCCAAAATATTGAGATGTCAATCCTGCAAATATTGTGTCCTCAATCAGGACAAAGATTCCCCTTTCAAAGGCGATACTGTTAAGAGTAATAGAAACCTAGCATCTGAGAGATGAAGGGGGCTATAGAGTATCTAGTTCCAGCTGTTGAGATGAGACTCATAGCAATCAACTAACCCAATGAAAGTCACAGAGAAAGTGAGTCACAACTCAAGCCCTGGACCACAGCATTTGCAACACCCTCACTGTCTTCCCTTAGTTGTACCGCCCACCCCACACTGTGTCTTCTCCTTCACTCCATACCATTCCCTCCTCACAGCAGCTGACATGTCTCCTTGTTCTGGCTTGGATGACTGGGGTGGAAGAGTATGTCAGGGGCACATATAACCAGTATTGAGTCCATCAGGTCAGGAAGCACCTATTAGCCAGAATCTAAAATGATACCCTTCCCTAAGCAGACAAAAAAGTCTTCTTTGAATATATAATAGCCTCCTAATAGCCTCTCCTTGGTTATACAGGGCTTTTCTATTTATACCCACATCCAGCAAAGACAGCATAAGGAGATTTTTTTTTTATCAGAATAATCCTTTTGAGTCAATGATAAAGGAGCTTAGCATTATTCATATTATTCTAAGCTTTTCTGAAAAAATCATGATTATATTGGACTTGGAATGACTTGCAGTTTGATTATTGTTAAAATAGAGAATAGCTGTATTGAGATTTTTACTCAGTTTAAAATAAATCTCTTAGGCAGAGTTAGGGAAAAATTTTGCTAGTAATATAAGAAGTTTTTTTTTCTAAAAGTTAACACATTAATGCTCTTTTCTGAGATACACAGGGAAGACTGTTAAAATACAAAACAGCAAAAAAAAAAAAAAAAAAAAAACCCACAACACATTGTTCTACTGAGAGATGAACACTTGACAATAATTTTTTTCCTAATCATTTCCCCAAAGTCAGTGACTTATCTTGTCACCTTATATGACAAAGCTTCTTTACTTAATGAAGCTAATTAACAGTCTGGTTGACTCCATGTACTTCCTTCAAATTACAGATGAGTAACTGTAATTACTTTGAACATGAATATACATGACACTATGAATTTCACCCATTTGCAGTAAAATGTTCCAAGTATGTCTTTTTGTTACCAACGTCAAATATGACCCACATAAGTTTCATTACTAGCTATCAAAACTTAGTTTTCAATCGTTTCTATAACTTTCATGTCTTATATGAAAAATACTTATGAATTTAGCACCATAAATTAGGATTATCTAAGCTTTAAAATTTAGAATGGATCAACAATCATTTTTATCATTGCTTTAAAATGTTGCTCCTAAGTATTTTCAAGAGCTTACATGGCTGCTTCTTGGCCTCTTTACTTACTGGCCACCTCTCACTTATGTACACTGAATACACATACACACACACACACACACACACACACACACACACACACACACCAAATAATGTAGCTGATACCTCCCAGTAAACCAGTAAAAAGAAAAGGACATCTGTTTTACAAATCAGTCTTCAATTCTAGCTCATCACCCTGTTCTATAAGCTATTGAAAAAGATATGTCACAGAAACATTGTTTATTTCCTTAAATAAGTTGAAAATGCTAGTATTTCCTTTAACTCAATATCCTTTGGTTCACCACTATGAGCCTTGTCTTTTCTCTAGGATTTCTTCACAACCTGAAATCAAACAGTTAGATAAGCTATCATCTAGTTAGGAAGTTATCAATTCAGTTCTCTGGTCAGTGATTTGACTTAATTTAAAGGACATTTATTTAGTACCTGGTTATGATTCAAACACTTTGCCAGGTTCTGAAGAGGATAATATAATGGATAAGACACTTTAATTTGTGCTAACTCTTTAGGAAAATATCAAGGCATATCCTTACCCCTATCTTACACTTTATACCAAAATAAATTTAAGGTGGACCACAGATGGGGAAAAGAAAAACAAAACAAAAAACAAACAAACAAAAACTATCAGTCTGGTTTGCTGGCCATCTGAAAACTCTATAGGAAAGTCGGGATAGTTTTAATAAATACTGGAGCATATTATGGGTTGAACTGAGCCCCCCTCCAAATTCATATGCTGAAGTCCTAACCCCCAGTACCTCAGAACGTGTATAATTAGTTAAGCTAGGATGAGGCCATACTAGAGTAGGATTGGCCCCTAATCCAGTATGACTGGTACTCTTGCGAGAAGGGGAATTTTGGAAATAGAAAGCACACAGGGAGAAGGCCATGTGAAGATTGGAGGTATGTTGCCATAATCCCAGGAACTACCAGAAGCTAGGAGAGAGGCCTGGAAGAGATTCTTCCCTAGCACCTTCAGAGGGAGCATGGCCCTGATGACACCTTAATTTCAGACTTCTGGGCTCCAGAACTGTGAGACAATACATTTCTGTTGTTCAAGCCACTCAGTTTGTGGACATTTGTTGTGGAACCCCTAGTAAACTACCGGAACCGAGCAGAACCCTGCGCCCCCCACCCCAAGTACAGAGGCCCCTCCATGTCTCCTGCCTCTTGTTTATAGAAAGCTGCCATCTTCCAGGCCTCCCTGAGTCACAAAAGAGCCGGCTCGAGCAGTTAATGATTAGGACAACAGAGTCACAGACTCAGTGTCTGATGCACATTCCCGAGTCATTTTACAGGTACTATAACTGCCACCAGAGAAGAAAGCTAACTGCACGATGACCAGACTCCATCTTGAGCAGTACTGAATCTATGGCTAGCACAATTCCAAGAACTGGCCTTAAGAGAATGGAATTAACACTATTGCTCATAATAATCTATACCTTTGGGGACATCAAAATAATTGTAGTTTGCTCTGCCCGTATAGGTAAACGGACAACTATCACTGTCAACAGAGATGCTACAGACCCTTGGTGACATCTTCCACTCTAAGAATACAGCACCCTATGTCAGCAGGAAGAAGTTACAGAAGACGGACCTCCACCCATAATCCCGTAATAATGGAATAATGGAATCTCAAGTGGGGATTTGTAAGCAGCTTTTGGCAGGAAAGAGCGTTCTGCAGGAGGCCCCTTTTGTCTTGTCACTAACCTTAAACTAGGCACCCCATGCTCTACTCATCTCTGCCCCTAGCACGCCTTTCAAATCTTTTGATCACGCAATATCTTGCCTAATCTGCTGGTTCTTTCCGTAAATCAAAGAAGTAAAAATGAAGAATAAGTAATTAATAGATGACCAGATCTCTTCCTTAGCTTTCCCTTCAGTAATCTTTCCATCAAATTGTGTGAACAAGATAGTGTCTAAAAAAAAAATCACAAGTCGACAAGCCTGCAACACAAGCCTGCACACAGTGGAGGATGGCGACAACTCTGACCCCCGATCTCAATGATTAACGGAGATTATTTCCTTTTTTCCCTTTAAAAACTTTCATGGCTGAGCAAAATCTTTGGAGGTGGTTTTTGAGGAACACTGAGTCCACCATCGCCCCAGATTGCCAGCATTTTGATTAAAGGCAACTTTCCTTTCTATCAACATTGCCTCTCCCGAATATTGATTTTTAAATGGCAAGTAGTTGGACCTGATTCGGTAACCCCAATACAGAGTGAGAAAAGCCAGTCTAAGCAAATATAAAAGCTAGAAACCATAAAAATCATTGATAATTTTAAGTAGATAATTTTTAAAAAATCTGTATGACAAAGAAAAACAAAACAAACCAGAATATAAAACAAAAAACTTCCTGTTTTGGAATTTCAACTGAGGGCCCAAAGCTGAGGAAAATAGCTATCAAGTATCCTCACATACGAATCAGGTTCTATGGTTATCAATGCAGGGCCTGAAAAGAGGGTGATCAAACGGGCTGCCAAGATTAGCCCATCCTCCACCAATAGTCTATAAAAGCAAGGGCTGAGAGAGAATTCAGGGTGACAATGGGTTCTTTAGTGCTTAGAGAGAAGGCTGTGAGAGTGCTATAGAATTTCCTTCGTCCTTGATGGAGGTGGAATGAGGGAGGCTTCGGAAAATACCTGAGGAAGAGCAACCTGGGTCTCCTGAGGCTTGGGGAACACAGGGACTTTTTCTTTGAAGTGACCCTAAAGGCAAGTGGCTGATGGGACCAAGCTGCGTGGCAGGGCCAAGAGCTAAGGAAAGGGTATCCTTTCACAGTGCCACAGGGTGAAGACATAGGGCCAATCCCTTGGGCCAGATGGGGACCTGCTAAAAGAGTAAGGTTTAAGTTAAATGGAAAGGAACCAAACCCAAGAAAAACCACCTGGAGGAGAAAGTGGATGTCAGCAGAGGGGTCACTGAAGTAGGAAACCAGAAGGCTCAGTAAGGATGACTGAGAGCTTAGAAAATACATTCATCTCAGATCACCATGAGGGATATTTTTGAACAGGAATCCTGAACTTTACATGATCAAATCCAGTGATTTGCGTAGCACTGGTGGCAGGTGTTACTGATTTGGGTTTTGATATTTTCTTTTGGTAGTCATTTGCTTAAAAGGCTAAAAAAAAAAAGGCAGATAAGACAAATGGCCTCTGGTGGGAGATGCTGATGGGGTGTTGGGAAGCATATTTTCTTCCCATTTCAGTGTAACTGTGACTCCAATTTGCTGTGCTTGAATGTCTGCCATGTGTGGAAATGAAGCAATGGCAAGGCTTTCTGCTGAGAAGAAAATTTAAATAGCAGATGGGAGAAAGAAACAGAAAACTTAAATTATGATATATGGAAAATTTAAAATGTATCTTGACAAAGGAATCTTAAAAGCATTTAATGAAAATTGTGATTACAGAGATGGGAGTTAAGTAAGGGTATAGCCCAGGAGGTATTGATAGAGGTGAAGAAAATTAGATTTGGAGAAAAAAAAATGATTCTCTTTTTAAGATATATTTAATGTCATCTGAAATCTAGTCTCAAAGAGCCTAAATGAATGGGGTATAGGATGGACACAAAGCCATTTTCACGGAGAAGTCTGTTGAAAGGTATGTACTGAGCCTGAGACAGGTTTGTTGTTGAAGCAAACCTTGGTTGGGGTGAACACGAGAAAGCTACTCCAAACGATAGACATGCGTGAGAAATGGTTGGTAGGGTTTGGGAACTCAACTCAAAAACCTCAATATGATCCCAAAGGTGTTGGAGTCACCATTAGGTCTGAGGAATGCACTCAGAGGAATCCTCTGAACCCCAGGAAAATAAATGGAGGTTCATAAAGTTATGGTGCTTTGGTTGTTTATCGTATCATTCAGGAGTGAGTTAGACTTAAGATTGGGAAAGGTTTATATTTTTATGCAGATGTTTCATCTCAATACTTTCACTCACTTCAAAGAGAATTCAAATTTCTAAAGACCAGCAAAACAGGTCTTATACTTTATATCTTTACCTTCTTTGGTGTCTTAAGTTTTGAACATATTTTCACATCTTTTAACACATTGTAACCTAGAAAAGATCTCTATGCATTTTAAATATGATACATTATTCAATGTAAAGCATCATAACATGCGTGTTGAACTTCATGCTATTGGAAACTAAATTTCAGTGTTAAGTATTACATTGCTGTATTGCAGTGCCCATGCAAGCTCCTGTACCATCTCCATTTATAGTTTGGCAGATCGTTTTGACTGTCATCCATATATTCTTCACATGGGTTGAACAGAAAACATGATTTCTTGGCATTAGGCATGATTTCCCATTGTTTTCTCTTGTGTAGGAGAAAGAAAAACTTTCAAGTAGCATCCATCAGACGCATTCTTTATAGAGCATTCAATTAAAAAACTAGGACGCATCAAATTTACTGAAAAACACATTAATATACATTTTAAAGAGATAAAGCAACGACTCAAGCTCTAAAGTTGTTTCCTGGTGCATTAGAGACATTATGTCCTGAGGTCTAAATCTAATATACACAGGGATGATTTACAAAGAATACACATACTCATTGTTCTTACTAATAATATATATCACATCACATGGAATATACTCAGTTCTGATCCTGAGATAGTTTCTGAATTTCCCGTCTAGATTCTCTCAAATATTTATTAAGAGTGAGATTTTATTCTGAAAAATGCCAACACCCCGCATCTTCTCAGAATTACCAATCTATTTATTACTTATTCTGCAATTTGCCTGTACTGTCACTGACCTGTTCTCTAATCCACTAAATACACTTTAATAATTCATTGATTTATGCCATTGATTTGTGTCATTTATTTCTATATACAGTATACATTTATTTGATTATGTATTGCTTGTGTATGTTTGCCAGTGCTGGAGAAAGTATCTAGGTCTTATGGTAGGAGTCACGACCCCTCTTTGCGTTAACTCTGAATGCCTCCGAGTTATTATAGACATGGTCAGCTTTTGGCACACTTGAATCTTACCAAACAGATGCAGATAAACAAAAAGTATTGGAACATAATTGAAAATTTTGATCCTCTTGGTTTGGAAAAATAATATAAAAGAATCAAAGCCACCCCCCTGCCAAACACCCAACCATGTGGGTAACTGAAATTTTGAGAGGCAACATAGGGGCAGTGGAAAGAATTTGCTTTAAAATCAGACATCCCTGGGTCAAATCCTATGAAACATAGGTTTTTCAAGTTTTAGTCTATATAAAATGGAAATAGGCCTACTTTATGGGATTGTCAAGAGGATTGAAGATAATATGTATGTAACTGGTTTGTTGAGGAGAAGAAAGGAAACAAACTCTCACTTCTTCAGTACCAATTTCCAAATTGGATCAGGCTTGATGGGGGAGAAACTCTGAATTGGATCTCAGATGAACGTTTCATTTTGGATCAGGTTGGACTTTCTAATACCTGAGAGTGATAGTACTCTAATACCTAAAACTAATCAGAGAATTTCTGGACACTGACAAAATATCCCACTGGGCAGGGAAAAGCTCAGCAACAAAACATGTTTTAAGGGGATTGTGGGTTCTATTAAGTGCAGTCTATTCACTAAACAGAGTTCTCAAAGCACCTTGCCTAATGCCTAGAATACAAGAAAACACTCTTAAAAGTTTTCTATTTTAATACATAGTAAACTTGCCCATCCCCAACTTCTCCTCACCCCAAAGAACCCAACTCCAAGCACCTAATATGTTTATTAAAATTAAATACTAACATATAATACATTCTTGGAAAATCCTTAGAGATATTACTTAGAATAGCAAAGACTAGAACAACTGGATGACCGAATGGGGGTGGAGTCCAAAAATAACAATCATTATATATAAATAAATAAATATATATATATTTTTATATATGGCTTCATCTTTTACCAGCATATAAATGTAGCCAGTGAGGGATAAGAGAACCGTAGGGCTTTACCAGAAACTAAGTGGGTTGAGTTTTCTCAGAGCATACATCAACTTACAAGAAAACTACAGGATAAAAGAGAAGTTGTCCAAGAAGAAGCAAGAATGATATAAGGCAGGATAAAATTTCCCAGAGTTTGATTCCTTACACATTTTCAGTCTCAACACCATGGAATGATGGAGATGGACATGACCTTCAAGAACCATCCAGTCCAATCTCCTGTTTTACAGGTGAGGAAACTGAGACTCAAGGAGTAACTTGGCAAATTAAAGGTGCAGCTTAGAGAACATAGGACTCCTAACTCATCCAAATGCTGTTTTCACTCTGTCCCATTATCCTGAAAACAATGGAGCATTGGACTTTTAATACATTCTGTTTTAATTTTTAGCCCCACCTAAAAGCTGTATAGTAACACATATTAAAAGTATCTTTACTGTAAAGTTCTGGCATTACGGCACCTAGTTTATTATCTACCAAGCTGAAAAGATGAGTAATGAGTCACTGGTGAGTATGTAAATAATTCCTAGTTAGCACAAAAGTTATTTCTAGAACATGTCTTATTTGTATCATGTCACTTCTAAATGTATTTTAATTTCACTTAATTTCTCAGTCTTTCTCCTGGTGGAAATGGTATATTCTCAGTATTTCTGAATAACAGTTGCATTTCACTAATATCCTATTTCTTATGGAAATGAACTCACAAAGATTTTGGATATCAGCACACATAAAAACAGATGAAAAGTGAAACCTCAATTAACTTTGAGTCACATACACTACAAACAAAACTCTTCAGTGTAAATCACATTTTATTTTGAAATTCTATCTGGTTGGTAATCTCTTATATTCGTAGCCAGAGTGCTGATATGAAGAAATGCGGAGGCCTTAATTAAAAGCAAATATGCTTGATAGGAGAATAAATTATGTCAACTGTTTTAGGGATGCAATTTTGTAAATGATTCCAATTCCAAAGTATGTAAATTTTGGTTAAATGTCTAAAGTCCAGGAAAATATGCTGGAAAATAAGCAACTTAATCTAGGAAGTCTAACGAGAAATACTCTATGGCCTTACTGCAACAGCAGTCTTCATGCATGCCTGCTCTGCAACCAGAGAGCCTCTGCTCTGCCTCTTGCTCACTGTGTGAACATGACCAAGCTATTTAAGTTTCCTGATAAGCAGTTGATTCATTTTTCAATGGGGGATAATAAGAGTACCTAAAACATAAGGTTGCTGTGAGAATTAATTTTTTTTTTATTAAGCATTAAGAACAGTGCCTGCATATATACAATGGAATATTACTCAGCCATAAAAAGAAACAAAATTGAATTATTTGCAGTGAGGTGGATGGACCTAGAGTCTGTCATACAGAGTGAAGTAAGTCAGAAAGAGAAAAACAAATACCATATGCTAACACACATATATGGAATCTAAAAAAAAAAAAAAAATGGTTATGAAGAACCTAGGGGCAGGATGGGAATAAAGATGCAGACCTACTAGAGAATGGACTTGAGGACATGGGAAGGGGGAAGGGTAAGCTGGGATGAAGTGAGAGAATGGCATGGACATATATACACTACCAAATGTAAAACTGATGGCTAGTGGGAAGCAGCTGCATAGCACAGGGAGATCAGCTTGGTGCTTTGTGACCACCTAGAGGGGTGGGATAGGGAGGGTAGGAGGGAGACACAAGAGGGAAGAGATATGGGGATATATGTATATGTAGAGCCGATTCACTTTGTTATAAAGCAGAAACTAACACACCATTGTAAAGCAATTATACTCCAATAAAGATGTTAAAAATAAATAAATAAAAATTAAAAAAAAAAAAGAACAGTGTCTGTCTGGCATGAGTCAGTGTCAGGCTTTTGGTAACTGTTAGTATTATTATCTTCAGGAAAGGAAAGAGCATGCAATCAGCAGCACCCACAGTTGATGGGTCATGAGGAAGGGGTGAAGGAACATTGAACATGACCTGAGAGGTAAGGTTAACCTGTCACTTGGTAGAAGAAAGGGCAGCCCAGAGAGGTGGCTTGCTGGAACAGAAACAAGAGCTGGGATCTCCTCTGCTCAGAAGTCCTGCAAAATGTATGACGGCCAAAGCATTAGCATGAGTTTGTTTTCATAGATGTCATTCCATACTGAGTATGTAGATATGGCACCCGAAGTGCACTCTGTGAATCATGAAGGCAAACCTGGACTGAGTCTGTAGTGGAAATGAGACCAGAATCTGACTTGGACCCTGAAGTTGGCCAGGTTCTACATGTAGTCAATAAAATTAAAATGACCCAGCTGTCACACAAAGCAGGCATAAGGATTCTGCTTAACTTCCTTTCATGTAATTACACATCAGGCATAGAGTTTAAACAAATAACTGCAATTCTGATTTTAAGGTGATAAATACATAATTTGTCTTTGATAACATTTCCCCATTTTTAGGCACATTTTTATGGGCCCCTTGACTTTTTTAATGTTGGAAATGCATAATTACATAACTTTCCTTTGAAATTTGGCAGATCCTTAACAGATATTTGGCTAACTTCGAACATTATCACATTCAGCACAGCCCAGGAAGTCCAAAATCACCAAAAAGGGAAAGATAGTGGAAGAGAAATGTGTCTTCTCCATAGATGCTGAGAACAAATCACTTCTGTTGTTTAGCAATTTTTTTCCCTCAAATTATATCTGAGCCAAGGTTTTAAAAAAATGTTTTTAATCTATCCTTTGGAAACATTTTTATTTTAAAGAGTGTATGTAGACTTAGAATCTTTATCACAGGCCTTCCCAAAGGGTCAGGAATAGGCACCAGGGGGTGTCCTGGCCTCTGAAATTGTATATTAATTGTTTGAACGTGCATGTGATAGTAATGCTGGTGGGAGAGGAGATGACAATAGCTTGCATCAGATTCTCAAAAGGTTTTATGAGTCCCCCCTCACCCCCATCAAAAAAACCAGTCCTGAGAATAATGAGAGGGGTAGAAAGATGATTAGTGGATGTGTGCATTCCTGGGGAGTATTCATGCAGATGGTATAAATGGCTGCCTGTCGCCTCTTCTCCAAATTCTCAAAACAAACGAGGGGGAGGGCAAAAAAAGATTATACTCTTTAGAAATCTCCAAATCATCCCATGGAAAAAGTGTTGGTTAATGAAAAAAAAAAAAATTGGAAGAGTTCGTCTTTATGAGAACTGAAGGATGAGTTTTTGGTTGACTCACACCTTGGTTTTGCCTGTATGAGCAGTATGTAGGATCATGACAGACCCTAGGCCTAGGATCAAGCAGGGATTACATTTACATAATTCATTCATTTGATCTTTTCAACACTGTGTAGTTAATATTGTTAGGTCCATTTTGTAGATGAGAAAAAGCACAGCGAGGACAAGCGACTTGCTCAAGATTAATTTAAGGACCAGTTATCAATGGAGCTGGCATGTGACCCCAGGTATTTTGACTCTTGAGCCAGTGCACCTAACACGGAGGTCCTCCTGCCTCCAGGGAGGCCCCAGCTGACCTAGGAACCTGGATTTATACCATCATTGTTAGTTGTATCCCGAATTTGGGGCTGAGGGAGCTTGTCAGGAAGCAGGCTGGATGTGAGCTGAACACCCCCTGCCCCATGCTAACTACCCACCCCCATGTTCTAACAGCCTCTGGGTGTGGTCTGCTGTGACTTGGGGAGCAGGCTCTTGGAACATGGGGTTGCATCTCAAGAGTGGGATTTTCTCTAATTCTGTCAAGGAGAAATGATATCACACATGACCACATTAGGGATGGGGATTTGATTTCAACAACAAAAGACATACTTGAAAGTCATCAGTTGCTTGAGCCTAGAGCTAAAAAATTATACACACCTACTGGAACTTAGAACGTGGAAAAAAAATACTAGGGGATTCTTTCACAGGAGGCCATGGGGGACTAGAAAGAATCTTAAAGTAAGATTTAGGATCCCCTAATTCTAGTCCTGGGTTAGATACTAGCAGGAATGACTCCCAGCTCTTAGCTATAGTGTTTTCATATATGAATGGGTATATTAAACTAGATACCCTGAGGTCTTTAAAATTTGATGATTCTAGGATTTGACCCTGGTTGTGTGTCATAACTATATACTTCATGTGAATTCAAAAGATGAGATTTTGTAAACTTGTGTGATCCTCTCCATATAGGGGAACGAAAACTATTCGTTGAGTTTTAATAATGATTTTGCAAAACACTCAAGTGCCAAAGAAATTTCAGTCATTTTTAGGTTAACTAGAATTCCAGACTGACATTAAAATCTAATTTAAAACTAGATTCTCCATTTGTCTCCCAGGCTCCTAACCTTCCACCCCCATATCCAAGCTGCAAATAAATTCTAGATAGCGTGAACCATTTCTTTGCAAGCTAATTTTTCCCTTTACCTCTGAGGTTCAGGTTAATTTACTCCATGTAGTGTTCTAATCACTTTTCTTTAAAGAGGAAAGGAAGGAACATGACTTAGCATGACAGGCTTTTAAGGTAGACAGCTGTAATAAAAAAAATTAATGAAATGTCTGTGCATGGGTAATTTATATTATATACTGGTAGAATCTACAGTGGAGTCATTTCTATCAAGCCAATGTCTCTCCATAGTCTATGTCCATGTTACAAGAATCAAAACTATTTCACTTAAGAGAAGTTTCACCTTATTTGAACCCAGTGGGAGGTAGAGATTGATAATTACAAGTCAATATAATATGCATAGGACAATATCACAATAAAGCAGGTGTCAGGAGACTACCTGAGGAGCTGGGCCAGGTTAAAATAAATAAGAATCAAATCTACCCAAGTAGATTTACACTGGCATTATTAAATATGCACTTTTTCTTAATGCTGTTGATTCTCCTTAGAAACTTTTGGTAAAATGGAACAATATACCTCATGGGGTTGCCAAGAAGGTAAAATGATATAATACATATACAATTCTTAGTGAAGTAGTTGGCATATACATATAGTAAATTCTCAATAAATGATACCCATTTCATCTGTTAGGAATGTTGTTTGGCTCCATATAACAGGTACACAAAAGCAGCTGCTTAACCAAATACTTTCCTTCCACAGTAGAAACCTGGGGTAGGCAGCCCAGTGCTGGTACGGAAGCTCCAGGATGCCATCAAGGTCCCAGATCCTTCCATCTTCCCATTTGGCTTCTGTCCTAATGCTTGCAAAGATGGGTCCTATACCATCAAGACTTACAACCACACTCTAGGAAAGGATAAAGAGGAATGGCAAAGCGCACTATTGCAGCCCTGTCTGTCCTTTTATTTCTTTAAATCAGGGAAACAACAGGATTCCTGGAAGCTTGCCTAGAAGATGTCTGCTCATATCCCTCTTGCTAGAACTCAGTGATGTGGATTATCGTTGCTGTAAAGGAAGCTGAGAAATGGAATTTTATAACTGGACATGTTGCTACACTCAATAAAATCTGCCTCCATTGCAAGGGCCATCAATAGTGTATAAAACTAATCCCATTTGTCCTCAGTTAACATCATACTGTGGTACTGTTGGTATGGAGGAGGGGTGAAAAGATATTGGGAAAGCAACCAGGAGGGTATGACACAGCTATTACCACGATGCATTGACACACCATATAGTCTATCTAAAGACATCATATAATTTTGTTTTCCAATACTATGGCAATGGGTTGTTTCCTTCGGATAAAATGCCCAAAGGTTCAGAGGCAACAAAAGAAATCTTTGGCCTTGGTCTGACGTTCCCCACACATCACCACTTGTTTTCACATCTCCATTCGGTTTTGCAGCAGCACTTTCCATGAATCACCTCCATTATCCTGTGAGTCAGCTCCCACACAATTAGCATCACATTCATCATCTGTCTTCAGAGACGCTGCAGTTTCTTCCTGGGGAAGACGAAGGCCTTTCTGCTCCTCCCTCAGCTAAGGCCTCTAACTTGCAGCCAAGTGGAATAACAGCAGTTCCCATCTCTAGTGCTAGTTACACGGCTAACTCTGGCTGGCCTGGTGGGGTGCTCCAATGTGGTGTGCAGACCAGTATCACCTGGGAGCTTGTTAGAAATGCAATTTTTTGTGCCCTCCTTGGGTGTCTGGCATCAGAATCTCTGGGAGTAGGGACCAGGATTCTTTTTTTTTTTTTTTTTTTTTAAGCTTTATTGAGGTATAATTGGCCCAGGAACCTCATGCTTTTAACAAACTCTCCACATAATTCTTACTCAAGAAACATTGTCTTTGTCCTCCAGGTGGGTTTTAGCATATCTTTAACCTAAACACTTAGCAGAAGTAGAGATGCTCACCCTCCAGGCTACCCACTCAGACAGTGTAATAGCTTATTTGCCTTCTCTGTCAACTACCATTTACAAGCAGAAAATGCTTTGAATATTTTTGGTTTAATTATAGTCAGATAGAGCAGAGCTGGCTTGGGGAAACATGAACATTCCAAACATAATAAAATACAGTCAATTATATTGGGCTGTGCTGATTTCCTGAGGGCCAACAAATGTCACCCTATACAGTCCCTAACCGAATAAGCATAGCTGCCCACTTAGCGATTCACCCTCTCACACCTGTGTTGGAACCTGCCAGAAGCACTGAATTTAGTACAGCCCATCATCTCCTCATAAAAATCTACAGCAGCAAACCCAGAGGAGTTTGCAGTGCAGGCAATAAAAAGGTTTTTTTCTGTCACTCAAGAATTTAGTGAGGGGTGTTAGCCTCCACAGTCCTCTGCACGTGGACGTGCAGATTTCTCGGTAACTCTTTCACTTAAGAATGTCTAGAAGGCTAGCATTTCATGACTTTATGGGGTTTCTGAGGAAATAAGCTTATGAAAGTTTCCTATTCCTAAACACGTAAAATGGAATCAAATGTCCTTTATTCATTTCTCTATTTTTTTTTTTTAATATAGATTTTATTTATTTATTTATTTTTGGCTGCATTGGGTCTTTGTTGATGTGCACAGGTTTTTCTCTAGTTGTGGCCAGCGGGGCCTACTTTTTGTTGTAGTGCACGGGCTTCTCACTGCGGTGGCTTCTCTTGTGGCTCGTGGGCTCTAGTGCACAGGCTCAGTAGTTGTGGCACACAGGTTTAGCTGCTCCACAGCACGTGGGATCTACCCGGACCAGGGCTCGAACCTGTGTCCCCTGCATTGGCAGGCAGATTCTTAACCACTGTACCACCAGGGAAGCCCTCATTTCTCTATTCTAAAATACATTTCTGGAAAGCCTATACAATTCAAGCCACTCTGACGATAGCAGGAAGATATAAAATGAATACAGAGTTGGAATAATTCAAGGAGAAGCAGTCCCAGGACTTGCATAGAGAAGATGATTTTTCCACAGTGAGGGTCCATTAAGGAATTAATCAAATAACAATGAAATGAGTGCCCATAGATTGAAGAGCATTTAATTGACCAATTATTATACTGCTTCAATGTGAAATCACTGGTACTATACACTGGCAATCATAAAGACTATTTTGTTTGCAGGCAGGGCCCAAGCTTTAGTGTCTTCTAATAAAGAGAGGTCCATAGCAGCTAATTCCTCAAGAGGACAGCTTAAAAGAAATAACTAGAAAAATTATTGCTACTGAAAGGCGTTGCTAACAAGTTTGTACACAAATATTTTTCCGTAGATCATATTCCCGTATCTTCTGTAAAACAGTAATGCCCATCAGGTATTATTTCTCTCTTCTCTCACTTGTGATGTACTAATCCCCATCCCCAACCCGTAACAGCCTGGCAGGACTAAATAATACATCATGATTTTGTGTTAAGTTTTACCCACAAATATTCTCATAGAGGTATGTATACTTTCCCAAATTGCTTTTGTTCACTCAATTATTCATTAGTTTAATAACTGTTTACTTAACAAATATTTGTTCTAGGTCCAGGGGATTTAATAGTGAGTAGGGAAAATGTGGGCTCTACCCTAATGGAACTTAATTACTATTCATTGTGGTAAATAAATAAAAATGATACTATAATGGTAAATTTTATGTTATGTATATTTTACCACCAAAAAAAGTGAAAAAAAAAAAAAAGATATTGTAGTGTCAGGTAAGAATACCCAAAAGGGAAATTAAGCAGCATCAGAGAACAGAGACTGATATGGGAATGGGTTTTGTGTCCTTTTAGATACAGTGGTCGGAGAAGTCCTCTTGCAGGAGGGCATATTTTGCCAAATGGCATTAAGTGAGCAAGTGAGATTAAGGACATGACCTGTGAGCAATTGCACTAAGGGAGAGAGAAGTCATTCGAAAGTCTGGAAGAAGAGCATTTCAGGGCTGGAGTGCAAAGAGCCTGAGATGTGAAGGGCCTTGGAATATTTGAGAATTGGAAAGAAGTCAAGTGTGGGGTGCAAAGTCAGCTAGAGGAATAATGGTAAGAAATGAGCTGGAAGGAGATGCCAGGGGCCAGATCCTTCAAATCTTGTGAGGTAATTTTGAGGCATTTTTGGGTTTTGAGTGTGATGGGAAGCTAATGAATGATTTTGAAAAGGAGGGTTATATGATTTAATGTGCTTTTTAAAAATTAAATTTTCATTTTGAAATAATTATAGATTCACATGTAGTTGTAAGAAACAATATAAAGAGATCCTGTGTACTCTTTATCCAGTGTCCCCCAATGATAACACCTTACAAAAACTATAGCACAACACCACAACCAGGATAGTGACACTGAGACAGTCAAGTGCAGAACATTTCCAGCACCACAAGGATGCCTCCTATTGCCCTTTTATAGCCATGTCCACTTCCCACCCCCTCCTCTCTCCCTGCCCCTAGCAACCACTAATCTGTTCTCCATTTCTATAATTTTGTTATTTCAAGGATGTTATATAAATGGAATCCTACAGTATATGACCTCTGGGGATTGATTTTTTCAATCAGCATATCCCTGGAGGTTCATCCAGGTTGGTGTGTGTAGCAGTGGTTCATTCCTTTTAATTGCTGAGTAGTGCCCCTTGTATGGATGAACTACAGTTTGTTTATCCATTACCCACTGAAGGACATCTGGGTTGTTTTCAGTTTGGGGCTATTAAGAATAATGCTGCTATAAACATTCATGTACAGTTTTCTGTGTGAACATAAGTTTTTCTTCCTTTGGGATAAATGCTCAGGAATGCTATTGCTGGGCCACATGTTTAGTTTTACAAGAAACTGTTACACTGTTTTCCAGAGGGGCTGTTCCATTTCACATTCCACCATCACAGCAGGAGAGGTTCAGTTGCTCAGCAACCTTCCCAGCACTTGGCACTGTCAGCTTCTTGCTGTTGTTTTTATTTTTTTATTTTTTACTTTAGTATTCTAATAGGTGTATAGTGGTATCCCATCGTGGTTCTAGTCTGGACTACCTTAATGATTAATGATGTTAAGCATCTTTTCATATTCTTGTTAGCCATTTGAACACCTTCTTTGATGACATGTCTGTTCAGATCTTTTGCCCAAGTAACATTTAATTTTAGCTAATAGTTACATCTGGGTTAATCTTTCCCCTTCTATTTCACCTTAGTAAATGAGTTACATTTTAATATTTAAAACTCGAGGTTCTTAAGAGAAAGATAACTAATCTCTTAGCAAAATTAATTTTCCAACAAATAACAATGAAGTTTTATTCAAACCTCTTAGTAAAATATGTTTACAAGGCAGAATATCTGTGCCAAGTGTGGGTCTACTAATACCATCCATTTGATCTGAACTAACATTAATTTTATAACCCACATTTCCTACTGCGGTCAAGCTAAGCATTAGTCAACAATGTTTATCTGTACATAACAATGTCTACAGATATAAGTACAAATGAAAGTAATCATCTGAATATTTTAATTCCCCAAATGTGCTTTTGTTTTAATTTGAAGAAGAAAAATAATTAAGCAAAAGAATGGATGCTGTACTCTGTGTACTCTGCATGTTTAGACATAACTTTAGTAAGTGTCTGTTGATTAAATACAGTGAAACATTCAGCTGTTGACTAGAAAAATGCAGAAGTACTATTTATTTGGATGATTTGGATGAAAGAAACATAAACAGCTCCTTCTTTAAGAGCCAGTGATTCTGCACTTATATTCTCTATCCCATCTTCCCTTATGTAGACATATCCAGATTCCTTCTTTGTGGCAGTGTCATCTTAAGGAAAGTGTGCTTTATTGGTAGGATCATTTCCTCTTTTCTTAAAAAAAAATCAATTTTATTGAGTTAAAATTTACATACATTAAAATAAATCCATTTTTGCGTAGCGTTCAATGAGTTTTGACAAACATATGCTTGTTTAACCATGGCCACGATCAAGAAATAGAGTATCTTCAAAAAAAAGAAAAAAAGAAAGAAAAAGAAATAGAAGAAGGAGAAAGAAAAAAACAGAGCATCTTCATCATCCCAAAAAAGTTCTCTCATGCCCCTTTGAAGTCAGGACACTCCCACCCCTCACCCAGTTCACCCCTCATCTGATTTCTATCACTATAGCTTAGTTTTTGTCTGTTCTAGGATTTCATACAAATGGATCCATACAATATGTTCCCTTTTGTATCTGGCTTTGTTTGCTCTGCATAATGTTTTTGAGATTCATCTAGTTTATTGGATTTGAATCCCAGCTCTTTTTATGAGCTGTATGGCAAATGGACCAATTATTTAACTTCTGTTTTCTCAGCTGAAGAATTGTCTTATTCGTACCTTTCTGAGGGGGTTGTTATGAGAATTAATATCAAGGTACCTGGCTTGGTGCTCAATAATTTTATCCGTATGGATATAAATGTAATTTATATCATTTTATTTTTTTCCTTCATTCTCTCCTCCTATCAAAGGAGAAGTGGATAATTCTGAAGTGGCCACAAGCCTAATTCAACATGTTCTATGAGAGAAACCAGCACAGAGAAAACTCTGCAATCATAACTTTTATTATTGAACAAAGACACTCCCCTGAATTTCTGCCTCTTTCTTCCCCCGTCTCCTTTGGCCTTGAGCAAATTGGTTATAGGCAGCTCTGCCTTCTCTGCCCTAGGTCCCATTCTGCCCCTTCCAGAGTCAAATGACTTCCAAGAAAAGGCCACAATATCCTTTCCCTCCCAACCCAGTAAAGGAGAAAATAAAACTACAGGCCGCCCCCTCCAGGGGCTTTCTTGATATAAAAGACTAAGCACAAGAGGCCTTTCCTTCTCCCAACAAAAATCTCATCATTCCTGACCTGATTCCATCAAGTGGGGATTTGGGATATGGGAGAGGAAGAACAGCAGGAGAGTCGATATTCCCTCCCTGATCGGCCACCTCTGCCAAACCTCTTCCTGCTCACACTAGAAAATGATTGATATTCTAGCTTCTTTTTGCTTTTACCACTGTTCACCCCATTTTGTTCTCTTACACTTTTGTCCATCTCTTCCTCTGTGGTGCATTCATGATATTATAATATGAACATTCATTCACAGGAAGCTGGGGGCTGGGCAGGAGGAATGATACAGGGCCTATAGTTCTGGCAATTAGCAACTCTCAAGAATAGGGTTAATGGATTTAACTAGCATCCCTTTAATCTTCTGAAAGATCTCTCTTTTGGCACCGCCCCTGGCTGCTCAAGCATTGCCACTCGCTGGGTGTAGTCAGGTCACCAACCAAAAGACAGCTCTCATGTGTTTCATCAAAGTCAGATCTGTCTCTACACACTACTATATATAGGGAACTATAGTCAGTATCCTATGATAAACCATAATGGAAAAGAATGTGAAAAGAAATATATTTATATATGTATACTGATTCACTTTGCTGTACACCTGAAACTAACACATTAATTGTTGTTATCAAAAATCAACTACTTGTGGGCTTCCCTGGTGGCGCAGTGGTTGAGAATCCGCCTGCCGATGCAGGGGACGCGGGTTCGTGCCCCGGTCCAGGAAGATCCCACATGCCGCGGAGCAGCTGGGCCCGTGAGCCATGGCCGCTGAGCCTTTGCGTCCGGAGCCTGTGCTCCGCAATGGGAGAGGCCACAACAGTGAGAGGCCCGCGTACCGCCCCCCCCCCCAAAAAAAAATCAACTACTTGTTATTAGTTGTTGTTATCAAAAATCAACAACTATTTTGTTGTTAACAAAATCAACTACACTTCAATAAAAAAATTATACTGGATATATCCAAATAAAACTTATTACATCTATTAAAAAAAAACTTAGATCTGTCTCATCTAGGGTTTATCCAATCAATCAGCTGCAGCCCCACTTGCTCAGATGGGTCTCTAACACTTGAATTATTAGAGTGGCTTAGTCAAGTGTACAACAGTAAATACCAAAAAAAAAGTGTGCACAAAAATGGTTTTAAGTAGCCAGTGTTTGGTCCCAAGAAATTAATAATTCTTTGGAGTTGATACAAACTGTTTTGCTATGGATGGAAAGTACATGTCTAATTAACATGGGTATGTGTATTAGAAATAACATGGCAGGAACAAAAAGTAAGATGGACACATGATTCCAAATGATATTCAGATGCATTCATTTACAGTTATTGAACTTGTTTATTTCTCTGAATAGAATGATATTTGCTGCAGGTAGCAAAATTCTAATGAAAAATCCGAGAGACATGACTGTCCTTTAAGGTATGCTTTGGCTTCTGTTCTTTCACATGCTAATGAAACCCTATTGTTTATTTCATGAGAGAAATGAAATAGTCACAAAACTAAGGCTTTAATGGGACGTTGAAATAAGAGATGAATTTTAGGGGGACATGAACATTATAATGTTTTAATTTTGATAGTGCATGTTAATCAAGTTTCTCTGAATACCTCCCTGAGTCAGAGGTTGTTGGTATTCCTCTATACTCCCCCAACCCCAATCATCCATTCTAGATGGGTCCTATGATTCAGTTTTACGAGTGGAATGTGAGTGAAGTGAGCCCTATGCATGGCAGGTAAGAGTGTGTGTGCTTTCTCCACGCAGTCTCTCCTTTCCTTAGAGTTAAACATAAAGGAATCCGCGATGGTAGACTTAAAAGGTGGAAGAAGCCTAGGCTTTGTCCTTCAAGGAGGGCTACACAGAAGAGCTACCCAACTTGATTCAGACCATAATGTAAGAAATAAATAACCACAAGAAAAAAGCTGTATTACGTTGTCACTATGATATTAGGGTTGGTCTATAGTGTTATTAATCTCCCTGGCTAATGTAATCTCTTTCCCATATCTAATTTGTGTGATGAAATGGGGTTGGTATTCACAGGCCCAACTCCAGGAAAACACAGGCAGATATCTTTGAAGAACCATTTAATTCCTTATTTTATTGTTGTTTCTGTATAGGCTGGGGTGGGGTAGCAGATGGATGGGTAGAGGGATAAGTATACCCTTAGTAAGAGTCAGTCTCAGGGACCATATCATCTCTTACTTTTCAAATCCCAGGCAAGGCATAACAATTAGAATTTCTATAATGGACTACTAAAATCTTACGGGTTTAAGGGAACCTTATAATATGTTTCACACTTGTCTACCTTGCAGAGATAGAGGCAGAATATTATTTGGTTTGTTTGTTTCCTTTTTGGTTTTTGCATCCCAAGGTAATTACTGTATTAAGAATTTAAGGAAAGAGGTGATCATCATGAAATCAGTGGCCAGTGAATTAGAACCAATTTCTAGCTGCTTGAGAAAGAATTAATTTTATTATTTCTTTGAAAATCTAATATTGGCAAGAATTACTTTATTATTTCTTTGAAAATCTAATATTTTTTTCCTATAAAAAAGCCAGCTGGGGAAATGAGGCTTGGTTCTGCCAGAGTAAATAGTAGACTAATTGTTCTCCATTATGAGCACCCATGGTATAATTAAATGGTCCTGCCCACCACAGACTCTGGAGGGGTGAACTATGTGTTATCTAGGAAAAAAGTCCAGTCTTCTCCCTCACTGGCAAACATGAGTGATATAAGAAGAGATGATTGCTTCTTACTCTCTGGGACTAAAGGAAGAAAAAGATTACACAAAGCCTGGAAAGGATTATTCACCCAATATTTGTTGAGGGTTTACTATGGGACAGGAATAAATTCTCAAAAGGGACCAAAGAAAATATTATATGTAGTGAAGACATTACCCCTTCCAAAAGAAGAGAGATAATTTCAATTCATTATACTTATTCATTTGAAATAAAATACCTTATAGGGAAATACTTATATAATACATGTATGTGTATGTATACATTCATAAAAATACATACATGTGTATGGACTTCAAAAAGCAATACTGAGAATTATTTTTCTATGCAATTAACTCACATTTTTGCCTAATGTGGTAGATCGCAAAATAGCCACAATTCTTCAAACCTACCTGTCTGCATGCCCCTTTTATAACTTTGCAGCTTCTCCTATCACAATATGGCAGTTATTTTCCCTCTCCTTTGAATCTGGGCTGATCTTCTGACTTGCTCTGGCCAATAGATATGACTGAAGTAATGATATGCGAGTTCTAAGTCTAGGTCTCAAGAGGTCTGTATGCTTCTTCCCTCTCTTGAAACTGTCAAGGTAACATGTAAACAAACCCAAGCTAGCCAGCTGGATGATAAGATACATGTGGCCCAACAGCCCCATTGTCCCGCTGCCCAGCAAACAGCCAGTCAACCTCAGAAGTAAAGCCTCTCTGCTGCTGACCACAGATGTGAGAAAATATGATCAAAACTCAATGCTCAGAACAGCCACCCAGCTGAGTCAAACTGTTGACCCAGAGAATAGTAGGCTAAATAAATTTTTGTTGTTTTAAGCCACTAAGCTTTAACATGGTTTGTTAGGCAGCAAGAGATAAGTGATGCAACCAACAGGGGGATTTTAATATATGCATTAACCATGGAAGAATTTTTAGTAGGCCGCTAAATAATATTCTACTTATTTTTAAAAGTAAGGTTCTCATTCCTAAACTACAGTCCTTTCCTCTAGTGCTCACTGTGGTAAATACATAAGCAAGCTGTAGTTTAAATCTCAAATTCACACTTATTTACTAGGTAGACCTCGGGGAAGTCACTTGGCCTCTCAGGTTTTAGTTTGTCCTACCTTAAGAAGGAGATATGCTATTTCATCAAGTTTTGTTGGGAGGATTAAATAAGCTGACATAAGTAAATTGTCCATTACTATACCTGCAGCATAATAGACACACACATAGTAGTTCTTTTTCTTCCCAAGCTTTCTGTTTCTTTCTCTCTATTTTTAAGTGTGCAGTGATTCCCAGTGTCCCCCTCTGTCACTAATATTGGAACTATCACTTTGAAGCAGAGTTAACTAACTTTCATTCTAGTGGCCTCTCCCTTGCTTAAAACAACAATTTCCCCATGGGTTTTACACAAACTACGTTTATTACACATATAACATCTACCTTTAAAGAAATTATGTATATGTTTATATTGTATATATTATATATAGTTATAAATTATATAGTACACATATTGTATGTGCATATATGTGTAATTTGCTTATCACTACCTGAAATTAATGTGTATATTTCTATATTTACATATTTGATTACTTAGTATTATTTGTCTCACCCACAAGAACATCAGCTCTCTGAGGTTTTTGTGTTTCATATCCCCACCCCTGGCACAGCACCTGGGACACAGTAGACAATAAGTATTTGTGGAATGAAAGGATAATGAACAAATGCTTCTCAATCATTACTATGAAACAAATTTACACATCTGTGGAAAAACATTTAATTCAAAGATTCTTTTCAAATGCAATTTTGAAAGACATTAGAAAGAGAGAGAAGTAACATGACATGAAGGGATTTCACCTTTGCTTGCTTTATGCAGTTTGCCTTTTAATGGTTTTTCATCACAATGAGGATTTCCTAAAATATTTTCTCATCTAAGACTGAAGATTTCATTTGAAATTTTAAATAGTAACTGTAATTAATTATGTAAGTACTCTCTGTAGTAGAAACTGTTCCTATGACTTAAAACAGTTAAATTATAACTATGAACAGCATAATCAGACATATATACTCTGTAATAAAACTGATTTGAAAAGTTGGATTTGAATCTCATAGGGTAAAATTAAACTCTTTTGGAAACTCTTCTTATTTCTCAGTTTAAAATATATTTCAACTTGCTGTGTTCCCCGGAAAGAACCTATAAATCCTTGACCATGAAAACCCTTTTATTATCTGCTGTTAAAAACGATTTCTTTCGGGTAAATTGCACTCTCCAAGCAATCCTTTATTGCCTACATGACATATTATGGTCCAACAGTGGATCTAAGAATGGTTTGGAAACCTTAAATTGCTCTAAGCTTTAAAATCAAATGCTTAGACTAAGCCAGTTCATCTAACAAAAAGAGCAAGCAGAAGAAATCAGGGCAAAAAAAGAGGGAGAAGCAAATGCAGAAAACATTAACTTAGAAAGTCAGAAAATATGAATTTTTATAGTTTGGGGTTTCATTTCCAGGCCATTTCATCTAAAATGCTTTGTCTATCCTTCAGGCTGCTGTCATTGTATGAATAACAGGCACCCTAAATAGATTATGTGTAAACTGAAGACTATGGAACTTAATATGCACAAAACTGTCATAATTTTTCTATCAATTAGGATAAAGTTTATCTTTCCATGACTTCAACTACCACCTAAAGGTGAATGATGTCTAAATCTGTCACCAGTTCCCTTCTCTATCAAGTGTTCCAATGGTCCTCACCAAGTAAATGTCTTATCACCACCTTATCACCAACCACCAAGTCAACATGACCCACACAAAACTCAGTTATCTCCTGTACTACTTATCTCATCCCATGACAGGGTAACCCACCAGGCTCCCCAAGCAGAAGTCTTGCAGTTTTCCTTTCTCTCATTCTCTCTTTAACCACTCACCAGGACCTGTTGTTCTACCTTCAGATTCCAAACTTCTAAACATCTTTCACAATGTAGTCTCACACCACCTCCCCAGATCATTGCCTTTCATTTTCCCTTCATTCCTTCAGGCTTCTGAAGATTATTCTTCTTGGGAGGTGTTGATTTGTTAACAGGAAATATTTCCCAAACTCAATATTCCTCCTTACGTCAGTAAAATTGTGAATACATATAATATTACTCTTTCATCTTGGTGTTTCATAATTTTATGTATATTTAAAACTTAATTTATTGATTTTTTTAGAGAAACTATTTCTTCCATACCTTTGTTAGTTATATATACTTGTTTTATAAATATATTAAAAACACTTATAATGCATAAGTAATGATCTGCAATTTTTCTTCCAGATTTACAATAAAAGCTCACCCATATCAATTTTAAATAATAATGGCAAAAAAAGAGAAGATCCTTAGAAGAAATTATGATACTAAGTGAAGTAAGTCAGAGAAAAACAAATATCATATGATATCGCTTATATGTCAAATCTAAAAAAATGATACAAATGGACTTATTTACAAAACAGAAATAGACTCACAGACATAAAAAACAAACTTATGATTACCAAAGAGGAAAGACAAGGGAAGGGATAAATTAGGAGTTTGGGATTAACAGATACACACTACTATTTATAAAATAGATAAAAAACAAGGACCTACTGCATGGAATAGGGAACTATATTCAGTAACTTGTATAACCTATAATGTAAAAGAATCTGAAATAGAATATATATATATATATATATATATGTCTGACTGAATCACTTTGCTGTACACCTTAAACTGACACAACATTGTAAATCAACTATACTTCAATAAAGAGTTGTTTGTTTTGAAAAAACAAAAAAGACCCTTATAAACCAATGAAAATTTACACCTTTCCTAAAGAAACAGACATTTACAAGTGGAAAGTAAAGTTTCAACTCACTCTAACAATAAAAATCTTGAAATATCTAGGAGTAAATTTGAAGAGAAGTGTGAAGATATTGTATAGGGAATATTATGTAACACTACTGAAGAGTGCAATGTAAAAACTGAATGAAAGAAGAGTCAACATTTTTTCTTTGCTGTAAGAACTCAATATTGTGAAAATATCAATTTTCCCTAAATCAGTCCATAAATTCAATGTGACCAAAATAAAATCCCAATAGTATTTTATTTTACAAGTTATCAGAATTTTTCTAAAGTATATCTGGAAGAGTAATAAAGGAAAATTTTGAACAATAAAGAGTATAGAGCAAGAAAGTATCCTTCCAGATTTAAAAACGTTATTATAAAGCCAGAGTAATTAAAACCAATGTACCTGGACAGGATTAAACAGATCAATGGAAGCTTTGTATAGAAATCTAGTCAAATATATAATGGAAAAGCAAAGATGGCATTCCAAAACAATAGGGGAGAAATGATTATTGAATCAATGGACTTGGACAAGCTAGTATCTTTGAAAAAAAAACAAAAAACAACAAACCTGGATCCCTCTATCCTTTCCCAGAATAGCTTTTATATGAATCAAAGATTTAAATGTAAAAAGCAAAGATAAATTACCAAAAGGAAACACAGAAGTTTATTACTTTCTAAACATATTAATTATTTGTGGAAAATTAAATAATAAAAGAGATATTGGAAAAAATAGCAATACATGACAAAAAATTAAAATCCTTTTATATATGAAATAGGTTTTATACATATGAAATATTAATGAGTTCGATGGCAGATTAAAGAGTAATCTGTAATATGATGCCATTTATATAAGACTGTTTACCTATTTCTACACATCTATAAATGTATAGAGAAAGGTCTAGAAGAATATGCTACAAAGTAATAATTATTATATTCTTATAGGCATGGGATAAGATTTTTGATAATGTTCATATTCTTTGACTATATTTGCACTGTTTCAACTGTTTATAATAAATATTTATAATAATTATAAAAATAATAAAGCTATTTTAAGCAAAATTAAATTTGTATGGAATAATAAACACAGGAAAAAGCCAAGAGAATACTACAAAAGGAAAATAAACAAAAACTACTACTCCATATATTTTTTTAACATTTTTCTTGGAGTATAATTGTTTTACAGTGGTGTGTTATTTTCTGCTTTATGACAAAGTGAATCAGCTATACATATACATATACCCCATATTTCCTCCCTCTTGTGTCTCCCTCCCACCCTCCCTATCTGACCCCTCTAGGTGGTTGCAAAGCACCGAGCTGATCTCCCTGTGCTGTGTGGCTGCTTCGCACTAGCTATCTATTTTCCATTTGGTCTACTCCATATTTTTTAAAAGAGGATATAATTCACATACACATAAGAGAGAAACTATGTGAATTAGTGTTCAAAAAAAGTTCATTATTTATTAATCATTTATTATATTTCATTCTCAATTCATTCTCTGGTTTACCATGCAAATAAAATAATCATTTAAGATATTTATGACTCAATTTATTTGTTTATGACTGATATAAAGAAATATAAGGAACCATATTTTAGGCATAGGATAATGCTTAATAACCCTTTTATTAGAGCACTTTTTTTCACTAGAAGAGATTTAATAATTGATAAAAATGTACAAAAATATTCAATTCAGAAATGCTTTAGAATGTATACCACGAAGTCAGTACTTCTCAGTGAGTAGGGAAGGTAAAAGACTTCCTCAATGAAAAAAAGCAAGAAAAAGATTAGATTGTTAAAAAAAAAAAAAAAAAGACAACTGTTAAACAAATCGTTTAAGTCAACATTGATTTGTTTTAGACAAGGATATTGCAACCATCACTTAAGGTTTGGTGGCACATTCTTTAGTAGGTCCTTAAGGCAATATATTTAAGTTAATTTACAATTTGACTTGATGTTAACTTTTTAAACATCACCTCAAAATAATGCCCTCACAATAGCCTTTGTAAAATGTATTTAGAGAAACACGCGAAGACACATATTAGTCAAACTATAAAAAATTAAATACAAAGAAAACATATTAAAAGCAGCAAGGGAAAAACAACAAATAACATACAAGGGAATCTCCGTAAAGTTAACAGCTAATCTTTCAGCAGAAACTCTGCAAGCCAGAAGGTAGTGGCAGGACATATTAAAAGAGATGAAAGGGAAAAACCTGCAACCAAGATTACTCTACCCAGCAAGGATCTCATTCAGATTTGACGAATAATTTAAAACCTTTACAGACAAGCAAAAGCTAAGAGAATTCAGCAGCACCAAACCAGCTTTACAACAAATGCTAAAGGAACTTCTCTAGGCAGGAAACATAAGAGAAGGAAAAGACCTACAATAACAAACCCAAAACAATTAAGAAAATGGTAATAGGAACATACATATTGATAATTACCTTAGATGTAAATGGATTATATGTTCCAACCAAAAGACATAGACTGGGTGAATGGATACAAAAACAAGACCTGTATATATGCTGTGTACAACAGACCCACTTCAAACCTAGGGACACATACAGACTGAAAGTGAGGGGATAGAAAAAGATATTCCATGCAAATGGAAATCAAAGAAAAGCTGGAGTAGCAATTCTCATATCAGACAAAATAGACTTTAAAACAAAGACTATTACAAGAGACAAAGAAGGACACTACATAATGATCAAGGGATCAATCCAAGAAGAAGACATAAAAAACAATTGTGGCTTTATTATAGTAGGGCTCAATAGCACCACTATAGTTAAGGGTCTACCAGGTTTCTGTTAAAAACACCTATTTCTGAGTTCACCATAAAATATCACATTGTATTTAACCAGCTGGATAGTGCATAAAAAAGCAGTTTTATCCATTGCTGGTGATTTTTTTGTACTACTAGATATCAAAAACCTTTCATTATATCTTCAAAATCCAACTTCTATAAAGTAAGTCAAATCACCTCATGATTTAGACTTTAGGACAAAGTAGAGACACCTGCAGTTATCAGTAAATTGCCACCTTTAATCCATTCTGCAGTGCCCTATGAAAGGGTCACAGAAAGACAGTTATGACTGTATGAAAATATGATTCTTGATACAGAATCAAAAGTTATTTTCAATTTCCTTTGCTTTTATAAAGTCCACAATAACAATACGTAAATGCACTTTTTTTTTCTGTGTTATAGTTAAAACCCAGTGTTATTTCAATTGAACTTAAAATAGAATCCCTGGTCTGAATTAGGCTTTAAATCATACTGTAAACATATTTGGTATAATTTATTGATCATCATCCAGTTGCTCCAAAAGGGTCCTTCTGTGCTTTTCCTATTCCCCTGCACTCAGTTCACTGCCAGAAGTATCCCAATTACCAGAATCCTTTGCAGTCTTTTTCTCAGGTGATTTGAGTTTTGATTCTGATCTTTGTCTAGTTCTGTCTTTTTCACTTTACCGCTCTTTTTCTTTTTTATCCTTCTCCTGTTCAGCATCTCACTCTGGAGAGTCAGATTTATGTCTTCTCTTCTTGCTTTTCTTCTTATGTTTTTTTGATTTCTTGTAACTTCTCTCAGATTCAGCACTAGAAGAGTGTTCTGAAGCAGAACGAGACTCTGATCGCTGTCTTTTTTTCTTTGAATGGCTGTTGTCATCATCTAAATCTGACCCTGATCGAGAGCGGGGGTGTTTTCAGATTTCTTAGAATGTTTCTTATTCTTTGAATGATGATGTTGACATTCATGATCTTCCCAGAGAGCATCCAATTCTATTGGAGGAGTGGCTTGTTTCAACATACTCTTAAATGTAGATTCTTTTTGTTTCATCTTCCAAGCCTCCTCTTTTTCTCTTTCATGTTCACGGGCTTCTTTCTGCCTTTTCTAGTAAACTATTGAAAGCCAACTTAATATTTCCTGCATCTAATGTGGTTGATCTTTTAGTCAAACTGATTATTACCACAACGTCTTCAAAAGTAGTATTTACTTCAACTACAAATCCTTTATTCTTTAGAATGTCTTTTATTGTCTTCTTCTCATCATGATAACATGCTTTAAGATCCTCAACATAAAAGTTGAAAAGGTCAAGTGCAGTTGGTCCTGGCTGACCAAGCATATTAGTGAATCTAATGTCAGAACTAATTATTGGATACAATTCCATCCAAGATGACATAGCATGCAGTTGTCCATGTTCATGCAGTTCATCTAAAACTATCTGAAAAGATTCTCTGTTTTTATGCTGTCGTCTCCTTTCCCGAAGAAAACTCTTCTGTTTTTCTTCTTCTTCTTCCTTTTCTAAAGCCCGAATGTGTTCTTCAAAGCAAATTAACGCATCTTCTTTATCTATGTTCTGTAATTCTTTATCTTCTGCAAAAGTTGGATTATCCATCAGATACTGCTGGGCTTCAGACCAAGTAGTAGAGTATGTCACGTTAGCCATGTTGTCAAGTATGTTCTTGAAGGCTTCCCAATTTCTCTTTTGCAACTGCTTTGCTTGCTCCTTTTCTTTTTTTGAAAGAAAGAATAAAACATCTTCAGAGATTTCAAGATGATCATGTTCTGATATTGCATTCCAGACTTCCATCTCTCCAAACGTTTGCTCTGCTTTTTTGTATCTAGTTGTGGAAGTCACTTTCTTATGATTTTCAAGAAAATGCTGAGGATTCCTTAGCCTCTTTGTATTTGGAGCTTGCTTCTTCTTTTTCTTCTTTCTCTGTCTGGACTTTATAAGCATTAAGGGCCTGCTTTTTTTTCACTCAACTTTGCTAAAGCACTGTATCATGGATCATTAATGACCATTTTCGTAGTTTGCTCCCATGAAGCATTAGATGGTACCCACCTTTCTTTCAATAATTCTTTAAATGCTTGCTTTGCCTCCTCCTTTGTATTCCAAGTATATGTGGGTTTTTTTGCCGGTTGGCTTTCTTCCTCCTCCTTTTTCAGAGTAAAATCAGCTACAGTTTCCTGCTTAGATGTTTCTTCTCCCATATTACTAGACACTTCAACACTTTGATCCTGAACAGCAGGGGTACTAGTAAGTTGTGCTTTGATCCTGAACAGCAAGGGTACTAGTAAGTTGTGCTTGTTCTTCAGTCAAAACTGTTACTGTATTTTCATTATCTACAACAGTAGCAACAATCGAAGTAACCTCAGGCTCAGGAACAACTGGAACAGTTCCACCGACAGTACTGGAGGCAGAGGTGGAAGCACTGGCTTTGGCTGCAGCAGCAGCAGCCATGGTACTCATTGTGGTTGGAATTTCTGTTGTAAGAACTGGGGCTGTTGATGTTATGGCACACTCTTCTTGTTTACTGCTTTCTTCAGCTTTGATCATTGCGTGCAGGCTTGATTTTGTAATAAGACTTCAGCAACAATGGTATTCTCGGATCCTTCAAGATCTTCAAGTTCTTTAGGTTTGGCCCAGCGGGATTCTTTTGTTTGAGAATTGTGATAGGAAGGCTTTCCAGAGTGAGATTTGTACTGCTTCCAGGGCATTTGGATGAAAGTTGCTCAGCAGGAATTTTAAGATCATCTGGTTTCTCCCCAATAGACTGTTTTGTTTCAGTATTGCAATAGTAGGTCCTTCCATCAGGTGATTTATGTTCAGTCCACATTGATTTTGCACTGGGTGTTGTACCTGCTGCTACATCCATGTTATTTACTCCTGGCAGTAAGGCAGGCTGCATGGAAGCCTGACACATATGAGACATCATCATTCCAGGCATTACTGAAGACACCATTCCAGGCATTTGTCCCGTTGGTGGTCCTCCCATTGGGTGCATCATTTGGGGCATCATTCCATGAGGTACAGGAGGCATATTCACTCTCTGACCCATAGGATGCATTCCCACTGGGGCATAATGCATGCCGGGGTGCCCCATCATAAGGCCTCCACGCTCAGTCCCCGTCCCCAGCCTCGTTGTCGGACCTATTAGAGTAATTTTAAACTAAAATGTTACCTGATTTTTGAAGGACATGTATTTTATTAAAAGTTCTTTTCATTTAAAATTTTAATTTTTTTAAATCAAACTTAGATGTTTAATACTCAAAAATTCGTATAAATTTCAGCAAACTTGTCTCATCTTTTCTCTTTGTTTTTCTTCTTTATCAAGGAAAAAATCCCCTAACTATTCAATATATAGCTCTGCAGGGGTGCGTACGCCTGTGTGCGCATACCGGTACCAGAGGTTTGGAAATGCAAGTCACAATGTGTCATTAACTGCATCTCTCCTGTTATTTCCCAGTGGAATGACTGTACCTCTGGGCCATGCTTAACCTTAGATATGATACTTCTTCCAGCTCATATAATAACGATTTCACCTCTACAGTAGGCGATGGAGAAAAGAAAACATAGAAAATTAAGTTTTATGACAAAAAAAAATCACTTTCCCTTTTTGTAGGGAATATAAACTGATTGTGGAAACTATACTTTATGGGACAATTCATTAGAGGATATTATAAAATATATTCTAATTTCCAAGGAAAACTATAAAAGAATAAGAAGTCAGAAGGCTTTCTTGATAACTCCCACCCCTAGACTAAGCCAAGCTCCTCTGTTATAAACTTGTATTCATCACCTTGAGAATTACTATTCCAAGTCGACTGTAAGCTTTGAATGGAGGACTTGTATTTATTTTGTTTATAATAGTATCCTCAGTGCCTAGCATAGTGCAGGGCACAAAATACAGACTAAAAATTGTTTATGGAGTGCATGAATAATTAAATGCTCTGGGATTAAAATCAAAATTCTTCATAATGTATAGTTTTGTTTTTACACACGTACAAACACATATAATAACATGTATAACATGTATAACATAGTATATACTGTACTATTGTACCAATGTATTATGTATATGGAAACACATACATAAATTAAATTTTAAAGTCATAAATACATTTTCTAATATTTACTGCTAATGTATTATCTTGTACACCCCTGGAGTGAATGCTACCTCTACCATCACCCATCACTCCTGCCACTTTGAAGAGAACTGATCTAAAGAATTACAGACAGCCTCATTTATTGACTTATTTAATGGTGACAGAAAACATGCAAAATAAACAGGAATCTAGAAAAACACAGTCAGTGTCAGTCATAATTAAGAAAGTGGCCAATGGTACGAGACAGCACTAGTAAAGACCAACATTTGCATCTCAAAACTCTATGAGCCTCTGCTGAGCCTGTGCGTCCGGAGCGTGTGCTCCGCAACGGGAGAGGACACAACAGTGAGAGGCCTGCGTACCGCAAAACAAAACAAAACAAAACAAAAAACCACAGCTACAAGAAATTCAAAGATGATAATAAATGGCAGCTTAACAAATATGGCCATATTTCTTCTTCCAGCAATAGCATCTCTAGTTATAGTTTATAACCATAATTATGGAAGCTGATTAAACTGAGGTATGAAAGACTTCATTATATGTGAATGCAGAGTTGATCCTGTTTAGCACACATATGCCAATTATCACATGTATCTAAAACTCCCAGGGTTTCTCCTGACTCAACTGGAGTTACTATATTTCTTGCTAAATCCATTCTTTGTTATTCTTCATTCTTCATTCAAAACCCAGAGTTTTACATTTGGTTCTCCTAACTTTTACTGTTTACTCCTCTGCTGTCTAACTGTACCAGCCTTCCCTCCCCCATACCCTCTCTCTTGTACTCCCACCATATTTCCGCTTTGCTTCCTCTCTTTCTTCCTAGACTCGGATCTTCGATGTCTTACCTGATATTACTAAGAATTTAGCAAGAATCGTCCTTTTTCTAAATCACTAGTACAAGATGAATCTTGCACCTTAAATTTGAATGGAGATCAGAGTTAGAAATCCTCATTTCACATTTAAGAAAATGTGAACCAGTGTATTTTATACCTGTTCATTTAAAATGTCGCTGGCTACATGAGTTGAGGTTTTAAATGCATGTAATTAGGGTTCCAAGAATGAGATTACACAATTTTTTTTCAGTTTGTAATGGTCAGATGCTGAAAATTCTTTGCATATAAATTGTAAATTATAAACAGAAAGGCAGGGAATCGGGAAGGCAGGAAAGAAATCAGGGCCTGTCAGAGACAGAGGAGGAAGAGTGTAGTTTGATGCCATTGTAGTGCTTGAGAGAACAAAAGTGTGCTGCTTTTTGAGCTAAGGTTTTATCTTCACCTGTCTCCAGCTGTCAGACAAATGCACTGTCTGGGATGGGTAGACCATTAAGACATTTTAGCAGAGATGTGTTCATTACTTTGGCTAATAGGTTTCCAAGTTCCCTGAAAAAGTAATATTGGCCAGGCAGATTCTGATGAGGAGGGGATGGAAATACCTCTTCATTGAAGGGAGGCTAAGAAAGAGACAGTAAGGAAGGTCAGGAGCCTGTGTCAGGCATGGGGGAGAGTGACAGTGATGAGTCCAGAAAGCCCAGGGAATTATGAAGACTCTGTGTGCCTTGGAATGTCAGACTCCCCACTTACGTGGTTAGGACACTCGGGAGGGGAATGGCGTGAATAAGGTGAGGATAGACCTGTTAAGTCAGGGTGGAAGGGAAGATGGAGAATTCTGGGAAGGTACCAGTCATCAAGTCCAAAGGAGCTCCCAAAGGGAGGAGGAAATCTGGAATTGGAGGTCAGTGACAACAACAAGCAAGTTAGAGCCAGTGAGTTTGGAAAATGGAGCTTGGAAAGATACCTGAATTGCAGGTGTGATCTGCAAAATATCTAACTAGTACAGCATGAGCACCACCAATCAGAAGAGATGCCAGGAAGAGCAGTGGAAGAGTATTCTGGAGTCCAGCTCCTTTTGGGTATTAACCCTTTAGATGCTGGACTGTTCAGGGGCTCCCAGTGGACCAGCTAGTGGTGGGGCACTTGGGGAACTTGAGATGGGAGCTATGTATTTACTGGAGAAACATGGCTGAATAACTAAAATATATGTTAGAAAGTGGCTGCCTAGCCAGAACATTTCTGGGTTCCCCTTTCAGCAAGCAGGGACTGTATGACTAATTCTTGACAGAGGAATATGAAGGAAAGCGCTGTTTGGTTCACAGCTGAGGCAACTAAGCATTGGGAGTAAGATTATTCTCCCAATGATGACAGGGAAATCTTGAAGCCACAGGATGATGGAGCCATAAGATGGAAGCCCCGGATCCTTGAGTTACTACTTGAAGGAGGCCTTCTCAGGAGAACTGCCCAACAGGAAAACCAGAATTGAACTCAGCATGACTGAGAAATTAAATTTTATTGTATAAGCCTACTCAGTTTTTAGGATTTTTATAGCAATCAGCTAACCCTGAACAAAACACGGAATAAAAATACTTTAGCATTTTAACGCATCCACTTCGCACTGATAAATATGAGTAAATTTCTTAGTTTACTTGTCTCCTTTGAGAGAATGTAGAACATTCTGCAGAGACTTTTAGGTAACAATTAAAAAAACATAAATTTCTATGGTTACCAAAGAGGAAGAAGGGGAGGGATAAATTAGGAGTTGGGGATTAACATATACACACTACTATATATAAAATAGATAACCAACAAGGTCCTACTGTATAGCACAGGGAACTATACTCAATATTTTGTAATAACCTATAAGAGAAAAGAACCTGAAAAAGAATATATATATATATGTATATATAGTTATATAACTGAATCACTGTGCTGTACACGTGAAACTAACATGACATTGTAAATCAACTATACTTCAATAGAAATAAATAAATAAATAAATAAATATGAAAAGTATCTGGATCTTATGGTTTCATCTTTCCAAGAAATGAGAGGGTTTTTTTTGTTTGTTTTCTGTTTCTCTTACATTTTGGAGCATGAGTTCTCCTTCTTTTATAAAAAACTATAGGGGTTCCCATATTACATTGAAAAGTCCATTTTGTAAACCCAAAACCCACACAATCACACAGTAAACTGATTTCTCTAAGGGGAGATGCTCAGAGCAAAATCTCATTCAACCCTGTATCCAAGGGGGGTGCCCATAGGGCTCATCCAGTGAGTGCTTTTTGAATGAATGAATGAAGTCATTGCTACTAGAAAAGCAATGTGCTGAGGAAAAGTAAATTAGAAGGCAATTATGGAGACCAACCTGGGGTCTTCTGCTATTTAGCCTTATGATATAGAATTCTCTAGTCCTTATTTCTTTGAAGGACTTTGGTGACTTTAGAGTTTTGGTTTCTCATTTTCCAGGGAGAGAGCTGTGTGGCCCTGAGAAGGAGAGATCAGCTCATACCCAGAGAACTATTTTATATCAAAACTTAGATGAAAACTCTGACTTTCATAATTGAAGAGTAGTAGTATTTTCCCTTACTGTGGCACCTACTATTTTTGACTCTCAGTTGTTTTTAATCTGCAAAACTTAGATAACATTCATTTCACCTCACACAATGACTCTAAAGAGAGCATGAGGTGCTATCAAAGTGCTGTATTACACTCAATATCAAAGGAATGTGGCTACCTTCAATCTCCAGACCTATTTAGTCAACTCAGGGACATGTGTGCATCATTAAACCTGAGGGTTGGGATTATCTTTAAATTCAGTGTGTCATTAAAAAAAATCCTATAGTACTTATTTCTCCTGGACTCAACACAATTCCATCGGCTCTCGGATACTCTTGTGAGGCATAAACCATCAGCTAAAGTAATAACTCAAAGTTTGGGGGTAAGGAAGTTATTATTCCGTTCATCAGAAAAGAGCTGAAGTATCTTACCAGCTAAAAAGCTGGTTGTAGGGATTTTTCTCATCCCGAGTCCTGAATTTTCTTTTAATTGTCTTCAGTGCCTTATCCAATAGCTCTTCAAAATAGAGGATCTCAGTTTGACTTGAGATGCAGCTTCTAAAGAGGAACACTGAATTGAGTATAGCATGCACCTCCTTTATATCTGGATACTTCTGGGTGGATCTAGATCACCAATAATCACAGCCTGCAATAGGAGGTGAGCAATACAGAGTATGATCATCGTTCTCCGTAACTGACTTGTCACACTTTGATATAATACAGCAGAAGGCGCCAAGGGGCAGCTTGGGGAAAATTACTTGTGTGGCTCCTAATTGGATGTGTCAGCCGTGAGTGATTACTGGGCTCATGATTTAATGAACAAAGTAAAGCCAGGCTGGTGAGGCATGGGGCTGGCTTTCCCTGCCCCAATGAGTGGAGGTAGGGGGCAACCTTGGAAGGCTGGAAGCACAACTGAGAAGCAGGCAATATCGAGTTTGCCACCTTCTCTTTCCACTGTGTGCTCTGCTCTCCACTTACAGAGCTCCCTCCCAGCGGAACAAGCTTGGTGTCCACCAGTGAAAGGTCTGCTCTTTCCTCTCCCTAGGAGCTCACAGCAGGCCTGTAAGCCCACCAGTCACCATCGAGAGAACATCGTCTCTGCTTTGCTGGATAGGTGACTGGTATGAAGCTTGCAGCATTGACAGGGTTTTTCCTAGGAAATCTCATGTATAACAGGTTTCCTTAAAACTCATCAGAAGAGCCAAATCATATACTCATAGGTTCATTCTTTTAGAGAACCTTTATGGAGAGCTAATATGTGTCAGGCTCTGCCAAGTGTTAAGGATGTAAAGGTATTGAATAAACACATTGCCCACTGACCTTCAAGAAATGGAGACGGAAGCTGTTTCTAAGTGTCAGTGACAGCATAACACGATAAGTGCAGTGAGAGACAGTGCGAGGAGAACAGAGGGGGTCCCAGCTCCACCTTTGGATGGTCATGGGTGGCACCCCAGAGGCTGCCCATAACTCAAAGAAAACAGCTCCAAAGTAATCAAGCCTACCACCAAGGGAAAAATCATCGGGCTTCATCTTTCCCATAAAACCTATTCAAAGATTCCTCATGAGATTCTGTGCTGGGAGAATGTCCCTTAGGTTCCAGACACCAGATCCTGACCTGCCCAAAACACAACCGGCAAAGTGAAGGTACATGAAGTTCCTTTCTGGAATCACTCTCCTCTCCTGGAGTAGAGAAGACTTAGATCCTCACTTCAGGCCCTGCCCAACCAGTGTTGTCCACAGTATCTGCTGCCTGAGGCCCCAGGCCCACCTTGGCCTCATTCTGTCCCCTCTGGCCCCGAGTGAGCGCCCTCCTTCCCAACACCCTTGCCCCCTAATTAACTCCTCCTTGATTTCAGGACTCAGAGAAATGACCACTTCTTATTCCAGAAAACATGCTGCACTTCTCCCATAAACTGAGATTCTCATTTTCTCTGCTCCCACGATACCCACTGCTTGGTTACTTCTAATCTGACACAAATCACACTAATAACACTGACTTACAGTTTTCCTTTTGTCTGCTTGAAGAAGACAGATCTATCTCTTCTTCTCTGTACATAGCACCTGGCAAATTGTGGGTTTGCATAACACGTGTGTAGACTAGATAAATGGCTGGGTGGATGGATGAATGGACGAACGCTGTGCCCTTATTTTTCTGCTGCCTAACTAGGACCCCCCTAGTTATTCCACTCAGAGAGTAATGGGTGCTATGTTTCTTCTTCCATATTTCCAGTTAGTTGTATTTCATGCATCTGTAAATCTGAAGCATATTTTCTCTATTAGAAGCCAGACACATGATTGGTTATGGAAATGTGTGCTCTGCATATTCATGTAGGAGAGCTACGAGAGAAAATTAGAATCCAGTGATCTCTCACTTTGTATTCCGTGGCGTTATAATCAGCCTGAGGCACTTGTTGACACGCTGCAGCCGGATAAACTTTGCAGAGGGAGACCTGCTCCATCTCACCTGAGCCCGAGTGATTCTAATATGTCTACTGATGGCCTTGTAGCCGTATGCAACAGGCTTCCTCCAAATCATATCTCTTTTCCCTTTCCTAATATCTCCCCTGCCTTTAACACTGTCTTGGAAATAATGTTCCCCAAATGACAATTGCTTTTGATCATAAATCACTTACTTGTTAATATTACTTGATTCTCAAACCACTCAGTTTGGTTATTAACCAACAGAGAGCCGAATCAGCCCTTCATTTGTGCTCTGTAAATACGATGTTTAAGGATCAGGCTTTCTTCACTGTGCGCTCCTGTGTGACTTTCCCAATCTTCCTGGGTCCATTTTCAAATGTGACAAGACACAGAGAACAGAAGCTCGAAATGATGGCAGCTCAGCTAGTGCTGGTTATAACAATTTATCTTCATACTGGTCAAATATCTTAAACAATTTTAACACCAGATATAGCATGAAAATGAGGAACTAAATTATAAACAAAGAACCAGGAGAAATGGTTGGTATAGAGATATTTCTTTTCCCTTCCTCATTTTTCCTTTCAACTGGGGAATATCAGTGAGAGGGACACTCCTGGCCTCTCTCTTTCCCTCACTCAACTCTGCCCAGAGTGACTTATGTGATTAGTGGGTTTGGGGGAAACAAAAGCAAACAAATGAAAAATCTGCTTACAGAAGGCTCACTCTCTGCTCTGTTCCTCAAGGAGAGGCCTAGGTGGACCATTACCTTCCATTGCTGGGGGATAAGTCTGTCCAACTCTGGGGCTTTCACACCTAAGCCGCGCTCTCCAATATCTGCCTTATAATTAATAAAGGTGATTTTAAAATATCCTCCATCCGTTAACTATTTTGCCTTTTTTTCTCATTTTTTCTGACTCAGAAAGGAAAGAGAATTATTGTTCATGTTATTTATGTTGTAGAATTTCTGGAATATACGTCACTGGTGGTTTGTTTGCCAGAAGTGTGGTAATTAAAAATATAGGCTTCCTAGGCTTGTATCCTGGCTCTGCCATTTATCAGCTGTGAGCTGTATGTCCTTGTGCCCATAATATAATTCCTCTGTACCTCAGTTTCTCCTTTACAAAATGAGGGCAAAAATAATGCCTACTCATAGGGTTACTGGGAGTATACTAGCCTAACACATGTTTCTGTGAGCTATTTCTGTTATCATTAAGCCATGCCATTTGTTTGATGGAATGCCCTGGATGTCAACCTAATATTGATTCCAAACACAGTGAACTGTTTGGCTTGAGCCATTACTAAATCACAGAATATTAGAACCAAAAGGGACCCGAGAAATCTTAGCTTTAGATCCTAGTTCAATGGAAGATGAGATGGAGTCTCACAGCACAGAAGTAATTCACCCAAGGTTGCACATGGCAGGTCCAAGCCAGGATATTCCATCTGTCTGGACAACCTGGCCCATTGAATCTCCCTCTACCTTAGCTGCTGCTCTCACAATTATGATTTCTGTTAACTGCACTTCTCACATTCACTCTACTTGCCCATTTAATGCAGTTACTAAGTCTAGTTGCCAATCACATTGTACCTCCGAGGGTACAATACCAGGCCTCGATAAAATTTTCAGCATTGCAACAACAATAAAAATGAGATATTGCTCCCTGAGCCTCTCAGTATATTTTTCCTATTAGAGAAAGCTGAAGTCTGACTCGCCCAAGATAATTCATGTAAGAAAAAGCCCATTAGAAAAGCAGTGCTGTTGATTTACTAGCGTCCTTGTATTGCTTTGTTCTTTACAACGCAGACCATTTTTAAAGCCAGATATTTATTTCTTGATTGTTCTTCTAACCCCACTGCTTCCCGCCTAGGGAGCTCACTCTTCTGTTCGCAGCATCCCAGGGAGTACAAACTAAATATAGTATTGAAGTAAAATCCCTGCAAAGCTAATGAACTACTTTATGGAGATTGAAGCAGGAAACCTTTTCAGGAGCAGTGTTGCAATTACTTGGATGTGGCCATACAAAGGCACAATTTCAGAAACAGGCAATTTACAATAGGGAATTCAGAAGGTCACAAATGATGGCTCGAAAGGTAGAAAATGATTACTTTCAATCATGTATCAACCTGGATGCAGAATCAGACATTTTAATATATGTTTTCAATGGAGTGCAATTTGCCTAAATTTGCAAAATGAAAATGTGGCACATTTGCCAATAACTGGTCTGAATAACTAATTACCAATTACATACCACTGAGAATCTGATGCCTGTCATATTGTAACCTTAGATTTCTCAAGTATGGGAAAGGTGGTCAAGTATGTTAGCAGATAAAGTCATAACAGACAAAAGATCATTGTCCTTTAAGACCCTCAATATTAGTTCAATATGAAAATAATCTTTTTTGGTGAATTTAGGATAAATGACACAATGGATCAATAACAGTTAGCCAGATTATTTTTAGGCATGTTCAGCTATTCTGCTACCGGTGACACTTATGGCTATTTTTAGAACCCAGGTAAAGAATAACTTTTTTTTTTCTCTTTCTATATATCTTCAGGAATTGTTCTTCTATTTAATTATTTATAGAAACTGGAATCCAAGTTAAGTTGACCACAATGTTACCAAGTCATAGAGCTAACTGGATTCAGATTATGAAATTGAAACAATTAGCATCAATTTTCGTCTCTATCAAAGTGTGTTTAAATTAGCAAAGCAATACTGTTTTTTTCCCACAAATTATTGAACTTTATGAAGTAATATGTATAGAAAAACAGGATTTAAAAAAAGATCTTATTAATCATTTTACTAGAAATGGAGTCAGACAGCAGTCTAATAGATAACAGTGTGAGATCTATGAGCTATATTCAAATCCTAGCTCTGCCACTACCTAGCTGGGTGACTGTAAGGGAATTACTTAACTTCTCTGAAATTTAGCTATCTCTTATGGGAATAGTGATATTGACTTTACCTTGTGCTGTGTGGACTTCATCATGTAATGCATGTCAGATGCCTCACCCAGTGCTGGCATGCATGATAGGTGGAAGATATTCACGAAACATTAGTCATCATTATGACATCTGAGAACCCCAAGGATCAGGGAGGGAGCAGTTTTTAAGGAAACTTAGCTCCATTTTATATTATTAAGCTTGAGTGTCTGAGGAATGGAATTGTCTAGTGAGTCTCATGCATAGTATAGAGGTCAAAAGCAGATATTTACATTTCGGAGATATAAATAGGTCAAATGGATCATCTAGGAAGACTGAGTAGAGGTGAAAAAGAAAAAGATCAAAGGAAAAATCTAGGAAGTGCCGGGCTTCCCTGGTGGCGCAGTGGTTGAGAATCCGCCTGCCGATGCAGGGGACGCGGGTTCGTGCCCCGGTCCGGGAAGATCCCACATGCCACGGAGCGGCTGGGCCCGTGAGCCATGGCCGCTGAGCCTGCGCGTCCGGAGCCTGTGCCCCGCAACGGGAGAGGCCACAGCAGTGAGAGGCCCGCGTACCGCAAAGAAAAAAAAAAAAATCTAGGAAGTGCCAATATTTATGGGAAGAGCAGAGAGGAACAACTAATAAAGAGAACTAGAAGAAAATGGTCAGAGTTGAAAGGGGAATCAGGAGGGGCTGACACCACGGACCCCAAGGAAGAGCCAAGGAAACAGTGGCTGAGTATCGGGACGAAGAGGCCTGGAAATAGGTCTTTGTATTTAATACTTTGGATATCATTTCCAGCCTTAGTGTGAACCACTTCACCTGCCTGTGGGGACAGAAGCCAAACTGAATGGACGTGAATAGTGACTGCAACACAGGAAGAGGGGACTTTCAAGAGGGCTGGCAGAGAAGGGGACAAGGCGACAAGGGCAGTCAGCGCGGGAGGGAAATGAGCAGAGAGGGGGAAGCGTATGTATGGCCCAGTCTATCAACAGTTCACTAAAATCTGCTTTAGTGAAACATCCTTCTAAATGCACAGCTAGTCTCCATTCCCTAGCCTCTCATAGTTACGTGTAGCCATTAAGCTGATTCTTGTCAAAGGAATGTAGGTTGAAAATATATGCCAATTCTAAGCCAGTTTTTTTGTTTTTTTTTTTTTGGCGGTACGCGGGCCTCTCACTGTTGTGGCCTCTCCCGTTGCGGAGCACAGGCTCCGGACGCGCAGGCTCAGCGGCCATGGCTCACGGGCCCAGCCGCTCCGCGGCATGTGGGATCTTCCCGGACCGGGGCACGAACCCATGTCCCCTGCATCGGCAGGCGGACTCTCAACCACTGCGCCACCAGGAAAGCCCAAAGCCAGTATTTTTAATAAGTCGGTGCGTCTTCTGCCAGGTCTCAGGAAGCAGCACCTTCCTCACTGTTCACTTCAGGCCCTGACTCTACACCCTGGGACCCTCTGTCCTTGTTCCTCCATGGCCTCATCTGATGTTGGCATTGGACAGGATGCCCTCCTAGGGAAATGCAGTTTTTGCAACCCACTTTCTATTAGTATCAAGGGTTGTTTTAAAAAAAAAAAAGTCACAGGCTTATTTTTGCCAGTGCCCTGGTTTCTATGGCAATATAATTTCCTCGAAAACTAAACAGGTTTCTAATCTTTTTGTATCCAGTCAAGTCCAAAGTTCTTTCCTCGACATAGTTCTCAAGAACGCTTTATTACAATTAATTTTTTTGGTACCTTAGGAATTATATACAGTTTTTAGCTCTACCAGGAAACTAACAATTTCTGTAACGTTTTAAAATAGGAAAGTACGTCCTAATTCCAAATGATGATGTAAAAATTAACGTCTGGAAGTATGAACAACACATTTTTAAGATAGAGATTGCATATAAGATAAATGTATGGGACTTGTTTTGAAATTGTTGGAGTAAAGTATGATGAGGTTATTGGTGTGTTTAGTCTACCTGGGGTTCTGAGAATCACAGATGCTGATATTGAGGTGGAGATCAGTTAGGTCACAATCCCATAATCTCTTCTCTTGTTATATCCAGATGGGTTCCTGTCTCTCTTAATGACTTTTTTTTTCCCCTTGGGCTTACTTGCCCTATAATTGGCAGGGCTCATTCTTACACATTCTCAGATAAGAGAGTGAGAACAAGGGAAAGTCTGATAGATAGGACAGTGTGGAAGCAGCCCTCCAGCTCTCCATCCCATTGACCACGGACGGAGCACAGTTGCTCCAGCAGCACCCCCTGCCTCTTTAAGGGTCAACTCATGTCCTGCTCACACAATTAACCTTGCTCTGATAAAAATCTGAGAAAGCATGCTGGATTCTCTTATATGAAGTTGATTACAGGTGTTGACAACCAGCCTTCAGGAGAGATCAAAGGTGACAAAAGCAATTTATTCACTCACATGACCCTAGGATGCTTGGTCTGATGGGATAAACCATAATCCAAGGAAAGATCTGATGAAAAGATTTATTTCCTTGTTCTTAAAACCTTAGTGCAGAATACGAACAATGTAACTCAATGAAAATTATTTTTTGGAAGCTTCCCTGTTACACAATTGGAAAGTTAGTAAAATTACAATATTGCACCTGATTCCTCGTTTACAGTAAAAGAATTGCTGTTCTCATTTTGTAACGATAAGTGCAGCTAGCATCCTATGGAAGAGGGCACCTACTCTGACAACACCGTCCCTGAAAGACATCTGATATTTTATTTTGTTCTTCCATGTCAGGAATTCTTATGCCATGCTAATGAGAGTATTTTTAGTCATATATTTCAGCTGCATCTTATATACACCTGAAGCAGGGCAGCTTCAAATAATAACAGCACTAAGCAGCATAGTAATTATTATTTATAATTACTTCCACACGGTAGGTTGGCTCATAAATTTTAATGGAGCTCTTTCCACAGTGGTGATAGCCAACCTTCCTGGCATTTGTGGGATAAATGTTTATCCAAATAAAAATAATGTGGTAGAGTAATTTCATAGTCAGCCTGAATCCTCCCTTTCTCACTCTCCCTAGAGGTCATTTTAAATGCATAGAATTGGAGGGGAGGGAGGTGATGGTTATCCTACTTTGGAAGTTCTGATGTCCACACACTGACTCCTGATATTCATCTTCCTGGCAGAGATGTAGTTTGGTGCAAAATAGCTCCTGGGCAGGCAGACAAGTTTACTGCCAGCAGCTGGAAGCTCAGTTCTTTCCAAGAGCCAGGTAAGAGCTTGACTCCAGAAAAGGAATCAGGAGAAGCTTCCCTCCTTTCTCTCCTCTGGATTCATTGTTAGCTGGAAAGGGGGTGAGAGAGAAATCAACCGCACTTTACAAAGACACTAGAAATAGAATGTGTCTTTGCAAAAAGAATGCATAGCATGAGGGGATTTTTTACACTATACCTATATGTACAGTCGATTCCATTTATGCAATGAACTTCTCTAGTACCTTTAAAAATCACCGATTATTTGACAGAACCTGGGGACACAGAGATTGGAATCCCTGATGATCAAACATTGTTGGGGAAGGAAGAGGAAATATCTTTACAATTATAAAGTAGATCCTCGAGGATTGAAAGGATCTTTGAGGATTTTATTTCATCCAGTGCAATTAACGTATATATGTTTAAGAAGACATTGTTGGAATTTTAGTTCCTCCAAAAGCAGAGCCTGAGAGAACGTAGAGCAGGTAGTTTTGGGGGGAGGTGATGCTGGGAAACAGGAGTAAAGTAATAGGGAGAATGAGACAGGAGAGGAGGAAAAAAACGATGTAAGGATGTATTATCAGGGTCATTGGCATGAGTGCGGGGCTCCCAATACTGCTATAATCTTCTGAAAAGCATACAGAAAGTTTTCCAGAATATTCCATCTAAAAGATAACAGGCTAGAGGATCCATACCCTGGCTCTGATCTCTATTAATTGAGGGCTATTATGGGGTTGGGGGTGATTCACAGCCCTGAACTTCCTGGCTGTGCTTGCAAGCATGGACCTGGTGAGTTGTGCTGTAAGAGAAGGCCCTGGGGCAGAGAGCGAAAAGGCATGCGTGATATGCCTGAGGTAGACCACTGAGCGTGCACAGATTTGCCCGCTGCAGCTGAAAATCAGAAGCAGGCCAAGGAGATGGGTGGGGGCCTAAGAGCATCTGCTACTCACAACCACTTAATAAGGAAAGACCATTTTAGAATGATGATGTCAACTGCATGAAGAGCTTCTAACAGTGTTCCCTATTCTTCCTTTTAAAGGTGCGCACACATCTAATGCCCCAGGTGACATACATCATCTGTTTCATGCTATATTCAATTCCAAACTTTGAGTCTATTCCGACATTATTGCTCCACAGGTCTTTGCTGAAGTTTCCATTATACTTAAGGCCTAACACATCGGCTTGAGTTCTAAAATGGATTATAATTTCCAAAGAAAAAGGACATATTTATGATTTCATAATGGTTTTGACATTAGTATGGCTTGTTTTTTGAAACAATCATTTTAAAGGAAATAATTGATAGATGTGGCTCCATAAAAATGAGAGGAAAAGAAAGGTATGCCCCAAATATGCCATAAACAAAACTAAAGGCAAACAATTAGGGGAAAAAACTTATTTGCAAGAAAAACAAGTTTATGTTCAGGAAAAAAGTGTCACAAATCAGTAAGAATAAAGATATATAGCTGAAAAGTTAGTAACTTATGTAAGAAAAAATGCAAGTGGCAAAGAAACATTTGAAAAAGACAGTCCAAGAGACGAAAGTGAAATTACAATAAATGTAAAATTTGCAATCAAAAGAATGATCATGCTATCTATTACAGGTTCAGTGAAATGGGCATCTTGTGCCCTGTTATTGGGAGTGTAGAACTGGAGCATTTCTGTTATGTCAACTTGGCATAACAGAATTTACAAAATTTTAAATTTAAAATGTAAAAACCAAGAAATTCTATTTCCTACGATTTACCCACCCACGTAAAGAGGTAAATTCGGTAAAGAGGTATCAATGCAAATTCCCATCATTTACTGTGGCAAAAAGAAAAATCAGAGAAAAAAGAAAACTAGCAGTAAGAGATTGTTTAAATAAATTTTTCTTATGTTGCTACTTAAAATCAGGCTTTCAAAGTATATTTAAATATTTTAGAAAAGGTTCGTAACATAGAAGAGAAAACACAGTTGGTGATATAGAATGTATCTTCTTTTTAAATATGGACTATACATATAGAAAACAATTGGAAAGCTATACACCAAACTATTAATAGCTATCTTTGGGTAGTAACATTCCTCGTGACTTCCTTTCTACTTTTCTATATTTGCACATTTTCTACAATGCCCATGTGTACTTTTAAAATACTAGTCAAAACTAATTATTTTTCAAAAATCTTCAGTGTTAAAATTAATTATGACTAAGACTTGAGTGGGCAACTTCACCTACTTTTTCTGTCTTCCCTCCTTTTCTTTTAGAAATTTTTATCTTCTAAAGGAACATATTAATATAGTATATATGAATTTTAAAGTCACTCTAAATCTACATCATTTTTCTTCAGTTAAAACCTTTTATGGGAAAATTCCAGAAAGAACTTGGAGGCATCAGGGATAGCGAGCCTAGTTTTTTTTTTATAGTTCTAGCTCCAGAATATACAAGGATAATGAATTATCTAGTCATTTAGAGAGAGAGTGACGGCAGGAGAAAAAAAGAAAGAGGAAGAGAGAATTACAAATGAAGAGACAGAAAAGCACGTACAGAATTACAGAATGTAGCTTGGATGTTTGAGACTGCTTCTGTTTTGTTTTCCTTCTTGAGTCATAAAGGTCAGAAAGACTATTAAGAGATTATTAAATGTTTGGGTTTTCCAAATATGACTCTTCTGTATATAAGAAAACATCGAGTGAGGAACTAGAAGTAAAATTTTTTAATCCACTCAAATAGACAGTAAAAATGGAAAAATTAGTTTTTGAATAAAATAAATTAAATGATAATGCTTTCTCCATGTGCTCAAGTCCTTTCCATGGGTACTACCCAATAATTGTAAAACTGGCAAGAAAAATAACCTAATGTACTACCCAAAGTTTCTTTCCTAATCAGATTTCTGATTTCCATATGCTCCTTATTAGTTTTTCCAACATTTTCAGGTGGTGTATTAAATACACAAAAGTTACACAAAGGCAAAAAATTAAGAAAAGCATGTACAACATGTTGACACAATCAAACATAAGAAGGTTGAAATTCTCATATGCCCTTTTTTTCTTTTCTCATGGCAACCGTGTTCCCCTGGGAACTTTGGAGGATACAACTTGGAGGATTATGATTCACCACTTGTGGCTGAATAATTTGTCATCCCGGCCTGGCACATTTTTTTCCCTCTTCGTTTGATCTTGCCTCATTAGAGGCAGCTGACAAAACAATCTTAATTGAAAATAGGCTGGAGGAAGCATCTGCTGAATATGGAGACCAAATAATGGATTGGGACATGGGGAGTCAAATCATAAAACTCAAGAGCATGAGTGCAGGCAGATCAATAAGGTGAGGCAAAACTAAAGAATGGAACAAGAGTGCAAAAGCAAAGCAATGGCTAATGAAGAGGCGTACACACAAGGACGGGTCCAAAGATAGGACTCAAAGTTCACCTGCCCAGAATCCAAGCAATATACAGGCATTAGCATTCAGGGGCAGGAGTGCAGTTTCTAAAATGACTGTGATATTAAGGAAGGAGATCTAGGCAGAAGCCACCTGCACGAGAATGGAATGGAAGATAAAGGAAACCAGAAATTTCCAGTTTCTAGGAAATCAGGATCCCAGGAAGACCAGGTACATGATCTATTTGAAACTGAGCAGGTGAAAAAGTACATTTGGATTTTATATATTCCCTTCATCCAAGAAGGACTGGTCTCAAACTAGGGGTGGAGCCAAAATAATAAGTAATTATTTCAGCTGTCCCAAGTCTGCAGGTTTGAGAGCTACAGGAGCAATAAGTCTAAAAGATAATTAACATAATGCTATATCTCTGTGGTCCTCTAACTTTTCTTGTTTTTTGTTTTTGTATTTTTTTACATTTGCTTTCCCATAAACGCAGAGACTTCCAATGTTTTCTTTTAATCCATTCCCCAAAAGCAACTATAAATTAGATAAGCAGAATTATACATGTTAACATAAATGTAACACATGTCCTTTCCTATGATTTCCTGCTGTTTCCATTATCAAACCCCATGTGCTGTCCACCATCTAGTGACCTGCATGCCCCTCAGTCTCCTGGTAGCTATGATGTGGCCATGCTCCTTCTGAAACTGTAACAGAAGGGTTATTTCATTTTCCTTTCTGTGTCAGGAAAGAAAGCAAAAGCTAGGGGACAACCAGTCAAGAGGTACAGTGTGCTCTAGAGTACAGCCTCAGGGACTCAGGGAGGAAGTCAGAGAGAGTCTGAGGATGTACAGACCCTGGTCCTGACAATACCAGTCAAGACATGGAGGATTCCAGGTCCAGATGCAATTAGTCTGATTTTGATTCCTAGGATGACAATTCTGTGCTTGGCTAGAAAACATCCAATTCTCTAGAAACCGTTCCTATCAACACAGAGATCATTCTGCATGCCAGGCAACACAACTTAACAAAAAACGTATTTTCTTGGAGGCAGGAACAGCCTTTTAAAGTCATCAATTCACTACTCTGTTTTCTTTAAACTATTGCACCTAGATTAAGGTGTATTCATTTGGAAAGCTTCTGTTGAGGATGGACTGCAAGCATGCCATGTAACAGATCCCATGTTTGACACAACAAGATATTCTTCCCTACACATTTGACCATAAGCTTGTCATTTGGCCATTTTAGTATCACACTTCATCCTTTGTCCTCAGAGAAACTAGAGAAGAGTTGATCACCTTTACACACACATCAGTATTCCAGAGCTGTGTCTCCCAAATAGATGGCTCAGATGTCTCATCCATTCAACTCATAAACATAGAGGCAACAAATTTCCTTGTCACCTCACAGAGTATTCTTACGTCATATCCCCCCTTACTGTGGGCACCCAAATGGAACTGAATTCAATTCAACAATGCACTTTTACCAAAAAGTGTTGTTCTTTTGCATAAATGCTGTCCTTTCCTATCTCTATTTTAGTCCAACTACGAGTCTTGATCTTAAATGACTTTTCCGTCTGCAGTGAGGACCAGCTACCTCCAATATATTGTTACTAAGCTCAAGTTTCTTCTCACTGCCCTGGAAAGGAAGTCTAAACGTGGGCGAATGCAGGTTTTGTGAGGCCTGGAGTTCATACAATTTGTGGGTCTCCTAGCATCTTACAGAACATCCAGTGTTTCTCAAGAGGTCAGAGAGTTATGTTCCTCAGTGGTGACAGTGGAGCACTTTCACTTGGTCATATTATATCAACAGGGGAAAGTCTCAAAATGACAACACACAACTTTCTGAGATTAGATGTTGAGGTTTTTACTGGGTCCAAGCCACAAACAGTGACAAGAACTAAGCTTTATTGGGTATTCCTATCTACAAGGTGCTAGGTTAAGTGATACACACATTTATTATTATTCATAAACATATTATGCGAGGTAGATATCCTAATTGTGCCCATTTTACAGATGAAGTAACTGGGGCTGAGAGAGGTTAGGAAGCTATGATTCAGGATTTGAACCCAGACACTTTGCCATCACGGCCTGCGCCCCTAACCAGGATGCTGCTCTGGCTTCTGAGAAGCAGAGGCTCTTGCAGGGAATCTGCTTTCCCTGTGCAATATTTCCTCCAACTTTTAAAAGGTGTGAATAAATATTCTTCAACCTGGACAACTGAAATAATGGGAGGGAAAAAATGGTGATGGTTATGAGAACTGGAAATAGGTGGATAAAATTTAGGATTGCAACCAAATAGACTTCACAATCAAATATCTATAAAGCAAACAAGCATGGTCAGAACTCTATTAGACATAAACATGCTCATGCATGTACTCTACATGTGCTGGTGGCTCCCATGCACCAGCCATCACAGACACCGGGACTCCTGAGTTGAATAATGCACAGTCTATGACCCCCATAGAAGCTCATAATTTATTGGAAGAAAGTACAAAACTAAATGGCAGATTGATCATGTAAATATCAATTAATAATATGACTTTTAATGGCAAGTGTTAATCTCTTGCTCTTATCTTGATTCACTCCTCTTCTCTAGGTGGAAAGAGTGTCCACCAAATGTTTTTCCTTGCACTACTGAATCTTCACTCAAATACACAATTTAAAAGATTAGGGTCCTGGCAGATCCCCCCTGGGGGTGAGATGTCCTAAGCCGAGGCTCTCCCCTCCACTTTCCTTCCCATCACCTAGTTTTTAGAGCCCCTGGGCTCTGTCCATAAGAGCTGCCATTTTGCAGGGGGTATGCCTCATGGACGGAGTCAGCGAGAGGTATATCTGTGTGTTCCCCAGGCTCCTATTCTAAAAGATATGTGGAATAGTAGTGTTCCAGGCTGCACTTTCCCTGCCCTCATCTCAGTAAAGGGTTAGGAAGTCGACGGGAATGGACTCCGGGCTCTTCACTTGCTTAAAACAGGTCAGTTTTCTCCAGTCACTAGGATACCACACAAGTCAGTCTTTAAGAAATGACTAGATATCCCAAAAATATATTTGAAAATCACTGTGGCAAATGATCAAGAGTTTGAGGAAACAAACCTCTCTGTGCTTGAGCTCGAGAGAGTACTGGAACCTTCCCATTTTAGTTCACAATGTATTCAGAGACACAGAATAAAAACCTGAGCTAAAGGGGAATAGAGAGAGAGTACGTGTAGACATCAGTATCTAAGGATGTATCAAACAGCAGGGAAAAGAAAGAATCAGGAGCAAAGTTAGCAACCAGTGGGGAGTAGGACTGTATTTAATCTTGAAGTAAGGGAAGGCTGATAGGCAGATAGGGCAAGAGGAGAACAGGATGAAGAAGCAGGTAGACCCATTGTCAGGTAGAGTATGTTGGAGGCCCTGAAGCTTCGATGCTACACGTATACCCTGTCTCCAGCTACTCCAAAGGATACACCTCTAGCCAAAAGCCACATTTGGGTCATCCTAAGATGTTCTCTGGCTCCAGAAATCAGAAAGAGATCAGATCTGAATATCTAAGTCTACCCCTCCCCGTATCTATCCTCGACCTAAACACACTAACGTAGACCTACCTCCTATTCTTCATGAGCAGACACGATGTGACAGGGGTACATTGGTCCATTTGAGTGGGACCTGTTCTTTAGAGCAGCAGTTATCAAACTTTATTGCATCAGACTCATCTGGGAAGCTTGTTAGAAATCCAGATTCCCTGGTTCTGTTCACAGAGAGATTCTGATTCAGTGGGCTTGGGATCTACATTTTTAACAAATTCTCCAAATGATTCTGACAAGGGCCTGCCTCTGGGGCCACACTTTGAGGACTGTCTCTCTGGAGAGACCGTGGTTTCCGTGCTAAAATCATTGACTAGACACTCCTCTGGGGAACGATGGTGCTGATAAACGCCAGGCCCCTGCTTCATACAGCCTTCTGTGCTTACTTTCATATGTGTTTTTCTCTCATATTCCGTGATCCGCCCATCTGCAGAGTCAAGAGCCTCCCAACCATAGAATCGCCTTTCCATTGTTTGAGTAGGTATCATCAACAAGGCCAGGCAAAAAGGTCTCAGAAGGTCTTGATTTTCACCAGTCCCTGAGTAAAGCGCCTGTCCTTCCACCTCTGTTTTCAACCCTTGGCAGCTATGTTACTACAAAATTTAATTTAGAATTTTACTCTCAAAACCAGACCTACAGACTTCGTTACTGCATTCACGGAAGCATGCAATAGAGCAAAGTGGAAAAACGCTTTCAATTCTCAGTCTCTTGTTTCCAATTGACTATAAATTTGTGAAGAATTAAACAGTAGAGATGAAATCTGAGCTTATCTTGACACAGAGGTTAATTGCTTTGCAAAATTTGAAGGGACAAAAAAAGCCACTACTGTACTTTTTCTTGAAAGAGGAGGACAGATCTACCAGCTAAGATAAAATGAAATGATTTATATCTGCACATTATTCCCCTGCATTACCATAAAGGGGCAACAATATACCTTAAGAGTCTGGGTCACCCTTTCACACGGGTGGTATAAGTTGAAGAGGCCAGGGAAGGTGGTCCCCCTGTGACATCCACTGCTGTGAGCTCCTTCATTCCTTTGGTTAACAAGCTACTACCTTTAGTATATTTCAGATGTGAGTCTATCAGTTATGCATAATTTAGTGTAAATTAACACTTAGCCTCTGATAAACTTTGAAAGATTAGAATTCCAGAATCCAGGAGGTTGCTTTCACCAGCAGTGCTCTCTCTGAGACTTATGCCAGCAAATCAAATGGCCTGTGTGCTCACTTGTCCAGTTTGTAAACTAAGCAGGAGTTGGGAGAGGATTTGCCACACTTGTCACCTGCCTCCCTCCCCAGAATGGGGCAAGATTCTTGCTCCAGTGAGAAGATTTGAGCAGGAACCACTTTCCAGTCTCTTGCACTCGCTATTGCCATAAAAAATGTGGGTTTGGCTTTAATTTTCTCATTCTCTCATTCAGATACTACTGAAAAACTATCTTCTGGTTCAGCCTCTATTTACAAAGACTTGCACTCTTTTCTCTGAGCCTCAAACCTGGCTTCTAGGAAAGCCACCTACTGTCAGAAGACCTCCTTCCTTTACCTACCAGCACATGGGAGTAGAAGGCAGTAACTCTATATAAAGATGTGCCCTGTCAGGGCTTCCCTGGTGGCGCAGTGGTTGAGGGTCCGCCTGCCGATGCAGGGGACGCGGGTTCGTGCCCCGGTCCGGGAAGATCCCACGTGCCCCGGGGCGGTTGGGCCCGTGAGCCACGGCCGCTGAGCCTGCGCGTCCGGAGCCTGTGCTCCGCAATGGGAGGGGCCACGACAGTGAGAGGCCCACGAACCGCAAAAAAAAAAAAAAAAAAAAAAGATGTGCCCTGTCAGATATGTGTCAACAGTGCTATAAACTTCTGCTAATATTATTAATAATTTATTTGAGGCCTAGAGCAGCTGTACTCAAAATATGGCCTGGGGGCCCCCAAACTCTTTCAGAAAGTCTCTGAGGTAAACTTTAAAATAATGCTAAACTATTATCTATCTTTTTCATTCTCATTCTCTCACAAGTGTTCAGCAGAGGTTTCCAGAAGTTATAGGTTACATGACATGTGATATAGCAATGGATTGAATGAGGAAGCAGATATGAGAATCCAGCTGTCCTCTATGAAGTCAGACATTAAAGAGATTTGCAAAAATACAAAACAATATCACATTTCTCACTGCATTTTTGTTTTTCAAGATGTAGTTCTTTTCATTAAAAGTATGTAATTTATGTTTACATGCAATGTGTTTATTATTGGTATTTTAAATAAATTAGTAAACTTTTTTCAGTTTTAATTTTTAGTACATAAATATTAATAGATATAAGCCACATATACACAAGATCTTTGGGGTCCTCAATAATTTTTACAGGTACAAATGGGCGCCCAAAATATGAGAACACCATACAAACCATGTTCCACATACTATGTTATTAAGGCAAATATTCTCATCCTTATTTTATAGAAAATGAAACTAACACATAACAGAGTAACATAATTTGCCCAGAATCAAATCATCGGTCACCAAAACTCATTATTTCTCCTTGTGTTATCTCTCTTGCTGCCCTCATTAAAGCTGGCTCTGTGTTTGGCTTGCTTGTGAGTCTGAATATACAAACGGACAACGGCCAGACCACATATAAAAATAAAACTTTGATCCACAACCTGTAGCAACCTGCCAGGAAACGCCCCCCCCGCTCATCTCCAATAAACAACTCAGAATGCCAGCCTGCTGTAAATCAGACTTGCAGGAAGCCAGATTGTTATCTCTAGTGACAATCCAGGAAGCTAAATAATAATTTCTATAAACTATTGGCCCCAAAGGCTCAGGACTTCATTAACAACTGACAGCGTCTTCTCTTTTTGTCCCCACTTCCAACTTAGGACCAATCAGAGAAAGTCAACTAATCAGAAAGCCCTAGCCAATCAGAAAGAAGTCCCCCCCTTCTCGTGACCTCACCTACAACTTCCCCTGCCAACAGCCTCCAATCACTCAGGACATCACCTAAAGCCTTCCCTCTTCTCTCCTAGAAAGCTTTCCCATTCCTCTTCCTGCCTTTCAGTCTCTGCCAAAATACAATGGTGGCTGAATCCCTAGCCCTATCGAGTTCAGCATAAAGAGCCTTTGCTTTTCTCATTTGGTTGTTCTTCATTTATTTCCACACTTATTTCTGTGCCATTATCCTGTAAGTCGCTGAAAGACAGGAAGCTTAAAAGTCCTTGGCTCTCTCACCTCCAGAGTCTAGCACTTTATACAGCACAGAGTGATCACTCATAAACGTCTCGTCATTTAAGAAAAATCCATCCTGGGGTCTGTTTGACTAAAACAGGGCAACTATCTGGCTATCCAGCTGTTCCCTCCACGCTGTCCAGCTTAGCGGGGTTATACCACACAAACCCCCATGTCACTGATTCCCAGACATTTGGGCTTCCGAGATCTAAATGATACGAATAATTGTGAAAAATTTCAATCTAAAATGAAACTAAGGGGTATAAAATGCATGTGTCATCAGGAAAATAAAACTTAAGGACTGAGAGACTGATTTCTGATAAATGCCCGATTCACAGACAAATGATAATATTGGAATTTTCTTAAATGATAAAGAAATGGTCAGGGGCTGCCTAATATCAACCCTGGGAAGTTTTGCTTATAGTTTCCAGAGGCATGAACAAGAAATGACCCAGTTAGGGTTGGTCTCACAAAATAAACTGAACTGAGCTTTGACTGTATGACTGGACTGCTTTTGACTGGTAGGGGAATTTTCAAAGCTGGTCTTTGTTTGTTTTCTATTTTAACAGACTCTAACTGAACCCTCCCCTCTTGCCCTTCTCTGCCCATAAAGAAGCCCACCCCGAACCCTTAAAGGAGCCTGTGTCTTGCTAGAGTTGACATGTCCCAAAGTGCAATTCCTCTGCTATTCCTGAATAAACTCACCTGTTGAACAATGTTGAGTTTGCCTCAGTTTACCTCTGCATTCAGGTCAACATAACAAATAAATACAAGTGGGCAACTGACAGAGAACTGCCATATTTTCCCCATATCTCTCCTGAGAGGATTAGATAAAAGACCTGGGTTCACTGGTATTTTTATTTTCTATGCAGACGTTCACCCAGATTTGAGTGAAAATTAATTTCCTTATGAAGCAGACCTTAATGGCTATATATGTGTTCAAAGTGCCAACTCATTAGCGATATCTTGAGCGTTTGATAGAATTAACCAGTGAATGCGCATTGAAAAAGTTAGGGAGGATCATGTGATCAGCCAAAACAAAACGAAAGTTGTGAAATGCACCATATTATTCAAATTATCAGGGGTATGAATATATGAAGAACATGCCATATAATATCTATGATTCAAGTTCTCTAAAATGTGGATTTGGGATGTCTGCCTTCCTATTTGATAATTGAAAGATTTTATATAGAAAATATAAAACACTACCTTCTTCATTGTGCTGGATATATGCCTTCACCTTTCCAGATGCCCTCTTTACCCAGTTCCATCCTGCTCTCTGCTCCAGGGAGCTAACTTCTGTGAATTGCTAAAGGAGAGCTCCCTTGACGGTGGGCTCAGCCAATGAGAGACACAGGTAAAAGGTCAGGAGTCAGGAGGAATGAAACATTGGGACATTTCTTCCCTTGGCCCCTTCCCTGCAGAGCCACTGACTTGCAGAAGCCTTGGTCTTCTGGAAGAACACAGGCCCCCTCCTACAGCTACAGCTACAGCTACAGCTCCCTCCTGGTCCCCATATTCCCTTCAGTCCAAGGCACGGGAATGCTCTGAGGTCTGCACCATCCCTTCTTGCTTCCCTAAACCCTGCACATACCTGTGTAAAATCATTAAACTCTCCTAAATCACCCGGTGCCTTTCTCCCCCAAACCCTGTTGATACTTTTACCCACTTCAATTCTTTTAAATTTTCTGTTTCTCTTGTACTTTTAGTTTACACACCAGAGTTTTGCATACGATGCTTTATAGACATTCTAGGATTGATTAAGTTGTTTTCAAAGACTGTAAACTTCTTGAAGGTGGAAACCGTTCACTTCTCTGTATCCATCAAAGGGTTGCGTAAAGTGATTTCTGTCAACTGAAACTCACAGTTTGATGTTGCTGGTTTAGTTGTCACAGTGACCATGCTCAGGACTAGCAAAATTAATGTTCTGAGAGCAAAAGCAGGAGGGAAAAAAAATTCATAGTACTGAAAATAAGTACTATCTAGCTTAGGAAATGCTGTGCTTCTTCCTTAAATCTGACTTGAGAAACAAATATGAAGTAATTAAATGTTTCATTTGTGTTCAGATTTAAGCTGTGTTTATATAACGTCAGAACTGGTCAGTTCAGTATCACTTTAAACAAATCAACAGAGAAATAATAATGAGTGACGGTGACACACATACAGCCCATATCTTATATCAGAAGCTGCCAGTATCACTGGGCAATATCCTGAGGAAATTATACCCCAGTATTTTAATAACAGCTCTCCATCCATGGATCTAATGATTTATAATTGTTTTGTTACAGGGCAGAACATCAATTTTACGAGCATTTAATAAACAGGCTTATGGGTTTGCCTTTCCTGTGCAGTTGATGGCTCCATCTAAATGCACAGATGGCTCCAAAACACCAAGAAATACCTCAGCAACACAGCTGACTGCACTTGGGCAGATTAACACTTACCAGTGGCTGTTGAGAGGAACCCAGGGGTCCAGAAGATGTTTTATCTTGTCAGTATGCCGGTATATTTCATTACCATGTCAGGACACCAAAATAAAGTTCTTCATATAAATATCTGCCTACATTAGAACTGGCAATTTATGGCCCCAAAAGTATACGTTCAGTTCCAGAAAGGATGGAGTTAGGTAGATGAGGTCAATAGTATTGGTAAAATGCAGGAGACTGAGAAAGAAAAATGACATACTATGTGTCAGGCACTATGCTAAGAACTTCATAAATATCATTTTATTTAATCTTTACAAAGAGATTATAAGCAAAGTCTTATTATTATTAGCCTCAGTTTATAGGTGGAAAAACTAAGGCACAGAGAAGTTAATTTGCCCAAGGTCACACACCCATAAGTCTTAGAACCAAGATTTAAACTCAGACAGCCTTGCTTTGGATTCAATTTTTAAGCACAAAACCACTATATGATACTGCCATCTTAGGGGAATTTAAATCCAAGTAAGTCTAGAATAGGCCTAAGGTCAAATTAACACCAATGTGTTCAGGCAGATTAAACATTTTAGTTGATACATTTGTGAAGATAAAAATACAGTAGCAAAGGGAAGCTTCTGTGAGGTCAAATTACACTTTCCAGCACCCTTATACCAAAGCTCGTGCATATATATATTTTTTTCACTTTTTAAACATCTTTATTGGAGTATAATTGCTTTACAATGGTGTGTTAGTTTCTGCTTTATACCAAAGTGAATCAGCTATACATATACATATATCCCCATATCTCCTCCCTCCCATCCTCCCTATCTCACCCCTCTAGATGGTCACAAAGCACCAAAAACTCGTGCATATTAACACAAAGATACTCTGAGCCACTTTGCTCTCAATTCAGCTAAGGACAAAGAATTTGATATACAAAACAATATAACAAAAGTAAAACATCAAAATGGGAGAAGAAAGCAACTAGAAACATGAAGGGGGATAGGGTGATATTAAAAATAGAAATATATAAGTAGATCTAAGACTACAGAAGAGATCATTTGGTGACTGTTGAGTAGAGTGGTAATCCCCAAGGGACTCATACTGATAATCCTGAGAGTCAAGTCCAAGACAAGTTCACTTATCTTTCATGTTCTTAGTTTTGTGTAAGTAAATGCACAACACAGATTAGAAAGATTTTCATTAAAATATGTAATTTGTTTAAGATTTTGGCAATTTAAACATTCAATTATCTGGAACTTCACATGTGCAGAACTCCCAGTCTCTGCTACCAAAGGTGGCATTCCCATTTTTAGAAGGTTTGAGAGCAGCAGTCTTAAGCCAGAAGTCCCTGTAGGAAGTAGGATGACAGGAGAATCATGAAAGATACCAATCTGGATAGAATATATTATCATGATATATTTTTGGAAAAAATTTACTCTGTTGATTTTTGCCTACTTGCTGATCTATTTATTTTTTAATCAGAGAGTTATAAAGTTCAAAGTTACTCTAAAAGAAGTAGAAAGAGCTCTGTGACTAGGAGGAAATTACTTAACCTCTCTGAGTCTTAGTTTCCTCAAACCTTTATAGAGCTATATTAATACCAACATTTCAAGGTTGTAGTATTAAACATAAAATGTTTAAAGTGGATGGTCCAGCAATTATTCAAAAGTGGCACTTCTAGAAAAAGGATGTTAAGAGAAAAGGCTCCAAGGCTAGGTGGCCCATACTCAGCTCTGCTAACTACTTGTTAGCTATGTGACCTTGGGCAAATTATCTCCACTCTCTGTGCCTCAAGTTTCCCTATCTGTGAACTGTAGATAAGAACAGCATCTATGTCACAGGTTTTTTATGAGAATTAGATGACTTAATACCTATAAACACATACAGCAGTACCTGGAACATTAGCAATCATTGAATGTCAATTTTGGTTTTGTTTTAGTTGAGTCCATCCCCTTCCTTTTCAAGATGAGATAACTGATACCTAGAGAAGTGAAGACATTTGCCCCAGGAATCCAATCTCCTACCCCCAATACTCCCTATTCTCCATCTAACTGTCTCATCACATTTTTGCCTGCACGCTCCCAGTGGACGTTCCTCTTTTGCACTAGTTGTAACTGCTTCACATCAGCCACATCTCCTTCATTCTTTCTCTACAGACATGCAGGTAAAATTTCCACAAATGCAGACGTGAATTGCTATGATGCTGATTGAATATTAAACTTTAGGTTCCTTCCAAGGGGGTCCAGAAATGTGCTCGTCTGCTTTATGCTACTTTTGCAAAAGTAAGGTATTTTTATATCTTGTTCCTTAAAGACGATTGCCAAACTGTAAAAGTTTCAGGCCCTAATAATCTAAATCCACACTTGCTCAAATGGAGGGCAAAACAAGATGAAAGTCAGGATTTGAAAAACAAACAGTGGGCAATAAATGCTCTATATAAAGCTATGGTGGAAAAACATCAGAAAACGAAGACTTACTTTTGAAAAACTTTCACTCTTTCAGAGAGAGAGAAAGCTCCCTGTTTTTCAAATAGCTGGCTCCTTATCCTCTGTGTCTCAGCTCAGTTATCTCATACAAACCCACCTTGATCATCTAACAAAAATATTCTTTCCCTCTTCTAATACTGTTTAGCATTTTTTCAGATTTTTCTGATTATTTCTCCATAGCACTATCACAATCTATTACTTTTTTTTCTGTTATCTACGTTCAACCTCAAATTCCTTCACTGTGTCTGGAACACAGTAAAAACTCAATAAATGTTGATCAAGTGAATGAATGAATGAATAATTCCTTTTCACTCATCAGTTCTTGGCTCAGATATAGATGCTCTCAGGAAGCCTTACTAGAGTCCTCAAGATCGAGTTAGGCAACTTTTCTATGTGTTCTGTGCCCCCTACCTCCTGGGAATTTATTATAGAAGATGAATTCTCTCTTCTCTCATCTACTGCCCCATCAGATGGTTGGCTCCTAATGGCCAACCCTGTGCATCCTTCACTATTGCATCCCAGCACTTAGCACAGTGCCTGGTACATAGTAGGCACCCAACAAATATTTTGTTTGATTAAATTACTTGATTAGGTACAAAAGTCTGAAGGTTGGTACACTGTTTACAAAAGAAGAAAGCTAATATTTATTGTTAGTTTTGCACCTAGTATTGAACTAGGTATAATTATTTATTATAGCAAATACTTAGCAGCTAAGGGGTAGGTGTTATCGTCTCTTGTTTTACAAATAAGTAAATGGAGACATAGGGAAGTTTGGGCTTGAGGTCACATAGCTAGTGAGATCATGGTCAGTATTTGAGCCACAGAGTCCCCGCCTGTGCCACTGAGCCACTCTGCCCCTTGGTGGCAAAACACTTACTGATCCGTGGGGTGATCTTTTCTTGCATGTTTGTTTTCATGTCTTCCTACATGGCTGGTAAGCTCTATTAGGCCAGGAACAAGGTCTGTACCATCCTTTGTATTTTTTCAATTCTCAGAAGAGTGGTTTAAACACAGCAGGATGCAGGAATCACCGCTTCCAGCTGTCTGACTAAGTGAATGTTTTCATGCATCTTGACATTTTGCACACAGTATCAACTTCTTGTCAGGAGTGAAACTAAATCTTGCCTTTCTCAGTATCCCAGGAAAAGCAGATGCTATGTTAGAAGAAATGTGATGGGAGGAAAAGACCATATAAATGACAGCACCAGGAACAGTCTTAGCAGCTGTCACTGGCTTCTGTGGTTCTCTTAAGGATTCTCCTGGGCAGAAAATGTTAGTTCCTTATCCACAGACTAGAGGGTTGAACACCATCGTGAAATCAATGGGCAGAGTGACTAGGCTAAGTGAGCACCAAACGCAAAGATTACAGTCAGAACGATTTTCCTGCAGGTATTCATTCCATTTACTCAGATGCTTCTTTCCAAATACTCTTCTTTCTATGCACACTCCCCAGCGGTGGAAACAGGCATTCCAGAAATGTGCAAGAAGTGAATGGAATATGTTCCAGTCCCTCCTATTGTGAAGATCTATGTGTTTTAAACACAAAACAGATAATGCACAACCTGTACATGCTAGCAGATAGTAAATTTCAAGCAAAATAACTGATTCCTTTCTGTACCTATAAATAATTTCTTGAAACAGGTAAAAAGGGAATATAGAAAGTTGTCAAGCAATTACTCTGTGTGGAAAGTGTACTTGTTGGGATTAAGATATGTAGGATTACAGGGAGTTGGAGACAAGATGGAGAAGTAGAAGGACTTGAGCTCACCTCCTCTCACAAAAACACCAAAATCACAACTAACAGCTGAACAGCCATCAACAAAAAAGACTTGAACTTAACAAAAGCAATTGCCAGCATCCAAAGGCAAAGAAGAAGCCACAACAAGATGGAAGAAGGGGAGCATTTGTAATAAAATCAAATCCCATACCCTCCAGGTGGGCAACCCACAAACTGGAAAATAATTATATTGCAGAGGCTCTCCCATGGGAGTGAGAGTTCTGAGCCCCAGATGTGGCTCTTCAGACTGGAGGTGTGGCATCAGGAGGAGAAGTCCCCAGAATTTGGCTTTGAAGGCCAGTGGGACTTGATTGCAGGAACCCCACAGGACTAGGGGAAACAGAGACTTCACACTTGGAGTGTGCACACAAGATATCATGCACACCAGGACCCAGAAAAAGAGCAGTGACTTCATAGGAGCCTGGGCCAGACCAACCTGCAGGTCTTAGAGGGTCTGCTAGGGAGGTAGGGGGCAGCTGTGGCTCCCTATGGGGACAAGGACACTGGTGACAGAGGTACTAGGGAGTATTCATTGGCATATTTGAGGCTGCCATTTTGACACAAAGACCTGGCACCACCCAACAGCCTGTAGCTCCAGTGTTGGGATGCCTCAGGCCAAACAACCAACAGGGCAGGAACAAAGCCCCACCCATAAGCAGGCAGGCTGCCTAAAATCTTCCTGAGCCCCCAGCCACCTCTAAACACACTTCTTGATACAGCCTTGCCCACCAGAGGGACAAGACCCAGCTCCACACACCAGTGGGCAGGCACCAGTCCCTCCTACAAGGAAGCCTGTACAAACCTCTTAGACCAGTCTACCCACCAGGGACCACACAACAGAAGCAAGAGGAACTACAACTCTGTAGCCTGCAAAACAGAAACTGCAATCACAGAAAGTTAGACAAAATGAGATCACAGAGGAATATGTTCCAGACACAGGAACAAGATAAAACCCCAGAAGAACAACTAAGTGAAGTAGAGACAGGCAATCTACCTGAAAAAGAATTCAGAGTAATGATAGTTAAGTTGATCCAAGATCTAGGAAAAAGAATGGAGGCACAGACCAAGAAGATACAGGAAATGTTTTAAAAAGAGCTAGATGATATAAAATACATACAAACAGATGAGCAATACAATAACTCAAATGAAAAGTACACTAGAAGGAATCAATAGCAGAATAAATGAGGCAAAAGAAGGAATAAGTGAGCTGGAAGACAGAATGGTAGAAATCAATGCCACAGAAGAGAATAAAGAAAAAAGAATGAAAAGAAATAAGGACAGTTTAAGAAACCTCTGGATCATTAAACATGCAAACATTCACATTATAGGGGTCACAGAAGGAGAAAAGAGAGAGAAAAGGGCTGAGAAAATATTTGAAGAGATAATAGTGCAAAGCTTCCCTAACATGAGAAAGGAAACACTCACTCAAGTCCAGGAAGAGCAGAGAGTCACATACAGGATAAACCCAAGGAGGAACACACTGAGACACATATTAATCAAATTGACAAAATTAAAGCCAAAGAGAAAATATCAAAAGCAACAAGGGAGGGCTTCCCTGGTGGCGCAGTGGTTGAGAATCTGCCTGCCAATGCAGGGGATACAGGTTCGTGCCCCGGTCCGGGAAGATCCCACATGCCGCGGAGCGGCTGGGCCCGTGAGCCATGGCCGCTGAGCCTGTGCGTCCGGAGCCTGTGCTCCGCAACGGGAGAGGCCACAACAGTGAGAGGCCCGCATACCACAAAAAAAAAAAAAAAAAAAGCAACAAGGGAAAAGCAACAAACAACATAGAAGGGAATCCCCAGAAGGTTATCAGCTAATTTTTCAGCAGAAACTCTGCAGGCCAGAAGGGAGTGGCATGATATATTTAAAGTGATAAAAGGGAAAGACCTAGAACCAAGAATATTCTACCCAGCAAGGCTCTCATTCAGATTCAATGGAGAAATCAAAAGCTTTACAGATAAACAAAAGCTAAGAGATCTCAGCACCACCAAACTACCTTTACAACAAATGCTAAAGGAACTTCTCTAGGCAGAAAAGAAAAAGACACAACAAGAAATAAGAAATTTACAAATGAGAAAGCTAACTAGTAAAAGCAAACATATAGTAAAGGTAGGAAATCATCCATATAGAAATATGATATCAAAATCAGCAATCATGAGGAGAGTACAAATGCAGGATATTAGAAATGTATTTGAAATTAAAAGACCAGCAACTTAAAACAGTCTTGTGTATACATATAGTCTGCTATATCAAATCCTCATGGTTACCACAAAGTGAAAATCTACAATAGATACATACAGCAAAAGAAAAAGGAATCCAAACACAACACTAAAGTTAGTCATCTAATCACAAAAGAAGAGAACAAAAGAGGAAGGGGAGAAGAAATGACCTACAAAAACAAATCCAAAACAATTAACAAAATGGCAATAAGAACAAACATATCATTAATTACCTTAAATGTAACCAGATTAAATGCTCCAATCAAAAGACATAGACTGGCCTGTATATATGTTGTCTACAAGAGACCCACTTCAGATCTAGGGACACATACAAATAGAAATCAAAAGAAAGCTGGAGTAGTGATACTCATGTCAGACAAAACAGACTTGAAAATAAATGCTGTTACCAGAGACAAAGAAGGACACTACAAAATGATCAACGGATCAAAGAAGATACAACAGTTGTAAATATACATGCACCCGAGGGGTGGTGGTGTGATGAATTTGGAGTTTGGGACAGATTTATATACACTAATATGTATAAAATGGATAACTAATAAGAACCTGCTGTATAAAAAAAATAAAATAAAATTCAAAAAATATATATATATGCACCCAACATAAAAGCAACTCAATATATAAGGTAAATGCTAACAGCCATAAAAGGAGAAATCAACAGTAACACAATAATAGTGGGGGATTTTAACACTCCACTTATATCAATGAACAGACCATCAAGACAGAAAATCAATAAGGAAACATGACACATTAGATCAGGTGGCCTTAATTGATATTTATAGAGTATTCCATCCCAAAGCAGCAGAATACCCATTCTTCTCAAGTGCACATAGAACATTCTCCAGGATAGATCACATCTTGGGCCACAAAGCAAGGCTCAGCAAATTTAAGAAACCTGAAATCATACCAAGCATCTTTTCCAACCGCAATGCTATGAGATTAGAAATCAAACATAAGAAAAAAAATTGTAAAAAACACAAACATGTGGAGGCTAAACAATAGGCTACTAAACAGCCAATGGATCACTGAAGAAATCAAAAAGGAAAGTAAAAAAAAATACCTAGACATAAATGAAAATGAATACATGATGATTCAAAACCTATCAGATGCAGCAAAAGCAGTTCTAAGAGGGAAGTTTTTAGCAGTACAATCATACCTCAGGAAACAAGAAAAATCTCAAATAAACAATCTAACCCTATACCTAAAGCAACTAAAGAGAGAAGAGCAAATAAAACCCAAAGTTAGTAGAAGGAAAGAAATCATACAGATCAGGGCAGAAATAAATGAAAGAGAAATGAAGAAAACAATAGAGAAGATCAATGAAACTAAAAGCTGGTCCTTTGAAAAGATAAATGAAATTGATAAACCTCTAGCCAGACTCATCAAGAAAAAGAAAGAGAGGGCTCAAATCAACAAAATTAGAAATGACAAAGAAAAAGTTACAATGGACACCATAGAAATACAAAGGATCATAAGAGACTACTACAAGCAATTATATGCCAATAAAATGTACAACCTAGAAGAAATGGATAAATTCTTAGAAAGGTACAATCTCCCAAGACTGAACCAGCAAGAAATAGAAAATATGAACAGAACAATCACAAGTACTGAAATTGAAACTGTGATTTAAAAACTCCCAACAAACAAAAGTCCAGGACCTGACGGTTTCACAGGTGAATTCTATCAAACATTTAGAGAAGAACTAACACCTGTCCTTCTGAAATTCTTGCAAAAAATTGCAGAGGAAGGAACACTCCCACACTCATTCTATGAGGCCAGCATCACCCTGATACCAAAACCAGACAAAGATACCACAAAAAAAGAAAATTACAAACCAATATCATTGATGAACATAGACACCAAAATCCTCAAAACAATACTAGCAAACTGCATCCAACAATATATTAAAAGGATCATATACCATGATCAAGTGGGATTCACCCCAGGGATGCAAGGATTCTTCAATATCCGCACATCAATCAGTGTGATACACTACGTCAACAAACTGAAGAGTAAAAATCATATGGTCATCTCAATAGATGCAGAAAAAGCTTTTACAATATTCAACACCCAATTATAATAAAAACTCTCCAGAAAGTGGCATAGAGGGAGGTTACCTCAACAAAATAAAGGCCATATATGACAAACCCACAGCTAACATCATTCTCAATGGTGAAAAACTGAAAGCATTTCCACTAAGATCAGGAACAAGACAAGGTTGTCCACTCTCACCATTTTTATTCAACATAGTTTTGGAAGTCCTAGCCACAGCTATCAGAGAATAAAAAGAAATAAAAGGAATCCAAACTGGAAAAGAAGAAGTAAGATTGTCACTGTTTGCAGATGACGTGACACTATACATAAAAAGTCCTAAAGATGTTACCAGAAAACTACTAGAGCTCAACAATGAATTTGGTAAATTTGCAGGATACAAACATAATACACACAAATCTGTTGCATTTCTATACACTAACAATGAAAGATCAGAAAGAGAAACTAAGGGAACAATCCCATTTACCATCACATCAAAAACAATAAAATACCTAGGAATAAACCTATCTAAGGAGGCAAAAGACCTACACTCCAAAAACTGTAAGACGCTAATGAAAGTAATCAAAAATGACACAAACAGATGGAAAGATATACCATGCTCTTGGATTGGAAGAACCATTATTGTCAAAATGACTATGCCACTGAAGACAACCTACAGATTCAATGCAACCCCAAATTACCAATGGCAATTTTTATAGAACTAGATCAAAAATCTTAAAATGTGTATGGAGACACAAAAGACCCTGAATAACAAAGTAATCTTCAGAAAGAAAAACAGAGAAGGAAGAATCAGGCTCCCTGCCTTCAGACTATCTATAAAGCTACAGTAATCAAAACAGTTTAACACTGGCACAAAAACAGAAATATAGATCAATGGAACAGGATAGAAAGCCCAGAAATAAATGCACACACCTATCGTTAATTGATCTACAACAAAGGAGGCAAGACTATACAATGGAGAAAAGACAGTGTCTTTAATAAATGGTTCTGGGAAAACTAGACAGCTACATGTAAAAAAAATGAAAGTAGAACATTTTTAATGCCATACCCAAAACTAAACTCAAAATGGATTAAAGACCTAAATGTAAGACAAGATACTATAAAACTCTTAGAGGAAAACATAGGAAGAATACTCTTTGACATAAATCAAAGCAAAATCTTTTAAAATTTGTCTCCTAAGTAATGGAAAAACAAAAATAAACAAATCTGACCTAATTAAACTCAAAAGCTTTTACATAGCAAAGGAAAGCATAAACAAAACAAAGAGAAGCCACAGAATGGGAGAAAATATTTGCAAATGAAGTGAATAACAAGGAATTAATCTCCAAAATTTACAACCAGCTCATATGGCTCAATATCAAAAAAACAAACAACCCAATCCAAAAATGGGCAGAAATTCTAAATAGTCATTCTCCAAAGAAGACATACAGTTGGCCAAGAGGCACATGAAAAGATGCTCAACATCGCTAAGTATTAGAAAAATGCAAATCAACACTACTATGAGGTATCATCTCACACCAGTCAGAATGGCCATCATCAAAAAGTCTACAAGCAACAAATGCTGGAGAGGGTGTGGAGAAAAGCAAACCCTCTGGCACTGCTGGTGGAAATGTAAATTGATACAACCACTATGGAGAACAGTATGGAGGTTCCTTAAAAAATTAAAAATAGAGCTACCATATGACCCAGCAATCCCACTCCTCGGAATATATCCAAAGAAAACCATAATTTAAAAAGATACATGCATCTCAATTAGTTCATTGCAGCACTAATTACCATAACCAAGGCATGGAATCAACCTAAATATCCATCAATGGATGAATGGATAAAGAAGATGTGGTACATATATACAACGGAATATTACTCAGCCATTAAAAGGAATGAAATAATGCCATTTGCAGCAACATGGATGGACCTGGAGCTTATCATACTAAGTGAAGAATGTCAGACAGAGAAAGACCAATATCCTATATCACTTATATGTGGAATTTAAAACAAATGATACAAATGAACTTATTTACAAAACAGAAACAGACTCACAGACTTAGAAAACAAACTTAAGGTTATCTAAGGGGTAAGGTGTGGGGAAGGGGAGGAATAAATTAGGAGTTTGGGCTTAACATACACACACTACTAAATACAAAATAATCAACAAGGACCTATTGTAGAGCACAAGGAACTCTACTCAATATTCTGTAATAACCTAAATGGGAAAAGAATCTAAAAAAGAATAGATACATGTATATGTATAACTGAACCACTTTGCTGTACACCTGAAACTAACACAACATTGTAAATCAACTATACTCCAATATAAAATAAAAATTATTAATAAAAAATATATGTAGGTTTACAGATTGGATCCCCTGAAGATCTCCGACAGATCACTTGGCATACTTTTACCTCATTTACAAGTGTGGTCAAGTACATGGGCTTTGATTTCAATCCCCTGGTTCGAATCCTGCTTCTGACATATCCTAGCTAGGACCTTGGGCAAATCCCTTTATTTTTCTGATTCTCTGTTTCCTCATCTATAAAATGGGGCTAATAATACCACCTTCCTTCATGGGGTTTGGCAAAAAATAAATTCTAAAAATGCATATAAACGTAAAATGCTTATTTTATGGGTCAACACTGGGTGCATTAAGTGATGCTATTATCAGTTGTATCATCAAATGAGGGCTTGGGCTAGAAAATCCGAAAGATCTTTTCCTGACCCCAATGTTTGAGGTCTCTAAATACTGAGACCCAGAAATGCACTGAGTCTGCGGTGAGAATGGTTGAAATCATAAGCCTTTGTCAGAGTGGAATCAATGACAGAAGCCACCCCTGGGACTCTAAGAACCTGCCTTTTGTATTAAGCATGTCTTTTACTTTCTGTATTCAGATGCTTTGACAGCTGGGGCCTTATGGATCCTGGAGGGACTGCCCTACCCAGAGTTAGTCAATTCTTAAAGACACTAAACTCACTGAAGCTCACTTGTCAAATGCAAACCACTAATACAGAGCTCACAGGGCTTGCTCCATCCTGGGCTCTCACACTATGAACCACTATCCACCTTCCCTAATTACCCCAGGCACCTGACAACTTAGGGAAGTCTCTATGCCCCAGGGCCTGCTGCAGGGATTCAAAGTAGCCAGTCCTAAACCTGTTTACCCTGCCTGGCCCATGCCTTATACAGAAACCACAATAGAGGCTCTTGTCACATTCCTCTAGCCCCTCCTTCCGCCTCCTGACCCATGCAGGGGATTCCCCTCACTCCAAGTGCCCCCCCCCCCCCCCCGCTCCGCCGCCTCCCCGAGCCCATATGTCTTTCTCTTAAAATCTGTGAGCATAACAAACTACTATTTCAATGGCAGTTGTCTCCTGACCTGTGGGCCTCGCCACACCTAAATAACAATAACACCTATATTTTAAAATACCGTCTTCCTCCAGGACTGGGCTGGGGAAGCAGGGCTTGTATTCTCTCAGTTTACTCATCCATCTCCTGCATAAGATTGTGATATAGCTACCGCCTATGTATAGGGTTGCTGTATGGGAATCAGAATTCCCTTTGTTTGTGTGTGGACCAGAAGCACATGCTTGACAGCAGATGACACCTTGTGAAAAAGAAAAGGCACACCTTCCTGGAACTGAGCACAGCTTAGCATGTGGCGCTCCGGCTGGAGAACAGCCCCACTTGACCCCTGGTTGGTGTCTTTGTCCAGTGCACAACATGTGCATCTGTATGCAGCAGTCCTGACCTCTGAACACACTGAGGGTGTTTCTTATTAACTCAGGCTGGCCCTGGCTCAGAAATGAAGGTGGGAAGGAGAGGGGGAAAGGGGAAGGTGAGAGAGAAAAGACAAAGAGTGATGAAGGGTGAGGGTGGGAAAAAGAGAATGCAAAAATGATAAAATGCTAGTTCTAATTCCTAAGGAAACAGTGATCTCCTCTGCCAACCTGCCCTCTGCTCACTTTAAACCTATATTCTCTAATTAAACTACAAATTTTTCAAGCAGAGTCTTTCATTAGTTAGAATCAACCTTGATTTTTGGACTTGAACAATGTAGATCCAACTGAAAAAGGAGACCCATGTGCTGTCTTTCTTTCTTTTCTTTTTTAACATCTTTTTTGGAGTATAATTGCTTTATAATGGTGTGTTAGTTTCTGCTTTATAACAAAGTGAATCAGTTATACATATACATATGTTCCCATATCTCTTCCCTCTTGCGTCTCTCTCCCTCCCACCCTTCCTATCCCACCCCTCTAGGTGGTCACAAAGCAGCGAGCTGATCTCCCTGTGCTACGTGGCTGCTTCTCACTAGCTATCTATTTTATGCTTGGTAGTGTATATATGTCCATGCCACTCTCTCACTTTGTCCCAGCTTACCCTTACCCATCCCCGTATCCTCAAGTCCATGCTCTTGTAGGTCTGTGTCTTTATTCCCATGTCTTTATTCCCGTCTTGCCCCTAGGTTCTTCATGACCTTTTTTCTTTTTTTTTTTTTTTAGATTCCATATATATGTGTTAGCATACGGTATTTGTTTGTCTCTTTCTGACTTACTTCAGTCTGTCCATGTGCTTTCTTTACACAAAGGAAGTTGCCTTTTATTCAGGGGAAACACACTATCAAACCTGGCTCTCTACACAGTCTAGTTTCAAGAATTACCGGCACTCTTCACTTTACAGACTGCTATAGGCCTCATAGTTCATATAGTAGTAATCTAGACACTGAAAATAAATACAGTACTAAGATCTTCTTAGTAATGGATGCTATATTATTTTTCAATCTTCTTATTGGGAGGAAATCCACTCTACATAGCCTTTCCCAAAGCTAAACTACTTTTAAATTAGAAGCAAAATATTACAGACTCCAGCTGTGAAATATTTTTCTCTAAGTAACGTGAAAAACCCATGCTAGATTTTTCTCCAATATATTCTTAACAGCATTAGACACAGAAAATGAAAGAAACACCTCTAATACTTGAAACCTCAAAATTTTTGACTTGAGAATCATAAAAATGATAATAAAAGTGCAATAAGAAATGTTAATGTAGTGAAGGATGGAGGGGTTCATAAATACACTAAAGGAAAATAAGGTTTGTAACTAAGTACAAATGAACGATGTTATTTCTCTAGACAAGTTTATTCCAAGGCAGTAGTGAACTTCCACAGAGAGGAGGCGTAACACAGCCAGAAAGAAATGTCAATGTTTGTAGTAGCTGTTAAAAGCTTTCTTTAAATGTGGACGGTTAAAAATCCAGTAATCCAGTTTGTGGTCTCAGAAACTTCCCCCACAGCACATGCAAAAAGCAACCCATCAAGTAGAACAACTGGGCGGTCCTCCCACCCAGGTTCTTTCTTCCTGACCTTTTAGAAATACTACTTGAAATCTGGTTTCAAGTTTGATGTTCCTGTGGCTGATGGCAACACTGGCAACCAGGTATGAGATTTATCCCAATTGTCATAACACAGCACTTACCTTGAGAGTGAACTTGGTGTACTAGCAACTGGACTGGCTTAGCTAGCAGGAGACCTGGATTTTAGACTCTACTCTGGCACTAACTGTAAGGTAAGGTTAAATCACTTAGCCCACTATATATCGTCATTTCTTAACCTGGAAACAGTTCTATTTACGGGCAGTTTAAAATAGGGTCATCAGAGTCATGTTAATATCTGTAGCCTGTCTTGGTAAAGGTAAAAATGCATTGAACTAATCCATGACAGTTTTCATTACCATGAAACGATTTTGCTTCTCTTCCTTTGAAATATATAATAGTGTGATAGACCAAGGAATACATATTTGGTCCTCCTTCTGGTTCCTGACAAAGAGCTTCTACAACCCTTGGAATTTCCTAAGAGATGGGAGAAAAGGGATCATCTTTTGTTATTCATAACAAAAAAAAGTCAGCCATACCAGAGTTCATGCTAATGAGGTGACTCTTGGTTAGCCCCTAGATAGCTTCAAAATGGGGGCTGATTACAACATCGTAAATCAACTATACTCCAGTACAAAATAAAATTTAAAAAAAAAAAGAATAGGGAATGATTGTTAGAAGAACAAACCATGTGATCAAAAGGTTGGAACTTTCAGCCCTACCCCCGACCTCTGGGGGGGGAGGGGCTGAAGACTGAGTTAATCACCAATGGCCAAGGATTTCATCAATCATGCCTATGTAATGGGAGCTCCATAAACATCCGAAAGGATGAGGTTTGGAGAGCTTTGGGGTTGGTGAATATATCACAGTGCTGGGAGGGTGACACCACAGAGACGACATGGAAGCTGCTCCAACCCATCTCCGCAAAAATTTGGCCTACGCTTCCCTTCTATCTGGTTGTTCCTGAGTTGTATCCCTTATAATAAACCGGTAATAGTAAGTAAACTCTTCCTGAATTCTGTGAGCTCTTCTAGCAACTTATCAACCCTGAGGGGTGGGACTGTGGGACCTGCGAGTTTATAGCCTGTAGGTCAAAAGCACAGGGCACCCAGATTTGTGATTGGTATCTGAAGTGGGGTGGGGAGAGGAGGGCTAGGCTTATGGAACTGAGCCCTTTACCTGTGGGATCTGTGCTAACTCTGGGTAGTTAGTGTCAACTCTGTATTAAATTACAGGACACCCAGTTGGTGTCTACATAGCAATGAAGAATTGCTTGGTCTGGAAAACCCCAGCTTTGGTGTCAGAAGTGTAGCAAGTATAAACAGATCATGGTATAGGCTAAGATAGCTGTGGATACCTTAATGAATTCGTTACACATTAATATAAGTGCATAAAGATACTATAAGCTGGAAAAAACAGTTCACGTTCGGTTATTTAAATACAAGACGGCAAACCATCAGTGCCAGATACAGTCCCAAATAAATAATTTGTTCAAGTCATAAACAATAAAAGCTGTATACAACTAAATATTTTCTAGTATACTTACATTATGGCATAAAGCAAGAACCCCTAGAATTTTTGTAGGAATGTCTAGACTTAGGCAAACCACCCTGTTGCTCCTTATCCTGTCTCCCCCTGCATGACTCAATTCATCGGGATGGATGGTCAGACTCTTTTAAAAACATCTTCAGCATCCCAGGATACATTGCCTAAGATCACCATCTTCACAAAAGCACCACCATGTTCAAGAAGACTTCTTAATTAGGGCAGCATGGTGAAGGGGAACAAGCCAAAGCATTAGAATCTGATAGACCTAGCCTGGAACCAGCCTCTTGCCACATATGACCGTGGACGAGCTATTTAATTTGTCTGACTTTCAGGTTTCTCGGATAAAATAGGAATAATAAGAAATACAAAGCTGGGTTGTTGTGGAAATTAGAAATAAGGTATAGGTGATGCTTGGCATAGTTCTATGTTCAATAAATGTTAGCTACATATAATATTTACACAATTTGATATTTGCTTATATAGACATACATATATAGTTACTCCATGAGTATACATTTCTTTCTCCAACTATACTACAAGTTCAATGAGCACAAAATCTTTGCAGAGTACTGCTTTTGAATGGTTCACAATATTGTAGACCAGTTGGTATATGGTAGTATAAAATCCATTACCCCTAGAATCACAGGTACTTTAAGAGCTCCCAATGTCCCTAAGAGGATGAAATGAGATTGTTTTGATTGCAAAGAAAACAGTGGCCATCAGACTACCATTGTGACTGAGGAGGGGCTGGGTGAAGGGTTCCTGAGTGGCTGAGCCCTGAAGGAAGTGTGGGTATCCACAGAATGGGAGAATGAAAACCCTGGAAGGAGGTCCCAGGCTGGATGGAGCTGTGAAGAGAGTTGGAGGTTTGGGGAAAATGGTGGATTATGGATGATTAGAGACAGATTTATATGTCCCAGGCTTTTGAGTGAAGTTATGGAAATTGAGAAGCATGAGGAGGTATTAGAGGAGAAGCAGCCCAGAGACCGGAGTTGGGATTTGCTTGGCTCAGAGAAGAGCAGCTTTCACGCAGCAGTAAGACCTGGACAGAAGTAACTGAACTTCAGTGTCCGAGAAAAGTACAGGAATGAGCTGTGGCCTGGTACTAGCACTGAGGGTTTTGAAAAAAATATTTTTGTAAGTATGACAATATAATTCTCAAAAAGAGTATATTATTGGAACTTTTCCTGTTTTACATTAAGGACAGATGATTTTATACCTCTACAAAGCATTTCTGTCAAAAACCTAAATTGAGAAATTGCTAGAGATCATAGGATTGAATTTATACACCGTGTTGATGTTTTACCTAAACAATCACAACAACCACCTTTAAACATCATTAAGATATATGGTAGGAGCTGTTAGCCAGAGGGATGACACTTCTTTGATATTAACAGAAAGAACATGGTCGCAGAGGTAAGAGATGTGTAGTTACCAAATTAATTTAATTTTCAATTCAACAAAGCCCCTGAGAGTTAAGGGACCTTTCTTAAGCCTGGATATGAAAGTTATCTTCACATGACAATTGGTTGTTTAAAGCTCAAAAGGAAGAGAATGTGAAGCAATAAACACAGCTCTTTCTGTCTGTATAAACAGGGCTGCGTGTTTCTAAAGTATCTAAAGAGGGACTCCCTTCCCAACAAAAATGTCTTTGGGGACCAGGAGAGCAGCAAGGGGGACTGGGCCTATTTTTCCAAGTTATTTTCTGAGTTCTAATTAGACTTGGAAGACTCCAGAATTAGAATAAGTAAAATAGTAACAATCTCGTGTAAGCTGCCTAAGAGGATGCCTACCTGTGTACATACCTGCATCTTTAAATTTTACTCCTAAGAGCTTTAAGATATGAAAGGACATCTGGAATATTTATAATGATATCTTTTTTTTTTTTTTTTTTTTTTTTTTTTTGCGGTACGCGGGCCTCTCACTGTTGCGGCCTCTCCCGCTGCGGAGCACAGGCTCCGGACACGCAGGCTCAGCAGCCATGGCTCACGGGCCCAGCCACTCCGCGGCACGTGGGATCCTCCCGGACCGGGGCACGAACCCGTGTCCCCTGCATCGGCAGGCGGACTCTCATCCACTGCGCCACCAGGGAAGCCCTGTTTACCTTCTTTAAAACAACCAGGGCAGTCTGCTTCCTGCAACCTAAAAAGGCTAAATTTACTTTGCCTATTTTGTATATTAGAAAAGTGGCAGAGAAGGATTCAGACACTTGCTCCGGGTCACACAGACCATAAAAGACAGAGCCAGACTTTCTGTTGAGTGTTCTTTACCACGATAAACAGACATTTGGATTTTCTTTCTTCTGAAGACTCTTAAGAAGCATCAATGACAATAAGGCCTAATTCAGTCTCCCTACCTTAAAGAGGCAACACTTCATTGCCTTTGAAACAGAATGTTCTGTGGCAAAGAACCTAGAAATGGAGGCTTACAGACCCCATGGGGACAGAACAAGGCAGAAAGCGTTTCCCTCACACACTTACATGTTCAATGCCCTAGACTGAAGGATACCATCAGTTCAAAGTCACTTACCCAAATCTGAAGCTTGATTCTCTTTTCATTTTTGAATACAGTTTTGACTTTGAAATCAATCCCAACTGTGCTGACGAATGCAGATGTAAAGGAGTCATCCGCGTAACGGAACAGAAAAGATGTTTTCCCCACACTACTATTGCCAATGATGAGCAATTTGAACATGTAGTCAAAGTTCTGATCAGAGGAGTCTTTCTGGCCGTACCTGGCATCTTGGGCAGAGGCCATCTGTGGTAAAACAAAACAAAACAAAAGAAGTGTGGATCAGTCTCCCATTTGCTATGAAGCTAGCAGCACACTCATTATTGGTCTTGCCAGAAACAGATGTCAGACCACTCAGGAGACAAGTTGAGAGAGTTCCCCAGCCTTCCTCTAATGCTGGTATCCATGGCAATAATTCCCTGCTGGAAGACAGAGAAGCAAATCTTACAGCTCTTTCCAGCTGTGTTGGTGTGTGTCACCGCTCAGCATTCAGAACGAATCAAAGACACAAAAGGAGATGTAACATGAAAAGCAAAGATATGAGGAGCTGGCCAGGGCATGTGGACTCTGAAAGTTTGCAATTCCAGTGATGGTGACACCAAGGTGACTGAACAGCAGGGTGTCTCTTCCTGAGTCATCTAAATTATTAGAGTCTCTCTTATTTTCTAGGGAAGCACTCCCAAAGCCTATCTCTATTTCATCTATTTGTATCACTTTAAATCAACATCCTAACATATATGACCCATCTCTTTCAAATAAAAAATAATGATAATGACAAATACATACTGTTCAAACAACGTGCCAGGAACTGTTAACTTACTTAACCCTCACCACACCCTATAGGTGGGTACCTTTATTATTTACATATTAAAAGGAGACCATTGAGGCTCAGACATACTAAGTAATTTGCTCAATTTCACATACTTTGTTAAGTAGTAGAGGTGGGTTTCAAACCAGGCAGTGTGGTGCGAGGGCTCATGTTCTTAATGCCTCCTACTCCCCCCAACCCCAACCCCGGTTCCCAGTGAGAACTAGGGAAATATGTACACGTGCTCTAAAGTTGAAGTGGGAAATATTCATTGTGAGATTCATTAATGAAGGTCCCTACATGGGTTCAAACTTCGGCTCCACCACCTACTGGTTGTGGAACTTTTGCTTTTTTATTTTAAATCAGTGTAGCTCAGTTTCCTCTCTTCCGTGAAATGGAAAAAATTATTATCCAACTTGAAACACTTGTGAAAATAATAGATGATATATCTGTAGAGCAGATATATAAAGTGCCTAGCAAAGAATAAATAATCTCTATTATTAATTATAAATGCTCTAGATGGATTTTTCCTCATCTTTTTTTGTTTGTTTGTTTGTTTTTTTGCGGTACCCAGGCCTCTCACTGCTGCGGCCTCTCCCGTTGCGGAGCACAGGCTCCGGACGCGCAGGCTCAGCGGCCATGGCTCACGGGCCCAGCCGCTCCGCGGCATGTGAGATCTTCCCGGACCGGGGCATGAACCCGTGTCCCCTTCATCGGCAGGCGGACTCTCAACCACTGCGCCACCAGGGAAGCCCTCCTCATCTTTTTTGATGATCATTTTCACATCTATCAAAAATGCTGCAGCATTTCTCTAAGTACCATTTGGCTCCATATAGAAAAGAAGCATTTAGAACGGTGCATCCCAGTGATTAGTGCATTTACCTGATCACTTTTTGGATGCTGTGAATTCTTTGCCAATTGCTGTGCTGCCCAATACAGTAGCCACTAATCACATATGCCTGTTTATATTTAAACTAAGTAAAATTAAAAATTCAGTTCCTCACTCACACTAGCCATATTTCAGGAGCACAAGAGCCACATGGGGCTTGTGGCTATGACATTGGACAGCGCAGGTTCAGGACACTGTCATAACTGCAGAAAATTCTATTACCCAGTGCTAGGCTAGACAGTCTTTTTTCATTTCTTATAAAATCTGATTAATAATTACACATTTCTCTTGGAGTTATGGCAAAGAGAAAAGCCCCAGAAGATAGCAGAATGCTAGAAACAGTATATAGTGCTTAGTCTCATCTAAGACCACATTGGTTGCTGAAATTAGGTATGTGTGTGTGTGTGTGTGTTTGTGTGTGTATGCGTGTGTGTGTGTAAGACAACTGAGGGAAAAAGAAAAGGGGAGATGGGGTGATAATGTATTCCCTTTCTACAAATATTCACTGCCAGTAGGAGAACATATGAACAAGAATAAAGGCAAAAAGAAAATCTGTATCTATTATGAAATTTAAGGGCAATAAACATTCTGACTTCATTTCATTTCTTATTAAATATAAGTTTAAGCATTTCTCTTTTTAAGTCCATGTAACCACATTGCTGTCTTCAGTAAATATGCGTTGTAATGATTGTCTGCCAGTGGGAGAAACTGAGCCAGTAAAACAGGCAGATATCATCATTTTCCTTTCTGGCCCTGGAGTCTGTGTGCTAAGGTAAACTTCCCCCAACACAAGCAGCCCACCAAGAACAAAAATAGGATTATAATTCTTTCTTTTTTTTAATATGGAACGCTTCACGAATTTGCGTGTCATCCTTGCGCAAGGGCCATGCTAACCTCATGCTAATCTTCTCTGTATCGTTCCAATTTTAGTATATGTGCTGCCAAAGCGAGCACAGGATTATAATTCTTGACTCTCAGTTTGAACAATGATGTCTTGCTCTGATGACTTCTGACACCCCAGAAAGCCAGGTAACTAATTTGTTTGACACTCCTATTCCTACAGACATAAGCCTTTCACCAGTTAAGATTCCACCCTTATGGAGGTGCTAAGTTCAGCCAGGCCTGCAAATGACCTTTGTTAAGAAGGTCTTTTACCATCTTTTATATGAAGCAGCCCAGATACTAGGTTCTGGATTAAGCATGTTCAGTTCAGCCACAGTTAGAAAATAGACTCTACAAGTTTCCTAGAGCTGCTCATTTTCTCAGCCTGACAGCCTACCATTACCCTGAGGTGGGACTCTAACTGAGTTCTGTGGATTTCTACGCTGCCTTGAAAGAAAATGTGATAAAGAAAGCCACTATCAATCACAAGTCCTAGTCCAAAATTAGACCAACTCCAAAACCTGCGGAAATATAGACATCATCGTTGTATGTACTTTTTAAAGGTAATTGTAGAGATTTAGATAGAGAAAACCATACTGGAGTTTTCTCCAGCGTGAGAAATAGAAGATGTTCAAATTTAAGGACAGATTATACAAGCTGTATTAGCAGCAAAGAAGGTGGTAGGAGCACTGAGGATGAGGGGGCATGAGGCTGGTGGATATGTGGATCCAGATCCTCCAAGGGATTAATTAGAAGAGTCTGCTAACCTACTATTCTTGAAGATGGTGTGTGGTTTCTTTAAATTATTTCCTGATTTATATCCCCAAAAGTATTCACAGAGAGCCCCAAAGATGTGTATTCAGAACGTATGTGTTTCATTAAACTTTAGAATAATGAAATAAATCCTGGCTTAGGGAATGGAGAAGTAGACTGACCGAATCTTGCTGAGAATAGAAATAAAGCAATTTTTATTTACAAAACAGAAATAGAATTGCAGATGTAGAAAACAATCTTATGGTTACCGGGGGCGGGGGTCAATTGGGAGATTGAGATTGACATATACACACTACTATATATAAAATAGATAACTAATAAGGACCTACTGTATAGCACAGGGAACTCTACTCAATACTATGTAATGATCTATATGGGAAAAGAGTCTAAAAGAGTGGATATATGTATATGTATAACTGATTCACTGTGCTGTACACCTGAAACTAACACAATATTGTAAATCAATTATACTCCAATAAAAAAAAAAAGGATGAAGCAATTTCACATCATATGAATGTCAAAGGAACATATAGACAGTCACTATGTAAATTTACTAACAGTTCTAAATACTAAGTCATGTGAATGTCTCCAAAATTTTCATGGGAAAATATGAAAACAGGAGTGGGCATGAAGGAACCTCCCAGAGAGCAAACAGGATTTTATAAAAGATACATAAGAAACCCTTTAAATTGCATTAATCTTGAATTATTTTTTTAAAAAAAAGAATCATAGAGTGGGAAAGACTCTTCAGCGAAGCCCTCCTTCCAACTCATCCCCAAGTGTCCCTCTTGCCATTGGTATTCTAGCCCAGCCCTTCACAGGGAGTGACAGAAAGTTTGCTGGGCTGTGAAGCAGCCTATTTCATTGCTAAACAACTGCAATTGTTATAAATTTCTTCCTTAGATTTGAGTTAAAATCTACTTCCCTGTAGCTTCTGTCCGTGTGCTCCAGATTCTGCCTGTGAATCAAGAGTTGATTCCTTTCCCAGTCACAGCTCCATAAGCTTTCTCTCCTCCTGCCTGGCTAATCTCAACTGCTTTAGCCCCTTTCTCCACCCAGTACATGTCCGACAAATCCCACACGTCTTCTAGGTTAACGCTGACATCTCTGCAGATGTCAAAGTCCCATGCATGGCTCCCACAATTGGTCACAATATTCCAGATATTTATCTGATCGTTGCAGAGTGAAATGAGATCCTCATATCCTATCACACCTGACTTCACAATAAAGTCTCCTCAGATGCTCAGCACTTTTTTCACATTCACTGTTATATACATAGGTCTCCCCTAACCCCATCCTATGCCTCGGCAATTTATTTTTTTAACGGAAGTGTCAACCTTTATTATGTACTCTATTACATTTCCTTCTGTCTGTTTTGATTTACAATTCCATTCTGCTTTGATAACTTTTTGTCCTTTCATCAAAAATATTAGTTATCCCTTCCAGATTTGTCTCATTCCTAAGTTTGATCAGTATGCATTTCATATCCTCACTTAAGAAGCTAAACAAAATGCTAATCAGTTTGTAGACAAATCACAATGAAATTGTTTTTTTACCTTGCTGAATACATAAATCTATGGATGAACTCTACAATATGTCATTAAGGAACTCAGCAAGTTTGAAGCAAACCCTTAACCTCTGGGAGTTGGTGCCTTGCAAAGCCGCTGTGCTATCCCTCTAGGTGTGCCTTGGTTCACTAGCAGGTGAACAGATCATAGATTTAATTGATGTGTCTTTTTTTTTTTTTTTTTTTTTTTTTTTTTTTTTTTTTTTTTTTTGGTGATATGCGGGCCTCTCACTGTTGTGGCCTCTCCCGTTGCGAAGCACAGGCTCCGGACGCGCAGGCTCAGCGGCCATGGCTCACGGGCCCACCCGCTCCGCGGCATGTGGGATCTTCCCGGACCAGGGCACGAACCCGTGTCTCCTGCATCGGCAGGCGGATTCTCAACCACTGCGCCACCAGGGAAGCCCTGATGTGTCATTTTTAATTTCCTTTCTAGTCTCCCCAGAAGTCCTACTGACTAGGGACCAAGCAGACTACCTTTGACTAACACACGTAACCATAGCCTTCTTCAGAATTTTTGACATTAGCTTTTCCAAATAAATGAGAAAAGAAAATTATTTGCAGGGATTCCCTTGGGTGTTTAAGAATCTAAACTATACTAAGCCATCTGTGCATCTGATGAGAAAAACAAAAAGAAGTCATTTTAAATGTACTATGTTCCATCTACCATTACTGATAACATCCTGAGGGTCAGTAGGAGGAAGAACGAGGGTAAATTATCCAGAAAATGAAATGCAATTCTTTGAAATTGGAAGAGTGAAATTAAGGATGGGACATATGTATGGGAAGTGTGGAAATATGTAATGTAGTTTCAAACCTCAATTGTTGTTACCTAAGGGAAAGGAAAAGAAAAAAGGTAATACGAGGAGTTATTCCTGAGAGCTCCAAAGTAAAGACTACATTTTAAAACCAAGAAGGAAAATAGTAAAAGATAGAATTTCCAAACACATGTCAACTGGCCCCTGGTGGTTTCTCGCGGTGAAGGTCTCATCTGCGCTTGGTTGCCTGTCTCCCTGTTTGTTTCTCAGGGTGGATTGGAATTGTGATGCTCTTTGCAGTCTCTGGCCAGCAGTTTCTCCATGTGTCTGCTACTGTTTGCTCTGGCAAGAGCCAGCTGAGAAGCAATACACACTACTTGTATCACTGCGGACACATCACCATCAAGCTGAAAGGATGCTCTCCAGGGAATTGGAAGCAGACAAGGCACTAGAAGACTTAAACTCTAACCCTGGCATCTGAAGTAAAGGGCCTGGAAAGTAGGGCAGCATTTGGAAATCATCTTTGTCTCCTTTTATGTTAGCAGGGATTGACGTACTACTATATTTCGTGGGACTCCTGAAGAATGTATATGATGGTATGCCAAATTATGGTAATGCTTCCAAGACGCAAGTTGTTCTATGTTTTAAGGGTATCCCTCAAGCTCAGTTTCACAGAACTCCTTGCAGTCTGCATCTGGACCTCTATTTCATGCATAGCTTCTTTAGTACATGTGGATAACACTCAGCTGATGCACAGGAAAGTGGTACAATAACTGCAACAACAGCTCTTACAGACACTGTACTCTGCTTTACACATATTATCACACCTCATCCTTTCACTGTCCCCAGATACCAGAATCTAACTCTTAGCACCCCCCTGTTTGAGGAACAGAATGCTGAGTGAATTTCAGAATGGCTACCTTCCCCAACCCCCTGCCAGAAGCATGAGTGGATTTTTCTCCAACCTTCACTATGAGAACTTAATAGACCTCCTGAAGGTAAAATTCACAAAAGTGTGAGTCCCCCTGGAATTTTATGTCTTAGACTTGTCCACACTGAGCCTCCAGCAATTCATCAATTACAGTCTACATTTTCTTCATCAATTACATTTAGGTTTTTCCTACCCTAGTACTGATCCCCTAAAAAGCTTCTATTCCAGTAAATTGTGATTCTGTGTCTGCTTATTTGTCTCTACAATTTGCAGGGCAGCAGTCTTCCCCGTGACCCCACTTCTCTGATGATCTAAGAAGAGTTGTTAATTTTCGGTGTGTTCAGCTTTTTTCTTGTGTGAGAATGGGAGTGACCACTTCCAAGCACCCTCCGTACTGGACAGAAAACTCAAAGCCTTTATCCCCATTTTAAGGATGAAATTAAGAGTATTTGGGAGGAAGCTAAAGTAGAGTGGGGGTCCTTGTTTTTCAGTAGGTTGTTATCCTGATTCCTCTGTCTGTGTACTGACTGTGCCTTCATGACCTGGACCAAATGGGTTAGGACCTACTGAATAGCAGAGGGAACTCTACTCAATATTCTGTAATAAGCTATATGGGAAAAGAACCAGAAAAAGAATGAATATAGGTATATGTATAGCTGAACCACCATGCTGTACACCTGAAACTAACACAACATTTTAAATCAACTATACTCCAATAAAATATTAAAAGAAAGAATTACAGACATGCAGCTCAGCTAGTTCACTCTTCCCTTCATCAAACTAACAAGTCTCAGCCTTCAATCACAGAGAATATTGAAAGAGGTAAGGGTTCTTCTTTTCTTTGCTTCTAGAAAACAATCCATACCTTTGTTGAAGAGAGGTATGCTCTAAATTTGATATATTTTAAAGTTCAGGGCTTCCCTGGTGGCGCAGTGGTTGAGAGCCCGCCTGCCGATGCAGGGGACACGGGTTCGTGCCCCGGTCCGGGAAGATCCCACATGCCGCGGAGCGGGCTGGGCCCCTGAGCCATGGCCGCTGAGCCTGCGCGTCCGGAGCCTGTGCTCCGCAACGGGAGAGGCCACAACAGTGAGAGGCCCGCATACCGCAAAAATAAATAAATAAATAAAAATTAAAGTTCATTATAATGGTTTTTGCAACACCATTGATGTCTATAGATGTTTATTACTACAGTGTCAAGAAAAAGGAAATGAATTTTACCAAACAATATAAAACTGGTTCCTATTAGTATCACAGACCAGTGTTCTCAGCCCACGCTACATTTCACCCCAACTCCTAGTGTGCTTACTGAGGGTTCCCGGCAGGGAGAGCCTGTAAAGTGCTGTGCAGCAGCAGGTGAAGGGGCCACCCAGATCACACAGACAAGAGTGCGAGCGAGGTCTGCTGTGAAGGGAACCATGGTGGCTGTGAGAGCTCTCCAGACTCCAGTGATGCAACCCTGACAGCCGCCATGAAGCAGAGCCCTGCCCAGTAGCTCCTGTACATCTTCATGGATGCTGAAGCCAGAGGGTCATTAGAGCAGTCCTGGGGTGCTGGTGATCACCTAGCTGCTGGTAACCCAGGCTTTATAATCACAGTGGGAAGAGAGCTAGGGAAACACCATTCCACTTCTTTTCTACCTGCTCTGAAAGTATGTGCAGCAGACACATCTGTGATAAACAGCATTCCACATTCTTGGTGTAATGTGGGTGTAGGTAAAGAGCATGCTCTCTTGGGTCAGGCTGCCTGAGAAGGAATCCTAGGTCTGTTACCTGTGCAAACTTGGGCAAGGTTTTTGTTTTGTTTTAAGTATTCTAAGCAATCTCCTCATCTATTGGAGAAATAATAGGAATAATAGTGGGATCTTCAAAGTAAAATTGCTGGCATGTGTAAAGTCCTTGAATAGAGCATCAATCATTGTCTTTGTTATTCCTCTTGTTATACTGAAATGATACACAAGCCACTCACTTTCTCCCAACTCCCACTCTTGCTACTCTCTGAAATGGAAATGTTTGCTTTTCTAGGACATGTTCCCTCTCATTTCCTAACTTTAGAGGACAAGAGGATTTGATACCCAATACTCCCACTCTGTAGAGTTTCATAATTACCAAAATAAACACATTACATTTACTCTCTCATTTCAAATATTGTGGCATGGAACAAAGAGCACTCATTAAAACATGTCTTGGGGGGCTTCCCTGGTGGCGCAGTGGTTGAGAGTCTGCCTGCCAATGCAGGGGACACGGGTTCGTGCCCCGGTCCGGGAAGATCCCACATGCCGCGGAGTGGCTGGGCCCGTGAGCCATGGCCACTAAGCCTGCGTGTCCGGAGCCTGTGCTCCACAACGGGAGAGGCCACAACAGTGAGAGGCCCACGTACCGAGAAAAAAAAAAAACAAACATGTCTTGGGACAGAAGCTGAGACCCTGAGTACCTGTGGCAAAGACAGAAGTCTTCTGTGGTCTGGAAATGCTGTGGGGAGGGAAATGTGACTGCACACCCTGCGATGTGACCTGTCCTATGACACCGCTCACCACCTGGTCACACTTGTAGAGTTACTAACTCATGAACCCCTTGGGTGTGGGTGGACTTTTACGGAAACTGGGAGTGGACGAATAAGGGTGCCTAGCATACAGATGGCTAACAGGCACATGAAAAGACGCTCAACATCACTAATTATTAGAGAAATGCAAATTAAAAATACGATGAGGTACCACCTCACACCAGTCAGAATGGCCATCATCATTAAAAGGTCTACAAATAACAAATGCCAGAAAGAGTGTGGAGAAAAGGGAAACCTCCTACATTGTTGGTGGGAATGTAAATTGGTGCAGCCACTATGCAAAAGAGTGTGGAGGTTCCTCAAAAAACTAAAAATAGAGCTGCCATATGATCCAGTAATCCTACTCCTGGGCATACATCCAGACAAAACTATAATTTAAAAAGATACATGCACCCCTATGTTCATAGCAGCACTATTCACAATAGCCAAGACATGGAAACAACCTAAATGTCCATCAACAGATGAATGGATAAAGAAGATGTGGTACATATATACAATGGCATACTACTCAGCCATAAAAAAGAATGAAATAATGCCATTTGCAGCAACATGGTTGGACCTAGAGATTATCATACTAGGTGAAGTAAGTCAGAAAGAGAAAGACAAATACCATATGATATGACTTACGTGTGGAATCTAAAATATGACACAAATAAACTTATCTACGAAAAAGAAACAGATTCACAGACAGAAAACAGACATGTAGTTGCCAAGAGGGAAGGAGAGTGGGGTATGGATGGATTGGGAGTTAGGGATTAGCAGATGCAAACTATTATACATACAATGGATAAATAACAAGGTCCTACTGTATAGCACAGGGAACTATATTCAATATCCTATGATAAAAACCAAAATGGAAAAGAATATGGAAAAGAATGTATATATGTATAATTGAATCACTTTGCTGTACAGCAGAAATTAACACAATATTGTAAATCTATTATAGTTCAATAAAATAAATTTGAAAAAAAAAAGAAAGGGAGCTCCAGGAAGTAACTCCTAATAATTATGGGGAAGCTCTCTCCTTATAGGGCCTTAGAGTAGGTCTTAGGTAAAGTTTAACCTAATTTCTGATAAGGAATTTGATAAATCCTCAAAGTCCACAATATCATTATAGACAACAATACTGAATTATGAACTTCAAAGTCTTTAAGAGACTGGAACTTAATTGTTTCCACCATATAAAAGAAATGATAATTATGTGATAAAATAGAGGTGTTACCTAACACAACGGTGGTGACCATATTATAATATATAAATGTATCAAATCAAAGTGTTGTACACCTTAAGCCGACACAATGTTATATTTGAATTCTATCTCAATAGAAATAAAAAAAATTTTAAAGCCCACAATAAATAAATAAATAGTATCTTGCATACATGATGGTTATTTCCAGCATTTGCTAATATCTCTCTAAAATAATGGCAAAGGGTATTCACAAAAGTAAAATTCCAGATAAACAAAGAAAAGTAGAGAAGAAAGGTCAACAAAAGTTTGGGATTTGGAAGTGCATGACTGGGGAAAGGGGAATCCTAGGCCTGCTAGGGAAGTCCACAAAAGCCCTTATCCTGCAGAACCTGGGATGGCCTTGGGATTGGAGACATCAAGTGTCTTGATCACGGGGTATGGCTAGAGTGACCAACTCTCCTCGTTTGCCAAGGACTATGGGGTTTCTTGGTACACCGCAGAACTTTCAGTGTTAAAACAAGCAAGCTGAGATGTTGGTCACGCAAGGTGTTTCTAGGGCATGCAAACAGGAGGATTAGTTGAAAATCCAAGTCCCACATCCCTCTCTGACCCTGTAGAGCCAAGCTACCATCTTCCCCACGTATGACTTCTTTAAAACAAAATTAAGTTTAAAATATAAAAAAGTCATCAAACATTCTTGGCATTCACACTTCCTATATGCAGATGTCAATTTATAAAAATGAAAGAGCCTCTCTCTTAGAAACGAAATGTAAAGAATCCTTTAAAACGTTTCTCATGAATATGGATAAAATATACATATGCTTTCTCATCATTTCTTGGTAGCAAGAAATACCAGACATTGTGTTCTCAAATATCTGCTCTCTAGAGCTGGATATATTTTTATTCAGGAATACAAAACTAAATCTTCACTAGATTCAAGATTTCCAAACCTGGGTAACTCCACCTGAATTCTGCAAAATTAGAATATTCAAGGTGGGCTCAGGTATCTAAATTGTTTAAGCTCCCCTTGTGACTCTTTTGATCAGTCACATTCGGAATTGATTGGATTAACAAATGTAAATCCAGGGCAGGTGTCAAGCCCTCAGGGACTTACATACGAGGAGACTGAGTAATCTGACATTTAAGCCCAGATCTGTGGGACAGGAAATGGAATCCTAGTGCTCTCTACCAGCTGTGGTCTTCCCCAGTCACCCTTTCCACTGATGGGGACAGCAGATCTCACCAGAATGTTGGCTCAGCACAGACGGTCTATACCCTAAAATGCCCAGCCTGCACAGACAAGCTGGATTCTGAGAAGTGTATTATCTCTGCCCTGGTAGGAGCCAGACCTTCTGAGGAGCAATGATACAACTCACTGTGAGCTCCCCGTCAGACTCCGAGGAAGTCTCACTAGGAAGTCTAGTGAGACGTAGCAATCCCGTTCTCACCGCACATGCAACTCTGCTCTACTCAGCTCTGTGGTGCGTGGCCTTGCCTTTATTCATTAGTCATTTTTTAAAATAACACACAATTAGATTTTTCTTCCCTCCACTCCATAAGAAAGCACCCAACAGCTATAGGAGGCCAGTGTCTAAACTGAAACCACAAAATGAAGAATATCTCTTCCTGAGAAGAAAATAAAAATGAAACAGTAGATGTACCCAGCACTATGTGGTATAAGGAAAACCTCTCTTAAAAACACGTAGTAAAATACTCTAAAAATCCCCAGTGGGGGGGAAAAATTAAATTTTAATATTAACATGCGTTTCCCCCAAAAATTTCATCATTAAACATTTTTAGAACATTAAACATTTAAAAAAGATTTCACATGAATTTTAAATATTTAAGTCCTTGAAAAATGCTTCCAGGGATTTGTTACACATTCCTTCTAAATCTCGACATTTCTCTTCCCCTCTTTCAGTCATCGAGGTAGGTCATGTACAAGGGCAAACACCCCATGGTCCACACATTTATGAGACAAAGGGACTATCGGGACCATTATTGAGGAGCTCGGTGGGCTAGCAGTCTACATGTTTGCATTTCCAGACTGTGCAATTGGAATGACTTACAGAGCCACTTTTCTAGCTATAATTGTTCCTATTTTTCATTCAAAAGCTACTGCTACTATTATTTACTACAAAGAACAAGCCTGCCCAAGCACACTTACAAAAGAATGTTCGCATGCACAGGTGTGCTGTGTTTCCATTGTCCCCTTTCATCAGTCCTACTACTCAGGTGTTCAGTGAATCAAACATTCAAAAGAAAAACTGTCTTTTACTGCGAACACCATATATATGTGTCACGTGGGAGTCATATTTTGCTAATCGGTACTTAACATACTCTTTCCTCAAGCTCTTTAAGGCTCCTCAAGCTATGGCTATTTTAGCAGGAATCACTCACTGTGTTGACTAGCAAGAGTCTCTAGCTCATGAGACTCAGGCATGCATCTGAGCCGCTCTGGACAACTAACAAGTAATTAAACTAAAAGCAGGTAGACTCAGGATGAGAGGATCAGTGCCTCACCTCTGAAAGTTACATTATGATTTGGGTTCCCAGACCATGAAAAGTTGACAGTGTAGGAGCAAAGTGACTATGGTTCCAGGGTTTTCTGTTAGGAGGCCAAGTAGGCACAAAATGAGACTCTTTTAGGTCTGCTAAAGCTAATTCCTAATGCTAGACCCAATCCAATCAGCTTACTGAAGAGTTCATCAGGGAACTACTGACCCTGACTTTTTACCAGTCACTAGGCAACTGAAGACATAGTACATTCACTCTTATGGTTTCATTGTTTAGTGGACAGAAGAATATTTCGTGACCCCAATAAAACTGACATAATGCTTCAAACCAATCTCAAATATGCTGGTGTTGGAAAAGGCATATTATTTCTGCAGAGTTAAAGCTTTAAGGAATATAGTATATATACAGATATACATATATATACAGGAATATATGTGTGTGTGTGTGTATATATATATATATATATATATATATATGCATGAGAACACTATTAAGAAAGCAAGAGTGTCTGTATTAATATGGAGTAAATAGACTTTAAGACAAGGAGCACTGCCAAAAATAAAAAAAGGATATTTCATAATAATAAAATGGAAAAATTTTCAGGAAGACACAACAATTACAAATATGTGTTTACCTAATAAAGGAGTTCAAAATATATAAAACAAAACTGAAAGAACTAAAAAAATGGAAAGATTGATTACCATAGTTGGAGATTTTAAAACCTTTTTCTCAGTAATTGATAGAATAATTAGACCAAAATCACTAAGGTTACAGATGATCTTAGCAACACCACACAAAACCATGATCTAATTGACATTTACAGACCACTATACCTTACAACTGCTGCATGCAGCATTCACAGTGCACATGAAATGTTCATGAAGTTAGACCAGACACTAGCCTGAAAACAAGTCTAAAAAAATTTCAAAAGAATGAAATCTTAAAGAATATGTTCTCTGGTAGCAAGAGAATTTAATTAGACATCAGTATCAATAAAATATCTGAAAAATACCCAGGTGTCTGGAAATTAAACAACATACCTCTAAACCCGTTAATTAAGGAAAACACCACAAGGAAAGAAGCAAATAGTTTGAAATAAAATATAATGCAAATACTATACTCAGAAATTTGTGGGCGTCAACTACTAAAGTAGTAAAGATTTATCTTTGTAAATACTAAGTTTATTCTTTAAAAAGAAACATTTAAACTCAGTGATCTAAATTTCTAAATCAATAATTTAAGCCTGATAAACAAAAAGGTTCTACTAAAGTATTATACAAGGAACACAGTTGTTTTCTAAAAGCCCAAGTCAATACAATACAAAATAAACAACAAAAAAGTTAACAAAGGCAAAAGTTGGTTATTTGAAGACATTAATAATATGGATAAATATCTAGTAAGACCGGTGAGAGGGAGGGAGGGAGGAAGAGAGAGAGAGAGGGGATTCATATTATCAATAATAGGAATGAATGAGGGGATATCATTATATATCCTAAAGAAATTAAAAGGTAATAAAAATATTTTGAACAATTTTATGTCAATAAACTTGAAAACTTTGGTGAAAAACATAATTTACCAAAACTGACTCAAGATGAATTAGGAAATTTTATATATGCATAATTAATTTTCTACTGCTGCCATAATGGATGTTTAAAACAACACCCAGTTATTATTTACCGAGTCAGAAATCTAGACACAGTGTAACTCAGCTAGGTCCTCTGCTCATATTACTAAGGCATTACAAGGCCAAAATCAATGTGCCAGCTGGGCTGGGTTCCTACCTTAAGGTTCTGGGGAAGATTCCACTTCCAAGCTTTTTTAGGTTGTTGGCAGAATTCAGTTGCTTGTTGTTATAAGACTGAGGTCTCTATTTCTTTGACATATATCCTTCTTCATCTTTAAACCAACAATCCTCATGCTTCAAATCTCTGACTTCCCCTTCTGCCACATCTCTGACTCAAGCAATATAATGACTGATGTCATTATACTGGACTCACCTGAAAATCCAGGTTAATCTCCTTATTTTAAAGTCCATAACATTAATTATATCTGCAAAGGCCCTTGTGTTGTATAACATAATTTACTCATATGTTCCAGGGATTAGGCAGACATCTCTGCAAGGAGTTAGGGAGAAGGCTATTCTGCCTATCACAATATACTAAAGGGAGATAGATAGATAGATAGATAGAGTAGATAGATGGAAGATAGAGATATTTGTATATCAAAAAAGTTGCATTTGTTTAAAAAAAAATGTCCACAAAGAAAGCTCCAGGCTCTAATAGCTTCATTGATAAACTCTACCAAACACTTTCAGGAACAAAACATATCGATCTTACACACCAAAACCATTCAAAAAGTAAAGGGAAAAAGAACACTTCTCACTTGTTTTATACAGTTTTCATAACTCCTAAATTATAACCTCATAAAAGCATTAAAAGAAAATCATAAATCAATATCCATCATGAACTTAAATGCAAAAATCTTCAACAAAATATAGTCAAAATGAATCTATACAGTACATCATGACTAACTGGGGTTTATCAAAGTAATGTCACATAAAATAAAAATCAATCAGTATAATCCAACAGAATAAAGGAGATAAAACATGTGATCACCCCAACAGATGTAGAAAATGTATTGACAAAATTCAGCAACCATTTATTTTAAAAACAAATATTCTTAGCAAACTAGGAATCAAAAGAAATACCTTCTGTATGATAAGGATATCTATGATAAAAACAACAACAATAAAAAGCCAATTATAGCTAACTTCATACTTAATGGTGAAAGATGGCTTTCCGCTAAGATTGGGAATAAGAAAAGAATGTCTGCTCATCACTTCTACTCAACATTTTACTACTCCCTCTTTTGAGAACACCAGAATCACAACGAACTGCTGAAAAATCATCGACAGGAAGACACTGGAACTCACCAAAAAAGATACCCCAGATCCAAAGACAAAGGAGAAGCTGCAATGAGATGGTAGGAGGGGTGCAATCACAATAAAATCAAATCCCATAACTGCTGGGTGGGTGACTCACAAACTGGAGAACACTTATACCACAGAAGTCCACCCACTGGACTGAAGGTTCTAAGCCACACATCAGGCTTCCCAACCTGTGGGTCTGGCAACAGGAGGAGGAATTCCTAGAGAATCAAACTTTGAAGGCTAATGGGATTTGATTGCAAGACATTGGTAAGACTGGGGGAAACAGAGACTCCACTCTTGGAGGGCACACACAAAGTAGTGTGTGCATTGGGACCCAGTGGAAGGAGCAGTGACCCCATAGTAGACTGAACCAGACCTACCTGCTAGTATTGGAGGGTCTCCTGCAGAGGTGGGGGGCAGCAGTGGCTCACCAAGGGACAAGGACACTGGCAGCAGAAGTTCTGCTGAACCCTCCCAGAGTCTGCCATTAGCCCCACCAAAGAGCCTGGGTAGGCTCCAGTGTTGGGTCACCTCAGGCCAAACAAGCAACAGGGAGGGAAGCCAGGCCCACCCATCAGCAGACAAGCAGATTAAAGTTTTATTGAGCTCTGCCCACCAGAGCAACAGCCAGCTCTACCCACCACCAGTCCCTCCCATTAGGAAACTTCCACAAGCCTCTTAGATAGCTTCATCCACCAGAGGGCAAACAGAAGAAGCAGGAAGAACTACAATCCTGCAGCCTGTGGAACAAAAACCACATTCACGGAAAGATAGACAAGATGAAAAGGCAGACGGCTATGTACCAGATGAAGGAACAAGATAAAATTCCAGAAAAACAACTAAATGAAACAGAGATAGGCAATCATCCAGAAAAAGAATTGAGAATAATGATAGTGAAGATCATCCAAGACCTCGGAAAAAGAATGGAGGCAAAAATCTAGAAGATGCAAGAAATGTATAACAAAGACCTAGAAGAATTAAAGAACAAACAAACAGAGATGAACAATACAATAACTGAAATGAAAACTACACTAGAAGGAATCAATAGCAGAATAACTGAGGCAGAGAACGGATAAGTGACCTGGAAGACAGAATGGTGGAATTCACTGCTGTGGAACAGAATAAAGAAAAAGGAATGAAAAGAAATGAAGACAGCCTGAGAGACCTCTGGGACAACATTAAATGCAATAACATTCGCATTATAGGGGTCCTAGAAGGAGAAGAGAGAGAGAAAGGACCAGAGAAAATCTTTGAAAGGATTATAGTCAAAAACTTCCCTAATATGGGAAAGGAAATAGCCACCCAAGTCCAGGAAGTGCAGTGAGTCCCATACAGGAAAAACCCAAGGAGAAACATGCCGAGACACATAGTAATCAAATTGGCAAAAATTAAAGACAAAGAAAACTTACTGAAGGCAGCAAGGGAAAAATGACAAATAACACACAAGAGAACTCCCATAAGGTTAACAGCTGATTTCTCAGCAGAAACTCTGCAAGCCAGAAGGGAGTGGCATGATATACTTAAAGTGAGGAAAGGGAAGAACCCACAACCAAGATTACGCTACCTGGCAAGGATCTCATTCAGATTTGATGGAGAAATCAAAAGGTTTACAGACAAGCAAAAGCTAAGAGAATTCAGCACAACCAAACCAGCTCTACAACAAATGCTAAAGGAATTTCTTCTCCAAAAGACACAGGCTTGCTGAATGGATACAAAAACAAGACCCATATATATGCTGTCTTCAAAAGACCCACTTCAGACCTAGGGACACATACAGACTGAAAGTGAGGGGATGGAAAAAGATATTCCATACAAATGGAAATCAAAAGAAAGCTGGAGTAGCAATACTCATATCAGATAAAATAGACTTTAAAATAAATAATGTTACAAGAGACAAGGAAGGACACTATGCAATGATCAAGGGAACAATCCAAGAAGAAAATATAACAATTATAAATATATATGTACCAAACATAGGAGCACCACAATACATAAGGCAACTGCTACCAGTTATAAAAGAGGAAGTCAACAGTAACACAATAATAGTGGGGGCTTTAACACCTCACTTACACCAATGCACAGATCATTGAAACAGAAAATTAATAAGGAAACACAAACTTTAAATGACACAGCAGACCAGATAGATTTAATTGATATTTATAGGACATTCCATCCAAAAACAGCAGATTACTCTTTCTACTCAATTGTGCTTAGAGCATTCTCCAGGGTATATCACATCTTGGGTCACAAATCAAGCCTCAGTAAATTTAAGAATATTGAAATCATATCAAGCATCTTTTCTGACCACAATGTTATGAGATTAGAAATCAATCAGAGGAAAAAAATGTAAAAAACACAAACACATGGAGGCCAAACAATATGTTATTAAATAACCAAGAGATCACTGAAGCAATCAAAGAGAAAATCAAAAAATACCTAGAGACAAATGCCAATGAAAACACGATGATCCAAAACCTATGGGATGCAGCAAAAGCAGTTCTAAGAGGGAAGTTTATAGCTATACAAGCCTACCTTAAGAAACAAGAGAAATCTCAAATAAACAATCTAACATTACACCTAAAGCAACTAGAGAAAGAAGAAAAAACAAAACCCTGAGTTAGCAGAAGGAAAGAAATCATAAAGATTAGAGCAGAAATAAATGAAATAGAAACAAAGAAAACAATAGCCAAGATCAATAAAACTAAAAGCTGGTTCTTTGAGAAGATAAACCAAATTGATAAACCATTAGCCAGACTCATCAAGAAAAAGAGGGAGAGAACTCAAATCAATAAAACTAGAAATGAAAAGGGAGAAGTTACAATAGACACCACAAAAATACAAAGCATCCTAAGAGACTACTACAAGCAATTCTATGCCAATAAAACAGACAACCTTGAAGAAATGGACAAATTCTTAGAAATGCACAAACTTATGAGACTGAACCAGGAAGAAATAGAAAATATGAACAGATTGACCACAAGTAATGAAATTGAAACTGTGATTAAAAAATCTTCCCAGAGGGCTTCCCTGGTGGTGCAGTGGTTGAGAGTCCGCCTGCCGATGCAGGAGACATGGGTTCGTGCCCCGGTCCAGGGAGATCCCACATGCCGTGGAGCAGCTGGGCCTATGAGACATGGCTGCTGAGCCTGAGCGTCCAGAGTCTGCTCCGCAGCTGCAGAGGCCACAACAGTGAGAGGCCTGCGTACCGCAAAAAAAAAAAAAAAAAAAAAAAAAAAATCTTCCCAGAAACAAAAGTCCAGGACCAGAAGATTTCATAGGTGAATTTTATCAAACATTTAGAGAAGAACTAACACCCGTCTTTCTCAAATTCTTCCAGAAAATTGCAGAGGAAGGAACACTCTCAAACTCATTCTATGAGGTCACCATCACCCTGATATCAAAACCAGACAAAGATACTACAAAAAAAGAAAATTACAGACCAATATCATTGATGAATATAGATGCAAAAATCCTCAACAAAATACTAGCAAACAGAATCCAACAACACATTAAAAGGATCATGCACCATGACCAAGTGGGATTTATCCCAGAGATGCAAGGATTCTTCAATATACTCTAGTCAATCAATGTGATACACCATATTAACAAATTGAAGAATAAAAACCATATGATCACCTCAATAGATGCAGAAAAACCTTTTGACAAAATTCACCCATTTATGATAAACACTCTCCAAAAAGTGGTCAAAGAGGGAACCTACTTCAACATGATAAAGGCCATATCTGAAAAACCCACAGCAAACATCATTCTCAATGGTGAAAATCTGAAAGCATTTCCTCTAAGATCAGGAACAAGACAAGGATGTCCACTCTCACCACTATTATTCAACACAGTTTTGGGAAACCTAACCATGGGAATCACAGAATTAAAAGAAATGAAAGGAATACAGATTGGAGAAGAAGAAGTAAAACAGTCACTGTTTGCAGATGACATGATACTATATATAGAGAATCCTAAAGATGCCACCAGAAAACTACTAGAGCTAATCAATGAATTTGGTAAAGTTGCAGGATACAAAATTAATGCACAGAAATCTCTTGCATTCCTATACACTAATGATGAAAAATCTGAAAGAGAAATTAAGGAAACACTCCCATTTACCACTACAACAAAAAGAATAAAATACCTAGGAGTAACCCTACCTAGGCAGACAAAGGATCTGCATGCAGAAAACTATAAGACACTGATGAAAGAAATTAAAGTTGATACCAACAGATGGAGAGATATACCATGTTCTTGGATTGGAAGAATCAATATTGTGAAAATGACTATACTACACAAAGCAATCTACAGATTCAATGCAATCCCTATCAAATTACCAATGGCATTTTTTACAGAACTAGAACAAAAGATCTTAAAATTTGTATGGAGACACAAAAGACCCCGAAAAGCCAAAGCAGTCTTGAGGGAAAAAAGCGGAGCTGGAGGAATCAGACTCCCTGACTTCAGACTATACTACGAAGCTACAGTAATCAAGACAATATGGTACTGGCACAAAAACAGAAATACAGATCAATGGAACAAAATAGAAAGCCCAGAGATAAACCCACGCACCTATGGTCACCTTAACTTTGATAAAGGAGGCAAGAATATATAATGGAGAAAAGACAGCCTCTTCAATAAGTGGTGCTGGGAAAGCTGTACGGCTACATGTAAAAGAATGAAATTAGAGCACTCCCTAACACCATACACAAAAATAAACTCAAAATGGACTAAAGACCTAAATGTAAGGCCAGACACTATAAAACTCTTAGAGGAAAACATAGGCAGAACACTCTATGAAATAAATCACAGCAAGATCCGTTTAGACCCACCTCCTAGAGAAATGGAAATAAAAACAAAAATAAACAAATGGGACCTAATGAAACTTCAAAACTTTTGCACAGCAAAGGAAACCATAAACAAGACGAAAAGACAACCCTCAGAATGGGAGAAAATATTTGCAAATGAATCAATGGACAAAGGATTAATCTCCAAAATATATAAACAGCTCATGCAGCTCAATATTAAAGAAACAAACATCCCAATCCAAAAATGGGCAGAAGACCTAAATAGACATTTCTCCAAAGAAGACATACAGATGGCCAAGAAGCACATGAAAAGCTGCTCAACATCACTAATTATTAGAGAAATGCAAATCAAAACTACAATGAGGTATCATCTCACACTGGTTAGAATGGGCATCATCAGAAAATCTACAAACAATAAATGCTGGAGAGGATGTGGAGAAAAGGGAACCCTCTTGCAGTGTTGGTGGGAATGTTAATTGACACAGTCACTATGGAGAACAGTATGGAGGTGCCTTAAAAAACTAAAAATAGAATTACCATATGACCCAGCAATCCCACTACTGGGCATATATACAGGGAAAACCATAATTCAAAAAGACACATGCACCCCAATGTTCACTGCAGTACTACTTACAATAGCCAGGTCATGGAAGCAACCTAAATGCCCTTCAACAGATGAATGGATAAAGAAGTTGTGGTACATATATACAATGGAATATTACTCAGCCATAAAAAGGAACGAAATTGAGTCATTTGTTGAGACGTGGATGGATCTAGAGACTGTCATACAGAGTGAAGTAAGTCAGAAAGAGAAAAACAAACATCATATATTAACGCATATATGTGGAACCTAGAAAAATGGTACAGATGAACTGGTTTGCAGGGCAGAAACTGAGATACAGATGTAGAGAACAAATGTATGAACATCAAGGGGGGAAAGCGGTGGGGGGTTGTGGGTTGTGGTGTGATGAATTGAGCGATTGAAAAAAATAAAAAAATAATTTAAAAAAATAAAACATTTTACTCGCTATCCTATCCTTGGAATAAGTTATAGGAAAAAAAAAAGGAGGTCACTGGAAAGAAAGAACTGTCTCTATTTGCAAATGATACAATTATTTAGGGGGAAATTCTTAAGGAATCTAAAAAAGTACTAGTAGAAATAACAAATGTAGTAAGATCTTGGGACATAGTTAAGACAAATAGATCAAAGAAAGTACAGAGTCCAAATATAGACCCCACCTATAATTAATAACCTAAATTTCATCAAAATAAAAATACTCATGAAAAGACACTATTAAGATATGAGTATTCAAGGCACAGACTGGCAGATAATATTTTAATACATTCAAAGAACTAGTTTCAAAACTAAATAAACAGATATCAAAAAAGGAAAAAACCTATATAAAGATCTTCTGCAACTAAACAATAAAAAGACAACCCAGATAATGGATAAAAGGCTAAGCAGACACTACACAAAGGAAGATATACAAATGGCCAGTAAAAAGATACAAATATACTAAACATCACTGTCATCAGAAAAATGCAAATACAGATCACAATGAGATACCATAAACACCCGTTAAAGTGGCCAGAATTTAAACGGCCCTTGACACCAGACACTGTTAAGGATGTGAAGCCACTAGAATGTTCATACATTTCCGGTGAGAATGTGAAATGGCACTACCATTTTGGCTAGAGGTTTTTTTTTGCGGTACGTGGGCCTCTCACTGCTGTGGCCTCTCCTGATGCGGAGCACAGGCTCCGGACGCGCAGGCCCAGCAGCCACAGCTCACGGGCCCAGCTGCTCCGCGGCACGTGAGATCCTCCCGGACCGGGGCACGAACCCGCGTCCTCCTCATCAGCAGGCGGACTCCCAACCACTGCGCCACCAGGGAAGCCCCTTGGCTAGAGATTTGACTGTTTCTTACAAAGTTAAACAAAGACTTACCCTTACCTCAACAATTCTACTGCTAGGTATTTACCCATAAGAAATGAAAACACATTATCATAAAAAGACCAATGTGGTAATGTTTACAGCCTTCATTATAGTAGCACCAAATGAAATTATCTCAAAGTCCATCAATAGACAAATAGATTTTAAAAGTGTTGTAGATTGATACCCAGTATAATATGCATCAATAAAACAAAATGAATTATTGATACATGCAAAAACATGCATAAATCCCTTACACATTATACTGAGCAAAATAGGCCAGATTCAAGAGTACACACTGTATATTCTGCAGTATGTTCATTTTGTATGTTTTCCAGAACTATATAGAATTCTAGAACAGCACTAATTTATGGTGAAAAAAGTCAAGAATTTATTGCATTGGTAGATTAACTGGAAAAAGAATATGAATGAAGGAATTTGGGGGGCTGATTGGAAATATTCTACACCTTTATAGTGGTATGTATTACACAGGTGTACCCATTTATCAAAATTCATCAAATTTGGGACTTCCCTGGAGGTCCAGTGGTTAAGACTTCACCTTCCAATGCAGGGGGTGCGGGTTCGATCCCTGGTCAGGGAGCTAAGATCCCACATGTCTTGCAGCCAAAAAATCAAAACATAAAACAGAAGCAATACTGTAAAAAATTCAATAAAGACTTTAAAAAAATAAAAATAAATAATTTTTTAAAATTCATCAAGTTGCTCACTTAATATTTGTACATTTCAACATATAGAAATATCTCAAAAACTGTAAATAAACAAATGAAAAATGCTAAAAATTTATATAATTCCAAATAAATCTAAAAGATTTCATCTTCACAGGTCATAGTATGCATGGTAAAAAACTATGAGCTATTAAGAGGGTTCCTTTAGAACCTCTGGACCCAATTAACGAATGAAAACTGGGGAAATTGTTGGACGACCTTTAACCAATACAACATTTTTTTCAGGTGGCACAACTGTTTATACTTAGTAAGTTGAGTATCCTTGGTGTAAGAATAGTCCCAGGAAAATTCAATCCTTAGCATAAAAATATATTTCCATCTTGGAATATCATGGTCAGGAAAGGAACCTGCAGTTCCAATATAAGCTTAGAATGGCAGGGGAAAATTGTGGTTATGCCATGTAATAAAACCACAACTTCTTGGACTAAAAAAATGAAAATGGAAAATCATTCTTACACCACAGAAATTTATTTTTACTGTAATTCCCCTCTCTACCCTCCACTTTCCTTTACAGAAGAAAGGTGGATACTTGAGGAATTTGCTCAAATGGAGTAAGAAAAAAGTTCTTGTTTCTCCAATGTCAACTAGAGTTTTTCTCTGTCTCTGTAAGGGATGAGGACTAAACTTCCATTTCTTATAAAGATAAAGGGATCATCACAGAGGCTGGATGTGGTTAGAAATTCCACAATAATAAAATGCAAGATTGCCATGTACCTTCCATAGCCAAATGAAACAATGATATTTAGACTGATACTTTGTAAGTTGTTTTTGTTATATAGCATGGCTGTATTTAGTATCTATTGTGGTTTTCACCTCAACCTCATTTTCAGCCTACACTTATATTCTTTCTTCAATCCTCCTCATTTTTAGCCAAATAGCCTTTTTTGGCACTCTGGTCCATGCTTTGAGTGGTTGTTTTCCTTTCAAGTTTCCTAAATAGTTAGAGGGCTCTGCACTTATGTGATGACCCAGAAAGCTTGTGGATGACAAAATTGAAGATAAGCATTTAAACAGAGACAATGAATTCCACTGGTCCTGCAAGAGAGTAAGTAAAGCTGCAAGAAATTCAAACCCAGGAAACAGAAAGCTAGCCATTTAAAAAATATTGGCCCTTCTCAAATATTTGGTTTAGCTTATACAAGATAATTTTATAAACAGAAGAGACAGTTTTCTTTCTTCTGAACCAAATGAATGAATCAAATTATATCAATAGTGTCCTCATTCTTTTCACCACCATTTTGTGTCTTCTTGAGGAACCCAAAATAATAGAGGAAAGAACAAGGCCTTTCTAGAGCCTGGCAGAATTTTGAATTTACCATGTTGGGAAAGTTGTTTAATCTTAAAAAGTTCTAGTTATCTGTCCATAAGTAAGATAATGGTGACCTCTAGGACTGTTTTCTATTTTACACACACACACACACACACACACACACACACACACACACACACACACACAAAGATCTGAATGCAAGGCACAGTCTTGGCACAAAGCACTAGATAAACTGGAATGTGTTCAATCCGGCTCCTGAATACGACAATTTTTTCATGAGAGTCTTGCCCTCAAGTCATGAGTGCTGCTAGTCCCCATTTCATTTGGCCCTCAGGATTTATGGATGCACTGAATGAAAAAACACAAAATGACCATCTCCTGCATTAAAATTCTAACCCATCATTTGGAACACTTACCAAATGCTATTCCTGGTTATTTAGTTGCAAAGGAAATACAGACAGCAAAGACTATTACTGTTTATTATTTTAATAAGCATTATAAAACAACAATTATTATCCCTCATTTTGCATCAACTCAGAGAGAAATATTCTTCAGAAAATTTGCATATATCAAAGATAGCTACCTTGAACAGAGCACCAAGCTATGTACATAGGCACAATAAATACTTTTTAAAAGACATTAATTTTTAAAGGATTCTTTGATTTAAGAAAATAAAATAAGTAAATTAGGAAATCAACAATTAAAGAGCACATTTTGTTGCACTGAATAAATGAACTAAATATTTTTATATGGGGAAAAGAATCTCTTAGGATAATGAAACTATAGAATGAGGTTTTGCTTGTGACTCATTTTCCAGAAACCTAAAGGAAAACTTAGGGGAATGTATTTTAAATGATGGTGTGGTTCAGTCTTTAAAAGGAAAAAAAAAAAAGTCAACTATTCATCTCGTTGCATTTTCATATGTCAAAATCACCTGGAATGTGATTATGTGCTTATGATTCAGAAGCACAGGTGCTGAGACATAACTTGCCACTTAAAAAACATATATATATATATATATATATATATATATATGTAAAGCATGTTTATAGTTTCTATTCTTTCTATATATATAAAAAGCATGTTTATAGTTTTTATTCTTCCTATCATTATATATGTTTGAAAACCTGACAGTAATTGAGAGAGGGCCACCATAACAATTTACTTGGTAAACTGAATCAATAAATGTGCTTAACTGAAATATACTACAGAAAATAGTCTGATTTTTTTTAATGTACATGTTAATCTCGATAGCATTTGGGCATTGAAATTTTTAATTTCAAAAATCAAGTCCAATGAATAAAATACATCCTAAATATGACAACCCCATCCAGAAGCAAATTAATTTTGTTACCTATTTTTATATTAATTATTCATTAAAGTTCTGACTAAAATATGGAATTACAGTGCCTATTACAAAGTTGATATGAAATAATTTAAAATAGTTCTTAAGGCACTAATTTCATACAGTTCTGTAACATTTTAATGACCCTTCTGAACATTCTAAGCATATTATAAGAAAATAAAAATAAAGATGCAGTGTGATTTATTTGTTAGAAATTTAACATAAACACTTCAGTGCATATATGGGTTTGATGTTAAATACTAACAATCTACTTTTAAAATCTACTGTCAATGTTTACTTGTAATCAGATATGATTAATTTAGCCAGGTGGTTCCTGGCAGTACCTCTAGTAGTGGGAAATTATCATAAGCCAATATATCTTGATTACAACAGCCTGTACCTTTATTGTCTGTCCAGATTCTTTTCACATCAGGTCTATAATGAAAAACTAAGTCACAAACAGAGGTATTAGAAGATTCACAATGGGGCCAATGTTCTCTGGAACAAATCAAATTTTCAATAACTCATAAGGTAATTTGAGAGCTTCTATTATATAATCCTTCAACAAACAATTAAATTCTACAGATCTTTTTTCATTGAACAGTCCAGTCAGCATATATCTTAATATGCATAACCCATATCATAAATAAAAAGTAAATTGAATCATATGCTTAAAGCCCTTGATTTTTGTGGAGAATGTTTAAGCACGAATTAAAGTCAAACATTTATATTGGTGGATTTGGTAGCAGGGTTGGGTTCTCAAGAGAGACAACACGTTCCAAACGTGTGTTCTATTCCCCTCTCAATCCCATTCATAAAGTGCCTTGCTGTTACGCAATGGGATCACTCTGCTTGGTAATGAACACAGGCTGATGTTTAGCGTTAACTGATTGTACATACAAAGGAGAAAGCGTCACTCATCTTTACTTAAAAACAAAACTTAAGCAAGGGGCTTAGGCAGAGGCACCTTTGCACCGGAGTCAAAGGAAGCAAACATAAGAATGTGACTGAAATAGGGAATCGGAACGGACAACAAATGGGCACATTACTCAGGAAAGCTCAGAGGATAGTCTTTGAAACGCAGCAGTAAACCAGTTGTGTGGACAGCGATAAAGGCTTTCTTACTTCTGGGAAGAGTCAAGCCCCAATGGGTTTGCTTTTTCCGTTGATACTACGAGGACCCTAACTGAAGAAAGAGGACTATGGGGACCCTAACACTGGCTTCTCCTTTCTTAGCGCGCTCTTAACCAAGCGGTATTCGCTCTATCCCGACTCCAGTAGAGTTCGCAACCCCGAACCTCGCCACAAGTCCTTGTGTCTGCACCGCGATCACAAACCAGGCAAGCCAGGAGGGACAATCAATGCCAATACGAGATTGCATGTTCCTCTGACTTTTGTTTGCTCAAGTTTACGTTTTAGACACTATAATCCTCCTTGTGGAGCCTAGGAAGATAATGTATACTCTTACCCGCGTCAAAACATCCCCAGTCACAGCCCCGCGGAGCGTAGAGGAACCCAGTTCTGTTCCCTGGACCAAGTCAGAACCGCATCCCCGCGGGTGGCTGCCTAAGACCTTCCCTTAGATCGGGCGCAGTTTATGCTGGGAGCGAGGGAGAAAGCATCTCTCTCAATTCCTCCCGAGGCCACACTTTCTATATAGACCCACCTGCATGGGAGCTTCGTGTCTCATTGTTCGCAAAGTGTCCTCTCTCCCTGGCTAAGACAGTGCTGGCCCGGGAGCCCGATCAAGCGTGCACAGTCCGCGCGCTTCACGCTCCACACTGCACTCTTGGGGCTCGCTAACCGGCTTCAACATCAGCACCGGAGCTGTCCCTTCCTGGCGCCGCACACGCGTACTGGCTGGGAGCCCCCCGTGCTCCTGGGAGTTGTAGTCTAACCCTGCTGAGCTTTCCGGCAAACCGGTGAGCTGCGAACTACATTTCCCGGCAAGCCAGCATAAAAACGGGCTGCTCCTCCAGTTGGACTCGGCCTCGGAGCCTCCCTTCTCTTTTGGAATCGCTCCCGGTTATTGCTGCTCTCAGCCTCACAGACCATTTCCTCGCAAGGTGCAGGCGAAAGTGACCCTAGCTCATCTCAGCTGTAGATTTTTCTTTGCTACCTATCACTTTCCGAAGCTAGATTGTGATTTATCTTGTTAGGAAACGCACTACCTTGTGCTAATTCCCAATCTAAACGAAACCTGCGCTGCGTCTGGAGCTCTCCGCCCTACACCTACCCATCCTGAATCCGGAAAGTTTATACATTTCCATAGGCAGAGTGGGGTGGTTTTACAATCTCATTCACCAAACGCGGGGGAGAACGAGAATGAATGGCACACACATAAAGAAAGTGGTTTACTCACACAATTGCATTGAGAAGGCACCCACGCGCGCGCGTACACACACACACACACACACACACACACACACACACACACACACACACACACACGTCCATCAAAGCGAGATTTCGCTCAGAGCGTGCAGAGGAACTCCATTCTGCTTACCTTTCCATACAGCTCCATTGCAACTCAAGGTTCCGAAATTCTCAGTAATCCCTCCTGCTACAAACGAGGTTAAGGTCTCACGCAGGAAGGGAAGCTAAACGCACTACACAATGGAAGGGGTGGGGGTGGCGGCTGGCGGAGCGAGAAACGAGGGACGAGGGAGCACAGCTAAATTGGATAGATGGTTTCTTTTCTCTGGAGGGAGAGTGTGGAGTCTTCAAGTACCAGCTGCAGAGAAAGAGCTGAGAGTCTCTTAGGAAGTGCCAGGGGCGCGATCGTGCTGGGCAGCCCCTCCCCAGGCCCTCCTCCCCCAGATACCTTCCACCGTCATTAGTGCGCACACACGGCCGCTGCTGGCCCAGGGCTGGAGAGCTGATAGGGCACCGGGTTATTTACCCAAAGGAAGTCACAGAAAATGAACACATTCATCACCAGAGCCTAGAAGCACCGTCACAGAGCAAGATAGGAGACCTCTATTAAGTTATCCTGTCCTTTCTTTAACACGGAGTCATGTCTTACGTTACAATCATGCTCCTCCAGACTAGTTCAAAAATAGTTTTGAAATCTCAGAACTGTACTTTTATTACACTTATTTTTTTTCCCTCAGTTCACAAATATGTGTGACTATCCATATTCCCTGTACCGATCTAAAAACTCTCTTTTCTCCTTAAGAGTAAATGTTAATCAGTCCAGTAATCATCCCCGCCTTTCACGTGCGGTCAAAAATTGGAGGCAGAATGGGAAAAGAATTAACTTGATACTGACAGACACGGACGTAATAACTTAAAACTGCTTGAAACTTCATTGCACTAGACAAAGCAGTAGAACGGAGGTTCTTAAACTTAAATGTGTTTGAAAATCTCTTGGGGGTGTTAAAATTCATATTCTCAAGGCATGCATAGAGATTCTGATTCACTGGAAGTGATGAGGTGTCTGGGAATTAGCATTTTAAACAAACACTCCAGCAATTCTGATGCAAGTTGTTCTTAAACAGAGAAACACCGCCTTAAAATTTTTTATGTGTAAGAATTTTTCAAAAATACAAACCTCGAAAACTTCACAGACTGACTCAGTATTGCAACAACAATGCATTGGGAAGCTACCATGTTCAAAATGTCCCAATAATTTTAGATTGTGCTTTTGTTTTTGCCTTTTTTTAAAAGAAATCTAAGATCTGTCTTCTAATCTTGCAATCAATGAGAATGTAATGTGATATCACCTAGGTAAATCGTTTTTATAGCTACTCAGAAAACACATTTGAAAATGCTCCCCTCATAGGGAAGCATTTGTTATGTGAGGCTTCAAGCAATTTCATTTAAATTAGCTAATAGCAAATAAAATTAAAAGGTAAAAACCAATATCAATGTTTCTTGATAGCTTATTACACATAAGCCCTTCTGCAGATTTTTTTAGATCTATGTAAAGGTGCACTTCTTTATAAATTTTTTCCAAGAGAAATACCAACAAAGTAATACTGACACTTAAATGTGTATAATTATTGGCATTTAATAATAAAAATTTGTACAGCTACTTAGAGCTTGTCTTTCTTCAAAAAATTTCCTATAATTTTCATACTATCATCATCACCTTCTGAAATTCTCAAAATTCAAAGAGTCTGATACCACAGAACATGTTGAAATATTACAAGTTTTGAACCCTCTCAGATTTACTATTATTTGAGAAGTTCATCCCTTCTTAAAATTTTATTACAATGATTTACCTCCTCAGTTTTCTAGTATGTCTTTATTTGTGGAAGAACTCATGAAAATTGAGTTGTGGGAAAAAAAAAAAAAAAAAAAACACGTTGTGAAAGGTTTGGGGGAACTTAGTTCTGTCCTGTTTCTCCTGCCTGAGTTGGTTATTTAAGTGGGTGAAGGGAGTAACACAAAAAGCTAGCCAGGGATCAACTAAACAAACAAAAGTGGACTGGAACTGATTATCTCCCTAAAGTCAGAAGAGCACTTTACCTTTGCTTGAAATTAGGCTACCATCTGTGATTTTCATTCTCAAGGTCACCAGATGACTGCTGGAGCTCCATCTCTTATATCCACATTCTAGCCGTCAGGAAGGAAGATATGATGAAGAAGGGCATTCCAGCATCCCTTTTAATACACCACTGCTCTTCCATTACAGTGCCTAGACCTTAATCTTATGATCATACCTACTTGCAAGGTAGGCTGAGAAATGTAGCCCCTATTCTGAGTAAACTTGTGCCCAGCTGAAAATCAGGAATTCTGTTATAAAATGGGTACTGGGGAAGAAAAGGTGCTGGAGACAGCTGGTAATCTCTACTACAGGGCATAAGGGGGACTATAAGATAAGTCTTGCTGCTTTTTTCCCTTTGCAATTTTACTGAAATGTGAATGTCTAATAATTTTAAAATGTATCCATTCCCAGGGATCTCTGTAATTTAAGAGCAATCAAAGCCTTAAAAGCAAGGAATTACCCAAAGGTTAGAATAGTCTGGCTCTTGTTGAGGAAATAAGGAAAGAAGGAAGTCTTCTCCACTTACATATGAATCTGGGGTTAGTCGATATTAAAATGGTTTTAAAAGACAAAGTAGAGTTAAATGAAGGCAAAGAGCCCACCAGTGAGTGTCACAAAGTAGGTAACATGAGCACTTCCCCATATTAGAAAGTAGAGCAAGATCAAGGTCCTGAGATCCAGAGAGCATGATTTACCCAGGGTCACATAGATCATTGGAGGGATAGCTGAGATAAGAACTCTTAAATCTTTGTCTTTGGATGCAGTTTTCTTTTCATTGTCCTACATCACTCTTCATTATTGATTGGCTTTTACCTATCCTGTGTTTATCTGATATTTACTAGCATTTACTTTGTTTTTTGTATTTATCTAGTTTATCTATTATTCACTTTGTTGTTATCAGTCCCTGTCTATATCAGCTCTATTAAACAGTAAAATTCTATCAAGTGGGTTAAATGGGGATAATTTATTTGGCTAACCAAAGCCAAGAACAAGGATAATTAATTATTAATTAGTAATGATGATGTTGATTAAATGAAAAATAGCATTAGATATTTTGTTTCTACCATTGTTACCATCTCTCTGTTAGGACTTACACTGAACAATAAAATGGCTGAGCCTTGGAATAAGAGATAAGCATGACCCTGGGAATTCACATACTCCCTCATGCACGCCTTACTCAAATCCACTGTGCGAGAATATGGCTGGGTGTCTAATCCTAGGTGTTTCTGGGACCATTTCCAAACAAACAGGAGGTTTTTCTGGACTGAGCCCTGTTACCTTTGTCTGACTCTCGGTGTTAAAGCTGTCTTTGATTTCAACTTAGTGCAGCATCTGTATCAAGAAATGCTGGGATTCCCTGGTGGCACAGTGTTTGAGAGTCCGCCTGCCGATGCAGGCAACACAGGTTCGTGCCCCGGTCGGGGAAGATCCGACATGCCGCGGAGCAGCTGGGCCCGTGAGCCATGGCCGCTGAGCCTGCACGTCCAGAGCCTGTGCTCTGCAACGGGAGAGCCCACAGCAGTGAGAGGCTAGCGTACCGCAAAAAAAAAAAAAAAAAAAAAAAAAAAAAGAAATGCTATTCATTGTCTCATGTTCCCTTTGGAAGAAATTGAATATCCCCATGATGTCATTGATCTCTTTTTAATTAAAAGGAAAATAATTTTAACTCAGTCTTGCTCATGATTTTGCTTATGGACACCTAGCCAGCAAGGTGTTGGGCCAGGATTTGAAGCTCAGGGTTATCTGATTCCAAAGCCCAGATTCTTGCCCATAGTTTTTCTCACAAAAGGCAATATTGAGAGGGCAGATAGCAGAAGCAAGAAGAACTACAATCCTTCAGCCTATGGAACAAAACCACATTCACAGATAGACAAGATGAAAAGGCAGAGGTCTATGTACCAGATGAAGGAACAAGATAAAACCCCAGAAAAACAACTAAATAAAGTGGAAATAGGCAACCTTTCAGAAAAAGAATTCAGAATAATGATAGTGAAGATCATCCAGGACCTCAGAAAAAGAATAGAGGCAAATATTGAGAAGATGCAAGAAAATTTTAACAAAGAGCTAGAAGAATTAAAGAAAAAACAAACACAGATGTACAATACAATAACTGAAATGAAAAATACACTAGAAGGAATCAATAGCAGAATATTTGAGGCAGAAGAATGGATAAGTGACCTGGAAGACAGAATGGTGGAATTCACCACTGCAGAACAGAATAAAGAAAAAAGAATGAAAAGAAATGAAGACAGCCTGAGAGACCTCTGGGACAACATTAAATGCAACAACATTTGCATCATAGGGGTCCCAGAAGGAGAAGAGAGAGAGAAAGGACCAGAGAAAATATTTGAAAAGATTATAGTCGAAAACTTCCCTAATATGGGAAAAGAAATAGCCACCCAAGTCCAGGAAGCACAGCAAGTCCCATACAGGATAAATCCAAGGAGAAACACGCCGAGACACATAGTAATCAAATTGGCAAAAATTAAAGACAAAGAAAACTTATTGAAAGCACCAAGGGAAAAACGACAAATAACATACAAGGGAATTCCCATAAGGTTAACAGCGGATTTCTCAACAGAAACTCTACAAGCCAGAAGGGAGTGGCATGATATACTTAAAGTGAGGAAAGGGAAGAACCCACAACCAAGATTACTCTACCCAGCAAGGATCTCATTCAGATTTGATGGAGACATCAGAAGCTTTACAGACAAGCGAAAGCTAAGAGAATTCAGCACCACCAAACCAGCTCTACAACAAATGCTAAAGGAACTTCTCTAAGTGGGAAACACAAGAGAAGAAAACAACCTACAAAAACAAACCCAAGACAATTAAGAAAATTGTCATAGGAACATACATATTGATAATTACCTTAAATGTGAATGGATTAAATGCTCCAACCAAAAGACATGGGCTTGCTGAATGGATACAAAAACAGCACCCATATATATGCTGTCTACAAGAGACCCACTTCAGACCTAGGAACACATACAGACTGAAAGTGAGGGGATGGAGAAAGATATTCCATGAAAATGGAAAGCAAACAAAACTGGAGTAGCAATACTCATATCAGATAAAATAGATTTTAAAATTAAGAATGTTATAAGAGACAAGGAAGGACACTACGTAAAGATCAAGGGATTAATCCAAGAAGAAATATAACAATTATAAATATATATGTACCCAACATAGGAGCACCACAATACATAAGGCAATTGCTACCAGCTATAAAAGAGAACACTGACAGTAACACAATAATAGTGGGGACTTTAACACCTCACTTACACCAATGCACAGATCATCGAAACAGAAAATTAATAAGGAAACACAAGCTTTAAATGACACAGCACACCAGATAGATTTAATTGATATTTATAGGACATTCCATCCAAAAACAGCAGATTACACTTTCTCCTCAATTGCACTCAGAACGTTCTCCAGGATAGATCACATCTTGGGTGACAAATCAAGCCTCAGTAAATTTAAGAAAATTGAAATCATATCAAACATCTTTTCTGACCACAATGCTATGAGATTAGAAATGAATTACAGGGAAAAAATGTAAAAAACACAAACACATGGAGGATAAACAATATGTTACTAAATAACCAAGAGATCACTGAATCAATCAAAAAATACCTAGAGACAAATGACAATGAAAACACGATGATCCAAAACCTATGGGATGCAGCAAAAGCAGTTCTAAGAGGGATATTTATAGCTATATGAGCCTACCTCAAGAAACAAGAAAAATCTCAAATAAACAATCTAAGCGTACACCTAAAGGAACTAGAGAAAGAAGAACAAACAAAACCCAAAGTTAGCAGAAGGAAAGAAATCATAAAGATCAGAGCAGAAATAAATGAAATAGAAACAAAGAAAACAATAGCCAAGATCAATAAAACTAAAAGCTGGTTCTTTGAGAAGATAAACAAAATTGATAAACCATTAGCCAGACTCATCAAGAAAAAGAGGGAGAGAACTCAAATCAATAAAACTAGAAATGAAAAAGGAGAAGTTACAACAGACACCACAGAAATACAAAGCATCCTAAGAGACTACTAAAAGCAACTATGCCAATAAAATGGACAACCTGGAAGAAATGGACACATTCTTAGAAAGGTATAACCTTCCAAGACTGAACCAGGAAGAAATAGAAAATATGAACAGACTAATCACAAGTAATGAAATTGAAACTGTGATTAAAAATCTTCCAGCAAACTAAAGTCTAGGACCAGATGGCTTCACAGATGAATTCTATCAAACATTTAGAGAAGAGCTAACACCCATCCTTCTCAAACATTTCCAAAAAATTGCAGAGGAATGAACACTCCCAAACTCACTCTGTGAGGCCACCATCACCCTGATACCAAAACCAGACAAAGATACTACAAAAAGAATATTACAGACCAATAGCACTCATGAATATAGATGCAAAAATCCTCAACAAAATACTAGCAAATAGAATCCAACAACACATTAAAAGGATCATACACCATGATCAAGTGGGATTTATCCCAGGGATGCAAGGATTCTTCAATATACGCAAATCAATCAATGTGATACACCATATTAACAAATTGAAGAATAAAAAACATATGATAATCTCAATAGATGCAGAAAAAGCTTTTTTTAAAAAGGCAATATTGATTCAAGATAATAATATGTTTAAAATGTCTTACAAAGAAGTTTTACTAGACTTTGTTGTTGTTGTTGACCTTGCTTGGGAACAGGATACTACATATAGTCCTCTCATGGAATTACTGGGCTACTTATATCTTTTCATACATTTTTCTTTTTTTTTTTTTTTTTTTTTTTTTTTTTTTTTTTTTTTTTTTTTTTTTGCGGTATGCAGGCCTCTCACTGCTGTGGCCTCTCCCATTGCGGAGCACAGGCTCCGGACGCGCAGGCCTAGCGGCCATGGCTCACGGGCTTAGTTGCTCCGCGGCATGTGGGATCTTCCCGGACCAGGGCACGAACCCGTGACCCCTGCATCGGCAGGCGGATTCTCAACCACTGCACCACCAGGGAAGCCCTCTTTTCATACATTTTTATATTTGAAAACTGTCAACATTTTCAGATACTGATTCATTTGATGCACTAGAGTTATTACTAAGGAGCTTTGTATCAATTTCAGATCTTTTGGTAAAGTGTATATGTTATATTTCCAAATCATAGAAGATAGCTTTAGAATAAACAGATTATAATTATGCAGATTATGAGAAAAACAAAGGAATTTTAAACAACAGTCTGCACATTTCATTCAAAGTACTTATTCAGCTACAGGTTTCAGACTGGTAATCTTGCGTGAAGGTTATGTGACCTATATCTTTACAGAAGCCAGGTCTTACTTCCAAAGAGCTAGATATCATTATCTTTAAACAATTATTTTGTAAAGCTATTGTAAATTTTGAAAATAATTTTATAATCAAGACCCAACTTAACTATGTTGAGTATAGATATTAAGTTTTCTACCTCTAGGCTTCTGACCAGTCAAAAAGAGTCAATCTAACATACTAACTCTGAGAACAAATGGTGGCCGTAAGTAGCATCTCTTAGTATAATTGCAACAGTGTGGAGTGTGTGTGTGTGTGTGTGTGTGTGTGTTGGGGGTGAAGGTGGGAGGTTGAGGGGTGAGATTGAAGAGCATTTTGTGGGCACCCAGCCAGAGCACCTGTGACAGTCAACCTGCATGCCTTCAATAGCTCTAAGCTAAGCTTATATCTAAGAGCCAAGTCTAGCTAAGAAGAATGAGGCTCATGACAAACATCTATGTCCTGAACTTCCATAGCACTTAAAACATGACAGACTAGTACATGAAGAAGTGTTCTTACAGATGATCTAGCTGAATCCTCCCATTTTATGCATTATAAATTAGATTCCAGAAAAGTGAAATGACCTACCTAAAGCACCACATGTCATCCGATGCCATTGAAGGGGTCTAACAAATATTGGAAAAAAGGTTATCTTGAAAGTACATCACAATTTATTAATATAGTCAATTTTAAGTGTATCAATAATTTTCATTGAGTTATTTTTAGGTTTGCATTTTATACTTTAAAATGGACAGTCAGAAAGGATAAGGCACCATCCTCATCCTCAACTCGGGTTCCTAACTAGTTCAGAAAACCAGATAAACAGGTAACAGATAACAAGATATCAGTGGCAGAGATAACACAAAGCTGGGCCTGATTAGCTGCCTGCCCACTCTTTTCATTAGTAACTGCTTTAAAGATTTATAGGAAAGAGTAATCAGTTCAAGGATATTCTATGGAGAAGTAAATTATGCCTCTGAATAAGAAGGTATCCAATTGTAAATGTAGAAGGGGAGACAAAGACTAGAAGACCTTCAAAGGAACTTAAGGATTATTTAGTATTTTTCTGTGTTTGCAGATAAAGGCTCAAATATAGGTGATGACTCACCTAGCATCACACTACTTAATAACTGAGCCAAGACTAATATGCAATTCACATGACATTAAGACCAGAGTTCTTTGTAAATATACAACATTTCAACAATCACTACTTTGGACTTGAACACTTATTTGCTATCTCATACTTAACCAAACTTTTATTCAAAAATCATGAAATTACCACACATTAAACCAGAACTCAAAAACCTCCTCCAGAAAGTTATGTTAAGATCTGATGGTTATCTCTCCTATGCTGTCTGAGAAACGGTATAAAATCTAAGGAAAGCTGAAGTATAATACTTTCCTTTTCACATAAGAGCTTGCTAAATATTTTAAATTTTACTATTTTAAAAATGTGACATAAACTACAGAAATAGGTTTTATTATTTTTCTAATTAAAATAAGGTTTGACTCAAGTCCCCACATATTAAGATGGTTAGAAAGTTCAGTATCAACTGATCTAACAGAAATGGGGTCAAGGGTTTCTCCTTCCTCCCTCCTCAAATTACACAAGAACCCTGAAGGACAGGCAGGACAGCAAAATGGTAGAGTCTGGACATCTTTCATGGTCATTGATGCTGCTTTTTTTCAGGTCAACATGGCCCATTTGTAGTCAGGTAGCACCATTCTCCCCATGCCAAGCTAGGCCACAGAGATTGTGATCAAAATCCCAAGGTCATAGGCACATAGTGTATTAGTTAGCTTTGCTGGGTAACAAACAATCTCAAAACTTAGTGATTTAAACATTCTTAGTTCATGATTCTATGGGTTGACAATTGGGACTGGACTTTGTTTAGTGGTCTTTCTGTCTCACTTGGGTTTACACATACCTCTGTGGTGAGCTACAAGTCAGCAAAGTGGCTTCTTGGATTGTTTGGCTGTCAGATGGGGAATGGGAGAAGGACCAGACCATGTGTCTCTCATAGAGTAGGATATTTCAAATCTGTTCACATGGAAGTTTTCCAGGTTCTAAGAGAAAGAATAGAAACACACAAGGCCTCCTGAGACCTAGATTTGGAACTGGCATATCATCCCTTCCACTCCGTTATATTTACCAGAAGACATCACAGTTCAGCTCAGATTGAAGAGGTGGAGAAATAAACTCTACTTCTTGACGAGAAGAGCTGAATAGTCACATTTCAAAAGGACTCAGATACAGGAAGCTGTGGAGACTGTGGCCATTGTTTCAACTTGCCACACACAGCCCAGCATTGCCTCAAGGCTCTACCACCTCAAAGGCTCTGCGTTTCCATGAGAACCTGCCTCTGCTGCTTTTGACCAGAACTCCCACCACCTCCCTGGCTTCAGGGGATCTATCCACCTCACAGAGCCCCTCTTCAATCCTCAATCACAGTACTTCTGCTGATTAAGTTTCTCTTTGAGTAATCCAGTTTTATTATTTACGTGGACCTAAGCCTTTAATAACAAAGCCATGTTCAGAAAATTCCTTCCATCATACCTACAACAGCTGATTACTCCCTCTTCTGACTGTTAGCTATCCCCAGGAGGTAAGGAAAGTTAAGGATTCCTGGACAAAAGAACTCACAAGCCTCATCACCTCTACTGCAAGGAAAGAACACCTTTCATTCTTCCATGATCATCTTATGGAGAAAAGGGAGACTCAGTCATTTCCCAACAGATATTCTGTCACATTTAATTCTCAGTTACTCTCCCTGCCACAAAATCTATAGGAAACTTGAGCTAGAAATATTATCCATCATCTCTAAAACAAATTTTTGTAAGCAATATTTTGTCCACAAAGCTGTTGCCTATGTCAAATAAATCTTTTTCTTCTGTCTGATCCTTTTGCTCTTTTATAGTCTGAGTATGTATGTGTTCCTGAAAGGAGGAATATTATATCATTATAAAGCACACATTTAACTCTGGTCAAAGCACTTATAGTTGAAGTACACTTTTCTTTAGATTGCCATGACTCATTGAAAGATGCATTTTCTTGATTTTATTTGCTAATGACCCTGATGTAAGCAACATATTTTTTTCTTTATAGTAACAAAGACCTATTCAAGGAGAAGTTGTTAAACTATTAAAACTCAGATTTAGTACAGATTCCATACTAGCATAGACTAGTACCTTGTCTTTAGGAAGGCCAGAGTGTTCTGTAGGAAGGAGAAGGAGGGTGAGAGAGTCATATTTGCTAAGACTTACTTTATACTAGGAACTGTGCTAGACATTTTGCATAGTTTAACTTAATGTTTACATTAGCAAGAGGCAAATATGATTGTTGTCTGTATAAACAGGCAAAGATTGCACAAACTGGGTAATTGGTAGAAAATTTAATAAAGGGGCTATTTACAGAGCCATGGGCAGTGTTAGTGGAAACCAACAAGAGATGGTAGTGGTAGTGTACCCTGGGACTAGAAGCAACAGAGAACCAGGGAGAAGTTACAGCCAGATGGCTAAAGTCCAGGAAGGAATAATTGAAGAGAGGAGAAACTACTGTGGAAGATGGAGCCTGCACTGGAAGGAAATAACCAGCCTTTCACCCTCTGTCCCCTGCCAGAGCCCCATTTGCTAAACCCAGTCAGAATCATGAGCCTTGGAATCTGTTGATTCAGCCTCCTAAGACAGAGAGCAGAGTAAAGAATGGCAAAGTAGAGTGGAAAAGGAGGGTAAATAGGAGGTATCAGCACACTGTCCCACTTTAAAGATGAGCAAATTGAGAGTCAATGCAAATAATAACTTTTGCAGGTCACAGAGGCAAAAACAAAATTTAAACTCAGATCTTTCTAGTTCTCTTTGCATTCATTATATGTATTAACTATGCTATTGAGCTTGGTTAAGAGAAAAATAATCTGTAACTTCATCATAGGGAGTTTTCCTAAAATTCCAACTCCATTTTCCTCAGTTAACTTTCACAGCCTTAACATCCCCAGGACTATACAGTCAAGTGTGTACGTGCATCATTACATTTCAACTGGACCCTTGAATAATTTCGATGTACCATCTCTTTTTTGTCTGCTTTTATTGTTGTTTCCTAATATGAACAATTCCACTAGTGAATTTTTTAATTCCTCAAGTCAACAAATACTTATGAATTGCCCAATGTGCGTCATAGTTGTTTTTGACACTGTAGAGGATACAACTGACATATTTGCATGGTCTGTACTTTTTAGTGCTTATAATCCTATTTTTTTAACGAAGGACTACATGCTCCAGGAGACCAGGGGTCCTATTTAAGTTGTTCACTACTATTTAATAAATACCTGGCAGATGGGAGGTGTTCAACACATTTTGATGAATTTAAATGTAAAATACTGGAAAACAAATACAATGAAGCTCATAAGTGTGTGGCACATGTAGTAAAGGGTTAGAGGCCTGGGAAGATGAAGCTCAGGGAGGATTAGCAAAGATCGAGGAAGCTTTGGTGAAAATGCAGATGTTCAGAGGAACCTGAAAAGATGAACAAGGTTTAATAGATGCAAATGGAAAGGACACTTGGGTACTTTAGAGAAGGACTTTGGGTACTTTAGAGAGGAAATAGTTTAGCGGACTAGGTTTTTCCTACAGGAAATGAAAGCAAACATGATAAAAGGAAGAAGTTTGCCCCGGAGGAACACACTCTGCCCCTTCTGGTGCCTTTCCAGATCTTTTCCATCCTCATTCCCCCTCCCCGCACTCTGGAGCATCTCCTTTTCCCAAAAATGTCAGCTGTTTCTGGTTGCATGATATTCAGGAAAACCTGCCTGTCTAGCCTCCTTTCTCAGAATAAGGCTATGTTTAGTGACTTCTAGCACTAAATTAAACATGTGTTTAAGATCCTAGCTTATGTCACAAAAAACAAACACCTAGATCAATGGAACAGAATTGAGAGCCCAGAAATAAACACACACACTTATGGTCAATCTATGACAAAGGAGTCAAGAATATACAATGGAGAAAAGACAGTCCCTTCAATAAGTGTTGCTGGAAAAACTGGACAGCTACATGTAAGAGAATGAAAATAGTATATTCTCTAACACTGTATACAAAAATAAACACAAAATGGATTAAAGACCTAAATGTAAGATCAGACACTATAAAACTAGAAGAAAACATAGGCAGAACACTCTTTGATATAAATAACAGCAATATTTTTGGGGATCCATCTCCTAATGTAAAGGAAATAAAAGCAAAAGTAAACAAATGAGACTTAAACTTAAAAGCTTTTGCACAGCAAAGGAAACCATCCACAAAACAAGAAGACACCCTACTGAATGAGAGAAAATATTTGCAAATGATATGACTGATAAGGGATTAATATCCAACATATATAAACAACTCATACAACTCAACATCAAAAAACAACAACAACAACAACAACAACCTGATTAAAAAATGGGCAGAAGAACTGTATACACATTTTTCCAAAGAGGAAATGCAGATGGTCAACAGGCACCTGAAAAGATGCTCAACATTGCTAATCATCAGGGAAATGCAAATCAAAACTGCAATGAGGTATCATCTCACACTTGTCAATAAGCACAAACTATTGAGTGTAAGATAGGCTCAAGGAGGTATTGTACAACACAGGGAATATAGCCAATGTTTTGTAATAACTGCAAATGGAAAGTAACCCTTAAAAATTGTATTAAAAATTTTTTTAAAGTTCTCAGCTATCACTATCTAGGAAGATTTCCTTGATTCTTCCAGGCTCCAGGCATATTTGTCCTATGCTTCTATAGTACTCAGAACTTTGGCCATCATAGCACTTTTTGAGGTGTATTGAGATGGCTTACCTTATGGCCTCTCTCCCCATAGTAAGTGGCAGGAGTTCTGGGACTGTCTCCCTGTTGCCATACAATGTATGAATGACTGTATGTTACCAATAAGCCATAGAGAGGATTTTAAGCTATTTTATGAATATGCTTCTACTTATCTTTTCTCAAATGCTGTATTTCAAGCTGATGAAGATGCTTTTCTGGTGAAGGCATTTTTGGAGCCCTGAAAATTACATTGTAGATGTGGCTAGGTGTAGGACTGACTTGGTTTGGGATATAGGGTGACCAACCATTTCGGTTTGCCCAGGACTGAGGGCTTTGTTGGGATATAGGATTTTCAGTGCTAAATCCTCAAAAGTCACAGCGAACTGAGGTGAGTTGGTCCCACCCTAATGGGAAATGAAAAACCAATAAAAAGGAGCTTTTGTATGCACTGTGCTATGCCTGTAAACACTAGCTAAGGTTATGTTAATGCTGAAAAATGTAATTTCTGATCTTGCTTTTTCATCTTTTGACTAATGGAACATTATGTCTTAATAGAAAAGCGTTCACCCTGTGAAGAGTAGCCAGTCAAGAGACTGAGAATTCTTAGGCTCTTCCATTATGTTGCTTTTAGCATACCACAGTAATTGGTTCTCTCCAAGTTCCCAGTTAGTCTTAGTCATTTAACTGATTGTAAGAACTTCCAAGTAGGGAGTTTTCATTTTAGATGTTTCATTACAGATGGATTTGTAGGAAGTGTTTTTGTAGTTGTTGATTTATTGCTTTTAACTCTCAGAAGCTACTTGAGGGAGAAAGTACTTTCATCTCTTAGAGGAGACACTGGGTTGGAACATTCACAACCAAGCACCTCAGCACTATTTGAATTGAACCCCAGTGAATGGAATTTCAGTTCAATTCACTCCATTATTTCTTTATTGGGTTCCTTGTTTTTGCCTGTAGAGAAAGAGATTGGTGGATGATAGAACAAGGATAAAAATTATGCAAGGTTTTGAGGAGTTGATTTTCTTATTCAGCAAATGAAGTGGATGGAATATACTCTAAGGTGGGAAGTGCTCTCGAGTCTAACACTGAAGCCAGGAGAGCAGCAGCAACTCAGTTCTTTCATTAGCTTGGAATCCAAGAGATGATTAGAAGTTTAACTCATGCAGCTCAAGTGATTTTCTGGAACAGCAGGTAGGTGAATACATAAGAAAAATTTTTGCTCACTAAGAGTTTTATGTTTTATGTGCTTGTGAATGATTGTGGCTTAAATTACTGGCCTATTTGTTGTCTCATTCTTATAGATCACAGGCACAAATTAAACAAAGGCAACCCTAAGGCATTCTTTTGAGGCAAAAACGTCCAGTAGTACATTTAATAGCTGTCTTTTCAAGAGAGTTTACTAAGCTTTTTGCACATGCTATTTTATCATTTTCTCCTCACATAAAACCCACAAGATAGATATTGTGATGATCCTTGTTTATAGATGAGAAAATCAATTGAAACGTGGGAAGTTTAAGAAGTTTGCTTTTTGTCAGCAGAAATGTAAGCATTCCAATTCAGGTGGTGTGGCTCTAGAGTTACAAGCTTATCCCAAATGTCACAGGTATTTCACATGAGTGAACAAGTGACCCCACCCCTCTATAATGAGAAATGGTCTGCAGGACCGTTTCTGAAGTTCTTGAGTAATTTCCTATAACGTCAAAGAGGCAGCTTTGGTATTTCACTTTGTAACTACAGAATTTGAGTTCCTTAAGTTTAAAAAAAAAAATTACTCCCAAACTAACATACAAATTGCCAATTGTCCCTTTAGGTATGTATTCAGAAATCAAATCTTTCAGAATTTTCCTGTCCAAGAATCTTCATCCTAACTTCCACAGAACAAATTTTGAATTAAGAAAATTATCAGTGAAAAAGATAATGATAACAGAAACATAATGCTGGATTTGAATTTTGAAGGAGGAAAATATGCATTTATTTCTTTACAAAGTTAATATTTTTGAGATTCATTAGGCTCATAGGATTATATGCAGAGTGCATGTGTTCCTTTTTCACATTATGTTTCTTATGTCCAAATAAAATATCTTCCCTTTTTAAATTCTGTAACATTAGTTCAAGTCTTTTCAAAGTGAAAGGTGTGGTATCATAAAACTTTTGAAGAAAAAGTAAGTTAGTAAAGTAATAATTTCTTATATCTTCATACCAACAGTGATATAAGCATTACTATTATGAATCTCACTTTATAGATGAGGAAACAAAACCAAAAGTAAAGTGAATTACCTAGAGTGCATGTCAAGCAAATGGAAGACCCTAGACTGGAAGGCAGTTTTGCAAAAGAAGAAATGATTTATCCTGGGCTTAATAGCTATCCCAGGAAGTACAAGTTCATTCCCTTGGTCATCACTCCAGCACTTGAGTTGCTATGGGAACCGAGCAGTTAGAACCTAGTAGAAATAAATGTACCATTAAAAAGGAGTCACTCACATAACCATGAACATTCATTGACACTGAGGCTCTTTCCCTACTAACATCAGCCTTCTTTACTGAATCCTAAATCTGCATATTGTTTTGTTGATGCTGGATTCTTCTGGAATGTTTGAATTCATCTGGTTGAAACATAAAATATTGCTCATGAAAGGACTCTTAAGCAGGGTGATTTGTTTTTCAGTGGGATGACCCTACCTAACTGAAATAGAACTCTGATTGCTATCATTAATAAAATAATAAGAAGGATACACCCATTTTCACAGGGGTATCTGCCATTTACAAATCACTTTCTTATTAATTAAGTAATTGATTCTCAAGAAAATCATTTAGGTGGAAGATATGTTGTTTTCAATTATGTTATATATTTCTATGGCTGAGGGTAGACTAAGGAAACATTTATAGGTGGATTCTTCCTATAATGGTTCATAAATTTATAATAGAAGAAATTGCAAGTGTCTTTCAGTATTGTTGCATTGATCACTGACTTATACTGCTGTTTCTCATTAATTTCCTTGTAACTGATGGTTATAATCCTAATGACAAAATTTAGTATTTGTAGAAACTTAAAGGTTATAGAATCATACAGCCATATTTTAATTTTACTTTATGGCACCAGGAGAGTCTGAAACTAAAACAGAGAAGTAATCACTAGGGTTCACATTTATTTATTACTTTGTTTTCAGAAAGAACTATATACCTTCTAGCAAAAATTTAGTGAGTTCCTAGAAAAATCATGATGCTTGCTGTGGATAATGAGAAGCCCAATTTCATACTCAGACAAACCAATATAAAGAAACAAAAACTTCACTGAAGTTATGGACCACAAAGGTTTTCTAAGTTATTACTATATTAATCAACAGGTATTGAAAGCTGGTTTTATAGTATCAAAATATCGGAATGAAAGTTCAGCTACTCCCTTTTCAGAGTAAGAAACATTGATTAGCCTCTCGGCTTCTGTGAGCCTTTATTTTCCTATCTGTAATATAAGATCAATCATGGCTGCAGGGCTGTTTTTGAATATGTTCACTGTAAAGAGCTATGCTGATGGGATTGATGGTCAGAGGCAGGCACTAGGATGGACTTCAGTGAGCTTGGACAAATTATTGAATTGAGCCTCAATGTCTTCGCCTGTAAAATAGGCATAATGTTAATAGGTTCCTCCAAGGGCTTTTTTTTCAGGATTAAATGATAGATGTATGCCTGTGAAAAAACTTTTCAAATGACAAAGCATATGCTGGCCAGACCACATTAGTATAGACAGGTAGCACATCCACAACTAAAAAACATTTTGATATCTTTGGACCCCAATTGCTTTTCATAACCACATATTAATTGTGGTAAAAAAAAAAGGTGGAAGGTCATGATATGTCATATTTTAATCTGATTTAAAAACTAGTGTCTGCTGTTTTGAAGGCTCTCCTTCTCTTTCCCCATTGGATATATCAGCTTTACTCTTGGTTATAATTTGCTCTCTCCCCTGCCTTGTATCTACTGTCTTCCTAGATGAGCTCACCCACACCCTCAATTTTCATTGATCTAATGATGCTCCTAGATCCATATTTTGAGCCCAGATCTTCTCCCACCCTTTAGACTGGTTCAGCCAATTGCCTACTGGATCTCTGCACCTGTATGTCCAAGGGTACCTAAGCCACAGCAGGTCCAAAAGAGTCCTTCCCTGTTCCATACTTGCACCTTCATCAGTGTTCCCCATCTTTGCAAGTGGTTCCACCATCCACCTAGTTGCTCGGGTCAGAAATCTTGGCTTGATATTGACTTTTCAATCTTCATCATTCTTCAAATCCAATCAATCAGCAAGTATTGTCCTTTCTACCATCTAAATATCTATCCAATTAAATCCTTCTCTCCATTTCTACTAGGTTACCTTCATCAGCCATTTGAATTTTTGATTATAGTCCCCAACCTCCATTTTCTCCCAATCTATTATCCATATCATGTCCTGAATGATCTTTCTGAAATCCAAAATTAATCACTTGTTCTCTATGCTTAAAACTCTCTAATTTCTTCCCTGTGCCCAGCAACTTAACATGTCTCACAAGGCCCACATGATCTAGTTTCTGCTTGTTCTCACAGCCTTCCTCTCTCACCTCCACACTCTACACACCAGATCTACTGAGTCTCTTTCACTCATCCATTGTGCAATGCTCCCTTTTGCCTCTCGACTTTAGCAAAGACTAGGTCTTCTGCTTAGAACACTTTATCACCATCCTCCCTGTAATACACACACACACACACACACACACACACACACACACACACACACACTTTACTTTTTAAATTCACAGTCAATTTTTTAACTCTCAAATTAAACTTTCCGGAGCTTCCCTGGTGGTGCAGTGGTTGAGAATCTGCCTGCTAATGCAGGGGACACGGGTTCGAGCCCTGGTCTGGGAAGATCCCAAATGCCGCGGAGCAACTGGGCCCGTGAGCCACGACTACTGAGCCTGCGCGTCTGGAGCCTGTGCTCCAGAACAAGAGAGGTCGCGATAGTGAGAGGCCCGCGCACAGCGATGAAGAGTGGCCCCTGCTTGCCACAACCAGAGAAAGCCCTTGCACAGAAACGAAGACACAACACAGCCAAAAATAAATAAATAAATAAATTTAGAAAGATATAGCACATTACTTAAAAACAACAACAACAAAAAACACCTCTGCCTTAGAGAGAAGAACTCAGATCTCCAAATATGTGGAAATGATTGTTTATAACAACATATATAACTAAGAAGTATTATTTCTATTAAAAAAAATTAAACTTTCCCTCATCTAGGGAATGGTCCTTACCCATTCCACTCTGAAGTCTAGGCTAGGTATCACCCAATATATTCCCTGTACTTCTACCATCAAAAATTTATTTTGTAATCACCAGATTACTTCCATGTCATCTCCACCAAACCACACAATTGGTAAGGACCAGATCTGTGTCAATCTTTTAGATTCCTCTCTCCTTGAGTATGTCAGGATTCAACCAGAATCACAGAACCAGTAGGAGAGATACCACAAGAGATTTATTTATTTTTTTGCAAGGAATTGGCCTATGTGATTGTGGGAGCTGGCTGGACACATCTGAAATGTGTAGGGCTTGCCATCAGGAAGGACAGGCTGGAACTCTTGGTAATGAGCTGAAGCTGCTATCCACAGGCAGAATTGCTTCTTCAGGAAAGCCTCAGCTATGCTTACAAGACCTTTCAGCTGATTGAATCTGGCCCAGCTCACTCAGATTATCTGAGAAAATCTCCCTTACTTAAAGTCAACTAATTATGGACTTTAATCACATCTACAAAATACCTTAACAGCAACACCTAGATTAGTGTTTGATTGAACAACTAGGGACTATAACCAAGCCAAGATGACAAACGAAACTAACCACCACACCTCAACACCTAAATAAATATTTGTGAAATTAATGGCTGCATGAACTATTTTGTTCAGTTAGAGCACCCCTGGGGTACATCTGAAATATTCCACTTTGTACTAAGGACATTGGTGCTATTACATTGTTTATATTTCATACTTATTAAAATCTTCTGCGTTTTTTTTTGGTACCTTTGAAAGGAAAATAATTGCACACTTTGTGCTATATTTATGGTGCCTCAGGTTTCTTCAGAGAGAATCAATTCACATGATTAAATGTAACAAGGTTTGAGCTTCCTGCAGTCAGGACGGTGTATTATTGTTTGGCGCCCTCTCAGCCCTACCAACTGTATGTGCACAGCAGCTGCTCAGTGAAGATCTGTCAAAAAAGAACAAAATTAACCTGCTAGGATTCTTTTTAAGACAGATTTGGAAATTGTTCTGGGTGCTGTGGGTCCTGTATTTTTTTTTAAATTAAGGTATAATTTAGACAGAGCAAAATTCACCCTTTTAGGGTGTACTTGTGAGAGTTCTGACAAATGCATGCAGTGGTTCATTACCCAAAAATCTTGTCCATACACTTTTATAGTCAACCCTCCCCCACCTCAAATCCTGGAAACCAGTATGGTCTGCTTGTCATGCCTAAGGTATTGCCTTTTCCAAAATGTCAGGTAAATGGAATCATACAGAATGTCATATAAACTGCAGATCCCAGACTCTTTTATGTCTGATTCTATCACCTGGCATAATGCTCTTGGGATTCACCCATGTTGCTATTATGTCAGGGTCAGTAATTTCTTCCTTTTTCTTGCTGAGTAGTATTCTACAGTATGGATGTATCACAGTTTATCCATTCTGGGATCTGCTTTCAATTACTCAAGATTTCTCTCTCTTCATTCCTCCTCAATTCTTTTTTGTTTTCTCTTCCTATTCATCTCTATCTCCACCCTCAAGCAGGTGAAGTACTGTTCTATTTGGTCAGATTTTTAAGATAGTTATTTGATCCTATTTTGTGGCTGGAGCCTAGTGAACAGCAATAAACTCATACTAAGCCAATGTTTTCTCTCAAGACACATTGTGGTGGTTAAAAGAGAAGGTTTTCTCCACGAAAATGCTGGGCGAAGATGTGGAGAAAAGGGAACCCTTGTGCACTGTTGGTGGGACTGTAAATTGGTGCAACCACTATGGAAAACAGTATGGAGGTTCCTCAGAAAACTAAAAATAGAGCTACCATATGATCCAGCAATCTCACTACTGGGTATCTATCTGAACAAAACAAAAAGACTAACTTGAAAACATACATGCACCCCAATGTTCATAGGTGCATTATTTACACTTGCCAAGATACGGAAGCAACATAAGTGTCCATTAACAGATGAATGGATAAAGAAGATGTGGCATATATGTGCAGTGGAATACTACTCAGCCATAAAAAGAATAAAATTCTGCCATTTACAGCAACATGGATGGACTTGGAGGACATTATGTTAAGTGAAAGCGAAATAAGTCAAACAGAGAAGGACAAATACTGTATGACATCACTTATATGTGGAATCTAAAAAATACAACAAACTAGTGAATAAAACAACAAAAAAGCAAACTAACAGATATAGAGAACAAACTGGTGGTTACCAGTGGGGAGAGGGAAGTGGGGACAGGTAATATAGGTGTAAGGAATTAAGAGGTATAAACTATTAGGTATAAAATAAGCTATAAGGACATATTGTACAACAGGGGGAATACATCCAATATTTTGTAATAACTATAAATGGAGTATAACCTTTAAAAATTGTGAATCACTATATCATACACCTGTAACTTATATAATATTGTATAGCAACTATACTACGATAAAAAGATTCTTTTTAAAAAGAGAAGGTTTTGTTTGTATCCCTCCTCTGTCATTTACTAGCTGTGTGATCATGATCAAGTTACCTAATCTCTCTGTGCCTGTATTTCTTTTTATGTGAAATGGAGATAATAACAGTACCTGTTTTAGCTTATGAGCATTAAATAAGTTAATAATTACAAATGGTGTAGAACAGTACCTGCCATATTGTAAACTCTTAATAAGTGTTGGCTGTTATTATCTGGAGCCATTTCAAGTATCTGGAGCCATTTTAAGACACTAAAGGGTCTTTATTTTGAGTAAAAATGTAGCATGTACAAAACTTGCTGAAAAGTTTACTTTTGCTCCAAGGGGAGAGTGGACCCATGGTCTTGGGAGGGTGATTTTGGGCTGCGTTCAGCTTTAAGTTATGAAGGCACAGTTTGGGTGGTGGCATAGAGTTTCTGTATCTCTTTACCTCTTTTACCAGTGGAAAGCTGCCTAATATGTCCTCATGCACTCTTCCCATTGTCCCTGCTCTGAGATAATTGGATTGACCTAGCTGGTGTAAAAGCTGTGTCTGGGTGAATTATGAGTTTGGCATTTATCTGATTTACACAGTTCTCTCAGCAATAGGAGCACAGGCTTGCTGGGAAATATTGCTGACTCAATCCTTGTGTGGGCTCCCAGGTCGTGTCACTCCTGTAGCTATTTTGCCACCACCCTCAACATTATTCTGTGCACATTTTCACTCTTTGCTGGCTTGTTCCTGGAAAAGGTAAAAGAGAGAACTACAGACAAAAAAATAATTTTAGTTTCCTTTTATTCTTACTTCTTTAGGCTGAAATATTGATAAAATGAGTTTTTCCAACCTAGTTTATAGTTCCCATGCCTCAGTAAAAGGTTTGTAACTTTCACTTACTGTGTCTGCTCTGCTGGAAGATAATTCCTTTGTTCATATTATTCTATAAACCTAGTATTTACTTCATTTATATGATCTTCCACTGAGATTTTAGGAACCCATTTTCTTCAGGTGTGGCTCTATATTCCTCGGGCTTCTATTTTTATAAGCAATCTAATCTGCAAACCCTGCAGTAATTATATAAAATGGTATCAGAATAAATTATCACTGAGTTATAAGCTTGCAATATAAAAAGAAAACCTTTTCACTTTTAGCCTTCCTTTAAATGATAAAGCATTTTTATACAAGTTATATAAGTATAACTTACATTTTTGAAATTCAGATAAAGAAGAGAAGAAAATAAAAAATACCCAAAGTACCACTTGGAGATAACCTTGTTTTTGATTGAGCTTTTCCAGAATGATCAATCTACCATATGTGTATAAAACAAGAGTCTCATGCTTTCTTTCTATGCCAATAAGTACGTTTCTACATTATTGTATTTAATGTACATTATTTATTGTTTTAGTGGCTTCATGAATTTACACCATCTCTATCAGGCACTGAGTAATGTATACATATACATATAAACATAGATGTGTCTCTTTACTGACTTTTTCTCCATTCTTTTATCTTTCTGTATATTCCGATGAGAAAATATCTTGTGATGGTTTAGTTTTCATAAATTTATATTACTTTTCATATTTAATTGAGCAAGTTGTCCATAGTTGCCCGTTTTTAAAAATTTGAAGTAAAGGCCTGCTGCTATTTTAGTGACACTGTCTGATCTTAGAAGCCAATTGTGATTTAAATGATATTTCCCTGCTTTACTATGCATATTTCACAAGTGTAAACATACCCCTTTTACAGCAGAATTATTACAGGAAAATGGTGAAGTAAAGAGAGTTGATTTCCAGTGTTCTCACTCCTTTCCTTACATGGGCTTCTCCTCATTCTTGGAGTCTCTGGAGATGCCTGGTGTTCTCAGGGTGTCTCTACCAACCCCCCCACCAAATTTTCCTTTTAGTTAGTGGTCCAATTAGAAAGGAAAGGCAATCCCATATCAGGCCTCCTTCTTACAGATATATGCATTTTTAAATGATCCACTTCTCTAACCCACAAAAATAAAGCCCTGATGCTGGAGTTACAGTTCTCTAGACATGGTCCACAAAACAAGATGTTTTTCATCTCAACGGGTAACCACATATTTTACAAACTAGATATCAGACTCATGTATCATGCTCTGTGTCAGTCTTTTAAGGTTTAAAAGAATTCCCTAGCATTAAAATTAATACTGAGTATTGATTACTATACACAATGGAACCTTTCCCATTTAGAGAAGTTACAGTTTAAACAGTTGGAAATGGCTCACTAATGGGGAGCATGTGAGGAATGATGTGATGAAGCAGTGTTTGGGGCCCTGATATGACATCAGCATGCAGGATAACCTCCTAGGGAAAGCAGCTGGCATAGAAGGGAATCATCTGGATCAGAGGGAGGCAAATCAGAATCATCGGTATGGGATTTAATGAATACTGGAGCCTTACATAAAGAAACAATTAAATCCCAGCATCTTGGAGGGGGGCTGGGGTTTTGTTTATCTTTTATTATTTGTTTTAATGCTCTCCAGGTGATTTTAAAATGACTTAATTATTATTGTACTGAAACATCTGTAACACAAAGTTATAATTTTAACCATCTTTAAGTGTACGATTTCCAGGTGATTTTAATCTAGGCTCTTAATGTGTTCTAGATAAGGAGATGGGGAAAGGTATATGTGTTGGGCAGGTAGAAGGCTTTGGAAACAATGCAGCTTACTGTTAAACGTAAGTTAATCTATGACATCTGTGATTTTTAAATTCATGGTGACCCTCACTAAATAATAAAACATTTGAGTTATCAAGACTAAAGAGATGGTGAATTAGAGTAATCACTTATGTAGGCAAAAGCAAAAAATTTACATAAATTATTTGTCTACCTCAGGGCTTCTTTTGATTTATAAGTGCATCTCAGATTTAGTAATGAGGCCCTTCCCTGTGGGTAGCCAGTGTTTGAAGCTCACATTTTACTGCGTTAGAGCCCTGCTTTCTGGCAAATGCTATACATTTTAGATCTCATACTTTATATGTGTGTGTGTGTGTGTGTGTGTGTGTGTGTGTGTGTGTGTGCGCGCGCACGTGCATGTGTGCATGTGCTTTTCCTGAGGCTAGATCTCGAAATAATTTCTCAGATTATCAGCTTCAAATATAAATCATTACCTAAAGTATCACTAAATGTTGCTATGATTACTAAAAATGAGTATGCAGATACCTTACCTCACAGTCAAATTAAATCAAGCTAAAAAGAATCAAACCCTTGAAACAAATCTTACCTCCACATATGCTAAATCTGCAAATGTAAAAGCTTTGGTTTTCTCTAGTTTCTTTCCATTTAGTTTCCCGGCAACAATATCTACCACGTTACAAAAGCAGCAGCTAGTGTTAATCATTATAAATTTTGTTTATGGGTTTTGTTCAGTGGTTATTAAATGTTGAAGAGGAGGAAAAATAATTTTCCCTCCAGTCTTCTGAGTTCTTGGCTGAGATCTTGGTAATAAAAGACAGATTAACAAGAGAAAAACAGAAGTTTATTAGCATGTATACCTCACATTTTCATTAGAGAACCCAGAACTCCCTGATAGGTTCCAAGCCACCATCTTAGATACCATCTTCAGGTAAATACAAAATAAAGACGAAAGGAAGGCGTTGGGGTATTGAGGGGGAGCAGTTCACGGGGAAGGAGAGGGGAGTAAATGTTTGATAAACAAAGATTGCCCTGACATATGGATAAATCTCTCAGGTAAAAAAGTTATCTCTGGTTAATAGCTCTCTTCCTGGTACAGACCTCCTTTCTAATGTAAATTTCCATTATAAATAAAGATTTCCCTTAAAAAAGGATAATCTCTACTCTGCTTTCAGAGCTTCTCCTGTGAGTGCAGTTTCTCAAAAGAATCCTTATACCAAAGAGGCTTGTTTTGGGGTGCCGTATTCTTCTCCCTTCAATGTGCAGCATCAAGGGTGGTGACAGTACAAACAGTACAAACTATGTCCCGTTAAGGTCACTGTTTCTGAATGTGGTAGAGAATAGCTCATTTTAATCCTTGACTTCTAGAATAAAAATGAAGGTTCTCAGAAAGCAAGTGGTCAGTGTTCCACTGTACCAAGGTACAAGGAATCAATTACAGCAGCATTTATCAAAGTTAATGTGAAAGACCCTTTCTTTAAGATTTGGGAAGTCAAAATGGCTAGATTGATTCTGTGCAAATCAAGGTCAAAATCCTGAAAACAACTGCTTCCCTTTGAACTTAGAAAACATCATTCCAGAAGAAGAAGGTTTAAGAAGATAAACCAGGTACTTTCATATTATTTCCCTAGGATGAAGTAAAAAGATCAGATTTTGATATTATGATTTTTTTTTTAATGTCAGGCTAAAATGATCCAAAAAATCGAAAACCTTCTTCTCTTGAAGAACTCTGAACAGATTATTCTTTCAAATGACTTAGATAGTTGGGCAACTCTGAAACACAACATGAACAATGTGTTTAATCATAGAATCAATATCTCTAACAAATGGCAAAGGAGTGTTATCTACCATGTCTCCTTTCTTGAGATACTTAAAATTATAAGCTGTTTTAAGGAAGTTAAAATAAATTACTGACGATGGAATTTCTCGATATTAAAATCAGCATGCTATACTCCTTAGCCTCACTGTGACAGACAAGATGAAATGTTTCCAGGCTCATGGAAGTTCTAGGGTACACTCAAAGGATGGGTAACCTTACCTAAACATGGCAGCCCAGTCCCTAGAAAGCAAGTGTAATTTGCCATGTTCTGGGGCTTTCAGAGCTTCACTAGGGAAGCAGGTAAAGAATGGAACCAGTCCCACAGAGGCTTCCCTGGTGGCGCAGTGGTTGAGAGTCCACCTGCCAATGCAGGGGAGGCGCGTTCATGCCCCGGTCCCGGAGGATCCCACGTGCCTCTTCTCGTCCGGAGCCTGTGCCCCACAAAGGGAGAGGCCAGAACAGTGAGAGGTTCGCATACCGCAAACAAAACAACAACAGCAACAAAAAAGAATGGAACCACTCCCCCAAACCAGAAAGTTTCCTTTTTGGCTCAGGTTCATTCCCACTCACGGGGAGGTTAACACTTGACTTGAGCCTTTGTTGCAGAATTCCATTCTGTTAAAGAATTTCAAACAGGTGAGCCATTTGCAAAGATGAGCTTTTGGATAAAAAGGTCATGAAAAGAAGAGAAGTGGAAAATGTACTAGAAGAGAAAATAATGGGGAACCTTGAATAAGATGCTAAACTTGGACTTTTCCAAATGGTAATGCAGAGTCATCCAAGTACTGGTGGGGGAGGATGCAGAGTAGTGATACAATAATATGCTGATTTAAGGAGGATAATATGGTATCATGATGAAGATGGGTTAAAAGGGGAGTTGACTACCAGCTGAGAGATCTGTCTGCCCTGGCCATTCTGGAGATGGGATGGGTTTTGGTAAAGAGTGAATGTCATTACAAATATTCAGTGTTGAAGTGGTAGATCGTAGGGAGGTCTTTAGCCTTCCTTATTCCTGGCCTGGAAGATCAGGGTTAAAGGTGTTCCTCTGGTTCACTTATGCAGCACTGGCATACTCATCTTGTTGTTTGACTCCCCACCCTGGAAGGACAAAGCATATGAAACACTGTCTCCTTCTGTTATCAGAGCCCCATGTGGAGAAAAAGACAGACCATTAAATTCTGTCCATAACTAGACATCTGGATATCCAGATACTGGCAAGAGCAAGATAGCCTGTTGGATGTATAACTCAGGCCTCCCAACCTCATTCGCTCAACTGAGTCAGTGAATCAAATCCTCAGCATCACTATTCGTGGGATAGAAGGAAGCATCTTCTGTGGACCCTCTGCTGAATAACAGTGAGTATTATCAACACTGGGAAAGCAGAATCATCTTTGTTAGTTTGTAAAATCTCTCCAAAGAGATGGTAAACATTGAGAATTTGTTTAGAAGCAGAAGAATATTAAGAAAAATGTTTCTGGAAAGGAATAAAAAGCAAAAGCATGAGCCCAGAAATGATTGTTGGTTTGATAGTACTCTTCAGAAAAGAAACCCACCTAGGCTGTGTAACAGATTGCTGGTGTTTAATGTGGCCATTGTGGACAAGACTGGCAGATAAGTGCTTTCGGAAGGAGTTATCAACCCCTCAGTTACCTCTGGGCTGACAGTGTTGCTGAGAGCTGTTTAGCATTCCAGTTCCATTGTTGAGTTCTGGGCTTGGAGGGCCTCTAGTGGCTGTCAGCCTCATTAGGAAAAAAAAAGGACAATTGTTATGTTATCTAAAGAGTTTTATGCCTAGAATGTAAAATGTGACAGTTTTAAGGCTGCCCTCTTTTTGTGATAGGGAGTTTTAGAGTGGAGTCTATAATAGAGAGAGACATTGGTCATTCTTGACTTTATTTGTATCTTATTGAGCTAGTACCACAAGCAGGTCCCTGATAAAAAAATAGAGAGATGGTCACTGTACACTGTACCAAGAAATGTAATTCTACTATCCTCCCATGTCCAAGTTAAAATGCTGAGTAGGTATATAAAAAAACTTTTTAGTACAGTTGGTTACACACGCTTACCTCTCCCCAACCCACCCACCATGCTCAGAGAGCCCCTAAGAAAACAGAAGAAAATGAACACAGCCTTTGGTGGGTGCAGCAAAGTGCATCCAAGCTTTCTCCTATGTGACTCTCACTGGTTCATTTTCCCCTTCAAAATAGTATGAGGGCCTGGAAATGCATTCTGCTGATAGGTGCTCAGGTCGGAAAAGCTGATAAGAACTGGGTGGGCCTGGATTAACAAGAATCCTATAGAATGAAGCTATACAATGAGAGAAAACATGTCATCCTGTCCTCCACTCTATCTCCCATGTATCACACATAGAAAATACCTAAAATATTTTTTTTCCGATAAGAAAATAAATTTAAAAATATCAAGTGAATTTCTTAGGGCTAGCTTAGTACCAGGCTGTGTGAGATGCCCCCTGAAAGTTCTTTGTAATCTAGCCTGTAACATAGGACTTTGGGGAGGGAAAAGGAGACATGCCAAGTAGCAATTAAAATATTCATATTACCCAAATCCCCCAAATTATATATTCTTGGGAATAATACAGTAATCAGAAGGAGACTGAACAAGGTGTAAAGCCAATAAGGAAGAGCTACCTGAGACCCAGAAGGCATGAGCTACAGCTATTAAGAGGCAGGGAGGGGGCTCTATAATCTTTAGTATTTACAAACTCATGACAAATGCCTTTACAGCTAAATATTCTTCTTTACATATCATACTCTGTACTTGATAATGATGTGAGATTAATTAAAAGCAAGTGTGTCCAAATGAGCTGAGGTAAACCAAGGGATCCTTTTAAAATACATTTTCAGCAGTGGTCATTAAAGATGGCCATCTGGACATCTGTATTTATCTCCTCTCCCACCCAAGTCCCCATTAAATCACTCTGAAAGGAATTTAAAAATGTATTCATGGGCTTCCCTGGTGGCGCAGTGGTTGAGAGTCCGCCTGCCGATGCAGGGGACACGGGTTCGTGCCCCGGTCCGGGAAGATCCCACGTGCCGCGGAGCGGCTAGGCCCGTGAGCCACGGCCGCTGAGCCTGCGTGCCCGGAGCTTGTGCTCGGCAACGGGAGAGGCAACAGCAGTGAGAGGCCGGCGTACCGCAAATAAATAAATAAATAATAAATAAATAAAAATGTATTCATGCGTAATAGCAGATAGAATTGGAGAGGGACTATCAGTTGAAAAGAGATTTCAATAAGTCTCTGGAAAGCAGAAAGATAAAGATGGTGTTGACCATACAGGTTGAGCGAGAGCAAACTGGAGCCTAGAACTCATGCTTTCTGAGCTGCCACCAAAGAAACAAATAGCCTGCCCAGTGGAGCCTTGGCAAAGCTTCAGACTCAAGGCCCTAAGGAGGGAGCGAAAATAGGGGATTACTGAAAGGTCTGAATACAGAGTAGCTGACTTCCCCACCACATCGCTCCTGAAACCTGTGGGTCAGGCATTTATCCCTGAGGGGAAACATGAGGCTTCCTCCTTAAAGAAACTGGACAAAAACTGTCTGGGAGAACCAGGGCAGCCAGCACAAATGTTGCCATGCCAAAGTAAATCTCAGGGATTCCTGGACTTCGGGGACCATCCAACATAAGGACCAGCTTCTTACCCGTTCCCCCTAAAGCCACAGTACCCATTAAAATGTACCACTCCAGTTCACAGGTACCCAGGATAGCCTTTTATGGTCTTGTTCTGAAATACAAAATGACCCAATCAATGCTCACCAAGACTTTTAGGAAAGACTCCTAAATGAAAACAAAAGAAAATAAGCAAATTTTAAGAATCACTCACCAAGAAATTAAGATTGTTCAGGAAATGGAATGTTAAATAAGTAGCTTCAGAGAAATTTGAGAAGATATTATACCCACAAACCATGAACGGTATACTATGAAAAAGGAACTATTAGAAAACATGAAAGAGGTCTTGGAAATCTAAAATACGATTGACAAAATATAAAAATCATTATCAGGTTTAAAAGACAAAGTCAAAGAACTCTTCCAAATAGGTAACATTTTCCAAATAGCCAGGAACTGTTCTAAGCAGTTTAGTCAACACAACAAGCCCATTATGTAGGTAATAATATGATGTTCTTTTTTTAGCTAAGGTATAGAGGAATTAAGCAACTTGGTCAAGGTCACTTAGTTAATGAGCTAGGATTAAAACCTAGTTAGTCTAGCTCCAGAGTCAATGAACTTAAATGTGATGCTATACTATTTCCAAAAATAAAGCTGGTATTTTTAAGCACTTACTCTGTGACAAGCACTGCACTGAATGAATTAACTCATTTAGTCCTCAGAACAACCTTATGAGTAGACACCACTATTAGTCCATTCTAGAAATGAGGAAATGTAACAAGAAAGGTTAAGAAACTCCTATGGGTAACACAGATAATAAGGGGGAGGTGGGATTAAATCCATGCAGCCTTGTTCCATAACCCATTATATTTTCTAAAATACAAGGGGCTAAAATATGAAGGTAATGGTAAAAGAAGGTCTACAACCAAGCAAGTTAATATCTGACTTAGAATAATTTCATAAAGAAAGAACAGAGAAAATGGAGGTGAAGAAATTATCAAATACATTTTAAAAGGGAAGTGCCCAGGCTGAAAGAAGACATGAGAATTTCCTATCAAAAAAGGTTATTAGAATAATATAAAAGTTGACTTTAAAAAAAAAAAAACCAATACCTGGACAATCCCTGTGAAACTTGGGAGCAATAAAGTGAAAGAGAGTATGCTAAAAATTTCCATTGGCAGTAGAGGTATGCTGGTGGAACAAGGGAAGAAAAAACAGATAAAATATGATGTAACTGAGAATAGATATCTCAGCTGCCAGACTTGATGCTAGAAAACAATGGAGCCATGACTTAAAATTCTAAGAGGAATGGTGCTCAGTCTAGAATTCTGTTCTAAGCTGAATGATCAGTGAAATTTGACGGCAAATAGAAGATAATTTAGATGTGCAAGGAATGTGAAACTTCATCTCACTGGTAGGCACTTACTTGAGGCTCTGTTTCAACCAGGTAAAACAAGACAGTAAATTTTTTCAAAAGACATGAATTCCAGGAAATAATGGCATCAACCCAAGAAAATAATTAGAAAAACCCAATCACACAGCCGGTTCCAAGATCAAATAGTCTAGCCTAATGTAAGGGAAGGAGGGTTCCAATGAGGAGGAGGAGAGAGAGAGAGAGAGAGAGAGAGAGAGAGAGAGAGAGAGAGAGGTAATAGAAAAAAGAAAAATGGCAATTTTGGAAAAACAAAGAGTTATACAAAAGAAAGGAAATGTAACCATACTTTTGTCTACAGTGAATAATATATTGGTATAGTAATGTCAATGCTTTATATTAATATTCAATCTGTATACAAAGTACATGTAATTTTTGTTACAAAATAGAATGTAAAGATTGAAAAGTAAAGTATATTTGATAATAGTGGGAAGTGGAAAGAGAGAGGAGGAAAGGAGGGGTGGAGTCAAGGCTGAGCGGACTGTTGTACAGTTTGCGCACTGTGCAAAAGTACACAGATGATAGGGCAGTGGGGGCTGAGAGCTGACACCTGCAAGAATAAGCATGTATTTTTTAATCACTAAGCTTATTTTCTCTCATTATACCAAGAGGGGTTTGTTTGTGTGATTTTTTTTAGTGGATGATATGAACTTAAAAGATGAGTAAAAGCAATGTGAATTAGAAGAGGCAGCTGGGAGAAGACAGAAGTGATTCCCTCCTAGTGGAACCCTGTAGTCAATGCAGAAGAGGGAGTAACCAGATGCAGGTGTAGAGAGAGAAATACTGAGTTATAATTTTTTTTTTTTGAGAAGTGAAACAAGTGTATGAGAAACTGATCAGGATAATAATACGGTCCCATCACTTTTTGCAAGGATTTTTTTTACATTATATACATTCAACTGTGGGATTTGACATTAAATATTTAAATGGTATCTTCTAAGCATGTTTTCATATATATATATATATATATATATATATATATAAAACATTAGATATTTAAATGATGACTTCTAACCACATTTTCATTATAATGGTGACCTCAACCCATTCTGAATTATTCTGGCAAGGTTTAGGCTCAGCCTAATGCATTGGTATAGTTAATAATCTGTACATTTTAATTGGGGCAGGAAAACCAAAACTCCTTTTACCTTTTGCACACCTTTACTTCCTTCCCCAGTTAGCTCCCTGTCAACTTGATAGAGTTGTTCAAATTCCACACTTGGTTGTTTTGCCTCCTCTCAAATGCAAATTCTCTCTCGGTGGCAAGCAAACACATTAATTTACATAGAAGAAGTTGGCATATGGGGGTCTAGGAGTTAGAGGTGGAAAAGATATGGGAAAAGGCACCAAGACAGGGAGAGAAAAGGTGAGCCATGTTGAATATAAAATGGCGTGCTTCATTCCATAGTTTTGCCTAAGGTATTTGAGTATGGCAGTAAAACAGCACACTTTCTGTTTTCAACCTTTAAAGATACTGTGGGTAACTTTTAGGTAACCCCCTCGGAGACATACAGTCAGACACACTCACAGCTACTATGGATGAGACTGTCTTACCCAACACATAATCTCATTTAAATTATAAGGAGCTACATGCAGCTCAATAACAAAAAAACAAACAACCCAATCCAAAAATGGGCAGAAGACCTAAATAGACATTTCTCCAAAGAAGATATACAGATTGCCAACAAACACATGAAAGGATGCTCAACATCACTAATCATTAGAGAAATGCAAATCAAAACTACAATGAGGTATCACCTCACACTAGTCAGAATGGCCATCATCAAAAAATCTACAAACAATAAATGCTGGAGAGGGTGTGGAGAAAAGGGAACCCGCTTGCACTGTTGGTGGGAATGTAAATTGATACAGCCACTATGGAGAAGAGTATGGAGGTTCCTTAAAAAACTAAAAATAGAATTACCATATGATACATCAATCCCACTACTGGGCATATATCCAGGGAAAACCATAATTCAAAAAGACACATGCACCCCAATGTTCATTGCACCACTATTTACAATAGCCAGATCATGGAAGCAACCTAAACGCTCATCAACAGACAAATGGATAAAGAAGTTGTGGTACATATATACAACGGAATATTACTCAGCCATAAAAAGGAATGAAATTGGGTCATTTGTTGAGATGTGTATGGATCTAGAGACTGTCATACAGAGTGAAGTAAGTCAGAAAGAGAAAAACAAATATCATATATTAATGCATGTATGTGGAACCTAGAAAAATGGTACAGATGAACCGGTTTGCAGGGAAGAAATTGAGACACAGATGTAGAGAACGAACGTATGGACACCAAGGGCAAAAAGCAGCAGGCAGGGGGTGGTGGTGGTGGTGTGATGAATTGGGTGATTGGGATTGACATGTATACACTGATGTGGATAAAATTGATGACTAATAAGAATATGCTGTATAAAAAAATAAAATTAAAAAATTTTTAAAAAGAATAACATACATAACAATAATTACCTTAAATGCAAACAGATTAAAATGCTACAACAACAACAACAACAACAAAATAAAGCTACTTTGGGTAACTTTTAGGTAGGATATGAGTGTTAATCAAGATAAAATTATCAGGGAGAACACAGCAAGAAGAAGGAAGGTGCAGCAAACACTGGGCTGTAAAATCACTAAGATGTATGGCGGGCAAATTAATATTCCCAGAAGAAAAGCAGACAACTTTCATAATTAAATGATGCCACTATCTCACTTAAAAGAAGTGTGGAGAATTTTAAGAATCTGTCTCAAAGGAATTGTGAAAACATTTCTAGTTCTAGCAGAGGACATAGAAAGCAGAAAATATGAGTGCTTAACATATGATTTAACAATTCCATTCTGAGAAGATGCTAATGGAGCATCTCTACTTTGTGAAGATTTAAAAAATTCTTTTTAGGGCTTCCCTGGTGGCACAGTGGTTGAGAGTCCGCCTGCCTATGCAGGGGATGTGGGTTCGTTCCCCAGTCTGGGAAGATCCCACATGCTGTGGAGCGGCTGAACCTGTGAGCCATGGCCGCTGAGCCTGCACGTCCGGAATTCTTTTTAGAAAACTGCCTCCTGAGGGCTTTGCACTATCATTTCTCTCTTGGTGTTTGAAGTGTAAGAGTTGTGGTAGGTAAAAATCCATTATCCCTTAACATGTCAGCTCAGTCTGTGATATCCATGTAAATGTGGTAACCTAAAACTAGTGACAGAATTTTTAAAATATGAATTTTATACAACTTTAGATAGGTGTTAAAATTACTGTAATTTTCAGGAATACTTTTTTTTTTTTTTTTTGGTACGCGGGCCTCTCACTGTTGTGGCCTCTCCCATTGAGGAGCACAGGGTCCGGACACGCAGGCTTAGCGGCCATGGCTCACAGGCCCAGCTGCTCTGCGGCATGTGGGATCCTCCCGGACCAGGGCACAAACCCGTGTCCCCTGCATCGGCAGGTGGACTCTCAACCACTGTGCCACCAGGGAAGCCCCAGGAATACTATTAATAAGTTACAGCACATATTTGTTTTTAAGAAAGCATGCATTGAATCAGCTAGCACTGCACATCCTACTGGACACATTAAGTAATGACTTTGTGATGTTGACATATACACACTACTGTAAATAAAATAGATATCTAGTAAGAACCTATTTTATAGCATAGGGAACTCTACTCAATACTCTGTAATGGCCTATATGGGAATAGAATCTAAAAAAGAGTAGATTTATGTATATGTATAATTTATTCACTTTGTTGTACAGCAGAACCTAATATAACATTGTAAATCAACTGTACTCCGATAAAAATTAATTAAAAAATAAAGCTTAAGTTGGGTGTTAAAATGTCATTCTATGACATTTTGTTCCGAAAGAAGTATTTGATTTTAAACCACATTCTGTAGTAAATTCAGATTTTTGAATCTCGAACTCTACAGCAAAGACAACTTGTTACCATTTCTGTTTGCTTTTGAGTTTACATTCTCCTCAGGAAGTAAATAAATATTCAGAGGTTAATAAAGCTGCTGTAGACACTCACCTACCGGTCTTTGTAGGGACATATGTTTCCTGTTATCTTTAGCAAATACCTAGGAGGGAGGGTGCTGGGTCCTATAGTAAATAGCTGTTTTTGTTTATAACAAATTGCCAAACTATTTTCAACTGTAACTGTACCATTTTGCATCCTTGCAATGTGTGAGAGGTCCAGTTATTCCTTAACCTCCCAAAACTTGCTATGGAGCCTTTATATTGTATCCATTCTAGTAGGCGTGCAGTGATAACTTTTTCTTTTTTATATAAATTTATTTATTTATTTATTTATGGCTGCGTTGGGTCTTTGTTGCTGCGTGCAGGCTTTCTCTAGTTGGCGGCGAGCAGGAACTACTCCTCGTTGCGGTGCACGGGTTTCTCATTGCAGTGGCTTCTCTTGTTGCTGAGCACAGGCTCTAGGCATGCAGGCTTTAGTAGTTGTGGCACACGGGCTCAGTAGTTGTGGCTCGCAGGCTCTAGAGCACAGGCTCAGTAGTTGCGGCACACGGGCTTAGTTGCTCCGGGGCATGTGGGATCTTCCTGGACCAGGGCTCGAACCCATGTCCCCTGTCTTGGGAGGCAGATTCTTAAACACTGCGTGACCAGGGAAGCCCGTTAACTTATTTTAATTCGTATTTCCCCAGTGATTAATAATGTTGAGAAACTTTTCATATGCTTATTAGCCATTCATATATTTTCTCTAGTAGAGTGTTTCTTCTCACTTTTTGTCATTTTTATTAGTGAGATTTTTATCTTCCTACTGAGTTGTTAGAGTCCTTTATGTTATCTGGATACATGCCCTACACAAGACAGTTATATTCCAATTATTTTCTCCAACTCTGTGGCTTGCCTTCAATGGCTCAACTTTTCCCACTGTATTAAAAAAAAAATTACAAGCTGAGTTCCACAAATAATCAGAATTCTGCAGAGCTGCCTGGGGCTGCTGAGGTGGGTAAGGGGCTGAGTGGTTTTGCTATCTGTCTATCTGTCTGCCTTTCTATTTACATATTTTTGTTATTGGGGTGCTGCAAAATATTTTGCTTTAGCAAAACATTTGAAATTACCACTATAACATAGCAGCTTGTGGTAACTGTTTACTAGGTCAACTATGATCTGACTTTCCAAACTATTATTAAAGTACTGATATAAACATAATGGCGGTTTACTTTAATGGGGATGTCTTAAGACCTTAGAGGACTTTGGGCACCCTTAAGTTTGATGGTGTCCCTATAGTATTCTAAACATTTAAAAATTACATTAAATATATTTAAATTTCTTAGTTCAATTACTTATGTCAGTATGGATTCATAGATGTTTATTTTATACTTTAGGTTATAACTGAATACTGCTTATTTACTTTATTGCTCAAATTGTTCCAGTTTTGGCTACTTGGAGCTCTTTATGTTGTCCCCTGTGTTACTAAACATATTTTTTTCATTTAAAAAATTGAAATGAATTTTTAAACTTTGCTTCTGAAATTATTTGGCTATGGATAATGGATCTCATGAACATTTGGCTATAATTCTCAGCAATTATCAAGTATACTCAGGAATTCTTGCAAAGCAAGGTAAAGCCAACCTATGCATTATTTTCAAATATAATGAAGTTTTTGTGATTATTAATAGTAACAATTAAGTAAATGTAATATACATTAGCTAGTAATGACTAATTTTGATTTTGCAATTTTATTTGTGCACTTTAGAGTCGATACTTCCCTTTTGGTTGTTTGTCTAAGGTCCTGGTTCCTTGAAGAGCTCACAAGCCCTACACTCTGTACCTTATAGAGAGTGTACAGGGGAAAATAATCCACCCCTTGTGTGATGATTATGCGAGCAAATGTCAGAGTAGCCCCAGTAACTGCCCCCCAGGTGTCTAAGTTAAGATGGTATTTTTGCTTCTGCTTTGCTCCTGTCTTCTTTTCTCTCTTTCCCACAAAGGAGCAAGACTGAGCAGAAGAAAGTAACAGCTGTAATTACGATCAGACTCAGGGAAGAGAAAGGGGAATAAGTTATAATGAAATGAGCCCACATAGTTACCATAGGAAATAGACAAGTGGGGAGAGAGGTTAAATTAGAAATTAGAAAGGAATTACAAAGAATGTATATATGTGTATAACTGAATCACTTTGCACAGCAGAAATTAACACAACATTGTAAGTCAACTATACTTTAATAAAATAAACTTTTAAAAGAAGTAAAAAGAAATGACTTATTCTGCCAATGTTTTCTTGGAAATGTTAGCTGAACATGATTATAAGAGCTAAGAGGCCTCACATCCACAGTGGTTGTGAGTAGTAGCTGTTAGTTCCCTCCTGGTGGGTACCCTGCAGGTGGCTTGGAAACAGGCAGAAACCATACCAGATTAATACCCAACAGAAACTGAGTTTGTTAACAGGAGGCTCTCACGTGGTGAATTTCAGCAGCCTAATGTAATGAAGCCTCTTGCTTCCATACTTACTCGCAACCAGTTAGAAAAGAAGTCTAGAGATTTAAAAAATGCAGATTTCCCTGTTCTTTTCTATAAAGATTTGGATTCAGTTTGCAAAGCTTCCCAGAAATCTGTAGTTTTAAGTCTCCTGGAAACTCTTAGTGATCAGTCAAATATTTAGGCTGATTTTCTTCTGTCTGAAGACTTTTTGTGTAGGATTTCAGTCTCACAGGGGAAATGGTGAGTCTCTTGGATTTAATATGATTTGTTATTCATTGGAAAGGCTCATGTTAAAAATTTGCCTCTTACTGTGGATGAATAAAAAGGTAAAGGAACTAGGACCTTAAATTCTAATCTAACAGCTCATATATTATGGGCAGGACTGGGGATGTAATTTGCAGGGCCCAGGGCAAAATGAAAGTGCAGAGACTCCTGTTAAAAAATGATTGAGGATTTTAAGGCAGCAACAGCAAAGCAGTAAACCAAGTATGGGGCCGTTCTAAGCATGAGGTCCTATATAACTGCATGGATGGTACACACATGGAGCACCTGATGATGGGATTAAGATTCTGGTAAACTGCGTTCTGTAAATGAAGTCGTCAGATTCAAAAACTGAACTGTTGGCAGGATTAAGGTTAGACTTAATCATTTCACAGAGACAGTGTAAAAGACTCAATATTTTCATTAGCTAAGCATTTTCTTCTCTAGTAATGTAGTATCTATCAGGGTGGGAACATCACAGTGTCCTGTCTGTTCATGTAAAAGAAAGTCTTAGTTATTGATGAAACTTCACATGCTTAAATCAGAAAAATCAGTGTGAACTAATGCTTTAAAAAGAAATACATATATTCAATAACATGGTACTAACTTTGTATGTTAGTAGTTTCTAAACTTAGTAACTACTAAGTTAGATAGATAGTTACTAAACTTATTATGGTGATCATTTCATAATGTATGCAAATGTCAAAACACTATGTAGGACACTTGAAACATAATATTGTACATCAATTATATTCAATAAGAAATACATATATATGTACATATACAAATGTGTACATACATACACACATGTATATATATATATACACATATATACACAAACATATGTTTTACCTCTGTCACTAAGGAAAATGGATCAAATGAAGAAACATTTCTGCTTATCACCAACCCTCTTGTGCAATCCAAGAACCCAGGTATTCTATTCTAATAGTATTCTCAACTAAGAGGCAAGGGGTATTACAGAAAAGTAATGGATTCCATATCTTAAGAAAAAGAAATATCAAAACATATCTAATTCTTACCAAAAAGGGGTAGTGCTGACAGGACAAAGACTCTGCAAAAAACATCTCATTAATCAAGTGGTGATAATTTAAACCACAGCCACCACAGCAATAATACTGTAATACTAATAACTATGATTATTCTTGTTATGTCAGTTTGAACAAGGTTTGCTGTGAAATTCAGTGAATTCCTAATGCCATTCCAAAGAGAACAGTTTGTATAAACATTATTTTAAAAATACAGAGCAAAAGAAAGGTGAATACATTCAAATTTATAATGATTTTGTAACTGAGCAGGACCCTATGGGGCCTTCCTGGGACAGACCCCACACATGTCCTCCACCTGCTTCTGGTTTATAGAAAAGCTGAGGCTCCCAGGCCTCCCCTGAGTCACAAAGCTAGATAAGGAGTTAATGATTAGAAGAATGTGAAAATGTAGTTACAAAAAAATAGCAGTTGGGCCAGCAGTTTAAACTGGTAACAGTTTAAACAATAGACCAGCCATATGGCAGAGTCACAGAACCTTTGGTTCCTCCCTAAAGAACATGGGCAACAGTGTCTGATGCACATTCCTGAGTTGTCTTGCAGATAATAAAATCCCACCAGATGGGAGAAACTAACTACATGATGACCATGAGCACATAGGCCCCAGACTGGCTGGAGGCTGAGCACTGATGATGTTAAACCCTGTGACACCACCTTCCAATGTGCTTCACCATCAACCAGTCAGAAAATTATGAATGAGCTGATCACACACCTTGTGACTCTCTCCCTCATCTTGCCCTTAAAAAATACTTCCCTGAAATCCACCGGTGAGTTCGGGTCTTTTGAGCATGAGCCGCCCATACTCCTTGCTTGGCCCTTGCATTAAACCTTTCTCTGCTCCAAACTCTGATGTTTTGGTGTGTTTGGCTTCACTGTGAGTCATACACATGAACTTGGGTTTGACAGCAATTTTAACAAATAAAGTTGCAATATATAAAAGTGCTCAGTTTCTTATACTTTTATATATCTGCTATATGTCTGCTTATAAAGAATAGACATGCTGTTGCTTTCATCTGTGTACAATGGAAAGAATAAAGACAGAAGCATGGAGAAAGTCTGGGGAAAAAAAAGGAGTCTAGGAACTAGGAAGGAATGAACATTAACAGGTGACCCAAAATAAAAATCAGGTGGAAAGGGAGTTCAACAGGTAGTCAGTATCAGTGGCCACAAAAAAAAAACTAAGTAGAGAAAGAGGTCACCATTGTTCCAGGAAAATAAATAATAAGCCAGTGTTCTTAATGAGGAGAGCTAACTACCTAATGTTAATCGCTTATTGCCTAGAAGGTGAAGCTCCTATATAGTACTATTGATAATAATAAAATTTTACCAAGAAATATATCAGTTTGTAATATTGCTAACAGACTAGGTCAATATATCATAAAGACAAGACAGTGGGTTGTGTAGCTAAGTGATTATTTGAAAGTATATTATGGCTGGGGGAAGACAACAGGAGACAAAATAATGACAATAATAATATCCACATAAGAAGTGAGGACTTAGAGTCAATGAAGTAACAAATAAAATATGTCACCTAAAAGAAAGCTCAGTATGGGAAAAATGACCAAATTCTTTGTCGCATCTGTTGGCAACAGAAATCCTTGCCTTGTCTGAGAAGGTATTATTTTTCTAATGCATCTGCTAACATTACTCCAACCCCAAGAAGTTATCAAAATAATATGACTACAGGGTTTCCCTGGAGGCACAGTGGTTGAAAGTCTGCCTGCCAATGCAGGGGACATGGGTTTGAGCCCTGGTCTGGGAAGATCCCACATGTCGCGGAGCAACTAGGCCCGTGAGCTACAACTCCTGAGCCTGTGCGTCTGGAGCTTGTGCTCCGGAACAAGAGAGGCCGCGACAGTGAGAGGCCCGCGCACCGCGATGAAGAGTGGCCCCCGCTCGCTGCAACTAGAGAAAGCCCTCGCACAGAAACAAAGACCCAACACAGCCAAAAATAAATAAATAAATAAATAAATAAAGTTTAAAAATTAAAAAAAATAATATGACTACAGTTCTAGGTATGTATTAAAATTAGTATAGCTATCCACCTAGGAAGGTATTAACATCAAGTGTGAAACAACAAAGGAATGAATTAAGCTTGTGATAGTGAAACTGTAGAATAGTTTTAAGAGTTAATAGAATAATAAATTTGCTGAGTTTGTATGTGTGTTAAGTTTTGTTGTCTTAGTGGTTTTGGAGTATTCAAAATAATCAGTCATAGTAATTTTGTATTTCCCATTTAAATTGAAAGGATATTGTGTTATTCATGTGTTATATTTAAATAGTTATGAAAAAATATTTTCAAAGATTTATTAAATATATAAGTTTAACAAATTTAATAAATTTGCCATTGTGGTGGTTAATTTTATGTGTCAACTTGACTGAAACACAGGATGTCTATATGGCTGGTTAAACATTATTCTGGGTGTGTCTGTGAGGATGTTTCCAAAAGTATTAGCATTTGAATTGGTAGACTGAATAAAGCAGATGGCCCTCTCCAGTGTGGGTGGATATCGCCCACCCAATTCTTTGAGGGCCTGAATGGAACAAAGGGCAGAAGAAGGTTAGATTCCTTTTCTCTCTGCCTCACTACTTGAACACAGATCTACCCTCAGCACTCCTAGTTCTCAGGTTTTCAGACCCAGGCTAGAATCTACACCATCAGGTCCCTGGCTCTCAGGCTTTGAACTACACTACCTGCCTTCTTGGGTCTCCAGTTTGCAGACAATATATCCCATTTGTTCTACTTCTCTGGATAATCCTGACTAATAAAACCATTAAACAAAATACAAATAGAAATGGATGTTCTTCTCCATGAGGTGTTCACCTCAGACATTAAAGAATTGATGAATACTCCAAAGAACAATGCTCACTTCGCATCACAATATAATGTCTAGGTGCTTCAGAGTTTTTTTTAAAGGAATTGTTCATGACATAGGAAATGAAATATTATAGCCCATTAAACTGTGTAACATACCTCTGGGACATGTGTCCTGCAAGAATATAAACTCTCCATATTTGTATTACACAGAACTAATCTGTGAGCTTCATCCTGTGGAGTGACCCACCACTTATGTATAGGTTATATTCCTGGATCTCACCGCTTTTACTGGTGTCGAGAGGTGGGAGTGGAAAGTATGGTATGGGGCTAGAAGGAAAACTTCACTGTATATCCTCTTGTATCTTTTGAATTTTGAACCACATAAATATATAACCATTACATTAAAAAAATTGTCTATTGAAGTTGCCCTTTCTGGATAATTGATGTCTTACAAGTCTTGCTGTGTTAGGAAGGTGTTAGCTACTATTATAGAGTGAATGAAGCAACTAGCCTTGAAGAAAGTGAGAAAATCATCTAGATGGGCATCTAGATGTATCTTCCCCCATCTAGGGGAAGAGCATTCCAGGAAGAGGAAACAACTAGGAAATGGGTCTGAAGGACCCTATTTTATGTTGTGTGAAATCACCCTGGAGAGGAGATTATGATGAAATTCTTACTACTCAAAAAATATGTCTATTAAGAGCAGTGCCATGCAAATTGCCCCCAAAATTATAGTTACAGGATGATTTTATAACTTTGCAAATTAATTGAAAGATCAGGATTTTGTTTTATAGTTTTAAGTTTTGACTTCTCCTGATTTCTCAGCCTAAATTTTCAATCAAGTGACACAGAGTACCATTTAAAATATACCCGAAAGAATATTGTATATTTGTGGGCCACTAGTGCACACTGCCTTTAAAAACTGTTATACAGAGGAAATAGCAATGTAAAAGCAAAAGCATAAAGTATTTTTTCTGTTTTTACTTTAACTTCTTTTAAATTTTTATATTAATCTTTTAAAGATCAACAAATACAATCTTTTTTTTTTTTTTTTTTTTTTTTGAAAAACAGAACTCTTTTATAAATTAAATAGAAAACCCAAGCTTCTCTCTTTGGCTATGTATCTATTTTTGTTCTCCAGTTGAGTTTTCCAGTTGTCATTGTTCTCTGATCTTTAGCCAGTTAATCTCCTTTTGAAAGAGATACATCTTATTTTCCTATCCAAATATGTGGCATAGAGTATATTTGAACAACCTGAATAGCTGTTTAATAGAGTTAGCTTTGTCATATTTCATTATTAGAAACTGTTGGGTTGGAAAAATACAACTTATTTTCTTCTTAAATCTTTAATTGTGGGAGTAAAGCAGATATGGTGACATAAAAAAATAAAAAGGAAAGCATAAATGTATAAAATAAGTGGATTTTAAAAAATTTTGTGTTGGTAAAGAATAGGTTAGGAATAGAGGAGACTATTATTTTTCTAGATAATTACTACTAGCCTTCTCTGCTTTTTTAAAAAATTAATTTTTATTGGAATGTAGCTGATTTACAGTACTGTGTTAGTTTCTGCTGTTTTTAAAGGCTCTCTCCTGAACCTGTATCTCTCCTATTTGTTCCAATTTTCCCTCATTTATTACCAGTACATACTTAGAATAATTTCCTATTTCCCAAGAGTAGACACGACTATATATGTAGGTAATGCCGAAGAAAATGAAAACAAGTACACGAGTGTCCTCCATGTTGTTCTTTGTTGATGGAATACTGGGGGTAGGGATGATGGAGGGAGATTCTTAAGGGATTCTTAAGTCAGGACATGTAGTTGTTAGATAGAGTCTATTATCTCTCAACTCCATAATCATTTTTCTAGGGTGTCCTCTATACCACTGGGGATGAGAACCTGCATGTTATATTTCTCAAACTCCCAAGCTCCCTTGTCGGGTGGATGTTAGGTTTGAAGGTAGGGAGGAGCTCTTAGTTCTGCTTTCTCACGGTACCTCCTGCAGTGATGGCTGCTGAGGGTCACTTCCGGGGCTCCTGCTCACACGGCTTGATCCCCAAGCAGCAGGCTCAGGGGCATAGGAACTGTGAGCTCTAGTCTAGTCTGGATCATTTCGCTTTAGCTCTCCCCGCTGTAAGGGATGGAATAGATTCCTGCAGTTACTCATCTTTTGAGGAGAATTACCTACTCCTTTTTGTTCTCACAGTCTTGCAACATTTTTGCAACCATTTCCTTTATTAAGTTCCCTCTATCTGAAATGCCTATACACACTCACATATACATTTTCTACAAAATAGTGAAAAAGTGTGTGCTTATATTTTACAAGCTTCCCACCTCTCCTTCTTTAGTCTCTCTCCTACTTTTAGTGTTTTCCTAACACTAAAACTCCCTCTCACCTCTGGTTGCCGAGAATTTATCAGTATGCTTCTGGTTTTCTCATGATGCCTCACTGGGTCCCCATAGTGACCATGCTCAGATTATCTCTCATATCCAGTCATATGTATCTTGGATTTAATATTTCCTGGGACTAACAGGGTCATGAAGTCTTGTACTGTTCCCTCATCTGAGCTCACCATTTGTTTCTGAAGACACATTTTACCCTCTCAGTCAGAATTAGACTTCCTCATCTCTGCTCACATAGCTATGAACTTACGCTTTTACTAAAGATAGAATATATTACATTGTACTAAAACTGTTGGCTTATTTATGTGGCTTTCACAAGAGTCTATGAGTCATTTGACATCATTTCTGTGTCACTACAGTCTAGAATGGCCCTGGCATATGAATATATTTTTTTAAAAAATAAAGCAGTACATGTTTTATCTGGAATGACATTGAATTCCAAAGATTTGCAGGCTTAATACTGCAAATTAACAAGTGAGTGGCAATATCAGTCCATGATTTGAGGGGGAAAATGATTATAAGGTTAAGCAGACTATAAAGCTCAAGGGTAGAGGCTTGCCTTTCATGTATCTGTATCCTCAGCTTAATACTGTGCTGAGGTATTACATGGGCTAATACCTGGAGGGCTGTAAGAGATGCTCTTAATTAGGCAGCCATGGTGATGAATGTCAAGGATTAAAAAGGAAACTGAGTACCAGAAGGCAGGAATATAGAAGAAATATAAAGACAATTTATATCTTCCCCCTGAACCAGTCCAGAATTCCTATGTGATCACTATGTGATCACTTGTCTTAGAAGAAAGCAGTTAATTAGTTGCTCAAATGTGTGGTGGCTCTTCTGTAAATCCCTGTCACTTACCTGAAACATCAACTCTTGAAAGTATTAAGTAGTGGGTAATGGTTTAAGAACACATAAGGATTTTGTACATTTTTGTACATCTAAACGAAGGATTTTAGAGACTCTAAATTAGAGCAAGGAAGAACCTAGTATTGGTGTGAGTTTCAAACTCTGTGAAAGGCGGGAGGGATGTGTAATTGGGACTTTGGACACCCTTAAATTACCTTGACCCAGGCAACAACCTCCTATATCATTCTGACTCTTGGACAAGTGCACACACTCAACCAGCAGTCAACGCAGTGGAAGTAACTTCAGGGCATATCAACAATCTTGGTAATTGAAAAGAGGGAACCTTATATCATCATGGCATGGCCCAAATGGGGGTGGATATACTTTTTATGGACACTGTCTCTTTACGTAATACTTCTGTACGCATCATGAGAATTTCTCAAGGCCCCCCATAATGCTCCAAGGAGGGAAGCTTATAAAGTATAGCAGCCAAGGAGAGGCAGTAAGACATACAAAAGCTGATGACTTTTGAGCAGAAATGTAGACTGAACTGAGCAAATTTTAATACCCTTTGAACTCATCAAAATAAGTGTGACAACTTTCAGACGGTGAGCTCTGTGACAATGAAGTCATTCCAAACATCTGAGTCAATGACATAACAGTAGAATCAATACAACTTTTAACTGACACATATTGCAACTAGGGATTAAGCTATATCGTTCTAGTGCATTGGAGTTCAACTAGGACTCTCAGAGCTGGTGCGAGGAGCACAGAACTCTTCTATCTCCAGCCCAGCCTCCCTCAACCTTGCCCTTGGTTCAGCATTCTTGCCCCTTATTTTCCTGGAAAGGAATTTGGACAAGAGCTGCTTCACTGTTCACATAAGAGGTAGCTATTTTGAATTAAAAAATGTCAAAGTAGTGCAAGCATTTTTTTTTTAGTTATATAAATTCAATTGTGATCATGCTGATCAGAAGTTCTGATTGGTAGTTACAAGTGCATGATTGTTGAAAATTTCAAAATCAATTATTATTATTTAACATCTTTATTGGAATATAATTGCTTTACAATAGTGTGTTAGTTTTTGCTGTATAACAAAGTGAATCAGCTATACATAAACATATATCCTCATATCCCCTCCCTCTTGTGTTTCCCTCCCACCCCCCCATCCCACCCCTCCAGGTGGTCACAAAGCACCGAGCTGATCTCCCTGTGCTATGCAGCTGCTTCCCACTAGCTATCTATTTTACATCTGGTAGTGTATATATGTCCATCAAAATAAATTATTATATAATAAATGCTTATTTTATTGAGCAAAATATTTCAAAGTACAAAATCTTTGAAGAAGAAAATCATAAAAAATAATCCTTAATGGTGAAAAATCCAACAATAGTATGTAGGTAATAGAACTGAGACAAGTAATACAGCAGATTAATGTTTTACATGCATCTTAGGCATTGAATAATTTTTTTTTTTTTTTTTTTAAATTTTTCGCTGCATTGGGTCTTCGTTGCTGAGCAGAGGCCTTCTCTAGATGTGGCGAGCGGGGGCTACTCTTCGTTGCAGTGTGCGGGCTTCTCATTGCGGTGGCTTCTCTCGTGAATCATGGACTCTAGGTACGCAGGCTTCAGTAGTTGCAGCACGCAAGCTCAGTAGCTGTGGTACTCGGGCCTTGAGGGAGCAGGCTTCAGTAGTTGTGGCTCGTGGGCTTAGTAGCTCCACGGCATGATGGATTCTCCCAGACCAGGGATTAAACCCGTGTCCCCTGCATTGGCAGGTGGATTCTTAAGCACTGCACCACCAGGGAAGTCCAGGCATTGAATAATCTTAATGTCTGAGGCATTTTCACATATTATTCTATTTCCACAATAACCCTACCATATTCTAATTAGTGTTACCTATCAGCTGTGGATTTTCTGACTCAGAGTGGGTAAATAACTTTTGCAAAGCCACATAGCTAATATTCATTAGAACTGTGATACTAGTATAGGTCTAGTATATGTTTTAGCATTTATTTTTTCCACTCTATTACACTGCCTAAAAATATTTAAATTCATGCCAGATCTGTGTAGAAAGCTAATCTGTATGGAATTTTCTCAACCAATATTTTCGTGTTTGTCTCTAATTATTTTTAATAGCAGTTTACAAGCCCTTCAAAGCAATTGGAGATTTTGCCCTTTCTTTTACACAAACAAGCCAACACAGTGATAATGTCCTATAATAATGGGCCTCTTTTGTAGAAAGGCAGTCATTAATTCTTATTTTCATTCTAGGTAAATTCTGCTTATATAATTCATACTTTAGTAATCCAGTGTAAGTAGCCTGTTCTGACTGCTCAACTAAGTCAAGTTCTTCTATTACAAGCTTTAATATCACCATGTTTCTTTACTTCATAGCATTTATTTATGTTTCTAGTTATGCTTTTATTTGTAGGTTTGTTTTTTTTTTTGGTATTTCATCTAGACTGCTTTGTATGTTTTTATTCACCATTGAGTTCCTATCACAATGCCTAACAGCTGATGCACCCTCAGTAAATATTTGTTAGCTGGGTAAGGGCTAAATGGATGCATGGATAGACAGAGGAAGGAAATCAGCACAAGATAGGTCATTTTGGACTGCTGGCATTAAACAAGGATTCATATGTGATCTGGAATTTAATATAGGCTTTGAGAAGGGGGCAAAATGTTTAACATGTCAATCCACATGTTAAAAATATACACCCTTTATTACAGCTTTTTTTCTCATTAAGTGCAATTGAGGAGATGCATCCTAAAGTAAGCCTCACAGCTTTCTTTTTCAACACATGTGGGTGAGAAGGTATTGTTATATTAAGCAACACAGCTAATTAAAAGAGGAAATGAAAATAATTCTTAAATGAAAAGAGTCCCACTTCTCCCTCTGGTTGCCTTTACTACTATTTATCCTTGAAATATAAAGTATTTCATTAGAAAGAACTTTTACTAAACGGTAAAATCAAACCATTTCTACACATCTGCATGACGCATTAGAAATAGTAGGAACAAAGAACTCCATCTTGATTTAGAGCTAAGGGACACATTTGTTTGATTATTGTTTGTTCTGCAGAGGGTCTGAAAAGGAAAGACACTAAGGCAGCCCTTTCACTTGCTCCACATGCAAGACTCTTATCTCCCCACTGCCTTTCAGCAGCCTCATTCATGAATATATGTCCTTGCCTAGCCCTTGTAGACATCTAGCTTTCACCTTTAGACAGAACGTTCTTTTGATTACCATTAAGGGGATTATATACTCTCAAGGGTTCTTTTATTGTGCATCTTTTCATTCCTCCTTTTTCTAAATGTTCCCCCTCCCGTGCACTTTTCTAGTCCTCTCCCAAACCTCTGCTCTAAGATTTAGTTAGTTGATCTAGCAAATTCAAAAGTAATTATTGCTTTGCATCTGGTACGCAGGCCTCTCACTGTTGTGGCCTTTCCCGTTGCGGAGCACAGGCTCCGGACGCAAAGGCTCAGAGGCCATGGCTCACGGGCCCAGCCACTCCGCAGCATGTGGGATCTTCCCAGACCGGGGCACGAACCTGTGTCCCCTGCATCGGCAGGCGGACTCTCAACCACTGTGCCACCAGGGAAGCCCCATCTTTTGATTTTAAAAGGAGGACATTCTCCCTTAAATGTAACATCAGATTTTTCCTTGCTCAGGTACTTCACAATATTCTCCTTGATCTTCTGGAACAAACAGACTGAAAATAGCTTCTAGGCCCTTGACATTCCAACCCAGAGAGAATATTCGTCATTAGCTCTTCCTTCAAATGTGCTCTCCAGCCGTCTCAATGCGATGCAGTTGTCACAGACATTTCCCAACTTCCTCCCCCTTCCTCATCCTGAATGCGCCTCTTCTGTTGGTCATGTGTTTCTCTTATCAGATAATTGAGTTAAAAGTGTATATAGTCTAGACAAATTCTGCCAGATGAGACAAGATGACAAAAGAGTACATTTTAAGAAATAATGACCAAAAGAGGACATGTGCACCACTCCACTCCTGATTGATGGCCTTCATTACTTAGCTCCGGCCACACGAGAACCACATGCATTAAGAAATCTGTATACTTTGCTCTCTTAGGACTATCTTTGCTTAACATTTCGAAAAATCAGCATCATTTCTAAATGCAGAGAAGAGAAGGCCCAGCTAAAATAAAATAGATAAAAGCAAAGCCCTCAGGAAATGAGACTTGAAAGGATGCTATGAAGAAGACTTGGATTAAGAAACAAACAAAAACTTTCTATTTTCAGTCAATAAGAAAGGCAGCAAGTTCCGTTGAATAGCCCTGAGTTCTGATCCTGGTTAGTCATGAATCACTGTATTACTTTAGGGAAGTCACATAAACTTTCTGGGACTCATTGTTCTCATTCGCAATATGAGGAGGTCAATTTACATAATTTCCAAGTTATTTTCTAGGTCTGAAATTCCATGATGCTAAAATAGAAGATATCATCTACTAGTAACACTGTAATAAAATAACCTGAGCAAGTCTCTCATGAGAATGACTGGGTTCAAATCCTGCCTCCTTTTTTTTTTTATTGACACTAAGATCTTTGGTCAGATTTTAACTTCCCTAAGTCTCAATCTTCTCATCTGTAAAATGGGGATAACAACAGTACAAATGCAATAGAATTGTTGGTGAATTAAGAAAGATAATTCACATAAAGCCTTATCATGGTGCTTGGTGCTCAGAAGTCACTCCAATAGTAGGAATGTAATGAGGACTACAGTCTGCTCGGAAACACCTAAGAAGGAAAATAAAATGTACATTTCTGTGTATTTGCTTGATGAGTTTCCAATATCCTAATTTGATATTTTAAAAATCATATGTTAATAAAGCCTAGTTAATTATATTCCTCCTTCTAAATTCTCAGTATCACAATTAATATGTCAGTCTAGCATGGAGTGGAGCTGGGGAAGTGGGCCTGAGGCAACAGCTAAACTCTGCCTTTCATTGAGCCTCAACCTTATGCCTTTGACAGCTTCTGGGCTTCTGGGGAGCTCACCTCAGACCCAGCTAGCCACTGTCTCTGTCACTAACAAAGATTTAGAATACATGTGGCAGTGGATGATCTGACTTCCATAATTTTCAGTCTTAACTATTCACTAAAGCCAGTCTGTCCTTAAAAAGGAAAAGCACTCCAGAACCAGAGAGCTTTTGTTCCCATGGCAACAGCATAGGTCAATAGCTGCAGTCACACCTTCATCAGCCTTGATTGCATCTGGCAATTTACCATCTTCTGTGCCTCCTTTTGTTTGAGCCCCTCTCATTTGCTTAATTCCCATCTCTATTGGGAGAATCTGCAAAATGCAAAACTACGGGAGTTGAATTTAAATTTAAAGCTATGGGAGCCTTAATAAAACACTGGAGAGCATGGCTTATTTTATAAAACTCACAGACATGTGCTTGTTAGAATCAAGTCCCACATCCTGAACCTCAGAATCTCGCTTCCCATATTCTGTTACAGCTGAGAAATTATTTATTTGCAATACCCTACGGTTTCTGGAAAAATCGATGCCATTTCTGCCTTCCAAGATCCTATTCTGATATCATGGGTATCAGCTTTGTCAGGATAAAGTCCAAATTCCTCAGCTTGTCATACAAAGCCCTTTATCAGCTGACCTTTGCTCACAGCACCACCTTCCTCTTGCCTGCCTCCCTTTACACTCTACACTTAGGTGGTATTTATCTTCTTTCACTTCTTGAACACATCCTACACTCTGGGTCCTCACACATGCTGTCCCCTCTTTTTGGAACATGATTCCCTCAGCCTCCTTGCCTGGCTATCTCGTAACTGTCCTCCACGTCTCAGTTTAGGTGTCACTTTCCACAGGAAAGGCTTCTTAACCCCTAGCCTGGTGAGTCTTCCATTACACCACGTGCTTCCCTGTTATACCATTATCTCAATACATTCTAATAGCCTGTAGAAGTATCAGAACTCTTTAAAACTGTGTAAGCCCACCGAATGCAGAGGCAGAGTCTGTCTCTACACCCTCCATCCACTAACCCCACTGCTGAACTTCCAGTGCTCCTTCAGTGTTTGATACAACACAGGCACTTCACAAATATTTGTTACGTGACTGAAATCACTTTATCCTACTAGATCATGAGAGTCTCTTGTTATAAATTTCATGACTTTGGTGTTCTGCAACTTCCTGTGTATCCAACTGTAAGCATCTACCAGAAGGTGCTTTTATTCAAGATGTATTTGCAATTTTCCTATCCTTCACAGGGATATCAGTAGATAACCATTCACTTAAAGTGGACAAATTCTAAAATCCCTGGTCTGTGGTCTGTGTTTTTTTCATGATTTAGTCCACTAAGCACTGATTTTTAGGTCAGCTCAATGTAGTTAGCCTAAAAAGATTTAAAAATAAAGAACAAACGAAAATGTTGAAGTCAATAAAATAAGTAGCACTACTGAGCCATACACCTATAGTCATCAGACAAGTCCACTAGCCGGATGCCTAGCAAGCCTGGACCCCTTCTTGCTACTATACACAGAGTCTTATGTTTCAGAACTCATCAGTCAGCAGTCATGGGAAGAGAAGAACAGACACACTGTTTGCTAAATGTGACACCACCTGAATTCAGTGACTGGGGATCACAGGGACAAATCTTGTTTGTTTGAGCCAGGCACTAATGTTGAAGAGGCAGCTACTCAGTACATGGTATACTGACACCATGATACTTTGAGGCTGAAGTTTTTGACACTTGGACATTCTGTTTTTTTTTTTTTTTTTTTTTTTTGTGGTACGCGGGCCTCTCACTGTTGTGGCCTCTCCCGTTGCGCGGAGCACAGGCTCCGGACGTGCAGGCTCAGCGGCCATGGCTCACGGTCCCAGCATGGCTCACGGGCCCAGCCACTCTGCGGCATGTGGGATCTTCCCGGACCGGGGCACGAACCCGTGTCCCCTGCATAGGCAGGCGGATTCTCAACCACTGCGCCACCAGGGAAGCCTGACACTTGGACATTCTGAACTGTCAGCTTCTGAAATTATTAGCAAGCATCCCGTGCAATGGATACCCTCCCTTTATCTCTGAGCCTTCTCTGATCCCATCATTAATTTCATTTCTATTTCTGAGTGACACCCACACCTTGACCCCTAGCCATGTTTGGCCCATGCTGAATTTCAGGTGTCTGAAGGATACTACTGCATAGAAATAAGCATTAGATGGTGAGCGATGTGAGTCAAATGCTTCCAAAGGACATTGGGGGCAGGAGAGTTCAGGCATAAATGTCTAAGTCACCTGGGGAAGAAGTGTGAGAAGAAGCTGGGAGCCAAAGAAAGCCTCATGGAGCACCACTGTGCCGAATGGGTGTACAAGAGGAAAGGAACTTGCAAAAGAGCTGAGGAGGGGAGAGAGGGAACAAGAATACCATGCTGCAAAGTGATAACACAATGTAAGCACTAAAAGGGGATGATGGCGTTTATAACTCCCTGAATCGTAAAAAACCAGCTGGTTATTGTGGCTGAGAATAGCAGTTTAAAATGTGGAAATAGGGTCATCTCTCCCCTCTTCTCCCTTTCCTCCACGGAACCCAATGTCCAGTCTCCCCACTGGCCTAAGTGCCCCATCTGCTCTGCTCCTTCTACTGATGTGGCACAAAGCTCACTTGTACTGAAATGGCAAAGAAGTCTCATGGCACTGAATTTCTATTAAAATCTGGCTTAATATATCCTTGCATATTAGTGATGTTCAAAATAATATTTGTAGGGCTTCCCTGGTGGCGCAGTGGTTGAGAGTCCGCCTGCCGATGCAGGGGACACGGGTTCGTGCCCCGGTCTGGGAAGATCCCACGTGCCGCGGAGCGGCTGGGCCCGTGGGCCATGGCCGCTGAGCCTGCGCATCCGGAGCCTGTGCTCCGCAATGGGAGGGGCCACAACGGTGAGAGGCCCGCTTACCGCAAAAAAAAAAAAAAAAAAAAAAAAATTAATTAATAATAATATTTGTAAGTTTTCCCATTTTGTTATTTTCCAAAGTATTTCAGCAATTTCACTAAAAATGTTAGTCTTCAAGAAAACACCTTAATGATTTGATCAGCAAACATAATTGAGCATATCCTATAAGCAAGTACTGGTGATCAAGCAGGGAGTAAGATAGAAAATGTTTCTGCCCTCATGGAACTTACATTCTAGGTAAAGAGAGCAGATTAGAAACATATAAGAACACTTGTCAGGAAGTGATAAGTCTATGAAGGCAACTAAAGCAAGGAAAAGGGTCTGAGATTCATGGCAGGGGGCCATTTCAGATTGGGGGGTCAGCTCTGAATAGGTGTCCTTTGATCAGAGAGTTCAGTGAAATGAGGAGTTCACAGTGTGAATATCTGGAGGAAGAGCAGTCAGGGCTGAGAGAATGTAATGTCCCTGAATTCAGGCAAGTTTGAGGACCAGCGAGAAGGCTAGTTATCACATAAGTACACTTCCATAACAAGGATGGGTGCAATTACCAATATGTTTACCAGTAGCCAATCGTTATCTACATTCAACAAGGTTAGAAAGGCAGTAAAGGCAGACAACTTCTTCCTTCTTTTTATATCTACTTACCTTACTAGCAATTCTTGTGTGTGTGTGTGTGTGGGGGGGGAAACAACAGAGGGGGTAAAGGAAATTGTCATTCAACTTCTCTTTTTACCATACATGCCCTCCATTCTCCATCCCACTCCTATTTCCTATTCTCGTTTCTCTCCCTCCTTCTCTCATTTCCCCCACTTCTCCTCCTCCTCCTCTTCCTCTACCTTCTTCCCCACCTCCCCTTTCAAATTTCTATCTCCTATCTGCATCCTTTACAATATTTCTGTACCGTCTTAAAATCTCAAAAGTGAAAATCGTCCTCGAGAGATAAAAAGAACAAAGTTTGTCTGCATCGGCTGAGAATAGCAGTTTGCTTTTGAGTTAGATTATTAGCAAAAGTAACCACATGTACCACAATTAAAAGAGGAAGGAAGCTGGGGGTGGGGAAAAAGACCCAGTAGCGTCAAATATAATGAGCGCGGCTTTACGACGTACTCACAGAAATGTCGGCATGTTCACACCCCGTGGCACGTAGCTAGTCTCTGCAGGATTTCTTGGCCAACATCCAGCGACGGTGAGCACCGGGCTCCTTGCCCCGGCGCTCACGCCTGCAACTTGCAACGTTTCACTTCAGTCTGACTTAACACTCCACCATAAAGGTAATAATAATACACCCCCATAACAGGGTAGAGTAATATACCCCAAGCACCATTGATCTCACAGCAAATGGGCCCTTGCTTAGCTCACTGAGAAACCTTGCTTTACCACCTCCCGGTGAATGCTCAGACCAGACCGTTAAGGCGGCTCCTCCAGCGCCCACCTGTGGCTGCTCACCTCCGCAGTGAGTCTCGTGATCCCTTTGGATAATACCACTTCAGCTGTTCTAGATTAAACCCCCTATTTGTTCCAGCCTGATTCCCACATCCTAACAAGACAGAGATACTCTCTGGTGGTGTTTCTGGCAGGTGATTTTCAGCTGCTATGATTGAGTACTAGGTAGGCATGGGTATAGATTACTGTAGCAAAAAACTTACTGTTTGAGACTTCAAAATGACCATGTGCTCCAGGACCAACATAAATGCTTGAGATCGACATAAATCCTTTTCTCCTCTAGAAAGTGAAGAGGAGCCGTTTCAAAACTTGCCAGGCTTTATGGACTTTCATTAATGAGTAGTAAGTTACTGAACAAATAGTCTTTACTGTCTTAAGCACTTCCATCTCGACCCTTTCCCGTCATTTCTCAACCTGGTAGCTCTTTGAAAAATGTAATGTTGTCACTCCTCTGCTTAAAATCATTTTTTAGATTCCACTTGCACCCACGTCAGAGTCCAAGCCACCTACCAAGACTTACGAGAAGCTGTGCTGTGTCTACTCTTCCCCCCTTTGCCAACACATCAGGTGTCACTTCAGCCCTCCCTCACTAAGCTCCAGCCACCATGGCTTTCTTTAAGTTCCAAGAGGATGGGTGCAATTACCAATATGTATACCAGTAGTCAATTGTTATCTACATTCTTTCATGCCTCAGATTCTTTCCATATGCTGGTTCCTTTCCTGCCCATCACCACATCTGCATAACCCCTTTCACCCTCAGGTCTCAGCTTAAGTGTGCCTTTAGAGGCCTCCTTCGGCCATCTTGTTAAAATTCAAATCCCCTTCCCTACTGAACAAACGCCACTGTTCTCAAAAACAGAAAGCTTTTTTTTCTTCACAACACCTACTATACCATTTTTAGTTGTATCACTTGGGGAAATGGAAACCATACCAGTTTGTCTGAAAAGGGAGAACCGAATATAAAGCATCAATTTTTTAAAAGTACTGGTATACTGAAAAGACAAAAAGAGGACACTGAGGTACCAGAGAGATAGGAAATGCAGGAAATGGCCACCGTACCTAAGGCTGGGGGTCATCAGAAACTAGGAGGAGGTGTCCTGCAGGGCTGGGACCCAGAGCTCAAGGTGCCCTTTGCTTCCTGCCGGTCCCTCAGGAGCTTGGAGGAGGGGCTGAGGGGCTGGTTCTCAGATACCAAGGAAAGGGTGCTGCTTGGCCGGCGCCGGCGTCTCTGACAAGGTGCAAAGAAGCTGGTTCTGGGGGTGCTGGAAGAACTAGAAACTGCGGACCCCCAGTGATGCTGGAGTAGGTTAAACGACAACAGTACCTTCTCAGGACAGAAAGGAGAGCGAGAAGGAGAAAGGCCCCTTTTGCTTCCTGTTTATTGCCTACCATTCTTCCTCACTGCCCGCTGTTGACAGATCCTAATGCGGATACGCCTGGCAAAGGAGAAAGGTATTGATAGTTTGCAGAGTTCCAGCCTGAGAAATTTAGAGCAGCATATCCAAGGGTGGGTTTAGAGATACCATAGCTTATATAAATCGCATACTATTTGTTTGGTTTTTTTGTCTTTTCTTTCGTACTAGACAGAACATGTTCAGGACCCATGTCTTTCTTTTCACTATTTTACCCCCTCCATGTGTACAGCACAGTAAGAAGTAAATAGAAGGTACTCAATAAATACTCCTTGGATGGATGAATTTATTAGATTGTTTTCAAAAGGACTTAGTAAAATATACAGTTCAATTCTTGTCAACTGAATAATATTGAGTGCCTCATATGGTGGTCTAGGTATTGGAGCTAAAGTATGAATATGAGACAGTTCCTTACTATTTAGTAGGGAATTTAAGACATTCTCATATGACACTAAATAATAAAATGCCATTGCAAACACTCATATGTTTAAACGCCCAAAGAATTGAACAGGCAGCAAAATCTATAGGAGATCAGGAAAAGAAAAAAGGCAAATGTAGGTTTGGAATGATTCAAGAGACTTGCGGAAGAAGTTATGATCTGAGGCAGGCTTAAGAGGGGGTGGAAAAACAAAGCTGTGGAGGAGGGATGGGTTCGGCAGGTTTTCAGATGATTCTGATGAAAATGAAGTGAGAGATTAGTAGAAGTCACTGGAAAAGTGAATTTGAACGAACTGTGTAAAATCATGAATTCTGGAGTTAGAATTATGAGTAGTATGTCTTTTACAAAGAGGCGACATTAAGAGGTTATATGCAAAGGAGTGATGTGGCCATTCAGAGTATTTTCTGCAGATGAATCTGGCGACATCATGGGGATAGATGCAGCATCACTGATTATGTAGAAACTAGAGCCAGAAAGACTAGTTAGCAGACTGTGACAACAATCCTGAGCCGGAAAAGATGGTGGAGATAGAAAAAGAAGAAAAATATGACAAGTAATGTTCAGAAGGAAGAATCAATAAAACATAATGAGGAATTAACCCAGGGCAAGGAGGGTGCAGAGGATATCTAGAATTAATCCACAGTGATACATGCAGAGAGGATTCAGAAGGGTGGAGATAAAACAGAGATCATTCAGTTTCAACAGAAGAACTTGATTAATAATGTTATCAGTACAGTAAAAGTTCCAGCAAATATTTATCCTCCAGTAACTAAACCCACATTTTGAAAACTTAATATGAATCCGGAAGAATATATACATCTTCATCTTGAGATTCTTCAGAAGTATTAGGCTTCTGGAAGTTATAATAGTCACATAGTGTCTCATTTCCATAGATAGGTTCCTTGAAATTGGTCTGCCAAGTGTTTTCATATACTCCCCTATCTGTTTCTTCTTTAGCTTGGGGAGGACACACTACTACATTTTCATAGTTGTCATGTATGTTAGTGTCCTTCCCAGCAGAGCTGTCATCTTGGGTTTGAACTGAGATTTTTTTACTTGGGCCGATAACCTGGGGGCTCAAGGAGACTCTTTTAGTGTAGTCTTTTCTCCTTTGCAAAAACTTTGGTAAGGTAAATTGCACTGTATTATGCTGTTTCCAGTGCCAAACACACCCAATTCCACAGATCACCAACAGTAAAAGAAGGGAAATTCCTATGGAAATGGCCACTGAAGTATTTCCACAGCTTTTCAGCATTTCTGCACAGTATTGTTTCATAGTATGGTGTAGCCCTTAATGAATTCACAGGTACAGTCCACTGTAATTCTTTGTAGGATATGGTTTGAAAGTAATTTCGGAAGCTCTTTTAGGCATTTCTGTTTCAGATATGAAAGAACATCATGGCAAAGACCTGGTGTACATAGAGGAGAGATGAGTAAACTTGATTTTGGAAGCTGGCTCTTGTTGTAGCTGATGATTATACAATTGTTGTTGTATAACTGCACCGTGTCGGGGGGATTTCATTCAACTCCACTTCCTTTTTTAATCAATGAATCACAAAATGAAGCACAAATGAGTGGAAAATAATAGCAGAGTAGAAAACTCAAGGAAGGGAAGGTTGAACGATCTGCCATCCACGTGCCTGCTGTAAATTAGAAACATTTTAATTGCATATTTATTACATAGCATAATAAAAAATCTGCCAGTTTCTACCACTACATTAAGCATCAGCATTTAGTGAGCTCTTCCTTCAGGATAGAATACAGTACTACCTGTTGCATTTAGTGAGTTTTTGTTTTAATATAAAATACAGTACTAGTTGTTGTTGTTGTTGTTGGTGTGTGTGTGTGTGTGTGTGTGTGTGTGTGTGTGTGTGTGGCGGGGGGAGAGTTAAAAGAGCCTGTCTCTGCTGAAGCCTGAGTGGTTTTATCACTTAGATTTCAACATGGTTTTTGACCATAAGGCTAATAATTTTCAAGAGAAAGATAATGCTTCAAACACAATAGGAGCAAAGAGATAAGAGTATAGATGTGCAATCATTTCCATTACCTATCACCTCCTCTGTGAAACCTTGCCTGTCCCTCTTTGTAGTGATCTGGGACCATGTCTTTTCCTTAATCACACATTCCTCTGTATCCCCATATTAATGAGTCAGTTCTCTATTACAGCATGGCAATCTAAATTATGGGAAATTGTGTGTCTTCCTACCTGGTTAAATGGTGGACAAGGATCAGGTCTTTTCCTCTGAATACTCCTAGAGAAAAGCATAACACCTAGCACAAAAAAGACACTCAGTCAATATTTATTGAATGAATGATTAAATAAACATAGGACTCCAAATCTAAGCATCTATTGTTTAAGTTCACAGTTTAAAACTCATACATGTCTTCTGAAAGGTACAGTGTATACTTAAAAAAAGAAAAGAGCTCTTTGATGTAACACAAAATACCTAAAAACAAAATATTTAAAACAAAATTTGAAAGACTTCCTATCACTAGTCTTCTCACAACTTCCAGCAAATAACTTTCCTTTAATTAAGATAATTTTAGAGTGCTACCTGTTGATGCTTTAAAATGGCAAAGAGGAGAGAAAAATGGAAGTGTTCAACTCGGCTGAATGTTCTATTATGATTTTATCAACAAAATATTATTACTGTATGTTTTTAGCCTAGTCACAGAAATACTTATATCCAATATTGTTTTCATTATTGTTGTTTTCTTCCAGTTTTATTGAGATATAATTGATATATACCACTGTATCAGTTTATGGTGTACAACATGATGATTTGATATGTGTGTATTATGAATTGATCAAAACACTAAATTTAGTTAATATATATCAGCTCAGTTACAGTTTTGTTTCTTGTAATGAGAACTTTACGATCTACTCTCTTAGCAACTTTCAAATAAATAATACAGTATTGTTAACTATAGTCATCCAATTTCATAGTGCTTATGAGATGATTATCATCATCCACTGAATGTCATAATCAATAATATTTAGTTATTTGGGGCCAGCTTCTAAACATTTTTACACGGATTATCTCATTTAATCTTACCATGCACAGCTGTCATGTTAAATAGATACTACTGTTATGCCCATTTTATATATGAGAAAAGAGAGGATTAAAAAAGTCAAGTAACTTCTTCAATGACTAAGTGATTAAATCTGGATTCAAGTAAAAATTTCCCCCAAATATTATTCCTACACACATTTCTATGAATGTCTATCAGCACATCCATCACTAAATGTTTATAGATGATTAGCTCTGAGGTTCTTGAGTGTTTGGAATCATATCTTATTCATCTTTATATTACCAGCAGCAGTACTAGACACAGAATAGCTAGCTTGTTAAATATGTTTTAATGAAGGGAGCAACCTGCATTAGGATAAAAATAGTAATGATAAACAGGAGAAAAGAAACCCCATGAAATTGTGGCCTGCTCTCAGTAGGAACTCATGTACAACAGTGAACTTTTCTAAATTTGTTCAAGGTTAGAATACATCAATATGCAAATTTTCAATTGGCATTTCACATAAAATACGAAATTAAATAGGAGATGCAGTTAACTCATAACATTTATTTGATAAAACTATAGGGACAGACACCCCAGACTGCAACATCTTTTACTTTCTTTGGAACTTTTGTAGGTTCCCTCCTTTAAAAGGCCAGACACAGTGCTTGTGTTCAAAGGCAAAGGTTTGGCAAGTGACTTTAACCATTAGGAGCCCACTTCCTTTTTTGCAACAGCTGAAAACTGACCGTATGTAAGATATTTCATGGTATAAATGATTACTCATTTAAGTAAATATTTGCCAGCATATTTGAACTAAATTTCACATATTGATTGAAATTAATCAGCTTTTTAAAAGCTGCCAGGATTGCAACAGCAGTGAGGAAGGCTAACTATTGTCCTCTGAGGATAAGGTAATAAATTGCTCTCTGGATTTTTGAGAGGAGAATTTATTTTTAACCATCTATGTTCTTCTATGTAGACATTCCAGTACATTCCCAATATTAAAGCTGTTTGTCAAAGTAGTGTTCTCTGAGATAAAGACAAGGAGACATTTTACAGGAAAATAAATGCATCCGTCCTCTTTCTTCAAAATAACTTAATAGGAAAAACCCTGCAAGACATGAATAAAGACCTACTAGAATGGAATACATATGTTAAACAAGAGTCCTTCAAATATAACTTATAGGTTTCACTTTGCCCAATTTGAAAGAAGACTGTTTCTGTTTTGGAAGACAATTCCAACAGGTTACCTAACAATTATTTGTCTTAAAATCACAAACTGTTGACAAACTTCTGAAATTTTCAGTCAGATGCTGCCCTTCTGTTTGAAACCAAGGCAACAACAAAGCATACTCTTATCCTTGCAAGCCTCTATACTAGAAAAGAAACATTAACCTCACTCTTAATTTGTAAAGTGGTTTTTCAATGTATGGCCACCTAATTCTACAAACTGTGTCTGATGAGATAAAAAGCCATTGATTATTTAAAATGAACTAGTTTGTTATAGTTTTCATTTCACACAAACACCTTAAAGCAGGTTTTTACTTACCTTGAGGTTGGTATGCCGAGCTTTCTTTTGTTCTTCTGGTTGTTTTAAACCCACTTTTGTTTAGAACTTGTTCCTCTTTTTCATGTAGGTCAGTTACTTCCTTCTTTACTCCCTCCTTTCAGATCATTTCATACTTGCAAAGTTTCCTGGCTCTAGAGGAAGTTCTTATCAGATGCACAAGAATTAAGATAAATTGCACAAGTTTTTGAGTAAGGAAGTCCAGCCCTTCACCTTTACCCAGTAATAATTCTCCAACTATATCAGAAAATGATGCATAAAGCCTAGGTGGTTTTTTTTATTTGAGCAATATTTGCAGTCTCCACTTTAGTTTTTTTTTTAAACATCAGAAATTTATTCTCTCACATTATGGAGGCCAGAAGTCCAAAATCAAGGGGTGGGCAGGGGCGGTACTTCTGGACATCCCAGGGGAGAATCCATCCAGGCCTCTCTCCCAGCTTCTGGTACTTCCTGGTGATCCCTGGTGTTCCTCATCTTGTAGACACATCACCCCCATCTCTGCTCCATTGTCTCATGGCTTCTCCTCTTGTCTTGTCCTCTATGTATCTCTTACAAGGTCACTGTCATTGGATGTAGGACCACCCAGATAATCCAGGATGATCTTTTCTCAGAACCTTCATTTAATTACACCTGCAAAGACCCTACTTCCAAATAAGGTCCTGTTCACAGCTTCCAGGAATTAGGATTTGGATGGCTCTTTTGGGGGTGTGTGTGTGTGGGGGGGGGGTCACCATTTAACCCACTACAATACTTAAAAGAGTGTGCATTTTACCTTTTAATTTTTATAACTTTTTAAAAGTTTAATGCTGTGTGTAATCTTCAGGCAGTCCTCACTTTAGAATGAATAAGTCATTTTATTTGCACTTCAAAATTTTTAAAAAGAAATATTTTAAAAGGTAGTGATGCATAGGTCTTTATTTATTTGCTTGTGTGTTAGAACAGTCCTTGTTCCAAGTACTATGTCCCAGTGCCCCAGGTTACATCTATACATGTCAAACCAGTGCCCCAATTTTGGTTCAGAATATGCTAATATTCTTTTAAATTGATAAGACAGGATTTCCTAAAGTATATTCCAAAGTGTACTACTTCTGGAATTTTCTAGTAGAAGTTTCATCAAGTATATTTGGAAAGTACTGCTTACCTAGAGACTCACAGGCACTCAGCATACTAAAAGCTATGAGCAGTCCTATAGCATGCAAACCAAACCAAACCAAATATGAAAGAAAAGCTGTTTAACTTCATTTAATAATAGTAGCCAACATTTTCTGAGCACTACTATGTATTTAAATCCGTTGTGTGCTACTCAGTAAATCCTGACAATAACTTGATAGAAGAGGACTCTATTCATCCTTTCTTACAGAGGAGGGGAGGAAGGCAGAGTGGTGAGGTACTCACTCCCCCTGTGTGGCTGGCAGTTTGCTTCCATCACCTGTGTGCTAAAGTCACCATACTAGCTGTCTCTAGGCTGAATGACAAGTCTCCATCACGGAACCCTTATTTAACAGCATCTCTCAGAGGACAACTCTGTGGAATTCCAAAATGGGAAGTGCTGAATTAGACAGACAAGATGAGAAAGTAACAGAAATTTTGCCTTTTATGTTGTACTGGAACTTTTTCAAGCACAGAGGATGAACTTTGCATGAGGCAGTTTAAAAGAAGATTTAGTTACTGAAATACCAATTGGACATTCGAAGAACAATATTGTCAATACTGACTGGACACTGACATTGTGCCAGGCATTATGCTAAGCAATGGGGATGCAATAGTGAACAAACTCCCTTGCAGCACCTAAAGCCTAGTGAAGAGGCTGTACCCACAGATCTTTTCAGAGCAAGACAGTAGGAGCTAAGAAAGACACAGTTATGCACAGGGAACAGTGGGAGCAAGGAAAAGAGACATCAACTCACAGTTGTCAAGGAAGGGAAGACATGAGCAAAGCCTCACAGAACACGAAGGAGATAATCAAGGCAGAATAGGAGTGTTCTAGGCAAAGATCTCAGAGTGAAGGAGGTTATGAAGTTGTGAAGCTTGAAATGTGAATTCAATCTTCAGTCTACCAATATTTTAACTGCAACATTAGCCACCCTTCCAAGTAATAACACACACACACACACACACACACACATGCACACAATCTGCAAGTAATGTAATAAATACAATATTTATGTAAGATTATACAGCCTACTCTAGAACTCAGGACAACTGGAAGTTCATCTAGATTTTGCTGTTTGAACTTAGGAAAGTTTTAACCCTTTATCACTTTAGTTTTTCTAAAGATAAATAAAATGAAGCGATATTCCCTGGCCTTTTTCTCTAGATATGATTTATTTTTAAGTAATAGATATAACCATTCTTTGAATTTACAGAAGAGATGCTATATATATATTTTTTTCAAAATAGAATTATAATATAATCATCATTTGTATGGATCAGATATTATATCTTGAGTTCTGTTTTCCTACCTTCCTATCTTTGGCCTAGCAAGACACATTTTTATTGTCTTCTTACAGTTCCCTTTTTAATCATAGCAATTATAGTTAGGCTTTCTTTTCCTGCTTTTCCTTCCACCATGTCATTTGGTTAGCAGAGGGTGTGGGAGGTAAATTGTTTTCTAGTGTAATTTGGACTGTTATCCAGATAATCTTTCTTCTCCTATTATTTGATGATTAACAACCAATTTACTTAACTGTGATTAAAATTCCTAGCAATTTCTTTTGTGTCAGTTAATATCTATTTATTTTAACCATGTACTTTTTCAGATATTTGAACTGAGTAATATTGGTGATGACAGATGTGGAAAAATGTTTGTGAATGTGGATTTTATTTGAAAGCATGACTGACTAAAAACATCTTCCTGGATATTCTGTAGGGAGCCCCCAAACTCCATGCTACTGGTTAAAGGCATTATGGAAGCATACATTTTAGCATAAGGCATTATGTTGCCTGGGAAGGGTAGCATATTATTAGCTAGCAAATTCATTAATACTGATGGGTTTATGGGATTAGCCAAAAAGCAACTAGAGCTTTAATGGAATGAGTCACTGCCTTCCAACTAGTAAAGTTTCACTGTGTGGGCCAAGGAGTTAAGAAAATTTTAAAGTGAGGAAATTGAGCAGTTGAAGGTGAGGAGAGAAGGCATGAATAAGAAGAGGTCAAAATAGAACCACTGTTGCTTTAGTTATGCTTAGTGTCAATCCTGTTAGCAGCTGGAAAACTTAAATAATATAATTTTGAGGGGATTGGAATGGATTTTACTGGAAGAGATGTGAGATATTATTTAGTCAAGGAATTCATTCCCAAACTTGAAAGTCTATCAAGATCACTTATGAAACTTTAAAAAAAGAATACAACTTCATAGGACCCTGGGGACTCTGCTTCATTATGTGTGGAGTCGGGCCCAGGTATCTTCATTTTAAAAGTTAAGAACAATACCAAGGAATTTCTGAGTTAGAGGAATAAGGGATTGCACAGACTGTGTCAGGAGGAGGAATTTTTACTTTTGATTTTACAGTCTTTTATACTATTTGATCTTTTTTCATAAACATGTACCAGTTTCATAAGAAAAAGGAACACTGACATCTCCTCAGATGATATCGAATTGTGGCCAGGTTTGGGAACTATTGATATAATTGAACCCTCTGAGGGTCAGAGAAGTGATGTGATTTACTCCATAGAAACTAGAAACCTAGACCAGATATCAAAACAGTCTCCTGATTCTGATCTAGTAATTTTCCTCTATACTATACCAACTCCATGAGGAATAGATAAAAAGAAAGTCCCTAGATGTCCCCTTCAAGAGTCTATCTGTTTTTCTCTCCTTACATTAAGTCAGAATATATATGACAGGAAGTTAGTGATAAGAAAATGAGAGAGCAAAATCCATCAGGGATGCCACAGGTAGTGAACCATGAAAGATGTTACTCTATTGGTGGACTAGTTTAAACTATGAAATCTGCCAGCTGAAACACTTGTCAGGACTAAAGAGACGTATATTGTTATGGTTCATTTAACAACATAGAAAGGTTAGATTATGGTCAAGGGCTAAAAAGAGAAGACACTGAAAGAAAAACAAAGTAAAAAGACTTAGGAATTGCACTCCTATGTATATACTCAACAGAAATGAAGGCTGTTTCTGATTATGACCACTTTCTTCATAATGTCCCAAAGCTCTAGAAACATTCCAAATGTCCATCAACAATACAGTGGGTAAATGGAGCATGGTAAATCCACACAATGGAGTACTACACAACAATGAAAACAGCCAAGTTACTGATATGCACAGAAACGTGGATGAATCTTACAAACTTTATAATTAAAGAAGCTATGCACAAAAGAGTACATGTTTTATGATTCCACTCCTGAAATCATGTAAAGCTTTCTACAACCATATAATGGTAGAATTCGGAAGAAAGGTGATTATTATAGACTGGGAGGTATATAAGGGAGCTATCTCAGATGCTAGAAAATGTTCTATATTTTGATCTTTGTGGTGGCTACAAAGACGTATCTATAGATAACCATTCATCAAGCTGTCCATTTCAGATTTATGCACTACATTATGTAATTGTATCTTAATTAAAAAAAAGAAACTGGAGATGAAGAGTAAGACAATACCTTTAAAAGTCATGCAAAACTGAGGTAACTAGATATGTTTTTATTCATTCAGATTACCATCTTCTTTGGTAAACTGGTCTACTAATTTGGGAAGGGAAATTTTGCTAAATTGCAGGTACACTTTGAGCTGGATGAGTTATAACTTTATCTGGAGCTTCCTGAGCCTGAAGGTTGGGAAAGGCTGGTGGTAGGAAGGATGGGAGTTATTAATGAACCTTGAGCTTCCACCCAGTCAAAGCAGGGAATTTCTACTTTCTGAGATTATGAATATGGTCTTTCATTGGCACACCTTGACTTACTTAAGAGATGTGTTGCTGAAAAATAATATTCAATCTAAAAACACAGGTATAAAGTAATTTAACCTAAAAGGAATAATTCTGTGATCTTAGGCAAATAATATGACTTCTCCATCTTGCTTTCTTCATCCACAAAACAGCAACGGATTCAGTAATCCCTAAGATTCCTTCAAATTCTACTAAGTACAAATGAATAGTATAAAAATGGCCATCACATTCAGTAGATGATATTTCAAAGCAGTTTTCATGTTTAGCATATATTTCCTTTCACTCTAACTCCTTTTTCATCATAAGTCTTTCCTAACTGCTAGCGCATATCAGATAACATGACTTGAAGCTTGTTTCAACTTCAGTTCAACAACACTCCTCCTTCCCTCGCTGTTTCCCCTTTTATTCCTTCAGATTAAAATAAATGGACATTGGGAAAGCTGAAAAAAATTGAAAACATTTTACTTCTTCATGAAAAAAATTGAAAGCTGCATAATCTAGCAGTCCAACAGAAGATACACCGTTCATCTTAGACTGTGTATATAATTTCACAAGTCAAATAACGGATAAACTATTTCAACAGATTTTTGGTTTTTGTTCATTTGAGGAGGAGAGTATTATAAACTAGGATTAATAATAGGCACCAAATGAGTCACTGGTTGATTCTGCCAACTTCTTCAGAAAATTCTGCAAGGCACATTATAACATATCATTACTTTAAAAATAACTGCACATATTTTGAAATTTTACACTGTAGTCAGACTGGATATAAGAACTACTGGATAGCAGACACCTTTCTCCCAAGAAAAGTGTCAATCACTATTACCATTTCAAACCTGGAATGGGAAGCAGGTACTAGGGGAGGCTCACTCATCAGAGGAAAGCATATTCTCAGGCCTTTGCTTGAAGACCCTGAGTGATCTGAGTTATATACACTGTTTCTGAACAGGAAATTAGGGGGGGAGAGAGAATAGTAGCTGTTTAGGGTCACTTTTTTCCCCCCAAACTGAGATGGCACCCTATATAACTTTATTCCCAGGAAGAGTAGAGGGTGTAGAAAACAACAAACACTAATGGAGTGGGTAGGGCAGAGGACCTGTCTAAAAGGGTCCCAATAAAGAGAGCATCTTTTTCTCTCCCTGTGGGAAACACACTCTGGAAGCCAATTCATCTTCAGGTAAATATTGGTGAACATTCACCCAGAGCACGAGGGCATTTAGTGGTGAGGCATAAATTGTGAACAGTCTCAGATAAGCCAGTGTTATGCCCCAGCCAAGTCAATGTCTCTGAAACCCGTTTTCTATGCTTCGTTGTAGACCACTGGTTTCTCATTAGTAGACCAGGCTAACATCATGTTCATTCTTATGAGACATATCTCACCATTATATGTTCCTTTTATTAGCTAGTTTATCAGAATTTGAAGACCATCTCCTTCTTGTCCTCAGAGTCTATCGTATCTCTAACATTAACTAGCTTGAGCCAGTCATTTAATCACACAGAACCTCAATTTCTTATCTGTAAAATGGATCTTAATGAGTTAATGGTTCTTAACTCTAGCTGTTCACTGGAATCTCATTAAGGAGCTTGAAGAATCTTGATGCTTGGGTTCCAGGCCACAAAAATTAGAGCAAAATCTCTGAGGGTGTAACTTGAGCATTACTAGTTTTTAAAAGGTCTTCAGGTATTTAAAGTCCCAGCAAGCCAGTATTGAACAGTCAGGCCTCTTTTGAACTAATATTCTATGGCTCTGTGCTGTATGATCTTGAGAACCGCTTAACTCTTTACTTCAGTTTTCTTCACTATAAAAAAGAACTTGAGGGACTTCTCTGGTGGCACATTGGTTAAGAATCCGCTTGCCAATGCAGGGGACATGGGTTCGATCCCCGGTCCGGGAAGATCCCACACACCATGGAGCAACTAAGCCTGTGCGCCACAGCTACTGAGCGTGTGCTCTAGAGTCTGTGAGCCACAACTACTGAGCCCTTGCGCAACAACTACTGAGCCTGTGTGCCGCAACTACTGAGACTGCATGCTGCAACTACTGAAGCCCGTGCGCCTAGAGCCCGTTCTCTGCAACGAGAAGCCACTGCAATGAGAAGCCTGTGCACCACAATGAAGAGTAGCCCCCACTCACTGCAACTAGAGATAGCCCACACGCAGCAATGAAGATCCAATGAAACCAAAAATAAATAAATAAAGAGAACTTGAAATGTAGTGTTGTAAAAAAAAATCTGCAAAGTGCTCAAAGTTCACCACAAAAATATATGTTACTAAAAACTGCCAGGAATTTGCATGATGGCTAAAATGGCACTAATAGTACACACACATTGATTTCACACTTAAGCATATGTCAGACCATTCTCCCATCTCTTTATGTGGATTTTCTTTAATTTCTGCAAGAATAGGGATGGCTGTTATTTAGTAGTTTGGAGATGAAGAAGCTGAGGCCTACGCAAGGCCATATCTCTTTCCAGAGCCTGAATTCAAACTCAGAGCATGTGACCTGAGTCTAGAGCAAGTGCTCTTAACCTCTACGGTATTTATGAACTGTCCTCCTTCTCTTTGTGTAACCAAATGCCTGTGGTATACCAGATTAAACAATTCACAGAAGGGGAGTGACATGCTTAAAATGGCCTGAGGCTGATGACCCTTGTGACTACCAGGGAGAGTGATGGAAATGACCTCACATTTAGCTCTGACTGGACTTAGTAAGCTGTTACACATAGAGTCTGCCCTGTTCTCTGTATGCACACAGACATGTCCTTATTCCAGACCACACCATCTCTGCCCAAACAAATGAAATAGCCTTTTACTGCTTCTTTATCCTACCCTGCTCACCCTCCAATACTGCCATAAAGCTGACAGCGTGATATCTCTCAAACATAAATTAGACCACATCAGCCCCCTGCTTACTAAGACCCTTGAGTGGCTTCCTGTTGTCTTGGAATTACCCCACTTTTACTGATAAGGATTTTCATAATCTAGCCCCTGCTTCCTCCCTCCCTCACTGAACCCCAGACACATTTGCTGTCTGCAAACCCTCCACTGCGTTCAGTTCATTCTTGCCTTTAGGCCCTGCATTAGCTGCTCCCTTTGGCACAATGTTACATCAGTGTATGTATCAACACTCAGGTAAAGAAACTGAAAATCACCGCTACTTTGGAAGCCCCAAACTTGCGCCACCCTCTGACACTGTCTTCCCTCATCTCCAGAGTAACAGCAATCCAGGTTTTTTCTGTTAATCATTCCTTGCTTTTCGTTACAGTTTCACCGCCTATGTATATATCACTAAATAGTCTGGAAAACTGAAGAGCAAGCACAGACTCAGTTCACGTAGACATGGCAAGATCTCCACTGTCAGATGAGGCTCTCCGGAGAAGAGAAGTTGTGTTGAGCAATGAGACCACCGGTTGCCTCAGCCTCCTTGAGTCCGTACAAAGTCCTTTCTGGTGGGCTGGCATGTCTCTGGACAGGTCTAGGAAGTGGCATGAAAATGTACAGCTTATTGTCAAGCAGATGGTAGGCCTCTAGTATGGACTAGACATGGATGTCTAGTGGAGACAAGGTCAGGGACAAAGAGTGCTCTGTGTTTTCTGCTTCTGAGTATGGCCTTAAGGGGTAGGTCAAAGAAGAGCATTTCTGTGGGGTAAAAAGGGGCTTCAAGTATTCTGGCAGCATATTGTCAAGACAAGCCAAGTATAGGAAAGTATCAGGGCCAGGCTCACTGAGACCTTCTGTTCTTAGGCTTGAAAGGGTGCAAAATCTTGGTGGTTCCTTACAAAACTAAACATACTCTTACCGTACAATTACCACACAATACCATACAATCATGCTCCTTAGTATTTACCCAAAGGAGTTAAAAACATATGTCCACACAAAAACCTGCACAAGGATGTTTATAGCAGCTTTATTCTGCTATAATAATGTAAATTGGTGCAGCCACTATGGAAAACAGTATGGAGATCAAAAACTAAAAATAGAACTATCATGTGACCCAGAAATTCTACTCCTAGGTATATATCCAAAGAAACAAAAACACCAATTCAAAGAGATAGGGCTTCCCTGGTGGTGCAGTGGTTGGGAGTCCGCCTGCCGATGTGGGGGACACGGGCTTGTGCCCCGGTCCGGGAGGATCCCACATGTCGCGGAGCAGCTGGGCCCGTGACCCATGGCCGCTGAGCCTGCGCATCTGGAGCCAGTGCTCTGCAGCGGGAGAGGCCACAACAGTGAGAGGCCCGCATATCGCAAAAAAAAAAAAAAAAAAAAAAAAAAAAAAAAAAAAAAAAAAAAAAAAAAAGATACATGTACCCCAATGTCATAGCAGCATTATTTACAATTACCAAGACATGGAAACAACCTAAGTGTCCATCGACAGATGAATGGATAAAGAAGATGTGGTAGGCAGGTAGATAGATAGACAGACAGACAGACAAGCAGATAGATATAGATATAGATAGATACACAATGGAATACTACTCAGCCATAAAAAATAATAAAATTTTGCCATTTGCTGCAACATGGATGGCCGTGGAGGGCATTATGCTAAATAAGTCAGACAGAAAAAGACGAATACTGTATGATATCACATATCTGGAATCTAAAAAATACAACAAACTAGTGAATAAAACAAAAAAATGCAGACTCACAGATATAAAGGACAAACTAGTGGTTACCAGTGGGGAGAGAGAAAGGGGAGGGGCAAGATAGGGGTAGGGGAAAAGGGTTATTATGGGATTATATGAAATCATGTGTGTGAAACTTTTGAAAATTGTAAAGCACTACAGAATTTAAAGAATGTTTTAGTCAATAAATTTTTTAAAGAATAAAATATGCAAACATCCCTAAAAATAAAAAACAACAACTTGGAAGCAACCAAGATGTCCTTTAGTAGTTGAATAGATAAATAAGTATCTAGACAGTGGAATACTGAAGCACTAAAAAGAAATGAGCTATCAAGCCATGAAAAGGCATGAAGGAAAACTAATGCATATTATTTAGTGAGAGAGGACAATCTGAAAAGGCTACACACTGTATGATTCCAACTATATGACATTCTGGAAAAGGGAAAACTAGGGAGATGGTAAAAAGACCAGTGGTTGCTTGTGATTGGGGAAGGGGGGAGATATGAATAGGCAGAGTACAGAGGATTTTTAGGGCAGTGAAAACACTATTTATGATACCCTAATGATGGATAAATGACATTATACATTTATCCAACTCGTAAATTGCACAACACCAAGACTGAACCAGTAATGTAAACTATGGGCTTTGGGTGACTATGATGTGTCAGTGTAGGTCAGTTGTAACAAATGTACTGCTCTGGTAGGGGGTGTTGATAACTGGGGAGGCCCCACATGTGTGAGGGCAGGGAGTATATGGGAAATCTTTATACCTTCCCCTCAAGTTGGCTATGGACCTTAAACTGTTCTAAAAACAAAAGTCTTAATTTTTCAAAAAGGGTTAAAAATCAGCTTCAATAGGATCCGTTACTTGCAACTAAAACTGTGACTGATGCACTGTGCATTTATTTATATTTTTACATTTGTTTATGTACTATGCTTTCAGATCATCTTAGGACATACTTTACTGGATATGTGTTGGAACTCTCCTGTTGTAAGGGACACAGCCTCAACTCAAACTGGCTTACACAAAATAGATTTACTGACATTTATAACTGAAAAGTCCATGAGTTCAATTTCATTGGTAATCTTTTATTTCCCAAACTGCCTGATGGGTACATGGATGTTCATTACAATAATTTTCATACCTTCTTGAATAGTTGAAATAGTTCAAAATAAATTAAAACAAACCAAGATAAAACAACATGAAGTGGCTGGATCCAACAGCTCAAGAAATGTCATCAGCAATGGCACTGCCTCCTCTTGGTTGCACCCCCCATTCCTCTGCAGGCTCTCTCCAGCTGGAATCTCCTGTGGCCCCAAGCTTGCTATATCTACAGCTGGCAGTTTAGTGGCAAGAGTGCCTGACTTCTCAACAGTTCCAGAAGTCCCAGAATTGACCACTGGCCTGAGTCAGGTTTCAAGTCAGTTCTTGGAAGAACTGTTTGACTCAGGGTGTATGATGCTCTGATGGTATAGGCCAAGCTTGCATGTCCTTCCCCGGAGCGGAGGTGACAAATGAGGTTAACTACTTCTCTTTGCCGGCTGATGCATGGTTTACAGAAGGACATTATGGAGTTTTGTGAAGAAACACAAGTGACCCTTTCTCTTCTTGAAGATTCTTTAAAGGAAAAAGGACAGGGACAAGACAACAGTTCTCTCAGGACAGACAGAACCATTTCTCAAGTTGTCTCCCAAATTCTGTTGAGATCTTAAGGCAGTCCCAAAGCAGAATTATTGTCAGTAAGTCGAGAAGTGCCAGCATTGTCCCACTGGTAGAAGAAGGTAGTGGAATTATATTTTTGTCAATAAAACTAGTATTAATACCATTCCCTGTGACAAAAATTGTCTCCTTGACCAAACTCTAGCCAGCGTCCTCTCAAGCCCTTTCTCTAGCAGGCTTCAACCTTGGCCTATGAAGACTTGAGCAAATAGCAACATAGCTTCTAGTAGCTCAAGACTGAGCCCCTAGGATGACCCTCACACCCCCTTAAAGTACCTGCCTGAGAAAACTCATTGCTGCCAAAAGACTTTACTGTTTGTTCCAGCCAATACTTAAAGACAGAGCCCATCTCCCAGTCTCTGTGGGCTGGTAGGAGCCTAATTTTGATAAGTGCCAGTTAGCAAACCCAGATGGGTTTCATATGGACCTACCCCCACTTCGTCCTGCTTTTTGTAAGCTTTCACCTTCCTGACTCCGCTGAGCCTCTGCTCACCAACACCCCCATCTCATTCTCCCTTTAAACACCCAGTCACCTCTGTATAAGTCAAAGTTGGGTTCAGTTCACGCTGAACTCCTTTCCCTACTGCAGTAGTAGATTACTGATTATAATGTGTCCTTATCACTTTACCTAGTGTCTGGCTTTATCTATCTTTAATACTTGTATCACCACTAGGAAAATCTAGGAGCAAATGCTGGAGAACCCAAAACCTAGAGAAGTCTGCCCTCTACTGGCTAAAAAATTGGGTTTGGCAATGAACCTTTTTTTTTTTTCCACACCCAATTCCTGTATACATGCCAAGTCATCACTATCTTTGTTATAAACATGACTTCTATGCAAACTGATCATTAGAAACGATCATACTCAGGGCCAGCAAAATTTGAGCAGGTAGTATGGCTGACTGTTCCAGCTAGTCGGCTCAGATGTGGGTAGACTGCTTGAAAGTACTCATCTAATGCTTCAGAAGACATGTTTATAAGCTTCCTCAAACTGGCAAAACAAACTCAGAAACATTGAGCTACTCCACATAAATGCAATGACTCCTCCTTTATGTTACAGTATTACAGTACCAAGGGAGTTTGCTGAGGACATTGTTTTAAAACTGTTTTAGCTTTATTGAGGTATAATTGACACCTTATGATACATTTAAAGCATACAGTGTGATGATTTGATATACATATAAGGATTCCCCAATTGAATTATCACATTCATCACTCACATATTTACTTTTTTTTCTTGGTGAGAACACAAGATTTACTCTCTTAGAAAATTTCAATTATACAACAGAGTATTGTCAACTATAGACACCATACCATACACTAGATCCTCAGACCGTATTCGTCTTGTATCTGAAAGTTTAAACCCTTCTACCAACCTCTCCTCATTTCCCCCACCACCCCTCATCCCCTGGCAATCGCCGTTTTACTGTTTCTATGAGTTTGATGTTTTTGTTAGATTTTATATATAAGTGATACCAGGCAATATTTGTCTTTGTCTATTTCAGTTAGCATAATGCCCTCCAGGTTCATCCATGTTGTTGAAAATAACAGGATTTCCTTCTTTAAGGCATTTGAATAATATTCCATTGCCTACATATACCACATTTGCTTCCTTCATCATTGATGGACATAGCTTGTTTCCATACTTTGGCTATCATGACTAATGCTGTAGTGGACATGGGACACAGATATCTCTTCAAGACTATGATTCTGTTTCCTTTGGATATATACCCAGAAGTGGAATTGCTAAATCATATGGTAGTTCTATTTTTAATTTCTTGAGGAATCTCCATATTGTTTTCCATAGTGACTGTACCAGTTTACATTTCCACCAAGAGTATACAAGGATTTCCATTTTTCCACATCCTTGACAGCTTTTGGTATCTCGTCTTTATTATAATAAACATCCTAACAGGTGTGTGGTGACATCTCATTGTGGTTTTGATTTGCATTTTCCTGATGATTAGTGATGTTGAGCACCTTTTCATGTACCTGCAGGCTATTTGTATATCTTCTTTGGAAAAATGTCTATTCAAGTTTTTTGCCCATTTTTAATTGCGCTATTATTATTATTATTAGCTGTGGAGTTGTATGAGTTCCCTGTATATCCTAAATATTAATGAATTATCAGACAAATGGTTAGCGAATATTATCTCCCATTCTGTATGATGCCTTTTCATTTTGTTGATGATTTCCTTTGCTGTGCAGAAGCTTTTTAGTTTGATGTAGGCTGATGACATTGTTTACCTGCACCTTCTTTGATCTTTTAAAGGGGACAGTATTGACAAAACTACACTTTAAAAACTCATAAGAAAGTTACAATGAGCAACAATCCTAAAGTGGTCCTCTCTCCTAAACCTGTCTTAGAAATTTCTTGGCATAACTTCTCAGCCGTCGTTGGACTCCTCTGCTTTCCACCCAGATGGCTACTCTCAGCACAGGAGCTCCCTTTCTCCTTCCCTGAGACCATAGCCTGGAGCTGGAGGCTCTGGCTGATTCCCTCCTCTCCAGCTGTCTCAACAGCTCTCTGCTCACTCCCGCCAGTTTCAGAGGAAGAGCTCTCTTCCTGAAGGCAAGTTCCTTTCTCTATGTCCCCTGCCCCCCTGCCACGGTGTTCCTTCAGTCTTCACTGCCCAACATCCTGAATTGCTCTTTCAGTTACAAAATCCATTTTAACCCCAACGATCTGGCAAATAGTATTAAAAACAGTATTCTATTTTCCTCGTCATCACTGCCCAACTTTTTGAATGATCTAAACAGACTATTAACTCTATCCCACCTGCAGAAACTGCATTCACAAAGATTTGTATCTAGTTATTATTCTCCTTAACCCTTCTGCACTGTTTAGCACTTCTCATTACCCCTCTTTTTTGCCATCATACTTACCTCCTGGACTGGAGCCTCTTCTGCCTTCTCTTCTGGTTCTCTTCTTTGCCCCTGACTTTTTCTGGTCCTTTTCTGTCTCTTCAGGTCCTATAACTCACAGGACTTCAAATGTTTTGGTCCCTGTCCTCCATAATAAAATAACTTTGAAATTATGTACCACCTCACACATTTTTAAGTTGATATGTAAATTTTTTCATAAGATTAAGGGTCACAAGGAATATAATATGTGACACAGTGAATATTGTATATGTGCCTCTAATACATTTTTGACAAAACTATGGAGTTGCACCTTCAGTTTATGGAAAACTTCCACTATATAATTTAATTGGCAAACACAGTCTTCACTGCTGAACAAATCAATCAAAAAATTGACTTTGTGTTCCAAATCAAATAAATGTGTTAAAATCGGTCTCTCTGTCAACCATCTTGCTTCTAAATTCTAAGTCTTTGGCACAGAAAAGAAAGAAGTAAAAAAGGAAAAAGAAAAGAAATGATGAGGCGTGAGGTCTTGCCACAGGTTTGCCACTTGGAGGAAACTTCTTGCAGAAGTTCTGCAGTCTCAAACTTTCCCTTTGTTCTGGGGAACAAATACTCCAGAGGTATTTATGAAACTGAGGACAGTCATTAATTAGGATCCCTTAAACTGTAACTTGCTTAATAAATGATACCCTGTAACCTGTCTTTATTGACTAAGCTCCCTTTACTTATTCCTGCAAATTGGCTCCCCTCCAAACTTCAGGTAGCCTAGACAATATATCACAAGCCTCTTTTAACTGCCCTCTATAGATAATACTTTTAACATATGGGTCGCTATGGTAATGGTTGTTTAAGGTTTTTTTAGGAACTTGGAGTATTTGTTTAGTTCAAGTTCAAGCGGGTTAAGGCTGTTTGGGACCACTGACCCTCCAACTGGGCCTGCATGAGTGTCCCACAGATGACCTTTTGATGTCAGAGGGCCGAAAACTCCACCCTCAGATCTTGCTAACACTGCCATTTTCTGATCATGCATCCCATGAAGAAGCATGTACTCAGATATGCCTGCACAGAACACTGATTACCTCACCTTTTTCCTACTTCCAATCTCCTTTCGCCACACCTAAGACTACTCTGCTTCTCTGTCCTATAAATATCCTGAGCCCCTCACCTTTGGGAGGCAAATCTGTGACTTGTTCTCCTATCTTCTCACTTGGCTGCCTCGTGAATAAACCCTTTATCTGCTGCCAACCTCAATGTCTCAGCATTTGGCTTGCTATATGTCGAGCAAACGAACCTGGTTCAGTAACATTTACACCTGGAGGAAATGCACAAGAGTAAAATTCTGGATAGATGGATGGATGGATGGATGCACAGATGAGAAGCATGCTCTCCTACTGTAAAATGGGAGAAGGGCAGTTGTGAAAGAGAAATTGGGAAAGGAGAACAAGCAGACAGGGTATTTCACAGGCAGATGAGTTTCAGGAAAGAGTTCATGTAACAGCTGGGAATTCGTAAATTGATTACTTTGAAACTATCTGTGTGCCCCAGCACTCCTTGAAACATTCCAATATATGCATATCCTCATTTGAATTGACTTTTCTACAAAATTAGTTACTTGTTACTTTCTCTGTATTTTTTCTCTTGGAGAATTGACTCATTCTCACAAATCCAATTATCACCCCTAGGTGGATGACTCAGAAATCTTATTGATCTCTTTTTACATTCAGAAACACCAACCAGATGTTTCTACTTGAAGATCTCACATTTAACTAGAGATTTTCACATCAGCATGACAATAAAATCTATTTAAAATTTAAAATTTTTGTGTGAAGGTGTTTCTTCAACTACCCTGAGCCTGAGATAAAATTCAAGTGTATCACCAACAACCTAATTGTCTCTGGCTTGAACTTGCACTGGACAAAGGCAAAATCACAATCTTCCAGCAGGCTTTTCTGTCTGCCCAGCTGCTGGGTGATTCAATGCGTCTCATGCAGATTCAGAGTGAGGACTGGGTATGCTACATTTTGTGTAAGAAAGAGAAATAAAAGTATTTGAATATGAATATAATATATATATGCATATATATAGATAAGTAGATAGGTAGATATAGATAGGCAGACATATCTACTTATATTTTCAGAAGGAAACTGTAAGGTAAACCCAACACTAATGAAAATATCTACTGGTTAGGGATGGGGGTTGGGTCATAAACAGTATTAAATGAACAGAAATGGAAGACAGACTTCTTGGAGTATACTTTTATGAAATTTTGACTTTTGAATCATGTAAATATTTTACGCATTAAAAAAAAGTAATCCCTAAAATTGAAAATACTTTAAAACGAAAGATGCTAACTGTATATCAGAATTTAACATAACCAGATAGAGGAAACAATTACGTTAGATCACTCTAGAATATTGTACTCTTGCTGCAAACCTTTGGAAAGATATATTCTAAGGTCAAAAAGAGCTTCAAATTCAGTGGTTTTACTGTTAATAGTAATATTGGTATTGTTATTTGGAAGTCATTTCATGTATATTATAGAGCTAAAGCAAACAAATGATTATGCCACTATAAAATAAAATTTTCATTTTAAGAGGGGAAGTATAAAATCCCAAGAATTAGATAAAACCCTGTAAGTCAAATTTGAATTGACAAATGTCAATTTAAACTCCTGATTTAAAAAAATGTATTTCCTACCTCTGCTGTCTGAATGGGCCTATATTTTTTTAAAAAGTGAATATAATTGATTAGAACACTTGAAACATAAAAAATTCATGAAACCACAGTTGTATTAAAAAAAAAAGTAAGCATGCAAACAAAAACTTCCTTGCCCACACTGGAATCCTTATTCTGAAAATTGGTAACTAAAGGGAACGCATTAATTTACTCTTCTTACAGTTGAGGATAACAATATAACCCCAGCTGATAAGGAAACATTTTTCCAGTTTTGCTGGGATATAATTGACATACAGAACTGTATAAGTTTAAGCTGTACAACATAATGATTTGACTTACATATATTGTGAAATGATTACCACACTAGGTTAAATTAACATCCATCCATATAGATATAAAAGAAAAAAAATTTTCCTTGTGATGAGAACTCTTAGGATCTACTCTCTTAACTTTCCTATATATCATACTGCAGTGTTAAATATAGTCATCGTGTTGTATATTACATCCCTACTAAATTGTAACAGGAAGTTCATACCTTTTGACTACCTTCATCCAATTCCCCTAGTCCCCATCCTCTGAGCCTCTGGTGATGAGAAAATATTTTTTATAGAATAGCAACTAATAAACGTAGAAAGAATGGACACTATCAGAAAAATCACCATTCTGCAACCATAAATGATATAACTGGTTCTATTAAGAATCATCAAAGTGGGATCAAATCATTAGGTGAATGGCCAATGGAAAAATTTTCCTGCGTTGCCCCCAGATTCCCTGCAGCTTTAGAACGGTGAGATCTGGCTGCCAGCATCTTAGCTCGGAGAGCAGGGTGACTATCAGGAATGGCGGACAACACCACGCGCCTCTTGATGGGACAAGTGGGCATTATACAGTGTTCTCTAGGACGTATTCTTACTACAACATGCTCAGCCCCACTCGAAATCAGTCTGCATTTCTAACTTCAAGTTTAAAGGAAATACAGACAAAGGAATATGTTAAATGAAACCTTTAGGAAAAAAATAAAACAAAGCCAGAAAACAGACGTTTTACAAGACATCTAGTCCGATCTCTTCAAAAAGCCAAAAGAAGGACTGACTTGCAGCTTTATCGAGTTAGGAGTCATAACAGAATGCAGTCTGTGGTCCTTGATTGGCTCTTAGTTTGAACCAAATCAGCTATAAAATGCATCTTCGGAACAAGTGGGAAAATGTGAATATGAGCTCGGTATTAGATATGAAGGATTACTGTTTATTTTGCAAGGTACAATAAAAGTGTTACAGCTATCTATGAGAATTTCCTCATTTTAAGAGATACATGCTGCAGTATTTAAGGATAGCATGTTTTGATATCTACAACATACTTTTAAATGGCATGCAAGAGAGTGGGGGGAATATGTGTAAACTACTGCTGAATTTGGTGCTGGATGTATGGGCATTCACTGTGCCCTTTTTTTTTACAATTTTATATGTTTGATTGTTTTTCACAATTATGTTAAACAGAAATATGCTCTGTGCTGCCAACCTGTCACTGCAGCTCCACAGTGAGATGCCAGCGGCCCAGATCCCTTCCTTCTCTGCCAGGGCTTTGCCCCTACCCCAGTGGTTGGAGGTCCTGGGTTGCAGGCACCACACTGAGTCCCCAGAGTCAGCCTTGCTCTTTGCACCCCTGAATTCACAAAAGCTGAGTTAGGTGTGGATGTGGGAGCCATGGTGGGAGGCAGTGTGGAGAGGTGTTTGGACGAAGTGGGTTTGGGACTTCTCAAGAGGAGAAGGTCGCTTCCTACGCACACGGCCACTCCGGGCACCAGACTGTTTGCCAGGGCTGGCCTCCTGGAGCAGAGCTGAAGAAGCCTGTCCCACTTGGACTGCCTAGGCAGCCACTGAGGGAAGCACACCAGCCTCACCCAGCCCTCAGAACAGCTAAGCTGCAGCTTCCCTCATGTTCCAGGTCCAGAGCTGGGACATCTTCTCCCTTGGCTGGTGGTAAGAACCTCCTAGATGCTTCTCCTCTCTCTTTCCACTTACCCAAGCCAAAAACAAACCAAAAAGGCAAACAAAAACAGTGCTTATCTGCTCACTCTTTCTCCTTGTTAGCTCCATTTATTTTTGTTCAACTCCTTTTAGTAAACCAGATGCTGGAGAGATCTTTCCACTAGGCCTTGGGTTAAACTTCTCTTTGTCCATCCCTGGTGCCCTTGCTAGTTCTTTGTCTTGCCCCTTCCTTTCTCCTGAATATTAAATAGTAACTAACATTATTGATCTCTTCCTATATGTCAAGCACTGCTCTAGGCAGTGCTTCTAGGCATTGGATTATTTAATCACAATCACCTTATACAATATTGTAATCCCCATGTTAACTGTGGCACAGAGAGGTTCAGTAATTTATGCAAGACCAAATCTAGAATGTGTCTAGTCTCCTCAACTGTTTTATAATTATAAATTGATTTATCCAAAAACTAATTGATTTCCTACTCTGTACCATGTACTGTTGTAGACACAGGGAACACAGCACTGAAGATAGTAATGAACTTGGACTCATGGAGCTTTCACACCTGTGGGGAAGAAAAATAACCACCAAACAATTAAATAATACAAAGCAAGGTACACATCAGAAATCTTGTTCAGATGATTGACAGTAACAGAGGGAGTGTAGACCAACAAGCCCTCTTTGAGGAGCTGAATCCTGTCATAAAAATATTTTTACATATTTTAAAATAGGTAATCTACTCTCCTGGTCCAAACACTAAAACCTATAAAAAAGTGATCAGAAAAGTAAATAACCCACCTGCAAAAATAAATGTATAAACAAGTAAATAGAGTAAACCTTTATTGTTATTAGTTTCCTATTAATCCTTCCAGAAATTTTATGCCCTATGCACATTTGAGACTATAAAAGCATATCATTTTCCTTTCCTGTTTCACCCTAAGGAAACATGCTTTACCACACCATACACTATCCCATTTGCTTTTCATAACATTTATTTTGGAGATGTCACCACATCAATACTTAAAAAGCCTTTTCATTTTGTTTTTACAATTACCTACATTTTCATTATATGAAGATATCAACATTTAACCATTTCTCTATTGATATGTACTTAGTTGTTTTCTAGTCTTTTTGTTGTTTCAAACAATGCTCCAATGAATAAACTTATACCTCAGGGGTTGGCAAACTGCTTCTATAAAGGGTCAGATAGTAAACATTTTAGGCTGTATAGGCCATGTGGTCTCAACTCTTCTGGGTATCATGAAGACAGCCATAGACAATACGTAAGCACACAGGCATGGCTGTTTTACAATAAAACCTTATTTACAAAAGCACACATTGGACTAAATTTGGCCAGCAGGCTGCTTTATTTACTGATGCCTGTAATTCATCATTTTATATATGGGATTATCTCGATAGGATAAATTCCTAGAAGAGAGTACATGAATTTTTAATCTTGATAGATTTTGCCAAATAACCTTTTACTGAGATTGTACCAATTTGCATTCCCACCAGGAATACACAAGATTGCTTATTTCCTTAACTTCACTAATACTCTATGTTCACACAAATTTTGAGGGTTTTGCCAATTTCATAGGTAGAAAATGGTATTTCATTACAGTTTTAATTTCAATTTCTGTTCTTATGAGTGAACTTAAGCCAATATAAGAACCATGTATTTTCTATTGGCTAATGGGCTTTTTATTAATCAACTTATAAGAGCTCTTTATACAACAGGAAGATAAGCCTTTTCTCTGTATATGTTGAAAATAATTTTTCCAGTTTGTTATTTATCTTTTGACTTTACTTATTTTATTAAGACAAAAAGTTTTTGTTTTTATGTGGTCACATTAATGGATCTTTTCTTTTATAGATTCTGGATTGTGGGTAATAGTTAAAAGATCTACCAAACTCTAAGCCTATAAAAGAACTCTCCCATAATGTCTTATGATTTCCTATTTTATATTTTAAACTTTCATCTGTTTGGAATTAAGCCAGGTATAGAGTATGAATCCTTTTTACATTTGTTCCTGGTGGTTACCACGTTGACTCTTTGGCAGTTAGTAAACACCTAAGCAGTAAGGTAAATCTCACTGATTTCAGTTGGTACCTTTATAAAATACTAAGACACTACATATGTTGGGCCTATTTCTGGATTTTCAATCATGTTTCACTGATTTACCTGACCATTCATGTGCCAGTTTCACATTATTTTAATTACTGAAACTTTACGGTATATTTTAGTACATGATAAAGCAAATGCCCTGCCCCCACTGCTCCTTATTTCAGTGTTTTCCTTGACAGTCTTGCTAATTTTTTATATGAGCTTCAGAATCCTTTAGCCTAGATTTCTTTAAAAAGTGACTCTATTTGGATTGAATTTAATTTATAATTTCATCCAAGGAGAACAGACAGTTTTAAGATATACTGAGTCTTCCTCTCCAAGAACATGGTATGGCTTTCCATTTGTCAAAGTCTTCTATATCCTTCCAAGAGTTTTCTTCACATAGGTTTTGAGTACTTCTTATTTATTCTTAGATATGTTAGCCTTTCATTGTTATTATTGCTTTTGTAAGTAAGATCTTTTCTTCCACTACATTTTCTAACTGATTTCTGAGTATCAATTTCTGTACCCTGCTACTGAATTCTACTTTTTATAGTGATTCTTTTTGAATTTCTTCTCCAGGGTTTTCCAGGAATATAGTCACATCATCTACATACAGTGATAGTTTTATTTCCTTTCCATTGTAATATCTGTAATCTTGCTTCTTTAATTACAAGGTCCAGTAGTTGTGGTAGCATATTAGGTAACATGATAAAGATGAGCATCCCTGCAGTTTCCTAATTTTAGTTCTAGTGCATCTAGTGTTTCCCCACTAAGCACGATGCTAGCTTTCAAGTTGAGAGGTACATTTTATCATTGTAGGTAAATATCTACTGATTCTCAATTTGAGTGTTTTTTTAAGAATAGATCCTGACTTTGTCAAAGGCCTTTTAATCATTTATGAAAATGACTATTTGATTTTCTCTTTATGTCTATTAATATAAATCATTAATATTATGTATCATTTATAGATCAATGATATTAAATTCTCAATATTGAAGCATCCTTGCATTCTTAGAATAAACTTTTACTACATCATGATGTAATATTCCGTTATTACATTGCTGGCTTTTGTTTGCTAATGTCTTATTTTAAAACATCTATAAATATTCATAAGTGAGATTATCTGCAGTCTTCTTTGTGTACTCTTTGTCAGGTCTTGATGTCAATGTTATGGTTGCTTCATAAAAATAAATTCTAAGTTTTTATTTTATTCTATGATCTGGAACAGCTTAAATAGTATTAGAATTATATTAACTTTAATAGTTTCATAGAATTACCCTGTGAAACCATCTAGGCCTTATGTCTTTTTAGGGAGCAGTTCTTCAAAAAATCCTTCTACCTCCTCTATGGAAATTGGTCAGCTTAAACTTTTGAATTTTTCTGGGGTCATATTTGATCAATATTTTCTTAGGAAAGTATCCATCTCATCTTAGATTTAAATTATTTATATGGAGTAGTCTTCAATTATTCTTTAAATTTCCTCTGTGGTTATTTTGCTTAAGTACATTTTCTGTTTCTCTGCCTCTGTCTTTTCTCAAGGAAAGGGTAGAGTTTGGGCTAGCCAACAGTTAATCTATTTCATTACTTTTTAAATAGATTTATTTTCATTCTTAATTTTTTGGTATAAATATTTAAAGCTATAAATTTGCTTCTGAGCATTATTTTAGCTTGGAGTTTCCCAACCTCAGAGCTATTGACATTTTGGGCCAGATAATTCTTTGCTGTGAAAGGCTTTCTTGTGCATTACAGGATGTTTAGCAGCTTCATTAGTCTGTACCTACTAGATGCCAACAGTATCCCCCTCCCCAGTTGTGACAACCAAAAATGTCTTTGGATATAGCCAAAGGTCCCCTTACTGGGGACAAAACTGTCCCAGTTAAGAACTGCTTTAGCTGTTCTGATAGTTAGTGTTTTCTCAATTTTTCCTACATATTCTAAAGTTTAAGTTTGCATTTTTATGTGATCTAATTGTTATTTAAGATAGATTTCTGAATATAAATTTTGAATAACTATGGTTGTTTTTGACAGACATAAATATTTTGGAATCTTTCTCCCTAGCTTTACTAAAAAAAATGGAGCTTGTGGTTTTATTAACCATTCTCCTTTCAGATGATTTCCTGCATTACAAAGGAAAAGTGCTAAATTGCTAGAGTCATTGCTATAGGAAATTCCTCACGGTTAATACTTATTGAACATGATATACTCCAAGCACCTTCGAAAGCATTTTATATGGAATATTTCATTTAATTCTCACAATAATCCTATTTGGTAGGTAATATTATCTCCAGTTTCGAGATGGGGAAAGACTCGAAATAACTTGCCACAAGTGTCATAGTTAATAAGTAGAGTATAAATATTTCTTAAACAGATCTTCAGTTAATGAAAACAGTTCAGTTCTAAGGAGAATAAGAATAAGAATAATATAAGGTCAGCCTCTGGTGGACAAGGCAAGCACCAATTAGCTTGCCTTGTCACACATGGGTGTGACCCATGCTAATTGGTTGTTCCAGTGTGGTTTGTGTCTGAAGCATTTTAACTAACTTGAGTTGTAACTCTTCCTGCCTCCTATGGAAACAACTTTATTGAGAGGGATAAAAAAGCACCGTGGAAAGGATATTTGAAACAAAGGACAGCTTCACATCTATATATGTGTGCCTTCCTTCCTGATGACACTGGAACTCCTCCTAGGGGAAGAAGTCCCTGGGCTACAACAGCAACCAAAGTGGGTAATCACTCGGGTGGAACTAGTTAACATCCATCCATTGAAAGAGATGGAGTGTACTTTGTCATTGTGTGTTAAATACACTTTGTTTATCAAGCCTGAGCTTGATAAACTATAAGTTTAATAAGTGTATAAGTTTATAAACATTTATAAGTTTAATAACTTTAACTCTTCCTTATACATTAAGAGCACTATTTTGGAATAGCTCTAAGTAATCTTCACATGTGTCTTTGTGTTGTATGGAAGGTTTTGATGGGAAACTAAAACTAAATCTAGCCAGATTTTTTTCCCCCTGGTTTTTGATTTCCCACTTGCATTACCCATAGATTTCCCAACAATATAATTTTTCAAGGTTAATGCACAAACGTGACTGGTTTTATCAAATAGTCTTAAAAGTGGTAAAATGTGATAGCATAAAATGTCAGTATTAAAATAGAATGATGAAAGAAGGTTCTTTATTTTCAAGAAAATATGTTTAAGGGGATACAGGGTGATGTTGATCCATGCATAAAATTCCAGTTGAAAGGGATTTTATTGTGAAGTTTGTGATGGACACTCTGAAGGAGTCTAGATTCAAATGGATTGTACAATATAAGGAAAAAATTTCTCTATTATTATTTTTCAAGCAGACATTTGAAGAGGTCTTCATATTAATTTTGTATCCTGCAACTTTACCAAATTCACTGATAAGCTCTAGTAGTTTTTGGTAGCATCTTTAGGGATTTTCTATGTATAGTATCATGTCATCTGTGAACAGTGTCAGTGTTACTTCTTTCTTTCCAATTTGGGTTACTTTTATTTCTTTTTCTTATTTGATTGCCTTGGCTAGCATTTCCAATACTATGTTGAATAAAAGTGGAGAGAGTGGGCATACTTGTTTTGTTCCTGATCTTAGAGGAAATGTTCTCAGCTTTTCACCACTGAGTATGACTTTACATATTGGCTTGTCATATATGGCCTTTATTATGTTGAGGTAGGTTCCCTCTATACCCACTTTGTTCAGAGTTTTTATCATTAATAGATGCTAAAATTTGTCAAAAGCTTTTTCTGCATCTACTGGGATGACATATAATTTTTATTCTTCAGTTTTTTAACATGATGTACCATGTTTATTGATTTGCAGATGCTGAACCATCCTTGCATCCCTGGGATAAATCCCACTTGATCATGGTGTATGATCCTTTATTTATTTATTTTTTTTAATTTTTTTTTTTTTTTTTTTTTTTTTTTTTTGTGGTACATGGTCCTCTCACTGTTGTAGCCTCTCCTGATGCGGAGCACAGACTCCGGACGTGCAGGCTCAGTGGCCATGGCTCACAGGCCTAGCTGCTCCATGGCATGTGGGATCTTCCCAGACCGGGGCATGAACCTGTGCCCCTGCGTCGGCAGGTGGACTCTCAACCACTGCGCCACCAGGGAAGCCCTGTATGATCCTTTTAACAGAATTGTTGAATTCCGTTTACTAAGAATTTGTTGAGGATTTCTGTGTCAATGTTCATCAATGATAGTGGCCTGTAATTTTCCTTTTTTTTAATATCAGTGTCTGGTTTGGGTACCAGGGTGATGGTGGCCTCACAGAATGAATTTGTGAGTGTTCCTTCCTCTGAAATTTTTGAAATAGTTTCAGAAGGATAGGTATTAACTCTTCTCTAAATGTTTGGTAGAATTCACCTGTGGAGCCATCTGGTCCTGGCCTTTTGTTTGTTGGGAGTTTTTTTTTTTTTTTTTTTTTTAATTACAGACTCAATTTCATTACTGATAATTGGTCTGTTCATATTATCTACTTCTTCCTGGTTTAGTCTTAGGAGACTGTACATTTCTAGGAATTTGTCCATTTCTTCTATGTTTTGCTTTTTATTGACATATAATTGTTCATAGTAATCTCTTATGATCCTTTGTATTTCTGTGGTTTAGTTGTAACTTCTCTTTTTTCATTTCTGATTTTATTGATTTGGGCCCTCTATCTTTTTTCCTCTTTAGTCTGGCTAAAGATTTATCAATTTTGTTTATCTTTTCAAAGAACCATCTCTTAGTTTCTTTGATCTTTTCTATTTTTTTGGTCTCTATTTCATTTATTTCTGCTCTGATATTTATGATTGTATTCCATTTAGTATTTGGGGTTTATTTATTCTTCTTTTTCTAATTTCTTCAGGTGTAAAGTTAACATATTTGAGATTTGCCTTGTTTCCTTAGGTAGGACTGTATCATTATAAACTTCCCTCTTAGAACTGCTTTTGCTGTGTCCCATAGATTTTGGATCACTGCGCTTTTGCTTTCATTTTTCTCCAGGTATTTTTTTAATTTCTTATTTGATTTATCCATGATCCATTGGTTGTTTAGTAGTACATTGTTTAGACTCTACTTAGTTGTGTTTTCTGCAGTTTTCTTCTTGTAGTTCATTTCTAGCCTCATAGCATTGTGGTCAGAAAAGATGTTAGATGTTATTTCAATTTTCTTAAATTTACTGAGGCTTATTTTGTGGCCTAGCATGTGACCTATCCTGGAGAATGCTCCATACGTACTTGAAAAAAATGTGTATTCTGCTGCCTTTGGATGAAATGTTGTACATATATCTATTAAATCCATTTGACCTAGTGCGTCATTCGTCATTGATTTTCTGCCTGGATGATCTGTCCATTGACAGATCACTACAGATGATGTGATATTATGCATAGAAAATCCTAAAGACACCACCAAAAAACTATTAGAACTCATCATTGAATGTTGTAAAGTTGCAGGATACAAAATTAATAAACATAAGTATGTTGCATTTCTACACACTAACAAGGTACTATCGGAAAGATAAATTAAGAAAACAATACCATTTACAATCACTTCAAAAATTATAAAATACCTAGGAAAAAAATCTAAGGAGATAAAAGACCTGTACTCACAAAATTACAAGACACTGAAGATGAGGGAAACAGATGGAAAGATACAATATGTTCATGAACTTGAACAATTAATATTGTTAAAATGGCCATACTACCCAAGGCAATCTACAGATTCAATGTTATACTTATCAAAATACCAATGGCATTTTTCACAGAACTAAAATAAATAATTCTAAAATCTGTATGGAAACAAAAGACCCAAATAGCCAAAACAATTTTGAGAAAGAAGAACAAAGCTGAAGGTATTATGCCTCCTGACTTCAAACTATACTACAAAGCTACAGTCATCAAAATAGTATGGTACTGGCACAAAAACATGCTCATAGGTAAATGGAACAGAATAGACAGCCCATAACTGAACCCACATGTACATGGGCAATTTATTTATGACAAAGGACTGAACAATGTACAGTGGGGAAAAGACAGTCTCTTCCATAAATGGTGTTGAGAAAGCTGGACAGCTACACGCAAAAGAATGAAACTGGATCACTCTTACACCATATACAAAAATAAATTCAAAATGGATTAAAGACTTAAATGTAGGCCCTGAAAGCATTAAACTTTTAGAAGAAAACATAAGCAGTATGTTCCTTGACATTGGTCCTTGTAACATTTTTTCTATTTTTTTGGCCATGCTCCCCAGGCAAGGGAAACAAAAGCAAAAATAAACAAATGAGACTGCATCAAACTAAAAAGGTTTTGCCAAGCAAAGGAAACTATCAACAAACTGAAAATGCTACCTACTGAATGGGAGAAAATATATGCAAGTGATATATCTGATAAGGGGTTAATATCCAAAATATACAAATAACTCCTATAGCTCAACATTAAAAAAAAAACCCAATTGAAAAACTGGGCTGAGGATCTGAATAGATATTTTTCCAAAGAAGATATACAGATTGCTAACAGGCACATGAAAAGATGCTCAACACTGCTAATCATTGGGGAAATGCATATCACAAGGAGATATCACCTCATATATGTCAGAATGGCTATTATCAAAAAGACAACAAGTAACAAGTGTTGAAAAGGATGTGGAGGAAAGGGAACTTTCATGCACTGTTGGGAATGTAAATTGGCACCACCACTATGGAAAACAGTACGGACATTTCTCAAAAATCTAAGAATAGAACAAACATACGATCCAGCAATTCCATTCCTGGGTATTTATCAAAAAAAGAAACCCCCCAAAATAAAAACAAAAACATTAAATAGAAAAGATATATGCATCCCTATGTCACTGCAGCATTATTATTCCATGTCATAGCCAAGATACAGAAGCAACCTAAGTGCCCATCAATAGATGAATGGATAAAGAAAATGTGGTATAAATATACACATGGACTATTACTCAGACATAAAAAAGAATGAAATCTTGCCATCTGTGACAACACTGATGGATGTAGAGGGTATTATGCTAAGTGAAATAAGTGAGACAGAGAAAGACAAATACTGTATGCTTTCACTTATGAACCTAAGAAAAACAGAACAAATGACCAAATATAACCAAACAGAAACAAAGTTATAGATACATAGAACAAACACATGGTTGCCAGACCGAGGGTTGGGGAGAGTTTGGGGGGGCAGGAGAGGAAAGAAATAGGGAAGGGAGATTAAGAGATACAATCTTTCCAGTTGCAAAGTAAATGAATCACAGGTATGAAATGTACAGGGTGAGGAATATAGTGAATAACTATGTAGTAACTTTGTATGATGACAGATTGTGACTATAGACTTAACATGGTGATCATTTTGAACCATATGGAAATATAGAATCAATATGTTGTATAACAGGAATTAACAGAGTGTTGAAGGTTAATTATACTTCAAAAATAAACAACAGCCTCGCAGAAAAAAAGTGATCAGATGTATGGTTACCAGAGGTAGGGGGTGGGGGGAAAGGGAATTGGATGAAGGCAATCAAAAGGTACAAACTTCCAGTTATAAGATAAAAAGTACTAGGGATGTAATGTACCACTGCTATATGTTATATATGAAAGTTTTAACAAGAATAAATCCTGAATTCTTACCACAAGGAAAAAATTTTTTTCTTTTTCTTTAATTTTGTATCTGTATGAGATGATGAATGTTCACTAAACTTACTGCAATAATAATTTCATGATATATGTAAGTCAAATCATTATGCTGTACACAGTAACTTACACAGTGCTATATGTCAATTATATCTCAGTAAAGCTAGAAGAAAAAAATAAGAAAAGGTCTTAAATGAACAAAAAATTCAGAAGTACATATGTAGAGGATAAGAAACCTGCAAGGATTCACATAGAATGGTGCTCTTCAAAACATGAGAAAGGAAATAGCCATGCAAGTCCAGGAAGTGCAGAGAGTCCCAGGCAGGATAAACTCAAGGAGAAACACACTGAAACACACAATAATCAATTTGACAAAAATGAAAGACAAAGAAAAATTATTGAAAGCAACAAGGGAAAAATGACAAATAACATACAAGGGAACTCCCATAAGGTTAACAGCTGATTTCTCAGCAGAAACTCTTCAAGCCAGAAGGGAGTAGCATGATGTATTTAAAGTGATGAAAGGGAAGAAGCTACAACCAAGATTACTCTACCCCTCAAGGATCTCATTCAGATTCAATGGAGAGATAAAAAGCGGTAAAGACAAGCAAAAGTGAAGAGAATTCAGCACCACCAAACTAGCCCTAAAACAAATGCTAAAGGAACTTTTCTAAGTGGGAAACACAAGAGAAGAAAAGGACCTACAAAAACAAACCCATAACAATTAAGAAAATGGTAATAGGAACATACATATTGGTAATTACTTTAAATGTAACTGGATTAAATGCTCCAACCAAAGGAGACAGGCTCGCTGAATAGATACAAAAACAAGACCCATATATATGCTGCCTACAAGAGACCCACTTCAGACCTGGGACACAGACAGACTGAAAGTGAGGGGATTGGAAAAATATATTCCATGCAAATGGAAATCAAAAGAAAGCTGGGGGCTTCCCTGGTGGCGCAGTGGTTGAGAGTCCGCCTGCCAATGCAGGGGACATGGGTTTGTGCCCCGGTATGGGAAGATCCCACATGCCATGGAGCGGCTAGGCCCGTGAGCCATGGCTGCTAAGCCTGCGCGTCCAGAGCCTGTGCTCTGCAATGGGAGAGGCCACAACAGTGAGAGGCCCACGCACCTCAAAAAAAAAAAAAAAAAAAAAAAAAAAAAGAAGGCTGGAGTAGCAATACTCATATTAGATAAAATAGACTTTAAAATAAAGAATGTTACAAGAGACAAGGAAGGACACTGCATAATGATCAAGGGATCAATCCAAGAAAAAGATATAACAATTATAAATATATATGCACCCAACATAGGAGCACCTCAATACATAAGGTAACTGCTAACAGCTATAAAAGAGGAAATCAACAGTAACACAATAATAGTAGGGGACTTTAACACCTCACTTACACCAATGACAGATCATCCAACAGAAAATTTAAAAAGAAACACAAGCTTTCAATGACACAATAGACCAGATAGGTTTAATTGATATTTATAGGACATTCCATCCAAAAGGCAGATTACACTTTCATCTCAAGTGCACATGGCACATTCTCCAAGACAGATCACTTCCTGGGTCACATATCAAGCCTCAGTATATTAAAAAAAAAAACTGAAATCATACCAAGGATCTTTTCTGACCACAATGCTATGAGATTAGAAATCAATTACAGGGAAAAAAATGTAAAAAACACAAATACATGGAGGATAAATAATACATTACTAAATAACCAAGAGATCACCAAAGAGGAAATCAAAAAAATACCTAGAGACAAATGACAATGAAACCACGATGATCCAAAATCTACAGGATGCAGCAAAAGCAGTTCTAAGAGGGAAGTTCATAGCAATACAAGCCTACCTCAAGAAACAAGAAAAATCTCAAATAAACAAACTAACCTTACCACTAAAGGAACTAGAGAAGTAAGAACAAACAAAACCCAAACTTAGCAGAAGGAAATAAATCATAAAGATCAGAGCAGAAATAAATAAAATAGAAACAAAGAAAACAATAGCCAAGATCAATAAAACTAAAAGCTGGTTCTTTGAGAAGATAAACAAAGTTGATAAACCATTAGCCAGACACATCAAGATAAAGGGGGAGAGGACTCAAATAAATAAAATTAGGAATGAAAAGGAGAAGTTACAACAGACACTGCAGAAATACAAAGAATCCTAAGAGACTACTAAAAGCAACTCTATGCCAATAATATGGACAACCTGGAAGAAATGGACACATTCTTAGAAAGGTATAACCTTCCAAGACTGAACCAGGAAGAAACAGAAAATATGAACAGACTAATCACAAGTAATGAAATTGAAACTGTGATTAAAAATCTTCCAGCAAACTAAAGTCTAGGACCAGATGGCTTCACAGATGAATTCTATCAAACATTTAGAGAAGAGCTAACACCCATCCTTCTCAAACATTTCCAAAAAATTGCAGAGGAATGAACACTCCCAAACTCATTCTGTGAGGCCACCATCACCCTGATACCAAAACCAGACAAAGATACTACAAAAAGAATATTACAGGGCTTCCCTGGTGGCGCAGTGGTTGAGAGTCCGCCTGCCGATGCAGGGGACACGGGTTCGTGCCCCGGTCCGGGAAGATCCCACGTGCCGCGGAGCGGCTGGGCCCGTGAGCCATGGCTGCGGAGCCTGTGCGTCCGGAGCCTGTGCTCCGCAACGGGAGAGGCCACAACAGTGAGGCCCGCATACCACAAAAAAAAAAAAAAAAAAAAAAAAAAAAAAAAAAAAAGAATATTACAGACCAATATCACTCATGAATATAGATGCAAAAATCCTCAACAAAATACTAGCAAATAGAATCCAACAACACATTAAAAGGATCATACACCATGATCAAGTGGGATTTATCCCAGGGATGCAAGGATTCTTCAATATACGCAAATCAATCAATGTGATACACCATATTAACAAATTGAAGAATAAAAAACATATGATAATCTCAATAGATGCAGAAAAAGCTTTTGACAAAATTCAACACCGATTTATGATAAAAACCCTCCAGAAAGTGGGCACAGAGGGGGAACCTACCTCAACATAATAAAGGCCATATATGACAAACCCACAGCAAACATCATTCTCAATGGTGAAAAACTGAAAGCATTTCCTCTATGATCAGGAATAAGACAAGGTTGCCCACTCTTACTGCTATTATTCAACATAGTTTTGGAAGTCCCAGCCACGGCAATCAGAGAAGAAAAGGAAGTAAAAGAAATACAAATTGGAAAAGAAGTAAAACTGTCAGTGTTTGCAGATGACATGATACTATACATAGAGAATCCTAAAGATGCCACCAGAAAACTACTAGAGCTAATCAATGAATTTGGCAAAGTAGCAGGATACGAAATTAATGCGCAGAAGTCTCTTGCATTCCTATACACTAATGATGAAAAATCTGAAAGAGAAATTAAGGAAACACTCCCATTTACCATCGCATGAAAAAGAATAAAATACCTAAGATAGTGATGAAAGAAATGAAAGATGATACCAACAGATGGAGAGATATACCATGTTCTTGCATTGGAAGAATCAATATTGTGAAAATGACTATACTACCCAAAGCAATCTACAGATTCAGTGCAATCCCTATCAAACAACCAATGGCATTTTTCACAGAACTAGAACAAAAAATCGTAAAATTTGTATGGAGATACAAAAGACCCCAAATAGCTAAAGTAGTCTTGAGGGAAAAAAACGGAGCTGGAGGAATCAGGCTCCTGGACTTCAGACTATACTACAAAGCTACAGTAATCAAGACAATATGGTACTGGCACAAAAACAGAAATACAGATCAACGGAACAGGATAGAAAGCCCAGAGATAAACCCACACACCTATGGTCAACTAATCTATGACAAAGGAGGCAAGGATATACAATGGAGAAAAGACAGTCTCTTCAATAAGTGATGCTGGGAAAACTGGACAGCTACATGTAAAAGAGTGAAATTAGAACACTCCCTAACACCATACACAAAAATAAACTCAAAATGGATTAGAGACCTAAATGTAAGACTGGACACTATAAAACTTGTAGAGGAAAACACAGGAAGAACACTCTTTGACATAAATCCCAGCAAGATTTTTTTTTGATCAACCTCCTAGAGATGGAAATAAAAACAAAAATAAACAAATGGGACCTAATGAAACTTCAAAGCTTTTGCAAAGCTAGGGAAACTACAAACAAGACGAAAAGACAACCCTCAGGATGGGAGAAACTATTTGCAAATGAATCAACGGACAAAGGATTAACCTTCAAAATATATAAACAGCTAATGCAGCTCAATATTAAAAAAAAACCCAATCCAAAAATGGGCAGAAGACCTGAATAGACATTTCTCCAAAGAAGACATACAGACGGCCAAGAAGCACATGAAAAGCTGCTCAACATCACTAATTATTAGAGAAATGCAAATCAAAACGACAGCGAGGTACTATCTCACATTAGTTAGAATGGGCATCATCAGAAAACGTACAAACAACAAATGCTGGAGAGGGTGTGGAGAAAAGGGAACCCTCCTACACTGTTGGTGGGAATGTAAATTGATACAGCCACTATGGAGAACAGTATGGAGGTACCTTAAAAAACTAAAAATAGAATTACCATATGACCCAGCAATCCCACTATCGGGCATACACCTAAAGAAAACCATAATTCAAAAAAACACATGCACCCCAATGTTTATTGCAGCACTATTTATAATAGCCAGGTCATGGAAGCAACTTAAATGCCTATCAACAGACGAATGGATAAAGATGTGGTACAGATATAGAATGGAATACTACTCAGCCATAAAAAGGAACAAAACTGGGTCATTTGTAGAGACGTGGATGGATCTAGAGATTGTCATATAGAGTAAGTTAGAAAAGAGTAAAACAAATATCGCATATTAACGCATATATGTGGAACCTAGAAAAATGGTACAGATGAACCAGTTTGCAGGGCAGAAATAGAGACACAGATGTAGAGAACAAATATTCTCCAATGGACACCAAGCAGGGAAAGTGTCTGGGGCCAGGGTGGTGGTGTGATGATTGGGAGATTGGGACTGACACGTATACACTAATAAGTATAAAATGGATAACTAATAAGAACCTGCTGTATAAAAAATAAATAAAATAAAATTGAAAAAAAAAATTTGTTTAAGATGTCAATGAGACAAAATGCTTTTACTTCCAAGAATGAGGAAAAGCTAAAACACCTTTACCTTGTTTTTTGTGTGTTATATTCACTTAATAAGTTGTTTTTATTTATAAAAATTTAGATAATTTGACTTTAGAAAATAAGTGTTCCCTTTAAGATAGATTCAAAAGTGGGATTACTTTTTATACTGATGCTACACAAGGCAATGGAATGGTGGGTATGACTTAAAGGAATAGCCGCATTTTAAACAACCTTAAAAACTTTATAGCATTGATTGTCATTATCATTTTGTACCAGTAGAGGGAGATCTATGTCCACTGCAATAAATTAGTAGTTTAAGTCTGTGCAACAGTGAATGAAGGGGAAGGAGAGTTGCTCTCAAACACTGTTATTATCATGTCCAGGAAACAGGTGGATGGCTAGCTAGGTAGGCAGACAGACAGACAGATGAATGAATAAAAGTTTGGTCATCTATTTTGATACATGTATAATGTAAACCTTCATCAAAGATTACTGGCAGGATTTACCACAGAGTTTTATTCACTTACAAAATGCCAGTATGTCAAAATGAATGTAACATAGAAGGTATTTAACATATTTAATATTTATTTTTTAACGTTAAGGCAGCTACTCTATTTTGAAGAAGAAAGTGGCATAATCAAGTGAGGGCCCCCCTAACTCGCCAGCTCATCCCCCACGGCACCCCCCACCCAGCTTCCCCCATGTTTTGGGAGAAAAGCTTCTTCTCTCTGCCCAGTCCTGTCATCCACTGTCACTCCTCCGCACAAGGCCGGCATGGCCTCGCTTGTTACCTGCTTAAAGTCCAAGAATCAGGTCCAGATGGGGCAGCTAAGTGGCTGTGTTTGGGGAGTTGAAATTCACTTGGTCACAGCTGAAGGCACGAGCTGATACAGGGCCACTGACCACTGGTCCTGAATTAGAGAAAATGAATGGATTTGCCCAGATTTCCACAGGTGCTTCCATGTACCAACCGGTTCTACAGCTACTTCCATTAAAACGTATTCTGATCAAACAATCTTGCAGAGGAAAGCTCACATAGCCTCAAGTCCACAACACAAAAGCAAGGAGAATAGGACAGATTTTCTGCTGCTGTCATGTCCCGGACTTTCGGGTGCAGGAGGCCCCAGGGCACCGCTAGTCATCTGTGCCAGAAACTCAATACTGCCCACAGTCCTCGAAGTGGTCAGCCGGCCAGCTGTACGCCGTCCACACTGGGTCTCCCACAAACAGCTGCATGGCCTTCACGTAGTTCTTCTCATCCAGCGTGAAGGGGTGGTGTATCCCGGTGGGGAGAGTGATCATGTCTCCTTTCTCCATGAACGTCCGGATCCACCTGTCCTCTTTATCCCTCACGTCGAAGTACCCACTGCCGTCCAGGATGTAGCGAATCTCGTCATCCAGGTATAAATGCTCCTCGTAAAACATCTTCATCTTTTCTTCGTAGTTTGGTAGTTCGTCTTTGCATATGGTTATTATGTCCATCCGGGAGTAGTTTCTCTCTTTTCAGATCTTTTCTAATTCTGGATCATTCTCATCTTTGTCAGTATCCAGCATCCAGGAAAGGACACCGAGCCCGTGCAGCCGCTCCAGGTGGACCGGGCGACCGGGCGTGCGGGCTCTGCACGGTGGGGCCACCGCGGGTCGCCAGCGGACTCGTCCATGTACCAGGACTGCACCATGGCTGGGCCGGGGGCGCGGCTGCCTGACCCCGGACCTGCACGGGCTGCCACGCTTAATATTTAAATTTAAATCTTAAAATTAACCTTTTCTTTTATATTCATTAAGTTGCTTTTCAAAGAGTTAGACCTTAAATTTAAATATCCAGTCAATTAGATATATTGTGACAAATATAAAACAAGGTATGGTCTCTTTTCACCTTCCTTAGATGCTCAGGATATTTCAGTGGAGATGTACCATGGCCGGCCTAGCCCCTGTAGACTCCTGGCAATGCATACATATATTGAAATGTTCTTCCCATTGTTTCACTTCCCTCAAATCATGCTGGTCAGAAGTATTTTTTTTTTTTAACCTGGATTTAAGGTACTCATAATTGGACTAACCATATTCCTTGGCTCATGACATAGTTATCATTGGTCTCCCCAGATATACACGTCTTGTTTGAGTTTATAATCCAATCCAAAAACCGATCATGGACAATAACTTATATGGACCTGCATGTTCTTTCCCTCTCTTACATCCCTTGCCTCATACAAGGTAATCATTGCTCTAAATGTTTTGTTTAACATTTCCACATTTTTAAAAATAGAATTTTAAATCAATACATATATATATAAACAAAATACGTAGATTTAGCTCTTGAATTTTATAAAAAGAGTAATCTTTAACTTGCCCTTTTAAAAACTAAACATTAAGATTTATTCATACCGATATGGAAACGTGTAATTCATTGATTTTCACATAATATCCCATTATGTGTATGTACCACTATATATTTATCCATTCTCCTATCTTACGGGCATTTGGTTTGTGTGGTTTTTCTTTTTCTTTTTTTCTTTTTTTTTGCAATTACTAAAAGTACTGCCATGACTACACTTGTATATGTCTCCTGGTACATACGTGCAAGCATTTCTCTTGCTGGGTTGTAGGATGTAAGAACGATCAATTCACTCTCTTAGCAAAACTGTACACGCAAATTGTTGACCTCTTTTCCAACACTTGATGTGTTTAGGCTTCCTAACTTTTACCTATTGAATGAGTTTAACTGGTCTTGATATATATTTCCCTGATTATTAATAACTGTGAGAAACTCATCTTATTTATTGGCTATAAGTAGTTCCTTTTCTATGAAATGCTTGTTTATATCTTTCACTTATTTTTATGTTGGGTCATTTTTCTTAGCTACATATATACGTAGGAGCCCTATATATTTCTTTGTTAGTTATGTGCATGCAAATCTCTCTACCAACTTATAGCCTTTTTACTTTAAAGTATTTTTTTGGCTGCGCTGCACATAATGGGGGATCATAGTTCCCCCACCGGGGATTGAACCTGTGCCCCTGCAGAGGAAGTGTGGAGCCCTAACCACTGGACTGCCAGGGGATTCCCCAACTTTAAGGTGTCTTTTGATGAATCAAATTTCTTAATTTTAATTTAGCCAAATTTGTCAATCTCTTGTTATATGGTTAATGGATTTTGCATGTTGAAAATCTTTGCCTTTATTGAATAGGCTATCCTTTCCCCATAATATATTTTTTGACATATATAAAGGATAGTCTCTTCAATAAATGGTGCTGGGAAAACTGGACAGCCACATGCAAAAGAATGAAACTGGACCATTATCTTTATGCCATACACAAAAATCAACACAAAATAGATCCAAGATCTGAAACCATAAAACTCCCAGAAGAAAACATGGGGATAAACTCCTTGACACTAGTCTTGGCTATGATATTTTGGATTTGAAGACAAAATCAAAGGCAATAAAAGCAAAAATGAACAAGTGGAACTACATCAAACAAAGAAAGCTTCTGCACAGCAAAGAAAATCATCAACAAAATGAAAAGGCAACCTATATAATAACAGAAAATGTTTTCAAATCATATATCTAATAAGGGGTTAATATGCAAAATAAATAAATAACTCATACAACTCAATTGTAAAGAGATAATCAATCCAATTAAAAATGGGTAGAAGATATATGACCCAGCAATCCCATTCCTGGGCATATATCCAGAAAAACCTCTAATTTGAAAAGATACATGCACCCCAGTGTTCATAGCAGCACTGTTTACAATAGCCAAGACATGGAAGCAACCAAAATGTCCATCGACAGATGATAGATAAAGAAGATGTGGTATGTATATATGATGGAATCCTACTCAGCTATGAAAAAGAATGAAATAATGCCATTTGCAGTAACATGGATGGACCTAGAGATTATCATACTAAGTGAAGTAAGTCAGAAAAAGACAAATATCATATGACATCACTTATATGTGGAATCTAAAATATGATACAAATGAACTTATGTACAAAACAGAAACACACTCACAGACATAGGAAACAAATTTATGGTTATCAAAGGGGAAAGGGTGGGGAGGAATAAATTACGAGTTTGGGATTAGCAGATACAAACTACTATTGATATATATAAAATGGGCAAACAACAAGGTTCCATCGTATAGCACAGGGAATTATATATATTCAATATCCTCTAATAAACCATAATGGAAAATAATATGCAAAAGAATATATTATATATATGTATACATATAACTGAATCACTTTGCTGTACACCAGAAACTAATACAACATTGTAAATCAACTATGCTTCAATAAAAAAAAAAATGGGCAGAACACTTGAATAGATATTTTCCAAAGAAGACATACAACTGGCCAACAGGTAAATGAAAAGATGGTCAACATCAGTAATCATCAAGGAAAGGCAAATCCAAACTACAATGAGATATGATCTCACACCTCTCTAGAATGGCTATTATTAAAGAGACAAGAAATAACAAGTGTTGGTGAGGATGTGGAGAAAAGAGAAAACCCTTATGCACTGTCGGTGGGAATATAAATTAGTGCAACTACTATGGAAAACAGAATGGAGATTCCTCAAAAAATTAAAAATAGAATTACCATATGATCCAGCAATCCCACTTCTGGGTATATAATCAAAGGAAAGGAAATCATAATCTTGAAGAGATATCGCTATTCTCGTGTTTACTGCAGCATTATTAATGACAGCCAAGGTATGGAAACAAAGTGTCCATCAACAGATGAATGGATAAAGAAAAAATATGATACACACACACATAATGGAATATGATTTAGCCATAAAACAGAAGGAAGTCCTGCCATTTGCAATAACATGGATGGACCCTGAGGTATTTATGTTAAGTGATATAAGAGAGAAAGACAATGTATATTCTCATTTATATGTGAAATCTAAAAAAAATCGAACTTACAGATACAGAGACAGATCTGTGGTTAACAGAAGTCAGGGAAGGTAGGCAAAATGGGTAAAAAGGGGTCAAAAGGTACAGACTTCCTATTATAAGATAAGTAAGTCCCTGGGATGTAATGTAAAGCATGGTGACTCTAGCTAACAATACTGTATTGTATATTTGGATGTTATTGAGAGAGTAGATCTTAAAATTTATTATCACACAAGGAAAAAATATTGTAACTATATGTGGTGATATAAACTGTGTTAGCCATTTCACTGTATATATATATACACACACACACACATATATACACATACATATATCAAATCATAATGCTGTACACCTAAAACTAATGCAGTATTATATGTCAACTAGATCTCAATAAAAAAAATCTTTCCCTACGCTATGCTCTGAAAGTTGGTTACTTATGTTTCCTACTGATATTTTGTTTTGTTCTTACTCTTTAAGTCCTTATGCCATCTGAAGTAGATTTTTTGTACATGGTGTGTGTTATGGGCTAAAAATTGTTTCCCTTCAAAATTCATATAATGAAGCTCTAGTCCCCAGTACTTCAGAATATGACTGTATTTAGAGATAGGGCCTTAAAAAGGTGATTAAGGTTAAATGAGGTCATTTGGGTGGGCCCTAATCCAATCTAACTGCTGTCCTTATAACAGGAAATTTGGACATACAAGGGGACACCAGGGATGCTCTCTCACAGAGCAATGATCACCTGAGGACACGATGAGAAGGCAGCCATCTGCAGTCAAAAAGAGAGGCCTCAGGAGGAACCAAGCCTGCCCACACCTTGATCCTGGACTTGTAGCCTCCAGAACTGTGAGAAAGTAGATTTCTGTTGTTTAAGCCACCCAGTCTGTGGTATTCTGTTAGGGTAGCCCTAGAAAACTAATACAGTGTAAGATACGGATTTCATTTTTTTTAATATGGAAAAATCAATTTTCTACTTCCATTTACTGAATAGTTTCCTTTCCTCAATGATCTATCATGTTTCCTCTGCCATATACCAAAGTTCCATATATAAGCAGATCTATTTCTAGGCTCTTTATTCCATTGGTCAGTCTATCCCTGTGAGAAGATCAAATTTTCTTAATTGCTCTAGCTTAACTGTAAGTTGTGATAACTGGTAAAGAAAGACCTTCCCCCTTCTAATTCTTCTTTAAGTTAGTTTGCTATTTTTGATCACTTACACTTTCAAAGTTTGCAATAAGCTTGTCAAGTTTCACTAAAAGTCATATTAGGATTCCACTTGTAATTACATTAAATCTACAGAACTACAAAGAAATATTTTGTAATTAAAGATTTATCTCTATTGTAAAGTACATTTATTTTCTTTTTTGTTCTACTAACAACAATTTTAGTTCTGTCCACATGATGGCACCACAAACCAAAAAATCAGATTTTCATAGTTGGACAGAAGGCCCCCTAACACATATACATGTTAATATTTTATTAAATGCTCAAATGTTTTGGAGGATAGACCTGATTTTCACATGGCATGTTCAACAGTCCATCAAATGCTTAACTACATTTGGTAAAGAGATACACTATAGTATATAATAATCAAAGAATGGAAATAATAATGAAAAATATCATGACTATTCTTCATAGACCTTTTATCATAGAAAGTCATAAACAGATAGATTAAAAAGTTCATTATCAACCGAGAAAATAAAGACAAGGGGTAAAATTAGCTCTGGAAATTTAGGTAGTATTTTCTAAACCGGCAAGCCTACTACAGGCTAGTAAATAAGTTTGCATAAATCTGGGGAGCAAAGGTCACCCCTAGGTTTATCTTTAAAGAGGAGGATTGCCTAATTCTTTTTTTTTTTTGCGGTATGCGGGCCTCTCACTGCTGTGGCCTCTCCCGTTGCGGAGCACAGGCTCCGGACGCGCAGGCCTAGTGGCCATGGCTCACGGGCTTAGTTGCTCTGCGGCATGTGGGATCTTCCCGGACCAGGGCACGAACCCGTGACCCCTGCATCGGCAGGCGGATTCTCAACCACTGCGCCACCAGGGAAGCCCTGCCTAATTCTTCATATCCACCAGCAGGCCCGGCCCTTATTCCAGCCCTGATAATCATGGGGTAAATTCTACTTTCACTTTATGAGAAACATGCCTCGGCTTGCCCTGAACTGCTTACAGAATCAAAAGGAAGAGTCACAGAAGACTTTCCCTTTTTACTCTGTATTGCCAATGAAACTCCTTTCTACATTATGTGGGAAATACTGGAGACAGAATCTTCGAAACCATGCACATTTAATTAACTGATACCATGCATACCCTGATGGTACGTGGACTGGAGCCAACCCTTTTCTAGGTACCTTCCAGGGGGTTATTAATCTGGTATTCTATATAGCACTGGAAATGAGTATCCAAAAACTGTTTAACACATCTTAACTTGGATTTAAAATCTGTCTATTGTTAATTAACATAACTTGGATGTTTTACTAAATATATAGAGAGAGAATAGTTAACTTAAATTAGTTAAACCCTAGATTCCTCATCTGTAAAATGGGAATAACAATATTTCCTGCTTCGAATGGATGTAGAATTAAATAAGGCTTTTCAAAATACTCAGCACGGTACCCTGCACATAAATGCACTACTGTCATTAGAACGAGAAACAATGGTGGTCCCAGGTTAGCAAGTCTGAATCGTAAAATCTGGAAATAGGAAACCTAGCCATGTTTTAGCTCATGTTTAGCTCATGTTTTATGCTTCTCCCTCATGCTACCAATCCCCTCCACTTGGAAGGCCTAGGATTGACTCTCCCAGCACCAGAGCAGCCACGTGTCTTAATGAGCCATTTAAACGACGCATTCCGCATAACCCCTTCGGAATAAGAAGTGATAGATTATTTCGATTGTAAAACCATAGTTAGCACCAGGAGCACTTTTAAACCACTTACTGTCAATAAAAGCCCATATAGTCATTAACCGCTGCCCACTCGGACTAACTGCGCTTCTGGAACATTCCACGAGATGGCGCCTTTGCTCCCAGTCTTCGGACATCCTGAACGCGAAGCCTTCCCAAGGCGCTGGCCTCCCTCTCCAAGCTTAAGGGCCTGACCTCCGACAAAGGCTTGCTCTAAGGTGATGGGGAGAGGCCACACGGGCCTAAGTGGGACTTGGCCATGGTCAGCCGGCCGGCCCCAGCCGAAGTCCGCTTCATTCAGAAGCGGCGGGGAGCTCGGAACACCCTGTTCCGAGGACCCTTGTCTTTCAGGGGCACGGCCTCCCCTCAGGGCCCCTCTAGACAGAAGCTAACGGGGTAAAACTGCGGGGGCGGCGGCAGCCCAGAATGTCTCCAGGTGGCCACCGGGAAGCCTCACGTGCCTGTGCAATGGCTCCGGCCACACTCACACCTTGACACCGGAGGCGTCAGGTTGTAGGGCGGTGAGGAAGGGCTGTGCAGGGGAGGGAGGGAACCTGCGAGGACCGCAGCACCCGGCGGGGCTCTGATCACGGCACTGCCGGACGCGGGGCGGGTGGGGGCGGAGCCAGGCGTCGGCCCTCGGGTTTCTACTTCAAACCCGGGATGGCGGTCACGGGGACGGCCGGACGCCTGTGTCCGCCTCCCCGTCGAGGTGAGCGCTGCCCGCGGCCGGCAAGCGGCTCGCAAACTGGAAGCCACCTGCCCGTCGCAACCTCCCGCTCGGCCCCGGGCTCTCTGAAGGCCGGTGGGCGGGGCGTCGACCGTGACGTCGCATCCCGTTTCGATTCTCCGCCCACTTCCCCGCCCATATATAAGACTTCTCCGGGCGTTCACACTCGCACAAGTGAATCAAGGCGTCGGGCGTGAGAGGTTGGTGGCTGAGGCGGGGACTCGAGGGTAGAGGCCGGTTCGGTCGCGTGTCCGCACCTCGGAGGTGGCAGCGGGCAGTGCAGGGTGGCGAGGGGACCATGGAGCTCTTGCGGACTATCACTTACCAGCCGGCCGCCGGCACCAAGATGTGCGAGCAGGCGCTGGGCAAGGCTTGCGGCGGAGACTCGAAGAAGAAGCGGCCGCAGCCGCCCCCCGAGGAGCCGCAGCCTTCGCAGCCCCAGGTGCAGGTGCAGCCGGCCGCCCCGCACCACCATCACCACCACTCGCACTCGGGGGCCGAGATCTCGAGGATTATCGTCGACCCCACCACGGGGAAGCGCTACTGCCGAGGCAAAGTGCTGGGAAAGGTGACGAGCGGCGGGCGCCCTGCTGCCAGGCGGGAGGGAGGTCTGCCCGGGCAATCCCCGGGCCGGGCCGGACGCCGAGTCCCCGCGCCCAGCGCTCCTCGGCGTCTCGAGAGTCCGATCCCGGCGCGACGTGGGCTGGTCACCTGCCCTCCTCTGGCTTTTGTGCGCTGGCAGCGCCGGGATCGACTTCCCATCCTTAGCCGCGGCTCAGTCTGCGTCCAGCCGCCCGAAGACATTGATCTTGAGGCCAGAAGCGAGGGCTGTCTATACCAGACCTAGCTCTCTCGAGCTGCCCCCCAGAGGATTTTCTTGACAAGTCTCTTCAGACCCTATTTCTCATCTCCCCAACCCCAAGCCCCCCACCCCCGGAAAGCTCCTCTCTGTAAAGGGAGAAGGGGCACTGTTTTCACTTACTGTTTTCAGGAATGCTTTTCCCTTCGTGAAAGAGCTTTAAAAAAGTAGACCGCATCTCTGTGTCCTCCCTTCCTCTCCCACAGTTTTGCTTTTCTTTCTCATTTACTTATTAAAAAAAAAAAAAATCTTCCGTCCATGTCCCTGCCATACTCAATTCCGTCTCGGCTTTGTTTCCTTTCAGGGTGGCTTTGCAAAATGTTACGAGATGACAGATTTGACAAACAACAAAGTCTACGCTGCAAAAATTATTCCTCACAGCAGAGTAGCCAAACCTCATCAAAGGGAAAAGGTGTGTATGACTGTTGAGTAAAGTATTTTCTTTGTGTGCAAGATGGCCCTTCCCTGTTAGGAAAATGTCTTCTGCATGTGTAAGACTGGCTTTTCAGAGGTGAGGGAGGCTAATAAGACTGATCTTGCTTTTTCTTTTAGATTGACAAAGAAATAGAGCTTCACAGAATTCTCCATCACAAGCATGTAGTGCAGTTTTACCACTACTTTGAGGACAAAGAAAACATTTACATTCTTTTGGAATATTGCAGTAGAAGGGTAAGTGTTCACTCCTATTTGAACGCATTTACTTCCCGCAAACTGACACGGCATTCAAACTGAACTTTATCTGGGAATTTCGTTGTGGAGGTAATGATTACACTGCAGCATTAACTTTAATCACTCATCCTGCACAAGGAAACCACTGATTTTGGTAACTTTGTTTGACAGATTCTCTTTTTTCCTTCTCCTCTTCCCAGTCCATGGCTCATATCTTGAAAGCAAGGAAGGTGTTGACAGAGCCAGAAGTCCGATACTACCTCAGGCAGATTGTGTCTGGACTGAAGTACCTTCATGAACAAGAAATCTTGCACAGAGATCTCAAACTAGGTAAGCCTTTCACTCCAAATGCTGACTTTTGTGTCAGAGAGGTGTGCTCTCTCTCTCTCTCTCTCTCTCTCTCTCTCTCTCCCTTTTTTTACATTTTAATGTTCTTAGTTGGGATCTAACCAGTGCAATCTTGCTTATGAATGATGGCTTTCACTTTAAGCAACTGGCTGCCTGCCTCTTGAGTGGATGTGTGTATACTTGGTTAGAACAGCTTTTCAAGGGAATTCAGATCTTTTTTTTTTAATCATCTAGGAAACTTTTTTATTAATGAAGCCATGGAACTAAAAGTTGGGGACTTTGGTTTGGCAGCCAGGCTGGAACCCTTGGAACACAGAAGGAGGTAAGAGTCAGAAGGATACATCCTGCTAGGGTTTTGTGGAGATCAAATATGCCCTTTTTATTTTCTGGTTAATGTTTCAAAGGCCAGTTGATACTAAAATCTACAAACTGCTACAGTGTTAATTGAAGGAAACACTTATCCAGTGCCACTATGGACCAGGCAGAGTACCTTATGCCTATAAGTTGATTATGAAACAAATCTGGCTTATATTTGCCTGAAATATATAAATATGTCCTGCTGTACCTGGTCTCAGTTGGCTTAAAACACTTTGTGGCTGAAAAAAATTGTACACACATTAAAAAAAAATTACCAAGTCACTTGGTCAAATGTCAGTTGTTCACATGCCAGAAATCAAAAGTCAAATGTTTCCAAATAGAAATTAAACATAGTGCTTTTAAGGTTTTATCTAGAGAACTAAGTTTAAACAGTAGAATAGTTCCTAATGAGATCTTCGTATTTTGTTTTCCTAGAACGATATGTGGTACCCCAAATTATCTTTCTCCTGAAGTCCTCAACAAACAAGGACACGGCTGTGAATCAGACATTTGGGCCTTAGGCTGTGTAATGTAAGTAAATGCAACAAAATAATCAAAAAGCAAATTTGGATGTAGATTTTTAACACTCAAAAAGAGTTGCTTTTTGAGCGTTCCTAAAGAAGTGTTTCCTTGCATACAGGTATACAATGTTATTAGGAAGACCCCCATTTGAAACTACAAACCTGAAAGAAACTTACAGGTGCATAAGAGAAGCAAGGTATACAATGCCCTCTTCATTGCTGGCTCCTGCGAAGCACTTAATAGCCAGCATGTTGTCCAAAAATCCAGAAGATCGTCCCAGTTTGGATGACATCATTCGACATGATTTTTTTTTGCAGGTTGGTGCTTTTTTTTTTTTTTTTTTTTTTTTTTTTTTTTTTTTTTGCAGTAGATGGGCCTCTCACTGTTGTGGCCTCTCCCGTTGTGGAGCACAGGCTCCGGACGTGCAGGCTCAGCGGCCATGGCTCACAGACCTAGCTGCTCTGCGGCATGTGGGATCTTCCCGGACTGGGGCTCGAACTCTTGTCCCCTGCATCGGCAGGCGGACTCTCAACCACTGCACCACCGGGGAAGCCCTGGCGTCTTTTTATTACATGCTCTTGATCCTAATTTCCCAGCAGGTTACTGAAGATCTTGTCTTTTACTTCATAGGGCTTCACTCCAGACAGACTGTCTTCTAGCTGTTGTCATACAGTTCCAGATTTCCACTTGTCAAGCCCAGCTAAGAATTTCTTTAAGAAAGCAGCTGCTGCTCTTTTTGGTGGCAAAAAAGACAAAGCAAGATATATTGACACACATAGTAAGTTGTAAGACTTCTTTTGTTCTTCTGTGTCCAATATTATATATAAAGTTGATAAGTTAGTTAAAAGAGGCTTTTATATTAACATAATTTGGCCTGTATGTTTGTATACTATTTGACTTTTTGGAGCATAAAAAACCCACACTGCCAATTGTGATTGATAGCTTTTTGTTTCATATGCATTAAAGTGTGCTTCTTGCATAATTACAGCTGATGGCAAAGATAAAAGTAAAAGCTGATGGTTTTGCCTTGGATCCTCTTAAGTTGGTTATTAATGCAAAAGGAGGAAATATGGCTAGCTCTGTTTCTACCTTGTTTGGATAGAATAATGCTCCTAATTCTTTTCCTTGAATTACAGATAAAGTGGCTAAAGAAGATGAAGAAATTTACAAGCTTAGGCATGATTTGAAAAAGACTTCGATAACTCAGCAACCCAGCAAACATAGGACAGATGAGGTATGCTAAAGAGGAGTAAAATAGTTATAAACACTTTATATCATTTTCATTCTTTGTTAATTATCACTTGGATCACATATTTACTTAAAGTTTTCTTTCCAACCCTTTAAAAGGGAAGATTTTATCTTTTAGTTTAACAATGCATTCAATTGAGTTACCGCAATATCTTTAACCTGGCTTGTGTCTATTGCTTTTTGATAAGCTTTCCTGCTAATTGCCACAATCTCATCTTAAACTAGAATTCTCAGCCCCAAATGAATTTTAAATGCTTGACTATTGCCTGGCTCTTCTCTCTTCTAGGAACTCCAGCCACCTACCACTACAGTTGCCAGATCTGGAACACCCGCAGTGGAAAACAAGCAGCAGATTGGAGATGCTATTCGGATGATAGTCAGAGGAACTCTTGGCAGCTGCAGCAGTAGCAGTGAATGTAAGTTGTTGTCAATTGCATTTTAAATAATGACGCTCTGGGTGCCAGTGCTCAATACTAAGTAACCGAAGTCAGCTTGGTTTTTGGCCTGATTTAACATAGAAGAAGCAAAACTAGAGGATTGAAACAATTTTGAGTCCTCCAACCTTAGATTTGGTGAAGGGAGACTTAGCACCTACCATAGCCTGAGGTTTTGTTGTTAATTATTTTCTAAATTTCTCTGACTTTCCAGGCCTTGAGGACAGTACCATGGGAAGTGTCGCAGACACAGTGGCAAGAGTCCTTCGAGGATGTCTAGAAAACATGCCCGAAGCTGACTGCATCCCCAAAGAGCAGCTGAGCACTTCCTTTCAGTGGGTCACCAAATGGGTCGACTACTCTAATAAATATGGCTTTGGGTACCAGCTCTCAGACCACACTGTAGGTGTCCTCTTCAACAACGGTGCTCACATGAGCCTCCTTCCAGATAAAAAGTAAGCGTGTTCAATTAAGGAAGCCCTGTCAGTTCTTTAGTTTTGCCCTAAGGAAATCTGAAAATAGTGACTAACTGCTTCTGTTTTTCCTTCTTTTCTCCGTGTTGTTCCTGTTCTTCAGAACAGTTCACTATTATGCAGAGCTTGGCCAGTGCTCTATTTTCCCAGCAACAGATGCCCCTGAACAGTTCATTAGTCAAGTGACGGTGCTGAAATACTTCTCTCATTACATGGAGGAAAACCTCATGGATGTAAGTACCGTGGCTTGCAAGCAGTGATGTTTGCAGTGTAGTCTACAGAGCAGTAGCGTCTGTGTAACCTCAGCACTTTAAGGCATGCAGCCTCTTATGCCCCACCCTCACTCTACGGGATCAGAATCTCTGGGTGGTGGGACCAGGAATCTCCAGGCCATTCTGGCACTTGCTGAAGTTTGATAGGCGTTTGCTTAGAAGAACTGAGTGCACATACTGCAAAGTTTTTATAGGCACTAAGTCTCCCAATCTCTCCCAGGGTGGAGATCTGCCTAGTGTTACTGATGTTCGAAGACCTCGGCTCTACCTCCTTCAGTGGCTAAAATCTGATAAGGCCTTAATGATGCTCTTCAACGATGGCACCTTTCAGGTAAATGAACCCTTGAGGAAAGCACATGTTTGGGTCCTAAAAAAATGATTTTTACCTAGCCAATTTAATCATTGACAAAACTCTCCACATCTTGAATATTTAGAGGGATCTAATATCTATGTCTACTTTTTAAAGGTGAATTTCTACCATGATCATACGAAAATAATCATCTGTAGCCAAAATGAAGAATACCTTCTCACCTACATCAATGAGGACAGGATATCTACAACGTTTAGACTGACAACTCTGCTGATGTCTGGCTGTTCATTAGAATTAAAAAATCGAATGGAATATGCTCTGAACATGCTCTTACAGAGATGTAACTAAGAGACTTTTTGAATGGATCCTATGGGACTCCTCTTTTCCACTGTGAGATCTACAGGGAAGCCATCAGAATGATCTACAGCACGTTGAAGAAGGTGGACAGGTGGTGGTACGAAAACAATTCCTCCGTGGCCTGCTGGACCTGGTGGAACCAGACCAGGCTTGGGCACACAGTTCTGGACCTTGGACAAGCTGAGAGTGAACCCGAATGCAGTTTTCCTTGACGTACCTGTTTCGAAAGGTTTTTCAGACAATTTCACAGAAAGGTGCATTGACTTGACTTCTCTCTGTGAAGAGCACTTCAGACAGAGGACTTGGAACTGTGAATATACTTCTTGAAGGGGAGGGAGAAGGGAGGACGCTCCCATGTTGTTTAAAGGCTGTAATTGGAGCAGCTTTTGGCTGCTTAACTGTGAACTATGGCCATATATAATTTTTTTTTTTGAAGACACTTGTGGCTGGAAAAGTGCATTCCTTGTTAATAAACTTTTTATTTATTACAGCCCAAAGAGCAGTATTTATTATCAGTTTTTTTTTTATGTTGACCATTTTAAACTGTTGGCAATAAAGAGTATGAAAAAGCAGAAACAGTGATCTCCTGTCTTTGGTATGGCACCAGCACTGCATCACAGCATTCTTTGATCATGGATTCTTGGCACTCTTTGGTAGGACATTGAGTGTAGAAGCAGGCTAGAAAGTTAGAGTTTTAACTTTGCTAATAATAATTTCTAGGAAGTCAGTCTTTAATACCTGAAGTGAAATCATATACTCTCTGGTATATCTAGCTTGAGAAGAGAAGAGTATAACAAAAATACCACTCTTTTCACAACCAGAATATAGGCCTCCTACTGAATCCAAAACCAATTTCTCTCTGGAGTATTTCCCCAAAACTCATTTAGCTTGGAGCTAAAAGCTAGAGTAATCCTGTGTAAACGGATCTCTGTTATTAAGTGTCAATAGGTACCAGAAGTTTATCTTAATGTGGGCAGGACTCTGTACTTTATAATACTTGTACCATCTAAATGTATAACTCAGCTTAAACCTACCTAAACACTTCCATTGCCACCAGTAGTGGGAAGTACTTTGTAAATAAGTCATTTTCCTTCTGGTGCATGGAGGATGAGGAATGATAAGGGTACCAAGCTTTGGTTTTAAGCCCATCTTTTAAACTATCAAATTACCCAAGGGGTAAATCTGAGACAGTTTTCTCTTTCAGTGGGATCTCTCCTTTGACAGGTGTACAAAGCTGCTCCCTGTTACTCTGAACTTACAGTGACCTGTATAAAGTGCAAATGCTTTTTTTGTTCAGTTGTAATCCCACTGTAAGGAAAATCTTGTCCTGAGAAAAGCAGCACTCTCTCACGTGTTAGGCTCTGTTTGCACTAGGATCCTGTACAGAGTAGTGTAGAGATGGTTGTAATTTTACAGTTTTCTAAAATTACTACAAACTGCACCTGATATGCTTTATTAATAAAAGTCAAATCTGGAGAACTGTTTATGGATATTTCACAGTTCCCAGAGTAACTCCTGCTGACTGGAGTTCTCTGGCCACGTGTACAGCTTCAGTCTCTGTTAAATGGTTTATGGTAATAGCTGAAGAAAATAGTAATAGCTGAAGAAAACTGGATAATTACACTAATAGCTGGGTGTGCAAAAGAATCTATTTTTATCTTTGTGAGCAGAGAGGTAGAAGTAGGAGTTTGTAAATAGTAAAAAATGTGCTTTCATTTTGAGTTTTACAATGTTAGGTTGTATATTACTTCACCAATTCAAAATTAGGTACTTATCCATTCCTGTGTGTACTGAGGCTCTACTGTGTGCCAAATCCAGGGCCTGGCGTTGGAGATGTTGAGTGAGCCCAAACCTCTCCCTGCCCTTGAGGAAATCACAGCAGAGTGGAGGAGACATTTGTCTAGTGCATTTGTCTAGTAGTCTGATAAGTGCTTTGATATTATGATAAAGATATGCACTGGGTGTTGTGGGAACCAAGAACAAGATTCATGGGGAAGGAGCCGCAGGCATAGGGTGGACTCAGAGTAGAGATTCCAGAGAAGAAAATTCTTTTTTTATTGGGTTTTGAAAGATGAGTGAGAGTTAAATAAAGGTATGAGATGGGGAAGGGTATTATAAGCAGTGGGAATAACATATATAGATGCCCGAGGGTGAAAGAGTTCACAGGAGAAGTGGATGTGTAAGTCTGAAGCATCATAGGTAAAGGCTGGAAGAAACAGGCCTGATGTGCCCCCAAGTTCCATCACAAGGCATTTAGGCTGCACCGGAGGCTATGTGTAGTTACTGAAAGATTTTAAGGAAGCAAGGGACCTAGTATTCGTTTTATTAAATTCATCCTGGGGACATAAGCAAGATAGGTGGGGAAGAAGATGGAGAAAGATGACCCAAACAGTAAAGATACTAATGTTGTGATCCAGGTGAGAAAGGACTTTATAAAAGGAGCATATAAAGAGTTAGGTAGTGTCTCCTTTGGCCCGTCTACCAATAGTTTATTTTAGTATCCCCAGTACGGTGGCATATGGCAATCAAATATTGAATGAATAAATGACAGTAGATTTGGGAGGGACTTAGAAAGTTGATTTGAATAGAATTTGGCACTTTATTGAATGTGGAGCCTGAGGAAGAAGGTGGGCCTTAGGATGATTGGCAGTCAATGGCGGGTAGGCAGTGTACTCTGGGGCCATTAACTGAAATAAATTGGGAATGTAGAAGGAAGAGCCTGATATTCAGGGAAATACAGTGAGTTTAGGATAGCTTGAATCAAACACGTGTGAGGATGCTCAAATAGGTCCAGAAAATATAGGTCCAGTTGGATTTACATGTCTACATCTCAAGAGCGAGCAAGATTTGGGAGTAAACAGGCTTTGGATGAGAGCACACAAAAATGGGTCCCTGTCATCCCTTCTACCCAGCAGCATTTTTACTTTTTGGTACTGAGGACATCTATGTAAAACGTAACAGTGTTGATAAACCTTTGCAGTGAAGGAAAGAAGATAAAAAATTGCCAAATAAATTTCTATTTTTCAAAATCAAGGACCCTGGATTCCATAAAAACAACTCTCAAATAACAGATGTGCGTGATGAACACTTTCGATCCTCAAGAATGTTTCTCACTTAGTCATCCCCAATCCTGGCAGTCTATAGGCTGAGATACAAGGCAATCTTTTAAAATGTAAAACTTGAGTTTTGGTGCATAGTAATAGCTAACTTCAGCTAAGTGTGGTGTGACCATGGCAGGACTCAGATCCTGAGTTATTTGACATTTACTACTTCATAAAAGTAGTAAAAAAAAAAAAAAACAACCCCACCCTTCAAGAATAATTTTTGAATGTAACCTTATGTTTGCTAGATAGGAAGTGTACTGCAGTGGAAAAGCTTTGGAATCAGTCCTAAGTTTAAATTCCTGTTCAACCATGTATTAACAATAAGATCTCAAGAAATATCTAACCTCTCTAAGCTTCAGTTTCTTCACCTGCAAAGATTAAATGATAATAAAGCACTTGTACATCAAAGGTGCTCAATAAATATTTGCTCCTTTTCTTGTCCTGTTTCCCCTGCCTTCTTCCACACCCATCACGACAGTAACCCTGGTTACCTAGATAAGAAAATAACTGACTCATTTCTGCCCCTTCCAGTCTTCCTTTCTGTATCAGTCATGGGAGAGCCAGGAATGCACAAGTCGTTTTAGAACTTTCAAAGAGAAGGAATTTATTGGAGGCTATTGGTCGTATAGATGATGGAAGAGCTCGGAAGTCAAATGGGAGGTGGTGAGGCAACCAAGAGATAAGCAGCAACAAGAAGCTGCTACCACGCCCTTGGCTGGAGAGACCCAGAGAGAAAGTGGGAATACTCCAGAACTGGGGGTCTCTGGCAGAAAGTAGAATTATGGTGGTCACTGCCTACCAGGAGTTTGAAATCATGGAGCAAATGTAGTCACTGTTTGAGATAACCCCTGTACACATCTGGTTGGGAAAGAAAAGGGATAAAATATTCTGGATTATTTCTTCCTTTTGCCCTACAGTCTACCATTGACCAAGGGAACTGGACGCTAGTGGAAAAGAACTCTGATGAATGTAGTTGCAGGAATCATTCTTCTATTGGAGAATGAAGCAGGGAAGGGCAGGGGTGGGTTTGAGCTTGAACAGGCCAATACCTTCCTTCTTTCTTAACTTTTCTCTTCCATTAATTTTGTACCACCTCTATCCTCTCTTCCTCTTAAATCCCAAAGTGACATGAGTGCTAAGAGCTCTACTTCACTAGGCAGGAGGATGACAGGCAGGGGAAGGTTAGAGTAGGAACAAGACAGAGTGAGGAACCTTAAGATGAGGCACTCTTCCTTTAGGCCTCTGTGATTTGAAACATCATCAGACTTTTTTACACTACAGAGACGTTAGTCAAATGAAAATAGATATGACTTAAAAATGAGTAAGATACATTTTCATAAGGTACATGGAGAAATCAATGTTGGTATTTTATAGCAATTCTGTGCATGGTAGTGTTAGTATATTTCCAAGGCTTGGAATAACCTCTTCTATAAACAGAAACCTGTAGATTCCATTTTGTTTTTCCTTGACTAGCAAGAGATTCTAATCCATATATGAATAGACTCATCCTTTCTTCTAGTACTTCTTTATGCCTTATTAACTTTAGTAATGGAAAGTATCCCTTTGAATTGCCACAATTTAATTGTATTAGTGAATTCAAACTAAAATGTTAAACTCCCATATGCAGTGTTAGAATTTAATATAATGGTTCATCAGTGTTTGGAATTCAACTGAATAGAATACATAGATTTTACGCCTGGGATTAGCTTTATAATACAATTATATACAAAGCAAAATTGATTTTAATGATTGAGGTACAATAACTTCACTACCAAGTTAAGGTGAAAATAATAAATGAACTGAGATATCTCGGCTATGAAATACTGAATGATCAGATATTTTAATCCAACCATACAAGTTAGAACAAATTCTCTTTTTTAGGCCGGTAGCAAATTAGTACTGCAAGAGACCAGGCAACAGGCCTAAATGAAATAAAATCAGCAATGCCTGTCTTTGGTACTGCTTTGGAATCAATGGCAGCTGAATGACCTTTAAAGTTGGGCTCATGTCGAACATGCCATAAGAATTTTTAAACTGAATGAAAAAATATCTTTGCAAATGGACTTTTATAAATGTATTCATAAATGGCAGTGAAAATCAGATTGAGCTGAATATAAGTATGAAAGCTAATACATTTTCAAAGTCCTAATGTGTAAGAAATTACAGTTAACCTCAAAGACAATATGCAAGTTTTATTTCTTGTTTAAAATACAAAACTTGTGGTAAAAAGTCAGTTCCTCAAATAAGAAACATTTGTGGTAAAACAAAACCCACAATGAACAAATTATTAAAATATATGATGTAGTAGGAAAAGTTTGGATTTTAATCAGCTATATTAAGCTTGACTGAACTGGGCCAATGGCATGCTGAGTATCAGGAACATGACACTGCTTGATTCTTATTTTTCTCTTCTGTAAAATAAGGATAATAATAAAAATTGTATTGCAATCTATTAGGATGAACAATATGATATTGATGATATTTGACCATTTTTGACCTACAACATAAGCTATTTCTTTTCATTCAAAAAAATAAGAGAAATCAGATTGAAAGTTTTCTTCCCTCTTTTAATATTGTCTTTATTAGTATTTCCTTTTGTTTTATATTGATATCATTTACTGAAGAGTAAAGAAGAGTATGCTCCATATAATATGTGATATACACTTCAGTAAAGGGTATATCTTGTACCTAATTAAATATTGTTAGAGCTTTTCAATTATTAATTGCTTCATTCACCATGCTCCTAGGAATCAAGTAAGGAATGCCCCAAAGTGAGAGCAATTTAATTTCTGATAACTGACAAAGTTTAAGTCCAGTCACATAAACATCTCCCACATTGTAAGTCCTCCTTTGTTGCTTTTTCTTGTTATAGTCCTTTCTCAACTGTCTTCAAAAATAATTCCTCTACTGTGTTCCAAGTAATACCAAATTCTTTCAATGTCATGAAGATTCCCTGAAAAATGTACTCACTGGCAAATTATTTGGGGAAATACTGAATTAAATAAATGTAAACATTTCTTTAAGTCAAAACTTCTCAAGAACTTGAATATGCTATATCCTGCATTGTGAATCTCCAGAGAGGAATAGAGTGTAAAGGTTTCTCCAAACTTATTTGCCCTAGTACATTATTTGTTTTGGATTAACTTTTAAGATTGCAAGCAATGTTCCTTGGAATGTAGTTTGCCAATGTATGTAGTAATCATATTTAGTAACCGAAATTTACTTTTAGAAGATCTTGAACCAGTCAGATAGGTTTGGATGAAAGCCCAGATCTTTATGGTGGTAGGACAATATTTAGGTGAATAAGGAATTTAACACCACCTCTGATACCACAGTTCCAGAGCCCTTAGATATCTTCTACAGTCTTACTTAGTAAGAAAATTTTCCCTCTAGAGGGAGAAACTTATGGCCCAGAAATCAACCGTATGGCCAGGTAACCACGTCAACTTTGCAGTGCAGACATTCCATTCCTAGATAATAAGGAGAGGCCTAGAGTTGACTTATGCACATTTCTGTTTCTTTACAATAATAGCATTGAAATGTTTTAAAATAAATTTTAGTCCATGTTCACTATGATTTGCAAAAGACATTTGGGGTTTGAAGAGAGCATGTTGATAGTTCTTTACACTGAAGAACACAGCTGTAAAAGATGTAAAGCCTCCATATGCCACCTCCTGTGAAGAACCTACTGAACAGAGCATGTGGACCTATCATACTGAATACATTAGAGCAAGATTTATTAATTAAACTTCATTGTGAAATCATTGTAGAAGGACAAGATTTAATTGACTTATTTTAATGGTGTGATAAGGAAAGGAGTTATATATTCAGAAGGGATACAGAAACTCAGTTCAGTTAAAAAAAAAAGTCAGGAAACCCTAATTGAATAAATCTCACACTGCACAAGGAACATAATTTTATAGTTCCAATCCAAATGAAGAGGGCCTTTCAATGTCCACTAGATGGTTTGGAACATGTCATTTTAGCTATTGATTAATAGTCCGATTTTTTTTTCTCAATAATACTGAACAGCCAGGTACTGCAAAGATGTGATGCATATACGTGGAGGGTGACCACACACCTCTGTTTATCTTGGAAAATCTTACCCAGACTTTGTTCCAGTCAAATGTGTCTGGATTTGGAAGATGAATTATATGGTTACCCTATGAAATATTCATTGCTCTCCCACTCATGTGCTATCCCACATGAGCTAAGATGCATCTAGTGTGACCCGCTCCCATGTTACTGCACCTTTGATTTTCATTCCTTTTCCTATGAAAGTTAGGTTAGAATTTTTCAGTACTGTTAGTGTCTATGACCTTATTTTTATGCCTCATTAAACAGAGAAGCAGAAAAACTGAATCCAGGCTACACAAATTTATTTAGATGCTGGTACACATTACATGCTTTTTAACTTTATCTGCTTGTTAAGATCACTATGCCAATGATGGTAAAAAATATTAATGACAGTCAATGACACAGGTGCCACCTGGTAAATGAGAATGAAAGAAACATATTTGGAAAAGGTATGGTTTCTCTAATCACTAATCTTTTACAGACTCTGACTCATAATCAATTATCTGTCATTTCAACTTAGAGGTATATGGTTGAATTAAACAGTGACATGATTTCATCCTGGCTTTAAAGAGGAAGGACTGAAATAGAAATATGGAGTTCTTGTTTCAAATAAAATTGATTTCCTTCAATTCAGGTGGATAGACTGGAAAAATAATTTGACAGGAAAAATTAATGAATTTGAAATATACTCTGAAAATAATAGATCTCATCGATTTAAAAATATGTAAAATATTCTGTGGAGTGTGGTGAAGCTCTTATGGAAATAAGAATTTAAATATAGACACCTCAGCTTCTTTGGTCAATATTAGCTGAAATGCCAATACTAACTAAACATACCAAGATGTCATAATTATTTATCTAAGAGAGGAGGTTATAAAATAATAGTATTCTGAGTTCCTAGATACATCAAAAGAATTTCACCTTGAACTTAGTAACATTGTCAATTTAGTGACACATTTAGAATTGCGATTGTATTGGTACATTTTATGGGCTTAGCTAAGAATTAAAAGTAAGAATGCACTTTATATCAGGCATATAACAGCTGGTTTGCTTTAGTGATGTAGATACTACACTGAATGGACTGCATAGCAAATTTAAATTTTTCATTAGGGTTTCCCAGTTTCTAATTGGCTTTTCTCTTAGCATTCATGGTATAAGAGTGACATTATATGGTTTCTTGAAGTTGTCCTTTTACTTTAATGGGCAGAAGAACAAAAACAGGAATTAAGATTGAGAGTCATAATAACAACAATAAATATGAAAGTTTTATTACATGTATGTAAAGATTTCAAGAATTAACAGTCAAAAGAAACATTTAAAAAATCTTTGGGTTATATCAATATTTTTATTGAAAACCTAAAAATTTGTGCTTTAAAAAATACAGTTATTGCAGGTCACATCACAATACTCCAAATTCTTGTAAAGAAAGTTGATTTGAGCTCTTGTTCTTGCATTCTATTAGTTCAGCACCAAATTGGCCAAAGTAACTTATTTTTAAAAAAATATCATTTATTTTAGTTACACAGACATGGTATTGAGTTCTCTATGTGTTGGGATGACTTTTTTTCAGTGAAGCACCATGAGGTTTTCAGAAAACGTATTAGACATATCGATGTTATTTACCTAGCGTCATTGCCACAGTATCAGTCTGATATTAAAGTGTAACAAGTACAGGAGCCAGTTTCTTGGCAACGTGAAGGAAATTTTAGGTCAGTAAAGTAGACAGAATCTCAACGTTTGGTCATATTCCAATCTCTCAACGTTTGGTCATATTCTACTCTTCGGACACTGTGAAAGGTACTGTGGATTGTTTTCCAAACATTGTGTGCTTGTTTTAAGTGGGTGTGAGAAGAATGAAAGGCCAGTTTCCTGACAAGCTAATGGAATAGCATTGCTCACTTTAGAAATTAAAGCAAAACAACACAAAACCCACAAGCCTAACCAAAGTATCCAAAATATAAGACAGATGTCATGAGGAAGATGAACATTTCTGAGTACTTTGAGCTAGGGTTAGCTGTATTTAAGAAAATAAAAACGTTTGAGAAATAAACCATTTTGTTTCCTCGTTTTTGTTTGTTTTCCTTTTGTTTTCTTGGTAGCAGACCCTGGTTATCAGGACTAAATGAAGCACTTAGATGTTTAAAAGACAGGTCTTTAAAAGACAGGTATTTATTTCTTAGAAGACTTTTAGCAGTATATTAATTCATTGTCTTCCTGAAAACGGGAGACAGAAAAGCTAAGTGACACTAACCCAATTTAGAAAAAAATTCCTATGAAATAGTAGATAATGTATAATATCGTTCATGAAAATCCTGATTTGTGAATTTCAGGTTCTTTCAGAAAAACGCTTCTGTATCATTTCAAGGTCAACTTCAGCAACCAATAGCACCTTTATGGAAAGCATTTTGTTGGTTCAGGTGTTTTAGACAATCCAATTCAGTGTGAAAGTTTGCACTTCTAAAGTTTGCACTTCTAAGCCATTATCTAAAAATGGCTTCTCAAGAACAAACACACCATATTAAATTTGCAAGCCATAGATGTCTCTCTGGCTTAATAGTTTTATTCCTAGTAACTCTGGACTGTTAGAGTCATTCACTAAGAAGCCTTCAGCTGTCTGGTTGCTATACCTCAGCTCTCCTTGGAGAGATTACACATCCTATAGTTTCCCCGAGTGGGAGACATGCCAGCCTGACTAATGAAGGCTGTCATTGTGATGTATCAGGTCACCAGGGCCAGCAACACTGTTGTGCCATTGCTAGATTATGGTGCAAAATGGCACTTTTCGTGTTGAAGTAAAACCTGATTCATCATCTTATGCTTTTTTCTAAGGCAGTGTTTAAAGAACATTTGTTACTCCTGTATAGCAAAAAAAGGCAATGTTTATTTATCACCTTAGCTAGAACAAACTGAGTACAATGAAGTCTTGGGTGGAGTGTATAAGATGATGAAATTTCCGTCTTTAGCAATGGGCCATAAAATGGCAGAATCTGTAAAACTGGAAAGTCCATTTACTGCCTAGTCACTGAAACTGAAAAAGAAAGAAATTGTAATAAGAAGAACAATAAAAACACAAATTATGATGAGTTCAATGTGGCAAGACTCTGGTGAAACCTTAATTTCTGTTTAAAAAATCACATTTAAATGTATTGAATGTAAATATCATATTTCTAGAGCATCTCTTTGAAATAATCTCCTTTACTGTATTTTAGAAGCTCTGGTTCCTTAATTCTACCAATGTCAGTGGGTGACAAATATTACCTTTGCCATTTTAAAGACAGAGAAATCAATCATCAGAGAAGTTAAATTGTTCATTATTGCAGAGTCAGTGGTAAATAGAACCTGAAGACAGAGAGTGCAAGTAAAATAAAGTTCATCCCTTTGTTCACTTCATCCAATATTGTAAAGAGGCCATACTGCCCCTGCATCCATTGGGAGAAGCAAAACTGAAAAATGAATCTTCCCAGGAGCCTTTAGGCTCACTTTTTCAGAAGCTTGGCCACAGCTGGTGAGGCAGCCCAGGGCTCTGGCAAGGGAAGTGGCCTGAAGTCAGGAGTACTGGCTTTGCCACTCACTAGCTGTTGGACCTAGACCAAGTCCTTCCCTGAGTCTGTCCTCATCTGCAAATCAAGGCTAATACCCCCCTCACTCTACATCAGAGCTATTGTGAGGATCACACTGAATAACAAAATGAGGCATTATTACTAATCATCGTTATGGGTATCATAAGCAAAGCCATGATAGGCGGAAGCTCTTCTATTAAGGGACCTAGTGGGGATACTGTGAGGACATCTACGTGGAGTTATGAGGGACTCAAAGTTCATGCTTCCATTAGTGGCAAAGCAAGGCTGGGTCACTCTTTATTTCCCAAGCCAAATTCAAGGGAAATGCTTGGGCGGCCAGTGTGTAACTAGAGTGAATCCCAGATCCTGTCTGCCACACCTGTTAGGGGAGTCCTAACCTTTAGATTTTAACCTAACCTTTCCTGGAAACTCAGATGGCTCTCTTCTTTTTTATTTTTTTTTGATGTCTTTGTTTTAGCTGTCTGCCAAGGCCAGCCTGCCACTCTGATACTGCCAGCACTGAGAAGCCCATCCCTCTTCCAAGAAACGTATACAGTGGGCCCTTTGTATCCGCAGGTTTCGCATCCACAGCGGATCGCCGCTTTATATGAAACTTGAGCATCTGCAGATTTGGGTATCCCTGGGGGTCCTGGAACAAAGGCCCTGAAGATTATCAAGGATGATTGTAACCACACTCTCACATGCATGTGTGCATGTACACTATAATCATTCTCTTCAAAATGTTCTGCCACAATATGCCTACTATTTTAGCCTTGAATATAAAATCTTTTAGACCATCCCTGTATTTTCTTCTCTCTATTAGGAATCTCTGAGAATGGTCATAGCCATGAAAAGCAACAATAAATGTTACTCATCTGTAGGTCCTTAAAAATATCAGAAGCATGAAACAAAACAAACAAACAAAAACCAATGATTAGGCTTGGGTAACAGCCCTGTCTAGCCCTGTTCTGGCACCTACATGGCTGCTATTTTGTTGACCTGTCTCTTTAGATTATGTCCTAAACTTATGTGTTAACTCTGAATATAATTACAATGTCAATTTTCTTTTTTGGCCAGAGACAGTTATATGCTGTATTAAGGAGATAAACTCAGGCCTTGCTAATCACAGTACACAATACTACTCATAATGGGCAGTGATCCCACGTATAATGAAAACATGAGACTTGAAGACATCCGAAGTGGAGTGAGACATGTTTAAAATGTTATTTATCAGAGAGTTAGTGTACAAAGAACATTGTCAAGGGATTAAATTCACAGTTTGTATATTCTTAGGCTGCCCCAGCCTTGAGGGACGTGGAGGGTGGACAGGTGAAAATTGGAGTGAGATGAGCAGTTATGATATAAGTTTTCTGGGCTTTCACTCCCCTTGTTATTGCAGAACCTTCGACTTCCAGTACAATACTTTTCTAACCACTTATTTATGGTGTCTGCAGGCGCTATCTCACTGGCATTCTCCTATGGGTTCTTCTAGCTGCTTTAGTCACAGGCCATTTTGTTCCTTTTGCTCTTGGAGCCCCTGTAAGAAATGCATAGGAGGCCCATCCACTCAGTACTCCTAGGTACCATTATAAGCAATATCCTGCTCTTACGCTGAAACCTTCCAGATGCCAAAATGAGAGGACAGATTCCGGGAACTTCCATGGCTGAAGACATGGAGCACACGGCATGTTGTGTGCAGAAGAGGGGAGAAAGCCCACACACTCCTGTTTTGTATGGCACTCTGTCCTGTGGGTATCGAAGTATTGCTTTTCTGGGAGGTTTTAGTGAAAACAATGATTTCAGGTTATACTCACAGTGTCTCCTCTATCTGGGGACTATGGAATCAAGAGTGAGGACAAATCATAGTGATGGACGTCATGTTGAGCCCTGGATTTTCTTTCTCTCAACTGATGGAGTGGCAAAGCATACAGGTTCTAAGGTCAGACCTGAGTCCAAGTCCCAGGCCTATCAAAACTAGTTTTGTGACTGTGGGTAAGTTCCTTGACTTCTCTGTCTGGACTTTTATCACATCCACTGTAAATTAGGCATAAAATCCATGTCATAGAAATATGAACCCTCCGAGGATTGTTAAAATAATCCACAATAGTGGCCGGCACAGAGTCAAGACTCGATAAATATCAGATATCACTTTTTTTCAAAATATTCACAATTTGGGGAAATCTAATTCTTCATGTGAAAAAATGAGTTAAACTAATTTTAAATAAACATAGGAAAAACACCTTTTTAGGAGCTTTTTGTATGCATAGAATGGAAACTACTTATCTCTTCTGGAGGAAAAATGTCGCCTTCTCATCTTATCTCATCACCATGAGTTAATTCATAGGGTGGATAGGAGCTAGGTCTGAAGTTGTGTAACAAACTTATATCTTGGCTGACCATTTCATTTAGGACATCACTACAGATGTGTGTATTTATTTTTGTTTGATTTTCTTTTTAGTCCAGATAGTGCTAAGTATCTTGACTGAGCTGCTATTTTTTCCTTCATGACTGGATTAGCTGCACTGATGGAATGAAATGCATAGTTTTGGCATAGTGTAAACCATAGCTTTCATGTCTTTATTTGTGATTTTCTCTATGTGTCAAATGAGAGTAATCATACAACTGTAAGCGATACAACGAAAACTGACTAATAAAACTCCTGAAAATGCTCTGAAAAGCAAAGTGTCCTATAAATAATAATGATACATTGTAGGTACAACATTGAGGACCCTGTTTTATCTCTAAAATCAAGCATTTCCATTAAATTAATTAACATCACAGGAGATGGAAAATTACCATATGTTGAAGTCAGGTTAGATTCCTAATCCTTTTGCATGTACACAGGAGAAAAGATGAATTGTGGTCAGAATGAGAATCTAGACATTTCTACCAGCATAAATAAAGCAGAGAATTATTTTATATTTTCTGAATTGTATCTGCTGCATTGTCTCTAGGGGAAACCTGTGAAATAAAAAAAAAAAAAAAAAAAACAAGCTTCAAGAATTAAATTTCATCTTCTTTTCACATAGGTACTTTGAAGCATTAAGTTCGATTTCCAAAAAGGCCCTTAGTAGTAGAAGGTTTTGGTTGAAGAAATAAACCCTGTGTTATGCTAATTGCCTTAGAGGATTTCACTGCATAACATTTTTTTTAAAATTCATGAGCAATGAGTGCCAAAACTTATTTCAAAGTATAAAGATGAATATGCTAATATAAATTTGTTCTATCCACAAATGATTGAATATCTTATAGACAAGAACTGGTTCATGATCACAATGTGAAAGCTGAACTGAGTGGGTTGTTAGGGGTTTCCTTGACCTCTTTTTCATAAACAGGAGCACATGGAATCGAGTTGCTACAAATAAATTTGTACAACATCTATTTTCCCTTCATTTGGGTCAACTCAAACCATCAGATGGTATTTTCTAATGCCAGAACTCAGTATATTTTATATTTTTCCCCTCTTTTGCTACAGTGGTGTTCTAGGATTTAAAGATATGAAGTCATTAGCTACAAAACAATTACTGATTTACTGGTTGAAAGGTACAATTCCATAGAGAAGGGATGAAATTCAATTTTATTTATACTGAATCTGATAAGATTTAAAGATGTTCCTGAAAACAATTAAGATTGACTAATAGACATAATATTGGCAAATCAAAAACTGTGCAATGTATCTAAAATAGATAACATTCATTAGAATAAACAACTAAAGAAGTATTGTTTATAAGCTACCCCCAAAATTAGATCATTGTCAAAATAACACCACACTCTTGATAATATGAAGTAGGCTTTACATTATTTATTTTTTTTCTGTGGGTTTTAGGTGAAATCCATGCTTCTAAACTATCGAATCTTAATATTTCAAATGATCTTTTAAACATTGAGGTTAAAATTAATTAAATAATCAATTAAATAATCAAATTCAACTTTTAAATATCAAGCCATAGGGTATTATGCTGATTGTATTTTATTAGAGTCAACTGGCAGTTTTACAGATTTAAAGAGATTTGAAAAGTGATTATGATGTGAGTGATGAAGAGCTGTCTCTTGTTTGTGGGTGGTTTTAACAGAGTGATTAAAAAATGTACGTAGATTAGCTGAGTCAGACTGTGCCTCATTCTAAAATGGGTATTTACCATCTCCATGATTAAAGGTCCAAAATATCTCTTCCTTACCCATCAATCATTTTGTTCAGATTTTCCTACCACTCTCTCATTGTGGGGATTTGTCATTCTCTTCTTACTTGTAAAGCAATGATATTATTTTCAGAAGACAATTAATTTTAAACTATTAACATAAGACATTTATGGATTTGAGTTTTTAGCATTCATATTAGCATTTTGGAATCATTTCTCTAAAATCCTCAAGCTTATCCACACACTTGGGCTTATTTTTAGACAAGCTCCTCTTTAGCAAGTACCAAAATCTAGGCCACCTTTTGGAGTTTTAGTGCACAGTGACTTTTCTCTTTTCTGGTTTCTTGATTAAACAACACGAGGATATTTGTCTTTTGTAGTGAAAAAAAGAAAAATGACTGCTCTTCTTCCTAATTGAGACAACATTTTTGTAAATGAGATATTTTATAAAAGAAAGGTACTTTATATGCAGTCTTCCTTTTATAAAACCTATGCTGTGGAAATTGTCACTTTTGTTCTGGACTATTTCTGAAATAGCCAGTTTTTATTTTGTGAAATGGAGTCATGGTGAGCATCTTCAAAACCATATGCTCCAATCTACTCATCTATAGAGAAGAGATTTTGTTCAGAAGACATGATTCTATCTAGCAAGAAATCAGATCTGTGTAACAGTGCACAATGGAAGGGTCTGCTGTGATTTATGGTCCATGCATGAAATTTTGCTAGGAGTTTTGTCTAAATTCACAGTTGGATTTACTACAAAATTAATAAAACTTTGCTTGCAAAGGCCCCTTCTACAGTCTGGGAAGCAGCACAGCATGTTCACAAGAACATGCATTTTGTAAAGTTTGCAACATAGTCTAACCACGATCAGTTAAGACCACGGTGTCTTTCCACATCCACTTTCCACACTTTACCTCTTGTCAAGTAATGTTGGAATGGCCATATTTTGAGAATTTTGTATGAAGTGATATCGAATTGGGAATACATTTAGTATAAAATGGCTTTAGAGAGTGATGTTCCATTGATTTATATCAGCTTCAGATGTGATCTTGAATGTTTTCTCTTTCTCTACACGGTTAGTAAGTTAGTGTTCTAGATTCAACAACATAATGTATCAAAGCATTTGAAAGATGTTTAACAGCATACTTTATTTTATCCTTCAGTAATAGAAGAAAAGGATGGGAGAGGTTAGAGCATAAAAAGGAGAATTTACAGGTGGCTGAGAAATTGATAAATGTTAATCACTGTGAGGTCTGTTTTTATTTATAATTTTGATATTTTCTTTACCCTGGAACTTTACATTAATTTTGATTTTTTAATATATCACACTAAAATATTGTTTATCTTGATTACTGAGCTTTTAGGCACTCCCCCTGCCCCAGATTTTGCCCAAGGTGGGTACTTCACGTGCTCCACTGTGGTCTCTCTTAGTTGTTGATCTCGAGCCTTAGCCCTGCCGCATTCAAAATATTTAATAATAGTTTGAATATACGTATTGAATCATATTTATTGATTTCCATATTACACAAGGCTAGAGGGGATGAGAGGTTTACAGCATCTAAAAGGCTGACCAAAAGTCAGAAGATGGAATTAAGCAAGATAAATTAAAGACCTTACTTAAATTCAAAAAGTCAATTGCCAGGAATAAAGACGAAGATGTAGAGAATGGACTTGAGGACACGGGGAGGGGGAAGGGTAAGCTGGGACGAAGTGAGAGAGTGGCATGGACATATATACACTACTAAATGTAAAATAGATAGCTAGTGGGAAGCAGCCAGATAGCACAGGGAGATAAGCTTGGTACTTAGTGACCACCTAGAGGGGTGGGATGGGGAGGGTGGGAGGGAGACGAAAGAGGGAAGAGATATGGGGATATATGCATATGTATAGCTGATTCACTTTGTTATAAAGTAGAAACTAACACACCATTGTAAAGCAATTATACTCCAATAAAGATGTTAAAAAAAAAAGTCAATTGCCAAAGGCAAACAAACAAACAAAAAAAGAACTAGTGTACTAAGGGTTCATGTGAAAAATGACTGGATTTTACCTTGACAGTAAGCTCAAAATGAATTAGAAGTGTGATGTGTGCCTCTAATAGCCAGGTTGTTCTCAGACCCGGTCCTCACTCTTCCCCACCTCTGCTCTGTAATTAAGGATCTATATTTCCCGAGCTCCCCTAGACTCTAGTTTCTGGGTACGTTCAGCTGATGCTGGGCCCTGACAACTAGAGGATGAAAAGAGAGGAGCCAGAGTATTTCTTTTCCCAGGTTCCCAGTGTCTTGTGGCTCTCATTCCCTCAAATCATGCTAGGTCTTGATTCCCAGCTTCTATTGTGCAGAGCTGGTTCTGGACACCACTTCTAGGGGTGGTAATGGCTTCCTCCTTTGGTGAATTTCTTGGATGTCTTCAATGTCCTCTGTTTGGCTTCACAACTCTTCTCTCATATGTGAAACCAATTCCTTCTATTATAGTTCTCTGTGTTTGGAAGTTGTAGACTGGTTTCTTGTTTCCTGGCTGAATTCTGGCTGATAACAAACTCAAGCTACAGGAATAAAAGACGTTCTTGAAGACATAGGAGAATACTTCTGTGTACAATTGGAGCATTATACTTAAAGTATGGCATTTAAAAATAGACGTGAGGTAGATGAGAGGCTCGGACATCTTGTTTTTAAGAGGCATCCTGTGTTTAATTCTCACTACCACCACCTACTAGCTGTGATCTTGCATGAGTCAATTACTTCTCCACGCCTGAATTTATTGACCTATAAAAAGGTGATGGTGGTAATATTTATTCTATGTGCTGAGATGCTCACATAAGATATGTAATAGAGTTTTATAAAATATAAGGCAGGTGTTCCTGCTCTTATGTCATTTGAGGAACTGTTTACCAAGCAGAAAGAGAAGCCTCAGAGAAGAAATGGCAGTAACCTGCATATATGAAGGAATGTCATGTAGAGGAGAAGCAATCTTTTTACACAGTGTAGTAATGGAAAGAAGAGTGTCCAGTAGGTGTAAATTCCAGGAAAGCATACTTTGGCTCAGCATAAAGCAGACCTTTTCAATAAGTAGAGCTATTCAGAAATCTAAAAGGCCATCTTAGGAAGTAATGAGATCCTGATCTCTGATCATATTCCAGCAGAGCCTGGTGACTCACAAATGGGGGAGACAGTAGTTCTTTAGAGTAGCAGTAGCAACAGTAATAACTAACATTTATTGAGGGCTATCAAATGTCAAATTCTGCTCTAAACACATAACATGCATTAATTGATTTAATTCTCGCGATGACTGAACTGCTTTTCCAGATAAAGAAACTGAGGGACAGAGAGAGTAATTTGTCTAACATTACATGACTGGTAAGTGGAAGATCTACAAGCTGTGGTTCTAAGAATTTTAGTATCTATATAAGAGATGCTTAATAAATGTATGTTGGTTCAAAACATTTCTTCATAATTTCCTTATAGGAATGCTTTTCATTTTTATTGTAGAATCTGCCGTAGTTTTGTTTCTAATAATATTTTTTCTGATTACAAAAATAATACCAGTTTATTATAGACAATTTGGAAAATACAGACAAGGGCAAAGAAAAAACAGAAATAACCAGTAATCACAGAATTCAGAGATCAAAACAGTTTCGGTGTGCATTTCCAGGTTTTTTTCTATGCATAGGCATTCATATATATATATATATATATATATATATATATATATATATATATATATATATATATGTCTACACACATTTTAAAATGGTTGTTTTATAAAATTTGAGATATTTTAGTTAGCCAGTTGATTGAGAAGACTTTGTATTGCTTCAGACTCTATTTCCAAATGATGAGACCAATAGTGATATGATTTTCTGCATATCCTTAAAATGAGCCTCACTGAAGGTGAGATTTTAATTTAAGGGAATAAACTCTTGTCCTCATCAACCATTCCTACCCCCTCAGCCCTGGCCACTAGTTTAGTTCTATTCTGTTTCTTCATATCCCTGTACTCTCTTTGTAGTACTTGACTCCTTGATATTGACACAGTTAATATTTGTCTTCCTCTGAATGGAGAAACTCATTCCCCCAGTATCTAGCATAGGACCTGGACATAGTATATGTGATAACGTTTGTTGAATGAACAAATAATATTTGAGTGATATATATTCATATATATGATAATGCAGCACATGCTCTCTCACTAATTTCTAAGTTCTAATAACTGACTGCAAACAGGTGGTGAACAGACCTCCGCTTTGTGCCACCTCCCTGGTGTATGAGGCGATGCTAAATACTCTAAGCAGGGCTGTTCTCCTCTTAATTTGTTTAAGTGTAAACTATAGACCTCCTAAATCAGAGTCTCCATGAGCACTTGCTAAAAACTTAGATTATCCAGCTTCCCTTCAGATGAATAAATCAGAATTTCTGTAAAGGGACCCAGGTACATTTTAAATGTGTTCCCAGGTGATTCTCAAATACAAAGAAGTTTGAGAACCACAGCCCTTGCCCCCTCAGCCAGTGAAGGAGTCCAGGTACTCCTTTAGGAAACCTGGAATCAGACCCCCAAGGGTCTTCTATCCTGGGTGCCTGGCCCTCACTGCGTATGGCCTGTGGTCTCAGGGCAGAGGTGGGAGGCATTGCCTCTTGAGCTAATCTCAGAAGCCCTCTGGTGACCCTAGAAATAATTCTTAAAAGAGCAGGATCCATGTCTTCTGTCACTTAGGAATATTTACTTCTTGATTATGTGATGCTTCTGTGGAAATGATGGAAGCACTTAGCTCCAGTGTTCTCAGAGAACAAGATAGACTAGGATAAAAGGACACATTCCAGGCTCTCTGACCTGAGCTTTGATATGCAAGCCAGCTAATAGAGCTGCATGCTAAGGGCACATTAGCTTTCTTTTAGCTGTGATCTTAGCCCAGTTGGTCAGCCAAGGGTGTACAGATTCCAAATCTGTATGATAGGACAGCTTTAAGGGAAAGTAGAAGTTTATGTTCTCAGTTTGGTGTCAAAAATGCATTAATAACACTGACAGTTGCTGATGAATATTATAGTTTTAATCGTCTTGGCTTTGATAGTGAACTATATCAAATCCTAGGAAGTCAGAGAAAGCTGTTATTCTAGGATAGAAACCAACTCCAGTATATGTTGAAACAGACACAATTTTCCACACAAAATAGAATAAGTCTTCTAAATCAATCAGTAAACTGCTTAGCTCTGTTCTGGGCATAATTAGGGAGACACAGAAAAGGACATAGAACCTGCCCTCACAGAGCAGTAGCTGGGGAAAGAGGATATCCATATTCAATACAACAACACCCCAGGTAGTTAAGGACTATAGCATAGATTTGGAACCTTAGCATCCACTAGCTTACCTGATGGGCTGTTACAATACAGATTTCACCCCAGAGTTTCTGATTCAGCAAGTCTGAGGTGGGGCTCAGGAATTTACATTTCTAACAAATCTCCAAGTTTACTGAGGCTGCTGATCCTGGATCACACTTTGAGAATCAATAAGCTAAATTATGTGGGTCATTTGGTAAACGCTGTATGTGTGTGTGTGTGTGTGTGTGTGTATATATATATATATATATATATATATATATATATATATACACACACTTATATTTATATATACATTCAAGAAAGGATTAATTAGTAAGAATCATGAAAGTCTTTCTGAAAATAGGGCTTTCCAAGTGAGAAGAGTATGGATGTTCATGCATGAGTGGGTGCTTGGCTTAACTAAGTGTCACTTGTAAAATTGAGAACCTGGGTTGGATGAGCAGCTTGATGTCACATCCTCTTAGATCATCTCTTCTCATGGATAAACAGTGCCTATTCTCTCAACCCTTCTTTGTATGGCAGGGATTTCAGACCCTTGATCATCACCCTTCAACATCCATTTTCCTTCCTCTGGAAGTCCTCCCATTTGTCTTGTCTCTTCGCGTGTGGTTGAACACAATTGGGTAGGTCTAATCAGTGTATACTATAGTAGAGCTCTTACCACCAAGAGGCTGGGCACGGTGTTTCTATCAAGGCAGTCTGAGACTGAGTATTATTCACTCACACTGAGTTTATATCAAGCAAAGATTGTTTGTCTTGAAAATATGTTATGTTAAGACATATTAAAATTGTGGAGTTAAGTTTTTGAGTTTAAAAACAATCATTTATTCGATCACATTATGTATAACACACATGGACCACACATATACAAGTGTATGTATAAACTGGTGAAATTTGAATAAGATCTGTAGCTTCGTTAACGGCATTGTACCGATGTCAATTTTCTGCTTTTGATATCGTACTGTAATTATGTAAGATGTAATCATTTGGAGGAAACTGGGAGAAGGGTACAGGATCTCGCTGTTGCTTTTTTGCAACTTTCTGTAAGTCTGTCAATACTTTTAACGTTTTAACAAAGCTAGTAATTTACCAGCAATATTTAAGACCACTCATGGATGTTTTAGCTCAATTTCTCTGGTCATATCTTCAATTTTGTTTAACGTGTACCCTTCATTTTCCAAACATGATGAATTCTGGTTTCACCACTTGGTAGTTCTGTGACCTTACACAGGTTTAATTAACCCCTCTTGGCACTTATTTTCTCATTTTTACAATAATAGCACCTATATTAGTCATTTTAAGCATTGAGTAAATATGTGCCTAGAACAGTACCTGGCACACAGTAAGCATAGTAAACACTAGTAATGATGATGGTGATGCTAATGATGATAAGATGATGTACTTGTGCTCGTCCTGATCTCTAGACAACCCTGGCTCCTGATCACCTGCCACTCTGCCAACCATACCCAAACCCTCCTGACTGGTATAGGTTCAGCTAGAGTGCCATATGTAGGAAATTTATGTAAGCAAGGATTTAATATAAGGATGTAAGTGCTTGAAGGACTACAGGAAATAAAGGTCAGGGAAGGCTATGGCTAGTTCTTAGGTTTGTCCCTAACATTCAGAGAATCAGGAAGTTCAAAAAACCACAGGATATTACCATTACTGTTAACAGCTGCCTGGAGCATGAAAGTAGGTAACTCTTAGGAAAATGCCAAAAGTCACTAAAAAAATCCCTCAACTATACTGTAGTTCACACATTGACTTGCTACTGTCAAAGGAACAATAATATGGCTTTGTGTCTCTTTTACCTACACATTTTTATGTAAGTGCCTATCACTGGCAGACTCTTACCCAAAATGTTAACTAGCAAGAGATTCATGGAAATGCAGCTCTCAGCCTTCCAGCCCCTAAGATGCAGAGGAAAGACAGAAGAGAACAGAAGGTGTTCTAACTTGACAATGAACAATAGGCATTATACTTTTCTTGAATACTTTGATCATCATCCTAGCCACTTCTCTACACTAGTATTGCACCTTCTTTATATCTATTTTTTTGGGGGAACTTCTTACATATGGTCTTAAATTGTAGCCATTTATGAATGTGGACTAGACACAGAGCTCTGGAAATTTAAAACAGCATCTAGCCCATAACAGATTCCCACTACATACTTACTAAATAAGTAAGTGTATTAATGTATCCTATTCCTATTTTTTAGTCCTTTATTGTTTGATATTCATAGAAATCTACAATGGATCAAACTCTAGAATCTGAGGAACAGAGGGAGAAAGAAGAAACATTCAGACAAGGAAAAGCTGAGTAGTCTATTTAATGTCTTTTAAAAGTACTTAAAATATTTCAATAAAACCGAAACATTTGAAACAAATGTTGAATTTTCTACAGAGGTTGGATAGCAACTTTGTGATGGTCTTCCAATAACCTCTGCCACACCGACAAAAGACAGCCTCTTCTCCAGACACTTGTCAAGGCTTAGGATGGACTCTGGTCTCCTTCAGCCTCCATATCTCATTCTATGTGAAGGAAAAGTTGCGTGAAAGTGAAGGAAAGTACTGAATTCAGATTAGCTAGTAGAATAAACCAAGAGCACTGAAGACACTTCATTGAATCAGGTATTCAGTCCTGTAGTTGTACTGACTTACACTGAAGCCCCTTTAAGGATGCAATGTTCTACTTTTGGAATAGCCAGGCTGTATGCAGGAAAGAGCAGTGTATTGCAGTTCAGAAGCAGTCACACATTTGGGAAATACATTAGTGCAATTAGCAGCTGCTTCTCTAATAAATTTTATTTTCCTGTGTGGCTAAAATTTTTCACTGAGGCAGCTGTTAATTTCCAAATCAAATTCTGCTGGGTAGAGGGTGACTATTTATAGAGGTTTTATTTGGGAAATTCTGAGAAAGACACTAACTAGAACTGACTTTCTGTGGTCATGAACTTATTCTGATCTTTTAATTTTATTTCTTATCATGACCTTGGCAAAAATCAAGGTATTGTAGTTGAGAGTTCATCAGTGGATTGTGTACTGGGCCGTTCTATCTGTGTAACTTGCACTCTTTCAAAGGCAGCTTATGCAAGGGTCCTCAGTATTTCCTGATGAAAGTTGTTGCTTCTGAAATGGAGAAAAATTATTTTAGAGACTATGTGAGGGAGCAAATCTATTAGTAATAACTTGCTAATTGTGCTAGGTGGAAGGAATGTTCCATCAACAACACAATTACTCTGCCTTCAACTGTGTTGATTGCAGGCAAAATTAGGAGGACACTTTTGGTATCCCTAGGTCCTTCTTAATACTCTTTTCTTCCCTTATTTCATGTCCTATCCCTCTCAGATGTCCAATGAGGTCTTATCTCTCTATATTTTGTAATCTGCTCCTAGGAAAAAAAATCAATATCACACATTTTAACCCAAATGTATTACTTCTTTATGTCTAAGTTGGAATGGACATGCATCTTCAGGCTTCCACAGCCAAGTAAATATGGTGACTGAGGGGGCATAATATTCTCTCATGCAGCCTTACAACCCTGTGTGGGCAAATGATATAGTGTGAAGAGTATGGACACTAGCTCAGAGGAGTGAAAACTCTTTCTGTTCACTCTGGAGCAGGAACATTCCTTTCAGAACCTCACTTTCTGTCTCTTTACGGTGAGGGAGACACAGGAGTTCATCCTGAGGACTGAGTGAGATGTCCGTTGCAGTGTCCAGCTCTGTTCTTGCTGTTGGGCAGCTTTTCATTTGACGGTGGCTCTCTTTCCCCTCTTCCTATTTCCCCCATAGGGAGGCTGTCTCTGGCCTATAGAGTAAATATCTTTAAAAAAACAAACAAACATATATTGTTTGTTAATAAATGAAAAGGAAGAAAGAGGATCAGGAAATGTATCAGGTAATCAGAAGAACATCATTTTTTCCCCTAAATAGTAATAATTCATCATTCAGTTGGAAAGAGTAAGCCAGTGTTCTTTTGGAAAATAAACATGGATTTAAAAAAATATTACTTAAAAAATAAATTTTGGCTTGTCTGAGTCAAATTTACCTCTTCTTTCCCACTATTAAAAAAATTGTGTAGTAAGCATTAAGTACCAAAAATATGCTAAGCTACAGCAATACATCCCCATACCTCATAAGAAATAAAAGTAAATAAATATAGATGATTTAGAGTCTTAAGATGATATATTTGCAGGCTACTTTTCTTCAGCTTTCTTCTTTCTCCTCATTTCCTACTCAAACTGTTAAAAATTATTCCTATATTAATGTTACAAAAGAACTTTTAGAAATAGCAGGTTTGTGTTTCTCTACATTTTCAAAATGAAATCAGGATGATGGCTATGGGGGCCACTTAAACCTAATTTAAATAATTGGTTAATTTAAAATCATAATTTACAAGTTGTGGTTTCCTACATTTGGAAATAACAGTAATGTGACTGTGCCATCTCTCTGAACTTGGCTGTATGAGACATATGGTCCTTTACGACAATATCAAGAGGTTAAAAAGCCTCCTACTCCTTCCTACAATTCTGAGACTTAGGGAATTAATAAAGCTGAAGAAAATTCCTCTAGAAGCTTTAAATAATCTTTCTTGTTTAGCACGGGAGACTCTATTCTTCATATTCTCTTTTCATTTGATCTGTCACCAGTGGTTGACTCAATGACAACTTCATCCTTGAAATGCTCTTTCTCCTTGGCTTCCTAAACCCAGCACATGCTTGGTTCTCCACCTATCTGCCTGGCCAATCCCTTTCAATATTCCTTACCAGCATCTTCTCTCTTTAAACTTTGAAGTTCTTTAACGTGCAGTCCCACGTTACCTCTTCTCCACTCATATTTCAATTATGACATCTTTGCAGGTAACTCACAGCAGTGATCTCTAGCTCTGACCTCTTTTCTGAGCTCCATACCCATATATTTAACTGCCTGTGTGAAAATTCATCTTGGTGGCCTCATATTGGATTAAATTCAGCATATCCAAAACTGAACTTTTAATCATCTGGCTTAATTCCTAGGCCTATTTCAGTATTCCGTTTCGCAGTGATTAACCCCTACTTCCACCCATCCAAACAGTTGTGTGAGTCTGAAAACTCACAATTATCCTTAACCCCTCCTTCTCTCACACATCAAATTGTCAATACTTTACCAAAGACCTATCTACTTCTTTCCATGCATACCATAGTTATTCCATTCCAAGTTACAACACCTCTCACCTCAATTATTGATCTGCTCTGCTCCATTCTGCTCACTGTCCAACTACTTCTCTACTTTGTGGTCAGAGTTACACCTTTCCCCGAAGACAAGGTAATCATGTCACCCTCCTCTCCCCTCTCTAGACTTAAACTCTTCAACTGCTTCCCATTGCAAACATGCAAACTAAACTTCCTAAGATAACTCATAAGGTTCTGCAGGGTCTAGCCCTGAGCTTTTTCTCCATCCTTTACTCCCTCTTGCCCTTCTCTGCTGGGTACAGGCCTTCTGGCTTCACGTCAGTGTTGCATATTTTTCATGTTTCTTTCAACCACTGAGCCTTTGCACAAGCCATTCCATTTTCCTGATATGCCCTCCACTTCTACCATCTTCAACCCAGTTAACTCTTTCTCTTTCTTCAGATCTTACCTTAACACTTACCTCAACACTTCTCCAGATAAACCTTTCCTAAGCTCCTTCATAAAGTCAAATCTTCCTGTTTTAGGCTCTCGTGATACCTTGCATCTCTCTATTATATCATCTATAGCATTAGGCAAAGTTGTAATTTTACATCCATTTTACTTCTGTTTGTATAATTGTTCATGTAATTATCTGACTCTCCCACTTGCCTGTAAGGACAATATACTGAATGCTTTTTTGTATTATTTTGTTTTGTTTTTGTTTTATTTTGTTTTGTTTTTGTTCACCATTGGATTACTGCACCTGGTAAAATGGTTGACACATTGTAGGAGCTAAATTAATATTTGTTAAGTGAATTTCGTGCGTTTGTTTAAAAGTATACTTGTATTTCTATTGCAGGTAATATTTCCAACATTTTCTTACCCATTTCACTCTTACTGCAATTTATTCAACTCTTCCATTCTTATTTCTATGTGACCCCTCTCATCACCAAGCTGTGAGCTGCCTGTCTACCTCCTGGGAGCTATATTAATGAATCCTTGTTCTCTGGAGCAGACAAATCTACACTGGTATAAAACAAATCAACAAACCTTTGTCTCCTGAGGAAAAAAAAAATTAATTTCTAGAAATGAGAGAAAACTTGCCATAATTTCTTGCTGAAGGATATTAAAAATGAGATCACAATGTTAGAACAAAATATCTATTTAATTACCACTATTCCTTAGAGCAAAAAGTACAATGCTCTAATACATTTTTGATCTCTTGAGTTATAATTCTCCATGTCTTGTGGACATTGTACAAATATCAATTCAGTGAATTGATTTTGGCTTCTTCTTGGGGACAGAATTTTCTCACTCTTTCATACTGAAGACAGAATAGTTGGAAAGAAGTTATAATTAAGAAACTAAGCACAGTAAAATTTCCAAAGCTTCAGATAAAGAGAATTGGTGAGGATTGGATTTTTCTCCAAATATTTTTATATATCCATCATGTTCGATCTTAGTTTTTTTCCCAAGCTTGATACTGCTGCTTCCCTTCGTCATTTCTCACTGTCATGTTTCCATTCTACCATCCCTCAGGCTACCGTTTTGGAACATCTTCTGCATGAGTCTTATTTTTCAATTGCTCTTTGCAAGTATAGCACCCAGAATTAGACAAATCGCTCCAAGAATAGCCTACTCAGTGCAAGAAACAGAGGAAACACCTTTCCATCTCGCTTTGTCAGTTTGGGCTGTTATAATTAAAATACCATAGACCGTGTGGCTTAAACAATAAAAATTTATTTCTCACAGTGGTGGAGGCTGGGAAGTCCAAGATCAAGGTGGCCAGCAATTTGATTCCTGGTGAGAGCCCTCTTCCTCGTTTGCAGATAGATGCCCTCTTGCCATATCCTCATATAGAAAAGAGAGAGAGAAAGAGAGAGGGAGAGAGAAGATGAGCAAGCTCTCATGTGTCTCTCCTCATAAGAGCACTAATCCCATCATGAGGGCTCCATCCTCATGACCTAATTGCCTTGCAAAGGCCTTATCTCCAAATACCACCACATTGGAGATTAGGGTTTCAACATAATAATTTTGGGGGAGCATACAAATGCAGTCCATACCATCACAAAAGTTGCTACTATCACTTTGGGGAAGCCTCAGTTGGCTTTCTCAGCACTCAAATCACATCAATATCTTGTACTGAGAGGATTATTTTCCAGGTTCTTCCACATAAACTGTATCAGGTTAGGCTCCACCCCACCACAAAAAAAATACATGATCTTCTCATTTATCTCCAAATCTGTTAATATCACAGTCATCTCTTTGCTGGATCATTGCAATAGTCTCATGTCTAATCATCCTGCTTATACTCTTATCTCTTATATTACTTATTTATTGTTGTGCATAAAATTTCTCTAAAACTAAGCAGTTTAAGGCAACAGACATTTATTATATCACACAGTTTGTGTGGGTCAGGAAGCCAGGAGAGGTTTAGTTAGGTGATTTTGGCTGAAGGTCCCTCATGCTGTTGGCTTGAGTGACCAACAGCATGGTCACTGGGGTTGGATCCCAGTGAAAGCTTCACTGGGGTTGGATCCACTTCCAAGATGATTCACTCATGTGGTTGTTTCTCAGCATGTGAGTCTCTCCACAGAGCTGCACATGACATGCAGCTGGCTCCCCCCAGAATGAGTAATCTTAGAGAGAGACAGAGAGACCAAGATGGAAACCACAGTGTCTTTAGTACCTAATCTTGGATGTGACATCCCATCACTTCTGCTATATTCCATTGGCCACAGTGATCAATCATGTTACAATGAGGGAGGGGAATCGACAAGGGTGTGAACTCCATGAGGTGGGGATCATTAAGGGCCATCTTGGAGACTGGCTGCCACATCTTCTTACAATCTACTCTGTACCACAGGGATTACAGAACTTCCCTGCATAAGACCTTCCAATGATTTGCCATTATGCTTAAGTTAAAAATTCCCAATTCTATTTTTCCAGTTGGGTAGAAGTCCGATTCATGAGCCCAGACTGCTTTCATTTTGTGAATTTACCCTAGTTTTGTTCTTGGCAAATGGTGAAAGAGACAATGGGGGTGTACCCATATCTTAAAGTTTTAACCTCTAAATGGCACACATCATTTCTGTTCAACTTCATAGACCATAAATCAGCTTATAAGGCCACATGCACCTACACAAGGAGGTGGGGAAATATTATCTTGCTGTGTTCAGTGAGTGCTACTTTTAAGGTATGCTTTACAATTTGAGTTTTCTGGCAATAAGTGATGCTACTGGACTGGAAAGTAAAATTTTACCCTAATACTAGATATGCCTTATTAATTAATTATTATAAAATTCACCATGGCGTACTTAAAGAGAACGTGGTGAGGCTGAATGATATAACAAAATGACATCATCAGTCTGGGAAATCCCACAGAGAGGAAATTTCAGCACTTTGGGCACTATTTCTAGCAGTTTCTTTACATACTAATGTAGTCTTTCATTGACACCCTTTGGGGCAGCTTCCTGATCACTCTGAATACATTATTGCCCTCTCTAGATGACCCAGACTGGACCCTATGATTCTAGCACCCCATTCGCATATGGTAAATGGAATTCAGGTGACTGTCATCCAAAATGACAGCTTACTTCTTCTCAGAAAAAGACCACTTAATTTGTGTGACATTTTATCAGAGACATAATTTAGAGGTCAAACCAGACAATAGATAAAGATAAAAGTAATAAAGGTAAAAGTTCCTGAGGAAGTATTACCTTGAATCTGTAATAAGAAGTAACCATTACATTAAAAAGAGAAAGATGAGAGACTATCTTAAGAAACAAGAAAAGTTTCATTATGATTCAAATTGTAAGTTATATTTCCCTGCTAGTTATTTCATCAAAGACAGAATACTAGGGGGAGTCATGGGAGATTAAAAAAAAAAACATTTCTCATCCTTTTGATGTTATTTCAATGTGTGATTTAATGCTCTCTTCTTCAAAATTAGTGGATTTTTTGGCAACTTTGTCCCTTTTCATGATTGGCAACTAAAGAAAGGAAGTCTTTATCAACTTTAAAACATACTACAGCTGTGAGAGTGAATCACACAAGTTATCATTATAATCAGAAATTTACTTAATCATAATTTTTTATAAATCAAATATATAAATTTTTATAAATTAAAAATATCAAAAAATAAATCATAAATTTATTTTAATGTACTGCTATACGTTGAAAGGGTGCAGTTAAAGTGCATGAAAATGTATGGCTGCAAAACATGCAATATTGAAAGTCATTATTACAACGTTCATTAGAAAGCAAGATAGGCAGGTAAAGCAATTTAGCTTCAGTCTTCAAAAATACTGTCACTGAACTGAGCACTAACGTGTTGACTGACCAAAATAATGCAAAAATCTTCCTTTCTTAGGTCTTTTAGATCAGATTGATAACCTGGAGGTAGAATTATGATCTAATTATGAGATGGAAACAAAAACATATAAAAAAGATCGTTTTCACATACCTTGCTAATTTAATTTCTAAAATACATTTCACTTGCAAAGTGAAACTTGAATTAATAAGGTGTGTATTAATATAGAGATAATATATAAACCTCTATTTAGCTGCTGGAATTCTATACATATTCTGAATTTTCCCTGCCAGTCTTCGATGCTACTACCTACAGAATAAGCTTAATAAATTTTCAAAAGAGCTGGTAGAGGGTGAGTGAATCATCATCTTCTTCATTATCACCATGAAAGAAAGGATCCTGATAAAGACATTACATTCATTAATATATTGACAGCATGGCCAAATATTAAAATGCTTCAAAACAACAAATTCTTTGTTATGCTTTGAATTTTCCCAAGTCGAAATATTTTTCTGTATTTGAGTTATGCTTATTTATATGAGTATTAATTCACTTAGTGAGGGCAAGCTTTAAGGTCCACAGGCATCAGGACACAAACTGAGCTTTACTAGTTAGTAGAAATTGGCCAAGTTCGCATTCTAATATGGGGGACTATTCCATGACAGTTAGGACCTAAGTCCCATTATCACAAGAAGAAAAGGAAAAGCTTGAAAGACTAGACAGTCAAGTTCCAACAGAAAGGTAAAACATAGTGTGATTAGAATATATTAAATATTTACAAAACCCAATGGGGGAATGGGGCCTTTTTTTCATATTTAAACGTGTGGTCTTATGTTTCTCCAATTCTTTCATTGATGAAAAAGATTCATGTAGTAACTAAAGATCTTTGAAAACTTTGACCTTTGATAAATATCTAGATGAGCATAATTCTCAAATACCCTATAAATGCACTAAACATTTTACTTGCATTATGGCATGAAACCCTTATGAAGTACATGCTGCTGTTTCTCACAGTTGTATCACTAGCATCTAGAATAGACAGCTAGCAAATACTAGTCAAATAAGTACTGTTTTCCTTTTAACATGGGATCTTTAAATCAAAACTTTCATTTTTTTCGAGTAAATTCTCTAGCATATTTTCAGTGATGCCATCCAATGTGCCTTGAATTCCATTTTGATACAGAAATAATAAAAGCTGGTTACCATTAAGCAGTTAAATGCAGATATCTTGATTTTTAATTAGAAGGTGTTTTTTTCAAGTTAGAGAAACAGTCCTTTCCTTATTTCTTTCTGAATTTGTTGTTTTTAAAACTCTAGCATTATTTCACTTTTACAATCTTCTATTTTAAAATTTCATAATAAAAAAACCCAGAATATTTGCACTCATCCCTTACTACTATCAAAATCTTTGCAGGGATTTAGTAGTCACCCCCAAACTCTGAGGTAACAAATGCAATTCACAAAGTCATTCTGTCTTCATGCAACACGTGAAAACCTTATATGATATTTTGCAACATACACAGGACATTTCCTTTCCCTAGTCTGTCTTCTTCTTTTTTTTTTTTTTTTTCCTTTCAATGTACTAAATACCTCCATTTTGCCTTCACTGACTGAGTCTTGGGAGCTGACTTTCAAGGGGCTAATAGGAGACAAAATGACAAGTGAACAAATTAATATAATTAAATCTTATAGGTGTTTTGATAGAATTATCACAGTCTCCTAAGACACAGGCAGTAAGGTGGGATGGGCAAAAAAGTCAGTAAGAAAAGGAAGAAGCTGAAAGTCTAAGAAAGATATGGAAAAAATAACACTTGACTTAGTCCTCAAATATTTAGTAGGCATTCAGCAGGAAGCGTGAATGGGATAAAGGGGTTTTGGGGTAGAAGGAACAGATGAAATGCAAAAGTGGAGGTGAGATGAGCACTGAGTGTCAGTCCTGCAGGCGGCTGGGCATGGCTGCTGCTCGGAGAGATAAAAGGGGAGAGGCAGGTAGAGGTGAAATGTAGTAATTACTACATTTGGGCTCGGTTCTGCCCATTTCCAGGAGGATGACTTGATCAGATCTCTCTGCAGGCAATATGAAGAAGGTGAAAAGACAGAGACCAGGACTGGGACATTTAGACCTACTAGAGAGTGGGCTTGAGGATATGAGGAGGGGGAAGGGTAAGCTGGGACGAAGTGAGAGAGTGGAATGAACATATATACACTACCAAACGTAGGGTGGATAGCTAGTGGGAAGCAGCCGCATAGCACAGGGAGATCAGCTCGGTGCTTTGTGACCACCTAGAGGGGTGGGATAGGGAGGGTGGGAGGGAGGGAGACACAAGAGGGAAGAGATATGGGAACATATGTATATGTATAACTGATTCACTTTGTTGTAAAACAGAAACTAACACACCATTGTAAAGCAATTATACTCCAATAAAGATGTTAAAAAAAATAAAAATAAAAGAAGAGAAAGAAAGACTAGTAGCACTTGAAGAAAGGAGTGAGACCAATGTGAGAGTTCTTGGTGACAGAAGTGTCAGGGAGCGTGATGTTGCACTCAAAAGGAGCAACTGCTGAGACCGTCATGAATGGACTCTGATCTTTGCAGGGTGTGGTCCGAAGCAACAGATGGTGAAGCTCTCAGGGACTGGCAACAGTGGAAAACCACGAGGGAGCAGTGTTAGTGGGATCCAAGAGAGCTGGAGAGATGGAGGTGTGGCTGAGGTAGGGCCACCTCAGAGTTCAAACTGTGCCATCTTAAAGCAGTGCCATAAGCCTACCAAGCATGGGAAGTAGAGTGTGTGTGTGTGTGGGGGGGGGCTGTGCTGGAGCTTGGGAATCAGTACCTCTATCTCTCTTTTGCCTGCAGGCTTCTCATCAGCACTGGTCAAACCCAGCCAGAGGACAAAGGGATCTGAGTGTTACCCGCACTGAATGTCAGCCCTTTGGAGCCAAGGTCAGGGCAGAGAAGGGTGGGTGGTGGAGCCGGAGGTCCAGCACGAGGCACAATCTCCGTGATGATAGGGTTTGGTGGGAGGAAGCAGAGTGGAGAGTCTGGGGTGATTCTAGGGCCTCAGGGCCCTAAAATTCAGAGATCACAGAAATTGTGATGAATGATTTTAAAAAATTGATCGAACTGTGAAGTGTTCAGCCTCAGCAAATTTTCTGTCTCTCTGACAACAGCTACACTGGCCCCATATAGCACAGTGGGTTTGTGTGCTGTGCAGAGCCATTGGGTCAGGAGGCAGGTAATGGATGACATGAAACCCTCGGTTCTGTGCTAATTCGTCTTCCCAGAGTTGGCAGCATTTTGTAATTTGCACAAAGGTGCTACAAACACAAGCTGCACCTTTGAGCTGTCACCATTAAAATGGGAATTTGCCCTTGATCCCAAAGGAGGTGAATAAAGTCAGAGACTCAAGGTCAAGACAAGTAAAGGTCAAGGCAATGAATGAAGGCATCAGTATACACTTACCACCTGTGAGAATATTTATGCAAATTAGGCTACCGGAAGTGAATGTTAAATTAAATGACAGATTTTAAAATAAATTTTATATGTTGGGGCCAGTATGAGGGCTTGGAAATTTTCCAAAATGTCTGTTATTTTGGCTTTGACTCCAGTCTAGCCTGGAGGAAATCTTTATCGAACTTGTTTACCTTGATTTTTTTTTATTAGTTTAATAATTGATATTAACAATAACAGTCTGCTTATAGCTTTATGCTGTTCAGCTTAAGAGATCTTCAAAGCTGTTCTGCTTGGTCCATGCTTTCCAAGGATAGATTAGTTTCCAAGTTTCCAGCTAAATTGAAAATCAAACCAGGTGGGGGAAGGAATGTTTGAAATTGATTCTTTTCAGGTTTTCTGGGCATTGGACATGCATCTCACATTTCCAAAGAGGAACGGTGAAAGAGACGAATGGACAGGACCTCCTGTTTTGTTCACACAGGCCACAGTCTCAAAACCATAAATGAGAAAGAAAAAATATTTCTTTGACTTCTTCCAAAATACAAGAGTAGGGTTTTCGTCACGTTCATTTATACACATTCCTCCTAGGAGAGCACAAGCTTTCCTTCTGATCTATGGGAGTTGGGATTTTCCAAAGTTGCAATTTGGAGTCAGGGAGCAGGATTTCGTATAGCTTTTTGAGGATCTTTCTATTTGAGATTCTTCTATATAGTTTACAAAAAGGGGTCTGAGAACATGGATGTCTGTCCTTGGCTTCGTTCATATAATCAAAAAGTTTTTGAGAGAAAAGCAATTTTGGTTTGCTCATCTGTCTAGACTGCATTACATCTTACTGAAATGTGTGGTACAAGTCTACAAGTCTTTTTCTACCATTTTGAAATTCAAAAGAACTGGAAAAATAAAAAGATCTATGTAACTCATTTGGTGAAAAAAACCTCACTCGACCTAAACAATTTAGCAGCAAAAGTTGACATAAACTACACCTCTGTTTATGGTATTTATTCATTCTTCTTGGAGTGAATATTAATATATTTTACTGCAGTAATGTGGTAGTTATAAGGTGATGCCCCAGACCTCTGATTGATTATATTAATGTAAAGAATACAAAATGTATTGCTATTCAAAAATTACACGAAATTGTACATTCCAAAAATAAATCTGGCTTCAAAATTGTCAGAGTCTCAGCTGTCAGATTGCAGACTTGTATTGACAGGAGACATGGTTACCTATGAAACGCTGGCTTCTTTCTCAGAAAAGAATGAAAATGCTTCTAATTTTGTTTTTATCTTATCTCTTTTAAAACTGTGCTGAATGTAATGGATGCTCAATGAATATTGTTGACATAATAATTTGTTACTGATTAATATATATGAAGGCAAAGAAGAAGAGGCATAATTAAATGTGTGGAAGTTTGAGGAGATAAAGATATATCCTCAAGGTGAGAGAGGCACAACCAATTTTCCAGGTGAGTAAGGTTTAGAGGAGGTAGAATTCCAAGAGGTAAGGCTTCAAAACATAAAGACTTTAAAAAATACCCTTTCTTTCCTAGGAAACTAAAATTGATTTTTTTTATCATCCTGTGTTTAATATTAGTCTGGGATACTTGGAATTTCTTTTCTTTTTCTTTTTCTTTTTTTTTTTTTTTTGCCCACATGGCATGTGGGATCTCAGTTCCCCAACCAGGAATCGAACCCGTGCCCTCTGCAGTAGAAGCATGGAGGAGTCCTAACCACTGGACAGCCAGGGAATTCCCTACCTATAATTTTAAAAATACTCTGTTTTCTTTATGGACAAAAGAATTGGGATAGCTATTAAAATTAGTTTATAAATAAGATATCAATAATTTAAAGCATTTATTGAGCATTAGCAGACCGAGTGCTATACATTCATAATTTAATTTAAACCTCACAAAAACTGTATGAGGTAGAAGTATTATTTTTCCCATTTTCCAGATAAGGGAGTTTCTAGATAAAGCAAATAACTTGTCCGAAGTCATATAATAGTAAGGGTGAGAGCCAGAGGGTTAGGCCCAAGCAGAGCCCAGATCCTTTGTGCTTAAACTGCTACACTGTACTTTATTCTATAATAACCTGAAGTTCATGGTTAAAAAAAAATGTGGCCACACAATACTGTATAATATGTGCTGGGCTTTGTTCTCTCATGAGGGCTTAGTTGGGAGTTATCAGAAAGGCCCTCCTGGACATAAGCCATATCGTTAGGGAAGCATTCAGCTGCAATGAAAAACAGGAAGTCCAATAACAGAGCTTAAATAAATAAGGATTTACATTTCTCACATAAGAAGTCTGGAGGTAGGTTGTTCTCAGCATGGATATATTGGATTACGGGCGTCAGGTTCAAGATCTTTATGATTTTTTTGGCTTTTCTCCTAATGGCCCCAAGTTGTTTGATGCAATTTCAGTTTTTGTGTCCCTGTTCAAGGCAGGAAGAAGGAGGAAGGAAGATGGATCAGCTATGACTACCCTTTTATCCAAGGAAGTTAAAATTTTCCCCAGAAGTGTCTCAGCAGTTGTCCAGTTATATGGTTCTATGGCCACCCCAGGTGCGAGGGAGTGGGAGAGAGTAAAGACCCATGTGTTAGTTGGATGAGTCCAACCATGGGCCATCATCAGGGCAGGGGTCTGCCAACGTTTTCTTTAAAGGGCCACATAGTAAATATTTTAGATTTTGCTTTCTAGATGGTCCCTGTAGCAGCTGCTCAGGTGTGTGGCTTTTGTAGTGGAAAAGTGGCTCATAGACAATATGTAAATTGGGCTCATTTGTGTTCCAATAAATCTTTATTTCTAAAACTGGGAGTAGAAGTAATTTGATGGGTGGCTATAATTTACCAACCCCCAACTTGCAACTTGGTGCATTGCTGCTTAGCCAAACTGAGATTTATGTACGTGCAAGGAAGAAGGGAGGGGATCATGGATAGAACTAATAGCGTCTGTGGTTGAGGATAGAAACATTCTCTTGACTTATTATTTCCCCCTCTTTTCCCAAGTTTGCGGTTGGAGGGTTTATGCTCTTGTGCTATGGAGTTGTAAAGGCAATAGTCTTAGACGTAGCAGCCTCCATCAGGAGAGCTTATGGGGAGCTGGTTAGACAGACTTGAGGCTACCTGTTGGCCCACACAAACTGTCTGCTTTTGGTACTGGGTGCGAGAGACTGTTGGGTACCAGAATATGGAAAACTGTGATTTCCCGTTTCCCTGTCCATTTCCCACTCTTCTTCTTCCTTATTATTCAGCAAGGGGAAGCAATATGCTTAGATAAAATAGTTAATTTCCAGCCCCTCATGCTACAAGATGTGGTCATGAACATTATCCTGGTCAATGAGATATGCATGGAAGTTTCTGGGCAGAAAAGCTATTTAAGGTGGCAGTTTCCTTAGCATGAGCTTTTTTTAAAAAAATATTTATTTATTTGGCTTAGTTGCGGCATGCAAGATCTTTAGTTGTGACATGTGAACTCTTAGTTGCGGCATGTGGGACCTAGTTCCTTGACCAGGGATCGAACCCAGGCACCCTGCATTGGGAGCACAGAATTTTAGCCCCTGGACCACCAGGGAAGTCCCCTTAGTGTGAGCTTTTGCCTTTCTCCTATCTCCTCGTGCCCTTTCTGCTTGGACAGAACCATCTTGCAACCACAGTGCAAGAAGCATGAGGGTGAAAGCCACTAAAATGACTGAATCAGAGAGTAGAAGATGCCCAGGTACCTAATAACATTCTGGAGCTACTACACTATGGGCAGCTGGACATGTTGTTACACGAGGGAAAAAAAAAACAACCTTAAATTGTTTAATCCATTGCTTGCTTGGAGTGTCTGTGGCTTGAAGCCAGATGCACTTGTGACAGATATTCAGGGCATCTTGTGCTTTAATGGGGATAAAGAAATAGCTCTCTTTCCCACATAGAGTCAGGGAGAACAGGACTCCTCATTTTCTGGGTAACAGGAATCCTCATTTTCTGCTTCTGACTCTGTGGTGAGATATTCAAATTTTTCTTAGTCAGGGTTAGTCTCCCCTAGTTTTTAATGCTTTTTGGTTGAGATTGGCTTAGTGTGTTCCATTACAGAGAACATGCTGTGAGGTGGTGTCTGGGATTCTGATTTTCTGCTTTGGTTCCCACCACACCTTATTTGTTTATTAGGTCACAGATGTTCCTTCAAACCCATTCAAGCTGAATAGAGTTACTGCGACTGCATTTCCTCAGCTCAACTGTTGAATGTATTTTAAAGTGTCAAGCAACTACATTCAATACAGAATTAAGAATATTTTGTAATATTTCAATTGACATACAGGTTGGTTACAGAAGTTCTGCATTTAGAAAAAAGTAAAATAATTTTAATTCCACCAAGTGGAGATAACCACTGTTAGCATTTAGTGTGACCTTCATGATACACATACAGGCACATACATTATATTCACGTTCACCTGCTTGAAATCTTAGTGTATATTGAACTTTGCATCTTGTTGGTTTTTCACATTATAAAGTGAACAATTCTCTATTCTCCCTATGTATTTAAAACATGATTTTTTAGTGGCTGCATAATACTGCATCATATTACAAACACTGTTTTTTTTTGTTTTTGCTTTTTCTGTTTTTTTTCTTTTCTATTCCATTATGGTTTATTACAAGATTTTGAATATAGTGCCCTGTGCTATATGGTAGGACCTTGTTGTTTATCCATTCTATATATGAGAGATTGCATCTACTAACCCCAGAATCCCAATCCATCCCTCCCCCACCTACTTCCCCCTTGACAACCACAGTCTGTTCTCTATGTCTGTGAGTCTGTTTTGTAGATAAGTTCATTTGTGTCATATTTTAGCTTCCACATATAAGTGACATCATAGGGTATTTGTCTTTCTCTTTCTGACTTACTTCACTTGGTATGATCCTCTCTAGGTCTATCCATGTAGTTGCGAATGGCATTATTTCATTCTTCTTTTAAGGCTGAGTAATCAAACTACGTATTTTTTTTTTTTTTTAATTTTTAACATACTTTAATGGAATCCAATTCTATTTAGCTTTATACTGTGCTTTTAAAAATTTTTACTTCTAATGACAGTTCTCCATACCATTAGCTATTTTTTTAAAGAAATATGGAACGCTTCATGAATTTGCGTGTCATCCTTACGCAGGGGCCATGCTAATCTTTTCCTGTATTGTTCCAATTTTAGTATATGTGCTGCTGAAGTGAGCACTCAAACTATTTTTTTAAAACTCACTATAGATAGACGTTTTATTTGTTTTTAATATTTGGCCATTATAAAAAAATACTGTAATGAACAAACATATGTAAATTTTTTACCTTTGTTATGTCTGAATATTTTCTTAGGACAGATTACTAGAAATTAACCTTCTGGATCAAAGAGTGATAGTTTTCATATACTGCCAAATTGCCCTTCTGAGGGATAGGGCTGAGATTTAATCCCATTAATAGTGTGTATGTAGGTTTATATGTTTGTGCTATTTTCTGCACTTTCATGTAACTTTAGCCAAGTTTTAAAAAAAAGTTTGAAATCAATTTCACAGGAAAAAAAAGTCTTTAGATCTTACATCCCTTTAATGGATGAGATTGAGCACCTACTTGATACATTAATTTGGCTAAGCTTTATTTCTCTTATAACTTATTTGGTTGTATGTATTTTACTCATAGATATTTTAATTACTTATGTATTACTGATATAGATTCTTTCTTCTTTGTGTTTTTCACAAAATAGATTACTGATATTTCCTGAATGCGACATAATTGTGAGCTTTCTGTGATATTCCTGTGAAAATAGCAAATAGTAAACCCCATGAAGTATTACAACATTTAACAGTATTTTAGGTTGAAGTTGGAAGATGTTACACTCCTGACATTACCATTTCTAAAGAGCATACGTCTCCTTTGATATGTTTTCTTCAAAAATGACATGCACTTAGAGTGGGGGGAATCCATATTTTTTCTTAAGTCATATAAGTACTGTGAACAGTAAACTTTAACAGAACTTCTCCATTCCATGGCCTTGCTCCATCATCCGACCTTGAACTGCAGATTTTCAGTCTCTCAACAACGAGTCTTCAGGTGCTTGACTCTGAATGCTTATGCTACCCTGAACATTTTATACCACTTTTTGAAACTCAAATATTTGTATCTCTTTTCTTCAGCTACTTTGAAAGTGGTACCATTTATCTAGAAAGGTTCATAAAGTATAGGCTGTAGGCGTTTATTTAAACCTGTTTGATGACTTTAATCCCCTTGAAGCTAAAGCAAAGTCTTGCATAAGAGTATAGTATTCCAGGTTTTTACGATAATCGCATATTATACATTAGGTAACTCTTGAAAACCTTGCTTTCCTTAAACCTACCACTTTAATCAGCCCTTTGTTCTCATGAAAAAATTCTAGAATTCCTGGAGAGCTTATTTCAAATGGATACTTTTTAACAGAGTTTAAAAATGTTATATACTTAAAAAGTCACCTTCTCTGATACTGGTGGCATCTGCTTCTCATTCTGCTGTGACCAGCTCTATTGGCTAAGATTCTTCATTGGGAAACCAGAAACTGATGATGTCATGTCTGAGAATTTCATTGTGCAGCATTGACGATGGGAAGAAAAGTACTTTTTCTTTTTTCCTTGCCCCTCTCTGAATAAAACACTGCTCTATCTCTCACACTTGCCTAAAATAAATGTGTTCTATGCCTGATTGTAACTCAAACAAGAACTCTATAGGACTACCATGAGCCAATCTCTAACCCAGCGGATAACTAAGTCAGAGGCATTACATTTCAAAATTAAAATATGGGGTAGCTTCTCTCTTAAAGGAAGATTTCTGTTTTCAAAGACTGAAAAGGTCAACTATATCCAGGAATTATTTTTGGCTAGTTTATGGGCAATAAACATGAGATCGATGAGAGCATGTTTAGTTAGATTACAATGCATTTCCTTTGGTTGTGTGCTGGATGTTTCCATCAACTTAAAGCCTTAACACTTGGTATCTCAGAAATTGGTTCTGAGACAGTCTCTTTAAGGTAGTCACTATTGGGGCTCAGTCATAAGCGCTGTAATAAGTAGGATATATCAAGCTTGTGTCATGCCCTAGCATGGCCTGCACTGACCCACACAGCGCCTTCATGTAACTTAGGAACAACCCCTCCCCCCTCATCTGGTGAGCACAGGGCTTGACAAGCAATGGTCCCTACGTACAGGTTAAAAAGGGTGCTGCCGGCCCCTGGGCAGTTCCAACCCATACCCAGGCCCAGGCCCAGGTCCGGAGAATGGAATGTCGGCTGGATTTTAATCCCCACTTGCTGCCTTAGCAAGGCACACTTGTTCATGGTGCAACGTACACAGTTCACATGTAGTGTGAAGTGCTTTATGTGGATTAACTCACTTAATTGAGAGAATGAGAACGCTATGGTTTGAGAACTATTATTGAAAGCACAGTGAGCTAAAATCACTCACCTGAGCAGGAAGGGGTGGAGAAGGTGGGCTAAGGACACATCCTAGCTTCCTGAGAATGCTGTGACTCAGCTGAGAACTAAGCCTGCAGGAGAAGAAAACTGTCTTCCTTCACTTCAGAAACCTTGCTATTTATTTGTATGAGACACTCCCCGGAGCCCCTGGAAGGGCCTCCTAGTTCACGCCCAGAGTTTACAACTCTGAGAGGGAAGGAGGAGTGTTCGTGACAAACTGGGAAACCGTGCCTAATGAAAGAGATGCAAAAACACTCATTAAAAGTCTCAGAAAGAGGATGGTGAAATGCTGTTCACAGGTTATCCAGGGTTGTGTCCCATGGAGCCATCTTTCCCTTTAGGTATATTGATGGACCCAGACCTGATGAGATGAAGATCTGAGGAATGCAAGCAAGTTAGATCCTTAAATCATCCATGAACGCCCGAGTTTCCCAGAATTATTTAGTGTCGTCAGGTATGATGGTGGACAGAATAGGAAAGATGTGCTGAGGACCATGCTGGGAATAGAAGGGTGTCAGGTGGGCAGCCGCAGGGCTGAGCAGTGCCAGCGCCACACAGGGAGAGTGGCAGGGTGAGGATGTGATTGTAAGAGTGAGGCGTCAAGCATGGGAGCACCAGCAGAGAAGGGGGATGAGTCCCGGCCGGGAGATCATGTGATCTCACAGGTCCTGCCACAAGAGAGACACCTGCTTGGGAGTTCAGGGCTACAGACTTCAGACTGTTTCCCACATGCTCTGTCTGAACACCTCTTTTTCCTTCTGGAGAGTAGTAGTACAAACTGAGTGACATAGGCTGGGGTAAATGGAAAGGATTTGTATAAGCAAGAAGAAAGGGGACGAACATCTTTGGGGAGTGGAATTAACTCTAGCAGCTGAGACATTGCAGTGTGTTCAGGAGGCAGGCCAAGCTGCTGGGACAAAGAACTTGTGTTGTGGGACAGCAGAAGTAAAGATGGGAAGGCAGGTGTGAGCCATATTGCAAACAGTGGGACTTTTAGAAAGGGAAATTTACATTTTTGGAACATCTTTAATTTGCCGGACAGTTTAATGTACATGAGTCCATTCCATTCTCACTATAACTACCATTTTTATTGTTTTTATTTATGATTGCAATTCACATTTTGCTGATGAGGAAAATGAATCTGAGGGAGGTTAAGTAACTTATGAGTTTAGGGGTGGATCAGAGACTTGAACCCAAATTTAACTGATTCCAAAACCCAAGCACTTTTTATTCTCCCATGCTATCAGAATTTAACAAAGGGGTTCTTGGGAAACATGATGAACTTAATGTCTGAGGATGATTAGAATAACTATGGTGAGCCCGATGGACTTGAGCAGAGAGCCTAAGGGCACGGCGTGTTTTAGGAAGTAATTGTAAGTAGAGCCTAGACTAGGTTTGAAGTCAAGGAAAAGAGTAGACGTAAGGAGATTCCAAAAGAAAAGTTAGTGGGATTTGGCATCTGGCTGAATAAGAGTTGAAGGAAAGGGAAGAACCAGGTAGAGCAGTGAATGGAACACTGGATGGAGATTTAGGATACTGAGGATTGGGCCTGGTTCTTGCTTGCAATGTGAACTTGCAGAAAACAGGATCTCTTTCAACTGCATGTCCTTGTCTGAAAAGTAAAGGGATTAGATTAGGTATCCTTGAAGACTTTACCCAACTCTAGCATTCTGGGCATCACAGATTCAAAGATGACTCAAAGTTTGCAAGCCTGGGTTTTTGGAAGAACATCCTTTCGTTGATGGAAAGGGCATCCTTTCATTAATGGAAATGCACTAATAGGGAAGATGGTCGTTATGTTTTCGGATGGAAAAAGCATGTTTTCAGCGATGTGCATGACCATCGTCCCAGATGCGCCCTGCTCTTCACCCGATTCCCCACCACAAAGATTCTTCCAACCTTCCCCATTTACCAACCTTCCACCTTCCAGCCACAGCCCCACATTCTGATCCGTAGCTCCCGCATTATATGCTGATACCACACTGAGTAATCCCCTTTAGTCTTGCAAACTGTCTATGTTACACTATAGTCTATATTTGCCAATCATCCTACTCTTTCTTCTTAAGAGGAGAGAAAGTTAAGACCAAGGAAATCTTTCACATAACTTATTTACTGAAGAAATACTTCTGGCTTAATATAAAAAACTTTGCATCTTGGAGTCACCATCACAATAAGCTCTAGAGTTTGGGTAGACTCTTTCTCAAAATATTTGTGACTCCCTTTAACCAAGACACAACATATGAAAATCTAAATGGGCAAAACTGATGAATCAGGGAAACCATAACCCTGCTGGAAAAAGCTTTTCAGTAGAGATTCTCCTAAATAGTGAAATTCTCTAAAGCATTTAAAATATGACTCTGATATTAAAAATGTTATTAACATGTGTTCTTAGGTATTTACATACGGTGTGACATGAGGTACACTTGCAAATGGAAAGGTAACCATTGTAATCGCATTAGTAATCAACCTGAAACAAAGTTTGGAGAAAGTAGGCTACAACTAATGTTCCAAGATTTTTGCTGACTCAAAAGGCAACAGGAAATATGGTAATAAACTTTTCCCTAGCCCGTAGTTCAGATGAGATTTCAAAAAAACAAAATGGTCATCAAAATGAATTCTTAAGACAGTTCTTGATGAAGACATTTTCTCCAATGATAGAGGTTACATTTCAAACAAAAGAGCCTAAATTTCCACAATAGTCTTGCAAAGTAGGGCTGCAAGGCAGGGTTGTACCCTTCAGTTAGACTGAGTAGGCCATTGGTTTTTCATAGTTTCTTCATTAGAAACTTTTAGGTTAAGAAATTTTGGTTCCAAGAATATTGGTTCAATGCAAATACAAAATCTGGATAATGAAACAGATCTGGCATCAATTCCTACCTCTTATCACTTAGTATATTTCGAGTTTAGGCCATTCAAATAATCATTCTTTTGTCCCTCTTAGCTTCAAAAATTTGCCTCTGGTGAGACCTTCCTATAATGAAGCCCAGCAGAATTATTTGACTTTCAAATGGATGAATCAATATCACCTAACTGTCATGGAATCATAGAGTTGGAGATGAATGTCTAAGAAACTCTCTTACACTGTGTAAGTGACTGATCCCAAAGAGGCAAAAGAATGTACCCAAGGTCACACAATTTTAATGGCAAAGTGGAGACCGGGGCTTCAAACTGTATTCCAACGATGCATGTGCACATGAGCTGGTGAAGGGTAGAGGAACTCTGCAGAGTGCTAGGTCACTGTCAATGCTTAGGAAGTGTTTAGTAACTGTAAAAAAAATAACACAAGAGTATATGGAAGCGGCAGAGGGAAAGGGAGGACTGGAACTTCTGAAATTGAGATATAGGTTGCCATCACCTAAGCCAAGCTCAGCAGAAGGGTTAACAGATGCAAACCTCCATCCTGGCATCTTACAAAGATGCTCTTCTTGGGATCCACTCAGGAGGGTGTCCTTTGGTGGGTTTGAGTACTTTGCATATTATAGCAATTATCTTCTTTACTTAGGGATTAAAGCAGATGCTTTATCTTGAATCTTTCTGGTAGAAGGGGAAATAGCAAGATTCCAGGACAGTAGTAGTGAATAACTTTTATTTTTTCCTGACATATCCACACCCACAACTGCCATTCTCACCTCAGTCATTGAGTTACTTTATTGTTGCCTCCTGCACATGCTTTTATTGGCAGCAGAGAAAGAAGAGAAAGGAGCAGGGAGGGAAACAGAGGAAGAGGGAGAATGACAGAAGAGATGGTTCTTTCCCCGCTGCAGGCATTTTCTTATTTCCTCACTGAAGTCAGCGATTGCCTGCACAGGCAGGCAAAGATGAAGCTCCCTTGCAAGCGAGGGCCCTTAAGCTTGCCAAAGTCAGTCCTTGAGGACATTAACTAGTTTCCCCTTCCTTGCTTTAAAGAAACCAGCCCCAGGAAACCTTTCTAAGAGTTTTCAAAAGCTGTTCTCCCAGGTTCTGTGTTTCACGTGGACTGGTGGAACTACCTCTCTGTGGCAGGTTCCCCATTATAAATTGATTACAAGTTTTCATCCAGAATTAGATTCGCCAAGGTGGAAATGCCCATTTTTTTCCTCTTGCTGTTTGCCAAGGGCCAACCATTACCTTCGATAGTGCCCTGGGTTTAATAGCCTTACCTGATGTTTTCTAAACTATGTGCTGCTGAAACGGTTGAACTTCTGTTCATAAAACCATATGGAATTCACATTTTAAAAAGGCTGTTCCCTGAAGCAGATAATCATCTTTCCAGTAAAACATTGTGCCAAGCTACAAAGTGATGATTACCTTTGGGTGGGGCTTTGGTATTTCTAGTTGGCAGATAGTTTGTTCTCTCAGTCAGGATGATTGGACATGTGAAGCCTTATTTTCCCCAGCAAATGAATTATTCAAACTTGTTCAAGTAATTAAAAACTAAACAAAAGAAAATAAAATGTGACATTTTCTAATGTGGTGAATCATACTGTATTTGCACCTTCTCATGCCAAACCCAAGCAGCCACATATTTGCAATCTGACAATAATTGCAGATATTTTCATGTGAATGGTGGTTGTCTTTGAGACCTCACTAAATGAAAGACTCACAAAAGAATACATGCCATAAAAACTCACACACTACCTAGTTCTACAGATTTGACATTTGTAACCCAGCCCTTGGGTTTTAGGAGCAGAAAAGTCCTCTGCTTATCAGATTCACACTATTTCAAATTTTTTATGTTGAACATCAAGTTCAATTAGTGGTTTATATCAGACCAATGAAAAACTTTAAAGATGGACATGTGTTAAGTAAGAAACATGCTGATGCAATTAAATCACAAATTAATACAGGCTTTTTTGAGGGGATGGAGCTGGGGGCAGATAGAAAGTGAAGAACATTTTCCAGGTTTATGAACTTAAAAGATTTCAGTCAGGTGTGTGTATTTTTTCCTTTCACAAAACATGCTTTTAAGGGTTCTACATCTATATATTTATACATTAGAATTGTATCCACGTTACACACATCCTTTCCACTTGAGATCTGAGCACTAAGATATTGGATTCATTTAAAAATAATTCATGTCCTGGCATGTCTTTTTACTCAGGTACAGTTTTACAGTGAGATCTACTTACAATTCATAAAGCTTTGTGATTTCTAAATGCTTCATTTAGATACAAAAGTAGACTGATCAGTGTCACTCTCCAGAGTCACAAAAATTATAATGAGCTGTATTTCTTCTCAGTGCCTGAAAGATATATGAGAAGAGTTTTTCTACCAATAGTGGGGATGTTTCTGTAGCTCTCATAGAATATACTTTCTTCTCTACTGAAGGCCAATGCTCATTATATGAGTCAGACTTTTAGAAGGCCAAGAAGACCCTCCAATACAAAGTATCTTCTTTATATGTGTGCAAAGAAAAATTCAGTGTTGATAAGAATTTCTAGTAGGTAGTTATGTTGATGGTTTAATGGACCACATTCCAAATGAAGAATAAGGGGAAGGGGGTCTTGTAAACAGTCTGGGCTCCCTTTGTGAAGAGTTGTACAAAACCATAAAGGAATCCATTGAATCCATTGTTTGGAGACCTGGATTCTTCTAAGGACCTGACACCCTGTTCAGTTGTGCTATTTAGTGGCCTTAAGTCTGTGATGTTCTCTTATCCTGAACAAACAGGTCTCCAAAGTAGCCTAACGGGGTTAGCTAAGACATAGTGAGAGTCAAAAGGAAAATCTACTAGATTATGGAAAGAAGATCTGTAAAATTATTTTTTTCTGTTATATGATGCTCTTTCTTTTGAGGAAAATTAAGCTCTAGGAGTGGTTAGCAAGGTTTGCATGTGTTTCACATTGCCACTTAATTAATGACAGAGGAATATAAGATCACTACATTTCATAAGATTTTCTCTTAAGACTTGAATACAATGACTAGTAAAGCAACAGTGTTTGAAAATAAAATTGAGACACAACTTAGTGGGAGTCTGTTGATCCTGGGTTGCATTCAAGTTAGTGGTCTAATAAGAGTTGAAATGTTTATCTCCAACTTATTTCTTCCTTTGCATTCAGGGCAACTCTGGGTCACTTCTCACACTCTGGTTGGCACAGATGTAAAGAACCAAGAAGTACTTTTAATTACTTACCACATATAAGGAGTTTATTTTCTATGACAACTACGCTACATATAAAGTCAAACAAACAGCTTAATAAAATAGATGTGACATAATTAATTCTCTAACACGTCATTGACAACAGAAGAAGAAAGTCTACATTCTTTTCTGTGGCTTCTTTTTCCTTTTTCCAACAGTTTCCGTATCGCTATCAGTTTCTCTTGATCTTCTCTTCCTCTTCACCTCTATGCTGAATTCCTATATTTGCCAACTGCTCCAGCAGCAGTGTAATTCTGGGCAGGGCGTTGTGGCTTACTCTTTGCCATACACAAAATGATGCTGGTTCTGGGACCATTAAATGTGAGCCCAGAGGGAGTGAGAGGGGAAGACTTTAGAAGGATGTTTTAGGGGCTGTTGCAGCCCACAGGTTTCACATCACAGCTTATTCAGGCAAGAGAAAAATGATGGGAGAAAAGGGGAAATTCAGCAAAACCAAATCATAATCTGTTCCCTATCCTCTCCATCACAGATCTCTGTTCATACAATTTACATGTCATAAATTCTACAATTTTGAACATGCTGACACAAGTGTTCATTGATGCAGTTTGAAACTTTTCAATAGTAATCATGTTGCACGACAGGAAACACACAGATAAATAAGGCATTGTGTCTGCCAAGAAGTTCACAGGAACTTGGATGATCAAGTCTCTCTATCCCGATTCTTGAGCCCCATATCCATGACTCTCACAATCTAGGGGAGTCCAGTTCTTGGGGAGGAATCCTGATTATGGGAAAGAAAGCCATTTTTTTCCTTTTCAGAAACTTTATAGCCACCTGCTACCTGCAGTCTGTTCTCAATGACCTGGTGAATGTTGAGGGGCTCCCTGAGCCATGTCAGAGGAGAAGTCTGCAGGCAGAGTAAGAGAAATCCAAGACAGCCAGAGAAAGGAGGTGGTTTCTGGTCTTTGGGACTCGAGTAAGCATGAGAGGCCTGTGGAGGCTCCAGAGCCATGAGCAGGAGAAAGTCCTTACTCTTTCTCAGTGAGAGATACATAGCAGTCCTCCCTTCTGCCCGGACTTCTACCCCCGATCATCATCTTTGTGATAAATTCTGTCAGTCCTCCAGGCCATTCCCTAAGAATGTCGCCTGCTCCAGGGACCTATGAGAGGCTGACTGCAGAGGTCCACACCCAGGGTGGGCTGTCCTACCATCAAGTGTAGTCATGGTTTGGCAGAGTCCAAAGGCCTGGGTGCCAATCCTGGCTCTCTCACTTAGGTCTGTTTCTGAGACATAACTAACTTATGAGATTTAAGGTTGTTTGGGGGCTCCCATCAATACTACTTGTAACAGTACTTGGCACATAAAAACTGTTCAATAAGTATTTGCTTAGAACTTAGGGATCACTGGCCAGAACCTATATCCCGCCTGCAATTGGAGGGAGGAAACCACCTCTAACCAACCAGATCACGTCATGCTCATCACTTTGATTCATGAACTGGCCGCTGAGCAAGAACAAAGGTCATGTACCGAAGAGTTAGAATGGTAGAGGGCCACCCCAGAACGATGAACAAACTCTCTATAGTTTTATATCTTCTGAATCAATGTTTCTCTTCACTACCCATGGGTAATTAGAGCTGGATAGGACACAGATTATTCCATTCTGTGCTTTTTCCAGGTCCCATTCCTCATTAAGGAAGATGTGAGAATTCTGACAGATTTTTCTTATTCACAGTGCAACAGCATGTTTTCTGAGGAAATCGTGGCATGGCCTTTGCCAGATAAATTTACAAATTCACAAAACTTGCTGTTGAAACATTGGCATTTTGACAACCTACATGCAAAAAGTAGGGGCCATGACCTGCATGATTGTTTGTTTTTTCACAATCTGGTCTAAGCTTCTATCAGAGAATCCATGCTTCTCTTCAGAACAAATAGTTCCGTTAGAATGATCGATTCCTGGTAGGAGTTAAAGCATGTAGAGCCTTAGCACTTTGGAAATAGTTCTTTTAACCTAATGATTGGCACAGGTAAGAGTTTCCTGAGGTTGCTGAAAGTGCATTGGTCCCTTGAATAAAACTGTGCAGTAACTCAGGATTTCAACAGCTCTTGAGCGTGGATTTGCTTACAGCCTTGATTTTTATGACACTGGTGCCTCATTGGCTCACAATAAATGTTGACCAGTATTCTTAGAAATGAAGCTCGAAGATCCCTTTCATCTTTCAATAAAAATACCAGTTAACAGACATTCATCTGCCTATTCTCAGACTTGTATAAACTGACAATATACCTATAATTGAATCAATCAAACAATAAATATTTATTGTGTAGCAATAAATAATTTAATAATTATAATAATAATAATAATAAATATTAAAGGCTGAAAACAGAGCCATAGACAGGACCAAAGAAGCCCTTGACTTTTTGGAGCTTATAGTTTAGTGAGGAAGACAAACACCGAAGAAGTAATAATCTGTGTAGTAAATGCTGTCAGTGTGGAAGGCTGCTGGGAATGTGTGGCAGGGTTTAACTGCTAGAGTATAGGAAAGTCCTCCCAGAGAAAACCTGAGGTCTGAAAGTTGTATTAGACAGGCAACGAGGAAGGGCTAATAAACAGGTTTTGATTGTCTTACGGGTTTTAATAAACACTAAGCATGAAGAGCATATGATCAGATTTTCCTTTATAAAACTGTTATCTTTCTATGGTATTAAAAATGGATTACAGTAATGCAAGAGTGATTACAGAAAGAATAATTAGAAGGTTATTACTCTAGCCTAGAAGAGAGAGGAATGTGGATGTGAATATGGATGTACATATATGGAAGTAAAATGGTTATGACTCAGTACTCAGTAGGATGTAAGAAACTAATAATTCCATGTAGGTCCTAGGAGGCAAATTCGTGGGCAGCAGCCTGTGCATCACAAAATGAAGTAGTGACCTCGTGGTTATGTAGTTAATTTGATTAAGGTAGTAGATAGTAAAGTTCCTTACAACAGGATGTAAACATTTCTCTACAATTTGGGGCAAGAATGACCTGATCTGGCTGGCTGTTTAATATAACTAGGTGAGTGCTGAATCTGCCCCTACTTAATGATGTGTGCATAGTTTTGATTAGTGAATAGAGTTAAACAGTAAACATGTCAAACATCTGGTTCTAAAATTTCAGAGCAGGTCCAAACCAAATGATTTCCACGCTGAAGGACCTCAGTCAAATATCAACCATATATCCTTATTTTGAGGATTTCTCTTTTCCTGAGAATTATGAGCAAAATATAGGAATTATTTGTCTCTTTCCTGGATTTGTTTTTTAATTTAAACTTCAACCTTTAGCAAATCCAGGAAGCAGTAGCTTATAGTGCTAAATACCAGACTTTGGAATCACACTTGGATTCGAATCCCAGCGTTATCATTTACTGTGTCAAGCTGGGCAAGTTAACTTCTTGGCTTCATTTTCTTTTTTACTAATCCAGGTCTATTATTATTTTGAAAGTGATCCTCTAAGTCACCGTTTTCCTCCATTTCCTCCCCCAATTCACTTCTTCTCTTCTTTTAGCGTTGCCTGTAGGGAGGATAGAGCACTGAGTTTAGTGTTTTCTGGTTATTCCCCTCCTGTTACTGCAAATGAATGTTTTTCTCTTCTCATCTCTGGTTAGGGTTGCTTGTTAGCAAAAGGCTGTCTCTAAAAGATAATACCTAGAGCAATAGGACTGGCTGCCCTATGGTACATTTAAGACACTGCAGGACATATTTGGAAAGGCTAATTATTAAATCTCAGTTTTAGGCATAAGTGTTTTGGGGCAAGTATGGAGGAGTATCATGTGATTTGGAGTTTGCACAATCTCTTTAACTGCTGTGTGCTCCTCTACTGTGCCTGCTGCATGACATGTCATAGTTCAAAGACAAAAGCTTGAAACTTCAAAGGGTTATCCCTCTTATTTTATAGCCACCTTCTCTAAGTTCCATAACTAGCCAGGCAAAATTGGAAGGCTTTATCTGGTATTCTGGAAGACAGTTCTGAGCAGGATTAAAGATGAATTCTATTAAAGGCATACACGTCATTTACATCTTCAGTACTCCTGCTTTCATTTCATTTTTCCTGTCTCCTAGTTGGCTAAATTAACATTAATCTCTTTTCAGTAAGTTACATGAAGAATAATTAGAAAACTTCAAAAATGCTTGAATTTTTCATGTCCTGTAAAGGAATGGTAATGATAATGAAGCTCATCTTTTACAGTAATCATACATTATGCTTTATTCATGCTTCTCAAGAAGCTGATTTCAAGTTACGTGGCTGAAATTTTATTCTTGGTCTGAAACAACTATATTCTAGAGGGCAACTCAAAAGCTAATCATGTTATTATCCTCACCAACAAAAGAAAATAAGAGTACAAAGAAAAATACGATTTCCATATAATGTACTCATCTGAATGACTCAATCCTGGGAATGAAATACTGTCTATTGGAGCTTGATCTCTTTCTCACATACTCATTTCCCAGTTTTGGCTATTATAAACTCTAGAATGTTTGTTCTAATTCATTACTGTTATGCTGTTAGACATTTTATGTTATTCACTTTGTTTACAAAAGAAGTATGTGTGTACATTCTCTTTGTAGATATATATTTTTTAGGGTAAATTACATGGTTTTTGTACTCACCACTAGTTTTTCATCAGCTATGTCTTATCTGAGTTCTTAATTTTATCCATTTTTAGGCTGAATTTTGGCAGTATTCTTCTGGAGTCTGCCAGTATAAAAAGTCTTTCTGTTGCTTATGTACATGAATTGCAACTTGAATGGATATAAGATTTTCAGATCTTTATCTTTTCTTCTCAAAACTAAATATTCATCTATTTGTATTATTTGGGGTATTGTGTAGTTTTGTGTCTCATGTTCTGTTTGAAATGTCTGACTTTTTCCCCTTGATCATGCTTAGTTTTCCTTTTTTTAAATATTTGGATGTCTGGATATACCCTTTTTCCCAAGTCTGATCAAGTCATTAATTTTTCTAGACTACTTTAAGATGTCAGTTGTTTATTATTAAATTTGTCTGACATCAAGAGTTCTTTCAAACCAAAATTTCTTTCTTCATATTGGGAGGTGGGATTTTGCTATAGCTTTGAACGTTATTTTTATGTCATTTATTCCTCTGAAACCTAAGTGATTATTTTCAAAATAGTATTTATCAGAAATTCCATTTTCTGCATCATAAATTGTGTTTTTTTATTGATACTATTTTAATTCTGCCATGGCTTTACTCTTTAAAACTTAACATTAGCTCTGCCAGCTATCACTTTATCTCAAGCCCTTGTTTTATTATTTTCTTTTCATTGTTCATATTTTCTTAATTTTTTTAAAAAAATGCAAAGCTTTTTCTACATAAAAATTTACTTCTGTTTCCTGGAGTAAACCTTCAGAAGTATCTTCTTTACCAGGTCCTTTCATGCCATGTTTGTCTCCTTTCATGTTGCAGAATCTCTTCAGAGACACAATGGTGGTATTTTTCATTCTTCTGGTTACCCATTCATGAATGAGGGCAAGCTTATCTGGGCTTGGTAGGTGGGCCAAAGTCATCTGTGCCAATTCTCCTTGGGTTTTTTCCTGTTTTTTTTTTTTTTTTTTTTTTTTTTTTATCTGCATTTCATTGAGGTCTTCCTTTTAGAAATTAATCTAGATTCTGAATAAAAATTAAGAAAAATTTCTTTGTATTAAAGTTCAAATCTTGGATGTCTATAGTTGGAAGGGAGAGTTGAGTGGGGATGAGGTGTAGAGTTAATTTCAGAAAGGCAATTTTTCTCTGCACGCTTTTCTTTCTTCATTCGTACCACTGTACCATGGACCAGACTTCTGTCCCTGTCTTTAAACTTGGTCTAATCACTACTCTAAATACAAAGTGTGGTTATGTCCTTCTGGATCTCCCTCACGGAGTGGTAGACTTCTAGTTGAGGAGGAGCATTCTGTCTCGTACCAGGGATGCCTCTATTTTTGAAAATGTTCCTCCCAGGTCCAGGAGGACTGGCCACACTGACAAGAAGTTGTTTCAGGGAAACACTGGCCTCGCTCTCCCTCCAGCACACCTACTTCTAATTGTTCTCCACCTGCAGCAGCTCTGGGTAAAATGGTCCTCATCTCTACACAGTCCAGCATCATCTCTAGCTTTGCCCTCTTCAGGTTAGGGGATTCATCTTCATTTCAGAAAGTCTATCTCCTTTTGGAGTCAGCTCCTGACTCCATTGAGAAGCTGGATTATGAAAACTCATACTACCCCCAAGGTACTTTTTAGGTGTAGCTGCCACTTTCTCACAAAGCCCTGCTCCTGGAAACTCAGAGTACTTCTAATCCCTGGCTGTTGATGTCCCCACTGAAGTGATGCATGATTTTCCAGTGGGCTCCAGCTTTCAGCCAAGCCCTCCAAAGTAAGGCTTTCTGGAATATTCTGCCAGGATTTCCAATCTCAGTATCTTTTACTTATTCTCTGTAATGTTGTTCCATTCTCTTGGAAGAGGATTTGTGAGTCAGTCTTTGATATTGTTCCAAATCCACTCTATGAAACCAAAATTCTTTAAATTTTGTGGTTAGGGGTTGTAACAGGTGCTTATTTCCAATTCTAATGAAAGTTATTCACTTTAAAGTTTTTTCTTTGAACTTTTTTGGTTAGAAGATTCCCTGTGTTATAATCTTGTAAGGGGTTATAAATTTCCTCATATTATGGTCTTTAAAGAATTCCTACATTCTTCCAGTAAAATTTCTAAGAAGTTTAGTTATTCCAAAGAATTCAGTGCTATATTTACTAGCTTTATTTAATTTGAGAGTTGAAAGACTGTTGCATAAGTAATGCAAGTCAGAAGCAACTACTATGGCTGTCTCTTCTCTTTTATAGATGAGATGTCTGCAATCTAGAGAGTAAGGTCAGGCCAAGTACCCTTTAGTGGCCTGGCCAACACTCAACCCCAAGTGTCCCGACACACCTTCTGCTCTTCTTTTTTTTCTTTTTTACTATGATCTTACCTCACAACTTTTGGCTAAAATCAAGTAGGTACATATCCCATTTGGATCAAATAGGAAAGTATCTATTTTGGCAATATATTAATGAGGATATTATTCAAAAGCTTTTAAAAAATATAGTGAATTCAAAAGTATCATTATATTACTATGTTTAATAGCATAATGGTCTAATAAAAAGAATAATCATAAGACTTAAAGTCATAAGACTTAAAACTTAAAACTTATGTTTGTGCTTTGCTCTCTGTTGCTGACTGGACATGGATTACCCATTATCAAAGGTGGATTTTCTAGGCAACAGCATTAATGTAGAGCAAATTAATTCATCTCTGACTTTCACATTTGGTGCTACTTAGCTGCCTCCCCTCAGGCTTCTTTGCCAGGTGTTCCAGCATTAAAGCTGGAAACCACGGCCATGCCAAAATCACCCTTTTCTTACAGCCATAAATGGAGTTTTCTTTCTGGAAACATCTACTTGTCTGTCATTCTCACTGTTCTTGTGTGAAACTTCTTTGCTTGCTGCTTGTCTGTGGGTTGCCTGAGGCACCACACTGTAATTCAAACATATTTGCAGAGAAAATATTCTGAGATGATATGTTTAATAATAACCTAACTTCATCTTACAGCATTTGGCTATGATGGCTACTCTATCTCTCTTAAAACTCAACGCTTCTGATATCCCTGATATCTTTCAAGTCAGTGAAGAGCACAGGATTCTGGAATCATACTGCCTGGGTTCATTTCTGCATCAGTTAGCTTTTCTTACAATAATTCTGGGTAATAAACAACCATACACTCCTTTTGTTATTTTTACATACAATAAATTATTTTATTTTAAAAAAATCTTTATTGGAGTATAATTGCTTTACAATGGTGTGTTAGTTTCTACTTTATAACAAAGTGAATCAGCTATACATACACATATATCCCCGTAACGCCTCCCTCTTGCGTCTCCCTCCCACCCTCCCCATCCCACCCCTCTAGGTGGTCACAAAGTACCAAGCTTATCTCCCTGTGCTATCTGGCTGCTTCCCACTAGCTATCTATTTTACATTTGGTAGTGTACATATGTCCATGCCACTCTCTCACTTCATCCCAGCTTACCCTTCCCCCTCCCCGTGTCCTCAAGTCCATTCTCTATGTCTGCATCTTTATTCCTGTCCTGTCCCTAGGTTCTTCAGAACCTTTTTTTTTTTTAGATTCCATATATATGTGTTAGCATATGGTATTTGTTTTTCTCTTTCTGATTTACTTCACTCTGTATGACAGCCTTTAGGTCCATCCACCTCACTACAAATAACTCAATTTCGTTTCCTTTTATGGCTGAGTAATATTCCACTGTATATATGTGCCACATCTTCTTTTTCCATTCATCTGATGATGGACACTTAAGTTGCTTCCATGTCCAGGCTATTGTAAATAGAGCTGCAATGAACATTGTGGTATATGACTCTTTTTGAATTATGGTTTTCTCAGGGCATACGCCCAGTAGTGGGATTGCTGGTTTGTATGGTAGTTCTACTTTTAGTTTTTTAAGGAAACATCATACTGTTCTCCATAGTGGCTGTATCAATTTACATTCCCACCAACAGTGCAAGAGTGTTCCCCTTTCTCCACATCCTCTCCAGCGTTTATTGTTTGTAGAGTTTTTGATGATGGTCATTCTGACTGGTGTGAGGTGATACCTTTTTGTAGTTTTGATTTATATTTCTCTAATGATTAGTGATGTTGAGCATCCTTTCATGTGTTTCATGTGTTTGTTGGCAACCTGTATATCTTCGTTGGAGAAATGTCTATTTAGGTCTTCTACCCATTTTTGGATTGGGTTGTTTGTTTTCTTGATATTGAGCTGCATGAGGTGCTTGTATACTTTGGAGATTAATCCTTTGTCAGTTGCTTCATTTACAAATATTTTCCCCCATTCTGAGGGTTATCTTTTCATCCTGTTTATGTTTTCCTTTGTTGTGCAAAAGCTTTTAAGTTTCACTAGGTCCCATTTGTATATTTATGTTTTTACTTCCATTTCGATCAGAGGTGGGTCAAAAAGGATTTTGCAGTGATTTATGTCATAGAGTGTTCTGCCTATGTTTTCCTCTAAGAGTTTTATAGTGTTGAGTCTTACATTTAGGTCTTTAATCCATTTTGAGGTTATTTGTGTGTATGGTGGTAGGGAGTGTTCTAATTTCATTCTTTTACAGGTAGCTATTTAGTTTTCCCAGCACTACTTATTGAAGAGGCTGTCTTTTCTCCATTGTATATTCTTGTCTTCTTTAACAAAAATAAGGTTACCATAGGTGCATGGGTTTATCTCTGGGTTTTCTATCCTGTTCCATTGATCTATATTTCTATTTTTGTGCTAGTACCATACTGTCTTGATTACTGTAGTTTTGTAGTATAGACTGAAGCCTGGGAGACTGATTCCTCCAGCTCCATTTTTCTTTCTCAAGATTGCTTTGGCTATTTGGGGTCTTTTGTGTTTCCAAACAAATTGTAAACTTTTTTGTTCTAGTTTTGTGAAAAATACCATTGGTAGTTTGATAGGGATGGCATTGAATCTGTAGATGTCTTTGGGTAGTATAGTCATTTTCACAGTGTTGATTCTTCCAATCCAAGAACATGGTATATCTCTCCATCTGCTTGTAACATGTTTAATATCTTTCATCAGTGTCTTATAGTTTTCTGCATACAGGTCTTTTATCTCCTTAGGTAGGTTTATTCCTAGGTATTTTATTCTTTTTGTTGCAATGGTAAATGGGAATGTTTCCTTAGTTTCTTTTTCAGATTTCTCATCATTAGTGTATAGGAATGCAAGAGATTTCTGTGCATTAATTTTGTATCCTGCTACTTTACCAAATTCAGTGATTAGCTCTAGAAGTTTTCTGGTAGTATCTATAGGGTTCTCTATGTGTAGTATCATGTCATCTGCAAACAGTGACAGTTTTACTTCTTTTCTGATTTGGATTCCTTTTATTTCTTTTTCTTCTCTGATTGCTGTGGCTAAAACTTCCAAAACTATGTTGAATAATAGTGGTGAGAGTGGGTGACCTTGTCTTGTTCCTGATCTTCATGGAAATGGTTTCAGTTCTTCACCATTGAGAATGATGTTCGCTGTGGATTTGTCATATATGGCCTTTCTTATGCTGAGGTAATTTCCCTCTATGCCTAATTTCTGGAGGGTTTTTATCATAAATCGGTGTTGAATTTTGTCAAAAGCTTTTTCTGCATCTATTGAGATGATCATATGGTTTTTATCCTTCAGTTTGTTAATATGGTTTATCACACTGATTGTTTTGCGTATATTCAAGAATCCTTTCATTCCTGGAATAAACCCCACTTGATTATGGTGTATGATCCTTTTAATGTGCTGTTGGACTCTGTTTGCTAGTATTTTGTCGAGGATTTTTGCATCTATGTTCATCAGTGATATTGACCTGTAGTTTTCTTTCTTTGTGACATCTTTGTCTGGTTTTGGTATCAGGGTAATGGTGGCCTCGTAGAATGAGTTTGGGAGTGTTTCACCCTCTGCTATATTTTGGAAGAGTTTGAGAAGGGTAGGTGTTAGCTCTTCTCTAAATATTTGATAGAATTCACCTGTGAAGCCATCTGGCCCTGGGCTTTTGTTCACTGGAAGATTTTTAATCACAGTCTCAATTTCCGTGCTTGTGGTTGGTCTGTTTATATTTTCTATTTCCTCCTGGCTCAATCTCAGAAGGTTGTGCTTTTCTAAGAATTTGTCCATTTCTTCCCTGTTGTCCATTTTATTTACATATAGTTGCTTGTAGTAATCTCTCATGATCCTTTGTATTTCTGCAGTGTCAGTTGTTACTTCTCCTTTTTCATTTCTAATTCTATTGATTTGAGTCTTTTTTTTTTTTCTTAATGAGTCTGGCTAATGGTTTATCCATTTGATTTATCTTCACAAAGAACCAGCTTTTAGTTTTATTGATCTTTGCTATTGTTTCCTTCATTTCTTTTTCATTTATTTCTGATCTGATCTTTATGATTTCTTTCCTTCTGCTAACTTTGGGGTTTTTTTGTTCTTCTTTCTCTAAGTGCTTTAGGTGTAAGGTTAGGTTGTTTATTTGAGATGTTTCTTGTTTCTTGAGTTAGGTTTGTATTGCTATAAGCTTCCCTCTTAGAATTGCTTTTGCTGCATCCCATAGGTTTTGGGGCATAGTGTTTTCCTTGTCATTTGTTTCTAGGTATTTTTTGATTTCCTTTTGCATTTCTTCAGTGATCTCTTGGTTATTTAGTAGTGTATTGTTTAGCCTCCATGTGTCTGTATTTTTTAGATTTTTTTCCCTGTAATTGATATATAGTCTCATAGAATTGTGGTTGGAAAAGATACTTGATATGATTTCAATTTTCTTAAATTTACCAAGGCTTGATTTGTGACCCAAGATATGATCTATCCTGGAGAATGTTCCGTGAGCACTTGAGAAGAAAGTGTATTCTGTTGTTTTTGGCTGGAATGTCCTTTAAATATCAATTAAGTCCATCTTGCTTAATGAATCATTTAAAGCTTTTGTTTCCTTATGTATTTTCATTTTGGGTGATCTCTCCATTGGTGAAAGTGGGGTGTTAAAATCCCCTATGATTGTGTTACTGTCGATTTCCCCTTCTATGGCCATTAGCATTTGCCTTATGTTTTGAGGTGTTTGTATGTTGGGTGCATAAATATTTACAATTGTTATATCTTCTTGGATTGATTCCTTGATCATTATGTAGTGTCCTTCTTTGTCTCTTGTAATAGTCTTTATTTTAAAGTCTATTTTGTCTGATATGAGAATTGCTACTCCAGCTTTCTTTTGATTTCCATTTGCTTGGAATATATTTTTCAATCCCCTCACTTTCAGTTTGTATGTGTCCCTGGGTCTGAAGTGGGTTTCTTGTAGACAACATATATACAGGTCTTGTTTTTGTATCTATTCAGCCAGTCTATGTGTTTTGGTTGGAGCATTTAATCCATTTACATTTAAGGTAGTTATTGATCTGTGTGTTCCTATTACCATTTTCAGAATTGTTTTGGGTTTGTTATTGTAGGTTTTTTCCTTCTCTTGTGTTTCCTGCCTAGAGAAGTTCCTTTAGCATTTGTTGTAAAGCTGGTTTGGTGATGTTGAATTCTTTTAGCTTTTGCTTGTCTGTAAAGGTTTTATTTTCTCCATAGAATTTGAATAAGATCCTTGCTGGGGAGAGTAATCTTGGTTGTAGGTTTTTCCCTTTCATCACTTTAACTATGTCCTGTCACTCCCTTCTGGCTAGCAGAGTTTCTGCTGAAAAATCAGCTGTTAACCTTATGGGGATTCCCTTGTATGTTATTTATTGTTTTTCCCTTGTTGCTTGTAATATTTTTTCTTTGTATTTAATTTTTGATAGCTTGATTAATATGTGTCTTGGCATGTTTATCCTTGGATTTATCTTGTATGGGACTTTCGATGCTTCCTGGACTTGATTGACTATTTCCTTTCCCATATTAGGGAAGTTTTCAACTGTAATCTCTTCAAATATTTTCTCACTCCCTTCCTTTTTCTCTTCTTCTTCTGGGACCCCTATAATTCGAATGCTGGTGCATTTAATATTGTCCCAGAGGTCTCTGAGACTGTCTTCAATTCTTTTCATTCATTTTTCTTTATTCTGCTCTGTGGTAGTTATTTCCACTATTTTATCTTCCAGGTCACTTATCCGTTCTTCTGCCTCAGTTATTCTGCTATTGTTTCCTTCTGGAGAATATTTAATTTCATTTATTGTGTTGTTCATCATTGTTTGTTTGCTCTTTAGTTCTTCTAGGTCCTTGTTAAACGTTTCTTGTATTTTCTCCATTCATTTTCCAAGATTTTGGATCATCTGTACTATCATTACTCTGAATTCTTTTTCAGGTAGACTGCCTATTTCCTCTTCATTTGTTTGGTCTGATGGGTTTTTACCTTGCTCCATCTGCTGTGTGTCTCTCTGTCTTCTCATTTTGTTTAACTTACTGTGCTTGGGGTCTCCTTTTCACAGGCTGCAGGTTCGTAGTTCCCAATTTTTTTGGTGTCTGTCCCCAGTGGCTAAGGTCAGTTCAATGAGTCGTGTAGGCTTCGTGGTGGAGGGGACTGATGTTTGTGTTCTGGTGGATGAGGCTGGATCTTGTTTTTCTCAACCATAGACTCTTGATGGATTACAACGATAAGGATTTGTTTCTCATGTTAGCTGGGATGGCTCTGCAGATCTCAGCTGATTTGGTCCTGTGTCTATGTATCAGCTGGGGGTCTGCTGATCTAGATTAGGTTTGCTAGTTGAGGGTACCTCAAGCTACTGGTCCACCTAGTTGCAGATAAAACTCAGGTAAGCTCCTTGTATAATCATTCTAGGAAGCAAAGTGAGAAAGCTTGCAGGCTGGGAGTGATGCCAGAAACCCAAGAGAGCAAGTGGAAGCATGGCATGCCTCTGAAGTCCTAGGTTGGAACAGGTACACTGTCATGACTGCCCACATTCCTTTGACTATAAAACTCAAATGGCTGAGTCCAAAGTTGAGGGGTAGGGAGGTACACTCTGCCTTCAGTGGGAAGGACTACAAAGTCATGTGGCCAGGGGTGTAGATACAGGGAGTCAAGCAGGTGTGGTGCCAGTGGTTTATTGTGCCACAGAACCCCAACAGAACAGTTCCAATTTCTGTGGCTTAGGCCCATTACCTACTCATTTTTAAATCTTGTCTATGATTTGGAGATAATAATAATAATAATCTCTACCACATGGGGTTGTTGTGATGATTAGGATAAAAAAATGCATGTGGAAAGATTAACATAAATCTGGCATATAGAAAATACCAGTAAATGGTAGGGGATGGTGCTGGTGGCCTTATTCCCAGTTCTCTTCCCACCTCTCTGAACACGTCTTCTGCAGCCTACTCTTCCCTGGCCTGATCCTCACATATAGATACTTTCCAGAATTCCAGCCTGAGGCTCTTCCCTTCTCACTCCACACATGCTACCTGGGTGATCTCTTTTATATCCATAGTCACCCAGAGCATAAAACCATGTTGATTATCTCAAATCTCTTCCCCAGACTTCTATATAATTACTCCAGGCATGTGTCTTTGTTCTATCTTCCCTCGTGGTTTTAATTTTCCTACCATTGTACTTTTCTTGGGGCTAGAGCAGCACCTTGTATCCCCAGCTCCCTGTGCTTAAAGTAGATAGAGTCTAAAGGAGGAGTCTTCAGCAGCATAAATGAAGTGTGTTTGAGCAACTGACCCCCTCATTTGCCTGTCAGTGACAGAAATAAGTGCAATCACTCTTTAGATCCACCTAGTGTTTTCTACAACTCCTTTGAAGGCAGCAGTTTATCCTCCTAATCCACATGAAGGTTAGTTTTTTGTATTAGGACTGTGAACTAAGAATGCCACCTGCCATATCAGTAAACAAAGGACGTTGCAGCCATCAAGACATTACAGCCACCTCAGGATGAGTAGCACAGGATACTGGCCCCGAACAGCTGAGGTATATATCAAAGGGATGATTTATGTAATCCCAGGCTCTTGCATCTTCCCATACATAGAAAAGTGCTCAATTCCTTGAGATATCTGGTTGTTTTTAATTAACAGTAATCTTCTGAATGTTCTGAATACCTGGCCTTTGTTGCAAAAACTGTATGTCCTGGCTCCTGTGTCCTGGGCTTAAGTTCTCAGTTTTTCCATTGAATAAAACATAACTCTCAACTTTCAGGTAGGGAATTATTTTCCAGTTGATAGGACTGATTAAAATTCCTTTTAAAATGAAAACATAGGAAGAAAGAGGAGTAAGACAGAAGCCCATTCTACCTTGCATAAGTCATCACTGAAGACTGGTTTACCAGGCTAGCTTAGCTAAGTGATCAGATGGGGGTAGTGGAGGACAGGCTTGGTGCATTCTGTCAGGAGAGGTGGAGGCTGAGAGACCTGGGAAGACTGGGATGGAGGAAGCAGTGTGAATGAGTAGGTGCTGGGGACAGAAGTCAAGAAGGGAAGAATTAAGAGTTCAAAAAAACAAACAAATAAATATAATTAATTATAATACATAATTTTAGCTGTTCAGGAAAAGAAACAATTATTTAAGAAGAGGACTAAAACTTGAGGCTGAGAGAAGTATTAAGGGATTAGAAAAGCATTGTTTGTGGAGGCTAAGGAGAAAGGAAATATTTGTTAAAAATTAAAATGGAAGCTGATATAATGTAGTCCCAGTTCAGGAATATTTTATGGGGAAAATAGAGATCCAAAGGAGAATTGGAGGAGTATGGAAGCACTTTCAAAGTGTGCCTGTGAGCTTCCTGTCTAATGACAAAAACATAACATGATGTTCTCCTGCTGTTCTAGCATAGATTGATGTTGGCTGCCTCAACTAAGCAGATGGCCTGCGTGAGAACCAGAGTGTAGACATAGGTTTTTTACTCTACTCCTTACAAGGTCCAGAAGAGCATTTAGCAGATGTGTCCCATCAATGTGCTCTGTAGAATTCCATCTTGTAACCTAGAACTTGTTCACCAAGTTCCAGGAAGTCACCATTTATATTGAAAGAGAAAAAGGACGTTCTCCTAAATAGATACATAGACACTATCTTTATAACCTCAGGGTAGTAAAGAATATATTAAAAGTTATAGAAATCACAAACCATAGATGAAAAGAATGATGATTGACTCCATTAAAATTAATAACATTTGTAAAAGAAAAGACATCATACAACTCATTTTGAATTTTATGATCAGCTTTAGCAGAAAATAGCATTGTAAAACACTGTTCTACAAAAATATCTTGTTGTTTTGTAGTTATAGACTAACTTGGAATGAATTACTATGTTGATAATATTCACATACATTCATGAACATGATATAATTTTCCATTTATATGGGTATTTGTTTATGTTTTTAAAATAAATTTTACATGCTTTTCCATAAGCTCTTACATCTTTTATTAGATCTATTTATTCCTAGGCATAAAATGCATTTTGTTACTATTGTAGATATTTTAAAATATATTTTCTAATTGTCATTTGTATATAGGAATTCAAAATTATATACGTAGCATTTTTAGTTCTAGTAGTTTCTCTATGGGTTATTTTAGTTTTTTATTTCACAAATATATTGTCTGTGAATAATGACAATTTTGTTAATGTCTTTCCATGGTAGTTAATGAGACTTGTCTCCTTCATATCCATTCTATCTTTCTGAATGATAGCTCTTAATTTTGTTCACCAAAGCCACAACTAAATTTTCTAAATTCCTTTGTAAGTGGAGGTGCTGCAGGTATACATTTCTGACAAATGTGTCATAAGTAGAAAATTGCTAGGAATCTTAGGGTGTTTTAAAAGGGGCAGATTAACTTGGCATCCTAACTTTTGCCTTTTGCCCTTTGCCTGGAATGCGTATGTGATGCCTAGGAGTGCAGCAGCTATCTTGTGAACATGAAGACGAAAGTCACACACTGAGGATGACAGAATGGAAAGATAAGAGATGCCTGATGACATTCCATAATTCTGTAAAAGCCTGGGACTACCTACTTCTAGACCTGTTCTAGAAAGTAAGAAAAATAAACCCGCATTTGCTTAAGTGTCTATAGAGGTTTAAAAGACAGCTGAACAAATATGCTTTTAATTTCTTAGCTTTTATTTATTTTATCCTATTTTGGTGTTTTGTTCTATTTTGTTTTCCTCTTTCTAAATTGACTCAATCTCAATTACTTCTTAAGGTGGGTAAGGAGTATAACTTTTTAACGTATTTAAAAAATAATTGTAAAATAGATAGCTAGTGGGAAGAAGCTGCATAGCACAGGGAGATCAGCTCTGTGCTTTGCGATGACCTAGATGGGTGAGTTAAGGAGGGTGGGAGGGAGGCACAAGAGGAAGGGGATATGGGGATATATGTGTACATATAGCTGATTCACTTTGTTATAAAGCAGAAACTAACACAACATTGTAAAACAATTATACTCCAATAAAGTTGTTAAAAATAATATTTAAAAGGCAAACAGTGGGCATAATCTTCACAAGGTAAATGTAGAAAGGATATCATATATTTGTATATGAGGTCATTTACCAATTGAGAATTAAGGTTGGCTGAATATATTTACTGAATTTGTATTACAGAAGCCAGTAAAGATTAATTTATTTTTAAAACAGGAATCTGTAAGGAAAGAGTCACAACCCTTCATCTGTTGTTAAGTATATATGCAAATCACATGCATACTCACTTGGTTACCGATTATCATATAAAAGATAGTACAGCATAGTGTTTAAGAGTATGGGTTTTGTATTCTGTCAGCTTTGCTTCAAATCCTTGTGCAGCTATGTTCAGCTGTGTGACCTAAGACAAGTCACTTAGCCACCCCTTCCATAATGATGTCAGAGTCTGTCGGGGAGAATACCACAGACACACCAAAATATGGTTGGATATTGAGTGATGTGAATAAGATGAAGTAGGACTGGAGATTATGACTCTAGGTTAGATCAGAGTGCTGTAGAATAAATAATGTAAGTTTTGGAGCCAAACCTGAACCAGAAACACTGCACTAAAATAATCCCATAACCAACAATATTTGGCCTTGATTTGTTTTTTTTCTTTTTCTTCTATTTCCCGTGCCTCAATAATTTTTAATTTTTATTGAAGTATGGTATGGTTGATTTACAATGTCGTGTTAGTTTCAAGTGCCCAGCAAAGTGAAAGTGATTTAGTGATTACATATATATATATATATATATATATATTCTTTTTCATATCCTTTTTCATTACAGGTTATTACAAAATACTGAATATAGTTCCCTGTGCTATAACAGTAGGGTCTTTGCTAGGTTATCTACTTTATATATGGTAGTGTGTCTCTGTTAATCCCAAATTCCTAAGTTATCCCCCCCGCCACCCTCTTTTCCTTTTGTAAATATAAGTTTGTTTCCTATGTCTGTGAGTCAGTTTCTGTTTTGTAAATAAGTTCATCTGTAACATATTTTAGGTGCCACATATAAGTGATATCATACGGTATTTGTCTTTCTCTGACTTACTTCTTCCTGTGCCTCAGTCTTAAAAACTAAACTAACATATGAACTTATTTTGTTGAGGGTTAATCTTGGCTTGCCTTGGGAAGTAATATGTTCTTCAGGGAAAAGCACAGAATATCTAGTTGGAGTCCTTATACCACTGCTTACTGACTCCATAGTCTTGGGCAGGTTACAGAGCTCTTTGAACTTCAATTTATCCATGTATGATTTCTAATGTTACTTGCTTTAACTACTTTGTAGAATTTTCATGAGGATCAAATAAAATAATTCCCATGCAAGTTTTTTGGAGCACTACTCAAATGTCACACGTCACATAGCATTTAGGCCCATGATAGGTTTATAGGATATTCTCAATAAAAAAATCAGATTATTGACTTCTGGATCCTTTCTTGTTTTTATGTTAGAGTTAGTTGCTAAAATAATTTACCTTAAAAGATGTAGAATCCTGAAATGTCCAATAGGTTTGACACCTATGATTTCTCTATTGCTACATCATTTTTATTCTATACTGAACTTTCAGGTTTCAAGGCATAAAATATGTAATATTAGAATAAGCCAAATCCCAGCTCATCAAAGAGGGAAAAAATGTTTTGACCAACTTGTCTCAACTACATTTCAGTATCGTATTTCTCATGAGGCTCAACCAACATTTAAAATATCCAGTTGGTACCTGTCTTGTCAACACCAGCTGACAACGAAACTGAGCTCTATTATTCTGAGCTTGTAAAATATTCTCAGCAATTGGTTTCCTCATATAATTCAGCTAAATAACGTGCATCTATTAGGGATCATCATTATTACCCCACCTAAAGTTAAATAACACTGTTTGTTCAAAATAATTATTCAGTCTCATGAAAGCTACTGTTCAAATATGTGATAGAAGTTCCTACCCATGAGAATTATTTGCATATGAAATTATCTTCAAAGTGAGATATTAGTATCACTGAAGCTCATATCCCATAAACTAGACTGGGATTCTCCCCAGTCACTCACTGTAGGAAATAACCTGCTGTAGATCTCAAAAAATGAGAACAAAAATACAACTCCTGTTTCTCACATCTCCCATACTGAGGAGAATTAGAAGCAGAGCATGGAAAGAGAATTTTAAAGTTATTGATTGTGAATGACTGTTCCTTACAGAAGAAGAGAGATTTGAAATGGCTAATGATAAGATTTCAAGTAGATGATTCAGGCTTTTTTTTTGAATTTTTGAATTTTATTTTATTTATTTTTTTATACAGCAGGTTCTTGTTAGTCATGAATTTTATCCACATCAGTGTACACATGTCAATCCCAATCTCCCAATTCATCACACCACCACACCCACCCGCCCGTGGCTTTCCTGCCTTGGTGTCCATACGTTTGTTCTCTATATATGTGTCTCAATTACTGTCTGGCAAACCGGTTCATATGTACCATTTTTCTAGGTACCACATATATGCGTTAATATATGATATTTGTTTTTCTCTTTCTGACTTACTTCACTCTGTATGATGGTGTCTAGGTCCATCCACGAATCAACAAATGACCGAATTTTGTTCATTTTTATGGCTGAGTAATATTCCATTGTATATATGTACCACATCTTCTTTATCCATTTGTCTGTCGATGGGCAGTTAGGTTGTTCCATGACCTGGCTATTGTAAATAGTGTTGAAATGAACATCGGGGTGCATGTGTCTTCTTGAATGATAGTTTTCTCTGGGTACATGCACAGTAGTGGCATTGCTGGATCATATGGTAATTCTATATTTAGTTTTTTAAGGAACCTCCATACTGTTCTCCATAGTGGCTGGATCAATTTACATTCCTGCCAACAGTGCAAGCGGGTTCCCTTTTCTCCACACCCTCTCCAGCATTTGATGTTTGTAGATTTTCTGATGAAGCCCATGCTAACTGGTGTGAGGTGATACCTCACTGTAGTTTTGATTGCATTTCTCTAATAATTAGTGATGTTGAGCACATTTTCATGTGTTTGTTGGCAATCTGTATATCTTCTTTGGAGAAATGTCTATTTAGGTCTTCTGCCCATTTCTGGATTGGGTTGTTTGTTTTTTTAATATTGAGCTGCATGAGCTGTTTATATATTTTGGAGATTAATCCTTTGTCTGTTGATTCATTTGCAAATATTTTCTGCCATTCGGAGGGTTGTCTTTTCATCTTGTTTATGGTTTCCTTTGCTGTGAAAAAGATGTGAAGTTTCCTTAGATCCCATTTGTTTATTTTTGTTTTAATCTCCATTACTCTAGGAGGTAGATCAAAAAAGAATTTGCTGTGATTTATGTCAGAGTGTTCTTCCTATGTTTTCTTCTAAGAGTTTTATAGTGTCTGGTCTTATATTTAGGTATTTAATCTATTTTGAATTTATTTTTATGTATGGTGTTAGGGAGTGTTCTAATTTCACTCTTTTACATGTTGCTGTCCAGTTTTCCCAGCACCAGTTATTGAAGAGACTGTCTTTTCTTCATTGTATATCCTTGCCTCCTTTGTCATAGATTAGTTGACCATAGGTGCGTGGGTTTATCTCTGGGCTTTCTATCCTATTCCATTGATCTATATTTCTGTTTTTGTGCCAGTACCATATTGTCTTGATTACTGTAGCTCTGTAGTATAGTCTGAAGTCAGGGAACCTGATTCCTCCGGCTCCATTTTTTTCCCTCAAGACTGCTTTGGCTATTCGAGGTATTTTGTGTCTGCATACAAATATTAAGATTTTTTGTTCTATTTCCATAAAAATGCCATTGGTAATTTGATAGGGATTGCATTAAATCTGTAGATTGTCTTGGGTAGTATAGTCATTTTCACAATGTTGATTCTTCCAATGCAAGAACATAGTATATCTCTCCATCAGTTGGTATCATCTTTAATTTCTTTCTTCAGTGTCGTATAGTTTTCTGTATAAAGATCCTTTGTCTGCTTAGGTAGGCTTATTCCTAGGTATTTTATTCTTTTTGTTGCAATGGTAAATAGGAGTGTTTCCTTAATTTCTCTTTCAGATTTTCCATCATTAGTGTATAGGAATGCAAGAGATTTCTGTGCATTAATTTGGTATCCTGCAACTCTGCCAAATTCATTGATTCGCTCTAGGAGTTTTTAGGTGGCATCTTTAGGATTCTCTATGTATAGTATCATGTCATCTACAAACAGTGACAGTTTTACTTATTCTTTTCCAATTTGTATTCATTTATTTCTTTTTCTTCTGTGATTGCCATGGCTAGGACTTCAAAACCTATGGTGAATAATAGTGGTGAGAGTGGACCTCCTTGTCTTATTCCTGATCTTGAGGAAATTCTTTCAGTTTTTCACCATTGAGAGCGATGTTTGCTGTGAGTTTGTCATATATGGCCTTTATTATGTTGAACTAGATACCCTCTATGCCCACTCTCAAGAGAGTTTTTATCATAAATGGGTGTTGAATTTTGTTGAAAGCTTTTTCTGCATCTATTGAGATGATCATATTGTTTTTATTCTTCAATTTGTTAGTATGGTGTATCACATTGATTGATTTGCATATATTAAAGAATGCTTGCATCTCTGGGATAAATCCCACTTGATCATTATGTATGATCCTTTTAATGTGTTGTTGGATTCTGTTTGCTAGTATTTTGTTGAGGATGTTTGCACTATATTCATCAGGGATATTGGCCTGTAATTTTCTTTTTTTGTCTGAGTTTTGTATCAGGGTGATGCTGGCCTCATAGGAAGTTTGGAAATGTTCATTCCTCTACAATTTTTGGGAAGAGTTTTAGAAAGATAGGTGTTAGCTCTTCTCTCAATGTTTGATAGAATTCACCTGTGAAGCCATCTGATCCTGGACTTTTGTTTCTTGGAAGATTTTTAATCACAGTTTCAATTTCATTACTTGTGATTGGTCTGGTCATATCTTCTATTTCTTCCTGGTTCAGTCTTGGAAGGTTATACCTTTCTAAGAATTTGTCCATTTCTTCCAGGTTGTCCATTTTATTGGCATAGAATTGCTTATAGTACTCTCTTAGGATGCGCTGTATTTCTGCAGTGTCTGTTGTAACTTCTCTCTTTTCATTTCTAGTTTTATTTATTTGAGTCCTCTCCCTCTTTTTCTTGATGAGTCTGGCTAATGGTTTATCAATTTGGTTTATCTTGTCAAAGAACCAGCTTTTAGTTTTATTGATCTTTGCTATTGTTTTCTTTGTTTCTATTTCATTTATTTCTGCTCTGATCTTTATGATTTCTTTCCTTCTGCTAAGTTTGGGTTTTGTTTGTTCCTCTTTCCCTAGTTCCTTAAGGTGTAAGGTTAGATTGTTTATTTGAGATTTTTCTTGTTTCTTGAGGTAGGCTTGTATAGCTATAAACTTCCCTCTTAGAATTGCTTTTGCTGCATCCCGTAGGTTCTTGATCATCGTGATTTCATTGTCACTTGTCTCTATGTATTTTTTGATTTCTACTTTAATTTCTTCAGTGATCACTTGGTTATTTAGTACGTATTGTTTAGCCTCCATGTGGTTGTGTGTTCATTTTTTTCCCTGTAATTGGTTTCTAAACTCATAGCATTGTGGTCAGAAAGGATGCCTGATATGATTTCAATTTTCTTAAATTTATTGATGCTTGATTTGTGATGCAAGATGTGATCTGTCCTGGAGAATATTCCATGCCCACTTAAGAAGAAAGTGTAATCTGCTGTTTTGGGATGGAATATCTGATAAATATCAAAGAAATCTATCTGGTCTATTGTGTCATTTAAAGCATATGTTTCCTTATTTCTTTTCATTTTGGATGATCAGTCCATTGGTGTAAATGAGGTGTTGAAGTCCCTCACTATTACTGTGTTACTGTTGATCTCCTCTTTTATAGAGATTAGCCGTTGCCTTATGCATTGAGGTGCTCCTATTTTGGATGCATATATATTTATAATTGTTATATCTTCTTGATGTATTGATCCCTTGATCATTATGTAGTGCCCTTCCTTTTCTCTTGTAACATTCTTTATTTTAAAGTCTATTTTACCTGATATGAGTATTGCTACTCCAGCTTTCCGTTGATTTCCATTTACATGGAATATCTTTTTCCATCCCCTCACTTTCAGTCTGTATGTGTCCCTAAGTCTGAAGTGGGTCTCTTGAAGACAGCATATATATGGGTCTTGTTTTTGTATCCATTGAGCAAGCCTGTGTCTTTTCATTGGAGCATTTAATCCATTCAAGTTTAAGGTAATTATTGATATGTATGTTACTATGACCATTTTCTTAATTGTTTTGGGTTTGTTTTTGTAGGTCCTTTTCTTCTCTTGTGTTTCCCACTTAGAGAAGTTCCTTTAGCATTTGTTGTAGAGCCGGTTTGGTTGTGCTGAATTCTCTTAGCTTTTGCTTGTCTGTAAAACTTTTGATTTCTCCATCGAATCTGAATGAGATCCTTGCCTGGTAGAGGTATCTTGGTTGTAGGTTCTTCCCTTTCATCACTTTAAGTATATCATGCCCCTCCCTTCTGGTTTGTTGAATTTCTGCTGAGAAATCAGCTGTTGAAAACCTTATGGGAGTTCCCTTGTATGTTATTTGTTGTTTTTCCCTTGTTGTTTTCAATAATTTTTCTTTGTCTTTAAGTTTTGCCAATTTGATCACTATGTGCCTCGGTGTGTTTCTCCTTGGGTTTATCCTGTATGGGACTCTCTGCGCTTCCTGGACTTAGGTGGCTATTTCCTTTCCCATGTTAGGGAAGTTTTCGACTATAATCTCTTCAAAGAGTTTCTCAGGTCGTTTCTCTCTCTTCTCCTCTGGGACCCTTATAATGCAAATATTGTTGCGTTTAATGTTGTCTCAGAGGTCTCTTAGGCTTTCTTCATTTCTTTTCATTCTTTTTCCTTTATTCTGTTCCACAGTGGTGAATTCCACCATTCTGTCTTCCAAGTCACTTATCCATTCTTCTGCCTCAGTTATTCTGCTATTGATTCCTTCTAGTGTAGTTTTCATTTCAGTTATTGTATTGTTCATCTCTGTTTCTTTGTTCTTTAATTCTTCTGGATCTTTGTTAAACATTTCTTGCATCTTCTTGATCCATTCATTTTCTGAGGTCCTGGATCATCTTCACTATCATTATTCTGAATTCTTTTTCTTTAAGATTGCGTATCTCCATTTCATTTAGTTGTTTTTCTGGGGTTTTATCTTGTTCCTTCATCTGGTACATAGCCCTCTGCCATTTCATCTTGTCTACCTTTCTGTGAATATGGTTTTTGTTCCACAGACTGCAGGATTGGAGTTTTGGTTGCTTCTGCTGTTTACTCTCTGCTGGATAAGTCTATCTAAGAGGCTTGTGCAAGTTTTTTGATGGCAGGGACTTGTGGTGGGTAGAGTTGACCCTTGCTCAGGTGGGAAGAGCTCAGTAAAACTTTAATCCACTTGACTGCTGGTGGTTGGGGCTGGATTCCCTCCTTAATGGTTGTTTGGCATAAGGCAACCCAACACTGGAGCCTTTGGTTGGGCTAATCTCAAACTCGGAGGGCTCACACCAAGGAGTACTTCCCAGAACCTCTGCTGCCAGTTTCCTTGTCCTCACAATGAGCCACAGCCACCCTCTGCCTCTACAGGAGACCCTCCAACACTAGCAGGTAAGTCTAGTTCAGTCCCTGTGATCAGTGCTCCTTCCCCTGGGTCACAATGCACACACTACTTTGTGTGTGCCCTCCAAGAGTGGAGTCTCTGTTTCCCCCCTGTCCTGTCGAAGTCCTGCAATGAAATCCCACTAGACTTCAAAGTCTGTTTCTCTAGGATTTCCTCCTCCTGTTGCTGGACCCCCAGGTTCAAAAACCTGACATGGGGCTCAGAACCTTCACTCCAGTGGGTGGACTTCTGTGGTATAAGTGTTCTCCAGTCTGTGAATCACCCACCCAGCAGTTATGCGATTTGATTTTACTGTGATTGCACCCCTCCTACCGTCTCATTGTGGCTTCTCCTTTGTCTTTGGATGTGGGGTATCTTTTTTGGTGAGTTCCAGTGTTTTCCTGTCAATGATTGTCCAGCAGCTAGTTGTGATTCTGGTGTTCTTGCAAGAGGGTGTGAGCACACTTCCTTCTACTCCACCATCTTGGTCCACCATCAGTTGTTGTTTTCTTAATCTGGATAGTCTTCCTGTTCCTCTCCTGCTCTCCAGACCTGTGCTTTCCAAACTGCTGGCCACAAGTCACATGTGCACTTGCTGGTCTTGGAGGGTCACCTGGGGAGGCCCGGGGCAGTTTTTTCTTTCCTCAGTGCTTCGTCTAGTTTCACTTGCTCATAGGGTGCCACGTGCAGAGACTTCACCTCCAGCACTTCAGGCCAGAGTTCCTCATGCTCAACGGTTGTACCCAACACTGCAATTCAAGATGGTAGAGGCGGCCGTGTGCAGACATGCTTTGCCCGCACTGCGGTCTCTTGGCTCTGTTTTGAAGCCAGTCAGATTTAGTTTATATTACTTTATATTATATCCATGTATGAATTGTCATAGTGCTTCTTTCTTTATAATGTCTTCTAATCTGTCTCTTGCTGCTTTTATTTCCAAATTTCTTGTCCAAACACTCATCCATTCACCTCTATATTACTGCTTGCAAAACCTGCTTCCTTTCTGCTCTCCTTACATGAAATCCATCCATCTCTAATCTGTTTGATATATTACTACAGATTATTTTTTCTTTAAAAAATTCGTTTTGTTATGTCACTTCAGTATTTGAAAATCCTTAATGGCTCTTTCTGTTTCTAGCATGGGACAGGGAGGGAATGGGGAACCAAAGATGACTCCAAGGTTTGAGCAACTAGATAGGTGGAGGTGACACTAACACAGGGACCCAGGAAGAGACAGGTTTGGGGCCAGAAGGAGGTAATAAAGGCGGTGCAGGACACAGAGGTAGTAAACAAATGGACACTCAGATCTGATGCTCAAGAGAGAACTGAGCTGGGGATAAACATTTAGGAGTCATCCTGATATTGAGAATTTAAAAAACACAGGATAACTGAGACTGTTCATGGAAAGTATAAGAAGTGAGAAGAAATAGTCTAAGATATACCTCTGATAATATTAGAAATTTTCAGTATTTGAAAAGCTCATGTGTGGAAGAAGAATCATCTTAGCATAATTAGGGCCAATAGGAAAAGACATAAGAAATCCAATGTCATCCCATTATTTGGGAGAATTGTGTGCTAACTAGATCTGTCAATGGCAGTGAATTCCCCATCCTAGGAAGCCCAAGAGCCTGGGTCAGTGACAGTTTATCACATGTGGCAGAGAGAATACCTCCTTGGAGGAGCAAGGCTGATCAGATAGCTTCTCAGCTTCTTTCAACTCTCAGGTTTTGTGATTCAAGATAAGTTGCATTTTCCCCCCAGTGTGTGAACACCTTGAGCGCCAGGATTACTCCTGAGAACACAGAGAAGTGTTGGACACAATGTGAATCTCAGTAAATATTATTGATTGCTAGGACTTTGGAAAGCTTTATAACATTAGATTAGCAAATGCTTTTTTAACCATACCTGTTTAAGGAACACTGAAAAAAGGATGTAGAAATAGGATGAAGGAATTAGGAGTGCTGGTGGAGGAGAGTTGGAGGGGACAGACAGTTGAAGGAGAGATGAGCCCTAGTAGAGGGGAAATTTTTGGTTGTTTGCTGAAAAAAAAAATAGCATTCTGATACAAGTGCTAGGAGATATTTTAATTACATAAAATGCCCTTTTTGTGATAGTCTGTCAGAGTGCCTAACATATTATTAGGAACAAATGATACACACACACAAATGCATACAGACACACATACACTTTTGAGTTTCTCTTTTTCTGCCCTGTGATAGCCTCCCTATCCAAAAGAGAAGAGTCATATTAAAAGAAGGTATCCTCCATAATGTTACTTCTAACCATGTACAAATCAAACCACATATGCACACATACCCTAAAACTTTAGTGGAATGTAGAAGGATATCACATTTTACAGTTAACTAGGGAATTCTTTGGCTTTTAGAAGCTGAAAGCATCACAGTTGGTAAGTACATCGGAAAAGAGAAGAGTGAAGTCAATAGGTAAAGAGTTTCTTCAGTCAGCACCTTTGGTGACATCTGGTGCCAAAACAAGCAGCTGGTTTTTCGTTAAAACCTTATTTTTCTAAGGTGTACCTCTAGTTGCATTAATTGAAGTATGCACCAGTTAAGGCAAATTGCAGTTTAGAAATGTGATTTCTCTTGTTTTTTCTATGTTTAAAAGAGCCCATGAAACAGAAAGCATAATTTCCCTGCAAAATGGCTGCATTTCTTCCCTGTCATTGCTTCACTGAACACAATTATACTCACTAAAGCAAACACTTATGCCTTAGATCTTTTGGTACAGAAATAATCCCTTTGAATTGGGTCATTTTGCATGTGTCTGGCAGCCATTTCAAAGGGCTCAGCCAGTAGCTCATTTCAAAGGCAAATGATAATTTGCAGATTCCATGCAATGGAATTCAAATTAGTCTTGTATGTCCTAATATTTTGTACTTTGTCTGCAGCTGCCAAAAATGATCATCTTTTCTTAATACTGAGCTAAATTCGGCTAAAACCAATTCAACAAATCTACCATGATTGCATTTTGATTAATTGTTTAGAGAACAATCACAATGTCTCTCAGTAAACTAAGGCACCTACAGACCATGGATCCCAAACCTTCTCTGTCCTGTGGCTGTAGTTGTAAATTGACTAGGAAGGAAGTACATTTCCTATGGAGGAACAGGTAGCCTTTCTTGCTTCATGGACTTGGCTGTGAGCAAATGACATTCCTGGGTGATTGACTGTCACTTCAAAATACCTGCACATTTTGACTGGAGGTGATGGGTAAGACTATCAGGTGACTGCCTATAAATCAATTCCTTAGAATGATAAGACCCTCAAAATCATTGACTTGGTCGCAAACAAAAACTGGAAACTGTTCCCATCTCCTCCAACAACCTCAACAAACAATATACAAGAACAAACAGAAGCAAGAAGAACTCCAATCCTGCAGTCTGTGGTACAAAAACCATATTCACAGAAAGGTAGACAAGATGAAATGGCAGAGGACTATGTACCAGATGAAGGAACAAGATAAAACCCCAGAAAAACAACTAAATGAAATGGAGATACGCAATCTTAAAGAAAAAGAATTCAGAATAATGATAGTGAAGATGATCCAGGACCTCAGAAAATGAATGGATCAAGAAGATGCAAGAAATGTTTAACAAAGATCCAGAAGAATTAAAGAACAAAGAAACAGAGATGAACAATACAATAACTGAAATGAAAACTACACTAGAAGGAATCAATAGCAGAATAACTGAGGCAGAAGAATGGATAAGTGACTTGGAAGACAGAATGGTGGAATTCACCACTGTGGAACAGAATAAAGGAAAAAGAATGAAAAGAAATGAAGAAAGCCTAAGAGACCTCTGAGACAACATTAAACGCAACAATATTTGCATTATAAGGGTCCCAGAGGAGAAGAGAGAGAAACGACCTGAGAAACTCTTTGAAGAGATTATAGTCGAAAACTTCCCTAACATGGGAAAGGAAATAGCCACCTAAGTCCAGGAAGCGCAGAGAGTCCCATACAGGATAAACCCAAGGAGAAACACACCGAGGCACATAGTGATCAAATTGGCAAAACTTAAAGACAAAGAAAAATTATTGAAAACAACAAGGGAAAAACAACAAATAACATACAAGGGAACTCCCATAAGGTTTTCAACAGCTGATTTCTCAGCAGAAATTCAACAAACCAGAAGGGAGGGGCATGATATACTTAAAGTGATGAAAGGGAAGAACCTACAACCAAGATACCTCTACCAGGCAAGGATCTCATTCAGATTCGATGGAGAAATCAAAAGTTTTACAGACAAGCAAAAGCTAAGAGAATTCAGCACAACCAAACCGGCTCTACAACAAATGCTAAAGGAACTTCTCTAAGTGGGAAACACAAGAGAAGAAAAGGACCTACAAAAACAAACCCAAAACAATTAAGAAAATGGTCATAGTAACATACATATCAATAATTACCTTAAACTTGAATGGATTAAATGCTCCAATGAAAAGACACAGGCTTGCTCAATGGATACAAAAACAAGACCCATATATATGCTGTCTTCAAGAGACCCACTTCAGACTTAGGGACACATACAGACTGAAAGTGAGGGGATGGAAAAAGATATTCCATGTAAATGGAAATCAACGGAAAGCTGGAGTAGCAATACTCATATCAGGTAAAATAGACTTTAAAATAAAGAATGTTACAAGAGAAAAGGAAGGGCACTACATAATGATCAAGGGATCAATACATCAAGAAGATATAACAATTATAAATATATATGCATCCAAAATAGGAGCACCTCAATGCATAAGGCAACGGCTAATCTCTATAAAAGAGGAGATCAACAGTAACACAGTAATAGTGAGGGACTTCAACACCTCATTTACACCAATGGACTGATCATCCAAAATGAAAAGAAATAAGGAAACATATGCTTTAAATGACACAATAGACCAGATAGATTTCTTTGATATTTATCAGATATTCCATCCCAAAACAGCAGATTACACTTTCTTCTTAAGTGGGCATGGAATATTCTCCAGGACAGATCACATCTTGCATCACAAATCAAGCATCAATAAATTTAAGAAAATTGAAATCATATCAGGCATCCTTTCTGACCACAATGCTATGAGTTTAGAAACCAATTACAGGGAAAAAAATGAACACACAACCACATGGAGGCTAAACAATACGTACTAAATAACCAAGTGATCACTGAAGAAATTAAAGTAGAAATCAAAAAATACATAGAGACAAGTGACAATGAAATCACGATGATCAAGAACCTACGGGATGCAGCAAAAGCAATTCTAAGAGGGAAGTTTATAGCTATACAAGCCTACCTCAAGAAACAAGAAAAATCTCAAATAAACAATCTAACCTTACACCTTAAGGAACTAGGGAAAGAGGAACAAACAAAACCCAAACTTAGCAGAAGGAAAGAAATCATAAAGATCAGAGCAGAAATAAATGAAATAGAAACAAAGAAAACAATAGCAAAGATCAATAAAACTAAAAGCTGGTTCTTTGACAAGATAAACCAAATTGATAAACCATTAGCCAGACTCATCAAGAAAAAGAGGGAGAGGACTCAAATAAATAAAACTAGAAATGAAAAGAGAGAAGTTACAACAGACACTGCAGAAATACAGCGCATCCTAAGAGAGTACTATAAGCAATTCTATGCCAATAAAATGGACAACCTGGAAGAAATGGACAAATTCTTAGAAAGGTATAACCTTCCAAGACTGAACCAGGAAGAAATAGAAGATATGACCAGACCAATCACAAGTAATGAAATTGAAACTGTGATTAAAAATCTTCCAAGAAACAAAAGTCCAGGATCAGATGGCTTCACAGGTGAATTCTATCAAACATTGAGAGAAGAGCTAACACCTATCTTTCTAAAACTCTTCCCAAAAATTGTAGAGGAATGAACATTTCCAAACTTCCTATGAGGCCAGCATCACCCTGATACAAAACTCAGACAAAAAAAGAAAATTACAGGCCAATATCCCTGATGAATATAGTGCAAACATCCTCAACAAAATACTAGCAAACAGAATCCAACAACACATTAAAAGGATCATACATAATGATCAAGTGGGATTTATCCCAGAGATGCAAGCATTCTTTAATATATGCAAATCAATCAATGTGATACACCATACTAACAAATTGAAGAATAAAAACAATATGATCATCTCAATAGATGCAGAAAAAGCTTTCAACAAAATTCAACACCCATTTATGATAAAAACTCTCTTGAGAGTGGGCATAGAGGGTATCTAGTTCAACATAATAAAGGCCATATATGACAAACTCACAGCAAACATCGCTCTCAATGGTGAAAAACTGAAAGAATTTCCTCAAGATCAGGAATAAGACAAGGAGGTCCACTCTCACCACTATTATTCACCATAGGTTTTGAAGTCCTAGCCATGGCAATCACAGAAGAAAAAGAAATAAATGAATACAAATTGGAAAAGAATAAGTAAAACTGTCACTGTTTGTAGATGACATGATACTATACATAGAGAATCCTAAAGATGCCACCTAAAAACTCCTAGAGCGAATCAATGAATTTGGCAGAGTTGCAGGATACCAAATTAATGCACAGAAATCTCTTGCATTCCTATACACTAATGATGGAAAATCTGAAAGAGAAATTAAGGAAACACTCCTATTTACCATTGCAACAAAAAGAATAAAATACCTAGGAATAAGCCTACCTAAGCAGACAAAGGATCTGTATGCAGAAAACTATACGACACTGATGAAAGAAATTAAAGTTGATACCAACAGATGGAGAGATATACCATGTTCTTGCATTGGAAGAATCAATATTGTGAAAATGACTATACTACTCAAAGCAATCTACAGATTTGATGCAATCCCTGTCAAATTACCAATGGCATTTTTTATGGAACTAGAATAAAAAGTCTTAAAGTTTGTATGGAGACACAACAGAACCCGAATAGCCAAAGCAGTCCTGAGGGAAAAAAACGGAGCTGGAGGAATCAGACTCCCTGACTTCAGACTGTCCTACAAAGCTATAGTAATCAAGACAATATGGTACTGACACAAAAACTGAAATATAGATCAATGGAACAGAATGGAAAACCCAGAGATAAAACCACACACCTATGGTTAACTAATCTATGACAAAGGAGGCAAGGATATACAATGGAGAAAAGACAGTATCTTCAATAGGTTGTGCTGGGAAAACTGGACAACTACATGTAAAAGAATGAAATTAGAACACTCCCTTACACCATACCAGAAAGTAACATCAAAATTAGAGACTCATAATTAGATTAGAGACCTAAATGTAAGATTGGGCACTATAAAACTCTTAGAGGAAAATATAAGAAGAACACTCTTTGACATAAATCACAGCGATATCCTTTTTGACCCACCTCCTAGAGTAATGGAAATAAAGCCAAAAATAAACAAATGGGACCTAATGAAACTTAAAACCTTTTGCATAGCAAAGGAAACCATAAAGAAGATGAAAAGACAACACTGAGAATGGGAGAAAATATTTGCAAATGAATCACTGGGCAAAGAATTAATCTCCAAAATATATAAACAGCTCATGCAGCTCAATATTAATAAAACAATATTCCAAAAATGTGCAGAAGACCTAAATAGATATTTCTCCCAAGAAGACATACAGATGGCCGAGAAGCACATGAAAAGTTGCTTAACATCACTATTTATTAGAGAAATTTAAATCAAAACTACAATGAGGTATCACCTCACACCAGTTAGAATGGGCATCACCAGAAAATGTACAAACAACAAATGCAGGAGAGGGTGTGGAGAAAAGGGAACCCTCTTGCACTGTTGGTGGGAATGTAAATTGATCCAGCCACTATGGAGAACAGTATGGAGGTGCCTTAAAAAACTAAAAATAGAATTAACATATGACCCAGCAATCCCACTACTGTGCAAATACCGAGAGAAAACCGTCATTCAAAAAGACACATGCAACCCAATGTTCATTGCAGCACTATTTACAATAGCCAGGTCATGGAAGCAATCTAAATGCCCAGTGACAGATGAATAGATAAAGAAAATGTGGTACATATATAGAATGTAATATTACTCAGCCATAAAAAGGAACTAAATTGGGTCATTTGTAAAGATGTGGATGAATCTAGAGACTGTCATACAGAGTGAAGTAAGTTAGAAAGAGAAAAACAAATATCGTATATTAACACATATATGTGGAACCTAGAAAAATGGTACAGATGAACTGGTTTGCAGAGCAGAAATTGAGACACAGAAGTAGAGAAAAACCATATGGACATCTAGGGGGGAAAGCAGCGGGGGCTGGGGGCGGTGGTGTGACGAATTGGGAGATTGGGATTGACATGTATACACTGATGTGGATAAAATGGATGACTAATAAGAATAAATAAATAAGAACAGGAAATACCACCGTCTTCAACAAATTCCAGCTCCAATAACATTAATAAACAGCCAATATGAAATGATGCTTACTTTGTAGCAGGTACTATTCTAAGCACTTTATATGTACAAAAACATTTAATCCCCACCAAGCCTAATAAGGTAGCTACTAACTCAGTATTTTCCACCATCTTACATGTGGGGATTCTGAGGCTCAGAGTAGTTAAGGAAGTGGCTCAAGTTCATGCAGCTATTAACCTGTAGAGTTAAGATCCCCACCAAGGCTCTAGGACTCCAGTATCCCAGCTTTTGAACACTTTAATGAAGTTACTTCCATTTTTTGGTGTCTGATAATCCTGACTATTGAGAAATGTTTCTTTAAGCATTCCTATTATTATTCAGTTTGTTTTCTTGTGGACATATTTTTACCTCTTCAACCTGCTTTTCTCTTTTACCCTCCATTTTGTCTTCTATCAATGATCATGCACTGAGTACTATCCTGTATACAGTTCCCTAACAGGCACAAGACAGTTTCACATAAAAAAGGAGCAAGTTTGCACACAGACTCTATGTTAGTTCTTCGACAATTAATTCTAGTAAAAATAATAATTATATCACTGGTATAAACTTACTTTGAGTACATTTTTTTTACTCCTTTTAAAAACTCTTAATTTTTTACTTCCTTATCTTTTTTCCTCACCTTACCCCCTCCCCCCATTACTTTACCTTAACTCCTGGTTATTTGCTTTAGTGCTTACCAAATGTCATGGATTGTTATTTTCAGGTGTAATAAGTATAATTACTACAATTTGTCCTTAAGGACTTTATTTTCTAACTGATTTCAGACTTCTGACCTCCAGAACTCTAAGATAAGAAGTTTATGTCTTTTGAAGGCACAAAGTGTGTGGTGCTTTGCTATAGTAGCAATAAAGAACTATGTGCCCAGAGAAAAAAAAGAATTTTACTTTCTAACTTTCCTCTTAAAAACAGTATCTAAAATCTTAAAGTTCATCTAGACACCAAGGCAGGTCACTTACATGTTTTTCAAAGCTGTTCCCCACTGCCACTTTGTAAGTACCAACCCAAGTCACTCCTCTTCTGAACAACTACAACAGACACTAACTAGTTGCCTTACCTCTAGTTGTATCACTTTTAAGCCCAAATTTTCTACCCAGATATTGTAGCAGTTTCTCAAAAATACTAATTTGTCTTTATCATGTTCTGGCCTAAAACCCTTCAGCAATTTCTTAACATCTATGGGATAAAACCTCCATCCCTTTCCAGGGATCTTCTGGCCTCAGTCCCAGCCCCTCATGCCTTCCTCACTTCAGCCTTACATCTGTACAGCCTCTGCTGCCTTCCTTGCTGTCTCTTTGTTCATGCTTTCTCTCCATCAGAACATTTACCCCTTTTCACCTGGCTAATTACCTGTCACCTTTGCAGAGTCAGCTCCCAGGGTATTTCCTCTAGGGTGCCTTGGCTCTCTTTCCTAAACAGTCTTTACTGCAGACCTCTCTCACTGGATCAGCTATTTCTTTCTGTATTTTCCCCAATCATGCATTTATCACGTGGACTCAAATGATCTGTCTCTTTATCTGCATCTTTCACTGTAATAGGCCTTAGTCAACTTTCTGTCCATTAGGTGGTATGTTCATATTCAAGTGCTTAGCTCAGAGTGGATGTAATAAATATTTGTGGAACTGAAGTTTCCCCATATATTTCAACAAAGGAGGAGACCAAGGGTAGACACTGCAATCCTAGCAAGGGTTTGATTTTTTTGTGGCATGAATAGGAAGGTTGTTTCAGAGTCTCATAGACTCTGTTATTTTATTGTGCATTTTAAAACTTTACTTGCTTTACCAGTACTCTCACAGGACTAACCCACCCAAGAGAAGATAATGAAATGATGATGTTGAAGCCTTATTGTATTTAAATTTAAATCTCCTTTTGCCAGGAAATGTCAGTGCTGATGATAGAACCAGAGGCCCAACTTTTTGCTCTCCTACTGGGCTTAAGTGAGTCACAAGTAGGTCAAGTGTCTCACTCCCTGAGTCAAAGGCTCTGCCTGAAATAGGATGCAGATGGATAAATTGCTTCTCTCAAGCACTGCTCAGAGACGGCATTTTGATATAAGACCAAGCACAGCTAGAAATCAACAAGGAAGCCAATATACCTGTTGAGAAAAAAACATCTGTGGCAAGGATTTGTGATGAGGTGAGGATATGGACATATTCCAAGTAGGTTTCAAAGAAAGCAACGCATTATCAATATTAGGGAAAACAATAATCAACTACGCAGGTTTGGCCTAAAGGAATAAATTTTATCCATAAATATGACTTAATTCATCTTCTGCAAAAATGCTCCTGGCATTCTGCTGTCAACAATTAAAAATATTTTTTTATCTGATGCTTTTTAAATGGCATGACTAAGGGGTGGATGTGAGGAAAATTCAGTTCTTAAGTAACAAACAAAAGACGTTGGCCTTGCATGATTTGGTGCCTCCCTCTCTTTCACCCCTATTTCTTAGCACTCCTGGCCACAAACTCCAGGTACCAGCCACACTATACTATTTCTTGCCTCTATGCCCTAGCATATCATGTTACCCAATTTTTGTCTGTCCTCCTCCATCCTCTGTGCTCTCATAATACCCTTTGCAGCCCATTATTACCACACTTACTGTGTTGATGTCTGAAGAAATTTTATTTTATTTATCTTTAACCATTTTAAAATTGAAGTATAGTTAATTTTTGATGCTGTGTTAGTTTCAGGTGTACAGCAAAATGATTCAGTTATACATTATATATATATTCTTTTGCAGATTCTCTTCCATTTTAGGTTATTACAAGATATTGAGTATAGTTCCCTGTGCTATACAGTAGGTCCTTGTTGGTTATCTATATTATATATAGTAACATGTATATGTTTATCCCAAACTCCTAATTTATCCCTCCCTCCTCTACCTTTTCCCATTTGTAACTATAAATTTGTTTTTTATGTCTGTGAGTTTTATTTCTGTTTTTTATATAAGGTCATATGTATCTTTTTAGATTCCGCATATGTAATAGCATATGATATTTGTCTTTCTCTGTCTGACTCACTTCACTTAGTATGATAATCTCTAGGTCCATCTATGTTGCTGCAAATGGCATTATTTCATTCTTTTTTATGGCTGAGTAATATTCCATTGTATGTATGTACCACATCTTCTTTATCCATTCTGTCGATCATTTAGGTTGCTTCCATGTCTTGGGTTTTATAAAGAGTGCTGCAGTGAACATAGGAGTGCAGGTATCTTTCTGAATTATAGTTTTCTCTGGATATATGCTCAGGAGTCAGATTGCAGTATCATATGGTAACTCTATTTTTAGGTTTCTAACTAACTTCCATACTGTTCTCCATAGTGGCTGCACCAATTTATATTCCCACCAACAGTGTAGGAGGGTTCCTTTTACTCTACATCCTCTCCAGCATTTGTTATTTGTAGACTTTTAATGATGGCCATTCTGACTGGTGATTTTCTATTGTCACAAATGGATGGGTTGTGCTATTGGCATCTCATGGGTAGAGGTGAGGGATGCTTCTGGATATTCTACAATGCACAGGTCCAATAAAAAATTCAACAGTGCTGATGTTGAGAAACCCTAGTTTAGAATATCTGCTACATCAAATAAGCTGAGTTAATGTTTGAGGAAAGAGGAAGGACCTATTTATCAAAAAGTGTGTTTTTAGCAATTTCATAATGATAACATTTTTGAAAGTGATTCTCAATTATAAGAATCACTTATAAGGTCTATTTTGGTTAAGGCAACTCAATAAACCCAAGTATGCAAAAAAATTTTTAGAAAAAATCTATAACAGCATGCTGATTCCTGTGACAGACAGTTAAACTGAACTGAGAAGATGCAGTGTTAGTGTATTTTAGAATATCCTGTTACTGCTGCTAGGATGTTGGATGGAAAGCAGAGAATCGTGGCCCACATAGGAAGTATGGTGTGGGGGTTTTGAGAAACCAGTTGACAATCGGACACACTCTGTCTTATTGATAACTTTCAATTACTGACTCACCTCACTATTCTTGAGCATTTTAACCACTATGTGTAATTTTCACAGGATGATTGACACATGAGTCTATTGGGAAAAAAAAGTGATAGTACAGAAAATGAATGGTCAATGATTGTTATTCTGATATTTACAAACTTCTGAATGGTTTGCTTTTTAGTTTAATAACAATAGGTTCTGGCAGTGTTTACTTATTGCAGCTGTATTTTTAAATAAGTGGAAAGAGATAGGATATAAAAACAGTAAATTATAGGTTAAACATCAAAAAAAATTTAAAAACTCAATTGATGATGGAGTCCATATTTTTTTTACAAGAAGGAAAATGTTAGATTCTAGGAGGACCACATCTGTTAATTACACATTTCAATTTGGTTAGGATCTGGATTTTTCTAAGGATTTGAAATATGGCATTTTGCTTTCTTGATCACTGAAGTTCATATACTAGGAGACCCATAGTTAAAGGAATCTAGTTCAAGAAGTGTATACACTCTAGGAACCATTCCTAACACCTTCTGTTAGTCTTAGGCCAAGGAATGGTGGTACATTTGGAATAACTACCCTCAAAGGAGGAATTCCTTTGCCATTGTATCTCTCTTTTCTTTCTTTCTTTCTTTTTTCTTTTTTCTTTTTTTTTTTTTTTTGAGTTGTTCCTTTGGCTATTGTGAATAGTGATGCTATGAACATTTGTGTACAAGTTTTGTTTGAACACCTGTTTTCAATTCTTATACTAGGAGTAGAATTGGTGGGTCATATGTTTCTTTTTTTTAAATTGAAGTATAGTTGAGTTACAATGTTATATTAGTTTCAGGTGTACAACATACTGATTCAATATTTTTATAGATTATACTTTATTTAAAGTTGTTATAAAATATTGGCTGTACTCCCTGAGCTGTACATTACATCTTTGTATCTAATTGATTTTATACCTAGGAGTTCATACCTCTTAATCCCCTTCCCTTATCTTGCACCTCCCTCCATCCCTCTCCCCACTGGTAACCACTAGTTTGTTCTCTATATCTGTGAGTCTATTTCTGTTTTTTTTAAATATACTTTCATTTGTTTTATTTTTCAGATTCCATATATAAGTGAAAACATACAGTATTTGTCTTTCTCTGTCTGACTTATTTCACTAAGCATAATGCTCTCCAGGTCCATTCATGTTGTTGCAAATGGCAAAATTTCATGTTTTTAAGGGCTGAGTAGTATTCCATTGTATATATATACCACATCTTCATTATCTATTCATTTGTTGATGAAAACCCAAGTTGCTTCTATATCTTGGCTATTGTAAATAATGTTGCTATGAACATTGGGCTGCACCTTTTTGAATTAGTGCTTTTGTTTTCTTTAGATATATACCCAGGAGTGGAATTGCTGGGTTCCATGGTAGTTCTATTTTTAGTTTTTTTGAGAAACCTCCATGCTGTTTTCTGTAGTGGAGGCACCAATTTACATTCCTGCCAACAGTGTACTAGGTTTCCCTTTTTCCCACATCCTCGCCAACATTTATTATTTGTTGTCTTTTTTTGTATTTCTCTGTTCTTGTATCATCTCCCCTGGGAAAATGGCCTTTGTTCTTCTATGTAGCAGCAATACAGGTTAAAATCTGTCACTGTATAACCACAGCTCAAAACCTACTAAGTTCTTTGTTATCATGTGAAGGGAAGATATTCAGGATGGATTTGGACTGTTGTACAAATCAGACATGAGGAATATGTTTAGTTCTGCCTATGCTGGTTTTAATCTGCAAGTATGCAGCTATCTTTTTAAAAATTCTTGCAGATTTATATAGAAATTAGAACATTATCAAAACTATCTAGTGTAATCAGATAGTCAACAGAAAGAAAACTCACTGTGTAGAAAATTTGAGAGTCAATGCATCTTCAAATTGAAATGGTCTTGAGAGATTATGTAGTCTTCCCCATCTTGCATGCTTATTTGAGGATGAAAGAGGAGAAAGGAAAATTTACAGCAATCTTGCTAACTAGAATCCTGGATTTTAAAAAGCCCTTTAAGTGCATTTAATTCTATTCTTCTATGAAATGGCTTCTCAGTACACAGGAGAGACAACTCTCTTTCTACTGCCCCTTCCTGGATTTAATTCTTAAGCCCCTTCAGGCCACGAGGGCACTAATGGATACCTAATAGTTCTGCATTAGCCACAGAGGGAATGGAAAATCCTATAGATATTGAAAATGCCAAGCCAGGGTGGATGTGCAGGGTGGAGTTACTTGAGGTTGGGTAGGGGAGGGAGAGGCTCAAGATTATGAGTTGTGTTAAAGCAGAATTTCCCATCTTGCTTCTTTCCAGTCCTACTTACAGAGAGCCATGTCTTGATGTGGGCATTTTGTAAAAGCCAATCTGAAGAATTATGTTCTGATCAAAGGGGATGTAGGAGGTGGGGAGGATAAGCCCTATTTGAAACTCAGATTTTTCTCTAGAGGGAAGGGAAGAGAGCACTGAATCTATTTGCCTCTTCAAACATCAGCTACCCAAACAAAATAGGCTTGTCTAAAATTTGCTGTTAGCATAAAATTTCCAAGTTTTAGTTATTGTAGCTGGTGATTGGGTAAAAATGGAAGAAAAATTCTAGAATAAACAATCATACAGTCTAAATAATATTATAATAAATCTCTAGTAATAGAAAAGTGCAGTGCATACAAATGAAATTACCTTAGTAACGACAAATGAAAATACAGCTTCAAAATTTAATTTTGTATTGAGAAAAATGATAGCCCAGTCCAGTGATGGCATCACTAAAATGAATGAAATTTCTGGAACAATGTGAGGACTTTGCTTTTTTCTTTTCCTCCATTTCCAACAGAGAAACCTAGATTAGTTTTTCTTCATTCCAACTATCCTAGATAAGAGTTTCTATTTCAAAATGAATCATTGTACAAGATACCTTGCTGATATTACTGTTAATAGGAGAGCATTTTATTTTAATATTTCCCAGTAGAAGAAGGCATGTCCTCTTTTCAATACCTGGTAGAGGTACTTGGGCCTTGAATTACTGTTTCTTTAGTGTCCTCAGGTAGGAATATGACAGATTTGCACTCTATTGCTGCCTTTTTTCAACAATGCATGCATCAGCTAAAGGAATGAGTGAGTCTGGATTACACCACCTTCAGTCTTCTGGTTGGCTGTGCATTCTTGGTCTTATACTCACCCAGTCAGGCTAAGGTTGTAGCCTTTTAGCATTAGGAAGAAGGAACATCTGGATAGTGACTCATGGTAATCTACCTTGTCTACTAAACTGAATTCCATGTAACATCCAACAAAGTACACACTCCATCCTCAATAGTTTGACCAGGATTTGGAGCTATTAAACTGCTTTATATTTATGTCCTTTGCTTTGAAAGTAGTGTTGATGTGCAGGATTTGTACCTAAGATTTTTCTCGGGGCAGGTGGTCAGCTCTGCATATAAGGAATTTGAGTGAATTGACATGCATCTTTTTGAAACTGATTTTTTAATTCTTTAGTCTACTTAGCATATCATGACTGAATAGAGTGATCATATAATTTATTATGATATTACGGAAGCTTTTGTCTGGGAAAATGGTAAAGTAGAAGGTCTGTTTGGACAACAGACACACACTGAGATGGCCCCAGGAAAATTGAAACTGTAGGTCACCTTACATATGAGTGAATGGGCTGGGAGACAAGGGACTGGACTCCAGACATGTATTTTAAATGAGGGGTGTGACAGAGAACTGCATCTTCTCTTCAACAAAGGCACTGTGTATTTTTTAAACGAAATCTATGCCTATGAATTGTCCTAGTTGCTTGGTCCAAGAGTGAAGACCACAAAGAAGTAGAACCTGTAAGATGTTGGCTGACCTCTCAAACCATGGGACATTACTGGAAGTATAAGAAAGGTCTCTGCTAGCATGAGTTCAGTTAGCTCAACAGAGAAGGTTGAAAGTTGAAAGATGGGGCAGAAGAAATATATTCTCATTCATGGCTCAAAGAACACATCACCAACTCATATTCAATACCAAAGTAAAAGTGAGATTATAATCTTGTAATTTTCACCACCATCAGCCATGGTGTTATGAGTGAATTCTCTCATTTCTTTCTCCTATTTCTTTTTACAGGACTTTAAGATGTATCACTGATTTCAAAACACCTATAAAACTTACTCTACACTTATACCCTGTGATAATGATCTTGAAATTCTTAGCACCATTAGGACTTTACTTTGAGTACTTGAAGATACATGTGTTTTTACCTGCTTTTCCTATTTTGTTAAACTCATTGGTTGGTTGGTTTGTTGGTTGGTTGATTGGTTGATTGGAGCTGTTTCGCTGACTTAGTTTGGAATTTAACAGTTTCTCTTTAATGTTAGTTGGAAGCTGTTGGCATTGATCAATCCCCTGGTGCCAATCCTAGCTAATATCTGAGTGGGTCATGTCATGTCAACCTTGCCAAGATTTGGAGATTTTGTGCTCTATTTTGACTGATTGGTGGTTTCCACTGCCTGCTTCCAAACTTCCTCGTAGATGACAACCTTCTGCATTTAATAACTTCTCATTTCTGTGCTGGATCATAGTAATTTTTAAGGTATTTCTAATGGCAACTGGTGAATGACAATTTTGATTGAAATTCAATCACAGGTGGTACTACAGTTGTAAATATCTCAATAGAGGTGACAATACATGGGCAGGTACATTTATACACAGTTAAGTTTGCACACATTCAGGCAGTTACCACAAAGCATAACTTATGCTTCTAAGAGCTGGCAAGTTGCTTTTCTTTTAATTATGCAAGGAATACCTAATTTCAAAAATATTAGCATGTTGATGAAATATGTCCATAAATCAAGAAACTATGGTCATGTATTTGGCTGGTTAGTTTTGTACAGGGAATAAAAGCCACTGAAATGGCCAAATGACAAGAATTTTCATAGTGACAGAGTAAACAAGGTAACAGATGAGCTTTCACTCATACTTTGGTTGTTTTAATCCTGCTTTTTAGAACATGGAATAATTTCAAGGGGTTGCATGTATTTGTTTTTAAGAAGCTGGACTATGGCAATGGTTAGTAACATCTGACTTTATAAGGTAGGCAAATCAGTTTTAAAATGGTGTGTCAGCAGCAACAAAAACAACGAATAACATATGAACTTCAAACAGTAATGACACATGGATCTAGGGATATTATGAAGAGTGTGGTAAGGCCTTGTGACATGATTAACTGACCCCACACCTGATGTATCCCTGTGTGTGTTACAAACTTAGAATGGCATTTGGGCTGCTTGGCTTCAAACCTCGCTTGGTGATTATGACAACAGAGTTGCTGCTGGAGAACTATCGTTTGGAATTGAGTAGGAGGTGGCACCTGCTGGGCAGGACAGCTCAGAGACAGTGAGGACAAGAAGGCACTCCCCCACATTTCTATTTCTAATGAGTCTTTCTCATGCCATAGAGCCTACTAGTGTAGAGTTTTCTGCCACTGGTCAAGCTCACCTAGTACTACCTGGATGTTTTAAGAGGAGCCAACACAGCACTGCCAAAAAACAAAATGTGGCCACCTATTTAAAAATCAATTATCTCTTTAAGTAATCATATGACATCTATCATTCTGGAACCTATATGCTCCTATATATCAAGAATGTACTGAAATATATCAGGTTCAAATGTGCCAAGAACAGACACCTTAGGATAAAGATGTCCCATGACAGTTGTGGTATCCTAACATGCCTCCTAATATCATTCCCCATCTCAACAAGAGCCAACCTTGAGACAGCAGGCAGATTCAGAGACTGGGTGGCAGTGGGGGGAGGTTGGGAGTGCAGGTCAAGTTGAAGAGTGGGCATGTCTTAATAGGATTAAATGAATGCAACAATATCTTTGTATCTAAAAATGGAATAAAAATGGATTATAAAAATGAACTGAAGTAAAACCCTCGTAGTGTGAGACTAGGATGCATTAGACAGAGAGAAGGCTCAATCTAGACTGATGGGCTGGACATAGACATTGCAAACAGCGGCCCTATGAGGGACAGAGGAGGTGGAGGGTCAGGTTTAAGTTCTCTGTCTGAACAATAGCTTATGAAGCACTTGGAATTAAGTGGAGTCATAAAAACATGCACACACACATCCTAGCTTCGAGCAGGCTAGTTTATCATCTTTTATAACTTTTAGACACTGAAAGATCTCGTAGTTGGAAAAGTCACCAAAATATTTGCACAGGACTTACCAGAGCTGTCTCTCATTGACTGGTTATGCATTCAGTTAAATGCCTTCTTCACGTGATTCTTGTTTATGTTACAACAAATGGCATTGCCTCTCCGTGCCTGTGGAATGCATTTGCCACTTCCATTTTTACAGATGAAGATAACTACCCCTGTGGAGTGATACACCAGTTAAAAACTGAGGAGAAAATGGTAATTAGAATCCAAGACCTGACTTTTTTTCTTAGATTCCATATATAAGTGTTAGCATATGGTATTTGTTTTTCTCCTTCTGACTTACTTCACTCTGTATGACAAACTCCAGGTCTATCCACCTCACTACAAATAACTCAGTTTCATTACTTTTTATGGCTGAGTAATATTCCATTGTATATATGTGCCACACTTCCTTTATCCATTCATCTGTTGATGGACACTTAGGTTACTTCCATGTCCTAGCTATTGTAAAGAGAGCTGCAGTGAACATTTTAGTACATGACTCTTTTTGAATTATGGTTTTCTCAGGGTATATGCTCAGTGGTGGGATTGCTGTGTCATATGGTAGTCCTATTTGTAGTTTTTAAGGAGTCTCCATACTGTTCTCCACAGTGGCTGTATCAATTTACATTCCCACCAGCAGTGCAAGAGGGTTCCCTTTTCTCCACACCCTCTCCAGCATTTAGGATGGGAATAAAACACAGACCTACTAGAGCATGGACTTGAGGCTATGGGGAGGGGGAAGGGTAAGATGTGACGAAGTGAGAGAGTGGCATGGACATATATACACTACCAAACGTAGGGTGGATAGCTAGTGGGAAGCAGCCGCATAGCACAGGGAGATCAGCTTGGTGCTTTGTGACCACCTAGAGGGGTGGGATAGGGAGGGTGGGAGGGAGGGAGACGCAAGAGGGAAGAGATATGGGAACATATGTGTAACTGATTCACTTTGTTGTAAAGCAGAAACTAACACACCATTGTAAAGCAATTATACTCCAATAAAGATGTTAAAAAAAAAAAAAAAAAGAATCCAAGACCTGACTTGCTTTCCTTTGGTTCTGCTTACTGTGCCAGGTTGTGCTGTTCACAGTTCTCACACTTCCAGGATTTAGTAAACTGTGACATTGAAGTCTATAGAAACTTGAGGAAAGAAGAACTTTCTAGTTTATTTTTAGAGATTTATAGCAGATGAAGAGACCAGGGCCAGATGTATTTTATGAGTTCGCAGACCATTGCTTTATGGCTGCTATCTGCAGGAGGGTGCTTTGGTAGTCTAGGTCTCCCTGTCCATATTTTTTCAGTTTCCTCCCTTCCTTGCTTTGTTCCTTTCCCCAGATTAAACCTAGACATGACATACACGTATAAGATCAGGAAGACAAGGAAGAGGAAATGCCTTTGCTACTTTTCCCTTGGAGGATCTCATCCATATGAAGCTCTTACTCCACTGGGATTAGAAAGTCTATGAAACAGTCTTTTTGGGAAAGTTGGTCCCCAGGGAAGCAACCACTGGATTCTCTGGTAGTCATTCAACAGGCCACATCATTGTGCTACAAATCAATATGTCCTTCTCCTAACGTAGAAAAGCTCACAGTGTGGGACAGAAGTGCCTATGAGGAACACTATCTCCAGGAAATGGAGCTGAACCAGCCCACTGAGAAAGAAGAGTGAGAATGGAGGTCACTGCTTTTCTGCTGCAAGTGATAATAACTGGCAGCCTGGACCAGGCTTGTCTGGGGGGTGGGGTGACCTGGGGGAGTGTCTGGATGCTAAGACACTTATCCAGCTGCTCCACACTCATTCACATGGACACCGCCTTTAGTTTAAAGGGGAGTGTGCTGGGTTTTATATTGAATACCTTCTATTTCCTCTGTTGCTTTGAAAGGCTATCATCTTACATTTCCCCCAGGGTAGTTTCTATTGCTCTCTTGGCATGATTATCTTAATTTCACACTGATTCTAAACTCAAAGTAGGAAATGCTTTAGGCTTTATTTGTTTTAAAAAGCTTCTTCTTAACTTTCCACATTTTTCAACATTCATTTGTTTTTCCACGGGTAGCCACAGCATTTAGAGAAGAAAAGAAAGTTGTAGTTGGATGTGTTAGTTGGTACCATCAAATTAGAGCACAGAATCATTTTTAAAACACTTATTCCATTACTATACTCTCCAGTTTGATTTGTACATTAATATGCAGTTAAACTTGATTTTTCTAGCTCCCAACACATACATAATTAAAATGGTCACTACTCTTTTTAGTGTGAGAGGGTGACATAAGTCAGATATTGCAGAGAATTTGCAAAGGATGGTCAAACAGAAGGTTATAGTATGGCTAAGAAATTTTTTAAAAAAGAATTACTTAAAATATGGCATGATCCGGGCTTCCCTGGTGGTGCAGTGGTTGAGAGTCCGCCTGCCGATGCAGGGGACACGGGTTCGTGCCCCGGTCCGGGAAGATCCCACATGCCGCAGAGCGGCTGGGCCCGTGAGCCGTGGCCGCTGAGCCTGTGCGTCCGGAGCCTGCGCTCCGCAATGGGAGAGGCCACAGCAGTGAGAGGCCCGCGTACCACCAAAAAAAAAAAAAAAAAAATGGCATGATTGAAAAAAACAAGGGAAACAGCACATTTAAAGAACTCAGTATGCTTTTCAAATTATAGCCTCTGAAAGGTCACAGTGGATTTTAATAGGCTTGTATTGAATACTAATGCATAACATTGTTTGGGTTTCCAGCTGGAAAAGAGTTGTTTCATCTTGCAGTTCCTAAGTGAAGTAGTTGGAAGCCAATCCCATGAGCATACATGAGTGTGCCGCAGACAAGTTTTACCGGTATGGGCATTGTTGTGACAGCCTACATAAGGTATACCAACAGGTGAAGGAGCAAGTAATTGACAGCAACAAAACAAAGCCAGACCAATCCACAGAATCATGTCTGTACACAAGAAGTCTTCAAAGGGCTGATACGGTGGGGCTGTCATTATTACTCAGGGGGTGATGGTACTGGCAATCTTCTTGATGTTGGTGTTATTCATGTAAGACACTCAGGGTTACAGTGTGATAAAATATTATAGAATGATTGTCCTAAAGAGAATACATTCCTGAAGTCAGAACCTGTTTCAGAAGGAATTATATGAGATCAACTAATAAAAATAAGAAGGGTTTGAGTCTTATTTTCTTCTTACCAAGGAGCAGTGCCAGATAGAAGTGGGGTTTACATTCTGTTTCTACCACTCAGAGTGAATCCCTTAACCTCTTTGAGCATAAGTTTTTCTCACCTATAAATGAAAATAATGATGACATTTTACGTAGTCATTATGAACTTAGAGTTTTAGATGCATGATCCACGCTCAATAAATAGTAGTATTTTAAAAACTTTATATTCTCACTTATTTCTAAGTGAGTTCTGTGTATTTGATTCAATAAGTACTCACTGTGCACCTATCACTGCTGTGAGGTAGTCTAGATTCTGGAAACAGAAAGATGAATTAGACATCAATCCTGCTTTCAAGGAGCTTGCAATCTAGTTCAGAGGAAGAATGATGCATGGGCTTGATATGATCGGTGCCAAAAGTGCAGTATAAGCAAAGCTGTACGGTATGTACTGGATCCTTGATCAGGGAGCAATGAATTCTGATGGGTGGGATTGGAGAATACTTCACCGGGGAGGTGGCACTTGAAGTGAAGCATGAGTAATGGGTATGTATGTTTCTCTAGCTCAGTTTGTCAGCTCGATTTATTCCTGATCAATTTGTCATGATCATTATGATTGCAGTGAATGGCACACCCTGGACTCGGTGTCTAATTTGGGACAGGACATAGAAATCATATTCCTTCTTCCAAATAGTTTGTCTACTTGATCACTATTGATTATCCAAGAAGTAACATGGGCTTGAAGGGGGAAGATGGTCTGCAAAACCATTTTGGGGGATACGAAAAAAAGAAGCAAGAAAAAATTTCCCATTCCCATCCAAGATTCACTACTGCCTAATTCTATATTTCCAGCAACTAAACACTCAAAAACAATAACTCGAAGGGGTGTTTTAAGTAGAAAGTTAATTGAAAGTCAAGGTGGTAAGTAATATCAGCTAATATTTACAGAGTGCTTACTATGTGTAAGCATAGAGTACATAGAGTGCTCTTCTATGCAATTTAAATATATAAATTTATTTATTCCTCACAACAGCCCTGTAAGTTAAATACCAGTATGTTGCCCATTTCACAGTTCAGGAAACTGAGTTAAGGAAAAGTTCAATACTGTTCCCGAAACCACACTGCTGAGTAAGAAGAATATTAGTTTGCAAATTGGGAGATTGTTAGTTTCAGATCTACGCTACTAACTAGCTAAGAAACCTTAGACAGATCACCTACATTGCCAGAGGAAAATAATGAAGTGAATTCTCTTCATTCTTCTAATTGTGCTAGAACTCTTTATAATCATTATTTTAAACATTATTAGATGTTTTAAATATTTTTATATGACATGCATTTACTATTTAATTTAAAGAAATTTATTCAAAGTAGCACTTCATATTTCTTTGCCTTACTGTTTAGTACAATTAAGAACATTAATAGAAAAAGGTTTTATTAAGAAACATTAATGAGAACTTCAGGTGGAAAATGGTGGGAGAAGGACAAAGTGGAGTCACACCTATTGATTTTATCTTGCATCTCTGCTTCCTATTTGTTTTCCTACATTTTTCTCTTGCTTCAGAGTGTCCCCTGGGAAGAATTTTTATACTCCAATATGTTAGAATTTAGATACATAAATCTTAGTTAACATAGGACCATGTGGTCATTATTTTTTATTCCATCATTTTTTAAAATTAGGTCACTCTCTTCATTGGGTCCTAACTAGACAAGTTAAACAATTGTATTTTATCATCGTAGGAATGAACAATCCAACAGAAAGCTGAAGGGGACAGATGAATGATACTCACATGATGAGAAAACATTAAAAAATTGCCTGAGTCAAAATGGCGACTCTCTTCGAGGTTTTCTCGGAAGGCTTCACTTGAGCGAACTTGGGAGGAAGAAGAAAGGGTCACACAGACTGGTTGCCAACTCAGCTGGAAACCAGCCTTCCCGAAGATTGGGCTGGCTGAGTTACTCAGCCTCTGGCTTCTCTATACAGGTTGTCAGAAAGAAGCCCAGAAAACTGATGGGCCAGAGTCTCACTCTGTGTGACTCCAGGGAAGACTTTTGGGGGCCCACTGTGTGTGATTTCAAGCCCATCCAGGAGGAAGAATTCTCCTCAGAAGAACTTTAGAATAGAGCATTGTTTGAAAACAAAAGGTTGGATTTGGCCCCAAACAAATACATGAGATTTGGAGAGAAAATCTAAAAATCCCACGGGGCATGATATTTTGCCAGCCTGTTTTCCGGAAAAGCCCTTAGCCTAACATAGCCATACTTCCTTTACCAAGACATGAAAGTGAATCCAAATTCTTGACATCTTACATTTGGATGAACAGTCTCCTCCCTCACTTACTCTTAAAATGTGCTTCTCCTTCAAACAGTTTCAAGTGCAGGGATGACCTCATAATCCTTTCTGATTTTAACCATGTGTCTTTCCTTCTGAAATGTTAGGCTTCCTTAAGATCTTTCCCCCAATTTAAAGCATTCATATTTTATATTCTCTTCTACTTCTCAGACTGTTTTGATTAGTCAAGACAGCTGTCCCTTCTCTGTGGGATTCACTTATTACCCCTTCTCTCCTCTCCATTCCTGGCACACTTTAAATTTTGTTTCTTGATCCAGGTTATATTCCATTCCTCACTTCAGTGCTGGGGAGGGATTCTGTTTTATGCACCTTGTTCCAACTGATAGCTGCACATACATTGGGAGTGATGAGGAATGTCATGAGTGAGACATCCACAGACACTCCATGAACTCATAGGGTGCCTGGGCCTGTCTATGGCTGGGTGTAATTTTCCACCACAGCTGACAGTGTACTACATACACATGCACAATACCCTTGGGCTGTAGCCATAACTGTAATAGACCTGGAAGTAGGACAAACCCAACTGCAGGGCTACAGCAATTCTAGAGCCCTAGTACCAGTGAAATTTATCATGCTTTGATGAGGAAAGGGGAATAGGCAAGTGCTCAAATTCCTTTTAGACTGATATCCCTCCTCTACACTCTACCTTGTGAGGATGCTCTGAAACATTTAACAGCTACCACCACATCTGCTTCTCTTCCACGTTCCACCCTAACACCTTAAGACCTCCTACAATCACCAGCAGTAGACATGGCAGTCAAGCAACCTATTAGTTGTTTTTCCCTTTTTCTTTCTCTCTTTTTCTCTCTATCTTCCTGTCTTCCCTCCTTCCTTCCTTCCTCTCTATCTTTCTTTCATATACTTTCTGCCTTTCTGTCTCTCCTCTCTCCATCCCTCCTTCCTTTTCTTCCTTCCATTTTATTTAATGGAATGTGGAGTACTTTTTCTTAGTAATAATTAAAGGATTTATTCTCTTTATTTAAGATAAGCTTGTTTTTAAACCATTTTTATATTCAACGCTGTAATCTACTCTGTTTCACTTTACTTCTGAAATGAATCTGTTGCTTTCATGACTATCCCTAACATTGAATGTATTTGGTAGGATGTCAGTTACGTGAAATTTTTCTATCTTCTGGGACATGAGACACAAATTAGAACACTAAAGCTTTGCAAAATTCTAGGAAGTATAAAAATACCTGTTTCTCTGGATACTCATGTCCTCCCACATTTCAGGAATGCCTTCCATATTTAAATATTTTAAATAGTTATTAATTATTAAAAATGACAACAGTGATACCTTCCTACTGTACCTGTTAAACATTACTGAGGTTCACACACAAAGCTAACACACACCATTCACAAATCCTTATTATCTATGTCCCTGAGTAATCAACATGAAAGTGTTTGTGTTTATTTTCTCTACATAAAATTATATTAAAATGTATATTCACAATCATAGGGAGGTTTCTTTGTGTTTTTTTATTTTAATTTTGTTTATTTTTACAAATATGGAATTATATACGTGATATACGTGTGTATGTGTAATTTATTCAACAGTTTCCCTATTCATAGACATTAGATATTTTGTTTTGTTTTATTTCCTTTTGTAACTACAAGCAATGTTACTATAAACATCCATCTATATTTTATAAGTTTAAAAAATCTATTTCTTGGTAGAGATTATAGCAGAGGATAGCATGACTGCAAATCATTTTAAATTTAATTTAGGTACCCATCTTAGGACAAATTACTGCAGATTCCCACTCTTCCACCTCCATCTTTAAAAAAATGTTAAATCTCCTGAAAATAAAAGGAATAGATTTAAGAGATGATAATAAATTATATGTTCAAACTTTAAACAAACATGAAGACAGAATGTCAACTAAATAGGGATAAATGTGTTATTACAGGAAATCTACAATTTTCTGGAAGCAGATGTCAAAGATTTATTCAGCCTACAAATATAAACCTAATTAAGTTTTGCTTTTTTTTTTTTTTTTTTTTTTAAGTTTTGCTTGTTTCAATCTTGCTTACTGTACTGCATGAGACCTGCTGTGTGTTGAGAACTCTTAGGAGTATATGGGACCCAGCAGCAAAGATAAATGATTACTTCATTCCTCCATCCAAATTTAACTTCACCAAATCAAGCAAATGTCAACTTCACCCAGCTTTGCTGTATTTGCAACCAGTGATTAGGTGAACAACTTATTTAATCATCAATACCCAGTGGAAAATTAAACTCCTCAGGTACTGAATAGTCCAGGCTGGATGGGAGAGTTCCTTTGCCCTACATAGCAGCATAATTGTCTATCCCTAAATATCTGTTTAGACACAGACTGGCCTAATGCAAAGTCCTTACATACTCTAACCTAAAATCTTAGATCCCTGCCAGGGGGGAAGTTCTAAGAGTTCAAAGAATATTACAGAATATTCTTTTTAGTCTTCTTTAGCTTGTCTCCCCTCTGTACACACCTCCTCTTGACTGCTACCCCCACCCATAAGCTTATTTCCTTTCAAAAAAATTTCTACTACAACTGTAGTCAGGACATAAAAATGAGTTATTTCAATGCCACTTTTCTGGACCCTCTTGGAACATAGCTTCTTCTTGTCAAGAACTAATCCTAAGCACACAGCCGAGTGGTACTGAACTGGTATTCACTGAGCACCTGATTGCAGGCACTTACTTATACTCACAACAAACTGATGGAGGTAGTTGCTATAATTATCTCCATTTTACAGATGAGGAAGCTGAGGCTCAGAGAAATTAAGTAACTTGTCTTGAATCACATAGGTTGGTCATTGTGGCAGAGCTAAGAATTAAACCCAGCTCAAGCTCTTTCTGCTAGAATTACTAGATGTAATAGAATGACTGCTAGCTGCTATAACAAGCAGAACCACAATTAGGTGACAGTTCAAACACAATTGATGTTGGTTTCATGCTTACATAATAGTCCAAGGCAGATGTTTCCGGTCTGTGGGCAGTTTTCTCAACAACATGATTTTAGGACCTAAGCTCCTTCCATCTTGTGGTTTTGTCATCCCTAAGGACTCCTTCTTAGCAGAAAAAGGAGAAAGAATACAGAAAGGGCAACATAAGAGGCTTAAATGGAGCCAGCCTGGAAGTTGCACAGTCTATCACAGGCTTTATTTCTCTGAAGAGGCTGGGACATGCAATCTAGCTATTTGTCTAGAAAGAAGAGAAACCAAATTTGAATGAACAACAAAGTAGCCTCTGTCACAACCTCACTGTTTGTTCACTAGATGTTGGCAAAATATCTATGAGGTGGAGTATAAGGAAGTAAATATATAGAAAATAATGCTGTGCCCTTCAGGGAGTCATAATTTCATTTGGGAGCAAGGAAGCTAGTCTATAATGAAACATAAAGGACAAGTTGGCATAATAGGAGACAACTGTGTTATAGGAATTCAAAGAAGGAAAATTTGATTGTGGGAGGGACTATGCAGGATTTCAGTTTTATCTTGAAGGGAAAAAGCGAGGAAGCTTTAGATCCTGAGGGGAAGACAAAAATATCTTAAAGTGAGGAAACAGTCCTTGTTTGGATTGGAGACCTCACGTTTAAACTTCACTTACTTCATCATTTTGTCTTGGGCTCAGAGTAGATGCAATATTCTTCTTATTGACCTTGGCCATAATGTATTCTATTTTTTTTTTTTTTTTTTTTTTAGCGGTATGCGGGCCTCTCACTGTTGTGGCCTCTCCCGTTGCGGAGCACAGGCTCCGGACGCACAGGCTCAGCGGCCATGGCTAACGGGCCCAGTTGCTCCGCGGCATGTGGGATCTTCCCGGACCAGGGCGCGAACCCGTGTCTCCTGCATCGGCAGGCGGACTCTCAACCACTGCGCCACCACGGAAGCCCCATAATGTATTCTAACGTTTCACATTCTAATAGCAGAGTAAACAGACCAACAAGAGTGACTGGTCACAGTTAGGAATAAGAAGGAATTTTGCACGGATGTTTTTGCTTAATGACTTGTTTCAGATAATCTGTAGAATAGTATGTCACTCTGAACCGTATTCTATTCTTCTTGATCTACAATCATCCTTATGTCTTTAACAGAACCATCCAATTCTTCTGTTGACAGAAATAGTTTTATCACTTTCTTAAATTATCTGCTTTTGCCCCAATATATGTCTCTTCTAAGACAGAATCTAAGTACCTCCTTATTTTATCCTCGGAAGTGAGAATAGTGCAAAGACTTATCAAATGCACAAATCTTCTGAAGGCGTTTTCACTGGTGACACAAGAATAAATGTACGCGTTAGCAAGTGAGCGAGGGAAAAATATCCACTTCATCAGGAAGTGCCATATAACCCTTATTCAAACTATGAGGAAGTCCAGGGATACAGCAGACATTGCTGCACAATACCATAGATACACAACAAGGAAGCTAAGAGCAGACATCTCTTAAATATGCTATTGGATCAGAAAGAGGAAAAAGATTAGTGAGGCACTAATGACTTTCTGAGCAATTTGGATGGTCCCTGTGTACTTCCTCACTAGATGCTGTGGTGAGGGGTGAGCTTGGCGAACCCACGTCAGTTAGTGAGGTTCTATATTTGTGCCTTTGATTTGATCATGTCCTACTCCAAGTCCTGCTAACAAGGAAGGCCATCTCCCCGACATTCGTGCATGAGTTGTGTCTACTCTTCTCGGCAAGTATTTAATATCATATCAGCAATTCCAACAAATGCCTCTTATTCCAGTGGGAGCTGACCTGGTGCAGACATCAGGGATAAGACTGAGGGCTATATATCTGAATAAAAATAAGATTTGAGGGTGGAAGGAACCCTTCTTGTAGATCTTAGGGAAGATCAGCCAGTTCTAGTCTCTAAAAGCAGTGCTCCATCAATGTGTTTGCACAGAACCCCTGTTTGTGCTAGAACTAGGGCTCTGCACATGGAAGGTGGCTTCAGGGCAAGGCAAATAGGATGTGTGTAAGTGTATAGCAAGTGGGGTCTTTGCATCTAGCCAAATGATAGTAACCTCTGATGACATTTAGTCATTTGATACATATGAGTTGAGCTCCTGTTATGTGTGTCATGGCAATTAACTCTTAGTATGTCGCGTTGTACAAATGAAAACCTCAGCACTCATGGGACACAGAGTTTTATGGGAATGACAGATAAAAACAGTCAACAAACAGATAGAACCCATAAATTAATAACTTGTGGTAAGTGCAATGAAGAGAAAAAAGAGGGGACGGAGAAAGAATGGAGGGCAGGTCCCTCTGAGAGGGGACCTATTCAGAGAGGGTAGTGAGGAGGTGACATTTAAGAGGGGTCCTGAAGGATGGAAAGGAGAAGAGGAGCCAGCCCACCATCTAAAGAGCAAGGGAGAAGATGAGCAGAGAGTTCAGGCAGGGATAATACTAAAACTACTGAACTACTCATAGGGTAGAACACCAGCAAAAATAGTGCTGGAACGATATCTGTGATGGTCAGCATGGTCAGTTTTCTGTGTCAGTCAGTTTACCCGGATGATAATAACAATATTGAACTACTAGTAGGGTAGACAACCAGTAACCATAGTGCTGAAACAACGTCTGTGAAAGTCGATTTAGCTAAGCTACAGTCCCCAGTTATTTAAACATTAATCTAGGTATTACTGTGAAGGTGTCTTGTTGATGTAATTAACATTCATAATCAGTTGACTGTGAGTAAAGGAGATATCCTATATATTCTCCATGAGCTTGATTCAATCTGTCAAAAGGCCTTAAGAGTAGAACTGAAGCTTCCCAGAAGAAAAATTCTGCTGTGGACTGCAGCTTCAACTCATTCCTGACACTTCCAGTCTGCCTTTCCTGCCCTACAGATTTGTGACTTATCTCTCCAGCCTCCACAATTGCATGAACCAGTTCCTTGCTATAAATCCTTTAATACATGTCTCCTACTGGCTTTATTTCTCTGGGTGCATCCTGACCAATGCAGGGTCTTACAGGTCTCACATAGGGCCAGGCATTACTCCTTTAGCTACTGGGAGTGTGGAGCTCCAGGGGATTCTAGGAAAGGGGCAAGATGGATGTATGTGAGGGTGTGTAGGGACATGGCGTAGTACCGCTTCCCAAGGGGGTGGACAGATATTTTACTATTTCACAACCAGAGCAAGTGTATGAGAGCATGCTGGCTGAATATTAGCTAAGTTTTCAGAAAGAGGAAAAAGAATGTGTGAAGATCCTGAGGCCAGATATTATATTCAAAGGAACTAAAATGATAGCAGAGAGGCTGGATATAGTATGCAAGAGGGAGAGTGGAAGGAAATGAAGGAAGACAGGGCCAGGGGGTGCAGGTCTGGTAAGTACAACAGCTTTTATTTAAAAGCTCATTGGAGCATTTCCAACGATTGAGAGAATGCTCTGTGGGGAACATATTAGTCTGGGGTTATGGTGAAGCCAGACACAGGAGTACATGTAGTGCCCAGGCAAGAGATAATGGTGGTTTGGGTAAACATGACAACAGTGAAGATGCAGAGGAATGGATGGTTTCAAGATATATTTGGGAGATAACAATGTGAATGATGTGAGTGCTTGCTGGCAAAAAGTAAGGAGAGGGAGCTGATGACCCCCCCCATTTCTATAGGGGATGATAAAGAGATGAGTATTTGTGCCCACAGCAAGGCTTTGCACGTCCCAGTTGGTAGGTGATCCACCAAGTAGTGTGAGGAGTTTTGTTTAGGGGTAGGGGTGTGGCAAAGTTGGCTCTCACACTGTGACACCAAACATCTTGGGATTGTAAGAGAGAGATTTCACCTCCCCTTCAGATTTCCACTAATTATTGCCCTCACCCAATCTTTGTTTTCCTAACCCATTTCCTTCTGCCCTGCGTGTAAAGTGCTTATTTCCCCATTGTGATTTCCATGTTGTTGTGAAGCACTGTATTGTATATTTGATTGCTGGATTGTCTCATGCTATGGAATTTTTGAAACACTAAGGTTGTTTTTATACGACTGCAGAAATATTGAACCAGGCCCAAGGAATGTGTTTTGTCTTCATGCTAAATGAGTGAGGGACTCTGATGTCCTCCAGAAGAATGTTGTGCTGAGGTTTTATATATACTTTGACTAATTCTCAAAAAAGATTAGAGGTACATGGTTAATTGACAAGGACCTGTTTAAGAAAACATCAATGAGGCCAACAGGACAACTTCTTTAAGGGTCTGTGGCTACTACTGTGGTTTATACTCAAATATTAAGTGGTATGTGTTGAATTCTGTCCCTCTAAAAAAAAAAAAAAGAAAAATATGCTGAGTTCTAACCCTCAGTACCTCAGAACGTGACCTTATATGGAGATAAAATTTTTACAGAGGTAATTAAGTTAACATGAGGTCATTAGGAAGGACCCTAGTCCAATATGACTGGTGTCCTTGTAAGAAGAGGAAATTTGAACACAGGCATGCATAGAGAGAAAACGAGGTAAAGAGACACAGAGAGAAGACTGCCGTCTGTCTACAAGCCAAGGAGAGAGGCCAGGAACAGTTCTTCCCTCACAGCTCTCAGAGAGGGACTGCCCTGATGACACCTTGATCTTGAACATCTGGCCTCTAAACTATGAGACAATAAATTTAAATTATCTAAGGCACCCAGTTTGTGGTACTTTATTAAGGTAGCCCTAGCAGACTGATTTTGTTAAGTCTACATACTAAACATTCTAAAAGATAGGCCAACACTCGGGTAAATCAAATTCAGTCTCTTTAACCGAGGATATCTAGATCATTGCTACTTTATAAAAGAAATGAGTTCACATAGTGTTATTTTGCTGAATGAAATGAATCTAGATAAATAACTCACAGATTTTTATAAAACATTTAAGTGTTTATGTCTATTTGTCCTTTTGTGAGGGAACTGTGTTAATATGTGGATGTGTCTCAGTCAGATAAGCCTTTCCTATTGTTTTGAGGAGCTTGGCTTCATCTAATGTAAAATTAATATATAATCACTATGTATGACTAAGTATATTTCTGGATATTCTATGTTGTCATACAGATCATACAGTCAACATACTATATTGTTTTAATGTTTGTTATCTTATACTATTAAGATGAGTTTCTTCTTTTTATTTTTCTTTCTCATATTATTGTTTGATACAACCTAGTGCCGTGGCTAAGTGTTCAGTTTTTATGTATACTGATTAGCCCTGCGAACTTAGGCAAATTCCTTAATCTCTTCGTTCTTTGTCCTCCTTGAGGGGTTGCTATGAAGAAAAATAAATAAATGTAAAGTGATAAGAGCAAAGCCTCATGCCTAACAATCACCCAGTCAATGTTACCTATTATTGCTGCTATGAGCCAAGCATTATTCTAAGGTCTTCAACTCTAACGGATGGTACAAATAAAAAACCTGTTTACAGATGGGCCTGCTGAAGCCACAGCGAGGTACAGTAATGAGCAAGGGGGGATCCAGAATTCACCTGAGTTGTTCAAAGGCCATTATCCTCACCAAAACGCAGTAAGTGCTCCTGTGAAAAGTCTTTATTTTCTAGAGTTCCAAAATGTCCTGGTTGAATTTCTATTGGTAGAGCTTTAAATTCAAAAATTAACTTGGAAAGTTTATTTTGTATTTCTCTTATTATGAGTGAGGTTGAACACATTTTTCTGTTTTTGTTTTGTTTGCCACATGGATTTCTTTTTCTGTGAGCTCTTTTATGTTCATTTTTGCTCATTTTGCTATTAATTTATTAGTTTTTCCCCCAAAGTTACCATTATCTTTTGAGCGCACACCATGTAGTCCTTTGTTTCCATCATTCCACCAGTCAAAAGTACCTATGGCCTTCATTTAGCTAAAATCGGTGGTCATTTCCTGGACCTCATCTTATCAGAGCTCTCTGGACACAGCTGACCACTCCCTCCTACTGGCACTGACTCAGCCTAGTTACACTCGCTCCCAGAAAGGGTTCAGCTAGTCTCATGGTCTTCAATACCATCTATAGGCTGATGACTCTCCAATGTAGACCCTCTACCATGAACTCCACCTCCATGTACCTGCTGCTCAATATCTCATCTGGATGGTCAATCGGCATCTCAAAATTGACGTCTAAAATCCATCTTCCCTCTATACCCATGCCTCTCAAGTTGTTTTTCTATCCTTCTAATAATGTGAACAAACAATATGGATTCATGTTTGATTACTTTCTTTCTCTCAGAGTCTATATCTGATCTCTCAGCAAAACTCATTGAACATTTCTTCAAACTATATCCAAAATCGGCCTTTTTTAATGATCATCTGTCTCCTGGGTTATTGCAAAATCATCTTAACTGGTCTTCTAACTTCCACCCTTGCTGCCTTTATATGTTATTCCAACCTGGCAGCCAGAACGATCCTTTTAAAACATAAGTCATTATGTCCCTCCTCTGCTCAAAGCATTGTCGTAGCTTCCCATTTTATTTTACATAGAAGGTAAATGTTTATAGTGGCTACAGATCTTATTGGATCACCCCTGGGCCTCCGCCTGGGCCCCATCTCACCCTCCTGCTTTGATTCTGGCTTACTTCCCTCCAGCCACATCACCTCTGTGCTGTAATCCAACACACTGAGTATGTCTTCCCTCAAGAGGGTTTGGCTTGATATTTTTCTGGAATGTTCTTATCCTTCACTTTCTTCACATATCTCTTCAACTATCCATTTATCAGTAATGCTTTCCTAGATTACCTTATTTAAACACAAACCCATCTGCCCCTACCTCCTCTAGGCGGTAATACAAGTTCCCACTCTGCATTTTTCTCTGTAGTACTTGCAACTACCTGACATACTAATACTTTACCTGTTTATTCGTTTATTATCCCTATGTGCCCACTTGAATATAAACTCCGTGAGGGCAAGAGTTCTCATTTTGTTCATTGCTGCATCCCCAGTGCCTTAAAGCAGTGGTGGGCTCCAAGTAGCTGCTCAAATATTCATTGAACAAACCACTAAGTGCACAAAGTGTTATCCTCGTTTTCAACTTAGGAGATTGGGGCTTAGACAGTTCAAGTAACCTTCCCAAGTTCTTGCAAATGAACTCAGGATCCACGCTCAGGTGCAGCAGACTCCAAAGCGCTCCCTCCTTGTCTGGTACTGTGCAGCCTCCCAGGAGGAGGGCTTTGTATTTACATTCTAATTTTGAGGAAATAGAGGACAGGATAAATCTTCAGAGAATCTGTGCTCTGGTCCTAGGCTGGCCACTAAATGATGGTGAAATCCTGGGGAAGAAAGTTAAGTTTTTTTCGTTCTCAATGATCACTTTAGTCAAGAGTGATCTGAAGATAAGAAAAGTGTCTATAATCACCAAAGTTTTTTCCAGCAAGCACAGTCTATGACCTGTGAGACTTACACCAGGCTTAACTGGATGATATACCCAATTCTGCTTTAGTTCTTAAGGTAATCAACACAGAGAGATCTTAGGTTAGTTTTGTTTTCTTTGGTTTATCTCCTTTTGCTAAACGAGATGGTAACATTCCACAAAGTTTTCACTATTTTTCTCTGAAGCTAGAGATACAACTGAGAAGCAACTTAAAAAAAAATAACTTGTTCCATATTCTTGCCAATGTTTGATAGGGTCAGTCTCTCTCTCTCTCTCTGAAACAAGACATAATTTTACATCACTGGCCTCAACAAAATTGCTGCATGTTTTAGAAAATCTGCAAATAATATATCATGGCTCATAAAAAAGAAAAAGAGGTCTTTTAAAAAATTTGTTTAAAATCCAGGCGTGCAAGCACAGCACAGTAATTATAACTTGAAAAGCTTCTTTAAGAATGTTGTGGAAGTATAAAAAAACTGTAAGGGTGACACATGTAGCAACAGATTATTTGGTCTCTTAGCAGTTACTAGATTCCTCCTCTGTCCCCAGGTCTCCACTCTGCTAGTTAAAAACAAAGAGAATCTCACAGAGAAATCTGGGAACTGACAAGCTGGTTCCTGCCACCTCTGGAGACTGGCACTTGGATATATTAGGTGAGTTATAAAGGAAATAAATCTCACCTGTAGTCTCTCCAGTCCTTTAATGAGAAAAGAAAAAGAAAAAGCACAACAAGCTGTCCTAGGCCCCATGAACTATAGCTGGCAGAAAGTAATGTTTGCTCTTGGAGCCTGTGCAAATGCTCAGGGGCCAGGTACGAAGCCAGATACAAATGAACACACATAGGATTACATAGCATCAAAGATCCTGCTGCAGTTATCACATTTCACCCCCAGAAATGTGGCTTCTTGTTCACTCTTTCTTATAGTCGATAGGCCAAATGGGAGGCCCATTCCTCACTTCATTTTCTAGAGTCTTTTTTGTGAGATTTATCCAGGGTAGGATTTCAGTTCTAGAATAATTTCTGGATGAACCTGCAGAGAAAATCCTCTCACTTGTCCACTCCAGTGACCCAGTAGGGTAGGGGGGTTCACACCACTTAAAATTAGGTTCTAAGCTTCTATTTACTCCCTGAAATTGTCACTGCTATCAATAACACAGAAGCGAAGGGTGCCAATAATGTAGTTTTGTGGATAATTGGTCAATTCCTTCTGTTTTCTAGTGTGCATCAGGATCACTGGTTCACATATTCAAAGTTCAGATTAGCAGGCGTGCTCCTCAGAGAGTATGAGATATTTAGTCTTGCATAAGGCTCAGGAATCTGTACTTACACAAGCAATCTAGGGGCTAGAGATCAAACTGGATGCACCCTTCTCCCAGACCCTGTGTTGGGTTGGAGGAGGGGGAGAGAATCACTAAAAACAAATCAAGAATTCCCTCTCAGGCCTTCCTGAAGTTCAGTCTAGGTCCTCTCTCAAGAATGTATCTCCCTGATCTTTCTTTTTTCTTGACTGGTACTTCCAAACTTTGGGCACTTGCAATTTTAATCTCTGTCCCTTTCTCCACACCCAGCACTTCTGCAGAATGGGACAGACATCCCCAATTCCCCTTGCACCATGAAGACAAGCAAACATATTCTTTCCATTGTAAGACTTTTATTGAAAATTCTTATGGAGAACAAACTGGACACAGATGCAGGGAAATGAAAAACATCCTGAATTTTATCAAAAAACCTTGTATGTTGTATAAAACTCTAAGTCTGCTTGCCATCTGAAGGAACTGAAGAAACTTAGAGTTTTAGCCTTTAACTCTTATTCCTGAAACTAGAAATGCCCAGCCTTCCCTTTCTTCCTGCCAGACTTCTTGCTCCAATTTTGGTAGAGGCCTCGAGACCTCCAGTGTTTCATGGACCCCTGACACCTGAATCGGTCATTCTCTTTGTTTCAACTGTTTGAGCAGTAAGACAAATACAACTAACGTTCATTTTCTTAGGAGACAAATTTCCTTAGCCAGAGGAGATTTTAAGTATTGGAAAAATAAGAACGATTGGGAAGAGATCATTTCTTTCAGAAATTGACCATTTCTGACGACTGGCACTTCTCTATATGGTTGTGAGCACAAGAGTTCATGGGGATAGAGCTTTATCTTCACTACAAATTCTAACAGGTCCAGATTTTTTAAAGTTAACTCATTATTTCAAAGCTCAAACACACCCAGGGAGTTTAAACTTCCAGTTACTTGCTATGCCATAGTGAACTCCTTCCTTCCTTCCACTCACAATTTTATTACTTTTTTTTTTTTTTGCGTTCACATTGTGTCAGGCCCCAGAGGAACAGAGCTGAACAGGATAGAAAGGGTTCCTAACTTAATGGACAATTTAAAAATATACAAAATTAAATACATAAAATATTTTTCAAAATTATATGTACTTGAAAAAAAATAGGAAAATGGGATGGAGAGCGATTGACATACCACTTAACTAAGATATGCAGAAAGTAGAGTTTTAATTGGGAAAGACTTATTTTAGAGCAAGAGCACTGCTAGAGAAGAGAAACCTGGGAATAGTTATAAAATGCAGGTAAAGACTTGTGGAAGTGCGGCTCACGGGAGGGAGAGGTGAGGGTGGGGAGAGACGAGAAAAGATGTGGAATGAAACTCTCTCTTTTTTTAAACTTTCTTTTGATTTTGCTTGGTTTGCAATGTCTCTTAGATTCCTGATGATAATCATCTCATTCCCTCTGTATATAAGCCTCAAACCCCAAATGATCAGCTCTTCAGTCTGGATTCTCCAGACTCCCAGCTCCATGTCCCCAATGAAGAAAGTCCACTGAGCTCTGCCTGGGGTCTGCTTTCTCAGTTGTGCCCTGGTAACTCTCTCCAGATGATTAACTGGGTCAATTGTAGGGCTCCCCTGATTTGTTTGCCCTCCATAATGGCTCACTGTCCTTTACCAACTGATATTCAATGTCTGAACATTATTATTTCACATGCTGTGCCTATTTAAAAAAAAATATTTCAGGCAGGAGAATAAATCTGGTCCACTGTGGCCATGAATAAAAATATGAGTCCTCATATTAGTGTCAGGAGCCACAGACCTGCTTTGTACCTGGTCACACACAACTGATTCCACTTGAGATCTGTTCCCAAGCCTAGGATAGCATCTATGGGCTGGCTAGGGAACACTGACTAATGTCTCTTACACTTTCCTTTATGGGGACAATAAATATAAAACATTCAAAAAGACCACAATAGCAGAAGGATCAGAAGACATGGGCACTGAAATAACCCAAAGCCAAGAGACACAAAGAAAGTGGCAATCAGAAACCACGTGGGCGAGGAAGTCACAGGTAAGAAAGAAGCATGGAATAGAGAAAAGGGGAAAGAGAGCTGGTGGAGGGTAGCTTGAGTAGAAATAGAGATAGAAACCAAACTGGAGGGAAGAGTCACAGGGTAGGCGGATTAGAGATTCTATTGTGTTCTAAATGATCTTCCCATTTTCTATAAATCTTGGCTATACTGCTTATAAGATCTTCCAATGCTCCCTTACTTTCTTCTGAATTTTGCCAGGAACAGTCATCACTTGAGGTAACCTGACCCCCAACTCTTAAACTCAAAAGAGTTTGAAGTCACCTGTTGGATTTCTGGTAATGGCAGTTGGTTGAAACATGAGGCAGGGTACCAGGTATGTATACACACTGGTTACCTGTTATAAAGCCATATAGTGGGGATCTGTGTAATGGGAGATATAAATACATGCCACTTCATTTCATTAATCATCTCTCCTTTGATAATTAATCATCCCTTTCTTTGATAATTCTATCAAAGAAAGAAAGAAAAGGCTGTTTCAGGACAAATAACAGGATATGATACTCAAAGTGCATTCATTCTTCAGATGATAGCTTAAGCGTCCATTCCTCAGAGATGCTTCCCCTGATCCCTCACTCTAGGTCGGGTATCCTGTGATGTACTCTCACAGCACTCTGTCCCTTTCCTCTGTGCACTTGTGAAACTAGGTAAACTAGTAAGTCTAGTAAACTAGTAAGTCTCTCTCCCACTAGACTGTAAGCAATAGAGGATAGGGAATCCATATACACACGGAATTAACGAATGGATATTTTAGTGCTGTGGGAAAATAGAATCCATGTAACAGAAACTGTTAGTTTTCACCAAAATCCATTTTGGTTTTTATCCTGGAGACAACTAACTATATAACTCAGGCTCCCTTTCCCATAGAAGTGGCCATGTGAGTGAGAGCAAGGGAGGTGGTCATTTCCAGGCATGGTCTATTAATGTTTCCCACATGCACTCTCTTCCCGATATTTTCTCCTTTTGAATGATTTTGATAATAATCCCTGACCTCCCTCCATTACTTTCCTTCCCTGTCCCCTCCTCTAGGGAATCCCTGGGAGCTACAAGGTGAAGATGATGGGACTGCAGTATGAAAGCAGCTTTGGCATCTGAGTCACCACGTGGAATGGAGTTACCACATGGTGAGAATCACCTGATTAGGTCTATTAAATAAGTAAGAAACAAACTTTCATTGTGTTTGAGTCTATGTACACTTGTGGATCTTTTTATTATAGCCGAGCCTACCCTATCACAATCCATATGCACAAAGGTACTGGAGAGATATTAGGATGAAAAATGCATCAAATATGGAAAGCAGGAATGCCCTTCCATAAGTAAATGTTTGGAATTAGAAATTAGAGATGCCAAGGTTCAGGCAATGCCTGGATAGTAAGTTACAGACTCGCCAATGTCCAAGGGCTTTAAAACACCACCTTGCAGAGTACAGGTGAATGAATCTGGTGATTTCTCGAAATTCCTTACAGCTTTATTATTCTATGTCTATCTACCATGGCTACTTGGAGGAAAATAATTCATCCTTGTTTACAAAGGGGTACATTGTTACAGTATCGAGAAATATGGCATCAGGCTCTCTGGAATAATTGAGCAATCTATTATCCTATTGGACGAAGTTCTGGATTCCATGCCAACAGAGCTCTGTGGGGATGACTTCACAAAAATAAAAAACAAGAAAAAAAAATACCCATGCATATCCCTCAAATATGTTTTCAAAACTAGCTTTGATAAAAATTTTTATGGTTTGAAGGACATAAGAGTCCACCAATCAAATAGTAAAGATCCATTCAATCTACCTGTATCCAAATAAACCTTCATTTTATGTCAAACTTATTTGATGTCACTATGGAGTAAAATAATATACCATGCTCTGCTTTGGGAAACAAAAGGCCTATTCAGCCATTATTTATTCTTAGCAAGCAAATGATGAAATGCCTATGTATGTGGTCTTTTAAAAAATACAAAACAACAAAAACAACCTACTAACTTAACCTAAAAACTCTTGATGTCTGTCCTTTACATTAATTACTTAATTTAATTTTCCAATCTATTTTTCAGACCATGAAAACTTTTATTAGAGAAAGTAATGTCTTATGTTTAAAAAATACATGCTTTAAATTTGAAAAAGAATAGATGCTTGTATGGGTATAACTGAATCACTTTACTGTACACCTGTAACTAACACGTCATTGTTAATCAACTATACTCCAATATAAAAGAAAAAAAAAAAACTACAGAACATAAAAAAAAGACATGCTTTATATCAGGCAGTCAACAAATATCTCTAGCACAACATACTGTGACCCCGTAGGCAAATGGCATGTGGTCCCTGACCTTACATAGTTTATAATCCTGTCACAGAAATGAATTACGAATCTAACAACAGATAAGCAATGTTTAACTTGCAAATTAGAGGTAAGTATAAAATGAATAATACAAGAATTCAAAGAAAGGAAAGATAGGTTCTGACCCAACTGAAAAAAGAGTTGCAGAGAGGACATTTTAAAAGATTTGGGATTTGAGATGGACTTTGACTTTGGATACACTATTTTTTTTTGCGGTACGTGGGCCTCTCACTATTGTGGCCTCTCCCGTTGTGGAGCACAGGCTCCGGACGCACAGGCTCAGCGGCCATGGCTCACGGGCCCAGCCGCTCCATGGCATGTGGGATCTTCCCAGACCGGGGCATGAACCCGCGTCCCCTGCATCGGCAGGTGGACTCTCAACCACTGTACCACCAGGGAAGCCCTGGATACACTATTTTATTGGTTAAGATTTAATTTTAGCTGCATGTAACAGAAAATTTAAATAAAGTAGCTTCAATAAGATAGTTTTTTCCCTGTCCCACATTAAGCAATATGGAGATAGGTAATCCAGGTCTGGCACAGTAGCCCAAGAATGTGTCAGTGCTAATGTTGCTGTGATGCTCTTGACCTGCCCTTCACAGTTGCAATGCATATGCTGCAGCTCCAGCCATCTTTTCCTCAGTGATAGGTCACTCTCATTGGGTATTTGGGTCAGTCTTATAAGGCCAGTATTATCATCTTTTTAAAATATACATTGGAAAATACCATGGGGCAGTTAAATATTTTTCTCAAGAAAATACAGAGTGCAGCAGCAGCCTTGGGAATCACACTGATGTAGTTTGCCTTCAGACACCATGCTGTTAACCATTGCACTATATAGTCCTCCTAGGTACTAGTCTTGGCAAAGATGACATGGGCCCGAGGTGGTAGTGAGGGTATAAGGTAGACTGAGGTAGAAACAGAAGTTTCCACTAAAATTTCTACTTTTAACAGAAACATTGCCTAAAGGAGAAGTTTATAGTGCTTGTAATTAAACAAACAAACAAAAATCACACGGAGTTAAAAACCAAACCAGGAAGTAATTGAAATACAATATTCATTTACTTCAAAGCAAAAGAGGAAAATGGTAAAGAGGAGGAGGGGGAAAAAACTGTCCAAGATACTCAAACTGTAGACCAAACACCTTTGCCATGTGGTTTAAGTTTTCTCTGACAGTTTCTTCTATCTGTCTCACGCAGTTCATAAGTATTCAACACCAAAAGTTTGCCCTTTGTTGTTTTTTAATCATTGCTCTTTTCTTTTTTTCCCAGTTTATCCTGGCTCTCAGGGAATTTCCTTTTGTCCATTTCTTATGTCCCTTTTTTTCTCATCGTCCTTCAACCTAGAGATCTCCCCAGCCTCTGGGAATCTCTTCTTTTTATTTAATTAATTAACTTACAATTATCTATCTTATTGAGATATAATTGACATTTAATATTGCATTACTTTCGGGTATACAACATAATGATTCGATATTTGGATATGTTGTGAGATGATCACCACAATAAGTCTAGTTAGCATCTATCACCACACATAGTTACACAATTTTTTTTTTTTGTAATGAGAATTTTTAAGACGTACTCTCTTCGCACCTTTCAAATATACTGTACTGCATTGTTAACTATAGTCACATGCTGTGCATTATATCCTCAGAGAATCTGTCTTTGAGCTACTGCAGAATTCGAAGGTTTTAATTTGGGGCTTTACAGCTGAGTAAGTGGCAATGGTTCACCTGTCCTCTAATTACCACCGTATCTCTTCCCTGTGCATCCACTTGTGTCTTCTCCTGACATTACTACTGGCTGACCACTGAAATGCGGTCTTTTTAATTTTGGGTGGGAGTGGGAAGGCATTTGACTCATCTGGGCCGTGAAGTTTGGTATTTTATGTTCTTAGTGTGCATAGGAATACAGGTATAATCTCGTATGTATATGTTTTCGTAGGCTTCAAGAATGTCGAATCCAGACAAGACACATGTTTTATCAGATAATTTTTTTTTTTTTTTTTTTTTTTTTTTGTGGTACGCGGGCCTCTCACTGTTGTGGCCTCTCCCGTTGTGGAGCACGGGCTCCGGACGCGCAGGCTCAGCGGCCATGGCTCACGGGCCCAGCCGCTCCGCGGCATGTGGGATCTTCCCGGACCGGGGCACGAACCCGCGTCCCCTGCATCGGCAGGCGGATTCTCAACCACTGCGCCACCAGGGAAGCCCTATCAGATAATTTCTGTTAGGACTGTTAACTTGTGCTAAAGAAGCCAAAGTTCAGTTTCTTGATTAACATGTCCCTAATATGGCACCCCAAGTGCTTCATGATCTTGAACCTGCTTCCCTCTCCAAGTCCATATTTTAGCCTGCTGCTCTTTTCCCAGTCTCCCCAGTTACTATGAAGCACTCAGACCAAAATCTAGAGTTGGTTGCTTGAAGGAATCTAGTCTGTCTACCCTGTGGCCTTGCACATGCTTGTCTTTCCATCCTGAAATGCCCTTCTTCACCTTATTTTCCTTCCATCCTCTCGGTGATCCATCTCCCTGGACCCTTTGCTTGTCATGACCATTCTGGGTTTGTTGCTGCTTATTCGAGGCCCTTTGGCATCGTGCCAATTATTGCTATGACACCATATTGACAATGATTACATACTTGTTTCCCAAGTAGACTGTAAGCTCTTGGAGGAAGACTGCATTTGAACTTTGTATACCTCTTCAAGCATAATGCCTGACACCTGAATGGGCTATGAAGCTGTTAACAATGAAATATGATGGGATGTGTGTTAACTGCATGCAGGGATAGCCCAAGGTGTTGATTTCAAATTCTACTCAAGGATAAAATTTACTGAGTCAAAACGTAAGTCTATTCCAAGAAAAATCCTGAATGGAAAAAAATACACTTATTCCTATTTCAATTATTTTCAAACTTGATCCTGACAATTTCATCGTCCTTAATCTCATGGAGGTGTCATTTTGATTCTGAAAATCATTATGCTTTGAAGTCAGACCTATCACTACCTCAAATTCATTTACTGTTATAAAAGAATAAAATTCGGTAGAAGAATAGAAAAAAACCCTTAGGCTAACATGCAGTCTTTATATGGCTTTTTGCTGAAAATTAGAAAACTCCAAAACTATGTCTTTCTGATAGGAATTCAACAGTGCGTTTGAAGGAAAACTCATACTGAGAGTACTTTCAAAATTCAAATTTGACATTTTTGTGAGATTTAACACCACTAAGAAGAGAGATTCTGTCAAGTAAAAAAGCCAATTTGGCTTTTCTATCCTTTTATTCATGATTTTCTAGGCTTCTTTTCTACTTATCACCTCATTTAACATATTGAGAAAAGACAGGGCACTTAGTTGAAGAACTGTGCCCTCCAAAATAATTCACAATTTCTACAACTAGAGTACTCTCTGACCTCAATAGGAGGCAGAGATCTGTAACTGGGCCATTAAGGGAGATGTATGATTATTTAATGTATTTTAAAGGGTTGCTGGTTGGCAACCTCACATAGATGCTTTCAAAACTGGAGCATTGGCAGACTTGGAGAATAGTAGCTCCAGGTCATAGCAAAATGAAGTTGCTACTGAGTTCCCTTGAATCATAGTCTTTTGACACATTTGGAGATGTTACTGTAGCAACAGATTATGTCACCTGAAGTTCAGAAGAACATTGGAAAATGTCAGAGGAAATGAGTCATCCTTACCGGGAGAAGTAAAGCAGGTAGCTACGCCTCTTACCAGAAAGTGACAGTGGTAACTACAGCACTAATTACCCCTGTCTTTTATTAAAGAAATATACATGGTTATGGCATTTGTTATTAATGAGCACGCATAGACAACCTGTAAGAATCACAACATTTTAGGCATTCCTCTCATCTTTTTAAAGCACACAATAAGTCAAATTTGGACATTCTTCTTTTTAAAAATATTTATTTTTATTTATTTATTTGGTTGCACCTGGTCTTAGTAGCAGCAAGTGGGATCCTTAGTTGTGGCTCCAGGGCTCCTTAGTTGCAGCTCGCAAGCTCCTTAGTTGTGGCATGAGAACTCTTAGCTGTGGCATGCATGTGGGATCTAGTTTCTTGACCAGGGATCGAACCCAGCCCCCCTGCATTGGGAGTGTGGAGTCTTATCCACTGTGTCACCAGGGAAGTCCCTGGACATTCTTCTTACTTTAAAAAATGGCAAGTAATCTTTTTTCTTTTTTTGGTCTCTACTGGTTTACTTTTTAAAAACTTGTTTGGCTGCCAATAGATATGCTGTAATTTTAATGTGTCAGTATTTTAAGAGGTGGAAATTATTCTGCAAACTATCTTTTGTTGGAAAGGTAAGGTGTATTAAGATAAATTTCATTAAACTGTGATGGATGATTTTACTACAAAGTGTGTAAGATAACTAAAAGTGATGTTTAAAATGCTATGAGTCTTAAAAACAAAGTTTCTAAAGGTGATAGACATATATATGTATAAATATATACATACACATTTATATACTTATAGACCTAAAAAGGAAAATTTGTTTTCAAAGGAGGTTGCCTTTATATATGTGAATATGTTCTCTTAAATTCATAGGTTCAAAGCCAATGATGCATTCTTAATGCAATTCTACTTCAATTTTTTAAGTTTCGTAATCTATCACTTACAGGTAGCTCTCAAATGGAAAGCAGAAATTCAGCTTCTTTGAAAAAGTTGGACTGGTAAGTGCAAGGTATTTCTGGAAGCCACAAAGCAATTGTTCATTAGCACCTAACTAGAATATCAGTAACTCTGATCACTAATTGCATATTTTGTCAAGCCAAACTTTTGTCCCAGGGACAAAAATTTTAAACCTGTATATAATTTTTAAGCAATTAAGTCCTAGTTTCCTGGACCATGGTGATTTGTTATGTCTAGACCTGCATTCTAGCATTCTAGAATTCTAGCAGAATTCTAGCATTCTGAATTATGTGAGCATGACTTTCATGGAAAAGTAAGGATATCTGCTGAAAAATGTCCTTCCAGATTTTGACTTAGGCCAACCAGTAAAGACAGAAAGGAGAAAAACATTCCTAAGGGTTAGGTTCATATATGACTCAAAAGCTAACAACTTCAGTCTTGGAATCAGATGTGAATAACGCTTGTTGTGTTTTTTCCTGCAGCAAAACCATTTTCTCCACCCTCTGTTGCCAACTTCCCACCCCTAAGACCAGGTTAGTTGTCCCATAAGTGGGCATTCATAGACCCTGTGCAGGTCTGATGTGGTCTTCTTAACCTGTGCTGTAATTGTCTGATAACTTGCCCCCAGCACGTCCTGGCACTTATGACAATTCAATGATTGATTTATTAAATACCGTATTTCCTCAGTTCTAATATGTACATTTTTTTTTTTTTTAATTTTATTTTGTGTGTGTGTGTGTGTGTGTGTGGTACGCGGGCCTCTCACTGTTGTGGCCTCTCCCATTTCGGAGCACAGGCTCCGGACGCGCAGGCTCAGCGGCCACGGCTCACGGGCCCAGCCGCTCCGCGGCACGTGGGACCTTCCCGGACCGGGGCACGAACCCGCGTCCCCTGCATCGGCAGGCGGACTCTCAACCACTGCGCCACCAGGGAAGCCCTAATATGTACATTTTAATATCACTGATGTGTCTTGAAATCAATGATGTCTTGTCATTGCTGTTGACCTGAGGACCATGCTCGTAATTGAAACAAACGTTATTTATGCAGAGCAATAGAGTATAATTTGGTTTCAGTGAAGCATTTATTCATTGTTTGAGGAATAATCACAATTTTCTCTGTTCTTGCAGAGTAACCACTGATTGCTTCTAGGGCCTTTTGCTCCTTCAGCGTATGGACTGCAGACAGCAGCACATCATCACCTGAGCACTTGTGGGGAATGCAGACTCTCAGGCTGCACCCCAGACCTCCTGAATCAGAGTCTGCATTTTAAGGAGATCCCAACTACATATGCCCATTAAACTTTGAAAAGCATTGCATTATGGGACCTATTCTTAGGAAGATATCCACAAGGAGAGGAGGCTGTGTCACACGTTTGTCGTAGTGATATGTGGAAGAGAATTCTCCCTTCTCCCATGCTGGAAACTGCAGCCAAAGGCAGGGAAATAGCTGCAAGCCCTCAGGTTACAAGGAAGAAAATTCAAAACAAAATAGGCTGGTATCAGTGATTTATATGTAGAACATGCCTTCCTTTAAGGCACTGCCATACTCTTTAGTTAGAAGCCATGCTTTCTTTTTCAGTGATATTTACATTAATGTTCTATCTTCGAACTCCTGTTTTTGTGCAGTTCAATGACACATGGTATTTCTTCCCTCTAAAGATCAGCTTTCTGAGTGTAGGGGCAGGGTCTTAGCTGAGCCCCTGGCTCTATCTCTAACACCCAGTGCTGTGTGTCTGGCAAATAGTGAGCACTCAATAGCTATTTATAAGAAGGAGAGGAATTTATACTTTTTAAACCTTTTACTTTCTTTGAAAAAAATATGGTAGATGTTCCCGAGGTTTACTGTTTCAAATCACTAAATCCTGTGAACCAAATAGGTATAATAGTTTGTGCGTCTCAAATATAAACTGGGGCCAGGAGAAACATTAAATAGAATATGATTTGTACAGGTTCAGTGTAGGACTCATATGGAGTACGGGACAGAGATCCAGAACCTGAGTTACAGTTCTGGGCTCACAGCTTTATGCAAAGTTCTACCTGTAGCCTCTCTGATTCCTCATCCTTCTAAGGAATTGGACCACCTGAGGTCTGCAAGATGAGCTCTATGACTTTTTCCAGGTCAAGCCCAGGTGGGTTGCTTGGCCTTCTAAAGCTCCTATTGTCCATCCCCATCCTACTTGGTGTGTTTCCTTGTTTGTGCATAAGTTTAAACTCACAGTGAGATAAAAGTATAGTTGAGAAGGTAAGGGTCATGTTTTTGTCCACATTGTGTTCAGTAACACCTACAAGCTTGCAGGGCAACTAGTTGAAAATTAAATGCATAACTGAATTGAATAAAATTGAAGAGCTAAATAGAGAATTTGACCCATCTTTTTTGTTCTGTTTCTAAAAGTTTTAATCTTAGCATATTTAGCTTTAAGATTTTTTGATTCTGACACTGAAGAAGGTTTTCTGTCTTTGAACAAGACAGCCTTTCTTTCTTTTTTTTTTTCTCTGTCTTTTAACTTTTTACAGACTGTGGGAAATAATGACAACTTTATTTCTAGAATTTTCCAAAGATCAAATAGTCCATTTATGCTCATAAAGATGAAGCCGAGCTGGGGAGATATCTGAAAATAATATCAGAACTGAACTTAAGGTTTGTGTTTTTTTTTGTGTTTGTTTGTTTTTTTCGGTACGTGGGCCTCTCACTGTTGTGGCCCCTCCCATTGCGGAACACAGGCTCCAGACGCGCAGGCTCAGCGGCCATGTTTCACGGGCCCAGCCGCACCGCGGTGTGGGATCTTCCCAGACCGGGGCACGAACCCGTGTCCCCTGCATTGGCAGGAAGACTCTCAACCACTGCGCCACCAGGGAAGCCCTAACTTAAGTTTTAATCAGATGAACAAGTCAATATTCCATAAAGATTAGTCATACAGGTGTTGGTTATGACTTGAATTCTCTACAACTCTACTTAATAGTATTTTATGATCATTTTCTTTAAAATGATGACTTCATTTCCATTTGTTTTGTGAATTACATACTTTTCAGTAAATTGATTGGGCTAGAACTGGTATGAAAGGGACTGAAAAATGTACATCTAGAATGAATATAGATGGCAGGCAGAGTCTCCTTCAACTCCCAATTTTGGCTTTGATTCTGTGCTCCCATTTCTGGCTTTGATTAGAGCTCAAAGGTGCTGTTTTATTGTCCTCCAGATGTAATCGCCACACATAAGTTTGGGGCACTTGAAGGAAGTCTAAAGTAATAGGTGTTTCAGGATTGGGTTTAAAACCCCATTTTAGCTGATTTTTATCCTCACCTTCTTAGAAATTGATTATTAAAACTCTGTTTGTAATTACCCACTTTTCATGATTTAGAATATATAGAATATGATCTATTTCCAGACAAATGTAAATTAACATGCATTTCGGTACTTTCAAAAGGTTTTCGGAATATACAAATATCCTTAAAAAACACTGAAGGGCTACAGAGTAATCAGAGGATTTCATCTTTGCCTCTTCTCTATGCCACTTGTTCATCTGGATTTATTTTCTTACCTCACTCTTTTATTTAAAAAAAATCTTATTGGCTTCTTACTTCAGTCTTTTTCCTTTGCTGGGTTTACACTTCTTATTTCTTTGTCAACTGGTTTGCCTAAAATCTTGTAGCCTAGGCCTGAAAGCATGTGCTCATTGCTCGCTAAGTTTCTGTCCTCAGAGAAGTCACTTCTGAAGGCATACTTCTTCTCCAGATACCATCTACTACTTCTGAAGGCATACTTCTTCCCCAGATACCATCTACTAAAAATTTCAAGAAAGATGTATGAAAAAGAATTAGAGGGGGCATCCCTGGTGGCGCAGTGGTTGGGACTCCGCCTGCTGATGCAGGGGACGCGGGTTCGTGCCCCGGTCCGGGAAGATGCCACGTGCCGTGGAGCGGCTGGGCCCGTGAGCCATGGCCCCTGGGCCTGCGTGTCCGGAGCCTGTGCTCCTCAACGGGAGAGGCCACGACAGTGAGAGGCCCGCGTATCACCAAAAAAAAAAAAAAAAAAAAAAAGAATTAGAAAAGCCAGAGTAGTAGCACTAGAAAGAATCTTACAAATCAAATAGTCCAGAAGTTGCAAACTGATGACCCTCAGGCCCACACATTATTTTGTTTAAGAGCTTTATTGAAATGTGATTTACATACCTTAAAATTCACTTGACCCACATTATTTTCTAATGGATTTGGTTTCAGCACTCATAGAATCTAAATTTTTGGTTTATGTTGGAAAATTAAAGCATTTAGGAACACAGGGTCTGAATTTGCATAAGAACGAATTTCATAGGCTGGAGTTGAGTTCATTTTTTTTTCCTAGATGGGACATAAATTCTCCAGTTTGACAGTTTCCTCTGTGCCTTTTTGTCTTATACTCAGTGTGCTTCATTCATTAAGTAGCCATCAGGATCCTGTGGGCACTACTCCTGTGATACTGGTAGGTTTAGTCCAATCCCCATTTAATAAATAAATGCACTTGGGCAAGAGAGGTAAAGGGAGTTGCCCAAGTAAATTAAAAACAATTTATCCACTTGGTACCTACCATAAATTACTTTAGAAATATTTAGTTAAACAGGTTTTAATTATAATTCTTCTGACAAAAATAGAATTCATGTAAATTGCTTTCAAGAACCACTAATGAATTTCAATCTGCAGTCTGAAAAACATTGCCGAAAATAATGCCTATGTATTTGAATTCATCACAACAGATCCTCAAAATATTCTAATAAACTTAAGTCTTTAAGGATTAATTTGGGATCAAAGGTAGGTAGTATATGAGTAATAATAGCATAACAGCTAACATTTATTGAATACCTATTATGTGTAAGACATGACTAAGAGATGAGATTAAGGGAGAAGCCTTGAAAAGAGTACATAACAAGATAGGATTAAAAAGTCACCCTATTATATTTGTGTGATTTAATTTTTAGGACATTAATAGAAAAGTGGGCTCTTTATTTGGTTTGAATTTGCATGGAAATTAAAACCTCCAGAACTGGGCTGTCCAATATCTTCTTAGTCACTAGCCATATGTAGCTATTTAAATTTTTATTTAAATTAATCAAAATCAAATAAAATTAAAAATTCATTTTCTTTGTCACACTGGCCACATTTCAAATATCCAGCAGGCTGTGTATGGCTAGTGGCTATCATTTGGACAATACAAATATAAAGCTTTTCCATTATCACAGAAAGTTCTTTTGGACAGCACTGCTCTAGAACAGTAATATCTTTTGAGGCATTTGAATCATGTTTGGGCAAAAATTTAAATTGCCGCATGCCACTATTTACAATAACCAAGACATGGAAGCAACCTAAATGTCCATCAACAGAGGAATGGATAAAGAAGATGCAGTACATATATACAATAGAATACTACTCAGCCATTAAAAATAATGAAATAATGTCACTTGCAGCAACGTGGATAGACCTAGAGATTATCATATTAAGTGAAGTAAGTCAGACAGAGAAAGACAAATATCATATGCTATCACTCATATGTGGAATCTAATTTTTTAAAAAGATGAAACAAATGAACTTGTTTGCAAAACAGAAACAGACTTACAGATATTGAAAGCAAACTGTTGGTTACCAAAGGGGAAATGTCGTGGCGGGGGGGCAGGGGGATATAAATCAGGAGCTTGGGATGAACATACACATACTACTGTATATAAGATAGATAACCAACAAGGACCTACTATATAGCACAGGGAAGTCTACTCAATATTCTGGGATAGCCTATATGAGAAAAGAATCTAGAAAAAGAATGATTATATGTATATGTATAAATGAATCACTTTGCTGTACACCTGAAACTAACACAACATTGTAAATCAACTATATGCCAATAAAATTTAAATTAAAAAAATAAAAATTGCCATGTGCCAGCTGTATACAAATTAACCCATGCATATTCTATAGTCTTTTATAAAATCCAGTAAGTGGTAGCTGTCATCAGCCAGCCAATATCCATTTCTTTTAGAGACGTTTAAAAGTAAAACTAATGTGCACTATGGATTGGCTGTGAAGTTATCTTAAATTGGTTTCTTTAAGTCTATATTTCAATCTTTCTTCCACCTTAAGTGCAAGCGTTTGACATGACTAACATTAATGTCAAGCAATTCTCATTTCATGAGAAGTAATTAGGGCAAAGGCAAGTGTTGATAACTTTCATGGAATTTTCCCAAACGCTTAATACATAATCTGCAAGACAACGCAAGCCTCTCTGTCTATCAAAAAACTGAATCTCTTGCAGTAGGTTCTGAAGGTGAAAGATAAAGTGGCAGGTAGATACATGTCTGTCTTACTGTGATTTTCAAGCCCCCATTGGCTTGTTAAAGGAGAAAACAGTACTTTGGCGCTAAAGTTAGGAACTGAAGAAATGATGTTTTAGCTACTCAAATTCATCTACCTCACACAAGTGACACAGGACAAATGATCCATCTCACCATCTTTTCCCTAGTATGTTATCCTGATTTGGAGAACAAGGAGCTAGATGTACTTAAATTCTGCAAAGTTTCTGTGGCTCTGACTTCAGACTCAAAGCCCTATCTCTCTCCATCCTCACTGGAATCTAGTCAGAACTCACAGCCCCAGACCAATGTTTTCTGCCTTTTTGACTACAGCTCGCAGAAAGAAATACCTCCTACATTGGGATCAAGCAAAAGCACACACCTGGAGCAGCAGTTTCACAAACAATATTTATCTTTAATACTGAGTGCCTTCTGATATTTTCTATTTTTTCTATTTGGTGTCATTATTTTAAATGAAACCATAAATTGCTTTCTGGTTGAGACCCATAAATTGCTTTCGTGACCACTAACGGGTTGCCAGCTGTAGTTTAAAAAATATTGCCCTGAGCAATGTTGGAATCGTCTTTATCCATTCCTGGATATGAAGCCTCCTTGAAATTTGGCTAAAATATGCATAAACATGATAGCTCGTGCAGATAGGTTGGTTTTTCTGAAACATGAATGGAAATACTTTTTTGCTGCTGCACTTTTGACCTCAGCTTTCCCCGGTGATTTGTTGGGGCTGATGTGTCCACTTGCCAGAAGTTCAAAAGCTCTTCTCAAAATGGGCTTATTAATGTTTCCACTTGCCAGAAGCAAGTTCACAGGCCTTTCTCGAACTAGCTCATTATGACTTGGGAGATAAATGGATTCACCTTTTGTAGAGAGCTATTACCATGAATTATTTTTCCCTCTCCTTATAATCTCTTCCAGTACACTTGTGGTAAAATTATAAAAACAAAAGTTGATTTTTTTTTTACAGGCATGGAAAACATACCATCTGAAAGATTCTGTAGAATATGATGCAAGGAAAATATACTAGCTGAATGATTTTAGGGAAAAAAATTCTTTCTACAATCATTTGTATTCCAATACTCTGTAGCAAAATATATATTGATTTAATAACAATATCCATATTAAAATTTTTTCCCAAAGCTCAGTCACTGTCTGGTTTATTTCCAATAATTTTTACAACAAATTTTCAACAAAGAAAAATGTTTTACAGGTCTTTGTAGTTATCTATTATATTATTACCTTATTTGTTTATAATACCTTGTGGTCTATAACATCTTTTTTATTATGTTGATTAAAATTACCAGTTACTACTAATAATAGTCTCACAACAACCCCAACGCCTCAAAGGGCAGGTGTTTTTGTTTCTATTATGGAGTAGAAGAAAGTCAGGAATTGACCACAGCAAATAAAGTTCCTAAACTTTGCTAATTACCAGGTGGGTGATCCTGGACAAGTCACTTGATTTCCCTGTTAACTATGCAGGATGTTCTATAATTTAAAGGACATAATTTAAATTAAATTGCCAAGCTCAGCAATTGGAGCATGGTAGGTCCTGAGATGTTTGTTGTGTTGAATCTGAATGTGGGGCAAGTGTGTTTTTAAGGCTCCACAGCCTGCTGTCTTTCCGTTTTTCAAGACTGTCTCTATCCTCTTTAAGTGGAATTTGTAACATACTTAATTTAATGAGGAAAATCCAGAAACCTAAGTCAACATGTAAGTTAAGAAAATGAGAAATCAATAAAAACTCTACATTAGGAAGTAGGAGAGGTTAAGAAAGATTATTTCCTCAATCTCCATTGTTTTGGGTGATGTGGTTTTCGAGTTTACTGAACTCAGATTGGTTTCGAACTGTTGTCTTCGTTTGCATTCTACTGAGAACAGATGGCCAAGAGAGCCAGGAACAAGGATCATGGAAAGAAAAAATAACATGCCTATTGTTTCCCCAAATATATCATTGATTCCTGAACAAAGAAAAGGGAAAGTATATCTCGTTAAAATAAAAACCCAGGGCTTCCCTGGTGCCGCAGTGGTTGAGAATCTGCCTGCCAATGCAGGGGACACGGGTTCGAGCCCTGGTCTGGGAGGATCCCACATGCCGCGGAGCAACTAGGCCCGTGAGCCACAACTACTGAGCCTGCGCGTCTGGAGCCTGTGCTCCGCAACAAGAGAGGCCGCGATAGTGAGAGGCCCGCGCACCGCGATGAAGAGTGGCCCCCGCTCGCCACAACTAGAGAAAGCCCTCGCACAGAAACGAAGACCCAACACAGCCAAAAAACAAACAAACAAACAAACAAACAAACAAACCCAGATGGGGTTTTTAGCAAATTAACGTGTACCTACTTCATCCCGGGCACATTGCTATGTGCTCTTACATAATGGTGAAGGTGATTATGAAGGTGAAGGTGGATGCAACTAATAGTTATTGAGTTATTACTATATCCCAGGCATTCTCCTAAATGTGTATGATATTAAATAAGTTAAATTCCCCCAACAATTTATGAATGGCCACTATTTTTATCCCATTTTACTGATGAGGAAATTGAGGCAGAGAAAAGTTAAGTATCTTGTCCAAGTTACAGACGTATATTTGTACTAGTGTATTTATATGTATATATTCACTGATAGAACACAGAAGAAACTTAAAAAATGAGGCAAATAGAATGTTTCCTTCTGAAATTGAAGAACTTAATAATTCTATTTTCATACCTCTTTTATTAGGGTGTAGTTTTGTTCATTTCTGAGAGATAGGACATTTTAGAGTCAGGAAAAAAGGTACTTTTTTTTTTTCTGCTCTTGATCTTAATATCTTACAACCAAAATTCTGAGACACCCTTTATCATGCCTAGGCTAAAGACATCAAATACATTTTAAAATATCCTTGAATAATTAAATAGTTGCCTTTTTGACAGTTTTATCACAATTCAGTTCTCAGTTAAGCTACTCTGATTTAATTGATCCCCTTTCTATAATTCAGAGTAATAAAGGCAAACATTTGGGTTTTGTCTTTTACACACTGCATATTGCTGACATCCATGATACTGAATATAAAGCTCTTCACTTAGAACTATTTTCTTAAGAGATCAGCCACAGCCAAATCCAACATCCAGATATGAACATGTTCCATAAAATCATAAGACATATTTTGTTTCTAGAAGTTTATCGGTGAAATGGAATGAACTTATATAAAAGAACAAAGAAGACATGGTATAGATGACCCTTCCCTCATCCCTAAATATTTTCTGAAGGAGATTGATTTCTAGTCAAGTACGTCAGCTCCTTTCACTGCCTCACCCATCTTTTTTGTCTTAGATCTTTCTCTTAACTTTTCCTTAAACTTCCTTGCCTCAAAGATTTAGCACTTGACATGCAATAGAGATTACACTGGCAGAAATGACTGGTGTGCTGAAAAAATTTCATGAAGGATATAGTGGGGTGCTCATCTGAGGGATGAATTTTAACATTTTTGTTGAGAAGAGAAGTTCTTTCTAATCACCGGTGAGGATAGAGGGAAAATGATATTAAGAGATTCATCATTTGTTTTTCTGCTTAGGAATGTTTACAGAATGAAAGCTGTCTTGCCTCCCAGTTTACTTCTTCCTGGTAGGATCAGTGTCCTTAGGGAGAGGCCAGAGGAGGGTGTGATCTCTTTGCAATCATGTTATCTGTCTGGAAAACCTCTTTTCCCTTTGCTTCACTTCCAATATTACTTTGTTAAGACAACTGTGTGAAGTGACCGCTGGACTATTTTACAGCTCTTCCTAAGACTTGAAACAGGTTCAGTTTTCCTTGGAGTCAGCTTTGTTTGGAGCAAGTACACAGGGAAATTTTTGTTAAGTAGCTGTCAAATCCAGTGAATTAGACTGACCCTCTAGTTGAGAACACAAGAATTGGTTGACTGTCTCATTCAGATGAATACCTAAATTCACAGGGAAGTCTGGCTATTGTACAACTAAATTAATTAATCTAATAATGATCAAGGAACTAATTTTCTTTCTACTTCCCTCCCTTCCTTCTTTCCCTCCTTCTTTCTAATCAATAGTCAGAGCAGGGTGGAATATGGCTAATGAGAGAAATTGGCACAGAGTTGAGAAGACAAGCTTGATAGAATCTTAGGTATTAATTTTGTAATAGAGCTTTAAAGTTATCTTATTTTAACTACACCAGGGTGATGATAGCCATACTCTTCTGACTTGAAAGAACTAAATTTTCTTTCCCCAGGAATACACCAAATTAAATACTGTTAAATCAGAAACATATGCTAACACAGCTGATCATATTTTGAATGATTAAATGAAAAACTTGAATAAGTATTAAAAGTTCAGTGACATGATACCAAGTTTCCCTAGGCTTAAGTGAAATGATATCTTAGGGGATATAATAAAATGTGTCGTTACTCGTCAAAAAAGCTAACAAAAAAAGAAAAGAAAAAGTAAAATACAAAATAACCTCTAAAATTTATCCTCTAATCTAAAATTTCTCTCTTTTCTCTGTAGCCTGTAGAAGAATGAAATAGATCTGTATGCAGAAAAATATTCATATAAATAATTAACAAGTGGAAAAAGTAAGCCAGACAATATACATAGTGTCAATTCAGCTTTTTAATAAAAACAATATACATGTTTGAACATCTGTAAATAGTGTATAGAAGGATTCCTCATCAGACATGTCTCATGTAAGAATTCAGGTCCTCTCAGCCTCACCCATCTCTTGTTCTAGGTCCTGCTGGATGGATGTCCTGAGATGCAGTTTATAAGGCTTTTTAGAGGATGATCCTGAGAGATTAGCAATCAGCAACACTTAGCTGCCCCCAAGGAGATAATGCCCTCCTGTGAGAAATCCCTGTTTCCCAACTTTGCCCTCATTCCTGTCCCATGGACCGCACACCTTAATAAAGAAGAATGTATGCACCTTTGTCTAAGACACACACACAAACACACACACACAAGCTTAGGAGTGGCCACATAGAAGAATGAGACTAGGGGTGAGGAATTTTGCACATTTCTTTTTCTGTACTATTTTCACTTTTGTTTTGATGAGCAGATACTACTTTCCTTTTTCTTAGAAGCTTAACATACATGTATTATCTCATTGTCCCCATGAGTCAGGAGTATGGACACAGCTTAACTAAGTCCTGGGCAATCAAGACACCCTGGGCTTTGTCCTGTCTGGAGCTTGGGGTCTTCTTCCAAGCTCACATGACCGACGGCAAAATTCAACAGAGCTCAGGTCCTGTTTTCTTGCTGACTTTCACCTATCTGGGGTTCAGTCTCAGCTCCTAGAGACTGCCTGCATTTCCTCCATATGTGGCCCTTTCCACATGTGAAACTTTCCAAGTTCATCAGATAAAGGAGGTTTTAAGGGAAACTATTTTCTATTTCTAAACATATTCCTGGATTAAGAAAAACTTCCATGTTAATATTGCTCATTTTGTATGTTATTCAATGGTTTTCAAATGTCATCACCCAACCCAATCTACTTCTTATTGCCCTTAGCCAAAACAGACTTAAAAAGAAAAAAATCACAGGAGCCTGTATCTACTCCTTGACCTGCCTTTGTAGTCAGTGACTTAGGACATATATAAAAATGAACCATGGTTCTTGAAGCTTGAAACTATACCAGGAAAAAGAAACAGAAACAGGTAAAAAATGTCATCATTTTGGTCTAGTTTCCTTTTGTTGCAATGAAATATTTTTATTAGATCTTTCCTGGCTCCTATTGGATCAATGGTAAGTAGTGACTCCAAATTTTGAAGCAAAGGGAAAATTCTGTGAATACTTTCTACATCTTCCAAAAATTAAATGCCTCTAAATGTGAATAAATCTTATGAAACAAAGTCAATTATTCTCCTTTAAACCTTGTTTTGATCATCATTAAATATCTCTAGGCTTTATGAACTAAAATGATCCTTTGATTCTGTCATCAACTATTGGAAAGCAATCATTTTCAAAACTCTTTGTTAGTAAGAGATTCCAGGAAAAGAATCTTACTTACCATATGTCACCCAGACACATGGGTGTTCTCTATCATTTAGAGCCACACTGTCCAATAGAATCTCTGTAATGATGGAAATGTTCTATATCTGCCCAGTGCATTACAGGAGCCACAAGCCACCTAGGACTACCGAGCACCTGAGGTATGCAAATGAAATAAATTTAAATTTTATTAAATTTTATTTAAATTTAGAGAGCCACATATGGCAACTGGCTACCATATTGGAGAGCACAGACTTAAAACAATGGTTTTCAAACTGTGTACCCCATTTGGTTTGGGCTCATAGGTTATTTTAAAAGTCCATAAATCCATAAATGCAGTGAGCACACTCTTAAGTGTATGGGCTTTTAGAATAGGGAGGCAAGCATTACGACCTTGGGCAAATTACTTAGCCTCTCTGGGCCTCAATTTCTGCTTTTACTAAACCTGGAATAACAATAAAGATGCCTATTCATAGAAATGTTGTGAAATTAATTAGATAAATTAGATAATACTTGTGAACACTTATCATAGTGACTAGATTTTAAGAAAGAACTGATGAAGGCAAAGTGGTGAAAAAAATTTTTGGATTGCATGTAAATTTGTTTTGAATTTTAAGAATTTTCATTTAAAAGAGTTACTGATCTATAAAAGATTTTTGTCAATTTGTATTTTCTCCATCAATAAATATGATAACTAAAACTTCTAGGTATAGGGACATTTTTTAATATTAAAGTTGTAATTATAAGGAATGAATATACTGAAAAAGTGCACTGTCTGGAGATTTTTATATTGGAAAATAACAAAAAGTCAGGTCTTTTTTTTTTTTAAAAAATGATTGTAAATATGTCACTGACTTTGGGGCATTGAAACAGACCTAAGAACAAACATAAGATTCAATTAATTTTATTGGCATATTTTTCTGTTGATTGTCCAGTTGATACACATAAATCTCTGAGATAAAAAGTAAGTCAAAAATATATAGTTTTGGGGCTTCCCTGGTGGCGCAGTGGTTGAGAATCCGCCTGCCGATGCAGGAGACACGGGTTCGTGCCCTGGTCCGGGAAGATCCCACATGCCGCGGAGCAACTGAGCCCGTGAGCCATGGCCGCTGAGCCTGCGTGTCCGGAGCCTGTGCTCCGCAACGGGAGAGGCCACAACAGTGAGAGGCCCGCATACCGCAAAAAAAAAAAAAAAAAAAAAAAAAAAAATATATATATAGTTTTCAACTTCCTTCTGTTAAGTGTGTAATTCTTTTTTATACATTGGTGGATTTGATTTGCTAGTATATATTATTGAGGACTTTTGCATCTATGTTCATGAAACATATTGGTCTGTTATTTTCCTTTCTTGTGATGTCATTGTCTGGTTTTGATATTGTGGTAATGTTGGCCTCATAGAATGAGTTATGATGTATCCCCTTTACTTCTGTCTTCTGGAAGACATAGTAGAGAACTGGTATAATTTCTTCCTTAAATGTTGATAGAATTTACAATCTGGGCCTGGTACTTTGTGATTTTTGAAGGTTATTAATTGTCAGTTCAATATCTTTAATAGATACAGGCCTATCAAATTGTCTGTTTCTTCTTGCATGAGTTTTGGCAGACTGACTATTTTTGTGTGTGTGGTACACGGGCCTGTCACTGTTGTGGCCTCTCCCGTTGCGGAGCACAGGCTCCGGACGTGCAGGCTCAGCGGCCATGGCTCACGAACCCAGCCGCTCTGCGGTATGTGGGATCTTCCCGGATCAGGGCACGAACCCGCGTCCCCTGCATCGGCAGGCGGATTCTCAACCACTGCGCCACCAGGGAAGCCCTGGCAGACTGACTTTTAAGGAATTGGCCAATTTTATCTAGTATATAAAATCTGTGCACAGAATTGTTCACAAAATTTCTTTTTATCCTTTTAATGTCTATGGGATCTATAGCAATATTCCCTCTTTCATTTCTGATACTAGTAATTTGTGTTTGCTCTTTTTTTTTCTATGTTAGTTTGGCTATAATCTTATCAAAATTGCTGGTGAAATCACTGATCTTTTCAAAGAAACAGCTTTTCTTTTTTCTTTTCTAATATATGCATACATGTTATTCTATTATATATATTTAATATTATCAGTGTCCCTCTATACAGTGTTTCCCTGCATCTCACAAATTTTGATGAATAATATTTTATTTTCATTTAGTTCAAAATATTTAAAAATTTCTCTTGAGAATTCTTTGATCTGTTATTTTAAAGTGCGTTTTTAGGGCTTCCCTGGTGGCGCAGTGGTTGCGAGTCCGCCTGCCGATGCAGAGGACACAGGTTCGTGCCCCGGTCCGGGAGGATCCCACATGCCGTGGAGCGGCTGGGCCCGTGAACCATGGCCTCTGAGCCTGCGCGTCCGGAGCCTGTGCTCCGCAACGCGAGAGGCCAAGGCAGTGAGAGGCCGGCGTACCACAAAAGTAAATAAATGGAGTGATGACTTCTAAGCTCCTTACATTCTGGACTGGAAAACCATGATTTCTTTTTAATTTCTTACTTCCACAATTTCCAAACAGATTGTAAGTTCTCTATGTCAGGAATTTAATAGATCTCATTCATAGCTGTATCCCATGAACCTGGAGAAGTGTGTGGCACATAATATATTCTCAATAAATATCTATTGGCTTAATGAATGAATGGATGATTGAATGAACAGTGGCAAATCTTCTACTGTCTTTATATACCTGCTCTAACCCATTGCACAAAGAGTATTCAACACATTTGTTGTTCTATATTTCATTATGAGACATACTTGCTTCTAGCATCTAATCAGACTTAAATCCCTTAAAAGTTTTTATAGTCCTTTTTTCACTGCTTGTAGCTGTCTTCCCTCACACTTGTCTTCCTTTTACATGTGTCTTTTAATGGATTTTATCCACCAGTTTTCATATTCTACTTTCCCTGCATATTTCTTAGAGTATAGTCATATTTCATCTATCACATTTCCACACTTAAAAATATTTTTTTCCACTGTTCATCTGACATAACTCTAGAAAAAAATCCTTTGATAGTCTGAAAGAGTACACATTCGAATATATTGGGACTGCTTCTTGGGGTAGTATCAAAGTGAGTCACTAAGTATCCTGTAAGAGTTTCCTTCTAAGTTAAGCCATCAGTCACACTTGGAACTCCCTGATATCAATGCATTATATGACTAGGAAAGCACCCACCACCCTGCACACACATAAAGGAAAATAAAGCAGTAAATTGTTTTGAAATTCTCTTAATAGTCAATGACTTACACCAATTTTCCATCCAGAGGGTACTCTGTCTCTTGACTCTAGATAGCTAAATAAGTGAAAAGGCTCTGTACATTCCAGAAAAGGTCATGTTTATCTTTGACATGGTAGACTACTAAATAGCAGCTTGTCATTTGAAATTTTTAAATCTCAAACGTGCTAAACATTATGTAATACAGGTTTCAGTTTCATTTTATAATTAACTTTTCTTTTAAGTAGTTACTCAAGTTTAAGGTTGTCAGATTTAGCAAATAAAATTATGAGAGTACTCAGTTACATTTGAATTTCAGAGAAACAATAAATAGTTTTTTAGTATATTTATGTCCGATGCAATATTTGGTACAAACATATACTAAGAAAGATTAATTGTTGTTTTCTCTGGAATACAGATTTACCTCAGTGTCCTGTATTTTATCTTGTAAATCTACTCAAGTTATGCATATGGTAGGTAGATGTTGGGGAATTGATGCTCTTTGTTTTGTTTAGATCAAGAGTTTGATTCCATTTGTGTTAAGAATATTGTTGATGAAAGGATGAGCTAAATTACAGGAAGCCAAAGAAGTGAGTCAGAATTGCAGCAAGAATTTTAATTAGGCTTAAGGAAATCTATTTTTGACTCAACAGATACTCGGTTTTGGATATCTTGGAATAGAAACTTTTTCTCAACCTAACTTTTTCAAGATCCCAGATCCTCTGAAACATTACTGACTGTAAACTCTAAGACATCTTAGGAAAGTAGATTGAATCTGTATGAAAACTTTAGATTGTTAATAATTTACTGCTTATGTCTCAGAGGAATAAATAGTTGAAAGAACCTGAAAGCAGTTTTCAGTAATCTTTGTTTATAGCTGAAGACCCTAAAAGAAGTGTTCAAGAGAAAATGGTTCAATAATTAGAAAATAGGGGCTTCCCTGATGGCGCAGTGGTTGAGAATCTGCCTGCTAATGCATGGGACACGGGTTCGAGCCCTGGTCTGGGAAGATCCCACATGCCGCGGAGCAACTAGGCCCGTGAGCCACAACTACTGAGCCTGCGCGTCTGGAGCCTGTGCTCCACAACAAGAGAGGCTGCGAAAGTGAGAGGCCCGCGCACCACGATGAAGAGTGGCTCCCGCTTGCCACAACTAGAGGAAGCCCTCGCACAGAAACGAAGACTCAACACAGCCAAAAATAAATAAATAAACAAATGTGGGGTTTAAAAAAAAAATTAGAAAATAATTTTGAATTTAAGATTTCACCAGATGGTTTCCCATTTGAAAGTAGACTGTAAGCTTCCAGATGGCAGGTCTTTATCTTCTGCATCTTTGAATCACCCATAGTACCTTGCAAAGCAGGTGCTCAGCAAATACTTTCCAACTAAGAGATTAAAATCCAAAATTCATATGGAAGGAAGCATCTACCCTTGATCACAATGAGTGCCATAATAGCAGATCTTCCCGCAATAAATATGGATAGTTTGGTACCCTATTCGTAGTACTGATGACTTGTCAAATCATCTTAAAACTTCTTTTGTTGGTATGTCCCAAGTTTTATTGTCTTTTCACTGATGTCATCTAACAGCCTTGTTTTTCTGGTACATCTTTGAACACTTCGATATCCTCCTGCTTTCCTCTAGCTGTTTCCATCATCCATTATGTTCCTTTTGCCTTTCTGATTTATCACTCCCATTTCCTGCTTGTGTTCCCAGAGTAGTGTTTACTCCATTAGAGGGATTTCCTTGTGGATGGCTCTGCCCAGAATATGTGATGCAATATGTACAATGGAGAGAGTTTGTTCAACAGGTCACATATTTTTTTTTCCTGTACCTTCAATTAAATATATTTATTACCAACTAGTGTTTCTTAAGTACTCCCATGCTCAGCACATTTTATCAGTAACTGAACTGGTCAAAGTAAGACAGTCTTTCCAGAATCTTATGTTGCTTACAAAAGACTACTTTGACAGTTAATTTTTAAAGAGGTATTTCCTTTGTTTCTTTCTTCCACCAACTCTCTCCTTAAAGCAAAAATCCTTAACCCTCCCCTCAAATCTTTTTATAAATTTTTATTTATATCTTTGAACAGGTAATGCAAGTGCATGTTAAAAATTCAAAAGGTGCAGGTAATTTGGAGAAAAAGTAAGTACCCAGCCCCCAGTCCAGCCACTGTGCAATTCACCCAGCAAGGAAACACTGTGAGTATGGGAATCCTTCCATGGATGAGTTACACTCATACAAGTATAAGAATTTTTTAAGGCAAAATGTAGTATACTTTAAACACTGTATTGCCAATTGCTTTTAAAAATAATATTTATGAGGAATATAATCCCATTTTAGTACATATCAAGCTTTCCCTTTTTAAAAACAACTGTGTAACATCTCATTTTATAGCTATATAGTGATTTATTTTACCAGGCACCTGTTGATGAACATTTAGAATATTTTCCCCAACTTTTGCTATTACATACAATGCTGCAGTAAATATCCTTAAACATATGGTATTTCACATATGCTTAATAGTTAAAGGATACATTCCCAGATGTTAAAGTGTTGGGTCAAAGTCAAAATCTCAACTAGACTGCTTTAGTCATTATTGTGCAAGAATATTCTCAAATAAGTTTTGGTTATTGTCATTGATCGCAGATTCGTGAAGTGGACTATTTCTATATACTTATCCTTCCCACCAGGTGCACCTTATTTTGGCAATTATTTACATTCCAAATACCTGTAGAATTCAATCAAAATTTAAATGTTCTGAGAAAGCTTACCATTCAAAGGAAACATAAGGTGAACTTGTATGGAAATGTAAAGAGTGACAAGCAATTTGTTTTCTTTTAATTTTTGATTTACTGAAATTTACGAATTGAAACTTTTATGTAAAGGGTTTGCCTTAAATGAGAATTTTATGTAAAGTTTTTTTTTCATATGGACCCTTGAAAAGGTCACTTGGAAGGTATTTTAGACTCTGAGATGTAGAACCTCAGAGATCGATTACACATCACATTTGTGCAGGTCAGTCCTAACACTGCTTCAAAATACACAGCCATATAAATCCTTTAATCCCATTACAAGGAGAAATTCTCATTCTATTTCTCTTTTTGCCTCTCTTTGTGAATGGCTTGCCCAATTCACAGAGGCCTCCCTAGGTGCTGCAGAGAATCTTTTCTCCCTCGTATTCTGAGGATTGTTTAGATCCTTGACCTACAGCTTAGACTCTCCTACCACTCAGATAAATCAGCCCTGTGCTGACTTCCAGCAGTGAAACAGGAATGGAAACATTTTATGAGAATGATTCTCCATAAGTGAGATTGCATTAATCCAGGCAAACATCATTTCTCTCTTTCCATGCTCAGGGAATGGATAGGAGCCAAGACTTGTATTACCCATGTTTAAGCCTATTCTCTAGATTTTGATTTACAGTATTCAATTGAAATAGGTCCTCTGGGGGCTCAGAGATTCTCGTGACATTTCCTAAGTGTGTGTGTCATGTGATTTAAAAAGTACAGGCCCAAAGTGTGACTGGTTTCACAAAGTTGTACTGTCACAGGCCTCTTATGCTGATATTCGCATATCACCTGCAGATAGAAGTATGATGAAACTTACACTAAGACTTCCTCTTCAAGGGAAATCCAAATTTGCTTAAGTTTGGTGGCTTCCAGAAGGCCAAAGACTGAGAAGCACCTCATTTGTTCTCACTCAGAATGAAAGAGATATTGAGCCACTCTCAGTTATGTGGTCTTACTGGATGAACTTTTGGGGAAATGGGAACAGGTGGTTATGCAGTCTTCAAAAGACATTACTATGGAATATGGCAATAGATATACCTCAGAAGATACAAGCTCAGTTTCCCAAATAACTCCCAATAACATTCCTTGACTCTTTCCCTTAGAAATCTTCATCATTGTAATTTGCAAAAATTACTGAGTTTAGAATTGACACCTTCATATTCATGAACAGTTCTGGCTAAGGAAATATAATTAACTGAGACTACCTGGTAACTGAGACATCGTCAACATCCATAAAGTAGCATTCCTTCATTTACTCAGATTATTGGCTATAGAGCCACTCCTTTACTCATTGAGGTAATTCTAGACAGTTTATCTAAAATATGCTTTATGTCAAATACAGTACTGACTTCTTAGGATTGTTTGGAAGATTAAATGAGATAGCATGTTGCTAAAGCTTTTAGATTCACAGAGCTGTCCAATACAAATATAACGCTAGTCACAAATGTGAGCTGCATATATAATTTCAAAGTTTCTTGTAGTTCAGATTTAAAAGTATGGAGGAACAACTGAAAATAAATTCAATAATATTTTCCTTAATCCAATGTATCAAAAACATTGTCAATTTGACACTTAATCATTATAAATTTTTTTAACATCTTTATTGGAGTATAATTGCTTTGCAATGTTGTGTTAGTTTCTGCTGTATAACAAAGTGAATCAGCTATACATATACATATATCTCCATATCCCCGCCCTCTTGCGTCTTCCTACCACCCTTCCTATCCCACCCCTCTAGGTGGTCACAAAGCACCGAGCTGATCTCCCTGTGCTATGCAGCTGCTTCCCACTAGCTATCAATTTTACATCTGGTAGTGTATATATGTCCATGCCACTCTCTCACTTTGTCCCAGCTTACCCTTCCCCCTCCCCGTGTCCTCAAGTTCATTCTCTACGTCTGCATCTTTATTCCTGTCCTGCCCCTAGGTTCTTTAGAACCCCCCCCTTTTTTTTAGTTTGTTTCCATATATATGTGTTAGCATATGGTATTTGTTTTTTTTTTCTGACTTAATTCACTCCCTATGACAGACTCTAGGTCCATCCACTTCACTACAAATAACTCAATTTCATTTCTTTTTATGGCTGAATAATATTCCATTGTGTGTATATATATATATATATATATATATATATATATATATATGTATATGCCACATCTTCTTTATCCACTCATCTATCGATGGACACTTAGATTGCTTCCACATCCTGGCTATTGTAAATAGCCTTGCAGTGAACATTGTGGTACATGACTCTTTTTGAATTATGGTTTTCTCAGGGTATATGCCCAGTAGTGGGATTGCTGGGTCATATTCTGGTTCTATTTTTAGTTTTTTAAGGAACCTCCATACTGTTCTCCATAGTGGCTGTATCAATTTACATTCCCACCAACAGTGCAAGAGGGTTCCCTTTTCTCCACACCCTCTCCAGCAATTATTGTGTGTAGATTTTTTGATGATGCCCATTCTGCCATTCTGACCAGTGTGAGGTGATACCTCATTGTAGTTTTGATTTGTATTTCTCTAATGATTAGTGATGTTGAGCATCCTTTCATGTGTTTGTTGGCAATCTGTATATCTTCTTTGGAGAAATGTCTATTTAATTCTGCCCATTTTTGGATTGGGTTTTTGTTTGTTTGATATTGAGCTGCATGAGCTGCTTGTATACTTTGGAGATTAATCCTTTGTCAGTTGCTTCATTTGCAAATATTTTCTCCCATTCTGGGGGTTGTCTTTTAATCTTGTTTATGGTTTTCTTTGCTGGCAAAAGCTTTTTAGTTTCATTAGGTCCCATTTGTTTATTTTTGTTTTTATTTCCATTTCTCTAGGAGGTGGGTCAAAAAGTATCTTGCTGTGATTTATGTCAGAGTGTTCTGCCTATGTTTTCCTCGAAGAGTTTTATAGTGTCTAGTCTTACATTTAGGTCTTTAATCTATTTTGAGTTTATTTGTGTGTATGGTGTTAGAGAGTGTTCTAATTCCATTCTTTTACATGTAGCTGTCCAGTTTTCCCAACACCACTTATTGAAGAGGCTGTCTTTTCTCCATTGCATATTCTTGCCTCCTTTATCAAAAATAAGGTGGCCATAGGTGCATGGGTTTATCTCTGGGCTTTCCATCCTGTTCCATTGATCTGTATTTCTGTTTTTGTGCCTGTACCAAACTGTCTTGATTACTGTAGCTTTGTAGTATAGTCTGAAGTCTGGGAGCCTGATTCCAGCTCTGTTTTTCTTTTTCAACATTGCTTCAGCTATTTGGGGTCTTTTGTGTTTCCATACAAATAGTGAAATGTTTTGTTCTAGTTCTGTGAAAAATGCCATTGGTAGTTTCATAGGGATTGCATTGAATCTGTATTGTTTTGGGTAGTATAGTTTTTCTCCTTCAGTTTGTTAATGTGGTGTATCACGATAGATTTGTGTATATTGAAGAATCCTTGCATTCCTGGGATAAACCGCACTTGATCACGATGTATAATCCTTTTAGTGTGCTGTTGGATTCTGTTTGCTAGTATTTTGTTGAGGATTTTTGCATCTATGTTCATCAGTGATCTTGGCCTGTAGTTTTCTTTTTGGGGTACATCTTTGTCTGGTTTTGGTATCAGAGTGATGGTGGCCTTGTAGAAAGAGTTTGGGAGTGTTCCACCCTCTGCTATATTTTGGAAGAGTTTGAGAAGGATAGGTGTTTACTCTTCTCTAAATGTTTCATAGAATTCACCTGTGAAGCCATCTGGTCCTGGGCTTTTTTTCGTTGGAAGGTTTTTAATCACAGTTTCAATTTCAGTGCTTGTGACTGGTCTGTTTATATTTTTTATTTCTTCCTCATTCAGTCTCAGAAGGTTGTGCTTTTGTAAGAATTTGTCTATTTCTTCCAGGTTGTCCATTTTTTTGGCATATAGTTGCTTGTAATCTCTCATGATCCTTTGTATTTCTGCAGTGTCAGTTGTTACTTCTCCTTTTCCATTTGTAATTCTATTGATTTGAGTCTTCTCCCTTTTTTTATTGATGAATCTGGCTAATGACTTATCAATTTTGTTTATCTTCTAAAGAACCAGCTTTTAGTTTTATTGATCTTTGCTATTGTTTCCTTCATTTCTTTTTCATTTATTTCTGATCTTATTTTTATGATTTCTTTCCTTCTGCTAACTTTGGGGCTTTTTATTCTTCTTTTTCTAATTGCTTTAGGTGTAAGGTTAGGTTGTTTATTTGAGAATTTTCCTTTTTTCTTGAGGTAGGATTGTGTTGCTATAAACTTCCCTCTTAGAACTGCTTTTGCTTCATCCCATAGGTTTTGGGTCTTCGTGTTTTCATTGTCATTTGTTTCTAGGTAATCTTTGATTTCCTCTTTGATTTTTTCAGTTATCTCTTGGTTATTTAGTAGTGTATTGTTTAGCCTCCATGTGTTTGTATTTTTTACAGGTTTTTTTCTTGTAATTGAGATCTAATCTCATAGTGATGTGGTCAGAAAAGATACTTGATATGATTTCAATTTTCTTCAATTTACCAAGGCTTGATTTGGAACCCAAGATATGATCTCTCCTGGAGAATTTTCCATGAGCACTTGAGAAGAAAGGGTATTCTGTTGTTTTTGGATGGAGTGTCCTATAAATATCAATCAAGTCCTTCTTTTTTTTTTTTTTTTTTTTTTTTTGCCGCTCCGGGGCATGTGGGATCTTCCCGGACCGGGGCGCGAACCCACGTCCCCTGCATCGGCAGGCAGGCTCTCAACCACTACGCCACCAGGGAAGCCCCAAGTCCTTCTTTTTTAATGTGTCATTTAAAGCTTGTGTTTCCTTATTTATGTTCATTTTGGATGATCTGTCCATTGAAGAAAGTGGGGTGTTAAAATCCCCTACTGTGATTTGTGTTACTGTCTATTTCCCCTTTTATGGCCGTTTGCATTTGCCTTATGTTGAGGTGCTCCTATGTTGGGTGCATAAATATTTACAATTATTATATCTTCTTCTTGTTTTGATCCCTTGATCATTATGTAGTGCCTTTCTTTGTCTCTTGTAATAGTCTTTATTTTTTTTTTTTTTTTTTTTTTTTGCGGTACACGGGCCTCTCACCGCTGTGGCCTCTCCCGTCGCGGAGCACAGGCTCCGGACGCGCAGGCCCAGCGGCCACGGCCCACGGGCCCAGCCGCCCCGCGGCACGCGGGACCCTCCCGGACCAGGGCACGAACCCGCGCCCCCCGCATCGGCAGGCGGACTCCCAACCACTGCGCCACCAGGGAAGCCCTAGTCTTTATTTTTAAAGTCTATTTTGTCTGATATGAGAATTGCTACTCCAGCTATATTTTGATTCCCATTTGCATGGAATATATTTTTCCATCCCCTCACTTTCAGTCTGTAGGTGTCCCTAGGTTTGTAGACAGCATATATACGGGTCTTGTTTTTGTATCCATTCAGCAAATCTATGTCTTTTGGTTGGAGCATTTAATCCATTTACCTTTAAGGTAATTATCAATATGTATGTTCCTATTACCTTTTTCTTAATTGTTTTGTGTTTGTTTTTGTAGGTCTTTCCCCTTTTTTGTGTTTCTGCCTAGAGAAGTTCCTTTAGCATTTTTTGTAAAGCTGGTTTTGTGGTGCTGAATTCTCTTAACTTTTGCTTGACTTTAAAGATTTTAATTTCTCTGTTGAACCTGAATGAGATCCTTGCTGTGTAGAGTATTCTTGGTTGTAGGTTCTTCCCATTCATCACGTTAAGTATGTCTTAACCCTCCCTTCTTGTTTGCAGAGTTTCTGCTGAAAGATCAGCTGTTAACCTTATTGGGATTCCCTTGTATGTTATTTGTTGCTTTTCCCTTCCTGCTTTTAATATTTTTTCTTTGATTTAATTTTGATAGTTTGATTAATATGTGTCTTGGTATGTTCTCCTTGGACTTATCCTGTGTGGGACTCTCTGTGCTTCCTGGACTTGATTGACTACTTCCTTTCCCATGGTAGGGAAGTTTTCAACTATAGTCTCTTCAAATATTTTCTCAGAGCCTTTTTTCTCTCTTCTTCTTCTGGGACTCCTATAATCCAAATGTTGGTGCATTTGATATTGTCCCACAGGTCTCTAAGAATGTCCTCAATTCTTTTCATTCTTTTTTCTTCATTCTGCTCTGCATTAGTTATTTCCACTATTTTATCTTCCAGGTCACTTATCCGTTCTTCTGCCTCAGTTATTCTGCTCTTGATTCCTTCTAGAGAATTTTTAATTTCATTTATTGTGTTGTTCATCATTGTTCATTTGCTCTTTAGTTCTTCTAGGTCCTTGTTAAATGTTCCTTGTATTCTCTCTATTCTATTTCCAAGATTTTGGATCATCTTTACTATCATTAGTCTGAATTCTTTTTCAGATAAACTGCCAATTTCCTCTTCATTTGTTTGGTCTGCTCTTTCATCTGCTGCATATTTCTCTGTCTTCTCATTTTGTTTAACTGTGTTTGGGGTCTCCTTTCCGCAGGCTGCAGGTTCATAGTTCCTATTGTTTTTGGTGTCTGCCCCCAGTTCGTGCGGTTGGTTCAGTGGTTTTTGTAGGCTCCCTTGTGGAGGGGATTGGTGCCTGAGTTCTGATGGGTGGAGCTGGATCTTGTCTTTCTGATGGGCAGGGCTGCCTCTGTCGGTGTGTTTTGGGGTGTTTGTGAACTTATTATGATTTTTGGAAATCTCTCTGCTAATGGGTGGGGTTGTGTTCCTGTCTTGCTAGGTATTTGGCATGGGGTATCCAGCACTGGAGCTTCTGGCCGTTGGGTGGAGTGGTCTTAGCATTGAGATGGGGATCTCTGGGAGAGCTCTCGTCAGTTGATATTACATGGGACCAGGAGGTCTCTGGTCCTGAACTTGGCTCTCCCACCTCAGAGGCTCAGGCCTGATACCAGGCTGGAGCACCAAGACTCTGTCAGCCACATGGCTCAGAAGAAAAGGGAGAAAAAATTTTAAATTATTAAAATAAAAAAATAATAATAATTTAAAAAGAAGAGAGCAACCAAACCAAAAAAAAAATAAAAATCCACCAGTGATAACAATCGCTAAGAACTATACTAAGATAAACATAAAAATCAGAAACAAATCAGTCAGAGACAGAAACCCCTAGTCTACAGTTGCTCCCAAAGTCCACCTCCTCAATTTGGGATGATTCGTTGTCTATTCAGGTATTCCACAGATGCAGGGTACATCAAGTTGATTGTGGAGATTTAATCCGCTGCTCCTGAGGCTGCTGGGAGAGATTTCCCTTTCTCTTCTTTGTTTGCACAGCTCCTGGGGTTCAGCTTTGGATTGGGCCCTGCCTCTGCATGTAGGTCACCTGAGGGCATCTGTTCTTCGCACAGACAGGAGGGAGTTAAAGGAGCAGCTGATCAGGGAGCTCTTGCTCATTCAGGCCAGGGGGGAGGGAGGGGTACAGCTCTTGCTCGTTCAGCCAAGGGTGGTGGTGGGGGTATGGTAATTATAATTGGAAGGCAGGGCGAGCCTGTGAGCCTGAGGCATTACGTTGCAACAGCCTGAGGAGCACCTTATGTTCTCCCGGGGAGCTTTTCCCTGGATTTCGGGACCCTGGCAGTGGCGGGCCACATAGGCTGCCCGTGGTTGGGGGGTGGGTGGATAGTGAGCTGTGCTTGCACATAGGATTCTTGGTGGCAGCGGCAGCCTGTCTCTGAGATCCGAGCTGATAGCCAGGGCTGGCACCATCTCTGGAGCTCATTTAGGTGGTGTTCTGTCTTCTGTGTACAGACAGGGAAGGAATCCCCTCTCCTTGCTCACCCGGAAACAATGGTCTCTTGACTCTTAGGCAGGTCCAGACCTTTTCCCAGACTCCCTCCTGGCTAGCTGTGGCACACTAGCCCTCTTCAGTCTGTGTTCATGCAGCCAACCCCAGTCCTCTCCCTGGGATCCAACCTCCAAAGTCCGAGCCTCAGCTCCCAGCCCCCGCCCGCCCCGGCGGGTGAGCAGACAAGCCTCTCAGGCTGGTGAGTGCTGGTCGGCACTGATCCTCTGTTCAGGAATCTCTCCACTTTGCCCTCTGCTCTCCTGTTGCTGTGCTCTCCTCCATGGCTCCGAAGCTTCCCCCTGCACATCCCCTGTCTCCACCAGGGAAGGGGCTTCCTAGTGTGTGGAAACCTTTCCTCCTTCACAGCTCCCTCCCAGAGGTGCAGGCCTTGTTCCTATTCTTTTGTGTCTGTTTTATCTTTTACCCTACCCAGGTATGTGGGGATTTTCTTGCCTTTTGGAAAGTCTGAGGTCTTCTGCCAGCGTTTAGTAGGTGTTCTGTAGGAGTTGTTCCACATGTAGATGTATTTTTGATGTATATGTGGAGAGGAAGGTGATCTCCACGCCTTACTCCTCTGCCATCTTGAAGGTCCCCCTCATATTTTCATATTAACACAATATTGACTGGGGGATTTTTTCAGAAACTAATGCCTGTTACCAGCGATTTGTTATGCAAGTGAACGTTGAAATGTCTCTTTTCAATAATGTTCAGGTAACAAAAGACATATTATACGTCTCTGGTCAACAATGAGTTAAAAGTTTATTAAATTGTCATTTTTGTAAGATGGCCAACCATGAAAATATTCTAAATCCAAGTTATGGCTTCATATTTCAGAGAGGTAGAACATGGTCATTTTGGCTGTGTCACAATTGTTTCAGCATTTTAAGATTCCCTTAATCAAAAACTTAGCGTTTCATTTAGGCTGCCACAAGTTTGTTGGCTAAGGTTGCAGAATTTCTCAGCTGTTCTGTCAGAGGGGAATCCATGAAAAGAAAGGGTCTTTTTACTTTGCCTTTGTGCTTAATCAAGTTTCCCTTGCTCACAGGGTGCCTCGTGCAGAGACCTCACACCCAGCCCTTCAGCGCAGAGTCCCTGGTGCAGCAGTGCTGACATCTCCCATTATAAAATTTTTAATGAAATATTTCACATTCTTTCCCTCATACTAAGTTTTTGAAATCTGGTGGGCATTTTACATTTATGGTACATTTCAATTTAGATTGACTACATTCCAGGGATTTAGTAGTCACATGTGGATAAAGGCTAAGGTATTAAACAGTGTAGTCTTAGAATAATGACCAACATTCCATAAATATTAGCTATTTTAGGTATTATTAATATCCTTCTCTTCTACTGGATACTTTTTGACTCTACTCAGTATTTATTTACTTCTTTTTTGAATTATATCTACTTTTTTTCCTTCTAGAAAGAATGTTCATTGAAAAGCACTTTTGTTTTCTGTAGAGGTTCATTCAGTGTATATCCATTGAGAATCCACCATATTCTAAGCAGTCTGTGCTCTATTTTCCAGATTTGCATTTCCTATAATATGTGACAGAGTGTCTTTCCCATGGTAGGCACCAAATATATATCTGGTGCAAGAATTTCCTACTTTTGCATACTCATACACATTTCTGAGTATTATTTTTCAATAAAATTTGTTTTTTTATAGATTTTTCTTTTTAATTAATAAACAATGGTCTTAAATGGTGACAGTATTTGCTTTGATTGAGTATGAGAATATAGTCATAGACCTTTCTTTGTTATTATGCAATCAGAGTGATTGCTGCACTGATGGTTTCTTACAAGTTCTGCATTGCCACTGGAAAGAACAAACATGACACTAGTTTATGAATTTTCTGTTAGAAATAAATAAACAGAATTGGATATTTTTATGTAGTGCTTTAAGTGATTAACCAAAATAACATGAAAGCTCTGGACAAATTGTAAAAGCCATAAAAATGTTAGTTGTTGCTAATATTGTTATTGATGGTCTACAGCAGTTTTTGCCATCTGTTTCATAGAATGTTGACCCAAGACTATATGTTTGGGAGAAACCAATGAGGATGTAGACCCTTCCTGCACCATGGGATTTTCTTTGTCATTCTGTCAAGGGTCAGATTGAAACAATCTGTCTGAAAGTGTGCCCATAAAGCCAATGGTTTCAACAAAGATACTCTCATGGAAGGTTTTCCAAATTGTTATACCACAACCCCAATAATTTAGCTAACCCTTCTATAAAAGCCCCCCGGGACTTAACTTGGCTCCCTCCACCTGCATTTACTCCATATGACAGGTGGAGAAACAAAAGCATTTGAGCAAAAATCTGAGGACAGATTTAAAGGTGTTTAACAAGAGATGTTGAACAAGATTACAGAAATCACACCTGAGAGGCAACACACTAAATGTGTTTTCAACCTCAGAGTCAAATGGCAACTTGGTTATTTTGCTGGTTATTTAGATAGTTTCTGACCCCCACTTTGGATAATTCAGTTCAGATCTTCACTGGTAAGATTTTAAAGTTTAAATTTTTGAATGCTGGTGTACAAAGTCTGAAGGAAAAAGAAAATAAATATTTTAACTCAAATATACTGACATCTTCATGATTTCACAAATGTACAGAAGAACTAAGATTTTTAAAAAGTTTTTTTTTAATGTCCTTTTCATGGATTTTCACAATGTTTAATAGCTATAAATCTCAAAGTAGTAGATATTTTTTGATAAGGCATAATCACTATCTACAATTTCTTTATGTGATATCTTTTTTTGTATTATACATATGCAAAATAGAAGATTTTGTATGGATTATCTTCTGGTCAGATAAAAGCAGGCAAAAAGGAAAATTACTATGCACTCTTACGAATAAAATATTTTCTCACCATAATACAAATGCTCAAGGAATATCATAATTCTTTCAATTTACTACGGGGACCTTTAATGTGCTTTTTGTTCTATTCAAGAGCACATGGGGCATTTACCAAAACTGAATACATACTGGGCCAGAAATCAAGTCTCAACAAATTATGAGGGATTGAAGTCATAAAGAGTTAATTCTAAGGCATAATAAAGCTAGAAATAGGTAACAATATAATATCTCTCAAATGTAAAGAAAATTAAGCAATACACTTTTAAATAATGCATTGGTCAAAGAATAAATACCCCAGAGAAAACTGGAAAATATTTTGAGCTGAATGATAGTGAAGATGTGACATATCAAAAATTGTGAGATAATACTAAAGTACTCTTAGAGGGAAATGTGGAGGCTTAAAAGCATATACTAAAAAAGAAAAGTTAAAGTACCCAAATGTTCTAAATATACAACTCATAAGGATAGAAAAAAATAATTGAATTAAGTCCAAAGAAAGTAGAAGGAAGAAAATAATAAACATAAGAACAGAAATGAATGAAAAAAATAAAACTACAATAGAGAAAGTAAATTATTTAAAAAATTTGGTTCTTTGAAAAGCTAGAAAAAGTGTAAAAATGTGGCAAGACTGATAGAAAATAAGAAGGAAAGACACAAGAAACATCCTACAAACATTAAAATGTTAGTAAAGGATGTTATGAATGACTTTAACACTTCAACAAAATTTTGAAAATTTAAGTGAAATAGACATATTCCTTAAAAAACAAATTAGAAAACTAAAGAAAAGATCATTGAAATAATCTTATATTTATTAAATACATACTTTAAAATCTCCCAAAGAAAGTCCAGGCTCACCTGGCTTTACTAGGGAATTATTTTAACATTTAAGAAAGAAGGAATATTTATCTTACACAAACTATTTCTGAGAATATAAAAAAAAAAATTCTCAACTTGTTTTATGATGTAGACAGAGATGCAAAATTCCTAACAAAATATTAGCAACTCAAATTCAATTATATATGCAACAAGTTGGGTTCTTCTCAATGCAAAAAAAAATTGTTTTAAAATTTAAAAACCAGTTTGTATAATTTACCACATTAACAACAACAAAAGGACAATAATCAGATGGTCATCTGAATAGATGAAAAAAAGAAAGCATTTGATAAAATCCAACAGCCGTTCATGGTAAAAATAAAAGAAAGCAAAACTTTTAGTATACTTGGACTAGAAATATCTCTAGAAATCTTGCAGCAAACACCATCCTTGATGTTGAATTATTAAAATCTTTTACCCTATAATAGGGGACAAAACAAGGTACTCATTATTATCACTTCTATTCAGCATTGTATTAGTGGTCCTAGCTAGTGTAGTAAAGCTAGGAAAAGAAATAAAAGAAGGAAAAAATAAAAAGTCTTTAGTCACTCTGTGATAGCTGATATAGAAAATCTATTAAAAATTATGAACAGTGAATTAAGCAATTTTGGTGGATGCAAGGTTAATATACAAATATCAATTACATTTCTATATTTTAGCAACAATAAGTAGAAAATTAAAATAAACAATTTATAAGTTCAAAAATATCTAATACCTAGGAATACATCTAATGAAAATTGTGCAAGATTTCAACACACACACACACACACACACACACACACACACACACACACACACATACAAAATCCCATAAAATCTTAAGAGAAATTAAAGAACTAAATAAATTAAAGGCTTATGTTTATGGACTGAAAGAACTTATATTGTTAATATGTCAGTTTTTTCCCAAATTGATATATAGAATACATGCAATCACAAATGAAAATCCAGCAGACTTTGAGGGTAGAATTTGGCAAGTTGATTCTAAAATTTCTATGGAAATTTTAGAAATGGCCAAAAAATGCCCAAGACTGTATTGAAGAAAAAGAACAATGGCGTATGATTCATTCTACCAGACGCCAAGACATGTAATAAAGCTACAGTAATTGTAATGATATGGAACTGGCACAAGAATAGACAAATAAACCAGTGGGATAAAATAATGTAAATAAAGACCAGTATCTAAATGGAGACTTGATGTGTGACAAAGGTGGAATTCCTATGTGGGAAAATGTAACTCTTGACCCCTATCTGACACGCTATGTAAAAATTAGTTCTAGGTTAGTTGAAGATTTAAATGTAAAAGATGAAACAAGAAATCCTCTATACAGTAAAATATAGAATATTTTCATGGCCTTACATTAGGCAAAAATGGCTTAAGTAGGAAATTAAAAGCACTCAAGAAGAAAGAAAATATCAGAAAATCGGGGTAAGAACTTATCATTTGTTGAAATATACCATTAAGAGAGTGAAAACACAAGTTACTGAGTGGGGGCAGGTATTTGCAATCTATAATGCCAACAAGAATAGCACAATACATTTAGTAAAAAAGTATCCATCATTAGTCATCTAGAATGCATATTAAAGCCACATTGGGATACATGTATCTAAAAACCAGAAATTGCCACCAGTTGAGAACCACTGGCTTCCCCGACAGGCAATTTTGGTTTTAAAGTTTATCTTTTGGACAAAGACTTCTTCACCTGTAAATAAATGATAACAATATATGCTCAAAGTGCGTCATTTCTACTTTCTGTTTTACAGGCTAGCCTCAAAAGTAAAGTTCTATTTTTTGGATATTTTTAAATGGAAAAAAAAAATCCATCCTACATTCCAGGCAATTGACAGAAGAAATGTGTTTGGAAAACACATTTTAAACCTTGTGGCCAGATTGTGATCAGCCAAGGTGTGTTTCATAGTTCTCATTTGTGGATTAATGTGAAAGTATATTTTAAAATTTGTCACTATAGTGTTTAACCAGCAAATCTTAACTTTGCCATTGAAACCTAGGAGGACCCTGTGGGGTTCCTGGGCATGAAGCCTTTTTTGTCAGCCGCCTCACCCCCCTGTTTCTTATAGACAAGACTCCAGCCTCCACCACGACTTTCCCTGAGTTCCAAAGGGTAGAATCAAACAGTTGCTTATCAAGGGAGGTGCAGCCAAGAAACCACCTGAGGCAAGATTAAAGGGATCAGAGAAACTCATCAAGATTAGGAGGCTGACTACCTGAGACCCTGAACATACCCTAATCCTGTCAGCAACCCCACCCTTCAACTGTTGCTATAGAACTCCTCATCAAATCCTCCCAGGTTGGGACACATAGTGTCTCAAAGCAGGAGCCTGCTGTGTCCCCCTTTGCCTGGCAAAGCAGTAAAGCTATTCTTTTCTACTTCACCCAAAACCATCTCTGAGATTAGATTTGGCACCAGTGTACAGAGAAGCTGAACTTTCAGCATCACTTTGTTAGCATAGACTAATGCTTGGATTTTCCTATGTTATTTTTGTCCCTTTTTTTGATATTTTGGTCAATATCTAATATTTATCTAATATATATTCTCAAATGCATACATATAAGTGCCTAGTAGAATACTCAGCTTATAGATATTCTTGTGTTTGTATATGCAGAAATTATATTACTGACTTTGAGAGCCTGAACTCTATTATTAAAGCATTTGCTAATTTTAAAACAATTTTTATTTTAAAAATTCAGGGTCTCACAAATTTCATTCTTTTTTCATCTTTATCCTCTTGTAAAATTTTACAACTCTCACTTTTGATTTTGAATTCTTGCATCATGAATGCCTAGGGGCAAACTATAATTTACACTGTTATCTTAGGAGTGTTAGAGACCTGGGGGTAGGAACATACGGTTGTGGGAAGACATAGCACCAATTACTGAAAATCCTTGGAAACTACCAATAATCCTAATAATTTGAGAGTTCCTTTTCCCCTCTCTGTGAAAGTTGTCCAAAAGTTGCATACAATATACTTCGCATTTGGACAATGTTGGTACAGAGAGAGAAATGAGCTTTGAAATTAAGTAGGCAGGTGCCTTGGTTTTAAATGCAGACTTTCTACTTAGCATTTGTATGACATTAGGAAAGTTCTTGATTTCTCGGAATGTCAAGTTACTCATCAATTAAATCTGGAAATTATATATTATTTACCCTTTTATTTTGAGTTAGAATAATGAATGGGAGATACACAGAACTCTACCTGATATATGTAAATATGGAATAATTATAAAACTTCTTCTTTATTCTTTCCTGTCCACTTGGATAATCCTTGTAATCTTAAAAGGTATTTTTCATCCTAGCCCTACACCTTCTCTTTAATAGCCATTCCTCACTCTTCCTTTTTATTAGCTAACTGTGGTAGTTCCCTTCCTTTCAGCTTTAAGAAATTAACATAGATGAACGAGTCTATTGTCTGATTGTCTATTTCTTTCAAACTGCTTGTACTAATTTCCCCTTTCACTGAGAAGTAGCTGTATGGTCCTTTAATGTGAAATTCGCTTGTTTCCTCATTTTTTTTCTAAAAGTTAACACGCTCCTGCCAAAGCTTTGTGTGATTTTTATCTCCCTTGGTATTTGAGCAGTATTTTCACCAGTTCAGAATGAGTTCTGCTGTTACCTATCTTCCCTTCTACATGGAAGCTCAGTGGGAACAAAATGTAAGGCTCCTACTTTGACTTTGAAATACCAAGTGGCCCCTAGGACAACCCAGCCACTCATGTCTCGATGTCTTGATAAGCCTTGTTGTCTCCACTTGAGAATAGACTGACTTCCTTAGGCTCAAGGTTCCAAGACATATTTCTCACAAATAACCATTCCTCTCAGCAACACGAGTTGGTGGGCAGAGAAAAACATATTGGTTGTGCAATGAGACATCAAACCAAAAATATTCCAGGTGATTCAGTAAACAGTATATGACAAATGAGTCTTAAGATGACTCTGTATTTTAAAGCTGCTCTTCGTAGTGTTTTTAAAAGAGAAATATAGAAGAGAACATTCTTTGCCTAATTATAATTTGCCTGTAGCTTGGTGTTATCGCTGTGGGTGTTTGCAACAATGGATCCACGCTTCCTTTGCTGCCAGCCCATGGGATATTTGGCTTCTTATACCAAAGCTCTTCTTGAGGATGCACAAGTAAAGTGTATTGAGAAGCACATGCACCAATTTAAGAAATCCATGGAAATATTTATTTTTAAGTCAAAATATATTTTGTTCAAATACTCAAACTAGTTATTTTCAAATAAGCAAAATGGAAAAAAGATAATGGCTACACTTGATTAAATAAGAAAAGCAAAAAAAGAAAAAGATAAGCTAAAAATATGAGTTTTAGGAACTGGGATACATTTCTCAGAGGGATCTGACTCAACTGTTTAATTGTCAAAGAAAAAAAAACTGTATTTAAGTTAGTTTGTCCATATCTGACAGGAATCTTTTTTTTTTTTTTTTTTTTTTTTTTGCGGTATGCGGGCCTCTCACTGTTGTGGCCTCTCCCGTTGCGGAGCACAGGCTCCGGACGCACAGGCCTAGCGGCCATGGCTCACGGGCTTAGTTGCTCCGCGGCATGTGGGATCTTCCCGGACCAGGGCACGAACCCGTGTCTCCTGCATCGGCAGGCGGATTCTCAACCACTGCGCCACCAGGGAAGCCCAGACAGGAATCTTTAAAAGCTGTTTCAAAGTAAACTTTACATTGAGCAAATTTCAAAAACCATCTTGTGAAATATATTTAAGGAAGTATGGAATGAGGCTATTTTCTTTGGGTATAAAACAGTACTTTGCTGCCTAAACAAGGGTGGTATTTTCTGAGATACTGAAAGTTGTCTTGCTTTATCAACAAATACACCTTCATCTGTTTAGCCTTCTTTGAAGTGAAGATGGGAAATGCCCCAGAGTGACATTAAAGGACAAAGTCTGCTACTTGTAGGCAAGGTTTGCATGAGGTAATGGAATAAAAATATAGCTGGGTTGGGGGGCGGGGGAAGAGATCCCAGAGTGCCTTATAACATTGCTTAGTTATTAATAACTGCCATTTCTTCAACTTTATAGGTAACATTTCCTGTTCTTCCAATACATCTCTAAGGTAGATATTAGGAATCACAATTTACAGATGAGAAAACTGAGAGACCGAGTAGAAAGATGACTTCCTAGTAAGCATCAGAGGAGGATTTGAACCTAAAACTCGCTGACTCTGATAGGTCTTCTCTTTCCACTCTGCCATGCTTCGTCCACATTATATGTGTTATTATATACAGTAATATACCCTCTGTATCACCTAAATTATTCACAAAGTCTTTTAGATAAATGCCTCCCTCTGCTGCCTCAGCAGACCCTAGATCTGGACTGAGCCAATGGAGCTTCTTCAGTGACATAATCAGAGTCGGCCATGTTTGAGAGAAAATGGTCCTCCAGCCTCAGAGGGACAGCAGGGAGGAGGCTGCAGGCAATCAGAAGATGCAGGTCTGACTGGTCTGGCCATCGTTCCTGGTTCAGCTTCTGTTTAGAAAGGAATGGGGAAATGGAAGGGTCATAGTCAGAAAGACAGCCAGGCAGCAGTATAGCCTTTTGAGTCAGCACAAACCCTGAATGACCATGTGCTTATGTACTCAACTTCCCATAAATTTCTGCATGCTCACTTATACATCCGTTGTGTGTGGGCAGTTGCTTTGCTCAAGTTATGTTTTTTACTTGTAGTCAGATTCCATTTGAGTCACCACAGTGCTTTATCTATCCTACCATAATACAATTTTGAATTAATACAACTAATCTTCCAGAAGGCTGCCATCCAAATATTAGAAGGGAAATTGGATTATTGTTGGTTTTCTTTTCTTTTTTTTTTTAACTTGCGTGCCAATGGCATACTGACTCTTAAATTCAACAGAAGTACACTCTATATGACTGATGACTAATTTTTCAAGAGTAACCAGATTTCAGACCTTATTCTATCCTACAGCAATGTTAACAAGAGTCAGATGGAAAATGTTGGCAGGTTTAAAGATTAGTACAAAAAAAGAGATGCACTGTTGTTTTTAAAAATTCCTTCCCTTAAACACAATTATATCACCAGCAAGATAGTCCAGCAAGTCTTTTGAAAGAGATAAGGAACAGAAGAGGAGTATTAATGCAACATAACTTTGAGTCCAAAAATTGAGTGCTGAAGTTTTTCAAATCTTCAGAGAGTAATTTGAGACATCATTAAACTGAGGAGGAGAGGCTGCTTCTCTGTCATTTACCTTGTCTCAATTTCAGGAATTTCCCCAGGTCTTAACTGCTCATTACAGTGATATTTTTCTCATTATTTTGGTTGTGGCTGCCCTGCTTTGGTGAGGTCTTAATTTGAAGCAAATGATTTTTTTAATTTGTGGAGTGGGGAGTGGTCACCCATAATGCACTCTTGTCTTCCCCTTCAAGTGTTTACTTGTGAATTTATGTTTGCTTTCACTTGGAGGTGCAATACTGGGATAACCCCAGTGTTAGAGGGAGAAGTTGGAATGAGAAGAACTCAATTGCTATTTCCAGAGCTCCAAGGAGGTGTTTTTTCCTTTAACTAAGTTCCCATTTTCCATACAAACTGTAGAAACGCACAAAATGTCCAGATAGGAAGGCTTTTAAACTCTTGCATCAAGTCTCAGAGAAAACATTTTGTTAAACTGCCTTTCACAACCTGACAAGAACAGGTCAAATGACATCACTCCAAATATAGCTTCTATCAAAATTCTGACCTGACAAGAAGATTCCTGGTTATCACTGATGGCCCACTTGGAGACAGAGAATCAGTCAAGCTTCTTAGAATCTGCTGCTGTAGCATTTGATCGGTTTGCATCTTTAGCAATTATGAACCTGCTAGTGCATCAGTCTTGCCATGGAGAAGTACAGATATCAGTTGTTATGTCTCCACTACCCATTCCAAACCTAATCTTGACACTACTTCAGTAGATCCAGAGCGGGACTTGGAGGACCTGTTTTGAAGACATCTGAAAGTAATTCTGGTCGTCAGCCAGTTTGGATTTTGGCTTGATCTCTCATTAGCCATGTGATTCTGGATTACATTACTCTCATTTCTTCATCTGGATTACATGTGCTCATGCAGGTTAAGTAATAAATTATTATATTAGAATATGTAACTATAATTTAAAGGTAGCTTTAAATAATCATTTGGTTTATGATTTTAAAGTCTCATCAGCTTTACTCCTAGTATTTGTAGTAACAGTTGCTCTCAGGTTTACAGAATGAGTGTGGTTAGTTATCCTCAGAACTGGGAAAATAATGAACTATTTCCCATCCACAATGTAGTGGAGGGGAAAACTTCCCCAGGGATTTCCATCTTGTCCCTACGCTTAATATCTAATGATGCACAAGATTGCATTGTTCGCTAGAGCCCAGTGGTTAAGCACATAGACTAAACTCACGGTGCCTGGGGTTTTGTTCGGATTCTACCACTCTCTATGTATTGACCTGGTATGAGTTATTTAACCAGATATTCTGCTTGAACAGATACTCTGTATGTACCATTGTATCCTCAGAAATCATTAAGGTAGCCAAATCTACTGGCCTTGCTATAAGTCAGTATATTGTAATATCTATTACAGTTAAGACCCAATGGTTAAGATTTACGGGCTTCCCTGGTGGCGCAGTGATTGAGAGTCCGCCTGCCGATGCAGGGGACGCGGGTTCGTGCCCCGGTCCGGGAAGATCCCACGTGCCGCGGAGCGGCTGGGCCTGTGAGCCATGGCCACTGAGCCTGCGCGTCCGGAGCCTGTGCTCCACAACGGGAGAGGCCACAAAAATGATTTACTATTAGTTACCATGACAGATATGCTCCTTTTTAATATTTTCCACCATTTAATACAGGTTTCAAGCTCCTTACAGAAGATGAGAGTGCTAGTTTTTCTCTCTTTGGCCCCTCCCTGAGTCCCAGCTGTAGCCATTCTTCACTCTTCTCTGTCCTGCCCTGGAGGCTGCCCATTGTGGACTGGTTCCCCGTGGCTCCTGTGCCCTCGGCTGCCTTTTAGATTTGGCTGAAGGGAGGTGTCAGCAGGAAATCAGAGTGTCTCCTATAGGAGCCAGAGCTCTTGTCATGCAGCCACACCCGCCTCCACCATTTCCATCTCTGACAGCGTGTGGTAACTGTTTTCTCATCTAAGTGCTTCAGTTTCAGGGCTGGTAATGGCTTCCTGCTGGTGCTAGTTACTGGGTTATTCATCATGTATTACTAGTTCCCTAACCGTACTCACATCTTTGTATATGTTCCTTTCACTAATACGTTTGGATAAATCTTTAGAGTGTGCCATCTGTTTCCTCGAGATTGATAAACAACAAACATTGTCTTTTATTCAAAGCACTGGCTTTGCATCCTCCTGGGCACAGAAGAGAAGGAGATGCTGGTGCATTTTCCCTTTCTAACTTTGTCTCAGCCAGCATAGTCATGTGAGTGGTAGCAACTACAACAGCTTTGGGCACCCTGCCTTACCCGTTCCCCTGGAAACAGCTTCCTTCAAGATGTAAGAACACACAAAATTCACAGGTGCAGTGGATGGCGTGTGGGTGAGGTAACGGGGGAGAAAATGGTTAATGGATGCTGTAGCTTTCTGTCCACAAAGGGGAGAACTCATCACCTGCCATCTTCCATGACACTTCCGTTTCTCACAACGTGACCATCACTGAAACATGAAAGAACCTGCAAAGACATGCTTATTGCCATTATGCAGACATATGTTAATTGGGGCTTCATTCAGAGGAGTATTTTCTCTGTTATCTCCTAAATAAGTCCTGTGTCATTTCCTATATATTACTATGCTTATAATGTTATGTCAATGTACTGCTTTAGCATCTTTAAAGAATTACTTTTATATACTAATAAAGATTACTTTTTCTGGTAGGGAATTTAAAAGTGAGCTGTCTTTTTCATGTAAATGCTAAAATACCTCAGGCCAGTAATTATGCTTAGGCTATTTTACATGTGTTAAAACATATCACAGTGATATAATCTTTACGTATGTTCAATTCCCTTCCAAGTATAAATGAGGTCTTGTGCTGCATTAGCTGATCCGTATGCAAGTGTGTACTTCAGCTCCAGGTGTGGGTGTGGAGGCATAATTCATTCCAAACACAGGGTGAACATCTGCCCATGAAATGTACGAGTATGAGCATTGCAGCTATAAGAAGTAACAAGAACAAACCACATGGACAGTTGATGGAGGAATGTTTTGGAGAAATAATAGTATAGGCAAAGAGGACATTAGATATTTGAGGAAAAGTAGTGGAAAAGCTAAAATTAACTAGGACAAACGAATGGACAGATTTGACTGCTGTTCTCTACAGTTTGCAGTAACAAATGTGGCCAGCTCTAACAGAGAAATCAGTAACTGGTGTATAACAATCACTACTTATTTCCTTTAGCATACACATACTGGCGCCTCAAAGAGGCAAAAGGAGCAACACCAAGAAATTTGATATTGTATTCTTTAGGCAACAGAGAGCTATTAACTGTTTTGGATCAAGGGAGCAACATGATCTGTGTACTTTCTAATTATTTGGAATGGTGTGTAGGATTTATTGATCGAGGCTAATGTGGATGGGGAGATCAATTAGGGAGCTGTTGCAGTGATCCAGTCATGAGGTAATGAGTGCCTGAATGAAACAGTATGGATGAAATTAACTATAGGGATGAAAAAGGGTGGACTGTGTTAAAGAAGAATTAACCAAATATGAAGCTGCATGTGGTACCTTGGGTCTACGGAGAGGAAGAGGCCAAAATATTTCTGGGATATTTTAGTCTCTGTGCTTGGAACAATGGACAAAAAAGAAAAGGGAAATGATGAAAAGAGTTGAGGAGAAGGAGGAGAGGGTGAAGATGTTTTAAACCAGCTTATTCTGAGAGGTTGGCAATATTTGTTGCCTATGAAACAGTTGGAAGTTCTGATGGGAAATTTGAAAAAGGATTTGGAGCTATAGATGTCAACCTGAGAGTCATATGCCTCGAGGGGATATTTTAAGCCAGAAGTGCTGTTGAAATCACCAGAGAAGAGAATATGGTGCAGGAAAAGAAATGAGGTAAGGGTGGAAGAAAAAACTTTGGAGACTGCTTATCATCTGAGGACTTGAGAAAAAGCAGGTGCAAAGAGCTCACATTCCATTTTAAGCTTTACAAGTGCTTCCTCATGCATTTCCTAATTTGACCAACAAGATAACCCTGAGAGGGCAAATGATATTAACCCCGAGAAAGGAATGTCCAGGTATCTGAAGTGACTTGCCTAGGGTTCTCCAGGAAGTAGCAGGCAGAATCAAAATATCAATCCCGATCTTGCCATGCCACCTTCATCTTAAAGGGGGCTTTTCATATGGTACTTCTGAAAGCCTCTGGAAGTTGCTGCAAAACTCCGTCCTGAAGCCCTTCCTGAGTGGAGGTGGCCTGAGAACAAAGGAGAATCCAGGGAGGCAGAGCTGGTGCTACTTCAGCCAGGGGAGCTCTGCTTACACACCAAACTTTACCCTACTATTTCATCTATATGTGAGGGTCAGCCAAAATCAGTGCAAAAACCACAGGTTCAAATATTCCTCGATGTCAGCGAGCTGCTTCTAAGAGGAACTCACCTTCTCAGTAAGATTCACATTATTCTGTGAAAACTTTTTATTTTACCTCAGGAGAGGTATTCACTGACCAGAAAAAAGAAAAAGAGGAAGGGCATTTTTTGTATTATCTGTGCTTCTTGTATGGTGCTGTTTTAAAGCAGTATTTGGAAGGTGGCTTCACGTCTGAGTGGCAGGATATTAGATTTTTCTAAGAGGACATAGCATGGCCTCCTAATATTTGGAAAGAGTTTTCTTGTCCCTTTTAGCACCTAACTTACCAAGCAGCAACTTCAGTATTGAAGCAGAGAGAATTTATGGATATAGTCATCATGCATCCCCAAAGGATTTTCAATAGAATAACAAACACGAACACACATAGGATCAATTAAGTCACTTCCCTGGAATGCATACAATGCATCTTGAGTTTTACCAGATTTGCCACTTTTCCTTTTGTGTGTGTGTGTGTATGTGCCATATGCATTCTTAGAATTTAGCTTACTCATAACTCCTGTGAGGGATGGAGGTGGACTTCTTGTTAAACTTCTACATGGATTCAGAAATCAGCATGGGGGGCAAGTTTGGAGTCTATGAAGACCTAGACTTAAAACATATTCCATTGCATTTAAAAATTAATAAATCTCTTTCCTTTAGTCATGTGAATATGTAGAAGAGCGCACTCATAAGAATGAAATAGTCAATTAATTATGTAAAAGACCCCAAGAAGCATCAGCGGCATGAATTCAGGCAGTCAACTGTTTTCTAAGGACTGCAAAGCTCTGGATGGAAAGGAAGGATAGTAACACTCTAAGAGCTGGGTACTGGGCTTGAAATGTAGGATTTAAATTGATTCTCTCATCAACCTTAGAAAGTAGGGATTATTAACAGAATTTTACACATGGAGATACTGATGCTCAGAGAAATGAAGGTACAAGTCAAGTAAAAGTAGGGGACTTGGAATTTGATCCTGGATCAACTTTACTACAAACATGCTATACCAGGTGGTATCCAAAGAGAATCTGACATCAGTGAACACATGGGGAAAAGCATGTCTACTTGATTGTCCTCTGTGTCTCTCAGGGTTCGATTAGAGAAGAGCTAGGAGTTGCATCTAATAAGGGGTTTATTATAAGGATTTGATGTAAGTCAGTTGAAGGAGCTTATTTCACGATCTGTGTGAAGCTGTGCCTGGTGCTGAAGCCTAGAGGCCAGAGCGTGGGCAGCAGAGAGGGAAGAGGGACATGAAGTTGAGAAAGTGAGGTCAAGCTGAGCCTGAATCCACAAGGATGGACTGGAACCTGAGTTCGACTCTTCACCTCCAAGCCTCCAACTTTGATGATGGGGGTGTGCTGCAGGAGGAGCTAGCTGACCTCCACAAAGCTGAGCATGAATATTCATTAGGAATATTCATGAGCATGAATGTTTATTATCTAATAAACCATGTATGTTCAAATTATTTGACAGTATGCAATATTCATGCATACTGTCAAATAATTTGAACATACATGGTTTATTAGATCACCATCCCAGACCTTGAAGCAGGGAACTTGGCAGGAGCCGAAGGAGTTGTAAGCCCAGCTGTCATTGTCTCCTAACCAGAAAAGCCAGCAGGAAGCAACACTAGGGTGCCCTTCTAGGACTTCTTGAGGATAGAGTAAGGTAGCTGCCTCTTTATATGACCTTCCAAATCTCACACAAGACACTCCGTGTGTCTAATGCTAACATGGAACTTGTAGCAACAGGCAAGTAATACAAAGTAGGCTGTGTATTATGTACCATTTCTTGCCCCCTTTCTGGAATGCTATCCCCTTGTCTCTTACAAACACATTTTAGAATGCAAGTAAGAGTAGAATTATTATATATGAAGTAAATAGTTTGCAATTATTTGATAGTTCAACTATTTTATTATTCTTATTTTTAAAATAGGACGTTTCACAGCACACCTAGCCTTCCCACCTAAATGAATGTGCATGCTATCAAACAATTTGAACACATGGTTTATTAGTCAGATCACCCACCATAATAAATGCATCTTTCCCTTGTCAATATTAATGTTATGCATTTTTTTTAACAATGCAATGTAAAATAATTGTAGAAAACAAAATTGAATGAAATATCTCAACTTCCAGTGGGATAGATTTTACTCAGTTAATCTTCGTTGGATTCAGTTAATTATCACAAAGCACTAGCCAAATTAATGCCTTCTATTTACATCTTCCACTATATATTCATTCTTTGGTCTACTTGTTTTTGGTGTGTGTGCCCGTGTCTTTGACTTTTTTGGTTTTAAGGAGGTGAACAGAATTAGGTTAATCATAAAGTTCATAAAGCACTATCATCATCTGTCCAGATATGGGTTTCTTTTCTTCACTTATTTCATTTGTTTATTATTTAATAATTTAATGAATATTCACAAATCCACCACTCAAACCAGAAATGAAAACATGACCAATAACATAATTCTACTTACGTCCTCCTCTATCTCAACCTCTGTCTTCCATTATAGGTATCCATTGCCATGAATTTTGTATTTGACATTGCCTTAAAAAAGGTATGTATGTATGTACTCACACATATATGTCCACGTACACTTACATGTTTGTGTATGTGTACAGTCTTGCCACACACTCTCAGACATTGCACACATATACATACCTAAAATATTTGGTTGTGTTTTACTTATTTTGAACTTTATAAAAATGAAATCATATTGTCTCTTAGAATGTGCTTTTCTTATACAATATGTTATTAAAGTTTAACTATGTTGTACAAAAGGCCATGAATTCAGTCACTGTCATTGCTGCATGACATTCCATTGAGTGACTAACCCGTACTTCATTTTTCCATGCCCATGCTGGGGTGCATTCCATACAGTTTCTTTGGGGAATGTACTTAGCAGTGGACCCACCATGTTACAGAATATGCCACGCTTTGACTTTGTAAGATATATTAAGTTGTTTTTCAAAGTGGTTGTACCACTTTTCACTCCCACCAGGAAAGTATCAATATATCAGATTCCCTTATTCACATTCTATCCAACCTTTGAAAGAGTCACACTTCATACTTTTTGTCATTTGAATGAATGTGAAATAGTCTGTCATTGTGGTATTTGATATGAGTAATAATGAGGTTAACCATATCTTTACATATGTATGTTGCCTTACATAGTTGTTACTTACTCATGTCCTTTGCCTATTCTTGTATTGGGTAGTTAGTAGTTTTGTTACTGGAATGTGTAAGATATTCAGATACTGATCCCTTGATAAGCATAATGAAAATAGCTCTTCCAGTTTATACTTGCATTTTAACTCTAGTTTCACTTTTTCAATGAAGAGTTTCAATGAAGAGTTTTTCAATGAAGAGTTTCAATGAAGAGTTTTCAATGAAGAGAATACATACCAATCATTCTATAGTTATTATTTTGTCTTGTTTTAAAAAAATCATTCCCTACTCCACAGCCAAAAACTTTCTCCTAAAAATTTTGAAGTTTGCATTTGATATCTAAATTCATAATCCACTAGGAAATTATTTCTATGTATTTGTCAGAAAAATAAAGATAAGTAACAGTAGGTGCTGGCAAGCTTGTGGTGAAAAGGGAACCCTTATACATTGTTGGTGGGACTGCAAATTGGTCCAATCACAATGGAAAACGATACAGAGATTCCTCAAAAAATCAAAAGTAACTCTTCCATATGATTTAGCAATTCCATTTCTGCGTATGTACCCCCAAAATGAAAACAGGATTTTGATAAGGTGTATCTACTCCACGTTTATCACAGCATCATTCACAATAGCTAAGATACGCAAACAATCCAAATGCCCATCAACAGATGAATAGATAAAAAAAGATGTGGCTACATATACAAATGGAATATTATTCAGCCACCAGAAAGGAAGATATCCTCGCCTTTGTGACATCATGTATGGACCTTGAGCATACTATGCTAAGCAAGATAAGTTAGACAAAGACAAGGACTATAAGATGTTACTTACATGTGGAATCTAAAAAAGTTAAACCTGTAGAAAAGAGCACAATGGTGGTCACCAGGGGATGGGGGTGTGAGGAAAAGAGTGATGGAGTTTAAGGGTACAAACTTGTAACAAGTAATAAAAAAGTCATAGAGATCTGATGCACAGTGTAATAAATAAAGACAATAATATTGTACTATAATTACATAATGAGATAAATATTACTACATCAGCAATCATATTACAGTATATAAATGTATCAAAGTAAAAAAAAAAGAAAAGCTAAAATTTTCCAGCTTCCATCTTCATTTATTAATGGTTTCTCCTTTCCCTACTGATCTATTATGCCATTTTTTCGTATCAAAGTTACATGTATGTGTCGTTCTGTGGGTCTGTTCTATTCCATTGTTCAGTTTGTGGCTGGTGCAGGTCTAGACAAAGTCTTAATCATTATAGCTTCATATTAAGTCTTCTTTAACCAGGATAGCAATTTGTCCTTCCTCCTCCTTCTTCTTTAACAGTGTCTTAGTTAATTCGAATCTTTTGCATTTCATTATAAATAAATCAGCTTTTCAATTTTCACCAGATAAATGAGATTTTTTTTTTTAACGAGATTGCATCGATTCTCTACATCAGTTTGGAGAGCATTAAAATCTTTATGCAGGTAAGTCTTTTTATCTACAAACAGGAGCTATTGTTTCATTTGCTCAGGTCTTCTTGATATCATTCAGGGAAAAATATGTATAATTTTCTGCATATAGATATTTCATATCTTTTGTTAGATTTTAGATATAATTTTTATAATTTTAACATATTTATAATTTTTGTTTTCTGAATTGTGTGTTTTAAATTACATTTTCTAGTTTACTTGTGAAATGCAATTGACTTAAGATTTGAAAAGTGGGTTCTATGCCTTGCATCCTTACCAATCTCATTATTCACAATATTTATAATAATATTCTATTAATTTATCTCTGGATTTATACACAGAGAATTATAATGTTTAGTTTTCTGGTCTTATTGGACTGGTTAGAACTTCCTATAAAATGTTGAATGTAAATGACAATAGTGAGCATTCTCATTTTTGTTCCCAATTTTAAAAGGAACGCTTCCGATATTTTCTTATTTAGAATGATATCTATTCTAAGTTTTCTGTAGGTATATATTATCAGGTTAAAGAAATTATCTTAGCTTACTGACTTCTTTTTGAATTAAGAATGGGTATTGAGTTTTGTAAAATCCTTTGTTATTCATCTATTTAGATGATCATATTTTCCTTTAATCTGATAATAGTTTACATAATGTTTATAGATTTTCTAAAAACCATTTTTTCATAGAGTAATCCTAATCTGGATATTATGTATTATCTTTTTATATATTGTTGAATTCTATTTGTAAGTATCTTGTTTAGGAGTTTTGCACCTATATTCATGAGAAACTGGATATTATAATTTTCCTGTCTCATTCTATCCTTATCTCGTTTTGTATCAAGGTTATATTGACCTTGTATAGAGTAGAATCAGCCAGGGATTCCTCCCTCACTTTTTTTTTTTTTTTTTTTTTTTTTGCGGTATTCGGGCCTCTCACTGTTGTGGCCTCTCCCGTTGGGGAGCAAAGGCTCCGGACGCGTAGGCTCAGCGGCCATGGCTCACAGGCCCAGCCTCTCCGCGGCATGTGGGATCCTCCCGGACCGGGGCACGAACCCGTGTCCCCTGCATCGGCAGGCGGACTCTCAACCACTGCGCCACTAGGGAAGCCCCTTCCCTCACTTTTTATTCTCCAGAAAAGGTACTCAAATTTGGAATGATTCTTCCTTAAAAGTTTGGTGGAACTTGTAAAACTTTTGGGGTCTCTTCTTTCTATATGTAAATATGTTTTACTACTGGTTCAAGCTTTTAATAGTGGTATGAATATACAGATTTTTATATTTTTCTGAGGTTCTCTTGGCAAGTTATTTTTTAAGATTTCTTTTGGTATTGGTTAAATTTTATAATTTATTGACATGAAATTTTTGATGCTATATATTTTGATCTTGGCCTTACCTTTTATCATATCCCCTTTAATATCTGGTGTATTATTTATTCATGTTTTTTTCCCCTATATAGCTCTCTCCTTTTTGATCAATCTCAGATAAAGTTTATTTCAAACCAAACTTAGTTCTTTTGATGCTTCCTATTGTACCTTTATATTCAATCTCATTGATACTTGCCCTTATCTATATTATATCCATCTTCCTGCTGTCTTTGAGTTTATTAGGCTACTTTTTTAATAACCTTTAGTTTTACAAAAAATTCATGACTTCTCAATTTTTTTTTTTTTGTAATATAATCATTTAAAAGCTAAACAGACCTCAAAACTGCTTTTACTCTTTCCCACAGTTTTAAAAAGTAGATTTTTGGTTGCCCTTCAGTTCTAGGCTTTTTTGTGTTTGTTTTTATTTTTTTATATCCACTAACATTTCTTCTTTGACCCATGGATTAAATAGAAATGTGTTCTCTAAATTCTCAATATGTGGCAATATTTTTCATTTGCCTTTTTGTTATTGCTTCTTAATTACACTTACTAGAGAAGCTGTTCTGGGTAATATCTTTTCTTTGAAATGAGTTGAGACTTGCTTTATGAGCTCATACACAATCAGTTTAAAAAATACTGTTAAGTCCTCTACATACAAATGAGTTTTGTTCCGGGAGCGCGTTGGTAAGTCTAATTTGTTCACAAGCCCAACAAAGTTAGCTTAGGTACCCAACAAACACAATCAGCTACATAGTACAGTACTGTATTAGGTTTATAATACCTTTCACACACATAATGCATAAAAAAAAACACAAAAAATAAAGAAAACATTTTAAATCTTACAGTACAGTACCTTGAAAAGTACATTAGTACTAGTTACATCACCTCTGTTTTTATGCTTGCTTCCTGACATCCTGGGCTTGAAATAAAGATACAGTACTACTGTATTCTATACAGTACTGTAAAGTACACAAAAGCACAACCACTCATAGAGGATGCATGCACGTGACAATGTACGCCAGACACATGACCTAACTTATGTGATTGGACATGTGAACACACATTCACATCTTTGAAAGTTTGCAACTTGAAGGTTCATATGTCCTTGAGCAGGGCATGTGTAGAGCTCTTAGTTCAAGCATGTTACAAGCTTGTCAAATGTGTTCTATTCTTCTTTTTATTGATTTTGTTGTCTGCTTGCTATGAATAATAATTGAGAGGAGCTGTTTTGAGCTCATTTTGTTGATTGGTCAAAATTTCATGTGGTTTTAATTGTTTTTACTACCTACATTTTAAAGCTATTTTGTTATAGCTATTTTTATTTACACTTGTTTATATCTTCCTAGTGAATTAAGCTTTTATTATCATCATCATTTTATAGTCACCCTCTATATCCCAGTGATTCTATTTTTTCTTAAAAGATATTTGGTCTATGAAGAGTATAGCTACTCCAGCTTACTTTTGGTTATTATTTGCCTGATTTAGCTTTTCACTCTTTATACTTTGTCCTATTAGTTTCCTTATCCTTTAGTAATATTTTCTATAAACATACAACTGGATTAAAAATCATCCTATCTGGTAATCTTTTAATTTGATAGTTTTATGTTTATATATATGCTATGTTTATACATGTTGTATTTATGTATGTGTCTCTAATTGGTCATTTTAGGTATATTTATTGTGATTATTGGAAAATCTGGATCATCATTAGCTTTAAGCCCCCTGACCCCCAGCCCAGTCTTTGGCTCCTAGATGTTCCACCTCAGGTTCACTTCCTCCAAAAGTCTTATTTCCTAACACCTAGGAGCAGTCTTCAGCTGCTCTGGGTTCCATTCACATTATGTTGTTTGTTCCTGACAGGGGAGAGTTTCCTGGCGACCTCTCCCATATACCGTGAGACAGCAATCATCGCAGTCTATCGTGTCCACAACCTAGCTGTTACAACAGGAGAACCCCTTGGAGCGTCTAGTCATTCATGATAAGAAAGCAGAATCCCTGCTTGCTCTTTAAAATCTCTGTAAGCCGTTGCCCGTCGCTATAGAAGTCATAAAATACAATATCCGTTTCTTCTTGAAACTGGTGAGAAGGCACGTAATCCAGGTTCTGTTTTGAACCAGGTTTGTTTTGCTCCACGGCAGCAGCCAAACCACTGAGACACTGAGGTTTCAGCAAAGAGAAGTTTTATGCATTCCCAAGGCATCCAAGCAAGGCGGAGGGAGAACACACCGCCTACCCGGAAGGAGAGGAGCTGGGGGTATTTATAGAATAAGGAGTAAAGCCGCAGGCGGTTTGAGGCATTGAGGGGCCGTCAGGGACATGGAGAAAGGTGAATGGGAAGCAGCAAGATGGGTTCCACCTCTTCTTGAAGTATTTTTCAAGGAAGGGAAAGCAGAGGAGGAAAATTAGAACTTTTAAGTTAGATCACTGCATTTAGTAAAGATCTGTGAAATTAGCTAGTAAGATGAATTCCTCAGCCTCAAGCTCTGTCTTGTGGCTGCCCCTGATTTCGAACTTTTTATAGATAGAAAACAAAGCTAAACTAACAGAAGATAATAAAGGGTGGGACTTAATCATAAATGACTTCAGTTGAGCTGCCCATGCTTGAATATAGTATTACATAAAGTAAAATCTATTGAAAACTGTGACAAAAAGTTTAATTTACTTGGTTAAGATGCCCTTTTAGAAAGCTTGTTCCCCAGCCAGGTTCATTTTGCCAAAAGGTAGCAGCCAAAATGCTGAGACGCCAAGGTTTGCAATAAAGAAAAAAGAGAGGGTTTATTCGCAAGGCAGCCAAAGGAGGAGACTCGAGAAAAATCTCAAGCTCACCTCCCTGGAAGCGAGGGGCTGTGGGTATTTATGGACTAAGGAGTAAAACTGCAGGGCAGTCTGAGGCGTGGGGAGAACTGGGGGCATGGGGAAAGGTGATTGGGCAAAGGTGTGATAATCATCCTTCTTGGCAGGTGTAACTAATCTACAGGTCCCCAGCAAGATCAGAAGGTCACCGAGAGGACACGTGCCCATGCCCAGTTGGAGGGTTGGTGGTCCTATCCAGTCTTAACCAGTTCAGCTCAAATTAGACATAGCTAACTCCAAGTTCCTGGAAAATAACTCAAGCAAATGTCTTGTTTAGGCTCCGTGCGGCTTGGAAGACATGCAAATCTTAAAACAACCTTGATTAGTGAAGACAAGTGAAATGGATTTGACTAATTACAGTTTCAGTTCCCATAAACAAACAAACCCAAGCCAATCAATCTTTGAAAAGAAAGTTAGAGGCACTAGGAAGCAGAAGTTCTGCGGGATGTGTTCTAGAGTACATGGTGGCAGATACCTCTAGGTTCCAGAGGTGATATTGCAAGTGATACAGCAAACGTATCCAACGTTTGAGGGCAATGGAATTGGGGAAAAAAGTTGGGAATCTCTACTGGGGCAATTCTTTTTTTATTTATTTTTTATTTTATTTTGGCCATGCAACATGTGGGATCTTAGTTCCCTGATAGGGATTGAACCTGTGCCCCCTGCATTGGAGGTGCAGAGTCTTAACCACTGGACCACCAGTGAAGTCCCCACTGGGGCAATTCTGTAATATGTTCTGGGCACGGTTTCTGAAGTGTAGCTCCTAACCAATTCTTCAGCCCCAAGAAATCCTTTAGCAACCTAATATTTTTTCATAAATGTCATTTTTAGAGTTGGTTTCTGTTTTTAAAATTGGGGCCCTTTCAGATACTATAACTATAACACAGCACCTGTTTATGATCCTCAGCTCTACCACCGATGCAATGAAATAAAGGCTGCGTTCTCACTGGGTATTTCCTCCATCTTGAGGCCATCCTGGAAGCTTTTCTTAAGATGAAGAGGAGGGCAGGATAGGGACTATCAGGCCACAGAAAATAGGAAGAGCCATTGAAGGGGGAAAACATCTTGATAATACAACCTTGTCATTTGCTGCTTCATTTCAAGAGTATACTACGATGATTATGATATTTAAAACTTTTCCAGATAATTATTTTAATGGAATGAAAGAGTAATCATATAGACTAGTAGACAAGTTGCTTAGTTGATACCAAGAATGAGAATTAATTTCAATGGCCTGGTATAAGTTTCCACCTTAACCTCTAATGGCAAAACATTGATTCTTTTTAGCAATAAACATTTGGGATCAAATATAAATACATAGCTGGTCAAGAATCAGAAAAAAATTCAACCAGTTATTTTCAAAATCATTTTTATTATACATGTCTATTTTACTTTTTATATGTTCTTTTCCTTTACAAACTTGGAACAGTCCTAGAAAGCATTTGATCAAGCCCCGTTTCCCTCTATTTTACTACATAACCTGGACCCAGGAAAATTAAATGAATTGTTCCAATACCAGCATCTGGAGCCTCAAAGTATTTTCAGCAATTCCACCTACTTTATTTTCTTATCACTAAAACAAGCAACATAATTAAGTTTATTTTGCTTCCATTTCTCAAATGAACTGTCCCCATTTAACAATAAGTAATATAAACTAGTAATTTGAAAAATCATCCTGATATTGTTCAAGGAAACACGAGAACAGAAGAAGAATTTTTAATTGACTCTCTTCCAATTTGTTCATCTTGCCTAATAATTTTCTTGATTTTGGAAAAATATTTTGAATGATTTTAATTCACACTGTTCCTTAGCTTATTACCTATTGTTTCTGCAATCTCATTTTTTTCAGAAGCCATTTAAGATCAGGCTCACTGGGCCATGTTCACAATTATAGAAGTGATTTACGTTTGGTTTCAACTCTGTGGGCCACGCAATTCTGCAGAATAGTTTGAAAAAAAGCTCAAAAATATTTGTCCTTAAAAATTTCAAAGGGCTTCCCTGGTGGCGCAGTGGTTGAGAGTCCGCCTGCCGATGCAGGGGACACGGGTTCGTGCCCCGGTCTGGGAAGATCCCACATGCAGCGGTGCGGCTGGGCCCGTGAGCCATGGCCGCTGAGCCTGCGCGTCTGGAGCCTGTGCTCCGCAACTGGAGAGGCCACAGCAGTGAGAGGCCCACGTACCATAAAAAAAAAAAAGAAAAAAAGAAAAAAAATTCAAAAAAGCCAGGGTCTGTCTAGTTCAATAAACATTTTATTTGATATTCCAAAGCCTTGAAAGTTTTATGACAGAGCATTTAAAAATTGTGTAAAATGACAAAACTTGTGGACTTTTAAGTTACCACTGCCTTTTGGGGGTGGGGGTTATGATAGGTGTAATACAGCAAAATATTATAATTCTCCTAAATGTTAACATTTTGTATTTTACCTGAAAGAATTAGTTAAATAAAATAACAATGCACATGATGAGACATGTTTAATTCTCTGAAGCAAATTATGTTTTAAGGCTGTTTTGCACCACAGTTACTTGAGGATGACACTTTTACTTTTAACTGCATTCTAAATATATTTTAACGTTTCAACAAAACCACTTTAATCTTATTAAAAATCTTTTTCTTAATACAGACCATCTTCTCTTAGAGTTATATATTACACAGATGACTAAATAATAAACTCTCACAATTTAATTTGAATCAGTTTTGTGCTCTCTCTTTTTTTTTTTTTTTTTTTTTTTTGTGGTACGCGGGCCTCTCACTGTTATGGCCTCTCCCGTTGCGGAGCACAGGCTCCGGACGCGCAGGCTCAGTGGCCATGGCTCACGAGCCCAGCCGCTCCGCGGCATGTGGGATCTTCCCGGACCAGGGCACGAACCCATGTCCCCTGCATCGGCAGGCGGATTCTCAACCACTGTGCCACCAGGGAAGCCCTGTGCTCTCTCTTTTTTAAAAAATTTATTTTATTTATTTATTTTTAGCTGAGTTGGGTCTTCGTTGCTGTTCAAGGACTTTCTCTAGTTGTGGCAAGCGAGTGCTACTCTTTATTGTGGTGTGCAGGCTTCTCATTGCAGTGGCTTCTCTTGTTGCAGAGCATGGGCTCTAGGTGCACAGGCTTCAGTAGTTGTGGCTCTTGGGCTCTAGAGTGCAGGCTCAGTAGTTGTGGTGCACGGGCTTAGTTGCTCTGCAGGACGTGGGATCTTCCTGGACTAGGGCTCAAACCCGTGTCCCCTGCATTGGCGGCAGATTCTTAACCACTGTGGCACCAGGGAACCCCTGTGCTCTCTTTTATATGTATATATTTTTGACACATTATATTTGGAAGAAATTCTCGACTGCCTGCTAAACTGTCTTCACATCTATTTTTAAGCAAGGTTACCATATCAAGAGTAAGTAGGAATGATTGAAATCCACAAACACAATATTCATACCTAGACTTCTGAATTTTCAAATATTGGAAGATTTCCTATTTTCTATCCCTTGGAATTTTCATTAATGTAGAATTATTTTCTTATGTTAAAGTATCAATTTTACTAGACTTCTTTCATATAAATAATATTATTATTAGGTTTTGAGGGCTTCCATTATTTCCCAGTAATTTTATACAGAACAGGGCATCACATGAGATCAGTGGAGATTATTTTAAAAAATAAAATAAAAGTAAAATACCTTCATATATAATTATAAAATAATTTATTGTGGAAAGTTTGGAAGAAACAGGAAAGTTTAAAGAATATAAAATCTAATTTTGTCACTTAAAAATAATCATTGTTTATGCTTCTTTTCCTTCTAATATTTATATTCTACATAATGGGATATATATGTGTACATATATATCTTTTAATACTGTTAGGGTTATATACATGTGTATGGGTATATATATATATATATATATACATTTCCTTTTACACTATTAGGATTATATACATACATTTTTCCACTTCACATATACTCTTGGCATTCATATTATTAAAAATTTCATTAAAACATGATTTTAATGGTCATACTGAATTCCAAAGTATGGCTATTCCAAAATTTATTTGGTCATTTTCCTATTGCTGAACGTTTATGTCTTCGGTTTTTGACTCTTTGAAGTAATACTGTGATGCATAGCTTTGCATACTTCTCAATATTTTCAGGGTATGGAATCACTGAAGGAAAGCCTATGAATCATTTAGACTCCTGATATATTGCTAAATTGCTATTGAGAAAGGTTTACTTGTAACAAAGCACGTCATTACTAGGGTGGCTAACATGACACAATGGAGAGGTGAGACATTGAACCAAAGCATCACAAAATGTGTCTCTTTACTGTTGAATCATCCCTTTTGGCCTTGCTATGTCCCATGAATGGGCTGGTTCATCCCCAGGTGGAGACAATAGTTTTCCCTATTTATCTTGCAGAAATAATTAAAGGATTCACTTAGATTCCATTTCAATTGTAGTAAATGTTATATCAACACCTGGCATTATAAGTTTTCATATTTTTCTTATTGGTATTTCTTTTTCTTTTTTCTTAGCAGAGTATAGACTTCACAAAACTTTATTTAGTATTGTAGTTGGAATGACAGTAACACGTGATGCTGAAGATCAACTAAAATTATGAAATTGTGTTCAGATGAAAAGTTTTGGCTCCTGAAATCTTATTTTGCAAGGCGGAGATGGTTAATTACTAATAAATAAATATGTTGGCAATAACTAATGATAAACACATGTGACACAGCAACAAAGGGAATAGAGATATTTTCTGTGGGCTGTTTTCAATAGAATCGTATAATCTGGTTCTGTTTGTTTTTGATGTTTTGCCCAAGATGAAAACATGTATTTAGTACTATTGACATCAGACTTTTGAAACACAGCTGCAAGCATAGCATTGTTTATAATTTCAATGAAACCTAAAGTACATTTCCTTTCTGTAAAGGAAGATGGTGAGTGACAAGGGTGGGTTGGGATTTCACTCTTTAGTTTCCCAGATTTCTCTGGGTTCACTCAAAATTGCCAGATAAGCTGTGTGTGTGTGTGTGTGTGTGTGTGTGTGTGTGTGTGTGTGTGTGTGTGTAAGGGAAACAGGAATTCCTTTCGGAAGAGTGACAATCAATCTTAGTCGAATGCTAGTTTAGGGCAGATGTTCTTAGCAGAAATCTATTGCAGTAGATTATAAATGCTGTCTGGTTGCCAGAACTCAGGCTCACATTTTTTTCTTTTTTCTTTTTTTTGGTCTTAATTTCAAAATGCTGATCCTGTTTCAGAAGAAAAGAAATAATACCCAATCTCCCAACCTCTCCCCACTTCCCTTCTTCCCACCCCATCCTTTTAGTGAAGAGGGAACAAACTTTTTTGTTCTTATTATTCATGAACTTGTTCGTTTAGGTGAACTGAGTCTTCTTTAAATCTAATAAAATTTCTTCACAACCACAGTAAATCTTGGAAATCTAATCAAAGCTATGAAAAGTAAGGGATGTCACGAAACCCTTTCAGAAAATTTATGGACTAAGACTGTATATTTAGTTCTGATTTAGCAGGCATGCAAATTTTTTACAATAAAAGCTTTTTAAGGCCCATCTTCCCACTATCAATTTTGTTTTTATATCATTTTTGGACTTTAAAATTAACAGTATGCTGGTGTGGGTATGTGTTTCATTTTTTGATAAGTCCTTTTCTTTGAAAGAAGTATTTTTATGTCACATGTTTACCCCTAGAATTGAAGTTACTTTGCTGTAAGAATGGCTAGCCTCATGCACTGTTTAGCTTTTATGACTTTATGGAAATTTCATTAAAATTCATTTTTTGAAGCATGTATTTTGATTTGTGGAAGGATTTGATCTAAATAATCGCAGCTTCAGCAATCACATCATCTCCTTTTCTGCACAGGGTAGGAAAAAGCCTCTTGAAATTATGATGCATTTTGTGAAAACAAATTTGCTTTTTATTTTTGAATCCTCTCATTGTTTGAAAATATAAACTGTCATTTTATGTCCTAATATAAAATCTGCAAGGAAATATTTTGCTTCCCTTTTTAGGCATGGGAAAAATGATGCTATTCTCAGTAGAATAACAGTGAAGTTTTACAGAATATCAGCACAGAATTCTAATACATCACTTTTTTTTCTTGCAACTCCTCTCACTAAATTGTGAATAAATTTAACTTCAACAAAAATTTATACTTGAACAAATATACTTCAACTGTATATCTCTTCAGCCTGAAGAAGTCAGTTAAGTCTCAGGATTCCTGAAGAAGGAAAAGTAGCGGAGTTTTCTTTACGATAATATGTGCAAAAGATTATTTACCAGAAACAAAAAAACAAACTTGACAGCATTTCAGCCTTAATATTATGAAGCATTCTGAGACATTGTACTTAATTAAATGTAGCTAAATGCTGTTTTCAGATGTTCTTAAGAGAGATGGGAGAGTCTATGGATAGTTGCAGAAATGGAAATGGGTTGTCTCTCTCTCAGATTTTCCATGTGTTGCTTCCAAACATGAGGCAGCAGCAGTATGTGTTGAGTTCCCATTGGAGGGATAATGAGACGTAGGGAAACGCTCGTGCAAGACAGTGGTATGTCTCCTGTGAATTGTAAACCCTGCCAGTCAACACCACCACATACTTCAAAGCAAAGAAAACTTTCTCTTCTGTGCATTTCAACTATGGTGCACCATTTACTGTGAAAATAAATAAAATCCGTTCCCAAAGTTAGCTAGAAATACAGTCAGACTTTCAGCAAGGAGGCACTGAAAATTATCTCTACCTCTCAGTATCCCAGGTATTGTCTCTAATGAGGTGAAAAAGTATGCCTCTCTGTTTTTCTGAATATTAAGTCTCAATGTTAAAAATACTGAAGAAAAAATTCCTTTATTATGTTATTACATAAAATATGTTAGATATTTTTTTTAGAATAAACATCCACAGAAAACTCTTATTCTAGTATCAACATAAAATAAACCCAGACACACACTCGAAGTTTGTAGAACTAGAAACTTGACAGGTGTTTGATTGTTACTTGAATATGAAGGAATGAAAGAACCAATCATGAAATAACCATCAACAAATTGCTATACCAATCACTTTCTTTTTATTTATTTCTTTGGACAGTGAGTTGATTAAAAAGGAGAAAATGCAGTGTTTAGAGTATTAGAATAGCCTAAATAGTATAAGTAAGGTTGGGGACTGTGTGATAATTATATATATTTAAACTACCCTTGGAAATTCTTTTAAATCAACCATAGGAAGGTTATAAACAGCGAAATTCCATTAAAGGAAGAGGGGTGCTCTCCCTAGGAAGCAAGAGGGGATGAGACCCTCTGCAGGTGATGACCATCCCTCATGTGTTTATTGGGTGGAATGGCCAACTGAACGTCCCACGGTATTTACATTATTTCCTTATTTCAAAAACAATTTTCTTCTAGCCTGTGCAGTTGAGTCTGTGTAAGTCAAGTGTGTTTCTAATGGCAGTCCAGTGAATTACTTTTCATTATAGGTATGTGTTTCCCATCAGCATGTCTTTCATCGTTCCTACACACCTCCAGCTTTCACATTCAGAACCACGCTTTTAGAATGTAGTTTACCTTTAGTTACTTCATTTGGTTAATTTTCTCTTTTTACTTAGATTATAAAGTTCTTATAAGAATAGTCTGCTTCAGATGTTTCCATAAAGTAGTTTTTATCCAATAGATGCTGTTTTACAGGCAGATTAGCCCTCAAATATTTGGTGGGGTACTATTAAGAAAGTATACCTTATTTACCTCTTAAATGCATCTTGCTTTGTTTGGCATTCCAGTATTCTATTATTCCCTTTTCTCTCTCTTTCCTGTCACCACACTTTTCAAATCCCATAAGTCCCAATCTTAGAGATTAATTCACTCAACAGATATTTACTGAGTGGCTTTTAAGTGTCAGGAACTGTGCAAAGCACTGATCAAGGGGCATAACTAATTATTTTGTATTGTTTCCAATTCATGTAATTGTTAAACAATCATCAGAAAAGTGCCCTTTTACTTCTTATTTTAGACCTGCAGAATTCATGGAAAATGAGTTAAAGCCTGTGCCAGATTCAATCCATATGTACCTAAACTCCTGTGGGAAAATCAAAGGTCATCTTTGCACCTCTGCTCACTGGGTGGGTTGACGGGGTAGGAAGGGAGGAAGTTGTTACGAGACATCTGCATCCACAAGGATGGAGAGTTGCCAAATGCTTCGCTGGGTTCTCACAGAGGCCAAGGTGAGCAGGAAACACGTTGCAAGAGTGACGCAGGGGAAGCCTGCTGGAGCTGCTCAACTCCCTCACTTGACACAGAGCTGCAGAATTAATGGCCAACACCATCAAGATAGAGTTTTAATGGCCTTGAGGAGCCCTTATAAAGTCAAAGGGATTCTGCCTTCCAGACTGAAACTGTCCTTAGTAAATAGAATCCTCACCCTCCCTGATAGGCTAAGGGTAGAAAAGTATCAGTCCAGGAGAAGTTGAAATCAAGCCAACCAAACTTTTGATTTATTCTAGTGACTAGCAGAGTTTTCTACTATGAAATATGATTTCAGACATGCAAAGAAGGCCCCAATCCACCCCCTAACAGTTTGCAAATGAGGAAATTTTACTAGCAGGCTGGCCTATGAACTCATATTTCCCATTTTCATTGTTTAGAGTTCCAATTTGAAATGCAAATATTTTTGCACGCATGATTTACCAGATTTGCTTTCTTTAGGACTGGGAGACCTAGGACTGAGAGGAAATGGAAAGAAAGGAGGAAGGAGAGAAAGGAGAGATATGTGAGCTAAGAGAGGACAGGAAGGGGAGCTGGAGAACGTTAATGAAGACAAATTCAGACTGCACGAGTTTAAGAAAATCTGTGTCAAGAACAACTTAATGCAAAGCTATCAAACATGGACGTGTCACTTTAACCTCCCTTAGCATCTGTAAAATGTGAAATAGGTATCTTCATGTTTGAGAACGCTGTAATTTCAAGTTTCCTTTAAAGTTAAAAATCTTGGAAGCATCACTAATGTAAATGGTAGAGATTTATGTGGGAATCAAACTCTCAAGAAGGCCAGAGATGCTGCCAAAAGAAACACATTTTCCATGCTAACCAATATGCTCAACCAAACAGTCGTTGTGATTAGCTTGGTTTAACCCACGTGACACACACCTTTACCAAATCTTGGCCAGCAATCATTGCTGCAAGCTCCATGCTTTAATTTTTGTGTTTAAAAAACATGTAACACTAATTGGCATTGATGTGTAGGGAGGGTTTATTTTACTTAATTATCTCAAATCAGTTATGTCTTTCATTACTGCTACTTTTATTTTGGTGGCTTCACTAAGTACAGTGAAGGTGTAAGGGAGGTAAAGTGATTGCAGGGCTACCATTTACCTTCATTCATTCGTTTACTCATTCAATAATTCATCAACAATCTTATTCACTGTGAGAGATGTCAAGAATTTAATGAGGGACACATCTAGGCAGACTTGCTCATAAAGTTTGTAGTTTGTAGGGGACACTGCATTTAATCAAATAATTACTAATTTAGAACCATCTACAGGGGACTCTTGGCCTTGCTTTGGAGATCAGGTTGATTCTTATATTTCTGTGTCTGCACTCTCAGAAAATGACAAGTTTTGCTTGGGAACCCTCCCCCACTTTTATTTCATTTTTATTTCATTTTTTAGAAAGGCAGTTATTGAAAATAGGCAGAAGAGCCTATCCTGGTACTTAAAAGAGTACCATTTATTACATATTTTTAATAAAAGCCAGCAGCCCAGCTATATTAATAACTCTGATAGAATAAAACAACTTGAATTTTAAAAAACCCAAACATTGGGGCATAACATTTTTTCCCTTTTGGACACTCTTAAGTTTGCATTTCTGTGAATATGTCAGAATGTTCTGAATGCCCTAATTACCACATAGCCACCAATAAACTGATTTTTTTTTAACATAGAACACATTTATTCATCAATTCCATAAAAAATTTCCAGACCCAACTAGAAATATTTCCTACTGAAGGAGATGGACTCTAAAGCGGAGAGTCCTTGACATGAGAAATTGTGTTCCTTTAAAAAATAATCTGTGGTCACTTTTCCCTTTCTGTGACATTCTGATGCCATTTACTCTTCCATTTCCTTTTGTTCTTTCTTGGCACTATGTGTGACTAGTGCAATTCAGATAGGCCTGTAGCCATGGAAATTATAGAAGGCAGAGATATAAGTCTATTCACTTGGGAGCATCATTCACATCACCCATACCTGTCAATTTCTCGGTCACTGATATACTGAAATATACTTTATCCAAAATTTAAAATGGAAATTGTTGTTCTTTATTTTGTCACCTTCCTGCTTCATTTTTAAAATGGAAAATAGTGGTGTTTTATGAATTTTTAATGTACCCAGGCGGCCTTGGGGTTACTAAGGGGAAGATGTCATATTCAGAGATAAATTCAGGTTGTGATTTCCATAAAAATGTTGAAGAACTGCGCAAAACACATCTAATAGTTACATATTTGTGGAACTACTTACTCTTGGGATACAGAGCTGCCTTGGGAAGAGTTCATTTACTAAACACTCTATACAAATTAAAGCTCTTGGAAAAGCCATTCATGAGCAGGAGATCATTATCTTTAATGTCATTTGATAATAAGAAATTTACTACCAAGCAGTGACTTTGAAAACTGTTGTTTTCGCTTTCATGGAAACCAAAGGTGTACATTATCAGATAGGAACTCTTCTGTTCTTATTCCATTTTCATTAGTTTCTCCTCCCATCTTGGCCAATTATTTTTGTCTCTTTTCTAAAAGAATATTTTTGTTCATCCCCTTTGAAAATTGCTTTGATTTCTAGTTTGTAGAGTCACAAGAGTATTGGAATCGGAAGGGTCCCACCAATGACCCAAGTCAACACATGCATTGTACGGCAGCGACAGAGCTCTAGCCTCAAATGCAACGGCCTCCTCCACATCTCCTCTTTGATCACAGGCAAGACACACATAATCTGTCCCAGAATGAACTCTTACATTCTCCAAACCTGCTCCTCCCACAGTGTTTCCAGTCAAAAAACTGTCATGAGCGTGTACTCAATTGCTCAGGCCAAAAATCCTGAGGCCATTCATGACTCTTGCTTCTCCCTCTCAGCCTCACATCCTATCCATCAACCAGTCTCAATTCAAGTCTCAGCTCCAAACTTGCATGCCGTCCTTAAGGATGCCATTGCTGACTCCCATCCCCCAACTCATTCTCTCTTCACTAGAACCTGTTTTTCTCCGGGGAACTCTTCACCATCTGAAATTGCACTGTATATTAATTGGCTAAATCCCTGTCACTACACTGTATTGCAAAGTCCTTGAGGGCAGGGACTGTGCATACTTGTTCATCACTGTATCTCTAACTGCAGAACTGCTGATGCACAGAATATGCTCAATAAATTATAACTGAAGGATTGAAAAATTGCATTAGATGAGTCACTGAGCAGCTCTTTTATATGACTATTTAGTAGCAAAGCTGGAGAGAGAATCTCAAAATTCTTTTTTTTCTAATGGTTTCCTCACTCTAACAAGCTGCCTCTCATTGTCCTCTCATTTTGCTCTTACACCCTCAATATTCTGCTTAAAATATAATTTTTTTCTTTCAAATATAAAGAATAATCGTGCACTTACAGAGTTAATCTTATGGAGCTTCACAGATTGCTTGTTTTTTCTGAATGCTACCCTATCTTCACAAGATCTAATGATATCATGTTTTCCTGTCCATCTCAAGCCTAGTTATATCCCCTTTCCCTAAAGGAGAATGAATATTTCTGATATTGCAAACCAGTGTCCTTTGTTCTATATCCAGTCCACTGATATATTTTTGGATGGGAAATTAAGATATTGCAAACCAGGGCTGTGTGTTATTTTAAGCTTGCAGTCCTCTTCCTTGAGTTCATTCAAGTTATTGGCAGAATTCAGTTCCTTGTATTGTAGGACTGAGGTCCCTGTTTTCTTGCTAGCTATTGCGTAGGAATTGCTCTCAGCTCCCGGGGGCCAATCCTTTCTATAGTCACTTCACAACTTTGCTGTTGTGAAATTCCAAGCCACCAGAAGAACATACCCTTGACTTTCTCCTCTGCAACTAGCCTGGAAAAAACCCCTCTTTTTTAAAGAGTTCAACTAATTAGGCCAGGCCCACCTTAGATATTTTTCCTCTTGCCCTACAACATAACAATCATGGATGTCATGCCTTATTATATTCATAGGTTCTGCTCACACTCAAGAGGATTATATGCAACATGTACACCAGGGGTGGGACTCTTAGGGACCATCTTAGAATTCTACCTAAGACTTTACAATTTCCAGTAAGAGTCAGAAGTGCTAAGGGTATACAGAAAAATAAATAAGTCAATAGAATCAAAATCCAAGCACTGATCACAATCAAAACCTTTTCAGACTGGGATGTTTCCCTTTCCCTCAGCAGTTCCACTAAATGTGTCTCATGAGATGCTCCTTGATTTAACAAAAACATTCCATGCACCCATTCATTTGGAAAATTTGTAAACTGGTCTTTGTTCTTAATTGCATGACCTTTCAGAGCCTTTCATAGTCCTGCACAATCTTTAAAAAGAAGCATTTCCCAAACTTATCTGACTAAGGAACATGTTTTCATGCCAGAGTGTTGGTTGATATTTGGTTGGCCTACTGCATGGCTATGCTGGCTGTTTACTGCCAGGATTCTTCCTGATTAATCAAATTTTCTTTCTAATTGGTGGGGGGGTGCCTGTAGTGCACCTAAGTGTTTTTAATACCACTCCTGCTCCAGAGCTGTAGTTCTCAACTCTGTCTTCATATTAGCATCAGCTAGAGAGCTTGTAGAAATAACTAATGCCTGGGTCCTAACTTTAGAAATTGGAATATAGTTCTCTCATATATGTGTAAGCTGTGGCCAATACTCTAGGGATATGTTTTAATGCTTCAAGTATTTAAGAATAATAGCCATACCTATGCTTGTTGAGGATATTCTACATATTAGGTATTATGCTACATGATTTGAATCAATGGCATTTTATTTAATCTTTACCAAAACCCTATGAGGTCAAGATCATTACATTGCTTTTACAGAAGAGAACATTTAAGATTTGAGCAGTTGTTACTTGTCCAAGGTCTCATGGGGTGGGAACATGATTTGAAACTAGTTTGTCCTGTCTCCAAAACCCATGCGTCTATTTAATCATTCTGCTATATTTCTTATAAATTGGGCTTTTGTGAAAAGAACATAATATAAAACGTGCAACAATTTCAAAAGAGCTCCTCTCTCTCTGGACCTGTGGTTACATGATGACAGGAAAAGAAAAGCACCCTGCCAGAATTTGGCATTATCGCTCATTGAAGCAGGAAATCCCAGTCTCGCTGAGTTGAGAGCATGGAGCTACCACAGGATAAAGAGAATGGATGGAACTTGGGCCAGGAACTGAGCTTGCCCACTATACATTTCCAACTGGTTCAAGCCTGCTTCCTTCTACTACCATGTTGAGCTAGTACGTAGTCACCTTCCAGGCAAATTATATTATGTACCTCCTGCCAGCTATTCCATTGTCTGTAAAAAGAGTATCTTTTAATTTCTGTCCACTCTATCGCAGGAGGGCACATGCTGATGGAGATCTGTGGTGTCACCATTGGGCACTAAGACGTGGCAACATAGAAGGCATCAAGGATACATTTATTTCATGCTTATTGAAGTGTTTTCATGTTCCTTTTAAGAGACTTAGTAATTGAACACATCACCAGTTTCAGCAAGCCGAGGCCAAGATACTAGATTAATATTTATGCTTTGAAAGTGCCTTTCTTTCAGACATCCTTTGGTACATCACACACATCCTGTCTCATCAACACATACTGTCTCTAGAAGATGTAGGGTCCTGAGGCCTCTGAATAGCAGGTAATGGTAATAAAATCACAAACGGTATTTCAGGATGATGGACTGAGAAAAAGAAGCCCTGAACTCCATTCCCGCTGTTTGCAGTAATTCACTGTGATCCCCTGAGCAAATATGTAGAAGAATTACAATTGTCCTCTACCTTGTAGAAGCGTGGTAAACAAAATAGACTGGAGGTGATCTTGGCTAACCTAAAAAAGTAGGTGTTGGTGATCCAATCAGAATCAACAGACATTTTGTTAAACATCAGGACACCGTGAGGTTAGTAAAATTAAATAAGAACCGATCTCCATTTTCACGAAACTCAAAATCTAGGTAAAGCAAGATAAATAAGTGGGATATCTGGGAGAACTGTATAAACTCTATTATAAAAAAAATGCAGATACAGAGTGTGTTGGGGAGAGAGTGTAGCTGATATCAGAGCTTTAAATCCTAAATCCAACATTTACTTGAATGAGTAAATAGTAAATGACTTAACTCAGGTAAGCCTCAGGTATTATCAATCAATGGGCCATAGTAATATCAATCTTCAGGAATGTAGTAAAGACAAAGTAAAAAGTAAGCTAATGAGTGTGAAAAAAGTACTCTGGAAAGTGGAAAGCTCTTTATAGATGCTGGTTGTTGCTATAATCATTGATCCTTGGATCTAGAAATGAGGGATTCAGGGAGCCTTCAGATAAGAAGGGATATTGGCAAGATAGATATCAATATCCCACTGATTATTGTTTGTTGTTTACCTGAAATTCAAATGTAACTCGGTATTCTGTGTTTTATCTGTCAAGCCTACCTGGAACTTACTTGGGGCTCAACATTGGTCGAGTCACCCAGGCTTTGTGAGCCAGGCTGGGTGCACTGGGTATTATTTTGTTCTTACCCTCCTACCTCTTCCCACTCCATACCCCAGCATCAGGCCAGTTTCTTTTTTAATAGCCTGTATTGCTGACTCATGCTGGGCTTGCAATCACAGGGCCAATGAGTAGTCAAGAATGTACTTTGTCATTCACTCCAGAGAGCTGCAAATGCCCTTGGAAAGGAGCCTGCACAGCTACCTGGATCACATTCCAAAGGAATTAGCACGGTTCAGTGTGAGTTCCTGCTGAACGTGGGAAAGCCCCTCTGAGGGAATCTGACAATTTAAACTCAGGGTAAACTAGCTGTTACCTTATCTGGATTATTTGCAAGCAAATTTTGTTCCCCCCCGAAGCTTGTGACTCTGTTTTGTTTTATGTTTCTTTTTATTCTCTGAATAAAAGTATCAGCCACAGAAGGTTGGTGTTTTTGTGTGTCTGATTTTTGTTTTAGTTGTGTTTGATTTTACTCTCTAGTTAAAAGTACGGTGTCAGTAACCTCTGGATTTGGGGGAAGATGATCAGAAGCAGTGAAGACACCATCTCTTTATACTGGAGTGGAGGGGCTTGGGTCCAGGCAGCCATGGTGCAAGTGGTCCCAGGGGGACCAGATTTTGGAGCTGCCTCTTTTGGCAATTATGTTGCTTTTATTTAGCTCAGTTGTTACAGAGCAATAAAAACAACCACAAAGTTTCTAAAGATGCTTTCATGCGGGCTGTATATACGTGTGAGAAAATGACAATTGTCCTCATGATGACTTTTATTATATTTTTAAATTTGAGGCAGCATTAAGTGAGGTCTTGATGGAGCACAATGATGAAAGGCCCCCCTCACTTCACAAAGCCAGCCCTTGATGGTCCCAGACTGAGAAGAAATAAAGTAACTAAAAGTAACTACAATATGTTCAGTAGCTTTCCCTAACAAACAGCAATGCCCAAGGCCTGACCACTCCCTGCAGCGCCACTTCTCCAAATCTGCTGCAAATACCATTAGGAGAGTTCAAAACGGGAACATTGTCTGGAAAAAACTATTTGACACTGCAAAAATCACTTCTTTCAGACTCTGGGAAGTTTCAGGAGATACTGTGTGCTAAGGGAGTTTTATTTGTTCAGCCCTATAACAATGGGCTCATAATTAAGTGCTTTCTGCCAGATATCTGCCATGGCTGAAAAAGCATACCGTAAAAGCATCAGGGTATGTGCCTGTTCTTTCAAGAACAGGAGTCTGAGTGATTTATGCTGGTTGCAACCTTGACCATGAGAACAGTTAGAGAGAAAGCAACTTAGCCTGGAAAATGGCTCACATCAAAACCGGTAAAGGTCAAGAACATTGTCAACAGCATAAGCTTTTGCAATTTTCGTTTTCAAGTCTTTCAGCCTTAGGACTCTAGGGGCAGAGCAGGGTGATGATTTAAACACTGGAAATACAGATTTCACGAATATGCACAGCACTATAGGCTTATAAGCAATTACAAACATGAGTTTACACATTTTAGGTGGTAGCCTAGTTTTAAGATGGTTAATCTAATGTACTTGATTGAAGTACAGAGAAGCCTTAGTTTCCAGATTCCCTTTAGATTGTTTCTGTGCATATGTGAGTGCACATGCACACACACACACACACACACACACACACACACACACACACACACCCCTACCTCTTTTCTAAAAACAAAGTACTAATCAACAAAGGAAACTTTGAAAATGGAAATATGTCTCCAGGGTTCTCGATTTCGTTTGTTTCTATCTTTGTTCCCTTAATACTTCACTAAAAATAGGAACATTTAGGAATAACAATAATAGTGTAGCCTTATCACTGGAAAAAAGTAGGAATCATAGTTAGTCATACCAAAGAGGGGTAGCCTCCCTGCCTCAGTAAATGTAGGACTAGGTAGATTCTCGAGTGTTCTTTCTCTGGAAACCCTAGAAAATTACATGCTTTCTGATACCTTCTATAAAGTGGTTCTTGAGCTTCTGACCTAAAGCTGGTTCCCTGGAAGGGAAGATAGTAAATACAAAAATAATTACAACGAGTCTGAGTGGAAGCTATGGGGCCAACTGACCCATGACTAATGGGAGACACAGTCCAAGATACATTTAGGGGCTCAGGAAAATGTTTAATTTTAATTTAAAAAAATCAGAACTAAAAAATGAATATCATCATAATAATGGATATATAATGATGAGTCCAGCAGCTCAGATTATAATTTTCTTTATATCAATGCAGTTATGAAATAGAAGTTTTAATATTTTCGTATGGAGAAAAGAGGCTCACAAGGCAAAAATGCTGAGAGCCCACAGGAGCCATTCAGCAGATCTGGAAAGGCTCCACAGATCAGGAGCTGGTCAAGCCCTATGGTGGCTTAGAGGAAGGAGGCAATTTATGGCTGGGGAGAAGCAGAAAAGTCTCAACAAGGGAGGTGACAAGTGAACCAGGCTGTGAAGCGTGGATAGACCCTTACTTGTGATGACATGGGAAAGACATTCCTGGCAGAAGAAGGATACAAGCAGAGACTTGGAAATATAGCATGGACTAATAGTTTCTTAGAAAACAGAGTACACTTCTTTTAATTTTCTTTGAGTACAGAACATAAAGGGCCTTATAAAATGGTGTGTGTGACTTAGTTGGTTTGCTTAGGATGACGTTTTAATTTTTTCCATCTTATTCAGTTCTATCCTTAAATGATGTATCACTAGGCTTAATGCAAAAGTATTAAATCAGGGCTTTGAAAAATTTTCAAATATATTGAACAGGCACCTCCGTTGAACTAGGTGACTAAAGATGCAAAACAAATCAACATGATAGGAAAAAGATGATCCCTTTCCTTGCTCCTCTCCCCATCTTCTGTCTGCGCCTCTGTTTACTTGATTTTCACAAAACTCAGGGTGTTGATATGACCTTACATTTTTTAATAGCACTAAAACTCACAACATAAGGATAATTTTTTAAAAGATGACTGACAAGAAAGAATTATGAGACTTTCCATTTTAAATCAGAAGTTTATACTCCTTCAGAGCTTGTTTAAAATCTTCATTCTATTTTTAAAAAATCTTGGAGTGGGCATTTAGCCAAAAATAATGTATTTCCCTTTATCTTTTGAATGAGGTACTTCTTAGTGGAAATTTACTGTGGATGTACTCCTACTGCCTATATGAGACACCAGGTAATCTTGACAAATGGGAAAAAAGTACTTTTTTTTCTTTTGCAGTACGTGGCTCTCTCATTGTTGTGGCCTCTCCCGTTGCGGAGCACAGGCTCCGGACGCACAGGCTCAGCGGCCATGGCTCACGGGCCCAGCTGCTCCGCGGCATGTGGGATCTTCCCGGACCGGGGCACGAACCCGTGTCCCCTGAATGGGGAGGCGGACTCTCAACCACTGCGCCACTGAGGAAGCCCTCTTTTTCTTTTTTTTTTTTTTTTTTAAATTAACTGAGATACCTTCATACCTCAACAGAGAAGTCTTAATAAGCTGGATTCTGAGAGACCTTACCTCTCTTTGTCCATTCCCCACTCAAATCGTATATTCAGCTGGACACCTATGGGCTGGGTGCACTGCAGAGAGGTAAACCACAGTGGCCGTGTTTCTCCTACAGGCAAACAGATTCAAATTAATGTTCCAGTTTCTGGCCTATTCTTGGGAAAGGAACAAAGAGGTTGGAGGGAGAGGGACAGAGATGTTTTCTAGAGGCCAACTATCAGAACCATAGCTTATTGTGAGCCTTCTCTGAGCCAAGGACTGTGCTGTGAGTTTTACATACATTTCATTTAAATGCTCACTACAAACCTGCAGGATAAATATTGTTGTCTCCTTTTTTGGTGGAAGAATGAAAGTGTTTGAATTGTTGCCAAATAAATGGTACAGAAAATACACACTACAGAAGTTCAGAAGATAGGAAAAAAAATCACTGGAATACGGTTGCCCAGGTATATGGTGCCAGGGTAGAGCTTGAAAGATGTGTATCATTTGGACTAAAGAGAGCAAGAAAGGGGTATTTCAAAATATGAGTTAGGGATCAAAGGGAACTTTGGGGTTCTAATAATCAGGGATTTGGGTTTCTATAGGGGAAAAAATGGAAGAGAAGGATAGTCAGTTTGGGGACACGTTAAGAGCATGACTTAGGTCAGGTTTCTGGAAGCAAAGTCTGAAGCAGGGATTCAGGCCCACGGGCTTTATGATGGGTGTGCTATCAAGAAGAAGGGAACAGGGCAGGAGGATTCACCCCGGGAAGGCACTCATCACAAATGTGGCCTGGAGCTTGGAGCCTGGGGAGAGCCATGGGGTTGACCTCACCTTGAAGCAAATGGCAGCAGCCTTTGCCTCCCTGTACACTTTTGGTTGTGGGCTGCCCTGAGAAGGGAGACCCACTTCTAGGGCTCACGTTGGTCTGAAAGCCATTCTCCAGAGAAGGGGTACCTGCCAACACTCAGCAGACAGCAAGTACTCGGTAGCTGAGGACGGGCACACAGCTTTCTAATGGGAATTGGGTGGGAACCCAACGATATTCCCTCTGGAGGGACTCAATGCCATGGTGAGGAGTTTGAGGTTTTCCTCACTGAGCACTAGGAGACTATTAAAAGAGGCAAAGGAGGCCACAACGCTATTCTGGGATGAGTATTATGGAGTGTTAGGAAGAATGGATTAGAAGGATGAGTGAATAAAAGGACGAAGACCCTTTCACAGACAATAATGACAATAATATCGAACATTTATTGATCATCTAGTGCTTTATGTGTATTATCTCAGTCCCCAAAATATTCTCCCAAATCTTACTTTATTGTAGATGGGGAAAATAGGTTCTGAAAGGTTAAGTCACTTGCTCAAGTCCCAAGGCTGGTAAGTGGTGGAGCCAGAGTAATCACTGCTTTGCATGGCTTGCCAGTAGGTAGAACTCAGTAACTGTGTGTGAGAAAGGAGGCCATTTATACTAGCTTCCTATGTGCACTATAACACATTACCACAGATCTGGTGTCCTAAAACAACAGAAAAGTATTCTCTCATAGTTCTAGAGAACAGAAATCAGAAATCAGTATAACTTGGCTGACATCAAAATGTCAACAGGTGGCCATTTTCAGCCTACCACATTGTGGAAAAAAGTCAAAGCTTCTGGAAGTCCTATGACCAGGAGAAGAGTGGCATTAATGAAAAAAGAAATGAGGACAAGCAAGAGATTGGATTAAAGACAGTAATGGAGGAGTCTGGTCTGCGGTATACTGAGTCTGAAGTGTTGGCAGAGCATCCAAGTGGACACATGCAAAAGGGAATTAGAAGTCTGTGACTGCAGCTGGGAGAGCAGAGATGTAGATTCAGCATCATGAGGAGGAAGGGATGGGTGAGGCTGAGAAAGTTGCCATTACCACCCAGAGCACTACCTGAAGCATGAGGCCCCGCCTCTCCTCTCCATGCAGTGTGCCCTGCCTGCTTGCTTTTCTTCTTATCTAGGTGCGAGACAGCACTTGCCCAGGGCTACGCTTCAAGTGTTCCTGTATTCCTGCCAATCACTTTTTTCACTTGATTCACAACTTCGCTGTACACAGCACGGACCCATGACACCTCTTTCTTTCAGATCCCAATCTAATTCAGCCTCATCCCCTTCCCCTTTCACTGTGCATCCACCTCTGTCATGTCCAATCCTTTACTTGTCTTTTCTGTTCTTCTTTGTATAATGGCTCTCTAATTATAGGCTTTATTTTCCTTACCTGTTGCCTATCAAGAAAAGGTTGTCTTATTACTTACGCTGTAGAGTTCTTCCCTCATTTCCTGTACCAAAGCTGGAATATGGGTTCATCCATTTCTCACTCCTCCTTGTTCTCTCAGACCATTGAAATACAACCATCACCCAAAAGTTCTTCATTTGAGATCTATAAGGACTATTTGTAGCCTTACCACTCTTTACTTCCACACTCTCTTCTGCTGTGTATGTCTTTCCAGGATCTGTCTCCAGCTTCCTCTAGGACTTTAATAGAGAAATTCCACTTGTCCATTCCACCCCAGTGACATTCCTTTTCAACATCACTACTTTGCTTCTTTATTCCTTTCAAAGAATTTCTCATCCATTACATCTCCACTCTCCATTCATGCCAGTACAGATTTCAGTCTTTCAAGTGCTGTATCTTGCCTACTAAAAACATCTGATTGTATTCGACATCATGATATGAATTACATTCCTTCAGTGGTCCAGATTCTGTGTTCAGTACTATGGAATATGTGATGAATCTGACACAGTCCTTGTGTTTAGCAAGTTCACGGCCAAGTAGACAAGTTAAGTACACAAATAACTATCATGTGCATAGAGTATGTTTCAATGAAAAGAGAGGGCTAAATGATGAGAAACTTCATAGGATAAAGAAATTACTTTAATGAAGGAGACATCAGGGAAGGCTCAAGTGAGAAGGTGGCCTTTGAGTTAGGTAGGACATAATCATGGAAAGGGACGGAAAAGGATATTCCAAACTGAAAAAGTATCATAAGGAAAGGCAAGGATTGTGGCAGGACTCAAGTATTTTAGTTTTGCTGGAATCCATGTGCTTAGGCTGCCATAACAAGTTACCATAGACTGGGTATGTTACAACAGAAGTTTATTTTCCCACCATTCTGGAGACTGTGAAATCCAAGATCAAGGTGCCAGCAGCTTTGGTTCCTGGCGAGGGCCCTCCTCCTGACTTGCCAATGGCTGCCTTCTTGTTATGTCTTCACATGGCAGAGAGAGAGAGATCTCTCTCTTCCTCTTTTTATAAAGTCACTAATTCCATCACAAGGGCCCCACCCTAATGACCTCATCTAACCTTGATTACCTCTCCAAAACCTCATCACCAAATACCATTACATCGGTAGTTAGGGCTTCAATATACAAATTTTGTGGGAGACACAATTCATCTCATAGCACCATGGTACAAAGAAGGAAGTAAACTGGAGAAGTAGGAGAGCTAGATTGAGGATACACTGTAGAAAGCATTAAAGTTAAGGCTAAAGAATTTTTCTCTTACTTGATAAGAAATGTGGAACCATTAAGGCTTTTTGAGCAGGGGAGTGCCATTATTCACTCCTCAATTCAGTAAGCACTTATGTGCCTGCTATGTTTAAGGTACTAGCCCTAGTACCTTAGAGCTGAAGCTCTATAATATGATTTTAATTTTAATGAGCTCAATTTTAGTGGAAAGACTGCATATATGTATAGTTAATACATGAGTATATATTATTAATGATAGCGTTATTAATGAAGTGTAGTTTTACCCTAAGGAAGTCAACAGTGCTGAAAAAGTAAGGATCTCTTTCAGAGCTGTGTTTGGGGCATTAATGTGGCAACTGCTGTTAGGAAAGTTTGGAAGGGTCAAAGAATGTAGGCAGAGAGTTAAGTTTGGCTTTTACTAAGCAGTAATCTAGGTGGGAAGTAATCAAGACCTGAAATAGAGGGATAGCTCTTGTAAATGGCTGTGAGAGACACTGAAGAGACACTCACATGATTTGGCAACTACCTAAATTGAACTGAGGGGGGAATAACCAGTGGAGTTTATAAGATTATTTTGAGGTTTTTCCTCTGGCTGCCTAGTTAAAGAATAGTGTCACTAATGGAAATGAGAAGGTTGAAAGCTGGTATTTAGTTTACAAATTGAATTGGGATTTGAACTTGAGTGTGTAGTGACACAGGATATCTAGACATGGGTGTTGAAATGTAGCACTGGAGCTTAGGATAGTAATCAAGACCAGAGGTGCAGATGCAGGAGGTATCATCTAGAAAGGATTGATTAAGCCATGGAAGAAGATGTGATCATGAAACCAGAACAGGAGTCAAGGGCAGAGCTTGGGAAACACCTAAATTTATTGACCGGGAAGAGAAGCCAGAAAGAAATTAGGTAAAAGGCAGCCAAAGTGATAAGAGTGTGTCACAGAGTTATACCTAAAGAGTATGTCACAGAGAGGGGAGTTTTTATATGGAGGGTGATCAAAGGAGAAAGATTGAGATCAAAGAGGTTGAGGACAGAGAATAGGTCTCTGTCTCTGCTTACTTTGTGCTTATGGGTTACCTTCGAAAAGATAGTTCCAGCAAATTGTGGTAGATTGTGTTCTGAGGAGTTTCTAAATGCCAAAAGCTGGAGGAATAAGACTCTCTTCAACATTTTGATAGCAGGAAGGGATGGGTGAGAAAAGAACAAAGCTCGATTTATCTGAGAATAATAATAAACAGTTGAGTACTTAGAACAGAGCAGACTTTCTTATAAGTGTGTTATATGAATTTACTCATATAAGTCTCTCATTAATTCTATGAGGTAGATTATTTTTGTTACCTCCATATGACTTATCATACAACTGAGAATCAGGGAGATCAAGTAACTTACCCAAGACAACATAGCTAGTGACTAACTGACAGAGTTGGGGCTCAAGTTCATGTAAAACTTACTCCAAAATCCTGGGTCAGGAGAAAGAATTTTACTCCTGTGCAAAGTGTCTAGTACGTCTGCAGATTTAGGGAAAGAGAGAGAAAAGGATTGTGAAAGACAAAGCAGAGAGGATGGTCCCAGAGATGGTCAGCCACTTCCAAGCTGTCTTTATAACAACACAGACTCGGGACTCCCCTGCTCCTTTGACCTCCCTCCATGTCTGCTGTGCCATCCTCCAGTCTTCCAATCTGATATTACTGCAACTTTCTTGTTTTTCAATTCCCACTTTCCGTTTTCTTGAGAAATTATACAAAACATGCAGACTTCCTCCACTGCATAGTCAATAATTAGCTATTTCCCCTCTATTTTCCAGAAATCTTTCTTGTCATCTCTTGTGGGTTACCTCATTGATTCCCCACATAGGCACTGAAAAACTTTATTTTCCAAAAAGGAACAAATTTATACTCTCTACCTCATCTAATAAATACCACATACTATTACCAGATTATCTTTCCTAGAGAATAATATCAGCACCCTCTTTGGAAACCTGAAATGTTTCCCCGTTACTTATGAGATTTCTGTTCAAATTCCTCAGCATGTTATTTAAAGCCCTCTTAAGTTTGACCTAAATCTTTTTATTCCTTCTATTTACTACTCCCCCTACATAAACCGTCCAGAATACTCATTATTTCTGGAACTCTGGCTGTTTTTTCTTCTTTGGGTCTTTGATCTTGCCATTCCCTTAGTCTCGGATGCCGTTCTGTCATTTTCATTCATTGAAATGTTAACTACCCTTCCACTCCAAAGTCAAATGTAACCTCTTTGAGAAGCTTGATTATCCCAATAAGGAAACTATCACTTCCTCTTCTGAACTCAAAATCTAACAGGCAAAACACAGATATTATTGTCACAGAACTTCCATACCCTTGCCTTTACACTTAGTTGGAATAATAAGCCTGCTTCAAAGGGTCACAGAGAAAGTGATATAGGGTAATTTATCCAAATGCCTTTACCATTTATATATTCCAAAGTATTTTGAGAGTATATGGTAGGCTTAATTTATTCTTCAATTCCCAATAGAATTGACCACAGTGACTTGTCCTTAGCCAACTCAGTAATGATTTTTTGAATCAAAGAATGAATGATGCTTTTAGATGTAGAGTCATGGAGATGAAAATAACATGGTTATTATTGTTGAGTTTGATTCTGTTTTGGAGTGTGGAGGAATTCCCCCCCACCGACCGCCCAAACTGTGTAACACTTTCTACTGTAATGCATGGTAGGGTTTTCCATGAATTCTGCCAATTGCTTGTAGATAAGAAGTACCAAGTTATATCAGCATTTATATGATAAAGACATAAGTCACTTCATGTTTCTGATAAGAAAAAACTAGAGAAAATTTGAACCCCACACTCAAAAAAGGCCATAATGTCCTTTCATGTCAAGGTTTGTAAGTTTTATAAATTCAGAAATAGTCATATTTGACTCAAAATTTTATGAACTGTAACATATTGAAAATGAATCTGAATAAAAATACAATAGTTTGGTTTTAATTTTTATCTCCCAAGACCTTTTTTTTTCCAAAAGTGGGCAACGATGGTACCTTAAACAAATTAAATTGGACTTTGCTAATTTCCTTCTACAAAAGTGTGCCAAATGATTTAATTTTGAACCAAAATTATTGTGTAATTACATTCAGTGTTCAAAGCACATATGGGCGAGTTATATAAATTCCAAGATGATTAATTTATTTCCATCAAATTATTTTTTCCATGGTCTCTTTAGAGGAAATGCATACAAATGATTAAACTAATTACAATCAAACATTGACTAACTAGAACCTAAAACTCGATAATATTTGCTGCAATCAGCTTTTATGAGAAAGAAGCAAATACTAAGAAAATAGGTTGGGAATAATGTATCCTCCCTGGCCATGCAAATTCCATGGTGTGTCTTGAGTCCTATACCAGTTCATTCTTTATTGCTGTAGTTATTTCATCTTCAATTTTGTTTTTTTCAATAACAAATATTTACTGAAGGCACTCTAGGCCATGTACTGTAAATCCATGCTGACAAATTAGTATTTATAATAAGCGCTCTCAAATACTGCAAGGACCTCAAAAAGACATTAAATTATATTCAGTGTACTATACTTACAAAGACGAGAATATGGATTGTGGCCACTGTTAGAAAGCACCACTCAGCTTACCTGCTGCGTGGAGTGTAATTGACTAATGGTCCCAGCTGCTGCCCCTCTGCATCCACGATGCTTCCCACAGGCTGCTCCCAGGCAATGACTGAGCATGGCTGGAGTACCAGTGCAAGATCATTCCTGTGAACTTAGGACTCTATTGGGCATCTTTGGTTCAGGTTTCCCTACGGGTCTCTCTGTAGAATGATGCACTTCCAACATACTCTTTCTTCCTTCTCTCTCTCTTATCCAGGTCAGACTTTAATTGCCATTTGAGGGCTCTTCTGCATTCTCTGGTCCCTCCCTTCTATCCTCCACAGGCTTTCCCATAAATCTCTTATACATCTCTACCAACTTGGCATCTGAATCACTGGAAACTTGAAATAACACATTGACTGACATGTGCTGAGGCTCTCAAAGCCTTGCTACTTCAAGTGCAACAGAACTTCCACTTCCCCTGAGACCTACTGAATTAGAATCTGCCTTTTAGCAAGACATTAGGTAATTCCTATGCACAATTAAGTTTGAGCAGCATTGGTCTAAAACAATGGGCCAACCCAAACAGGTTGACCACGTATATGGATTTCCTTATCTTTATAATACCAACTTGCCATAGGGATATATACATAACCAGAGCATGTGTATCATCTGATTTAATTAATATTTGTCACAGAGAATTTGAATGATGACAGAAAAAACCACACTCTATTTTCTTGTTTAAGAATCCAATTCTCGGGGCTTCCCTGTTGGCACAGTTGTTGAGAATCTGCCTGCTAATGCAGGGGACACGGGTTCAAGCCCTGGTCTGGGGGGATCCCACATGCCGCGGAGCAACTAGGCCCGTGAGCCATGGCCGCTAAGCCTGTGTGTCTGGAACCTGTGCTCCGCAACAAGAGAGGCCGCGATAGTGAGAGGCCCGCACACCGCTATGAAGAGTGGCCCCCGCTCGCTGCAACTGGAGAAAGCTCTCACACAGAAACGAAGACCCAACACAGCAAAAATAAATAAAATATAAATTAATAAACTCCTACCCCCAACATCTTCTTAAAAAAAAAAAAAAAAAAAAAGAATCCAATTCTCAGTTCTACAAGGCCAGATATGCAGCTTCGTTCTGTTAATTTGCCCTTGGTTTTATTTGCAGACTCACCAGCTAGATAATGATCACTGTCAGCTCATCCTTCAGCACGTTGCTTCCGTGTGCCAGTATGATACTTCAGAGATTTCTCTATTTTCCGTATATTCACACTAAACTGTGGTAAAGACGATTGGCTGCCTACATCAACACCTACTCTCCCACTCTTCCTTAAGGACAAAATCCAAATCTTTGCTTCTCACATTGCCATCAACTAAAAAAAAAACAACCCACAAACAAGAACACAAACAAAAACTACATTTTGCAATTGTCCTGACTGCTGGTATGCGAGATAAGCGGAAGCGTTGTACGGGATTTCCAGAAAGCGTGCTTAAAAGGGAGGGGGCAAACACTACTTCTCATCTTCCTTCTTCCTGCTATCTGGAATGCAGACACAGGTAGCTAAATTTCCAAAAGCTCTCTTGGACTATGAGGCAATGTATCAACAGGAGCAAAATAGGAGGAGCCTGAATTCCTCATGACCTTGGAACTGGCCATATCAGCCCTAGACTGCCTCCTTAGGAATTTTTAATCTGAGATGAAAATAAATTTCTATTGTTTTAAAACCACTATTACCTTGGCTTTTCTATAACATGCACCTAATTCTAACATAAATCATACAACTAGTAGCGAGCACATGCAATGACTGAATAGACATTTTACATTTTGCGTTAGAAAAATATAGATGGAAATTTTGGTAAGGGAAGATAGAAAAACAAATGGGGGCAGTGCTGTGGAATTTAGTTGTGTTTTTCTATAACCTTTGTCTTGCTTTAAGGAAAATAAACATGTTTTGGGGTTTTTTTTTTGCGGTACGCGGGTCTCTCACTGTTGTGGCCTCTCCCATTGCGGAGCACAGGCTCCAGGACGCGCAGGCTCAGCGGCCATGGCTCACGGGCCCAGCCGCTCCGCGGCAGGTGGGATCTTCCCGGACCGGGGCATGAACCCGTGTCCTCTGCATCAGCAGGCGGACTCTCAACCGCTGTGCCACCAGCGAAACCCCTAAACATGTTTTAATTAATACCTTCTGCTGTAAAATGTCCTGCAGTATCAACAGGAACATTTTCTTATTTAAGTTTGTGTGCATGTGCTCTATTGAAAAATAAATCACCGTAAGAGGAAAACAATGATTTATATTCATTCATTAATTTATTTATTCATTAATGTATTCATTTAAACAAACATAAAGTGCCTAATTTGTATCAGGTACTATACAAAGCATTGCAAATTTGAAAAAATAAATAGGGCAAAGTTCTTTAGGTTTAGGAGATAACTTAGACACATATCGAGATTATTAATACTTTATGGAAAATGCAGCAACTCTAAATACAAAGACTGGATGTGTAGCCTTAGATGCAAGTTAAAGGCTCATAGGAATTAGACAGGAAGACAGGCTAGGCTGAGGGAACAGTATCAATAAGGGACAGAAGTCCTATGTGCAGAGATCTAGAAATATTTTTATGTAATAGATGAAGCTGAAGAGGTCAGCAGGACTGTTTTTTATGCCATTCTGCAGAACGTGGACTTTACATCACAGGGCATCAGGAACCACTGAAAGCCTCTAAATCAGGGAAGTGACAGTCAGATTTGTGTTTTATTAAAAATGCTCTGTTGTCACTTGGTGGCTACGGGTTTGAGGAAGACAGCCCTGGAAGCAAGCAGTAAGAGGTTATTTTAGTAGTCTAGTCGAAATATAATGATAGTCTGGATCCAGGCAGTGGTGAAAGGGCTGTGGAAATAGGGGAACACAGAGTGAAGACCCATATAGCAACTGAAATCATCAGGAGTCAGTAAATGATGTGCTGTAGGAGGTGAGGGATGAGGAAGAATTAAGAATCAATCAGGGCTTCCCTGGTGGCGCAGTAGTTGAGAATCCGCCTGCCGATGCAGGGGACACGGATTCGTGCCCGGGTCCAGGAAGATCCCACATGCCACAGAGAGGCTGGGCCCGTGAGCCATAGCCGCTAAGCCTGCGCGTCCGGAGCCTGTGCTCCGCAACGGGAGAGGCCACGACAGTGAGAGGCCCGCGTACCGCAAAAAAAAAAAAAAAAAAAAAGAAAAGAATCAATCAATGATTTCTGAGTTGAGTGATGGCTAGAGGATGGTGCCACCAATTGTTATTTATGAAAAATAAACTCCCATATCTCTATATGCAACCTAGGATTTACACTTGAGCACAGGCTCTGTGGCTACACTTTGCAGGTTAAAATCCTGAGTCTACTCCTTCTGACTATGGGCAAGGTATTTAACCTCTTTGTTTTGTTTTTTCACTTGTAAAATGTTTGTTGTAAAATAAAGATAAATTGAGTTAATACATGTAAAAGTACTTAGAACAATATCTGGTACAAAGTGCTCCATAAATAGTGGTGATTATTGTTATTACTACAGTAAGAATCTCATGCATCCAGAGTGAACTTGTTACCTAGGAATCTATATAAGGAGAAGTCGTTTTGTGCATAGAATCCTGGGGAAAATCTGTATTTATAGGGTTTCAAGGAAGAAAAGTCCATGCCAGATTTGAAGAAGAAAATTATTAGAGAAAGAGGAGAAAAAACAGAGGGGTTGAGTATAAAGAACCCAAGTAAGTAATCTTCAAGAAGAAAGTGCTCTACAATGTCCAATATGGTAGAGAGACCAGTAAGATAGCACTAGCACATGCTGACGATTGTACAAGAAGGAGATGAGTGATGAACTTAAAGCAAGTTTAGGGGAGTGGCAGGGCTGAAATCTGGTGGCAGAGAGTTGAGAATTTAAAAATAAAGAAATAAAAATAGTAAATAGAAACTAGTCTTTTGAGAAGCTGAAGCGGGTAGGAAGTCAACTGAATAAGCAGGATTTGAGGTCAAGGGAGGGCTGTTTTACAGACTAAAGAGAAATAAGGAGTCCTGGGAGGGAGAGCAAATTACAGTGGCAGGAGGGTGGGGGAAATAGAATGAAACACATACAGGGAACAGCTCACTGCAAGAAATACCTTGTGTTCTTATAATTAAGGAAAGAAAGAGAAGAAGGGAATACTGTTGATGTTTCTAGGTGTGAGAGGAGGGAGTCAAGACTGAAGGACTTCATGCTTAATGGCCACGATTCTTTTTACCTGGTGTAGAATGTAAGTTCCCTGGCCAGCCATTGGTACTTCTATTTCTCGATCACTCAAGATGCCCTAACAGAGAACTTAGCGTGTGTTAGACTCTGTTGGAAACACCAATTTTTGCAATGCAAACTGTTGGCCTGTGAGGAAATTTTCAATCTAGCTGGTGCCAAGATATGTATGTATAAAAAGTGATCCACCAGGGAGGGCAGAATATGACCACTGCCAAGTAAATCCAGCAGGTAGTACGTACCTACGTACTACCTGAGCACGTACTCAGTAGTACGTACTCCTGAGATTCCGTGGAGAGGAAAATTAATGTGGGCTCCCTTCTTCCTTCCTTCCTTCCTTCTTCCTCCTTCCCAACAGAAGGAGGGCTTCTGTTGGGACTTTGGAAAGTTGATAGGCTTCAGTGAAATAGAAAAGAGGTGAGCTGGGGACAGATGGCAAAAATCAGTGTAAGGAGAAGAGGTAGCATTTTCCAAGTAGAAAGTTCTTAGAATAATCTGAAAACTATAGTGGAGGCATGAATATTTTGTAAGAAGACTAAGAAGTTCAGAATGATTCAGAGGAGATGGAGGCTGGCGTGGATATTTCTATGAAGTCAATCCAAGCAGAAAAGGATGCTTAGGAATGGTGTTATCTGAAGGTTCTGATCTCCTAACGCTGTCACTTTAAAGGAAGTGACCAGTCCCTGGAGAGTGATTGATGAAACAGGATATGGTCACTTTTGGTTTGGAGTCCCTTCTAGTGTGTGAGGAAGTCCAGGAAAGGACGGTTGTGTACTACATTCTTAGTTCTCATCAAACCCAGCCATGTTGACTGAGGAAATTCCAGAGTGGAGTTGGGTTCTGTAGCACTGAGCAATCGGCCTTCAAGTACGCAGAAATATTTACACGCACACCCACTCCTCTCATGCTATCCCCAGCACAGCTACGGACGACCCAACACAGACTCATTAGAGTGTTAGTGACCCATCAGGGCTCCTTTTATCTCGTGATCAGTTTTTTTTTTTTTTGCCTGTGGAGTTGTGCCTCTTGTTTTTCTATCAAAGGAATTTCAAATGACTATTTCCATTCTCAAAGCCAGGGTTACAAATAGTAAATAATAGATGAACATCCATCTGAGCAGACAGCAGTACACTCTTGATCCCCAAGTCAAGCCTTAGGCTGAGCATAAAGTTGTCATAAGCTCCTAGGGCGTCTCAACCAACTTTAGAGTACTAGCAGACTGGTCAGGGGGATGAGGACCCCAGTTTCTCCGCAGAATGCTGGCTTCTGAGACAGGTTGTTTGGGATGGGAGTGAATGAGTGGGTGAGAAAAGGACTTATACCCAGCAAAAATTATTGGTATTGTGTTAGTGATACATCAGAGCAGAGGAGGCAGGGCAGTTCCCTTGTTTTCCATTATTGCGTGGGCTTAAGAATTTGCTCTGTGTGAAAGAAATGGGCTGCAACAGGAAAAAGCTGCCAGTACATGAGGTTTTTTAGCTCTATTGAGACATTTATTGACATTGGTTTTGAATGCAAAATGCCTGAATTATAATTCTAGTTAAAGGCAATGCGCTTAACCTCGGGCGTATGCGTCTTTGTGCATATGTGGAGAGTGAGGTTACTCTGGAAGGAGATGTGATTTCCCCAGCCAAGATGGCTCATTTATTTTGATAGCTGTGAACGCTCAGAGGAGAATGGGCATAGCCTTTGGTTGCAGGTGTTCCCAAGCCAGTGCAGATTGGCGGGGGCTGGATGATGGAAAACCTGTAGACTTCCTCTCCAAATAGAAGCTGGGAAATCATCCAACACGTCCCACTTTCCTGAGAGGAAGCAAGATGTGGGGACAGGAAGGCTGTGTCAATAAAGCAGTAAGGCAAAGGCTTTTGTGATTGTTTTCGCATCATAACTATTCTGCAGCCAAACTTATGAAATTTTGATTCTGACCAATTGTAACGTGCTGATATTCTTCAACGAGATAGAAGAGGAACTGAGTTTGTGGTCCTTCCCCGTGAAATCTTCTGTAAAACAACACAGAAAGGAAACTTCAGAACGGGAGCCGCCCTTGTCACATCAAGAGCGCTAATTAGGGCATCCAAGATCCTGCGGCCGCGTCACAACCGCCCAGAGAGAGGAGGATGTGCGCTTCTCAGGAGGGGTTTCCTGCTTGGGCCGGTAGCCACAGCTCTGGGACCTTCCTGACCTTGATTTAAGAAATAATCCATTCCACGGTTCCAGAGTTGCCGCCCCAATTCCTCCATGATGCTTCCCAAAGACTCTTAAGATTGCTTGCCTTTACCCTCACCAGCCCCTGTCCCCCCAAACACACAATCTCATTTCTGACAGTTCTTTTGGGTGATGACTCAGTTAATTCAGCACAGTCCTTCCCAGATGCATCGTCCCCTCGGCTTCTTCCTCTGTAATACGGCCTCACACATCCCCCACCTCGTCTTCCCTCTTAGCACAGCTGCTAATGGGACGGAGAATTATTCTGCTTCCCACAGCTCCTGCGGCTTAACTCTGTGCCCAGGTCTAGGAGGGGAGACATGTCAGATGCTGGAAATAAGGCTCTCGGGCTGAGGACTCAAACCTAATGCAACGATAGCTGAATCACTTTGACTAAACCCCTTAATCAAAATAGCCTGGTCTCTGTAGCAGGTTAGTTCCCTATTTTAAGAATCAAGGATTTAGTGCCGTGTTGCTTCAGAAGGGAAGCTTTGTGTCCTGGTAGAGGTATGGAAAAACTGTATGGTCGGTCCACTGCATTAGGCAAAGCTATGGAAGGAACATATTGGGTGAAAAAGTAGGAAGAAAACTGGTGAAGGGTTTTTAGAGGACTTGTAGAGCTGCCACATCTTTTATTTTCTCCTAGTCCTTCATCTAGTCAACAAATTTCTACTGCGCACAAAGTATATGCCAGACATGGTTCTGAGTAATGGGGATACCAGACAAAGCAATATCAGATCAAAAAAAAAAAAAAGAAGGGGGTTTGTTAGAATAGAGCTTGTATTCTGGTTCAACACATAGTTATAGAGCATACACATCCCTATTTTCCGGGGATAGCCCTGGTTTCCTCCTACTGTTTCACATAATTATTACTACTTCACCTTTTCACTCCCAAATTTCTGTTTGTTCAGTAATCTGTATGGGCATGCTAACTCACATGCTGGGAGCTTGTGAGGCACTTCGCCCACGAGATGAGCTGGTCTTGGGGAAAATGCTTAGCAAAGTAAACAAGCACAGAAACAAAATAATTACCACTCAAAAGTGCTCTAGTAGAAAGTACAAGTTGCTGAGAGCACTTACCTAGATCTTAGAAAACTAGCAGCAGTTGGCTGGAAGATAAAGGGAAAAAGGTAAAGGGGTGGGATGAAAACATATTAGAATTAATTACTATTTTCTTTGCTAACTGGAATAGACAGAAAACACAGTAAGTGCCACTAAGCAAAAAGCAATGAAGGAAAATGACGTGTTTGGGAAAGTGTATGCAGTGCAAAGCCCAAATAATTTGAATATGACAAGAAACCAGAGTTTGCTAAAAGGATAGCGTATGGGTGATTTAAATATATTTTTAATATATGCTTTTAAATAACTTCTGTTCTTTATCACACTCTGGACCCCATCTCTGCCTTATGTACACTCAGAGCTGAAGAATGGAAGTTATATGTATATGTGTATACATTTTATGTGTCTATGCATACATTTTATGTATATATTCCATATTTATATATATTCCATTCTTCAGCTGTGTGATAATCTAAGGTAAGGCATGCTTTATGTAAGAGAGACCCATAGAGTACAGACTTCTCCTGAGTGCTTTCTGAACATCCCCCTTTCTTTTGATTTTTCTCTTCCCATTTCCTTCTTGATTTACTTTCCTTCTGTAAGGGAATTTTTGTTTTTTCCCTTTTTCAATTAGGAGTATATATTCCTTTAATTTTTAAAATTATTTTTAAATTTGTTTCAGCTTTATTGAGGCTTAATTGACAAAATTGTAAGATATTTAAAGTGTACATCATGGTTATTTTTTATACAACTTTTAAAGGTTACTGTCCATTTATGGTTATTACAATATATTGGCACATTCCCTGTGTTGTACAGTACACCCTTCAACCCATCTTACGCCCAGTAATTTGCACCTCCCACCTCCCCACCCCTACTTTGCCCCCCCACCCCACTGGTAGCCACTAGTTTGTCCTCCAAATCTGTAAGTCTGTTTCTTTATTGTTGTATTCACTAGCTCATTGTATTTTTTAGATTCCACATATAAGTGATATCATACAGTGTTTGTCTCATTTTTTTCTCTTTTTAGAAATAGCTAAAAGACATTAACCAGTCCCGTTGCTGATGGAGAAGACCTTTTTATTGCTTTCCAGACAATGAATGTGAGGGGATTGATATGCAGAATCTCCAAGTCTATGCTCTCAAAACTCCCTTAATTGGCCACAGGCTGCTAGCTGGACATGGACTTGGCACAGAGCTCCTCACTTCTCCTTCCTTGACGTGAGGGGAACAGCAGTGTGACATGTTAAGCTATTGGGATGTAGGGAGCGTTTCTTACAGCAGCAGAACTGATTACTTTAAATCATACCCCTTCACTTCCTCTTCACCTTTTCCAGTGAAGTTCTGCAACATCTGAAAAGGTGCATGTGGACGGTCAGAGAATTATTCTAGTCATTCTCCCATACATTCTTTTCTTACTCTGGAACTGGCCTAGGTAGATGAAGGAGGCCTAGGTCTTCGGTTTGCATTGTTCTTCAGTGTTCAGTTTCAGTTGTGACTCCTCAGCTGACCTGATCATTCTATCACCCAGTTCTTCCCACATTTGTCAGAGAAACAAAACATCTTGTGTGAAGATAGCAACTTCTACTCTTTCCATATTATTCACATTTTATGAGTGCAATTAGTGGAAGGAGCAATGAATTGGAATTTGCTTCTTGGCCTTTCTCACTAATTGGGTGTAGCTTGGGGAGCCCCCTGAATCTCTCTGGTTTGGCTCTACCCACCCCCCTCCCTCCATTACACACTCTCCTACTAAAGATGTCTTTGCTTTGAGGCAGAAGCCAGAATATGTTCACTTGTTAAACAAACTTTGAGCCTCAGAGACCAGAAAATTCTTGGGATCCAGAAATAAATAAAACAAAAATCATTCTCTTTAAGGAGCCTGAAATCTGGTGGCAGAGAAAAGCATGTCAACCACATATTATAATAGGGGTTTTGATGGAAATACAGATTGCTAGTAAGACAGAGGGCATGCCTAACTCTATCCAGGGTTCTCAGGAAAGGCTTCACAGGGCACTTGGCATCTCGGCTGGTTTCACAGGATAAGGCTTCAACTGGTGGAACAAAGAGATGAAGAGGGCAAGCTAGGCATGTGACATCGTACATTCAAGGAAAACAGAAGCAAGGATGTCACATACAGAGAACTCTGGGGAATGCGTTAATTGTTGGCGCATAATGTCTGTACAGATCGAAGAAATGGGTAGGTCTAGATTGAAAGACTTTGAGAAGCAGCCTAAGGAAGCCCAGCTTTATTTGGGGGGCAGGTCTTTACATAGTGCGGCTGTCGTGATAAGCCCGTGATTTTGTTTGTAGTCTTGTTATGGTTGACACCATTTTGTCATTTAAGCTGTGTGTGTCTAGGGCTTTCTGAGGTCCCTTTGAAGCTTCCTTAGCTATGATTTCATGTTTGGTGAGTCAGAGGGAACCAGTAGGATCAGGAAGTACACTGAACAATGGGACTGGGACTAACCATTCTCCCAGGTCGAAGGCAGCTGATAAGGTCAGAGGGTGGGGCCTCCCTCACCATCCTGCACTGACTGGGCAGAGGCAGGGCTCAGGGCAAGCCCTGCTCTTCTTTGGAAGAGCAGTAGTGTTGAAGGCTCTCAGACACAGGGACACTGTCTTCCGCCCTTAATACCATCATCAGAACCAGCATCTACTTAAATGCCGTGTACACAGCAAGTACTCCACATATACGTATTGTTGACAACTACATTGACCTTCCTCAAAACCCTTATAAAAGGAATAAGAACAAGGTGTAATCTTCACAACTAGGACACCCCCAACTAAAATATGTTAGCATAACATGTGTGTCTGTTAACTTTTAGAGGTATAGCAAATACTTTCTTCTCCAATAATGTACTTGGGTCTATAAATTTTGGAAATATATAATAACGGATCTATAACAGAAGAGCTGGAAGGAAGCTGAGCGTTCACCTAACTCCTTATTTTTATACATAATGAAACAAAAACCCAGAGATATTTTGCCAGGTACTTAAAATCTAATAGGATTTTAATATAGATGAAACTCATTCCAGCAAATTTATATTAGTTTCCAATAAAATCAAAGATTCTTATAACCACACAGCATCGTTTTACCTTTAAAAATATCATCAATAAGAATCTCAGGATTCTTCTTGGTTCATTATTATTTTCCTCAGTTAAGAAGTTTTCTACTAGTCTGAAGCTCTATGAAAGGAAGACATTTGCTCTTCTGAATAGCATGTAGCACATGGTCTGTGTCCAGAAATTCTTGTCAAATGAGATTTAGTCATACCTTCTCCAATTCCTGCAAAATTCTAATACTTCTATTAGCTAAACATTAGAGATAATCTTGAAGCACATTATTGAAGGAAGAAACAAGCCATGTCTACAATATCACTATCAAATGACTACTTCAGAAACAATCTTTCACATTGTCTAGAAGCTTTAACCCAGTAGATTATTAAGAGAAACTTCTAGTCTAACTATGCTGATTCTTGTGGACTTTGTCATGCTTTTGCCATGGCTGGTGATCGCTTGCATTTATAGGAAACATTAGGATAAACAGAGAAAGCTGCTAATGGGTTTCTTTCCATCCTGAGTGTTTAGATCCTTTTATGCTGACCCTAGAATGGAAGAGTTCTCTTAAATAAACCTGGCCCTCAGGCATTCTATAACACATTGTAAACATTCCAAAATCTGTGAGCCAGTGCATCTCAAAGGGGTGGTACCAGATGATGAAGGATACTCACTATTTGGGAGCCATGGCAAATAAGGTTGAATATAATTTGAAAAATGATATTAAATAAACCACAAAACCTACTTAATCTACTGATTTCTGCAATACATACTACAGAAAGTCAAGCTTGAAAGAATCTAGGCTGGTTGGGAGAAGCAAAAGATAGACTAGAGACGGGGGTGGTGGGCGTAAGCAATAATATGTGAGTCTACTAAAGCCCAGGGTAGGAATCAGCTTCCAGGAAGAGCCCATAGGAGAGATCAAAACTGTCACTCCGGGCTTCCCTGGTGGCGCAGTGGTTGAGCATCCGCCTGCCGATGCAGGGGACACGGGTTCGTGCCCCGGTCTGGGAAGATCCCACATGCGGCGGAGCGGCTGGGCTCGTGAGCCACGGCTGTTGAGCCTGCGCGTCCGGAGCCTGTGCTCCGCAACGGGAGAGGCCACAACAGTGAGAGGCCCGCGTACCACAAAAAAAAAACAAAAAAAAAAAACCTGTCACTCCTATGCTAAGTCTGCTAAGTCTTGTTCGTACCTCCCAGGTCCTTCTGACTACTATTTATAACAGGTTCAGCTGGAGAATGTGATCCATCTTCAAGGATAAGATCAGGATGGCTTGGGAAATAGCTGTTGCATTGTTGACTTTCTCATGACCTTCCCTCCCATGTCACCCAGCAGGTGATTTCAGAAGAGTTAGCCCGGGGACCAGGGGTTGGGGGGTGGGAAGTCCCCAGACAACAACTGTTAAGTATGATTGTCTCAGTTGATAAACTTGGAACAGGATTCCATGGAAGGAACCCTGCTTCACGTCCAGGAAATAATGCGTGTCACGTGCTGACCGCAACCTCTTGCTCCCTCCCTGTTCGAGGAACATGTCAAGCTAAACTCTTGCAAGTTTTCCAGATCCTCCTCAAGGTTCACCTCCAATGACTTAAGTAGAGTAAACGCAAAGCTTTAGGTCAGATACGTCTGTCACAATAACCTTTGTCATTACACATACTGCAGAAATAATCGGGAAGGGTGGGTTCAGCCCTCACAGGAGAACAGAACAGGAGGCAAAGTCTTGTTTAGGAGACAAAGTTTAAGACTGTTATTGGGAGGAGTGGTGATGGTGAGAGGTGGGGGGACAATAACTTTTTGTTTATAAAACTCATTTTTGTAACTTTGCTGTTTGAGTGGAATAGATTCAAAGTGTTTCCTTTCTGATTAGTACTCCTGCGACCTTGCTGGGTCATTTCTATTAATTATATCGCTTTTTTTTTTCCAGGAAATAAAGTAATATTTTGACAAATAACAAAGCTGCTTGTAAACAAACATTTGCTAAACAGCACAATGGTATCAAATTCCACCTGTAGTTCACAGAATGTTTTGAATTTTACTTAGGGTCAACCTTCCTTTTTTGGTGGAAACTATTACGTAATAATAATATCAGCTATTGTTCATGAAGTTCACACTTGGCACTAGGCACTATGTTAAGCATTTTATATTCTCTAATTAAAGTCTCATAACAAACCTATGAGGAAGGAAATATTATTATTCCCACTTTGCCAATAAAGAAACTAGCTGAGAGAAGTTCTGTAACTTGCTCAATATCATGGAGATATTAAGTGGCTTGGGATGGTGGTGTGCAGAGCAGGTTAGGGGGAGGTAAAATCCAAACCCAAGCCTATTACTAGACTTTCTACTTTTGATTTTCATCCTTCTTGAAGGCGGTAATCCCTGGGAGACATAAAACTTTAAGCTGTTATCAGCTTGGTGCGAATGAATTTCAAATTCTTTTCTGAAGGTTATGAAAAGCAAAAAGGATCCCTAGGAGATCAAGAAGGCAGGGAGGGTACATATAGAGGGAAAATACAGCCTGGAGTTGAGATTTAGGTTGGTGGTGAGAGAGAGGGTACTTGGGGTGGGGAGTTCTCCAAGACGAACTGCTAGCTTGATACTTTTGCTCACAGCCAATGCTTAGTGGATGCTTTCTGAGTTTATTGTTGACAGAACCCTAAAAAAATGGATAAAATAAAGTTACTATGATATGTTTAAAGTTATATCCAATTTATTTGTCCCAAGTAATCATCGGTTTCCTAGTCTAAAGTAAATGCCTAATTTTGGAGTACTTAGCTGGTTAGAACAAGTTGCAGAGGCATTGTGGTGAGGGCTAATTTGATTAGTCCATGTTGGGGAGAACTTGCTCCCAGAATTCTGGCATGCAAATTTGTAGGTACATCACTGGTGGTGGAGTTTGATGTGACCTTAGGTAGTATGTGAGCAGACATTTAAAAAAATAGTGATGTACTTTATTGTTATCTTTAGTTTACAACTATGGCAAGCGACCTATATTTGTCACGTTTTCTTTCAAAGTAATTTATTTTGGTTAAAATTCCAAGTCAGTGTTAACGAAAAAATAGTAAATAAGTTACAGTATAGGTGGTTTGCACCTATGGACGTATGGCAAACAATGGGAAGGTGATGTGCAGGAAGCTCATAAAAAGTGCTCCGCCAATTCTGCTGAATTAAATGTGACTTCCAAGGACCTATGGATTTGGAACCATGAATAGAAGGTCAACTGTAAAGTTATATATGGATACTCAAACTCACAGGGGTCAGTGCCCCTAACCCCCTCATTATTCAAGGGTCAACTGTATCTCTTTTGACATTATAGAGGTAAGCTTTTTTGTAAAGTCTCTTTGCTTCTACTGAGAGTTTTGAGGAAAACTGGAAGGAAAAATTAATATCAATCCCCAAATAGAAAATACCATGCCTGTTCAAAATCAGGTTTTGCTATAGAGAAGGAATCAGGAGATAACTGTGGGTGGCAGCTTTGGTGTAGAAGTGTCCTGTCTTCATGAATGAAATTACTTGCCAGGTTTAGGTGCTGTAAGGCATCGGCTCCGTGTTTTGGTATGAACTCATGGCAAATTGTAGTTTTGGGGATGTCAGGGGCCTGCAAATCTCTCAAAGGATGACTGTGAGGTCTACTATTGGAAAAGTCACACAACATTTTGATTTTGATCTTGAATGTCCAGTCTCATGGGTTGGATTTTGGCCAGTTGAAATCAGACATATACGGTCTTGGTTTTTGCATGGGAATTACTGTAATGCTTATAAATGAAAATGAAATCACTCAACTGTCTTAAGTCAAACAAAAATAATAATAATAAAAGAAACATACTGGCCTTGGGAAAAAATAATTACTTTCTGAATCCTTCAAAATTATCTCTAATGAAGTACTCTAAGGTAAACTAATATTTTAAATGAGCCAGATGTATAGTATCAAACATATAATTTGAAAATAAAACAGTACTTTAGCTGTTGGCCTTATTTTTACACATGTTTATTTTACTTTTGCATATTACATAAGCACCAACTAAGAGAAGTCAAATAAGTATGTCGTCTATGTTAAGAGGAATTAAGGTATTTTAAATGCCTATATCCATTTAATTGCCCTCAGTCCCATCTCCAAGCGATTTGGAGCAGTAGATTTTCTCAGGGGGTTGTTAAATTTCTGTTTTTTCATATAATGGTGGTTGCTTCAGAGATGGATACTTTTTGACAGCTCAGAATAATAAACCATCCCAAGCCACAGAGGCATAGCATCTCGGACCTGCTTAGCAAGCTCCCTGTACAACCTTTTCAATTTACAGAGGAGAAAACTGAGGCCAGAAACATACCCAAAGGCATTCAGTTAAAATGAAGCAGCTTATTAGCCATGCAATGAACTTTAATTAGAACTGTCATATTGCTGAAATAGAATTCCTTTATTTTGCTGCATTTATTCATCTTCTAAAAAAAAAAAGAGCCTGGTGAGAAAAGGTAGCCTTCAGAATCCGAGAGAATCCCCTTTCTTGCATATATGGTGTAATCCTTCCATGCCTCAGTTTCCTGATTCCTGTAGGGACTTTTTAAAAAAATCATAGAATTGAAAACAGGATTGAATGAGTTGACATAAATATATGTCAGAGCACAGCGTCTCTCAAGAAGTTAGTTCTATTTCCTCTGCACTTTTAGGGTGTACATAAGAAAGGATTATTTTAAGGTCTAAGAAAAGGATTAAGGAGAATTTGGAAAGTGGCTTTCTTTCTTATTGGCAATTGAAACATTGTAAGTGAAGGCAATTTTACAAGGAAAAAATGATCAAATAAATTTTAGAATTCTATCCATAAGCATATTTTCCATAGTTATAATTAATATTCACATATTATTTAGTTTTACTTTTTATACATGACTTTCTATATATTTCCATATTGCCTCCTAGCCACATTTCTCTAGCGTTCGACTGCCCAGGAGAAGGAGTGACTGCTCTCTTTGATCCCCTGAACACAATACATGCTTCCATTTTATCACTTTTGTCCTTAGGTACGCATATGTTAAATGTCTACATTTAGAAGCTCTCCAACGGAGGGAGAAAGCCTGATTTGTTCCTCTATCTCCAGTGATTAGCGTACTGCTAAACCTGTATAGGTACCCAATAAGAATTCCTTAACTGAAAGAAAATGTCCAAGGGAGCATACCACGATATCCTAATTTCTTTTAACTTCTATCCTACTTTACATATGAAGATCAAGTTGTCTCAATAGCCTCTTTTAAAAACATGTACCCTCCTCAGTGTTGTGCTAATTGTTGGTTGTCAGTAGGTAAATTCTTCTAATATGCTCAACCTATTTCTTCTATCTTCATTCCATCAGTAAAATTTGCTCTTGACATTAATGGGGTGTAGTATTGACCATCACTGAATTTTAACACATTTTTACATGGAAAAGAGCAATGTCTGACATTTTGGAGAGCCTATATTACCCTGTTCCTTGAAGTAAAAAAGCTTTAAGAACTTGGAAAGTTTAACTGGAACTAAGGTAGAAAACAATAACAGGAAAATTAAGGTGAAAATACAAAGGAAAAAAATTACAACATTAACTCCAACTTCAGAAAGTAATCCCACATGGTGAGGCTGTATTACATGCTTTAATCTACATTGTCTCATGAATTTCTGTTTTCCTGAAGGAAAGACAATCAAGGTATTTTCTCTCTGGACCCATTAAAAAAAAATGTATACTTAAAACAGGGACGGGGACAAGCTGCTCTGAAAAGTAGTACAATAATGGTAGATTTCTGTGTTTTGTTATTTGTGAATTTTCAGATGTATAAAGTGAAGTCAAGTCTTCCCTGAAAGGGAGAAATTATCATGTGGTCATTGGGAGATAGGGTTGTCCTGGAAACCAATCCTTTTTTGAATTGTGAAAATGAAAAACCTAACATGCCAAAGACTAAGTCCTAAATCTGAATATTGACAGTTTGCAAAGCCATGCAGTATATATTTAGCCACAAGGTCATCTATTTCCCAGATGACATCAGCAAGAAGTTTGCCTGTTTCAGCTGAGACTGACAAAGATGAATTTACGTCACAATAGCAGGTACAAGTATGAGGAAGTTTGAGGAAATACACGCCTAGTTGTGACAGGATTGCTGAGAAGTCCTGGGCTTAGCCTAAGAGAGGCAAAGACACATGCAGCCCAGTTGGCAAATATCGCATTGATTCCTGGTGATACAGCCACAGATATACAGGAAATCATAAAATTAGCAAAAAAAAATATGTTCTTTAAATGTTTCCATTGGACGTGTGTGCTGAAAACTCCTTGCTTTTCACAACTCAGGTGTTCATATTCCTTTACTAAACATTTACTAGCCACGAATGCCATGGAAACCTTTAGGCTGGTTTTCATGATATGGCACAGACTTGATTAGGGGAACTTTTTATAGAGAGAACTAGCAGCCTCGCTGGGAAAGCAAAAGAATATTATCTCTGTTTCTCTATATAATGTCAACTGACTTGAGAGAGTTTTTCCAGACTTGACAGTTTTTTGTTTTGTTTGCTTGCTTACTTACTTCGGGGTCGTTATTTTTTGTTTCTACAGAAGGAGGAGACATTTAAGCAAACGATTAAAGTGAGGAAGCAATGATTGTGAAAGTGTGCCCTATAAATACTCCAAACAGAGGGACTCATAGCAAAGGCCAAAACCCAGAATTGGAGCAAGTTTGAACGTAGTAAGTACTTTATTGAGTGTGATGGGAAACTAACAGAGGATTCTGAGCAAAGGCAAATATTTGAGCAGATATTAAAAGAATTTTGAGCAATATTGCTGAATGTTACCTTTTGTCCCAAATTTCCATTAGTGACTGGGCTAGGCTGGTGAAATTTGGGGATTTGTAAAATGACAAAGCGGTTTGGAAACCTTAGATCTTGATTCTTTTATCTATTTGATGTGGGGGGCTCCTGTCACACTTGGGGGGGCAGCAGCGTGAGGGTCTGAAGCACAGTCATAATGATATTTGCTCACCAGGGTAACTGAACTAAATTCAACACAATCCCAGAGTCTCAGCAACAAGTTTGTTTCTGGAAACAGTGAGAAGTCTGTCACATGTGGCCTAGCGTACTCTGCAACAGCAGCTGTTATGAAAGAGCTGCAGGGTCTGGATCACCTTCCTTCTACACCAAGGGGAAGATGAGCCCCAGAATAAGGGCTCGTCTTTTATTCCTAAAGATAGACAGAAGCTGCAGCCGTTGCAGCTGGTTTCCTTGCCCAGTGTTGACTCGATGTGCTTGAAAATTGAAGTCGCTGTGAACTGGATTCTAACTGAAATCCAAGAAAACTTGACCTTGGAATAATATTGCATTTTATAAAAAAATCTGAAAGCCAGAAGATTTAGAGTTGAAGCTGAAAGCTGATTTGCTGTCCAGTTTCTTGGTTCCAGTGACATTATTTCACACTAATATATTGTTATCATGAGCCATTCTGAAATTTCATTACAGATACAGTACAGTGATTTATAGATATAGAATTATAATACAGAATATATATTTGTAATGCAGAATATACAGAATAGAAACAAGCTTTACCATAAAGAATGTCTGTTGATGTGTAAATTAGCGATACAATGCAACTTTCTGTTTAGAACTGTAACTGATGGATTGTGTGAAGGCCTGGTCTACTACGCTGTGACGTGTGGGTATGTGTGTGGCGGGGAAAGGGTGGGAGGAGATGTTGTCACTTTCCATGCAAGGAGAGGCTGTGACAATCTCACGTGGAGTTTGCCTCAGGTCACACTTCCTTGTGCACGATTCTGTTTACTCTTGCAGGAAAAATGGATGTCATTTTGAAATGCCGATTGTGGATGTAAAGTCACATTCAAATGTCTCTTCTATAATAGTTATTCTGCCTTCTAGTTAATACAGTAATAATCTCAACAATTTCTTCAATCTTCATTCCATCAGTAAAATTTGCTCTTGACATTAATGGGATGTAGCATTGACCTTCACTGAATTTTAACACATTTTTACATGGAAAAGAGCAATGTCTGACATTTTGGAGAGCCTATATTACCCTGTTCCTTGAAGTAAAAAAGTTTTAAGAGGGGCTTCCCTGGTGGCGCAGTGGTTGAGAGCCCGCCTGCCGATGCAGGGGACGCCGGTTCGTGCCCCGGTCCGGGAAGATCCCACATGCCGCGGAGCGGCTGGGCCCGTGAGCGGTGGCCCCTGCGCCTGCGCGTCCGGAGCCTGTGCCCCGCGACGGGAGAGGCCACGGCAGTTAGAGGCCCGCGTGCCGCAAAAAAAAAAAAAAAAAAAAAAGTTTTAAGAATTTAGAGGGTCCCTACTCTTTCCTCCACCCCAAACAGACTCACTTTAGATTGAAGTTATGAAACAGATTGGATTATTTGGTGGGGTAAAGTGGATTAAAAGGCAGGATATGAATGTAGTCTAAAGTACAGTATTCTGAGCCAAAATAATTCTGGCTATGTTATGTTCCTTTCAAAGATCTTTTACAGAGAAACATTGACTTATTCTGCTACAAATTTATGATTTTTTCAGTTGTTCTAGTTTAATACTGGCTTTTTCATGTTTCAACCTCATACGCTGGTCTTAGGGTTTGTGGTCAGAATGACAAGGAAGCATTATTTAATCATAAGCTATATAATGCTATAAAAACTTACTATACCTAAGAACATTAAGTTTCATATCTTTGAGGACAAAAATAGCTGCCAAGAAAATATTTTTAAAACAAACTTTTTTCATGAGCTTTACTGTCAGGAAAAAACCCCTAAAACCTGAGATAGATATTTCTAGGTTCAATTCAACCCCTATAAAATGACTAGAGTGAACTTCATGGGATGCTTCTTCAAATATCTTAAAAGTTAATACATTTCTTTTATAGCAATGTTACTAATTTTCTGGCTTAAAATTTTCCACAAGTGTTTCTGAAGCAAGAATAAAGTACATCAGGGCAAGTTAAATAGCTAAAATTTTACTCATTTTAGCCCTATATTTGACTAAGTGGCCTTGAAATAATCACTAATCTGTCTTGGTGCATGCAAAGGACTTTTATGCAAGAAAAAGTACTAGTCTGTATTATTATCCCATATCTAATAGACAGAGAGAAAGCATCATTATCACCTCCCTTTGTTGTTATATACAATTGACAACTGAAATTCCATGTCAGTGTGCTTGTACACACGCAGGTATAGTGTAGACATAGCATACAGTAGGACACAACTGGAGACCATGAAGTCTCATGTGAAGAAGCTGTTCCTTAAGGATCTCTGAAGGACTGGTGGGATGCAAAATCACATGTCTTGGAGGACCTGATAGCTCACCAGTGCCCAGCCTTCCTCAGAAGCCCTCTATGGTGGCATTCATTCAACCAAGAAGCTCTCCAGCCCCACACCACCCTACATGCACTAACTACTTCTGGCTCTAAGCGACAGCTTTTAGAATAGTCATGAATCATCGAAGCCCCTAAAGGGCCATTTACTAATCCAGATTTTCCCCAACTGCATATACTATCACTTGGGCCTTTGGGCTTGTGGCCTGACCATTCCCAAGGCTTTCCAGAACCATCTTATTGACAGGAAATAGCAGAACTTGTTATTCTATTTGTGTCTTAGGTACTAAGAAGGGGACTACTCTCACTGTGAATCAGAGGTCTGAGAGTGAGGAGAAAAAGCCATCTTACCTATTTTCCCCCCAGTTATTTTTCTTCAAAATAGAAAGAGCTACCATTTTCCTTATCACAGAACATAAAAATTTTCCTCATAAAAAAACAAATCCATAATCCCAATGATAACCATATTTTACTACATATAACATTTGGTAAATATAACCCTTTTACCTACTTCAGTCTGTATGACAGTCTCTAGATGCATCCACTTCTCTACAAATGACCCAAGTTCATTCTTTTTTATGGCTGAGTAATATTCCATAGTATATATGCACCACATCTTCTTTATCCATTCATCTGTCAATGGGCATTTAGGTTGTTTCCATGACCTGGTTATTATAAATAGTGCTGCAGTGAAAATTGGGGTGCATGTGTCTTTTTGAACTATGGTTTTCTCTGGATATATGCCCGGTAGTGGGATTGCTGGGTCATATGGTAATTCTAGTTTTAGTTCTTTAAGGAACCTCCATACTATTCTCCATAGTGGCTGTATCAATTTAAATTCCCACCAACAGTGCAAGAGGGTTCCTTTTTCCCCACACCCTATCCAGGATTTGTTGTTTGTAAATTTTCTGACGAAGCCCATTCTAACTGGTGTGAGGTGACACCTCATTGTAGTTTTGATTTGCATTTCTCTACTAATTAGTGATGTTGAGCAGCTTTTCATGTGCTTCTTGGTCATCTGTATGTCTTCTTTGGAGAAATGTCTATTTAAGTCTTCTGCCCATTTTTGGATTAGGTTGTTTGTTTTTTTAATATTGAGCTGCATGAGCCGTTTATATATTTTGGAGATTAATCCTTTGTTCAATGATTCATTTGCAAATATTTTCTCCCATTCTTAGGGTTGTCTTTTTGTCTTGTTTATGGTTTCCGTTGCTGTGCAAAAGCTGTTAAGTTTCATTATGTCCCATTTGTTTATTTTTGTTTTTATTTCCATTACTCTAGGAGGTGGATCAAAAAATATCTTGCTGCTATTTATGTCAAAGAGTGTTCTTCCTATGTTTTCTTCTAAGAGTTTTATAGTGCCTGAACTTATATTTAGGTCTCTAATGCAGTTTGAGTTTATTTTTGTGTATGGTGTTAGGGAGTGTTCTAATTTCATTCTTTTACATGTAGCTGTCCAGTTTTCCCAGCACCAGTTATTGAAGAGACTGTCTTTTCTCCATTGTATATCCTTACCTCCTTTGTCATAGATTAGCTGACCATAGGTGCATGGGTTTATCTCTGGGCTTTCTATCCTGTTCCATTGATCTATATTTCTGTTTTTGTGCTAGTACCATATTGTCTTGATTACTGTAGCTTTGTAGTATAGTCTGAAGTCAGGTCGTCTGATTCCTCCAGCTCCATTTTTTTCCCTCAAGACTGCTTTGGCTATTCGGGGTCTTTTGTGTCTTCATACAAATTTTAAGAGTTTTGTTCTAGTTCTGTAAAAAAATGCCATTGGTAATTTGATAGGGATTGCATTGAACCTGTAGTTTGCTTTGGGTAGTATAGTCATTTTCACAATATTGATTCTTCCAATGCAAGAACATGGTATATCTCTCCATCTGTTGGTATTGTCTTCAATTTCTTTCATCAGTGTCATAGTTTTCTGCATACTGGTCTTTTGTTTCCCTAGGTAGGTTTATTCCTAGGTATTTTATTCTTTTTGTTGCAATGGTAATGGGAGTGTTTCCTTAATTTCTCTTTCAGACTTTTCATCATTAGTGTATAGAAATGCAAGAGATTTCTGTGCATTAATTTTGTATCCTGCAACTTTACCAAATTCATTGATTAGCTCTAGTAGTTTTCTGGTGGCATCTTTAGGATTCACAGATGGACCAGTTTGCAGAGCAGAAATTGAGGCACAGAAGTATAGAAAAAACGAATGGACACCAAGGGGGGAAAGCGGTGGGGGGTGGGGATGGTGGTGTGATGAACTGGGAGACCGGGATTGACATGTATACACTGATGTGTATAAAATGGATGACTAATAAGAAAAATATATATATATATATAACCCTTTTAATGTTTTCTTATGCAATTACATTATGTTTATATAATTTAAAAACTTTAATGGCAACAACTCATTTCTATTTAATAATCTTTTAAATTTGGTTGTGTATTATGAGCCCCTTTACATGTCAAGAAAAGTTTACTGGCTACAGAGTGTCCTTCATGGGAATACACCACCATTTATGTAAGAAATTTCTTATTGTTGGGCATTTAGTTGACAGTTTGTATTTTATTTTATTATAAGCATCATTGAAGTGAAAGTCCTAAAAGATCCATCTTTTCAATTGTCTATTTCCTTCCTATATATTCCTAGAACTGGGTCTCTCTGGTTAAAATATGTTATTTTAAGGGCTTTTGAGGTGTATTACAAAATTGCCCTCAAGAAAGGACATGTGTGTTTATCCTCCCACCAATAGTGAATGAGTATGGGAGGTTCCCTTTTTGAGTCAGCCTTCAACATGTCATGAATTTCTTTCTGTTGGGTCATGACAGAATATAAACTCAATGGAGTTAGGGTAGATTTGAGAGGGAAAAAATATTCTCAAGAGAAGTTGGGACTTTTGTGACCCTCTATGAGTCACATATGTGAACCTTCCTTCCTGCCTGTACTCTTGTGGGGAGCAGGCAGTGTTAGGGCTATGTGTGGCATGCTAATGCTGTCTGGTGTATGTTTACAACTTCACTGGGGTTTGATGTGGATCCAGGAGGAAATGGATGAGTCCCATAGTGCTTACCAGACGCAGCATGAGAAAATAATCCCCGTCCTGCAAAGTGGGTTCCAATAGTCAAAGCTGTGTGAGAGGGCCAAGGGGATTGAGAATCCTTTCTCTAGCTCATGCTTTAAGGACGTTAAATAAGTGCTCTGAGATAGTCTACAAAATAAGGCATGAATAAGCAGGAACTGGATTCTTGATCTAACACTCCTTGCCAGTGCTCTAGGAAGAAAAATCTATATAAATTGAAAAGGTTAAATGAGAAAAAAAGAAATGGAAACATATTACACTGTTGGCAGGAATAATTTCTGATAAAATGACAAAATCTGGGAGCTTCATCCTTCTTTGAGTCTCCTGATGAGTAAACATTATAAAATCAAATTCCTGTAATAGGCTAATCATTCTGAGATTTCAGTTTTGCTCCATCATTTATGCTATCCTGTAACTCCACCGTCACTGAGTTGAAAATCAGTTAGGAGGAGGCTTGTCAAAGGCAATTGTTTCTACATTCTGTTTCTCGTCTTTTTAGAAATGCCTTTGTACAATAGGCTATTTTTCATTTTTGATCGTGGCCAGCTTGACTGGCCTGTTGTGTACGGGTCTTACCCTAAGTGTGATGAGAGGCCACTGGATCATTGCAGGCAGGGGAGTGACATAACGTTTGTTTTCTCAGGTGCATCTCTATTGTCCTTTTCTTCTGGGCAGGTGGAAATAGTGAGTCTCTCCTACCTTCATCAGCCCAACATACATGAGGCAACCAGACCCCTTAGAACTTCCCTTGGTAGCTTAAGGAATTAAACTAAACTAAACTAAAATATAGTGACTCAGGTTGATCAAATGTCTGATACTCATTCTGTTGTTTCACCACACACAAAGGTTGGGGGGAGGAATCCCACCATTAATATCCACCAAGTGGACCCTCCAGTTCCAGAGCCTGTTCTGAGGTGTTCTTGTCTGGCCTTGCCAATTTCTCATCCAGCTGTCATGATCTGTTCCTATTGTTAATTTCTGTGACTCTTGTTCCTTTTATCTCTTCCTGCTTCCATGGTTTACTACCACATCCTGCAGTTCAAATTTCTATCATTGCTTGGGCCTTTCTGTATTAGCTCAGATGAGCTGCTTGGCTGCATATATTTTTGGACCCATGGTGAGACCCCTGATATACATCATTGTGGTGGAAATGCACAACCATAAATTTTTTCTCTCTGGGATAGAATGACATTTATTCTTGTTCATGATTTTACTCTTTGTACTCCTCTCTATTATTTTTGGACTGTTAAACAAGGTGAGAATAGTTGTGTATGACCCATTAAATAATAAGGTGTAAATAATTTATCAACAAAAAATTGGGGGAGAGAATTTCAATATCTAAAATTAATGATAACTTTTCTATGATGCAGTGCTTTCTCTTCAGATATTAAACATCCTGCTTCACTTTAATACTCAGTAGTAATAATGAGCTGATAGAAATTGATCAGATCCAAAATTGAATCATCTTGTGTTTATCCAAAATATAAAGAGAAAATATGAATCAATTATACTTATTTGGAACAAGTTCTATTTACATGAACCTCTCACAATGATATGACACTACTAGCAAAATACTTGCCTGTCCCTAGGACCAGGTGCTTAAAGATCTAACCTATGTCAGCAACAGGAAGATGGCAGACCATCTCTTTTTTAGATCCAGACACTATATTCGAATAGTTAACCACAAACTATTAAAATGTTTGAGCCTTAGTAATATACCTTCAGACAAAGGAGGAGTACAGGTGGGGCTAAAGAGAAAGGATCTTATGTCTATACCGCCTCTGAAAGAGTTTGGAGATATAAAGCCAAGTAATTTGAATAGATCCTCTTTATTTGTAAGGTTTACCCAGTAGAATTTACTAAGAAGTAGTATAGTGTCATGACTGAGGGCACAGAGTCTGTATAGCCAGACTGTCTCAAGTTGAACACAAAGTCAACCACTTACCTGAGTGATCTTGAACAAATTGTTCAACATTTCCTTGCTTCAGTTTTCTCCACTATACGATGGAGATCACGAGACCTACTTCCTCAGGGCTGTTATGAATATGCAATGAGGAAATGCATCTGAAATGCTTAGAATAATACCTAGACCAGATTGCGTACTTGATAATGGCATCGTTATGATCATCATCACCAGATTTTACCTTAAGAAAGATAAGCCAGTTTGAGCATGGGAAGGCCCAAGGTATTGCAGAAAAAAATTTTCATCAGCTGCCAGAGTAGAGGATTCTTCCTATGGGATTCCAGAACAAGGAAATGTACTGAAATAATCTATTAAAGTATCTACTATTATTTTTATAATAACTGTATTTTTAAAATTATCTTAGAGTAAAATGGGAATTTTCTTTTATGAATGTTAACACATGTATAGATTTGTGTAACTGCCACCACAGTCAGAAGAGAGAACTCTCTTCTGATTATATCACCACAAAAAATTCCCCTGTGCTGTCCCTTTGCAACCAAACCCTCCTCCATCTCTAACTCCTGACAACCACTGATCTGTTTTCTATCATAACAGTTTGACTTTTTCACAATGTCGGATGAGTGAAATCATATATTATGTCATCTTTTGAGATCAACTACTTTCACTCCATATAATGACTTTGAGATTCATCCATGGTGTTGCGTGTAACAATATTTTGCTCCTTTTTATTGATGAGTATTCCATGTACCTCAATTTGTATATCCATTCCCCTGTTCAAGGACATTTGTAAATAGAGCTGCTGCAGACATTTGTGTACAAGTTTGAGTTAATCTAAGTTTTTATTTCATTTCTGTTGGATCCCATATGGCAACTTACACTTTAGTTGGAGGAGTAGAAACCTCAGTAGTCAGAGAAGTGATCCAAGTCAGTAAGTGGATTTCAACCATATTAGTGATACCCCAATAGATACTCCAAAAATATAAGAACATCTGTTAAATTCATGGACATTTTAAATAGAAAAGCTTAATTGAAAAGTGGTTAGCTGATATTTTTCTTCCTTAATATCATGAAGAGTATGTTTGTTGTCCATTTTGAGTGTTTTTTATCTTTTCAAAAGCAGGATTTTTATCTAGAATTTCTAAAGGTTGAACATTGTATTGAAGTTCTGATTCAGTAATGCAACTGTTTTCTAAGTTTAATAATGCCCTTTTCCTTTTCCAGTTCTGAAAGCAAGACTATTTTTAATGTTTTCACCAGGATCATCAAAATAACCTTTCACAAAAACAACTTTTGACTAAGGTTATTGCTTGCCTCTTTGCTGAGAGTTGAGAAATCAAGTAAAATTGTCCATGTGTTAGGAAACTAAAATTGAATATGACAAGAAGTCCAAATATTAGTGTTTTTTCCTGTTGGGCTAAATAAAGCTTCTGCTGATTCTTCAGTGTTTCCTATAACATGTTAGAACCAGAGTTAAACAGTTCAAAACTCTTTCCCCTGGTAGGCTGGCAGTTTAGTTTCCATCATTATTCACTCTGCTATAAAAGAAAATTCATCACAAATTGTTTTAGTCTCTCAGAACATTTTACTGGCAAATGAAGTCAACAGTTAATGGATTCTCATTCAAAAAAGAACAACAGCAATACCAACCAGTGTATATCTAAAAACAGTAAGAAACACTGTTTAGATTTTGAAAATAAAGACTAGTTAGGAGAAGGCAGGTTGGGAGGTGGGGTGGGTTTGGCCTGCTTTAGAACATCTTCAGTGTCCCCATGGATCTGAGCAGAATTTATCAGACAACTGATAGAAAGAAAACCATACTATTTCATAGGTTCAGCTTAGGTCCTAACGACCATCCTATCATGGGAATTTTATTGTGTGTAGATGAATTCCCTGTGGAAGCCATGTCTTTGATTTGCTCACATAAAGAATTCCTTACAGAAAAATGTAAACACAAAAAATTTAAAAGGTGCAGGGAAAAGAGATTTTTCTCTAATCCTTTAGGATCTTTTCTACAAATAGCCCTGGAAAACCTATTTGATGAGGGCAGTTTGCTTTGTGAGCAATAATTTTCATGGCAAAAGATTTGATTGTCTTTTAGGATATTTTCATCAAGCTGTGATAAACCAAGAAGTTCCCCTTCTCCATGTTAGGAAACTGTCTGGATGGTTATCATGTTGAAATTGCATAGTTATATCACCTGAGGATTTTATTGTTGTTTTTCTCTTCCATATTTTGAGGGAGTTCTGTAAACACTACATTGATAACTAGTTTCTCATCCATAGGAACTCAAAACTTTCTATGTTGCCAAACTTAAATATACAGAAATAAACTGAAAGTGGGCTGTGTAGCACAAGTAATCATTAAGGATTGAAAATCGTGGTTTCTTGACTGGGCTCTGCTGGCAGTTTTGGAAACTTGGACCTCAGTTTTCCATAAAGCAAATTTTAAAGTTAGTCAAATGTTGGTTTCAATCCTAGCATTGCCATCTAATAACAGTGATTTGGGGTTAAGTTATTTAACTAATATAATCCTTACTTTCTTTATCTTTGAAATGATGAAAATTGTCCTTAGTATGCCTACCTAATAAAATAGAGGCAATGCGTGTGAGAGCACTTAGAGAACTTTCAGGTCCTGTACAAATATATGGTATCATTTACAACCAAAGCTACTCTGAAAGGGAAGAGACTGACTTGGGCCTTAGCCACACTTCAGTGCGAGGATCTATGGTGATGTCATGGAAATGGCTAAAAGTTTAGATTGTTGTTATTTGGATACTTCTGCAAATAAACTCTGTTTTTTTTCTGAAAGCTATGCTCAAGTTCTAGAATCGTTTTTGCTGCCAAGTGATTAGAGACAGCTTGGGACATAAACAGCCTTTGGCAGTTGCACCCACTTTTCCACGCACAAGTCCATCTTCCACAAATATTGTTTACCAAAGTGAGCTTGTTCACAGAGCAGGTTCTGGCCTAATATTTCTTACACCAGAAAATATTTACATTCTCTCTGGCCAGACCAACTCAAGGATCAGCATCTGTGGCCTGCACAACTCAATGGGACCCTTGAGATGAGATGTATGAGCCTTCTTTATCCTAGTAAGGTGAGCGATTCTTTGTTTGCAATTTGGAGCATGGTTCCTTTTAGTGTCAGGTCCTGAAATCCCCGTAGGACCATGGAAGGATTCCTAAGCCATTAAGTAAGAAGGCAATGGTAGTCAGACACCAAACAAGCCTGGCTAGAGATGGCCTAGGGTCTGCCCTATTTGGGATTTATCACAGATACAGGGCTATAGGTCAGGGATCGAAAATCAGTGATGTGGAATTCAGGCAGGAACTCAGGATAAGCTTTCAGCAGGGCCAGGCAGAACACAAGGAATGCTCTGAAGGAGCACTGGTCCTTTTTCATCTTGATAAGTTTAGACATGCTCTCGTGGTCATTTTCCTGAGCACCACTTCTGGTCTTAAATGATTAAGATCAGCTGGGGCCGACCTGAGTTTCCTAATGGAGATGGAATATTCTCATTCCCACACATGTCCTTGCTCTCTACCAAGAAGAGAGACTGTGTTCTCTAGAAGGATTTTGAGCTTTAGATATTAAAGTTGTCAACTCCCAGGGTGAAGAGGGTGGGTGGTCAGAAGAGACCTCTCCTCGGCTGTGGTCTCCAACTCCAGGTCCAGACCTCAACTACATGGCTCTGCTAGAGTCGAGACCATAAGGAAGCTAACAATTTCCCCAGCAGGTGTAACCATCCTGCTGATGAGGATGCAAATGATCGACTCCTGTCACCAGGGTCCTTCACTGTATACTCACACTTGCACCACTCACTTCTCGTATTTCAGTTTGTTCTGAAGAAAACAACCAGCCTTCATGTCCATTGCTAAAACCTGAAATTGAATAGTTCCCTTTCAAAATATAACGTTCTTCATTTTTGTCTGCCAAATTCACACTCATGGCAGGCACTGAATTCTATACGATTAATTAATTGGAGGTGGAGGTGAGGTGAAAAGATTGCTTATAGAGGACTCTTCAAAATTCATCCCTGGGTTATACACACTGAGTAATTATGCCTTTTCTATATCTAGGTCTAAAGTAGGAAGACTTTTCAAAGATTTCTTTTCAGTGTGTAGGTTATTCAAGTGACTTTTCTTCACTCCTCTTATCAGGTTTATTTTTTCCATTTCTTTTTTTCTTGAACCCTAACTTAGTAAGAAGGTAAAGGTAATCAAGTAGCAGAGGAAATAAGCCATTCATTTTTCTGTCAGCAGCATTGTGGAAAGTTTTGATAGAGAACAGCAAAACTAACAACTAAGTTTAGATGTTTGAGTTACTTGGGAGTTTTTTTCTTTCTATTTGTTAAAGTGATAATTCCACCTGGGGATTAACAGAATGCAAAAAAATAGCAGTATAAAAATGTACATAGGTGGAACAAATATCTTGATGATGCTAATTGGAATAAAGGGGCAAAAGACGAAACAATAGCTTGTGCCTGTGTGTGTATTTGAGAAAAACCAATGAGATAAAGTGACAAGGTGATTATATTTGCAGCAAGAAAATTGACATGAGTCCTATCTCTTCCAGTTACTAGCAATTTAACCATGGACAAATGAAGACACTTAATTTCTCTAAACCTTAGTTGACTCATAGTAAAATGGAGCCCCCAATCCTTAGCTGTATAACCAGGTTACTGTGAAAACATGGGATAAAATAAATGAAAACATTATTAAAACTCAAAGGCATGAGAACATGCCTTCAGGCATTGTCATGCCTCGGTAGAAAATGATGTATCCTATTTAGAGGAAACACACAGGACATATACATGAAAAACAACATCTCATGTCTATTTTAAATGCTCATCAACCCCCCTTCACATGATTAGAATTTAACTAACCCCCAATCAATCAATGCACCCTTGGGTTTTACTTCTGACTTTCCCATTAATTCCTTGGGTAAACCTTGGCAAGTTTTTTGAACCTTCCCCACCACTCCCCACCCCAGGATTGTTAAGACTGTTTACCCTACATCCCCCAAGTTTCCTGACTCCCAGTCTTGCCTTTAGTGAGTAGGAAGAGTGCTATCAACCCCATACACAACTAGATACCTGTCTTAGACTGTGTTCCCTGAGAAAGCAGATACTGAGACAAGGACTTGAGACTAAGTAGCTTCTTTGGAGGGTGATTCCAAATAGGGGGATGGAGAAATGAGACAGAGAAGGGCAAGAAGTCAATACAGAGTGCATTAATGAGCAGGTTAACACTGCAGACAACTGGGGCTCAATCCCTCTGGGGACATTTGGGACACTGTGTGGAACATATGGGCAGCGTTGTCCCGGTTAAGAAGAGAGGAAAGTGGATTATATTTTTCTCCAATTCTTTTTCTTCATCAGCTGAGGGTTATTCCTGAGACAGCACCTCTGCACCGCTGTGCACATTGGCCAAGCATGTTGGAGAAATCCTGCAGGGACGCATCGCAGGTGTCTACACAAGGGAGTCATCAGTGTGCATGGGGAGGGTGGGTGCCGAGGAGATGTGGGTGGGGCCGCAGCACATGCTGTGCGTAGCCATGTGGCTACAGTTGCCACATGCCAATCCCTGTGGCAGGCAGGGAGATGCAGGGCACAGATCCCCCTCAGGGCGGGAAAGCTGCTTAGCTCAGCAATGGTTAGCTGACAGCCTCCTGCTGTTAGTGCCTTCTGGATCCTCCTCAGGTTTAGAGCTGAGTTACTGCTCTGCTTGGGGTGACCCTCCAGCTAATGACTGAGTCAACAGGTGGTACAAGGGCCTGTCCATCCTGCCCAAAGTAGGACCCCTCTAATGGGTGATCTTTGCCCCACAGCCCCCCATGGTAGAGGCTTTCTTAGGTGCACTGAAGCCTGACAGCCCCTCTGCCCATTGTACTTCATCCCCTTTTCCTTTCTCAGGTGTTACTACCTAGTAAACCTTTTGTGTCTCATGTTTACTCCATCTTGGTGTCTGCTTCCTGGAGAACCCAACTTGGGACAAATACCTAATTCTAAAGGGAGGTGTGGAAAATGTCAACCTCTGGTCTCAAAGCAAACAAGAATCTACCTTATATAGGTGGACAGGAAAGTTGGATTGAAAAGACTTTTTTCTACAGTAGGACTACACAAGACAAAGATTCCCCCAAGTATATCAGAAGTCAATCAGGCAAAAATACAATCAATGAAAACAAGAAAAAAATGGACATAAAATAAATGGTAGGCAGACTCAGGAGGGTTGGTAGACATTGAATAAATACTTGAAAGGGATGATGGAATTTCCCTGCCTAAGCATTTTTAAAAAGAATAGATTATTTCTTCCATTGAGGTGGTTGTCACTTCCAAATCCTTATTATAGATAGCGTTATTTTTACTTTTTTGAAGTTTTACAGATGACTGTATCTCTTAAAGAAAATAGCAGAAATATTCAGGACTAAATTGCATTAGTCGATAGATTTATGCACATGACATTATAATAGTGGGGAAGGCTGAAGCAAGAATCTGTATTTAGACTTAGCTGCTTGAAAAGAAGGGGAGGAAAGGGAAATAATGTGTTGGAGAGTCTTTTGTGTACCAGAAACTCAAGCAGGTGTTTTCTTTATCATTCACCAAATGTTTTTTTGAGAACTCTCTTTTTGCCAGGCACAGTTCTAGATATTGAGATACATCAGGAATGAAACTACAATTTCCTGCCACTGAGATGACATTCTGGAGGGAGAGAAATAGATGATAAATATTAAAGTGAAATAAATAGCCATCATCAAAAAATCTACAAACAATAAATGCTGGAGAGGGTGTGAAGAAAAGGGAACCCTCTTGCACTGTTGGTGGGAATGTAAGTTGGTGCAGCCTCTATGGAGAACAGTATGGAGGTTCCTTAAAAAACTAAAAATAGAACTACTATATGACCCAGCTATCCTACTCTTGGGCATATACCCAGAGAAAACCATAATTCAAGAAGATACAAGCACCCCAATGTTCATTGCAGCACTATTTCCAGCAGCCAGGGCATGGAAGCAACCTAAATGTCCATCAACAGAGGAATAGATAAAGAAGATTTGGTACATGTGCATATAATGGAATATTACTCAGCAGTAAAAAATAACAAAATAATACCATTTGCAGCAACATGGATGGACCTAGAGATTGTCATACTGAGTGAAGTAAGTCAGACACAGAAAGACAAATGTCATATGATATTGCTTATATGTGGAATCTAAAAAGAAGGGGGGTATAAATGAACTTATTTACAAAACAGAAATAGAGTCACAGTTGGAGAAAACAAACTTATGGGTACCAGGAGATAAGGGTGTGGAGGGATGAATTGGGAGATTGGGACTGACATATACACACTACTATATATAAAATAAATAACTAATAATAACCTGCTGTATAGCACAGGGAACTCTACTCAATACTCTGTAATGGCCTACAGGAGAAAAGAATCTCAAAAAAAAAAAAAGAGTGGATATATGTATATGAATAAGTGATTCACTTTGCTGTATACCTGAAGCTAACACAACATTGTAAATCAACTATACGCCAATACAAATTTCTTTTTAAGTGAAATATATGATAAAGTATCTTAGAATGTGATACACAATATGTAAAAATAAAAAGAACAGGGAAATCCAGAGTTCCCGGTAGGGTGTGGCTTGCATGTAAATAATGTGGACAGGGTAGGCCTTATTGAGAAGATGACATTTGAGCAAAGACTTGAAGGAGGTGAGGGAATTAGCCACCTGGATACTTGCAGAAAGAGAATTCTAGGCCCAGGTAGGAGGCCGTGCAAAGCCCTAAAGCGTGTCAGAGGGAAACAGAGAGGCCAGGAGAGGGATGGAGGCTTATGCAAATCCAATCCCTCTCCTAACTCTCCTAGCCAGTGACCTCAGGCTCTTATTCAAATCTGTCTGTCTCCCAAACTCATCCTCTTGTTGATTCTGCTTCTGAAAGTCCATAAAGGGGAGGAAAGCCACCACACTTCCATCTTTCCAAAGACTAGTCCTTTCCCTTCTAACCACAGACCAGTGCAGTGTGATGAGAAAATTGTCTGGCTGCAATGCATGCTCACACTCACAGAGGTAAATAGAGATTGTCTTTGCTATACCAGATTATGTATAAATACAGTGAAGCAGATTGGAAAGCGGAGTTTGAGAAATATCACCAGTAATCACATTGCATTTGTGGTATTATTTGTTCTGGTTTCCTAGAACACTCATTAAATGGTAAATGGTTAAGTGTGACTTCAGCAGGTCTCTAGGAAACCGAACAGCTCACTTGAGAGTCATTTTTACTGAAACAGTTGGAAGAACTGACTGGTCATTTTGACATAGTGGAGACCAGCCTAACTCTCAGGACAATCCTCTTGGAGCATCCCAGCTCCGGCTGGGATATTTGAAGTGACATATTTCATAATTTCTCCCAGTAAATAAATGTTTACTCCTTCTGTAGAAACCAATTTCAGTGCCTTTTACTGAAACTAACAACACCTCAGTTTACTCGCTCAGAATTGTTCAAAAGATATACACATTATTAAGTTTAATTAGAAATACATTGGTCAACCACCCTTATCGGAGTGGAATTTTTATACCAAAATGGAGAGCTCCACATCCCCATGGATATCCCACCATTTGACTGCCTTGGACCTCTTTCTGACTGTCTCTCATCCTTTTCTTTTTTTCCCCTAATGAACTCTAGAATGCAATATCTCCTAAAGAACATCAGTAGAATTAGAAATGAATTAGAGGGAGGATGTCAGCAGCTCCTTGCAATGAGAATGACACTGAAAAGCATCTAGTTGTGATACACATCTTATATAATAGATGCTATGGATTTTTAAAATGAGATTCTTCTATGCATAAAGTGCAATTTTTGGAGTTCCTTAGAAAATAGGTACTGTGTACTTTAAAATTGCACTATGTAATCTATGGAACAAAGATAAAACCATCTAATGTTTCCAAAGCATTGCTTCCCAGGGATGTTCAAATGTGCTAAAGATATGAACTCATTGATCATCCTACTCTCCTTTTAGTAGTAAGAGTCAGATATCATTGTCCTGATTTCATAGACAAGGACCCAGTGCCAACCTCTGGCTATTCAGAGAGAGAGAGATGTCTAGGGATTAAAGGTCTATCACCACGCATGTTGATTTCCTTAGTTATAAATAAAGGCTCGTCTCCTTTACATTTCAACACTATAATTTCTTTTGTCTTTTGGAAAGCATACAAATACACACATGTTTACACATACAATTTTTTTCCTGACTGCAAAACAAGAATTTGCTGTGGAGGTCACTCTTGTGCTGAAACTTAAAACAGTTTTGTAAAAATGAATGAAGGTCGTTTTTACCCTGAGCTTTGCAAAAAATTAAAAACTGATAATATCCAGTGCTGACAGTGGTATAGGGAAATAGGTACTTCGATCCTTGGTTGATGTGAAAATGAATTGCCACAAAACTTTTGGAAGGTTAACTGGAAGTTTCTATTAAATGAATATATTACTATACTTTTGCTTTGGGGAATCTATTCTACAGAAATAAATGCACCAGATACATGCACGAACATGTTAATTTTAGCATTATTTATAGTGGCAAAAGCAAACAAACCAAGAAAGCATAGGAAAAATGCAGTTTCTCATCAATGGTTGAATGATTCAATACTTTCTAATTCTAATGAATCTAATGTTTCATAGTTTCTAATTAATTAGAATTTTAATGTAACCATTAAAAGAACAAGTTAGTTCTATGAGCATTTACCTGGAGGGAAAGCCATGGAAACTAAATGAAAAGATCAAACTGAGGAGAATATATATAACAATCTGCTTTTTAAATTGAAAAAAGTACTCGTATATAAGGAAATATGTGTTTGTCTACATATTTACATGCATGGAGAAAACTACAGAAGGATAAATCCTAAATAGTTAATAATGACAAGCTTTGTGAATCCTTGTGCTGGTGGAGCTAAGAAGGAGAGGAAGAGTGAATGGGGAGGAGCCAGGGAGATTTGGGATTTTATTTTGATCAACCTCTCTGCTTGAGCATGGACTACTTGTGAAGTTTAAAATATATCTCACACACAAAAAATTTTAACGAAGAAAGTCATGACACAGAATGATGAGGGAGAAGGATAGAGATCTGAGAGTCAGTCAGATGGCGTTGCCCTGTTTTGCTTCATGCTGCTGTGTAACCTCCAATACATCACTAACTCCTCTGATTATCCATTTCCTCGTACGAAATGCAGATAATAAGTAAAGCATAAGGCACATTGCAGGCAGGTAGTAGGCACAGAACAAATGTTCTCTATTACTACAGAGGAAGAAAATTTTCCAGGTGGGAGTAGAAAGAAGCAGGAGATAAAGTTTGGGCAGAATGGGAAGTAGATTCTCCTGGGATCTCTAGGTCAATTCACAGAATTAGGAATTTGTTTCTACTGTCTCAAAACAGAGCCCTCTGGGACACACGGAAGGACTCCTTATTTGTGAATGACTGTGTTTCTCTCAGCAGCCTTAGAATCTCAGGCTGGAAGCTGAGAGGAACTGATGGATGTTACTTCTGAAGGATCACCTTTTCACCAACCATGAGAATCAAATGGCAAACTGTTAGTCTTTCTGGAAATCAAGACTCACAATGAAAGATTTTTGTCTCATGCTGCTTCTAGGATTACAATGCATGTCAGGAAGCAGAGAAAAGAGGGACAAGGGCTGGGGGGATGGGGAGATAGAAATCCTATTGGTCAGCCAACAGAAATGATTAAATTGGGCAAATAACCCTGTTAACCGTGAGTAAATTACTGCTAGAAGGAAATTATTCCAGCCCTGATGGGTCTGCCTTGATGCCTTATAGTTTTATTCTTAAAAGCTACCAGTCTCAAGATAAAACCCAAGGCAGAGATAAAGCCAAAGTTTTGGATAAAGCAAATGCAGTGGCCTCACTGCAGAAGTGAAAGGAAACAGCCTCGAAGAGTAAGCCAGTCCAAGTGAAGGTTACTAGAAGGTAAAGTGTCTAAGACTGTACCAGAAGCTAGAAGAGACAAAGAAGTATCTTTCCCTAAGACTTTCAGAGAGAGCATGGCCCTGCCAACACTTGATTTTGGTTGTGTATCCTTCAGAAATGCGAGAGAATAAATTTCTGTTGTTATAAGCCACCCAATTTGTGGTACTCTGTTCAGAGAGCCCTAAGAAACTCATATATATTTTGGTGGGTCTCCAGGGACTCAAAAACCCCAGATAAAGTGTCCTAATCCACTTGGGCTGCTACAACAGAATACCATAGACTAGGTGGCTTATGAATAACAAATTTATTTCTCATAGTTCTGGAGGTTGGGAAGTCCAAGATCAAGGAGCCAGTATTCCCAGCAGATTTGGTGTCTGGTGAGAGCCAACTTCCTGGTTCATAGAAAGCTGTCCTCTTGCTGTGTCCTCACATGACAGAAGGGGCCAGGAAGCTCTCTGGGGTCTCTTTTAAAAGGGCACTAATCCCACTCATGAGGGCTGCTGCATCTTCATGACTTAATCTCCTCCCAAATGCTCCACCTCTAATATCATCACATTGGGCATTAGGATTTAGCATATTAACTTGAGAGGGACACAAATGTTCAGTCTAGAGCATATTGCCTCTCCTTTTGGGGTAAAATTTTAGGATTTATGTTTGGAGAGGTTGTTTAAGAAAAACATCAAGATTCCACTGCTTATTCTAGACAGAGCATGGACACCATCATTCTAAAACCCCCTGCACAGAGCAGGTAGGAGAACAGAAACTATCATATATTTAAATTCCTGTTTTGTTGATGCTAAGCTGTGGATGGTATGGGATAATTTTCAGTGCAGTAACTTATACATTTATATATTTAACTATTGGAGATCACAAGATAAACTTGATTAAGGATCTGGTAATTCTCCCTAGTTGAACGTGGTGTCCTGTCCAATTCTGTTGACTTTCTTCTGGGTGAGCCATGGAGGTTTCTTGTATGATGTGGTTCTATGATGGAAGGCATCTGGCTCATGTCAAGGCCTCTAATACTATTTCCAGATAGCTTTTAGTCTTGGGTTCAGCACATACTGAAAATACTTTTTATAAATAGTTTTCATGGAGACTGTGTTCAATGTGTTCTGTAAAATATGGCATCTTTCCCTAGTTGCTTATCTTGAGAATGGCATTTTAGTCTTTTCTTGAACTTGAACTTTACAGTAGCATAAGTACTGTGTTTTCTTTGCCTGCTGTGCTCTTTTTCACTAGTTGCCTTTAGATTCTGTTCCTTGACCGAATGCCTCGTGTAGCATCATGACACTTCCTGTGTGACACCACTAAACACCTTATAGCATCCTCAGCTCAATTCATATTCATATCTACTATACCTATAGTAAAAGATGGTCTGACTTTATTAACCCATCTTGCCATTCCCCACTGTAATAAATAAACAGAATAACTGTTTGTTCTTATTAAATTGTCAGATATTTTGACTGACCCTTATACCACACATAGAGACTATTATGTACTGCATTATTTGTCCATAAGATTAAGGCTTTGAATTCCCTTAATTTCCCATGAAATAATGTTTCAGGTAAGCTGCAAATTCTTATTTATTCAAACAGAAATACCTGCAGACATAAGCCTAACATGTGATCAACTGATAGGGCAGTAAAATGTAACAAAAATCTTAATATCCACAGGGTTATCAGTCACCCTACATCATAGGGAAAATATGCCTACACATTTATACCCTGTACCTGGAAAATTTTTTCAATAGCAAATTTCCATTTTCCGCTTACTGTATAAAATCCTGTTAGCATGTCCTTTTGCCAAGTAAAATTGAGTTATTGCAAAGTGTTTGTAGTAAAAAAGATTTGATGTTTGCAAGGAACAACATTCATGCTTTTTTTTTAAGTCTTTATTGAATTTGTTACAATATTACTTCTGTTTTATGTTTTGCTTTTTTGGCTGAGAGGCATGTGAGATCTTAGCCCTCCACCAGGGATCAAACCCACATCTCCTGCTTTGGAAGGTGAAGTCTTAACCATTGGACTGCCAGGAAAGTCCCAACATTCAGGCTTTTAGAAAGCAGAGCTACTTAATGAAGTGGGCTTGTTTAAAATCCTTCTAGAATTTATAATATACTCATAATACCTAAATGTTTAAAGCAGTATAGGACAAGACAATGTTTAAGCATCAGTATCAATTAGGGAACACTTCCTTAAACAGAACTGAAGCCAAATTTGACAGAAGTGACAAAGTAGTTTGGCAAAGAGGAGAGGAGAAGTCTAAGGAAAAAAGAGACCAGGATTTTCAGCTTAGTGATAATACATTAATAACTTGGGTAACTCGCACAAACTATCTGGACCCAGCTTTCCCAGTGAAAAAATGGTTGGGTGGAGTTTATGACTTCTACAATTTAAATCTGTTGATAGTCTATGGAGATGGACTGAAAGACAAAAGTGGCAAAAATGATTTTACTGGAGAAGTCATTACTATTCATTTTAACCATTGTCTTGAAAATAGAGGGAAAGATATATATTTTTACTGCTGATGATCAAATATTTAATTTAATAGTATTACAGTTGGTTTATTGTGACAATTTAGCTAAGCTATAATCTTTCCCATAATTTCCTCCCCTGAATGGTTCTGGTTGTATTTGAGTGTTTATTTCCTCACCCCAAAAAGAGAAACTTTACGTTTTCTTTCCAGTTCTATTAAAAAAATGACTATAAAATAATGAGGCGTAGTACTGGATCACCATTCTACCTTTTGGGGCATTTTCTTATACTTAATTCCAGTGACCTCCCCTTAATGACAAAAAAACATAAAGCGTCTCACATGGGCAGCACTGTTTTCTTCCCCTTCTATTCTGCTATGCAGTCCATGTGAGCTAAGAGTGACTTTGGAAGGATAAGTGGAAACACAGCCAACACAATGGAGAAGAGTAAGAGACCAGTGTGAAGCAAGTTAGGTTGTTTCCAAGAACAACTAAACCTGAAAATCACTCACATTGTCAATTGCATCTGCTTAATGAGCTGTTAAGCAGATAATATGGGGGAGGTGTCCCAATACTAGGTTAATCCTTTTCTCTCTTTTTTCTCTTCGTTCCTTTTTTTTTTTTTTTTTTTTTTTTTTTTTGCGGTACGTGGGCCTCTCACTGTTGTGGCCGCTGCAGAGCACAGGCTCAGCGGCCATGGCTCACGGGCCCAGCCGCTCCGCGGCATGTGGGATCTTCCCGGACCAGGGCACGAACCCGTGTCCCCTGCATCGGCAGGCGGATTCTCAACCACTGCGCCACCAGGGAGGCACAATCATGAATTTTTAATACTGCTTTTCATTTTTCTGTCTTTCTTTACTGAGCATGACAATATACTGAATTTTTTAAAGGACAGTCATGGAAATAACTCCTGTGTAGAAAAAAGAACTTTGGAATAGGAAATCTTGGTTCATAGACTGTGTCTGCCACATTTTCATGTGGGATGCTAAGTATGTCATTTAAATTCTTTGAGCTTCAATTTCCTCATCTATGCATGGATGGTAATTACCCATACTTCATAGGGTTGATGTGGGAAATAACATGATGCCATATGGAATAGAGGAGACAGGCATTAAACTCAAAGTAGGTGCTCATCTGTGATGGCTGAATGTCCATTCCAGAGGTCACCTGCAGGTGTATTCTGCTATGTGCAATTGCAGTGGAAGATACGTGAATTTCAGAGTAAGCAGTGCCAAGTCACTGCTGTATTTCCAACATTTAAATAGAAATGCTAAGTGCTACCTTTAGCAGAGATTTATCAGAAACTGCAAATTTTGTTGTGGAATAAGAATCTGTTCCTATAACTTTAAGATGAAGTCTCGGGCTTCCTTGGTGGCGCAGTGGTTGAGAATCCGCCTGCCGATGCAGGGGATACGGGTTCGTGCCCCGGTCCAGGAAGATCCCACATGCCGCGGAGCAGCTGGGCCCGTGAGCCATGGCCGCTGAGCCTGTGCATCCGGAGCCTGCGCTCCGCAATGGGAAAGGTCACAACAGTGAGAGGCCCGCATACCACACACACACAAAAAAAAAAAAAAAAAAAAAAGAAGTCTCCACTTCTGCTCTCCCTAAAGATACAAATATATTTGAGATATTTTTGTTCTTCAAGGTCTCAAAGGTACAAGTACACCCCAATCAATTCATTGCTTAATAACCTTGGCATTTTAACTAGTCAATTCTCTTTTTAGTCTCCCATGACCTCAAAGGCACTGAAAGACTGGATTACTGGAAAACACTGATCTTTCTCTAGAAATACAACACTATGGCACCATCTGAGGAGGACTGCCCACGTGAGAGTTCTCAGGTCCCTAAGCTCTAGCCTCTCTGAGGTTCTCATGCAGCTCCCCTGAAGGCCTAGGGCCCCCATTTAGCAACTCCTCTGGGGGTCCGCTTCATTACCGTCTGTATTGCCTGACTCTTCTGGCTTCTCATTCCACCCCTGTGTTCCTATCCCCACATCCCAACACATCAGGCCATCAGACACAATAATGACTTCTAATGGAAGACTGCAAGGGAAGGGGTTCACGCTCATCATCTGTGCACTAGAAACCAAGTCAGGTATCCACCCATGTCATTTAATTTAGAGAGTTTAGATATTCATGGACTTCCTGGACATACAGCTTTACGGCTGTCTAAGAGTGACAGTAAAATATAATTTGGGGCTCAGTGGGGTTGCTTCTGGTTGGGAGAACTTATATGCCACTTGGCATCTCATGGTAGTATGGAAAGATGCTGACTCCACCCAAGGGTGGGCTAGTGCTGGCTAACGTGGTGCCCACTCAAAATGTGGGTGTAGCCTTAAATGATTGAGCCCTCCCTGCCTCTGAACTTACCCACAGCTCCTCACTGCTGTCGCTTGATGTGAAAGGTGAAAGGAAGGAAGATGCCTAGTGTGGGTAAGTAAGGGGAAGAGAATGTTAAATATGGCTTTAATATTGCCTTCTAAGAACTGCTCATAAATATTTAACGTCTTCTCTTAGAAAGAGACCCCCCATTTCTGATTTCTACACACAGAACTGGTCTCTCTAATCCTGTTGCTTCTTGCTTTCTTGTCTATACCTCACTGACGATCTTAGCATCAATGCTACATCAATCCATCAGAAGAGAACCATGACAGCTAATGGAGGAAAGCACAGGAGAGGATGGCAGCATCAACACCAACACCAAGTCACCTCCATTTGAAACAGCCTCTTTCAAGGACTTCAGCACTTTCTGCATAGATCACCTCACTTATCTTTACTGCATTCCCAGTGACAAGAGGACAACTACAATTATATAATTCTACCTTAAAAAGAATGCAGCCACAACGCAGGGACTGCGGCTTGTCCAAAGTCAGTCAACTTCAGGAATAGAATCCACAGCTTCTGTTTATTGTTGGTGCATATTAAGGTATCTTCTGATGACACTTAATGAAGACTGTAAACACTCATATTTAAGGAACAGGAGAACTGAACTAACTTTGATTCCACCCTGACTTGTGTCCAGCCTACAGTCACTTACTTCCCATGTCCTGCCATAACAAAACACAACTTGACCCTGATGATAAAGAACCTAATTATGCCAGGCTGGAAAGGATCCGTGGCTATAATCACATTGGAATAACTCAATTGGGCAAAGGGCAGAAAAGCATGTAAGAGAGGGAACCATATCAAACAAACAAATTGCAAATGCTTTTAATGATGATGAGATGAGGTCAATGATTTTCAAAGAAGAACACTGAACATGAGCTGCTCAATATATTGATGTCATTGAGACCAAAAGAAAAAAATGTTCAGAAAATCCTAAAATGTATCTATAACATTAGTCACACTGAACTCTTAGCCTCCCCGAACTTCTGAGTTCAGGCATCTCTCTTGCCCCAAGGGTTAGATTAAGGATAAAGTGTGTTGTTTAAAGTATAGAAACAGTCTAAATATTGGAGCTTACCAATTTAAACATCAAAATGATTGTATATATATATATATATATATATAGGGTGAAAACTTAACAAAAAGTACAATACAAAAGAGGACACAAAGCAGAATCTCACATCTTCTGGATGAAATTCTATCACTGTTACCAACATATATCACCCTGGCAACAGCAGACAGTGATGCCTTGAGAGGATATTGCAGTGTGTAGGGTCACCTTCCCTGAAATGTCCCAGACTGGAGTGTTTTTAAGTTATTAAATGTGCTTTTAAAATTTCTCCTGCTTGCTCCTGTGCTGTCATTTCATATCACAACCTTCTTGCTACTGTCATTACCTGAATCTAATAATCCCAATCTCTACCTCATCCGCATTCTACCCACCACTACTTCTTGAAAAGTATATGAGCTTTCGGGCGTAAATAATTGGTAGCATAGACAGACGAGAAGATGCTTTATAAAGTCAGCATCCTAAGAATGTGGTTCTTAACATTTGCAAACCATGGAAACATGGGAGAATCTAAAAAAAGTTGTAAACACTCTCCGCATATGTACATCTGTATGTGATTTGTCAGCAGAGTTTGTGAAATATGTCCACAGAAACAGAGTGCATAAACCCAACCTGGAAACATGAAAATTTTCTTAAGCACTTTGTGGGGATTTTTCCACCAAAGGGTGCTCCTACTTACCTATGCTTCTCTGGGCATCAAAATATTTCCTACCTCTAATAATCAGCTTAGACATCGCTGGAGGTAGGAAGCAATCAACAAATACCTGTTAAATGAATATTCACCTATAATATTAACAATAAAATTACTTGATATTAAAAGTTAACATGAGATGTTATAAATGCAATAAAAGAATTGGGCATGTCTGAGCCCACACAATAGAATGAGAAAAATACACAGCTGACCCAATCATAAACACCTATAAAATAACTGATAGCTATTATGTATGATTTCTGAATTGACTTTTAATTCTATTTGAGGCGAAGGGCTATTGTGATTTGCTCCGGAGTCCTTTCTTCATTCCTCATTCAGATTTGTCTTCCTCCTTCTATCCATGCCCTTCTATTTTTGGAGTGACCATTTCCTCCTGCAGGGACCATATTGCTTCTACCTGGTACTCACAGTTCTCTGAATCTGCACTTGCTCAGAGATCAGAGTTAAGTTATAATCTTTGTTACCTGCATTTCTGAGATCTAATTGATGAGGCCAAGTGGATGACTTGGACGGGCTGTCTCAAGGCTTACCAAGGAGTAGGAGAAGATGGAGGGCATAATATAATATGATTGAGAGCAATACAAATATAAGTTGCCTGAAGAGCATTTAAAAACAATGATAAAACCAAAAAAATTCTGTCTTTTTTACTCTCAGAGCTCACTAGCAAATCTAAACAAAGTCAGTGAAAGCAATATTCCTTTGGACTGGACCTCTTCCACTGCCACACTTCCCCCATGTTCCCCCATATGATAATTTAAGTATCAACTTCATCAATGGTAGTGCTTAAAATTTTTGCCGTAATGCTTTCTCACCATTAAGTTTAATATTAACTGCAGGTTTTTAGTTGTTATTAATTTAGGTAATTCCTCTCTATTCCTAGTTTGCTGAGTATTTTTACCATGAATTGGTATCAATGCTTTTCATGCTTTTATTATTATAATGAATGATTTTTCTACTTTAGCCTATTGATGTGATGCATTAATTTTTGTACTTTTTAGATGTGATTAACTTTAACTCAGTTGACTTTGAGTAAAGCAGATTATTCTTCACAGTGTTGATAGGCCTCACCCAAACAGTTGAAGGTCCTAAGAGAAAAGACTGAGGTCCGGAGAAGAGGAAGGAATTTAGCCTCCAGACTGCCTCTGGACTCGGAGCTGTAACAGCACTCCAGCCCACCACCCTGCCATGCTAATTGTGGACTTGCAAGCCCCTATAATCATGTGAGCTAATGTCTTAAAATAAATACTTCCCTCTCTCTCTCTCTCCTGTTAGTTCTATTTGTCTGGAGAACCCTAACTAATACTGATGGATTTGAATAGGCTGAAAATAAGATTACTAGTTCAAAGTTACTGTAACAATTCAGGAAATAATGAGGGCTGAATTATAACCATGGTAGTGAGGCTAGAGAACAACACATAATTTGTAGAGATACATTGAGGTAGAACTGATAGCTCTTCCTGACATTTTGGATGTGAGAGCATGAAGGAGATAAAACACTTGAATAATTCTGTTATTTGTTTGGGGACTGGTAGTATCTCTAAATGAAAGAAAGATAAGTGGAGGAGAAGGATAGCTTGGAGGGAGGAAAAAAGCCATAAATTGCTTTTTAGTTATTTTAAGTTTGAGCTCCCTGTGTAATATCTAGGAAGATATCCTGTAGGAAGATAGGAAGTTTTAGGTTATTTTTAAAAGTATCACTGCCTGGTGTTGGTTGAAATTATTGATGAGAATGAGATGACTCAGGAAAACAGACTAAGTGAGAGTAGGATGGGGGCCTGGAGCCTGGAGAATCCATTTTACTTGGCAGAAGTAGAGGAATAATTTCTATAATTAAGTTTCTGGGCCATGCATTCTATTGCATTGAGATACCTCTCTAGGTATGTTGAGCTGCACATTCCTTGTTCTGTCTTTCTACAAGGACCATGAAGCAAGTGTTGGACAGCCTCTGCATTAGGCTTCAGGAAACTGTCCCATAACAGTCGCTTGTGAGTAGCTACTAACAAAATCAACCCTTGTGCCACCTTGAAAAAGCACTGAGGAAACAATCATAAAGTAAACACTATTTATTTTTGTTTATTTCATACTAGGAAAGCTTTAACTTACAGGTTCCATCAATGCATTTTAACTCCACTGCAATTTGTGCTTTGTCCAATTCTAGTGAGATATAATGGCCATCTTTGACATCGTGGTTGTTCATAGAAAGAATCTCCCACTAATAAAGCGTTTTAATGGGAGGAGACTGAGGCACATGGTTTCAAGGACACACATTGTTGTGTGTGATTGAAGATGAATGAGGAAGGAGAGGTTTAAGTGAGAATACAATTTGTAAAACTTAGCTTCTGGGTAGATAACGCTCATCACATGCCTCAAGATAGTTCCTTGAGGGAGGTCAGAGTGTATGTGACTTCAGTCTTTCTTCAGCTCAGTGTCAATCTAGTTCACTGTCAGGACTATATTCTTGTCAGCAAGCACAAGATGAAAGACTCTCAGAACAGCTTTTATTTCATAGATGCTCATGTCACATAAAATCTCAAACTGACCCAATGTACTCACTTAACAAAGTCATTTATTACCTAAAATGTACTTGTACTGCCTGAAACACAACAAATAAAGCCTGTACATGCCCTAGAAAAATCAGAGTAGCTTAGATCAGGACTGAGTAGCTCCAAGGACTTAGTATATTCAACAAGAAGACTTCAACAAATACCTGTACATTCTGAGAAAGAGAGAGGAGAGAGAAAGGGCGACAGAGAGAAGAGTTTTTCTTCACTTAGAAAAATTATTACTAATACTTTTACGAAAACTATGAAAAAATTAAAAATAATTGTTAAAACTTAAAAGCAAAAGAACATTACAATATTTATATACCTATAAGGAATATGAAACTGTCATAAAGATTTTGCTGTATGTCACTTAATTGTTTTTTAATCAATAAATAGATAGTTTACTAATCATATTAATAACAATGATGGGTCAAAGAATCAGGAATTCAGCCAATCTGGTAAATATGGATGAAAATGAAAGGAGGCCTTTTTTCCCCCTCCCTCTCATACCCTAACAGGTTTTTTTTTTAACATCTTTATCAAAGTATAATTGCTTGAAAATGGTGTGTTAGTGTCTGCTTTATAACAAAGTGTATCAGTTATACATATACATACATCCCCATATCTCCTCCCTCTTGCGTCTCCCTCGCACCTTCCCTATCCCTCCCCTCTAGGTGGACACAAAGCACCGAGCTGATCTCCCTGTGCTATGTGGCTGCTTCCCACTAGCTATCTATTATACATTTGGTAGTGTATATATGTCAATGCTACTCTCTCACTTGGTCTGAGCTTACCCTTCCCCCTCCCCATGTCCTCAAGTCCATTCTCTACATCTGCATCTTTATTCCTGTCCTGCCCCTAGGTTCATCAGAACCATTTATTTTTTTATATTCCATATACATGTGTTAGCATATGGTATTTGTTTTTCTCTTTCTGACTTATTTCACTCTGTATGATAGACTCTAGGTCCATCCACCTCACTACAAATAACTCAATATCATTTCATTTTATGTCTATAGACCTAAATGTCTATTTAGGTCTTCTGCCTGTTTTTGTATTGGGTTGTTTGTTTTTTTGATATTGAGCAGCATGAGCTGCTTACATTTTTGGAGATTATTCCTTTGCCAGTTCCTTCATTTGCAAATATTTTATCCCATTCTGAGAGTTGTCTTTTAATCTTGTTTATGGTATCCTTTGCTATGCAAAAGTTTTTAAGTTTCATTAGGTCCCATTTGTTTATTTTTGTTTTTATTTCCATTTCTCTAGGAGGTGGGTCAAAAAGGATCTTGCTGTGATTTATGTCATAGAGTGGTCTTCCTATGTCTTCCTCTAAGAGTTTGATAGTGTCTGGCCTTACATCTAGGCCTTTAATCCATTTTGAGTTTATTTTTGTGTATGGTGTTAGGGAGTGTTCTAATTTCATTCTTTTACATGTAGCTGTCCAGCTTTCCCAGCACCATTTATTGAAGAGGCTGTCTTTTCTCCATTATATATTCTTGCCTCCTTTATCAAAGTTAAGGTGACCATATGTGCGTGGGTTTATCTCTGGGCTTTCTATCCTGTTCCATTGATCTGTATTTCTGTTTTTGTGCCAGTTCCATGCTGTATTGATTACTGTAGCTTTGTAGTATAGTCTGAAGTCTGGGAGCCTGATTCCTCCAGCTCCGTTTTTCTTTCTCAGCATTGCTTTGGCTATTTGGGGTCTTCTGTGTTTCCTTACAAATTCTGAAATTTTGTGTTCTAGTTCTGTGAAAAATGCCTTTGGTAGTTTGATAGGGATTGAATTGAATCTGTAGATTGTTTTGGGTAGTATAGTCATTTTCACAATGTTGATTCTTCCAATCAAAGAACATGGTATATCTCTTCATCTGTTTCTATCATCCTTAATTTCTTTCATCAGTGTCTTAGAGTTTTCTGCATAAAGGTCCTTTTTCTGCCTAGGTAGGTTTATTCCTAGGTATTTTATTCTTTTTGTTGCAATGGTAAATGGGAGTGTTTCCTTAATTTCTCTTTCAGATTTTTCATCTTTAGTGTATAGGAATGCAAGAGATTTCTGTGCATTAATTTTGTATCCTGCTACTTTACCAAATTCAGCAATTAGATCTACTAGTTTTCTGGTAGCATCTTTGAGATTCTCTATGTATAGTATCATGTCACCTGCAAACAGTGACAGTTTTACTTCTTTTCTGATTTGGATTCCTTTTATTTCTTTTCCTTCTTCAATTGCTGTGGCTAAAACTTCCAAAACTATGTTGAATTAACAGTGGTGAGAGTGGGCAACCTTGTCCTGTTCCTGATCTTAGTGGAAATGGTTTCAGTTTTTCACCACTGAGAACAATGTTGGCTGTGGGTTTGTCATATATGGCCTTTATTATGTTGAGGTAGGTTCCCTCTATGCCTACTTTCTGGAGAGCTTTTATCATAAATCAGTGTTGAATTTTGTCAAAAGCTTTTTCTGCATCTGTTGAGATGATCATATAGTATTTATCCTTCCGTTTGTTAATTTGGTGTATCACATTGGTTTGCATATATTGAATAATCCTTGCATTCCTGGGATAAACCCCACCTCATCGTGGTGTATGATCCTTTAATGTGTGTTGGATTCTGTGTGCTAGTATTTTGTTGAGGATTTTTGCATCTATGTTCATCAGTGATATTGGCCTGTAGTTTTCTTTGCTTGTGACATCTTTGTCTGGTTTTGGTATCAGGGTGATGGTGGCCTCATGGAATGAGTTTGACAGTGTTGCTCCCACTGCTATATTTTAGAAGAGTTTGAGAAGGATAGGTGTTAGCTCTTCTCTAAATGTTTGAAGCCATCTGGTCCTGGACTTTTGTTTGTTTGGAAGATTTTTAGTCACAGTTTCAATTTCAGTGCTTGTTATTGGTCTGTTTACGTTTTCTATTTCTTCCTGGTTCAGTCTTAGAAGGTTGTGCTTTTCTAAGAATATGTCCATTTCTTCCAGGTTGTCCATTTTTTTGGCATATAGTTGCTTGTAGTAATCTCTCATGATCCTTTGTATTTCTGCAATGTCAGTTGTTACTTCTCCTTTTTCATTTCTAATTCTGTTGATTTGAATCTTCTCCCTTTTTTTCTTTTTTTTTTTTTTTTGTGGTACGTGGGCCTCTCACTGTTGTGGCCTCTCCCTTTGCGGAGCACAGGCTCCGGACACACAGGCTCAGTGGCCATGGCTCACGGGCCCAGCTGCTCCGCAGCATGTGGGATCTTCCCAGATTGGGGCACGAACCCGTGTCCCCTGCATCGGCAGGCGGATTCTCAACCACTGCACCACCAGGGAAACCCTCCCTTTTTTTCTTGATGAGTGTGGCTAATGGTTTATCAATTTAGTTTATCTTCTCAAAGAACCAGCTTTTAGTTTTATTGATCTTTGTTATTGTTTCCTTCATTTATTTTTCATTTATTTCTGATCTGATATTTATGATTTCTTTCCTTCTGCTAAATTTGGGGTTTTTGTTCTTCTTTCTCTAATTGTTTTAGATGTAAAGTTAGGTTGTTTATTTGAGATTTTTCCTTTTTTCTTGAGGTAGGATTGTATTGCTATAAACTTCCCTCTTAGAACTTCTTTTGTCACATCCCACAGGTTTTGAGTCATCATGTTTTCATTGTCATTTGTTTCTAGGTATTTTTTGAGTTTCTCTTTGATTTCTTCAGTGATCTCTTAGTTATTTAGTAGCATATTGTTTAGACTCCATGTGTTTGTATTTTTTACAGTTTTTTTCCTGTAATTGATATCTAGTTTCATAGCGTTGTGGTGGAAAAGTTACTTGATATGATTTCAATTTTCTTAAATTTACCAAGGCTTGATTTGTGACCCAAGATATGGTCTATCCTGGAGAATCTTCCATGAGCACTTGAGAAGAAAGTGTATTCTGATATTTTTGGATGGAATGTCCTATAAATACCAATTAAATCCATCTTGTTTAATGTGTCATTTAAAGCTTGTGTTTTCTTATTTATTTTCATTTTGGATGATCTGTCCATAGGTGAAAGTGGGTTGTTAAAGTCCCCTACTATTATTGTGTTACTCTCAATTTCACCTTTTGTCTGTTAACATTTGCCTTATATATTGAGGTGCTCCTGTGTTGAGCGCATAAATATTTACCATTGTTATGTCATCTTTTGGGATTCATCCCTTGATCATCAAGTAGTGTCCTTCTTTGTCTCTTGTAATAGTCTTTATTTTAAAGTCTATTTTGTCTGATATGAGAATTGCTACTCCAGCTTTCTTTTGAATTCCATTTGCATGGAATACATTTTTCCATCCTCTCACTTTCAGTCTGTATGTGTCCCTAGGTCTGAGTGGGTCTCTTGTAGACAGCATATATACAGGTCTTGTTTTTGTACCCATTCAGCCAGTCTATATCTCTTGATTGGAGCATTTAATCCATTTATGTTTAAGGTAATTATCCATATGTATGTTCCTATTACCATTTTCTTCATTGTTTTGGGTTTGTTATTGTTGGTCTTTTCCTTCTCTTGTCTTTCCTGCCTAGAGAAGTTCCTTTAGTATTTATTGTAAAGCTGGTTTGGTGGTGCTGAATTCTATTTACTTTTGCTTATTTGTAAAGGTTCTTATTTCTCCATCACAACTGAATGAGATCCTTTCTGGTTAGAGTACTCTTGGTTGTAGGTTTTTCCTTTTCATCACTTTAAATATGTCCAGCCACTCCCTTCTGGCTTGCAGAGTTTCTGCTGAAAGATCAGCTGTTACCCTTATGGGGAGTCCCTCTTATGTTATTTGTTGCTTTTCCCTTGCTGCTTTTAATATTTTTTCTTTTTATTTAATTTTTGATAGTTTGATTAATATATGTCTTAGTGTGTTTCTCTTTGGGCTTATCCTGTTCGGTCCTCTCTGTGCTTCCTGGACTTGATTGACTATTTCGTATCCCATGTTAGGGAAGTTTTTGACTGTAATCTCTTCAAATATTTCCTCAGACCCTTTCTTTTTCTCTTCTTCTTCTGGGACTCCTATAATTTGAATGTTGGTGCATGTAATGTTGTCCTAGAGGTCTCTGAGACTGTTCTCAATTCTTTTCATTCTTTTTTCTTTATTCTGCTCCCTGGCAGTTATTTCCACCGTTTTGTCTTCCAGGTCACTTATCTGTTCTTCTGCCTCAGTTATTCTGCTATTGATTCCTTCTAGAGTATTTTTAATTTCAGTTATTGTGATGTTCATCCCTGTTTGTTTCCTCTTTAGTTCTTCTACCTCCTTGTTAAATGTTTCTTGTATTTTCTCCATTCTGTTTCCAAGATTTTGGATCATCTTTACTGTTATTACTCTGAATTCTTTTTCAGGTACATTGCCTATTTTGTCTTCTTTTATTTGGTGTTGTAGGTTTTTACCTTGCTCTTTTGTTTGTAACATATTTTTTTGTCTTTTTTTTTTTTTTAATGGGTGATGCTGTATTCCTCTTTTACTGGTTGTTTGGCCTGAGACCTCCAGCACTGTAGTTTGCAGGCAGTTGGATAGAGCTGGGCATTGGTGTTGAGATGAGGACCTCCTGGAGGCCTCACTCCAATTAATATTCCCTGGGGTCTGAGGTTCTCTGTTAGTCCAGCAGTTTGGACTTGGAGCTCCCACCACAGGAGACCAGGCCTGACCTCCGGCCTGGGAAACAAGATCCCATAAGCTGGTCACTGGGGGTTCCTCCTGTCCCCTTAGGTGTCCATTGTCCCCCACTGGTGCCTGGTAGGTGCCCTAATTGTGTGGAGACATGAATTCTGTGTCCTCCTAGTCTTCCATCTTGACTCCGCCTTTGTCACTTAATTTTTAATTGAAGTATTTTAACACATATTATAGATAGCATAAAGTTTTAGTCATAACTATGTCCATTTGCATCCCTCAAATGAGTATTTCCTAACATACCCAGAATACCATTATCACACCTAACAAAACCATAATTTATTTCTACCATCTTATTCCCAGTTCATATTTGATTTCAGATTTCATATTCTCCCATTTTTCTCCAAATTTATTTAATAGCTGCTTTCCTTAGACCAGAATCCAATTAAGTACTGTGAGGTACATTTAGTTGTTATCTTTTAACATTAAATTTTAAAAAAATTTTCCAATGATATTAAGAAGTTATTCCCAAATAATATTAAAGAGTAATGGTCTCCAAAAAGAAAAGACTGACTTCCTACAAAAGTTTAAAAGTGACTCTGGGTGAAGATTCTTTGGGATCATTAATACATGGATTTGTACTATTGTTTCCAAACCTGGTTTGTCATCACCAGCACCTGAGAAGGTTTGGAAAACTACAGATTCAGGGTTCCAGGACAGATCTACTGAATTAGAATCTCCATGTTAAGCAACCTGCCCATTTAGGGAAAATATTAGTCTAACTCATTTGACAGAACCAATTCTAACATGGACTCTTTGTATTATATTTAGGGCTGTAATTCCAATACCAATTACAACTTCTTATTTGGTGAACTTTGTTTATGACATTTTCATAGCCACAAAATATTTGATAAGGAAAGAAAGATTTAAATCCAGGGTCTTGTCCAATTAGAATTACAATATTGTTAACTAGAGGAATTTCATATAACATATTCTATGGGGCGTTGAAATTAATATTGTCACAGTGAAATTTTATTATACTGACTTTATTTCTAAAGGTCATAAAGGTTATGTGTTATAAATTGGAAATCAGTAAAATAATTTATGATGAAAACATTTGTATAATCCTTTAGATTAAATATAGCTACAATATATGATTACCTGTTCCTCTGCAGTACCAAGAAAAATTAATTCAGGTCCTTCATTCTCCAAACTCTTGAAACATTTGACTTTTAGTATGTTTTGATGAATGTCTTGGGAATTTGTGTCCCTTGTTATAGGGACAACTCTGTTGCTATTTTCTAGTGTTTTTCTAGAGATCCATTGAATTATCAATTACAGGTATTATATTTTTCCATTCTATTGCATATAGAGAATATTTATTTATAATGTTCTAATAAAAATGATTAATTTTACCACTTCTTCAATACTTCTAATACTTAACTATTTAATTCTACTTACCTTCTTCCTGCTTTTGTGTTACTGTTGTCATTAATTTTAGTTCAATACGTATTTTAAACTCCACAACACATCATAGTTACTTTTAAAATTCAATATTCATTTATATTTACCCACATATTTACCCTGTCTTCATTTGTTCTGACATTTCCATGGTTCCATCTTGGGATCATTTTTCTTTTGCCTGAAGAATTCCCATACTGTTTTTTATCCTATTTATCCCCTGCAATGAATTCTCTCAGTTTTTCTTTGTCTAAAGTTTGATGTTTTTCACCTTTATTTTAAAATAAAATTTTGCTTGATATGGAATTCTTTGTTGGCAGTTAATTTCTTTTAGCACATGAAGACATATTCTGGTGTCCGTCATCTCTTTTGAGACATCAGCTATCAGTCTTATTTTTGTTTCTTTGAAAATAATGTGTATTTCTTAAATTCAGTTTTTGGAAAATTCTCTTTCCTCTCAATCTAGGACTTCAGTTATAGATATAATTAACGTTTTAAGTAAGTTGTATAAGTATATTACATTCTTAACTGTTTTTTTCAATTATTTTTTTCTCTCTGTTTTATTTATGTATTTTTCTATTGACCTTTCAGTTCACTAATTGTTTCCATTTCTAATGTGATATTGAACACATCCATTGATTTATCAATTTCAGATATTTTCCCATTCTACAGAATTCATTAAATATTTTTTCTTCTTTACTCCTTTGCTTCTTCTTTTCTTCTTTCCTTCCCTCCCTTCCTTTTTTCTTTTATTCTTTATAATTCTCTGGAGATATTTTCTGTCCTCTACTCTCCTATATCCATCTTTTCTTCTTGAACATGTTACACAAAGTTTTAAAAAGTGCTTGTTTGCTAACTTCATGAATCAGCTAACTCCATGAAAATGAATTGTGCCTGTGTCTGTATGGACACACTTATCTCAAATATTGTTTAACTCTTTTCCATAAGAGTCCTAATCACTAAGTGATTTTTCAAAAGCCTTGAAAACGGAGAGCAAATAAAAATAAGATGTTTGTCTTAAAAAATATACTTTGATATACAAAACCTATACAGTAGGGCAGAAATGCAGCCTTCAGTTGAAGTTACTAAATTACGTGTTACTCTCTCCCAGGCAGAATTGATTACTGTTCTAAAGATTGATGAAGTTTTATGAATTTTCAGAATCACAAGGAAAGTGGCTCGGTGTTCTCTTATCCACAAGTATCTCACCTGAAAAGTAGTGGTGGGACATTCCCAGCAGAGAGCACAGACAAAACTGGGAGTGAAATGACCAGGTCTAGTGGATAATGAGTATGTCCCTCCAGGGCAAACTGGAGGGAACAGAAAGGAAAACAACAATTTTAAAAATAAAATTTTTACACTCTTGGCAAGGCTCAGGCAGAGGATTGGTGGTGAGGTAAAAGTGACTTGGTTACTCCCCTACAGCAGTATCAGAATATCTGGCAGGGAGAGAGAGGCAGCAGGGGTATTTTGATAACAACTTCCAATATGACAATAACTTGGATTACTTGTAAACTTGATAGGTGATATATTTCAAAACATCAAATATCGCTAAAGAAATGATATTTTATGCATATTAAAATGTATTTTGCAGAGGGTAAGACCTACTGTTTTAGTTAATACTGAGGTCAACAGTTTGTAAGTGACCAATCAGTAAGATAGGACAATTATAAAGGCTCCTACAAAAAGTGAGCTATAGTACCACTGTTGTTTTTTTTTAAATTTTATTTGAGTCTTTTTATCTTCTTAACATGCACACTTTTAATCCACCATACAGCAATTTATGCTAACAAATGACTCTATCAACAAGCCAAAGATAGAGTTGAAGACAATAACCAAGGTAAATTCATTGTAAAAAGAGGTAATGATTTACTGATTATATCTAGAGAAGGAAGTGAAATAAATTAATTGTTCTGCTCATATAATTGTGAAAAATATTTGTTTCTTGAGCATCCTCCTCGATGAATATGACAAAGAGCTTTACAAAAATGATTGTTTAACTAATTGTATCATATATGAAACATAGTCTCTTCTTTTCCCTCAGGATAATGCCCATGCATTCTAGAATTGCAAAAAATGATAAAGTGAGATAGGTATGTTATTAAGAATCAATAGCTTCCTGACTCATGAGAATAGAAATTCTGATCCTTGTTTAATAAGTGCAGAAGGCTTATCACCCAAAATACTTCACTGTGTAGGGCCACCTGCTTTTAAGTGTAATGTGTGTGTGACCAAATGGGGTTGCATTTGGAGCGGGAAAAAACAAAACAAAACAGCAGTTCAGATGATTGTGATATATCCCAAACAGTTCCCCCCAGCTAAGAATCAATGCTATGGGATATTTTTTGTTATCATATTTGAAGTCTAAGGTGTTTTTTTTTTTCTTTAATTGTGCCATTTTGTTATTTCTAACTTCAATTTCCTGTTTTTTTTTTAATTGAAGTAAATTTGATTTACAATGTTTTGTTAGTTTCTGGTGTACAGCAAAGTGATTCAGTTATACATATATTCTTTTTCATATTATTTTCCTTTATGAATTATCACAGAATGTTGACTACAGTTCCCTGTGAATTTCTTGTTAAATCTGTATTTATCATATTCCATACATCAAGAAAATTTCAAAGATCTTTATTTTTTCATCAGCAGTGGCCCTTCTACTTCTACTTTATTGAAAAATTCAGAGCTAATGATGAGATGAGTGGATAACCTGGGCTGGTGGGTGACAGTAGAGGGTATAACCTGGGTGATGATTTGTAGTTACACAACAGAAGACTCTGGACCATGTCTGGCTCACTACCTGATATTCAGGGCCTCGGCAATGCTCATCATATAAAAGCACCCAATAAATATTTATTGACTTACATCGATGAACAAATGAATGAGCCTTCAGATTTCAAGATAGGAAAGACATTACTCTCTGAAACAGAATCCATTGAATCAACATAAAACTAATCATATTATCTATTTCTCAATATCTTCCTAGGCTTTGTGCTTCCCATGACAATTATAAGTGTAGTTGTTGAGACAAATTTGACAACCAGGCCTCACCAATAAGCCTAGGGAAATCTCCCCAGGTTTCATTTAGGAGATCTCATTCTGAAATATAACCAAAATAGGATGAATGATACTGATTAGCTGTCATATATAAATGCAAAGTGTGTTATACTGGTAATCTTTCGTGATTGATTAAAAATTCTGAGCAAGTTTTCATTCACAGAATACTGAGAGCTTATTATGTCCCTGGTGCATGCAAGGCACTGGCAGTACTGATAAAGTCCCTGCTGCGTGGAGCTTGTCTGCTGAGTGAAACAAACATTAAACAATCACATAGTAAGTATATGATCGCAAATTGTGATAAATGCTACAAAAGACAATTTTACCCAACAGAGGAAAGATAATGTCAAAGAAATAAAGCATCATGGTAACTTTGAAACTGATGGGAGGCCAGAGGGATTCGAGAACAGGACCCAGAGGCAGAGAGGAGACAGATGTAAATGGAGAGTTGGGTAGCACAAGCGCTGCCAAAAAGAATGCCAATAGATATTCACAGAGGGAGCATTAGATGGTAGGTCCTGGCTCCTTCCGCCCCTGGCCACCCCTTCCTGAGAGAAACCCAAAGGAGATGCAGGCACAGAACAAAGGCAGGCAAAGGAACCCTTTATTGCTTAGCAAGACTGAGTCAAAGAACCATTTCGCCCAGGATAATTCAGCCCTATTGACCTAGAACCAAAATAGATGAAAAAGCCTTTCTATGTGTGTTTACCCTAAAGGACAAATTTTGATTTCACAGGTTTTACCAATTTAGTACAAGGAAAACCACTATGACCAAAGAGAAGAAACAAAGAGAACACTAATCTACTTTGAGGTGGGCAATACCCAAGGGTGGTTAAGAGCTCTAATCTGCTTCTTTAAAAATCTGTGTCCTCATTTTATTATCATTTGTTTCCACGGACAGAATTCCTTTGCAGGCAGCAGGGGGAGAGGAGATAAAATGCATGACTGGGGCAAAGAAATACCATTTTTCAGATTTAGCATCTCTTTGGGATAATTTGCTCTGTATTTGAGAACATTTCTTACAATAATACCTGTAAAAATGCATTGAACATTAATTGTGGTAAGATACAGTATGTGAATAGGAAAACTGTTTTTATGACTAGCAACCAATATTAAAAAGGAGGTAAATAATTATGTAGACATGAAACTGTATCCTATATAGAAAAATTTACAATATTATCATTCTGTATGTTTTGTTAACTGTATTTTGTTGTATCTATACTGTGCTTATGAAAGTATTGTTTATCTTGGCACACACGTAAGAGGAGTTCAAGTAAAATCTACAAATTTTGTCCTGCACGTTGGGTGATAGTCAGCTAAAAATCACATTAAATGGCCTGCTGACCTAATAAATCGGCACATGTTTGTGTGTAGCTTTATTCATCTGGGATCATCTTTTTCCAGTGTGGTTTGTGGGGGAGGGGAAGAAGGCCACTCCAGGATGTCCTTCTAGTCATACTTTCTCGTCATCAACTTTAATCTGCGTTAACTTCAGTTGAACTTATTAATGATTTGATGTTTGATGTTTAAAGCCTAATTGCTAGCAATTTAAAATAACATGTCCATTAATTAAAGATGCTTCAAAAAATGTCAGTGATTTGTTTCTTTAAAACAATAACTTAAAATAATACCTATGAAATTCTAGAAAAGTGAAATTGGAAATTATTGCCCCACAGAAACTTCACACGTTGACCTCCTATTATGAGCATCAGGGCTATACCAGAATATCTGAGGAGAGGGACTGGAATCCAGTTCTCTCGTTCCTGTTAGTGTTCCCTGGGCCCAGGCTTGGTGTGATTTAAAAGCAGAAAAGGAAGGAGAGACAGTTCTTGCAAGTCTACAGGGCTGAAGAATGTCCTATCCTTACTCAGTCCAAGAGGAGCTGGAAGCCCCAGCATGTCACAAAACAAATTAATCCTAAAATTTGTGTTTACTGCTCTTCTTTTGTGTCCCCAGGATGATTGTTGTGAATGGGCTGGCCTTCCAGGACACTCAGGATTGAGACATTGCCAAAAATATGGCTCCTTTTAATATACAAGGAGATAAGAAACGTGTGTAAACTCACATCACATTATTCAACAAGACATTTCATTTCATCAGTTTCAATTTTATGATTCATTATACCAGAGGTTAGCATCTATAAAAGCAGAGTTTTGAATTACCAGTTGGGTTTAGTTCATGCTGAGAGTTTTCTCAACAGCATCCTAGGGGATTCCCCTACAAAACTAGTGTTGTATAGTTCCAAAATTAACCCAGACCAGAAGTTACACTCCAAAGCTAAAACAATATGGAACAACTATTTTGGATTAAATTGCTTATAAGTAATCTTCCACTTCCTTTTTTCTCCTTCTGATAATAATGTTTGGGGGCTACCCCTAAGCTGATGGGAGCTCTTGTCCTCTGAGGCAGCCAAATATGTCATAGCAAACAAAGAATGACAGAACAATGAGAGACTCTCCAAAGTTTCCGCAATGTCGCAAGGCATTGGAAATATGAGCATTACAGTTGAAAAAACTGTAATGCAAAACCCAAGTTGTTGCAGTCATACTGAAAGTTTTTCAATAACTGCATTCAAATTTCAATTTTAAATGATTAAAAATAAGTAAACAACCCATTTGCTTGGTGCACTGGCACAGTTCAAGTGTTCAATAACTGTCTGCCCAGTTGGTCACCCTTCTGGACAGCGCAGTGGGTGTCACAGAGCCACCAGGGAATGTGATCCAGAGCAATAATGGAGGCCAAGGGCTGAGGCCCCGGTGCAGTCATGGGAGGAAGCCATGGTTGCATTGGTTGGTGGTGGCGGAACCTGGCAGTGGAGGGTCAAAAGTTGAAGGAAAGGGAGGAAAAGTCGATAAAGCAAATTTCTTGGATATTGAAACTGCAGGGAAGGAGAGACATTGTATGGTAGCGACAGTGGCAGTGGGTGCAGTCTTTTTTGAAAGATGAAGTGTGTTAGGAATATTGACACAGGGGAAGGAACAGTCCTGGACAAGATTGCAGTAGACGAGATACACTGATTCCATCTTGGAGGCTGTTTCTCTCTGTGAAATCTCTGTTTAAAGTCACATGTGATAATGGAGGTCATAGCAATAAAGTTTACTGAGTGTGAAAAAAACAAAAAAGAAAATATGACTATCATATTTCCATATAATTCCATACAATTACTATTATGAGGTCATTTATTTTAACCTTATATTAGGAGAAAGAAAATCGGCATGTAATTTAGCTATTCAATAATAAATTTTAAAAGTAACTTAAATAGTAAATGAAATCAAAATCCTTAAAGAATAATTATAGGTGGGCATCTTAGTCAGCTCAGGCTGCTATAACAAAATGCCATAAACTGTGTGGTTTGTCGACTGCATAGGCTGGTATTCTGAGATCATGGTGTCAGCATGGTTGGGTTCTGGCGAGAGCTCTCTTCCAGGCTGCAGACGGCTGACTTCCCACGGTGTCTTCACAAAGTAGAAAAGAAGCAGACCAGCTCTCTGGCCTCTTCTTTTTTTTTTTTTTTTTTTTTTTTTTTTTTTGCGGTATGTGGGCCTCTCACTGTTGTGGCCTTTCCCGTTGCGGAGCACAGGCTCCGGACGCGCAGGCCTAGCGGCCATGGCTCACGGGCTTAGTTGCTCCGCGGCATGTGGGATCTTCCCGGACCAGGGCACGAACCCGTGTCTCCTGCATCGGCAGGCCGATTCTCAACCACTGCGCCACCAGGGAAGCCCTGGCCTCTTCTTATAAGGGCTCTAATCCCATTCGTGAAGGATCTACCATCACGACCTGATCACCTCCCAAAGACCCCACCTCCAAATACCATCTCATTGGGAATTAGATTTCAACATATGGATCTGGGGAGAGGACACAATTATTCAGTCCCTAATAGTGGAGAAGAAAGCTTTATGAAAGAATGTGAATAGTCTAATGAATCTACTAACTTATTTTTCCCTCACTTTCAATTTTCAACTTAGTAGAACCTACACTAGCTAGCCACCAGTGAACAGCCATAGTCTAAAAGTTCACAAGGCTTTTCGGTTTGATTTCAGTTTTGCCTTGTGCCATGACTGCCAGGCCAGTGGCCTTCAGTGAGGATAAGCTTTGACTACGAGATCACTTGATATGATTAAGTAAGTACCTTCCCCTTTCATTCCACAGGGACCATTACTAGGGTAGATGTGAAACTCCGTTTTGATACATATCACTCTCCTCTGATTAGTTCCACACCTTCACCTCTTGGTAACTCTATTTTCCCATTTGTAAAATGGGGATAAATAGATCTGATATGAGGATTGGGTAGAAAAATACCTATAAAGCACTTGGTACTGAGTCTGGCCCTTGATGAGGGCCTGCTGAATATGTTGTTTACTTTGCCATATTTATCATTTAGAAAGTTTTTAACTCAAGAAGCTGTAGAAGTTACAGCATAAGAAACACTTCTTTTCCCTCTGGTCCCATACCCCATCAAGCACCACATGAAGTGATGAGACAAGAAACTCAGACCCTACTGTAATGAAAGGGACCCTAGACATGATAGCCCAGAAATCTGGGTCCACTTCTGACATGGATACAGCATTACTGTGTGCCATGTACTGTTCTAAGAACCTAACGTACATTAACTCAACTTGTCACAAGGACCCAAGGTAGTTGCTATTATTACCCCATTTTACTGATGGGTAAATTGATGCAAAAAAAGTTAAGCACTTTGCCACAAATTACACACGTTTGACAAGCTATGGGGTCGGGATTTGAACCCAGACAGACAGCTCCAAGTCTGTGCTTCATAGCCTTTTAGCCCTCTTAGCTTCAGTTTTCTCAGTGTTAAAATGAGAGTAATAATCCTGCACTAGAACTGGAAAAGTCTAGACAAATGGAACGGGTGATTGCTAGTAAGCTACTTAGCCAAAGAGCATTGCTGTCTGTGCAATGAAACAGTGTGGCTGAAGTAATATCACTAAAGACGTGTTGCTAAGATTATCCCAGGTGCCAAATACCAACAAAAATATTTTTTCAGTGAATCTCAATATTATGCGCTGAAAGAGAGCTTGAATATAACTTACCATCTTTTGAAAGGATTATTTGAACACTTAACAATCCTTTCCCTTGTCAGTTAGGGGTAATATTTTTTCATGATGTATAAGGAAGTCCTCACAAGTTCAAAAATGACTGTAGCGGGCTTCCCTGGTGGCGCAGTGGTTGAGAATCTGCCTGCTAATTCAGGGGACACGGGTTCGAGCCCTGGTCTGGGCAGATGCCACATGCCGCGGAGCAACTAGGCCCGTGAGCCACAACTACTGAGCCTGCGCGTCCGGAGCCTGTGCTCCGCAACAAGAGAGGCCGCGATAGTGAGAGGCCCGTGCACCGGGATGAAGAGTGGCCCCCGCTTGCCACAACTAGAGAAAGCCCTTGCACAGAAACAGACCCAACAAAGCAAAAATAAATAAATTAATTAATAAACTCCTACCCCCAACATTAAAAAAAAAAATGACAGTAGCAACACATGTTTAAATGGGCGTGTAAAAGTATGTACTGTTCTCTGAATGGTAAACTCAAATATTAGGGTGAGTTTATTTTGCCTCCTGGGTCAGTGTAATTGCCTATTGATTCTTAAGAAGCCCCCGCCCCCCGCCAAAAAGTGACATTCACTACATTTGCTCTTCAATTTCTGAACAGAATTATAGCTTAAATGGAAAAATGACTTCGTTTTTCAGTTAGTACCTTTCAGAGCCAGGGCCAAGACTTTTCCTAATTACTTGTGCATAACTGGTGCTCAGTAAACATTTTTGGATTAAAAGCTTAACCCTGTGTAAATAGTTCCTGCTTCATTAGACAGATTTGTATCGCATTCCTGATCAAGCATCTGATAGTCAGTATTTGCATTTATATCTTCTTACTTTCTACCACTGATTTTACTAGCTTAACCAAATCATTAATAAATAAGAGAATCCCCAAAAGTCTTGCCATACCTAAAATACTTTTGAGTTGTATCAATATTCTGTAAATAATTGACAAGTCCAGTTAATCCCAGTATAACTCATGACATGTCCGTGTAGCCACTGCCATTTCTGTAGTACTTGGTTGGCATAGTTTCAAGCAAAGACGGTAAAAATCAAAACTGCATGGGACAGCAAGCATTAATTTGGGGTTTCCTCATCTCTGTTTATCTACTCAGCTCATAGACCAGGTTCTGAGTAGACAAGTAGGTGAAGAAGACCCTCATTCATCTCTTTGTCCCAAACCCAGTTTTATGGACGTTTATGAAAAAGCAATTAATTATCAAGCTCTGCGTAGAACTATACCTTAACGCCTGTGCTCAGGAGTATGTTTAAAAGATGCATGGAAATAAATCAATCATGTCTATTAGTACAGACATATCTCCTTGAGAAGGGCATGAACATAATTCGTGCAACTCTTACGCATGCGCTGTACACAGCTGCCATTAACGCTTCCCGGCCGCTCTCACCATCACGTGTGTGTTGGTACTGCTCAGTTAACCCACATCTATTTAGTTCCTTTTCATGTTTCTCCCTCTAACCATAATTAGCACCTAACTATCTTTTCCAGCTTCCTGGATTATCTCCCTCCAATTTATCCTCCCAAAGGCTGTCGGAAAGAATTTTCCAAACTGTCAATCTGATCATGTCACTTCCAATTAGAATCCTTCAATGGCTGCCCATTTGCCCTCAGGATAAAACCCAAACTCCTTTGCATGATCTGGTGCCTGTCTATTTCTCTGGTCTCATCTCATTCTCTCGCTTAGTCTAACTAAACTACAGTATTTGCAACACCTTACCTGGTCCACACTCTCCTTAGTGCCTCTGCCATGTTCCTCCCTCAGTCAAAATCATTCTCCTCTTTCTCCACATATTATCTGGCAAATTCTTCATAGTTACCTCGCACCAGAGATCTTCCCTGCTGGTCTCCTCCAGCTCTCGAAGGGATCCAAAGTACCAGTTCTTACCTCCCAGGTGACTTGCAAATCCTGTAATGAAATGATCAGTGGGCTTCTCTGGTGGCGCCGTGGTTAAGAATCCACCTGCCAGTGCAGGAGACATGGGTTCAGTCCCTGGTCCGGGAAGATCCCACATGCCGCAGAGCAACTAAGCCTGTGCTCCGCAACTACTGAGCCTGCGCTCTAGAGCCTACGAGCCACAACTACTGAGCCCATGTGCCACAAGTACTGAAGCCCGTGCACCTAGAGCCTGTGCTCCACAAGACAAGCCACCACAGTGAGAAGCCCACGCGCCGCAATAAAGAGTAGCCTCCACTTGCCGCTAGTAGAGAAAGCCCGCGGGCAGCAACGAAGACCCAAGGGCAGCCTAAAATAAATAAATAAATAAATTAATTTTTTAAAAAAAGAAATGATCAGTGTTCATCTCTGAACCTCCCGTTAAATTTTCAGATGCCCGAGGGCAGGTAGGGTTTTCTAATTCCAATGTCTATTACAGACCTGGCACATAGCAAGTGTTTAATAAATTATAAATTAACAAACGTTCAAAGTGCTGAGCCCAAATTGCACAACTGCATATCTGAGAAGTATCCAAGCAAAATTTAAAATATTCTCTCTCTGGAATCTTTAATGCTCAAAGCCTAAAACAGCCGATAGTTATTCATCTCCCGTTCCAGGGTGGTTTCTATATTCGGGGGGCAGGGTGGACAGACACAGTACTTATCACCAGTTTATCTGTTAGATCCTTACCCTGCATCTTAAATAGTGTTCAGATCAACTTGGTTTCCTGCCTGTATTGTTTTACACAAGGAAGTACACACACATAAAAAGTGTGGGCACAACCCATAAATAGTGTGCATTACCAAATAGCCTTTTACATTAAAGAAAAGATCACATTCTTTTCAAAGGTCATAATTATAAGAACAGTGTTCTAGTTTGCAGGCACTTAACATTATCCATTTAGTTGAATTAGATTCCTTCTGGTGACTCAGATTGGGACTCTTAATTTTAACTGTTTGCTTAATAGTGTCAGTGTTTCAGTGGTCGCAGCCTGACTTGGAGGTTAATACCTGGCCTAAGTAGGTGACTGAATAATGCCGTTGGCAGTCACCACCTCCTGACTCCTGAGGCACCACTAGGGACACACAGGTAGCATTTATGGAAGCTGTCTCTGACTTGTCTTCACAGCTGCAGGCAGATCCAAAACAAACACACGGAAACTACAACTCAGCGGGAGTCTGGACACCAAAGGGGAAGAGGGCAAGGGCCAGTGCTTTGTGGTAGTGACAGTCACACGCCGGAAGTCCTGAGCAACACATGGCTACGTGATGGCGGAAGTCAGTTGCTCAATAGACACAAGGGCTTGTTAGCCAGTATGTGTGCTTCCTAGTGGGCTGGATCTGTACTATTCCTTTAAGAATCTGTGGCCTTAAAGATCAGGTATTGGGATTAGACACAATTTTGTCCTTAAAGAGATATGTGAACATTTTCCAGATGTAGAATGAAGCCATGGTGTGATTTGTTCCCTCTGACTTTGCTAATTACAGAGGATTCACATTTCCCCCCCATCTCAGACAATGCAAGGCTAATTTTGAGTTGTATTTCCTGCTCTTTGTCTCAAAAGATTAGGAAACACATAGTGTGCACCAGAAATCAAGCTAATTATTTTCTAGGCAATACTAAGAGAGATCCAAAGTTCTCAGTTTTACATCCGAGAATATCCTTTGGGTCTCTACTACTCAAAATAAATGGCTTCTCCCCCTGGGGCAAATCCTGTTTCTAGTTTACTTGTCTGTCCTCGGTCTTCTCTTCTAACTACAGCAAGGTAAACCTTTCTCCTTGGTAGAGACTAAATAAGAGATGTGGCTCCCAAGGAAGTTTGCTTAGAGATTAAAGATAAAGATATGCAAACAGTCACATTTCTCCAAAATGGAAACTTAGGCTTCCCTGGAAAAAGGTTTCAGCATTTTGCAGGTGAGCTGCTTGCTGACTGATCATTACCATTTAGTCAAAAACAACTTCTGTCATGGTAAAGCCAGGAGGAAATCTCTTTGGCTGCTTATTAGTTTTTCTTTCTCTGCCTCATGTTTAATGATGAGTTATGTAGAAAGTCGGTGTTTGTGGGCTGGAAGATATTAGTCCTTTAAGAAGCAGTTTGAGTGTTAAAGACTTTTCTGGTCAAGTTCTGGAAAACGGCTGTTCCCCTGGCTTGACCCCTCCTTAAAGGGGATGGTTCCCTGCCAGATGCTGTCATCCTGGCTCGCCAGACACCGGCTTCCTGAAGAGGAGCAAGGTGAAAATGACCCCTTCGCTAAAGTTAAAAAAGGATAGGAAGGAGCTCTAGGGCAGGGGTGGCCAACCCCCAGACCACAGACCGGTAGTGGTCCATGGCCTGTTAGGAACCAGGCCGCACAGCAGGAGGTGAGCGACAGGCGAGCCAGGGAAGCTTCATCCGTATTTGCAGCCTCTCCAATCACTCATATTACCACCTGAGCTCCGCCTCTTGCCAGATCAGCGGCGGCATTAGATTCTCATAGGAGCACAAATCCTACTGGGAACTGCGCATGTGAGGGATCTAGGTTGTGCACTCCTTATGAGAATCTAATGCCTGATGATCTGAGGTGGAGCTGAGGTAGTGGTGTGAGAGCTGGGGAGCGGCTGCAAATACAGATTATCATCAGCAGAGAGGTTGGACTGCACAGAGACCATAACCAATTACTTGCAGACTCAGATCAAAACCCTATCAGTGAGTGGCAAAGTGACAATTAAGGTGCATCTGGTGGCAGGCTTTACAGTGGCAAGTGAGTTGATGTACTTCAGTTGTACAGCTGCAGCCGGTGGCAGGCTTTAAGTCAGAATCCGACACTTATTTTAGCCGGCGTGAGGTCCGCCCGTTATTCTATTTACCACTTCCATCTGTACCTCTTTCCCGCACTGTGCACTTGCCCCAGTCACTGTTTTGGTAATCCCACAAGCTAACTCTAGCCAAAAGGAGTAAAAAAACAAACGTCGCTGGAGAGCTTCTTTGAAAAGGGGGAAAGACCCAGTGACGAAATAGCAGAAGACTCTAAGACTGCCAACAAAAAAGAAAGCTGCATTTAAAAGAAAATACCAAGAGTTCTACTTAAATTACAGGTTCATTCCAACAGGTGATTCACATTCTCCAAGCCTGCTTTTTATAATGTGTGGCAACCGGCTGTCCAACGAAGCCATGAAACCTTCAAAACTGCTTTGCCACGTGGAGACCAAGCACCTTGCATTAAAAGACGAGCCTTTGGAGTTTTTCAAAAGAAAAAAATGAACAGGAGGAACAGAAGCAATTATTGAAGGCCACAACTTCATCAGTTGTGTCTGCACTGAGAGCATCATTCTTAGTGGCTGACCGCATTGCTAAAGCTAAGAAGCCCTTTACTATTGGTGAAGAGTTAATCCTGCCTGCTGCTAAGGACATTTGTTGTGAACTTTTAGGAGAGGCTGCAGTTCAAAAGGCAGCATGTGTTCCTCTTCTGGCTAGCACCATAAGTAGACGAATTGATGAAACATCAGAATATATTGAGGCACGATTGTTAGAATTAATGAGTCACCATGGTACGCAGTCCAGGTTGACGAGTCTACCAATGTTGACAACGAGGCAACAATGCTTGTTTTACTGAGATATATTTTTCAGGAGGCTGTGCGTGAGGATATGTTATGTGCACTTCTGTTGCCAACCAACACCACAGCTGCAGAACTATTCAAGTCTTTGAATGATTACATATCAGGAAAACTGAACTGGTCATTTTGTGTCAGTATATGCACAGAAGGAGCGGCTGCCATGACTGGATGGCTTTCTGGTTTCATTACTCGGGTCAAAGATGTAGCTTCTGAATGTGAGTCTACGCACTGTGTCATCCATAGAGAAATGCTGGCTAGCTGAAAAATGTCACCTGAACTTAACAACGTTTTGCAGGATGTGATTAAAATTATCAACCACATTAAAGTACATGCTCTTAACTGAGGTCTGTTCGTGCAGCTCTGTGAGGAGAAGGACGCAGAGCACACACGTCTTCTCTTATACACAGAAGGGAGATGGCTTTCTAGAGGTAGATCACTGGCCAGAGTTTCTGAGTTACGAGAGCTGCTCCAGAGATTTCTTTTAGAAAAACAGTCACCACTGGCAGCACATTTCAGTGACACAAAATGGGTTGCAAAACTCACTTACTTGTGTGACAGATTCAACCTGCTCAACAAACTCAATCTGTCACTTCAGGGGAGAAGGACAACTGTGTTCAAGTCGACAGATAAAGTGGCTGCATTCAAAGCCAAACTGGAATTATGGGGGAGAAAGGTGAACATTAGGATTTTTGACATGTTTCAAACATTAGCAGAGGTTTTGAAAGAGACTAAGCCAGGGCATTCTTCCTCCCAGCTGGTGCATGATCACCTATCTCAGCTTTCAAAAGAATTTGAGCATTACTTCCCAACCATTACTTTCTAGATCAACCACTAAATTGATCTAGAACTGACAACTTCCCCCGAACTGGGAAGGAATGGATCTGAGACGCATTTGTGAATAAGCCAGGTGAATCGACTTTGTCCGTGCTAGAATAGGATCAACTGCTTGAGATGGCAAATGACAGTGGCCTTAACAGTATGTTTGAGACAACTTCAAATCTCCATGCGTTCTGGATTCAAATCAAGACGGAATATCCTGAGATTGCCACAAAGGCACTGAAAAGCCTGCTTCCATTTCCAACATCCTGTCTTTGTGAAGCAGGGTTTTCTGCAGTGACAGCAACCAAAACGAGATCATGGAGGAGACTGGACATAAGCAACGCACTCTGGGTGTCACTGTCTCCTATCACCCCAGATGGGACCACCTAGTTGAAGGAAAACAAGCTCAGGGCTCCCACTGATTCTGCACTATGGTGAGTTGTATAATGATTTCATTATATATTACAATGTAATAATAATAGAAATAAAGTGCACAATAAATGTAATGTGCTTGAATCATCCCCAAACCATCCCACCCCCCTGGTCCGTGGAACAATTGTCTTCCATGAAACCGGTCCCTGGTGCCAAAAAGGTTGGGGACTGTTGCTCTAGGATGTCAAGTATAAAACTAAACAAAACTATGATATTAGCTCCAAAGCCAGCTTATTCTTTCTTTGGACCCAGCAAAGTGGAACAGTAAGGCCAGGGATCCACCAATCAGCACTTGGAATATCAGTACTTGGAATTCCAGCACTGGGACGCCAAAGCAAATCTTTGGGCCATATGTAAGAATAGTTGTAATATTTTTACTAGTTGCTTATAACAGTGTTGTCGAAGAGGTGTTCCTGGACACTTCTATCAGAACCACTAGAAAAAGTTTATAAAAATACCTGTTGCTGAATCAATCTCTGGGGACAGCGTCAGGAAGCAGCATTTTCTGTAATTACATAAGAAATTCTTATGAACAATCTTTCTCCAAAACCCCTATTTATATACCATATACCATTACATTTTTAGTTATGTAAAATAAGCCGCTATAATTTTTTTCTGAGGAAGACATTTTGCAGGATTAGGGTGTGAAACACTGAGACTACATTTACCTAATTCCTCTCAAAATATTAGTTTGTAGTCTTTGAAGCATTTGGGCAATGTTTTCTTAAGACATTTTTTATTTTTATTAGACTTTATGGGGAAAACAAACTACAAAAAAAAGCTATTTGCGTGTTTGTCTAAGGAGAAATTGGTAGTACTAAATTGATCTAGAACTGACAACTTCAGAAAGCACAAATAATAAATTTACTGGGCTACCAGTTAAACCCTTGAAATGGTCCCCATGTATAGACTCAGCTAATCATTGGTTATTAAACCACACTGAATCAATAGGACTTATCAACTTTGACATTATATAAACATATATTTGAGATTATATAGACAGTAACATTAACTATAGCAAAAGAAAAAAATCAAATATGAAATGACGAATTAGCACTCTATTTAAATGTGGGCTCTCTCTTGATATTTAAATTTACAGGGCTTTTTTTGGGGGGGGAATCTTAAGAATGGTAGGTAAGCAAAGAACTTCTAGTGAATATTGAAAACTAACCAGCTTGTCCTCAATTTGGCTCAACTTGAAAGTTATTAAGCCATCGTAGATGGCTTAGGGATCACTAATTTCATCTTTTACAAGTCAAGAAAATGGAATCATTTGGGTGACCCAAATCTACAAAGGTTATATTGACTAATGTCATCACTGCACTTTGTGTAACAACAGGGCATATTCTGGGGCAGGCAGACTGCCCAAACCCTTTGCTTAGAATCTGTAAGAATAAACTTCTTCCCCACCACTTAAGATTTTTTTGTTAGGCAAACATTATAAACTAAGGAAGACAGTGAATAAAAGCATATGACATGATCAGAACCAGCTGACAAAAGAACTATGGTTTCCAACAACCTACTGCTTATTCTACAAGATACGAGCAATAAGACTGGTTAGTTTTACTGATTTAACTGGTTCCCATCATATAGACACAGCTGAAGTTTAAAACACTAGAACAGTGCCAATCAGGTCTTAGGAAGAAGTAGGAAATTACAGGAGGGGTTGCTCTTTGGATTTTAAGTTAATATAATATGTAGATTGAAAAACTGTCCTGTGACTATAAATTATACCATATTCAAGGGCATTATATATTATAATAAATATATACCCGGCATATTATACTTAGACCAAGAGAAATTCCCTTATTAAATATGTATCACCTATAGTTTAGTTTTTATCAGCACAAATTGAAGTTGATACAATGTAAAAGAATATCCTCATAAAAGATTTATATGATTCTCCAAACTCAATAACCAGAAGAATTGATTGGTGACATGGGGAGAAGGAAGCTAGCTTAACCCATTCTGAAGTCTTTTTAAAAGGGTCCTATACTAGGATGCACTTATTTGTCTCTTGCACATACAGTGGGCAGCTTTTAAAATTTGGGGAAAAGAATTAGCAAGCCCATTTGACCACAGATCCATGCTTTGTTCTTATTCAATAAACTCTGCCACTAGTAAAAGTTATATATATAGATATAGATATAGATATAGATATAGATATAGATATAGATGTATAATATCTGTCTGACCCTGTCTCCTTCTTCTACGTTGGTTCAGAATTTGGAAGAGAAAGAGGGACATGTATTATTTTACTCCCTATCTCATCCTATCCTCCACCCTCATGCCAAAATTCATCATAATTGAGTTCTGGAAATTCCAGATCCTCTGCTCAGCTGCTCTAGTACAGAGTTTTCCTGATCTAGATATCCTTACCTCTGGATTCCTTAGATTCTGGCATTCTCTACTTCTAATCTTTGTTCATTCCCTCCTCAGAAGCTCCTATAGCTAGACTACCCTTAGGCTCTATTTCTTTTAGACTCCTGAAACTACTGTCCATACAGGCTTCATCTATATTACCTATCTGAGTAACAAACATCTGGCCTAATAAACCAAATCTCTTTCACCCTTCTCTCCTAGGATCCTAGAATTATTTTGTCACTCCTTGGTGATAAAACTTTACCTCTCTTATATTAATTAACAAAAATCCTTTAACAACAAGTTCAAATGAGGTCCTTAGGGTGAGCACTAATCCAATATGACTGGTGTCCTTATTAAAAAGGGAGAAATTGAAAGACAGACATGAACACAGGGAGAACACCATATGTATACTGAGGCAGAGATCATGGTGATGCTTCTGCAAGCCAAGGAACGCCAAAGATTGCCAGCAAAACACCAGAAGCTAGGGAGAGGCCTGGAACAGCATCTTCCTCACAGCTCACAGAAGGAACCAACCCTGTCAACATCTTGGTCTCAGACTTTTAGCTTCTAAAACTGTGAGACAATATATTTTTTTTGTTTAAGTCACCTGGTTTGGGATACTTTGTTATGGCAACCTTAGCAAACTAATACATGTGGACTTTAAGCCACTTATTGGATGATTGGTGAGTAATAGCTGTGCTCTTTATTACATATCATTTAGAGAAAGAATCTATAATGTTATAATATTACTTAATATTTGATAAATCATGGGATCTTAGAGCCAGAAAAGATATGGGAAGAATTTCTCTTTACCCTATATGTATCCACCAATTCACTCAAACCCATCCACTGAAAAAGCTGTTTGTCTTTAATGTAATTACAGAAAGGACAAAAAAGCCACTTTTTATATGTCAGTTATGTGCCTGTTATGTGCTATGAATGTTAAGTCATTTATTTAACAAATATGTATTGAGTGCTCAGTATATCCCAGCATTGTATTAGGCACTGGGGATAGAGCAGGAAACAAGGCAGATGTTGTCGCTAATTTCATGGAACATATAGTCAGTCTAATGAAGGAATCAAACAATGAATAGGCAGATATAAAAATGTATTATTACAGTTGTGAAAAATATTAAGAAAACATTTAGTGTGCTATGATGCAATGTAACAGGAACCTAATTAGGACTTGTGGGTCAAGCAAGACATCCTTGAGGTTGTGGCATTGAGCTAGGTTCAGTAGGCGTAGCCAGGGAAAGGGAGTCACTGTAGAAAATGGGAAGTCTTTATAAGGTTACAAGCAATGAGAAGCAGTGATAAGATTTTGTTTTTAAGAGATATTCTGACTGCTATAATAAGAAAAGCTTTAAAAGGGTCAAGAATGGAAATAAGAATAACAAGTTAAGATGCTGTCACGGTATCTAAACAAAGATAATGCCTGGACAAGGATGGTAGTAATAGTAACAAAGAAGCAGGATTCCATGTATGTTTTTGAGGTAGAATCAACATGATTCTCAGTGTGAGAATGAGGAAGAGATATAAGGGATGATATCAAAATTCTGGTAGAAGAAGGGTTGATGGAGGGTCCATCTACTGAAATGGTAAACACTTAAAAGGGACAGATTTTTAAGACAAAAGTTATACTTCATGTTCTATTTTATTTATTTAATCTTCACAGAAGCTCTGAAATTTACAAATTAGTATCACCTGGTTTATTGATGAAATAGGTACTTCATGATATCCTTGAATAACATATCCCAAAGTCTTATATTCTTCTAGCTCTGTGACTTGTTTAAGACCAAATTCATTTATCCAACATTGAGTGAGCGTTTATCTTGTGCCAGGTACTCTATAAGAATGTCTCAGCCCCAGCCTTCTAATCGAGGTGACAATATATATATAGACAGAATTATAACTCAGTGTAGTGACTACAATATTAGAGATACACAAGGAATATTTGGAAACTCTGGGGAGAATTCTTACATTAGCCGAGAAGCAGGAGTGAGAATGAGAGAAAGCTTCCTAGGTTATATCTGTGTTGAGGCTTAAAAGTCATGCTTAGGAATTAGGTAATAGGATCAGGGCTAGACTAGATGATATAAAGATGAGGATGGAGCAACCAGCATGATTAATAAAATACACAAAATTTTGTAGCTTGGAAAAAAAGATAATTGCTATACCAGGAAGATCTTTTAAGGAATGTGAAAGAGCTTGGAGTTTATCATTTAATGGATGACAAGGGAATATTGCTGGGTTCTCAGCAGAGAAATGCCATTGTCAAACATCCAATTTTAGACATATTCTGTTGGTTGTGTTGAAGATAGACTTGAGGGTACTAAGGCTAGAGAGAGGAAAACCAATTCAGACATGACTACACTAGTAGGTAGAGCGATGATGAGTCCCAATTAGGTTGATGGTTGTTCATATGGAGAGAAGCAAATGGACTGGAATCAAATTAAAAGGCAAAATTGGTAGGAAATGTTGATGCACAGATGTGTTATATTGAACATCAAGGAAGAGGAGAGAGTGAAGGATGAACCCAGATGTCTAGCTCAGATAGCTAGGTGGCAGTTAAAAGAAGAAAAGCCGAATAGGGAAGAAAACAAGTGTTTAAAATCAGACTTTTTGAGGTCAAGGTTCTAGATGAGGTAGAACTAAAAATAGATCTAAGACTTCTAAGATTAGTGTTTTTTTCGTAAAGAATAGCCTAGAAAATAGCCATTTGTCCATTTTTATGGCTCAGCTAAGACTTGTAATGAATAAGAAAGCAGAATTCTTTCTTTTTTTTTTTTTCATGTATTCCTATGAGAGCAGACAGATCAATAAAATTCTGTAGGTGGTTAAATTTTTGGTCCTTCTGTATAAGGTTGAGGGATTTCATTGTGTATGACTCATCAACAAAGTTATGAAGTTGATATGTAACAAGAGCTGTCTTTATCTGTGAAAGAGAAGATTCTGGAGGAAAATAGATGTTTTCTTCATTCTCTTCCCAGAAAGAAAATTCTTTGGGTGTCCTACCACTTAATCCAGCCAGGAAACAAAGATCTTTCTTTACAAAAAATGGATCACATCCTGAGTTTACTCCTTAGAGCCAAAGAGCTTTATAAGATTCTGGAGAACAGACCACAACTCAAAGACAGATGGTCTACAGTCCAGACATATTTATAGAATTTTGTCTTTAGAGAAGAAAGAGAGTTGATACAAATCTTATTATGGGCAAACACAAGTGAACAAATTTAAAAATGATATATTCCAAGTATAATTCTTTCTGTGCAATTACTGTACAACACATCCAGAATGTTACTAGAAAAATACACAATACAACTTTAAATAAAAAACAGACATTCTCTAGGAAAGTATAGAATACAAGTTAAAATGGAATGCTTTGTGACTTTTATATACAAGGCATGTATTTTTATACAGCATACTGCTTTGAAAAAACTCCATGCCATGTAAAATTGATTTACATAAAACTATTAAAATTGGAATATATGATTCTAGAATCTAGAAAATAAAATATTTTCTAAATATGGCAAAAACCTACTGTTTTAAATCTCTTCCATATTAATTAAATAAATTTAGTAATATAAAAGATGCCCTGGATTTGTTAAGAGGGAGGTCATTGAAGTTTTTTGTTCCACCAAGATCCAAGGAGGTACATTGAGGTTCATTTTAAGTCATTATTGACTAGAACTTGTTAATGGAAAACTGCATATTAAGAAAAAAGTCCAGTGTCTAAGTATTTCCCAAGAGTAATATTCAGCCAACCGACGTGAATAATGGCACTGACAACTTGTATTTATGGCTTTGGTGATCAAGCCACAGTATACATTATTACACTTCAGTCCTTGATAGGTGGCCAAGAAGAAATTTACACTGCATCAAAGAGATGCTGTACTAAGGACCTGGCATCAGTGCCATGTGCTGTTGCTATTCATAAGCAATTTGTTAGAGTTTCTAGCTGTATTTCTGGTACGAACTAAATTCAATATCACAGAGTTTTGTTGTTGCTATTGTTTGATTTTTTGTTATTGCTTTATTTTGTATGTTTGTGTGCGTGTTATTTTAAGTAATATTGGGATGTCTTCCCCCCCAAAAGACAGAGTATCTGAAAGAATACAACATGTGGTCGTTTCTTTTGGAGGGAGGGAGTTTGTTTTTTTTTTTTTTTTCAAAATAATGTAGTAGTCTTCTCCCAATATCTAATGAATAATGATTAAGCCCCCTGATTTTGCCTACACATGAAAATCAGCTACTGAATTGGTGATTTTCCTAAGACAGATGATACTAATGCTAGTTTATGTGGGCAGCATCTTTCATCACTTTCTTTCAAATTGTATTAGGTTTGGCAAGTTTTGATATTAAAAAATAAAGTTGTTTTAATGTAACTAAGTTTTAGCTCTAGCATTTCATTTCCTCTATTTTCCAGTGTCTTTCTTATCAGACTTTGTGTATATACAAAGATGTATTCATATTTTGGTCAGTCCAATAATAGTATAGTAATATGTTGTTAAATGCTATGAATTTCTCCTTTGTAAAATACTGATTTACTGATTCCTTATATATCTGGTTGTGATAAAAGACAGTTTCCCGTGGATGTGTGGTATTTATTTGTTAAATGTAAATAAATTGGAATTTTAAAAAAGGGAAAAACTACAGGTCAATTTATGAAATAGTTGACACTGTTGGGAAACTTTCCTTTAAAACAAATTATATTTAAGGACCAAATCTAATCTTAAATAAATTATTAGTTCTAATAAATAATAATATTCTTATACTTTATGAAATAGGGGCCATACGAAAATTGATATGGTTGACAATGTTGGCCTATTTGAGGATAAAGTACTTTGAGTTTTTACCTTTTTCTGAATTTTTCTTGAACTTGAGCTTAAAATCTAATCTCTTCTGTTCCCTTTTTCTCCTACGTAATTCTATTTCTCAAGTATCTAATAAAGGCTAGTAAGTCTTATGTTTTGAGTAAAAATTAAAATTATTTTACAAGTTCAAATAATTAAAGTGAAACTGAATCGAGAGAGGAAAATATATTTTGCATAAATCTGTTAGTTGATACTACTCTGGGAAACAATAACCGCACCCCTTCATCTTCAAGCCCTAGACACACACTCCTGCGCATGCGCACACCACACCATCTCAACCGCTTGAGACCAGAGAGTTGAGAGAAGCAACAGCATCGGGGACCTTCTGGAACACTGGCAACAATGCATTTTGCAAACATTTGCCTCTTGAACTTGTGCATTGAAGGTATGATTAGAAATTCATGGTGCTAACTAAAGGTACTGAGGAATTGGAATCTAAGGAAAAAGGTGTGGAGGAAACCGCATCTTTTAGTTTGGGATTTAGGAAGAGTGGTCAAGAGGACGCCAATAGTCCAGTTTGCTGGAGCCAGGAAAACCAGCGCTGTGATGAGATGAAAATTGAATACATTTAGTCGTCTGATTTTACACTTGACTTTCTATCTAAAAAGAGGGAAAGGAACAGAGGAGATGTTATCTTTGAATTTAAAAACTGTTTGTTTTTTTTTTTTAAAGCCTTGGTGTTTACAGTAAAAGATCTTTTTCCTTGAGGTGCCAAATTAAAATCTTACATCATATGCTAATAAGTATCCTTCAGACCGAGACCCTAAAACTCCCCTTCCTCAGGCGAGTAATGGAGGTTTTACTTTGACAACAAATACCCCAATGTACCAGTCTCCAAAGATGTAGCAGCTGATCCCAGGAAGACAACGAGCTGGTTAGGAAAGAAATGCTACAGATAGCCTAGGGTGGAATTCCAGTACCACCTTTTGTCTCAACAGACAAAAGGCTAGGAGGAGTTTCAACCACTTCCCTGTAGAAATTTGGGGAACTCCAGGTTTGCCTAAGGAAAAGTCCACCCAACAAAACGTTCATAATTCCACAGCCTCCTCCTTTCTTTATCTACCCTTTTCTGTTTTGAGTACGATCCTCTTCCTTTTAAGGATCAGTCATTTCTTACATCCTGCGAACTTAATGCGGAAAAACAAAAGGACCCTAGCAAGAGGGAAACATAAAAAGGATGGCTTGGGGCCTTGAGTTTTCTAGCCTGTTCAACACAGGTTTTACCAAGATTTGGAGCAGCAAGAAGTCACCTTTTGATATAGTGTAGCAGGGCTTGTCAGCCTTAAAGTAGTTTATAAAAGCAAGTCTAGCTAATAAATTCTTGGTGTATAGCTTGGTTTTCTGTGGTAAAGAGCGAGGTAAAAATTATTGTAATCAAGAGTTCAACTATTTACTCAAATACTTTCTTTCCTTTTGGGAAATGTTAGGGTGAAGAATAGTCTTGTAGGAAGATTCTGATTCCAGGATCCCCTCTGCTGTTTTTGATAAAGAAGGATGAAGTTGCTCTTCTATGATGTAATTTATACTAGTGGCTCTTTTCTCTGCGGCTAGGGTAGAAGGGGTTGGGGAGGGTAAGGAAACAGAGACCGCGTGTGTATATATATATATGTATGTGTGTGTATATATACACATATATATGTATGGCAAATAATGGAGAAAACAAATGAAACTCCTGTAATGTATCCTAGAGTTTGACTGTAATGCATTTCTCTCCTTCAATTTCAGTAGCTCTATTAGTTTTCTGGGGCTGCTATGCAAATTAGGTGGCTTCAACAACAGAAATTTACTGTCTCACACAGTTCTGAATGCTAGACATTTGAGATCAAGGTGTGGGCCGGATTGGTTCCTTCTGAGAGCTCTGAGGGACAATCTGCTCCATGCCTCTCTCTTGGCTTCTGGGAGCCTCACGTGTTCCTCGGCTTGCAGCTGGTGTTTTCCCGAGCCTTCACAGTCTCTTCTCTATTTAAGGTCACATTCACAGGTGCTGGGAGTTAGGATTTCAACATCTTTTGGTGGGATACAATTCAACTCCTAACAGTAGTACAGAGATTTTTATTTTACTTTAAGCTAATACAAGTATTAAACATATAAAAGAAATAAGATTCAAAAGGGAGAAAATGAACCGAGTCAACCATTGAAATATCCCATCCTGTGTTTTAAAACTCCTAGGTAGTTAAAGGGTATGGCCTCTTTACAAGAAACCCCATGGGAAAATAAAAAAGCTAAACTAAGCCTTACTGGAAACCAAACTCATTCAGAGTAGCAATTGTTGCTTTCTGACTCAAGAGAATATAACATCTATTCCCAGCACAAAAGATTGTTCAACCTACTTGCCTCGGCCTTGAGGAGGAGAGCCAGATACTGAGAAGGAAAAGCATTAGGGAGAGAGCGAATGTTATCTCTGTATCTTAAGAAAACTGAAGACAAACTAAAGTTGAATTGACTTCACAGGCTTCATGACTCAGAGGCTTTAGGCCTAGACAGGCTGTGTAATTTGGAGGGTCCAATGCAATATGAAAGTTTTATTAAAAATCTGTTAATAATTTCAAGATGGTGACAGCAGAGCATCCAAGCATGGGACCACTGTAAACATGAGCCCTCTGTGACTACATGTGGTCCACGCCCATGAAGCCAGTCCTGTTTCCTGCTCTGGGGCATGGGTGTATCTGGTGGGTATAGCCTGGGATGGTCTTAGTCTGGAATAGCAAAGTTTCAAGAACTGGGTCAACTCTACTGGTTCATAGTGGCTACCTGGTGCATTGGGTTTGAATGCCTAGGAAGCTGAAACATGCACCATAATCCATTAGCAATATCCACCATGAGCATGGGATATGTTTTGCCATCCCTAGAAATGATATCTGACTTTAGGAAGGATATATTTTTAAATCTATTGATGTATAAATAACATAACAATATATCACACATTTTAAAGGTATCGTTCTCTTACCTTTGACAAACATACCTTTGTATAATCACCAACCCATTCAAGACATAAGAATATTTGCATTTCCCCAGAAAAGTTCCTCATGCCCCTTTGTTTCTAATCAATCTCTCTCTCCACCCCCAAATGACCACTGACCTATTTTTCATCACTTTGAATGATTTTGCCTGGTACAGAATATCATATAAAAACAATCATACAATCTGTACTGTTTGGTGTGGTTTGGTCAGCATAATTGTGAGATTCATTTGTGTTGTGGCCTGAATTAGTAGTTCATTTTACTTTATCGCTTAATAGAATTTATTGTTAGAATATACCATAATTCGTCTATCCATTCACCAGTTGTTATACATTTGGGTTATTTCTAATTTGAGGTTATTATGCATAAAGCTGATATGAACATTTGTGCACACATCTTTTTATTAATGTATGTCCCAGTTCTCATGGATTAATATCAAATAGTAGAACTGCTGGGTAAATGCATGTTTTAACTTTCTAAGAAATAGTGGTTGCACCATTTTATACTCCCACCAGTAGTATGTAAATGTTCTAGATGCTCTGTATCCTTGACAACAATAGATACTGATGGTCTTTTTAATATTAGCCATTGTAGTGGGTATGTAGTGTGGTGTTTCAATGTAGTTTGAATTCCCTGGTAACTAATAATGTGGAGAAATTTTTTCATGTGCTCATTAAGCATTCATTATAAAATATCTGTTCAAGTCTTTTACCTAATTTTTTAATATAGACTATGTTTTAGGCTAGTTTTCAGTTCGCAGCAAAATAGAGCAGAATTTTGCCACATACGCCCTCTCCCGACGCACACAGCCTCCCTCACCATCAACATTCCATACCAGTGTGGTACATTTGTTACAATCAATGAACTAACATTGTCATTATCAACCGGAATCCATAGTTTACTTTAGATTTCACTCTTGATGTTCTACGGGTTGTGCCTTGCTCTGTGGGTTTTGACAAATGTGTAATAACATGTACCCACCATTAAAGTATCATACAGAATAGTTCTACTGTACTGCCCTAAAAATCTGCAGTGCCCCATTTTTTCATCCCTTCCTCCCCCCAAACCCCTGGCAACCACTGATCATTTTCATGTCTCCATAGTTTTGTCCTTTTCCAGAATGTCATATAGTTGGAATCACACATTAAGTTAAGGACCCTTTTCAGAGTGGCTTCTTTCACTTGGTAATAGGCATTTAAGGTTCCTCCATGTCTTTTCATGGCTTGACAGATCATTTCTTCTTAGCACTGAGTAACATTCCATTATATAGATAGACCACAGTCTGGTATAGTTTGAAGAACATCTTGAAGATGTTCTATTGAAGAACACCTTGGTTGCTTCCACATTTTAGAAATTATGAATAAAGCTGCTATAAGCATCCATGCGCAGGGTTTGTTGTGGCCATAAGTTTTTGGCTCATTTGGTTTCTATTCATTATAAAAATTAGGTTGTTTGTCTTTTTACTCAGTTTTACATAGAAAGAAATATTTAACGTGACTTGAAAGCTTTTTTTCTTATTAACCTTGGTAAGAAGAACAGTGATTACAAAAAATAAAATGTAATGAATAACATATGTTAAAAAATTCTCTAAAGTAACAGAGTTTCTAATTGCAACTACCAAATTAATGATGACAGCTAGGTATACAATACTCTAGTAATAGGATCCTTTCAGACTCCTGGTGAAATGTGACAAATCTTCTTTCCATACTCTACAGCTTAAAGTGTAATTTCTACTTACTAGCCTTCGTAGACTCAATATAGAATTTTTTAAATGTAAAAGTTCATGTACTCCTAATAAAATTATTGCTGCACCATGGGGGTCAATCAAAGTAGAGACTGGCCTTGGCATGAGAGCAGATTTCTGGAGGACCCCTGCTGTTCTAGTTGTTACCCCCCTAGATCCTGGATTATTGGTATATTATTTACCTATTTCTGTGTAATATTATAAATTATATATAATCTTATAAATGTGCAACAAATGTTTCTGCATAAGAAACTATCCCCAAACCAAGTAGCTTAATAACTGTCTCTTTAGCTCATAAATCTTAAGGTCAGCAATTTGGGCTAGGCTCCGCTGGATGGTTCTTCTGCTGTTAGCTGGGCTGGCACCTACGTCTTTAGTCCATTGCCAGGCATTAATCTGAGATGGCCTGAACTGAGATAGTTCATCTCAAATCCACTTGGTTTCTCATCCTCCACCAGTGTGTCTTAGACTTGTCCTTATGACTCCAGAGCATGTTTCTTGGAGGGAGAACAGATGTGCATAAGACTTGTTTAGGCCTAGGTTTATAATTTGTATAACATAATTTTTACTGCATTCTGTTGGTGAAATCATGTACCAAGGTCAGCCCAAATTCAGGAAGTGAAAAAAAAGAGGCTCTACCTCTTGATTAGAAGGACCACAAGTCATATTGCAAAGGGGTGTGGATGTAGAGAAGAAAGTTAGGGTGACCATTTTTGCAACCAATCTACTATAATGACTAATTCAGGGGGGAAAGGGCCAGGAGAGGCTCTGAGTCAACTCAGGTTCTAGGAGGGTGTTAGGGGAGCTTGAAGCAGTAACTCTTTACCAACTTCTATGGAAATATTTCAGTATTTTAACAAGCAGTATAGCCACATGGGTAAGCACAGGCCAGATATTAGCCCTGAAAAGAACATTACAATTTTGTGTTTTAGAAAGTGAAAACACAATCAGGTGAATACATGCATTATGTCTACTTTCTTCATTACTTACACCCAGAGAAATCTTAACAGTTGGGCTAGTGATGCTTAAATTATTTAACTTCAGCCATGGATCCTAGGAGAAAAGCACCAATCTTTTTAAGATTAATATTGTTAAAGTAAAACTATTAATATAGCTAATATTATATTATTCCAGAAAATGAAATACTGCATCTAGTTACCGTAATCTGCCTGCCCCTGGAAATATGGAGCCTGAGTGGGAACCATACCACTTGATCAACTTAGTTTACTTATTACTTTGTGGAAATATAAACGTTTAAACCATGATCCAACTCCTAGTTCTGTTTCTTTTAGACAACACAAAGCCATCTGTTCTCAGATCAAAATAAAAAACTTTAGTCTTTTAACTATGTTGGGTTTTTTACTCCAAAATATCATTCTTCCAGTCAGTAACACAGTAATAGAATTCTTCCAAACTGCTGCTGAAATGTGACCCATCTTCTTTCCACACTGTATAGCCTAAAGTATAATTTCTACTTACTGGCTTTTGTAGACTCAGTGTAGAATTTGTTTAAGGGAAAAGCTCATGCTCTTCTCCAAATGAAGGTATTACTGAAGCAACTTCTCCCCTCCACAGCTCACCTGCACAGGGGTCCCTGACCATCACAATGCTAGACCTGTGTGTGGACAGAGGGAGAGCCGGGGTTGAATAGGTCAATAACTATGTGGTAATAGAGGCCAATCAATAAGTTTCTCCTCCAGTCGCTAAACCGTAATTTGTTCATAGGAATAGACACCTGAAAGTAAAGAAATGGTAACTCTCTCGTTTTTGAGTCTGAATTTCTGGTCCTCACTCACCACTTCCCACCCTGCACAGTGCTCTGCATCCGGTAGTGACTAAGCAATGACTGTCACACTGGTCATATCTACAGCCATGTCCAAAGCAGGAATCTGGCCCACCTGCACAATACTACACCACTGTTAGATTCAGTGTCCCTGAGCTCTTCCCAAATTGGAAATCAGCAGATGAAGATAGTACCATGGCACAAGGAGTTAAGGGCCAAAGGGTGTTTTTATACTTTGAATTACACTCAACATACAAACCAAAGATGACTATTAGCTTAGGGCCAGAGAAGCAGGATCTAAAATATACTTTAAATAGTTTATAAGAAATTAGGGGCTTCCCTGGTGGCGCAGTGGTTGAGAGTCCGCCTGCCGATGCAGGGGACGAGGGTTCGTGCCCCAGTCCGGGAAGATCCCACATGCCGCGGAGCGGCTGGGCCCGTGAGCCATGGCTGCTGAGCCTGTGCGTCCGGAGCCTGCGCTCCGCAAAGGGAGAGGCCACAACAGTGAGAGGCCCGCGTACCGCCAAAAAAAAAGAAATTAGGCTTCAGGCAGCACACATACACACCCCTAGTTGCTCACATATACACAGCAAAAGCAATGGAAAATATGAAATTATGACCCACCACACAGACATTTCATGATGGTCTGAATGGTCAGTGATATTTTCCATGGCAAGTACAGAAAGATGAGTGAAAATATCTCAGGGCAATTGCAGTTTTTGACCTCTCTAAACGCCGTGATTAGGCCATGTTTGCACGCTGCTGCTGACCATTTTTCTCAGACGAAAGGCCCATGGTCAGCGAGGCTCACGTGAGAGGGAATCAAGAGGAGCCACTTGCCCTGCCCAGCTCCCGTGGTGACCTCACTTGCGGAGATGTGGCCGAGGTGAGGCAAACCCTCAAAAGCGTGCAGCCCTATGTTCCAGAGTCAGAGGTCTCCCTGCACCGAAAACTCAAAGTGAAATTTCTAGTTCCTCAGTATTTTTTCCAGGTGAAAATAGCAACAGGGACATTCCACTCCCGTTAAGAATCCTGAGGTTATTTTCTTGTCTTAAGCACTAACACAAGATTTCACAGTTAGGACTTTACAATTATCATAAAGGAACTTGAAGTAGAGGGAGTGGATACTGGTTATCTTCACATTTACAAAAATTCTAGTGAAAATTTGTTAACTCCTTATGTTGGGAAACAGTCTTATGGAGTGCCTGTTACGTACGCAGGGATATGCTAGAGTCTTTGCATACATTATCTTGTTTACTATGTTTACTAGAGTCTGAGGAAGTTGGTACTATTGTCCCACTTGTTAAATAAGAGGAAAGGAAGCTCAGGTTAAGTAACGTGCTTTGACCGTATAGCTAATAAGTAGCAGGGTGAAGCTGTCACCCGGGTGTGCATGTTTCTATCTCTACTCACTCTCCACTACCCCTCACTGTTCTCTGCAGGGCAGTCCAAGGGTAGGGATAGGTGACTCTGAATTCATTCCACCCCTTAAGTGTTTCTTTTATATTTTCCACTTACCAAAAGCCAGTCTCAGAAGATCATCTGAGCAACAAGAATTGTCATTCATCACTGGTGGGAATGCAAATGGTACAGCCACTTTGAAGACAGTTTGGCAGTGTCTTACAGAATGGAACATACCCATAGCATATGAGTCAACATTCGTACTTCTTGGTATTCACCCAAATAAGTTGAAAACTTAGGTCCACACAAAAACCTGTGCATAGATGCCTAGAGCCGCTTTCTTCATAGTTGCCCAAACGTGGAAGCAATGAAGATGGCTTTCAGTAGGTGAACAGATAAACAGTGGTACATCCAGGCAATGGAATGTTATTCAGCATTACAAAGAAATGAGCTCTCAAGCAATGAAAAGACATGAAGGAACCCTAAATGCACAATGTTAAGTGAAAGATAGTCTGAAAAGGCTACATATTTTATGATTCCAACTATATGACATTCTGGAAAAAAGTAAAACTACAGAGACAAGAAAATGACTAGTGGCCGCCTGGCTTTGGCATGTGGGGAGTGGGGAATGGGGGAGGGGGAATGAAGCAGGTGAAGCACTAGAGAGTTTTTAAGGCAGTGAAACTATTCTGTATGATTCCATGACATTATATATTGTCAAAGCATATGAAATGTACAACCAGAAGAGTGAATCCTAAGGTGAACTATGGACTTAAATTAATAATTTAAGTATCAATATTGTCTTGTCAGTTGCAACAAATATACCATGGTAATATAAGATACCGATAGTAGGGGAGACTTGGGAGGGGGCAGGTGGTGGCTGGCAGGAGGAACTCTATACCTTCCAGTTTTTTATAAAGCTAAAACTGCTCAAAAACAAATTTTATTAATTCCAAAAAAAAAATCTTCAAACTACAGATATTTCTTAAAGGCCTCTTATGTGTTCAAATCTGTTGTTAATGGCAGAGACTCCTGATTATGTCACTGTTCCCAGGTACTTAAAATATAATTGGGAAGATCAGGTACACCCATCAACCCGTCAAGTAATAACCCAAGGATTCACACAGTGAAGTGCACAGATGAATGGAATAGATGTAAAATGCTATGACCTTTCAGAGAAGACAACATTCAGCCCATGGTTAAGAAGGTAAATTTAACACTCCGCTTAATACTGACTCCAGGGGCTTCCCTGGTGGTGCAGTGGTTGAGAGTCCGCCTGCCGATGCAGGGGACGAGGGTTCCTGCCCTGGTCCGGGAGGATCCCATGTGCTGCGGAGCGGCTGGGCCCGTGAGCCATGGCCGCTGAGCCTGCGCATCCAGAGCCTGTGCTCCGCAACCGGAGAGGCTACAGCAGTGAGAGGCCCGCGTACCGCAAAAAAAAAAAAAAAAAAAAAAAAATACTGACTCCAGGAGGAAAAGGGGATGGAGACTATGCCTGGCTGTGGATAAAGAGAGAGGAGATGAAGAAGAGTCACTGTCAGTGGGACGAGAAACCCCAGCAGTGGGGAGTTCATAGAATCTGAGTCAGAGAAACGAAGGTCTGAGTGTGGAGTTTCCAGTAGGAAGTGGTATTTGGGGGCATGGGTATCTTCCTAATCATCGTGTTTCTGAACCCCACCTGACTCTGAAGCTGCCCCTGTCATTCTAGTTTGTTCCTGGGCAGAGTCTCCAGTTGACGAAAATAAAAACCAGAAGCTTCATAGTCATTGCTTCTGGGAACACCAGCCTGGCTCACTAACCCAGGTGTTGCCTGTTGCAGCTAAGGGCGAGTGGCCTGAAGGGAGCACTGCATATACTTGCATCTCGGTGTGTCCCTTTGGTCCTCAAACCCCACCTCACACTCACCCTCCTGAGAAGTCACACAGAAAGAGAGGCAAAGAGAGGGGGGTGGAGTAAACGCTTGCATGAGACTTTGGGTGGAACTGTTTATCTACTCTCTCCAACAAAAAATAATCACAAACAGGTTCTTTTTAATACTGGTCTAGACGAGGTTTTGCAACGTTGCAGGTTGCCAATTGCAGTAATAACTGCCTGAGAACAATTAAGCAGACACCAAACATTTCTATCAGGGGAATCCTTTGTCCTAGTAATAAATAGCCATGAGGTTACTTCTTTCTGGAAAAACCTCCTTGGCTGGTTCCATCCTACCTAAGGCTCTAACTTGGTTTGTTCCCACACATTCTGGGTGCGTGAAGCAGCCTGAGCCAGAAGTGGTCACTCGGATCTCTGAAAGTCTGCAGAGGTGCGGACTTTTTTTCCCCAGTTTTGCAGCTGGCTGCTGTGGTAACTGTGTCTGGTCACTGATTAAAGGCAGTAGCTGTGACTCAGCCTACAAGGCACGGCACCCATCACTCACGACGTGAATTTGCCTTCTGGAAATCCTCTTCTTCCCCAGCTTGGCTCTTTGCAGATTGACTCTCTAAGTAGCCTTTCTCAGGGGAAGCAATTTCTTCTTAATCTTTAGATCAAAGCCCCAATCTGAAAGAGGTCTTATTTTTGAAATCGCTTATTTCATATCCTGAATGATCCCTTTATCCACAACAATCCACAGTATTTGTCCAGCTACCCAGCATCTTTCTTTCTGGCTCTTGCGTGCTGGATGTATTGATTTAGGAAGGCTTCCTTCAAGCTGGGTCTCCTTGCCCTTCTCTTCCCATCATCACACCTTAGAATGGTAAGGCTTGCTGTCAGTCAAAGCACTCCCTGTCCCCGGCGTGGCTGAGTCAGTGCAGCCCTGAGAGGAAGCTTGAAGGAGGCTGTTAAAATCTATTCATAGATGAAAGCAACGTTCCTGCCACAGTGAGAGGTTGCTAATGACGCATGTATACACCGGGAGTGACTTAGGAGGAGGAGGAAGCTGGAGGGGGCGGGGGGAGAGCAGAAAGGCGGTGGACATAGGATCCAAGAACCACGGCAAAGCTTGATATGGGCTCTGTCACCTTATGGTAAGGACAGAATTCTAAGGATACACATTGCTAGCACGAGCTACTCTGACACAGATTCCATGTCCTTTGTCAGATTTCTCATGTGGAGCAGTGCCCCTGTATATTTTATATATACATATATATATGTATACACACACACACACACACACACATATCACTGGACTGCTCAGCTCCAAGACACCTGCAAGATTTCTGACAAACTACTGAGGACTCCTGTAAGCATGTGGGGATAAAGGAGAGAGGAGGGTACGGAAGATGGAGAGGTGAAGACAGTCCTTCATCCTTCATCCATTCAACTGGGATACACTATGTACCAGCCTCTGTTCTAGGTTTGAAGAGGTAAATAACACAGTCTGTGTCCCGAAAGAGATTGTAGCGTATTCGAATTTAGAGAGTTGTTCAAGATAAATTAAAAAAAAAACCCTCAGAATGTTACTGCTGATACATGGAAAAAAGATCAAAGACTTTAGGGCTGTTTGCCACATAAGACTAACATCGTGACTAACGCAATATGCAGGAAAATAGTCCATGGAGTTCATGGAAAGGCAGATTCTCTATTAGGCCATCCATCATCAACCATTTCTTCAGAACCTACTAGTGGCAGCAGTTATGGTAGCTGTTGGTAGGTAACAGATGCCAAGTGTCTCTTGCCCCCTTTTCAGAAGCGCCTGTGAGGATGTGGAGAACATTGTGGGCTGAGTGGATGAGTTTGCTACACAGAAAAGTCCTGTTTTCTCGAAAGCGAGAGATTATGAGTTTCCTTAACTGGGATCCTATAAGCCATGCCAGGAAAACATATCAAGGACTCGGGAAGGCAAAGTAGCCGAGGGCCCACTGACCTTGATCGAGTCGGGTTTTGGTCATAGCTCCATCATAATTAGGATTCATTCAGAGGACTCATTCTCCTCATCTGGAGATTAGATTTGATAAACTCTAATATCTCTATCAAATTCAAAAGTTATGATTTTATACTAAGTTAAGACTCCTAATTCCCCAATTTAATAACTCTTTAATACACTATTGAAACTCACCTGGCACTTTTCCGTGATATAGGCAACCTCTTCTTCAACTCCCATCCCAGTCCAGACTCCACTCCCCTCCTTCCCCCCATTTTTCTAATATGTCAGGGTTCTGTTTAGGGAGTAGTCCTCTCTTAACTCATGTTAAAGCTTGAAGAAGGAATATAGTCTGGAATAGTGGTGGAAGTGCCAGCTATAGGACAAGGACTCGATCCTTCCAACTTTCTCTGTGATTTTGAGAAAGTCAGTTCACTTCTGTGGGCCTCAGTTTCCCTATCTGTGATTTCCTCCACCCCCATCCTATACACACATGGCAGTCTGTGTTAGAAACACATGTATCATGAGCAAGAAATAAAAAATGCCAGGTTTGGGGATTATTTGCTAAAAATGCCTCCTCTATCTCAATAAATACAAGGTTCAGAAAGATAGCTCAGGAGGATTCATTAAAATGCAGATTCTAATCCCCATGCTGACTGAATTAGAGTTTCAGGTGATAGGGAATTGGCATCATAATCTTAAAAAGCTTAGTCAGTAAATTTGATGCACACCAAAGAATTAAAAACTGCTGCAGATAGGCATTTGCATTCATTGATTATATTGGCAGCAATTAACAGTGCCTCTGAATCTTCTCAGGACACTCACAGAAAATGACACTAGTTATGTGACTCACTGGGGCCAACAGAGAAAGCTGCTGTTCCTAGAAGCTGTATGGGGTAAGGACATAGGAGGGGGTGGCTCCTGTGCCCCAGGCCCTGCCTGTCCCCCAGACTGACACCCTGACCGTTTCAGACCACCCTTCACTCCTTTGCAGGGTGTTCAGAGGCATACGGGTTGGGAAGCTCTGGTGTCAGACTGGCGGTGTAGCCAGGGCACAGTGTGGAGGGGATGGGACACAGGAAAATGTGCTAAGTCTCACCCTGGCAGGACTCAGGGAGAGAGCAGCCTGGAGGCCAGAGTTGGGGATTCTGCCACAAGTGAAAACTGCATCCAGACCCACAGAGCTGGGTGGAAAGAGTAAAAGAACAAAGTGGGCTGGGTAGACTAGGGTTTAATAAGAAAAACTCTAAAAGCATCACCAACTATAATTCTGCATATTTCTAGCCCCAGTTATATGCCCATTTCATGGGGGGACCCTGTGCCAGTGAGCTGAGAAGCAGCTTCATCCAACCCACAAACACCTACCCTGTGCCACACACCCTCTTCAGAAACAAAGCAGGATGTACACACAGGGCCAGGAAGTATTCCCACAGGCTTCCCGCATCGCCTGGGGGTTTCGACAAGCCCTGTCTTGGACCAAGGGCCTGCTTTTCAGCAATGGCACCTTTCCTCTTTCCTTCACATTATCTGCTTGTCCAAGTCTGAGCTTGGCAAATTCCCCTACAGCAGTAGTATCTGAGGGGCAGCCCACGAATGAGCTCATCTTTGCAGTTTGCACAGATTCCAGGAGGGCTTTTGTCTGTTCTTTTGCAACCACATGAACAAAGTGCATGAATGTCTGAAAAATATGTTTGGGTGCATCTGTGCCTCTCTGGGCAAGGCACAGATTTGGGACACTTTATACTAGAAGATGCTCTGATCTAAGAAATGATATGTTTCTGCATGGCTAAAAAATGCATTATCTGTGTGCACTGAAGAGCCCTTTTTAATCCTTAATTATTATCATTAAACGCAGGTGTAAGTGCTCTGGAATTTCATAGCAGGATGGGATCTGTGAACTAGCACTTCAATTTCCCCGAAGGGTTGGCTGAGGGCCTCAGGGAGCAGGCCCACTGAGACTTGGGCATAACCACAGAGCACTCCTTTGAGAGAAATGATTTTAGCAACAACTGGTTGGATATTGAAACTGTGTAAATCCTGTGGTTACAGGCATTGGTGTTCTTCTGGTTCCGTAGGTTCAGCTAGGTGACTCGTTGACCGAGGTTACCATAGTAATCCTTGCAAAACCACTGAAGGGAATTCCCCAAATTTTCCTAACCTACTGGGCATCCTTTAAAGGCACAAAATAAAAGCTGTTGAAATAGGTTCTTTGACTTCTTGTATAATCACTTCACTCATGCAATAAACCAAAGCTGGGGCTATTTGCATTGCTTATGGCACTATTCTGCTTCAAGTCTATGTTTTCGCCAAACCTGCCATTCCATGCTTGCATTGGACTCCTGCTTTAGGAGTAAGTCTGTGCTAGATGCTGTGGGAGTTTCAGAAAAAATAGAGTCCCTACCATGGAGGAGCTTATAGTCTAAGAACAAAACAAACATTGTCTGGAGCAGTATAGGAAAAGGGTCAGAAGCACCAGATTCATGTCAGGCAGACTGGGTTTAAATTCCTGTTCCTCCGCTTTCAGGTTGTCTGAACCTGGGTGCCAGATGTTATCTCCTGAGTCTCTATTTTCTCCACCACAAACTGAGGATAATAATAACTACCTTGAAGGGTAGTTATGAGAATTGAAGTAGTGCTCATAATGCATTTAGAGCAGAGCCTGATTCCATAGTGGGGGCTCACTACATGGGAGCAAAGATGATGACAATGAAGATGAAACAACAGTAAACAACAGAGTAATTAGAAGCAAAATAATAAAATATAGACTATAGTCTGATAGGAATTTGGAAAAGGGAGAGCCCGTTGGGGTTGAAGCAATCAAAACTGTTTTATGGTAAAGATGGACCAAAGTTGAGCCTGAAAGGATATGTAGAATTCAGATGGGAGGCGTTAAAAGAGTTGACACTCTGACTGAGCAAAACAACTATAGCTAATACAGACTTTCAAAGTGGTCAGCATGACATGTTGTGGTATTCCAGTCAAGGCTTCCAATTTCAATATATGACTTTGTCGTGTGATTAAGGCAATCCAGATAGCTCCCAAGAATATGTGCCATTGGAGAGGCATCCATACTTAATTTCCTAGTGGCCTCTCCTAATTGTTTGATTCTATTATATTTCCAGGGGTGACGCCCTCCGATATTGCAAGCAGTACACTTTAAAACTGAAGGTTACAGACGGGATTAAGTTTGCTAATCCACTGACTTTAAACTAGGGAGATTATCATGGATTATCTATGTGGGCCCGAAGTAATTACAAAAGTTCTTACGTATGAAGGAGGGAGGCAGAAGAGGAGGTCAGAGTGTTGTAATGTGAGAAAGACTCAACTCACCATGGCTGACTTTAAAGATGGAGGAAGGGACCCATGAGCCAAGTGATGGGAACGGATTCTAGAAGGATTTTAGAAGCTAGAAAAGGCAAGAAAACTGATCCTCTCCTAGAGTCTCCAGAAAGAAGGCTGACAACATTGTGATTTTAGCCTAATGAGACCCTGCTGGACAGCTGGCCTCCAGAACTTTAAAATAATAAATTTGTGTTGTTTTAAGCCACCAAGTTTTGGTAATTTGTTACAGCAGTGATAGAAAATTAATACATCAGGGAAAGCTTATTGATGCAGACAGTACAAATCTTCATTGCATGTTTAAATTTCAGCTACCATATTTAAATTTCTAAGAGCTTTCTCATACCAAGAAGTTTTTTTGTTTCAAACCATCCTATTCTTGCTTTATCTGTATAATAAAAACCAGACAAAGGGAATACTATCTTTTATTTATTATAAAGAAAATAACTCTCAATCTAGAATTCTATATGCAGTTAAAATACCTTTCAGCATTCAGGGTGAAGCAAACATTTTTGGCAGATACTGTTGGTGTTTACAATTCACAGACCCTGTAAAGTTTAATGAGAATTACTAATAGATATACTTTTGAATGAAGGAAATTGAGCACAGAAGCAAATAATGAAGTGCAAATAATAATGGTAATTTTTAAAAAATGATCAACATGTGGAAAAATCAAAATAATCATTAATTGTTTAAAACCACAAAAATAGTAACAACTAAGTTTGGAGGTATAGCTAGAAAGTGATATGGAAATAGTGGACAACAATATCATGTAATTCAGAAGATAAATGGTTAAAGCTTTCTAAAAACTCTTACATTATTTGGGAGGAGGGTAGAAGTGTTGATTAATTTGAGACTAAGTATTCATATTAAAATGTGCAGATAATACTTAAAGGAATAGACCATTACAGTAGTGACAGATCTTCCAGTAGTTTTTTGCATCCACCCCTGCTTCAAATGTGCGGTAGTTATTAGACATGCCACTAGGTCTTGTTATTTAATGTATAATAAAGAAATTCATATATTACTATATTCTTGATAACTAAATTTCTATACAGTTGGTTTCCTTTGTAATCCTATGTAGATTATTTTATGCATTTAAAAACATCCTTCTGAGAAGAGGTCCATAGGCTTCCTCAGACCATATAGTGCAATTCATGGCACAAAAAGTTACAGAACACTTACATTAGAGCCTCTCATTAGCCTTTTTCATCCAAGCTGCTATCAAAAAAGTAGGGATTCTTTCTTTTTTGCATTATAAAACTGTAAAGCTTCGATGGCTTAAATCCACATTCACAGAGACTGGCTACTGAAAGAAATAAGAGAGGACTCCCCATATAAGTGATATCACACGATTTTTTTTTTTTTTTTTTTTTTTTGCGGTACGCGGGCCTCTCCCTGTTGTGGCCTCTCCCGTTGCGGAGCACAGGCTCCGGACGTGCAGGCCCAGTGGCCATGGCTCACGGGCCCAGATACTCTGCGGCATGTGGGATCCTCGCGGACCGGGGCACGAACCCAGTCCCCTGCATCGGCAGACGGACTCTCAACCACTGCGCCACCAGGGAAGCCCCACATGATATTTTTTACATATATATATATATATATATAATATATATAACTGACTCACTTTGCAGTACTGCAGAAAGTAACACAGCATTGTAAATCTAACTAAAAAAAATAAGAAAGGATTTCTCTGGTCAGATTGAGATATCTGCCAGAGTTGTTCATATTGTAGATTTTAAATCAAGATATGCTCATTATCTGAGCCCTAAGCATAATTAGGCTAATGCTTCTTTTTTTGTCAAATGGAGAAAATCATAACCATATTGTGTCAGAAAATTCAGAGCACACAGTCTTAAAACGTATTTTTTTTCTCATCTTATCCAAGATTATATTATCACATAGAGAACTTTAGGGTAATGATTGTAAATGATTTAAAATATGGGCTTTAGATTAAATAGATGAGGACTTGAATCCTGGACTCACTACTTACTAGTTCTGGATGGTTGGGAAGTTATTTTTCAATTCTATCAATGCTCAGTTTTCTCATCTTTAAAATAGTGGTAATAAAAATTGCATTACAATTTTGTTGGGCAAATTAAAGGAGACTGTATATGTAAAGCACGCAGCACATTACTTGGCTCATAAATACTATTTTGTGTATTCATGCAAATTTTGCATTCAAACTAAATAGATATGCAACAAGCTAGTCACGCGTATCTGGAAATAAGTGACCTAACACTAGGCGAATCACAACTAAATAACATTGAGACATTATCCTCCCATTTTTGTTTATTTTCTTCTATTCCTCTGATGGATTTTAAGTCCTACTAGTGGATTGATATATGAACATCTTGACTTCTGTTTCTGGTTGGTTTTATCATGTTGAATAATGGAGGTTATTTATCTAGTCAGTAGAAATGAAGTTGTAAACTTATTTCTACTTTACCACCTCACTACCTCCATCTCCCTGATAGAGTGCTGAAAGCTTCTTCTGAAATGATTTACTTGGTTTTAGGCAGTTTGATAGACACCAGAAACACACTCATTTTCATTTCAGGTTCAGAGGAAATTGTGTCTCTGCTTTGATCCTTTTTTGACTTCATAGATTTAGACAGCTGCTAGGTTAGCCTTTTTATGGTGCAGATGAAGAAGCTAGGACCATGTCAAGCACAGCTTAATTAGCTTTACATCTGTTGTCACAAACAATACATTCAGTTCAGTAAGACATGAAACCTGGTGGTCTGCCCCAAAAACAACAAAAAAGACTTCTTTATTTAAAAAAACTTTTTTTAAAACATCTTTATTGGAGTATAATTGCTTTGCAATAGTGTGTTAGTTTCTACTTTATAACAAAGTGAATCAGCTATACATATACATATATCCCCATATCTCCTCCCTCTTGCATCTCCCTCCCACCCTCCCTATCCCATCCCTCTAGGTGGTCACAAAGCACCGAGCTGATCTCCCTGTGCTATGTGGCTGCTTTCCACTAGCTATCTATTTTACATTAGACAGTGTATATATGTCCATGCCGCTCTCTCACTTCGTCCCAGCTTACCCTTCCCCCTCCCATATCCTCAAGTCCGTTTTCTATGTCTGCGTAAAAAGCCTTCTTTAGATCTACCTTTCATGAAGTAGGCATTAAGGAATAATTTCAAGAGGAGACAATGACCATTAGTTTAATAGAAAATAGTACTATCTGCCAGTAATGGACATTAATAACCTTAAAATTGGAATGATCCTGACAGAAGGTAGAACTCCTATTTTTTTTTAATGAAGAACAGGATTTATTTGATCAAGAAAGAAGAAATCATGTGTTCCCCCTACTTCATACTTTTCCTCAAAGTTATATTCCATTTGGTGTCAATTGTAGATACTCTATTAATTAAATTTCTACTCAAAGACAATTACCAGATGCTATCATTTTCTGATGAGCTCTCAGTAACAGGAAAACCAGACAGTCATGAGATTCTGGTCCTTTATTGGTTGGGGCTGTCAGTAGAAGGGAAGTGCAGTATTTACTATTTAAAGTATTTATGTTTGAAAACGTACCTCATATTTCTTAATGAAAATGGCAATAAGCTCTGTAATAAATACTGACATAGATAAACAAGAGAGGTTGCAGAATTATTTTAAGAGATCAGTGCTTAAGACAAAAAGACAGACAAATAGACACCTCAAGGTCCTTTTTCTTCTGAGCATCTGTAATTTAGTAAATAAATGCCAAGAAAAAGTGTTGCAGCTTAACACAGACAACAGAGGCGTTCTCAGCATCTTACTTAGGCTTCCTCCTGTCACCTAATACACTATGTAAAAGCCAGATAAATATTATCCTGTAGTTGTAGAAACAAGAATGAACAGCATTCTTGGGATATCACTTCATAGTCCTCATGGGGATATTGTGTCACCATTGTACCACCTCTCCATCATTTTTTCTTTCTGAATCATTTCAATTCAATTTATGAAAATCGCACATGCATGCAATCTGAAGCAGTGTGCAGCTTTCCACTGTTAAAGCCTTTCCTTGGCAGGGGAGAGACGGCTGCTGATAGTGACTTTCCAGACAGATATTCAGCATCCTTCAACAGCAGGAGGAAATCAAGTTGAGGAACTAAGTGAGACCAATGACTTCAAGTGTAGAAATTGAAAGGAATTCAGCAGAGTGATAAGATGCTAGCTCTGGGCAGCAATGGAAGTCCATGGGCTGCATTTGATTCTAAGCAGGACTGGTGATTCTGAAGAACACTGAAGAGCAATCTATTGCAACTGACCTCAGTAAATCCTCTTTCATTTATTTAATTCCCCATGTCTCACAAAGCTGAATTCTTACTCTATTGAAAACTGAGACAATTCGTAATTCAAAGACTGGCCACAGTAAAGGAGATGCACTACAGTTAAAGGCACCATTATGGTGAGTGGTCGTAGCAATAAATAGAAGGCAAATATAGAATGTCATGCTCTATGGAGAAATTAGTTCCCTAATAGCTCATTTTTTGATGTTTTCTATGCATCTTCTGCACCATAATGACTTTAGGCTAGTAAAGGGATCCTTGATCTTATTCCTCGCTGAGGAGCCCTGGCTATGGAGGCGACTGGCTTCCATCCCAGTTCTTCCACTGATTAAACTTGAATAAACTCTCGAAGCCTTAGTTTTCTCATCTGTAAAAGAAGGATAATAAGGTTATATCTATTTCATTAGCTAATCCCCTGGAAGGTGCTTAACACCATACTGTGTCATTTATAAACATTCAATATATGTTTACTATTATTATAAGTGCTGCTTTGGTGGTGATTATGCCATGCAAAGGAGCAGTAAGAATCAATAATATTTTAACAGCTATTATGTTTCAGACAGTGAGCTAAGAATTTTACATGCATTTTTGTTAGCTCCCTTCAGAACTCATGGCAAAATACAGCAAAAGCTGTGTTGAGGGGCTGAGATCCGAGAAAGTCGATCTCCTGCAATTGGTTAGATGCAGTTAATAACCAATGAAATGCAGAAAACGTGCCCATTTTAGAATTACTTTAGGAGCCCATAAAAGGAAAGCTGTTAGAGATGCAACTCTTCCTACCAGGGACCAAAAATAGAATAGGAGTACTCAAAAAGGCACAGTTTTATCTTAGAGTTTCAGAAAACAGCAGCAATTTTTAAATGTAAAATATCAGATTAAGGCATTTTAAATCGGAGAAAAGCCAACTTTGAAAGTTGTAGGTTTGTCAACGGATCTTGGATTTCCGAAGAATTGCTAGACCAGATGATGAAACTCATTAATAATCAGTTTCTCGGGCTTCCCTGGTGGCGCAGTGGTTGAGAATCCGCCTGCCGATGCAGGGGACACGGGTTCGTGCCCAGGTCTGGGAAGATCCCACATGCCGCGGAGCGGCTGGGCCCGTGAGCCATGGCCGCTGAGCCTGCGCGTCCGGAGCCTGTGCTCCGCAACGGGAGAGGCCACAACAGTGAGGCCCGCATACCAAAAAAAAAAAAAAAAAAAAAAAAAAAAAAAAAAAAAAAATCAGTTTCTCAAACACCTGGGTGTTCATAAAACACAAAACAAAAAGTACATGCAGCTCAGTTGAATCTCATTCTTCCTCTGTTCAAGTCATCGTAGCAGTATTTAAGCACACAATCAAGGCTCAATCTAAGTAAGTGTTAAAAGTCTTTCAGATGCACGTTGGAAAGGTGCTGACTTTTAAAAAAATGTTGTTTAAATATTGTTATAAGAAAAAGGGGGAAAGAAATGAGATAAATACTGCCTTGACAAGATTTTTCCATATAGCCCATTAATTATAGGGTTTTATTAGGGGTAACAGATTCCATTTTTTAATGTAAATATCAGTGAGAGACATGTCAGTTTTTGCACCTTATTGGTCATTACTTCTTTTAGAAAAGATTTTAATATAATTGTGAAAACAGACAGAACTAAGAAAATGGGAAAGCTGAAACCTTTAGGGAAGGCAAAATTGGGTTGGGTTCACCTGTGAGGAGTGAAAATGTTATATAGCGGCATTGAGAGTCTAGAAATTGTAGAAAGATAACTTTATAGGAGGTAGGGAAAAGTTTCAAGAAAACAAACAAACAAAGGAGTTAAAAGGAGCCAAAAAGAAATTTATCAACTTGCAAATTCTATGTAACAATAATGCTAGTAACCAGGTAAGTTCCTTGCAAAACTATCTTTTTGGGTAAGCAGATCCTGAATGATGTGATCTATCATGTGAGTAAGAAACAAATTCAAGATGAAGCTAAATGTAAGCAGCTTCTGGGCATTCCTTCACCTGCCTGCACCTTGCTCCAGGGAGCAGGGCTAATGCCATTGGTAGAGGGGGTTTAGGTGGAGTAATTCAATGGTTTCCAGTCAGGGCTCCCGAAGGTAAACTGAGATTGGCATACACAAGAAATTGTGAGAAGCTGCTAGTTATGAGATATTACTGATTCTTTTTTTTTTTTTTTTTTTTTTTTTTTTTTTTTTTTTTTTTTGCGGTACGCAGGCCTCTCACTGTTGTGGCCTCTCCCGTTGCGGAGCACAGGCTCCGGATGCGCAGGCTCAGCGGCCCAGCTGCTCCGCGACATGTGGGATCCTCCCAGACGGGGGCACGAACCCGTGTCCCCTGCATCGGCAGGCAGACTCTCAACCACTGCACCACCAGGGAAGCCCCCTGATTCTTTATTTTTAAAGTAAAGAACATAGATAATATATTAAGGTAACATGATTGTACAAGATTCAAATAATACAAAAATATGCAGTATATATTCCTCACCTCCTACCTCAAACTTACTCCCTTTCCTGAACATATGTGCCAGTTCACAGCTTCATGTTTTCCTTTTTGATTCCTGGGATTTAGGTAAGGCTTTTCCCACCCAAAGAAAAATAAATTCTCTTATACTGTCTCCTAAAACTTTTATAATTTTATTTGTAAAGCTAGGTTTTAATCCATATGTGATATATTTTTATATATGGTGTGAGGGAGAACTTTCTTTCTGAATAATCGATAGCCAATTGTTCCAACATAAGTTATAGGATGGTCTGTCTTTTCTCCAATGATGAGAAAGGTCACTTTGATCATTGAAGTAATAATCATAGTTGGGCCTGTTATTAGACTTTATTTTGTTCTGTTGGCCCACTTACCTATTTATGTGCCCTTACCTATGACTCATAGTTATTATAATTTTATCATATGTTTTCCCTCTGTAAGGCAAATTCTCTTCATTGCTACTTTTTTAGGAGAAACACATATTCTTGTATACCTCTATCAGATGAAATCAAGAAGCACCTTCAAGTTTTATTTTCTAAAAACTCCCATGGAGGGCTTCCCTGGTGGTGCAGTGGTTGAGAGTCCGCCTGCTGATGCACGGAACACGGGTTCGAGCTCCGGTCCGGGAAGATCCCACATGCCGCGGAGCGGCTGGGCCCGTGAGCCATGGCGGCTGAGCCTGCGCGTCCGGAGCCTGTGCTCCGCAACAGAAGAGGCCCGCGTACCGCAAAAAAACCCCAAAACAACAACAAAAAACTCTCATGGAGTTTTTATTAATTTTTTAGATTACTCGTGGCAAAACTGATATTTTATGATTGCTTATTCTCATTGAGTAATGTGGATTTTCCCCAATACATTCAAGCCTAATTTTTATGCTCTTAAGTATTATAGATTTCATTGAGTAGGTGTGCTTTTTTTTTTTTTTTTCTTACCAGACTGCAGTAAATTTAATAGTGGCCCCAAAAGATATGTCCAAGTTGTAACCCCCGGAACGTGCAAAGGTGACCTTCTTTGCAAAAAAGATCTTTGCACATGTAACTGTGGATCTTGAGATGAGATCACCTTGGATTTAGGGTGGGCCCTACATCCTCCTTATAAAAAGAGGAGAGAAGACCACGTGAAGACAGAGGCAGAGATTCAAGTCCTGTGAGCCACAAGCCATCGACACCAAGTGGCACCAGCAGCCACTAGAAGCAGGGAATGGATTCTCCCTCAGAGCCTCCACACTTCTGGCTCCCAGCACCGTGAACGTAAGTTTATGCTGCTGCAAGCCACTATTTGTGGCAATTTGTTACAGAGGCCCTAGGACACAAATGCACCAAGCAATAGGTGTTTTCCCACAAGCTTCCTTATATTGTCACGGTATCAGAAACTCAACAGGTTGGACCTTGTGTCAGAGTTGAGAGAGCAGCTCTCCTGCGGGGAGGGGAACAAATCCCCTAGAACCATCCCAGGATGGTGTAGGACACAAGCCACCCGGCAGGCCTGTCCTCCTCTCCCAGCACTGGAGCCAGAGGGCAGATGTCAGGAGTTTCTATAACCTGGGTGCCTCAGTTTACCCGTCACTGCAACTCAGCACAGAACCCCATTTGCTAGGGCTTATTCTGCCCTTATAAAAGCAGCAGATAGCCAGAGGCCAAGCAGTGCTGCTTCTGCCTTCTTGCCACAGAGCGGGCCAGCCATGCTTCTCCGCCCTGCAGTCAACCATTAGTTCTGTGGATGTCCTGGAGCCAGCGCAGCACGTCTGACAAGCCAGTGCCTTTCTGGGCACTGATTTCTACGTGGTGATATTCTGCTTGGCACAAGCAATGAGGTCCGGGAGCCTCATTAATGACTTCCTCTCTTTTATGGTCATGTAACAGGGCAGGTCAATTTTATTGAAGAGAATCAGAATCGATGCTTCTTAAAGTTTTTCTGCCGAAAGGAGACCCAGGAGCTGCGCACAGGACGCAGAGAGCTCGGCGGAGTTCGAGGCGTCCACCATGAACAGGAGAGAATGACAGTTTCCATAGTAACTGGACCAGATGGGGCCCATGCACCACCCCCCAGCTCCCGGATGGTGATCTTTCTCTGAGCCACAATGTCCGTTAGGTTTTGTCCGCGACGTGGGCCACGTCGGGGGAGGATCGCCCAGGTCGCCCTTCCCATCCTGGGAGCTCAGCTTTGTAAGGCAGTCAAGGTCTCCATAGTGAGGTGGATGGACCTAGAGTCTGTCACACAGAGTGAAGTTAAGTCAGAAAGAGACAAACACATACCGTATGCTAACACATATATATGGAATCTAAAAAACAAACAAACAAAAGTTCTGAAGAACCTAGTGGCAGGGCAGGAATAAAGACGCAGAAGTAGAGAATGGACCTGAGGACACGGGGAGGGGGAAGGGTAAGCTGGGACGAAGTGAGAGAGTGGCATGGACATATATACACTACCAAATGTAAAGCAGATAGCTAGTGGGAAGCAGCCGCATAGCACAGGGAGATCAGCTTGGTGCTTTGTGACCACCTAGAGGGGTGGGATAGGGAGGATGGGAGGGAGGGAGACGCAAGAGGGAGGGGATATGGGGATACATGTATACATAGTGCTGATTCACTTTGTTATAAAGCAGAAACTAACACACCATTGTAAAGCAATTATACACCAATAAAGGTGTTAAAAAAAAAACAAAAGGTCTCCGAGCGGGGCCAGGGAGGGAGCACTGGCGGACCCCGCCCCCGCCCTGCTCACCAGCAGGGCCCCCCGGATCCCCATCCCCCCTACCCGGCACGGAGGGTTCGTAGGCAAGCGTTTCACCAACAGCGTCTTTCCCAGGCCCGTGGCACCGAGCCTGCTTATTTTTTTATAATATCCTCTCCAAGGGAGTTTGAAGTTCTGCTGCTATTTTAATGGAAATATCTTTCATGAATTTCTTTCATTTCATACATGCATGATGGTTGGTTTTAAAATGTCACACCAATCAAAGAAAATGAATATTCTTAGACTTACATTGTTAATAATTCATTAGTTTACAATAATGTATATTGTAAAACAAGAAGAAAAACAGAAACAAAGATTAAACTTTACAGAATGAAGAACAGCCGCTTGCCTCACCCGCTCCCAGTCCAGAACCACTGTCATGTCCCTTTTCAAAGTTTGGGTTCTTCGTTTTTCTGGTACTTTCCACCATAACTTTAAGTAATAGGCTTTTGGCTTTGTTTCCTGGCTTACCAACGTTAGACACTACCACACGTTACCTCCTGCTTTAAGGGTGATATAATTCGGCCTCCTGTTTCATGTGGGTACCTGAGAGCTGGTTCATCTACTGGTGAACGCCCGCTGCTTATAACACTGACTCTGGTGGTGATTGTGGCCGGCATAGCATATCTTGCTGGGATATTCTGAGGACCCTTCCTCTGGGTGTTGCGGCTTCATTTCTCCCTGGGATCACTGGCTACCTAGAGCACCAGCTCTCCTGTGTCCTCTATATGTTTGTTCTCATTGTTTTAGCCCAGGGGAAAATTCTACTGCCCCTACAAAGACTAACACAAATGATGATCCTTCCCATCACCCCTGGGCACCCTCCTGCTCTCTTTATTGACTGGATTTTCCATTTTGAGCATTCCCAAAGCCACTGGCCAATCAGCCCTTGCAGCGTATTGGGCTATGATGCCTCAGTCTTGTGTCTCTGTCATTCCAATCCTGTTTGACTTCTCTATTTCAGAAACTTCTTAAGATTACCTAGTATTCTAGGAAGATTATTTTCTAGCAGTTCAGTTAATGAGTTTTCCTTTTAAATATATAGATATTTTTTTCTTCATTCCAAGGTATTTGAGGAGGGAAGGGAATAGGTGCATCTACACCCAGACAGCCATCTTAATCCAATCTTAAATAACATTTTAATATTTTTTCCCTTTACAACATGACAGCAGGAGAACCTCCAGGAGTCTCCTAAACAGCTGGGATAAGGTATCAGGAGAACTCTGATGTGTATAAACAGGACTCAGCTAAATACCTCTGCTTCCATTTACAGTTGTACAGCTTTCGGTGCCCTTTATTCATTGACACTAGTTGTTTAGTTTAGACTTACAACTGACAATTGATGAAAGACAAAAAGCTCAAGAACTTTGATCTTGGAACATAAAGGTTAAGGACAGACATAAAGGTAATACCGATTCTATACATTTGCATCAGTGATCTTTGCCTTATCTGTAAGTTAGACTAAACCTTTTGTAGAATATGAAGATGGCTCTTCAACTTCCAAAAGACATTTTTAAAGCAAAATATATTACTGTTATATCCAATTTAGATTTTCATTTATTGGGAATAAAGACTAGCCACATCAAAATGGGCTTTATGTAAAGAAATGCTCGCCATAGCACTTTAAAACCTTCTCTCTCATATGGTATTTTAAATACAAAGCATAAGTATAAACTTCAAAAATTAAAAAAAATCTCAGTTGATTTCATAACAGTTATGAAAGCAAATTTTGTCTATTTTTGATTGCTAAAACATGTTAAATTTCAACCTACATTTTCGTATGTATTGTCAATAAACCAACATCATCTGTCATTTGAAAGTTTGTCCAAAAAGTATTTTTTATGAAATAATTTATTTCAAGTAAATTAAATTGTGTGCCTTCACATGGTCATTGTGAAAAGTTGCAATTCGCTTTTTTTCTTCCAGTTTTATGGAGATATAATTGACATACAACACTGTGTAAGTTTCAGGTTTACAGCATAATTTGACTTACATAAATCATGAAATGATCATCACAATAAGTTTAGTGGACATCGATCATCTCACATAGATACAAAATTGAAGAAATAGAAAAGAAATTGTGTGTGATGAGAGCTCTTGGAATTTACTCTCCTAACAACTTTCAAACATAAGGTACATCAGTGCTCACTATATTTATCACGTTGTACATTACACCCTAGGATTTACTTACAACTGGAAGTTTGTGGTACCGTTGACTGCCTTCCTTCAGTCCCCACTGCCCTGCCTCTAGTAATCACATATCCGATCTCTTTTCCTATGAGTTTGTTTGTTTTTCGGTTTTGGAGTATAATTGACCCTACAACACTATGTTAATTCCTGTTACACAACTGTAGTGATTTTTTTCTGTAGATTTCAGAATAATCACCACACTGATTCTAGTTACGGATTTTACCATACAAAAACATTACTTAGTTGTTGACTATATTCCCCATACTGTATATTTCATCCCCATGATTCATTTATTTTGCAACTGGAAAATAATCCTCAGTCTCCCTTAGCTATTTCTTTCCTCCCCCTAGCCCCCTCTCCTCTGGCAACCACCTGTTTATCCTCTGAATTTAAAACTCTATTTCTGTTTTATGTATGTTCGTTTGTTTTGTTTTGTAGATTTCACATAAGTGAACGCCTACAGTGTTTGTCTTTCTCTGACTTATCTCATTCAGCATAATTCCCTCTAGGTCCATCCATGTTGTTGCAAATGGCAATATTTCATTCTTTTTATGGATGAATAATATTCCAGTGTACATATATATGACATCTTCTTTGTCCATTTGTCTACTGGTGTGCACTTTGGTTGCTTCCATATCTTGGCTATTGTAGATAATGCTGCAGTGAACATAGGGGTGCATATATCCTTTCTAATTAGTGTTTTTGTTTTCTTCAGATAAATACCCAGGAGTGGAAATGTTGGATCATATGGTAATCCTATTTTTAATTTTTTGAGGAATTTCCATACTGTTTTGTATAGTGGCTGCACCAATTTACATTCCCACCAACAGTACATGAGAGTTTGGTTCCCTTTTCTTTACATCCTCTTCAACACTTGTTACTTGTTGTCTTTTTGATGCTAGCCATTCTGACAGGTATGAGGTGATATCACATTGTGGCTTTGGTTTGCATTTCCCTGATTATTAGTGATGTTGAGTATCTTTTCATGTGCCTGTTGGCTATCTGTATGTCTTCTTTGGAAAAATGTCTATTCAGATTCTCTGCCCATTTTCTAATAGAGTTGTTTTTGTTTTTTGATGTTCAGTTGTATGAGTTCTTCGTATATTTTGGATATTAGCCACTTACCAGATATATTGTTTGCAAATATCTTCTCCCATTCAGTAGGTGAGCTTTGTTTTGTTGATAGCAATTTGCTTTCATAGAATATGGATATTACTAAAAATTACAGTAAAGTGAAATTTATTTTTTCAGTTATACTTCTGTCTATATCTAAAGTAAAAGATCTTACATCTTTTATTCATATATATTAAGTAAAAGATTTTTCTTAATACCATTTCTTATTCAATACCCTGCAAAAATGATGAAAAGACTAAAAAATGCTAAGAGGGTTCAGAACATTAGATGTTGCCATGAATGTGATTCTTAAGTCAAAAAAGTGGAGAAATGACTCTTTAAAGTAACCCTTAGGAGTATCTTCACTAGAGGAGAATAATGAAATTCCATTAGCGATTGTCGTTTGGAAGGCGATCCTCATTACAATGATTTTACTTACTTTACTTTTTTGACATTTAAATTAATCCCACTGGTAAGTACTTTAAAAAATTCACATAAACTCCTAAATATCTAGTTATGATCAATCTAAACTGACTGGAAAACACAGGTAAAATAATAATCAGTGACTCAGCATTGACCCAGAAAATATAAAGTTATGTTTAAGTTGTTTTGATGAAAATTTATTGAATTTTACCAACAATGATGGCTGGTATCTGACTATGAGTTTTTTCTTCTGAACAAGTTTGTTAATTTAGTAAAATGCATCCAACCTAGTTATGCAGTATTAGTTAGGATAAATTTCTCCCTTTCTGATTACCATAACCTAGTACCATCATGTAGTTACACTTTGTGTTGGTGCAAATTCCATAATGATAATGTAAGAGAGAGAAATAATGTCCTAAAAACAATACACCAGTCATTCAGGAAATGGAATCCCAAGTGAGGCAACTTCTTTCAAAATGGGTAGATTGTGACTAAGAGTTTGCAAGTTGGTCTTATGGAGGGCAGTGGCATTTTTTTTCTCTCTATATTTGCAGGGCAGATGACAGTCACATGTGCTAAACACTTCACTGAGCATACCTAAGGTGGTTTGCAATTGCAAGCATGTTAATTATATTGCCATCTATTTCTATGGCATTCCAGGAAGCATATCAGAATTTAAACAGGTAAGAGTCCTCCTAGATTTTATTACAGGGAGAATTTTAACCAATTCTTATACATAAGAGAAGAAAAATTTTTAAAATATTTTATCACTTCAACTATTATTAATTAGAATAACAATATATAATAAACCTAACAAAGCACTGTCACGCACCAGTATGCTGAGATGCCAGAACTGAGAACCAGCATCCTAGGATACCACAAAACATGCCCTTTAAGATTTGAGATACTTGATGTTTAGTTTGTCAGGGTTGTTGTTCAAAGAGCCAAAACTAGGTGCCTTAAAGAACAGAACTGTAAGGCTTCCCTGGTGGCTCAGTGGTTGAGAGACCGCCTGCCAATGAAGGGGACACGGGTTCGTGTCCCGGTCCGGGAGGATACCACGGAGTGGCTGGGCCCGTGAGCCATGGCCGCTGGGCCTGCATGTCCAGAGCCTGTGCTCCACAACGGGAGAGGCCACAACAGTGAGAGGCCTGCGAACCACAAAAAAAAAAAAAAAAGAACAGAACTGTATTGTCTCAGAGTTCTGGAGGAGGTCTAAAATCAAGGTGTTGGCAGGGTTGCTTCTTTCTGGAGGGCTCTGAGGGACAGATCTGTTCTAGGCCTCGCTTAGGGTTGTAGATGGTCTTCTCCCTGTGTCTTTTCACAGCATTTGTCCCTCTATGCATGTCTGTCTTTGTGTCCAAGTTTCCCCTTTTTATAAAGACACCAGTCATTGGATTAGGGCCCATCCTAATGACCTCATTTTAACTTGATTACCTGTGTAAAGACTGTCTCCCAATAAGGCCACATCCCAATGTTCTGGGCATTGTGACTCCAACATATCATTTTTAGGATGGTCAACCCATAACATTTGGAGCCAAAAAAAATGCTTGGAGTATTAAAATTAGTCTCTGAGAAGATGGCAACATCTTGACTACACAGCTGCTTGCATCTCCCAGCTAGCACCAACCAAGCAAGAGGATGAAGAAGCTTGCACAAGGAACAGTTCTCACAGTGAGTAGCTGACATTACACACACAATCTCCAATTATGAAAGATTTAGAAATAAATATGGGAATCGGGAGTGAGAAAGTTGGTTTGGGGAAAGATGTTGAAGTCAAACCTTAATCGATTTGATAAATGTAGGGAATTTCCTTAAGTTATTTTTCGATGCCAGGCTCCCTTCGACCCAGGACCTCTCAGTACCCATTCCTTCCCAGACTGCCCCCCAAAGTGTAAATGCTAGCCACACCTGTGTTTGCATATCTATAACTGCCATTCTTGTAATCTTCACGGTTATTCATAATGAAAAATAGTTTTCATTCACATGTATTTTTTTCCCATGCATTTTCTCTTCACCCTCTAAAACTGGGTGAAGAGAAAATTTTGATTAAAAATAATATAAAATACAGTACATCAAACATAGAAGCTGGTAAATTCAGAAGATTATAGGTTCTAAATATAAGAATACTTCCTTTTGGAAAATACTCTAACACTATTTCTTTTCAAAGATTGCACACACATACACTTTTTTTAAAATGGAGGTAGCAAGGCTGTAGCTTGACATGATGTCCAGGAGCAGCTATACAGTTTGTGGGACCCAGTGTAAAATGAAAATACAGGGCCCCTCGTTCACCAATTCTTAAGAATGGAAATATCAAAACAGTAGAGCATTAAACCAAGTGCAGGCCCTTCGAAGCATGGGGTCCTGCCTAAGCTCTTATACCCAAAGAATAATTTCATCTCTGTAGACTTTTCTCATTATATACTATAGATGATTATCTTAGAATTTAGGGAGGGACTAACTAATTCTTAGATAACTTAATGAAAAATTTGAAGCTTACACGAAGGGCAGGATGTGACCTCACGTTTGCACTCTTATCAGCGACTTTACTCTTGCTCACTGTTTCCTTGTTCTCTCTTGCCTGCTCTTTTTTCTGTCCTCTTATCTCCCTTCCCCCATCTAACCACAGTAAGGAGTGGAAGCATGATCTCATGGGTTTGTGTACTTATGAGAGCATTGGTTTGTATTTTATTTTACTTTCTAAAGAAGTTGAGTCAATAAAAAAAATAAATAAACTCTGTATAGCAGTTCACAGAAATGGGTTTGACATACGTTACGAGCTTTGCTTTAGTCACCTTAAAGAATTTAGACAAAAACAGTGTTTCATGAGTAATAATTGTGTCTTTGTACAAGTTAAGTGGGACTGGTTAGTGGGATGGAGATAGGAGGCCAAATGGCTTGGATGATGTTTTGTTTAACTTTATACTTATTTTGTTAATGTCATGATGTCGGGTCACATAGAGATGCAGAGATTGGACCTCTAGAATTCCTTGAGAACTTGTTAAGCTAAAAGCAAACCTCTTGGGTCCCAGTCAGCCAGTCTGTCACTGTATCTGTTTGCCCTGGGGTCTTCTCTAAGCTGCAGCTCTTATTGGCAGCTGTCCCAAGGGTATTGGGAAAAGACTGTGCCCTTTCCGTGGTGTCACTTACCTGTGGGATTGTACCTATTTAACAGATGTGGAATAGCCCTGGAGAGGTAGATAAAGAGGTGTGGGGAAAAAAAGATTGATGTATATAGTAACTGAATTTTAATAAGACTATTCAATATGAGATATTTGTATTTGTATGATTCAAGAGTACTCGCATATATGGGTTCAGAAAAGGAAACTAATCTGATTTTGTTTATATCAGGTGATATGAATGAGAATTTCTTTCAAATGTTTACTCTCTGGGACTGCGTTACTATAAAGTGTGTGTCTTGGGGTGGGGGGCGCGGGGAAGAGCCTCTTACAAGGAGGGGATGTGTAGGCCCCTCTGTCCTCTCCCAAGCTCCGGGTGGTTCCCAGGTGACAGGCATACCTTGAGGATCAGGGATTCGTGACTTCTGTGTCCCTGCTGCAGCATCATCGCCTAACACAGACTACGCTGGGCTTTAACGTCCTCATCCAACAAACGAAAAAAGTGCTACTTGTCTTGCATGGATCAAATGACAGGATGCATATGAAAGTTATAAATCATCATCTATGTCATAAATACAAATAATGGAATTTTGTTGCATGTAGCTAAATCAAATATTGATAACAACATATAGTACATACCCTAATGGGAAGGTAAGTATTAAAATATTTTCTGATTCTCTGCCAATTTTGGCCCAAGACCTCCAGTACCCTTTCATCCATCAGGCTGCCCTAAGAGCTAAAAATGATAGAAGCATCACCATTGCCACATTTCTAACTGCCATTCCTGTTGCCTTCAGGATGTGAAACACAATTATACCATGTAAGGTTCACAGTCCTGACTAATTCCATCCCCTCCGAAATCACTGCAAAACATTATTGTATCCTGTTTTTATATTTAAATTTTTATTTTGTATTAGAGTTGATTTACAATGCTGTGTAGCTACTGGGAAGAGGGCAGCATTTGTCTCTGGTACCATGGACTTAAGCCTGGGTCCTGAGGAGGTGGGGAATGGGAGAATGGTGCTGTGATAGATACTGAAAGGATTGTTTCCACCAAATCCTCTGGAAGGGCATTTAGAGCAATGTTTTCCACTCACGTTCTGAAGTGTAACACCAAAGCTGGAGGAGAGATTCTTTTGTTCTCACATGGAACACAGATTGGATTTAGCCCCTGAAGGAGGCCGGCCTTCTCAGCCTCGCCTGCCATCAAGATGGCTTCCCAATTTCAGTAGCAGCCAGAACATGTGGCACAAATGGCCAGAGGCTGGTCTCTGGTGGGAGCACACAGTGGACCCGACATCCAGCAGCAGCAGACAAGGCCAAAGGGGCGTAAGGCAAGAGGGCACTGTGAGAGGGCCCAGGCCACACGGCCACTGCCAGGCCTTGTCCTTGGCCATGCGAGGATTCAGGGGCTCTCCCAGAAATGCCCTAATGATACCCTGATGCACGCGCGAGTCCCATGCGAGTGGGTGGGAACATCCGCTGAGGTGGAGTTTCTTTCTTTTAGGGTCATAGCATCTATCTTTTAGGGTCATAGCATCACAACCCCTAGGCTTGTGAGACCTGAGGAAACATGCGTTGTACCCATGTTGTCATTCAGCGAATTAGAGTCCCTTCGGGATTGAAGGGACTCTCCTTTAGTAAATGAGGCTACTTAAGCGAGTTGCTCTTACACTTTTAGGCTATTAGGGGGAGTTATCTGGCACGAGGAAGGGCATTGCCCTGTATGTTTCTTTCCGACACCATTTATCCTGTTTTCTCCCACCAACTTCTGTTCTGTACATGCATCAAAAGAACAATACAAAATGGTCATATATACCTTTTGCCCGTTATTTGAAACGAATGTATCTAACAATCATCACAAGTTGCACAAGAACATTTTCTCAAAATATGACTCTGATGAGACTTGTTTTCTTTTGAAATACTCAACCCACTGATAGTGCTTTGAGATAAAAATAGACAAAATGATGTTTTTCATCTATGTTTTGGGAGCATTTAGGAGACACCTACCCCCAAGAACTTGGGAATAGGGGAAAGAAGACAGCCTTTGGGATATTAAACTAGTAAAGCCCACACAACCACTTCTGAGAACCAACCCAAGAATTTGTCTGCAATCATGTATCTGTATAACTTAGACTCCAGTCAGAATGAGTAGGAAATTTCTCAGGGCTCAGGGATCCGGGGCTACAACAGGAGTGTAATTTAATAAGCAACAACCTAACCAATTGTGTCAAACCCCATTTGGGGTAAGAGCAGACAGCTCTCTAGCTTCCGGAATGTTTAGCCAGCCTCGGGTTTAAAATTCTCGTTTAATTCTTCCAACATCCTGGTTAGGCAGGCATTAATCATACCCATTTTACAGATGAAGAAACAAGAGGCTCTGAGAGATTATTTCACTCCCCCAAGTTGCTTTTTCTAAGTGACAGATCCAGAATTTTGATTCAAGTCTGTCTGAATCAGAGAACCTGGGTTCCCAAATGTTAAAGCTATCTGTATCAGAATCCCCTAAACAAGAATTCTGGGTCACCCCCGTTATAATTCATTTGATCTTGGCGTAGAAAGGACCTGGGAGATTAAAGAATTTAACTTTTCAAATCTCAGTAAAACATTCTGCTGCTCATTCAGGCTTGGGAACCACTAACCCACAGATTGAAAATATAAACTGTACGCATTCAAGCACGATTTAGGTGAGTTGTACCTGTCCAGCCTGGAAGGGGTCTACATTTGCAACAGATATGAACATTTATAGAGATGTAAATTATGATACCCCAACACTACGAAACACTCCTGCTCAATAATGAATTCCCTTTGTTCTGGTTTTGGTTCACCAAACGTTATGAAAATGTGACTTCCCAAGTAGTTTGTCTTCCAGGAAAGAGTACTGGCCTGCCACTCCAAACATTTCAGCACTTTTATTGAGCTAATCCAGCAGTCTCTCTGAGTGTGGTTATTGTGAATTCCCAATATTCACACAATCTGGGTGACAAAGGATCAGCCTGTAATTTTGAGAGCCAGACCCTGGACCTCAATGCATCCCAAAAAGCAAATGCCACCTTGAATGTGTATCTGGGGGCAGCCCTGCTCTCTGAGGGCACGGGCAGGCTTTCCACTTATCCCTGCCACTGTTGGTGTTAGAATTTGGTGGGGAGAAAGGTCATCCACCCTACTGCAAACAAATGAACATAAAGAAATATTTACAAATTGGTAAACACTCAGTAAACTGGATAGCCTTCACTCAAATAAGTACAGTGCAGTTGATTAAGTTGCTGCGTACTAAAATGCAGTCTTATCTTAACTTAGTCTGGCTCCCTGAGTTATCTCCATTCTGACAAAAGTACTGGAGAGGGAGACACAGGCTTACAGAAAAGTTCTTAGTTAATTGTCATAGATGGACGGTCACACAGAGTGTGATTTTCTTAGTGTTTTGTTAATATAACTCTAAAATGACTATATTATTTTCTCTACCTTTAGTTATTGGGCATGGGGTATCTCACCATTGCCTCATATACTAAAAAAAGGTATATTAATGATTTGAGAATATTTGCCCTAACACTAAGAGGTGAAGTCCTACCAACTTTAAGTTTTGTGGAAATTTCAACAATATTAAATTGAAGTTGCTAAATGGGCTAGAAGGGTAATTGTTAGAAACTGTAGTTACGGGTAGTATTTATCAGGGCTAATGACGAGAACTTTATTCTTGCCTGTCTTTGGTAGAATCACTTAGGTGTATTTTGGTGTTGACAGCAACAATAACCAAAATCTCAAAACCATGTTAAGTGTTCGCAAGTGTGGGAAACCACGTTAAGTGTTCGCAAGTGTGGAAAACCATCAGATCCTTCGGGCAAAGCAAATGTTTCATGAGCAAAGAAGAAACCAATTACACAGTATTTTCAAGAGGTGGTTTCAACTACATACAGTAAGTCGGGATGAGCAAAAGATGCGCAGGCAGCTATTTCTTTTCTTGACGCACCTGCTCAGAAGCTTCCCCAGCAACGCGCACATGGGAGGCCAGCTTTGGCCCAGGATCCATCCTTGCATTCCTCCCTTTGAGCAAGGTCTTAGGAGCCAGGTTGTGGAGTTGGTGGGGCTGAAGGTGCGGGGATGGAAGGGAAGGGGAAGCCGAGCACTGACGACTGTCATCAGGAGCTAGGGTGACCGCCAAGTACCAAATCACCTGAGATTTTCCCGTTTGAATGAGGATTTGGGGGATTGGAAGTGTTTTTACTATGAGCCTACCTTCTGCCTTTTTAAAGGAAATCCGTGTAGCTTATAGAATTTTTAAAATATATTTCCAGAAAGGAGAAGCTATGATGCACATTACTTATAGAGCATTAGGATACAAGCTCTAGACTCACATTGTATGGCTGAACATTCTCTCATTAGTCTAATAAAATGCAGAACATCCAGTAAAGATTTTTTAACTCGGTTTTCCTGATGAATTATATTCTTTTAGTATCACCAAGTTCAAGAAGCATGATATAAAAAAGTGTTGGCAAACTACTGCCGAGAGGTCCAGATCTAACCTGTGGCCTACCTTTGTAAATAAAGTTTTATTAGAACACAGCCATGCCTATTTATTCAATATTGTCTGTGTGGCTGCTTTGTTGCTACAGTGGCAGAGTTGTGAGAAAGACTGTATGACCCACAACAGTCTGAAGTATTTACTATTTGGCCCTTTATAGAGAACATTAAGTCCTTAATATGAAGAAATCATTTTTTTAAATGGAGGTATGAAATACACCTTCTCCACAAAATCCCACACATTCTTTCTTATCCCTTTTACCATAAAGCTGAAAACAGTATAGCAAGAAATTGTTGCTAGCCCTGAAACCTAGGGGGCTCAGAAGAAATGCCACACTAATGCAAGGAAGCATTTTAAGATGGTGATGACCAGTTTGGTTCTTTTAATTTGTTTCACGGTAATTTACAAGGTTGAAGGATTGAAAAATGCTTCATGCTAGTTTTATGGGACACGTTTTGAGCTCTTAGCTTTACATCCAGTGTTTATTATTTCTGAGAAAGTGTTGAGGAAATTGTAATAAGGGAACATTCAGGGGATAAAGAAGACACGGGTTAGAAATTGTTCAACTGAGATATCTATCTGTATTCCCATGTCCATAGCAGCAATATTCACAATAGTCAAGACATAGAAACAGCCTAAGTGTCTGTCAATGGATGAGTGGATAAAGAAGATGTGGTGTATATATATATATATATATATGTATATATATATATATATATATATATATATATATATATAAAATGGCATATTATTCAGCCTTAAAAAAGGAAATCCTGTCATTTGCAACAACTTGGATGAAACTGGAGGACATTATGCTGAGTGAAATAAGCCAGACAGAGAAAGATAAAATTCTGCATGGTATCCCTTATATGTGGAATTTTTTTTAAAAGTCAACTTACATAAATAGAGTAGAAAAGTGGTTGCCAGGGCCTGGGGGTGGTGAAAACAGGGAGAGGTTTGTAAAGGGCACAAACTTTCCATTATAAAATGAATAAGGTCTGAGGATCTAATGTATACTATGGAGAGTATCATTGGTAATACTGTATTATATAATTGAAATTTGCTAAAAGAGTAGAACTTAAATGCTTCTCTCTCTCTCTCTCTCTCTCTCTCTCTCACACACACACACACACACACACACACACACACACACATACAAAAGGTAAATATGTGAGGTGATGGATGTGTTAATTAACTAGATGGGGGAATACTTTCACAATGTATATGTACATAAAATCATACTGTACACTTTAAATATCTTACAATTTTATTTGTCAATTATACCTCATTAAAGCTGACAGTGGAGGAAATTGTTCAACTGATTTTAAAGAAATAGGATTCAAATTCTTATTCCACAAAAGTAAGTACTTCACCTTAAGAGTTTAAAAAATAGATTTTTCCTGGTTAATTTGGACCCTTCTGTTCTTGATTTAGACTTTAAATGACATCAAAGTAACAGGAGAAGAAAATCGCTTTAATAATGTGCCAAGTTTATTCATTCAATAAAGGTACACTGAGCATTGACGATGCAGCAGGCCCTGTCCTGGGCACTTGAGCTGTAACTTCACGGCAGAGACAGTCCCCTGTGAAAAGTGGAAATGCACCTGCCCCATCTGACTGGGAGATGTTCAGGAATTAACCATGATCTGCAAAGGGATGGCCTGTCAACACACTTTCCTGCTTGTGAGCTCCGCCATCTACCACCCAGAAAGATTTTTAAGAGGATCTGTGAGTTAATGTTTACCAACTGCTTTAATATCCTAGGATTAAAAAGGGCACATCAGAAAGAAGTGGCCGTGCTGGAATTTGGAGGGCATTCAAAAATCCAGCCTGGCAAGTCTCATGGTTTGTTTTCAACATTTACTTAACCTCCTTCTGCTATCAAGAAACCCGAGAGTGCTCTGAGGAAGTTTATATCAAAGGAAATGAAGAAAATGTACATTGTTTTTGAGTTGTTTTGTTAAGGCTTCTGGATAGCAAGAGTGTGTGTTTTATAATTATGAACGTTTGCCAGCCTGTAGAGATGTCCTAGGTGTAATTCTTTGAGCCAACCAAGATGGGATATCATGCAGAGCCTCCTTAGAAAAGTAAATATTGTTAGAACACTTGAAGTAATCTTAAGTCTGTCCTTGAAATAGCTATAAATGAACCTGGCCTCTGTTCAACATAGGCCAGTGAAGAGAACATGCCCCGGGGGGAAATGTTTTTGTCCACCCTGGAATGGCCAGCTGTCACTGAGTGCACAGAATTGCCGGATCTGTGGGGATAAGCAAACAGTTCTGTTTTCTTCGCAGAAACTCATTTCCCTGTGCTTCATATCAACAATTGTGAGCTATATTTACAAAGGGGTTTGTATGCAAAAGAAGCACCCACTAGGGCAGAGACAAGTATTTACACCAGCGTGTCTTGGGAGCCCGCCCCCCAAGCTTGCTTTTTACAGGTGATAACACATTTCAAAGTGCTGGTTTGAGAGGCAAGTGTTTACTGGCACAAAAATGTTCTTTAATTAGTATTTATCTCAGAGCCAGGGTGACATAAGTTGCTAATTATGCTGATAAAAGAACAGATTGAGATATTCTTGCATGTAAAAGAGAGAGGGGTAATAGGCACGCCTTTTGGATTTGGAGTATATGTGGCTTAATTTGACCCCAAATTAGCTTGGATCCTGTCTGGCCTGCATTTAAAATAGCCTTTCTATAACTCATATGTATATGTATAACTGATTCACTTTGTTGTAAAAGAGAAACTAACACACTATTGTAAAACAGTTATACTCAAATAAAGATGTTAAAAAAAATAATAAAATAGCCTTTCTAGTAGTTAAGGAGACTGTGCTAGCTTTGGTCTTGAACAGTAGGAATTTCAAATTGTATGCTACATATCATCTCTGAGCTTCATAAAGGTTGTTTTTTATCCCAACCTTGATTAATGGAACTTTTACACATCTCTCAGGAGCTGATTATCTCTATAAGTGCTAAAATAAGTAATTTTTTAAATAAAAATTTTGGAGAAATATCTTTTATTTTTACTGGAGTTCAAATAATATTTCATTAGAAATCGCCCTTGTATATTAAATGACTTAAAATATCTGCACTGCTTATAACAGAGTCTGTTACATACTAAGAACTCAATTAGCTATATATACATTTTTTTCAAATATATAAAGGAGGATTATTTATAATACGGTTTTTAATAAAGGAGAGTCTAGACCACATTGTCAGTTTCTCATTGCCAATAATCATAGTTAGTGCTTGCATACCATTTGCTATGTGCTCCTCCCTATTCTAAACACTTACCATATAGTAATTCATTTAATTCTCAGGCAGCCCTGTGAGGTGGGTACCATTAGTACCCCCATTTGCTCTGATGGGGCCTCGGAGGCACTGAGTGTCGGGGAATGCCTGGGCTCACTAACTAGTAAGCGGTACAGCTGAGATAGGAACCCAGAGTGTCTGGGTCCAGAGTCTGTTCACTTTGTATTTTGTCCTTCCAGTCAAGAAGTCTAACGTATTCAGGTACTAGAGTAAAGCCATGCCCTGTAAATTCTCTCATTTCCAGCACTCTGTTAAACACTTCTTATTGCTACTTTGATATGCTTATGGTAGGTGTTTATTATGGTGAATCCACAGTAAGATCCTGAATTCCATTTGAATCAGTAACAGGCTGTGTAATATTTACTGTGATATTCACATTTGAGAGGGTAATCAATAGAGAGCACGAAAAAATTGATTTATTAAATGTTTTATGAACTAGGACTCTCTACCCCTTTCGGCATGCCACATCATGCTGATATGTTAGGAGAATTGAATAGTTGGGGAGCTCGCTTTCAGACAATTTTAACCTCACAAGGAACACGTCAGAGTTGATGACTGCTGACGAGGAATCTTGCTGGCCTCAGTAGTACTGCATGTTTATTTTCAGAACTGTCTGATCATTGGTGTATTTCTGGAATCTTCTCATAAAAGAATTATTTTCCTACTCATTTCTCTCCTATTAAGGACTCTTCTGTTTAACTTCTAAAAACTTAGGTGACTGAGACCTGTAACATGTCTACTGATTATTTTGAAGTACGTAATAGATTTTTGTTTTGCCATGTTTGCACTGTCTGCGCTGTCTATGCATTTTATAGTCTTCTCTGCCAACTTCAGAACAGAGTGTATGCCCCAAAACAACACTCATCCAGCCAATTTTTATGATTTGGAGATAAAACTATTGTTTAACAGCAAAGGAGAAAGCTTTCACATTATTTGGTTATTTCTATTTGTAGTTTACTTCAATTACAAGATTTACTTACAAAGCACCTCAGGGTCAAGTCTCTTTGTACACAACACTATGTATGTGCTAGCCATACAATACCAGACTAAGTTGATCTGATTTCTCAATTTTATATTATTATGGTGGTAGATTAAAATGTTCTAAAAAGGGCAATGAAATGTTACATAGGCTGTCGGAAGGGATTATGTTAGGATTCTTAATTACCTCTAATTTTAATAGTATTGTCCTTTTCGGAGTTTAGGATAGACATCGAATCTACACTGCAGATTCATATGCATGGATCTTGGGCCACAAGCTTTTATTTATAAGAACATTTAACATTTCAATTTCTATTTTTAGCCATAATCCCACTGGACTGGCAGGAGTTTTAGATCAAAAGTTCTTTTCATGGATTTCCTCACCTTCATTCCTACTCTAGCACCAAGCTGGACACCACGGACAGCTGTTTTATATTAGGGGTCTTCTGTTTCCAGTAGTACTAAGGGGGAGCCCAAGCAGCCCCTCACCTCAAACTTCCTACTTTTTCCATGACCCTGAGGAGAAGAACCACCTTTTAATTTGGTGAGGAAACTATGTTCATTTCTTTGGATCAAGAGAATTCACACCCCATTTCGCAATCCTTTTTATATTTTCAAGAAAATATTTTTCTTTGCAAAACTTTATAAGTATCCAGAAAAGCTTAGCCTTTTGGAAAGCCAAAGTCATTTCCAACTTGAACTGCAGGTGGGGAAGGTGAGGGAAAGGTTATGAATGGAAAGGAGAAAGTCCAAGAAAAACAACATGGGATAACATTTCCAATGTTATCCTGTTCTGCATGCTGATGCTGAGTGGAGTGCAGGGGTTCAGAGCATAGACTCCGAAGTTGGACTGGCTGGGTTGAGTCTCAGTTCTTCCACTTATTAATTGAATTGCCTTGAGTAAGTTACTAAATCTCTCCGTGCCTCAGTTTCCTCAGCTGCAAAATGGGGATGATGCTAATAGTACCTAGGCTCGCACGATTATTGTGATCATTATACGTCAGTTAAAAGCCTTAAAGTGCTGAGAGCAGTGTCTAGCACAAAGCAAGTGGCGTAGTGCCATTAACTGCTGTTATTATTAACAATATTATTATTAGGACAAAAGTTCTTACTCCTACTTGCTCATTATTGCCTATGTAAACAAAACCTCAGCGTATAAAGTTTGAACTGTGAGTTTGGTGCATGTTACATTTTGTATGCTTTTAAACCATGTGTAAACGGAATATGATTCGTTCTGAGGCTCCAGGAAGATTTAAGGTTCAGGAAATAGCAGGAGCTCTCAGTTGAAGGCTCAAGGCTGTCACATTTGACAAATCTTTAATTCTTCTCATCAAGGAACAGAGAACAGTCTTCATATTACCTCTCATGAGGAAATGTAGTTTACGGGAAGCAAAGCTTTGAGAAACGAAGAAGTCTTCAACAGTAACATCACAATCACGTGCACACACTGAGCTTTATTGAAAGGACAATGGCATAAATACATTCCGTTTTATACAAGAATTAGCCAAAGTGATACATTTTGTGTTGTTTAATGGACTTGCTTCAATAAAAATTTCAGATATTACTTGAGTATTTGGTGGCTTTTAGGCACAAGGCTTTGTAGAAAAGAATCATTTATTAGGAAAATGATTTTGCTAAATTTATGGCTTTCTATCAGATATTTATAGATTTCTTTTGTCATTAAAATAATTTTATTTATTTTTATTTTTATATGTTTTATAAATGCTTCATTGAGTGTTTTTAACCATTCTATTTTTTAATTCTAAAAGTTCTATTTGTTTTATTTTAAAAATTTACCTGCTCATTTTCCCCCTAGTTTTATAGAAATGTAATTGACATAACATTGTATTAAGGTGTACTATATAATGATTTGGTATGTATATATTGTAAAATGATTACCCCAGTAAATTTAGTTAACATCCATCACCTCATATGGCTGTAATTTTTCCTTGTGATGAGAAATTTTAAGATCTACTCTTAGCAGCTTTTAAATATACAGTACAGTATTGTTAAATATAGTCACCATGCTACATCATCACCATGTACATTACATCCCCAGAACTTATCTTATAATTGGAAATTTGTTCCTTTTGACTGCCTTCACTGGACTTCCCCCACCCTTACCTCCTGCCTGTGGCAACTACCATCAAATTTTCATATTAATTAATATTTCACAGCATTGTGGGTAAATAGTAGCAAAGCGTTAAAAGAAGAACATAACCAGGAAATCATTTATTGGAAGTCAGAATATTATAAATTAGACTACCATACAAGTAGGCATGATTGCTTAGCATGAATTGACTGGTCATAAACAGGGAACAAACTGCTAGCTTGTGTAACCGATGAATCCAGCTTCAAGTATAGAGACAATGTCAGAGAGTGTCATAATAGCCGCCATTTACTGAGCATCTATCACTTCAACACCTTCGCTGCAGCCACCAAACCACCAGCCCATCTGCCCTGGATTATGACAAAGGATTCTCAACTCGTCGCCAGCAGCCGGAATGATCCTAACAGTCAGCTCAGGGTCATTTCCGGTGACTCCTCATCTCACTGAAAGTAAGAGCCAAGGCCCTAAGTGATGTGCACCTCCCTCCACAGTGCCTCTGACCTGCCTCTCCACAGGTGCTCCTTCCTCACAGAAGCCAAGCACCTGCCCACCCCCCCAACCAGGTGGGACTCGGCCCTTGCTGAGCTTGCCACCTGGGGTGCCCTCTACCTACACATTTACATGGCCCACTCTCTCACTCATCAGGTCTCTCCTCAAATGTCACCTTACATGAGGCCTTCTCCAGCCAACCTATAGGACCCTTTAGACCCCCTTTTCCTATCTACCTTCTGTGCTTTATGTTTTTCTCTGAATACCTAACACGATCTATCATATTTTGGATTTTCAGGGAACCTCCACAGGGATATTTATTTCTCAGTATTGTTCACTCCTGTCTGTCCAGCACCAGGAATATAGCAGGTACATAATAAATATCTGTCTAATGAATGAATGCTTATTCCACATTTCGGACTGTGTCAAGTCCCTTGCAGGGAATATCTTTAATATAACTACAGTCTTAACAGCTTGGAGTCACGGGAGAAATACCATAAATAGACTTATGTTTTATTAGGATCGCACCGGGTGCTGGGATAATTTGGGAAGCTGTTGTAATCATCCAGGGCAAAGAGGCTCATGGTTTGAAGCAGAGTGGCTGCTGTGGAGGCGGTGAGAAGTGGTCAGATCTCAGTAAAAACTCTTGGTAAAAGAGAACTCTGAACTACAGAAGGTAGACATCTTGTTCAAGGTTACCTAGTTACCAATGGCAGATGCTGGGTTTGCATAAGACAAGCTGGCTCTTATCCACTGGGCTCGGCTGTTTCTTACACCACAGACTCTGGAAGACAATGAGGCTTCAGGGTGAATCCCACCTGTGGCAAATGGTTCAGTTTAGCTCTTGGCTCTCAGCAAAATGTTGTTATTGTTATGTCCAGAATTCTTTTGCAGAAATACCATATATGAAGCATCCGTTATATACGTAGATAGTAGTTGCTTGATAAAATACAGCTACCCAGGCATCAAACATTTTGTGTAGATATAACCTAGGTTGTCTGTTTTGTTTATACTGAAATAACTTATTAGATGACGGTTTTAAGGTTTGCTTTTTCTTTTTTTTTGTTGGACAGCTAAATGAGAATATTAACACATACATCCCAATCTCTACCTTAGGAATATTTTAAAGAAAATGAGGAAGAGGGAATTACAAAGAATAAGAGACAACAGATACTATGCTGAGAGTAGCATAAATCTCCAGAAATAATTTCTTTAGAATTTTATGTATCTTAACTAAAGAATCTGACTTTCTGGATTCAGTTTGTAATTAATTTGATAACCTGAACCAATCCTGTGAGTTGCCCTGACAACCAATTTTAGTAACATAAAGGAGTGCTAGCTGTTAATTGGTATTCAGAGTTAGTAGCTGGTGTCTCTGCTCTGTCTCCATGGCAACCTAGCTGTCATGTTCTCATCTCTAGCAAGGTGGTGAGATTTCATGTGTGTCTTAATCCACATGTCCATAGTCTCTGGCACAGTGTTTTACTTAATATCTGTAAATGTGATCACTTTTGAGCTATTAGAGCTATTGCTAAACAACAGTTGCTCCACTGAATTAATTTCATCCTTCTCCATCCTCCATACGTTCCAAGCTTCCATTTTGGTGATTGTGTGCATTAGTGTTTGTCTGAACAGAGAAAATTCTGCATAATTGCATGTGTGTATGGAATATGGATGCTTTATATATGTAAAATAGGGCAAACTCGATTAAATAAAGAATACCTTTTCAAGGGTGTTTAGCTGAGGCTAGAGGTAATGAATACTGATTTGAGGGATAACTGCCAAATTAGAGAAATAAGGTCTAATGTTTTCTGTACTGAGAAAAATATTCTCACATTTGTGGTTGGATCATGCAGAGATACCTCATATATCCATTTTCTAGCAATTTCCTGTTAAATAGAAAGTAGGGTTCCCCTCCATTTCTCTCCCCATTTTTTTCCTACTTAAACTGCAGCAGTCACCTCTTTTCATTTTTGACTTTCACTAGTTTTTCTTTGCAACCCTCAGAACTAAGTAGAATTATTTCCGAATCATAAGAGGTCAGCTAATTAGTCATAGACTTCCTCATCATTACAAGTACTGATACTATGATGGAGGCCAGGAAAATGGTCTGCGCAATGTATAACAATTAATCGTCTTATAGAGGTATCATACATACTAGAAATAAAGCTAATTTATATTCATTCAACACTGGTTTTAAATTCTGGGTTTTTCTTTTACTACCCTTATGGCCCTTGGGGAAAGCAAAAACAAAAAAAATAAAAATAAGTTAAAAAACCTCTTTTTAATTTTTCTTACTTGTAAATCGGGGCCAGTCATACTCGGTGATGTGCTTATAAGTATTTAGACAACCAGCTCTCTAGGAGAAGGAGGATTTGTAGAATTTAGCAGTTTCCATGGTGTAAATAGTCCTATCATGGTTGATTTCGAGCTTCCAGCATGGTGTCATTGAACATGGAACTGGATAGAGATGCTTACAATTGCCATTCACAAGCCAGGGAGTACCAGCCCCAGCATATCACTGTTTCTTCAGCTTGTTATAAGGCTTAAATGACCTAACCTGAGTAAAATACTGGGTATATAACAAGCTCCAAAGATATTAGTTCTTTCTTCTCTGAATGACGTGCCTTCCCCATTTCTCTTTATTCAAACAAACAAAAATTGAGATACAGTTCAGATTCCATGCACTTCATTCATTCAATTCTCCATTTCTTTTAATATGTCTGCTGCTGGCCACCATGTACACCTAACATTTCTTGTGAAAAATCAGTTTCCATGTGTGGTGGTTTTAAAATATTCCTACAAATTCTTTGATATGTCTCCCTTAAAAATGTGGGATCTAATTCACCTTCCCTTGAGTGTAAACTGTACTTAATGACTCTAAAATATAGTGGAAGTGACAGTAAATGGCTTCCAAGACAAGGTCATAAAAGGCATTGTGATTTTTCTCCTTGCTCTCTCCTTTGAGACTCTTACCTTGGAAGAAGGTAACCATCACGCCATGAGAACACTCAGCAGCCCAGTGCCCTATGCCTATGCCCTATGCCCTGTGGAGATATCTATGTTTCTAGAAACGGAGACCTCAAGCCAACAACCATGGCAGTGAGCCATCTTGGAAATTGATTCTGCAGCCCAAGGCAAATCTTCAAACAATTGAAGTTCTGACTGACATCTGGACTGCAAACTCATAAGACGTTCTGAGCCAGAATTACCTAAGTAGGCTGCTTCCTAATTCCTGACAGAAACTGTGAGTTAATAGGTGCTTATTGTTTTAAGCTGCTAACTTGAGTAATCTGTTACACAGCAATAGATAACTAATGCAACATGATTTATATTTGTCCAAAAGCCTAAGAGTTAAGTTCATTAGCCTTAGATCTTAATTATAAGGTGTACTGAGCATGTAGGCGAACACTTGAATATTCCAAAGCATTGACAGAAAAGCTTACAACATCATCAGGAGGGGAGTTGCTATTTAGATTCACTATTAATGACTTATTTATTGGGTATTAATGGCTCATCACTATTAAGAAGCTTCTGTGATGTGTAGGTATTTCAAGAGGTATTCGTTAATGAGCCATTTGATCGGCCATAATCTGGGAAGCCTGTGGGAAGATGTGCTTATACATATATAACCAGAAGGTGGACTTCATTAGATTCCTGGAATCACGTGAGGTTAATTAACTGGTGAAATCCATTCAAATTCTTGGAAGCTGAGACAGCAAACTATTACTGAGACCATTACAGGGGTCATTCGTGCAAGAAAGATGATATATTCCTTTTGATACAGTATCTCCTTTTATGCTTTTCAATCAATAGTTAAGTGGAAATATCCTTGGTGCACTGTTTCACTTAAAACTTTAAGTGGATTTTTTTTTTTTATAGTAAGACCCAGGAAAAAGGGAGAGAAAATAAAAATTTTAAACAAAGAATATCTGGCCTATGTTTTGAGTTTCACACTTCAGACAGTAGATTATATGCTTCACATATGTTTTATTTTGAACAGTGCAAGATTGATGGCAAGCCCTCACATAATTACAGAGTGCAAATATTACCTCTTCAGACTTCTGTATTTTAACTTAATATGATTGAAGTGGTACAGTAGTGGCCCTAATGACCCAAAAGACAGATATTTTGGAAGAAAAATTTCTAATGAGTCCTAATTCTTTGGATCACTAAGTATAGCATGCTAAAGAAATGCTAATTGCACATTATGTATTAAACATATGCAGCGTGAACAGAAGTACACAGATGCACTTGCTAGAGATTTATTCATACTTGGGGGAAAAAAAGAAACAAGAAGACAAAAGACATTTTACATTTTTTCATGATGTCCTCTTCACTGCGTTTAGTTCAAAGGTGCTGCACAAATTCCTAATAAAGATAAGATGAATTGAGATGGGATAAAACTAAAAAATTCCTGAGCAAATTAGGCTATTTCTCAACCCTTTGTGGTAGACTGAACAAACCACAAGTAGACTATCTGGTCATATGACTACTCATATGTAAGGGTGACTTTTTTGAAGTCTGAAGTCAAGTCACACTTTTTCATTTTCTGCTTTGTAGCAATTTGTTTTAAAAATTGCTGCTAAAAAGCAACGGCTGGTTCTGTTTTCAAACTTTTTAAAAATTGAAAATGAGGACTTATTTCAATTCAAGCATTTGTTTTATTGAAGGCTAGGTAGTAGCCTGATGAGGAATTATGTTTTTTAAATAAATTAACCAATGAGGAATTAGGTGATAGACATATGAAGCAAAACTTGCTGGGGATAAACAGGATGCCGACTTCTGTAGGACGAGCTACTTGACAGTTACAAAACTAGGGTTACAACCCTCATTCCCTAACTCTGTCTCGCTTGCCTTTTCCAAACAATACATAGCTTCTGTACAACGGAGCACCTGAAGAGTCACAATTTACCTGCAGGTGATCTTATGGCCGTGTAAAACTACATGAACAAATTGTCTTTTTCCACTATTGTTTTCATCCAGAATACTCTAGACAGACCATTTCTGAAGCTGGTCTAACTTCTCAAACCTGCCAGTTACACTTGCATGGAAGTTCATTCTTCCCTCATCACCAACATAGACTCTCCCACTTCTAATACCCTTTGAATATTTCTAATAACTAGAAAGATACAATGTTTTCATTTAACTCTTCTCTTCTGATACTTCATTTCCTTACATGTGCATCTATTTCAGCAAGGTCAATCAAACTATAAAGAAAAAAAAGGCTAAATGAGATAGTTTAAATGGCTACTTTGTGCATAAAATTGTGATGAAATAAAGTTTGGAAACAGTTAACATTAAGGAAAAATAGTCATCTCTGAATTGAAGAACATTTTCAATCTAACATTTTAATTTGTAGAAATATTCTAACCAAGATTATATATTTGACTCAAAATTTTATCTTCACATACTCTTGATTATGATACCCCAAATCATAAAATATCTTGAACATTTTTTGGGTGCCCATAGTGTATGTGATAAGGTGGGAATTTCTGTGCAAATATAAAGAGGAGTAGATGCAGTCCTTGAATTCAAGGAGCTCACAGGTTACGCAGTGCAGCCCCTTATTTGAGGGCTGAATGCCTTTTGCTGACAAATAAACCACCTCAAGTTCCTTTTTATAGGAATCTTTTGAACATCTTCCCTATTACTTTTACTTCTTTCTCCGTCTTATACTCTGGAAACACAAAACATTCATACACAGGCTCAATATACATTGACTGCCCACCATGTCTGAGGCACTCGGCTTTGCCCTGGCTTGGGGATGTAAGATATAATTACCTTCCAGGAACTCTCAATCTATTTGTTTCCCAGAATCAGCTTGAGGAGGGACATTTGGCTGTAGCATGGGTTGGGTCCCTGTACACAGAGGATGTCCCATAATCCTCAGCATTGTTGGGGGATAGCTAACTAGGGCAGGTGATTCTTGAAGGGAAGACAGGCATGTTACTTAGAAAGTTACAGTTTTATAGTAATAATTCTATGAAAGGCAGATGTAAACTACAGTTAGAGAAAGAAAGAGGAAACTCTAGTTCACCCATGAGGATTTGGTAGAGGGTTTCCAGAGGAGATGAATCACTTTGGGGAAGTGAACAAGAAACGTGGAAGACTTCTGGAGAGATGCTATTTGAGTTGGGACATGAAGGATGAAAAACAATTTGCCAAAATGAGAACAGGGGAAAGGATATATCAGGCATATATATATCAAGAGAGGGTACATAAAGTCAGGCAGTTAGGTAACAGTGCGTCTGAAGAGTAGGAGATGTTCTATAAGCATGACTAGACTGTGAAATTGTCTGTGGGTCATAGAGAGGATTTAATGGGTGGGGGGAAAAGAGGGTTGTTGGGATATAGGGCAAGAACAATAGGTGGAGATGAGATTATGAAGACATGTGAGCCATATTGTATGATGGCTGTTCAAGATTTTCAGTAGTAGGGTGACATGATCATATTTATTTTTATAGGAAGATACTACATTTGAGTGTAGGTGAGCAGCACATGGATGGGACCACATTGTGACCTTGCTTTCTGGAGGACCACTTAGGACATTACAAGCATCTAGATATTTTGCTTCTTTAGTAGAGGTGGCAGAAAACATGGTCCACAAAGTGACATGTTACAGATATACACAGATGAATATTTCTCTGGGTATGAAGGTTAAATTACTTTTGAAGGGATTCTGACTTGCCCAGTTTGAATCCAGTGTCCACTCTTGGAACAATTACTTGTGGCCAAGAAATAGGGTTACATGGTAGGGAAGATGGCAACTGGAATCCTACCTCTGTGGAACAGCAAGGGGGATCCCAGGGGAGGGGACATTGTAATCTGGGAAGACAACTCAGTAGGTTTCCACTAGGGTGTACAGGTGAAAAATTCAACTTGGGGCACAATGGCCAAGCTCTTTATGGTTGTTATTTAACCTGGGTTTGGCATCAGGTGCAATCAGAACAGACAGACACAGATTGCTTTCAGGTATTTAAAGATGCAGTAGCCTTGGTGATAATGTTTAGCTCCCCATCTAAGGTGAAAGATAATATCTTCTGGAAATAGAGAAATAGATGGTTTCCAGGAAGTTTTCATCCTATAGTTTAAAAAAACAATCTTTTTCCTTCTCCTTCTCCTTAAGAGTGAGGGGGTACCCCACCTTCCTCAAAGTATAACTAAAATCTGCAGCTTGGAATAGCCACTGGGAAATAAATTTAAGAGATTTACATCATAAACTACTAGTTCTTTTTATACAGCTTTTTAATGTCTACACAGATATTGAGTTTATGCAGATATCAGGAGCTTGATTTGAGTTGGGTTTGCTTAAAAGTCTACAAACCTAGATTCCTAGAGCCAAAGTGAATATGTCTTAGCTGGGTGTATTGTTTCTTTTATCCTCTGACCCTGCTAAATATTTCCAGTAATGAGTTTCCCACACAGTTTATCTAGCTTGTGAATTGATGTGGATTACTAATATATTTTTTAAATCCTAGGTTTATTTCCCTCATTGTCTCAGAGGAATTTTGGGTTGCAACCATTTTACCTTCTTGCACACCTGGGAGATATATTTTGAAAAACAGGCTAAATAAAGACTATTAAGATAAATAATTACCCCATTCCACTCCGAAATAACCACAGAACACATTCCAGAGACAAAATGTGAAAGGTGTTTGGATCCTTGGAAAAACGTCTTAAGCTTTCAGACTTCAGTTTCTTCAAATGAAAATTCACATGTAAAATAAGGAGTTCTAACAATTTAACACAGGTGTAACTTTGGACATTTTAGACAAGATTATGCTTTTCTATGTGTAAATAGCATGGGTGGGTAACCCCTAGTGTACAGGGCTTGAAGGGAATTAAGATATTTTTGCCTGGTATGCTCTAGAAGACTCCTAAAGCTCACAAATGGAGTGTCAGTCATCCCTAATCATAAGAGACTCTCCATAAAAAATTTTAAACTCTTTCCAGAGACAAGGCCAGAACAAAGAGCACATTGAAGCAGTGACTGTGGAATGACACTGATGTTCAGAGAAAATAGTCATAGAGCACATAATTAAAGCTGCAGAGCACACTGGAGTCTAGACAGCAAGAGTCAACATTTACAGAAAAGCCTGCAGGAAGCCTGGTGGCACTACTAGTTGATTGATACTCAGATACTTCCAGACTGTGTTTAAACAAGGGCATAATCAAAATCTGAGACCAAGGAAATCAAAATCAGGCAGGAAGCAGGTATTCCAATGCAAATAGCATACTCCAACGAAAACGTGGGACCCAGGCTGGACGAGAATGGTTTCGGCAGGTACTTTACTGGTATTGTAACCCACTGTAAATCTTTATAGTTCATTGGATAGAAACTTGTAGAGTAACTTGTATAGTGATTCAATTGTAGGATCTAGGCTCAGTGATTCTCCACTAGTCCAATTGCCTTCCTTGAAAATTCACAGGTTAATTTGTAAGGACTTACGAAGGATGACTGGATAAGGAGACTGGCTCACCCCTTGTTTGCATTCTTGCATGTGCTGTGGGCAGAAACAACAACCTTCTGTGCCTAGCGGAGTACCTGGCACTTGTTTGGTGCTCAAGTGAACAGATACATTATTCAATCTCCCTAAACGTTTTTCTAGGTTAGAGAACATTTTTTTTTTTTTTTTTTTGCTGCTTCTAGGCTGAGAAGGGCCCATCACCTGCACCTGAGTATTTGGACAGGTGTGATGACCTGAGGATAGATGCAGAGTTGATACTCTAGGAGTTTTAAAGCTCCAGATAGTGAGACATTATTATTTAGAAGCATGATTGGTGTTGAAAAATGATTGGATTACAGGAAAGTCTATGGGAGCTGAAAAATAACAGGTCCCCATGAAACTGAAGGTTAGTTCAGGAAAGTTCTAAAGGCTAAACTTGGAGATGCCTAATAATTAGTGCAGTAGAGGAAATAAGGGTCAATCTGGAGTTAGTGGAAAGGTCTGTTGCCCAGACACACAGAAAAGGTGTGGCTTGGAGACTGTGAGAGTTGACTGGGTCTCTCTTACAGTGAACACTGTAAGTCCCAGTAAGACTGAGCAAACCAGTAAAGTCAGAGCAAACGAAGGGTCCTCTGATGGGAAGAGTTGGTGGATGGCTGGGGAAGAGAGAGCGGCAAGGAACAAGGAGGCCTGAAGAGAGTAAGCATCGCCTTGGAAGTCAATCAAGTTACGTTAATGACGAACTAGAACTAGAGGCTGTGTGCTGTCAATAGGTGACAGGGATTAAGAATAATGGAAAGCCTGTAGGAGGCACATGTTAACCACTTTATATAATCATCTCATTTAATCCTTACAACAGCTGGAAAAGTCCCATGACAAATGAGTCAACTGAGGGGTATCAAGTCCCTAACAGGTTCAATGTAGAAAGAATAACCCAGAAGAAGTAAGATAAACTATAGCCATTTGCGTCATATTTGTCAGGGTATTGATCAAGGTTCTGCCAGGAACCATTCTCAAATGGGGGAAGGTTCAGAGATGTGGACAGACTTTCATGAAACCAGTGGAAGATAGTGTGAAACCCTGGAGGGAGCACCAGAAAGGAGCATTTATCATCCAGAGCCTAAATAGACAAAAGGAGGGTGGGGTTCCTGGAATTTGGACACTTCCTTGTGTGGAGAGGGCTGCCTGAGAGGTGCTCTGGCCTTTGGGAGCAAGAGGCAGCCAGTGTGCAATGACTGGACAGGAAGGGAGCCTGAGGGCTAAAGACCTTATCCTCACATTTCTCCCTCCCTTGATCTCTCGTTAATGCCCCCAGGCCCCAATGCCTGAAATCACCAGGAAGCTGGAGGGCAAGGGAACCTGCTAAAGGAATCCGTACATGCATCCTCCCTCTCAGGACAGAGAGAGTCTGGAGGAGAAAACCAGAGACACCCAGCCCTGAGAGTAAATCTCTTCTGACAGCATAGGTCCATGGTTAGAAACTTTCCAGAGCATAAGAACAATCTGAGGGTTTTTTTTGTTTGTTTTTTAAATGAAGATACCTGGACTTGCTTCCCACTCATCGGAGGTTCTGAATTATTAGGTCTGGGATGGGACTCATGAGTATGCTTCTTCAGCAGTGCAAGGTATTCAGCAGGTATTCATTGGATCACACTGTGAGAAATATCTCCTTAAATAGAGAATGAAGGTCCTGTCTTCGTAAACTACCTTTGGGAGCCAACGCTCATGTCAAGGTCTTTGCAGGGAATTCCTGGGAGAGTAGACATCCTGTAACATGGTGATCGATCGATCTGTCAATCTACCTACGAATAAAGACTTTGTGAATATAGTCATAATCGAGTCTGAGTTCCTACTCTGTCACTTAAAATATATGATCTTATCTTCTCTAAGTCTGTTTCCTTATCTCAACAATGGAATGACAGGACCTAATTGATAATTACAATGAGAAGTGTGTGATTAAATGTAAAAAAAATAAATAACTTTAGCACAAACTTTGGCACAGAGTAAATATACAACAAATGGGGTCTATGTTATTATTATAAACTGTTTAATTTGTAGTGGTTTGTCAGAATCCATGCTCTACACTAGCGTTAGATACACTATACAGAGTCCAAAGCAGTAGTATGGAGCAGGTGACATGCATTTTACTCATGTTTAATAATGCAGATAATGAGTTAGTTTTTGTACCTCACAGATTTAGATGTAAACCTAAGAGAGAAATGGCAAGATAAACAAGAAGGATACCTAGTTCATTTTTCTTTGCCTATTATTTATTCAAAGTCATTGAAAAAACACTCCCAGCAGGCTTGTAATAAGTTGGGGAATGGTGCAAAGCTTTTTCAAGGGAAAAAAAAAAACTTTAAAATTTATTCCTGAAATATTTTGTATTAAATTTGACTTGCTTAACCTAGGAATGCTCAGAACTAGGGTCCTGCCCAAATTTGTGTATGAAAAATTAAAAAATGTTTCCCCTTTCTCAGTAAACAATGAGTCTCATTGTTTTGTTTGAGTTCAGGTGGCCCACACAGTGGGAGTCTTTAAATCTCTTGCAAGATCCTCCACAGCACCTCCCCACCAAGCTTCAGTCTCAGAAACTGCTAGAACATCCCTTCAAAGCATCCTTTGGAGCCCCTCCAGCTGGGGAGCTGCAGGACACAAAAATCCTAGCTTTGGATAAAGTCTGTGCTACTAGGAGACCTCCCACCCTGAAAGCAGCCCATGTGTCACAGTGACAAGATGGAGGGGAGTATGAAATGAAGGAGCCTTATTTTGAAGGGGAGAGGGCTTTTCTCCCTTTAGAGAGTAGGGCTGAGCAGCCTGGTTGGGCAATGGACCAGGCAGGGAGGTGGGAATCTATAGGATTCATCACCCATGTAAAGAAAGATAGTAAAAACAAAGTTGTCAAAGATTTGCAACATTTCCAGAGATAAAAGGAAAAATATGGGGTGTTTAGAAGCTATTGTGAACTAATTTAAGAGGAAAAGAAAAATAAGATTGCAAAGCTGAATTATTTTGTCTTTCAGCCATGATTTAAAGCAATGGTTCTCAACTAGGGGTGAATTTGTTCCTGAAGGGGCATCTGGCAATGTCTGGAGATGTTGGTTCTCAACTTGGCAGGCAAGATGCTATGACATATGGTGCATAGAGGCCAGGGATCCTGCTAAACATGGACAGCATCCCCCCTCACGCCAACAAAGAACTATCAACTTTACGTTTTCTGTAGGGCTGAGATGGAGAAATACTGATTTAGAGTATTTCTAAGCATTTTAAGTCCGTTTCAAGTCTTAGTGAGCTTCAGAATTCTGAGTCTCTAGATAAGTTTTGATTTACATAGTTACATGTATTAGGAAGAGTTTTGTCACAGTTTTGTGTCACCCAATGTTGAGTTATTTAAGCCATTGTTTACTAACTGTCACGTTATCTTGAGGGAAACTTGATAGCTAATGTCCAAGTCCATTCTTATAGTAGTAAAATTTTAAGAGGAAGAAGTGGAAGAAGTTTCACTGGGAGTAACTAAACTAACTTAGTGTTTAGATTCCTCAGACCCTCTCCTTGTAGGAGGAAGGAGAGCCGTGGTACAATCCTGCAGCACAAACAGGAGAAAACGCTTATTATTTTATTTTTTGTTTAGGCTGGGAACTCTTTTTTATGTCTTTTTTTTTTTTAAACATCTTTATTGGAGTATAATTGCTTTACAATGGTGTGTTAGTTTCTGCTGTGTAACAAAGTGAATCAGCTATATGTATACATGTACCCCCATATCCCCTCCCTCTTGCATCTCCCTCTCACCCTCCCTATCCCACCCCTCTAGGTGGTCACAAAGCACAGAGCTGATCTCCCTGTGCTATGTGGCTGCTTCCCACTAGCTATTTTACATTTGGTAGTGTATATATGTCCATGTCACTCTCTTACTTCCTCCCAGCTTACCCTTCTCCCTTCTCATGTCCTCAGGTCCATTTTCTATGTCTGCGTCCCTATTCCTGTCCTGCCTCTAGGTTCTTCAGAACCATTTTTTGTTTGTTTTTTTTTTTTAGATTCCATATATATGTGTTAGTATATGGTATTTGTTTTTTGCTTTCTGACGTGCTTCATTCTGTATGACAGTCTCTAGGTCCATTCACATCACTACAAATAACACAATTTCGTTTCTTTATATGGCTTGAGTAATATTCCATTGTATATATGTACCACATCTTCTTTATCCATTCATCTGTCGATGGACACTTAAGTTGCTTCCATGACCTGGTTATTGTAAATAGTGCTGCAATGAACATTGTGGTACATGACTCTTTTTGACTTATGGTTTTCTCAGGGTATATGCCCAGTAGTGGGATTGCTGGGTCATATGGTAGTTCTATTTTTAGTTTTTTAAGGAACCTCCATACTGTTCTCCATAGTGGCTGTATCAATTTACATTCCCAACAACACTGCAAGAGGGTTCCCATTTCTCCACACCCTCTCCAGCATTTATTGTTTGTAGATTTCTTGGTAATGGCCATTCTGACTGGTGTGAGGTGTTACCTCATTGTAATTTTGATTTGCCTTTCTCTAATGATTAGTGATGTTGAGCATCCTTTCATGTGTTTGTTGGCAACCTGTATATCTTCTTTGGAGAAATGTCTATTCAGGTCTTCTGCCCATTTTTGGATTGGGTTGTTTGTTTTTTTGATATTGAGCTGCTTGTATATTTTGGAGATTAATCCTTTGTCAGTTACTTCATTTGCAAATATTTTCTCCCATTCTGAGGGTTGTTTTTTCATCTTGTTTATGATTTTCTTTGCTGTGCAAAGCTTTTAAGTTTCATTAAGTTCCATTTGTTTATTTTTGGTTTTATTTCCATTTCTATAGGAGGTGGGTCAAAAAGGATACTGCTCTGACTTATGTCATAGAGTGTTCTGCCTATGTTTTCCTTAAGAGTTTTATAGTGTCTGGCCTTACATTTAGGTCTTTAACCCATCTGGAGTTTATTTTTGTATATGGTGTTAGGAAGTGTACTAATTTCATTCTTTTACTTGTAGCTGTCCAGTTTTCCCAGCACCACTTATTGAAGAGGCTGTCTTTTCTCCACTGTATATTCTTGCCTCCTTTATCAAAGATAAGGTGACTATATGTGTGTGGGTTTATCTCTGGGCTTTCTATCCTGTTCCATTGATCTGTATTTCTGTTTTTGTGCCAGTACCATCCTGTCTTGATTACTGTAGCTTTGTAGTATAGTGACTTCAGTCAGGGAGCCTGATTCCTCCAGCTCTGTTTTTCTTTCTCAAGATTGCTTTGGCTATTCAGGGTCTTTTGTGTTTCCATACAAATTGTGAAATTTTTTGTTCTAGTTCTGTGAAAAATGTCATTGGTAGTTTGATAGGGATTGCATTGAACTTGTAGATTGCTTTGGGTAGTATAGTCATTTTCACAATGTTGATTCCTCCAATCCAACAACATGGTATGTCTCTCCAGCTGTTTGTATCATTTTTAATTTCTTTCATCAGTGTCTTACATTTTTCTGCATACAGGTCTTTTGTCTCCTTAGGTAGGTTTATTCCTAGGTATTTTATTCTTTTTGTTGCAATGGTAAATGGGAGTGTTTCCTTAATTTCTCTTTCAGATTTTGCATCATTAGTGTATAGGAATGCAGGAGATTTCTGTGCATTAATTTTGTATCCTGTTACTTTACCAAATGCATTGATTAGCTCTAGCAGTTTTCTGGTAGCATCTTTAGGATTCTCTATGTATAGGATCATGTCATCTGCAAACAGTGACAGTTTTACTTCTTCTTTTCCAATTTGAATTCCTTTTATTAATTTTTCTCCTCTGATTGATGTGGCTAAAACTTCCAAAACTATGTTGAATAATAGTGGTGAGAGTGGGCAACCTTGTCTTGTTCCTGATCTCAGTGGAAATGGTTTCAGTTTTTCACCATTGCGAAACATGTTGCCTGGGAGTTTGTCATATATGGCCATTATTATGTTGTGGTAAGTTCCTTCAATGTCTACTTTCTGTAGGGTTTTTATCATAAATGGGTGTTGAATTTTGTCGAAATTATTTCTGCATCTGTTGAGATGATCATGCGGTATTTATCCCACAATTTGTTAATATGGTTTTTCACGTTGATTGATTTGCCTATTTTGAAGAATCCTTGCATTCCTGGGATAAACCCACTTGATCATGGTGTATGATCCTTTTAATGTGCTGTTGGATTCTGTTTGCTAGTATTTTGTTGAGGATATTCACATCTATGTTCATCAGTGATATTGGTCTGTAGTTTTGTGTGAGTGTGTGTGTGATATCTTTGTCTGTTTTTGGCATCTGGGTGATGGTGGCCTCGTAGAATGAGTTTTGGAGCATTCCTCACTGTGCTATATTTTGGAAGAGTTTGAGAAGGATAGGTGTTAGCTCTTCTCTAAATGTTTGATAGAATTAGCCTGTGAAGACAGCTGGCCCTGGGCTTTTGTTTTTTGGAAGATTTTTAATCACAGTTTCACTTTCAGTGCTTCTGATTGGTCTGTTTATATTTTCTATTTCTTCATGGTTCAGTCTCAGAAGGTTGTGCTTTTCTAAGAATTTGTCCATTTCTTCCAGGTTGTCCATTGTATTGGCATATAGTTGCTTGTAGTAATCTCTCATGATCCTTTGTATTTCTGCTGTGTCAGTAGTTACTTCTCCTTTTTTATTTCTAATTCTATTGATTTGAGTCTTCTACCTCTTTTTGTTGATGAGTGTGGCTAATGGCTTATCAATTTTGTTTATCTTCTCAAAGAACCAGATTTTAGTTTCATTGATCTTTGCTATTGTTTCTTTCATTTCTTTTTCACTTATTTCTGATGAGATCTTTATGATTTCTTTCCTTCTGCTAACTTTGGGGTTTTTTTGTTCTCCTTTCTCTAATTGCTTTAGGTATAAAGTTAGGTTGTTTATTTGAGATGTTTCTTATTTCTTGAGGTAGGATTGTATTGCTATAAACTTCCCTCTTAGAACTGCTTTTGCTGCAACCTATAGGTTTTGGGTGGTCGTGATTTAATTGTCATTTGTTTTCTAGGTATTTTTTAATTTCCTCTTTGACTTCTTCAGTGATCTCTTGGTTGTTTAGTAGCATATTATTTAGCCTCCATGTGTTTGTATTGTTTACAGATTTTTTTCCTGTAATTGATATGTAGTCTCATAGTGTTTTGGCCAGAAAAGATACTTGATACGATTTCAGTTTTCTTAAATTTACCAAGGCTTGATTTGGGACCCAAGATATGATCTATCCTGAAGAATGTTCCATGAGCCCTTGAGAAGAAAGTGTATTCTGTTGTTTTGGATGGAATGTCCTATAAATATCAGTTAAGTCCATCTTGTTTAATGTATCATTTAAAACTTGTGTTTCCTTATTTAATTTCATTTTGGATGATCTGTCCATTGGTGAAAGTGGGGTGTTTAAGTCCCCTACTATGATTGTGTTACTGTCAATTTCCCCTTTTATGGCTGTTAGCATTTGCCTTATGTATTGAGGTGCTCCTATGTTGGGTTCATAAATATTTACAATTGTTATATCTTCTTCTTGGATCAATCCCTTGATCATTAAGTAGTGTCTTTCTTTGTCTCTTGTAATAGTCTTTATTTAAAGTCTATTTTGTCTGATATGAGAATTGTTACTCCAACTTTCTTGTGAATTCTATTTGCAGGGAATATCTTTTTCCATCCCCTCACTTTCTGTCTGTATGTGTCCCTAGGTCTGAAGTGGGTCTCTTGTAGACAGCATATATATGGGTCTTGTTTTTGTATCCATTCAGCCCGTCTATGTCTTTTGGTTGGAGCATTTAATCCATTTACATTTAAGGTAATTATCAATATGTATGTTTGTATTACAATTGAGAAAATGCTTATTTTTTTAATTAATTCTATTTTAAGCACTGCATGAGATCATTTAGAATAACTAAATTAATATTTAATTAGCTTGTTTTTATAACAAGCTAGGGTTATTAAAGGTATCTGTATTGCCAGTTCTCTGTGAGGGTAAGATAGGATTCTTTTATAATCAATATTTTGGTTTTCTTTCATAATCTTCTGTAAATGGCTTTTTTTTCTTCTTGGGGGAAACTTTCCACTTTAGGAAACACTTTCTTATATGAACTTAGTTGAAGTTTACTTTGGCCACTATGCATTCCTTGAGCTATTGACACCACGTTCACGTTTTTACACTTGAACTGCACTGCCCCTTGCAGAGTCAAGTTGGTAGGAAAAACCCTCCCAGCCTTTTGATGATATTATTTTGAGTCTTGCAAAATGGGCTCCATCTCTTATTAAAGTATTTGGAGAAAGGAAGGGAAAGCAGAGGAGGAAAATTAGAACTTATTAGAGAGATCACTGAACTTAGTAAAGATCCTTGAAATTAGCTATAGAAGATGACTTCCTTAGCCTCAAGCTGTGTTGTGACTGCCCATGAATTCCAACATTTTAGAAATAGAAAACAAAGCTAAACTAACAGAAGAAAGATAGTAGAGGGTAGGACTTAATTATAAATGACTTCAATTGAGCTGCCCTTACTTGAATATAGTATTACAAAAAGTATCAATAAATTATATTGAAAACTGTGAACCAAAAATTTTACTTTACTTGGTTAAGATGCCCATTTAGAAAGCCTGTTCCCCAGTCGGTTCATTTTGCCAAAAGGCAGCAGCCAAAATGCTGAGATGCCAAGGTTTGCAGCAAAGAGAAAAGAGAGGGTTTATTCTCAAGGCAGCCAAGCAAGGAGACAGGAGAACAAATCTCAAGTCCGCTTCCCTGGAGGCCAGAGGGCTGGGGGTATTTATGGACTAAGGAATAAAGCAGCAGGGCACTCTGAGGCATGGGGGGCATGGGGAAAGGTGACTGGGGAAGGGTGTGATAATCATCCGTCTGCCCAGGTGTAACTAACCTACAAGACCCTACACGTTCAAAAGGTCACGGAGCAGACACGCAAGCATGCCCAGTTGGAGGGTGGGTGGTCCTATTCAGTCTTAACCAGCTCAGCTCAAACTAGACACAGCTAACTTTAAGTTCCTAGAAAATAACTTGGGCAAACATCTTGTTTAGGCTCTGTGCCTCTTGGAGGACATGCAAGTCTTAAAATGACCTTGATTAGTGAAGGCAGGTAAAATAGATTTGACTAATTACAGTTTCAAGCTCTCATCTAGGTAATATGCTCTCCATTCCCCCACTTGGGGAAAATAAAATGTATATACATACATATATATTCATATGCATATTAATGTATATACATTATAATGTATATACATATATAATGTATATACATTATAATGTATATATGTATACACATACATATATATTTAAATTTTAAAACATTCTTTTTACATCTGGATGCTATCCTAATACAAAGCAAATTGGTTGGTTGACTATTTTTTAGCTAGGTAGAAAGTGACAGAATGACAATAAGAAAAAAAAAGACAAATCCAAAATGACTAAATCAATTTTGTTTTGAGCTTTCAATGGACATCGACTGGCTCTAAGTCTTTGAAAGGCAGGATAAGACTGGTGATGACCATGTGGACCTTGGCAATCTCCCTCTGTGCCCTCTGTCAGCAACTCTTCAGGGATTGCTTTTTCCTTTTTCCCCATCCTACCCTATTACCTTCTATTTCAAGCTTAAAAGATCAAGCCTGTCTTCTTAGATTTCAAATTTTGCCTGCCTGGGATTCATTTCTTGGCCGTTGTACTCGAGAATTCCATTTCAAAACTTCCTCAGTGCTTTTCCTTCTCTTCACTGACCTTTAAAGAATAATTATGAACTCAACATTCCCTGAGGGTCTCAGGCTATACTGTGGCTTACTCTTTTTTCACAAGGATGTGCAGAAAGTGTACTCTTGACAAGAGACTTCACACTCACTTCTGAATGCCTTTTTCTGGGGCCTCCTTTGAGAGTGTTTTTCTCAAAAGAACACTCAGCAGTGTCAATTCCAGAATACATGAGAGAAATTGACTCTTTGCTCAAGCTCATATGACCCTCTGGAACATCCTTAGACTAGATTAGAGTAAAACAAGGAGTAAAGGATAGTTTTATTACTTGGTGTATTTTTCATATTTTCTACTATATTCATAGAAATGGAAATGAAGCTTAAATTAAGAAAATCAATCACAAACTACCATGAAGAAAAAAAAAGCCTATTGTTTTTTTACTTCTTGTGATTTAAAACCCAGCCTTCCAGAGTAAAGGTGAATTTTCAATTCTATATTGTAGCAATTTAAATGATTAATTTGATCTTCTGTGGTAACAGGACAACAAAAAGCATATATAACTAAAATCGTTCCTCAGGGCCACATTTTTTTCAAATAACAGAAAAGTAGCAATACAGTCAGTAGACTAGAATCTGTTTCCCTCCTCTCACTCATCCATTTGTGGGAAAGCTCCAAAAAGATGAAGAAATAAAAATCAGGCAGATGGAAAAAAAAAAAAAAAAAAGGAGGGGAAACTAAAAGGAGACCAGGTGATCTATGAACATATTATCTATGGTTCCTGAATACCTCTGTTGTACGTGGATGTTCATAAAGTGTGTGTGGAGGGAAAACAGAGGGAGTGTGTTCTTTTAAAACACAGTACAGATTGTGTGATGAGAGTTGCCATTAAAAGGAATTATCGTTAATAAGTAGGAAGTTGTTATTTACTAGGGAGACACTAAAATGTGGGACGAGTGACACTCCAGACTCTGAAAGGGGAAAGTGGGTTCTATTGTACTATAAAGCTCCAATTCCCACAACGTAGCCTCCAGCCTTACCCCCTCCCCTACTTGCTTCCTTTCACCAGCTCCGTTCTAAATTCTTTGATACCAAACACTGCATGTCTAATTGTAAAGCCGTTCAGCTGTGTTTCTCCCCCCCCCCACCCCCTATGCTGACATTAGTCTGTTTTCTCCCAGTTCTGAGTTTCATTTACATTTTCTATCGCATAAAAGATGAGAAAATGATCCACCTGTGGGTTACGTGGAAACAGGCAGATTAGAAATGAATGAACCAGAAACATTTCAAAATAAAATAATAGTAAAAGCTGTACTTTTAACACACATCCAGAAACTCTGAATGTATCATACAACTGAGGAACCACAACAACAGATCAAAAATATGCTCAGACTTCCCTGGTGGCGCAGTGGTTGGGAGTCCGCCTGCCGATGCAGGGGACACGGGTTCGTGCCCCGGTCCGGGAAGATCCCGCATGCCGCGGAGCGGCTGGGCCCGTGAGCCATGGCCGCTGAGCCTGCGCGTCCGGAGCCTGTGCTCCGCAACGGTGAGAGGTCCGCGTACCGCAAAAAAAAAAAAAAAAAAAAAAAAAAAAAAAAAAAAAAAAAAAATGCCCAGAGATCAGAATGAATGTTCTGGTGGACTTTATAGATGGTTTGATACAATTGTTCTCAGCCTTTCGGGTCTAAGATCCCTTGGGGAACCTCAGGACAGACAGGGAAATTCTATTTTAAAGAAAGTGTAAGCACAACAGATGCAATGATGTGCATACAAGGCCTTGAAGCCCATTCAAGGTTCCCAGGATAAGGGCTTCTGAACTTTTCTAACCCCTTCATTTATCATTTATGTGTGAATGACAAAGGTGCAGTCAAGTAAAACACCAGAGCAAGCTTGTAGCATAAGCAGGCTCCAGATTCCCAATTCAAGTACCTCCACCATGCCATGAGTCTCTCTATAGAGATCTGAGGTCAGGGGATACTGATAATTCCTATAGTGGTTGTACTGATAGAATAGTGTCCTCCAAAATTCATGTCTACTTGGAATTTCAGAATGTGATCTTATTTGGAATAAGCATCTCTTCGGCTGTAATTAGTTAAATTAAGATGAAGTCATGATGGCTTAAGGAGGGGTCTAAATTTGAACAACAGGTCCTTAAAAGAAAGCCATGTGAAAACAGAGACACACAGGAAGGAAGGCCATTGGGAACTGGCATGCCATTTAAGGACTGTAGTGAGGCAGAGATACACCAAGGAATGGCTAGTCTTGCTGGCAACCACCAGATGCTAGGACAGAGCCGGAGAATAGATTCTCCCCTAGAACTTCCAGAAGGAACCAGTGCTGCTGACACCTTGATTTCAGACTTATAGTCGCCAGGACTATAAGAGAATACATTTCTGTTATTTTAAGAAACCAGTTTGTGATAATTTGTTAGGGCAGCCCTAGGAAACCAATACAGTAGCTTACTGCTATTTGTTTATACCTTTATTAACATTATTTTTAAAAGCCTTCATATTTTGTTCCTGTTACTGACCCACTGAGCCTCTCTCTATTCTCTTTTCAGACTAGCTGACCTGGATTCTGATGTTGGACATACCAATGCCCTTCCACATCCTTCTAAGTTTTCTTCATGAGCAGTGATGAGTTATGCTGAGAAAAATTCTTGGATCTACATTTATATAACATTGCTCTTTTTGCTTTTCAAAAGTGGACCATGTTTTCCCATGCTGGGATAGCTGCTGTTGACCTTGTAATAGGGTAATAAAAAATCCAATGAGGATTTAAAAGGAAGTTCCATTTAAAGTATGTAGTATAATGGAAGTTTGCTTCACGCAAACAATGAAGAAACCTTAGAAGATAATGTTGTTAGAAGATAATGTTGTTGACTTCCCGTTCTCTAAAGTACTCTTTGACTTAGGAAGATCACTCAGACTTTACCAAGGGTAAACTGTCTGGAAAAAACTGCCCACAAAGACCTCTAAGATAAGTGAACTGGCTTAAATCAAACCTTTCCCAATCCCATTTATTAAATACATTTACCCACTATTATAGACTGCTCATGTTGCTAGAACCCTAGATTGATCCATGCATGGAGATACTGTTTTTATGCTGCTGTCAAAGAGTATTTTCAGAAATCCAGCCACACTTAGGAAAAAAAGAGTTCACTGCCGTTTCTACCCCTAACACATTGCCCTCAGCAGACTGTGTACTTAAAGAGAAGAGCTACTTTAGTCTTGAGAAATCTCCAGTGCCAGGTTATTGTGAGAAGGAGGCTGAGTGTGTGGTCTGAAATAGTATTTCCAGTTTTGCCTATTTTCATTTCCAAGAACCGCTTGGAAATAAATACTCTTGATTTTGTTAGGAAGGGGTGACTCTCCAATGTTTTGGGTATCGTGCCTTAATTTTAGGCTGCACATTGAACTAGCTTCTATTTTTGGACCCCCTTCTGATTTCCTGATATGTTTGCTACATATTGAGTAGATCATTCTGAGCCTCTGTTTCTTCACTAGCAAAATGGGAAAGAATAACACATTGATGAATTGTGAGGGTGAGTTGAAGGTGAATATCCATTGGATTTTTTTAAATAAGCGTCTTGCAAGTTGATAGCAAAAAAAAAAAAAAAAAAAAAAAAAAAAAAAAAAAAAAAATTCAGCCCTTTAAAAGGCATCTCATCTCCTTAAGGAGGTACTGGTGAGTTTTAGGAAGAGACTATATAAAATAGTTGGAGTTGTTGGTGTTCAAGTATAAATATGGACTTAGGAAACTAAGACAGGAATCTGTGGAGCTGCACTGAAAGCTCAGCTGTGCACTGCTTAATCATATAGGAAACATAGTCAGGAAATGCTGTATGACCCAGAATAGCTTAGCACATATGATGCCAGCTGGATAGGGGTACAGGACAGTGAAACCAGGAGAACTGAATAGAAGGTGGCCTTTTGTGGGAAAAATGTAAGAGAAAGAATAAGTCTAGGAATTAAAAATGTGGAGCAGAGGAAAGCTGTGAAAGGAATCATAGATAATCAGACCAAGAAGTCAGGATGACTTGGTAGCAGGCAGTGTTCTGAATGTGCCATGGCGACAAATAATCCCAAAGATGGATGTGTCATAGGCTGGAGGGGGGAGACAGTGAGAAGACACGATTTCTTTACGGTAGACCTTGTTTTAAATCCCAAGTCCGTGGCTTATTAACTCTGCAATATTTACCCTTCCAAGCCTTGTCTATAAAATGTGGATAATAACTGTCTTTTAGGGCTGCTGTGACTGTCTTAGGTAATATATGCATCTAGGTGCCAAAAAGAATGCATTAAGTAAGAGCTGTTAATCCACCTAATAAGGAAATAAAAAGAGGAACAACTAAGAGGAACAGTTCGCTATTTTTTACTTTCAACCCTCTCCTCCAAGGGGCAAAATGATAGGGGAGGGGGTCTCAGTCTGATTGCAGGCACCTAGGTCACATGGACCTATGAGAGTTCCTTACTAGTTTCTAGATGTAGCCTGCAAAATCCTCATAAATAGAGCTGTGTTGTTCAAGACTGTAGCCACTAGCCACATGTGGTTATTTAAATTGGGATTAACTAAAAATAAAAACATATTTCTTTGGTTTTACTAGCTACATTTCAAGTGATCAATAGTGACATGTGGCTATATATTAAAATATATGTAGATACACGTGTGTGTGTATTTCCATCATCACAGAAAGTTCCATTGTTTGCACATCTTGATACAGTGGATGATGTGGGCAAAAAGGTGTAACCATAGGAGAAGTCAAAGTCATGGAGAGAAGGAGGGAGAGAAGCTGGCATAGGAAGATAAAGCTTCTGCTGAGAGAAGCCTCACTCTTTTTAAAACCTGTCCGGGTTAAAGGCAGGGAAGCAGGGAAATTAAGATCAATAAGGTGGGTAAACCTTAAGCTGTGATGCCCAAGACCTAGGATGAAAGGATCTCAGCTACGTTTGAAATCCATCCTAGGAATGGTACTTTGTTCTCTGATACCAAACAGATAACCTATTCCATGGTGACCTATATGGAGAACTGTTTACCTAGAGTGACTAACGTGGTGTCACCGAGAACTACATAAGAGTAAAACAGATGTAATCATGGCAAATAGACCTTCTTAAACGGCTGGTACAATTCAAGGAAGGATAGAAACCAAAAGAACACTGGGGTCAAGAGCGAGGTTTTTCTAGGAATCTTAAGTGCGTAAATCAAAGTCCTGAGTGAACAAGATGAATTCGCTGTAGTGAGTTTCCCTAGTACCTAACATGCTGTGAATAAATCTGTGAGTAGATGGATGAATGGGAAAAAAAAAAAAAAATCCCAGAAACCTGAAGATGAAACAACCGCAGTAGCATTGCCACACCTGAAAGAGAAATTAAATGTGCTGTGTGTTTGTGGGGTTAGCACTTGTGTTCTGAGGCTGACAGCACCCAGAGTCACAGCTAACATTTGTGAGCACTGACCACATACCAGGCGCTGGGCTAGGACCTTGAAAGTACCCTGTCATATTCAGTCCCCACAATCAGGGTGTTATTATCCCCATTTTATAGATTAGAAAACTGAGTCTTAGAAAAGTCTAGCCCTCTGTTAAATTTAAATAGAAATGGCCAAATGAAGGTTCTTAGTATTGTCTTTGTAATGGGCAGATGTCCAGGTAAGATAAAGATCAATAATGGACCAAGAGTAAAAGAAAGAAGGGAAGGGAAGCAACTTTTAAAATACTGTGTATTCCTTCTATCCTCTCTGCTTTACCTTTTATGCAAAAAACTACAACTAAAAATATATAAATGAAAGATGAAAATGAAGAGAACATGGGCCCTTATTTTCCATGTTTGGGCAGAGCCCCTTGGAGCTGATCTGATAGTTCAAATTAGTTCTAAGGGTCTTCCAGTCAGATCAGCTGAAAGTAGGAATGTGCCAGATGGGATCCTGAAATAGAGGTGGTCCGGGAAGTTGTTCCTTTCTGCAGTGATTTATTTGATGATTTTATTCCTTCATGAATAATGTCTTGACAGATGTTTTTTTACTGAGTATTGCAGAGGATTATTTTCTCAAAAAGCACAATCTCAGTCCCCAATCTATATTTAATATTTTGTCAAACTACTATCTTCCACGGTTTACAGAATTGAACATATACAGATGAAACCACATGTTCTGACTTATAAAATAACTTTCCACTTTGATAATTTTCACGTACATGCTTATAAACAATATTTTGATAGCACTCCTAAAATGCTGACTGAGTTTTGACAAAGTTTTGTAGCTGGAAAAGTAGGGAGAGGGTTAAGAACATGTGAAAGATTTCATCCTAAGCCCCTTATACAGGGACTTACGTGGAGCCAGGAAAAGGCTGTGACTGGTCCTGGGGATCATAGAGGTCAAGGTTGGAGAATGAGTAAGTGTTGGAGATGAGAGCCAAGGTTGGTCTGATGCGGAGCCCATTCTCTTACTCACTTCCTTAGGTCGCTGCCATGTGTGGAGAAGAAAGCATTCACTAAAAAGGCCCACGAGGGGCTTCCCTGGTGGCGCAGTGGTTGAGAGTCCGCCTGCCGATGCAGGGGACGTGGGTTCGTGCCCCGGTCCAGGAGGATCCCACATGCCGCGGAGAGGCTGGGCCCGTGAGCAATGGCCGCTGAGTCTGCGCGTCCCGAGCCTGTGCTCCACAATGGGAGAGGCCACAGCAGTGAGAGGCTCGCATACCGCAAAGAAAAAAAAAAAAAAACGCCCACGTAAGAAAGAACGCCTAAACAAATGGAAACTCCTTAAAGGGAAACTTTATAAAAAAAGCTTTCATGACAATTAAGTCACAATAGTTTCACAGAACAGAAATAAGAAAATCCCCAGCTGATGGTGGCTGTATCAGAGCAATGAGCCATTAAATAAGAACTTGAAGAAACCTGAAAGTCCTTGGATCTAATAAGACACATTCAGAGTTTTGGTCTTCGTACCTGTTCAGATATAAGGAGAAAAGGAAAGGGAAGGCAATGAAGCATGCAAGAAGGGAAAATATGGTTGGGTAGTCATGCAAAGTTCTTGAAAGGGGTATTGATTAAAACCTAGAGCTGAATTCCAATGCGGAACAGAAATGGATCTTGTGCAACCTGTGGTTCCCTACAATCCCTCTGTCTGAACATGCAGGTCTAAGACTAAGAGGATGCTGTCTCTGATGATGTCCCCAGCCTCTGTCTTTGCTCACTTACCTTCTGGAGCAATTCTTCCCTGGGCTTCCCACTTTTGGCTAGAGAATGTAATAACAATAGCAAATATTTACAGTTAAATCACTGTAGGCCAGACACTATGCTAAGGAACTTTACTTGTATGGTCTCATTTAATCATCACAACAACCCTCTGAAATGGATAACCTAATTGTCCACATTTAACAGTCCAGAAGACTGAAGTTCAGAGAGGGTAAGTAACTTGCCCAAGTTCACACAGCTGGTGGGAAACCTAGGACTTGAATCCAGCCCCCTGCACGATCCTGTAATGCCTGGAAAGAAGTATCTTGTTGCAGAGATGAAAAGTAATGACATATAAACAATTCCTCTGAGACTCTTCTACTCATGGTCATGGTCATCCTAGACAACATCATCCATGACTCCAACCGTGTCTCCTTCAGTCAGCTGTTCACAAGTTGCATTTAGAACCTTCCAGATGAAGCCTGCCTCTGTTCATAGCAATGATTTAAATGGAAACATGTATGTCCAGAATCTTCTCTGAAAATTAGCCTTTGGGCATTCTCCTTACTAGTGTCCTCAGTTTTAATATTTTTCATTTGGAGACCTAACAGCATAAGGACACAGTTCTTAGGACTGGAAGTATTCCTCATAGGAGCTCCTTCTGTTGGAGGACGTCCCTGTAAAACTAGGAGCTGAACAGGGCTATGCTCTAGCTCCTGGGCGTCTGTACCATGCTTCTGGGGCAGAGGGGTACTTTGCTGCCACAGTTTGTCTCCTGAAAGGATGGGCGAATGGAGAATTTGGGGAGAGCACTGGGAAATCCATGAAGACAGAAGCCCTTTGGTGCTGCCAGCACAGAGGAAGCACTGTTGGTGGCTGCACACTTAGGATGACAGGCCCTGTCCTAGACGCTGAGAGCTCCCACCCTGTCCTCGCCCTTGAGAGGCTCACTGCCTGATGCGGAGTCGTGCCGAGTCCTCACTGCACGAGGGCATTATGTGAGCACCTGGCTCAGGGAAGGCTTCTCAGAAAGTTCCATCCACACTGAGACCTAAGGAATGAGTAAAAGTTACCCAGGGATTATAGGAAAGCACCCTTGAGGACAGCGCTTCTCAAAATTGCAAGCACCTAGGGAGATTTCAGAAAAAAATAGTGATGCCTGAGGCCCGTGCTTGGAGATTCAGATGTGATGGGCCTGAGTGTGGGTGGAGCCCTGGGACTTTAAAAGTACCCCCTTTGTGACTTCAACATGCAGCCAGAGCTGACCATCCGGCCTGGTGGCTTTCAACACTGGCTACACTTTAAAGTCGCCTGAGAAGACTTCCGAGTCCATCCCCAGAGATTTCCAAGCAGTTTGTCTGGGACGTGGTATCTCAAAAGACTCTCCGGGGTTGAGAATCACTGCAGTAGGTATTAGCAGCAGCACATACGAGGGCCAGAAACAGAACACATGGCCGGTTCTGTGGTTGGGCTGTAAGGAGGCGAAGTAGGCTCTACAGGATAGGGAGGGCCTAGATTAGGAAGACACCTGTTAGCCAGATGATGACATCTGACCGTTGGGGGATGATAGGTAGTGAGTGAGAGGTTTAAGAAAGTGACATTATAAAATTTGCTTTCAAAAGATGAGATGTAAGATGGAAGGCAAGGAGTGCATTTGGTTGGAAGTAATCCACAGGCAGAATGGTAGAGGCGTAGGATGTTGGATACAAGACCCGGATATTTTTGTCTCAAATCTCTTTAATTCCAGAGGGAGATGGAAAAGCAACTTTCCCTTTCTGTTCTTACTCAAGTGCTTTACAGAAAAGAAAAGCATCATCCATCAGAATCTACAGAATTGCTACTCGGGGAAGGAGGAGAGAGGGTAAGAAAGAGGCTGTCTGGAAAGTTCCTGAAGATGGGGAGACCACAGTTCTTCAGAACAGTCCAGTGACCTCTGTGGAGAAATGGACAATCAGACTTCACTCTTCAGACAAGGCAGGGCAAAGGTTGCAATTTAGTTGCAGGAACTAAATTCAAGAACCGGATTAATCATTCCCTTGGTGTGTGCTGAGCCCTAATGAATATCCTGGTCCACTTTGGTATTTACTCGTATAAACTTGGCTCCTGGTGTTTTTCCTTGGGATTATCTAGGAAAGGAAGAGGCTATGGGGAGAGGATGCTCATGGTCCTTTATCTTTCTCAGGTGGCTGTACCTGCTGGGAAAATGGCCCCAAGCCTGGCATGATTCAGAATTCTGAGAAAGGACTAGGCAGCCGCTCATGGGAAAATGATGACTTATCATCACTCAGCAAACATGTCATAAGAATAGAGCCTGGGGCTTCCCTGGTGGCGCAGTGGTTGAGAGTCCGCCTGCCTATGCAGGGGACACGGGTTCGTGCCCCGGTCCGGGAAGATCCCACGTGCCGCGGAGCGGCTGGGCCCGTGAGCCATGGCCGCTGAGCCTGCGCGTCCGGAGCCTGTGCTCCGCAACGGGAGAGGCCACGGCAGTGAGAGGCCTGCGTACCGCAAAAAAAAAAGAATAGAGCCTAAGGAACACATGCACACATCCGGTAAGACTGCTGAAATCAGCATAAATCAGCACGAGGTGCATTGTGAGTTTGCTCCCTCCCTCAAGTTACAGATGAGAAATGTCACAGCAGCTTGGCACTGACAGTGACTGATGCCACTGAAGTGTGCCTTGGGGCTCTTTTAAAGCCCTCTTCCTATGATATTAATATTGAGTAATTAAATATCAAACTATTTCAATAACTTGCTTCTTAAAAGTGGGAAATTTTCATCAGTGTGAAGATGATTCTGCAGATAAAAGAATCATTGTGGCTTTCAGATGTAGGATTCACTGTGGCCTAAGGGAGGTCCATAGAGAATCAAGAAGGACCCTCAGGATATAACTTTAAATAGAGTACAATCTATAAAAATATCAACTCACTAGGTTTTACACCTGAAACTAATATTATAAATCAACTACATGCAATTAAAATAATAATTTTAAAAAATATTTCAACAAATTGTTTCTGTCCTCATAGACTTAACTGTCTGTGTGTACTAATACAACTGTACATAGTTTAGCATGTTCTTCAAAATAAAAATAAAATAGTCTTATATAATGGGGAAAAAAAAGAAGGACCCTCAGGGCTCAGGGCATCAGAAATCTAGTCTACATTTTCCAGATGGGGTAACTCACTAGCTCTTTACATTAAACTGTTAGCATGGCTCTTAAGTTTTTACACTTACCTTAAACTCCTTCTATTAGGTCAAAACACAGGGAGGAGTGGCTTGCCCTTTTAGTTTCTCTCTTAAAAATAATTGATGCCATTTATGAGCTTCTATTTGCTGTGTGCTTTGAAAACATTACTTCAATGAACCTTTCCAACAGTTCTGCAGAATGGCAGCATTATTTCCAGTCTTTTTTGCTGAGAGTGAGGTTTGGAGAGCTTGAGTGCCTTCCCCAGTGGAGCGTCCCAATTAGTTGCAAAGCTGGGTTGGGAATCCACGTCTACCTGGCTTTCCTCTTTTATCTATTATTCTCCTATAGCACCTCAGTAATTCTGTTCTCCAGGAAACCAAGTCCCTGGAGGCCAAGGCCAGAATATGATTTAAGTCATACTGTACAGTTCACAGAATCAACCCCTTCCCCAGGACCCAGCTTTATGGGAAGAAGTCTCTCACATTCAGTCATCTCTTTTTTGATTTGTCGGCTATTTAATGACCAACCCCTTTGACCCAAGCACTCGGAGAGAGAGATGAATACATCAGGCTCCCAGCTCTCATGGAGTGTGGTGTCTCATGGGGTAAAAAAGACAATAAAGGAATAAATATTTGCAATACATCCAGAGCCATAAGTGCTGTGAATACAATAGAGGGAGTGGGAATGGTAGAAAGTGATTTGGGTCGGGGGAGGTAAACCGACCGGGTGGTCAGAGAAGGCTTCTCTAATGAGTGCTATTGGAGGTGGGAAGAGAACGATGAGAAGAAACCAGTCATGTGAAGATTTGGGGAAAGAGCATTCCAAACACAGGAACAGCCTGCACAAAGGCGGGGAGGCTGGAAAGAGCCTATGACCTCACACTCTCCCCTCAAAGAGACAGACATTTCTTGAATACTTAATATAAAGCAGTCATTGTGTTACTGCACAATGATAAGGCGTGCATAATTCTAAACCATCTCCTATGTGAAATCTGCTATGTTTATCATACTAATAACTATGACATATGAAGGAGTTGGATTCTAGGAAGAAGGTAGACAATTTGTGGCTAGCATTTCTGAGTGATGTCTACGTGACTGTCACTGTTATGTCCCTTTCTATATGTTATCTCATTAAGCCTCATTTAATAGTAGTGACCTTTTTTTTTTTTTATTTTAGAGATGAGGAAATAAGTCTTAGAGAGGTGGTATCAATTTGGTAGGGCTGCCATAACGAAGTCCACAGACTATGTAGCTTAAGCAACAGAAATGTATTTTCTCACAGTTCTGGAGGCTAGAAGTCTGAGATCCAAGAATTGGCAGAGTTAGTTTCTTCTGAGAACTCTCTTGGGCTTTTAGATGGGCCCTCTTCTGGTTGTATCTTCACATTGTCTTCCCTCCGTACGTGTCTGTGTCCAAATTTCTTCTTCTCATTAGGACACTACTTATATTGGATTAGGGCTACCCTAATGACCTCATTTTAACTTAGTTACCTCTTTAAAGACCCTGTGTCCAAATATAGTCACATTCTGAGGTACTGGGTGTAAGGACTTCAACATATGAATTTGGGGGTTGGGAGGACATAATTCAGCCCATAGCAGAGGTTAAAATGAGTCTCTCGGGATCAAACAGAGAGTAAGAGATTCATCCAGGATGTGAAGGATGCCTCCTTTCCACCTTGTGAGCCTTAGGATGACTCTTTGTAGTAGCGCTTGTCCTGCTTCCCTGGCTGGTGTGGGTCTTGAACACCTGCTGTGCATGGACTCTGCTGTGGGCGCTTAGCGCAAGCGGCCAGCAGGGGTCCCCAGCTCCCTCTCCGGGTGAAGCTGCCGTGTCATGGAGGAGAGAGGTCACAAACAGGTAAACAAACACACAACAAGGTAATTACAAAAATATATCAAGTACCATAAAGGAAACAAACAGGACGATGTGATACAACATGACTGGGTGGAAGTGGGAATCTCCTTTTCAGAGGAGGGTCACTGACACGCTCTTGCAGAAAGTAATCTTGACACTGAGACCCGACACGGGAAGGTGGCAGCCCCCTGGCAGGTTAGAGATGAGTGGTCCTGAGGCGGAGAGAAGACCTCCTTCTAGGTTGGCCACGTTCCCATGCTGCTTCGCATGGTTGTGACAGGAAACTTGTCTTTGCAAAGCAGAGGGTGATGCATTGGAGTAGAAGAAGCTGGGAACGGCTGGAGTAGAAGCGTAGGAATCAGAAGGCCTGGGTTTCAGTCTGCTTTTGCACCTACTGCTGTAGGATTCGGAAGGTCACTCTCTCAAGCTGAGCCTCAGCTTTCTCCAATGCGAAGCAGGAGTAGCAATAACATCACCGAGCGCCCACTCTGCCTAGGCCCAGAGCTTATTGCTGTGCACGGGTGAGATCACCCCCACAAAGGTGTCCTTCAGACTGAACAGTACCATGTGAATACACGCGGGGACCCCGGGAGACCTGCAGCCACAGTTCTAACATGCACACCCATCTGTATATTTTTCCCTCCAACTTTTACCTGAGTGCAATCCCCGCTCAAAGCCTCCTACAGCTTGAAGTGATTAAACTCATCTGCCACAGTAGAACATACGAGAAAGTAAGTAGGCACCTCCCTCCATTCATTAAACACTTCGAGTGAAGTTAGTTATTTTCTGGTGATCGAAAGGCTCACAGATTGCGCTGTATTCCCTTTGAGGATTCAAGCATGACCAGGCACGCCCTGATCGGCCAGCACGTGGTCTGGCCAGTTTTACTTACAGGAAGTTCCCCAGAGCCAGATGAGAAACGTGTGAGTGGAGAACTTTCTGTGGGTGTCCACTTTTCATAGCTAAGACCCACAAGGTACAGGGAAACAGTTCTCACCCCTTGACAAACTGGGCACTTTTCTACAATGGGGAACTCCAGAACTGGGAGAAAATACATTTCTATTGTGTAAACCACCCAGCCTGTGGACTTTGTTATGGCAGCCCCAGCAAACTGATAACAACCTAAGACTTATTTCCACATTTCTAAAATAAAATAATAATGGTCTACTATTAAATGAGGATTAACAAGATAATGTATAGAAAGGGACAAAACACAGTGACAGTAACATAGACATCACTCAGAAATATTAGCCACAAATTGTCTACTTTCTTCCTAGAATCCAGCTTCTTCATGTGTCACAGTTACCAGTATGATAATCTTAGCATATTTCACATAGGAAATGGCTTAGAATTATGCACACCTATATCATTTTGAAGTAACACAGATGCCTCATATTAAGCATTCAGGAAATGTTTATTATGTGAATAATGAATATATGAACTTATAAGCATAATTGATATACTGATCTCTATTCTCTTGGTAAGTAGTTCCTTAACATATAAAGGCATCTATCTAAAGCAGAGGGAAAATCCCATTACAATAGACACAGCAAATCCACATCATCATCTTATATATACATCTAGTTGTGAGCCAAACCATTCATCTATGAGAAGAAATTAATTTCTAATTCCTTTCTGGAGCAAGATTATACCATGAATCAAGCCTTGCTTTGTCTAAATCCTTTCTCCCAGGAGAAAATCTCAACCCTTAGACTTTTCAAAGACAGCCCTTCACAAACAGACTAACTAAGAAGCAGGGCATTTCCCATCCGCTTACTTCCAGGAAGAGCTTCCTGCTTTTCAAAGGTTTGCTCCGTCTAATGCCAGCAAATCACCTCCAGACACCCATGCCCTGCATTTCCTGTTGGTAATGTTCGTCAGAGTATCTGGTCAACACAGATGAGAGAGAACACACACACACACACACACACACACAAACACACTCGCTCACACGCTCAAATACCTATTTGTCAGCGGAAGGAAACTTGAGGGTTGGAAACGCCCCTTAATTTATGGTAAGGACAAATTGTTATTATTAGCTTATCTTTATCATCATTTGAGAATATTTCAATGGGGCAGTTTCTATCTACCTGGATACCCTACATTGCCTTATGCACACACCTCTAGATTTAGAAACTCTTTGCTAATTCCCTAACCAAAGAAAATTTGAATTTCCTAAAACCACATTAATTAGAAGTACTTGCAAGAAAAAGTGATCAGCTACAATCCATGTGCTCATAGAACCCCTCCCGACTCTTTTTTTTTTCCCCCATAGGGAGAGGAAGAACTGGCTAGAAGGGAGGAAGTACTTTATTTTTTCTTGGCAATTGACAGCACGTAGGTTTACACAGTGTACCCAGCCAAGTTGCTATTTTCTTTTAGTAAATGCTGAAGTTAGATTCAAATGTACTGAAGGAATATAGGAACCATTTGGTTATTTTTTTAATTCCTTATCACACATGATAGCTTTCACATATCGTCCTGCAAAGATGTACATATATTCACTTGGCAAGTCATCGTCAATTCCGAAGACGCAATAAGCTGGTTTCACTTATTTATTTTGTTTGGTTTGTTGTGTTAACATCAGATTATTAAAGATATATGTTCTTATTTCCTTTGTTCATATTTTATTAGAACACTAATGACTGTTATTACTATTATTACCACTCTTTATAATAAACATCTTACCTTTAAATGCAGTCTTTCATCCTGAAATATCCCAAAGCTGTTTACAACCTATTAAACAAATTAGACATGGGCCTCACCTCACTCTCCCCAAAACGGTACCCACTTCCTGCAGTGAAACCCAGCAGCTCTATTAGTACATGCCTAGCCCAGCCTGGGATGGCATTAAAGACAGAAAGGGCAGGAGAAGCCATATTCAAGCCACCCAGCCACTAGCCAAGGCACTACCAGGCCCTAAGAGACAAGCAGAACAAAGGCCGTTTTTGAACTGTGGACCTTGATCAAAGGCCTACAGAGCTGAAGAGATGACCTGTCTTATCTTCTGGACCCAGGCCTAAAGGAGTTAAGAGAGACAACTCAGGAAATATGGTATTTCTGCTAATGTTAAAGGGAAAAAAGTTCCTGAAGTTTTATGAGAAAGTATCTTTAAGTTAGAGAGTTAACACTATCCAGGCATTTAACCTTTGAGATCATCTGAACTGAATCCAAATTCCTGTTTTTTCATGTTCCCTTTATTATTCACCATCTGTGATGAGAATATTGAGATCTGCTTGAATCCCATTCAATTGTATGTGTTGGTTTTTGTCCCCCAGACTGTTGATCTGACCACCATTAACCTTTTTGACTCTTAAATTCAACCATACTGTCTTTTTTCTGCAAGACCACACACAGAGAGCCTCCTGGACTTGAAAGAATTTTAGTGGAAGGAATGTATATTAATCATATCTTTCTCCGACATTTCTCTGCTCCTCTGAATTGGGATAAAAGTGGACTTCTTTGCCACAGATGTATTTTTGAGAGTCTGGGGGGACCACAGTAGTAATCCATAGCAATCCATCTATGAATATTCTCACATCTTCCAAGCAAGGCCCCGCAGCCTTGGCCCAGCCCGTATCCTACCATCACATGTGATAGACCCAGAGAGGACCAAATCCCCTAGATTCGATTCCAAATGATGCTCACCGTGCCCATTCCCTCCATATCCAACTCCTCTTCTGCTCAACCCTTTGTCATGGAACACCTTCTCTAGGGGAGAGGACCTCAGCTAGATTTCAGTTTTCATATCAAGCCTGGGGAATACTTTTCTGGACTGCATTGATAGTATAGCTTAATTGGAATACCATGGATTATGGACCTGAGCTTTACAAAATAAAAGAAGCATCACTACTTTGAAATCTGATTTATCCTTCCAGTCATCTTTGATGATGACTCTTAGTGAAGTCTTCAATCCATGTTGGTATGCTACTAAATGTGTTATAAAACTAGAAAAACACTGGCATCAGAATTTGTTCTTTAAGATATTTATTTTTGAGTTGGGGAGGGAAAGCCAATTTAGAGCTGATGAATACACTTTGCACTTAGCTAATTCTAGGGAACCTGGAAGGTTCCAGGTAGCCTGATTTTTCTACATACAAATTAAAAATTAGCTGTCATAAAGAAGAGGTGACTATATCATGCACCAAAATTCAAATTCCTTTTTACATCATTTAATCATGGTATTATCCTGTGTAATATGCAGAATAGTTTAAAGGATTATGTCTGCACAGAAGTCTATGGAAAACTCATTATGAATTTTGAGGGTGACAGTATTAGTGCAGTTAAATATAACTTCAACTGACTTGATTATAGATTGCCGTGTACTATGTTAACGAAACTTTGGAGCTATCCAAGTGTCTTTAGAATCTAAAATCTTTAAGGTTAGAATACCAGAGAATTTCTACTTATGAGTTAGATTTGATGATGTGGAATGATTTGTGTCTGCGTTTGTAATTCTATTTTGCCTGGGAAAAGGAAAGCAATGAAACATTTAAAAATAATTTGCTAATTCTAAGTCCCCCAAGCCCCCTCAGATTATTGAGCCCATAGATTGGCATCACTGGACTTTCCATATTCAGAACTCTGGCAGACTAGAAAAAAGTTAGAGGCATCATCCCTTTGTACCTGACATCGAAGTATGGCTTTGATTAGCTGAATGACCCTAGAATCTTCTCTTGGAAATGGAAAATATTCCAAGATTTCTGTTCTTATCCAGATGTTGGAGTGAATATGTGGAGTTGTCAGTCTATGAGAGTAAAACATATGCATGAGTGCTTTTTACCCTACAACTTCCTGGCTTTGCAGTCACAACTGCCTCATCTCATCCATGTGGACAGAGGAAAAGTGTGTAAGCCAGAGCTGGCTGGGCCACAATGGACACAGCTTCTCATTTTGTTGACTCAGTGCTACAGGTGTGCTATGATTCTTTTGGCTCTTCACCTGGCTACTCACTTTATTACAGAGACCCATGAAGTTGGATGGTAAGGATTCTCCCTGAGGAAAGTTTGCTCTGACAGAAATATGGTATCTGTATAACATCGTTTGAGACACTGAAGGTAAAAGGATGAATTATACCAGAGAAAGATGGGAAAGTGCTTGGGAGAAAATGGTGGGATTTAAAATTTTCCCCGAATATGGTGGCTAGGCAGCACTATTTACAATAGCCAGGATATGGAAGCAACCTAAATGTCCATCAACAGAAGAATGGATAAAGAAGATGTACACATATATAATGAAATATTACTTAGGCATAAAAAAGATAAAATAATGCCATTTACAGCAACGTGGATGGACCTAGAGGTTGTCATACTGAGTGAAGTAAGTTAAACAGAGAAAGACAAATATCATATGATATCACTTATATGTGGAATCTAAAAAAAGGGTACAAATGAACTTATTTACGAAACAGAAGTACAGTCACAGATGTAGAAAACAAACTTATGGTTACCAGGGGATAAGGTGGGGAGGGATAAATTGGAAGATTGGGACTGATATATATACATTACTGTATATAAAATAGATAACTAATAAGAAACTACTGTATAGCACAGGGAACTCTATTCAGTACTCTGTAATGGCCTATATGGGAAAAGAATCTAAAAAAAGAGTGGGTATATGTATATGTATAACTGATTCACTTTGCTGTACACCTGAAACTAACACAACATTGTAAATCAAACTATACTCCAATAAAATATTTTTTAAATTTTAAAAAATAAAGTATAACCAAAAAAAAAATTTCCCCAGAATATTATATTCTCTCTTCCCATTTTTAAATTTAAATAAACATATATCATCAAAAATTAACAGAGGAAATTAGTTTCAATAGAATACATTAGATTTTTCTCTGTTTTAAATAGGGGGCAAAATAGAGGTCCTCTTGCATGTGGTATTCTGTGCTGAAAGATGAGGGAGATTTTAAAAAATCATCTTGGAAAATGTGGGTAGAGTCCCTATCTTGGGTGTCTTTATATGTGATTCATATATAAAATAGGACTACTGGGGTAGCAGAGAGCTGTAGTAAACATCAAATCAACTCGCTAGAGAAAAAAATTTTCAACGAAGCTAGAGAAACAATTCTATCAATATTTGTTGTACAAACGAAGCTCTGGGCTTTGAGGAAAGTAAGTTATTTTCTGCTAGAAATCAGATGTTTAAATGAGTCCCTAGTGTTGGGAAGGATGGGAGGGATAATGGAACACTTATACTGAAAAGAAAAAGGTAAGATCAGATAGTTTGAGTCAGGATTCAAAGCCAGAATCTAGAAGAACTGGTACTGTAGATTGGGAGTCTGGGATTGACATGTACACACTGATATATTTAAAATAGGTAACAACAAGGACCTACTGTATAGCACAGGGAACGCTGTTCAATATTCTTTAATAACCTAAATGAGAAAAGAATATGAAAAAGAATAGATACGTGTATACGTATAACTGAGTCACTTTGCTGTACATTTGAAACTAACAAAACATTGTTAATCAACTATGCTCCAATATAAAATGAAAATTTAAAAAGAAAGAAAGAAAAAAAAAAAGAAAGAATAAATAGGTGAGTTTCCTTGATGGCTTCTCAGGTAGGAAACAGCATCTTGCTTTAACTGCCAGTAAAGCAAGAGGAAGCATAGGTCAGAGGAAATAAATGTGCCTGAGAATCAGAAAGAAGTATAAATGGATGACACAGAAATCCAGAAAACCCTCCGGGGATACGTTATCTGTGTTTCCACATGATCTCAAACTTTGAAATTGGATAAAGACTTAGATTAAGTCGTGAGGTAGCTCATGGAGCCATTGATGGAAACATACATGAGGTAAAAGTGATACACGGAATGTATGTGTGAAGAATATTGTCTGGCTGAATGTTGTTATAAGATTCCTTTGAAAACCTTTTTAAATGGTGAAACAGCCAGTACACACAGGTAATGATCATAAACAGAGGAGCAATCGAAGAGTAATTTTTAATTTCTTTATTGTTTTGTTTATGGAAAATTGCCAAATAAAAGTGCTGTTACAATTAGTTTCTGGATTGAAAACCAATTATTTTTAGAGAAGAATCTCTATTCTAAAACAAGCCAAACATTCATTGAGAAAACCATTCAATAAAAACTTGATTTAGTCAAAAGTGTAAAATAAAGCAAATTCCTACCCATTGTTCTTTGAGAATCTAACAAAGTAACCATAAACTTATATACAGATGTTGCAGAATAATATATTAAATGTTTCATTTTGTAATGAAAATTGGAGTTTATTATTAGATACAAGTTTTCCCCAAATATGTATGTAAAATTAGAATGTCAGTACCCTACACAAAGTTAAGATAAATCATTGAGGTTTTGGTTCCACTATAATAATTGCTTCTTCTGGGTAAAGAAGGTCTAACTGTATATTGTAGATGGACATGTAAGATTCTCATGCAAGGAAATGATTTATCCCTATTAATCACCCAGGGCTAAGGGCAGAGGAAATGTCACCTACGATGGGCAGAGGAGGGGGATTGTGTGGGAGTGTGGGGTTTCTAGATTCTATATTATGATAACAAAGATCTCCTTTTGGTCCAGGAGAGAAAGCTATACCTACCACCTGGTCTTTGTACAGAAACTCTGAGCCTGACATTAACAGTGTTGAAATTCCAAACTTTCAGTAAAAATATGTTCAACAGCATAGGAGCAAGTTGGTACTGAGAGAGGACGTATCCAGGAAAAGCCATTTGCCTTACTGCATACGGTGATCTGGAAATCTCTGGGACCACAGAGTTCTAGAGTCATAATAGTGGCATGGGATTGATGGGATAATCTACAAGTCATTTTCAGTCCCCCTCCCATACTTTATCCAGGTCTAATCAATACCATTACCCAAACACATCTTCATGGGTCCACCTTTGCAAGTCCCCTTTGAGTCTCACCACCTGGATCAGTATCATAGCTCTTAACTGCTCACCTTACTTCCAACCTTGTGGCTGCAATCCATTCTACATATAGATGAATCCTTTAAGCTATTAATCAAAGCATGCCACTTCCCTACTTCCAGAGCTTCAGTGATTTCCCATCAAGAGAGCACTAAAACTCAAATTGCCACCAGGCACCACAGGACCCGTCCCTGCTCTCTCCCTCTCTTTCAGCCTCACTCATGCACTCCAGCCAACAGGGCTTTCTTTCTGATCACTCAGACTTCAGCTCAAATACCCTCTGCCCTCACAAAGCCCTGCCCTGACTACCTTGTCACTGCTCATCACATCACCCAAACAAAATTCTGCCTTAGTGCTTACATTTTCCTTGTCATTTATTTATTTGATGTTTGTTTATTGGTTAGTCTGTTGGTTTGTTGGGTTATTGGCTATTTCTCCTAACTGGAAAGCAAGCTCTGTGAAAGCAGGTCATCATCTCTGCCCCCAGTTCCTGGAACCATGCCTGGCACATAGTGAATAAGAGCTCAGTACATATCAGTTGCTATTTACTGTGAGAATTCCTCAGGGATTGCCAGACGTTGCTGCAGAAGAGAAATCCTGCAAGCCTTCTGCCATTTTGACAAAGTAGAGGAACCAGAATCATAAATGTTTAAACTTCAAAATAAATGTCTCTTTATTTTGTATTCCAACCTGATGAAGTGGAACATGCCAGTTAATCATACTATACAAAAATTATTTTCAAATGTTTAAAGTTATAACATTTTTTATTCTCTTTTCCTTGATAGATAATGTGGATTCATCATATCAAATGCCTTTCTACTTAACACTCAAAGCCCTAGTCCATTGTCATCTCTGCCCATATCTCCTTCTGACAAGTAGTCGCTTCCCATTCTGAACTCCTGAAATACTCCATACATTACACTTTTACAGCAACAATTGCAGTACCTTGTACGTGTTTGTGTGCAAGTCTACCTTCCCTACTACCACTGAGTTAATAGAAGGTAGGTGGCCCACGCTACTCACATCTATATTCTAGCACCCAGAGTTGAACCCATTACCTGGTAGTTATTTTTTATATGAATTCAAAATGAATCTATAAAGAAAAGAAGACTGATACTTATAACAGGAAATATAAATTTGGGGGTTTTAAACATGTTTTATTTTGAGATCCTCTCAAAAAGGAAGGTATAGAGTTTATTAAACTCTTTTGTAGTAAGCTTTGCAAAAACATTATTCAAAAAATGTATTTTATCTCATACCATTTCATTTTAAATGCAATGTTAACTAACGTTTATATGATTCATTTTATTTACTTGCTCAATTGCATTTAAATTGGTTAAAGTTAATCCAACTAGTTTAATAATATAACTCTGGCCAAATCTGAATATAAAACATTTGAAGCAATGACTCCAATATATTTTGGGAAGAAAATCTGAACAGCAAGGAGCCAGCTAATCCAACAACGTATTTCAGGGAAAAATTTCAGTCTGGCCAGAGATCTGTGCTCTTTCTTTTTATTGTATCATATATATTCCCAGGAATATTAATCTCTGGAGTCAGTTCTGATTTCAACCATGGACAGAGTTTCAAATCATGAGATTTCTGGAAGAGATTAATTTCTAATTCCTCTAGTCTGGATAGCATGTTGCTAACAGATTTCAATGATAGATTGATGCACTCTCAGCCTCTTTAGAGGAGCAACTCTAGATGGTTAAAGGCCTCAAGCCCTTTGGAAATTGAACCGTCCCATGTGAATTATTTTTTTTTTTCCTAGAGCAGACTGTCAAATGTACCTAACTCTGGATGGTGATGAGTGAGAAGAAACCCCAAGGTTGGCCAGAAAGAGCGGTTGCTTCTTTCATCTTCCAAGATAACAGCTGTCTCTACTCTTCATTACCAGGAGTGTCCCTAATGCATGTATAACTGCAGCCACCGTGATATCTCTGTGCCTCTGTCTCCTTAATTCAACACTGAGCTTTGTGAAGACATACATTATTTCCTAATCACTTCTGTACCCCTAGCTCCTAGCCATGAACATGGCACAGAGCAGATGCCTAAAAAAAAATATTTATTGCACTGAACAAAAGTAGGAGCTGGTGGTCTCACAAGGTTTCCAGATGTCTGTCTCTTCCCTGCCACTGCAGGATCCTCTAGTAACATCTCTCATTTCTTCTCTCTCCCCTTGGCTGTTCTTAGGCTTTACGTAGTTGGAAAGCTCTAACACTTGCTAAAGATTGGGAATAATACCGAGTTATGTGGAGAGAAAAAAAAAAACCCACTTGTTAAAAAGGACCCATCTTTGATGATTACAAGAGAAACAATTACGGTAAAAAATAATAGTGACTCAACCAAGAGGCTTGTCTCTTAAATGAGTAGGCACTTGAGTGAGATAAACAAACATTGCCATTGGCAAGAGATCCTGCTTCCTGTTGCTAGGCAGAAATCAAGTTGGCTTTACTCAGATGGCAGTTTAAGTTTCTTAGCTGCTTCAGATGCTATTCCAGATAAGCTGAAAGAAAAGAGCATGGACTGATGGAGAAGTGGGCTGCCCCCAACACACTTAATATGTCTGCTGTGGTTGTTATCTGATAATCTTGGAGAAACTCTTGGAGAAACTGAGTTAGCAATAACAGGAAACAAAATGAGATCAAATAGGATAGAGAACCAGAGCAATGGTGAGAAAGAGCTTGATTACATTGTGATTAAACGATTAAGACAGGGTTGACCTGTCAGACAGTGAACAAAACTGGTAAAGAATGATCAGGGCCATGCGAAGCACAGCCTCATGGCAAAATCAGGCAGGTTCTCCAAGAATAATGAAAGAAAGCACTTAAAGCAACTTAAGAGTCCCTGTGTTTGAGTGGAAAACAGCACAGTTTTGGAATCAGACACACCTATCTTTGGGATCCTAGTTCTATCCAGCTAAGAAGTTTCTTAACTACTCAGGGAAATAATGACTCATTCCTTAACAACTAAAGGCAAGTTCCTTAATCTCTCTTTGCCTTCATTTTCTCAACTCTGAACAAAACCTTGGTTATCAACTTTCTTCCTTGAAAAGTGCATACAGTATATAATATTGTTTGCATGTGCTTTTAAGAGCTTCACTCTGTAGCCCATTTGGAGCCTTGAGAGTAAAAACGCCTACTAAAAATATTTTGACCATGAGATAGATTTTCTATTTCCCAGAACTTTTCTAAATGGAAGCTTGATGATAAGAAATTTGATTATTTATCAGTTGGAATTTTCTTGCAACTAGTGTCTCTATGCTTTAATGCACATTCATAATTATTATGATGGTAAACTGTCATCAATATTATGCAGAACATGGTCCCAAATTAATTTTGTGTGTGTCAGAGTTACCGTGGTCGCTTATTTAAAAATCTAGAACTCTACCTTTGGAAATTCTGACCCAGAAGGCTTGGAGAGTATCCAGGAATCTGCATTTTTAACATAAAAATCCTGACCTTAGTTCTTATATAAAGTTTAAGAAAAGATAAAAAATTTTAATTCTAACCCATCTGGGTTTATCATTTCAGGCAATACCCATTTGTTTGCTTTTCTGCATTTTACGCTCTACTCATTTGAAGTCACATCATAAACCAAAACTTGATGTCCCACCATTTTGACTAATTCGTTTGAAAGATACCTTTCAATGCCAGAGTAACATATATCATAATGGTATGTGGAACAACTGAATCTAATGTTCTTCAGGGACAAGGTAGTCAAAATATGTGCCTTAATGTTCACGCACCAGTTCATATATTTTGTTAGTTGGGGGCGCTTAGAGATCCACAGAGCACATCAAGAGGTGGGAGCTGGGCTTCCCTGGTGGCGCAGTGGTTGAGAATCCGCCTCCCAATGCAGGAGACACGGGTTCGTGCCCTGGTCCGGGAAGATCCCACATGCCGCGGAGCAACTAAGCCCGTGAGCCATGGCCGCTAGGCCTGTGCGTCCGGAGCCTGTGCTCCGCAACGGGAGAGGCCACAGCAGTGAGAGGCCCGCATACCGCAAAAAAAAAAAAAAAATAAAAAAAATAAAAAAAAAAAAGAGGTGGGAGCAAAGAATAAAAACAATAAAGAAGACAGTTTACAAAAGCCAGACAAAAGATTGTAAAAGTCTAGCAGTATGGGACCACTGATATAAGGGCAAATAACCACAAACAGCTCCAGAGTTCCCAAGGCCTCAGTATGTCTATGGCAGAGGAGTATAATCAAAGTCTATGATGATTACTTAAGTCATTAAAAAGTTGAAAACATGCACAGGCTAGTTTGTTCAAGAAGGAAGTCAGGTGCACAACATACTTTAGAAAACTTTCTATCCAAAATGTGTCAATATAAACCATTTGATTGTTCAGCTCTCAAGAAAAATGCTACTTTCTGAAATTATTTGTTTTTGAAATATGAAAGTATATGTTATTCCTTAGCATCAAGAGCTAACTAAGGATACTATAACAATTACACAGTCTCACTACAAACTCTGGCCCTGCTTTTAAATTGCAGCAGGAAAGATGTAGGAAGCTACCCAGAGAGGTGGATGTTTTTGATGGCAGAAGGCAAAACTAGGAGAGATTCATTTTCATCCTATTTGAAGAAGTAGGTGGTCTTCACCAAATTTTCCTGTCATAAAAATACATATACATAGCCTGCCATGAAGGAAATTTTATAGTAACTGATCAATAAAGAAGCTTTAGACCTAATCCCAATGCAGGAGAATTGACAGAAGCATCAAATAGAAGAACACAGAACTTCAGGGAGAAAAGCAGCAATGAGGAGGATGAAAACCCCTCCTCTTAAGGTTCTGATTGGTTCTAATGGCTCAGTAACTGCCTGCAGTTAATGACAAACTCTGGCTCAGCTTAGGGCAGGTTCAAGGGGAGCAGCTTTAGAATCACCGCAGACACTTGAGGGATTCTCTCCACAAGAAGGAACGTAAACCCCAGGGATAAACGCTTGACAATTTTTCTAAAGAAAGTGACACCAAAGCTGCTGTCAGGGTCCTATATAATTAGTGTGCCATTCAAGAGACTTGAACAAGCCCTACTCAGGAGATTTTCTTTTTCTTCACACTGTGCTGGTCTGAACAGGGTTAGGTTGCTTTTGCCTCTTTTCCTTTCACAAAAGCCAAGAACAATGGAGAGATAATGGGTCCTCATTTAAGAAATTGAAAACAGGAGTTTAATATGCACCCCTCAGGTAATCCTTGAGTACTGGTGCCTTCCCAGACTGCAAAGCAAAGAATGATATTCAGTAGTAGTTACTGCTTCTGTTGGACGATTAAAAGTTCAAATAGAACACGTAAAAAGTAAATCTAAGGTATCAGAAGGAGATTATTCTGTACTTGGATCGAATTACCTGCCATTGGCATATGAACTGTGTTTTCTTGTGACATTCATTCTGGTGAAAGCGTGATCTGTGGCTGCCAGGTGTGCTGGATGGTTCCAAAGGAACAGAAGGCATGAATGAATTTGTTTTTCAGGCCATGGAGGCTAGTGTCTGCGTGTTCTTCCACATAACATTAAATATGTTATTTAAACACCTAACCTGTGAAATTGGAGGTCTTGGAGTATTTGAGGAGAAACAAATTGAAACAGTCTCAGAAACATTAATAAAACCCAAAAGGGAAGTATAGCCAGTATGGGGTGAGAAGGAAACAGAGACAATAGGAAGAATGGAAAATGAATGAATTTTACCATTAAGCTCCCCCCAACCAGATCAGGGCTTGATTGAGTTTAAATTTTCACTAAGTATGATTTCACAAAGGGTATATCCACCAGACTTTTGATACAATGATCTGACGATGGCCCTGCTCCAGGGAGGGATGTTAAAACTCTCTTGGCTGTTGTGCAGGGATCTGGGAGCCAATTGACATGTAATGGACCCACCATTGTCGTTCCCATATCCTGGTTGTTTGCTTCACTGTGAGGACCTTATAAGCAGACCCCCAAGTAGCAGAGTACACGAACCATAGTGAAATGCCTTCAAATGAAGTACCTGAAGCTAAGAAATTATTCTTTAATTCTCTGAATCTTTAGGTACCACCCTCTCACCAGAGCCCTCTGTGGTTCAAGAGACACTCCTTTTAGAGTCCAGACTCTCTCTGATCATGTAACAGAAAAGTGGATTCGTGACAAATTATATCATTTTATGCAAATGCTCTTATTTCTAACCTATCACGTCAGCCTGAAAGCCTGCCCACTGAAGGAACTCGCAGAGGAAGAGGAACTGGAAAGTTGTTCTCTGATTCATGACTCCAGCTCCAGCTGTACTTATGATAATGGGTCCAGGCTGAATGCTCTCAGGAAAATGTGTATTTGGGGGAGGAAGATGCCTGGACAGTTTATTGAGATTTCCTGTGCTGCCATGAGCAAGTGGTGACTTAATGAGCATATTTATAGGTACTTTACAGGTCCTTTGTCATTTCAGAAATCAATGAAGTAATTTCCAAAGGAAGTTAGAGTGGTCTGTGGCTATCAGCTGCCCCTACTTAATTTATCATAAAGAGAAGAAAAGAATTCATCATTAGGGTAAACTGGAAATGGAACAATTTGCTAGAAGGAAAACTTAGCTTTGATAGGATTGAATGAAAAGTTGTATGAAGGAAGACACTACCTAAAACAAAAAAGTTCAGTGCTTCTAATGGCTAAAAGTCTTTTTTTAAAAAAAAATTATTAAAACATTCTTTATGTCTCTACCACAACTACCATTCTAATGAAGAGTTACAATTTATCGAGGACTTGTTGCATTACCAGACCCCTGCTAAATACTTTGTATGCTTTATCTCTTTCAATCTTTATACCTGTAGGGCCTTAACTATACTTAACACCCCTACTTCCCTATCGATACTTTTGAGCTTTGAGCTTTTTTCGGCTGGCAATAAGATACTGGAATGTCCCCCTTGGGCAGAAACCGTTCCGAGCAAACAAGTATGGCGGGTGATAAGAATGATTAAGCCAAAGAGTTTAAAGGTCGCCCTAGCCAACCATAAATCATGTGACTCAACCCCCCACCACAAAAACACGAAAAATGTAAAGTAGGCATCCGACAGCTAACCAATAAAGGAACTAGAGCCAAGACCCCACTCCGGGAAATGTAAAGTAGGCATCCGACAGCCAACCAATCAAGGAACTAGAGCCAAGTCCCCACTCCGGTCCGGAACAAACAAACCAATGAGAAAAAAAACCCTTGATATATCCACACTTTGCATAATGAAAAATGAAAGCTATAAAATGTATGTGATTCCGCTTGGGGGGGGTTCCTCTTCGGCCTCCTGCGTGAGGACCAAGGAACCCCGGTGCACCGGCTCCTAATAAACCCCTTGCATGTTGCAGCGACTCTCGACTCTTGGCGGTTCTTGGGCGAGCCGGGATCCCTCGTAGACCGTTCAGGTCTAACAATACCCATCGCATACTTTACAGATAAGGAGAATGAGGCCGTAAGAGATGTAATAATTGTAATTATTACAGAGGGGTGAATAACTTGCTCAAGTCACATAGCCAGGTAAAGGGACAGAACTGGCTTGGCACCTAATTCTATCTTACTCCAAAGCTGTGCTCTTAATCACTATACCATATTTTCAACATTCTGTTATTCAACAGCTTGGGTAAATAGATATGATCTGATCTTCTGATAAATTCATTTCACTCTGTGTTTGAATATAAATTCACATACACACACATCCAATTTACTTATTCATCTCTTCAACCAGATACTTATCCATCATATACCTTGTGTCAAACCCATGCTAAGGCCAGGAGACCTAAAGATAAAAACATAAGGACTCTCTTCACACTGAGTTTATAGCAGGGAGACAGAAAAAAAAAAAACACAACACCTTTATAACATAGTGTGTGAGGTCATTAAGGAAAGTACAAGGTTAGGAAAGCAGAGGAGAAGTGGGGCGTTATTCTCCAAATACAGCATTGGAAGACTTCCCTGCTCATGTCAAATTACCAATGCTTTTTCCAAAGCTACTGATCTCAGTTCAAATTTAAGATAACAGCAAAGGAATTGAGGTTGTTTACTTGGTTTTAGGAAAACTCCCATCTGGGTTTCTGCAGAGCGCACCGGAAAGGGTGTATTTCAAGACAAGGGAAATCTCCTTCTCCCAAATTTAGAACCTCTAGGAAACTGTGTTCTTAATTTAGAAACCAACTTCAAACTTTGGTGCTTGCAAAGCAGGTGGGTTGAGGTAAAGCACAAGCCTGGAGCTGCTCATAATTTCATTTTCTTCTTTGCATTTTCTTGGCAATCCTTAGAATTAGGTCCAAAAAGACTTGCAAACAATCATTTTCATGTTGTTTGCACATAATAGACTACATGTTTCCTTGGTTGGCAAACGTGAATTTCTCTTCAAAATTAAAGCTTTCAATATAATGAGAAATGACTTTCAAAAGCTGTAATATTCCTTCTGTGAAAGGCCTGTTGAATAGTCTCTGTTTGTTCCTGGCTGAAAAAGGAAAAGGTCTTGTAAATAAAACGTGAGAAAAATGATAAGGATAGATAGCAGGCTGGAAGGGTGAGGTGACTGCTAAATGTTATTAAGATGCACCCTGATACGGGTTGTATATTTTACACCGTGCGTGCATGTATCTCAATCAATCCTCATAAGAGTCTTATGAAATAAGCCGGCTCAGTTTTTCTTCCCTGCCTTGCAGCTGAGGAAGTAGAGTCTCTAAAATTATCATAACTTTCCTGGATATTGTCTAGCTAATAAAGAGGACCAGAAACTGAACACAGCTCTACCTGAATCAGTTCAGTGCTCTCCACTATGTGGTATGAAAAATTATAACTGGAAATACATGTCTAGCTCCTTGACATTAAAATAAAAATCACTTCTAATGATGTTAATGGGGTAATGTATAAGGGAAGTGTTATATTTTATTCATTTAATAAATATTTATTGAAGGCAGGTCATTGTGCTAGGAGCAATAACAGAAACCCAAAGATGAACAATGCTATACCCCTCCTTTACCCAGGAAGATCATGTGTATGTACCCATGTGTACATGAAAACCCATCTTCTCTAAATATGGCCTGAAGTGTATTCTGGAACAAAAATTATGAAATACACACAACTCCCATTTTTGAGATGTTTCAGGCAGCTGATAATAGGCTTAGCCGAACATACGCAGTGAGAAAAGATTGATAATAGGATCCTGATTATACTTAAGTGTACGACCCTATTCATTGGTTTGAAATAAGCTTTATGTCACAACTGCCTTTAGACTCGCTAGGTCTGGTGGTCAAGGCTGTTGTATTAGACTTCCTAAACTGTGTTCAGTTATCACGCATCATATTCAGCCAATATTGTCACGTCCTGACATTTGCTGTCAAGATGTAGTTCATAATTAAGCTGCTGGATTTGGGAACTTTACAGTGAATCTCTTGATGGAACTTTGGTGAATTTGACATTTCATTTTTTGTTTACAGACATGAGCTGTGGTATCAAAATACTAAGTAATCCAGAGACAGCTGCAGAATAGAATACTATTCTTACATGTCAGACCACAAAGTGACTGCTCCCCTCCTTCAGGCTGCAGATGGAGACTCTCCTTATATACAAGTCTGTAAACCTGTCTCTGTGCTTGCACCTCACTCTACCTGCATGTTTCACACCAATCCTTGGCCCTAGTTAGAGAATTTGTTCTTTCCTAGTCCCCAGGAACACAAGTTTTTGAACATCTATTTCATTGCCTTTTAAACAAAGCTCTTTCCTCCTCCTCAGAACACATTTTCCCCCTCGAATTTGTGTTCCTTTGTGGAGTTCAGACATATCCATCAACTTATCAGTCAGAATCTTCTATATGACTTGAAATATATTCCCCTAGGTAAAATATAATTTGGTGAAAGTGCTTTTTATCATTTTCAGTTTAACAGTTCTGAATTCTCTCCTTGACTTTTAAAAAACTCAGGCATTTCTAATTCCTTAAAGTTATAGACAGGTACATTTCTCAGATAACCAGTAAGCCATTGTCATCAATCACTTTAAAAATCATCAGAATAATTATGCAGAACCAAAAAAAGATTAAAAGGTTGTTTTTTCGTCATCCCTTCTTAAGTTAGCCTTACCCTAGCCCTACCCTAAAGATTACTTTATGATAATATGTATTCTATCAAGGTAAGCAACTTATATTCCTATGACCTATGAAACATTAAGACCCTTGTTCAGTCTAAAAGTGATGTCATTTCCTCCACGCCACTTGCAAAGCTTTGTTTATAAAGAGCTATTGTATTATGAACTATATTATTTCATACCTGGTTCCATTGCCTGGAATATGGACTCCATATCTGTAGGTAAAGACTGAGAAGGAAAAGGGCAAGGCCTATTTATTCTCATTGTGTATAAACTTATGACTCTGGAGAGAAACTGTCACCAGCCCATAGTTACAAAGGGTAAGCAGCTGATCCTCCTACTAGTACTGGGTGGAAAATACATTAAAAAAATTATATATATATATATATATATTTATATATATATATATATATATATATATATATATATATATATATATATATATATATGATATCTGTAAAGCTTATCCTATATCCTTTCCAGAGGACATGAAGATGGAATAGAGTTTTGTTTTATTTGAACACAGAAGAGTTCAAAGCAAGTCTTAAGATCTTTCCAGAGAATTGCATCAAGATTATTTGTACTATCTTTGCAAATGTCTTTCAATAGCTAGCATGTGACTCACATTTTCAAACTGAAATATATATATTTAAACATATATATGATATACATATACAGATATTTAAAAATACATCCATATGTAATTCTTAAAATGAACATAGGTTTGAGTGATTATACCAATGGCTAGACTGAGATACCCCTGATATGCATATTCATGATTTTGTTTTCTGTTCTTTAGGGACTGCCGGATTGGTCATTACAGATTACAATGAGCAATTTTTGTGCTTAAAGTTTTGGGTCTTTTATTGATTATTTATTTATTTGATTTGAACCAAAAGAATTATCCGTTCAACATGGTGACTTCCTTTGGGGCTCCCGCTTCATGCTGCTGTGTCACTTCTCAGTAGAGTTGCAGTGTTTTACACTCCCAGCCTTCTCCCCACCTTCACCTGGTCTATTACCACGACCTGCAACTGCTACTAAATGCCATGGTCTCCCCACTGAAAGGCCAGTTAAAGTGGATGATACATGTGTTGTATGACATTTTAATTAAATTAGCATCTGCCTCAACCTAAGCATGTGACACTTCATGAAAGGAACTCTAAATCTTAAGCAGCATGGAACCCTTTGTAAAGGGAAATACATAGTCCATGAAGAAGGAAAAAAAACTGCAGCAGGCTTCAAGCCAGGGAACCCGGGGTCCTGCACCCTTCTGCATTAGCTGCTGCATTATGCAAGGGGCCCTTATTCTCTTTCCGCCTGGTGACTGACACGGCCAAGATGGAGGGATGACCCTCCTCTGCTATGATTACTAACATGGATATGTCACAGCAGGTCAGTCATACAAAGCCTGATGAGGGCATTTTCAGACCAGGCCTAATTCCCACAAACAAGATGATAAGGTCCCTTAAACCAAAATGGATGAACTGCTAGGAAAGAGGTCATTTTAATCTATTTAGATTACTCTGGAAATAGGAAACCAATGTATTTCAAAGACGAATGATATTATTTATCCTCATATTCAAGGTGATGTGTTTACTTACATACACTGAGAATTCATTGGCTAGATTTGCCTTTCCTCTTGTAAGAGGTCATAACAGAAAACTTGATAATCTAACTCAGTGACAAATGCCCACAGAATTCTACTCGTCTTGCTAAAACTTCTCTGGAGAGCTCTCGTTTTTGCTCTCAGAGGTACAAATGCAACTGGTCTTCTACCTTTGCATAGGTTGTTGCTATATTTATATTTATTTTCTCATAGGATGCTCACACAGGCAGAGTGGGAGCTAAATCGAGCTCTGATAGGGCTTCCTCATCCTGCGACCATTTGCAGAGCACACTGCATTCATAAATAGACTGCAAGGCTTTGGGCTTCTGAGGTCACTGTGCTTCACACAATTGTTCTCTGCAGGGCTACGTGAAAGACAGTGCCTGGGCTGAGGCCTGGAGTTCCTGGAAGCTGGGTTTCTCAGCATTGAAGGGCTATCTCTTCTCAAACAAAAGCACAGCCAGGCTGTGGACGGTGACCTTGGTCATTGTTCTTGGGGCCTATGACTTCAGAAGTGGAGGTTACTCCTGAAATGAAAGGACCAACCTCTGAGCAGATACCATCTTGCTCTCCGGACACCTATATAAAGAGCAAATTGATATGTATAATGGGCTAAATGCTTGGTAAACGTTCCTCTATTAAAAAGGAATGCAAATTAAAGTATTATCCGAATACCTTTCCCTCCCACTTCCTTGACACTCCTCAGGCTTAATTAATCCTCACGGATGTCAGTGAGAGAAGGTGGGTCAAGTGTAGTGATGACCGGTTGGCAATCGATGTTTTGTAAGATGTGTGGGGAAGGTGAGAAAACAAATCTAATATTCGGCAGTTGGATGAGAAGGTCTGAGGCAGTAACAGGAAGGAAGATGATGAGGAGAGCATTAGGAATTTGCTGATTTGTAGATGTGAATACAGTATGTTGCCATGTGGATATAGGTAAAGAGAGTTTGCAGTGGCAACTAAGAGATCACAGAGCATCTTCAGTGTCACATTAAAAATGTGAGGTTTTTAAAGATTGGCTTCCCTTTTATTCTGAATGGCCTACTGCAATTTTATAAAATCCATGAAAATTTTCTGGAATAAATACTCTGAGAGTATTTCCATGGAAGCTATAAGTTTAAAAAAAAAAAAAACCTTTTAAGTGGAAAAAAAAACCCAAAATAAATGATTTCAGTCCTGCTCTCTAGGGCTCAGTAATGTATAGAAACTCTCAAAATGTAGGTAGGTCTCCTTTTGGGAAAGAGCGGACAGGTAGAGGAAACTAAGGATCTGATGAACAATCACTTTAAAAATGGCTACAAATATATTTCAGACTCTTTCTTGTCTACGCAGAAGGGCATGAAGCCTTTACAGGCTGTGAAGTACTTAAAGAATTGCCATTAACTATTTCAGATATACAGTGTGATTTAAGGTAATATAATGAATTACTGTGTATCCAACATTCAGACAAGGAATAAGACATTACTATGCTACTTGCTTCTCTCTGCCTCTCTCTGGCTGCATTTCCATCCCTCTTTGCAAAGACATCCACTACGAGTTGCTTTTAAATTTATTTGAAGTTAAACCACTAACTAAGCACTCTAATGTCCTAAACAGTACAAAATGCTGACAACTTATTTTTTACAGTTTCTGATGAAGGCAAGGATGCTAATATGTCCTCGTTGCAGATATAGCTGAATCTACTCTTACCTGCCAAACACAAGAAATGTTTGAAAGCATGACATAATTCAAAACAATGCTTTTAATATTGTTTTGAATAGATAGTCATAGGAATATGGGCAGGAAATTAAAAGTATCTATATGGTTGTTTAAATGAGTCAATATTTTCATTTGAAAATAATTCTACTGATGTTTGAACTTTTACAAAAAAGGATTTAGGTCACATAGGATTGTAATTGACTTGCTGTGTTTGCATTGGCCCTGCCTATGTTTACACAGAGCCATATTCTTTCTCTTACAGTCTCTGTCTCTGCCCTGGGCCACACTGGTGGGTATAGAACAGACACACATACATTACACACATGCAGAGGAAATAACCTCAGAGGGAATATCCTGAATCCTCAAAACCACCTGTCATTTCATTTAAATCAATATCAACTGATTATTTGACTAAACAGACCTAGGATTGGATTAAACTGATAGATCAATGATCAAAATGGACCAACTAGAGTTTCTTGCCCCAACAAAACAGAAAGTGATAAAAATGAAAATGATGAAATTGCTAAGGTCATTGTTTTTATGAAGCCAACTCTGACTTCTTCTGGGCTTGGTGTTTATTTCCAAAGCTAAACTAAGGATCTCCTTACTTTACATAATCTATAAGAACCACGCTACCATTTGGCTTTCTGTAACGTTCCACAGTCGTAAACATATCCCGAAATTTGGGAGCAGTCTTGGGGTTCATCTGAAGATGTTAACGTAGGCCAGAGAAGTTGGAGAGACATTTGAATGAGGTGGAGCCTTGGTGCTCCCTGGTACCCTGAAGAGAGCAATTAGCTCCTCTGTTTGTGTCCCCAGGCACCTGGTCTTAGGTCTGGTGCAGTGACTCCTGATATAGTCCTATAACTCGAAGAATTAGCAATCTTCAGCTCTAAAATGACCTAAAATATGTGGAATTGATTGAAAAATTCTAGAGAGGCTTTTGTGCAGCAGTGAAAGTGACAGTGTAGAAATTACTTGGTAAACTTTACACTGTTTCCCTTTGCATTCCCCAATACTGGGTCCCCAATCCACTTGAGACTCCTGGTCATCTAGAGAGAAAGTGGAGGGTAGGGGGGCTGCTGGGTGGCATCCAACTTGCAGATCTGGTGGTTGATTTGTCCACCTGGGAAAAGGAGATTGCACAATGGCTGAAGATGCTATTACCTATTTTGGAGTCAAGGAATTATTCTAGATCTTAACCATCCCACCTCATCACAGAAACTTCCCCCACCCCTGTCTGAATTTGTGCAGCGGACTGCAGCATAAACATTTTCTAAGAATCCCTTGAGAACCTGCTAAGATACTCCAAGACCCAAGTAATTTAGGTTGTAATGCAAAGTTGAGATACTGATATATGAGAGAATATAGGCAGCCACTCAGCCTTTATTCTGCTATGCTTTAAAAAATGTTCTAGATATATTTCTCACCAGAGTTTATCAGACTTTAGTGTATCTTAACACCTCAGAGCTCCCATGAGTACCTGACATGTTATATTGGGTGGGCCAAAAAGTTTGTTTGGGTTTTTCCTTAAGATAGGAGCTAAAAAAATAAAATTCTCCTACTTTCCAATAAACTTGAGTCTATTTTTCTATGCTAATTTATTTTAAAATAACGAATCTACCACAATTGGTGGAAACACACTAGGTGGTGACAGTGCTCTGGCTTGCTCAAGGAGAAATCTCATACCAGTCTGGAAGATCGGAGCTAGCGCAAGGCTCTACTGTAACATAAAGGCTTCTCTCCCTGCACTGTTCTCCAGGGAAATGGCATAGAGCTGCCCACCTTTCAAGTCATTCCAGGCTAAGGTTAATCAAATACTCAACTCTTTCTTAGCCAAGTTAATAAATACCTCTTGATATTTGTTGGTTTCTCAAGATGGTCATCCTCCATTCCCACAATCATCTTCCATGGTAGGATTTTAGGGATTAAGTAAATTAAAGCCTATGACTCAGAAAAATCACTTTTGATCATTTTGTCATTTGTCTCAGGACATTTAAATAGCCCTATACATACCATGAAGAAGACTGTCTCCTTCTTCTTGATCCCCTTTCCCTGAATCAAGCTTTCTCTCTCTGTCTTTGTGGGGCCTCAGAGATAATTATTTTTCTATCCTTCATGTTTTTGCAGCAGTATTAAATATCAGAGATAATCAAATCAAGCATGCTATGACACGAACCAGATGTTAAACCCACCAAAACCCCTAGATGACTTTTTATCTCCTATTGTTGATGCTATAGATACAGTCTTATCTTTATTTTTATTTCTCTTCTCTTTGGGCTTTATTTTCAAAATTCAGTAAAGCATTTTAATATTCTATTTCATTTTATTATAAAATGATATTTTTAAAATTACTTAAAGAATTTGGATTAATTTTGTCCATTGCTTGAATTGAGTTGCTAGATTTTATAATGCCTCTTACATTTTAACTTGAGCTAACTTATTACTACACTCAGTATATAGATGCCACTTTAAAAGTGACCCTAGATTATGAAAATAAGGTGATTTCCTCAGGGTCAAACCTGTACAACTAAATATGATAAATAAGATGAGCCTTCTGCAGAAGTCATCTTATAGTTTGCATGCATATCACCTAGGTATTTCCTTAAAACCTAGGTTTTCAGGCCCCAAGTCAGAGATTCTAATTTAGAATTTCTGGTGTGCACCTCATGACTCTACATCTTTTAACAAGCACCTCAAATGACTGTGATGATGATATTACATGTGACACAATTTGAGCAACTAATTCAATGAATAAGGTTTCCCATTAGACAAAGCAGGAAGAGTAGTAGGTCCCAGAAACCTAACCAAGACTTGAGACGTGAAAGGAGCCATAGCCTAAACAAGGATGAGAAATTAACATACTTGTTCACATGATTGAGAAGAAAACTGTGAGGATAAAGAGGCAGGCCCTCTGTACGGAGACTATAGGAGGGAAAAATCAAAGCACAGGAATTTGTGATCCTACACTGTTCAGAAAGGGAATATCTTGACACCCATGATTTCATGGTGGTTATCTCCCTATTGTGGAGACATGCATCCAGTTTTCTGTGGCTTAATGGCAGTCTCCACTAAATAATCTAGTTTTCTAAGCGAATGTTTGATAATAATTTGGTGACCTGTTTTGACACTTTACAAGGGAGGAAAAAGCCAACACAAATGCCCTGGTCTATTTAACAGTTTTTAAATAATGCATTGACATTTTTACACATTGCTATCTTGTGAATATGATTAGCACAAGTCAGCTCATCTGAGTCTAAACAGCATTAAGCAGAGTAACAATCAAGTTTTGGGGCCTTCAAAAAAGTAGACTGTTAACTCTACACCAGGGTAACTCCATCCATGTTCTCCCCTCCTACACAGACCTGACAGAGTGCAGGGCAACGTCCACTGTCTGAAAGACAGCTCCACTACTCACTTTGTATCAGTAAACCAACCTCTTTGAATGCATGTACCCCTTTTGTAAGTGGAGATAATAATATTCAGTGCAAAAGGTTGTAGAAATAATCAAACAAGCTAATAAATCAAACATTATTTTACATAGTAGGTTTTAATTTCCATTAAAATTTTTCCTAATATTCCCCCTGCTTAGCAACGAGCTGAGCTTGCACTTTATTACTTTTATATAGTTTAACATTATTAGTTATTATTTAAAACCTCAGGTACCATATATGTACCTGAGTGCCTGTGTATGGGATAAAACAAAAAATTAAAAGTGGTTATCTTGAGTGGTGTATGAAATTTTCTTTTGTTTTTCTGTATTTCTCAAACTCACATATACAATATTTAATGTTTTTAAAATTACCATTAAATCTCATTAATCTAATTAAATGCTTCTTGAACTTGACTTCACACCAGGATCATCTGGGGAGCTTTTAAAAATTCCAATGCCTAGATATCCCCAGAGAAATTAATCAGAAACGCTGATGGCAGGACCCAGGCATCAGTATGTTTTTAAGGTGATTGCAGTTTGCAGCCAAAGTTAAGAACCTCCGATCTATTTCTAATGTACTTATTCCTTATTCAGTTCCTTAAAGAGTCAAGGGATGACACCTTATGAAAGTTTGTAATATCTTGAGATTGAAATATTTTTCCCAAATGTCTAAAAAGTCATGTATTAAATCTTGCTACAAATCAAAATGGCTGAATTCTCCAAGATCAATATTTAATACAATCTCCAAATCTCAAGTTTCACTTATTCTGCTTAGCTAAGATTTTTTAAAAAGGAATCTGAATCTCTGAAAATATGGATATAGGATGCTATGTTCCACATGGAAATTGAAGAGGCTCAGATGGCCAATTCTTTGGGAGAGTTCCTGAGGACCTACTAAGCTATCAGTGATGGTTGATCATATCAGCTTGGAGAGGGAAGGACCCACTAAGCATCAGAAAGCCTTATGGTGGGAAGATACTTAAAGAGACACCAATAGCAGGTCATTGGGTGAAAAACCGAGAGACAGATGTCATGGCATCAGGAGACTGACAAAATTATACAATGTTATACAGTTGATTAGCAACAGCAAGAGCCAACAATGGTCACAGAAGACCTCTCAGAGGAAGGGTAGGAAAGCAAGGTGGGGACTCTATTGGCAGAAAACGGTAAACATCCAGGAATGCAGATGGTTGACTTAGGGATATTGGAATTGGGTAACCAGAGCAGGACTCCAATATTGGCAAGAAGGATTCTTTGGTCCTGGGTCTCAAGGTATTTTAGAATTTAGTTTTTTGGTTTTTTGTTTTTAATTCAGGGTTCTAGTTGCTGAACTAGAAAAGACAAAGGCCATGAAAATGGAATGGCTATACAAGGTTCAGATTGGACTAGAAGCTCCACAGGCTTCTTAAGTTCGGCCTGAAACAAGCCATGCCATCCCTAGGGCAAAGTTCCTCTTCTTATGGAAGCAAAGCAGGCCCCTCTGGGAATTGTAAGAATATAGAGAAGGCCATTTCAGGATCTACGGAGAGTGCATGCAGCTTGCAAGGATGCTGAACGTGGGAGGAAGGCATTGCTCACCTGTGACTTCCCAGCTGGGACCTTAGAAATCACCCTGGAACTGATGTTTTCCCCCAGCGTGTCTAATCAGTCACACCCCATATCAAATCAATCACCAACTTGTGGCAATTCTAACTCAATAGTATTGTTTAAAAATATCCCATTAACTGAATCCCTCTATAATTTCCCTAATTGAGGCTGACCTAATCACTCGCATTGATTACTACATCAACCTCCTAATTGGTCTCTCTGCTTCCTCAAATCCATTGTAGGCTAAGAGAGATTTCTGAGCATGACCAGTGTTTTTCTGGTTTCTCTCTTTGTATGCTGTTTATCTCTATCTTCCTATAAACATTTTTTCTCAGAGTAGTTCTGGGACTTCCAGGAATGGTCCATATGGGCTCATGAATAAGTCTAGTTGACTTTTGGTTCTGCTATGTATAGAAAGAAACATGTCTTTCTTCTGCTGTAGCTATCTCCTTGCAAATCACCATGTCTTCTGGATATGACAGGTCCCCTCTGGGTAGTGCTACATCTGCTGAAACCCAAAGAGTACCACCAGTTCATTGTTTCCATCTCTTTCCCAAAATATCTGGAGATACCCTGAAGCCTCAAGGCATGGTTGTCTACACTCGGGGAGGGGTTACAACTTGTGCTAGGGTCAGAGAAAAAAATTAATTTAGTAATGCAGAATAGGGTCATTATTCTTTTGCAGTGTTTGCAAACAAAAGTCACAAGTCCAATTCCAAGCTAGTTTCCCTCTTATCCATTATGGCTGCCACCCAAAACTTCCATTCCATTCCCCAGGGAAAGAAGAGAGGCACCTCTTTGGATGGATGGTGGGCAAATAGGAATCCACAAGCCACCTGGACAGTGATGACTCTTTGAGACCTTTCACTGCCCCACTTGTTCTAAATTTTTTGTGGGAGGTGTGGGCAGTGGTGCCAAGGTGGTAATTGGAGAAGAAAGTTTTGATTTTCACAGAGCTGACATGAGAATTTCGAATAGGCACCTGGAGGTTTACCTTATTTATAAAGTCCTTTTTTCCCAGGTGTAGACAAAATGAAAATAACCCGGTCCTGGCGGTGGTACATATGTGGTACCCAAAGAGTAGCTCTTAGGCAGGTGGAGGGGGGGAACTCCTGCAGCTTTCCAGATCTCGATCTCATAGGTCTCGATTTCAAAATCCTTATATGTAGCAAAATGTTAAAGACATCCTTGTTTACTTGTGATCAGCCTGGGGGTTAAATAGGGAGGCATCAATCACTTAGTGAACCTCAGATTGAAAGTTTTAAAAACCCTATTTCCTAACACAAATTCTTTGGGTTACTATCCTTTGGTTTATTTCAGTTCACTTCCTTTCAGTTATGCCCTGGTATTCAGTAGAGTGTGTTTGGACATTCAACCTAGTCATGGCTCTACTAAGGAATGTTAAGGAAAATGATATCCATAGCTAGAACAGGTTGCTAAAGAAGAATCAATTATCACTCTCCCTAAAAGCCACATCTCTAAGGGGAAAATTGATATTTAAAGACAAAAGGAGGACAGCGAGGGTCAGTGCCCCCTCATACAGGAAGCCATTCCTTCCAGAGCATGAACTCTATTTCATCACAGAAGGTGGTGATTGAGCCTACAGAATTGAAGTCCCTTGGGAAATAGTGACAGAGGTATGGGGATTGCTGGAAAGTCTCAGAGGGACCTTGAAGATTCTCAGGGCTTTTTGTGGAAGTAGCTGACTATTATTTGAGCTCAACAGTGCAGTTCCTTTATCTGAAATCAAAGACTGACTCAATCCAACTGCACAAATAGAGTGAGAGAGAAAAATGGAAAGAAATGACCCAAGACACTTTACAGCTGTTTCCTGACCTAAGCCATTGATTTATTGTGAGTCTTGGAAAGGGTGTGCAATTTTGTAATCATTCAGGAAATGTTTGATGCATAAACAGTTTCCAGCATCTTCAGGAATAGCCTGATGCTTAGGGCCTGAGAAAAATATCTCCTGTACAACCTTGGAGTTGCCCTCAGGCAGCAGCTGAGTTCACTGGCAGAAAGCCCTTTGATCTGTATCTTGAGAACCGGTATACCAAATGCATTCTGCACTGCTTCCATTTTCTGTCTGGGGCATCTACTGCCACTTGGTTTCCTTTCTCTACCTCATGAAATATGGTGCTACCCACTTGCTTTCTTAGAGGGCTAAATTGCAACTTATTACTTTGCTCTGAGCCCACTCCCAGTGAGTTTATAAAGTTTAGAGGAAAAAAAATAGTACATGAGCGACCCAAGTGAGTCTGCCCATTCTACGACTATCTCCTCTAAAACAGAATCAGGAGAAGATCCTTCCAAAGGACATAATATACATTTGTTTTTATTTTAAAATATTTTTTCTAAGTATTTGAAGTATTTTCATACCTATTGCTTCAATTACACTCCAGCAATATTCCCTCTGGATTGTCTATATCAGCATAAAAATAGACTCATTACTTCCACCTTAAAACAATAATGTGACCCTGTTACCCTTTAATCTATTTCCATTTGCAATAATCCATTCTCTCTTGACCTAACACAGTCTCCTTTCACCCTGACCACACCAGGGCTACCAATGACCTCCATGTTGATGTATCCAGTGGTCATTTCTCAGTCCTTATCTTACTTGACCTATCAACAGCATGTGACACTATGGACCATTCAGTCCTTGAAACACTTTCCTTATGTGGCTTTCAGGATATCATTCATTTTTTGATTTTTCTCGTACCTAATTGGTCACTGTTTCTCTGTCACTTTCGCTGCTTCTTCCTCATTTTCCTGACCACCAAATATGGGAGTAAATCAGGACTCAGTCTTCACACTTCTTTTCTGCTAGGTGATTTCATCCAATCTCATGGCCTTACTTACCATTCATATAGTGTTGATGCCCACATGTCTTTTTCCAGTGCTCATCTCCCCCGATTCCTCATTTGTACAGCCAGCTGCTTACTGGATATCCTGGTTTGAGTGTCTAATGAGCATCTCAAACTTATGTCCAAAAGCAAACTTCTGTTTCTAATCACCATATTTTTTTTCTCCAACATCATACCCCATATTGGTAATGGAAATTCCATCTTTCCAGACACTCAGACCAAAGTCCATCAGAAAATTACCTGGCTCTACTTTTCAAAGTATGCTCAGAATCCTGCCGTGTCTCACAACCTGTGCTGCTGCCACTCTGGTCCAGGCCATCTTTATTTCTTCCCAGCACTATTGCAATAGTCCCTAACTGACCTCCATGCTTCACTCCTGCCCCCTTACCTTAACATCTATTTTGTAATTGTGAGATAATTCACATATCATACAATTCATCCTTTTAAAGTGTGCAGTTCAGTGGCTTTGAGCATATTCTCAAAGTTTTGCAAGAATAACCACTATCTGATTCCAGGACATTTTCATCACTCCAAAAAGAAACCTCCTACATGTCACCTCCCATACTCCACCCAACCACCAGCCCACAGCAACCACTAATCTACTTTCTGTCCCTATGAGTTTGCCTGCTCTGTTCATTTCATATAAATGGATTCATACCATATGTGCCTTGTATGTCTGGCTTCTTTCACTTACCAAAAGTTTTCATCATTCATCCAGGTTGTAGCAGGAATCAATCCTTCATTCCTTTTTCTAGCTAATAGTCCATTGTATGGATATACCACATTTTACTTATCCATTCTTTGACTGGTGGGCATTTGGCTGTTTCCACTTTTCAGCTATTGTGAATAATGCTGCTAGAAACATTCACATACAAGTTTTTGCATGGAAATATGTTTTCACTTCTCTTAGGTATATACCTAGGAGTGGAATTTCTGGGTCATATGGTAACTCTATGTTTAACCTTTCAATGAAAAGTTGAACAACTTTCTAAAGTGACTGCACCATCTTATATTCCCTTCAGCAATGTATGAGGCTACTACTATAAATTCTTAACACAGCAACTAGAGCTGTGGTATCCAATAAGGTAGTCACTAGCCATATATGGTTATTGAGCATTTGAAATGTGTGTAATCCAAATTGTGATATGCATGAAAATTCATGCCTGATTTCTAAGACTTAGTATGAAAAAAGAATGCGAAATAGCTCACTGATGATAGTTCATACTTATTACACATTAAAAGTATAATATTTTGATATACTAGGTTAATTATTCAAATAATTTTACCTGCAATTGTTACTTCTTAGTGTGACTAGTAAGTAAGTAACTCATCATATTTCTATAGTATAGTAATATAGCAGTGAGCTAGAATAATCCTTAAAGCATAGTATGCTTCACTCTTCAACTCAAAACCCTCCAATGGCTTTTCATCTCACTCAGAATAAAGTCTAAAATCCTCATAACAGTCTGTAAGGCCCTAATGGTCTGGGCTGTCACCATCTCCTACTACTGTCTTCCTCGCTAACTTTCTTTTCCCACACTAGCCTCCTCAGTGCCTTTGTACTTGCCACTTCCTCTGTGTGTCATGTTATTCCCCAAGATATACACTTGGCTTGGATCTATATTTTTGTCAGGATTCAGCAAAAAATATTACCTTGTCAGTGAGGGCTTCCTGGCCACCCTATTATTTATATACCCTATTCCACACTGCCTTCTCTATCCCCTTTCTCTACCTTATTTTTCTTCATATTTGTTTATACCACTTTATAAATATTAATTTATTAATTGATTTTCTCTCCCAAGAATATAATAAGCTCCAGCACAGGGTCTTTGGCACATTGTTCACTACTGAATCTTCAGCATTGAAAACAGTATCTGGAACATAATAGATTTTCCAAAGATATCTGTTGTACAAAATATGAATAAGCAATAATTTATACAGTTATATGGAATTAGTGGTTTTCATTATTATCATTTTAGAGATGAAAAACTGAAGCTCCAACAAGTTCAAGTGACTTGTGCAAGGCTATCCAGTTTAATTGGATGAGTTTTGGACCAGGAACATCGAGTCTTGGATTTGCAAATTGATGATGTAATCATTGGACATGATGGGTTTTCATGAATCCTTATAACCTTGAGTCCTGACTGTTTATTACAGCCCAGGTACTATTCTTGTGGTATGACACATTCTTTTTCTCTTCTAACAGGGCAACAGCTTCACTTTAAGATAACACAAATTTTTAATCAGTCATACAAAGGCTTTAATTAGCCATAAAAATTCTTTGTAAAATGGGAATTCCCATTGCCCTCAGGCATAACTAATAGGGTTGTTGTAAGTTTCTGGTGAGCTACTGTATAATTAAAAGAAATTGTAAACTGTAAAGTGCTATTCAAAGTGGTGTGCTGAGCCATTACAACGAGAGTAAGTCCTCAATGTGTCCTTCTTGAATGTTTGTTCTCTATTAGTCTAACTCCCCTGACTCTTGAACATTCTCAACAAATGCAACTTAACTCACTTGTAAGTTCAGTTCCACATTAGAATGTGCACTTTGATGTCTGCTCCTAGATGGACTCTGAGGGGGCAACTGTCCCTATACCAGGTGACTTGCTTGCCCCAGTCAAGGTGTTGGAGAGAAAGGGACTTAAACTTCAGAGTGCCCTGAGTTCAGCCATCAAGCAATTGACAGCTAAGACATTAGGCCTGCCCTTACCTTTCAGCTCATTCAAAGCAGTCATCCAAATGCAAACTTTGAAAACGTCTTTGCTGGTTAGTCACAGATGGATGATGGATCACTCCAAAACATGAATAACTTTCTACAAGCTAAAAGTTTGCTTCTGCAAGAGCCTGTGCAAGGCAGACTACTCCAGAGAAGGCAGAAAACTTTCCCAAGGCCATTCAAACAATAGGCACATTTGCAACTAAAATTTTTCACCCACCATTTGAACCGAAGATTTCATATTCATACTTTCTAGTTTTACTAGGCACTAGAACACAACACAAAACCTAAGGGGTGTACATCAAATTGAAAAGAAAAAAATTGTAATTCAGGAAAGGAGAATCAAGACTTGAAGAATAAACTGAATTATTAGTATTTTCCCCTATTGTTCATTGAATAGTCAAGTTGACAATACTTATTGTGTTCACAGTTTTATTGTAACTAGGGTATTGGAAACTGGGAATGCATGTTATCTTAGAAGCAATCTCACAAATGCTGGCTAGATTCCCAGGCATCCACCAAAGCTCATTTAACTCATGATGTAAGTAATTGTGAATGAGGGAAAGTAATGCTGGAGAATAAATATTTCTTTTAAATATAATAAATACTTAAACATCTCCAAAATCGAAAATCTCTGAAACACTGGTAATCTAAATTAAAAAAAAATAAAATCAGTAACACAATGGTTGAGTTAATGTTTTAGAGTATGGGAGAGATTCTGTTTGGGACACTGGCCACTTCCAAGGACTCTAGAGGCTGAGGTTTTATGTCCTTATTGTACCTGATTTTGCCTCCAACTCAAAAGTATTCTTTCTCTGATAAAAATGTCTCAACCATAAACATTAATCTCTTGTCCATCAGCTATATTAGGTGTTTTCTTCAGGTCTACCCTATCATTTCTTTCTTTGACTTTCAAGGTTCCTTTGTCAAGTTCTCAGAATCTGTTGGCTTAGGCTTGAGACCATACTGCAACCAAGGAGTCAGGGATTGAATCACCCTATTTCCTGCTGATCCCAAGTTTCCTCCCTCCAGCGTGACCTTCCAGTTGATTATTGTAGTCTTACACTCTTTGGCCCTCACCCCATCAAGGTCAAGGCTAAGCTCTCTTTAGTTGGTGGCCTTAACAAATGAATTTCACTTCTCTGAGCCTCAGCGGTCTCATCTGTTAAGAAAGGATTATAAAATGCCACATAAAGTTTGTCAAGTCGTGAAAAACTACAGGTACATAGGTAGAAGGGGTTCAATAAATGCTAGTTTTCCTCTCTCACCTCTTTCCTAACCTCCACCATGGAAACCCAGGAAACAGAGGAAGCTGCCACTCAGGTGGGAAACACCGCCACAGGAAAGAGAGTCTAAGAGGCCTGTTTCCCCAGGAGGGTCCAGGGACTCTTCCTCCCTCTGCAGGTAGCAGGAGAAGGGTCCTGGGCCTGTGGGTAGGATTCGGCGCTGCCACATAGAATTGTGCAGATTGACCCATACTAGGACGACTGCCAAGAGAGACAAATGGGTGCTGAAATCTGCTTGCCAGAACCAATATCTTAGCTCAGGACTGCGGTCAGCCTGAAGGAAGGGACGCTTTTTGTCAAAATGGTTTGCCCAGAAAGATACCTTTTGGCAACTTCTCTTTCTGGAGAGGACATTCTTTTCAAGGACAAAAAGACAGCACAGCCAAGTGTTTAAAGAAGAATTATGGGAGAAAGGCTGATTGTCACTGGTGCTTGGGACTGTCCCTATCCCACAAGGAAAAAGGAATTTTCACTTTATAGGAGGAGGAAGGATGAGGTCAGTCCTGATCCATCTCTGGTGTGGAATGAATAATTCTATGATAGGTATTTGAAAATAGGGACTAATTAGTATAAATTACCACATAAAGGAGTTATTTTTTTAATCAATAGTTATATTTTAAATTCTTGACTTTTCATAAGTTAAATCCAAATTCATAGAAGAAACACTCTATACCACTTCCATACATAGAACTGGAAGCCACAGGTTTTTAAATTAATCTTTTAATTTTGAGATAACTATAGATTCACATACACTTGTAAGAAATCATCCAGAGAGGCTGCGTGTATCCTTTACCCAGTTTCCCCCAGTGGTAAACCTTATAAAATTGTACCACAATATCACCATCTGGATGCTGACACTATGAGAATCAAGATACAAAGCATTTCCATCACCCCAAGGACCACTCACCTTGCCATTTCATACCTACACCCTCACCCCTCCTTAAACTCTAGCAACCACTAATTGTTCTCAGTTTCTATAATTTCATCTTTCAAGATTATTATATAAATGGAATCATACAATATAGGTATTTTGGGATTGGTTTTTGGTTTAGTTTAACTTAACATAAAGAGATTGATCATGGAATTTGATCAAGGTTGTTGCATTGATCAATAGTTTGTTTCTTATTATTGCTGAGTAGTATTCCAGGGTATGGACAGACCTCAGATTGACCATTCACACACTGAAGGGCTTATGGGCTATTACCAGGTTTTGGCTATTACAAACAGACATTTGCTGCTAAGAGCATTGGTGTATAGGTTGCTGTGTGAACATATATCATCATTTCTCTGAGATAAATGCTCAGGAATGCTAGGTCCTATAGTAAGTACATGTTTGGATTTTTAAGAAACTACCATTCTTTTTTCCAGAGTGGCTTAACATTCCCACTGAAACTCTATGAGTGATCCACTTTCTCCACACCATTGTCAGCATTAATTTTGCCACTATGTTATGTTTTAGCCTTCTGAAAGGTATGTGGTGATATCTCATGGTGGTTTTAATTTGCATTTCTCTAATGACTAATGACATTTAAGATCCAGGTCCACAAAAGACCTTCCATGGTAGCCTCCTGTCCAGAGAGTAGTTAGTAAAGAAGGCCCAGGCTGTTTAGCATGGGAGATTGTTTGCGTAGAAGGTAGGCAATTCTTTGAGATGTGACTCAAATTCATAGATATCTCTGGGATCATTATTTATACAATACACTCAGGGTAACCTAGATCTTAAAGTTTAGATTGCAAACACTCTTTATACTGTCAAAACCCTTGGAATTTTCTGAGTTAAAGGAAAAGTTGTTTCAAATATCATATAAAAGTACTGGAAGCAGAAGCATATATTATGTTGGCTTTAGTAAGAATTTATTAGTAGTTGTGATGAGAGAGATGATTAGGATCTTGGGTTTCATACACACTATCTTGGTGGAATGGGTAGTTTATTTCAGAGTTACTAGGACAAGAGGTGATATGTGTCTCTCCCACAAGCCTGTATGTTCCCATAGAGCAGGGGCTGTGTTGCATTCTTCAGGGCCTGACCTATAGTAAATAGTCAATATGTTTGTTGAATAAATCAATAAAAAACAAATGTTATTGCCCTACAATAACTGATCTCTCCAGAAATTAAACCAAAAGGAAGGTCACTTCCATTCCAGAGACTGGCATGTCTTTAAGAGAATTAAAGAATATACTCAGAATACATCGCTGGGGGACTTCCTAGGAAAGAGTCATTATCTATTACATCAACTCCTACAGTCGGAATGATTCATCAATAAAGAATTGCAGGCCAGAATTTTCCCTGAAAGTGAAAGGAATGTATTTGATAAACATGGATGAAGATCAAGCCAGACTCCTCCTTCTTTAAGCACTTTTTCTTTTCCTTTCTTATTGTTGACCCTGGACATTTTCCAGGCCCACAGCTGCACCCTCTACAGAAATACATTCACATTTCTCACACGGTTATGGATCTATTGATCTGGCCAGCAGAGACTGGTATGCTGTTCATGCTCAGCAAATGCCAAGTGCATCCTTTGAGCTTTACCAGGAAACCAAATGCCAGCAGGAGCTTTGGCGGTGAATTTAACAACTGACCCTGCTGGTGGGGGGTGGGGGGAAGAACAGATCAAGAATTTCTATCTGAAGTTCCCTTCTTACACCTCCCCACCCTTACCACACATCATCACTCCTTCGGCTGGGTCCCTGTATTGCTAGAGGTGATGACGGTAGAATCCATGCCTCTCAAAATGTGCTTACTTTATAAAGGAGAAATTATTCACCAGGCATCCGTTGCCCCCACCCTCTCAGGCTAGCAGTCCCCTAGAAATTATATCACATTTTTAAAGGAGCTAAAAATCTATATAAATGTGTTGCACAATTAGTTGATGTAGAGATAAAGATGGTAGAAAAGGATTGCAATGTTGCCAATGGATCTAAGTCAATCTGGTTCCTCTTGGCAGGTATGAGAAGGCTCCAGTGGTTGGATGCTGAGCTGTTTATAGGTCTTCTTGTCATAATCTTGCTACCGGATGAATAGTATAATAAAAACAAATCTCAAAGAATTTTGCTACACACACAAACATGCATTAACAAGGCAGGAATTGAGAAGCATAGGAAGAATGTGCCATCTTCCAAAAGGAAAGGGCAGGGGAAGAAATGGTTGAGAATCTAATTGGACTGGAAGTGCTTGGAGGGCTATGTGACAGTCCATAGTACATGCCTAGTAAATGCACACATATGCCTAACCAGTCCGCAGTACATGCCCAGTGAATACACACGTATGCCTAACCACTCACCATGTAAAAGGAAGGGGCCAACATCTCAAAAGGACAAAAAGTTTCCTCCCTTTTTCCCCTGCACTTTGGCCAGTATAAAATTTTGTAGCCCAAGTATCATTGAATAATGTTACTCAGAACCGCCCAGAGTCCCTATCTACTGATAAGATTAAAAAGTCAAGGCCAGGTGAAATATGGCAGAGAAGAGGAGAGGGATTATAAGTGACAGACATATTAAGTCAGAAGAATTTGATTAAGTATAATAGATTGAATTTACAAAACAATCTAAAAGGTAAGATACCTATATTTTACTCTTTCAGTAGCAGGCATAGTATATATCAAAACAAAGCTAAGTGAAAGATGGGCAAAAAGATGGGAATGCTTCAGTTGATACTGTAAATAGTTTTATTCCAGTGGATAACTTTATGATTGGACAATGAGATAATGAAGTTTGGGTGGTATCATGGGACAATGAATTCAGGGGAAGACTTCAAAATCCAGATACTTGGGGCATAAAGATATAAGGTTTGGAAAGACTGGAAGAACCAGACAGTAGAGGATTCCTCACAGAGGTAATTATTTGCAGTGAGAGGAGGCTCAGAGACCACATGTCCGTAGACATAATGGGCCTTAAAATGAATTTAAAAGGGAGAGGGCAGGCCTGCAGTGACAACATGGAGAGTTATTCTCTAGGGTGGCGCCTCAGTAATGGAATGTTAAGCCGTGTGGTCCACAATCCTCCAGGCATGATTACCTATACATTAATAGGGAAGGAAAAATAATTGTCCCTCTACCATTCTGAATTCTTAGCTGAGAGCCCTGTAATAAAAGACAGATTAACAAGAGAAAAACAGAAGTATATTAACACATATACCTCATGTATACATGGGAGATGCCCAGGGGAAAATGAGTAACTCCCCAAGGTGGCTTAGAATTCAGACATAAATACCATCTTAATAGGGCAAAGGGAGGGAGGATGTAGGCCTCTTAGAGGGGAGTAAGTGATTTTTAGAAAAGATGAATGAGCCCTTAGAAGGGTAGATGGGAGATGTGATAGTTTGGGACAAAGTTTGTCAGGGTGGATGTCCACTTCTAGCCTCCTCTCCTGGGACAAGAGTCAATCTTCCCTGGTTGATGAAACTCCCAGGGAGGAGATTTATGACAGTTCAGGTTTTTTTGGAGGATCTGTCTTTAGGCAGTTAAGGGAGTTCAGAGAAAGCCTGTTCCTGCATTTGGTGTTTTTCCCACAGCTCAAAATGATCAACATGCCAAAGTGGCATATTTTAGGGGACATATCTTGAACTTCTACAATCATATTTTGGGGGTGCATATTCTGCTACCCTTCACCTTCTCCTTTAGTCCAGACTGATTCAGACCGTGTGTGTTATCACACAAAGGCTCTAATTCAAACCTGAACTTCTGAGAAGGGGAGACTGCATGAGGGTAAAGGCCAGGGAAACTGGGTTGAAGACCCCGATGAGAACTAAGTTCCTCTTGGGCCTGTTGACCTTGCTTGGTGTCTACACCACCAGGGTGTCTATGCTTCTGACTTCTTGTATATTTATGGTTGATCTACAACTTCATGACAAAGTAGCGGTTAATCTCATCCAGCATAAGAACGTAGAAACCACAAACGTAATAGTGTAACTTGTTTTCTATACTCATCTGAATTTGAGCAAGCACAATAGACCTGAAAAGTAGATCAACTCTCCCTGTTCTCTACATAACCTCTCAGTGAGCAATGGGATAGACACTGAGTGCTCCTTCTTTTCATCTGTGGCCTTGGAAATACAAAACTAGATTCTGAGCTCCACAGCATTAAAAAAAAAAAGTTGGCAAAGCAGGGGAAAAATCAAAATGTCGTAATATCTTTCCTTTATCTTATGGATCCAGTGGCTGAAAATTATGCATGCATAGTCCTGTGTAGCTGTGTTCCCATGTACAGTCAGGTAATTCTGTATCAACAATTAGGTTGATTAAAGGCAAACTATGCTGAATGTGTAGTAAACAAGAACATTTTTATTCTAGGAATACATCCTTAGAAAACATTACAAAAGCTTTTATAAATAAGTTAAGTGTTGTAACACTAGGGATCCTGGAGCAAATTCAAACTTCGGAATTCATTAGAAATTGTTCTTTTATGTTCAACTGGAGAAGAATATTTTGGTATCAAGATAATACAGCACAGTCATGATCAATTTATCTCTCACCAGTTCTCTTCTCCCCCAACTTTCCTAATTTTAAAATTCATAAATATTAATATTTCAAGAGGAGGGTAACACATCTGTTTCTTATTCACTTACATTTTATTTGTTGCGATGTTTAATATGAGCTATTAGAAGTTCCAGATTCTTTTAAGCTTTTATGGAGGACATTAAGGTTTCTTTTTTCCTTTGAATAAGGGTGGAGAATTTTACCAAGAATAAAAACAATTCAAATCTCCAAAGATTCTAGTTTAATTTGAAGTTCAAAGTCAAAAACTTCAAGTGGGTTTTGCGAGTTGCCACAGTGCATCCTTCCAGCATTCCATTTGAGGACCTATTTTCCAGCCCATCGATACATTGTGGTATTTGTTTGTTTTTAATATGAAGATTATGTTTTAATGAACCCTGTGATTTTATTGAACAGTGGCAATCTTTCTAAAATTAAGTCTGAAAACTCAAATAGACCTCAGAGCTAAGTTTTAAAAAGTGACTTCTTGAACCAGTCTGGAGATAAATTAACTTTAACTTTGCAAAAAGTCTAAGTGCTACTTATTCTCAGTGCATTAATCAATGTAAAATGGATTTAGCAACTCTAATGTAACCAACAAAACAAAACAGCAAAAACCCAGAGTGTATTTTTTGTTTTTAATTTAGGCAAAGCAGAGTAAGTCCTAGGACTGGAGAGCCAAAGGCAAAAGTTATCCAACATTTTACTCATTTCTTAAATTGATTCATCATCTTCTAGTCTTTTTCCCCCTCAGCCACCAATTGATAGATGACTTATAGGACACTGTCTCATATTTCTTAATAACATTTAAAATTAGCCCACTACTTACACATCAGATGCCCATAAGAAGTTTAAAGAATGAATAGGCAAGTGAATATTAATCTTTTGAAAGTAAGTGGATGTGAATTCAAAGATAGAATATGCTACACTGCACTTATATCTCTACTCAAATCTCTTCTTGGTTCAGTCTTCTATGATTATTTCATTAAAATAATGTAGTGATTCATGAACATGCTTTGCCTCTTTTCAAAGGGATGCATCTCTTACATAGAGTCCACCTAGATTCTGAAGAGCTTTGAAGTTGAAGAGAAGACCGAGTAATAATAACAAAGTTGTAATGAAGTCAACTGATGGAGAGATGATTTGAGCAATGGTGCTAATGACTCAGCAGGTAGAAGGCTTGGAGAGATGACCTGGACTGAATGGAGGTTGGGAAGTTATGATGGACATAACGTCTAATATGCTTAAGAGTGCTTGTTCTGTGCCAGGCAGTGTTCTAAGTGCTTTACATGTATTAATTTATATAATCTTTACAACAATCCTATGAAGTTACTATTATTATCCTCTATTTCTGATGAATAAACTGAAGCATGGAGAGGTTAATTGACATGTCCAAGGTCATGCAGCCAGCAAAAAGTGGGACTGGAATTAAATCCCAGCAATCTGGGTCAAGGCTCTGCATTTATCCTCTGTACCATGCTACCTCTCATTTGCTACAGGAGAGATATTTAAGGAAGGAGAAGTTAGATTTGTCAAATATAGAGAATTCAGTTTTCCAAATGCCTAGGGAAAAAAAGGCGAAGGCAGTTTCCTGTGATTCCTTTCTTTCATGTGCTCTTTCACCAAAAATTCTCTTTTATAAATGGACAGAGGGATAGGGTTTATTCAGCCTGTCAAAAATTGCATAAAAGTTGATTTTCCAACGTTGGATGTCGTATAAGTATTCCAAAAAGTTTAAGAAACACAAAGTCAGTTTTACAACCAAAAGAATTCATTTTCCCCAAGTAGTAGCAACAGGATGATAAAGAAAGCTTATGACAAAAGTGCCATAAAAGAAAAACTCACAAACAGATGCTTGTGAGAACAGTGACTACAGTTCCCAATCAACACAACTGCATGAGAAATGAAGTCATTGAAACGATGTTTGTGTATTGTAGGAAATAGGGGAGCTGACTTTTGTTTTTGATGGGGCTGCTATTTTAGTGTAGTAAATAGCAATCTGAATTCTGGGGAAATGTCATAGGAACTCCCAAGATGGTCCGGATGTAGCTTCCATCTTGAGGATGGAAAGTAACTCCTCTTTCAGGGACAGAATGGTATCTGTCTGTGCTCTGTCTCCCGCCCTCTATCCTTGTGAAATGATGGACTCAGAGGCAACTAAGCCACATTTTGAATCACCATTTCTTGCCTCTTCTAAATTAAGCTTGTCTTAGAGCATTTCTAGAAATATTCTGGTCATGCTTGGTTTTATTTTTTGGTTCAATGAAAACACAGAATATGTTTGCTTTAAAGGAATGTCCCAGCATAGGCCTCTAAGTAAAGATGCAGGACCCAGTGGGGACATTTGGTAATTCTGTGGCAAATGATTTGGCACCTTGGAATCCAAACAATCCCCACCAATATTTCCTGTCTGCAGTCAGCAGCCCTTACACCGCACCCACCCACTTCCCCAAGTGGAAACTTTCAGAGGTAATCACTTAACTTGCCTCTGGCTCACACTTTCCTGAAGTAAAAGTATGCTATAAATTTCAAGGGTGAAAAAGCATCAGTTCACTGACACTTTTGAAACAATTACTACAAACCTACCTGGATCATGCCCTAAATTGCTGAATGTAATTAAGACAACATCCATTGAAGTGGGCTTGATTCTTATTATCCAATGCTCAAGAAACTAGCAAACTCCTGGCGACATAGCACGGACCAATTGTGCCACTGCTCCCAGCTTGAAAGGTATAAACCCAAATTCATCAAACACATTCTAATAGCATGGATGCAATATGTATTGTTTTTAAGGTCACTCATCCAAGGAGGCATCTGGTATATATTAGAATATGTAGTAGGATGTTTTATACAATTCTATGAAAAGGTACATTATTCTAAAAAAAATAATAATAATCACCCCAAACAAGACTTAAGGACAGCGAAGACAGTAGTACGTATAGAAGGATGCTTTTTTTCCCCAAGGACAGAAGCCACACCTTATCCTTCTATATGTTAATGCTTGCTTCCCTTTTTAAAAAGGCATTCATGCCTCACTCCCATTTGCAGGATTAAACTACCTTTTGACAAGAATAGTTGGAAAAGTTAATATTCTTTTCCTTGAGATTGTAGTGGAATTTTTAAAAAAGAAATTTTAATGGGAGAGAAAATAGAGCATTGTAGCCCATAGCAAGTACTTACTAAATGAGTGAATGAGGAAATGGATAAATGAATAGATGCAAAGATGAATAAATGAAGGGTTTTTCAGCACACCGTTGTAAGAGCCTGAGAGAGGACAGGTACAACTTTCCTCAAAGTGAAATCCTTGAGTTAGTTGTGAAGTAGATGGTTTGAGGTACAATCAAGTAAAACTACCTTTAGCAACAAAACCTCTGAAAAGCTACAGCTAAGGTATCTCTCTCACCCTGTTCTTCATCTATAAACATGGGAATAAGACCTCAGAAAGCAGTCAGGATCAAATGAGTTCACCGGCTCAAGCCACCTAACACAGAACTGGCACACAGAAGGTAGCCAGTGAAATGAATGACCTTCATACCACACTTTTCCTTCCCCAGCAAGGAGGGGGAGATGCTCTCTAGCAGCTCATCCATGGTTGGAGTCAGGAATGGTCAGTTCACCAAAAAAGCAGACTCCTTCTGTGGTTTAACCACACCAACTCATTTATCCACTTTCCATTTAGTTTAATGGAAATTAATAGCTAAGTCATCAAAGTGGGTCTCCTTGAAGTTCCAGAAAAGAACATTATGCTTATTTGATGTAACTTATAAATGAGATTTCTGGATTCTTTTAATTGCCCCCTCATGGCAGACCAAAAATAATCGAGCAATCATTTCACATTCATATCTTCTGATGGTGCTTCCATGCAGGGAAAGGAGTTACGTGCACAGCTTTCGCGTGTGCTGTTAAATATATACAGACTACTATATATATATAATAGATAACTAATAAGCACCTGTAGAGCACAGCGAACTCTAACTCAGTAGTCTATAATAACCTATATGGGAGAAAAATCTAAAAAAGAGTGGATGTATGTACATGTATAACTGTTTCACTTCGCTGTACACCTGAAACTAACACAACATTGTAAATCAGCTATACTCCAATAAAATGTTTTTAAAAACCCAACAACACTGGAGATCTTTCTGGTTTCTAACATTCACTGTGACATTTCTACTTCAACCATGTTTTCCGTTTTCAGTTCTTTGGGTGAGCCCTGTGTATAGCGGTGACAAGGATGATGTGTGTGTATGTGTGAGGAAGGAGAGAGGGAGGGAAGCTGAGGAGTGGATTCTCTGAGCATCATAAATTCGAGCAGATGAGTCAGGGGGCATCACTACAGGTGAGAGGGCCCTGGAGGTCCCTTCTCAAATGCATCTCCCCACTGAATATAAATCAAATGGACACTTGTTTTTTTGTTACTAAGCTTCTTTTTTAAAATGTAAAGCACACCTGCTTTCTGACTTAGCACAACACATTTAAATGCTCTCTTTTCCAGCCCCCTCATTTTACTTGAGGAGAAACAGAGGTCTTGAGAGGCAGAATGCCTTACCTCTGCCCCACGGCTTATTAGTGGGAAGAGGTTGAACCAGAACTCAGGTATCCTGATTGCCTATCCAGTACTTGGCCGCAGCTTCCTCTACGTATGCCAACCTGACCAAATTACTGGCATAATTTGATTTTTGTGGCTTCTGAACATAGAGTCAGGCATGCCAAAAGTGGTGGTGAGCATTCCACAAATGATAGCACACAATCCAATCACACACTGCTCTTTTCAAGGCCACCAATGGTCTTCATGTTGCTCAATCCAATGATCAATCTCCATCTCCATCTTAATAGAATTTTCAGCAGCAGTGGAACTAACTAGTTGATCACTCCCTCCTTCAGTAAGCATTTTCTGCATCTTGGTTCCAGCACACCACACTCTCCTGACTTACCTGCAACCTCTCAGTCTCTTTTTCCTGACTCCCCTTCTGTTTCCTGAGCTCCAAAAGTTGGAGCTCTCCAAGCTTAGTCTTCGACTTCCTCTCTCCTCTGCCTATGCTCACTTGCTGATGGTATCATCCAGTCCCATCAACAATTATATATTGATAACTTTCAAATGTATGCCTTCAGCACCAATCTCTCCCTTAAACTCAAGACCTGTATATAACTGTTTATTTGACATCTCCACTAGGATACTTATTGGGCACATCAGAGTTAAATATCCAAAACTGAAACCTTGACCTGTATCTCTCTCAGTGATCTCTATCTCAGAAATGGTATATTTAGTCAACAGCTCAGATAAAAAAAAAAAATCTGGTGGCCTTGAGCACCTCTAATCGACTCTACCTATCCACACCACCACCCCAAACATCCTGAAACTAACAATGTCTTACACCCTTACCATGGTCAACAGAGGCTAGGCCACCAACATCTCTCCCTAGAACAGAACAATCTTATCTGCCAGGGCTTCCTCTTTCTCACCATGGTTTATTTTTCACATAGCAAAGTGATTCTTTAAAATTCAACTCAAATCATTTCACTTATCTGCTTAAAACTAAACTTTTATACTTTCCTATCACTCCTAGGGAAAACAAAAGACTTTTTTACCACAGCCTGCAATGCTCTACCTTATCAAAACCCTGGCTTCCTCCCTGAGCTCATGAGCTGCCCATGTCCTCCTCACCCACTGAGATTCAGTGACATGGGCTGGCTTATTGCTCCTCAAATATGTCAGACATGTTCTTGCCTCGTCTTGACAAGAAAGTGCATTATTAAAAATCAACAGTTCAGGTAAGTAGAGGGGGTAAAAATTAGAAATCAAGAAAACAGGATTGCCCTCAGAGTGCAGAGTTAAAAATCAATAGGTCTTAAGATATCCATGTTCTAAAACAAAATGAAATAAGAGTGAAAACAAATTGGCATGATTAGACTTGATGATTAGTTGGATGTGAGGGATAAAGAAAAGAAGGAACCAAAGTGATTCTTGGGTTTTTGATGTGGTCACCTGGGATGGTGGTCATGCTCAGTTTACCTGCTTGGGTTTAACTAGGCTGAGTAGGAGCTAAGAGCACCCACCAGTCTAAGGAATATTACTAACCACACACAGAAGTGTAAATACTGGGAAAATAGTAATCCATTTTCAAATAGTTAAGCAATTTTCAACATTAAGAGCTCAAGCTGCCTTCATTTGTTAGAATATATAAACAGGATTTATTTTAATCTCAAAAAATGTTTTCAATTTTGCTGAACAAAATTAAGCTACGTTGAATTTTTTAAAAAAGGACAATAATAACAAAGGCAAGGAGATTGTGCCTCAGGTGTTGCCATTAGATACAGCTGCTGCTATGCATTTACTGATTTCTGGCAATTGAAGGAAGATTCTAAAGATGTAATTATCTATTCTTTGCTTTACTATTGATATGGGGGTGGAGATTAGTTAGTATCTAAAGGAGCCACTTTTCTATCATGAGTCATGGATATGCTTGAGCAAGGACTGAAAAATAATGTTTATTAAAATCCAAAGTCATCCTTTAGAAACTTTTTTGATGGATTTGCAGCCTTGAGTATGCTTTGATATCAGTAAACAGTAAAAATGTAATCTTGCAACTGAGAAAGTTTATGAGCAACAGTTTGAAGGGCATAGGTCCAAAAGACCCAGCTGGTAATGGAAATGAGAGTCTTTGGACTATAGTCCGAGCTCTCATCCTGACTTGGGGCAGGTGAGGAAAAGCAGAGTTGGGCTGGCAGGTCTTGCTGGGGCCTCCTTTAGACCTTCCCCGAAACCACTTTTAACACTTTAGTTTTTCCTTCCATTGGCCACATCAACATCTAACTGACTGAACTTTCCCCAGGGAATCTGTAATCTTCCTCCCTGCCTCCACCAGACAAGATGAAAAAAGTTCCATCTAAAAAATAAGGGGTGGAGGAGGGATAAATCAGGAGTTTGGGTCTAACATATACACACTACTGTATATAAAATAGATAACCAAGGACCTACTGAGAGCACAGGGAACTCTACTCAATATTTTTTAATAACCTATAAGGGAAAAGAATCTGAAGAAGTATATATATTCTTTTTCAGATTCTTTTATATACATACACGTGTTTGTGTATATATATGTATAACTGAATCACTTTGCTGTATACCTGAAACTAACACATTTTAAATCAACAATACTTCAATTAAAAATTTTAAAAAATAGGGGCTTCCCTGTGGTGCAGTGGTTGAGTCTGCCTGCCAATGCAGGGGACACGGGTTCGTGCCCCAGTCTGGGAGGATCCCACATGCTGCAGAGCAGCTGGGCCCATGAGCCATGGCCACTGAGCCTGCGCGTCCGGAGCCTGTGCTCCACAACAGGAGGGGACACAACAGTGAGAGGCCCGTGTACCACAAAATAAATAAATAAATAAAAATAAAAAATACTGCATTTTTGAAATTCAATGAGTTTTTTATGATAAGGTGAAATTTACACATAGTAAAATGTACACATCTAAAGTGTAAGTCTCGTTAATATATGTGTACACACCTATGGCCAGTATCCAGATCAAGATATAAAGTATTTCTACCATCACCAAAGTTGTCCTTTTGCTATTCCCATTAATATCTCTCTATTTCTGCATTAAATATTATACTAACTTCTATTAGCATAGATTGGTTTTGCCTGTTCCCAAAATGTGCATAAATAAAACCCTATAGTATGCAAGCTTTTTTAGGTCTGCTTATTTTGCTCAATCTCATTTTTAAGATTAATCTATGTTGTTTCATGCATCTCAATTTCATTCTTTTATTGCTGTCTTATAATTCATTGTAGAATTCTACCACAATTTGTTTCTCCATTTTCCTGTGATAGACATTTGTGTTATTTCAGTCTTGTGAATAAAACTGCTATGAAAATTGTGTCTTTGTGAGAATGTATGTCCTTATTTTCTTGAGGACTAGGATTTCAGCCTAGGTTAAATATTTTGCATGTGGACATCTACATTAGTTTCCTATTGCTCTTGTAACAATACCATGAACTTAGTGGCTTAAAACAACACAAACTTATAGTCCTGGAGGTCAGAAGTATGATTTGGGTTTTACTCGATGAAAAATCAAGTGTCAACAGGGCTGTGTTTCTTCTGGAGGCCCTGGGTAGAATCTATTTTCTTAGCTTTTCTGGTTACAAGAGGCTGCCCACATTCCTATGGTTGTGATCTCATTCTTTCATCTTCAAAGCTAGTCAGACTTTAAAATAAAGACTATTACAAGAGACAAAGAAGGCCACTATATAGTGATCAAGAGATCAATCCAAAAAGAAGGTATAACAATTGCAAATAGCTATGCACGGAACATAGGAGCACCTCAATACATAAGGTAAATGCTAACAACCATAAAAGGGGAAATCAACAGAAACACAATAATAGTAGGGAACTTTAACACCCCACATACACCAAGGGACAGATCATCCAAAGAGAAAATAAATAAGGAAACACAAGCTTTAAATGACACAATAGACTGGATAGATTTAATTGATATTTATAGAATGTTCCACCCGAAAGTGGCAGAATACACTTTCTTCTCAAGTGCACATGGAACATTCTCCAGGATAGATCACATCTTGGGTCACAAATCAAGCCTCAGTAAATTTAAGAAAATTAAAATAATATCAGGCATCATTTCTGACCACAATGCTATGAGACTAGATGTCAATTACAAGAAAAAAACTGTAATAAATACAAACACATGGAGGCTTAACAATATGCTACTAAACAACCAAGAGATCACTGAAGAAATCAGAGGAAATCAAAAACTACCTAGAAATAAATGACAATGAAAACATGACACCTCAAAACCTATGGGATGCAGCAAAAGCAGTTCTAAGAGTAAAGTTTATAGCAATACAATAGTACTTCAAGAAACAAGAAAAATCTCAAATAAACAACCTAACCTTACACCTAAATCAATTAAACAAAGAAAATAAGAACCTCCCAAAGTTAGCAGAAGGAAAGAAACCATAAAGATCAGATCAGAAATAAATGAAAAAGAAATGAAGGAAACAATAGCAAAGATCAATAAAACTAAAAGCTGTTACTTTGAGAAGATAAACAAAATTGATAAACCATTAGCCAGACTCATCAGGAAAAAAAGGGAGAAGACTCAACTCAACAGAATTAGAAATTAAAAAGGAGAAGTAACAACTGACACTGCAGAAATACAAAGAGTCATGAGAGAATACTACAAGCAACTATATGCCAATAAAATGGAAAACCTGGAAAAAAAGGAGAAAATCTTACAAAAGCATGACCTTGCAAGACTGAATCAGGAAGAAATAGAAAATATGAACAGACCAATCACAAGCACTGAAACTGGAACTGTGATTAAATCTTCCAACAAACAAAAGCCCAGGGCCAGATGGCTTCACAGGCGAATTCTATCAAACATCTAGAGAGGAACTAACACTTATCCTTCTCAAACTCTTCCAAAATATACCAGAGGGAGAAGCACTCCGAAACTCACTCTATGAGGCCACCATCACCCTGATACTAAAACCAGACAAAGATGTCACAAAAAAAGAAAATTACAGGTCAATATCACTGATGAACATAGATGCAAAAATCCTCAACAAAATACTAGCAAACAGGATCCAAGCAAATAAAAAGTATCATACACCATGATCAAGTGGGTTTTATCCCAGGAATGCAAGGATTCTTCAATATATGCAAATCAATCAATGTGATACACCATATTAACAAACTGAAGGATAAAAACCATATGGTAATCTCAATAGATGCAGAAAAAGCTTTTGACAAAATTCAACACCAATTTATGATAAAAACTCTCCAGAGACTGGGCATAGAGGGAACCTACCTCCACATAATAAAAGCTATATATGACAAACCACAGCCAATGTCATTCTCGATGGTGAAAAACTGAAAGCACTTCCTCTAAAATCAGGAAAAAGACAAGGTTGCTCACTCTCACCACTATTATTCAACATAATTTTGGAAGTTTTAGTCACAGCAATGAGAAGAAAAAGAAATAAAAGGAATACAAATCGGAAAAGAAGTAAAACTGTCACTGTTGGCAGATGACATGACACTATACATAAGAAATCCTAAAGATGCCACCAGAAAACTACTAGAGCTCATCAATGAATTTGGTAAAGTAGCAGAATACAAAATTAATGCATAGAAATCTCTTGCATTCCTATACACTAACAATGAAAAATTAGAAACAGAAATCAAGGAAACACTCCCATTTACCACTGCAACAAAAAGAGTAAAATACCTAGGAATAAACCTACCTAAAGAGACAAAAGACCTGAATGCAGAAAACTATAAAATATTGATGAAAGAAAGCAAAGACAATACAAACAGATGGAAAGATATACCATGTTCTTGGATTAGAATAATCAACATTGTGAAAATGACTATACTACCCAAAGCAGTCTACAGATACAATGCAATCCTCATCAAATTACCAATGGTATTTTTCACAGAACTAGAACCCAAAATTTTACAATTTGTATGGAAACACAAAAGACCCTGGATAGCCAAAGCAATCTTGTGAAAGAAAAAAAGGAGCTGGAGGAATCAGGCTCCCTGACTTCAGACTATACTACAAAGCTACAGTAATCAAGACAGTATGGTACTGGCACAAGAATGGAAATATAGATCAATGGAACAAAGCCCAGAGGTAAACCCACATACATATGGTCACCTTATCTTTGACAAAGGAGGCAAGAATATACAATGGAGAAGAGACAGCCTCTTCAATAAGTGGTGCTGGGAAAACTGGACAGCTACATGTAAAAGAATGAAATTAGAACACTCCCTAACACCATACACAAAAATAAACTCAAAATGTATTAAAGACCTAAATGTAAGGCCAGACACTATAAAACTCTTAGAGGAAAACATAAGCAGAACACTCTATGACATAAATCACAGCAAGATCCTTTTTGACCCACCTCCTAAAGTAATGGTAATAAAATCAAAAATAAACAAATGGGACCTAATGAAACTTCAAAGCTTTTGCACAGCAAAGGAAACCATAAACAAGACCAAAAGACAAACCTCAGAATGGGAGAAAATATTTTCAAACAAAGCAACTGACAGAGGATTAATCTCCAAAATATACAAGCAGCTCATGCAGCTCAGTATCAAAAAAACATACAACACAATCCAAAAATGGATGGAAGACTTAAATAGACATTTCTCCAAAGAAGACATACCGATTGCCAACAAACACATGAAAAGATGCTCAACATCACTAATCATTAGAGATATGCAAATCAAAACTACAATGAGGTATCACCTCACAGCAGTCAGAATGGCCATCACCAAAAAATCTAGAAACAATAAATGCTGGAGAGGGTGTGGAGAAAAGGAAACCCTGTTGCACTGTTGATGGGAATGTAAATTGATACAGCCACTATGGAGAGCAGTTGGATGTGCTTTAACAAACTAAAAGTAGAACTACCATATGACCCAGCAATCCCACTACTAGGCATATACCCTGAGAAAACCATAATTCAAAAAGATACATATACCAAAATGTTCATTGCAGCAGTATTTACAATTGCCAGGACATGGAAGCAACCTAAATGTCCATCAACAGATGAATGGATAAAGAAGATGTGGCACATATATACAATGGAATATTACTCGGCCATAAAAAGAAATGAAACTGAGTTATTTGTATGAGGTGGATAAACCTGGAGTCTGTCACACAGAGTGAAGTAAGTCAAAAGGAGAAAAACAAATACTGTATGCTAACACATATATATGGAATCTAAAAAAAAATAAAAGGTTCTGCAGAACCTAGGGGCAGGACAGGAATAAAGATGCAGACATAGAGAATGGACTTGAGGACACAGGGAGGGGGAAGGGGAAGCTGGGACGAAGTGAGAGAGTGGCATGGACATATATACACTACCAAATGTAAAATGGATGGCTAGTGGGAAGCTGCTGCATAACACATGGAGATCAGCTTGTTGCTTTCTGACAACCTAGAGGGGTGGGATAGGGAAGATGGGAGGGAGGCTCAAGAGGGAGGGGATACAGGGATATATGTATACTTATAGCTGACTCACTTTGTTGTACAAGAGAAACTAACACAACATTGTAAAGCAATTATACTCCAATAAAGATATAAAAAATAAATAAGGGAAGAAAATTTTAAAAAACAAAAGAAAATACTAGTCAAACTGAGTGCTCCTCAGGCTGCTTCTCTCTGGTTCTCCTGCTCTTGCCTCCCTCTTCTACTTTTAAGGACCCTTGTGATCACATGGGGCCCACCTGGAGAATCCAGGATCATCCCCTTTGCTAATCATGCCAGCTGATTAACAAACTTAATTCCATCTGTAAACTTAATTGCCCTTTGCAACGTAGCCTAACATATTCACAGGTCCTGAGAATTAAAATATGGACTTTTCTGAAGATCAACAAACTCTACCTACCACAGCATCTAATGGTTTCAGCACCATTTGCTGAATAGTATCTTTCCTTTATTGAATTGCTTTTGTGCTTCTGAGTCAAAAACAGTTGACAATATCTGCACGAACGTACTAGGATTTTAATTTACATTTTCCTGATAAACAGTAATATAAAAGCACTTTTTCATATGCTTATTGACCATTCAAATATCTTCTTTTGTGAAATACCTGTTCAAGTCTTTTTCTCATTCTTTTTTCCCTTATGGTTGCTTGTCTTTTCCTTACTGATTTATAGGAGTTTGCAACTGATTCTGTATACAAGTTCTTCATTAGGTGTTCATATGAAATACTTTCTTCCAGTCTGTGGCTTGCCCTTTTACTTTTTTAATCATGTCTTCTGATGAGCAGAAGTTTTAAATTTGATGAAATCGAAGTTTTTTTGTTTGTTTGGGTTTTTGTTTGGCCACGCCGTGCGGCCTTAGGGATCTATTTCCCCTACCAGGGACTGAACCCGGGCCCTCGGCAGTGAAACCGTGGAGTCTTAACCACTGGAGGGTCAGGGAATCACCCCCCAAGATATTTTTTTTTCCTTTGTGGTTAGTATTTTGTGTAGGTGTGTGTATGTCCTGTTTAAGGAATCTTTGCCTTCCTTAAGGACTTGAAGATATTTTCCTATGTTTTCCTCTAGAGCAGTACTGTTCAATAGAACTATACAGTGAATCACAAACATGAGCAAACATGTGATTTTAAATTTCCTAGTAGTCACATTAAACCAAAGTAAAAAGGAACAGATGAATTAATTTGAGTAACTTATTTTGTTTAAACCAACATATCAAAATATTATTTTAAAATCTAATCAATATAAACATTCTTAATGAGCTAGTTTCTATTATTGGTTTGTAGTATAGTAAGTATTTGAAATCTATGTATATTTTATACTTATAATACATCTTAATTTGGACTAGCCACATTTGCAGTGTTCAGTAACTACATTTGATCAGTGGCTGCAGTATTAGATAGCATAATTAGAAGCTTGCTTGTTTTAGCTTTTAAATTAAGGCCTATGGTCCACCTTAAAATAAGTTTTGTATATGCTGTGAAAGAGGTGCCAAAATTCACTTTTTAATATAGATAGTTGCTCCAACACCATTTATTGAAAAGACTTTCCTATCCTCATTGAATTACATTGGCTCTTTTCCTGAAAATCAAGTCATTGTACATGCTGTATCCTCTATCTTGTGCCTCTGATCAATTTATCTCTCCTTATGGCAATATAAGATCATTCTTAACTACTTCAGATTACAGTAAATCTTAAAATCGGGTAGTGTAACTCCTCCAATTTCATTGTTCTTCAAGTTTGCCTTAGCTGGCCTATGTCTTTTGCATTTCACATATAGTTTAGAATCAGCTTCTCAGTATTTACATAAAGCCTTCTCAGATTTTCATTGGCAGGAAACATTATTCTTTGAATTTTGATAATCAGCAATTCATTATTACAATTAATTAGCAATGCAAATTAATTTTATATAACTCCAAATGCCTAAGGACTAAGTATGGAGCTACTTTAGAAAGAAAGGGGCAACCTGCACTAGTTGTCCACTAGTCAAAAACGCACGTAGGGCTTCCCTGGTGGCGCAGTGGTTGAGAGTCCGCCTGCCGATGCAGGGGACACGGGTTCGTGCCCCGATCTGGGAAGATCCCACATGCCTCACAGCGGCTGGGCCTGTGAGCCATGGCCGCTGAGCCTGCGCGTCCGGAGCCTGTGCTCCCCAACGGGAAAGGCCACAACAGTAAGAGGCCCACGTACAGAAAACAACAAACAAAATACCAAAAAACACATGTAGTTACAGGAATCAAAGACTTTTTTATGAGTGATCTTAATCAGCTATACTCTTTTGACCTATAATGCCAGAAGAGAACACATGGAGATGATCATTGCCAAAACAAGAGAGGATGAGGATGGAGAAAACACTCAAAAGAAAGCTGATGTATACCAGATTACATAGGACTTTCAAAACAGTCCTTCAAGAAACTTACATTTTTTCTTCATTTTCAGAAAAGTCATAAAGATAATATTCTATAATAAATATTAACACAAACATTCCCTCATATATATTTATATATGTATGAATATATGTATATATAAATATGAATGTATTATGTGTATGTATCACCGATAAGCCCAATTCATTTTATTACCATAGACATTTCATTACCATAGACTCTTAAGTTCTTCGAGGTGTATATATGAAGCATAAGAGAGTAGCTTACATAAATTGCTGTCACAGAAAATAAGTGAAAGAACTGAAAATAGTTCCTATTGAATAGTAAGCCATTACAGTAAAACCTAGTTTATTCTCTATGCTGTCAAATAACATTTTAATTCACTAATAATCCTATATATTTAGAGAACGATGATAATTTAAAATCATAATATTGATCTTGAGCGAATAAAGGATTTTTTCATGTGTGTATTCATTCACTCAACACATTAAATATCTCCTAAGAGTCAGGCACTTTGCTTGGTTGACTTTCTGCTAAGAAACTAGACATCAGAGGAGGATTCCTGTTAATTCAGTGTCAAGCATATTTGAATTTATTTTCCTTGAAAACTGATAATCCAAGTATGCTATGTATTACTGCTCTGTTACCCAGATTCCTCTAATAAGTGCTTGGGTCAGATCATACACCAGAAGAATCTCTCTTTGTGGAAATGAAGGACTTGTTAAGAATTTGTAGAGACTGACTCTATACCTTTGGAAGGCAGGAGTTGAGAATAAGAGGAAAAAAATCATCTCCCTTGTCAGCTCTCTGATTCTGGCTTAGTTCTAAATCTGAAGTCCAGCCCTCAATGCCATGCCTAGAAGGGAATGTGATTCTCCAAAATCGTGCTTCTCCAAATATATATAACTAAGCATCACCAGGAGATGTTTGTTCACAAGTCTATTCTGGTCTCACTCCCAGAAATTCCTACTCATAAGTCTGGGGTGGGACCCAAGAATCTGCATCTTTAATAAAGGCTGCTTATGATTCTTTCCCCCAAACTATAAGTCTGCACTGAGTATTGGCTGTGACCAAGATACTGAAGGAATTGGGCCACTGGAATATGAAAAGCTCCTTCCTGTCATGGAGCTTATTTCTAGGAGAGGAGACAGGGCAGAGGGGAAGGGGAAGGGCACAGTCCTCACTGTACTGAGCCCCCCTGCTGTGTCAGGGGCTCTGGGCTTGGGGTTCTTATACATGTAGAACTACTACCAAATAGGCAGCAGGCAGAGATGCCTAAAAGCAAGGAGCTGGAGCAGGCAGTGAGCACTGAACCCCAGGAGGGAGAGAGGGGGAGCTCAGAGGGGCAGAGGCAGTAAAAAAAAAAGGATTTCCTGCAGGAGCTGGACTTGGAACTGGCTCCAGATGAACGGTGGAATGGAAAGAATGGACCGTCAAGTCAAATTTTACAACACAATTCTGCTTCTCTTTTCCTTCTGCTTTCTCCACGGTTTCCTTTCCCAGCGATGGAACACTCAGGAATGACTTGCTCTGCCCCATTGCTTCCGGTGAATTGAAAAGAGTTGAAGAAATTTTGCAGTAAGTTTTGAGTCAGTGGGCAAGGTGAGTGTTTTGCTCAGGCACAGCACGTCTTCTCTGGAAATTTTTCCAAATTTTTTTTGCTTTCTGTTTGTTTGTTTGTTTTCCTGAGGGAGGCTGCATAGAAGATTTTCTGTTTGTGCCATGTGACCCACCAACTTGGAAAGAGAAGGCAAAGTAAGGTAAAAGCAGCGATGCTCGTTTCCTGCGGCTGCAAGAACAGAAATGGCCAGCATTTTTCCAAATAGAAGCAGCTTAGCCTCAGGAGTAGAATGAAGAATTCTTTGTGGTGGGCTTTGCTTGCAAAGAGAGAATAATGCTGAAATAACATTGTGCTCTTGAGAAAAATTTCCATCAATTGTGAATCCCAACAATTCATAATAGAAGGTATGTGCAACCGCAGAGTGGAAAGAACACACATACACAAATAGTGAAACTTGCATTGACAAAACCAGTCATACCTTTCTGACTTAGCCTGTGAAATAGCTCCCTGGTAAATGCATTTGTCCTGACAGATTTTATTAAATAATAGTAAATGACAGGCACTTGCAGAGCACTGTTTATTTCCACCCTATTTCAGGGAAACTGTAACTCAGGTACCTCTGGGTTAATATGACATCACCTTTCAGCGATGCCTCGTGCCACAGCTCAATGATAGTTTGAGGTGTATGGAGAGAGAAGAGTATGATCCAAGCGGAGTTGCCAGTGTATTTTAAGGAGGCATGTCTAATAACCTCATTGGCATTTTACCAAGGTTGTTTATTCTCTTAATCATTCAGTAACCCAGACATTTGCCTTCTTTTCCTTCTTCCTATATAAGCAGTTGTGATGAGAACATTTTTTATGCCTTTCCAACTTCAAAATGAAATGCAGTATTTTAAGTACTAGCCAGGGGTTAAACTTAATGAGTTGGGATAGTTTCTAGCTCTATATTCCTCCACCTCCTCAAGTCTGAGGTCCACGAGTGAGAAGTTTTTCTTTTAAAATCTTTTTAACACAATGTGACAGTCATAAATGAGACTGTAGTCATATAAGAAGTTAATTAGAGCTTCCCTGGTGGCGCAGTGGCTGAGAGTCCGCCTGCCGATGCAGGGGACGCGGGTTCGTGCCCCAGTCCGGGAAGATCCCACATGCCGCGGAGCGGCTGGTCCCGTGAGCCATGGCCGCTGGGCCTGCGCATCTGGAACCTGTGCTCCGCAATGGGAAAGTTAATGAAAATGGGAAATAGACTGACAGCTTCCCGTCACGTTTTCCTGTGCTCTCTGCCATCTGGTGGATCTCAAATGACACTGACTAGCATGGCAAGTAGTGATCAGTGAAGACTCATCCCTGCCTACCCTGAGCTGCAACTTTAAAATCAACATACAGTATAGAGCATAGCAAACTGAAAGGAAAGCAGAGTTCCATTAAGTATCACTAAAAACTTTAGGCCTGGCACCCATAACTCAAATCTTCCATGGATCTCACTTTTCTCTGATGTCAAGTGGGCAACATCTTACACACTTAACAACAATCCTGAACCAGAACGTCTTGGAGGTACTTCCTACCCATAGAATCATTGTTACAATGGTAGTGAAGATGACAATCTGTAATCTCACCTCAGTCACCTGACGGCAAAAAAATTTAGTAAATTCAACATCCGTCAACACCTGGTCTTCTATTTTTATGCTGCACATGTGAAATGCAGAGACTATGGAGTACAGTCTTAAGTCAGTTGATTGTAGATGTTAATCACAGCTACAAAATGTCTTCATGGCAAAATCTAGACTACTGTTTGACCAAACAACCGGGCAGAATAGCCTAGACAAATTGACACAGAAAATGTAACCGTCATAGACCTGTTGGGACCACCCAAGCAGACTTCAGGGTGCTTATTCCATACAGTCTCCTCATGTCCAGTTCCCCTCTGCACAGCCTCCCCATCTCAGGCACCCTGTCCCTCAATTTCCTGCCACTTTGGCCGCTGCTCTCTCCAGTACCTGCTTCTGGTCAGTGTGGCCTCTGTGTCTGCTTGGTCTTCATCTCCCAGTCCTATGGTTGGAAAGGCAGACAACTGGAATAAACGTAGGAATTACCATGTTTGTTTTCCCTTTCTCAGGGATCACAGACATGTCCCATATATTGTCCAATGCCTAAAAACAGCTCATATATTGAACCCAGTTATACAGTTGTTTATAGTGGGAGGGCAAGTCCTATACCAGTTATTCTGTAGTGGTCAGAAGTAGAACTCAAAAGTCATGTACGTAGCTCTTACTTTTGTATATTGATAATGCTCCAGTACCTACTTTGTAATGAAGCATAAAGTATGCTTAGTGGTGTTCTGCTTTATATGTTTGAATTAAAAATGAGATGAATAAAATGTATTCATCATTTAAAAACTTTCTACCCTATCTGACATTTTTAATTTACTATGAAGTCCTAATTGGTTTGAAGATAGGAGTGTCTACTACAACTATCCCAACATAGCACAAATGCAATTAAATTGCTGAAAGTTTGGAGATTATTCAATATTATAGGTCTTCTTAGAAATGGTTATCAAAAGAATGAATTAGGAAAATAATGAATAACAACTATTTATGCTGCATAAAAGATTGTGTTAACAGCTCTGGGTAATGTCATGTCTCTAAAAGTTTACAGCATTTCAACAAATGGTGTTCAAACAACTGGAGAGCCACAAGCAAAAGAATGAATCTAGACACAGACCTTATTTTTTTACAAAAATTAACTCGAAATGAACCACAGAACTAAATGTAAACACAAAACTATAAAATTTTAGAAGATAACATAGGAGAAAATCTAGATGACCCTGGGTATGACACTGACTTTTTACGTAGAACACCAAAGGCATAATACATGATATAAATAATTGATAAGCTGGACCTCATTAAAATTAAAACTGCTCTACCAAAGGCAATGTCAAGAGAATAAGGCAAGCCACACACAGAGAGAAAAGACACAAGTGATAAAGGGCTGTTAGTCAAACTATACGAAGAACTCTTCAAACTCCACACTAAGAAAACAACCCAATTTAAAAAATAGGCCAAAGATTTTAACAGACACCTCACCAAAGAAGATATACAGATGGCAAAAATGTATTTGGAAACATGCTCCACATCCATCTCGTCACTAGAAAAATGCAAATTGAAACCAACTGCAATGAAATACCATTATATACCTACCAGAGTGGCCAAAATCTGAAACACACTGGCTACACTAAATGCTGGTGAGCAACAGGGACACTCATTTATTGCTGGTGGGAATAAAAAAATAGTATAGCCACCTTGGAAAAAATGGACTAGCCACTTTGGAAGTTTAACAACTTTGATAAAACTAAACATATCATATGATCCAGCAATTGTGCTCTTTGGCATTTATCCAAAGGAGCTGAAAACTTATGCCCACACAAAAACTAGTACACAGATGTTTATAGAAGTTTTATTTATAATTCCCAAAACTTGGAAGCAGCCAAGATGACCGTCAGTAAATAAATGGATAAATTGTGGTACATCCAGATAATGGAATGTTATTCAGTACTAAAAATAAATGAATTGTCAAGCCATGAAAAGACATAGAGAAACCTGAAATGTATGTTACTAAGTGAAAGAAGACAATCTAAAAAGCTACGTACTCTGTGATTCCAACTATATGACATTCTGAAGAGGCAAACTGTGGAGACAGTAAAAAGATCACTGGCTAACAGAGTTTGGGGGTAAGGGGAGGACTTTTAGGGCATAGCACAGAGGATTTTTAGGGCAGTGAAAATACTCTATATAATACTATAATGATAGATACATGTCATTATATATTTGTCTACACCCACAGAATGCACAACACCAAGAGTGAACCCTAAGGTAAATTATGGACTTTGGGTGATTATGATGTGTCAATGTAGTTTCATCACTTGCAACAAATGTACCACTCTGTTGGGGGATGCTGATAATGGGGGAGGTTATGCATATGTGGGGCGAGGATGTATATGAGAAACATCTGTACCGTCCTCTCAATTTTGCTGTGAACCTACAACTGCTCTGAAAAAGTAGTCTTTAAAAAAAGTTTATAGAGTAAGATAGGAATCGGGAGATTCAACTGTGCTAAGTGCTATACTCAATTTTATAAAACATCATTCATCAAGCAAACACTGAGTCCTTGTGCTTTTAGAACACCCAAATGTCTTAGAACTTAATGCTTGTTCACAGGAACAGATGCATATCATATTTCATCAGTGGACAACATTCAGACAGGTTGCGTGAGTTCACATTTTAGCAAGCGTTCAAATAAAGGAGAATTTAGAAAATGATGCAGATGACTGGTCTAAGCATGGCAAAACTGATAAATAATTATTTGATCTCTTCAAATTGTGTAACTGTGAGTCTTTCCAGGGTCTCTCTGAAGGAGTACCACTAATATTTAAATAAATTCTATAAAATCCAGCCAGGACATGAATTTAAAGGAAAATTTTAAAGGTTGTGGGGGGAGCTGTATCTTAAGATCTAAACAGACCTGTTATTTTTACTTGCAATGGACTTTGTTGATTTATAAATCTTTATTAAGTCCTTACTGTTTGCCCGAAACGGGATTGTGGATTGGTGATAAAACAGTAACATGGTGATAAAACAGTAACAAGGTATACAAGGTCAGTTGTGATGAGACAGGACGTTCAGGGCCTACAACTACTCATCCCATGACCTGCCTTGCCACTGAGGCAGAAAGCTTTCAGAGCCAGGTGGTCTGGTTGTATCCAGACAGGACTAGGAAAAAGAGCAATTTCCAGTTGCTGGAGATCCAACATATCCCATAGATATCCCATCTTAAAAACATACGGAATAATAGCTGAAGTCCAATTATTACCTGGGTTGAGAGCTGAGAGAATCAATCCAGCAGTTCATCCAGCTGGAAGGGCAGAAGTTGAGGAATGGCCAGTGCAAGGAGGTAAAGTATAGCTGTTTCAGAATCTTGGTATGGAAGATGTTAATAATGCATGTTTGCTCTCCTTTGCTAGGCTAAGCTCATGTTCTTAAAAATAGCAAAACAAACCAACGAAGGGTAGAAGTTTACCAAAAAAAAATCTTGTTTCTACTGCTACAAGGAATAGCAGTCTGGTAGGCAAAGCATGACATCTAGAAGCCACAATATCTAAAACACTACTCTTGACAGGTTGTGGTCCAGAACCACCATCTGTATCAAGGATTTGTAACCAAGAGCAGAGGAATTGTCCATAATGCAGTTAGGGATTGTTGACAAGGACTCCAGGATCCAGTGGTAATCAGGGTTGTAGGCTATCGCTATTGAGGATGACTTTCTTCAGAGAGTTAGACCCCATAGAAGAGTGAATTTTCAGGAACACACTTTGGGCATTGAGGAGATTTCTGCAGTGGATACAGTTTCAAAACTAATACTTAAACATAAGAACAAGAAAAGACTATTGTTATAAGAATTGAAACAAGGTGGTGTCAAAGTCATAGGAGTATGTCAGAATCCCAGTTTGCAGAACCAGGCTTCAAGGTCAAAGCTAGGTCTCTGAGCTCCAAGCTGGAACTCTGTAAATACCTCTAGCTATAGGTCAGAGACAGGGAAAGCCCGCAAACTGTCAAATTCAGAGACAAGAAACCAGGCTGGTCCTGTCAAAGGATCCTCTTCATTGACTTGGAATTGACTGTTTAAAATAACGACCAGATTCGTTGACTTAAACATTAATTGATTTTATCAGAATATCTTTGTTCCATACCACCAAGGCTTTGATCTTTAGAGTAAACCCAACAGGGTAAGTTTCAAACATGGTCACCTATTTTAGTGTGTTTTTCCAATGAAAGATTCCACCCTTCGGATTTGTGATGAGATATCTACTACTACAGATCATTAACCTATAACAACCATGAAGATAAAATTTAGCTCATCATTTTTAGTTCTACTGTCTTAAGGCCCATAGAGAAGACAGCAAAAATTTCCCCCAATGAAAATAACAGGTGTATTAATTGACATGAGAAACTTGTGCCCCTCTATTCCAGCCAGTGTAATTTCTCCTGTTCTAATGTCTTCTCCAATTGTCCCTATTTATCCTATCCCCATCTATTGAGTGCAAGCAAGTGCTTTCTCCTTACTGCTTTCCCTAAAATCCTGAACACATAGATTAGAGCATTTATTATATTCGAGAATAATAATAATAATAATAACCAGTGTTATTATTATGTCAAGCTCTCTCTAGAATGGAATTCTTTGAAAGGAGAGACTTGATCATATTTTTGCATTCTCAGGTTTTAACACTGTGCCAAACACACAGTTGTTATGTAAGAATGTTTGTCAAACAAATCAATGACTGAATAAATATTCATTTTCTTCCTTAACTTTTCTAAAGAACTGTAGAATACTACTGAAAGAAAAAGTAGAGTATGAACTTATGTTTCCCTTGAACATTGTACTGCCTTTGAATACTTTCCTTTACTCATTGTATCCCTTCTTATCACCAAGGACTCCAGCAGAAATATCATTGTTTGGAGAACAGGTAACTGACAACGTTATTCCTCTGCAAAGGAAGAAACTTCTTTAATCTGCAAGAGTTTTACTCTGTACCTTTGATGTGAAAATTTCACCATCTATTTCCAGGAAAGCTTGCTATGTTATATAAGGATATAAAGAAAGAAATGAAGAGAGGCTACGTCTCAACTTTTGCAATCTACAGATTTCAGCTTCAAAGCAAAAATGACAGATTAATTTCTCAAGTCTTGAGTTTGGCTTGGAAGAAAAACAACATTCAGATCTTATTTGCATCTGATGGCTCAGCTTTATAAACGGCAAAGCTGTAAGCTTGTGCACAGAACTCCGCCTGTGCCTGACATCTGTGCTCATGCTGCACCTTAAAAGGGGTGAGGAGCTTTCTACCTAGATCTGCTATTTGAAAGATGTCACTCTGAAATGTGTCACTGCATGCTAGCATGTGAATAAACCCTCAGCCAGAACCCTGTAATCCTTTGTTGTCTGGGACAACTCACTCTCTAGTACTTGCAATCTTTGTAATGCTAGTCTCTTTCCTGCATAAGGTCATAGCTCAGAATGACCCACCTCTTCCTTGATAGCTCCTGACTTGTTCCCTTCCTTAGCACCAGGTAGCCATGCTCTTCTTCCTCTTACTGTATTGCATTCTTGCATTCCCTTGTCCTTCCCTGAGCATAACTTGGAGCAAAGTGGATGTAAGGTAATACTGACAGGTGAGAAATCATGCCACCATCTCTCACAGGAATTATACCATTTTGCAACCTGAAAGGTTAAGATTAGGAAAACCAATCATTCCAAGTGACATCTTATATAAAAGACACATCTAATTTTATCATGTTGCCAAATTTTTATGCAGATGATTAAATCTGTGAATTTTTCCACTGAAGAATAGACACATTATAAGCAGCCCCTTCCATCCAAGTTTCTTCAAATTATGTACATTTCATACAGTATGTGTATTTCATATAGTATATACACATATATAAATCAGATCTCAGACCCTCTCTCTCTATCTCTCTCTCTATATATATAGATAGATACACCTCAGATATCAGACTATACAAATATGTAGTCGTTATGTAGGTTCTTTACCGTTCCTTGGCAAATATCTTACTCTACAAGTCATATCATTTCTGCTTTAGCATGGGCAAGTTGGGGTTAAGCCTTGACCTAAAACCAGTCACAGACCACTTATTTACTTCTTTTTATCATTCTATCAATGAAAAACAAATAAATTGATTTAGGAGAAAGAAATTTTTTAAATAAAATATTTGATATTTTTGTGATTTTAGGTTGGCTGTTCTAACTTTAATTCATCCTTCAAAAAATTTAATGGGGTTGGTAGGTGAGCCACAGTATAACTGCACAACAATTTCCAAATTTAGAAAATGCATCACAGGTTGAGAAACACACTAGGAGGTTAAGGAAATTGTATGGCATCAAGTAGCTACAGAATAAGGATGAAAAGTAATGTTTCTTTATTCTCAAGGCTGGGTCTTTGGCTAAAGCAGTTCTCAAATGCTGTCCAGCTGACCACCTGCATCAGAATAACTTGGGAGCTTTTAAGAATCAGATTTCTATAGCCAACCACCAAGAGATTTTGCTTCAGAATATCATTTGTGGGGCATGGAAATCTACATTTTAGAAGTTTTCCAGGTGATGCTAATGTGCAGCTAGATTTGGAACCAGTAGGCAGAAACTTGTTGGTTCCGTTCATGTAACCTTGCAATAGAAGACACTGCATTGTAGATGTCAGCTACAGATCAGGGACCTTCAGAATTTAGCAAGAAACAGATAGATACGTTGGTCCCAAGAGTCTCAATGAACAGTAGAAACACCGAGTAATGGTTTTGTCGCAGGGGGGGATTTGACTTAGTCCCTGATAATCGCCACTAAGCCAAAGAAACACACAGTCTAAGTAAAAACATGTTCTTCCTGTGCAAAAGAACTTCATAGGACTAGTTTCCTGACCACTGGCTCCTCCATCCCAGCCCTTTAAGGAGCCCCATGTCTCAGCAGTTAATATATTGAAATTCTGAAGCTTCCATGAACATCCAGGCTACACTTTTACTTCAGAGTAAACCAACTTAGAGGAATATCAACAATTGGGAAACTATTGAAAAGATAGGGAAGGCGTCACTCAGAACATAGCTATTCAATGTATGTTGAAAATATTGTATATTCTCTAATTGTTAGGTGCATTATGTCCATAAGATGATGTCTGTTATACGAATTTCTTAAAGTTTTGTTAAACTTAATAATTCTTTGTCTGTTAAATCTCTCATTTCAAAGAGATATGTTTGAAACCTTCTATTATTACAGAGATTTGTCCATTTTTCTTTGCAATAATCTCAAATTTTGTTTTATATATCTTGAAGTTAGGTTGTTCAAAGTACATACATTCAAGAATATTATGCTTTCTTGGCAACTTGTTTCATGATCATGTAACCAACCTTTCTATCCCTGATAATGTTTTTTCCTTAAGGTCTATCTAAGCATTATTAGTATCTCTTAGAATTGTCTGATGTTTGGGGTTTTTTTAAATTTCTCTACTTTTGGTCTTTCTTGGTCATTATATTTTAAGTGTGTGTTTTATAAGTGGTATATGTCTGAATTTATTAAAACCTAATTTTTATAACCACTGTCTTTTAACTGATGAGTTTAGTTCATTCATGCTTATGATATGAATGGATTTAATTATTTTCATCTTATTTTGTGCCTTCTTCTTTGTGGATTTCCTTTGCTTTTTTCTCCTTTCCTATCTTTTACTAAATTGATCAAGTTTTCTATGTCATTCCTTTTTTCCTCTCTACTAGCTTTTAATTATACATCCCATTCCTATTCTTTGCTGGTTACTAAATACTTCATTTCAGGAAGTTTAAAAATTGCTCTCTTTCTTATGTCCTAAGACTGACAAAGATTTTTTAGAAAGAAAGCCAAGTATCTCCCTGGAGCAAGTTGTTGAATATTCTGATAAGTGAAAGTCACAATATACTGATGTAGACAATAGTACTTTAGAATCGAGTCAATTGTGTGCCTTCATTTGATGGTGGTGGAAAAAGAGACAGAGAGACAGATACCTTGGAGAACTTCCAAGTGCAGGAAGGAAAGCACTAGGGGCTTAAGTTTCTGCAAGTCTACTTAGGGGGCTCCCTGAAGACTAAGGTTGCTCTCCACATGCCTTAGGTTGGATCTTCCTCCCCCTCTCATGCACAGGAAGGGACACTGAAGAAGCACAAGTAACTCTCCATTGACTTCCTGTACATTCCTTAGACCCCTGTGAGAGGCGGGCAGGATGGAGGCCCCGGTGGGAACAGACATGGCAGCAAAGTGTGATTTTCTTAAGGCACGAACACACTCTTTGCTTGGAAGTTTGATTATTCTCCACATAGTCTCCAGCAGGTTCCTCGCCCCCCTGCCAAGTAACTGGACTCACTGTTCTCTTTTGAAATTCATGTTATTTCCAAGTCCTCTGTGTTCTGCTTTTCCTGTAGCTCTTCATTAGCGTTTCACTCAATTTTCTCTCCTGGCTGTCTCTGCCCTGCAGATGGGCCCAGCAGTCTGTCCAGCTTCAGGGATGTGAGCACGTTGATATCTCTGCTGTTTCTGTGGCAGCAGGTCCATGATGGTCTTCGCCAGGCACTCTGTCCTCCACGGATCCTTGGGAAGGATCCTAACGAGCTGGGTCCTGGCAGCTGGCTGTCTCCGTGAGGTCGAGATAGTAACCAGGGAAGAAGTCAGAGTTGGGGATGGGGGACAGGATTCAGGGTTCTCGTAAGGACTTACTCAAGAGTTTATTAGGATGCCTTCAATTGCAGGAATCCGAAAACCTAGCTAAAAGTGGCATAAGCAAGAAGGGTAGCCATTGATTTGTGGTCTAAGAAAAGTCCCCGGAAGAGCTACTTTCAAGTGATACTTAATCTCCTGGCTTAAAATACATAACAAATACTCAGGGTTTTTTTTTTTTTTTCCCCTCTGTTTAGCTGCAGTTCTTCTGTATTATTTTATTTGGGCAGGACCTCACGTTATGGTCCTGAGATGGCTGCCAACAGCTCCCTGAGCTAAATCTTTACCATTTGTATCTGCAGTGGAAAAAGATCATCCTTGACTCAGCACTGCAAGGAAAAGTTCTGGGGCAGTTAAGGTCACCTGCCCAGTACGGGTTCAATCACTCCAAGCCAGCAGACAGAATGCTCTGATCGGTTTAGTCCATCAGACGATGCTCCCCTGTAGCAGAAGTGCAGTCAACTTCCCTGGAACAACATAGATCCAAATTGCAAGAATCAAGAGATGCTGGGCAGGAAAAAATCTGGTGTTGGCAGAAGCAGCAAGATGGCCACTCTGCCCAAATATACCTGTCAATCTCTTAGCAGCTCTGAGATCTCACAATTCACCTCTTTTTTATTTCTGATTTTTTACCTCAACGAAGAGGCAGACCTCTTCGTGATTTCTCTGAAAAAGTTACCAGCATGACTGTAGTCTTTTCAGTCAATGCTTTTCCTCTCTGGCTGCTCTCTCTACCTACTTCTCCAGAAAAAAAAAAAAGGAGTCACATCAGAAATGGCATGAGATGCCTTTAAATGTATATGCTTTATCAGTGTCTGGGAGGCATTCTTTTGGTCAAAGAGTCTTTATGGGTAAATATATGTGCTTTAAAGTTACTGTCTGTGATTTAAGGACTGTAAGATGGCATCTTTGTGTTGTTTAGAATATTTCTTTGTTTTAGAGAACATAGCTTTATTGTTATAACCTTGGGTATGCTTACTAATAAATACTGACAAAAAATGATACTTCAAATCAGGTAATAGCTTGTACTTCCTAATTGGAGGTTTATAATTTTCTGGAGCATAGAATACTCTAAAAATAATATCCAGGAACATTCACTCTGTAGTTGTACTATCTTTTTTTTTTTTTTTTACATCTTTATTGGAGTATAATTGTTTTACAATGGTGTGTTAGTTTCTGCTTTACAACAAAGTGAATCAGTTATACATATACATATGTTCCCATATCTCTTCCCTCTTGCTTTACAGAGAGGGAGAGAGAGAGAGAGGCAGCACTCACAAGAAAGAAATTTTGACTCACGCCTATGTAAGTCTTATATTCTCAAGCCAAACACGTAAATCTTGCTAGAGTCATTTCAGACTAAATCAGATGAGGTTTAGCGACCACGCAAGCCATAATTCTATCACTAGAGCAAACTGTTGCTGATCACCACCTTAGGTTCATGCAGTGCACACAGAGAACCAGACCCTTTAATGCAGAAAGCGGCCTCCAGTGCTAGATGACAGTCACACACTGCATGCTGCGGTCCCAGTCCCAGAGGGATAAATGTACAGGATGGGCACAAGGTGAAGGAAATACCAAACCTCTGCAGTCCAGACAATGGATATTCAATAAATCTGAGAGTCCTTTTCTCTATCCACTGGTTTCCAACATGGGTCAAAATCCCTCTGAGAAGAAAGCATAGCAACATGAATGAAGAGAGATGCATGGGAGTAAAACTGGTAAACATCCATCGGCTTGAGTTTACCATGTCTCAAGTGCATACAACTTCCAAGCACACTTGTACCTCAGCCAAGGCTACCAGAGGCAGAGCCCAGCCCCTTGAGTACTTGTGACACTATCTGTGTCCTTCACTCAGCTCTGGTTCAGCCTTCCCACTTTATAAATCCTGTGTGCGTGTCATCACAGGAGCTCTGGCTTCCTGCTGGAGAAAGCCCTGGTGACCCCAGCATTCATCAGCTCTCTCTCCTCGCTGGGGCTCTGACTGCTGCCGAGTCTGCAGCTTGGCCCAAACTCAAAGCGTTAGTTCTTTGGAGGGTCTTGGGCCAAAGTCTCAGCTGGAGAGGAAATGTTGAGCAGCGTCTTTTGTTGCAGATAAGATGTAACGAGTCCAGATGTGTGATTAAAAGAAGCTCACAGGAAGCTGGGCTGGAGCTTTTTGATGATTGTTTAAAAGGCTTTTACCTCGTCATTTGAGTCAAAAATTTAAACACATAAAAAAGTAGAGGACAGCTATGTGACTCAAGTTGTAAGGGCAAGTCCATTGCTTTTGAGGGTGGAGGGCTAGACAAATGGAAGAGGAAAAGGTTGAAGTGGGAATAAAAGATAGTTATTCAGAATGAATTACCCCAGACCCAAGATGATCCACCAGTCTCTAAGAAACTCACAACAGCTTTAAGGGAATTCTCTGACATCGTGAGTCCTGTTGCCAATGTGTCCTGTTACCACATTTAAAAAGAAAACCCTATACCTTCTTCTTTATATTTTCGGGAGAGGGGGGTTATGATTTAGGCTTAGGGAAATAAACTTCTGAAAAAGGATTAGTCCCTCAAATAGACAAACCAATAAATACACTCTAGCAGGAATTTGAAAATCTAGTAGCAGAAAGTTAGACAGTCTAACCCGTGGGGATTTTTGCATGAATACATGTAGCCAAAGACTAGAAAAAATATAATGTTTTTCTTAAATTGGCTGCCAGCAACATAAAAGGCCATAATTCTAAAAACAATATTTAATGAGTGTAGACTCAGTTTTCTTTCTGTGTTGTCATAGGCAGGGTGTGGTGGGAGAACGAGTGAATGTAAGGTCAGGAAACTTGGGATCTGAGGTTGGAGCTACCACTTAGGAGTTGTTAAGTCCTGTGAAAGCCACCTTCCTGCCCGATAATTGTTTTGTTTGTTTGTTTGTTTTTCCACTTGTCAAATAGAGTTTGAATTAGATGTTCTATAAGAAATATTCTGGCTCTAAGTTTTAGCAACTTCAAGAGATCAAACCACAACAAATAACTACACTGCAGTTTTTTGTAGTTGGTTAGATTCACTTGCCAGATTATCTGTACAGAAACCAGCTCTTTTAAACTTCCCAAATGGATGATACCTTGAATAGGGCTTTATTTTGGTAGAACACAACTCTAATTTCCCACTTCTTGTGCTTTTTGCCTTCTTGCCTCTGTTCTCGTGGCTTTAAACTTGTTCCCACTAAATAGGAATGTAGAGGAGACATGTTACATGCAGCATAAGAAAAATGTAATTGTTGAAATTCTCTACGGTAAGCTTTATGACTCCCATTTTATAGATGAAGAAACTGAGACCAAAGTTAACTGGCCTAAAGTCACAGTGCTAATAAATGGGAAAGCTGAGGTAGAAACTCAGGAATTGCTTCAAAGTCTATGTCTTCTTCCAGAGACCAGCTGCCCCAGATGACTGTCCTTAGGAAATGGGCTGTAAGGCGGTTTTAAAATATCTTGATTCCCTGTCTGCTGAGCTACACCCCTGCCTCCACAGCAAAGTGCAGGCTAGGCAGTGCAGGCTAACAGGGTTCAGGGTTCTTGGTTATATGATAGGCAAATTGGCTGTCAACCTATAGAGATTTGGGCCAGGGCTGAGTCTCACATATTCCCTTGTGTGAGACCTGAAATGCCATTCAAACAAGTCAACCATTTCTTCAGGTATGAATACATATTTTGCTTAGAAATGCAATTTTTGTTCTCTTATTGGCTACTTGTTTACTCGATGTAAGTCAGTTTGCACAGTAGCCAGGTAGAATCTTATGATTGAAATGAACTGCCACCTGGAATCAAATTCTACTTTTCTTATATTCAGCCACCTCTAGATTTGAAAAACACATCTCTCAGAGTAAGGACAGGGTTGCCAGGTGCCTTGTGCAAACTTCCTGGTTGCCTGTCAGTGAATTTCAACTATTTCAGTTTTCAGTGGTGGGGAAGGGAGATGAAGATGAACAAAGCGTGTTTATTACAAGGAAGCCAGTCACTTCCTTTAGGCAGGGCCACAGCAGAAGACCTGCGCCACCTCCAGTTAGGAAATCTAAGCATCTGTGTCACCCATTGGTTTGCTTTTCTGGATTATCCCCTCCCCCTGCCAAAAAAAAGAAGATGCAACAAGGACATGTATGTTAACTCTTTTAAAAAGAATGTGGAGGAAATGTGTACAATGTGGGAAAATAATTTCACCTTCCGGAAAAGATAGAAAGACATGGAAAAATTTGGGGATAATCGCTGCTTCAATTTGCATCCCTATGATAACTGAATTTAATCCTCTGCCTGCTGTCCTAAGGGAAAAGCAAGAAACAAAAAATAAACATGATTATTAAAGTGACACCTTCCTGATATTAAAAAATAACTGGATTTTCCCAAAAGAAAAAATGGCCTCAGTTATTTAACAGGATATATATTTTAGCCTGAAGAGAAACTATAGCTTTAGAAATATAAATCGATGGCACCTATGTGTGGGTGAAAATTAAATAGACAAGCGTGCCCTGAGATGAAGGCATGTTACCTAAGGACATTCGTTTACTAGTAGCTCCAGTACTTAGGAGGATTGCATGGGGTAAGCAGCAAATCTGCTAACACAAAAATCCACTTCCTCGCTTGGAGTCAGGAGCCCTATTCAGTTAGTTTCCTCTTCTATGTGATACAACGTTGCCCCAGCCCAGGGCTGCGGAGAAGCATAATTAAATTGTCTCCACCATGGACACTGACATTCTGAGAGGAAGGCATCTCAACAACAGGGATTATTTTATAATTAGGATAAATCCCAGTATGGAAAAGATGGGCTTTCAAATAATGCTTTAATGACTGAAAAGCACTGTGGTTGTTTTTTGTAAACACCTGCTTTTGTTAAGCTCGACATTCTGAGCTCTAGAACAACACTCTCAGAAGGAGTTCTCTCTCCAGCCCACCTGGCTGGAGTTGGCCTCACCATGTTCACTGGGCCCTGAGATGGTTCTCACGTGGGTTCCTGGGGCTCTTTGTGTGTTGACTACCCCTTAGAAACATGCTTGTGGGCTGCTCCAGGGCTTCCTGCTAGGCAGCTTCCAGAAGACCTTTCACAGTCCTATGCCAGGAACTTTGGAAATGATGCATCAGGAGCATCTGCTCTGTGCAAGACATCCCAGGATCATTAGGAAGCACGGCTGTGGTGACCAGGATAGCTTAGTGCACAAAGACATAGATCTCCGTACATTAAAATTCACAAATTAATAAAGCCACACATACTTATATTGTTCAGGGTCTGTCTACCTACCTATCCATCTATCTATCTTTGTAGAGTGCAACTCTATCTTTTCCCTCTGCTTATGGTTTTTGCCTTCTTGCCTGTTTTCATGGCTTTAAGCATGATGCTTCCATTAAATGAGACTGTAGAGGCAGGACATTGATTTATGTGAACTAATCTTTCAGTATCTTTTGGGGAAAAATTAGGTGTGAATATTTTATACTGTATGCACACTCAGAGGATTCTTTTCCTCCCTTTCTCTGTGTGCGTGTGTATACACATGGGGCGGGGAGGGTGCGGTGTGGTAACATTTTAATAATGAGGCTGTCTTCAGAGGTAGTAAGTTTTCCCATTAATTAAGGTGTTCAGGTGTAAACGAGTTGGTTACTTAGTAAAGATGCTTCAAAGGGAAATTTATGAGCAACTGAATAGTTCATTCACACATGTGTCCACAGTACTTTTTAGTCCTTAATATGTATTAAGTACAAGGTTATATTATGGAGGATGCTGACTAAATTAGTTGACATGTAAGAATTCCAATTCTCTAAGGTATGCTCTGACCCTGTCTCTGTCTCATTTATAATTGTACCTAGTTACAGATATTAATGAAATTAAGAGCTCACATATCCTTATTAATAAGAAAATGAGCATTCAATTCAAATATCGGTATATACATAGTGTAGTATCATTATCTAATTTGTAAAGGCACAAAATACATTTAGATTAAAGTTCATGGCTAACAACATAATTTAACTGTAGGTATAAATCTCTATTTTAAATAGTCTTTTTATTATTTTTGAAATTTTGATTATCTGCTTATGAAATCTCATTAATTGATAAATGTTTTTGGTATCAGCTCGGCCATTTTCTGCCCTTCCCCCTTCACAGGCCTGCATTATCAGTATTATCTTAAGTTCCCAGTTGTCTGTTTGTAGTGATTCATTTTGTTACAACTGGATAATACTACCTAGAAACATGTTTAGCTGTCTGCTGCTATTGTGGGTGGGTTTACCTTAAAAAGAAAAAAAGTAAGAGGAAGTGGTTTGGGAATTTTGAGAAGAGATGTAATCATCTCAAAGATTTGGGGTGGGGGGTGGGAGTGAAGGATACTGGGGATGGATTAGGGCAGTAGAGTAGCGCTGCCTGGCCAGGTCAGGGCTCCTCAGGGATTCATGATCATAAATTGGTCATTGTGTTTGGGTGTTTTTTCTCTAGCCATATTCATCCACAAAGTTACAAGAGGGAAGCAGCTGAAACCTTAAATTTGAACAGGGTTGAAAGATTATAGGCAAATATAACAGAGAGCAGCTAGGAGCATGTGAGAGACTATGAAATCGAAGTTGAACGAGAAAGAAAGTGATGACCTCATGGGAGGAGTCAAGAGTGAGCGTGTGGTTTGAGGGCCTGACGGGCTTGAGGAAAGGCTGCAGGCGGCAAGCTGGAAAAAGTTAGGTGGGAAGACAAGAAATGCTGGTTAAGGGGGAGGGAGAGGGTAGAAACTTGAAATCAAGACTTCAGAGGAGGCACAGCTATTGGTCATCACAAGATCTGGGACGTGGATACATTGCTGGGCTGGAAGAGAGAAATGAATCGCAGGTGAAGAGGTCCCGACACAGAGCCCAGGGAGCTGAGGAATGTACTTCCATGAAGTTCCCCTAAAGCAGTGACAGCAGTATTGGAGGAATGAAGAGAGGAGAATTAAAATCTAACATGGGTCATAATAACCAGGAGGAACAGTGGTTGTACATTTCAAAGGAGCTGGCTGGCTTGTGCAGAGGGCAACCATCATCCTAACACTGGCACATGGACAGAGCAGGCAGAAATGCCCTTCAGACTGAAAAGTGAAAGGAATTTCAGGGAATCCTGGAGTCGGAGGTGGGGGGATGAAGAGTAAATGTTCTTTATCAAGGAATGAGAAGTAAGTGGAAAGGGAAGAAAACTAAAGTCTTTAAAAAGTCATTTTAAATGTCTCATTAATTCCCTCAAAGATGAGGTCTGTCAGAGCACTAGTGAGAGTCAGGAAACTATGGATACCTCACGTTAGCTTGCTTTGTCAGCGTAACTTGCTCTTCTCCGTATTGTATTCCGTTGAATCACACGTCAGCAGGTTGTGATACCATCGGAATCATTAGCAATATGCGATCACTTTACATGCAATAGTTGTAATCTGGTCACATCGTCAGAGTCCAAATGTGAAAGAAGCAAAAGGTTACATTGTGTTCATTTAGCAAGCGTTTCTTGGGTATCTTCTCTGTGTAAAGCACTGACTAAATGATGAGGAATGTTAAAATTGACTAGATACTATTCCTGTCCCAAGAACTTCGTAGAATTTGGATAGTAAAATGGTGTCATAGTAACTGGAAGCACTTGTATCTTCCAAGAGTCCAACAGGGAGAGAAAAGGAGTAGCATTTTTCTGGCAGAAGTTTCTCATACCCAATCTCTAACTGATCCAACTCCTCTGATGGGGAAGCCAAAACCCATACCTGCAGTGGAGTGTTGGAGTTCACGTGCATCTGAAAGTGGCAAAAATGGCCCCAGTTTGGAGTCTGGTAGAGTTGGGTTTGGGTTCCAGAGACCCAGGTGAGTCTGAGATGATCACAGTTGTCAAGACACAAGACAACGGTGCCAGCAGGCAGATACTCCATTGAGCCAGCCACTAAGTTTTAAGAGCAAATGGAATGAAGAAAATCTAGGGACTGTCATAGAATGGATCCCATAGAGAATCGCTTCTTAACACTACCATTCCCAACTTTATGCAAGAGTTTAATCCTTCTGTAATTTATAATGCCACGTAGTTGTATTCCAAGGCTGTGTTCGCATGCATTTGCTTCACTGTGTCTATCTTCAGGACTGATATTCAAACTGAAACTTTAGGCCAGAATCTACATCCTCTGCTAAGGTAACCACAAGAAACACTTCTACCCAGCTGTTCTGGATCACTGGCCACATTGCCAAGATTACCTGCATTTTCTGGAAAAAGTATTTATTCATCTACAACAGATGCCCATTTTTGCTGCACAGCATAAAATTGAACCCAATAGATCATTATATAGGGTCACTAAAATATCAAAATATTGTAGGTTTATTATTTTTAACTAGCTTCTTTAATAAAATCTCATAATTAACTTACCTAGTTAGGAAATAGGATGCTTTAAGCTTTTCTTTACAGTTTATCAGAAATGCTTTCCTTCTCTCCCCCAACCTCACTAACTGAAATTGATTATAATTATGGATGCTATTTTCATTGAAAAATCATAGATTTAGGGCTAGAAAGATCTTTAGAAATTATGACACTGGACTAAGTGACTTATCAAAATCATGCAGTTCGTGGCAGAACCAGATTTTGAAATATAAGGCTTGGTATAAGAAGAGACCAAAAATATCCTCTAGGTCATTATTTTTCTTCACTAAATCTCTGATATTAATACCCTTGTATAAACAACCTTTTCACTAAAAATTAAATACAGAAATATATTTCAGACTATTTGGGAGTTCTGATTGGTCACAGAATGTGATCATTTTCCTTTAATTTTACTTGAAGATATTTTTCTGTTCATCTTATTGTTTTTAGTTTTAGCCAGCGTCACTATTTTTTTAAAAACCCCTGAAAGCAAAGTTAGTTTTGGCAGCCTTCAGTAAACCAAGGTTGCTTTGAGTTATACATGGACTTCTTGATGTTTTTATCAATTTAAATAAAAGTTCTACAGCTCCCTTTAGATAACTTTTATGAGGTCATTGTATATGGATGAGTCATCACACTGTTACTAGAAAATGACTTTAGGAATAAGCCATACAGAGATCTGAAAGAGGCTTGTGTCTCACTATGACAGTTATGCACGTGGAAAGAATAGCCTTGAATCCAAAGAAAGGAATAGCATGCACCAGAACATTTCAGCAACCAAACAAAATATTTCTATTAACTATATAGTTTTGTAATGATATTATTTATTTACTTCCTGGTAAAGAGATTTACCAAAATAATCTTAATTAATATGAATATGCCCATAGCTACCCAGAATCTTGGCTGTTTGGCCAGTACCATCCCTAATGAAGCAGATGTCAAATTTAGACTCAAATCCCTGTGGCACTTGGCTTTGGAAGTGAGTTTATTATTCAGGACTAAAAGTCCATTTCAGACAATAGGTATACATGGGTAATAGTTTATTTTGTTACTAAATATGTCTCTGGATAATTTATTTTGTTATTTAGTTTGGGAATATTCAATACTAGAATCCATACACATCAGATTTTCACTGTTGCAGTCATTGAAAAGAACTGGATACTTTAATAGAACAAAGGAGAATGGTTTTATTTTTATCAAACAATCTATTAAAATTTTTTAAACTGCTGATTCTCAAGTTCTTCTTGGTCAATTTCTTAAACGATGGACCAAAATGAAACTTTAAAAGTCTTTTGTTGGCACTTGATTTCTACGTGACAGAGTCATTTGCCATTGTCATTATGTAATACTTATGAAGTTTCTACTAGGTTACAGTAAAGGATACCTATAAGATGTCTTATTTGTTGACCAACACTATGAGTTAGCTAAGGCAGGCTCTTGTCACCTCCATTTCACTGCTAAAGAAAGGGAAGTTCAGGAGTCATGTGATCTGATCTATATGCCATAACTAGTTCATGTCTCTTTAGAATTAAGCCTTATAAAATTTAGACAGTTCATTGATGATACATGTGAATATTGTGACCTATATCTCTAGAGCTCTATTTATATAAACAAATCAAGAGCTGCAATCTATCTTTATTTTTAACTTCCTAACTTGGTCATCTTCTTGGGAACCAGTATCAAGAGCTCTCAAATACCCCTTAATTCTTAGGAGCATCATTTTATACTTCCAGGGAAGACCTCAAGTTTCAGTGCTATTAACACTTAACTCCTGGAGTAGAGAATGTCATGGTAACAGGGGTTTAACAGAGCGCTCCCCAAAGAGAAAATCAGTTCACAAGGGCTTGAGCAAAATCAAGATCATTCCAAGGCCCAAGACCATGATCATGGCATTGCCCTTGTCCTGGATATGACTAATCTATGATCCATTCACAACTTCTTTGAAGCCCCTTCAGAGCTCAAACCTATTATATCACAGGTCCTTAGAAGGCTGTTGCCAGAAAAGACCTTGGAAGTCATCCAGTCTAACACCATTTTATAAAAGTAGAACTCTAAGATAGACATTGATGGGTAAGAGACATTAAGTCAGCATCTCACAATGAGTTCTCCTTGACCCCAGGCTGGTTTGCAGGTCCAGCTTCCAGAACTGTGATCTTGTCTTCAGTAATCATAACTAGCCTTGGCAGTGCTCTCATATTAATTTACAAAAAGCTTTGGGCTAGAACCCCATAGTGAACTTGCAAAATAAGTCTCATAATCATAGTTTATGGATGAGGAAACAGAGGCATGGATATTAAAGAATCTACTGGAGGCAACTCAGTCAGTAAATGGTAGAGATAAGCTATGATGTGTTCTTTCCATGTGGCACAATCCATCCCAATTAGAGACTATTGACCATAAACACTAATCTACCTGAAAAAGTCCTTTTTTCAAGATCATGATTATGATTACAGTCATCATCATTCAATCATTTATTTGGCACTTATTATTGACCAGCTAGAGTTCACCCTTGAACAACGGAGGGGTAAGGGGCACTGACTCTCCCTGCAGTCAAAAATTTGCATATAATTTATAGTTGGCCCTCCGAACCCTCTGCATCCATAGATTCAACCAACTGTGGATTGTGTAGTATTATAGTATTTACTAGTGAAAAAAAATCCACATATAAGTATATCCATGCAGTTCAAACCCATGTTGTTCAAGGATCAACTGTAATGCTAAGTATAGATATTCATTAGTTTAGCTTTCATGTTTTAAACTATAAACTAAACTTAAACACAGTTGAGTCTCATTATTCACTGGAGTTATGTTCTATAAAATCTCTACAAACACTGAATTAGCAAATACTGAATCATTGTGCCACAGGGGAAATACAGGGTTAGGTTTCCTGCAAGCCCGCTGCTCACATTTTCATCAATAGACCAATACATAACATTATTTTATGTTTGTTTCCATTTAAAGACACCTTATTTAATATAAATTGATTCATTACCATTGAACTCAGCCAAAAGCACCATACTCTTACCTGAATGAAGCTTTTCTAGCACATGTATCTGTCGTGTAAGGCACAACACAGCCTTCTTTTCTTAGGGGCCCTAGACAGCACCTCAGCCCCACACCCAGGGACAATTTTAAACAGCAAAACTATCAACAACAACAACAAAAAACACAAAAACAAAAATTCAAAAACTGGTGACCCTAAATAGATCCTAAAAAGGATACTGGTTTATAGCATGAGTGCTGAAACAAGAAGGCATCACCTTGTTTGACCTCAGCTGGGAATGTGTGTATCAAGTGACAACTATTTTACCATTCTGCACATGTGCACCTCCATGAATGACCCACTGAAGCACTAAGTATTGATTTTGAGGGTTATAAATAAACCATAGCATGTGGTGAGTTCACAAATATGGAATCCACAAATAATGAGGAACAAATGCAATCAAACTACGTATTACATTGACTATAATTATGAAAGTAAATAATTAATAAATTCAAATAAAAATAATTGGAGACAGAGTGTAGATTCTCACAAAGTATGGGAAAATAATAATTAATAAATAAACCTATGATAAGCAAAAAAAATAATTTTATCAAATATCCATTTGTTTAAATTATTAAATCTGATCCCTGTCCTTAGGGAGCTTGCAATCTAGTCCCAAAGGTAAAGAGCAAATTTATAAACAAACCAAAAATATATAATTTGTATGTAGGAAAAGGCATGAGGGAGTATAACTCAGGGGGCCCTTTTACCCTGGGTGGTCAGCATTAATGGAACTTTTGCCTCCAAACTGGGCACAGGAAGTTACCAATAAGAATGTCAATGCAGGAAACACCTGGAGATTCTGCTCTCCCCCTCTTCCCTCTCTTCCTTATCAACTAGGGAGAAAAGAAGCACCCAATAGCTCATCCTGAAGGAGAACTTCTGCCAGGGATACTTATATATACAGACATCAAGACCCCTGAAATGAGTTCACCTCGTGTCCTCACCCCTCACTTGCACTCGTATACACCACTCTATTTTAAATGTTCATTCGGGCCATTCACAGGAGGGGCATAGAACAATGTAAAATTCAGTTTTTTATCTATCAAGTAAGAGGTGCTGAAATGGATTTTTGCACAAATTAAAAGTACTAATAATCAGGTAAAATTGGTTCAAGGGTTTTCTAAGAAACACCTCAGATCTTTATCACAGAAGCAGATTAATACCCATTAGAGTTGGAATGGGCTTTAGAAATATTTTATTCCAGTCACCTCATCTTACAGAGATAGGAACTGAAGCACATTTGCTCAAAGTTATAGAGATAATTACTTGCCGAGTCTGGATAAAATAGATCAGTTTTAGATGACAAATTCACTGGAAAGAAGATATATATTTTGTGTCCCAGACTTAATACATTTTTAGTGTTTGATAAAAGTTGAATTGTTATACCATATATATACGTATACATATATATATATGGTATGTTTAAATGTCAAATGAATGCATTTTAAAAACCGAAGGCATTTTTTAAATGTTTAACTGCTGATTCATTCCTTACTAATAAGCAATCTGACACTTTCTATCCACACAAACACATCTATCTGATGAGAAAGTTTTAATTCAAGCAAAGATCCCTTTACTTACCTAACCTGACAGCCATAGGCCATGCAACTTAAAATTGTATCAGGCTTCTCAAAATTAACTTTAAGCATGGAGCCAATAATATACAATAAGGTTAAAAAATTAAATGTCTAAAAAGTCATCTATATTCATTTTTATCCTTAATAAACGTATTTACATTCTCCATGGACTGATTATACGTCAAAACTGTTCAATTTGAGATCTAAAGAGCTTAAAATGCTTTAAGCATGGTAATAAATAAACAATTAACCCCTTATAAGCAAATAAAAAGACAAATAAACTGAGAAAAACAATTGCAATAGACCCCAGATGATTAATAGCCCTCATATAAAAATAACTTCTAGATATGGGAAAGGAGATATACCCATAGAAAAGTGGGCCAGATAGATGAATTTAAAAAAGAAATACAAATGGCTGTTAACCATATGAAAATATGATCAATCTTACCAATAGGAGAGAATCAAAATTAAAACTACAATACACTGAGAAACCATTTTCACCTACCAGATAGGCAAAATCTTACATGTGGGGAAATAGGCACTTTTGAAAATCGTTTGTGGCAATGCAAAGTGATAATACCCCTATGGAAGGAAATTTGACAGTGTCTTCCAAAACTACATAGGCATTTACTCGTTGACCAGCAATCTCATTTCTAAGATTCCTTCCTAAGTATCGATACTATGGCAAAAAAAAAAAGGGGGGGGGGGATGTTTACTAAGCTTTTCATGGCAGCCTTGTTTGCAATAGCAAAACACTAGAAACTACCCAAATGGCCATCAGTGGGTAAACTAGTTTCCTACTGTTGTCACAACAAATTCCCACAAAGTGGGTGGCTTAAAACAACAGGAACTTACTGTGTCACAGTTCTGAAGGCTAGAAATCTGAAATCAAGGTGTTGCCAGGGCCATGCTCTCTCTCAAACATGTAGGGAGGAACCCTTCCTTGCTTCTTTTAGCTGCAGGTCTTTGACAGCAACCCTTGGTGCTCCTTGGCTTAGAGATACGTCAATCCAATCTTTCCCTCCATTATCACATGGCCATCTTCTCCCCGTGTGTCTCTCTCCTCCTCTTGTAAGAACACCAGTCATACTGGATTAGAGTCCAAGTAATGTATGAGTATGAGCTCATCTTGACTTGATTACCTCTGCAAAGACTATTTCTAAATAAGGTCACATTCACGGGTACCAGGGGTTAGGACTTGAACAAATCTTTCTTTTTGTGAGGACACAATTCAACTTATAATAATAATGGATAGATTGAATAAACTCTGGTACATGAACACAATGGAAATCTATATACCTATCATAAGAATGATTAATATAGCTACATACTACCATGGAATATTCTCTGGAATATATTGTTAAGTAAAAATAGCGAAGTGAAAAACAAGTATGAAGTCTATGCTACTATTTAACTATGTCAGGATATGCTTATTTAATTAAAACACAAAACAATAATCATAATAATAATGGAGCTATGAGGGAATAATATGAAAGAGAAATAGAAGTTAAACTTCCATGAATATCAGTTGTTTTGTGGATTTGATTTCAGCACCACGTAGATATTTTACATAATTAAAAAACAAAATTTAAATTTAAAAAACAAACCCTAAACATCAAAAGCAAAATGTACTAAATGAATCTGTCTTTCCAGCTGGTGGAAGTGACATAGGAACTATTCCAATAAAACACAGTATTTTGAAAGTACATCTCTTAGAACAAAGAAAAGTGTGAAAAAAAAATCTTAAACTGTTTTTCAGTGACCATACTGTTGATGGTAGTATTAAGCCTGTTAGGTATGTCATATATATAATAAGTAAATAAATTGGGTGATTAGGTGGGTGTTATTGAAAACCAGAATTTAGGTCTGGGAGAAAGGTAATAAAAAATAAGATAAGGTTAAGTAAAAATGTAGTGTGATGACAGTATTGTGGTTACATTTAAAAGAGGGTTTTGTTTTGTTTTTTTTGCCTTTTAGAGACAAACACTGAAATACATACAGATGAAATAATATCATATCTGGGATTTATTTCAAAACAATCAGGAAGGTGGAAAGGGAAATGAGGGGGGGTGTAAAAGAAACAAATTGACTATTAGTAGATAGTTGTTGAGCTGGGTTATGGGTATGTGGGGAATTTATACCACTGTCTCTACTTTTGTACACATTTGAAATTTTCCAAAATATATTTTCCTATATGTACTGTATTTATTATGTATGTAAAACATAACTATATATGTTATAAATATGAATATGTTGATTCTAAGTATTTATACATTCATATATACACATAAGTAAATATACCTAGTAAGAACAATAAAAATGTATAGGTTTTTGATCAACCCAGTTGCCCTGTCATTCAACTTATTGACATTGAATTAGCGTTCCTTTTGAGCAATCACCACCTGCCCTATGGGCAGCAGTGTCAATCATAGTCATCAAATAAAGCACACTCACCTTCCCTTTGGGACACTTACCTATATATATGGGAATTCCATAGGAAAACAACAGAAACTCTAGCAATTCCTGGTTTTCTAGTTAATTTCTCAGCCCCACCCACTCCAGATCTCCTGATTCCCAGCATGATGTAGATGTGGCAATCACAGTAGTGTGTGGATTGTGGGTGTCCTCTTTCTGAATTTCTGCAGCAAAGTTGAAATATGTCACCCTTGACACCAGTTTCTTTCCCAGGCAATACCAGATGCCTTGTAGGTCTGATCTAATTAGATGTTGTATCTTTTTACCTTGATCCTTTAGTCACCAGATTAATTTTCACACCAGTGGTAAAGTTCAATGACGCTAAAGTACAATGATGAATCAGATACATCACCCCTTCTCCTCTAGGAAGGAATGAGTAAGGATGTGGAGAAGGAAACTGGGTGTGGGTGTCACTCTAGTGAAAGCCCTTCCATGGTAGACACGAGGCCAGAAATACAGAGGCTCCACCCTCACACTTCTATAAACCCTCTCACCTCTTTTCTTCAGGGCCAACACTTCGGCTAATACTGAGTCTGCTCTTTCTCCTCTTCAAATCACACTCTTATTTTGTTTTAGATATATGTATGTGTATGTATGTTTATGCACATTTATTCATGTCAGGGTCTAGGTGTTTATAAACTTTAGTAGAATGGATATATTTGTTTTGCCTTGACCTGTGTATAAAGGATAAATTCCTGTTGGCTGTTCTCTGCCTTTCATAGGCTTCTCCATTCAGCTTGGTTGTCCTATCCTAAGTTTCCTCCTTGAGCTTCAGAATAGGGCTCTTGAGAGAAAAGAAAAAGCTTCAATCATTATGGCTGCCTTCCTATGAGCCCTTAACATTTATTGTTCTTTCTAAGAGTGTTAATATTAAGAACAGTTTCTTTTAAAAGTTGCATTAAAAATAAAAGAATGGTCGATGTGAAAAAAGAAAAAGAGAACAGTTTCTTCTTCTAGTGAGTATGGGATGCTATGTTACTGCCAAGACCCTCATCAGGAGACTCTCTGGACCAGAGCTAAGAAAGCCAATGGAATGTACTAGAAAGCAAAAGTAGGTTGTTGGTGTCAGGAACAACCCATTAGGTTTTAAATTTAAAATAAGTGTTTTGTATTTTACACATACTTTCAACAATTTACATTCTTTGTGGTTAAAATTTTAAAATCTTAGATTTGGTTACTGTGGCACTGATTTGAGCTTATCTCATGTCCAACTGTGTGAAACAAAGGCTTGGCCAAGTACCCTTCTATAAAATCCACACTGAAGCTGAACGGTTATTAGATTCATATAACTATATTTTCTATTAGAGCTAAGGCATGCGCCCAAGTAAATTTGCTTGCAGTACTATGTATAGCAAATGAGAAATTCGAAAGCAAAGCATTGAGGTTCTGGATATTTTGTGGCTGTACATTTTAGGACTTAATTCAAGAAAATACTCATAATATGATATTTCAAAGCTAGGATGCCTGGAAAAGATAAAACTGAGAAGCTTTTAAATTTTTGTTATGTTTAAGCTCAGCACTATTCTGGAAAAATGTCTTTCTCATTTGTCCAAATTCATTTCGATTCTTGTTACCCTTTGCAGTTGACAAAACTGGGTATTGGCAGCTATTAGAAGTATCTGGTTTCTGTTCCCATTACAAATGGAGTCATCCTATAAGTCATAAGCAACATGTACATTCCCAATAGTGTAAAAATGTTAGGTTCTTGGTTACAGTGTAAAATAATCCATATTATAACTGGGTACTAATTGTGAGATTATAGTCATTCAACTGTAGTAATGTAAATAAACATCTAGACATTTCAGATTAAAGATTGATTAGAAAGTGGTTCATTCCCTACTTCTGTAACCATTTCTCAGAAAAAAAAAAGTTATTAGCTTAGAATATTTTGTAAGCTATCTAGAGATGAAAATAAAGATACAGAGATGTATTTACTAAAGATAACAGATATGGAAAAAAATAGAGGAGCCCTCAGGTATGATTTTTTTTCAACATGTGTCTCCTAAGGTCACTTTTCACATGAATATTCTACAATTCTGAGATAATTAACTCTTGATTGGGAAGGAGTAAATTTAACAAACAAACTTCACCCGATTTTATCCTTGACCTCTACCTGTAACCCTTCCCATTACAGTTAATATCAATAACAACATAACACTTCAGGCTTAAACGTTGGTGTTATCTGACCCACGTTTTCATTACCCAGTCATCTTATTGGACACTAAGTACTACTGATTCTACATCTACAGTGTCATTCATATCTACTCCGTCTTTTCCAGGTTTATAATCAAGGCCCTAGTCCAACGGTTCACTGCCTCTCACCTAGCCTTTTGAAGCAGCCTGCCAATTGCTGTCTGTGATTTCCCTTTTGTCCCTGTAGTCTCTGCTTCTCATTGCTGCTGAGTTAATATTCCTAAAAAAGAAATGACTTCAGTCTTGCCATGCACATGACCTAAGTAACCGACGGTCTTGGCAGGTCCAACTCCAGAGCCCAGTAAACTAGGCCTTCTCCAATACTACCACTGCCTTTGACAGCTCCCTTTACGTGCCTTTAATACACCCAGCTCTTCAGGTACATCAGTTACTTCCATCCAAAGAACACATACTGTACTGTCCCATCTCTGAATCTCAATTCTGTTGCTTTTGGTCTCTTTGAAGCAGCAACTGAAATTCTTAAAAACCATTCTTACTCCTTACGCCATCATCCTAATAGGTAACACCAATCAATATAAGCATCTTTCCTTCTTGCTTAGATCATCTGCTGCTTAGCGTCATTCTGAACTTATGTCCAGAATAAACTATTCTGACTTGATCTGGCACTCATGACAAAATTATTTGCCTTTTATCAGTCAATACTTTAATGGAAGTTTGAATTAAAATAGGTGGTGGACATGGACTAGATTTCATTGTGTTTGGGAGGAAAGAAAATTAGAAATTAAGATAAAGTCAAAGACATCTTCCCAACTTACAGAAAACTGCATCTGGTTCCCACACAGTAGAGAGAATCTATGTGGACACAGGCATAATCAAATCTATCACATCAAATGTAGAACAAGAAAGATTAATTATTCCCTGGTTGATCAGAGAAGAGAAGAAGAAATGTTGACCTCGACTGTTTGAGGATTCTTAGTACCGCACTGTGGTCTGTGAAAGAACACTATCAGTGAATCCAGAAACTGAGGCTCTTGTCCTGGCTCTGTAACTGAGTTAATCTGGGACCTCCAGCACATCTTCTCTCTGCATCTTTTTATGAAACAGATGGACCAGCTCTCTGATTCCTTACCACCCTGATCGATTGTATTATGATTTATGGGTTCTATAAAAACTGCATCTCCCTTTTATGCAAACAAGCTGAATACCATGCAAGACAAAAAGAATGTTTACAGATGTTCGTGTTAAAATATCTGACAAGAATTTCCCCTTGATCTCTCTTTCATGACACTGAGTTTAGGCTATCATCAAATGCCTGAGTTACTAAGGAAGTGAACAGCAGATTGACAGTTTCTTCCCAGGCCATCCCTCCCCCTTTCTCACTCTAATCAGAATCTTTCTCCCACCCTTAGTCATGAAGGGTACAACCCTCTTAAACACCAGTGTATCTGACAAGGAAAATGGTTTTAGCTTGTAGTCTCTAAAATCCAACATTGCTTAGGTACAATATTTGCTACATGTTATTGCAAATGAGAGGTAATTCAAAAGGCAGATTTTTCTCAGAAACAGAATTTGTGTTCCTTAAAACCAATGGATTTGATAACGCCTTTAGTCCAAGGAAGCTTAAAACACTGGGTCCGCATCAAGCTATTATTACCTGCTCTGTTTCCATTTTGCTCTCAATAGTCTGATAATTGGTATAAAAGGAAAACAACAGGAATACTTAGGACTGAAACCATTCACTCAACCGTGGAGGTTATTTCATAACTTTCACTTAGCAAACGCCTTGCACTTTCCACAGTAGCAGTATGTACTCTCATTGTCATTAAGGATACCTTACGGGCTTCCCTGGTGGCGCAGTGGTTGAGAATCTGCCTGCCGATGCAAGGGACACGGGTTCGTGCCCCGGCCCAGGAAGATCCCACATGCCGCGGAGCGGCTGGGCCCGTGAGCCATGGCCGCTGGGCCTGCGCGTCCGGAGCCTGTGCTCCGCAACGGGAGAGGCCACAACAGTGAGGCCCGCATACCACAAAAAAAAAAAAAAAGGATACCTTACATCCACTGCGTTCCCTGGAGATTGTTAATGACACACTCTCTAGTAATTGCTATACCTATCTACTTTTCATTCAGGTAATGCAGCCTGTTTGTCAGTTTAATTGAATAGGCCCATGAACAACTTTATTTTCTCCCATCTTTTGAAATGTGAAAAGAAAAAAGAAAATATCTATCTGTAGACATCCTAATTATCAAGTGATTCCTAAACCACTGAGAGGAGATTGCTCCCTAGCTTCAATGTTTGCACTTTTGAGCAGGTTTAAGTCTCTCTTCTGAAGACTTTGCTGGCTCCACCTGTAGGTGTGCTGTGACTTGCCTCTGTTCAGGTAAAAACATTCAGGGTCCTTGATTTCCAAACAGAATAACAACACTGCTGCTTCACTGTTGAAAGCATGCATGTTTCTTTACAGTTAATATACAATAAACAATGTACAATAAAACTATAAACCTCAAAATAGCTGCCCTCAGTCATTCTCCAGAGAACTCCTGTCAAACGTAGATTTCAGATTAATGATATTCAAGAGACATCATTTGAGCGGTATTTATGCCAAGTTCTAATAAGGAATGCACTTGGACTACATCAGCTTAATTCCCTTCCCGACTGCCTCCGGTGCCAATAGACCAGCTGTCTCCTTCAAAGGTTGCTCCCACTGTGTGGGGTACCACCACCGCATTAGACACCACTGTCACTTCTAGCAGTGACTACTATCCCCTTCTGGGTATCACCAGCTCCTACTGGGTACCACCCACTCCACTGGGTACTACTGCAGATGCCACCATTGGCAATGCTGATATAACGAAAGTATAACACCAAATGGCACTCTGTGCTTTGGAATCTACTAGATGCCAAAAAGTTTCTTAGATCATCATGAAAATGGTATTCTGATGGGTATCTCCCACTCATTTGCCAGACAGTTTTCAAAGTCAGCAGTAAATTCCATGTGGGCTCAAACGTGCTACACTGTCATTTTAAATGTAAACTACCTCATCTTTTTTAGAAGTAGGAGAACAATATTATAAATTCAAATATAGGTAAATGTCCATAGTTGTGTTTTTTTTTTTTTTTTTCATTTGCAGGAGAAACACAGAAGAGGCTCGCTCAGAGTCTAAATAAACAGATTCTTACGTGTGTTATTTGAGAGTATCAAAGTATAATTTACAGAAAGCTAAATAAATGACTCTCCTGTAAATATAAAATCTACACATGCAAAAAAATTTAATAATGAGGAAAATAGTAATATGGCAAAACTATTCCAAAGGCATTTGAGGAACTGGATATTTATAAACATTTAAAAAAAGAAAAGAAAGAAAAAAGGGAAAGAAAAGAGGGAGGAAAGGGGGAAGGAGAGAAAGAAGATGAAGGGAAGGGAAGGAAGGGAGATTGTTGGGTTAAATAAAAATTATTAATGTCCTATAGGGCAAAGACAAAATAAACTTTGAGGTTATCTTTCCTACTGGACATAAATATACAATTAACATGTTTGGGGGCCAAGTTAAATAGTAAATAACGAGTTAAACACAAGAGCATGCTCCTAGAGAATTAAATAATCACCTGGTAAGTTTGTTAAATAGGACCCTAGTAACAATGCATATGCCTCCCTCATTTTTGCCTTAGTTTTAGGTTTTGGATAATATTCATCTAATAGTCTCCCATTTTGGTCATAAATAACAGACAAAGAGTATTCTTGATTACACACACAGAAAAGGCCAATCTCATATTTTGGCTATTTCCATATGCAGAGCAAGAAGAGTTAATTACTCCTGTGAGCCTCCTTGAACTTGCTCAGCAAAGCTGGAGCTATTTGGTATTGTGCAACTACTGAAGCCAGAGGATTAACTTCTTCCTGGACATTTCTATAAAGAATCTCAGATTTGACTTTCATATACTTCCAGTTATTTGCTCTTCTACCCAAGGAGAGGAAGCCAAGCCCATGAAACGTTTTTCACTGCTTCCCTTGCCTCAAAGCTCCTAAAAGAAGCCAAGGTCCCTCGCTTACCAGGAATTGACCTTCCTCATCACCCATGAAACTGGAACCCTGTGAGCCAGTTACCAGGCCTGTTCTCCTCAGAGGACTTTGTAGGCATTAACTTCATATATCAAGGCAACGCTTGTCCCTTAATGATGAGCTTCTCATAGCTGATTAAATGAGTATTCCTCTCTAATATGACACACCAACTATGGCACTTGCACAATCAATTTGTCTATTTATATCTTGGTAAATAGGAGAGCAGATTCATACTGAACCAAGGAAAATAAATATATTACTGTGAAAAGTAATGAGGCCCAGGATTTGTTCCAGAATTCTGAGGAATTGGTGAGAATCAGATAGGATTTTTTTTTTTAATGTTTCACTTCAATTATGAAAACATGGTCTACTAAATTGAGGATCAACAATAAATAAAGCAGAAGGCGAGATGCTTCCTTATATACCAATCGGAAAATAGAACATTAAAACAACATCAATAATGTTTACAGAAATAATCTCAGTTAATTTTTCTTCATCAGTTTATTCAGTTTGATGTAAGTAATTCTTGTTCTGCTAGATCTTGGGTCAGCAGTCTGTTTTAATGGAATCACTTCTTTCGACTAAAAAAACTCAATTTGCTGGTATGCTCAGAGAGCTATCTTAAAAAATTCAGCCATCAGCTTTAAGCCTATACCCACAGTGTTTTTTATTGAGATATCAATAGTTAGGAATATTAGGTACAGTCCTTTTTGCAGGGCTCTGAGAGCATCCTATGTTGTTGAAAAACAAATTGTAACCTGAAGCATATAGCAGAGCCTTCAGACAAGCATCAGTGAAAAAGCAGAAACCACTTGTTGATGAGACTGAATGGCTGTAGTTTGTTTGCTACAGTAACTAATGATAATAACATGGAAGAAAGTAAGATTCTCTCTGCTGGGCTGCAAAGCACAGCTCTCTGATCTGGGCCTGAGCCATGTTTCCAGTGAGGAGAACATCACAGACAGTGAGGACACTGATAATGTTCCATGGCCCTCCAAATCCATTCTGTAAGGTCTACAATCTTTGGAACATTTATGTTAATAATATGTTATCTACAAAATCCATGGCAGGGAAGGCCAAGTTTCTCTTTTGATTTACAGCTCTCCCCATGCAGCTCTTACAATAGTGTTGAGCTAATTAAAAACTATTGAGCCTACCAAACTAGTGATTTTTCTCGTCCCTCTTTTTAGAGGTGAAGTGACAATTCCCTGCAATTTGCCAGGGGCCTGCAGGAAAATATCAAACACAGTTTTAATGTCAAAGGATATTTGAGAATTTTACTTTTCCAAATTTAGGATCTGATCTTAGGAAGGCAAAATCAAAATGATTTTGAGAGGATATTTGGTCAGTTGGATACAATAGAAGGATGGGTACCTGAAAACAACACGTGGTTGTAACTTAACTACCTGTTAAAATGACACGATGACATTTTAAAATACACACAGAAAAAGTAACACAATTATAAATAATTCTAGCTTATTTTAGAATTGAGAAACTTTAGTTATTTATCTTTTTTAATAATTAGGAAGATAAGGCTAACACAAAGTAGAAACATTTCTCTTAAGAATCCTCATCTCTGCTATATAGGCAGATTACACAGTAGGTCAAGTATGGCTTTACCATCCCATGTTAAGAAAAGACCAAATACTTCCCATTTTAACAAGGAGAAAATCTAACCTATTTTTAATCAATATATTGTTTGACAGTAAAAGATTCACAAGCTTCTTAAAACATTATTTAATGGAAGAGCCCATCAAAATAGAGCCTGCTTGAACAGAAGTGCCGAGGCTAAACACACCTTTCCATGTCATTGTGTGTTAAAGTGATGATTCGTGAACTAACTCTGCATAAACACAGGCAGTATTGGCAACTACCTCCTCTCCCCTTTTTACCTGTTCCTCCTTTCTTGAAAGGTCTCCTTAAAGACATAGTTGGCCTTTGGAAGGTAACTAAATCTCTCCAGGGGCCAGATATGGCCAGTCTCCAGTTTTACAATAGATTTCTCCAAGGTCTAGGGCCTTATAACCCCTGCAAATGTAAACATACAGTCCAGAATTAGCCTCGGAGTTTATCTCATGATATAACCCCTGTCTCTTGAGGAGATAGGTTATATTATTCTTTTAGAAGGGAACAGTTAACAAAGTAAATGCCTACCTCAACTCCCCATGAACTTTGAATGTGCTTTATTGTATAAATTGCGTGAAATTTTATAGTGATTTTGTCATCTCTTAAGGGCTATGTACTCTGTTATACTTAATAATAAATCAGATTCTTTCTTTCCATAGTGGTGTGAAGAGGTCTCTCTTTGTTGGCAGTATTTTTACTTTTTTAACATTTTACATGTTCAACTTTTGTCCTTCTCTTTGCTCTTGCATATTCTGGATCAACTTGATATTTTATTCTAACATAAATTTACCATCTTTTCCCCTTGATAAACAAAAACAAACATTACCTTACATATACAGCTGAATGTCTTTACCATTTTTATTCCTTGAATAACCTTATCCACTAAGGATACTTAGTACATATATGTAAAATATTAATATATAAATATATATAATCATATTTAATATATAAAACATATATTATATATAATCATATATAAAAATTTGAAGGAAAGGCATGTGTGTGTACATTTATATTTCAATATTTTAGATTAAATTGGACTAGATGTCATATCAAGCTGATCCATTATATAATATTTATATAAGAATGTTAGACAAAAATTTAAAAAAAAACAAAATACAAAATAAATTTTAAAAATAGAAAAGAAAATTTAAGGGAAAAATATTTGTTAGACTTATGTATCCTTGAGCAGTGCTATCAATGCCCCAATATTATATTAAAAGATATGCTCCCCCATCCTACCTCTCTGTCTTACTTTCAAATTTTAGATAATTTTTGTTAATAAGGGTTATCTGTAAAGAATCCCCTTCACCTACCCTGTGTCCAAATTTCCTAGCATCCTTTTGACTCTACCGATAGTTAATAACCATTTCCAGGATCCAGATCACTGTCCCGTGGGTAGGGAAGAGGCAATGTAGAGACAATGAAAAGAACATGAATTTCAACACGTTTTGAATTTACAGGAGTGAATCCTTGACACATCCAAGTCTCTGCTTCCTCCTACATAAAAGATCATTTTGATACATACATTTTGATATTTTAATAATTGCCATGGTAGGTTCTCAATAAGTGGAAATCGCTATTCCATATTTCACAATGATGTTTCATCAACATCATTACTATTATGATTGTTATTGTGCAGAGGATGTGGTTATTATCCTTAAGGAGAATATCATTCAGAAGCGGGAAATAAAGCCATTAAATATGTATCACTGATTTGGTGGAGGCGGCAGAGAAAAGGCATTCCTGGCTGCTTCTGAGATTCAGTGTGAAGAGCTGCCATATGACACAAGGAAGCAAGGTGACCTCCCAGTTTTCCACGTCCACGTGGAAGGACTAAAGCGGCCATGCCACAGGTAGGATAACTGCTTTTGCAGAGTGAGGGCTCAGAGGAATTCTCTCTGCCTCTACATAGTTGATCCACATCATGCTGAATATTTTAATAAAACTAGTAATAACTACTGATATTTATTAAACATTATAGGCCAGTCATGGTGTTAAGAATTTTACTGACTTTTTTTGTTTTTAATTTTTAACATAATCTTTTGAAATGGACACTTGCTCATCAATTTTAGAGTTATTAAGGCTCAATTTGTTCATGGCCACAGAGCTAAGTCAAAGCCAGAGTGAGGATCCAATTGCACGTATGTTTAACTTTGAAGTCCATGCTTTGTGCATGACATTTACTATGGTTTTGTTAAATGAACTTCTCCAAGGAATGCTAGATATTATTTTTCCTCTATTTCAGATATTCCCAAGAAGGAAAGGAAGGTTGTAGGAGAGATTGATGAATGTACCATGTGGTCTAACAATATTCTATAACACTAAATATCTGGGGACATTCATGAACATTTTTATGAATGAAAGTGCTTCCTGGGGCTATTTCTACACACAAGAACAGATATTCACATATACACAGAAGTGAAGCTCATTTATGTAACTCTTCATACAACTTGTACATTAAGCTATTTATTGACTTTGTATGATTGACCCGTGCTTATGCAGTAGGGTTAGAAATTATGATAACAGCTAGAGCCAGGAGTTCTCTTACAGAGGTAACAGGATGTTTTTTAGAAGGGGACACCTTAATAAGGTTCTTGGGACAAAAGTTGGATCATTAGAAGACTAGGTACCAAGAGGGAGACCCAAACACTGCTGTGTTAGAAATAAACAAGATTTGGGAATGAAAAGAAACAAAGTACATGAGAGTTAAGAGAAAGAAAATATGCAAATAACATGGTAGAATGCCGAAAGATTTCTCATAACAGGAACAGCTAAGATTCAGTTTTAAGTTACTTTGGTTTGTGGGTCTCAATATCAATCCCTGCACTTTTCTCCCAATTTTCAGTCGAGTCGGCTACCTTCCTTTTGTTTTTCTTGTGCATGTGTGTACATGTGCATGTGCATGCGTGTGTTTGTGTACTAGCAAAAGACTGAAGTGCTATGAGATACTCTATAAACTGTATTAACCCAGAGGAAGCAAGAACTCAGCACCAGCAATGGTCCTGATAGTGGAGTACCTGAGAAGCCCAATAACGGAATGAAAATCAGTCAACCTCGCCTTTAGGGTCAGGGTGACTCCTGCTGATAGAGTCACAAAGAGATTCATGACAGAGCTGGTAGGCCGAAACAGAAGGCAACAGTGTTGAGTGTTAAGACTTTGCATGAATGAAAAGAGACAGCTGGAAGAAATACAACAGATTTTCATGAGAATAAAATTTTTCTTTCAACCTCATCAATATCCTTCAATATTTAACCAAAAAGTATATTAATTACAAAAGGGAGCAGACTTCTGCACCTGCATGGGGATATTGATGAAGATCGTAGGGCAATCAACAGCGCAGCAAAATAAATCTGTACATTTTATGTTCTACATGAGCATGTAAATGTCTTTGATCTGTAGCTGATTAACATTTTTGAAGAGAATGGCAGAGTAGGGGCAGTGATGAAGCCATTTGTGGTTCTGCTTTCACTGACATTTGACCTTATTCTAGAATCACAACTTGGCCTGCTTATACCAGTCACTCACTAGAATAAACACAGGTTGGAAAATTCCATGAAAGCTGGCAACACCCCCAAAACACTTCCCTCACCGTATAGAATGGCAGTTCTATTAAAGATATAAGCAGGACTATGTGGACAGCATAGTTGTGCTGTTTGGATAGCCATAACTCCAGTAATACAATCGGGCACATGACATGGGGCCACTTTTACCATGTTCCCCAACCTTCAGAAATCACTGTGCTCAGTAATCTATAAAGTTGGCCACTTTTCATCAAGCATCACTTGCTGGTTCCATTATCTAACACATCTAACATGAAGAAGGACCTACCTGGCTTTAGTATGGACTTTTTTGCAATATGAAGATTAAAAGAAGTGACCTGAACAGTGTGGAACTTAAATATTGTATGTGCGCTCAGATTTTTTGGTAATATTTGGGTCTAATTTTTTTTCATTTATCTTTTTAAAAAATTCTTATTGGAGTGTGGTTAATGGGTCTAATGTTTTATGCTAGAGGAATAATACTTCATTATCTACAATATAGCTGTTCTTATTACATTGTATGTGTTTTATTACTGTTCTGGTGGACACCTTGAATGATGTAAATAGCTCTAAGAATATATTTAGCTGAGAACCACCCATAATTCTTTTTCTCCATCATCTAAACGTCATAATTATGACTTAACAGGGACTTCGATGTCTTTGCTCTAAACTATTACTGACTTTCTGAAAGTGATTCTCTTTGCCCCTCCTCTTTTTCCCTCTCATTTCATCTTCTTTATCTCCTCTTTCATGAGGGATAACAATTGAAAGCTGATAACTGTTGGATTTTTATAATGCAACCACTGCAATACAGAAACAGAGTGCTATTGTTCTTCTCATTTTAAAACTACAAGTATTTTCAGCTCTAATTATCTAAGTCTTTATTTAGAAAGTCTATGACTTATTTTAAGTGGTAACATTTTTTTCATCTACCTTTCTTATGTATCAAAATGAAGCAGAGGGTGACTGAGACAGCCTCTGATGGGTGTTTCCTTGCAACTGTGATCTCATTTCTCGAGGACACGTAGGACATGGTACTCAAATTGTGTAATTGTGGGTTAATATAGTTCAATTTTTAATTATGAAAGTCTTTAAAAACGGACTCACAAATTCTTGCAAAGTTAACAATTGGTTCTTACAAGTTGGTGTCAGCCAGCTTCAGTTCACCACTGGCTCTCTCCCTCTCTCTCAATGTCTGTTCCTTCCCAATACTCAGTGACTGAAGATGGGAGAAGGATTAGCAAATAAATATTTATTGGGCACCTAATGTTTGAGGCACCGTGCTTAGTTATTCAGAGATCTTAACAAAAATAGAATACTATCATTGTGCATTTACTATAGGCCATGTCCACCACTAGGCATTTTTTACATATTACCTCATTCCATACTTAAAACATCTATGAAGTGGGTGTTAATATGCACCTTACTAATAAGGTACCTAAGGCTCATAGAGGGAAGAAACTTCCCTAGGACTATACCATCTAGTAAGTGTAGATTAACCTAGCAAATCAGGATTAACATACAGGTGGGTTAGACTTCACATTCTGACTGTGTTATTTACCCTCATAGTAAAATTTGTGAGGCAGGTTTTACTGTTGCATTCTACAGGTGAGGTTTAGAAACATTAAGGAATGTTTTCAAGAGCACAGGGAGGACAGTCCCCTTTCAAAGCCCATCATTTGTCCACCACAATGTATTCTCCGCCTCAACCTCAACATGGTCCTCTTGTTGACAATGTAAGTTTTGATTTACTGAGTTTGCTTTAAGTTTCAGAATTAAGGAGTTACCTTTCCAACAAAAGGATCTGTATATTAAAACAAGTCAAAGGCAGTGCTCGAGACAAAACAATAGATCTATAACCTTAACTGTCAAGCAATAGTTATGAGCCAGAACAGATCAGATTTTCAACTGCCTGGTTTGAATAGCATGCCCTTTGCTGGACAAATCCCAGAATCCAGAGGAATGAAATGGGTCAGGCCTGAGTCACTGCCCTACCTCTGAGGCAGGGACTAAGAAGCTGGTTACTAGGAATGGGTAGGCAAGAGTGGGCAAAGTAACATTATATTTAAAAATGGTAATGGGAAGACTTTCTGAACAGCCCAAAACAATAACTACATGGTCCATTATAAAAAATTTTATTCTTTTAATGCCTTCAATATTTTTCATGCCTGGTAGCCTGATTATTATGGGTCAAGCCAGTTACCTTATTTGATACTGTCAAGGCTTTAACCATAGAGAGAATAAAAGTATTAAAACTGGCATACTTCATCTGAAAACCACTCTATTATTATATAATTCCCCTGTATTTCCATAATTTGAAGTTTCAAGTAGAGGATTCATTAATAAGTTAGACAAACAGAAGGGCACACTTTGCAGAACCCCTCTCCTAAAGTCCATTTAATGCCTGAGCATAGTGTTTTCCCATTACATGTCCACACATGGGAGGGATAATTCTGAAATGCGGAGGGTGGCCTCCAGCTTCCAGACTGAGAGCCTTGAAATAGTCCAAGCACTTTCAACCATGGTGCCTCTCACAGATCCTCTGAATAGAGACTGGATTAAACTGGAGACTAGGAGAAAAGAACTCTTTGTCCTAAAGATCCATCAATGCCAAAGAGTGAGACAAATGTTTCCTAGTAATGAAAGTAGGACCAGTAAGAAAATACATATATTCAAACTTACATTCGTCACATAGTATTAATACGATGTAAAATATAGGTATGTACACTTACCTCATTGGAATAAAGATAAAGTGCATAAACTCATTCCATTCCTTCAATTAGAAGTATAACCACATCTTTCTCATGGTAACTTCAATAGCTTTTTTACCTACATAGTAACTAGTAGCTTTCTGATCATCATGTAGGCAGAAAGTATGGAAGACAAAACTAGGGAGGAAATCAGAGGACAAGAAAATGGTCCTTCACAGTAAACGGGGTAAGCTCTAACACCTGGGACCCTTTCCGTGGTGAAAACCTTGACCTCCACTGTTAGCACGTTATAGGTCTTCATTTTGCAGACTTCCCAGGGATTAAAGATGGCAAAAATAGTGTAATTCACACTTAGCTCAAAGAACCTAAAAAAAATTGTCCTCAATTTCCATCTGTTTCATTGTTATTTACCCCTTTCCTTTTCCTCCTGAACTTGGAAGAAAAAGATAAGCAGAAAAGCCCCACGTGGGCTGTGTACATAGTACCTGTAGAGATTCACACCTTTTAGAGGGAGAGGTCACCATCTGTAGGCATGAAGACCAGATGTGACCATACCCATCAGGAAAACAGTCATAGTACACTGGAGTCAGGATCTTCATTTCTGGTTTGGCCAATCAGATGCACGTGCAGGACATGTTGAAGAGGAGAGTGAGGAAGAGACCACATTCCTGAGGTTCCTGTACTTCTTGCTTTGACACAATCACAGAGGAGTTGGGATTTTTAACAACAATATTAGCGAAGGTCTCAGTAACTAATATATAGTCCCATGAGTGTCAAGAGGCGAGGAGAGTATGAGCATCTATTTTTGTCTCAGGAAAGCTCCTTGAAGACTAGAGGATAATTAAGGGGAGATCACAATGTCTAGTGAAGTCTACCTTCAGTTTGAAGGCTCATAAGGGTGGTTTCCCTTACCCTCAAAACAACACATTTGCATGCACATCTACATACACACACACACAGATACACACGCCACACTCAGGGTAGAGAGACAGAGATCCCCTTGTTTGTCCCAGAAAGGAGAAGCTCTTTACAAATTCTTTACTCATATAACTGACACTCAATACAAGTTCACTGCTTGAAATCTTTCCCAAATAGAAGCCAAAATTGTGGCCAAAAGGCTAGAACTGTAAACCACATGTTCCCCTTCCATGAAAGAACTTGTTTTGCATAATTAAAATGGAAGAAGGAATTTGAAAATTTTTAAAAATTCCTGAAACATAACCCTTTCACAATTATTGGGCATTCTCATATGTTTTGTTTTCACCAACAAAACCCTGGATTTATAAGCTAAACTGAAATTAGATGAGATTCTGAGATCTCAGTTTGGGTGGCCACCCCTGTGAGAGATATGTATACATCTGTGTGGAATGTGTGAAAGGGGCTGGGTGGACCTATAGAGATTGATTTGATGGACAGGGCAAGTCACTCATTCCTTATGTGTCCCTTGGTGCTATTTGAGTTGAATCAGATTTCCTTGACTCACAATGATGTTTTCAAGGGAGCTATCATTTTAGTGACAGGCTTCAGTATTTCTTTTCAATATGGTGAAATTTTGCATGCTTATTAAGCACCAGTTTTCTCCAGATTTTTCTTAGGGAACTAGGACAAACAAACTGGAAATACTTGAAGAAAAAATTAAGAAAAAATACTAAAATAAATAGATTTCATACAGTATTATACAATGAAGTGTAATGAACTTTTTATGCTACCCATGAGAGTGATTTTTGTGCTAAGCAAAAAAAGTTCAGAGGCTTAGTTTTGTTTAAAAAATAAATACTTATTAAAGTTTTAGACTAAAAAATCTAGTTATTTCTTAAGCTTTAAAGTTTAGCCAAATGTTATTACTCTATGTCTAGCAAGTTTAATAAAAAAAACACTTTGAAAGCATTCCCATTTTAAAAACTTAGTTCAAAAAATTTTAACTGCATTTTATATTTCACTTCCTTTTCAGGTCCTTTCTTCTCTGAAATAAATAAAATTCCCTTGAATATTAAATTTTTCTTATAAATCTAACCAACTTTAAAACATTGTGGAACTTAATTTTTTTATGTTTCAAAACAGTACATAAAATAAGATTTCCTCTTAAGATAACAAATCTTAATTAGTAACTCAATTATGGATTTTCATTTTAATTTACAAAGCTGTTGCTGTAATGGGCCAAAATTCTATTAAAAAGCTGGGCTTGCTTGGTGGCGCAGTGGTTGGGAGTCTGCCTGCCAGTGCAGGGGATGTGGGTTCGGGGCCTGGTCTGGGAAAATCCCATGAGCCACAACTACTGAGGCCGGGCGTCGCAACTACTGAAGCCCATGCCCCCGGAGCCCGTGCTCCGTAGCAAGAGAAGCCACCGCAGTGAGAGGCCTGTGCACCGCAACGAGGAGTGGCCCCCGCTCGCCACAACTGGAGGGAGCCCGTGCACAGCAGCGAGGACCCAATACAGCCAAAAATAAAATAATAAATAAATAAGTTTAAAAAAAGTAATTAAAATTATTTACTCATTGCTTTTACACAAAAATATTTCTAATGTAGTCTGGATTCTCCTGAACACTTTCATACTCAGTCTTAAATCTTCACGTGGTTGAGAGACAATTCCACAAAGTCAATTAACATCCAAGTTAACAAGGATTACTTTGCACCAATGGTTTTAGCCAACATCTGGGGACATCCAGCACAGCTCTTCTCCCTGATCACTGAGGAAACTATGTAAAATCAGGAATTGCCTCCTTAGCAGTACTTGAGGGTATCAACAACCAGAGAGCTTAGCTGGAACAATGCCTGGAATCTCATCACCAGCCCTGAACTCTTGGACAGTTACTATGCACTGACTCCATACTTGAAAAGCATGTAAATGGGGCTGCTACACAGCCCACCACCTATATTCAGGTTGTAAACATCAATTAATTCTGACATCAACCAAATGTCAATCTCCAGTTTACTAGGTGTATTTTTTTGCCTCAAATGACATGTAAATGCCTGACAATGAAGACCCTTGAGTTTGATGGGATTCTGAATTCTCATAGTTTACTTAGTGTAGTTTAGTCCTACATGGACAGTATTCTCTGCTAACACAAACCTATTCTAATATATTTCTGGCCTTCTCTTTGACCTTTGGACCAGTCATTTTTACCACTTAGTGACATAATTTCTATCTCTGTGAAGGAGGCATCACTACTCATCACCAACCTCACAGTATTGTTCGAATTAATAAATAATGTCCCAGATAATTCCTATCAAGAGGATTCAATGCAATAATAACATATTGTGAGCTATGTTAACAAGCCTCTTACGTGAAAAGATGCTCAACATCACTAATTATCAGAGAAATGAAAATCAAAGCTCACACTGGTCAGAATGGCCATCATTAAAAAGTCTACAAATAATAAATGCTAGAGAGGGTGTGGAGAAAAGGGAACCCTAACCCTACACTGTTGGTGGGAATGTAAATTGGTACAGCCACTATGGAGAACAGTACGGAGGTTCCTTAAAAACTAAAACTAGAGCTGCCATATGATCTGACAATTGCACTCCTGGGCATATATCCAGAGAACACCACAATTCGAAAAGATACATGCACCCCAATGTTCATAACAGCACTATTTACAATAGCCAAGACATGGAAGCAACGTAAATATCCATGGACAGATGAATGGATAAAGAAGGTGTGGTATATATGTACAATGGAATACTGCTCAGCCATGAAAAAGAATGAAATAATACCATTTGCAGCAACATAGGTGATGCTAGAGATTATCAGACTAAGTGAAGTAAGTCAAACAAGGACAAATACCATATGATGTCACTTATATGTGGAATCTTTTAAAAAAAAAGATACAAATGAACTTATTTCCAAAATGAAAAGAGATTCACCAACAGAGAAAACAAACTTATGGTTACCAAAGGGAAAAGGAGGGTGGGAGAGGGATAAATTAGGAGGTTGACATGTATACACTACTATATGAAAAATAGATAACCAACAAGGACTTACTATATAGCAGAAGGTTATTTTATAATAACCTATAAGGGAAAATAACCTGAAAAAAGAATAGACATATATGTGTGTGTATATATATATAACTGACTGCTGTGCTGTATACCTGAAACCAACATGATATTGTAAATCAACTAGACTTCAATTTAAAAATGTTTGAATCACTGTTCAGCCACTTATTAGTGAGTGAACTTGGAAGAGTCCCTTAATCTTTCTGACCTCTTGACCTGGAGATCACCCAACCTGCTTCATAGGAATGTTATGAGGATCAGAAGATAGAATGGATGTGAATGGGCCTGTGATGAGTGGAGTGCCATGCTAACGGGTGCTCTATGTTACTAACGATAGTGAACTTGTGCATTCTGAATCTTTACAGATGAGTTCCCATAGCATTGGTCCCAGTGCTCCAAATGGGTCTGGAAATGTGTAGTCAGGTCTCTAGATTGTGGTATCAGAAAGGTAAACACCATATTCACACGTATTACTAGTCTGCACTTCTTATTTTACTGATGTTTCCAAAAGGTCAAAAATAGAGAATTCCGGTACATACAAAATCACATCTATGGTTCATATTTGTCTTCCCTGGAATAAAAGACTGAGGCAACTTTACAGCTCGTAAGGGAATGTTGTGAACAAGTATCTGAGCTAACATCTTGTCTTCAAAAACAGAAAACAAAAAAACCCCAGCTCATTTATGCTTAGTTTCTACCCTGATCTCTGATTCAAATCAAGGTTTCAGAGAAAAGATCAAAAGGAAAATGAGAAATGCTAACTAAAATTTAATGTAAAGCCAATAGGAACCTTTTGTTTCTGGGAGCAATTTTTAAAAAAGACTCTCTTGGACTAAAGAACATTTAAGTACTAAAAGATAGGAATGAATAAGAGTAATGGCTAATGGTGGAGAATTTTCAAAGCAAATTTGAAAGGGGCACCAAAGCAGCTGTGTTGAGTGGAAGAAGTCCATGGAAATGAATTTGGGTATCCAGCTTGACAGTATGATACATCATGAGAAACTAAATACAGATTCTGTCACTTTACAAAATTATATTTGGGTTGGGTTGTATTTCTTTGATTAGAGCATCACTTAAATATTCCCCTAGCAAATCACATTGCCTGAAACAAAATAATATCACAGTTAAAACCTGATGGCTCATCTTTGTCATGAAGAGATTTTTAGGTTTTCCATCTATCTCCTTATATTGGTGTGGTCAACAAGATTCACAGTCTGAAATGAGTTTAAAGAGACAGTAATAAAATGCCTAAATTCTAATTCCCAGCTTTAATACTAATGTTCAGGAGAATAAACTTGATTTTTACCAAAAAAATAATAGATTATATTCTTAAAAAGAAAATAATCATCCTTTGAATTAACAGATTAAAATCAGCAGGCAAATCAGAATTTTAAAATATGAATACACAAGTACTCAGAAAGTTTATGGGACTCATGTTATTGGCTTCCCAGGATTGTAGAAGAAAATCAAGCATCACGATGCTGACTATAAATTTCAATGCATTACTTAAAGATAATATAACAGGAAGGAGAAATTATGCACTCCTTTAGGCATTATTCAGGACTTAGAGTACTATGTGTTTTGTGTATTTGGGGTTTTACAACTTATAATTTACAAGTACACATAAAAACCAATTAAGGGGGGCTTCCATGGTGGCGCAGTGGTTGGGGGTCCGCCTGCCGATGCGGGGGATACGGGTTCGTGCCCTGGTCCGGGAAGATCCCACATGCCGCGGAGCGACTGAGCCCGTGAGCCATGGCCGCTGGGCCTGTGCGTCCGGAGCCTGGGCTCCGCGGCGGGAGAGGCCACAGCAGTGAGAGGCCCGCATACCGCAAAAAAAAAAAAAAAAAAAAAAAAAAAACCCAATTAAGGGGGCTTCCCTGGTGGCGCAGTGGTTGAGAATCCGCCTGCCGATGCAGCGGCCACGGGTTCGTGCCCCGGTCTGGGAGGATCCCACATGCCGCGGAGCGGCTGGGCCCGTGAGCCATGGCCGCTAAGCCTGCCCATCCGGAGCCTGTGCTCTGCAACAGGAGAGGCCACAACAGTGAGAGGCCCACGTACTGCAAAAACAACAAACCAATTAAGGGTCCAAGAAAAAAAAAAAGGTAAAAACAATAAAAGAAAGAAGACAAGCCCTTTAAGTAAACATTTAAGAAATTTTAGTTATTTAACTTGGTTACAAAAGAACTGTCTTCAGTTATTTGAATGAAGAAGAGTGACTAGAGGGTTCCATTTCCTCCAGGCCTGAAAAAAAGGAAATAAGGAAGAAAGGGAGGTTAGCTATGAGGAAGAACTATCTGACTATAAATGTTCTTAGACACCAACTAAGATTACCACCACTGGGAAGGCGTGGGCTAGGGTCATCAAGGATCTTTACTTTCAGGAAGGAAACCATCTATCAGGGAGTTTATCATGTAAAGCCAGGCCATATTCTTCCTGAAATCTTTTTCCAACTGCATGTATCCTTGAAAGAAATATTGTTCTTTCATAGGAAAATGTTCTTAACTATGCTTCTCCCACTCCTTTACACCACCCACTAAGAAGCTACTTTATAGCCAAATAATGTGTATCAGAGTATGATTAAAGTTTCATGAGTCTTAAATGGTCCCCTCTCTTAGGGATGAATAGTCAAAGAAAAAAAGTACTAGTAATGAGTCAGAAACAAACTGTTCTCCTTGGAAGGATGTGCAGTAAATTTAATCATTTCTAATGCAAATAGTGAGGCTTTAATTTCCATTTCTAGAATTCAGTTGTTACTAGAACATTGTCTTGTCTCCTGAATAAACCTCAGCAAGGTAGACATTTTCAAAGGCCACAGGGGAAGCTTGAGAGAAGGAAGGCTGGCAGCATAATTCTGTCATCAAGGCCACAGCCTGTCCTTTGGGATTATGAATGCCAGCTTGATATAACAGTGCACTCCACCCACTCTTACCATACCAGCCTCCATGTCAATGTTGAACATATGGTCTTTCAGGGGAAGCTGTCTGCTCTGTCCCCAATGCTTCCTCTGTCTCCAAAGAACATCATATTCTTAGAGAAAAGAAGAAAGTCATTCTTAAATTCTAGTACCCCAAACCGATTAGGCTGTGTTTACAAGCCTGACACCAGAACCATTCCAAAACTAATCCAGAACTAACTTTTAGTTGGCAAGAGTCTATTTTTGTGGAGGTATCACCAGTAGCTACCCAGAATATCAGTCTCTCCAAATGTGTCACTCAGTCCATGGATCATATATAATTGGATTGACCAAGAGTCATAGTCAGAAAGATTTTAGAAGCATTGTATTGCTCTGAGTGTGTGTGTGTGTGTGTGTGTGTGTGTGCATGTAGACACTAAGAATTCAGATAACATTAAATGAGTTGTGGGGCTGCATGGCATGGGGCTAATAGGAGCTTTGAATGAGGGCTCTTATATTGAGTGAGAGATAAGGATTTATCTTTAAGAAGTTGGGCAATAAAGGTCAGCCCTTCTCTACAGAGAGAATACTGGAGGGAATGGATGTACACTCTAGTTATAGAGAATTAAGGACCACAGGCTTTGCCCAATACTTACTGGAGGTGGAGGAGGGAGGACAGGAAGTAGGGATGGTTAGCAGACTCAGCAAAGAGAAATGATTTTGAGAACAGTAAGATGTGCTGTCAGTGAACTGATACTTCTATCCTAGAATGGTGAAGTTTATGAACTAAAAAAGCCTAACACACAGAAAAAGAGCTGTATTTCTAAGAGTGAGGTAAAGTCTAAGGATAGGTGAAATGTTATGAAAGACCTGTCACTGGTAATAGATCATAACCACAGTCAGGTGATTGCTGGAGAGAAGCTGAAGAGCCTGGCCTTAGTACGACAGGAGCAAGTAGTACAGGGATACAGATTTTTCAGGTCACAACTTGGAAATGCAATATACAATGATGGTCATGATGAGTTAGCAATGCCCTTTCAGAGCACACATATCACACCCCTGAGGTTTCCTGCTCTGCAAAGAAAAACTATGTAACTTGTTATGAAATTTTTCAAATTTATACAAGATTTTAGAAAATTGTATAATACATTTCCTGCACCAATCACAAAGCCTCAGAATTCTCTACTCATGGCTAAACTTGTTATTTCTATAGCTCCCATCCCTCAACCCACCCTGGATTTTGAAGCAAATTCCAAGCATATTATCCTTTATCCTTTTATCTGTAAATATTTCAGTATATATCTCTGAAAAATAAAGGTTCTTTTTTAATATTAAAAAATATTAACATTTAATGTCACATTTAAAAACATTAACAACAGTTGAAGAAGGGGGATTTTGAGGTAAGTGAAAGTAAGCTTCCCCAAAATTCCTGGAAAGGACTGAGCCGGACTATTAAATACAACCATTAGTATGACCTTCTTTTACCCCAGGTTGATGGAGTCTGGGAGTGAGAGTAAAGGAAGATTTAGTAAGAGGACTCAGGTGTTTGATTTATGTATCCTGTTCTGAAAATGCATTAGAAGTAATGGAATGAATTTATCTTTAATCAAGAAGAAATAGCATCCCTTGGTTTTCCACGTGTAAAAGGAAACCAATTTCTGTTTTTGCTTTAGTATAGAACTTTTTCTATTGGCCCAGTGAGAAATAGAGACTGATAGATAAGCAAAGACTGTATTGCCATTACCTATAAAATAATGATAGGTATAATCAGTATTTATGTTTCTGCATATTAATGCAACCCTCTGAAATAAGCTGAGTATGATATACTAAAAAAAATGTGTCCCCACAAGATCACTTAGCTGTGTTCATGTTACAGGACCTATCATATCTGGTAAGTTTGCTGTTCTATCAGGAAGAATGTAATAAACATCAGACCTATGAAAAGTCAACCTAACTGTATTAGCTGGTTTGGGCCGCCATTACAAAATGTCACAGACTGGGTAACTTAAACACAAACATTAATTTTCTCACAGTTCTGGAGGCTAGAAGTCCAAGATCAAGGTGTTGTCAAGGTTGGTTTCTGGTGAGACCACTCTCCTTGGCTTGCAGGTGGCCACCTTCTTGCCCTCACAGGCCTTTGCTCTTTGGTTGTGCATTCTTGGTCTCTTCCTCTTCTAATTAGGGACATCAGTCCTAAGCCCCCCCCACATGACCTCATTTAACTTTAATTACCTCCTTAAAACCCCATCTACAAATACAGTCACTTTGGGGGTCAGGGCTTCAACATATGAATTTTTGAGGGACACAATTCAGTCCATAACACCAGCTAATCCTAAAACCCTATAGGAAATAATCTGTTTATTATCCCTCTAAAATGATGATCAATCATTCGCTTAAAACATGAGATCTAATGCTTTATTTTTCCCCTTGCAAGTTCAACCTCTAATTATATATTTAAATGTTTTCCTTTAAAGTTTTGAGGTTATACTTATGGATTTAGTTATGCATGAATACATTTTATCTCCACAATTTAAACACAGATGTTGACTGATATCAGGAAACATTATTTAATCATAGTACCTCATTTGGCCACACTTTTTCTACTGGTCATAAATTGTTCTTGTTCCCTGTAGGGGCAGCCCTTTGGTATACCTGTTTTTTACCAAGTGCTTCCACTTTTCTTTCCCCACCTACCCAGCCCAAGGAGAGTCAATCCATAAGTTGGCCAGAAATTTACAAAGAAAATTGGTATGGCAGCATGGTCCCTGAGCTTCCCTGTCTTTATGATGTGTAATAGGAAACACTGTAAGAATGAGGTAGTTAGCAGAGAAGCTAAGCTAGCAGGGCCTACAGAGTAGAGGCATGAGTCATGTGGCCTTAGGAAGCTGTGAGAAGGCAGATGGAAGACAGAGCACAGGTGTTGTTGAGGAGGGTGAGAAACCCCAGAATAGCTCTAGCTTCTTACACCTTTCCTGTTCAAGTTCCAGATCTGGTATATTCTTAAATAACACTCTTTTTTTTTTTTTTTCTAGAAGTAACTTGAGCAGATCTCTCTTCTTACAATCAGAAGTGTCTAACAAAGAAAGAAACACATCATAAAATATTCTCCTTCCCTAATGGAATATTGAAAAGCCAAATGACTCTTGGCTCTTTTAATCATGTCTGTCATGTGTTTTCCATTTTGCCAGTACAAGCATCCAAAGTCTGCTCTGTCTTTATCCGTGAATATTAAAGGATGCCAAATCACACAAAGCTCCCAAAATGTGGAGTTTGCTTTGGTGGCATCTTCTCCAACCCCTTCACAATCCTCCAGGCTTTTACTTAGTATTTTCTCCCTGACCCCATCACCCATGCCTGTGGGTTGCCCCCTCATCTACCCAAGGCTTCCATCTTCGGACAAAGATTTAAAATTGGGCTTTTCCTACACTTTAAAGTTCACATATATTTTCTAACAGGGGACTGTTCCCTTCTTAGCTGTGATATGAAAAACTTCACCGAGAAATTCCATTTGTGCTAATTTATAAAAGTTTAAAACTTTTAATACTATGCCTCCCCCAAGAATATTAACATTTTTTTCCAGGGAAGAAAAGGAATGGGTATGTGGCAGTGAAACTTGAGCCATCCCTCTTCCAAAGACTCAATGGCAGATCTAGTGAAGTAGGGTTCTAGTAGCCTAGTTTGTAATACATCTATTTGTTGAAATGTCAGAACTTCTTGACCTCTAAGATCCTTCTGAATGTTATGTTTTTATAATGTATATGTTTCTATACATCAGAATAAGGGAAATAAGGAAGGGAAATTTATCTGAGGGTATTTTCCCAGATTATTTCCTTTCACTGTAAAAATTGAGTTTAGAACTTACAAGAGAATCAGTTCTTGTGTCAGTTTATCAGGTGTTCAGCTATATTTTGGCCCGAAACAATTTTCTAAATTAGATAATCATCATCAATAGCTTCATCTCTGTCATCCTTGTTGTCCCTGTCATCTCATCACTGAACAGTGTACCATGAACAGGGGGCAGTGGATTGTAGAGGTTCATGGGTTCTGAGAGCCTATTGCACAGGATTGATTCTGGGCTCTACCACTTACTGTGACCTTGGAAAAATTACTTAGTCTCTGTTTTTTCATTTCTATATATAAAATAGGGATGATAATAATATTACCGACTTCATAGGGTTGTTTTAAGGATTAAGGAAGATAATATAAGTATAGCATCTAAAAGTGTGCTTGACAGATAATGGATATGGTATGTATTATGATGTCATCATCATACCATCTTATAATTAATAGTACTTGATAATTTTCAAAGCCTTTTAACATAGATTAAGTGAATTGGTTTTCACAACTCCCCTGGAAGTGGGTAGGAAAATTATAATTATCTTATGGATAAGAAAAACTAAGGCTCGAAGAATCTGTTAACTGTATCTAAAGCTCCATTTAAAACAGTCCTGTCTCCCAGTATTCCCCAAAGTATGAACCACTGGCAGGGCTTCAGAAGATCAGCCAGGTGGGCCTGCTATAAGCATTACCATGGTTTAGGCAGTGGGATAATCTTAGAGAAAATGGTCTTTTCCCTCTGGTCTGTTTAATCGCCACTCAGCAACACTTAACAAATCCTATAGTGGGCACCACCAGCATTGCGGCTGCTTATCTCCCCCATGGCTACCATCCTCATTTGTCCTGCTTCACCACATTTTGCAAGGGCTCTAATTGGTTCCCCCTTCCCTTTCCAACAGCAGGATTGTGCTGCCCTGGAAACAGCTGACTGAAAGACTACAGAGTCCTCTGTGTTCCAGCCAAAACGTTAACATAATTTATACACTTAACACAATTCTGTATATTTTTAGAGTGCTCTCCTATTTGTAACCATAACAGAAACAAATCAATTTTAAGCCAGTTTACTCATGGATATCTACTTTCTACTATGTCTATTTTCCAAACATTTTAAATGTTATGTTGCTTTTATTCCCATGGCAAACTGGAATTTTTTTCCCTTTAATGATTTGTTACTAGGGTTTATTATTCTATATTTTTAAAAAAATGTAACCAATTACCTTAGGTCAATAATCTAATCCAAGTTAAGTGAAGCAAAGACTTTTATCAGGATCTAAAATGTATACCTGTCCTTAACCATTCAATGCTGCAACTACTCTGACATAATAATGTATCCTTTAGCTTCCTAAAAAAATACTACAGTATAGCAGTGGTAACTGTATCTTTAATGCTTATTGTAAGTTTTTCACTTGACCTCAGCAAGACTTCATGAGTTGATAGGCTGGTATTAATTTATATAGCTCTTCAAACATCTTTTAAATGTTCATGATGGAAAATTAAAGCAAGTTAAAAATATCACCTTTAAGAAATAGAATTTACACTTAATTTAAGTATGTTTACAGTTCCCAGGAATGGCAGAAATGCAATACACTTTACACCTGAGTTTGCAATTTAACTAAACTATTCATCTCATCAATATAATACTCCAGTCACTGGAACTTCAACTCAAACACCACCACACTGGGCAATTCTATAGAACTTGGGGCAGATAGATACCTAAATTTAATGTGCTGCCAGTAAAACCCGCAGTGTTGAATCAAATGTGTTCCTGGGATAATCAACTTCTAGATAATACGTTATAGCCCAATCCAATACCAACTTCAGCCAACATGTTTGCCTTGAACATTTTTCCCTTCCAATAGGGCTGAAAGAAAGGAAATAATAAAAATGGAAATCATCAGGAAGCTAAAAGACAGATATTTAAGTATCTGAAGATAACTTTAGAGAAGAGCCAAAAACCAAGTAATAAATGTAATCTTACTTAGAGACAAATGGACAATCCTATTTTCAGGACAGTAAGAAGAGACAGTATGTACTGGGCATCTAATGCACAGCATGGTAACTATAGTTAGCAATACTGTATTATGTACTTGAAAGTTGCTAAGAGAGTAGATCTATAGATCTTAAATGTTCTCAGTACAAGGAAAAAAAATAGTAGTTACATAACTTTATTACAGTAATCATTTCACAATATACATGTGTGTGAAATTACTATGTTGTACTTCAACTTACACAAAGTTATATGTCAATTATTATATCTCAATAAAACTGGATGGAAAAAAAATTGTTTATCAAAATGTATGTACTTCTTTGCTAGAAATGGATTCCAGGAGCCTAGGTGGTGGTTTATACTGAAGGTAATTCCAACAGAGAAGTAGAGGAGTGAGATAGGAAAAAAAAAAAAAAAAAAAAAAGGTTAAAAAAGGATTTTTACAAAGCAAGATTCCACTGTTGGTAACTAGAGGTTAACCCTTCTAGAGAAGGCTGTGAGCCAGTGTAGAAACATGCCTCAGATTTATCTCACCTGAGGGTGATGGAGCTGGGTTATTTGTATACCAATCTCTGTCAGTCACAAACCAAAGGCTGTTTCCAGGCAGGACATTAATTCTCTGCCTCTTCCAGCCTAGCCTGTGGGCAGCAAAGTGAGCTCTAGAATGTGGAAAAAGCCCCTAGGCAGAGAAATGTATTTGAATTTGGTCAGAGTGCACTGAATAGATAAAGGTGATGAGATATGGGCAGAGTACTGACAGTGTCTAATAGAGTGCCTCTTCTTTTCTTTTTTTAACCTTTTTAAGTTGTTTTTTTTATGGAAGTATATTTATCTACATTATTATATAAGTTACAGGTGTGCAACAGTGTTTCATAATCTTAAAGGTTATACTTGATTTGTAGTTATTATGAAATATTGGCTATGTTCCCCATGTTGTACAATATATCCTTGTAGCTTATTTTATACCTAGTAGTTTGGACCTCTTAACCCTCTATATTAGAGCCTCTGCCTTTCCCTCTCCCCACTGGTAACCATTAGTTTGTTCTCTATATCTGTGAGTCTGCTTCTTTTCTGTTATTGTTACCAGTTATTGTTATTTTGTTTTTGTCACCATTTTGTTGTATTTTTTTGGATTCCACATATTAGTGATATCATTGGAAGGCATTGTGCTAAGTGAAATAATCTAGCACCTTTTTTTAAAATCACACCTTTGAGATAATTCTCTGGCTATTTCCTTCTAGAGAGAGTCACTCCAGTTTCTTGAGATTATGACATTTGGTATTATCTAATGCCTCACTGAAAGGCTAGTTTAGTCGCTTTAAAATTTGCCATAAACTCATAGATCTTCTAAAAAGGCATTTTTTGAGTGGAGATATGGGAAGGCCCAGATCAGAATCACAAATGAGGTTTTCCAAACCACATAGAACAGCTCTGATTTGAAAGTAATTTGCACCCTCCCTATATAGGGAAGCAATGTTCTATGTTAAGTCTATTTGCATATGACAGGTAGGTTTAGTCAGGAAGAAGATAAAAATTATTAAAGGGCTCAAATGTAAACAGTCTGTCACAGTTCTAGCCTTAGTGCTGATCAGGGAATATGTGATTTTAGAGCAGTTTCAATTCTATTGTAGTAAACTTGATGTCATTACAAGTTTCAACTAAAATAATTTTGCTCATAGATGTGGCATAAGCTACCATTCTAAGCAAAATTTTTCTTCATCAATAGAAATACTTTAGTATTCATAAATGGAGCAGTATTGATAGCCTACATATAAAGCCATGATTTATTTCCAGAGAAATAACTACAGTTCTGAGAGCAATATTCAATAATTCAAGGACATTAGCAACTTAGCTTGGCATCTTGTTTTCATAGTGTTGTCATGGTCTTAAAATCTCTAAAGGCTAAAGCATAAGGTACAGAAAGTTGATAAACTTTTAGAAAAACACAAAAATTCCTAGTATTAAGTTAAAATTTTACTCCTCTTTCAGTATTGAATGTCATAATATACTCTTTTGGCTCTCTGTCTATTCAACAGAGGTAAGGGTGCTTGTTAAATGTTTTAAATTTTACTTCCTGACATAATGCATAAACAAACAGAAACATCAAAGTCATATACAGCCAAGTGAAAATGCTCTGCTATTTGCTGCAGAGTAAATGGCTTTAAGTGGGAGATCAGATGGCTATAAGGCAGGATAGAGGGAAAGAATAAGACAGGATGGAGGGACAGAAAAAAATCAATTTTTAAATGATTTTATTACTAAACCATTCAGTACCAAGACTAAGGCAGAATCACCAAAAACTTCTAAAATCTCACGTTTACTGGAGTAGATTATACTGGAAATTCTTGCCTAAAAATATCCTTCCCGAGACAGGCAAGCAATCATTTTGGCAGAAAGTCATGGTGATGGCAGATGACACCCTCCTGCTCAAGAGGCCAGGCTCTCATTCCGTGTGGACTTTGAAGAACTCAGTGCTTCCCAGTTATAAATATCACTGGGGGAGTTCCTTCATGCCAGGCATAGAAACATGTCGGGAAATCTTCTTCTCAAAAGACTTTCTATCGTATTATTTTTATTTTTTGGCTACTCTTAAAATGAACATGAAAAAAAATATATTATGGTAAAGAAAAGGAGAAATAAAGTGATTATTGGGATAAATTTAGGTTTGGTACAGGCTTTTTCTTCATCAATAAAAGCACCATCAATTATAAGCAAATGATTTTATAAGGCCCATATATATAAACAAAGATGCTTTCCTGTGCACAAAGCTTGCACATAAAAATTTTACTAGCTAAAATTATTTGTCCCATCGTGTATCCGTTTCCTATTGCTACTGTAACAAATTACCACAAACTTAATGGCTTAGAACAGTAATTTTATAGTATGGGTTGTCAGAAGTTCAAAATAGATCTCACTGGGCTAAAATAAGGTGTTGGCATGGCTGGGTTCCTTCTGGAAGTTTTAGGGGAGAATTTGTTCCTCCATCTTCAAAGCCAGAGAGTAGCATCTTTCAATATTTCTAACTCTGACATACTTGCTTCCAGTCTTGCAATGACCCTTGTGACTACACCCTGATAATCCAGTATAATCTTCTCATTTCAAGATTCTTAATCTAATTGATCCACAAAGTCCCTTTTGCTTTGTAATTTAACATGTTCATAGGTTCCAAGAATTAGGATGTGGCCATCTTTGGGGGTGCCATTATTCTGTCTACCACACACAGATGCTACATATAGGAAACGAAGTAAGTCAATGTTTATACAGCCATTATTCCTGCTCTGGCAACCAAAGGATGCAAAATGTAAAATAGAAATAGTAATAACAGTAATATTAATTATCATTTATAGAGTGTCTAATAGAGTACAGTCATTTTACAATGTCTTATTAATCATCACAATAGCCTCTTAGAGTAAGGATTATGACACTCTTCTTACAGGTAAAAACCTTAAGCTCAATGAAGTTAAGAGCAACACAGACCTAATTTTAGGCTAGGATTTTAAATTAAACCACACCAGCACTTTAGTCTGAGTCTTTTTGGCTCCTAAGCCAGGCTTCTCTCTGCAGTTTCTGGTGTGTTTGTATGCAGTTTGTTACTCTACAATCACACTGCAGAGAGGACCACAGCCTGCTTCTTTACTGTGTGGATAAGGGGTTTCTCAAAAGACATCACTCACTCCTACCATAAAATGCTTCCTTGAGCTCACAGTTGCAGTCTACTCTATAGAGCCCAGTGCTGTCTGGAAATTGCCGTGATTTGTATGTCTTCTCTAACGATGTCCCTGTTTCTAATGTGACTGGAGAGGTGTGGGGAAACCATGTCAAGCATAGAGAAGACATAGTTTGCTCTTAATGGACCTGAAATGTAACTCATGTGTCCAAAATATGAACTAGTCCACACCAAAGCTTAAGGAGGAATGGTACTTGCAAATATTCTTTCACATAAAAGCTCTGACTTTTGGATCTGAGAGCCTGAATTTAAGTCCTGCCTTTGTCACTTTGTCACTCAATTTCTTTTAATTCTGCTCTTTCCCACCTCAGGTACATTACACAAGCTGTTTCTTCTGCCTGACATTATTTTCCTCCACTATACACCTGGTCGACTCCTATATATCCTTCAGATCTCAGCACAAACATCACTACTCTCCATTCTCCAGCAGACCATGCATCCTTCCCCCTCAGGTCCTGGAACGCCACTCCCTTACCTTTTTGTTAATTACTGATCATCCTTTAAAATTCACCTCAAAAGTCACCTCCATATTCTATCTTCTCCTAGCATACTGTACCTCTCTTTAATAGCCCTTAAAACAATTCTACTAAATGGTTATCCCCTTTCTTGTGTGGTGTCCAATTTCTCCACTAGAATGAGTGCCTTGAGTGAGGAAGCCACATTCAGTTGTTTGCCCAGCATAATGCTTAGGCAAGTACCAGGGCCCTCATTTAATAATGCTGAATGGATGTTGTACATAAGCACTTACCATTGTTCTGTCCAGGCTAAGTGCTCAATTTATCACATCTTTTAGAATAATGGATCTTTCTAGAAAACTAGCACAATCAACAGAAATCCTTATGTAATCGTCTTTCAATTATTTATCTTGACCAATACTTCTCCACCACTTACTCTGGGCAGGATACCATGCTAAGAAGGGCATCGGGGGAAAAATAAATGAGAAACAGTCCCACCTTCTAGGAGCTTATCAGGAGTGAAAAGACAATGAGTAAATAAATAGCTTTAATCCAAGGTAAAGTATGTGAAGAATCGTAAGACAGGTCCAAAATTTACCCGAAAATTTCTTTCTTCTAAGCCTCTAAAAATTAAGGAAGCTTAGAAGAAAGGAAGTATATGACTTGGGGATGAGAAAGACTTAATGGAACACGTGGATTTTGGTGGCTAGATAGACATTTTAGGAAGCAAATCAAGTATGAATGTAGGTAATATATTTCAAGAAAAGAGATGAACATGAATAAGGTACAGAGGAATATATGATTTATAACAGCACAGGTAAACTGCATTAATCTATCAGGTGATTGTTTTCCAAAGTATCCAAAATTTGCTGATAGATTTTTGTTAGAATGAGTCTGTCATGTAGATATAAACATTAACCAGAATTTCTCCTTATTAAAATAAATTTATTGAAATAAATGTATGTACATTCTGAGCATATACATACCATATCCTTAGACAAATCTGTGCTTGACATTGCATCTTTAATTCATAGAGCACCTGGAACATTTCTTATGTTTTCAAATGAGAAAAGAATCCAGAGATTATATGTCCTATCTATCTGGATGGCTTTAGGTTTTACGGTGGATTAAAGATGACCACATAATTCTTTGAGACTCTTCTCATTGAATTCTGAGGTTCATGTCCCTGGCCCTTGAATCTAGGTTGGCTCTGTGACTGCTTTTACTCACAGAATATGGTAGAAGAGATGTTACATCAGTTTCCAGGCCAGGCTTTGTGAGACTGGCAACTTCCACTTCTTGCTTCCTGGAAGCCTTGCTTTGGGAAAAGCCAGCCACTGTGTGGGAAGTCCAGCTGCTGAGACTGTCACATTGTCAAGAAGTTGGATCTGGGTATTTTGAGAGTCCACATGGGGAGAGAAGGCCAGCCAGAGCCAGGCATTCAAGCCATCTCAAGCCAGGTGCTAGATATGTGAATGAAAAAAAGCCATCTTGGATGTGGACAAGGCCCAAGGACACAGACAGAACTGAGGCCACAAAGTGCCCTTTCCAAGCCAACTCCAGCCCACTGAGCCACCAGCAGAGGCCCCAGCGCTCATGGGGGTGAGGGTGGAGAGGAGCCTCCCCTGCCCTCCCTGACTGATTTCCTGACCCACGAAAATGTGTGCATCAGCAAACGATTTCCGTTTCCGCCACTAAGTTTTGGGGGTAGTTTGTACACGGCAACAGATAACCAGAGATGGGTATTTTCACTGGGGTTAGCTATAAGATAGATTTATTTTCTTATAAACACACTAGAACTTACTTTCAAAATATTAGTATTCAAAGCCATCACTTTGGAAGAATATTTACATATTTTATAAATTTTCCATGCTGAAAACACTTTTGAAATGTTCTTCACAAAAGCATTTTATGAGCCAAGAACAAAGAGGAGACAAGGAGGGCAAGGAAGAAGACAAGGAGGAGGGGGGAGGAAGAGTGAAGAAGGAACGCAGGAAGGGAGGGAGGATGGGAGGGAAAATCATGCTTGTTATTGGATAATCACATCTCAATTGGAGCTCACATAAAGCAATTATTACCACATTCTCTAGACTTAGCTCTGGACAGCTTTTCCTTCTTTTCCCTTTTTTTCCTGTTTGCTTCACATTTTAAAAACGAGTCCTCAAAGACTGAGGAGCTGTCACCACTGAAAGTGTTGCAAAGAAAGTGCCAGTTACCCTCAAGGCAATTCAAAGGGATGAGTTGTTGAAATATTTGGCACATTTTCTGGATGCTCAACATCCCCAACGTGTCTGTTTTAAAGGACACAGACTCATGTGGAGGCATATGATCCTGCGAGATTAAAGAAAAATCAGTGTCTCTGTAAGGGCCACTAGAGCCGAACACAACATAACCGGTATGACTATCAAATCACACCGCTCAGAATGGCCATCATCAAAAAATCTAGAAACAATAAATTCTGGAGAGGGTGTGGAGAAAAGGGAACACTCTTGCACTGCTGGTGGGAATGTAAATTGATACAGCCACTGTGAAGAACAGTATGGAGGTTCCTTAAAAAACTACAAATAGAACTACCATAGGACCCAGCAATCCCACTACTGGGTATATACCCTGAGAAAACCATAATTCAAAAAGAGTCATGTACCAAAATGTTCATTGCAGCTCTATTTACTATAGCCAGGACATGGAAGCAACCTAAGTGTCCATCAACAGACGAATGGATAAAGAAGATGTGGCACATATATACAATGGAATATTACTCGGCCATAAAAAGAAATGAAACTGAGTTATTTGTATGAGGTGGATAAACCTGGAGTCTGTCATACAGAGTGAAGTAAGTCAGAAGGAGAAAAACAAATACTGTATGCTAACACATATATATGGAATCTAAGAAAAAAGAATGTCATGAAGAGACTAGGGGTAGGACAGGAATAAACCACAGACCTACTAGAGCATGGCTTGAGGATATGGGGAGGGGGAAGGGTACGTTGTGACGAAGTGAGAGAGTGGCAGGGACATATATACACTACCAAATGTAAAATAGATAGCTAGTGGGAATCAGCCACATAGCACAGGGAGATCAGCTTGGTGCTTTGTGACCACCTAGAGGGGTGGGATAAGGAGGGTGGGAGGGAGGGAGACGCAAGAGGGAAGAGATATGGGAGCATGTGTATATGTATAACTGATTCACTTTGTTGTAAAGCAGAAACTAACACACCATTGTAAAGCAATTATACTCCAATAAAGATGTTAAAAAAAAATTGGTTTGCTGAACTCATTCCTTCTGCAATGTCAAAAAGCCTCGGTGCCACCATGTAACTAATTTATCTATGTACATTTATCCTGAATCTCTTCCACTATTTGCAAAAAGAGAAGATTCAGTTTCACATAGTGAAGCTGTTAGAAATAATCCAGTTCCTTACCAGGTGCTTTTGTGTTTTTATTGTGTAAAGAGAATTCTAATACTCACTGAAAAAGGCCAATCTGTAGAAACGATAAATGTCTTTAAACTAACAAGCATGTAATTGATACATAGCAGGCTCTGAATATCATATATTCTTTCAAACTAATAATCAGCCATGTAAGCCTATTATTACTCTGCTTTTCTGATTGTTTTTGTTTTTTATTTAAGAAAAAGCCGTAACCACTTCCTAAATAGCTTTGATCTCTTTTACCAGGATGTATACAGGACATGTTTACAGGACATACACAAGATAAAACCTAATTCAAACATCAAGGAACTAATTCTAAATTTAGAAAATATTTACGTTAAAGAGAAATAAAGTCAATTACTATATAGCTTGCCCAAAGAAAATTAAAGGCAGGAAAATTTACTCATTGCCTTGTTTGACAGTGGAAAAAAAAAGAGAGATAGGATATGAAAATAATGCTATTGGTATGATGAATAAGGCTATAATGTTTAGACTACAGGACAACGGTGCTATGATAAAGTACAGTCATTACTTGGTATTATGAAAATGGGTTTGGGGTAACTTTCTTTATACACCAACATTACAATCATGTCCTAAACAAACTAAATGAATCACTACCAGATATTTCTAGTGCTATCTCCTATTAGGCATGATAAACCAAACTTCTCTCTTTTATATTCTTCCAGAGCACCTGGCTGAGAGCTCTGAACTTGACAAATTCTGTCTCCTCTGAAATTTTAAGTAGCAATAAGCACTTCAGTTATTTTCACAAAAAGACACATATGGCTCTATGCTGAAATCCTGTAGGCAGCCACAGAGAACCTCATATTTTAAAAAAGAAGAAAATTTAAAAGATTAACACAAGGTGATCGCTAACAGTTTAGATCTGGCAATGCCACCTACAAAACTAGGGAAGATTCCTAATGGCATTCAACAGCTTCTCCATCTTCTTCATTGTGAGAAGAAAACTTGAAGTCTATAGAACAGATGCTCTTCACCCTAGGATGCCAGCTATAATTGACCACCAAGGGAACTGTCCAAAGGATGGGCCAGCCTGTATTATTAATGTCATTCCCCTTTTCTAGCAAGCAACTCTTTGAAAACAAAACAATTTCTTCAAGACTGCAGATTTTAATAATATAACCCTAGTTCTATGGCACAGAACTCCAGGAGAGTGTTGGCATTGGGCAGCTGGCAATGAAAATGAGGAATTCTGCTGTGTTGTGTGGTTGATTAAATATGTACAACACATGTTTTCTGCTGGCCAGAAGCTTCCCTGACCTATCAGTCAGGAATTTAATAGCTGCTGTAAATGAATGATCAAATTCGAAACCAAATGTAGGAGTAGCCTTCTGCCAACTCTGGTTCGATCGTTACAATTTGGAAATCTGATAGAGGGAGAAAAAGAATAAAAACAAATGATTTCTTAATCATCATAAGCCATACCAATACTTCCCAGAGACGTGATTAGGAAGCACATACTATGTTCAACACTCTCAAGGGTAGTGAATCTATATCACAGCTTCTCATGTTATCACATGTTGTTGATTACTTTTTAGTACTTTTACAATTTCATTATCTCTTAAGGTGAATATTTTTACTGCTAAAGTTACTCTGTATTTTCACATCCAGGATTTCACCTTTAGACCTAAGAGATAAAAGACTTAATTTTGAAAAAGAAACTTTGGCAACACTGAGACCACTTCCCCTCAGGGCACTCATTAGTGGTACCGAATACAGCAGCAAAGGGCAGCAGAAGAGTGTACATCCCATCTCCACCAACAGAACATTCACTTCCAGTTCACTCATTTTTGCTGCCTGTCTGGCCCTGGAGGCATCTGGGGCCCTGACTCACACACTCTCCAATCTTGCTGATGCAAAGAAACAACCGATTTCCATACTCTTTGGAAACTTTGCGTTTTCATTGTTTCTAAAATAAATTACAAATTAGTACAAGCAGAACAGATTTATAGATTTAACAAAAAGAATTGAAAATAGTTAAACAGTAGCAATCAAAGAAACAAACAAAAATACAATATAGCCACTTAGCATGGCTGAAGGAGCAAAAACAAACTCCCTACTTTATCTTTTGTGAAAAGAGTGCACTCATATACTGCTACCTTCAGTGTAATTTGGAATAATCATTTGGAAAGATATCTTGCATCACAAGAAAAGTTCATTTATTCATTCACTCTTTCAAAACTTTGTTGTTGTTGTTGAATTACAACATGCCAGAAATTGTTCCAGGTGTATGGACTACTAAGAGAATTAGGAAATAATTGTCAAGCAGAAATAGCGAACAACAAGAATGAGAAAAAAATTACTAAAAAAAAAAGTTATACCCAAAAGGTTTTAGGGAATTGGGGAAAGCTATACAGAAATGGTGAGATTGGGGGCTGGGTTGTGTGTTATTTATTCATTCATTTGTGCATGCATTAAGCAAGCATTTCTTGAGTTCCTTTCATATGTCAGGAGCTATTGTAGACCGGAGTTACCTCAGTGAACACAGACAAAAATCCCTACAATAAATAATGTAAATAAGCAACACACCTATAATAAGTTGATAATAATTGTTAAGGGGGGAAAGCAAAGAAGGATGAGGAGTGTGAGGCATGAGGAGAGGTTGACATTTCAGGTAGGTGTCCAGGGAAGGCCTCCTATTAAGGCCACATTTGATAAAATGTCTAAAGGAAGCGAAGGGTTGAGCCACACAAATCCATCTGGGCAGAACATTCCAGGTCAAAAGGACTGTGTGTGTAAAGGCTCTGAGGGGAGAACGGGCTTGTGGAGGAATGGGAATGAGGTGTAAGCAGGAGGGTATGCAAACTAGGGGGCAATGGGCAGCCAGGCTACAAGTGGTCATGTAAGTACTTTGCTTTTTCTTTGAGTGGGAGGTCTGGTCACTGGAGGGTTTGAGCAGAGGAGTGACAGGTCATGTTTTTGTTTTAATCAGTTTGCTCTGCTCAAAAACAAAGAGGAGTGGAAATAGGGAGAGTGGTTAAGAGTACCAGCTAGGAGAGCTATAGTAGTGGCTCTGACAAGGGTGGAAGCAGTAGAGGAAATGAGCAATGGTCATATTCAGGATAGATTTTGAAAGCAATGCCAACAGAATTTGCCAATGGATGGTGGGGTCAGGGTTCCTCAAGACCATCCCCAGTTTCCAGGATTTGCTGGGACTCATAGAACTCAGCAGATAGTTGTACTTGCAGCTGTGAGTTATTACAGCAAAAGGATACAAAACAAAATCAGCAAAGGAAAAAGGCACATGAGAAGAATGGAGGAAACCTGGCGCAGGCTTCCAGAGTCCTTTCCCCTTGGACTCACGTGGAAGGTGTTTAATTCTTCCAGCATTGAATTGTGACAATGTGTGTGAAATGTTGTCTATCAGGAAGTTCATTAGAGACTCAGTACTCAAAGTTGTTACTGGGGTCTGGCCACATAGGTACCATCTGCCTAACTGTACAAAAATTCCAGACTCCCAGAGAAAGGCAGGTGTCCAGTATGAATACTATTTGAACAAATAATTTAGGTACAACAAACCACTCTTATCAGTTAGGGAATGGTGGAAAACCTCCAGAAATTCATGTTACTGACACCAGCCAACAGCTAACCATGAAAGTTACCCTTTGAAGGATAGCAGTCACAGGAAGGCTATGTTAATTCTTTTATGCACAGGTAGAATATGAGATGTGAGATAAAGAGCTGTTCAGGAAGAGAAATGGAGAGCGTGGGGGTATTCTAGACAGTGAGAGATGTGATGGAGAAGAAGAGATTTACTTGGTATCTCATCCTTAATTTAAATAGGTACAATAAAATGACCTGGAGATATGAGTGATTCCAGCAAACAGCTCCCTCTCCCTGTGGAGCTTATTTGCATTTTAATAGGATAGTTAGATACTAATCAAATGATTCTCACATCTCTCATTACCTTACTGACCCAGGAGTAGTCTGCCCAGGAAGAACAAACAGCATCATGAGGAAAAGACCCCGGGGGTGGCAAGTAACATGGTCTTATTCTATACCTGAAAGAAGGCCAGTGAACAAAAGAATAGTAAACAGGAGGATGGACTTGGAAGGGAGTTGTTCACACTTCCTGTGGTCTTAATTTTGCCAACTGTTGATTAACTATTTATTTATTGACATCTCTGCCAAGGACTGGCCCTTTTTCATTCGTTCATTCAATAAATACTTATTGAGTATTTACCAATGCCGGTTATGTGCTTGGCAACGAGAATAGTTCCTGACACCATGATGTTTGCGGTCCAAGGGAAGAGAGGTTGTCACTTGGCCTTTTTGTCTTCTCATAGATTTGCCTCCTCTCCACTCTCATTGCCCTCAACTAAATCTCTCACAAACCCATATCACCGTGGGACCCTCTCAGCGATCGTTACTCTCTCCTAACTCATCCTGTAGTCTAAAACCAGATTAGGTTTCTTAAAATCTGATTCCAAGATGCTTTCTAATGCTTAAGAATTTTAAATATTTTTTCAACTTCTTAGATAGTATTCCAAGATCAAAAAATCAGAAACTAGCATTTAAGACCCTTCTACATGAATGTGCGCGCACGCGAGCACACACACACACACACACACACACACACACACACACACACACGACCTCCCCCAAATAGCTTGCTCATTTCTATCACTCTGCCTTCTTCTTTTTTTTTTACATCTTTATTGGAGTATAATTGCTTTACAATGGTGTGTTAGTTTCTGCTTTATAACAAAGTGAATCAGCTATACATATACATATATCCCCATATCTCTTCCCTCTTGCGTCTCCCTCCCACCCTCCCTATCCCACCCCTCTAGGTGGTCACAAAGCACCGAGCTGATCCCCCTGTGCTATGTAGCTGCTTCCCACTAGCTACCCACCCTATGTTTGGTAGTGTATATATGTCCATGCCACTCTCTCACTTCGTCACAGCTTACCCTTCCCCTCCCCATATCATTCTGCCTTCTAATCACATTCTTCCCACCAGAAAAATTTCTCTTGGGACCATTCATTCAGGTGGTCCTAGGTCTTTTGTAGGACATCTACTGTGCCACTTCCTCCACAAGTCATTAACTGTTTGGTCTACCCTACTCTGCCCTTCTCCTTTCTACAACGTATAATATCTGCAAAACACAGGCACTCTTTCTCTGTGCATACTTCCAGCCTAGATCTCTGCCTTATCCATATGTATTGGTTATCTACTACTGCATAAAAAACTACCTCAAATATACTGGCTTAAAATAACAATAAACATTAGTTATCTCTCATAGCTTCTGTGAGTCAGGAAGTTGGGAGCAGCTTAGCTACATGGTTCTGGCTCAGGGCCCTTCATGAGGATACAATCAAAATGTTGGCTGGATTTTCATCTGAAGGCTTGACTGAGGTTGGAGAATCTGCTTCCAACAGGAGGCATTCATTTGGCTGGCAAGTTGGAGCTGGTTAATGGCAGAAGACTTTACTTCCTCCCTCATGAGATTTCCGTGGGGCTACTTGTATGTTCTTATCACATGGCATCTGGATTCCTCCAGAGCAAGTGATGCAGATAGTAAAAGACAGAAGCTATCACACATTTGTGACCTAACCTTACAGAAGTCACAGTGTCACTTCCATAATATCCTACTTGTCTCATAGATCAATAATACCGAGTATGGGAAAAGACTACACAAGGGCACGGATACCAGGAAGCAAGAGTTACTGGGGGCCATCCTGGGGGCCACCACACCATATCTGATTAAATGTTACTGCCTAGGGTTTATTTTCTGTGCAAAAGTGCATTACTTTAAGCAAATCAAACACGAAACAAGTGAAAATATTAACAAAATGAATAATGACTTCAAGCTTTTACATAAGGACTTATCACTCTTCAAAAGTATGTTTTTACATTGAAAGCACACCAGATTGTCAGGATAGCCTCCACTCCACGGTATTAAGTAGGAGCTGTAGGCACCCTTGTTTTCCATCTCTTAGTCCAAAGCCTCAATTTCTTAATAAAAAGATAACTCCAACCCCTTAGCATCACATCCATATTTCTTCTTGCTCTTCTCCTCCACTGATCCTCATATATATCCTCTCCTCTCCCCCACCCTTCCACTTCAGTCCTGACTTTCCAGCTCTGAAGAACAGCCTAGCGTATGCATAGGCAGGGCAAGTAGCCTGTGTGGATTAATGAAACTCATCCTGAAACTCAGGATCTCCTTCCCCCACTGAAGTATTTTCTCCATCTGTTCACTAATGCCTAACATTTTGCAATTAACAGATTCCTATTTTTTTCCTCTGACATGTGGTTTCTTGTCTCCAGTTTAAAATACCAATATTCCTTGTAAAAGGAATATATTACAACTTTAACAGCTGTCTGCTCATGCGTATGAGTTTTTCTGCATATATCTCCTGAAAACAAGTTTTCAGATGGTGTAAGAAGAAAAAGAACACTCAGGGGAGGCAATCCATCAGAGGGCAAAGTCAGGGTAGAGAAAGAGGAACGTCATGGAATGGAAGGACGCACTTCCTCACAATTCTGTCCAGAGCCAACTCTTTTCTGAGACTTTACCAAGGGTAGAAAAGCAAAGACCTCTAACCTCATCCTCACACCAACCAAGCTCACTATATAAAACCATATTTCCTTTGTGTACCATCTGTCAAAGGCCATCAAAATGAGGAAATGGAGACAATTTCTTTTAAAAAAAAGAAAAGAAAAGAAAAAGAAATGACCGGTGAATATAACCCACAAAGATGACAATGCAGAGCTGGGAATGCACTACTTACAGGGTGACTGGCTTGTTAAATCTTGAGCTAAAGCTTGTTTATTTTAACAATGACTTTGGTCTGTAAGCCCTTAGCCCTGTTATTTATTCATAACCCTGCAGGGGTCTTGGATTCCTAATTTGCAAGTATAAAAATGAGAAGCAATTTGCACATGCCAGGTGTCTGGACAAACGCTCTCTATTATCTGCATAAACCAGATGCTCAATGATTTGAACCAAGTTGAACAAAACACACACTGTTCATTCCCGAGCTGGCCTCACACTCCTACAGAGACCCTGGGTTTTGCAAAGACTATTCTGTAGCTTTTATCAATTATGGAAAAACCACTATCAAAAAATAACGGCTTTTCTTGATGATGTGCTTCTGGCCGTAATGGTTGGACTGTCCAGTAGAATTTAATGGCCTCAGACCCTTCTTAAGATGCTTAATACATGTCTTTAGGAAGACAGACTTAGAATACAGACACTAAAGCCAGGTTTACCCACCACATCAAAACAGACCTTTTCTATTTTATTTGAACTGATTGCCAGGAAAAAGGGAACCAGCAGCTATTAACACACCTGCCATAGAAGAAGCATCCTGCTAGGAGCTCAAGGCACGTTATTTCATTTCCACAACTGATTTAGGTTATAAAATAGCCAATCTGATTTGATCATGATATTCTATTAACTAAATTAGACTGTGTTTGGCTCACGTTTTTATTTCGAAGAATAGGCTGTTCTGACAGCAGAAATTGAAACAGAATTCAGTTCCCTCATGACTGAATGCATTCACAGCCTTACCTTTTTTCTAGTGTATTTGCACTCTCGTGCTCATCCACAAGAAGTGCCTACGGGCCTTAGACTTCTCTGCAGGGCAAGGGATGCTGTAGAGCTGTGAAGGGACACGAGGCAGAGCAAGCCTGGAAGAGAAAGATCAGAAGCTGTGTTCAACCCCGCGTCTGATTAGTCCCACAGACAACACACATGCAGTCACTCCAGCATGGAGGAGAATCCACCGCTGGGTACAGCTAGGCAATACCAACAATTTTCAGAATCTGGAGAGGGGCGCTCAGATGGATATCAAGATGTCCAAGCAGGACAGGAAGGCATGAGAGAAACAGGATAAGAGTATTCAGACCAGATCCCAGCACACTGAGCTCTGGGCCAGACAGCAGGAGCCATGTGAAGAGGCAGGAGTCAGAAAGTCCCTGTGCTGGAGGAGAAGGGTCAAAGCATAAACCAGGAGAGCAGAAATCACCACTGAGAATCTCAAAGACATGAGTGATGTCACAGAATAGCCTCTATCACCCAGATAACACTGATCAACTTGTGTGCCTGTTCAAACAGATCCACCAGTTATGATCTGGAATGGATGACATGGACCCTCATCACCTTAGAGCCTTCAAATGGAGCTTGGCAATGGTGATCTGGAAGGTCTGTATCAAACAGAAGAAACTTTAAAGAGGGATGTTTCCTAGTGGTAATCACGATTTACTAACACAGAGTTCTCCCGCTGCTGAAGAGTGACGTGTCGCAAGTTCATTCTAGGAATACAAACATATTGATGTCCTCCCTGGGCACATCTGGTAAACAGCTGCTTACACCTGTGTCATATTATTTCACGTCAATGCTGGAACATATGCTGCTCTGGACCAGAGCTTCTCAAACTTTAATGTGCCCAGAAATCATTTGAGGTTCTTGGTAAAATCCAGATTCTTATTCAACAGGTCTGGGTGGACCTGAGAATCCTCATCTCCAACAAACTCACAAGTGAGGCTGATGTTGCTGGTCCTGGGACCACACTTTAAATAGCAAGGCCCTAGATTAAGGATAGGGCCCTTAGCTGTTCTTTTCTATCAACACCTGTTACACATAGAAATTCAATATAACAAGCCACACAAAAACTGGCATCTGAAAGAACACAGATCCTTATTTTCTTGGTGATTTATATACTTGGATAATTGTTTCCACTAAATCCTAATTTAAGGCTTCCTTCATATTGCAAGTAAACATTGATTTTTTTTTGCTTACTCTGGTCATGTCTTCAGATACCAAAATTCTAAGCCTATGCAAAAGGGCTAAGAACATAGATTCTAGAACCAGACTGACTTGTCCACTGCTACCTGTGTGACCTTGGGCAGATTGCTTAACTTCTCTGAGTCTCAGAGTAAAGATAAAATGAAGATAATCATAGTACTTCAAAGGGATGTCATAAAATGTGTTATTCTTAAATGCATTTATAGAAGTGCATGGCACCTGGCAATTATTATTTAGTATTTGTTAAATTAAAATTAATATATATATACAAAATGTAAAACTTAGTATTTGTACAAAATCTACCACATAAATAGCATGATTTCATGCTTTACATATGATCCTTTAAAAACCCTATAAAGGATTTTTCATCTCCATTTGACATATTGGAAAATGAGAAGAACAGAGAGGTATAAAAAGAGACCCTCGATCCTGGAATCCAGATTACTTGAAATCCTCAGAGGAGAGAGTAAGATAGAACTCAACCAGTCGAAGCACAGATACACACTGATAGAGCATCAGTGTCCCACAGGGACTATCATTAAAGGTGGAATAATTTAGACTCTGATTAATTTACTGGAGTCTGACTTGACTAATGACTTTGAACTGTCTTATAGGGAGTCTAGGGAGATACCACATCCTTCTGGGCAGAAATGAGATTTCTCCTAAAGTAAGCAGATGCTGCCACTCTTAATGATCCTAGGAAAATTTGAAACGTAGAGCAGAAATTAAAAACTAGGGAGGTAGGTCTTGAAATGGGGGGGGGAACCCTCCTCCTCTTTTTGTAGATGAGAATCATTATGCTTGGACTCCCACGTCTGGAGAGGCCTGGGGCTCTGCCAGTCTTTCTGAGTGAGCTGTGCCTGGAACACAGAGACAGGCTGGTAGTGAGATAGCGCACCAGCCCAGAAAGAGAGCATTATGAGTTATTCTTGGTGTTGAACTTCCTTTCCACTACTGCAAGGCTTTAATAAAGACACACCAATACTTCCAGCCTGATCTCTGTCTTACAAGAGGTGTTGAGAGGAAGGTTTTACATTCAGGGTTGGTAAATAAGAGGCAAGAGTGATGCTGGCAGCAGCAAGGGTCAGGAGAGAAGAGCCATGTCCCACTGAGAGTGACCTGTTGAGCACAGTGGCAGCTGATGAAGACGCAGGGACATGGCTAGAAGAATCCAAAGGCCCACCCTTGGAACCATGCAGACTAGCCAAGGAACATATTTGTGCAAGACTAATTTCCAGCAAAAAAAAAAAAAAAAAAGCCAGAGGTTTATCATTTCATCATGAATTGGGTTAGGCGTGCATGAAATCAGGGAAACTATCAGGACTAGACATTGAGTTTCCCCATCTCCAGGCTCCTACTGTTTCCAGTATATCACAAGACAATCATGTCCTGAAGGATGATCTTACATACATTATCATCTTTATGAAAACTCCCAGAAGTTGTATTGATTTTCCATATTTTAATCTAGATGTTCAGCATAGCCTGGAATTTCAAAGGTTATCAGACTGTTGTTTTGTTTGGTTTGTATGAGTGTTTGTTTTCAAATACAAGTCACAACCAACGTTGACTAAATTGCTCCTGATCAAAAAGAAAAAGAAACTCATTCTACATAGTTATATGGCCAGGAACCAGTTTTAATGAACAACCAGAGCATTTGTAAATTACTTTGGTGGAATTACATGGGTATCTCAAAGAATATACAAGAATAATTTCCAGTATGACAGGAAAGCACTGGATAAAGCCAAGTAATATCATCCCAGCTGGCCACTCATTACCTGTGAAACCTTGGAAGAGCTATTGATCCTGTCAGAGCCTCTCAAGCTCTTCAAGGGGATAATAAGCCCTGGTTTGTTTACCTCAGGGGGGCCTCTGGCCCATGGCATGCCTCTGTGAGAGTTAGAAGAAGATGTCCCCTCTGAGCTAATCCAGCCTGGTGCAGGCCCACAATTTAGTGCTCATTGTATGGACCAGGTTGGAGGTCCCACATGTCCCCTCAACCAGGGGCTCATGTGTTGCGAGCCAACTTGCACATTCATGCACCTTGGCCATGGCCTGTCTCACAAGATGACGGTGAGGATGAAATGAACGTACTTTGCTAAATGTAAAGTGCACCATACATGTAAGAGAATGCATAGGCTTAAATGTAATCAAAAGTTGGCTTTCAAACCAGAAATTTAGAAAGATTCCATGCGTGAGGATTTCTCAAAAATTTTAGATCAAGAGACACAAATTATAAGGTATGCACCATATAAATCAGGAACAGAGTATTTAGCAGGTCTGTGGTTCTTAGCCAGAATGAAGAGCCAGAGGTACCTGAAATCTACTTAAACAGACAGATCCAGGGTCTTACCTCTGGAGGCTTCTGAATCAGGAGGTCTGAGAGTCTTAATATTCTTATTTATAAAGGTCCTTGGATTTTCTTTGATGTGCACCTCTGTTTGAGCAGCACAAGCTTAGAGAATTTAAGCCTAGCAGCTAATTCAGGTATTTTTAAGCCACACTCACTTCTTTTTTTGCCTGAATTATCCAGAGAGCTTCAAATGAAAACATATGGCATAAAAAATAATAAACAACTGAAGATGATGCTATGTTCTCCATTAAAAAAAAATCACTAGGCTATTGCTCAGTAAGTTGATGGCTCATAAAATATTTATAGAATGCACATTCCAAAGTACATAGCACATGGCACAAAGTATCTCTGTACTGTCCCATCCACTGAGCTACAAGTGCAAAAATCCTAATCTTGTTCCCCCCATGCTAAGAGTCTGCTGAGATGCAATGGAAATCTCAGACAAGTATGTGCACCATCAATCTGACATCCAATGAGGTTATCATGAATCAGATCAAAGTAAACAATCAATAATCATTCTACTTTTATATAAATCCAGTACCATCAAACGCAAAGGCAATAATTTAAACACAAATATTTCAGTAGTTTTAACCACTGTAAATTAAATCCTTTATTAAAGCACAAACATTTATACTTTCCACTTAGATTCTATTAAGGTATTTAGCCATAGTCTTCCATCTCCTCAGCTGCTCTCTATTCCAGGAATTAAAGAAGAGACAGCACTTAGTATTTCTTTTAAGGATTGTTAACACCATCGGCAGGGAAAGCTATATCATTCTGCATAAAATTAAAAGAACTCATTTCAATCTACAAAGAATAAGCCAGTGAATTTCCCCAGGCTGACATATTAAAGTATTGCATCTAGGATATAAGTACTCTACTTTTACTAATTCTCTAGAATTATGTTTAATTATCACAGAAAAGTAAATGGGGGAAAAAAACCCAGACAAATAGCCAGGGAACCTGGGTTTCGAATTGACATGTTACTGTCCCCAGCCTCACTAAACAGTCATTGCCTTTAGACTATTGACACACTAATCAACAAGGAAATTAGTTTGGAATCTGATCGTAAAATATTTGAAAAAAAAGTAATCCATACAAGATTGATTCACTCTGGCATGTGGAGACTTTTTATATAATAGATTTGTAAAGTAACAATTAATAGCCAACGACAAGATTAGAAAAATGATTTTCTGGTTGCCATGACAATTCAGAGAGCATACTACCACCCACTCTGACAGCAACACTTAAATAATGCACATAAAGACAGATAGAGGAGCCCACACAGAAGTGGGTGTCAAAAGCTAAGAAGTTAAACTGCAGATACCGCAGAGGTGATGGAACCCTTAGTAGAGTGACATAGGAAGTGACCACTGTGTAATGGGAAATTTTCTTGAGGTAGAGCTCAGTCTGCTAAAATCCAGATGGTTCATGAATGCCTACACTCTACCCTAAGCTAGTGAAGACTAAATTGTCATTCCTATGTCAGCAAGCAGTCGCAGTTGACAATTTTCAGAGTGCTTATCAGAGGATAGAGAAAGTTTTAGGCCCTACCCATCATGTAAATTAATAGTAGTGGGTAGGTAGAACACATATTCCAAGCTATTAAAAGAAAAGCTAACAAAAATGTTCTATTTTAAATTGTAAAATTATTAGAAATGAATATAGTACCTCTTAATGTAATGAAGGGACAGGCCTACCTACCAGGAGTACACAATATACAGGTAAAGTAGAGATATAAAGGACATTTCACTGAGCATAAAAAAAATATTTTAAGATGTATCATTACTTTTATATGAAAAAATACTGCTAGCTGTATCAATTTAAAACATCTAATATCAGATATATTAATTACAGTGTGGAAAATTATATCTTAGAAATGATGAAACAGCGTATATATTGCTGCATTCATCTGTAACCATTCTTGTATAGTATAAGTTAGTTCATTCATTCATTCACTTAGTCAATGAATATTTTTAGTACTTCCAATGTGCCAGCTACCTGTGCAAAGTGCTAATTTTTTATTATTGGTCAATAGTATGGTTGTTTTTATGAAGCCTGAGAGAAGAATCTCATTGAGTGGACTCCCTGACGACTGTGAAAAAGATCCTGGGGTTCAAAATGAACACATTATGCAAGTAACTCAATAAAGCATGTTTCTGGCTGGTGTGTCATGATACACTTGCATGTAAGAAGAATAACATATTTTTCAAGTTATAAATGTCAGTGTTAAAGCCCAAGGTTCATATGTACTCATCATTTATCTCCAAGTTACATATTATCAGCCAAAAATTTACTTATAAATTAATGTGTTTCCTATAAAACAATATGACAACTTTTGGATGGGGCTCAGGCCAGGTCATAGATGCCATTTAATTCACAACTAGGTAAATTATCATTCATGCTCTAGTTTCATTTCACACCACAATAGACCCCTCTGACACAGGAGGGCTTCTCCGTCCTCACCATCCCAGAGCATCTGTAGTCCCCTCATATCCTCCTCCTAGTGGTGATGGCCAAAATTCCTCCCAGTTGCTTGTGAACATCTTGGAGAAGCTCTAGGGATCCACATTGATGCTTATCAGAGTAACAGCAGAGTTTCTTGTGCAGGTAAATCTGGAGGTGTCAGTTAAAGCAGATGTAGAGACATCCCAAAGGAGCATCTATTACCAAGTTCAAGATGTTCCTAAATGGGGTGTATATATTTTCAGTGAGAGACAATCCAGATTAAACTGGACCATGAGCTGGATTCTATGTTCAGGCCCATCCCAGGTATAAACACTCTTTGCCTCAACACAAGAAAGGTGGGGAGAATGTAATTCTTCCCTGACCTTGTGAAATGAACATGTACCCTTTTACTGAAAGCCAGAAATATGGAGTCAGAGGACTGAGCAGCTGAGAGGATTCCTAGTTACAGGGCTTCAGGCAAGATCCTTAAGCTTTCTGAGCCTAAGCATTCTGACTTCTAATTATGAGGCTCAAAGGTTTGTGAAGTACAGATGCCAGTTATAGTTGTAACAAAAATAAAAATGTTAACCTTTATTTTCATAAAAAAATTTACAATATAATAAGTTGTTACTGGCATAATATAGGTCATGGGATTAGGGGTGTTCACCTTTGCATATGCTTAAAATTTTTCATAATAAGCTGTTTGGAAAGAGAGAAAATATGGTTTAAAAAGCTGTGATCCTCTGGCTGGGGTAAGATCTCTATCTTGGAGTATCTCTAGTATCAAGAACTATGAAGGTCCTGAGATTTTACTTTCCTGCAAGCTAACAGAGCAGGCGCACACTGTCCCCTGGATGCTGTAAGAAGACATGACTCCTGACTCAGAGACAAAAGACTTTATCATCCACAGAGTACCAGCAGGTGTACCAGCTCCCCAAGCCCCTCTGACCACAGGATGACACAAAGAGGGCCAGGTGATGCCTGCCCAGGCTGCAGGCTATGCTACAGCAGAGGAAGCCCAAGCTCGGGAACCTGACTCTCTTCTAGTAGACAGTAAGCCCACCTGACTTTTGCCCCAGAGGGAGGCAAGGTCTTCGTTTCAACGGGCTGTGAACACACCTGTGCTTTGCTCCAGAAGGAGACACCATCCCTATCTACCAAGGCTATTTGCTCTACAACACATTTAAAAAGCTAGTCTGAAGCAAAGGCCTCTGCTTGCAAGCCACGCAGGAACATACCGTCTCCAAACCCTTCGTATATACAAAATAAAGATTAAAAATATCTACTAAGCAGTATAGCAATAACATCTGCCATCTAAGTTAGTACTAACTGCAGACATTGTGTTAGGTGTCTGATACTGATTATAAGATTTAATTGGCCCCCAAAAATCATAAGAGGCAGCTACTTCTCCTATCCTCATTTTTCAAATGAAGAAAATGAAGCCATAACTCAAGTAAGTCATGAAATTAGAAGCCATAATATTATTAAACAAGGGAACTAGAATTTGAACACAAACAAACCCTATCACCATGCTTAATTCTTTTTTTTTTTTTTTTTTTTTGCGGTACGCGGGCCTCTCACTGTTGTGGCCTCTCCCGTTGTGGAGCGCAGGCTCAGTGGCCATGGCTCACGGGCCTAGTGCTCCACGGCATGTGGGATCTTCCTGGACTGGGGCACGAACCCATGTCCCCTGCATCGGCAGGCCGACTCTCAACCACTGCGCCACCAGGGAAGCCAAACTCTTTAAAAATATACACTATATATGTCTGTCCCTACATATACCTCATCACTCTGTGGTTAATTGTCCATGTGTGTGTCTTCCCCACTAGACTACATTCTTAAGGTCAGGAGGGACATTTTTGATTCTTTTATTTTTAAAGCCTAACAGTACCTGGCTAGTATATACTAGATATTCAAACAATGTTGGTTGAAAAATAAATGTTTTTAATTAACCTTCAGGAAATTATTCTCAGAATAAGGAGAAGGTACTTCTTGTGCTTTTTGGTACTCTATTCTGAGGATAACATGTATTTTCAGATGAATATTCATGATATGCTCTAAAATAAGCAAAACACTTTTATTCTTAAGATAAACTCCAGATTGGGGCATCTATGACATAATTTAAAATGCTCTTTCTGGACAAAATTTTTAAGTCTTATTCTGGAAACATCTTAAGCTAAATTTCTAAGGTATTTAATATGTGAATTTATGAAAGCTCTACTAGGACAGAGTAGTTGCATATTAGTGCAGCAAGGACACTTGGAAGTCAGCTAGTCCACTGCTTAAAAAGAAATGAAGAGAAGAACCATTTCATGAAAATGTTCTAACAAAGTCCAATATATAAAGGCAATCAAAGTGGAGGTTCTAGTTAAAGTAGAAGTAGAAATAAAGACCCCACCTAAATATTTTCTCTGTTCCCTACTGAGTGGTCTTTGAGGGTTACCAGGGATCCCTAATGTTTCTGAGGGACACAGTTTAGATCAGCTGATCTAGTCCATTCTTCTCATTTTTGAGTTGTAATACTTAAGACCTACAGTAGCTCATCTAAAATCTCTAGTTATTTAGTGGTTGCTCATCTAAAATCTCTAGTTATTTAGTGGCTACTCCCTACCTAAGAATTCAGATTTTCAAACTCTCAGTCTAGTGTTCATTCTACTCTATTGCCCCTTAATTATTACAGAAATTTATTACTATTACAGTCTCAGTTTTACTATAAATAATATTATTATAAATGAAGATAACTAAAGCCAAAGTTATGTTACCGAGCAGAGCCCAGTGGGGCTCCTGGGCACAAAGCCCTTCTGTGTCCCCCATTTCTTTGATTATAGGAAATAGACTTCATTCAGCCTCAATAACCTTCCCTGAGTTCCAAAAGGCAAATTCAAGCAGTTGTTAGAGAAGGGAGGGGATGTGAGACAAAGGAGAAACAAATAGTCAAGAGAAACAATAGTGCAGCCTTGGGGCAAGGTCCTGGTTCCCCATCAACGGGCACACACAACAATATCTTTGAGCTGTTTTGCAGATACTGAAACCCTCTCCAGGTAGAAAAAGTTAACGATTGTATTCTGCCCACAAGCAGGTAGACCCCAGACCAGTTGGAATCAGAAGCTTGATGATACTGACTCCCACTTACCTCACCACCAACCAGTCAGAAAAATGTCCATGAGCTGATCACGATCTCTTTGAACCATTACTATAAAAACTTCTCACTGCCCTCTACAAGGGGCACAGTTTTGGAAGGTGCTAGCCTGCTGTATTCCCTCTTTGCCTGGCAAAGAAATAAAGCTACTCTTTCTCTTTCCTCCAAAACTCTCTCTGCGTATTTCTGTTCAGCATTGGTGCACAGAGAGCCAATATTTTGGCATCAGTTACAAATGCTGACATGAAAGTACCAATGCTGAGAGTACAATGCTGTACTAACTTACCTTTCAGAAGAAATATGTCAAGAGGCCTACATCCAATATTCTTTCTCCATTGATAAGACATATTGTCTAAAAGTCAGCCCCTTTCAGAGATGGGCATTTCCTTTTTTAGTGCAGGAAGTGGGTTGGTCTACCTTTTTGTTCCCTAAGGTGACTAGAAATTTGGTGCCTTTATAGCAAATTTATGAGATTTACTTTGATAATACTTAGGATGTTAACTCTTGGAAGTGAAATTCCTACTAATGCCGTGACTTCAAAGTAAAGATTTTCATCAGATACAATCTAAACAAGAAAACAGTGTCTGCCCGCACACCTCTCCCAACCTCTTTCCTCTAAAGGGCTCTTGTTTAAGCCTACAACTGCATTAATCTGTCTGAAAGGGGGTAACATCCTTGACCTATCATCAGTCCCAGAGTTAATGTGCTAATGGTTTGTCTTAATTCAAATTCCCATTCTATCCACGTTTTCCTACAAAATCATGATAAAGCTCTAAGAGTTCTGAACACATTAGCACCATTTTTTGGTGACATTACCTCAGAGCTGACTGTGACACACTGAGGTATTGTTGAGAACTGTGGTCCTGGGAATGGATTTCCAAATCTCTCATGGCTACAGAGCCTGAAATCTATGCAGTGACTCAGTGAGTCCTCCAAAAAAAAAAAAAAATGTGCTTTGATACACATATATAAAAACAACACTCTTGCTTTACTGGACTGAGTACTCAGTCTGCCCAAACATACTCTGTATATTATTTATTTTGTATGGGATTTCCTCAGAAAGGTAAGATCAATATCACTATACCATGTGAGTGAAGAATACGTGACATTTCAACAATGCCTACAGTAATGTCATATTCTACGATAAATATACATTGCCTTGAATTCAACTGATTTGAATAAGTCTCATCAATATGATCACCACAAAGGCAAAGCAAATCACTTGGCCTTCATTTGTATCCATAGAGTTATTGCCCTTGGAGTACTTTACTCTCATTGATCAATTAAATTAATTGACAAATTTTATTAAGCCTGTATTATATGTCAGATACTGCCTGGCATGGAGATATTATGGGGAATGAGTCAAATACCAAACTCTTTCCAGAGCCAGGGAAAGAAAGTCAAGAAAACAGGCAAATACAACATATTGAGAAAGGAGAAACTACTGATTCTAAGTGCTAAATAAGGAGAACTGATGATTCCTGGGGAGGTGTAAAGAAGAGAGATCTGACTTAGACACAGGAAACCAGGGAAGGCTTCATAGAGAAAGTAATCTAAACTGAGACCAGAATCACCTGATAATCTGGCCTTTGCGCATGTTTCTCCAATTGCCAGCACTCTCTTCTCTTCACTCTTCATTGACCCAGTTTAAATGTCATTTTTTCAGGGGATAATTATTCTCCTAAACTAGCTTCTTGTACTTTTACTTTTAGAACACTACTGACACTTTTCATTATCTCTTCAAGTCTCTCTATGCAATCAGCCTGGAGATCCATGAGGGTAAGAACTACATTTATTTTGTTGTAAATTATTTAGGTTTGGGGTTGGGCAATTAAGAGAATGAAAAAGCAGTGGTTCCTTTTTTAGACTGTGGCTCTTTAAATTGATAATTCTGCCATTTACATTTACATTTCCTGTAAGTTAGGGTTGGCTTGTAAAAAGCTGTTAAACAACATGCTAACTGTGAAATGTCAACCCTCACTACACTTTCCCTGTCCAGAACATCACATGAAGACTTCGCTGGGTTTTATAGTGGTTTTCTGATTTTGGTAGTCCATTGAAAAAGGGAGTTTGAAAGTTGTTGTATACTGTTAATGATTGCCTGCCCATGTCCTGCCTGAAACACCACGATTGTTTATGAAAAGTATCATATAAAAAGCTGGATACAGTTTGGCATGGGAAAAAAAAGAGAATTGAGAATATTGGCAAGGAAGTGGTTAAGTTGATGGACTATGAATCTGAATACGAATCCTTTTGCTACCACTACCAGATAGCAATTACCGAGCACTTTAGAGGGCTTATAAACAGGATAAAAATGAGGGATTGAGAGACTCTAGGTCTCAATGTTGCTGAAGAACACATGTGGGGACAGGTAAGTGAACACAAGATCTGGAAGGACATCCTGATGTGTTGAATTTGATGACAGTTAAAGGTAAAGAAGTTAAAAAACAAACCTGGAGCCATAACAAGCCCCGAGGATAGTCACAGGTGTGGGTTGGCTCAAATGAGGAGGATGTGAGATAGTAGTGATGTCAGGAAGAGACTGAGAAACTGTATATTGATTGAGTTATCCACTTAGCTACAAGTTTGGAAGAGAAGGAATACTGCAAATTAAAGCAAAGAGAAGGGGCATAAAAATCACATAACAAGATGGCATCAGTTTCAAATTAGTAGAGGTTTTGTACAGAACTAAAGGAACACACTGGCTTGAATGCAAAGCTGGGGTATGAGGACTATACCCAAACCTCCTCTAGTGGGTTGAATGGTGGCCTTCAAAAAGATATGTCCATGTCCTAATTCTCAGAACCTGTGAGTTTTACCTTATTTGAAAAAGATGTAATTAAGTTAAAAATCTTGAGATGAGATCATCTGGATTATACAAACCAATGAGAAAAAATAGAAATAACCTGGCAGAAAAATAGGCAAAACTCACAAATGGAAGAGATACAAGGAAGGCCAATAGTTATATTAAATAGTACTCACTTCAATAGAAATGAGATAAATGCAAAGATAATTATATGGCAAAATTAAATATGGCACAATTTTAACATCTCATAATTTTGAACATTAGCCAGATGTGGACCATAGAAAATCTTATACTCTGTTGGTGAGAGTATAAATTGGTTAACCACTGGAAAATAATTTGGCTGTATCTTGGGACTTGCCTGGCGGTCCAGTGGTTAAGACTCTGCGTTTCCACTACAGGAGGCGTGGGTTTGATCCCTGGTGGGGAAAACTGAGATTCCACATGCCACGTGGTGCAGCCAAAAAAGTAATAATAATTTTTTTTAAAGTTGTCTGTATCTTAAGTTAAATATTGCATGTGCTTCTAGAAATCATAAGCAAAAAGTCTTAGTAGTAATTATTGTTTGTAATGTTTTCACTTCAGTTGTGTGGGACTTTCATTTATGTGTGTGCATATGTATTATGTCAGGATGTAGAACAGACTGTATTTAGCACTGTGGCCAAAAATGTTTAAATCCGGGCTTCCCTGGTGGTGCAGTGGTTGAGAGTCCGCCTGCTGATGCAGGGGATGTGGGTTCGTGCCCCGGTCCAGGAAGATCCCACATGCCGTGGAGTGGCTGGGCCCATGAGCCATGGCCGCTGAGCCTGTGCGTCCGGAGCCTGTGCTCCGCAATGGGAGAGGCCACAACAGTGAGAGGCCCGCGTACCACACACACACAAAAAAGTTTAAATCCACTTTTCTAGGGAATCCTAGTTCTATCTGCCTGAGCATGTCAGCCCATAGAATTAAACACTGTGTGTGAGGAAAACAGGATATGTCAACTGCTAAGGACTAGCTCTATGCTAGCATGCATCCAGGTATTCATATGGGGAAAAAAGCAATCAGTTAGTTAAACTCAATTCCATTAACTGTATAGCTCAAGCTCTGAAATTCAGGGTCTTAGTATTTCTCCCAAGATGTTTCTCAGCTTCTCTGGTAAACCTGCCTTTCCATTGATTTTAATTCAATATTGAGAGAATCAATTGGATCAGTCTGTCTAAACAAATGTCTTCTTGGTTAGGCTCACTAGCTTCTGTTAATAAAAAAAAATTGAGTGCTATTCCACTATCCTCACTGAGAACAATCCCTGAAGAGTTTTATCAGACACTAAACATACATACACACACACCCAATTAATAAAAATTATTACAGGCAATGTTACCAGCCCAGAACCTGAAAATGGAGAAATGTAGGAAGGATTTCTTAGCTATACACAGAGACTGATATGAAGTCATGGATCTTCACTGATAGAAAAATTGTAAAATATATATTAGCTTTTTAGCCTTTTGTGTGTCCTGTGTATTTGATAGAATCAGAAAATAGGAGCTACCACCACTCCATCAATTGCAAGATGTACCATTATAGTATGTATAAACAAAGAAGAAAAACACTGCAACTTAACCATGTAACACCATGTAAGTTACATTCTGATTTTAGAGATTTAAATACAGTAGAAGAAGAATAAACATACATTTCCATCTGTCCTTATTTTTAATCTATCACCCACCCAACATACATTGCCACAGATCATAAAGGAATACCTAGGCTCTAGAATAACCTTAGAGATGATTCTGTCAGTTTTTAAGCTTTCTCAGAAAACAACAGCTGTGGCTAAATTTTACAGGCTCACCAAAACTCCTTAATGGAGTAAAAATTTAATATAGGTTTCATTATAAACATCACTTAATATTTAGTGAAAAGGGACTACAAGACAATCAGAAGCATGATTTAGGACTAGGTTCTGTTTATCAAAGAATAGTTAGAACTCCAGGGCACTTCTAAAAATACTGTAAATCCTGGTATCACAGTGAACAATCCTGAGATGTCCTCATTTCAAATATTCCTAAGTCTTAATGCACCAGTGGTGAGTATAATAAACAAGGCTTTCATCGGTCACATAGTACATAAGCCTGTTTAATTGTAGTAGAGATCTCTTATTTTTATGGCTGTATAAGTTACTGTCTCATGTAGTTATGACAGATACTAAATTTTATTTTATTCACTTGCATTCAATTTATTAACAGAACGTCCATTTACATAAACATAGGAAAGTAAATGAAGGCTCTGTGGGCTGTAACTTAGTTCAGTACTTTGCACACATTTTTCAAATTAATGCATTAATTTGCTATCTTTTAATCATATTGCCCAAATCTCAGCTGTTTGGGGTTCATAAAGTAAAAAGGAATCCTTCTGACTAAACATATTTTGGTTTAAACTTTCCTGAGAGGAAATTAGTACGTGACTCACTTCAAAGACAGAGATTACAATAGGGTGGCCCTTAAGTGAGTTGAGCCTTTTCTTCATGTAATAGTTGAAGAGGTCAAAGCTATTAACATTTTTTGTAACTTAAGCCAGGCACATTTGGAAGGGCATCTCAAACCCTTGTCACATTGCTCAAGCAGCAGTTGGAAGCTCAAATGCACTAGAGTTTAAAATCCTTTCTGATCTGTGATCTCTTACAAACCCCAACTATTGAGGAGTCAGCAAAAGACATACCAGAATGCCTTCTTTTTCCCTTCTTTCACTGTCCTGTTCTTTGCCAGAACAAAAGAATGTATGAGACATAAAGAGAACAGTGTACTACAGGGCCATGTAGAAATACCAAATTTCTTTCACATTTCTAAATATTCAGTTGGTATAGATACGATGAGTTTTTCCTCAGTAAAATCCATTGGTGTACAATCCGAGGAGCAATGAAAAGCAATAAATATACAAAGTGTTAAGAGGTCAAGTTTCAATAGCCAAAGACAAGTATGTCAAGTCAGAATTAATTTGACAGGGCAGCTTTGATCTTTTTTTCAAAGTCAGATTGACATTGGGCCAAATTCTCATGAGAGAAATTTATTATAATTTGTTAATGTGTCATCAAATAGCCTGCATGAATTGAAATATGAATTGAAAATATGCTTTTGTTGGGTCATTTGCACTCTATTACTTTATTAATAATTTGCATGCTGGTCTAGATGCCACATTGGGCATGTTGGTCTTTACAAACAAGTTCTTTTGGGGGATTGATCTTAATTGACAGAGGCAAAAAATAGAATATTTCCTGAACCTGAAATATGTCTTAAAGGCAAATAAAAATTAAAATTTAAATAAGGTATTAAAGTAATTCACTCTATTTTTAACTTCATTTTCCTTATCTCATTTTAGAGCATCTTAATTGATATGGTTGCTAAATAGTTATGCAATTAAACTAAAATTGGTGTACAAGTTAACAATTTTTTGATCAATGACACATTATAATACTTTGCTTTAATAGTTTTCCCAAATTATTCTCATAGCTCCAGGATTATATCTTTTCTTGTTCCTTTCATTTGCATCCAGACCTGACTAGGAAGAAATTACATGGAAATCTTCAACTCTTTTGATAAGGAACTACTGAAATCATTATAATTCTGCTTGGAATCATTACAGTTCTGCCTTAAACCTATTAGAGAAGTATTATGTGCAGTTCTAATAAATGTTGATGATCTAAGTGAAGAAGTCAAGAATAAATGAGTGCCATAGATGTTTTATTATTAATGGTTAAAGTCTATTCTCTTTATAATATCCACAAAGTACAATATTATATTGCATTATAAACTGCCAGTGAGGGACTATTAACTGTTATGAGAATATACAAATATACCAGCTCAACTAAAATTGACTGAATAAATACATGCTAGATTCTATATACGTGTACATACACTTTTATCTTCAGAATATTTCTCTACTTGTACAAATTAAATCTCAAACACCCTTATTTAAAGATGGTTAAATCCAGTCAGTGAGGTCAGGTTGCCAAAAGCAGATATGAAGATGTTAATTCCCAGGAGGGCCTCAGACAGGCCCTTGATTATGTTGCCACTGTGAACATGCACTGTACCACTGAAATTGTTTCAGAGCCTGGCAAATATTCCTGTATCTTGGCCATTTTAAATATTTTACTCGGAGAATGCAAAAACAATCGTTTATTCATTCTGTATGCAAACTAGTGCTCATTACAGGATTCTATTCTTTTTATCTTTGAATCAATAGGAAAATAAAAGAAAGAATAAATAAAATGTAAAGTGAATGAAAATTTTACAATTAGGTTTTATAAGAGCCCTTTTTATTTTAATCTTCCTATTTTTTTTTAATGCAATGATCTCTATTCCTATGGAGAAGATACCTGACTAACAAAAAAAGAGAAGGAAAAGAAGCAGGGAGAAAGAGAGAGCTCCTCTGTAGTTCCCAGAGGTACCAGGGAAGGAAGGTTGTAGAGTACCAAATTTCCCTGGAGAACTTTGGAAAATTACAGAGACCAGCACACATACCCAACCCCCAGAGTATTCCAGCTCTGACTGTTCCATCCTGAACTATGGCAAATTAGCTGCTCCTGAGGCAAGAGAGAGAGAGAGAGAGATGCTGGAAAGAAATTCAGATTAATGGTCATCATCCTACCCACTGATGGCACAAGACAATATGTTCCCAAGTAATTAAACAATACATTTCATTATGATCATATTTTGTTATTTCTTCAGTAAGCAAACATTTTACTTTACAAATTGACAAGGTTAGGTTTGGAAGACCTACGTAGTTTAATAGAGTCTTATAAAGTTTGAAGAATCTGCATAAAAACACAATAAAAGGACACAGTAGGCCATCAACGAATATTTTTGATTCTACAGTTTACTTGGAATTAGGTCACATCACACCAGTCGAGTGTCAGGTATGTCTACTGTGAAAAACATCACGTACCCAAAGAAGAGTATTTGGTCAGCTACAGTAAATTGTGTTAATGACCCCAGTGACACAGGCTTGATTGCAAGCCAAAGGTGAGTAGATTTTCCTCCCAAGCTACTCTGATCCAACCTTTAATTATGGTAATAATGTTATTTATAACATGTCACCACCAAATGACCCTGGGCCTTGGGCCTGGTTAAGAACAACCCTAAAAAAGGACAATAGTCAGTAAATATGTCATCCAGTCTGATAAAATTCCAATCAGGTACTGTGACAAAAGTGCAATAGGGAAAGTAAAACAGTTATTCACAGACTGAAATCCGTGAAAGTTGGTGTCTTCAAATGGTGATATGTTCAATGTGAAAGACTGAGCAGGCACACAATTTAAGCTTCCTAAAAGCCTTCATAGCATTGACTATAAACAAAATGACAGAATTCTTCAAAATAGGTAAATACTTTGAAATACATATTTATTTGGTCCAGGATCATGCTAGCAGGAACTTTTACAAAAAAGAATAGGCTGGGCTTCCCTGGTTGCGCAGTGGTTAAGAATCCGCCTGCCAATGTAGGGGACATGGGTTTGAGCCCTGGTCTGGGAAGATCCCACATTCCTTGGAGCAACTAAGACTGTATGCCACAACTACTGAGCCTGCGCTCTAGAGCTCACGAGCCATAACTACTGAAGCCTGCATGCCTAGAGCCCAAGCTCTGCAACAAGAGAAGACACCACAGTGAGAATGCCGTGCACCGCAACAAAGAGTAGCCTCCACTCGCCTCAACTAGAGAAAGCCGCGTGCAGCAACAAACACCCAATGCAACCAAAAATAAATAATAAATAAATAAATACATTTATTTTTAAAAGGCCAACATCAGTCAGTGTTGTAAATTTCAAGAACTGAAGCACTTAAAAAAATATGAGCACAGTACAATCATGATGATGATGATGATGATGACACAGACAACACTTATTGAATCTAACTATATGCCAGATACTTTAAATGCCTTACATTCATTATCTCAATTAATTCTGTAACCCTCTAATGAGATATATACTATTACTACCCCAGTGGTATTGGTGATGACCCCTGGGCCTAAAGTGATTACATAGGTTGCCCATAGTTAGTTTCCACTGAAACCTGCACTCAAAAGCAGATCTATTTCCTTGCTTAGCCATCACACATACAGATGGTGGCACACAAGTTATCAGTAATTATCTTCCCTTTGGTGGTCATTGTAAAGTAGTGAACAAGCTCATACCCTTGGTGTTAATTTAGAATATGGCAATTTCCCCTTATCAACCAAGGGTATGAACTAAGTCCCAAGGAACCCAGAGCCCTGTGTTAGGCAGGAAAAAATTACAGTGGGAATAGAAGATGTGGATTTGCTGTTTTTTAAGTTCTCACAATACAGTCAGAAAAAGAAGTAAGGACCAGTATAAATACATGCATTTAATTACCAGTGAGAGAAACAGGAAAATGATGATAAAAATACCAAGACACTAAGAAGAATAAAGAAAGAAGATACCAGAATCATCAGGGGGACTAAAATCAAGGAAGAGCAATAACGCTCTTCTTTATAAAACAGCCTTTAACAGATGAATGGATAAAGAATATGTGTATATATATACGTATATATATGTATATATATATATATATATGTATATATATGTATATATATATATATATATATATATACAATGGATTATTACTCAACCATCAAAAAGAATGAAATAATGCCATTTGCAGCAACATGGATGGACCTAGAGATTATCAAACTAAGTGAAGTAAGTCAGGAAGAGAAAGACAAATACCATATGATATCACTTATATGTGGAATCTAAATACAATAAAAATCAACATATCTACGAAACAAAAACAGACTCACAGATTTAGAGAACAGACGTGTGGTTGCCAGGAGCAGGGTGGGTGGTGAGGATTGGGAGTTTTGGATTAGCAGAGGCAAACTATTATTTATAGGATGGAAAAACAACACAGGGAATTATATTCAATATCCTGTGACAAACCATAAGGGAAAAGATTATGAAAAAGAATATATATATGTATAACTGAGTCACTTTGCTGTACCAAAGAAATTAACACATTGTAAATCAACTATACTCCAATAAAATTTTTTAAAAATAAAATAAAATAGCCTTTATTTCCTCTTGATTCCTGCTTTAATTCTTTCAGCTTCTGCATGAAGCCTTGGTGCTTATTCCTGAATCTCTAAATACAAAAGCTTTCCATCATGAAGTCACAAAGACATTCTGTTGATATGAAGAAAGAAAAGAATGGGAGTTTTTTTTGTTAATATGCCTCTCTATCCCCTTCACCCTCCACTCACCTTTTGTTAAGAGGCTCCTATCAAAACTTACCACTCATTTTGGTACTTATCATTCTCCATTGTTGTAATTCCGGTACCAAAGAAGGTCAACAACATTATGTACCCAAAATTCTGCCCTTAATTCCACCATTGGATATGGACTTGGAGGTGATTTAGTTTAGGGCAGTTCTGTTGGAACTTACTGTCTTCATTACAAGAAATCTGTTTATTCCTCCCACCTCATTTCTCTCTTCTTTGGAGAATCAGTACAAATCCCTAAACTGTGGTCCTTCACTTAAACAAGTGAATATGGAAAGACGCTCCTAAACACTGCATTACTTTTCATTACTTAATCTCTATTGCAACTGGTTTTAATTATGCTGATAGGGCTAAAAACTGTTTTTTTTAAAAAAACTAAAATGCTCCATATGCATTTTATAGTCACAAGGCCTCCCCAAATCTAGAACCTTATTACTGGATTTGTAATTGTTGAGGTCCAATGTTTTACAAAAAAATGTGGGCTTTATACCTAAGCAGACTAATTGGACCCATAATTTCCAGCTTCTCTATTTGTCTGACTTCTCAAAACAAAAGAGGAAAGCATTACCACATACCTATCTCAAAAGAAAAGAAAAAAATCGGGCTTGCCTGGTTGAGAGTCCACCTGCCGGTGCAGGGGACATGGGTTCGTGCCCTTGTCCGCGAAGATCCCACATGCCGTGGAGCGGCTGGGCCCGTGAGCCATGGCCGCTGAGCCTGTGCATCCAGAGCCTGTGCTCCACAACGGGAGAGGCCACAACAGTAAGAGGCCCCCGTATTGCAAAAAAAAAAAAAAAAAAAAAAAATCAATGCTGCTCTTTGATGAAAATTCATGTTATTTATTATGCAATGGTTAAGATCAGGGTGTATCTATAGACATGGACATTGAATAAACACCCTAAGCAATTGGTTTAAACTTCATGGATAAGTGCTCATAATGCTTGGTTTTTGCCCATTTGGTAAGGTCAAGGAGTTTGTGGAAGTGCTGTAATGCCAATGTGATTTACTTAATAAAGATGAAACCTATCATTATCCAGGGATGTACTGCACTGTGGGTGTGGGGAGGGAAGAGCGGAATTGCCTACTGCTTTGTCCTGGCAAGCAGAGTCCACAGTAAGTAGTGTGCCTGTTTACTGGACATCTTCATTGTGGACCTGGGAGGGCCCAGGCACCTAGTGACAAATGCAGGACTCAGGCTGGATTCTGCCGAAATTTGGGGAATCTTTTGGACCAACTTGCCCTGACAGCTTTCAAGCAATCTCACAGGCTGGACCATCCTCACTGAGCTCACCCTCATTTGCTGAATCTCTGCTCAGGGTTGAAGTCATACTTCTGGCCTCCAATGGGCACTCTAGAAATGCCAAAGTTCTGGCACACTTCAAGGAAAGAGACAACTCTCTATGAATCTCTGTATTCACTGAAGACAAGACTACAAATGACATGATTTGAGGAAAACAAATTTTAAAAAAGAGGAAAAAGACACAGTTTTGAATAACAACATTCAAGGCTAGGTGTGATGGCCACAAATTCCTGACACCCCTCTCATTGAGAGATGGAATTTATTTCCCCTCCTCGTGAATCTGGGATAGTTTGGGACAAATCTGACCATCATTCACAGAAGCCCAATCTCGTCACATGGAGAGCCCATGTGGAGAAAGAGATGTCATCACCACCCAGATGTGCCTGCCATTCAGCAGACTTGGGAGCGAGTTATTTAGACATTCCAGGCTTAGGTGCCATCTTACTGCAGCAACATGAGCAGTTCCAAACAAGACTAGCAGAAAAAAAAGGCTCTCATTGTTTTAAGCAACAGAGTTTGGGGATGGCTTTTTACAGAGCAAAAGATAACTGCAATAGAGAAGTAGCATCTCTGAAAATCATCTTTCTTCCCTTGCATGGACATTCTACTGAAATCATTAAAATGAATTGTTCAACATGATAAATGACAAGGCCAAAGACAAATAAGTCATGGGTCCAATATTTCCTCAGAAATATCTCACCAGTAAGCCCTTTTGTTGTTGATTCTTCTTCTTACATTGTATTTTGTTTATTAATCTTGACTTGAGTTTGCAAAAGGACAATTTGGGGCTAAATTTTTTTTTTGATTATTGAAAACTAATAGTATTTGTTCTCTTTCTTTCAACTTTTCTTCAAATTATAACTTATAAGTTCAATTATCATAATATTTAATTTTATTTTTTATCATAAGAAACCATTTTATTTACATTTTTAACATCTTTATTGGAGTATAATTTACAAAGTTGTGTTTCTGCTGTATAATAAAGTGAATCAGATATAGGTATACATATATCCCCATATCCCCTCCCTCCTGCATCTCCACCCCACCCTCCCTATCCCACCCCTCTAAGTGGTCACAAAGCACCAAGCTGATCTCCCTGTGCTATGCGGCTGCTTCCCACTAGCTATCTATTTTACCTTTGGTAGTGTATATATGTCAAGGCTACTCTCTCACTTCATTCCAGATTACCCTTCCCGCTCCCTGTGTCCTCAAGTCCATTCTCTACATCTGCATCTTTATTCCTGTCCTGCCCCTAGGTTTGTCAGAAACGTTTTTTTTTTTTTTTAAGATTCCATATATATGTGTTAGCATATGGTGTTTGCTTTTATTTTTCTGACTTACTTCAATATGTATTACAGACTCTATGTCCATCCACCTCACTACAAATAACGCAATTCTGTTTCTTTATATAGCTGAGTAATATTCCATTGTATATATGTGCCACATCCTCTTTATCCATTCATCTGTCAATGGACACTTAGGTTACTTCTATGTCCTGGCTATTATATATAGTACTGCAATGAACATTGTGGTACATGACTTTTTTTTTTAACATCTTTATTGGAGTATCATTGCTTTACAATGGTGAGTTAGTTTCTGCTTTATAACAAAGTGAATCAGCTATACATATACATATATCCCCATATCTCCTCCCTCTTGCGTCTCCCTCCCACCCTCCCTAACCCACCCCTCTAGGTGGTCACAAAGGACCAAGCTGATCTCCCTATGCTATGCGGCTGCTTCCTACTAGCTATCTATTTGACATTTGGTAGTATATGTAAGCCCATGCCACTATCTCACTTCATCCCAGCTTACGCTTCCCCCAACCATGTCCTCAAGTCCATTCCCTACATCTGCATCTTTATTCCTGTCCTGCCCCTAGGTTCTTCTAAACCATTCCATTTTTTTTTAGGTTCCATATATATGTGTTAGCATATGGTATTTGTTTTTCTTTTTCTTACTTACTTCACTCTGTATGACAGACTCTAGATCCATCCACCTCACTACAAATAACTCAATTTTGTTTCTTTTTATGGCTGAGTAATATTCCATTGTATATATGTGCCACATCTTCTTTATCCATTCATCTGTTGTTGGTCACTTAGGTTGCTTACGTGTCCTGGTTATTGTAAATAGAGCTCCAGTGAACATTGTGGTACATGACTCGTTTTCATTTATGGTTTTCTCAGGGGTATATGCCCAGTAGTGAGATTGCTGGGTTGTATGGTAGTTCTATTTTTAGTTTTTTAAGGAACTTCCATACTGTTCTCCATAGTGACTGTATCAATTTACATTCCCACCAATATTGCAAGAGGGTCCTCTTTTCTCCACACTCTCTCCAGCATTACTGTTTGTAGATTTTTTGATGATGGCCATTCTGACCAGTGTGAGGTGATACCTCATTGTAGTTTTGATTTGAATTTCTCTAATGATTAGTGATGTTGAGCATCCTTTCATGTGGTTGTTGGCAAACTATACATCTTCTTTGAGAAATGTCTATTTAGGTCTTCTGCCCATTTTTGGACTGCATTGTTTGTTTTTTTGATATTGAGCTGCATGAGCTGCTTGTAAATTTTGGAGATTAATCCTTTGTCAGTTGCTTCATTTGCAAATATTGTCTCCCATTCTGAGGTTAGTTTTTTCGTCTTGTTTATGATTTCCTTTGATATGCAAAAGTTTTAAGTTTCATTCGGTCCCATTTGTTTATTTTTGTTTTTATTTCCATTTCTCTAGGAGATGGGTCAGAAAGGATCTTGCTGTGATTTATGTCATAGAGTGTTCTGCCTATGTTTTCCTCTAAGAGTTTGATAGTGTCTGGCCTACATTCAGGTTTTTAATCCATTTTGAGTTTATTTTTGTGTATGGTGTTAGGGAGTGTTGTAATTTCATTCTTTTACATGTAGCTGTCCAGTTTCCCCAGCATCACCTATTGAAGAGGCTGTCTTTTCTCCATTGTATACTTTTGCCTCCTTTATCAAAGATAAGGTGACCATATGTGCATGGGTTTATCTCTGGGCTTTCTATACTGTTCCATTGAACTATATTTCTGTTTTTGTGCCAGTACTGTCTTGATTACTGTAGCTTTGTAGTATAGCCTGAAGTCAGGGAGCCTGATTCCTCCAGCTCCGTTTTTCTTTCTCAAGATTGCTTTGGCTATTCGGGGTCTTTTGTGTTTCCATACAAATTGTGAAATTTTTTGTTCTAGTTCTGTGAAAGATACCATAGGTAGTTTGATAGGGATTTCATTGAATCTGTAGACTGCTTTGGGTACTATAGCAATTTTCACAATGTTGATTCTTCCAATCCAAGAACATGATATATCTCTCCATCTGTTTGTATCATCTTTAATTTCTTTCATCAGTGCCTTACAGTTTTCTGCATAGAGGTCTTTTGTCTCCTTAGGTGGGTTTATTCTTAGGTATTTTATTCTTTTTGTTGCAATGGTAAATGGGAGTGTTTCCTTAATTTCTCTTTCAGATTTTTCATCATTAAGAATGTAAAGAATGTGTAAGAATGAAAGAGATTTCTGTGCATTAATCTTGTATCCTACAACTTTACCAAATTCAATGATTAGCTGTAGTAGTTTTCTGGTAGCATCGTTAGGAATCTCTAAGTATAGTATCATGTCATCTGCAGACAGTGACAGCTTTACTTCTTCTCTTCTGATTTGGATTCCTTTTATTTCTTTTTCTTCTCTGATTGCTGTAGCTAAAACTGCCAAAACTATGTTGAATAAGAGTGGTGATAGTGGGCAACCTTGTCTTATTCCTGATCTTAGTGGAAATGGTTTCAGTTTTTCACCTCTGAGAATGATGTTGGCTGTAGGTTTGTCATATATGGCCTTTATTATGTTGAGGTAGGTTCCCTCTATGCTATGCCCACTTTCTGGAGAGTTTTTTTTTATCATAAATGGGTGTTGAATTTTGTTGAAAATTTTTCTGCATCTATTGAGATGATCATATGGTTTTAATCCTTCAATTTTTTAATATGGTGTCTCACATTGATTGATTTGTGTATATTGAAGAATCCTTGCATTCCTGGGATAAACCCCTCTTGATCATGATGTGTGTTCCTTTAATGTGCTGTTGGATTCTGTTTGCTTGTATTTTGTTGAGGATTTTTTCATCTATGTTCATCAGTGATACTGGCCTGTAGTTTTCTTTTATTGTGACATATACTTTTCATTTTGGTATCAGGGTAATAGTGGCCTCATAGAATGAGTTTGGGAGTGTTCTTCCCTCTGCTATATTTTGGAAGAGTTTGAGAAGGATAGGTGTTAGCTCTTCTCTAAAAGTTTGATAGAATTCGCCTGTGAAGCCATCTGGTCCTGGACTTTTGTTTGTTGGAAGACTTTTAATCACTGTCTCAATTTCAGTGCTTGTGATTGGTCTGTTTATATTTTCTATTTCTTCATGGTTCAGTCTCAGAAGGTTGTGCTTTTCTAAGAATTTGTCCATTTCTTTCATGTTGTCCATTTTATTGGCATAGAGTTGCTTGTAGTAATCTCTCATGATCCTTTGTATTTCTGCAGTGTCAGTTGTTACTTCTCCTTTTTCATTTCTAATTCTATTGATTTGAGTCTTCTCCCTTTTTTTCTTGATGAGTCTGGCTAATGGTTTATCAATTTTGTTTACCTTCTCAAAGAACAAGCTTTTAGTTTTATTGATCTTTGCTATCGTTTCCTTCATCTCTTCTTCATTTATTTCTGCTCTGATCTTTATGATTTCTTTCCTTCTGCTAACTTTGGGGGTTTTTTGTTCTTCTTTCTCTAATTGCTTTAGGTGTAAAGTTAGGTTGTTTATTTGAGATTCTTCGTGTTTCTTCAGGTAGGATTGTATTGCTATAAACTTCCCTCTTAGAACTGCTTTTGCTGCATACCATAGGTTTTGGGTTATCGTGTTTTCATCTTCATTTGTTTCCAGCTGTTTTTTGATTTCCTGTTTCATTTCTTCAGTGATCTCTTGGCTATTTAGTAGTGTATTGTTTAGCCTCAATGTGTTTGTATTTTTTACAGTTTTTTTTCTGTAATTGATATCTAGTCTCATAGCGTTGTGCTCGGAAAAGATACTTGATACGATTTCAATTTTCCTAAAAATACCGAGGCTTGATTTGTGACTCAGGATATGATCTATCCTGGAGAATGTTCCATGAGCACTTGTGAAGAAAGTGTATTCTGTTGATTTTGGATGGAATCTCCTATAAATATTAATTAAGTCCATCTTGTTTAATGTATCATTTAAAACTAGTGTTTCCTTATGTATCTTCATTTGCATGATCTGTTCATTGGTAAAAGTTGGGTGTTATCGTTCCCTACTATGATTGTGTTACTGTCGATATCCCCTTTATGGCTGTTAGCATTTGCCTTATGTATTGAGGTGCTCCTACGTTGGGTGTATAAATATTTACAATTGTTATATCTTCTTCTTGGATTGATCCCTTGATCATTATGTAGTGTCCTTCTTTGTCTCTTGTAATAGTCTTTATTTTAAAGTCTGTTTGGTCTGATATGAGAATTGCTACTCCAGCTTTCTTTTGATTTCCGTTTGCATGGAATATCTTTTTCCATCCCCTCACTTTCAGTCTGTACGTGTCTCTAGGTCTGAAGTGGGTCTCTTGTAGACAGCATATATACGGGTCTTGCTTTTGTACCCATTCAGCCAGTCTATGTCTTTTGATTGGAGCATTTAATCCATTTACATTTAAGGTAATTATCAATATGTATGTTCCCATTACCATTTTACTTAATTGTTTTGGGTTTGTTTTTGTAGGTCTTTCCTTCCCTTATGTTTCCTGCCTAGAGAAGCTCCTTTAGCATTTGTTGTAAAGCTGTTTTGGTGGTGCTGAATAATCTTAACTTTTATTTTTCTGTAAAAGTTTTAATTTCTCCATCAAATCTGAATGAGATCCTTGCTGGGTAGAGTAATCTTGGTTGTAGTTTTTTCTCTTTCATCTCTTTAAATATGTCCTGCCGCTCCCTTCTGGCTTGCAGACTTTCTGCTTAAAGATCAGCTGTTAACCTTATGGTGATTCACTTGTATGTTATTTCCTGCTTTTCCCTTCCTGCTTTTAATACTTTTTCTTTGTATTTAATATTTGATAGTTTGATCAATATGTGTCTTGACATGTTTCTCCCTGGATTTATCCTGTATGGGACTCTCTGAGCTTCTGGATTTGATTGACTATTTCCTTTCCCATGTTAGGGAAGTTTTCAATTATAGCCTCTTCAAATATTTCTTCAGACCCTTTTTTTTTCTCTTCTTCTCTGGGACCCCTGTAATTCAAAAATTGGTGCATTTAATGTTCTCCCAGCGATCTCTGAGACTGTCCTCAATTCTTTTCATTCTTTTTTCTTTAGTCTGTTCTGTGGTAGTTATTTCCACTATTTTATCTTCCACGTCACTTATTCATTCCTCTGCCTCAGTTATTCTGCTATTGATTACTTCTAGAGAATTTTAAATTTCATTTATTGTGTATTCATCATTCGTTGTTTACTCTTTAGTTCTTCTAGGTCCTTGTTAAATGTTTCTTGTATTTTCTCCATTTTATTTCCCAGATTTTGGATCATGTTTACTATCATTACTCTGAATTATTTTTCAGGTAGACTGCCTATTTCATCTTCATTTGTTTGGTGGGATTTTACCTTGCTCCTTCATCTGCTGCATACTTCTCTGTCCTCCCATTTTGTTTAACTTACTGTGTTTGGGGTCTCCTTTTCCCAGGCTGCAGGTTCATAGTTCCAGTTGTTTATGCTGTCTGCCCCCAGTGGGTGTGGTTGGTTCAGTGGTTTGTGTAGGCTTCCTGGTGGAGGGGACTGGTGCCTGTCTTCTGGTGGGTTGGGCTGGATATTGTCTTTCTGTTGGGCAGGGCAACATTCAGTGGTGTCTTTTAGGGTGTCTGTGAACTTAGTATGATTGTAGGCAGCCTCTCTGCTAATGAGTGGGGTCGTGTTCCTGTCTTGCTAGTTGTTTGGCATGGGGCATCCAGCACTAGAGTCTGCTGGCCGTTGGGTGGAGCTGGGTCTTAGCATTGAGACAGAGATCTCTGGGAGAGGTCTCACCAATTGGTATTATGTGGGACTGGAAGGTCTCTGGTGGTCCAATGTCCTGAACTAACCTCTCCGACCTCAGATGCTCAGGCCTGACACCAGGCCGGAGCACCAAGACCCTGTCAGCCACATGGCTCAGAAGAAAAGGGAGAAAAAAAAGAAAGAAAACTAAATAAAATTTAAACAATAATTTTTAAGAAAAAGAGGAGAGCAACCAAACCAATAAACAAATTCACCAATGATAATAGGCACTAAAACTATACTGTGATAAACATAAAAATCAGAAATAAATCAGTTGCAAACAGCAAACCCCAAGTATAGGGTTGCTTCCAAAGTCCTCCACCTCAATTTTGGGATGATTCATTGTCTATTCAGGTATTCCACAGATGCAGGGTACATCAAGTTGATTGTGGAGATTTAATCCGCTGCTCCTGAGGCTGCTGGGAGAGATTTCCCTTTCTCTTCCTTGTTCGCACAGCTCCTGGGGTTCAGCTTTGGATTTGGCCCTGCCTCTTTGTGTAGGTCATCTGAAGGCATCTGTTCTTCACTCAGACAGGACGGGGTTCAAGTAGCAGATGATTAGGGGGCTCTGGATCACTCAGGCCAGGGGGAGGGAGGGGTAAGGAATGCAGGGTGAGCCTGTGGTAGCAGAGGCTGGCATGACATTGCAACAGCCAGAGGTGCACCGTGTGTTCTCCTGGGGAAGTTGTCCCTGGATCACGGGACCCTGGCCATGGTGGGTTGCACAGGCTCCCAGGAGGGGAAGTGTGGATAGTGGCCTGGGCTTGCACACAGGCTTCTTGGTGGCGGCAGCAGCAGCCTTAGCGTTTCATGCCCATCTCTGGTGTCCGTGCTGATAGCCATGGTTCGCACCCATCTCTGGAGCTCATTCAGGCGGTGCTCTGAATCCCCTCTCCTTGCGTACCCTGAAACAATGGTCTCTTGCCTCTTCGGCGGCTCCAGACTTTTTCCCAGACTCCCTAGAGGCTGGGGCGCACTAGACCCCTTCAGGCTGTGTTCACGCAGCCAACCCCAGTCCTCTCCCTGGGATCTGCCTCCGAAGCCCAAGCCTCAGCTCCCAGTCCCTGCCCGTCCCAGCAGGTGAGCAGATAAGCCTCTTGGGCTGGTGAGTGCTAGTCGGCCCTAATCCTCTGTGCGGGAATCTCTCCACTTTGCCCTCTGCACCCCTGTTGCTACACTCTCCTCTGTGGCTCTGAAGCTTCCCCTCAGCCACCCCCTGTCTACACCAGTGAAGGGGCTTCTAGTGTGTGGAAAATTTTCCTCCTTCACAGCTCCCTCCCAGAGGTGCAGGTCCCATCTCTATTCACTTGTGTCTGTTTTTTTCTTTCTCCTTTTGCCCTACCCAGGTCTGTGGGGGAGTTTCTTGCCTTTTGGGAAGTCTGATGTCTTCTGCCAGCATTCAGTAGGTGTTCTATAAGAGTTGTTCCACCTGTAGTTGTATTTCTGATGTATTTGTGGGGAGGAAGGTGATTTCCACGTCTTACTCCTCTGCCATCTTGAAGGTATCCCCTCAGGTTAAAATTGTTTAATAGCTTTTAATCCATTGGACTACTAGGAAACAAAATAGCTATAAATTAGAAAATAAAATTAAAACATATTTTGGCGATGTCTCAAGAGCTGCATCTCCCTGAAGCAACATAGCTTTTTCTTAAAAAATATGCTCTCTTGCTTTTGCATACTGTGAAAGGTGAATTGCTTTTAGATATTCACTAGAGGGAAAAAGTGCCATGTATATATGCAATTTTCTTCTTGAGTGACCCTGAGTTAGATCACGTACTAAAAGGTTGAGCTAGGAACTTTCCTTGGTATATGATCAGACTCAAGAATCCTCTTTGCTCCTTTTTTTCCTGTAGATCTGGGCTTTGTACATGACTCTGCTTCAGGCTTTAAGAGTTCCTAAATAAATTCTACATATCTAATTTCAGTGACACAGATCTAAATCTGTGGCCCATGTTCACTGTATAATTTAACTCATGTGTATAGTTTTTTAACTTTAAATTCAGCATCCTCTTTCAGTAATTCACAAACTTGAAAATACATGTCAAAATTTTAAAAAATCAATTGAAATCTAAAATTGTCTCTAAACATTTATATTAGTATATACTCCTAGCACTTGTGATATATGCATTATTTTACCATTGACTATTTATGGATTTAGAAACAGCAGAACTCATTGTGCTGTCAATAAGTAGAACTGATGTTACTCTTCATTTCAGTAGATGGGAGTAGAAGTATTTTTGCTTATGTCCTTGGTCACCATTTCTCCATTTTTTTTTCATTCCAGCTACATCTTTGGCATCAGATTGTCTAAAGACTCCCCAACCCACAGAGCAAGATTCTCTGGAATACCTCTGTGCCTTACCTGGTATATTGCTCATATGGTTTCCACACAAGCTTTTATATCTGCCCTGGCCTTTTCCAGAGGTTTATGGCAACCCCAAAAGAGAAGGTAGGTGGTAGTGTTTCATTTCTCCTCTCATGAAATTGTCCTGTGAAACCAGTTTTGTCCATGAGAAAACAGAAGCTCAGAGTTTAGTTATGTACCAAAATCCCAAAGGTACTAAGTGAGAGAACTGGGACTTGAACCCATGGCTGCTTGACTCTAAACCCCATTCTACAACAAAAATAATAGCTAGTAACAAACAAATCATTTTCCTCATTCCAGCAAGTAGTCCAAAAACATGATAGTATTTTGTGCAGCTGGAGCTACTGACTCTTCAAATACATATTTGGCCTCAAATACATATACCTTTTGGCTTAAGACAATATGAATTGGGCTGCTATCTCTTGCAACCATGAGGATCCTGATTAATACAATAATGAAATCATGATACTGAAGCAACAGGTAAATAAAAAATATACCCATAATAAGACAGTTGGAGCAGCCTGCTATAATGGATAAGGGTTTTATAGGTGAATTGTAGATTGGAAAGCAGTTGGGACAAGAGAATAGCCAAGATAATTTTGGAAATTCTTATTTTCAGCACCTTGGCAACCTCAAAGCCTCATAAAAACATAGATTTTTGTTACTGTGAAAAATAACATTTTACTATACACTTTCCACCTTTTAAGAGTTACTTGTATATTTCTCAAGTAATTATCCATGGGCATGAAAAAATATGCTCCTAAATTTGAATTGCATTTACTCATAGCTTTTACCTTTAATGTTCTTATTTGTATGTGTTTTATATTTAAAAAATCATGCTTTAAAATCTTTTTCCTACTACTTGTCCACATTATATGCATCCTAGAGGTGGAAAAATTGAAGTAGTGTATAGCTTAGAAAATCTGTATTTCAGAGTCAGGAAGCAAACGTTGTGTTTCTTTCCTAAGGAATACCTGTTTATTTCTTTTTGTATCATCATATTTGTAAATTTATCTTTCTCTTAAAAGTTGAATCAGTTGGGCTTCAAGTCATTTGTTAGCTCATACAACAATCTATACATTACAAGTAAGGGAGGTCACATTTCAAAATCTGCTCATGATTTGGTGATGGATAAGAATGATGACTTGGACTCAATTCAATGTTGTTTTACTCTTGTTTACTCCAAAAGTAGCTAATAAAGAGTGCAAAGAATGAACAGAGGGCAAAGATGTGAGTAGGCATGAGCCTCATTGCTTCCTTTGTGTTCTCATGGGAGCATGTCCGATGCTGGTGGTCTTGACATCCTACAGGGAGGCTGTCCTCAAGGTTAGATGAGTACAGCACTGCTCTCCTTTATATCCTGGGCATTTCAACATCCAGACATAACTTAAAAGTTATTAGATCTACTACTTAGCATGCTACTCAGGCTGCATACCCAGGCTCCAAGGCTTGAAGTGTTTGCCATGCCAGCTCCAGCCAATCTCCCCTTACCTATACCCCAGGGCTCAAGAATGCTTTATTTACGTTTACCAAAGGACTTTGTTATAGGCAGGTCTGGCCAAGACCTTCCATCTCAAATAAGCATTTATTTCTCCTTCTTCAGATACTGATTATCAAGAAAAAGTAGTGAAAATGGATTACTATAAACTAGAGCATATCCGTTTTCTCTTAAATATTCTTTTGCATTTTGCATCACCCCTAGTATCCTTAACTTGGCGGATATGAAGGCAAATATAAGATTCGATCCCAGGATTCATCAAATAAACAGTAGATATTACTCTATGTTCACCTTTATTTGATTGGAACATTGCTGTTTCTTTAAATACAAGGTGAAATTGCTTTTTTTTTCCATAAAAAGATGGAAGGACACATTCTTGTGTTTGCTGCTCAAGAAGTTTTAATGGCAGTGTTTTTAGTAGTAACCACAAAACCTGGACCACAACCCAAAAGATGAAAATGTTTAAGAAGCATTACTTTAGATATATACTATATTCCAAACACAAGCTCATTTGTCTGCCTTATGGGCAAGGCTCAATATTGAGTTCCTATCCAAGGGAATTTTGCCAAAGACTAGGATTTGGGACTCATAAATCCAGTGGAGCTAACCTACTTAGACTGAAATTCTATCTCTCAGGGGTTTTGAATAGGTTAATCCAACAAAGCAATTTTCACAAATACCAGCGGTTTGGCTTCAATGTATATAGCTTCATGTGAGTTTGAAACAGTGTCAAACTGTATGTAAATGAAACCGGGTACCAAAACCTGAAACAGGAACATTTTGATCAAATATGCTTTAAAGAGTTCATGCAATGAAGAGAAATTTGACATTCGGTTCGATCTTTGAGATGTCCTGAACAATATGTAATTATCACTCAACCACCAAACACGAACCTAGCCTAAAAGAACATAATGGAATATAGACACATTTCTAAAACTGGTCATCTGCATATTTGCAATCTAACAGACATTTTGATTGATAACGAACATAAAATCTGCCTTACAAATGAGAACAGTGTAACCAGTTCTAGTTTGAATAAGGGAGGTGTATGATCTCCCAGACTTATAGCAAAAATGGTGGTGAGTTGAAGCACTATGATTACAATAGGTGATAAAAATAACTCTTAGATTACTCCTAGGACTAAAACAAATCAGAAAGGTGACACCAATGAAAAAAAGTTAATTGGTCTATTGAGTAAACCATTATGCTTACAGGGGTTGAACTCTATGTGGGAAAGGGAATACAATACATTAGTTACCACCAAATGTTTCTGTCCTTGGATTGATTTTGGAGTAAACAAATACAGGTCCAAATCTCAACTCTATGATTTACAGCTATGTGATCCTCAGAAGTTATCCTCTCTGAGGCAGCACTTCTTCTTGGATCTATAAAATGAGCACAGGAATCTATGGGTTTCTGTAAGGAGTTCATTAGACAGAATATGAAAAGCCTACATCTGTGCCTGGTCTATTAGAGGTGTTCATTACATAGAAGCTATTATTTCTTTTCTTACTATTTTATTTTAACCTTGCAGCATTAGACATAATAAAAAAGGTAAACAGTGTTCAGGTCAATATATTTTTGTAATCTTATTCTAATCTTGAAAAAATACTATTCAATGATTCCATTTAGAACCTGAAAGAGCCTATAAATTAAACTTCAGTCATCCTCACCCAGGCATCCAACTGCATAGGTCCTGCACACTTATTCCAAAAATGCTGTCCTTATGGGTTCCTACAGCTCCCTGGACCTTGGAAAATGCCCTATTTATCTCTTCTGTACTCAAACATTCCTCCCAGATCAGTTGCTCTCACCAAACAAAAGCAGTTTCATTGGGCTTTCTGCCAAATGCCTGAGCAAGTAGGACTTCCTTTCCTAGCGTGAGAGCCAACCACAGGTGAGCAAGCCAAACTCCGCTCAAGGGCCGCGTGATGGTTCTGGATTTTCCACTGCAAATGTCCTACACTTATCGCTGAGGGTATTTCTAGGCTTCATCTCAGCTTACTTACGGGATCAAAATGAAATCTTCAGCTGTCTAAATTATGCTGGGGACAGCTTAGTAGAAAATGTAATTACAATGCAACATTTTAAAGTGACACGGACTTAAAGAAATATTGCACAGTTCAGGCTGGATGCTAGGATCTTTTATGGTAATAAATTAATTCTTGAGGATAAGTTATTTTCTATGTGTAAGCTGCTGTGTTCCATGCCAATGGTTATCCATAAATGAACTATAACAAACTGCACGGTGGAGTCTGACTATTGGGGTTCAGATCCTGCATCCGCTGAATATTATACATGAAATAGGTAAGAAACTTCTTTCCAAATCTGACTTATCATGTATAAAATCGAGATATTAATAGTACTGACCCCCTTAGGATTATCAAAGGCATTTAAATGAAATGATATATAGAGAGAGTATTTGGCAGAGTTATCATGCATCAGGAAACATAGGAATTACTTCATACTTCCTTAATAATGTTAGTAATTATTATTGGAATAATAATTTAATAAATAGCATCCTAGCACATGAATTTGTACTACAGTGTTCAAAGTGTTGCTGCAAACTTCACCAAGGTGAGTTGACAACTGTAAGGAGGTACGGACAGAAAGTGTCACTTAAAACAGGAGTTTCTGAAAGGTACTAGGGATGTGGCACAACCTCACAGACCAAACGGCAAACCACACTGTGTTAGTTGCCTCGGGCTGCTATCACAAGACACTGCAGATTGAGTGGGTTAAACAACAGACATTTATTTCTCACCGATGTCCAAGATCAAGGTGCTGGCAAAGGACCACTTTCTCACTGTGTCCTCATATGGCAGAAAGCAAGTGAGCTCTGGTAACTATTCTTCTTAAGCAAACACTAATTCCTTCTTGAAGCCAGAGCCCTCAGGATACATTTAAACCTAATTACTTCCCAAAGGCCCCACCTCCAAATACCATCACATGGGGGTTTAGGGCTTCAACGTGAAGGAACTTCGGACGAACACAAACATTCAGCCCATACGACATCTGCTGAAAAGTACATTTTCCCTGAATTTTTTCTGTAGCAACTGCTGGGCAGCAGCAGAGTGAAATAAACAAGCTAAAGAGTTGTTGATCCTTTTCTTAAGCTAAGCATGAGGAGTTTACGCAAATAAAAAAAATAAAGGTAGATATGGAGACAAAAAGCAACGCTGAAAAAGGGAGAGGGGAAAAAACATAGCTAGGAGAGGGACTTTTTGCACATTAAGAAACAGAGTAGGCTTCAATATGACTTGCTAGCTAAAAGCTCAGACTTAAGAGTCCTTTCAAGCAGACATCTCACAGAGTGGGGTGGATAAAATTTGATTTTATCCATCGAATGGAGTATCTGAATCCTTTGTTCATTACCTTAATATCAGATCATTATATTTGGATATTTGTAAAGATACATTTATAACAGTTTATAACATTTATAACAATCAAATTAACTGTATCCAAGTCTGACGGATTCCAGAAAGGTTTGCCTTCCCCTTTTCACCAAATCCGATCTGCCTGAAATTCTCTCATATCAGAACTGTTCTACTTAGACAAAGGCTTTAAGCACTGTTAAAGGCACCTATGTTCTAACAAAGAATTTTAGTAAGAAATATACTCAAACCCAAGAACCTACTGTATAGCACAGGGAACTCTACTCAATACTCTGTAATGACCTATATGGAAACAGAATCTATAAAAGAGTGGATATATCTATATGTATAACTGATTCACTTTGCTGTACAGCAGAAACTAACACAACATTGTAAATCAACTACACTCCAATAAAAATTAATTTTTTTTTTTTTTTTTGCAGTACACGGGCCTCTCACTGCTGTGGCCTCTCTTGTTGCGGAGCACAGGCTCCGGACGCGCAGGCTCAGCGGCCATGGCTCACGGACCCAGCCGCTCCGAGGCATGTGGGATCTTCCCGGACCGGGGCACGAACCCATGTCCCCTGCATTGGCAGGCGGACTCTCAACCACTGCGCCACCAGGGAAGCCCTAAAAATTAATTTTAAAAAATATATACTCAAACCCAGGTTCTGCCACCTATTAGCTCTGTGACTGGGGACAGTGTACTAAATTGTTTATGCTGTGATGAACTCATCTGCATAATGAGATTATGAATACCTACTTCAAAGGGCTGTGAGAACTTCTCAAAATGCATGCATATAAAACAATTTGCAAACTCTGAAGGGGCACTGGGTTATTAAGCACAAATGTCTGTGGAATAGCTGATACTTTTAAACTGTTGCCATTCTCTTATGCAGAGGTGATACTGTACATGGCAGATTCTTCCATCAGAGCAGTTTTCACTTGAATTTGCCAACTTGAGAGGAGAGCAGGAAGCATTAAGAAGGAGGAGGTTAACAAGGGGGAAACAAGGACAAAAGGTCCCATCATGAAAACAAATTTTACTAGTTCAAGGTTGTGTGCTGGTAAAGTATGCTTTGCTCTCACATGTAAACCTGAAAGAAACAAGTTGGTGAATAGAGATAATTTCATATACATTCTCTACATTATGGTTTTGTTTTTTTATTGCAGCTTCTAAGGCAAGTTCTCAGTGGGATAGATTAGATTTGAGGATATTTTCCTCTGGGGCTGGATTCTTGTGATGGGTAGAGAAGAAGAAAGAGTACAGAGAAAAATTAGACTTGGATGAAGTCGAGAGGAGACAAGATGCCATCGAATTTGGAAGCAGACAGAGCTCCCATTAGGGTAATATTTTCAAAATGTATGGCTACCTATTTTTAAATGACTAAATACATCAGGGGAAATCCATGGGTTGTTTCCATTTTTACTTATCACGAACTCAATCCAGATCTAGTTCAAGCTTTATCTTTTGGAAACCTTAAAAAAATAATGTGGTCCAGGGTGAATTTTTATGTTATCTTCTCCCAGAACCATAAAACATGATTGATATATTGAAATTCATATGAAGTTTATCAGCCTTGGATTGGCTTTGAGTGATTTAATTTTATTATTTTTAATGTATTAATTGAAGTTATTATTTTTAAAAATATACTCAGAATTAATAATAAGTAGAAGGCTCCTGTAGTCTGGAACACAATTATTAAAGTCACTTTGGATCATGATTAAAAATTGTGCAACTCTCACTACTCCTGGAGTTATTCTTTGTTTTCTGTATGTTTTGGAAAATTTAAGCTGCAGAACTAGGTTATTCTGGCATACTATCCTGGACCAGAGAACATTAGGTCTCCTGCTTACACATTTTCATCAGCTGAGAGGCTTAACTGGAGTAATTGAGATTCAAAAAGCTATGAAATTACATAAAGAATCTGTAACCCATATGATATATACCACAAAAAGAGGTAAGAGGTGGAACGTGGGGATATAATGGAGATGATGGAATAAATTCAGGGAATTTTAGGCATTTCCAGAAGAATTATCCATGATAGTGGGCAGGTGATATAAAGTACCATTCCCATCCACCAAAGGAAGTTGGTAATACAGCAGTTCCTATACATAGTAGCATTCCACTTAAGATTTCAATGTATTATCACAAGCATTTACTAAGAATCTTTATGGCACAATCCAGGGCACTTCAAGAGAGTGGAACACAGCTTCTCAAAATAGGCATGTTGCTAGTTGAAAATACATACCAATGGAAAGTGTTCATGATCAAACACGTCACAGATGGATAGGTAGTATAGAGTTAAGTTAAAGGACATAATTTTTTTAACTAGCCATAACTTTCTTTGAATGAACTTGCACTAAGATTTAATGGTAAGAAGAATCTGAGTGTTCTTATTAGGAAGCTGAATACATAGAGGAATTCCCAGCCATAAAATTGCAGCATATATAGGGAATGTTGTTCTTTGGAAGTGCCTGACAGTTATTCCAACCAAAGCAAAGATATTAGGATAGAGTGAGCAGTTATCTCTCTTCTGATGTTAAGTATTTAAGACTATAGCAAGGAAGTGAAAAGAAGAATTTAAGGAGAAGAAAGTTTCTATCACTTGGAACATGGAATATTAAGGAACTTAATATTAGTGATGATCAACATATTCATGGAAGATTTTTAAAGCCTGGCAAGATGAGTAGAGTCAGACATTGCATCTCACTGCACAGATACAGAGAACAGAAGAGGCTGGAGCCTGTGAGAGCCCAAGGCAAAGTGACCATGGCCTCTGTATGAAGGTGCCTTACCTCTTCAGTGGTAGGAGTGGTCAAGAAGCTAAGGGAGCAATGCTATATGGAAGAGGGTGGCTTTTGAGGTGACTAATTCAACTTGGTAGGTGGAGAGTTGCCAGGGATGTATTAATAGAAACAGACTTGGTGCATGGACTTGGAAATGTGTTAAATTGTTACCATTGATTTAATATCTTAAAGTAAAATTACATATTTGGATAGTCTTACAAAAAGGGGGAACTTCATTGCACATGATTATACGTTATATAGCCCACTTATCTCTTTGATTTTTAAGATTCTCCATGAGACAGCATGACTGCAAGCATATGATGAACATGTTTTCTGTGGGATGATACAGTTGTAATATTTCTTGGTCAATCTGGAACAAACATACAAGAAATACTCAACAGCAACTACCTCAAGAAAATAGAGGATGGAGTGAGAGAGGAATTTTACTTTTAATCTTTTAATATAATTGAGTGTTATTTATCATAAGTATAATTTTATTAAAAATTGCTTAATTAGGAAACAATTATTTATACGATATCCTTTCAGTTTTGATGCAATATACAAGCACATGCAATACTCTAAGACAAAATATTTATGTAAATTGCTGTATTTTCCAAATTCTTTGAAATGAACCTTTACTAATTTTATAATCAGAAAAAAAAAAGTTAATTATAAGTTATAAAGGAAAGTTCTTTTTTAAAACCACCTTATTGAGGTATGCTTGATATACAAAAAGCTGCACATATTAAATGTATATAATTTCATGAGTTTAGAAATAAGCATACGCCTGTGAAACCATTACCACAATGTATGCCATAAATACATCCATCACCTCCAAAAGTTTTCTCTCATCCTTAAAAGTTATTGTATCATTTATTCTAATTAGCAGCTATTTAAAAAATTTCCATTAATCATTAAAACATACTCCATCTTTGACTTTATTTTGATGTCATACCAATGGAAAGAGTACTTTGATTTTAGATCAACAGCAGAATATTCTATGAAATAAAAGATGGATTTAAATAACCTATCTTATTATCCTAATAGAGTTGAAAGTTATTGGAAATAGGCTTTTGATTCTGTGTTTTAAGTATTCCACACCCACTCTCTTTTTAGACATTAAATCCTATTCAAGTTATTCTGCATAAACACAGCTAGAAGCTATATGCCAGATTTCATTACAGCTTCCAAGATAGCAGTGTGGGAATAGTGTAAATTCAGGAATACCAGAGAGAATTTCTCCACTGGTTATATAAATAAGCATTAAGGGACATTATTTGGTTTCATTCTCTAATAGATTTAGTACCTTTACATACATTTTTCATATAAATAAATGCATGCATAATTTAAATAAAGTTAACCTCATCATACACAAAAAGCCAAACCAGTATTTGATATCATATTAATAAATATAATTTGATCCTCCCTGATTTTAACCAAGCCCCTTGCTTTCTTTCCTAACTTTACCCAATCTTGCTGATATGTTCCCTCAAGAAGAAGGAATCATCAGGGTTAAGGACTTTTTCCAAATGTGTTTCTAATGGCTCTGATTACAAACAGAGAACTGGCTAAAATCTTGAGAATGTTTCCAGGAGCCCAAATTCATCCTCTAAGGTGTAGTTCAATTCTTTGCTTTGTCACTGCATACCTAAGGAGGATTTAATCCCTTGCTGATGACATAATAACAGCTCCCTGAGCACTATTCTATATACTCTGTTGGGTCAGTAAAATCTCTTAGACTTCACTCCACGGGTCAACATCTGGTTTGTTTGCTGTCACGTCTGCACACTCTCCTAAAGTGTAGGAGAGTTTACACCTTTCTGAGAAAAACAAAAATTCAAATGTAAACAGAGGTACATCTGTTATACTGTTCTTGGGATCTATGGCCAAGTCCACCTTGCCTTTCCTTTCCTTTATAAAATGAAATAGGGTCTAGATTAGTCAAGGTCCTCCGAGAAAGAGAACCAATAGGAGATAAGTATGTATATATCCTATCGAAGAGCCAGACTCTTGGCTGTGTAACTAATTATCTTTTTACTTTTTAACTAAAAGGCTGGAGTAAGAGTTATATCTACCTACTTGTTTTGTTTCTGAAAGTTAGAGAGACCTGCAAATAGCAAAAAAGAAAAATACCTTGTCAACTGCCTTGTCTCAAAAAAGCATAGTGCCTAACAATATTACCTGGGATTTTGGAGTTTCCCATTATAAAGTTAATTGAATGACTGTCAGTCTTACTCTACAACAGGGCTCTTCATTGCTACTACATCACAATATTCACAAATCATACTTGGATTCTATAACTGGCATTCTTGCTAGAAAGGTATTTCTGTAACGTGCTATAATGGATGTACAAACTGTTCAAATTTAAGATTAGGAAATACAGCAGAAGGAAGTCTCTTTTAATATGGCTATAGTCTAATTTTTAATATGGAAAAACACAATAACCAGAAGTCTTTAGTATTTGTGGAATTCCCACAAACAATTGCTCAGTTTAAAGACTTGGGGGAGGGCTTCCCTGGTGGCGCAGTGGTTGAGAGTCCGCCTGCCGATGCAGGGGATATGGGTTCGTGCCCCGGTCCGGGAGGATCCCACGTGCCGCGGAGCGGCTGGGCCCGTGAGCCATGGCAGTTGAGCCTGCGCGTCTGGAGCCTGTGCTCCGCAATGGGAGAGGCCACAGCAGTGAGAGGCCCGCATAACGGGAAAGAAAATAAAGACTTGGGGGAAATAGTGATACAGAACTGCCTTTTTTTATTTGATTGAAATAACTCAAGTTGCCGAAGATGTTATCAAAGGACTGCAATTGTTGACTGTTCATTTCTCAGATTATAACACTTGCTGTAGGCTAATTAAAATATTTTAAATAAGCTACTTTAAATATAGAAAAAATATTAAATATTGCATTCAACAATGTGCTAGATAAATTTTTAAATATTTATCAGTTAGGCCAATCAACCTCCTTCTCTTAAAAAGACCTGTGACTTACAATTTATTGTATTATGTCAAATGGTATACTTTATAGATAGATCCTGATAAAGTAATAATTCTCAGATTAAAATCTGGATTTGTTTGTACAGTGTGAAACTCATTTATCTTTAAAGGTATAATCAGATCTCAGTGATACTATCCAGATCAAAGAGAAGACAATTTAATCTTAGCCTCAAATATATCCTGTAAATTTCATATCAAATTTGGTCATTACTGCCAAAATTTCGCACAACTGCAGAAAAATTCAGCTTTGTGACTTGCCAGATAAGCACTATATACCTAATACATTACTCTGGTTCTGCAGAACTAAGTGTCAAAGGACATTTGCAGCTGTTATTTCACTAATAAGTCAATAGCCTCAAGATGATGACATTTAAAACACAGTTGAGGGCTTCCCTGGTGGCGCAGTGGTTGAGAGTCCACCTGCCGATGCAGGGGACACGGGTTCGTGCCCCGGTCCGGGAAGATCCCACATGCCGCAGAGCGGCTGGGCCCGTGAGCTATGGCCACTGAGCCTGCGTGTCCGGAGCCTGTGCTCCGCGATGGGAGAGGCCACAACAGTGAGAGGCCCGCGTACTGCAAAAAAAAAAAAAACAACAAAAAAAAAACTGTATAAAACACAGTTGAATTATCAAGATGGAAACATCCAGAATGAATGAGATGAACCAAAATGGTTATGGGCTTTGGAGTCAGAAAGACTATGGGTCTCATGCTGGTATCACCACCTTTTTAGCTGCAAGACCTCAATGGAGTTAATTACATTTTCTGACCACAGTTTCCCTCTTTAGAAAATGAGGAAGCTAACTCTCACTTTGTAGGCTGTTGGGAGAGTTAAGAGAAACAAGGCAGGTAATTCACCTCGCACAGAGGCTGGAATCTAGAAGTTCTCAATAGATGGTGACTATTCTCTGTGGAAGAGGATGGAGTGGCTGGCAGTAGTGAGCGAGCAGGCAGCTGGCCAGGTGCAGAATCGGGGCTAGCTCTCCTGCCTCCATGCGGGGCTCTGTCCACCGCAGTGGGTACTCCACCCACAGCGCAGGTCAGAGCTGCAGAGCAGCAACTCTGTGTTAAGGTCAGGCAGCCCTGCAACCTGGCCCAGCACCAAGCATTGGAGATCTTTTGGATCACGCCACACCAGCCTTGGGGCGTTTCCGTACTGACATGTGCTCTCAGCCATCTGTGGTCAGCCAGGGCATGCCTGTGGAATTCCTATTCCTGTAATAGCTGACTAATGGCAAAGCAGGCTCCATTTGTCAAGCTACAATGAAAAAAAAAATGCCAATCATGCTCCAGCTTGTAGGGTGGGCCTCAGACTCCGGAGGTGAACTGGCCCTCAGGGCACACTGGCTTCCATCTCTTCTCCCTTCCAGCCACCTGGCAAATTCTTACCCATCCTCCATAGGTAACACAAATGCTACCTTCACTCTACAGCCTTCCCTGACCTCTGTGTCAGGGACACTTGTGATAACTCCACCTGTGAGCTCATATGATACTGCAAACAGCTCTATTATATGGCAATTTTAATGTAGTCTTCTAATTATCTGCTTACATAACTGTCAGCCTCTTCAATGGTTATTAACTTTTTTTTTTTTTTACATCAACTCTTTAAGGATTGTTTTAAATCTTGGCTTTTTCTCACCAGTTAAAGTGTACACACACACACACAACCCCTAGGAGGATTATAGGCATCTTAAAAGAGTCATTCATTCTTAGGAATCTGTGGAGCCAGTGTTAGGAACTCCCATTCAAGTTCTTGTGCATCTTTATGTTCTCCTTGTAAATCACAGTGACTAGCACGTTGTAGGCACTTGATAAATGAATGAATAAATGAGTGAACAAATAACAGTCTACCTAAGAGAATGGCAAGATTTGTTCCTAAAAATAGATGCAGAGAATCCACAATTATCTCAGAGAAAAACAGATGTTAGAGAGTCTCTGAAGAAGTTTTGATCAACTCTTGCAAGGCTTTCTAGACCCATTGTCCTAATCCTATTTTGATTCTCTTTCTAATGCTGCTATATGGTAAAGACCATGGGTAGAGAGCAAAATTAGTTACACTCAGATTCTGAAATACAAGTTACAGCAATTTTTCACAGGGGCACAGGTTAAATGAGGGGAGATTATTTCCCCCTTTGGTCCTCTGTTCTATTACATACCATTCAAAGGCAAATGGAGATTAATGTGTTTTGCCTTTTTGGAAAAATGGTGAAACTTCATCTGCTAGTATCTCCTTACAGATGTGTCCCATCTGTTGCTGTTACATGGGATTACAGCTACAGACTCCCATTGAAGGTGGCAAGAACCCAGGAGAAGCCTACCCCAGGGGTTGCAGTAAAATGTTGGGGCATGTGGGGATATGGAAGGCATTTAGTTCAGCTTCATAATAACATCCAGTAGCTCACTACCTGTGAACAGAGCTCTTTCTCTCTCACACTGACAGGAGAGGCTCTCAATGGCTGAGCATTGAATCTGGCTTCCAACTGTCTGTATGGATACCTCTTTGGAGAAGGGGCTTTTCAACCTAGAAAAAAAAAATCCCTCTTTTGGCATTTCTATGGCATTGCTTTAAGGCACAGAAATTCTTTCTTCTTCAGTTTTTCTTTGTCACAACACAGCTGTTTGAATAAGCCTCAATTTGTTTAAGAAAAAAAATGAGAAGGAAAGAAAGAGATAATACAGATTTTCCTTTGATGGCGAACTTCCCCTCCTCCCAGCGGCCACTGGCAAACTCTTAACCTCTGCTGCTTCTGGAGGAACGCCCGTTCCTGAGAACGCTCCCCAGCCATCCTGTGAGCAGCTAGAGGTCTCTAGTGGAAACCCGGAGCAAGCACAGCTTCCATCAGGCAGGGCAGGCTGCGAGGGCTCCGATCCAGCACACGGCCAAGGAGAGCTGATCGCAGCAGCCACTTTCCAAAGGCAACAATACACGGGTTGGCTGGAGTTCCATCAGCCACAGGTCCTCAACTTCAAGGATTCTTGAGAATTTCGAGAGTTGATTGGGATCAGACTTTGAAAAGGGAACAAAAGATGTAGCCAGTCCTTGCTTCTTTCTCCTTCTTGCCTGCCTAGAAACTGTGGTTCTAGCTAGCAAGGTTAGAATTCCAAAGAGCCCTGAGTATGGTACGAATGTGAGATGTATTCTGCCATAAATTGGGAATGGTGTGAGACTATGTAAATTAGCACAAACTTGTCAAGAGCAGGAGGTCTGTAAATATCCAAGCTCCATGACAGCAGCATAAGGATGGGAATCTTCCCTCACACACAAGATGTCCAAGTGTTACAGAGGCCCCTTCTCAGGCATCACAGCATTTTCAGATCTTTTCCTTTCCTCTTTTTTCACATAGGGGAGAGCTACATGATTCTTTGCAGAGAAGAGGTAATAGAGAAAACCATTACAGGGCTTCATTTTTTTATATGTTTGTATGACCAACAATTTAATTTCAGCGAGAAAGATGACCCTAATAGTCAGTGGTAGCTTTTAAACCTAGGCAGGCTGTTTGGAGAGACATTCTGTGCTATTGAATAATTTAGGAATCTTTCTGTTTTGCATCCTTGGGAATAGAATGTGATTTACTGTAGTACAAAATGTAAGCTGGAGGGCTTCCCTGGTGGCGCAGTGGTTGAGGGTCCGCCTGCCGATGCAGGGGACACGGGTTCGTGCCCCGGTCCGGGAAGATCCCACATGCCGCAGAGCGGCTGGGCCCGTGAGCCATGGCCGCTGAGCCTGCGCGTCCGGAGCCTGTGCTCCGTGACAGGAGAGGCCACAACAATGAGAGGCCCACGTACCGCAAAAAAAAAAAAAAAAAAAAAAAAAATGTAAGCTGGAAACTTTTGCAACACAGGTTTCTGGTAAAGTCACAGTGAGGAAAGTTGGGGTAATTTGGAAAATGGGTGGTTTGATCTTGCCAGTTTCGACTGTGCTCAGCAAATCCAAAACCTGCTCCAGGCAGCTGCCTCTAACAGTGGACGAATGTGGGCCTCTGAAAGTATGGACATGGGTTTTTATCAGCTCCATTGGCAAGGTTGAGGTGAATCATAATGATGAATACAAAGTCAGCATATTTTAAAGCTTAAAATAGGAAATCAAACAATATGCTAAAATAGGTAAAAGGAAACATTAGTGAAATGGGAAGATTTTTATAGTAACAACAACAAATACCTCTAAGGATTGTTTCTAAGCCTCAGAAGGTTCAGATTCTTTTAAGCTGTCCCCTTAGCAACCTCTACAATACTGTGGAGCTCTTTACTTCTGCTGCTAAGAAATCTTGCCGTTGCTTATTGAATGTCTATATTTCCTGCTGGAATATATACTCTGTTATGTGTGGGAATGGCAGCCCTTTGTCTGGGATCCCTGGTACAATGTTAACACTTATAAAATATTTGCAAATTACATTCATAATTAATAGATGAATGTAACACAATGATTTGTTTTCTAAAAGGATACCATTCATTATAATAGATAGGCTCCAAAGAAATTCGACCAGCTTTTTATATTAGGTTGATGTTGTTTTTACACTGGTGGAACATAAGTCTAGAAACAAAAGGAAAATGGGTTAGAGTCAAAATATTCCATGGAAAGAGAAAGAAACCAAAAAGAAACGCTCCAGGAAATGTCCTCACTCTTTTAACGGTCATATCCCATCTATTCATCCCAGAGGCCCTCAGAAGGAGATTATTATTATACGCACTTCACAGAAGAGGAAAGGTGAAGGGATTTTTAAGAAGCAAGGGCAGCTTTCATCCAGTCCCTGTAATCCAAATAAGAAACATAAGCATGAGGCTTCATTTCAGGAGGGGGAGGAGACAGTCTAAATCTGACAAATGTATTCTTAACAGGGAAGAAGAGTTGGGGATGAAAGTGTGGGATAAAGTTGTATGGAATAGTGAGGGAATAGAAGGCCTAGTTCCAAGCAAAGAGAAGCATGGAGTGGAATGTGTAAGAGAAGGCAACTGTCCTAAATGTTTGCTTCAATACAAGATCTCCCTGGCTATACCCCGGAAACCTGTGGGAAACTGCCTCAATATTTAGACTACCTATTGATGGTTCCACCAAATCCCAGTAATCAGCAAAAATTCCGAAATGAATAAAGACCTGTTAAAACATGAAAATAATTACAAATATATCCTGGTGCTGTTTGAAGGCAGACTTGCCCTTCTAAGGAAGATGCTTCCACAGATAACTCTGGGTCAGAGCCCATGTGCTGGGAATGAAGCAAAGGCTATACAGGTCTCAGACCAGAAGACTTGGCCTGGCCAGGACCTACAGGGCCTCACAGGAACTGGCTCCCCTCTGCTTCATCTCCTCTACTCTTCTCCACACTTGATCTGCTACAGCCACATCAGTTTCCTCACTGTTCTTAGAGCTTCCCCATACATCACATCTTTATCCAGATAGGCACTTAGCTAATCCCTCTCTTCCCAGAGGTCCCTTCCTGGGGAACCCTATCTAAAATCGCACACGCTCACACATCACGCTGCTTCACTCTCCCTGACCCGAACATTTCATTATCTCCTACCTGCCTTATTGCTTTCTCCTTAGCTCTCATCACTACCTAATGTGAGAAGTCTACTAGTTACCTTGATATTGTCTCTCTCCCTTACTGGGGTATAAGCTTATCAGGGCAGGCACTTGTTTCAATTTTATTAGGTGTGTACCTCACACGGTGCCCAGCCCATAGCAAGTACTCAGAGATGCTGGCTGAGCAGGTAGATGGAATGCAGAGGGACTTGTCATCTTTCCTTCTCAAAGTCCAGAGAAGCGGGCGCAGAGGCTGAATTATATCTTTGTTGTTCTACAGGTTGCAGTATCAGGCAGCGATCTTCCCAGATTCTGAGCCTGGAGGTTTTAAGACAGAGGCTGACACTTCCAGGACAAATGAGAGGGCACATGAGAGGTGTGTTCTTTGCAGAAACTTCCTTTGTGCAATTCCTCTCTTCAAAGCAGATTCAGGCTCTCTCAGAGAGCTCAGTTATTCTGTCTGGCTGGATTTATTCTCACAGATGCCACATGTGGCCAGAGAGAGCCCCACGGCTTCTTTCCAGTCCACACCTGCTTCTCAGGAACGGCCACTGCAAGCCCCAGGGTAAGGAGGGTAAGATATGTTCGTGACGTCTCGGGTCCCTCTTGGAGGAGGGAAGATATGCAGTAGGGCTGCTGCAGTTAGAAGGATACCTCTCCTGGCAAGGATGGAGTGAGACCACAGACCAGACTGCCTGCCGAGAATGAGAAAACTCTAAGTGTGTGTTCATGTTCTCAGGGAGGCCTCTTCCTTCAGACAAGTCTCAAAAACATAATGTCACTTTTATCTTTGAAAGCATACATTTCACCATCTATATTACCAGCTCACCTCTTTTGAGGGCTTCTGGTGGATAACAGGATCCCAGAGTGACAGAACTTTGATATTAATTATGAGCCATTTTCCTATCAATGGATTTCTTAATAGCAGTTTTCGTTTATTTGGAAAAAAAAAAAGAAAAAGCCAAAGGTTTTTTCAAGGGAAATTGCTATAGTTTAAACAGAGAAACAAAGTTATTTATTAAAACACTTTTTCTTAATTCTACTAAATCATACTTAGGCCTAGCCTAGACACTAATTTTTGAAGAAAACAAATGCATGTTTTTCACATTTAAGTCATTCTTTAAATGGCAAGGAACATAAAAGTGATTTTCCTAGCACCTAGGAATTATTTCCTGTGCAACAAGTGCATGATAAACATTTGCTTAATGCATATTTTTTTTTTTTTTTTTTTTTTTTGTGGTATGCGGGCCTCTCACTGCTGTGGCCTCTCCCGTTGCGGGGCACAGGCTCCGGATGTGCAGGCCCAGCGGCCATGGCTCACGGGCCCAGCCGCTCCGCGGCACGTGGGATCCTCCCGGACCGGGGCACGAACCCGTATCCCCCGCATCGGCAGGCGGACTCCCAACCACTGCGCCACCAGGGAAGCCCAATGCATATATTTTTAAATGCCTAAGTTTATCTCAATACTACAAAGCTTTCAAAGTTTGAACTTTAGAAAGTTATTCACCCAGCTTCCCGAAATGTGTCCTAATGTCTAGGGAGATGCGCAAGTCTGGCCCCCCTCAGGCCTCAGTACGTACCTGCATGTGGCCACTGGCGCACCCTAATGCTCATTTCCTCTGTGCTCTCCTACACTAGAAGGCAAGCTCCTCAAGTCTCATTTATCATTTCTTCCCCTAGCACCTTGCTTGGTGCCTGGCAAACAGTGCATGCTCAGTAAATTCATTCATTCACTCATTCATTCATTCACCACTTAAGGGCCAGGTACAGGTCAGTAGCTCTCCAGATACTGAGGATATAGTGATGGACAAGACTCCTGGCCACTCCTAGTCCCTCCCCTCACAGAGCTCATTGCACAGGGACTGGAGTAGGGGAAGGCAACTAAACAATTATTCAAACAATTACCAAAAGGCTGAAGTGAGTTAAGCTACACAATTTAGAAGACAAGTGAGGGGAGCGGTACAGTCTAAGGATCTGGCAAGGCTCCCCAGATGAAGTGACATTTATACTAAGACAGAAAGGATGAATCAGAATTAGCCAGAAACAGTGATGGGGAAGAGTATTTCAGGCAGAGGAAAAAGCATATGACAAGATCTGGTGTTCGCAAATTCCTGACACATGCTAGTCTTCAAGATTCAGCAATGAGAAATTCAAATCCCCAGAAGTTCTCGGGAATTCCCAAATTATATTTTTAAAACAATACTGAGTGACCACAATAGTAAGCAGTGAACAATAATCAGTGAATCATTTTTCAGTGATAGAGTCACAACTAGTGGTCTCAAAGACATTCTGTAACTTCACTCCCACCAAGCAGAACAATCTGTGGAGCTCTATACGAACAGGGCTTAATGAATTTTTCAAAGAATACCTTGAAGACATTAGGTCTGCCTGTTGAGAAACAAAAAGAAAGAGCATACAGAGACAGAGAGGGACTTGCCAAAGACATCAATACTACAACTGTCACTAGACTTTAGGTTTCAAATGGCTCCTTGCTGTTAACTCACTGTACACCTCTCTCTTAAAATAACACTGAGGTCCAACAGGGGCTAAGCAGTTCTGCCACTGACATAAAATGTCTAATTGAAGAGCACAAGATGAAAACCACCTTAAGTCTAGGTTTTCATGTCCATTGGTTTGGTGTTTGAAATCATAAAATATTTTGCCACATGCTAAAAAAGAACTTCCCAGGAAGCTTCAGATAATGTTTGTGCTTAGGACATTAAAAGGCTGTCTGAATAATTCACCCACTTAGATACTCTCTCAGATAAATAGAAAATGCCCCCACTTTCAAATACTTTTATACAGATTCAGCAAACTCTCTTGGGAAACACTTCTAACAGTTAAGAGCCTTTGCTGTGAAGAAATGTGGTATTTATATAAAGTGATATATATGTCACTAAAATTGCAGTCTAAGCCCATTCCACCTATTTGGGCAGGAAGACTAGGGACAAATAAAAGTCCACATCTTGCCAGTGACAGGTAATGGGTTTGGGCCTCAGGGTTGCCTAGTGTTCACTGAGACCCCTGGTCCCCAGTGGCTTCATTTTAAGAGCTGCAAATGAATGAGCCTGGGTCTTAGCCAATATTAATGCCAACCTAGCAAAGCCATGAGGAGACACGTTAGGACTGACCACACAGTGCTGGAGAGGAAGGCCTTTCCTGACAGTCACTAGCCTGGAGATTGCAGGTAACTCACCCCAAGTGGGTGTGGAAATGCCAGCAAACCTTTCTTAGATTCATAAGGGAGAGAATAAATAACAGCACTCTGTTCCTTCCCCATATCCCAGAATTTCTTAGGGATTTTAAGAGAAGAGTAAGAAAAAAATTTAAGTAATGAGGCAAAGCATCTAAGGTGATTCATATGGGTATGTAGGCATGTGTGCATGTGTACATGTGCTTACATAAGTGTGTGTGTGTGTTCATGTGTATTTACGTCTGTGTGTGTATGCATTTGCATATATCATGTGTTTGAGTAATTACGTATCTGCATATGGGTACCTGTGCTTGTGTGTGTATATATGTATGTATAAGTGGTGGTAAGTGTATCTGAGTGTATACATGTTTGTTTATGTATGTGCATATGTGTGTTTGTATGTATGGAATCTGTGTGTGTGTATGTATGTATGCATGTATGTACGTTTGGCAGGGAAGCCAAAGATTAGGAATCTGAAAAGGCAAACTAAACAGCACTGACAACAGACCAAACTAACTGAAGGGAAGACTGAGTGATGTAGGCCTTCATGTTCCAATCCTCAGGAAGAAAGTTTGCAGAATTCTTAGAAGGATATGTGGAGTTACACCATGCAAAGTCTATTCCTCTAGAATAAAGAGCTATTGCTTAATCTCCTTGAACTAAGCAGTATAGCCTCTGCCTTCATCACAGTTAATGACATTGCATTAGCACATGTGGGACCCACCCACTAGACCTTTAACTCCATGACAGGCATGAGACTGATCTGAGATTGAAGAAATTCAGTGCAGGATGTGAAGTCAAAGAATTTCATAAAATTATACTCACCACCACAATTTTGAGGAATGTGTATGATTATTTTTACTTTTCCAAATTTCCAAGATAAAAAAGGAGACACAGAAGAGCCAAAGATGTTTCATAGATTTATGATTATATTCATTCTTCAATATCAGTAGTAAATGAATGGACTGACCAAACACATTTTATGTCGAAATTGTATTCCTCTTTGAAGCCAAACATTTTTGGAACTGAGATACACCAAACTGTAATGATACTATAAATAATTGCAACTTAATGTTTATAATGGTATCACTGTTAAAATTCAAATTACTCTACAAAGGGACATGTTAATATAATAGTTATTGAGCACCTACCACGTGTTGGAAAGTCCAAGTGTAAACACAGTCCCTGCCCTTAAGGAGACATGGGTCAGGTGAGTACACAGAACAGTGAGTAGAGAATTATTGTGTAACAAGCTGAAGAAGACTTTTGCTTGTGCAAAGTGCCAGGGGAACAGAAAAAAGGAAGTGAGGAGGACTGCTTGGGAGCATAGAGAAGGTGTACAGAAGATGTGCTCTTCCACCCATGTCTTTCTTAAAGAATGGATAAGAAACTTCATAGGCAAAAGGAATGGAGTCTTCTACACAGAGTATCAAAAATATACAGATACAATTTCATCTATATACATTTCCAATTATAAATATATATATATATATATATATATATCCAGTTTTATATATATAACCAGAACTGTTACTATAGAGACAGAGAGAAGGGAAAATAGCTTTATACTATGTAGAAAATCAGTAGTATATATCACATAGAGAGCAATTGATATATATGATATAAATGTATAAAATATATACTACAATCGGCATACACACACACATATATATGTATCCAATTATTCTTTATAATACTATCTTCTCTTCAATTACAGATATTTCTATGTTGAGTTTCGTCAAGGTTTTTAATTATTCCCCATATCTACCCCTACCCCAAGTTGAGGAGAAAAATAAAATATTAATAGGCTCCTTAGTAATGGGAGTATTCTATTTTTTTTTTTTTATTTTTTTTTTTTTTTTTTTGCGGTATGCGGGCCTCTCACTGCTGTGGCCTCTCCCATTGCGGAACACAGGCTCCGGACGCGCAGGCCTAGCGGCCATGGCTCACGGGCTTAGCTGCTCCGCGGCATGTGGGATCTTCCCGGACCAGGGCACGAACCCGTGTCCCCTGCATCGGCAGGCAGATTCTCAAGCACTGCGCCACCAGGGAAGCCCAATGGGAGTATTCTATACCAAAATGTTTAGCAGGAAGCATAAAGCATTTGTAGCTTTTAAGTTGGTACATCTCAGGGTTACCCACCAAAAAGCCAGCTCCTGCATTTATTTGAAATCTACCAATAAATCTTAACAAACGTTTTGTTGAGAACTCAGCTGAACCATTTGTCATTTCTCTGAGTCCCTAAGTTGATCTACATATGGAGGGGGAAAGTGTCCTTGCCAAATATTTTGATCTACCTGAAATTAAACTGAACTGCAATCTTTGGGAATTTGAGGGCCACTTCAAGCTGTCAGCAAGTAACATCCTCGTTAAGGAAAAAAAAAAAACATGAAAATGCAACTCGCATGTTTGTGGAGAAATAGGGGGCTCAGATTAAGAGCAGAGTCTCCCATTTGCCAGATCATATGGAGCACCAAGGAGTTTGGGATGGCTCTGGAGGGAATCAGGTAGCAAGACTATACAGGTCAAGAAGCGGGGAGATGGGGCATTTGACGTCTCTACCCTCACACGTTCTCACTCAGTCTTTGCACTTGAAAATGCAGTATCTTTCACAGTTGGAAAGGAAAGCTATGCCAGTGACAAAACTGGAACACTGAGGGGAAATTAATAACACTTGGCACTTCCAGTTTCCTGGGAGGATGTGCCATACATATTAAGCAAGCATGACACAATTTAACAGCACAGCCTGGATGAGCTCAGGCTGTTCATTTAAAGTTCCAGGTACTGTAGGGAAGAGTCCATCTGATAGGGAGACCCAGGTAGCCACTGTAAAGGCTTCTGGGAAGAGGGGAGATGGAGGAAGGTGCTCTTTCAAGGAACTTACAGCCTAAAATCAGGAAGGCTTACAAAGATTCTCCCACCATACACTCATGGGAATTTTGAGCGTTATTTTTTTTATAGGTCTTTATTGGAGTATAACTGCTTTACAATACTGTGTTAGTTTCTGTTGTACAACAAAGTGGATCAGCCATATGCATACATATATCCCTGTATCCTCTCCCTCTTGAGCCTCCCTCCCACCCTCCCTATCCCACCCCTCTAGGTGTTATTTTATACCAGGAAATTTTTGCAGAATTGAAATCACATTAGAGGTAGAGCTGTGCTGGAATTAACAGGCCCTGAAAGCACTAAAGTAGGGGGATGCTGCTTTGTATAACCTGGGCATTGAGCAAATACACAAGAAGAGCCTTAGGACTCCACGGTGCAATGTGGTTGTTACTCACACAAGCTGTGATGTGAGGCAGACCTAGGCTTTCCATTTCGGCTCTGTCCCTTGTTAGCTGTGGGAGCTTGGGCAAGTTACTTCTTCTCTTTGAACCTCAGTTTCCTCAACCATCATAAAGAGATTATTACACTTACCTCATAGGGAGGTTGGGAGAATTAAATTGTGCAGCATATATAGAGAACCTGGTCTAGTGGCTGGCAGATGGCAGTGAATAAAAAGTCAAACTAGATGTGTAGCAATAGTCTTCCATTTTGCTGTGTTCAGATTATTTTACTTCTGACGTGATAGCAGAAGTACCAGTACTAGAAGTGGTCATAGGAGCAGTACTTACTATTCATAGTATTAACAGTCTAACTGTTACATTACATACTTACCTATCATATTGAGTACTGACCATTTTGAGATGTTGTACTCTGTGCTTTATATAAATGATTATTTATATAACCACAAAAAATAAGAGGTTACTTTCCCTTTGTGTGTTCAGATGAACTCAGAGAGATGAAGGGACTTGTTTGAGGTCACACAGAGCTATTAAGATGCTGAGCTCAAATTTAAACCCAGGTCTGTCTTACTCTAAAGCCTAGAATTTTCATTATGTGATCCCTAAATAGTAGGTAAACACAGCTTGCATTAGTATTGCTTCTGACCAAGAGAGCTCAGAAATGTTGTACGAAAGAGCCAGTATTTGAGCAGAATCTTAGAGGATGGAGACCTCTGGAAGATGGGGAAGGGCATCCCAGGCAGAAAGAACTATCTAAGCAACTAACAAAGGCCTGACCGTATTTAGCATGGGCCAGACGTGGAGGTCTGGGCCCATCAGAGGGAACTGAAACATGGGCCTTCAAAAGAAGTGCCACCTAGTCCCCTCAACCAGGAAACCTACTCAACCCACTGAACCAACCTTAGTCACCGGGGACAGACACAAAAAACAATAGGAACTACGAACCTGCAGCCTGCAAAAAGGAGACCCCAAACACAGTAAGATAAGCAAAATGAAAAGACAGAAAAACACACAGCAGATGAAGGAGCAAGGTAAAAACCCACCAGACCTAACAAATGAAGAGGAAAGGCAGTCTACCTGAAAAAGAATTCAGAATAATGATAGTAAAGATGATCCAAAATATTTGAAATACAATAGAAAAAAATGCAGGAAACATTTAACAAGGACCTAGAAAAAATAAAGAGGAAGCAAGCAACGATGAGCAACACAATAAATGAAATTAAAAATACTCTAGATGGGATCAATAGCAGAATAACTGAGGCAGAAGAACGGATAAGTGATCTGGAAGACAAAGGAGTGGAAATAACTACTGCAGAGCAGAATAAAGAAAAAAGAATGAAAAGAACTGAGGACAGTCTCAGAGACCTCTGCAACAACATTAAACACAGCAACATTCGAATTATAGGGGTCCCAGAAGAAGAAGAGAAAAAGAAAGGAACTGAGGAAATATTTAAAGAGATTAGAGTTCAAAACTGCCCTAATATGGGAAAAGAAATAGGTAATCAAGTCCAGGAAGCACAGAGAGTCCCATACAGTATAAAGGAGAAACACACCAAGACACATATTAATCAAACTATCAAAAATTAAATACAAAGAAAACATATTAAAAGCAGCAAGGGAAAAACAACAAATAACACACAAGGGAATCCCTATAAGGTTAACAGGTGATCTTTCACCAGAAACTCTGCAAGCCAGAAGGGAGTGGCAGGACATATTTAAAGTGATGAAAGAGAAAAACCTACAATCAAGATTACTCTACGCAGCAAGGATCTCATTCAGATTTGATGGAGAAATTAAAACCTTTACAGACAAGCAAAAGCTGAGAGAGTTCAGCACCACCAAACCAGCATTGCAACAAATGCTAAAGGAACTTCTCTAGGCAAGAAACACAAGAGAAGGAAAAGACCTACAAGAACAAACCCAAAACAATTAAGTAAATGGTAATAGGAACATACATATCAATAATTACCTTAAATGTAAATGGATTAAATGCTCCCACCAAAAGACACAGACTGGCTGAATGGATACAAAAACAAGACCCATATATATGCTCTCTCTACAAGAGACCCACAGACCTAGGGACACATACAGACTGAAAGTGAGGGGATGGAGAAAGATATTCCATGCAAATGGAAATCAGAAGAAAGCTGGAGTAGCAATTCTCATATCAGACAAAATAGACTTTAAAATAAAGACTATTACAAGAGACAAAGAAGGACACTACATAATGATCAAGGGATTGATCCATGAAGAAGATATAACAATTGTAAATATTTATGCACAAACATAGGAGTAACTCAATACATAAGGCAAATACTAAAAGTCATAAAAGGAGAAATCAACAGTAACACAATCATAGCAGGGGACTTTAACACCCCACTTTCACCAATGGACAGATCATCCAAAATGAAAATAAATAAGGAAACACGTTTTAAATGATACATTAAACAAGATGGACATAATTGATATTTATAGGACATTCCATCCAAAAACAACAGAATACACATTTTTCTCAAGTGCTCATGGAACATTCTCCAGGATAGATCATATCTTGGGTCACAAATCTAGCCTTGGCGAATTTAAGAAAACTGAAATCGTATCAAGTATCTTTTTCAACCACAACCCTATGAGACTAGATATCAATTACAGGAAAAGATCTGTAAAAAATACAAACACATGGAGGCTAAACAATACACTACTTAATAACGAAGTGATCACTGAAGAAATCATGAAGGAAATAAAAAAATACCTAGAAACAAATGACAATGGAGACATGATGACCCAAAACTTATGGGATGCAGCAAAAGCAGTTCTAAAAGGGAAGTTTATAGAAATACAATCTTACCTTAAGAAACAGGAAACATCTCGAATAAACCACCTAACTGTGCACCTAAAGCAATTAGAGAAAGAAGAACAAAAAAACCCAGAAGGAAAGAAATCATAAAGATCAGATCAGAAATAAATGAAAAAGAAATTAAAGAAATGATAGCAAAGATCAATAAAACTAAAAGCTCGTTCTTTGAGAAGACAAACAAAATTGATAAACCATTAGCCACACTCATCAAGAAAAAAAGGGAGGGCTTCGCTGGTGGTGCAGTGGTTGAGAATCCGCCTGCCGATGCAGGGGACATGGGTTCGTGCCCTGGTCCGGGAAGATCCCACATGCCGCAGAGCAACTAAGTCCGTGAGCCATGGCCGCCAGGCCTGCACGTCCGGAGCCTGTGCTCCGCAATGGGAGAGGCCACAACAGTGAGAGGCCCGCATACCGCAAAAAAAAAAAAAAAAAAAAAAGGGGAGAAGACTCAAATCAATAGAATTAGAAATGAAAAAGGAGAAGTAACAACTGACACTGCAGAAATACAAAGGATCATGAGAGAGTACTACAAGCAACTCTATGCCAATAAAATGGACAACCTGGAAGAAATGGACAAATTCTTAGAAATGCACAACCTGCCAAGACTGAACCAGGAAGAAATAGAAAATATGAAGAGACCAACCACAAGCACTGAAATTGAAACTGTGATTAAAAATCTTCCAACAAACAAAAACCCAGACCAGATGGCTTCACAGGTGAATTCTATCAAACATTTAGAGAGGAGCTAACACCTATCCTTCTCAAAGTCTTCCAAAATATAGCAGACGGTGAAACACTCCCAAACTCATTCATGAGGCCACCATCACCCTGATGCCAAAACCAGACAAAGACGTCACAAAGAAAGAAAATTACAGGCCAATATCACTGATGAACATACATGCAAAAATCCTCAACAAAATATTAGCAAACAGAATCCAACAGCACATTAAAAGGATCATACACTATGATCAAGTGGGGTTTATTCCAGGAATGCAAGGATTCTTCAATATACACAAATCAATCAATGTGAGACACTATATCAACAAACTGAGGGAGAAAAACCGTATGATCATCTTAATAGATGCAGAGAAAGCTTTTGACAAAATTCAACACCCATTTATGATAAAAACCCTCCAGAAAGTAGGCATAGAGGGAACTTTCCTCAACATAATAAGGGCCATATATGACAAACCAACAGCCAACATCATCCTCAATGGTGAAAAACTGAAACCATTTCCACTAAGATCAGGAACAAGACAAGGTTGCCCACTCTCACCACTATTGTTCAACATAGTTTTGGAAGTTCTAGCCACAGCAATCAGAGAAGAAAAAGAAATAAAAGGAATTCAAATCGGAAAAGAAGAAGTAAAGCTGTCACTGTTTGCAGATGACATGATACTATACATAGAGAATCCTAAGGGTGCTACCAGAAAACTACTAGAGCTAATCAATGAATTTGGTAAAGTAGCATGATACAAAATTAATGCACAGAAATCTCTGGCATTCTTATACACTAATGATGAAAAATCTGAGAGGGAAATTAAGAAAACATTCCCATTTACCACTGCAACAAAAAGAATAAAATATCTAGGAATAAACCTACCTAAGGAGACAAAAGACCTGTATGCAGAAAATTATAAGACACTGATGAAAGAAATTAAAGATGATACAAATAGATGGAGAGATATACCATGTTCTTGGATTGGAGGAATCAATCTTATGAAAATGACTCTACTACCCAAAGCAATCTACAGATTCAATGCAATCCCTATAAAACTAACACTGGCATTTTTTACAGAAGTAATACAAAACATTTCACAATTTGTATGGAAACACAACAGACCCCGAATAGCCAAAGCAATCTTGAGAAAGAAAAACGGAGCTGGAAGAATCAGGCTCCCTGACTTCAGACTATACTACAAAGCTACAGTAATCAAGACAGGATGGTACTGGCACAAAAACAGAAATATAGATCAGTGGAACAGGAAAGAAAGCCCAGAGATAAACTCATGCACATATGGTCACCTTATCTTTGATAAAGGAGGCAAGAATATACAGTGGAGAAAAGACAGACTCTTCAATAAGTGGTGCTGGGAAAACTGGACAGCTACATGTAAAAGAATGAAATTAGAACACTCCCTAACACCATACACAAAAATAAACTCAAAATGGATTAAAGGCCTAAATGTGAGGCCAGACACTGTCAATTCTTAGAGGAAAACTTAGGCAGAACACTCTATGACATAAATCACAGCAAGATCCTTTTTGACCCACCTCCTATAGAAATGGAAATAAAAACAAAAATAAACAAATGGGACCTAATGAAACTTAAAAGCTTTTGCACAGCAAAGGAAACCATAAACAAGACGAAAAGACAACCCTCAGAATGGGAGAAAATAGTTGCAAATGAAGCAACTGACAAAAGATTTATCTCCAAAATTTACAAGCAGCTCATGCAGCTCAACATTAATAAAACAAAAAACCCAATCCAAAAATGGGCAGAAGACCTAAATAGACATTTCTCCAAGGAAGATATACAGATTGCCAACAAACACATGAAAGAATGATCAACATCATTAATCATTAGAGAAATGCAAATCAAAACTACAATGGGATATCATCTCACACCGGTCAGAATGGCCATCATCAAAAAATCTAGAAACAATAAATGCTGGAGAGGGTGTGGAGAAAAGGGAACACTCTTGCACTGCTGGTGGGAATGTCAATTGATGCAGCCACTATGGAGAACAGTATGGAGGTTCCTTAAAAAACTACAAATAGAATTACCATAGGACCCAGCAATCCCACTACTGGGTATATACCCTGAGAAAACCATAATTCAAAAAGAGTCATGTACCAAAATGTCCACTGCAGCTCTATTTACTATAGCCAGGACATGGAAGCAACCTAAGTGTCCATCAACAGATGAATGGATAAAGAAGATGTGGCACATATATACAATGGAATATTACTCAGCCATTAAAAGAAATGAAACTGAGTTATTTGTAATGAGGTGCATAGACCTGGAGTCTGTCATACAGAGTGAAGTAAGTCAGAAGGATAAAAACAAATACCGTATGCTAACATATATATATGGAATCTAAGGGAAAAAAATGTCATGAAGAGATTAGTGGTAGGATGGGAATAAAACACAGACCTACTAGAGCATGGACTTGAGGATATGGGGAGGGGGAAGAGTAAGCTGGGACGAAGTGAGAGAGTGGCAGGGACATATATACACTACCAAAAGTAGGGTGGATAGCTAGTGGGAAGCAGCCGCATAGCACAGGGAGATCAGCTAGGTGGTTTGTGACCACCTAGAGGGGTGGGATAGGGAGGGTGGGAGGGAGGGAGATGCAAGAGGGAAGAGATATGGGAACATATGTATATGTATAACTGATTCACTTTGTTATAAAGCAGAAACTAACACACCATTGTAAAACAATTATACTGCAATAAAAATGTTAAAAAAAACCAAAGTACTCTAGAAAAAAAAAAAAGAAGTGCCACAGCCAAATGAACATAAAAAAGAATAAAATAATGCAATTTGCAACAACATGAATGGATCTAGAGATTATCATACTGAGTGAAGTAATTCAGACAGAGAAAGACAAGTATCATTGATATCACTTATATGTGGAATCTAAAAAATAATACAGGGCTTCCCTGGTGGCACAGTGGTTGGGAGTCTGCCTGCTGATGCAGGGGACGCAGGTTCGTGCCCCGGTCCGGGAAGATCCCACATGCTGCGGAGCGGCTGGGCCCGTGAGCCGTGGCCGCTGAGCCTGCGCGTCCGGAGCCTGTGCTCCGCAACGGGAGAGGCCACAGCAGTGAGAGGACCATGTACCACAAAAAAAATTAAAATAAATAAATATAAAAAATAATACAAATGAATCTATATACAAAACAGAAACAGATTCACAGACATAGAAAACAAACTTATGTTTACCAAAGGGGAAAGGTGGGGGTAGAGGAGAGATAAATTAGGAGTTTCAGATTAACAGATACACACGACTATATATAAAATAGATAAATATCAATAACAAGGACCTACTGTACAGCACAGGGAACTATATTCAATATCTTTTAATAACATATAATGGAAAAGAATCTGAAAAAGAATATACATATATACATATATATACACATATATAACTGAAGCACTTTGCTGTACACCTGAAACATTGTAAATCAACTATACTTCAATAAGAAAAAAAACAAAAAACAAAAAACTGCCACAGCTACCACCAGAGAGTCATGGGATGTTGAAACTTGAATGTAACTCTTTCTGTTGCCCTGGAATTTTGGCAGAGATGCAAAGGCCAAGAACAAAATAGCAGATACCACATTATCTGCAAAGTCTAAAGTAGGGTGCTAAACTATCTCAAAAAGATTAGAAGAGAACTGGCTCCAAGCCAGTGCTACCAGGATCAGGTGATCACTTCCTCCAGCTATATAAAAGATTGAGGTTGAAAAAAATCAAAAGAGAAAATTTCTTTGGAAAAAGATGCCGAGTCTTTTACTTCTCCTTGGATGAAGGTAGGGAAGAGCTGCAGCCTCACTTCAAACTTAGCCTAACAGGTTGAAAAGTGACTAATGGGAGAGCTTGACATTCATCTCCAGTATTCTGGGGGACATGGGGACTGGTGTTTGGGGGTTTAGAAAACATTTAAAGGTGAAAGACCAAACAGTGAAAAAGAGGGAAGAAAGACTTTGCTCTTTCATAACAAAGAAAAGGAGAGCTGTGTGGGATGGCAGTGTTTCTTCATCTATGACTGGCAAAGGGGTTTTACTTCCCTGTTTCTAGATGTGAATCCCATGGGGGAAAATAAAACATTCTGTCTCAATCCAAAACAGACCCTCTCCAAGAGGACACCATGTTCCCCATAGTGAAGTGGCCCTTGAGAAGCTCAAGGGATGCGGTAGACAATTGAAAGTGACCAGCGACTGATAATTATTACTCATAAAATTTACTGCATCCTGAGATCATGATCAAAGGAGCTCCAAGGATCCCACAAATGTATCCCCCAAAGAAAAATTCAACAGTCATGAGTCCCTCATCCAGAGGGGAGAAACACAGGTGACGACTAGACTAGCCTCACTTACCTTCTCTCTACTTGCTAACTGCCCTTTCTGATACCTCCATGGCCAAGACCTCCTTTAAAACTGGACTGAACTCTTTAATTCTTGAAACTAACTGGAGTCTTTTTATTATTTAAGAGTCACTGGGAAAGCTATTTCATCCAGGCATGGAGAACAAGGGCTTTACGCAGTCTACATTAAGGAGTGGGTAAGAAAGCGTAAAGTTGCTCTCGGGCTTGTATTCTACTGAGACCAGCTAATAGAATAAAAAATCAATTGGAATTGTGGCAGTAACAATAATAACAATAATCATAAGTCCATGCAAATTCTTAACCTGCCATATATTCTTCCTCATCTTTTGGCCTAGTCTCTTCATCAAGCATGTGGGCTCTGGGTTTGATTTTTGTCCCCAGTCTCTTCTCTTGTTATGTTCTAGAACCCGGTGTGCCACACAGACTTTTCTCTTTCATCACCTCTCAAACTGGTTTGGTTTTGCCACATCAATACTAATGTTGACTTCTTGAATGGTACGAAGCAGAAAGTGTTTTTAGGTGGGGGGATAATCTGTGATCAAATCTGAAAACTAGGTTGGGTGCTTATTTTGAAGGGATATGAATGGCATGGTAATAAGTTCAAACTTTTGTTTTCCTTTGCAGAGATTCTGAACGCTTTTAATTTGAGCAATGATATCATCATATTCTGGGATTTTCATCTTTAATCATTTTGGGCAGAAATTGTGATGAATAGATTGAATAAGGAAGAAACTAGAAATAGGAAAACCAATGAAGAGGTAATCCTGAAATAAATAATCTATAGAATTAGTGAGAGAAGAATTAAAATTCTCCAATGACCCATCTAAAGACAGGTACTGAAGTGCAGTAAGCATGTAAACAGTGAAGGGACAGACTGATAAATCAGGTGGGATAATCATCTGGAAATAAATACAGATTTTGATGTGAGCTGCAGACTATGTATTGATTGACAAATTAGTATTCTAGTGCTTGTAACTATCACAAATTTCATTTTCATGCATTATTCTGGAATCCTGGATTATAAATTTCAATGAGATTTTCTGTCTCGTGGACTTAATTCAGACTGTATGTATCTTCCTGCAAGGTTAGGAAAAGAGAAAATGGCTTCATGTCTCCTAACTATCTGCTGTCCTTAGACCAAAAGGAAAGCATCTTCCCCTCTCCTTCCCAAGTACTTTTAAATCTAAATGGCAAATATGTATTTAATGAATCAGTCTTTTTTTTTTATTAAGCGAAAAGCTATTTGTATTTTACTCCCAGCCCCACCTGGAATGATTCTTTATTTTACATTAGCTTTAACTTTGGTCTTATTATTTTCACAAACATTTTCGAAACTTCTTTGAAAATAACGTTAAATGCTTGAGCCAAGTGCAAGCCAAGTGCAATTTCCTAGGAAACATCAAAGGAAAAGCTGGACTTACTGAGAACAATTTTCCATTGTAATACCCCAAAGTAACAATAACATTTTTGTGAGAGAAAGAGCACAAGAATATTCTGTGCCAATTTATATACCCTGCTTTCTCCTGTAATTAATGTGCCATTCGTTCCTGCTTCAGTCCCTAAGAGCCATCTGATCACACACTCAACACCTTTTCACCTTGTTTCTCCAGACACAAATGCCGGAGGGTTCAGCTTAGCACCTATTTTATTTTGGACATACTCTGTCTTTTTATTCTTTCCAAATCTCCATATTTATCATCAGTCTTTGTTAGGATCATTTCCTTGTAAATTCAGGGAGTAATTAAAAGACTAGTACTAACATTGATATTAACACCATTTACTGATTGCCTATCAAATGCCAGGTATCATGTTCAGGATTTTCCTACACTATCTCAATTTATCTGCACAATCAACCCAGGATATAGAAATAGTATTTCCATTTTACAAATGATAAAACAAGCTCAAAGAGATTTAGTAATCTGCCCAAGGTCCTACAACTAGTGAGAAACCTAGCCGGGATTAAATCCAAACTAGGACTCTGAAGTACTGAGCTATTTTGCCTCGCTTACCTACAGAAATCACCAGGATTTTCTGTACTTATGGTGCCGATCTGAGATAAATTCAAGTGTCTGGGCTGAAACTGTTCACTCCTAATAAGGATTTTATTAAATGATTCCATAAATTAGACAAGAAAAGTTTTGGAAACTTATTTGTGAGAAGAAAAATGTTGCTACACTTTGAAGAAAAAGTCATTTGCGTTAGAATCTTGAAAACAACCCCAAAGTAACCTAGAGAGGCAGTTCTGAGGTGAGACTGATCCACCCAAACTGAGACACAGGTGTGACCTAGCTAAGGTTACGGACTGCAGTCTACCCCAACTCTCTGAGCCAGTTCATAGGATATAGGTTATTAATGCTAGGTAGTCAATTTCTAATTCTTATTATTTAAAGCAAATTAAATCAACACTACAGACTATTCTTTCTCTAGTGATAAAATGCTACTTAGTATACTAAACCTTTCTGCTACAGCATTGCATGGGGCACAGCAGGATAAGAAAATCAACAGGTAATTCACCCCATCAGGTTAGTACTAACTTTCAACATTCGTTCCCACTAGATATTTTCTGCTCGGCTAAAGATATTATAACATTAACTAATTTGAGCTTTATAGCCTATGCCAAGCTCTATTTTATTCACTGATGCATGAGTTTGAGAAGCCAGAAACCTTCCAAAAGTTAAGAACAGAAATCAATGGGAGAACGAAGGCACCAGATAACCTAAGCACTGAAGTGCCACTCCTGAATCCTGTGAGTCAGTCATACCTTCCATCTTTGAAATCAGAGCAATAATTAGCTCATTGACTGGGCGTTGGAAACACTAAATCCCCTTCCTGACACTGACTCATTTTGTGTCCTGCACTAGTCACATAACCTTGTTGAACCTCAGTTTCTTCACTTGTAAAATGGAAATAATAATATGTATGGTACAGGGGTGTTGTGGAGTTTAATAATACTTTGAGATGATCAGATGAAAGGTGTACTTGAAATTTACAACATTAATTATTATTTTTATTGTACATAACCATTTCAAAATACAAGAAGCTATTGGATGTTGTTTTACCATCACTTAACATATATTATAGCACAAGCCTGTTTCTGAAAACCATGCTCTTATGGTCGATATGACTTGCTCATTCATAGATTATTCCCAAAGAAATCGAATTGGGAATAATATGCAAAATAGGATAACTAACAGGAATAGGGAAAGGCATAACAGATAAGTATTGGCTTGACCAGTTATAGTAGACACACCTGACAGCAGAAGGGATGTTTGAAGGAAACAAAGATATAGCTTGATTTCAAAACAATATAATGGTGCTTGTATCTGAAGTGTGCTTTTCTTCTTAGAAACTCAAAGCAATTTACCAATATTATCTCTGTAACCTGCAAAAGGAAGACAGCAAAGAGGAGTCCAATTTAAAGATGAATAGATGGAGACTTAGTGACTAAATGGCTTGCCCAAAGTCACAGAGTCCATTGCTAGCAGGAGGATTTAGACTGTCCTTTTCCTGGACTAGGTCAGAGTTTGCTAGAGATCGGGGCTGAGACTAGAACTCAGATGTTTTGTATCTAATAATTGTCTGATGTTACCTCTCCTCAAATAAATGGGTATAGTCTGAGGATAAAGCCATCTTACAAAAGAATCCTCTGCAATATCTAAATAAAAGCTCCATTAATGCTTAGAGGTTCTTAGCGAGGTTGAGTAGGTCTCTCCTAGTTTAACAGTACCCTGTAAAGCATACTTCTTATTCCACTGTTTAATTACTGCAATTTCTATTTCCATCAGTGATGGTGCATATTTCAAAGGAGTTTTATTTTTTAAGGTGCATTTCAGGACACTGGAGAAAAAATAGTCTCCTGCAGAGGGTGATTGAACTTTAGAACATGTTTAGTAAGTCATTTATTTCATATCAGGAAATTTTCAAAATGTTTGATTCCAGCCTAAGTCTCAGGATGCATCAGTATGTACTCACCTCAGATAATTCAGACCTTAAAACTCTCTTTCCACATATGTCTACTTTTTGGCTTCATAAACATCCTAAATACAATTTTCACCCAAACTTACAAGATATAGAATGCGGGAGAAATACCATTGATATTAGACTTGAGCATCTTAGAATATCTGAGACCACTCAACTGTCAAAAATGCCATTATCAGTTTTTATTTTATGTTAACTTGACCAGCGTTATTAGCAGAAGGCTTTTATGTAATTAGGATCCATCACTTTGCTTATTAATAACACTTTGATGATATTTCTGCATATTGGGCAAGTATTTCTCACTAATGTGATATTTTAAAGTTTAAGGCATTCCACCCTGCTCTTTCTTTTACTAAAGGCATACTGGAAATTGTTTCCTGTAGAGACTCAGAAAATACATAAACTATAAAGACAATGGATGAAAAAAGAGGGGAAGCATAAAGTGCCAACTTATTGAAAACCAACCAGAAAAACGGTATATGAAAAACTTCTCTAATATGATCAAACACACTTGTTTGAGAAAAAAATTAATTGATGAGGGATTTGATAAGGTCTAAGAAATTGTCACATTAAGGATGTGTTTACACACTTGCAAGTTGATGCAAATAATAACTCTTATAATTCCTTCTTTTTTTTTTTTTTTTTTTTTTTGCGGGCCTCTCACTGTTGTGGCCTCTCCCGTTGTGGAGCACAGGCTCCGGACGCACAGGCCTAGCGGCCATGGCTCACGGGCTTAGTTGCTCCGCGGCATGTGGGACCTTCCCGGACCGGGGCACGAACCCGTGTCTCCTGCATCAGCAGACGGATTCTCAACCACTGCGCCACCAGGGAAGCCCTCCTTCTATTTAATTATGATTTAATTGACATTTATTGTTGAATAAACCTGTGAATAAAATTGTGTTGAGTGGCAATGTCTTTCACCAGGAATCAGTTACAAACTTTGAATCTTCTTTTTTCATTTCTTTTCCTTTCTTTGTTTAGCAACTAGATCAAAAATTGTTGTTGTCTTTCATCTAGAACAGTCTTACAGTCCCATTTTACTTCAACAGTTGACAACAGTTGGTTGTCTGTGACTCACTCCAATTGGATTCACAAGATTCTGATTAATTAGTGGGGCAAGTTTCTACCCTGCATTATTTATCTCACAACCTCCAGCTTCAAGACTTGTATCAACTCTCTGGGCCAACCAATACAACACACAGAAACTTGTAAAGAGTTCTTTTCAAATAAACTCAGCTTCAAAATAAACCAGCACCCACGCTAGTCTGCAACAGTTCTTCCTCTAATGCCCAGACACATCATCAAACAGTGTAGTTATGATATAACCCAGAGTTAATAATCCAATAGCTTGATTTCCCTGCAGATAAGTAAAGAGTATCTTCATGTGGCTTGGATTTTCCCAGCAATATTCAGGAACCTAGGAAAGGTGTAGCACTGTAGGCTTTTAAAACAATGTTTCTGTGGATAAATTTTCTTGGCCAAAAGGATAAGAATTAATTGCCAAACACTAAGAATCTTCCTTCCCTCTGCCAATTGGCATTGCTTTGGATTTCTCTGTAACAATGTCCATACCAGTTAGATTTCCTTCCCACTCATAATTCCATCTCGGGGTAATGGAAGGGAGAAGAATGGCAATGCTTATATCTGCAACGGAAGAATATTATACTTGTGGAGAGACCCAACTTAAAAACACAACTTATAGGAGAAAAACTAGATGACATTGGGTATGGTGGTGATTTTTTTAGATATAACATCATAGTCATGATTCATGAAAGAAATAATAAGCTGGATTCATTAAAATTTAAAACTTCTACTCTGCAAAAACAGTGAGAAAATAAGCCACACACTGGGAGAAAATATTTGCAATAGACACATCTGAAAACTGTTATCCAAAATATACAAAGAACTTTTAAAACTCAACAATAAGAAAACAGAGAACCCAATTGAAAAATGGCCCAAATACCTCAACAGACACCTCACCAAAGAAAATATACAGATGGCAAATAAGCATATGAAAAGATGCTCTGCATCATACATCATCAGGGAAATGCAAATTAAAACAATGAGGTACCACTAAGACTTATTAGGACAGCAAAATCCGGAACACTGACAACACCAAATGATAGGATGTGGAGCAACAGGAATGCTCATTCACTGCTCATGGGAATAAAAAATGGTATAGCCACTTTGGAAGACAGTTTTGCAGTTTCTTGTAAAACTAAATATATCTTACCAGAAAAGCCAGCAATTATGGCTCCTTGGTATTTACCAAAGGAGCTGAAAACTTATATCTACATAAAAACCTACATACAGATGTGTCTAGCAGTTTTATTCATAACTGCCAAAACTTGGAAGCAGTTAATATGTCCTTCAACAGGTAAATGGATAATTTAACTGTGGTACATTTCATTCTAGATAAAGGAATATTATTCAGTGCTAAAAAGAAATAAGCTATAAAGCCATGAAAAAGAGGGAACTGAAACGCATATTACTAAACAGAAGAATCCAATTTTAAAAGGCTATATACTGTATGATTCCAACCATATGACATCCTGGAAAAGGCAAAACTATGGAGACAGTAAAAAGGTCAGTGGTTTCCAGGGCTTGTGGGTAAAGGGAGGGATGCCTAGGCAGAGCACAGGGGATCTTTAGGGCATCAAAAATACTCTCTATGCTACTATAATGAGGAATACATGTCAATACACATTTTGTTTAAACCCATAAAATGTACACCACCAATACTGAACCCTAAGGTAAACTACAGACTTCAGGTGCTTAGGATGTGTCAATGTAGGTTCATCAGTTGCATTGTTGTATTTGTATGCGCTGCTCTGGTGAGGGATATTAATGATAGGGGAGGAGGTGCACGTGTGGAGGAATGGAGTACATGGAAAATCTCCGTACCTTCCTCTCAATTTTGCTGTGAACCTAAAACTGTTCTGAAGAAAACAAAAGTCTTTCAAAACATACACATGCACACACATTCATGTGTATGTACACTTATCCAGTTTAAAGTTAGAGAAACCAGTCGTTGAGAGCAGCATATATAAAAGCCAGAACTCAGTCCACAGTTATGATGGTAAGAAACCAAAAAGTGCCGTGCTAGATAAAATCAGCACAAGCATGCTGCTGTGATGGTAAAATCCTATATGAAACATGATGTTCTGTTTTATTTACCTGCCTGAAAAAGTTACCCCAATATAATTTTAAGGGCCCTCATGTAAAGTCTTAAACATGATCTGTTCTACCTGCAAAATGTTGCATGGACTGCTTCTGGGAGCTACAGCTAAGATATTTAAAAGTTATAAGTCAAGATATCTCTCCTTGCAGGTGATGAAACCTACCATATTGTAGTGTAAGGAGCCAGGGGCACAGTTGGAATGTGTTTCCATTAAAGAACAATGGTGGATTCCATCCTGGTGGGACCACAGCATGCCCTACAGAAGGGCATCCTTGGCTCCAGCCCTTGTAGAGTCAATACGGCCTCCCCAGGTCTCTTGGATAAAGTTACATAAAGCTTCATTCTTAGTGTTTCTCTCATTTCTTTAGTTTTCAAACATGAATAAGGCCAGAGTCACAGCATGACTGCCTCTTTAGTTACAAACGTCCCCTTCCTGTTGAGGAGACTGCTTAGTGGTGCAGGCTGGAGATCACACCCAGGTCTACACTAACTCAGCAACTCAAATCCCAAGCAGAAGGAATCACAGGCCAACCTCTCCTCACTCCCTGTAAATCTGCGTCGGCTCAGCTGGGTGTCCGGAGGACTGAGTCATGTAATTACCCCATGGGAAACAGCCCCACAAGGTGGTACTGCATTTAAATACCATGAACGGATCCTGTAAGCTCCATTATTTATTTTAATAAAACATGGTTGTGCTTATTTAGTGTTTGTATTTGTTTTAACAGTAATCAAAATTATATGGACTCTAATTTTCAATGAATGCATCTTAATCATACAGAAAGGTATAATTAATTGGTTAGTCAAGGAAGCCTTCAGTTCTCACACACATTCTGCCCCTCTTGTCTCCCTCATTTCCTCCCACTCTGCTATTTTAGGCCATGAAAGCATTTAAATTATTTTAGGATTTTTTTTTTCTCTCAGCAAATATCAACTGGGACTTTTATGGTCCTCCTACAAAGTGAGAACAAAGGATTGACCATTCTATCATTTGTACTCAATTAAACATCTTAATATGAAGCTCTCTTGTAAATGTCCGTTTAGGTTTATCAAATTCAAAATGACAAAGCTTACAGCTCATTCCATCCAAACACTGCAGAGGCTTCTTCTAAGACCCGTTGCTGCATGTGTGCATGATTTACTGTTACGTGGGTAGGAGCTTTCACTTGCTGAGGACTTCTTGGCTTAGATATTAAATCATGATCAGACACACACCCTGAGTGACATTTTTCTCTTCTTAATTCCCACATAAAACTCCCACTGAAGTGATGAAGAAGACTCATGTGTGGGGGGGAGACTGACTTGGTATTTGCAAAGGTTCTTAACCAACAAGGAGGAATTGCATTTTGTCTGCTCACAATGCATCAATGCATGTAATAATCTCCCCTCCTGGCACTGACAACCCAATTTCAGCTCAGCAACTAGAATGATAAGTATTGCACATGCTCCAGAATACAGGCATTCAGCCTCTATTAAAAGCCTTTGGTTTTTCTAGAATTTAACAGCACAACTCTATTAACATAGAGTTAATATGTTAAGCTCAATATGGCAAAATCCTAAGCAGCTTGAAAACTCAGTGGTAGGAGTTGAAGTCAGCCTGCCCAGCTGACAAGTGACTCAATACTGAAGTTTAATTGTCTCTGCTGTTTGCCAGTAACTGGAAGTAGGTACTTATCTAGGCCTTACCATGCTGGTTCACCAACATTTTTCAGTTGGGAAAGTAACTTCGTGAACTACAGTGGCTGTGCGAGATGAAAATAGGTGTATTATCGTTGGCATTTTGGACAAGCCTTTGGCATTTTATTGCCCTGGTATGGCACTCAAGAGCATTATACTGTGTGTGGAAAGATCAGCCAAGATGATGAAATGTTGGCCTTCCTCCAAAATTTCAAGTGGTTTACACCCAGTATCGACTAGGAAGGCATTTGTTCACATATAGGTTGACACTCTCAGCTTAGAAAAGCCTGGGAACTTACCTTCTTTCACTCACTCACACTCCTATACACGTTTACAAATACAAAGCTTAATGTCTAAAACACTGTTTCCAACAGGAGTATAAATCATGAACTAATCTCAGACTAAAAATTAGTGATTTATGTGATTGAATAAGATTCAACATTTAAATTTTTAGTCATGAAACACTGGAGGTTTTGCAATATGAGTACCAATGTATTTTTAGTTAAACTCTCAATTTTTCTGTTCTGTCATTAATATTTTAGAACAAATAAAAGCCACAGGTAATCACCACAAATTATTTTACTCTTTCCACCAACGCTCTCTCCCCACAAGCTCCCTACCGAAACAGTAATAGGTAGAAGAATGACTATGTGTTTTACCCCCTTTATTTCTCTCCCCTCCCAAGAACTGACTAAGAACAGGGAAAGAAACCAGCAGTGAATGGGAGGAGCCATGAGATAATTGATCACCTGAATAATCAAGAATAAGCGGTACTCCTCAGAAGGAAACAGCTTTCCTGTGGTGAAGGAGGATGCTTTGTTCTACACAACACTTCTTGATTAGAAGGACCTCTGTTCTATGAAACAATCAGCCTGACAACCCATTAAATGTTACAGTATTGGGGACCACTTCAGGCTATCAGCAGCTTTGGGCAAACCACTTGACATTTGGGAGTTTCAATTTCTTCACCAGTAAAGGACTCAGTTTATTTATTTTTAAGTACCCTAATATACCTGAATTCTTTATCACAACCTTTGGACTGCCATTTATACAATGACTTTGCTATTGCACTTCACTGGAAGAATTGGAGAATAAAATTCTCACATTTTCCTCTTTGATTATCTACTTTTGGGAAAATGTCTTATTTGCAAATCCATTGGTGAAGCAAAGATGGTGCTTATGCCTCCTTATGCCCTTTTCAGAAGGAGAAATGCACTTTCTTTCCAGTCTTTCCACACTACTGAGTTCTCTTATGGCTTTTAGGATTAGCACAGAATATCTGTAATATCAGAAATACATAGAAATGTATTTACCACCACCAATACGTGACTGGATAGCACTGTCATTCCCTACCATTCCACCTCTTTGCAGCTTTTTAAGATGGCATGGCCCTATAGAAACAACCATATATTATGTTTTGAGGTGGTTTTTTTTTAGTGTGAAGGAAGTCAGGAAGATAATTCTTAGTCTTTACCAACCTAGAAATGCCTTGATGTTCCTTGCTGTGTTCAAGGCTCATGAAGGGAAAAATTGCTTCTATACTAATGGACAAGGAAAGAATATATCTACCTACTCTACCTCAGCCTCATTCACAAATAATTCATGACCATCTAACTACTTTTCAAAGCAGTCTTCTTCTTTAACCTTACATTATATTTATCGTACCATTAAACAATGGCCATCTGGATCCTTTGGAGTCCTGATAAGACATTCTTATCTCCTATCCCCAAAGTCTTAACATATTCAGAATAAATCATATTTCTAATAAGGAAAGAAAATTCATTGCAGGAGACTATTACCATAAGGAGTTGGTCCCTCAGCACCAAGGATAAGGTACTAATTGGAGCACATCAGAGGATCTCAGAACTGTAATAGCTGTTATTTATTTACACAAACCCTATGCCTTTAACTCTGGGCAGCTTATTCTGTGGCCAAATAAAAACAAGTTCTAGACAACACAGGTCGATTCATGGTCAGTGTCTTGGGAGCCTTGGCTTCATTTCTACCCTGACCCTCACACCTACACTGGTCTTGCATTTACGTAACTTGAGGACCCTGGATTTATTACAGAATTTTGGCCCCATACACGTACATATCTCTTGGATACATTCTCCGATGTTAACCCTCACCTCTGAACACAACTCGACACTCAAACTCAAGTCTTATTCTACCTCAGATCACAGAGGAAGTGCCTTTCCTGATCTAATTCCAGCCCCAGAGCCAATGCCAGTGTCATGTCCTTTGTTTTATGCTTTGACAATATCTGACTGGGCCTATTGCAGGGGGATTGGCCTCTGTTCAACAGTCAACAGGCTATGAGGCTGATCAGCCCAGAAAGGCTATGGCTGGACATTGGGCTAGACATATGGAATCAATACAACATGACAGAAAAAAAATGCAGTCTGGCTGGGGATTTATGAACCAGTTCTGTCAATTCACCTAATGTGCATTTGCCATATTGTTAAAAAGAAGAGAGAAGAGAAGAGAAGGGAAGGGAAGGGAGGGAAAGGAAGAAAAAGAGAGAAAAGAAAAGGAAAGAGAAGAGAAGCTATCCCAAAGGTAAACAGATTCATATCTGCTCCTTTACTAAATATTTACCAATCCAGAAATCATCCCATATTAGTGGTTCTCAACTTTTGTTACACATTGGAATCACCTGAAAAGCTTTAAAAAATACTTAGGCCTGGTCCCTTCCTGAAGATTCTCATTTAATTTGTTTAGGGAGGGTCCCACATACAGGAATATTTAAATGTTCAACTTTAGAATTCAGTGCTTCTCGAAATTTAGTGTACATAAGAATTACCTGGTTCTTTTGTTAAAATGCAGATTCTGATACAGCAGGTCTCTGGTGGAGCCTGAGACTCTGTGGGTGTAACTAGCTCCCACGTGTTGCTGTTGCTGTTGGCTCATGAACAACACTGAGCAGCAAGATGGAAACTAATTGCTAACACCTGAGAGGCAACTTAACACATTTGCTAAGTTGATTTTTCTACCTGCATTTGGTTAGTGCACAACAACAAAAGCCAGTGGAGACCTACCTTCTCCATTTCTCATTGCAGTTCTACAAGTTCACTTCAAAGGACGTGCAAGTTGCAATGTTTAGACTCAACCCATCCGTAATTACCGATACCTCCCTTCTCTCCGAGAGCCTTCCTAAGTGCTCTGTACATCACTAGGCTGAGAAAATCCATAGCAGCAAAACCTCTCACAGTTTCTCTACACACAGAAAGTCCATCAAAGCCAAATGGAAACAAACCACACATATTGTGCAAAGGACTATGGGAAAATGCAAAGACATACAAGACATTGCCCCATCCTTCCTCCTCACCTGTTGACAAGGTCTGTATAGAAAAACAGAGCCTACAATTCAGAGCAGAAGTGCTCAGGGTCAAATAAGTGGTACTGGAAGGGAGTGCTATACGAGAAGAGAGGTGAAAAAGATGTCCCCGTAGGCTGGGCAATTAGGGATAGGGTGGGGGAGTGTAGGGGTGTCTCATACAGGAGAACTTATACCACTCAAGACAGATGGGGAGGGGGCAAGAGGGCAGGGTTCCAGAACCATTCCAGGGAGAGTTAACTTGGTACTCTACCATAGGACAGAGGGAGGAGAACCAAAGTGGGGACCAAGGACAGTGAGAAAACCACTTCAACTAGGACAGAAAGAAAAGTCAGAAATTACTAAATTCTAATCATTTGAGGCCTATGAATTCTTTAGGCTGGTACTTTGAAACATGATGTCAAGTTGAAGGATAATGGATGGACCACGAATACTCACAGCTTTTAAGACTAAACATATCAGAGTTACATATATAATAGCAATACCTAATAGTCATTATGCACTTCTTATGTGCCAGGCATGGTTCCAAGTCCTTTACATATGAAGACCTATTTAATTCTCACAACAAATCTACAAAATAGGTACTATTACCATCATCACTGGAACATAACCAACATAAAAATGGGAGTTTTGTATATTTTGTTCACCCTTGCAGTTCTCAGTGTCAAAACAGCAACTGAATCAACAAATCCTGATTCTGCAGATGAGAATTGGGAGCACAGGGAGATTAAATAACGTGTACAAAGTGATAGAGTCAACAGGTGGCAGAGTGGGGACTCAACCTCAGGTGCCTTAGCTTTGGTATCCATGGCTCTACCATCATGCAAGAGGCCTCCAGTTTAAGAGAAGACCTCTCGGATTCCATTATCTTTACCATGTCAAGTCTAGTTCTTGCCTCCATTGGTTAAGCTACAATTAATTTTTTTTAATGCAATGAGAATTTGAGTGTGGAGGATATCCTATCTGGGTCTAGGATAGAAAAAGCAGTGTCCTTGAGCACACATAAGTTGTCTCATTCTTGCAATGACATTGAATGCTAAGTGTAATTGATCCCCTGAAGCTTTATCAAGGTTCTCCATGGGTCCAAATCACACAGCTAGTACCTCACTTTGAGAACATGAACTCAAGTCCACAGATTCTACTTCTGGTAATTTTTAACCCTAAACTTGTGTCTTTAAGATATAAAGTCTTCTCTCTTTCGTTCCTGATGACTTGCTTATTTACTTAAAACCATTGCTAAGATATTACATCTTTTCATCCCTCTCTCCGTATACATGTATTGTGTGCCTGTTACCATTATGAGACATGAGGGAACAGAAAATCCCTAGCCCTGAAGGGCCCAAAGTCTAGGCTGAAGGACAGATATAAAAACAAACAACAAATGAGATGGGGGCCCCATAGACCTATACCTGAGGTCCATATAATAAAAGCAAAAATTCTTCTTGAAGAATCTGGGAAGGTTTTTCAGAAGAAGATCTCATATATAGCATGTCCAATGATGCCTTCATGACAACAACTTGGGGGTCACATATGGCTGCCTTCTTTTTCTCTGCTCCCTCTACCCTGTGTTCTACTCATACACTTTACAGTCCTCCAGCTGTCTTACTCCTCAGTGCCTCTGCTCATCCTGGATGCCCTCCAGTTCCTTGCCTGCCTGGATCAGATCTACTCCCTCTTTTACAGACTCATCCTTTACAAACTTCGTCTCTTTAATGGAGGCTCTTCTGATCATCACCCAATCACTCCTTCCTTTGCATCTGAACTATATTCCATCTCATGCTTATAGCTATAAAATACTTACAATATTTGATTTCTCCTAAATTGCTACAGGGTTGTAGCAATTAACTACAGGGTTGTAATAGTAAATGAAACATTTATAGGCAGTGAGGTCAGAGGTGACCATAGAGTGATAGAGAGATAAACAGTAATAATTCTTGACATTTGTATAGCCCTTTTATTACCCCAAATTCTTTCACATATCTTATCTTCCTTTATCTTTATAATAATGATATGAAGTAGAAAGGAAACCTCTACAGTTTATGGAAGGTGAAACTGAGATATAGGAGATTGAGTGACATCTATTAGCTGTTTATAAAGACTCAAATAAAGACTCAAATTGGATATCTTGACTCTAGATCTATGGCCTTATACTATGACATGAATGATGGTCTGATGCAATTGTGCATTTTTGATGTATTCATTCATTTAATACATATGACATATGAAAGGTACCACACTGGTTCTGGTCCTTGACTAAAAACAAATAAAATAAAAAGTTATAACCCTCAAGAAATTCACAGTGCAAGTAAAAATATAAGCAGGTAACTACACAATTACACCTCAGTGTGATGAATGTTAATGTCATGGACTGAATGTTTGTACTCCTCTCGCCCCAAAAATTCACATGCTGAAACCTAATGCCCAATGTGATGGTATTTGGAGGTGGGGACTTTGGGAGAGAACTAGGTCATAAGAGTGGAACCCTCAAGAATGGGATTAGTACCCTTATAAAAAAGGACAAAGAGAGCTCCCTTTCCCCTTCAGCCATGTGAAGACACAGCAAGAAGACAACCATTGTTGAACCAGGAAGAGGGCCCTCACCAGACACCGAATCAGCTGGCACCTTGATCTTAGACTTTCCAACCTACAGAACTGTGAGAAATAAATTTCTGTTGTTTATAAGCCACACTGTCTATGGTATTAATATTATAGCAGTCAAAATGGACTAAGATAGCTACATAAAGGCTTGTTTAAAGTGTCGTAGGGACTCACTAAAGCATTTAATGAGCCAGGGAGTTAGGCAAGGAGACTTGGGATTGAGGGTGGTAAAAGAGGGAATTTGGTCAGCAAAGGCTTCCTTGGGGAAAAAATGCTTGAAGAACATGTCTTACAGTAATTATCTTTCTCTGTCTGACTTATTTCACTAAGCATAATATTCTCTAGGTCCATTTACGTTGCTGCAAATGGCAGAATTTCATTCTCTTTTGTGGCCAATATTCCATTATATAAGTATACCACATTGTATTTAAGGTTAAGTTGCAGCATAAGCAAGCAAGAGATATATCAAGCCTAATAAGGGAAGAAGGAAAATATACATTCCCAGCATACAGGATTTAGAATCCTGGCAAGGACTCCAAGAGATAGTGCAGTCTCTCTTCTCTGTACGTGGCCATCTACTTAGTGTAGAAAGAGAAGTGGCCCAAAGTTGGAATACATATATGAACGCATGGCAGTAGCAAATTGCTTGGCTATTAGGGCCTGGAAAGAAAAAAATAGGAAGATCAGAGACAAGAAAATCTAGGGTAGAAGTATGTGAATTAATATGAGAGCATGCACAAATTATAAAAATGTATATCACATGATCACACCCACCAGCAGCATCCAACACAGAGAAAGTACTAAAGAACCATGTAGCCAAAATGACTCAGCCTGTTAACATCAGCCAGCCTTTGTCACTGTCCTTCCCAAAGCTCTGTTCATTCTGGGTGTATGAACAGAGTAGCTGAGGTGGTCAGAATGAAGGCTATACATATATCCAAGGCATGGATTTCCCCTTACCAAGGCTAATTTAGCTATGGCTGCCAATGAATGTCCAACTTGCCAGAAACAGAGACCAATACTGACTCCCGATTGTGACATCACCCTTTGAGGAAGCAAACTTGCCACTAGGTTTGCCTTTCTTGCTAGTAGGGGCTTAGCCAGCAGCACTATCCAAGTGTTTATGGAGCGTCTGATCCACTGGTGTGGGATTTCATATAACATTGCATCAGGGGAGCTCATGATAGAGAAAACAGATGTGAAAGTTGGCCCATAATCATAGGATCCTCTGGGCATATCATATACCTCACTACACAGAAGCTAGTAGCCTGAGAGAGCACTGGAATATCTCTCTGATAGCACAGCTGAAGTTCCAGCTCAGTGCCAATGATTTACCAGGATGGAGTGTCATCCTCTAGGACTAGTATGCTCTTTGAATCAAAGGCCTTCATATGGTACTATATCCCCAAAAGGAAAAACACATGGTTATAAGAAAAAAAACATAGTTATAAGAAAAATACCTGGTTATAAGAAAAAAAGTGGTCCCACATCTCATCTTTCCCAGTGACCTGCTTGAATAATTTGTTCATCCCTTCTCTGTAGCTCTGGATTCTGTGGGTTTACAGATCCTGAGTCTTAAAAAGAGAACATTTTTGCTAATGGTAATAAAACCTCTGACTGCAGCTTGGGCATTCAGGTTCCTTGTGGTAAGGAAGCATTAAGGTTCCTTGCCACAAGGAGCTGGCAAGAAGAGAAGTCATTGTTTTGGCAGGGCAGCTGACCAGTCATCAGGTAGTAGGGCTGCCATTACACAATGGGGCACGGAGGAATAAGTCTGGCACCCAGGTGATCCAGTTGGGCATCTCTTGGTCCTTCCTTCCCAACTATAATGGCAAAAGGACAAGCACAGAAATCCTGATTTGAGAAGGGCATGGTGACTGGGACTGAGACTACTCAAGGCTGAGGGTATCAGTTATGCCATCAGGTAAGCAACTGAGACAGACAGAGATGGAAGATGAAAGAGAGGAAAATCTAGAATCAATAGTGGAGGAGGGAGGCAATGAGTATAAGTTGTGACCTTGAGACCAGCTGTAGCATTGAGCTATAGTTGGTCCACTAATTTCCTGTCCTCAGTTTACCCCAAGAAAAGTTTAAAAGCATCCTGAAGAGCTGCTTCCTAAACGTATATTGAGAAGTAATCTGAATGGAGCAAAGAGTAGACTGTGGTAGACACCACCCAGATCCATCCAGATATTCCTTCAATAAGAGATTCTTGTCCCAGCCATTTGGAATGCCACCAGCAGACAGCCATCAGCTGTCAGCCCCTTCAGGGTTGCCTTAACTGCAGAGAGAGCTCTCACTCGAGGTTATTCCCATGCGAGGTTGCCCACATCTGATGATTGATTGATACAGGAATACAAAGGCATGGTCATCTCAGTCAAACTCAGGACAAATCTGAAGGGCCATTCTAGTTCCAGAGATCCCTGTGGAGTTGACCAAGGCTTTTGTTGGGTCTGTGTCTCAGCTTAACATCTTCTTCTTCCCAATCCTGTTCCCTTTCCCAACCTTCCAGAAGTGTTGGTCCCAAGGACACTCCATAACAAATATTCCATACTCTAAACTCCATCTCAGAGTTTCTCAATGTACCCTAACTTGCAACAGATGAGAATGACTGTAGAGAGAAAAAACAAATTCTGAGTCATTTGCCTCCTGGAGAAAGAAAATACTTTTTATTTCTGAAAGCAATATGACAGTAGGGTGTTAAGGAGCCAAGAATAGCTTTTTAATGGAAGTGAGGAGGGAGTGAAGCTGTCCAAGCTTTGTATTCCTCTCCACTAGAAGTTCTGTCAAGATGTAAGGGATGAGGAGTGGCACGTGGGGTAGCAGGAAAGACAAGAACTGGCCACGTGACCAATCCTGTATATGGTGCAGACCTATTTATGGGTTGTCATGAAGAAAGATGCCCTATAATGGTTTCTGGGTTTCTGCTCAACCAAGATCTACATAAAGCTTTTACTTGAGATGGAGGAGAGGCTCAGGGAGGCTACCCTGGGTCAACTCCAGAGCAACTCTGCCATTTAGATAGAAAAGACATAGGCATCTCCTTTCCTCCATGCTGACAGCTCTCAGAGGCAGCACTTGACCCCAAAGACCCCAAAGACCCAGAGAATCACAGGATCATGAATAAGCAAACACAGGAAAGAGTGCAGCCACCAATGCCTTAACAGAGATTGTAACTGGCCAAACTTCCAGCTCAAATGACCATAATCTTGGCAGACAAGTAGAATTCTGAGGACAGAAGGAAACCTTCAAATGTTTATATAATTTTCTACAAGGGAAGAGTTTGCTGATTCTAGGAAGGGTGGGCCCCCCAAGGCTAGCTGTCCAGCTCCGGTGATTACTCTGAGCCTTAATGCTTTGGAAATTTACCTTTAAAATTTCTTGTCTGAGATTTAATGCACAATGGGCAATTCATTCATTTCCTCCCAGAGGACCTAGCACATGTGAGTGTCTCCTGAGAAAGGCAATTATCACCTCAAGGTGGTCTGCCTGAAATGCTTCTCTAATACTGATTTAGAGGAAATCAGCCCATGTGACTGTCTCGGGAGGCTAATCACAAGATTGGGAAACAAGCATCCTGAGGAATTTTCACAATATACTTCTCAGTGAAGCACACACAACTTCAAAACCCAGAAAATGACTTCCTAAATTCTCTGGTTTTCATTTATTTCCAGTGGCAATTTCCAGACTACCAGAATTTCTATCATTTTGTTATTATCATCTTTAAACTCATTTCTTTGAGGCCTGAAATCTTGTTTACTTTATATCATAAATGCACAGAGCTATCCATACTCAGATGGCTCCTAGAAAAGGCATATTCATGATTTGTAAGATGGGATCTTTGGAAGCTATATTTATACTGAAAAGGGACACGGAAATGTTGGGTGAGGGATGGAGAGAGTATGGCTCCAAGTGTTGTTTTCTCTGGAGGCAGTGACCCTATCGCTGTGTATCCCCTTTCTGTAGGGCTCCAGTCCGGTGCTGCTTCCTCCACAATGTACTCCACACCAGCCCAGTCTGATTAAGCCTCTTGTGTGTTTGTGAATCAGGACACTTGCTTTTCTTCTATCATAGCACTTACTATAGACTTCCTGTTCATGGCTCTCTCCCCACTTCCTCAAGGACAAGGACCATGTACTCTGTATCTTAGACTTAATTAGAGCGCATTGCATGTATTAAATATTGTTTATGTACTATTGAAATAAATCCAAATGATGTGATCGTGCTATAGGAATGGTTCTTCCAAAAGATAGAAAAGTGCAGAATAGAAGGGCATATTACCCCTTGTTTATATTTTATTTATTTATTTATTTATTTATTTATTAAATTTTTTGTGGTACGTGGGCCTCTCACTGTTGGGGCCTCTCCCATTGTGGAGCACAGGCTCCGGACGTGCAGGCTTAGCGGCCATGGCTCACAGGCCTAGCCGCTCCGCAGCATGTGGGATCTTCCCGGACCGGGGCACAAACCCGCGTCGCCTGCATTGGCAGGCGGACTCCCAACCACTGCACCACCAGGGAAGCCCCCCTTGTTTTTAAAAAATATTTAAGCCAGCTCTCAGGATTATATATTTCTATATAATCACTGGATGTAAGCAATTGCCCTTTACTATAATTTTCTATCTCAAAATTGAATGCTTGCTTTCCAGCTATGTTTTTCAATAGAAATAATACGAAAGATGAAAGTGGTAATGTTTGTGAGATGTTCTAAGGTCATTTTTATAAAATCTTCAGGTATTGCTTCTTTATTGGGAATAAAGTCAGTTTCTCCTGAAGGACATTCACATCCATAGAAGCAAATGGAAAGGTGAAGTCATGGGGGAGTTGATATATCGGCGATAAACCAAATAAGGCTGAACTACACATGTTAGGGAAATATCAAAAGCCAGGAGCTTAGCTACAGAAGCTTGTTACGTACCTATGTAGGTGGGAAGCACACCAATAGCAAAGGGCATCCTGGCAGAAAGCAGGAGAGCAGTGTTGAATGTCATGTTATAGAACAAAGGGAAGCACGTAAGTTAAGAAATATAATAATTGTGGAAATGAAAACTAAACAAGGTGACCGAAGAGCAGTTCTAAGAAAGTTGAGTTGTAGGTGAAAGCATCCAGGTTGGGAAAACAAGAAAAACAAATCTGAGAGGGAGGAAGAGGTAGAGAGCAGTTTAGGTAAATATTAGTCAAGTCAGGAGAATGAGCTCTGCCTGGGAACAAGGGCTGCTGTTCATCTATCCATGTGCTGAGTTCACGCCAACGGGGATATAATGTGGAAACCTGCCTTTCATGCAAGTCAGCTGCCCACAGCCATTGCAAACAATGCTAAGTCCCAGTGAGGGGCAAAGAAATACCATTTAGCTGTCTTTGGGAAAAAGAGTGGTTATTTTTTATAAAAAAACAAAATCTATAGTGTGAAGTGGGAGAGATGGAGAAAATACGCCTTAAACCTGAATTTGACTCCTAGCCAATTATATGAGAGTCAAAAAAAACCATGTGATGGTGACACTTCCTGCAAGATGTTATATCATTCAATTGTTTTGTAATTTTCACCTGATGGTATGAATTCTTTCTTTCTCACTGCATCTCACTGCAACTCATACTTCCTCTTATCTATCTTGCTGCCACAACCTGAAATGAGGGTCAGAAAAACAGGGGCCCTCATGGTTTCTCCAAATCCTATCTTGTTGCTGTTCTCTTGGGCATCAGAGGTGGCCAACCTGGAAGAAGGCAGCTAAGGACAGGAAAGAGATGCAGTTAGAACCTCAAAGATTCAAACAAAATTCTCCCCATTTTAAATGACTGAGATCTATAAAGACGTAATAATTTTCCATTGCACCAAAGCTCATGATAATAAATTGGTGATTACAGAGAGGAACAAAATTAATGATTTTCAACTTTGGGTTCTATATTCTCCTTAGTTGACCCCTGGGCTTGACCTAACTGGAATATCTCTTATGGAAATGAAAGCATGATGAGACTAATGTCAGAGAATATTTGGTATCCACTAAACTCAATCCATTAATGACACATTAGTGTTATAGGTTCAAGGACACTAAGAAAGATATGTTTTTGTTCCAAAACAGTTGTGTCATTGTGCCTTTATATTTTTGTCCAGATTTTTGTTCCACTGTTACCTGAAACAAAGATCATGGTAGGTAAGGTGATTTATAATGATATTTTGATATGCCTGGGCCAGGAATTTACAAATTAAGTGCTTAAACTGATTGGTGTAAATTTAAAAAAAAACAAAAAGTTGAAAACAAAGAATGGCAAAGTCTGGACTCTGAGATTTGCTATTTCATGTTCTACACAGCATATAAAAGTGATTTTGCTTCCTCTTCCTAGATCTGGCACCCAGCTGGCCCTGTGTTAAGAATTTTAAGCATGTTAACCACACCACAAATCAAATAAATAATTATTCAGTATTACAGGGCTCCTTCCCACTGACTCAGCAAGCTAATCACCACCTCCTATCTCACTACCCAGTTACTACCATGTTAAAGGCAAAGGGATTAAAGAGCAAAGCATCCCAAAAGTTGACCACTAATGATCCCACTCTCTGGAAATATGCCACATAAAAATATGTCAAATGTCACAAGCTTGCTGATCCAATTTCAACAGGTAATAACTTGAGCAGTTTTCCATGAAGTTATGCTCCTTAGTTTTCCAAAATATCTCACAAGAGAGTGTCTCATTAGTTTTGTAGATTTTTCAAAGATGTATTTTAGTTTTTTGACTGCTTGAAAATAGAATGGAGTTCTCTCTTAAAAGTCATATCCTTCTTTCTTTATTAAGAAAGCCTAATTATTGCTCAAATCCTGGAATTGAGGATTCACCAGGAATTAATGAAAAACAAAATCCTTCCACTTAAACCTAAAATCTGATTCTGATTGGGCACCACAATTGCATTCAAAACAATAATCATTAGCATATAAAATAAAAGCTTAGTTTTAATCAAGGGATCAGTTTCATGGAGAGTAATTAATTAAACTACCATAAGTAGAAGAAAAGGAAAGAATTACTCGGGATATTGATTTAACCTCAGACCTTACTCTCTATAGCAAAAGGATGGAAAACCAATTGCCAAGGGGAAAACAGAATCATTGTATCTTCAAAACCAATTCTCACTGGCTGAAGTAATCAGCATTACAAGAGAAGTATGTCTGGCTTACCAATGTACCTCAGCTCCTAAATAGTAAATGCTCCACATCTTTTGAAAGTCTGTATATCATTCTAGATGGTCCCTTTGTCAGGATACCAGTTGTATTTATGTTGTAAGTGGTGATATTTCCAAACAATTTATTCATGACTATATATGTATATATATACACTATCTATAAAAATATTTAATATGCATATATAATACATTAATATATATTTATAATATATATATAAATCTAAAAAGACCAGGACTATTATTATCCTACTGAATTAAATAACAATGAATTATATATATAATATGAATGATCCACTTATTCAACAAATAGTTATGTAATATCAGATGTTAGAATCTCTCTATCTTCAGTGATAGATTATGCACCTGCCAAAAGCAAAATACATGCAGCTTAAAAGGTTGAAGTTAGCACATTTTTTTTAGTCTTCTGATATTGAATTCAACGCAATTTAACTGTATTTGAAATGAGATATCTCTGAACAAGGTTTGGTCTCGTCCCTAGACCAATGGTTAGCAAATTTCTAAATTGAACATTTGGAGTAAACATTGTAAAGAACATCATCAGAAGGAAAGCTAATGGATTGTGACTCCATTCCCCCAGGAAAGTAGTAAAGGGTCCTGAAAATAATTGTAACCCTCACACTGGGCAAAAATATCCTCCTGGCAGAGACTCAAAGTTTTTCCAATTGGGTCATTAAGAAAATACTTAGATCAAAAGTTGCCATTGAAACTGGTCTTCAGAAGAGTTCTGATGTCAAGCAGGAAGAAATGGACCCTGTAATGTTTGATGCTTTGGGACTTAAAAATAGCAAGACTAAAGTAAAAGAGCATGTTGCAGGGGAAGAATTCTATAATACATTTGAACCAGATGACCTTCTATGACTTCACCATCTCTCATCGCTGTGATTCAACTCTACTGCAGTTAAGAACACCATCAAAATAAAGCCATGTGGGAACATGACCAAGAGTAACAACAAAAATAATAATACTCTGAGCTCCTTCCTTAGAATAAAGTCTCCATGTTTTTACAAAGCACTTTGCAAACATTATCTTTTTCATTCTCACAACAACCAAGGTGTGTGGAAGGTAAGTATTATTATCCCATTTTGCAAATGGAGAAGCTGAGGTTAATGGAGTTTGACTTGCTCGTGGCCACAAAACAAAACAAACCAGCAAGGGAATCTAATCCACTGACACTCATAAGTAAGCTGCTGGAAAACCAGACGCCCTGATGAAATATTGGGGGGTCCAGATAAAGTTTGCCCCCTGTATGTGGCAATGATAAAAGCAAGAAAAATGGAATGAAATCACAATTCTATGTAAAGGAATTAGAGCAAGATGATATGAGGTTTAACAAAGGTTGAAACACATGGAAAGAAAACGAATTAGGGCACCCTCCTGAGTGATGACTTTACAGACAATAAAAAGAAGAAACAAGAAAGAGTCAGGCTTCTGAATTATGTGACATTATTTAGAGAAAGTTAAGAAGAAAATAAATAGAAGGAAAGCTAACTGCTTGCTATTTCATTATGATGATAATCAGACTAACTGGAATTCTATCACTCTAAATATCCATTTCTATATTTTCAAACAATAGTCACTGTACAGGATACCAGTTCTGCACTTCAGCCTTAGAGCAAATACCTGTACTATCTAACCACAAAACAAAACAGTTACTGAACTATAAATGAATGAGCAAATGAATGAATGCATGGATAGATAAAACAATTTTTTAAAGAAAGAACATATTGGCTCATCCACATCTTTGGGGCGTGACTAAGACTTGCTGATATAGATAATAGCTAAATCAGACTTAATTCATTGTCCAAAAGGACAGGAAAAGACTAATGGAAGAAAAATGTCAAGAATGAAGGGGACTGTCATTTTAGGAGGGCCAACGTTTTCTAGATTGCCTCAGGCAGCAGTATTTCTTAACTCAAAGTGCAGCTAAGCTCATGCTAGGCATGCACTCCACACTGCAGCTCCACCTGAACAAATTGAAGGCACTTGTCCTTTCAATCATTGTGAGTATGTTACCCGTACCCTTTGGGCACCAACTATCAGGGCCTGTACTTCAAGGAGCCACGGAGAGCCTTAGTTCTCTGGATTTAGACTGTTGAGTCCGAAGCAGGCATGCACGGAAGGAAGAGATAGCCTGGCAGAGTCTTGTAAGCGTCTGTGCACCATCTGTGCACTAAAAGGGACAGCTACATTAGCCTCTCCTTCTTTTCCCCTTGGATGTATGGGGATTTACTGTCTGTGGTTAGATATCTGTCTTCTCAGATGCGAATGGCTAAAACAGGAAGAAGTTGACTAAGTACATAGAGGTAGGGCCATTGCAATTTCTGAGGAATTAATGTTCATTTTTTTTACAAAAAGTTCTTACCACATGTTGATTTTATATTTTTTTCTGTTTCCACTCATAATGTATTAGTCTTTAGAATCAGCAAATGTGTAAAAACAAAGACAATAAGCCTAATACCATTCTGTGTACATAGGACACTATCATTCAACACACCAATGCATTCTTATTACTGGCACAGCAACAATACATCCTACAGTGGTAAGAAGTGTGAGAGCTTCAAGAAGTCCTGAGCCTCTGTTCCCTCTTGGACTCCACACTTTCAATCTGTAGGCACTACATTGCCCAATTTATTAATTCTTTTAAGTCCAGCTTTCATCCTGATCCAGGTAGTTACAATAAATACATATTTTATAATTATACAAACATTTGTTTCTATATTGTATATATTTAGATATTTTACCATGTGTTGTATATCAGCACATATATACATTTATTGTATACACACAGATTTATTAAGAATTACATTTGTCATTGTGGTGAATGCTGGTGGTGAATTCTGCTTATTTGCCCTCTCTTCCGCAGGGCTGATTCCCAAGAGCACTACTAACGGATGCCCTAAACACTTACCTCCCTCTCAGAACCTGCTTTCCAATGATTTCTCCCAACACGCAACAAAGATATTAATCAGTGTTTCATACTGAAAACTCAAAATGATAAGATAATAAATATATTAGTCCAAAGGCTGGACGTATCAAGGATGCCATCGTAATGACTGGATTTTGAGAGATGTAGGGTGGTCTTTATAATTCGATAGGAAAATAAACCCTCAAAATGAATTCCATATTTTTCAGAAATCTGCACATAGGATTTTAGGGATCCTATTTGGAAATAAACTCAAATGTTATCTTCATGTTCTTGGTGAGAAAACTAAATTCAATACTAAGTTATTCTTACTTGCACTCCATCATGAGGGTTGCTTACTAGCAGATAAAAAATGTGGGGTAGTAGAAGGAGACCTAGGCTTAAATACCAATGCCTCTACTAGTGACACAAGCTTGGGCAAGTCATTTAACCTCTCTGAGTCTCATTTCCCTCATCTGTCACACAAAAATTTATAACAAAATGAAATACGTTATATAATCTGTCCAGCTCAATGCTTGGCCCATTTATGTTTGCTAAATAAATGTGTGGTTTCTTTTGGCGTTGAAGAGTAGTGTTACCTTTTAACTTCACAATAAGGGAGGTTCACATTACAGTAAGACTATAGGGGAATACAAAGAAGATTGATATATATGTATGGTGTGACAAGATATTTCTAAAAATCTAGAAGGTATGGAAACTTCATTGAAACTTGGTCAGATGTCCCAGATTCATGCTTTCTACCTTCTATTTGTCCTAACCATATCTTCTAAAACTTGATTATTCCCTAAGAGGCTCATGTATGTTAATTGCCTTCTTCATTTTAATCAAGGCCCCATGACAGATAAATAGCTTCTAGTGCCTATCAGAAGTGAGTCCCTCATATTCATTCATTCTGCTAGCGACATTTTGACTTATCGAGTAATTTTAGTAACAATGCTCTGAGAAACATATTTGGACATTGAACTTTATTCTCATTCAAACATAATCTCAGTTTCCTCAAACTTAACCAACTTGATGGATTTCATTATTAAGCACTCAAATCTCACTGACTCATGCATGCCCCCATTAGCTGATATCCCTTCAAGGCCCTTCCATTTCTCCTCCCATCTGTCTCCCAGGTGCATCTATGGAGAGTCTTACGTGCTCTCACAGGCTCTCTCTACAAGCCCTCTCCTATTCTCCAGGAGCCCTCATGGTGGCCCTAGAAGCCTCTTGATAGTGCCACCTATGACTGCCGTTCCCACCATCTCCCCATGACAACCTTGACACCTGGGCCAGGGAGCCTCTTCTGAGATCCACAAAGCAAACACTTAAGTAGCCCACACCACCCTGCATCCCCTGGAGTCTTCAGTGCGCTGAAGCTGTGCCATACTGGGAGTTGTGGAAGATAAGGCTAGAGAGGCGGGCAGGAGCGAGGCCCTGTTTACCCTGCTAAGAAGCTTAGGCTGAGCCTGTAGTCAGCAGAGAGTCAGCTAAGGGTTTAAACAGGAGCTTAACGCATATATTGCATATATTTGTATTTTAGCAACATCACTACCTGACATGTAGAGGATGAAACGGAGGGAAACTGCAGTTACTGAGTCAAGAGAACGATTATGAGGATTCTATAATGGTACAAGGTAGAGAGAGTGGAGGCCTCAGCCTAGGCAGTGGCAGTGTCCCCGTGCTGTAAAGAAGGAGGGCTAATCTCTCTGGGCTGTGCTTACTAGCCTTCTATGTCGGCTGCTTTCCAATTAGCTTGGGCCACTGGTAGTTACTGTCAGGAGATCGGGAAGCAGGAGGAAAGGAAAATCCAGGGTATCTCACCCTCCCTCTGTGGGTCTCAGGTGACACCTCCAGCAGCTGCTGCATCTCCTCCTTGGCACGCGCACAGGCCCTAATTCTGGCTTCTGCCCAAGGATCCCGCCCTGGGCTCTGGGAACCCCACTTCCTCCTTTTGTCCCTCCAGCCCAGGGTTGATTGTGGCTTCCTGCTGTGGCTAACATCTGAGTTGCTGCTTTGTCTCCTATTTGGCTTCTCATCTCTTCCACCAAGTGTATAACGGATTTGCTGTATAAAACCTCTCTTTTAAGATATCTGGAGAGTTTTTTCTTCTGGTTGGACTCTGACTGATACAGGAGGAGATACATTTGAGAAATATTTAGGTGGCAGAATCATTGGGACTTTATGAAGATTTCTCGTATCACTTAACTCAAAATTGTTCTTACTATTTTGCACATCCCTGAACTGAAGCTTATTGTATTGATTCCTTAGCTAGATGGCTATTTGCAGTATGGCAGAGATGGGAAGTTGTCAAACTCCACGTGACAATAATAAAAGATCAAAAACAACGGGTGCTGCATGGGTAGGGCAGACAAGTCTCCTCGGGGGGGCTCACCTTCCATAGGAGTCATCCACTTTCTGGTCCCCCAGGCTTCAGACTGCCAGCCTCCACGAATGGGAATGTGAACCCGACCCAAATGGATGACCAGACATCAGTATTTGATTTAGGACATGCTACATGAAGACCTAACAGAACAAAGTTAAGGTACTATTTTGTTGGATGGAATCAGGGCAAGGAATAGAAGACACAAATGGCCAGGAAGGAAAAGATACCCAGGCTACAGAGGATGGCACAGCTCTAATGAAGACAGTGCCTGGCCTGGCCAGAAAGAGGCCTGGCAACAAGTGGGCACAGATGCCCTGTGCAACGCTGAAGATGCCGCCCTGCCTATGTCGTACAGGAAGGACACCAGAGAGGAGCCACCTCTCTCCTAGAGAACTGGTCAGTTTGAAGCTAATGAAGTCTTGCTGGGGGTTGGCCAGACTAATGGGCATTTTATTTTATTTTTTCATTAAGTAAACTTTTTATTTCAGAATATTTTCAGATTTAGAGAGAAGCTGCAAAGGTAGTACAGAGTCCCCATATACCCCTCACCCATTTTCCCCTACTGTCACTGTCTTACGTTACTATGGTACATTTGTCACCAACATTGAAACTGACATTAGTACATGACCACTACTAAACTCTGCAGTTTACTTGAATTTCACTATTCTTTCCTAATATCTGGCCCCCTGCCCCCAAGGATCCTACTATATTACATCTAGGGGCATTTTATTTTTATTTCCAATCTATCTTAATACTTACAGAGAAAAATACTTGCCCTCATTTATTTTATTAAAGGGGTACTCTAATAAACAAACAACAATAGCAACAAATCATTAAAACGTTTCCAAACTTCAGTACACTTCCTCAAAGAGGATTAGGGTCAATTCTCTTCCTTAGGAACGTGTACTTGGGCATAGAACACAGAAGCCAAACTACATGGGTTCAAATCCCAGTCCACCCCTTTCTTTCTGGGCAACCTTTGAAAAGTACATAAGCGATTAATCCCTCTTGGCTCTAGTTTCCTCATCTATAAAATGGAAATAGTGATAATAGAGGTGGGATATGGGAATTAAAGTTAATAGTACCTACACTTACAGCAGTGTCTGGGTACAGAGTAAGCACTGACTTGATCTTAGCTGTTATTACTATTACTGTTGATATATGATTCCAGAGTATTCTATATATCTCTTTTCTTGACACTCATCTTACTTTTAATTACATGTTTCACATCTGCCTTTACTTGTAGACTATGATCTTCATGAGTTCAAAGACATTCCTGTCTAACTCAAAGTAGATGCACAGGAAATAATCACTTAATTGTTTTACATGCAGAATGGAGAGCCATCAACCAACCACATGAAATGTAACAGCTTGAAGGAAGAGAAAGTGAACAAGGTGAAGTTAGATAGATAATGGAGAGACACATACATACACACACGGACACACACACACACACACACACACACACACACAGGTCAAATGGGAGCAAAATACTAACATTTTGTTTCTTGGCCATTGGTATATAATACCGTGTCCTTGCTCATATTTAAACCCAATTTTTCCTCATGTGCTACAATATACTAAAAGAGAATGTATTTTTCTGAGGTTAACAATTATGTCCAGAAGGACACTACCCTTTTGAGCACTGGTAATAAAGAAAGGTAGAGGGGGTTCTGGGTGTAATTCCCATCTATTGCTTTCTGGGGAAACTGGCATTAGGAGTACCCAAGAAATGAACCAGTGTTCTTTTCAAATGACTTCAATATTCAAGTTTCTTGACAATTGCCCTGAAAAACTGAGGGTGCTTCATGTATAGATGCACACTTGGGCTCTGGGAATCCCAGGCACAGATGTCTGTAAAGCCGTGTATATTTCTGCCATAAATGCAGCTGTAAAATGTGCTCCACCCATATCCAGACCTCCAGACAAGGAAGTTGTTAAATGCATTTTTTTTTCTTTCCTGTAAGTTGCCTTCACCTCTGAAATATTGCAAAGTGGCTGACCCACAGGGTGGAGGTGGAATCAGCAGCTGCAGTGCCTCTTACGCCGTCATCTCTTTGGTATGTTGCTTCCTTTCACTCTCACGTTGGGAAAGATCCCACCCATCCTTTGCATTCCTCCTGAGCAAGTTGTGTCAAGGAAAGGCAAGAGAGGAAGCTATTTCCATTCTCCAGGGTGTAATCAAAAAGGAAGGTTTTAATTAGTTTCTCAGGATGTTCTCAGTTTCTGCACAGAACAGCCCTTCCCTTCTTTTGCATCAGAGCTCTTCTTGGATTATTCAAGAAACACACACAGACTCACAGACATGGAGAACAGGCTTGTGGTTGCCAAGGGGGTGGGGGGAGGGAGAGGGATGAATTGGGAGTTTGCGATTAGCAGATGTAAACTATTAGATAGAGAATGGATAAACAACAGGGTCCTACTGCAGAGCACAGGGAAATATATTCAATATCCTGTGATAAACCATAATGGAAAAGAATATTAAAAATGTATATGTATAATTGAATTATAATTGAATCATTTTGCTGTACAGCAGAAATTAACACAACATTGTAAAGCAACTATACTTCAATAAAAATAAAATTTAAAAAAGAAACACACAGTTTTGCTCTCTCAGGGTTAAACTCTGCATATACAAATGTAACAAAGAGCTATGTAGCCTGTCTTTCCTAGCACTTATCAAGTTGTAATTTGTATAATTAGTTGATTTGTGACCATCTCTCCCATTATGCTGAGGATTCCATGAAAGCAGTGGCATGTCTGATTTTGTTCTCCCTTATATCCTGAGCACCAGGCAGTGTGTCTGACACATATTAGGCACTCAACAAATGGTTGAAAAATACAGAAAAACCATATGATCACCTCAATAGATGCAGAGAAAGCTTTTGACAAAATTCAACACCCATTTATGATAAAAACCCTCCAGAAAGTGGGCACAGAGGGAACTTTCCTCAACATAATAAAGGCCATATATGGCAAACCCAAAGCCAACATCGTCCTCAATGGTGAAAAACTGAAACCATTTCCATTAAGATCAGGAACAAGACAAGGTTGCCCACTCTCACCGCTATTATTCAACATAGTTTTGGAAGTTTTAGCCACAGCAATCAGAGAAGAAAAAGAAACAAAAGGAATCCAAATTGGAAAAGAAGAAGTAAAACTCACTGCTTGCAGATGACATGATACTATACGTAGAGAATCCTAAAGACACTACCAGAAAATTACTAGAGCAAATCAATGACTTTGGTACAGTAGCATGATACAAAATTAATGCACAGAAATCTCTTGCATTCCTATACACTAATGATGAAAAATCTGAGAGGGAAATTAAGAAAACACTCCCATTTACCACTGCAACAAAAAGAATAAAATATCTAAGAATAAACCTACCTAAAGAGACAAAAGACCTGTATGCAGAACATTATAAGACACTGATGAAAGAAATTAAAGATGATACAAATAGATGGAGAGATATACCATGTTCTTGGATTGGAAGAATCAACATTGTGAAAATGACTCTACTACCCAAAGCAATCTACAGATTCAATGCAATCCCTATCAAACTACCACTGGCATTTTTTACAGAACTAAAACAAAAAATTTCACAATTTGTATGGAAACACAAAAGACCCCGAATAGCCAAAGCAATCTTGAGAAAGAAAAACAGAGCTGGAAGAATCAGGCTCCCTGACTTCAGACTATACTACAAAGCTATAGTAATCAAGACAGGATGGTACTGGCACAAAAACAGAAATATAGATCAGTGGAACAGGACAGAAAGCCCAGAGATAAACTCATGCACATATGGTCACCTTATCTTTGATAAAGGAGGCAAGAATATACAGTGGAGAAAAGACAGACTCTTCAATAAGTGGTGCTGGGAAAACTGGACAGCTACATGTAAAAGAATGAAATTAGAACACTCCCTAACACCATACACAAAAATAAACTCAAAATGCATTAAAGACCTAAATGTAAGGCCAGACACTATCAAACTCTTAGAGGAAAACATAGGCAGAACACTCTATGACATAAATCACAAGCAAGGTCCTTTTTGACCCACCTCCTAGAGAAATGGAAACAAAAACAAAAATAAACAGATGGGACCTAATGAAACTTAAAAGCTTTTGCACAGCAAAGGAAACCATAAACAAGACAACAACAACAACAAAAAACCCTCAGAATGGGAGAAAATAGTTGCAAATGAAGCAACTGACAAAGGATTTATCTCCAAAATTTACAAGCAGCTCATGCAGCTCAACATTAATAAAACAAAAAACCCAATCCAAAAATGGGCAGAAGACCTAAATAGACATTTCTCCAAGGAAGATATACAGATTGCCAACAAACACATGAAAGAATGATCAACATCATTAATCATTAGAGAAATGCAAATCAAAACTACAATGGGATATCATCTCACACCGGTCAGAATGGCCATCATCAAAAAATCTAGAAACAATAAATGCTGGAGAGGGTGTGGAGAAAAGGGAACACTCTTGCACTGTTGGTGGGAATGTCAACTGACACAGCCACTATGGAGAACAGTATGGAGGTTCCTTAAAAAACTACAAATAGAACTACCATAGGACCCAGCAATCCCACTACTGGGCATATACCCTGAGAAAACCATAATTCAAAAAGAGTCATGTACCAAAATGTCCATTGTAGCTCTATTTACAATAACCAGGAGATGGAAGCAACCTAAGTGTCCATCATCAGATGAATGGATAAAGAAGATGTGGCACATATATACAATGGAATATTACTCAGCCATAAAAAGAAATGAAATTGAGTTATTTGTAGTGAGGTGGATGGACCTAGAGGCTGTCATACAGAGAGAAGTAGGTCAGAAAGAGAAAAACAAATACCGTATGCTAACACATATATATGGAATCTAAGAAAAAATTTTTTAAAAGGTCATGAAGAACCTAGGGGTAAGACAGGAATAAAGACACAGACCTACTAGAGAATGGACTTGAGGATATGGGGAGGGGGAAGAGTAAGCTGTGACACAGTGAGAGAGTAGCATGGACATATATACACTACCAAATGTAAAATAGATAGGTAGTGGGAAGCAGCTGCATAGCACAGGGAGATCAGCTAGGTGGTTTGTGACCACCTAGAGGGGTGGGATAGGGAGGGTGGGAGGGAGGGAGATGCAAGAGGGAAGAGATATGGGAACATATGTATATATATAACTGATTCACTTTGTTATAAATTAGAAACTAACACACCATTGTAAAGCAATTATACTCCAATAAAGATGTTAAAAAATAAGGTTGAAAAATAAAATAATAAACATGTGATTGAAGAAGCTTCCACCATAGCAAACAAAACAGCCCCTGAAGCAAACGTTGCTCTCAGAGACTGCTTCTTCACAAGGATCCTAGAAGGAGAATGGTTGATGATATAGTCTTTTCCATGTACCAGATACTTTTGTAAGTGCATCACATTTGTTGTATCCAATAAGTCAAATAATTCTCCTAACAATACTGTGAGCTAGATTCAGTCATTATCCCCATTTTACAGATGAGAAATTTGATACAGAGAGAGAGAGAGAGAGCAGGTCAGTGAAATTTCCCAAGGTCAAACAGCAGCTAGTGAAGAGACTGGAAGAAAACAACCCAGTTGGCTCCAGAAACTATGCACCATCTCTCTATGGGATCTTGCCTCCTGGGACACTCTGTAGACAGTGCTTTGGAGCCACAGAGCACAAGTGGCATAAGGTGATCATAGTTCAAACTGGCAAAAAAAAATCAATTCAGGTCTGGACAGATGTGGATAAATTTATAACCCATCGTCTTCATTTAGGGCTGTCCACACACTTTAGATTTAACAAGGTGAAAGATTGTGTTATATACATTTTACCACAATAAAAATATATTTTAAAAATGGATCATAGACATAAAACCTAAATCTATAAAATTCAAAGAAGAAAACAAAGAAAGCTTAAAAAAAAGGATTGTACAATATCAATAGCAAAAATAAATAGATGTAAAAATTCTCTCTTGAATGCTTTTAATATCAAGTACACTCACAAATATTTAGTGAGTCAAAAATCTGCCTTTTCTTCCTAAAATATCATCTTAAGAATAGTTATTACGTGAAGATACAAATTAACTGTCTACTTCACTCTGAAGACTCCGTGGAATCCCAAATGACCAAAGAATAGAGGTTAAATCCCATCGAATTAAGATTTCTGTATGAAGAAATGTCCATACAGTACTACAAAACATATATTCCAATTCCAAATGGGGTTTCAGACACAAAGAAATGGGCAGCAAAACATTTCTCTTACCTCTGAATTTCCACTGCACACCATGCCATTTTTCTTGTTATTGACATTTCATGCATTGTATTCTAATGGCCATGCACTTGTCTTATCTCCCTGCAAAAACTGTAAGGTCCTTAAAACAGGAACTGTGTCTCACAGTAAAAGGCAATGTGCTGGAAAGAAAAGAACAAGATTTTTGTTAGTAAGTGAAATTATCATTTACTATTTGTACAACCTTAGGCAAATTATTTAACTTCTCCCATCCTTGTTTTATATATCTATAAAATGAGGTTAATAATCTCATGGAGAATTATTAGCTAGACTTTTAAAAGAGTATTTGAAACTTTAGTTAAACAAAGCAGATTGAAACATATATGGTTTATTCCAGAAACACATTAAAATTTCATGATAAACAAAAACATCTTAAACTGATAAGTGTAAAGAAAGCAAGGGAAAAGAGATAAGAGAGAGAGAGAAAAAAAAGAACATGTGTATAGAAAGCAATGGACTGATTTGTGGTAACTGATTAGCCAGACCAGCAAACAGGGAAACGCTTCAGCACATAAAGTCACTACTAAGGTTCATTTGCACTTCAGGATCTCCGAAGGCTCAGGCTTTGGAGGCAGGAGGAACTTTGCAAGTGAGTGTTGGTGGGGTGAAAACAACACTGATTGAAAGTCTTTGTAAATAGAGTGATACCCTGGAAACATTCTGTTCCCCACATACCCAGGTGTCTAACTGGCTTAACTATGAATAATGTTTATGTAAACCTAGCAATGTATAGACTGAATATTAATCTGACCAAAAATTATAATTTAGATTATAAAAACAGAGAAAGTAGAAGTATGTGTTTGGGGTGAGAGGAGGTATTTAAAGAAGTTAAACCATTGTCTTCCATTGTAGAATGTTCATAGGCAATATCTAAATGTGACAAATAAATAAATAGCAGTACAGTGTATAGCATTATGCAAAACTATGGAGGCAAATACCAGAAGATTAAAGGATTAAAAGTGGTTTCCTGCAGGAGATGAGAACTGAGATGGGTTAGGTGAGACAGGGGCTGGTGTTTTGCATTATAAGCCTTGAGGAATGATTTGACTGTTATATCTATGCACATTTTTGTTTTGTTTTGTTTTAACATTTATTTTCCTTTTATTTTTTTATTAATTTTTATTGGGGTATGGTTGTCTTACAGTGTGTGTTAGCTTCCACTGTACAACAAAAATGAATCAGCCATACACATACAGATATCCCCTCCCTTTTGGACTTCCCTCCCATTTTAGGTTACCACAGTGCCTTAGGTAGAGTTCCCTGTTCTATACAGTATGTTCCCACCAGTTGTCTATTTTATCCATGTACATTTTTTAATCATAAAAAAGTATTTTTAAAAAAATGAGTGCTGGGGGACTTCCCTCGCGGCTCAGTGGTTAAGAATCTGCCTGCCAATGCAGGGGAAACGGGTTCGAGCCCTGGTCCAGGAAGATCCCACACGCCGCAGAGCAACTAAGCCCGTGCGCCACAACTACGGAGCCTGCGCTCTAGAGCCCACAAGCCACAACTACTGAAACCTGCGCGCCTAGAGCCCGAGCTCCTCAGCAAGAGAAGCCACTTCAATGAGAAGCCCGCGCACCGCAACGAAGAGCAGCCCCGGCTCGCCGCAACTAGAGAAAGCCCCACGTGCAGCAACAAAGACCCAATGTAGCCAAAAATAAATAAATAAATTAATTTTTTTTTAAGTTATATATTTTAAAAAGTGAGTGCTGGGCTACAGAAGGCAGTAAATAAACATCAGTGGTAGCTCTCTTAATCCCTGTTCATTTTTCTTTTCCCCACATATTTATTTACGTTCATATTTATTGTCCTGTAGGTTCTCATTCAATGTTTACTAAGGAACTAAGCAAACGAGCCATCAGGTCCACGTACCAAATCACCAACAAAATCTTTGGAAGTGAATAAAGGATGGCATGCATTTACTGCCTTAGATTTTATAATATAAGGAATGAACCGTCACCCAGGAACCAAGTGTTCAACAGTTAACGATTAGTCTTCTTACGGGAGGGACAGAGAAAGAAGCTGCTATATATAAGAAATGAGGTACCTGTTCCAAAGGTGTGGCCTGTGAAATATGAGAATTATGTTCAACTTGAAAAAACTCCCTTAAAATATTATCAGCTACTTAAAACTGACAGGTCGATTAATCTGACAGCGTCAACCCTTAAAACAGCCTTCGCTATCACCACGGTTACTTGGGTCTACATTTCCCCGCACCCATCCCCCCACTCCCCATAAGCATGGTGCTGATTGGTTTATCACTGGTATTGATCAGGTGACATAATCCCTGAGTCTGGGCATATTTACTCTTGGGGAACCTGATACACAATAGCATATTCACAGATGTACTCAGAATTTATTCAGCACAAACAAGCAACTATCACTTTTCAGAACCAGTGTCACATTTTGGCTTTGTATTTAGTACTGTCTTCTCTCAGGGGTTTTCCATCCCTGTAGTTCTCTCCTCCAGCATCCTTTCATTAGGATGAATGAGGACAAAGAGATTAGGGTAGAAAGAAAAGCAGAGATCCACATGGGCAAGTCGTTTATTCCCACGGTCTGCTCAACTGTTTCATTTATTTCACGACTCCTGCCTGCCACTGTCACAACTTCTTCACTGAAGCACAGATCAGTGGGGGTCAATGGTCTGGACCTCAACCAAGGAGAAATGCCATGGTTCCATTACTTTGTTTGCATGTTTGCTTATTTGTTGAAATGCATGAAAGAAAAATAGCATGAGGAAATCATACAGCAGATCTTTTTTTTTCCAAAAGAATTACTTTTTTTTTTTTTTTTTTTTTTTGTGGTATGCGGGCCTCTCACTGCTGTGGCCTCTCCCATTGCGGAGCACAGGCTCCGGACGCGCAGGCCCAGCGGCCATGGCTCACGGGCTCAGTTGCTCCGCGGCATGTGGGATCTTCCCGGACCAGGGCACGAACCCGTGACCCCTGCATCGGCAGGCGGATTCTCAACCACTGCGCCACCAGGGAAGCCCCAAAAGAATTACTTTTGAAAAATCCAGATGATGTGCACTTTTGAAGAATTTTTCAAGTTTTATTTCCAGTCGTAACAATACATTAAACTCTCACTCCCAACAGCCTCACATGCTGCTTAGCAGAGCTGGTGATTTATGATAAAAAAAAAAAAAGAAATTCCCTCAGAAATACAAAACCTAGTCAAACAACAAAGATTCAGATTAAACTCAAGCCAAAACAACAGATGCCTGGCACCATGTACTAAACGCCACCGAACAGAGGCTCCCATGGAATGCATGAAGGAGGGAATTCCAGAGACACTGAGTCAGCCAGAGACATGGGAGCCAATTTGCCACTGCTGGGCATGGCAAGGGACATGGGAAAATCCCAGGCGAAGAGTTCAAGTTTTGCCGAATCTATTTTCTTATTGAAAATCTTCAATGATAGAGCGTTTCTAATATTGGCATAATTATCTAAACACTGGGTTATATTGTTTAATAAGAATTAAATGTCCACTTGAAACTAGTATTGTAAATCTACATACTTTAAAAAAATTTTGAAAAAGAAGGTGAGAATGGCAGTCCGAAAGAGACTAGAAGATTTGCAATTATAGAAAAATGTTGGTGGATATGAGCTGTGAATTAACCTAAGCCAATTTTGCTGTTCATAATTATGAGGTTCTTTTGGGGAGGTATGTCCTACAGTAAGAGGTATGTGAGTGTTCTGGTCTCCTTCCTTCAACCTTGCTACCATGTATGATAGCAAGTCTCAAGCTGAATTCTGCTATACAAACATTTATCATCAAGCAGTCACAAAAAGTATCATACAACCAGTACTATAAGCATTATATAGTTCCAGGTTTCTAAGCTTTTAGGTGCTTGGACTACATCCTGTATGAAAAGTTCCCCAAAACAAATGCAACAGTATTTTAGAGGCAGGATTTAGCTAAATTCAGGCAAATAAGCACTCTGAATCAGCAAGCTAACTGGAGATTGTCAGAGATAAGCCTTGGTACCATGCTGAAGGGCACAGACTACATGGCTCCCTACATTTTTATGCCTCATCCATGCAAGAATGAGGATTGTTTCTTTAATATTTCTAGCCAGTCCACATATCCAAACACCACTGATTTCATGAATGGAAACCTATTTCTAATATTTTCTATGCCACTTTACAAACTGACATTCGTTGGGCAGCTGAATTTCTTATGATAGCTAACCATGGAGCAGAATCTTCTAATTACATGTTAACTAATAAATCATGTACTGGGTTGGAGAGTGTCCCTTCAAAATTCATGTCCACCAGAAATTTGTGAATGTGACTTTATTTGGAAATAGGACCTTTGCAGATATAATCAAGTTAAGATGGGGTCATATTGGATTAGAGCCAACTTATAAGGACTGGTACCCTTATAAGAAGAGGGAAATTTGGAGACAACCACATACAGAGACAAGAACACTTTGTGAAGACTGAGGCAGAGATTAGACTGATGCATCTAGAAGCCAAAGAATGTCAAGGATTGTGGGCAACCACTAGAAGCCAGTAGGGAGGAATGGAGTATATTCTCTCTCAGAGCCTCCAGAAGCAATCAGCCTTGCTGACACCTCAGTTTTGGTCTTCTAGCTTCCAGGACTGTAAGAGAATAATTTTCTTCTGTTTTAAGCCTGTGTGTGGCAATTTGTTACAATAGTCTTAGGAAACTAATATACCATGAAATATGTATTTCCAACAAGGGGTACTAACCACACCAGGGAGCAGATTGAAACTAACCATTATATATATCACAATGTCAGTCATGAAGTATTTCAAAGTGGATTATAGGCAACATCAAATATGCTAGTAGCATTGATATATATTTATATTTTTTATATATAAATATTTTAAATATATATATATTTTTAAACACTTATATTTTGAACAGCTCTATTAAGCAGCTAAGGGTACATGAAAGATGTAGATCACCTTTACATCCTTAAGCCTCAGATGCATCCCATGTTTTCTTAGACTTAGAAGACAGAATGGTTTCTATCTCTTCTTTTCCAAAGAGTGTTGGAGCCTTAGAGGGCATAGCTCATTCACATGTATAGTTTGCCATTGATCAACAGACACCATTTGCACTGCTAAAAGAAGCCAAACCCAATATACAAAACATCACCAGAAGTTCTAGTTTTTGAGATGAAAAGATGAAGATTTATTTGAAAAAATCCTTTGTGATATCTTTTTTCTACTGCAGGAACACCATAGAATGAAATAAACAGCATCAATCCGTGGATAGAAAATGAGGAATACAATTTATTGTAACTTATCTGCATTATTTATATTCTCAGCACATACACATTTTCATTTAAATCCTCATATTTTTGTGCCAGTTCAATCTTTGCTGTTAAATCATCCTAAATATAAGACCCAGTTCTGAAATGTGTTGTCTGTGTGACCTGGAGAAAGCTGTTTGATATCATACAAGCAATGATAATGTGCACCTCCCAAGCTTATTGTGAGGATTCAATGAGACCACGTATGTCATATGTGAATTTCATGTAGCACACAACGTGAGATAAATATTTGCTTCTTTTCTCCATTGACAGATATCTTAAATTTCTGGCCAGATCTGATCTCATTTGTTTCCATATGGAGCCCACCATTTTCTGTTATGGGATCTAAGACAAATGAAGGCATGAGTGAAGGGCACAGCGGCTCACTCTCTCCTTCAGGTTTGCCTACAGACTCCACAGCGCTGTGGAGCAAGAATGGGCGAGCCCCCGGCCCCGGCATAGGCAGGTCCCTGCAGGGTGGGAGGGCAGTGCAGTGCTTGCTCCCTCGCCTTCCTCTGCAGAGGGACAATGGCCTGGAAGAATATTCGGTTGGAAACGCTTCAGGACAAGCTCAGTTCCAACCCTACTCCAACACCACCACAACAGCACGCCCGCACCTCCACTCTCAGGACTAAAACTAGAATGAGCTGAATGTGCCGCAAAAGTGGGGCTCCACAGTGCAAGTTAATGATCATGGCACTGCCCTGCTTCAGTGGAAAACTTAGGAACCTGAGAGAATGGGTTGCAATCCAGGAGCTACCTTTTACCACCTGTGTCATCTTAAGAAACATACTTGAAGTTCCTCAGATTCAACTTCTCACCTGAAAAAACGGAGCACTTATTTCCCCTGTTGTTGACTTGCAGTGAAGATTAAAGATAATATGCACAAAGTACTTTGCCCAGTGCCTGACTCATATTTGGCTCTCAACAAGCAATAAATTTCCCCCCTCTCTGACCAGGTACATACTCTAATCCATGTGCCTTTCCTCCTCTTCTACTCTCATAGAAATATCATTCTTCACTCAAAGGCTGGCTTCCTACAACTTCTTTGTTTCTTTATCCCTCCTGCTCAGTGAACCCCTCCTACACGACTTCTTCTGGTCTCATCTGTGATGGTATTTATAGATCCCAGGCTTTTGAGCCTTACTATCTCTAAGATCTCCATAAATGCTCTTAGATTCTCACTGCCACCCTCTATTATAGGTCTTACTTTCCTTAACTTACATTTATAAAATCAAGGCTAGGAGAGATTAAACTTGCCAGGTTAATAAGTCAGTGAATCAAAATTCAAACCCAGTGTGTCTAACTCCACAGTCCCTACACTGCATTGTCTACAAGACTTACTTTGTCCATACTACCTTTCATGTTATGTCACATTTTAGGTATGTGATCCATATGCCAACTGATAATATGCATGAGGACAGGCTTAGCACAATGTTTAATCCACAGTAAATGCCAAATAAACATTAATGATTGTTACATATAATCACTAATTAACTAGTTGATTATGATTAAATAATAGTGAATGTATTTATTATCCTATAGACATTTCCAGGCCAAAGAAAATCCTGAAACAAGGAAAGGCTGACTTCCTATTTCTTCAGGAAAGAAGAATTTTTAAAGATTGTAGATTAAACCAGAATTGTTATAAAACCAGATGTTTGAAAGAAAACTAGGAAAACATGGGTCCATTCCAGAAGTGTAACAAGGCTCTTTCTCAGCATAGCCTTCAGTAGTGTTTCTAAAGGTGGTATGTTGATGTGTTGATATGAGAGTTGTTAAGGCTGTGATGAAAAGACATTAAAGGAAGAAGGCTGAAAGCAAGGCCATGAGCCATGTAGAGACGGCAGCCCATGTAATCAAGGGGTGGCCCATTTTTATACACTTGCTCACCTCTCCAGTCAACAGTGAAGGTTCCGTCCCATCCTCACTAACCCTATGTTAGAATCCAGCTACTGAGTTAGAGTGACACAAGAGTAATTCTGTAGTGATGAGAATCAGATTCCTTCAATCCTGGTTATAATGAAAGATTTCTTAGTATCCATCAATTTCAGCAAGGCTGTTCTGAGCTGCCTTTGTTATCTGTATCCTGACAATGTGGCTTCATCTCTGAATGCAAGTAGAGATTGATAACTTTTCCCCATCAGTTTTAAAGACCAAGTGGCCAGCAATGGAGGAAAGTAAGATCTCTGCCTCAGATCTTACAGAGGAGCCCCACTGGGTCAGTGCCCAGGACTCCTGGCATCTCAGTTAAGAAAACCCCGAAGTAGTGTCTATGCTCATGTGAGGAAGGAGCTAGTTACTCTAATAAAAATCTTACCACTTATTTCCTGAGGATGGAAAGATAGAAGTAATGTGGCCAGCAGAGCTACTGATGCTGAGTGGTTGTAGGTGGCTGTTTTTGTTTTGTTTCCGCACTGGAGGAGGTAAACGCATGTTTGCCTTTACATCTGGCACTCAGCCCTCTCCCAGGGAAGGACTTATGACTCCTGCCAGCACTGGACTTGCTTCTGACCATATTTTATTAATCTGGATGGTCTTGCATCCAAATCACAAGTATTTGACTTGGAGAGTTGAGACACAGCCAGGTGCAGGGTGCCCCCCCACACACACACCCTCACTTTGGTGTGTGTTGACCACAGTCTGAAATAGCCTTGACTTTCGTCCCATGGGGAGCAATATGCAGCATTCTGTAACTTGGTCACAACTGGAGTTTCCCAGACTTCCAAAGGTCAGAAATCCAATAACATGAAAACTAATTCCTGGCAAGCATGAATGTTAAAAACAAGAAAATGAAATCTCAAAAACCTACCATGACCTAATCACCATCATTTCATAAAATAGGGACATTTTAACAACAACATTTTAATAGGAAGCTCATGATCTCAGAATAAAGGATAGTCTTTTAAATTACTAATTGAATATTATAGCAAAAAATATTTTTTAAAGGGTTCAGATATATATATGGAATCTAAAAAAAAATGGTTCTGAAGAACATAGGGGCAGGACAGGAATAAAGACGCAGACGTAGAGAACGGACTTGAGGACTTGGGGAGGGGGAAGGGGAAGCTGGAACGAAGTGAGAGAGTGGCATGGACATATATACACTACCAAATGTAAAATAGATAGCTAGTGGGAAGCAGCCACATAGCGCAGGGAGATCAGCCCGGTGCTTTGTGACCACCTAGAGGGGTGGGATAGGGAGGGTGGGAGGCAGGGAGATGCAAGAGGGAGGGGACATGGGGATATATGTATACGTATAGTTGACTCACTTTGTTATACAGCAGAAACTAACACACCATTGCAAAGCAATTATACTCCAATAATGATGTTAAAAATAAAAGGAAATGAAATCTCAAAAACCTACCATGACCTAATCACCATAATTTCATAAAATAAGGACATTTTAACAACAAAAAAGGTAGGAAGTTCATGATCTCAGAATAAAGAATAGTCTCTTAAATTACTAATTGAATATTACACCAAAAAGTAATTTTTAAAAAGGGTTCAGGGCTTCCCTGGTGGCACAGTAGTTGAGAGTCCGCCTGCCGATGCAGGGGACACAGGTTCGTGCCCCGGTCCGGGAAGATCCCACATGCCGCGGAGCGGCTGGGCCCATGAGCCATGGCCACTGAGCCTGCGCGTTCAGAGTCTGTGCTCCGCAATGGGAGAGGCCACAACAGTGAGAGGCCTGCGAAAAAAGTTTCAGATTACCCTTATGAAACTGCAAATCAGTGAAAATACAAAAAAACCACAGAGTGGTGTTTCTCATATTCTGGGAAATCCTTAAATATTATTCAGTGAGTGATCCTGGATGAGGGTATCTTATCCATCACACACATTTAAGGTGTACATATAGGAGTTTTGTTGTGGAGTTCATAAAATTGAGGATTTGGGTGTGTAATAAAACCCTGGAGAGAGATTTATCTCCTACAGGCTGAGACCACAGCTGACTGCAGCCCTCTCCTGCACCTCCAGCCGCAGTGCTCATTTCTGCCTTTAAACTCTCCTGTGGAGCCAGGATTAGCCATACTACTCAGCACCTCATGCCACCTCTGATATTGGAGGCTTACAGTATTCACCCACTTTGCATTCCATACATACTTTCTGGATGAGTAGAATCTCTGAGATTCTTCTATAAACAAGAGCAAGAAAGTCCCTGGCAAAATATAAGACTGAAATATAAATATGGCAGCCTCTGTAATATGATTAGCAATTTCAAATACTTACATGGGCAGGAAGATAACATGGATATAGAAATTTTGTAGGCATAGACATCCAATAAGTTAAAAAAAAAAAAAAATCAAGGCATCTAAAAATAAAATCTGGAAGTCAAAACCAGGTTTTACAGGTTTCATGTCTTTTCTTAAGCCAGTCTTTCCACCACTCTTCCACTCAAACCCTTCTTCCTTTGAAGTCCAGCCTCTGTAGTCAGATGCCTTTCTGTCTATCCCAACTTTCAGTGATTTTTCCCTCCTCTGAGTTTCTAGAATAGCTACTACCTCTTCTCTTCTCTCTCAAAGCAATAATTTCAGCTTTTTATAGCCACAATGAGAACTAAATAATAGACCTTTTCCCTTCCTGTCTCCATCTCTCTATATACTAAGCAAGATATTCCCACCCCTACCTTCTACATACCAGGAAAATCCTACTCATTCCTCAAGGTCAGATCAGCAGAGTTTCTTCCTCCTTTTTTATACCTGCCTGGTCTCTCTTCCCTTCTACTCCAGTTAATTACTTCCTCCTCCATGCCCCCATGTAAATTTTTCCATGGAGCAAAAATAGCACTTACATTACTGTGAAATTGTTGAGATTAAAACTCAAATGGGCCACTAATACTGTCTGACATGTTTGTTGTTCAATCCATTCCACAATAACAAATTAAACTGTCTCCTCTTCCTTCAAATCTCTGAAACAGTCTTGTTCCTTCTGGTATTTAGCATATGAACTTGCCTCTTAGTTTAAAGAGAAGATAGAGACCACCAGATGAGAATTCCCACACACCAACAGTTTCCCTAATAGTAAATACACAAAACAACACACACTGAACCCTTACTATCCTCCTGTCTTGTTACAGTGGAGGATGTGCCCCTTCTTCTATCTAAGGTTAATCTCTTTGGATACCATCATGTTTCATCTTCTCATGAGCTATATATATTTGTCATCCCTTTTATCTTCCCTTGTTTAATCAAACTCTCAATAGGGTTCTATCATTTGGCTCTTGCTATGGTCTGAATGTTTGTGTCCCCCGCAAAAGTCATATGTTGAAATCCTAATCTCAGTGTGATGGTATTAGGAGGTGGGGCCTTTGGGAGGTGCTTAGGTCATGAGCATGGAATGGACAAAGACAGCTCTTAAACGTACATAAATCTCTTCCATTTCAAAAACAAAACTATTGATCCTCGCTCAACCCTTTATTCCTCCATTCCTACCCCAGTTCCTCAGCATCTCTTTCAGAACTTTTACAGCTGAACAGTTACAGGGTTGCCTATACCTGCTGTCACCATTTCCTCATCTCCCACATACTCAATCTACTTCATTCTGGCATGGAGTGGCCTTTCCATACCTCTTTCCCATCACCTTCTACCATGTGCCCTCTCCATAGGATTGCAAAATTTAGCAAATAAAACTACAGGATGCCCAGTTAAATTTGAACTTCAGATAAACAATTTTTAGCAGATATTTAGATGTAATATGGGACACACTTACATGAAAAAAGTATTTGTTATTTATCTGAATTTCACATTAGTTGACCTGTGTTTTACTCAGCAACCCTACCTCTTCTATACAGTACAATCTAACCATTCTGGATGTCTTCTGGTCCTCTGAATTTGGAATGTTTTCCATTGTCACAGGACTTTGACAGTTGTTGGTTGTATTCATTTTCTACAGCTGCTGTAACAAAGACCCATAAACTAGGTGGCTTAAAACCAGAGAAATTTATTGTCTCACAATTCTGGAGGTTAGAAGTCTGAAGTCAAGGTATTGGCAGGGTTATGCTCTCTCTGAAACCTCTAAGGAAGCATGCTTTATTTTGCATCTTCCTTCTGGTAGCTGCAGATAACCCTTGGCTTGTAGCAGCATAACTTCAATCTCTGGTTCAGTCTTCACATGGCCATCTTCTCTCTCTGTGTCTTCTCCTCTTCTTATAAGGACACCAGTCATATTGAATTAACAACCTACCCTTCTCCAGTATGACCTCATCTTAATTTAATTAATTCCATTGGCAATGACTATACTTCCAAGTACAATCACGTTCTGACATATTGGGGGTTCTGACTTCAACATATATTCTAGGGGGACACACGTCAAACCATTACCCTAGTCCTTCTGTTAGGAATCTGCTGTTTTCTCCTATTTCCCTATGCACACCTACTCACTTCTACCCACTCTTTAGATGTCAATTAACAATTCTGATTTTTTTGACTAAATCTTATCCCCCAATTTTGTACTTTTATAGGACCGTGTACTTCTCTTCACTGTACTTTTAGATTCTATATGATGAGTCTACATGCACCTGGTTGGTAATTTGACAAATGTGTATGTTCTCCACTGGACTGTACACTCCACAAAGGCAAGAATGAGGTCTATTTGACTCATTATACATCCTTGGCTCTGAGCATAGTGCCTTATACTGAGTAGGTAGGTGCTTAATGAAAACTTGTCCTATGAATGAAGAAATCAATGCACGAACTATTTTACAGGACAAATGACTTGAGGGCAGAACAGAAACTTTATATTCACAAAGCCTGGTAGAGACCTGACAGGAAATCAGTGTTCAATATGAGATTTCTGAATAAGTAACTAGTTGCTATCATCCCTACTCTTTTGTTGTTTTTATCCTGAAAAGAATATCAAAAAGACAATTACCCAACCAAGACAAGGAATATATGTTTACTAAATGCATAAAATACCTAATTCATTTTCCTCTGAATTTCTTTTTTTAATTGAGGTATAATTGACGTATAACATTATGTTAGCTTAGAGTACAACATAATGATTCAATATTTATACACATTATGAAATTTGTATACATTTTGAACTGAGTTTCTTACATAGATTCAGATTTTGTTCCCAAAAGACCATATTTGACCTGTGTTTGAATACCAAAATTTGACTCAATTTTGAACATTTATATCTCAACTTATGGCCAAAAAATTAGTTAGAACATGTTTACTAAGCTTTGTAATATTTTTCAATTTTATAGGATTATACTAAGTTTCTGAAACGGCAAATATAAAAATGCCTCCAGATATCTGGACTTTTACTTTCTCTCTTATAAGTTATGAAATGAGAGACAGTGTCAGAGTACCAAAAAGGATACTTCTAAGGCATTCTTAGGATTTTATGGGTGCTTAAAAAAGCAAAACCAGGTCCACAAACTAAGCAGCTTTTGAGATTGGACCCAGAAGCAAAGCTTATTCATTGTTTCCAATCTCCTCTGCTAACGTCTTAGAGTAGGTAATGGATCTCTATGTCTGTGAGTCAGTGGAACCTCTTAGCCATATATTTTAATAATGGTGAACAAGAGGATTTTTCCAAGTCTGCATGGAGATAGAGGAAGAATATTGAAAACCCATGTGATGTTAAGATTCCACAAATGTGGATTTTAGGTTTGCTTCCATTGGCTCTTGTGTTCATTAGGAACCTATTCTTCATTGCTTTTTGGGTGGCATAGAACTGAATTAAACTAAAATAGTGTCTTCTAAGAATTTGTGCAGTTTGAGTCAATCAGTGCTAGAAGTTGAACTTGTAAACAGAAGATGCAATCAATTTTTCCCTAAAAGGACTAAAGTAGACTCTAAATATTTCTAGTGTAGTCTGATTATTTAATATGCTCCAGAGCTCTTGATTTCAAGTATGTTTAATAGATACTTCCTAGATTCATGTTATTTATGATAACATGTTATTGCACACTCAGTAATTTAATGGGTGAGTTGGAAAACCCCCAGTTTTTCCTCCCGTGCTTTTTATTCTTACACTACTACTATATTCACAACACTTCTGACAGAAGATGTATGGGTTTTTCCCCCCACTATCAAGCAATTCTGTGACACCAGCTGAGTATCCTACAAAGTAACTCAACTCTGATACTATTAACCAGGAGAGAGCATCAGATTCCACAGGTTAAGCGTGCCATCCCAGGAGACTGCCCCCCACTTCCGATGCCAATCGCAAGCAGTAGGTCCCTAAGTTACACACAACTTCTGTCTGATTTGGCTACAAATCAGAGGTTCCCATGTCACTCCTCAAGTTTGGTTAATTTGCTCAAGCAGCTCACAAAACTCTAAGAAACACTTATGTTTACCAGCTTATTAAAGGATACAGATGAAGAACAAGATGAAGATATACATAAGGTGAAGCCTAGGAGGGTCCTGAGTGCAGGAGCTTCTGTCCCTGTGGAGTTGGGGTGCATCACCCTCCCAGACAGTGGATGTGTTCACCAACCTGGAAACTCCTGAATCCATACTTTTGAGATTTTATGGAGGCTTCCTCACATGGGCATGATCAATTATTAACTCCATTTCCAGCCCTTCTTCCCTCTCTAGAAACGGAGGTGAAGGTGGGAGAAAGGGCTAAAAATTCCAAGCTTCTAATTTTAGCCTGGTCTTTCTGATGACCGGCATCCAAGAGCCCACCCAGAGTCCCCTCATTAGAACAAAAGATACTCCTAGAGCTCTTATCACTTAGGGATTTACAAGGGTTTTAGGAGCTCTCGGTCCAAAATCATAGGCACAGACCAATATATCCATGTTCTATTACCTCATTATGAAGAAGTTAATTTTAAATGGATCTTCTTATCTAAGTATCTACTCTTATAATGGAATTAGCCCAGTCATTTTATCCCCCTACAAGTATTTTAGTGATGAGTCAGGGTTTCTTTCAAAGGACTCACTCAAGGAACACTCTAGAATTTACTTTTGCTAAATGGGTCTTTAAATAATATTCATGTTCTAAAACAAATTTCGTTGCTTTGTCCATAGTTTCAGGCATACTTTGTTATAGTTAATCTAGCTCATTGATTTATAAATGTGTTCAATAAATTCCAGAAGTACAAATTGTTTTCAGACAAACAAAATAAGTTACTTCAACCCTGTTTTCCCTTTGTTTATAAACAAGGTGTTTTAACTGTAAAGGCATCTAAAGTTTTAAAATCAGATGAAGTAAACATTATCCAAGCTATATCGACAGGAGAAAAAAGAAATATTCAATGATATTTGTTTTAAAATCTGACTTCTGTCTAGAAAGCCACTGGGTGAAGGCTGGGTTGGTGATGGTTGCTCTCAGCTGGGTATTATTAGTAACTGGCATAGTCCCCCGCAGAGAGCCTCGGGGGGGGGGGGGCAATAAGTATTTGTTGAAAGAATGTGTAAATCAAAGTGCAAATATCAGCAAATGTTAGACCTTCCTGAATTAGAGCCTCTAAGAAGATAAAAACTTTAGCAGACATACAGGCAATACTACTTAATAAGGCCTTCTAAGGAAAGATGATGTCTTCATTTCAAATATTGTTCTACTCATTTCTATTTATGGATAAAAATAAGAAGTTATTGGGTTGAAGAATAAAAAAGGTATGACTAATCTCAAGGATGCAGAGATAGTCCTAAATAGTTTTAAGATGAGATCAAGTTGTAAACTCACCTACTCAGGTTATATGTGCCATCTAAGATAGTATAAAATGCTGCAAACGGATACAGAGCTGAAGACAGCATTCAGTTCTTGCCAAGGTGAAGAAAAATGGCAACTAGGACCCAACTAATACCGATTTACCAAAGCATAGTAACCCAGTGCTGTTCAGGATACTAATCTTGTTCACTGTTTTACCAGCATCACAATACAAGGACTTCTGGTTAAATTCAAATGCAACGAGCATTACCATCCATGAACAGTATCAGCAAGCTATGAATGAAGCTAGATCCTCTTCAGATTGTCACAGAAGCCTAGATAAAAGCCTACAGTGACCCGGATAGAACCACCATTTCTCAATTCTCCTCAGACAGGACTCTAGGGAGGGCCTCGTGGTTCTCTTAATGCTGACTTTTTCACTAATGCATAAACATGGGCCTCTCACATGAAGCACCTGAAGGTACAGTATGCTTGAACACTAAGCAGAGGTGTTGTCTCTGACACAAGACTAATGAATTTGATACAGACATGGATTTGCTCTCTTGTAGAGATATGAACAGATGACACGAAAGCTAAGTGGTTATTTGAGAGCTTTCTCTGAAATAAAGGCAGAATTCACTAGTTCTCTGAGCTCAGATGAAGAAGGCTTCGAACATATGCTTTGCTTCTAACCCTTTAATTTTACTGGAAATATTGATCATTAAATGCTATATTGTTTTAAAGCAGTTATTAGGAAGCAACATATAGATGAGGTCATCAAGTTTGTGAGTCACAGAATAAACAGAATAGAAAGGAAAGCCTGGAGAAGCACTACTGGAATGGGAAAGTGTGGGCTAGGCAGTGAAAGAGAATTGGAGTCATGGTTCTACCACTTCCTAGTTCAATGGCCAACAGCTACTTGTTAAACTGTCTGATTTTTCCTTTCTATGTCTATCAAATGCAGGTAAAACTACCTACTGTAAAGAGTAGTTACACGGTATAAATAAGGTAAAGTATGCTTATTGCCTGGCATACAGAACAGGGATCTACCCATGCTAAAAGGAATGCTGTTGATGAAGCAGGCAAATGTGCAGTGTTTGTGGACTCAATGTCTATAACAGTTCCTGAGAATGGAAAGAGTTGTAAAATGAACCATTTCAGCAGACTCACCAGCAACTGGTTTTCAACTTCTAAAAACTATACTTTGTTATGTATTCATGAAATTTTCTAAAACTATTAGCAAGCCAGCTGACAACTGTGGGGATGAGGAGTTGGTAAGAAAGGGCTTTTGTATCTACACCTTCATCTTTTTCCAGCTGTTTCATTACCAGTAACAATGAGTTCTTCATATTCCTTTTGTCTATGTTTACATTTATCAGTGTTGAACTGACACCAAATGGAGCTGATAGGAGTATGGTTTTTCCTCATACTCTGTCCGATGTGCACAGATACACACAGACACAGACACATAACCTCCTCGTAGATATACAGTCAGACACACACACACAGCTGCTACTGATGAGACTGTCTTACCCAACACATAATCTCATTTAAATTATAAGGAGCTACATGCAGCTCAATAACAAAAAAACAAACAAACAAATCCAAAAATGGGCAGAAGACCTAAATAGACATTCCTCCAAAGAAGATATACAGGTTGCCAACAAACACATGAAAAGATGTTCAACATCATTTATCATTAGAGGAATGCAAATCAAAACTACAATGAGATATCACCTCATACCATTCAGGATGGCAATCATCAAAAAAATCTACAAACAATAAATGCTGGAGAGGGTGTGGAGAAAAGGGAACCCTCTTGCACTGCTGGTGGGAATGTAAATTGATACAGCCACTATGTAGAGCAGTTGGATGTGCCTTAACAAACTAAAAGTAGAACTACCATATGACCCAGAAATCCCACTACTGGGCATATACCCTGAGAAAACCATAATTCAAAAAGAGTCATGTACCAAAATGTTCATTGCAGCACTGTTTACAACAGCCAGGTCATGGAAGCAACCTAAATGCCCATCGACAGATGAATGGATAAAGAAGAGGTGGTACATATATCCAATGGAATATTACTCAGCCATAAAAAGAAATGAAATTGAGTTATTTGTAGTGAGGTAGATGGACCTAGAGACTGTCATACAGAGTGAAGTAAGTCAGATAGAGAAAAACAAATATCATATATTAACACATATATGTGGAACCTAGAAAAATGGTACAGATGAACTGGTTTGCAGGGCAGAAATTGAGACACAGATGTAGAGAACAAATGTATTGACATCAAGGGGGGAAGTGGGGGGGGATGATGAATTGGGAGATTGGGATTGACATGTATACACTGATGTGTATTAAATGGATAACTAATAAGAACCTGCTGTATAAAAAAAAACTTTTTTAAGTGATGGAAATATCCTACAACTGGATTATAGTGATGTTGCACAATTCTGATTTACCAAAAATCATTGTTTATATGTGGGTGAATTTTATGTTACAAAAATTATGTTTTTTTTTTAAAGCCATTATGTTGTATACCTAAAACTAATACAACGTTGTATGTCAATTATATCTCAATTATAAAAGATTTTTTAAATAAATTTTTTTTACCAAAAAAAAGAAGAATATCAGATATACTTGATTTTAAAAATCTTATAGATCAAATCCTAAAATATATTTATGAAAAGTGTTTGGTATCCACATACACTTTTGCTTCTATTTGACATTAGACTTTGCTGCTTTATGCACAGATGTACATTAGACATCCCGCAATTTACTGGATTTAATTTAATAATTTTTTTTAGTTATCAGGACTGTCGACATGAAAATGATCTGTTCAAAACTGGATACTTGGCAACTCATTTTAATAAGATAATAGATCTATATCTATATTCTATAGCTGAGTAGCAGTCAGACTATTGTAAGGAGGGAAAAAAACAAACCTACATTTCACCTATGATACAAGACAGTGAAAATATGGCAGAAAAAAAAGAAGGCAGAGTACTCTCCTTATATAGGGAATAGAGGCAATGGAATGAGGTGGAGCCGATGACAGTAACCAAGTGAGCAATGTTGCCGACAGTGACTCTCACATGAGTCATGTGGACCACCCAGATCATGATTGGAGGGCACCACCTGAACCACAAAGCTTCCATATTTCCATGGTGAGAAAGAATCAAGATGTGAGGGCAGAACTTTAAAACACTAGTACAAAGGTTCAAGAAGTAAACAAATTTAGTCAAATGCCATGTATTGTATCTGATGTATGATTTTACAAACCTCTAAGGAAAGTCCTGTTCCTGTAGTTGACTGCCATTGTATGTACACGGAGACAAGAGCATGCTTGTGAATATTCTGGAGAAAATATTTTCCTATTGACATATATTCTGTCAAGGATGCCCTGAAAATCTCTCACTGGCTCCTATTCTGTGTACCTTCAACCCAGGGATTTCAGGGCATGCAGCGATTATATCCCCAGCACTATGCATCCTGCCTTGCCTGGCGCATTACTCTACATACAAGTTTGCTCTCTAATGCTACAGGGGGAAATTTACTCCACCTTCATTCAGTTCTTATGTTACAGTGAAAACTCCATTGTTGACAGTGAATACAGGAAAGACTGGCAACTGTGAATGATCGTATAGACCAAGCAGCTGTTATGGGCCAAATTCAACACAGTGGGAGGATTAAATGAGATAATGTCTGTGAAAGTGCTTATAAACTAGAGCACACCGACAAGTGTTCCAATGATACAGTTGGTGACACTTCATAGATACAAATGCAAATTTTTGCATCCACGTTCCAATAAATCCATTGTATGAGTGTCAGATGAGAGAGACCTGGCTAGAGAGCACCTCAGTAGAAAGCAGGAGTCGACTTGGCTGCTGGAAAGACTTAGGTAATCTGCAATTATAGGTTGGTAGATCACATCTGGCTACAGTGTTTATTTCTGGGAGCTGCATCTTAAGAACATATCTGAAAACTGAATCCCAGCCCCCTCACAGAAGAGAGGGACCAAGTTAATAGGTTGGAAACCCTGTCACATGAGGAATGGTTGAAAGAGATGGAAGTAAATACCTCTCCTCAAATATTTGAAGAGAAGAGAGTTAGGGTGAAGTACCAGGCAGATTTCAGCTCAATTCAAGAAAAAACTTTCTAAGCATGAGCATGTTTCAGGGTAAACTTTCAACTTCAAGGAGCCTAACACTGTGACAATATAGTAGTACAGACAAGGAAAAAGAAAAAAACAGAAAATCATCATTACCCTACCCTAGGCAGAAGAAATGTTGATATTTGGCATGTGTCCTTTCGGTTTTTACATACGTGTGTGTCTCTGCTGTTTCACGCAAACACTCACAAACACACACACATGCATGCACAAGAGGGTCATATAACCCATGCGATCTGGAACCTGAAATTTTTTATTCGAGTTAACATGATAATCTTTCTATACCTTGAGATGTACCTTTAAAAATAATTGTATAGTATTTCCTTACATTATTATATCACTATATTTTTAAACACACTTTTTTGAACATTCAGGTTTTTTTCTAATTTTTCATTATTATAAGAAGCACTGTGTAGAGTGTTCTTATATCTCAACTTTGTTCAACCATTGACAGTTCTTTTGGATAATTTCCCAGAAGTTCATATCAAAAGATATGAGCTATTTAAGACTTTGGATACAGATTGCCAAATTGCCCTCTAAAAGATTCCATCAATTTTCATTTCCAGTTGTGGGTGTTCTTTGAACTAAAAAAAGGGACTGAAGTGATAATCATCTTTTAGAGAAATTTTGGAAAATTTTCCTGAATTTGCATGATGGTTGATATAATACCTAAGCACTAAATATTATATCACAAAATATCAAACCACTAAAAATATGATCAATGACTCTTCTTTGAGTTTGTATCTGTTTGTTCAGGTAACAAAGTATTGAACATTAGTCTCATTATTCCAGCTTCTCTTATAGATCCCTAAAGTTTCAACACTGTAATCATCTGAGAGTAGGATTCAGGTTAGATTGCCTGTGTATCTGAAGGTACCATTGAACATTTTATAAAGACAACTCAAGTATAAGACAAGTCTTCATAAAAGAAGTCTCTGCACAGATTCTGATTGACCTAAATACACTGTTAATAATAGTTACGAACAGTAATGAAAATTTACATCATCATATGTGTATCACAGCAGATAATCAATGAGCACATGTTGAATAAATAAATGGATGACTAAATTAGTATTATTACCTGAGATGTGGAAACCTATGTTCACGTGATCACATTTTTTGAAAGTAAACATTTCTCTAGTGTATAAAATGAGATGAAATGTATTAGTATTTGATTACATTCCATAAGAAGCTAAGGTGGTTGTTTCGGTATCTGAGCAAATTTGAAAGACATTGATTTAACTATTTACTAATAGGCAAACAAAAGTTGTCCCCCTAGTTCCTTTAAGAGATAATGAATGTTATAGATTTTAAAGAAGCAAGGAACCAACTCATTTGGAGAGATAAAAGTAGATAAAAAAGGTTGTAGTCTCAAGGAAATGAAATTGAAAAGAGATCTTTTGCTTACGCAGTAGCTGTGATATCATCAGTGAACGTATACAGATAAGGAATGCTCACTCTTTATTTCTTAAAATCAAATCAATTGACTTCTATTTCTGGATTTACTTTCCTTCCTGAAACATCAAGAAAAACTAGATAAAATACTTGAAATAATGATTTTCAAGACACTGGACACTAGGCAGCACAGGTCAGTGATTCCTAAGAGAAGGGAAACAAGCAAGATGAGCCCAGCTCAATATCTTAAGAGTGTTTCCAGGCCGTATGTGATACAGGTAGAGCCTGGGAGCCCTTATGTTGAAGAGATACTGCAGAGAACCCAGGGAGACAAAGAGGCCAGAGTCACAGAACAGAGTGCCAGAGAGTAAACAGCTGCATAGAGAGCCCTGGAGATCTGTAACCCTCATTCGTGTATTCTGCAGAGTAATGGTAAGCTCCAAGTCTGAAGAAAGAATCATCCAAAAGGATTAGACAGACAAGTACTTGATGCTCACACAGGTTGAGAAGAGGTGCCTTTCCACAGGGGACAGTTAGAGTATTCAGAAGGGTCTTGCCTCTGTATCGAGAAATAATTAGTCCTGGTCTCAATGCTGCCCCAGTCAACCTAACACATCTTAAAATCAACACTCACTCCCCCCCCCAAAATCAAATTTTTCCAAGTAACAAAGCTCAAGGTTTATAGAAATATGACAGTATATAGCACTCAATAAGGTAAAATTCACAAAATATGATATCCAACTAAAGATTACCAGGAACGAAAGAAAAAAAAAAAAATGACCAATAACGAGGGTGAAAAATAATCAGAACCAACCTAGAACTGACACAGATGATAGAATTAGAAGATAAAACAAAATTAAAAGAGTAATTATAGCTGATTTTTTATGTTTAAACCAGTAAGTAGTGACATGGAAGATACAGAATGAGTCCAAAATCCTAGAGGTGAAAACTATAATGCATAAGAAAAAAATAAACACTGGAGAGAACTAATAGCAATTAGTCATTATAGAAGAAATATATTAGGAAACTTGAAGACATAGCAATGGAAACTATCCAATCTGAAAATCAGGTAGAAAAAACATTTTTATTATTTGAAAAGACTACCAGTGAATGTGGGGCAATTCTTAGTAGTCTAATGTAATGTAATCAGAGTCCCCAGAGAGAGGTAAGAGAAAAGAGGCAGAAAAAATGAAAGAAATAATGATTTTTTTAAGTCTACAAATTTTATATAAATATTTCTGTTATTGATTTCTAATTTAATTTCACTGTGGTCAGAGAGCATGCTTTGTGTGACTCAAACCTTTTCTATTTATTGAGACATATTATGGCTTACCCAGAGTAGGACTTTGTTGGTAAATGTTGTCTGAAAGGATATATGTTGTGCTCTTTTGGGGTATAGTGTTCTACAATATGTCAATCAGGTCAAGTCTGTTTTTTGGTGGTTTCAAGTTATCTACGTGTATATGACATGATCTCTTTGTGAAAATCCAACAGAATCTATAAGAAAGCTACTAGAACTAATCTGTGAATTTAGGAAGGTTGAATTATACAAGATCAATATAAACATAAAGCATATTTCTATATACTAGTAATGAACAATAAGATATTTAAACTGAAAAGCAATACTATCTACAATAACATCAAAAATATGAAGTACTTAAAGATAAATTGGACTAAAGCTGTATGAGAACTATACACTGAAAACTGCAAAACATTGCTGAGAGAAATTTTGCAAGACATAAACAAATGGAGAGATATCTTATTCATAAGTTATAGTACTCAGTATTGTTAAAATGCCAATTCTCAAATATCTATAGGTTCAATGAAATCTTATCAGGCATGTCTGTAGAAATAGATAAGTTGATTCTAAAATTCATATGGAAATGTCATATGGAAATTCACATGGGAATGCCAAAGGATCTAGAATAGACAAACCAACTTTGAAAAAGAACAAAGTTGGAAGACTAAAACTGACTGATTTCAAGACTTATTATAAAGCTATAATAAAAAAGACAGTGTGGTATTGGCATCTAAATGGTCAAATAAATCAATGAAACAGAACACAGAGTCTAGAAATATGTTCATATATACATGGACAAATGATTTTTGACCGAGGTGCAAAGGCAATTCTGTGGAGAAGGAACAGTCTTTTCAACAAATGACGCTTGAAAAATCAGATATCCATATGCAAAAAGATACATAAAATAAACTCTGATAAATATATTTCATCAAAAAAACAATTCAAAATGGATCACAGACCTATTTTTAAACCTAAAACTATGCAACTTCTAGAAGAAAAAAAGGAGAAAATCTTTGTGATGTCTGTGACCTTTGATTAGTGAAAATTTGTTAGATATAACACCAAAAACAAAATCCATAAAAGAAAAAAATAATTTTGACCTCTTCAAAGTTAAAAACCACTACTCTTTGAAAGATTCTGACAGGAGACTGAAAACAAAAGCCATAGACTTGGAGGCGATATTTGCAGATCACATTTCTGATAACAGATATTTCATCTACAAGGGCTTCTGCAGTGTCCAGTTAAGAATATGATTTCTGGGGACTTCCCTGGTGTCCCAGTGGTAAAGAATCCACCTAATAATGCAGAGGACACAGGTTCGATCCCTGGTCAGGGAACTAAGATCCCACGTGCCGCGGGGCAACTAACCCGCATGCCGCGACTACTGAGCTCACGTGCCTCAACTAAAGAGCCTGTGGGCCGCAAACTGCAGAGCCCATGCACCACAATTGGAGAAGAGGAAACCCACGTGCCACAACTAGAGAGAAGCCCACATTCCTCAGCAAAAGATCCCGCATGCCTCAATGAAGATCCCGTGTGCCACAACTAAGACCTGAAGCAGCCAAAAATTAAAATAAAATAAATAAATAAATCTTTTTTTTTTTTTTTTTTAAAGGATATGATTTCTGGAGTTAGGCTGCCTAGGTGGCATTGTTACTAGTTGCTGTATAATCCTTTACAGGGTTTTAACCTTCTAAATGATTCAATTTTCTTATATGTAAAAGAGGAAATTTAGAATACCTACCTCAAAGATTGTTGTGAGGATTAAATGCATTAATTAATGTAGGGCTCACAGACCAGTACCTAGCACTGAGAGAACGCTTAATGAGAGAGAGAGAGAGAGAGAGAACAAACCTGTAACTGTTTACGTCTACGATATTGGAAAGATTAGAATTATAACCATCTCTAGTGGTGGTTGTACTTTTAAACATTGGCCTAAGAATTAGTTTCTCTCAAAATGTAAGTAAGAAAACCTATTGTATTGACTTATTGGACACAAATGAAATCTGTGTCCAGGAAACACATTTTGTCTTACAAGAGTTAAAGAAAACAAATAGGGTCAAAAATTCTATTTTTTCTATAACCACTGTTTTTCTGGGTGGCTGAGAAATCACATAAGGCCCTCCTAGCAAAAGGAGACTAAATATCTGCCTTCAAATGAAGTTTCACCTAGGGTGTAAGAGATCATACCTTGGTCTCAGAAAACAGATGTGTCAGGAAATGAATCCTGAACAGGAAAGCAAAATGTGATTCCATGATTTTCTGCTTTTCCTAAGAGTTGACCAAAATACACTGTTATCTGTGCTAAAAATACAGAAAAAATTCACACCAAATAAAATGTTGGATTGATCAACTTCTTAAACAATCTACTGACTTTCCTATTAACGAAAGAGAACACGGATTTTTAAATGGCCTCTATGGTTACTGATTTTAAAAATTCTCCATAGAGAATATTCGCAGTGCTTTAGAGTTCTCCATACTGAAGCTGCAGGGAAGTGCCGGCTCACAGCATGATACTCACCTGGTCCCGAGCCCACCTCACACGTCCACCTCCAGGATCCCTTTCAACTGAGCAGCAACATCACGTGTCACAGAAGAAATTATCACTAGAGTGGGTCTCCCCAGTTGTCTCTGTAGTTAATGGGTTTCTAATAGCACAAACACATTCATTTTGAGAAGCAGAGCTATAAGTTGGATGTAAACCAAGAAGTTTAAAGGGAAGTAACAGAAGTCTATGTCACTTCTAGAGTCAGTTTAGGAGAAGTATTAGACTGCCTTGGAAAAAATGGATTTCCTTATGTAACTGACTGATTTTCAGCATGGCTACTGAATTTCAGCATAAGGCACTCTATGGCTCAGAAGTGAAGACTGTCTCATACACTTCTGCACTGGAAGGCAATCCTCACCTTTATTCCCAAACTATTCTTCACAAATCTCTCTTATTTCTTATGGGTTAGTCCAGATACACCTCTTTAAAGAATAAATGGAAATATTTTCAGGGACAGAGAATTTGTGTATCTCTTGTTTATCTTGGAAAACTGGTATTGCAATTTCCAAGCAAACACAGACTACCCCTGGCCCTCTTTGGGACCATTCCATACTATGCTCTTAAAAGCATTTACAACAGTTTGGAGATGGGATGGTGAGCTTTATAGCTCAGACATGTAAAGGAAGCACTCTCCTTTGGCATATGAAAGGTCTAGACACAGAAGGATGACCTCAGTTTTAACAGCAGACTGGCTCTGCTAGGAAGTTTTTCTTCAGCAGAGACTGTCCTGTAGATGACACAAAATCCCAAACCAAGCCTAGCAGTGTGAATGGCAAAGCAACCACGTTCTTTTAGTTCAGATCTGGCACATACTCATTCAAAACTGCAACATACCAAATGTTTCTCATTTATCCATTAGATCAATAAACATTGTTCAAGTACCTACTAAGTGTGAGGCACTATTATACAACAAAGAATAACAGGATGCCAACTCTCAAGGAGCTCAGGATCTATGGCAGTGATTTTTAAGGGTGGGGCATTTTCTGACTGATGGGGGTTTGTGTTATTTCTGAAGGTGTTTAAAAAAAAAGAGAGAGAGAGATGGAAATCAATGTACCAGGTTTATAGCTTAGATCTCCAGGGAATGTTGGTGAGTCTTCAGACTTGCTCCACTCCGTCCATTCTCTATTTGAGAAATGCTCAAGATAGTGAAGACAGGGAAGGGGCAGCAGCAGGCCTCTTTAAAAATCTGCATGTGGAAGAGACTCGACCCCTCCTTTGCATAAATATGCACAGAATTGGGTTGTTGGTTTTTCTTGTTATTGAGCTGCATGAGCTGCTTGTAAATTTTGGAGATTAATCCTTTGTCAGTTGCTTCATTTGCAAATACTTTCTCCCTTTCTGAGGGTTGTCTTTCCATCTTGTTTATGGTTTCCTTTGCTGCTGCGCAAAAGCTTTTAAGTTTCATTAGGTCCCATTTGCTTATTTTTGGTTTTATTTTCATTTCTCTAGGAGGTGGGTCAAAAAGGACCTTGTTGCTATTTATGTCATAGAGTGTTCTGCCTATGTTTTCCTCTAAGAGTTTAATAATGTCTGGCCTTACATTTAGGTCTTTAATCCATTTTGAGTTTATTTTTGTGGATGGTGTTAGGGAGTGTTCTAATTTCATTCTTTTACATGTAGCTGTCCAGTTTTCCCAGCACCACTTATTGAAGAGTTTGTCTTTTCTCCACTGTATATTCATGCCTCCTTTATCAAAGATAAGGTGACCATATGTGTGTGGGTTTATCTCTGGGCTTTCTATCCTGTTCCATTGATCTATATTTCTGTTTTTGTGCCAGTACCATACTGTCTTGATTACTGTAGCTTGGTAGTATAGTCTGAAGTAAGGGAGCCTGATTCCTGCAGCTCCATTTTTCGCTCTCAAGATTGCTATGGCTGTTAAGGGTCTTTTGTGTTTCCATACAAATTGTGAAATTTTTTGTTCTAGTTCTGTGATAAATGCCAGTGGTAGTTTGATAGGGATTGTATTGAATCTGTAGATTGCTTTGGGTAGTAGAGTCATTTTCACAATGTTGATTCTTCCAATCCAAGAACATAGTATATCTCTCTAATCCAAAAATGGGCAGAAGACCTAAATAGATATTTCTCCAAAGAAGATATACAGATTGCCAACAAACACATGAAAGAATGCTCAACATCATTAATCATTAGAGAAATGCAAATCAAAACTACAATGAGATATCATCTCACACCAGTCAGAATGGCCATCATCAAAAAACCTAGAAACAATAAATGCTGGAGAGCGTGTGGAAAAAAGGGAACACTCTTGCACTGTTGGTGGGAATGTCAATTGATACAGCCACTATGGAGAACAGTATAGAGGTTCCTTAAAAAACTAAAAATAGAACTACCATAAGACCCAGCAATCCCACTACTGGGCATATACCCTGAGAAAACCATAATTCAAAAAGAGTCATGTACCAAAATGTTCATTGCAGCTCTGTTTACAATAGCCAGGACATGGAAGCAACCTAAGTGTCCATCAACAGATGAATGGATAAAGAAGATATGGCACATATGTACAATGGAATATTACTCAGCCATAAAAAAAAGAAATTGAGTTATTTGTAGTGAGGTGGATAGACCTAGAGTCTGTCATACAGTGAAGTAAGTCAGGAGAAAAACAAATACCATATGTTAATATATATGTATGGAATCTAAGAAAAAAAATAATAAAATGTCATGAAGAACCTAGGGATAAGATGGGAATAAAACACAGACCTACTAGAGCATGGACTTGAGGATATGGGGAGGGGGAAGAGTAAGCTGTGACAAAGTGAGAGAGTGGCATGGACATATATACACTACCAAATGTAAATTAGATAGCTAGTGGGAAGCAGCCACATAGCACAGGGAGATCAGCTAGGTGGTTTGAGTGGTTTGTGACCATCTAGAGGGGTGGGATAGGGAGGGTGGGAGGGAGGGAGACGCAAGAGGGAAGAGATATGGGAACATACGTATATGTATAACTGATTCACTCTGTTATAAAGCAGAAACTAACACACCATTGTAAAGCAATTATACTCCAATAAAGATGTTAAAAAAAATAAAATTAAATAAATCAATAAATATGCACAGAAGCCCTGTCCAGCTATAAGCATACAGCGTCTGTTTATTCGGGTGTGAGGACTGAAGTCAGCATCGCAGCGCCTCTGGTATTTTGAATTGGCAAAGATGGCCAGGGAAACCCCACAGAGGTTTCACAGTTGCATGACTATTGCCAATGAAGTGACTCACTGGCCTCAGAATGCATTGCTAACCGTGAGGTCAACTTCAGAGCAGGCCACAGCAGTCAGCTAGAGCACCAAGGGTGGGGGATGAATTCTTCAAACATAAGAGAGAATCTTTCCAGTCAAACAGTAAAAGAGAAGTATGGCTACAGAAAATATATTGGACTTTTACCACAATTTATGAACAGAACCAACTTAAGTCTAGGAGAGTTCGTACTGGTTTTAGGAGGCTGAATAAAAATAAACAAATTTTTTTTTCTGCTAAGGATATAAATAGGTTTATAGAAAAAATAGCAAACAGAGGCTATCAAAGAAACTGAATGACCTTATGCAGGAATTTTGATCTTCTCTATGATGCCCTAACACGCTATTTTTTTCTGCCATTATAGTGAGTGAAATGTCCACTAATCAGTTCCATGTGCTTTACCAGGGCCATCGTTAAGATGTGCCCTTCAGACATTTCATGTTACTAATTCTTCTGAATCATCAAAAACAAATGTTCAATGCTGCTTTGGGGTCAATCCAATTTTATTGACTATTGGATGACTCTCTTCACGGAAAATCAAGGCAGAATTTGACAAAAGACTGGACTAGAAGGACTCTTTTCCAACTTCTTTTTTTTTTTTTTTTTTTTTTTTGCGGTACACGGGCCTCTCACTGTTGTGGCTTCTCCCGTTGCGGAGCACAGGCTCCGGACACGCAGGCTCAGCAGCCATGGCTCACGGGCCCAGCCGCTCCGCGGCATGTGGGATCCTCCCGGACCGGGGCACGAACCCGTGTCCCCTGCATCGGCAGGCGGACTCTCAACCACTGCGCCACCAGGGAAGCCCTCCAACTTCATTTTTGAGTTGCTTCTTTAATTGACAAGTTATAACTTTGGATAACCAAGATACAGAAAGGTTTTATGATAGAGTATTTTTAAAAGAAGAGTGAAAATAATGTTTCTTGAGTTGCTAGATTGGGGGTGACAGGCTAGTGAACACTAGAGAGAGAAACCTTAAAAAAAATTAATGGTAATGACCTCTTTTATGGGAAGTCTGCCTTACCTAACCCCACCCTGTTGGTAAAGGCCCTTTGCCTACTAAGCTGCATTACCGAGTGAGGACACAGAAAAGTGCTGACTCTATTCTCCACCCACTACAAGATAGATTTCATGTAGGCAGACATTTTGATTGTTTTATTCACAGCCATATACCCAATATCAGGAATAATGCATAACACATAGTCCACACACAATACATATTTGTGAATGCATTGAATAGATTAAGTGGCAGTTTTTTCCTAAATAGGGATATTGTGATTCGATTTGCCAAAGAAGCTTAACTTCTGTCTAATTAATGCCTCTTTAGCATTTGAAGGACTCACAGACCCAAGCTGCTTTGACACAGGGTTTTTCTGATAATTTATATATTTCTTTTTGGCCAACTGTATGTAGGATTATTATAACCAAGCTTGGTATGGGAAGTAGTGAAGGCCAAGCCATAAGCACTGCTTGGGAATTTTAGATTGAATTTAGCAGGTCACCAAAGGTGGTGAGGTCAGAGGCAAAATCTGAGAGAGGGTCATTAAAAAGTCTAAGCTAGAAGGAGAGTGAGCAAAAACCAAAACTGAGTCAGGATGTGGGTTGAAAAGTGAAGCTGGGTAACATTATTATCGAAGTCCTAGTCAGCTGGGTTCAGGACAAGAGAGGACTTCTGGTTGCTTCCCTCCTGATAGTAGAAGGGGAGAACAGAAGCCAGACACTAAAGATGGGGAGGGGAGATAGGGATCCAGGTAAAATAATTAGTGGGTAGGAACTGACATAAAATAACTCTGTGTTTATAAGTTGAGCCTTCATTTCTCATGGCGACTGGGGCTTGGAAGAAACGGTCATGCATAAATTTCAAGTTTTCTATTAGAAATAAATTGCTTTAGAAATAGTGTATTCCACCAAAGTAAATAATTTTATGGACTAAAATAAACATTAAACACACACACACACACACACACGAAACCTCTAAATTCTATAAGGTGAGTGTATCTTTCCTTTCTAGTTTATGGCTATTACTAAGAGTGATCACCAAAACCAAAATTAACTTGGAGGCAGAAGTCTTCAGCAGTTGAATTATCCGTTTGGGGACTTCCAACTAAAAGTTCCTAGTACATTATTTAGGCTGCCAGCTCATTTACTCCCTGTATGAAATCTTTCCTCTTCACTGATCAAGCAAGACCTCTGTTCAGCTGTTTATTCTTTTTTTTTTTTTTTTTTTTCAGTTCACTGAACAACTCTCAGATCTTCTTTCTTTCTAAAACTTTGAGGCAGTCAGTCAAAGCAAAGGGGAATAAATGAGAACTATGTAGACTCTCTTGTATATATCTGTAGTAATTCTACTAATTAGGGAATACCTTTTCAATTAAAAACTACAAAGTAGTCCAAATCAAAATTTTGCTCTCCTCCCCTCCTCACCCGCCATGAGGGCCTTTTCAAACAGCATCTATTCGAGGTACCTACTTACAGCTACTTGCCAGTTAACAATTCTTAGTTGGTCCCCCTTAGTAACATTTCTGCTCTAGGTAGCTGGAAACATATCTTTAAGCACATAATTAGTGAGTTGAACACAATACGAAGCAGCAAATTAAACAAGAAGTCATTTCAGCAAGCTTAATTATTTTTTACAGTTCTTGCAAATAATGTAGATCTCCTGGATACAGTTTTTAAAAATTAAAGTAAATAGCCATGCATTGAACCCACTGTCCTTTCTGATCAAGAATAGCTAGAGGCTTCCCTGGTGGCACAGTGGTTGAGAGTCCGCCTGCCGATACAGGGGACATGGGTTCGTGCCCCGGTCCGGGAAGATCCCACATGCTGTGGAGCGGCTGGGCCCGTGAGCCATGGCCGCTGAGCTTGCGCGTCTGGAGCCTGTGCTCTGCAACGGGAGGGGCCACAACGGTGAGAGGCCCGCGTACCACAAAAAATAGCATACTATTATGCTATAATCCACTATCTGGTTTTTATTTTTCATTCCCACAGAGCAAATTTTGAAAAATTTTAATTTATTCTTATGAAGTATTTTTATAAAAATAAGACTATTTGAAATTTAGTGCTCAACCTCCACTTAGTTGCTAATATAAAGAACCTGGTTTCACCATGTTACAGCTAGACCTATAAGAGTAGCATGAATTATTATTTTTTTTTTTAATTACTACTGTTATCTATAGTATGCACAAGTCCGGAGACCAAATGTGTTAGAATTTTGGGTTTAATGATAACCTTTTACAAGAATCCTCAGGTATATTGCTCCTTGGCTTTGGGGCATTTTTCTCTGGAAATAATATTTATTGAGGGTTTCCTGTGCTCATGCCCTGGGCAAGTCTTTTATTTTATTTTATTTTATTTTTTCTGTATGCGGGCCTCTCACTGTTGTGGCCTCTCCCTTTGCGGAGCGCAGGCTCCAGATGTGCACGCTCAGCGGCCATGGCTCACGGGCCCAGCCGCTCCGTGGTATGTGGGATCTTCCCGGACCGGGGCACGAACCCGTGTCCCCTGCATCAGCAGGCGGATTCTCAACCACTGCGCCACCAGGGAAGCCCCGGCAAGTCTTTTATATGTTTTATCTCATTAATTAACCTAACCGAATGATGGTGCTGTTATTATCCCCATTTTACAGAGGAGGCATAGAAAGGTCAGGAACCTTGCTCAGGGTCACGCAGCTGATAAGTGGTGGTGTCAGGATTTGAGCTCCAGTTCTGACTCCAGGTGCCTAGTAATGAAATTAGTATAGTGCCTCTCTGGCAAGAAGCAAGGCTGGCCCTTTTTTTTTTTTTTTTTTTTTTTTTTTTTTTTTGCTGTATGCGGGCCTCTCACTGTTGTGGCCTCTCCCGTTGCGGAGCACAGGCTCCGGACGCGCAGGCCCAGCGGCCATGGCTCACGGGCTTAGTTGCTCCGCGGCATGTGGGATCTTCCCGGACCAGGGCACGAACCCGTGTCTCCTGCATCGACAGGCGGATTCTCAACCACTGCGCCACCAGGGAAGCCCAAGGCTGGCCCTTTTTATAGGTTATTTTTTCTAATTAATTAATTTTTTTTGGCTGCGTTGGGTCTTCACTGCTGTGTGCAGGCTTTCTCCAGTTGCCGTGAGCAGGGGCTATTCTTTGTTGTGGTGTGCAGGCTTCTCATTATGGTGGCTTCTCTTGTTGGGGAGCACGGGCTCTAGGTGCTCAGGCTTCAGTAGTTGTGGCACACAACTCACGTCATAAACAATGCCAAGGCTGGGAAAAGTAATTGCTATATAAACTCCCCACGAGTTCATGGATCGTTAGGAAGTCCCAGGTAGTCTGGAATATAATGCCAATTCCACATGAATTTTCTGTCAATACCTGACCCAGAAAAACTTTACTTCCTTTATAAATGAATAGCGAACATAGAAGGCCAGCACAGTATCTATACAAAAATCCTACAGGAATGGAGAAAGAAGAACATGAAACAAAAGTCAAATAAAGAAGAGCCACCAGAAAAAAATATCACAGGACAGATAAAAGTTATCACAAAGTATTCCATCAGGAATTGTTCCCCAAAATTAATTAATTAATCATCCTTATTAAAAAAGACTAAACAAAAATATATGTGTTTCAGGATGAGATGCTGACACTAAAGGAAACAAAATGTGAACTGAAGAGCTCAGAAAAGAAGAAACAAAATATTAAAATGAAGACAAAATTGGAAGAAATATGAGAGAATAAATAGTATTAAAAACACAAGGACAGAAGTAGATATTGATGTGAAACAAGAAAAATAAAAAGTAAATCATAATAGTTAAAAATTTGAGAGAAAATGACAAGAAGGGTAGATAAAGGGGATTCAGTGTATACATAATTGGAATGCCCAAAGAAGAAATCTGGAAATTAAACATGATAAATTTGTTTTAAAAATTCAAGAAAACATTTCTAAAAATAAGGAAGACTTAATATTGATATGGTACATCATTTTGGGAATACTGACCCAGCCAAGTCCACATGAGTCCTATCCCAGTTAAAAGGAGTTCAAATATAAAGAAACATTCCTTTGGGCAGTCAAAAAGTAATCAAATGATTATTAAACACATGAAAAGTTGCCTCCTTCTCTTACAAAAAGAAATACAAATTAGAATTGCACCGACATATAAGATAAGGGAAAAAAATTGGATAATGTATCCCATTGGTGATGGTGTAGAGAAACAGGCACACTTACATATGACTAGCCAAAGTGTAAATCAGCATGACCCTATTATAAGAAACTTGGCTATATCTATACAAACTTCAAATGCATATCACCTACACACAGCAATTCCTCTTTCAGAAATTTATCCTATAAATATATCCTACAGATGTGAAATAACATATGTATAAGTTATTCTTTGCTGCATTATTTGTAAGAGAAAACAATTAGAAATAACATGCATACACACACACACACACACACACACACACACACACATCCATACAACAGAATACTATACAGTCTTCAGAATGAATGAGGAAGCTCTTTATATACTTAACATGGGATCATCTTCAAGGTACACTGTGAAGCAAAAAAAATTAGGGCGTGGAACAACTGGAAAGTACGCTATTATTTAAGAGAAAAATAATAAAAGGAGATATTGCTTGTGTACCTGAGTGTGCTATATCTATTCTTGTGAATCCCTGGAAGAATACATAAAACAACTGATAACACGAGTGGCCTCTGGAGAGAGGAGCAGGGACAAAATAGAAGAATAAATAAATGTGAGATACAAAATTCTGAAATGACATTAAAACTCTTATATGCATTTACATGCTATTTGGGTCTGGAAACTGAAACCTGACTCCAGGATATGAACTTTCACCCTTTATTTCCCTCATAATTATTATCCTGGCTGAAACAGAGTAATGCCTGCCTCTGGATATCGATTTGAAGGTAATTTATGTACTGCACTGAGTTTTCATCTAACCTAGAATAGATGCACAGTAAATCTTAGTTCATCCTCCCACATGGATGTGGCAGTTATGTACATTAAAAAGAAACTAAACTTATGAATTTGTCAATTGCCACCTGGATGTTGGGTGAAGTGTATACAAATCCATCATGAAAGTACATGGGAAATAGAACCTGAAAAAAACTAGGAAGCGTGTGTGTGAACATGTGTAAATTTAGGGGTATAGTTTGTTGACTAGATTTAACCATAACACACATTAAAACACATTTGAGTTTCCTAGTTTAGCCAATTACACCAAAAAATTTCCATCAACATGTGATATTTTTCCTGACCTCTGTGTCACGTTCAAATTAGTTTCATTTTAAAGATGAGGAATTGAGGCTCAAATATTTTAACTAATTGCCCAAAATCACACAACTTGAGGCAGAGGCTAGTTCTTGTCACTCTAAGTCAAGGTTTCTTTTGACCAAACTCCAGTTGTCTAAGTGCAATATACCAGTAATAATATTCGTCTGTCACAATTAATACTACTGACCCAAACAAAGTATGAATTAGGAAGAAAGTTTGTTTATGACTTGATCATTCGCCAAACTCACCTCATTAGAATTTATCTGGAGGCAAATTTTCACCCTCACAGACCTTCTGGACTCAGAGTATATGAGGTCATGAAACCCACACTCCTCAATTTACATGAGTGGTAGTGATTCATCCAGATTGAGTCATTATTTCCTTCCCCTGACCTTCTAATGACCAATTTCACACACGAGAAATAACTGGGCAAGCTACAGTTAAGGATTATTTCTCTACAGGAGAAATAGGAGATAAAATGAGTTTCTTAAGGGACAAATCCTTGGACGTTTGACTCACTTGCAAGAAAGGAAAGGTATATTTTTCTACGTATTCCATTAGTACCCAATTCAACAAATAAAGCCACAAACACAGCACACCCACTATTTGGTAATGCATATGTAAATTCTTATTTTGGTCTCGTCCCAAATTAAATATAACCAATTTAAAATCAATCAACACAGTATTTATAAATAAAACAAGACTCAGTTGAGCTGGTAACACTTCCTCCTGGTGGCCCACTCTCTGAAGTATTGCAAGCTAACCTTTAGGCCTAAAAATAGGGCAGCCTTGCTGAGTCAATAATAAATTTCAGCCCTACACCTAGCAAGAAGATAAAATGCTCTTCAACAATACTTAACACCTCATCTTCCTAAGCCCACCTTCTTGTCATGAAACCAGACCAAATCCATGATGGTTCCAGAAAGCTATTTTTGGCGTATTAGACCACTGCCAGTGACTTGGAGGCACCCACTTCCTTTGGTAGAGAAAAGGGACTTCCCACCATACAGAAGTATAAATGAGATTACCTACCTTATCGCCATCAGTCACCAGATTCCCCTTATTAGTGGTTTATTTTGATAACAGCATTCATGCTTATGGTTAGTCAGAGATCCAGACAGACTCACTAAGTCGGGAAGAGACTCAGATGTCACAAAACCCAGGTTTCTCATTGTACACCTGAAGACAACAACAAACACAGGACTGTCAGAAACAGTCTCATGTGCAGCTAGTTAAAAAAAAAAAAAAAATTAACTCCACAGTTCCAGTTGTTATTATCCTATAATTTCTCAACAGCATGGCAAGATGAAATCCAGTGAATAATATAAAATGACTTTATATAGGAGGTTTGGATTAACATATACACACTACTATATATAAAATAGATAACTGACAAGGACCTACTCTATAAAACAGGGAAATTTACTCAGTATTCTGTAATAACCTATAAGGGAAGAGAACCTGAACAAGAATATATATACATATGTATAACTGAATCTCTTTGCTGTACACCTGAAACCAACATAATATTGTAAATCAATTATGCTTTAATAAAAAATAAAATGGCTTTATATTCACACATTCATTCATTTATTCAATAAATATTCAGCACCAATTTGTGCAAGTTCCTGTACTAGGTGCTGAGGATACCACAAGGAACATAACTGACATGGTTTCTGCCTTCTCAGGACTTAGTTTAGTAGGTCACCAAGACAATAAGAAAGGCAATTATGGTCGTGTGATGTTATATAAGAGGGAAGTTCAGGAGTGTTGCAAGAGACTATGGGCAGAAAAACTGGTAGAGAAGGAGAGGGAAAAGATTCCTAACCTGGATTCAAACATCAAGGAAGATTTTCTGGAGGAAGCTAACACCTAAGCTATGACCTGCATGATGAGTTAAGTGTTAACTTGGTAATGAGGATGGGAGTAAAAAGGATGAGTGTCCCAAGCAAAATCCAAAGACCCAGAAGTAAGTGAAATAAAGCAGGTCAAATGAACCAAAAACCATTCAGTCTGACAGGAGCCCAGATGAGCCAGGACAGCATGGTGAGCCATGGGTTGGAGAAATAAGCAAGGGTCAGATCATAAAATGCAATTATTATAGTCTGCATTAGGGAGTTTGGACTTTTGTCTAAGAGATTTGAAACCCAATAAAGAATTTTAGCATCTGAGGAAGATTACTGAGGTTACAGTATATGTGGGAGAAGAATTAGAAGAGACAAGACTTAAGGCAAATATACCAGTTATGGAGGGCCTACTCAGGCACCAGGGCAAGCAATGTGGTAGTCTGGATTTAAAATAGTGAACACATTTCAGAAATATTTATGCAGCTGAATGAACAGAATTGTGTTCTTACCAGGGTAAACAAGAACGTACCGAAGGGCTTAGCCCTCTCCACATTTGCCTTGCTCCACAGTCCATAAATCTGAGAGATCACAGATCAAGCCAGCAATAAAGCTCCCAGAATAAACCACCCAGCCTCTACTGCTGCCAGGTTGGAGTCCTCTGGATTTATAGGATGAAGGCTAACAAAAGCCTTCCTCTCTCACCAGCATTCATCCTACAGATATTTATTGAGGGTCTGCTATGTTTCAAGCATTAGTCCAGGTCTTGGGAGTAGAAATAAAAAGGACACAGTATACATACTTAAAGACTCCTGTATCGTAGGGGAGACAGATATGTAAACAGGCCGTCATAAAACTATGTCATAACTGAAGTAACAGTGACTATGAGTATGCAGAAGCACATAATTCAACTAAGGAAATCATTAAAACCTTCATGGTGGCTTCATAGGAGGCTTCTAGGGTTGATTCATAAAAAATAAGTAGGAACAGGTAGAAGAGAGGAGGAGAAGGAAAAGGTGGCATTAATAAAGGCCTGAAAGTGAAGAGTAGCATGGTTTCTGGATGAGAGATACAAGCAATAACGTGCAGCTAAAGCATGAAGTGAGAGACAGAGTGTTGTTAAGATAAAGCTTAAGAGGTTCATAAGGAAGGTCTGGTGTGACATGGTAAGGACCTTAGATTTATTTTATCCACTGGAAAATGGAGAGTTGTTGAAAATAGAAAAACAAAGAATAGAATCAGATGTATGTTTCAGATACTGATATTGTGGTATCTATACAGAGAATGGGATTTGAAAGACCGTATCCAAAAGCAAAGATGCAGGTTAGGAGGCTCTTGAAGTAACCACAGAAAGAAATGATGAAAATATCACCAGAGCTGATAATAAGGATGGAGAACAAAATGAATGCAAGAACTTCTTAGAAGAAAGTATTGACAGAATTTTGTAATACAGTAAGTCACCTACATACGAACCTTCAAGCTGTGAACTTTCAAATATGCAAATGTGTGTTCACGTGTCCAATCACATAAGTTAGTTCAAGTATCTGGTGTACATTGTCACATGTGTGCATCCTCTACAAGTAGTTGTGCCTTTGTGTACTTTACTGTACAGTACCATATAGAGTACAGTAGTACAGTATCTTTATTTCAAGCCTAGGATGTCTGAAAGCAAGTGTAAAAGCAGCGGTGATGTAGCTGGTACTTCTAAGAAGCGCCAAGAAGTAACGATGAAAATAAAAGTGAAAATAATTGAGAGAGTGGAGCGACAAGAGGAAGAAGTACTCTGAAGAACCAGAGACTCACGACACAGGAAATGACAAGGGGATTTCTTTATTTGAGGAGGCACTGTTCATTTTTGAGGCACAGGACCTGAACATACAATGGTACACGAAGGTTGCAGCAGCCGTTCAGAATGCAATCCATGTCATCTATGATAAGAAAAAAAGAGCTACTACCCAGACATCACCGGACCATTTTTTCAAGAGGGTAGATAGAATGGAATTCAGCAAGGAACCAGAACCTGTGCCATCAAAGTCAGGCATGAGTGAAATTGCAGCTTGCCCTCCATCTCCTATTGCTGATGATCCTTCAGCTCTACCATTTCCTGCCTCCTCGCCCTCCTCCAGTCAGTAACTCTTCTTGCCTGTTCACTCAATGCTACCCCTTGTATGCCAGCTGTTATACTGTACTACTGTACTTTTCACGGTACTGTACTGTAAGATTTAAAATGCTTTATTTTTTGTGTTTGTTTTTATGTATTATTTGTATGCAAAGTATTATAAACCTATTACAGTACAGTACTATACAGCCAGTTGTGTTAGTTGGGTACCTAGGCTAACTTTGTTGGACTTACGAATGCACTCTCAGAACAGAACTTGTTTGTATTTGTATGTAGGGGACTTACTGTAGGTTGGATTGGAGTTGGTAAGAGAGCAGAAGAAAAAGGGTGATTAGTTTCTAACTTGGGGAAATGGGTGGGTCCTACAACTGAGATGGAGAATACTGAAGATGAGTTCATTTTGTGTATTGAGTTAGAAGTGTCTAGGTAACATATACATGGAGATCTAACATGTTGATATATGTGTGTGTGAGAGTCCAGATCATCAAAATTATACAGAATTTGGAGTTATCAGCATATAGGTGGTAATAAAAATGTTAAGAATAAATGGAATCATCTATTTGCTTGTCTAATGGATCGAATGTGTATTAAGTATTTTGTATGCACATAGGAACATTACATAGAGTGAGAAGAACCAGGATGAGAACAGAACCCTGAGAGCTAAAAAGACTAACATTCAAGAGGTGAAAGAAAGCAAAAGATTCTACAAATGAAACAGAGGAGAAACCATCAGACAGTTTCAAGGAGAACCAAATAGTGTGGGTATCATAGAAATCAAGACAGTAGAAATAAGGATCAACAATTCCCATAAGATAAGGACTAAAAATGATCTTTGATTTGATGCTATAAAATTTTTAGGTGATACTACTGAGAACAATGTCACTAGAAGTGGTCATTGACAGTAGTAGTCCATTCAAGTCAGCCTCTGTGTACACCAATGGCCAACTACCTTAGAGCTTCCAGATGCTGGTCCCCGGTCCCCTACAACTGAGAAAGTAAATTAGGTCAAATGCAATAGTTATTAGATGCCTTCTTCAGAAAAAAAAAATATGTGTTTGAACTAGATGATCTTTGGTATTCCTTAAAATTCAGAGATTCTTTAATTGTTGAAATACATAATCTTCCTATATTCATCCTATTGCAAATCAAAGTAACCCAATTTTTAAATCTAGTTGGTGCATGAGGAAGAATTAGGAAAGTAAGTTCAGCTAATGAGTGAACCTACAGTATTTGGTTTCCATCATTTTAATACCAGTGGGAGGAGTATGGATAGCAAGGGATACCAGTCCCATCTCAAAAATGTTTTTCTGAATCTATACAGTTCCTGTGTTTAGAGAATGAGAGTTCAGATAATAAGGGATATCTGCATCATATTATGTCTTAAATGTTGTCTTGTGCAATGCAGAAGCTTAAATTAAGAATTTCATTTTTCCTTTGAAGCCAGTCAAAGCAAAGGAATTCTCCAAAATAATGTTGAGAAAACACAGACTCTTCTATAACATGGAATGTGTGCTGGACCAGGAGTCAAGAGAACGAGTAGTACAGCCAACAGTGATCTGCTTGGTGGTCTTAGGGAACACAGTTAACTCTCTGGATCTTAGATTTCTCATCTGTAAAATCTAGTTTGGACCACATAACTTCTCAGAGGTCTCCCAACCATTAGTCTATTTGCTTATAGGAATGATTACACACTATGCCTTGCTATGACCATTGATATACAAATCCATGATCTCAAAGGATATTCCAAGAATTCCAAGAAGGCATGTGGTTTACCCCTGGCTTTGGAAAGTCCTATATTCCTTCCAAATAGGAAAGCAAAGTGAGAGGTGAAACTTCCATTTTCCTGCAAGATGAGAAAACTCATTTGTAAGTCTGAGGCAATGAGTGTCAGTCTCATAATAAACACCCTCCTAGGAATTAACTTCAACCAGAAAAATCACAGGTCCCCAGAGGAACACAGAACCTTTATCAAAATTTTGCTCTTAAATACCTACCAAGTTGCTGTTACATTGTTTGAAATGCGTATCTCATTAAATCACAAACCTTGTGCTGGGCCCAAGAGAGATTTTCACAAGTGAAACTGCAATGTTCTGACAGCCCTCTCTAAAGGAGACCTCAGAGAGTTTCAAATAATTAAAGCATTCACACTTTAGAAGCAGGAAATAGAGTGAAAGACTTTCAAACATATCTTGTTTTTGCAGGCTTATCGAAAGGTTGACACAAAGCAATGGAAGAAGAAAAGAGATAATTATCTAGAGACACTTGGACATGACATTTAAAAAATCCAATCATCTAGCTCCTGAAAATTCTATTTTAAACTTTCATTTTCTTTTAAAAGTAACATAAGTACATTAAAAACTACTAAAAAATAGAAAACAAGGGCAAAGTTTTATCTTCCCTTTCCCCCAAATCAAATAAATGACATGAAGGAATAGGCAAGGAAAAAAAAGAAAAATTTTATGTACTTGAAAATACACTGAGGATGTACATAGTAATAGATAGATACCATTTATTAAACACATATTTTGTGCCTGGGACTGGAAAAAATAATCATAACCCTTTGTAGATACAATCAAAACTGTCCTAAGATCAAGTCAACTTAGGGCTTCAGTGACTCCCCAAAATGTAAAAGAAAAATTAAGGGTAGAAGTAAGAAAACACAACGTGCATCTATTAGGAGTTCTATAAGATAGAAAGCATTGGAAAATGGCACTATTCAAGCACGAAGTGTGGTTAATTTTCTATAACTAATTTAAGGAATATTTGTCAGATTAGGAAATATACTGAGTACCAGTTAAAAGAAATAAATATAAATCCACACCTAGAAACACCCACAATTAAACTTCAGAACACCAAAGATAAAGAGATTTTTAAAGTAACCTGAGATCAAAGGCAGACAACCTTAAAAGGAACAAGAATTAGACTGATAGCAGGCTTCACAGGAACAGTCACAGGCAAAGTGATATTTCAAAGTGCTGAGAGAAAATAACTGGCAACTTAGAATGGTCTGCCCAGCTAAACTGTCATTTAAGGGTGAGGGGGAAAATCAAGGTATTTTCCAAAAATAAAGGAAGGAAGAAAGGAAGGAAGGAGGGAAGGAGGAAGGAAGGGAAATGAAACATTAATTACTAAATGACCTTCTGTGAAAAAAATATTTTAAAAACTTAAAAATATTTTTAAAGATTAAAAGAAGGAAATTTAACACAAAGAAGGAATGAGATCCTAGAACAAAGATGAACAAAGACATTAGCAAACATTTTGATAAATCTAAGCATGCATTTGCATGCATAAAAATAAAATGACAACTAATTTGGGGGATCAAAAATTTAGCAATTCCAAAATTCTTAAAAATAACATAAAATACAAAAGTGGTGATAGAGTTAAAATATTCAGAGAAGGTACTGATTATTTCTAAGAAATAGAAAACTTCCAAATCATTGTCACATGTGTAGGAGGGAGGGAGGGAATAAAGGAAACTCAGTTAATCCAGTAAAATATTAGAAAGGAGGGAGGATCAAATAAAAAGCCTAAAAATATGAATAAGATAATATGAATAATAACTAACAATTAGGGCATTTATGTGCCAGGCACCACTCTAAGTGTTTTACAAATATCAATTCCTTTATTCTTCACTTTAACTCAGTCAAGAGTCCTATGATATTATTACTGTTATTTTACAGATGAGAAAAGTGAAGCATAGGGAGGTTAAATAATTTGATCAACAGCTAAAACTAGTAAGTGACACGGTGAGAAAGATACAAAGTATACACTAAAGTCTATACTAGTAATTACTATTTTATGCTGCTTCTAAACATGAATCCAAATATACTAGCAATCCCAATAAATGAACTACATGCATTAAACTCACAAGCTAATCACAGATTCTTAGAATATATTTTTTAAAGCTCAGGACATAAAAAGATACTTGTAAAGACAATAGACAAATCTTAGTCAAGACTATTTAAGAACAGAGAATGGATAAAGAAAAGGTGACACATATACAAGATAAATTTCAGACAAACTATCAGAACTTACAAGGGTTTCAGCAAGTTTGCTAGATGGATAAAAAGCATCAATATACAAAATCAATTGCCTTTGTCCCTATATAACCATTGGAAGTCATTTGAAGTCATTTGAAATACACTTTTAAAAAATATACTACTTCCAATCAACTGCCAAACTATGAAGTGTCTAGAAATAAATATAATAAAATATCCATTACTTTTTAAAACATCTTTATTGGAGTATAATTGCTTTACAATGGTGGGTTAGTTTCGGCTGTATAACAAAGTGAATCAGCTATACATATACATACATCCCCACATCTCCTCCCTCTTGCGTCTCCCTCCCACCCTCCCTATCCCACCCCTCTAGGTGGACACAAAGCACAGAGCTGATCTCCCTGTGCTATGTGGCTGCTTCCCACTAGCTATCTATTTGACATTTGGTAGTGTATATATGTCCATGCCACTCTCTCACTTGGTCCCAGCTTACCCTTCCCCCACCCTGTGTCCTCAAGTTCATTCTCTATGACTGCGCCTTTATACCTGTCCTGCCCCTACATACTTCAGAACCATTTTTTTTTCTTTTTTAGATTCCGTATATAAGTGTTAGCATATGGTATTTGTTTTTCTCTTTCTGACTTATTTCACGCTGTATGACGGACTCTAGGTCCATCCACCTCACTACAAATAACTCAATTTCGTTTCTTTTAATTGCTGAGTAATATTCCATTGTACATATGTGCCACATCCTCTTTATCCATTAATCTGTCGATGGACACTTAGGTTGCTTCCATGTCCTGGCTATTGTAAACAGAGCTGCAGTGAACATTGTGGTACATGACTCTTTTTGAATTATGGTTTTCTAAAGGTATATGCCCAGTAGTGGGATTTCTGGGTCATATGGTAATTCTACTTTTAGTTTGTTAAGGCACATCCAACTGCTCTACATAGTGGCTGTATCAATTGACATTCCCAACAACAATGCAAGACGGTTCCCTTTTCTCCACACCCTCTCCAGCATTTATTGTTTGTAGATTTTTTGATGATGGCCATTCTGACTGGTGTGAGGTGATACCTCATTGTAGTCTTGATTTGCATTTCTCTAATGATTAGTGATGTTGAGCATCCTTTCATGTGTTTGTTGGCAATCTGTATATCTTCTTTGGAGAAATGTCTATTTAGGTCTTCTGTCCATTTTTGGATTGGGTTGTTTGTTTTTTCAATATTGAGCTGCATGAGCTGCTTGTAAATGTGGAGATTAATCCTTTGTCAGTGGCTTTGTTTGCAAATATTGTCTCCCATTCTGAGGTTTGTCTTTTCCTCTTGTTTTATGGTTTCCTTTGCTGTGCAAAAGCTTTTAAGTTTCATTAGGTCCCATTTGTTTATTTTTGGTTTTATTTTCATTTCTCTAGGAGGTGGGTCAAAAAGGATCTTGCTGTGATTTATGTCATAGAGTGTTCTGCCTGTGTTTTCCTCTAAGAGTTTGATAGTGTCTGGCCTTACATTTAGGTCATTAATCCATTTTGAGTTTATTTTTGTGTATGGTGTTAGGGAGTGTTCTAATTTCATTCTTTTATATGTAGCTGTCCAGTTTTCCCAGCACCACTTATTGAAGAGGCTGTCTTTTCTCCACTGTATATTCTTGCCTCTTTTATCAAAGATAAGGTGACCATATGTGAATGGGTTTATCTCTGGGCTTTCTATCCTGTTCCATTGATCTATATTTCTGTTTTTGTGCTAGTACCATACTGTCTTGATTACTGTAGCTTTGTAGTATAGTCTGAAGTCAGGGAGCCTGACTCCTCCAGCTCTGTTTTTCTTTCCCAAGATTGCTTTGGCTATTCGGGGTCTTTTATGTTTCCACACAAATTGTGAAATTTTTTGTTCTAGTTCTGTGAAAAATGCCAGTGGTAGTTTGATAGGGATTGCATTGAATCTGTAGCTTGCTTTGGGTAGTAGGGTCATTTTCACAAGATTGATTCCTCCAATCCAGGAACATGGTATATCTCTCCATCTGTTTGTATCATCTTTAATTTCTTTCATCAGTGCCTTATAGCTTTCTGCATACAGGTCTTTTGTCTCCTTAGGTAGGTTTATTCCTAAATATTTTATTCTTTTTGTTGCAGTGGTAAATGGGAGTGTTTCCTTAATTTCTCTTTCAGATTTTTCATCATTCATGTATAGGAATGCAAGAGGTTTCTGTGCATTAATTTTGTATCCTGCTACTTTACCAAATTCATTGATTAGCTCTAGTAGTTTTCTGGTAGCATCTTTAGGATTCTCTATATATAGTATCATGTCATCTGCAAAGAGTGACAGTTTTACTTCTTCTTTTCCGATTTGGATTCCTTTTATTTCCTTTCCTTCTCTGATTGCTGTGGCTAAAACTTCCAAATCTATGTTGAATAATAGTGGTGAGATTGGGCAACCTTGTCTTGTTCCTGATCTTAGTGGAAATGGTTTCAGTTTTTCACCATTGAGAATGATGTTGACTGTGGGTTTGTCATATATGGCCTTTATTATGTTGAGGCAAGTTCCCTCTATGCCTACTTTCTGGAGCGTTTTTATCATAAATGGGTGTTGAATTTTGTCGAAAGCTCTATCTGCATCTATTGCGACAATCATATGGTTTTTCTCCTTCAATTTGTTAATATGGTGTATCACATTGATTGATTTGCATATATTGAAGAATCCTTGTTTTCCTCAGATAAAACCCACTTGATCATGGTGTAGGATCCTTTTAATGTGCTGTTGGATTCTGTTTGCTAGTATTTTGTTGGATAGTATAGGATTTTTGCATCTATGCTTATCATTGATATTGGCCTATCGTTTTCTTTTTTTGTGGCATCTTTGTCTGGTTTTGGTTTCAGGGTGATATTGGCCTCATAGAATGAGTTTGGGAGTGTTCCTCCCTCTGCTATATTTTGGAAGACTTTGAGAAGGATAGGTGTTAGCTCTTCTCTAAATGTTTGAATGAATTTGCCTGTGAAGACATCTGGTCCTGGGCTTTTGTTTGTTGGAAGATTTTTAATCACAGTTTCAATTTCAGTTCTTGTGATTGGTCTGTTTATATTTTCTATTTCTTCCTGGATCGGTCTCAGAAGGTTTTGCTTTTCTAAGAATGTGTCCGTTTCTTCCAGGTTGTCCATTTTATTGGCATATAGTTGCTTGTAGTAATCTCTCATTATCCTTTGTATTCCTGCAGTGTCAGTTGTTACTTCTCCGTTTTCATTTCTAATTCTATGGATTTGAGTCTTCTCCCTTTTTTCTTGATGAGTCCTGGAAACTGGATAATTAATCCCCTTATTTCAAAGATCCTCCTAGCTCTAATACTCCATGACCCAAAGCCTTCAGTAATATTTTACATTTACAATATTTTTTCTTTTTGACTCATCCTCCTGATTCCTTTCTCATAGGAGTCTCAAGGCAAAGCTCCTTTGATCCATGTAAATTTTGATCTAGTTTCAAATGGAGTTTATGCCTTTAGGCTGAGGATTAGCCTGGGGATCCACCCCTATATTAACATACCATTTAGAGGACCAAGAACATTTCAGGTTTTCTTTAATTCTTAAAATCCTGTATTGGATGTACGATATTTCTGTGGGACAGACTATTCTATTGTGGTTCTTGGGTTATACACTACAGTTACCTCAGATAAATGGCAGGGTAGCCCAAACCAGTAACTATTGGAATCAGTACAGTTGATGATTCAGTACATCAATCAATTGTACTTTTTTTTTCTCCAGTACTTTTGATTCCATTCTTTGGACTGGTTCATAATCTCTTCTTGATATTCTAGTCAGTTGGGGGAGAAAAAATCAAATTTTAAAATGGTTAACCATCTCTTTGACTTCTTTAGAGGGGATCATACAAAAATGTAATTTTTTTCAATATAACATAATACATATAGTTAAATAATTAACTATGATTAGTATAATAATCATTCCTGATGTCCATGGCAAACATACAAGGGAAGAGAGTAGATGCCTATTATATTGCCTGGAAAGAATTGCCAAGAAGACAAGATCTATGGCTTTTGTGCTTCACAACATGAAGTCAGCATGTTAGCATGAATTAAATTATGTAATTAACCCATTGCAGTTTTTTTTTTTTTTTAAGGCAACAAATTTCTCTTTAAAACATAATACTTGGGCTTCCCTGGTGGCGGAGTGGTTGAGAATCTGCCTGCGGATGCAGGGGACACGAGTTCGTGCCCCGGTCCGGGAAGATCCCATGTGCCGCGGAGCGGCTGGGCCTGAGCATCCGGAGCCTGTGCTCCGCAACAGGAGAAGCCATAGCGGGGAGAGGCCCGCGTACCACCACCAAAAAAAAAAAAAAAAAAGGAATGAACATAATACTTCAAGTAATAAAGATTAAACAAATATATGTAAGATATTATAAATCACCCAATGAAAATTTCCTGTGATTTTTAAAGTTAGATGAAAAATGAAATAAGTATCTTGGAAGAATATGCAGTGATGCATCTAATTACTTATTACAACTTTACATTAGGTAGTCTTAACCTGTGTTTTTTCCAGATTAGATTTCTGATACACTAGACTCATCAATTTTTCTTTAAAAATGGCAGTATTCCCTCTAAAAGTCCCCCTAGTGAGCAAAGCTTTGTGCTTGATGATGGAGTTAGAAAAACCTCTCTGAAATTTATATTATTCTATGTATTGGTCCCAAAACAGTGCTAATTTTTGTTTTCAAATTCTGCAAGAGAACAACTCCTCCAGTTTTTATTTGCAGTTTCCTCTGAACCTAGGACTCTGACATAAATCCATGGCAGCTGAGCTAATGACAGAGTGATGGCCCATACTGTATTCATTCTCATCCACTCTCCCCACCCTACTGCTGATGAAAGTCGAGTGCACCAGATATCATCTTGGTCCTTTATGCAAACGCACTCCTTGTGGTTCTTCCTTCCAATCTGTCAGATATGCCCCGGCATGTCCCAAGAGCCCAGAGAACACCGATTAGATTGAAAATAAGCCATTTGAATAAAGAAGGGTCTCCAACCCCTGCCTCCCAATTTTCAGCTCTGGAGCCTTGTGATTCCCACCTTTGGCTTCAGGCTGCCTCAGTTTTTAGAACTACTCCTGCTTCATATCACAGAGGCACTTGTGCAGCAGCTTCAAGAATAGCATCTCAAGCCTAACTGCTAGTTGCTCTCAGCCTTTGTGCAGGGCCATGCTCCTGCAGCCAAGTCCATATATTTTTACTGAGCTCAGGAAGCTGGACCTCAGGCCCTGCCTTAATAACCCCTATGGGGGTCTCTTCAGACCCAGAAACTGTGTCTATAAGCATCTCTCCCACCTCAGTGAGCTCATCACATGGAGACCTGACCCTTCCTAGGATGGTCTTGTTCAGTACCTATAAAATTTTGAGCTTTCCTTCTGATATCATCCTTCACGCAACAGCAGGAAACCAGGTTGGGTCCTATTTTGGACAGCTGTGAAATCCCAAGAGAGAAGCTCAGACTTGGTTCAGTGGACAGTGGTGAGCCAGGCTAAGTGCTTATGCAGGAATGCAACACAAGAAAGATGAGGAAGTACAGAGGCCTGCCTCCTGTGCAGCCCAGGGATCACACTTCATGCTATCATTGCCTTATCACCCACACTATCACTTATAGGGCTCCATCTGCTCTACCCTTTCAACCCTGAAAGTGAAACAGAAATAAGCGTTCTTGAGAGCTGGCTATTCTTAGTCTCACCAAGTCTTCTCTTCTTTTTTGTATCACTTTACATCTTCAAAACAAAATACAAAAACAAAAAAAAACCCACAATTTTGCTGCTGTTGAGCCCAGAATAAAAAAATTGTGATACTAATCCTGTACTTAGAAAATATCCAGAATACTACTGAAACCATCTTGGACATTCTCATTTATCTTAAGTTTGAGTTAATGTTTGAGTTCCAAAACAACTCGAGATGGACTTAGTAGGATGTTTTCCATTTCTTACTTAATCCACAGGGGCTTTAAGGAAAACAGAATCCAAGCATTGCTTATCCCTTCACACTTCAGTAGGCCAAATGTGATTTGAAAAGAGCTACTTGATATCCAAAGAAAAACTTTCTATTTTTTGAGGTTTTTTTTTCTCCCCCTTAAGAGGTAATAAGAATTCTAATGCAAACCAACTCAGAATTCTCCAAGTCTAATCAGAAACTTTAGCCACAAATATTCAACTCAGCATGTTTCTTTGTTTGCTTGTAATGTGCCCATCTCCCTTGTACATTTTAAGAGACATTTCGTCTCCTTCGTGTAATTCCCACCCTTAAATCTGGATGTCCATTTTCATGGCCACAGCAAAGTTCAGCTAAGCCAGAGCACAATGGGTTTCAAGAGATAGTGTTAGCACATTGATGTGGGTGTAGATTTTACCCTAGGTCCAAAACAGTAAAAGCAACAACTGTGGAGGCACCCAGGGTACAATAGAGCAGGCTGAAACTCATTGAAGGAAGGCCATTAAAAAAAAAAAAAGGCAGACTTAAAGTATAGCAGATAATATTGAGGGCTCCTGAGAAACCCTAGAAATATCAGACACAGAGACATATGTTTATGAATGGATAGGAGTTTAGCAGCTATGCAACATTCCTGGTTGCCTTTTTCTCTGCCTTTTTCGTTCATAGGCGTCTTCAGAACATTGAGTGCCAAGGACTAGCCTGGATAGTGGGAGAGGGTAAAGGCCAAGTATCTGACCACATATGATACAGGTGTTCAGTTTTAAAGGCTGATGAACACCAGAGTAAAAATGTACCTTTTTAGAAGCAAATAGTGGAATGTGAAAACATGGGTTTGAGTACTAGCCTTATAAATGTACTAGCTGAGAAAGCAGAGAGATTCACTAAACAACTCAAACACAGTTTCCTCAAGTGGTTAGAAGAGAGAATATCACTGACTTCACAGAATAGTCTAAGAATATATCATTCTGGGGATTTTCACCAGTCCCTTCCATGCATGTGCCTCCCTTTTCCATTGAAATCAGAGACCTACAGATATTCTCTCCCTAGCACTTTTACTAGCAAGGACTGAGATGATCGAAAACAGACTCTGAAATTGTAAAATGCAAAACAAGTTTTGGGGTTTTTTTTGTAGTACGCGGGCCTCTCACTATTGTGGTCTCTCCCCTTGCGGAGCACAGGCTCCGGACGCTCAGGCTCAGCGGCCATGGCTCACTGGCCCAGCTGCTCCGCGGCATGTGGGATCCTCGTGGACCGGGGCACGAACCCGTGTCCCCTGCATCGGCAGGCGGACTCTCAACCACTGCGCCACCAGGGAAGTCCCAAAACAAGTTTTTAAAAGGAAGACATTGCATTATTGAGAGAGATCTGATCACTGGGTGGGAAAATGAAGTGAAGTCCCCCAGGGAGACAGCGATAAGACAGAGAACATCTAGGCCAGCATGGTCTCCCTCACTCACCAGGTGAAAGCCCACCTGGCTCAGGGATGTGAAACTACCCTCGAGGCTGTTCCAGAGCAGCCATGAACCTACAGATGTGTGAAGTTAGGTCATCCAAATAGCCACCCAGCCTGCTTATCTGCATCGCCAGTTTGGCTTTATAAAGGACCTGGCCTTTTGGAAGTCTCTGGACAAGGAGTTACCCAGCCAGGTTTCTACAAATTGCAATAAAGCTGGTCCCTACCCAGACTCTTCTAGACCAAATTATCACCTTGAATTTCTAGAAAAGTAATTTAGTCATTAAGAGTGGAGAGAGTTAAGATCCCTGCAGAAAACAGATGGCCCACTCAAAGTGGAGAGTATGAGGAGAGTTTAATAAAGAACATTGTTAAAGTTTTGGTAGAGAAACCGAAGTAAGCTGGGGGTTGGGGAGGGAGAGAGAATTACTGACCTTAAGCCTGAAGGTTTGCAGAAGCCCTTAAGGGTCCCCAGAAGTCCCACTCTTCCCTTGCATCCTATCTCTTTCCGCCGGCTAACCCAACTGGAAGCCACAGGACAAAGGGATCCCCTGATTTGATGCATGTAGGCCTCTCAGGGCACAAAGCAACATGAAGAATGGACCCAGAGGTCAAAGAGAAGATTTTCCAGTGGCTTGCTGTTCTGGGTTGACTTGTGTCCTCTCAAGAGATATGTTGAAGTCTGAATCTCCCAGTATCTCAGAATGCGACCTTATTAGCAAATACGGTCTTTATAGAAATAATCAAGTTAAAATTAGGTCATTACACATTAATCCAATATGACTGGTGTCCTTATAAAAAGTGGAAATTTGAGCACAGAGACAGACACTCACATGAGGAGACACACAGGGAGAAGACAGTGATGAGACTGGAGTGATGCATCTATAAGCCAAGGAATGCCAGAAGACACCAGAAGGTAAACAAGGCAAGGAAGGCTTCTCCCCTAGAGCCATCAGAGAGCATGGTCCTCCTGACACCTTGATTTGGGATGTCTAGCCCCCAGAACTGTGAGAAAGTTTGTTTTCCTTAAGCCACACAGTTTTTGATATGCTGTTACAGCAGCCCTGGGAGGCGAACACACTTGCTAAGGTACAGCTGACCCTTGACTGAACAGCCTTAATCTCTGAGTAGATGTTAGCTTCAAAATGGACCTTCGAGGAGATTATGTCCAACCCTTTCATTTTACAAATAAGATAATTAAGACGTAAGATTTGCTCACAATTACACAACTGGTAACCATGATAAAACAGCAGAGCCCCAGGAAAGCTCTCAGTCTGCCCCACGTTGACGGGGGGGGGGTGGTCAGGGACACCATTCTCAACCTAGCTGAGCTACAACATGGCGTGAAACTCTGCAATCCTCCTAGGATATCATCTAAGCTAAAGGATTCTCCAGAATGCCGGACAAGTGGCATCCTTTCCACAACTGCCATCTCTGCAGCATGTAAATGGGCACCGAGCTGAAGAACACAGTTCAAATTGAACTGTAGTGAAAATTTGCCTTTGTTCTTTTTACTGCTCAAGAGAAATATCTAATAGCCCTAAGATCACCCTAACCCTCTAGGACAAAGTATTTTCCTTCTTTGTGAATTAGCCATAAAGAAAAAGTTACCCAAACACAGTTCATTGTTTAAAGATTGACTGCTCCACACATCCTAAAGAAATGATAAGAAACTACACAGTCAGCAACGCAGACATTAAAAAAAAAGGAGAGAAAGAAAGTGAGCTCCACCCAGAACAAATAGATTTCCTATAGCTTTGTGATGTTTCTTATCTAGAGGAAGCCTTTGTTTTCTTGTCAATCAACCCCAGCAGATCATCTGAGGCTTGGCCACACCTTGGGCTGGGGAACGCTCAGGAAGGAATGTGGGAAGCTAGAGGGGAGAGGCAGTTTCCTGGTGGGTCAGCTGCTAGCAAGTATCTGGACCCTGGGAAAGTCTTGATGGAGGAATTCCTCTCCTTGGAGAGCAACTGGAGGAGCAGGAACAATGTCGTGATCTGCTGGTGGTGACTCCCAGGTCACAGCTTGGGGCACGCAGGCCACTGGCAGCGGGTTATGTCACAACATGTCCCAGGCTCTCAGCAGCGTGTGGTTTACGCCCCTGTTTCAATCCAGCGGCCAAGACGCAGTATTTATCTCAAGGCAAGTTCTCTGTGAGGGACACAATTTGCTTCACACGAGATTAAAGCATAAGAATAATGAAAAAGGCACACCAGCTAGGAAAAGTCCCCTTAGGGCCTCCAGATTGCCATCTTCTTGGCTCTTGGTTGAGAGTTCTTCCAAAGGAAAGGTATGTTTTGACTACCAACATGATCCCTGTATGTGCAGTTTGATTCATCTGCAGAGATGTGAGTACTTGAGAAGGTGTCCTCCCACGTAAAGCAGCTCAGGGACTATGTAACAGTTAATTACAGGGCCACTTCCCATGCTTCTCATCCTGGTGTGCCCATGCCCTTTATTTAAGGACAGCATGCCAGGAGACACATGGAGACTCTCCTCCTTGGCCAGAGCACCACTGAGAGTAACACATTTAATGGTGGCTAAGATAGTTTACTTCTATATCAGTTTTTCTCCCATACAGAAAAATTTCTTCTCTGACTTCCAAAATTAAGCTATCAGTAAGGAAGCATTTAACAATTATAAGTTTCCTCCAGTTAGATCAGTGCAGAGGAGAGCCAAAATAAACCAAGAAAAATCAATAAAAGTGCACTATTGCGAACAAGATTTCCTACTTCTGAAGAGACTAGCTGGACAGCAGCTGTTACCATAATTTATTTGCCTTATTTTCTCTTTCCCTTAGAGATGAGTGGGACACTTGGCTCTTTCTAAGCATTTTGGAGGCCTCCATATCTGGTGTACTGGTGACCTCTAGAGGACACAATTTTGGTCTAGGCACTATGTTAACAGTGAAAAATCCTTTGCTCTGGGGAGGTAAATACATTATCAATTTTATAGCTGCTAAATAGCTTTTAGCTCTTAAGCATAAAAAAGATTCAAGCAATTATCTTCCCTCAGGTAAAATCTCCAAGGTGTCAAATGATCCATTTTCCTTTAAATGATAGAGAAGTTTGTTGTTAATGAAACTCTAAGAAAATATGGACTTTTTTTTTTTTTTTTTTTTTTTTTTGCGGTACACGGGCCTCTCACTGCTGTGGCTTCTTCCGTTGCGGAGCACAGGATCCGGACGCACAGGCTCAGTGGCCATGGCTCACGGGCCCAGCCGCTCCACGGCACGTGGGATCCTCCCAGACTGGGGCACGAACCCATGTCCCCTGCATCAGCAGGCGAACTCCCAACCACTGCGCCACCAGGGAAGCCCGAAAATATGGACATTTTCTCTCCCAAGATGGAACTCATTTTCCAAAGGATTCCAACTTGGCCGAAACATTAGATCCTGGCTTAGGTGGATATCTTCAGCTATCTTTTGCCTGCTCCCCACCCCTCAGTGTCCTGCCCAATTCTCAACACAAGAACTTGAGAATGTCAGAAAAAGTATTCAAAGAAGTTAGTCTTGAATCCCTCTAAGCTGACAGGGCTTGGCATTTCCCAAAGTTGAGTGGAACCACCAGCCATACTTCTCCACATTCTCCCTCATCAGCAGAGCAATTCAATCAGCTGAGTTGGGGCTGGGGAAGTGCTCAGGGCCATAGATACTGGGTGGAGGCAAAATTGCACAAAGGGGCACTAATGTCCCTTAGGGCTTCCCTGAGGTCCTAGGACGGAGATGCCTTTCCATTCTCACACAAAGCCAGGACCTTGACTCACTTCCTCTCTCAGGCAGTAATATCCACTCCAGGCTACATATCAATGGGGACAGAGATCAGCCTAAGACCTCAAATGCAGTGTAAGACCATTTAGGAGTAGGTCACAGCATCAGTGAATAAAAAGTACTTTTATTTAAAACCATCTGCATTTTGGGCACTTTGTCAGGTACTTATTATGCATCATCTCTCATATTCACAACAGCCCTGCCTGGCAAATATTATTCTCTTCATTCTACTGTTAATAAACTGAAACTCAGAGAGCTCAGCTTGGCAAAATGAAACTGGAAGTTCACTTGTACATGTGCTCTTTCCAGTGTATCACAAAGCTTCTATCATCATCAAATGTTAGAGCAGAAAAGCACTGCTGCACTCATAGTTTAATCCATTCACTTTATAAATGAAGACATGGAGGAAGTAAAATGATGGACCTGAGGCCACGCATGTAAGTGGCAGACCTGGAAGTAACAGCAGGCATTTAAATTCCCCATCCAGTGCTTGGGTCACTACAGAACCCATAATAAATTCCTTTCTTGCCTTTGCAGGAGCTATAGAGGATCACTATGAGATCAGGATAAATACTAGAAACTGATTCTCCTGTAACATCCATTCTCCCATTTACCTTATCCTGGGTTTCCACAGGGGAGAACTCTTTCTGAGAACCCCCAGGGAACCCTACGAGGCCCCTACCTCTAAACCCAAGGCCTTCCTCTCCGTCTTGTCCTCAGTGCAGGAGCCATTATGTGCATCTATATGGAAAGAATGGGCTCTCCAGGGCAGAAGTGAAAGTCCATCAAAAGAATAAAGAACAGCAAGCCTTAATATTCAAGATTAGGAGAGAGATGATGGTAGAAACTGGAAAACCACATGGAATTTCTACAGCTGGAAATTTTCTTCTTCTCGAAGAAACTACTCTTCATGACTTCTGGAAAGCCCCATTAATTTCTCAGCAGGTCAGTTTCTGCTGCTAATATCATGTTTAAGTTCTGTAAAAAGATATTCTTATCCTGTTAAGATTTACGAATAAATGATAAAAGTGTGGGATACTTTAAATTGGACTGTTCTACTAATAAAGGATAGAATGATAAGAACACAAAACTATACAATCCATTTATGACACAAGAATGAGTATTCAATCAATTTTACTTCTATGTCTCCTTTCTACTGCTCAATTCTTGCCCCGTCCATCAAGTTAGCACTTCTGAAACTTGTTTCAGCAAAATGTCGTTAGCAGATCTAGTGAAGACTTGTTATAGCAAGAGGCTAACGCTAGTAACAAAATGGTTGTTTGAAGATTATCTAGTAATTTCAATGATCTCTGTTAGCACGGTCCCATCATGGTTGATGACTGAGTTTTCAGTGACTCATCTCTGCAGTAAAAGGAAGGGGTTTCTGGGAACCACCCAGACCTTCAAGGACAGTTGTTCAAAAGTGACAAGAAATCAAGGGCTTCCTACCTGGGTCTAAGGAACTCGACGAATTGAATCTTGTTAGTTTGACCTTTAGGAATCATTGCTGACAGTCAGTTAGGAAAATTCCCATGGTGGTTGGCCAATGAGCTAGAGTTTTAGTAACGCCTATAAAAATACAGGGAGATGAACACCCACATACCATGAGGGGTCACCCAGCTATAGCGCTGCGATGGAGTAGAAGAAACGGAGTTAAAGAGCTCTGATGCTTTAAGGCTTCCCCTGAGTTTTGATGTCTAACCTGGCTTGTTCCAGTTTCAAGGCCAGCAGGCGGACTGGCATTACAACAGTCACTAATTAGAAAAGCCCTTTTAACCTTCCCCTCCATCCTCTTGCCATAATGGAGCAGTTCATAACAGAACTTCAGCGGGGTTCCCAGCTAGCAGGAGACTGAAAACGTTTTCTTCAGGATTTTTGTGCTGCTCACCTTTTCTAGTTCCTTACCTGAGGAAGAATGGTTAGTATAGTGTTATGAGTGGGTTTCCAAATTCAGCTATTATTTCTGCAAGAGCCACTTACTGAGTTATGTCTAGGGCTGAACAGACTGCTATCTAATCTCTCACCACTGCAGCGGGGAAGTCTGGGCACACTGAAATCTGTCACACCATGCTGTAAAGCAAACGCATCCTTCTTAGTAAGTGAATGCCTAATAACAATTAAAAGCAGAGGGAAAGAGAATTTTCAGCTGAGAAGTGCTACAGGCAGTAAAATAGAGAAGAGAGAAGAAGCACTTAAAAGTTTTTGAGATAATTGTCTGGATAAATATGAAATGCAAAATTTGAAAATTATCTAGCCTCAAGAGCAGAAGTTATTTATTCTTAAAATAGTCATTTAAAGAACTAAATGCCACTGGTTCTGAGCTTGAGAGATAACTTTGAAAGTAGGTAGATTTCCACCTTAAAGAATGTTGCTAAAACCCATCTAATCCACCATCTGCCTCATTTCCTTCCTTAGTTCTTAGGGGTGAAAAGAGAGCTCCACTATATTCTCCAAGCCAATGACACATTCCTGTTTTCAGGGATGTTGAAGTATCAAAATAAATATGTACCTTAAAACTTAATACTGTAATAAGTCTGAAGATAGGGAATCTGTGGTACCTTCAATGATGATAATATGAAACTGGATCCTTTTGTTCTTCTGTTTCATGTGGCTAGTGTTCTCATGGTCACAAGATGGCTGCTATAGCACCAGACATCATGTCTACATTTGAAGGAGGAAAAAGGAAGGAGGACAGGATAGCAGTGACACAACTGCGATTTTATCTGGAAAGCAAATCCTTTCCAGAAGCCTCCTAGCATGTTCTCTCTTTCACTGTCCATAACATAGTCCTATGACCTCATATATTGCAAGGAAAGCTGGAAAATGTAGTACCTGCAAAGGAGAATGCAATTTCTGACTAGTTTAACCTTATCTCAAATCAGGAAATGAACCTATATAATTACTATTCCAAACAAAATCAAGGTTTATTAGCAAGACAGGAGGTAAGAAATAGCTTTGGGGATGTTTAGGAGGCAACTAGCTATGTCTGCTACATACTGTAAAAAAGGAAAAGAAAAAAGACATTCTTTTAAAAATTTAGCTACTTTTCTTAAATTAGCAGTTAGAGAAAATCTCTGGTTTTAAACCAGAGAAATAATCATCAGGGGTCTAATAGAGACTGGGCCATTTATAAAAGTTACTGACTTTTTTCAGTGATCTAGAACTCACTAACATACTGCTACACAGATGCTATAAATTTCAGACTTTTAATTTCAAGTCTGTTATTATGTGCTTCATCCCCCTTCCCTATCAAATGCTGGATATTTTCAACAGCATCTCTGCCTATAAGATATCAATGAGATTAATCAGTTTTTCTGTTTGATATTTTATCAAATTAGGGCTAATTTTTTGGTATGATTAAAGGATAGCAACTTTAAAAGCCTCATTTAATGGATTATTTCCATTTCTGATATGGCTAATGCATAGGCTAAAATAGGAAAACTACTGGGGAAGGTCTACCTTTTCATGGCCCTGAATGTGTGGTTATCTATCCAATATGTGGATGCTTTTATCAGCACATAATTAGCATAAGGTGCATACCCTTCTCCTCCTGCAATAAGTAATTAGTAATGAAGAGTAATGAACTCCTCTAACACCTCCTGTGGAGTTTATTAAATGAATGCTAAACCTAAAGTAATACGAAATCCCCAACAAGTAGTCAATCCTGGCATGTGATGTTGACTGGATTCAGAATAATATTGGAACAAGAGCACTGAGCTCCATTCTACTTTTTGTTAACAGCTCTTTAGGAGTCAATCTTCACCAAGAGTCCTTCAGGGGAAAGAAGGAACCCTATTATTGTTCGACCTGAGTAGTCTATAACGCACCAGGATTTTATGTAAACCTGATATGAGAGAAATACAAGCCAGCTAGTGAATTAAAGAGTCTCCAAGCATAGGCAACAGGATGAACTTTGAGGCCAGGTGGTCAGGATTTGTCATGGCTCCCCTACTTACCTGCTGTATGACTTTCGTCACTTACTTATTCTGCGAGTTTTGTATGGCCTAGCATATTTCCTACCCAGGGTAGATATTCAGCAATGGCTGATACTAACATCCAGGCTCCCCTCAAGGTCAAACCTAGAAGGTAGGAATGTGATTTGGGGTTACCCAGTAAGTTGCTGGCCCCCCAAGAAAACACATCACCTGCCATGTGACAAGTCCTAGGACCCAGTGATCCATGCCTTTGGTTTATAATGAGGCAGCACTTCCCACAGATGATAAGATCTCTAAGGGCAAATGTTTCTATTAACCTTTGCAGCTACTCTTACTTCTAGCATAGATCTTCTTCTTCTGTTTTAATACATTAGGGACTAAATAAATGTTTATAGAAAGAATTACACTGATTTCATTTAAATGCAAAGAGTCCTTGAGTGTATATCTATTTACGGGAGGAAAAACAAACAAAAAAACACCACAAAAACTATTAGGTCCCTTTCAAAAGGAACAGGGAAGGGAGAGGAAATGAGAATAGGTCCCAAATAGTAAGCGACTGTGTCAGAGGTCCTTTGTTGGATTACCTAGAGACAGAAAGAGCCTGAACCTAGGACACCAACAAGGCAGAAGCACCAAAAAAGTTTTAGGAAACAATTTTATAGCTTCAGGAAAAACAATAATCACAACAACAAAATGTAGTCATCATGGAAAATATCAGAACTTATTTTTCAATATGGTAATGTATTCTTTTAAATTAAGATAAGGAGGAGGTGTGTCTTCTAATGTTTTCAGACTTTGAAGGCCTCCAATGATTTCAGTCTGGTCTTGCTGAAGGCATGGTTAAAACCTGACCAACACTGCCTGCCCCAGGTGCCCAGGTTAATATCAGCAGAGGTAAATATATTGATAGCATGCATCATCCCACAGCAACTGTGGCTCATGACAACATGTTTGCTCCAACTTATGTCAGAATTGCTCCAGGTAGAGATTTAGACACGGCTATAAACTCAAATGGCTACAGCGCTGAAACAGACATTTTCGTTCATCTTCTCAACACCACCTTCCTCCCTTCTATCTTCCTAGTAGAATCTCAGTTGTGTTCAGATATACACCTTCCTCCAGGAACAGTTCAGTGGTTTTCAGTGTATTCACAAAGTTGTGAAAACATTTACCTAATGCCAGAACATTTTCATCATCCCCAAAGAAACTCCACACCCACCAGCAGTTGCTCCCTACTTCCTCCTCCGAGGCCCTGGTAACCACTAATATACTTTCTGTCTCTATATAGTTATATTTTCTTGATATTTAATATAAACAGAATAAAAATTATGTGATCTTTTGTGACTGTCCTCTTTCACTTAGCATAGTGTTTTCAACATTCTTCTGTGTTGTAATATGTATTGATACTTTATTCCTTTGACAAATCATATTCCATTGTATGGATATACCACATTTTATTTATCTATTTATCAGTTAAATAACATTTGGGTTATTTCTACTTTGGGGCTATTATGAATAATGCTGCTGCAAATGTTTATGTAGAAGTTTTGTGAATACATAGGTGTTTACTTCTCTTGGGAATTTTGTTTTTACTCCGAGTGAGGCTGGGCATTATGGGAAACTTTTGAGCAGAGTAATCATTTACATTTTAAAAGGACTATCTTGAATCCTATGTTAAGAATAGGTTGTAATTGGGAAAGGATGGAAGCAGGGAGATCAGTGTGAAGCTGTTAAAGTCAGCCAAGTGAGAGTGACTTAGCCCAGGATTGCAACAGTGGTAGTGGTAAGAGCCTATAAATATACTGAAAGTAGAGGTAACTAGATTCCCAGATGGAGGTGACATGAAGTGTGAGGTAAAACAAAGTGTCAAGAAAGACCCCAAGGTTTTTGTCCTGAAGAACAAGAAAAGTGGAGGTATCATTTACTGAAAGGGGAAATATTGGGGTAGGAGCAGGTTGAGGGAGATCAAAACTTTGGGGTTAGTTGTTCAATAGATACCCAAGGAGAGATTTGCGGATATCCAGTGAGATCTAGGGTTTGGAGAGGAATATGGGCTGAAGATATAAGTTTCAGAAGTTCAGTGTACAGTGGTATTTAAAATATAAACATCTCAGATTCTTTTAAACCAGGTAACATTCCTACCTCCCTCTCTTCAATACTCTGTGGGTCCAACCGCTAGCTTCTCTGACAAATTCCCCAGCTGTGCAGGGAAATACCCACAAAGCATCATCCTATATATCCTAGGGCACAAATGATTGCATGAACAGCAAAAAAAAAAAGCTGTGGCCTTTTGTCTTGTTCAGTGCAGAGGGTATCTTACCCTTTCTACAAACCTTTTGCAGTGCCAGCCCTGGTCAGCACTCAATGTTGCTAGCTGTAACCTTATCTCATTGGACTCTTTCCATGTCTACCAGCCTGTTAGCTCTTGGAGGGCAGGAACTGTCTTACAGTCTGTGCATTCGTTTTCTATTGCTTTTGTAACAAACTGCCACAAATTTAGTGGCTTAAAATGACTCAGAATTAGCTTCTGGACACTGCCTGCACTCTTCGGCTCATGGCCTCTATTTTTTCCATCTTCAAAGCCAGCAACATTGGGCTGAGATCTTTTTACATTGCCATCTCATTGGTCCTCCTCCTTCTGTTTCCCTTTTCCACTAATAAGCACCCTTATGATCACACTGGGCCCACCTGAGTAATCCAGGATACTTTCCCCATTTCAGAATCAGATGATCGGCAACCTTAATTCCCCTTTGCCATGTAACCTATTTACCAGTTCCCGGGAATAGGATGTGGAAATCTTTGGGGCAAATCTTTTTCTGTATACCATGGTCTGGAATCTATAGCTCTGAGCACAATGCTTAGTGCATTCCAGCACTCAGTGAATGCAAATGAATGAATGAATGAATGAATGAATAGGCACTCTCAGTGCCTATAGCTGGGTGTTTTCCTCCAAACTCAGAAAATAGCCTACTATTAAGGAGCACACCTGCTCAGTCTATTTTTAGTGGGACTCGGGAGAAGAGAGAGAGATGTAACGCAGTTTTTGAATAGTTTAAAATTAGCAACTCAGTAATTTAGGATACCTTAAAAATTAGGTATCAGTAGATGAAAGGAGTAGAAAACCTTAAGGAAAGAAAACATTTGATACCTAATCTTCTACCAATATAAAGCAAGTAGATAATAAAAATGAACATATACCTATTCATATATGTACAGCTGAATATATATATAGCTGAATCACTTTGCTGTACACCAAAAAGTAACACAACACTGTAAATCAGCTATACTTCAATTTTTAAAAAAAACAAAAATGAAAAAAAATCTTACCTGTAACTTAGTGTATGAAGACTACTCTTTACTTATGGGCTTGTGATACTAAGTAATCCAGAGAATTGAATTCAAAACAGTTTAATCCTCTGACCAACACTAACACTACAAATAATTTTCAAGTGTTTTGCCATGATTCTATAAAAGTACCATAGCCAGCTCATCAAATCAGTGAGAACCAATCAGCAAAATGCCTTCATCCACCTCCACCTCCCACACAGAATTCTGACTTCCCCCATTACACTCTATTTGTATTATCTGACTATCTGTTTTTCCTATTAGTCCATCAGTTCCCTGTGAATAGTGCTCATTTGCCTCTCTAACTCATTATTGTAACCCCAGTGCTTGGTACAAGGTAGGCATTCAATCAACCATCAGCAAATGCCTTTGTTGAATTACTACGCACAAAGCACACGTTGAATCAGAGGCAGTTTTTCATCATTACTGTATTCATCCTTAGACCTTAAGGACTCAAGCTTGCTTAAGTTTCTCTTGGAACTTCTGCCCTTTGACTCGTTCTTCAGACTCTGACCTCTAGACTGTCTTGAATTTGTCAGTTAATCAGCAAACTGTTCTGTGTCCCACACAGTGGAATAAGAACATTGCGTATCACCACTTTGATTGTGTTACTGACAAAGTCACAGAAGTAGAAATTTGTCTTCAGTGTATCTTCAGGTTGAATCTTGACAAAAGAAACATGTTGTGGGTGTTATCTGAGAACATGTTGTAAGCAAAGTTTATAAGTTGGGTTTATTTGATTTTTATTTCTTTTTTCAAACCGAACTTCCTTGAATTTGTGAGTAATCTTGTGCAATTATGAAAATGTGATTCATCCTGGGAATCAATTCCAAATACTTTATCCTTTCAAAGATGGGCTGTTTGTCATGATGGTGAACAGATTTTCAAGCAGCGGTTCATGGAACCACAGAATTTCCTAGGGATTATTGAGAAGTCTATTTATGGAAAACATGAAATGTATCTTATCAAATCCCACCCCAACACGGCATAAAGAGCTTTGGTTCTAGAGGATGAAAAGGTTTAAAAAAATTTTTAAAGTCAGTGCACATTAAAAGGAAAGAAGATATTTTGTGGAAGTGAACTCTCTTACCACTGAATTCTGCTTATCACCAACTCCAGTTCCAATCTGCGTCCGAGTAATAGCTTAAGATAACAGAACACTGAGCAAGTACAGAGTATACTGATTTGGTCCACAATCTTATATTCATCCAGACTATACTTATTAGGGGAACAATACTCTATGAACTCAAGGTTTGAGAGCATGGACCCTGGAACCAGACTTTCTGAGTCTGATTCTCAGTTTGGCCAGTTATTAGCTGTGAGACCTTGAGAAAAGTTTTTTAACTCTCTACCTCAGTGTTCTCTACTATAAAATGGAATATGATAATAAAAGAAACCATTTCAATGAATTGTTACAAGGATTAAATATATTAAATACATTAATATATGGAAAAATCAAAGTGCAGGGCTTGGCACAGGGTAAGTGCTATTATTATTACTACTATCTGGATCTCCCCATAATTGCTTAATGCCTGTTCTCTCTCTCTAAATGGTCTCCTCCAGTCCCATGCCTGTAAGTGCCATCTAGGCTACATAATACTCCCAAGTGCATAGCACTATCCCTGGTTGCTCCTCTGAGCCTCAGGTGCATATAGCTGAAGTCTCCCTGACACAGTCCCTTGCGTGGCTTAAAAGAATCTCAGACTTCACAGGCCTAAAAGAGAACTGTTGACATCCCCACAAAGCTGCTCTGCTCCAAGTCTTCCATAGTAACTAGCACTGCCATATATTCCATTGCTCAGGACGAAAACCTTAGAACAATGTTGTGTCCTTAAAGTCAAATAATCCTATCCACATTACCTATAAAATACATCCTGAAGATATCCAGGTTTCTTTTCTATGTCCATGGCTTCCACCCTAGTCCAAGAAACTCTGGCCTTTCACCTGGACTACCACAGCAAGAGCTTTTAACAGATCTTGCACATCCATTTGTGCCCCCTATAATCCATTTTCCACCGTCATGGCTTACTATCAGCCTCTGAGTACAATCAGAGCTCCTCACTGGGGCCTAGAAGAGCCCAAATGATTTGACTCCTGTCTACTTGACCAGCCTCAAATCCCACCACTGGTCTCTGTCCCTGCCAGAACAAGCCAAGCTCCCTACTGGCTCAAGGCCTTTGCATTTGCTTTTTCCTCTACCTCAGAGGTTCTTCCTCAGAACTTTGTGTGGTTGATTCTTTCTTCCCATTAATCTCTCACCTCAAAGTTTCTTCCCCAGAGGTCTCCATTCCCATCCCTGCAGTTGTTCACTATTAGATTAGCTTTTTAGATTACATCATTTTATTTACTGTGCCACATTCATTATTAGCTAAAATTAGCCTGCTTATTTTGGGGGTATCTATTATTGACTGGTCTATACTGGACATATAATAGGCCCTAAGGCAGAATACGTCCTAATCCCCAAAGATGTCTATGTCCTAATCCTCAGAACCTGTGAATACATTACCTTACACAGCAAATGAGAATTTTCAGATGTGTTTAGGTTAAAAATCTTGAGATAGCTAATCTAGAGATTAGCGTGGACCATCCCTAGATTCTGGGATGGCCCAATGTAATTATAAGCATCCTTATAAAAGGACCACAAGGATTCTAAAAGAAGAGAGATAGGAGATGTGACAATGAGAGCAGAAGACAGAGGGATGCCCTTTGGAGATGGAGGAATGGGACATACACCATGCAATGCAGGCAGCCTCTAGAAGCTGAAAAAGGCAAGGAAATAGGTTCTTGTCTAGAGCCTCCAAAAGGACGTAGCCCTGCTGACACCTTGATTTTAGCTCCATAAAACCAATTTTAGATTTTTCACCTCCAGAACCAGTAAGATAATAAATGTGTGTAATTTGTTTGTGGTAATCTGTTACAGCAGCAATAGGAAATGAACACAGGCCCTCAAATATGTTTGTTGGAAGAACAAAAGGGTTCTGAGTGTTGGGGACAAAGCAGGGAAGAAAAAAATAGCAGACATACATTTCTGCCCTCATAGAGATTATAATCTAGTAGAGAAAAAAAACAAATAATAAAAATATATTTTGTGGTAAAGTAGAAGGTAATAAGTACTAGGGGAAAAATAAATCAGGGAAAAGAGATGGGAAAGGCTGGCTGGAAGGTACTGCAATTTTTGTTGTTTGTTTTTGGTTTAATTTTTTTGTTTTTGTTTTAAATGAACTTTATTAGTTTCTTCTCAAAAGTCAATTCAAAAAACATAACAGCAAAAGAAGTATTATCTTTACCAAAAAGGTAAGAAGTAAAATTCCTGATGAAAATGATCACCTGTTAATTTACACATTCAAAGGTTTTTACTGACTTTTATTTAACATGACATATTTTTGTCTCTTCTTATTAAAATGTCCAAGAATAAACATCTGAATTACTGTTAATAGTCAGTGAGTTGGTGAAACTTTAAAAACTCTAGGTAAATTATAACAAAAGTGCATTGCTGCATCTGTCATCAATTCCTTGGAGGTAGTATGTATTTGAGTCTTGACTTCTTTTAACCAACCTTATAGTTAGATATTTAGTACAATTCTCTGAAAGGATTTCACACATTTTCAGAGATTCCTACCCAATATTTTTTTTTAAACATCTTTATTGGAGTATAATTGCTTTACAGTGGTGTGTTAGTTTCTGCTTTATAACAAAGTGAATCAGTTATACATATGCAATTTTAACTTCAGTAAAAGGGGATGGTCTCAGTGAGAAGCAGAGAGCTTAAACACTCGGGGGAGGGGAGGGGCCACAATGCAGACAAGGGGGAGAGGATCCTAGGCTGAGGGAAGAGCTAATGATGACTCAGAAGGGAGGGTGCCTGATGTGTCAAAGGAGCAACATGGAGGCCAGTGCGGCTGGAACAGAGGAGTGAAGGGGGAGTAACTGAACTGAGGTCAGAGAGGTGAGTGGGTGAGAGCAGGTTACATAAGCCATTGCAAGTACAGGGGCTATTACTCCAAGTGAGAGGGGAGCCTTTTGAACAAAGAAATGCCATCACCTGATTTACATTTTGAAAGGACCATTTGAGCTGAAGCAAGGTTGAATACTGTCCTGGGTGGGACAGGGAAGAAAGCAAGAGCATCAGTTAGGAGGCTTGACCTTGTTCCCAGTGAGGGAGGAAGGCCCCTGGACCACACGCTGGCAGTGGAGGCAGCCCTGCCTGGAATAAATTTACCTGCTGCTGGCCAACCTCTTCTCATTCTGAAGACCCAGTTAAGTGTTACCTCCTCTTGTTTTTTCCCCCACATTTCTACTTTTCCTTCATTCCCAAAATTATAGAGATCTTTTATCTCCACCTCTCTATCCCCATAACATCCTCAGCTATCTTTATTATTTAAAAAAATTCATTTTGAAATAATTTTAGACTCATGAGAAGTTGCAAGAATAGTAAAGAGAGTTCCACTCTACTCTACACCCAGCTTCCCCTGATGATAACATCTTACATAAGCATGGTACATTATCAAAACCAGGAAATTAATACTGGTAAATATTCTTAACTACAGACGTTACTCAGATATTGTCAATTTTTACATGCCTCTTATGTGTATTTCTACAAAAATTTATCTCAAGTATGGATATGTGTAGCCACTACCACAATCAAGATACAGAACTTGCCTATCACCACAAAGAAACTCCCTCTTGCTACTCCTTTATAGTTAGACTCTGTCCCCAGGCATAACTCCAACCAACTACTGTCCTGTTCTCCATCATTATAATTTTGCCATCATAAGAATTTCACATAAATGGAATCATCGAGTATGTGATCTTTTAAGACTTACTTATTTCATTCAGCAAACCCTAGAGATATATCTAAATTGTTGTGTGTATCAATAGTTCATTCCCCTTAATTGCTGAATAGTATTCCATTGCATGGATGTACCACAGTTTGCCTATCCAAACACCCATAGAAAAACATTTGGGTTTATTCCAGTTTGGAATATTATAAATAATCCTTCTATGAACATTTATGAATAGGTTTTTTGAAAACATAAGTTTTCATGCTCTAGGATAAATATCTAGGAGGGTAACTGCTGGATCACATGTTAAGTAAATGTATAACATTATTTAAAACACTGCCAAACTGTTTTCCAGAATGGTTGTTTCACTTTTCACTCTCACCACCAATGTATGAGAGATACATCTGCTCTGGATGCTTGATAAAATTTGATATTATCAGTATTTTTTAATTTTAGCCTTTTTAATAGGTGTGTGGTGATATCTCATTACAGCTTTAATTAGCAAATTCCCTAATGACTAATTATGTTGAACATCTTTTCATTGCCTTATTGGCCATCAGTATATCCTCTCTAGTGAAGAGTCTGCTCAGTATATTTTGCCCATTTTCTAATTGGATTGTTTGTCTTCCTGCTATTGAGTTTAGGGAGTTCTTTATATATTCTGGCTACAAATCTTTTATCAGATAATGTGATTTGTAAATATTACTTCTCAACTCTGACTTGTCCTTTCATTCACTTAGCAGAATCATTCTCAGAGCAAAAGTTTTTAATGTTCACAAAGTCCAATTTGTTGATTTTTCTTTTATGGATTGGTTTTTGGTGTCATGTCTAAAACTCTGCTTAGCCTTAAATCATGAAGATTTTCTCTTATGTCTTCTAAACGTTTTATAAATTTACACATTACATTTAGATTCATGATCAACTTTGAGCTAATTATTGTATAAGGTGTGAGTTTTAGGTTGAGGTTCATTTTTGTGCCAATGGATATGCAATTGTTCTAATGCCATCTGTTAAAGACTGCTCTTACTTTACTGAATTGCTTTGGCACCTCTTGGTCAGACTTGTATATTCTATTTCTAGAGTTTTGACTTTGTTCTATATCACACTGTGTTTTAATTGTTGAATTCCTTGTCTCTCTCACAGGACTTGAACCTAAGGACTGTGTTTTTCTCAATTCTGCTTCCAGGGCATTTGACACAATGTCTCATAGTGAACACAAAGTGAAGAAAATTTGCTAAATGAATGAAAGAAATTTGGCTCCTTTGGTTGGGTTTTTTTTTTTTTTTTTTTTGGCTGCGTTGGGTTTTTGTTGCTGCACTGTGGGTTTTCTCTAGTTGAGGCGAGAGGGGGCTACTCTTTGTTGCAGTGTGCAGGCTTCTCATTGTGGAGCTCAGGCTCTAGGTGCATGGGCTTCAGTAGTTGTGGTGCACGGGCTTAGTTGCTCCGCGGCATGTGGGATCTTCCTGGACCAGGGCTCGAACCCATGCCCCCTGCACTGGCAGGTGGATTTCTAACACTTGCACCACCAGGGGAAGCCCTTTGGTTGGTTTTTATAAGTGATGATCTACCTAGTCAGCTTACATTTTGAGAGGAAATAAAAACCATTTTCACTGAATTATCTGTTATCCTCTCCAACATTTATTTGGTGTCCATCTGTTCACATCACTTAATAGCTTTTTGAAGCAATCAAGATATTAATATATTTCATGAAATATGTGGACAAATGAACTTACTCTAGAAGAAGTACAACATGAGATATGGTCGTTGTTCTTAAAGAACTTGCATCTCACAACACAGCATGGTGGTAACAAGCAGGGACTTCATGGTCAGTCAAAGCTGAGATGAGTCCTACATAGAAGGTACTAGCTGCGGGACCTTGGGCATGTTATTCAATTCACAAGACCTCAGTTATTCAATATGTGCAGTGGTGATGATAACAGCACATACCTCATCAGGGCGTTGCAAAGATGAAATCTGATGATGCAGTTATTAGCACAGTGTCCTCCTAGTATTTGGTAAAGACTTAATAAATGCTAACTGTGACTATTTATTCCCATTTATTAATGTTATATATATAAATTTTTATTACAGATAATATCACTGTAACTAAGGAAGAGTTTTTTGAGGTGGGCTTGACGATGCTTCAGCAAAAGGAATCAAAAAAGTGTCCCTGTTTCATCTTGCAACCTAAGTCAAAATTATAAATCAATTTTCAAAACCACTTCATGGTCAGTGGTCCTTCTAGTTTCTATCTAAGTCACAAAATCTGATATAAATAAGCATGGGGCATTTTCAAATCAGCAGTAAGTACACTTTTCAGAATTGCATCAGCGGACATAGAAGTATTTACACAATAAGAAGAGAAAGTTGTGGACTTGGCAGGCTGCATTTTGATTACGGAGGACTGGTTATCCCAAAAAGTTAAATAAAACTTCCTTCTGCTCTCAGGAAACCATTCATGCTTTGCAATAGAAATGGCACTTGTGTGAATATGATACTCTTCGCAATTATTAATCCCATCTCTTTAAACATCTTAATGGGCCCTAGTGAATTTTCTAATAGGTCTATGCTCTCTGTGAAGACACTACCCTAAGTGCTAACTATAAACAAACAAGTAAACATTTGATGTATTAACACAAACATTTGATGTATTAACACATTTTCACCCTTCATAAACACCCAATATGTTTCATCCTTTATGTATATACTTATACAGAAATCTCTTCTGGCAATAGTTAGTAGTGGATGAAATGAGAGTTAAATAGAGTTCTGATGCCTCAAAGCTTTCACTGCGATGTGCTCTCGGGTTATAGGTGAGTGGAGAGGGCAACTCTTTGCTGGCTTCTAAGATAGTTCCTGAGCAGCTGAGATGTCTGTGTTCTAATCCCAGGTCTTCTACTGGGAAGTCCATGAGCATCTTCAAACATTGCACCTTTCTATTAAGAAAATCCACATCATATCCAGACAGTATCTGCTGGGTGACATTTTTGAAAACACTATTTATAACATCCACTGGGGGCCAGTGTGTCAACTGCCGATTCCCCAAAAATACTACCCCCAAAACCTGTGGCTGCAGCAAAGACAAGTTTATTGCTTACTGCAGTAAGGAGGACCACTACCTTGAGAGAGTTCTGCAGCATCCTGGAGGGGAGCAGAGAAAGACAAGACCAAAGATACTTATGAGGTTTGAGGTCTGGTTTAGGTGAATTTTTCATTGGTGGAAGGTGGGGTGAGGGAGCTTGATTGGGGTTGGACAAAAGTCATGACAACATTGTTAAGACAGGTGGAGTGAGGTGAGATTTGGGAGGAAGTCTTGAGGAGTGGTCAGTTCTTAGGTGAACCTCATAGAGAGATCGAGTGTGCTGAGAAGGGATAAGGAAGCTAGCTGAGTGGTCCACTGCTCAGAAAAATGGATTTTTCAGAAGTTCCTGAAATAAGTAATAAAGTTATTTTTAATATCATCTTCCTAGACAAGAATTTCTTGGAATAATATTGTCCTGTTAATAAAGTGATAGTTGGCTGTGTAGTTGCAGCTGGGTTTGGTTCTCAAGAGGCTGATTGATGCACATGTGATTTGGCATGTGAACCTCTCAGCCTCCCAGTCTCAGCACTGACACCCTCTGGTTCAGAGATTTTCTTTATTGATTCTTTCCTTTAGGTTAAGGTATTGATGTCTCGAGGATGCCCCTCTTTAAATATGACTTCCCTTGAGTGGTAGGAAAACACACTGTTAACAGTATAAAAATTAATCAGTAATTATAGATTATTTAATGATTAAATTATTAACCATAAGTCATTCCCCTGAAAGGCCCTGCAGGAAAGAGGCAAGGAAATAAGTTTTTTGAAGAAGAGGGGATGAAGAGCTGACTTCTGGACTGGAACTCAGGCCACTGCCTTAGGAGGATGGGCTGCTGCCCTGAAGGATACTAGGAGCTAAGGAAACCATGGCAACTGGCATGAACTAGAATATGGATACGGGAAATGTACTGAAAAGGTTACCTTCTCATCTTGTCTCACTAAGAAATACTCTGTGGCCACTATTTAGGTTCTCAGGAAATTCTTCCCTAAAAGTCACTTCCTTTGCTCTTATAAAAGCACCTCCTGGGGTTTCCCCACAGTAACCCCTGAAAGATCATGTGTGTACTGTTATCTCATGTATACCTATTTTCATTATGATAGAATTTTGTTGAAGTTCAAACTATACAGAAATCAAATAAATTAAATACATACATATAAGCCCGTTTGTGTAACCCAAGTTTACTTTTATTCTCTCTTCTAGATTATCATTGTTTGTTTTCCTATTTTACTCCCCTTCTAGGAAAAAGGCTCTCTTAATTCCTTATTGTCTTTTCTATGTAGTACTTTTTCTTTTACATAAGATCTATTTTTCCCTTCATTTCTCTTTTATCCTTCCAGTGAAATAAAGATATATAGATATAGCTATAGCTATTATACATATATATATTTTTTCAATATGGCCCCAGGTCAACCCCCTTAAATTCAAGATGAAACTCTTTCATGGCTACTATTCTCTAGAATAAATCCATTGACAAGGGTTTTCTCCCTATTCTGCTTAAACTACAACTCCACTCACCTAGGTTAAGGCTCTAACAGGCATCTGCTAACCTTCACCCATCCTAGACCCTCCTCTATCTCACTTGGGAATTCTCTTCATTTTTAAAGATTATTAGGAAAGTTGATTTCCTCATCTCTCAAATTGTGCCTACCTCATTTTCAGTTCCTGTCTTTCTCATTCGCTTCTGAATCTACTCTTCCCAAAACGTTTTCATTTTTCTTCCATTTTTATAAGTATTTTCTCACCCATCACCACCACTAACCCTTCCAGCATCACCAACACACTAGGTTATCAGAGCTTTCTTCTGTTAGCATGTCAAAAACAGACCCCTAACTGGCATAGTAGATCATTTCCCTTAAAATATTAATACTCTTGAGCTAGGTACCTGAAGATACATATATGTAAAGTTGTTTTTTTCTCATAACAAAGATGGCACTCTAGTAGATTAATGATTGAAGTAAATAAAAATTTTGTCATTTCCTGGTATTTTGCTTCATAAGGAATTCATCCCAAAATACCAAAAAGGTAGGAAGGGCCACACAAGGCTTCCACAAGCCATGTTAAGGGTGCAGGAATTTAATCTAAAATCAATTTGAAACCATTAAAATGTTTCAACTTGGTGATGAGTATTTGCATTTTGAAAAGCTACAGCGTAGTGAACAGATTAAAGAAAGTCAAGAGTGAGTATAGGGGGAAATGCTAAAAGGCTACTCTGGTAGTCAAAGTGAGAGAAAATGGTAGCTTGGGTTTCAGTGGTGGCAGGGAGGATAGAAAGAGGCCAAGGGATTAGAGATAATTTGTGGTTGTTAATAAGACCTTGTGATTGTATATCGGATGTGAGAAAGAGGGAACTGTTAGGGTGGACTCTCAGTTTTCTGACTTACGTAGCATGCAATGGAAAACAGCACCACTCACTTAGGTGGGAAGCATTAGAACTTCATTGTCCAAAATGGAGTGGTCCAGTAACCATCTAAAGGGAGTCTTATCCCACATATCATAAGTCACGTTTAAATTACTTAAAATTAAATAAAATTTAAAATTCAATTCCTCAGTTGTATTAGTCTCATCTCAAGTGCTAATTAGCCACGGGCTACCAAATTGGCCAGTGTGGATATAGAACATTTCCATTACTGTAGACATTGTTATTGGGAAACACTATGCTGGAAGAGAACCATGTAATAGTGATGGCCAGGAGCTGTCACTCTGGTTACTTACCTTTTTAAGGTTCTTTCACTAATGATTATACCTAATGCCAAGAAACTCACATGTACACTCTTCAGCCAAACACACCAGCTCACTTTTGTGTGCTGTTTCCATAACCAAATGCCCAAATGCTGGGTAAGGGCATGCTCAGTGACCTCACCCATACAGAGTTTAGTCAAAACATGTTAACTGGAGGAAAGGAAAGCAAGAGATCATCACTGCGGGCTGTTGGTCCTCCGTGATACTGAATGCTTTAGTCTGAGTTTCCTCAAAAGCATATCCCAATAAAATAATTTTGTGAAAAATCACTTATTTTGGAGATGATACCAAGAAGCTCAGGGGAGGAGTGAGGAAGTGAGAGAGGAAATAATAGAAAACCAGTAAAGTGTACATTAATGGGTGGGTTATTGCTGTGGGCCATGGATCCGAGCCTGCTGGGGACCTTTGGAAGAAGGTGAGAAACACAGCTCAAAATTCTCCTTCCAAGAGGTGAGGAAACTGGGATATTCATCTACCAACTCCAACTTCATTTTGATTAGGGGTCGTTCCCAGTGTATTACATCCCCAACCTTCCCAAATTTCCTGAAGTACTGCTTTGGGTGTAGAGAAAACACTCAGACAGAGAGGCAAAGGAAGTCACTGGCATACATGGGAAGCCTCTGCAAGTGACTTTGGGACAGGCAGGAATATGTGGGACAGGCACCAACAGCATCCGACCTTCTGCTTCACCCTTTTCCAGCTTGGGAAAGCATGTCCTTTAGCATTTCCTTCAGTGGTCCAGTAACGGTTAAAGGGAGTCTCATCCCACAACTCATATAAGCCAAGGGAGAACACAAACCCAAAGGAATTTGCACAGAGGTTCCCCAGCTACATGTAGATATGGAGGGACAATCATGAATTCAGTTTTAGACATACTGAGTTTGAGTTCTCCTTGAATCATCCAAGTGGAGATATATGTAGGCACTGGATATTTAAGCCTGGAGCTCAGATGAAAGGTTGGAAGAAAAAGGAAAACAAAAGGCATCTATACGTCATCTACACATAGGTGTATTTGAAGCCATGGAAATGGAAGATATTGCCTAGAGAGAGACTATGCAGTGAAAGAGAAGGAGGTCTAGGATTGAAATTAAGGAATTGTCTAAAACAATGCCTAGGTAGAGGAAGATGAGCCTAAGAACGAGAGATGAGGCACAGCAGGAGCTGCTAGAGAAGAAGGAAAACAATCCGGGAAGCAAGAGGCCAATGGAGGCAGGGAAGTGAGTGTCCCAAGTTCTTCACAGATTGAAACCAACAAAAGAACAGCACAGTAAAATCTGCACTACACGGCACTGAGTTATGGGCGATTATCAGAAGTAACTTACTCATTTTAATTGAAATCTCCTAAAGTTGGAATTGAGGTTGGTGTAATTTTCTTTGTTCACAGACTTAAATGGTGCACATAAAATGGAACCCAATTCAATACTGAGATGCTTATCACATTAATGCAAATTGGGAGCTGACAGAGTGATTGCAGAAAATTAAGTTTCTTTTCCCTCAAGAGAACTAACAAATGGAAGTATCAAGTAATCCATCAGATCTCTATACATAGTGTTCTCTGAATTTCTTTCCATAAGAACGCTTTGAATGCAATAATTTAAACTTTACTGTCCTGTAGAAAATTTGCTTTAAAAAATAATGCTAGCAACAGTATGGCAGAGAAAATGATTATGTAAGATTCTCAAGTGTTTACAATAAAAATATAAATTAGATCAAGCATGAGTCAGACAAGTTACAAACAATCAGCTAAATCCAATGAATAGGAGGAGAGAATGACTCCTAAATATAAAACATGCAACCCTAGGCAGCTCACACACCGGACTAAGCTCTGAGAGAGCTGCAAAATCAACTAGAAACAAAAGCTTTCTGTATTCTGAGAGTGGGTAGAAAATACATCATGAGACCTTTAATAGAGTGTTCTAGTCTGTTACTTCTGAAGATGTCTTTGTGCTGTGTGGATCTGAGATAGAACTCTTCTTCTAGCCAAAGCCCTCCTTGAAATGTGTGTGTGTGTGTCTGTGTGTGTGTGTGTGTGTGTGTGTGAGAGAGAGAGAGAGAGAGAGAGAGAGAGAAAGAAACCAAAGTACTAATTAACAAGTACAAGTACACCCATAAGCAGTTTCATCAGAGTTTTAATAATATCAGGTCCTAAACAGGTAACAAATGAATCAGACACACCCAAGAGGAAAAACAGAAATGAAAAAACACACAAATACAGTGCAAATGACAATACACAATTCCTTACTTCATGAAAAGGCCTCTCATGATAGTCCTCTAGCTGATAGAACACTAACACAGAGCCCAGAATGAGGGGATGGAGTTAGAGCAGCTTCTCATACTCTAATATGTATATAAATCACCTGGGGGGTCTCTTTAAAAATGCCGATTCTGATTCAGTAGGTCTAGGGTGGGGCCTGATATTCGATGTACAATAAGCCCAGGTATTGCTGATGTTTCCTGGTCTTTTGACCAAATTCTGAGTAACAAGGTTGGGACAAAACCTAGAAGTGGAAGTTTTACCCAAACAAGAGTAAAAGGCGGGGGTAGCTATCTGAGATGAAAATGGGGAAGAAGACTCAAGGCCAACAGAGCAGAAGGAGAATAAGGAAGGTGGCCAGAGACAGCGGGGTGTAGGCAAGCACAAGCAGCAGGTGTCTAATGAAGGGACCATCCTCTCCTCATGGGAGGGTGGGAAGATTCTGAGCAGCAACCTAGAACGGAATCAGCTTCATAAGTTCCACTGTATGAATCGCAGAGGCGTGATGTAGACCTGAAAGACCCAACTATGTCAGGACAAGCAGAGTGCGGTTACTCTTTATTTAGACAACAGCTGAGACTTTAAAAAGTTTAGGGACTTCCCTGGCGGTCCAGTGGTAAAGAATCCGCCTTACAATGCAGGGAACGTGGGTTCGATCCCTGGTCAGGGAACTAAGATCCCACATGCCGCGGGGCAACTAAGCCTGTGTGCCACAACTACTGAGCTCGTGCACCTCAACTAGAGAGCCTGCGTGCCGCAAACTACAGAGCCCATGTGCCCTGGAGCTTGCGCACCACAACTAGAGAGAGAAAACCCTCACGCCACAACTAGAGAGAAGCCCATGCACCACAATGAAAGATCTCCCATGCCTCAACGAAGATCCCGCATGCTGCAAATAAGACCCGATGCAGTCAAAAACAAATAAAATACACAAATAATAAATCTTTAAAAAAATAATAAAAATAATAAAAAGTTTAAACCAAGACAAAGAAACTCACCTTCAGAACACTGCTTAGGGTGGATATAAAGTTACAGAAATAAATCAACGTTGCCCAGCTCATTGGAATAGACACAGAGCACTGTTCCAACAGATAATTACTAATAGCAACGTAATGAAAATCCATATCTTGCCTTAGTTATCAGTAGAAGACATCCCTTGGCTTAGGTTAGTGGCTCTTTGTAATATTGGCAATGTTTCAACCCTTTTTTTTATCCTGCAGGGCTGAGGCATAGTACCCACCAGTGTCATCAAAGAAGCAGGGACTGGAGTGGTTCTTCACACCATAAAGTACAATTCCAGTTCTTTGCATTCTAAGTAATACTTTTAAATTCAGAGTGTTCAAACACTGTCAATGGAGCCTGCTGGAGAAATGACTTTTTATATTTGTTTAAAATCCATGCTATTCATATTTAAGTCCCCATTGTAAGGATAAGTTCCCTAGACCTTACATTTCCCCCAGCTCCCTATATGCTCAAGATCAAGGTAAGAATTCCTGACGGTAATTTTCAGGTCCCCTTCCCCACAGGGCTACTTGCCTGTGCAAGAAGCTGTCAACAACCTCTGTACATTTATGAAGCTTAGTGTAAGGGTAAATCAAAGGTCAATTCCTCTGGTTTAGTTTCCCAGGTGTACCACCTGCCTCATACGCCTAGGCTTGAAGTATACTTTAGGAATATGTCTGCATGTGTATCCATAAAATGTGCATAGTATTTTTTAATGTTATCATATTTTATATAAATGGTATTAAATATCTTGAGATAGTGCTGACTAGCAACACTGAAACAGTATAAAACGGTGAATTTACCATTAATGTAAATTAAAAATATATGCACACTCTATCAAGCATTGTCCTTATGTAGGGGCTCAGGCTGATGGACCATGTACCATCTAGAACCACCACCGGCTACCTCAGTAGGAGAAGGAAGTGAGGTGAATCATGCCCTGGCTCTCAAAGGCTTCCACTCAGAAATGACACACATTGATTACATAGATGTTTCATTGCCAAAACAAGTCACATGGCCATGCCCAATCTCAAGGAAGCCGACCTAGAAGGGGGAAACCAGAGTACAATGGAGAGTCCTAATGACAACCACACACACGAAATTTCAGTTCAGATTTTATAACACAAATAAAAGGATGAACATCAACCACATTAGAATGGGTGCCTATAAGATTGAGGGGGAAGGGAATGGACGTGGAACTGAGGATAAAAGAGAATGAATAAACAAACAGCAAATAAGAGCAGGTATTATTATTCTGATCGTACAGATGAATAAATTGATCATCAGACTCTTAATGTGCCATCATGATTCCAACTAATCATTGACAGAGAGGAATGCAGATCTTCTGATTCCACATCTCAGTCCTGGTCCCGTAAGTGTCTAGGTCTCAGGGCTACATGTTTTGGCAGATAAATAAAGACTATTTAATTGATAACAGCTTCCTATCTATATGATGATTTGACCAGGATGCTCCAATATTTCTAAATTGGCATTTATTTATTTCACTTGATACTTTAATCAAGAGCACACCACATACCTAAAATCAAGCTCATTTTATTCCTCTTAAATAAGCAATGTTTTTGGAAAAAGCAAGGAGTTGAAAAATCAAATGAATCTGAGTTAGAAGCCTGGCCTTGTCATGTACCAACTTTATGACTTTTGACAAGTAATTTAATCCCTCCAAGTATCAATATCCTAATTTGCAAAGCAGGGATAATAATGATTAACTTAAAGGGGTTGTAAAGATTAATGAAGAAAAGGACACATCACAGAGCTTGGCACATGAAAGTATTTTGAACATTTAATTTATAAGGCAATTTACACTGAACTAATAACCTGTGTTTTTCTGCTCCAGTCTACTCATTATTCGATATTTCCTCTATTTTGTTCACACTATTACTAGTTAAGGTTTACCTTAACTAGTTGTCTAGTTTTCTAAAATTTTGCCACAAATATAATGAGCCAAAGTGAAGATCAGTCATTGAGGCCTTTAGGCCGATGTTTTAAGTTTAATAGTTCTAGAAAAAGAACTGTAGCAAGTAGGTGTACCTTTGAGAAACATCCTGTGATGTTGCTTAAATTTGAGACAAAACCCAAATAATAGATGAATAATCCCTGAAGCTACTAAATTTTCATTTAATTTGTCCATAGGAATTCCATCCTATCCATTCATCCAGCATAATGAATAAAGGTGTCTTTCTGTTTGCTTAAATATGACCTAATGTAACCACAAGTATCTTCTAGAGATCAAAGAAAATTTTAAGAAAAATTCAATGTTTAAAAATGATGGTTTTTTATTACAATCTTACTATATATTTATGCATCTGCAAATGACATATTGTTACATTTTATATGATTTTGAAATTTGAGCTAATATAAATGGTGTCATTGTATACATTTTTCTATGACTTGCTCTTCACTCAACAGGGTTTTTGAGGCTCAGTCATACTGACGTGTGAATCAGTAGTTCATGCTTTTTCACTACTGTATGATTTCCATTCATAAATATACCACAACTTAGTTATCCATGCTCCACTTTCAGAATAGTGATTAGCCTTGAGTAATAGGGGATAAAACAGGGAAGAGGCCCAGAGTGAGGGGCGATGGGACATGTAGCAAACATTTGCTATTTCTAAGTTGAGTGAATGTTCATTTCTTATTCTGATAGATAGGTAGGTAGATAGATAGATAAATTTATATTTATAAAATATTTCATAATTTCCAAAACTGGTGAAGGAGGATGTTACTCTTTGTTATCTGACTCAAGATACCTGACCATTTCATCAAGAATAAAGTTTCACTTTATATTGGCATGAATGTCACTGCGTGGTTTTCTTGTGTGTATTTTTAAAGAGTGACCCAAAGTATTCCTTTAGCCTTCTTTCCCTACATCATCCCAACCAAATGTGAGAACCACATGTGAAGGTCATCTGCAGCACACTGACATCTGAAAATTGTTCTCTTTACCCCAATAAATTTTCAACCTGCTTACTCTAAATATAGCAAGCTGAGGCACTGAATGGCCACAAATTCATTTTTCAATAAATACCATTGATTTAAAACTAGCTGCCAGATAAAGACTGAAATATAAAGGAAATACAAAACATTTATAAAAGTTTCACAAACAAAAAGCTACACATCAAAATGAGAGATAGTCGATAAAACAACTGGAGGGAAATAATTAATATCAATAGAGGGACAACATTCATTCATTTAATTAATTATTAAAGATTTATCAAGTACAATACTTACTATGTGCCAAGCACTGAGCTAATGGCGGAGCTCACAAAAGTAAATTTGACCCAGGCCCTGCCCTCAATAAGTTTACAATCTAATGCTTATTCTTCAATAGTGCTTCACAAGTATTTCCACTACAGAATTCACTGCATCATATTGAATAGCCTGTCTTGAGGTAGTTGCCTCCACAGGGTAAGTTCTATATCTTACTGTCCAGTGCCTAGCACAGTAGCTGATATAGAAAAGGTCTCAGCAAATGTTTATTAAGCAAATTATAAGTGAAAACTGCATTGCCCTAGAAATATATAACTCACGGTTATCGTTCATTTTTTCTTCCTTGCAAGATACTTTATTTCTAGTTTTTGCCTTCAGAGCCCAAATATCTTGAAATCACAGTTTTCACCCCCATTCACTCATACTGCCAATGCCTCCACCCTGCCCCTACACACACACACACACACACACACACACACACACACACACACACACAGAGAGAGAGAGAGAGAGCAAGAGAGAGAGAGCAAGAGAGAAAAGAATTTTAAAATTCCAATTATAACCATTCAGAGCCATTAATGAAAAACTGGACTTTAACAATCGAATCTTGGAAAACATTCCAGGGAATTACTTGCTTCACTGCCTGACCCTGAAGACAGTCTACTGTCCCAGCATTCTTGAACACAGATTTGAGAGCACTAACAGAGAGTGTGCGCCTTTGCTCACTGCACAAATCGACTTGGATAGTGCAGCAGACAGGCAACCTTTGTACAGTTGAGGAGGTCAAAGAAATTAGCAAGAAGGGCAGCTGCTTAGAGGAAGAAAAGCAGAGGCAAGGGTTTTGAGAACGAGCCTGGAATGTAGCACCCTGGGACAAGAAAGAATAACAAGGTTGGAAAACTGGACTGCTGCCTTGTTCAAGCATATGGCAAAGGAGAAAGGAGATTAACACAAAGCCTTGGATTCTGTTTAGTATCTTATGGAATGTGTGCAAGTCATGCGTAGAAGCCTTGCCCTTAGCTGGTAGGCTACCTTCTATGGGCCTCCAAATAGCCATGTCCACATTACCTCCCAAATAGAACACAGATTCAAACTTGTAGGAGTTGTTATGTAGAATGAGAAGAAAATCTGTTCAAGCAAAGCCTTGGTTTTCTCTCCTTTTCTACTTCTGGAAGTGACCTAAGTGCAGTTTTCAAAGTCTACATGCCTCCCACACTTTTTCTATCAGTCCCGTTTCTTTGTTTCCTCCTTGTTAATTCAGCACTTATTACTTAAAGCCCTTGGACACACCAGGCCCTGCGTAAAAGTAGTGCAGCTGTTCTCATCCTGGAGTTAGAGAAGACGGAGGATGACCAGGCTATTTCAGAGCAACTTGATTAGGATGACATTAGGAGCAATCAGCAAGCACAGTGGAAGGGCTTAGAAGGCACCAGCTCCGTGGGAGGGTAGTGGACGCTGGCAAGGAAAGACTGTCACAAGTCCCTGTCACCAATCACTCTGAACTGTCACCGGTCTCCTTGAAAATATTTTGATACTTCACCTGGTTTTGGAAGTAAGTGCTAAAATCAGTTTGAGAAGACATAGGTGGAAGGAGTCAGGGAATCACAGCACAAAGCTCTCTCCCTTTATCAACAGGCTACACAAACGTGCAATTACAAATGTTCTGATGTCTGTATTTGATAATCCATGTGGAAACCAATTCCAACTGAGTTTGATTCCTTTGTTCTCTTATCCCCAAACATAAATCGAAGGATTAATGGCCTTAAAACTGACCTAAGTGACAAAAGAAGGCCTTAAAAAATATTTTTGTCTTGCCACAAATCCCCTCATTTACTATTTTAAAGGAGGCCTTTCCTTCCCCTGAAGAGATGAAGGACTCTGAGAGATTGAAATGTCCTTTACCTAATGAGTTACAGAGAGATGAACCTTGAAATAAGCGTGTGTCATAGATCACCTGAGCTGTGGTATTTAGAGAAAAGGTAACTTCTGAAAGGAGTGTGAGATTTAAAAAAAGAAAGAAAGAGAAAAAGGATCTGTAATTTTTCCATGCAGACAATAGATATTTCTCAGGAAAAGAGCATGGGGTTAGTAAGGTTAGTTTGTATTCTAACTGTCCAGAGTCTGCTCACACCGTCTCTCCCACTAAATCTCAAAGAGCTCTAACTAACCTAAAGTCGGTACTAAAATTTGACCGCGTATACCTTGGTTTCCACACCTCTAGACAAGCTTCCTGGGAAGAATCCAAGTTGGAATGGAGTCAAGGAGAAAAACAATTTGAGGCCAAAACACGTTATTACTGCTTTTTCTTTTAAAAAAATAAAACATTATCACAAGACTAAAATCAACCAAATCTAAAAGAATGTTTTAAAAGTCCCACTGCCAGGGGAAGAGTTGCTCACTCTGGCTAATGGGGAAAAATTCCTGGTTCCAAGGGATCAGATGTAGAGTCTGGCCCAGGGTGACCTCAGAATCATTCTTCCAACGTACAAGCCATAAAAAGAAAATAGAACTCACAAACTTTCACTGACTGGGAGATATGCAACGCTTTTCATTTTCTGCAGTAAAAATATAAATTAAAAATGTAAGGGATGTCAGTTTACCTCTCTCTAGGTTGCTTCTGGGTTGGAGCACAGATTTCACTAAACATATTTGTTCTATGTCTACTTAAGAGTTCCCAGATTGAGGAGATATTTTAAAAATCATCTCCTACATGTTTCATTGACACTCTGGACGGTGTTTTTTACTCAGTTAAGAACTGTTTTGTCCTTCGGGATGTTCACTGAGGGGAGACTGCTATGGATGTTTGTAGCAGAATGCAACCTGCCATCACTTCAGAAAGCATGAGTAGTTTCTCTCCTGATAAGGATCTGCAGTGACACTTGACTATCTTGCATTTGACTCAAGGATACGGCCTATTCGCTCTCCTAAAGTCCCAGTTTTCTTACCTCACTTTTGGCAACCACAAAAAAATCTTTTATCTTCTCCCACTTTAACCCCTCCTAGGAAATATACACACAGGAGATTTACACAACAAGAATACACTGAAAACATTTGAAAGTTAGAGTCTTTTCAACATTTCACCTGAGCCTCTCCCCAGTAGACTAGGAAAGCCACCACTCTAGCTATCATTTGCCTTCCCTACTGATTTTGCTGAAATTGGAGGTCAAAACTGAGCTCTGTTTTATACCAGTACCAATCTTCGTCTCACCTTAGTGTTGACAGATGTTTTAGAAACACCTCTTCAACTTGTTAGGAAACTCCTTTCTCCTGAGCTCTTGCTGACAAGTTAAAGCCAAAGGGTATTCTTTGTTTCTTTTCAATTTATGCAACAGGTAAAATAACTTTCTTTGTGCCTAGCAGGAATAATTTATCTTCGTTATTGCACAAAACCTTCTACACTTGAACATTCTGCAGTATGACTATAAAGGAAACAAGCAGAAGGGCAAAGCAGAAATGTCCTAAGGAAAGATTGTCACTTTTCCTTCCAAAGCATGCAATAGTAGAGTGTTTGTGAATTAAAAACATATAAATAGTTTAAAAATAAGAAAACATTATCTATAATGCTAAGGCCTTATTTATCATACTGCTCAGAGCACACAACATGTAAAATCAATACTATTGTTGCAATCATGGAAAAACCTCCTGAAGACGTTGATGAAAGAAGAAAGCCCTCTGTATTCCTCATTTCACCCACCTTAAGCCTCTGAAGAGTCACCTTGTTGACACTAAAAGGAAAAGACAGATACAAGAATAACTCAAAAAGGGCCTCATTCCACCTGCATCAGTCACCTGGGACAAAAGGAAAGTGAGAGAGGAAAAAAACAGATTAAATAGCACAAGATAAGCTGAATCCCAGAAAAAATAGGAATGTGGAGATGCAGAGCTGCTTAGAATAAAAAAGGAGACCATTCCAGGTGAAATAAAGAGGTCCTCAATTTAGAGCAGCATTTTCTATTTCATGATATATAGCCTAAAATATTGATTATAGTCAAAGCTAGATTCAGAGAAATTGTTCATATGAATTTCTTATGGTGCCAGTAGGATTATACTATGACACTGTGCTGATTCTGTAACTCACTCATCCAGTAGACATGGATTGAGCTGTGGAATTAAAGGAAATCAAAGGGCCAAGTGCCAGGCACTGTGCTAGGCACTAGAAATCCAAAGATGCAAAAGAGAAAGGCACTACCCAGTGGGGAGAGGAATTCTGAAATCCAGCCAGCCTGTATGTAATGATTCCAAAGGATATCCCAAAGCAATGATTCCTACACTTTAATGTCCACATGAATTACTTAAGGATCCTGTTCGAAGAACCTTATTCAGAAGATTCTGACAAGACCCAGAAGTAATGTTGATGTTACTGTCTTCAGGCTACACTTTGAGTAGCAGGCCCCAAATCACAGTTGATTTCAGCTATTTCAGCAACAACAGATGACACGGGGATGAGAGGAAGCAATTATCTGACTGTGCTTGCTGTGCATGCTACCTCGGCAGCAAGAATGAGGTCTCTGCGGCCCATGATTCTGTACAGACAGAAGACGGTGAGTGGCTATTCTCCACCTCCTCTGAAGTTTGAGGAAATCTACTAAATTGGCAGCAACACACAACCAGTTTAGTAATGAGATCGTTTCCTCTTGACTGGAAACCTTGCTAATGGCTAGAGTTAGTTTTAAAGTAGATAATAGAATTTCCTTACCTGAGATTCTAAGGAAAAAATATATAAATTTTTTTCATCTGTCCTGAAGACTGCAATAGTGATTTGGCATTTCAAAAACTCAACCTGCCCTGGGAGTCTATACCAAAGAAAGCAGATGAAAGCAGATTTCAATATTTGTTCAATACATTCCTATTACAACCATAAATAGTGTTGACCTTTGGTCAAATTGAGTTTGCAGATAGATGGCTTACTTAACCAAGATTCTTCCTCTCAAGGTTTATGCCTTAAAGAGAAAAATAATCTAAGAATCTAGTATCTTGACTAAAGTACCAGGACAATAACTAGATATGAGAATTAACTTTCTGAAGAAATGTGCTTATTTAAATGTTTACTTAGAGCCTAAATGGAACAAAATAATCAAAGGAAATCCTTGAGCTTTTCCCCTTACCGCTTTTAAGCTGAAAACAATGCACATCTATTAATGTCTGCTATGGACTCAACCCCCTCCTATCTGCAATAGGACCTCAGTCATTACCCATTCTTTCCCATCATCCTTTCTATGAAACTGTCACACTAACGGTTCTTTCTTATCAACCTAAAAGCAAGCTTATTGTGGTTCTATCTTAACAAAAGAAATACTTCTACCTTGTCTCCAGATCCGCCATCCCCGACCACACCCAGGACTGCTACATCTCTCCTTTCTCAGCCACCTGTCTTGAAAGGATCATCCACACGGGTATCTTAATTTTCTTCCCCTTTATTTTTATTTTTAACACTTTTTAAAAAAGCAACAGAGCACTGCTTTTCAAGTGAAAGCTTATGTGAAATCCTAAGACCAAAAATAACAAGAGCACAACTTCGCTGGTTGGAAGAGGGGTTGGTGAGCACAGAATCCTTCTACTCCTGCTTATCCAGTCGGTCCCTGAAACGCCTCTAAAAGATCTGAGGCTCTGCAAACCACCCCTTAACTCAATGATCCCTGCCTCCTTCTCTCTCCAGTCCAAGGAAATTGGTAAGAACAACCAGGAGCTCTTAAAATCAATAGGCGCTTTCCAGTCTATGTCTTAGCTGATTCTCCCAAGTATGTGATGCTGTGGCCAAGTGCGGAACTATTTAGGGCTCCCACGTATTTGGTTCTCTCTCTTCAGTGCACATTCTGTTTCCTCTGTTCTAATCCTCCACTGGCTTTCCATCTCGCCTTGATTAAAAACCCGAATGGTTTTCATTACCGATAAGCCCCTACTCAATCTGCAAGCCACCTCTGTCGTCTCTGACCTTACTGCCTTCTGCCCTCTCACTATGTTCTAGCTATTGTTTTCTATTGCATGTTTTTCAAAAGCATGGATCTAGAGGAAGTACCTAAACAACTCTCTGAAAGCTTGCTTTCTCATTTAATATGCAAATACACTTTTATTTGAAATTAAAATATGAGACAGTCTCTGGTCTCTGTCTAGACCGGAAATGGTACCAGTGTAGCAGATCTTCCAAACTTAGTTAAATCCTACTGCAGTGTGAAAAAAGTCAAATTTAACAAGGATTTATTGAGTACTTCTATGGGTTATGTGGGAGACATGAGAGAAGAACTCAACATGCTTTCCTAACTAAAAATGATTATGGCTGAGCTAATGGCTGACAACTCAAACTGATGTGTTATATTTAATTACATGCTAAGAAAGGGAGAAAAATGTTGAAAGAACCTGTCGGTCTTTTATTTTCCCTTAAATTTGAGTTCCTGATATACTTCATTTTTCAGCAAAGCTATTCTGCTTCAAAGAGGGGGGAATCAACAGTACTGGATCCTCACTTTCATTCCAATATTCACAATTCTGGACACTGATTTTATTTTTATTTTGTGAACTTTATATTGGTTAAAATTAAGTTGGCAAAAAAATGAGTTGGCAGTATTCACATGATACTGAAAATCGTAAAATTCTAGCTCACCTCCAACCCCTATTCTTTTTGTTCTTACATTTTAAGTTAAATTCTCCACCAAATGAATCCAATGGAATGGTAATTGTATTTGTTTAAACAGAAGTAAGTCCAAGTCACTCTGAACATAAAAACAAGATGCTGCTAACATGGCTGATGCATAACATCGCAGGCATTCCTTTCTAAACCTAGATTTGAAGGATCAGAAAGAAGTAAGTCTCTATGTACTTTCTAGGGCTGTAAATTAATGCTTGAGTGGTCAGTGCCCTTGGGGAGCTTGTGGTTTCCCGGATCACATGTAGTTCCAGACTTCCAGCTATACTGACACTCTTCCCTCGGCTAACCCATGGGAAAATGTGCTGTCCAAAGTAAATCAATTTAGTAGCTTTGTAATGTGCTCAGTACTTGTAATATTGACTATAAAACTCCTCCAGCCATACCAAAACTTCAAAACAAGTGTAACATTTCATGGGTTGGATCTCAGATACAGTGGACCCCTCTGGTTAACTCATTCCCAGATAACCGTACATTATTCTGGCTTTAACTATAGCCATGACCTCATAATAGCTTCCTCGGATGTCTTTGTCATTTTCACCACTGAAAGGAGTGTCAGATCTCTAGGCCTATTTTCTTTTAGTCCTTTTTATTCTTTCATTTTGTTTCACTGTTTTTACATATAGTGTTTCTTTTCAGTCGGGAACTAAGAGTCTTGACATTTCTCCCTTGAACCACTCTGTGGTGTTCTCTTCCAAAAGTGGTATAAAGACTTCGTCTGGCACATATGAAAAGTGAGCGAGCTTAGGTCATCCTACCAGGTTCCACATGGCTTCACGTTTGGCTACAACACAATTCCTGTCTTCAGCTCCTGCTTGCCCCTGCCCCTTTCACTGGGGCTGCTGATGTTCTAAATCTGTAATGCATCCCCACCAACTTCCTGGGTCAATCAACATTCAAACCACAGTATGGAGTTCACCAACAATCTTAGTCTACCAGCAAGTGGGTCAAGAATTGGTCCTTCTCTTCCAAGCATTTCACACTTGAGTTGCTTCGAAGAGCTCTAGGTTTCTACAGACCCAGCCATTAGCCATCTATCCCAACCCACCAAGGCTTGACTGCAGTCATCCGTTCCTATGCCTGGCTCTCAAGCCTCCTCCTAGCCCTGGGCCTTGCCATAAACTACAGGTTACTTGACAGGACTCTGACACACAGCCTAGTTCTTTCCTCCCTTTCTCTGGAGGGCTGGACCTTACTCATTGTACCTCTAGCTACTTCAAAGACCCCAGCTAAAAGTAAAGCAGCTGTTACAGTGGAGGATTACGGCACTGAATGTCAATATTATGACATAGTATGAGTGTGTTTCGTGTTTGCTAATTGCAATCGTTGCTTTTGCTGTGGTCATCCATTTACAATGCTTGGTGTCAGTTTATTTATCTCTTATAAAAATAAAATACAGTGTGTGTGAAAAAAAAGAAACAGTGAATATATTTTCTAAAACCTTTAGCCTTGTAGTCATGGTGCAGCAAATAAAATTTAATGTCAATTAAAAAAAAAAGACCCCAGCTATAAATGGACTGATTGCATTAGAACATGCATGTGAGATGCAGTGTTTAGCCTCAGGATGGGACATGACACACACTTATTTTTTTTTTTGTTATTTCTAGTAGTTTTTTTTTTTAACATCTTTATTGGAGTATAATTACTTTACAGTGTTGTATTAATTTCTGCTGCATAACAAACTGAATCAGCTATATACATACATATACCCCCATATCCCCTCCCTCTTGCATCTCCCTCCCACCCTCCTTATCTCACCCCTCTAGGCGGTCGCACAACACCAAGCTGATCTCCCTATGCTAGGCAGCTGCTTCCCAGGACACACATTTTTAAAGCAAACAGAAAGCACAATGTGTGGTTGCCATTCCTGTTGCTTTAGGCTCTGCTGACCAAGAAGCTTTAGTACCCATGGGAGGAATACTTTCTCAAGGGGACACAAGTATGATTATATTAAATTAGAAGTTGAGAAAACTGCTTGCATATCTTGAGCTTCTCTGGTATTGGGATAATGAATAAAAATGAAAAAAAGTTTGCATTTTTTACGGATACTGACTATCTAGGGGAAATAGAGTGACTATAACACAATGCAGACATGGGAAGAATGTGGATGGAAACCAGAGCGGGGTTTTAATACTAACCTACAGTGAAAAAAAATTATAACCAACCCCAAAAGCCCACACTGGCTCTACTACCAGGGGTTAGATGCTCATGGAATCAAAGTTCCTGAGTGAAGTCAAAGAAATATTAAGTGAGTAGTAGAGAAAAGAAATCATATACATGACCTAGTATCATAAGCGTCTACCTATATTCTTTTCCTTGCTATGTCAGGCTTACATTTACATATTTCAACAAACTTTCCTTTTCCTTTACAATTTTATACTGAGCATGTCGGTAATAACTTTTCAGTTTAGTCCATAAGTTACAGAACATGGGCACGTGACTGTGCCAGAAGCAGAGGAAGGCGGGGCATTTCCTGGGATCCTAAACTAGGAGCTGCATGCCTCAATTGAGAAGGTCCTAGGTTTCCTCATTTTGGAGAGGAAGTCACTCTACGTTGGTTTTCAAGGGTTATCTTTTATATGAGAGGCTGGAATCAATGTTTGCATATGAAAATATATAGGAAGGATATCCAAAGGAGTGGACTAAGTAAAATATTGCCATATTTTTTGGCCACTACATGTTCTTATGTTTGAGGAATTCTCTACTGTAAGTCTTTGGAAGATGCAGGGCCTGCTTTCCACTATAGAAACACAAAAAATTCACCCTGGAATTTGAATTGAGACCTAGAGACACATAGAAGGGAGAACCAGGACAGTGACAATGAGATTGAGCACAGACCATTCTAATGGTTACTACAGGCACAAATTGTAGCACTCAGCATTCAGTGGAGATGGTAGAAGTTTTGCCAAGTAGTTTGGGGTATGTTTTGGGTTGACTCTGAACCCAGTTCTTCAGTCTTCTTTGTGATTATGTAAAACACCTTATTATCTTTTTGTAAATCTATTTTCTGCTTAAATCCACCAAAGTCAGTTTCTGTTGAAACCAAAAGATCTATCTTGCCATTCCCCTGAGTCCCAGCAAAACTCTTCACTTTATTTGAAATCACTGACTTGGGTAATTTGTCAATTACTTCCTAGAGAGGAAGTCTCTATTTTCTGTTTCTTGTGGTTTTAATATCACCAACGATTGAACTGCCCTTCTCTTTCCCCCCCTCCCCCCAAAATAATTCTTTCCCTAAATAATCATCCTCTGATTATATTTAGATTGGAAAAGAATCATAGTGCACAGTAACACTGAAATTATATGCCTTACTAGAGTTCTGAGTTTGTTTTGTTCATAACAGATGCTGGGGCTCCTTTACGTAAAGGACTATGCATCTCCCGAAAACATGCTGAATGTTATGAAATACACATTAGTTACTGAAAATGTAATAGTGACACATCTTAAAGAAAGTAAACAAGTAAAATTCAATTTCAGAGTGAAGAGTGAGTCTTAGACTGGAACCATGCAGTATCAAATTTACTTTGTGTAATAAATGGTATTATTAAGCACAATACATATAGATTTTAAAGCTTTTTGCATACGCTATGATGAATATTGGTATATTAACTTAAAAGGCTATAAGTTGGTAGGCAGTATGACTCACATGGATGGATGAACGCATAGCTTTTATAAAAGAGCAACTTTTCTGGAGAGCTAAAGGTTATCCCTTTAACTTCCAACACACGTTTAACTCTTTTTGATGAAACAAAACTTTAAAAAATATATTATTACAACTTTCCTGCCTTCCTAGTAAGATTACATGACACAGAATGTAAACTTTTCTTTATGAAAAGGATCATGTTTATGAAGATCAATTTTTAAACCATGTTCAAGGCCTATTAAGGGCTAAAATAAATACAAAGCTGTTTGCTACAATCTGTTGAACTTCTTTTACTTCACTTTAATGCCATGAATGTGGCATAAAACCCAAAACTCTTACATGCCCTTCAAGCCCCTTATGATGGAATCCCTCCCTACATCTGCAAGACCCCTGAAACCAACCTGCCTCGTGCTCACTCTACTCTGAACATTTTCTCTAAGCTCTTTCACGCCCCAGACATGTATGCTGTTTGCTCTGCTGAAACCCTCTTCCTCCCAGGGTTCACCTGGCAACTTCTGCTTATCCCGCCAGCCATACCGTAAATGTTAACTTCCTCAGAAGACCTTCCCCTACCCCAGAGCCTAGCACAGGTCACTGCATGTAGTAGACTTTTAGTAAGTGTTTATGGAATTAATGAATAAAATATTTTAAAAGTACATTCCACAAACATTCTAGAACAAGAGTACAATAGGACTTTTTTGTTTTGGTAGCAGCATTTAAAATCTAAATATTCCTAAAAACTAAAACAAATACCTAAGGAATAGAATTAATGGGAAAAAAAATAAAGTAAATAAAAAATATAGCTAATGATTAATTAAACAAGGTATTTGCAGACATCAAGATTCCTTTTCTTTCTACTATCAAGACAACATACTGACTTGGACTTCCCTGGTGGCGCAGTGGTTAAAAATCCACCTGCTAATGCAGGGGACATGGGTTTGAGCCCTGGTCTGGGAAGATCCCACATGCCACGGAGCAAGAAAGCCCGTGCGCCACAACTACTAAGCCCACCTGCCACAACTACTGAAGCCCACTTACCCAGAGCCCATGCTCTGCAACAAAAGAAGCCACCATAATGAGAAGCCCGTGCACCTCAACGAAGAGTAGCCCCCACTCACCACAACTAGAGAAAGCCCACACACAGCAATGAAGACTCAATGCAGCCAAAAATAAAATAAATTTTAAAAAAGAAGATAACATGATGACTTAAACTGCTATGCAGAAATCACCCAGAGGAAAGGAAACAATCAAATCTGCTTCTTACTTAGGGTGATTTAATAGGGCTTAGAGATTATCTATGGGTATCAGAGATCCATGCTATACCCCATCTCCCATTTCTATGAAATTTTTCCTCTAATTTTTATTCTAAAACAGGAGAGAAAACATGTAATATTACAAGACTGTGATATCCAGGTGCAACTGTGTAATACTAAATAGACGGCAAAACTGGGGGATATTTATTGTATACTATGTGAGAGCCAAGAAAACAAGGGTGTGGAGGTCATAAGACCTCAGTCGTAGTCCCATTTCTTCCAACTTGCTGGATGAACTCTATAATCAGTGTTCATTTCCCCCAAAATCATTCCTTATTGCACCTATATGTATGGGGCACAGGGCTAGGCTCTGTGTGTGTATTTGTTTATGTGTTGGAAGTGAGGCCAGATACTATGGAGAAATCATATATATGCATATGTGTGAAATAGTCTTTTTCCTTAAGTAGTTAGTAACCATTATGGAAAACTTGAAGCAATCATAGAAAAAGCGGGCACATGAACAAAAGCTAAATTGTGTCCTTCAGACTCCAAGTGAAGTAGGAGTTCAAAGAAGGGACAAATGAACGTGGGCTGGGGTTTCTTAGGAAACTCTTTGTGGGGGGCTGAGGACAAGGAGCTCATGAATATGTCAAATGTTGTTGCAAAGGACCGAAGACGCTCATATAAGCTTTCACTAAAAATTAAATCCCCTCTTCCCAAGAGGTTAAATTCTTTTTCCAAATGAGCAGCTTCTGGAAACATACAAGAATTTCTGAAGGAAGAAGGCACTTGTCTAGCCAGGCAATTTCGTGGAATCAGCCTGGGGATGAATGAGTTACAGATGTCACTGCAGCTGCTATTCACATGCATCCATCATGGAGAAGAAGGGAAAAGAACCAGATCTCGGAAGCGGCTGAGATCCGGTAGGCAACAAAAGGAGCAGAGCGAGTGTGAACCTGGCAGACATCAATGCCGTGTATGGACAGAGCAGGGAGGAGGCTGGCCAGTGCAGGATACAGAGTCGTGCTGGGGGACAGTGAAGAGACGATGGGATGGGCATGTGACAGCATGAACTTAATCCAATTAAATCAAAAGAGTAGCCAAAACTCCTAGAAGAAAAGACTGATTCTAAGGCTGAGGTAGGAAAGGTGCAAGATGAGCCCTGAACTCCTTGTTGCACTAGGAGGTGAGGAACCGCTCTAAAAATGATGAGGGTGTGTCAAACACGTCCAGCAACCTGCCTGAAATAGTCCGGAACAATTTGAGTATCAAAAACAATTTCATTAGTAATGTATTATAACTACTTGAATAAAACAAAACTCCTGAGTCTATACTGATACAAAGGAACAAATGAATACAAAAATATATGGAGGGAAGAGAAAATTCTTCCTTGCTGTGTAATGCCAACTAATAAACAGAAAATTTGATGAAGCTAGAAAATCATTAATGAATAGGATTAATAGGTGAAAGTTTGATTTTTAAAAAAAGGATATTATATAGTTTCAAAGTATCCCCCATAATTACTTATAATTACAAAAAGGAAAACAGCAACTTGACAAAGGAAATCTCTTGAAGATATTTCTCCTCAACCAAGGAATCAAAACTAAAACCAATACTGGGACTCATTGATATTATGTGACTCTTGAAATGATGTACTGAAAAGGACACAATAGCCTTTCACTGATATTCCTGCCCAAAATGCACTGTCTGAATGTATTGTGAGCAAATGTCAGAACTGTTTCAGGTGAAAGGAGACCAAAGGGACATAAGAACTAGAGGCATACATGATGCTGAACTGGATCCTGAATCAGGAAAAAACAGCTATAAAGAATATTACTGGGCCAATTGAGAACATTTGAGTATGGATACTAGTATTATATCATATCAATGTTAAATTTCCTGACATCAATAACTCTACTGTGGTTACATAAGACAATGTCCTTGTTCTTGGTAATTATACACTTAAGCATTTAAGAGTAAAAGGGAATGATGTCTTCTATTTATTCTTAGAAAAAATATATTAATATAAATTATATGTGCGTGTGTGTGGGGGTGTGTAGAGAGAGAAAGAGAATGGCTGAAAATTTAAATTGTATCAAAATTAAAAGTCAGACAAAAAAGAAAAAAGAAAAGCCAAAGTGTTGCTTAATTATACCTTTGGAATGTGATAGGTCATTTATATGGATGTAAGAACAAAAACAAGTATCTAAACTCCAAGCTTCCTCTTCACATAATAGAAAATTGTGTTATTTCATTGGAAATCAACTGAAGAAAATGGCAAAAATGCAGGGAAAAAAGGAGTTCAAACTTAAAACAGCATGGTTTAGTCAAAAGTATTTATTTAATTTGAAAACTTGATGGCTGGGGCATGAGGAAGGCACCCTCTCTGTTTAACCAGTTCAGTTAACCCTTAGTCCTTTGACTGAGAAAATTCTTCAACCTAGAAAGTCTTTCCTGGAACTATGACTCTGTAACCCCCTAACTCTTAGGAGTTTTTGATCTGTAGGTGTTTGTGAACTCAGGTTAGAGTATGGCACCTCTCTATGAGACAACAATATCCCTCCTGGGATAATCTGGAAACTTCTAGGATGACCTGGAATTTTCACATGAAAGTTTTATAAAGGGAATTACTCTATTACTGAATCCAGAAAAAAAGAAATTACAGAATATATCTAAGTTGGTTCATTTTGATAGGAGACATTAGCAGTAAGGACTCCTCCTAGGTAAGAATTTTATCTTTTTCTTGCTACTGTAAATGGGATTTCTCACTACCATTTTATGATCTAACTAGTTATCATTTGTTAAGCCTATATCCTGACACACTACTTAATTTTTTATTTTTTGAGTCATCATTATTGTTGAGTTAGCTTTATTGTAGATTCCCTGGGATTGTAGATTTTCCAGGGATTCAAATCATCTCCAAACAGAAATGGTTTTACCTCTTTTCTAATTCTATGCCTATCATTGAGTTCTCTTGTCTAAATCATTGGTTAATTCCTCCAGTTCAGTGTTATATATCAGTAGAGATACTGAACAATTGGGAGAAAATATTTGCAAGTTAAATCACAGATAAAGTGGCATTACCCCCCAAAATACAAAAAAAAAAACCCTTACAAAATTAGTGAAAAAAATACTAAAAACCCAACAGAAAATGGGCAAAGACACAAGCAAACAATTTACTCTTAAACATAGAAAAGTTTGTCCAAACTCACCCATAAGATGAAAAATGCAAATTAAAGCTATACCAAGATACTGCTTCTCACCTATTTGATTGGCAAGTTCTTTTAAAGTATAATAACATACTCCATTGGCAAAGCTGCAGAGAAATAAGCCCTCTCTTACATTGCTTGTTGTAATGAAAACTGGTACTATCCTTATGTAGGGGAATTGGGCAATATCTAACAAAACTACACATCTATTCCCTTGGGATATAGAATTCCCACTATTGAGTAATTTACCCTGCAGATATACCTCCAACAATTTTAAAATACTTGTACACAAGAATATTCCTTGCAGCACTGTTTGTTACTACAAAATATTGGAAGCAACACGCCCAAACAAACGAGGTTAAGTTGAATAAGCTGTGGTATATCTACACAGTAGAGGACAAAGCAACTATACAAGGACTGAATCAGAGCTCTACAAAGTGAGGTGGAATGCTAAGAGAGCTCCCTTTTATTAAGAAATAAGGGAGAATAAGGTACATGATCACTTGTGCAAAAAATAACAGAGGAAGTATAAGGCAGAGGCTAGTGTGATTGGTTACCTGGAAAAGATGGCTGAGGATGGAGTGGAAGGTATGGAAGGAAGGACAGGGGTGGACAATGACCTTTCTCTGTGTATAATTTTTGGTACCATTCTGACTTTTGGAACATTAGTATTTTACATCCTCAAAAACGAAAAAGAATGAAAGCAAAAGGAAATAAAGGACAGAGAAAAGAACTCTAAAATGGAGTACAAAGACAAAACAAAGTGTATTTCAAAAGAATAACCCAACCAAGCTGAGTAACCTAAGGAACTTTTGCATATAGGATTTAGACAAAATGCCCTCAGGCTCAAGAAAAATTTTAAACAAATATTGAATTCTAGTTAGTATGTTTCTCTTCCAGAGGCATGGGTTAGCAATTCTGAAACTATTTTCTTTGTGTTCTAGGATTAGAAAATAAGTTACTATATTGTGGATAATAAGAGGCAGATTTCTCACTATTGGAAAGGGGAGTTACAAATATGGAAAGGGATAAAGCTGGAATGAAAGAAAGGCAGAAAGGGAAAATGAACCCTGTGGTACTGGACTAGAAATGGAGATATCAGTGCAAAGTCATGGGTTTTATGTATAAATAGGAGAAAGACAGACACACAGACAAAGGGGAAAGATATAAAAATAGATATAAGTGTGTGAAAGAGTATAGAAGGAATTATGCTCCAGTATAAATGAGCACATCTCTATAGATAAATGGTCAATTCTAAGGCTGAGGCAGGGAGATTACAAAATGAACTTGAAACATCTTGTTGCTCCAGAAAGTAAAGAACTAAAGAAACATGAGAACATACCAAAAGGATACAGGAGCCAGTATGAAAGACTCCCACTTGCCAAAGCTGACATAATTTGAATATCACAATAAATAATAGTATTGAATAAAGCAATAATCTATGAGTTCATCTGCTATAAACCAGCTAATGGGAGAAAATAAATCATTTCTTTAGAGTAAAAAGGCAGTTAACAAGTATGGAAGAAATTGTAAAATTATAAAAGTACCATTTAGCAATCAAAATAATAATTGATTCAGCTAAGAATCTCCAGTGAGTGCTAAAACTCATGGTGAAATTTTGAGAAGTAACAGGATATTTACTTAGTTTCAAGGTAACTCCCCAGAGATATTTATCGATTACACAAGGAAAAGTCATAACTTCACAGTGGGGAAACCTGGCAGACAGCACTTTAACTAAGTTATCAAAGTTAATATTGGCAGCAATGGGACAAATCAATGTCATGCACCTCTTGATATGGTGCACTGGGAACAAAACATTACTTCTGTGGCGTTCCTGCCAAAAGTGTAAAACTAAGTCTAATCACCAGGAAACACCAGCAAATCCAAACTGAGGGACAGTCTACAAAATACTTGGCCTATACTTTCTAGAAAACTAGGGGGGAAAAAGCACAACTGTTCTGGATTAAACGGAGCTAAGAGATATGAAAACTGAAATGCAACACATGTTCCTGGATTTTCTTTTACTAGAAAAAACATTTTGGGGACTATTGGCAAAATATGAATAAGGACTGCAGGTTTTATAATAATGTATTATAATATACTCATGTTTAATGTCCTGACTTTGATAATTGTGTTCTGGTTAGGTAAAGTATTGTTCTTTTTTAATAAAATACAGGCTAAGCTAATGAGAGGTAAAAAAATAGCATATCTGCATTTTGCTGGTGAATAGTTTAGGAAGAAAGTGTGTACACATAGATGATTGATGATGGTGATAAAGAGAGATAGATAAAAATGTAAATGTTGACATTCGGAGAATCTAGCTGAAGAATATATGATAAGTCTTTCTACTATTCTCACAACTTTTCTGTAAATCTGAAAACATGTCACAATATTTTTTTTTTAATTCAGCTTGGCTAGAAGGCAAGGTCATACATGCAGAATGCTCTTCTGTACCCTCTGCTACCTAGAGAAGCATTTCCCACAGCCCAGCTGGCCTCCCTCCCACTCTGACATTTTAGTAGCGTCGACATAGGACTGGAAGAGAGGAAATTTAATATGAACTCAGCTTCTGTGTTCCTGGGGCAAGCCATTTATCATCTCCGGGCTTCAGAGGTCTGATGTGAAAGAAGGTTCAAACACTATCTCTTAGCTAGTTATCAAATGGCTTTTGTAAATGTACTAAGTTCTGGAACTGCAAGAGTAAGCAAAATACCTGCTTTCATGCAAATAATAGTCTAATGCAGAAAACAGACCTAAAACAAATTATTTAGGTGTATAACACTCTGGAAGAGAAAGCATACATAAAACATGAACCAGAGATCGGGGAACATAAATCAAAGAGATCTGAGCCTTGGGAGATCAGGAAATGCTTTCCTAAACAAGTCACAAGCCTGAATGAGACCTGAATGCAGGGGATGGGCTAGCTGGAGGAAAGAACCCGGTTGGGATGAAGAGCATTCCAGGAAAGCAAACTGTATGTGCAAGATCCAAGAGAGGAGATGGCTTGGCATCTCTAAGGAGTTGAAAGAAATCAAGATATCTAAGGACTAGAGAGAGAGAAGTCTCAGGCTAGTGGTACAAGATTGGATGGAGAGGTGGGGGACCAGGCAGAGTGATGAAGATTATCTCAAGAATATCCAAATACCTTCCTAATCTATGATTCTATTTTAAAGATATTTATATACAGATGTTTGACTTTAAAAAGGAATTCAAATTCCGTAAGTCCATCATAGTATGGCTCAGGACTTGAGTGTCTAATAGTTAGACACTCAAGTCCTGAGTTAGTTAGTGTCTAATCATAATAGTTACTCAGAAATAGTTGTTGAATGTCAAATATATTCATTATCCTATGGCTCTTGAGCCTAATAAGTACATCTGATAAAAACTTGCATATCATAGAGGGCCAGGAAGTCATCATAAAATTACTACCCTCTCCATTAGAGGCTGGCACAAATAAATCTTGACACTGACAGAGACATTCATCGGCTGTGACAGAAAGGGAAACAGTCCTCGGAATAGAATGCTCTGTGGCTGCAAAAATCACTTAAAGCTGTAGCCAACTAACGTCTGAAATGAACACTGAATAATTGTTCCTTGTCTGGAAGACTGACAATACCATCTAATATCCCCTGCCTGTAAGATAGAAATGTAGATCAGTTCATGGAAAATTATACATATTATGAGTTCTAAAACTTATCTGGAACAATAAATTTCACTCCCTTTGGGGCTTATGTTACTTTGATTGTAAGAGAAGAGCATACGTTCACCATGAAGGGTCAACAAGAAATTCATGGTGTTATAAAATGGGGACAAAGTGGGTCAACAGCTTTAAATCAGCCTAATCTAAAACCATTGGGCTTTACTGCCTTTTAATAAGAGCCTGTATCTGGATTTTTGTCTTCTGCAAAGGCCAGTAAGGCTGCTAATCTAATCTGCTATTGTGTTCCATCAGGGCAAAATCATAGCACAAAGCCCACTCATAGTGTCTACTCTCTCACCAAAAGGCAGTGACTGTGTACGTGGCCATAGAGGAGGGTTTCACATGGATTACAGCAAGGACCTCACCCTTTGGCAACCCAGGCTTGCTGGATGCACTTTATATAAGCTGAGTGCAGAGGGGACCTAATAAAAATGGTGTAGAATAGTCCTCTGGCCCAAGGGTTATGTCCACATTCAAGTGGACATTCATCCTTGGGTAATAAGAGAAAAAATGTAGCTGCTCCTGGCACACTCCCTGCCCAGAGCTAGATAGGAAATAAGAGCAGAATCGCCATGGATGAGATTTGTGTTAGGTAATTCCTGCATGTCCTGCATAGAATCTAGAGCAGGAATTGGCTCTAGATTCTAAGAGCTAGGAATCCAACCTATCTCTGATGGCAACTTTACCAAACACTATCTCTGAATCAAAGTCCAGTTTCCTTAGCTAGGCATCCAAAGCCCTCTACAATCATCTGTTCTTTTCCAGTTCGAATTCCTCATTCTTTAGCCAAACTAAGCACACTTTCTCAGTCCCATTTCTCAGCATCCCTGTTCCTTTGGTATGAGATGCCCTCCTTGCATCTTGACATAACCCAACTAATTTCCAAGGTCCAGCTGAAAAGCACCTCTTCCGTAAAGCCTCTCCCAACACCCATCCCCTCACCTCCTCAGCTTCTGCAATCCCTTACCTCTTCATTCTGCCCCTACTTTTTATTATTTTATTTTGTGTCCAGATACGAGGCTAGTATTACTGCATTTAACCATCACAAAACTAATCTCTACTTTGTGAAAGAGCAAAATGAAGCAAAGAAGAGTGAAAAGTCTTGCCCAAACTAAATCACTCACATTGGTAGCATGGGACATAACAAATAATTACAGTGTGGAAAATGTATGACTTTTAAATGCAATATTTTCAATAAGTGAAAAACTGATAGCACAATCTAGCTAGGACAGTTGGAGTATTTTTAACCTATTCCAGAAGTTAGCAGCATGATAAATATGCTTCAGTGGAGTATAGCTAGAATATCCATTCATTTCCCAAGTATAACATCATTTGTACATTTATAGGATTTCTTATTTTATAAGCAAAGCAAGAAGCTTGTAAAAGAAGCAGCTATGAAGGGGATGCCTTCATATTACTTTACTATTTAGAAAAATAAATAATGCAGCCATGATGAATCTGAACTCTATGAAACCAAGGTCAAAGTTTCTCAACATTTTTTTCCTCCTCTTCTTTGAACTAGCAGGAAGGCAGTCTTTCCAGAACATGGACAAAGGCCATCTCTCTGATCTCAACATCCCCAAACCATTTTCTACAAACACGACTAATTACTGAGCTGAAGAAAACTCATCTGGAGGAAACTGGCAAGAGTGATGATGTACTACAGAAGGAACTGCAAAGTCAGCTCCGCTGGCTCCTCTGATAGAGAGAATGCAATACTAATTAGCACAGGAAAGAGCAAAGGCTGATATGGTGCAGCCATACTTTAGCTTAGCAAATCAAGGGAATTTCTAAAATTACATGAGAAAAATGCACTAGGTAGTCCTCGTCTCCTAGTGTCACTTCCTGCCAGGCCTGGAATACCCCTCCCAGAGCCAGCCTGGTATTTAGCTTAGGTTTCCCTGAAAACAGAGGAACCAAGACTAGAACTCAGGAAATCCCACCCCTGAAGTGGGCTAGGCTGAGAGCAGTTACTTAGAACCCTGGTGGTAAGTGATGAGGACAAAGAAAAGGAAAGACAGAATCCTACTTTTCAATTGCTAAGTGTGGACGATTCCTACATCATATGAAGGCAATTTGAAGCTTCACAACTGTCCAGCTGCATCAGATGTGGTGTGCAATCTGGCCCTCTCTCAAACCACTGCAGTAATAAACAGCATAGGTAATTCCTTCTGTTCATTCTAGTTAAGTCACACAAACATGGCTACGTCCAGCTGGGGAAGGGAGAGCATCCTTCGAGCTGAGGACATCAGATGCATTGGAATTCTCCAGTATGTCTTGAATACTAGAAATTGTTATCTTTTCATAAGAAGAAAGTACATGTAAGAGATTTTTTTGAGGCTTTTTCCTTATGTTGTTAACCCTGGGTAAGATACTGCCTCGTCGAGGGTAGCACTGCTGACATTGGTGTCCAGCCCTGCCGTGATGTAGAGATGTCCTTTTTCCAACACTTTACAAGCCATAGCGTCACTTTCCTCAGAAAAGTTCACAAATGGAGTTGTGGAGAAAAGTGACTGCTATCATGGTTCCTCTCGAAGTTGTAGCTGTCTCCTGACGGTTATTTACACGTGGCACTAGACTACCCGAGGCCCTGCGCTTTAGCATCCATACCACTTCTACATTCCAGAAGGACCAAGAACCATTCTATTCTAATTTTTATGAGATCTCTACAGCCTATTCAGCAACAGCTCTCCTTGCTAAAGTTGCTCGAACAGATCCCATCCAACATTTCTGAGTAATCTCCCAAGTGTCCCTTGACTACACCACCAAATTATGACTAAATCCTCCACCCATTTATAGCTTTTAAGTACATAGCTGATTGTCTAGGTGAAGCGTGCCCCTTCAAAGGAGAACCTTTAGAAAATTAACCAAGCCCATTAACTCTATCTATATCTCGCCAAGTCAAGTCTCTGGAGAATAAAGTGTTAGTAAACTAAAAGTAGAACATGTTGGACTCCCCCCTATAAAACTGTCCTCTGATGAGCTGTTGTGCATGTGAAAATGGCCTAGATGTTTTATTATGCATCTTGGAGATACGAAAAGGAAAGTGGCGTATACTTGCCTGTGAACTCTTTCAGATCAGATGCCATGACTTTGTTAGATCTCCAGCGGCAAGTACAGTGCATGACACATATAAAACAAGTAATAAGCATTAGACTCTGAGTCTGTTCACAAGAAGAAAAAAAAAAAAGAAAGTGTGAAATACCATGTTTCAGGAATACTGCTGTTAAAAACTGAATCGGTTTTAGAACACAAGGGTTGTTTTCAATGTTATTATATATATATATCACACCAGTTTTAAGAAGAGCTGGAATAGGTCTAGATAATAAGGGAGAATGAATTATTAAGTGAGAGTGTCCAATCAGAAGGGCTTAATTACAGAGGAGCCTGGCAATTATGAGTGGCTTATGAGTGTCTAAGCAGCAATCATGAAAATGAAAGGACTCACGAAGTTGGTACATGACTAACAAACTTACACTTGTGAGTAGAACAACCAAGGTATCAACCAAACTCCATACAATGTTCCAGGTGTAATGAAAAATCTAAGACATTCAGACATGTCAAAACTGTAACAAGAAGGGACCCCCTGAAAAAGCATTTTTAAAGAAAATAGCACATCAAGTTGAAGACCAAGCAGTCTCATAATTAACTATAATATATAAGAAGGATTGATATGGCTTATTAGAGTATAAATGTTATTATTTTTTTAAAATGTTTAATTACTGAACTAAACCCGCTGCCCATTTGTACTAAGCCACCTTCTCCTGGATTCAGCATTACCAAAGCAAGCTCTTGCTTTTCTCCTTTGGATTTGATTTGACTTTGACAAAGTTTTTAAGTGCACCAATTAAATACATTAGAGATAGATATTTAAACCCTAGAAGACATAATTTATATTGAGATATTTCCTATACCAGTAAGCATAATCTAAAATTTCCCCAACCAGATATTGGGCAAAATAGTTTACAAATCCATTTAATTAAAGAAAGTAAAAGACCACACACTGAGGAACAATTCTCACCAATTTTTCAACAAAGTATGTTCAAAGCTTGACTCAAAACTGCTAAAACACTAGGCTAATCCTTAAAACACTGCACAAACATAAGCCAGACCATAGTCATAAATAACAGAGTGTCATCAGATAAGTTACATGCAGCATGGAGTGAAAGGATAAGACCCACAGATAAGAGACGCAAATTTGCTCTTATCTCAGTTCCCAAGAAATCTTTTGACAGGATGAATTGAAACTTTTTATTCTGACCCCCGGAAGAATAAAAACCACAAGACATTATGTCAGGAATAGAGCACAAGGATTCTTTGAAAGCTTATGAGTAATCTATATGTTTATTCTTTTCCTCATTTTAAAGAAAACCACATCTCACTTTACAGGATGCTAGAAACATTTACAGGAAACACTTTTTAAAAAAAAGAAAGTACCATGGAGACCAAATGTGGTTACCTCACTCATTGCAATTCTATTGCAATTTGCCAAATAATATTTGGCAAATACTCAAAGCCAATACAGAGACATTTATCATCAAAAATATATTTCTCATTTCAGCCCAAATTCCATTGATCTTCTAAAGCTCCTAGGAGTTCTGTGGAAACGATTCTCATTAACAAACTTTGACAGAGGAAGGGAGATTCCCACATATGGCAAATGAGCCGAAGTGATAGCTTAAGGTTACAGAGTAAATCACTAGTGAAAATATATCTAAGATGCAGGACTCTTACTTCTTAAATCTAATTTTTTGACCATCAGAATTTCAATTAATGGAAGCCAAACTAAATTTAAATACTAATAATTAAAAAGTTGAAAGCTAGGTAGAGAAATGAGAATGATTTCCAAACAATTAACCTAGGTTTTGGTGATAGGGAAAATATAATTCATTTAAAGTTGAGTATAAAGTCATTATTAATTTTAAAAACCAAGTATATTTAAAAGGGCACTATCACCCCATGCCCTGCAATAGCAATCTGCACAGCTAAGAGGCATTGTGCTTTTAGCTGTGTACCTGGGTATAAATACATGTTTAACACTCTACTAAACGAATAATGGTGCATGCAGTTAGAAAAACGGAGCAGAACTGCAAAGAGTTCAATAAGTATTCTGTTTTTCTTTCAACATTAGCCACCATGTATCCCGCAAACATCAACAGAAATGATGGGTACGTTCACATTTAAACTCTGATGATAGTCCTTAAAGTCAAAGATAAATTTCAAAATCTATCAGTTACACTAAGTCCCCTACATACGAATGAGTTCCATTCTGAGAACACATTCATTAAGTCCAATTTGTTCATAAGTCCAACACAGACAGCCTAGGTACCCAACTAACACAACTGACTATACAGTACTGTAATGTAATAGGTTTATAATACTTTTCACACAAATTATATATAAAAAACAAATACAAAAAATAAAGACATCATTTTTAATCTTACAGTACCGTGAAAAGTACAGTAGTACAGTACAACAACTGGCACACAGGGGCTGGCATCGAGTGAACAGGCAAAAAGAGTTACTGACTGGAGGAGGGCGAGGAGGCAGGAGATGGTAGAGCTGAAGTATCATCAGCACTAGGAGACTGAGGGCAAGCTGCAATGTCACTCACGCCTGACTTTGATGGCACAGGTTCTGGTTCCTTGCTGGATCCAATTCTATCTACCCTCTTGAAAACATGATCCAGTGATGTCTGGGTAGTAGCTCTTTTTTTCTCATCATAGATAACACGGTAGCACTGGCTCGCATTCTGAACTTCTGCTGCAACTTTCAGGTACCATGCTACATTCAGGTCTTATGCCTCCAAGACTAACAGTGCCCCCTCAAATCAAGAAAATGCCCTTGTCACTTCCTGCATCATGAATCTCTTTGGTTCTTCAGTTACTTCTTTCTCTTGTTGCTCCACTCTCTCAATTATTTTCACTTTTGTTTCCATCATAAAAGCATCACCATTGCTTACACTTGCTTCTGGACATCCTGGGCTTGATATAAAGATACTGTACTCTATACAGTACTGTAGAGTACATAAAAGCACAACTACTCGTAGAGGATGCACACACGTGACAATGTATGCCAAACACGTGAACTAACTTATATGACTGGACATGCAAGCACACGTTTGCATCTCTGAAAGTTCGCAACTTGAAGGTTCGTATGTAGGGGACTTACTGTACTAAAAAGAAAACAGATACACCACCATTATAGACTGGGCTGTGCTGGTCAGCTACTTAAATGTTGGCACAGGGTACCCTTCCTTTTGTTAGACACCAATCCCAATGCTTATTTGTCATCATGAAAATAGATGTTTCATTTTTGTGTCATCAAAATAAAGTCTCATTCAACACATGAACATAAATACTATTGAAAAGAAACTGCATGAGGAAGTTGGAGAGATGAATTTAGGATAAGATTGAAAGGACATTATCTGGTTTTAAAAAAGTATCCTTTAAACCATAGTCATTGGAAATACAAATGAGAATTTATGGTTAAAAGATATTCCCAGTATTTGTGTAGTTCTGCTAGAACCCTAGAACCAGACTGGAATCTACAAATGATTATCTGTGAAGGTCACCTACTTATGGGTGTGATGCAGAATAGTTCATTGGCAGGTAGGCTAAGTTGAAAGCAGATATCCAGAACAATTAGGGTAATGAAACACATAAAAGAAGAAACATATTTGATTGAACTCTTTCAAGCATTTATAAGTCACTCCCTGTTGCAGCCAAAATTCCCTATCTTCATCATTTTTTCTCCTGCTACCATGTTTTTCTTATACTTTTTATATCTGTTTCCTGAGTTACTGCAAACTTCTTGTTTCTCTTTTTCATTCTCCAATCCTACACATTACCTGTGGCCAGATTATTTTTTCTACAATCTGCTTTATTCATGTCACTCCTTTGCCCCAAATGGTCATTTTATTGAAGTATAGTTGTTTTACAATGTTGTGTCAATCTTTTCTGTACAGCAAAGTGACTCAGTTATACACATATATACATTCTTTTTTTAATATTCTTTTCTATTATGGTTTATCCCAGGAGATTGAATATAGTTCCCTGTGCTTTTTTTAAATGACCATTTTACAATTCCCAATGAGATAATGAATCTAAGCAATGGACATCAATGAATACTAAAATAATTAGGTAAACTATTTCTTTTTTTTTTTTTTTTTTTTTGCGGTCCGCGGGCCTCTCACTGCTGTGGCCTCTCCCGTCGCGGAGCACAGGCTCCAGACACGCAGGCTCAGCGGCCATGACTCACGGGCCCAGCTGCTCTGCGGCATGTGGGATCTTCCCAGACCTGGGCACGAACCTGTGTCCCCTGCATCGGCAGGCAGACTCTCAACCACTAGGCCACCAGGGAAGCCCTAAACTATTTCTTTATAATAGATAAATAAGGCTTACAACACACAAATCTACTGATAAATCTTAAAATCACTGAAAGTGGGACAACTAGATATGTGCCCTCTGGTGTAATCCAATGGCAAAAGACACATCTTCTAGACCTAACTATACATCAACACCTTTTTGCCAGCCCAAATATGACCTCGCCTTTCCACACAGAGCACATTCCTTTGGACTCATTCCCACTTCTGTGCATTTATTCCTCTTATTTCCTTTACCTGCAACATCCTTCTCTTTCCTCATCATCTATTTTTCAACCCCTGCCCATCATTAAAGGTCCAAGTTCAATTTCTATATGAAGCCTTCCCTGAATTACACTTGTTTCCAGTTACCTATTTCCTCTCTAAAATCCTTTTTAAAAATTGTGCAACCAATTTCAGGCTTTATTATAGATAAAAGTAGAAAATTTGTGTAATTTTTTAATGTTACCATATTTTTTATTGTCAATCTTAAGCTGCAATATCACATGAGTACCCAGGGTGGGGAGGATATGACAGATGTCAAAAAGAAAAGCTTTGGGAGGGGAAGTTATAAAGCATCAGAAGCTGAGTTTTCTTAAGCTTTTAATAAGCACCGTTTCAACTGCATGCAAAAGAAATCTAACTCAAATTGGTTTTTGGAAAAATATTAATTCACGTCACTGGGAAATCCAAGGGCTACACCTAGATTTAGGGGCTCTAAAAATGTCATCAAGACTTTCTCTGAATCTTATGGTTCCATTTATCTCTGTGTCTTGGGTTGATTTTCAGCCAAGTTTTCCCATATACTAGGAAAGATAACCACTGCCAGCACAAGTCTGTCTTTGGACTTACCATCCAAATGGAAGAAAGGTCTTCTGCTCTAGTGCCCACACATTAGGAAAAAATTTTATTGGCTGTGCTTGGTCACAAGTCTACTCCTGGACCAATCACTAGGCTGGTGTGCTGAGTTCTGGGACTGTCCAGCCTGGATTAAGTGCCCATACAGCAGATACTTAGAGAGCAGTATAGTTGAGAGAGGAGGAAGATTTTGTTGTCTTAAATCATACAAGCAGCCATCAATTGCATCTGTTTGTAAAACCGATCACTTCCAAATTCATAAAATAACTGCATTTATAATTTATGAAACCACTTCTGTGTAAGATGTCACTGTGGTCACTGCTCTATCTTTATGTCAATTTTCATATAACATAAAACGAAAAATGCGGTAGGAATAGGATACAGGCCTGTTAACATGAGCCAGCTGGTTTTTAACATTGGACTATTGTGATTTTGAGGGTAAATGGGAGATACTTTTCCTTAGTTTTAAAGCCCCCTTTAGTCTACTCAGTACCTTTTACTCAGGAAGCTGAGAAAGAAATACACTAAGAAGGTACTAGGCCTTGCAACCATCAGTTGCTTGTGCCCTTCTGATCCCATACCTTGGTGCGTTCAGTTCCCTACCCCCTCTCGTCGATTGTTGCTACACTTTGAGGACCCGCCGCGGCTGGCGGCAAGTGGCGCCTGAACAGGGACCTGACAAGAGGGACATCTGAATCTCGGTAGGTGAATCCCCGGAGTGAAGAGTGAAAGTGTGGCCACATAGTAAAGCTGATAGTAACTCGGGGCAATAGTCAGAAGTAAAAAAATATGGGACAAAAAGTATCCAAGAAGTGACCTGAGATCACTGATCAAGAGAAGGAGTTGTCCACCAGTGCTTTCCAGGCTTTCATAGCTGGAAATTATGATGTCTGTCTACAACATCTTGCCTACCTACAAGATATAAACAAAGACGATTATAAAATAATTTTGAATACGGCAGTAGCTGAGTTTTTCAAAAGTAACCAGACAACAACAGATAGTTTAAGACAGACACTTAACCAATTGAAGAATCAGGTGCACTCGGCTGTTGAAGAAATGGATGGACTAGATGATCTTGAAAACAGTATGTTGTATTACAATCAAGCAGTCATCCTGTATCATGTCCGACAGTATACAGAAGCCATATCCGTTGGTGAAAAACTTTATCAGTTCATAGAACCTTTTGAAGAAAAATTTGCCCAAGCAGTGTGTTTTTTGCTCGTAGACCTGTATATATTAACCTACCAAGCTGAGAAAGTTTTACATCTTCTTGCTGTTCTAGAAAAAATGATTTCACAGGGCAACAATAACAAAAATGGAAAGAATGAGACTGGTAATTACAGCAACAAAGATGGGTCTAATCATAAAGCTGAAAGTGGAGCTCTAATAGAAGCTGCAAAGTCAAAGATACTATTTTTGTGTTGAAATATATGTAGGAGGACAAGGGACTTTACTGGCCGGCCATAGTTTAAAGGTAGTTAAAGCTGTTACAAGTTTGAAGTTTCCCTCCTTTTTTCCTTCTGACTTTCCCCAATCTGATTTTGAATTCTCAAATCTGGTGCACCTTAAATTATAATAATGGTACCATTTTAATTTCTTCAGTTTCTGTTACTGATAATAGTTTGGTTTTTATAAGCATTGGGATTTTGGGAAGTTTGCATTGTCTTATTCTTATCAACCGGTTATTACTTGTGTTACACCCTCATATGCCTTGCTAATAGGAGATTTACAGATTGAGTTTACTTCTGGTTCCTTAGGATATAATATAACTTGTCAGAATTGTAATTTTAGTACTTGCATTCTGCCTATGAAAGGAACTTTTTCTGTTATGATGTTAAAACAACCTTCCTATGTAATGCTGCCTGTAAATATTTCTAAACCATGGTATCATAGTACTAGCATGAAAGCTTGGCTAGAATTATCTGAAGTTTTAAAAAGACCTAAATGATTCATTGGAATATTAATATGTAGCATATTAGCCTTAGCCGCTTTAACAGCCACAGCCGCTACTGCCGGTTTAGCATTAAGTAAAACTGTACAACAAGCACATTATGTTAATCAATTGTCTAAAAATACCAGTATTGCATTAGCATTATAAAGTCATATTGATACTCACCTAAAAACTGAGGTTGATGAGTTAAAAAATGCTCTCATAGGTTTAGGAGACCAAATTATGGCTTTAAAATTGAAAATGCGTTTGATTTGCCGTGCTAAATATACTTGGATTTGTGTGACTCAACACGCTTATAATGAAACTGACTGGGATTGGAACAAAGTAAAAATGCACTTTTTAAGTGTATGGACTGATGGACCATTAGTTTGGACATACAAAAACTTAATGCAGAAATACAAGCAATTCAAGAAGCTCATCTACAAGAAGACGGGCCCCAACAATTAATTCAAGGACTCTTGGATCAGCTTCAATGGTTAAACCCAATGCATTGGTTTCAAAATGGACTCACAGGATTGATTACCGTGGGGTCATGTGTATTGTTGATGTTAATTGCCTTACCTTGTTTATTACGCTTTATTGTTGGCCGTCTTGCTGCTCTTCGTCAGGAGGTGTATGGGTTGAAATTGCATTATCAAGCTTTAAAAAATAAAAGAGGGGGAAATGTGGCGAGCATTGCCCTCTGAGGAAGGCGCCATTTAAGACCCTCATAAGCCTCAGGGCCCAATTGTACTCTCCTTGGTATGCATCCTGGACTTTATGGGATGAACGTAAAAAGGGAGATGGCCTTTGGCCAAATCGCTCCAGAGACCTGCTCAGTTACTGGGAGTCCCTGGTTGTTCCCTAAAGCTAGGAAAAGCAACCCTGGAGGGGAAATTGGTGCCTTTGAGGGAGAAGCCGAGAAGCCAACTAACCAGCTGATGCCGATAAGGCGTGACTAAGCCGAGAAGCCAACTAACCAGCTGATGCTGATAAGGCGTGACTAAGCCGAGAAGCCAATCAACCAGCTGATGCCGATAAGATGATGACTAAGCAAATTCCCTGCTTTAGGGGTATATATACGGCTATGCTTTGTTATTAAACTTGCCTTGCAACCATCAGTTGCTTGTGCCCTTCTGATCAAAAAAAAAAAAAAAAAAAGAATGTACTAAATATGAGTATTCAGGCACTGCAATATAAACAGTTTAATTGGACTTCCTGTTAAAAATGTAAGCATTATTCACAGCTCTCTTTATCACTCCATCCCCTGTTCTTATCACACCTCTAAGCTTCAGTAAGTCTCCCATGTTATTCATCTAAACTTAGCTTTCCATCCATTGGACTGAGGAGTTCTTTGGGCCCTGGGGGTTCTGTGAATTTTACTGAGGTCTAAGCACTTGTTCCCACAGAGATGGCCCAAAACAATGCAAGGAAGCCATGTCATAGTAGAGAATGTGTACCTTTCAGTTTAAGGTTCATGGGTCATCAGAGACCAAAATCACTTTCCTACGACCTAGTGACTTCAGCAAATGAAGGCTTATTTACCACACTGAGTGGGTATCTGGCCTTATTATTCTCAGGTTCCTTTCTGTGTTTAGATTAAGTTATAAACTCAAATCAGAATCAGAGATGTTGCCCCTGGATCTTGGAAAAGGTGTGATGAGTGGTATATATATATATATATGAAAAGAAGACAAAAAGCTTCACTTTTCTAGTCAAAATCATAGTGTGGGACTCTCTCACCAATAAAATTGAATGAGTTATAAAAATAGTACAGTGAAAAATGAATACCTCATTCTACAGAGTTCAGTGTGATATTCTAATAAACAGCACACAAACAATAAATACCATTTTACATTCAAGCTTTTTTTTAATTAAGGAGGAAAAATAATATTAACATAAAGATTCCCTCTCTTACACTTCAAACAGTAATCTATTATAAAAAAAAATTGACTTTGTCCTCTGTATTCCCTCCAAACACACTCAGTCTATCTCATGACTGGCAAGTGACTAAACTCCATCCTCCCCGCCTCAAAAATCAACTCGAGTAAAAGTTAACTGGATAGGAAGTTTTTAAGAGATAAATTCCTAGGGTTGACAAATGAATAGCCCTGCACAATAGAAAACTGTTACTTAGATTTTAGCCATCTGACACGTAAGCATTTAAGATTCATTTTCTCCCCTTTTTCACAACATGTCTAGCCAGCTATCAGACCGAACTGTTTGAAGGATGTTATCTGGCCTCGCCAGCATTGTGACTCCTCGTCTAATTTAGGCTCTTCTGCATACCAACACACTATGGCTTTTTCACCACTCTTGTTCCCCTCCAAACAAAACCAACCCGTCTGCTAGGCATTTGGTTAACACATTATGTACACATATTAAGACTGTGCACTCTGCACAGATGTATAAACCTAGAAAATAGCATTATCATAACACCTTCCAGTTCAGCTACTTTAAGGCTGCTGTACTCCCATATCACAAAGCCTTGCTATTTATACACCCCTGCATATGGAAGACTCATCCCTCCTGGTGAGACTGCAGCCCAATGTACGCAGCCGACAAAATTACAGGCCCCGAACTTCTATAAACACTCATCCTGGCTTGCTTCTCTTCCTTGAATGCAAGCCAAGTTTATTAATCATTTTTTTTAAGTCAGAAAGAAAATGCAACAATTTTGATTTGACAAGAGGACGTAAAGAAACAAGATAAACAAGAAAAGCAGCCAATCTCAACCCAGAAGGTGAACCTCCCAGGTGGAAGCAGCTAGGGAAGCAGCGGGAGGGCTTGGTGTGCTAACCCTGGCTGTGCCACAACTCCATGGTGATGGCTGTGTTCCTTAGCTGGCCTCACCGTTCACAAACGTACCGTGGAGCAGAGTGAATGCACATCCTGACTGGTAGCTGGAGAAAAGACATCCTCTCAAATTAGTTTAAAGCGTTCTTTAGGAAAATGATGAAGAAAATGTATTTAGTTAACTTTCTAGACTACATGAAGAATTTCTTTAAATGAACTTGGCAGATTACCCTGAGCCACTTTAGACTGGATTCACTGGTAAGCTTTACTTTTAGTAGACCAACAGTGTTAGAAGTTATCAACATTTTCATTTTCTACCTTTCCACGAAGAGCAAGACAGAGAGATCGTGAGTACTAGTATCCCCTCTCAAAAAGGCAGAGAGCAAATGGTCTGCAAAGTGAAATCCTTGGTTTAGATTTTATTTGGTCAAAGGACTCCAGAGAGAATGACTGATCTTTAAGGCATGCCTTTGGCCGAGATGCCAGGGGTAAGAGTTGGGAGAGCTATCTGGCTAGGAGTCCAGATCCTACCTATCGGATGCCTGGCCTCTATTTCCACACATGGTCCCCAGGAGCACAGGGAAGGGAGAGGCAGAGCAATGAAGACTCATACATTTCCCCTTCACCTAGTCCCCAGGGACCTCTCACAATCTTTGTGGGCCTGAAGCCTTATAATAGGAACAAATCAGAGCCAGGCATCTGTATCCTGTGGGGAAGTTACTCTACTATTCATGATGCAGCTACAAAGGTTTCTAGTTCTAGGTTTTGTATGCAACCTAATCCCTATTCTCTAGACTACACGACTTCACTGGCAAAAGCACAGGTAAAAATCTCCAACATTTGTCACTTAAATAGGATAAAATACCATCTGTTGCTTTTACCTGAAAGGGCATTTGTTACATAAGAATAGGTGTCAGCCATGAGAAGCTCCAGCATCTGGAGTCTCCCTTCCTCTGCATTCTCACCGTGGCACATAGCCACGCACCACCCTTTTCCCGCCCATCACCGCTGGATTTGCACCCACTCAGAACTGCTGTTCTGACACAGAGGAGACAGACAGATCTATAGTTCAGGACCCAGGCACTCTGACAGTTTCTTTGTTTGGGGCACTTTCCTGGCCTGTAAAACATTAGAGGGCTGCCACTCAAGAGGGTACCAGACCCCGGATTCACTGCTCAGTTAAAGCGAGGGCTAGATTCAAATTGCTCCTGCAATTTCTGCCAAGGAGGGCACAGAGCACTGCCCTGCTGGCTGGACTTGAGGAAGCAGGGCAGTTGGGTGGGCCTGCCTTTGTAACACCGTTCCATATCAGAAGCTGATGTGTCGCCATGACTTTTTTTTAAGCTATTTTCTCAGTATCTCTTTAGACAGAGAAACAATACTATTTCTCTGGTTAGAAAGATCAATTAATTAGATTCAAGGGCAAAATGGACAAGTCATTATAGGCTATCAGAATGACAGAATATGATGTGTGTGTGTGTGTGTGTGTGTGTGTGTACATATTTTCCTTCCCACTTAGTTCTGTGTTATTTTTCACGGTAAATATGTAGGTTAAACACATTTTCTTCAATGCCACATCATTTGTTGAGATTCGTTTAAAGCAAACACATGGCCAGAAATATTACTCAGTCATAAAAAGAAACAAGTTATCTGTAGTGAGGTGGATGGACGTAGAGTCTGTTATACAGAGTGAAGTAAGTCAGAAAGAGAAAAACAAATACCATATGCTAACACATATATATGGAATCTAAAAAAAAAAAAGGTTCTGAAGAACCTAGGGGCAGCACAGGAATAAACATGGAGACATAGAGAATGGACTTGAGGACACAGGGAGGGGGAATGGTAAGCTGGGACGAAGTAAGAGAGTGACATGGACATATATACACTACCAAATGTGAAATAGATAGCTAGTGGGAAGCAGCCGCATAGCACAGGGAGATCAGCTCGGTGCTTTGTGACCACCTAGAGGGGTGGGATAAAGAGGGTGGGAGGGAGACCCAAGAGGGAGGAGATATGGGGATATATGTATATGTATAGCTGATTCACTTTGTTATACAGCAGAAACTAACACACCACTGTAAAGCCATTATACTCCAATAAAGATGTTAAAAAATAAAAAAACATGGCCAGAGAAAGGGTGCAATTTTGCTTCCATAAAGACTCACTAGAACAAGGCTACAGAGAAGACAGATTCGCATTCATGCCTTGCCATTTGCAAATTGCAATTACTCATGCTTGCCTGGTCCCCAGTGAGTCACCAGCTGAACTCCAGGCACAGAAATACAACCTCTGCATTTACAGGGGGATTTAGTGTGGCTCATGCAGAGGTCAGCAGACCGTCAAAAGTCACACTCTCCAACCACTGCTGCCTCTGAAATATACCTTGGGAATTTCTGTCTAGAAGGATTAAGTCATTCTGATATCTTACAAAAAACCCACAAAACCCTATTTACCTCAAAAGATGAACAGTCTGTAACAATATAGTTGAGGAATAAGGATACCAAACTCAAATGCTGATTATTAGATTTGTAAAATAGGAAGCATAATATGCCATCTATTCTACCATGAGGAAGGCAGGAATTCATTCCACACAAACCTCTTAGCTGAGGCAAGCCACTTGGTTTCTAATTGGTTCATTTTTCCTCTTAAGACACAGAAATGCTGATTCTCTATCCTTCTAATAAAAAAGTTACCATGTTGTAGCTCTAGAGACCTGTGAGATCACTGAGCTCAGACCCCACTGAGTGCAGCACAGGGCTACAATTATGCCATCCAAGACAAACAGACATTTGTCTGTTTTCTAAGGCATCCAGGGAAACACTTTGCAAACACTCTTAGTACTGTAATCTAGATCTCAGAACTTTGCCTCTACTGACTAGAAAGTTGCCTTGTGCAACTGAAGCCCATTCTCCTTGTGCTCCCAGGAGATCATGGAAAATAGCTGGTCATTACATAGGACGAAAATAATTTCTGAAATGGTGTCAAAACCAGTTCAAGTGTGAAAAAAAGTAACCAACTGTTTTATCAAGTCAATAATCTCCCACAAGTATATGGCAAAACTTCTTTCCCTGATTTTCTTATTTAAGACTGCATTTGTACTATACTCAACATTGACTCAGCTGAGAAAATTAAGCAGGAAAATAAATTTTTCTTAGTTTTATGTAAACATGTACAATTTATTATTGTTATTATTATTATATACACCAAATATTTGAATCATGACAACTCAGTGTAAGACACTCCCTTTTTAACTTGTTTATTACTATTATTATTTTTTCTTTAACGTTTTTATTGGAGTATAGTTGCTTTACAGTGGTGTGTTAGTTTCTGCTTTATAACAAAGTGAATCATTTATACATATACATATATCCCCATATCTCTTCCCTCTTGTGTCTCCCTACCTCCCACCGTCCCTACCCCACCCTTCTAGCTGGTCACAAAGCACAGAGCTGATCTCCCTGTGCTATGCGACTGCTTCCCACTAGCTATCTATTTTACATTTCGCAGTATATATCTCCATATATAAACTACCACTCTCTCACTTCGTCCCAGCTTACCCTTCCCCCTCCCCATTTCCTCAAGTCCATTCTCTACTACGTCTCTGACTTTATTCCCTCCTTGCCTCTAAGTTCTTCATGACCATTTTTTTTTTTTTAGATTCCATATATATGTGTTAGCATATGGCATTTCTTTTTCTCTTTCTGACTTATTTCACTCTGTATGACAGACTCTAGGTCTATCCACCAATTTCATTTCTTTTTATGGCTGAGTAATATTCCATTGTATATATGTGCCACATCTTCTTTATCCATTCATCTGTTGATGGACACTTAGGTTGCTTCCATGTCCTGGCTATTGTTAACAGAGCTGCAGTGAATATTGTGATACATGACTCTTTTTGAATTATGGTTTTCTCAGGATATATACCCAGTAGTGGGATTGCTGGGTCTTATGGTAGTTCTATTTTTAGTTTTTAAAGGAACCTCCATACTGTTCTCCATAGTGGCTGTATGAATTTACATTCCCACCAACAGTGCAAGAGGTTTCCCTTTTCTCCACACTTTCTCCAGCATTTATTGTTTGTAGATTTTTTGATGATGGCCATTATGAAAGGTGTGAGATGATATCGCATTGTAGTTTTAATTTGCATTTCTCTAATGATTAATGATGTTGAGCATTCTTTCATGTGTGTATTGGCAATCTGTATAACTTCTTTGGAGAAATGTCTATTTACATCTTCTGCCCATTTTTGAACTGGGTTGTTTGTTCTTTTGATATTGAGCTGCATGAGCGGCTTGTAAATTTTGGAGATTAACCCTTTGTCAGTTGCTTCACTTGTAAATATTTTCTCCCATTCTGAGGGTTGTCTTTTCATCTCGTTGATGGTTTCCTTAGCTGTGCAAAAGCTTTTAAGTTTCATTAGGTCCCATTTGTTTATTTTTGTTTTTAATTCTATTTCTCTAGGAGGTGGATCAAAAAGGATCTTGCTGTGATTTATGTCATAGAGTGTTCCACCTATGTTTTCCTCTAAGACTTTGATAGTGTCCAGCATTACATTTAGGTCTTTAATACACTTTGAGTTTGTTTTTGTGTATGGTGCTAGTGAGGGTTCTAATTTAACTTTTACATGTAGCTGTCCAGTTTTCCCAGCACCACTTATTGAAGAGGATGTCTTTTCTCCATTGTATATTCTTGCCTACTTTATCAAACATAAGGTGACCATATGTGCATGGGTTATCTCTGGGCTTTCTATCCTGTTCCATTGATCTATATTTCTTTTTTTGTACCAGTAACATACTGTCTTGATTACAGTAGCTTTGTAGTATAGCCTGAAGTCCGGGATCCTGATTCCTCCAGTTCCATTTTTCTTTCTCAAGATTGCTTTGGCTATTCGGGGTCTTTTTTGTTTGCATACAAATTGTGAAATTTTTTGTTCTAGCTCTGTGAAAAATGCCAGTGGTAGTTTGATAGGGATTGCATTCAATATGTAGATAGCTTTGGGTAGTACAGACATTTTCACAATGTTGATTCTTCCAATACAAGAACATGGCATATCTCTCCATCTATTGGTATCATCTTTAATTTCATTCATCAGTGTCTTAGAGTTTTCTGCATACAAGTCTTTTGTCTCCTTAGGTAGGTTTATTCCTAGGTATTTTATCCTTTTTGTTGCAATGGTAAATGGGAGTGTTTCCTTAATTTCCCTTTCAGATTTTTCATCATTCGTGTATAGGAATGAAAGAGATTTCTGTGCATTAATTTTGTATCCTGCTACTTTACTAAATTCATTGATTAGCTCTAGTAGTTTTCTGGTAGCATCTTTAGGATTCTTTATGTATAGTATCATGTCATCTGCAAACAGTGACAGATTTACTTCTTTTCTGATTTGGATTCCTTTTATTTCTTTTTTTTTTTTTTTTTTTTTTTTTTTTTTTGCGCTACGCGGGCCTCTCACTCTTATGGCCTCTCCCGCTGTGGAGCACAGGCTCTGGGCGTGCAGGCTCAGCGGCCATGGCTCACAGGCCCAGCCGCTCCGCGGCATGTGGGATCTTCCAGGACTGGGACATAAATCCGTGTCTCCTGCATTGGCAGGGGAACTCTCAACCACTGCGCCACCAGGGAAGCCCTATTTCTTTTTTCTTCTCTGATTGCTGTAGCTAAAACTTCCAAAACTATGTTGAATAATAGTGGTGAGAGTGGGCAACCTGTCTTGTTCCTGATCTTAGTGGAAATGGTTTCAGTTTTTCACCATTGAGGATGATGATGGATGTGGTTTTGTCATATATGGTCTTTATTATGTTGAGGAAAATTCCCTCTATGCTTACTTTCTGGAGGGTTTTTATCATAAATGGGTGTTGAATTTTGTCAAAAGCTTTCTCTGCATCTATTGAGATGATCATATGGTTTTTCTCCTTCAATTTGTTAATATGGTGTATCACATTGCTTGATCTGTGTATATTGAAGAAACCTTGCATTCCTGGGATAAACCCCACTTGATCATGGAGTATGATCCTTTTAATGTGCTGTTTGACTCTGTCTGCTAGTATTTTGTTGAGGAATTTTGCATCTATGTTCATAGATATTGGCCTATTGTTTTCTTTCTTTGTGACATCTTTGTCTGGTTCTGGTATCAGGGTGATGGTGCCTCGTAGAATGAGTTTGGGAGTGTTCCTCCCTCTGCTATATTTTGGAAGAGTTTGAGAAGGATAGGTGTTAGCTCTTCTCTAAATGTTTGATAGAATTTGCCTGTGAAGCCATCTGCTCCTGGGCTTTTGTTTGTTGGAAGATTTTTAATGACAGTTTCAATTTCAGTGCTTATGATTGTTCTGTTCATATATTCTATTTCTTCCTGGTTCAGTCTCAGAAGTTTGTGCCTTTCTAAGAATTTGTCCATTTCTTCCAGGTTGTCCATTTTATTGGCATAGAGTTGCTTGTAGTAATCTCTGATGACCCTTTGTATTTCTGCACTATCAGCTGTTACTTCTCCATTTTCATTTCTAATTCTATTGATTTGAGTGTTCTCCCCTTTTATCTCGATGAGTCTGGCTAATGGTTTATCAATTTTGTTTATCTTCTCAAAGAATCAGCTTTTAGTTTTATTGATCTTTGCTATTGTTACCATCATTTCTTTTTCATTTATTTCTGATCTGATCTTTATGATTTATTTCCTTCTGGTAACTTTGGAGTTTCTTTGTTCTTCTTTCTCTAATTGCTTTAGGTGTAAGGTTAGGTTGTGTATTTGAGATGTTCCTTGTTTCTTAAGGTAGGATTGTATTGCTATAAACTTCCCTCTTAGAACTGTTTTTGCTGCATCCCATAGGTTTTGGGTCATCATGTTTTCATTGTCATTTGTTTCTAGGTATTTTTGATTTCCTCTTTGATTTTTTTCAGTGATCTCTTGGTTATTAAGTAGTGTATTGTTTAGCCTCCATGTGTTTGTATTTTTTCCAGATTTTTTTCTTGTATTTGATATCTAGTCTCATAGCATTGTTGTCAGAAAAGATACTTGATATGATTTCAATTTTCTTAAGTTTACCAGGGCTTGACTTGTGACCCCAAGATATGATCTATCCTGGAGAATGTTCCATGAGCACTGGAGAAGAAAGTGTATTCTGTTCTTTTTGGATGGAATGTCCTATAAATATCAATTAAGTCCATCTTGTTTAATGTATCATTTAAAACTTGTGTTTCCTTATTTATTTTCATATTGGATGATCTGTCCATTGGTGAAAGTGAGGTGTTAAAAGTCCCTTACTATGATTGAGTTACTGTTGATTTCCACTTTAATGGCTGTTGGCATTTGCCTTATGTACTGAGGTGCTCCTATGTTGGGTGTATAAATTTTTACAATTGTTATATCTTCTTGGACTGATCCCTTGATCATTATGTAGTGTCCTCCTTTGTCTCTTGTGATAGTCTTTATTTTAAAGTCTATTTTGTCTGATATGAGAATTGCTACTCCAGCTTTCTTTTGATTTCCATTTGCATGGAATATCTTTTTCCATCCCCTCACTTTCAGTCTGTATGTGTCCCTAGGTCTGAAGTGGGTCTCTTGTAGACAGCATATTTATGGGTCTTGTTTTTGTGTCCATTCAGCCAGTCTATGTCTTTTGGTTGGAGCATTTAATCCGTTTACATTTAAGGTAAATATCGATATGTATGTTCCTACTAGCATTTTCTTAATTGTTTTGGGTTTGTTCTTGTAGGTTTTTTCCTTCTCTTGTGTTTCTTGCCTAGAGAAGTTCCTTTAGCATTTGTTGTAAAGCTCGTTTGGGGGTGCTGAATTCTCTTAGCTTTTGCTTGTCTGTAAAGATTTTAATTTCTCTGTCAAATCTGAATGAGATCCTTGCTGGGTAGAGTAATCTTGGTTGTAGGTTTTTCTCCTTCATCACTTTAAATATGTCCTGCCACTCCCTTCTGGCTTGCAGAGTTTCTGCTGAAAGATCAGATGTTAACCTTATGGGGATTCCCTTGTATGTTATTTGTTGTTTTTCCCTTGCTGCTTTCAATATTTTTTCTTTGTATTTAATTTTTGATAGTTTGATTAATATGTGTCTTGGCATGTTTCTCCTTGGATTTATCCTGTATGGGACTCTCTGTGCTTCCTGGACTTGATTAACTATTTCCTTTCCCATATTAGGGAAGTTTTCAACTATAATCTCTTCAAATATTTTCTCAGTTCCTTTCTGTTTCTCTTCTTCTGAGACCCTTATAATTCTAATGTTGGTGCATTTAATATTGTTCCAGAGGTCTGTGAGACTGTTCTCAATTCTTTTCATTCTTTTTTCTTTCTTCTGCTCTACAGTAGTTATTTCTGCTATTTTATCTTCCAGGTCACTTATCCGTTCTTCTGCCTCAGTTATTCTGCTATTGATCCCATCTAGAGAATTTTTGATTTCATTTATTGTGTTGTTCATGCTTATTTGTTTGCTCTGTGGTTCTTCTAGGTCCTTGTTAAACGTTTCTTGTATTTTCTCTATTCTATTTCCAAGATTTTAGATCATCTTTACTATCATTATTCTGAATTCTTTTTCAGGTAGACTGCCTATTTCCTCATCATTTGTTAGGTCTGGTGGGTTTTTACCTTGCTCCTTCAACTGCCTTGTGTTTCTTTGTCTTCTCATTTTGCTTAACTTACTTTTTGGGAGTCTCCTTTTTGCAGGCTGCAGGCTCGTAGTTTCTGTTGTTTTTGGTGTCTGTCCCCAGTGGCTAAGGTTGTTTCAGTGGGTTGTGTAGGCTTCCCAGTGGAGGGGACTCGTGCCTGTGTTCTGATGTATGAGGCTGGATCTTGTCCTTCTGGTGGGCAGGTCCATGTCTGGTTGTGTGCTTTGGGGTGTCTGTGACCTTATTATGATTTTAGGCAGCCTCTCTGCTAATGGGTGGGGGTGTGTTCCTGCCTTGCTAGCTGTTTGGTATAGGGTGTCCAACACTGTAGCTTGTTGGTCATTGAGTGGACCTGGGTCTTGGTGTTGAGATGGTGATCTCTGGGAGATTTTCACCATTTAATATTACATCGAGCTGGGAGGTCTCTGGTGGACCAGTGTCCTGAACTTGGCTCTCCCACCTCAGAGGCACAGCCCTGACACCTACCTAGCTGGAGCACCAAGAGCCTGTCATCCACACAGCTCAGAATAAAAGGGAGAAAAAAAGAAAGAAAGAAGGAAAGAAAAAGATTAAATTAAATTAAATTTAAAAGTTATTAAGATAAAAAACAAAAAATAATTATTAAAATAATATTTAAGTAATTTAAAAAAAAAGAGAGAGCAACCAAACCAAAAAACAAATCCACCAATGATAACAAGTGCTGAAAACAATACTAAAAAAAGAAAAAAAAAACAGATAGAACCCTAGGACAAATGGTAAAAGCAAAGCTATACAGACAAAAATCACACACAGAAGCATACACATACACAATCACAAAAAGAGAAAAAGGGAAAAATATATATATATTGTTGCTCCCAAAGTCCACCTCCTCAATTTGGGATGATTCATTGTCTATTCAGGTATTCCACAGATGCAGGATGCATCAAGTTGACTGTGGAAATTTAATCTGCTGCTCCTGAGGCTGCTGGGAGAGATTTCCCTTTCTCTTCTTTGTTCACACAGCTCCAGGGGTTCAGCTCTGGGTTTGGACCCGCCTCTGCGTGTAGGTCGCCTGAGAGTGTCTGTTCTTCGCTCAGACAGGACAGGGTTAAAGGAGCAGTTGATTAGGGAGCTCTGGCTCACTCAGGCTGGGGGGAGGGAGGGGTATGGAGTGCAGGGCGAGCCTGTGGTGGCAGAGGCCAGCATGACGTTGCAACAGCCTGAGGTGTGCCACGTGTTCTCCCAGGGAATTTGTCCCTGGATCATGGGACCCCAGCAGTGGGGGGCTGCACAGGCTCCTGGGAGGGGAGGCGTGGATAGTGACCTGTGCTTGCACACAGGCTTCTTGGTGGGTGCAGCAGCAGCCTTAGCATCTCATGCCCATCTCTGGGGTCCATGCTGATAGCCACGGCTCATGCCTGTCTCTGGAGCTCCTTTAAGTGGCGCTCTTAATCCCCTCTCCTCATGCACCAGGAATCAAACAGACAGGAAAAAGTCTCTTGCCTGTTCGGCAGGTCCAGACTTTTTCCCGGACTCCCTCCCGGCTAGCTGGGAGCACTAGCCCCCTTCAGGCTGTGTTCATGCCACCAACCTCAGTCCTCTCCATGGGATGTGACCTCCGAAGCTCAAGCTTCAGCTCCAAGCCCGCACCCGTCCCAGCGGGTGAGCAGACAAGCCTCTCGGGCTGGTGAGTGTTGGTCGCCACTGACCCTCTGTGCGGGAATCTCTCTGCTTTGCTCTCAGCACCCCTGTTGCTGTGCTCTCCTCTGTGGCTCTGAAGATTTCCCCCTCTGTCACACACAGTCTCCGCCCATGAAGGGCTTCCTAGTGTGTGGAAACCTTTCCTCCTTCACAGCTCCCTCCCACTGGTGTAGGTCCCGTCCCTATTCTTTTGTCTCTGTTTATTCTTTTTTCTTTTGCCCTACCCAGGTACGTGGGGAGTTTCTTGCCTTTTGGTAAGTCTCAGGTCTTCTGCCAGCATTCAGTAGGAGGTCTGTAGGAGTTGTTCCACATGTAGATGTATTTCTGATGTATTTGTGGGGAGGAAAGTGATCTCCACGTCTTACTCTTCCACGATCTTGAAGCTCCTCCCACTCTTTTTTTAGAATTTTTGAATTTTCTATTATTTATTTTTTTATACAGCAGGTTCTTATTAGTCATCAATTTTATCCACATCAGTGTATACATATCAAACCCAACCTCCCAATTCATCACACAACCCGCCCACTACTTTCTCTCCTTGGTTTCCATATGTTTGTTCTCTACATCTGTGTCTATATTTCTGCCCAGTAAACCAGTTCATCTGTACCATTTTTCTAGGTTCCACATATATGCATTAATATATATTTGTTTTTCTCTTTCTGACTTACTTCACTCTGTATGACAGTCTCTAGATCCACCCACGTCTCTACAAATGACCAATTCCATTCCTTTTGATGGCTGAGTAATATTCCATTTTATATATGAGACACATCTTCTTTATCCATTCATCTGTCGATGGGCATTTAGGTTGCTTCCATGACCTGGCTATTATAAATAGAGCTGCAATGAACTTGTGGTGTATATGTCTTTTTGAATTATGATTTTCTCTGGGTATATGCCCACTAGTGGGATTGCTGGGTCATATTGTAATTCTATTTTTACTTTTCTAAGGAACCTCCATACTGTTCTCCATAGTGGCTATATCAATTTACATTCCCACCAATAGTGCAAGAGGGTTCCCTTTTCTCCACACTCTCTCCAGCATTTGTTATTTGTAGATTTTCTGATGATACCCATTCTAACTGGTGTGAGGTGATACCTCACTGTAGTTTTGATGAGCAGCTTTTCATGTGCTTCTTGGCCATCTGTATGTCTTCTTTGGAGAAATGTCTATTTGGGTCTTCTGCCCATTTTTTGATTGGAATGCTTTTTTTTTTTTTTAATATTGAGCTGCATGAGCTTTTTATATATTTTAGAGATTAATCCTTTGTCTGTTGATTCATTTGCAAATATTTTCTCCCATCCTGAGGGCTGTTTTTTCATCTTATTCATAGTTTCCTTTGCTTTGCAAAAGGTTTTAAGTTTCATTACGTCCCATTTATTTATTTTTGTTTTTATTTCCATTACTCTAGGAGGTGGGTCAAAAAAGATCTTGCTGTGATTTATGTCAAAGAGTGTTCTACCTACGTTACATTTTCCTCTAAGAGTTTTAGAGTGTCTGGTCTTACATTTAGGTTTCTAATCCATTTTGAGTTTCTTTTTGTGTATGGTGTTAGGGAGTGTTCTAATTTCATTCTTTTACATGTAGCTGTCCAGTGTTCCCAGCACCACTTGTTGAAGAGACTGTCTTTTCTCCATTGTATATTCTTGCCTCCTTTCTCATAGATTAGTTGACCAATGTGTGTCTTTTATCTCAGCATTTTCTATCCTGTTCCATTGATCTATATTTCTGTTTTTGTGCCAGTACCATATTGTCTTGATTACTATAGTTCTGTAGTATCGTCTGAAGTCAGGGAGTCTGATTCCTCCAGCTGTTTTTTTCCTTCAATACTGCTTTGGCTATTCGGGGTCTTTTGTGTCTCCATACAAATTTTAAGACTTTTTGTTCTAGTTCTGTAAAAAATGCCAGTGGTAATTTCATAGGGATTGCATTGAATCTGTAGATTGCTTTGGGTAGTATAGCCATTTTCACAACGTTGATTCTTCCAATCCAAGAACATGGTATATCTCTCCAACTGTTTGTGTCATCTTTGACTTTTTCATCAGTGTCTTATAGTTTTCTGAGCACCGGTCTTTTACCTCCTTAGGTAGGTTTATTCCTAAATATTTTATTCTTTTTGTTGCAATGGTGAATGGGATTGTTTCCTTAATTTCTCTTTCTGATCTTTCATTGTTAGTGTATAGGAATGCAAGAGATTTCTGTGCATTAATTTTGTATCCTGCTACTTTACCAAATTCATTGATTAGCTCTAGTAGTTTTCTGGTGGCATCTTTAGGATTCTCTACATATAGTATCATGTCATCTGCAAATAGTGACAGTTTTACTTCTTCTTTTCCAATTTGTGATGATTTTATTTCTTTTTCTTCTCTGCTTGCCATGGCTAGGACTTCCAAAACTATGTTGATTAACAGTGGTGAGAGTGGACATCCTTGTCTTATTCCTGATCTTAGAGGAAATGCTTCCAGGTTTTCACCATTGAGAATGATGTTTGCTGTGGGTTTCTTGTATATGGCCTTTATTACGTTGAGGTAGGTTCCCTCTATGCCCACTTTCTGGAGGGTTTTTATCATAAATGGGTGTTGAATTTTGTCAAAAGCTTTTTCTGCAACTATTGAGATGATTATATAGTTTTTCTCCTTCAGTTTGTTAATATGGTGTATCACGTTGATTGATTTGCATATATGGAAGAATCCTTGCAACTCTGGGATAAATCCCACTTGATCACGGTGTATGACCGTTTTAATATGTTTTTGGATTCTCTTTTTTAGTATTTTATTGAGGATTTTTGCATCTATGTTCATTAGTGATATTGGCCTGTAGTTTTCTTTTTCGTAGTATCTTTCTCTGGTTTTGGTATCAGGGTGATGGTGGCCTCATAGAATGAGTTTGGGAGTGTTCCTTCCTCTGCAATTTTTTGGAAGAGTTTGAGAAGGATGGGTGTTAGCTCTTCTCTAAATGTTTGATAGAATTCACCTGTGAAGACATATAGTCCTGGACTTTTGTTTTTTGGAAGATTTTCAATTTCACTACTTGTGATTGGTCTGTTCATATTTTCTACTTCTTCCTGGTTCAGTCTTGGAAGTTCATACCTTCCTAAGAATGTGTCCCTTTCTTCCAGGTTGTCCATTTTATTGGCATAGACTTGCTTGTAGTAGTCTCTTAAGATGCTTTGTATTTCTGTGGTGTCCGTTGTAACTTCTCCTTTTTCATTTCTAATTTTATTGATTTGAGTCCTCTCCCTCTTTTTGTTGATGAGTCTGGTTAAAGTTTTATCAATTTGTTTACACTCTCAAAGACCAAGCTTTTAGTTTTATTGATCTCTGCTATTGTTTTCTTTGTTTCTATTTCATTTATTTCTGCTCTAATCTTTATGATTTCTTTCCTTCTACTAACTTTGGGTTTTGTTTGTTCTTCTTCCTCTAGTTCCTTTAGGTGTAAGGTTAGATTGAGATTTTTCTTGTTTTTTGAGGTAAGCTTGCTATAAACTTCCCTCTTAGAACTGCTTTTGCTGCATCCCATAGGTTTTGGATGGTCGTGTTTTCATTGTAATTTGTCTCTAGGTATTTTTTTATTTCCTCTTTGGTTTCTTCAATTATCTCTTGGTTATTTAGTAACAAACTGTTTAGCCTCCATGTGTTTATGTTGTTATGGTTTTTTCCCCCTGTAATTGATTTCTAATCTCATAGTGTTGTGGTCAGAAAAGATGCATGATATGATTTCAATTTTCTTATATTTACCAAGGCCTGATTTGTGACCCAAGATGTGATCTATCCTGGAGAATATTCTGTGTACACTTGAGAAGAAAGTGTAATCTGCTGTTTTTGGATGGAATGTCCTATAAACATCAATTAAATCTATCTGGTGTATTGTGTCGTTTAAAGCTTGTGTTTCCTTATTAATTTTCTGTCTGGATGATCTGTCCATTGGTGTAAATGAGGTATTAAATTCCCCCACTATTATTGTGTTACTGTCAATTTCCTCTTTTATAGCTGTTAGGAGTTGCCTTATGTATTGAGGTGCTCCTATGTTGGGTGCATATATATTTATAATTGCTATATCTTCTTCTTGGATTGATCCTTTGATCATTATGTAGTGTCCTTCCTTGTCTCTTGTAACATTCTTTATTTTAAAGTCTACTTTATCTGATATGAATATTGCTACTCCAGATTTCTTCTGATTTCCATTTGCATGGAATATCTTTTTCCATACCCTCACTTTCAGTCTGTATGTGTCCCTAGGTCTGAAGTGGGTCTCTTGTAGACAGCATATATATGGGTCTTGTTTTTTTATCCATTCAGTGATCCTGTGTCTTTTGGTTGGAGCATTTAATCCATTCACGTTTAAGGCAATTATCAATATGTATGATCCTATTACCATTCTCTTAATTGTTATTGGTTTGTTTTTGTAGGTCCTTTTCTTCTCTTGTGTTTCCCATTTAGAGAAGTTCCTTTAGCATTTGTTGGAGAGCTGGTTTGGTGGTGCTGAATTCTCTTAGCTTTTGCTTGTCTGTAATGGTTTTAATTTCTCCATCAAATCCGAATGAGATCCTTGCTGGGTAGAGTAATCTTAGTTGTAGGTTCTTCCCTTTCATCACTTTAAATATATCATGCCACTCCCTTCTGGGTTGTAGAGTTTCTGCTGAGAAATCAGCTGTTAACTTTATGGGCTTTCCCTTGTATGTGATTTGTCATTTTTCCCTTGCTGCTTTCAATAATTTATCTTTGTCTTTAATTTTTGTCTATTTGATTACTATGTGTCTCGGTGTGTTTCTCCTTGGGTTTATCCTTCCTGGGACTCTCTGTATTTCCTGGACTTGGGTGGCTATCTCCTTTCCCATGTAAGGGAAGTTTTTGCTTATAATCTCTTCAAATATTTTCTCAGGTCCTTTCCCTCTCTCTTCTCCTTCTTGGACCCCTATAATGCGAATGTTGTTGTGTTTAATGTTGTCCCAGAGGTCTCTTAGTCTGTCTTCAATTCTTTTCATTCTGTTTTCTTTATTCTGTCCATGGCAGTGAATTCCACCATTCTGTCTCCCAGGTCACTTATCCATTCTTCTGCCTCAGTTGTTTGCTATTTATTCCTTCTACTGTATTTTTCAATTCAGTTATTGTATTGTTCATCTCTGTTTGTTTGTTCTTTAATTCTTCTATCTGTTTGCTCTTTTTTCCCCTTTTTATGGCTGAGTAATATTCCATTGTATATATGTGCCACATCTTCTTTATCCATTCATCTCCCAATGGACACTTAGGTTGCTTCCATGTCCTGGCTACTGTAAATAGTGCTGCAATCAATACTGTGCTACATGACTCTTTTTGAATTATATGCCCAGGGTTTTCTCAGGGTATATGGCCAGTAGTGGGATTGCTGGGTCGTATGGTAGTTCTATTTGTAGTTTTTTAAGGAACCTCCATACTGTTTTCCACAGTGGCTGTATCAATTTACATTCCCACCAACAGTGCAAGAGGGTTCCCTTTTCTCCACACCCTCTCCAACATTTATTGTTTGCAGATTTTTTGATGCTGGCCATTCTGTCTGGTGTGAGGTGATACTTCATTGTATTTTTGATTTGCATTTCTCTAATGATTAGTTATGTTGAGCATCCTTTCATGTGTTTGTTGGCAATCTGTATATCTTCTTTGGAGGAATGTCTATTTAAGTCTTCTGCCTATTTTTGGATTGGACTATTTGTTTTTTTGATATTGAGTTGCATGAGCTGCTTGTAAACTCTGGAGATAAGTTTTTGTTCTTTAATTATTCTAGGTCTTTGTTAAACATTTCTTGCATCTTCTCAATCTTTACCTCCATTCTTTTTCTGAGGTCCTAGGTCATCTTCACTCTCATTATTCTGAGTTCTTTTTCTGGAAGGTTGCCTATCTCCACTTCAGTTAGTTGTTTTTCTGGGGTTTTATCTTGTTCCTTCATCTGGTACATAGTCCTCTGCCTTTTAATTTTGTCTCTCTTTCTGTGAATGTGGTTTTCATTCCACAGGCTGCAGCAATGACCCTACGCTGATTTTTAAAAAGGAGTTGTAACATTGCATTTTTGTTTTCAATTTCTGTGAGTAAAGAAGATGCTTCACAGAGCTGGTCATATGAGTAATGCCATCAATGTGTATTCTAAACCAATGTTTTTCAAATTTTAATGTGTAAATGAATTACATGGGGTTCTTATTAAAGTGTAAGTTTTGATTTGCAGGTCAGGAGGGTCATACAATTTTGCTTTTGTACAAATTTCCAGGTGAAGTGAAGTTATTGGTTCTACAACTTATCCATATTTAGAGTAGAAAGCTTCTAGCCTACACCTCCATACCAGTTTGACTGACATCTATAGCTCTCAATACTCTCACTGGTATATCAAGCAACCAGTCAACCAGAGGAAGCAACTGGCATAAATCATTAAATACAGCTAAAATAAATTGATTGGCCACCCTTCATTCATCTTAGTCTAACAAATACAATTACCAAGTAAAGAGAAGAATCTCCAGGATAGTTTTATGAAAACCACACATAAAATATGTGTGCACTCTCTCCCTTTCCCCCTTCTCTCTTTCATACACACACATACAACACACACACACACACACACACACACACACACACACACACACACACACACCCCTTATCAGTTCTGTTTCTATGGAGAACCCTAACACACCTGTGTATGAAAAACTGAGCTTTACTATGGTCTTGACACCTCTAACCACTGGGATTCTTAATTCTTTCCTTAGGTTTAGCCTTTAAACATACCCCAGAGACAGTGTCTCAGTGCAGAGATTATGAATAAGCTTTAAGCGAGGGACTCTGGATCACCACATAATCAACTTGATTGGGTTTTGAATGCCAAGTCCCTAGACTCTTGGACTGTTTCCAGAGGATCAAGTGCCTGTAAGTCCCACCCTCTTTCATGGGCTGGCATTCCTGCCCTTGAGGGCCAGTCTTACCTGACTAAAGGCAGCTGATAGATTCCTGCACCTACTGCTCAAGCTTTTGTGTTTTATCCTGATCTTGGACTCATTTTCAACCTTTGACTAGTGGTGTTTGCATACTGCTTGTCCTTTGTCCTCCTAGACTGATCTTCCAGATGTGAAACAAGCTGAGATCAGTTACCAAATCCTGGCATAACAATACTGTTTGGCAGCTGGGTTTTGTCAAACTTTTTCTTTCTTTATCTGTGTTCTATCCAACCCACAACTATCCAAACCCTACTCCTGATTGAGACAAACACACCAAATGTGCCATTTGGCCCCTGACTATTCTCCAGCTTCCTTTACTGATAATTCTCTCACCTGCACCCCAAACCTACCCTAAACCACAAACACACCCTGCACTGTAGCCCCCCATGGGTCTAACTAGTCCCTGTACATCCTGGGTCCTTTCACCATCCCCTGCCTCTCTGAGCAGGCTCTTCTCTGGCTGGAGTAAACTGCTTTCACTGAGCCTTGAAGAATCTGCACAAACACTGCCACCCTCAGGTCATCAGTGACCCTCGTAGTTGCCACAGTATTCTTTCCTCCACCATTTTGTTTATATCTCTTTAGAAGGTGTACTCTGCAATCGTAGTATTATCTGTTGTGTGTTGCTTTCTCCAGTAAACTGTGACTCCCTTGAGGGAAAAAACCAATTCTGACTTATTTTTGTGATCCATGGGACTACTACAGAACTCATCACTGGAGGAGCTTAATTCTCTTTTGGTCCAATTATTGATTAACAATTCTGGGCAGAGAATACTTGTATTCTATCAATAACCATCAACCTGGAATAAATCATTGTGACATTAAATTAAAGTATTAAATTATTTTTCCTTCCAGGTATAAATTTTTTAGTATAAACTGGCTGTACACCAAAACTCAACAGAATTATAAATGCAGATGTAGAAGACAAATGCTTTATCCTCAATTTATCCCAAGTGCCAGTAAAAGCAACTACTGGAAAGAAAATATCCAATAAGCTTATCTCCAATCTCAAACCTAAAGTTCCATTGATCTAAGGATGAGGAATAATTAGAAAGCCATAAAATCCACAGAAGCTATACTGTACTATTTAGCAATTTCTTACATTCTTTATTCTTCCCTAGATGCAATGTCTTGTTTTCCCAACTAAATTTTAGGCTGCAACCTTTCTTCTAAGGTGCAAATTTTACTTGTAAGTTTTGGTTTCAGAACTGGCCTGTTCCTCAAGCAACAGAAACCATTGCTTAAGTGTCCTCTCTCCCTCCCAAGCACCCCACAGAGGGGCTACTTACCACACATGATGCCTTCCCTAATATTTTTTCATCAACAAACTAACAAAGCAAAATCTGTATTAAGTTGTATAGCCATGAGAAATCATAATTCTCTCACTGCAGCTTTATTTTAAACAACAAAATGATCAAGTGTGGATTTTGCTGTTGCTGAGAAAGCTGTCCAGGACACTATGGATAAAATTTTCCAATTCAGAGCAAACTGTCTGCTTTTCCAGAAAGTGGAGGCTCAACCAGAGACAGTAAAGTTCATGACCTTAGCAGATAAAGTTTAGTCAGATCCATTAAGGCTAGGTCCTTTATGCTAACTGACCCTCATAATCGGTTGACAATAAGACTTGGGGATTTTATAATCCCTCAACTCTTCTTTGATGTCATACAAAATACTACAGATGATTCCTCCTAGTGAACCACATTGCCTATATCCATACCTTTGTGTAGTCTCCTCTTCTGCAATCTGGGCTGGCCTGTTCCTTGCTTAATAGAATGTGGATAAATGTGGAAGAAGTTATGCTGACTTCTGAAGTTTGGTCAAAAGAAAGTTTGAGCTTCTGCCTGGAGTCCTGAGCTGTCATCTAAGAAGTCTGAGCCCTCAGGACCACCATGTTGGGGACAGCACATGCAGGCACTCAGGGCCACAGTTCCAGCTAAACCAACTGTCCAGTAGTCATCCTAGTTCAGGCACCAGACATGGGAGTGGAGAAACCATGTAAGCATCCAGCCTTGTCAAGCCTTCAGATGGCTTCAGGCTTAGCTGACAACTGGATGTGACCACAGAAGAGACCTCCAAGCAAGAATGAGTCAAATCAGAACCATAAGAGATAATATCAAATCATTGTGCTAGGGCACTAAGCTTTGAGGTGGTTTCTTATGTGGCAATAAATAACTAGAACACTGTAACCAGGGGGAAGTAGATGAGTCCAGAAACAAGGCCTGATGTAAGAATTCCAAATCAATGGGCACCTGGACACATGCAAGCTGAAAATAGCTTCCTCCACTAAGACCTGCATCTTTGACCTCTCAAGAGAGAAATCATATTTGAAGATGCCTTTCATTCTGACATATTTTCCTTTTAGGAATACTTAATTTTACTGCTGCTCGTCCCTTGGTAGTAAAGAATTCTACCCATTTTATCAATTGAATCAATAAAACAGAACCCCACTGGCCCTTGAGACTGCAGAAAACAATGAGAGGACCCCCATTCCCTTCCAGGCTGTGAGTCAGAACAGGGGGGATTGTCACCTCAAGTTCTGATGGCAGCTGAGCCAGCACGTGGACTTCTCCCCTTGCTTTTCCCTTCTGTAAACTAGCACAAGAAAATGGCACAGGCAGGAGCATGCTGCCCTGGGAGGAGAAGATGCCACATGAGGGTGAGTCTGCAGAGTGGAGCTTTGCCTCTCTGCTCTACAAAGCTCATGATCACCCTTACCCAACAGTGATTTAGCAAGTATGCTTTCCAGGAAGTGGCCCATGAGGTTAACTCACTGCAGCAGGTGCAACCATAACAATTAAAGCTGAATTATATTAACAGTCCTAATGGCAACTAAGTAGACACATTTAGGGCCTCTCATGATTGAGGAGGAGAAAATTTTACATGTAGAGGTGCTTATGCTACAGATCTCATTAAGTGAGTTAAAAGAAAGAGAGACTTGGGCTTTCCAGGTGATTGCTGCCTTACTTCTTGTCACTCCAGAGTACTGTTCCAGAGCACCATGTCAAACTGGAGATAGTATGGTTCCTTTGCCATGGAATTACCACAATCAGAATGCTAACCCAGTGAGAACCTGACACAATCATTGTTTCTCTCTGTGACCTCCTTGGGAACTTTGGAATCCCCAGTTCTAAGTGCAAGGCCTGGCACACATAGATATTTAAAAAATATTTGTTAGGAAGTAGACTAGAAGCAACACAAGATGAGCTAGACTAGGTAAGCAGGTCAGGGAATTTATATACATGGTATTTATTACATATCTACATCTCTATCTATTACATTTCCTCTCTGGTATCACATAGGGGATCTCTTAAAGCCAAACTACTTTTATAACTACGTATGGTGATGGATGTTAAATAGACTTATTGTGATCATTTCTCAATATATACAAATATTGAATTATTATGTTGTATTCCTGAAACTAACAGTTATATGTTAATTATACTTCAATAAAAAAATAATAATAGTAAAGCCAAACAAGACCTTAGTCGGTCCTTGATTGCCCCAATCTTGCACAAAGAACATTTTACTTCAGACGCAGTCCAAGCCAGATCCTGAGTCAATGAGAACCAGGCCTAGTGATCAATTCAGGGCCCTATCACCACTTTGTTTGGGGCTGTAGAATTACTCTTGCTGCTCTATGTATAATAGGCTCTCACATTTCCCTAAAGATATACAGCTTTTCCCTAAACTTAGGAGTTTCTAACAGTCTCTGCAATAAAGTATTTTTTCCAAATTAATTTTTATGTGAAACTCCAAAAACAGACAGCTAAATGGAAGCCTACATGTAAATGCTAGGCTACAATACAGACGGGAAGGCAAGGCAACTCAGCTTCTCTCTGACCCCTCTGAGATAATTCTGAAGAATCATAAGTAAATAAGTACCTTGAAACTGCTCATTAAATCAGGAACTCTAGCTCAGTTCTTGTCACTGAGATTCACACTCAACCTGTGACTCCAGGCCATTTGGTTGGCAAGACGTGGGGTCTGGCCAGAGTTCCAGTTCAACCCTAGACCCACAACACAAGAAGCCATCAGGCTGTGAATGACACCATTGCACTGTCCTCTGCTGCCAGGGCCTGTCCAACAGATCTAACACCTTAAATGTTGATACCAGCCTGGATCAATCCTCATTTTGCCACATATTTTAGACATAGCACCCATCAACCTCTACACTAATTTTCTATTTTTAGAGAACAAATTACGACAAACTTAATGGTTTAAAACAATAGATATTTATCATCTTATCACTACCATGGGTCAGGATCCATGCATGTTTTAGCTGAGTCTTCTACCGAGAATCTCATAAAGCTGACATCAAGATGTCCCCTGGCTGCATCCTCTTTGAGAAATGGAATATTTCCTGCCATATCAGTTAACCAAGCACATTACAGTCATCAGCGATTGCAGCCCTCCAACATGAAGCCGGTGAGCCTTGAGGAAACTCAGGAAGGAAAGAATACCTGCCGTCTACCCGCCATCAGACTGCAGCCACTCCCTACAGTGATCCCTGAGGAAACTCAGGATGTGAAAACACAGGATACTGGCCCCAGAGAGCTGAGGTGCATATCAAAGGAATGATTTCAGTGAGCCCAGACTCTTGCATCTTCCCATACATAGAAAAGCATTAAATTCCTTAACTTGAGATATCTGGTTTTCCTTTCATTAACAGTCATCTTTTGACGTGCAGACTACCCGCCCTTTGTTACAAAACTTCTATATAACCTGGTTCCCCCCTCGCCCCCTGGGAGCAGTTCTCTCAGGGTTACTTGAGATGCTGCCTCCCAGGCTTGAAATCCTAAAAATTCCCACCGAATAAAGCATAACTCTCAACTTTTAGGCTGTGAATATTTTTTTAGTCAACAACATTTAGAGGCTCAGTTAAGGAAAAACCTACTTCCAAGCTCCCTCAGACTGTTGGCAGAATTTATTTTCTTGTGGCTCTAGGACAGGTTCCATTATCTTGCCAGCTGTTGGCCGGGTACCACTCTCGGCTCCTACAAGCCTCTCTCAGATCTTTGCCACATAATTTCAGTGTCAAATCCTTTTCACACTTCACATCTCTTGCACTCCCTTTTCTGCTATCAGCTAGAGAAAATTCTCTGCTTTTAAAGGGTTCTTTTGATTAGGTTAGGCCCACCCAAATAACTAAACTCTTTGCCAACTGATGGGTCACTTAATTGCATCGGGAAAATCCCCTTTTCCACAGAACATAGCATAGTCACAGGAGTAACACCAGGAGGCAGAGGCCATGGGGGCCATCCTGGAATCCTGCCTACCATACCCTCTGATACACCCACTCCACATACCCCTGGACTGTTTTCTGTATTGGTCAGGAAGATCCATTGCCGTAACAAAGAAACTTGAGAATCATAGCCTAGCACGATACAGGTTTACTTCTTTCTCACACAGAGTCCTTCTAGCTCAGCAGGGGCTCTGCTGCACATTGTGATCTAGAAACTCAGGTTCCTTTGGTCTAGTGGCTCTGCTATTCCTTAGTGCCCAGAGTCTTTCACTGGATCTTTTGTATTCTGCTAGCAGATGAGGGAAGGGAGCACATAAGGAAGATCTTGAGGAATATATAGGCCAGGCCTGGAGGTGGCCTACATGATTTCCACCCACATCCCATCAGCCAGAACTAGTCACTTGGTTGTCACTAATTGCAGGGATATGTATTCGGGAAATGTAGTCTACGTGCCAAGAAGAAAAGGGAAACAGTTGGTGAAGAACTAGTTTACTCTTTGCTTAACTCCCCAGGGCCTAGCATACATTCTGGACTTGACAGTCCAGATATTTACCTTTCTTTACCACAAATCCCATTCCTCCCCCTACCTGCCCCCCCCCAACAAAAAAATAAACAACAACAACAAAAAAACCCAGGTTTGTTTCTAAATTGTTTCATCGAAATATGGAATTTAAAATAAGCCAAGATATCTAGCTTCTGATTCTGATGCCATTCTTTCGATAATTTTAGGTTCCAAGTAAACCTCTTTATCAAGCATTTATTATATCAAAGCACAAAAACTTCATTCACATCACAAGTAGAAGGTTTGCAATTAATGTAACGTATCTGATTAGAATGTTGAAAATTGAAAAAATACTTGGCTTAGAAAGGGATGTGAGAAGAGAGGGACACACATACACATTTGTTTTATGTAGTTAAGTCAGATCCATCCCTTTTTCTACCCTCAGGTAAGTTCCTATTCACTTTCAAAAACACCCTCTGAAGTCATTCTTTTCAGAGACTTTCTGGTATGACTGAGTTTTGTTCTACGAGCTGCAAGAAAACAACTTGTTATTTTTGGAGAGTTACAGTTCCTGTGTTGGGTCAAGGAGAACATGCATTCCAATTCTGAGAGAGATCTAAGGGTAGTTTTAAATCTCACCTTGTGAAGGAAAAATTGTTCTTTTCTTCCCTGCCTTTAAAGGGTGCTGAGAGGGAAAGTTTAAAAGATGCTGGAAGCCCTTGAAATGCCTGGAACTTGGGATATCCAAGGTTTTAGCCATCTTGAAGTTTTTACATTCATATTTCAAAGGATTAGTTAGGCTGCTATTTATGTAAACAGCACTTTTCACATCAGTCTTTGTTCATTTACCACCTGCTCACTTGTCCTATTTAATTCTCCTGTTCAATGACTTAATATAGAGATTTTTTACATGCATGTTTAATCAGTCCTGAAAGCCTTGCTTGTTTTTCAGATTACACCCCATCCCCACGATGCAGTGTCTTTGAGGGTAGAAAAGCAGGAAGGCTGAGACCCACCTTCCAAGTCTCTTCAGGGGGATAAAAACATGAGATCAGAAATGTCAGGAGGAGCAAGCAGAATTCCCCCATGGGAGTGGGCAGAGATTTGTGGGAAGGGTGTTTTTTTGTACTATTTAAAGGCTTCATCTTGTGGTTCCCCTGTAAAAGGTGTAAGAGGCTGGATTAAGTTTTTGTGGTGAAAATGAGGCATCATTTCCTATTTGAGCTAGATATATTTTCTTAGAATCAAAATAATTTTTGAACAGCACAAAATCTAGGCTTCGTGCTCCTTGAGTTCAAATTTAGAGTAAAAATGATAGAAGGAAGAAGAAACAAGGAGAGAAAACAACATATCAAAGTAGACACTTTGCCCAGGGCTCGGGTTCCAGCCACCCTACAATCTCTTCTGCACCTCTGATCTCCCAAACTGGTAATTTTGGAAGACTGTTTAGAAATAAAACTCTCAAAGATACCTTCTTCTGTGAGTTATTCTTACCATCACTTTCTATAAGTACACTGTATAATGCTGTTCAGTCTTTATATCCAACCCACCTAACCTATTAAGTATAGGAGAATCAAGAAAATCAAAGTTTGAGCAGAATACGCACACTTAGCACACATCCAACAGACACAGTTTACTCTCTGAAACACTGAATTTTAAGGAGGCAAAAGACAGTGGCCCATATTTCACTAAGGATGACTCACAGCAAACATTTTTGGAATATGACCTGTTTATCAACTGTGCTATTTCATTAACCCTAGTTTTGTTTAGAAGTAGGTATCTTCTGGTGTCACAGCCTACAGATTAATCTGTGTTAAATATGAAACACATGCTCTGCTACCAAGCCAGCAAATTGTTCTGCTCTCCTTTGGCCATTCATTTTCTGAGTACAGATAACTCTACCAAAGATGCTCAGTGAAAGACTATAAGGTTAATAATCAGTCAAGCTCCTGCTATCATAACTTGAGATGAAGAAGCCACAGATGAAATATAGTCATTCAGATGTTCAGGATACAGTGCTTAGATGCATTATTTTTTTATTAGGTTTAATGTATTTTTATAGGGTCATCCACCAAAATGATAAAAGGAGAGACTTTGTCACGTAGCTTAATAGCACTGGCTATTTGTATATGATGAAAAAAAGGTGTTGCTCTCCAGCTGTGTAATCTTTATTTACAGAAAAAGCATGCAGAGGGTGAGGTCTACCAGAGTTCAGGGCTTCAAAACAAGCTGACTGTCTGGGCTGTAAATTACCTGTGACCTTGCATTACTAAATGGCTTTTCAGTGGGGTTCTGCTCTCTGAATCCTAGGATGGTGCCCTGCGAGTTATGAGCTCCAGGCTGCCGTCAACTCTTCAGGGTGATGAGGAAGAAGTGCACTCCTACGGACATTTGAAACTGAAAGAAAATTGCAGGCACTGACCATGCTTGAGTCTGTGCCCCTTTCCACAGCAGGGAAACAGTTTGATGCCAGTTTTCTTTCTTTCTAACCAAACCTGCATCCCCTTCCTCCACCTTCCCCTGGGTTTATTTCTCTTGCTTTGCCTACCTGGCAAATATGATATGATGGGTTAACACAGTAGAAGATCCAGTTTTTCTCTTAGTCCTGAGGAATAGCTTTTGATACGTGCAAATTCACACAGTATTGCACTTCTTGCAATTATTTTATATGTGTCTATGTTTGGTGTTGATGGATAGCCTACGACTTTGCTCCCTGAATTTGCCCCAGTCCTCTGAGAAGCAGACCACAACATAGGATTACAGATGAAAGAGATGTACTAGGAAAACGCCAGTGAGGGGCAATGGAGGAGGGAAGCTGGAGGAGGCTGGGAAAGCATCAACCTGTGATGCTGACCCCTGTGTAGGAGAAAGAGAAGGAAGAAAGGAAGGAGGAAGAAAAAAGGGAGGGAGGAAAACAGGTTTTACACTGCAGTGCATTTCTAGTGAAGTTCAGTAACGCTACCATGGAGTCCTTCTGAGCCAAAATCACCTGTCCAAGAAGACTTTTAACTCCCCAAATGGGTCTGCCTGGGCATCCCTGTCACATGTGAAAGTGAGAGCCAGGCACAAATATAATAATGAATTTCAAAGCAGAGCATAAGGAACAGCTTGTTCAACTAGACTCCCTGCAGTAGGAGACGTGAGGGGCACATTTTCATGGCCACTGCACTCCTCCTGATTCCGCTAAGGGGAAGTGACTTCTTTTTCACTTACAGTTGAGGAGCGGTGATGTGGGATTAATGTCTCCAGTCCCCCTCTCCCCTGCTCACTCACTCCTCTGAATTAATCTAACTGGTGAGACCAAGGAAAGTCTGACCTTTGCTGGCCTGTGTTACTCTATAGATGAGATCACAGCATTATAAAAGGAAAGGTAGTTATTTCTAGTTCTATAAACAATTAGATTTTTGTGGAACAGGCCATATTGTCCTTTCAGCTAGCTAGATAAGTGTTAGATAAGAAAACCCAACTCTCCCTTAGATTTAGAACAAGGAGTAACTTCATTCTACAGTTCAGCTTTACCAGAAAGCTCCTCACTTTGAGAGTTCTGAGGAAGTTGTCTACTCCATTAATAAATCTAATTCTATGATTTTAATCTTTAATTATATTCTTGTTGCTATTTATCATTTGAATGAAGCCCGGAAGGGAGACTGGTGAGTAATTACTATCACCTAATTTCTAATGTATGGATGAATGTGAGCTTGCTTACCTAAAATACCTGCATTATCCTGAGTATAATGCATGAGAACAGCAATGTACCTATATGCTCCTTAGCACTTAAAATAATATCTGTGCTAAAAGTAAATATCTGTTGGTGACAGCCCTTGTCATTGAAATAAAAGAATCAACCAGGACTGCACAGAGAATCATGCTTGCAGTTGAAAACAGCTATTTATAATCAAACACCTCAGGACTTTTAAAAAAACAATAGAAATACCTTTGGCTTCTTATGAAAGCAAGGTGAACACATCGATAAGATTCTCTTCATGGAGGTCTCTTTATAAATGCAAGGCTCTAAAAGACCACTCAACCTGGAAACAAGAAGAACGTTTCATTGGTAAGAATGATAATCTTACTGTGAGATACCAGGAATAACTCCATTAAGAATTTATGAAGAGAGCTAAATCTACAGAGAGCTCAAGTGTTCCTATCATAAGAAGGCTCTCCAGAGTGATAATGGCTTTCCCCACGGGTAAACTGGAAAGCTTTTACTTCATCATTTTGTAGTCCACAGGAGAAGATGGTAGGCAGAAAAACATAAATGGGAATTCAGGTTGATTTCTTCCATGAGTTGATTCATCATGGAAAAACTTGAATTTATCCATGGTTGTTGTTTTGTCTCTGGACTAATTATCTCCTTCTGATTGTTATTAAATAACAAAGAAAATCTGTGCTATTAAAAACTGTAATAAATTTATTGAATCTCAAGAACATAAGCTTGAAACACAGTCTTTAAAATGGTAGAAGAATTGTGAATAGTGTACAAAAGTGTCAGACATAATCTAAACAGCATTTCCACCATCATTAAAAAGAATATCCAGGAAGCACTTTGAAAAGAGCTTTCAAAGTCATCTGAAATCAGTCTTCTTTGAAGAAAATTATCCTGGAAAATGGAGTGTAGCCAAAGCTATTCTTCCTGTTCTGCTTAGGGATGATACAGTGTTTTTCAGAGAACAAATAGAATATTACTCAAATCAATGAAACATATATCATTGAAAAGTCTACGTCTCTGCATGGTTACAGGTCCAGCTGCATAAAAAGCAAAAATATGGTGTCATTTTTTATCATATCTCCTACAGACAAAATGTTCCCATAAATTCTAAATCAGTAAGACAATTCTTTTAATGACCAGCAATTCACCCAAAAACCTATATTTTCTTGGGCTAAATAGGATAATTGCCTAGTAAATCATCCAGTTCCTAAAGAGATATTTTGTTTGCATAAATGAATTCCTATTCATACACAGAGGCTCATTAAATTCTATGACCTAGAATTATAAGCAACGAAGGCAAAGCCAACACGATAAATTGGAGATTATAAAATGTGACCTTTTTTTCTGGGCCTCCTACTCCTTCACTTAAAAGTGACTGCAAAGATTGCATCAATAGCCTACTCATGTGAGATGGTTTAGATCAAGGGTCTCCTATAGCACTTTACCCCCAAGATACACTGAAGAAATAATTAATCTGATTATCCTCTGAGGTCCCAATCATGCCATGTGTTTACATGGGTTTATTTGGTCGAAGAAAAATATGTGGTACATATCTTCATTCCAATAGCTATGGGAAGTTCCATCTGCTACATAATAAAGGAAATCATTAAAGAAGCTTGACACTTGGTAATCGTAGAATAGTGCTCTGCATGGAATCCAAACTCATTACACATGAATTCATGTACAAGTCGCTTTTATGGGCCACCGTTTGTGGACATGTCAGGGTCTCACATGCAACATGGATTCAAATTTGAATCTTCAAACTTTGTCTATAAATAAATAGGAAAAGTTATAGTTGGGATGTTTCTATAGGTATCACCTTATCTTTCCAATTTTATAATTTTCTGTTTATATTTTCCAAAGAAACAGTTAAGGTTACATTCTTGTGTGATTTTTCCAGCTAAAGTGGTTGTGGTCACAGGCAGATAACTAATCTAACATGAGCTCAACACATGGGAGATTTCCACCTTCAGGCATTTGCTAGTCTTTAAGTTACACAGGAAAATAGGTTAAGAAATTAAACAAAAGTTATTTTAAAGCAGAGCAGAAATCCTCAATAAAATTTTAAGAAATCAAATCCAACAGTAAGTAAAAAGAATAGTATACCACAGCCAAGTGGGATTTATTCTATTGGAGTATTCAAGGGAAGTTTGATATCCAAAATTCAACTATTGTAATCAATCACATTAACAGGACAAAGAAGAAAAGTCATGATCATATCAATTGACTCAGAAGAAGCATTTGACAAAATTCAAAATCCATTAATTATAAAAATGCTTAGCACACTACGAATAGAGGGGGGACTTCCTTAATCTCATAAACAGCATTTACGAAAAAACCTATAGCTAACATCATTCATACATCAAAGGCTGAATGCTTTCCCTCTAAGAGGAGGAACAAGACAAGGTATATGCTTTCACCACTCTTATTCAAGATATTACTGGAATTTTTAGTCACTACAAATAAGGCAAGTAAAAGAAAAAAACATACATATTGGAAAAGAAGAAATAAAACTCGAGGAGAGAAGATGGCTGAAGAGTAAGACGCAGAGATCACCTTCCTCCTCACAGATACATCAGAAATACATCTACACGTGGAACTGCTCCTACAGAATACGCACAGAACGCTGGCAGAAGACCTCAGACCTCCCAAAAGGCAAGAAACACCCCACGTACCTGGGTAGGGCACAAGAAAAAAGAATAAACAGAGACAAAAGAATAGGGATGGGACCTGCACCAGTGGAAGGGAGCTGTGAAGGAGGAAAGGTTTCCACACACTAGAAGCCCCTTCGCGGGCGGAGACTTGAGGGTGGCGGAGGGGGAAGCTTCGGAGCCGCGGAGGAGAGCGCAGCCACAGGGTGTGGAGGGCAAAGCGGAGAGATTCCCACAGAGGATGGATGCCGACCAGCACTCACCAGCCCAAGAGGCTTGTCTGCTCCCCCGCCGGAGCGGGCGGGGGCTGGGAGCTGAGGCTCGGGCTTCAGTCGGATCCCAGGGAAAGGTCTGGGGTTGGCTGCGTGAACACAGCCTGAAGGGACTGGTGTGCCACGGCTAGCCGGGAGGGAGTCCGGGAAAAAGTCTGGAGCTGCCAAAGAGGCAAGAGACCTTTTCTTCACTCTTTGTTTCCTGGTGCGAGAGGAGAGGGGATTAAGAGCGCCGCCTAAAGGAGCTCCAGAAACGGGCCCGAGCCGCGGCTATCAGCGCGGACACCAGAGACGGGCATGAGACGCTAGGGCCGCTGCTGCTGCCACCAAGAAACCTGTGTGCGAGCACAGGTCACTCTCCATACCTCCAGTCCCGGGAGCCTGTGCAGCCCGCCACTGCCAGGGTCCTGTGATCCAGGGACAACTTCCCCAGGAGAACGCACGGCGCGCCTCAGGCTGATGCAACGTCACGCCGGCCTCTGCCGCCGCCTCGCATCCGTGCCCCTCCCTCCCCCCGGCCTGAGTGAGCCAGAGTCCCCAAATCAGCTGCCCCTTTAACCCCGTCCTGTCTGAGCGAAGAGCAGACGCCCTCGGACAACTTACGCACAGAGGCAGGGCCAAGTCCAAAGCTGAACCCCAGAAGCTGTGTGAACAAAGAGGAGGGGGGAGGTCTCTCCCAGCAGCCTCAGAAGCAGCAGATTAAATCTCCACAATCAATTTGAAGTGCACTGCATCTGTGGAATACCTGGGTAGACAGGGAATCATCCCAAGTTGAGGAGGTGGACTTTGGGAGCAAGACATATTACTATTTTCCCCTTTTTCTCTTTTTGTGAGTGTGTATGTGTGTGCTGCTGTGTGAGATTTGGTATGTATAGCTTTGCTTTCACCATTTGTCCTAGGGTTCTGACGGAACCGTTTTTTGTTTTTTCTTTTGAAAATTTTTCTTCTTAATAATTATTTTTTATTTTAATAACTTTATTTTATCCTACTTTATGTTATCTTCTTTCTTTCTTCCTTTCTTTCTTCCTTTCTTCCATTCTTTCTTCCCTCCTTTCTTCTTTCCTTTCTTCCTTTCTTTCTTCCTGTCTTCCTTCCTGTCTTCCTTCCTGCCTCCCTTCCTTCCTCCCTTCCCTTCTTCCTTCCTTCCTTGCGTCCTTCCTTCCTTCCTTCCTTTCTTCCTTCCTTCCTTTCTTTCCTTTCTATTTTTTTCTCCCTATTATTCTGAGCCATGTGGATAAAAGACTCTTGGTGCTCCAGCCAGGCGTCAGGGCTGTGTCTCTGAGGTGGGAGAACCAACTTCAGGACACTGGTCCACACGAGACCTCCCAGCTCCACGTAAGATCAACCAGCAAAAATCTCCCAGAGACCTCCATCTCAACACCAGACCCAGCTTCACTCAATGACCAGCAATCAACAGTGCTGGACACCCTATGCCCAACAACTAGCAAGACAGGACTACAGTCCCATCCATTAGCAGAGAGGCTGCCTAAAATCATAATAAGGCTACCAACACCCCAAAACACATCAACAGATGTGGACCTGCCCACCAGAAAGACAAGATCCAGCCTCATACACCAGAACACAGGCACTAGTACCCCCAACCAGGAAACCTACTCAACCCACTGAACCAAACTTAGCCACTAGGAACAGACACCAAAAACAACAGGAATTACAAACTGCAGCCTGCAAAAAGGAGACCCCAAATACAGTAAGCAAAATGAAAAGACAGAAAAACACACAGCAGATGAAGGAGCATGGCAAAATCCCACCAGACTTAACAAATGAAGAGGAAATAGGCAGTCTACCTGAAAAAGAATTCATAATAATGATAGTAAAGATGATCTAAAATCTTGGAAACAGAATAGACAAAATGTAAGAAACATTTAACAAGGACCTAGAAAAAATAAAGAGGAAGCAGGCAATGATGAGCAACACAATAAACGAAATTAAAAATACTCTAGATGGGATCAATAGCAGAATAACTGAAGCAGAATAACGGATAAGTGACCTGGAAGATAAAATAGTGGAAATAACTACTGCAGAGCAGAATAAAGAAAAAAGAATGAAAAGAAGTGAGGACAGTCTCAAAGACCTCTGGGACAACATTAAATGCACCAACATTGGAATTATAGGGGTCCCAGAAGAAGAGAAAACGAAAGGGACTGAGAAAATATTTGAAGAGATTACAGTTGAAAAATTCCCTAATATGGGAAAGGAAATAGTTAATCAAGTCAAGGAAGCACAGAGAGTCCCATACAGGATAAATCCAAGGAGAAACTTGCCAAGGCACATATTAATCAAACTATCAAAAATTAAGTACAAAGAAAACATATTAAAACCAGCAAGGGAAAAACAACAAATAACACACAAGGGAATCCCCATAAGGTTAACATCTGAACTTTCAGCAGAAACTCTGCAAGCCAGAAGGGAGTGGCAGGACATATTTAAAGTGATGAAGGAGAAAAACCTACAACCAAGATTACTCTACCCAGCAAGGATCTCATTCAGATTTGATGGAGAAATTAAAACCATTACAGACAAGCAAAAACTGAGAGAGTTCAGCATCACCAAATGAGCTTTACAACAAATGCTACAGGAACTTCTCTAGGCAAGAAACACAAGAGAAGGAAAAGACCTACAAGAACACACTCAAAACAATTAAGTAAATGGTAACAGGAACATACATATCGATAATTACCTTAAATGTAAATGGATTAAATGCTCCCACCAAAAGACACAGACCAGCATAATGGATACAAAAACAAGACCCATAAATATGCTGTCTACAAGAGACCCACTTCAGACCTAGGGACACATACAGACTGAAAGTGAGGGGATGGAAAAAGATATTCCATGCAAATGGAAATCAAAAGAAAGCTGGAGTGGCAATTCTCATCTCAGACAAAATAGACTTTAAAATAAAGACTATTACAAGAGACAAAGAAGGACACTACATAATGATCAAGGGATCGATCCATGAAGAAGATATAACAATTGTAAATATTTATGCACCCAACATAGGAGCACCTCAATACATAAGGCAAATACTAACAGCCATAAAAGGGGAAATCGACAGTAACACAATCATAGTAGGGGACATTAACACCCCACTATTACCAATGGAAGGTCATCCAAAATGAAAATAAATAGGAAACACAAGTTTTAAATGATACATTAAATAAGATGGACTTGAAATTTATAGGACATTCTATCCAAAAACAACAGATTACACTTTCTTCTCAAGTGCTCATGGAACATTCTCCAGGATAGATCATATCTTGGGTCACAAATCTACCCTTGGTAAATTTAAGAAAATTGAAATCATATCAAGTATCTTCTCTGACCACAACGCTATGAGACTAGATATCAATTACAGGAAAAGTTCCGTAAAAAATACGAACACGTGGAGGCTAAACAATACACTACTTAATAACGAAGTGATCACTGAGGAAATCAAAGAGGAAATCAAAACATACTTAGAAACAAATGACAATGGAGACAAGATGACCCCAAACCTATAGGATGCAGCAAAAACAGTTCTAAGAGGGAAGTTTATAGCAATACAATCCTACCTTAAGAAACAGGAAACATCTCGAATAAACAACCTAACTTTGCACCTAAAGCAATTAGAGAAAGAAGAACAAAAAAACCCCAAGGTTACCAGAAGGAAAGAAATCATAAAGATCAGATCAGAAATAAATGAAAAAGAAATGAAGGAAACGATAGCAAAGATAAATAAAACTAAAAGCTGGTTCTTTGAGAAGATAAACAAAATTGTTAAACCATTAGCCAGACTCATCAAGAAAAAAGGAAGACTCAAATCAATAGAATTAGAAATGAAAAAGGAGACATAACAACGGACACTGCAGAAATACAAAGGATCATGAGAGAGTACTACAAGCAACTCTATGCCAATAAAATGGACAACCTGGAAGAAATGGACAAATTTTTAGAAATGCACAACGTGCTGAGACTGAACCAGGAAGAAATAGGAAATATGAACAGACCAATCACAAGCACTGAAACTGAAATGATGAAAAATCTTCCAACAAACAAAAGCCCAGGACCAGATGGCTTCACAGGCAAATTCTATCAAACATTTAGAGAAGAGCTAACACCTATCCTTCTCAAACTCTTTCAAAAGATAGCAGAGGTAGGAACACTCCCAAACTCTTTCTATGAGGCCACCATAACCCTGATACCAAAACCAGACAAAGACGTCACAAAAAAAGAAAACTACAGGCCACTATCACTGATGAACATAGATGCAAAATTCCTCAACAAAATACTAGCAAACAGAATCCAACAGCACATTAAAAGGATCATACACCATGATCAATTGGGGTTTATTCCAGGAATGCAAGGATTCTTCAATATATGCAAATCAATCAACGTGATACACCATATCAACAAACTGAAGGAGAAAGACCATATGATCATCTCAACAGATGCAGAGAAATCTTTTGACAAAATTCAACACCCATTCATGATAAAAACCCTGCAGAAAGTAAGCATAGAGCGAACTTACCTCAACATAATAAAGACCATATATGGCAAACCCACAGCCAACATCATTCTCAATGGTGAAAAACTGAAACCATTTCCACTAAGATCAGGAACAAGACAAGGTTGCCCACTCGCACCACTCTTATTCAACATCATTTTGGAAGTTCTAGCCACAGCAATCAGAGAAGAAAAAGAAATAAAAGGAATCCAAATTGGAAAAGAAGAATTAAAACTGTCACTGTTTGCAAATGACGTGATACTATACATAGAGAATGCTAAAGATGCTACCAGAAAACTACTAGAGCTAATCAATGAATTTGGTAAAGTAGCAGGATACAAAATTAATGCACAGAAATCTCTGGCATTCTTATACACTAATGATGAAAAATCTGAGAGTGAAATTAAGAAAACACTCCCATTTACCACTGCAACAAAAAGAATAAAATATTTAGGAATAAACCTACCTAAGGAGACAAAAGACCTGTATGCAGAAAATTATTAGACACTGATGAAAGAAATTAAAGATGATACAAATAGGTGGAGAAATGTACCACGTTCTTGGATTGGAAGAATGAACATTGTGAAAATGACTCTACTACCCAAATCAATCTACAGATTCAATTTAATCCCTATCAAACTACCACTGGCATTTTTTACAGAACTAGAAGAAAAAGTTCACAATTTGTATGGAAACACAAAAGACCCTGAATAGCCAAAGCAATCTTGAGAACAAAAAATGGAACTGGAGGAACGAGGCTCCCTGACTTCAGACTATACTACAAAGCTACAGTAATCAAGACAGTATGGTACTGGAACAAAAACAGAAATATAGATCAATGGAACAGGATAGAAAGCCCAGAGATAAACCCATGCACCTATGGTCACCTTATCTTTGATAAAGGAGGCAAGAATATACAGTGGAGAAAAGACAGACTCTTCAATAAGTGGTGCTTGGAAAACTGGACAGCTACATATAAAAGAATGAAATTAGAACACTCCCTAACACCATACACAAAAATAAACTCAAAATCGGTTAAAGACCTATATGTAAGGCCCGACACTATCAAACTCCTAGAGGAAAATATAGGCAGAACACTCTATGACATAAATCACAGCAAGATCCTTTTTGACCCACCTCCTAGAGAAATGGAAATAAAAACAAAAATAAACCAATAGGACCTAATGAAACTTAAAAGCTTTTGCACAGCAAAGGATACCATAAACAAGATGAAAAGAAAACCCTCAGAATGGGAGAAAATAGTTCCAAATGAAGCAACTGACAAAGGATTAATCTCCAAAATTTATAAGCAACTCATGCAGCTCAATAACAAAAAAACAAACAACCTAATCCAAAAATGAGCAGAAGACCTAAATAGACATTTCTCCAAAGAAGATATACAGATTGCCAACAAACACATGAAAGAATGCTCAACATTATTAATCATTAGAGAAATGCAAATCAAAACTATAATGAGATATCATCTCACACTGCTAAGAATGGCCATCATCAAAAAATCTAGAAACAATGAATGCCGGAAAGGGTATGGAGAAAAGGGAACACTCTTGCACTGCTGGTGGGAATGTGCATTGATACAGCCACTATGGAGAACAGTATGGAAGTTCCTTAAAAAACTACAAATAGAACTATCATACGACCTAGCAATCCCACTACTGGGCATATACCCTGAGAAAACCACAATTCAAAAAGAATCATGTACCAAAATGTTCATTGCAGCTCTATTTACATTAGCCAGGACATGGAAGCAACCTAAGTGTCCAGCAAGAGATGAATGGATAAAGAAGATGTGGCACATATATACAATGGAATATTACTCAGCCATAAAAAGAAATGAAACTGAGTTATTTGTAGTGAGGTGGATAGAAATGGAAGTCTGTCATACAGAGTGAAGTAAGTCAGAAGGAGAAAAACAAATACCGTATGCTAACACATATATATGGAATCTAAGAAAAAAAATGTCATGAAGAGACTAGGGGTAGGATGGGAATAAAACACAGGCCTACTAAAGCATGGACTTGAGGATATGGGGAGGGGGAAGGGTAAGCTGTGACGAAGTGAGAGAGTGGCATGGACATATATACACTACCAAATGTAGGATGGATAGCTAGTGGGAAGCAGCCTCATGGCATGGAGAGATCAGCTACGTGGTTTGTGACCACTTAGAGGGGTGGGATAGGGAGGGTGGGAGGGAGGGAGACACAAGAGGGAAGAGATATGGGAACGTATGTATATGTATAACTGATTCACTTTGTTGTAAAGCAAAAACTAACACACCATTGTAAAGCAATTATACTCCAATAAAGATGTTAAAAAAAAAAAAAGAAATAAAACTCATCAGGCTGAGTTACTGTCTCTATTCACAGATGACATGATTGGCTATGTAGAAAATTCCTAGGGATCTACCAAAAAAATTCCTGGAACTGTGAGTTCAACAAGCTCACAGAATGCAGATCAAACATCAAAATTAACTGCACTGCTCTACTCTGGCAACAAAAAAGCGGAAACTCAAATCAAAAATACAAACCATTTACAATTGCTCCAAAGAAAATTGAAGTCTTAGGTATAAACTTAATAAAACATGTATAGAATCTTCATGATGAGAATTACAAAATGATGATCAAAGACTATCTAAATACTTGGAGAAACATACCACATTCATGGATTACAAGGTTCAACACAGTAAATATGACAGTTCTCCTTAAATTGTTCTATAGCCTTAACACAATTTGTATTAAATCTTAGTAAGGTGTTTTGTATAATATACAAGTTTATTCTAAAATGAATAGAAAATACTTGAAATAGCCAAAACAACTTTGAACAAAGAAGAATAGAGTGGAAGAAATCATTCTTCCCAATGTTAAGGTTTACTATACAGTTGACCCTTGAACAACATGGGTTTGAACTGCACTTATAAAGTCCACTTATACGTGGATTTTTTTTTTTCAACAAACAGTACATACTACAGTACCACAGGATCCATGGTTGGTTGAATCCACGCAGGTGCACAACCGTGGATATTAGGGGTCAGCCGTAAACTTGTACGTGGATTTTTGACTGTGTGAAGGTTGGCATCTCTAACACCCACACTGTTCAAGGGTCAACTGTATAGCAACAGTAACTAAGACGTGTGGTACTGGTGAAGGGAAAGACACACAGTCCAATGGAACATAACAGGAAAACCAGAATTATATCTACATGAATATGAGCAATTGATTTGTGACAAAGATGCAAACAAATCATTAATGTTTTTAATGATTAGTGCTGCAGTCATTGGATATCTACAGGCAAAAGCATAAACCTTTACTTAAACCTCATATCTTGTACCAAAAAGTAACTCAAAATGCACTGAGGACTTAAATGTAAAATGTAAAACTAAAAAATATGTATCAGAAGATTTTCATGCCCCCTTAGGACTAGGTAAAGTGTCCTTAAACTTGACACCAAAAACTCACATGTGCACACACATACACAAAAAGAAGTTTAATATTTTAGTTTTTATCCCCAGCTGAAGGTTTATTCCTTTTTGTTATAGTCAAGGGAAAGTATCTCATAGATACTGACTGAGGATCACAGATCCTTGCGCCCTGCGACTAGACCTTCCTCTAATAATACTGGTACTTGAACATCTAGAATCTTAAACTTCAAAACTAGACTAGAAAGGACTGCTAAAAAGCTAGTAAAAATATGGCATAATGAATCATTGAGAATGATAATGATTCATGGATTTTTTTTTCCCTCTGTACGCGGGCCTCTCACTGTTGTGGCCTCTCCCATTTCGGAGCATAGACTCCGGATACGCAGGCCCAGTGGCCATGGCTCACGGGCCCAGCCGCTCTGCGGCATGTGGGGTCTTCCCAGACCGGGGCACGAACCCGTGTCCCCTGCATCGGCAGGCGGACTCTCAACCACTGCACCACCAGGGAAGCCCAATTCATGGATTTTTGAGCACCTAAATATGTACATAGGAATCAAAGGATATCTTAGATGTTATTAAATTCAGTCATCCCCAAACTTGGTCACCAAGAAACCCTCTTATTTTTTCAACAATGAATTCTGTGTTAAAAGCTTTGTTTATTAGAACTAGTAACTATGAATTATTGAAGTCTGTGTGCCTGTTATTACGATAAACATTTATATACCTAATTTGATATTTTAAAAATAATAAAACATCTGTCAATCATTATTAAATATATGAGGGAACTAAAGCCAACAGCAGTTAGGTAACCTAAGATCACACAGCCAGTAGAATTGGGATTTGAACTCAGGCCTGTCTGATTTCAAAGTCAAAGCTTTCAAACTCTGTGATATACTACTTCCCCATTCTAAAATACATTAAAAACATATTGCATTGAACCATATGAAATCATTGTCTTTTTAGGTCAAAAATTGTCAAATATCCTCAATTTCATATAATTCAACCTAAAGATTAATTCCTTCCCTCATTCTGTTTAGTATAAGAAAACCACAATTGCCATACTGGGCTGATAGTATTCCAATCAAAAGCAAAATGAATTTTCTATTTTATTTAGCCTATGTACCACTGAAATAGATTTTTTTTTTTTTACAAACTTATTTTACTTAGGCTTTTTGAAATATTAAAATAGTGCTACACTCAGGTTGGGAACCACTGATCTACCTAACTCCCCAAGCTTTTATTTGTATAGGCAGGGAACTGAGTGTCAAGATGACAGAATTAGTGACAACACAGAATTAGAGGCCCTCCTCTGCTTCTGCTTCTCTGGGATATGATAGCATCTAAGGTCTATTCATTTAAGTAAATTCAGTTTATTAATAACAATTCCTGGGGCAACTGTTTACCTAAATACCTATATACACACAGGATACATACAGTCTCTGGAACTTTGAGTTTTCTTAGTGCTCTTCTAACTTTGTTGAGGGAGTGGGACATAAAACAGAATGCCTGGCTATTTCTATCTAGTTGAAGCAAGGACAATATTTCATGGGACATATTTCTTCATAATTCTAGATCATTTGCTCATTCACTAAACACAAAATCTTCAAGAAGCCAGCAACCTGAGAAACCAAGAAGATAGTAAATTTAAAGGAGACTATTAATTGAACAGCACATATCACCATGGGGTAGGAGTGGAGATGAGTTCCAGGGGTGATGGCTGGAGTGGAGCAGCTCCCTTGCTATCTGGGTGTAGCTGTATAGGATGCAAAAGGCCCTCCTGCCTTCTGCATATTTTTTACAGGAGTCATCTGTCTGGTGTGAAATCTGTTGTGAAATGTGATTCTGGAGCAAAAAAGATGCCAGTTATAGACTGCCTGGATACTGGGTTAAGGGTTAACCTCTAGAGAACTTTGGAAGGTGTTTTCAGTAAATAGGAGATTTAGCAGTAATAGATGAAAAGAAATTATAGCACCAAAGTTTGAGACAGAAAACTCCTCAAGTTATTGATGGCAACATTTCTAAAAGCTGAAATAACTATTTTACTTGAGTGTTATCAGGTAAAATATGTGGCTTTCTTTAGGAGCTAGTCACCCATTTACAAAAGCTCATCATCTTTTAGCTACTATTGATCTATCAATCATGGACTGCTTTGATGCCTAACCTGGCATTTGAGCAACCCACACAGAACTGACCAATCAGGGTCTCTGCTCCCTGGCCATTAGCATTAGTGGGTTCTAAGGATTATACTATAGTATCTTGTGTCTTTTTTGTCTTTTTTTGTGTGTGGTACACTGGCCTCTCACTGCTGTGAGCTCTCCCGTTGCAGAGCACAGGCTCCGGATGCGCAGGCTCAGCGGCCATGGCTCACGGGCCCAGCCACTCCGCGGCATGTGGGATCTTCCCGGAGTGGGGCACGAACCCGTGTCCCCTGCATCGGCAGGCAGACTCTCAACCACTGCACCACCAGGGAAGCCCGTATCTTGTGTCTTTACAGCACCTTTCTCCAGGGAATTGCAGAGTTATAGACTTTTACTCTAATCCTCACAAATAGTTCTGTGAGACAAAGAAAGTGAGGGACAAGTCTTCTGAGGAAAGTTTAGCCATCTATATCTGACTAAACATATCCCGGTGAGGAGAGCAGCTAGTCTAGTGGCAATAACCAGAGATTCAGTCACATCTCTGAGCTCATGCCTCTCCGTAAGCAGAGATGAGTTTCCTGCTTGTCTCCATTTCTCTAGCTGTAAGGAAGAGTTAGAGCTAGCTATCAATTAGGGCAGATGCCCAACATTTACAGGGCCTAGAGTACAAGTACAAGTGGACCCCTCCCCAAATGCTCTGTTCTTCCCATTCCCCATGGTTCTACATATGAAGGGCCTCGTGTGGCTGCTTGTGGACAGCCCACTGTGTGCACCTACCCTCCCAAATGCCTGTCCCTTGGCCACCTCTGTGGCCTAGGCTTGAAAGCTTGGGGCTTTCTGGGTCTTGGGTACCCAAAGTGCAGTTAGGAGAGATGCAGTCTTTGGGCCCTAAGGCCCTTGCCCCTTGAGGAGGGGCAAGGCTGGAGAAAGGAGAAAGGTCAGAATGGAGCCTTCCAAAACACAGAACCCGAGGCAAGGATCCAGTTGCCCAGATCTAAGATGTCATGCAGATTGTGATGTACTTCCCAGAATCCCCTGTGGGACAGAAGGACTCATTCCTCCAGCTGCTGGGAGTCCCTCAGCTTGCAGCCTTCAACTTCATCTGTCACGTCTCCCTCTCTCAGAATAGCCCTAGGTTGAAGAAAGTTGCCTCAAATAAGTCACATCCCATTCCTTAGGCCAGCCTTCATCCAGTGGCTGATTGACATGGGTGTACAACATCCTGGGACCCTCATCTCAGTTGCAGAAAATGCTGAAGGTTCATGCCAGCCTTAGAGCTCCCCAGAGTTAGCTGAGGCCTTTATTGAGACTGCACCACACTCAACTTCTCTTCTACACAACCCTGCTTCCTTCCCTTCCCCCGCACATCTCCTGCACACTACCTCCTTCTCAGAGTCTACTTCCTGGGGAACCTGATCTTTAACAAAGAGCAATGCTAGAAACACCCCCCAAAAAGCTGAATATAAGAAAATTATAAAACGCTTGTTACAAACAGTCAAGTAATGCTTATTCACCTTATAAAAATGGGCCTTTGCTTGATACAAAGCTAAAATGGGATTTACTTTAGGGTTAAACAAACTGTACTTGTGTATGTGTTTGTTGACTCATTATTTTTCTCCTTGAGGAACTGGGGGAGGAGAGAAGTGATTTGGAGCAGGGGGACTAAAAACAAAAGTTCCTCCACAGTCAGTTAAAGATCAAACAGAAAAATAAAACATTTCTGTTGTTACAGTATGAAGCAAATGGAAACATATGTTTTATCTCTACCTTTACAGAGCTCCTAGCAGAGACCTTCTTTACAGGATGCATGTTGAGAATGTTGCAAGGACTCCTAACCATTGAGAAATGCAATGCATTTCTTTTCAGGATGCAGGGCGATTTTCTGAGTTGTACTGAAGGAACAGAGGAGCAAGATCCATTCTTCCTAAAAGAGGGATAATGCACAATGTCCAAATGGCTTCTCTCCAGCTATTTACTAGCTATTGGGATTAAATAACATAACATGAGAAGAAGAAATTTGAGGTCTAATCCCAAGAAGAGCATGGGTTTGGTCCTCCAACTCATTTAGAATCTTAACCTCTTCCCTCCTTTAAAAAGGAAGACCTGTTCAGTATAAAAATAAGATGATGGCTCACGTTGCTGGAGCTGAGAGACAAAAGTCTGACTCAGCAAGAAAAAGTCACAAGAGATAAGGTAGCAGTGATTGGCAGTCAAGAAAAGAACTGGCAGAGAGACCATAGACCCCTCAACTGTCTTTGGGGCAGAAGAAAAAATATTTCCTAGGAGAGTGCAATAAGAAATCGTGGTCAGGAAATTCACTTTCTGATACCAATATTTACAGAGCCCATAATTTCACATCCCCAAATTTGGACATGCTGCTGTATGATCTGACAGATGGTCCTATAACAGGGAAAAGCAACTGAAGTCAGTAGTGTCTGAGGAAACAATGAAGGTTTAATGTTAAAATGCCATAGCTTCTTTTCCTAACAGGATAGTTTATGAATCTGCTTTTTATATCCTAATCAGTAATTTTTATATCTCCCAAGAAAAGCATAATAGGGACAGAATAAATCTTGTTACACATTGATATATGTTCAATGTGTAACCATGCTTCAATGGACAGAGTTGTTAAATTCCTGAACTTTCAACATGGGAAAGAGTACATTCAGTGATAGCTGGGAAAGAAGATAGGAAGAAGGAAAAGTTACCTCAAAGACTTTCTTTACTGAGCCAGCCAACCTAGAGGAGGAGGACCCACTTATATATTCACAGAATTGGAAAAATCTGTACTCTTTCAAAATATTAACATAAACCGGCAGTGGGTGAATGTAGAGGCACTGAAGGCTCCTTAGGAAACCCTAAAGTCATGGCCATATTTTCATAGCCAGATGATCAAAGATAGTAATAGTTAATATTTACTAAGCACTTTTTATATAAGAAGCTGTGTGCCAGGTACTTTATATTCTCAGCCACTCTGTATGAGAAGGGATGTAATCCCCAAACTTTAGATGAGAAAATGAGACTCAGAGAATTAGGTGATTTGCCCCATATCACCAAGCTAATCAGTCACGGAGTCAGGATTCAACCTCAGGACTGACTCTCCAAAGCCCTCTGTTTTCCACTATGACTAAGTCTCTTAATCCTGCAAGCAATGGCCAAAGTTTTAGTTGCTAGTTTGAGCTGAAGAATTTCTGGGATCATTAAATCATTGTGCATTTTCTGTTCCTTCTCGCTGGGACAGTTTACTCTGTAGAATGAGTCAAAAAGATCTCTGTACCTGTGATTATCAGATCACCTGCAAACTTGACCTGGCAATCTTACTGAGGTAAAAGGCTGCCAGGTGTGCTTATGGAATCCAGAACAATTTGAGTAGACCTGTGCTTGTGTCTCTGTGCCTTAGGCTCAGTATGTGACATGCTGTGATTGCCACCAACGCTGATGTCACCTACCTGCCATGGGTGGTATGGTGTGTTCTCTGCAAAGATGGCCACCAATAAATATTCCCATCTTTAGGCACATGCCCATCAGGAGTTCAAGACTATATCTGGGCTGACTGTGTGGTTCGCTTTGCCAGTAAAATGTGACAGAAGTGATTCATGCTGAGTTCTGGACCCAGGCCTCAAGAGACCAGGTAGCTGCTCCTCTCACTCTTGTTTGGAAACCTGAGCCATTGTATAAAGAAGTTCAGTTACTCTAATGGACACGTCAGATGTAAAGAGAAGTCCCACCCAGTAGCCAGTACTAACCACCAAATGCGTTAGTAAACCACTTTGTATCAAGCACCAGAATGATGCTGCCACATAAGATAGCTTAGCTGGGGCTTCCCTGGTGGCGCAGTGGTTGAGAATCCACCTGCCAACGCAGGGTACACGGGTTTGAGCCCTGGTCCGGGAGGATCACACATGCCGTGAAACAACTAGGCCCGTGCGCCACAACTACTGAGCCTGCGCTCTAGAGCCCACAAGCCACAACTACTGAGCCCGTGAGCCACAACTACTGAGCCCACATGCTACAACTACTGAGCCCACGTGCCACAACTACTGAAGCTAGTGTTCCTAGAGCCTGTGCTCCACAGCAAGAGAGGCCACTGCAATGAGAAGCCCATGCACCACGAGGAAGAGTAGCCCCCGCTCGCCACAACTAGAGAAAGCCCACACGCAGCAACGAAGACCCAACACAGCCAAAAATAAAATAAATTAAACAAATTCAAAAAAAAAAAAAGATAGCCTAGCTGACACCATAGAGAACAGAAAAAAGGATCAGCTGAGCCCAGCCAACCCAGAGAATTGTAAGAAATAATAGTTACTGTTTTAAGCCACTAAGTTATGGGGTAGTTTATCATTCAGTAATACGAAACTGATACAGATGGGCCCCCCATGGCTATTGTTGTAGACCCAGCAATAAAGCACAGTTTTATTCATCTTCCAGTGGCCAGCTGTACTCTATAGAGTACACATTCTAGGCACTGCAGGCAACCAGCTTCCAATGGAAGGTGGGTGGAAAAAGGGAGACCATCCTACCGCCAGTTTGCCCCATATCCTTTGTCAGCATTGAATAAGACTGAATCATCTAGCTTGTTCAGCAAAAGTGCTACAAGCCCTTCGAGTCAATTAATCATTCAGTTCTCTTCTGTAAACCAACACTTTCCTCAATCCTTTGGGTCAAAGAAGAATAACAAAAATATCATTTCAAAGCTATTGATCCCACGTATTTGTTAAATAAGTTTTAAATCTGGCCTCATAGAGCCCAAGTACTGAGCTACCCTTGCCAGAACTAAGGCTCCCTTCCAACTGTCCCCAGATAGCAGTTCCACATCCCAGCATTGATATATAAAGAGATTCTGCTCCCTGTTATCCACGTCTCTGTAGGAGGCAGAATCTCACTGAGTCCATGAGAAGGAGGACACATTCTTCCTCCAGTTCCCAGGAGGCACGGCGAGTGACACGATCCTCAATCAGGTGTTTTATTCAAGGGCGATATTTGCCCTTAGACCTACTTGGCACTGGTCGTGTATAAGTCTCTTCAGTTTCTCAGTGCCACTTCACTTGGAGCCCTTTTTAAATTTCTTTCCTTATTGTACAGATGAAAGCTTCATTTTGACCTTCCTCAGATGTTATATGATGTTGAAACAAGTGAAAATCTCTTTCAAGTTCTGGTTTTATAAATTCACAAACTCGTAAAAATCTTCACTGCACAGAATAACAATCTCTAAAAATGGGATGTGACATACAGAAAATAATGAAATTCATTCTACAGAGAGTAAATTAACTGGTTTAATTTGGAAAGAGGCAGGAGAAAGGAAGATTATATTCTAGGGGAATTAGACTCGAGGTTTAGTAATCACAAGGAGAAAGAACATCTGCCTGTGTCGTCATGATGGTGGACTGCCTTGGAAGTTGTACTAAAAGATGGGAGGGGGGTAAGTAGGAGAGAACTGCCTTGGTAGGAAATCCAAGAAGAGTCAGGAAGACATGACTCTCAAACATAAGATAAGGAGGTCAAAGGACAGGGCAAAAGAAAACTGCTAGAGTCTTTGAGACCAAATAAAAAGAGGAAATCAGAGTGGGAAAGCCCACTCTAGGAGCCTGAGAAAGAGTGTTCTTGGTAATAGTCCTTAAAAATAGTCCAGAGTTACTTAAACAGAAATACTGTCTAGACAGGAGATTTTATCTTTTGTTATTTGTTTATTATTTAAACATATGAGGCTTATTTAAGTTAGGTAAGTTTTAGTAAAGATCTTTTTTTTTTTTTTTGCGGTACGCGGGCTTCTCTCACTGTTGTGGCCTCTCCCGTTGCGGAGCACAGGCTCCGGATGCGCAGGCTCAGCGGCCATGGCTCACGGGCCCAGCCGCTCCGCGGCATGTGGGATCCTCCCGGACCGGGGCACGAACCCGTGTCCCCTGCATCGGCAGGCGGACTCTCAACCACTGCGCCACCAGGGAAGCCCCCAAGATCATCTTTTTTTTAATTAAAAAGAAAAAGAATTCCCTATGCTGATCAACCATTTCCTTATGCCACAGGGTTTGGGACCATTTGAGCATGCCTCTCTACTTCACCAAGTTATTGGAGGTAGAGTAGATGGAGATTGCCAGAAAAAACCCGTATTTCCTGGATCTCATATAGTCACAGGCGTGACAGCTGTGCACACCCTCTTTGCATTTGACCTGAAGCTATGAACTGGATGCCACAGCTATAGCAAAATTCCCGTGGTAGAAGAGAACTGCTTCTCCTCCCCTCCCCCTCCTCCGCCTCCTCCTCTTCTGCTTCTCAGTTCTTAACCTCCAGCCTGATACCTCCGTGTGCTTTTGAGTCTGTTTCCACAGTTTCCATGCAAACTTTGATTTAATTATTTGTATTGTATCGTGGACTGCAAAAATACCCATAATTTATCATTTTCTGGAGAAGGTACATGTCCCCGTTGAAACTTCATTTTCATTTTTAGAAAGCCAGCATTCTAACGAAGGTATCATTTCCTTATTTAGAAAAGGATTGACTGCTGTTAGTTGGCCAGATTCCCTAACTCACCAGAGCTAGAACATCTAACATCTGCCAAACACTTCCTCTGTGCCAGACGCTCTGCTAAACGTCTTTACAACAATCCTTTGGCGGAGGCATGATTATCTTCCTCAGTCCACAAAGGAAGAAGCTAAGATGATCTGATATGCCCTGGCTATGCCCTAGTAAGTGGCAGAGCTGGCCACCAACCCTTCATCCCCTGACTCCAGGGTCTACTGCTTCCCAGTAGTGTAGAAACAGAGGGCCACAGTTTATCAGATCAAGTCTCTTCAGATTGGCCGTCAAAGCTGTTTCTACAAAATGCACTCATAAACTGGTTTGAATTTCTCACCAATAACTTGATCTTAAGTACCACTTGCCTACTCAATGAAAAGTTTTATTTATTTTAACTGTATTGCTAATGTATAGCAACTCTAAACCCCGTTCTTGAGCACGGTAGGATGGAGTACCTCGTTCTCCATTCTCGTCGGGTAAGGAAGATATTTAAAGTCAACCTACCTCCCTTTCTCTCTCATTTCACACATTAAAGTGAACCATGCCAGTCTCTAGGTTATCTACCACCTATGACGTTTAACAGAAAAAGGCAGAACCGTTTAAATGGCAGTCAGGATCACTTCCTAAATCTCCACCTCACTGAAAATGGTATTTGGGATAATATCCTCCCTTTATCCTCCTAGTTAATTCTTCATCCTTCTAAACTCTGCTCTCTGCCCCAGGAGGCTGACATGTTCAGAATACATCAACATAACCCCTTGCTGTTGGCTCTTGTTAGATTCAGCCAGTGTGACACAGTTTCAGGAGATCAGAAGTGGGAAGAGAGTGAGGGTAGGTGATTCTTCCCCAGGGAGTCCCCGTACTGGGCTATGAGTTGGCTGAACTCCTCCACTGTCAGGCAGCCCTCTCCATATACCTCTCTCTCTCTGGGTCTCCCTTACCTCTCCTTTCACTTGTTCCTTCAGGCCTGACAGTACTAACAAGAACCATGGCATAGGAGTACACACCATCTCTGCTGCTTTTCCTAAGCCATGCCCACGCCATTCTAAATAGACTTCAATCAAACTCCTCTCAAATTACCTAATCTTAACGTGCCATCTGTTTCCCGTTGAAATCTTGACTGATACAATATTGAAAACGTTGGCAAGAACCTACAAGCCTCACAAAAACATTACTGCTCTCGAAAATTCCTACTTAAGATATAATCTCAAAAATTAGGAGAGCGAGCTTTTTTTCTTAAGACCAGGCTTTCGGTTATTCGAGGTTAATTATGAATTGAAACAGATGAAGAAAAGAAGGTCTACTTCTTTCTGCCTAAGTAAAAATATTGCAAACATAATACAGCAGAAGAGAAAGAGGTATGTTTATCTTTATAAGGACCAGGGTTAAGGTGCCCTGACCTGCAATGTTCTTTGGGCATCCAAAATGTCTGAGAGTACCATGGATCCTCCCTGTTCTTGCTTATCCTCTTGCCTTATTAACTCAAAGTAACACAGAGGCCCACCTACCTCCAGAAATCTGGGATCCAGTACTTGCCCTTCCACCTAATAATTCTGACCTTGGCTGTATTATATAATCTCCCCAAGCCTTGGTTCCTGTTATAGACTGAATGTCTGTCCTCCCAAAATGTTTATGTTAAAACCCTAATTTCCAGTGTGATGGTATTTAGATGTGGGGTCTTTGGGAGGTAACTGGGGTTAAAGGAGGTCATGAGAGTGGGGTCCTCATTAAAGGATTTAGTGCCCTTAGGAGAAGAGATACCAGAAAGCTCGCTCTTTCTCCTCCATGTGAAGACACAGTGAGAAGGCAGCCATCTTCAAGCCAGGAGGACAGCTCTCAGCAAAAACAAAACTCTGCTGGACCTTGATCTTAGACTTCCTAGCCTCCAGAACTATGAGAAAATAAATTTTCTGTTGGTTAAGCCACATGGAGCTTTGTTATGGTATTTTGTTATGGTATCAGCCCAAGCAGATCGATGCAATCCCCTTACCTTTAAACCAGAGGTGATTAGACTAGACTACCTGCATTGGAATGTCTCTCTCCCACTTACTAGTTGTACAGCCCTGGTCAGGTTGATTAACTGTACCTCAGTTTCCTCATCTGTAAAGGTAGAGTAATAACACTACATACTTCTTTGGTTTGTTGGGAGGATTGAATGAGGTAACAAGTAAAGTACTCAGCACAGTGTCTGGCACTTACTAAATCTCAATTAACATTAATCATCATCATCACTCCAATGGAAACTCAGAATAAATAACTCTGCCAGGGGTAAGACAGAGTCAGCAAAGGCTTCCTGAAAGAGGTGATGAAGAAAACAGGTAAGACCACATCCTACAGTCAGCCCTTGCTGCACTCCCAAAATATGTAACCCAATGTTAGCCATACAAGTGCTTATAATCTGCTCTTTGATTAATGTATTGGTATTTGAAACAATAATCCAATTATAAATACACACATTTAATAATGTGTAATTTATATTATGAGCAGTTAAAGAATAAGTGTGGAAAGTGAGCTGACCAGTAAGGAGAGAATTCAATAGGCACTTCATGAGTTCATGGCTTGTCCCTTTGGATAAGGGGTAAGGTGTGGACGTGATATGCCCAGCTAGAGAAAGGATACACATTATCTTAAACCTCTTTATGACAGGATGTTTAGCTTTACTGAGTTCTGCGGATGTGAATTCCCTAACCAGACTGTATATTTTTTTAGGTCAAAATCATACTTCATTTTACACTTGATGCTCACTCCCCCAGGATCATCTCAAAGTACTGAGCATATAGTAGACTTCAACACATCTTTACTGAATGGTCAAATACTAAGTAGGCTGGCCCTCATACTTTCAGTCCATTGAAGAAGACTTCCTGAAAAGAAAGAATTTGAGGAGCCATTTGAGCAACAAGTACAAGATGGTGAGTTTACACAAAAGGGATTGTTTCTGGGCAAAGATATGCCTTGGAAAAGGTCAGTTTATAACTAATTTCTCAAAGAATTTTGTAACTCCTGCTTTCGAGTTTTGTTTTAAAAGAATTACATGAAGTTGGGAAGAAGAAGATGAAGGAAAGAAGAGGAAGAAGAAAAATGCCCTAAAAGCCCTGGGAGAAGCCCAGAGACAGGTGGGAGTGGGCACTCCTGAGAGAGCAGGAGACCTCACTTCTCCTTCTGTGGGAAATGGGGACCGTTGCAGCTGACTGTAGAATGAGGCAGCAGGACTATCACCTGCTCTACAACCCAAGTCTGATTCACATGAGCAAGGATCAAGACTTGCTCAGTTATCAGTCTCCACCCCATGTTTCTCTAGTTTTGACAAAATGCATGCAGTCAGTATTCATAGAGTTTGTAGGACTCACCACTTTGCTAGGCCCAAATGCTGGAGAGTAACGAGACATAGCAAGATAAACTAGAATAGATATCTGTTCCCAATGGCTTTACATCCTGAGGGATAGAAAACACACAAAAGTGACTATATAGAAAAGAATATTATACATAAAAGAGATTGACTCAAACACCAAAAAAGTTATACCTTTGTTAACTATAAGGCTGATCAGAAAGGAAGAAGAAAAGTAAAAGATTTTTCACAGGATGTAAGTCTGAGAAATGTCCTGAAAGAAACGAAGGAACTAGCTTGGCCAGAGTACGTAAGATCATTTCAACTTAGGGATGGGGGAACAATCTGAGGAGGAGTTGGACAAAAATAGACAAGATATATCTATCACTTAGAAACTGTCTTCCAAACCCACCAACACTGTATTATTGAGCATATTTCGGGATTTATTGTTCTCTCATATAAAAGATATCCAAAGGGGGCTGATACAGGTCTGGTATGGTGCTCCTTGATGTCATCAGAGACCCACACTCTTTTGAATTTTCCCTTTCACTATCCTTGACCCTCATATTCTTATGTTCTCAAGATGGCTGCCAAAGCTCCAGCCATTATGTCCATGTTTCAGATGAAAGGAAAAGCTAGAGTAAATAAGCACATGCTTCTTTTTTGAGGCGCTTCCCCAACAACTTCCATTTATACCTCATTGGCTAGAATTCTGTCACATGGCTACCCCCTACCTGCAAGGAAAGCTAAAGGTATATGCTGTTCTGCTGGGCACTCTGCTACTCTCCAAAGAATCAAATATTTATGAGTAAGGAATAGTTCTAGAGCTCAATAAAAAGTCATATCAAAAGTATTCTCCACAAAAGATGAAGAGTGCATGTAAACAACTAACCCTGTCGTTTGTGGCATATGTCAGACTTTGAAGAGGGGATTGAAGACAAAGTGACAGTTGTTGCTCTTGCAAAGTAAGCTGGTTTTAAAGAGACAGATTAAAAGCTTGTCAAAGAGCTCTTAGAAAATCTCATGCCGAGGAATTGCGAAGTGCAGAACTTGTTCCACTGGATGTGCAATGTCAATCACTGTGGAAATGTGTTCAGGACCAGCAGAGCACACAATAGTACCTGGCAGTCAGTGGCTCATATGAAATATGACACTGTGATCACAGTCTCTTTTAGAACCATCAACATCCCAGTGTCTCTCTTAAGACCTTCAAGCTCCCTTGTGTTGACATTTGGTACATTTTCGAACTGTCCTCATGGGATTCTGACTTCCCATCAGTTGAGTTTAAAATATAAGTCAAGAAATTCTCACACACCATTTTTTAAAAAGTATTTGCTTGTATCTTTAGGAATATAAATGTAATTCTTTTAAACTTGGGTTGAAAATATTGATTTAAGACATAAATATGTTCTCTGAAGTTTAGAAAACCAAGAGGTATTCTACCAAGGCAACGTTCACCAGGAAGATGTTCTGCAGAGTATGCCTATGACTACATCATGTGCATACCAAGAGTCCAGCAGGAAATAAACACAGCAGTTAACAGGGTACCCACGTAGCTTAAAGCCACTGAGGGCACCACTCATACTATGATCTACAATAATTGAATCCCTGGGGCACAACCTCATAAACCAGCCTGCAAATACCACCCACATAATGGTCCTGGTAACAAATGTCTATGGAAGAGGATGCCCCTCTAGAATTTCCACATGGCAATAACTGAAAACAACTGTAATACTTTATTCTTATTAAGTGTTTTACAATTTAAAATATCTTTAACATATGAACCAGTCTGGATCATTCTTCTTTTTAACAGCAGAATAAACAATTTCATGAAAATTTAGTGACTTACACAGAGCCACACACCTGCTAAGAGGCAGAACCCATGGCCAAAGTGATATACCTATGTGTATTCAGACTGTACCTGATGGGCAGGATTGAGTCACTCTCAAAGTTACTGAGATCATGACATTCTAAATTTATTTTTACTGATATGGCTGGTGAGTGCTAAGAGATTATAAATCATTTTTTCTTCCTCTGGTTTATATAAATGACACAAGAGCCTTAGACACTATAAAATGATTAGTTTGTTTAACTGTATGGTTAAAAAAAAAAACCTACTTTCAGCCCCTCTCATATCCAAAACTCACCCACCTCAAACAAAACAAAATCCTTAGTTTAAATTTACGATACATTAAAGGCACCAGACTTGGAGTCAAGAAGCCTGGATGTGTTCCTAACTCTGTAACTAACAAATGTTTTCACCGCTAGGATCCTCAATTCCCCCTTTGTAAAATGAGGGCATTAGAGCCTCAATACCCTTGTAAGCTTTACATCCCAAGATTCAATGCTGGCCTGGTTAAAAATCTACTCAAGCTTACTAAAAGGAGGTGGACATCCCAGAAGTTAAGATCCATGACACAGTAAGGAACAATGCCAGAAAAACATGGCTTGCCCATGTGACAAGACGGCCTCTATAAATAGGAATCCCAGAATATCTGTTCATAAGACTAGCGGCTGGTAGCTCTCAGCTGCCTGGAGCTGCTATAGATTTAGAAGAAACTTCTTTGTTTGGCTCTTGTCCCATACTTCTAAAAATCCAGTAGCTAATTTAAGATTTAGTACTAATAGATCACTGTTTTATGCAGCTTAGCGCACTGACGAGCTTGTAGAACTAGGTTTATTGCCTGTGCATCCTCAGTTCGTGACTTCCAGAAGAAACTGTGGGATTGAGGCCTGCTCTGTCTCCTACTTAGCCCCCCCTCATAAAAACCTGGAACTGCATTTTAAAATAGGGCAGCAAACTGTACTCTCTTAGCTTGGGCTGGCCTGGGTCTGGAAACCTGCTGGGAGAACAGAAAGAGAAGAAACTCAGCTTTCCTGTCAGCTTCTCCCCAATCCCATGCCCAAATTCACAGGGTTGTAAGAAGAGAGGGAAGAAAGAGAAGGCCCGGCAAGACCCAGTTGACTTGGTCAGTGTTGATGTTCTTGGTTGTCTGACGGAGGACCAAAGCCAACTATTTACCTTGGGGAAACATTTGTGGATTCTTCAGAGGTCCACGATGATCTCCTTCAGCTGACCGGTTTGCTACGTCCCTCACATCAGCTCCTGCCTTAGCGGTAAACCCTAGAGCCTCAGACTCTGGACCCTCAGTGCCTTGCAGAACCCACTGCAGGAGGCTCCAAACTGATTCCCTTTCATGGCCCCCATTTGGCCCAGAGGAAGGTCCTACATTGTTGGCAAATGTTAAATATGCAACCCTTGTTCTTGCCCTGCCTTCATGCGTGTCTTCAGCCAGTCTTTCATTTCCAAACTACCTTCTGCAGAGGACCAGCATATGCACTCCCAAATCCACGCATCAAGCTTTCTGATCGGCTGCCTTACAGCCCCTCTCGCCAGGCTGAAGTGAGAGGGAAGCACCCAATATTCTGTTGGTGCTGGGAGAAGGGGTACACTCGCCACACAGACAATTCACCAAAGATACTCCCTCTCTTGGCTTTTTAAACATCAACTCTTCTTACCCTCAAAGTGCATATTGGGCTAAAGGTCATAAAGCTTGTGCCTGACCATCTCCTTTGAAAACCCTGCAGAGGGGATCTAACCTCAGTGCTGGATGTATAAGTACCTACCCTCTGATGCATCTCAGACAAAGAGGACCAAAGAGAAAAGAATTTCTTTTTAATATCCTTTTGTTTAATTTACAAATATTCTTCCACTCCTCAAAATATGTCTATGAACATATAATCAATCAAATATTGCTTTCCTATAAATATAAATCCCTAAAGTTTTTCATGTCCTCCTTCTCATGGGCCCTTCCTCTTTTGTGAAGTGTGCTTTACCCTCATTCATTTACTTTCCTTTCCCCTTCCATTCTTAATTGCTTCAGTATCTCTGTTGCCCCAGAGGCTTTATCCAAAGAAGTATATAGGCAAAAGTTAGGAAGAACTTCAGAGTTCACTGAATTCAACTGGTTAGATTAAAAACAGTAAATCCAAGACCAGAAAGAATTTGCCCAAAGTGAAAAAGCTAGTTAGCACCAAAATTACCTCCATTCCAAATGAATGATTCTCTCCTTATTGCTTCTCTAAAGAAAAACAAAAACAAAAACCAATCTTGAAAACTTAACATGAGTTCCCCAGACAAGATCCAATCAATACCAGACATGGACATGGGTACACACTTGAGTCTCTGTATTCCCTAATCTCTCCTCTCCTCTTCCTCTCTCTTTAAATCCTCAGGTTCCCTCCATCCCATTCTGTCCTCATTACTAAGGAGACACCAAACTGTTTTTGTGTTACCTGGAGCCCTTATTTCACCAGAAAGATAAGTTCATGTGACATATACCACTCCAAGAAAAGATTTTACCTCGATCTTCTCTTAAGCCTCTCTGAAAAGACCTGGAAGAGCTAGAATCATGACCAGAGCCTATGTTAAAAATCTATTTGCAGCATACTGACAGGAGAGACATCTACCTTTAAAACTCTCTTGGACCACTTCTCTTTATAGCTGACACTATCAGTCACAACATTCTCCCATACCACCATGCTACTCTCTCATCAACCAAAGCTCCCCTCTTACTTACCACCAAAATGACCTGTCCAAAATCTAACCTGTGATGCACCACTTTCTTCTATTAGCCTGTAGGAAAATAATGACTAATCCTTATTGTTTAATCATATAGTCCATCTAGCACCTACAAGGAAGACTTTTGCTCACCACTTTCTTCCAGAGCCATCCCTGTCATGGGATGAAGTACAGCAGCAGTCTGTTTTCACTTGCACCTACATACCAAGCTACCCAGCTGTGGCCCAAGCTTGGCCTTTTTTATCCCCCAACAGCTGGTCAGAAGGGAAGCCCCCATGCAGTCTTAGATGTGACCTAAGGGCAGTGGTACAAACATAGTGAATAACAGAAGGGCCTGGGTCACCTGCTCACGTTCACTTGCGTCCTCTGTCCCCGCTTGTGTCCATCCCAGATGCACCACTTCTGTCTCACAGTGGAGTGCTGAATTTATCATTTGGTGGGTCCATCCGAGCCCAGCTCAGAATGGGCAGCTAGATGACACAGTCACTAGATGTCCCATGCTCAGTCGTTGCTTCTCTACTGGGGCCCTGTAGCATGTCAGAGCTGTATTATGAAGAGTAAATACTCTTTACTGCAGACGGCAGGGGCTAGATCTAGAACCCTGGGTCTTTGTTGCTGCAAACCCCACATATCTTTCTCACCAAAGAGCTCTCTAACACCTGAGAGTCTGCGGTGCACGAGGTCAAGGTGGCAGGGCTGCTGGCACCACGCACTGCACCTGCTGCAGAGCCCTTTTCTTCTCTGGGCCCTGCTCAGATCTGGAAGCCTCTGGATCAATCACAGGCCACTTCTGTGCTCCTGAACTTGGAACATGTCACCTCCAGAACCCAAAGAGACCTGTCGGATGTTGTGCCTCCTTCTTGGTGGTGGGAGGCATGAGTTGTGATCATTTGGCCTTTATTTTGAAGAGCTGTCTTGTCAAAGACGCCCATGGCCCCTTGAAAACTAGAGCAAAACAGAAGAGGGAGGGCACAGGAGCAGAGCTGAAGCCCCACCTCCTTGCCTGATAGGATGCAGGCAGCCACACTTGCCATCAAGTCATTCAATCACAGAGAAGCTCAGTCACAGAAGTAGGACTCTCATTCTGGACCCCATCATACAGCATCCACAAACACACTTTGAAACCCTTCCCCAGTCCACTAAAGGAAGCTGGCACACCACCCCTCCTGCCCCATCATGGCCACAGAAGTGCTCTGTGTTCTCACATGAGCTGAACAGGATCCAGAGACAGCGGAAGTCTCACCACCCTGAAACAGCCCCCAGATCCCAGAACACCTGTGCCTCCTATCTGAAGAGGCCTCGTCCCACACCCCGTACACCATAAAGCCAGAGGCAGGAGAGCCAAGGGCCACAGAAGGGAATGAGGGAGGCTTTATGAATTCAACCTGCATTTAATGTTTTGACGGTTTATGACTGCACAAAGCTGGAGAAGGAAAGAACTCCAATTCTTAAGCTATGGGTGTTTGGTCCTGCCTGAGAGTCTAATGCTTGGTTTGTGTACTGTTATTTCTGTGGTTACTTTAAAAAGAGGAATACCTTTATCTAGGCTGGGATTTCCTATGAAACCATATGTGAAGAAACCTAGAAAGTGCCCATATCATCCGTGGCTAAAGGAGAAAGAGAAGGGGGAAGATGATAGAGGATGATCCCAAATCCCTACACCGACCTCACATACCTTGCTTATATAAGGACGCTTGTCCCAGTCTAGCGGCTGAAGCTGGAAAGAGTCTTTCCTTCCCCACCTCTCCATGGTTGCCAGGCAGCTGGGGACTCACCCTCCTGTGCACCCCACACAGGCTCTGCTCTTGCTGAGCACCTCTAGCCAAGTTAGCGTCGGCTCTTCCTGTTCATCCAGCACCGCTTGAGGGAAGGGCCTGTCATATGGAGGTGGTGGATGGAGACAGCCCTCCACGTAAGGCTACTCCCCCTCTTCCTCTCCAGACCCCAGGGCTCAACTCTTACTTCCTCCTTACTTCCTCCTTCATTGTGGCTGTTCATTCATATTTAAGCTCTGCCTCTATAGAGAGTAATATTGATGCTTTGCCCAGCGCCCTTGAGATACCTTTATACTGATTGTTGTGAGGTGGAGGGGTTTTGGGGTAAAGCCACTCTGCATGAGACTCTGCTTGAGATCACGCCCTTGCTTCACTCCCTGCCCCTCCTGGCCTGCTGCCCCAGCTCCTTCATTCGTCTCCCATCTCCCACGGGAGCAAGTCCGTCATGAGCCAATTGCATGCAAGCACTTGTCCCAGGAGCTGCTTCTGGGGGGAACCCATCCTCTGGGGGGAACCCATCCTCTGACAGATTCTAAAGCCTTGCTATTTGTAATGAGGTGGATAGACCTGGAGTCTGTCATACAGAGTGAAGTAAGTCAGAAGGAGAAAAACAAATACCGTATGCTAACACATATATATGGAATCTAAGAAAACAAATGTCATGAAGAGATTAGTGGTAGGACGGGAATAAAACACAGACCTACTAGAGCATGGACTTGAGGATATGGGGAGGGGGAAGGGTAAGATGTGATGAAGTGAGAGAGTGGCAGGGACATATATACACTACCAAATGTAAATTAGATAGCTAGTGGGAAGCTGCCGCATAGCACAGGGAGATCACCTCTGTGCTTTGTGACCACCTAGAGGGGTGGGATAGGGAGGGTGGGAGGGAGGGTGACGCAAGAGTGAAGAGATATGGGAACATATGTATATGTATAACTGATTCACTTTGTTGTAAAGGAGAAACTAACACACTATTGTAAAACAGTTATACTCCAATAAAGATGTTAAATAAATAAATTAATTAATATGTTGCTGTGAACATTCATGTTAAAAAAAAACTATTAACTAATAGAAATTGAAACAGATGAAAATTTTTGAAAAGAATAAAATAATATGCAATATATATTTAAAAAAATAAAGCCTTGCTCTTAATTCCAAAGTTATACTTCCAGAAGAGTCTAGCCCTGTCACTGCACAGAGTGCCAATAGAGTAGGTACCTAATATATATTTGATAAATATATGTTTTGCAATAAATTTTAAGAAATGACAAGTTGTTTGAATAGATGGGAACCCATTTTCTCTTTTATGTAGATATTTGATGTTGATACATAAAACACATGACAACTATTTGTCAGAGAATTTTGAAAATTATAAGCATCCGAAAAGGAAGATATAATCTGAAATTGTCTGTCAAAACAGTTTGGTACCAAATGAAAATGAGAGTTATAAATGGCAAGTTAAAAGTTGGCAGACAGATAAATTCTCAAGTATCTGAACAGCACATCAGAAAGTTAAAACTGGTCCCATCTTAATAAATGGCACAACAGTGAGAATTCCCACTAATGTCCTAAATGTGAAATTCCTGAGAAATTTTTAAAAACGCACCCTCTTTGGTACTCTGAATTTTGTACCAACACACACATACATACACATATATTCACTTTCTCTTCATTATGACATCACACACAGTAGGAAAAAAAAGTACTTGAGAGTTTACAGAGGTGATTTAGGCTTGATTTAAATGCATTCTGAGTAGCTATTCAGAACTTGCCTGGGACTATTCCAGGCACTTAAGAAAAAAATGCTGGTCAGCTATGGCCGTGATTTGAGAGATACCAAGTGGTCAAACGGGTAGGAATGAGCCTCAAGCAAGTTTAGATTAACCTTGGAAAAGGGATAGAAACACTATGCTGCTTTTTCCCAGAGAGACAGAGAGTGTCAAATTTATAGAATGGACCCTAACCACCTAATGAATAGCTTCTGTAGTGGTAGCCTGGAAATAAAATGTCTGCACTCCAAAGAGAATTACTGAACAGTAGAGTCAGGGAATGCAGAAGTTATGATCTCTCATGTTTCTGGCGGGCCTGAGAGGGCTGTGATCTCTGGGCCTACAGCACCCCTTATTCCCACCTCCACTAAAACAGCTGCTACAATCAGGGCAGGGTTTTATCACCTTTATTGCTGGGAGGTAAGCCCTCCTGCACCTGTGCCCCATCCTAAGGTGCTGTTTCCAAATCTACCTCAGCCTATTTCCGATGCCCAGCTTGAACCCTGAGGCCAGGCACATTCCTAGGTCCTCCTACCCATTGTGGGCCTTCGGTCACTGGCCTCTGCCGGGGACTCCAGCCTGGCCCCTGTGGCCTGCCATCTGGTCAGCATAACGGCCCATTCCCTCTGTGCCGCCAGCCTGGCACACATGACGATGATATGTTCCTCCTTTCTGCGCTGTCCCCTGTACCCCGTCTTGTCCCAGAGCCACCACAACCTGTTGCTAGTAAAATATGAGGGATCTTTACGGATTTTATGTGTGAAAAACCTCTTCAACAAGGAACAACTGTTTTCAAGGAACAGACACTACACAAATTAGCTGAACCGAAAATAGTGGACTTTTCTGGAAGGACACAGGGTACTTCCTGGGATCCGGAGAAGGTAATATAATAGAACCTCAGAAGAATTAGAATGAGTGAGAGGGACCGAGAGCAGTTTCGAGCTCCAGACTCATGGGCCTGAGGGTCTTTTACCTCATGTTAACCCTGCTGACAACTTTCTGTGCTTTGGCAAACCTTAGCGAACCCAGACCCGTCTTCATGTAGCTTCTCACCTCGCGCACCTGACAAACACCAACTAAAGTCTGTGTGTCCCAGTTTCGGGTTCTTGAGAGAGCGGATTTGATGGGCCCAGCTGGGAAAAATAAGCCGTGGTGACAAGGGAAGGACAGATTAGCACCTGTGGCTGCTTCCTCTGGGGCTGTGGGCAGCACACTCCTTGGGGGTGGAAGGAGTGATGAGTATGTCAGTACACCTTATACTCCAGAGCCCTGGAGAGTGAGTCATCCTGGTCATCTGTTTTCCAGAGAGCTGAGATTTTGGAGAAGCTCCAAATTGTGCATTATTTTCATTCCATTTATTGAAAATCTTTTAAACATGCATTTTAAACTTCCCTACTTCCTGATCAGTATATGCTGTGGGCAGCTAAACCCTCCTCTTATGACTCATCCATCCTTATCATCACCGTGTACTGTACCTTCTGCAACACAGAGAGGGCCAGAGATCCTTTTGAGGGAGGCCGGCGGGGCTATTTTCACCCACAGAGAATGGCACAGGTTATTACGTTTGGGGGTTGCTTGTCATCGGCCGCTTCCTGTTGTACCTATTGAACCACTGAGCCGCTTCTCAGTGTACCTATTTCTAAAAGCCCTTCTTCTCGGGTTTAATTTACTACTGTTACAATCCCTGGAGCTTTGCAAATTAAATCACGCAGACTATTTGTCACGATCCGTCAGGTTGCAAGGAACAGCTGTGCACTCAGGTTCCTCAGTTAATGGAGGACGATATAAAAATTCACAAAATATTGAAGAAGGCTCAGCATTCCCAAAGCCAGCTCTCATAGGGAACTAGGTTATTGTCCAGGGCACACAGCCCAGCTCTTCTGGCCCAGTTAACATATTCCCTATGGGGGAGGAAGAGTGGGAGTTCATAGAATGTACAGGATGAAACTATGGGCCCCTTAGCGCAGCCACCACCAGGTAAAAGAATTTGGAACGTGTTCTGATGCAGCCTACCATGACTGAATCATGTAGTCTGTTGAATTTTAATGTGCACACAAATTAACTGAGGCTCTTATTACAGATTTGGATTCAGTAGGTGTGGGTGGGGCCTGAGGGTCTGCATGTCCCACAAGCTCGCAGGTAGCGCCTATGATGATCCACCCTGAGTAGGAAGGCTATTGGGCATGTTCAGTTGCCCACCTGTGTCCTGCACCTCTTACGTGAGGACCTAAGGAGGAGCTTCACTCTGGAGGAGGCTTCCTTGTCTTGCTACTACCAACCTGTCCCCTCTTTCCACCTTCTCCTTTTCTGCTTGTACATGACTTCTATTGCCCCATGTCTCCTGCTGACACTTTTCTGTGTGTGTGTGTATCTGGGCTTCTGCCCTTTATGTCTCTATCTCTTTCTGAGTCTCTCTTTTAAACTCCCCAACACACAGAATCTGACTGTGTCTGTTACTACCCAGTTTGGTCCATTCCATCTGAACGGAGGTATCACACCAGACCGCCTCAATAGCCATTGGTCCTCCATGGATAGCTGCCTCTGCCTCTGGTTCTGGTCTCTAAATAAGGTCTCACCAGATGTGGCCGGCACCAAGCAGCATTGTAGAAAGAGCTCAGGTTTAGAAGAGAGAAGGGCCAGCCCTTCTCTCTTGGTAACTTAACTATGTCACTTACTATGAGCCCTTAGGCAAGTTACTGGACATTGCTGGGTCTCTATTTATTCATTTACAAAATGGAGATAAAGTTATTATTGCAAGGAATAAAATAATATTGATATAAAGCACTGTGATGGTTTTTTGACGTGTTAACTTGTTTAAACTGAACAACAGTCCCCAGTTATTCAGTCATTTGATTGAATAATGTAGGTGCTGTTGTGAAGAGATTTCACAGATATCCCTTGTGGGCCTCAATCAGTTGGAAGGGAAATTATCCAGGGTATGTGGACTGAGAGGCTTTAAAAGAGAACTTAGGCTTTCCCTGGGGGAGGGAGGAGTAAGGAGGAGAGAGAAGGAAGAGGGAGACTCTTGCCTGTGGACAACAGGCAGGGAAAGAGGGAGACCCCGTGCCAGTGGTTCCAGCCTGTTCATGATCTTCCCTTCCTGACCACCTGCCCTAGGAACTCTGGGCTCAGTGGGCTTAGTCAGTCCTCACAATCCTGTAATCCAGTTCCTTGAAACAAATCCTTCATGTGTGTGTATATATATATATATATATATATATATATATACACACACATATATATACACACACACATAAATATATATATACACTTTTTTAAACATCTTTATTGAAGTATATTTGCTTTACAATGGTGTGTTAGTTTCTGCGGTATAACAAAGTGAATCAGCTATACATATACATATATCCCCATATCTCTTCCCTCTTACATCTCCCTCCCACCCTCCCTATCCCACCCCTCTAAGTGGTCATAAAGCACCAAGCTGATCTCCCTGTGCTATGCGGCTGCTTCCCACTAGCTATCTATTTTACATTTGGTAGTGTTTATAAGTCCATGCCACTCTCTCACTTCATCCCAGCTTACCCTTCACCCTCCCCGTGTCCTCAAGTCCATTCTCTACATATGAATCTTTATTCCTGTCCCACCCCTAGGTTCACCAGAACCTTTTTTTTTTTTAGATTCCATATACATGTGTTAGCATACAGTATTTGTTTTTGTCTTTCTGACTTACTTCACTCTGTATGACAGACTCTAGGTCTATCCACCTCACTACAGATAACTCAATTTCGTTCCTTTTTTATGGCTGAGTAATATTCCATTGTATATATGTGCCACATCTTCTTTATCCATTCATCTATCAATGGACACTTAGGTTGCTTCCATGTCCTGACTATTGTAAACAGTGTGCTACAGTGAACATTGTGGTACATGACTCTTTACTTTTATGCTTATTTTACTTCTCAGTTCTTAAGCATGTCTGCAATAGGCAAGGTTGCTAGAAAATAGCAATGGTTGATATTGAGAATTTTTTGAGAATTTCTGAGCTTATGTGTCAGTTATTTAATGTTATTGAGATTACTCTGAATGAGTAGTTGTAAATGAAAAAAGGCAAAATATTCTCTGTAATCCTACTTGACTCCACTGTGCCAAGCATCTCTTGTCTTCTCTTCACCAGCACTCCTATCTCCTTTCTTCTGGCAATAACACCCTGCAATGAGGGAATTAATTAGCTCTGTCACATCTCATATGGTTGGAAGAAGGATGTTAACAATGAGACTCTGTGTGTGGCCACAAGGGTAAGCACAAGAGCTGATTCAAGCAATGATTCTATGGTATCTCCTTGGACAGGGGGGATGCATGGTGGACACATGAATCCATAGAGTCAGATAAGAACTCTACCTTAAGATCATATATGGGACTTCCCTCGTGGCACAGTGGTTAAGAATCCGCCTGCCAGTGTGAGGGACACGGGTTCAAGCCCTGGTCTGGGAAGATCCCACATGCTGCAGAGCAACTAAGCCCGTGTGCCACAACTATTAAGCCTGCATTCTAAAGCCTGCGAGCCACGACTACTAAGCCTGCACTCTAGAGCCCACAAGCCAAAACTACTGAGCACATGTGCCACAACTACTGAAGCCCCCTCGCCTAGAGCCCGTGCTCCACACCAAAAGAAGCCATCACAATGAGAAGCCAGCGCACCACAAGGAAGAGTAGCCCCCTCTCGCCACAGCTAGAGAAAGCCCGCGCTCAGCAACAAAGACCGAGCGTAGCCAAAAATAAATAAATTTATTTTTTAAAAAGAGATCATCTATGGACCCAGAGAAAAACAGAATCTCTCTCCTAAATCATGAGCCATAAGCATATGAACTTATAATTACCTGAAGCTATTGCCTATATAACATACAGAGATAATTTGAGGACAAAGGAAAAAAATTGGAAAGCCAAGTTGAAAAGCAGAATAACATGGTTCATTGACTTTAGCATTTGAGACCCAAGATCTAGCTATGCCTCAAACTGCATCATCCTTTGTTAGTTATCTACTGCTACATAACAATTTACCCGAAATCCTAGCAATTTAAAACAATAATGTGTAATTTCCCAAGTTCCTGAGAGTCAGGAATCTGGGAGTAGCTTAGCTGGGTGGTTCTAGGCTGGGGTCTCCCGTGCGGCTGTAGTCCAGGTACAAGTCAGGCTACAGTCATCTGCAGGTTTGTCTGGGGCTGGAGGATCCACTTCAAAGATGGCTGTTGGCTGAAGGCTTCAATTCATTGCCAAGTGGGTGTTTCCACAGGGCTGCCCGGGTGTCCTAACATGACTCCCCCAGCGTGAGTGACCCAAGAGTGAGAGCAAACAAAAAGTTACAACATCCAAAGCTACACTGTGTTCTGCCACTGTATTCTATTCATTAGATGTGAGCCACTATATCCAGCCTTTAGTCAAGGAGAAGGGAATTAGGTTCCATGCGCACAAAGCATTTGTGGATATTTGAAACTAACAACTACCCCTGGACTTCCAATTATATGACCCTACAATTTCCTTTTTCTTTTGAACTAGATTGAATTGGATTTCTGTCACTTGCTGTTACCAGTTGGGGACTTCATCACATTTATTCCTTGTCTAGCTATGACCTTGATTCCATATTCTCATAAGTGGAGCTTTCTCCAGGTAATATGCCTCCTGACATATATGTTTCTTACCTTGTTTTCTTGTACTTAAACCCCAATGCTGATAACTACCCAGAGGTCAGTTGCTCCAGGACTGAGGCCCTACTAACTCTACCCCGATTCCCAATGACTACTACCCACCTGGAACTGCAAAGATCAGTGCTCCTGATGTTTTGCTTTGGAATTTCTTTGTGCTGCCTGCTTGCCTATTATCATTTTCTATGTTCTCATGCTGTACCTTTCTCCCTACGTGGATTTCTTCTCTTCACTAACAATAAGATCTGTGATTTCCCACTACCTTACTAGTGCCTACCTCTTCCTCGACCTTGCATGATTATTTTCAGATCATAGTCCTACAACTCTGGCCCATCTCTCTACAGTTAACCCTTCCATATCTGTTTGATTTATAAGATATATTATTCTACAATTCTTTTCATTAAAAAATTGATATAACTTTACTTAACAAAACCTTGACTTAAGAACAAAGTGACAAACCACCTTGAAGTTATTGATAAAGTCCCACTGGGAAAGAGTTGCAATGCTAAACGTTGGTATTAAGATCAAAACAAATAAATGGCTACATGACTTTTAAATTTAAAAGTCTCATGCATAGGAACCAGAATACAATATAAAAAGTGACATTAATCAAATGATGTTAAAGCTGGAAGCTCTAGACATTATCGTGTCTGATGTTTTCCAACCTGAGGCCAATGAATGTAGCAACAGCAATCATGAGATATGTTTTAATATTTAAAGAAAGAATGGAAATATTTGCTCACAAGGAGGATATCAGACTGACTAAAATACCAGTGTGTTTTATCTTGCATGAAATTTTTTTAAATCTGTATAGTACTGTGTAGAACAAGAACAGAGTACTGATTCTCTATTGGTGATCATGTGTTTTGACTAGTTATATGTGATAGCTGGTTCACACTTGTTAACATGGTCATATGTAAGGAGATTTCAGGACCCAAACTGAACGTATCTAGTGTACAGTTGACCTGGATTGGAAAACAGAGTAAGAACAACAGTTAATAATCGGTTACAGTTAACAATACTAAGGTATGTCTGCACTTAAACTTCATTTCTGAGATTGCATACCCTCAGAGCCAACAATCTATAATTATTAAGACACACACACAGTGGTGAAAATTTCTTAAATTTTCCACAGAGAGCAAAATCACCTCCAGTTGAGAATGACATTTTATCCACATGATACAATCTAAACTTCCATACTTGAAATGTGAATTATGTCTCTAACTGCTAGTGACTGCAGGTCTTCTAAGAAAGACATCAAAAAATCCTAGTTGGAATTCAGCCAAATGACTGGAATGACCAATAAGGAGGGAACTATCTACCTCTGGACTAAGAAAAATAGGTTGACAAGGAATTTATCAACACAGATTCAAACAATTCAATCTAAAGCTGTGATTAACAGGAAAAAGGGTAAAGCTGGTCAGTGCCTACATTCTGAAGGAAGCAGAAAAGTGGCTCTCAGACACAGCCTACCTTATTAGGAAGCAATATAACAACGCTTCTCAGGATCACTCTTGGTCATCTTAGCTCAGCTCATGCTTTACATGTTTCCAGTTTTCTCAGACGCCCGTCCCGTTCCACATGTGCCCTAAGTTATCTCATCTACTTCAGTCATCTCAATAGCTACCTAGTGTTGATGAATTCCAATTTCAAATTTTCAGCTCAGATCTCTTCCCTAAGCCCCAAGTATACACCTTCAATTTCCAACTGGGCATTCCACTTGTAGATCACACAGATGGGTCACATCCACATACCTAAAACAACACTCAAGCCAGCGGTATTTTAGCCAAAGCTTTGGAGTAGGACTGTGCTAGGATCACAGTGGTATCCAGGCAGGAACAGATCAGTGGGACTACAAGCTCGTTATCCATGAACACCACAGTGTGTCTGTGACCTGCCTCCATGAGGTCATGGGTTCATTGTATGGGGGTGGTTGGCCTGATAATAATGAACAGATATGGAATGGGCAGGATCATGTTCAGAAAGGGTCAAGTTAGCCATGGATGAAAAGGTTTCCATTCTATCTCTTAAAAAACAAATCAGGAAAGGGACCTAGAAAAAGTTGTACATTAACAAAATTGTACATTTTGACATATTTGGTATCCTATTCCCAAACAATGGCTCCAGGAAGTTAATAACTTTGCATGCTGTGATGCCAAGTCCCACTGAAATCAGACCACCCATCCTGACCCAAAGACAGTGTAGCCGTAGGCCTCTGATTTGATAACATGTATATCCTGCCAAGTGAGCTTTGTGTTCATATTCCAGTATCTCTTGGCCTTGGCACCTGGGCTATTGGAAGCTGTAATGAGGAACAGTGTGTCCTGACATGAACACAGCCTGAAGCAGCCTGTTCTAGATGAAGCAGCTCAGAAAGGCACAGTGACCATCACAGAAAGTGTTAACACAGAGTTTTCTTAAAAACTGGCCCAAACAGTAACATAAGTCATTCCCAAGAAAGTTGGCTGCATGGTTTGTATTGGCTTCCCTAGCACTCCCACAATACTAAGGCTCTATCTCATTGCCAATGGAGCTGTGATGGCAAAATTCAAATCGATTACCTTCTAAATAAAGCCTCCATATAACTACTTAAGAGAACTGCCTAAGAGAATCATGATGCATTTTTCATTTATCTCCTTTAAGGTCTACATTTTCAAATGTAGTATAAGTAGTTCTTAGGCAATGTTAAATACTTACAGCTTTTGGTGTGTTTCAGAACTCTTATAGAATTGTACTAGGTAGAGTTTGGAAACCATTCCTGCAGCTACTGCCTCATACTGGGTTGAGGGAATTGGCTCCCAGAAAAGTTAAATTACTTGACAAGGTCACTAAGCCAGCTAGTAGAAATGAAAGAATTAAGCATTGGTCCTTTGCCTCCCAGCCCACCTCATTTTCTAGCACACCTTGCATATGGAGTATGCGGTGTTGGTAGAACATCCAGGTAAAGACATCCAGGACTGAAATTTGAAAAGGAGGTGGAGTTTAGAGTTACCCACTCAGGAATTATTCATATGGAGAAAGGACAGAGGAAAAAGAGTTATGAGGAATAGAAGTTAGATTATAATTTCAATTAAACATATCATATCAAACTATGATCAAATCACTGAAAAATTATTTCAGAAAACAGGGTCTGAAGTGAAGCAGTGAAGAATTTCACAGCATATGAACTCTTTCATCAGTTTCACATTTGTTCCATTCATTCGCTCACCTGCTAGCACAATGTTAAGTGCTGGGGGATATGGAGATGAATAAAAACTTACGGTGTCAAGATAATCACAAGCTACTGAGAAAACAAATGAAAAATGAATTATTTGGCCAGAATAGAACTACTCCCTTAATATTTGCCATTTTTTATTAAAACTATAATCAACCTAGCAATTAATAAGAATTTATTATTGTTTAACACTATGCTAAATATTTTAAATAATAACTTGGTCTTGATCACACAGCTAACCAGCTAATCAACCAACCCTAATAACTGTCTTCAACTAGACTTTCTATGTAAGAGAATGCATTTAAACAAATGAGTTTGGCTTTCTGCTACCTGCTTTCAAAACTACCTAAATAAATATACTACATTTCAACTATCAATAATAGGTAAGTAAAAGAAACTACTTCTACTTAGGAATGGGGAACCATAAATCATGCCACATATAAAATTATAGGAAAGCCAAATTTGCATGCTGTGTTCAACTGTCTGAGGGCTCTCCATTCTGTATATGTTCACACATTTCATTATTTTTTTCACCCTATTTTTAGTGATATTCATCTGTACAGTATACAAATTTCCACTGCAATAAGCAAAGCACTGGCTAGAATTTTTATGGTGCTATCACTGAGCTTCGCACACCAAAATTTAGTTTTATTGTGCCCTGAAGCCTGGTTATTTTCCCGTTGTGCTGGTGATATCTCATCTGAGTACTGAATCTGTTCATTATTCAGTTAAACTGGTTGGAGAGAAAACACTACATCACCGCTATTTTTATAGACTAGCCGCTATTTGAATTTTCAGTCCAGGTCATTACTAAGCAGTCACAGATTATAATGCTGAAGATTTGTGTTATTTGTAATGACCATGTATTTTAAGAGTCAGAATCTGTCCAAACGATCTAGTTTCATCCTAAAATTTGATATGCCCAGCTTTAGAACCAAGCAATAAATTTTGAAAAATGGGATGTTGTCTATAAGTTGAAATGAACACACAGCTAAAATATTAACTTTTTTATGTTACTTGATGCTCCTATAAGTTTAAAATGGCTCTTCTATTAAAAGGCTATTTTTTAGATGACTGGAAAATTACATTCACAGATGATGCCCCAATACCATTTTTTTTTAGTTTTTTAAATTGTTTTATAGCAAGTCTATGAGCCAGCATGCACTGTATCACGGATAATTCAAATTCAGAAACCAAATCTCCTGGATTTAAAGAAACAAATGACTTAGAGAAAGACAAATATCATATGATATCACTTATATGTGGAATCTTAAAAAAATGATATAAATGAACTTATTTGTGAAACAGGAATAGACTCAGAGACATAGAAAACAAACTTACGGTTACCAAAGGGAAAAGATGGCGGGAGGGATAAAGTAGGAATTTGAGATTAACAGATACACACTATTCTATATAAAATAAACAGCAAGGACCTACTGTAGAGCCCAGGGAACTATATTCAATAACTTGTAATAACCTATAATGGAAAAGAGTCTGAAAAAGAATCACTTTTCTGTACACCTGAAACTAATACAACATTGTAAGTCAATTCTACTCCAACAAAAAAGAAGCAAATGACTTAAAGCAAGTTGAAAATTCTTTAAATGACTCAGAGTGTGAGGATGAAAAACTTTTGCCTTCCCTCCATGTCTTTATTATAGCATGACTACTCTTAAAAACATGTTGTATTTTTGCCATTTTAAGACAGAGAAAATGCATAATTGTTCAACAGATAATCAGCTTGATCACTAGTGAGCAGCTACACATGAACAAAAGAGGTTAAATCAATGATTTCAGAAGATGGGGTGGGTAAACAACCAAGAAACACATTCAGTTTCTTAGAACCAAACAAAGGTGATCTGGAGATTAGATTTCACTGGAGTGTTCTCAATAAACCTGCAGAATGAACTATAAAACTATCATATCTGGGAAATACAAAAACTAATGGTTCTTGTCCTCCAGACGTTGGGGTTCATAATTCAAAAAATAAATAAGAGAAGAAATGAGAGGATGATAAACTTCCTTGAAATTTTTTTTTAAAAAGGCACTTCAAAAGAAGCAGTTACATTTCTTTTAAAAAAAAAGGGTTTTGGCAGCATGTTCTTCACAAAACAATCTGGAAGAACGAACGTTCCAATTATGCACTGAGGTGTGTTTACCCTGAAGTAGGCTTGCTTTCTCTCTCTGAAGCAGGCCCTGTACCCAGCACCGGGGCCACTGTTCCCTAGAAGACAGTTCTATTTCATAGCACAAAAAGCAATTATATGCAACGTTTATTTTTCCACCTCAGCAACCTCTGTCCCTCTTTCTTCTTGAAAATGTCTTTGAGTCATTTCCCCCTCCTTCTTTCTCTGCTCTGGAAAGGAGAAATATAACCAGAAAAGTAGCATAAACATTCCAAATAAAGTATTTCAGCCCTGGTAGGAATAAGATGGAACAAAATAAAGTACGTGACTGAAAAGTGTGACAACCTGACCAGGAAATGTTAGAGTCCTGAGCAACGCCATGAAGGAAAAGAAGAAAACAGCAGCAGCGTTTGTGTTGACTGTTAAGGGAAGAGCCCCACAACGAGAACTCTGGATTTCCCAGTAGGGTTTTTAGAGCTATCACCTGTTTTTATCCTTTGGGCCACATAACCACAAGCAAAACTGTTGTTATTCTGCCTTCCCTCTTACATATTTTTCACGATGGACAGTTTAGTAGCAAAAGAAAGGAAGAGAGAGGTCCATCATTAACAAGATAGTACGATTTACTGCAAAATTATTCCAAATTAGAGTTAATTGGCAAACCTTAGCCTGACAAATTGTACCCACATTAGTCCCCCCTCACCACTCCTCCTTCCAGCCTGTCCCAGGCAGGGGCCCTTCCATGCCACATATATACTTTATATGCTTTTCCTTCCTGCCTGCAGGTCTTGGCTTATCCTGTACCCCGATCCAGAATGCTGCGCCTCACACTCCTGTTGAGCCACACCCTACAATTCCTTCAAGACTGGAAGCAAAACTTCTCCACCCTAAGCAGCCTTCTCCCACTAATCCCGCTTCACCAGGTAAATCTCCTTTCCTCTAAATGACATTATGTCTACAGCACATTCAGCACAGTGTCTGGCCTCAGTGAATTAGTTTTTATTATTATAACTTTGAATTCCTTCAGATGTTACATTGCCAATCTAGAATGTCATAAAGGTCACCTCCAAATTAAATATTTCAAGCAACCAATTTTCTCCTTTATAGTTCTTGTCTTCCCTTTCTAAGTAAATGTAGAATGTTCAAGTGATACTTGATGAATTGAGTTTGGGGGGCTTATTTTCATCTTCTAAATTTAAAATGCAAGTGTTTTATTTTTAAATTTTAAACAAATTTATGACTTCTTATAAATTCATTAAGTCAATTCTGTCAATAAGATAGCCAAATGGTTGATTTATGTTCCAGATCTACATGAATACAGAATACACAAAATTATAAAAATGTGTCTGGTTGTGCTTATGGCTAAAGACTAAACGGAAAATGAGGGATAAATAAAGTCAAATGCTCTGAGGATGTCTACCCACTCTACATCTCCACAGTTGAATCAGTTAAATGTTTAATGCAACTGCCATCCCATAATGAATGACCTTCATAATTTGACTTTCCATCTAAATGAAAGATCACTCTCCTTTCTAGTGAGTACAATTGTTTGCCTAAAGAGCTAATGATTTCTGATACACTTAACTTTCATTCTGTATCTTCTTTTTGAATTTTGCAAACCTAATTAAGTTTCTTTAACTTGATTCCATAGTAGACAACATTATTTGAGGACAAAATGAGAAACACATTTAGAGGCCCTTTTCTTCTTTAAAAAGTTTTAATTATTTTTTCTCTTTCTCTTCCAAACTCTATTTTCCTGGAGGAAAGTGAACAACCTCTCAGAAATAATGATGAAGAAATAATGATGAAGAAACCATACCTTCCCATACCTTCTCAGACAAAAATGGTCTGAGGAATTTCTGGACTCATTAGCAGATAATGTGAATAATAAATGAAATCAGAGTGGTCTCTGAAGCTGTCCTATCCCAGGTGTCTCACTCAAAGTTTGGGTATGGTATGGTTCATTTATTAATAAAGCGATTACTCCATGGCTGAAATATCGATCTCATCTGTTGGACCTTTGCCTAGGATGAAAATTGTATCTTCCTGAGCATCCTTCCTGTCCATCTGCTTTATTCTCTCAGTCCCTATCTTGACAAATGACTATAACTTACAGAACAGATAACTTTCAGCAGATACCATCTAAGCTCCCATCTTATGCTTAACATTTTGTAATCAGTTGATGCCCTTTTCTTAAATAATCTACATAGACAAACTAGTGCTTTTCTTTCTCTTTCCCCCTGCCCCATGCCCTTTTCCCCACACATACATTCTGACTGATACAAATAACTTCCTACTTATGTATAATTTCTGTATCAAATATCCTTACTCACACAAAAAAATTTTCCAAGAACTCTGAACTCAAATTATTACAAATAGCTGTAGAGAGTCAGGGACAGGCTCTAGTGAGTTGAGGCTTATCCCAAAGTTCCTCTCTATCATCTTCCTGAAAAACTGACACCCCTAAGAGCATAAATATAGTCTTAAAAAATAATCTTACAGCAGATTTCAACCTTCTAATTACCATTCATAACCCATGCAGGAGAACACTGCTGTATTCTTCTCCAATGGTCTGATTTCATAGAATCACAGAATCTTAGTACTTGGGGAGGGACCTTGAGTGAGGAATCTACTCCATCTTTCTCATCTCAGAAAAAGACTGTAATTCAGGTAAAGTCACTTCTCAGGGTCAAACATCTAGTTGGTAGCAGATCTAGGACTAGAATTCAAGTCTTCTGACTTCAGTCCAATGCTCTTTACACTATTTTGTTAAGTTAACAATATCCCATGCAAAGAAGGAGTTGAGTGAAATAAATTCTGCTTACAAATTCCTCTAAAACATAGCATCATCCCTGGGAAAGATAAACTTTTTTTTCACATATAATGAGTAGAAATCTGTGTCAGATGTTCTGTGTCAGAATTCTGATAGAATGTCTATAAAATACTCAGGTCTCCAGCGTGCGTACACACAAACACACACACACACACATACACACACACACACACACTCACTCTCTCTCATTTCTTCCTCTTCCTCTCCCCACCCCCCATACCTTTAACTTTGAGCCAGTTTCCCCATTTTCCATCAACAGAACTTATCGCAGCCAGCAGCATTATCAAACTGCAAGAAACGTGTTCTGAGAAAATGGTAGCTATGTTTTCTCTAGTATCTATGCCATTTTTAGAACATGACGCTCCTCAGACTGACTTAGAGGACGCCATCAAGGCAACCCAAACTTCTTTTGTCAACCCCTAGAGAGATCCAGAAGGAAAAAGAAAACATCTTTCACCCTCTTCCCCTGCCTCACTTAGAAGTCCTAATCTCATCGCACTGCAGTTTGAATCCTAATCCCATCATGCTGCAGTATGAGAGGAGAAAGAAGCAAGTTTTTTAAGAGGCCCAAATCAGCAGTTAAGCTTTCCTATCATATATTTTTCATACTATACACTATATATGAGGGGTTTTGTCCTGACATTTCATTTGTGAAGTGAGCAATATCTAAAAAATCTATACATATGGGAAAGGCTCTTTTGCATCCCCTGGAAAGCCAAGCGAGGAATTCTAATACATCCAGCTTTATATTAGCAGAAGCACTGAGACAGAAAGGAAAAGCCTTGGGGTGGAAACAAGAGTCTCCCCAGCCATTCATAGCTGTGTGGCTTTGACCTGTCCCCTCTGAGTCACTACTAGATTTGAGGCCCGCCATCCACAAGCCCTCCTGAAGGAGTAGGCCTACCCACAGCCCCTGTGATATAAATGACCACATTTGTACCATGTGACCCAGTGACCCACAGTCAATTGGATCAGGATTTGTGCCTTCAAAAAATATGGTGATCCATCCATAGATCGGGCTTCAGTCTTTGACCTAGTGGGAAAAGATGATGTGAACCATTAAAATTCCATTCTTCAGAATTCAGCACTGGGAAATCCAGAGTTGAGGCAGCTGGTAATAGGGGCAGGAGATAAAAAGGGCATCAGGACATGTCATGTGGCAGAAAGGAGCCAGAGAGAACACAGCAAGATGATGCCATATGTAAGCTGATGTTTTCAGGAAGCAGAAACTACAAGGAAGCAGTGAAAGTGAAAGTCACCTGGTTGATGGAAGAGAAGAGAGGCGACATACAGAGAGGGAGAGCCTGAGACTCACTGCATCTCTATCTACCTTCTTCCTTCCAGGTAAGCCTTCTGGTTAACGCCTCAGTTCACCCCTCCCACTTTGCTTCCCTTGCTCTGTTTACTTTCCCAAACAGAGCTCACTTGGCATGGCTTTAGATCCGCCTCAATCGTAAGCAGTGCTTGTGCTGGGCCCCAGGCTCTGAGAGCCATTTGACTTTCCAGATAATTGTCAAAGGGCTAGACTGAAATGTGAGGTTTGATCTAGAGTGATGCAAATAATGGAAAGTGAGAGACGAACACTGCGAACTTTATAGGTTGAATACAATTTTGGCATTACCACGATTTTTGAAAACAGGTTTGCAGAGCTGAAATAGTTTTTCATGTATATAGATAGCACTTTTATAAGTGTCCTTACTAGCCCTTTCCCAGCTGAATCATTCTCACTGTGTAACTTTTCTTCTTAAATCTGTTTTGAATTCTAATTATGGTCATTCTCCAAGTTCAATTCTAGACCTTGGAATTTGATAGAAATCAGCCTAATCTTTTGCTTCATGCTATGCTCTTTAATGATAAATTGAGAGCACAGATAGAGAAATCTCAGGTCTCTTTTAGCTCTAGTATCTACAAGCTAAGATGTACTAATCGTTAGCTTGATAACTGGAAACAAATAAAATAGAAAAAAAAAAGACATTTTGTTTTAGTATCTGTGTTCTAAAGGAGAGTTTTGGTAGAGACTTCTTTTTGGAGCAGGAGCTTAGGGAGAAACTTGAGGATTTTTAATTATCTTTACAGAATATGTTAAATATGAATAAAATAAATAGTATTTATCCAGAAAAAATGTAAGCAGAAAGGAGTTCTAAGGGCCTAAGATATGGCCTTACTTACCCTAACATCTTATAAATATGGTCTCTAAAATCTGCCACCCCTTCCCATAGGTATACTCAACAATTCTGGATAAGCTCAAAGGTGAGGAAGATCAAGACTTACTGTTTTGGATTTTAGATCAGGAAGCAAAATTTCCCGAGTACTTAAAGGGATTAATAAGCTGTTTAAACATGCCAACTAATCAGGTGAATCCATCAAACTGATCAAACCCAGTGAACATGTAGCCATGTTGAAATATTCCGTTACAGGCTAAAAATCATTAAAAACAAAAGAAGAAAATAACCCACAAGTATTTGTGAAGCCTTTTTAAGGGCTTTTTTACCTTGTATGTATATCTCCAGGCTTATCGTCTACTCAAATGTTGAAGAGCTTAGAATGGGAATGTGCCTTCACATGAATGATTGATGTCAGCTCGCTCCAGCCAGCTGACGTGTATGGAGAGAAATTCTGTGTGGGCTGAGGCTAAGCATTCAGACAACTGCAGAATTGGGCCTGAGCACCCTGATGAAGCAGGACAGAACACCCAGTCAGAAACAGATCACAAAAAAGATGAAAGTCACATAATTTTTAATGGCAGTGACTAGTTCTCAGAGTCTAAAACAGAGCATCTGAAGAAGAGCAAAAACTTCCACTTATGTTCAAGCTTATGAAAATAAAATCTTTTTTCTTTTTATATCTTATCTTTTTTTCCTTATAGTTAAAGAAAAGTATGTCTCAACTCCACCTCTATATTCCAGAACAGGTCAGACCACCTCTAAGTGATAAGAGGAATTGGCAACACAGAGGAGACATATTTCAGAAAATTCAAGTATATAAACGTCTAATCAAATTAGGCTTGTACTTCCCCCTTCACTGAACCATAATTCAATAACTCTCATTGAATGAGAGGTTTATTATGCAAATCCACTAGAAAGCACGGGTCTCTACATCTCTGCCAAATGCTGAGTGCAAAAATGGCCATCATGTCGTTCTAGTAAGAAAACACTATATCCTGAGGACAGGAACTGGAGTGCATATAAAATTTTAATATCTTCATATTGCTTAATACAGTACTATCTTGAGAGAACACAATAAATAACACTTGGAAGTGACACTGTTCTGTGCCAAGTTAACCAGAAAGATATAGCTAATGCTTAGCTATAAAGCATTAGTCTTCCAAATAAGTCTCTGGCTCCACAGTTTTCAGTATACTTTGCTTATGCCTGTTTGTGTTGCCTTTGGTTGTGTATTTTATGTCTGCTTCTTTTTTGTATTACCACATGTATAATCCTTCAAAATTAAGCACTGGTCTCATTGCAAATTGTTCAATGTATTCTTCACATTTATCAAAATAATTAATGGGATAAGGTGAGTCACTACAGATTTTCTTGTTCACACAAACACAAATGACTTAAGGAATTAATGTTTAAGCATTCTTATACAACCGGTACGTTAGCTGAGCCATTTCCCAGGAGTTTAGAGACACTCTGAAAAACTTAAACCTTCTAACGATCTACAAAATGAACTCATTAACTTTATGAAATTGCAATAAAGCCCACTAATGTTCCTTAAACATAGCATTTACTCCAATCACTGCTGCTGGTAAATGTTGGTCAAACAATGCCTACATGGCAGAAGGGCTGAAAATCTTTACTTCTAACAAATATCAAAAGAGTCCCTTTGGAATACATAATTCCAAACCCCAAACATTTTATTTTCCTGTTAGAGTGATATCTACTTAAAGGAACTTAAGCTTAGTACAGTTGATGTAACTCCTTTCTCCAAGTTATAAAGAAAAACCAGGTCCAAATCTCTGTCGTCATTCTCCTGCAACCACCTGATTTGAGTTGAGCAATAGCCAAGGATGCTGCAAGGGCCACACCCTGAGCTATTCCTGGAACATCACAGAATAAGAACATCTCCAAGTGGTAGAGACTCACAACCGCCTTGCTGCATGGAGCCCTCTCCAATAACCCCAGCACGGGGTCTTCCAGACTGCTGAAGAATTCCAGGGATGACACACTCACTGGCCTTTTATGCTATCACTGGGCAACTCCAACTTGGGAAAGGTTTTCTATATGTGCTTGCTATCTTAGACCTTGCAAAGGATCTTTTCTATCTACGCATGACATTGCCAGGGATGTGACAAAAGCCTCCTACTAGCCTCTGGTTCTTCCTATGTATTTCATTCCCATTTATGTCATCTGGGTCAGGGTGCCATGGTCCTGCCTTTCCTGGTTCTCTGAAACCCAGGCTCAGCTCACAGCTCCCGATTTTCACTTCAGCCCCAGCTTGCGCTGACAATTATTTAGACATGCTTCTCCCACACTCCTTAGCATGTTCACAGAAACATAATTTGTAACTTGCTTTCTGGCTCCACAAAGCTATAAACTATATGCAAGAGAGTCTCCCACCTTCTGCCAGCTTCCCCTCCTTGTGCCCTGAGTAGCTCTCCCACCGAAGAGCCAGAATCAGATCATGAAGAGCTGAACCGTCCTGAAACTTCTACTCACACAGCCCCATTCTGTACCCTGAAGTCAAACAGAACAAATAAGATGTGGTTATAAAAAGGTAGTTCAGAGTTTACCAGAACAGGAACTGGGGGCTTCTGGGGGCAAAACAAGCTGGAATTCAGAGCCCGCCCATATCAAGACCAGAGGCCCAGGCAGGAGAAAGGATGAGGCTAGATCCCAAGGCAGTTCTGCTCCCCTGTTGAGGGCACATATGCTCCCTCAGTAAGTCCCCCTTTCCTCTCTCTTTGCCTCTCTTTAACAATCATGCTTGACCCGTCTCTCCTTCAGACCCCACAAACGTTCCACCAGCCAGACATGCCAACTTCCTAAGTGTATATTTTAATCTTTTTCTCTCCAACTCTGCCACTACTGCCTTCATCCAGCCCCGCATCACCTCACACTTTCCTTCCTGTCTCTGGCTTGTTAGCCTCAAAACCATGTAGCCAAAGAGAGTTTTCCATAATGCAAAATTGCCTGTGTCCTTCCCCACTCATCCCTTTTAGTGTTTTCCACGGTCTTAAACAGAGAGTCCAAGCTTTTCGGCATCATAGACACAGATCTGGCCTCTGGAAACTTTGTCCACCTCACAGGTCATCATTTCCTTTCACTCCCTGTTGCAGGGAAAAAAAAAAAAAAAGTTGTTTATTGCACCCTGAAGACGCCAAGCTGGGTGCTTTCCTCCACACCTGTGTTCTTGCTATCCTCTCTGCCTACCATACCCTGCACCTACCTCCCCATTCCTGACTTGAATATTTCTTCTTCATTCTCCAAAACTCCACTTGAACATCGCCTACTCCAAGGAGTCTTTTCTAAATATCTTAACACTAAAGAAGGCCGTGGACTCTCTATACTGAGGGCCTCTCCCTAACAGTGTCATATTGACTGTGACTGTCTACTTAGGTATCTACGAGCCTCTTGAGGTCAAGGCATGTCTTATCTCTCTGAATAGGTGGCACCTGGTGCAGAGCCTGGCACACAACAGCAACATGTAAAATGTTTATTAAATAAATAGCTGAACAAAATTTTTAAAGATAAGACATGCCAAGCAAACACATGAGAATAAATGGTTTTACAATCAAGGGCAAAACAGAAGTTTCCAGGTAAGTGCTATAATGATTGAGTTGATGGTGCTATATGAACATGAAACCCTTATGGGAATGGTTTAGCAAACTTGTAGTCAATAGTTTGGAGTCAGTTAGAGAATAGAAGGTGGCTTGTATTGAATGGAGCGTGTGTTATATTTAAGTCAGAGTACTAATAGAACTTAGACCCCATAAAAATGCAAACTATACTGAGGGATCACCACTCTCTAAGCACAGAAATTAATGAACAAGAGTGAATCATGTGACCATAAAGTGACCATAAAGTAACACTGTCTTCACATGACTTATCGAGTAAGTCTTCATTCAACCACAAGCAAGCAAGAGCCTGTAGGGAAAAAAAAGAAAAAAAAAAAAAAACAGACATCTATCAGCCCTTTAGTAGAATAAGAATACCTTCCAGACCAAGACTACAACCCAGGAGAGCCAGAGCCTCTGAGAAAACAGGGCGCTGAGCTCCTTGTAGCCCCACTAACTGCGCCCTTGGATTCCAACCCTGACCACATAACTAGAGTGGTTTCGGTACTGGGACGAGTACTGTGATTGTGGCTTCTGCATTCACCGTGTTTATCTACTTGGGTCAGGAAAGACAGGCAGAGACAACATATTAGAGAAGAAGATATGATAGAAAATAAAATGAATCTGCAACTAAACAATACGGTTATCAATAAACTAGCAACCTGAGAGAAACATGAATTCTATCCTTTCCTTTTCTTTCCTCTCTCTCTTTTTTCACCTCTCCCCCACCCCTCTCTCTTTTTCTTTAATCTTTCTGTCTTATTTTTTTCATTGCTCTTACACTTTTCTTCTCTTTCAAGGTAAGGAGAGACTGAAAGGGGAAATGTATGAGATTCTGTGGATTTAGGAGTTATAGGCTCAATGTCTAAATCTTGGAAATTTTTTCTGGCACATATACCCACACATGTACTCATAACTTCCAGTTACTTCAACAACCATTGCTTTTAAATGTCTAGAGTTCTGCCTTTAAATCATCGTTCATACCATAGGAGCCTCAATAGCTACCTTCAAAACACAAACATGGACAATTACTATATTTATGTTCTATAGTGGGTTGAATGGTACCCCTACTCCTGAAAAGGTATGTCTACCCAGAAGCTGTAAATGTGACCTTATTTGGAAAAAGCGTCTTTGCAGATGTAATTTAGTTAAGGATCTTGAGAAGAGATCATTTTGGTCACCCTAGTTGACACTAAATCCAATGACAAGTTGTGATGCGAGAGAAAGGGATTGGAGTGATGTGTCTACAAGCCAAGGACTGCCCATAGCCATCAGAAGATGGGAGAGGGGCATGGAATGGACTCCCCCTCAGAGCCTCCAGAAGGAACCAACCCTTCTGGCACCTTCATTTTGGACTTTCAGCCTTCAGACCTGTGAGAGAATAAATTTGTTGTTCTGAGTCACCTGATTTATGCAAATTTGTTACAGCAGTCACAGGAAACTAGTACATGCAATAATTACAAAGTCATCTCTGTACCACCTGCTTTACCAGCAAGCATTCTAGTGTTTTTGTGGATGGAGGGGAATTCTTCCTTAAACGTTCCTGAAGGTCCTTTTATTTCTCCTGGGGATCTGAGAACAAGTTCTTTTTGTTACTCATCTGCTGTCTCTTGTTGCCGTCTTCCAGGTCTAAATGATGCCATCCCTTGGCCTGACATCTCTGCCCTAGGAAGTGAGAACTCCAGTTCCCTTGTAGATACCACTGCTGTCAGTATCAGAAGATGTAACACCGAGAATAATTTACAACTGCTAGCAGATGTGGCTCATTTCATTGTCTACATGCCCTACGTTGCACAAGTCCAAGGCGGGGGGCACTATTTACCTTTTTTTCCACATGAAAGGTAACCCCTGAGAGCAGTGTAACACAGAGAAGGGTCCTTCTCATGGGGCCCCCTACAGAACCTGCTCCCTTACCTAGCTCCACCTGTCAGGTCCCAACTTCATTCCAACTGCTTGGAGTGAATTTAAGCAGCCTCATTACAGTCCAGAATCAAAACAGCCATGAAGACCAAAAAAGAAAAGTTCCCCCTGGAGCCAATCTAAAGCTCACCCTCTCAGGACCAGCCTCTTGTGGCTAACCATGAAGACATCTTCACCTTTCTGAGATAACCTCACCTCCAACCCACTGTAACCTCACCTTGTGGCCCCCAAAGCCAATGACATCAAAATTCAGCTGCTCAACACCTCTTCATTCCTCACCGCCGGGTTCTTCAGTCTTGCAGTCACTCACTTAAGACTATAGTCGCTATCTCCATGATGGCCATCATTAATTCCTCTCCTTCCTGAACATGCATGTTAATCTCACATTCAGAGGTGGAAAACATTCCTTCACCCCCTTCAGTCTTGTCTGGTCTTTTTATTTGGTGCGAGAGGGGTATAGTTGTTTGACAATGTTGTTTTACTTTCTACTGTACAGCCTAGTGAAGCAGAGTTCCCTGTGCTATACAGCAGGTTCTCATTTGTTATCTATTTTATACATATCAGTGTATACATGTCAATCCCAATCTCCCAATTCATTCCACCCTCCCGTCCCCCCTTGGTGTCCATACGTTTGTTCTCTACATCTGTGGCTCTAGCTCTGCCTTGCAAACCAGTTCGTCTGTACCATTTTGGTCTGGTCTTTGATGCTCTGGCAAACAAGAACTGAAGAAGTGACCCTGTGCCCAGCTCCAGGCCTAACTGTGATGAAGGCTGACAGAGCTCACTTTAGTATCTGCCACCTGAGCAGCCATGGAGAAGTCCAGCTAAAAGGAAGTCCAGGTTGAGCTTCGTCTGGTCTGGTCCCATTTCTTTCTATGATCGCTCCTACAGTGTGTGGGTAAGACTAGGTTTGGCTGTCTCTCCTGCTATCTATTTTACCTCAGCTTTGGGGCTTTTGTTAGCATTCAAACAAGATACATACATACCTATACACCCTTCCATTAGAATAAGCAATAATTTACCCCCATAGCAATATCTAAATCCATACTTAGGATTTTTTAAAAAGCATTTCTTAGAAACAAAACCCACACAAATGTACCTCTGATTCAACTATACAAAACAATTGCTATCACTTAACCATCTAAAACACTTGCAGTCAAATTAATAGTTTCTTCTCTGTTCTCCCCAAGTGGACACTTACTTTTGCATTTGCATTTAGTTAAAGACTCTATTTAGTTAGTTTTCTCCAAACAAATATAGAAGTCTACCCAAAAAGAGTAGTCACATTTCTACCTCTTTTTTTTTTTTTTTTTTTTGCGATACGCGGGCCTCTCACTGTTGTGGCCTCTCCCGTTGCGGAGCACAGGCTCCGGACGCACAGGCTCAGCGGCCATGGCTCACGGGCCCAGCCGCTCCGCGGCATGTGGGATCTTCCCGGACCGGGGCACGAACCCGTGTCCCCTGCATCGGCAGGCGGATTCTCAACCACTGCGCCACCAGGGAAGCCCTCTACCTCTTTTAAGACTAACACTTTATGCAGCTTAGAAATGACAATTATTTCCTTTTCTACCACTTCCATCAAGATTTTAAAAGCTTTGGGAATTACAGCTAGGGCACCATGTTATATTCTATGCCTGTAAGCTCAAGTTTTATTCTAAGAAACATTCAAAAAGATGTGAGCCAGCATTATATTGCTCTCAACCCTTGATTATCTCTAGAAAATGTTAATGTACATTAAGAAAGGGAAGGGAAAAGCAGAGACAGGGAGCAGATGTGAAAAGGGCTGTCTCGGAGGGGTTTAAGCCATTTCAGAAGGAGAAAAGCTGAAATGAAGACGTGAAATTCCATTTCCATTCTATTTCTTTCTCCTCGTGTTCTTCCTGGCAATTAACATGGACTTCACGAAAACAGCATCAAGACCAGAATACAGCTCAGGGGCAGTCTTAGGCTTAAAGTGTTCCAAATGAATTTCAAAATTTCCAAATATTTGAAACATAATTGAAAATATTCCACTCCATGAGAGTCAATCCAAAACTGGTCCTTCCGGTATCCACCAAGGGATGGTATCTGCATTGTCATCTCGTTGTCACCACCATTACTGGCTGTAGGAAAAGCTGAGTTTACTGCTTATGCTGCAGAAATAATGCTCAATTTATCCAAGTTACATGTATACAATAAGGACAATAACAACTGTTTATAACTTAGCAGAAACAAAAAAAGGTTATTCTGAATGTCTTGTTAGCAAATTATTTTTTAAGGGTAAATACAAGCTTGTCTCAAATACAGGGTCTATATTTATTGTTAATGCTTGACAAAAAATAGACACTTTTAAAAGAAGTAACAAAAGCTCAAATAAGCATCTGTTTTACAATCCAATATGTAATTATAGATAAAAATGTCCAAAATTAGTAATGCAGTTAGACTATAGGCCTTTAAAATCCCAAAAATGTACCATTAAACCAAACAGTAAAGAAGAAAATCAATGTCTATACAAGCAAAAAGAGTTAATGAAGCCTTCAAAACCTAAAGGTGCTATGGTTTAAAAAGATTTATTATTATTTATTTCTCTTTAAAAGTACAAAATTAATATATTTTCCCTTTCTGTAGGCTTTTAACTGTCTGAAAGTTGTGACTTCATAAAATATTAGATTTACAAAAAGGAGATTCTAGGAATTCCTGAGAATAGGGACAATATTTAAAGTCAACAATGGATTAGTAGCTGAAATATCAATATCTCAAGACCTGGGAGAAAAAAAACAAGAAAAATATGTGAAATCTAATAGAAAAATAGCAAAGTACACCAGCTTATTCATGTAAACATATTAATTATAGCTATGCTAAAGCCTCTGTCTACCAAGGTGATCTGTATCACCTGTGGGTCTGTTTCTATGGTCTACTACTTAATTCATTTTCTCTCTCTCTCTCTCTCTCTCTTTCTCCCTCTCTCCCTCCCTCTCTCTTTTTATCATTTGTTCAAGATTCATGTATGCATAGTAAATTTTGACTGAATGCCAGATGTTGTACATGATGTTATCTTCTTCTGGAAAGGGTTAGCCCTTTTCTTTGCTAGGCAGATAAAACAGAGGTGGCCACCTTAATCCATGCATGGACTGAGCAGTGTCATGGATGAGTTACAGCTCCAGCAAGGCTCTGTCTACCACTGTATTCCTCTCCTCCAAAGATAAGTGCACCAGGGCTTCCAGATAAAACCTGGGGTGTTCACCAGGTCCTCTTCCCCTGGTGTGTCTGGTAGTCTAATCCTTGTCTTCTCAGCCCAAAGACCTGTTGAAAATTCCACTCTATCTTTGGAGCTGTCCTGCTTGGCTTCTTAGCCTACCACCTGTTTAGCATCAGTATTCAACAAATGTCTTGAGGGAAAACAGGTAGTGTGTTAGGTTCAGTTCTCCACTCCTCCCCTCTCAAAAGGATTCTGACCTCCCAGGGTTTTAAGTTTTGCCTTTCAAACCCCACTAGACTGGCAGAAACTCTGCGGGTTTCTCTTCCTCTTAGTAACAGTTCTTTTCCCAGCTCTGCAACATCTTCCCTACATCTGGAATTGGCAAATGTCCAAGGAAACATTCATTCACCTCCCTTTTCCTGGGATTTTGTCCCCATAAGTACTGACTGCCTCAAAAGATCTCCAATGCCTTTAGACGTGTTTTTGTTTTTTTTTTTTTAATCTAGCTTTTCTAAACCCTTAAGCTTTGGTGGGGGCATTGGTCTGCTGTAAGCATTCAATCATACCTGGAGGCAAAAGCTCAAGGTACATGAATAACCCACAGAAGAGGAAATCTGGCATATTCATAGCAAGACTAAATGCCCTGTGATCCAATGATCCCACTTCTTCTGCAGGTGTGCTAGTCACAGAATCATTTGGGGCAGGGACCTAGAGGCATCTTCGGTTACTATCACTAGGTCAGTGGATAAGTAAACACGATAGACGCACACTATAGGGTGCTATGAGGAAGGGAGGAATAAAGAGCTAGATGCCAATACAGGTGACCTTGGATGGCGCAGGGGTTAATCCATGCATAACTTATATTCAGCCCTCTGTATCTGCGGTTCCTCCACATCCACAGATTTGACCAACCACAGACCTTGTAGTACTGTAGTATTTAATATTGAAAAATATCTGCATATAAGTGGATCCATGCAGTTCACAGTCACGTTTTTCAAGGGTCAACTGCATAGCCCACTGGATACACCACAAAAGTACAGAAACAAAACAAAATATACAGCCTAAAGTGAAATCAAGCACACAGATACACACACACACACACACACACACACACACACACACACAACATTACATATTAGAAGAATACATACATCCTTGAGAACACAAACACATTAGAACAAGTGCTTATGGGAGTGGCTATCAGGGAGAAAGGGGAAAAATACAGAAAAATAATGAGCAAACATTTTAGAGCTGTTACTATGTACCTGGCATTGTTCTAAGCAGTTTATAATGACTTAAATTCTGTCAACAGTGCAGGGAGACAAATGCTATTATTATCTGCATAGTTGAGGAAACTGAGGTGCAGAGCGGTTAAGCAACTTGCTCAAGGTCACACAGAGAGTAAGCGGTAGAGCCAGAGTTGAAACCTGGGAAATCTGGAATGAGAGGCTATACTGTGCCGTCTCTCCTGGGAGGTTTCAGATCAACAGCAGTACTGATGTTGAGGAACGTGGTGACTTCAACGTTCTGCCCCAGAGGTCCAAAAATTAATCAACCGATTATTTTATATATTACCAGATGAGAACATTTGGGTAAGGCTGACTGCAACAAAGGCTTCCATTTCTTTCCACCAGAAGTTCATCTTTCCTGAAAAGTATTTTCCTCATTTCCCTTCAGCCAAGAGTCTAAACCATTTGAGGTGTTGAACAAATCTCAAAGAGAGTTGAACAGTGGTTATAATCTCAACAGAAGCATATGGTTTATGTTTTATGCTTCTTTTACTTGAGAATCAATGACATGATCTTTGGCTGTGTCAAGCCCCACAGTTCCCCTCAGGGAACGGATCTCACAAGAACAAAAACAAAAGACACTGTGGAATGTCCAGGAAAAGATCAGGAAATTGAAGGTAGAGAGGAGCCCAGATAACTGGGCTTATGGTGGATCCAATACCACATTGATGTGAGTCCTAGGAGAGATCCTAAAAATACTTCTTAAGGTAGAAACTTAAAAAGACATGTTAATGAAAATAATTCTGGAGTTCCCGGACTTGAGAACACTGAAATCAGTAAATGGAATGGTAGACAAGGTAAAGAAGGAGGAGGAGACAGTAATCACTGTTTAGAAGAAGAATCTGCCAATTGACTAATCGAAGTAGTGCTCTGAGAAATGGACGCAAGAACAAGCATGAGGGAATGGGGGAGAAAGAGGGGTGTGAGGAGAGACAGAATGAAGAGGAAAGGGAGGAAGAGGGTAGAGAGTGAGAAATGGGGAACAAAGGGGGAGAAGGAAGAGAAGAGGGAAAAGGAGGTGAGAAGAGAAGAGGCAGAAAAGGGAGGGGGAAATTAAGATGCAGGAGCAGGGGAACAAACTACCATTCTGTTTCATAAAAATAACTTTGCCCTTTACAAAGTGTCTTTCAAGTCTATTCCTCCAGTAAATCCTACCGAAGTGAAAATCAGTTGCTTTTACTCTTCCCTCCACCCCCTACCACACACACACACACATACACACACACACACACACACACACTTACCTTCTTTTCTTCACTGTATTGACAGCCAGAACTTATGTATAGATTTAAAGAAAATGGTACCAGATGTCCCCCCCACCCCGATGTTATTCACATGTACATACATCACCACGTGTGATGTGTGGGTCATTTTCTTGTTCGCTCTCAGATCCGGAGCCTGTGTGTCCTCTCTTAGGCTTCAGATTGACTACAGCTTTGTACTCCTTTGCCTACTAGCTTCTAGTTGGTTTAGCCAATAAATAGAAGGCACTAGTGGAAGATGGGCAATTGGGAAGCGAGAGAAGCCAGGGTATGTGTCCCCGCTGTCCTCAATGGAGGCAATGTCTCCAGTGGTGCCTATGCCTCTTCCTTGACCTCAGCTCCTCCTTCTCCAGGTTTTCAGCTGCAATCTGGTGGCCCTGGCTCCCAGGCTCTGGTAGCATTACCTGCTCCTGTTGTCCCTCCACCTAGAGACGCTCACAACTCTTTTGGTAGTTCAGCTCTGAGTTGAGCTGCCTTCCCTTGTCTTCAGCTCCTGAATCATGAATCATCTCTATTCTAGGTCTCCATATGCAGTTGCCCCTACTGAGAACAGCCCAGTTTTTCTGCCTGGAGCCTGTCTGAAACACTTGCAAGCAAGTTCAGATAGTATAGGATGGCACACAACCCACCCTTCCTGTTCTCAGCTCTCTTGTGTGGCCAGCAAATACCAACATCCACTCAAAGTTATCCACATCTTAAGCAATCCTAGGAACCTGTGAATATGTTTTTTACATGGTAGAAGGAACTTTGATCCTGGATTATCCAAGTGGACCCAATGTAATCACAAGCCTCCTATAAGTGAAAGAGAAAGGCAGGAGGCTCAGAATACAAGAAGGAGATGTGATGGTAGAAGCAGAGGTCGAAGTGATATGATTGCTGGAGAAGGCCAGAAGCCAGGAATGCAGGCAGCCTCTAGATTATAGGAAAAGCCTAGAGCATTCAAGCCCCTCCTATTACCTTGATTTTAGCCTAGTGAAATCCATTTTTGACTTCTGACCTCCAGAATTGTAAGACAATAAATTTGCATTACTTAAAGCCACTAAGTTTGTTCTAATTTGTTACAGCAACAATAGGAAACGAATACATCCTGCAAGGGTCACCTACCCTAGGGAGCACAGAACACTAAAAGAAACTGTAGACACTCCTGGGAGAATCCTGGGCGAATCCTGGGCATCACGGGTTCACAGGAGAGCAAAAGGAATGGAAAAAGAAATAACCCCTTCACCAAGGACTAACCAGTCTCAACACCAGGTCCCAACAGGCACATATGCAGGGATCCTAATACAAAACAGGGAATGACAAGAATTCAATTCAGAGCCAACATGACATGTAAAACACCTGATTTTTCAATAATGGAATGTAATAATGTTACCTGAGCTGCCTGCTATCACACTTCACAGTGTCCTCTCTACAAGGACACCAGGGAAATTTTCTGAGTTCTGTGTCAAAAATCATTGTTTCACTTATTTGACTAGTTTGATCTTACTTAATAGAGTCTGTAAAATGTGTTCAGGCCATGCTTCCTGTTCCCATTTGGCTGGTAGATTTAGGGCTTAAGTTATGGTTCCCCTGTGCCTGCAGCATAGGACTTTTATGGACTAACCTCACTTCCGACTCCATTGTACTTTCCTACCTTAGTTTTTCTTTACTTGCATCTCTTATTTTAAATTCATTCATTCTTTATCATGCATACCTTTAAAAATAAAATTAAGACCCTTCTGACACAAGATAGGGTATAAAAAGCGAATAAACACATCAATTATCAACAATGGATGCTACTGGCAAGAGAGGATGGAAGAAGAGAAAGGCATGAATGATAAAGGTCCAAAGGGCTAATGCAATCAGAAGTGAAGTTGAGACTGGAGAATATTGGGATAAACATATTTTCAGTTAAGAAAGGATGTATTTTGAAGGATGCCAGTCAGATAAAGGAGGCAAGAGTTCTCCATCATCCCTCCACCGGATCTCCCTCAGCTCTCTGATCACGACTACAGACTGCCAGTGAGTGTGAAGAGGTGCAGACACTAGAAAATCCCAGTTGGCGGTGGGACACTCACAACAAATGAACGAATGTACTCAGATGTAGTTCTTGGCATCGACCAGTATTAGCCTAGGTATTTTTTCCTTCCTTCCCAGAAAAAGACATGAACACACACATACTCCAGGGCTTACCAAACCTACACATAAAACAGACCCAGGAATGTTCCTTTGGACTTCTCCATGTCACTTCCTATCTTAAATGAGATTTTGCAGACAGGCTTTATAGCTGGGTAAAAATATCCATGATCCAAGCAGCTGCTATTCATAATGATTATTTGAAGATTTATAATAGGCAGGATATAATCACTGCCTGAATTAACAATATAGACTAAAAGCGTCAGGTAACAGATCTTCAGACCCAAACTATCCTGACAATAGGGAACATAATTGCTTATTTATACAAATGGTCTGTGCACTCAGGCATTCTGTGTAAATAGATCATTATAGCCATTTCCAAGACATTATAATCCATTAAGGAAATTAGACATGCTTTACAAACCCTAATGATACAGCCCCATGACCAAATACCTCCAGAAACATTTATCCAGTTCATCTCTCTGACCGACCTGATGTGAAATGAGAGCATTCGGCTGAGAAAGCTACCAAGTGGTTCTATTTTGAGAAAAGGCCAGAGCAGGATCTCAAGGTTCAGGGAGTCGAAGCTTTCTTTGTGCTGCTGAGCAATACATGATTATTCAGAACCAACCCCTACATCTGAAGTCACTAAATTATGAGATTTTTAATAACCACCAGTAAGACTATTCTCTTTATTCATCACACAGAGGTAATGATTTTCTTCTGAATAGCTTCAGTAGGTTTCATCTTTCTTCGTTGCTACTGTGAGTCTTGCTTGCCTAAGAATAATAATTCCCTGGCCTTTTCGCAGAGTGGTTCTGCCCTCATCATCCCTTGCCTTGGTGATTCTGGTGGCTCTTACTGGTCTCCTGGTCTCTGGTCTCTCTCCCTCCACTCATTTAATGCATAGCAGCGGATGAATCTTCCTTAGGTAAAAGTAGTAAGTATACCTTGCTTTGCCACATATGCTAACACATATTTTCTCATTCAATTATTAATCTGAGAAATATTAGATAATTTCCCTGATTAAAACCGTTCCATGATTCCTCACTGCTTACAACCAAGGTGACCTTGACTTTCAGTTTGCCCAGGATAGACCCAGCTTACATCCACTGTTCTGATACAGTTCTTAAAAGCACTCCTTTCACTCTCAAAATTGTCCCAGGTTTGGACAATAATTGTATTGTTCAAATACAGAGTAAAGCTGAAACTCTTTGGCTTAAAGTTCATACCTACCTATCCTGAACAGGAGTTCCTCCAGGCATAACTGTGTTAAGCAAAAGGCTGAAATCCCAGTAAATCTGAGGGACCAACTAACCACCCTGCCACCGTTCACACGAAACACTTCTGGGACAGAGTATACTGCCCTTTAGAATCGTGGAGACTACAGGCTTAGAAAAGACCCTCCAACTCAGGCTATTCCACCATTTTATCGATGAGCAAACTAAGGCACAAATAGCTGATGACGGAGCCAGGCACAGGCGTCTGTGCCTCCTAACTCTTGATCCAGGGTGTTTTTCCTTCTGCAAAAAGTGTGAATATGAGAAAGATGTTTTTTTCTCAGTATTAGGAATAAATGTTAAATTGAGCTGTTTACATTCCTCCATGCCCAGAAGCCATGGCAGCATTTAAAAGGACTCTACAGGGTGAGGGATGCTATCTGTTCTTGTGACTCAGTAAAGCTATATGACTCAGAGAGAAATCATACTCACAACCTCAATTTCACTAACAGCTCCTATGCATTAAAGAAAGGAAACAGGTGCATTTTCACTTAAAAGAAATTAGACAAATAGACAACCTACTACATGGGAGAAAATATTTGCAAACTATACGTGAAATATCATTTGGTTATATCCAAAATATATAAACAGTTCAAATAACTCATTATCAAAAAACCAAACAACCCAATTAAAAAATGGACAGGAGACCTGAATAGATAGGTCTTTTTTCCAAAGAAGATATAAGACGGCCATCAGGCACATCAAAAGATGCTCAGCATCACTAATCATCAAAGAAATGCAAATCAAAACCACAGTGAGATATCACATCACACCTGTCAGAATGGCTATCATCAAAAAGACAAATAATAAATGTTGGCAAGGATGTGGAGAAAAAGGAACCCTCGTACACTGTTGGTGGGAATGTAAATTGGTGCAGCCACTTTGGAAAACAGTATGAGATTTCTCAGAACACTGAAAATAGAAGTACCACATGATCCAGCAATTCCACTCCTGCTATATATCCAAAAGAAACTAAGACACTAATTCAAAAAGAAATATGCACCCCAATGTTCATAGCAGCATTATTTACAATTGCCGAGATATGAAAGCAACCTAAATGTCCATCAACAGATGAATGGATAAAGATGTTGTATGTATATATATATACACTGGAATACTGTTCAGCCATTGAAAAAATGAAATATTGCCATTTGCAACTACGTGGATGGACCTAGAGGGTATTATGCTTAGTGAAATAAGTCAGACAGAGAAAGACAAATGCTGTATGTCATCACCTATATGTGGAATCTAAAAAAGGAAAACAAAGGAATGAATATAATAAAACCAAAACAGACTAACAGACATAGAGAACAAACTAGGGGTTACCAGTGGGGAGAGGGAAATTAGGAGGGAAAAGAAAGGTAGGGGATTAAGAGGTACAAACTATTGATACTATGTATAAAATAAGATATAAGGATATAGTTTCAGCACACAAAATGTAGCCAATATTTTATAACAACTTTAAATGGAGTACATCCTACAAAAATATTGAATTACTATGTTGTACGCCTGAAACTAATATAATATTGTAAATCAACTATACTCCAATTTAAAAAAAGAAAGAAACTAGCGCCTCACACCCAATGCCCACCCCCCCCAAAATTACAAATGGGTCTCCAGCTTCTTTAGTATACTTGTTTCTTGTCTAATCCACAGGCCCTGAGCAGGAGCTCAGCTCTCTGTCCCTCATTTCTTTCTGTCCCTCTTTCTTCCCTTGCTTCTCTCCACCATGAAATAAGCAACAGGGGCCAAGCCTGAGTCTCCCCGTCATTCCTGTGCTGCTTCGAGTCACACTAGCGGGAAGAGTGATAACAAAGGATGCATCACCTCAGCCAAACTACCTCACAGCACATTTCCTCCTTCTGCATTGAATCCTTGCAGTCTAGCAGCTTCACGGGAGTTTTAGGAAAGAATTAAAAGTATGAGATAGGCAGCGGGGTGTGGGGAGATGGGGAGTTGTTGTTCAATGGGTATAAAGTTTCATTTTGCAAAATAAAATATTTCTATTAAACACTAATGTGCATATAGTTAACACTACTGTACTGTATCCTTAACAATGGTTAAGATGGTAAATTTTATGTTCTTTGTTTTTACCCCCCAAAAAAGTATGAGGTAGGTGTAATAGTTAATTTTATGTGTCCACTTGGCTAGGCTATAGTCTCCAGTTGTTCAATCAAGCAATGTAGGTGTTTCTGTGTAAGTACAGTTGGTCCTCTGTATCCACAAGCTCTGCATCCATGGAGTCTACCAACCGCAGATCAAAAATATTCGGGAAAAAAAATTCCAGAAAGTTCCCAAATGCAAAGCTTGAATTTGCTGTGTACCAGCAACTATTTACATGACATTTACATTGTGTTTGCAATTATTTACCCAGCATTTGTATTAGGTATCATAAGTAATCTAGAGATGATTTAAAGTATATGAGGGGATGTGTGTAGGTTATATGTCATTTTATATAAAGGACTTGAGCATCCACAGAATCTGGCATTCATGGGGGATCCTGGAAACAGTCCCCTTCAGATACTGAGGGACTGCATTTTGCAGATGTGATAATAGTTCATAATCAGTTGACTTTCAGGAAGGGAGATTATCCTAGATAGTCTGGGGGCCTTTCTCAATCAGCTGAAAGTTCTTAAGAGCAGATCTGAGGCTTCCCTGAAGAAGAAGAAAGTGAGCCTATGGACAGTAGTTTCACCTCATGTCCAGGAGTTCCAGCCTAACCTTCCTGATGGCCAACCATATAGATTTCAGACATCCTTGGATTTCAGACTTGCCTTATCAGCCACCACAATCAGATGAGCATTTGCACAATCAGATAATTCTTTGCAATAAATCTCTTAATATAGAACTCCCACTGGTCTGTTTCTTGATTAAATCCTGACAGAAACAGTGGGGATAAAAAAACTCTTGGTTTTTCTTTCCTTTTGTTGTAGAATTATATAGAGAACATCATAGGTTTCCAACTGACATATATTAGAGACCTAGCCATGTCCAGATCTTCCAGCAGGTGGTTAGACCCCAGTGGAAATAGTCCCCTCACTGGAGTTCATCCCCTTCCCCCTTTTCTACCTCATCTCCCAGTCTTTGACATTTGCCCATCACAGCTGTATATGCCTAAGACTTCCCAAAGGATAGGCTCTCTCCAGACCAGTGATTCTCAATCCTGGCTTCACTTTAGAATCCCCTAGTAAGTTTTAACAATACTGGATCCTGACCCCACACGAGACCATATGGACCTGAATCCTAGGGATGGGGCCTGGGCATGATTTTTTTTAATATAAATTTATTTTCTTTATTTTGGGCTGCATTGGTCTTCATTGCTGCATGCGGGCTTTCTCTAGTTGCGGCAAGTGAGGGCTACTCTTCGTTGCCGTGCGTGGGCTTCTCATTGCGGTGGCTTCTCTTGTTGCGGAGCATTGACTCTAGGTGTACGGGCTTCAGTAGTTGTGGCTCGCGGGCTCTAGAGCACAGGCTCAGTAGTTGTGGCGCATGGGATTTGTTGCTCCGCAGCATGCAGGATCTTCCCTGACCAGGGCTGGAACTCATGTCCCCTGCATTGGCAGGCAGATTCTTAACCACTGCACCACCAGGGAAGCCCTGGGCATGAATTTTTATAAGCTCCCAAATGACTCTAATGTGAGCCCCTGGATTCGACTGGCCAGTTGTAATTATAACTTCAGTATCAACTGAAATCATTCTGCCCTAGATAATCTAGATAAGATTGTCTGAAACCCCATTCACTTATGGAAAGCCCAATGTCCTTGCTAAGATCTCTGCACATTTACTAGGGCACTTATGGTCCTATGGTAGGGTGGCCAGATTTAGCAAATAAAAATAAAGGATACCCAGTTCAATGGCAGAATTTGGAAATGTATTGGAAAAGACTGAATATAGGACATTTAGGGCATCCTAACCAAGTCAATACATGCTTCAGGACAAAATCATGAAATACATGGGCATGTTCTATATAGAGAGAATGCCTGGAAATGCTATGACCCATGGACACCCCTCAATCCAAGCTCTTTCTCTCACTGAATTGTTTTGATTTATTTAGTCTACTTGTAATCCTATATGTTCTGTCAGGATTCTGCATACGTGAATTCAGATGTACATCTCACTTCCTGTCCTTATGTTCACCCTCGTGGGTAAGTGGCTTTGCTAGAGGTCTGAGAAGGGTGTTAATATTGCAGCAACACAAACAGCTGAAAACTGAATAAAAGGTAGCTTGTTGTACATGGTTATGGTCACTTTACTTGACTGTTTAGTCTCTTCCTCTTCTATCCTCTCTTCTCTTCTCTGCTCTTACCCAAATCCAAATTCCCACTTTTTTTCTAATGAGATATGATTTAGCAACCTCTACAGTTGCCTTCTTACCTTCTATCTGAGATGCCTTACAAGATACAGCCCTCAACAAAGGCAGGCCCTTCTTTATGAGGGATTCTAGTACCACCCGGAAAAACATTTATTTTTCACCCATTCCCTGATTATGCTAATATTTTCTACAACAACAAATACTCATTGGGTCCTTAGAGTTTGGGAAACCATTTTCCTGCACCTCCAGTTTTCAATAAAAGAGAGCACTTCGGTTTTCAAGTCAACATTAGCCTTCTAAGGGGAGCAATGTGAGCTAGGAAAGCTGGATCACCTAAAACTCCACAGTCCGTTAGCCTGACTGGTTAGCTGGAATGTGCAATGTTATTAAGTCAGATTTTGGGTTTAATGCAGTTTTCCAACATACACTAATCGTCACCCTACCTGGGCCTATTAAAAGTACAGTTTCTGACTCCCAGCCCAGACATAGAGAATCAGAACCACAATGCGGGTGATTTGAATAATTAGCCAAGTTTAGTAAACATGAGTTTTAGCACTTAAAGTCCCTGTTAAAATGTAAACAAAGACATTTCCAATATGGAAGGATCAACATAAACTGATTCCACTGAGCAGTCCTGGAGGGAAGAACCAGTCTGGCAGTTCACCTTAAATCTGTGGGTCTAATTCTCATTGGCTCAGTGGCTGGGCTAGAATAATCTCTAAAGTTTCTCCCAACTCTAGAATTATAGAATGCACCACTGGATCCGACAATGAGGCTTCCAGACCACCATCCAGGGGACTGACGCATGGGAAGGAATAAAGCCAGGAAGAGATCAAGAGGCCAAACAGTGAGAAGGGAAGCAAAGCCTTGTCAGAAAGGATACTTTAAACTGGAGGATCCTGAGTCCAGTGGGAACACAAGAGGCATTCAGGAGGGAGCTGTGACTAAGAGCACAGATGGGGATTTCTGCGACATTGGTTCACTGTGCCTCGGGACAGTCTTGCCCAGGACTACCTCCTTTATCTCTTCATATAAAAATTAACGGTCAGATGTTCCTGATATTCCTGAAGGACAGGCCAGCCTGCTTCCACTCCCACTAAAAATCGTAGCATGGGTGTTATAAAGGGGGGATGTGACATCACTAAAGTACTTAATAATGGAGCAAGATGTTCCATTACCCAAAAGACCCCAGTTTTCTGCTCAACACACATTTAACACACAAGCAGCTGACTCAACACAGAGGTGCAACAATTAGAAAATGATCGGCAGGGACTTTTGTAGATGTGCCATGGAGAGTATGTCAGATTCAGGTTTAGGCATCCATAAAGGGCGCAGAGAGGGAAAGGGCAGTTTCCATGTCACTTATTTGTCCTTTAAAAATGGCTGCTCATCACCCCAGTGCAGGTTTCCCCTAGTCACTCCATCACCCAGAAATGATTACACATCTGAACAAATATTAAATGCAGGTATGAAAGCTTCAAATCATTCATGCAAAATTAAAGATAAGTGGCAAAATGCCATTTTTTACCCATTGTTCAAATAAAACTAAGATTTTTCAAGAAGAAAATCTAGACTACTGTTAGAAGTTTCAAAGCAATAACTGCAACTGTTCCAAAGAAATGCAAGCAAACGATTAAAACAATGATAAGGCAACATTTCTGGAATGTTAATTCCATATAAAATGAAGAAGAAGAAGTAGGGGGGAAAGGGGGAGATGGGGAGGGGAGGAGACTGTAAGTGTAGCATGTTAAAAGAGGAAGAATATTGTACTGTGAACCCTTTTCGTAAAGAGTTTCCTAAAGAAGAAGGAGGGGGGGGGTAGTGGAAGATAAAAAGGAGGCAAGCTGTGCTCTTCTGAGAGGTTACTGACCACCTCAGATGGAGCCCCAGACCGGGCTCATTAAGATCCATGTCTCGAGAGCCCTGTGGGAACAGGTAGAAGATAAGTCAAAGTGAAAGAAGGAGAGAACCAGGAGTTAGAAAGCCTGAGCTGCACCTTTGTAACCATGGTCAAGGAATTTGGTTGCGGCGCCTATTTCCTTATTTATAGATTGAGCGTATAATGCCAAGCTCACGCTATGATTAAAGGATTAGAAATCCTATAGGAGTCCATTACATCTAGTAAGTGCCTAATAAGTAGTAGCTACTGATGACCTGAAATCCTCACCATGTTTTATTACTATTCTGTTTACTAGAGGCCTGTTGGATGCATGAACATTATAAATTACCAGACATTCCCTCTCTAGGAGCAATTACGTGTCTCCAGTAATATGTTATCAGGCCTGGTTTTGCTAATCAAAACCAACATACAAATGTCAGAATTTTGAAGACTGAGAAACAAGACTGACAAGTTTTGATGACAGGAAAGTGAGAAGGAAGAATAGGCACACACAGTAGAGGCCTGGTAGGGTTGCCCAGGCAACAGAGAGTCAGGATGAAGGCCCTGCACAGTCCACTGGAAGAAGCCTGGAAACTGAGATAATGAGGCACTGAATATAAAATCTGCCTCTCTCACAAATGTACCTCCAGCAAATGCTTGGTAGTTTGCCCTTCTAAGGTCACCGACTCAGGAGCCTGGATGTCAGGGTTTGAACCTCAACCCCCCCCCCACTTCCTCGCTATGTAACCTTGAGCAAGCCACTTAACCACCCTGTGCTTTGCCTCCTCAGACTTACAACAGAGAGAATGCTGGAATGTATCCTTAGGGGTGTTGTGAAGGTTACACGAACCTAGCATGGAGGGAACAGTGTGTCAAGGGCCAGTATTGTTAATAGCAAAACTATTTATTCAGTAATATCCCAAAGAAATCCCAAGTAAATATTTTAACTACCATTACTATTATTTTTTACCTTTAATTAATTTCATACTCTCACTTATTAAATCTCTCAGACTCATAGGTTAATAAGCCTTAACAATTTTGAATACGGAAGGCTGCTTCACCTAAATGACTTTAAGGATTCACACACAATAGGTTAACGTTTAGTAACTGTTGAAAAAATACACTAATTCAGTAAATTTTCTTACAGTAGAATTACTATTATTTTTGTAAAAACAATACTTGCTAATGGCTTTTTTAAGTTCAACCAATTAAAAAATACAAGAAAAAGATTCCAAAGTTCACTTCAAATCCAAGTACCTAAAATAGCAAATACCAACATGACATTCATATAAATCCAGGCATTCTCCAAGTAGGCAGGGGGACAGACAGATAAGTGATTCTAGAAAAATTAGTTATTGTTGGGAGAGTATTACAAATTGGGTTGGAGAAGGAGAAGAGAGGGGGATAAACAGTGTGACTTAGGCAATAGGAATTTGATGAAATCTCTTCCAGAACGCTCCCCCATTTTGTTTGTAGGCCATGGCAGCTAAGAAGAAATCCAAATCAATTCAGTGGACAAGATGGAGAAGGTTACCACATTCAGTCATAATCACACGTGTTACAGCTCCTCTCCTGAAAGTCAGAATAAGTCAAATGCAGAACGCCCTGCCATCCACACCAGCCAAAAGAGCTGACCCTGACTTCAAAAGGAGGCAGCAAAAGGAGCTGTAACCTCAGCAGTGACCGTCTTGCCAAATATGGCCAATAAAGTTTAAATCACTTGAAGTTCAGTTCAAAATAAATACGTTTCTAATAAAAGTGTGTTTTCATAGATTTTCACTGATGCGGACACTCTTGGCTTGGGGATCACTGGGGTTTTATCTCTAAAGAAGGCAGGCCTGTGAACAGAGCTGAGGAGGCAGGCGGGTGGCCACAGCATTACATGAACCAAGCTGCCCAGAATTAACCACTTTCGACATTCATATGTAAGGAGGGAGACAACAGGAGTAGGATGTTTAGAATTCATTATTTGTGTACAAACAGACAGAATCTCTTCCACCATTTTTGGTCCAGAATAAATAAATCGTATTTCCTCTATTGCATTGTTGTGTATTGTTCATTAACTCACCATTAAAAAGCATATAAATAATCCCACTTTTAGTAATGTGATGTCCCAAACATTTTGTAGACAGTTAGATTCCTTTCTGAGCTATAATCTCATGTAATTCTCTAAGCAATTTATATTTTAGGAACTTCTAATGGCACTATAAAAACGTTTTTTTATGGACGCTGGCAAATATATCTGCCACAGGGCGATTTAACGTATTTTAATGAACGTATTAATAACTTACTTTTTTAAACTACCCTTTACTATCACTGATCTAAAGCATATGCCTTAGAGAGTATCTGTACCAAGAGAATTATATTAAACAATTCTCTCAAAGAGAGTTCAGGGAATTTTTTTTTTTTTTTTTTTTTTTTTTGGCTGTGTTGGGTCTTCGTTGCTGTGCATGGACTTTCTCTAGTTGTGGCGAGCGGGGGCTACTCTTCATTGCAGTGCGCGGGCTTCTCATTGCGGCAGCTTCTCTTGGTGCAGAGCACAGGCTCTAGGCACACGGGCTTCAGCAGTTGTGGCTCACCGGCTCTAGAGCGCAGGATCAGTAGTTGTGGTGCATGAGCTTAGTTGCTCCGCGGCAATGTGGGATCTTCCCAGACCAGGGCTCGAACCCATGTCCACTGCATTGGCAGGCAGATTCTTAACCACTGTACCATCAGGGAAGTCCCTCAGGGATTTCTTTTTAATAAGAGATTTAAAACTCACAAAAACAAAAGTTAAATTCTATTTTGCCATATTGCTCAAAATAAAACTTAAACATAGTGATCTCTGACCATTGGTCAATAGATCATTGATTTTTATAGTTAGGTTCAGTAAAAGGAAATGACTTCTTGTTATGGACTGAATTGTGTACACCAAAATTCATATGTTGAAGCCCTAACTTCCAATGTGACAGTATTTGGAAATAAAGCCTTTAGAGAAGTAATTAAGGTTAAATGAGGCCATAAGAGTGGGCCGTAATCCAATAGGACTGCTGTCCTTATAAAATGAGGAAGAGACACCAGAGATATCCCCTCCTGCCTTTCCTTTCATACTCTCTCTCTTTCCCTGCATGTGTACAGTGGAAAGGCCAAGGGAGGACAAAGCAAGAGGCAGCTATTACTAGCCAGGAAGAGGGGTCTCACCAGAAACTAACCCTGATGGCACCTTGATCTTGGACTTCCAGCCTCCAGAACTGTAAGAAAGTAAATTTCTGTTGTTTAAGCCACCAGTCTATGGTATTTTGTTATGGCACTCCAAGCTGATTAATACACCCCTTAACAAGGAATTCCAAAATAGTATGATAAATGCTATGAGAATAGGAGGAACCCCAGGGGCTGCAGAGAACACAGGAGAGGCAGTTCACATGGGCTTGGGTCAGGAAGGGCTTTTAAGAGAAGTGGCTCCTAAGCTGAAACATAAGAGATGGGTTTAAGCAGCATCTCTCCAAGGGTGGTCTGAGGACATCTGGGAGACTCTGAGACCCTCTTAGAGGGGTCATTGAAGTTCGCTTTTCCCAATTGCTATGAGTTGAATTGTGTCTCCCCCAAAAGTTACATTGGAATTCTAACCTCCAGGACCTCAGAATGTGACTTTATTTGGAGATAGTCTTTCCAGAGATAATTAAGTGAAAATCAGGTCATTAGAGAGGGCCTTTTATATTGAATACATATTGAAATGATAATATTTTGCATATACTAGGTTAAAAAATATATTATTAAAATTAATTTTATCTGATTCTTTTGACCTTTTTTTTTTTTTAACATCTTTATTGGAGTTTAACTGTTTTACAATAGTGTGTTAGTTTCTCCTTTACAACAAAGTGAATCAGTTATACATATACATATGTTCCCACATCTCTTCCCTCTTGTGTCACCCTCTCTCCCACCCTCCCTATCCCTCCTCTCTAGGTGGTCACAAAGCACAGAGGTGATCTCCCTGTGCTATGCGGCAGCTTCCCACTAGCTATCTAATTTACATTTGGTAGTGTATATATGTCCCTGCCCCTCTCTCACTTCGTCACAGTTTACCCTTCCCCCTCCCCATATCCTCAAGTCCATGCTCTAGTAGGTCTGTGTTTTATTCCCATCCTACCACTAATCTCCTCATGACATTTTTTTTTTCTTGGAGTCCATATATATGTGTTAGCATACGGTATTTGTTTTTCTCCTTCTGACTTACTTCACTCTGTATGACAGACTCCAGGTCCATCCACCTCACTACAAATAACTCAGTTTCATTTCTTTTTATGGCTGAGTAATATTCCATTGCATATATGTGCCACATCTTCTTTATCCATTCATCTGTTGATGGACACTTAGGTTGCTTCCATGTCCTGGCTATCGTAAATAGGGCTGCAATGAACATTTTGGTACATGACTCTTTTGGGATTATGGTTTTCTCAAGGTATATGCCCAGTAGTGGGATTGCTGGGTTGTATAGTAGTTCTATTTTTAGTTTTTTAAGGAACCTCCATACTGTTCTCCATAGTGGCTGTATCAATTTACATTCCCACCAGCAGTGCAAGAGTGTTCCCTTTTCTCCACACCCTCTCCAGCATTTATTGTTTCTAGAGTTTTTGACGATGGCCAATCTGACCGGTGTGAGATGATATCTCATTGTAGTTTTGATTTGCATTTCTCTAATGATTAATGATGTTGAGCATTCTTTCATGTGTTTGTTGGCAATCTGTATATCTTCTTTGGAGAAATGTCTATTTAGTTCTTCTGCCCATTTTTGGATTGGGTTGTTTGTTTTTTTGTTATTGAGATGCATGAATTGTTTATAAATTTTGGATATTAATCCTTTGTCAGTTGCTTCATTTGCAAATATTTTCTCCCATTCTGAGGGTTGTCTTTTGGTCTTGTTTATGGTAGCCTTTGCTGTGCAAAAGCTTTTAAGTTTTATTAGGTCCCATTTGTTTATTTTTGTTTTTTAAGATCTTTTTAAGACCTTTTTAAGATCTACTCAAAAACTTAAAATGACAGTGCTGGTTTAGCCAAATGTAGCTACAGAGCCTTAAGGTCAACAGGAAATTGTGTATCTAAGTTTTCTTTTTAAATAAAGTTGGCTTATTCATCTCTTTAAGATTTTGGAGCTCAAGCTGCCTTGCTTGGGACCACTCTTGTCACCAGCTGAGCATATAACAAGAGGAGGGAGAGCATTCTCCTAATTTTAAAGAAGGTATCTAAGGAATAACTGAGGCCCTCTAGGACTAGTACCATTAAGAGATCATGAGGACAGCATTGAGGGATTGCCCATAATGAGTCAAGAACCTCTAGAACTCCCATATACTAGCTGGAGACTGAAAAAGGAGCTGGGGTTCCTGGGTTAGGAGGCCAAGGCTTGGAGCTAGTGTGGACTTATCTACCACAATGACTATTTGAAGAGTATACCTGTTAGGATGCTTTCAGCTGCAAGTAAGAAAACTTAAAATAGCATAAACAATAGGGGAATGTATTACATAACAGAAAATTCAGAGACAAGGCAAGATCCAGAGTTTGTTGATCCAAAAAGTTCAAAACCATGAGCAAGCATTCAGTTTCCTTTTGTCCCTCCCTTTTTCCATGTACATCATCCCAGTCTTTGTAATGCCGCTTTGTTCGGGCTTTTTCCCATGGTTGTATACTTTCCCTGATGGTATTTAAAGCCACATGCTTCTTTTTTCCCACCCATAGAGAGAAAGACAGTGGCTTTCCATGCCTCTTTCTTAAAAGCAAACAATGTTCTCCACAGCTACCAGGAAACTCTCCTCGTTTCTCATTGGCCAGACTTGGGTCACATGCCCATTCTTGAACCAATCACTGGCCAGAGTGATGGGATTACACTTAGACCAATCAGGTTCCCTTTTCCAGAGCTGAAGGGTAAGATAGCATCCTCTGAGCAACTTGTCTTGCAAGAGGGTGACGTGAATGCCTGAACAAAATTCAGGTCATGTTAGGAAGGAAGAGGGCAAGGAATTCTACTGGGTAGGCAACTCACAGTGTCCATAGCAACTGTTTAAATACAAATAAAAAGGAGCTATCTGATAAAGGGTTAGTGTCCAAAATATATGAACTCACACAATGCAGTAGAAAAAAATAAACAACCCAATTGAAAAATGGGCCGAGGATCTGAATAGACATTTATAAAAGGAGACATACAATGGCCAACAAGTACACAAAAAGATGCTCAACAACACTAATCATCAAGGAAATGCAGATCAATGCCACAATGAGATATCGCCTCATGCCTGTTAGAACAGTTATCATCAAAAAGACAAGAAATGACAAGTGTTGATGAGGATGTGGAGAAAAGAGAACACTTGTACACTGATGGTGGGAATGTAAATTCGTGCAGCCACTATAGAAAACAGTACGGAGGTTCTTCAAAAAAATTAAACATAGAACTACCATATGATCCAGCAATCCCACTTCTGGGTATTTATCCAAAGGAAACAAAATCCTAACTCAAAATGGTATCTGCACCCCCATGTTCATTACAGCACTATTCACAATAGCCAAGACATGTAAGCAGCCTAAGTGTCCATCAATGGATGAATGCATAAAGAAAATGTGATATACACACACTGGAATATCTTTCAGTCATAAAAAAGAAGAAAATCCTGCCATTTGCAATAACATGAATGAACCTTGAGGGCATTACGCTAAGTGAAATAAGTTAGACAAATATTGTATGATCTCAGCTCTATGTGGAATCTAAAAAAAAAAAAAAAAAAAACTGAACCTGTAGATACAGAAAAAAGATTGGTCGTTGCTAGAGGTGGACAGTAAGGAGTGGCAAAATGAGTGAAGGTAGTCAAAAGGTACAAACTTCCAGTTACCAGATATCAAATAAGTTCTGGGGATGTAAAGTACAGTATGATGAATATAGTTAACAATATTGCGCTGTACATTTGAAAGTTGCTAAGAGACTAGATCTTAAAAATTCTCATCACAAGAAAAAAATTTTGTTTAACTATGTGTGATGATGGATGTTAGCTAAACTAATTGTGGTGATCATTTTGCAGTATACACATGTATCAAATTATTATGTTGTACACCTGAAATTAATACAACTTATGTCACTTATGTCTTAATTCTTTAAAAAAAAAAAAAAGAAGGAGGAGGAGCTAGTGAGGAGAAAGCTTAAAAACACAAAAGAGGGAATAATACTTCCAGCCAATTAGTCGGTCCTGAGCCAACTTCCCTCAGCCTCACATCAGCCCCACAACTGGTTTGGCTCAGGGAAAAGCATCTAATTTTAAGTGGCCAAAGCAATAGGTCATTGTGAAAGAGCATTATAAAAACAAAGATTCTATTTCAAAGCTGAGTATCAAGGACTTCCAAAATATCTCTTGTTTGGTACTATCTGGACCTCCTCTGCCTCTGTTTTTTTGCATAAATGGAGAAGAATCAAATAATCCTTAATCAGCTTCTTGCTCCATTTCCAGCAGATACACTTAGCCCATCTTTATGTTCCATCTCTCTACCTTCACACACTCCCCAAGCTTTTCAGGCCACAGTAATGAGAGTGTGTTCTCTTGTGACTGTTTTCCAAGCCTCATTTGATACAGATAGGCCATAATGTAAGAGGAAAGAGTAAGCTTGTAGGATCAGGCTTTGCTTTGTAACTGAGCAGGGGACAAAAGATGTCCTTTAGTTACTGTTGTGTTTATCACAAAAACAGCTTGGGTTTTCAAAGCCTTGGCAGTAATTATTCTAATTCCCCCACATGACTCCTTCTGTAGCAGCCCGAAGGTCAAGATATACAGAAGGAACTGGAACTCCACAAAGTTGTCTCTTCACTGAGCACAATGAAACACAATGAGAATACACAGTCAGGGCTAGTAATTAAAGGAAACAAATCATGCTGACATGGCTCCAATCAACCACTGGAATTTTGGAGTTAAAAGAGAACTTCATGTTTCCAGAGTCTTAAAGGATGAGTAGAAGTTAGCCTGATGAGGGCCCAAGAGAGGGAGGATGTGGTAAGTGGGCAAAGAACTCCAGGGAGAGTGTGAACAAAGCCAGCGAATGGTTTTGAACAAGGAAGTGACTGGTGCTCCAGAATTATCTTTCTGTTTTCAATATCTGTAAGTCTGTTTCTGTTTTGTAAATAAGTTCATTTATATGGTTACCAAAGGGGAAACGTGTTGGGGGGAAGAATAAATCAGGAGCTTGGAGTGAACATACACACACTACTATATTTAAGATGGATAACCAAAAAGGACCTACTGAATAGCACAGGGAGCTCTACTCAATATTCTGTGATAACCTATATGGGAAAAGAGTCTAAAAAAGAATGAATAGATGTATAACTGAGTCACTTTGCTGTGCACCTGAAACTAACACAACATTGTGAATCAACTATATGCCAATAAAATTTAAATTAAAAAAAAAAGAGAGAGATACCTTCAAGACAATGTAGCCCTCTGTGGCAGGAAAAATAATGTCCCTCACCCAAAATACCCATGTCCTAATCCTCAGAACCTGTGAACATGTTACTTTACATGGAAAGGGGTAATCTGCAGATGTTTTTAAGTTAAGGAATTTGAGATAAAGATTATCTTAAATTATCTGGGTAGGCCCAGTGTAATCACAAGAGTTCTTATAAGTAAGAGGAGGCAGTGGGAGAGTCAGAGATGGGATGTGCTGATGGAAGCAGAGGTCAGAGGGTTGTAACTGCTGCTGGAAGGGGTCTCTGAGCCGAGGAATGCAGGAGACCCATAGAAGCTGGGAAAGAGAAGGAAACGGATTCTCCCCTAGAACTGCTAGAAGGAATGCAGCTCTGCCAATACCTGGATTTTAGACTTCTGACCTCCAGACTGTAAGAGAATCAATTTGTGTTATCTTAAGTCACTAAGTTTGTAATAATGTGTTATAGCAGCAATATAATACTAATAAACTCCATTACCTCATTTTATAAATGACGCTACCTCCCAATACCTGCCATACGTTGAGATGCTTGTGCTTCCTTCTTTCATTTCCTTCTCTTGCCACACTTATGGTAATGATATTTTTGTTTGCTAACTATCTCTCTAACTAGACTCTGAGCATCTCCAGGGTATAAACCCTCTTTTCTTCTTTTCATCTCTCATAACACCTAACACATATTTCTGACCCACAAAAATCTTCTATTAAATATATGTCAGCTGGAACGAATCCAGGAAATAAAATAAAATGAATAGGAAGGCCGAAGACATCTCCCATGAGGGGCTGCAAAGGCCTAGGCTCACTTTGATCACATTTGTCCAGGCAAATGGGAGGGGGGCCGATTTTAAAGGCTGGAATAAAGTTACCCAGGGCACACCTCTCTGAGGTATGAAGGGCTCAGAGCCAAGGAGAAGGCCTCTATGTTTGTGCATTAAGCTATGGGGTCAAAATGCTACAGGAACAACCAAAGTGGTGTCAGGGAGGTGATGTTGAGCCCTCAATTTTCTCTGTAGAAACAGATAATATTCTCCAAACTGGGGTGGCTTCCTGGCTTCTTACCTTCATCTGGAAACAGACCTGTCCCCTTGGGCCCAGGGTGGGCTCAGTAAATCACAGCTTCCCCCAGGGCTTTGTACTAAGGGTGGGTGCCTAACCCCAGCTGTGCCAGGGGCTTTCCCCAAGGATTTTTTAGATGCGTCTTGGAAGAGAACAATCTCTGTCCTCCTTGGTGCCGGCTATAAGGTGACCAGGTTGACCATTCTTCTGCCCCAGCCCACAAGAAGCTGGTAGAATGAGGACAAGCCTCAGAAAGAAACAGAGATGAAAGGGAGACCCTGGCAGGCCTGAGCCCTCAAATGTCCCAGGAGTTGCCCTGGTTTGTGTAGCTCTTCCTTGAATTCTGTAAACTACACCAATAACTCTTCCTGGGGTTTAGTCTGCTTGAAATCGGTTGCCTGTCACTGTTAAAGGAACATCTGACAAATGCATTGGGTAGGTATACAGCCAAGCAACAAAAAGCAACACAAAGCTGATGTAGGCTCGTGCGTCACCTCACGCCTCATTCTCTGAACTGAAGACCTCCCCACCTGTATGCATCACTTCACATCTGCTGGCATTTGTCCTCACCCTCCTGGGTTAGCCTCTTGACCATGACATGCAAGTGCCGCTGAGATCACATTTTTGGTGTCCCCAAAGCCACAGAATGTGGAGAGAAGTCCTCTGCAGGAGACAGGCAGGGGCTGAGGGTGAGCATTTCTATGGTTATAAATACTTCCCTTGCTAAGAACTGAGCATGTCAAAAGTTTCTCCTCTTGTCCATTTCACCAGCTTTTGTTGCTGCTGTTCCAGAATATTGTGTGGCAGATCATAGACACAGGCCAAACATTCATGAGGGGGTTCAAAGAGGGAGAGAGGGGAATTTCTTGAATAATCCCCTTTTATTTGGTCAAGCAATGAATCGCCTATTTTGGCTGAAACAGAGTCATTAACAAAGTTCCCAGCTTCTGAGTCCCGTTTTCATTCTTTCCAGCCTCTCCCACTGAAGTCTCTAGCCCTCAGAATGAGCCCCCATCCACCACCCCATGTCCCTGAGCTTCATAACATACTGAGTACAAAAGCAAATCAATCCAGAAACATTTCTGGGCAACCCATCATCGCAAGGTGCTGCATTCAAGTCTGAGGGTTCAAATGTGTGAGGTATAGTCCCTGCCCTCAAGGAGCCAATGATAATGATGATGATGATGATAGCAGCTAACATTTACTGAGACCTTACCAGGGTCTGTTTGGAAGATCTAATCTAAACACCAAAAGAAACCAGAAGAACGTTATCTTCATTTTGTAACAAAAGAAATAGAAGCTCCAAATAGCTCATACAACTCAACAACAAAAAAACAAACAACCCAATTGAAAAATGGGCAGAAGACCTAAATAGACATTTCTCCAAAGAAGACATACAGATGGCCAACAAGCACATGAAAAGATTCTCAACATCACTGATTATTAGAGAAATGCATATCAAAACTACAATGAGGTATCACCTCACACTGGTTAAAATGGCCATCATTAAAAAGCCTGCAAATAGCAAATGCTGGAGAGGGTGTGGAGAAAAGGGAACCCTCCTACACTGTTGGTGGGAACGTAAGTTGGTGCAGCCACTATGGAGAACAGTATGGAGGTTCCTCAGAAAACTGAAAATAGAATTAGCATATGATCCAGCAATCCCACTCCTGGGCATATATCCGGATAAAACTGTAATTGAAAAGATACATGCACCCCTATGTTCACAGCAACACTATTCACAACAGCCAAGACATGGAAACAACCTAAATTTCCATCAACAAATGAATGGATAAAGAAGATGTGGTGCATAAATACAATGGAATACTACTCAGCCATAAAAAAGAATGAAATAATGCCATTTGCAGCAACATGGATGGACTTAGAGATTATCATACTAAGTGAAGTAAGTCAGATAGAGACAGACAAATACCATACGATATCACTTATATGTGAATCTAAAATATGACACAAATGAACTAATCTACAAAACAGAAACAGACTTACAGACATAGAGAACACACTTGTGATTACCAAGGGGGAGGGTTGTTGGGGAGGGATAAACTGGGAGTTTGGGGTTAGTAGCTGCAAACTATTACATATAGAGGGGATAAACAACAAAGTCCTACTATATAGCACAGGGAACTATATTCAATATGCTGAGATAAACCATAATGGAAAAGAACATAAAAAAGAATGTATATATATGTGTATAACTGAGTCACTTTGCTGTACAGCAGAAATTAACACAACATTGTAAATCAACTGTACTTCAATTAAAAAAAAGAAATAGAGGCTCTAAGAAAAACTGTCTTGGGCAAGGTCACATAAAATGATAAGTGACTGGGACTCAAACTCAGGTCTGAATTCCAAGTCTCTACAGTTAAACCCTTGGCTTAAGAGATGAAAAGTCTGTTTACAAGGGGCAACTTATGATATAGAGATAGAGATACATACACACTGATGGTACAAATGTGGTGAAATGTTAACACTCAGAGAATCTGAGTGAAGGGATGTGAGGTTTAATTGTACTGTACTTACAACCTTTTTTATAAGTTTGAAATTATTTTAAAATAGATTATTTAATTAGAAAGTATGCCTAACTTGGGGCACTCTCACTACGTTGAATAGGAGATGAGTGTTTTTTTCACCTGTGCCAATCTGACGGGAGAAAATAGTTGTCTTAATTTATATCTCCTTATTAATGAGCCTTAAGGTTTTCATATTTTTCTTTGCCATTGTATTTTCACTTTTAGTCTGTTTGTGGCTTTTTCTGCTTTTTCTAGTGGGTGTGGTGTCCCACCCAGATCCCATCTTAAGGGCTGGAGCACTCATTTCCCTGCTGCTGGCAATATCAGCTACTGATGGCTCACAGCTGCATCCCTCATGGAGCCTGCATCCACTCCAGGGAACTGTCTCAACCACGGGTACGCCCTCTTCCAGGGGACAGCCGATGACCAATGACTGCCTAAAGTGGTCATATGAAGGCCTGGCCCCCAGCCTGAACTTGGGATGACTCTGAAAGGCCATCTCAGCTCCCAGTAAAGTTGGGTAAGACCTCAGTTGCAACCACTTTGTGAATCACTGTCTCCCTCCACATCGTCTGTCTCCCTCACTACTTTTCAAGTGTTTTTCCAGAGAGCACTCTCCAATAAGCCTGCTGCATACAACTCTCGGTCTCAGAACCTGTTTCCTGGGGACCCAAGACAGGCAGAGCATCTTTTACTTATTGAAATGCAGTAAGAGCTGCACAGATCATCATTAAAACTTGAAAATCTGCAAATCTGTTTTAAGAGAATTTAAAATGTTCACTGTTAATCCACTCACTGCTATCACTAATATCTTTTACGTTATTCAAAGCTATGTAACACCTACGGAGAACCTACTATGTGCTTTTCAAAGCCTTGTGTGTTCCACTTGATCCTCACAATTGCAACCACGAAGGGCTTGAGCTCCGGAGCCCAGAACCTGCCTGCGTTCAGGCCCAGATGCATCACTTACCCAATTGCCTAAGCTCCCTAGGCTTCAATTGTCTCACTTATCAGGTGGGCATGATATCAGTTCCTACTTCATATGGGTGGTGATTAAATTAGTTAAATAATGTAAAGGTGATATCTGCTATATGGAAAACACTTACATGAGGAGGATGATCTTCACAACCATCCAATGAGACAGCCTATTTTACTGCCCAAGGACATTGGAAGTACCCAAAGTTACACTAACTCTTGCATATACTTTAGTTTACAAAAATAATGTACAAGAATACAAAATAGCTCTCAGAAGTGCAGGAAGTTACAGCTTTTGTTCATATCATGTTTCACAATTCTACAGCAGTATAAAATAACCTCCTTCAAATCTCTTTCCAACCAAAATTCTGAGTGTTCAAATAAACAGCTGCAAGTAATTGAAGGCATATTCATAATATACTAGGTTTTCCATGTATAACTGGAAGTATATAAAGACATGCTTCACATTGTCTTATGTTTCAAGGCACCTATGACTCTACACTTTAAATCCATTTTATTATATTTAGGCTAATCGCAAACCTTGAATATGTGATGACATACTGACAATTTGAGTACTTCTTAGTTTCTAGAAAAGACACTTGAATGCAGTGACAGTGACTGAAGTTGAAGGCTAAGAATAAGGCTTCTGTTGCCAAATAGAGGGGTTAAGAGAACAAACAGCGTGAACAAAGCATAATTTAAAATTTGCATATCAATTTTTGCAACTGATGCTTCTTCCAGTATTCCAAAAATAATTTGTACAGTTTATGCTCTAGACATTCCTTTATACTTGAAATCCATGGGAAGCAGAAAGGTAAATGTCAACCTACCAATCACTCTAAATTTCAGCATTATAAACTTTCTATTTGGGGGTTTGGGGAAAAAAATGGTGTTTCCCACATTTATTCCCTGGGAAATATGCACACACTTGCAGTGCTTCACAGCCTGAGAAAGGTTTGCTTACAGAACCATGTGTATATCCAAGCTAGATTTGATCTTGAAAGTGCCTATTTATTTCATTTCACCAACAGCCAAAAGGAGGCATTTACAAAGCTCATTTAAAATAAGTATTAATTCATTAAAAGTAAGGTTACTAAATACTACCCTTCACTTTGCAAGTTACTTAACCTCTTAGACAACTTACTTAACCTCTCTGTGCATCATTTTCCTAATCTATAATATGCGGGTAATAATAGTACCTAGCTAGCTCAGGGACTCTTTGTGTGGATCAAATGACTTAATAAATGTAAAACTCTCAGAACAGTGCCTGGAACATAATAAACACTATATAAGTATTAGCCATTACAACTTTATTATTATTATCATCACCATAATCATCATCATTGCTATTATTAAATATAAGCTTTATTCCATGTACCTTATATATTCAAAGTAAAACAAGTTTACTTATTTACACTATTCTATGAGTCAGTCTCCTAATTGACACTGGTTTTTCTCCCCAACTTTATACACATTAATGAGGTTTGACAATTACACTTACTTTTGCCCTATTCATAATGTGACAAGCACTTACTATGAGACTTTCAAAGCCAAATAAAGCCTCATAATTTTTTCTATAAAGGAGTAAAGAAAATAATTAATTCTATTTTATTCTTAATTGGAGACATTTGTTCTATTCCTAATTGAAAAATTATAAGATCCCAATGCTGGAGAGATTTTAAAATATAGTTCATTTTACATCTTGTCAAATTACTGTCAGGAAAGCTCAGGGCAAAATGCTGGGGCTAACGAAACCAAACTTTAGGTCATTACCAGGGCTAATTAGAGCTTATTACATTAAAAAAATACTTGTGTTCTAAATTCAAAATGCACAGTTTCTGAGTATTTTAATTTATTTCATGCAAAGGAAATAAATGAACATAAATAATTCAAAGTCAATACTGCTTAAAAGTCAATATACTTCCCTTCAGTGGGAAATAGTGATTTAAACTTAATATTGATACTTAAAGACAAGGAATCTGCACCTCAAGCAGATAATTGTAACTGAATGATAAAAAACGTTCTAGAAAAAATTGGAGTGGAAGAAGAGGTGGGTAGGTGGCACCAAAACAACTAGAAGCCATCTGTAACTGTACCAACCTGTCACCTTGGCACAAGTGGTAGGTTCAGACAGCCTCAAAAGTGGTGATTTGCTCTGCAAAGGTTGTAGGAGACCAAAGAGCAGGGTCCTGGTGGCTGTGACACAAAAGCCTCCAGCCCTGCTTCTGTTTGCTCAAACGTAGAGATAAATTGTACCAGGGCCAGTGTGCGACAAAATGGTTAAGCCCACCAAAGATGTCTTCAGCCTTCCCTTTTCAAACTCTTCTCAATATCAGTGGCCTAGAACATTTCTGCTTTTAAAATTCCTCTTTCCTGGCAAAATGAGGAGGGGACTATATGTCATCATTTGTACTTGGAGTGAAATTCATCTGCACTTCCATCACCCTCTCATCTGAACTTCCACCTTCAAGCCTTCAATCTCTATTTATAGAATAAGAATATTTGGCCTCTGCAATAGGAGTTTAAAAAGCTGTATTAGTTTCCTATTGCTTCTATAACAAATTACCATAAACTTAGTGGCTTAAAACAACATAAATGTATTATGTTCTAGTTCCAGAAGTTAAAAGTTCAAAATAGGCCATCATAAGAACTGTGTTCCTTCTGGAGGCTCTATGGGAGAATCCATTTCTTGCCTTTTCCATCTTCTAGAGGCTGTGCATATTTCTTGACTCCTGGCTGCATTAACCTGACCACTGCCTTCATCTTCACATCTCCTTCTCTGATACTGGCCCCTCCTGCCTTCATTTTATAAGGACCTTTGTGATTTCATTGGACCCACCAGGATAATCCAGGATAATCTTCTCATCTGCAAATGTGTGACCATGTACAGTAACATATTCACAGGTTTCAGGGATTAGGACATGGACCCTCTTGGAGGAGTTGGGGGGAGGGGCGGGGAGATGGGAGTACATTATTCAAACTTACCACAGAAGCTGGTCCCTGCTTAGCAGAATATGGCTCAGCATTGCTGGCTCCCTGAGACCTAGAGCTCTTCCTGCCTGGACTCCAACAAGTCTGTTCCCATATTCTCTCCTTTTCTCTAATTCTTTCCAGTTCCTTTGTCCCAAGACCACTAAATACCTATTATCCAAAACGCTTCAGTCTCACTATGACACCTCCTTTTTTCTATGTCTTTAACAGTGACCTGGTGCTACCCGCTCTGTCCCTGCTGCATCCCACTACCACCAGCTCACTCATGGAATCTGCCCCTACTTCTGTCCCAGGAATACAGTACCTAGTATGTTGCTATGATTCTGCTGTCCCTACCTTGGCTTAAGAACTGCCCCCACCTGGGACTAGGAGACACTGTTTAAGAAACTTTTGCTTGCAGGGGAGAGAGAAAAGAATGTTCATGAAAGAGAATTACAGATGGAATGGTGTAAGTGGGAAGAACATAGGGAAATGAGTCCTGAGGCCTTTACCTTTGAATCTCTGATGAAAGGGAAAAAGCACCATTGACGCCTAATTTAGAAAACAAACAGCATTAAAAGAAAATAAAATTAAAAGTGAAAATTTGTTTTAGCTATGGAAATATCCTTTTAAATATATTATACCTCCATTAGAGGAGCTGATCTTCTGTGAATGTGTCAGATCAATTTGGTTGTAAGTTTTATTGGGTTGCAACACTAACCACAGTACAACTACAGAGCAATGAGATTGGTTTTACAACCCACAGAGAGTTAGAATTCCATACTTTACTCCACTGCCACAATCTTCTCTGTCCAGGGCTCACATAGTAAGACCATAGAGCCATATCTCTATGAAATGAGATGGAATATTGCCAAATAACATCGTAGAGTGCCCACTAAAGGCCAGGGGTCCATGAAAGGATCCTAGGCCATTGTGGCTTCCTTTGGATGATCCTACTCTCCATCTCACATATGTGCATAGAGGGTAGGGATGGAGATATCCATCCTTGTTCTGTCCTTAATGCTGTGGTACAGACCCATTTTTCTTCCTTCACTTCAGAGAGCTACAGAACCTCTAAGCCCTGGAGTCTAGTTTCTCTTATCCCACAATAGAATTATAGGCCTTGGTGTTAAGAAGTCTAGACTCCAAGAAGTTTTAGAGTTAGAAGTAGCAGAAGAGCAAAGAACTCAATATGGCTAGTAAAGAAAGAAGGGCTCTAGATTTCCCATGTGTGAAAAAGGGGAACGGTGACTTGGGGGGAAGCTCTGGAAAGTAAAGCACTCATGCATTATTTTTGATCACTTCTGAAGCCATGGGGTACCAGAGAGGGTACTTGCTGCTTAGCCTGAATCAGTGAGAGAACTGAGGATGTGGAATTCGATTGTTAATTAATTGAAGGCCAATCTCCTTACCCCACCGCCTACCACTTGCTGATTGGGGTGGAAGCTTGGCTCCCTGGAGTACCCCATTGACACTAGCCAGGAGAGTAGACTGAGCACTGCCTGTTTCTGCTGTGTCTTAGCCTGAATCACTGAGAGAGCATCTGGGAGCCCAGTGCGTGGAGTGGTACCCCACAGATGATGGAGAAGGAGACTCAACTGCAATACTCAGGGTATTATAGAGGGAGCGAAGCAAACGACCACCAAAAACTAAACCCAGGCCTTGCTCCACGATCTGCAGGGGGCCTCATGACTTCTCTGTCAACCACATTCCCTGGTGTAAGCCCTAGGGAATGATACAGATTCCAAAACCACGACTAAAGTTAGATACGGCAGTATTTTGGCAAATGTGATCATGGATCCAGATTTATTTTAACTTGGCGGGAAAAGAAGCAATATAGCATTTCTTACACTTAGGAGTAAATTCATGTTTTTCACCTAAATACACGTAAGGAAACAAATTTTTAAATTTTGCATGTATCCCACACACATATATATCATTTTTAAATTTGTTTCTCTCTTGGGAAAGAATTTCAAAAAAGAGAGCTCCTTGTGTAAAATATGGAATACAGATTACAGTTTGTGTTTACATAAGAGGAAAAAACCCCTACATATATTAAAAGGTAAAGAAAGATAGATATTTCATGCGGAGAAAAATCTGCCTATGAAATCAGGTTTACTGGAGGAACTTAAAAAAATTAGCTCAACCTTCCCAGCTCATCAAATACTGTATTTTAAAAACCAGTCCATAAGGAACTCCAAGGAAGCTTTACCATATGCATCAAAGAAGATATTTGAATGATTCACTCTGTTCTTTCTCCTTAATTTTTAGATTTCATAAATCTTTTTACCAAGTAATTACAAACCTTTAAAGTCATTTCCAGTGATTTTATCTTTCATAGATGATGGTTTCGCTCTACTTTCATATTTTTCAAAGAAGCAGCTCAAAACATCTCAGATGTTTCTCTTTAACGTAATAAGACTTCCTGGGTCTTATTTCATTCCCTGATTTTATTTTATTAAAGGAATTGTTTTTTAAAAAATTATCAGATAGTGCACGGTTATTCAAAACAACTTACCATTAATTTTCTATGAAATTGACTTCATCTCAAGTCATTTCAAGTTTATCAAGACTGAGTAATTAGATAACTGATTACAGGAGTCCTCTAATAAACAGCGTAAATATGGTACTGTTTTAAAAAGGGACTATTCCCAGACAATGTGGGGGATTATTTAAATTAAACATCTCCACAAATGGCATCTCCCCAAACCTTGGCAAGCCAGCTACTTGCACCGTCACTCACCAGGGAGCTGTGGTCCTAGGAGGGAGGAGGGAGAAGAGCAGGCGAAGGGGGGCAGGATGAACAAGTGGAGGTGTGTAAATACAGCACAATAGCACATGCCAGCATCTTACTTTGAGCAGACTTCAGGTTAAAAAAAAGCTAATGAGGCACTACATTCCCTTATAAAATGATTCTTTCCCACAGGATTTATTTGAGGAACAAGATACTCTATTCCACATCTAATTAGAGAAAAGCACTGTGGAACAAAGGAGTGAAAGATCACTGAAATTAATACGTCATGGTCTTGTCTCCTAAAGGAGCTGGTATCTATGAGAAAAAAATCATTACACACTTTGTAGGACTATCACTACTGTATATCACTACTGTACACTCAATCCCGCATTATAAACAAACCGCAAAATGTATATATCATCGATATAAAAATAACTGATATCAGTAAACTATACTTCCACTTTTAAAGTACTTTTACACTCACTTTTTTATCCTTACAACAAACTGATGAAGTTGAAATTGTTATTAAAATCCCTATTTTACAGATGAAATTGAAGTTGAGAGAAACAAGAACAGAGAACCTATCTCTTTCTGCCTTCAAAACAGATGCTGTTCCCAGTGTAACCACTGCTGGAAGATGGCTGGAAGACTGTTTCATGGGGAGCATCCTCTGACCCTGGTCATGAAAGCTTGGTAGCATCTGTCCCCTGCCCCATCTGTTGGGCCTGTCTGGGGTCTGCCAGCAGCCCAGCGACCACCGCTCCTGCGTGCTGCCTGCTGCACTGGCCTGGCAACCAGGCTTGTATACAGCCCTTCTCGGTGAGGCCACATCTTTTGAACCTGTCTCTCTTTGTGTCTTTAATGCTTTTGCTCTGACCACCCTGCCTTAGCAGAGCATGACCCATGTCTACCCACATCGATTCACTGTATAACAGCTCACTGCACACCTCACCTCCTCTCTCTATCTCCTGATCAAACACATGACATTGAAATCCAGGGGATATTTGGTGAGGCCTTCACTGCTGGCGATGCCATGATCAAAATACTGATAAGAGTGTAAAACCAGAGATTCTCAGGCATCTTCTTGCCTCATGAGTCCCAACTCTACCAAATCCCCACCATGATCACACACACACACACACACACACACACACACACACACACATTTTGCCTCAGTTGCAGAGATAGTAATGTCTCATTCATTTATCCTTTCTGAGTAGTTAATTTATAACTCTGATGTTTATAAAAATTATTTTTTAAAATCTTTAACAAACACTTATATGGCACCTACTGTATACCAGATGCTGCTCTAAGCACTTTACAAATAATAACTCATTTAATCCTAATAATCATGTCTTCATTTCACAGATAGGAAAGGAGGTCCATTGCCCAAGATCACTTGCTAGGAAGTGGGGGACCAAGTTTCTAACTCTCAGAGCCTATGTTCTGCATCCATCGCTCAGCCACTGTACCCTACAACCTCCTGGTTGAGGCACATCACAGGTGATTTCAAGGAAGCACAGGTAAAAATGAATGCTGGTGTAGAACAAACTGAAGAACATGGACCATCAAATTGAGGAGAGAAAATAGTGACCTCAAGACCTCAATAGACTTGATAAGGTAGTAGTGCAGACCCTCTGTTCACAAATCAAACATTACTTGGGTACTTCAGGCTTCCCAACTTCCTCGACACTCTTTCTTCCCTTTCCACCCCCAACACACCAAAAATAACCAATTTGGAAACATCTCACCAGCCATTCTCCTTCCAGCTCACAAGGGAGGGCTTATCTGTAATATTTTCTGCCTCCTAATTGTCAAGATGCAGGGATTATATGGATCCGTGAACAGAAGCAATGCTTTCATAATTTATAAATAATTGCTTTTCAAGCCGCAGCACACAGGCACTTCCCCTGAGCTTGCCAAAAGGAAAACAAAACAAAAAACTCAGCAGTTTCATATCTCATCTATGACACTATTGTTCAGGTAGGGGGGTGGGCAGTTTTGGTTTGGTTTGGTTTGGTTTGGTTTTGGGGGTTTGGTTTTTTGGTTTTTGGTTTTTTTTGGCTCTTTTTGGTAGTCAACCATGCGGTTGTGCACTGAAAATTAGTTTGATCCACATTCATCTGTAGGTCTTTTGTGTGGCAGCATTACACACATCTCACAGTTCTCCTTAGATTCCGGTTTATTTTATGATCGCTTAGGGAAAGTGGTAATGTTATAGCTGAGGAATTTATGTTATAATATTGGTTCTTCTCTGGCCTAAAAAGGACTAATTGTTCTTGTACTCATTCTGTGCTGCTGTAGCTCCTTCCTTCACTGAGTTATTATTGACCTGTATTTAACTATCTGGGTGGGCTTATGGTAATAGTTAAACTGCCATCTCCATTAAATCCCAGGGACAGCAAACAGTGAGGGCAGAGAAGCAGGGCTTGCAGTGACATTCCACCATCATCAAGTGGACAGCTTGAAGGGCACTTGTTTGTTCTTTCTCCGTTCTTCGAGCCATGAAACTGTAAACATCTGACGATAAAGCATCCTTTAAAAACTCTGAATAATTTGTTGGGATCTTGCTTACAGCAGGGTTCCCTTGTTTTTTAACAGTTCATTTCTACAATTAGGCAGTGGCTTTGGAAACACATTAAAGAGTCCTCCAAATAATAGCATAATCCAAACCCCAATAAAGATCAGATTTGGAATACTTAACCCTGAATCGCAGCATTTGAAAAAAAGAAAAGAAAAAGAGAAGGAGAGAGAAAGAAAGAACATTATGGCTGTAGCATGCATCACTGGCAAGAAAAGTCCTAAAATCAGGAAATACATACGAATTCTACCTCTCCAAGTGCTTCACTGTGATCCAAGAAAAATGAAACATCCTTAGGCTCTTGTCTCAAATATCCAAAACTCAGAGATGAGATGCATAGTTAAAACTAGGTTGGGCTGCATTATTTTTTTAAAAGTTAATAACAACAGTGGTGTAAACACATAATACGAGCCTGAGGCAGGCAACTGAGGGTTAATCTGGTGAACCCATAGTTAGAGGTCCAGGCATTCACTCTTGTGGCCCTTCTCTGTCCTCAGCTTGCCAACTCATGGTTTTAAGATGGTTCCTTGAGCTCCAGCCACTGTGTCTGCATTCCAAACAGCAGGGAAAAGGAAGAAATAAAGAAGGAACTTGCCCCCTCCCTTAAAGAATACTTTGGACAACACAGCATATTTCCATATCACATTTCATTGTCCAGACTTAGTCCATGGCCACACCTTAGTGACAAGGAAGCAGAAAAGGTTGACTTTTACCAAGCAGCAAAGTGCCAGTGTTAAAAACAAGACAACAGCCCAAAATGGAGTTCCTTATGCTAAGCCCCACATCACCAAACAGAGACTTAACTTAATTACAGTTTCTGTTCTCCCAGAAATGGAATCTTAAACCAGGCAGTCAGGAATCATTTGATCAGCACTAGCTAGGTACTCTGCCTAATAGACCCCTGCCACCCCCTGAAGGAAAGTCACCTTGTAACAACCAGCCCACTTTTTGCCTTGTATAACTTCCTTGTTCCTGCTCCCCTCTGACTATAAGTCTTTCACTTTGTACAATTCCTGGGAGCTCCTTTCTATCTGCTAGATTGTATGCTACCCGATTCAAGTCAATTTTTGCTCAAATAAATTCTTGAAATGTTTAATATGTCTCAGTTTATCTTTTAACACCAGCTTGGCAGGAAGCAGCAAATAGATTTGGGGAGGCAGTCTCTGCCCCATAGAAATGCAGGCTTCCCTCTGGGATATTAAAATGTGTCAATGAGGGCTTCCCTGGTGGCTCTGTGGTTGAGAGTCCCCTTGCCGATGCAGGGGACACGGGTTCGTGCCCCGGTCCGGGAAGATCCCACATGCCACAGAGCGTCTAGGCCCGTGAGCCATGGCTGCTGAGCCTGCGCGTCCGGAGCCTGTGCTCCGCAACAGGAGAGGCCAAAACAGTGAGAGGCCCACGTAACACACACACACACACACACAAAAAAAAAAAAAGTGTCAGTGAAATACTAATATTATTTCTCCAAACGTGGCACTTAGACAACATCACATAGCGGTAAAGTGTTTTCTCTCTTCCGCCCAGCCCTTCCTGACCTGTAGCCCAGTTATATTGCTCACCAGTGCCATCCCCAAATCTGATAATGTCCTTCAGGTTTTCAGCTGGGGTATCTGCATTGTTTGCACTGTTTAGAGTCATGGCATTAGAAGATGCTTCTTGGGAAAAACCTACCAAAATATCAAAATGTAATTGTAAATATGAGAAGTAGCTGGTATTACAAACTAACAAGAGACAGAATCCACTACTGAAACTGTTGGAGTGATGATCAGGGAGAGAATGTAGGACTGTTGTGATGCTAACAAGAGGAAAGCGTGAGGACAAGAAGAGCTGAAGCTTATAGGTCACGAGATACACGGGACACATCAGCTCCACCAGTACTGTTAACAGTACTTGTTCTCATTCAACTGTCACAAGAACCCTATGACACAGGTAACCTTTTCTTAAACTACTTTATAAATAAGAAAATTGAGGTTCAAAAAGGTTTAGAGACTTGTTTGGGGTCATACATACAGTAAAGAGCAGAAATAAAATGAAAAGAGACTTAGAAAGGATCACGAAAATTAGTGACCAGTGAAACAACCCAGAGAGCATAGAGCAGGCCACCTGTGAGAAGCAGAGACCTTTAACTGGAGGGAAACAGCCAGCCTGGGGCATCCTAGCAGAAGGGGAGTTCAGTCACAGCTTGAACTCCCTCTCAGCCCTTCTGCAGAACTCCTGCAGATGCCCCTGTTGGCTGAACCCAAACAAAAGTCCAAAGTCAAGGGAGTTCTTGAAATAATCTGCATAAGTCAGTCTCCCAGAGCAGAAAGCAGGGTTGAAAGGGGAGAGCAGAATCCAGAGGGGTAAACGAGATCCCAGCACAGAAGACGGGCCATCGCTGTCCTCTCTTTGTTACATTCAAGGACAACGATGGGCAAGTGATATAACTTGGCCCATTTTACCATAAAATTTCCCTTCCTGTTCTCCCATCCACACCTATAAGTGCGAGTCCGGAGACAGGATGTGATTCACCGCCCTCTTAGTGCCAGCAGGTAAGAAGGTAGAACTTTGGCCAACTATATTTAGGGGTTTCCAAAACCTGACCTAAACTCTGTAAGAGAGAGGCAACTGACTCTCCTATGTTTAAATTATGTTTGGGGTGGGGCAGAAATTACAGAACTCTTGCACATAATTTCTTCCCTGGTTTGACGACACTTAAAATCAAGAACTTTCTTCTTTCATATGAATCATCTATTCATCAAAGTGCCTTCTACTTAGATCTCTTGGTTTTCTTCAGGGAAAGAGAACAGCAAGGCAGCAACATTCTTCCAGTGGATGTCCCCTGGCTGGCAGACATGTCTTTACCAAGACCTTCCACCGTAGGTGAGCAGGTCTCTTTTCCATCCTCTGTAAGTGATCTGTTTTCCTTTTTTCTGCTCCTTTGCACACTATCCTGCCTGCTTTCCTAGTCTTTTCTAGCACGACACTTACTTCCCACCCATTCACTTCTTCAAGAAAGCCTGTTTCACTCGTTCCCAAAGGAGTTTTGGTTTACTTGAAATTTCCATAGCAACTCAGCTCATCAGCAAAACACTTTGGATCCTCAATAGCTATTAGCACTGCCTGAATTTTCCTTGAACTGAGATTTGGTGTATAGAGATCAGACTCATTCTTTTTCATGAGGAGGTACTCTTTCATTGTATGAACTTGTTTTTAATTAATCTCCTGCTGGTGGACACTTAGATTCCTTCCTTCATTGTTTCACCATTATGAACAATGCTATATTGAACATAGTTATAAATGTATTTCTGTGCCCCTCCGGCAGTATTCCATAGGACAGATGCTAAAGAATAGATCTGATTGGTCAAAGGGTTATATATTTATCATTTTAATAAATACTACCAAATGTCTTTTTTTTTTAAGTGGTAGCCATTTGGGTTCCTACCTAGTGTATGAGAGTGTCCCCTACCTCTCCCCAACAGGTCTTGCAACAATGGATACTACCAATCATGAAAATGTTTTCCCAATCAGATAGGCAAAAATGGTATTGGAATATATGAATTTGAATTTCTATGATTACTGGTAAAATTGAGCATTTTTTATTTGTTAATTGAGCATTTGTGTTTCTTCTCCAACTTGCCACTCTCTGCTGTTTCCTGTTTTCTTATTGAAGTGTCTTTATCTTATTGACTTGTAGATATTCTCTATGTAATATAGATTAAGCCATCATTTCTGTCATATATTACAAATATTCCCTCCTGGTCTCATGCTTGCTATTCATTCATTGGTTTCCTTGTGGACACAAATTTTGAAGTTTTATGTGATAAAATCTCTGAACCTTCTGTCTCTTCATAATTATAAAATTATGAGAACTTATAAAAGCATAAAACTTTTCCCTGTCTCCTCTCTCTTCTCCTTCTCCCTCTCTTCTCCCCCTCCTGTCTCCCTCCCTCTCCCCCCCCCACACTTCCCTCCCTCCCCTCTCCCTCTCCCTCCATCCCTTTTCCTCCTACCCCTGTTCTCCTCTCTTTTTCCACTTCTCTTTGTCCAAGCAGCTCTGAAATTTCTCATCCATTGTGTTGAGCATTTCATATACCCTTTCACTCTGGAAACACTCCTTCAGCTTTGGAAATGTTTCTTGGATTACTTGTTAAATGTCCTTCCCTCTGTTTTCTCCATTCTCACTTTCTGAAACATCTGGAAATCTTGAATTGGTCCTTTAAATTTTCTTTTCTCTCTAGTCTATCTTTTGGTCATTTTGCTATATAGTTTCTGGGAGGTTTTCCCAACTTTATCTTGCAAATCTTCTACTGAGTTTTAAATTTGTTTTCCTGTTTTTAATTTTAATTTTTTAATTTAATTTCCAAACAATTGTTTTTTAATTTTTTAAATTTTAAAATTTTTTAAAAATTTCCAAACAATCTTACTTTTGTCCTTTAAATGTTTTATTTTTATAGCTTCCTGGTTTTTTTGTTTTTGTTTTTGTTTTTTTTGTTGTTTGTTTTTTGCGGTATGCGGGCCTCTCACTGTTGTGGCCTCTCCCGTTGCGGAGCACAGGCTCCGGACGCGCAGGCCTGGCGGCCATGGCTCACGGGCTTAGTTGCTCCGCGGCATGTGGGATCTTCCCGGACCAGGGCACGAACCCGTGTCTCCTGCATCGGCAGGCGGACTCTCAACCACTGCGCCACCAGGGAAGCCCGCTTCCTGTTTTTTATATCATAAATGGAATACCTTATTTCTCCAAGGATATTAATGAGAGTAAATTTATTCTTTTTATTTATTTATTTTTTTAAGTTTCGTCTTCCTGCATGGTCTCTGTTTTCCCAAGTTTCTTTTCCTATTTTTTTTCCTGGTCTCTGGTTTTCATGTCAGAGTTTTCCCTTAAATGTCTAGTGATTCTTGCCATCCACTCACATTTTTAGAGTGGGGTGCTATAAAGCTGGGGATATGCTTTGTGCCTGGGGCATTACTGTGAGGGAGGTCTGCCCTTGCCACCACGTTGAGGGAGCCCCAGTGTCGGTCTTTTTTACGTCTTTTCTTGGACTGGTTATGTGCTATGCTAGAAAGGCATAAATCTGGCAAACAATCAAACATGGGGGAAGAAGGTTGGTGGTCTTAATAGTCAGAAAGAAAACTCTCACTTAACACCTTATTTTCAATACCCCACCCTCAATTCTACCTATTGCACCCTGGTCCAGACCTTCTGTTTAGACACTTCATACAGTAAACTTACAGCCACTGTCAGGAGGGGATGGAGGCAGGCTGCAAGTGCATGGGCTGAGTTAGGATCTAGGAGCCTACTACTCATAAACAAGGTTTCAACCCACCATCCTCGACCAAGCACTGCCTTTGTCCCCCACTTCCAGAGGCACTTGGCACTGCCAGTTCCTAAGACTGGGTAACCACAGTATATATCAAGTTTCTTCGCTTTCTCACTGCCAGGTTAAAAGTCAGCTCTCTGTGTTTTGCTGGGTCAGCAACCCTTTAACCTTCTGCTTTCCAGCTCCCCAAATGTTGCTGTTGTCTCCTCTCCAGGTCTATTTTTTCTTGTGGGATTACAGCTTTAAAAAATATTGTTCCTATAATTATAATGGGTTTTTGAAAGGGACTGGAGGCTAACAAATATGTTTGATTCACCAACTTTAACTAGAAGCTTCTTAGTATGAGATTTTACATACATATTTAAACACTTTTCCCTGTCAACCTCCAGTGTTAATGAGTATCTATATCTCATGCCCATATACAGATACAAAGAAGAAAACAGAAAAAGACAAGAATCTCAGCACACTTTTAAATTTCTTCTGTACCCTGCTTTGTCTATTAAGTTAAAATCATCATAATTAAATTCCAGATTTATTATGATACGTTAATTTTGCTTAACTAGCAGCATTAATGGTTCCTTTGCTGATATTGCTTCTTCCATTCACTTAACAAATGTCTGAGTATTTTCTATATTTCCAGAATTGTTTTAGGACCACATATTCTTCCCTTGTGTCGCTTATATAAATAGTGGGAGAAATGGGCAATAAACAAGTTAGCATGTAACTAAATATCAGTGTTTTATATAGTTACATTTGCTCTATAAAATAAAGTAAAGTGAGGAAACAGGAAAAAAAGAAGGGCGATATTTCATATAATGTGGCCAGGGAAGGTCTTTCTAGCAAAGGTACGTCTGCACAGAGACCCACATCATGTAACAGAGCAAGCTGTATATACTAATGTTGTCTAGTGGTGTCCAGCATCCATTCCCACTCCCTTCTATGCTCTCCACTGTATTACAGAGGTTGGAAATCTAGCCTTTCTTGCCAGCAGGTTCTGGATACAGTTAGGTTCAGCCAATATGATGACTCATGTGAGAGTTGAAATGTGCAAGGGAGGAAGCAGGCTCATGCCTGCAGGATCCACTGGTCTTGCTATGTACCTCATCACCCAGAAGAAGCTGCTGCTTTGGAATGAGGGACTAGCCTATTGAAAATTCAATTACAGCACCGTCTGGAAACAGCACCTTGCAAGGCTTGTGCTGTCCTACAAATTGTAGTCTATGGTCCTAGAGAATATGCAATAAATGTGGTTTCCACTCTAGTCGCAATAAGTCCAGGAGTCAAGGACAGATGTAGGAGTGGCTTATTCATTAATATAACTTATTATCGACTCATGATATGTTCATTCTTTATGTGTTTGGAGTTGCTAGACAGAGGTATTAGTTCCCAAGGGAGAAGCAGTCCCACCAGGAGACATGACAAGTGTTCCACTGACTGAGAAGTTGCAACTGGCCTCCTGGTTACTTAAGGCCTCTTATGCCACTGAACCAACCATCAAAGAAGGGTATTACTCTCCCACCTGGAATGACTGTTCTGTATTATCAGAGGAAATTAGGGTTGCTACAGAACAAAGAGGCAAAAAGATGATATGTGGAACCCAGGGAATTCTTGGGAGCACCTTCTACTCTATCTATGCCCCATGATAAAGTTTTAAAGTAACTCAATATGAATAGGAGCTGTAACAACTCAGACTCTAAATAAATCCAATATAGTTGGAGAGAGAGCTCAGACTTTTCAGGAGACAGTCTAGTTACCTCATCAAGTAAAAAAAAAAAAATCTTGAATAACTGAGATTCTGGATGAGGACAAAGATAGCATGAATGAAGATAGGTACAAATTTCAACTATAGTCTTGTGACCAGATGAAACAAGGACTGCAGTAACTATGCATATTTTCTTTCTTGTTATGAAATTTATATATTTGTGTACCTTTTGATCAATTTTCCTTTCCCCTCTTCCTAATACTTTACATAATTTATTTTTAGATTATATATGCCTTCTACTCTAAAAGGAGTTCCTTTTTTCAAAAGTAATATTAGGTGAAATACAATTAATGTGGGAAAGACCATTCTGAAATATATTGATAAGGAAAAGAAAAAAGAATTAGCAAAGAAGTCAGTGAAAGCCAGTCAGTGAGTAGAAGAAAATTAGGAGTTTAGTGCTCTGGAAACCAAGAAAAGATAAGATATAAAGAAGAAAGGAGGGGTTTCCCTTGTACAATGCTGCTGAGGAATCCATGTGAGATCAAAGAATTGACCACTGGATTTGACAAGTTGTTGATTATTACTGACCAACTAAGAGTGAATTTTGTGGAATATGTGGTTCAAAACTTGACCATAAAGTGGGTTATAATAAGAGATGATGAAGTGGAAAAAGTGAGTATAGATACTTTTTCCAAGAATGTTTTTTCTAAAGGGAAGGAGAGTTATAAGTTTGGTGCTGATATAGAGGGTAACTAAAGGGGAATATAGTGTTAAGCGAGGATTCTTTCAAGACCAACAATATTATGCCTTAGTAAGCTTTGGGCAATGATCTGGTAAAGAAATGTGATCATACAAAAGTGAGTGGGGAAAACTTCAGGGAGAAGTCATGGAGTAGGTAAAAGGGAATGGAGTTTAGTGGGTAAGTAAAGAGACTCACCTTAGTTGAGAATATGATGATTTGTCCATTATAACAAGAGGCAAGACAGCGAACATGGACACAGATACAGACAGATTAGTAGATGGAAATATTCGCGGTTATTTATATTTCCTTTTTTTTTTTTTTTTTTTTTTTTGCGGTACGCGGGCCTCTCACCGTCATGGCCTCTCCCGTTGCGGAGCACAGGCTACGCACGCGCAGGCTCAGCGGCCATGGCTCACAGGCCAAGCCGCTCCGCGGAATGTGGGATCTTCCCGGACTGGGGCACGAACCCGTATCCCCTGCATCGGCAGGTGGACTCTCAACCACTGCGCCACTAGGGAAGCCCTATATTTCCTTTTTTATTTCCAACAAAATAAGAGTCAAACACATCAGCTAAGTATAGATGAGTGGGGAAGATTGGAGGGTTGGTTTAAAGAAGGAGAAGAGGGCATGAAATACTGATCAGGAAAATGGAAAGGCAAAATTATGAGGGATCCATATTAGAAATACTGAGTAATAATGACAGCATGCATGAAATTTCCAGTCAACAATATAAAATGAGACCAGTTAGCAAGATTGTGTTTTACTAGAGCTACGTTCAGCTGCTTAGATGTAGAGAAGTTGTAAATTTGGATTTAACTAAGGGTTGAGGATTTTTGTTCAGGTAAAACACAAGAGTTGGAAAGGGGCTTGGGGATGTTTAAAAGTGGATGATCATGGTGAGGAACTATGGAAGTTGGGTAAGAAGAAGAGGCAGATGGCAATGGCAAGCAGGTTGTAACACAGGAAAATTGGCAGGTTAAAAGATTGAAGACCCCAAAAGACTGAAAGGGTCAAAATATTGAGCTAAAGAGACAGAAGACAGCTTGACAATGAGATTTCGAAGTTGATACAGTTGCAATTTATGACGAGGTCTAAAGGATGACCATGGGAGTGGGAAAAAAATGACCACCGGAAATGAGAAACTAAGGAACTTACTGGATGATGGAATTTCTAGGAGTTACAACTTAAGTGTGGAGAGAAAGAAAGCAAGTCTTCAATGAACGAGGAAGAGTCACAAGTACTGAGGGAATTTCTGCAACAAGGAAATGTAGTGTGGGGCACACTTTGAAGTTCAAGCACTTCAACATAACTAGGATTTTTAGGAAAGGGGATATTTTTGAGAAGAGCAACCAGAGACAAGAAGAAAGTTTAGCCCAACTTCAAGCTTTGTGGTGTGACGGGGCTTTTGAGGAAGAAACAGCCTCTCATGGAACCGCCAAGTTTCAGAAAGAATAAGCAAAACAGAAAAGGAAATACTTAAAGAAGATATTTCTTTTATTCTTAATCTTCCTCCTTCTTAGGTACATGTTTTTGTTTTAATGGAGTACATTCTCTGAAGGCTCCTGTTTAATAAATGTCTTATTCGCTCTAAACACATGTGTTTTTGTTGCATAAAGAACTCGAAGTTCCAAATAATTCTGTCTTTCATTTCTTAACCTTTCTTTCACATTTTTTCTCTTTGTGTATTTAGACTGAGTTCTGGGGACATTCCTCCAGTATGTCTTCCAGCTCAGGAATTGCACCTTCAGTTGTGACCATCCCAACATACGTCCCATCTGGTATTTGATCTCTGTAATTGCCTCTCAGTTTTAAATGCCAGTAATTTAAATTGTTTTTTTCATATCATTCCATTCTTGGTCCATGGTAGTAAAACTGTCTAGAATTCGTCTGAGAATTTTAATTTAGCTTATCTGAAAGCCTTCTATTGTTTTTCCTTTGAACCCTAATTCCTCTTGAGTTAATTCTTTTATTTATTAAATTTGGTGCCTTCCCTTTACAGTACTGGTTTTCCTCAAGTGTTCAGTGATTCCTGGTTAAGTACCTGCATCTGTGTATGCAAATTCCTGTTTTCATGTCAATAAGTAAACATTCTATTTACAACAGCTAGCCCTTCGTGGTTGCATGGGGAGGTGAGGTGATATGTGAATTTGGGTGGAGTATGTGGATAGATTGTCTTAAGTATAGGAATTCCTGAGTCCTCTTAGAGATGGTCTGTAGCATACTATCCAGCTCTCTCTGTCAAGCTCCACCACCCAAGCAGTGATTATCCTGGAATTCCTAACTCAATGAGTTAGAGTTTATTCTAGAAGCAATCACTGAAGTCATCTGCTCCATTCCTTCATCCCCCTCCACTTTCTTCTATACTTGTAGAGATTTTATATTGCTTCAGTCTGCTTCTCTTCTCTAACAGGCTCCAACACTCATTTGAGGAGTACTCCTTAATCAGGTTATTTTGTTTTTTAGATAAGTCTCTGAGTTGTATCTTAGGAGAAAATTCTATTTCTGGCTCCTGCTCAGTTTAAACTGAGAGAGGAGGGAGACAAAGAATTTCCAAGTGTAGTTCTTTAATTAATTTCCCTATGACTATCCCAGGTTCCCTCTGTGCTATGATTTTTTGGGACTTTGAGCATAAGGGAATTCCAGTATTTATCTGCAGTACTCTCTCCCCCCAGATATGTTTTTGCATTTTATTTTCACAGCTCTTTTACTACATTAACCCTAATATAAATATTAAATTTATGGCTAACTTTTATCACATTTTTTGTTTTCTACCATAGTTGTGAATGCATTATATTTTTCAAAACAATGTCGCCATTTCAAAACTTTGGAGAGGGAGGAGAGGTTGCTATGTGTTTTCAACCTACCATCTTCTCCAGCTTATTAATGAGATGGAATGAACAGGATCCCAACGGTGGAAATTTTAGATATCCAAAAGTTAAGAGATTCACCCATAATTAACCCATAAGTATAACAATCATATCTAAAATGTCGATTTCCTCTTCTTTGTTAATACATCCTTTAAGATCCATTCTTTATTAAGAAGTAGCCATTTATCTAACATTTCACATAAACCAAGATTTCAAATTTATTTCTTATCACTTCTCTCTTACCTTCAGCTTAAAACACATACATTGCAGTAATGAAAAATCTTCTACTAGTAAATTACCAAATAAAATATTGTCAGTGTAAAGGAGGTGAAAGGCTTATACACTGAAAACTACAAAACACTGCTGAAAGAAATTAAAGAAAACCTAAGTACAATATGTGGAAAAGCATCCCATGTTTAAAGATTGGAAGACTTAATATTTTTTAAGACAGCAACACTACCCAAAGTGATGTATGGACCAAATGCAATCCCTATCAAAATTCCAACAGTCTTTTCTGAAGAAATGGAAAATCCAGTTAACAAATTCATGTGGAATTGCAAGAGGCCCAGAACAGCCAAAATAACATTTAAAAAGAAAAATAAAGCTGTGGGACTCACACTTACCAATTTCAAAACTTACTGCGTATAGCTGATTCACTTCTCTGTATAGCAGAAACTAACACAACATTGTAAAGCAACTATACTCCAACAAAATTTTTTTTTAAACTTACTGCAGGGCTTCCCTGGTGGTGCAGTGGTTGAGAGTCTGCCTGACGATGCAGGGGACACGGGTTTGTGCCCTGGTTTGGGAAGATCCCACATGCTGTGGAGCGGCTGGGTCCATGAGCCATGGCCGCTGAGCCTGTGCGTCCGGAGCCTGTGCTCTGCAACAGAAGAGGCCACAGCAGTCAGAGGCCTGAGTACCGCAAAAAAAAAAAAAAAAAAAAAAAAACTTACTGCAAAGCTACAGTGATCAAATGAGTGTGGTACTAGCAAAAGGATAGGAGACTAAAGACATAGATTTGAGAATACATAAATAAACCTATACATATATGGCCAATTGATTTTCAACAAGCACACCAAGACCATTCAATGTGAAAAGAACAATCTCTTCAACAATAGTGCTGGCAAAACTGGGAATCCATGTGCAAAAGAATGAAATTGCCCCTTACCTCTCATCATACACATAAGTTAACTCAAAATGGATCAATATCCTAGATATAAGAGCTAAAAGCATAAAACTCTTAGAATAAAACAGGAGTAAATCTTTATGACCTCAGATTTAACAATGAATTCTTAGATATGATACAAAAGCACAGGCAAAAAAAGAATAAAAAATAGATAAATAAATAAGACCATCAAAATTAAAAAATTTGTGCAAAGAATACAATCAAGAAAGTGAAAAAGACAACCTTCAGAATGAAGAAAATATCTGCAAATCATGTCCAGAATATATAAAGAACACTTATAACTCAACAACAAAAAGACAAAACAACCCAATTTTTAAATGGACAAAGGATTTGAATAAACATTTCTTCAAAGATATATATACATTGGGCTTCCCTGGTGGTGCAGTGGTTGAGAGTCCTCCTGCTGATGCAGGGGACACGGGTTCGTGCCCCGGTCCGGGAAGATCCCACATGCCGTGGAGCGGCTGGGCCCGTGAGCCATGGCCGCTGAGCCTGAGCATCCGGAGCCTGTGCTCCGCAACGGGAGAGGCCATGACGGTGAGAGGCCCGCATACCGCAAAACAAAATAAAACAAAAATGATATATATACAAATGGACAATAAGCACATGGAAAGATGTTCAATATCATTAGTCATTTAGGAAATGCAAATCAAAACCACAATGAGATACTATTTCACACCTACCAGGATGGCTATAATTTTTTAAAATGGAAAATAACCAGTGTTGGAAAAATTGGAACTCTTGTACATTGCCGATGGGATTATAAAATGATTCAGCCTTTGGAGAAAGCAGTTTGGCAGTTCCCCAAAAAGTTAAACATAAGAGTTACCTTATGACCCAGAATATCCACTCCTAGGTATATACCCAAAAACTGAAAGCAGGTTTTCCAGCTAATGCTTGCAGATGAATGTTCCTAAGCAGCCCAAATCATACTAGCTGTTTAATGGATACAGAGTTACAGTTTTGCAAGATGAAAATGTTCTGGAGATTGACAGCACAGCAACGCGAATATACTACACACCACTGAACCATACCCTGTAAAATGGCTAAGACAGTAAATCTTATATATTATGTGCATTTACCACAATTACATTTTTAAAGTCCATATGCTGACTTTAATCTCCCAATTTTGAATCACTCCATTTCAAGGAGCATTTTTTAAACATACCAAATATTTAAACTTAAGCTAAAAATAAAAATTCATTTCAGTTCACTAAGTATTTCTACACTTAGAAATACTTTATTTGAACTACGACATTGTATTATTTGATTATTGTTATCTTGCCAATAGGCTTTCTCTGAGTTCCCATTCACTATTGAGGATAATACAGCATATTCTGCATGTCAAGAGATAAGTAAACAGGGACAGGGAAATACAGACCCTGTGCTCAGTGTATAGAACTAAAAGAGCTAAAAAATTCAGAAAGATTTATTTTTGGAGAAAATGCTCTTCTTGCTCAAATCCTTTTTCAATAAACTAAACAGGACACCAAGGGATACAGAGACCATAATTTATCTCTGAACTTCCTTATAACCTTCCCCTACACACACAGCCCACACCAGCACCACCAGTGCCACCACCTACCACACACTGGGGTCTTCATAGAAAACCAGGTGCTATAGACTACAGTCTAGATATCATGACAACACGGGTGTCTCCAAGCAGTTAAAGTCAATATACTTTCAAGCTGCTCAAAAACAAACAAAACAAAACAAAAAAGCACTAACTGTTACACCGTCTTGAATGACTTTTCATTTAAGATTAGGGTCCACTGGTATAGCAAGTACAATAAGCCTCCTACGATCAAAAAGTTAGAAGCAGTTCCAAAAGTACATTTTACCCATAAATATGTCTTTATTGTCAAATGGTACCAACTTAGTCCCATACCACTTGAGAACATCAAACCAGACCCATACGTTTAGCTCCTTGACTGCCTACCTATGTCACTTGGCAGCCAACAAGGAGGACATTACAGGGGCACTTGACCCTTGAAAGGTTCAGCAGAAAAGTGTTATTTCCAGACTCTATTTATTGTCAAACTTTCCTTTTCCCCTATCCTACTGCCCCTAACAGCCAGCCAGACACACAAACTCCTGCATGCTCTCTCTCTCTTGTTCCTTCCTTCCCACCTGCCCTCCCTTCCCTCTCTCTCCCTCCCTCCCTCCCTCCCTCCCTCTCTCTCTCTCTCTTTCTCTCTCTCTCTCTCTCTCTCTCTCTCTCTCTCTCTCACACACACACACACACACACACACACACAAACACACACACCTTTAAAAACAAATGTTCCTGTAGTGATCATTTTGTAACGTATAAAAATATTGAATCACCATATTGTACACCTGAAACTAATATTGTAAATCAACTATACTCGATAATAAAACAACTGTCCCTTATCCTCACCAAGGTTCTAATGTCCTACTAAGATACGAGGGGGCTGGACCATGATCACCTTTTTAAAAATCTCATTCCTAACCATCATGCTTGAACACCTTAAAAGGGGCTCCTTCCTCAGTTATCAAGCATTGCTGCCAGCTCCTTGTGAATCTTCACAATCCTAAGTTAGAAGTGGCTACCCTAGCCAAATGGCCACAGCCAGGAGGTTGTGGACTAATATAAATACCAGTCAGAGCAAGTTATCACATGAGGGCCAAGCCCTTTCATGATCCCAACCCTTTCTCTTCTGGAGCTTCCCTTTCCAAAGACCAAGATAGATTGGAAGAGAGTCTGTGACCAGCACCATTCCCTCTACCAGGCCTCACTGAACATGAAACAGAGGGTCTGCAGGGAGTCCTGTGGGAGACTGGCTGGGCAAGTGCTCACCATGTTCCTGAAACACGGGGACCTACACCATTCAGAGAATTTGGATCTCTTCTTACAGTGCATGCATTGACTCAAAATAATACTCTTGGGCATAGTTGAGACCACCAGAACTATGAAAATGAACACGGAAGAGATTATTTCTCAGTGAGTAAAAGAAGATCCCCTGGGGTTGGGCCTAGTTGGCTCTGAGCTTGTCTCACACTAATCATTCTTCCTAAATTTCTAGGTAGAATTAATAGGAGAATATGCTGCATCTGCCACCTTTTCCCTGTGGGCCCTTCCTTTCTTGGGAAAGCTCATGTGGGAGGCATTGCCACCCACAAATCAGCATCGTCTTCATTAGTGGAAGAGAGACAGCGCTCAGGAAACTCTCAGAGGATGGAAGAGTGAAGAAGGAGAAAAGCAACCACTTATAAGCTTTATGTTACTAGAGTTTGGGTTTTGTTTTCTCTGAAAAACATTTCCACATTTCCCAATTGCCTGGAGCAGATCCATTGTCTGACTGGGTCTTCACCGCCTCTGAAAACAGCTCATCTCTGTGTGTGGCTGACCTGGGATGGGTGGGAGCAGCTGGGTGAGGCCATCCCAAGGGACAGGTTTAAAGACCAAAGGCAGGAAGGCTCCTGCTAGTTTTCTTCCCACAGAAGACACAAAATTTTAAAAAAAGAAATAAACAAGAGGTACACTAAGATACCAGAACCTTTCTCTTGACAACTCAGCTCACATACAGGGTTCTCCTCATTTAGGGGTCTGCTCGGTCAATGTCCAGAGGCCCCTGGACTGAAGTAAACCCTATTTCTTTCTTTTCCACCCTCTGCTTCTACCTTAGCATTTGTCTGGTTCAAAAATAACTCTATTAAATAAAAGTTTCCAACAAGGTCTGCTAGGATAACATTTCATTAAGCCTCCAGTGCGGTATCTTGTAAATGAGCGAACTTGCTTTGCCTCCAAAAACCAATCCAAGGACTACTCTCTAAGAATTGGGCTAGTTGAAATACTACAGTACGATGTGCAGAAGAGCATCTGGAGATTACAGAAAGAGCCTCCTGTTAAGAGCTGGCAAGAGGCCTTTTATGCCAGTTGCTTGCTCATTTACCCCCAAGTCTGTTACCTTCCCTCTTGTAACAGGCAGAATAATGGCTCCCAAAGATGTCCACATCCCAAGCCCTGGCAGTGATGAACATGTTACCTTCCATGGCAAAAGGGACTTTGCAGATGTGGTTAAAAACCTGGAGATGGGCCCATTTGTGTAATACAGGAGAATCTCCCCAGTACAATCACAAGAGGAAGGCAAAAGGATCAAAGTAAAAAAATTTTAAAAAATAAAAAATGGTAGATGTGACAAGGAAACCAAAGGTTAGAGTGATGTACTCTGAAGATGGAGGAAAGGACCATAAGCCAAGAAACGCAGGTAGCCTCTAGAAGCTGGAAAAGGAAATGAAATAGATTTTCCCCCAGAAGCCTCCAGAAGAAACATAGCTCTGCTGATGGCTTGATTTTGGATTTCTGACCTCTAGAAATATAAAAGAATGAATCTGTATTGTTTTAAGCCACTAAGTTTGGTGTAATTGGCTATAGCAGCAAAGGGAAACTGATATTCCTCCCCTGCCTCCACCCACCCCACCTTCATTCACTCAAGGAACTAACACGAGCCAACTATGTTTCCTGGCCATGTTGATGCTTCCATCTCTGTTCAGAAATGGGAGGAAAAAGAAGAGGCTGAGAAAATGATAGAAGCCAGGGTATTACCTTCCCCTCTTCCTGCTCTGGACAGGGTCTCCAGCAGTTGCTGGTTCCCTTTGATGATCTCCCATCTCCTGTCATTAACCCCAGGGTTCGAGGCTCTAGAAACACCAGCACCTCACTTTGTCCCTCCAGCCCTATCTCTGGGTAGCCTCACCTTCCTCTGTTTGCTTGTATAGCCCTTGTAACACCTTTATAGTGAATTTTAAAATTCCCCTTATTAAAGTATCTGATGTGGCTCATGTTTTCTTGGCTGGATCCTTTCCAGAACCAACCCTATTTCTGATGTTTGGCTTATACTTATTTCCTGTACCAGTGTTGCTTGTTTACCAGTGGCTGAGATGACCCATACCTTTAAAATTCTCTCCCATACTTTTTAGATCATGGGAGAGTAACATTGATGGCTACCCAGGGGATTGACACTCTTTTTCCTCCCCTTCTGTCAGCATAATGAATTAGATAACTCCTCACAACCTTGGTTGAGTTGCAATTTCATTAGTTTATGCAAATTGGCCTAATTCAGGTGTGAATCAATCAGCCTCTTTCTGTGATCTAGTGACCTAGAAAAATGAGAGTAACTATGTTCAGTGACGAATTCTTGTGCAATCAGCCTAAATTTCATTAGCACATTAGAAGGCGCATTTTTGGGTATGTGAACTGAAAGATCATCCTTGTCAATTTGGCTTAGCTTTATTGCTGCAGCTGAGATAATCAGGGAAGGTTTTATTTAAGACATTGCTCAATGAAGCCATCATCTGGAACAATTCTATACGCTATTAGTTCTTGAGCTTTATTTGCCAAGGTCTGGGGAATGGTGGTGTTCGGAGACATAGCACAGATTCCTATGAATAGAATCTCAAGGTCTAATTCCTACCCTATTGTATTAATTTGCTAGAGCTGCCATAACAAAATACCACAAACTGGGTGGTTTAAACAATAGAAATTTATCGTCTCACAGTTCTGGGGCTAGAAGTTCAAAATGAAGGTGTTGTCAAGGTTGGTTCCTCCTAAGAACTGTAAGGGAGAATCTGGCAATCTTTGGTGTTCCTTGGCTTTTGAAGCATTGCTCCCATCTGCTTTGAACTTCACATGATGCTGTGTGTGTGTGTGTGTGTGTGTCTGTCTGTCTGTCTGTCTGTCTTCAAATTTCCCCTTCTTAAAAGGAGAACAGACATACTGGATCAGGGCTCACCCTAACAACCTCACTTTAACCTATTACATCTGTAGAGACCCTATCTCCAAATAAGGTCACATTCTAAAGAACCAGGGGGTTATTAGGACTTCAACGTATGAAATGGTGGGGGAGGGGACACAATTCAACCCATAACACCTGTTCTCCAAGGAAAGCCTTCTGGTCTTCACAGCTTTAATTCTGGTAGACTGGATTTACAGTCCATGTGCCTCAACCTTTCACTTTTTTTTTCAATTAATTAATTAATTTTTGGTTGCATTGGGTCTTCATTGTTGCCCACGGGCTTTCTCTAGTTGCTGCCAGCGGGGGCTACTCTTCATTGCAGTGCATGGGCTTCTCATTGCAGTGGCTTCTCTTGTTGTGGAGCATGGGCTCTAGGTGCACGGGCTTCAGTAGTTGTGGCATGCAGCCTCAGTAGTTGTGGCTCGCAGACTCTAGAGCACAGGCTCAGCAGTTCTGGCCCACGGGTTTCGTTGCTCCGTGGCATGTGGGATCTTCCTGGACCAGGGCTCGAACCCATGTCCCCTGCATTGGCAGGCAGATTCTTAACCACTGCGCCACCAGGGAAGTCCCCACCTTTCGCTTTTAGAGTATTCACAGTTTACTCTTGTGCACATGCCACACATAAAACGCATTTGACCCAATGGTCTCTTTTCTCTCATTTTAATGTTCTTTCCAATGGGAGTAGCAAGAGTGACTTCGAGAAACTTTTCTTATTAATCCAAAGGATACTAGGACATATTGAGGATTCTCCTCTGCATTCCTTTTATGATTACTTATAAATTAAGGGTCATGGTGAACTAATGATATCTGGTTGTGTATTCTTATTAATCAAGTCCTGTGAAGTAAGATATTTTCATGACTATATACCAGGAGTAAGAAGTGACAGCAGACTGTAGACAGAGGAAAACATCCAATATCACATCATTTAGCCAGAATTAGAACCACTCTCCTGTATGTTCCTTTTTCCCCCTAAGCCTATAGTTGAATAGGAAATTAATTTTTTAAGTTCTTAAATAATGTATGTTCCTGCTTTTTATTCATTCTTTAGTTTTATTCATTCCTTCTAAACTTTCTGAGGAAGAGTTTATTTTAGACTCTTTTTTAAAAAAGAAAGTGTTCAAGAACAATATTCTTTAAATCCTACATAAGCATGGGACCAGACACACAGCTTGAGGCCCAGCAAAACGTCTGTGTTTATATGATTACAGGTGATAGGTATTGATATACAAAGGCCTACTCACAGAACATATAGATCACGTCCCTTCTCTCAGTTATAGAAACATAAAACAAAACTACAATAGCATTTTTAACCTGATCAAAGTTGAGAGTGCTTCAGTCACAGCTCCTAAAGAACACATTCCTAAAGCAATCTGAATTTAAGGCCACACTTCTCATGTTTAGAAACAAAGAGATCAATCATATAAAAAGAAAAAGCAACCAGTAACTGTTAGCTTCATTCACTAAAGAAATTGTCATTTTCTTAATCTTTGTGATTCACCTTCTTCTGAAAATATATGAGCAGTGCATACAAAGTAAATATTGAGGGGAAGGTGTGAAACTGGGATAAATGAGTTCTGATGAAACATTCACACCAGTTTTCTGGAACTGCAAGATATTTTATGAGAAGTTTTACTGAAGAAGAACATGCTGGAAAAATGCATGGGGGTCCACAATATTATTTCACCACAGGTACATTTTAAGCTAGCCACTCTATACCAAGGGACAGCTGCACAGCTCAGGCACACGCACCCCATAACCCCACTGTATTAACAAAGCAACTTGATCCACTTCCGCAGTGGGATTCTCACAGACTCCTTTCCAACTACAATTCGTGAAGTTGTTATCTCCAGTTACTCCCGCCAGGTCCTAAGCCAGTAATCTAAGTGTCTTGAGAGCATACCTTGTTTTTCCTCTTATGCATAAGTCATCACCACCTTGACTCTTTTTAAAAAATTATTTATGTTTGGCTGCACTGGGTCTTCATTGCTGCGCACGGGCTTTCTCTAGTTGCGGCAAGCTGGGGCTACTCTTCATTGTGGTGTGCGGGCTTCTCTTGTTGCAGAGCACGGGCTCTAGGTGAGCAGGCATCAGTAGTTGTGGTGCACAGGCTTAGCTGCTCCGCAGCATGTGAGATCTTCCCAGACCTGGGATCGAACCTGTGTCCCCTGCATTGGCAGGCAGACTCTCAACCACTGCGCCACCAAGGGAAGTCCCACCTTGACTCATTTATCATGTTAAAATATAACAAGGAGTTTTCACATAAAGCTCTTTTGTTAAGACTGAGAACTGTAGCATGCTAAGGGTTGTCAGCAAAAATCACAGGGAAACAAGTACTCCTTTTAAGAAGCTTCGGTCTTTCTGTGAACCACACACAGTAAAAATTAGTTGATTATAACTCTCAAATAGGAAACATTTTTATACCCTGTTTGGGAGGGAGGGAGGCTACTGCACATTGGCCTCTTGATGAAAGTCTATTCTTTGTTGTGTCTTTACTGTGTATTTAGTCACTCTAAAGGATCAAATGTATCAAAGAGTTTGGCAAGAAATCTTTCCTTCCCTTTCCAATTTCCCACAGATTTTCCAAACTTTGGCCCCTGAACACACAAAACCATACAAGCCTATTACTGTAAACTTACTCTGCCTGAAAATTAAGAGACAGAACAACTTTGTATTCCAGTCATAGTTTGAAATTGCAGTTCTTAAAATTTGAAACCAAGCTGAAAATTCTAAGTCAGAACAAAGGATAGTTCAGTCCCATATGTCTGGAAGAAAATTAGCATTAATACCTGTAGTCTCCAACTCCATATGGACTAAGTGGAGGTAAAAGTATGTAATTTCAGTTGCTTCCTTTTCTCTTTCATTCCCCCCCCCAAAATCCATCTCATATTCATACTGTTTATATAAACACATTTCCATTTCCAGAACACTGTCATGTACTAACCTTGGAACTTAATAATGTATTTTAATCCAGGGGTTTTTCTTTTTTGAAAACCAACATTCATTGGCATACATTATAGTTATAATAATAGCATAAAGTTTACTAGAGGGGTCTAGAGTCAAACTACCCAAGTTCTAATCCCAGTGCTACCACTACTTACTATTAAATTGAAACATATGAAATTGTCCTTTTTGTAGACAAGGTAAAAAAACTAATACTTACCATTCTACATGATTCAATTTAATAGAAGTTCCTAAAAACCCATCTGAAAAAATAGGAATAATAGTTGCTTTGAGTAATTAATGAGATGATAAGAGGGTTTGGTTGCATGATTAATTATAGAAGTGGCAAGTAAAAGGTATGGTAAGACAGTGCGTCTCAAACTTTAACCTGCATAGGAATCACCTGGAGATCTGAATAAAGTGCAGATCCTGATTCTGAGATTTGGGTTGGACCCCAAGATTCTGCATTTCCAACAAGCACACAGACGATGCTGACACTGCTAGCCAAAAACCAGTTTGAGTGGCAAGTACTCTAAGATATTTCCCTTCTCTGATGAGAAGAATCTCCTGGGGCATTTGTTAAAAATACTCCTTCCCGGGCTTCCCTGGCGGCGCTGTGGTTGAGAATCCGCCTGCCGATGCAGGGGACACAGGTTCATGCCCCGGTCCGGGAAGATCCCACATGCCGCGGATCGGCTGGGCCCGTGAGCCATGGCCACTGAGCCTGCGCGTCCGGAGCCTGTGCTCCGCAACGGGAGAGGCCACAGCAGTGAGAGGCCCATGTACCGAAAAAATAAATTAAATTAAAAAAAAAATATATATATATATACTCCTTCCCAGGCTCGTCCCCTGGAGGCTTTATTCAATAGGTCTGAGATGAGGCCCAGGTTTCTTATTTTTAACAAGTACCTGCAGGTGAGTCTCATTATTAGAAAAGTATGAGAATCACTATTGTAAATAATAGAGGTAGAAACAAAATTCTATGTGAATTAAGAGGGGGAAGAGATTATTTCTAGCAGAGAGGTCAAAAAAAGCTTCCCAGAGGAGGCAACCTGTAAAATTGGCCTTAAAAGACAGGTGGAATTTGACTCTAGCAAGATGTGGAGGTGAGCATTCCAAAGCAAAACTAGAATGACTGAAAACAGAATTAGGATATTGTGGTACAGAGGTGGCCATGCAAGTAGTTCTATTTACTTAAGAGCATAGGGTTCTTGAAGGGGAAGATCTCAAATACCAAATAAAGACATTAGGACTTTATTTTGAAAAACTGGGAAGACAGTAACAATTCCTGAGCAGTGACATGATCAGAACTGGGCTTTTAGCACCATAGCTGTTCATGAGTGAAGCTGGGCCAAGACGCCATAGAAGGATCACTGTAGATTCAGAAGCAGAGCCTGTGACTGGGAACTGAGGGCTTAATGTGATGGACTTGGGGTGAGTCTTTCTTTGCCTCAGCTTCATCAAGGACAAAATGTCCGTTTACGCATCTAGGTGTTCGTGAGATGTGTGATTTTCCAAGGCATGTTTTTTATTGCCTCATTTCAGAGAGACCCATCTGTGAACAGCTCTGTGGAGCCCGACAGCAATGGAATGAAGGGAGAGTCCTTTGCAGTCACAAGTAAGATTAGTTCTCATCATCCACACAGACCTCAAGAAACTTAGATGGGATTTCTTAGAGCTCACCCCAAACCTGATTTCTCTAAGAAGTTCCCTCTCTTCCTAAAACAGCATTTTCTGAAGTCCAGCCCGGGCACTCCAGAAGTCAGTGACAAAACAAGCGTGTCTTTAGGAGAGTCACAATCTTTCAAGTACACCCTCCCTTTTACCTAAGACAGTGTATTATTAATGTGACAAAGTGTCTTACCTTCCTCCAAAAAGAGGATTCAGATGGATGGATGGCTGGTTGGCTGGATGGATGGAGAAAATATCCTTAGCTATCATCCCACGCTAAATTCTACTTTCAAACTTCTTCCAACTCTAACCCTTAAGTTGTCCTCCACACCACACTAGTGGCCCTCCCAGCAGTCTTGCTGCACCAGCTCCCTTTGGCCAGAATTATTCCCACCAAAGGGTCACCAGACCTCCCAAGACCCTTGTCAGCAAACTGCCTCCCCTCACTTTGGGGTCTGCCATCCTCGACGCATTTGCTACCTAAGTGGTCATGTTTTGTCCAACACATCTCTGAGTCAGTGCTGTTCCGGTTACAATGAGTTTTTTATTCCCCCTGGTGCATGGTATTAGATAGTCAGCCAAGGCAGACTTCTCAAACATTGAAGTCATACCACCCCACACAGATTTAAACCTTTTCTCTTTAAATGGCAAATGAAATTCAAGAGCTTTCTGAGAGGAGCTGGACTGGCCTGGATAAGGTGACTTGATTAAGATTTGTGTGTGTCCACAAGTATGCTCAAGCTAATAACAAAGGAAAACCTCTGTTTTTTTTACACCAGGGACCCAGAAGAATTATAAAGGGAGTGGGAAAGGGAGAAAAAAAAAAAAAAAAAAAAACACTTGAGTAAGGCACTTTAGGGGACAAACAAAGGAATAATGTTTTCTCTCTTAAATTCTAAATCAGCAGTATTAAAGATGCCTCCACCAGACTCAAATATACATAAAATATTTCAAAAGACTGTAATTCATGTGCATCTAGACATTTTTGCCTCACAAATAGCCAGCACAGCCGCGTCTCAGATCCCACACACTCTGCTGTGTGCAGTACTTCTGTCACAGCTGAAAGGCATTAAGTAGTCTGAAATAGTACTTGGTGTTAAAGCTTTTATTCTCTTTCATACAACACATTCTGTTTTATTCCGTTTATCACAGCCCACTGCTACCCAGGATGTTGAAGGCATTCTCAAAAATACTACAGACTCACCGCAGACCACCTAACTTTTCTTTCTTAGTTAATGGTCTGTAAAAGGGAGGCAATACCAACTTGCCCATCAGATAATAGCTACCATTTATTAAGTACCTACTGTGCACTGGGCCCTTTGCATACAGTACCGCTCATCCTTACACTAGCCTGCCAACACAGTTTTATTATTCCACCCATTTTACAGATGAAGAAACTAAAACTCAGGGGCTACAGCACTTGCCCAAAGCCACCAGTAAGTTCAAAACCAACAACTGAACACAGGTTGATCTAGTCCCAGGGCTTACACCACCATGCTCCCCCAGTGACATAGACGGTAACCTATTTCTGGGCAATTAACTGCAGTTCCAGGATAAAAAACAAGGTGGGGCGGGGGACAGAGCCCACATACATACTTAAGTGCTTGGTCCTCATCAGTAATCTCCAGCCCTTCTCCTGAGATCTCGCTCTTCCGAATTTCACCACAGCAAGCCACAACTTCTCTCAGCTCACTCCACTTTCATGCTAATACAATTGTCCCTCTGTGGCCACCTACAAATCCTGAACATCTAAGGGGGTTGATAGGAAGAAGGTGGGGACTGACACTTCCCTCTATCACAGCTGAATATGATAAGGACTAACATTCACCAGAAGACAATAATGTAGAATTTGAGAGGGTGGTAACATCCCCAAAGACGACAAATTTGCATGCTAAGCATAACTATTACAAAGCCAGTTTTATGATTTTCCAGGCACTTGAGTTTACATCACCAGGAAAAAAACCAAGTATATAGTACTTTCTCTTAATCACTTTTAGGCATGTTTTGTACCATCAACTTAATAAAATCACATGGCTTTGTTCACATGCATAAACTACAGATTTGAGAAAATATTAATGTGTTTAATTCTTGCCCAACACTTAGATTCTCCTTCAGCTACACATTACCAGGAAGTTCATCAGCAGTAACCCGTCTTTAAACAAATTCACTCCACATTATAAAAGTCCTCTGAGGGCTTCCCTGGTGGCGCAGTGGTTGAGAATCTGCCTGCTAATGCAGGGGATACGGGTTCGATCCCTGGTCTGGGAAGATCCCACATGCCGCGGAGCAACTAGGCCCGTGAGCCACAACTACTGAGCCTGTGCATCTGGAGCCTGTGCTCCGCAACAAGAGAGGCCTCAACAGTGAGAGGCCCGCGCACTGCAATGAAGAGTGGCCCCTGCTCGCCGCAACTAGAGAAAGCCCTCGCACAGAAATGGAGACCCAACACAGCCAAAAATTAATTAATTAATTTAAAAAAAAAAAAAAAAAGTCCTCTGAGTGTAGCCATTTACTGCTTACACCAGAGTTTGGGAAAGCTAGCCTCAGGGCTAGAGGGCAAGCTGGATCAAATTTGCCTAACTGAATGTTTGGGTTAACCAAAAGCAGGCTAGTCAGAACCACAGGGTATTTAAGTGAAGTGCTTTGCATCCACAAAATAGATTCCTGAAGACAAAATAAAATTTGCTTAACCAAGTATGCTGCTCTCATTAACTCATTACCCTTGATGTTTGTTCATAAAAGCTGATTTTGGTCAGACTAGTGGTCATTTAGGGGAAGATCCGTACCCTAACAAACCTCATAATGACCAAATAGCATTCACATGAAAGAGGTGGTTCTGCGTCAAGACTAGGGTCAAAAGTGGAATGCTGGACATCTTCACCTCACCACAGAAGCTGCACCAGCAAATTAATGTTGTAATTTTTGCCAGGTTATGAGTTGAGACGGGAAAAGCAGAGCTCAATTGTCTGTTTTCTACTTAGGGCTAGGAGAATCTTTGGGGCAAGGAAAGGAAATACAAGTGGAACAGAATGTGCATGTATCTACTCTTGTCTTCTTTTGCCCACAGTGTATCTCGTTTACAGCTTCCTTGATGATAGAATATCCTTTCCTTCCTTCTTTCTATCCTTTCTTCTTTCCTTTCTTTTTTTCTTCTTTCCTTCCATATCCACTATGTGCCTGAGCAGTTTTCTGTTGATATGCTAAGGGAGGGAGGGAATGCAGCCATGGAATCAAGCTCCGGGAAACAAAATAAGCAGCCCACAGATGACTCATGTAGGGAGTTTTGACTTCAGTGTGCAGGTCTATAGAGAGATGTGGATTTGAATCCCACCCAGAAGGCATAGATCAAGGAAAGGCTGTGTCTTTCTTCCATCCCTCCTACCTCATTCCTAACCTAATTGAGACCATACCCACCCTCAGAGACACTAAAGAACTAGATGTGAACTCAAATAGTTGTGGTTCATCCATGATGTGGTCATTAGCTGCCTCATGTTTCCCTTATTTTCCACAGCAACCCCAATATAGAATAATAAGCACAGAGTTGGAGATATTTGGCTACCAAATAGAAAGACAGCTGGGAGGATGTTGGGAAGCCTGCAGAGCAGCAGCCACATATGGAAAGAAATATGACACTCCCCAGGAAAATGTGCTCCCCGGGAAGCAGATGCTGATCGTTACCCAAAGACAGGGCAAACAACTTAGCTTTTGTTCCCGTTAGTTTATTCATTGTTCTAAGGTGACTTACAGCATTTGTATGGGTCAAAAAAGCCTGATGGTTGGGAATAAACTGGACTTTGAGTCACAAAAAAACTTCCTGATGTGTTTGTTCAACTGTGATTCCAAAAGAGCTTTGTTTCCCCTGGAAAGGAGACTTGGTGCCTTCTGGCAGTTAGTAAGACTGAAGTAATGAGCTCTTAAACTTCCCATCAATGCATGGTCCCTTAGACCTCACCAAGCCACGTGACTTGTCTCTAGTAGCCATAGTGGGAGTAGGAGTTGGCACACATATCAATATATCCAGCAAAGAATAAAAGCAATATTGTTGCCTTCTCTCCATTCACACTGAAGCCTCATCACCTCACACCTGGAATATGACACCTGCTGTTCTCTCTTACCTTAGGATGCACAGCACCCTGATAAATAAGCCTAACCACCTCTTCCATCAGATGGTCTCCCTGCTCAAAAACTTAAATTCCTGCTTGCGGAAGCAAATCTTAAATCCATTATCTGGCTATTTAAGGCCATCCCTAATTCTACTCTCCAATATGCCTTCCCAACCTTATTTCCCAGTAACTTGCAAGATTAATTCACTCCTTGAGCCCCCTAACCTCTCCTCTATTGTATGCTACACACATTATGCTCATTTCTACTCCTGTCACTTTCCTTCTAATAACTTCCTTATATCCCCTGTCTGTTTTAGCCCTACTCCAGCGTTGAAGTCCTACTACCCAACAACTTCCTCTCACACTGAAGACTCCTTCCTCTGAATTTCTACAGAATGTGTAGTCTGTCCCATGTAGGTTACAATTAATTACTGTGGCAGAGAGTAATTTTTCCCCAAGTTTCTCATCATTCTCTTCTTCCCTTAAGTAATAGCATCCTCCTTTTTATCTAAGTATATGAGTCCCACCTAGGGACTACATTTCCTAACTTCTGTCTAAACATATAACTTAAATTCTACCAATGGAGTTTGAGCTGAAATCAATTATACAATTTTTCCACATCTTGTAAAAAAGACATGATCTTAAATTTTTTGAAGATTTCAATTCTAAGTAATTAGTAGAACTAGCAGAGAGAAAATCAATAAGGATATAGAACATTTTTTTTAATATTGAAAACCAATTTGACCTAATTGATATTTATTAAAGCACTAGACCAAATAATGGCCAAATATATATTTAGTTCAGGTGCTTGTGAAACATTCACCATTGTAGACCACTTACTTTAATAGCTTGGCTATAAAAAGTTCCAATAAATTAAAAGGGTTGCTATTATGTATAATATGTTCTCAGACCACAAGAGAATAATAAATGAATGAAAACCAAATATCTGGAAAATCTCCAAATATTTGGAAATTAAGTGACACATTTCTAAATAATCCATAGGTCAGAGAATAAATCAAAAAGGAGATTAGAAAGTATATTTAACTGAATAAAACATAACATATCTTTGTTTGTGAGATGTGGCTAACGTAGTACCTATAGGAAAATATATAGCTTTAAATGCATATATTAGAGAAGAAAAGACTAAAATCTATAACCTAAGCTATCACCCTAAGAGGCTAGAAAAGGAAGATCAGATTAAACCTAAATTATATAAAAGGGAGTAAATAATAAAGAGTAGAAATAAATGTATCATACAATAAGCAAACAATAGAGAAAATCAATAAAACCAAAAACTGGTTCTTTGAAAATGTCAATAAATTTTATAAACTTCTAGTTAGATTTATTTTAAAAAGAGAGAAAGAAAACGCAAATTACAACACCAGAAATGACAGGGGATATGACTATAGATTCTAAGATACTAAAAGATACACACAAGAGAATATTATTAACAGCTTTATGACAATAAATCCAACAACTTGGACAAAATGGACAAATTCCTCAAAAGAAATAAACCACCAAACAGACACAAGAAGAGAAAGAATATCTGAATAATCCTATTCTATATTAGAAAATAAATTTGTAATAAAAAACTTTCCATAAAGAAAACTCCAGACCCAGATAGCTTAACAGGTGAATTCTATAAAATATTTAAGGAAGAAATAATACCATCTTTCAAAAGTACCTCAAAAAATTTGAGGAAGAAACATGTCACAATTCAGTTTATAAGGCCAAAATAATCCTGATACCAAAAAGATATCACAAGAAAAAAAAGACCATTACCCCTTATGATCATAAACACAAAGTCTTTACAAAATATTAGTAAATTGAATCTCACAATATATAAAATTGGTACAGATCTTCCTCAACATACAATAGGGTTACATCCCAATAAACCCTTTGTAACTTGAAAATATCACTAGTCAAAATGCATTTAATACACCTAACCTACCAAACATCATAGCTTAGCATAACCTACCTTAAACATGTTTAGAACACTTACATTAGCCTACAATCAGCAAAATCATCTAACACAAAGCCTATTTTACAATAAAGTGTTGAACATGTCATATAATTTATTGAATACTGTACTGAAAGTGAACAGCAGAATGGTTGTATGGGTACAGAATGGTTTTAAGTATATGCGTTGTTTACCTTCCTGATGGTGTGGCTGACTGGGAGTTGAGGCACATTGGCACTGCCCAGAACCATGAAAGAGTATGGTACTGCACGTCACTAGCTCAGGAAAAGATCAAAATTCAAAGTACAGTTTCTACTGAATGCATATCACTTTTGTAAGTCAAACCATAGCAAGTCAAGGACCATCTGTACTATATCTTGATCAAGTTGGGGAAGCGGGGATGGGGCAAGGAATATCCCAGGAATACATTGTAGTTTAACACTTGAATATAAATCAGTGTAATTCAACATATTAACACAATAATAGAGAAAACCCATATGATCGTCTTAATATTTGCAGAAGACATTTGAAAAATTCAATAACAATTTGTGATAAATACTCTCAGCAAACTAAGAATTGAAGGAACCTTTTTCAACTTTTTCAAGTAAATCTGTAAAAGACATACAACTTATATCATACACAAGAGTGAAAAACTGAATGCTTTCTCCCTAAGATTGGGAATAAGCAGGATGTTGCTTTCACTACTTCTACTCAACATTACACTGGGGGTCCTAAACAGTGTAATTAAAGCAATAAAAATAAATCAAAGGTATACATGCATACCTTGGAGATATTGCAGGTTCAGTTCCAGACCACTGCAAAAGCAAATATCTCAATAAAGTGAATCACAGGAATTTTTTGGTGTCCCAGTGTATATAAAAGTTATATTCACACTATACTGCAGTCTATTAATTGTGCAATAGCATTATGTCTTTAAAATGTACATACCTTAATTTAAAATACTTTATGGCTAAAAAATGTTAACCATCTGGCCTTCCCTGGTGGCACAATGGTTGAGAGTCCGCCTGCCGATGCAGGGGACACGGGTTCGTGCCCCGGTCCGGGAAGATCTCACATGCCGCGGAGCGGCTGGGCCCGTGAGCCATGGCCGCTGAGCCTGTGCGTCCGGAGCCTGTGCTCCGCAACGGGAGAGGCCACACCAGTGAGAGGCCCCGCGTAGAGGAAAAAAAAAAATGTTAACCATCATCTGACAAAGCAGAGTCGCCACAAACCTTCCACTTGTAAAAATGTAATATCTGCACAATAAAACTAGTGATTTTTTAAAAAGGGATAAATTGGAAGATTGGAATTGACACATACACACTACAATATATAAAATAGGTAACTAATAAGGACCTACTGTATAGCATAGGGAACTCTACTCAATAAGGACCTATATGGGAAAAGAATCTAAAAAAGAGTGGATATATGTATATGTATAACAGATTCATTTTGCTGTATACCTGAAACTAACACAACACTGTAAATCAGCTATACTCCATAAATTTTTTTTTAAAAATCAGTAACTGTAAAGAAAACATACAAAAAATAAATAAAATAAAGTTAAAAAAATACTAGGTGTACCTGTACAGTTTGAAAAGGAAGATGTAAACTATCTTTATTCACATAAGACAAAATTGTTTTTATGGAAGACTCTAAAAGTTTATTTTAATAGCTATTAGATTTAATAAGTAAATTTAGCAAGTCTGCAGTCTACAAAGCCAATACACAAATATTGTCTTCATATTGAAGTGGATCAGAATATGCCACTTCAAACATGCTACTTTGACATAAGGATTATTTTGAGATGAAGGCAATTGAGAAAAAGCAAACACAGGAAAAGCTCTCTGCCCTCCCCCACCTGCAGGGCATAAATTTCCCTTTGCGAAGATGTCCCCCTCCTCACTCCCATACCAGGAAGATGGCACCAATGTGAGTCTGCATAAATAAACCTTACTAACTAACCCTTATCTTCCATTAGCTTCCTTATATGTTTACTTTCTGCATTTACTGCCTCTAGAAGACCAAACCCTTTTTCCATTGTCTAGTCACGCTCCACAATTTATCACCCTTTGCTGAAATGACATATACGACCAAACTCTAACTGCTTCTTTGAGTTTCATTTCTTTTCTGTAAGCTCCTGTGAACTTAAAAATATTAATAAATTTGTATTCCTTTTCTCCCATTAATCTGTCTTTTGTCAGTTTAATTCACAGGCCCCAGCCACAAATATAGAGAGTAAATGAAAGTTTTTCCTCGCCTACACTATATATGAGAAAAAAATTTTTTTGAAAAATACACAGTACATTTAAAATAACAACAAAAACATGAAATATTGCATTGGCCAAAGAGTTCATTCGGGTTTTTCATAAGAGGTTATGAAAAACCCAAACGAACTTTTTGGCCAACCCAATACATAGAGATGAATTTAACTATGATGTGTATACTGAAAACTACAAAACATTGCCAAGGGAAATTAAAGATCTTAAGATGTCAGGTCTCCCCACGATTTATATATTTAAATCAGAGTAAAAACCCTAGCAGCATCTTTTGTGAAAATTGAAAAGCCAGTCCTAAAAGTCACATGGAAATACAGTAGACCTAATAGCCAAAGCAATTTTGAAAAGGAAAAACAAAGTTGGATGAAAACACTATTTGAATTCAAAAATTACTCTAAAGCTACGTATTCAAGACAGTGTAGTATTTGTATAGGTTACGCATATAGATCATTGAAATAGACCACACAAATATGGACAGTTTACTTTTCAAAAGGGGCCACGGTAATTCAATGAGGAAACAGTAGTCTTTTCAACAGATGGTGTTGTAACAACTGGATATCTGTATGGGGAAAAAATTACCCTTAACCCTTAGCTCTCAACATACAAAAAAATTAATTCAAAATGGATCATAGACCAAAATGTTAAAGCTAAAATTATAGTATTTTTAGAAGAAAACATAGGAAACTATCTTTTGACACCTTGGGTTGTATAAAGATTTCTTAGGCCACATAAAGCAAGAACCATGAAAAAATTAATAAATTAGAATTCTTCAACATTAAAAACTTCAGTTCTTGGAAAGATCCCATTAAGTAAATGAAAAGACAAGCTACCTTGGAGAAGATATTTACAGTACATATATCTGACATGGATATTGTATCAGAAAAAGCAATATTAAGATGAGAACCCAAATTTTTTAATAGGCAAATGATTTTAACAGATATTTCACACACAAAAATACATGAATGGCCCATCATCACATAAATGATGTTCAATATTATTAATCATTGGGGGATGCAAATTAAAACTGCAATGGACATCACTACATGCCTACTAGAATAGCTAGTTAAAATAAAGGTTGATAATAAGAAGAGTTGGTGAGGCTGTGAAGTACCTGGAATTCTCACATTGTTGGTGATAGTATAAAGTGCTATAACCACTTCTGAAAATAGTTCAGCAGTCTCGTGAAGTTCAATATATACTTCCCACATCATCCAGCAATTGCACTTCTATTTTCCCAAGAGAAATGAAAACATACGTCCACAAAAATACTTGTCCACAGCTGTTCATAGCAGCTATATTCTTAGAAATCCAAAACTGGAAACAACCCAAATGTCCTTCAATAGAAGAATGGATAAACAAGCTATAGTGTATTTATTTTTTTATTAATTTTTATTGGAGTATAGTTGCTTTACAATGTTGTGTTAGTTTCTGCTGTACAGCATAGTATATCAGCTATACATACACATATATCCTCTCATTTTTGGATTTCCTTCCCATTTAGTTCACCACAGAGCATTAAGTAGTTCCCTGTGCTATACAATAGGTTCTCATTAGTTATTTATTTTATACATAATAGTGTATTAGTAATAGTGTCAATCCCAATCTCCCAGTTCATCCCACCCTCTCTTCACCCCTTGGTATCCATAAGTTTGTCCTCTACATCTGTCTCTATTTCTACTTTGCAAACAACTTCATCTGTTCCATTTTTCTAGATTCCACATATAAGCAACATTATATAATATTTGTTTTTCTCTTTCTCACTTCACTCTGTATAACAGTCTCTAGGTCTATCCACGCCTCTGCAAATGGCACTATTTCATTCTTTTTATAGCTGAGTAATATTCTATTGCATATATGTACCACACCTTCTTTATCCATTCCTCTGTTGATGGACATTTAGGTTGCTTCCATGTCCTGGTTATTATAAATAGTGATGCAATGAACATTGGGGTGCATGTAACCTTTTAAATTATGGTTTTCTCTGGGTATATGCCCAAGAGTGGGATTGCTGGGTTATATGGTAGTTCTATTTTTAGTTTTTTGAGGAACCTCCATACAGTTCTGCATAGTGGCTGTACCTATTTACATTCCCACCAACAGTGTAGGAGGGTTCCCTTTTCTCCATATCCTCTCCAGCATTTATTATTTGTAGATTTTTAATAAGTGGTGCTGGGAAAACTGGAAAGCTACATGTAAGAGAATGAAATTAGAACACTCCCTAACATCATGCACAAAAATAAACTCAAAATGGATTAAAGACCTAAATGTAAGGCCAAACACTATAAAACTCTGAGAGGAAAACACAGGCAAAACACTCTTTGACATAAATCGCAGCAAGATCTTTCTTGACCCACCTCCTAGAGTAATGAAAATAAAAACAACAACAAACAAATGGGGGTTTCCCTGGTGGCACAGTGGTTGAGAATCGCCTGCCAATGCAGGGGACACAGGTTCGTGCCCTGGTCCAGGAAGATCCCACATGCTGCAGAGTGGCTGGGCCCATGAGCCATGGCCACTGAGCCTGTGTGTCCGGAGCCTGTGCTCCGCAATGGGAGAGGCCACAACAGTGAGAGGCCTGCATACCACAAAAAAAAATAAAAATAAAAAATAAAAATAAACAAATGGGATCTTTTGCACAGCAAGGGAAATCATAAACAAAACAAAAAGACAACGCTCAGAATGGGAGAAAATATTCACAAATGAAGCAACTGACAAGGGATTAATCTCCAAAATATACAAACAGCTCATGCAGCTCAATATCAAAAAAACAAACAACCCAATGAAAAAATGGGTGGAAGACCTAAATAGACATTTCTCCAAAGAAGACATACAGATGGCCAACAAACACATGAAAAGATTCTATAGTGTATTTATAACATAGAATATTACACAGCAATAAAAATGAACAAACTGATACACACAACAAAATTAATGAATCTCAGAAACAGTATGCCAAGCAAAACAAACAGATACAAAAGAGTGTGGTACAGGGTGCATTGTTGGGTTGTCACTAGCATGAAACTGAGAGCGAGCGTCTGCTTAAATATGCATCTTAGGCACCTCATTTGCATCACCCTAGTCCCAGGCTGAAAGTACTCAATGTATAGTTTCATTTATGTGAAACTCTAGGACAGGCAAAACTAATCCATAATGACAGAAAGCAGATCTGTGGCTGCCTCAGGCTAAGAGTAGATGGTATTTACTGCAAAGGGCTCAAGAGAACTTTTGGGAGTGAGGGAAATGTTCAGCACCTTGACTGGGGTGATGGTAAAATGCGTGTAAACATATGTCAAAATCCATTAAACTGTATGCTTAAAATAGGCACATTTTACTTTCTGTAAACTATATCTCGATAATGCTGATTTTTTTAAAAAAGGCATTGCTCATGCTCTACTTTGCCTCTGGCCTTGCCGTGAGCTGGAATGTGGAAGAGGCAGGGATAAGCCAGATTCACCCCAGCAGAATAACAAGAAAAAGGTGAGCTAGAAGCCCAGCTCACCTTCAGGGCTGGACAATTAATTCCTGGAGAAGTATAAGCTCCTTTCTTGTTCGAGTCACTGCAGTTTGAGACACTAGATAAAGCCGCTTAGCCCAAGCCCCAGCTAACACAATTACATATAACTGAGTATTTTTATCAAGTATTTTCCTGTGTATTAGCCTTATCTGTTCCAAATAGATGATAAATTCTTCATAAGGCAGGGCTAGAGGAAATGAGTCTTATTCCCAAAACCACTCAGGACATACAGGCTCATCAATTACAGACACACCCCATGCTTTGCTCTATTGCCCACAGCACCTCATCTAATTGAACCCTGCAGAGATGGCCAATACAGAGCCAGCCAAAATGTATGACTAGTTTCTTCTCTGTCCCAGGAATATTCAACAATTAAGCAAATATTGGAGTCATTTGATGGTCTCCTCCTTAAAAGAAAAAGCGAGAGAAATTTTTTAAAGAACTAACAGTACATATTGATAATTAAGAACACAATAAGAATATTACAAATTCTTAAAAATGGTTAGTGATAATATTGAGAAGTTCACAGAGTCCATATGACACCAAGATAATCAATCAGTTCAAGAGAAGTAGGTAATTAGATTATCAAAACACTACACACACACACACACAAACACACACACACTGATTAAATTCAACTTTTAATTCATTTTTTGATCCTGCATAAACATATCAGTATATCATTCTTACCACTAGTTTACTGGAGTCTAAATTCACTTATATTTTGGGAGGTTAGAAAAAATAAAGATGATAAATGTTCTTCCAAATGGCTAGGTGATAGCAGTAGTTTTAGTGTAATTTATTCCTCTAAAAAAAAGTACAATGAGATGAAGAAAGAGGTGGTGAAAATTAGTGTCATAAATTGATGACTGGCTCCTTTTCTTCACTGAGCACCTACCATGTGCAGGACCTCATTCAAAATTCTAAACAAATGAAGATATGTGGGCTGAAGCCACTCTTCACAACAGTCTTTAGTCCTACGCTCGATTTAGCAGGAGCTGTCTGTTAATCTTGTTACTTTTTTAAATTGGTGAATTGACTATCAAATGTAGAACGGATGGCTAGTGGGAAGCTGCTGAATAGCACAGGGAGATCAGTTTCGTGCTTTGTGACCACCTAGAGGGGTGGGATAGAGAGGGTGGGAGGGAGAGAGACACAAGAGGGAGGGGATATGGGGACATATGTATACATATAGCTAATTCACTTTGTTGTACAGCAGAAACTAACAACATTGTAAAGCAATTATACTCCAATAAAGATACCATAAATATATATATATATATATATATATATATATATATATATATATATATATATATATGAATTGAAACATCCGGGTTGGGAGACCTGTATTTTTCTCAGAAGATGCTGGTCTAAATCCCTTTGTGGTACTCACCATCATTTCTGGGGTTTTAAATTTTTTTTGCTTGTGAAGTACTTAAGTTTTACAGTTGTTGTTATCATCCTTAAAACTAACATTTATGAGACACTTACTAAGTTCCAAACACAATGCCAAGCACATTTTTTAATAACATTTTTATTGGAGTATAATTGCTTTACAATGTTGTGTTAGTTTCTGCCGTACAACAAAGTGCATCAGCTATATGTATACATATATCCTCATATTCCCTCCCTCTTGCATCTCCCTCCCACCCTCCCTATCCCACCCCTCTAGGTGGTCATAAAGCACCAAGCTGTTCTCCCCATGTGATGCAGTTGATTCCGACTAGCTGTCTATTTTACATTTGGTAGTGTATATATATGTCACTGCTACTCTCTCACTTCATCCCAGTTTACCTTTCCTCTTCCCATGGCCTCAAGTCCATTCTCTACGTCTGCATCTTTATTCCTGTCATGCCCCTAGGTTCATCAGAACATTTTTTTTTTTAGATTCCATATATATGTGTTAGCATACTGTATTTGTTTTTCTCTTTCTGACTTACTTCACTCGGTATGACAGACTCTAGGTCCATCCACCTCACTACAAATAACTCAATTTCGTTTCCTTTTATGGCTGAGTAATGTTCCATTGTATATATGTGCCACATCTTCTTTATCCATTCATCTGTTGATGGACACTTAGGTTGCTTCCATGTCCTGGCTATTGTAACTAGAGCTGCAATGAACATTGTGCTATGTGACTCTTTTTGAACGATGGTTTTCTCAGGGTATATGCACAGTAATGGGATTGCTGGGTCATATGGTAGTTCTATTTTTAGTTTTCTAAGGAACCTCCATACTGTTCTCCATAGTGGCTGTATCAATTTACATTCCCACCAACAGTTCAAGAGGGTTCCCTTTTCTCCACACCTTCTCCAGCATTTATTGTTTGTAGATTTTTGATGATGGCCATTCTGACTGGTATGAGGTGATACCTCATTGTAGTTTTGATTTGCATTTCTCTAATGATTAGTAATGTTGAGCATCCTTTCATGAGTTTGTTGGCAATCTGTATATCTTCTTTGGAGAAATGTCTATTTAGGTCTTCTGCCCACTTTTGGATTGGGTTGTTTGTTTTTTTGATATTGAGCTGCATGAGCTGCTTATATATTTTGAAGATTAAACCTTTGTCAGTTGCTTCATTTGCAAATATTTTCTCCCTTCTGAGGGTTGTCTTTTCGTCTTGCTTATGGTTTCCTTTGCTGTGCAAAAGCTTTTAAATTTTACTAGGTCCCATTTGTTTATTTTTGTTTTTTATTTCCGTTACTCTAGGAGGTGGGTCAAAAGGGATCTTGCTGTGATTTATGTCAAAGAGCATTTTACCTATTTTCATTTAAGAGTGTGATAGTATCTGGCCTTACATTTCGGTCTTTAATCCATTTTGAGTTTATTTTTGTGTATGGTGTTAGGAAGTGTTCTAATTTCGTTCTTTTTCATGTAGCTGTCCAGTATCCCAGCACCACTTATTGAAGAGGCTGTCTTTTCTCCATTGTATATTCATGCCTCCTTTATCAAAAATAATGTGATCATATATGAATGGGTTTATCTCTGGGCTTTCTATCCTGTTGCATGATCTATATTTCTTTTTTTGTGTGAGTACCTTACTGTCTTGATTACTGTAGCTTTGTAGTATAGTCTGAAGTGAGGAGCCTGATTCCTCCAGCTCCATTTTTCTTTCTGAAGATTGCTTTGGCTATTCGGGGTCTTTTGTGTTTCTATACAAATTGTGAAATTTTTTGTTTTAGTTCTGTGAAAAATGCCATTGGTAGTTTGATAGGGATTGCATTGAATCTGTAGATTGCTTTGGGTAGTATAGTCATTTTCACAATGCTGATTCTTCCCATCCAAGAACATGGTATATCTCTCCATCTGTTTGTATCATCTTTAATTTCTTTCATCAGTGTCTTATAGTTTTCTGCATACAGGTCTTTTGTCTCCTTAGGTAGGCTCATTCCTAGGTATTTTATTCTTTTTGTTGCAATGGTAAATGGGAGTGTTTCCTTAATTTCTCTTTCAGATTTTTCATCATTAGTGTATAGGACTGCAAGAGATTTCTGTACATTAATTGTATTCTGCTACTTTACCAAATTCATCAATTAGCTCTAGTAGTTTTCTGGTAGCATCTTTAGGATCCTCTATGTATAGTATCATGTCATCTACAAACAGTGACAGCTTTATTTCTTCTTTTCCTATTTGGATTCCTTTTATTTCTTTTTCTTCTCTGATTGCTGTGGCTAAACATTCCAAAACTATTTTGAATAATAGTGGTGAGAATGGGCATCCTTTTCTTCTACCTGATTTTAGAGGAAATGCTTTCAGTTTTTCACCATTGAGAATGATGTTGGCTGTGGGTTTGTCATATATGGGCTTTATTATGTTGAGGTAAGTTCCCTCTATGCCTACTTTCTGTTGGGTTTTTATCATAAATGGGTGTTGAATTTTGTCAAAAGCTTTTTCTGCACCTATTGAGATGATCATATGTTTTTATTCTTCAGTTTGTTAATATGGTGTATCACGTGGATTGATTTGCATATATTGAAGAATCCTTGCATTCCTGGGATAAACCCCACTTGTTCATGGTGTACGATCCTTTTAATGTGCTATTGGATTCTGTTTGCTAGTATTTAGTTGAGGATTTTTGCATCTATGTTCATCAGTGATATTGGCCTGTAGTTTTCTTTTTTTGTGACATCTTTGTCTGGTTTTGGTATCAGGGTTGCCTCATAGAATGAGTTTGGGAGTGTTCCTCCCTCTGCTATCTTTTGGAAGAGTTTGAGAAGGATAGGTGTTAGCTCTTATCTAAATTTTTGATAGCATTCACCTGTGAAGTCATCTGGTCCTGGGCTTTTGTTTGTTGAAAGATTTTTAACCACAGTTTCAATTTCAGTGCTTGTGATTAGTCTGTTTACATTTTCTATTTCTTCCTGGTTCAGTCTCAGAAGGTTGTGCTTTTCTAAGAATTTTCCATTTCTTCCACATTGCCCATTTTATTGGCATATAGTCACTTGTAGTAATCTTTCATGATTGTTTGTATTTCTGCAGTGTCAGTTGTTACTTCTTTTTCATTTCTAATTCTGTTAATTTATGTCTTTCCCTTTTTTTCTCGATGAGTCTGGCTAATGGTTTATCAATTTTGTTTACCTTCTCAAAGAACTAGCTTTTAGTTTTATTGATCTTTGCTATTGTTTCCTTCATTTCTTCTCCATTTATTTCTGATCTGATCGTTATGATTTCTGCTAACTTTGGGGATTTTTTGTTCTTCTTTCTCTAATTGCTTTAGGTATAAGTTTAGGTTGTTTATTTGAGATGTTTCTTGTTTCTTGAGGTAGGACTGTATTGCCATAAACTTCCCTCTTAAAACTGCTTTTGCTGCATCCCATAGGTTTTGGGTCATCGTGTATTCATTGTCATTTGTTTCTAGGTATTTTTTGGTTTCCTCTTTGATTTCTTTAGTGATCTCTTGGTTATTTAGTAGTATATTGTTTAGCCTCCATGTGTTGATATTTTTTTTTTTCCTGTAATTGATATCTAGTCTCATAGCATTGTGGTCAGAAAAGATACTTGATACGATTTCAATTTTCTTAAATTTACCAACATTTGATTTGTAACCCAAGATATGATCTATCCTGGAGAATGTTCCATGAGCACTTGAGAAGGAGGTGTATTCTGTTGTTTTTGGATGTAATGTCCTATAAATATCAATTAAGTACATCTTGTTTAATGTGTCATTTAAAGCTTGTGTTTCCTTATTTATTTTCATTTTGGATGACCTGTCTGTTGGTGAAAGTGGGGTGTTAAAGTCCCCTACTATGATTGTGTTACTGTCGATTTGCCCTTTTATGGCTGTTAGCATTTGCCTTATGTATTGAGGTGCTCCTATGTTGGGTGCAAAAATATTTACAATTGTTATATGTTTTTCTTGGATTGATCCCTTGATCACTATGTAGTGGCCTTTATTGTCTCTTATAATAGTCTTTATTTTAAAGTCTATTTTGTCTGATATGAGAATTGCTACTCCAGCTTTCTTTTGATTTCTGGGGTTTTAAATTTTTTTGTGTAACCTACAAAATGAGTAAAGGGATAGAATTAGTTGAAATCATAAACCCCACAGGACTTTCAGAATCAACAGTATAAAATCATTAGATGTTGTTTCATTAGAATCTCTTTCACTAGCTTTTTCATTTAACAGAATTCACTATAAAAAGCAGAGTATTTTCTATTTTAGTCTCATCAAATTTTCTTTAAAAAATTCAGATTTTCACCAGGAGATATTTAAAATGTTTAACTTTTAAAAGGTCAAAAATAAACAAAACTTAAGAATTCACTAATAGAAGACAGTCATTTGTACTCCTCCCTCCTATGTGAATGAAATACCTATATTACCCATTATTAGCCAACTTTGAATGAAGGAACAAAAACTGAAATATACACCCTGTTAGTTCTTAAAATACCATGTTGTCTTTAGTCTCATTTCTTCATTTTATCTCTGAGAACTTAAAAAAGAAAAAAAGAAGAAAAATCTGCACTGCATTAAACAATAGGTATTGAAAAAGACCTTTGCTTTCTTAGAGAAGGTCCAACTATGCCCCCAGGAGTAGTTTCCTACAATGCAGTCCATGTACTTATAAGATGGAAACATAAGACATAGTTTCTAAGTAACTGCTAGCAACGTTTCACACATGTATAATCTTTAGGAGACAGGAAGAAAATAAACACTCATAAATAAACACACACACACACACACACACACACACACACACACACACACACACATCCACCATCTTCTTCCTAGATTTTCTTCAGAGATTGGCTAGCATTATGACCCTGACAAGGTACCAAACTACCAGCAAAGAGATTTCTTTGGAGTCATAAATTGACAGCTCCTCTGGACTCCCATAAAGAGCCCCTTATCATCAGCACGGCTCTGTATCCTTTCCTTCCCGTGCCCCTTTGGGGTGGAATACATCTTCTCTGAGCAGACACAGTAAAGAGGGAACTTCTTCCCCTTGGCCACACACTTGCACCCCTCTGCCTACCTCTTCATAAGCTACCCCTCACCTCCAACTCCAAGGGAGGGAAATCATTCATCTAATCCCTCTGAGTCCAGGACTTAGATTGGACCAAGATACAGGGAGTGACTGCGCCTGGAAAGCAGGAGCCCTTGACGTTTTTCCTGCCTCCACAGAGGTGATGACTGAGGCGGGGCCGCAGGGCTCACCTCTTTCCCTCATCGCTACAACTATCAGCTTACCTGCTCACTCTCGCTTGCTCTCCATCTCACTCCACCCTGTTATTCCTTCCCTTCCACCTCCTCTGCTCATGATTATGGGACTGTCAGATTCAAGAGCAATCAAATAGGAGGCCTCACTTAACCCTAGAGCCTAACCTATTCCAATACAGCTTTTATAAAATGAGATTTTGGGGTGCTTATCAAATATTAATAAAGTGGTATATTAGCCAGGGTTCTCCAGAGAAACAGAGCTAATAGGATATGTACAGACATATACAAGAGGAAATTTATTATAGGAATTGGCTCATGTGGTTATGAAGGCCAAGAAGTCCCATGATCTTCCATTCTGCAAGCCAGAGAACCAGAAAAGCCAGTGGTGTAATTCAGTCCAAGTCCAAATGCCTGAGAATCAAGGGGCCGACATTATAGCTCTGAAAGCCCTAGAACCAGGAGTGCCAGTGTCCAAGGGCAGGAGAAGCTGATGCCTGAGCTCAAGGAGAGAAGGCAAACTTGCCCTTCCTCTGCCTTTCTGCTTTACTCAGGACCTCAACGGATTGGATGATGCCCACCTACATCGGTGAGGGAGATCTTACTAAGTCTACTGAATTAAATGCTAATCTCTTCCAGAGACAACCTCACAGACATACCCAGAAATAATGTTTTACCAACTAACTGCATCCCCTTAGCCCAGTCAAGTTAACACATAAAATTAACCATCAAAAGTGGTATTTAGTTTTCCATTTGGCTATTGTTTCCTACTGTGTGCTCCCTCAGTAGGGTTCTCCAGAAAAAGGAAGGGTGAGGGTTGGGATTCCCAAATGCTACATTGAACCCCTGAGAGGCAGCATGAACTACCCCTGCTTGTCATCCTGCATTGACCAGGCTGCAATGCAGACTCAAAGCAACCATAATGCCTTTATGTGAACAATATAATTCTCAATTTTCACACACACTGTCTCACCTGAATCTCATACAACCCTGTGCATTTCGTACAACAGAGATTATCAACTGTTTATAATAACAACACTAAAGCTGTGAAGAATTATTGGCTCACACAGTGAGTTTATAGAAGGGCCAGGACCAAAAGCTGAGATCTATATCTGGTCAGGACATTTCCCTCCATGAACTACCACAGTCTCTCAGTGTTCACTTGCTTCTAAAAGGGACAGATGAAACTGTATTGAGGAACCATGTATAAGGGGGAATTTTGTGAATATTTGGGCATAAGAGTATGCAAGTATGTGTATGTTGTACACCTGCGTTGGCAAAGGAGCAGAACATAGAAAGGACACATATTATTATTTGACCTAGCACAATTTTAGTGGGTGTTATTATTTTTGCAAATTATCCAGAGCTAAACGTGTCCATTCCCTTGCCTTTGGGGAATTTGCACAGTAGTGAGAGTCCTCATATCCTCTTTCTGTTAGACTGTTCTCAGTTTAACACAGGGACTCCTACCAGACTTCCCCACCAATAGGAAGGAATCACGAATACTACTATATACAGTCATATGATGTCACAGCCTTTTCTTTCATAGAATAGGCAACGTACTTCTAAAACAAAAAGAATTTGTTACTAGTAATATAAAAGTTCACTTGTTGATTTTTTTCTCTTCTTCAATACTTTTTATCTACCAAGTATTACTTTTAAACTAGAGCTGTACAATTAAACTAGAACATGCCCAGTACCAATAAAAAAGTGAGAAGATAAAAGGAGGTCATCAGACATCCTTACCAATATAAACAGACAAGTCAGCCTTGGGATGGTTGGCATAGAGATTTACCTAATATTTCAGAACAAAAGCAAATCCCTATTGTGATCAAAGAAAAACAACTTTGGCTCAAAATCATAAACTCACTACGATTATTAATAATAACCATCCACACACATAGTACAGCCAGACTGTAGGTATGGAGCAAAGGGACAATAACCACCACATAACGACTCAGCAGGTGATGGAGCTTCAATCAGCTGGAGTGAAACCAAATTAACCTCCCAGTTTATTCCCACGGAGAGACTCTTTTTGCCAAGTTCCCGGCAAGACAAATGCTGCCAGGGAATCTCTAAAACACACAGACCAGTGTAAGTGTTGACAGTGTCGGGGGCAGCCGTCAGACACTGCTCTCATGTGCAGGGTATGTGTCCTGTTTGCTCATGGTTGTCATTTGGCTAAAGGATCTAACTAATCTGCATATGCTGGGGTCTTAAGCAGTGTTCTCATCAAACATCTGGGTCTATAGTTAGAGTTGTAAAATGAATTCCATGGCACTTCCATGAATTATGTATATCTCTGCATCTTTTCATCAGTTGCAAAGCTTAGTTGCTTACAGGATATAAAGGGAACTCTGAGTCCTGAGACTTTTGCCAAACAGCCGAAGTAAACGGATTCCTCCATCTGTTAAATGGTGATAACAGTATTACTTTACCCAGCTTGATTTTGTTTTGAGGCTTAACCAATTCATTTGTTGATTTTTTTTTTCTTCATTAAATCCTTATGGAGTACTCACTATATGCTGGCCACTGTTTGAGAGTATGGTAGGGGAGACAAATGGGATTCAGCAGTGAATAAACAGACATATATACCTGCCCTATGCAGCTTACACCCAGGTGTGGGGGAGGGAGGGGACAGAAGAACCAACAATAAACACATAAACAAGCAAAATGTATATACATTAAAATGTTAAAAATGCTATGGAAAAAATGTCGTGTGAAGGGAGATAGGGATTGCCAGGGTGATACTGGGTTCCTGTTTTAAATGGAGGGATCAGGGAAGTCCTCACTACTAAGATGCAAAAAAAGTTGAAAATATGTCATTGTTTGTATCCTCCCAAAGGATGGGAAGTACTTGGATAAGTGAAGAGAGTACATTTCAGGAAGAACAAGGCAGTCCACTCCTCATTCCGACAACCCTGTTCTAATGCTCTTCTGAAATGAAGTCATAATGAATTAGCTGAATGCTCATGAGTCAGTATTGTATGTTTTTCAGGATTAATCAAAATTTCATCCTCAGATATTATTAGTTTTCCACTGGGTAGTAATTAAAGGCACGATCATTTGAAGAGGGATCAGAGAATTTGAAACTTGGGGCTGAAAGGGTCTAGTCCCCACTCTGCCTGTAAATCTTTTTGTAGCTTTATACAAATCATTGTTTTGTTTATTTATTTTAATGTATCTCAGAACGTTTTGGAAGTGAGATATAGGAAATAAAAACTACAAATTAAATTAGAAAGGAAAAAAACTTTTCAGTACTACTAATGAAAAAAAAAAAAAAACTCTCAAAAGAGATTGGAGAATGCGAGTGAAGTAATTTATCAAGTGAGGAATGAGAGACAGATCAAAACATTCAGAAGAGAGTGCACTCTGGGCCAGTGTATGAGTGAGAGAAGAAGAAAAAGAAAAATCATTCCCTTAATTGGAGCCAAAGTACTGAAGAAGTAAGTCATAGAGGATGAAAGAAAGAATGTAACCCAGAGCTAACTAAAGGATCCACTTGAAGGGGTTCAACTATACGGTAATGGATGGTAACTAGACTTGTGGTGGTGATCACTCTATAGTGTGTACAGATGTTGAACTATAAATGCTCTATACCTGAAACATACTTTAAAAAATAAAGAATAAAGGATCAACTTGAGGATAGAAGAAATTCACGTCTTCAAGGGAAGAATTTCCCTTCAAGGGAAAAGGAGGCTCTGTTATTCTAATTATGTAGAAAAAATAACATGGTTCAGGTGAAAGTCAGGAAAGAGAATTTAAGAGGTAAATTCAGAGTGAAGAGCAAAGTTCTTCAAAGTCAAAGGTAAAACCAAGAGGACTAAAGAAATAACATCAAGATAAATTCTACAGATAATCTATTATGCTTTTCTGAATTTTCCAGCTTTTCCAGAAGTGGTATTTAGTACTTTTATAATCAGAAATATATATATAAGTAAACATAAATACAGTCTGAACAAAAGACTTCAGTGCCAGAAGCAAACAGAAAGCTAGAACTAAGAATCCAAACTAAGCCATTGCCCCAAGGTTGGTGGTCTAATTACCATTTATTTCTATTAGAAACATTTTTTTTTTTTTTTTTTTTTTTTGCGTTATGCGGGCCTCTCACTGTTGTGGCCTCTCCCGTTGCGGAGCACAGGCTCCGGACGCGCAGGCCTAGCGGCCATGCCTCACGGGCTTAGTTGCTCCGCGGCATGTGGGATCTTCCCGGACCAGGGCACGAACCCGTGTTTCCTGCATCGGCAGGCGGATTCTCAACCACTGCGCCACCAGGGAAGCCCTATTAGAAACATTTTTGAGAAGTGTTGTGACTTTACAAAACATTCAGATAGCATCCCCTCAGAGGGCTGCTTCAGGTGTGATAGATGTTTCTGCAGTATAAAGGACTTGTACAATCGCCAAGTGGGAATACAATAGAGAGTATCGTGCAGAAAAGAATCAGAACCAGTAGCAGGACTAGGGCCAAAAGAGAGCTGCTATCCTAATCCTGTCAACCAGAAAGCTTTCATCAATACCCAAGCTAGAAGAGATTGGTAGGTCACACCAGAATGACATTTTAAATCTGCAGTTTTTAAAAGTTGAGCTAGAGAACTCTTCTCACAGTTGAACCTCATCACAGCCCTAGTATAAACAGACAGAAAGGGTCTAGATCAGCTGTGGTAGAACAGCCTGAAAGTCCACCTTCTCAGGGTCTCCCCCAGCCCATCACGTGGCTCACCTGGGGCACCTCTGTGGAGTCCCTACACTCAATGAAACATGGCTTGAAAACATTGGCTGTAAACCATACTGACATATTAGGAGTTAAATTTGCTGTATGGAGGAATCCTCATAAATTTACATATTTATATAAATGTATTACATATTACACATATATTGCATATTTGTGTAATTATATATTCATATATTTCATGTATGAAAATGAATTTACATTAACCATTCAGTAAAGCTGGTATCTCTCTGATGTCCAGATCTTACTGAGGGCTATCTGACCCTGGATGGAAGCGTCCAACTTCAGGGTCACTCTCTTGATGGGAGCAGGAGACTTTGGGGTCATTTTGAACTGGCTGCCTAATAGTTCAGCAGCAGGAGAGTCAACTAAATAACACCCACGCTACCATATGGGAGCGCTCCCATCTGGATCCACGACCAGTTTACATGAAAGTCTGAGAATAGCTTTTGTAAAGTGAAAGAAGCAGAAGTTAGGCAACAAAAAAGGTCAAAGTAAATCTAAATCTAGAATACAATTTATTGCCTAAGGACACTGTACATCGATAATTTATTGTTCCCTAGATTATTGAGTTTGTAGGGGGTTTTTTTTCTATTTATCTGGTTTGCTTTTGCTTTTCTGCCTGGATATTTGCCATTTAGACATCTTTATCAAACAATCCACAGTGACATCTACATATGTGACTTTCTCTGAGTCACTTAAGTACACAGCCCACTGATGTGTAATAGACAGGGGTCTATCGAGATGACTATAAGAAGGGTGGTGGAGAGTGATAAATGATCTACATTTGACTCTAAAACAAACAAGCCCCAAAGTTTCAACTCTAACTCAATTGCAATATATAATGGAAATGAAATCATAGCCATTTATCCATTTTATTTGACATTTTTTATGGGTTCAGGAAAATAAGAAGAGCAGACTTAGATCAGGACTTCCCATACAGACAAGTGCAGGGGGAAAAAAATGAACTGGTTAGCAGTACTTTATGAATCAATTCTTAGAACAAATGGAAAAATCCACTTCATGCGTTCACTCATTTAGGCTTATAAATAAGAAGAAAGTAAGAAGCCAGACAATTCTTCAGGAGGCTCTACACAACCTAGGGGGAATGCCTCTCAAGCCCTCTGACCCTCACTTCTTCAATAGCAAACGGGGCTGTCTTCTTTTACCACCAAGTTTCTGAGGTTCAGAAACAAAGGCACACAAGCCAGAGTTCTCTGAAGTTTCAAGGAATAAGAAACTAAGCAGAGTGAGGGTTGGTTCTCTTTCTAATGAAAGTCCCTCGGAGGGAAATTCCCTTTCCATTCAAATTAAAACCAGCAAAGGCAGAGATCACATTTCAAAAATGGTCTCAGGTACTAGGCAACAGAAGATCATTTTCAAATTTTCTAAGAATAAGCTTCTCCAGCTGCATAAGCCCTTTGTAGTTCAGAGGTTTTTCAGGCAATAGCTGGCTCCCATCCAAGCACAGAAATGACAAAAACCTACTTTCAATAAAAGGCCTCCACGATGATGCCCTCTGGAAAACTGAAAGGAGAGAGTAAAAAAGGTGTCTGCAGGATTCCACAGAGCAGAGCTGGGTTTGGCTGGCACAATACATTTCAGAGATTGTTATGACTCCGGTTACAAAAGGGAGCACCAGGAGGCGTTTCTGTCTGAGTTCTGAATGAGCACCACGAACACGCCCAGCTGGGGGTGTGGGGGAGGGGCCACCGTGGAGGAGTGTGGAGACAAGAAAATGGAGCTGAACATTTACCTCAACAAGGTGGTACTGCACTTGTCGTGTTCTGCCTCTCCTGGGGCCCTTGAATAAGTCTCAGCAAGAGACAAAAGGGGAAATGCTGTGGCTTTATTTCTCCAGAGAAAAGAAGTATCTGGTTTCATCCTTTAAATAAAGTGTCCAAGTGAAAACAGGAAAAAATGAAACATTAAGGCTCACTAAGTTTTCCTCTAATGTCTCCTCTCCTGTGTTGCCTTGAACCTTTGTAGTTCACTTTAGACTTAATAGTCTAATTTTTCAAGGATTTCTCCTGAGCTTTAGTTCAAAGCAGCAGCACAAGCTCATGGGGGAGAGGGGTAGGAGGGGAATGGAAAGATTAAAACAAAAAAATTCCTCATCATCTCATCTCATGAAGAGTGCATCAATTAAAGAATCCTCTCTAGCCAGCTTATCTCCATGGTAGTAAGATTCCACAAGCCCTATACTGAATGCAATTGAAGGAAAAGGAAAAAGGAAAATTTACCAAAACTATTTTGAGAAAAAGGAGTATTCATTCAGAGCTTGACAAGATGCCCTCCTTGACTAAATTTCCATCAAGCTCCTCTGAGCCTCCTGTTTCAACTAGGCCCTGTCTTTGGGCATATTCTCAAGAACCCAGTTTTAGCCAGAATCCTGCTAAATCAGTTTAGAGATAATCTCCACCCTCAATATCTGACCAAATCCTCACCCTTGATACCTGATCACCCTAGTTTGCCTTCAGCAAGAATCCTGTTAAGTCAGCTTACCCAGACTCCCCTAGCCCTGGTGCTTCCTCTTGGTAATTTTCCATCCACTAATGCCGCACCCTGTTCCTTGGCTATAAATCCCCACTTGCCCAGTGCTGTATACAGAATTGAGCCCATATGAGGAGATCCATACTGAAATCTCTTTTCCATTATTGCAATAGTCCTGAATAAAATCTGCTTTTACCACTTTAAATCTGTCCAGTCTGGTTTATCTTTGGAAAGCTTATCCCTTCCATGAGGCTCTCGCATAGAAACCTTGACTGTCTTATTCATGGATAAGGCCATTTGTTTATTCGCAGAATGGAAGGAATTTTGTTTCCAATAGATGATTTTACAGCAATCTGATACAGAATGGTTTTATATGTTGAGAATTCACAGAACCTGATTCTGAGTTCCACAGAATCAGTTAATTGTTTCAGTTCAGTTTGAAGAAGCAACCACAGGATCCCTGACACTGTTCTGGATAGAGGTGCTGTGAGACGAGAGCAAATTGGTAAGAACCCCTTAATCCCAGGAGTATCCCAGACTCTGTGGAAGAACTTCCTGCTCCTTAAGCCCTGATGTTTTTCTCCCTTAGAAATCTAGGCTTAGCACACTTGTGGCTAAACCTTTCCCTATATTTAGACCTTATAGTGGAACACCAACCAATCTACAGAATCCCTACATACTAAAATCTTCCATGGCCCTTATTTTACAGATGTGGGAACCGACACTCTCAAACATTTATACACTGCTCTCCAACACTCAGTAATGTCCTCCAGAGGGGTGATGCAGTGCATGTGCAAACAAGCAGTTCCCAACAGTCAAAAACAAAAGGAAAGAGTTTCATTCCAAAATATATTCAAGTAACAGGCCATTCTAATGAAATAAAATAAGCAATAAATTATTCTGTACCTTAGAAGCCAAAAGAAAACCAAGTTATTTGACTCAAATCTATCTCCCTTCAATTGGTTTTAACGCCACAGTTAAAACTCCATTTTCATCAAAAAGAACAGTCTTCAAACGCTTTAAAAAAAGAGAATAATCATGGTTAATAGGGAAATAGAGAGAAGACATATTGAGGAAATAGTTAAGAAAGCAGATATTAGATCCGAACCAAATGACATTCTAGAGTAATAATAGAGCTTATTTACTGAGTGCCTGTTACATGGCAGGCACTAAATCCTTTACATGGATTAACTTGTTTAATCTTACAGCAACTTAATTGATAGGTACTGTTATTAACTGTATTTCACAGACAAAGAATCAGAGTTCAGAGGGATAAATAAGTTGCCAGAAGTTTCACAGGCAGCATTCTTACCCAGGCGGGTTAACTGTACTCTTAACCACTGTATTATACTAAGTTCCAAAGGAACCTGCAACAACGAAGACATTAATCTCAGGGGTAAGGGGATACATGAGACTAGGATAAATGTCAAAAGGACTGAAAAAGTCAAAGGTTCTTATTTTCAAAAACAGACAAAAGAAGATTATGAAAATGATATCCCCATGAGTCTGACATCAAACCCCGGGAAATGCGTATCTAAACAGATAGTTTACGAGCTTAGCAAAGAAAGTGGTAAGTACTGAGTAGCAGCCCAGGCTCATTAAAGACAAGCCTTACCTTCTGATACAATCACTAAAATGGCAGGCCAGGGAAATTCTAGAGACAAAGAACATCTGAGTTCAATAACACATCAGCAATATCTGTCGTACTATTTTTAAATTGATAATGGATAAATGTGGTTAGATGAAAGCCATGTTCCCAAAGAGAACTGATGAGTAGGTATCTTTCAAATAAGAAGGAGGTCTTGAGTGACACAGAGCTCTCAATTATTTCTGTTTTGTTCTATCGAATAGGATGGAGCACACTTTTCAAATACAAAGAGATCACAAAGTTTGGAGGTATCACAAAGAGAAAGACTAAGAGAATCAATCAACATTTGAAGATCATATTTGACAGGCTGGAATAATGTATCCAAACTCACAAGATAAAATGTAATGGAACAAATGAAACATACTGCACCTAAGTTTAAGAAAAAACACCATCAATTCCAGAATAAAGAATTGCCTTGAAAACAGCTCATGTGAAAAAGACGTCAGGGCTTGAGTGGATGACAAGCTCAAAATAAGCCCACAGCATGGGCCTGCTGCCAAAAAAGCTAATGCAGGCCTAGGCTGCATTTAAAAAATGTAGTTGTCATTCCCTTGAGCTCTGATCACATCCAGAACCGGATTTATTGGAATTTACAACACATTTGAGAGGTGCACTGGAGTGTATCCAAGAGGAGACCAGCCAGTATCACAGAGGGTCTAAAAACTTCATCAGGAAACATAGGTGATAGAACCTCTAATTCCACGTGTCCAAAAACTTAACTTCATATTCTCCCCACATGCCATCAGTTTCTCTTCCAGTGTGTACTATATTGACTAATGACATGATCTGCCCATCCTTCCACCTGTCTCACTATGACAATGAATCCCTCAATCCTCACAATTTCTATAATAAATCCCCTCCTGTCTCTCCATTTGCCCTGACTCCTTTGCCTTTCAACATCCATTACTTGGACTATTTTAAAAACCTCCCAACAGGTCTCCTCATTTCAGTCTTGTGTCACTTTAATCTACCTTCATCACTATAAGGAGTATAGTGTTATAAACATGCAAATATAAATGTGTTCCTCTGCTTTAAACCCCATTGTCTATAAGATGAGGTCCAAACTCCCTAGCATGGCCTCCAAGGCCGCCCACTATCTGAACCTTTTTTTCCACAGCCAACCTTACCTCTTATTGTTCCTCTGTGTATACTCTAAACTCAAAACATACCAAACTCTGTGCACTTCTTATGGATATGATCCGTACTGTAAATCAGTTCCACCATCAGAGGAGCGAGTCTGGATTGTGAAGTGCAGGCCAAATGGGTAAGGCCTGAACCATGGCTCAGAGGAGTTGACTGAGTCTCCTGCCACTGCTCTTCCAAACCCAAGACTTCATTCATACAGATGCCACAATCCCTGAGAGCTGCTATCAGCCTGAGTAGGGCGAGGGGACCGAGGCGGACCCATCCCAAAGGGAGAGGTCATCCTCTAAAGGGCAACCTTAGCTGGAAGTCCCCCCATCAGCCTGCCTGAAACTTTCTTGGAACTGTGATGCAGTAAGAGACTCCTCCTACCCAACTGTCCTACTCATTCTTCAACACCCAGCCCCAGATACATCTCCTCTATGAAGATTTCTTTGATCTACCTACAAATACATACTTAATCTCTCTAGTGAGACAATTTCCTGTATCTTCTATCATGATGCCTTTCTTAGTCAACACTAAGCCTTAACCTATTGCTTGGCATAAGTAGGTGCTCAAAACTGTCAGTTGAAATAAACAAGAGTGGGAATTCCCTGGCAGTCCAGTGGTTAGGACTCTGAGCTTCCACTGCAGGGGGGCACGGGTTCAATGCCTGGTCAGGGAACTAAGATCGTGGTCATAAATAAATAAATAAATATCTTTAAAAAATGTTTTTAAAAAAGAAATTAACAGTAGTCAGTCAATCTACAAAAGATAAAACAATGAGGACATAACTACCTTCAAATATTTGAAGCTTGTCACCAGACAATCACATAGGGTGCTATCTCAGACACTCTCAATTAGTACTTTTGGATGGTATGAAGGAAAAAATGGCATGAGGAGACTTCATTTTTTTAAAAAATTGAAAGATCAAATATAACCGATTACTCCCTTCCTCCAGCATGAAACTGCTGTGGCCTGAAAGTGTGTTTATTCCATAAGGCATAGCAACAACATAAATCTGCTCTGACCTGGCAGTCAGGTCTTAGAAGACAGTCAGGTCTTAGAAAAATAACAAAGTTCTTTTTCACTGAGCACCTGTAGCAATGGTGCATGAAGGTAGCACTTTTGTTTCTTGAGGCAACCTTAAAAACATGGTTTTAAAGCATCATTTCTCTCCCAGTAGCATTAATCCTAAAACATAAATTCTGATTTCAGCTCTCTTCTCTCTGACACTAATCCTGGGCCCAGCATGGACCATTCCTTAAACTTAAATTTATAATATGAAGCAACAGAAACCAATCTTAATCCTCTGCTCAAAGTTTCTAAAGAAATTTAATAACTTGATTCATTGAAATATTTTCTCATTTTGGAGAGGGGTGCTCACCTCTGCTTGATTCCTGTTGAGATAGAGTTCTTATGAAATTTCTTTACTTTCACTAGTAACAACCCTTTTCCTATATACCTAGGTGTTTCCTACCTCTAGACAAGTGTAAGCTCAATTGTAAAAAGTTTCTGCAGCATCTACATCAAAATGCCTCCCCAAAATTATAACATCCCCGTTACATACAAAACACCATGTTGAAACACAAAGTATCTGCTCTATGCTCAACAGTCATCCACAGTTATCTTTCACAGCCCCATGTTTGTGTGGTGTTTTTATTTATGTTTTCTCCTACATGTCCCATAAGGTTAGGTTGGGTTTCTGTCTGTTCTGCTCAATTTCTAGCACCATATAGGCTCTCATATATTTATAGAGTGAATGAAAATCCTAGAAAAGAGAAACATTGTAACTCTCCAAACTGAAATAGCAAATAAAACATGAGAGTCTGCAAAATCACATGTGAACTATGTGCCATTCTATTTCTTCTACAGCAAAATCAACATCATTTTGAGGAGATAAGGAGGTAGAGTGAGGATAAAACTAAAACAAAGTCAGACTAGGGACTTCCCTGGTGGTCCAGAGGTTAAGACTCCACACTCCCAATGCAGGGGGCCTGGGTTCAATCCCTGGTTGGGGAACGAGATCCCGCATGCCACAACTAAGAGCCTGCATGCTGCAACTAAAGATCCCACATGCCACAACTAAGATACCACATGCCGCAACTAAGAGCTGGCACAGACAAATAAATAAATAAATATTTAAAAAGAAAAAGTTAGAGTACGTAGTAGGCTGAATATTACAGTTTTAACCCCTGGAACCTGTGACTATTATCTTATATGGCAAAATGGACCTTGCAAGTGTGATTAAGTTGAGGATCTTGAGATGGAGACATTCTCCTGGATTATCTAGGTGGCTTTAAATATAATCACAAGGGTCCCTAAGAGGGAGACTTGACAAGAGGGAAGGTGATACAATGACAAAACAAAGAAAGATTTGAAGATGCTACACCGATGGTTTTGAAGAGGGAAAAGGGGCCGTGAGCCAAATAATGTGAGGAATGAAGCTCTGGAAGCTGGAAAAGGCAAAGAAAGAGACTCTCCCCCAGAATTTCCAAGGGAGTGTGGCCCGGCCAACCCTTGGATTTAGTTCAGTGAAACTGATTTTGGACTTCTGACCTCCAGAATTGTAAGAAAATAAATGTGTATTGTTTTAAGCCACCAAGTTTGCAGTAATTTATTATAAGAGCCATAGGAAACTGATACAGATATAAGTACTGTCTCTTGGCAGTATTTGTAACACTGAAAATAGTGAATATTTATCACTATGTGTCAGGCTCTGTCATAAGTCCCTTATGTGTATTGGTGCTTTTGACCCTCACATAGTATCTATGAGGGAATTACTATTTCGATCCCCATTTTAGAGGTATGAAAGCTATGTCACACAATTAGCACAGCACAGAGCTGGAATGTGAAGCAAAGCAGCCCACAATCCTGACCTCTATTCTTTAATGTCTACTATTTACATGTCTCTTGTATTTTGATATGTCTTGGGGATGAGGAGCTGTGATGGGCCACCCAGGAACCACACCGTTACAATGTAATGTGTCTACTATCATGGTATCATTCAATTCAAAGGACTATTTCAAATATTTCCTGCTAACAGTTGGAAAAACTGAGTCATGAAGTGATTAAGGGTGTTCAACAAGACTGTGGCAGGACTGAGAACAGAGCAACCGCTGAATGGCTGACTCTGCTTGAGCAATTACATCACATTTAATGTGATTTCAACCCTTCAAAGCACCTTGACATGTCTTATCTCTTCTGAGCCTCTCAGCAGTTCTGCAAGGTGAGTAAAACAAGTATCATGGCTTTCATTTTAAAGGTGAAAAACTGAAATACAGGGGTTGAGCAAAGTTCATACACTCACTCTGCTAGTTTGTATGACTGCAAGGAAAGCACTCAGGTCTCCTGTCTTCAGCCCTGACCTCTCTCCACTCATCCACACTTAGCCATCTCATAAATGGCCCAGCACCATTCTCTGGGCTATTCTGTAAATAACTTCAGAAACAAGACTCACCATTGAAATGGGTCCTATCTAGTCCTGTGATATCCAGTGTGGTAGCCAGTAACCACTAGCTACGTATGGCCATTAAGCTCCTGAAATGTGGCTAGTCAAAATTGAGACGTGTTATAAGTGTAAAATGCACACTGGATTTTGAAGACTTAGTATGCAAAAGAGAATATAAAATACCTTATTAATATTTTTATTTATATTGTGTATTGAAATAATATTTTGAATATGTTGGGTTAAATAGAATATATTTTTTAAATTAATTTCACCTATTTATTTTTACCTTCCTGCTACGTGAAAATGTAAAATTAAATGTATGGCCCATATTTCACAGCTCTAGATTTTATCTCAACGAGTGCAAAAAAGAGTCCTTTCCCAGCATCCATAAGACAATATCAATTTGAAATTTTCCAGGGACAGAAGGGTACTCAAGAAGCAGCCAATTCCATTTTTGGAAGCCTCTAATAGAAAGTTATTTTCCACTGAATGAAAAGTACAGGTAAGGTAAGAGAAATAGCTTATAAAGTATATATCCTTGAGTGATAATGTGTCAACATAGGTTCATCAGTTATAACAAATGTGTCACTCTGGTGCAGGATAGTGATAGTGGAGTAGGCTGTTTGTATGTGCATATGCGGGGGCAGGGAATACATGGGAAATCTCCATACCTTTCACTAAATTTTGCTATGAATCTAAAAACTTGTCTGTTTTTTAAAAAATTACAATTAAAAGAAAGGAAGAAAACAGGTTGTGATGGCTACTTTTATGTGTCAACTTGACTGGGCCACAGAGTGCCCAGCTATCTGGTCAAAAATAATTTGGGGTATTCTGAAGGATGTTCCTGGATGAGATTAACATTTGAATTGGTAGACTAAGTTAAGCAGAATGTCCTTCCTAATGTGGGAGGCCCTCATTCAATCAGTTGAAGGCTGGACAGAACTAAGAGGCTGACCCTCCCACAAATAAGGGGAACTCCTCCTACCTAACTGCATGTGCTAGGACATTGGTCTCCTCCAGCCCCTGGACTTGGACTGAAACACTGGCTCTTCTTGGGTCTTGCTGACTACAGATCTTGGGACTTGCCAGCCTCTATAATCATGTAAGACAATTCCTTATAATAAAAAGTTGTAATTTCTTATAGTATACACTATTGATTCTGTTCCTCTGAAGAAGCCTGACTAATACATAGGTCTATAAGAATTGCCATACAAGATACTCTGACAAATGAAAAAAATTAAAGAAAACTCATATGAAGAGAGACAGAGAGAGAAAGAAAGAAAACAAGGAAAGAAAGACAGAGAGGAGAGAGGGAGGGAGGGAGGGAGAAAAGGAAAAGAAATGAAAAACAAGAATAAAAACAAGATCTTTATCCATATAGTCTTTTTTTGTATACAGAATATCTCTAGAAAATAGATACAGTGATGACCTCAGGAGTGAGAAATAAATTAGGGGTCTGAGCAATGGTGGGGATAGAAAATGCAGTTTTCACATGATGTCTTTTGGTAGCCTCTAGTTATTTTTCTATGAACGTGTGCTTTCCATTCAAATAAATACATTTGGAATAAAAATTACAGTGCTTTGACTAAAAAAAATCCCTGTCAAAAACTTAAGAACAGGTACTTTCAGGAAGACTCTTCATCTTATGAGCTTGAACAGGGAGTAGCTGGCCAGAGTTTTGTAGCATGAAGTGATATTTTGGTACCTCATACAATAGGCTTGAGGCTCACTCCATGTCTGAAAGGACATCAGCAATGACTGAGCCTTAGGGCTGAAGGGAGACCACCCCGCACCACCTTCCCAGGATCACACCCTCACCAGGCTCACCCTCCCCTCCTCTACAGGAAGGTAGATGGCAGCGGGGCAAACCACAGAACTAAGCTGCACACAGGACCACAGGCCCCTTCACCCTCCCCCCAGGCAAATGTGACATGAGTCCCCCGACATGGGGATCCTCCTCCAACACACTTAACGGTGACAGGCTGGAAGGATGTGGTTCTCTGACAGTTGACACAGGCTCATCTAAGTATCCTATGGGCCAACACCCAACTGGGAGCCCAAACCACTGAAGTGTGAGTGTTCAGGCAGGGCAATCTGTTTCACCATCCAAACTGGGCACTAACTGTTGTTCCAGAAGCCTTTCCTTGTTTTCAAATCTAGCTCAGTGACAGTTTTATGAACCGTAGCTTCACACACCAGTTTACCTCCTGATGAAATCCGTTTTCTCCATCCCACAGGCAGAAAATGACAGTGTTGACATCTATGCTCTAATTTACGAACATGCCTTCTAAATTGTTCTGAGTGATTTGCTACTAGCCTACGGACATTTCTCATCTGCCACCTACCGTGATCAGTAGAGATTCAGGAACTATAATCACAAGGGTGGAGAGGTTAGGAATACATGCTGAGTGATCATCCAGGTCCCCTAATATTTCAAGAGAAAAATCCCTGTTTTTCTTGGAGGGAGAGGGGCGAAGCATTGTTTCCACTGTTCTCATCACAGGGGACATGGTTTAGGCATCCCATACTAGCTCTTTGCCTATAGATATATAACCTAATGGCTCTTGATTTATTTTCTTGTCTGAAAAGAAAATAATGATTCCTTTCTCATGGGAGAGTGATAACGACTAAATGAGAGAATATATGGGAAAGCATTTAGTGCTCTGTCAGTCACTGAATTTAATTTCCTCTCGCCTTAGGAGAAATGCAGATACTTAGTACTAGTACGGCATTCTGCATACAGAAAACAAGTGATACCTTCTCAATTCACAAGTAGCCGTACAAGCTTTTCATGTTGTCTCTATAATTCAGCTAAACTCTAACTCACACACTTTCTTCTAATGTTACCTGGAAACTAACAGAACAGGGGATCACTATGCATGGTGCATGCTAGATCCCCAACCTCCAGTTTCTAGGAAATGTTGCAGCAAAGGAGAGCCTCAAGTAATAACAATGCCCAGGTAGTGGTTGCGCGCCTCATATGCTTTGACTCTTTTAATTCTCTCAACAACACTGACATGGCTACTATTCTTTTATACCATTTTGCTGATGGGGAAATTGAAGCACAGAGAGGTAATTTGCCCTAGGTCATGGAGCCAATATGGTAGACTGGGATTAACAAAATACACATGCTTAGTTACTAGGTTAAACTGCCCTGGTCTGAAGCACCATCAGCCTGAAAGCAGGAAGAGGAGGAGGCCAGGGTTTGAGGTTAGGAAGGAAACACCCCTGTATCCCCTTCTCAATCCTGCCTTTAATGTAAATCTATCTTTTCATTCCACCTCAGCCCAATTCTCTAACCTTTTGGCTCTATTCTCCCTAAATCCTTGATCCCTTAATTTAAATTAGGATTTTGTTTTCAGATGTTTAACTGGGGTCTCCTTTCCCCAGATTTTCTCTCCACATGTGCTCTCAATGCTTGCCTTTCACAATTCACTATTCTCCAACACCTTCTAAGCCCCTAACACTCAATTCTGCTCTAGTTTCATGGGTCTATTCACTCTCCCCCAGTTCAACTCTGGATTCTTGACCTTTATGACTTTCTTCCTGTAGTCCATCTGCCTAGAATAGCCTTCCTCCTCCCCTCCAATATGCACTTCAATGTACAGTGAATCCAAAAGAGGATATGGTATATATACGCAATGGAATATTGCTCAGCCGTAAAAAAAGAATGAAATAATGCCAGCTGCAGCAACACGAATGAACCTAGAGATTATCATACTAAGCGAAGTAAGTCAGACAAAGACAAATATCATACGATATCACTCATACATGGAATCTTAAAAAATGATAAAAATGAACTTATTTAAAAGCAGAAATAGACTCACAGACATAGAAAGAAAAAAATTTACAGTTACTAAAGGGGAAAGTGGGGGAGTAGGGATAAACTATGAGTTTGGGATTAACAGATACACACGACTATATATAAAATAGATAAACAACAAGGACCTAGTGTAGAGCACAGGGAACTATATTCAATATCTTGTAATAACCTATAATGGAAAAGAATCTGAAAAAGAACATATACATATATATATATGTATAATTGAACCACTTTGCAGTACACCTGAAACTAGCACAATAGCACAATATTATAAATCAACTATACTTCAATTTAAAAATTTTAAAAATAAAAAATCACACCCCCAAAAAAACCTATATATATATATATAGTGAATTCTACTCCTGCATGAAGCCTGCCTCTCTGCTCACTCCAGCGAGGAGAGATACCACCCCTCTGGATTTCCATGGTCTGCATCACTTGTGACACACCTTCTGCAAACACTCATGGAGTGTCTTCTATATTTTGAAATATCCCATCTTGGAGGGGAGTCTGGGGGAGAATGTATACATGTATACGTATGGCTGAGTCACTTCGCTGTGCACCTGAAACTATCACAACATTGTTAATCGGCTATACTCCAATATAAAATAAAAAGTTAAAAAAAAATTTTAAAGAGGAGATCAGGATGCAAGCACAGATAGAGGTGAGACCATGTGAGGAATTGGGGAGAAGATGGCCATCTATGAGACAAGGAGAGAGACCTCAGAAGACACCATCCCTCTTGAAACCTTGATCTCAGACTTTTAGCCTCCAGAATTGTGAGAAAATACATTTCTGTTGTTTAAGCCAAAAAAAAAAAGAAAGAAACATCCCATCTCACATAACACAATGCCTTAGATACAACAGAAGCCTGATAAGCTGAGGCTAATATTGATGTTCTAATCAAGCATGCCAGATGCATCAGCTATACCCACTGTGTCTCCCTTGGGTCAATTAAAGGCCTACTATAAAAGTCACATTCATAAACCCCTATCTACACATGATCATTCTTACTGCCGGCAAAAAGCAATATAACTGCATTGTGCGTGCAACTGGGCAAGAAAGCTATTCCTCACACAGAGACAGAAGAGAAGGAAATATGCAGTATTAGGAGAAAGAGGAGGGGGAGGAGGGAGAATAGCCATGCTGCAACAGGAAGGGGGGCAGTTGGAGGGCTGAATCTGCGTCACTCTTAAGCAACAAACACTCCCCACCCCAAGGCCTATTCAAAAAGAGAAGATAGGTTTAAAAACAAATTCTGAGGATACACTGAAAAAAACATGTCAGTAAATTTAATATTATTTAAATTCCTGCTGCTTGTTCCGAGAGAGTTATAAAATCACATCCATTTTTCATTTGCTTTTATTTACTTTCTGATTCATGAATATACATTTGCACAGTTCTGGGGAAGAGAAGGAAGTCAGGGTTTTGTTTGCCTACATTATTTTGTATGTTTTTGCTATCCATATCTAACTAAGAGGAGTTTTTATTTTTGATTAAAAATAAGTCCCAACAATTGAACACGAAGCCAACTGCTGCTTTCCAAATTCACCAGACCATTGCTAACTCACCAAAGCCAGGAAGCAATAATAATTCCTTCTCTTTATAACACGCCGTTTCTCCCCAGGAAACTTCAAAGCTCTCTGCTGACGCTTGGGCTCCGCAGCTGCCAGGAAAGAAATGTGGCTCCACTTACCCAGGAGAGAGTCAGCAGCACATGGGGAACCGCTGACCCATGGCAGGCGTGCCACCCCACACTCACCATTCCTCCACTTTATCAGAGCCCACATGCAAAGCTCTGGTTTGGGGGCAAGAACACAGGAGAGACAGCAGTGGTACCAAGCTTCTCCCATCCCTCACCCGCCCAGACAAGCGTCCTAAGGACAGGAGTGACCCGATGCAACGTTGTGACTCAGGAAACCATGTCAGTTACCTGAATGAATAGTAGTAAAACAGGCAAAATCATGCCACCCTTCACTGCTGGAAAAACTGTCTTGGGCTAATCCTATCAACATTCCTACAAGAAAAATTATTGTATGAACAGAAAAAAAAAAAAACCTATGGACTCTGATATCTCCTGGCATGCATATCTTCTCATACTCAACCCTGTCTTTTTAGATAAAACAAAGTAACTATTATCTACTGAACACCTAATATATGTGAGGCATTTCAGCCTTAGTTTTGAGAATCCTCACAGCCATCCTGAGAGAGAGGTATTATCCATTATTTTATAAATGATGACATGAAGGTTCAAAAAGGAGCTGTTACAGTGGAGGATCACTGGACTGAATGTCAATATTATGACATAGTATGAGAGTGTTTCGTGTTTGCTAATTGCAATCATTGTTGCTTTTGTTGTGGTCATCCATCTACAATGATTGGCGTCAGTTTATTTATCTCTTGTAAAAATAAAATACGGTGTGTGTGTGTGTGTGTGAAAAAAAAAACCAAATATATATATATTTTTTTTTTTAATGAATGCTAGTTATCTAAGGAGGAAATGTTTCTAATAGTTCTGCAACCATCAGTTTGCCTTGGGAGAAATAATTTCACTGCTGCTCAACGTGGTGATGCCACAGGAGCCACCTGCATCTTGCAGACCCAGGACTGTTTGATTCCAACTCAGTTATCAGCAATGCACCTTCCTCCAGCTTCATGAGTTCTAAAAGCATTCAGGTCTCTGGGTGCAAATAAATCATCCAGACTCCATTTCTGCTTTGATTCTATCCATTTCTGGTTTTGATCTCAGCTACGAGTTGAAGAAAAGGAGGCAAATTAGAAAATATAAACCAGCCTTCAGCTGAGGAGCCAGCTGAAATGTGCACCCAGTCGAAACCAAGCAGAAGCTGGATTTGCCACAATTTTACAGATGAAGAGATTGAGACTCACAGAGATTGACTCTCTCGCCCAAAACACATAACTAGTTGCTAAGTCAAGAGTCAAGGGGCTTCCCTGGTGGCGCAGTGGTTGAGAGTCCGCCTGCCAATGCAGGGGACGCGGGTTCGTGCCCCGGTCCGGGAAGATCCCACATGCCGCGGAGCGGCTGGGCCCGTGAGCCGTGGCCGCTGAGCCTGCGCGTCCGGAGCCTGTGCTCCGCAACGGGAGAGGCCACAACAGTGAGAGGCCCGTGTACCGCAAAAAAAAAAAAAAGAAAAAAAAAGAGTCAGGATGTGAACTTGAATCGACCTGTTCCCATTGCACATGCTCTTTGCGCAGCAGCCCACTGCAGCAGCATTCATGATGGCCCTTCTAGGCTTGGCCAACCTGTGTGCCCAGGTACTGAGCAGGACTCCACACTCTCCAGTGTGTTCTCATAATTAAACTTTAATCTTACCAATAGCCTCTAGGTTTACTGAACACCAGATTGGTTGATTTACATGGGAGCAGGAGTTGTTTCTGATATGACATGGTCTTTCCAGTGGAAAGAGGATAAAATCTTTTATCTAGGGAGCACTAGACCTCACAGAGTTCACACTCAATGGGCTGCTGGCTGTCAGTACCACCTGCACCAGCCCTGAGCCATCACCCTACTCAGGGGTCAGGGTGGCTCAGAGCCATCCTTTGTTCACATTTTCCTATCACTGATGATGCTGGATATATTTTGTGGATAGAAATGATCCAGGCCTATAAGTTTTATTTCTGCCATTACTGGACCTAAGATGACCTGTCAAGAGGCCTGTGTGTGATCAGCATAAATTTTAGAAAGATGGCCAGCCGCAGGGAAAATGTGGGTAGTCAAATTTGCATAGTTTTATTCTATAGATTAAATAGTAGCCCATTGTTCTGAGGAGGGAGAGCTCTCCTCCATGTTGGAATTTCCAGAAAAACTTTGGAATACAGCTAGCTTCTGAGGATGGGTACTTTACAGAATGTCAAAGAGAGAGCAAGAAGATCTTCAGTGGATGGACAGAGAAGGAGGGGGGGAAATGGGAAAGATACAACCAAAATGTAGAGATAAGAATGCATAAAGTGCATGACTTAAAAATATGTATAAGTAGCCTGCACTGGGTGGAAGAAGGGAATGATGACAGACGCCATGAACTTGATCAGTTCTTGTACCTGTTGAGCAAACATCCTTTTTCCTTTGGGAATAAATGACAAAAAGCTAGCCCAGGTCCCTCAGTGCTTTAGAAGACCAGTAATTTTGGAACAGAGTGCACGTTATACAAAGATCCTCACTTAAATTTCCCTATGCAAGTGAGCGCTGATGCCCATATTTGATGAGAACTCCTTGAAGGGGCAGGCTCTTTCTGATGGTTTTCAGAGTGTTCCCATGTTACAAACCACTCCCCTATGAGGGTCCCAATGATTCTGACTGCAGAGCTGAGGCATAGGCAGGTAAGTGTCACCCTTCCTTCAACTCCATACGTGACCGTGACGGCTCACTGGAGAAAGTTTGGAAATCAAGTCAGGACACGGGGACTCTGGTCCCAGCCCTACTATGCTACCTTTGTGATGTGACTTCAAGCCTGGTAAAAGAAAACAACCAACATGGTGTAAATTCCTGACCCATATCAGTCATGCACTATGCAGCACCATATGCTTTTTTTTTTTTTTTTGGCCGTGCCTTGCGGCAGGTGGGATCTTAGTTCCCCCACCAGGGATCAAAACCATGCCCCCTGCATTGGGAGCGTGGAGTCGTAACCACTGGACAACCAGGGAAGTCCCTGGGACCATGTGCTTTATACACATTATCTTATTTAATCCTCTCCACAAGCATATAAGTGTTATTTATCCCTATTTTATAGATTAGAAAATCAAGATTCTGCAAACTCACAGAAGATCAAACAGTAAATTGTGGAGCTAGGTGTGGCGAGCACTGCCCTCTGAGGAAGGCGCCATTAAGACCCTCATAAGCCTCAGGGCCCGATTGTACTCTCCTTGGTATGCATCCTGGACTTTATGGGATGAACGTAAAAAAGGAGATGGCCTTTGGCCAGATCGCTCCAGAGACCTGCTCAGTTACTGGGAGTCCCTGGTTGTTCCCTAAAAGCTAGGAAAAGCAACCCTGGAGGGGAAATTGGTGCCTTTGAGGGAGAAGCCGAGAAGCCAATCAACCAGCTGATGCCGATAAGGCGTGACTAAGCCGAGAAGCCAATCAACCAGCTGATGCCGATAAGGCGTGACTAAGCCGAGAAGCCAATCAACCAGCTGATGCCGATAAGGCGTGACTAAGCAAATTCCCTGCTTTAGGGGTATATATACGGCTACGCTTTGTTATTAAACGTGCCTTGCAACCATCAGTTGCTTGTGCCCTTCTGATCCCATACCTTGGTGTGTTCAGTTCCCTACCCCCTCTCGTCGATTGTTGCTGCACTTTGAGGACCCGCCGCGGCTGGCGGCAGCTAGGATTCACATCCAAATTTTTCTAACTTCAAAACCAATACTCTTTTTATTACATCAAATTGCTTTTCTGTTTCAAATATTAAGACCCCGCTATGTCTTTCATCCCTATTAGCTCTAAAATACTATTATTATTATTCTGATTCTGAATAGTCATAAGAGTTGAGTTCTTGCTTTCTGGGCTTCATTATTTTATTTTAATTTTTATTGAGATATAATTGACACATAACACTATATTACTTTCAGGTGTACAACACAGTGATTTGGTATGAGTATATATTGCAAAAATAGTCGCATCTAATAGGAAACAAAATTGTATCCACATGCCATATGAACCTTTACCGAAGGAGATCAAAATAAATGAAAGCATATTCAACTCATCAGCTTTGCAATAAAATTTTAATGAAAATGTGTACTTTCCCCCTAAGATCTTTGACGTGTTAAGAAATAGGAGATACTAGGTGCCCCATGAATATGTCAATATCTGAATTATTCTGAAACAACTAATGCATTGTCAATCCACAATTCATTAACTTTTCTCTTTTTTTGTTTGCACAAAAGCATGTTTAAAGGAGATACTCTAATAGCCTGGCTCAATTTTTCTGTGAGTGTATATATACAGACTCAAAGACATAGAGAGAGTTCTCCATCCACTTGGCCAAATCTAGTGATGCATCTCTACCATCATCCTGCCTTTCCTCTCTGCAGCATTTGACAGAGGTAATACCACCCTCAATCTTGAACTGTCTCCACCCATTGGCTGGGGCTCTGCTCTTTGGACACTGGCAACTGCCACTCAGTCTCCTTTGCTCCTGATCTTTCTCACTTCTAAATGCTGGAACGCCCCAAGACCCAGTCCTCTCTGCACATTATCCCTAAGCTTATCTCATCCAGGCTCATGACTTTAAATGACATTTATACACTTAGGGACCCAACATGAATATCTCCAGTTTAATGTCTCCTCTAAGCACCCGGTTTATATATCCAGTCGCCTTCTTGACATCACCAGTTGGCCTCCAACAGGGATTTCAAACTTAACATATCTAAAATATCACTGCCGAGGGCCTTCAAGATGGCGGAGGAGTAAGACGTGGAGATCCCCTTCCTCCTCACAAATACATCAAAAATACGTCTACATGTGGAACAACTGCTACAGAACATCTACTGAATGCTGGCAGAAGACCTCAGACCTCCCAAAAAGCAAGAAACTCCCCACGTACCTGGGTAGGGCAAAAGAAAAAAGAATAAACAGAGACAAAAGAATAGGGATGGGACCTGCACCTTGGGGAGGGGGCTGTGAAGGAGGAAAGGTTCCCACACACGAGAAGCCCCTTCGCGGGAGGAGACTGCGCATGGCGGAGGGGGGAAGCTTCGGAGCCGCGGAGGAGAGCGCAGCCACAGGGGTGCGGAAGACAAAGCGGAGAGATTCCCACAGAGGATCGGTGCTGACCAGCACTCACCGGCCCGAGAGGCCTGTCTGCTCACCCGCCGGGGTGGGCGGGGGCTGGAAGCTGAGGCCCGGGCTTCAGTCGGATCCCAGGGAGAGGACTGGGGTTGGCGGTGTGAACACAGCCTGAAGGGGGCTAGTGAACCACGGCTAGCCGGGAGTGAGTCCGGAAAAAAGTCTGGACCTGCCAAAGAGGCAAGAGACCATTGTTTCAGGGTGCATGAAGAGACGGGATTCAGAGCACTGCTTAAATGAGCTCCAGGAATGGGCACGAGCTGCGGCTATCAGCGCAGACCCCAAAGACGGGCATGAGACGCTAAGGCTGCTGCTGCCGCCACCAAGAAGCCTGTGTGCAAGCACAGGTCACTCTTCACACCTCCCCTCCCAGGAGCCTGTGCAGCCCGCCACTGCCAGGGTCCCATGATCCAGGGACAACTTCCCTGGGAGAACACACAGCATGCCTCAGGCTGTTGCAATGTCATGTTGGCTTCTGCCGCCGCAGGCTCGCCCCGCATCCGTACCCCTCCCTTCCCCTGGCCTGAGTGAGCCAGAGTCCCTGAATCAGCTGCCCCTTTAACCCCCTCCTGTCTGGGCGAAGAAGAGAGGCCAGAGGGCAACATACATGCAGAGGCAGGGGCAAATCCAAAGATGAACCCCAGGAGCTGTGCAAACAAAGAAGAGAAAGGGAAATCTCTCCGTGCAGCGTCAGGAGCAGCGGATTAAATCTCCACAGTCAACTAGATGTACCCTGCATCTGTGGAATACCTGAATAGACAACAAATCATCTGAAAATTGAGGTGGTGGACTTTGGGAGCAACTGTAGACTTGGGGTTTGCTGTATGCAACTGACTAGTTTCTGATTTTTATGTTTATCCTAGTATAGTTTTTTGCACTTGTTATCATTGGTGGATTTGTTCACTGGTTTGGTTGCTCTCTTTTTTTTTAATTACTTTCTTAATATTTTTATTTTATTTTTTTTTAATCTAATAACTATTTTGTTTTATTTTTTCATTTTTTTTTTCTCCCTTTTCTTCTGAGCCATGTGGCTGACAGGGTCTTGGTGCTCCAGCCGGGTGTCAGGCCTGAGATTCTGAGATGGGAGAGCTGAGTTCAGACACTGGACCACCAGAGACCTCCCGGCCCCACATAATATCAATCAGCAAGAGCTCTCCCAGAGATCTCCATCACAACACTAAGACCCAGCTCCACTCAACGACCAGCAAGCTTCAGTGCTGGACACCCTATGCCAAACAACTAGCAAGACAGGAACACAACCCCACCCATTAGCAGAGAGGCTGCCTAAAATCATAATAAGGTCACAGACACCCCAAAGCACACCACCAGACTCGGTCCTGCCCACCAGAAAGACAAGATCCAGCGTCATCCACCTGAACACAGGTACCAGTCCCCTCAACCAAGAAGCCTATACAACCCACTGAACCAACCTAACCCACTGGGGTCAGACACCAAAAACAATAGGAACTACAAACCTACAGCCTGCAGAAAGGAGACCCCAAACATAGTAAGTTAAGCAAAATGAGAAGACACAGAAATACGCAGCAGATGAGGAGCAAAGTAAAAACCCACCAGACCAAACAAATGAAAAGGAAATGGGCAGTCTACCTGAAAAAGAATTAAGAGTAATGATAATAAAGATGATCCAAAATCTTGAAGACAGAATGGAGAAAATAAAAGAAACATTTAACAAGGACCTAGAAGAACAAAAGACCAAACAAACAATAATGAACAACACAATAAATTGAGTTAAAAATTATCTAGAAGAAATCAATAGCAGAATAACTGAGGCAGAAAAACAGATAAGTAATCTGGAAGATAAAATAGTGGAAATAACTACTGCAGAGCAGAATAAAGAAAAATGAATGAAAAGAATTGAGGACAGTCTCAGAGACTTCTGTGAAAACATTAAACGCACCAACATTCTAATTATAGGGGTCCCAGAAGAAGAAAAGAAAAAGAAAGGGACTGAGAAAAATTTTAAAGAGGTTATAGTTGAAAACAACCCTAATATGTGAAAGGAAATAGTCAAGTCCAGGTCCCAGTCAGGATAAATCCAAGGAGAAACATGCCAAGACACATATTAATCAAACTATCAAAATTAAATACAAAGAAAAAATATTAAAAGCAGCAAGGGAAAAGTAACAAATTACATAGAAGGGAACCCCCAAAAGGTTAACAGCTGATCTTTTAGCAGAAAATCTGCAAGCCAGAAGGGAGGGCCAGGAAATACTTAATATGATGGAAAGGAAAAACCTACAATCAAGATTACTCTACCCAGAAAGGATCTCATTCAGATTCGACAGAAAAATTAAAACCTTTACAGATGAGCAAAAGCTAAGAGAATCCAGACCACCAAACCAGCTTTACAACAAATACTAAAGGAACTTTTCTAGGCAGGAAATACAAGAGAAGGAAAAGACCTACAATCACAAACCCAAAACAATTAAGAAAATGGTAATAGGAACATATATATCAATAATTACGTTAAATATAAATGGATTAAATGCTCCAACCAAAAGACATACACTGGCTGAATGGATACAAAAACAAGACCCAATATATGCTGTCTACAAGAGACCCACTTCAGACCTAGGGACACATACAGACTGAAAGTGAGGGGATGGAAAAAGATATTCCATGCAAATGGAAATCAAAAGAAAGCTGGAGAAGCAATTTTCATATCAGACAAAATAGATTTTAAAATACAGACTATTACAAAAGACAAAGAAGGACACTACATAATGATCAAGGGATCGATCCCAGAAGAAGATATAACAATTATAAATATTTATGCACCCAACATAGGAGCACCTCAATACATAAGGCAAATGCTAACAGCCATAAAAGGGGAAATCGACGGTAACATAATCATAGTAGGGGAGTTTAACAACCCACTTTCACCAAAGGACAGATCATACAAAATGAAAATAAATAAGGAAACACAAGCTTTAAGATGGGAGGAGCTTCAAGATGGCGGAAGAGTAAGACGCAGAGATCCCCCTCCTCCTCATAGAGACATCAGAAATACATCTACACGTGGAACTTCTCCTATAGAACACCCACCAAACGCTGGCAGAAGACCTCAGACCTCCCAAAAGGCTCTTGGCGCTCCAGCCAGGCACCACGGCTGTGTCTCTGAGGTGGGAGAACCAACCTCAGGACACTGGTCCACAAGAAACCTCCCGGCTCCATGCAATATCAAATGGCGAAAATCTCCCAGAGATCTCCATCTCAACACCAAGACTCAGCTTCACTCAGGGACCAGCAACGAACACTGCTGGACACCCTATCCCCAACAAAGAGCAAGACAGGTCTACAGCCCCATCCATTAGCAGAGAGGCTGCCTAAAATCATAATAAGGCTACCAACATCCCCAAACACACCACCAGATGTGGACCTGCCCACCAGAAAGACAAGATCCAGCCTCATCCACCAGAACACAGGCACTAGTCCCCCCAACCAGGAAACCTACTCAACCCACTGGACCAACCTTAGCCACTGGGGACAGCCACCAAAAACAACGGGAACTACGAACCTGCAGCCTACAAAAAGGAGACCCCAAACATAGTAAGATAAGCAAAATGAGAAGACAGAAAAACACACAGCAGATGAAGGAGCAAGATAAAAACACACCAGACCTAACAAATGAACAGGTAATAGGCAGTCTACCTGAAAAAGAATTCAGAATAATGATAGTAAAGATGATTCAAAATCTTGGAAATAGAATAGACAAATTGCAAGAAACAGTTAACAAGGACCTAGAAGAAATAAAGAGGAAGCAAGCAACGATGAGCAACACAATAAATGAAAGGAAAAATACTCTAGATGGGATCAATAGCAGAATAACTGAGGCAGAAGGACGGATAAGTGACCTGGAAGATAAAATAGTGGAAATAACTACTGCAGAGCAGAAGAAAGAAAAAAGAATGAAAAGAACTGAGGACAGTCTCAGAGACCTCTGGGACAACATTAAACGTACCAACATTCGAATTATAGGGGTCCCAGAAGAAGAAGAGAAAAAGAAAGGGACCAAGAAAATATTTGAAGAGATTAATAGTTGAAAACTTCCCTAATATAGGAAAGGAAATAGTCAATCAAGTCCAGGAAGCACAGAGAGTCCCATACAGGATAAACCCAAGGATAAACACGCCAAGACACATAATAATCAAACTGTCAAAAATTAAATACAAAGAAAACATATTAAAAGCAGTAAGGGAAAGACAACAAATAACACACAAGGGAATCCCCATAAGGTTAACAGCTGATCTTTCAGCAGAAACTCTACAAGCCAGAAGGGAGTGGCAGGACATATTTAAAGTGATGAAGGTAAAAAAAACCTACAACCAAGATTACTCTACCCAGCAAGGATCTCATTCAATTTTTTTTATGACAATTTTTTAGAGCAGTTTAAACTTCACAGCAAAATTGAGAGGAAGGTACAGAGATTTCCCATAGGCCCCCTGTGCACCCCCCCAGATGCACAGCCGATCCCAGGATCAGCATCTGCAGAGTGTGGATATTTGTTACAAGTGATGAACCTACACCGATATGTCATAATCACTTAAAGCCCACAGTTTACATGAGTGTCATTCTGGGTAGTGTACATTCTGTGGGTTTGGACAAATGTAAAATGACAGGAATCCACCATAATAGCATCACACAGAATCGTTCCACTGCCCGAAAAATCCTCTGTGCCCCGCCCCCTGTATTCATCTCTCCCTCCCCTTCCCCAGGCCCTGGCACCACTGATCTTTTTACTTTCTCCATAGTTTTTTTTTTTTTTTTTAACATCTTTATTTGAGTATAACTGTTTTATAATAGTGTGTCAGTTTCTCCTTTACAACAAAGTGAATCAGTTATACATATACATATGTTCCCATATCTCTTCCCTCTTGCTTCACCCTCCCTCCACCCTCCCTATCCCACCCCTCTAGGTGGTCACAAAGCACAGAGGTGAACTCCCTGTGCTATGCGGCAGCTACCCACTAGCTATCTAATTTACATCTGGTAGTGTGTATATGTCCCTGCCACTCTCTCACTTTGTCACAGCTTACCCTTCCCCCTCCCCATATCCTCAAGTCCATGCTCTAGTAGGTCTGTGTTTTATTCCAGTCCTACCACTAATCTCTTTATGACATTTTTTTCTTAGATTTGATGGAGAAATTAAAATCTTTACAGATAAGCAAAAGCTGAGAGAGTTCAGCACCACCAAACCAGTTCTACAACAAATGCTAAAGGAACTTCTCTAGGCAAGAAACACAAGAGAAAGAAAAGACCTACAAGAACAACCTGAAACAATTAAGTAAATGGTAATAGGAACATACATATCGATAATTACCTTAAATGTAAATGGATGAAATGCTTCCACCAAAAGACACAGACTGCTGAATGGATACAAAAACAAGACCCATATATATGTTGTCTACAAGAGACCCACTTCAGACCTAGGGACACATACAGACTGAAAGTAAGGGGATGGAAAAAGATATTCCATGCAAATGGAAATCAGAAGAAAGCTGGAGTAGCAATTCTCATATCAGACAAAATAGACTTTAAAATAAAAACTATTACAAGAGACAAAGAAGGACACTACATAATGATCAAGGGATCGATCCATGAAGAAGATATAACAATTGTAAATATTTATGCACCCAACATAGGAGCACCTCAATACATAAGGCAAATACTAACAGCCATAAAAGGGGAAATCGACAGTAACACAATCATAGTAGGGGACTATAACACCCCACTTTCAACAATGGACAGATCATACAAAATGAAAATAAATAAGGAAACACAAGCTTTAAATGATACATTACACAAGATGGACTTAATTGATATTTATAGGACATTCCATCCAAAAACAACAGAATACACATTTTTCTCAAGTGCTCATGGAACATTCTCCAGGATCGATCATATATTGGGTCACAAATCTAGCCTTGGCAAATTTAAGAAAATTGAAATCGTATCAAGTATCTTTTCTGACCACAATGCTATGAGACTAGATATCAATTACAGGAAAAGATCTGTAAAAAATACAAACACATGGAGGCTAAACAATACACTACTTAATAACGAAGTGATCACTGAAGAAATCTAAGAGGAAATCAAAAAATACTTAGAAACAAATGACAATGGAGACAAGATGATCCCAAACCTATGGGATACAGCAAAAGCAGTTCTAAGAGGGAAGTTTATAGCAATACAATCCTACCTGAAGAAACAGGAAACATCTCGAATAAACAACCTAACTTTGCACTTAAAGCAATTAGAGAAAGAAGAACAAAAAAAACCCCAAATTTAGCAGAAGGAAATAAATTATAAAGATCAGATCAGAAATAAATAAAAAGAAAATGAAGGAAACAATAGCAAAGATCAATAAAACTAAAAGCTGGTTCTTTGAGAAGATAAATAAAATTGACAAACCGTTAGCCAGACTCATCAAGAATAAAAGGGAGAAGACTCAAATCAATAGAATTAGAAATGAAGGGGCTTCCCTGGTGGCGCAGTGGTTGAGAGTCCGCCTGCCGATGCAGGAGACATGGGTTCGTGCCCTGGTCCGGGAAGATCCCACATGCCGCGGAGCAACTAAGCCCGTGAGCCATGGCCGCTAGGCCTGCGCGTCCGGAGCCTGCGCTCCGCAACGGGAGAGGCCACAACAGTGAGAGGCCCGCATACCGCAAAAAAAAAAAAAAAAAAAAAAGAAATGAAAAAGGAGATGTAACAACTGACACTGCAGAAATACAAAAGACTATTAGAGATTACTACAAGAAACTGTATACCAATAAAAAGGACAACCTGGAAGAAATGGACAAATTCTTAGAAATGCACAAGCTGCCGAGACTGAACCAGGAAGAAATAGAAAATATGAACAGACCAATCACACGCACTGAAATTGAAACTGTGATTAAAAATCTTCCAACAAACAAAAGCCCAGGACTAGATGGCTTCACAGGCGAATTCTATCAAACATTTAGAAAAGAGCTAACACCCATTCTTCTCAAACTCTTCCAAAAGATAGAAGAGGGAGGAACACTCCCAACCTCATTTTATGAGGCCACCATCACCCAGATACCAAAACCAGACAAAGCGTCACAAAGAAAGGAAACTACAGGCCAATATCACTGATGAACATAGATGCAAAAATCCTCGACAAAATACTAGCAAACAGAATCCAACAGCACATTAAAAGGATCATACACCATGATCAAGTGGGGTTTATTCCAGGAATGCAAGGATTCTTCAATATACGCAAATCAATCAACGTGATACACCATATCAACAAACTGAAGGAGAAAAACCATATGATCATCTCAATAGATGCAGAGAAAGCTTTTGACAAAATTCAACACCCATTTATGATAAAAACCCTGCAGAAAGTAGGCATACAGGGAACTTTCCTCAACATAATAAAGGCCATACATGACAAACCCACGGCCAGCATCGTTCTCAATGGTGAAAAACTGAAACCATTTCCACTAAGATCAGGAACAAGACAAGGTTGCCCACTCTCACCACTATTATTCAACATAGTTTTGGAAGTTTAAGCTACAGCAATCAGAGAAGAAAAAGAAATAAAAGGAATTCAAATCAGAAAAGAAGAAGTAAAGGTGTCACTGTTTGCAGATGACATGATACTATACATAGAGACTCCTAAGGATGCTACCAGAAAACTACTATAGCTAATCAAGGAATATGGTAAAGTAGCAGGATACAAAATTAATGCACAGAAATTTCCGGTATTCTTATACACTAATGATGAAAAATCTGAGAGTGAAATTAAGAAAACACTCCCATTTACCATTGCAACAAAAAGAATAAAATACCTAGGAATAAACCTACCTAAGGAGACAAAAGACTTGTATGCAGAAAACTATAAGACACTGATGAAAGAAATTAAAGATGATACAAATAGGTGGAGAAATATACCATGTTCTTGGATTGGAAGAATCAACATTGTGAAAATGACTCTACTACCCAAAGCAATCTACAGATTCAATGCGATCCCTATCAAATTACCACTGGCATTTTTTACAGAACTAGAACAAAAAATTTCACACTTTGTATGCAAACACCAAAGACCCCGAATAGCCAAAGCTATCTTGAGAACGAAAAATGGAGCTGGAGGAATCAGGCTCCCTGACTTCAGAGTACACTACAAAGCTACAGTAATCAAGACAGTATGGTACTGGCACAAAAACAGAAATATAGATCCATGGAACAGGATAGAAAGCCCAGAGATAAACCCACGCACATATGGTCACCTTGTCTTTGATAAAGGAGGCAAGAATATACAGTGGAGAAAAGACAGACTCTTCAATAAGTGGTGCTGGGAAAACTGGAGAGCTACATGTAACAGAACACTCCCTAACACCATACACAAAAATAAACTCAAAATGGAGTAAAGACCTAAATGTAAGGCCAGACACTATCAAACTCTTCGAGGAAAACATAGGCAGAACACTATTTGACATAAATCACAGCAAGATCCTTTTGACCCACCTCCCAGAGTAATGGAAATAAAAACAAAAATAAACAAATGGGCCCTAATGAAACTTAAAAGCTTTTGCACAGCAAAGGCAACCATAAACAAGATGAAAAGGTAACCCTCAGAATAGGAGAAAATATTTGCAAATGAAGCAACTGACAAAGGATTAATCTCCAAAATATATAAGCAGCTCATGCAGCTCAATATCAAAAAAACAAACAACCCAAGCCAAAAATGGGCAGAAGACCTAAATAGACATTTCTCCAAAGAAGATATACAGATTGCCAACAAACTCATGAAAGAATGCTCAACATCACTAATCATTCGAGAAATGCAAACCAAAACTACGATGATGTATATCACCTCACACCAGTCAGAATGGCCATCATCAAAAAATCTACAAACAATAAATGCTGGAGAGGGTGTGGAGAAAAGGGGACACTCTTGCACTGCTGGTGGGAATGTAAATTGATACAGCCACTATGGAGAACAGTATAGAGGTTCCTCAAAAAACTAAAAGTAGAACTACCATGTGACCCAGCAATGCCACTACTGGGCATATACCCTTAGAAAACCATAATTCAAAAAGAGTCATGTAGCACAATGTTCATTGCAGCACTATTTACAACACCTAGGACATGGAAGCAACCTAAGTGTTCATCAACAGATGAATGGATAAAGAGGATGTGGCACATATATACAATGGAATATTACTCAGCCATAAAAAGAAAATAAATTGAGTTATTTGTAGTGAGGTGGATGGACCCAGAGTCTATCACACGGAGTGAAGTAAGTCAGAAAGAGAAAAATAAACACCATATGCTAACACATATATATGGAATATTTTTTTAAAAATTGTTCTGAAGAACCTAGGGGCAGGACACGAATAAAGATGCAGACGTAGCAAATGGACTTGAGGACATGGGGAGGGGCAAGGGTAAGCTGTGACGAAATGAGAGAGTGGCATGAACATATATACACTACCAAATGTAAAATAGATAGCTAGTGGGAACAGCCGCATAGCACAGGGAGATCAGCTCAGTGCTTTGTGACCACCTAGAGGGGTGGGATTGTGAGGGTGATAGGGAGATGCAAGAGGGAGTGGATATGGGGATATATGTGTACGTACAGCTGATTCACTTTGTTATACAGCAGCAACTAACACAACAATGTAAAGCAAGTATACTCCTATACAGATGTTAAATATATATATATATATATATATATATAAGAGTAGACACTGTAAAAATAAAACAATGTTTCCTGCCAAACTAGACATTAAATATATTTAATTTTTAAAAAAGCATTCCCAATAAACTGAATCCCCTTTCACATAATTGTTCAATCCAGAAGCACAGGAGTCATTCTGAGTCCCCTTTTTCCTCTAACCACTTATCCAAGCCATCAGTGAATCCTGTTGACTCTGTCTTCAAAATGTGCCTCAAGTCCAAACCTTCTTACCACCTCCATCGATACTACTATGGTCCAAGCCTCCATCATCTCCCTTTTGCACAGCTGCTAAAGCTTCCTGGGGTCTCCCCATCTTTGGCTCCACTCTGCCTTCAGTCTAGTCTTGATGTAGCAGCCAGTCAGAACTCTTGAAGATGAATCAAATTATGCCATCCACCTTTGCTCTGATCCTTCATTGTATTTCCATTTATAATAATATCCAATGGTCTTCAATGCTTTATATGAGCCAGACCTGCCTACCTCTTAGGCTTCATCAACCACCCCTCTCCCTTCACTCCCTCTGACCTGCATTCTTGCTACTTCCAGGTATGCTTCAAGTTTGCTCCTGCCTCTGGACTTTACACTAGCTCTTTCTCCTCCTGGGGCCTTATTCCCCTATATGTTCACATAGCCCACTCCTTCACATAACTCAGGTCTCTCTGCTCAAATGTAACCCCCTCAGAGAAGACTTTCCTGACTGTCCTAAATTTGTACTGTTAAATACAACCACCCCTGGCTCTATTCCTTTATCTTGCTTTAACTTCTTCAGAGCCCTTTGTATTACCTGGAATTATATTACTTTAATTTTTACTGTAATAGCGATATTATTACTTGTCCATATACCATAAATGGATTCATTTACCCATTTACTTGTTTATTCTCTGCCTCCCAATTAGAATAATCTCCAAGGGACATTGTCAGTTTTTTTCACTGCTGTATTCCAGTGCTATCCACAGTACTTGAAACACAGCAAGTGCTCAGTAAATGTGTTAATTGAATAACTGAATTTTCTGGGTGTTCTATGCCATTCTGTGATGCTCTGTTACTTTTTCAAATACAGCCTTTATCTTTGGTATCTGCTTATAAAGTTGCCAGAAGTTCATTTTGTTTAGAGTTCTATATACTGTATTTTTATCCCTTCAATACCAGCTACCCACTTCACTAATTATGGCTAGACTTACTCCTCTTTCTATTTTTAGATGCTGCATCTCTGCCTTTTTTACTCTGATCTCTGAGCAGTCCAAATACAGTCTATGTACCCTCAGTGGTAAGAGTATTTTCATTATGTTCCTCTGGATATAAGTATAATCTTCTGATTAGGCTCTAGAGAGAAAACATTTTCTCTTCTTATCTCTGTCTTATCCCAGCCCCTACCTCTGCCTTAGACACACATAAATACTAGACAGCAGTACTTGTATGATGTCACTTCCTGTATTGTGCTGTGATCAGTCCATGACTACTGCTGTGTAAGCTGCATAATCACAGAAGAAAGATAATGAGAAAACCCCACATGATACTTCCTCTTGACTGAGGCTGGGGCAGAAGGTTATCACAGCATGTGTAAGATAATATGTCTGTGTTTTGCTGGGGCTAGTATGCAGAAATACAGTTAGAGTCAGAGTGGCCCCAGTCTGGGAGTAGCAATTAGTAATGCTCACAGACTAAAAAAAATTAAAGATCATTTCAGACCATCTTAAAAATAAACACAACTTTTTTTCTTGGGGGAAGCAAATAATTTTTATTATTATTTTTTTTTCTTTTACAAATACACCAAAGAATCATGCAATGCTGCCAGCATTGGATGCAATCCTGGGCCACAGGTCTGCACCTTCCTTTGTAACTGGTCCTGTGATGGCAGAACCTTTCATCTCGCCTTTATTGTTTACTATGACCCCTGCGTTATCTTCAAAATAAAGAAACATGCCATCTTTTCTCTGGTATGACTTTCATTGTCGAATTACCACTGCTGGATGTACCATTTCTAAAAGATGTTGACAAAGTTTTACTCCTAAAATACATTAAACAATTGAAAGAACAGTACAGTTTTACTAGTCTAGAGTGAGACGATCGCTGGAAGGTTTTCAAAAATGATTGAAAGCAACATTACTTTCCTGTACTTCATAGAAACCGTATTTGCATAATTGCATAAAGTGATTCAGAATTGACCTCACGCATGAAAACAGGCAACAGATGGCATTCAAATGTGATGAAGGAAAATGCATTATGGAAATCACTTGCAAAAGCTAAGAGATCAGCCTATTTTTCAGAGTCCATGGAATTTATAATTATTTGTTTGCTGCTACATTCATTCTTTTTGAAAGATGTGACCCAGACAATTGTGAAGGCTCCCATATATGGCCTCCAATTTTTTTTTTTATTCACCTATGCTTGGCTAAGGAGAAAAAAAGAGCTCCCATAATCTTTGTAGTCAAATCTTTATTTTTTATATCCCATTTCCATTATTATTTGTTCTGAATGTAAATCTTCAGCTGTCCTCAGACAGCCAACTCCATTAAGACTCTGAGATTTCCCTTTCTTGACCTAAAATTCATTTGGAGCAGCACACATCTCAAGCTGCTTTATTGAATTAGTGTAGGACACAAATAGGATTTTAATTCATGTAGAATGAAGATAGGAACTTGGATTATTGGAGAAAGGACAAGCATCGATGAAAACAGTGTTTTCCTTTATAAAATACACAGTTAACATTGAAATAAAGAAAACAGCTATCTTCTAAACTAACATAGAGCCTTCCCCTAAAGTCATTAGTTTCCTAGGTAATACAAATATAATTTTTCTGAGAACTGCTACATTTCCCTCCAGAGGAATCACACTCATGATCTTCAAGGTTTTCATAGAAAACAGAGAGGAAAAATAATCGGCACTACTTGTTTCCCAGGCAACCCTTACTACATACCTACTATGTGTCAGACAAGAATCCCGAGCTCTGAAAACATAATGGCCTTTCCTGCGTTAGTAGGAAAGAGGACACTCGGCCACTTTGTGACTCATAAAGCAACCCATTGTGTAAAATGTACAGTTTCTATTGTATGACAATGCACACAAAACAAGGCTCAGATGGTTTTACTTATCCGTGAAACATGCTCATCATTCATCAAGGCAGGTAATTTTCACTGGCCTCACCTACGCACTCTCAGCTGACATGTGGCCCATGTGTGTGGAATTGATGTTAATCTTCGCCCAGGCCTCCAGACTGCCCTGCTCCTGGCAAAACCCCAGCTGCTGCCCCACCCCCTCCCAGAAGACAGCTCTAAAAAAGGAGGTACCTAAATGGCTTCTGTGGGAATGTCTGCTCCCCTGGTGGTTGCTGACATCAGAGCCTCGCCTTCTCCTTCTCACTTACCTCCCCGGCCCCACCCCTAGTCACCAGCCGGATTAAGAGAAGTCCACGCCTGGGAAAGCCCTCCTCATTTGTATACCTGCTCCCTTGGAAGCCCTGTGTTCCTCGCCTACTTGGCTAGAAGGCGAGAGACTGAGGAGGAGGGAGGGTAGGAAGAAAGGGGTTACCGATCCTCTTAGGATCCTTATAAGGGTGTATGTGCTCTGAATTTTCTAATCTAGTGCTTAAAACTGTCTTCTCCTGCCTAAAGTAAAACATATTACAGGTTGAACCCATATAAACTTGCCAGTATTCAATCATTTTTGACATATACAAAAATGTCAGTTTCATACGGTTCAACCTAATAATAAAGAGTGACTTGATTCTTTGAATCTGTTAATTCTAAAGTTCAGCATTTTAAGGATTCAGAAGACTATTGCAACCTGCCACTTTCCTTTGTAACCCTGTTACTATGGGAATTGGGTTCTACATCCCTAACAACTGACCACAAACACATTTTGGAACACAACCCATTCATAAACTGAGGATTGCCTACAAAGGATGTTCTTTTCCTAGGCAAGACAAGGCTGATGGATCGCATTTATTAGAATTACAGGCTAAGGAAACCACAGAAGACTTACTTTGGGTCTCCAGATATCCCTCTCAGCCTTCTGGCTCCAAAACATTATCATAATCTAAGGTTGTCTGGTGGGGAGCCAGGCCACCCCAAGGAGAACTGGAACCAGGGATACAATTCAACTCACAAGGCTGCACAAAAGCCACAAGTCTGAACGTGACGGCACAGCAAAGGCTGACTAATCTAAGGATGGACAGATAGTGGATGTAGTTGAAAACAGTGGTTCTCAGCCATGCCTGTCCATTGGATAAACCCGTGGAGGTTTAAAATTCCCGGTGCCTATGCATCCCCAGAAATCCTGATTTCACTGATCCAGAGTGTATCCTTGGAATCCAAATTCTACAAAGTCCCCTAGGCAATTCTAATGAGCAGTCCCTTTTGAGAACCATCGTTCTAAAAATTAGTCCAAAACCAGGAGAGAGATTCGTGGGGTAAAAGCAGAAACAGTATTTGAAGGTCCAAAATGAGCCCTTGATCCAGGATATCACCTGAACAGGTGAGGCCAGTGGTCAGAAGTCCATGTGGTGGGTGCCTGGAAGCATGCAGGCTGCCAGAAAGCCAGGAAGGCCTGTGGGTCATAGGCTCCAGTCCTGGGTACAGGCGGCAGGGGGAGGGGACAGGGAAGCAGTGAGGGGTGATGGGGAGAAGGCCAGAAACCAGGCACAAAATTCCACCACTAAGAAAACTCTGAAGACATGGCAGGAATCCAAAAAACAAGGAGCTGTGCTTGACAGGCATGAAGTAGCACCACGGAGCTGAACAGTGAGAAAATTCATTCAGTGCTAAGTTCTCAGCTCCTTTACCTTCTCCCTACCATCAGGATGGTTCCTGCAGCAGCAAGGAGCCTTCATTAACCCAGCTGTAGGGGTAAAGGCTTCAGGGGCAAGAATCCAGCAGGTCTTTACAGTTTTTCCCTCAGAATAAACAACCTACTTCCTCCTGTCTGCCATGCCCAAAAGAGAGGCCTGTTTCCTTTAAACTCTGCTCAAGACCTAATTCTTCAGGAAATTTTCCAATCTAAGGGCATAATTGATGGCCCACTCTCTCGCCTCAATGTACAGTCATGTACAGTTGTACAGTTTGCACACTGCACAGAGGCACCCAACTGAGAGGGGATGGAGACTAAAGTCATGTGGCCTGGGGCAGGGTTCTTTTTTCCCAGAGGACTGCCTTTCTCTAATTTGTACAACTCAGTGTAGGCTAGCAGCAGCTCCGACAACGACTTGTATCTTTTCAAATATTTGCTGACTGAATGATTAATCTACTGATTCTAATCCATCTCCCCACAAAAATAGATGGAAAATGCTATATTTTAGACACCTCACAAGGCAGTTGCACTTAACTGCACACACATACATTTCTTCCAAAAAAAATTCCATCCAGTGTAGCAAGGGAAAGCTTGTACTCTGCCCAGCCAATTTTATCCACTGATGATAGCAGAGAAAAGCATAAGGGCCCCTTGTTTTGCTGTCTTTGTTTCCCATGTTATGAGTGAAATTGCACAGGAATTATGAACAGTTAGCAAATAGTGTATAAGTGACCAAAAATTAAATGACAGCTCCATGAACAGCCCCAGTGAAGCCAAGCTGATGGAATTCTGGAACAAGAATTAGGGAATCGAGTTTTACCCCTGTCCCTGGCCTCAGTTCACTGATGACCTTCACTTGCTCTACATACCCAGCCTCCCAGAGTACCCACAGTGCTTTGTGGCCCATATTGCAGTGCAAAGATCATTGAGATGCTACTTGAATCTGAACATCTTAGATGGAGGCCACAGAATCAAGTCACTGCTGGAAGACCTCCTCAGATGTGTCTCTCACTGGGATCCTGCTCTCTCTAGGGCTACCATTTAGATGTCAGTCCTTGACCGATGGGATTCATGGAAGGAGAAATGAGTTTTAGGAAATATCTCATTCCCCAACAGGACAGACATTCTTGAAAGAGCTTAACACAACAATGTACAAAAATTCGAGTAAAATGCGACTATGCCTTTAAAGAGCAGCTGCCTCCTGTACGTTTGAACTGGCCTTATCTCTTTGCTCTTCCACACTATCCCCACCCCCCAGGCCTCACTCAATATTAAACCCTTTGATACCATGTGTTTCGTCCCATGATTCCATCACAATTATTACATGCTCAGATGAAGATGACCCAAATGATGCCAAATGGACTTCATTTTCTGGCCTTTGTTTCTTTCTTCACCAGGGAAATTATCCCTTCTATTTTGGAAATCATATCTGTTCTGAAGGTGGGAACATGGTCCTCTCCCAGCTGACAGGGTTCTCTGAATACATGTCCAAGTCTGATTTGGTTGTTTGCCCAAAGAAGTATCTCCCTCCTCTAAAACTGGAGGCATCCCAAAGAAGGAGGGGGTGGGGAACACACCTTTAGAATTTATTCATTTTTAGGTTGTGGTCTCACGTCCATTTCTTCCCCCCACTCAGTCACTGGAAAGCTCTGATAATGTAAAGAGTGTTTGGATCAAACAGAAAAAGGAAGTGCCTACTTAACATAAGTGGAGTTTTTGTTATCACACCTGGGTTCTAACTCTGTCTCAGGTGGGCCTGATTCGGGGGTCCTGCCCTAATAGTGTCCTCCCGTCCTAGTGCCATCTTCTTCTGGGAACTTACAGTCTAAGACTGGGTGAGGGAAGGGCTGGCTTTTGTTTTGTGTACTTTGCTTTACTTTGTTTTGTTTTGCAAAGAACCAAATCTCTCTCTTCTAAATTGGCTTTCACCTTGCTCACCTAGAAGAGGCCATAGAGCTGAGCATCTGTGATGATACTCCCCTCCCTTCCACTCGGTTCACACCCGATGCCTGCACCCCAGATTTAAGAGATTCCAAAGGTGGACCAAGCTACCCCTAAAGTCCTTTCCAACTTGAGATTCTTTAATTCTTTGAAAATTTTTCAACTACTGAAAAATTGTTTGCAGGTATAACTCTTATGGTGTTTCTCCTTTTCATGATTCAGTTTCAGCTAGGCTGGTTAAAATCAAAAGGAATAAAAAGTAATAGAACCACTTGTCTGTGGTTATTATTATTAACAGGAAACTATAATTTGAAAACCTCAACCTTCTCCTGGGGCCAGGGTGAGATGTATAACATCTACACTTGTACCTTTAATTTTCTTTTCTACTTTATTTTTCTTCTTTAGGAAATATATCCTCTAAGCAAATAAACAAAAAAGCAGAATATATTTAAGCTATAAATATATGTGATTTAATTTACACACTTATATAAAATTAAATGGGTAGGAATGCAGGGTCCAATCTTTGGAAAGACTTAAAACCACCTTGCTGAGTGCTTCTCAACTAGGAGCAATGTTTTCCCCCAGAGGACATATGGCGATGTCTGGGGACATCTTTGGTTGTCACAAATGGGGAGGGTAGGTAAGGGTGCTATTGGTGACTAGTGGGTAAAGACCAGAGATGCTGCTAAACAACCTATAATGCACAGAACAGGCCCCACAACAAAGAATTATCCAGCCCAAAATGTCAATGCCACTGTTGAGAAACCCTGGTCTAGATGTATGAACGGTTCTAGAAATAAAAAGCCATTATTTTTCCATACAAAAGAGAAAGCCATTTATTCTCATTAGTAAATAGTAGACTCACTAAGTCAGACAGCCTCAGAAATAGCAGTAAATATGAAGGAACAACATAAATTTGAGTGTAAGGACTTAAAGAAGTGGGACTTGCAGCTTCTCTCTTTAATAGAGGTGCGCTGTGCTACAGAGCAATATCCCCCGTGAGCCAGAAAGAATGCTGCTGCCACCTAGGGGATGAAAAGGGATCCTCAACAGCACCGCATTCCTAGCTCCAAGGGCAGGAGCCACAAGGTCTGCAGGCATACAATGCACATATTTCCCACATTCATGACACTGAAAAGAAAAAACATACCTTTGGTTGTATGGCAAGCAATGTTTACAACTTTTTAAAAGTCTATATGACTCAGAGTCCACAGTGCCTTCAATTAATTTATTTTCTCTATTTCACGTGTGTGATATAAAATGGAACGTTTAGGTTTCTGATAAGGATAACAGGTGTTTCGTGGCTGTTTTTATTCTCATAGTTAATTGGGGTGGAAAGGGGTGAGGCAGTCAATGGCCCCAGATCTCTCTGGTAGGACCTGCTCTTCCACTCACCCTATTCTTTGGATCATAGCAAGACAATGGTAAGTTCTTTAAAAATTATAAATCAAAGGAATTCCTTTGCTTTAAAAAATTATGAAATTTAAAGAATTAAATAAACTCTAATGAAATGAAAATTAAGAAGAACCAGAATGTAGACAGAAGTCTTTCTCTAGCCAGACACATTGTTATACACACACACACACACACACACACACACACACACACAGTCCATAGAGATGACAGCTGAAAGAACTTCTCTAAGAGCTTTGAGAAGAGTGGAAAGAGGGAACTCACACCACTTTCCCTGCACTTTCCAGAGAAGCCAGACCCCAAGCTGGAAGAGAGTAGTTTACCCAGAATTGTAGGCTCCATTTTCCTGTGTTCTTCCTCAAGCTTTACCAAGGCTGGATGGGCTGAACCTTGACTATTTTTCATGTGTCAAAGTTAGAAAGCTTCCAACTCCTTCACCATGGAGATTCCTAAACATCTTAAAACAATGAGAAAACTTATTGTGATCTTCACAGCATGCCTTTTGAATGGGTTCTGAACTCTATTTCTGTGTTTTTAGACAAAGAAAGGGTGACTGGTTGGTTGGTTGGTTTTTTAGGATTAGGATATTTTATCCTGACCCACCCAGTCCTTTAGTTCCCAGACCAGCTCAGAGTTCAGGGCGCCTGCATAAAAGGGGATGGCTCTTCCTCCTCACTCTTTTAAGGGAGCAGCCCTACCCACCTACTGCCTCTGACTTTGTTGTGATCCTGCAAATTCCACAATCCTGAGCTTATTCTATTCAAGGGTAAAAGCCTTCAGGGAAACTACCATCAGAGCAAGAGAATAGAAACTCATGTTATAACTCAGACATGATTCAATAATTGGTCCCCAAAAATCTGATTATCTGTATGACATCTTTTACAGACAACACATGATGGGTGGGTGGATGGACAGAGTAAGAAAGGCACAAAATTTCATCAGAGTTACAGCATTTCCATGAATTTTCTACGGCCCAATGCTGCTCCTAAACAAAGAACCTCATGCAATTTTACACAAAAAAGCCCTTTCTTAGACAAAAGCAAAGTTTTATTTAGGGTAGATATTGTCATTAGTGTTTATATTATATTAAGTATTAATGTGGGTTGCACCAAAAAAAAATCATCTGTTTACCTATCTCACAGTTATTCTGAAAATCAAGTGAGATAAGGTAAAGACAGCTTTAAAGGACAGTATGCATATATAAGATGTCATTGTTACTGCCAAATACAGTGAAACTGAGTTGAAGCAACTTGTATGTCACAGAGTCACTTTTCCTGAAGGTGACAGCATGTCTCCATGGACACGGATGCTTATTCATTCAAATATTGCATATACTGAACTACCCCTCCGGCCCGCAAAAACGAAACATGACTTGATAAGAAGACAGCATAACTGGAAATTGGAACATCCCCCATTCAATTCCAGGAAATTTGGTTCTTGTGTCTAGCCTAGCTCATTATTTTATCTTATGAAAATATTCCAGAATATCTACCGGAAGCTCTTCTTCATCGAGATATTTATTGTTTGTGTTTTATATGATACGGGGGGAACGTTTGTGATACACTGATATGTAAGGAAAGCAAGAAACAAAATTGTATATTACAAGGTCTCAACTATGTAGGAAAAATGTGTGAAAGTAATAGTAGCGATTATCTCTGGATGGTGAGTTTAGAAAGTTCTTTCTAGTGAGGATCCAATACTTTTTAACCTTTTGATTCTTATCAAAGTTACATATGCATATTTTAAAGGTATTTCGTTATAAAAGGCTTATAATTTTTTTTAGAAAACACAGATTTCCCTGTCCCACCTCTTTCTACCACCAATTTCTTCCCCTCAGAGGCAACTAATAATTCTTTTTAGATGTTCATTTTAGTTTTTGTCTCCTTATTTTTAAATAACATATTTATATAGCTATTTCTTGATGTTTCAGATTTAGATATTAAATGTGTCTTCCTATTAAGGAAGAGGAAGATTTAGCATTCTTGATGCCTCTGCATGTTCATGAATTCCCTGTTCCCCAGACTCCAGTACATTATATCATTAATTATTATGGAATCATTATTCAGTATTTACAGTACTATGACCATCTCAGTATCATCCACATTTCTACGTACATACAATTTTAGAGTTAATAACAGTCTCTTTTCTTTGTTTAATTAATATTCTACATATCCATCCCCAAAATCTGTATCAAAGGAATAAGTCTTTTCTCAATGCATCAAGCACATTAGGAATTCTATGAGCTTTATCCTTCCCCTTGTAACACCTTTCTGGAGCCTTCTGTGCCCCTGTTCTCTCTGGATTTGTTGCTCTCCAAGCCTGTTTCACAGCTTTTGTATCTGAATCTTCCTTCACCATCATCCTGAAGACTTCTTTGGTTTACCTCCTGAGTTGAGTTTCTGATTTTCTGGATCCCTTGTTTTCCTCTTTCCTGGAATATATCCTCTAGTTTTCCTTGAGCACATATACTAGTATTAACTAAGAAGAGGTAAATGGCAGATAAAATTTTGAGACCTTACATGTCTGAAAAAAGCTTTATTGTTTCCTCAGATTAATTATGAGATTGGCTGGGTATGAAACTGTAGCTTGGATATCATTTTCCCTCAGAATTCCTCATTTTTCTATTGAGAAGACTGATGACACTCCAATTCTCATTTATTTGATTGTGATCTGTTGGGGGTTTTTTTTCCCACCTAAAGCTTTTAGGACATTTTCTCTGTGCCAGTATTTTTAAGTCTTACAATGATATGAGCTGTGAGATAAATTCTCCCATCTATTTGTAACTTTAAAATTTTAATCTAGAATTTTACATCTCTCAGTTCTAGCAACGATTTTTTTTCCTTTAAGGAAAAAAAAAGTTGGATTTTGCACCTACTGGATTAATCCTTTGATTGTTTTGTTTAAATTTCTTTTCTCCTATTTTTCTGCTTCTTTATCATTTTGTTATACTTTCTGGGAGATTTCCTCAACTTTATCTTCCAACTGTGCTATTAAAATTTTTATTTGTGCAATCTTGTTTTTAAGTTCTAAGACCTCTTTTTGGTTCTCTGAATATTTCTTTTTACGTCATTCCGTTCTTGCTTTATAGATGCAGTATCATCTTTTATCTCCCTGAGGATATTATTCATAGTTTTACTTCTTTTAGGCTTTTCTTTTCTCTGTTTCTTGCATTTTCTCAGCTTCTTTCATGGCCGCTTTGTTCCCATTGTCTTGTTGAGGTCTGTCCTTCATATTAGCAGCTGTTTTCAGGTGACTGATATTCTTGGCCATCACTTATACTTTAAAAGTGAGGCAACAAGAATCTGACTGGGAGCTCTACTGGGAGCTTGAAGTAATACACTTCACTGTGGGATTGTTTGATAGACCCCTAACTGATACTGTCTGTACATCTTTCCTCTCTGGCTCATTTCACCCTTCACTCTCTTGCCCAGGTGGTGCGAGCCTGGCTGGAGGCCTGCTCTTGAAGGCAAGCCGGGAAAGGAGGCTGAGGATCTCTCCATGCACTATGCAGACTTTTACTTAACCCCTCAGTAGAGTCTATTCCACTACAAGGTGTGGTTCTACCATACAAATTAGTTCCTATACAATTGGCATATGGAAAAATTGTCAGTATAATGCAGAAGTCCCACTAATTCACATGCAATATTTCCTAAGCATGACAGAATAGACTGTGGAGTGGAATTTCACATTTCAGCAGTCAAGGGAAAAGCTTTCATATCAGTTGCTGCATTGGCAACAGGAACCGTTTTGCCTGCAGTTTGAAAATTTAAAACAAGCACCTCTACCTGGGCTTCTACCCCAAAGAGGCTACACCCCAGCCCTGCATGGCTTTTGACTCCTGGCATGTTGTACCGCCTCTCAGGACCTTAAGAGCAGCCAAACTGACTTAAAATGCCACTTCTGTCTACACTGTGTGAGTTACTAGCAGACCTGCCCTCATGTAAGTGCTGCCAACATTCCCACTCAATTATTTCTCCAACATCTTATTACATGCCAGCCATAACAGGCCCCAGCCACAATCAGTTGCCTGCCTTCATAGTCCAAGTTATTTCTCTGAGTATCAATTATTGTTTTTATTAATGCTTTGCATAAGTTTTGAGTTCTCTGCCCCAATCTTGTTTTCTTTTTTCTTTTTCCCATGTGGCCTTTTATGTTTAGGGTGCAGGTTTGAAACCTGTGGGTTTTTTCAGGACTCCCATCCTTATGGTGTCTTACGGTAGATTGTTTGCAAAACTGGCCACAAGTTATCCTCTCTTGGTATCCATACCCCTTTGTAGCTCATTTGACTTTGCAGCCCTGTCCATCAAGAGGTAGAATCTCTCTCTCCTCTCCTTGAATCTGAGCTGGCCTTGTGGCTTGCTTTGCCCAGCTAAATGCATGGAAGAGACACTGTGTCATTTCCCAGTCTAAGACTCCAGCATCCTTGCAGGCTTCAACTTGCTCTCTTGGAAACCTGACCAGCCAAGGGGAAAAGCCCAGGCTTAGCCTGCTGGAGGATGAAAGACCCTATGAACCAGAAATGGGTCAGCCCAGCTTTCCCAGCTGAAGCCCCAGAGATATGGGGCAGGGGCAGGGAGGCTATCTTTGTATATCTGCTTTGGATCCATATCTTTAGCCAATTTTTCTACTTCTGACCCAAATGCACCCCCAGTTTCAGAAGTACCTGGGGTCCCAAGTCACTGAGCCTCGCTGAGTCTCTGCAGGAAGAACATTATTGCTTCTGGGCCTCCCCTACTCCTGGCTGAGGTTTCCGTTTCCTCAAGTCAGCTTGCTTAACCCTTATCCACACCTTTCCTGCTTTTAAAATGTTATTGCTCTGCGTCTTCTCCTGCTCTCTTTGTCCTTGATTTTAGTGCCTTTTACTTCCTTACTGCAAAGCGTAGTGGTCCTTTCAGAGAACAAGTAGACAAACACATATGTTCAATCTGCCAAATAAGAAGAAATCTCCTCACTTCATTTTACAGATGAGGACACTGAAGTCATAGCAGCTAAGTGGCTTGCCCAAAGCCACCTAGGTGGTTAGTGAAACATCTGGAAACCCCCAGAGCCCCGGGAGCAGTCAGTGTTCTTTCCCCTCTTCCATGCTGTCTCCAGGACTATGCCAGGGAGACTGTGTAACAGGACTAAAGGTTATCCTAGTTGATATGATTGCAGGTTTCTTCTGTACAGCACACAAGATCCTGCAGTGTCATTGTCTGTTCCAGCCTTGACAACCAGTAGGATTAGCCAATTCACCACACATCCTGAAGTAAACAGTAAAAATATACTGTATATTGTATAAATATGTGATCTCTGCTGATGTCTAAACTATCATTCACATAGAACTGTGAATTTTTTTCTTACAAATTATCTGTAGATGTTCAGACACAAATTAGAAAATGCTCAAAAGGTATTTAGGATTCTAACTACCTAAACAAATGTTCATGCTCTAAACAAAACTGCAAGGTATATACAGCATCCTTACTGGACAGGTAAATCATCTTGAGCCAGTAAGAAGTGGCCAGAACTGGGTGCTTCAGAACAATGTCAACAACCCTTGCTGATGCCTAATGGACCACAGACCAGTTACAGGTTTCTAGTTTCTGCCAATAATCACCACTGATTATGAGGAAGAGCATGGTTCACATGGTGGGGTCACTTATGAGAAGCCTACATGGGCTGCCACGATCCTCCCTGCCCTCTCCATGGACCATGCTCAGCTCCACCGCAGGACTCCAGTGAGCATCAGGCCAACGCGGGATCAAAGGTGCAAACAGGACCCCCCATGCCTCTAAACCCCAGCAGCACGAAAGCACTGCATCTAGATCAGTAAGAGACTCCTCTTGCCTTTTTCTACGATTGTACACTGTCTAAATCAATGAATCCCGAGAAACAGTTTAGTTTCCATCTCTACTCAGTGTAGCCACCCCTGACACAGGATGACCAATCCCTATCCGGCTTATGGAATTCAAACCACTCAGCATTGGCTTCAGGGTCTTTCACCAATTGTCCACCTCCCTTTAGCTATCCCTAACTTCCTTTTCTTAGCACTCTACATAGACTCCTGCCCCATACAAAGGGTCTGCTCAGTCCCCACTAGGACCCTTGCCAGGGCTGTTCTGCTGCCTGCCCTTCACCTCCTTTTCAGTAATGATAGTTGCCCCACACCTACTGCACTCTTGTTCTTACTCTGCTAACTCTGCTAACGCTTTATAGGCATCATCTCTTGCCAAACCAAAGACGACTTTATGAGGTAGATACACTTATCTTCAGCTTAGAGAAGAGGAAACTGAGACTTTGGGAAGTTCTGAAATGCCCCAGTTTACAGACATAATAAGTGTGGGGATGGGCCTAGCTCTGCCAGATTCTAGAGCTGTGTTCTTAACCACTATGTTTGGATAGTTATTGTAGAACCAGAGCAGGGCAGAGAAGTTTAGATTTTATGTGGTAGCAAATTTGGAGCCTGGGAGATTTCAGTATACATGATTTAAGAGTTCGCTGGCAGTGGTCTTCAGAAGGGTTTGGTGTTGGAAGAGTTACTCAGCAAAGTACTCTGGAACTTAGCTAACCGTGAAGTGACCCAGGCCTGAACTAAGAGAAAATAGGGGCAGAAATAAGAAAATAGAAATTATTTCAAAGAATACCCAATAGAATTTGATGCCATAGCACATTATGTTTTAAAAAAAAATAAAGAATAAAATGGTTGAGTCAAAAATGACCCCCAGATTAGAAAATTGAATGATTTTGAAAATTTTGAGGTCACTGGTATAAACAGAGCACTTTGGAGAAGCTGATGAGTTTGGTATTGGATGTGTTCAATTAGAACTTATACACAGAACATGTTGGAATGTTATCATACCCAATCAATCAAGTATCCGTTTAAAAATAAACATCGTAAGTACAGGTCAATACCCAATGATTAAACAACTAAAGTTGCAAGACCCTGTGGTAGGCCCTGTTAGAAATAAAATGTGGTTACGATCTAGCGAGTATAGTGAGGGAGACAACAATGTACAAAATAACATAAAGCAGAAAGGGATAAGAGCTACAACAAGAATATAAACTAAGTGCCGTAGGATTGAGAAAGGCAAGAGATTAATTCCTTCTGGGGAAACTGGAGAGCATCTGAGACTGATGGAAGGCCAAAGGACAGGTGGAAAGGACATTCCCAGTAGAGTAACCAGTATCACCAAGTCCAAGGGAATGGGAGTAGCAACTAGTCCAGAAGCCTAAAACATAAGATTCCTGGATGGGAAATACTAGGCTTGGGAAATAGATTGCAGCCAGATAATACAGGGCCCTAAAGTCTATACTAAGCTGTTTGGACTTTGCTCTACAGCGAATGGGAGTCATCCAAAGTTTTAGAGCAAGGAGTGACAGGTTCACGTGTGAGTCATATGCTAACCTTTCATTTCCGTAAATGAATGTTTGATTTACATAAAATAAATAAAATTCTGCTTTATATCTCTCCTCAGTCACTTTACTTCCTTTGGCAAAGTTTGCCCTTGGGTTAATATTCCTGAATTCTTTTGCATTTTTATGTCCCACACAGTACTTCTAATTAACCTTCTATCTAACCTGAAGCCCTTCTTCTTTCCTTTTTGGTTAGAACTGAAAATATCATCAATGTTTACCAGCGATACCATAAAAATAATTTTTCCTCTTTTATTTCAATCCCAAAGGCTATGTCAGATACTCTACTAGTTTGACCCAAATTCCACTTATAGCTGGATGTAACAAAAGGAGGACTTGCTCTGAATGCTTCAACCAATGCTTTTCCTTGGGCAAATTCTTATATTGTGGCATCTTTGGGTGCCCTTTTTCAAAGAACTCATCGTTTCAGAGGAAAGGGATCTGAAGAAGTGAAAACACATTCATTTCCCTCATAGGGACAGAATTCCTGCTTTAAAGAGGAGGAAAAAAAGGTCCAGAATGAGATAACACCATTTAAAAACTCAGTCCAGTCTTTTTCAACCTGCTCAACCAGAACAGGAGAAAATTCGAGGCACTAAACCTCTTAATTTTCTCTTCAAAGCAGCAACAGAGGAAGTTCACCAAAAAACAGAGGTGTAATGCATTATATTCTCAGCAATTTTCTTCTAATTGTTTAGTTAAAATCCTTCCTTCTGTAAAACAAACCCATTCTACCATATCCCAAACTCAATAAAACAATGAAGAACAGAACTTCCCTTCTTGCCTTTACCATATTTCAAATTGAATTCCTTTTTAAACTCCTAAAGACTAAGAATTACATTGGACAGTTGTCATGTAATTAAAGAAATTCAGCCCCATAGTATTTTTTCTCTCTTGTGAATACCCGCTCATCCCCAGAACAACAAAGGATTCCAGAACACAGGCTTCCATCTGTCTTTTTCCCTCCCCACCCCTCCAAAACACATGCTCCTCTTCAGTTGCTCAGAACATATTAAACTCACATGCCTACACGGAGCATGGATAAAGCTGGGTGGGAGCAACGCCACAGGAACATGGGGGTCAAGGGGGAAAGGAGAACTCGCGCCCCTGCTAAAGGGTGTAGCTGCTATTCAGCTGTAGTTTGGGAATGAGGTCCAATGTTGCTTGATCTTCCTTTTTTTTCCCAAGAGAAGTAGGAATTCAGAAATCTACTTATTTTGCAAATATTTAAACTAAAAATTTAAAAAACCTTTGTAGAACACTACGTGGACCAAAGAAGTTGTGCCCAGTCTGCTTGCTCTGCATTACACCGAGAACTGGCCCCGATGAGCAATCCAGATCCTGCACCAAATACTAGGACTGTCTTTTCTGTAGCTTCTTCGGTGTTATTTTTCCTGGACCTCGTGACATAACTAAAGGAACAGAAACCATCAACAGGCAGGTGTAATTCTGATATTCCACTGCCCTGTCTTCTAGATTTCCTATGGGACAGAACTTACAGAGAAGGGAGGAAATCCAGAAGAGGTTTAGGACCTCCTCTCCTAAACTCTACCCCAAAGGGTCTCTTTGCCCATTCCTGTCAACAGTTAATGTGCTGCCGTGCCATCAGCAAAAAGATAACTAAGAAAACCCTCAGGAGGCCTTACTAGTCCCAACTACCAGAAATGATTCCCTAGCTGTGTCTCCTGAGATTCCCCAGAAAGACTGCTTCCTTTGACTTAAGAAAGAATAAACTACATTGAATCATATCCTACCAGTCAAAAAGTTTTCCCCTGGAAAGTAAGTTACTTTGCCTCCAAACCCTGAGTTAGCCTTCTCATCCTGGGTCTTCCCCTTCTATGTACTTGAGCCTGGGCAGCACAGTCCCAGAGCAGCAAATACTCTTTCAGAGAAGAGAGACTGCTGTGTTCCAGCATGTGACAATCATAATCCCGTTGTGTAGACAAGGACTCATAGATGATCTTAATGAAAATGTGCAAGAAATCAGGCATGATACTTGAGCAGTCACAAAGCCAGTTTCCCCAGAATGAAGAAGAAACAGCAAACACAACTTAGTGGCTGAAAGGCTTTTTTCATGTTTTGTTGTTTGAGTTTTAATGAAAGACTGGACTCCGTAAATTAGCCTTAAGGACCCGTGATCTCTCCAGCCCCAGCCTGTATCAGATAATACCTACATTCAGAGTGGTTTCCTCTCTGTTAAGTTCTTCCCTTCGGCCCTGGGTCCACACACACTCAGTGAATTATTATCTCAGCTCCCAAGTGAACTATCCCTCACTCCAGCTCATATTCTTAAGATGGTCTGATCATTAAGGTCTTTATTTTGACCTGACATTTTATTATTCGCAAGTTTTGCCACCTTCACCTCTATAATCTGCAGTTCCTAACCATTTTGGTTGACTTCTACTCTTGGCCTGCTTCAGAGACCATCAGATGAATTCAGGTACCCCAGGCTCACCCATGCTCACCACGCTTCCTAAATCCCTTAAAAGTAAAAAGTCCTTGCCACACTTTCTACTATTCACCCTTGGCATGCCATGGTCAAATCTAGATATTTGGAGACAATGCCATTTGGGGTCTGAAGACAGACACCCGGGGGACTTCACTTGCCACATGGCTGCAATCCAAAGCATTCATTCACCATAATGATTTAGTTTTTGCATTTTAGTAGCCCGTCCTACTATTCCCTCCTGAAATCACTCTTATGCTTTTTTCTTAGTTTAGATAATAGATTCTTTCTCAGTCCAGGCATTAAGTCGCCATTTCTTTTCTCCACTTAGAGGATGAGAGGTCTTGATATTCCAATCGATAACATGGAAGAACCTGCTAAAATTCTCAAGAATTTTGTTTGGTTTTCTTTTGAATTCAATATTCAACCTGGCCTTCACTCTAAGATGGTATTTGAACACTTTAAGATGATGTTTCCCAACAGGGAATACAAAGTCTTCACAGGCATAGTCCTAGTTGGCTTCCTCTCTCACTGGTTGCCAGTCAGATGCCCTGCACCCTTTCTTTAAGCCCACCTCCAGGCAAAGCTCTGGAATTGATCTGCTGGACACTGCCACTATCACTCTGTATATCTTTGGTCACTTTTCTCATTAAGCTTCAGTTTAATCCTTCTAAGATGGGTACCTTGTGAGGAATGTCATGATGATTCAAGAACTGGTGTATGTAAGGAAAACATTTAGCAAAGAGATTGGCACACACTAAGTGATCAGTATTCACAATTTTTGTTGTTACTCTCTCCACCTTTCAGAATCACAACACAGCTTGGAGCTTGCCTCAGTCTTGGATAATATCTGCTTCACATCAGCAGTGGCCAAGCTGCTGTGAATAATGACATTTCCATTTGCACAACCTTCCTCCCCTGCTTCTCCTCCTCTTTCCTTAGAGTCAAGATATATTCCAAGGTTCACCTACTGCACACAGGAATTCATTCCTCCTCTTAACAACTTTGTTTACAAGTCAGTCAAACTAGCTAAAAGCTGATCTGTGGCATACTTTAAAGTTAAAAGTTAGGAAGAACTGCCATAAAATTCATTTCCAGTCCTGTTAAACATCAGTGGGGAGCCCTATCACCCTGTGGAATGAACATTGGTCTTCCTTACAGAAAGTAGGCCAGCACAGCCTGGGGGCTGGGAGCTGTGGTAGCTGCACCACTGAAACAATTCTTGCACCCCAGTTATCCTTCCAAGTGCTTCCTGGAACTGATCACGTGGCACCTCACCTCACCTCAAAATGCCACTTCTTCCTCCCTCTTGCCCATGCCTGCCTTAAAAAACAGGTGAGTCAGATATACACACTACTGTACATAAAATAGGTAACTAATAATCACCTACCATATAGCACAGGGGACTCTTCTCAATACTCTGTAATGACCTACATGGGAAAAGAATCTAAAAAAGAGTGGACATATATATATATATATATATATATATATATATATATATATATATATAACTGATTCACTTTGCTGTACAGCAGAAACTAACCCAACATTGTAAATCAACTCTACTCCAATAAAAATTAATTTTAGAAAAACAGGTAAGTCGGGTTTTATTCGAGGGAGTGCTTGTTGTACTTATAAATTTTTCATACGTTTTTATAAAATATTATATATTAAAACAAATAAATAGAAAATCACTATAATTATTAGTAGTAATTGCTTCTGGTGGATTTATCATAAGAAATTATTAAAGCTATATGTTAGAGACTTCTCCTGAGTAAACAATTATAATTCCCAAGATATGATTAAGCCATTTTATCAATATGATATGTAAATATTAGACAGTATTTAACTATAAAATAAAGCAGTTTTTAAATTTTCAAAAGTGGTCAGCTATATCAATCTATCAATGAACAGATCAGCGTGTGTCACGAAAAAAATCTCACTACCTACCCATCCATGTACTTGTTTATTAAACATGTATCAAATCTCCACTAAGAGCAGAGTACAGCTGAAGGGGAGTCTCAGAGCAGTCTACACAGTGGAAGAGGTATATACGTGTGCAAAACCTACAAAGGACAAAAGAGAGTGGGGCACAAGGAAAGAAACAAGTAAAGAGCAAGGAGGAAAGTAGCTGGCCTCAAGTTCTAAATTGAATCCCTAGGGTGGTAGCAGAAAGGGGCCTCATTAAAACTCTGTCTCAGCAGTTTGGTTAAGAGAGTCTGGGGACAGAAGATAATCACTGAGACTTGGCCTCTATGTACACATGGCCAAGGGGCCCCTAGTCAAATCTGTGCACAGAGGGAAAGTTACATCCAATTCTAGAGTTCTCTCGTGCCTACTGGGACCCAGACTCCCATACCAAACCCTTACTGACACTTGTGTAGATACCTAGTTCCAAATACATTTTTGATTCTCTGACTTTTTTCCAAGTTGGTTGCATTCACACCTGCGATATTCCCTCCACTGACTGCCAGCAGCCTCCTGTTCATCCTCTGAGACTCAGCTCAGGGATCCTCTTCCCTAGCCTCGCCCTTCCCCTCCCCCTCACCCCAGGTTCAAGGGCTTCTCCCTCCTCCTTCATATCACCCCATGCTCCTTCTCTCTATACATCAACCATGATTATCTGTGTACTGGGGAATGATATTCAAAATATGTCGCAAGCCTGGTGCAGCCCAGACCGTACCCCATCAGAACACAAGCTGGCTACTCTTGCATCAGTGCAGAGTGACCACATGTCAGCCTGCTGAGAGGTGACGTTCACCCACCAGGCATTTAACCCCTTAAAAATAAGGGCTGTGTTTTATTCACCAGTACATCACCAGAGCCCAGCACATGGGAGATGTTTAATAAGTATTTGTGGCTTGAATCACTAGAAGGTTACTTGTTAAAGGCAAGGTGATGGGGAGTAGGGCACTGCTCCAAGTCACCTTTAGCTAATTGTCCTTACATATAATCCCACACCCTATGCCTTCCTTGGGGTTTTGTATAGCTGCATGATAGTCAAACTAGGCCAAATGTAAAAGAAAATGATATTCTGGGCTTCCAAAAGTTAATCATAAAGGCCCCCATAGGTTTTAGGTTTAGGTAACTAACTAAACATATGTAAATTCCCATTGGTTATTAAATCCTTACCTTCAGGAACAGCCTCCCACAGCCCAGCCTTTGTAAACCCATCTTCCTATGTTTCACTCATACAAATTCTTGCTACTTTTAAAAAATTTAACCAGTCCCACAGATGATATCTTTAAATGGCTGTTGAATTATGATATGTTCCTCTTGTATTGTTGAGGGTTAATTAAAAGAACTTAGTCTTATTTTAAGAATATATAATTGATGAAAATTTCTCTTGGGACTCAAAATTAAACAGAGGTTAGAAGGTCTTCTAGCAAAAGCACACATCAGCCTCACTCTCAAGTCATCAGTTATGCTGTGTGGACTCATTACCATCCAGCTCTCAGTTCAAAGGCAATTCTAAGAAGAGTGCTCTCATAAATCTAGACTCTAAAGGTTGTTCTTGGTGTCATATGGGCTCCTATATCAACATGGCTTTGTTTTATATTCCAGACTGGAGATTCATAAATAGTAACTGATGCTAAATGCAATGTTGTGGGGTTTTTGTTTTTTGTTTGGGGTTTTTTTTTTTTTCAGTCTTGTAGGATGTGCATGTAGTTTGTAACAGGTCTAAAAATGAAAAAGACATTTCCAGAAGCACCATCCTATAGCAATAAAATATTGTTTTAATCAAAAGCTTCGTTGTGCTATAAGAAAAGGAAGTACACAAAACCATTCAGTGTGAAGGTCTGAAGGTGAAGTTCTTCAATTCTGTTGACAGAGGAAATGATTTTACAGTTACAGAAAAAATTAAGGGAAAAGATGGTCCTAGTGGGAAAAAAAAAAAAAGCAAAGCTATGGATTTTGTAGTGAAGCAGACATTTTTTCATGACTGGTTGTCAGAAGGTTTTAAAGTCACATTATAGGGTAAAGCACTGGAAAAACCCAGAGAAAAATAATTCTATATCAACTTGTAGACAAAGAAGAGGGTTAGACACTCACAGCTTTGTGTTACCATGACTCTCCAGGAAGCTCATGGGCAAAAACACTGCCTGGTTCTAGCTTGGAACTACAGGATACACATATGTCCAGTACTTTAGGGCTGCTACTACCTTTTACAAAGTGACCATTATTTAGTTGATTAACTAATTAACCAAAAGGAAGGTTTTCAAGAACTCAGACATGGGCATGAAAAATTTATTTGCTTTAGAAGAGCTGACAGGGAAGATTATATCTTATTTACCTAATATGTATAGGAACAAAGTAATGAACTCCCTTAATTGTTCTTTCTTTGTAAGACATTACTAATATCCTACATTTTATCATTGTACACATATTACCAAGTTGTCTATATTTCTATATTAAAACTAAAACTCAGACATACTATTCCTATGAAATGATCAGGGGTAGGTAATATAACCTAAAATTGAAGGAAAGCTAATATAGTACTTACTATTTCAATTGTGTACATGTTAACAATTACAGATACATTTGATGTTATAACACAGTATATGAATCTTGAAGATCAAAACGTTTTAAAGATCAGTGCAAATATATTACTTTAAAATTTACCTTATCGCTAAACTTTTGTTCATTGCTGGTATAACTCAAGAGTTATTGCAAATAAATAAAATTTTTATAATCTGCACTTTAATAAGTCACACAAGATGGTTGAACAATCAGCCTCTGTGCAATCAACATGGACACAATAAACCTATGTTTAGACATTGTTCTATGAACAATGTCTAACCAGAATAATGCTTAATGAAATTTGGTTATTAGAAATTTACATCAGAAAACAAAACATGTAGTGGTTTACTTTATTGATTTTTCTTGATCTCTAATGGCTTAGAAGTCTGTTAAATATCCTAAATTTTATAAGATACAAATGCATTATAGTTACAACTGTCAGGCCTCTCTTGGCCATTCCTTATTTTCATTCATTAAAATAGTTTCTATCATGATGATATCCTGTGGGGTTAGAAATCTAATGGGAAAAAAAAGTCTTGAAAAAGTAAAGTTTGCAAAGTCAAACTCATAAGAACAATACATTAAGAATGAAAAGTCAAAGCTAGTTAGAGAAAATAGACCCGGAAGGTAAACCGGGGAGGCAGTGGCCCTTTTGGCAGTGTTACCCATACCTCACACTAGCTTCCTCTCATCTTGCTTTTATATCCCCCATTCCATCATCATAGTTATCTAGACACTGTGCCAAAGCAGGCTGACAGCCATGTGTGGGTTGCCTAACTACAGTAACCTGAGATTTGGCCATTTGGTAGGCAATTTTCTACTAATGATTTGTATCATCATCATCATTATCAATACCTCAGAGGCAACCCCACCCAGAAATGCTGAGAACTGGTGGAATAGGACATGGGTGGTGCCAATGTGTACCTTTAAATACCTGTCATCACAGCACAGGCTTCCCTCTTTGAAGGCAGCTCTGAAGTGTTTTCAGTCTGTTCATTCTCTCTCTTGCCCACCAGAGTCTGGTACTTACTCTACATTTAACTTCTGTTCACTCATCTGGAAGATTCTAGCCAGCACTATGACGATGAGCTGTCTGCCTTGGTGGTGGATAATGGGTCAGGGATGTGCAAAGCAGGCTTTGGCGTTGGCGATGCCCCCCGAGCGGTGTTCTCCATGGTAGGGCATCCCCGGCACCACGGGGTCATGGTAGGCATGGGCCAGAAGGACTGCTACACGGGGGACAAGGTAAGAAAGTCATCATGACCCTGAAGTATCCCATTGAGCACGGAGTGGTCACCAACTGGGACGATACGGAGACGATCTGGCACCACAGTTTCTACAGCGAGCTCCGCATGGTACTGGATGAGCATCCCATCCTCCTCACCAAGGCACCCCTCAGCCCCAAGATCAACCAGGAGAAGACTCAGATCATGTTCAAGGCTTTCAACACACCTGCCATGTATGTGGCTATCCAGGCTGTGCTGTCCCTCTATGCCTCGGGCTGGACCCCAGGCATCATGATGGATTCTGGAGAGGGGGTCAATCATACTGTGCCCACCTATGAAGGCTATGCCCTTCCCCATGCCATCCTTCGTCAGGATCTGGACGGCAGAGACCTGACTGATTACTTCCTGAAGATCCTAACAGAACGAGGCTACAACTTCACCACCACAGCTGAGCGGGAGATTGTTCGCGATGTCACAGAGAAGCTGTGCTACATGGCCCTGGACTTTGAGCAAGAAATGGTCAGTGCTGCTTCACCCTCCTCACTGGAGAAAGCTACGAGCTTCCCGATGGGCAGGTGATCACCACTACGAATGAACGCTTTCAGTGCCCTGAAGCCATTTTCCAGCCTTCCTTTCTGGGCACTGAGTCCAGTGGGATCCATGAGACAATGTTCAACTCTGTCATGAAGTGCGATGTGGATATTTCCAAGGATCTGTATGCCAACACCGTGCGGTCTGGAGGCAGCACTATGTACCCTGGCACTGTTGACTGGACGCAGAAGGAAATTGTAGCCCTGGCACCCAGCACCGTGAAAACCAAGATCATAGCTTCTCCCTGGAGCGGAAGTACTCCGTTTGGATTGGGGGCTCCGTTCTGGCCAGCCTGTCCACGTTCCAGCAGATGTGGATCAGTAAGCAGGAGTATGATGAGGCTGGTCCTCCCATCATCCACAGGAAATGTTTCTGAATGGGCTTCCATGCCAATGCGTTTACACTGTCCCCAACTTCTAGGTCATAGCAATGGTTCTGCTTTTATCCACTTGCAGTTGAGTCAAGGTAAATCTTCCACGCTTGCTAGTGGGTAAACCAGCAAACTCATCTCAAGCCAAGTACTGTGGGCTCCCCACCAGCTAACCATATCTTGACCGCTATCAATTTAAGGAGGATTCTGAGATCCTATTCTATTTTCTTTACCTTTAGGGTTCAAAGAAATGTAGACTTGCTTAAATGAAAATAAGTGACAAGGAGTAAAATGAGAAATGTCCTTACAGAATTTTCAAGCTTTAAATATTAGTTCTTGCTTAAAATATTTAACAATAGCAGGCTGTACCACCCTGTTAAAAATGTATATGTATTTAGCAAACATGTCTTACTAGTTAGAATTTTGGTTTTGTTTTACTTCTTTGTACAGAGATAATGAACTATATGGATGAAGAAAATCCATATTTACATAAGCACTAAGGAAATAGAATATTTTATCTTAAAATATACAGATAAATCTGGCTATCTGAGCAGCTAATGTGAATTTCTTAATTCCTCAACAGTCACCATTTTAGTGACTCCTTATTTTGTTTTCCTTATTAAATTAGCATAATGAAACAGCAGCATTCCATTAATATTGTTTATAAATCAACTATTTTCAGCTCAGAATGGAATTCTGCTGGTCAAACACATATTTTAATGTTTAAATTACTGAACTTCATTATACTTGTAAAACAGCAAAACTACTACAGCTAAGGCCTAACTTTTAAAATAGAAAGAGAGAGAAAGATACTGTAATAGTAAATTAATTAATGTCAGTATGCTGCAGCTTGACAAGGATAATTTTATTTCTACTACTTAGCAAAATAATGCATGTCTTGAATAATTTCTATAGGCCATGATTTTGGATATTTCTCTTATCAAGGAGTTCACTGTGGGAAAACATAACTGCAGCATCTTTGAAAATTATAAATTCTAGTATCAGTATAGTATTTCCAATTTTATTATTGGAAAGATTTTAGAATAATTCTGTATTATTATGTCCAGTAACTAGCAATACCTCTTAATGTGAAGTGTCTCTAAGATATCAACATCTTAGAAAACATCAGTGTGTCTTCCTACGCTCTCTAAAATTTTTTAATGAATCCAATGGTGATTTTCAACCAATTTTAAGTACTAGCACATTTATTTCAGTCTATTCTGTGGTTTGTCATTATCTGAATATCAGAGATATTTGTATTTTGGGGGGGTCTTTTTCTGAAATTTTAGAATATTTGGAGGGGGGGTTGCTTATTAAGGCATTATCACATTCTCAGGAAAAGGGGAATTTCTTCTCTTTTCCGTTTAGTTAGGAAGCTTATATTTGTGTTTTAAATCTCTAAACTGGAGTCTTTATGCAT